>NC_057927.1:20000000-30000000 GCF_017639315.1 Drosophila ananassae | reverse complement strand
CCTTCTTTCCTTTGCAGGCAGTATATAAGTCGGAACGGCCGGGATCGGTCGACTACCTACATTTGGTGTTTTTTAAGTTAGAGGGTTGGGACTTTCCACACATGTTATATTTGACCAATATCTTATGCACAAAATTTCATAAGGATCGGCCGACTATATCCTATAGCTGTCATAGAACGATCGAAATGGGCATAACTTTGGTGTTTTTTAAGATAGAAAGATGGGATTTGGTACAGATTCTATTTTGGATTCAGATTCTATTCTAAAACAATCTGATTTGTCAAATTTCATAAGGATCGTCCGACTATATCCTGTAGAACTGATTTATCGGAAATGCCATAACTTCGTTGTTTTTCAATTTAGAAGGATGGGAGTTTCAATGGGGGTTCCTCTTTGGGCAAAATAATTCGATATGCCAAATTTCATAAGGATCGGCCAACTATATACGATCCGCTATATATCGAATAATATAAGATGCGTGGCGCCACCTAGAGGACTGCGACTCAACTGCAAGGGTATATCAACTTGGACTCCGCCCGAAGTTAGCTTTCCTTTCTTGTTTTAATCTATATTTACTATAATAATTTTTTCTCTCCCGTGGAACGTACCAAAAAGCATCGTGCTCCGACCTGCGAGAGAACGCTCCACATTCCCGCGTTCTCCAGCGATAACTGGGCTAACTTTTACGAGATAAAGTTTGCGGTTGTAGTTTAGTAAATAACTTGTAGCTTGATCTGTTAAATTATTATATGATAGCTTACAGTCGCTTTCAGGCACTTAACAGCGGAATAAAATTTGAAAATGTCATGAAGCGTCGAAATAGGGAAAGACGAAGGGCTGAAGGTGATGGCTGGCATTTGAAGGAACACTTGTTCTTTTCTCTGGCGAATCTGGAGGTGGTCAATTCGATTGTTATCCTCAAATCAAGTTTTATTGGAAGGATTTTCCTTAGTTAAGTAAATCTATTTCCAGGATTGGTTGGTCCCGAAAAATGAGTCCTTAGCCTGTATTCAGGCTTTCATCGCCCGCGATTTTGGAGCTGCTTAACAGTATAAACAGGAGTCAGAGAAGAAGAACCAACCCACAGCAGTACCAAAAGCGAATTGTTGTGCTATTAATAGTTTTTTATAGCAGCCGAAAAAATAGACGCCTTTTTCATCAGATTTTCAATATTTTTATTTAGTTCAATTTTACACTAATCTATGCTGCTCCAATAAATACCAAATTACAACAATGCATAACCAAGAGCTTGGGCAGAAGCTCTACCAAAGCTCCCCAAAGCACATGCGCTACATAACAATAAAGCGCATGCGAAACTGGGAGACAAAACAGAAAGAAATACATGCTGATAACAACAGCTGCAGCTAAGCATGTTATGATTATTTTACATGCATTTTTCGGTGGTTGCTTGTCCCAACATCCTCCCCCATTGAAGGGTAGGCCTTTAATAACAACGTTGGAAGGGGCAGCAGTCACATCATTGGAGTGGTTATTCTGTGAGTTGTCCTCCCTAGCACAGAAAACACCCAGCCAAATCGAGTATTCTGAGCAACGGGGAGCCCGTGACTTAACTGGATTTGGCCAGCCGGCAACAGGTCAAAAAATAAGCTGGCTCCAATCTGCAGGTCGCTTCCTCATACACATATTAACAGATACTCCATCCGAAACGGCTACCGTTGTAGAAAATTTGAAGCGGCAAAGCTGAAGTTCACTCGCCAGCCGCCACGAGATAAGGTGCACCTGTGAACCGGAATCCAATAAAACTTGGCAAGGCAGGAAGGCTCCAGATCGACCACGAACGAGTACATTGGCTGTTGACAGGAGCACTAGCTCAGTGTTGCGATCAGTCACAACAGTAACCGCACCGATGGGACGTCAGACTTGTGCGGGTGAAATTTGCCTGTGAGGGTGCAACAAAATATGATAACGGGGATTGCACGCCGAGCAGCGGGAAGCTGAACATCCGCGAGCAAGATGGCCATCCTCTAGGCAAACAAAACAGCGAGTCAGACGCTGCACTTCATCGTACCGTTCCTCAATTGGCAAAGCACTGAACCTTGGGCAAGAAGCACCACACAGGGCGCATAGAGCAGAACTGGCGTTAATAACCATGCACGAAGATCGGTTATTGGACGATCTACCTCGTCCCACTTGGTTAGCTGGTGAATACGCCACCAAAGAAAAGTCTACGCTTTCAAGAGTCTGGCACCTTTGCTCTAAGAATTATGCCATGTATTCCCAAGATGGAAAGCTGTCGTAGTTTCCGTCGAGAGTGTCCTCCCACTTGGCCTTTGTGGCAGGATCCGATAGCTCCCGCAAAGTAGCAACAGACCCCGGCTAGACCACACGAAGCTGCAGGATGTCATTAATGGAAGGCTGAAATATTAAACGCCGATTACTAAATCGGTTGCGCAATAGGTCAAGGGCCACATCATAGTTTGCGTCAGTAATTTCCAGAGCTCTCACCGTTAGGGGAGGATGACTGTCAATCGTGGTCTTAAAAAGGGCGCAGAAATCCTGCCACTCGGCATAGCTGCCGCTAAATGTTGGCATCCGCAACGGTGGCAAGGAGGCAATGCTTGTCGAGAAGTGTGGAGTGGGCAGCGATTCTCATGGAGTGCTTTGCATCCTCCACTTGAATGTCCACCTGCATATCAGTCGCCAGCTCCAAGAATCTCTCCCGATCACTCCCGATCACTCCCGATCTCGCTAAAATTAATCTCCTCTAATCTCCTCTTCATGAAGCGCGGTGAACCGCTCACGCAAATGCTTCTCCACTGACTCCAGTTCCATAATGGTGCAATCCTCATTTCGCGCCGTAGCTTTCACCTTATGATGGCTGCCTCTATCTCATGGCAGGTCACCTCTGCTTTTCTCCGCAGAATCCTTTCCCGGGTTGTGGCAACATTGAGCTGTTCAGCTCCAGACTGATCACAATCACAATCCAGACTGATCAGCACTTTTAATGCTGATCACAATAATAATCGGCTGTGTTTAGAAAGTTAGGTAGAGGAGAAGTTCCGTGTTACGCAATGGTCCTTGGAAGAGCCCTTTGGCCGGGCGTACAATAGCAGAGCAAGGAAGAAAAGGGGGTACGGGGTGGGCTGATCGCTAAAAGGGTGATGCTGGAAAGAAGAATTAAAGGCGGGAACCAAATCAAGGAGGATTAACGGGAGCCTCTGACGACCACTTGTATATGTCCTGCGAACCACTGGGGCGATTCAGGGCAGAGTCATTTAGGGAAGCTGGTAGTGTTGAATTGGAGTGGAATTGGCCTTTGGTGAGTCCGACAATCAAGCAACAAATTTTTTTAAGATCTAGGAGTGGTGGGCTGAAGGACCCCCCATGGGTAAGTACGACAGTCTTATAGTCAAGTGCGAGAATGATATCGAGTGCGAAAGGATCCGTGATCCGTGGCGTAAGAACCCGTAACGGGTAAATCCGGCAGTCATCGAGTCGTGTGCAAACATAAACGCAAGTTCAAAAGGATCCGTGATTGGTGGCGCAACTGAAGCCCAGGGTAAACAAGTCATGTTGATCCTGCAAAGCGAGGGGTGGCCAACTCAAAAACTTAAGACTAACAAAGAAACCGATCGGGGACTCCACGGTCAAGTCCAGAGTCTCCTAATCCAGGCCGGCTGGAGCGTATGTAGAGTGATCACCTGGAGTAAAGGAGGCAAGACGTCTAGTCTTTGGTCTGCCACAAATTCTGCTTGCATAACGATGTCCTGAAAGGTAGGGAGGTCCTCCGTGCACTTGTCCGGCTCCCAGGCACCAAAAACGCTTACCCTGGAGGTGTGCGAATTGGGCAATTCGGATCAGGTGCCGACCACAGCGTAAGTGCATGCTCGGTGAGCCAAAAAAAAACGGAGAAGCCGCAGTAGCAGATGAACGACAGATGCGGCAACATGAGCAGATATGCATCCTGAAGTTAAAAATAATTTTCCTGAGTAAGTTTCCTTAAAAGAATCAATAAATTGTATTATTTATTCGGGTAACACTGTTGATCGTCCGTAGAGCGTTATGCGGCCACTACATCGAACTTGAACTCGCGGGAATAAAGGTAGGTCCCGGAGTCGTAGTCAAAGAACTTATAAAGTCCGACTAAATTTAACTGGATTCTGCAAGGGACTGCTCGGGTTGACCAGGCACTTGTTGTGATCAGGCTGGAGTTGATGTGGGGTACTTGTGCTGGTTCTCCTCAAGTATAGATGGTATGGTGTTTCGGCTGATTTCTTATCGGCCGGTCCTACTTGTGGTCCATTTTACACAGGAGCAACACTCGAAATAGGTTGGGTAACGAGGGTACTTCTTGTGGTCCATTTCACGGGAGCAACACTCGAAGTAGATTAGATAATGAAGCTCTACTTGTGGTCCGTTTACACAGTAGCCACTCGATGTAGGTTCGATGATGAAAGTTCTATTTATGGTCCGTTTACACTGGAGCCATGCGAAGTAGATAGCTTTTAAGAGAGTCCTAATTTGCGAACCGTTTTACACAGAATCACTCGAAGTTGCTTGATTTTAAGTGCCGTAGTTCAACACTGAGTAACGAGACTCTTCACTCTGATTTCGCAACTATCTTTATTTCAGAAGAACAATTCTTATATAAGATGCCAAATTATACATAATTAAATCTAACGAAGGTCAATGTTATGGACGAGCTAAAACTAATGTTAATGCCAGGGTCACCCACCTCTGAGTCTGCTGACTCAGATTGTTCATGCATTGCTTGTTTTTTGCTTGCTTCGGTCAGTCGGTCATTCTTCCCACTGATAATGCTGATTTCTGCTTCTGGCGCCGTCTACTAGTGCTGGGTTGTTAGGTTGGATATTGTTTAGGCTTATTGCTAATTATTACTAGGTGTGCCAATAGGTTAGTGGGTTAGCGACATGCTGATTTTTCCCCCCACTGACATTTCCCCCCATTGAGGGACTCAATCCATTGCGGCTGTGCGTTCTTGTTGGAGCGTCTCAGTGAACCGTTGTGTTCCCGTGCACTAGAAAATATTGTGGATTACTAAAAATCCGTTAATACCAAAAAAAATTTGAATCATGTGGGTGAGATCTCCAACATTCATAAGATACCAATGATATTTCTATCCGGCCTGTTGTCTCCTTCGCTTTGTTGCGCGCCCTCGTAACCATTCTCCTTGGGCATCCCATGTAGTACTAGGCGTTTTTTCTGGTTGGTCAGTGCGCATACAGGACTCTTGGTCCTTTCTTGGCCTTGCTTCTTTCTCCCTTTTGGAGATGCCTGTAACCCATGCCGGGTGATGTGTCTCCTCCTTACATCCTTTATAATTGGAGGTGACTTCAACTCTCTGAATTTCAGCTATGAGTTGACAACCTTGGGCTTGTGGTTCAGGGTCCATTTGCGGCTCTCCTTGTTGATCCGCATGAGCGGGGAACTATGTAATCTGCCAGATTTTACTATTTGCTCTTTGACGATGCATGCAATCAAACCTTGTTCCGATACTAGTGTAACGAACTGTTTTTGTTATCTTTTGCTCGCAACAAATACCGCGGTTAGGTCACAGAGATTGGGGGATTGTTCTACCGAATTTATATATTCGACGTGATTGCCCGAGCCCAGAAATAACACAGGGTGCTTCGTTTTATAAATACCCCCTTTATTTTGATAAAGTTACAAAAGGGTGAATCTCACCGGCTGCTTGGCTCAGCCAACCGACCGCTCGTCCTCCCGTCGATCTCCGATCAGCGTTCCGGGTTGGTGCCACGCCCTCCCAAAGCTTGCGCCCAGCAGGACGTGTGGTCTTTGTGCCTGGCGCCGAATCGGCTCACTGTTCCCTCCGTTTGGACTCACGTGCTCCAGCTGCGGGCCCTGTGCTGTCGCTGTTGTTGTCGTCGCCGCTCTTCTGTCGTCGCTGCTCTTTCGTCGTCGCCGCTGCTCCTGTCATTGGCGCCGCTCCTGTTGCTGCTCATGTTGCTGCTCCCGTTGTCGCCGCTGCTCCTGATGCTGATCCTATCGCTGCTCATGTTGCTGCTTCCATCGCTGATCCCGTCGCCGTTCCTGTCGCTGATCCTGTCGCCGATCCTGTTCCTGATTCTTTCGCTGCTTTTCCTTTGCGGGTGCCTGGGAATCCCCTTTCGCCGTGGCCGGCACCTAATCCGTGTTAGAAGACCGATAGGCTCACCTCCCAGGCATTCTCCGGGTGCCTGGCGGCCGGATCAGGGCACGAAGGGCCTACCCACCCCACAGGACACGCCCCCGGTTGCGTTCGCCACTCGCTTCCAAACACCTGCGTGCGTACGCTCCGCACGATCTATGGTAGACCAGCCCCCTGCTTTACAGGACGGTCTGGCTTAACGGTCAGGAATCGATAAGGCGTACGCCAGGCCGATCCGTCACTATCGCTATAACACCAGGATACCTTTCGTGTTCGGGAATAACCTAACCCGACTCGTTTTACCCTTGGGCTTCTTGATCATACCCTTGATCTTTTTCCCATTTGCTCCTTGATTTCTACTGTTTGGCTGATTCGCGTACCGCCGCCGGACTTACCCACAGGGTCCTTCAGCTTATACTCCTAATTCTTCCAAGGAAACTTTCCCGCTTGAATGTCAGACTTACCCACGGGGGGTCTTTCACTCAACTCTTCCAGCTTCCCTAGAAGACTCAGTCTCGATTTGCTCCAGGGGCCCTCCTTATATAGTGCCTGAGGCGCCCGTTAATCCTTGCAAATCTCGCTTCCTGCCGTTAATCCTTCGCTCCTCTGTTTTCGCCGTTAACTTTCTCCAATTCCCGCCGCATTTATTTCGGTGGGCTTTCTTTCATGCTGGTTCCTCTGCCCCCGCATGCCATTTGCACTCGACGCATTTCTTCTCTTCCGTACTTTCTAAACACAGCCGCGCAGACCGCCGTGCTAGCTTTCCTACCCCGGGAGTCAACGCCTCGCCGTCGCTTGGGTCCTGACTGAGGGCGCCCAGGGGCCGCAAATTCGACGAGGATGGTCTGCAGCTCCTCTGCGGTCAATCTCGCGCTGCCCACCGCTAGTAGGAGTAGGTGCTTTGCAGATTTGACACCTGCCTCCCATAGTCCACCCAAGTGGGTTTGTCGCAGTTCGTCCGCCTCGTCCTCGATTCGCTGCCGCAGTGCCGCGAAGTGGCGACTCGCTCCGACTTTGGACTTTGCAGTCAACAACGAGACTTTAAAACCTTCTGCAGATTCGCAACGAATAAAGACGCAGGCTCCATACGCTCTCATCGATGCGTCAGAAAAGGCATGAATTTGAATTGGTGACTTCGGCTCACTCATCACAAATCTCGGTATTGAAATATCTTCTAACAGTGACAAGGCGAGCTGAATTTTGTTCCACGCTGATTCCAAATGCAGTGGAATCGACTCATCCCAATGTAGCTTATTAAGCCAAAGCTCCTGCAACAGGATCTTTCCTTTAATAAGGATTGGGCTTAATAAGCCAAGGGGGTCGAATAGCTTTGATGTCACCGAAAGAATGTTCCGCTTAGTCGCCCTTTGACCCATGACTGACTTATCAATTTCAAATTTAAACACGTCATCTTTGGGAACCCAATCGATTCCCAATGCCTTAGTCAGCTCTGAGTCCGAAAGTGTTATTGGCTTAACGGTGCTCTCGGATTCAGTAACTTCAGGCGAGTTTGAAAACCACTTACTCAATTCAAACACAGCGTTTTGAAGAACCTGAGCTACTTCAGACTCAATTGTCTTAAGCTCCTCCAAGCAACCAGCACCCGTTAACATGTCGTCGATGGAAAAGTCAGACCCAATAACTTTAGCAGCTCGAGGGAATGTATTTTTAGCGGATTCACTCAACCTCTTCAAACACCTTATGGCCAGGAATGGGGCTGGACATTTCCAGGTGTGGCGCTTGCACAATTTCCAGGACTCAGATGGGTCCTTTCTCCACACCATCAACTTCATTCACCATTACTTGGCGATACAACATTTTTAAGTCGTCTGTCAGAGTGAATTTCTTTAGCCGAAACCGAAGAAAAGTTGAGTACAGCTCTTCCTGAATTGTTGGACCCACCATCAACAAATCATTCAAACATTTTTGTGTGGATGTCTTACAGGACGCATCAAAACGACTCGTAGTTTGGTCGTTGTACTTTGAGGCCGTAAGACACACTGGTGGGGTATTACGTAGTGTGGAGTAGCAAGAACCTCATTGCTTACAGGGGACATATGACCTAGGGATTCGTATTCTTCCATGAATTCCACATACATTTTCTTTAAGTTCGGATCTCGAGATAATCTTCTCTCGAGCGACAAAAAACGGCGTTTGGCTATCTTGAATGAGTTTCCCAAAACGCTCGGATCCGATTTAAATGGAAGTCTGACTTCGAATCGACCTGAAGGCAGTATTCTAGTAGTCTTTTGATAATGTTCCTCGCACAATTCCTGTTCTGGCGACAAAATCTTTTTAGAAGATGGAACTTCTTCCAATGACCAAAATTTTTCAAATTGTGATCTATCGATTCTAATATTTCTTCGAATGGGATGGTTCGGACCTTCCTTTATTTGGCCAACGGACAAAAGTTCGAAAAATGACTCAGCTCCAATTAACATATGTATCCGCTGAGGTTTATAAAAATATGGGTCTGCTAAGGGCAAGTTCTGTGGCAAGTTCACTGACTGGTCAGGGTGATAGCCTGAAATGATTTTTAAAATCCAAAAGCCGAACGGAAACTCGCTACCATTGATTCTCGACTTCACCACGGTGTGGATCTTTTTCTTTACTTGTGAATTAGATTGAACAATTCCAATCAAGTTGATGCACGATTCCTCCCTACGCATCTGTAAGCGTTGAGCAAGATCTTCAGGAATGAAGTTCATTTGTGACCCTGAGTTTAGAAATGCTCGGCTCAATATGTGCTCGCCACTTTTTGTTCGAACGCTTACGATCGACGTCGCTAACAATACCCTTTCTAGAGTCGACGAATGCAAAGCATGTGAAACAAATTATGAAGGGCCATAATTTGTTAACGCTGGAGGAGGATTTTCTGTTGGTGGTGGTAACGCTTAAAGTTATTTTCAGTCACTGGAAATCGGTGCAGAAGTTTATGGTGCGATCTTGTAAAGATTTGACATCTAGTTGATTTGCACTTCGCAACGGTGTGACCTTTTCGCAGACAATTTAGACAGAGAGATGCTGACTTGACAAACTCAAACCTTTGCATTATAGCAAGGCGAGCGAACGGACTGCACTGGGCCACAAAATGGTCTTGAGCGTTGCAATAACTGCAAGCTGGGTTGGCGTTAGCAGAGGAGCAAGCCAACAAACTTCTATTAAGTTGCTTGCTAAACCCAGTTTTCTCTTGTTTTTTTTTGCCAGTCTCTTCAGCGGACGCTGGTACCTACGATTTAATACCTTTTCGAAATCGGACCACAGCGGCAATTCCTCATAATCCAGTGACTCTTCCCATTTTTGCTACTCTACTCAAAACTAAATATATAATAATAGAGTTTTGCAATTTTATTGTCATCTCCTATGGATAATAATGATCCATAAATCGATGACACAGTGTCGATGAGACCCCTCAACGACGACGCAAACGGCTGGGAAATTTTTGGAAGGCTGAACAATTGACTTATTTGGTTAGCAAAGATGAGACATTCGTTATCATAGACTCTTTTTAGACTAGCGATAGCTTTGTCGTATTTACTCTCGATGACTTGGAATGCCGTTATAGTTCCTAAGGCTTTACCAGAGAGGCAAAAAATTAAATGATTAAATTTCTCAATAACAGGAATGTTCACATCTATGTGTACCAAGGTCTCGAAAATACTTTTTTTTTTAACTCCGAAGTCTAGCTCAAGTTGGGGCTGCCGAAATTGCAGTAGCTGGGCGGGAGTCCTCAGCTGTACTGAAGGCATTACATAAGGAAATAATCCTTGCCTTGGTTGTGATTTTTAATTCTTCCAACTCGGCTCCAAATTCATCCATTTCGTCAAACTGATCGTCTTGGACCTGGTCTTGCAACTCATTTGCTTTAGAAATTGTCTTATCTAAAACCTGAAGCCTGAATTTTAGCTTGGTCTTTTCTAGAGGAAGTGATCCAGCAACGTTCCTTTAACCGGGGAATGCTTTTTACTTTAACATTTAATCTTCTTTTTAAATCAAGAAGAGTCGTGGAATTAATTATGGGTTCATTACTCTCCATTCTATAAATATTTATTTTCTAAAAATAAGAGACTTCGATGCAATTTAAATATTTACAAATTATTTAAAAATTAATAAATAAATAAAATTTATTTTTTTATTTATTATAATAAATTTTAATTTTAATTTCGGTACAAACAACGAAAACAATAATAGTTAAATAATTTACTAAATTACTTTTATTTAAAATGTTTATTTTAAAGTAATTCTGTGAATTATAATTTTTTTTTTATTTTTTATAATAAAAAATAAATGATTAATTTTCAACCAACGAAAACAATAATTAATTAATTAATTGATAGTCGAATAAAATATAGTAGAGGCACTGAGTATTTAAATATTTGTCCGCCAGTGATACCGATAATAATATACCGAACCAAGTTGTAGGGTATCGCGTCACTTGGCGTTCCGTTGAACAAAAGGCGCCAAAATTGCATATACGTGCATACATACAGCAGCGGATAACGGAGGGAGGCGAAAACGATAAGTTCACCGCTGCATCTATTTGTATGTACCAATTATTTATGCACAAAAATATAAAATTATTTTTTGGCTGCACTTTATCTATTGTATTTTTACAATATAGATAACGAGGGGTAATGGCGACAGTTATTTTGGAATAATGTATGCGTCTTTATTTTGTCCACTGGGCAATTAATAAAATTAAAAATTTAATAAAATTTATATATAAATTTACTATTCACTTTAGCTCTACTATTTTTAAAGTACGTATGCGCCAAGAATTGAAAGGAGGGTGCAATATTCCAGCACAAGACGAATATTATTTTATCTTTTCTCGACTTTCAATTTTTTGCACAAATACCTGCAGTTCTGATTATGGATCCTTTAATCCTGCGGCTACTTTCTTAGGACACTCGATGGAGGTGCAGGGCATGGGGATGACGATGACTCCAGTTGATAAAAATGTTGTTTCGCGACGCGAACTTTAAGTTGTTTTTTGTTTATTGTTTTTTAAAATTCACAGCACTACCGTCACGAGCAACTTTTTTGTTTAATTTTTTTGTTTGCTATATATTCTTTGTATCACTGTCACTAGTAGCTTTATTTATAAATTATAGTAAACAAGTCCACCCGGGGGCGCCAAAATGTTTAATGAGATTAGTTTATCTCAACACTTTCAAAAAAACTAAAAGTGGCTGTTTATTAAAATTTTCACAACAACGAAAAGAAAATACAAGCTTTCGACTCAACGTTCTCTATATTCAACCAAAAAAGAACTTAAGCCTAGCTTATCTATTGCGGCGAAGCGGGGCGAATTCCCAAGAGAGCGCAACTGAGCTTTTATTTCGCTCCCTCTCCGCCCTATGCTAACTTATACTAGACTGCAATTTTTTTCGACTTTTAATTATGCTACTAATCTAATCTAATCTGGGTGGTGTGGCCTAGTGGCCCTGCTGTGTTGGCGTCTCCGGCGCGTCGCTCTCTTGAGCATTGCACCGTGCCCTGACGCCCCCTCCGCCTTCCATCGCCTAACAGCCTCCATGGCCATCTCCGTGGCCAACTTCATCCTGGCCATTGCCAGCGCTAGGGTTGCGTCCGCCTCCCTCCGGTCATGGCTCCTCCTCAGTCTCTGGCGCAGCGCCGTTAGCTCCATGCTGGGCCGGTGGTCCTCCTCCTCCACTGTGGCCTTGCCCACCAGGATTCCTCGCACTCCATTCGTCCCCTGAGTCATCACTCGGAGGATCCTCCTCGTGGCCCGGAGCCGCCTGTCGTCCCATCCTGGCATGTCCTGGATCTCTAGGTCAATTTCGTCGGAGAAGACCACCGGCGTTGTGTTTGATGAGGGCGTGTTCGCTGCGTCCATGTTGGCTTGGGTGTTGAAAAAAGAAAGTCGGCCGGTGTCCACCGCTGCCCTTTTATAGACCTGTCGCCTGAAATAGATCCGTTCTTGCGGTTCTTGTATCCACTTCCATGCTCCCGTTGTGGGTCTCCTTCTCCTTCCTTTCTCCGTTTGTTCGCGTAATTCCGTGCTCGTGTGTGTGTTCTGCATGTTCCTCTTTTTGTTGACATTATATAAGTAAAAACAAGAAAGCAAAGCTAACTTCGGGCGGAGCCGAAGTTGATATGCCCTTGCAGTAAAGGTTGAGCCATTTCCGATCGTTCATTGATATGGCCGCTATAGGATATAGTTGGCCGATCCTGATGAAATTTGGCAGAACAAATAAGATTTCCCAAAATGGAATCCGTAGAAACTCCCATCATTCTAGCTGAAAAGACACCAAAGTTATGCCAATTCCGATCGTACAGTTGTATGGCAGCTATAGGATATAGTCGGCCGATCCTTATGAAATTCGGCAAAAATGGAATCTGTACCAAGTCCCATCCTTCTAACTTAAAAAACAACAAAGGTTTGCCAATTCCGATCGTTCTATGACAGATATAGGATATAGTCGGCCGATCCTTATAAAATTTTGTACATACGATATTTTGGCCAAAGTAGTAGTTCTTCCATATTAATAAACAGATTATTCTCTTAATTAAAAATGTGTTTTAAAATATTGGTGTCACTGGTTGAGAATAAAAAAGAGTTTATAATACTTGTTTTGGCCCAAGTAATTGCATGTAGTATATTAGATATTTCTTCTTTTACTATTTGAATTCTATATCTGAGGGTATTTACCTCTTCATAAATTATTTCGTTTGAATTTTTAGTTATTTTTAAAATGGCATTCGTTACCTTACTTATTTGATCAATTTTTACTTTCACTTAATTTTTTATTTATTATAACCTGCTTATTATTATTTTCTAATTGTCCGTTTATTTTGTTCTTTAGTATTTCATGATCATGGTGGTCCGGCGTTCCTGCCAACCATTTCCATGCCGTTCCTAAGATTTCTATTGCTCTTTTTTATCTATTGCTTGTTTTTAGTTTGAGAAGGTTTTGTTTTATCTGATTTAATTCGTAAGACAGGTAGGGGTATAGATGATGTGATGGTGTGAGGCTGTTTAGTCCTTTGCTAAGTTCGTCAAATGTATTGTCGTATTGAGTTTAGTATCTGGATTTGGGCGTATTTTGAGAACTTGTCGAGACCGGTTAGAATATTATTTTTTTCTGTAATATAAATGTCTATGTGGATGATTTCTCCTGGGTACTTAGGGATGGGAGTTGGTTGGATTGCCCCCTTCGGTGGGTATCTATCGTATTTGGATTCTCCACATGTTTGACAGGATTGGACTATTGACTGAATTTTCCTTTGAGCTAGTGGGAATAAATATTTTTTAAGAATTTGTATTTTGTTTTCGTTTGCATCTCTGTGTGCCTTTTTGTGTTCTAATGTAATGATCTGGTTCTGGGTAGTTTCTGATGGTACATCTTCAACTTAATTACTAGTAAACCTAACTTTGTAAGACTTGAAGTGTGTAGGATAAATAGCTTGAGTTTTTCCCATTATTTCTTCTGAAGTGTAGATACCGTTGATAATTCTGGGATCTAATCGGGCTCGGAGTATATTAATGATTTCCTGTTCTGTGTAAGAAATCTTTTTTATTATATGGCGATGAAAAGTTAAAAATCGAAGTTATACGCATCAGTGTTATCTTTTAATAAAAAAAATTTGGTTTTTAAATGCGTTGATCGGGGCTTCTACTGAGAATATTAGATTATGTGAGGAACTTTCATCGCTGTGGATTCAAGAGTCTGAATAGATGGAATTAACTTCTGGTCGGGCTCTGGATAGGGTGTCTGCTACTACGTTAGCTACACCGGGCTTGTATTTAATTTCTGGGCTGTATTCGCCGATAATGTTCCTCCAGCGTTTAAGCTTGGCATTGTGGTTATTTGCACTATTTGAAAAGGCCAGGGGTTGGTGGTCACTTTCGAATATCCGTACAGATAATGTCTTAAGCTTTGGAGAGCCCATACTATGGCTAACATTTCCATTTCGTTCGTTGCGTAATTTTCTTCGGTTTTTGAAAGGGTACGGGATATGAATGTTATTGGTCTATGGTTCTGTTCTAAAACGCGTCCTATGGCGAAATTTGATGCGTCTGTTGTCAGTTGGAATTCCTTCGTGAAGTCTGGGTACGTTAGTGTTACATCCCTAGATATAAGTGTGTTTTTAAGTTTTTCGAATGCACCCGTTGCTTCTTTGACCAGGTTAACGGCTATTCTGATTGACTTGTATTTGGATACGCGTCCTTCTTCTCCCCTTAGAAGGGCAGTTAAAGGTTTGGCTATCTTCGCGTAATCTTTAATAAATCTCCTATAATAGCTTGTCATTCCTAAAAATTGGGTATTGGAAAGTTTTTAATTGTCTTGATTTTTTCGGTGTTGGTTTTAAACCCCTCTTCTGAAATCGTGTATCCTAGAAAATCGACTTCTCTTTTGAAAAAGTAGCATTTGTCGATTTGTATCCTTATATTGGCTTTTTGTAATGTTAGAAGCACTTTGTTCAAGTTTTCGGCATGATCGTTTTTTGTTTTGCTGAAAACGATGATGTCGTCAACGTACAAATAACAGATTTTCCCTATGTGTTCTCGCAAAATGTCATCTAAAGCTTCTTGAAATATGGCTGGTGAGTTTTTTAATCCAAATGGTAATCTGGTAAATTCGTATTTGCCTCCATTCACTGCGAATGCAGTTTTTTCCATGTCTGACTCTTTAAGTGGTATTTGATGAAATCCACTTTTTAAGTCTAGTACTGAGAAGAATCTGTTGTTTCGTAATTGTGCGATTATTTTGCCTATTTCAGGAATGGGGTACCGATCGGATATTGTTACCTCATTGAGCATTCTGTAATCAATAACTAGCCTGTATTTTTGTTATTCAGTTTCAGGATCAGCGAAAAGGTTTTTATGGGTGTCGGTAAATTTTTTTTGGTCGTAAACTGTTGGGTTTAGGGCCTGATACTAGTTTCGATTGAATGTAATTTTGATTTGAGCCGGTGTCAATAAGGAATTTCAGAGTTTTGCCGTCCCCGATAGTTACCTTAAAATAGGGTAAGGAGGAACGGTTTATTCTAAAAAATATAATTCTGACATATTAATGGATTCCTGTTGTTCGGATTCCGCTTGCCACGAAGCTTCTTCATCCAGCTCATTTATTCTATTCTCTTCCGATGACTGAAATTATTTTTGTTCCTCATCTACCTCTGGTTGTATATTGAACTGGCGTTGCATTTTATTAGTATTTTGAACATTTGTGTTGCTCAGGGGTCGTTTCCCTACGAATAGATTGGTCTAGGTCTATGGGTGTTGGCTTTGGTTAGGGTCTGGGAGGTGGGTTGGGGTTAAAGAAAGCTTGCGCTCCTGGTTGATTTGTCTGGGTTTGGTAGGGTGGGTTAGGTCGGTTTGGTGTTGTTTCAAATATCCTTGGTGAGATTGCGGGTTTTTTTACTTGGCTTGGGTAATAGTACAGATTTGGTTGAAAATTTGTTTTGGTCATTCGGGGTAGGGCTTGAGGCGGATACCCTCTAGTGGGTACTAAGTTATCTCTTCTGGGGTATATGTTTTTTGGTGTTTGGCCATTCCTAGTGTTCTGATTCTCTATTAGGTTGCAAAGGTGTAGTGCATGTCCTAAGTCGTGGGGCTCTTTAATAGCCAAAAGTTGGGAGAGATTGCCGTTCAGGCCTCTTACGAATGTATTCAGTGCTTTCTCTCTATACAGTGCTGTTAGGACATGTATAGTTTCCTGAGATGCTTCGGGATTCCCAATTTGGTTCAAAATCAGAGAAAGTTGTTGGTATACGGCTTGATAGAATTCAACTATCGAGTTGCTGCCTTGGTTAAGTGCATACAACTGATATTCTAGTGTCTTTAGGTCTCTCCTATCAGCAAAGTGTGCAGTCAGACACTTCGATATTGTCCCCAATCCAAAGGTGTGTTATAGGACTCGAGGACAGCATCAGCTTGCCCGACGATTTTGTTCCCAATTGCTAATATTATGCCGTAATATTTTGGGGACCCCTTTTTAATGTCATAAATTTTTAAACCCCTTTCTACGCTTTTCTTCCAAGACGAATATTCGGTCTGGTTTCCAGAAAAATCTCTAAGCCTCCGCACTATGTCCGGTAATTTATCTAACTCGCCAATATTGTGGGCTAGTTCCCTTTTAACTATTTGGTCTGAGAAGTTTGAAAAGTCCTTGTTTGGATTAATGATTTCCTTAACCAACTCTTGAAGTAATCTCCTGAAGTATGTCCCTAATTTTCTCTTCCATGTCTTTTTCCGTCAGTAGTTTCGAACTCGTCCTTACAGAGGACGAAGGTCCTGCAAGATTTCCCATCCTATCTACCAAGTCCTGTTCAGTCATTTTAATGGGGTTTTTAATGGATGATCGTTAATGGTCTTATGAGGGATAATTGATCGGATTTCAAACGAATTATATTTAATTTTTTTCTAAAAATTCTAGTTTAAATCTTCGTAAGGTTTTCAATTGGAACTTATGTTATTAATTTGTCTGTTTTGCTTGGGATTTTCTTAAAATTATTTTTTATATCCTTTTTAATATTATAAAACTTTTTTCTTATTTTTTCTCTAAATTTCTTGATGAGGTTTTCCTCTTATTTTTGATTTGAGCTATTATTTTTTTGTTCGTGTTTTTAATCGATTCTTATAACCTTTTTTTTGTTTCGAATATTTCTTAACTAGCTTACATTAAAATCATTTCGGCGTGCTATCGTGACGATAGGTTCGGCTGATTCCTTTTTGTCCCACGCAGCAACGATTCCTCCTGTGGGTGGGTCTACTACGGAGTAGGGCGGGTCATTACAAATTTTTTTTCGACTTTGAAACGCTAATAGGGCTTGAAAGCTGTGTACACATGTCCAGAATACTTGTGCAAAATCCGATTGCTGTGCGACGATGTCTTCCGTCTGCGCATTGAATGGAAAATTTGGAATTTTTGTAATTTTTGTTGTATCAATGTTCAACTTTTACTAGCCAAAAACGGTTGTCTTGGCCACCAAAACACGATAAAATTGTTATAGAATCTATACCTTTTCTAGAGTATAGTTAATATTGAAAGTTTTTGTAATTTTTTTTTTAAATTTTTTAAAAATATTTTTCTCTTAATTAAAAATGTGTTTTAAAATATTGGTGTCACTGGTTGAGAATAAACAAGAAAGGAAAGCTAACTTCGGGCGGAGCCGCAGTTGATATACCCTTGCAGTTCAGTCGCAGTCCGCTAGGTGGCGCCACGTCTTATATTATTAGATATGTAGCGGATCGTATATAGTCGGCCGATTCTTATGAAATTTGGCATATTAAATTATTTTTCCCAAAATAGAATCTGTACCAAATCACAAATCTTTCTAACTTAAAAAACACCAAAGTTATGCCAATTTCGATCGTTCTATGACAGCCATAGGATATAGTCGGCCGATCCTTATGAAATTTTGTACACAAGATATTTTGGTGAAATATAACATGTGTGGAAAGTCCCAACCCTCTAACTTAAAAAACACCAAAGTTATGACATTTCCGATCAATCAGTTATATGGCAGCTATAGGATATAGTCGACCGATCCCGGCCGTTCCGATTTATATACTACCTGCAAAGGAAAGAAGGGTGTGTGCAAAGTTTCAACTCGATAGCTCCAAAACTGAGAGACTAGTTTGCTTAGAAACAGACGACAGACAGACGGACATGCTCATATCAACTCAGGAGGTGATCCTGATCATGAATATATATACTTTATAGGGTCGGAGATGTCTCCTTCACTGCGTTGCACACTTTTGACCAAAATTATAATACTCTCTGCAAGGGTATAAAAAGAGTTTATAATACTTGTTTTGGCCCAAGTAATTGCATGTAGTATATTAGATATTTCTTCTTTTACTATTTGAATTCTATATCTGAGGGTATTTGCCTCTTCATAAATTATTTCGTTTGAATTTTTAGTTATTTTTAAAATGGCATTCGTTACCTTACTTTTTTGATCAATTTTTATTTTCACTTAATTTTTTATTTATTTTAACCTGCTTATTATTATTTTCTAATTGTCCGTTTATTTTGTTCTTTAGTATTTCATGTTATTTTTAAAATGGCATTCGTTACCTTACTTATTTCATCAATTTTTACTTTCACTTAATTTTTTATTTATTATAACCTGCTTATTATTATTTTGTAATTGTCCGTTTATTTTGTTCACGGACTCTGGTTGCGGGGCCTGTGTTGCTGCTTGTCGTCGTCTGCTGCCGCTGCCTGTCCGTCGCTGCTGCTCCCTCGTCGTCGCTGCTATGCTGCTGCCGCTGCTCCCTCGTCGTCGCTGCTCTCCTGTTGCCGCTGCTCCCTCGTCGTCGCCTCTGCCGTTGCTGTTTCTCCGTTTGGGGTGCCGTGGACTCGGAACCTTTGGCTCGCCTAGATTTGCCCTTTCGCCGTGGCCGGCACCTAATCCGTGTTAACAGACCGAGTGGCTCACCTCCCAGGCATACGCCGGGCAGGATATGCTCCTCGCTGCTTAGCGGCCGGATCAGGGCACGAAGGGCCTTCCCACCCTACAGGACACGCCCCCGGTCGCGTTCGCCACTCGCCTCCAAACACCTGCGTGCCTACGCCCCGCGTCTCCTTTGACTTCAGGTGGTCTGCTGTGCATACGCTCCAGCGCCTGGATCAGGATTCTCTTGACTTCCCGGGGTGTCCCTGCCTGGTTTCACTATTGGGCTTGAGTTCCCGGGTTGGCTATCCCTCGCGATACAGGATCACACCTGGATCGAACGGTCAGGAGCAGACAAGGCGTACGCCAGGCTGATCCGTCGTTGCCGCCACTACACCAGGATACCTGTCGTGTCCGGGTATAACTCCACCCGACTCTTTTACCCTTGGGCCTCGGCTTTGCCGCGGATCCTTGATCCTTTTCCCCTGACTCCTTGCTCGATTCGATGCGCGTACCGCCGCCGGACTTACCCACAGGGGGTCCTTAAGCTATTTTCGTATATCCTTGCTCACTCGCTTTAATAGCCCGCACTTAGGACTGTCGGACTTAACCACGGGGGGTCCTTCAGCCTGTACTCCTAACTCTTCAAGGAAGCTTTCCAACTTGAATGGCAGACTTACCCACGGGGGGTCTTTCACTCACTCTCCCAGCTTCCCTAGAAGACTCGGCCTCGACTCGCTCCAGGGGCCCTCCTTATATAGTGCCAGAAGCTCCCGTTAATCCTTGCAAATCTACTTCCTGCCGTTAATCCTCCGCTCATTCACTTTCTCCGTTAGCTTTCTCCAAGCCCGCCGTCTTTCTATTGGCGGGCTTTCTTTATTTTCCCTCCCCCGATTGCCCTGCTTGGGCCTCCGATCCGCATTATGTTTGTGCCGGTCATCGGACTTCGTCCCGATACCCCGCGATCCCCCCCTGGACATTCAAAATGCATTTCTGTGTTTTTGTGCATTTTGTAAACACAGCTGCGCAGTCGCCGGCTGCTTCGTTCCCCGCCGTCCCCGCTGTTTCCTATGACCTTCGAGCGCGGCCGCGGAGGCCCGGCCGGGACCGTTATGTTCCACGGTGATTCCTCTTTCGCCCTCTTCCGTGCGCGACGCAGTGCTGGTTCCCCCGCCCTGCTGCCCCCGCATGCCGTCTGCCCTTGATACCTTTCTCTTCTTCCGTATTTCTAAACACAGCAGCGATGGCCCATCCGACGCTGCAGTGCTGACTTGCTTGTTCCCCCCCGCTGCTGCCCCTCTTGCCACCTGTCTTGGCGTGTGGGAGATCTAGTCTCCTCACACTTCCCCCCTTCTTCGGGAACGACAGAAGCTTTGTGGTTCCAGCTGCATGTTTGTTGTTGTTTTGCCAATTTTTTTGTTTTTGATTTGTTTTTTTTGTTTTTTTTTTTGTCCACTCCCACTTCGTTCCCTTTCGCAGGAGGACGTTCAACGGTTTTGCGACCCCAGCGAAATCGGGAACGAACCGTCGATACCACGACGCCATCCCTATGAACTGCCGTACTCCTTTCACGTTTGTCGGTGGTTCCAATTCCGTGATCGCTGCAACTTTTCCCGGATCCATACCAATTCCTTGACTCCTTATCCGGTGGCCCAGGTACAACAGCTCATCCATGAAGAAGTGGCACTTCTCTGTGTTTATCCTTAGGTTCGCCGCCTTCAGTCTTCGGAACACTTCCTTCAAATTTACCATGTGCTCCTCCCTCGTGCGTCCGATCACTATGATATCGTCCTGGTACGCGAATGCGTGGAGAGCCATGTCCGGACCTATGACCTGGTCTAAGGCCCTTTGAAATGTTGCCGAGGCCGAGTGTAGTCCGAACGGCATCACTTTCCATTGGTACAGACCTTTTCCTGGTACAGTAAAGGCCGTGTATTTCCGGCTCTCTTCCTCAAGGGGGATTTGCCAATAGCCATCTTTAAGGTCGAGACTGCTGAAAAATTTTGCCTCCCTCAATTGCTCCAAAATGAAATTTATTCTTGGCATCGGGTACGCATCTTTCACTGACTTTGCGTTTATCTGCCGAAAGTCGACGCACATCCTCCACTGACACGTCTTTTTCTTCACCATGACAATGGTGAGCTGTAGGCGCTGTTTGAAGGTTGGATGCATCCCTTCTCCAGCAGTTCTTCCACCTTTCCATTGATTTCCCCCTGTATTTTGGGGTTCTTTGGGTAATATCTTTGTTTAATTGGGATGTCGTCCTTCATTGTGATTTTATGCTGGGTTATGTTTGAACAACCCTTCTGATTTGTGAACGCCGCCAGCTCTTCTTCGATGAACTTTCTGTCCCGCTCGCGCTCCCATTCCTCCGAGGGTCCCGCTATGGACAGCCTATCCTCCAGGCATCCGCTCCATCTTTCTCTTCTCGGAATAGTGACTTGGTGGCCTGCGCAGTTGATTGTTGTGCCGAATTCTGCGAGGAAATCCCATCCAAGCACCGCGCTGTCTCCCATGCCTGGCAACACTATCATATTTAAATCCTTTTTCTTGTTGCCAAAGCTTACAGTTGTTAGGAGTACCATTTGAGTCTCTATGTGGCTCCCGTTGACCAACTTTACCAGTCTCCTTGCTTTTTTCCGTTCTCCGGCAATTCCCGGGTCCTCTGCTAGCTTTTCTGAAATGAAGCTAGCCGTTGCCCCGGTGTCCACCATGGCCCTCATTTCTGCTCCTCCGACCTTGATGACTGCCGCCAATTGCTGATCGTCTCCCTTTAATCCTCCAACTAGTTCTGAGAGGCAGCACCTCGCGATCTCCGCCTTCCTCTCTATGGCTGGGATCGATGCACGTTTCCCGCTCTTTGGCAGCATTCCGTGCCTCTCACCCCCACTGCGCCGCACATCCTGCAGAACAAAATTCTGGGGTTCCTGCACCCGCTGGCCCAATGGCCCATGCCTCCGCATCTGTTGCACGCCTGTGCTGGGTTTTCTACGTGTCCCTGTCCAGGCGTCTCTGCCCGCTGCATATTCGGCTGCCTTTGGATTTGGTTTGCTGCCCATTGTTGGTTCGGCTGTTGTTGCCTTGGGCCTGCCCATTGCTGGCTCGGCTGCTGTTGCTGTGGCATTTGGCGATGCTCCTCAGGCTGCCATCTCTGCCCCCATCCTTGTCCTGGTTGGCTCTGTTGCTCCGGTGGTTTATGGTGCAACTCCTCCTTTGGCCATCTTCTGTCTACCGCTGGGGACTGTCTATTGAAGGCCTCCTCTTCCAAAGCCAGCTCCTCGAATTCTTCGGCTAGACCCATGACCTCCTCAAGTGATGTACATGCGTAGGGTCTCATGAACATTTTCATGCGTGGCATGCATTTCTCCACGAGCCTTTCGATGACCTCCTTTGTGGACTTTCCTAACGGCTTCATTAGCGCCTGAAGGTCCACCATGTACTCTTTGAAAGGCTCTCCTCGCTGTTGCTTCCTCTGCTTTACCTGGTCTGCCTGTTTCTCGAAGTATCCTTTTGGCAGGAAAAAGGCCTCGAAGCTCCTTCTGAACTCCTTCCATGTGGGCCACTCCTCGTCGTTCATTAGGAACCATTTTTGCGCTCTGCCTTGGAGTAGTTCGGGCATCGCTCGCGGGATTGTGTTTATATCCATCCCGTATGTTTTGGCAGACCATGCTACTCGGTCCACGAACTCGAGAGGATCCCCTGTTCCGTCGAATCGGAACGACCACTCTCGGACTTGTCTCGCCACCTTCGCATAGTCCACCTGTACCGGGACTGGCTTCCGCGCTTGTGGCTCCATGCTCCTCATGCTCTTCATTTCTGGCACTGCCAGACTTTGGATGAGCTTTTCCGATTCGCTCACCGCTCTCTGCCTCGGCGTGGTCCTCTGCGCGAACTTCTCCTCGAATCCCCGCGCGACCACCATCACTTCATCCTCCTTTCTTTCGTCGGCCCACCTTGCCACCAGTGCCCTCATACTCTCCACGGTTCCATCCGCTGCGAGACCGAGCTCTCTGCACACTTCGCACAACTCTTCTTTGCGAAGCGCGTAGATCCAGTTTTTCCTCCCCATCTTGAAGCAGTGTTACTCCTAGACTCTAAAGCAATCACGTAGTTTGGGCGCCAGGTGTATCGAACTGTTTTGCTATGTTTTGCTCGCAACAAACGCCGCGGCTAGCTCACAGAGGTTGAGGGTACGTTCCACCGAATTTATTGATTTGACGTGATTGCCCGAGCCCAGAAATAACACGGTATTGCTTCTTTTCAAACAAATCCCCTTTATTGTAATTAATTTACAAAGCAATAAAGAGAATCTCACCGGCTGTCTGGCTCAGCCGACCGACCGCTCGCCCTCCCGTCGATCCCCGATCCTCGCTCCGGGTTGGTGCCAATACGCACGCCCTCCCAAAGCTTGCGCCCGGCAGGTCGTGCGGTCTTGGTGCCTGGCGCCGAAACGGCTCTCGGTTCCCTTCGTTCGGACTCACGGACTCTGGTTGCGGGGCCTGTGTTGCTGCTTGTCGTCTTCTGCTGCCGCTGCCTGTCCGTCGCTGCTGCTCCCTCGTCGTCGCTGCTATGCTGCTGCCGCTGCTCCCTCGTCGCCACTGCTATGCTGCTGCCGCTGCTCCCTCGTCGTTGCTGCTCTCCTGTTGCCGCTGCTCCCTCGTCGTCGCCTCTGCCGTTGCTGTTTCTCCGTTTGGGGTGCCGTGGACTCGGAACCTACGGGGGTCCTTAAGCTATTTTCGTATATCCTTGCTCACTCGCTTTAATAGCCCGCACTTAGGACTGTCGGACTTACCCACGGGGGGTCCTTCAGCCTGTACTCCTAACTCTTCAAGGAAGCTTTCCAACTTGAATGGCAGACTTACCCACGGGGGGTCTTTCACTCACTCTCCCAGCTTCCCTAGAAGACTCGGTCTCGACTCGCTCCAGGGGCCCTCCTTATATAGTGCCAGAAGCTCCCGTTAATCCTTGCAAATCTACTTCCTGCCGTTAATCCTCCGCTCATTCACTTTCTCCGTTAGCTTTCTCCAAGCCCGCCGTCTTTCTATTGGCGGGCTTTCTTTATTTTCCCTCCCCCGATTGCCCTGCTTGGGCCTCCGATCCGCATTATGTTTGTGCCGGTCATCGGACTTCGTCCCGATACCCCGCGATCCCCCCTGGACATTCCAAATGCATTTCTGTGTTTTTGTGCATTTTGTAAACACAGCTGCGCAGTCGCCGGCCGCTTCGTTCCCCGCCGTCCCCGCTGTTTCCTATGACCTTCGAGCGCGGCCGCGGAGGCCCGGCCGGGACCGTTACGTTCCACGGTGATTCCTCTTTCGCCCTCTTCCGTGCGCGACACCGTGCTGGTTCCCCCGCCCCCGCTGCTGCCCCGCATGCCGTCTGCCCTTGATACCTTTCTCTTCTTACGTATTTCTAAACACAGCAGCGCTGGCCCATTCGACGCTGCAGTGCTGACTTGCTTGTTCCCCCCCCCGCTGCTGACCCTCTTGCCACCTGTCTTGGCGTGTGGGAGATCTAATCTCCTCACAAGAGTCTGAATGGATTGAATTAACTTCTGGTCGGGCTCTGGATAGGGCGTCTGCTACTACGTTAGCTACACCGGGCTTGTATTTAATTTTTGGGCTGTATTCGCCGATAATGTTCCTCCAGCGTTTAAGCTTGGCATTGTGGTTATTTGCACTATTTGAAAAGGCCAGGGGTTGGTGGTCACTTTCGAATATCCGTACAGATAATGTCTTAAGCTTTGGAGAGCCCATACTATGGCTAACATTTCCATTTCGTTCGTTGCGTAATTTTCTTCGGTTTTTGAGAGGGTACGGGATATGAATGTTATTGGTCTATGGTTCTGTTCTAAAACGCGTCCTATGGCAAAATTTGATGCGTCTGTTATCAGTTGGAATTCCTTCGTGAAGTCTGGGTACGTTAGTGTTACATCCCTAGATATAAGTGTGTTTTTAAGTTTTTCGAATGCACCCGTTGCTTCTTTGTCCAGGTTAACGGCTATTCTGATTGACTTGTATTTGGATACGCGTCCTTCTTCTCCCCTTAGAAGGGCAGTTAAAGGTTTGGCTATCTTCGCGTAATCTTTAATAAATCTCCTATAATAGCTTGTCATTCCTAAAAATTGGGTATTGGAAAGTTTTTAATTGTCTTGATTTTTTCGGTGTTGGTTTTAAACCCCTCTTCTGAAATCGTGTATCCTAGAAAATCGACTTCTTTTTTGAAAAAGTCGCATTTGTCGATTTGTATCCTTATATTGGCTTTTTGTAATGTTAGAAGCACTTTGTTCAAGTTTTAGGCATGATCGTTTTTTGTTTTGCTGAAAACGATGATGTCGTCAACGTACAAATAACAGATTTTCCCTATGTGTTCTCGCAAAATGTCATCTAAAGCTTTTTGAAATATGGCTGGTGAGTTTTTTAATCCAAATGGTAATCTGGTAAATTCGTATTTGCCTCCATTCACTGCGAATGCAGTTTTTTCCATGTCTGACTCTTTAAGTGGTATTTGATGAAATCCACTTTTTAAGTCTAGTACTGAGAAGAATCTGTTGTTTCGTAATTGTGCGATTATTTTGCCTATTTCAGGAATGGGGTACCGATCGGATATTGTTACCTCATTGTGCATTCTGTAATCAATAACTAGGCTGAATTTTTGTTATTCATTAGTGTCGGTTTTTTTCGGGACTACCCAAACTGGTGCATTATAGGGTGACCGTGAGGGTCTAATAATGCCATCCTGCAGCATTTCTTGAATTTGTTGTTCTACTTCTTGTCTAATCGATGCCGGATATGGGTAGTGCTTTCCGTAGACAGGGGTATCGGAGGAAGTCCTAATTTCACCTACAACTCTGGTAGTATAAGTTAGTTTCGTTTCAGGATCAGCGAAAAGGTTTTTATGGGTGTCGGTAAATTTTTTAATTATTTCTCTTTTGGTTTCTGTCATATGTTCGTCTGTTGGTCTGATCTTGTTTACGGCTTGTGCCTCTAGTTGATGGATTTTAATTTTCCTATTATGTTATTTTGCAACAGCAGAATACCATTTTTAACATCTATTATTGCCCCTAGTTTCTTCATAGTGTCGTTACCTGGTGTATCTAATAGAAAGAATTTTAGTAGGGTATCTGATATGTTGGGAAGTTGAACTATTGCATGTTGTTTTATTTCATTATTCCCTCCTACTGAATTTACTGTATAGTTGTTACTGTTGGGTTTAGGGCCTGGTACTTGTTTCGCTTGAATGTAATTTTGATTTGAGCCGGTGTCAATTAAGAATTTCAGAGTTTTGCCGTCCCCGATAGTTACCTTAAAATAGGGTAAGGAGGAACGGTTTATTCTAAAAAATATAATTCTGACATATCAATGGATTCCTGTTGTTCGGATTCCGCTTGCCACGAAGCTTCTTCATCCAGCTCATTTATTCTATTCTCTTCCGATGACTGAAATTATTTTTGTTCCTCATCTACCTCTGGTTGTATATTGAACTGGCGTTGCATTTTATTAGTATTTTGAACATTTGTGTTGCTCAGGGGTCGTTTCCCTACAAAATTGTTGTCCTGAGGTCAATTCATATAGTTAACGTGGCGTGAACGAATAGATTGGTCTACGTCTATGGGTGTTGGCTTTGGTTAGGGTCTGGGAGGTGGGTTGGGGTTAAAGAAAGCTTGCGCTCCTGGTTGATTTGTCTGGCTTTGGTAGGGTGGGTTAGGTCGGTTTGGTGTTGTTTCAAATATCCTTGGTGAGATTGCGGGTTTTTTTACTTGGCTTGGGTAATAGTACAGATTTGGTTGAAAATTTGTTTTGGTCATTCGGGGTAGGGCTTGAGGCGGATACCCTCTAGTGGGTACTAAGTTATGTCTTCTGGGGTATATGTTTTTTGGTGTTTGGCCATTCCTAGTGTTCTGATTCTCTATTAGGTTGCAAAGGTGTAGTGCATGTCATAAGTCGTGGGGCTCTTTAATAGCCAAAAGTTGGGAGAGATTGCCGTTCAGGCCTCTTTCGAATGTATTCAGTGCTTTCTCTCTATACAGTGCTGTTAGGACATGTATAGTTTCCTGAGATGCTTCGGGATTCCCAATTTGGTTCAAAATCAGAGAAAGTTGTTGGTATACGGCTTGATAGAATTCAACTATCGAGTTGCTGCCTTGGTTAAGTGCATACAACTGATATTCTAGTGTCTTTAGGTCTCTCCTATCAGCAAAGTGTGCAGTCAGACACTTCGATATTGTCCCCAATCAAAAGGTGTGTTATAAGACTCGAGGACAGCATCAGCTTGACCGACGATTTTGTTCCTAATTGCTAATATTATGCCGTAATATTTTGGGGACCCCTTTTTAATGTCATAAATTTTTAAACCCCTTTCTACGCTTTTCTTCCAAGACGAATATTCGGTCTGGTTTCCAGAAAAATCTCTAAGCCTCCGCACTATGTCCGGTAATTTATCTAACTCGCCAATATTGTGGGCTAGTTCCCTTTTAACTATTTGGTCTGAGAAGTTTGAAAAGTCCTTGTTTGGATTAATGATTTCCTTAAACCAACTCTTGAAGTATTCTCTTGAAGTATGTCCCTAATTTTCTCTTCCATGTCTTTTTCCGTCAGTAGTTTCGAACTCGTCCTTACAGAGGATTTCCCATCCTATCTACCAAGTCCTGTTCAGTCATTTTAATGGGGTTTTTAATGGATGATCGTTAATGGTCTTATGAGGGTTAATTGATCGGATTTCAAACGAATTATATTTAATTTTTTTCTAAAAATTCTAGTTTAAATCTTCGTAAGGTTTTCAATTGGAACTTATGTTATTAATTTGTCTGTTTTGCTTGGGATTTTCTTAAAATAATTTTTTATATCCTTTTTAATATTATAAAACTTTTTTCTTATTTTTTCTCTAAATTTCTTGATGAGGTTTTCCTCTTATTTTCGATTTGAGCTATTATTTTTTTGTTCGTGTTTTTAATCGATTCTTATAACCTTTTTTTTGTTTCGAATATTTCTAAACTAGCTTACATTAAAATTATTTTGGCGTGCTATCGTGACGATAGGTTCGGCCGATTCCTTTTTCCACGCAGCAACGATTCCTCCTGTGTGTGGATCTACTACGGAGCCTCCTCTATACCTGGATCACGTTCCCTCTGAACGGGTACTGAAGGGACCACGGCGATAAAAATTGGAGCCTGGTTTTTCCGCTAGGTACGATTGCTTTAGGAGTGCGTTGTAGCGTTTTTTTAACGGCACTTTTGCACTTCTGAATCGCGGTTTTTGGCGTTTTCTTAATTGAATGAAAATATAGCCGAACGTCGGGATTTTTTTACCGATCTCAACGAGATTTGGAACTTGGATTCTTTCGCGGTTTTTCATCATGTTCCTGCTCGGGCGCCAGTTAAAAAAATTTTGTTAATATTCTTTAAAAAAAGAAATTAATCTTTTTTACATTTTGTTTATTTGAGTATCGGATTAGAACTGACAATTATGATTCTTATAATTAATATTTACACCTATGCGTCGCTCCATCGCTGCCGCGATCTCGATCGCGATTGTTGCTGACGTCCCTCGATGTCATTGGTAGCTGATGTTGTTGCTGTAGCTTAAGTCCATGTCTTCATTGCTAATTGGTCAGTGCGAGTGCATTGTGTTGTTGGTGGCACTTGCCATTAAGTTCAGTGAGCTTTGCCAAATATTTGGGTGTTTTCTTTCTTTTGGCTTTCCCACGATCGCAAGCATTATCAATGCTTACTCAGTGCACGTGTCTTTCGATCCGTGTGACGCTTATTGGTGCCACGGCATCATATTGCATCCGGTGCACTTAATGCGGTTATGTAAGCTCTTTGCAGTTGTTATTAAGAACTTATGCGGGTGTGGCTGGACTTAGCGTTATACTAGTATTATCTAGTATTTGACCTTTTTAAGGGTTAACTTAACTTATATGTTTGTATGTTCTCCTTTTTCTGCCCTATGCCTGTGGTGCCGACTCCTCCACTTAGGCTTTTAGCTCACTTACGTGTGCCCTTTTCTCTTTCTTCGTGCCAACGTGACGTAGCACGGCGATCACAGGCGAAATGAAATTCATTACTGTGTACGGCCCGTCGTATCTCGGCGCTAGTTTCGCGAAACCTTCGATTGCTTTGGACAAATGGTGCTCCTTTGCCCATACTTCCCATCTTCGGGCTCCACTCCCGCCTCCTCAGATTGTAGTGCCGAGCTTGTTCCTGCGCCGCGCGCTCCTTGTTCCTTCGCACCAGATCGAACACTTCCTACAACTTCGCTGCATTCTCTGAGGGAGTGGCTTGTGCTGCTCCCGTCCCCAATGCCTCTTTATCATATATTGCTTTTGGCATCATTGGCTCTCTGCCTTGGGTTACGAAGCATGACGAGTATCCCGTAGAGTCTGACACGCTTGAGTTCACTGCCAGCATTAATTCGGGCCAGTGTTCGTCCCATGTCCTTTGGTCATTGCCTGCAAACTGGGCGATCATCGTCTTAACCGTCCTGTTTGCCCTTTCTGTAGGGTTTTCCTGCGGCGTGTATGGTGCGGTAAACTGATGACGAACTTCGAGCTCCTCGAGACATTTTTTGAAACTCCTTCTGGTGAACTGGACACCATTGTCTGTCACCATCACCTTTGGCACCCCGTATCTCGCGACGATCCTTTCGCGAATTGCCTTCTGCAGCGTCTCCGCAGCGTGTCAGCATTTTTCCTGTGGCCTGCATCTGACTTGGTTTATGTCCCGCACTTTCTGACATACTTCCTTATGTCCCTTTGCATCCCAGCCCAGAAGTACCTTGTGACTATTTTTGCAATTGTTTTCCTTCCGCTTAGATGTCCCGCTGTCGGTTCGTCGTGGTTCTCCATTAGCACCTGCTGCCTCATATCCATCGGCAGACACAACTTCCATGCACACACTTCCTCGCTTCCGGCTCTATACGGAACATGTGGGTATACCAGGCCTGCCAATTCTACTTACTCTGGCCATTTCTGTGGGTTTTCTCGCATTTTCCTTTTTAGTACGCTTATCCAAACGCACTCCACGTCTTCGCTTGCTGTGGCACTCCTCAACTTTTCTACTAACGGCTGGCGGGAAAGTGCATCTGCAACTATATTCAGCTTGCCTTTCCTGTAGCTGATAACATAACCATATTGTTGCAACTCAAAGACCCATCTCGCGATCCTTCCAAGTGGGCTCTATATTATTCAGCCACTTCAGCGCCATATGATCCGTGATCATGTCGAACTGGTACCCCTCTAGGTATGGTTTCATCTGCCGAATGGCCCATATTATTGCTAGGCACTCTTTATCGGTTGCCGAGTAATTTTTCTCCGCGCCTATCAGCGTTCGACTTGCGAAAGCGACCCCTCGCTCGCCCTCATCAGTGTCCTGCGTCAGAACGCTGCGTTTAGATTCTCAAACGCTTCTTGGTGTCTCGCCGTCCATTCCCACTTTGTTCCCTTCCGAAGGAGATCGTTTAATGGTTTGGCGTCCCCTGCGAAGTCTGGGACGAATCTCCGATACCACGACGCCATCCCAATGAACTGCCGTACACCCTTCACGTTTGTTGGGGGTTCCAATTCCGTAATCGCTGCAACCTTTCCGGGATCCATGCCAATTCCCTGACTTGTTATCCGGTGGCCCAGGGTCAATAGCTCTTCCCTGAAGAAATGGCCCTTGTCCGTATTTATCCTCAAGTTTTCCGCCTTCAGTCTACGAAATACTTCAATTCGCCATATGCTCCTCCCATGTACGTCCAATCACGATGATGTCATCCTGATACGCAAATGCGTGCGAAGCCATATCCGGGCCTATGACCTGGTCTAAGGCCCTTTGAATCGTTGCCGAGGCTGAGTGTAACCCGAACGGAATCACCTTCCACTGGTACAGACCTTTCCCTGGTACCGTAAAGGCCGTGTATTTCCTGCTCCCTTCCTCAGGTGGGATTTGCTGACTAATTTTGCCTCCCTCAATTGTTCCAGTATGAAGTTATTGTTTTTGTTAATAAATAAGTAATGCAATTAATTATTAACCAGACAACCCTCAAAGAAAAAAAAATAACGCACAATTAGATTTTTTTTAACCACACGCTCTCAATGCCAGAAAGGAAGTGAACGAGAATATCAATATGGCAAGAGAACAACGAACAGATGAAGTGAATGAGAATATCGATAGGGCAAGATAACAACGAACAGGCGAGAAATTGTCAATGTGACTTTTGCATATATGAACACGCAAATTTAAACACGCCGCCTCAAAAGTTACATTGATTATCACTTCGATTCTTGACATGAGTTTGTGCTTTAATTTTAATTTATATCTTTATTCCATTTTCATTTCAAATTCTGGGGAGGCATCAGGTCCAGCATTTGCTACAAGAGTTGGGAAAACCCACTAAGACCCTGTGGCGAGTCAACCGACACAATTTAAAATAGCAACGAATAAATTCTTCTTCGCCATAGTAACAAAAAACCCTTTGGGCATACTGATAGACTACTCGCTACAATAAGCTTCACTTTTTAATAAATATTAATAGTTATTAACCAACGTGGTTATATTTATTTGGAGCATATAAGTCTCCATAATTGGTGACCCTCGACAACTAGAACAATTTCAAATCACAACAAAGTCTTGAGTACATAAACACAAGTATTTCACAACATGGCCGAAAACGAAGACTTCGCTGACGCGCAAGACGCTGCGCAGTTCACTACCACAGCCATGATCCAATCCGTATTTGGTAAGATGCCGCTCCCACGAATGTTCTTCACGAAGATAGAAAGTTGGACTACAAGGACTTGGTGCACGAAAAGAACAGGAAAAGATTGCTACAGTCATCGCCTACGCAGACCCCAAATACCTGGAACAAGTACACGATCTTGTGAACAATCCACCCGAAACTGCCCCTTATTCCACACCGCAGACCAAACTCACACAACTTGCAAAAGCAGCCGATGCAGTTATGGATTCCTTAAACGACGATGCGGCTGACCACTTATATGCTTTTTCAAAAACAAAAAAACAGCAGTCTCATCAAGAAGAACGCGTCATAACGCTGACCAAAAGACTCGACGATAACGACAAGGCTCTGCAGCAGATTAACAACAAACTGGGACAGTTACTAAATCACAATCAAACGCGTGACAGAAATAATCAGCGACTCCAAAATTATTATCGCAACAATGCACCTTCCAACGATAGATAGTCACAAAAACTGTGTTGGTACCACAACAAGTACGGCAGAGATGCACAGCGTTGCAGCCAACCATGCTCCTTTTCAATGTTCAACGAGGACGACCAAAAAAACTAAATGCAACCGTCAGAGGATCAGGAGGCAGTCTTGACGGATTAAGTAATTTCGCCTCTTCTTATCATCAAGCATTTCAAATCAATGTTCACAGAATTTCTTACTGCCTCTGACTTTTCGTACCAGACGCCCAATCTGGTAGAAAATTTTTAGTCGATACAGGAGCCGATATTTCGATCATTCCATCCAGTACTATTCACAAGAATATACAAAACGCCAATCGCCATACACTCTTTGCAGCGAACGGCACAGAAATAAAAACATACGGTACCATCCGCTTGACACTGGACCTAGGACTACGTCGTCCTTACACTTGGAACTTCGTTATTGCTGATACCAATACTCCAATCATTGGATCCGATTTTCTACACCACTACAACCCTCTTGTCAACATCAAGAAGGCTAAGTTAGTTGATGCCAAAATACGCTTGACATGCTGTGGTATCCACACACATCAAAATTCATCAATTATTAAAACACATCCAACATCCATTCGATCAACTGCTGGAGGAATTCAAAGACATCACACAATTCAACACAATCACACATCGTCCATCGTCAACGACAAGCGTCACCCACGTCATCGACACCAAAGGAGCACCACCCTTCGCGCGAACACGAAGACTGACCCCAGAGAAACTCCGAGCAGCAAAGAACGAGTTCCAATATTTAAGGGACATGGGAGTATGCAGGCCTTCAAAAAGCCCATATGCTTCACCTTTACACATGGTACGAAAACCTACTGGTGAATGGAGACCATGCGGTGATTAGCGCGCCGTCACTGCGCAAACCATACCGGACCGGTATCCGCTACCACTCATACAAGATTGCACACACGTGTTCTATGGAAAAACTATTTTCTCCAAGATCGATCTCAACCGCACATACAATCAAATCCCAATAGAACCTAAAGACATCCCTAAAACGGCCATAACAACTCCATTTGGTCTGTTTGAATTCACAAACATGACATTTGGACTGTGTAACGCAGCTCAAACATTTCAACGCTATATGCATACAGCATTCAGAGATTTAGACTTTGTCTTTGTTTACGTCGACGACATAGCCGTCGCATTGCCCAACATACAACAACATCATATCCATCTGCGCCAAGTTTTCGAGAAACTACAAGAGTACAATCTCACGATAAACCCCAGCAAATGTAGTTTCGTAAAAGAATCAATTGAGTTCTTAGGACATAAAATTAACCACCAGGGTATTAAACCTCTACAAACCAAGGTAAAAGCCATTACAAATTTCCCCTTACCCAAGGTGGCCAAAGAATTACGAAGATTCCTCGCAATGATCAACTTTTTTAGACGATTCCTCCCCAATGCTATTCAACATCAAGCTCCACTGGTGCAGCTTATACCAGGCAATAAGAAAAACGATTCCACCCCAATCAACTGGACAACAGAAAAAATCGAAAAATTCAACAGTTGCAAAAATTCTTTAGCACAAGCTGCACTATTGGCACATCCTGCACCGAACGCAAACCTTTCGCTAAGCACAGACGCGATTCCGATTAATTTTAATTTAATATTAGTAAATATAAAAAAATTGAAATTAATGACAAGAACTTCATGAGATCCACTTAAAAATAACCAAGTGTATGAACTCGATTCCATTACTTAAGACTTAGTAGGTATGAAAAGTTGGAATTAATAACAAAAGGCTTAATAAGGTCCATTTCACGTATGGCTTCTAAAGGCGATGCAAAGGTCAGCAACAGTTCACATGGTTCGTAGTTAACTTATTCAGAAAGTCCCAGCTGGCTTCTCAGGAAAATAAACCAGTTGGTAATTGCTTCGTCAGTATATCAGCTAGTTGTAGATCTGTGGGAATATAAGTTAACTGAAGTTAACCGCGCAACGGCAATGTCCGATTACTTAAGAGCTCGCTCTGGCCAAACTGTTGACACAGCGTCTGGCCGGATGCTTGTAACGTCGGCGATAGTTCGAACGGGTTGGCAGCCTGGGGGGGTGCGGTGTTTCAGCCTTTCTGGCAGCCCGATCGCGTAATAGGACCCTATTCAGCGTTTCGTGGAGGATCTGATCGATCTGGTAACGCGCTCAAAGAGAAGGTTAGGAAACCGCGTGGGAGCGGAATTCTTTTTGAATTTAACCACGAAACAAGCAAGTTCGTGCAAGCAAGGAGGAGCATCCGGAAATTTTCGAGCAACTGCAGCGTAGTTTTACCCGCTGAGGAACCATCGTGCTGGTGCAGGACCAGCAGGCATACAGAAAGAGGGCCACAAGCGGCAATTTGGCGGTGTACGTGCTGCTCAGTCAAGGCAGGGCGCGATCGTAGAAGCTAGCTAGGTCAGGGGTACCAGCGTGCGAGCTAGACCCCTGGTGGCAGAGAGGCGTAGTGCGAGCAACGCTTGGCCAGAAGAAGAAGAGAAGAGCGGGTCACAGTTGCGGCGCGAATCTCTCAGTCAGGCCGCCCACGAGGCGGGGCTGAGGGGAGTCATCAAAACCGAGTAGGAGCTGGAAATACAGTGAGACTCGACCTGAGGTGGAGCAGTCGGAGCGTTCGCGACGCTTTAAGGGGCGCTCCGCCGGAGATTCGGATAGGGTTCGGCCCTAACCTCACAGGAGTCGCCGTAAAGTAGGCGCCATCCTGGAGCAGTGACGAAGGACGGAGTGCTGGCGGCGCTTTAAGCAGCACCCCATCGATCACAGGAGCCGTCGTGTAGTAGACGCCATCCTGGAGTAGTGAAGGAAGACAGAGTGCTGGCGGCGCTTTAAGCAGCACCCCGTCGATCACAGGAGCCGTCGTGTAGTAGGCGCCATCCTGGAGTAGTGAAGGAAGACAGAGTGCTGGCGGCGCTTTAAGCAGCACCACGCCGATCGCAGGAGCCGCCGTGCAGTAGGCGTCCTCCTGGAGGAGTAAAAACAAGGACGGAGTGCTGGCGGCGCTTTTAAGGAGCGCGCCGTCGAATGTAGGAGTCGCCGTGAAATAGGCGAATTCCTATAGGAGCAGTAGCGGCAGCGGAGCGCTGGCTGCGCTTAAAAGGAGCGTTCCGTTATTCGGAGGAGCAGGCGTGGACTAGCCTTCAAGCATAGGGTAGGGAGCTGGGACAGGGCGCTTGCGGCGCTTTCAAGAAGCGCTTTGTCAATCAGGAGAGCGGAGAGACTCGACCGGCTGATGGCCTAACGGTGCCGGAAGCGGAGAAGAAGAAGTAGTGGGCGGAGATTTCGCGTCAGAGCTCTGCCACTGGCTGTATGTTTTGTTGTTGGCATTGTTGACGGGTTAGGCAAAGGCCCTCCCGAATTCCATATTATCTTTTCCAGCCTCGAGTAGTGGAAGCGCTTCAACGACTCGTCGCGGATGTATTGAGTGAGTAATCCTAAATCTATGCCAAGCCAGCAGAAGTGATACGGAATTCTCCGATCAATATTTTTCCTCGTTTTCCGAGTTCCAGCCCAAGAGGCTTCGCCGGTCATACAGTCAACCCCACGCGTGGTCTTTGTAGTAGCGCTCTCTTAGCAACTAAAATCCGATGTCATGGTATTGAATGCGAGTCCGCAAATCCTGCTAAATCGAATATACATTTAAGTTCTCAAATCTTTAGCAATAAGATATTGTTAAGCATAGTCAGAAAGAACATATATTGGAGTATTAGAATAGTTAGGAAGCTAGGATAAGGATGTCACCTAGAATTTTAAGGTCTTTTGTTAAGGAATAAAACAATGAAGTTTATAATGGAGTAAGAAAACAGATTTCGCCTCGTTTGGGTCGCACCGCCCTGCCGCCAACCTATGCCATGTACCTTCTTGGGGATCTCCGAAGGATCCTAATATACTCTGGTCTGAGGAGCTCAGGTTTGACCCACGCTGTTCGTGGGGTCGCGCACGCATCATTATCGATTCAATTTATGATTCCCGAGGCAGCATCGAGGGGAGAGAAGGGGGTGTTCCAGAACCCACCCACTAGCCGGTGAGATCTGGCCGGACACCCTCCAACTCCCTCCTCTCGCCCGATATATCCAGAGATGCCACCTCACTGTTCGTTACAGTTATAATTATCTTAATCATAAATTTATCTGGCGCCCAACTAAGTGGCCATGTTTTTAGCATGGTTAGACGCAGCCATGTTTTGCGGACAAGTTTTTTCGGCTGGTTACAGTGGCATGGCAGTAACCAGACCAAAACCCTCAGCAGTGGCGCGGGTACCGCTCGGAATTCTACACTCAGAGGAGAGAGTAGACCACAGTGCCTCGCAACCACAGCGATAGTTTCGAGTAGAGTTTAGCAGGACAGATTCTCGCAGGACTTTAGCAGGGGATAGGACCCAGCTGACCACGAGTTTCGGATGGCAGGCTGCTACAACAACGAAGGGACGGGAGAGACAGTCCCACAGTCGTTTGGAAAAGCAGTATCAGTTAGCGGACTGATATCTGACCAAGGCCGTAAATTGGCAGCTAAATCCCGTCATCCCCTAGGAGAGCAGAAGGACGCTTGGAGTTCATTCGTAACAGGCACGAAATGACCACGTCCAAAGGGTTTCAGCTTATAGAACTGGAAAGGGGAGTTTTCTACGAGCGAAATTCCAGAACGGAATTAGGTGAGAAGCAATGGCGAAAAGAAGAAGAACGTTAGGCAGCGTGTATGGCGGTAGGCAGGCTAAAGACGAAGGCGAAGTTCAGTTTTAGAGTTTCGGTATTTGTGAAGCGAGCATTTTTGAGGTTAGGCAAGAAAGAAAGAAAGGATGAACCCGGCAGAGGCAGAGAAGGGGGCAGCGACACCTGTGAAGGTGCCCGTCTGCACATTATGTAATAAAGAGATGGCAACCGGCAGACCAGAACCAAGTGCGGACACGAGTTCCACAAAGCGTGTATAAAAACACACGCCAAATCGAAGTTGTCATGTCCGACGTGCAAGGTAGTGTGTTTCGAGAAAGCACAGGCGGCCAGCGATACGACTGGCGCGAGCACGAGTCAGCTGACTCGCAGAGCAGATTCACCCTGTGGGACCAGCCAAGCGAGCTCTCAAGCAGAGTCGGCAGGAAGCACAGCGGAGTTGAGTTCGATTGTGTCCCAATCAATCAGCGCCATGCAGGCGACGCTGCTGGAACAACTGTCAGCGCAAATGGACAGACTGTTCCACCAAAGGGCGCAATCAGAGAGGGAAGGAGAAGAGAGAACTGGAGGCTACGAGCAGCCTAGTGGGGTCTACGGTGATGAAAGAGAGATCCGGGATCAGGGCGACTACGTAGGAAATGGCGTGAGGCAACAGGCTGATCACAACTTTGGGTATAGACCAGAGAAAGTGGGACAGATCCTGAATAGTTGGAAGATTCGTTTTAGCGGACATCCCGACGGCATGACCATCGATAATTTCATCTATCGGGTTGAAGCTTTGACGCACCAGACGCTGGATAGTAACTTTTCAGCACTATGCGGAAATGCGAGTTTGTTATTTGATGGGAAAGCGGGAGAATTTTACTGGCGTTTTCACAAGTTGAATAGAGGAATGAGGTGGAATGACCTATGCGACGCGCTCAGGAAACACTTTAGGGACGATAGGTCGGATGAGGACATAAGAGAGGAAATAAGAGATCGGAAGCAGCGCGACAGAGAAGATTTTGGCACGTTTTATGAGGCGGTAGAACAGCTGATGGATGGTCTGAGCGTTCCATTAAGCGATGCCACGCTAGTGGAGATGGTAAGGAGGAATCTCAGGTCCGAGATCCGCCACGAGCTGTTGAAAGTGTCGATACGTTCGATAAGCCACTTACGGGAGATTTGTCGGCGCCGGGAACGATTCTTAGAGGAGGTGCGCCGAGACTGCGGCACATCCAAGCCAGGATGGGGGAAGAAGCCGTATGGGGAAACCCAGAGACGGGAAGACAGAAGCTCACACAGAAGTTACAACAAATCGGTAGCGGAAGTAGGAAGCGACTTGGAATGGGAAGAGGCCCAAGAGTTTTCGGGTGATGAAGCGGGTGAAGTGGAGGCAGTGGCTCTTATCTGCTGGAATTGCAGGAAAGAGGGTCACAGGTACCACGACTGCGCGGGCAAGCGGAAAGTTTTCTGTTTTGGGTGCGGGGCACCAAATGTCTACAAGCCATCGTGTCCGAAATGTCTAAAAAACGGAAGAGCGAATGCGCCGGATCGTCCATCTCAGCGCGTTCCGTCAGGTGTGAACAAGGACAAGTAGGAAGAGAGCTCAGTGGAGAGTGTAATAAAGCTAAGGTAGAGAGTAAGAATAGGTCAAGGAACACTAATAGGTTAAGGCAGTATTGGCAGTCAATGAAGACGGTAGAAACAATAAAGTATAAGACCTCAGACAAACGTCCTTTTGCCGAGGTCAGATTGTTAGGTGAGGGAGTACTAGGACTGTTGGATACTGGTGCGGCAGTTAGCTGTATCGGAGGGAGTTTTGCGAGGAAAGTCATAAGAAGCGGGGTCGACTTCAAGCGCAAAGGTACGATCGTAAGCACAGCTGATGGGCAACGACAGCAGGTGGTAGGCCATTTGACGACTGAGGTAGGGTTCAAAGATCGATGCAAGACGCACATGTTCTACCTGGTTCCCACTCTGAGCCAGGATTTGTATTTAGGTATCGATTTCTGGAGGAGTTTCGAGCTGTTGCCATCGGAGTTCCGAGTCGGCGAAATCTCCGTTAGTCAGGAGTTGTCTGAAGCACAGAAAGTTAGTCTAAAGGCAGTGGTAGAGCTATTTCCATCATTCGCCAAGTTAGGATTGGGCAAGACGCATTTGATCAGCCACAGTATCGATGTCGGACACGAAAACGGTCAAGCAGAGGCACTATCCGGTCTCTCCAGCGGTAGAGAAACTGCTCTACGGAGAGGTCGATAGGATGATGAGATTGGGAGTGATCGAGGAGTCGCAAAGTGCCTGGTCGTCGCCGGTGGTATTGGTACAGAAGCCAGGAAAGGTTCGGCTATGTCTGGACTGCAGGAAAGTGAATAGTTTCACCCAGGGCGACGCTTATCCACTTCCACAGATTGATGCGATCCTGAGTAGACTTCCCAGAGCGATGTTCATCTCTAGTCTGGATCTGAAGGATGCGTACTGGCAAATCCCGCTGGATCCGGCTTCACGCGACAAGACCGCGTTTACGATTCCAGGGAAGCCATTGTACCAGTTTAAAGTTATGCCTTTCGGGCTAATGAATGCATCGCAGACTATGACTCGCCTCATGGACAAAGTGATTCCGGCCTCGTTGCGTAATGAGGTGTTCGTATATTTGGATGACCTGCTGGTCGTCTCCGACACCTTTGAGTCGCATCTGGCGGTTCTGACGACGGTGGCTGGGCACATTCAGAAAGCAGGGCTAACTCTGAACATCGAGAAGAGCCACTTTTGCATGCGTTCGGTTAAGTATTTGGGCCATGTGATCGGAGAAGGCGTCATAAGGACAGACCCCGAGAAGATAGAGGCGATGGTAAATTACCCGGTTCCACGGACGCTAAAGGCGTTACGGAGTTTTCTGGGCATGACTGGATGGTACAGCAAATTCATAAGCAATTATGCAGACATAGCGGCACCATTGACGGATCTGGTGAGGCCCAAGTGTCGTTTCACGATGTCGCAGGCTGGCCTAGAGGCCTTCACAAAGCTTAAGGAAGCGATGTGTCAGGCTCCGGTTCTGCACAGTCCGGATTTTACGAAGCCGTTCTACATTCACTGCGATGCGAGCAGTTACGGGATTGGTGGCGTCCTGGTTCAGAAGACGGAAGGGGACAAGGGTGACGAGTATCCAATCGCTTTTGTCTCAAAGAAGTTGAGCAAGGCCCAAAGGAATTACTCCGTCACGGAACAGGAATGCCTGGCCGCGATTATTTGTATTAAATGGTTCAGACCTTACGAAGAAGGGCATAAGTTCAAGGTCATCACAGATCACGCGTCGCTAGGATGGCTCATGGCACAGCCGGATTTGAGATCTCGGTTGGGGCGATGGGCGGCGAAATTGCAGGCCTACAAGTTCCATATTGAGCATCGAAAGGGCAAACTTCACGTGGTCCCGGATGCGCTGTCTAGGGCATATGAAGGAGCGTCAGATGAGGAGGTAGTTGCGGAGGTAGGAATGGATTATGAATCCCCACATTTCGAGGCGGAGGAGCACAAGACCCTTCGGGAGACGGTCGAAGACAATGGCGAGACGGTACCAGATCTGAAGGTCATGGATGGCAAGGTCTTCCGACAGTCGAAGCAAGTCCGGGGTTTAGAGCTAGCGGAGAATTTCGCATGGAAGTTATGGGTGCCAAAGGGGATGATTCCAGAGATATTAAGAGAGGCCCATGACAGTCCCACAGCAGCGCACGGAGGTGTCCGTAAAACGCTAGAGAGAGTTCGTCAAATGTACTACTGGCCAGGCTTAGCCAATGAGGTGAAGGAGTACGTAGGCAAGTGCGAGGTCTGTAAGATGAACAAGGTACCTAATCAGGTGATGAGGCCAGCGATGGGAAGGCCAGCGGAAACACAGAGATTCTTTCAGCGAATATATGTGGATTTCCTGGGGCCGTATCCGAGATCCAAGAGTGGAAATATTGGGATATTCATCGCTTTAAACCATTACACCAAATTCGTGTTCCTCAAGGCAGTGAAGAAGCTCTCGGCGGATGTAGTGGTGAAATACAGTAAGCAGGAGTTGTTCCACACGTATGGTGTTCCGGAGACTGTGTTCTCAGATAACGGAACGCAATTCAAAGGAGAGGTATTTATCCGGAAATTTTCGAGCAACTGCAGCGTAGTTTTACCCGCTGAGGAACCATCGTGCTGGTGCAGGACCAGCAGGCATACAGAAAGAGGGCCACAAGCGGCAATTTGGCGGTGTACGTGCTGCTCAGTCAAGGCAGGGCGCGATCGTAGAAGCTAGCTAGGTCAGGGGTACCAGCGTGCGAGCTAGACCCCTGGTGGCAGAGAGGCGTAGTGCGAGCAACGCTTGGCCAGAAGAAGAAGAGAAGAGCGGGTCACAGTTGCGGCGCGAATCTCTCAGTCAGGCCGCCCACGAGGCGGGGCTGAGGGGAGTCATCAAAACCGAGTAGGAGCTGGAAATACAGTGAGACTCGACCCGAGGTGGAGCAGTCGGAGCGTTCGCGACGCTTTAAGGGGCGCTCCGCCGGAGATTCGGATAGGGTTCGGCCCTAACCTCACAGGAGTCGCCGTAAAGTAGGCGCCATCCTGGAGCAGTGACGAAGGACGGAGTGCTGGCGGCGCTTTAAGCAGCACCCCGTCGATCACAGGAGCCGTCGTGTAGTAGACGCCATCCTGGAGTAGTGAAGGAAGACAGAGTGCTGGCGGCGCTTTAAGCAGCACCCCGTCGATCACAGGAGCCGTCGTGTAGTAGGCGCCATCCTGGAGTAGTGAAGGAAGACAGAGTGCTGGCGGCGCTTTAAGCAGCACCCCGTCGATCACAGGAGCCGTCGTGTAGTAGGCGCCATCCTGGAGTAGTGAAGGAAGACAGAGTGCTGGCGGCGCTTTAAGCAGCACCACGCCGATCGCAGGAGCCGCCGTGCAGTAGGCGTCCTCCTGGAGGAGTAAAAACAAGGACGGAGTGCTGGCGGCGCTTTTAAGGAGCGCGCCGTCGAATGTAGGAGTCGCCGTGAAATAGGCGAATTCCTATAGGAGCAGTAGCGGCAGCGGAGCGCTGGCTGCGCTTAAAAGGAGCGTTCCGTTATTCGGAGGAGCAGGCGTGGACTAGCCTTCAAGCATAGGATAGGGAGCTGGGACAGGGCGCTTGCGGCGCTTTCAAGAAGCGCTTTGTCAATCAGGAGAGCGGAGAGACTCGACCGGCTGATGGCCTAACGGTGCCGGAAGCGGAGAAGAAGAAGTAGTGGGCGGAGATTTCGCGTCAGAGCTCTGCCACTGGCTGTATGTTTTGTTGTTGGCATTGTTGACGGGTTAGGCAAAGGCCCTCCCGAATTCCATATTATCTTTTCCAGCCTCGAGTAGTGGAAGCGCTTCAACGACTCGTCGCGGATGTATTGAGTGAGTAATCCTAAATCTATGCCAAGCCAGCAGAAGTGATACGGAATTCTCCGATCAATATTTTTCCTCGTTTTCCGAGTTCCAGCCCAAGAGGCTTCGCCGGTCATACAGTCAACCCCACGCGTGGTCTTTGTAGTAGCGCTCTCTTAGCAACTAAAATCCGATGTCATGGTATTGAATGCGAGTCCGCAAATCCTGCTAAATCGAATATACATTTAAGTTCTCAAATCTTTAGCAATAAGATATTGTTAAGCATAGTCAGAAAGAACATATATTGGAGTATTAGAATAGTTAGGAAGCTAGGATAAGGATGTCACCTAGAATTTTAAGGTCTTTTGTTAAGGAATAAAACAATGAAGTTTATAATGGAGTAAGAAAACAGATTTCGCCTCGTTTGGGTCGCCACCGCCCTGCCGCCAACCTATGCCATGTACCTTCTTGGGGATCTCCGAAGGATCCTAATATACTCTGGTCTGAGGAGCTCAGGTTTGACCCACGCTGTTCGTGGGGTCGCGCACGCATCATTATCGATTCAATTTATGATTCCCGAGGCAACATCGAGGGGAGAGAAGGTGGTGTTCCAGAACCCACCCACTAGCCGGCGAGATCTGGCCGGACACAGCGTGCAACTCCCACCTCTCGCCCGATATATCCAGAGATGCCACCTCACTGTTCGTTAAATGCTCGTGCATAGCCGGCGAACACTGCATATTTGCGTGCCCGCTATGAAATACATTTTTGTTAGCTTTAAGTTTCAGTTTGTACTTGAGTCTCACACAATAAACAGCTCCTATACCAAACTCCGGCACAAGCCGTAAAATTCAATTCACTTATACTTGATTGGATACTCAGCCTCAAGGGCGGTAACAACGGAGTTAGTAACTCCCAACATAACCTCCTGTCAGAAGAAAGAACCCTAGGCAACCGCCAGGGATATCAAATCACCCTCCACTGAAGACATCCTCTCCAGCGAAGAACATACAACTATCCGCATCACTGAAGACATCCTCTCCAGCGAAGAGCATACAACTATCCTCACCCCTTAATTTAATTAATTGGCGCCCATCGTAAAATCAAGTAAGTGAGCACTTTCACCCATAATTCCTTCAAGTCTGCATTGGTTTTATGTTAAATAAAAAAGTAAAAAGTAGTGAAATTGTGTTACACTGACAGCTAAAAAACTGCAGCCCCTTTAACTTTTTTTACATTAATTAATTTCCATTAATTGGCTGACGATTTAGCATTGTATTTTTATACACATTTTTTATAACAATACAAATTTTATACACATTTTTTATATAAACCATTTTTTGGATATCTACCTCCCAATATTGTTTGCATTTCTTTTTCTGTATGAATAAATAAATAAACATTTTTATACAACAACGCAAAGTTGAAGAATAGAAAATTCTTAACCAAGACAAAAAAGTCACTAGCTCAAAATTTAATTTTTAATCAAAAATAATTCATTTAATTGTGTGCATTTAATTCAGCTTTTATATGCCTCTTTTGTTACAAAAAAATTCTTGGTATTAGCTGCACAGTCTTGGTTATTTATTTTCCCTTTCCGTTTTGTTTCCCCACTCCATTTTTTTTGGGAATACGATACGGCCGCGCATGCAGTGTGTGGCACTTTGTTATTTTTATTTTTTTTATCTTTGTGTCATAGCGGAGGCTCAGTCCCCGCATACCCCTCACCTAGCCTCTACTTGGCAAAGCAATAGTGCAGTTCGACGAGCCCGCACACATATGTAACTAAAACGACGGCTCAGCCCTCGCGAGCCCCCCCGCATGAAATTGTTTTTTTTTCTCGGGTTTTATACATAACTACAGCTCCACATGAGCAATCCCTTCCGACGATATAGAAGCGTAAGACTATTCTCCAGTGATTCTGAGTCCGAGTCCGAAAGACCGGCCAGAGCTTCCACCCCAAAAAGCGCAAACGCTAGAGCACTCAAACACGCGAAAATGGCTTTCAGCATGGAACAAATGACAGCCACTATACAGGCGGCCGTTCAACATGCCGTCCAAGCAGCCAATATTGAGAGCCAACGTAGGAAAAATGAACTTCGCCTGGCTATACAGCAGCTGACCGAACAAGTCAACGCAGTACAAATCGCTCCCGCGCAAGCGGAAGCTCCCATAATCAAAGTGTATGAACCCATAGAAATTAGGGGCAACGTAAAATATGACGAGCCCCTAGATGCCGTCAAGTGCCTGCCCGAATTTACGGGAGCGCAGGAAGCATACGTTTCCTGGCGGCAAGCGGCGGTAGCAGCATATTATATTTTTAGGAACTATGTAAATAGCTCTCACCATTATCAGGCCGTTATAATTATTAGGAGTAAAATAAGAGGCCCTGCCGATGCCGTGCTATCTTCGTTTTGCACTGTGCTGAATTTCGACGCGATTATGAAAAAACTGACCTTGCTCACCAACAAAGCCACCATGTCGTACGAAGCCTCGGCGGCAAAGGTTTTGTGTGACAAATTCCGGGACGACGCACTTCGAGTATTTATTTCGGGTCTTAAGCGTAGCCTTACGGATGTCCTCTTTTCGGCAAAGCCAAAAGATATGCCTTCAGCCCTCGCTTTGGCACAAGAAATAGAATCTAACCACGAGAGGTACTCCTTCGCGGCTTCGTTTGCCAGAAGCCAGGAGGACAAGGATAAAAAACAATATCCAAAAACACAAGACCACCGTCAGGCTCCTGCGCCGGCGAATGCCCAGACAAATACTGGAAAAAATCCGTACTACGCCAAGCAATACAAGGCACAAGTGCACTCTGCCCCATACAGCGGAAGCACCCCTGAACCCATGGACATTGACCCATCACTTTCCAGGATGCTCAAACCGTTTCTAGCCCCGGCATACCAAAACAGGAAGCCGGCAGAGTCTGATCGATCGGGCCCACACAAAAGGCAGAGGGTTAACCACATCGTGCAGGGCGCAGGTGAATCCGGGGTGAAATATACCGCCGCAGCTTCAGACGCGGCTCAAGAAATTGACGACGACGTGAAATGAAGCTTCTAATAGACGCGGGCGCGTCAAAAAATTTCATCCGTCCATACGAGGGGTTGAAAGGCGTTCGCCCCGTGGATTCACCATTTCTATCCAATATACATTCTATCCGATACATTCTATCCACGGCGTTACCACGATCACAAAAAAATGCTTCGTATCCCTATTCAAGTTGAAGGCCACGTTCTTCTCCGAAAGAGAAAAGCTAGAATTCCAAGCATGCCCCAGCGTAAATTTTACTGAAGTGGACTGCTCCAGTGCACCACCTTCAGTCAGAAAAGCATTTTCAAAAATGCTAAGCGACAGGAAAAATGCCTTCGCTAACCCAAATGAGGCGTTATCTTACAACACTTCAGTGGTTGCCACCATTAGAACAGTTGATGAGGAGCCCATTTATGCCAGACTCTACCCGTACCCGATGGGGGCAGCCGATTTCGTCAATGGCGAAATTCAAGACCTCCTAAAAAACGGCATAATCCAGAAGTAAGGGCATCGACGAGTCTGGCAACCGTAAAATGCGGCTGGTATTAGACTTTCGAAAGTTAAATGAGAGGACAATACCGGATCGCTACCCCATGCCAATTATCTCTATGATACTAGGGAATGTAGGCAAGGCCAAGTACTTCACAACGCTCGATTTGAAGTCTGGCTACCACCAAATTACACTGGCGGAACGTGACCGTGAAAAAACCTTCGAAACGTCCTGGCCTCTAAGGACGTCATCCTCAGATACCCCGATTATAAATTGGCATTTGATCTAACGACAGATGCCTCAGCACACGGCATTGGCGCTGTGCTTTCCCAAAAGGGACGACCCATTACTATGATAATGAAGGACAGAGAGGTTAACTACGCTACCAACGAAAGGGAGCTGTTAGCCATAGTTTGGGCAGTAGAAAAGCTGCGTCACTACCTATATGGGGTCAAAGACATAAATGTCTACACTGACCACCAACCGTGGACCTACGCGGTGTCGGATTCTAATCCGAACACGAAAATGAAAAGGTGGAAAGAACGCATCGACGAGTGTGGTGCCAAGGTTCATTATATGCCTAACAAAGACAACCTCCTTGCAGATGCCCTCTCGAGGCAACAACTCAACGTTGTAGAAGAGGAAGAGGCATTTTCAAGCGCGGCCACAATCCACAGTGAGCTGTCGCTAACTCACACCATCCCATCCACGGACAAGCCTCTCAATTGCTTCCAAAACCAGATAACTCTGGAGGAAGCTCGCTTTTCGTCTAAACGCAGCTTTTTTCTCTTTGGAAACAAGAGACGGCATAACATTGACTTCACTTGCGAGGAGTCATTGCTGGAGGAGCTCGCGGACGTGATAGTTCCTAAAGGCGTAAACGCCATCCATTGCGGTATGGTACAGGACAAATTGGTTTGGCAATTCCCTGCCACCAAATTTTGGCACTGCAAAAACCGAGTAACGGATATTTTTGCAATTAACGAGAGGCGGGAGATTCTCACTGTCGAGCACAACAGAGCTCACAGGTCTGCCCAAGAAAACGTAAAGCAGGTACTCTCCGAGTACTACTTCCCAAAAATGACCAAAATGGCGAACGAAATAGTCGATTCCTGCAGGTCTTGCGCCAAGGCTAAATACGACAGACATCCAAAGAAACAGGAGCTTGGCGAAACACCAATCCCATCTCATGTAGGAGAAATGCTACACATAGACATCTTCTCCACGGATAAAAAGTATTTCCTTACGTGCATCGACAAATTCTCGAAATTTGCCGTCGTCCAACCGGTCCTCTCTTGATCCATAGAGGACCTCAAACCAGCGCTACTACAGCTGATGAACATTTTCCCTAAGGCAAAGGTCATATATTGCGACAACGAACCATCGTTGAACTCGCCCACCATCGTGGCCATGCTGGAAAACCATTTCAGTGTTAGCATTTCAAATGCTCCGCCCCTCCACAGTGTCTCAAACGGAAAGGTGGAACGCTTCCACAGCACTCTGGTAGAGCTTGCTAGATGCCTTAAAATCGACAAAGGCATTAGCGATACCGTAAAGCTGATCCGACTGGCTACAACCAAGTACAACAAGTCTATCCATTCGGTCATTGACAAGAGGCCGGCTGACGTGGTTCAGACTCAATCAAATGGGCTACAATACGAAATACAGGATAAGATTAAAATAGCCCAGGGCAAGCTCCGAAACAGGAAAAACGCTTCCCGACAAAATAGAGTGTTCGAGGTTGGCGAAAAAGTCCTAGTGAAGTCCAACAAACGCCTGGGCAACAAACTCTCACCTTTGTGTGAAGAAAAAAACGTTGAAGCGGACATGGGGACCACAGTCCTCATTAAAAGGAGGGTGGTCCACAAAGACAACCCTCGCCTATATTATCCCTCGCCTGATAATTTTAAAATTTTTTATTATCCATTTTTTGAAACCATTTGGCATAAGTTTTGCTTCCATTATTATTTTAATCACGCTTTGGTGGTGGGCTACCCAATTTCAACAAAACTTACAGCACATCCAAATTACAGGTTCACAACCATATCCCTGATTTTCCTGTTGACCACAACATCGGCACGCGTCACGGACTATTCTAAAGCCAAATACATTCCCATCGTTGATGGCTGAATTCTAGTATGGGAGGAATTTGCGTTTGTGAAACATTCAGCGAATCTCTCGGAATATAGGCGCGTCATAGAAGAAACTAACGAGATGTCCAGCATGTTCCCCCAGTCTCACATGCAGAAACTCTTGATTGTTGATGTCGCCGATCTGCGCGACATGCTTGACACATTGAGCATCCATCATAGGGTAGCAAGAAGCTTAGACATCCTAGGGACCGCGTTGAAAGTAGTGGCGGGAACGCCGGACGCGGAAGACTTCGAGAAAGTTAAATTTAGATAAATGCAAACAATAGGCAGGTCAATATTAACAGTAAATTACAAATTCAAATTAACAAAATTTCCGCTACCGTCAACCAACTTCTGAGGTCAGCTAAAAAGTCCCAAATTGATACAGGGCACCTATTCGAGATGCTTTTAACTCGAAATAGGATGATAACAATGGAGCTGCAGGGCTTAATACTTAATGCAGGGCCAAAGTTAATGTCGTTAGCCCTAGCATCTTAGATCATGCAGACCTGGAAGGTGTGTGGATGGAAGAGCCCACCGAGACCTCGATTAGGGATGTTTTGTCCGTATCGTCCGTTAAGATATTACAATCCAATAACATCTTACACTTTATTATTAAGTTTCCAAAGATTAAGTCGGCCTGCAACAAGATCACCGTTTTCCCAGTGTCACATCACGGCACCATACTCAGGCAGGAGGTCAATATTATTGCTGAATGCGACGGAAATATCCACACGGTAGAAAACTGCTCTTTGACAGCAGGGGCTACGTTTTGTCGGCTGGCGCGAAGAAGATCATGCGCTCAAGAGCTCCACGCTGGAGGCACGGCACATTGCGAGATCCAGCAAAGCGATTTACACCCCATCACCTATGTTGATGAGGGGGTTGTAATCATAAATGATAGCCCGGCTCGAGTGTGTGTGGATAATGGCACCTGTGCCCAAATAAGGGGCACATACCTCGACACCTTTGAAGAAGGTGCCACCGTCAACGAAACCCGATTGGCCAACCATGACACAGCCCAGACGAGGAGTGGCCAGCTCGCCTTCCTTAAACGTCACTATGAAACGCAACGTTTTCAGTCTTCCTTACCTTCACCGGCTGGGTTAACGTAACTTGTAACACATCAAGGAGTTCGGGGAGAAGATCAACCATCATCAAATATATCAGATGGTGTTCATAGCGGGAGCAATATGCTGCGCTTTGATTTGCATCGGCTTGGCCAATCGGCGGGTCACTCAGGCCCGAAGAACCGCGGCCTAACTAAAGGAGATGATCGCCCAAATAGGGTCGGCCTAGGGCGGCTTCATTCTTGAAGGGGCAGCAGTTAACTGAAGTTAACCGCGCAACGGCAATGTCCGATTACTTAAGAGCTCGCTCTGGCCAAACTGCCGACACAGCGTGTGGCCGGATGCTCGTGCATAGCCGGCAAACACTGCATATTTGCGTGGCCGCTATGAAATACATTTTTGTTAGCTTTAAGTTTCAGTTTGTATTTGAGTCTCACACAATAAACAGCTCCTATACCAAACTCCGGCACAAGCCGTAAAATTCAATTCAATTATACTTGATTGGTTACTCAGCCTCAAGGGCGGTAACAACGGAGTTAGCAACTCCCAACATAACCTCCTGTCAGAAGGAAGAACCCTAGGCAACCGCCAGGGGTATCAAATCACCCTCCACTGAAGACATCCTCTCCAGCGAAGAACATACAACTATCCTCACCCCTTAATTTAACTAATTTATACTCTACACAAATTTGTTTTCTTTCAATTTGCTCTCTTGCAAAATGATATATAATGTATATGTGCTTTATTCTCTTATGCAAGTAGGATTATTTGCAATACTTACACAACCTTGTTTGTCTTAAAAAATATCTATAGGACCATTTAATTCTAGATTAATCTCATTTATTAGTGATTTAAGCCAAAGAGCTTCTCTTACACCTTCAAACAAGTCCATATATTCAGCTTAAGTAGATGAAGAAGCAACAGACTTTTGCTTCATGGTACTCCATGAAATTAAACTACTTTCAAACATTTTAAATAAATACCCAGTGGTACTTCTTCTGTCATTTTCATTTCCAGCCCAATCGGAATCTAATATCCTGTAAGAATATTATTAAAATTAGTTTCTTTCTTGAATCTAAGCTTGAGATTAACAGTACCTTTCAGATATCTAAGAACTATTTTAAGGCATTGCCATAGTTCCTTATTATTATTGTTTGTATATTTGCTTAGAATACTTATTAAAGTACTTAAGTCAGGCCGTGTACATAACATTACATTACATAAAACAGTACATAAAACAACCAATTAAATTTCTACACGGTGCATCACATAGTTTTTCCGATTGCAGAGCTATCAGAGACTGTCCAACTTGCTTGGGAGAACTTGTTTCCATATTCAATTTTCTCAATATATTTTTAATATATGCTGACTGACTAAGACAAATCATTTAAGCATATATCAGTTCTGTCAATTTTTATGTCAATAAAGTGTCTAATTTCCCGAAAATCGGTCATTTGAAACTTAGCATGAATGTAAGATTTAAATTTTGTTTGTTTGTTGCAATTACTATATCATCCACATATAAGAGTATATATATATTTTTCGAAATATCTCTCTTATCCAGAATATAAATACACCGATCAACTCCCACGTTTTGAAATCCAACATCCTTTAACACACTTTCAAAAACTTCGAACCAACATCTAGCAGCTTGCTTAAGGCCATATATAGCTTTATTAAGCTTACAAACTTTATTCTCATAAGAATGACTTAGGCCTTTTGGAACGTTCATGTAGATTTCATCCTTTAGAGTTCCATTTAAAAATGCTGTTTTTTCATCCATATGATGAATCATTAAATCATGTTAATTTGAAAATGCCAACAAAAACCTTAAACTAGAAATTCGTGCAAGTAGTGCAAATGTCTCATCGTAATCAGTTATATACTCTTGAGTGAAACCCCGCGCTACAAGTCTTGCTTTGTACTTTATTAAGTTCCCAAATTCATCTTGTTTAATACTAAATACCCATTTGGAATCAACTATGTTTTTTTATCTGACTTCTGCACTAAGGTCCAAGGATTATTTTGTATAAAATAAAATGAGATTTAAGTTCATCCTGTATAGTGTTCTCCCAGAAAGATCTGTCCTCACGAAACTTTATCTCATCAAAGGTATTAGGAATATCATTTAAGCATATTTGAGTATTCATAAGACATTTTTCTAAAAATCGATATGATAATTTGGGTTTACTTTTAATTCTTTCACTACGTCTGATTTCTTTTTTCTTTTTATTTTCTTTTAATTTATCACCAGTTTCAACGACTGGATCGGTATTATCAAGATATGTGGAATCATTCATTGAGTTGTTCATTTAACTCAGAATCCACAGATTCATTATTTTCCACCAAAGGAGAATCCAACTCTTCATTTTCTTTAGTTAAAGATTTATTATTTTGTTCAACAGTAGTACTTTCAACATCCGAATCTTTTCCATGTAAAACTCTTGATTTTAGCTTGTTTATTTCATTCACCACAACATCTCTTTTTTTTTTTTTTTGCGCGGTTCCCACTGCATACGTACAGCCCACCTCCCGTCCAACCGACCGAGGGACGCTGCCGCGTAACGTACGGCTCGAATCGCGGGAATAGATCCGAGATAGTTTAAGCGAAGAGTAGGGGAAAGATACCACGAGGAAGAATATTGCATATCTTAATATAAGAGATTTAAGATTGTTAGTGGAGCAAAGTGACAAGATGTGGTAGAATAATACCCTGAACGGATCATGTCCGAACATAATACCCTGAACGCATCGCGTCGAACAACAATCGTGGATATGTCGAACTACAATGGCTGAAAAGTAGAGGACGAAATTTTTTTTGATCTTGGTGTATTCCGTATTGAGGTCTCCAGACACACGATCCATACTCAAGAATCGGACGGACTAGTGATGTATATAACGTTTTAGTTATATACGGGTCATTAAATTCTTTTGACCATCTTTTAATAAAACCAAGCACACCCATAGCTTTATTAACCATGGTAGATACATGGTCGGTAAATTTAAGTTTCAAATCTAATAGGACACTTAGATCGTTAACCTGAGTTAATCGTTCTAAGGCGTTCATAGCTTAACGTCATCAGCGTACATAAGTACAAGTGAATTAGTTAAGGCAAGGGGCAAGTCGTTAATAAAAAGAGTAAAAAGTAGGGGTCCAAGATGGCTTCCTTGGGGCACCCCCGATGTGGCGCGGACTAAACGCGAGGTAACATCTTTAAAGAAAACAAGTTGGGTTCTCCCTGATAAGTAGCTCGAAATCCACATAAGAAGATCTTTTGACCATCAGCTGGGAATCCCAAAAGACTGAGTTTACTTATAAGAAGCGAATGTTTAACAGAGTCAAATGCTTTACTGGAGTCAGTGTATATGACGTCTGTTTGTAAGCCATTCCGGAAGCCATCCGTGATAAAAGATGTTAGCTCCAATAAGTTGGTAGTGGTGGAGCGGCGCTTCATGAAGCCATGCTGGCACGGAGTTATTATTGAACTACATAGGTGTTGCAAATGTGGAGTGATAAGTTTTTCCAAAAGCTTATATGACGTCTGTTTGCAAGCCATTCCGGAAGCCATCCGTGATAAAAGATGTTAACTCCAATAAGTTGGTAGTGGTGGAGCGGCGCTTCATGAAGCCATGCTGGCACAGAGTTATTATTGAACTACATAGGTGTTGCAAATGTGGAGTGATAAGTTTTTCCAAAAGCTTTGGAATTACTGACAATTTAGAGATGCCTCTATAATTAGCAGCGTCGGATTTTTTCCCTTTTTTATGCAGCGGAATAATGAAGGATTCCTTCCACATAAGGGGAAAGATCGAAGTTTCCAGCGATAGATTAAAGAGTTTAACAAGCGGTTTGCACAGTGCCTCGGCGCAGTACTTCAGAACACAGCCTGGTACTCCATCAGGGCCTGGCGAATACACGGGCTTAACCTGAAGAAGATCCGATAACACACCACTTTGATCGAAAGATGGGCAAAATATAAGGTTGGCTGATTGGATATTATAAGTGTAAGGCTGAGCTAAACTGCTGCTAGGTGGATAGGTAGTTTGAAAAAACTGTGCAAAGAGATCGGCCATTGCCTGATCGGTGTTCGCATAAGAGTTCTCAAACGTAAGCAGTGGGGGAAAAGATACATGTTTACGCTTAGTGTTTACAAAGTTATAAAACTGCTTCGGATCCTGAGTAAACTGAATCCTGCAGCGGCGAATATAACTCCTATAACATTCTGCGTTATGCACGGTGAAATTGGACCGAGCTACTAAGTATCTTGAATAACTAACTGTACAGCCAGATAATCTATGTTTGTTTAAAAGTCTACTCATATAATTCTTTAAATTTATAAGGTGCCTTGTATACCAAGGCGAATTCGTTGAAGCGGACGGATATTTCCACGGCACGCAAGCGTCGAAAAATATGTTCAAAGTGTAATAAAATTTTTGTAATGCGATGTTTATATCCTCGCATGCCAGTAAATCAGACCAATCAAATTCCAAAATTAACTTATTTAATTTCGTAAAGTCAGCCTTACGAAAGAAACGAACTTTCTGAGATTTAACTGTAGACTTAAGGTCAAAAAAGTAATTATTTTCGATTGAAACCTCAAGAGTGGGATGATATAGATCCTCAGGGTTAGAAAGGGGCAAAGTTCTGGAAAGAGTAATTCCATCAGGATCAGAAACGAAACATAAGTCCAACAGCCGACCTAAAGAATTTCTAACGTGGTTAATTTGCCCGAGTGACATGTCGAACATGCCCTCAGGGAAGTCATGGTGGGAGTTAAGCTGTAAAGACGGAGAATTATCAACATTTGACCACATAAGTTCTGGGATATTAAAGTCACCCAGAGCTATCAGCTGGTCACCATCAGACAGACGATCGAAAACCAAACGAATAGCGGACAAATGTTGCCAGTATGTTGGCGGTTCGGACGAAGGTGGTATGTACGAACAGGTAACATACAAAGATTGATCGGACAAAGTGATTTTGATGCAAAGAAATTCAATGTCACCAAACTCTTGTGATTTTACCTCTTCAGAAGCGAATTTGGAGTCTACAGAAATTTGCACTCCTCCTCCCCTTCGCAAAGTTCTATCACATCTAAAAGTGGTGTACCTACTAGGAAAAACTTCGGAGCTTAAGATCTCCGGCTTTAACCAAGTTTCTGTAAATACAATAATGTGGGATGCAAAAGAAGAACTATCAGAATACAGTTTGGGAAGTTTACTACGTAACCCTCTTGTAATCTGATAGGTAAGTGTTAATGAAGACATTAGTTTTTTGAGATTGAGGAAGATGAGGTGGAAGGTTGATCTGTGGCCTTAACATGTGGGAGTTTTACACCCACAGGTTTGGTTATCTTTTTTTTCACCGTACTTGGCTGATGTTCTTGGACGAAAATGTTCTCTGGCCAAAAGCTGGCGGAACAGATCGTCTTGAACATCTGCAAGGGCACACGTATTTTGAAAGATGACGTGTGCCTGGTGTAAGAATATTTGAATTTTGTAATATCCACCACCTTTATGTCGGCTTTTGCTTTGGCTTTGATGTAAGCCGAGATATCAATCTCCGAAGTATCAGGGGCAAGCCGGGAAACAAAAATATGTTTGGATGGTGGGATCACCTGCAAGGGTTTTGGTGCCGCCGTAACTAATACTGCGGCATCAGTGCGTACCGGGGGTCCGGACGGTTTATTACCCTGTTTGGTGACTGTTACAGGAGTTTGAATTATTGGGTCTGGGATCACTTGAAGCGATGCCACAGAGGACATATCGGACAATTGCTCATTGATTCCGAGACATTCGGAAGCCGAATTTTTCTCAGGTCCGGCCCTTGGGGTGGCCAGAGATATAAGCGGCTGCATAGTTGTCGGCTGAGCAGGCTGAAGATTATTCGACCCGAGCACATCACTAAAAGCGGATTTCTTACGCTTTGGAGACTCATTTAGTAGTTGAAGGCTACTAAACTGTGTATCAAGCGCACAGAGTTGGTCATTGATTTTTCGAAAACCACCAATCAACTCCTTGAAACCGCTTTTAGTCTGCCTCTGTGCGCCTCATTTCGTCCTGAACAGCACGACAACCATCACAGCAAAAGTGGAGACCAGACCTACGCGAGATTGCATCCGAAACTGAGGCCGTGAACCCGGCACACTTAGCGTGTACAACGTTTTCACAGAGCCAGCAATGGATGGTAGGCTGGGAAGACGAGATTGTCTTATTGCAAGACTTTAATGCACAGACCAATTTAAAATCCATAATTATTAAAAATTTAAATAATTAATTTATTAAAAATTATTTAAAATTAAATAATTAATTTATTAAAAATTATTAAAAATTAAATAATTAATTTATTAAAAATTATTAAAAAAATTAATAATTAATTTAAAAATATTATTTGATTTTATTAATGAGGAACCTTGATCCACTGTACCAAGGAAACGAGAAGGGGAGATTAAAGAGAGCAGTTAGTAAGATTTAAAGAAATAGAGATAAAAATCTTTATTGAGCGAGAGTAGAAGCAAAAGAATAGCAACAACACCGTAGGAGATGAAGAAGCAGAGCAGGGCTACGTTTGGAAAGTAAATTAAATAAATAATTATTTTACCTCCAAATATATCACTGCACACGCGAAGCGATACGGATCTAAAAAATTGCAATTTGTTTTTATATCTGTAAAGAAATAAACACCGATTGTTTATAGAAAGCTTATTGAAAATTTTACAAAAACGTAGTGCGCACAAAAAAAACACGTCCGTCCGCTTTAAGATAAAGAGAGGAATGATTGCTGTCTTGCTCTTGCTGTCATAAATTTCCTCGATTCCTCATTCCACAATTTATAACCATTTGGTTCATATCCAACAAGTTTAGCTTTAATTGGCCTTTCGTCGAACTTTCTTTTTTGTAATTTATTTAATGCATATACCGTCGAACCAAAAATCTTCCGATATTTTAACGTTGGCTTTTTGATATGCTACATCTCAAATCATGTTTTATTCATCTTTTGCAATGCTCTACTTGGGGATCTGTTAATTAAATTAGTTGAGGTTAAAACAGCCTCAACCCAAAAATGTTCATTGAGTTTAGCACCATTGATCATAGATCGAGCCTTTTCGGTGATTGTTCGGATCATCCGTTCTGATACACCATTTAATTCTGGAGTATGAGAAACCGTTAAATGATAGCTGATACCTTTACGACACAGAAGAAACAATCCTTCTTTAAATGACCCAGCTTACCGCAATGAAAATATTTTGGTTTCGGTTTGAAACTTGTCTTGAATAATTTTTTCTTGAACTTCTGCATTGGATTTTTTTTAAATTTTATATCTTTGAACACTTTTTTACCTACTGCTTGCAATACTTTAATACTCGTATCCTTACTAATATTCCTAAGCTTTATCTCTTGGTCAAGAAGTCATGTTTTTACAAAAGCTGGTGTCAAATTATCTTCCGTTAGAGTTTCTATTGCCGTTTAACTCCATCATAACTGGGTGGAAGAGTTAGAAGTAAATGGGGTATTTTATCCATATCATCTAATTTTGCTTATGCGATAAGTTCAGTAATGAGGTCATCGAAGAAATTAAAATAATTGAGGAGTGAAGTGTCACCTTCTAATTTTATGGCTAAAAGTTTCTTTCGCAGAGATAGTTGTGATGCCAAGCTTCTTCTCTCGTAAAGTGCATCTAAATTTGCAAAAATCTGCTTAGCAGTGCTCTCACTGTTAGTAAAAGATAAAAACGCATCACTTACGTATTCAATTATTAAACTTTTTGTATTTCGTTGTGCCTTTTTTATCTCATCAGTCACTTCTTCATGCGTTCCATCTATAACCTTCAGAAGATCATGCTCTTCTAACAACGCTCTCACTCTAAACTTCCATATTGAATATTTGTCTCCGTTAAACGGTCTTGTATTTCTTTTCCCTTTATCCATTGTAAGATTTTATAACGCAACAGCAACTCAACAACTACCTAGCAACTTTCCTCAGCAACAATTTCCAGCAACTTTTCACAGCCACAATTTCTTTAACAGCGGCACTGACTTGCGGCCAATTTTTCGAAGCGTACAAAGATCTCGGCGAATTGGCCAAATGCATATGTGCTTTGTTATTTCTTGAGTTTTTCTGCTTCCCAGCTTATCTGTTTTTCCGACTTTACGCCCTTTCTGATTTTACCGGCTTTCTACACTTCTCAGCCGGCCGCACACACTCTTTATTACTTTTTCACTTTTATACACTTTTTACATTGTAACAATCAAAGCGTTACTATTTATTCACTGTAGTTGTGTCTGGGCCCATAACCTATTGTTTTTGTTAATAAATAAGTAATACAATTAAGTATTAACCAGACAACCCTCAATGAAAAAATAACGCACAATTAGATTTTTACTAACCACACGCTCTCAATGCCAGAAAGGAAGTGAACGAGAATATCGATAGGGCAGAGAACAACGAACAGGCGAGAAATTGTCAATGTGACTTTTGCATATTTGAACACGCAAATTTCAACAGAAGTTTATCCGTGGCATCGGATCCTTTACTGACTTTGCGTTTATATGTCGGAAGTCCACGCACATTCTCCATTGACCCGTCTTTTTCTTCACCATGACGATGGGTTATTTGATGGCTTGATGCTTCCCTTTTCCAGCAGTTATTCTACCTTTTCATTGATCTCCCCCTGTATTTTGGGTTTCTTTGGGTAATACCTTTGCTTTGATTGGGATGCCGTCCTTCATCGTGATCCTATGCTGCGTTATGTTCGAACAACCCTTCCCCTACTAGTTCCTCATCGATGAACCTTTTGGACAGCCAATCGTGACTTGGTGGCCTGCGCAGTTTTTTGTTGTGCCAAATTCTGGGAGGAAGTCCCATCCAAGCACCGCGCTGTCTCCCATGCCTGGCAACACCAACATGTTCAAATTACTGTTACTGTTGTCTGGAGTACCATTTGGGTCTCTGTGTGGCTCCCGTTGGCCAACTTTACCAGTCTCCTTGTTGTTCTCCGCTCTCCGGTGATTTCCGGGTTCTCCGCTAGTTTTTCTGAGATGAAACTAGCCGTTGCCCCGGTGTCAATCATGGCCTTCACTTCTGCACCTCCGACCTTGATGACCCCCGCCAACTGCTGATCGTCTCCTGATAAACGCGAAGTGCTGCCTCTCAGAACTAGTTGGAGGTTCTGAGAGGCAGCATTTCGCGATCTCTGCCTTCCTCTCTACGACTGAGATCGCTGCGCGTTTCCCGCTCTTTGGCAGAATTCTTTGCTCCTCACCTCTATTGCGACGCACATCCTGCAGAACAAAACTCTGGGGCTCCTGCACCCACTGGCCCAATGGCCCATGCCTCCGCACCTGTTGCATGCCTGCGCTGGGTTTTCTATTTGACCCTGTCTAGGCGTCGCTGCCCACTGCCGAATCGGCTGTCTTTGACTTTGTCTTGCTGCCCATTGTTGACTCGGCTGCTGCTGCCTTGGGCCTACCGTCCATTGTTGACTCGGCTGCTGTTGCTGCCGCATTTGGTGTCGATCTTCAGGCTGCCATCTCTGCCCCCATCCTTGTCCTGGGGGGCTCTGTTGCAGTGTTGACTCGGCTGCTGCTACCATGGGCCTACCGTCCATTGTTGACTCGGCTGCTGTTGCTGCCGCATTTGGTGTCGATCCTCAGGCTGCCATCTCTGCCCCCATCCTTGTCCTGGGGGCTCTGTTGCTCCGGAGGTTTCTGGTGCAGTTCCTCTTTTGGCCAGCTTCTGTCTACCGCGAAGGCTTACCTATCAAAAACCTTTTCTTTCAATGCCAGCTCCCCGAGTTCTTCGGCTAGACCCATAACCTCCTCGAGCGATGCGCATGCGTATGGCCTCATAAACATTTTCATGCGCGGCATGCAGTTCTCCACCAGCCTTTCAATCACCTCCTTCGTGGACTTTCCTAAAGGCTTCATTAGCGTCTAAAGGTCTACCATATACTCCTTGAACGGTTCTCCTCGCTGCTGTTTCCGCTGCCGGACCTGGTATGCCAGTTTCTGAAAATATCCTTTCGGCAGGAAAAAGGCCTCGAAGTTCCTTCTGAACGCCTTCCATGTGGGCCACTCCTCATCGTTCATTATGAACCATCTTTGCGCCCAGCCCTGGAGTAGTTCTGGTATCGTCCGCGGGATTGTGTTTATTTCTAACCCGTTAGTTTTAGCGGACTATGCTACTCGGTCCACGAACTCGAAAGGATCTCCTGTTCCGTCGAATCGGAACGACCATTCCCGGACTTGTTTGGCCACTTTCGCATAGTCAACCTTCACCGGGACTGGCTTCCGTGCTTGTGGCTCCATGCTCCTTATACTTTTCAATTCTGGCACTGTCAGATTTTAAATGAGCTTCTCCGACTCGCTCACCGCTCTCTGTCTCGGCGTGGACCTCTGCGCGTATTTCTCCTCGAATCCACGCGTGACCGCCATCACTTCGTCGCCCTTCGTCTCGTCGACCCACCTTGCAACAAGTGCCATCCTGTTCTCTACTGTTCCATCCGCTTGGAGACCGAGCTCTCTGCACACTTCACACTACTTCTCATTGCGAAGCGCGTAAATCCAATTCTTTCTCCCCATCTTGAAGCTGTGTTACTCCTAGACTCTAAAGCAATCACGTAGTTTTGGGCGCAAGGTGTAACGAACTGTTTTTGTTATCTTTTGCTCGCAAAAAATGCTGCGGCTAGCTCACAGAGTTTGGGGGATCGTTCCATCGAATTTATATATTCGACGTGATTGCCCGAGCCCAGAAATAACACAGGGTGCTTCGTTTTATAAATATACCCTTTATTTTGATAAAGTTAAAGAATCTCACCGGCAGCTTGGCTCAGCCGACCGACCGCTCGTCCTCCCGTCGATCCCCGATCACCGTTCCGGGTTGGTGCCAATAGACACGCCCTCCCAAAGCTTGCGCCCAGCAGGACGTGTGGTCTTGGTGCCTAGCGCCGAAACGGCTCACGGTTCCCTCCGTTTGGACTCACGTGCTCCAGCTGCGGGCCCTGTGCTGTCGCTGTTGTTGTCGTCGCCGCTCTCCTGTCGTCGCTGCTCTCTCGTCGTCGCTCCTTTTGCTGCTCATGTGGCTGCTCCCGTTGTCGCCGCTGCTCCTGATGCTGATCCTATCGCTGCTCCTGTTGCTGCTTCCATCGCTGATCCCGTCGCCGTTCCTGCCGCTGATTCTTTCGCTGCTTTTCCTTTGCGGGTGCCTGGGAATCCCCTTTCGCCGTGGCCGGCACCTAATCCGTTTTAGAAGACCGATAGGCTCACCTCCCAGGCATTCTCCGGGTGCCTGGCGGCCGGATCAGGGCACGAAGGGCCTACCCACCCCGCAGGACACGCCCCCGGTTGCGTTCGCCACTCGCCTCCAAACACCTGCGTGCGTACGCTCCGCAGGATCTATGGTAGACCAGCCGTCGCCGTTTGGCATCGCGTCTCCTTTAACAGCATAACATACGCTGTGCATAAGCCCCAGCGCCTGGATCAGGATTCTTTTGACTTTTGGGCTTTGGGCACTGTTGGGCTTGAGTACCCCCCGCTTTACAGGACGGTCTGGCTTAACGGTCAGGAATCGACAAGGCGTACGCTAGGCCGATCCGTCACTATCGCTATAACACCAGGATACCTTTCGTGTTCGGGAATAACCTAACCCGACTCGTTTTACCCTTGGGCTTCTTGATCATACCCTTGATCCTTTTCCCATTTGCTCCTTGATTTCTACTGTTTGGCTGATTCGCGTACCGCCGCCGGACTTACCCACAGGGTCCTTCAGCCTATACTCCTAATTCTTCCAAAGAAACTTTCCCGCTTGAATGTCAGACTTACCCACGGGGGTCTTTCACTCAACTCTTCCAGCTTCCCTAGAAGACTCAGTCTCGATTTGCTCCAGGGGCCCTCCTTATATAGTGCCTGAGGCGCCCGTTAATCCTTGCAAATCTCGCTTCCTGCCGTTAATCCTTCGCTCCTCTGTTTTCGCCGTTAACTTTCTCCAATTCCCGCCGCATTTATTTCGGTGGGCTTTCTTTCATGCTGGTTCCTCTGCCCCCGCATGCCATTTGCACTCGACGCATTTCTTCTCTTCCGTACTTTCTAAACACAGCCGCGCAGACCGCCGTGCTAGCTTTCCTACCCCGGGAGTCAACGCCTCGCCGTCGCTTGGGTCCTGACTGAGGGCGCCCAGGGGCCGCAAATTCGACGAGGATGGTCTGCAGCTCCTCTGCGGTCAATCTCGCGCTGCCCACCGCTAGTAGGAGTAGGTGCTTTGCAGATTTGACACCTGCCTCCCATAGTCCACCCAAGTGGGTTTGTCGCAGTTCGTCCGCCTCGTCCTCGATTCGCTGCCGCAGTGCCGCGAAGTGGCGACTCGCTCCGACGAAGTTCGTCGCGTTGTCGCAGTGCACGATCTGCGGACATCCTCGGCGCCCAACGAACCTTTGAAATGACAATAAAAAGGAATCAGTTGATAAATCAGATACTACTTCTAAATGAACTGCATTGGACGCAAAACAAACAAAAAGGGCAATGTAGGACTTGTAGGGTGGCCTACCACGAATTTTCAATGTCCTCAATGTTTTCAATATCGCTAGTCTAAAAAGAGTCTATGATAACGAATGTCTTTGCGAACCAAATAAGTCAATTGTTCAGCCTTCCGAAAATTTCCCAGCCGTTTGCAACGTCGTTGAGGGGTCTCATCGACACTGTGTCATCGATTTATGGATCATTATTATCCATAGGGGATGACACTAAAATTGCAAACTTTATTATTATATATTTACTTTTGAGTAGAGTAGATCCAGTGACCAGGCAAAAATGGGAAGAGTCACTGGATTATGAGAAATTGCCGCTGTGGTCCGATTTCGAAAAGGTATTAAATCGTAGGTACCAGAGTCTATCCGCTGAAGAGACTGGCAAAACAAAACAGGAGAAAACTGGGTTTAGCAAACAACTTAATAGAAGTTTGTTGGCTTGCTCCTCTGCTAACGCCAACCCAGCTTGCAGTTATTGCAACGCTCAAGACCATTTTGTGGCCCAGTGCAGTCCGTTCGCTCGCCTTGCTATAATGCAAAGGTTTGAGTTTGTCAAGTCAGCTCTGTCTAAATTGTCTGCGAAAAGGTCACACCGTTGCGAAGTGCAAATCAACTAGATGTCAAATCTGTGCAAGATCGCACCATAAACTTCTGCACCGATTTCCAGTGACTGAACTTTAAGCGTTACCACCACCAACAGAAAATCCTCCTCCAGCGTTAACAAATTATGGCCCTTCATAATTTGTTTCACATGCTTTGCATGCGTCGACTCTAGAAAGGGTATTGTTAGCGACGTCGATCGTAAGCGTTCGAACAAAAAGTGGCGAGCACATATTGAGCCGAGCATTTCTAAACTCAGGGTCACAAATGAACTTCATTACTGAAGATCTTGCTCAACGCTTACAGATGCGTAGGGAGGAATCGTGCATCAACTTGATTGGAATTGTTCAATCTAATTCACAAGTAAAGAAAAAGATCCACACCGTGGTGAAGTCGAGAATCAATGGTAGCGAGTTTCCGTTCGGCTTTTGGATTTTAAAAATCATTTCAGGCTATCACCCTGACCAGTCAGTGAACTTGCCAAAGAACTTGCCCTTAGCAGACCCATATTTTTATAAACCTCAGCGGATAGATATGTTAATTGGAGCTGAGTCATTTTTCGAACTTTTGTCCGTTGGCCAAATAAAGGAAGGTCCGAACCATCCCATTCTGCAAAAAACGCTTCTTGGATGGATAGTATCGGGAAAATACATGGCAAATTCCTCACCTCCTCAACAACCGGTCTCTAGCCTGAACTTCCAGGTGTAACGAACTGTTTTTGTTATCTTTTGCTCGCAAAAAATGCTGCGGCTAGCTCACAGAGTTTGGGGGATCGTTCCATCGAATTTATATATTCGACGTGATTGCCCGAGCCCAGAAATAACACAGGGTGCTTCGTTTTATAAATATACCCTTTATTTTGATAAAGTTAAAGAATCTCACCGGCAGCTTGGCTCAGCCGACCGACCGCTCGTCCTCCCGTCGATCCCCGATCACCGTTCCGGGTTGGTGCCAATAGACACGCCCTCCCAAAGCTTGCGCCCAGCAGGACGTGTGGTCTTGGTGCCTAGCGCCGAAACGGCTCACGGTTCCCTCCGTTTGGACTCACGTGCTCCAGCTGCGGGCCCTGTGCTGTCGCTGTTGTTGTCGTCGCCGCTCTCCTGTCGTCGCTGCTCTCTCGTCGTCGCTCCTTTTGCTGCTCATGTGGCTGCTCCCGTTGTCGCCGCTGCTCCTGATGCTGATCCTATCGCTGCTCCTGTTGCTGCTTCCATCGCTGATCCCGTCGCCGTTCCTGCCGCTGATTCTTTCGCTGCTTTTCCTTTGCGGGTGCCTGGGAATCCGATTTCGCCGTGGCCGGCACCTAATCCGTTTTAGAAGACCGATAGGCTCACCTCCCAGGCATTCTCCGGGTGCCTGGCGGCCGGATCAGGGCACGAAGGGCCTACCCACCCCGCAGGACACGCCCCCGGTTGCGTTCGCCACTCGCCTCCAAACACCTGCGTGCGTACGCTCCGCAGGATCTATGGTAGACCAGCCGTCGCCGTTTGGCATCGCGTCTCCTTTAACAGCATAACATACGCTGTGCATAAGCCCCAGCGCCTGGATCAGGATTCTTTTGACTTTTGGGCTTTGGGCACTGTTGGGCTTGAGTACCCCCCGCTTTACAGGACGGTCTGGCTTAACGGTCAGGAATCGACAAGGCGTACGCTAGGCCGATCCGTCACTATCGCTATAACACCAGGATACCTTTCGTGTTCGGGAATAACCTAACCCGACTCGTTTTACCCTTGGGCTTCTTGATCATACCCTTGATCCTTTTCCCATTTGCTCCTTGATTTCTACTGTTTGGCTGATTCGCGTACCGCCGCCGGACTTACCCACAGGGTCCTTCAGCCTATACTCCTAATTCTTCCAAAGAAACTTTCCCGCTTGAATGTCAGACTTACCCACGGGGGTCTTTCACTCAACTCTTCCAGCTTCCCTAGAAGACTCAGTCTCGATTTGCTCCAGGGGCCCTCCTTATATAGTGCCTGAGGCGCCCGTTAATCCTTGCAAATCTCGCTTCCTGCCGTTAATCCTTCGCTCCTCTGTTTTCGCCGTTAACTTTCTCCAATTCCCGCCGCATTTATTTCGGTGGGCTTTCTTTCATGCTGGTTCCTCTGCCCCCGCATGCCATTTGCACTCGACGCATTTCTTCTCTTCCGTACTTTCTAAACACAGCCGCGCAGACCGCCGTGCTAGCTTTCCTACCCCGGGAGTCAACGCCTCGCCGTCGCTTGGGTCCTGACTGAGGGCGCCCAGGGGCCGCAAATTCGACGAGGATGGTCTGCAGCTCCTCTGCGGTCAATCTCGCGCTGCCCACCGCTAGTAGGAGTAGGTGCTTTGCAGATTTGACACCTGCCTCCCATAGTCCACCCAAGTGGGTTTGTCGCAGTTCGTCCGCCTCGTCCTCGATTCGCTGCCGCAGTGCCGCGAAGTGGCGACTCGCTCCGACGAAGTTCGTCGCGTTGTCGCAGTGCACGATCTGCGGACATCCTCGGCGCCCAACGAACCTTTGAAATGACAATAAAAAGGAATCAGTTGATAAATCAGATACTACTTCTAAATGAACTGCATTGGACGCAAAACAAACAAAAAGGGCAATGTAGGACTTGTAGGGTGGCCTACCACGAATTTTCAATGTCCTCAATGTTTTCAATATCGCTAGTCTAAAAAGAGTCTATGATAACGAATGTCTTTGCGAACCAAATAAGTCAATTGTTCAGCCTTCCGAAAATTTCCCAGCCGTTTGCAACGTCGTTGAGGATTCATCGATTTATGGATCATTATTATCGATAGGGGATGACACTAAAATTGCAAACTTTATTATTATATATTTACTTTTGAGTAGAGTAGATCCAGTGACCAGGCAAAAATGGGAAGAGTCACTGGATTATGAGAAATTGCCGCTGTGGTCCGATTTCGAAAAGGTATTAAATCGTAGGTACCAGAGTCTATCCGCTGAAGAGACTGGCAAAACAAAACAGGAGAAAACTGGGTTTAGCAAACAACTTAATAGAAGTTTGTTGGCTTGCTCCTCTGCTAACGCCAACCCAGCTTGCAGTTATTGCAACGCTCAAGACCATTTTGTGGCCCAGTGCAGTCCGTTCGCTCGCCTTGCTATAATGCAAAGGTTTGAGTTTGTCAAGTCAGCTCTGTCTAAATTGTCTGCGAAAAGGTCACACCGTTGCGAAGTGCAAATCAACTAGATGTCAAATCTGTGCAAGATCGCACCATAAACTTCTGCACCGATTTCCAGTGACTGAACTTTAAGCGTTACCACCACCAACAGAAAATCCTCCTCCAGCGTTAACAAATTATGGCCCTTCATAATTTGTTTCACATGCTTTGCATGCGTCGACTCTAGAAAGGGTATTGTTAGCGACGTCGATCGTAAGCGTTCGAACAAAAAGTGGCGAGCACATATTGAGCCGAGCATTTCTAAACTCAGGGTCACAAATGAACTTCATTACTGAAGATCTTGCTCAACGCTTACAGATGCGTAGGGAGGAATCGTGCATCAACTTGATTGGAATTGTTCAATCTAATTCACAAGTAAAGAAAAAGATCCACACCGTGGTGAAGTCGAGAATCAATGGTAGCGAGTTTCCGTTCGGCTTGTGGATTTTAAAAATCATTTCAGGCTATCACCCTGACCCGTCAGTGAACTTGCCAAAGAACTTGCCCTTAGCAGACCCATATTTTTATAAACCTCAGCGGATAGATATGTTAATTGGAGCTGAGTCATTTTTCGAACTTTTGTCCGTTGGCCAAATAAAGGAAGGTCCGAACCATCCCATTCTGCAAAAAACGCTTCTTGGATGGATAGTATCGGGAAAATACATGGCAAATTCCTCACCTCCTCAACAACCGGTCTCTAGCCTGAACTTCCAGGAAGAAATATTAGAATCGATAGATCACAATTTGAAAAATTTTGGTCATTGGAAGAAGTTCCATCTTCTAAAAAGATTTTGTCGCCAGAACCGGAGTTGTGTGAGGAACATTATCAAAAGACTACTAGAATACTGCCTTCAGGTCGATTCGAAGTCAGACTTCCATTTAAGTCGGATCCAAGCGTTTTGGGCAACTCATTCGAGATAGCCAAACGCCGTTTTTGTCGCTCGAGAGAAGATTATCTTGAGATCCGAAGTTAAAGAAAATTTATGTGGAATTCATGGAAGAATACGAATCCCTAGGTCATATGTCCCCTGTAAGCAATGAGGTTCTTGCTACTCCACACTACGTAATACCCCACCAGTGTGTCTTACGGCCTCAAAGTACAACGACCAAACTACGAGTCGTTTTTGATGCGTCCTGTAAGACATCCACACAAAAATGTTTGATTGATTTGTTGATGGTGGGTCCAACAATTCAGGAAGAGCTGTACTTAATCTTAAAATAATACGTTTTCTAACAGTTTAATTTAACTTATTAGAGACTACATGGTCCTAATAATTAGCGCTGGATTGGAAGGTCGTTGCGGTGTAGGCGGGAACTGCTAGAAATTCGCGGGAGGGCTCTCGCGAAGGCTCTCTCTGTTGTAGTAGTTTGTTGTAATTTATGCTATCTCTTCTCTGACGAGTGGTATGTCAAGGTCCCTGTGAATGTTTGCATTCCGAACGTACCACGGTGCCCGGGTGATGGTTCTGAGAATTATTGACTGTGTTCTTTGCATTATATCCATACAGCTGTTACTGGCATTCCCCCACAACTGAGAGCCGTACATCCAGATTGGTTTCAGAAATGTGTTGTATAGGAGTACCTTATAGTCCAGGCTAAGGGGCGAGCGGCTATTGATAAGCCAATGGAGGTTGCTGGCTTTGAGCTTTAAATGAGTTCTTTTGGCTTCAATGTGGCTGTGCCAAGTAAGACGTCTATCGAGTTGTACGCCAAGATATGTCACTTCATTTGCTACCGGAACCACTGTGTTGTTTGTAATAAGTGGGGGGCAGTCTTGCCTGTTATGTGTGAACGTTACGTGTTTGCATTTTTGTTCGTTAACTTTGATTCGCCAGTCGGATAGCTATTTCTCCACTGCCACCAGGTGTTTAGCAAGTTGCGCCGTTGCTTGCTTGAGGCATATCGATTGGCTTAGGATCGCTGTGTCATCAGCAAAAGTGGATGTGGTAAGTTGCATGCTCGTTTCGATGTCCGCAGTGTAGATAAGGTAGAGTGTTGGTCCTAACACGCTGCCTTGAGGAACTCCGGCACTGATGATGTAATCATCGGACATGGCAGCATTACATCTTACTGAGAATTTCCTGTTGTAAAGGTATGACTTCAGAAGTTTATGAGTGTTGGTTGGGAGCATATCTGTTATTTTGTGCATTAAACCTTGAAGCCATACTCTGTCGAAAGCTTGTGATACGTCCAGAAATATCGCAGTGCAGTTCCCTCTTTGTTTGAATGCATTTCGGATTTCTGAAGTTACGCGGTTGACTTGCTCGATGGTTCCATGTTTTTCTTGAAAACCGAATTGATGAGTCGGGATTTTCTTGTGTGTTCTGAGATGTGGGGTAATATGTGCCAAGAGGCATTTTTCGAAGAGTTTTGATAGACACGTTAGTAAACTAATTGGTCTATATGATGAAGCAAATGTGCGGTCTTTGCCAGATTTTGGTATCAATTTGATGATCGACTTTTTCCATCTCTCTGGGAAGTGTCCATGTCTCGTTATTGCAATGAAGAGTTGGCAAATAGGTGATAGTTGGAAGAGTTGGTGATATTAGGTCGCATCCTGGTGATTCTTTTGGGTTGAGTTGTTCATTTATGATTTTCAGCAACTCGTGTGGTCTGAATACAATTGGATCATACGTAGATGTGTCGATATCTGATGTTGCTGGCAGTATGATCCAGTTTGATGCTGTGTTGGGCTAAAATACATTTTGAAGATGTTCTGTAAATCTCTTGGCGCTTTCTCCGTCGCTGCGCGTCCAGTTTCCTGTGGATGTCATAATTGGTATTGCAGGTTCTATTGGTGCGCTGAGTGATGAGTGTGCTCTCCAAAGTGGGAACTTGAAGCTCGTTGGGGATAACTGCTCTATGTAATGTTTTTGGGACCTTTCTTCTTCTTCACGGAGTGCAGCTGTGAGTCTTCGTGTAGCATCTTTAAACCTTTGTTTTGCAGATGGTGATCTGTTGGATTGCCAGTCTCACCGTGAGCGTCGCTTTGCTTGAACAAGCTGTTCTATTTCAACGTTCGTGTATCTATGATTGTACGAGGTTTCTTGCGTTTGTGGGGTTGACATGCGGGCTGTTGCGACCAAGACGGATTCAATGGCGTTTGTGGATAAGTTGATATCAGCTTCGTCATTCGGACGTGGATTCAACTCGATGTGCGAACTAACATATTTTTTGTACTTGAGCCAGTTGGTTTTATTCGTTGTTAGTCTGAACGGTTTATCTACCGCAACTGGATGTAGATTTAGTTGGATTCACCAGTCGATATCCCCAGTGCGTATGCTGGGCATTAAAGTCTCCTGCTGCTATAAATTGATCGCTCAGAGAGTTGAAGTAGTCCATGAATTGGGATTCGGATATTGTAAACCGAGGAGGACAGTATACGGCGGCAAGCTTTAGGGAACGGTGGTCCATCTGTACCCCTATAGATGTAGCTTGCATGTAGTTAGTGGCGAAACTATTGTGGAGCAGTGCTTAATGCGTTTTCTAATCAGAATCCCGGTGCCTCCGTGTGCTTTGCCGTCTGGGTGATTCGTGTTGTAGAAGAAGTAGTCTCAAATTTGGGAATTTTATTTATTTGTAAGATGAGTTTCTGCGAGTAACATTGCATCGAAAAGTTGTTATTAAGGAATTGAGCTAACTCAAGTTTACGCTGTGAGACGCCGTTGGCGTTCCACAGTGATATACGAAGTGGAGCCATTGATTACTATGTCTGGTTTTGAGCAACAAGCAGCTCAATCAAAACGTTTTGGTTTCGCACAAGTTATTGTATAGTTGTCTGCATGAATGACATGAGGCCATCATACTTTGTTGAAGATTACATATCATTGCTTCAAATTTGTTCGTAGACTGTTCTCCTGGTTGGTGAGGGGAAACTGATGATCGTGGCTTGGTGGGGGCGGTGCTTTTCAGGCCCATTTTTAGAGCAGCTGCAAAGCTTTCGGGTTTGTCGGTGAACTCATTATAAGCTGAAGGTTTCACGGCTATAGGGGGAAGACAACACGCGTAGATTTCATAGGTGTAATGTGGGAGCGAGCAGTGGTCACTCTTTGGTGTGTGCGACTTTTCAGTTCCTTGTAGACTGGACAGCCCCTGTAGTTAGCCGTATGGTTGCCTCCACAGTTTCCACACTTTTTGCTGCTGGGATACTCTTTGTTTTTTGGGCATTTGTGGGAGTCATGAAGTTCTCCATAAACAACGCATACTGGACGGAGCGTGCAGTAAGTCCTTGTGTGGCCATATTCCTGACAATTATTACACTGCACCGACCCATTTCTCTTTTGCGGCTCTTCTTCGGTTATTCTGCGGTGAAGTAGGAACTGGAGAGTAAAAATTGGATGCACTACATTTTTTCAGAGGCTTGGATTTGGTTTCGGGTTCAAGTTCTACCTTGAACAGAGGTTGAGGCTTTCTTTCTCTATTCAAAATGTTAGTAACATTTTTTACATTAAAACCTTTTTCCTTCAGTGCGCCTGTAACTTCGGCTGGTGTTACTTCCGGTTCAATACCTATAAGTACTACTTGCTGGCCTTTACTGATTTTTAATTGGTACGTGTAGAAGTTTTTATTGTTGGCTTCGACAAAATTTTGTAATTTACTTCCGTATTAGTCTGAATTTTTGTTTGTGGAATTATGTGGAAATTGTCTGGTCCGATTAGATTTAGTATTGAGCTTACGAGAGCTAGAACTTTTCTCTCTAATGTAAATCGGCGGCGGTTTGGCCTTTGTATTGTCCCCTTCGATGTGTTCAGGGGGTATTTCATCGGAAATATCTGCCAAAATAGCAAATCTGTTTGCTTCTATGGGCTTCTCTGATGTGGATTGTTTTGAGGTGCCGCGACTTATTTTAGCAGAATTACCAAGCCTAGAGTTCTGCGGGCTGAGCTTACGTTTTATTTGTATGTACCGATCCAGGCCAGTCTGTACGGCCGAACGTTCTTTAGAGGAGAGCTTGCTGGTGTAAGGTGCAGCATTATTTGCTTGCACAGCAGATTTCGTTGTTGCAAGAGCGCGCCCTGCCTAGCGATGTCGGATTAAGTTCATTACTCGGGCTTAGAGTTATTGATCGCGGTTGGGTTGTTTTTATTGGGTTAGCGGTCGCGTTGTCTTGGGTTGACACGATTGAGTGGTATGCGTTGTTTCGTTGCAGAGAGAGCCGACGGTCGTCTTGCTGATGTTGGAGCACCGTATGAGTGTCGAATTCACTCATAGCTTAATGTTTTGGATTTTCTTCTTGTTTATTTACACAAAATGTACGAAGTTCACCGCACGTTGCGTCTTTTCGCCCAATGTGTGATGTTTATAGCTTGCACTGCTTTTATTTAAATCTTTGCTTTTATTTAAGAAGATAGGAAAAAAAGAAAAAATAAACACGTCTGCACTCGCCGACGATCCGATTCCTTCTCCGAATGAAGCAGATTGGCGATACCAGTTGATAGTGTGGAGAAAAGATCCATCGGAGTCCTTGAAATTGTGCAAGCTCAACACCGTTACATATGGCACTGCACCAGCCCCATTCCTGGCCATAAGGTGTTTGAAGAGGTTGAGTGAATCCGCTAAAAATACATTTCCTCGAGCTGCTAAAGTTATTGGGTCTGACTTTTACGTCGACGACATGTTAACGGGTGCTGGTTGCGTGGAGGAGCTAAAGACAATTGAGTCTGAAGTAGCTCTTCAAAACGCTGTGTTTGAATTGAGTAAGTGGTTTTCAAACTCTGAAGTTACTGAATCCGAAAGCACCGTTAAGCCAATAACACTTTGGGACTCCGAGCTGACTAAGGCATTGGGAATCGCTTGGGTTCCCAAGATGACATGTTTAAATTTGGTGGTATGTCAAGGTCCCTATGAATGTTTGCATTCCGAACGTACCACGGTGCCCGGGTGATGGTTCTGAGAATTATTGACTGTGTTCTTTGCATTATATCCATACAGCTGTTACTGGCATTCCCCCACAACTGAGAGCCGTACATCCAGATTGGTTTCAGAAATGTGTTGTATAGGAGTACCTTATAGTCCAGGCTAAGGGGCGAGCGGCTATTGATAAGCCAGTGGAGGTTGCTGGCTTTGAGCTTTAAATGAGTTCTTTTGGCTTCAATGTGGCTGTGCCAAGTAAGACGTCTATCGAGTTGTACGCCAAGATATGTCACTTCATTTGCTACCGGAACCACTGTGTTGTTTGTAATAAGTGGGGGGCAGTCTTGCCTGTTATGTGTGAACGTTACGTGTTTGCATTTTTGTTCGTTAACTTTGATTCGCCAGTCGGATAGCTATTTCTCCACTGCCACCAGGTGTTTAGCAAGTTGCGCCGTTGCTTGCTTGAGGCATATCGATTGGCTTAGGATCGCTGTGTCATCAGCAAAAGTGGATGTGGTAAGTTGCATGCTCGTTTCGATGTCCGCAGTGTAGATAAGGTAGAGTGTTGGTCCTAACACGCTGCCTTGAGGAACTCCGGCACTGATGATGTAATCATCGGACATGGCAGCATTACATCTTACTGAGAATTTCCTGTTGTAAAGGTATGACTTCAGAAGTTTATGAGTGTTGGTTGGGAGCATATCTGTTATTTTGTGCATTAAACCTTGAAGCCATACTCTGCCGAAAGCTTGTGATACGTCCAGAAATATCGCAGTGCAGTTCCCTCTTTGTTTGAATGCATTTCGGATTTCTGAAGTTACGCGGTTGACTTGCTCGATGGTTCCATGTTTTTCTTGAAAACCGAATTGATGAGTCGGGATTTTCTTGTGTGTTCTGAGATGTGGGGTAATATGTGCCAAGAGGCATTTTTCGAAGAGTTTTGATAGACACGTTAGTAAACTAATTGGTCTATATGATGAAGCAAATGTGCGGTCTTTGCCAGATTTTGGTATCAATTTGATGATCGACTTTTTCCATCTCTCTGGGAAGTGTCCATGTCTCGTTATTGCAATGAAGAGTTGGCAAATAGGTGATAGTTGGAAGAGTTGGTGATATTAGGTCGCATCCTGGTGATTCTTTTGGGTTGAGTTGTTCATTTATGATTTTCAGCAACTCGTGTGGTCTGAATACAATTGGATCATACGTAGATGTGTCGATATCTGATGTTGCTGGCAGTATGATCCAGTTTGATGCTGTGTTGGGCTAAAATACATTTTGAAGATGTTCTGTAAATCTCTTGGCGCTTTCTCCGTCGCTGCGCGTCCAGTTTCCTGTGGATGTCATAATTGGTATTGCAGGTTCTATTGGTGCGCTGAGTGATGAGTGTGCTCTCCAAAGTGGGAACTTGAAGCTCGTTGGGGATAACTGCTCTATGTAATGTTTTTGGGACCTTTCTTCTTCTTCACGGAGTGCAGCTGTGAGTCTTCGTGTAGCATCTTTAAACCTTTGTTTTGCAGATGGTGATCTGTTGGATTGCCAGTCTCACCGTGAGCGTCGCTTTGCTTGAACAAGCTGTTCTATTTCAACGTTCGTGTATCTATGATTGTACGAGGTTTCTTGCGTTTGTGGGGTTGACATGCGGGCTGTTGCGACCAAGACGGATTCAATGGCGTTTGTGGATAAGTTGATATCAGCTTCGTCATTCGGACGTGGATTCAACTCGATGTGCGAACTAACATATTTTTCGTACTTGAGCCAGTTGGTTTTATTCGTTGTTAGTCTGAAAGGTTTATCTACCGCAACTGGATGTAGATTTAGTTGGAGGAGCACAGGCGAGTGGTCAGACGGTAGATCTGGTAAGGAGTTGGCGCTTCCCTTTGGATTCACCAGTCGATATCCCCAGTGCGTATGCTGGGCATTAAAGTCTCCTGCTGCTATAAATTGTTCGCTCAGAGAGTTGAAGTAGTCCATGAATTGGGATTCGGATATTGTAAACCGAGGAGGACAGTATACGGCGGCAAGCTTTAGGGAACGGTGGTCCATCTGTACCCCTATAGATGTAGCTTGCATGTAGTTAGTGGCGAAACTATTGTGGAGCAGTGCTTAATGCGTTTTCTAATCAGAATCCCGGTGCCTCCGTGTGCTTTGCCGTCTGGGTGATTCGTGTTGTAGAAAAAGTAGTCTCAAATTTGGGAATTTTATTTATTTGTAAGATGAGTTTCTGCGAGTAACATTGCATCGAAAAGTTGTTATTAAGGAATTGAGCTAACTCAAGTTTACGCTGTGAGACGCCGTTGGCGTTCCACAGTGATATACGAAGTGGAGCCATTGATTACTTTGTCTGGTTTTGAGCAACAAGCAGCTCAATCAAAACGTTTTGGTTTCGCACAAGTTATTGTATAGTTGTCTGCATGAATGACATGAGGCCATCATACTTTGTTGAAGATTACATATCATTGCTTCAAATTTGTTCGTAGACTGTTCTCCTGGTTGGTGAGGGGAAACTGATGATCGTGGCTTGGTGGGGGCGGTGCTTTTCAGGCCCATTTTTAGAGCAGCTGCAAAGCTTTCGGGTTTGTCGGTGAACTCATTATAAGCTGAAGGTTTCACGGCTATAGGGGGAAGACAACACGCGTAGATTTCATAGGTGTAATGTGGGAGCGAGCAGTGGTCACTCTTTGGTGTGTGCGACTTTTCAGTTCCTTGTAGACTGGACAGCCCCTGTAGTTAGCCGTATGGTTGCCTCCACAGTTTCCACACTTTTTGCTGCTGGGATACTCTTTGTTTTTTGGGCATTTGTGGGAGTCATGAAGTTCTCCATAAACAACGCATACTGGACGGAGCGTGCAGTAAGTCCTTGTGTGGCCATATTCCTGACAATTATTACACTGCACCGACCCATTTCTCTTTTGCGGCTCTTCTTCGGTTATTCTGCGGTGAAGTAGGAACTGGAGAGTAAAAATTGGATGCACTACATTTTTTCAGAGGCTTGGATTTGGTTTCGGGTTCAAGTTCTACCTTGAACAGAGGTTGAGGCTTTCTTTCTCTATTCAAAATGTTAGTAACATTTTTTACATTAAAACCTTTTTCCTTCAGTGCGCCTGTAACTTCGGCTGGTGTTACTTCCGGTTCAATACCTATAAGTACTACTTGCTGGCCTTTACTGATTTTTAATTGGTACGTGTAGAAGTTTTTATTGTTGGCTTCGACAAAATTTTGTAATTTACTTCCGTATTAGTCTGAATTTTTGTTTGTGGAATTATGTGGAAATTGTCTGGTCCGATTAGATTTAGTATTGAGCTTACGAGAGCTAGAACTTTTCTCTCTAATGTAAATCGGCGGCGGTTTGGCCTTTGTATTGTCCCCTTCGATGTGTTCAGGGGGTATTTCATCGGAAATATCTGCCAAAATAGCAAATCTGTTTGCTTCTATGGGCTTCTCTGATGTGGATTGTTTTGAGGTGCCGCGACTTATTTTAGCAGAATTACCAAGCCTAGAGTTCTGCGGGCTGAGCTTACGTTTTATTTGTATGTACCGATCCAGGCCAGTCTGTACGGCCGAACGTTCTTTAGAGGAGAGCTTGCTGGTGTAAGGTGCAGCATTATTTGCTTGCACAGCAGATTTCGTTGTTGCAAGAGCGCGCCCTGCCTAGCGATGTCGGATTAAGTTCATTACTCGGGCTTAGAGTTATTGATCGCGGTTGGGTTGTTTTTATTGGGTTAGCGGTCGCGTTGTCTTGGGTTGACACGATTGAGTGGTATGCGTTGTTTCGTTGCAGAGAGAGCCGACGGTCGTCTTGCTGATGTTGGAGCACCGTATGAGTGTCGAATTCACTCATAGCTTAATGTTTTGGATTTTCTTCTTGTTTATTTACACAAAATGTACGAAGTTCACCGCACGTTGCGTCTTTTCGCCCAATGTGTGATGTTTATAGCTTGCACTGCTTTTATTTAAATCTTTACTTTTATTTAAGAAGATAGGAAAAAAAGAAAAAATAAACACGTCTGCACTCGCCGACGATCCGATTCCTTCTCCGAATGAAGCAGATTGGCGATACCAGTTGATAGTGTGGAGAAAAGATCCATCGGAGTCCTTGAAATTGTGCAAGCTCAACACCGTTACATATGGCACTGCACTAGCCCCATTCCTGGCCATAAGGTGTTTGAAGAGGTTGAGTGAATCCGCTAAAAATACATTTCCTCGAGCTGCTAAAGTTATTGGGTCTGACTTTTACGTCGACGACATGTTAACGGGTGCTGGTTGCGTGGAGGAGCTAAAGACAATTGAGTCTGAAGTAGCTCAGGTTCTTCAAAACGCTGTGTTTGAATTGAGTAAGTGGTTTTCAAACTCTGAAGTTACTGAATCCGAGAGCACCGTTAAGCCAATAACACTTTCGGACTCCGAGCTGACTAAGGCATTGGGAATCGCTTGGGTTCCCAAGATGACATGTTTAAATTTGAAATTGATAAGTCAGTCATGGGTCAAAGGGCGACTAAGCGAAACATTCTTTCGGTGACATCAAAGCTATTCGACCTCCTTGGCTTATTAAGATCAATCCTTTTTAAAGGAAAGATCCTGTTGCAGGGGCTTTGGCTTAATAAGCTAGATTGGGATGAGTCGATTCCACTGCATTTGGAATCAGCGTGGAACAAAATTCAGTTCGCCTTGTCACTGTTAGAAGATATTTCAATACCGAGATTTGTGATGAGTGAGCCGAAGTCACAAATTCAAATTCATGCCTTTTCTGACGCATCGATGAGAGCGTATGGAGCCTGCGTCTATATTCGTTGCGAATCTGCAGAAGGTTTTAAAGTCTCTTTGTTGACTGCAAAGTCCAAAGTAGCGCCGCTCAAGACAAAGACGCTCCCCCATCTTGAGTTATGTGCCGCTCACCTTCTCGCAGACCTCTGCCGCAAAATCAAGCCTCTTATAACAGTACCGATCGAACGCAGTATATATTGGTCAGATTCTGAAGTTTGTCTTCATTGGAAACGTTCCCATCCATCATCGTTGTCAACGTTCGTATCAAATAGAGTTGCGGAGATTCTAGTGTGGTCAGAGGATAGCACGTGGCGGCATGTACCAACTAAACACAACCCGGCAGATATCGTGTTAGGAGGTGGAGGCGTAAAGGAAACGGTGGAATCGATCTGGTTTACAGGTCCAACGTTTTTAACCGAGCCGGAAGATAAGTGCCCAATGAGTCCCCGGTTTGATCCGTCACCAGAGGTGTTGCAAATGGAAGTAAAAAAGAATGCGGTCGGATTAACCGCAATGGTCTCCACTTCATATTTGTTGGAAGTGATACAAGGATTTTCCTCTCACTTAAAACTGCTGAGAGTGTTCGTTTACATGTTTCGCTTTATAAAGAAGTGTTCAAAATTAGTAGTTCCTTTTGATAGTGTACCTTCACCTGTCGAATATCAAGAAACTTTTAATAAAATTACAATAAGTAATTTTATTAGAAATACAAAATATTCGAAAAAACCTTGTTGTTGGTCCAAGTCTACAGAAGCTAAATCCATTTTTCCACTCAGGCTGGGCTTGCCTTTTCGTTGTTGCCGATCGGGGGGCGACTAGCTAACGCTCCTATATCGTACGGTGCCAAGTTTCCATGGTCATGCATACGCTGTTTTAAATGCAAGCCTCATCTGATGACTCAAGAGTTCGATTGCAGTCGTCGCATGCAGACGTGTTTTTTATTGTGCTCCGGGAAAAAATATTCAATAAAATCATAAAAGTGCAGTGACTGTTCTAAGAAATCTACAATAACGCGAAAAGACGCTTTTTGCGATGAAATCGCTAATGTTTATATTGATTAATTAATTAATTAATTAATATAAAACACAACACTTAAAACTCAAACTAAATCAACCTCGACTGCAATGAGTTCAAACGACGTTCGCACACAACGTCAACGTGAGCTAGACGAGCGACGGCTCTCAGTACAAAGAAACAACGCGTACTTCTCTTTTAAAGCAACCGAAAACCATGCAAGCTCCGATCAAGCTTGGTCAATTACCCCCAACTTGACCGAATTCTTAAACGTAGAGAGCGAGAGAGCGCGTTCCTGCTCCCCCTCGATACCATCGATGTCTCTGCAGCCAAAGAGTGCAGTAACTAGCACCTCAATTTCTTTGACAACGTCAACAGTAACAACAACAACAACCGCAACTGTATCGACAGCGCGTTTAACGACGTCATCAGCTAGCAGCGCAAATAGTAATACGTCCGCGCTGCCCGAAAACCAAAACAAAAACAAAAACAATGACTATATTAAGCCGGCTGTGCAGACTGGCATGGATCGCTACATCCAAATCAAAAGGAAGCTGAGCCCCCTGAATTCCAAACGCAAAATAACCCGTGGCAATGCTAGCCTAGTAGCAAAAGAAACGCCCATTAACTCAAACCGATTTAAAATCTTGGCAGACGCCGATGAGGTTGAGGCGGGCGAATCCACTGAAGTTGAGAAAAGGAATCCAAAACCTCCGCCTATCTATATACGCGAAAAAAGTTCCAATGTTCTTGTCAACAAAATTATTGAGCTTATTGGTAAGGATAACTTCCACATAATACCCCTTGTAAAGGGCAACATTCAAGAAACAAAAGTTCAAATGAAGTCTGAAGATAACTATAGAGTATTATCAAAATATCTTACCGAGAATAAAAAGAACTTTTACACGTACCAGCTAAAAAGCAGCAAGGGCCTGCAAGTCGTACTTAAGGGCATAGAGCCCGAAGTAACGCCTGCAGAGATAAAAAAGGCGCTACAGGAGAAGGGTTTTAGCGCCAAGACAGTCTTTAATATCCTTAACAGGGATAGAAAGCCGCAACCACTCTTTAAGGTTGAGCTTGAACCAGAAACCAAGCTCCTGAAGAAATACGAAGTGCACCCAATATACAATCTTCAGTACCTGCTGCACCGCAGAATTACAGTTGAGGAACCGCACAAACGCAATGGCCCGGTACAATGTGCGAACTGCCAGGAATATGGCCATACAAGGTCATACTGTAAACTGCGCCCGGTGTGTGTAGTTTGCGGAGAGCTTCATGACTCCGCACACTGCCCAGCGAGCAAAGATGACAGCAACTCGAAAAAGTGCGGCAACTGCGGTGGCAATCACACTGCTAATTATAGAGGATGCCCAGTCTATAAGGAGCTGAAAAGTCGCATCCACCAGAAAGGAATAGCTGCCCGCACCCAAAATGGACAGTTCACGGCGTCCAGATCAAACCCTGAAGTCTTCTTCTCGACTGCAGGCAGATCCGCACTAGGACCCATTAACGTTGACAAAAATGTGACATACGCAAGCGCCTTAAAATCAGGACCGGCGACACCTGCCTCAAGAAGCTCATTTCTGCAATCAGCATATCAAGATCCGAACACGGCTCAGCAACATCAACCAACAGAGCAGCCAAAAAGCAACTTTGAAGCTATGATATGCAGCCTACAACAAAGCCTGACGGAATTTATGTCGTTTATGCGCACAACTATGCAAGATTTAATGCGAAACCAAAATCTATTGATTCAAATGCTGGTTTCACAACAATCCAAATAATGGCTTTCCTACGGATATCTACGTGGAACGCTAACGGCGTTTCGCAACATAAACTTGAGTTAGCTCAATTCCTACTCGACAATCACATCGATGTAATGCTGCTTTCGGAAACACACCTCACAAACAAATACAATTTTCAACTACGAGGATATTCATTCTACGGAACAAATCATCCAGATGGTAAAGCACATGGTGGGACTGGAATTCTAATCAGAAGCCGCATAAAGCACCATTATCAAAACAAATTTGCTAAAAACTACCTACAGGCCACATCTATAAATATACAACTAAATACTGGCAACCAACTTACACTAGCCGCCGTATACTGCCCCCCTCGCTTCAATATAGCTGAAGATGAGTTTATGCAGTTTTTCAACACACTTGGAGACCACTTCATAGCAGCAGGAGACTACAATGCCAAGCACACACACTGGGGATCCCGTCTCGTGACTCCAAAAGGGAAGCAGCTCTATAATGCAATTATCAAAGCCAAGAACAAGCTCGACTATGTTTCTTCTGGCACACCAACATACTGGCCGGCAGACCCAAGGAAACTACCAGATTTAATAGACTTTGCGATTACCAAAAACATCCCTAAAAATCTGATAAGCGCCAATTGCCTATCGGATCTTTCATCTGATCACTCGCCTGTCCTGTTTATTCTACTGCGACATCCAGGAACATTGGAACAACCATTAAAATTGACCTCACAGAAAACCAATTGGGTTAAGTACAGAAAATATATCAGCTCACACATTGAGCTAAGTCCTCATCTCCACGATGAAGCCAACGTAGACAGCTTTGTTAATTCACTTGAGTCTGTACTCGTCTCTGCAGCTCGAGCCTCAACATCGCAAACTATAAATACACAAAGCAATAAAAAGACAAATCTACAAATCGAACAGCTCGTCCTCAAAAAGCGGCGTTCACGTCGCGAGTGGCAATTCCACAGATCGCCATCTACTAAGCAAAGCTTTAGACATGCCTCACGTCAACTTACTAAAGCCCTACAGCAAGAAGAAGCTTATGTCCACCGCCGCTATATAGAGCAATTGTCAACTTCTAGTACAAAACACTCACTATGGAGAGCTCACCCAACTCTAAGCTCACCGAAAGAAACAGTGATGCCTATTAGAAATCCCCCAGGCGGCTGGGCGCGCAGCGATGCAGACAGAGCCAGCACGTTTGCCAATCACCTCAAAAATATCTTCCAACCAAATCCGGCCACTAGTGCCTTTACTCTGCCGACTTTACCATATGAGCCTCAGCTTCAACATGAACCAATCGAGTTTCGCCCAAACGAAATCGCTAATATCATCAAAAACCAACTAAATCCGAAAAAATCACCAGGCTGCGACCTCATAACTCCCAAAATGATCATTGAGCTTCCATATTGCGCCGTCTGCACTATCACCCAGCTCTTCAATGCCATCGCAAAACTTGGCCACTTTCCAGCGAGATGGAAAAAGTCAATTATAATAATGATAGCAAAGCCGGGAAAAGACCACACAATTCCCACGTCGTATAGACCTATAAGCCTACTTTCATGCTTATCTAAACTCTTTGAGAAATGCATTCTGACTCGAATAAACACATACCTAAGGATCCAGGAAGGAATCCCGTCACATCAGTTTGGGTTTCGTGAAAAGCACGGTACAATTGAGCAGGTCAACCGGATAACAGCAGAAATTCGGAATGCATTCGAAAAACGCGAGTACTGTACCGCAATATTTCTAGATGTCTCTCAAGCATTTGATAGAGTCTGGCTAGAAGGTCTAATGTACAAAATCAAGACAATGCTCCCTTGTAATACCCACAAGCTTTTAGAGTCTTACCTCTACGACAGAAAATTTGCTGTGAGGTGCAACACTGATATATCTGACGAATTCACTGTTGGAGCTGGAGTTCCTCAAGGAAGCGTACTCGGACCAACATTATATGTTCTCTACACAGCAGACATCCCAACAAGCACACGATTAACAACATCTACGTTTGCTGATGATACAGCTATTCTTAGCCGCTCAAAATGCCCGATGCAAGCAACTGCGCAGCTAGCTCTTCATCTGGTGGATGTTGAAAAATGGCTATCAGACTGGCGAATTAAAATAAACGAACAAAAATGCAAGCACGTTACGTTCACCTTGAATAGGCAAAACTGCCCGCCCCTTACGCTAAACAACACCCTACTCCCGCAAGCAAACGAGGTAACATATCTAGGAGTACACCTCGATAGAAGACTCACATGGCGTCGGCACATAGAAGCTAAAAGAACCCACCTAAAGCTAAAAGCCAGCAGCCTTCATTGGCTTATCAACGCTCGGTCTCCCCTTTGCCTTGAATATAAAGTCCTGCTGTATAACTCGGTACTTAAACCTATATGGATGTACGGCTCCCAGTTATGGGGGAATGCCAGCAATAGCAATATTGACATAGTCCAGCGAGCTCAGTCGAAGATCTTGAGAACAATCACCGGGGCACCTTGGTACGTTCGCAACGAAAACATACATCGCGACTTAAACATTCTTCCAGTCAAAGATGTGATCGCAGAACAGAAGGAAAAGTACTTTAGCAAGCTATTGTCGCACCCTAACCACCTGGCGAGAGGTCTAACAAGGTTGAGTAACCAATCACGACTTCGTCGGAATGACCTACCCACCCAGCGACCGTCTTGAGGAACGTGCAACCAGAATGCAGTCTTAGTCTACTGTTAGTTAAATGTTAATGTTAAGATTTGAAAACTTATTGTTAGTCTCAAAATTAAGAGAAGATCCAATAAATAAAAGCAAAGTTTAATAAAAAAAAAAAATCTGATGACTCAAATCATTGGAGATTTACCCGTAGATCGAATCCGTGCTCTCCGCCCACTCTCCATTTGTGGCGTGGATTTCTGTGACCCTATTGAAACGACATTGAAAATTCGTGGTAGGCCACCCTAAAAGTCCTACATTGCCCTTCTTGTTTGTTTTGCGTCCAATGCAGTTCATTTAGAAGTAGTATCTGATTTATCAACTGATTCCTTTTTATTGTCATTTCAAAGGTTCGTTGGGCGCCGAGGATGTCCGCAGATCGTGCACTGCGACAACGCGACGAACTTCATCGGAGCGAGTCGCCAATTCGCGGCACTGCGGCAGCGAATCGAGGACGAGGCGGACGAACTGCGACAATTCGCATCAAAAAAAGGATGCGTATTTGCGTTCATACCGCCGCGGGCTCCGCACATGGGCGGACTATGGGAGGCAGGTGTCAAATCTGCAAAGCACCTACTCCTACGAGCGGTGGGCAGCGCGAGATTGACCGCAGAGGAACTGCAGACAGTCCTCATTGGATGATGAATTCGCGGCCCCTGGGCGCCCTCAGTCAGGACCCAAGTGACGGCGAGGCGTTGACTCCCGGGCATTTATTGACAGGCGGGCCGCTCATAGCCCCACCAGCACCGCGGACCCCGGACCAGCAGGGTGTAACGTGCTTGCGGCGATAGAGGCTTGTCTCGTCAATCAAGCAAACGTTTTGGCAGCGATGGTTCCGTGAGTACGTCTTGGGCCTACAGGTGCGGTCGAAGTAGCATCGGGAGCAGGAGGACGTCAGAAAGGGCGATCTGGTCCTGGTCGCAGAAGACCACCAGCCGCCCCAACAGTGGATAACAGCCAGGGTCATCGAAACATACGCCGGCGCGGACGGAAGGGTCGCCGTCGTGAGGACTAGCGGTGGAACGATAGTTGAAGCCGGATGGAGGCCTTCAACGGGGCCGGTGTAGAATAATTAGATTAGATAAGTAGCACAATTAAAAGTCGAGAAAAAATTGAAGTCTAGTCCAAGTTAGCATAGGGCGGAGCGGAAGCAAATATAAGCTCAGTTACGCTCTCTGGCGAATTCGCCCCGCTTCGCCGCAATAGATAAGCTAGGCTTAAGTTCTTTTGGGGAAAATATAGCGAATTATAACATTGAGTCGAACGCTTGGTTTTTCTTTTCGTCGTTGTTAAAAATTATAGTAAACAGACACTTTTAGTTTTAGTTTTTAGGCCAAGTGCAAAGGGATTTTGTTGTTAGATTGGATATAAAAACAAGAAAGGAAAGCTAACTTCGGGCGGAGCCGAAGTTTATATACCGGTTTTATGGCGGTTATTGGATATAGTTGACCGATCCCTATGAAATTTGGCAAAGTTATGGCATTTCCGATCAATCAGTTATATGGCAGCTATAGTATATAATCGACCGATCCCAGCCGTTCCGACTTATGTACTACCTGCAAGAAAAAAGGAGGATGTGTGCAAAGTGTATTCGATAGCTCTAAAATTGAGAGACTAGTTTGCATAGAAACCGACAGACAGACGGAAAGACGGACAGACAGACAGACGGACATGCTTATATCGACTCAGGAGGTGATCCTGATCAAAAATATATATACTTTATAGGTTGGAGATGTCTCCTTCACTGCGTTGCACACTTTTGACCAAAGTTATAATACCCAAGGGTATAAAAAACTATCGAATTTGTGATTTTGTATCGATTTTGCGATTTTGAGCATTTGAGTATTGAATTTTGCTCAGTCACAAGCAGTGCTTGGGGACCCCTGCCCTAAAGGTAAATTTTGTTGATCATTTTAATTTTTAAAAGCTATTTATTGATTTCATATAAAATTCTATATATTATTAAATCCATAAAAAGTTCCCTTTTAGGTTTGAATGAAAAAGTTGCCTGTCCCAAAAAGTTAATTTTGGAGTTTTATTGATCTGATCTACAGGAATGTGAAGATTTGAAATTGCCATAAGTAATTGTCTACAGGAATGTGAAGATTTGAAATTGCCATAAGTATATTTTCTTATATTTTGAATATATTTTGTCGACTGTTGCGTGCCGTGCAAATATCTGTCCGCTTCGATAAATCCGCCTTGGTATACAATGCACCTATTAAATTTAAAGAAAATCAGGAATAGACTCCTAAATCAGCATAGAGCAAACTGGCTGTATAATAAGTTACTCAAGATATTGGTACTCGGTTTAATTTCACCGTGCATAACGCAAAAGGTTATAGAAGTTATATTCGCCGTTGCCGGATTCAGCTTACATTCGAAGTTAATGTCATCCTGAATTGTCCTATGGGCCGTTCAGAGTTAGGCGCAGCTCGCTGAGGCCATGATGAGAGGTGGGCGGGAAAATAGATGCGGTTCTGCTACGGATGGCTGGCCTCGGGTGTGTGTAGATTGTGTTTCGGTTATTAATCCTGTTGATGGTCTTCTAGTTGGGTCCAGTAATTTATCTAGTATTGCCAATGATGTGAACTTGTTCCCTTTTAATTATTTGGTTTGAAAAGTCCTTGTTTGGATTAAGGATTTTCTTAACCAACCCTAAGTTCTTTTGAAGTTCGTCCTTACTTTTCATTTTCACGTCCTTTGTAAACGTAATGGCTTCCTCTTAATTCGATTTTAACTTCTTAATTTGTGGTTTTTGCTTAAGATTTCTTAAAAATTTCTTATTAAATATTCTTATTCTTATTCTTATTAAATAAGAAATATCCTTTCTTCTTAAAACTCTATATACTTTAAAATTATTTCTTGGTAAGATTTTCCTTTTAATTTCAGGTCGAGCTATTAATTTTTAGTTCCTATTTTAGGATCAAAGTTTCTCATATATTTTTTCTTGTTTGTTTTTTTTTTTTTTTAATTTTTAGTTTCAAATACACAGGCCGACAATTTCCAACTTTTTTTTTCCTCCACGCATAATTTTATCTGTTCCATAACCTTTGGGCTCCCCTGAACCAAAGTCCAGAACAACCATAGGTTCTATCACCCACAGTTTCCGCGGTACACCTAAGAGAAGAATTTGATCAAATTTTACCATATATTGAATTATGTAGGCCGTGTAATGGCTATGACCATCATTGTTTTTAGTACATATTATTTTTGAAATGTATGTGTACCAACTAAAATTAAAAAACGTTATCTATCAGTTACCATATCTTTGGAATACTCATCCAAAGTTAAAATCTCCGATTTTCTACATTAATTTTTGGTCTTCTATGATTTTTCCAAAACATTTTCCTATGGATGGTTTTTATTTTCTTGTTCAAATCAGTAGATCATACCATGATTTAATTTTAGATTTAAGGGAAAACTCGAAATAATTTTATTGAATTTATTATTGGTGGTTAAACATGATTTTCGTCAACAAAATTGAATTTAATCTCATATTATAGAAATTATAGATAGCCAATACTTTTTGAAAATATGAGATTAAATACGAAAACATTGTTTAACCATCTATAATAAATTCAATAAAATTGTTTTTAGTTTTCCCTTAAATCTTAAATTAAAACATGGTATGATCTACTGATTTCAATAGGAAAATAAAAATCTTCCATAGAAAAAAGTCATAGAAGACCAAAAATTAATGTAGAAAATTATTAATGTATGTATGTAATGTAATTAATGTAGAAAATCGGAGATTTGAACTTTGGACGAGTATTCCAAAGATATGGTAACTGCTAGATAACATTTTTTATTTTTAGTTGGTACACATACATTTCAAAAATAATATGTACTAAAAACAATGATGGGCATAGCCATTACACGGCCTACATAATTAAATATATGGTAAAATTTGATCAAATTCTTCTCTTAGGTGTACCGCAGAAACTGTGGGTGATAGAACCTATGTTTGTTCTGGACTTTGGTTCAGGGGAGCTTAAAGGTTATGGAGCAGTTGAAGTTATGCGTGGAGATTTTTGCTGTTGGCCTGTGATATTTATTAACTAGCTCACATTTAAATCATTTCGGCGTGTTATCATGACAATAGGTGTTAAGAGGAGCCCCTTGTTATATTGGTGTTACTCCAATGAGTTTTATTTTAAATCTGTTTTTATTTCATTCACTTCTCTTACAAGAAGGATTCATGAAAATCTTAAATCTATTTAAAACTACTTATCAACGGACTGCACGCTGACATGCTACGTGACCCTTTCTTAGGTGCTTCAAGTGCACCACATAAATATTTGTTTAGACTGCAGGAGATCGTTTTTAAGCCATGCTGTTAATCACTTATTCCCATGGGTACGATCGCTTGACATTCTATCTTTGGAATTTTTATCGTGTTCAATGAGTGAACAATAGGATTAACTGATTCTTTTTTGTCCCACGCAGTAGCGATTCCTCTTGCGTATGCGTTATAGCGCTTTTTCAATGCCACTTTTACATATCCGAATCGCGATGTTTGGCGTATTTAGTGTTTACCTATCTGAACGAGATTCGAAGCTTGTATCCTTTTGCGGTTTTTACCAGGTCCCTACTCGGGCGCCAGTTAAAAGATTATGTTAATATTTTTTATTAAAAAGAAATCAAAACTTTTCACTTTATTGTTCATTTGATTTTTGATTAAGAATTGACAATTATGATTGTTATGTCGCTTCTTCTGCTGGCGTCTCTCGATTTCATTGGTCGCTGATGTTGTTTCTGTATCTGAAGTCCATAACTTTGCTCCTAATTTTTCAGTGTAAGTCTATATCTCTGTATTCTACATAAAATCATACATCTATTTATGTTACATTTATATATTACAAATTTAGTTTTTAGGTTTTAGTAGCGTTAGGTAGGTGTTAAAAATGAGTCAGGTAAAGAAATCCTACCAGGACTCAGCCTTAGACTGGAGTTAGGTTTAGCCTCCCAAACGTTACGGAACAACCTCAGAAAGAAGAACTCTTACTGTTACACAACCCAAAATAACAGCCAGCAAGAACTCGTCGACTTTTACGTCTCCTACTAAAATGGACCCTGCCAACGTTTTCGCGAAAAACAGCGAAATTCATTCATTTTTTGGTGGAATTCAATCTATGCCTATAGGGGTATACCTATATACCACCTTTTGAGCGATCAGCGATTTGAAAGCGACCAAATTAAAGACGAGATTCAATTGTTTATACTCAATTTATTGAGCTAATTCCGCACAATAAAACAAATAGCGGCCCGTCAATAACAACTCCCAAACTACAACAAGAAGAAGAACAGCTTTGGCGCAGAAGCTCTTCCAAAGCTCTCAAAAGCGCATGCGCTACAAAAAATGACAACAAAGTGCATGCGAATCTGGGAGTCAAAAGAGAAGATTAAATGCCGCTGCAGATGAACAAATTATGAATATTCTAATAAGCCTATCTGGTGGCTGCTTAGCCCAACATCCTCCCCCCCCCCCTATTGAAGGGTGGGCCTTCAATAACAATTTTGGAAGGGCAGCAGACACATCTTTTAAGGGATATTCCCTTAAAGATTAAGAACTCACAGGGCGAAAAAAGGCACACCAACTTCTTCCAAACCCTTGACCATGCATTGCTCCTCCCAATAGACCAATGCGGGAATCGAGTTCTCCTAACGAGTGCAGGGGGTCCGGAACGTTGATTCTTCTCCTCTTCTCCTTCTGCATAGGGCAATCCAGCCTCCCGCGATAGTCCAATGCGTCCAGAAACCACCCATCCAAATAGTGTATTTTGGGCTACTGGGAGGCAGTGACCTAATTGGATTTGGCCAACTGACAATAGGTTGAAGAACAAGCTGGCTCCAATTAGCAGGTCCACACCCTGCGGTCTGAGGAAGTTGGGATCAGCCAGCGCTATGCCGTGAGGAATCTTCCATTTCGAAATATCAATTTTAAGGCTGGGCTGACAGTCCGCAATATGAGACACTATAACCGCCTCTAGGTACGCACAATATGTGGTTAGTCGAGACTTCACACACACATTAACGGAGGATCCATCCGTAGCAAACTCAGTAACGCCGAGACCGGCGACAACTACACAGCTTTTGGTGCGAAAAACACCAAAGTTATGGCATTTCGATCAATCAGTTATATGGCAGCTATAGCATATAATCGACCGATCCCAGCCGTTCCGACTTATGTACTACCTGCAAGAAAAAGGAGGATGTGTGCAAAGTGTTAACTCGATAGCTCTAGAATTGAGAGACTACAGACGGACAGACAGACAGACGGACATGCTTATATCGACTCAGGAGGTGATCCTGATAAAAAATATATATACTTTATAGGGTTGGAGATGTCTCCTTCACAGCATGAAGGAAAAAAAAAATTATAATACCCTCTGCAAGGGTATAAAAAACTATCGAATTTGTGATTTTGTATCGATTTTGCGATTTTGAGCATCGGTATTGAATTTTGCTCAGTCACAAGCAGTGCTTGGGGACCCCTGCCCTAAAGGTAAATTTTGTTGATCATTTTAATTTTTAAAAGCTATTTATTGATTTTGTAGAAAATAAGGTACCCTGTATACTTTGGTATGTTACAATGCACGCTTTTATAGATATAGGAAGGAGAAAGAAATCTTCGAGTAGTTATAATTGTCCCACTCTAAGAAATAAAGAATAAGAAAATATGTATATCAATTTTTCCTCAGTCACAAATAAAGTTCCGAAGCATACACACGGTGTTTTAATTTTGTCGCTTCAAATTCTGCCGTTCAAGAGGCTATGGGCCCAGGTACTGGAGAATTCAAGTTATTCGGTGTGTGACTCGATATTAAGAACAATGAGTGCTCTTTATCAAATTGATAAGTTAGAGGAGACGAACTATGACTATGTATTGGTGTATTCCGGTTTGTGGAGTGTTACGTCGGAAGAGCTAACTGAATCGAATGTTCCAGAAGGACAACAGTTTGCGGCCTTGGACAGTAAGGCGTTGGCAACAATAACATTGAGTGTAAAGTCATCTCAATTGACCTACATCAAGAATTGCTGGACGGCTGTGGAGGCATGGACCAAGTTGAAGGAGGTTCATCAACTAAGCGGACCTGTACGAAAGGTACAGTTATACAAGAAACTGCTTAATAAACGGATGGAGCAAGGGCAGAGTATGACGACCTACATAAGTGAATTTGTGGAAATTCTGGATGGTCTAACTGGAGTTGGAATAGAGCTAAACGACGAACTTCGCACTATCGTTTTGCTATCAAGCCTTCCAGAGCAATTTGAACATTTCGTGGTCGCTATGGAGTCACGAGATAAGTTGCCTTCGTTCGAAGTTCTCACCATAAAGTTAAAGGAGGAGAGCGAAAGAAAAGGAATAGCAGATGAACGAGTCGACACTAAGGCATTCGCTGCAACGCAGAAACACAACTCACAGACGAAAACCTATGGGCAGAAGAAAAGAAAGAATATCGTTTGTTTCAAGTGTGGTGAACAAGGACACATTAAGTCCCAGTGTCAAAATGAGGGTGAGGGAGATCACCGCATGGCATCAAGAAATATGGTGAATCGCCAAAGCAGCCTCCTGCACGCCTGTGACGTCAACAACATTGACAATTCATCATGCTGTTTGGATAGTGGCGCAACAAGCCATATGTGTTGCGAATGAGAGCTATTCACAAAGTTTGAGAAACACACTGAACAGATCGGACTTGCCAATGCTGGTTTCCTTCAAGGAGAAGGTATAGGTGACGTCAAGATACAGACAGGCCAGTGCATGTTGACACTAAAAAATGTTCTTTACGTTCCGAAGATGACCGGAAATTTCTATTCCGTGAGCAGTGCTGTCCAGAACAGGTGCAAAGTGACCTTTGAGATGGAGAATGCATAGTGAAAGCCAAAAAGTTTGGCAACTTGTATTTGTTTGTGGGTGGTCGCAGCAAATGTTTTGCCATGTCAGCTGTAGATGGGATTTTGCTACACAAGAGATACGGACATATTAATTTCTCTAGCTTGAAATAGATGGTATCCAAAGGATTAGTTCGAGGGATAGATAATATTCAGTTGCCAGAGAATATTAGTTGCAAAACGTGTATGGTTAGAAAAATCCATGTTCAACCCTTTCCATCAGCAACAAGTAATCGGGCCAAGGAGATTTTAGATCTGGTACATGCAGATGTTTGTGGACCTTTCCCAACATTGTCCCTCGGAGGTTCCAGGTATTTTTTGACGTTCATTGACGATAAGTCCAGGAGGATTTTTGTTTACTTCCTGCGTGGGAAGAATGAGGTCCTACCCAAATTCGTCGAATTCAAGAACCTGGTGGAAAGGCAGACAGGAAGAAGACTTAAATGCCTGCGGAGTGATAATGGCGGAGAATTTGTCAATAAACAGTTTGACGAATGTCTGAGGCAGCATGGAATCGACAGACAGCTAACAATAGCGTATACTCCCCAGCAAAATGGAGTTGCGGAACGGGCGGAAAATCGTACGCTAGTGGAGATGTCAAGATGCCTTCTGGTCCAGGCGGGACTGGGAGATCAGTTTTGGGCAGAAGCTTTCAACACTTCGGTTTATTTGCGAAACCGCTCCCCTACTAGCGCATTAGAGAGTATGACTCCTATGGAAGCGTGGACGGGTAAGAGACCTTATGTACAACACCTAAAGGTTTTTGGATCTCTTGCAGTTGCTCTGGACAAGGGTCCGAGGAAGGGCAGCAAATTTCAACCTAAAGGCAAAGAGTACATTATGGTTGGGTACTCTGTGGCAGCAAAAGGTTATCGACTATATGATCCATCAACTCGACAATTGGTCGAGAAACGGGATGTGTTATTTGATGAACATCATGACGTGGCATCCAAGGGTGATGCTGTGACGATCAGGAACTGGAAGAGGCCCACCAGCAGCAGGGACCCGGAGATGCAGAAATCGTTTCTGACTTATCAATCGACGCCGGCAGCTCCGATGAGAGTACAGATCAGTACGAGAGTGCCGAAGAAAAAGGTGAGCATGTCGTAGAGGAGGCATGCAGGGGCCCCGGTTGTCCTAAGATCATTCGGAGTGGAAAACCTGGACGCCCAAAGAAGCAGTACAATATACTAGGCGCCCTTGTTTCGGAAAATGTTCCGATTCCATTAACTTGCAAAGAGGCGCTGGAGAGTAAATATGCAAATGAGTGGCGTGAAGCCATGGAAAGAGAACACGATTCTCTAGTTGCCAACCAGACTTGGAAAATCACTGATTTACCCAAAAATCAGCGAGCAATTGGATGCAAGTGGGTGTTCAACGTGAAGCGTGATAAAGATGGCCAAATAGAACGTGTCAAGGCTCGACTGGTAGGATGCTCCCACAAAAGGATGCTCCCAGCAGTTTGGCGTAAATTACCTAGAAACATTTTCGCCGCTATGCCGATTAGAGAGTGTACGCTTTATTATAGCACTGGCGGCTGAGCTCAAGCTACATCTTCATCAAATGGATGTATGCACCGCGTATCTCAACAGTGATCTGAGTGAGACGGTCTACATGAAGCAGCCGGAAGGGTATTCAGATGAAACAAATCCTGACAAGGTATTGCTTCTGAAAAAAGCAATATATGGCTTAAAGCAATCCGGAAGGGCCTGGAACGAGAAGCTAAATGGCGTATTAGTTAATATGGGATTCGTTGCCTGTGATAACGAGCCATGTTTGTACAAACATTGTGGAGAAGGTAATCTTGTATTAATCCTTGTATATGTATACCTTGTATATGTATCCTTGTATATTGTATTGTATATTGACGATATACTTATAGCCAGCCAATCGCACGAGGATTTGCTAAAAATCAAGAGCAGCATCTTACGATCCATTTCCTGGGCATGGAAATCGGACGGGACGGCGATCTTGGAGCAATTACTTTAGGATATACGCAATATATCAAGGACTTATTGCATACCCATGGGATTGATTTTTGCAAATCGGCGAAAACACCTTTGGATCCTGGTTTTCAAATAGATTGCACAAGCCCCCAATGCAAAAAGGTGGATCCTACTTCTTATCAGTCCGAAGTAGGAGAGCTTATGTGGCTAGCTCTTACAACAAGGCCAGACATATTGCATTCGGTGACAAAATTGGCACAACGGAATCAAAACCCGCATGCTGAACACATGGCAGGCATAAAGCACGTATTTAGATATCTCTCATCTACAATTGACATGAAACTACACTACCGACAATGTGGTCAATCGTTCTGTGGATACGTGGACGCGGATTGGGCAGGTGATAGGCTTGACAGAAAGTCCTATACTGGTTATATCTACCTGTTAGCAGGTGGTCCGATTTCTTGGCGTTTGGAAAAGCAGCGAAGTGTGGCGTTGAGCAGTACCGAGGCGGAGTACATGGCACTATCGGCGGCATTTAAGGAGGCGATAGTCATGCGTAGGCTGATTATGGAAATTGGTTGCGGAGACAACGACACCCCGATCGTCGTTTATGGGGATAATCTGAGAGCGCAGACGCTAACTAAGAGTCCCGTTCATCATTCCAGAGCAAAGCACATTGATATACGTTATCATTTTGTTAGAGACGTTGTTAAGGAAGGGCAAGTTTTGTTGAAATACAAATGTACAACCGAAGCAGATATTTTGACAAAAAATCTTCCTAAAACGAAACACGAAGAGCTGACAAATATGTTTAATTTGTTTTGATATTTATTTTTGTAAACAAGCTTGCATTGAGGAAGGGTGTAGAAAATAAGTACCTGTATACTTTGGTATGTTACAATGCACGCTTTTATAGATATAGGAAGGAGAAAGAAATCTTCGATTAGTTATAATTGTCCCACTCTAAGAAATAGAGAATAAGAAAATATGTATATCAATTTTTTCCTCAGTCACAAATAAAGTTCCGAAGCATACACACGGTGTTTTAATTTTGTCGCTTCGAATTCTGCCGTTCAAGAGATTTCATATAAAATTCTATATATTATTAAATCCATAAAAAGTTTCCTTTTATGTTTAAATGAAAAAGTTTCCTGTCTGAATGTTTATTTGCTTTTTTGAAGAATTATTTTAAACTAACGTTAAAAAAAATCATACTTTAAATCCTCAAACGGTTTGTCAATTAACTCGTCTTGTAACGCGAAATATAACTCGTTAAAATACTTATGATATGATAAGTTCATAAGTTCATTTTGGAGTTTTATTGATCTGATCTACAGGAATGTGAAGATTTGAAATTGCCATAAGTATATTTTCTTATATTTTGAATATATTTTGTCGACTGTTGCGTGCCGTGCAAATATCTGTCCGCTTCGATAAATCCGCCTTGGTATACAATGCACCTATTAAATTTAAAGAAAATCAGGAATAGACTCCTAAATCAGCATAGAGCAAACTGGCTGTATAATAAGTTACTCAAGATATTGGTACTCGGTTTAATTTCACCGTGCATAACGCAAAAGGTTATAGAAGTTATATTCGCCGTTGCCGGATTCAGCTTACATTCGAAGTTAATGTCATCCTGAATTGTCCTATGGGCCGTTCAGAGTTAGGCGCAGCTCGCTGAGGCCATGATGAGAGGTGGGCGGGAAAATAGATGCGGTTCTGCTACGGATGGCTGGCCTCGGGTGTGTGTAGATTGTGTTTCGGTTATTAATCCTGTTGATGGTCTTCTAGTTGGGTCCAGTAATTTATCTAGTATTGCCAATGATGTGAACTTGTTCCCTTTTAATTATTTGGTTTGAAAAGTCCTTGTTTGGATTAAGGATTTTCTTAACCAACCCTAAGTTCTTTTGAAGTTCGTCCTTACTTTTCATTTTCACGTCCTTTGTAAACGTAATGGCTTCCTCTTAATTCGATTTTAACTTCTTAATTTGTGGTTTTTGCTTAAGATTTCTTAAAAATTTCTTATTAAATATTCTTATTCTTATTCTTATTAAATAAGAAATATCCTTTCCTCTTAAAACTCTATATACTTTAAAATTATTTCTTGGTAAGATTTTCCTTTTAATTTCAGGTCGAGCTATTAATTTTTAGTTCCTGTTTTAGGATCAAAGTTTCTCATATATTTTTTCTTGTTTGTTTTTTTTTTTTTTTTTAATTTTTAGTTTCAAATACACAGGCCGACAATTTCCAATTTTTTTTTTCCTCCACGCATATTTTTATCTGTTCCATAACCTTTGGGCTCCCCTGAACCAAAGTCCAGAACAAACATAGGTTCTATCACCCACAGTTTTCGCGGTACACCTAAGAGAAGAATTTGATCAAATTTTACCATATATTGAATTATGTAGGCCGTGTAATGGCTACGACTATCATTGTTTTTAGTACATATTATTTTTGAAATGTATGTGTACCAACTAAAATTAAAAAACGTTATCTATCAGTTACCATATCTTTGGAATACTCATCCAAAGTAAAAATCTCCGATTTTCTACATTAATTTTTGGTCTTCTATGATTTTTCCAAAACATTTTCCTATGGATGGTTTTTATTTTCTTGTTCAAATCAGTAGATCATACCATGATTTAATTTTAGATTTAAGGGAAAACTCGAAATAATTTTATTGAATAAGTGGTTAAACATGATTTTCGTCAACTAAATTGAATTTAATTTCATATTATAGAAATTATAGATAGCCAATACTTTTTGAAAATATGAGATTAAATACGAAAACATTGTTTAACCATCTATAATAAATTCAATAAAATTATTTTTAGTTTTCCCTTAAATCTTAAATTAAAACATGGTATGATCTACTGATTTCAATAGGAAAATAAAAATCTTCCATAGAAAAAAGTCATAGAAGACCAAAAATTAATGTAGAAAATTATTAATGTATGTATGTAATGTAATTAATGTAGAAAATCGGAGATTTGAACTTTGGACGAGTATTCCAAAGATATGGTAACTGCTAGATAACATTTTTTATTTTTAGTTGGTACACATACATTTCAAAAATAATATGTACTAAAAACAATGATGGGCATAGCCATTACACGGCCTACATAATTAAATATATGGTAAAATTTGATCAAATTCTTCTCTTAGGTGTACCGCAGAAACTGTGGGTGATAGAACCTATGTTTGTTCTGGACTTTGGTTCAGGGGAGCTTAAAGGTTATGGAGCAGTTGAAGTTATGCGTGGAGATTTTTGCTGTTGGCCGGTGATATTTATTAACTAGCTCACATTTAAATCATTTCGGCGTGTTATCATGACAATAGGTGTTAAGAGGAGCCCCTTGTTATATTGGTGTTACTCCAATGAGTTTTATTTTAAATCTGTTTTTATTTCATTCACTTCTCTTACAAGAAGGATTCATGAAAATCTTAAATCTATTTAAAACTACTTATCAACGGACTGCACGCTGACATGCTACGTGACCCTTTCTTAGGTGCTTCAAGTGCACCACATAAATATTTGTTTAGACTGCAGGAGATCGTTTTTAAGCCATGCTGTTAATCACTTATTCCCATGGGTACGATCGCTTGACATTCTATCTTTGGAATTTTTATCGTGTTCAATGAGTGAACAATAGGATTAACTGATTCTTTTTTGTCCCAATCAGTAGCGATTCCTCTTGCGTATGCGTTATAGCGCTTTTTCAATGCCACTTTTACATATCCGAATCGCGATGTTTGGCGTATTTAGTGTTTACCTATCTGAACGAGATTCGAAGCTTGTATCCTTTTGCGGTTTTTACCAGGTCCCTACTCGGGCGCCAGTTAAAAGATTATGTTAATATTTTTTATTAAAAAGAAATCAAAACTTTTCACTTTATTGTTTATTTGATTTTTGATTAAGAATTGACAATTATGATTGTTATGTCGCTTCTTCTGCTGGCGTCTCTCGATTTCATTGGTCGCTGATGTTGTTTCTGTATCTGAAGTCCATAACTTTGCTCCTAATTTTTCAGTGTAAGTCTATATCTCTGTATTCTACATAAAATCATACATCTATTTATGTTACATTTATATATTACAAATTTAGTTTTTAGGTTTTAGTAGCGTTAGGTAGGTGTTAAAAATGAGTCAGGTAAAGAAATCCTACCAGGACTCAGCCTTAGACTGGAGTTAGGTTTAGCCTCCCAAACGTTACGGAACAACCTCAGAAAGAAGAACTCTTACTGTTACACAACCCAAAATAACAGCCAGCAAGAACTCGTCGACTTTTACGTCTCCTACTAAAATGGACCCTGCCAACGTTTTCGCGAAAAACAGCGAAATTCATTCATTTTTTGGTGGAATTCAATCTATGCCTATAGGGGTATACCTATATACCACCTTTTGAGCGATCAGCGATTTGAAAGCGACCAAATTAAAGACGAGATTCAATTGTTTATACTCAATTTATTGAGCTAATTCCGCACAATAAAACAAATAGCGGCCCGTCAATAACAACTCCCAAACTACAACAAGAAGAAGAACAGCTTTGGCGCAGAAGCTCTTCCAAAGCTCTCAAAAGCGCATGCGCTACAAAAAAAGACAACAAAGTGCATGCGAATCTGGGAGTCAAAAGAGAAGATTAAATGCCGCTGCAGATGAACAAATTATGAATATTCTAATTAGCCTATCTGGTGGCTGCTTAGCCCAACATCCTTTGGAAGGGCAGCAGACACATCTTTTAAGGGATATTCCCTTAAAGATTAAGAACTCACAGGGCGAAAAAGGCACACCAACTTCTTCCAAACCCTTGACCCTTGACCCTTGATAGTGGTATTGCTCCCCCCAATAGACCAATGCGGGAATCGAGTTCTCCTAACGAGTGCAGGGGGTCCGGAACGTTGATTCTTCTCCTCTTCTCCTTCTGCATAGGGCAATCCAGCCTCCCGCGATAGTCCAATGCGTCCAGAAACCACCCATCCAAATAGTGTATTTTGGGCTACTGGGAGGCAGTGACCTAATTGGATTTGGCCAACTGACAATAGGTTGAAGAACAGGCTGGCTCCAATTAGAAGGTCCACACCCTGCGGTCTGAGGAAGTTGGGATCAGCCAGCGCTATGCCGTGAGGAATCTTCCATTTCGAAATATCAATTTTAAGGCTGGGCTGACACAAGCTTCATAGTGGTGGGAAATTGTTTGAGCTGGGCAGCTGCCCGCAATGGTGCAACAAAGCATGATGTCGGCGATTCCACTTTGGGCAATGGGCAGCTGAACATCCGCGTGCAAAATGACCATCCTCCAAACATACAAAGCAGCGGGTCAACCGTCGCACTTCGTCGTACCGTTGACTAAGTGGCAAGGCAATGAAGCTTGGACATGTAGGAAGCGCGTGCGCCAAAACACCACACAGGGCGCATAGAGCTGGACGGGCGTTGATAATCATGCACGACGATCGGTTATTCGAAGATCTCCCTCGGCCCACTTGGTTAGCTGGTGGATACGCAGCCAAAGAAAAGTCGACGCATTCAAGAGTTTGGCACCTTTGCTCCAAGAATCGTGCCATGGACTCCCAAGACGGAAGGCTGTCGTTGTTTCCGGCGAGAGTGTCTTCCCACTTGGCTTTTGTGGCCGGATCCAACTTCTGAAGGACAATCTGGATGAGCAAGCATCCTTGGATCTCGGCAGCTGATCCGGAACTCATGAGAGCCCGCATATGCCCATTGAACCGATCCGACAGCTCCCACAACGTAGCAACAGAACCTGGCTCGACCACACAAAGCTGCAGGATCTCGTTGATGTGAGACTGGAGAATTAATCGCCGATTACTAAACCGATTGCGCAATAGGTCAAGAGCCACATCGTAGTTCGCATCAGTAATTTCCAGCGCTCTCACCGTCTCCAAGGCTGACTCGCGCAGGCATGAAATGAGCCACCGGAGCTTTTCCATATTTGTTAGATAAGGATGGCTGTCAATCGTGGCCTTGAAAAGGGCGAAGAAATCCGGCCAGTCAACATAGCCGCCGGTAAATGTTGGCATCGGCAACGGTGGTAAGGAGGGGGCTGGCTTGTATGGCATGGGTGAGACACCGACACCAATTCTCATCGAGTGCTTGGTAACCTCCACCTGAATGTCCACCTGCACATCAGTCGCCAGCTGCGAGAATCTCCAATAAAGCTCACTCCCGATCTTGCTGAAGTTAAGCTCCTCCAACTCTTCTTGAAGCGCGGTGAACCGCTCACGCAAATGCTTCTCCACTGACTCCAGCGCCATAATGGTGCCATCCACCTTATGATGCAGCGCCTCCATCTCCTGGCAGGGCACCTCTCCGCAGCATCCTTTCCCGGCTTGCGGCAGCAGATCCAATTGTTCCACATCCAGACTCCACCCCGCAAATCTCCAGCGCGAGTGAATCAAATCGAAAACCAAGAGATGTTTGTAATTTTTTTTTTGTTTTTGAGTTTTTCGTACCGCAGTTTTTTCAATTTCTCGGGCAATTAAACTGATTGAACTTCGGGCGCGATCATGTCGGGGTCGACAATGTTGAGCGATCAGCGTTTTGATAGCGACCGAATTAAAGACGAGATTCAATTGTTTATATTCAATTTATTGAGCTAATTCCGCACAATAAAACAAATAGCGGCCCGTCAATAACAACTCCCAAACTACAACAAGAAGAAGAACAGCTTTGGCGCAGAAGCTCTTCCAAAGCTCTCAAAAGCGCATGCGCTACAAAAAATGACAACAAAGTGCATGCGAATCTGGGAGTCAAAAGAGAAGATTAAATGCCGCTGCAGTTGAACAAATTATGAATATTCTAATTAGCCTATCTGGTGGTTGCTTAGCCCAACACCACCTATATAGAATAGTTGTTGATGAATAGAAACCTCCAACTATCCAAATTCCTTCTTACAGAGACACCTACCGGACCATTATTGATCGTCCACACGAACTTACACACAATCAATAATAAGACTATATTAACAATTATATACAAATTCTCCGATTGGCCGAAAAAAAAAATAAAATAAACAGTTTACCAAAAGAACATTAATTTTTAATCTGGACAACAATTGAACAGTTGGAAAAATTAACCTATTCGGAGAGTATCCGGACAGAACGCAAGAAATAGACAGAGACGACCGCGTGCATACCAATACAGGAGGCTTAGTTTTTAGGAAGGAAATAGGAGAATAGGAGAACCAAAGTCCAGAACATTATTTATTATGTTAGAGATTTCAGCTTGCTAGTTGCCATTTTTAAGTTTTACTTAGTACAAAAAATTACTGCCACTGCAACTACACGGCCTACATAACTTATATATGCTAAAATTCATTGATGTAGTAATATACTAAATATTTAAAATTAGAGAATAAATCGGAAACAAGAATTAGTGGAAAACAAGAATTAAAATAGGGATTATGGGAATTCCTTGGAGACAGAACCATGTTCGGTAAATGGAAGAACAAGAAAGGAAAGATAACTTCGATTGGAGTCGAAGTTGATATACCCTTGCAGTAATTAGCAGCTTTTATTATTATATTGGATCGTGTCCAATCCATATGAGAATTTCACCATCAAATCAATTTTCTAATAAAAATGTTAGAAACCGCACCAAGCATCGTTAAAAATAGCAACATTGTGCCATTTCCGATTGTTATATGGCAGGTAAAGGATATAGTCGGCCGATCCTTATGATAGACGACCCTAATTTGGCAGATCGTTATATGAGTTATATACCAGCTATAGGATATAGTCGGCCGATCCCTATTAAATGTTGTACATAAGATTTATTATTATTTATTTATAATAGATAGAGTAGTTTTAAAAAAACTAAGCTAACTTAGATAGTATAGCGCTGGATGGATGGCCTATGGCTATGTTGGTTTACAATGACAGTATCTTAATCTAATATTGAGTAATTGGTTTGTTTATTATAATTATTATTAACAGCTATTAGTTGGCTAGTTGATTGTTCTGTTTGTTAGGAACCCGTTTTTTTCCGTAATATTAATATGTAATTCCGTTTTTTTAAGGAAGACGCAGTGAAGGAGACATCTCCGACCCTATAAAGTATATATATTCTTGATCAGGATCACCTCCTGAGTCGATATAAGCATGTCCGTCTGTCCGTCTGACCGTCTGTCTGTTTCTACGCAAACTAGTCTCTCAGTTTTAAAGCTATCGAGTTGAAACTTTGCACACACCCTTCTTTCCTTTGCAGGCAGTATCTAAGTCGGAACGGCCGGGATCGGTGGACTATATCCTATAGCTGCAATATAACTGATTGATCGGAAATGCCATAACTTCGTTGTTTTTCAAGTTAGAAGGATGGGGGTTTCAATGGATTCCTCTTTGGGCAAAATAATTCAATATGCCAAATTTCATAAGGATCGGCCGATATACGATCCGCTATATATCTAATAATATAAGATGCGTGGTACCACCTAGCGGACTGCAACTCAACTGCAAGGGTATATAAACTTCGACTCCGCCCGAAGTTAGCTTTCCTTTCTAAATTCAATATTTCAATATTCTAATAAAATAAATAAGTTTCTCGCCACGGTAGTGCTGTGAAATTTAAAACAATAAACAAAACAATTTAAAGTCCGCGTAGCAAAACAACAATTTTATTTATCATCTGCCAACTGAAGGGATTTATTCAGCAACTTTATTAACTGGAAGGATTCATCGTCATCCCCATGCCCTGCACCTGCATCGACTGTACTAGGAAAGTGGCTGCAGGATTAAAGGATCCGAACTCAGAACCGCAGGTATTTGTGCAAAATTGAAAGTCGAGAAAAGACAATTTTGTCATTAAAATATTGCCAATATAAATGAAAAATTGCCTGTGGACAAAATTAAGACGCATAAATTATTTAAAAATCACCCCTGTCGTCCCTACCACTCGTTCTCGACATTGTAAATATTTGCCAATAAAATAGATAAAGTGCAGTCAAAAATTATTTTATATATTATATTTTGTGCATCAATAATTTGGTGTACATACAAATAGATGCAGCGGTGAATCTATCGTTTTCGCCTCCCTCCGCTCAACGGAAAGCCAAGTGACTCGATACTTTACAATTTGGTTGGGTATATTGTTTTCGGTATCACTGGCGAAGAAATATTTAAATACTCAGTGCCTCGACTATAGATGTATTCGACTATTAATTAATTAAATAATTATTTTGAAAATAATTATGTTGAAAATTAATAAATTATTTTTTATTATAGAAAATAAAAAATTATAATTCGCAGTATTACTTTAAAACAAAAATTTAAAATAAAAATAATATTTATCAAATTAATTAATTATTATCGTTTTCGTTTTTTGTACCGAAATTAAAATTAATTTATATTTATATATATTAATTTATTTTAAAAATATTAAAATAAATAATTTTTAAATATTTAAATTGCATCGAATTCGCTTCTTTTTAGAAAAGAAATAATTTTTATAGAATGGAGAGGACCCAAACTTAATTCCACCACCCTTTATGATTAAAAAAAAAGATTGAATGTTAAAGTAAAAAGCATTCGCCGGTTAAAGAATCGTTTGTAAGCTGGATCACTTCCTCTAGAAAATACCGAGCTAGAGTGCAGGCTTCAGGTTTTAGATAAAACAATTTCTAAAGCAAATGAGTTGCAAGACCAGGTCCAAGACGATCAGTTAGACCAATTAAAAATCACAACCAAGGCAAGGATTAGGTCCTTATGTCAGGGGCGCACGCAGGGGGGGGGGTTTTGAGGGGTTCGAACCCCCCCCCGAAATGTTGAAAAAATTGCAAAATTAACGGGAAAATAAAAATATAAATTTCATGTTCATTCAAAAATGGCGCCATGCTCATAGTTCTGGCAGATACCACGAGAGCGCCACTTACAAAATGAGTAACTATATTGACATATTGATAACCTATAAAATAATGTAACGTTTATTTACGACCTGCCCAACCAAAATGTCTAATGCAAAGATAACATCATTTTTCAAACCAAAAAATGCGCCAATTTTGGACCCTAATATTCCAAATACTTCATTTCCCGAACAAGTTCAAAATGAAAATGAAAAGGCCATGAAAAACACTGCGAAAAGACCAAGATTAGAGGATTCAGATTCTTTAGATCCAGCATGTCACGCACAGAGCGATGGAGTAGCAAAAAGAGTGAGAATAAAGCATATTAATAATTTGTACATTCGAAACACCCCAGCGTTAATTATTCACTTTTGAGGGTTGCAGTTAAATGAACGTAATAAATGAAATTGATAAATCTGAAATCAATACCGCATAAAAAAACAACGGGGATAAAAATAAAGAAAAGCATTTAAATTGATATTTAACAAAATAAAATGAATATGGAATGATGTTGTAACAAGTAGAATATGAATAAAAATCATAGAATGTGCAAAAATAATCATCTAAAAGTTCTCCTGCTTCGCAAAAGAACTTTTGGGAGAAATTGTGAAGCAATTTTTCAATTAACAATTGACAGCGTTGACTGTGCTGAAACCTATCTTCAGCTTGACGAAAAATCTGAGCCTGTTCCTCCAACAGGAAGACTGCGATTTGAGCCAATGCGTCAGTTACGCGAACGATGTGCACCAACAAATCAAGCAGATGCGAGTACAAGCTACAGAAAAATTCAGCGAAATCTTTATTTTAGCGACTGAAGCTGCAGAAACCATTGATGCTGAGCTGACTGTTCCTCGACGAGACAGAAAAATCGGGACAACTACGAAGGGAGTATTGAAGATTACTATCGTCGATCAATTTACATTCCGTTCTTGGACAAATACTCAGAAGAGCTCCAGTCGAGATTTTTGGAACATAGGAATATTCTCTCCAGGATACAAAACATCATTCCGGAGAAATGTGCGGACATTGATGTGTCTGAATTACACGATACTGTTCAAACCTTGAAAGAAGAATGGCAAAATGACATCCCTGTATTCACCGAAGAATTCGAAGCAGAAATTGAGTTGTTGAAAAGGTAATCGTATTGGCTCATAATATGCTTGCATTATAAAGAAAAATTTTTCTAATTACAGAAAATGTTAAAATCTTTCCAAAGAGAAGCCCATAAAAACATTCATCGAAGCTTTGGACGTTTGCGATGAAACATTCTATCCAACGGTATACCGATTTCTTCAGATCGGTGCAACACTGAAAGTAACAGTGACTTCGAGCGAACGGTCGTTCTCTGCACTACGAAGATTGAAGACATATTTACGCAATAAGACTGGAGAGCAAAGATTGAATGGATTGGTGCTTCTGAACATTCACCGGGATCTGGAAGTAACCTCTGTTGCAATATTGAGTATAATGGCCCAAAAACCAAGAAAGATCGATATTACATTGTGAAATATTCATGAATAAATTATAAATATTCACATTCAAACTTTACTTACCTAACCCTAAATTTAATTATTTAATTTCTTGCCTGCATCATCGGCTCCAATAAAAGAAATCATCGAAGCCCTTTCAAGCGCAGGTTTTAAAGTTAAGGGAGACATTAATGTCATCAACAGACAAAAAGTCCCCCAGCCTATGTTCAAAGTTGAGTTGCAACCTGAAACGAAAACAACTCCTAAAAATATGATTCATCCCATATACAAAATACAGTATCTTCTGCATAGAATCACGGTAGAGGAACCTCATAAGCGCAACCAACCTCTACAGTGTTCAAACTGCCAAGAATATGGACACTCAAAGTCGTACTGCACCTTGCGTGCAGTCTGTGTGGCGGCCTCCATAACACTGCCTTCTGTATCATAAATAAAACCGACCATAACTCTAAGAAATGTGGCAACTGCGGTGGAAATCATACTGCCAATTACAGGGGATGTCCAGTTTATAAAGAGCTAAAAGATCGTATGAATACAAAAAAAACCCTTACAACAACGCCCGTTTGCCACTCACACTAACCTCCACGGCGTCTTTGACTACACCTGGAGTTTCTTTCTCCAGCGCTCTACGATGGCCAGGACTATTAAATAGCGTAGGTTCAGCACCACTGGAAACTGAAACTGTAGGATATCCATCTCCGCCTACGGATACTACGAGGGAAAGAGTAGGCCAAGAATCTGCAACCCCCGAAATAAAGGGTATCGAAGGAATGTTGTCCACACTTATAAGCCTAATGGTCACAATGCAAAATAATATGCAGGAACTCATGCGAAACCAAAATCGCCTAATTGAGCTTTTAGTCTAACAAAAATCCAATTAGATGGCTTATTTGAGAATATGTCTATGGAATGCTAACGGCATTTCAAAGCGCAAAATGAACTTAAGACATTTCTTGATGATAATAATATCGATATTATGCTCCTCTCCGAAACCCACCTAACGAACAAAAACAACTTCTATCTGACGGGCTATATATTTCATACAACAAATCATCCAGATGGGAAGGCTCCTGGAGGAACTGGGATCCTCATAAAGCAGCGCATAAAACACCATTCCCTCCAACGAGTTGCTACAAATTCCCTGCAGTCAACTTCAATACGAATTCAGACTGTGGGAGGTTATCTAAACCTAGCTGCAATATACTGCCCACCACGTTTCTGCATATCTGATATGGAGTTTATGCAATTCTTTGATACACTAGGCGATTGCTTTATAGCAGGCGGCGACTACAATGCCAAGCACCCTCACTGGGGTTCTCGCCTAACCAACTCAAAGGGTAGACAACTATACAACGCTTTGATACAGCCAGGAAATAAACTATACTTTCTATTACCGGGAAGGCCTACATACTGGCCAGCGGACCCACGGAAGAAGCCAGACCTAATTGACTTTGCGATCACCAGAAAAACTCCACAAAGCATCATTCGAGCCTAACCTTTGGATGACCTATCGTCTGACCATTCAGTTGTCCTTCTTCATCTATTTTAACATGCCGAATTACAAAATAATCAAATTTATCTCACATCAAAAAGGACAAACTGGCTTAGGTACAAAAAGTACATAAGCTCTCACATAAACATAAGACCGTCAATTAACTGTAGCAAGGTCATTCAAGATGCAGTCGACCACCTGGAAGACATGATGACCTCAGCAACAAAGCTCTCGACTCCATACTCCGCCACAAATTCCTATATAGAAAATCTAGTCCGGGAAAAGCGGCAGCTCCGCCGTGAATGGCAGGCACACAGATCCCCTTCTTCAAAGGAAAGGCTAAAAACAGCGACACGAAGGCTCACAAAGGTCCTACGGAACAGAGAAGAACTTGCTCAAAAATCATACATAGAACAGCTTTTCCCAAAAAGTACCAGGAAAGTACTCTATGGAAAGCCCATCCTAACTTAAAGTCGCCCATAGAAGCAGATATGCCCCTTCGAAAACCAGATGGATCTTGGGCGCGCAGCGATGAAGAAAAAGCAAGCGTCTTCGCTAGTCAACTTTGTAAAGTTTTTACTCCAAATCAAGCAGCCTCTCCTTCCATTCTTCCAGAGCTACCAATGCCAGATCCAATTCCAGCTATAGAATTTCAAACAACCGAAATCACTAAGGTCATCAAAGAGCACCTCAAGCCAAAAAAGTCTCCCTGCGTGCATTGATGGAGCTCCCTGCGTGCGCCATCAATTATATAAAAATTCTTTTTAACTCTATTACAAAGCTTGGCCACTTCCCCCAACAATGGAAAAAATCCATTATAATAATGATACCGAAACCAGGGAAAGACAAAGCTTTGGCCTCTTCATATAGACCAATAAGTATACTTTCATGCTTATTAAAGTTTTTTGAGAAACTTCTACTGCTCCGTATCACACCTCATATGACTTCGAATAATATAATCCCTGAACATCAATTTGGCTTCCGAGAAAAGCATGGCACCATAGAGCAGGTGAACCGAATCACATCTGAAATTCGAACCGCCTATGAACAGCGAGAATACTGTTCTGCTATATTTCTGGACATATTCCAGGCATTTGACCGAGTCTGGCTGCAAGGACTTATGTATAAAATAAAAATATTACTCCCACAAAACTGTCATGAGCTGCTCAAAACATACCTGCTTAATCGAGTGTTCACTGTAAAACAAAAAAACTTTACAACAGAAGAGTTCAAAACTAAGGCGGGCGTACCCCAAGGAAGCGTCCTCGGCCCCACCCTATATCTTCTATATACAGCAGATATCCCTATAGATCAGCGCCTAACTATGTCAACATTTGCCGACGATACAGCCATACTAAAAAGCCCGTGCATACTAAAATGCCCGCTGGAGGCAACCAGAAGCCTCTCCTCTCACCTTGCACTAATAGAAAAGTGGATGGCGGACTATAAAGATAAACGGTGAAAAATCTAAACACATTACCTTTACTCTCAACAGACAAAACTGTCCCGCTCCAACTCTAAACAATACCATAGGCTACCATAGGTGCATGCTCTGTGAATGAGGTCACATATCTCGGCGTCCACCTGGACAGGCGTCTTACATGGAAAAACCATATTGAAGCGAAACGGGACCAATTAAGACATAAATCCAGAGGACTGCACTGGCTTATCAACCCTCGTTCCCCACTTCGACCGGAATATAAAGTACTACTCTACAATTCAGTCATAAAGCCTATCTGGCTTTATTTGGAACTATTTGGAACTTTGGGGCAATGCAAGCAGTAGCAATATAGACGTTATCCAAAGGGCACAATCTAAAGTGCTCAGAACCATCACTGGAGCTCCATGGTATATTCGCAATTAAGATATCCATAGAGACCTAGGTATACCTCTCGTCAAAGTCGAAATTTCTCAACTCCAGGAAAAAATACAAAAAGAAACTCTCTACACACCAAAATCCTCTAGACAGATCGCTAAACCAAGTTAGTCAACAATCTTGATTAAGAAGAAATGACCTTCCAGCCCGTTGACATCGGAGACCCCATAGTATAAATGTTTACAAAGATAAACTAATTATGTATTAGATTAAGATATTAAAAATTGTTTTTACTCTCTTAATAAGAGAAGATCCAACAAATAAAAGATAAAAGTATAATAAAAAAATTTCTTGCCTCTCTGGTGAAGTCTTAGGAACTATCAAGACAGTCCAAGTCACCGAGAGTAATTACGACAAAGCTATCGCTAGTCTAAAAAGTGTCTATAATAACGAATGTCTCATCTTTGCGAACCAAATAAGTCAATTGTTCAGCCTTCCGAAAGTTTCCCAGCCATCTGCGTCGTCGTTGAGGGGTCTCATCGACACTGTGTCATCGACTTATGGATCATTATTATCCATAGGAGATGACACTAAAATTGCAAACTTTATTATTATATATTTAGTTTTGAGTAGAGTAGATCCAGTGACCAGGCAAAAATGGGAAGAGTCACTGGATTATGAGAAATTGCCGCTGTGGTCCGATTTCGAAAAGGTATTAAATCGTAGGTACCAGAGTCTATCCGCTGAAGAGACTGGTAAAACAAAACAGGAGAAAACTGGGTTTAGCAAACAACTTAATAGAAGTTTGTTGGCTTGCTCCTCTGCTAACGCCAACCCAGCTTGCAGTTATTGCAACGCTCAAGACCATTTTGTGGCCCAGTGCAGTCCGTTCGCTCGCCTTGCTATAATGCAAAGGTTTGAGTTTGTCAAGTCAGCTCTGTCTAAATTGTCTGCGAAAAGGTCACACCGTTGCGAAGTGCAAATCAACTAGATGTCAAATCTGTGCAAGATCGCACAATAAACTTCTGCACCGATTTACAGGGACTGAAAATAACTTAGCGTTACCACCACCAACAGAAAATCCTCCTCCAGCGTTAACGAATGATGACCCTTCTACTTCACATGCATTGCAAGCGTCGTCTCTAGAAAGTTTTTTTTTAACGACGTCGATCGTAAGCGTTCGAACAAAATATGGCGAGCACATATTGAGCCGAGCATTTCTAAACTCAGGGTCACAAATAAACTTCATTACAGAAGCTTACAGATCCGTAGGGAGAAATCATACATCAACTTGCTTGGAATTGGCTAATCCAATTCACAAGTAAAGAAAAAGATCACACACCGTGGCAAAGTCGAGAATCAATGGTAGCGAGTTTCCGTTCGACTTTTGGATTTAAAAAAAAATTTAGGCTATCACTCTAACCAGTCAGTGAAGGTGAAAGATTGGACCCTACCAAAGAACTTGCCCTTAGCAGACCCATATTTTTATAAACCTCAGCGGATAGATATGTTGATTGGAGTTGAGTCATTTTTCAAATTTTTGTCCGTTGGCCAATTCAAGCAAGGTCCGAACCATCCCATACTGCAAAAAACACTCCTTGGATGGATAGTATCGGGAAAATATATGGCAAATTCCTCAACTCTTCAACAACCGGTCTCTAGCCTGAATTTCCAAGAAGAAATATTACAATAAATAGACTTCAATTTAAAAAAAAGAAAAAGACTACTAGAAAGAATTTTCAGTAGCCTTCAGGTCGATTCGAAGTCAAGTTTCCATTAAAGTCGGATCCAAGCGTTTTGGGCAACTCATTCGAGATAGCCAAACGCCGTTTTCGGTCGCTCGAGAGAAGATTATATCAAGATCCGGCTAAAGAAATTCGCTCTGACAGCCGACTTAAAAAAGATGTATCGCCAAGTAATGGTGAATGAAGTTGATGGTGTGGAGAAAGGACCCATCTGAGTCCTGGAAATTATGCAAGCGCCACACCTGGAAATGTCCTGGAAATGGCACTGCACCAGACCCATTCCTGGCCATAAGGTGTTTGAAGAGATTGAGTGAATCCGCTAAAAATACATTCCCTCGAGCTGCTAACGTAAAAACACTTAAGCCTGAAGTAACTCAGGTTCTTCAAAACGCTGGGTTTGAAATGAGTAAGTGGTTTTCAAACTCGCTTAAAATTACTGCATCCGAGAGCACCGTTAAGTCAATAACACTTTCGGCCTCAGAGCTGACTAAGGCATTAGGATTCCCTTGGGTTCTTAAAGATGACGTATTAAAATTTAAAATTCAAAAGGAACATTTTTTGGTGGCATCGAAGCTATTTGACTCCCTTGGCTTATTAAGCCAATAATAATAACACTAGTTTACAAAATTTCAAAAACTTTCTGCCTTTTACATCTCACCATAATATTTTGATACACGTAGGTGTAGTAAACACAAAAATGACTTTCATAAATTTTTTTATGGTAAAATTTTTTTTTAATTCACTTTTGAAGCATTGTTTTGGGAATTTTTTGAGATGTGCAGACTTTTTTAGGTATATCTCGCGTTCTAACGAACCGATTTTATTGAAAATACATGAAATACATAAACATGAAGGAAATACTTAAATACATGATGTATAATACATAATATACAATACATAATACAAATGCTAGAGTTTATATGCAAGCAAAATACCTAACATTGAATGAGAATGAGAAAAATCGATCGAATAGTAAAAATGCTCAAATTGAGTTATTTACTCAAAAATCCATAAAATCCATAATTTTCTAAAGATTTTCATCATCAATATCTTATTTTAGCCGTAAAAGTGTAAGCTTTGATTAAAAAAATCGAAGGTAAAAAGTCATTATTTATGGAAATCCCCAATTCCCCCAGTGATTAACATTTGGGATTTTTGGTATCTCCTTTGTCAGAATTTAAAATGCAAAATTAATTATTTATAATTATTTAGAATTCATTTTTGTGTTTAGTAGACCAACATACATCAGAAAATGATAATGATTAACGAAAAGCATTTTGAGTGTAAACTAGTGTAATTGGCTTAATAAGCTAGAATGGGATGAATCGATTCCACTACATTTGGTTAGTTAGAAGATATCTCAATACCGAGATTTCTGAAGAGTAAGCGGATGTCAGCAATTCAAATGTATGCCTTTTTCGACGCATCGATGAGAGCCAATGGAGCCTGCGTCTATATTCGTGGCAAATCTGCAGAAGGTACTAAGATCTCGTTGTTGACTGCAAAGTCCAAAGTAGCGCCGCTCAAGATAAAGACGCTCCCCCTTCTTTCGTTATGTGCCGCTCACCTTCACCCAGACGTCTGCCGCAAATTCAAGCCTCTTATTAAAGTACGATCGAACGAAGTATTAGTCAGATTCAAAAGTTTGTCTTCATTTAACGGAGCGAAGATAAGTAGCCAACAAGTCCCCGGCATGATCCGTCAGCAGACTTGCAGATGGAAGCAAAAATGAATGCGGTCGGATTAACCGCAATGGTTAACCTAAAACTCACCTAAAACTGCTGCGAGTGTTCATTCAATGTTCCGCTTTATAAAGAAGTGTTCAAAATTAGTAATTCCTTTTGATAGTGTACCTTAACCTGTCGAATATCAAGAAACTTTTAATAAAATTTTCCATATAGTTCAAGAGCTCGAGTATCAAGAGGAAAATAAAAATATTCGAAAAAACTTGGTTGTTAGCCCAAGTCTACAGAAGCTAAATCCATTTGTCCATCCTTTTCGTTATTGCGGGTCGGGGGACGACTAGCTAATGCTCCTATATCATACGATGCCAAGTTTCCAGTATTGTTGACGAAGCGCTCTCAATTTGTCGAGAGCTATGTCCGATACTTGCACGAGTCGAATTTTCATGTGGGTCCAGAAGCACTGGATGAATCAGTAATAAGTCGCGAAAGAGAGTGGACGTGTTTCTGTGCTGCTCCGCCAGCAGCTATGCAAATACAACAAAACTCAGTGAAAAAGCAAAAGAAGTGGTGTGCTCTAGAAATCGCGAAAGGACGCTTTTGGACACACATAAGTCTCGAACTTATAGTGTCCAATAACTAACACAAAATCAAAATTTATTAAATTCAAAAATTGAAATGACATCACGACAAACTAAACCAACAGCTTGTGCACATTCATTTAAAGAAATAAGAGCGGCCCCCCTGCCTGCAGTACCTAACATAAGCAACAACAACATGAACGAAAGTAAGCTCTCTGTCCCAGAAACAGAGCGTAGACGATCTTCCAATGCCTACTTCTCATTCGTCGCAAACGAAGAGCGCTCTCCCAGGAACAAGCAGTGCAGTAACCTGGAGTGCGCAGTGCACCTCCCCAGCACTATCACCCTCTGGTCTATCAACTCCGTTATATTTGCCTACAACGAGCACTACTACATTGATTACCACATCGTGTACATCAACCACAACAGCAACATCGGTAGCTGTCTCTCAGCCCCCCCGAGCAACAATCCAAACGGGCATTGACCGATATATCCAAGTAAAACGAAAGCTCAGTCCTCAGCCGAAAAAAATGCTAACGCTGCAAAAGCAATGAAAGTCAACAATCAAGACGAACCGATTAATTCTCTGTCTGAAAACAGATTTTCTATATTAAGCGAAGACAGTAATAATGAAGAGAATACGGAAGTTCCCAAAGCCAAGCAAAAGCCCCCACCCATTTACATACGTGATCAAAACTGCAGCGATATGGTAAACTGTCTCGCTAAGCTAATTGGAAATAACAACTTTCATATAATGCCACTGACCAAGGGCAATATACGGAAGACCAAGCTCCAAGTCTACACGGAGGAAAATCATCGCTTAGCCACGAAATACCTATACAACAACCAGAAAAAATATTACACCTACCAATTGAAGAGCAAGGGCCTTCAAATGGTCATAAAGGGTATTGAATCGTCGGTACCAAGCCCTTTCAAGCGCAGGTTTTAAAGTTAAGGGAGCCATTAATATCATCAACCGACAAAAAGTTCCCCAGCCTATGTTCGAAGTTGAGTTGCAACCTGAAACGAAAACAACTCCTAAAAATATGATTCATCCCATATACAAACTACAGTATCTTCTGCATAGAAGAATCACGGTAGAGGAACCTCATATGCGCAACCAACCTCTACAGTGTTCAAACTGCCAAGAATATGGACACTCAAAGTCGTACTGCACCTTGCGTGCAGTCTGTGTGGCGGCCTCCATAACACTGCCTTCTGTATCATAAATAAAACCGACCATAACTCTAAGAAATGTGGCAACTGCGGTGGAAATCATACTGCCAATTACAGGGGATGTCCAGTTTATAAAGAGCTAAAAGATCGTATGAATACAAAAAAACCCTTACAACAACGCCCGTTTGCCACTCACACTAAGCTCCACGGCGTCTTTGACTACACCTGGAGTTTCTTTCTCCAGCGCTCTACGATGGCCAGGACTATTAAATAGCGTAGGTTCAGCACCACTGGAAACTGAAACTGTAGGATATCCATCTCCGCCTACGGGTACTACGAGGGAAAGAGTAGGCCAAGAATCTGCAACCCCCGAAATAAAGGGGGAAAGGGGGTATCGAAGGAATGTTGTCCACACTTATAAGCCTAATGGTCACAATGCAAAATAATATGCAGGAACTCATGCGAAACCAAAATCGCCTAATTGAGCTTTTAGTCAAACAAAAATCCAATTAGATGGCTTATTTGAGAATCTGTCTATGGAATGCTAACGGCATTTCAAAGCGCAAAATGAACTTAAGACATTTCTTGATGATAATAATATCGATATTATGCTCCTCTCCGAAACCCACCTAACGAACAAAAACAACTTCTATCTGACGGGCTATATATTTCATACAACAAATCATCCAGATGGGAAGGCTCCTGGAGGAACTGGGATCCTCATAAAGCAGCGCATAAAACACCATTCCCTCCAACGAGTTGCTACAAATTCCCTGCAGTCAACTTCAATACGAATTCAGACTGTGGGAGATTATCTAAACCTAGCTGCAATATACTGCCCACCACGTTTCTGCATATCTGATATGGAGTTTATGCAATTCTTTGATACACTAGGCGATTGCTTTATAGCAGGCGGCGACTACAATGCCAAGCACCCTCACTAGGGTTCTCGCCTAACCAACCCTAAGGGTAGACAACTATACAACGCTTTGATACAGCCAGGAAATAAACTATACTTTCTATTACCGGGAAGGCCTACATACTGGCCAGCGGACCCACGGAAGAAGCCAGACCTAATTGACTTTGCGATCACCAGAAAAATTCCACGAAGCATCATTCGAGCCTAACCTTTGGATGACCTATCGTCTGACCATTCAGTTGTCCTTCTTCATCTATTTTAACATGCCGAATTACAAAATAATCAAATTTATCTCACATCAAAAAGGACAAACTGGCTTAGGTACAAAAAGTACATAAGCTCTCACATAAACATAAGACCGTCAATTAACTGTAGCAAGGTCATTCAAGATGCAGTCGACCACCTGGAAGACATGATGACCTCAGCAACAAAGCTCTCGACTCCATACTCCGCCACAAATTCCTATATAGAAAATCTAGTCCGGGAAAAGCGGCAGCTCCGCCGTGAATGGCAGGCACACAGATCCCCTTCTTCAAAGGAAAGGCTAAAAACAGCGACACGAAGGCTCACAAAGGTCCTACGGAACAGAGAAGAACTTGCTCAAAAATCATACATAGAACAGCTTTTCCCAAAAAGTACCAGGAAAGTACTCTATGGAAAGCCCATCCTAACTTAAAGTCGCCCATAGAAGCAGATATGCCCCTTCGAAAACCAGATGGATCTTGGGCGCGCAGCGATGAAGAAAAAGCAAGCGTTTTCGCTAGTCAACTTTGTAAAGTTTTTACTCCAAATCAAGCAGCATCTCCTTTCATTCTTCCAGAGCTGCCAATTCCAGATCCAATTCCAGCTATAGAATTTCAAACAACTGAAATCACTAAGGTCATCAAAGAGCACCTCAAGCCAAATAAGTCTCCAGGGTATGACCTCATTGCGCCGAAAATGATTATGGAGCTCCCTGCGTGCGCTATCAATTATATAAAAATTCTATTTAACTCTATTACAAAGCTTGGCCACTTCCCCCAACAATGGAAAAAATCCATTATAATAATGATACCGATACCAGGGAAAGACAAAGCTTTGGCCTCTTCATATAGACCAATAAGTCTACTTTCATGCTTATCAAAGCTTTTTGAGAAACTTCTACTGCTCCGTATCACGCCTTATATGACTTCGAATAATATAATCCCCGAACATCAATTTGGCTTCCGAGAAAAGCATGGCACCATAGAGCAGGTGAACCGTATCACATCTGAAATTCGAACCGCCTATGAGCAGCGAGAATACTGTTCTGCTATATTTCTGGACATATCTGGGCATTTGACCGAGTCTGGCTGCAAGGACTTATGCATAAAATAAAACTATTACTCCCACAAAACTGTCATGAGCTGCTCAAAACATACCTGCTTAATCGAGTGTTCACTGTAAAACAAAAAACTTTACAACAGAAGAGTTTAAAATTAAGGCGGGCGTACCCCAAGGAAGCGTCCTCGGCCCCACCCTATATCTTCTATATACAGCAGATATCCCAACAGACCAGCGTCTAACTATGTCAACATTCGCCGATGATACAGCCATACTAAAAAGATCTAAATGCCCGCTGGAGGCATCCAGAAGCCTCTCCTCTCACCTTGCACTAATAGAAAAGTGGATGGCGGACTGGCGTATAAAGATTTTTTTTTTTTTTTTAATTAAACTTTGCTTTTATTTATTGGATCTTCTCTTAATTTTGAGACTAACAATAAGTTTTCAAATCTTAACATTAACATTTAACTAACAGTAGACTAAGACTGCATTATGGTTGCGCGTTCCTCAAGACGGTCGCTGGGTGGGTAGGTCATTGCGACGAAGTCGTGATTGGTTGCTCAACCTTGTTAGACCTCTCGCCAGGTGGTTAGGGTGCGACAATAGCTTGCTAAAGTACTTTTCCTTCTGTTCTACGATCACATCTTTGACTGGAAGAATGTTTAAGTCGCGATGTATGTTTTCGTTGCGAACGTACCACGGTGCCCCGGTGATTGTTCTCAAGATCTTCGACTGAGCTCGCTGGACTATGTCAATATTGCTATTGCTGGCATTCCCCCATAACTGGGAGCCGTACATCCATATAGGTTTAAGTACCGAGTTATACAGCAGGACTTTATATTCAAGGCAAAGGGGAGACCGAGCGTTGATAAGCCAATGAAGGCTGCTGGCTTTTAGCTTTAGGTGGGCTCTTTTAGCTTCTATGTGCCGACGCCATGTGAGTCTTCTATCGAGGTGTACTCCTAGATATGTTACCTCGTTTGCTTGCGGGAGTAGGGTGTTGTTTAGCGTAAGGGGCGGGCAGTTTTTCCTATTCAAGGTGAACGTAACGTGCTTGCATTTTTGTTCGTTTACTTTAATTCGCCAGTCTGATAGCCATTTTTCAACATCCACCAGATGAAGAGCTAGCTGCGCAGTTGCTTGCATCGGGCATTTTGAGCGGCTAAGAATAGCTGTATCATCAGCAAACGTAGATGTTGTTAGTCGTGTGCTTTTCGGGATGTCTGCTGTGTAGAGAACATATAATGTTGGTCCGAGTACACTTCCTTGAGGAACTCCAGCTCCAACAGTGAATTCGTCAGATATATCTGTGTTGCACCTCACAGCAAATTTTCTGTCGTAAAGGTAAGACTCTAAAAGCTTGTGGGTATTACAAGGGAGCATTGTCTTGATCTTGTACATTAGACCTTCTAGCCAGACTCTATCAAATGCTTGAGAGACATCTAGAAATATTGCGGTACAGTACTCGTGTTTTTCGAATGCATTCCGAATTTCTGCTGTTATCCGGTTGACCTGCTCAATTGTTCCGTGCTTTTCACGAAACCCAAACTGATGTGACGGGATTCCTTCCTGGATCCTTAGGTATGTGTTTATTCGAGTCAGAATGCATTTCTCAAAGAGTTTAGATAAGCATGAAAGTAGGCTTATAGGTCTATACGACGTGGGAATTGTGTGGTCTTTTCCCGGCTTTGCTATCATTATTATAATTGACTTTTTCCATCTCGCTGGAAAGTGGCCAAGTTTTGCGATGGCATTGAAGAGCTGGGTGATAGTGCAGACGGCGCAATATGGAAGCTCAATGATCATTTTGGGAGTTATGAGGTCGCAGCCTGGTGATTTTTTCGGATTTAGTTGGTTTTTGATGATATTAGCGATTTCGTTTGGGCGAAACTCGATTGGTTCATGTTGAAGCTGAGGCTCATATGGTAAAGTCGGCAGAGTAAAGGCACTAGTGGCCGGATTTGGTTGGAAGATATTTTTGAGGTGATTGGCAAACGTGCTGGCTCTGTCTGCATCGCTGCGCGCCCAGCCGCCTGTGGGATTTCTAATAGGCATCACTGTTTCTTTCGGTGAGCTTAGAGTTGGGTGAGCTCTCCATAGTGAGTGTTTTGTACTAGAAGTTGACAATTGCTCTATATAGCGGCGGTGGACATAATCTTCTTCTTGGTGTAGGGCTTTAGTAAGTTGACGTGAGGCATGTCTAAAGCTTTGCTTAGCAGATGGCGATCTGTGGAGTTGCCACTCGCGACGTAAACGCCTCTTTTCGAGGACGAGCTGTTCGATTTGTAGATTTGTCTTTTTATTGCTTTGTGTATTTATGGTTTGCGATGTTGAGGCTCGAGCAGCAGAGACGAGTACAGACTCAAGTGAATTAACAAAGCTGTCTACGTCGGCTTCATCGTGGAGATGAGGACTTAGCTCAATGTGTGAGCTGATATATTTTCTGTGCTTAACCCAATTGGTTTTCTGTGAGGTCAATTTTAATGGTTGTTCCAATGTTCCTGGATGTCGCAGTAGAATAAACAGGACAGGCGAGTGATCAGATGAAAGATCCGATAGGCAATTGGCTTATCAGATTTTTAGGGATGTTTTTGGTAATCGCAAAGTCTATTAAATCTGGTAGTTTCCTTGGGTCTGCCGGCCAGTATGTTGGTGTGCCAGAAGAAACATAGTCGAGCTTGTTCTTGGCTTTGATAATTGCATTATAGAGCTGCTTCCCTTTTGAAGTCACGAGACGGGATCCCCAGTGTGTGTGCTTGGCATTGTAGTCTCCTGCTGCTATGAAGTGGTCTCCAAGTGTGTTGAAAAACTGCATAAACTCATCTTCAGCTATATTGAAGCGAGGGGGGCAGTATACGGCGGCTAGTGTAAGTTGGTTGCCAGTATTTAGTTGTATATTTATAGATGTGGCCTGTAGGTAGTTTTTAGCAAATTTGTTTTGATAATGGTGCTTTATGCGGCTTCTGATTAGAATTCCAGTCCCACCATGTGCTTTACCATCTGGATGATTTGTTCCGTAAAACGAATATCCTCGTAGTTGAAAATTGTATTTGTTTGTAAGGTGTGTTTCCGAAAGCAGCATTACATCGATATGATTGTCGAGTAGGAATTGAGCTAACTCAAGTTTATGTTGCGAAACGCCGTTAGCGTTCCACGTAGATATCCGTAGGAAAGCCATTATTTGGATTGTTGTGAAACCAGCATTTGAATCAATAGATTTTGGTTTCGCATTAAATATTGCATAGTTGTGCGCATAAACGACATAAATTCCGTCAGGCTTTGTTGTAGGCTGCATATCATAGCTTCAAAGGTGCTTTTTGGCTGCTCTGTTGGTTGATGTTGCTGAGCCGTGTTCGGTTCTTGATATGCTGATTGCAGAAATGAGCTTCTTGAGGCAGGTGTCGCCGGTCCTGATTTTAAGGCGCTTGCGTATGTCAAATTTTTGTAAGAGTTAATGGGTCCTAGTGAGGATCTGGCTGCAGTCGAGAAGAAGACTTCAGGGTTTGATCTGGACGCCGTGAACTGTCCATTTTGGGTGCGGGCAGCTATTCCTTTCTGGTGGATGCGACTTTTCAGCTCCTTATAGACTGGGCATCCTCTATAATTAGCAGTGTGGTTGCCACCGCAGTTGCCGCACTTTTTCGAGTTGCTGTCATCTTTGCTCGCTGGGCAGTGTGCGGAGTCATGAAGCTCTCCGCAAACTACACACACCGGGCGCAGTTTACAGTATGACCTTGTATGGCCATATTCCTGGCAGTTCGCACATTGTACCGGGCCATTGCGTTTGTGCGGTTCCTCAACTGTAATTCTGCGGTGCAGCAGGTACTGAAGATTGTATATTGGGTGCACTTCGTATTTCTTCAGGAGCTTGGTTTTTGGTTCGAGCTCAACCTTAAAGAGTGGCTGCGGCTTTCTATCCCTGTTAAGGATATTAAAGACTGTCTTGGCGCTAAAACCCTTCTCCTGTAGCGCCTTTTTTATCTCTGCAGGCGTTACTTCGGGCTCTATGCCCTTAAGTACGACTTGCAGGCCCTTGCTGCTTTTTAGCTGATATGTGTAAAAGTTCTTTCCTTCTAGCCAGACTCTATCAAATGCTTGAGAGACATCTAGAAATATTGCGGTACAGTACTCGTGTTTTTCGAATGCATTCCGAATTTCTGCTGTTATCCGGTTGACCTGCTCAATTGTTCCGTGCTTTTCACGAAACCCAAACTGATGTGACGGGATTCCTTCCTGGATCCTTAGGTATGTGTTTATTCGAGTCAGAATGCATTTCTCAAAGAGTTTAGATAAGCATGAAAGTAGGCTTATAGGTCTATACGACGTGGGAATTGTGTGGTCTTTTCCCGGCTTTGCTATCATTATTATAATTGACTTTTTCCATCTCGCTGGAAAGTGGCCAAGTTTTGCGATGGCATTGAAGAGCTGGGTGATAGTGCAGACGGCGCAATATGGAAGCTCAATGATCATTTTGGGAGTTATGAGGTCGCAGCCTGGTGATTTTTTCGGATTTAGTTGGTTTTTGATGATATTAGCGATTTCGTTTGGGCGAAACTCGATTGGTTCATGTTGAAGCTGAGGCTCATATGGTAAAGTCGGCAGAGTAAAGGCACTAGTGGCCGGATTTGGTTGGAAGATATTTTTGAGGTGATTGGCAAACGTGCTGGCTCTGTCTGCATCGCTGCGCGCCCAGCCGCCTGTGGGATTTCTAATAGGCATCACTGTTTCTTTCGGTGAGCTTAGAGTTGGGTGAGCTCTCCATAGTGAGTGTTTTGTACTAGAAGTTGACAATTGCTCTATATAGCGGCGGTGGACATAATCTTCTTCTTGGTGTAGGGCTTTAGTAAGTTGACGTGAGGCATGTCTAAAGCTTTGCTTAGCAGATGGCGATCTGTGGAGTTGCCACTCGCGACGTAAACGCCTCTTTTCGAGGACGAGCTGTTCGATTTGTAGATTTGTCTTTTTATTGCTTTGTGTATTTATGGTTTGCGATGTTGAGGCTCGAGCAGCAGAGACGAGTACAGACTCAAGTGAATTAACAAAGCTGTCTACGTCGGCTTCATCGTGGAGATGAGGACTTAGCTCAATGTGTGAGCTGATATATTTTCTGTGCTTAACCCAATTGGTTTTCTGTGAGGTCAATTTTAATGGTTGTTCCAATGTTCCTGGATGTCGCAGTAGAATAAACAGGACAGGCGAGTGATCAGATGAAAGATCCGATAGGCAATTGGCTTATCAGATTTTTAGGGATGTTTTTGGTAATCGCAAAGTCTATTAAATCTGGTAGTTTCCTTGGGTCTGCCGGCCAGTATGTTGGTGTGCCAGAAGAAACATAGTCGAGCTTGTTCTTGGCTTTGATAATTGCATTATAGAGCTGCTTCCCTTTTGAAGTCACGAGACGGGATCCCCAGTGTGTGTGCTTGGCATTGTAGTCTCCTGCTGCTATGAAGTGGTCTCCAAGTGTGTTGAAAAACTGCATAAACTCATCTTCAGCTATATTGAAGCGAGGGGGGCAGTATACGGCGGCTAGTGTAAGTTGGTTGCCAGTATTTAGTTGTATATTTATAGATGTGGCCTGTAGGTAGTTTTTAGCAAATTTGTTTTGATAATGGTGCTTTATGCGGCTTCTGATTAGAATTCCAGTCCCACCATGTGCTTTACCATCTGGATGATTTGTTCCGTAAAACGAATATCCTCGTAGTTGAAAATTGTATTTGTTTGTAAGGTGTGTTTCCGAAAGCAGCATTACATCGATATGATTGTCGAGTAGGAATTGAGCTAACTCAAGTTTATGTTGCGAAACGCCGTTAGCGTTCCACGTAGATATCCGTAGGAAAGCCATTATTTGGATTGTTGTGAAACCAGCATTTGAATCAATAGATTTTGGTTTCGCATTAAATATTGCATAGTTGTGCGCATAAACGACATAAATTCCGTCAGGCTTTGTTGTAGGCTGCATATCATAGCTTCAAAGGTGCTTTTTGGCTGCTCTGTTGGTTGATGTTGCTGAGCCGTGTTCGGTTCTTGATATGCTGATTGCAGAAATGAGCTTCTTGAGGCAGGTGTCGCCGGTCCTGATTTTAAGGCGCTTGCGTATGTCAAATTTTTGTAAGAGTTAATGGGTCCTAGTGAGGATCTGGCTGCAGTCGAGAAGAAGACTTCAGGGTTTGATCTGGACGCCGTGAACTGTCCATTTTGGGTGCGGGCAGCTATTCCTTTCTGGTGGATGCGACTTTTCAGCTCCTTATAGACTGGGCATCCTCTATAATTAGCAGTGTGGTTGCCACCGCAGTTGCCGCACTTTTTCGAGTTGCTGTCATCTTTGCTCGCTGGGCAGTGTGCGGAGTCATGAAGCTCTCCGCAAACTACACACACCGGGCGCAGTTTACAGTATGACCTTGTATGGCCATATTCCTGGCAGTTCGCACATTGTACCGGGCCATTGCGTTTGTGCGGTTCCTCAACTGTAATTCTGCGGTGCAGCAGGTACTGAAGATTGTATATTGGGTGCACTTCGTATTTCTTCAGGAGCTTGGTTTTTGGTTCGAGCTCAACCTTAAAGAGTGGCTGCGGCTTTCTATCCCTGTTAAGGATATTAAAGACTGTCTTGGCGCTAAAACCCTTCTCCTGTAGCGCCTTTTTTATCTCTGCAGGCGTTACTTCGGGCTCTATGCCCTTAAGTACGACTTGCAGGCCCTTGCTGCTTTTTAGCTGATATGTGTAAAAGTTCTTTTTATTCTCGGTAAGATATTTTGATAATACTCTGTAGTTATCTTCAGACTTCATTTGAACTTTTGTTTCTTGAATGTTGCCCTTTACAAGGGGTATTATGTGGAAGTTATCCTTACCAATAAGCTCAATAATTTTGTTGACAAGAACATTGGAACTTTTTTCGCGTATATAGATAGGCGGAGGTTTTGGATTCCTTTTCTCAACTTCAGTGGATTCGCCCGCCTCAACCTCATCGGCGTCTGCCAAGATTTTAAATCGGTTTGAGTTAATGGGCGTTTCTTTTGCTGCTAGGCTAGCATTGCCACGGGTTATTTTGCGTTTGGAATTGAGAGGGCTCAGCTTCTTTTTGATTTGGATGTAGCGATCCATGCCAGTCTGCACAGCCGGCTTAATATAGTCATTGTTTTTGTTTTTGTTTTGGTTTTCGGGCAGCGCGGACGTATTACTATTTGCGCTGCTAGCTGATGACGTCGTTAAACGCGCTGTCGATACAGTTGCGGTTGTTGTTGTTGTTACTGTTGACGTTGTCAAAGAAATTGAGGTGCTAGTTACTGCACTCTTTGGCTGCAGAGACATGGTATCGAGGGGGAGCAGGAACGCGCTCTCTCGCTCTCTACGTTTAAGAATTCGGTCAAGTTGGGGGTAATTGACCGCGCTTGATCGGAGCTTGCATGGTTTTCGGTTGCTTTAAAAGAGAAGTACGCGTTGTTTCTTTGTACTGAGAGCCGTCTCTCGTCTTGCTCACGTTGACGTTGTGTGCGAACGTCGTTTGAGCTCATTGCAGTCGAGGTTGATTTAGTTTGAGTTTTGAGAGTTGTGTTTTATATTAATTAATTAATTAATCAATATAAACATTAGCGATTTCATCGCAAAAAGCGTCTTTTCGCGTTATTGTAGATTTCTTAGACCAGTCACTGCACTTTTATGATTTTATTGAATATTTTTTTCCCGGAGCACAATAAAAAACACGTCTGCATGCGACGACAGTCTGCCGAATTCAAGATAAACGTATAAAGATAAACGATGAAAAATCTAAACACATTACCTTTACTCTCAGCAGACAAAACTGTCCCGCTCCAACTCTAAACAATACCATAGTCCCCTCTGTGAATGAGGTCACATATCTCGGCGTCCACCTGGACAGGCGTCTTACGTGGAAAAAACTTATTGAAGCGAAACGGGACCAATTAAGACATACATCCAGAGGACTGCACTGGCTTATCAATCCTCGTTCCCCACTTCGACTGGAATATAAAGTACTACTCTACAATTCAGTCATAAAGCCTATCTGGAAGTATGGCTCCGAACTTTGGGGCAATGCAAGCAGTAGCAATATAGATGTTATCCAAAGGGCGCAGTCTAAAGTGCTCAGATCCATCACTGGAGCTCCATGGTATATTCGCAATGAAGATATCCATAGAGACCTAGGTATACCTCTCGTCAAAGTCGAAATTTCTCAACTCCAGGAAAAATACAAAAGGAAACTCTCCACGCACCAAAATCCTCTAGCCAGATCGCTAAACCAAGTTAGTCAACAATCCCGATTAAGAAGAAATGACCTTCCAGCCCGTTGACATCGGAGGCCCCATAGTTAGATGTTTACAAAGATAAACTAATTATGTATTAGATTAAGATTTTTAAAATTGTTGTTAGTCTCTAAATAAGAGAAGATCCAACAAATAAAAGATAAAAGTATGAAAAAAAAAGAAGCACTGGTGAGTCTCTTGTGTCAGCGTGCTTGGATAGTAATCGCGCAGGAAGTCTGCTGTCAGATAGTACGGTCATGCATACGCTGTTTCTTATTGACAGGCGGGCTGCTCATCGCCCGAGGGTCTAACGTGCTTGCGGCGATGGCGGCTTGTCTCGTCAATCAAGCAAACGTTTTGGCAGCGATAGTCCCGGGAGTACGTCCCGGAAGTACAGGTGCGGTCGAAGTGGCATCGGGAGCAGGAGGACGTCAGAAAGGGCGATCTGGTCCTGGTAGCAGAAGATCACCAGTCTCCCCAACAATGGATCACCGCCAAGGTCGTCGAAACTCACACCGGCGCGGACAGAAGGGTCAGGGTCCCCGTCGTGAGGACTAGCTCTGAAGCGATATTTAAGATGGCAATTCATAAGCTGACGAGGCTGCCAGTTGGATGAAGCCGGATAGAGGCCGTCAACGGGGCCAGTGTAGCATGATTAGATAAAAATAGATTCATTAATGAATAACGAAAACAAACTTAAGTCTAGTAAAAGTTAGCATAGGGCGGAGCGAGAGCGAAATAAAAGCTCAGTTGCGCTATTGCCCCACTTCACCGCAATATATAAGATTGGCTTAAGTTTTATAATTGAATACATGTTGAATTTTAACGTATAGCCGTGTGCACGCATTTTATTTTTCGTCGTTTTCGAAAGTTTATAAAAGGCAGTCACCTTTCTTTTAATATTTCGTTGAGATAAAATAATCTCATTTAACAAGCTATAGAAGGTAGCCGTTTCTACTTGTATACAGCCTGCAAACAAAAGAAGGATGTGTGCAACGTTTCAACTCGATAGCTCTAAATCTGAGAGACTAGTTGTAATGGTCACCTGTGCTGCCCATTCGAGTTTCAAAAAATTAGATTAGAATAACGTCTAATCTTAACGAAACTCTCCACTTTTATCGATAGGGGGTACCAATTTTTTTGTTTTCTTCATTTCCCATTTGCATACTAGGTGTTCGTACTTACCTTGACATTAGCCCCCATCAGCTTATTAGGTGGCTGCATAAGTCTTTTTCTTTTTTGATAATTAATTTATATAATTAATTATAAATATAAGATGTAAGATAAAAAATATAAGATAATTGATTTTTGTCAAGCTAAGCAGACTCACACCTTAGAAACAGCTACAACATATATATATAAAACAAGTGAGTCCAGCACGTGCAAATTGATCACAACAAAATAAAATCTGTAAAATCTCAACACATCATTCAAAGAAGTAAAGCAAATAAATCATTTAAGTCGCAAAAAAACCTAGCCTGGGATCAGGTAATGATTTTCAAGCTCGCCAGCCGAATTCTCATCCCAACCTTGTTTCCATAAGGCGTCTTCTATGGCCGAGAATCAACGAGAGTCCGACCCGCACCACGTGGACTCCATACTTGGATCACTTGGACGCATAATTTTTATGGATCAGGATGAGTAACCCTAACGAAAATAAAAAAAACAACACCCACTGAGTCCATCCCGTCTATTTATCCGCAAATCAATAATTGATACGCAGGATAGTATTATTTTCGGATATCATCTATAATTATAATACGATATCAAAGTGTAAGATAGCGACCGAGAGACGCCTTCCAATCGTTTAATACATTTCTGTTGTTGTTCAAACAAAAAAAAAATTAGAAAATATTACAAACTTATATTGAACTAGAAATTAAATCAAAAATAAAGAGATCGAAAAGAAAATGTAAATAAGGAAAGGCATGCAAAACAAGAAGGGAAAGCTAACTTCGGGCAGAGCCGAAGTTTATATACACTTTCTGTTGAGTTGCAGTCCGCTAGGTGGCGCCCCGCATCTTATATTATTAGATATATAACGGATCGTATATAGTCGGCCGATCCTTATGAAATTTGGCATATCGAATTATTTTGCCCAAAGAGGCATCCCATCCTTCTAACTGGAAAAACAACGAAGTTATGGCATTTCCGATCAATCAGTTATATGGCAGCTATAGGATATAGTCCACCGATCCCGGCCGTTCCGACTTAGATACTGCCTGCAAAGGAAAGAAGGGTGTGTGCAAAGTTTCAACTCGATAGCTTTAAAACTGAGAGACTAGTTTGCGTAGAAACAGACAGACGGACATGCTCATATCGACTCAGGAGGTGATCCTGATCAAGAATATATATACTTTATAAGGTCGGAGATGTCTTCTTCACTGCGTTGCATTTTTTGACCAAAACTATAATACTCTCCGCAAGGGAATAAAAATAGGAATAATGTAGTTGTAAGATATATATAAGAAATTCAACCTCTCAACTAATCAGCACAACCTCTACAAGACTTTAACATGAAGGCCTTCATCGAGGATCATCATCGAGATCATCAAAATAAGTGCAAAAAAAAACAAAAACAAATATAAAACACAAAATATAACCCCCATCGAAACATATTTTTCCACCATCGAAACATATTTTTGTTTCCCGGCTTGCCCCTGATACTTCTGAGATTGATATCTCGACTTACATCAAAGCCAAAACAGAAGTCGACATAAAGGTGGTGGACATTACAAAATTTAAATATTCATACACCAGGCACACGTCATCTTTCAAAATACGTGTGCCCTTGCAGATGTTCAAGACGATTTGTTCCGCCAGCTTTTGGGCAGAGAATATTTTCGTCCAAGAACATCAGCCAAGTACGGTGAAAAAAAAAATGACCAAACCTGTGGGTGTAAAACTCCCACATGTTACGGCCACTGACCAACCTTCCACTTCATCTTCCTCAGTTTTAAAAACCTAATGTGTTCTCTAACACTTATCAGAATACAAGGGTTACGTAGTAAACTTCCCAAACTGTATTCTGATAGTTCTTTCTTTGCATCTCACATTATTGTATTTACAGAAACTTGGTTAAAGCCGGAGATCTTAAGCTCCGAAGTTTTTCCTAGTAGGTACACCACTTTTAGATGTGATAGAACTCTGCGAAGAGGAGGAGGGGTGTTAATCTCTGTAGACTCCAAACTCGCTTCTGAAGAGGTCAAAATCACTTTGTTCGATCAATCTTTGTATGTTACCTGTTCGTACATACCACCTTCGGCCGAACCGGCAACATACTGGCAACATTTGTCCGCTATTCGTTTGGTTTTCGATCGTCTGTCTGATGGTGACCAGCTGATAGCTCTGGGTGACTTTAATATCCCAGAACTTATATGGTCAAATGTTGAAAATTCACCGTCTTTACAGCTTAACTCCCACCACGTCTTCCCTGTCGGCATGTGCGACATCTCACTCGGGCAAATTAACCACGTTAGAAATTCTTTAGGTCGGCTGCTGGACTTATGTTTCGTTTCTGATCCTGATGGAATTACTCTTTCCAGAACTTTGCCCCTTTGTGACCCTGAGGATCCATATCATCCCCCTCTTGAGCTTTCAATTGAAAACAACTCCTTAATTGACCTTAAGTCTACACTTAAATCTCATAAAGTTCGTTTCTTTCGTAAGGCTGACTTTATTGGTCTGATTTACTGGCATGCGATGATATAAACTTAGCATTACAAAAATTTTATTTCACTGTAAACTCATTTTTTGACGTTTGTGTGCCGTGGAAATATCCATCCGCTTCAACGAATCCGCCTTGGTATACAAGGCATCTTAACAACTTAAAGAATATCATGAGTAGACTTTTGAATAAACATAGATTATCTGGCTGTACAGTTAGTTATTCTAGATACTTAGTAGCTTGGTCCAATTTCACCGTGCATAACGCAGAATGTTATAGGAGTTATATTCGCCGCTGCAGGATTCAGTTTACTCAGGATCCGAAGCAGTTTTATAACTTTGTAAACACTAATCGTAAATATGTATCTTTTCCCCCACTGCTTACGTTTGAGAACTCTTATGCAAACACTGATCAGGCAATGGCCGATCTCTTTGCACAGTTTTTTCAAAGTACGTATTCACCTAGCAGCAGCTCAGCTCAGCCTTACACTTATGATATCCAATCAGCCAATCTTATATTTCGCCCATCTTTCGATCAAAGTGGTGTGTTATAGGATCTTCTTAAGGTCAAGCCCGTGTATTCGCCAGGCCCTGATGGGGTACCAGGCTGTGTTCTGAAGAACTGCGCCGAGGCTGTGTGCAAACCGCTCGTTAAACTCGTCAATCTATCGCTGGAAACTTCGATCTTTCCCCTTATGTGGAAGAAAAGGGAAAAAGGGAAAAAATCCGACGCTGCAAATTATAGAGGCATCTCTAAATTGTCAGCAATTCCAAAGATTTTTGAAAAACTTATCACTCCAGATTTGCAACACCTATGTAGTTCAATAATAACTCCGAGCCAGCATGGCTTCATGAAGCGCCGCTCCATCACTACCAACTTATTGGAGCTAACATCTTTTATCACTGATGGCTTCCGGAATGGCTTACAAACAGACGTCATTTACACTGACTTCAGTAAAGCATTTGACTCTGTTAACCATTCGCTTCTTATAAGTAAACTCAGTCTTTTGGGATTCCCAACTGATCTTCTTATCTGGATTTCGAGCTACTTATCTGGGAGAACCCAACGTGTTTTCTTTAAAGATGATACCTCGTGTTTAATCCGCGCCACATCTGGGGTGCCCCAAGGAAGCCATCTTGGACTCCTACTTTTTACACTGTTTATTAACGACTTGCCCCTTGCCTTAACTAATTCACTTGTACTTATGTACGCTGATGACGTTAAGCTATGCCTTCAGTATAAATTCACTAGCGCCCAGTCTGGACTTCAATCCGATTTGGATAAATTTCAAAATTGGTGTTTAGCAAATAACCTAAAGCTTAATGGATCGAAATGTAAACTCATGTCTTTTTACCGATCTAGTCCTCACCAGGCTATGTACTTTCTCTATGGGAACGCCTTAGAATGATTAACTCAGGTTAACGATCTAGGTGTCCTATTAGATTTGAAACTTAAATTTACCGACCATAAATCTACCATGGTTAATAAAGTTATGAATGTGCATGGTTTTATTAATAGATGGTCAAAAGAATTTAATGACCCGTACATAACTAAAACGTTATATACATCACTGGTCCGTCCGATTCTTGAGTATGGATCGTGTGTCTGGAGTCCTCAATATGGAGTACACCAAGATCACATTGAATCTGTACAAAAAAACTTCCTTACTTTTGCGCATAGAGGACTTAATTGGGATGCAAATCTTTACCTCCCCTCTTATCGTAGTAGACTTTTACTAATCAACTTACCATCATTAACAAACCGTAGAACGATTCTGAGTGTCATGTTTCTATACAATCTTATTTATGGAAATATAGACTGCCAGCATTTACTAACACGCTTAAATTTTAACGTTCCTAGTAGAAGGACTACTGTCTCGAATTCCCGCGATTCGAGCCGTACGTCCTAACTAACCACCTAAAAGTTAAATTTTTAAAAGATCAAAATGTGGTGGAGTTTAAAATTCTAAGAACAAATTTGTAAGATTTAAAAAAAAAAAAAAAGTATAAAAACAAATTACCTATCAATCGGGCAATTATGCTATTCTGCCATGCACATCTAAATAACCATCGTGTTATCTGATAAGCAGATAAGCTTGCAGACAGCAGGTGCTTCTTTGTTTTGCTTTAGTCATTGGTTTTTTTTTTGCTAGCCTTAACCTTAAAGTGCATTCGAAATTGAATAGCGTAATTTAGCATCTTGAAATTTGTTGTAAAATTTTAAAGTTCAAATAATGAATGAACCACCTTATTATTCAATTATATATATAAGATGAGTTTAGCCAATAATGTTAATTTACAAAAATTCTAGGATCATACTTGAAATGAACAGGAAATTACCTCTTTTTTTATTGTGTAAGACCCTAGAGTAAGCTATGATTTGTGAATATATATTACTTTAAAATAGAAGTATGAGTGAGTAAGTTCTTATTTCCCTAACCTTGGAAATGTGAGTAGAAATTCTAATTGGGGGTCTTAACAACCATTTTCTTAAGACTAAGGTAGGGTGGGTAGTGAAACCGTGTCCGAATTTTAACATCATTGTCGGCACATTTTTTTTTCTCTTTTGCTCTGTTGTTATTTCAGTCTCTTCTGCTATTATGCAACCCCTAAGCTTATCTTATCAGGGGCAATGACCTCCAAGTTTTCTAGTTTGTTTTTGTTTTCGTAGGGACTCTTTATTTATTCTTAACGTGATCAAATGTACTGGATTTTAGCAAAACCCACCCCATCTCCCAAAAGAGAACTTAGCTACAGCTAGGCAGAAGGTCATATAGTCTACGTAAAAACAGAGGGACAGAGAGATGGACATGCTCATATTGACTCAGAAGGTGGTCCTGATCAAGATGGCCCTGATATATAAAGAACTTTGTAGTGTCGGACACGTCTCCTTCACTGCGTTACACACTTTTTGACCAAAACTATAATACCCTCTGCAAAGGTATGTATATTTAAAAATGTTTAATGGGTGACTTCTTGCTCTCTACGAAGGGTGTCTTCCTGACCCATATATACTAACATCTCATAATCGCAATTTATAACAAGATAATTGGAGAAGTATAAGCAGTGGCAAATTCTTAGAATACCTTCTTAATTAGAAAGCAAAATACGGGATTTACAAATTTTTTATATGATAATTTTTGAGAATAACAGTTCCTTGCTACCATATATCTAATGGGTACCAAGAGACGGGTCCAGATAACAATTTTTTATACCATGCCCAACAAAAATTACACAGAATCTCTTTTTCTAATAAATCAAAAATTAAATAATGAACCATTTTCCGCGAACTCCATACCACCTAAAACTCTGTAACCCGGCTTTAAAGGTTAATCATTCAAATATTTCATACTGCCTACATTAAAAACATTCCATGGCATGATAGGTACCGAAACTTTAATACAATTTAATGACATTATGGCGCTACCAGCTTTTTGATAGCGGCCGAATAAAAACAATTGCAGTTCCGGCTTATAATTTATTGGAAGCTAATTCCGCGCAATATAACAATATAGCGGCCCGTCAATAACAACTCCAAAATATGCAAGCAGAAGAACAGCTTTGGCGGAGAAGCTCTTCCAAAGCTCCCAAAAGCGTATGCGCTACAAATGACAACAATGTGTATGCGAATCTGGGAGATAAAAAAGAAGATTAAATGCCACTGCAGATCGAAGACGGCGCAGATGGCAAGTGAGCCCACCCGTCCGGCCAAGCAAGCCAGGCAGGATCAAGGGGGGCCCCGCCCCAAACCCGGGGCGGCCAATGGCAAGCCACCCACTACCGCCACCATGGCAACATCTCCCGGCCCAAGGGCCTTGTTGCCAAACTTGGCCTAAATAAAACTTACGCCAAAAAGAGAACTGCAGGGCAGATTGTTCGCAGCCACGGTAGAGCAAACAGGAGAAAACCTCTGCAGAGTGGCTCAAGAAGGTGAAATGGGTCATAGGAGTCCTTCTACTGTATGGCATGACGCAAAGACCCCACGCTCCGAAACAAGAGCCAAAACCACAGCCCAAGGGGGAAAGATCCCAGGACATGCCGGGAGGAGCCATAGCGAAGCGCACACATCCAAAGCGGTCCTTCGTAGAGATCTCGAAAAGCTCAAAAACCCGATGGTAAAGTCCCAAAGGATAAGTGGAGATGGGTAGAAGCAACCCAAGCAGCAAAATGCTTTGAGCTCCTGGTCCGGGAACCAGGCCCACCTCCTGTCTGCATAGACGTTGGGTGGTACCAGGGCAGGCAATAGCCTGCGATGACGAAAGGTCTGCAGAGCTGTACAGGACGGTGGTAGAAGAGCTGGAGGGCGCAAAGCTTGTTGCGTTGAGTTGGTGAGACGTCCCTTGTTGGCCTAGAGCAAGGATCTGGATCTCTGCCTCTATAAAGGAGCCAAGCCATATCCTTACAATGTTGCAGAGGTGTATCCCATACCTTCCCACAACGAACTGGCGGGTCTAGGAAAGTCTAGCTAGGAATGTCGGCTTCAGTTACTATAAAGGTATACAAATCGTACTCGGGTGAAGGTACGAAAAAGGCCGCAACTGAGGAGGAACTGGCGTTAGAGTCCTTACATAGCGAGGACAGCTACAGCACGGATGCGTCGCTGCTGCGCAGGATGGCTGCAAGTCGAGTCATCGAACAAGACATTTCCGACGACGAGGAGGCGGAGATCACAATGGTGGAGGCGGAACTGTCAGATGTCCTTACGGATTCTGCAGGTAGACCTCCACCATTGAATTTAGTAAGCTAATTCCAAGAATTTATTAGCTAATACTGAAGATAAAATTAGAGTCTGCATTCTAGCTAAAAAGCACCTTAGCATATTTTTGCTCCATAATTACAGCAACGAAAACGCATTGTCTTGACAGCCACCTTGGAGTCCCAAACGACTCCTATTCGGTTACTATCGACATACGACCCTAACGAATCAAGGAAATCTGGGCCTCCTTATAGGATGTGACTCCAATTCTCACCACTCACAATGGGCGAGCTCAAACACAAACAACCGCGGTGAGCCTCATAACATTCTTAGGTCTTTATTCTTAGGTCAAACCTTTTCCTCTGCAATAAGGGAGATGATCCCACTTTCATTATTGCTAATCGCAGGGAATCCATTGATCTCACGTTTGTATCGAAACAGATACTTAGCCATATAGCCCTTTGGAAGGTCCTACAGAAACACTCTTTCTCCGACCGCATTTACATTTAAACATCCTTTAATTTGAAAATCACAGAACCAGCGGTTTTTCAAACCCCTAAAAAAAATAACTGGCCCAAGTATTATCAAATCTTGTCGAACGCTATTTCAGCAAAGCCATCTGAACCAAAAAAAGAAGACGGCACTTACAAGACCAATACAAGTGAAGGATCTCTAGTCACACTACTAGAAACCTACTTTCCAGATTGCAAAGTTCAAACTGGATAATGAACAGAAAGCTCTATACGGGGCAATACACAGTTTCAAAACCTATCAGTCGGCACGTCCCGACAGGATAATACTTGCCCAACTAACCTAAATATCTTCAACAGATCCCTTGTCCTATCGTCTTCATACCCAAAGCGGGCACACCATCACAAACGACCCCAAAAGATATCCGACCTATCCAAATCTCGGAATGCACAGCATGCTTACAAAAAGGGTAAATCCACCGAGCCGGCCCTCCACGCGATCATTTCCAAAATAGAGAAAGCATTTTCTCAGAAGGAATACGACCTGGTAGCCTTTCTGGAAATAGAAGGAACCTTCAACAATGGTCCCCCGAACTCCCAATCCAGCACCTTGAGGACTCTTGGAGTAGACTATAACCAGGTAGGACTCATTATCCAGCTACTAACCAGCAGAATAATGACGTCCTCACTAGGCACATCTTACTTAACAAAGACCGTCAGTAGAGGCACACCGCAAGGCGGAGTCCTCTCCCTTCTCCAATGGAATATAGAAACTCGATTCTATGCAAGATGAAAAGGGGAGCCTCCAGAATGGTGGCTTACGTAGACGACGTCACAATCCTTATGAGCGCAAAATTGCAAACCTTGCAGTAATGGCCTGGGAATAAATGCGCAGAAAACAGTGTTAGTTCTGTTCAGCAGGAAATACAAACCCCCACCCCTCGTCCCACCAAGATTAAACAAAGAAGGCTCTCCTTCAGTAAAAGCACCAAATACCTAGAGCTAATTCTGGATAGAAAGGTAAATTGGAACTCCAATATTGATAAAAGGTCAAAAAAGGCTCCTGTATCACTCTTTACCTGCAAAAAAGCCGTAGGAAGCAAGTGTGGCAAAAGTAGTGGCTATCAGGCTATAGAAAACCCGACAATGGAGCCACCTTAAAACGGGTCACTCCACAATTCTACAAAACAGTACAGACTATTGTACTCCCAGGGAGTATCCACAAACACCCTTCCAGTTGCTTATTTCAAATAGAGAGGAGTGGGAGAATCAAGTTACAGGCCCTAAGAACGCAGTATGATTCTATACTAATGGCTCCAAATGAAACAATAAAGTTGGAGGAGGGATATACTCCGAACAATTAGGCGTTAAAGATTCTTTTAGACTACCCAATCACTACAGCATATTTCTAGCTGAAGTCATAGCTATAAGGAAAGCACTAAAAAGAAGCACCTCAAGACATATAACACTACACTACGAGGAGTCAATATATAGTATATAGTGATAAGCATGCGGCTATAAAATCGATCAGCTCGATTACCAGGAACTCCAAAACATCCTCAGACTACAGGTCATTTCTTCACTAGATGGCAAACCAGTAAGACATAAACTAAATTTGTTCCCACACAAATATAAATTTAAGCAAACAAAACATATTTTCTTTCACCATTAGCCGTATACTACATACACCAATTTTCTTAGGTTAGTTACAAAAACCAAAAATTGTAGCTGGCTTCAAAACGAAATTGAACGCACACACATGAAACCGTGTATGTGAATGTGTGATCACGCATACATATAAAGATCAGTTTAACCGCAACAACCTTCTTGATGATGCGCCGCCAACTCTAACCTAAATCTCAAAGAAAAGAATATCACATTACTTAGGATGGCCCTACGATAATGCAGTACTGAAGCTGCTTATCGAATTGAACCATGGGCATTTAGGATTGCCATTGAGAACGATACGGTTTGCCAGAGGGGGACCGTACGCGGCCGCAACCGAATTAGGATGGGTTGTTTTTGGGCCTGTAGAAGGACAACAATCACCGAGGTCTTGTCTGCTCGCCACGTTGTTGATTTATAACATGGAACGGTCGAGGACACCTTCGATGGTCGAGGACACCTTCGAGATCGAGAATTTTGGTGTGAAGGCGTCGCTTAGCAGATCTTGGAGGGCTCTACGGTGCGAGTTGCCCACCGACACAGACAGGATTATTGTGGAAGAAGGGTAACATTGTGCTGCCACATATATATGATATGGCGTAAAATAGGCTGATCAGGAATATTTAAGGATTATGAAAGATTACGTCGTCGCTACGAGGAGATGGCAACGGGAAGCGATAAGACTTGGTACTTGTCACATTTTGGAGTGGAGAGTCCCAACAAGCCGTAGAAGATACGATTTTTATTTGATGCAGCGGCACGAGCTGGAGGAGTGTCGTTGAATTTTCCGCTGGGGCCGCAACACAAACCCGGTGCATCTCTTATCTTTCATTTCAGGGAAGGTGCTGTCGGAGTCTGCAGCAACGATTTCTGTGCAGAGATGGGTTTTACCAACGGGACCCTGATGTTTATGAGATGTAAGTCAATACGTTTGGAGCTGTATTCTCACCGAATGCGGAGCTTCATGTGAAGACTAGGAACGCCAAGCAATTCCTGGATTCGGATTTCCGAGCAGTCAAGGCCATCATAGACTACCACTACGTGGGTGACTATGTGGACAGCTTCGCAACAGAGAGCGAAGCTATCGATGTATTTACCAGAGTGAATGTGATACATGCAAAAGGCGGATTTAAGTTGTGCAAGTTCTCGTCTAGTTCGCCCCAGTATAGAGGATCTTCGAACCCAGCGATCACGCCCGCAGTATTGGATGGGGTGAAGCCAAGCAAAAGACTTGGGAACGCGGTGGCAGCCAGCCACGGACGACAGGTTTCGAGTGATGTACACCGCCTTTTTGGATTGGCTTAAGAAAAAGGACAAAGTGAAACAGTTTTGGAGCCCACGACACTATTTTGGATCTGGGCTGATGAAGACTATTGATATGCACGTGTTTGTGGATGCGAGTCAGTCGGCATTCACGGGAGTGATCTACTGAAGAATCACGTCTGAGGACGGCGACGTGCAAGTGATGTTCGTGTGCGCGAAGACACAGTGTGCACCGAGGCGAACGAGACAACTCCATGGTTGGAACTGCAGGCAGCAGTTCCGAGGAAGGAGATTGATGGACACAGTCAGGCAGAATCACGGTGTGCCCATTGCAGAGATTGTACTATGGACAGACTCAAAGATAGTGATGCGTTGGATTGGCAGCATGCACAGGTGCTAAATCAGTTCCTAGGAAATAGAGTAGCCGATATTCTGGAGTCAACAAAGGTGGCCCAGTGGAGATGGCTAGCTGACCAGAAACTGCACCCGCCGACGGAGCGGATGTAAAAGATGAAAAGAATATACCGAGTGAGTTTGTGCTCGTTGGGGCAAGTGATACGTTTATATCGTTACAGAGGTTCTCAAACTTCACGCGATTGTTGAGGACTACGGCCTGGTCCTAAGGTTAAGATGAGGTTGAGGACTATGGCCTCACTGTGGCAAAGTGTGGGGAAACTGAGAACTTGTTGGTCCGCAGGAGATGATTGTGCGAGATGCCCGCGTGAGGATGAAGCATCCAAACGTGCACGCCGCTGGACACTAAGAGAAGCAACGCAGACACAAAAGTGTGCAACGCAGTGAAGAAGACATCTCCGACCCTATAGAGTATATATATTCTTGATCAGGATCACTTCCTGAGTCGATATGAGCATGTCCGTCTATCTGTCTGTCTGTTTCTACGTAAACCAAAATATCTAAACATAAATATCTTTCACCAATTGCAAGGTTGGCCAACTATTTGCAATAGCAAAGCCAACCTTGCAATTGGTGAAAATGCTTGGGGCTGTTTCGCAAATTTTTATTACAAAATTGATTTGATGGTGAAATTCTGATAAGGATCGGCCTACTTTATACGACCCGATATAGATATAATAGTATAAGCTGTGTCCTTGTGGGTGGTGCCTTGTTTACGAGTCTGACCACCAGGGCGATTCATTAGAAACTGCATAATTGTGATCAGGAATTTAATCAGCCGTCAAGTGCCAGTACATAGACTGCGCTGCACCAACGGAAAGAACTTCGTTTGAGCAGACTGGGAGGCCAAGAAATTTGCGGAGGTCTTTGAACCCGAGAGGCGGAACTGTCAAGTAAGGGCATTGAATTGATCTTTAATCGGCCAGGGAACACGTCAGAAAGTGAAGAGAGTGCTGCGTCACACAGTGAAGGAGGAGGCATGTCTTGGATAGAGGCGGAGAACATTGGAGCAGCTAACCCGCCGGATACCCCCGACCTGGATGGAGACCTTATTTAGGAAGGAGCTACGCGGAAACAGTGGCGCATAGCAAGGACACTGAGAAGCCGTTTTTGGAAGAGGTTTGCCTTGGAGTACCTACCCACGCTAACACGGATGGTGAAGTGGTGCCGCAGAGAGAAGCCGATTCGTCGAGAAAACATGGAATTCATTTGCGAAGCAGTCTTGCCGAGACTGGCGGAAAGGAGTCGTGGAGGAGGCCTTTGCTGCCACATCGCCTCCGGTATGTTGTAAGCAACCTCCACCCGAGTGACGACACTAACAGAAACTTTCCAGAATTATTTTGCAGACCCAAACAAGAAGCCGGTACGCAGGTGTGCAGCCTTGCCCCGCTTCACAACGAAGCTTCTAGTAGAAACCCAAATCCGAGAATTTCTAGGAGATGACATAATTAGACCTTCACAGTCTCTTTACATTGAACCCGTTTGGATGGTGCCAACCAAATTAGACGCATCTGGACTGACAAAGCTAGTGTTCTTGATTAACGAAAACTCAATAGTGTAGCAATTCCAGACCGTTACCCGACTTCAGAATTACTCGAACAAATTTAGAAAAACTAAAACCGATCATGCCAAAGACTTTGAAAAAGTTTTGATGGCTTTTCAATATGTAAATTTGAAAGTTCGACAAGTGCGAGTTCTTTAAATATGAAATAAACTTGTTGGGTGTCAACATTTCAGTAGATGGAGTCAAAACCAATATTGACAATGTAAATATAAGATTTCCCCAAGTCCTAAGGATTTTTTTGACATTAAAGACGATTTATTTGTGAACTAGAAAAACAACTTGCAAATTAAATGGTTGAATTATTAAACAAATTATCAACTAAAATTCAATTTAAATCAACAAATTAAAGCGATCACTCACTTCAAGTGACATGCTAATAGCCAATCCAGACTTTAAAAAAGAGTCCCAACTAAATACGACTGAAATTCTATAATATGAGCAGCACTAGAACAGGACGATTAACCCATTACCTTTGTATTACCCATTACACACACCCTTTCCCAACCCGAACAAAACTATGAAAATGAAATTGTTAATCTATAACACGGTGCGACAGTGAAAAAACACTTGTGAAACGAGATAGTGTAGGTTGTTAATTTGGTCGAAGAGAACTCAAAAATATATTTTTTTGTATTTTTGGAACCCTCCAATTTTTATTTATTTAAAAAAAAACCGTTTTTCGGGACTTTTTTGCGCTCAAAAATTTTTGGTGTTTTTCAATAGTTAAATGTTGAACCTTTTGAAAAATAAATATATCTTCGATTTTGTTGAACAAGAAGGACAAAATTTTTACACCTGAAACTGAAGTTTTCGACTTTAATTCGAGTTTTTCGGATTTTTATGCCAGTTTTTCGGTACAACTTACAAAAATTCGGCCATTTTTGATACATATCAATGTTGTTTCATTCATTCTGAATAAAACGAGACAAATTTCATCAAAAAATTATGAAAATTGGTGAAGTTATAACGCTTTTCCCAAAAAAAGTCAACTCAACCTAGCGAGCTCTTCGGAGGAACAATGGGTATAAAAATAAGAGTAAAACATATTGCTTTCTTCTGACAAAAATTCTGTCATTTATGCCACATATTAATATTGTCTCATTAATACTGAATAAAACGAGAAAAATTTCATTAAAACATAATAAAAAATGTTGAAGTTATAAAGCTTTTCCCAAAAAAAGTCAAGAAAACCATTTACTAGAAGAGCTTTACACCGTTGAAATGGTTTTTTAAATATAAATTCCACTTTCTTTGAGACCAAACGTCTATATAGTAAAAAAAAAAAATACACTGAAAATAAACTTTTTTTTTAAGAAAAAAAATTCATTTTCAAAATTTGGTCGACTGATCCTTTTTATATTGCACGTGTAGATAGCTTTTGAGATGACGCAACTTTTTATATATCGCTCATATCTGGCAAAATCCGTTAACTCAAGATATAGTCCTGTAAGTGCAGCTACCCATTTTGTACAGCCTCCTGTGAAGCTTGCATTTACTTATACATGTGTGTGTATTTGATTGGCAACTTTGCTTTTTGGAGTCTGCATATATTTGGTCAATACCCTAAAAAATATGGAGTATGTCTTTTCAGATTTTAGTTTATTTATTTAAAAATAAAATCCAAATAAAAAAGGGCTTATAAAAAGTAAAACGTAAACATTGACTCAACTTGGACTCGAACCCAGGCCCTCCGTGTTAGGAACCACAACGCTCTCCACTCGGCTAACCTCGAACTTTGTTGCTTGGTGGCAACTTTTGTTGTAATTCTGCTTTGTGTTTCAGTGTCTCATGTCTTAATGAGAAGACTCACAAGATTGGTATTTCAACCGACCCGGTCCGACATTTCTTTCAGAAGTTATTCACATGGTAATACATGGTAATAAATTTTTTTATTTTTTTTTTAATTTTTTATTTGCTTTTCATTAATGCAGGTAAATGAAGGAAATAATAATAAAGTCAACTGCTTGCGGTGGAGACAAAATTTAAAAATTAATGGCACCAAATAAAAAATATATTATATAAAAATATATTATTATATTACATATAATTATATTATTTTCCTCCTTGTTTGTTAAGTTTTTAGCTCTAAATTAATTCCTAATAAACTTAAAATCTCCAAATTCACGTTTTATTATTTTAAAAGTACAAAAACAACTAAAATAATATGAGGGAAGAAACAGTCGCGTGCGACAGTGAATAAAATTGAATTAAAAAAAAAACTACCAAATAATTTTAAGTGAAACAAAAAGAATTACTAAAATCAAATAATAAATAACGTTTTGAAATTGATTGCAGACAAATTTTCCATCAGGTTTCGCTAAAATCAGCGTTTGAAATGGTTTTTGAAAAAGTAACTTCTGTTTTTTGTCGCGTGCGGCAGCCCTAGTTTTTTTTGAATATTTTAAAAACAAAAAGTCTTCCAAAATTAATATTTGTACCAATTATACAACTTATCAAGACCTATTAGAATCACTTTTTAAAAACAAAAAACAGTCTTGGCACATTGTTTTTTTTCAGTTGGAATGCGTACGAATGTGGCGTTCGACATTAGAGAATTACCCATATGTTGTGTTTATTATTTTGGTATTAGTATTAAATGTCAACCCAGCCAAGGGTTATGAATAACTCCATAAGATTTCTTATGGATCGAAGTCTTAAACGTGTGGTTCCCAGGCGTTCTTAGAATATTCCTAGCGTGTTACTGAATTCCGTGTTATTAAATAATATCTTACCTTCAAGAACCATTAATTTTTATTTTGCTGATTTTGAAGTTATTTTACTTCTTTATTAATTAAGAAAGACACAATTCGAATTACACAATTTTTGCGCGCGAATGCATGATGCATATAAACAACCAGGGCCGTCGAGATCCATGTCGGGCCCCGGGGCATAATCTGTTTGCTATATAAATGACGTTTGTAAATTAGTTTTGTTAATATAAAATGACTTGTTAGTTAGATCAACCACCAATATCATTTTCAATATTTATTCATTCTAATTAAACATTCATATATTTCTTTCTCAATTTAGGCCATCTAAATTTTCGAAAAGAAAAATTAGACCCCGCTGCCGGGCCCCTGTCGATTGCGGGCCCCGGGAAAATTACCCGGCTGACCCCTCCTCTCATCGGGCCTGTAAACAACACGAAAAAGTCCCGTTATAAAGCTTTGGAGAACTTTCAAAGCTTACACTCATAAGCTCACATGTTTATTGTGGACTGACAAATGTAATTCACATTATTAAAAAGTGCTCGATTAAAAACTCATTTGCGAAAACATATACAAATTGAAAATACAAATATAAATATATAATATATATATCTAAAAGAAAGTTTACCAATTATAACTCAAGAACGGCAGAACAGATTTGGCTGAAAATTAGTAGGGAGGTAGCTTAGAGCCAGGAGACGGACATAGGATACTTTTTATCCCGTTCGACAGCGTTTCCGTGTGACTTGACATGAATCGTCAGTCACTATAAAACGTGGTGTAACAAAAAAGAATCAGACTTGGAATAACAAAACGCAAATGACAGCTATGTAATTGACGTTATCATGGAAGCAGCAGAAAGGCGTGGAGTCAGGCTTGAAGATCAACAGCAATAGATTTAATTCGCTCGCAAAGACATGAACACGATAGGGCAAGGTCTGTTGAATTCCGTGCACAGATAACAGTAGATCGAAATCAGCCGTTTCTTGCATTTCGATATGATCCAGCTGTTGATTATAGCTCCAGTCGCCATGTCGTCATTGGGTAGATGAACCATGTCTGCACTTGCTGCCAGGCTCTGAAGTTCAATAATGAAACGAAAGAAATGTGTTGTTCTGGCGGGAAAATCAAATTACGTCAACTTGAAACACCACCAGAGCCACTGCGAACTCTGCTTGCTGGATCCACTGCTGAATCTAAGCATTTCCTATTAAATACTAGGAAATATAATTCTTGCTTCCAACTGACGTAATTTGGTTCGTAAATTGTAACTGACGTCAGGTATGGGAAAATAACTGCGAGCATGTAAACTCATTGTTTGGGATGAACTACCAAGACACACAAAAAAGCGTGTCTGTCGTGTTCTTCATTTCTTGATCGTCCAACCACAATACGCCACAGAGAAGCGTGGCAGGCGTGGTAGCGTGGTACAGCTAGTTATATATATATATATATATATATATATGACTCCACGCGTTTCTGCTGCTTCCATAATAACGTCAATTACATAGCTGTCATTTGCGTTTTGTTATTTCAAGTCTGATTCTTTTTTTTTATACCACGTTTTATAGTGACTAACGATTCATGTCAAGTCACACGGAAACGCTGTCGAACGGGATAAAAAGTATCCTATGTCCGTCTCCTGGCTTTAAGCTACCACCCAACCCATTTTCAGCCAAATCTGTTCTGCCGTTCTTGAGTTATAAGTGGTGGAACTAACACGACTTTCTTTTATATATAAAGATAAATACACATAAATAGTAGTTTGGTAAATCTATAAAAATTGTCTTATATGTAGAGATATGTAACTGTTTAATTACAGTAAATTGTATATGCATAAGGGATCGCCGTTTATATACGGCAAGAAAATTAACTGTTGTTAAGGTTGCATACTGTGCCTACATACATACATATGTACATACATACAGAGAGGTACATACAAATTGTCCATGGCTATATGTCCGTGGCGGGGGATGAAGCCGGCTGGCTATGCGTCCGTGGCGGGGGGTTGGTAGACGGTGATTGCAGCTAGTAGTCTTAGCCGCAATGGATGTAGAAGGTGGCCGGTTGGCCCCTGGCATGAGATCAGACGGGGTACAAATCGTTAATAAACGTTAATAAATAGTTAACGGCGATTGCCGGAGTTTCCTTTAGCAAGTTTTGGCTCTATATTTATTGAAATAAAAAGTGAACTGAACTTAAGTTGACAAAAAGTAAAACGTATGGCCGAATGCTGAACAAGCACAAAAGTTGTTACAAAAAGGAACGGTCCATAGCGGTGCACTTTGCTTGCTCAGCTCTCGGACACCATAAGAGTGGTACAATGTAATGGTGGTCATACGTAAAAAAAAATAGCTATAATATATAAAGATTATTAAGTGATATATAATAATGAAAAATGACACATAAAGATGGTTATAAAAATGAAATAATAAAATGTAAGCTAGGCAGGCAATTAGCTTATGCTGGGATCTGGTTTTTAACTACTCCCCCCTTAAGTTTGTCGCCGACCTTGGTGATTACCAATTTGTCGATGGCCTTCTGCAACTTGATGGATGTTCGCTTCCGACTTCAGCGTTGTTGCAATAGGATTAAGCCGCACAATGTGAGGCTAACCGCGACTCCTAAGGCGTACAAAACCCTCGGGGATCCCCGGCCGATACGTCGTCTCTAAGCTCCTGCATAAGGTTGTAACGACCTTTTTTAGTAAACTTTTGCTCGCAACAAATGCCGCGGCTAGCACACAGAGTTTGGAGAACTTTCCACCGAATTTATATATTCGACGTGATTGCCCGAGCCCAGAGATAACACACGTATGCTTCGTTTTTTAATAGTCCCCTTTATTTCGATAAAGTTACAAAAGGGTGAATCTCACCGGCTGCTCGGCTCAGCCGACCGACCGCTCGTCCTCCCGTCGATCCCCGATCACCGTTCCGGGTTGGTGCCAATACACACGCCCTACCAAAGCTTGCGCCCAGCAGGACGTGTGGTCTTGGTGCCTGGCGCCGAATCGGCTCACGGTTCCTTCCGTTTGGACTCACGTGCTCCAGTTGCGGGGCCTGTGCTGTCGCTGCTCTCTTGTCGTCGCCGCTGCTCCTGTCGTTGGCGGCGCTCCTGTTGGTGCTCCCGTTGTTGCCGCTGCTCCTATCGCTGTTCCTGTTGCTGCTTCTGTCGTTGCTTCTGTCGCTGCTCCTGTCGCTGATCCTTTCGCTGCTCCTGTCGCTGCTTCTCCTTTTGCGGGCGCCGTGGACCTTCGGTATCCTTGGCTCACTGGGAATGTCCTTTCACCGTGGCCGGCACCTAATCCGCGTTAGCAGACCGATAGGCTCACCTTCCAGGCATATGCCGGGCAGGATGCACTTCTCGGTGCCTGGCGGCCGGATAAGGCACGAAGGGCCTACCTACCCCACAGAACACGCCCCCGGTTGCGTTCGTCACTCGCCTCCAACCACCTGCGTGCCTACGCTCCGCCGGATCTATGACAGACCAGATGTTTTGGGGGGTGTAACTTTAACTCCAGGTGTTACGCTGGATTGATTGACCGGGGTGTCCCTGTTTGGTGTCACTGTTGGGCTTGAGTTCCCGAGCTGGCTATCCCTCGCTTTACAGCATCACACCTGGTCTTAACGGACAGGAATCGACAAGACGTACGCCAGGCCGATCCGTCACTATCGCTAATACACCAGGCGATTACCTGTCGTGCCGGGGAATAACCCAAACCGACTCGATTCACCCTTGGGCTTTAGTTCCGCCGCGGATCCGCTGTCGGACTTACCCACGGGGGGTCCTTCAGCCTATAATCCTAATTCTTTCAAGGAAACCTAGGGGGAGACCCACGGGGGGTCTTTCCCTCAACTCTTTCAGTTTCCCTAGAAGACTCGGTCCCGATTTGCTCCAGGGACCCTCCTTATATAGGCCTTAGGCGCCGCATTTCTATTGGCGGGCTCTCTTTGTTGTGCCGTCTCTTTATAGCTGTCCCAGTCGGAGATTAGCATCCTTTTCCTGGTGAGGAGTGTTTCGAACAAATGTCCTGAATCAACAAGATCGTCCCTTTTCTCTTTGAAGATCCTATTGACTGTGTTTTTGTCTGCTGCCTGTGTTGGCACCTAGTGCCAAGACGTACTACCTAATCAAGATGCATCACCAGGTCACGATATACAAGCATCAGACCTACTAGCCTATTAATAATGTAAGCATAAGCCAATACCCAACCTACTAACTCGGCACTAGTCGATGGCTCCAGAAGCAGAATCAGCGTGATCAGCGGGAAGAATGACCGACTGACCGAGGCAAGCCGAAACCAGCCAGCGAAGCCGAAATGAGTGTACGTGAACAAACAACCCCTGAGTCAGCAGACTCAGAGGTGGGTGACCCTGGCATTAACCTTAGTTTTAGCACGTCCAGAACTTTGACCTTTCTTAGATTTATTGATGTATAATTTAGCATCTTATATAAGAGTTATTCTTCTGAAATAAAGACAGTTCCGAAATCAGAGTCAATCGTCTCGTTACTCAGTGTCTGAACCACGGCACTTAAAATCAATCACCTACTTCGAGTGATCCTGTGTAAAACGGTTCACAAGTAGGACTCTCTGAAAGCTATCTACTTCGCGTGGCTCCAGTGTAAACGGACCACCAGTAGAACTTTCATCATCGAATCTACTTCGAGTGGCTCCTGTGTAAACGGACCACAAGTAGAATCCGCGGCATACCAGTCTACTTCAAGTGTTGCTCCCGTGAAACGGACCACGAGGAGATCCCGAGGCAGACCAGACTATTTTGAGTGTTGCTCCCGTGAAACGGACCTCCAGCCTGATCACAGAAAGCGTCTGGCCAACCCGAGCAGTCCCTTGCAGAATACAGGTAAATTTAGTCAGGACTATTTAAGGTTTTGACTACGACTCCGGGACTTACCGTTACTCCCGTGAGTTCAAGTTTGACGTTGTTGCAGCATAAAGCTCTACGGACGAACATTTGGTGACCCCGACGTGATCCTTTAGGATCACAACTTGAACACAAACCTCAACGCATTTTAACTCAACGAAAAAAAAAAAAAGGAGAGGAGAGATACATCGCAACAATGGGATCAGAATCAGACCCCGTAATCCAAATGCTCATTGATGAGAAAATTGAAAGCAACATAGCCATCCAAAGGCTCACTTATGGACCCAGTTTAAAAAAAATGATGCCAAGCTCCAGGAGCTAGCACTAAGTCCTGAGAATGAGTATTTCACAAAGGCTAAAGCGCTAGAAGAGCTTGTGAAAAAATATGAAGCAATATTTTCGGATGGAATCCCATCAGTGTCAGGTCCGTCACAAAGGCCCCGGAAAACAGGCGAAAATCTCGAGCCAAAGGCACAATCATCACGAGGAAACGAAGGAGAAGACCTTCGATTAACATCATTAAAACGAAGACATGAAGGACGATTAGACGATATGGAAGACTTTCTGTGCAACCGCACCGAAGGACGGGAAGTGTCCACACACGTCAGACAACACATGAAGAAGCTATGGAAGGAAATCGTCTTGGGATACCATGATCTCATCGACCTGGAACCAGCCATAAAAAATGATGGACACACCGATGACAGATTTCAGGTTGTACGAGCAGAATACTTTTCGTTTTTGAGCGAAAAATCGCAATCAACTTCAGCATCAACACAAAAACTCGCGATTGCACCTCCGTTTGTAATACCACCAGTAGAAATTCCAAAGTTTGACGGAGACTACCGGCATTGGCTACGATTCTACGAAATTTTTACGGAATGCATCCACGATCAAGACTACAGTGATGCAGTAAAATTCCGTCATTTGGAGAATCATGTAACAGGTGAAGCACAAAACCTTATCGCAACGTCGATTGGCGGACAGACCAGTTACCAGGATGCATGGCAACGACTAAAGAATCGATACCACAATGAACGGCTGTTGATTAAATCCGCGATTCAAGAGCTTTTCGGACACCCCAGAACAAATGGATCAGCGGACCAGCTGTGCAGCTTACATGATACCGTGCTCCGAACGGTCGCCACTCTCGACGCACTCAAAGTGTCAACAGACAACTGGGACCCAATCTTGATACACATCATTGAGGAAAGATTGGATCCACACACGCTGTCAGCTCTAGAACTAGCCGTCACCGATCCAACCAATCGACAATCTCTGAAGCAGATGTTAGAAAACCTTGAGCGTCAGGCAACCAGTCAAGTAACAATGCAGAAAAATACGTCGGCTGCTCCACTTCGATCCAGTTCATCACGATGGGTGTGTTCAGCCACAGCCCTGCTTACAGATAAGCCCACCGTTCTGTTACCAACCGCCCAAGTGGCAATACATGGCCCAGCCGGAACCCATCAGCAATGCCGCACACTCCTAGATTCTGGATCACAGATTAACATAATCACCAGAAGGATGGCTGACACACTTGGACTACAATTGGAGCCATCAACCCTGAACATCGCTCCACTGGGAGGAACAACAACAAGATTACGAAAAAACGCTGTGGTGACCCTATCATCATTAACCACTGACTTCGAAGATCAAATCAACGTCGTTGTACTACCGGAAATAATGCCCAATCAACCATCCCACCCTATTCAAGCGTCAAGAAATATCTCACCTCAGTTGCGCTTAGCCGATCCTGAATTTACGCAGCCCCAGAATATTGATCTGTTGTTGGGCGCAGAAATCATCTCCCAGCTTATGAGGCCACAACAGACATATTTGGGAGAAGGACAACCACTACTAAAAAATACCGCGCTTGGATGGATTGTGATGGGGCCAGTGCGACCGGAATCAGCTTCTAATAGCAAGGCAGAGCAAGTCGTCGGTAATACGACGGCTTGGACACCGGAAGCTAACGAGCCACGACAAAGTTTGATTGCATGCATCGGCAAGGAGCAAATAGTAAAATCCGGAAGAGTACATAGTTCCCCACTCATTGCGGATCAACAAGAAGCTAACGAGCCACGACAAGATCAACAAAGAGAGCCGCAGACGGACCCCAATCCACAAGCCCAAGGTTGTCAACTCACAACTGAAGAGCACAGAGTGGAAGGGCAAGTAACCACGGAAATTCAAGGAGTAGAAGTCACCTCCTATCTGGCATGGGTAACATGCATCTCCGAAAGGGAGCAAGAAGCAAGGGCAAGAAGTGACCAAGAGTCCTGTATGCGCACTGACCAACCAGAAAAAAGGTGTAGTACTTCTTGGGATGCCCAAGGAGAATGGTTACGAGGGCGCGCAACAAGGCGAAGGACACAAAAGGTCGGATAGAATTATCGTTGGTCGAGATCTCACCCACATGATTCAACAATTTTTTTTTTGTAGTAACTTTAGTTTTTTTGTAATTAGTTTTAATATACACAATATTTTCTAGCGCAAGGGTACACATCGGTTCACTAAGACGGTCCTACAACAACGCACAGCCCTTATTATTGAGTACCTCAATGGGGGGGGAGAATGTTGGCACCTAGTGCCAAGACCTACTACCTAATCAAGATGCATCACCAGGTCACGATATACAAGCATCAGACCTACTAGCCTATTAATAATGTAAGCATAAGCCAATACCCAACCTACTAACTCGGCACTAGTCGATGGCTCCAGAAGCAGAATCAGCGTGATCAGCGGGAAGAATGACCGACTGACCGAGGCAAGCCGAAACCAGCCAGCGAAGCCGAAATGAGTGTACGTGAACAAACAACCCCTGAGTCAGCAGACTCAGAGGTGGGTGACCCTGGCATTAACCTTAGTTTTAGCACGTCCAGAACTTTGACCTTTCTTAGATTTATTGATGTATAATTTAGCATCTTATATAAGAGTTATTCTTCTGAAATAAAGACAGTTCCGAAATCAGAGTCAATCGTCTCGTTACTCAGTGTCTGAACCACGGCACTTAAAATCGACCTACTTCGAGTGATCCTGTGTAAAACGGTTCACAAGTAGAATCCGGGCATACCAGTCTACTTCTAGTGTTGCTCCCGACCACAAGTAGACCCCGCGTCACCTTATTACTTCTCGCATACCAGTCTACTTCGAGTGAAATGGACCACGAGTTGATCCCGCGGCATACCAGTCTACTTCGAGTGTTGCTCCCGTGAAACGGACCGTCAGTAGACCCCGCATTACCTAACTACTCAAGTGTTGCTCCCGTGAAACGGACCACGAGGAAACCCCGCGGCATACCAGTCTTGCTCGAGTGTTGCTCCCGTGAAACGGACCGCCAGTAGGACCGACCGATAAGGAATCAGCCGAACCACCATACCACCGGTACTTGAGGAAAACCACCCCAGGACTTCAAGCACATCAACTCCAGCGTGATCACCGCAAGCGTCTGGCCAACCCGAGCAGTCCATTGCAGAATCCAGGTAAATTTAGTCAAGACTATTTACGGTCTTTGACTACAACTCCGGGACCTACCGTTACTCCCGTGAGTTCAAGTTTGACGTAGTTGCCGCATAACGCTTTACGGACGAACAGCCTGATTGGTATTAATTCTACTAAGATCACTCGCGTTGGGCGTACCCGCCACGACCTTAAGGACTGAGCCTAAAAGATCAAGGCTTTGGTGTATCTTGAGCTCATCCAAAATATTCTGGGCATGTTCAATGTCAACTTCCGCGCACTTGCAGTGGACAGCAGTATGATGGATATTACGGCAAGCCTGTGGAAATTATAGCAAGTATTGAGTGTTGAGATACGGGCGAATGTGGCAGGAAAAATGTCTAGATAATGTTGTCGTTATTGACCATCGTCCTCCTAATGAGAACAGATGTTCCCAGATCTGCTTCCACACGCTCTTCCGAATAAAGCGGCGTCAGCTTATTCCCTATTCTCATGTTATTACGTAGGTGCACTTTTTCAACAACTTGGAAGACTTGGCTCTGTCTGGAGGGATTAATTCGGTCCAGGTTAGATTGTTGCGCTTTGTCAATTTTGGCTTTAATTTGGCAGTTTGATCTCGTCGTGAAGTGGATGACCTCCACTGGCCTAAATTCTGTGACCGAATGTTGCGACCGGCTGTTTTCCACAGAAGACCGCAATATCAGTTCCACAGTATCCTTGATTTTTTTAATCAATTTTGAGGCATCTGGCGATTTCTGCCAGGGTACTGTGAAATCTTTCTATTTGACCATTGGAGCTATGTAGCGGTGGCGCATTGACAACATCGATGCTGAATTGGTTTTTCAGCAATGATGTGATTGTTTCGTTGTGGAAAGAGGCCTCGTTATCGCAGTATAATGTTTTAGTAAGGTTTTAGTTTTAGTATACTTAGTATACTTAGTCGTAATTGGCTTTATTACAGACTTTGCAATTTGCGACAACTTCGTTAGCTAGAGTTGACATGTTCGGGAAGTAATAATCCCGCAGGATTTGTTTTGCGTTCTCCTGCGCAGCCCGATGGGCGTGATTGTGATCGGTGTTAGTGATTTCAAGCTGTTCATTGGCATTGGTAAGGTCGCTGACAAAGGATTTACAATGCCAAAACATTGTTGCAGGGAACTCCTGTCTCAAGGCATGTTGAATGCAAGCCAAGGTAGGGAAATCACAGTGAATTGCATTCACAACCATATCGTTGATAATCTCTTTAACGGATTCAACGAGTCTTTGTTATTAAAGTTAATGATGTGGCGAGCTCTCCTTCTCATTTGGTTTCTGAAGCAGTTTAGGGGCTTTTTACTGGTTTCTATGGTGTATGAGAGCGAAAGCTTACTATGCACCGTGGCTGCATCGGACCGGGCCTCAGACTCTAAGTTGTTCGGGGGTTGCCGAGAAAGCGCGTCAAACAAAACTACTATGTTTTGTTTTCCGGGTGTGCAGAACACTTTCCAGTTGTTCTCATCAATAACGGCTTTTCATCGCTTCATCTTAGCGTTGGTATTTTTGTCGGATACCGTGTATGTAGAAGGCTGGTGGTCTGTAAAAGATCCTTACCGCTTTGGTATCTTATAGGTAATTCTGTAGTTTGCCTATAGCCCAGACAATCGCCAACAATTCCTTTTCGTTTGTGGCGTAGTTAATTTCGCAGTCTTTGAGTGTTCGCGAAATCATGGTAATGGGTCTTTTATTTTGACATAATACCGCACCTTCTCCACACGCTGAGGCATCTGTGGTTAAGTCCACCAATGGAGCCACCTTAACTAGGGCCAATCCACCATTCTACTAAACGACCCTCTCATCCCCAGCAGTACAGACTACTGTGCTCAGGGCCACTTAACTAGGGCCACTCTACCATTCTACTAAACGACCCGCTCATCCCCAGCAGTATAGACTACTGTACTCCTAGGGAGTACCCACAAACACCCTTTTAAACCCTCATTCAAAATAGAGAGGAGTGGGAGGTTCAAATTCCAGGCAATGAGAACGCACTATGGTTCTATAGTGGTGGCTCCAAACAAAACAATAAAGTAGGAGGAGGGATATACTCCGAGCAACTAGGCATTAAAGACTCTTTCACACTACCCACCCAATCACTGCAGCATATTTCAAGCTGAAGTGATAGCTATAAGAAAAGCACTAAAATACCTAACCACACATAACTCTACACTAGGAGGAGTCATGTGTATGGGAACGCCATACGGCTATAGAATCGATCAGCTTGATTACCAGCAACTCCAAAACATCCTCAGACTGCAGGTCATCTCATCACGAGATGGCAAACCAGTATGACATAAACAAAATTTGTTCCCACACAAATACAAATTTAAGCTGAAATATTAAAAAATAAAACATATTTTTTCATCATCAGCCGTATACTGTATATAATGTACACACCAATATTCTTAGTGTGCCTAAAAAGTTACAAAAATCGAAAAATTTTAGCTGGCTTCAAAACGAAATCGAACGCACACACATGAAACCGTGTATGTGAATGTGTAAGTACGCATACATATAAAGACCAGTTTAACCGCGGAACAACATTCTTGATGGTGCGCCGCCAACTCTGGCCTAAATCTCAAAGAAAAGAACATCACATTACTTAGGATGGAACGATCCCGAATCAGCACGGCTATAAGAGTCATCACGGGGCACTGGCTAGTGGGAACAGGTGAATGAATTCACCCCACAACGACTACTGCCGCAGCTGCAGGGACGAAGAAGAAGAAGAAACTGTCGAGCATCTTCTATGCCATTGACCAGCCCTACAGTATCTCAGACTTCAAGACCTGGGCGACAGGTTCATCAACAACATCTCAAAGATGTCAGAAATAGATACAAATAGAATAGAAAGATTCACCAAAGCCTCAAAGTGGGTGAACTGCTAGTCCATAAGTCCTTCTCCGCGAATAAAGGGAATTTCAGATCCGGGCCACGGTATCACAAGGGACCGAATGCGGCCTAAGTGTGGTGCTCGCCTCCTCAGGAGGAAACCTCCAGCCATCTAACCTAACCTAATCTAAATACTATTAATATTCCCTCTGACCACATGACACCTTTACATAAGCGAACGATGGCCTTACTGTCGTTGGTCGATTATCGATACTTTAGAATTAGAATTTTGGTATTGTGCCCTCATGAAGATATTGGTCACACTAGATAGATAAATATGGCGTGCTCGTGGTGATTTTATTGTGAAAAGCGGTGGAGGTTATAGTGCGGTAAGAGATCTTTTGTATTAGGATGCATTATTTTTTAACATGTATTCCCCCACTAGAATAAAACATACATATTTGCGTTTGAATGTACACTGGTGACTTATGTATTGTGGGTGGGTTGCGATCCCGTTACGTCGAGTGAGATTGTGGTAGGATACTGTTGGCATCTAAATATCACCGGAATCGGGCCAGAAGCCGGAAGCAGCAAAATCAGCGGTAAGAATGACCAACTGACTGACAGCGAGCTCAGCAGAAGCACAATACCATGCGATCTGAGTCAGCAGACCCAGAACTAGTACATAGCTTTAAGATTGTCTTTAACATTGACCTTACCAGCTAACCATATTCTAGCCACAACTTTTGTAATTATATGATCTTATAAAAGATCACCTGGTCCAAAAAAGGGCAGTTGCGAATACAGAGTAAATCGGTTCTTTACTCAGTGTTAAGTTACGGCACTTAAAACCAACCTACGAGTGTTGCTCCCGTGAAACGGACCACAAGTAGCACCCTTCTTAACCATCCTACTTCGACTGTCGTTTCTATGAAAACGGACCACAAGTAGGACCTGGCGGATACGGAATCAGCCAAAACCCCTTACCACCACCAACAACTATACTTGAGGACAACCAACCAGGACTTCAAGTATCTCACCTCAACCTCTGCCTAATCACAGCAAGCACCTGTTCAACCCGAGCAGACCCTTGAAGCACCATGGTAAATTTAGTAAGAACTTTAATACGTTCTTTGACTACGACTTCGGGACCTACCATTGCGCCCGCGAGTCCAAGTTCCACGTAGTGTACTTATAATGCTCTACGGGTGAATACGTAACTAACCCAACAAGTGTTTGTCATGCGGCGTCAGAAAGACCGTCAGGTTGAAGCAAATCTCAAACGTTAACGTGCACAGTTTCACGAGGAATAATGCATGCATGCTGCATGAAGCATCACCGTCTTTTTTATGAAAAATGGCTTAAAGAGACCGCCACAGCAAGGTGGCAATGGCTCAGAGGTATGACCACAAAAGAGCCCACTAACGTGGTACGCCTGCAGATTAGTGAATTTGGCAAGTGTTACCGACATGTGCTGAGAAACGTGTATGCCGTTTCGAGTTTGAGTTTGCCGATGCAGGACCTGCATCGAAGAGATGTGATGAGAGTGAACAAGGATGCATGACTATCGATGTAGCCCTACGATAATGCAGTACTGAAGCTGCTTATTGAATTGAACCATGGGCAGTTAGGATTTTCATTGAGAATGATACGGTTTGCCAGAGAGGGACCGTACGCGGCCGCAACCGAATTAGGATGGGTTGTTTTTGGGCCTGTGCACCGAGCCTTTGGGCCTGGGCACCGAGGCGAACGAGACAACTCCATGGTTGCAACTGCAGGCAGCCGTTCGAGGAAGGAGATTGATGGACACAGTCAGGCAGAATCACGGTGTGCCCATTGCAGAGATTGTACTATGGACAGACTCAAAGACAGTGATGCGTTGGATTGGCAGCATGCACAGGTGCTAAATCAGTTCGTAGGAAATAGAGTAGCCGATATTCTGGAGTCAACAAAGGTGGCCCTACCGTCTTCCGAAAACGTTGCAGCGTACTGGACGTAAGTGAGGAGTCATGCTGGTTAGAATGACCCGCATTCCGGCGACTAGCGGGCAGCTGGCCAGAAACTGCACCTGCCGACGGAGCGGATGTAAAAGATGCAGAGGATATACCGAGTGAGTTTGTGCTCATTGGGGCAAGTGATACATTTATATCGTTTCACACTTCAGGCGATTGTTGAGGACTACGGCCTAGGTCCTAAGGTTCAGATAAGATTGTTATGTGAGGCAACTGAGAACTTGTTGGTCCGCAGAGCGCAACGTGAGGCGTTCCCTGATGAGATTCTGGCCGCAAAGAACGTCCTGAAAGTCGCTAAAGGAAGCACCAAGTTTCGCACCGGCACAGTCTCACGAAGATGATTGTGCGCGATGCCCGCGCGAGGATGAAGCATCCAAACGTGCACGCCACGATGAAGCAGATCCGGAAAAGGTTCTGGATTAGCTGGACACTAGAAGAAGCGGTGGGTGGCCTCGTTTCATTTGAAACTGCGTATTTGTGATCAGGAATTTAATCAGCCGTCGAGTGCCAATACATAGACTGCGCAGCACCAATGGAAAGAGCTTCGTTTGAGCAGACATCGAAATCGTTTGCGAAGCAGTCAAGCCGCGTAGAGACTGGCGGAAAGGCGTCGAGGAGGAGGCCTTTGCTGCCACATCGCCTCCGGTATGTTGTAGGCAATCTCCACCCGAGTGACGACACTAACAGAAACTTTCTCAGAACTATTTTGCAGACCCAGACAAGAAGCCTGTTCGCCGGTGTGCAGCCCGGCCCCGATCTTAAAAGTGTTTTTCATTAAATTCCGATGTCCGAAAGATATATCGAAAAAAACTGTATTCGGCGTCAATGGAAGGAAATTTAAGTTTTTAAGGCTACCATTCGGCCCGAAGAATTCACCATCAATATTCTAGGAGTATACGAGTAAGATATGCAACGCCTATATTGACAACATAATAATAATGAAATTAATCAATGTTGACAATTTCTGGATTTTCTGGATATTAAAGACGATTAATTTGTGAAGTAGAAAAATCACTTGCAAATTAAAAGGTTGACTTATTAAACAAATTATCAAATAAAATTCAATTTAAATCAATAAATCCAGACTTTAAAAAAGAGTGCCAACTAAATACCGACGCCTTTAATTCTATAATATGTGTTTACGGTCAAACATTGTAATCGATAGGTAGAATCAGTATTGGTAGGAAAATTAAGTATTTTTTAAGTTATCCGATTCTTGGACCTTTGAAGTACGGGCCTACTGATCTCGGTAATGTGAATGCCGCCAAAAAGTGCGCTTTCATTGTCTTGTGAATTGTAGGAGGGCACACTGCGGTAAGATTTAGATTAAGATTCCCCACGGCCATAGGCCCTTAAAGTATTACCCTTTCCCTTAGACCTACGCGTGTGAGGAGCCGTTTAAGGCAACTCCGCATGAGGCAAGACAACATCTTTTATTTGCAGTCCTAGGGAGACTGCAAGAGCAACTTGCGCTGGAGGACGGAGCGCAATTTCCCGTACCAGTAGAGGAGTCGCAGCCAGCGACATAGAGGGCGCAGTCAGCGCCGAACACTGTGTACGGACGGAGTCGCAGCCAGCGGGAGACGCAGCCAGCGTCAGTTGAGGAGACCGCAGCCAGCGGTCAGGAAGCGCAAGGAGCGCCAAGCATCAGCGGCCGCAGCCAGCGGCCAGAAGGCACAGTGCCGCCATTTTGGAGCGCTGGGGCAGCGCCATATTTGGACTTGAGATGCAGCATTCCCCTAGGAAGAGTTCCCGGCTGAACGGAGGGGAAGCCACCCCTACAACAACGCGAGCGGATTAGCAGCCAGGGAGTAATGGAGCAGAAAACCGGCCGCGGGTGAACATAACCACGGCGGCGGCCATTTCTCGCCCAGCCACTACGGTGACTACATTAGCGTCTCAACCAAGGAGTATGGCTGTCACAGCTGCGCGTTCAGAGCCGGAGGTGGGCCAGCCACTCACGTCGTACCTGTTGGAAAAGATTACGGCGTTGGAGAACGAGCTAAAGAAGGTTAAAGCCATGAACAGTGTGAGCACCGCCAATAGCGCGCCAATCGCAGTTGGCCCAAGCGCCAACAGTGGAGCGTCGGGGCGGCCGCCATGTTGGGGCGGACCGCCATTAGCCACATCAAACGGTGAGGCCCCAACTAACGGGAGCAGTGCGGCCTGCACGCTGCCGCCATCTTGGAGTGGACCCCCCATTGCTAATGACCAGCAATCATCTTGTGGAGCCACTGTGTGCTACAAGTGCTGCGCAGACAGCGCATGGATTCGTGCTACCGGGCGGGAGCATCCACAACATGGCAACTGCATCGCCATTTGTTGGATCCTACGCCTCGATGACGCCGAATGAAGCCCAAGGAGCGAATTTTGTATTTAGAGGGCAGCCCGAGGAGTGGCCCATCTTTTACAGTGCGTTTGTGGAGACGACCTAAGCGTACAACTGCACGGACCTGGAGAACAACCAGAGGTTGTTGAAGGCACTGAAGGATGAAGCACGTGAGACAGTGAAGTCACTGCTGATTCACCCTGCGAACGTCAGCGCCGTGATGGAGCATCTGCGCTTTAGGTTTGGACGCCCGGAGCAGCTTATACGCAGCTAGCTGAACAGCCTGCGAGATGCAGCACCTGGCGAGGATCGTTCCCTCCACGCCTTCCCTCATGGCCTTCTTGCAGTCGGCGAAGGCGGAGCAGCATCTGGGGAATCCCACCCTCATGGAGGAGCTTGTGACAAAGCTTCCTACGAGCAAGGGAGTGGATTGGGCCAGATACGCTTCATCGATCGAGCCCTATCCCACTGTGGCGCAGTTCAGCGCGTGGCTACAGGAGTACGCAAACATCGTGTGTACGATTTTGTACAGCGAGGGAAAGGAGCCGATGCGTTGAGTTCTGCATGCGAGCGTCGACCAGAACGGATACGAGCAGCGGGATGATCGGCATGGAGATTGTCGAATTTGTGGATGGAAACATGCTACGACAAGGGAGTTCATCGGAGCTTCGCCACCGGGCAGGTGGAGCATGGTGAAGAGGCATCGGCTCTGCTTCACATGCTTACGGAGTGGTCATTCGGTCAGAGCCTGCGATGTGCATGGCGAGTGGCAGATCAACGGATGCCGCAGATTGCATCACCGTCTGCTACAAGGAGCGGACGAAGGGCGAAGATGCCCGGAGCAGCAAGGTGGCTTTAGGCGCCACAACGGAGGAAACCAGCAGTCGGCAGTTTTCAGACGCAGTCCGGAAAAGAAGCCTTCGCCACGAGGTGGTTAAGGGGACCACGAGAGGAGCCAGCAGTCGGCTGTCCTAAGAAACAGCCTGGAGAGAAGGGCCCCGCAGCCAGCGGAGGCACCCGTGCAGAGGAATTTAAGTATTGACGTCGAAGGAGGCCGACTTTTGTTCCGTATACTGCCAGTAACGCTGTACGGAGCTGGTCAGCGGTTTGCCAGAAAGGAACCGTATGCGGCCGCAACCAAGCTTGGATGGGTTGTGTTTGGGCCAGTAAGTGGACAATCGACTACGCCGTCACCGAGGTCCTGCCTTCTAGCCGTGTCAATGGACGATGCGATGGAAAAGATGGTGGAGGACTACTTCGAGATTGAAAGCTTTGGTGTGAAGCTCGCGCCACCTGTCGCAGCCAGCGACGACGCGCGTTCCCAAAAGATCCTGAAGACACCACGCTGAAAGTGGGGCGTCACTACCAGACGGGATTGCTCTGGAATACGATCGGATCATCAAGGACTAAGTGTCCAAAGGATATGCAAGGAAGCTGCAGCCGGATGAGGTCGCGGTGAAGAGCGACAAGCTGTGGTATTAGCCACATTTTGGTGTTGAAAACCTAAACAAGCCCGGTAAGGTCCGGCTTGTGTTTGATGCTGCAGCCAAGGTTGGAGGAACCTCGCTAAATTCGGCGCTGGACAAGGGGCCTCAGCACTACAAGCCCTTGCCTGCCGTGCTCTTCCACTTCAGGGAAGGAGCAGTCGGAGTCTGCGGTGACATCAAGGAGATGTTCCACCTGGTGCTGATCCGACCCGAGGATCGATGTTCCCATCGATTCCTTTGGAGAGATGGTAACGACGATCGAGACCCGGATGTGTACGAGATGAACGTAATGACGTTTGGAGCAGCCTGCTCACCGAGCACTGCGAATTAGCACTGAAGACGGTGAATTCCCTGAAGTTTCGGGATTTAGATCCGAGGGCAGTCAAAGCCATCATGGACCACCAATACGTCGATGATTATGTAGACAGTTTCGCCACGGAGAGCGAAGCTACTGAGGTGAAGGAGACCCGAGTGAAGGAGATTCATGCGGAGGCTGGATTCGAATTATGCCAGTTTTCATCCAGCTCACCCATCGTGGAAGCGGCGTTGAGGGATCACACCTGGTCTTAACGGTCAGGAATCGACAGGGCGTACGCCAGGCCGATCCGTCGCTATCGCTAATACACCAGGATACCTGTCGTGCCAGGGAATAACCCAAACCGACTCGATTCACCCTTGGGCTTTAGTTCCGCCGCGGATCTTTGATCCTTTTTCCACTTACTCCTTGATTTCTACTCCTTCGCTGATTCGCGTACTGCCGCCGGACTACCCCACAGGGGGTCCTTTAGCTACGGATCGCAGGTCCTTGCGCACTCGCTTTAAATCCCGCACTTAAGACTGTCGGACTTACCCACGGGGGGTCCTTCAGCCTATAATCCTAATTCTTTCAAGGAAACCCAGGGGGAGACCCACGGGGGGTCTTTCCCTCAACTCTTTCAGTTTCCCTAGAAGACTCGGTCCCGATTTGCTCCAGGGACCCTCCTTATATAGGCCTTAGGCGCCGCATTTCTATTGGCGGGCTCTCTTTGTTGTGCCGTCTCTTTATAGCTGTCCCAGTCGGAGATTAGCATCCTTTTCCTGGTGAGGAGTGTTTCGAACAAATGTCCTGAATCAACAAGATCGTCCCTTTTCTCTTTGAAGATCCTATTGACTGTGTTTTTGTCTGATGCCTGATTGGTATTAATTCTACTAAGATCACTCGCGTTGGGCGTACCCGCCACGACCTTAAGGACTGAGCCTAAAAGATCAAGGTTCCTGGCCATCCTTTGGTGTATCTTGAGCTCATCCAAAATATTCTGGGCATGTTCAATGTCAACTTCCGCGCGCTAGCGGTGGACAGCAGTACGATGGATATTACGGCATGTCTGTGAAAATTATAGCAAGTATTGAGTGTTATGATAAGGGCGAATGTGGCAAAAAATATGTCTAGATGATGATGTCGTTATTGACCACCCTCCCCCTAATGAGAACAGATGTTCCCAGATCTGCTTCCGCTCTTCTGAATAAAGCGGCGTCAGTTTATTCCCTAATCTCATGTTATTACGTAGGTTCTGTGACCGAATGTTGCGACCTGCTGTTTTCCACAGTAGACCGCAATATCAGTTCCACAGTATCCTTGATTTTTTTAATCAATTTTGAGGCATCTGGCGATTTCTGCCAGGGTACTGTGAAATCTTTCTATTTGGTCATTGGAGCTGTGTAGCGGTGGCGCATTGACAACATCGATGCTGTATTGGTTTTTCAGCAATTATGTGATTGTTTCGTTGTGGAAAGAGGCCACGATATCTCAGTATAAGGTTTTAGTAAGGTTTTAGTTTAAGTATACCAATTGGAAAATAGGGTCTCTTACATCTATTATTGTACTAGAAACTAACGGTTGTACGATAGTAAACGTATTAAGGGACAGGCGTATTTCTTAATTCCTGCTTCTTATGATGACGGTCGTAATTGGCTTTATTACAGACTTTGCAATTTGCGACAACTTCGTTAGCTAGGGTTGACATGTTCGGGAAGTAATAATCCCGCAGGATTTGTTTTGCGTTCTCCTGCGCAGCCCTATGGGCGTGATTGTGATCGGTGTTAGTGATTTCAAGCTGTTCATTGGCATTGGTAAGGTCGCTGACAAAGGATTTACAATGCCAAAACATTGTTGCAGGGAACTCCTGTCTCAAGGCATGTTGAATGCAAGCCAAGGTAGGGAAATCACAGTGAATTGCATTCACAGCCATATCGTTGATAATCTCTTTAACGGATTCAACGAGTCTTTGTTATTAAAGTTAATGATGTGGCGAGCTCTCCTTCTCATTTGGTTTCTGAAGCAGTTTAGGGGCTTTTTACTGGTTTCTATGGTGTATGAGAGCGAAAGCTTACTATGCACCGTGGCTGCATCGGACCGGGCCTCAGACTCTAAGTTGTTCGGGGGTTGCCGAGAAAGCGCGTCAAACAAAACTACTATGTTTTGTTTTCCGGGTGTGCAGAACACTTTCCAGTTGTTCTCATCAATAACGGCTTTTCATCGCTTCATCTTAGCGTTGGTATTTTTGTCGGATACCGCGTATATAGAAGGCTGGTGGTCTGTAAAAGATCCTTACCGCTTTGGTACCTTATAGGTAATTCTGTAGTTTGCCTATAGCCCAGACAATCGCCAACAATTCCTTTTCGTTTGTGGCGTAGTCAATTTCGCAGTCTTTGAGTGTTCGCGAAATCATGGTAATGAGTCTTTTATTTTGACATAATACCGCACCTTCTCCACACGCTGAGGCATCTGTGGTTAAGTCCACCAATGGAGCCACGTTAACTAGGGCCAATCCACCATTCTACTAAACGACCCTCTCATCCCCAGCAGTACAGACTACTGTGCTCAGGGCCACTTATCTAGGGCCACTCTACCATTCTACTAAACGACCCTCTCATCCCCAGCAGTATAGACTACTGTACTCCTAGGGAGTACCCACAAACACCCTTTTAAACCCTCATTCAAAATAGAGAGGAGTGGGAGGTTCAAATTCCAGGCAATGAGAACGCACTATGGTTCTATAGTGTAATATGCACATATATGCACTATTAATATTATATATATATCGACCACCCACTGTACCAAGAGTACTTAAAGGGTACACACTGTAACACTTTGTCGCAGTGTTTATGTTGTCCAAGGTCTCGGTCATAAACCTAAGTGCACCGAAATATGAGTCGCCCGCTGTGCCTTTGCTGCAGGCCGAAAAGTGCATATGTCCGCATATACGTAACACGAGTGGACCTTATGCATGTCCACATACCTCCGCCTAAGCGAACATAACATTAATATATATTCATATATAAATATTTAAGAAATACATAAACGTCTCTCCGCTGCCGCTTTGGGCAGCGCAGCTACGAGACTTTAGACCTCCTTAAGTTATAAGTATAATTGTAAATTGAAAAAACTCCCATGAGCTCGGAGCGGCAACAACGGCTGCTCCGAATAACTAAACATTGACACTGAATAAAGCAAACCAACAACCCAACTCAAATGATGTGCCTTATACTTATTACAACAAATCTGGGGAGCCCTTTGATGGAACACAACATGGCGACCGTGACAGGACTCTAAGGACATCAGAGGATCCCCTAACTGATATTTCTCTACTGGACACCATATCAACACATCCAGGATCAACAACATCAAAAAAAAAAAACCATCGACGGAGACAAAAAAAAAAACAAACAACAACACACACAGCAGCAGCACCCTTACATGGAATTCCTACAAAAAAAAAAAATATAGAATATCGCAGTAAGTAGAGTGTGATGTGTGCTAAACGTAGTGGCGTGGTTAAACGTTTAAAAGCCAGAAAGGCTGAATTACTGAAGCTACTAAATAGCGGAAGTAAATTAGAGTGGAACAACTCGGTGAAAATACATGCCGAAGTTGAACACATAAAAAACTTATTAACGCAAAGAAGCAATAAAACCACAGCCACTCACACATCCACCTACACTGCAATACCGAATAAATGCAAAGACAAAATAATATTCAAACCACCACCGAAACAGGAATTACCAAAATTAAAAAGGAAATGCCCCAATGACTGCAGAGGACCCCTGGAATCACCGTTCTGTGAGCAAACCTGTGCCAGCACCGGTGCCCCAACAACCAACTAGGAAGGAAAGCCTGTGCAGCCAGCACCGGCCCCGCTTAGCGCTCCAAGCTAAGCCCGGATCAGTGAACCGACAGCGCTACCAAGAGCGCAATATTTTTTTTCCCATGCACTGCGTTGCATATTTTTTTGTATTGCACTGCGATGCATATTTTTTTTTCTTAATATAAAGAATCATTTGTAAAATTGAGCGACATTAAAGTTGCCCGATTAGCGTGTGGCCTGAAAACCATACAAAAAAAATAGGCAGGTTTCTATGTAAAAAAAAAAATAATGAACAATACAAGCCACGAGAAAATACGAGAAAAACAACTAATATATAAAAAAAATTATAGGCAGGTTTTATAAAAAAAAATATATATAAATGAACGCAATATGCATATAGCCAAATAAGACAAGTCCTTAAATGAGCCAAATTGAATGGCAAATAAATAATAAATTAAATAATACAATTTACAGAAAAATTTATATACCTATTCAAGAGAAAATACCCAAAATGGGGTTAGTAGATGTAAAACAAGTGGACTCCACAGCAAATGTAATAAATAAAATTGAGTCCAGCACTACTAACACCGAATTGACAAATATCCTTCTATCAATTATTGTATTTATTTTGATTGCATTCATTTTGTATAAAGCATACATTTTTCACAATAAATGTATAGCAAAAAGAGCGATTAATAAAAGCCAGGCTAACGATCTGGACAAAATATAAAAAAAATATAACGAAAAAAAAAAATTTAAAAATTAATTTTTATACGAGAAAAAAAAATAATAAAAACGCTCCATGCCAAATGCTGATATATTAAGAATGCACCTATGTTATATACAAAAAAAAAAAACAAAAAAAACGATTACATATGTCTATGAATAATCCAATGTCTATGAATAATCTGTCTTTAGGTACAATGAAAATAAAATAAAAATAAATAAAATAAAGAAAGTTCAAAAAAAATAACTCAAGTATGAGTACCCAAAGAGCTATAGAAAAAACATATGAAAAGGACCCCAATTTCACAGAAAGAATCAGGCAGTTAGTATCGACAACCCCAGTCAGTGTGTATGAACTAGAAATACTTTATATAGAAACATTTAACTGCCATGTTTCACCATTGTTTCACTGCACTGCAACCCAAAAAAGGAATAGTATTAACAACAATTCCGGGTGTGCTAGTGAAATCAAGAATAGACGAGCATCTACTTTTAGGTAGAACGATTGTTATGATGGTTTCAAGAAGATAATCCACATCCATAATATAATGGAATGGAATGAATTATCAAAGGAACTATCAACCATTAAAGCAGAATTTGACAAATCTCATAAGTCACTAACACAAAATAGACCGATACAAAAAACAACGGTCAATAAACACGTAGAAATATTAGTCAAATGCTTTAATGAAGCTCGAATATTAATATATGAACACAGAGAAAAGTTAAATCCAGATCACTGGTCTCGAGTATCAAAGTTTTTGATCAGACTAAGATCTAATCTAACTTCTGTTAAAGAAAGGTTCAAGCTCGACATTTCAATACCTACTATTCTAAATACTTCAATAACAATTGAAGCTGGTGACGAACCAGAATCAAAAGAAGTTATTGACCAACAAGAAATAGAAGAAAGCGATATTAACAACCTTACAGTTCCGGCAATCCTTATTCAATCTGAATTATCAGACCAGGACTTGTCCGACTCTGAATTTAACGACAGCATTGTAGAATTAAAACCAACCACAATGACTGACGAGAGCATTGCCCAAAGGGCATACATTAGGGAAATATCGAATGCCATCCCTGAATTTAACGGGCAAAGGTTACACCTTCAAAGATTTATAACAGCTTTGAGGTTAGTTAACCTAACGAAAGGTACATTCGAGAATTTGGCTGTAGAAGTAATTAAATCCAAAATAATTGGATCAACTTTATACAAAGTCCAAAATGAACAGACAATAGAAGCAATAATCAAAAAACTACAAGACACTATAGTCGGAGAAACCTCTGACATAATTAAAGCCAAAATGGCGAAAACAACCCAGAAAGGCAAAACAGCAGAAAAATTCACGACGGAAATAGACAACCTAAGAAAGCTCCTAGAAGCTTCGTACATTGACGAAGGCCTATCGGCCGAACACGCTGACAAATTCAGTACCAAGGAGGCCATAACCACAATGGTTAAAAACTGTGAGCATGGCCGCCTCAAAACAATATTGGAAGCAGGCACTTTCATAACTATGAATGAAGCCGTCACAAAGTACATACAATGCAGTACTGAAATGACAGGTAATGCCAATTCAATATTGTACACCCAACGAGGAAATAATTATCGCGGTAATAATTTCAGAAACAATTATCGCGGTAGAGGTAATAATCGAGGTAATTATAATAATACCAGATATTACCAGAATAACGGTTATAATCAAAACAATGGCTACTACAGAAATAACAGTAACCAAAATAACAGTTATTACACAAACAACAACCGCGGCGGAAATAACCGTGGTGGAAACAACCGCGGCGGAAATAGCCGTGGGGGAAACAATAATAATAATAATAATAATAACAACCAAAATAACAATATAAGGATAGCTCAAACGAATTCGGAAAACTCCCAAACACCTTTAGATACACGTCAGTAAAAAATAACAAGATTCACACTATAAATCTCAGTCAAAGTACATTCGTTAGTTTCATAAATGCAGCAACAGGAAAAGAATTAATTTTTCTACTAGATACAGGTGCAGAAATTTCCATATTAAAGGAAAATTCTGATAATTTTCAAAACATTCAAGATGATCATATCATAAACATACAGGGTATAAGCCAAGAGGTTACCAAATCAAAAGGCATAACTTCTATTGAAATTCAGACTTCTAAATACATCATCCCACATGATTTCCATATAGTAAATGTGCAATTCGCTATTCCTTGTGATGGGATACTGGGAATAGATTTTATCAAAAGGTACAATTGCCAATTGGACTTCAAGCCTTCTGAAGACTGGCTTATAATTAGACCAAATAATCTAAAATATCCAATTTATGTTCCGATAACATACAGTTCTGGTAACAACTCCCTAATTCTGCCAGCGAGATCCCAAGTCATCCGGAAAATTAAGATAAATTCCGAAGAAAGTAGTGTATTGATTCCGAATCAAGAGATTCATAATGGTATCTATATAGCAAATACCATAGCAACAGTCCAGAATGCATATGTAAGACTATTAAATACCACAAATATAGATCAGGTAGTTGATATTAAAAATATTCATCATGAACCACTTTCAAATTACGATGTAGTAAAAACAGACCCCGAAAATCGTAAAAAAACTGTCTTATCCCAACTTACAAAAAACTTCCCGCCTCAATTCAATGATCAACTTACAAAATTATGCACCCAGTATAGTGATGTATTCGGACTAGAAACCGAAGCGATCACTACAAATAATTTCTATAAACAAAACCTGAGATTAAGTGATGATGAACCAGTATATACAAAAAATTACAGAAACCCTCATAGTCAACAAGACGAAATTCAAAGACAAGTTCAGAAACTCATTAATGATAAAATAGTAGAACCCTCTGTATCACCTTATAATAGCCCACTTTTGCTAGTACCCAAAAAGTCACTTCCAAATTCAGAAAATAAAAAATGGCGATTAGTAATAGATTATCGTCAAATTAATAAGAAACTCTTATCTGATAAATTTCCACTCCCTAGAATTGATGACATTTTAGATCAACTAGGTAGAGCCAAGTATTTCTCATGTCTCGACTTAATGTCCGGTTTTCACCAAATTGAACTCGAAAAAAATTCACGAGATATAACATCCTTTTCAACGAACAATGGTTCATATCGTTTCACGCGATTACCATTCGGTTTAAAAATAGCACCAAACTCCTTTCAAAGAATGATGACTATAGCTTTCTCTGGATTGGAGCCTTCCCAAGCATTCCTTTACATGGATGACTTAATAGTCATAGGTTGTTCCGAAAACCACATGCTCAAGAACCTAACTGATGTTTTCGAGAAATGTAGGAAACACAACCTAAAGTTACATCCCGAAAAATGTTCATTTTTCATGCATGAAGTCACCTTTCTAGGACATAAATGCACAAATAAAGGAATCTTGCCCGACGACAAAAAATACGACGTCATTCAAAATTACCCAGTCCCACATGATGTGGACAGCGCTAGACGATTCGTTGCATTTTGCAATTATTACAGACGTTTCATAAAGAATTTTGCAGAATACTCCCGTCACATAACAAGATTATGTAGGAAAAATGTAAAATTCGAATGGACAACAGAATGTCAAAACGCTTTCGAACATCTAAAAACAGCATTAATAAACCCAACTCTGTTGCAATACCCAGATTTTAGCAAAGAATTTTGCATAATCACAGATGCTAGCAAATACGCTTGTGGAGCAGTACTAACTCAGAATAAAAATGGATTACAGCTTCCAGTTGCATACGCATCAAGATCCTTTACAAAGGGTGAAAGCAACAAGAGCACTACAGAACAAGAATTAGCAGCTATTCATTGGGCAATAACATACTTCAGACCATATATTTATGGTAGACACTTCACTGTCAAAACAGACCACAGAGCACTCACCTATTTATTTTCAATGATAAATCCCAGTTCAAAACTAACACGAATGAGACTTGAATTAGAGGAATATAATTTTACAGTAGAGTATCTAAAGGGTAAAGATAATTATGTAGCCGATGCGCTATCCAGAATAACAATTACGGACTTGAAAAACATAAATTTAAATATTAAAATTCTGAAAGTCACTACCAGAAACCAAAGTAGACAAAAATCCTGCGCAGGAAAAGAAAAAATAGAATTGCATAAGCAATCCATAGAAAAAGCTTCAAAGCCCAACGTATATGAAGTCATTAATAATGATGAAGTACGTAAAGTAGTGACCTTGCATGTAAATGACAATATGTGTTTATTTAAGCACGGAAGGAAAATTACAGCAAGATATAATGTTAGCGATTTGTATACTAATGGAACCCTTGACTTAGGTCAATTCTTTCAAAGGCTTGAAAAGCAAGCCGGTATGCACAAAATCAGCCAACTTAAGGTGGCACCGTGGGAAAATATCTTTGAACATGTTTCAATTGATAATTTTAAAAATATGGGCAATTATATATTGAAATCATTAAGAGTAGCGCTACTCAACCCGGTGACCGTAATAAAAAATAATAAAGAAAAAGAAGCTATATTGTCTACATTTCACGATGATCCAATACAAGGTGGTCATACAGGCATTACTAAAACCTTGGCCAAGGTCCAGAGGCACTATTACTGGAAAAATATGTCCAAATACATAAAAGAGTACATAAAGAAATGTCTCAAATGCCAAAAGTCAAAAACAACTAAACACACTAAGACCCCATTAACTATAACTGAGACTCCACAAAGAGCTTTCGATAGAGTAATTGTGGATACGGTTGGTCCACTACCAAAGTCCAACAATGGAAACGAATATGCAGTAACACTCATATGCGATCTAACCAAATACCTGGTAGCGATACCAATACCAAATAAAAGTGCAAATACGGTAGCAAAAGCTATATTTGAAGATTTTATTCTAAAGTACGGTCCAATGAAGACGTTCATTACGGACATGGGAACGGAATATAAAAATTCAATTATTGAAGGTCTATGTAAAAATTTAAATATTGAAAACATAACTTCTACTGCACATCATCACCAAACTGTAGGTACCGTGGAGCGAAGCCACAGAACACTCAATGAGTACATTCGTTCATACATCTCAGTTGACAAAACAGATTGGGATGTATGGCTACAATACTTCGTCTATTGCTTTAATACGACCCCCTCGATGGCACATGACTATTGTCCATACGAGCTAGTTTTTGGTAAAACTTCAAATTTACCTAAGCATTTTAATAGCATAGAAAACATAAAACCTCTTTATAATATAGAAGATTATGCTAAGGAATCAAAATTCAGATTAGAACAGGCATTTAAGAGAGCCAGACTAATGCTAGAAGCTCATAAAATAAAACAAAAAATTATTTACGACAAAACTAGTTTAGATTTTGAGTTAAAACTAGGAGATAAAGTCTTATTAAAAAATGAAACAGGACATAAGCTAGATTTTAAATATACAGGCCCCTATAAGGTAGAACAAATAGGAGATAGGGATAATATAACTATAGTAGACAATAAAAATAAAAAACAAATAGTACATAAAGATAGATTAAAACTTTTTATTTCATAATCAATCAACATTCTATAAATATATCACGTATGGCCATACATAAAAAAAAAAAATATAAAACAAATAAAAACAAAAAAAAAAAAGAGAAAAATAAGCATACCAAATATAACACAAAAAACATTATTGTTAACATCATTTATTAAAGTTTGTACAATCTATGTTAGAAAATAACTTCATTATATTACGTTATTTTTCAAAAGGAGGGAGATGTAATATGCACATATATGCACTATTAATATTATATATATATCGACCACCCACTGTACCAAGAGTACTTAAAGGGTACACACTGTAACACTTTGTCGCAGTGTTTATGTTGTCCAAGGTCTCGGTCATAAACCTAAGTGCACCGAAATATGAGTCGCCCGCTGTGCCTTTGCTGCAGGCCGAAAAGTGCATATGTCCGCATATACGTAACACGAGTGGACCTTATGCATGTCCACATACCTCCGCCTAAGCGAACATAACATTAATATATATTCATATATAAATATTTAAGAAATACATAAACGTCTCTCCGCTGCCGCTTTGGGCAGCGCAGCTACGAGACTTTAGACCTCCTTAAGTTATAAGTATAATTGTAAATTGAAAAAACTCCCATGAGCTCGGAGCGGCAACAACGGCTGCTCCGAATAACTAAACATTGACACTGAATAAAGCAAACCAACAACCCAACTCAAATGATGTGCCTTATACTTATTACAACAAATCTGGGGAGCCCTTTGATGGAACACAACAATAGTGGTGGCTCCAAACAAAACAATAAAGTAGGAGGAGTGATATACTCCGAGCAACTAGGCATTAAAGACTCTTTCACACTACCCAATCACTGCAGCATATTTCAAGCATATAAGAAAAGCACTAAAATACCTAACCACACATAACTCTACACTAGGAGGAGTCATGTGTATTGGAACGCCATACGGCTATAGAATCGATCAGCTCGATTACCAGCAACTCCAAAACATCCTCAGACTGCAGGTCATCTCATCACGAGATGGCAAACCAGTATGACATAAACAAAATTTGTTCCCACACAAATACAAATTTAAGCTGAAATATTAAAAAATAAAACATATTTTATCATCATTAGCCGTATACTGTATATAATGTACACACCAATTTTCTTAGTGTAGAATGCCTAAAAAGTTACAAAAATCAAAAAATTTTAGCTGGCTTCAAAACGAAATCGAACGCACACACATGAAACCGTGTATGTGAATGTGTAAGTACGCATACATATAAAGACCAGTATAACCGCGGAACAACATTCTTGATGGTGAGCCGCCAACTCTGGCCTAAATCTCAAAGAAAAGATCAGCACATTACTTAGGATGGAACGATCCCGAATCAGCACGGCTATAAGAGTCATCACGGGGCACTGGCTAGTGGGAACAGGTGAATGAATTCACCCCACAACGACTACTGCCGCAGCTGCAGGGCCATTGCCATTGACCAGCCCTACAGTATCTCAGACTTCAAGACCTGGGCGACAGGTTCATCAACAACATCTCAAAGATGTCAGAAATAGATCCAAATAGGATAGAAAGATTCTCCAAAGCCTCAAAGTGGGTGAACTGCTAGTCCATAAGTCCTTCTCCGCGAATAAAGGGAATTTCAGATCCGGGCCACGGTATCACAAGGGACCGAATGCGGCCTAAGTGTGGTGCTCGCCTCCTCAGGAGGAAACCTCCAGCCATCTAACCTAATCTAACCTAAATACTATTGATATTCCCTCTGAACACATGACACCTCCACATAAGCGAACGATGGCATTGCCTTCATGGGTCGATTATCGATACTTTAGAATTGGAATTTTGGTATTGTGCCCACATGAAGATATTGGGCACACTAGATAGATAAATATGTTGGGGGTGGGTTGCCATATCGCCGCCCGTATATTGTAGGCAACTTCCTCCCGAGTGAAGACAGAAGCTTTTATTCGCAGTCAGGCGACTGGCGATATTCCGAGAGTCGCACTAATGGCTGTTGCATTTAGCGGCCATTAGTTAGAGAGTTACCGGAATACGCTGGAGCGTGGGACCCCTTCGCTGCCCCTTGTAGAGCGTTCCCCGAACACGCCTTGGGCGAAGGATATAGAATCTCCGGACGGACTGAAAGTGCACCCTAGTGAGAGGGTCGATCTGGCGCAGACAGCGCAAAGTGGCTGGTCGAGATGATGCAGCATTCTCCCAAGAAGGAGTCATCATCTGAACGATGGACAGCATATAGTGACGCCGCAACTGGATGGCAACGCATTGGTTCCGCAATGTAGGGAAGTCATAAAATGGCGTACGAGGCATTTAAGCCCCGGTGTCATCTGCTCAGCCGGCAGTTACAGGAGCCGGCAAGAAACCAAAGTTAGCCGACCTCTTGGAGAGGATCGCCAAACTGGAGAAGGATTTGGAGCGCTCGCAGCGATATTACGGAGCGATCCCTTTACGTCGAGTGAGGTTGTGGTAGGTTAGCCGCCATTTGCAATCGGCCTGACCGTACTGTTGGCACCTAGATATCACCGGAATCGGGCCAGAAGCCAGAATCAGCAATATCAGCGGTAAGAATGACCAACTGACTGACAGCGAGCTCAGCAGAAGCCCAATACCATGCGATCTGAGTCAGTAGACCCTGAAATAGTGCATAGTTTTAACATTGTCTTAAACATTGACCTTACCAGCTAACCATAGTCAAGCCACAACTTATGTAATTATCTGATCTTATAAAAGATCACCTGGTCCAAAATAAGGCAGATAAATCGGTTCTTTACTCAGTGTTAAGTTACGGCACATAAAACCAACCTACGAGTGTTGCTCCCGTGAAACGGACCACAAGTAGCACCCTCCTTAACCATCCTACTTCGACTGTCGTTTCTATGAAAACGGACCACAAGTAGGACCTGGCGGATACGGAATCAGCCAAAACCCCTTACCACCACCAACAACTATACTTAAGGACAACCAACCAGGACTTCAAGTATCTCACCTCAACCTCTGCCTAATCACAGCAAGCACCTGTTCAACCCGAGCAGACCCTTGAAGCACCATGGTAAATTTAGTAAGAACTTTAATACGTTCTTTGACTACGACTTCGGGACCTACCATTGCGCCCGCGAGTCCAAGTTCCACGTAGTGTACTTATAACGCTCTACGGGCGAATACGTAACTAACCCAACAAGTGTTTGTCATGCGGCGTCAGAAAGACCGTCAGGTTGAAGCAAATCTCAAACGTTAACGTGCACAGTTTCACGAGGAATAATGCATGCATGCTGCATGAAGCATCACCGTCTTTTTTATGAAAAATGGCTTAAAGAGACCGCCACAGCAAGGTGGCAATGGCTCAGAGGTATGACCACAAAAGAGCCCACTAACGTGGTACGCCTGCAGATTAGTGAATTTGGCAAGTGTTACCGACATGTGCTGAGAAACGTGTATGCCGTTTCGAGTTTGAGTTTGCCGATGCAGGACCTGCATCGAAGAGATGTGATGAGAGTGAACAAGGACGCATGACTATCGATGTAGCCCTACGATAATGCAGTACTGAAGCTGCTTATTGAATTGAACCATGGGCAGTTAGGATTTTCATTGAGAATGATACGGTTTGCCAGAGAGGGACCGTACGCGGCCGCAACCGAATTAGGATGGGTTGTTTTTGGGCCTGTAGAAGGACAACAATCACCGAGGCCTTGAATTATAACGTGGAACGGATGGTCGAGGACACCTTCGAGATCGATAATTTTGGTGTGAAGGCGTCGCCAGCGGTTGCAGTGAGCGACGACCTGAGGACTTATCAGATCTTGGAGGACTCTACGGTGCGAGTTGCGACACAGACGGGATTAATGTGGAAGAAGGGTAACATTGTGCTGCCACATATATATGATATGGCGTAAAATAGGCTGATCAGGAATATTTAGAAAGATTATGAAGGATTATGAAAGATTACGTCGTTGCTACGAGGAGGTCGCTACGGGAAGCGATAAAACTTGGTACTTGTCACATTTTTGAGTGGAGAATCCCAACAAGCCGTAGAAGATACGATTGGTATTTGATGCAGCGGCACGAGCTGGAGAAGGGTCGTTGAATTCTGTGCTGAGCAAGGGGCCGCAACGCAAACCCGGTGCATCTCTTATCTTCCATTTCAGGGAAGGTGCTGTCGGAGTCTGCAGCAACGATTTCTGTGCAGAGATGGGTTTTACCAACGGGACCCCGATGTTTATGAGATGTGAGCAAAGACGTTTGGAGCTGCATTCTCACAGAGTGCGGAGCTTCACCTGAAGACTGGGAACGCCAAGCCATTCCTGGTTTCGAATCGAGCGAAGCTATCTATGTATTTACCACAGTGAAGGTGATACATGCAATAGGCGGATTTGAGCTGTGCAAGTTCTCGTCTATTTCGCCCACAGTAGAGAGGATGTTCGAACCCAGCGATCACGCCCACAGTATTGGATGGGGTGAAGCCGAGCAAAAGACTTTGGGAACGCGGTGGCAGCCAGCCACGGACGACAGGTTTCGAGTGAAGTACAACGCCTTTTTGGATTGGCTTAAGAAAATGGACAAAGTGAAACAATTTCGGAGCCCACGACACTATTTTGGATCTGGGCTGATGAAGACTATTGATATGCACGTGTTTGTGGATGCGACTCAGTCGGCATTCACGGGAGTGATCTACTGAAGAATCACGTCTGAGGACGGCGACGTGCAAGTGATGTTCGTGTGCGCGAAGACACAGTGTGCACCGAGGCGAACAAGACAACTCCATGGTTGGAACTGCAGGCAGCCGTTCGAGGAAGGAGATTGATGGACACAGTCAGGCAGAATCACGGTGTGCCCATTGCAGAGATTGTACTATGGACAGACTCAAAGACAGTGATGCGTTGGATTGGCAGCATGCACAGGTGCTAAATCAGTTCGTACGAAATAGAGTAGCTGATATTCTGGAGTCAACAAAGGTGGCCCTACCGTCTGCCGAAAACGTTGCAGCGTACTGGACGTAAGTGAGGAGTCATGCTGGTTTGAATGACCCGCATTCCGGCGGCTAGCGGGCAGCTGGCCAGAAACTGCACCTGCCGACGGAGCGGATGTAAAAGATGCAGAGGATATACCGAGTGAGTTTGTGCTCGTTGGGGCAAGTGATACATTTATATCGTTTCACGCTTCAGGCGATTATTGAGGACTACGGCCTAGGTCCTAAGGTTCAGATAAGATTGTTATGTGAGGTGTAACGAACTGTTTTAGCTATGTTTTGCTCGCAACAAACGCCGCGGCTAGCTCACAGAGTTTGAGGGTACGTTCCACCGAATTTATAGTTCGACGTGACTGCCCGAGCCCAGAAATAACACGTTAAAGCTTCTTTTCAAATAAATCCCCTTTATTGTAAATAGTTTACAAAGCAATAAAAGGAATCTCACCGGCTGTCTGGCTCAGCCGACCGACCGCTCGTCCTCCCGTCGATCCCCGATCCCCGCTCCGGGTTGGTGCCAATACGCACGCCCTCCCAAAGCTTGCGCCCGGCAGGTCGTGCGGTCCTGGTGCCTGGCGCCGAAACGGCTCTCGGTTCCCTTCGTTCGGACTCACGGACTCTGGTTGCGGGGCCTGTGTTGTTGATGTCTTCTGCTGCCGCTGCCTGTCCGTCGCTGCTGCTCCCTCGTCGTCGCTGCTCTACCGTTGCCGCTGCTCCCTCGTCGTCGCTACTCTACGGTTGCCGCTGCTCCCTCGTCGTCGCTGCTCTACGGTTGCCGCTGCTCCCTCGTCGTCGCCGCTCTCCTGCTGCTGCTCCTCCGTTTGGGAACGCCGTGGACCTCGGAACCTTTGGCTTGCCTGGACTTGCCCTTTCGCCGTGGCCGGCACCTAATCCGTGTTAACAGACCGAGTGGCTCACCTCCCAGGCATACGCCGGGCAGGATATGCTCCTCGCTGCTTAGCGGCCGGATCAGGGCACGAAGGGCCTTCCTACCCTACAGGACACGCCCCCGGTCGCGTTCGCCACTCGTCTCCAAACACCTGCGTGCATACGCCCCGCAGGATCTATGGTAGGCCAGAGGTTTGGGCGTCGCGTCTCCTTTGACTCCAGGCGGTTTGCTGTGCATACGCTCCAGCGCCTGGATCAGGATTCTTTTGACTTCCCGGGGTGTCCCTGTCTGGTTTCACAAATGGGCTTGAGTTCCCGGGTTAGCTATCCCTCGCGTTACAGGATCACACCTGGATCGAACGGTCAGGAGCAGACAAGGCGTACGCCAGGCTGATCCGTTGTTGCCGCCACTACACCAGGATACCTGTCGTGTCCGGGAACAACTCCACCCGACTCTTTTACCCTGGGCCTCAGCTTTGCCGCGGATCCTTGATCCTTTTCCCCTGACTCCTTGCTCGATTTGATGCGCGTACCGCCGCCGGACTTACCCACAGGGGGTCCTTAAGCTATTTTCGTATGTCCTTGCTCACTCGCTTTAATCGCCCGCACTAAGGACTGTCGGACTTACCCACGGGGGGTCCTTCAGCCTGTACTCCTAACTCTTCAAGGAAGCTTTCCAACTTGAATTCCAGACTTACCCACGGGGGGTCTTTCACTCACTCTCCCAGCTTCCCTAGAAGACTCGGCCTCGATTCGCTCCAGGGGCCCTCCTTATATAGTGCCAGAGGCGCCCGTTAATCCTTGCGAATCCACTTCCTGCCGTTAATCCTCCGCTCCTTCACTTTCTCCGTTAGCTTTCTCCAAGCCCGCCGTCTTTCTATCGGCGGGCTTTCTTTATTGTTCCCCCCCGATTGCCCCGTTCGGGCCTCCGATCCGCATTATTTTGTGCCGGTCATCGGACTTCGTCCCGATACCCCGCGATCCCCCCCTGGACATTCAAATGCATTTCTGTGTTTTTGTGCATCTTGTAAACACAGCTGCGCGGCCGCCGGCCGCTTCGTTCCCCGCCGTCCCCGCTGTTTCCCATGACCTTCGAGCGCGGCCGCGGAGGCCCGGCCGGGACCGTTACGTTCCACGGTGACTCCTCTTTCGCCCTCTTCCGTGCGCGACGCCGTGCTGGTTCCTCTTGCCCCCGCTGCTGCCCCCGCATGCCGTCTGTGCTCGACGCATTTCTCCCTTGATACCTTTCTCTTCTTCCGTATTCCTAAACACAGCAGCGCTGACCCATCCGACGCTGCAGTGCTGACTTGCATGTTCCCCCCCCCGCTGTTGCCCCTCTTGCCACCTGTCTTGGTGTGTGGGAGATCTAATCTCCTCACACTTCCCCCCACATTTTTTTTTTTTGGGCCCTCTTTTCCTTCCTTGTGCCAGCGTGCCGTAGCACAGCAATCACTGGTGACACGAAGTTCACCACCGTGTACGGCCCGTCGGATTTTGGCGCTAACTTTGCAGCGAATCCTTCGGCCGCCTTGGACAAATGGTGCTCTTTTGCCCATACTGTGTCGCCGATCTTCGGGCTCCACTCTCGCCTCCTCAGATTGTAGTGCCGAGCTTGCTCCTGCGCCGCGCGCTCCATGTTTCTCCGCACCAGCTCGAACACTTCTTTTAATTTTTCCGCATTTTCTGAGGGAGTGGCTTGGGCTTCTCCTGTCCCCAATGCCCCCTGGTCGAAAATTGCTTTCGGCATTCTTGGCTCTCTGCCTTGGGTGATGAAACACGGAGAGTATCCCGTGGAGTCCGACACGCTCGAGTTCACCGCCAGCATCAATTCTGGCCAGTGCTCGTCCCACGTCCTTTGGTCTTTTCCTGCAAACTGGGCGATCATCGTCTTCACCGTCCGGTTTGCCCTTTCCGTCGGGTTTTCCTGAGGCGTGTATGGTGCAGTGAACTGGTGGCGAACTCCGAGCTCCTCGAGGAATTTTTTGAAGCTCCGGCTGGTGAATTGAACACCATTGTCCGTCACCATTACCTTTGGCACCCCGTACCTGGCGATGATCCTTTCACGAACTGCCTTCTGCAGCGTCTCTGTTGTGGCTTTCCGCATTGGGACCATTTCTGTCCATTTTGAGAACCGATCGATCATCACTAGTAGCATGGTGTTCCCATGCTTGGACCTCGGCAACGGTCCCACGAAGTCTGCACATACCGTCGCCCACGGCTCCTCTGGGACCTGTGTTAACATCTTCCCCGCGGCCTGCATCTGGCTTGGTTTATAGCTCAGGCATGTCTCGCATTTCCTGACGTATTTCCTCACGTCCCTCTGCATCCCTGGCCAGAAGTACCTTGCTGCTACCTTCGCAATTGTTTTTCTTCCGCCTAAATGTCCTGCTGTTGGTGCGTCGTGGTTCTCCTTCAGCACCTGTTGCCTCATGTACATTGGAACACATAATTTCCACGATGCCACTTCCTCGCTTCCGGCTCTGTGTGGAACATGTCGGTAAATCAGGCCTGCCTCCTCGACGTATTCCGGATACTTCTGTGGGTTTTCTTTTAGTTTCTTCTTCAGCGAGCCAACCCAAACGCATTCCGCGTCTTCCGTTGCTGTGGCACTCCTCAGCTTCTCGAGATCGGCTGGCGGGAAAGTGCATCCGCGACTACGTTCAGCTTGCCTTTCCTATAGCTGATTACGTAATCGTATTGCTGCAGCTCGAAAACCCATCTCGCGATCCTTCCAAGTGGGCTCTCTATGTTGTTTAACCACTTCAGCGCCATGTGATCCGTTATCACGTCGAACTGGTATCCCTCCAGGTATGGCCTCATTTGCCGAATTGCCCAGATTATTGCAAGACACTCTTTCTCTGTTGCCGAGTAGTTCTTCTCCGCGCCTATTAGCGTTCGGCTGGCGTAAGCGACCACTCGCTCGCCCTCATCCGTGTCCTGCGTCAGCACTGCGCCTACGCCGTAATCGCTGGCGTCCGTTTGCAGTACAAACTTCTTCGTGAAGTCTGGGCATGCCAGTACCGGGTCCTCTGCTAACCGCGACTTTAACTTTTCGAACGCTTCTTGCTGTCTCGACGTCCACTCCCACTTTGTTCCCTTTCGCAGGAGATCGTTCAAGGGTTTTGCGACCCCCGCGAAATCGGGAACGAACCGTCGATACCACGACGCCATTCCTATGAACTGCCGTACCCCTTTCACGTTCTTTGGTGGTTCCAATTCCGTGATCGCTGCGACTTTTCCCGGATCCATACCAATTCCGTGACTCGTTATCCGGTGGCCTAGGTACAAAAGCTCTTCCCTGAAGAAATGGCACTTCTCTGTGTTTATCCTTAGGTTCGCCGCCTTCAGTCTTCGGAACACTTCCTTCAAATTTGCCATGTGCTCCTCCCTCGTGCGTCCGATCACTATTATATCGTCCTGGTACGCGAATGCGTGGGGAGCCATGTCCGGGCCTATGACCTGGTCTAAGGCCCTTTGAAAAGTTGCCGAAGCCGAGTGTAGTCCAAACGGCATCACCTTTCACTGGTACAGACCTTTCCCTGGTACCGTAAAGGCCGTGTATTTCCGGCTCCCTTCCTCCAGTGGGATTTGCCAATAGCCGTCCTTCAGGTCGAGGCTGCTGAAAAATTTTGCCTCCCTCAATTGCTCCAAAATGAAGTTTATTCTGGGCATGGGGTACGCATCCTTCACTGACTTTGCGTTTATCTGCCGAAAGTCTACGCACATCCTCCACTGGCCCGTCTTCTTCTTCACCATGACAATGGGTGAGCTGTAGGCGCTGTTTGACGGTTCGATGCATCCCTTCTCCAGCAGTTCTTCCACCTTTTCATTGATTTCCCCCTGTATTTTGGGGTTCTTTGGGTAGTATCTTTGTTTAATTGGGATGTCGTCCTTCATCGTGATTTTATGCTGGGTTATGTTTGAACAACCCTTCTGATTCCTGAACGCCGCCAGCTCTTCTTCGATGAACCTTTTGTCCCGCTCGCGCTCCCATTCCCCGAGGGTCCCGCTATGGCTATGGACAGCCTATCCTCCAGGCATCCGCTCCATCTCTCTCTTTTCGGGATCGTGACTTGGTGGCCTGCGCAGTTGATTGTTGTGCCGAATTCTGCGAGGAAATCCCATCCAAGCACCGCGCTGTCTCCCATGCCTGGCAACACTATCATATTCAAGTCCTTTTTCTTGTTGCCAAAGCTTACAGTTGTTAGGAGTACCATTTGAGTTTCTATGTGGCTCCCGTTGGCCAACTTCACTAATCTTCTTGTCGCTTTCCGTTCTCCGGCGATTCCCGGGTCCTCTGCTAGCTTCTCTGAAATGAAACTAGCCGTTGCCCCGGTGTCCACCATGGCCCTCACTTCTGCTCCTCCGACCTTGATGACCGCCGCCAATTGCTGATCGTCTCCGGTTAATCCTCCAACTATTTCTGAGAGGCAGCACCTCGCGATCTCCGCCTTCCTCTCTATGGCTGGGATCGCTGCACGTTTCCCGCTCTTTGGCAGCATTCCGTGCTTCTTACCCCCACTGCGCCGCACATCCTGCAGAGCAACATTCTGGGGTTCCTGCACCCGCTGGCCCAATGGCCCATGCCTCCGCATCTGTTGCACGCCTGTGCTGGGTTTTCTACGTGTCCAGGCGTCGCTGCCCGCTGTATGTTCGGCTGCCTTTGGATTTGGATTGCTGCCCATTGTTGGTTCGGCTGTTGTTGCCTTGGGCCTGCCCATTGCTGGCTCGGCTGCTGTTGCTGCGGCATTTGGCGATGCTCCTCGGGCTGCCATCTCTGCCCCCACCCCTGTCCTGGATAGTTCTGTTGCTCCGGTGGTTTATGGTGCAACTCCTCCTTTTGCCATCTTCTGTCTATCGCTGGGGACTGTCTATTGAAGACCTCCTCTTCCAAAGCCAGCTCCTCGAATTCTTCGGCTAGACCCATGACCTCCTCGAGTGATGCACATGCGTAGGGTCGCATGAACATTTTCATGCGTGGCATGCAGTTCTCCACGAGCCTATCGATGACCTCCTTTGTTGACTTTCCCAACGGCTTCATAAGCGCCTGAAGGTCTACCATGTACTCTTTGAAAGGCTCTCCTCGCTGTTGCTTCCGCTGCTTTACCTGGTCTGCCAGTTTTTCGAAGTATCCTTTTGGCAGGAAAAAGGCCTCGAAGCTCCTTCTGAACTCCTTCCATGTGAGCCACTCCTCGTCGTTCATTAGGAACCATTTTTGCGCTCTGCCCTGGAGTAGTTCGGGCATCGCTCGCGGAATTGTGTTTATATCCATCCCGTATGTTTTGGCAGACCATGCTACTCGGTCCACGAACTCGAGAGGATCCCGAATTTATAGTTCGACGTGACTGCCCGAGCCCAGAAATAACACGTTAAAGCTTCTTTTCAAATAAATCCCCTTTATTGTAAATAGTTTACAAAGCAATAAAAGGAATCTCACCGGCTGTCTGGCTCAGCCGACCGACCGCTCGTCCTCCCGTCGATCCCCGATCCCCGCTCCGGGTTGGTGCCAATACGCACGCCCTCCCAAAGCTTGCGCCCGGCAGGTCGTGCGGTCCTGGTGCCTGGCGCCGAAACGGCTCTCGGTTCCCTTCGTTCGGACTCACGGACTCTGGTTGCGGGGCCTGTGTTGTTGATGTCTTCTGCTGCCGCTGCCTGTCCGTCGCTGCTGCTCCCTCGTCGTCGCTGCTCTACCGTTGCCGCTGCTCCCTCGTCGTCGCTACTCTACGGTTGCCGCTGCTCCCTCGTCGTCGCTGCTCTACGGTTGCCGCTGCTCCCTCGTCGTCGCCGCTCTCCTGCTGCTGCTCCTCCGTTTGGGAACGCCGTGGACCTCGGAACCTTTGGCTTGCCTGGACTTGCCCTTTCGCCGTGGCCGGCACCTAATCCGTGTTAACAGACCGAGTGGCTCACCTCCCAGGCATACGCCGGGCAGGATATGCTCCTCGCTGCTTAGCGGCCGGATCAGGGCACGAAGGGCCTTCCTACCCTACAGGACACGCCCCCGGTCGCGTTCGCCACTCGTCTCCAAACACCTGCGTGCATACGCCCCGCAGGATCTATGGTAGGCCAGAGGTTTGGGCGTCGCGTCTCCTTTGACTCCAGGCGGTTTGCTGTGCATACGCTCCAGCGCCTGGATCAGGATTCTTTTGACTTCCCGGGGTGTCCCTGCCTGGTTTCACAAATGGGCTTGAGTTCCCGGGTTGGCTATCCCTCGCGTTACAGGATCATACCTGGATCGAACGGTCAGGAGCAGACAAGGCGTACGCCAGGCTGATCCGTTGTTGCCGCCACTACACCAGGATACCTGTCGTGTCCGGGAACAACTCCACCCGACTCTTTTACCCTGGGCCTCAGCTTTGCCGCGGATCCTTGATCCTTTTCCCCTGACTCCTTGCTCGATTTGATGCGCGTACCGCCGCCGGACTTACCCACAGGGGGTCCTTAAGCTATTTTCGTATGTCCTTGCTCACTCGCTTTAATCGCCCGCACTAAGGACTGTCGGACTTACCCACGGGGGGTCCTTCAGCCTGTACTCCTAACTCTTCAAGGAAGCTTTCCAACTTGAATTCCAGACTTACCCACGGGGGGTCTTTCACTCACTCTCCCAGCTTCCCTAGAAGACTCGGCCTCGATTCGCTCCAGGGGCCCTCCTTATATAGTGCCAGAGGCGCCCGTTAATCCTTGCGAATCCACTTCCTGCCGTTAATCCTCCGCTCCTTCACTTTCTCCGTTAGCTTTCTCCAAGCCCGCCGTCTTTCTATCGGCGGGCTTTCTTTATTGTTCCCCCCCGATTGCCCCGTTCGGGCCTCCGATCCGCATTATTTTGTGCCGGTCATCGGACTTCGTCCCGATACCCCGCGATCCCCCCCTGGACATTCAAATGCATTTCTGTGTTTTTGTGCATCTTGTAAACACAGCTGCACGGCCGCCGGCCGCTTCGTTCCCCGCCGTCCCCGCTGTTTCCCACCTTCGAGCGCGGCCGCGGAGGCCCGGCCGGGACCGTTACGTTCCACGGTGACTCCTCTTTCGCCCTCTTCCGTGCGCGACGCCGTGCTGGTTCCTCTTGCCCCCGCTGCTGCCCCCGCATGCCGTCTGTGCTCGACGCATTTCTCCCTTGATACCTTTCTCTTCTTCCGTATTCCTAAACACAGCAGCGCTGACCCATCCGACGCTGCAGTGCTGACTTGCATGTTCCCCCCCGCTGTTGCCCCTCTTGCCACCTGTCTTGGTGTGTGGGAGATCTAATCTCCTCTAATCTCCTCACAGAGGCAACTGAGAACTTGTTGGTCTGCAGAGCGCAACGTGAGGCGTTCCCTGATGAGATTCTGGCCGCAAAGAACGTCCTGAAAGTCGCTAAAGGAAGCACCAAGTTTCGCACCGGCACAGTCTCACGAAGGTGATTGTGCGCGATGCCCGCGCGAGGATGAAGCATCCAAACGTGCACGCCACGATGAAGTAGATCCGGAAAAGGTTCTGGATTAGCTGGACACTAGAAGAAGCGGTGGGTGGCCTCGTTTCATTTGAAACTGCATATTTGTGATCAGGAATTTAATCAGCCGTCGAGTGCCAATACATAGACTGCGCAGCACCAATGGAAAGAGCTTCGTTTGAGCAGACATCGAAATCGTTTGCGAAGCAGTCAAGCCGCGTAGAGACTGGCGGAAAGGCGTCGAGGAGGAGGCCTTTGCTGCCACATCGCCTCCGGTATGTTGTAGGCAATCTCCACCCGAGTGACGACACTAACAGAAACTTTCTCAGAACTATTTTGTCCCGACCGCACAAAATAAATTATTTTCAGCCATACATCTTAAAAGTGTTTTTCATCAAATTCCGATGTCCGAAAGATATATCGAAAAAAACTGTATTCGCCGTCAATGGAAGGAAATTTAAGTTGCCAAGGCTACCATTCGACCTGAAGAATTCACCATCAATATTCTAGGAGCATACGAGTAAGATATGCAACGCCTATATTGACAATATAATGGAGTTTAGAAAAACTAAAACAGATCATGCCAATGACTTAGAAGAAGTTTTTATGGCTTAACAATATGCAAATTCTACAAAAGCGAGTTCTTTAAATATGAAATTAATCAATGTTTACAATGTAAATATAAGATTTCCCCAAGTTCCAAGGATTTTCTGGATATTAAAGACGATTAATTTGTGAAGTAGAAAAATCACTTGCAAAGTAAAAGGTTGACTTATTAAACAAATTACCAACTAAAATTTAATTTAAATCAACAAATTAAAGCGACCACACACTTCAAGTGACATGCTTATAGCCAATCCAGACTTTAAAAAGGAGTCCCAACTAAATACCGACGCCTCTAATTCTTTAATATGAGCAGCATTAGAACAGTTAATAAAACCATTACCTTTGTATTACCCATTACACCTACCCTAGCCGAGAGTTATGAGTAACTCCATAAGATATCTTATGAATCGAAGTCTTAAACGTATGGTTCCCAGTCGTTCTTAAAATATTCCTTGCGTGTTACTGAATTCCGTGTAATTATATAATATCTTACCTTCAAGAAAAATAATTTTTATTTTGCTGATTTTGAATTTATTTTACTTTATTATTAATTGAGAAAGACACAATTCGAATCACACAACACGAAAAAGTCCCGTTATAAAGCTTCGGAGAGCTTTCAAAGCTTACACTTATAAGCTCACATGTTTATTGTGGACTGACAAATATAATTCAAATTATTAAAAAGTGCTCGATTAAACACTCATTTGCGAAAACATATTCAAATTGAAAATCTATCTATATATACAAAAAAAAAATTGCTGTTCGCTAAAACTCGAGAACGTCTGAACGAATTTATCTTATCTCGGTCTTGAATTATTTGTGGAGGTCTATGGAAGGCTTAAAAGGTGAGAAAAATTCGAATATTTGCCGGGAAAATCCTTAAACAGTATTTTTCTATTTCCCATACAAACGTTTTCTAAATAAAATGGAGAGTCAATTTGTAATTAATTACCGCTGCATGAAGTTAAAATTCACAAAATACGTAGTACATAAATAGCAATCATAATATTTGAAATTCGACTTGACAACCAACTAATATGTCAATCCATCCTGTCGCATTTCAGAGCACGGAAAAAAGTATTTTAGGTTACGATATCTATGAGTGCATCCTTCTATCTTTATGGCTACGTGCGCGAGAACTTTATTTACTTTGGTGATCCTTTGTAATACTGGCATTCCAAGTAATGTGCTCTTTTTTGTGATAGTGGCACTTAATGAGCGGGAAATTTTCTCACTTTGATTAATTACAATTTACGATGCCGAAGAGAGGACGGCCTGACTTAGGTCGTCGTAGTCAATCAAATGTGCGAAGAGCTACCTCACGTGCTAACCGCACTGATGACCAGAGACAGAAAGATCAAGACAATAGACATATTGCTATATCTGAATTGCGTCCTTTAGTGAGTGACAATGTAGGAGATAGGCATAGAATGCAACGAGTTCGTGCACATCAAACACAACAATAGCAAGATAGACATAATGAAATTGAGCGAATCCGCAGACGCAGTGCTCCTGTGATTCTTGAACGGGCTGCATTCCACTATGATCCGGCAATTGATTATTGTGCCGACAAATCGGTAACAATTGGGGAAATGAAAACAATTTTTATATATTGTAAGGCGTTAGACTTACCCCCGTGGGTAAGTCTGACATTAAAGCGGGAAGTTTCCTTGGAGGAATTAGGAGTATAGGCTGAAGGACCACCCGTGGATAAGCCCGACAGTGTCAAATGCGGGATTTAAAGCGAGTGCGCAAGGATCTGCGATCAGTACCTAAAGGACCCCCTGTGGGTAAGTCCGGCGGCGGTACGCGAATCAGCCAAACAGTAGAAGTCAGGAGCAAGTGGGAAAAGGATCAATGATCAGCGTCGGAACTGAAGCCCAAGGGTAAAACGAGTCGGGATGGGTTATTCCCGGACACGACAGGTATCCTGGTGTCATAGTGATAGCGATGGATCGGCCTGACCGATTCCTGACCGTTAAGACCAGGTGTTATCCTGTAAAGCGAGGGGTAGTCAGCTCGGGAACTCAAACCCAACAGCAAAACGAAGCAGGGACACCCCGGGCAATTCAATAGGATCCTGATCCAGGCGCTGGGGCGTATGCACAGCGTTTCACCTGGAGTTAGAGGAGACGCGACGCCAAAATTTAAACATTCATACACCAGGCACACGTCATCTTTCAAAATACGTGTGCCCTTGTAGATGTTCAAGACGATTTGTTCCGCCAGATTTTGGCCAGAGAATATTTTCGTCCAAGAGCATCAGCCAAGTGCGGTGAAAAAAAAAATGACCAAACCTGTGGGTGTAAAACTCCCACATGTTACGGCCACTGACCAACCTTCCACTTCATCTTCCTCTGTTTTAAAAAACTAATGTCTTCTCTAACACTTACCTATCAGAATACAAGAGGGTTACGTAGTAAACTTCCCAAACTGTATTCTGAGTGTTCTTTCTGTGCATCTCACATTATTGTATTTACAGAAACTTGGTTAAAGCCGGAGATCTTAAGCTCCGAAGTTTTTCCTAGTAGGTACACCACTTTTAGATGTGATAGAACTCTGCGAAGAGGAGGAGGAGTGTTAGTCTCTGTAGACTCCAAACTCGCTTCTGAAGAGGTAAAATCACAAGAGTTTGGTGACATTGAATTCCTTTGCATCAAAATCACTTTGTCCGATCAATCTTTGTATGTTACCTGTTCGAACATACCACCTTCGTCCGAACCACCAACATACTGGCAACATTTGTCCGCTATTCGTTTGGTTTTCGATCGTCCGTCTGATGGTGACCAGCTGATAGCTCTGGGTGACTTTAATATCCCAGAACTTATATGGTCAAATGTTGAAAATTCACCGTCTTTACAGCTTAACTCCCACCACGTCTTCCCTGTCGGCATGTGCGACATCTCACTCGGGCAAATTAACCACGTTAGAAATTCTTTTGGTCGGCTGCTGGACTTATGTTTCGTTTCTGATCCTGATGGAAATACTCTTTCCAGAACCTTGCCCCTTTCTGACCCTGAGGATCCATATCATCCCCCTCTTGAGCTTTCAATTGAAAACAACTCCTTAATTGACCTTATGTCTACACTTAAATCTCATAAAGTTCGTTTCTTTCGTAAGGCTGACTTTATGAAATTAAATAAGTTAATTTCGGAATTTGATTGGTCTGATTTACTGGCGTGCGATGATATAAACTTAGCATTACAAAAATTTTATTTCACTGTAAACTCATTTTTTGACGTTTGTGTGCCGTGGAAATATCCGTCCGCTTCAACGAATCCGCCTTGGTATACAAGGCATCTTAACAACTTAAAGAATAGCATGAGTATAGTTAGTTGTACTAACTATATGTTGTACAATGTAGTGCCAGGAATGAGGCGAACGGTAGGAAAAAAAAGGATTTGAGGATGATTTTAAAGACACTCGGGTTAGGTTTAATTCACTTTCCTTTCTTTATTATAAAAAACGAAGTTTAGCGGCAAGAGATAACTCCAAAAACTTCAAATCATTCCAGAGATGGTAAAATTCTCTAGTGATGGCACAGTCGGTGGTTATCGATATACATATGTATGATATGTTAGTAAATACTATGAATATGTACATATGTGATTATATATTGTAAATTATGAATTCAGCATGAACATCCCGGCCCCCTTGCAACGCAGGTGCAAATTTGGGCCTTTTGTCAATGGCCGCACGGGCCCGACAAAATCCATCCAAAGGCGGAATTTTGTGCGACAGGGGATCCTCGTTGACCAGCAATGAATCCCGAACGGATGATGTGAGGATACACTTCGGCCCCTAATACCAAGAATATGGTACTCGGCCTAAACCAGCGTTCATCCGCCAGGGCGAGGTTTGCGAAGGCTTCGTATGCCGTCGGATCGATTTCCCGTGCAGGCGATCTCTGCTGTAGCTGGGAATCAACGTGGAAGATGACTTCCTCGTCCAACGGCCCCCTGATCGACTGGAGCCTCGCTGTGCACACACCATCGGTCCCGACGCTTGTGACGGAGAAGCCCAAGGACCTTGCCAAGGATGCACTGATCCGACTGGTAGGACAGCAAGGGTCGATCAAGGCCTTCAATTCGAACTTCTTGACTCCGGTGTTGATAACCACCTCAGCCGTAGGCAAGACACTCGTGGCCTTATGTTGCAGGAGGGTAGACAGCGTGGTGGTATAGGCGCCACGCTGATCCTCCTGAAGCGCAGCAGGAGAACTAGCAGGACGGCGGTGAGGGGATCTGGATGGTGACCGCCTACGGGAGGAGCGGGAACGTTGAAGTGAGCGTCTTCGACGGCCCCCTTCATTGTGCAGATGCAGAAGCGTGTGGTGGTCCCTTTGGCAAAGTCGACACTTTCCCGCACTGCGGCAAGAGCGCCCGGAATGCTCATGGGCTAAGCAATTGCTGCAGTACTTATTGATAAGTACTGCTCGCAGGCGTTTCTCGGCCGTCAGCTTGAGGAATTGCTGGCACTTCCGCAGTGCATGAACTCCTCTCCACACTCGGCACCGATAGGAAGCGGTTCCCTGCGGCGGATAGTTTGGCTTCTGGGCCTTCGGACGCGGTGCCATTTTCTCTGTATGATAAGGAAAGAGAAGTAGAATTAGTGGTATCCTAAAACATATGACTAGACGTGAACATGGACAAACGAACATTGAAGAAGCATAGCGTAGGAGTTACTTTAGGAGTGGAAGAAGTATTAATTTCGCGATCGGCCGACGTATTACGCCTCTTGACGTAAGAACATCCACCACTCGGACCTTGTCGTCTGCACCTGAGCAAACCTTCTGAATTCGGCCGAGGCGCCATTCGTTCGTGGGCAGGACAACCATGTCATCGACCTGGAGATTCGTAGTTGGTGACTGCCACTTATTCCGTTTGTGGAGCTCCTTTAGGTATTCTTCCTTCCATCGGACACAAAATTGTTGATGAAGGCCCTTTAAACGTTGCCAACGGTTGATGATGGATACTGCGTTAGCTTTAATTTCTGGTTCGGCCAGAGCTAGCAGTGGGCCACCGATCAAAAAATGCCCGGGAGTCAAGGCTAATAAGTCAGTAGGATCCTCTGACATTGGAGAAATGGGCCGTGAATTAAGACACGCCTCGATTTTTATTAATAATGTCGAAAGTTCTTCAAACGTATATTTGATTGAGGAAGCAGACTTGTAGAAATGCGCCTTAAAGCTCTTCACTCCTGCTTCCCACAGTCCTCCCATATGTGGCGCACTTGGCGGATTGAAGTACCAGGATAGGTTTTGGTGGCTGTAGTGTGCAGTGACCATCTCTCTCGTTGCTTGTAGGAAATCCCGCGTGATAATGGCTGAGGCACCCACAAATGTCTTACCGTTGTCTGAATATAATTTCTGTGGGCAGCCTCTTCTACCAGCCAAGCGCGCAAAATCCGCCAGGAATTTCTCACTCGTCAAGTCTGACGTAGCTTCAAGGTGGATTGCCTTTGTGCTGAAGCAGACAAATACACACACGTAGCCCTTTGTGATAAGGCACGCACGGCCCGTATAATTTTTAATTTCAAAGGGACCGGCAAAATCTACGCCAGTGTGTGTAAACGGACGTGAGAAAGTGGCCCGTTCCGCGGGCAGCTCCCCCATGAGTTGGGTCTGCAACCGCTTTCGGTAGATCAAGCACAACTTGCATGCACTAATAGTAGCTTTTAGCAAAGTTTTAAGCTTTGGAATCCAATACTTGGATCGAATGAGTCGCATTAGGAGCCGACTCTCACCATGCAAGGATATGCGGTGAGTAAATCGAACCAGTAGACGGGCCCATGGACTGGAATATGGTATTATAATCGGATGTCTCTCATCGTAGGAAAGCGTGTCAAACGCAACAAGCCTGCCCGATGCTCGCAGTACCCCTCTGTGGTCTAAGAAGGGATTCAGGTTCTTGAGAGGGCTGGATGATGGGATCTGTTGCTTTTTTAACAAGCAACTGTATTCTTTTGGATACCCTTGCCGTTGGGTCAGAACATGAAGACACTCCTGTGCCTCTCGGATTTCGGCGGTACTGATTTCAGTTGGCAAGACCGTAGATGGTACCTTGCAACGCCTTAGGAACCGCAGGACATAAACGGTCACCCGGAGGGCACGACTTAGGTCTGAAAAACGATCTATGTAATCCTCCGATGGTGGCAACTTAGCCAAGTTGCATTTGCTCTCGAAAAACGAAGGATCAGCCCATGTAAAACTGGGAAGGTCCTTTAACTGCTCCTTTGGTATGGAGTTTGAAGGCAACTTTCCGGAATGAAGGGCGCCACAATACGCTCCTGCACAGAGCTGACCTTCCTCAGTTGACTACAATTCAATCCAATAATAATAAATGTTGTACATATATGTACAACATTGTGTGTAGTTGTTGTTAGAATAGCTGTACAGTTAGTTATTCAAGATACTTAGTAGCTCGGTCCAATTTCACCGTGCATAACGCAGAATTTTATAGGAGTTATATTCGCCGCTGTAGGATTCAGTTTACTCAGGATCCGAAGCAGTTTTATAACTTTGTAAACACTAAGCGTAAACATGTATCTTTTCCTCCACTGCTTACGTTTGAGAACTCTTATGCAAACACTGATCAGGCAATGGCCGATCTCTTTGCACAGTTTTTTCAAAGAACTTATTCACCTAGCAGCAGCTCAGCTCAGCCTTACACTTATGATATCCAATCAGCCAATCTTATATTTCGCCCATCTTTCGATCAAAGTGGTGTGTTATCGGATCTTCTTAAGGTCAAGCCCTTGTATTCCCCAGGCCCTGATGGAGTACCAGGCTGTGTTCTGAAGAACTGCGCCGAGGCTGTGTGCAAACCGCTCGTTAAACTCTTTAATCTATCGCTGGAAACTTCGATCTTTCCCTTTATGTGGAAGAAAAGGGAAAAAATGCGACGCTGCAAATTATAAAGGCATCTCTAAATTGTCAGCAATTCCAAAGATTTTTGAAAAACTTATCACTCCACATTTGCAACACCTATGTAGTTCAATAATAACTCCGAGCCAGCATGGCTTCATGAAGCGCCGCTCCATCACTACCAACTTATTGGAGCTAACATCTTTTATCACTGATGGCTTCCGGAATGGCTTACAAACAGACGTCATTTACACTGACTTCAGTAAAGCATTTGACTCTGTTAACCATTCGCTTCTTATAAGTAAACTCAGTCTTTTGGGATTCCCAACTGATCTTCTTATCTGGATTTCGAGCTACTTATCTGGGAGAACCCAACGTGTTTTCTTTAAAGATGATACCTCGCGTTTAGTCCGCGCCACATCTGGGGTGCCCCAAGGAAGCCATCTTGGACCCCTACTTTTTACACTGTTTATTAACGACTTGCCCCTTGCCTTAACTAACTCACTTGTACTTATGTACGCTGATGACGTTAAGCTATGCCTTCAGTATAAATTCACTAGCGCCCAGTCTGGACTTCAATCCGATTTGGATAAATTTTAAAATTGGTGTTTAGCAAATAACCTAAAGCTTAATGGATCGAAAACTCATGTCTTTTTACCGATCTAGTCCTCAACAGGCTATGTACTTTCTCTATGGGAACGCCTTAGAATGATTAACTCAGGTTAACGATCTAGGTGTCCTATTAGATTTGAAACTTAAATTTACGGACCATAAATCTACCATGGTTAATAAAGTTATGAATGTGCATGGTTTTATTAATAGATGGTCAAAAGAATTTAATGACCCGTACATAACTAAAACGTTATATACATCACTGGTCCGTCCGATTCTTGAGTATGGATCGTGTGTCTGGAGTCCTCAATATGGAGTACACCAAGATCACATTGAATCTGTACAAAAAAACTTCCTTACTTTTGCGCATAGAGGACTTAATTGGGATGCAAATCTTTACCTCCCCTCTTATCGTAGTAGACTTTTACTAATCAACTTTCCATCAATAACAAACCGTAGAACGATTCTGGGTGTCATGTTTCTATACAATCTTATTTATGGAAATATAGACTGCCAGCATTTACTAACACGCTTAAATTTTAACGTTCCTAGTAGAAGGGCTACTGTCTCAAATCTATTCCCGCGATTCGAGCCGTACGTGCTAACTAACCACCTAAAAGTTAAATTTTTAAAAGATCAAAATGTGGAGGAGTTTAAAATTCTAAGAACAAATTTGAAAGATTTAAAAAAAAAAATATGTATAAAAACAAATTACTTATCAATCGGGAAATTATGCTATTCTGCCATGCACATCTAAATAACCATCGTGTTATCTGACAAGCAGATAAGCTTGCAGACAGCAGGTGCTTCTTTGTTTTGCTTTAGTCATTGGTTTTTTTTTTTGCTAGCCTTAACCTTAAAGTGCATTCGAAATCGAATAGAGTAATTTAGCATCTTGAAATTTGTTGTAAAATTTTAAAGTTCAAATAATGAATGAACCACCTTATTATTCAATTATATATATAAGATGAGTTTAGCCAATAATGTTAATTTACAAAAATTCTAGGATCATACTTGAAAGACCCTAGAGTAAGCTATGATTTGTGAATATATATTACTTTAAAATAGAAGTATGAGTGAGTAAGTTCTTATTTCCGTAATCTTGGAAATGTGAGTAGAAATTCTAATTGGGGGTCTTAACAACCATTTTCTTAAGACTAAGGTAGGGTGGGTAGTGAAACCGTGTCCGAATTTTAACATCATTGTCGGCACATTTTTTTTTCTCTTTTGCTCTGTTGTTATTTCAGTCTCTTCTGCTATTATGCAATCAGGGGCAATGACCTCCAAGTTTTCTAGTTTGTTTTTGTTTTCGTAGGGACTCTTTATTTATTCTTAACGTGATCAAATGTACTGGATTTTAGCAAAACCCACCCCATCTCCCAAAAGAGAACTTAGCTACAGCTAGGCAGAAGGTCATATAGTCTGCGTAAAAACAGAGGGACAGAGAGATGGACATGCTCATATTGACTCAGGAGGTGGTCCTGATCAAGATGGCCCTGATATATAAAGAACTTTGTAGTGTCGGACACGTCTCCTTCACTGCGTTACACACTTTTTGACCAAAACTATAATACCCTCTGCAAAGGTATGTATATTTAAAAATGTTTAATGGGTGACTTCTTGCTCTCTACGAAGGGTGTCTTCCTGACCCATATATACTAACATCTCATAATCGCAATTTATAACAAGATAATTGGAGAAGTATAAGCAGTGGCAAATTCTTAGAATACCTTCTTAATTAGAAAGCAAAATACGGGATTTACAAATTTTTTATATGATAATTTTTGAGAATAACAGTTCCTTGCTACCATATATCGAATGGGTACCAAGAGACGGGTCCAGATAACAATTTTTTATACCATGCCCAACAAAAATTACACAGAATCTCTTTTTCTAATAAATCTAAAATTAAATAATGAACCATTTTCCGCGAACTCCATACCACCTAAAATATATTCAAATATTTCATACTGCCTACATTAAAAACATTCCATGGCATGATAGGTACCGAAACTTTAATACAATTTAATGACATTGTGGCGCTACCAGCTTTTTGATAGCGGCCGAATAAAAACAATTGCAGTTCCGGCTTATAATTTATTGGGAGCTAATTCCGCGCAATATAACAATATAGCGGCCCGTCAATAACAACTCCAAAATATGCAAGCAGAAGAACAGCTTTGCCGGAGAAGCTCTTCCAAAGCTCCCAAAAGCGTATGCGCTACAAATGACAACTGGGAGATAAAAGAGAAGATTAAATGCCACTGCAGATCGAAGACGGCGCAGATGGCAAGTGAGCCCACCCGTCCGGCCAAGCAAGCCAGGCAGGATCAAGGGGGGCCCCGCCCCAAGCCCGGGGCGGCCAATGGCAAGCCACCCACTACCGCCACCATGGCAACACATCCAAAGCGGTCCTTCGTAGAGATCTCGAAAAGCTCGAAAACCCGATGGTAAAGTCCCAAAGGATAAGTGGAGATGGGTAGAAGCAACCCAAGCAGCAAAATGCTTTGAGCTCCTGGTCCGGGAACCAGGCCCACCTCCTGTCTGCAAAGACGTTGGGTGGTACCAGGGCAGGCAATAGCCTGCGATGACGAAAGGTCTGCAGAGCTGTACAGGACGGTGGTAGAAGAGCTGGAGGGCGCAAAGCTTGTTGCGTTGAGTTGGTGAGACGTCCCTTGTTGGCCTAGAGCAAGGATCTGGATCTCTGCCTCTATAAAGGAGCCAAGCCATATCCTTACAATGTTGCAGAGGTGTATCCCATACCTTCCCACAACGAACTGGCGGGTCTAGGAAAGTCTAGCTAGGAATGTCGGCTTCAGTTACTATAAAGGTATACAAATCGTACTCGGGTGAAGGTACGAAAAAGGCCGCAACTGAGGAGGAACTGGCGTTAGAGTCCTTACATAGCGAGGACAGCTACAGCACGGATGCGTCGCTGCTGCGCAGGATGGCTGCAAGTCGAGTCATCGACCAAGACATTTCCGACGACGAGGAGGCGGAGATCACAATGGTGGAGGCGGAACTGTCAGATGTCCTTACGGATTCTGCAGGTAGACCTCCACCATTGAATTTAGTAAGCTAATTCCAAGAATTTATTAGCTAATACTGAAGATAAAATTAGAGTCTGCATTCTAGCTAAAAAGCACCTTAGCATATTTTTGCTCCATAATTACAGCAACGAATACGCATTGTCTTGACAGCCACCTTGGAGTCCCAAACGACTCCTATTCGGTTACTATCGACATACGACCCTAACGAATCAAGGAAATCTGGGCCTCCTTATAGGATGTGACTCCAATTCTCACCACTCACAATGGGCGAGCTCAAACACAAACAACCGCGGTGAGCCTCATAACATTCTTAGGTCTTTATTCTTAGGTCAAACCTTTTCCTCTGCAATAAGGGAGATGATCCCACTTTCATTATTGCTAATCGCAGGGAATCCATTGATCTCACGTTTGTATCGAAACAGATACTTAGCCATATAGCCCTTTGGAAGGTCCTACAGAAACACTCTTTCTCCGATCGCATTTACATTTAAACATCCTTTAATTTGAAAATCACAGAACCAGCGGTTTTTCAAACCCCTAAAAAAAATAACTGGCCCAAGTATTATCAAATCTTGTCGAACGCTTTTTCAGCAAAGCCATCTGAACCAAAAAAAGAAGACGGCACTTACAAGACCAATACAAGTGAAGGATCTCTAGTCACACTACTAGAAACCCACTTTCCAGATTGCACCCCGAAGATGCGGATGCGCCGCCCTATACAAATGCCTCTCCCATAAACTTCAAACTGGATAATGAACAGAAAGCTCTATACGGGGCAATACACAGTTTCAAAACCTATCAGTCGGCACGTCCCGACAGGATAATACTTGCCCAACTAACCTAAATATCTTCAACAGATCCCTTGTCCTATCGTCTTCATACCCAAAGCGGGCACACCATCACAAACGACCCCAAAAGATATCCGACCTATCCAAATCTCGGAATGCACAGCATGCTTACAAAAAGGGTAAATCCACCGAGCCGGCCCTCCAAGCGATCATTTCCAAAATAGAGAAAGCATTTTCTCAGAAGGAATACGACCTGGTAGCCTTTCTGGACATCCAGCACCTTGAGGACTCTTGGAGTAGACGATAACCAGGTAGGACTCATTGACCAGCTACTAACCAGCAGAATAATGACGTCCTCACTAGGCACATCTTACTTAACAAAGACCGTCAGTAGAGGCACACCGCAAGGCGGAGTCCTTTCCCTTCTCCAATGGAATATAGAAACTCGATTCTATGCAAGATGAAAGAGGGAGCCTCCAGAATGGTGGCTTACGTAGACGACGTCACAATCCTTATGAGCGCAAAATTGCAAACCTTGCAGTAATGGCCTGGGAATAAATGCGCAGAAAACAGTGTTAGTTCTGTTCAGCAGGAAATACAAACCCCCACCCCTCGTCCCACCAAGATTAAACAAAGAAGGCTCTCCTTCAGTAAAAGCATCAAATACCTAGAGCTAATTCTGGATAGAAAGGTAAATTGGAACTCCAATATTGATAAAAGGTCAAAAAAGGCTGCTGTATCACTCTTTACCTGCAAAAAAGCCGTAGGAAGCAAGTGTGGCAAAAGTAGTGGCTATCAGGCTATAGAAAACCCGACAATGGAGCCACCTTAAAACGGGTCACTCCACAATTCTACAAAACAGTACAGACTATTGTACTCCCAGGGAGTATCCACAAACACCCTTCCAGTTGCTTATTTCAAATAGAGAGGAGTGGGAGAATCAAGTTACAGGCCCTAAGAACGCAGTATGATTCTATACTAATGGCTCCAAATGAAACAATAAAGTTGGAGGAGGGATATACTCCGAACAACTAGGCATTAAAGATTCTTTTAGACTACCCAATCACTACAGCATATTTCAAGCTGAAGTCATAGCTATAAGGAAAGCACCAAAAAGAAGCACCTCAAGACATATAACACTACACTACGAGGAGTCAATATATAGTATATAGTGATAAGCATGCGGCTATAAAATCGATCAGCTCGATTTCCAGGAACTCCAAAACATCCTCAGACTACAGGTCATTTCTTCACTAGATGGCAAACCAGTAAGACATAAACTAAATTTGTTCCCACACAAATATAAATTTAAGTAAACAAAACATATTTTCTTTCACCATTAGCTGTACAAAAACCAAAAATTTTAGCTGGCTTCAAAACGCTAGCTGCAACAACCTTCTTGATGATGCGCCGCCAACTCTAACCTAAATCTCAAAGAAAAGAATATCACATTACTTAGGATGGCCCAACGATAATGCAGTACTGAAGCTGCTTATCGAATTGAACCATGGGCATTTAGGATTGCCATTGAGAACGATACGGTTTGCCAGAGGGGGACCGTTAGGATGGGTTGTTTTTGGGCCTGTAGAAGGACAACAATCACCGAGGCCTTGAATTATAACGTGGAACGGATGGTCGAGGACACCTCGAGATCGATAATTTTGGTTTGAAGGCGTCGCCAGCGGTTGCAGTGAGCGACGACCTGAGGGCTTATCAGATCTTGGAGGACTCTACGGTGCGAGTTGCGACACAGACGGGATTAATGTGGAAGAAGGGTAACATTGTGCTGCCACATATATATGATATGGCGTAAAATAGGCTGATCAGGAATATTTAGAAAGATTATGAAGGATTACGAAAGATTACGTCGTTGCTACGAGGAGATCGCTACGGGAAGCGATAAGACTTGGTACTTGTCACATTTTGGAGTGGAGAATCCCAACAAGCCGTAGAAGATACGATTGGTATTTGATGCAGCGGCACGAGCTGGAGAAGGGTCGTTGAATTCTGTGCTGAGCAAGGGGCCGCAACGCAAACCCGGTGCATCTCTTATCTTCCATTTCAGGGAAGGTGCTGTCGGAGTCTGCAGCAACGATTTCTGTGCAGAGATGGGTTTTACCAACGGGACCCCGATGTTTATGAGATGTGAGTAAAGACGTTTGGAGCTGCATTCTCACAGAGTGCGGAGCTTCACCTGAAGACTGGGAATGCCAAGCAATTCCTGGTTTCGAATCGAGCGAAGCTATCTATGTATTTACCACAGTGAAGGTGATACATGCAATAGGCGGATTTGAGCTGTGCAAGTTCTCGTCTAGTTCGCCCACAGTAGAGAGGATGTTCGAACCCAGCGATCACGCCCACAGTATTGGATGGGGTGAAGCCGAGCAAAAGACTTTGGGAACGCGGTGGCAGCCAGCCACGGACGACAGGTTTCGAGTGAAGTACAACGCCTTTTTGGATTGGCTTAAGAAAATGGACAAAGTGAAACAATTTCGGAGCCCACGACACTATTTTGGATCTGGGCTGATGAAGACTATTGATATGCACGTGTTTGTGGATGCGACTCAGTCGGCATTCACGGGAGTGATCTACTGAAGAATCACGTCTGAGGACGGCGACGTGCAAGTGATGTTCGTGTGCGCGAAGACACAGTGTGCACCGAGGCGAACGAGACAACTCCATGGTTGGAACTGCAGGCAGCCGTTCGAGGAAGGAGATTGATGGACACAGTCAGGCAGAATCACGGTGTGCCCATTGCAGAGATTGTACTATGGACAGACTCAAAGACAGTGATGCGTTGGATTGGCAGCATGCACAGGTGCTAAATCAGTTCCTAGGAAATAGAGTAGCCGATATTCTGGAGTCAACAAAGGTGGCCCAGTGGAGATGGCTAGCTGACCAGAAACTGCACCCGCCGACGGAGCGGATGTAAAAGATGAAAAGAATATACCGAGTGAGTTTGTGCTCGTTGGGGCAAGTGATACGTTTATATCGTTACAGAGGTTCTCAAGCTTCACGCGATTGTTGAGGACTACGGCCTGGTCCTAAGGTTAAGATGAGATTGAGGACTATGGCCTCACTGTGGCAAAGTGTGGGGAAACTGAGAACTTGTTGGTCCGCAGACCAGGTTTCGCACCGGCACAGTCTCACGGAGATGATTGTGCGAGATGCCCGCGTGAGGATGAAGCATCCAAACGTGCACGCCGCTGGACACTAAGAGAAGCGGTGGGTGTCCTTGTTTACGAGTCTGACCACCAGGGCGATTCATTAGAAACTGCATAATTGTGATCAGGAATTTAATCAGCCGTCAAGTGCCAGTACATAGACTGCGCTGCACCAACGGAAAGAACTTCGTTTGAGCAGACTGGGAGGCCAAGAAATTTGCGGAGGTCTTTGAACCCGAGAGGCGGAACTGTCAAGTAAGGGCATTGAATTGATCTTTAATCGGCCAGGGAACACGTCAGAAAGTGAAGAGAGTGCTGCGTCACACAGTGAAGGAGGAGGCATGTCTTGGATAGAGGCGGAGAACATTGGAGCAGCTAACCCGCCGGATACCCCCGACCTGGATGGAGACCTTATTTAGGAAGGAGCTACGCGGAAACAGTGGAGCATAGCAAAGACACTGAGAAGCCGTTTTTGGAAGAGGTTTGCCTTGGAGTACCTACCCACGCTAACACGGATGGTGAAGTGGTGGCGCAGAGAGAAGCCGCTTCGTCGAGAAAACGTGGAATTCATTTGCGAAGCAGTCTTACCGAGACTGGCGGAAAGGCGTCGAGGAGGAGGCCTTTGCTGCCACATCGCCTCCGGTATGTTGTAGGCAATCTCCACCCGAGTGACGACACTAACAGAAACTTTCTTAGATCTATTTTGCATACCCAGACAAGAAGCCTGTTCGCCGGTGTGCAGCCCTGTCCCGACAGCACAAAATAAATTATTTTCAGCCATACATCTTAAAAGTGTTTTTCATCAAATTCCGATGTCCGAAAGATATATAAAAAAAAACTGTATTCGCCGTCAATGGAAGGAAATTTAAGTTGCCAAGGCTACCATTCGACCTGAAGAATTCACCATCAATATTCTAGGAGCATACGAGTAAGATATGCAACGCCTATATTGACAATATAATGGAGTTTAGAAAAACTAAAACAGATCATGCCAATGACTTAGAAGAAGTTTTTATGGCTTAACAATATGCAAATTCTACAAGTGCGAGTTATGAATATAATATTATAATTATAAATATGAAATTAATCAATTTTTACAATGTAAATATAAGATTTACAATGTAAATATAAGATTTCCCCAAGTTCAAAGGATTTTCTGGATATAAAAGACGATTAATTTGTGAAGTAGAAAAATCACTTGCAAAGTAAAAGGTTGACTTATTAAACAAATTACCAACTAAAATTTAATTTAAATCAACAAATTAAAGCGACCACACACTTCAAGTGACATGCTAATAGCCAATCCAGACTTTAAAAAGGAGTCCCAACTAAATACCGACGCCTCTAATTCTTTAATATGAGCAGCATTAGAACAAGACGATAAAACCATTACCTTTGTATTACCCATTACACCTACCCTAGCCGAGAGTTATGAGTAACTCCATAAGATATCTTATGGATCGAAGTCTTAAACGTGTGGTTCCCAGTCGTTCTTAGAATATTCCTTGCGTGTTACTGAATTCCGTGTAATTATATAATATCTTACCTTCAAGAAAAATAATTTTTATTTTGCTGATTTGGAAGTTATTTTACTTTTTTATTAATTGAGAAAGACACAATTCGAATCATACAACACGAAAAAGTCCCGTTATAAAGCTTCGGAGAGCTTTCAAAGCTTACACTTATAAGCTCACATGTTTATTGTGGACTGACAAATATAATTCAAATTATTAAAAAGTGCTCGATTAAACACTCATTTGCGAAAACATATTCAAATTGAAAATCTATCTATATATAAAAAAATGAATTGCTGTTCGCTAAAACTCGAGAACGTCTGAACGAATTTATCTTATCTTGGTCTTGAATTATTCGTGGAGGTCTATGGAAGGCTTAAAAGGTGAGAAAAATTCGAATATTTGCCGGGAAAATCCTTAAACAGTATTTTTCTATTTCCCATACAAACGTTTTCTAAATAAAATGGAGAGTCAATTTGTAATTTATTACCGCTGCATGAAGTTAAAATTCACAAAATACGTAGTACATAAATAGCAATCATAATATTTGAAATTAGATTTGACAACCAACTAATATGGCAATCCATCCTGTCGCATTTCAGAGCACGGAAAAAAGTATTTTAGGGTACGATATCTATGAGTGCATCCTTCTATCTTTATGGCTACGTGCGCGAGAACTTTATTTACTTTGGTGATCCTTTGTAATACTGGCATTCCAAGTAATGTGCTCTTGTTTGTGATAGTGGCACTTAATGAGCGGGAAATTTTCTCACTTTGATTAATTACAATTTACGATGCCGAGGAGAGGACGGCCTGACTTAGGTCGTCGTAGTCAATCAAATGTGCGAAGAGCTACCTCACGTGCTAACCGCACTGATGACCAGAGACAGAAAGATCAAGACAATAGACATATTGCTATATCTGAATTGCGTCCTTTAGTGAGGGACAATGTAGGAGATAGGCATAGAATGCAACGAGTTCGTGCACATCAAACACAACAATAGCAAGATAGACATAATGAAATTGAGCGAATCCGCAGACGCAGTGCTCCTGTGATTCTTGAACGAGCTGCATTCCACTATGATCCGGCAATTGATTATTGTGCCGACAAATCGGTAACAATTGGGGAAATGAAAACAATTTTTAAATATTGTAAGGCGTTAGACTTACCCCCGTGGGTAAGTCTGACATTAAAGCGGGAAGTTTCCTTGGAGGAATTAGGAGTATAGGCTGAAGGACCACCCGTGGATAAGTCCGACAGTGTCAAGTGCGGGATTTAAAGCGAGTGCGCAAGGATCCGCGATCAGTACCTTAAGGACCCCCTGTGGGTAAGTCCGGCGGCGGTACGCGAATCAGCCAAACAGTAGAAGTCAGGAGCAAGTGGGAAAAGGATCAATGATCAGCGGCGTCCCTGAAGCCCAAGGGTAAAACGAGTCGGGTTGGGTTATTCCCGGACACGACAGGTATCCTGGTGTCATAGTGATAGCGATGGATCGGCCTGACCGATTCCTGACCGTTAAGACCAGGTGTCATCCTGTAAAGCGAGGGGTAGTCAGCTCGGGAACTCAAGCCCAACAGCAAAACGAAGCAGGGACACCCCGGGAAATTCAATAGAATCCTGATCCAGGCGCTGGGGCGTATGCACAGCGTTTCACCTGGAGTTAGAGGAGACGCGACGCCAAAATTTAAACATTCATACACCAGGCACACGTCATCTTTCAAAATACGTGTGCCCTTGCAGATGTTCAAGACGATATTTTCGTCCAAGAGCATCAGCCAAGTACGGTGAAAAAAAAATGACCAAACCTGTGGGTGTAAAACTCCCACATGTTACGGCCACTGATCAACCTTCCACCTCATCTTCCTCAATCTCAAAAAACTAATGTCTTCATTAACACTTTCCTATCAGAATACAAGAGGGTTACGTAGTAAACTTCCCAAACTGTATTCTGATAGTTCTTCTTTTGCATCCCACATTATTGTATTTACAGAAACTTGGTTAAAGCCGGAGATCTTAAGCTCCGAAGTTTTTCCTAGTAGGTACACCACTTTTAGATGTGATAGAACTTTGCGAAGGGGAGGAGGAGTGCTAATTTCTGTAGACTCCAAATTCGCTTCTGAAGAGGTAAAATCACAAGAGTTTGGTGACATTGAATTTCTTTGCATCAAAATCACTTTGTCCGATCAATCTTTGTATGTTACCTGTTCGTACATACCACCTTCGTCCGAACCGCCAACATACTGGCAACATTTGTCCGCTATTCGTTTGGTTTTCGATCGTCTGTCTGATGGTGACCAGCTGATAGCTCTGGGTGACTTTAATATCCCAGAACTTATATGGTCAAATGTTGAAAATTCACCGTCTTTACAGCTTAACTCCCACCACGTCTTCCCTGTCGGCATGTGTGACATCTCACTCGGGCAAATTAACCACGTTAGAAATTCTTTAGGTCGGCTGCTGGACTTATGTTTCGTTTCTGATCCTGATGGAATTACTCTTTCCAGAACTTTGCCCCTTTCTGACCCTGAGGATCCATATCATCCCCCTCTTGAGCTTTCAATTGAAAACAACTCCTTAATTGACCTTACTTTATGAAATTAAATAAGTTAATTTCGGAATTTGATTGGTCTGATTTACTGGCGTGCGATGATATTAGTGCGAACATTACAAAAATTTTATTTCACTGTAAACTCATTTTTTGACGTTTGTGTGCCGTGGAAATATCCGTCCGCTTCAACGAATCCGCCTTGGTATACAAGGCATCTTAACAACTTAAAGAATAGCATGAGTAGACTTTTGAATAAACATAGATTATCTGGCTGTACAATTAGTTATTCAAGATACTTAGTAGCTCGGTCCAATTTCACCGTGCATAACGCAGAATTTTATAGGAGTTATATTCGCCGCTGCAGGATTCAGTTTACTCAGGATCCGAAGCAGTTTTATAACTTTATAAACACTAAGCGTAAACATGTATCTTTTCCCCCACTGCTTACGTTTGAGAACTCTTATGCAAACACTGATCAGGCAATGGCCGATCTCTTTGCACAGTTTTTTCAAAGTACGTATTCACCTAGCAGCAGCTCAGCTCAGCCTTACACTTATGATATCCAATCAGCCAATCTTATATTTCGCCCATCTTTCGATCAAAGTGGTGTGTTATCGGATCTTCTTAAGGTCAAGCCCGTGTATTCCCCAGGCCCTGATGGAGTACCAGGCTGTGATCTGAAGAACTGCGCCGAGGCTGTGTGCAAACCGCTCGTCAACAGACGTCATATACACTGACTTCAGTAAAGCATTTGACTCTGTTAACCATTCGCTTCTTATAAGTAAACTCAGTCTTTTGGGATTCCCAACTGATCTTCTTATCTGGATTTCGAGCTACTTATCTGGGAGACCCCAACGTGTTTTCTTTAAAGATGTTACCTCGCGTTTAGTCCGCGCCACATCTGGGGTGCCCCAAGGAAGCCATCTTGGACCCATATTTTTTACACTGTTTATTAACGACTTGCCCCTTGCCTTAACTAATTCACTTGTACTTATGTACGCCTATGACGTTAAACTATGCCTTCAAGTATAAATTCACTAGCGCCCAGTCTAGACTTCAATCCGATTTGGATAAACTTCAAAATTGGTGTTTAGCAAATAACCTAAAGCTTAATGGATCGAAATGTAAACTCATGTCTTTTTACCGTCATATCTAGTCCTCACCAGGCTATGTACATTCTCTAGGGGAACGCCTTAGAACGATTAACTCAGGTTTACGATCTTGGTGTCCTATTAGATTTGAGACTTAAATTTACCGACCATATATCTCCATGGTTAATAAAGCTATGGGTGTGCTTGGTTTTATTAAAAGATGGTCAAAAGAATTTAATGACCCGTACATAACTAAAAAGTTATATATACATAGCTAAAAAGTCCGATTCTTGAATATGGATCGTGTGTCTGGAGTCCTTAATATGGAGTACACCAAGATCACATTGAATCAGTACAAAAAAACTTTCTTACTTTTGCGCTTAGGGGACTTAATTGGGATGCAAATCTTTACCTCCCCTCTTATCGTAGTAGACTTTTACTAATCAACTTACCAACATTAACAACCCGTAGAACGATGCTGGGTGTCATGTTTCTGTACAATCTTATTTATGGAAATATAGACAGCCAGCATTTACTAACACGCTTAAATTTTAACATTCCTAGTAGAAGGACTAGAAACTTTCGTCCTCTACTCCTCAGCCATTGCAGTTCGACATATGCCCAACACGATCCGTTCAGGGTATTATGTTCGGACTAAAATGGTCTCTACCACATCTTGTCACCTTGCTCTACTAACAATCTTAAATCGCTTATATTAACCGCCTTATCTGTGCAACACTCTTCCTCGTGATATCTTTCTCCTACTTTTCGCTTACTTAACTATCTCGAATCTATTCCCGCGATTCGAGCCGTACGTCATGCGGCAGCGTCCCTCGGTCGGTTGGACGGGAGGTGGGCTGTACGTATGCAGTGAGAACCGCGCAAAAAAAAAAAAAAAACTTCTGGTCTACCATAGATCCGTCGGAGCGTATGCACGCAGGTGTTTGGGGGCGAACGCAACCGGGAGGCGTGTCCTGCGGAGTAGGTAGGGCCTTCGTGCCCTGATCCGTCCGCCAGGCACCGAGAAGCGCATCCTACCCGCCGTATGCCTGAAAGGTGAGCCTATCGGTCTGCCAACACGGATTAGGTGCCGGCCACGGCGAAAGGGCATTCCCAATGAGCCAAGGATACCAAAGGTCCACGGCACCCACAAAGGAGAAGCAGCGACAGGATCAGCGAAGGAAGCAGCAACAGGAGCGGCGACGTCAAGGGAGCAGCGGCGTCGACGAGGGAGCAGCGACGACAACAACAGCGACACCACAGGCCCCGCAGCTGGAGCACGTGAGTCCAAAGGGAGGGAACCGTGAGCCGTTTCGGCGCCAGGCACCAAGACTACACGTCCTACTGGGCGCATGCTTTGAGAGGGCGTATGTATTGGCACCAACCCGTAGCGGGGATCGGGGATCGACGGGAGGACGAGCGGGTTCGTCGGCTGAGCCAAGCAGCCGGTAAGATTCACCCTTTTGTAAATTTATCGCAATAAAGGGGATATTTATTAAACGAAGCACCCTGTGTTATTTCTGGGCTCGTGCAATCACGTCGAATATATAAATTCGGTGGAACGTTCCCCAAACTCTGTAAGCTAGCCGCGGCATTTGTTGCGAGCAAAAGTTAACAAAAACAGTTCGTTTCAAGCCGCGACTCCTATGGCCTATAAAATCCTCTGGGATCCCCCGGTCGATACGTCGTCTCTAAGCTCCTGCATAAGGTTGGGTTCGTTCATCCGCAGTAGTAGCGGAGAGCTTAGTATATGTCATGTCCCGGGTGAGGCCGCAATTTCCGGACTCTTAACCGACTTGTTGATGTTTGGGTAGACAGATTCGTTTATTATTCGCTTTTCTCTCGAAGGTGATAAGATGGGCCCCTTTTATGCTGATAGTGGGCCTGTTGTCAATGGTAACCCTCGTTCGTCCTTCGTTGACGATTATTACCCCGTCATCTACGACTGCTCATCAAAGATTAGGTCATTAGTATTGAATATAGTACGATTTATAATGATATTTTTAGTGAGAATAATAGTTAGCATTCAATTTCGAATTTCGGAATTAGCATCCTTTTCCTGGAGAGGAGTGTTTCGAACAATTGACCTGAATCAACAAGCCCGTCCCTTTTCTCCTTGAGGATCCTATTGACTGTGTTTTTGTGTTTCTGTGTTAATAACAACCTGTTGTTAGCCTAAATAAGCGATGGCTGCCACGACCTTAAGGGCTGGGACCAAAAAATCAAGGCTCCTGGCCATTCTTTGGTATATCTTGAGCTCATCCAAAATATTCTGGGGATGTTCGATGTCAAATTCCAGCAGCTTCCTCATGTGGGATTGTGGGAGCATTCAGTTCGGGAGTTCTGACCGTGGAGTCAATTATGCTGGAAAACTCGAACAAATTTGTCGAGTGCCTAGCCAGGCCATGCTGTTCCCATACTAAAACATTCCCGTCTAACACCGGGATGTGTTTCGCATGCGAGAAGTCGGTGATCCGCGAGCTTGCGGTGAACAGCAGTACGATGGATTACGGCAAGCCTGTGGAAATTATAGCAAGTATTGAGTGTTGAGATACGGGCGAATGTGGCAGGAAAAATGTCTAGATAATGTTGTCGTTATTGACCATCGTCCTCCTAATGAGAACAGATGTTCCCAGATCTGCTTCTACACGCTCTTCCGAATAAAGCGGCGTCAGCTTATTCCCTAATCTCATGTTATTACGTAGGCGCACTTTTTCAACAACTTGGAAGACTTGGCTCTGTCTGGAGGGATTAATTCGGTCCAGGTTAGATTGTTGCGCTTTGTCAATTTTGGCTTTAATTGCCAGTTTGATCTCGTCGTGAAGTGGATGACCTACACTGGCCTAAATTCTGTGACCGAATGTTGCGACCTACTGTTTTCCACAGTAAACCGCAATATCAGTTCCACAGTATCCTTGATTTTTTTAATCAATTTTGAGGCATCTGGCGATTTCTGCCAGGGTACTGTGAAATCTTTCTATTTGGTCATTGGAGCTGTGTAGCGGTGGCGCATTGACAACATCGATGCTGTATTGGTTTTTCAGCAATGATGTGATTGTTTCGTTGTGGAAAGAGGCCTCGTTATCGCAGTATAAGGTTTAGGAAGGTTTTAGTTTAAGTATACCAATTGGAAAATAGGGTCTCTTACATCTATTATTGTACTAGAAACTAACGGTTGTACGATAGTAAACGTATTAAGGGACAGTCGTATTTCTTAATTCCTGCTTCTAGCTAATCTTGACAAGTTCGGGAAGTAATAATCTCGCAGGATTTGTTTTGCGTTATCCTGCGCATCCCAATGGGCGTGATTGTGCTTGGTGTTGGATTTCAAGCTGTTCATTGGCATTGGTAATGTCGCTGACGAAGGATTTACAATGCCAAAACATTGTTGCAGGGAACTCCTGTCTCAAGGCATGTTGAATGCAAGCCAAGGTAGGGAAATCACAGTGAATTGCATTCACAACGATATTGTTGATTATCTCTTTACCGGATTCAACATGTCTTTATTATTAAAGTTAATGATGTGGTGAGTTCTCATTCTCATTTGGTTTCTTTTTACTTTTTTCTATGGTGTATGAGAGCGAAAGCTCACTATGCACCGTGGCTGCATCGGACCGGGCCTCAGACTCTAAGTTGTTCGGGGGTTGCCGAGAAAGCGCGTCAAACAAAACTACTATGTTTTGTTTTCCGGGTGTGCAGAACACTTTCCAGTTGTTCTCATCAATAACGGCTTTTCATCGCTTCATCTTAGCGTTGGTATTTTTGACGGATACCGTGTATGTAGGAGGCTGGTGGTCTGTAAAAGATCCTTACCTCTTTGGTAGCTTATAGGTAATTCTGAAGTTTGCCTATTGCCCAGACAATCGCCAACAATTCCCTTTCGTTTGTGGCGTAGTTTATTTCGCAGTCTTTGAGTGTACGCGAAATCATGGTAATGGGTCTTTTAGTTTGAGATAATACCACACCTTCTCCACACGCTGAGGCATCTGTGGTTAAGTCCACCAATGAACCCACCTTAACTAGGGCCACTCCACCATTTTTCTAAACGACCCTCTCATCCCCAGCAGTACAGACTACTGAACTCCTAGGGAGTACCCACAAACACTCTTTCAGACCCTCATTCCAAATAGAGAGGAGTGGGAGGATCAAATTCCAGGCACTGAAAACGCACTATGCTTCTATACTGATGGCTCCAAAGGAAACAATAATGTAGGAGGAGGGGTATACTCCGAACAAGTAGGCATTAAAGACTCTTTCAGATCACTGCAGCGTATTTTAAGCTTAAGTGATAGTAATAAGGGAAGCACTAAAATACCTAAACACTCTTCACTATGAGGAGTGAATATTTATAGCGACAGCCAAGCGGCTATAAAATCGATCAGCTCGATCACCAGCAACTCCAAAACAGTCTAAGAATGCAGGTCATCTCTTCACCGCTCCAGGGAGAACTAGAGGGTACCAGTGTACCTATAGCCTCTACAAGCTCCAACTTAGAGAAGCCAACATAAAGGAAAACCAGCTCATCTGGAATCCGTTTCCCTTCCGGGAATCCGTTCCCAATTGCCGGCTGGCCCACAAACTCTGGCCCAAACTCTGAAACAAAAGAACATCACAACTACTTAGGATTTCAGATCCGGCCCACGGTATCTCAAGGGACCAATTGCGGTCTAAGTGCAGTGGTCGCCGCCTCAGAAGGAGACCGCCAGCCGTCTAGCCTAACCTAACCTACAAAGAAACTCTAGCTTCCGCTTCAAATAGCCTTACTATTGTTCATGTTCTCCAGCGCCTACTTCTGATCTGGTTCCAGTTCCTTCTGCAGATGCACTTTCTCTGGGTGCTACTCTTCTTCGTTCCATGGACCGTGTTCGATGGCATCTTCCTCCCTCAGCTGCTCTTGCTTCTGCTCGAGCTAATTCTTAGGGTCCTAATCTAACGGACTTACTTATGTTAAAACTGCTTTAACTCTGACAGGGGACCGCCTTATAAATCTCTGCTCACCGTGTGAGTCCTGCTCTCATTGTACTAAAAAAAAATCTGCGGTATGAGTACACTTCATGGGACAATCCACCGCATAATATAAAGGCAGAAGGTCTACTGTTATTTGCAACTCGACCTCTTCCCACCCGAGTGCTCGGACCTTATGCAGCCATGGCTACAAACACAACCGCTGAAGTCCTGCATCGCTCCTCCAGAAAATCTGCCATAGACCCAAAAGTATGAATGAAGTCCTAGTTTAATGTGTTTTGGCTTTCTTCCCACTTAGCCATTCCCACACAATAATGCAGCAGTCGATCTGAAGCGTTGGTTAAGACACTAAAGCCTAAAATCTTGTTCACTTGAGCCTGAAATATTAAACGCCGATTACTAAATTGTTATTTAAAAGATTCAGTGCGATATCATAAGTTTCGTTGTATATTTCCAAGGACCGACCTGCTACTAAGGCTGAGTCGCGAAGGCAGGATTGTAACCGCTGCAGCTTTTTCACCTTACTTATGTGCAGACTGCCGCCCATGATCGTGTGGAAGAGGAGACACCTGACACCTGAAATTGTTTTGAGCTGAAATTTTTGAATAATATAATATAAAATATAAATTTCTTAGGATAGCATGCCTAAAAAGTTAAAAAATTCAAAAATTTTAGCTGGCTTTAAAACGAAGTCAAACGCACACACATTAAACCGTGAATGTGAATGTATGAGCACGCATACATATAAAGATAAGTTTAAACGCGGAACAATCTTCTTGATGATGCGCTTCTCTGCAACCAAAAAAGTTCAATATTAAGAGCGTAAGAATGGGAGTAAGATTCTCTCTGGGGCCAGCTGGGGCTTGTAGCAAGAAATTTTTGCGCCCATTTTCGTTGTATAAAATGAGAAGTCCATATGTTGTATGGTTAGTGACATTTCGCACCTGGCCTTGCATTTTAAAATAGCAATTGGAGCTGGAGTGGGTTACCTGTGACTGAGCCGCTGGAGTTCATGACCAAGACCATCAAAAAATAAATTAAAATGGAAAAAATTATGGCAGAATTATTTTTACACCAAATTTTATTTACGCGCGCTTGATGTGTTTTAATTTGCACACAAGCTCCAAGCCGAAATGTGAAACGAATACATTCGTGAAGTGAATTGCAACGTATGTATGTACATATGTAGTAGGCAACGTATCGTATAACAACTAATACCTGTATTGCTTATTTACGGATGTTTGAAACTTTTTTCTATTATAATTATACTAGCTGTACCCTGCCACGCTTCTCTGTGGCATATTGTGGTTGGACGATCAAGAAATGAAGAACACGACAGACACGCTTTTTTGTGTGCCTTGGTACTTCATCCCAAACAATGAGTTTACATGCTCGCAGTTCTTTTCCCATACCTGATGTTGAAGTACATTTGAAGAAATTTATGTTCACGGTCTGGGAACGGGAGCAGGGCGCCAGCTTTGTAATATATTTGCCCTTTAATTTTGAAAGTTGGCATGAATTCGTCAGTTACAATTTACGAACCAAATTACGTCATTTGGAAGCAAGAATTATATTTCCTAGTATTTAATAGGAAATGATTAGATTCAGCAGTGGCTCCAGCTAGCAGAGTTCGCAGTGGCTCTGGTGGTGTTTCATGTTGACGAAATTTGATTTTCCCGCCAGAACAACACATTTCTTTCGTTTCATTATTGAACTTCAGAGCCTGGCAGCAAGTGCAGACGTGGTTTATCTACCCAATGACGACATGGCGACTGGAGCTATAATCAACAGCTGGATCATATCGAAATGCACGAAACGGCTGAGTTCGATCTACTGTTATCTGTGCACGGAATTCAACAGACCTTGCCCTATAGTGTTCATGTCTTTGCGAGCGAATTAAATCTATTGCTGTTGACTCCACGCCTTTCTGCTGCTTCCATGATAACTTCAATTACATAGCTGTCATTTGCGTTTTGTTATTCCAAGTCTGATTCTTTTTTGTTATACCACGTTTTATAGTGACTGACGATTCATGTCAAGTCACACGGGAACGCTGTCAAACGGGATAAAAAGTATCCTATGTCCGTTCCTACCAATTTTCAGCCAAATCTGTTTTGCCGTTCTTGAGTTATAAGTGGTGTAACTAACACGACTTTCTTTTATATATATAGATAGTATCATAAATAATAAAGTTTATTTCTGTGTCGCTAAAATGTATCGCCACCAGCTTTTTGATAGCTTCAATCGCAGTTTCAATTTGAATATCTTTATTTAGGATTAAATCCGCTCAACAAACCAAAACAGCGGACGGTCAATATTAACACCCAAGAATCAGCTCCCGAACAAGCATGCACTACAAACAAATCGCTTCTGATAAAATTTTTATTTTATTTAAATTAAATTATTAATTATATAAATTTATCGCAGCCGGCGTTCGGTCATTGTTCTATTTTAAGGACGATCCTTCATCAGCTCCACCAAAAAAGAATGAGATAATTAAAACGTTTCAATAATATTTATTTTTGCGCGCATGTGACATTGGGCGATACAAGATGATTATCTTCAACTATCTATCAATTTAAGGTTCCAATTCCAATTTAAGTCTTTTGCAAAACGATCAGAAATGAGAGAGACGCTCGCATTAGACAGCTGGCGGCCTGAAAGCACGCAAATTAATGATGCTGTAGATAGCTAGCTGCATTGAAGTCGAGCGGTCGAGAATGAGACTGCTTTCGACCAATACTATGGTCTGTATCGATATGATAAAATAGACATATTCAGCTTTATTTATATTCAGGACTAAAGAATTTATAAAGTTTTTGTTATAATTATATGGTCAGTCAATTTATGTTTTAAATCTAACAGGACACCAAGATCGTTAACCTGAGTTAATTGTTATAACGCATACCCAAAGAGAAAGTACGTAGCCTGTTAAGGGCTTGATTGCTAAAATGACATGAGTTTACATATCGATCTATTAAGCTTTAGGTAATTTCTTAAAGGCAAATTTTAAAATATATCCAAACCGGATTGAAGTCTGGATTGAGCACTAGTGAATCTAGACTGAAGGTAAAGCTTGACATCATCAGCAGGCATAAGTACAAGTGAAATATACAAGTGCATAAGTGACAAGTTAATAAAAAATGAAAACATTAGGGCTCCAAAATACATTCCTTCGCTTTATTGAAGTCAGTGTAAATGACGTCTGATTGTAAGCCCTTCCACTATTCATCCATGTCAAATATTAAATAATTATCCATTTAAATATTATATTATTCCTTTAACAGACAAATTTCTCCAAATAATTTTTTGATACATTTTTATTTATAAAGAATACATTCATTCGTAACATTTTTGCAATTTTTTGGCAACAGTATTTTTACTCCTAGTTTTTAAAATGTTAACTTCGTTTATTAAAATTATTAAATTGCTTAATATTTTAAATTTAATATTTCAGTGTATTTGCATATTTCTCTACATTTCACAAAAAATAAATACTCTAATAACAAAATTTTAATTATTTAATTTGTTGTTCTAGTTTTAATAAGACATTGATCGATGGTAAAAGAAATTGAAATTTTTTAAAATATAATTTAGTTATTGCGCTTAATGATTTTTTTTAAATATTGAGCAGTTTATGTAACAAAGTACAGTAAATTAAATATATAGTAAATACAGTAACCTTGATCCAAATCAGCCAAGCCTATCTTTGTACGTACGCCTCACTGACATTCATTATTTCTAACCGTTTTTCTATCTGTATGAACTTCTTAGTGGATATAAATATAGAGAAACATTTAACATCTCTCTTAAGTAAATAACTAATATGCAGAATTAATAAATAATAAAAATAATCACTACGGTAGAAATAAAAGGTTTTTTTTTTTTTAATTCAAAATATTTTTATAACTTTAAATAAAGAGGTTCTTATTTTTTTCTATTATTTTTTTTAATCAAGACGTTTCCCATACATGCATTTTATTTTTTTCGCAACAATTTTTTTCTAGTTTCTACAATGTTAACTTTTTATTTCACGATTTTTTTACTATTATATTTTTACGTTTGCAAATTTATGGACAAGCAATAAAATTATAGAATATTAAGTTTTGTTTATACAATTTGTAAAAACATGAACGTAAGTATTGTATATTCAACCTAAAACCCGACGGAGGATAATTTATTTAATTATATCAATATATATGAATATGTGAAATTTTTATTAAAACTTACTCCATATGCCATATTAGAGCACATCATATGAAAAAGTACAAGTCTAAAAAATATACTGTTCCTTATTAAAAATGTAGGACTTTTTTTAGAATTTAAATGTAAATTGTTTGAACAAATTTATATACAATTATTTTCAATAAATTAAACATTAAACTATAATTTAAACAACAAGATTAATTTAAACACTTATATTTAAACAAGAAAGGAAAGCTAACTTCGGGCGGAGCCGAAGTTGATATACCCTTGCAGTTGTGCCATTTCTGATCGTTCAGTTATAAGGCGGCTATTGGAATTTATATGAAATAATTGACAGTATGCTATAACATTACGTATATAGAAAAGCATTTTCTTTGTCGCATGGCATTGCCAGCCCAATAAATTGGGGATCGACACAGGAGGTAGGACATAAACGCGATAGATTTGCCGGCATGAGAGACTTTGTGTTCTCTTTTAATTTGAAAAATAGCTTCACGAAGAGAGGCTGCGTTAGGAAACAAGCCAGATTTGATCTGAAGAGATTTATAGATGCAAATATGAGGCTTCGATCAAACAAGCCGAAATTGTATTGAATTAAACAGAATTTATTGTAAGACCAAGAGAAGCTGCGCGGAAGAGTTAAAGCCTGACAAGCAATAAAGAAAACTTATGAATAAAGAAGAGGCCGTGCGTAAGAGTTTCGCCCTACGTAAGCCAAATTGACTATGTAGACTCTACACTGTAGAGATACAAGTCGGAAAAAAAGAAAGGAAATAAAATAATATAATTCGAGGCTGCGTTCAAACAAGCCAAGATTGTACTAAAAACAAATACTTTTTTTGTTTGTCTGGATTCAGAATGGCTGAAAATGTTTTAAACCTTTTCTATGCGACACCATTAAAAAGCCGATACTTCGAAATGAATGGGAGATGTGGTTTAGAGCATTCACTATCTCATTGGAGGTCGAGCAGATCGAGGCACCCAAGATGAAGAGAACTAAACTCCGTCACATGGGTGGTGTCCAACTGCAGACTGTCGCGTTCTCGATACCAGGTGCACTGCTGGAGTATGACGAAGCCCAAGAAAATTATGACTGCTTACTTTTCGCCGAAAAGAAATTAAACTTTTGAAAGGCATATGTTTCGGAAGTTAGCACCGCTTGAGAATGAGAATTTTTCAAAGTTTATTTTACGGTTGCGGCAGCAAATCTGTAAATGTTCGTTTGTCCAATCTAAGGTGGAAACCGGGGAGATTGTTCTAGAAGACAAAATAATAAATTCGGCGCCGGTAGATTTGAAGAAGAAACTAGAGAGGGAGTATTACTTGGAAGAGGTCATAGAAGCTTACCAGGTTGATGAGCAAATAAATAAGCAATCCGAAGCCATGCTAATAAAAGCTACCAACACCAACACCGATTCCATCGGTGGAACACACACGGCTTGGAAAGGCGGATGTTGAGTTGCAAAATGTAACAGATGTTCCAAGATAGGTCATTATGCACAGAAATGCAGAACAAAACAGTATTCTCAAACAAGAAATGGGAATCTTAAGATGCGGCAGAATAATGTTCGATGCGTGGAAGAACGCTGGGTTCAAAGGGAAGAGAACGTGTGAGAATTGATTTAAGATATGCAGCAACGGAGACTTATAAATTGCCTAATAGGAGATGATGATTATTATTGACTCGGGATCGAAATTTAACCTGATCAGCCAAATAGATTGGGTGAAGCTTAACCGCGGTAATACAACCCTTTTTAACGTTAGATAGCATTCACAGAAACTATATCGTGGATACGTATCCGAACGATTACTTGAAGTAATTTGCGTTTTTGATGCACCCATATCAGCTGTGCCAAATGCGGAGGTGATTGCTACTTTTTTTGTCAATAAAAATGGACGGCAGACATTATTAGGCCGAGAAACCGCCATTAAACTCAACGTTCTTCGTCTAGGCCAACAGCCAGTCCAAAGGATTCCGGTAGCACTCGAAGAGAAAGTAGATCTCTCCCATTATGCTGGAATTCAAAGAAAACGGTGATGTGAGGTTGTGTGTTGATATGCGGCAAGCAATAAGCCGAGAAAATTACCCGTTACCGACATTTCAGTCTTTCATGACCAAATTAAAAGACAAACGCGGATAATAGCAGATGCTAGTTCAATAGCACTTGGAGTGGTATTTCTGCAGTTCTCACGTAATGGTGTCCCTTTAATAATTTTATTCGCTAGCAGAGCTTTGTCAGATATAGAGAAACGTTATTTGGATACAGAAAAGGAAAGTCTAGCTCTAGTTTGGTAGCTAGAAAAAGATTTTACTTTTACCTGACAGGACTCGACATCGAACTTGTGACCGACCACAAAAATTTGGAGGCCAATCCTACCAATTTAAAGTCACCTATAAGGCGGACAGCGCAGATAGCGCAGCGCAGATAACGACTTCAGAAGTATTGTACCCAACAGCAACACCAGAATTCCTCACACGACACCATCTGTTAGAGAAATTCGAGATGCAATCAAGAAATTGAAGAACAACGAATCAGCTGGAGAGGACGGTTTACCCGCAGAACTCCAAGTTGACACGCTTCTAATGGCCGAAACGTTGCACCCGCATTTCGAGAGCATATGGGAGAACGAGCGAATCCCCCCATCTTGGAAGAAAGGCATCATCGTAAAATTACCGAAGAAAGGAGACCTCAGTGATTGCAATAATTGGCGAGGAATCACCCTGCTGAACACCAGTTACAAAATGCTAGCCACTTTACTAAATGAACGTCTACTGGAAAAAATCGTTCAAACTGGTGATCAATGAGATTATGAGTGAAGTGTGCAGTTCGAACCGCAGCATAACATGGAGCCTCACCAGACACCTAGAGGATCTGGACTACGCGAACGACATCTGCCTCTTAGCTCATAGGTTCACCGACATCCAAGCCAAATGCAGTGACCTCGAAACTCGGGCCAAAGCAGCTGGGCTCTCCATTAATGCGGATCCTCCACTCCCACCAAAGTAGGATCACCATATGGGGAAAAAGTGTCGAATATGTCGACAGCTTTGTATACCTAGGCACCGTTATATCCGCAAACGCGGGAGTGGAAAAAGAGAACCGTCTAAGCAAAGCCAGATCTGCTTTCGGGAGATTGCAACGCATATGGAGAAACCAACAGATCAGCAGAAAAACAAAGCTAAGAATCTTCAATGCGTGCATCAAATCCGTACTGCTATACGGATCGGAAACCTGGCTGACATCGCAAAAAATGATAGTGAAGCTGCAAGCCTTCGTCAATATGTGCCTTAGGATCATATGTGGTATATTCTGGCCAAATGGAATAACCAATAATGATCTGTGGCGCTGCACAAACGAAGTACCAATCTAGCAGCAGATAAAGAAAGATAAATGGAAATGGATTGAAAGATCGAGACAGCATAGTTAGGATGGCCTTGGAGTGCACGCCCCAAGCTAACCTGGCGCCGATCAACAGTGCGCGAACTCGCTGACAACAACATCACCTGGGACTTGGCAAAAAGAACTTCAACCCAGGAGGGCCATGAAGACGATAGACGAAAAGGCCAGCAGCGCAGACAGTCCATTTATAAGCTGGATCCTTTGTCTCTCAGTTTTAAAGCTATCGAGTTGAAACTTTGCACACACCCTTCTTTCCTTTGCAGGCAGTATATAAGTCGGAACGGCCGGGATCGGTCGACTATATCCTATAGCTGCCATATAACTGATTGATCGGAAATGCTATAACTTCGTTGTTTTTCAAGTTAGAAGGATGGGATGGGTTCCTCAATGGGTTCCTCTTTGGACAAAATAATTCGATATGCCAAATTTCATAAGGATCGGCCGACTATATACGATCCGTTATATATCTAATTATAAAAGATGCGTGGCGCCATCTAGCGGACTGCAACTCAACTGCAAGGGTATATAAACTTCGGCTCCGCCCGAAGTTAGCTTTCCTTTCTTGTTAACCTTTCTTTTACATGGAAAAAAAAATTTTAATTATTGTTATCTTATAAACAGTCACTATGGTTTTCCCAAGAACAGCAATGAAAGTAACATAAAACAGTTGGTAAATATGGTGCAGTGCATGATTTACTTTAAATTGAATTTAAAAAATGAAAGAAAAGCTAACTTCATTAACCTCATTATAAAACCAATTTCTTATAATACAAATTTTATAAGTTTTTATAATGGATTTTATAATTTGCAGAGCCCCTTGGCTAAAAGTACAGTCTACATCAAGTTCCCACCTTCAAGCTTAAAAAACATCAACAGCAATGGCATTTCCGATCAGTTATATCAGTGGTATCCAAACTCTTTTCTCTCATAGACCACTTTCAAAACTTTGCTGGATCCGGTGGACCCCCTGCAGCTAAATAACTATCAATTTTCGTAATCAACGACGAATCAACAGTTTTGCAAAAAAAGTGTAGACCCCCATTTTTTGTTACACCCAACGTAGACCCCCGTCGAGTCTCCCGTGGACCCCTAGGGGTCCACCTGGACCACTTTGGGAACCACTGAGTTATATGCATAAAGTCATCTTGTTTCCAATTGTAAAACAAAGAAGGATATATGCAAAGTGTAGAGGCGATAACTTCAAAACTGAGAAACTAGTTTGAATAGGAATAGACAATCGGGCGGACATGTCTATGTCGACTCAGGAGGTGATGCTGATCAAGAATAAGGTACTTTATAGCAGGGGTGTGCACGAAGAGGGCAAAACATAAGTGAGGGTTTTAAAGAGCAAATCGAAGTGAGCGACTCGAAGAATGCTCTGCGTTTAAAATTATTTTGATTATAAAAATAATTATTTAATACAGATTCGCTTAGTTCTTTTTACAATATAACTAAAACTACAAAAATAGGTAAATTCGTTAACTACCAGATTACTGGAAAATTTCAGTGCATATAAGTCTATTTTATTGGGATGCCATTTAATTCTAAGATGATGTTTTACATGTCTTGACAGAATGAGGCAAAATCCAGTTTCAAGGGGCATCAATGCCCTTGACTCAATCATTTAATACAACGAAGTATAAATTCCAAAAGTTATTTGGTTTGGGAGAAATTAGGGTGAAAGTAAAAAAATTTTTTATCACTAAAGTAAAGGTGGACACATTTTAGTCCCCAGATAGAATATTTTTATATATTCGCATTCTAGAGCTAAATACGCGTCGATTGGTACCTCAATCGACCCGATCCGTTTTACAGCTTTTTCAAAATGAAGCCAGTCTGTCTGTTTGTCTGGTTGTCTGTTTGCACTATTTTTTTTTTGACAATCCTGAAAAAAATTGGAGATGTTTGTTATTATCATATGAGCAATTATTGTTCCAAAAATTTTTGAAAAAGCTGTAAAAATCGAATTTCTTGAATAACTTCTGAAAGAAATGTCGGATCGGGTCGGCTGAGGTACCAAAGGATTAAAAAATATTTTCAAAATTGGCTCATTTGATCATATTCATAGGAGATAGCTCTTGAGATGACGCAACTTTTAATATATCGCTTATATCTGGCAAAATTCGTTAACTCAAGATATAGTTCTGTAAGTGCAGCTACCAATTTTGTCCAGCCTCCTGTGAAGCTTGCATTTACTTATACATGTGCGTGTATTTGATTGGCAACTTTGCTTTTTGGAGTCTGCATATATTTGGTCAATACCCTAAAAAATATGGAGTATATCTTTTCAGCTTTTAGTTTAATTATTTAAAAATAAAATCCAAATAGAAAAAGGGCTTAAAAAGTAAAACATAAACATTCACTCAACTAGGACTAGAACTCAGGCTCCCGTGTTAGAAACCCCAACGCTCTCCACTCGGCTAAACTCGAACTTCGTTGTTTGATGGCAAATTATAATCTAATCCGCTTTGTGTTTCAGTGTCTCATGTCTTACAAATGCACAATTTTACAAGTAGAAAGCTTTATATGCATATGCCCCCACTGAGCATATAATGCATATAAATAAAACTCGGCTTTACTTAAATTACAGCCACCACCGTTTTTGGGCCAAATCATGGATTAAACATTCATAAGGATCGGCCGACTATATTCTATAGCTGTCATATGTTTATGCTGTGGCATGTTTTTTAAGTTAGAAAGATGAAACTTAGTACAGATTGCATTTTGGGCAACCTTATCCGATTTGATTAAATTTTGGGATTAAAATTTTGATCTTATCCAAAATTTTATTAGGATAATTGGCTTAACTTTGTTGTTTTTGAAGCTAGAATGATGGGACTATCTACGGTTTCCGTTTTGGGCAATCTAATCCTATGTTTCATAAGAATCGGCCGACTATATCCTATACCTGTCATACTGAACGATCGGAAATGGCACAACCTTTCTATTTTTAAAGATGCTTGGGGCTGTTTCCAATATTTTTATTAGAAATTTTGTTGGTGGTGAAATTCGCATAAGGATCGGACAACTATATACGATCCGATATATATAATAATAATATAAGCTCCTGCTTAACTGCAAGGGTATATCAACTTCGGCTCTGCTTAAAGTTAGCATTCCTTTCTTGTTTTTTTTTTATAATTTATTATATAGTGAAACTCTCATAAGGATAGGCCTCTCATCTGTTAATTTGTTTAAACAATTTGGTTTCCCACAACTACGAAACAATTTTGGATTTTAAATACATTTTTTTTACATTTTTGTACGAGGTAAAGTACCGGTGACGAACGTGCATGCGAAACCCAAAATATCTGATATCAATTTTAGTGACGAAAATATGCTATATAGGTGTACAAAATTGCATATAAAAAATATTCTTGTTCGGCATGTGCAAGAAAAACAAAAACAAAAATTAGTCACGTGTAATTTTATCGTTTATTCATAAATACATTCGAATTAATTCAAATGTTAACCTTAACTGTCACTCATTCAGTTCATTTTTTTTCCCCCCGAAAGTGAGACCTACACACCCGCACTCGCTCATTCTTTGTTAGTCGGTTCTGCATTTATAGTCCACTCCATTCATATACAACGTTGTGCATTTGAATCAGAGAACTGCAACGAGTATGATTGTGTTATGATACAAACACCCTTGACGAAAAACGAATCAAATCAAATCACATCACTAGTCCAACAATTCAAATCACTTCACGTACTACCCAACTCAGATTGTGTGAATGGTAAATCACTTCAAACCAAACTACTGTACGAATCAAACAGTGTCGTCACCCATAGCACACTGTGCGGACTAGTGTTGGGTGAGTGATGAGTGAAAAAAAAATACCACTCGGTAGAGTAAAAATCAGTCGGGAAAATATTTTTTAATAAAAATTCCTGAGAGTAAAAATCAGAAGTTAGCTGTCGTTTCACATTGGGCCATGCATACACTTCGAAAAATAATATTAAAAATATTGTTGAAGAAACGCAATGATAATCTTTAATTATGAATTGCGAATTTGTATTAAATAATTTTGTTTTTAAGTTAAATAGGTTTCTGCGCTGTATAAACTGTATAAGCTATTAATCTGCCGCGTATTAGTAACTGCGAAATCGGCTCTTGAGTTCCCCTACTATAATAGAATTTTTAATTTACTATACACTGTCCTTTTAGTTTGATAATAAACACGTGTCTTTAATAAAAGCTCTACATTTTACATTTCATATATGTATGTATTATATATCTCCTATTAAATCTTGTAACAAGTTGTATCTGATTGTTTACAAATATATAGACATACACACGGAAGTTCTGAAACAGTTTAGAAACAATCCTTTCACATGGACCTGATAAAGATTATATATACTCATTAGGATCAGAGGTTATTTCTTCAATGCAATTGAAGCACCTGGACCAACTGAACAATGCATAGGTACAAAAAGACGTTTTGGCGTAATAAATTAAACTAGAAATAGCGGATCAAATTAGAAAGTCAACAGCTAGTAAACTGAATAAGCAAAATTCTTAAAAAAACAGGATGTCCTGGTAGACAGATGGGTCACGGAATTTTGTGCAACGAAATAGGGGTTAAACTTCTGTATCAAAAAGTATACATACGCATATGTGTATACATACATATAAATATATTTGCACTTTTTATTAATTTTCTGATTTCTGAAAAAATTTAATTTTCTGTTTCCCTTTACGTGCTCAAAAAGTAATGTTTATAAATAATCTACATAAAAAAAGTATTTAACTATTAAACTGTATTTCCAGTTATGCATGCATATGTATCAATAATATGTAATTACTTAAAGTATATTTACCATTAAATATATAAAATATAAAGTATTCATTTGAAAACTATTTAATAAGCTTAAAAATAAATAAAACTTATTATAATAAAAAATGTTGTTTCAGAATTCGGAAATAATCATGCTATTGTGGGGGCCTGCAGCGCCCAGCGGTCGTTCCTGAAAAATCCAACGCTTTCTGTTCAATAATTGGAATGCGGTCATCATACAATGTAGGCGCTTGCAAAATAATTCCTGCTGTTCCAGCGAGAACAGCCAATGTAAATATCCACAGAAAAAGTCTATCCAAAACCATTGCCACGTACTTCCAATCCTCCTTAACCTTTAAAAAGAAGTAAACACAAAAGTATAATATATTAATAAAAAAAGTCATCTTTCGCCGCTCAAAAAAAATAGCTTACAAATAAATTCAAATTTTTGGCTATCATAAAATAATTTTTTAATTTATAAAAAAACTAAAAACAGTTTTTTAGGTTTTAGAGGGTTTACTGAGGCTTTTGTGGCCGAGTGGGTTTTACTGCAATCTACGGAAAGAGTTAATTATGTCGACGCATTTCTGCAAAGTTGTATTCATTTCTTTAACTGAAGTTGAGATTTCGATGCCAAATTGTAATAAAATATGTTTAGAATCCGTACTGAATACGGAATCTTTGTCCCAACGTTATCTAAACCTCATTGGTTTACTATTGATTACTTCCCAACTTTAACATTTCTGCAAATGAGCATGGCTTTATTAAACATCGTTCCACACCCAATAATTTGAAATTTTCGTCATCTGCCCATCGTAGATTTCTGAACCTTCTACCAATTCATGTAATTTAAGTAGATTTCAGCAAAGCTTTTGACTCCGAGCTATATATCCAATAACTGTCATTGTAGGGTTTTCTGTCCAACATTCTAAAGTGGGTTGGCTGGAATAATTAATGTTCATAATTCCAGTTATTAATAAAATACAAAATCTGTTCGATTAAAATATAGGCGTAATTTATTTGATCAGCTTTTGATACAATAATTTGGACGATCAAGAAAGAAAGTGGGGGCACGGCTTAAGGGGGCAGGATGGTTTGAGACTTCAAAAAAAAATTTTTTTCAGAAATTTTTTAAATAATAGAACATTATCTTAGAAATATCCTGTGAAAGTTTCATGTCGATCGGACTAAAACTTGCTGAGATACCGATTTTCTAGTTTTTTTCTCTCCATATACTTTCCATTGCTTTTAAAACTTTAGACGCGTTTTGCTCAAAACAACTTTTTCAAGTCGGTGCGTAACGTAACTCAAAAAGTAATGCTCGGATCTTAATAAAATTTTGTACACATCTTTAATACAATAAATACTTGCGGATGAACGAACGCTTTTTTTTTTTTTTAATTTTTTTTACTTTTTTTAGGGGCAAAAATGGGCGATAGATAACACTGTAAGGCCAGACTTTACGCACCGCAAGAGACCAATTTTTTGAAGCGACTCCGGCCGACTGCCGTCACGGAATAAATAATAATTATTTCTTAATAAAAAATATTCTTAAATACTCTACAAATATAGCCATTTATCGTGTAAAAAAATTGGATCATTTCATTCACTCAGAAATGAGAAAAAAAATCGCAAAAATGTGCTTTTTTTCAGCCCCTGAAACCATCCTGCCCCCTTAACGCTTGATGCTGCGGAGCGAGCGAGAGATACCGCGAGAGAGCGTGTTACCGATAGCGCATGACACCAGATGCAAGTGGCCGATCGAATGCACGGGAGCGAGCAACGCGAAAACAGACATAAAGAGCGAGCGCGAGGGGACGGAGAGGCATAACAACGGTGCACAACAGGCGGTAGGACTGAGTGCCGCCACGGATTTTTTTTCAATAAATTAATGCCGGCCAGATTTTCCGGCATCTGCTTGACCCGACAGATGGCTGCAGTCGAGTTTCCCGATTGTATATCCACCCACCAAAAAGAAAATGTTTAAATTGGGGGGCCAGAGGATTTCGGAGAATTTCTACACAAACCATAAGAGTCTATGAGCCAAATCGGGTAGCTCCGTCTCATATAGTCTTTAGGATCCACACGGTCTGTTCATATCGACACGGCTGTTGATGCTGATCAAGAGTATATATACTTTATGGGGTCGCAGATGATTTCTTCTTCTCTTTTTTTTTTTTTGCGCGGTTCCCACTGCATACGTACAGCCCACCTCCCGTCCAACCGACCGAGGGACGCTGCCGCGTAACGTACGGCTCGAATCGCGGGAATAGATCCGAGATAGATCAGCGAGGATTAGGAGAAAGATATTACGAGGAAGAGTGTTGCACAGATAAGGCGGTTAATATAAGCGATTTAAGATTGTTAGTAGAGCAAAGTGATAAGATGTGGTAGAGACTATTGCAGTCCGAACATAATACCCTGAACGGATCGTGTTGGGCATTTGTCGAACTACAATGGCTGAGGAGCAGAGGACGAAAGTTTCTGGTCCTTCTACTAGGAATGTTAAAATTTAAGCGTGTTAGTAAATGCTGGCTGTCTATATTTCCATAAATAAGATTATATAAAAACATGACGCCCAGCATCGTTCTACGATTTGTTAATGATGGTAAGTTGATTAGTAAAAGTCTACTATGATAAGAGGGGAGGTAAAGATTTGCATCCCAATTAAGTCCCCTAAGCGCAAAAGTAAGGAAGTTTTTTTGTACAGATTCAATGTGATCTTGGTGTACTCCATATTGAAGACTCCAGACACACGATCCATACTCAAGAATCGGACGGACCAGTGATGTATATAACGTTTTAGTTATGTACGGGTCATTAAATTCTTTTGACCATCTTTCAATAAAACCAAGCACACCCATACCTTTATTAACCATGGAAGATACATGGTCGGTAAATTTAAGTTTCAAATCTAATAGGACACCTAGATCGTTAACCTGAGTTAATCGTTCTAAGGCGTTCCCATAGAGAAAGTACATAGCCTGGTGAGGGCTAGATCGGTAAAAAGACATAAGTTTACATTTCGATCCAATAAGCTTTAGGTTATTTGCTAAACACCAATTTTGAAGTTTATCCAAATCGGATTAAAGTCTAGACTGGGCGCTAGTGAATTTATACTGAAGGCATAGCTTAACGTCATCAGCGTACATAAGTACAAGTGAATTAGTTAAGGCAAGGGGCAAGTCGTTAATAAACAGAGTAAAAAGTAGGGGTCCAAGATGGCTTCCTTGGGGCACCCCCGATGTGGCGCGGACTAAACGCGAGGTAACATCATTAAAGAAAACACGTTGGGTTCTCCCAGATAAGTAGCTCGAAATCCACATAAGAAGATCAGTTGGGAATCCCAAAAGACTGAGTTTACTTATAAGAAGCGAATGGTTAACAGAGTCAAATGCTTTACTGAAGTCAGTGTATATGACGTCTGTTTGTAAGCCATTCCGGAAGCCATTCCGGATAAAAGATGTCAGCTCCAATAAGTTGGTAGTGGTGGAGCGGCGCTTCATGAAGCCATGCTGGCACGGAGTTATTATTGAACTACATAGGTGTTGCAAATGTGGAGTGATAAGTTTTTCAAAAAGCTTTGGAATTGCTGACAATTTAGAGATGCCTCTATAATTAGCAGCGTCGGATTTTTTCCCTTTTTTATGCAGCGGAATAATGAAGGATTCCTTCCACATAAAGGGAAAGATCGAAGTTTCCAGCGATAGATTAAAGAGTTTAACAAGCGGTTTGCACAGTGCCTCGGCGCAGTACTTCAGAACACAGCCTGGTACTCCATCAGTGCCTCGGCGCAGTACTTCAGAACACAGCCTGGTACTCCATCAGGGCCTGGCGAATACACGGGCTTAACCTTAAGAAGATCCGATAACACACCACTTTGATCGAAAGATGGGCAAAATATAAGGTTGGCTGATTGGATATTATAAGTGTAAGGCTGAGCTAAACTGCTGCTAGGTGAATAGGTAGTCTGAAAAAAACTGTGCAAAGAGATCGGCCATTGCCTGATCGATGTTCGCATAAGAGTTCTCAAACGTAAGCAGTGGGGGAAAAGATACATGTTTACGCTTAGTGTTTACAAAGTTATAAAACTGCTTCGGATCCTGAGTAAACTGAATCCTGCAGCGGCAAGTTATAAAACTGCTTCGGATCCTGAGTAAACTGAATCCTGCAGCGGCGAATATAACTCCTATAACATTCTGCGTTATGCACGGTGAAATTGGACCGAGCTACTAAGTAGCTTGAATAACTAACTGTACAGCCAAATAATCTATGTTTGTTTAAAAGTCTACTAATACTATTCTTTAAATTTATAAGGTGCCTTGTATACCAAGGCGGATTCGTTGAAGCGGACGGATATTTCCACGGCACGCAAGCGTCGAAAAATATGTTCAAAGTGTAATAAAATTGTTGTAATGCGATGTTTATATCCTCGCATGCCAGTAAATCAGACCAATCAAATTCCAAAATTAACTTGTTTAATTTCATAAAGTCAGCCTTACGAAAGAAACGAACTTTCTGAGATTTAACTGTAGACTTAAGGTCAAAAAAGTAATTATTTTCGATTGAAACCTCAAGAGTGGGATGATATGGATCCTCAGGGTTAGAAAGGGGCAAAGTTCTGGAAAGAGTAATTCCATCAGGATCAGAAACGAAACATAAGTCCAACAGCCGACCTAAAGAATTTCTAACGTGGTTAATTTGCCCGAGTGACATGTCGAACATGCCCTCAGGGAAGTCATGGTGGGAGTTAAGCTGTAAAGACGGTGAATTATCAACATTTGACCACATAAGTTCTGGGATATTAAAGTCACCCAGAGCTATCAGCTGGTCACCATCAGACAGACGATCGAAAACCAAACGAATAGCGGACAAATGTTGCCAGTATGTTGGCGGTTCGGACGAAGGTGGTATGTACGAACAGGTAACATACAAAGATTGATCGGACAAAGTGATTTTGATGCAAAGAAATTCAATGTCACCAAACTCTTGTGATTTTACCTCTTCAGAAGCGAATTTGGAGTCTACAGAAATTAGCACTCCTCCTCCCCTTCGCAAAGTTCTATCACATCTAAAAGTGGTGTACCTACTAGGAAAAACTTCGGAGCTTAAGATCTCCGGCTTTAACCAAGTTTCTGTAAATACAATAATGTGGGATGCAAAAGAAGAACTATCAGAATACAGTTTGGGAAGTTTACTACGTAACCCTCTTGTATTCTGATAGGAAAGTGTTAATGAAGACATTAGTTTTTTGAGATTGAGGAAGATGAGGTGGAAGGTTGATCAGTGGCCTTAACATGTGGGAGTTTTACACCCACAGGTTTGGTTATCTTTTTTTTCACCGTACTTGGCTGATGTTCTTGGACGAAAATGTTCTCTGGCCAAAAGCTGGCGGAACAGATCGTCTTGAACATCTCCAAGGGCACACGTATTTTGAAAGATGACGTGTGCCTGGTGTAAGAATATTTGAATTTTGTAATATCCACCACCTTTATGTCGGCTTTTGCTTTGGCTTTGATGTAAGCCGAGATATCAATCTCCGAAGTATCAGGGGCAAGCCGGGAAACAAAAATGTGTTTTGATGGTGGGATCACCTGCAAGGGTTTTGGTGCCGCCGTAACTAATACTGCGGCATCAGTGCGTACCGGGGGTCCGGACGGTTTATTACCCTGTTTGGTGACTGTTACAGGAGTTTGAATTATTGGGTCTGGGATTACTTGAAGCGATGCCACAGAGGACATATCGGACAATTGCTCATTGAGTCCGAGACATTCGGAAGCCGAATTTTTCTCAGGTCCGGCCCTTGGGGTGGCCAGAGATATAAGCGGCTGCATAGTTGTCAGCTGAGCAGGCTGAAGGTTATTCGACCCGAGCACATCACTAAAAGCGGATTTCTTACGCTTTGGAGACTCATTTAGTAGTTGAAGACTACTAAACTGTGTATCAAGCGCACAGAGTTGGTCATTGATTTTTCGAAAACCACTAATCAACTCCTTGAAACCGCTTTTAGTCTGCCTCATGAACGACCTCATTTCGTCCTGAACAGCACGACAACCGTCACAGCAAAAGTGGAGTCCAGACCTACGCGAGATTGCATCCGACACTGAACCCGGCACACTTAGCGTGTAAAACGTTTTCACAGAGCCAGCAATGGATGGTAGGCTGGGAAGACGAGATTGTCTTATTGCAAGACTTTAATGCACAGACCAATTTAAAATCCATAATTATTAAAAATTTGAATAATTAATTTATTAAAAATTATTTAAAATTAAATAATTAATTTATTAAAAATTATTAAAAATTTAAATAATTAATTTATTGAAAATTATTAAAAAAATTAACAATTAATTAAAAAATATTATTTTATTTTATTAATGAGGAACCTTGAACCACTGTACCAAGGAAACGAGAAGGGGAGATTAAAGAGAGCAGTTAGTGCAAGTTAGTAAGATTTAAAGAAATAGAGATAAGAATCTCTATTGAGCGAGAGTAGAAGCAAAAGAATAGCAACAGCACCGTAGGAGATGAAGAAGCAGAGCAGGGCTATGTTTGGAAAGTAAGTTAAATAAATTATTATTTTACCTCCAAATATATCACTGCACACGCGAAGCGATACGGATCTAAAAAATTGCAATTTGTTTTTATATCAGTAAAGAAATAAACACCGATTGTTTATAGAAAGCTTATTGCAAATTTTACAAAAACGTAGTGCGCACAAAAAAACACGTCCGTCCGCTTTAAGATAAAGAGAGGAAGTTTAAACACATTCATACTACTACAATATACACTTCTATATTACGAGTATCGGGAGCAATAAGAAAGGAAAGCTAACTTCGGACGAAGCTGAAATTGAAAGACCCTAAGAATTTTACTTAACTGTGTTAACAGTTTATATTATTTATACTAGATATATATCAGATCAATTAAAAAAACCAAAAAATTTGGAAAAAGACCCAAGCTTTTTTCTTCAAAGATACCAATTTGTGGTTGTGTTATATTTTATCGTTCTGTTATATGACCGGTTTAGGATATAGTCAGCCAATACTTATGAATCATTATAGATCCGATCCTTATGAGACTTGACGGATTTGTCTAAATCTAATTTATCCCAAAGGATAGTCCCAATCTTCTATCTCAAAAAGCACCTGTATGCTGTTACGCCATTAATGTTTTTTGATAGTGGCGGAATTAAAGATAAAATGCACAGTTCAATTTTTATTCGGGGTTAAAATTAGCTCACAAAGTCTACAGTCTACAATTAATACAAAATAATATGTGTTGGGCCAAGCACCCACCAAAGAATGCATTTAAAATAATTATAATATGCTAAGCTGCAGCTGTTGTTATCAGCATGATTCGTCTCTGTTTTGTCTCCCAGTTTCGCATGCGCTTTATTGTTATTTGTAGCGGATGCGCTTTGGAGAGCTTTGGTTGAGCTTCTGCGCAAGCTCTTGGTTTGGCGTGTTGTTGTGATTTGGAGTTGATTGGAGCCGCATATATTAGGGTTAAATTGAACCCAAAATAAATATATTGAAAATATAATTTGACATTAAAAATAGCTCAACATTTGGTGACCCCGATGCGATTTCATCCCGGTTGATTATTGTGATCAGCATTAAAAGTGCAAAGAAAACGCCCTTGTTGTTGTTGTTACAAGTTGCATTTTAATCGAATAATGGAGTTTGGAGCTGAGACTATTGGAGCTGCTGCCGCAAACCGGGAAAGGATGCTGCGGAGAAGAGCATAGGTGACCTGCCAGGAGATGGAGGCGCTACATCATAAAGTGAAGGCTGCGGCGCGGACTGAGGATTTTACCATTATGGCGCTGGAGTCAGTGGAGAAGCGTTTGCGTGAGCTGTTCACCAAGCTTCAAGAAGAATTGGAGGAGCTTAATTTTTGCGAGATCGGGAGTGCAATATTGGAGCGCAATACAGATATTGGAGATTCTCGCAGCTGGCGACTGATGTGCAAGTGGAAATTCAGGTGGAGGTTGCCAAGCGCTCCATGAGAATCGCTGCCCACTCCACACTTCTCGACGGTGCCAGTGTATCGCCAATGCCATACAAGCCAGCCCCCTCCTTGCCACCGTTGCCGATGCCAAAATTCAACGGCGGCTATGCCGAATGGCGGAATTTCTGCGCCCTATTTAGGACAACCATTGACAGTCACCCGCACTTGACCAAGATGGAGAAGCTCAGGTGGCTCATTTCCTGCTTGCGGGACTCAGTCCTGGAGACTGTGAGGGCGCTTGAGATTACCGACGCTAACTATGATGTTGCCCTTGACCTTTTGCGCAACCGTTTCAGCAACCGTCGGTTAATATTCCAGGCTCACATCAACGAGATCCTGCAGCTAAGGGTGGTTGAGCCGGGATCCGTTTCTACTCTTCGGGAGTTATCCGACCGATTCAATGGACATATGCGGGCACTCATGGGTTCCGGGACGTCGGCCGAAATTCAAGGGTGCCTCCTCATTCAGATCATCTTCCAAAAGCTGGACCCTGCTACAACAGCCTTCCATCTTGGGAGTCTATGGCACGATTCTTAGAGCAAAGGTGCCGGACTCTCGAAAGCGTTGACTTTTCTTTGGCGTATTCACCAGTTAACCAAGTAGGCCGAGGTAGATCGTCCAATAACCGATACTCGTGCATGGTTATTAACGCCAGTCCTGCTCTATGCACCCTGTGTGGTGTTTCGGCGCACGAGCTTCCTGCTTGACCAAAGTTCAGTGCTTTGCCAATTGAGGAACGGTACGACGAAGTGCGGCGTCTGGCTCTCTGTTTTGTTTCTCTGGAGGATGGCCATCTCGCTCGCGGATGCTCAGCTTCCTGCTGCTCGACGTGCAATCACCGTCATCATATTCTGTTGCACCCTCGCGGGCAGGTTTCACCCGCACGAGTCTCACGTCCCATCGGTGCAGTTGCTGGTGCGAACCCATCCAGCTCAATTAACACTGTTGTGACCCTGGATCGCAATGCTGAGCTAGTGCTCCTCCCAACAGCCAATGTACTCGTTCGTGGTCGATCTGGAGACTTCCTGCCTTGCCGAGTTTTATTGCCTTGCCGTTAATGTGTGCTTGAAGTCCCGACTTAGCACATATTCAGTGGAAATTGCGGCTATTGTAGCTTCACATATAACGGACTATCAGCCTAGCCAGGACATAGATGCTTCGGGCTGGAAGATTCCTGGCAATATGGATCTAGCTGACCCCAAATTCCACAAAACGCAGCGAGTGGACCTGCTGATTGGAGCCGGCTTATTCTTTGACCTGTTGTCGACTGGCCAAATCCAGTTAGGTCACGGGCTCCCAATTGCTCAGAACACTCGATTTGGCTGGGTGTTTTCTGGCCACGGTGGACTATCACGGGATGTGTCGGCGCTCTGTGGTAGGGAGGACAACCCATGGAATAACCTCTGTAATAATGTGAATGCTGCCCCTTCCAACATTGTTATTGAAGGCCCACCCTTCAATGGGGGGAGGATGTTGGGCCAAGTAGCCACCAAAGAATGCATATAAAATAATTCGAATATGCTAAGCTGCAGCTGTTGTTATCAGCATGATTCGTCTCTGTTTTGTCTCCTAGTTTCGCATGCGCTTTATTGTTCTTTGTAGCGTATGCGCTTTGGGGAGCTTTGGTTGAGCTTCTGCGCAAGCTCTTGGTTTGGCGTGTGGTTGTGATTTGGAGTTGATTGGAGCCGCATATATTAGGGTTAAATTGAACCCAAAATAAATATATTGAAAATATAATTTGAAACGCGAAAAAAGTTATTCGGCTGCTATTAAAAACAATTAATAGCTCAACAATATGAAAGAATATGTAAGCTTAGCTAGGGAAGCTCCAAGAAATGCTGCGCTCTGTGGAAAGCTAGGAAAGCAAAAACAGGAATTTTCCAGTCGGAGACGTCTATGTTTAGGCCGGGCTGACGTTTTGTAATGTTAGTCGCCACAATGTATACAGAGTACGTGGATAGATGAAACTTCAGGAAAACATTAACCGAGGCTCCATCGGTAGGGTACTCTGTGTCCCCAAGGTTAGCCACGAATACTGAGCATTTCGCCCGACAAAGCTTAAGTTGGCTAGTCAGCCAACTGTAATGAGGTGAAATTGTGAGCCGAAGTCAAGTAGCGCTCGGCATGGAAGGAAAGCTCCTGATAGGCAACGGATCAGAATGTTGGCGTTTATCAAAAATCCTACTTCAGCGTGGCGATCCTGGGTAAAAAACGTGTTAGCTGGAGGCTGAGAGCCTGAGAGGTCGAAACTACAACTTAATTGGCAGTATCCAAGCTGGAAGCGGAAACGTAGGTAGTGATGGATAATTGACCGCAAGGATGCAACAAAGCATGATGTCGGCGATTACACGTTACGCTATTATAAATTTTTGATAGCCGAATAAAAGGACGAATAAAAGATAAAAAGCGCAGTTCAAATTTTAATTTTATTTCGGAGTTGAATTTAAATTTAAAATTCGCTGCCGATCAAAACAAAATCCAACACAGGTATATATATATTCGGCCGACTGTCGTCGCATGCAGACGTGTTTTTTATTGTGCTCCGGGAAAAAAATATTCAATAAAATCATAAAAGTGCAGAGACTGGTCTAAGAAATCTACAATAACGCGAAAAGACGCTTTTTGCGATGAAATCGCTAATGTTTATATTGATTAATTAATTAATTAATATAAAACACAACTCTCAAAACTCAAACTAAATCAACCTCGACTGCAATGAGCTCAAACGGCGTTCGCACACAACGTCAACGTGAGCAAGACGAGAGACGGCTCTCAGTACAAAGAAACAACGCGTACTTCTCTTTTAAAGCAACCGAAAACCATGCAAGCTCCGATCAAGCGCGGTCAATTACCCCCAACTTGACCGAATTCTTAAACGTAGAGAGCGAGAGAGCGCGTTCCTGCTCCCCCTCGATACCATCGATGTCTCTGCAACCAAAGAGTGCAGCAACTAGCACCTCAATTTCTTTGACAACGTCAACAGTAACAACAACAACAACCGCAACTGTATCGACAGCGCGTTTAACGACGTCATCAGCTAGCAGCGCAAATAGTAATACGTCCGCGCTGCCCGAAAACCAAAACAAAAACAATGATTATATTAAGCCGGCTGTGCAGACTGGCATGGATCGCTACATCCAAATCAAAAGGAAGCTGAGCCCCCTGAATTCCAAACGCAAAATAACCCGTGGCAATGCTAGCCTAGCAGCAAAAGAAACGCCCATTAACTCAAACCGATTTAAAATCTTGGCAGATGCCGATGAGGTTGAGGCGGGCGAATCCACTGAAGATAACTACAGAGTATTATCAAAATATCTTACCGAGAATAAAAAGAACTTTTACACATATCAGCTAAAAAGCAGCAAGGGCCTGCAAGTCGTACTTAAGGGCATAGAGCCCGAAGTAACGCCTGCTGAGATAAAAAAGGCGCTACAGGAGAAGGGTTTTAGCGCCAAGACAGTCTTTAATATCCTTAACAGGGATAGAAAGCCGCAGCCACTCTTTAAGGTTGAGCTCGAACCAGAAACCAAGCTCCTGAAGAAATACGAAGTGCACCCAATATACAATCTTCAGTACCTGCTGCACCGCAGAATTACAGTTGAGGAACCGCACAAACGCAATGGCCCGGTACAATGTGCGAACTGCCAGGAATATGGCCATACAAGGTCATACTGTAAACTGCGCCCGGTGTGTGTAGTTTGCGGAGAGCTTCATGACTCCGCACACTGCCCAGCGAGCAAAGATGACAGCAACTCGAAAAAGTGCGGCAACTGCGGTGGCAACCACACTGCTAATTATAGAGGATGCCCAGTCTATAAGGAGCTGAAAAGTCGCATCCACCAGAAAGGAATAGCTGCCCGCACCCAAAATGGACAGTTCACGGCGTCCAGATCAAACCCTGAAGTCTTCTTCTCGACTGCAGCCAGATCCTCACTAGGACCCATTAACTCTGACAAAAATGTGACATACGCAAGTGCCTTAAATTGCTGATTTTCAGATTCAAATGCTGGTTTCACAACAATCCAAATAATGGCTTTCCTACGGATATCTACGTGGAACGCTAACGGCGTTTCGCAACATAAACTTGAGTTAGCTCAATTCCTACTCGACAATCATATCGATGTAATGCTGCTTTCGAAAACACACCTTACAAACAAATACAATTTTCAACTACGAGGATATTCATTTTACGGAACAAATCATCCAGATGGTAAAGCACATGGTGGGACTGGAATTCTAATCAGAAGCCGCATAAAGCACCATTATCAAAACAAATTTGCTAAAAACTACCTACAGGCCACATCTATAAATATACAACTAAATACTGGCAACCAACTTACACTAGCCGCCGTATACTGCCCCCCTCGCTTCAATATAGCTGAAGATGAGTTTATGCAGTTTTTCAACACACTTGGAGACCACTTCATAGCAGCAGGAGACTACAATGCCAAGCACACACACTGGGGATCCTGTATCGTGACTCCAAAAGGGAAGCAGCTCTATAATGCAATTATCAAAGCCAAGAACAAGCTCGACTATGTTTCTTCTGGCACACCAACATACTGGCCGGCAGACCCAAGGAAACTACCAGATTTAATAGACTTTGCGATTACCAAAAACATCCCTAAAAATCTGATAAGCGCCAATTGCCTATCGGATCTTTCATCTGATCACTCGCCTGTCCTGTTTATTCTACTGCGACATCCAGGAACATTGGAACAACCATTAAAATTGACCTCACAGATAACCAATTGGGTTAAGTACAGAAAATATATCAGCTCACACATTGAGCTAAGTCCTCATCTCCACGATGAAGCCAACGTAGACAGCTTTGTTAATTCACTTGAGTCTGTACTCGTCTCTGCAGCTCGAGCCTCAACATCGCAAACCATAAATACACAAAGAAATAAAAAGACAAATCTACAAATCGAACAGCTCGTCCTCGAAAAGAGGCGTTTACGTCGCGTATGGCAACTCCACAGATCGCCATCTGCATAGAACTTTGAAGCTATGATATGCAGCCTACAACAAAGCCTGACGGAATTTATGTCGTTTATGCGCACAACTATGCAAGATTTAATGCGAAACCAAAATCTATTGATTCAAATGCTGGTTTCACAACAATCCAAATAATGGCTTTCCTACGGATATCTACGTGGAACGCTAACGGCGTTTCGCAACATAAACTTGAGTTAGCTCAATTCCTACTCGACAATCATATCGATGTAATGCTGCTTTCGGAAACACACCTTACAAACAAATACAATTTTCAACTACGAGGATATTCATTTTACGGAACAAATCATCCAGATGGTAAAGCACATGGTGGGACTGGAATTCTAATCAGAAGCCGCATAAAGCACCATTATCAAAACAAATTTGCTAAAAACTACCTACAGGCCACATCTATAAATATACAACTAAATACTGGCAACCAACTTACACTAGCCGCCGTATACTGCCCCCCTCGCTTCAATATAACTGAAGATGAGTTTATGCAGTTTTTCAACACACTTGGAGACCACTTCATAGCAGCAGGAGACTACAATGCCAAGCACACACACTGGGGATCCCGTATCGTGACTCCAAAAGGGAAGCAGCTCTATAATGCAATTATCAAAGTCAAGAACAAGCTCGACTATGTTTCTTCTGGCACACCAACATACTGGCCGGCAGACCCAAGGAAACTACCAGATTTAATAGACTTTGCGATTACCAAAAACATCCCTAAACAAGAAAGGAAAGCTAACTTCGAGCGGAGCCGAAGTTTATATACCCTTGCAGTTCAGTCGCAGTCCGCTAGGTGACGCCACGCATCTTATATTATTAGATATGTAGCGGATCGTATATAGTTGGCCGATCCTTATGAAATTTGGCATATCGAATTATTTTGCCAAAAGAGTAATCTGTACCAAATCCCATCTTTCTAACTTAAAAAACACCAAAGTTATGCCAATTTCAATCGTTCTATGACAGCTATAGGATATAGTCGGCCGATCCTTATGAAATTTTGCACACAAGATTTTTTGGTCAAATATAACATGTGTGGAAAGTCCCAACCCTCTAACTTAAAAAACACCAAAGTTATGGCATTTCCGATCAATCAGTTATATGGCAGCTATAGGATATAGTCGACCGATCCCGGCCGTTCCGACTTATATACTGCCTGCAAAGGAAAGAAGGGTGTGTGCAAAGTTTCAACTCGATAGCTTTAAAACTGAGAGACTAGTTTGCGTAGAAACGGACAGACGGACAGACGGACAGACGGACATGCTCATATCGACTCAGGAGGTGATCCTGATCAAGAATATATATACTTTATAGGGTCGGAGATATCTCCTTCACTGCGTTGCACACTTTTGACCAAAATTATAATACCCCTCTGCAAGGGTATAAAAATCTGATAAGCGCCAATTGCCTATCGGATCTCTCATCTGATCACTCGCCTGTCCTGTTTATTCTACTGCGACATCCAGGAACATTGGAACAACCATTAAAATTGACCTCACAGAAAACCAATTGGGTTAAGTACAGAAAATATATCAGCTCACACATTGAGCTAAGTCCTCATCTCCACGATGAAGCCAACGTAGACAGCTTTGTTAATTCACTTGAGTCTGTACTCGTCTCTGCAGCTCGAGCCTCAACATCGCAAACCATAAATACACAAAGCAATAAAAAGACAAATCTACAAATCGAACAGCTCGTCCTCGAAATGAGGCGTTTACGTCGCGTATGGCAACTCCACAGATCGCCATCTGCTAAGCAAAGCTTTAGACATGCCTCACGTCAACTTACTAAAGCCCTACACCAAGAAGAAGATTATGTCCACCGCCGCTATATAGAGCAATTGTCAACTTCTAGTACAAAACACTCACTATGGAGAGCTCACCCAACTCTAAGCTCACCGAAAGAAACCGTGATGCCTATTAGAAATCCCACAGGCGGCTGGGCGCGCAGCGATGCAGACAGAGCCAGCACGTTTGCCAATCACCTTAAAAATATCTTCCAACCAAATCCGGCCACTAGTGCCTTTACTTTGCCGACTTTACCATATGAGCCTCAGCTTCAACATGAACCAATCGAGTTTCGCCCAAACGAAATCGCTAATATCATCAAAAACCAACTAAATCCGAAAAAATCACAAGGCTGCGACCTCATAACTCCCAAAATGATCATTGAGCTTCCATATTGCGCCGTCTGTACTATCACCCAGCTCTTCAATGCCATCGCAAAACTTGGCCACTTTCCAGCGAGATGGAAAAAGTCAATTATAATAATGATAGCAAAGCCGGGAAAAGACCACACAATTCCCATGTCGTATAGACCTGTAAGCCTACTTTCATGCTTATCTAAACTCTTTGAGAAATGCATTCTGACTCGAATAAACACATACCTAAGGATCCAGGAAGGAATCCCGTCACATCAGTTTGGGTTTCGTGAAAAGCACGGAACAATTGAGCAGGTGAACCGGATAACAGCAGAAATTCGGAATGCATTCGAAAAACGCGAGTACTGTACCGCAATATTTCTAGATGACTCTCAAGCATTTGATAGAGTCTGGCTAGAAGGTCTAATGTACAAGATCAAGACAATGCTCCCTTGTAATACCCACAAGCTTTTAGAGTCTTACCTTTACGACAGAAAATTTGCTGTGAGGTGCAACACAGATATATCTGACGAATTCACTCTTGGAGCTGGAGTTCCTCAAGGAAGTGTACTCGGACCAACATTATATGTTCTCTAAACAGCAGACATCCCGACAAGCACACGACTAACAACATCTACGTTTGCTGATGATACAGCTATTCTTAGCCGCTCAAAATGCCCGATGCAAGCAACTGCGCAGCTAGCTCTTCATCTGGTGGATGTTGAAAAATGGCTATCAGACTGGCGAATTAAAGTAAACGAACAAAAATGCAAGCACGTTACGTTCACCTTGAATAGGCAAAACTGCCCGCCCCTTACGCTAAACAACACCCTACTCCCGCAAGCAAACGAGGTAACATATCTAGGAGTACACCTCGATAGAAGACTCACATGGCGTCGGCACATAGAAGCTAAAAGAACCCACCTAAAGCTTAAAGCCAGCAGCCTTCATTGGCTTATCAACGCTCGGTCTCCCCTTTGCCTTGAATATAAAGTCCTGCTGTATAACTCGGTACTTAAACCTATATGGATGTACGGCTCCCAGTTATGGGGGAATGCCAGCAATAGCAATATTGACATAGTCCAGCGAGCTCAGTCGAAGATCTTGAGAACAATCACCGGGGCACCGTGGTACGTTCGCAACGAAAACATACATCGCGACTTAAACATTCTTCCAGTCAAAGATGTGATCGCAGAACAGAAGGAAAAGTACTTTAGCAAGCTATTGTCGCACACTAACCACCTGGCGAGAGGTCTAACAAGGTTGAGCTACCAATCACGACTTCGTCGCAATGACCTAACCACCCAGCGACCGTCTTGAGGAACGCGCAACCATAATGCAGTCTTAGTCTACTGTTAGTTAAATGTTAATGTTAAGATTTGAAAACTTATTGTTAGTCTCAAAATTAAGAGAAGATCCAATAAATAAAAGCAAAGTTTAATTAAAAAAAAAAAAGGGTATATATAAGCTTAGCAAAGGAAGCTCCAAGCAATGTAGTTCTCTATCATTCTAAGGACGAGAAGCGAACACACTCAATTGCAAGACAAGCTAGTGTGCACGTCTACGAAAGCTCTTACAAGCGCATTCCCTGCAAATACAAGCCAAGCGCATGCGAAACTGGGAGAAATAAACAGAACACAAAGAATAATTTACTTCGATTATGCTAAACAGCTTTTCCCCTTGGCTTGCTGGGCCGAACATATGAAATTTCCGATCAATCAATTACATGGCAACTATAGGATTAAGTCAACTTATACTAAGAGTTCCTTGTATGCAGGTCAGTCTCTTTATTAAGCAGGGTGATTTCCTCCGCATTTTTTGATACTAAAATGAGCTTTGTTGGCAGGGCAGTTATCGGTGTTGTGATAATATCCAAAAGCTACGCAAACTAAGCGAAGTGGGCAGGACACACCCTCTCCTTTTTTAATTAATCTTAATATATTTTTTGTAAGTAGAGCCAATGTCGCCAACCGGAACGTCAGGCTTAAAACCTTTTTTATACCACTTGAAATACTTTGCTGCTGTTCTACTGGTATGTGTAATAGTTTTTGTTCAGTTCATTTATGTATTTCGAAGCAGCTCCAGCAGCAGATATGTTCCCCTTTGTAAGCGGAATTTGCCTTTTCCGAAAAACTCTGCAATTTCGATGACATGTGCATTAAATATATTTTTTCATATAAATTGGTGTGCGCTTTGGTTTATGTTGTGTCAGTGTCATTGGCTAAATAGCCATACTGTTCAAGTTTGAACGATTTATTGTGGGTTGATTCTCGGCCTTGGCCCGTTGCGGGCTAAGGTTTCTGTTTAATTTGATGTAACTGTTTAAGCCAGTCTGAATAGCCGGGATCGCGTTCTGGTTTTTTGATTAGTTGGAGATCTTCGTTGTTTCACTATTACATGGGGCTGTTGTGGAGACGGAAACGATTGATTTTGCTGAGGGCTTGGACTGGAGGACGGCAGAAGGCTGCTTGCTCCAGATCAGCAGTTCGTTGGGTGTGCGGATACTTCCGGTTATTTTTGCTTTTAATTTTTTGGGTAATATTCAGGACTTGAACATGTATTATGAATTTGAAAGTTAGCGTATAGGTTAATTTTCACAGCTAATCACTAATAATTTAAAAATACGCATAGCAATTAAACTAAGCCCATACGGGGCGGAGTTTAACACTCAGTGAGCGTAGAAAATTAATCTTATAATAAAATATTTTTCCTATTAATTTTAAATAAAAAGTGCTTACACTTTTGCTCTCCAGATTTTAGTGTGCCAGTCTGTTAGCAGTGTTCTGCTTCTTTTAGATGTACTGTTACTGATGTTCAACATTTTCAGCGGCTGTCAAAAGCAGTGTCATCAGTGAAGGTTTAGAAGAGTGTCTGGCGCCTTGTCGGAATGTCAGCTATGTGAATGAATGTAGCTCGTGTGAGCTTTTCTGGTAAGAGGATTGTAACGCTAACTTTTTGAAAGCTTTAATTAATAAGCCAAGGGTTCACTGTTCGATTTCAATATTTTTTTGCGGTTAAATACGCTCAACAAAACAAGGTAGCGGCCGGTCAATATCATCTCCAAAATACAAGTATAGAACAAAAAACTTTGGCCCAGAAGCTCTACCAAAGCCCAACAAGGATTTTGGAATCTGCCGGAAGAAAGCAAGGCAGGATGCCTTCCCAACTTCATTGTTACCAGTCCAAACGCTCTATATTCTATTCACTTATTCCGAAAGCCGGTTCCACCCGCTTGAGCGAAACTGGATCGCCATCCAAATTTAAGGAGTCCAACTTCGTCGGCTGCATAACGACCGCGGATGAACATTTTTCAACAAGTTTTTGGCAATCGTTAATCTGACTTTACCGTATCCGGACGTGTTTTTGCGATTTCTCTCATTAGATTGCCTATATCTTTGATACGAGTTTCCTCTTTTCGCGACAAGCTACATAAACTGTATAATTTTCGGAGCATATTTAATCTATATAGTCCATTGAACCATATATTCGTAAATACAATATTATTCTTCAATATTATTTCTGCCGCGCTTTTATAATATTTATATATGATTCTCTTCCTGATGTATATTCTCTGGTCGTGTAACCCGGTCTCGGGGCCGTCATCATTGTTACTTTGAAGCGGTTATTCGTCACGGCGTATCTCTTTTGTTATGCGAGTTTGCGTATCTATGCTAAAAAATGCGAGTTTGGATCCTCCATCACTGGTGACTCTTATCTGTCCTGCATCCTGTCCGTAAGCAATTTTCTGCACTTAATGAGCAATTCCTTACACGGTTATTAAGTGAATCTCCAAGGAGAAAAATTCCGAACAACAACCCGACGGCGGTCAATTTATTGGGTACCCCTGCTTCTCATGCGGTTCATTCGGATACATTTTTAACGCCTAATACATCATTGCCCACTGTTGTTCCTGTGGAAGTGATTCGTTCACCAAGTAGCTAATGAAATCGTCGAGGAGTCTTGGTCCACCTATCGTCTTCGATCCTCCATCGTTGGGAGACCGGCAAGTTCCTGTGGTACCGTCTCCTAGGCCTCTCACTTGTGTGGCGCCTGAAATAATCTCTTCTGGGCTTTCGCTTAGAGCTGTTGCACCTCGGAAAGCCATATTTGTATCCCGTCTATGCCGGATGCCACTGTGGATGATGTCAGGAATCGCTTCATAAACCATCTTAAGGTAGCTTCTAATAAATTAACAGTCTTTAAGTTTAATTTTAAACATAAGCGTAGCTTATGTTATCTTCTTTCAAAATGGTAATACCTGAATCCTACCTTGAAAAAGCACTTGAACCGTCAGCCTGGACCCTCTAAATATCCTCTAAACCCAACTATGCCGATTCAGCTCCAAAAAACTGAGTAATAAAGTATTCTCTTGCTGCTACCGAAACGTTTGAAGTGTTCTGGGTAAATTGAGCAAATTTTTACTTTTACTAAGAGTGCTTCTTTTGATTTAGATGCTATTGCACTTACTGAAACCTAACTTAATTCCTCTGTCTCTGATTATGAAATTTTTATTGCAAAGTACACTGTGTTTCGAATGAATAGGCCATCTTTCGCAGGCGGTGTCCTCATTGTTGTTAATAATTAATACTCAGCTGAACTAATCTCTTCACGAATCAGTTTGGAATCGAGGTCATTGCTGTAAATATAGCTGCTGTCTCATATTTTTATGACCTGCTCCTATATACCTCCATCGGTTGAGGATACTGTATATTTTCGCCACCTTAAGGCTATTAATTTTGTTTTATCATTAGTCAATGACTCTGATTTTGTCCTAATTACCGGTGTTTCAACCTTGCCCAAATTTTCCTGGATTTCCTTCAAAGGAGTATTGAATCAGTGCAAAAACAGTTTCTTTTATTTGCTTTAAAATATTTAAACTGGGACTCCGGTGGTCATGATCCTTGCGGATCATGATCCTTTTGTTTTTTTTTTGCGCGGTTCCCAGTGCATACGTACAGCCCACCTCCAGTCCAACCGACCGAGGGACGCTGCCGCGTAACGTACGGCTCGAATCGCGGGAATAGATCCGAGATAGATCAGCGAGGATTAGGAGAAAGATATTACGAGGAAGAGTGTTGCACAGATAAGGCGGTTAATATAAGCGATTTAAGATTGTTAGTAGAGCAAAGTGACAAGATGTGGTAGAGACCATTGTAGTCCGAACATAATGCATAATAAAAGAACGGATCGTGTTGGGCATTTGTCGAACTACAATGGCTGAGGAGCAGAGGACGAAAGTTTCTGGTCCTTCTACTAGGAATGTTAAAATTTAAGCGTGTTAGTAAATGCTGGCTGTCTATATTTCCATAAATAAGATTATATAAAAACATGACGCCCAGCATCGTTCTACGATTTGTTAATGATGGTAAGTTGATTAGTAAAAGTCTACTATGATAAGAGGGGAGGTAAAGATTTGCATCCCAATTAAGTCCCCTAAGCGCAAAAGTAAGGAAGTTTTTTTGTAAAGATTCAATGTGATCTTGGTGTACTCCATATTGAAGACTCCAGACACACGATCCATACTCAAGAATCGGACGGACCAGTGATGTATATAACGTTTTAGTTATGTACGGGTCATTAAATTCTTTTGACCATATTTTAATAAAACCAAGCACACCCATACCTTTATTAACCATGGTAGATACATGGTCGGTAAATTTAAGTTTCAAATCTAATAGGACACCTAGATCGTTAACCTGAGTTAATCGTTCTAAGGCGTTCCCATAGAGAAAGTACATAGCCTGGTGAGGACTAGATCGGTAAAAAGACATAAGTTTACATTTCGATCCAATAAGCTTTAGGTTATTTGCTAAACACCAATTTTGAAGTTTATCCTTATCGGATTAAAGTCTAGACTGGGCGCTAGTGAATTTATACTGAAGGCATAGCTTAACGTCATCAGCGTACATAAGTACAAGTGAATTAGTTAAGGCAAGGGGCAAGTCGTTAATAAACAGAGTAAAAAGTAGGGGTCCAAGATGGCTTCCTTGGGGCACCCCCGATGTGGCGCGGACTAAACGCGAGGTAACATCATTAAAGAAAACACGTTGGGTTCTCCCAGATAAGTAGCTCGAAATCCACATAAGAAGATCAGTTGGGAATCCCAAAAGACTGAGTTTACTTATAAGAAGCGAATAGTTAACAGAGTCAAATGCTTTACTGAAGCCATCCGTGATAAAAGATGTTATCTCCAATAAGTTGGTAGTGGTGGAGCGGCGCTTCATGAAGCCATGCTGGCACGGAGTTATTATTGAACTACATAGGTGTTGCAAATGTGGAGTGATAAGTTTTTCAAAAAGCTTTGGAATTGCTGACAATTTAGAGATGCTTCTATAATTAGCAGCGTCGGATTTTTTCCCTTTTTTATGCAGCGGAATAATGAAGGATTCCTTCCACATAAAGGGAAAGATCGAAGTCTCCAGCGATAGATTAAAGAGTTTAACAAGCGGTTTGCACAGTGCCTCGGCGCAGTACTTCAGAACACAGCCTGGTACTCCATCTGGGCCTGGCGAATACACGGGCTTAACCTTAAGAAGATCCGATAACACACCACTTTGATCGAAAGATGGGCAAAATATAAGGTTGGCTGATTGGATATTATAAGTGTAAGGCTGAGCTAAACTGCTGCTAGGTGAATAGGTAGTTTGAAAAAACTGTGCAAAGAGATCGGCCATTGCCTGATCGGTGTTCGCATAAGAGTTCTCAAACGTAAGCAGTGGGGGAAAAGATACATGTTTACGCTTAGTGTTTACAAAGTTATAAAACTGCTTCGGATTCTGAGTAAACTGAATCCTGCAGCGGCGAATATAACTCCTATAACCTTCTGCGTTATGCACGGTGAAATTGGACCGAGCTATTAAGTATCTTGAATAACTAACTGTACAGCCAGATAATCTATGTTTGTTTAAAAGTCTACTCATACTATTCTTTAAATTTATAAGGTGCCTTGTATACCAAGGCGGATTCGTTGAAGCGGACGGATATTTCCACGGCACGCAAGCGTCGAAAAATATGTTCAAAGTGTAATAAAATTTTTGTAATGCGATGTTTATATCCTCGCATGCCAGTAAATCAGACCAATCAAATTCCAAAATTAACTTATTTAATTTCGTAAAGTCAGCCTTACGAAAGAAACGAACTTTCTGAGATTTAAGTGTAGACTTAAGGTCAATTAAGGAGTTGTTTTCAATTGAAAGCTCAAGAGTGGGCCGATATGGATCCTCAGGGTCAGAAAGGGGCAAAGTTCTGGAAAGAGTAATTCCATCAGGATCAGAAACGAAACATAAGTCCAGTGTAATATGCACATATATGCACTATTAATATTATATATATATATCGATCACCCACTGTACCAAGAGTACTTAAAGGGTACACACTGTAACACTTTGTCGCAGTGTTTATGTTGTCCAAGGTCTCGGTCATAAACCTAAGTGCACCGAAATATGAATCGCCCGCTGTGCCTTTGCTGCACGCCGAAAAGTGCATATGTCCGCATATACGTAACACGAGTGGACCTTATGCATGTCCACATACCTCCGCCTAAGCGAACATAACATAAATATATATTCATATATAAATATTTAAGAAATACATAAACGTCTCTCCGCTGCCGCTTTGGGCAGCGCAGCTACGAGACTTTAGACTTCCTTTAACTCATAAGTATAATTGTAAATGGAGAAACTCCCATGAGCTCGGAGCGGCAACAACGGCTGCTCCGAATAACTAGAAGACATTGAATAAAGTTATACTAAACAACCTAAACCCAACTGATGTAGTTAATACTTACGACAACACAACAACAAATCTGGGGAGCCCTTTCGATGGAATACAACAATGGCGACCGTGACAGGACTCTAAAGGACATCAAAGGATCCCCAACCGTTATTTCTCAACTGGACATCAAATCAACACAACTAGGATCAACGAAACAAAATAACACACACAGCAGCAACCACCCTTAAATGGAATTCCTACGAAAAAAAAAAAACAGAATATCGCAGTAAGTAGAGTGTGATGTGTGCTAAACGTGGTGGCGTGGTTAAACGTTTGAAAGCCAGAAAGGCTGAATTACTGAAGCTACTAAATAGCGGAAGTAGATTAGAGTGGAACAACTCGGTGAAAATACACGCCGAAGTTGAACCTATAAAAAACCTATTAACGCAAAGAAATACTAAAACCACAGCCACTCGCACATCCACATACACTGCAATAACGAATATATGCAAAGACAAGATAATACTTAGTCCACCACCGAAACAGGAATTACCGAAATTAAAGAGAAAATGCCCCAATGACTGCAGAGGACCCCTGGAATCACCGTTCTGCGAGCAAACCTGTGCCAGCACCGGTGCCCCAACAACCAACTAAGAAGGAAAGCCTGTGCAGCCAGCACCGGCCCCGCTTAGCCCTCCAAGCTAAGCCCGGATCAGTGAACCGACAGCGCTACCAAGAGCGCAATATTTTTTTTTCCCCATGCACTGCGTTGCATATTTTTTTGTATTGCACTGCGATGCATATTTTTTTTTAGTATAAAGAATCATTTGTAAAATTGAGCGACATTAAAGTTGCCCGATTAGCGTGTGGCCTGAAAACCATACAAAAAATAGGCAGGTTTTTATGTAAAAAAAAAATAATGAACAACCAAGAAAAACAACTAATATATATATAAAAAAAAATTATAGGCAGGTTTTATAAAAAAAAAAATATAAATAAACGCAATATGCATATAGCCAAATAAGACAAGTCTTTAAATGAGCCAAATTGAATGGCAAATAAATAATAAATTAAATCATACAATTTACAAAAAAATTTATATACCAATTCAAGAGAAAATGGGTTTAGTAGATGTAAAACAAGTGGACTTCACAGCAAATGTAATAAATAAAATTGAGTCCAGCACTACTAACACCGAATTGACAAATATACTTTTATCAATTATTGTATTTATTTTGATTGCATTCATTTTGTATAAATCATACATTTTTCACAATAAATGTATAGCAAAAAGAGCGATTAATAAAAGCCAGGCTATCGATCTGGACAAAATATAAAAAAAAAAATAACGAAAAATAAAAATTAATTTTTATACATTTAAAAAAAAAATAATAAAAACGCTCCATGCCAAATGCTGATATATTAAGAATGCACCTATGATATATACAAAAAAAAAAAAACGATTTCATATGTTCATGAATAACCCTATCTTTACGTACAATGAAAATAAAAAAAAAAAATAAATAAAATAAAGAAAGTTTAAAAAGAAAATAATTCAAGTATGAGTACTCAGAGAGCCATAGAAAAAACATATGAAAAGGACCCCTATTTCAAAGAAAGGATCAGGCAGTTAGTATCGACAAACCCAGTTAGTGTGTATGAGCCAGAAATACTTTATATAGAAACATTTAACTGCCATGTTTCACCATTGTTTCACTGCACGGCAACCCAAAAAGGAATAGTATTAACAACAGTTCCGGGTGTGCTAGTGAAATCAAGAATAGACGAGCATCTACTTTTAGGTAGAACAATTGTGATGATGGTGTCAAAAAGATAATCCACACCCATAATATAATGGAATGGAATGAATTATCAAAGGAACTATCAACCATTAAAGCAGAATTTGACAAATCTCATAAATCACTAACACAAAATAGACCGATACAAAAAACAACGGTCAATAAACACGTAGAAATATTAGTTAAATGCTTTAATGAAGCTCGAATATTAATATATGAACACAGAGAAAAGTTAAATCCGGATCACTGGTCTCGAGTATCAAAGTTTTTGATCAGACTAAGATCTAATCTAACTTCTGTTAAAGAAAGGTTCAAGCTCGATATTTCAATACCTACTATTCTAAATACTTCAATAACAATTGAAGCTGGTGACGAACCAGAATCAAAAGAAGTTATTGACCAACAAGAAATAGAAGAAAGCGATATTAACAACCTTACGGTTCCGGCAGTCCTTATTCAATCTGAATTATCAGACCAGGACTTGTCCGACTCTGAATTTAACGACAGCGTTGTAGAATTAAAACCAACCACAATGGCTGACGAGAGCATTGCCCAAAGGGCATACATTAGAGAAATATCGAATGCCATCCCTGAATTTAACGGGCAAAGGTTACACCTTCAAAGATTTATAACAGCTTTGAGGTTAGTTAACCTAACGAAAGGCACATTCGAGAATTTGGCTGTAGAAGTAATTAAATCCAAAATAATTGGATCAACTTTATACAGAGTCCAAAATGAAAAAACAATAGAAGCAATAATCAGAAAACTACAAGACACTATAGCCGGAGAAACCTCTGACATAATTAAAGCCAAAATGGCGAAAACAACCCAGAAAGGCAAAACTGCAGAAAAATTCACGACGGAAATAGACAACCTAAGAAAGCTCCTAGAAGCTTCGTACATTGACGAAGGCCTATCGGCCGAACACGCTGACAAATTCAGTACCAAGGAGGCCATAACCACAATGGTTAAAAACTGTGAGCATGGCCGCCTTAAAACAATATTGGAAGCAGGCACTTTCATAACTATGAATGAAGCCGTCACAAAGTACATACAATGCAGTACTGAAATGACAGGTAATGCCAATTCAATATTATACACCCAACGAGGAAATAATTATCGCGGTAATAATTTCAGAAACAATTATCGCGGAAGAGGTAATAATCGAGGTAATTATAATAATACCAGATATTACCAGAATAACGGTTATAATCAAAACAATGGCTACTACAGAAATAACGGTAACCAGAATAACAGTTATTACACAAACAACAACCGCGGCGGAAATAACCGTGGTGGAAACAACCGCGGCGGAAATAGCCGTGGGGGAAACAACAATAATAATAATAATAATAATAACAACCAAAATAACAATATAAGGATAGCCCAAACGAATTCGGAAAACTCCCAAACACCTTTAGATACACGTCAGTAAAAAATAACAAGATTCACACTATAAATCTCAGTCAAAGTACATTCGTTAGTTTCATAAACGCAGCAACAGGAAAAGAATTAATTTTTCTACTAGATACAGGTGCAGAAATTTCCATATTAAAGGAAAATTCTGATAATTTTCAAAACATTCAAGATGATCATATCATAAACATACAGGGTATAAGCCAAGAGGTTACCAAATCAAAAGGCATAACTTCTATTGAAATTCAGACTTCTAAATACATCATCCCACATGATTTCCATATAGTAAATGTGCAATTCGCTATTCCTTGTGATGGGATACTGGGAATAGATTTTATCAAAAGGTACAATTGTCAATTGGACTTCAAGCCTTCTGAAGACTGGCTTATAATTAGACCAAATAATCTCAAATATCCAATTTATGTTCCGATAACATACAGTTCTGGTAACAACTCCCTAATTCTGCCAGCAAGATCCCAAGTCATCCGAAAAATTAAGATAAACTCCGAAGAAAATAGTGTACTGATTCCGAATCAAGAGATTCATAAAGGTATCTATATAGCAAATACCATAGCAACAGTCCAGAATGCATATGTAAGACTACTAAATACCACAAATATAGATCAGGTAGTTGATATTAAAAATATTCATCATGAACCACTTTCAAATTACGATGTAGTAAAAACAGACCCCGAAAACCGTAAAAAAACTGTATTATCCCAACTTACAAAAAACTTTCCACCTCAATTCAATGATCAACTTACAAAATTATGCACCCAGTATAGTGATGTATTCGGACTAGAAACCGAAGCGATCACTACAAATAACTTCTATAAACAAAAACTGAGATTAAGTGATGATGAACCAGTATATACAAAAAATTACGAAAACCCTCATAGTCAACAAGACGAAATTCAAAGACAAGTTCAAAAACTCATTAATGATAAAATAGTAGAACCCTCTGTATCACCTTATAATAGCCCACTTTTGCTAGTACCCAAAAAGTCACTCCCAAATTCAGAAAATAAAAAATGGCGATTAGTAATAGATTATCGTCAAATTAATAAAAAACTCTTATCTGATAAATTTCCACTCCCTAGAATTGATGACATTTTAGATCAACTAGGTAGAGCCAAGTATTTCCCATGTCTCGACTTAATGTCCGGTTTTCACCAAATTGAACTCGAAAAAAATTCACGAGATATAACATCCTTTTCAACGAACAATGGTTCATATCGTTTCACGCGATTACCATTCGGTTTAAAAATAGCACCAAACTCCTTTCAAAGAATGATGACTATAGCTTTCTCTGGATTGGAGCCTTCCCAAGCATTTCTTTACATGGATGACTTAATAGTCATAGGTTGTTCCGAAAACCACATGCTCAAGAACCTAACTGATGTTTTCGAGAAATGTAGGAAACACCACCTAAAGTTACATCCCGAAAAATGTTCATTTTTCATGCATGAAGTCACCTTCCTAGGACATAAATGCACAAATAAAGGAATCTTGCCCGACGACAAAAAATACGACGTCATTCAAAATTACCCAGTCCCACATGATGTGGACAGCGCTAGAAGATTCGTTGCATTTTGCAATTATTACAGACGTTTCATAAAGAATTTTGCAGAATACTCCCGTCACATAACAAGGTTATGTAAGAAAAATGTAAAATTCGAATGGACAACAGAATGTCAAAACGCTTTCGAACATCTTAAATCAGCATTAATAAACCCAACTCTGTTGCAATACCCAGATTTATCAAAGAATTTTGCATAATTACAGATGCTAGCAAATACGCTTGTGGAGCAGTACTAACTCAAAATAAAAATGGATTACAGCTTCCAGTTGCATACGCATCAAGATCCTTTACTAAAGGTGAAAGCAACAAGAGTACTACAGAACAAGAATTAGCAGCTATTCATTGGGCAATAACATACTTCAGACCGTATATTTATGGTAGACACTTCACTGTCAAAACAGACCACAGAGCACTTACCTATTTATTTTCAATGATAAATCCCAGTTCCAAACTAACACGAATGAGACTTGAATTAGAGGAATATAATTTTACAGTAGAGTATCTAAAGGGTAAAGATAATTATGTAGCCGATGCGCTGTCTAGAATAACAATCACAGACTTGAAAAACATACATTTAAATATTAAAATTCTGAAAGTCACTACCAGAAACCAAAGTAGACAAAAATCCTGCGCAGGAAAAGAAAAAATAGAATTGCATAAGCAATCCATAGAAAAAGCTTCAAAGCCCAACGTATATGAAGTCATTAAAAATGATGAAGTACGTAAAGTAGTGACCTTGCATGTTAATGACAATATGTGTTTATTTAAGCACGGAAGGAAAATTACAGCAAGATATAATGTTAGCGATTTGTATACTAATGGAACCCTTGACTTAGGTCACTTCTTTCAAAGGCTTGAAAAGCAAGCCGGTATGCACAAAATCAGCCAACTTAAGGTGGCACCGTGGGAAAATATCTTTGAACATGTTTCAATTGATAATTTTAAAAATATGGGCAATTATATATTGAAATCATTAAGAGTAGCGCTACTCAACCCGGTGACCGTAATAAAAAATAATAAAGAAAAAGAAGCTATATTGTCTACATTTCACGATGATCCAATACAAGGTGGTCATACAGGCATTACTAAAACCTTGGCCAAGGTCCAGAGGCACTATTACTGGAAAAATATGTCCAAATACATAAAAGAGTACATAAAGAAATGTCTCAAATGCCAAAAGTCAAAAACAACTAAACACACTAAGACCCCATTAACTATAACTGAGACTCCACAAAGAGCTTTCGATAGAGTAATTGTGGATACGGTTGGTCCACTACCAAAGTCCAACAATGGAAACGAATATGCAGTAACACTCATATGCGATCTAACCAAATACCTGGTAGCGATACCAATACCAAATAAAAGTGCAAATACGGTAGCAAAAGCTATATTTGAAGATTTTATTCTAAAGTACGGTCCAATGAAGACGTTCATTACGGACATGGGAACGGAATATAAAAATTCAATTATTGAAGGTCTATGTAAAAATTTAAATATTGAAAACATAACTTCTACTGCACATCATCACCAAACTGTAGGTACCGTGGAGCGAAGCCACAGAACACTCAATGAGTACATTCGTTCATACATCTCAGTTGACAAAACAGATTGGGATGTATGGCTACAATACTTCGTCTATTGCTTTAATACGACCCCCTCGATGGCACATGACTATTGTCCATACGAGCTAGTTTTTGGTAAAACTTCAAATTTACCTAAGCATTTTAATAGCATAGAAAACATAAAACCTCTTTATAATATAGAAGATTATGCTAAGGAATCAAAATTCAGATTAGAACAGGCATTTAAGAGAGCCAGACTAATGCTAGAAGCTCATAAAATAAAACAAAAAATTATTTACGACAAAACTAGTTTAGATTTTGAGTTAAAAATAGGAGATAAAGTCTTATTAAAAAATGAAACTGGACATAAGCTAGATTTTAAATATACAGGCCCCTATAAGGTAGAACAGATAGGAGATAGGGATAATATAACTATATTAGACAATAAAAATAAAAAACAAATAGTACATAAAGATAGATTAAAACTTTTTATTTCATAATCAATCAACATTCTATAAATATATCACGTATGGCCATACATAAAAAATAAAAAAAAAAAAAACAAATAAAACAAATAAAAACAAAAAAAAAAGAGAAAAATAAGCATACCAAATATAACACCAAAACACCAAAAAAAATTATTGTTAACATCATTTATTAAAGTTTGTACAATCTATGTTAGAAAATAACTTCACTATATTACGTTATTTTTCAAAAGGAGGGAGATGTAATATGCACATATATGCACTATTAATATTATATATATATCGACCACCCACTGTACCAAGAGTACTTAAAGGGTACACACTGTAACACTTTGTCGCAGTGTTTATGTTGTCCAAGGTCTCGGTCATAAACCTAAGTGCACCGAAATATGAATCGCCCGCTGTGCCTTTGCTGCACGCCGAAAAGTGCATATGTCCGCATATACGTAACACGAGTGGACCTTATGCATGTCCACATACCTCCACCTAAGCGAACATAACATAAATATATATTCATATATAAATATTTAAGAAATACATAAACGTCTCTCCGCAGCCGCTTTGGGCAGCGCAGCTACGAGACTTTAGACTTCCTTTAACTCATAAGTATAATTGTAAATGGAGAAACTCCCATGAGCTCGGAGCGGCAACAACGGCTGCTCCGAATAACTAGAAGACATTGAATAAAGTTATACTAAACAACCTAAACCCAACTGATGTAGTTAATACTTACGACAACACAACAACAAATCTGCGGAGCCCTTTCGATGGAATACAACACCAGCAGCCGACCTAAAGAAGTTCTAACATGGTTAATTTGCCCGAGTGGCATGTCAAACATGCCCACAGGGAAGTCGTGTTGGGAGTTAAGCTGTAAAGACGGTGAATTTTCAACATTTGACCATATAAGTTCTGGGATATTAAAGTCACCCAGAGCTATCAGCTGGTCACCATCAGACAGACGATCGAAAACCAAACGAATAGCGGACAAATGTTGCCAGTATGTTGGCGGTTCGGACGAAGGTGGTATGTTCGAACAGGTAACATACAAAGATTGATCGGACAAAGTGATTTTGATGCAAAGAAATTCAATGTCACCAAACTCTTGTGATTTTACCTCTTCAGAAGCGACTTTGGAGTCTACAGAAATTAGCACTCCTCCTCCCCTTCGCAAAGTTCTATCACATCTAAAAGTGGTGTACCTACTAGGAAAAACTTCGGAGCTTAAGATCTCCGGCTTTAATCAAGTTTCTGTAAATACTATAATGTGGGATGCAAAAAAAGAACTATCAGAATACAGTTTGGGAAGTTTACTACGTAACCCTCTTGCATTCTGATAGGTAAGTGTTAATGAAGACATTAGTTTTTTGAGATTGAGGAAGATGAGGTGGAAGGTTGATCAGTGGCCTTAACATGTGGGAGTTTTACACCCACAGGTTTGGTTATCTTTTTTTCACCGTACTTGGCTGATGTTCTTGGACGAAAATGTTCTCTGGCCAAAAGCTGGCGGAACAGATCGTCTTGACCATCTGCAAGGGCACACGTATTTTGAAAGATGACGTGTGCCTGGTGTAAGAATATTTGAATTTTGTAATATCCACCACCTTTATGTCGGCTTTTGCTTTGGCTTTGATGTAAGCCGAGATATCAATCTCCGAAGTATCAGGGGCAAGCCGGGAAACAAAAATGTGTTTCGATGGTGGGATCACCTGCAAGGGTTTTGGTGCCGCCGTAACTAATACTGCGGCATCAGTGCGTACCGGGGGTCCGGTCGGTTTATTACCCTGTTTGGTGACTGTTACAGGAGTTTGAATTATTGGGTCTGGGATCACTTGAAGCGATGCCACAGAGGACATATCGGACAATTGCTCATTGATTCCGAGACATTCGGAAGCCGAATTTTTCTCAGGTCCGGCCCTTTGGATGGCCAGAGATATAAGCGGCTGCATAGTTGTCGGCTGAGCAGGCTGAAGATTATTCGACCCGAGCACATCACTAAAAGCGGATTTCTTACGCTTTGGAGACTCATTTAGAAGTTGAAGGCTATTAAACTGGTCATTGATTTTTCGAAAACCACTAATCAACTCCTTGAAACCGCTTTTAATCTGCCTCATGAACGACCTCATTTCTTCCTGAACAGCACGACAACCATCACAGCAAAAGTGGAGACCAGACCTACGCGAGATTGCATCCGAAACTGAGGCCGTGAACCCGGCACACTTTGCGTGTAAAACGTTTTCACAGAGCCAGCAATGGATGGTAGGCTGGGAAGACGAGATTGTCTTATTGCAAGACTTTAATGCACAGACCAATTTAAAATCCATAATTATTAAAAATTTAAATAATTAATTTATTAAAAATTATTTAAAATTAAATAATTAATTTATTAAAAATTAAATAATTAATTTATTAAAAATTATTAAAAAAATTAATAATTAATTTAAAAATATTATTTGATTTTATTAATGAGGAACCTTGAACCACTGTACCAAGGAAACGAGAAGGGGAGATTAAAGAGAGCAGTTAGTAAGATTTAAAGAAATAGAGATAAAAATCTCTATTGAGCGAGAGTAGAAGCAAAAGAATAGCAACAACACCGTAGGAGATGAAGAAGCAGAGCAGGGCTATGTTTGGAAAGTAAATTAAATAAATTATTATTTTACCTCCAAATATATCACTGCACACGCGAAGCGATACGGATCTAAAAAATTGCAATTTGTTTTTATATCTGTAAAGAAATAAACACCGATTGTTTATAGAAAGCTTATTGCAAATTTTACAAAAACGTAGTGCGCACAAAAGAAACACGTCCATCCGCTTTAAGATAAAGAGAGGAAGTGATATCTGTATCCTTTTCGTGGTATCTGTAAAAATTTTAACCTTTTGTCACATTTATTTTACTCTGAATTAACCCTATATGTAATAAAATGTAAATTTATTGTTTCTCAATTAAAAATTTTGCCTAAATTATAATTAATTTTAAAAATTTCCCAAATAAAAGTTAATTGTTTAATTGAATAAATAAATCAAACTTGGTATGATCTATTGACATCAATAAGAAAACAATCTTCCATAGGAAAATGTTTTGGGGAAAAATCAGAGGACAAAAATAAATGTAGAAAATAGGAGATTTCAACTTTGGATGATTATTCCAAAGATATGGTAACTGCTAGATGAAATTTTTTTTTAGTTGGTATACATACATTTCAAAAATGATATGTGATAATAATAATGATGGTCAACGAAATTACACGGCCTACATAATTCAATATATGGTAAAACATGATCGATTTCTTCTCTTAGGTTTATCGCGGAGACTTTGGGTAATGGAACCCATGTTTGTTCTAGACTCTGTTTCAGGGGACCCCAAAGGATATTTAGCAGGTAAAATTAAACGTGGAGGTTTTTGCTGTTGATCGATTTTTTTCTGGGTAGTAAACAAGTTGTGTTATCCCGGTTAAAAGTTTAAATTACATCTGTAGGGCAGTTTGAAAGGTTTATTTACATTTTTGTCTCATTGTTTTTTTAGGTTTTAGTTAAACCTTGATGATTTTAGCAATCTCGGTGGACCGGAAGAGTAACGAGTTCGTCACGGCTGCTATGTTTATTTCTGTTAGAGTGAACGAATATGATGCAGGGTTGGGCTAATAAGGGTTCGAAGTTGCTGCGCGAATTTTTTTTTAGGTCTTTTGCATTACGGGCCCCATTTCCTACCAACTTAGGCGCGGATTTGGAAATTCATACGCCAATTTTTGTTGTTGACTGCAGGAACAAGTACTGATTACAGAGCAATGCTAGAGCTGTCAACGTCGTTCTCGAAATAAATAAAATCGAAATAAAGTTGGGGCTTAAATCAACGGCAGATAGTTCTGTGTGACGTCAGCTTATGGGCGTGGTTGATTATTTCAGTAGGACAGTAGGATGGGATATCCGGCATTACGGACTCTGATGCTATCAATTTAAACTTTACACGCATTTTTAGATTGTCGTTAATATGGGAGCTTATACATGTGGGATTGGACATATTAGGACTAATAGAAAGGGCCACACTTAAGAAAATACCAATTTGCCAAACACCAATCCAAAGACAATGATATACAACACTGTCGTTTGGGAAGAAGAAGAGAGTTGAACGCAGAAAAGAGAAGACGCGGAAAAAGCTACCGAAGCCCATCGAGTGCGAAAGTCCCGATTATTATTAAATAAAACATTCATTTCTTTGTATACGTTACCCAAAAAAATATAATAAATTATAATTTGTACAACCCTACAAATTATTTGGGGGCTCATCCGGGAATTCGTTACAAAAAAAAGATCAGTGCGCTAACACAGAATAATAATCGCGGAAAGTAGACGATGCAATGAAAGTACAATCAAAAGCAGAAGAAAACGTGAAAGTGGAAAAGATTTTTGACTCGATAAACAATATAAGTGCAACGAAGGTGATCACCGGTGCATGAAAACTACACACACACAAGAACATCAATTTATGTGTGTGTGAGCTTGTGAACCGCCATCTTGGAAATTGCGCAGCGTGGAAGCCGCACATACGAGGAAAAACGAGAGTGGCCGCCGGCGACGACGACGAGGAAAGGCGCATATTCCGCAACGAAAATTCGACGAAAGGCTGTGCACCGGAGAAGAACAAGAAAAGGACGATCACGCAGGAGCACGATCAGGCAGAGATCAAGGAGTCAGGGATCTGCAGAGACGAGAATGCTCTAAAAGGAATTTGATGGCAGAGCAATTGTGAAACGAGGAAGAATACATAGATCTGGGCAATTGATGGCCCTCGGTATCGAAAACTACGACGGCTAAGTTTTATCCACACGAGGAACGGATAAAATTTAGTAAGAAACCACAAAACGAAAAAGCAGAAACGAAGTTCGGTTCCGAGAAGAAGGAAGAAGCTGCAAACGAAAATACGACGAAAAGCAGAAACGAAGTTCGGTTCCGAGAAGAAGGAAGAAGCTGCAAACGAAAATACGATGAGAAAACAGAAACGAAGTTCGGTTCCGAGAAGAAAGAAGAAGCCGCAAACGAATTGGACGACGAGAAGAAAGAAGAAGCTGCAAACGACGAGACGACGAGAAGAAAAGCAGAACCATCAACGAGTGCAACGCGGGGTACACACACGGGAAAGGAAGTCCGAGAATCAATCCAACGGCGAGCAACAAAGAGCTCGGTGACCACATTTATTCCAAAGAAACGACAGACATCGATGAAGTCAGCCAAATCCAATTAGCTTGGGTGAGCGAGCGAAAATCTAGAAACTCAATCAATACATTCATTTTTTTTTGTTAAACGCTAATTTTAAGAAAAGAAATTTTGTAAAAAATTGTACTTCTGTAAAATTCGTAATCATAAGACTTTTGTGAACGACTTAAACGCATTACGATGGATGCTGAGGAAATTTTAAGAATGACTGTGCAAAACTTAAGAGCAAAACTCTCTGAACTGAACTTGCAAACGACAGGGTTAAAGAGAGCATTGCAAGATCGGTTGTTTGAGCATTTTGGACTTGAAGCAATGAATAACGTGGAAGAATGAAGTAATGAAGATGCAGAGAGCGTAAACTCGTCGGCATACCAAGAAGCACCGCAGATGTTTAGTTCAAGGTTTACTTTAAGAGATGTGCAGGACAGTGTTTCTTCGTTTTCAGGGTCGGAACAAGAAGACGTAAATCATTGGGTGTCTGAGTTTGAAGACGTTGCATTTACTGTTGGCTGGGATGAGCTACAAAAATTTATATACGCGAAACAGCTTTTAGCTGGGGCTGCTAAGCTTTACATTAAGAGTCAGACGGGTGTTAGAGGTTGGGTTAAACTTAAAGAGGTGCTACAAGATGAGTTCGGCAAAAGGTTGTGCGCTGCCGAAATTCATAAGATTCTAAAGCAAAGACAGAAGCAGGCAAGAGACACATGTATCGAATACCTTTACAGCTTAATGGAGATAGGCAAGCCGATTAAACTCGATGAGGAGAGTTTAATATCCTATTTTTTAGAATACCCGATGGGAGAATGAACAAGGCAGGATTATATCGGGCAAAAACGACTAAGGAGCTTAAATATGAGATCACAGTATATGAGAAGATAAGAATAAGACGACTAATTATAAAGAAAGTAAACAGACTCAAGGGAAAGACTCAAATTCTCAGAAAAAGTGTTTCAAGTGTAACAAAGAAGGCCATATTGCCAAGGACTGCAAGGGGGAAGTAGTGTGCTATAACTGCAATAAAAGGGGTCACATATCGAAAAACTGTGAACAGAAAATGCCAAATATTTCCATTAAGAATGAACCGGCTAATATGCTAAGAGTTAGAAGATCAGAGAGATTAACCTACAAGAAAGTAACAGGAGTAACAGCGGCAGGAGTAGTTTTCACGGCCATGATTGACTCGGGATGCGATTTATGCTTAATAAGAGAAGACATTTTTAAAACTCTCGACGGTTTAAGCATAAAGCCAGAAGTGAGATATCTCAAGGGTATCGGTAAGGGCGAGTTACGGACGATAGGATCTTTCGAAACCAATTTAGAGGCAGATGTAGTTTGCTTCCCTGTAACTTTTCACATTGTAAAGCACAATGATTTTGATTATCCAGCAATCGTGGGAAATGACGTTTTAGAAACAGTGGATCTGATGTTTAGTTCAAACGGCGTAAAATTTAAAGAGAAGGAAAATGAATTTGTGTTCAAAGGGTTGTGTGCAACGGAAATTATTGAAATGGAGACAGTAGTAGATAAAGTCAAACTATCGCATCTGAAGAACGATGTGAAAGATAGGGTGGAGATGATGATAAATGAATACAAGCCCTGTAAATCAATCGAATCTCCCGTTAGTATGAAAATTATTCTAGAAGACGACATTCCGGTTTGCCAACGCCCACGACGCACTTCGTATGAGAACAGATGCGTGATTGAGGCTCAAATACAGAAATGGCTAGAGGAAGGAATTATTGTGCCAAGTTACTCTGAGTACGCATCACCAGTGGTACTTGTTTCAAAAAAGGACGGTTCAAAAAGACTTTGCTGTGACTACCGTAAGCTTAATCTGAAGATCAAGAAAGATAATTTTCCGATGGCATTGATAGACGACGTTCTCGAAAGACTGCAGGGTTCAAAAGTATTTACAACTCTTGACATGATGAACGGATTCTTTCACGTTCCAGTAGAGGCTGACTCTAGGAAATTCACAGCATTCGTGACGCACAATGGACAATACGAATTTACCTTTGTACCGTTTGATATATCCAACTCGCCAGCAGTTTTTTGTCGCTATATATCTGCTGTGTTAAGGGAGCTTATCCAAGCTAAAACAATAGTGGTCTACATGGACGACATCATTGTTCCTACGAAGACTGAAGCTGCAGGAGTTGAGGCACTAGAGAAGGTTTTAGAAGTTGCATCCAAGGCAGGACTACGAATAAAATGGGAAAAGGCACAGATCCTACAAAGTAGCATAAACTTCCTGGGATATAAGATAGAAAACGAGACAATAGCGTCGACGGACTATTGTTAATTTTCCAGCCCCAAAAAATAGGCAATCTTTACAGAGGTATTTAGGACTGACTTCATACATGCATTTATCAAGGACTACTCATTGGCAGCCAAGCCACTGACAGACTTGCTAAGGAAGAAAAGCGACAAACCTAGAGAAGAAATAGAGCTGAATGACCAAGGATTATTAGCTTTTAGTTTGCTAAAAAATCTTTTAGTCTCAGCACCCGTGCTGAAATTCTTCGATCCGTCAGCAGATACTGAAGTTCATACAGACGCAAGCAAATATCAGCGCCGCGTTGATGCAAAAAGACTCAGAAGATCAGCAGTTCCACCCAGTAGAGTATATGAGTCGCAAAACGAATGCTTGCGAAGAGAAATATAGTGCATACGAGTTAGAAGTTTTAGCCGTAGTGAATGCTCTTAGGAAATGGAGGGTATACTTGCTAGATAAAAAGTTCAAAGTAGTGTCAGATTGCAGTGCTTTTTCGATGACAGTAAAAAAAGAGAAAATACCACCCAGGATTGAAAGGTGGATTATGGCCTTACAAGAATTTAAATTTACCGTAGAAGATTACCGTGTTGAAGATTCAACAAAATCTAGAATAATTGAAGCACAGGATAATGACAAGTGGATCAAGGCAGTAAAAACTATTCTGGAAAGTGGGAATGAGTATGAAGACTATTTCCTTAATAATGACATACTATACAAGGATACAGTGAAGGAATTGTTAGTGGTACCCGATTCAATGCAGAACGAAATAATCAGTATGGCACATACTTCGGATATAAAAAAACGCGAGACATGCTAGAAAGGTTTTACTTCATACCAGAGATACAGAAAAATGTCGAAAGAATTGTTAAAGGTTGCGTAGAATGCCTAATAGTTGATTCAAAAAGAGGGAAAAAAGAAGGTTTACTATCACCAATCGATAAAGCTCTGGAACCTCTGGGAACATATCACATTGATCATGTTGGACCGTTAACGGACACGAAGAAAAAATACAATCATATACTAGCAATAGTGGACGGATTTTCTAAATTTTCCTGGCTTTATCCGACGAAGTCGACTGGAACAGACGAAGTAGTAAACAAACTTGAAAAACAGGCAGCAATTTTTGGTAATCCTCGTAGAATTGTTACAGACAGAGGTACAGCGTTTACATCAGTCACGTTTCAGGGGTACTGTAGCTGCGAAGGCATTCAATTGCTTCACATAACCACAGGGATGCCCAGAGGAAACGGTCAAGTAGAGCGAATCCAAAAAATCGCTATACCAATGCTAAGCAAGTTGTGTCAAGACAATCCAGGGAATTGGTATCGCCATGTAGATAGAGTTCAGCAAATAATAAATAACTCGCCACCTCGAACTACAAGATTCAGCCCATTTCAAATACTGACAGGATTAACAATGAGAAAGAAAGACGGCGAGCTAAGAGAACCTTTTGAGGAGATGCAAATTGAAGAGTTAAACGATAATAGGGAAGATATACGTCAGCAGGCGCAACAAAATATTGAAAAGGTTCAGCAAGAAAACAGAAAATATTTCAATGAGAAAAGAAGGGAAGAGTCGAATTATAAAGTAGGCGAGTTAGTAGCTATAAAAAGGACACAATACGGAACAGGCATGAAGCTTAGGCCAAAATTTTTCGGCGTTCAAAATGGAGTTCATTCGGGGTCAAATGAAAAATCAGGATGGCCGAATGTGGGATTGGGACATATTAGGACATATAGAAAGGGCCACACTTAAGAAAATACCAATTTGCCAAACACCAATCCAAAGAAAATGATATACAACACTGACGTTTGGGAAGAAGAAGAGAGTTGAACGCAGAAAAGAGAATACGCGAAAAAAGCTACCGAAGCCCATCGAGTGCGAAAGTCGCGATTATTATTAAATAAAACATTCATTTCTTTGTATACGTTACCCAAAAGAATATAATAAATTATAATTTGTACAACCCTACATACATAATCTTTTTTGAAATAGCATTTTTAACACATTTAAATGCAAGCAACTTACAGACAAGCCCACGGAGCATTTCACAACAAAACAAGATGAAACATTCACAAACAAATAGAGAGTGGGTAGCCGACATAGGCGGGAACGCTCGTGAATGCAAGTTTGTGTGCAATGCAGAAGGTTGTTTGTCCAAATATGTAGATAAAATAATCCGGGATCAAATCATATCACACACGCCATATGTTGCAGTTTGCGCATATGCTCTTCAAAAGAACCAACTCTTAAACCTAATAGCAGAAACAACTTATAGAAAATTTTGAAAAACATGTACCTCTTAATGCTACTTACAGTTTTTCAAAAGACTTGGAAAAACAAAATCAAACAAAAACGCATTAAAATCGAGCGTAACGCAAGAGAATAGTGCAAAAGTTTCGCAACGCCGTATGCTTCAAGTGCGGTAGAAACGGGCATATAACCGTCGCAAGAATAAAAAAATTGGCGAAATCAAGACCAAGTTAAAAATCAAGACAAAAACGAAGCAAACGCAATAGATATGAAGAAGTCTACAGTAAAACAGGCTTTATGAAAAATGAAAGCAACAAAAAAGTCATTCATATAGAAATCTTGAATAATGGGGTTTTATTTCAAATGGACTCAGGAGCACCGCATCTGTAATAAACTCAATTACATAAGCGATTCTGAAACCATTATTATATAATTGCTCACGAGAGTTACATGTGTCAAACATTAACGAGGTGCACAGTGTTAATGATATTTAAAATAAATTCCATTTGAACAAATAGAAATATTAAAGGCAGATTAAAATCAAGAAGAAAGATAAATCCAAGCAGAAATTTCGAAACTTGTGGATTTTAGCAACTGGGCATCCCAATTTTTTTCGTACTTAAGTCAGGTGGAGAGATTTGAATTTGTGGTGACTTTATGCTTAAACGCACAAATTGTAATCGAGCAGTACCCTTGCCTACAAAGGAGACTCTATTTCACATAATTCTTCATGGTAAGCAGTTCAGCAAAAGGAAGGAATAGAAGGAAGACTAAGGAAGAACATTAAAAGAGACTTGATCAAGATCTTGGTAATCTACAGGATTACGGTATAATATGCAAAAAGATGAAATGCTTTTTCCTCAAAGATGATTATTCCTCAAACATGGATATTTGGAAAAAAGAATAACCGAAAACGGTGTTCTTCGGGGTAGGTCAGGAATTGAAGCTGTAAAACTGTCGAAGCCTCCTGAGAACTTTCAACAGTCAATTCCTTCAACAGACAATTTATATTGATTACAGATAACGAGCCGCTTTTTACTGGTGGATTACTCAAGCTTTTTTCTCTGATGGCATCATCGCAACAGACTACATCGCTGGGTTATCATTCTCATGGCCTACATCTTCGATAAAAGGTGCATTATAACGTCTTCCATTAGGTATGGATCCAGACTTTTACAAAGAAGATGAAACCTGCAAAACTATTTTGGAATGGACACCGCCTATTAATGATGACACAAGTCATGCATTTCGTTACTGCAGGCTAGCCTGAAAGACATAACAACATCCTGAGGTGCGTAATTAACCGAAACCGTTTTTGCTATAATGAAATATATTGCAGATACATTTTAGCATTTTCAGACGACATAAATTACCCAGCGAGAAATATATGTAATTACACATACAATTTTCCTTATGCGAACGAGTAATACATAAATCGAATAGTATTTTTTATAAAATGAATTAAATTAAATTAGCTTAATTAATAAAATGAATAGAAAATTATCCAGCGATGGCTCTGAATACCTGTCGGAAGACTTTAGAGGTGAAATGGAGAATACTAACTATAAACGGCCATCATTCGTCCCATTCTTTTTTTTTTTTTGCGGCTGGGGTCGCCCTAGAGAATATTTCTTGCAGGGAAAGAATTATTGGAGGTCACTTTCAGCAGTAAGGCTACGAGAAGCAGGTTTTTGTTAGGACTTACGATGGTCACACCAGATTAGACATTCACCACCTCACATCACCTGGGGTTTCAGGCCTACCTACCTATCTCACCACTAATTAATCACGTCACCATCCCTTAAAAAAAGGAATGGAACACACAAGTACCTGCATCAGTAGGTCCTTTACACATCTACACAGATGGATTGAAGTTAGCTACGAGAAGTTGGGTCGGGTGAATGATATTTTTTGGAAGAAAAGGGTGCAATCGATTGCCAATCAAATGACCATCAATATTTTGAAAAGACCACCTCCCGTTTGGAAAATATTCAAAAATTTGACTTTGTTGGATTTTCTTTTTTTAAATCGAATTAAACCAAAATGACCACCAATGGTCATCTTTTAGAATTTTGACAAAACTTTTAGTTTTTGAAATATTTAAGTGTTCAGTTTAGCTCATTTTTTTCACAAGCAAAACAAAATTAAAAAAAAAAAAAATACTGAAATCGTTTTCCAATAGTGTGATAAAGAATGACCATCAATATTTTCGAATGACCACCTACCGTTTTCGAATTATTTAAAGTTGAACATAGTTAAAAATTATGTTTTTATTTTTGGTTATTTTTTGAACAGGTGAAGAAAATTTTCAAAAAAAAAAAATACTGAAATCGTTTTTCATTAGTGTGATAAACAATGACCATCTTGTAAATTTTAAAATAAAGTTTACTTTTCGAGATTCTTGATCTCCAAGTCTTAAAAAATTAAAAAACCAAAAGATGACCATCATGGCTCATGGCCTAAAATATAAAAATTAAAAAATAAATTGATTTTCATCATTGCCCATCCCTTAAAACTTTAAAATTAAAAAAAACGATAGGGTTTATTGAAAATCTGACTATAAACTGGCGAAGGCTAAGAAAAATAATTCCGATGCAAAGGTGGAAAAGTGGTATTTCTACCATAAGCCAGAACAATTCACGAGTATTAAGATCTACAGCGAGTATACCTGGAAATTATATACAGTAGAACTCCAATTATCCGAACTCCGACTATCCGAATCGCCGATTATCCGAATCAAAAGTCTTGACTTGACTTGTCTTAACTTGCAGTTGTGCCTACACTGACTTCCCCCCGCGATTGTTTGTTTTGATTAGCCAGTGTGCTATTGACCTTGCTCGAGGACGCTACTCTTTCGCTATGGCTTACGTTTGTTTGTGCGTGTACAATACTGTATTGTTTTTATACCATGGCTTCGAAAAGAAAACGAAAATCCGATTATCCGAATATTTGATTATCCGAATGGGTCCCGGTCCCCTTTAATTCGGATAATTGGAGTTCTACTGTATGTACCTTAGTTCTGAATGTTCTTGGCAAAGCTCAAAGTTGAATGAATTAGGAAGTACAATTTTTTTTTGTTTTCTTTATGGTTTGGTACCCATTGCTACAAAATTTCATAAATTCTAGTGAAGCCCCAAAGGCTTTTAATCTTAGGATCTTCTATAGGGAAACCACTTGAATCTCAACTGTTCTTCTAATGGTTATATGTATATTGACTTCTTTAGTCCTTGGCAATGGCTCTGATTTTACGAAATTTTCCCGGAATTCATATACAATCAAGACTCGCTAAATCGACCATAATGAACGGCTGTTGATTTAGTCCACGATCCAAGAGCTTTTCGTACACCCCAGCAGGGCCGGATTTACTTCAAATGCCGCCCTGAGTGTTATGAAATATGCTCTTTTATAGAAAAAATATATAACATTGGAAAAAAATCGTTAATCACACAATTAACAGCTGTTATGAATGCAAAACACATAATTGATATATTGACATACATGTATGTATGTATATTCATCGTTCAATCATGAAAAAAAATGTCACATATAACCTGCATTTTTTTAAGTTAACCAAATTCTCAAATAACAAACATGACAAACGCGTGAGGCTAGAGGATGAGATATAGTAAACCCTTTTGCATCACCTTAAGATAAACCAAATCCAATAATCAACAAATCAATTAAATCATTAGAAAAAGTAAAATTAAAATCGGTATCGGAATACTTCAATAAACAAACAAGATGATTGATGATGACAAATGCACTTCAGAATATTTTTTCGGCGAACTGATTATCAAATTTTCATATTCCAAGCGTTCGAGTAATTCGGACTCAATGCACAGAATTGCTAGACTATTTAGCCGATTTCCACTCATAGTTGAACGTAAATAGTTTTTGATCCTTTTTAAGCATGAACAAGAAAGGAAAGCTAACTTCGGGCAGAGCCGAAGTTTATATACCCTTGCAGTTGAGTCACAGTCCGCTAGGTGGCGCCACGCATCTTATATTATTGGATATATAGCATATCGTATATAGTCGGCCGATCCTTATGAAATTTGGCAAATCAGATTATTTTGTCCAAAATAGAATCTGTACCAAGTCCCATCTTTCTAACTTAAAAAGCACCAAAGTTATTCCAATTCCGATCGTTGTATGACAGCTATAGGATATAGTCGGCCGATCCTTATGAAATTTTGTACATAAGATTTGTTAGTCAAATATAACATGTGTGGAAAGCCTCAACCCAACCCAACCCAACCCAACCCTCTATCTTAAAAAACAACGAAGTTATGGCATTTCCGATCAATCAGTTATATGTCAGCTATAGGATATAGTCGACCGATCCCGGCCGTTCCGACTTATGTACTACCTGCAAGGAAAAGAAGGATGTGTGCAAAGTTTCAACTCGATAGCTTTAAAACTGAGAGACTAGTTTGCGTAGAAACCGACAGACAGACGGACAGACGGACCGACGGACAGACGGACATGCTTATATTGACTCAGGAGGTGATCCTGATCAAGAATATATATACTTTATAGGGTCGGAGATGTCTCCTTCACTGCGTTGCACACTTTTGACCAAAATTATAATACCCTCTGCAAGGGTATAAAAAGAACGTTCTGTGCTACAATTTGTAACAGATAATTTAATGAATATCCGATATGCAATCTCCACGTTTAGGAACTCAGTGAGTTACGGACTCGTTCGTCGGTAATAGTTAGATGGTAAATTACGCGTGAAAGGGCACTAGTTCGTCATCCAATGAAAACTCGAGGTCCGAGATATAGATTTTCAACAAATTTGCTGACCTTTGGCGAATTTCACTGGTACTCAGATCAGCAAATTTAGTGATAACTGAGAATTTTTTGTTTATCGTTTCATATGATTGGCATCTTTTCCACAATTCAGAATCGAGATTACCAAGAATGACATTGAAAGTGTTCAGTCGGAAATAATCTTTACCAGACAATTGAACTTCTCCGTATCGTGATTCGTCAGCCTGTAGCTTTTTTTTTCTGAACACCGTTGGTTGATATTGTATATTGACTATATAGACAACATTCAAAGATGAGAAAATCCAAAATACTTAAAATTATGATCGAACGTGTGTGGAATTAAGTAAGCTGTCACCTATAATAATTATGACTGTGATAAAAATGAGTTTGAATTGTTTTATGTATCACGCGTTACTTACGCATTCAAATATATTATTGTGATTGAAAAAAAAATTCTTTTCCTAAGATTAAAATTTTGCCGCTCTTTGAAATCTGCCGCCCAGTGCCTGAGCACCAAATGCACCTAGTATAAATCTGACGCTGCACCCCAGAACTAATGGATCAGCGGACCAGTCGCCACTCTCAACGCACTCAATGTGTCAACAGTCAATTGGGATCCAATATTGATACCCACAATTGCGGAATGATTGGACCCATACGCGCTGACATCTCTAGAACTAGCCATCACCGATCCAACTACTGGACAATCTATGAAGCAGATGTAGGAACAACTTGAGCGTCCGGCAACCAGTCAAGTAACAATGCGGAAAGATACGTCTACCGCGCCACGTCAGTCCAGCTCAAGCCTCTCAAGTGTTAAGCCTCAGCCCTTTTTACAAATAAACCCGCCGTTATCATAAAGGTAACAACCAACCGCCCAAGTGGCACTCCATGGACCTGCCGGACCACTTCATCTATGCCACACTCTCCTGGATTTTGGATAACAGGTTAACATAATCTCCAGAAGAAAGGCTGAAATACTGGGACTTCGTCAATCCTTTGACGGATCAACAAAACGAGCCTCAGAAGGACATTAAACCACAAACCCAAGTTTTTTAATGCCGAATGTTGGCACCTAGTGCCAAGACCTAAGAAGTCAGCTCTAATAGACGCCAGAAACATAAATCAGCAATATCAGCTATTCTTAATCCTCTAATCATATATAAGATGACCTGGTCCATAATAAAGATAGTTGCGTATTCAGAGTGAATCGGTTCATTACTCAGTATCATCTCATGGTACTTAAAATTAACCTACTTAGAGTGATGCTCTCGTCAGAAGGAACAGTAGGAACATCCTATACGTAATCGCCGCTAAGTGTTGTTCCCACCTGAAGGACCGCCTGTGGGAACCACCTATACTCATAATCTCCGAGTGTTGCTCCCGCCGGGAGGACCGACGGTGAAACTCTAACCAAACCACCATATATCTGAGGCTAACCAACCAGGACCACAACTTTACCTTAACCAAACCAGCACCACCACCGTATACTTGAGGACAACCAACCAGGACCTCAATTATCTTACATCAACCTCAGCCTGACCAGTCGCCTGCTGTGGTCCCGAGTTCATCCCGAGCAGACCTTTGAATAAGCCAGGATAACATTGTCAGTCCTTCTACAGGTTTTGACTTCGACTCCGCGACCTATCGTTACGATCGATAGTGGACGCATAACGCTCTACGGACGAACAGCATCAACACACAATGGGTATTTTTATATACGAGGCAAATGCACCCGCATGTATATAGATAACGGTACTAATTTTATCGGAGCGAAGCGATTCCTCGATGTAATGCAGCAACTTTTAAGTTCATTACAACACAAGAATCTCATCGTGAACACTCTTGCCGACCGAGTGATCCAAGGGACATTCGTCCCATCGCATACTTCGCATTCCCACCTGCATGCATAAAACTGCATCTTCGACATCACACTTAAGCTACAACAGCTGACTTCTATCTATAACCAGCCCATTTTCTTATCGCGCGACTATTAACGACTATACCGGAGCCGATCTTGGATACTGGCAGAGTATTAAATCTATGTACAAGGCTTCTGGAAACAATGGCTCCAAGAGTATCTGACAAGTCCTAGGTGGCGTCCTAGGTGGACGACAACAAAACCCAACATTTCAATCGGCAGCCTCAAGGGGTCCACTACTATCATGGCACCTAGCGAAGGTGATTGAAACCTATTCAAGAAAGTTCATGATTCGAGCGGTCAGGCTTAAAACGGCATCAAGAGAGCTGACCAAGCCTCTAACAAATATTGTAGAGCTATCCCGATCAGTGTGTTTCAGGGAGCTACGAGAAGTTGGGTCGGGTGAAATGATATATTTTGAACAATGGGGTGCAATCAATTGCCCACAAATGGCCATCAATATTTTTAATTGCCCAACTCCCATTTGAAAATTATTCAAAAATGAAAAATTTTGAAAATTTCAAAAAGCTCCCTGAGCATCGAGAAGTTATGTCGGGTTAAATAATATTTTTTGGAAAAAAGGGTGCAATCGATTGCCCATATAGAAAAACAGTCATTTGACCACCAATGGGCATCTTTTATATGTTTTTCATTTTTTTAACTGATTTTTTTCATTCATCTTTTTAATTGAAATATTTAAGTTTTTGTTATTTTTTTGACAGAAATTGGATAGTGTGGATGGTGTGATAAGCAATGCACATCAATATTTTAAAATGCCCACTTCCTGTTTAAACTTGAAAAAAATTTTAGATTTTAGAATTTTAAATTTTACAATTTTTTTTCCTGAAATTGAAAACAAATCCTTTTTTTCATTTTTCATTTTTGAATAATTTCCAAACGGGAGGTGGACATTTGGTGACATTTTATGGGCAATTTATTGTACCCTTTTTTTCCAAAAAAAAGTATAATGCCCACATTTCTAGGCGGGCCGAGATGTTAATGAACTTTGAATATTAATTAAGCTATTTTCTGTACTCATTAGACATAAGATTTTAATAATCACTGTGGACGGAAGTCCACGAGGTGACGACCTGCATGCCTAGGCGTGCGCGAGGAAACTCTATATATAGCCGAAGAATTAAAAATTTTCTGTAGGCAACCGATCTAAATGAATGATATACCAATCGAAAGGTATTGTTTCAATTAGATAATTTTCCATATTCCAAAAGTTATTTGGTTTGGGAGAAATTAGGGTGAAAGTAAAAAATTTTTTTATCACTAAAGTGGGGCTGGTGGACACATTATAGTCCCCAGATAAAATATTTTTATATATTCGCATTCTAGAGCTAAATACGCGTCGATTGGTACCTCAATCGTACCCCGATCCGACATTTCATTCAGAAGTTATTCGAAAAATTCGATTTTTTCTTCTTCTTCAAAATGAAGCCAGTTTGCGTCGGTTTGTCGGTTTGTCTGTTTGCACTATTTTTATCTTAAAAATCCTGAAAAAAATGGAAAATGTTTGTTACTATCATATGAGCAACTATTGTTCTACAACTTTTTGAAATACCTTAAGCTTACGCAAAAAATTAAAAAAACTTTGTTAATGAAAAAATTCATAACTTTATAATTAAGAAAGATATTAAAAAGAGCTTTACACCGTTGAAATGGTTTTTTAAATATCAATTTTACTTTCTTTGAGACCAAACGTCTATATAGTACACAAAAAAAATACACTGAAAATAAACTTTTTTTTTAAGAAAAAAAAATATTTTTCAAAATTTGGTCGACTGATCCTTTTTATATTGCACGTGGATATAGCTTTTGAGATGACGCAACTTTTGATATGTCGCTCATATCTGGCAAAATCCGTTAACTCAAGATATAGTCCTGTAAGTGCAGCTACCCATTGTGTACACCCTCCTGTGAAGCTTCCATTTACTTATACATGTGTGTGTATTTGATTGGCAACTTTGCTTTTTGGAGTCTGCATATATTTGGTCAATACCCTAAAAAATATGGAGTATGTCTTTTCAGATTTTAGTTTATTTATTTAAAAATAAAATCCAAATAAAAAAGGGCTTATAAAAAGTAAAACGTAAACATTGACTCAACTTGGACTCGAACCCAGGCCCTCCGTGTTAGGAACCACAAGGCTCTCCACTCGGCTAACCTCGAACTTTGTTGCTTGGTGGCAACTTTTGTTGTAATTCTGCTTTGTGTTTCAGTGTCTCATGTCTTAATGAGAAGACTCAGACGATTGGTACTTCAACCGGGACCGGGTCCGACATTTCTTTCAGAAGTTATTCAAGAAATTCGATTTTTACAGTTTTTTCAAAATGAAGCCAGGTGGGTCTGTTTGTCTATATTTTTATACCCTTGCAGAGGGTATTATAATTTTGGTCAAAAGTGTGCAACGCAGTGAAGGAGACATCTCCGACCCTATAAAGTATATATATTCTTGATCAGGATCACCTCCTGAGTCGATATGAGCATGTCCGTCTGTCCGTCTGTCTGTCTGTCTGTCTGTCTGTTTGTCTGTCTGTTTCTACGCAAACTAGTCTCTCAGTTTTAAAGCTATCGAGTTGAAATTTTGCACACATCCTTCTTTCTGTTGCAGGCAGTACATAAGTCGGAACGGACGGGATCGGCCGACTATATCCTATAGCTGCCATATAACTGATTGATCGGAAATGCCATAACTTCGTTACATGTTCACACATGTTATATTTGATCAACATATCTTATGTACAAAATTTCATAAGGATCGGCCGACTATATCCTATAGCTGTCATACAACGATCGGAATTGGCATAACTTTGGTGTTTTTTAAGTTAGAAAGATGGGACTTGGTACAGATTCTATTTTGGACAAAATAATCTGATTTGCCAAATTTCATAAGGATCGGCCGACTATATACGATCTTCTATATATCTAATAATATAAGATGCGTGGCGCCACCTAGCGGACTGCGACTGAACTGCAAGGGTATATCAACATCGGCTCCGCCCGAAGTTAGCTTTTCTTTCTTGTTTTCTTTGCAATACTGAATAAAATTGGATATTTTTGTTAATGTCATATGACTCATATGATATGAGCAATTATTGTTCTACAACTTTTTGAAAAAGCTGTAAAAATCTTATTTCTTGAATAACTTCTGAAAGAAATGTCGGACGGGTCGGTTGAGGTACCAATCTTGAGGTCCCAAAGAAAAACAATAAAAGAAAGCTAACTTCGGGCGAAGCCGAAGTTGATATACCCTTGCAGTTGTGCCATTTCCGATCGTTCAGTTATATGGCGGCTATTGGATATAGTTGGCCGATCCCTATGAAATTTGGCCAATAAGATTATTTTGAAATGGAATCTGTACCAAGTCCCATCTTTCTAACTTAAAAAACACCAAAGTTATGCCAATTCCGATCGTTCTATGACAGCTATAGGATATAGTCGGCCCATCCTTATGAAAGTTTGTACATAAGATATTTTCAAATATTTCAAAAATAAAATCCAAATAAAAAAGGGCTTAAAAAGTAAAACGTAAACATTGACGACTCAACTAGGATTAGAACTCAGGCCCTCCCGTGTTAGAAACCACAACGCTCTCCACTCGGCTAATCTCGAAGTTTGATGCTTAATGGCAAATTTTGATGTAATTCTGCTTTATGTTTCAGTGTCTCATGTCTTAATGAGAAGAATGCAAAATTTTAGGAGTAGAACGCTTTATATGCATATGCCCCCACTGAGCATATAATGCATATAAATAAATGCAGCCACCACCGTTTTGGGCCAAATCATGGATTAAAAGCTAAAAAAAAAACCAGGCAAACCAACTCCGCCAATACTTTTCTAATATTTATTATTTTATATCGCACACCCAAAATAAATTGTTACATTCAACAATTGCTTTAACTAGAAAAACTGGAAAAACGAAATTTCCAGTTTTTTTTTTAATTTTTTATCTTTGCGCATTTATTTTAGATATAATACATGTTTATTATATGATTGATCGGATATGCCATAACTTTGTTTTTTTTTATAAGTTAGAAGGATGGGACTTAGTACAGATTGCATTTTGGGAAATCTTATCCGATTTGCAAAATTGTATTAGGATAATTGGCTTAACTTTGTTGTTTTTGAAGCTAGAATGATGGGACTATCTATGGTTTCCGTTTTGGGCAATCTAATCCTATGTTTCATAAGAATCGGCCAACTATATCCTATACTTGCCATATAACAGAACGATCGGAAATGGCACAACCTTTCTATTTTTAAAGATGCTTGGGGCTGTTTCCAATATTTTTATTAGAAATTTTGTTGATGGTGAAATTCTCATAAGGATCGGACAACTATAATTCAATCAATTTTAGTGACGAAAATATGCTATATAGGTGTTCAAAATTGCATATAAAAAATATTCTTGTTCGGCACGTGACTGATTTTTTTTTGTTTTTCTTGCACGTGCCGAACAAGAATATTTTTTATATGCAATTTTGTACACCTATATAGCATATTTTCGTCACTAAAATTGATATCAGATATTTTGGGTTTCGCATGCAGGTTCGTCACCGGAACTTTACCTCGCCAAGAGGTTTTTTTATATGATATATACTATTACATATTGACAACTTCGCAAATTTTGTTCAGTATCAATTAGACGGCAAATCTAATTGTCATATATGTATACTAAAAATCATAGCTTGCAAATAACTGTTAACCGTTTTTTTGCTTACGCTCTGTTTGCGAGAGCAACCGAAACAAAGCATGCCGTTTCGGTTCCTCTCTGAGCAGCAGGCTTTGTTTTGTTTTGTTTCGGTTTTCTGTTGAACGAATTACAATGAGCAAATCATGAAACTCTCATCTACCGAACATCGCTCAATGAGAGATTTAAGTTTCACTCGCACTGAGAGATTCAGTAAAAGACCGATTGACTGAAAAAGTCAGCGCAAAAAGTCTTTTCAATAATTTGTTTTCGTTTCGTTGCACAGTGGTACATGGTACATGAAATTTGACGAAAAAACTTATTAAAATTTTAAAAGTGAATTTTCCAATTTCAAACTAATATATTGATTATTTTAATTAAAAAATAAAAAAATTCCTTTTAAATTCATTTATTTTGAGTTAATAAGCTTAACAACTAAACTTTGGACAACTTTGTTGTCCATTTTGTTAAATATAAAAAATTGATGCATTTTTTTATTAAGTTCTCGTCCCATTTTCAATAAATTTGATAAATCACTGTTTACACGAGAGATTTACAAAGCAAATTGACAAGTTGAGCCCACTAAACTTTACATACACACATACATGCACAAAAGACTTTTTGAATCGTCGAACGCAAGCAAAGGGTCCTAGACTGAGCAGACCAAACGAAAACAGAAAAAAGTGTGCTTTGACTGAGCGCGAGCAAAATTTGTATACGAGCAACTCAATCGGTTGCTCTCAGACTTTTTGCTCAAAGTCTCAGTGACAAACACTTATTTTGAGACCGCTCGAATCGGTTGACAGTTATTTGCAAGCTATGCTAAAAATAAAACCTACACTCTCTTCTCTTATACTAACGTTACCAGACATTGTAATCACAATGTCTGGTAACATTATGGGCAACTCTGTAAATTCGAAAATAGAGAGACACACTTTAATAAAGGAAGTTCGCAGCCACACTTCAAATTGAACGCACAAAATGAACGCACATCTTGAACAATTATCACAACATATTAATGCATAGTCGGTCAGTGCAGATCTGAAACAAAAAGCTTACTTCCTTTCGTGGTGTGGTGTATCAATATTTGAACTTCTAAAAAATCTTTTGGGAAGTAGCAATTTGAACACATTTACATACAAGCAATTCATAGACAAGCTCACGGAGCATTTCACATCCAAACTTCATATTGTTGCAGCTCGTTACGAGTTCTTCAAAAGAGAGATGAAACATTCACAATCACATAGAGAGTGGGTAGCCGACATGCGCGGGATCGCTCGTGAATGCAAGTTTGTGTGCAACGCAGAAGGTTGTTTGTCAAACTATGTAGATGAAATGATTCGCGATCAAATCATAGTACATACGCCATATGATGCAGTTCGCGCATCTGCTCCTTAAAAGACGCAACCAACTCTTGAAGATGTGCTCATAATAGCAGAAACTTACGAGACAACAACAAAAACCGTAGCAATGCTAAAAGAAAATGTAGAAAATAATTTACCACTAAATGCAATTAATAGTTATCAAAAAGAAACGCCAGTAAGGAAATCAAACAAAAACGCATTAAAATCGTGCTCTGGCTGTGGTCATTCTCATTCAGGAGAAAAGTGGAAGTTTCGCGATGCCGTATGCTACAAGTGTAGTAGAAAGGGACATATTACCGTCGTATGTATGTCAAAGCAAGACAAAAGTAATTGGCGAAATCAAGACCAAGTTAAAAAGCAAGGTAAAAACGAAGCAAACGATATAGAAATGATTGAAGCAGTGTACAGTGTAACAGGCTTAATGAAAAATGATAGGAACAAAAAATTCATTGATCTGGAAATCTTAAACAGAGGGGTTTCATTTCAAATGGGCTCAGGAGCAACCGCATCCGTAATAAACTCAAACACAATTATATTAATAGTGGCAAACGTGGAAAATTCGAACAATCTTTTCGGTTTGGATTTATTCAAAACATTCGGTTTTGATATAATGCCAGTATCGAACATTAACGAGGTGCACAGTGTCAATGTGACTGACATACACAACAAATATAAAAACGTTTTTGAGCCCGCAATGGGAAAGATAAATGACTTCAAAGCCAGTGTGATTTTAAAATCGACAGCAACAACAAAGTTTTATAAAAGCCGCCAAATTCCTTTTGCACAAATAGAAAAATTTAGGGCAGAGGCAGGTCGTTATGGTCGTGAACAGACCGCTGGGTCCTTTTCAATATCAACGTCTTCCATAGGGAATAGCCAGCGCTCCGGCGATCTTTTAACGATACGTAGAACAACTCCTGAAAGAAATAGAAGGCTGCGGAAACTATCTTGATGACATCATCATCTCAGCACCGACTAGGGCAGAACATTTAAAAAGACTTGATCAAGTTCTTGGTATCCTTCAAGACCTAGCTCATTTCGATGAAAAATTACCACTGATACTTATTACTGATGCTTCATCCTTTGGTATTGGAGTAGTGCTTTCTCATCTTCAGAACGATGGAACCGAAAGACCAATAGTTTTTGCTCTAAAAACTTTAGATAAGCACCAAGTAAAATACAGCCAGATCGAAATAGAAGGACTTTCCATAATATTCGGAGTGAAACGATTTCACCAATATCTATATGGAAGATGATTTATTTTGATTACAGATCACAAACCGCTGGTAACAATTTTCAATCCAGGCAAGCATCTTCCTCTGATGACATCAAACAGACCGCAACGCTGGGGCATCATTCTCATGGCCAACATCTTCGACATAAGGTATCGGCATGGCAACGCCGATGCTCTATCACGTGTTCCAGTAGGTATGGATCCAGATTTTGACAAAGAAGAAGAGGCCTGCAACACTATACTGAAATGGACACCGCCTATTAATGATGACACAATTCGCAAGCACCTAGGCTCCGACGAAATTCTCAGACAAGTCATGCATTTGGTTACACTAGGATGGCCTCAAAAACTTCAACCGAGCCAGGAAGCTTTATTGCCATTTTCGAAGGTTTGCGATTACCACTAACCAACAACTTCTTTGCTTATACACAGGTTCGAATCGTGTAATAATTCCATCTGAACTTCGCGCCCATATTCTGAAACTCCTGCATGAAGGGCATTGGGGCATCGTCCGCATGAAACAATTAGCCAGGCAACATGTTTGGTGGCCTACCATTGATCAAGATATAAAATATCTTGCAAGCTCTTGCGTTAACTGCAAACGCAATAATCCAGCACCGCCGAAAGAGTACCACAGTTGGCCTGTAGCAACATCAGCTTGGGAGCGTATTCACATTGATTTCGCTGGCCCCATTTTACTGCCGACGGCTTTGCAGTATTTTGCAAGCAACATGGAATACAGCACATCCAGCGTCAAATGGTTTGGCAGAACGCTTTGTCCAAACTTTCGTGAGGCAGTCACTAAATACCTTGCATCGTACATGTTTACTCCTAATGCACAAGGAAAAACTCCAGCCGAATCGATACACGGTCGATCAGTACGAATCATATTTAGTCAACTATTTGAGAAGCCTGCAATAAATAAAGAAGCAGATACCAAATACTCCGTTAATCAGCCAGTCTTCACGCGGAGTTTTTCGAAAGGAGAAAAGTGGATCGAAGGAATAATTGATCGTTCAATCGGGAAGATGCTGTACGTGGTTCGTACCAAAAATCTCTATGTCAAGCGCCATGTAAATCAGCTTAAATCCAGGTCCTCAGCTAACCATTGCGATGATAAATTCAAAGATTTGTACCTGAAATTCCGAGCCGAGGCGAACCTCAGAGCCGAGGCGAACCGTCAGCCGAGATTTCGGCATCTATTCAACCTGTTCCTGATATGCCAGAAGAGGTAACTCAACAACCAAGGCAAATTCAACCAGCACGACGCTTGTCGGGAATGCTTGTTCGCCAAAGCACTTGAAATCACCAAGCCGTCGATCGTTTCTAGCCAAAGGATTTTAGAAAACCAAAACACTAACATAGTTTTAAATAAAGGAGGAGATATGTCATATATGTATGCTTAAAATAAAACCTACACTCTCTTCTCTTATACTAACGTTACCAAACATTGTAATCACCAACATTATGGGCAATTCTGTAAATTCGAAAATAGAGAGACACACTTTAATAAAGGCAGTTCGCAGCCATACTTCAAAATGAACGCACAGACCTTACCTCTCTACCGCTCTACCTTATGGACATAATACTAATAATAGCAATAAAAGTTTACAATCCACTTTAAAGGCGCTCCTTACTTAAGATAATTTATAATATCGAATATCGAACTTATATAATTACAAAACTATATTATAGAATTTGCAAATTTTTTCCTTCACCGTACTTTTTGTACACCGTACTGATGTTTTTGAACGAAAATGTTCTCTGGCTAAACAAATCGTAATCGAACACCTGCACGGGTACGCGTATCTTGATAGATGATGAATGGCCAGTATAGGTGTATTTAAATTTAGTAATGTTTGCCACCTTTATGTCGGATTTTGTTGTGTTTTTAATGTAAGCAGCGATATCAATCTCAGAAGTGTAAGATGTCTACAAACAAATTAATATTTTGATGGTCGGAGTCGCATGTATTGATACTGCAACATCAGTGGGGATCTGGACAAAGGGCTAACGTGTTGAGAGACTTTCAAGGGGGTTTCATTTGATTGATATTAGGAATAGATATTCGGAAGCCGATTTTTTCCCAAATCTAGTCCTTGGGGTAGCCAGGCTGCATAATTGTCGGTTTAGCAGGCTGAATATTATTTGCCACAAGCACAGCATTTACAGCAACTCATTTATTAGCTTAAGACTACGGAACAGTGAATCAAGTAAACAGAGTGTGTCATTGATTTTTCAAAAAATTGACTCCTACTCTGTCTCACGACAATGTCCCGACAACTATCACAACAAAAGTGGAAACCAAAACATGAGCAGACATTATAAATATAAAAATTCAAGATTTATAGCTAAATGAATACATGGATATTTCTTTAAATGGTAAACTAATTTAAATATACACTAAGTAAACATTTATAATAAATTAATTAAAAAATGTGTATTTTTTACTTAATTTTCATGATATTGACGAGCAATTTCACATTTAAGAAGATAGTTAATGTATAAATTGATATGCAATAGTTTCTTTCCGGATGGAACAATTATAATCTATAGTATATAAAAAGGGGAAAAAAATAATATTTCCGCGCTGGGGGTTCTAACCCGGATCTCATGAGAGACTCGACGATAAACACATGCTCAAAATTGCTTTTGTATCGGCTAGGCGGCCGATTTCCTGGGAACCTTTTGGGTGATTGGCCGCCCTTATGTCGGATTCTGATGTTACCTCATGTTAGCGGCCTAGAGATATTTCTGAATCGCATGAACGAAGTTTAGATTTCAGTGGATATAGTACTAAAAGTGGTAAAGCTTATATTGACGTGTCGGGCTGTTGCTCCCGTGAAACGGACCGCCAGTCGGACCTAACTATATGACATCTCTTCCGCCAGAAGGACCACCCCCACCACCTATACTTGAGGACTATTATGCAGAACTTTAAGTATCTCACATCAACCTCTGACTGACCAGAGCAAGCGATTGTTCAACCGGAGCAGACCCTTGCAGAACACAGATAAATTTAGTCAAACATTTTATTCGTTCTTTGACTACGACTCCTGGACCTACCATTTCGCCTGCGAGTTCAACTTCGACGTAGTGACCGCGAACATATCTGTTATTATAAATTCTAATTAAGAGCAAGTAAGTAATTTAATTATTACATTTAATTACATCTAGGAATAATTCAGGGGAAAATAAATGCAACAATAGGCTAACATTTTTAAGAAAGAGAACATGATCCGCAAAATTTGATCTACAAATTGCTAATCAAAGGTGTCGGAAGAACCTGTTTAACCTGTTTGGAACAACAAATAGTATCTTATCAACTTAAAATTTCGAATCAACTTGCCCAAAAATGATGATATGAAGGAGCATGACTCCAGCACAAGTACGACGTACCTGCAATGGTGGTAGGTCTAATAATTTTAGCCGAAAACGATATGGTGGAAAAAAACTATAGGAGCATAAGTTTAAATATTTTAAAGCAAATAAAATAAACAGATTTTTCACAGATTGAATTCTCCCTTGATGAACCATGTTCAGCGGACTCCAAATGCATGAACAGCAAAGTTAGGTCAAGGATAGGTCGAACCAAAGAGACATACAGTGTTTTAGTGGTGAAGGGATCTTCTAGTACACCCCAGGGTTTATTAACTGTTACAGAATTATGTTCATTAAACGACAGCTTGTGGTCGAAAAGAACTCAAAGATCATTCATTAAGAAAAACCGATCTTAAATGTAATTCCCAAGTGAATACGATTTGACATCAGGCATGCTACGATTAAACGTCATAACTGCACTTTGAGGCGTTTAGTGAGAGGAGAAAGAAGACAGCATCAAGGTCAAATTGCAGATGTCTATGAAGGAAGTGGTCAGAGCAGGAAAAGCAGAGCTTGACATCATCAGCATACATAAGTGTAATAGCATAGCTTACGACACTAGGTAAGTCGTTAACAAAGATGATAAACAGAGGAGGTCCTAAGTGACTGCCTTGCGGGATACCAGATGTAACTTTTATAACTTGAGATACCAAACCCGCTGCGTACGATTCAATACATATGAATTCCTCCACTGTATAAGGAGGAAAACCCATAAGATAAAGATTCCGGAGAAGGAGACAATGATTAACAGAATCGAAAGCTTTGCTAAAATCGGTACAAACAACATCGGTTTGCATTCGTTTTAGATAACCATTGTGGACGATCGAAGTGAATTCCAGCAGATTATTTGTAGTAGAACGATGCTTGACAAAACCATGCTGTGCGGAGGAAATTATGCTTTCGCAATAATGTTGCAGTTACGATGTTACCAGTTTCTCCAGCAGTTTGGGAATCGCAGAAAGTTTAGCAATTTCGCGGTAGTTTTCAAGAAGTATTTTTGAACCTTTCTTATGCAGTGGAATAATAATTGAATTCATTCCATCTTTTGGGAAGGCATGAAAGGTAAACTATAAATTGAATAGGGTAGTAAGAGGATAGAATAGAATATCGGAGCAGTACCTGAGAATACAGCTCGGGACATAATCATGACCAGCAGAAAATGAGATATCCAAGGTTAAAAGAGCATTAGAAATATCAAGATGATAAAATTGGGACAAGTATATTCTGGTTATGTGACTTCAGGAACAAATTTGTCCAATGCGTTGTGAATTAAATCCTAGTTTTTTTTTTGATTTTTTGTTTGCTTTTATTTCTTGAATCTTCTCTTTGGGAGACTAACAAGTGGTGTATTAAATCATATATTTTTAGCTTAACTAACAGTCATGTTGACTGATACAGAGTTAGAAGGCCCTAAAAATCGATTGATGGGTTGGAAGGTATTGCGTTGCAGGCGGGATCTTCTAGAAACCAGAGTCAATCCCTTAGCGAGGGGATTTGGGTGCGAAGACAGTTTTTCTTTGTAGGACTCTTTTTGCTTCTGAATTTCGTCTTTCACTGCGAGGATGCCCAGATCCCGGTGGATTTTTTCGTTGCGAACATACCAAGGTGCCACAGTGATAGTTCTCAAGATTTTTGATTGTTCGCGCTGTATTATGTCTATGTTGCTGCTGCTCGCGTTCCCCCACAACTGAGACCCATACGTCCAGATTGGTTTTAGGACTGAATTGTAGAGTAGTAGCTTGTAGTCCAGTGTAGCACAGTGGCGATCGTGAGTTTAGGATCCAGGGGAGGTTGCTGGCTTTCAGTTTTAGGTGCCCCTTCTTGCATTCGATGTGCGTACGACAGGTTAGTCGTCTATCAAGGTGGATGCCATGGTACGTTACTTCGTTAGCTTGAGGGATCTGCATTAAGTGAAAGCGGAGGGCATGTTTGTCTATTAAGAGTAAACGTTACATGTTTACACTTTTGTTCGTTTATTTTAATGCGCTAATCGGACAGCCACTTTTCACTACTATTAGATGATTAGCAAGTTGGTTTGTTGCTTGCGTTGGGCAATATCGTCGGCGAACGTTGACGTCGTTAGTTTTGCGTTTATAGGAATATCCGCAGTATGCCATATATATAGACACGGACCGAATGTGCTTCCTTGTGGAACTCCAGCTTCGATGATGTAGTCGCCCGAAGTAGCTGCGTTGCATCTCACGGAGAATACCCTATTGTAGAGGTATGATTCCAGTAGCTTGTGGGTGTATGTTGGCAAATACGTTTTAATTTTGTGCATTAAGCCAAACTCGGTCGAAAGCTTGAGATACGTCGAGAAAAATAGCGCTACAGTATTCTCGCTGTTCGAAGGCTGAGCGTATTTTGGATGTTAATCTGTTCACTTGCTCGATGGTTCCGTGGTTTCTTCGGAAGCCAAATTGGTGTGCCGGAATAATTTTGCAAGCTTCCAGATGTGGTGTTATTCGAGTTAGCAAGCATTTTCCAACCAATTTAGACAAACAAGATAGAAGGCTTATTGGTCTGTACGATGACGGTGTTGTGTGGTCTTTTCCAGGCTTCAGTATCATTACAATGATGGATTTCTTCCACTTTTTTGGGAAATAGCCAAGATTAATGATACCATTAAATAGTTTGCAGACGACCTCTATAGCGCATTTTGGAAGTTCGATCAGCATCTTTGGCGTCAGTAAATCACCACCGGTAAATCGCCTTTTTTGGTTTTAGCCCTATTATGACTTTTTCGCTTTCGTTCGGCCGGAATGAAGGTGCAGTTGACTGAGGGGTAGCCTCTGGCTGAATGATTGGCAGAAGGAATGAATTTGAGGCAGAGTTGGCTGGAAGACATTTTCGAGATGTGTAGCGAATGTTTCAGCTCGGTTTTCGTCGCTGCGAGCCGAGCATCCCGAAGAGTTTCTTATCGGGGTGGTCGTTTCGATTGGGGCGCTGAGATTTGGGTGGGCACTCCACAGAGGATACTTTGTGCTTGTCGGTGAAAGATTTTGGATGTACCTCAGGTGTGCATTTTCTTCCTGTTGGTGAAGAGCCTGGTCGAGTGACCGTGTTGCTTCCTTAAGGCGTTACTTTGAAGCTGGCCATCTGCTGTTTTGCCAATCACGACGCGTGTGCCTCTTTTCTCGCACGAGTTGTTCAATTTGCTGATTAGATTTGTGGTATTTGTTTCGGTCTACTTCCTTCCCTTGAGGAGTAGAGATTTTGGCTGCCGCAACGAGTACTTCTTCCAAGGCGCTCGTAGTGTAATCGATGTCCGATTCCATGTTACACTTCGGGGCGAGTTCTATGTGGGCACTCACGTACTTTGTGTATTTAAGCCAGTTCGTTTTTGGCGATGTCAGGCTGAGGGGGCGTTCAGTTATTTCTGGGCTTTGAAGAAGCGTTAAAAGCACAGGCGAGTGGTTTGATGATAAGTCCGAGACTTCTTTGGCACTTATTAGAGTGCAAGGTATGTTTTTTGTCACCGCAAAATCAATAAGGTCTGGGAGCTTGCGCGGGATGGTTGGCCAGTATGTGGGACTTCCAGGGGAAACATAGTCCAATTTATTTCTCACATTTATATTGCATTGTAAAATTGCCTTCCTCTGGGAGTCACTAGACGTGATCCCCAATGCGTGTGTTTCGCGTTGTAGTCTCCTGCGGCTATAAAACGATCCCCAAGTGAATTGTAGAAGTCCATAAATTGTCCTTCCGAGATTGAGAAACAAGGAGGGCAGTAAACGGCAGCGATAAATTTGTATCAATAAGGCCTGCAAGAAGTTTGTTTCAAACCTTTTGTGAAAATGGTGTTTTAGACGTTCTAATCAGAGAACGATCCAGTTCTAATCCAATTCCGCCGTGGGCTTTCCCATCTGGATGATCTGTGCGGTAGATTGTATAGCCTTTTATTATACCCTTGCAGAGGGTATTATAATTTTAACCCTTATAAATAAAACCCTATAAACCTATAAAGTATATATATTCTTGATAAGGATCACCTCCCAAGTCGATATAAGCATGTCCGTCTGACCGTCTGTCCGTCTGTCTGTTTCTACGCAAACTGGTCTTTCAGTTTTAGAGCTATCGAGTTGAAACTTTGCACACATCCTTCTTTTGTTTGCAGGCAGTATATAAGTCGGAACGGCCGGGATCGGTCGACTATATCCTATAGCTGCCATATAACTGATTGATCGGAAATGCCATGACTTTTGGTACAGATTTCTATTATTGAAAAACAATCTGATTTATCGAATTTCATAAGGATCGGCCGACTATATCCTATAGCTGCCATATAACTGATTGATAGGAAATGCTATAACTTCGTTGTTTTTCAAGTTAGAAGGATGGGAGTTGCAATGGGGGTTCCTCTTTGGGCAAAATAATTCGATATGCCAAATTTCATAAGGATCGGTGAACTATATACGATCCGCTTTATATCTAATAATTAAAGATGCGTGGCGCTACCTAGCGGACTGCGACTCAACTGTAAGGGTATATAAACTTCGGCTCCGCCCGAAGTTAGCTTTCCTTTCTTGTTTGAAAGTTGTATTTGCTTGTAAGATGCGTTTCCACTAGTAGCATAACGTCAATATGGTTATCGATCAAGAATCGTGACATTTCTAGTTTATGCCGTGAGACACCACATTGATATTCGTAGAGTCTGCATAGATTATTTCGACAGTTGTGCAACTAGCAGCTGTGTTAACATGTTCTGGTTTTGAACAAGTGTTTGAACAAGTGCGCATGGTCGTTTTCATGAATGAAATAAGCTCCATCATACTTTGTTGGAGGGTAAGCATCATAGTTTCCGTTTTGCTATTTGGCTGTTCTGGGGCCTGTTGAGCGCTGTGTGAGTTACGCTGATTTGGGATTTCCATTCCAGATCGTAGAGCATCGGCATAGGAGAAGTCGTTGGTGGTGTTTAAAGGACCGAATGAGGACCTCGCAGCCTTATAGTTAGCATCAATATTAGGGACATGAAATAACTCAAAAACCAGTAGTGTAGGATGGTGTAAGACCTCAGGAAGCGATAATGTTGAAGACCGAATTACAGTATAGAGAATATCATGGCGTTAATTTGGAAAAGAGCCATTTCAATTAATTCTTCAATAAAATCTTACGATAACTGTCATGCAGGGAATTGTCATGTTCACACGGGATCCAGGAAATTTTGAGCAAGGTTGAAATCACCGATAATTAGGACAAAATCAGAGTCATTGACTTATGATAAATCAAACTTAATAGCCTTAAGGTGGTGAAAATATACAGTATCCTCAACCGATGGAGGTATACAGGAACAGGTCATAAAAATATGAGACAGCAGCTATATTTACAGCGATGACCTCGATTCCAAACTGATTCGGGAAGAGATTAGTTCAGCTGAGTATTAATTATTAACAACAATGAGGACACCGCCTGCGAAAGATGGCCTATTCATTCGAAACACAGTGTACTTTGCAATAAAAATTTCATAATCAGAGACAGAGGAATTAAGTTAGGTTTCAGTAAGTGCAATAGCATCTAAATCAAAAGAAGCACTCTTAGTAAAAGTAAAAATTTGCTCAATTTACCCAGAACACTTCAAACGTTTCGGTAGCAGCAAGAGAATACTTTATTACTCAGTTTTTTGGAGCTGAATCGGTATAGTTGGTATTTAGAGGGTCTTTTGAAAAATTCATGAATAATACTATGCTCAGGCCAGGCTGACGGTTCAAGTGCTTTTTTAAGGTAGGATTCAGGTATTACCATTTTGAAAGAAGATAACATAAGCTACGCTTATGTTTAAAATTAAACTTAAAGACTATTAATTTATTAGAAGCTACCTTAAGATGGTTTAAGCGGGGGACAAATATGGCGGGATACAAATATGGCTTTCCGAGGTGCAACAGCTCTAAGCGAAAGCCCAGAAGATATTATTTTAGGCGCCACACCAGTGAGAGGCCTAGGAGACGGTACCACAGGAACTTGCAGGTCTCCCAACGATGGAGGATCGAAGACGATAGGTGGACCAAGACTCCTCGACGATTTCATTAGCTACTTGGTGAACGAATCACTTCCACAGAAACAACAGTAGGCAATGATGTATTAGGCGTTAAAAATGTATCCGAATGAACCGCATGAGAAGCAGGGGCATCCAATAAATTCACCGCCAATTCAATTCGGGTTGTTGTTCGGAATTTTTCTCCTTAGATATTCACTTAATAACCGTGCAAGAAATTGCTCATTAAGTGCAGAAAATTACTTACGGACATTGTTGGGCCAAGCAGCCACCAAAACATGCATGTAAAATAATCACAATATGCGTAGCTGCAATTGTCTCCCTGTTTTGCATGCGCTTCATTGTTATTTGTAGCGTATGCGCTTTGGGGAGCTTTGGTAGAGCTTCTGCGCAAGCTCTTAATTTGCGTTTGGGTTAAACTGATCGCAAATAAAAATATTGAAAATCTGATTTGAAACGCGTCTATTTATTCGATTCATCTCAGTCTCAATCTCTCTACAGGCAATACAAGACCAATTAGATACTACCTGCAAGGAAAAGAAGGATGTGTGCAAAGTTTCAATTCGATAGCTCTGAAACTGAGAGACTAGTTTGCGTCGAAACCGACAGATAGGCGGACATGCTTATATCGACTCAGAAGTAGATCCGGATCAAGAATATATATATTCTTTATGGGGTCGGATATGTCTCCTTCACTGAGTTGCATAATTTTTACCAAAATTATAATACCCTTTGCGAGGATATAAAAATGGGGAAATTATTTACTAGATTGGGCGATAGCTGTTCACGCCGCTAGGTGGTTTTCCTTTTTTTCAAATTCATGGACTATTTCAACTCACTGAGCGAACAATTTATAGTAGCAAGAGACTTTAATGCCAAGCATACGCACTGGGGATCTTGACTTATGACTTCAAAGGGAAGGCAGTTGTACAATGCAATAATAAAAGCAAGCAACAAGCTAGACTGTGTGTCACCTGGGACACCTATATATTTGCCAACAGATCCCAGAAAACTGCCCGACTTGATAGATTTTGCAGTCACAAAAATCATTCCACACAACCTGATAAGCCAACTCCTTATCAGATCTATCGTCGGATCTCTTGCCTGTACTCCTCCAACTAAATCTACATCTAGTTGCGGTAGATAAACCATTCAGAATAACGAAGAATTAAACCAACTGGCTTAAGTACAAAAAACATGTAAGTTCGCACATCGAGTTGAATCCACGTTTGAATGACGAAGCTGATATCAACTTATCCACAAACGCCCTTAAATCCGTCTTGGTCGCAGCAGCTCGCATGTCAACCCCACAAACGCAAGAAACCTCGTACAATCAATAGATCAATAGTACAATCAATGAAATAGAACAGCTTGTTCAAGCAAAGCGACGCTCACGGCGAGACTGGCGATCCAACAGATCACCTTCTGCAAAACAAAGGTTTAAAGATGAAGAAGAAAAGGTCCCAAAAACATTTCATAGAGCAGTTATCTCCAACGAGCTCCAAGTTCCCACTTTGGAGAGCACACTCATCACTCAGCGCACCAATAGAACCTGCAATACCAATTAGGACTTCCACAGGCAACTGGGCGCACAGAACATCTTACAGAACATCTTCAAAATGTATTTCAGCCCAACACAGCATCAAACGGGATCTCACTGCCAGCAACATCAGATATCGACACATCTTCGTATGATCCAACTGTATTCAGACCACACGAGTTGCTCAAAATCATAAATGAACAACTCAACCCAAAAAAATTCCCAGGATGCGACCTAATATCACCAAAAATGATTATCGAACTTACTCTCTGCGCAGTTCGAGCTATTTGCCAACTCTTCAATGCAATAATGAGACATGAATACTTCCCAGAGAGATGGAAAAAGTCGATCATCAAATTGATACCAAAATCTGGCAAAGACCGCACAATGGCTTCATCATATAGACCAATTAGTTTACTAACGTGTCTATCAAAACTCTTCCAAAAATGCCTCTTGGCACATATTACCCCACATCTCAGAACACACAACAAAATCCCGACTCATCAATTCGGTTTTCAAGAAAAACATGGAACCATCGAGCAAGTCAATCGCATAACTTCTAAAATCATAAATGCATTCGAACAAAGGGATGACTGCACTGCGATATTTCTGGACGTATCACAAGCTTTCGGCAGAGTATGGCTACAAGGTTTAATGCACAAAATAACAGAAATACTCCCAACCAACACTCACAAACTTCTGAAGTCATACCTTTACATCAGGAAATTCTCAGTAAGATGTAATGCTGCCATGTCCGATGATTACATCATCAGTGCCAAAGTTCCTCAAGGCAGCGTGTTAGGACCAACACTCTACACTGCGGACATCCCAACGAGCATGCAACTCACCACATCCACTTTTGCTAATGACACAGCGATTCTAAGCCGCTCGAGATGCCCCATACAAGCAACGGCGCAACTTGCTAAACACCTGGTGGCAGTGGAGAAATGGCTATCCGACTGGCGAATCAAAGTTAACGAACAAAAATGCAAACACGTAACGTTCACACTTAACCGGCAGGACTGCCCTCCAATTACTCTAAACATCACAGTGGTTCCGATAGCAAATGAAGTGACATATCTTGGCGTACACCTCGATAGACGTCTCATATGGCGCAGCCACATTGAAGCCAAAAGAACACATTTAAAGCTCAAAGCCAGCAGTCCCCACTGGCTTATCAATAGCCGCTCGCCGTTTAGCCTGGACTATAAGGTTCTTCTATACCATGGTACGTATGGAATGTAAAAATTCACAGGGACCTTCACATATCACTCGTCAGAGAAGAGATAGCACAAATTACAACAAAGTACTACAACAGGCTATCAGTACATCCCAATCATTCAGTTATCCCAGTTATCCCAATCAATTCATCAGTTAATTCTGCTCTTATCTTTTTGCGCGCATTTCTTTACACTTGCGCTCTCCCGTAGCTCTCTTCACTAACTCCCTCCTCTACCTACCTTTTATAAACCTTAGTTGGTACAGTGGTTGAAGGCTTATTTGCTTAAAATAAAAAAAAAATAATAATAATAATAATAATAGAAAATTTAAAAAATTATAAATTCATTTTTGCTAATTTGTAATTTTTTAAAAATGGAATACAATGTTGTCTGCTCATTAAAATCGTGCAATAAGCCGATGCCTTCAGCTGTTGAATGAATCTCCTAAGCGGAAAAAATCTGCTACGAGGGAAGTTGCAGCTCCAGTAATCGTGGAACAGCTGTATCCTCCCGCAATAATGCAGCCGCTCATGTCCCTTGCTACTCCAAGAGCAGGGACGGTAAATGAAAAGTCAGCACCCGAATTTACCGTAGCAGAGCATAATTTGTCTGCTTTGTCCTCCATGGCATCACTCCAAGTGATTCCCAGGAATACCCTTGAATTAACCCCCATAGCTTCCACTAGAAATGGTAACCCGCCGCCCGGACCCCCGGAACGGACTGATTACCGACCGTGGCACCAAAACCATCACAGGTAATACCACCTGTTAGACAAATATTTGTCTCACGGCTAGCCCCCGATACCTCGGAGATTGATATCTCGGCTTATATCAAAGCCAAAACCAAGGCCGTTATTAGAGTGGAAGACATTAGGAAATTTAAATACTCCTACTCGAGGCGCATGTCATCCTTCATGATACGTGTGCCAGTGCCGATGTTTGTAACAATATGTTCGCCTGGCTTCTGGCCAGAGGACATATTTGTACAAGAGCATCAGCCGAGTAAGGTAAAGAAAAAAAATTCGAAGCCTGCTGGAGTCAAGCTCCCAACATCTGTCCAATCCAACTCTTCAAAAAACTAACACGTTCTATTAATCTTACCTATCAAAACTGTCGGGGCCTACGTAGCAAGCTCCCTAGACTTTATTCTGATAGTCTTTCCTTTGCGTCGCATATTATAGTCTTTACTGAAACTTGGTTAAAGCCGGAGATCTTTTGCTCCGAAGTTTTTCCAAGTAGGTACACCACTTTTAGACGTGACCGACCTCTGCGAAAAGGAGGAGGAGTCTTAATTTCTATTGACTCCAATTTCGTTTCTGAAGAGGTCAAGTTACCAGAGTTTGGTGATTTCGAATTTATTTGCGTTAAAGTCATATTGTCTGCTCAATCATTGTTTATTACATGTTCTTACATTCCACCATCTTCCGAGCCGCCTACATACTGGCATCACTTGTCGGCTATACAGGCTGTTACCAATCTTATGTCAGATATTGACCTTCTGGTAGTTCTTGGCGACTTTAATTTACCAGAACTCAATTGGTCAATTACTGAAAATGTAACTTTCTTATCACTTTCCACCCATCATGATTTCACGGTGGGCATCTTTGACTTGTCCCTAGGCCAGATCAACCATGTTAGAAATTCGTTAGGTCGGCTTCTTGACTTATGTTTTGTATCTGATCCAGATAGTACCACACTTTCCAGAGCTTTGCCCCTCTCAACCCCTGAAGATCCATACCACCCTACGTTTGAAGTTTCAATTGAAACCAATTCTGGTGTCAATCTGAAGCCTTCCTGCGTATCAAAGAAGATTCGTTGTTTTCGTAAGGCTGATATTCGTAAACTTAATTTATTAATTGATACTTTTAACTGGTCCGATATTCTGGCATGCACTGATATAAATATCATCCTAGATAAATTTTATTTGACATTAAATTCATTTTTTGACCGCTACAAATAATCCCCCTTGGTTTACAAGGTGCCTAACAAAATTAAAGACATATAAAGACAGGCTTTTAAATAAATATAAAAGAACCTGTAGCAGCATAGATTTCTCAAGATACTTAATAGCTCGGCTAAATTTCACCGTGCATAACGCCGAATGTTATAAAAATTATATTCGCCGCTGTCGGATTCAGTTCACTCAGGATCCAAAGCAGTTTTATAACTTTGTAAACACGAAGCGTAAACATGTATCGTTTCCTTCCCTACTTACGTATCAAAATTTATCAGCGACTTCGGATCAGGCCATTGCGGATTTATTCGCAAAATTATCCTACTAATAACTCCTCCTATGCTCATCAATAATTTCTCCATGTCAGCATGGTTTCATTAAGCGTCGCTCTACCACCACTAATTTATTGGAGTTGACATCCTTTGTTTTAGATGGCTTCCAAAAGGGACTTCAAACTGATGTTATTTACACAGACTTTAGTAAAGCATTTGATTCAGTTAATCACTCACTCTTGTTGAGTAAACTAAATCTTTTGGGATTCTCAACCGACCTCATTACGTGGATCTCCAGCTATTTAAATGGAAGAACACAGAGAGTCTTATTTAAAAATCAATACTCCCGCCTTAGTCCGTGCCACATCTGGTGTCCCTCAAGGAAGCCATCTTGGCCCATTACTATTCAACCTTTTTATAAATGACTTGCCCCCATCCATAAAGAACGCGCTGGTACTAATGTACGCAGACGATGTTAAGCTTTGTCTGCAATATAAGTTCCCGTCTGCCCAAAACAGACTCCAGTCGGATCTCGACAATGTTCAAAAATTGTGTTTAGCTAATGACTTAATACTTAACGGATCAAAATGCAAACTTATGTCTTTTTATCGTACTAGTCCTCACCAGGCTTCGTACTATCTCTCTGGGATTGCCTTAGAAAAATTAACTCAGGTTAATGATCTTGGTGTCCTTTTAGGCATAAAACTTAAATTTTCCGACCATATTTCTTCAATGGTTAATAAGGCTAATGGTGTTCTCGATTTTATTAAAAGATGGGCTAAAGAATTTAACGACCCTTATATTACTAAAAGCTTATTTATATCCTTGGTCCGCCCGGTACTGGAGTACGGTTCATGTGTCTGGTGTCCCCAATACGGTGTTCATCAAGACCGCATAGAATCCGTACAAAAGAACTTTTTATTATTTGCTCTTAGGGGACTTAGCTGGGACGCAAATCTTCACCTACCTTCGTATAATAGTAGACTCCTACTAATAAACTTACCCTCCTTAAAAAATCGCAGAACAATGCTGGGTGTCGTTTTCCTACACAACCTTATTAATGGTGATATAGATAGCCAGCACTTACTAACACGCTTACAGTTTAACGTTCCGAATAAAAGGACCAGAAAGTTTAGTCCTTTATTCTTAAGCTATTGTAGATCGACATATGCACAGCATGATCCCCTTAGGATTTTATGTTCGAACTACAATGGTCTGTATAATATTATTTCTCTTTCTTCCCTGTCAAATTTGAAAACCTCCATTTTAAATTACCTACAAGAGCATACTAATTCTTCCTCGTTTTCTTTATAATCCTTCTATTTAAACTTATATACTATACTATTATACTAACTTGAATTTATTCCCGCGAGCCGTACGTTATGCGGCAGGCGCCCCTCGGTCGGTTGGGCGGGAGGTGGGCTGTACGTATGCAGTGGGAACCGCGCGAATCACAGTATAGAGAATATCATGGGGTTAATTTGGAAAAGAGCCATTTCAATTAATTCTTCAATAAAGTCTTATGATAACTGTCATGCAGGGAATTGTCATGTTCACACGGGATCCAGGAAATTTTGGGCAAGGTTGAAATCACCGATAATTAGGACAAAATCAGAGTCATTGACTTATGATAAATCAAACTTAATAGCCTTAAGGTGGAGAAAATATACAGTATCCTCAACCGATGGAGGTATACAGGAACAGGTCATAAAAATATGAGACAGCAGCTATATTTACAGCGATGACCTCGATTCCAAACTGATTCGGGAAGAGATTAGTTCAGCTGAGTATTAATTATTAACAACAATGAGGACACCGCCTGCGAAAGATGGCCTATTCATTCGAAACACAGTGTACTTTGGAATAAAAATTTCATAATCAGAGACAGAGGAATTAAGTTAGGTTTCAGTAAGTGCAATAGCATCTAAATCAAAAGAAGCACTCTTAGTAAAAAAAATTTGCTCAATTTACCCAGAATACTTCAAGCATTTTGGTAGCAGCAAGAAAATACATTATTACTCAGTTTTTTGGAGCTGAATCGGTATAGTTGGTATTTAGAGGGTCTTTTGAAAAATTCATGAATAATACTATGCTCAGGCCAGGCTGACGGTTCAAGTGCTTTTTTAAGGTAGGATTCAGGTATTACCATTTTGAAAGAAGATAACATAAGCTACGCTTATGTTTAAAATTAAACTTAAAGACTATTAATTTATTAGAAGCTACCTTAAGATGGTTTAAGCGGGGGACAAATATGGCGGGATACAAATATGGCTTTCCGAGGTGCAACAGCTCTAAGCGAAAGCCCAGAAGATATTATTTTAGGCACCACACCAGTGAGAGGCCTAGGAGACGGTACCACAGGAACTTGCAGGTCTCCCAACGATGGAGGATCGAAGACGATAGGTGGACCAAGACTCCTCGACGATTTCATTAGCTACTTGGTGAACGAATCACTTCCACAGAAACAACAGTAGGCAATGATGTATTAGGCGTTAAAAATGTATCCGAATGAACCGCATGAGAAGCAGGGGTATCCAATAAATTCACCGCCAATTCAATTCGGGTTGTTGTTCGGAATTTTTCTCCTTAGATATTCACTTAATAACCGTGCAAGAAATTGCTCATTAAATGCAGAAAATTACTTACGGACATTGTTGGGCCAAGCAGCCACCAAAACATGCATGTAAAATAATCTCAATATGCGTAGCTGCAATTGTCTCCCTGTTTTGCATGCGCTTCATTGTTATTTGTAGCGTATGCGCTTTGGGGAGCTTTGGTAGAGCTTCTGCGCAAGCTCTTAATTTGCGTTTGGGTTAAACTGATCGCAAATAAAAATATTGAAAATCTGATTTGAAACGCGTCTATTTATTCGATTCATCTCAGTCTCAATCTCTCTACAGGCAATACAAGACCAATTAGATACTACCTGCAAGGAAAAGAAGGATGTGTGCAAAGTTTCAATTCGATAGCTCTGAAACTGAGAGACTAGTTTGCGTCGAAACCGACAGATAGGCGGACATGCTTATATCGACTCAGAAGTAGATCCGGATCAAGAATATATATATTCTTTATGGGGTCGGATATGTCTCCTTCACTGAGTTGCATAATTTTTACCAAAATTATAATACCCTTTGCGAGGATATAAAAATGGGGAAATTATTTACTAGATTGGGCGATAGCTGTTCACGCCGCTAGGTGGCTTTCCTTTTTTTTCAAATGCATGGACTATTTCAACTCACTGAGCGAACAATTTATAGTAGCAAGAGACTTTAATGCCAAGCATACGCACTGGGGATCTTGACTTGTGACTTCAAAGGGAAGGCAGTTGTACAATGCAATAATAAAAGCAAGCAACAAGCTAGACTGTGTGTCACCTGGGACACGAGCACCAAGTTCCCACTTTGGAGAGCACACTCATCACTCAGCGCACCAATAGAACCTGCAATACCAAATGGACATCCACAGGCAACTCCGTCGCGCAGCGACGAAAAAAGAGCCGAGAGATTTGCAGAACATCTTCAAAATGTATTTCAGCCCAACACAGCATCAAACGGGATCTCACTGCCAGTAACATCAGATATCGACACATCTTCGTATGATCCAATTGTATTCAGACCACACGAGTTGCTCAAAATCATAAATGAACAACTCAACCCAAAAAAATCCCCAGGATGCGACCTAATATCACCAAAAATGATTATCGAACTTACTCTCTGCGCAGTTCGAGCTATTTGCCAACTCTTCAATGCAATAATGAGACATGAATACTTCCCAGAGAGATGGAAAAAGTCGATCATCAAATTGATACCAAAATCTGGCAAAGACCGCACAATTGCTTCATCATATAGACCAATTAGTTTACTAACGTGTCTATCAAAACTCTTCCAAAAATGCCTCTTGGCACATATTACCCCACATCTCAGAACACACAACAAAATCCCGACTCATCAATTCGGTTTTCAAGAAAAACATGGAACCATCGAGCAAGTCAATCGCATAACTTCTAAAATCATAAATGCATTCGAACAAAGGGATGACTGCACTGCGATATTTCTGGACGTATCACAAGCTTTCGACAGAGTATGGCTACAATGGTTAATGCACAAAATAACAGAAATACTCCCAACCAACACTCACAAACTTCTGAAGTCATACCTTTACATCAGGAAATTCTCAGTAAGATGTAATGCTGCCATGTCCGATGATTACATCATCAGTGCCAAAGTTCCTCAAGGCAGCGTGTTAGGACCAACACTCTACACTGCGGACATCCCAACGAGCATGCAACTCACCACATCCACTTTTGCTAATGACACAGCGATTCTAAGCCGCTCGAGATGCCCCATACAAGCAACGGCGCAACTTGCTAAACACCTGGTGGCAGTGGAGAAATGGCTATCCGACTGGCGAATCAAAGTTAACGAACAAAAATGCAAACACGTAACGATCACACTTAACCGGCAAGACTGCCCTCCAATTACTCTAAAAATCACAGTGGTTCCGATAGCAAATGAAGTGACATATCTTGGCGTACACCTCGATAGACGTCTCATATGGCGCAGCCACATTGAAGCCAAAAGAACACATTTAAAGCTCAAAGCCAGCAGTCCCCACTGGCTTATCAATAGCCGCTCGCCGTTTAGCCTGGACTATAAGGTTCTTCTATACCATGGTACGTATGGAATGTAAAAATTCACAGGGACCTTCACATATCACTCGTCAGAGAAGAGATAGCACAAATCACAACAAAGTACTACAACAGGCTATCAGTACATCCCAATCATCTCACGAGAGCCCTCACGCGAGTTTCCAGCAGTTCTCGTCATCGCCGCAACGATCTACCAATCCAGCGCTAATTATTAGGACCATGTAGTCTCAATTCAGGTAAAATTAAACTGTTAGATAATGTATTATTTTTAGATTTATCAACCTTATTGTTACAGAGAAGATCCAATAAATAAAACCAAGCCTTAATAAAAAAAATAATTACCACATTTGCTTTCTTCAAGTCTTCGGGAAGTGGCCCAGTCTGAGTGCGCCATTCAGAAGCAAACCCAGAAACAAAATGATTCGCTGAGGAAAGGATTTCAGGTTTGTGATGGCATCAGAACCAAGATCTTTCCCTTTTTTTAGTTTGGCTGTCACGTTCATCGACTTCTTCATTGTGACAGGATGCACTGGTAGGGAGAGCTGGAGGGAAGAATGAAGAAAGTCTTCTACTATTACGCACCTGCTCGAAGAAGCGGTCTGGATTGGCTTGAAGCGTTCTTCTAAATTTTCAGCAAAAGCCTCTACTCGTTCCTGCGGGGATCGTGCCTAGGAACCGTCCTCTTGCTTGTTAGGGAACTTTGAAGATGCCTGCCTCTTGAAGCGAATTGTTAACCGCCACAAGGTGAAGTTTGAGTCCTGATTGGGAGTAGCTCCTTCGAGCTTCTTATCTAAGGAATTTTGCCTGAAGGCCTTGAGGAGTTTCCGAACCCTGTTCGTCAGCCTGCGATGAATCCTGTTCACCTCCAACTTCTGGGTGCGGATAAAATCGTGTCTGAGCCGGTGTTTAAGTCTGATCATTTTAAGGATTTCAGCTGGGAGAGGTTCAGTTTGTCGTCTGTGTGTCGCTCCAGCAGGAGGAGTTGATGGAGCTGATTCAGCTGGGATTTTATCGAGCAGGAGACCAGCTGCTTCATCCAGGTCTGTGGGCGAGTTAATCTTCAGTTAAAGATGCAGTGTATCGCAAAGTATTTGACGGAACTTTCTGTAATCTGTTCCTGGTGCAAGCAGAGCAGGGAGACTTCGGAGAGGAGGAGACCCTCTCTACAGAGAGGATAGAATGTTGGACTCCCAGTGCCAGTACCTGGACAGGGCTCAGGTTTAAGGCCTCACCCAGAGCGTTAACAGTTCTGTCCGCTGCGAAGCTTCCCCAAAAGCAGTGCTTGGCGTTGAAGTTGCCTCCAACAATGAACTTTTCTCCTGCCTCAACCAGGAGATCCCCAAAAACTTCTGCTTTCCAGGAAATAGTTGGCGGGAGGTAGACTGTGAAAGTGGCAGTCTTGGAAATCCTTGTCTCTTGACCGAGAACACTTGAGATTGTAGACTGCGAGAAAGGGGTCAGTTGAACCGATGAACTGATGATTGTCTAGGAGGACGAAGTAGAGGCAGTCGTTGCCAAGGTTGTTGTTATGGTGGTTGTGCTAGGACATTTCCAGTTGTTGGGGGAATTTAGGATCCTGGCTGAGAGAGTGGTCAAGTCTAAGTTGTCATTCGAATCAGGGTAAGGATAAGCGGGAGATCCTATCGCGGCTGTTGAGAATTCACCAATATCTATTTCCAGCATAATTACATTTAAATGAGAATATAATTTGTGAATTTTAGTTTATTGGGATTTTGTATGTTTTGACTGACTATACCAGTTAAATGTATAGTATTTAATTGCTAGTCAGATTCACAATTTTAAATTTTTATGCGTTTTTAGATAGTTTTGATTTTTGTGCCGGAGAGTTTTTTCATTTATTGGGATCGGCCGCAGCGAAGCAGCAGCTCTAGGAAAGTCTAGCACTAAGCACTGCAGCTTACACACAGATATGAGTGGTTGGATGTCACGTGATGATTATGTATAGTTTATGAATTATGTATATAGTTTGTGTGTGTATAGGCCAGATAGATAACCGCACCGTATGTGCAGATGCGCAGGCACGATTGGCGTGTGTGTGTGTGTAATAATGCACCTTCTCCTTGCAAGAAAATTAAATTAATTGTCTTATTTTCTGCAAATGTTATTTCATATTAGATTCAGCAGGAATTAACGCGAGTTGTTTGCTGATCGATCAGTTAATTTCCCAGGACTGTGGAGTACTTCCGAAATGCGTTCGAACGGTTCGAAAGACAGGTGAACGATGGAACGATATAAGCAGTAGTTGACGGTACAGTGGCAGACAGACACTCATGCCCGGTTTATCAGTTATGATATACGAAACATGGTTGTGTTTCATAATCATACATGCGAAAGTTGTTAAACGTTAATTAACCGTAATTAGAAATATTTTATCCGCATTAAAGGCACACCACCGATTTGCCAGTAGCGTAGCCTTTTTATTGACCGCAATTTCGGAATGTAAAAAAATTTTCCACGCATATAATACTTATGTCACCAAATACATTAATCATTGTGAAAGCATAAGAAAGACTCTGCTAAACATAATTGGCCATAACCAAATGCTAAGTATGCCAATGCTTCACATCAAAAATGAAGTAAAGTCATCTGGATCATCGGATATCTGGATCGCAGTCGGCGTGGGAGTAAACTTTTTAACCAGCAGTTTCATCCTACTCTATCTCGTGTGGAGGAGAAAACGAGCTGCATGGGAAATGCGACAGGTTGTCGACTTTTAAGGAGGGAGTAGGGTAACATGAACAAACAACCGGTAGATTCTTGGATCACCCTAGTGTTTCTAGATGCCAATTCAGCATACCCGCCTTTGGGGGCTGTGCCTGACTTGAGCAAGAGCGCAAAAACATCAGGAAAGATCAGCACCGAGATGACAGAGAAAAGAATCCTGCCTAGCCAGAACAGGCAAGAACAACAGGAATGGACACCAAAGTGTCAGAGATTTGCAAAACCGCAAAAATGCCCGCCGGAACAACAAGGCACAACAGAGCAATGGGAACAGATGCAACGACACGCTTTATCTCGGAAAAGTTAGCGGATGGCCAAAAAAAATCGCCGGGAAACGTGTAGCGACAAGAAGTCTGATGAAGTTGACGATTTCTGCGGAGAACTCATTAGACATGAGACCCTTGGAAGATTGTAAAAAAAATAGCGTTCTCGGGATTTTCAAGAAGGACGACATCCCAATAATAACAGGTAAACCCAAAAATACTAGGGGGGATAGACGCGAATATGGAAGAACTACTAGAGGAAGGGTGCATCGAGCTATTAAGTAGCGCTTATAACGCTAGTCGGTCGATAGCAGAAAGAAGTCGGTCTATAAAAGCGGCGCAGCAATGAAAATGCAGCCATTTCGATCAAGAACTGGAGGGAAAGATATTAAAGGTGTGTGCAAAGTTTCAACTCGATAGCTTTAAAACTGAGAGACTAGTTTGTGTAGAAACAGACAGACGGACAGACGGACATGCTTATCTCGACTCAGGAGGTGATCCTGATAAAGAATGAATATATACTTTATAGGGTCGGAGATGTCTCCTTCACTGCGGTGCACACTTTTGACCAAAATTATAATACCCTCTGCAAAACAATTATAAAACTTTAAAAACAATATGAAAAATATTAAAGGAAAAATAAGAAAGGAAAGCTAACTTCGGGCGCAGTCGAAGTTGATATACCCTTACAGTTGAGGTTTTGCCATTTCCGATCGTTCAGTTATATGGCGGCTATAGGATAAAGTCGGTGATTTTAAAATTTAGCAGAACAGAATGCTTATGAAATTTAGCAGAATAAGACTGCCCAAAATGGTATCCGTAGAAAGTCCCATCATTCTAACTTAAACGACAACAAAGTTATGTCAATTCCGATCGTTCTATAACAGCTATAGGATCAGTCGATCCTTAAGAAATTTTGTAAATAAGATATTTTGTCCCAAACCTCTAAATTAAAAAAGTTATGGCATTTCTCATCAATCAGGTATATAGCAGTAATAGGATACAGTCCTATAGCTCCCGGCCGTTCCGACTTATATACATCCAGCAAAGAAAAGAAGGATGGGTGCAAAGTTTTAACTAGTTAGCTTCAAAACTGAGAGACTAGTTTGCGTAGAAACAGACAGACAGACAGACGGACCAGCTCATATCAACTCAGGAGGTGGTCCAGATCAAAAATATATTTACTTTATAGGGTCGGATATGTCTCCTTCACTGCGTTGCACACTTTTGACCAAAAATGTTATTATCCTCTGCAAGGGTATAATAAGGGAAAAAATATAAGAAAAAATAATAAGGAAAGCATAAGTTCATAAGCTTCCATCGCCACCATCTCATCGTAAAACTTTAATTGTTGCAATAGCTCCGAACCCTTCCGGAACCACGTCATCAGAGCTCTAGGAGCGGCATTATTATCCGGTCGTCAATTGTTATACCCTTGCAGAGGGTATTATAATTTTGGTCAAAAGTGTGCAACGCAGTGAAGGAGACATCTCCGACCCTATAAAGTGTATATATTGTTGATCAGGATCACCTCCTGAGTCGATATGACCATGTCCGTCTGTCTGTCTGTCTGTCTGTCTGTCTGTCTGTCTGTCTGTCTGTCTGTCTGTCTGTCTGTCTGTCTGTCTGTCTGTCTGTCTGTCTGTCTGTCTGTCTGTCTGTCTGTCTGTCTGTCTGTCTGTCTGTCTGTCTGTCTGTCTGTCTGTCTGTCTGTCTGTCTGTCGGTTTCTACGCAAACTAGTGTCTCAGTTTTGGAGCTCTCGAGTTGAAACTTTCCACACAGCCTTTTTTTCCTTGCAGGTAGTATATAAGTCCCGGAACGGCCGGGATCGGTCGACTATATCCTATAGCTGCCATATAACTGATTGATCGAAAATGCCATAACTTTGGTTTTTTTTAAGTTAGAGGGTTGGGACTTTCCACACATGTTATATTTGATCAAAATATCTTATGTACAAAATTTCATAAGGATCGGCCGACTATATCCTATAGCTTTCATAGAACGATCGGAATTGGCATATCTTTGGTGTTTTTTAAGTTAGAAAGATGGGACTTGGTACAGATTACTTCATAGGGATCGGCCGACTATATACGATCCGCTATATATCTAATAATATAAGATGCGTGGCGCCACCTAGCGGACTGCGACGGAACTGCAAGGGTATATCAACTTCGGCTCCGCCCGAAGTTAGCTTTCCTTTCTTGTTAACTAATCACTTAGACAGCATGCATCCTACCGCGGCCCCGTCATTGCCGGCTCATCCTCATATAACTCAGCTCAGCTGCTGTTTTTTTTTGGTTCGCTACTTTTTTATTTTGGTTCATTTTTTTTATTTTGGCTGATGACATTTTTGCTTTTGCTTTGACTGCGACTCCCGTTTTTTCGACTAAAAAATAAAATTAAAAATTCCATATAAGCATATTTGGACTTACTTTTGTTGAATCCTCTTGCATTTTAGTGTGTTCGGCTATAAAACGCACACAAAAACAACTTTTATGAATTTTGGGCGGGCACTTCGAATGGGAAAATGCTGGATTGGTCAATATCGGACTTTTCATTCCAGAAGACATTATATCAATGTCGGGGGCTCCTATTTCATCGGAGTTACAATGAGTTAGTGGCGGAAGAGACCCATGCACTTGACAGCTTCCACCAAATGGTCCATTAGCAGTTAGACTGTAAGGTTAAAAAAATATTAAGTATAATATACTAAATATTGGATTTTTGTTAGCAGAATTAAATTTAATTAATAAACAAAATTAATAAAAATGGATCATACCCTTTTGGGTAAAATCCTGAGATTTGATCAGTTCAACTCATTTTTCATTTTTCATAACACACAAGGACCATATGGTCCAAAACTGCTGCAAGGGAAGTGGCACACCCGAAGTGTAATCGCTCTTGGCTCAAAGCTTTTTCCGGAAGCAGCAAGACGTACATGGCGTTCCACAGCAATGATTCTAGAACTGATCTTTGTGGCACACCTGCTATGACGTCGTGGGTCTCCGTGCCCAAGTCATTGTCGACTTGTACCAGTCTGATACTAGATTGACCTATATGTTGATGTCTCGTCCCTAGGCACAAGGCTGGTGGCTGGAAATAGTGACGCCACGATGGACCACAGCACGCCCGGGTCTATGGGCACCTGGGCACACTTTAATGTTATACATATGTGCGTTATATCACTAACCGCATATTGCTTACCCGTGAACTATAAGAACTTTAACCACATTTTCATTTAGACAATTTTAAAAAGGTTTTAAACTATTGCAAATTTGTTATCAAATATGCGTTTAGAAAACCTTACAAATTATTGGGATTAAACAATCGTGTCCTGGGGAACAAACAATTAAGAAAAACTCTGAAAAAATTATGCAAGAACGGCTATATAAAAATCTCCTACAATACAGTAGGAAATCAGAATACAGACAGGCGGACATGACAATATCGACGCGGCTGTTGCGGTGGCTGTTGATGCGGATCCAGAATATATATACTCTATGGAGTCGGAGATGATTACACGAGTACAATTTACCCTTGTACAAATTAATAAGATGTTGTGCGGTGATGATTCGCCGTTGACAATTTCTATTCCGCCAAGGATTGTTCCTGGAGATGTAAGGTTGGGGCAACAGGCCCTTTGATGTCTTCTAGCCGGCTGGCCGTAGAATATCCAGTTAGGAAGATTAGGTTGGAGGGATGACTGTCCCTCTTTATCTGCTGGCCTAGAGACTCAGTCAGATTTAGAATAATAAATGCTTTACGACGGATCGTCGGAGTTTCGGTATGAGAGCGATGGCTCTTTATTTCATAATTGTCAAAACAGAACTGAACTTAAGAACTAACAAAAGTGAGACTCATAGCGGCCACTCCAATGGGCAGTGCTTGCCGGCTATGCACGAGCTTCCGGCCAGACGCTGGGTCAGCAGTTTGGCCGGAGCGAGCTGTCGGACGATCGGTCGTTGCCGTCGCCCGGTTGACTTAGTTAACTACTCCCCCCTCCAGATTAAGGCCGCCCTCGGCCGACCCTATTTGGGCAATCACTTCCTTTAGTTGGGCCGTAGATCTCTTGGCCTGGGTGACTCGCCAATAAGTGAGGCCGATACAAATCAACGCGCAGCAAACTGCTCCCGCGACTAGCGCTATCTGGCGCGAGCGGTAGTTGTTGACGTCTTCCCCAAATCTCTTGATATGCTCCAGGTTACGTTCACTCAAGCGGTGAAGGTAAGGGAGGCTGAGAATATTGTGCTCCAGAGAAATGTTCAGGGAAGGCGAGCTGGCTACTCCTGGTGCCCTCTTCTGGGCCGTATCATGATTGATATAACGGGTTTCATTAACCGTGGCACTCTCGATGAAGGTGATAAGGTGTGTTCCTTGTAGGTAGATGTAAGTGCCCTTGTCGACACTCACACGAGCCGGGCGATCGTTTATGATGAGGATTCCTTCGTCCACATACGTGATGGGATGCAGGTCGCTATGCTGGATGTCGCAGTGCGCAATCCCACCCGCGTGGAGTTCCTGGGCGCAAGATCTTCTCAACGCCAGTTGGCAAAACGTTACTCCCGATGACATGGAGCAGTTTTTTACAGTGTGGATCTCTCCATCGCAGTCCGCTATGACCTTGTCCTCCAGTCTGAGCATTGTGTCGTGATGTGACACGGGAAAAATTGTAATCTTGACGCAAGCTGACTTAATTTTAGGAAACTTGATAATGAAATGAATAATGTTAGCGGATTGTAAAACTTTAACGGACGCAACGGACAATATATCTTTGATGGGGGTATCTGTGGGCTCCTCTATCCACATACTTTCCAGGTCTGCATGATCTAATATGCTAGGGCTAACTATATTGATTTTGGCGAGCGCTATTGCAAGCAATAAATTTTGCAGCTCCATTGTAATCATCCTATTCCGAGATAATAACATCTCGTATAGGTGTCCCGAATCGATTTGGGATCCTTTAGCCGACCTCAGAATTTGATTGACTGTGTTGGTAATGTTATTTATCTGTTCTTGTACTTTACTGTTAATATTGACCTGTCTATTGTTTGCATTTATGAGCTGGAATTCGGTAAGCCTAACTTTTTCAAAATCCTCCGCGTCTGGCGTTCCCGCCACTACCTTTAACGCCGCTCCCAAGAAGTCTAAACTCCTAGCTACTCTATGGTGGATGCTCAGTGACTCGAGCAGGTCACGCAGGTGAGCGACATCTACGCTCAAAAGTTTCTGCATGTGTGACTGGGGAAACATGTGAATCATGTTATTAGTCTCTTCCACCACGCGCCTGTATTCTGAGAGATTTTCCGTGTGCCTCACGAATGCAAATTCTTCCCATACTAATATTCGACCATCAATGATGGGAATGTACTTGGCCTGCGAGTAGTCCGTGACGTGTGCCGATGTTAGGGTCAAAAGGAATAACAGAGGTATAGTAGTGAACCTGTAATTTTCGGATTTGCCAAATTTAAGAAGCCCACCACCAAGCATATAAAATAAAGCGTAGAATAGCCTAAGTAAAAACAATGGTAATGACAAATAAAAAATAAGAAAACTTATGCCAAGTGGCTAGGATTAAAAAATGTGAAAAAAAGTAGTAAAAATTATCAGACGAATCAAGTCAACATGACCATGCCTCGTCTACCTAAGGTTGTCCTTGTGGACCACCCTCCCCTTAATGAGGACTGTGGTCCCCATGTCCGCTTCCACAACTTTCTCTTCACACAATGGAGAGAGTTTGTTGCCTAGTCGCCTGTTGGATTTTACCAGGACTTTTTCGCCAACTTCGAACACCCTCTTTTGTCGGGAAGCATTTTCCCTGTTTCTGAGCTTATCTTGGGCAATCCTAATCTTATCCTGAATCTCATACAATGGTTCTTCCGATTGTGTTTGTATCACGTCGGCCGGCCTCTTGTCGATGACCGAATGGATAGAATTATTGTATCTGGCTGTGGCCAGCAAGATTAGCTCGACGGTGTCACTGATGCCTTTATCAATTTTAAGGAACCTGGCGAGCTCCACCAGAGTGCTGTGGAAGCGCTCTACTTGTCCGTTTGAGGTACTGTGGAGGGGCGGTGCGTTTGAAACGTTAACGCCGAAATGGTTTTCCAGCATGGTCAAAATGGTGTGCGATTTTAACGATGGTTCATTGTCGCAATATATGACCTTGGTTTTAGGGAAAACATTCATCAGCAGTAGTAATGCCGGTTTCAGGTCCTCTATGGTTCTAGAGGAAATTGGTTGGACTATGGCAAATTTCGAGAATTTGTCAATGCACGTAAGGAAATGTTTTTTGTCCGTGGAAAAAATGTCTATGTGTAGCATTTCTCCTACATGCGATGGGATTGGCGTCTCGCCAAGCTCATGCTTTTTGGGGTGTCTGTCGTACTTCGCCTTAGCGCATGTCCTACAATTAGCGACTATTTCGCTTGCTAGTTTAGCCATTTTCGGGAAGTAGTACTCGGAGAGTACTTGCTTCACGTTTTCTTGGGCAGACCTGTGAGCTCTGTTGTGCTCGACAGTGAGAATTTCCCGTCTTTCGTCAATTGCAAAAATATCCGTTACTCGGTTTTTGCAGTGCCAAAATTTGGTGGCAGGGAACTGCCGAACCAATTTGTCCTGTACCATTGCTAGCGTGTGCAAATCGCAATGGATGGCGTTTACGCCTTTAGGAACTATTATGTCCGCGAGCTCCTCCAGCAATGACTCCTCGCAAGAGAAGTCAATGTTATGCCGTCTCTTATTTCCAAAGAGAACGAAGCTGCGTTTCGACGAACAGCGGGCTTCTTCCAGAGTTATCTGGTTTTGGAAGCAATTTAGAGGCTTGTCCGTTGACGGGATAGTGTGGGTTAGCGACAGTTCACTGTGGATTGTGGCCGCGCTTGAAAACGCCTCCTCTTCTTCTACAACGTTGAGTTGTTGCCTCGAGAGGGCATCTGCAACGAGGTTGTCTTTGCCAGGCATGTAATGAACCTTGGCACCATACTCGTCGATGCGTTCTTTCCACCTTTTAATTTTCGTATTCGGATTAGAATCCGACACCGCGTAGGTCAGAGGTTGGTGGTCAGTGTAGACATTTATGTCTTTGATCCCATACAGGTAGTGACGCAGCTTTCCTAGTGCCCAAACTATGGCTAACAGCTCCCTTTCGTTGGTAGCGTAGTTAACCTCTCTGTCCTTTAAGGTCCTGGAGATCATAGTGATGGGTCGTCCCTTTTGAGAAAGCACTGCGCCAATGCCGTATGCCGAGGCATCTGTCGTTAGATCAAATGCCAATTTATAATCGGGATAGCTGAGGATGACATCCTCTGAAGCCAGAATGTTACGCAACTTATGGAAAGCAAGCCGTTGCTGCTCGCTAAATTGCACCTGGATATTCCTGGATCTGTGCCTACTGACACTTCCATGCTCCCCTTTAAGTATTTTATATATGGGCCTAGCTATTGATGCGAAATCTTTGATGAAGCATCGGTAATAACTGGCCAGGCCAAGGAACGATGTCACCTCGAATACATTTTTGGGTTCAGGGAATTCCTGTATGGCCTTGATTTTTTCTGGGTCTGTTGTGGCACCTTTATTAGTGACAATAAAGCCCAAGAAACTAACGCTCTTTTTAAAGAAACGCGGTTTTTGGGCCGACACCCTCATGTTGGCGTCGAGCAGGCTCTTAAGAACCCAATCCACATGCCGTATGTGGGCGTTTTCGTCTTCTGAAAAAACGATGACATCGTGAACGTAGACATAGCAAAATTTGCCAATCTGCTCTCGCAGTATGTCGTCGATGGTTCTCTGGAAGATGCTGGCAGCATTCTTCAAGCCAAACGGAAGACGGCGAAACTCGTACTTTCCTCCGTTAACGGAAAAGGAAGTCTTTTCGCGGTCACGCTCTGCCAGAGTGATTTGGTGGTAGCCCGACTTCAGATCAAGTGTCGTGAAGTATTTGGCTTTGCCTAAATTCCCTAGTATCATAGAGATATTTGGCATGGGATAGCGATCGGGTATCGTCCTCTCGTTCAATTTGCGAAAGTCCAACACGAGTCGCATTTTTCAGTTGCCCGCTTCGTCAGTGCCCTTTTTATCTACTACCCATATTGGGTTATTGTAGGGGGACTTTGATTTTTGTATTATGCCATTCTTTAACAACTCTTGGATTTCGCTGTTGACAAAATCCGCAGCCCCCATTGGGTATGGGTAAAGCTCTGCATAAATGGGCTCCTCGCTTACCGTCCTGATGGTAGCTACCACCGACGTGTTGTAAGGCAGGGCCTCGTTGGGGTTTGTGAAGGCTTTCTTTCGTTTGCCAAGCATTTTGACAAAGGCATCTTTAACTAGAGGTGGCGCGTCCGAGCAATCAATGTTGGTAAAATTGACGTCGGGGCACGATTGGAACTCTAAATTTTCTACTTCGGAGCCCCATTTGAGGTGGCCGGAAGCTAGACAAAGGGATGCCCCTGCCTGCTTTAACAGGTCAAGACCAATTATTGCATCAAAGGAGGACAAATCTGGTAATATGAAGAACGTGGCCTTCAAGTTAAACAGGGAAACATAACACTTTTTAGTGATAGTGGTGACGCCATGGATCGAATGTATCGTAAATGGCGATTCTACTGGGCGGACACCTTTCAATCCTTCGTACGGACGGATGAAATTTTTTGCCGCGCCCGTATCTATTAAAAGTCTCATGTTTACCCCCGCTACTCTTCGTCTGATGACAGGTAGCAGGGATTTTCCCCTAAAAAATTAATTGCTTCTGAGTCGTATTCAAGGATAGCATTGTCACTGACCTCTTGTGCCGCGCTTGAAGCTGCGGCGGTATAATCCTCAGTTCCATTTGGGCTTTGGGTAATGTGGTTTACCCTCTGCCTTTTGGGCGGGCCGGACCGATCGGATCCGGCCGGCTTCCTATTTTGGTAGGCCGGCGCTTGAGATGGCTTGAGCAACCTAGACATTGAAGGGTCAACGTCCATGGGCTCTGGCGTGTTTTCGTGACGCCTGTCACCGCTCGGAGCGGAGTGCACCTGAGCCTTGTGTTGTTTGGTGAAGTGCGGGTTTTTACCCGCACCCCCTTGGGAGTACCCTTGATATGATGTTTGTTGGCGATCTTGCGCCTTTGGAACTTGTTTCCTGTCCCTGTCTTCCAGGCTCTTCGCGAACGATGCTGCGAAGGTGTACCTCTCGTGGTTTGATTCAACTTCTTGCGCCAATGCCAGCGCAGTTGGCATGTCCTTCGGCTTTGCCGAGAAAAGGACATCGGAGAGGCTGCGTTTGAGGCCCGAAATAAAAATACGGAGCGCATCATCCCGGAACTTTTCGCATAAAATTCTTGCCGCCGACGCTTCGTACGACATAGTTGCCTTATTAGTGAGCAAGGTGAGTTTCTTCTCGACCTCGTCATAGTATTGCAGAAGCGTGAGGCTTCCCTGTCTGAGGGTGCCCATTTCCTGCTCGATGACATGAATCTGTCGTTTGTCACTATATGTGAAATCTAAGCGGTCTATAATCGCATCAAAATTCAATATTGTGGCAAACGAGGATAGCACTGCATCGGCAGGGCCCCTAATCTTACTCCTAATTATGACTACCGCCTGATAATGGCGTGAGCTATTAACATAATTCCTAAAAATGTAATACGCAGCTACCGCCGCTTGCCGCCAAGAGACGTTCGTTTCTTGTGCCCCCGTAAATTCGGGCAGGCATTTAACGGCATCTAAAGGCTCATTGCATTGAACATTGTCTTTGATGTCAATGGGCTCATAAACCTTGATTTTTGGAGCCTCTGCTTGTGCGGGTGCGACTTGCACCGCTGCCACCTGAGCGGCCAACTGCTCTATGGCTTGGCGCAATTCCTGCTCCTTGTTGACCCTTTCTGCCAAGGCATGGTTAACCGCGGCCTGAATTACAACTTTAAGTTGTTCTGGGTCCATAATTCCTACTGTGGGGTTAGTACGCGGGGGCCCTTCGCTATCAGATTCTGAGTCACTAGCGTATTGTTTATTCTCCCTGCACCGCTGGGATGGAGAGCTCATATGTGGCCAAGTTAAATTGCACCGGTAGGGGAATGTTTGCTGAAGCTATTCTGCCCATGAAGGCTGTTGGCATGGCAAGGGGTGTGCGGGGTCGGAGCCGGCGCTCTAGCGACAAGTAAATGAGCTCGTCAAATCGAGCCGGTGCCCTGCCAAGCAGCGATAGGGTCAAGGGTATGCGGGGACTGAGCCTCCGCTATGAGAAACAAAGAAATGAATAGCAAGAATTTGCCATACAAATGCATATGCAGCGGGATCGGATTTCCAGCAGTGGCCGGGTGGGGGTAATAAAAAAAAAATGTATTGCGAGGCAAATACTAAGAATTTAGGGTCTAAGCAAAGAGGCACAACGAATTATATAAACAAATTCACAATTTATGAATATCCAAACTGCAGAATTAAACGCCGATATTAAGTGAAAAATAATTTTAAACAAATTCACGACAAATTTGTTCGTTAGCGACGGCCTAGTGCTTTAGAGATATTTAATATCCGTACTTATTTTTGGCAGTAAAATGCAAACAATACACAGACAGCATAAAACAGATATTATTATCGCACATATAATTCACCATTAAATTGTCAATCAAATAATGAGTTAATTAGTTTTTATTTAATACAAAGTTAACACAAAAATATTAAAGTGGAGCTGCAGAAAAAATTATTCCGGCAGCGATTTATTTTATTTATTTTGAAGCTAAACTAATGCAGATATAGGAAAGTATATGTAATTGGAGGTTGGGTTGTAAGGGTGGGGCAACAGGCCCTTTGATGTCTTCTAGCCGGCTGGCCGTAGAATATCCAGTTAGGAAGATTAGGTTGGAGGGATGACTGTCCCTCTTTATCTGCTGGCCTAGAGACTCAGTCAGATTTAGAATAATAAATGCTTTACGACGGATCGTCGGAGTTTCGGTATGAGAGCGATGGCTCTTTATTTCATAATTGTCAAAACAGAACTGAACTTAAGAACTAACAAAAGTGAGACTCATAGCGGCCACTCCAATGGGCAGTGCTTGCCGGCTATGCACGAGCTTCCGGCCAGACGCTGGGTCAGCAGTTTGGCCGGAGCGAGCTGTCGGACGATCGGTCGTTGCCGTCGCCCGGTTGACTTAGTTAACTTACATAGTCTATGAGTACTGGGTATAACAAGAAAGAACGGTGTTGGCACCAAGTACTAAAACATACCTACTATAGCGAAACGAGCCGCCCCAAGACCGGCTGAGAGGTATGATCTATGCTCTGGGAGCTACCCTACATTTTGTAACTTATCTAGCGGCGGAGTAACAATGCTCGTATTTATACATTGATACAATACACTCAATTATTTATGCTTAGCTACATATTCGTCAAAATACAAACATTGCCACAGAACCTCTTTTAAAAGGGTCACATTATTTATAATAACAAGAAAGGAAAGCTAACTTCGGGCGGAGCCGAAGTTTATATACCCTTGCAGTTGAGTCGCAGTCCGTTAGGTGGCGACACGCATCTTATATTATTAGATATATAGCGGATCGTATATAGTTGACCGATCCTTATGAAATTTGGCAAATCGTATTATTTTGCCAAAAGAGGAATCCATTGAAACTCCCATCCTTCTAACTTGAAAAACAACGAAGTTATAGCATTTCCGATCAATCATTTATATGGCAGCTATAGGATATAGTCGGCCAATCCTTATGAAATTCGACAAATCAGATTGTTTTTTTCAAAATAGAATCTGTACTAAATCCCATCTTTCTAACTTAAAAAACTCCAAAGTTATGCCAATTTCGATGGTTCTATGACAGCTATAGGATATAGTCAGACGATCCTTATGAAATTTTGTACATAAAATATTTTTGTCAAATATAGCATAAAATATATATATATATAAAAATAGTCGCGAACAACAACCAAACAGAGTTCGTTACTGAGTACGATAACCCATGCACATCAGTTCCTTTTCTTCTGCCTCTGAGTGTTGCTCCGTCATTCCAGCATACCTACTTTCCAACTATGCTTGCCTCTGCCTTTTGCTCCATACCTCTGCTATGGAGGAGATCGTTGTGCATACGCACCAGAGAGCCTGGATCAGGATTTTTTTGACTGGAGCTTGGTGTCCCCGATCGGTTTTCTTGACAGGTTTGAGTTCTCAAGGATCTTCGCTTTGCAGGGTCACGCTTTTTCATCGCTATTAGGATGCCAGAAGACGGACGCCTAACCAGTCTATTTGTGCGCTTTGCGACTAGGCTACATACTGTGGTTTGGCAATGGCCCAATTTAACTCGCATGTCCTGGGCTTCACCTACGCCACGGATCACGTATCGCACGAATCCTCCCCCAGTTGACTTTAAAGCTGTCGGACTCTCCAATGATGGTCCTTCAAGGGGTAGGCTCCCTTATATGCCCTTTCGATCCTCGTTGCTCCTGCACTACTGCTGTTCTTATGCGGGATTCCGGATCCCTTCCAGGGATACCATCTTCCATTCCTTGCTCCTCCGATGGCCCTCCAAGAACCCTAAGTCTGATACCTTCCTTGCTTGAATGACCCGCCTCAACACCTCAAAGCCCTTCCCTGGCTTTGCCCGTCCCAGCCACCTTGGCGTGTGGGGAGCTCTAATCTCTTTACACTTCCCCCATCTTCGGAAAAAATTGTTTTATATACTCGCTGCTGCCTGTGTGTGGATCCCTTCGTCCACTTTTCCCCTCTCTTCAGGGAACGAAAGGGTGGTTCCCGTTTTTTTATTTGTTTATATTTGATTTTCTTATTATTTTTTCTTACATTTTTTCCCTTATTATACCCTTGCAGAGGGTATTATAATTGTGGTCAAAAAAGTGCAACGCAGTGAAGGAGACATATCCGATCCTGTAAAGTATATATATTCTTTATCTGGACCACCTCCGGTGCTGTCCGTCTGGCTGTTTCTACACAAACTAGTCTCTCAGTTTTAAAGCTAACGAGTCGGAACTTTGCACACATCTTTCTTTTCTTTGCTGGATGTACATAAGTCGGAATGGCCGGGAACTATAGGACTATATCCTATAACTGCTATATACCTGATTGATGAGAAATGCCATAACTTTTTTTAAGTTAGAGGGTTGGGACAAAATATCTTATTTACAAAATTTTATAAGGATCGGCCGACTATATTCTATAGCTGTTATAGAACGATCGGAATTGGCATAACTTTGTTGCCGTTTAAGTTAGAAAGATGGGACTTAGTCCAGATTATATTTTGGACAAAATTATCTGATTTACCGAAATTTATTAGGATCGACCGACTATATCGTATAGCTGCCATATAACTGAACGATTGGAATTGTCATAACTTTGGTGTCTTTTAAGCTAGAATGATGGGACTTTCTACGGATATCATTTTGGGATACCATACCAATCTTATCTGTTCTGCTAAATTTCATAATCATCGGCCGACTATATCCTATAGCCGCCATATAACTGAAAGATCGGAAATGGCACAACCTCAACTGTAAGGGTATATCAACTTCGGCTCTGCCCGAAGTTAGCTTTCCATTCTTTAATATTTTTTATATTATGTTTTTTATATATATTTGCCAAATTTCCTGTTTTTGTCTTCCCTTTCTTTTTTGTCTCCCATTCATTTCTCGTAGTACATTTTTTCTATTAATATTTTTTTTATTTGTCAGCTGGGCGCGCCGATGATCCCCAGGTCACTTTCGACCGCAGAGTTCTCCACAGAAATCGTCAACTTTACCAGACTTCTTGTCCATTTTTGGGCCATTCGCTAACTTTTCCGAGATAAAGCGTGTCGTTGCATCTGTTCCCATTGCTCTGTTGTGCTTTGTTGCTCCGGCGGGCATTTGTGAGGTTTTGCAAATCTCTGACACCTTGGTCTAAATTCCTGTTGTTCTTTCATGTTCCGGGTAGACAGGATTCTTCTCTCTGTCATCGCGGTGCTAATTTGTATATCTTTGTACATCATCTCGAACTCGGGCGACACCTCCGGACGTCAAAATAGGTGTGACGACAGGTGTAACGATCTGTTGTTATTGTTCCTTCGCTTGCAACAAATTCTGCGGCTAGTTCACAGAGTTTGTGGCAACGTTCCCCCGAATTATAATATTCAACGTGACTGCCCGAGCCCAGAAATCGTTCGGACCCATTGTTCGAAATTATGTTTTTAAAAACGTAATAATTTTAAGGTCTTTTTTATGGCTGGGTTCTTGGGTTCTAACGCTGTTTCAATGGTGTTGTCGTGTCGCAAAGTGATCGAATGCTCAGCGATGTGAGTGGGGCCGATGAGTTCCTCAAATGGTTGGAGCTCCTCCTCTAGAAACTGGACGGTCCGCGCATCGAGTGGGTCCTCGATAACTTTGGACGGCAGCGGGTCTTCCACTAGTGTGGCTAAATATGTATATATGAGAGCATTCTCCTGGTGCCCCGGAGCGATTCTGTGTGGTTCTTTGCGAAGCGGTGCCACGGCGTGCAGGCACCTGTTGCTGTTCCATCCCGCTCCTGTTGGCGGGCCTTTCATATGGTATGGCCGGACGGCGTCGAAAAGGATTGATTTCCCGAGCAGTAGTGGCATCTAAAGGAGCCTAAAGAAGGTCTAAAGGAGGAATCTCTCGGATCTGCACATCGTATATTTTCTGCCTAGCGCGGTGAAAAACTTATCTTCCTCAGGCTGTGACGGTGGACCCACGTCGCTGAGTCGTACCTCTGATCAGCGCCCTCCGTCGCTGTACTCGTTGAGGGCGTGGAAATGCCTACTATCAGGGCTTTTAAACCCTACTGGTACGCTTCTCCACCTGGCTCCTATGTCGTGGGCTAAGACGCAGCTCAAAATAATGCTATGCTCAAGTTTTTTGCGTGGTCCCCTTTTCGCTTCTTCGTCGGCAGTATGCCTATGCAGTGGCGCCGTGTTTTCGTCTGACTTCGTCCACTATTTTGACCGCTTGTTCTCGCGTCCGAGTTCCGTTGAAAATTCCTTGTGGTTTTCCTTGTTGTCGCTGTTTCTTGCTACCTGCGTCGTTGGCTTTGCATGTGCATCGTGGCTACGGGCGTGGGACCTTATTCTACGTCGTTGATAAACGTACTCAGGCAGGGTCAGCTTTGGGCTCGGTGGGTGTGGCGATTAAAAATTGCGATACTATCAATATAGAAAAGATAAACTAAATTAATTATGTTTTAGTGACAAATTTATGCAGGATCTGCTGTTTGACCCGACATTTAGGGGCAATAGACAAAGTTTAGACACTGTGCGCTTGGTAATTCAAGATGCGGTTGTAATCACTGACGCTCCATTTCGACCAGGGACTAGTCCATAATTCTCGGCATAATTCCCGGCTTGCCCCTGATACTTCTGAGATTGATATCTCGGCTTATATCAAAGACAAAACAAAAGTCGCTAAATTTTGGATATTACAAAATTTAAATAGTCATACACCAGGCACACGTCATCTTTAAAAATACGTATACCCTTGCAGATTTTCAAGACGATTTGTTCCGCCAGCTTTTGGCCAGAGAACATTTTCGTCCAAGAACATTAGCCAAGTACAGTGAAGAAAAAAATAACCAAACCTGTGGGCGTAAAACTCCCACATGTTACGGCCACACTTCACTAACACTTACCTATCAGAATACAAGAGGGTTACCCACATTATTGTATTTACAGAAACTTGGTTAAAGCCGGAGATCTTAAGCTCCGAAGTTTTTCCTAGTAGGTACACCACTTTTAGATGTGATAGAACTTTGCGAAGGGGAGGAGGAGTGCTAATTCTGTAGACTCCAAATTCGCTTCGGAAGAAGTAAAATCACAAGAGTTTGGTGACATTGAATTTCTTTGCATCAAAATCACTTTGTCTGATCAATGTTTGTATGTTACCTGTTCGTACATACCACCTTCGTCCGAACCGCCAACATACTGGCAACATTTGTCCGCTATTCGTTTGGTTTTCGATCGTCTGTCTGATGGTGACCAGCTGATAGCTCTGGGTGACTTTAATATCCCAGAACTTATGTGGTCAAATGTTGATAATTCACCGTCTTTACAGCTTAACTCCCACCATGACTTCCCTGAGGGCATGTTTGACATGTCACTCGGGCAAATTAACCACGTTGGAAATTCTTTAGGTCGGCTGTTGGACTTATGTTTCGTTTCTGATCCTGATGGAATTACTCTTTCCAGAACTTTGCCACTTTCTAACCCTGAGGATCCATATCATCCCACTCTTGAGGTTTCAATCGAAAATAATTACTTTTTTGACCTTAAGTCTACACTTAAATCTCATAAAGTTCGTTTCTTTCGTAAGGCTGACTTTATGAAATTAAATAAGTTAATTTCGGAATTTGATTGGTCTGATTTACTGGCATGCTATGATATAAACTTAGCATTACAAAAATTTTATTTCACTTTAAACTCATTTTTTGACGTTTGTGTGCCATGGAAATATCCGTCCGCTTCAACGAATCCGCCTTGGTATACAAGGCATCTTAACAACTTAAAGAATAGTATGAGTAGACTTTTGAATAAACATAGATTAGATCTGGCTGTACAGTTAGTTATTTTAGATTCTTAGTAGCCCGGTCCAATTTCACCGTGCATAACGCAGAATGTTATAGGAGTTATATTCGCCGCTACAGGATTCAGTTTACTCAGAATCCGAAGCAGTTTTATAACTTTGTAAACACTAAGCGTAAACATGTATCTTTTCCCCCACTGCTTACGTTTGAGAACTCTTATGCGAACACCGATCAGGCAATGGCCGATCTCTTTGCACAGTTTTTTCTCTCTTGCACAGAAACCTTCATTATTCCGCTGCATAAAAAAGGGAAAAACGCTGCGAATTATAGAGGCATCTCTAAATTGTCAGCAATTCCAAAGCTTTTTGAAAAACTTATTACTCCACATTTGCAACACCTATGTAGTTCAATAATAACTCCGTGCCAGCATGGCTTCATGAAGCGCCGCTCCACCACTACCAACTTATTGGAGCTAACATCTTTTATCACGGCAAATAACATAAAGCTTAATGGATCGAAATGTAAACTCATGTCTTTTTACCGATCTAGTCCTCACCAGGCTATGTACTTTCTCTATGGGAACGCCTTAGAACGATTAACTCAGGTTAACGATCTAGGTGTCCTATTAGATTTGAAACTTAAATTTACCGACCATATATCTACCATGGTTAATAAAGCTATGGGTGTGCTTGGTTTTATTAAAAGATGGTCAAAAGAATTTAATGACCCATACATAACTAAAACGTTATATACATCACTGGTCCGTCCGATTCTTGAGTATGGATCGTGTGTCTGGAGTCCTCAATATGGAGTACACCAAGATCACATTGAATCTGTACAAAAAAACTTCCTTACTTTTGCGCTTAGGGGACTTAATTGGGATGCAAATCTTTACCTCCCCTCTTATCATAGTAGACTTTTACTAATCAACTTACCATCATTAACAAATCGTAGAACGATGCTGGGTGTCATGTTTCTATATAATCTTATTTATGGAAATTAAGACAACCAGCTTCTACTAACACGCCTCTTCTCCTCAGCCATTGTAGTTCGACATACGCCCAACACGATCCTTTCAGGGTATTATGTTCGGACTACAATGGTTTCTACCACATCTTGTCATTTTGCTCCACTAACAATCTTAAATCACTTATATTAACAGCCTTATCTGTGCAACACTCTTCCTCGTGATATCTTTCTCCTACTTTTCGCTTAAACTGTCTCGGATCTATTCCCGCGATTCGATCCGTACGTTACGCGGCAGCGTCCTTCGGTCGGTTGGACGGGAGGTGGGCTGTACAATGCAATGGGAACCGCGCAAAAAAAAAAAAAAAAATGGGTAGGTTTCCGTCCATGACTAGCACCACGTCTTTAATGGCCAAGGCGGGATTCGCGCCATTTGGACCCCTGCTAACGGAGGCTTAAATACTCCTCTTTCCAACGGGCCCAAAAAGGCTGCTGTAGGAAAGACTCATGCTGCCAGCTGTCCATACGGTTGAAATTCAGCTTTGTGAGATAAGGCTCGATGGAGCTGACTGACTGACCACCAGTTAATAAATGGGCTGGCATTAAGACATCAAGGCCTGCAGATGAGAGGGGTAAGTCAATTTTGGATTTCATCCTTAGCTCTAAGCTCTTAGTGGGTAACAGAGGCTCAGCTGAACAGGAGAGAAGTGCTTGACATTACCCTATTCTCGTAGGGAGTACGGCTGACGCAGTCACCAGTTGGAGGTTAATTTGGAAAACTTTACTAAGCTAGTAGTACCCAATCCTAGGAAGGCAAACTGGGAGCTCTATAGCAAGATACTAGATAGATCCTTTGGGGAATCACCTACAATTTCTGCACCAACATCCAGGGGACATCAGAGAAAAATTCTCTTAAATATATGAAGATTCTAGATGGGCAGTGGACTACATCAAGCCGGGAATCCCTTAAAGCTTCTATCAACACACACTTCTCAGTTTTCTGCATGATCCCAGGAGATGCTTAGCCAGCAATAAATTCTAAGTAATAGGAATTTTAAATAGCCGATAAATAGATTTAAACCCTTCAATCTCCGGGCCGGGCGGTATTTTAAAGGGTCAACTATCAATGGCCGGGGCTTATCTTAGGCAATGGATCAAGAAGATTTTCAGCACAGTTTTCACTACTGGCTTAGTGCCAGAAGTGTGGTTGTTTTTATACCCAAGGACAAAAACCTATAAGTCTCTCGTCCTTCCTTCTTAAGACAATGGAGAGGCCCCTGTATCTTCATCTTCATCTGACCCAAATGTCATCTCGGGCTCACAGCATGCCTACAGGAAGGGCCGATCCACAGATACAGCTCTACACGAGATTACTATGATCGCCGAAAGAGCGCTCAATAGCAAGAAATATACACTAACTGCCTTTTTAGTCTTTGAAGGTGCTTGAATGGGATTGGAGCTAATCCGTCCAAGACAGAGCTCGTTCTATTTACTACGAAGTACAAACTACATAATCTGAAGCTTCCAAGGCTCCTAAAGGAATCTCTTATCCTAAGTGGTAGTGCGAAATACCTAGGCATCATACTAGGCGGAATCTGGACTGAAATCTCAATTCCATAGGGAAAATAAAACGGCAATTTCGCTCTATACCTGCCGCAAAGCGGTAGGCCTAAAATGGGGGATGTCCCCGATGATAGTCAGATGGTTATAAACGGCGATCATTAGACCAATTCTATTCTACGGGGCTGTAGCCTGGTGGCATTCACTGGATAACTCCTTATGCAGAGAAAGGTTGAGGAGAACGCAGCGTATGGCAGAGGTCTGCATCACACGTAGTCGGCGTACTAGGCGTAGCGACGCCGTAGACTTTATCGTAAACCTAATACCTAAATACTAGTGATGGGGGTAAAGATAACCATACTGGCTGCAATAAAACTGCAAGAAGCGAATCTACGGAGCAGGGCTAGTTTTGGTAACACCAGGCTGGACCTACACAACTTTCATTTCATCGGCCGATTTCATCGTCCCAAGGCACACCTAGGGCATACCTTCAACTTATTGGCACACCTAGTAATAATTAACAATAAGTATGAAACAATATCCAACCTTATAACATAGCACTAGTAGACGCCGTCAGAAGCGGAAATCAGCAGTATCAGCGGAAAGAATGACCGACTGACCGAAGCAAGCAAAGCCAGCTAGATAAGCCGATATCCATGAACAAACAATGCATGAACAAGCAATCTGAGTCAGCCACTGATGAGATAGTGTCAGGCCCGTCACAATGGTCCCAGAAAAAAGTCGAAAATCTCGAGCCAAAGGTACAATCATCACGAGGAAATGAAGGACAAGACCTTCGATTAAGATCAATAAAACGAAGACGTGAAGGACGATTAGACGATACTGAAGACTTTCTGTGCAACCGAAGGACGGGAAGTGTCCACACACGTCAGACAACACATGCTATGGCTATGGCTAAATCTGAGATCAACTAAGTGCACTCGATATTCAAATCAAAAGCCTTCAAATGATGAATGAGCTTAAAAAATTCGCTTCTAGGGATATTGCATCTCACGAATCGCTGGACACCCTGATTTACCCGGAAACATGCAGTCGCTTATTTCCCTTGCCACTCCTAGACCAGGAACGGGGAATCATATTTATCGTCTCCCGAATTTTCCGTTGATCAGAAAAATTCCGCCTGTAAAATAGATATTTCTCTGCCCCTCATACCCCGATTTGATATAAACATCTCGGTTTATATCAAAGGCAATGTCAAATGTCATCTCGATCTGATTCCTTCACTTACAATCAATACAAATGCAACTTGATCGATGTCTGAGTTTTCGTGCATCATTGGACTTAATCATATGTTTTTCTTTAAAAACCAGTTTGAATCTGTTAGAAAGTATTTAAACCAATTGAATTCGTTGTACACAAAACTGGATCGAACAATTTTTTTTAGCGAACCACTGTGTTGTGATCGTGTAGAGCGAGGCTGATTAAACTGAATCGATCATACTCAATGAAGGTTTCTGTTTTACACCTTTGACTAAAATAAGAATACCCTTTGCAAGGGGTCGAAGAGTCGTCGATTTCTTCGTCGAAGTTAAGCTGTGGTTATAAATCAAGTGGTCAAGATGAAAAAAATCAGGGTGGTGGTCGATTATTTTGAGGCTATAGAGAAGTGTTACTAATATAATTATGTACTAGTACTAAATTCTAGTCTGGGGAACTATTACTAGGAGTGGTCTAGCGATTTATAAATTGGAATTCCAACTTCCAAAAAACATAGAAAACACTTTTGTTTTCTTTGCACAAAGCAATAGTAATGGCTGGAATTACATAATTTGGGTCATAATATGTAGAGGCATGTGACAAATTTAAATAATCATATTTTAAGAAATTGGTCTGACACTGAAATCCTTATAAGGATCTGCTTGATAGGAAGGAACATTATTGATATTTTTATTGTATGCGATTCCATATATGCCTTAGAATATATACTTCTTGGTTTGGAACATTTTTGGTGCACTACCAAGCGTTTTTTTAAGAATAGTTTCCAATCGGAAATAATTAGACCTTTAATGCTTTATAGCTTCATGATGTAAAACAACCAAGGATACTTAATTATATAGGCAGCAAATTATAAAGAATAATAATATAATAATATGATGTAGGAAAAGAATTTGAAATTAGCAAAAGGTATAGGACAGGTATACTTTAAATAAAAACATCAATATTGAACATTACTTTTAGTTTTGTGAACGTAGTTTATTGAATGAACTTAAAATTATTTTTTAAGAAAATATGTTATTTTTTATATACTTTCCTGTGGGATAATTGTTCCTTTGACTGACTGTATCCCGACAACACAAGTCGATCAATGTTCGTCGCAGAATAATAGGGATAAAAACACGCGTGTGTATCCTTCAACAGCATTTTACTGAAACATTAAAAAATATATCAGAATAAAATGCACATATATAAACATATAAACAAATAGCTAAATTTAGCTGAAACAGCATGTCAGCCAACGGCTCAGTAAATGGAGGTAAATTAATTAATAACAAGAAAGAAAATCTAACTTCGGGCAGAGCCGAAGGTTGTGCCATTTTCGATAGTTCAGTTATATGGCTATATAGGATATAGCCTATCCTTACAAAATTTGGCAAATCGGATTAATTTGCCTGTTTCCAAAATTTTTATTAGAAAATTGATTTAATGGTGAAATTCATAAGGATCGGACAACTTTATACGATCCGCTACATTGTATATAATAATATAAGCTGCTACTGAACTGCAAGGGTACATCGACTCCGCCTGAAGATAGCTTTCCTTTCTTGTTTCTTTTTTTTAAATTCTTAATGGTTTTGAGGAGTGATCGCAAAAAATCAAGACTTTCTGTTTTTAAAATTAATAATGGTTAGGAGAAGTGATTGCCAGAAAATCATGTTGTTAAATTGGACCTATACACTTGGTCTATGGAGATATGCACTGATATGTCCAAAAAATTTAATCATAATCATATGTCCAAAGCCCGCAATCATAAATTAAGTAAAATTTTTGAGCGAAAACAAGAAAGGAAAGCTAACTTCGGGCGGAGCCGACTTTGTTGTTAAAAAACAACAAAGTTATGGCATTTCCGATCAATCAGTTATACGGCAGCTATAGAATATAGTTGACCGATCCCAGCCGTTCCGACTTATATACTGCCTGCAAACAATAGAAGGATGTGTTTAAAGTTTCAACTCGATAGCTCTGAAACTGATAGACTAGTTTGCGTAGAATCGATCAGACGGAAATGCTCATATCGACTCAGAAGGTGATCCTGATCCAAGAATATATATACTTTATAGGGTCGGATATGTCTCCTTCACTGCTTTGCCCACTTTTGACCAAAATAATAATACCCTCTGCAAGGGTATAAAATAAAAATCACAAATAAAGGAACATTTTTTTTTTCGCTTCGAGAATAATGATTGTTTTTGATTTTTATTTTTTCGCTCAGAAAATAATAACTATTTTGTGATTCTTACAATAAAAATCTTAATGATTACGACCCGTAGTTTATAATCTTCCGTCTGATTCTGAACAGATGGTAGCTCTAGGTGATTTGAATATCCCAGAACTCATGTGGGTTATTTTTGATAATTCACCGTCTTTATTGCTAACACGCACCACTACTTTTCCGTGGGCATGTTCGACATGTCACTCGTTCAAATTAACCACGTTAAAAATTCGTTAGATCGGCTGCTGATGGAATTACTCTTTCCTTTCTTTGATAAACAAAAATAATTGGATGTTCAATTGGTTATTCAATCTGTTGGACGTTTGGGATTGTCGTTTCAGATCCGGATAAAATTACTCTTTCCAAAATGTTGCTCCATTCTAATCCGGAGAATCCATATCATTCCACTCTTGAGGTTTTAATCAAAACTAATACTTTAATTGACCTTAAGTCTCCTTTTAATCTCATAAAGTTCGTTGATGTCGTAAGGATGACTTTACGAAACTGAATAAATTAATTTTGAATTTTGACTGGATATGAAGATATAAACATTGTCTTAAATAAATTTTATTAAATATTTTATTTTATTACAAAATTTTATTAATTTTTATATATCCGTCGGCTTTGAATAATCAGCCTTGATCAGCAAAGATCTTTTCATTCTAATAGCATATGCACTGACTAGGAGGTACTATTCAGAGATACGTTGGGAGAGGCACTCCGCAAGAAGGTGCCATCTCCCCACTCCTTTGGATCTTGGCGGTTAATAGCCTACTGCAATCCTTATAGAGTTATGGCTGAATAGTTATTGCATATGCTGTCGATTTTGCAATTGCCTTCGCTAAGAAATTTTTCTAAGAATAAGGCGACCTTATGACGGAAAAGCTAGGAAGACGGAAAGTCAATAATATTTAGATGACTATATTATGATGACCATATTATAGATGACCAATTCTGTTCTACGCGCAACAGGCAGCCTACGCACCACCCCAAGTAACGCTCTTAACTTTATCCTTGCCTTACTAGCAGTAGAAATAATGGGGTGAAGGTAACCACACTGTCGGCTAAGGCTACGAGAGGGGGAATTATGGAAAAGAACAAGCTTTGAACACACCAAGCTGGATACCACTTCACGCCAACTGGGAATTTGGACTTCTTTATACTTGTCGATCATCCAATCGCAAACTACCAAGACTCCATCTTCTCTAGAGAGAAATGGAATGGACAAATCCCGGGACCAGTGAGCTCCCTACACAAAGGATCGAAGCACAATGTCCAGGTTGGAGGAGTTTTCTACTGCAAGCGTAGTTATCTCAGCGAGTCTTTTAGAATCCTAGATCTCTGTAGTGTTTTACAAGATAAAGTCATACCTATTAAGGAAAATCTTTAATCTCCAACACTTGCGGACAATCAATAAAAACTACACTTTATCGGACAGTCAAGCAGCACTTAACTGCAGCAGATTTCTTATCCAATTCTTGGACAGTCGAACATCTCTTAACGGGATGGCGGAACAATACATCCAAACATCCTTCGGAGAAATAACTGGTAGGCATCCCCTTAGCAACTTTCAGGCTCAAATACAGGAAGTACTTCGGCCTGGCAGCCCTTAGGAAATGGAGTGATCTCCAGACCTGCACAAACTCGAGTTTGGCCGACTCCTTCTAAAAAATATCCATAAGGCTTATTGCCCTTAACGTGCAAGACGGCAGTCTAGCAGTAAAGGCAATCACCCCCGCTACGTGGGACTATACCAAAGGACATATCTGACCTTCAGTAGTGTGATAAGCACTCCAGTAGACAGAAAGGGAGGGATACCTTGTTAGATCCCTTGCCTGATCGGTATCACAGGAAGCCATAGCAACTCAAATGGATTTGCGTGGTTTTCCATGGTCTCCCACATCGCCGCTTTAACCTATGCTAACCTAAAAGGTACGAAAAAATTAATTGTTTTTAAGTGCTACAAAACGGACCTTACCGTGTTGCACCTGGAAGCTACATACCTCGGTGCAAAGTCGGTGCAGATAGTGTTAAGGCTTTCGACCTTCTCGATAGAATTTTTCTGTTTCGACCTCTATAGAAGCACCAGTACCAGTACTTTATTGTATAATTGGGACTCCTTCTCCTCTTCGGAAAGGTCAATCACGTCTAAAAAAGGTGAATTTACTTGAAAAAACTTCGGAGCTAAATATCTTCGGCTTTGTTTTCTGCAAATACTATGTGAACGCATTAGCATTCAACATCACGTTACAAAAAATTATAACCAATAAAGAAAAATGCTTAAGCAATGCTAACTAGTTAAGCAAATATGCATATAAGTTAACTGAAGTTAACCGCGCCACGGCAATGTCCGATTACTTTAGAGCTCGCTCTGGCCAAACTGCTGACACAGCGTCTGGCCGGATGCCCTTGCATAGCCGGCGAACACTGCATATTTGCGTGGCCGCTATGAAATATATTTTACTCAGCCTTAAGGGCGGTAACAACGGCACGAAAAGATCCTAATTTTGTGACTTTTTCCGTGTGACTTTTTCCTATTCGGAAAATTAAAATTGGCAACGAAAGGAAGATATTTTGATGACATAAAGTCCTTTGAAAAGGCGACGTCCGACATACTCTAGGCCATCCCGGTTGACGAGCTAAAACACTCATTCGAATCACTTTTAAATCGTGCAAATCGTTGTATTAAGTCGGAGGGAGCCTATTTTGAATAAATGCAAAGTTTCATTCCAAACTATTTTGTAGTTTTTTTTCTTTTTGAAAAATTTGGAAACTTTTGACACACACCTTGTATTACCCGCAACTGAAGACATCCTCTCCAGCAACGGACCAAGAACTACTATTACCACCTAATTTAATTAGCTGGCGCCCATCGTAAAATCATGTAAGTGAGCACTTTCACCCATAAATCCTTCACGTCTGCATTAGGTTTTTGTTAAATAAAAAATAAAAAAAAGTAGTGAAATAGTAGTAGTAGTAGTAGTAGTAGTAGTAAAGTAGTAGTAGTAGTAGTAGTAGTAAAGTAGTAGTAGTAGTAGTAAAATTGTGTTCCTTACACTGACAGCTAAAAAACTGAAGCCCAAAAACTTAACATTTTTTACATTAATTAATTTCCATTAATTGGCTGATGGTTTAGCATTGTATTTTTATACAAATTTTTTTATAAGCCATTTTTGGGATATTTACTTCCCAATATTGTTTGCATTTCTTTTTTCTGTATGAATAAATAAATAAACATCTTTATACAACAACGCAAAAGTTGCAGAATAGAAAATTCTTAACCAAGACAAAAAAGTCACTAACTCAAAATTTAATTTCCAATCAAAAATAATTCATATAATTGTGTGCATTTAATTCAGCTTTTATATGTCTCTTTTGTTACACAAAAATTCTTGGTATTAGCTGCGCAGTCTTGGTTATTTATTTTCTTTTTCCGTTTTGTTTCCCCACTCCATTTTTGGGAATACGATACGGCCGCGCATACAGTGTGTGGCACTTTCTTATTTTTATTTTTCTCTTTGTGTCATAGCGGAGGCTCAGTCCCCGCTTACCACTCACCTTGCCTCTACTTGGCAAAGCAATAGTGCAGTTCGATGTGACCGCACACATAACTAAAACGACGGCTCAGCCCTCGCGAGCCCCCTCACCCTACCAATTGCCTCTGTGGGCATGCAATTCGAGCATGAATTTTTTTTTCGGCGGTTTTATCCATAGCTACAGCTCTACATGAGCAATCCCTTCCGACGATATAGAAGCGTAAGACAATTCTCCAATGATTCTGAGTCCGAAACCGAAAGACCGGCCAGATCTTCCACCCCAAAAAGCGCAAACGCTAGAGCACTCATACACGCGAAAATGGCTTTCAGCATGGAACAAATGACAGCCCCTATACAGGCGGCCGTTCAACATGCAGTTCAAGAAGCCATTATTGAGAGCCAACGTAGGGAAAATGAACTTCGCCTGGCTATACAGCGGCTGACCGAACAAGTCAACGCAGTACAAATCGCTTCCGCGCAAGCGGAAGCTCCCAAAATCAAAGCGTATAGAAAATAGGGACAACGTGACGTCAAATGTTACGAGCCCCTAGATGCCGTCAAGTGCCTACCCGAATTTACGGAAGCGCAGGAAGCATACGTTTCCTGGCGGCAAGCGGCGGTAGCCGCATATTATATTTTTAGGAACTACGTAAATAGCTCGCGCCATTATCAGGCCGTTATAATTATTAGGAGTAAAATAAGAGGCCCTGCCGATGCCGTGCTATCCTCGTTTGGCACTGTGCTGAATTTCGACGCGATTATAAATCGACTCGACTTTACGTACAGTGATAAGCGTCAGATTCACGTTATCGAGCAGGAGATGGCTACTCTCAGGCAAGGAAATATGACCCTACTGCAATACTATGACAAGGTCGAAAAAAAACTGACCCTGCTCACCAACAAAGCCACCATGTCGTACGAAGCCTCGGCGGCAAAGGATTGGTGTGACAAATTACGGGACGACGCACTTCGAGTATTTATCTCGGGACTTAAGCGTAGCCTTACGGATGTCCTTTTTTCGGCAAAGCCGAAAGATATGCCTTCAGCCCTCGCTTTGGCACAAGAAATAGAATCTTACCACGAGAGGTACTCCTTCGCGGCTTCGTTTGCCAGAAGCCAGGAGGACAAGGATAAAAAACAATATCCAAAAACACAAGACCACCGTCAGGCTCCTGCGCCGGCGAATGCCCAGACAAATACTGGAAAAAATCCGTACTACGCCAAGCAATACAAGGCACAAGTGCACTCTGCCCCATACAGCGGAAGCACCCCTGAACCCATGGACATTGACCCATCACTTTCCAGGATGCTCAAACCGTTTCTAGCCCCGGCATACCAAAACAGGAAGCCGGCAGAGTCTGATCGATCGGGCCCACACAAAAGGCAGAGGGTTAACCACATCGTGCAGGGCGCAGGTGAATCCGGGGTGAAATATACCGCCGCAGCTTCAGACGCGGCTCAAGAAATTGACGACGACGTCATTAAGGAATACGACTCGGACGTCATTAATTTTTAAGGGGAAAGTCCCTGGTACCCGTCATCAGACGAAGAGTAGCGGGGCTAGAAATGAAGCTAATCTAATAGACACGGGCGCGTCAAAAAATTGCATCCGTCCATACGAGGGGTTGAAAGGCGTTCGCCCCGTGGATTCACCATTTTCGATACATTCTATCCACGGCGTTACCACGATCACAAAAAAATGCTTCGTATCCCTATTCAACTTGAAGGCCACGTTCTTCATTTTACCAGATTTGTCCTTCTTTGATGCCATCATCGGCCTTGACCTGTTAAAACAGGCAGGGGCGACGCTTTGCCTAGCTTCCGGACATCTCAAATGGGGTTCCGAAATAGAAAAGCTACAATTCCAAGCATGCCCTAACGTAAATTTTACTGAAGTGGACTGCTCCAGTGCACCACCTTCAGTCAGAAAAGCATTTTAAAAAATGCTATGCGACAGGAAAAATGCCTTCGCGAACCCAAATGAGGCGTTTCCTTACAACACGTCAGTGGTGGCCACCATCAGGACAGTTGATGAGGAGCCCATTTATGCCAGTCCCCGATAGGGGCAGCCGATTTCATCAATGGCGAAATTCAAGACCTACTAAAAAACGGCATAATCCAGAAATCGAGATCCCCCTACAATAACCCAATATGGGTAGTAGACAAAAAGGGCATCGACGAATCTGGCAACTGTTAAAAGCGGCTGGTATTAGACTTTTTAAAGTTAAATGAGAGGACAATACCGGATCGCTACCCCATGTAAATTAGCTCTATGATACTAGGGAATTTAGGCAAGGCCAAATACTTCACAACGCTCGAGTTGAAGTCTGGCTACCACAAAATTACACTGGTGGAACGTGACCGTGAAAAAACTTCCTTTTCCGTAAACGGGGGAAAATACGAGTTTCGCCGACTGCCATTCGGGTTGAGGAATGCTGCCAGCATCTTTCAAAGAACCATCGACGACATAGTGCGAGAGCAGATTGGCAATTTTGCTATGTCTATGTCGAAGATGTTATCGTTTTCTCAGAAGACGAAAACGCCCACATACGGCACGTAGACTGGGTACTAAAGAGCCTGTACGACGCCAACATGAGAGTGTCGGCGCAGAAATCGGTCTTCTTTAAAGAAAAAGCGTTAATTTTTTGGGGCGTATAGTCACCAGCGAAGGGACTAGAACAGACCCAGAAAAGGTCCGGTCCATCAAGGAATTCCCGAAGCCTAAAAACGTATTTGAAGTAAGGTCATTCATGGGCTTGGCTAGCTACTATAGGTGCTATATCAAAGATTTTGCATCAATAGCTAATCCCATTTCGAGCATCCTAAAAGGGGAACATGAAAATGTCAGCAGATACAGATCCAGAAACATCCAGGTACAGTACATGGCAAAGACAACCTCGATGCAGATACCCTCTCGAGGCAACATCTCAACGTTGTAGAAGAGGAAGAGGCATTTTCAAGCGCGGCCACAATTCACAGTGAGCTGTCGCTAACCCACACTATCCCATCCACGGTAGGATGGATGGGTAGATAACTTTGGAGGAAGCCAAACGGGACGAACAGCGTCGAAACGCATCTTCGTTCTCTTTGGAAACAAAAGACGAAATAATATTGACTTCACTTGCGAGGAGTTATTGCTAGAGGCGCGGACGTGATAAACTTATCCTAAAGGCGTAAACGCCATCCATTGCGATTTGCACACGCTAGCAATGATACTGTACAAATTGGTTCGGCAATTTCCTGCCACCAAATTTTGCCACGGCAAAAACCGAGTAAAGGATATTTTTGCAATTGGCGAGAGGCGGGAGATTCTCACTGTCGAGCACAACAGAGCTCACAGGTCTGCCCAAGAAAACGTGAAGCAAGTACTCTCCGAGTACTACTTCCCGAAAATGACCAAAATGGCGAACGAAATAGTCGATTCCTGCAGGGCCAAGACTAAATACGACAGACATCCAAAGAAACAGGAGCTTGGCAAAACACCAATCCCATCTCGTGTTGGAGAAATGCTACACATAGACATCTTCTCCACTGATAAAAAGTATTTCCTTACGTGCATCGACAAATTCTCCCATCGATAAACTCGCCTACCATCGTGGCCATGCTGGAAAACCATTTCACCGTTAGCATTTCAAATGCTCCGCCACAGTGTCTCAAACGGACAGGTGGAACGCTTCCACAGCACTCTAGTTGAGCTTGCTAGATACCTTAAAATCGACAAAGGCATTAGCGTAGAGCTGATCCTACTGGCTACAACTAAATACCATTCTGTCATCGACAAGAGGCCGGCTGACGTGGCTCAGACTCAATCAAATGGACCACAATACGAAATACATAATAAGTTAAAAATAGCCCAGGAAAAGCTCCAAAACAGAGAAAACGCTTCCCGACAAAATAGAGTGTTCGAGGTTGGCGAAAAAGTCCGGGTGAAGTCCAACAAACGCCTGGGCAACAAACTCTCACCTTTGTGTGAAGAAAAAACCGTTGAAGCGGACATGGGGCCCACAGTCCTCATTAAAAGGAGGGTGGTCCACAAAGACAACCCTCGCCTATATTATCCCTCGCCTGATAATTTTTAAATTTTTTATTATCCATTTTTTGAAACCATTTGGCATAAGTTTTGCTTCCATTATTATTTTAATCACGCTTTGGTGGTGGGCTACCCAATTTCAACAAAACTTACAGCACATCCAAATTACAGGTTCACAACCATATCCATGATTTTCCTGTTGACCACAACATCGGCACGCGTCACGGACTATTCTAAAGCCAAATACATTCCCATCGTTGATGGCTGAATTCTAGTATGGGAGGAATTTGCGTTTGTGAAACATTCAGCGAATCTCTCGGAATATAGGCGCGTCATAGAAGAAACTAACGGTATGTCCGACATGTTCCCTCAGTCTCATATGCAGAAAATCTTGATTGTTGATATCACCCATCTGCGCGACCTGCTCGACTCGTTAAACATCCATCATAGGGTAGCAAGAAGCTTAGACTTCCTAGGGACCGCGTTGAAAGTAATGGCAGGAACGCCGGACGCGAAAGACTTCAAGAAAATTAAATTTAGAGAATTGAAACAGGGCACCTATTCGAGATGCTTTTAACTCGAAAAAGGTTGATAAAAATGGAGCAGCAGGGTTTAATACTGGCAGTAGCACTTTCCAAAGTTAATGTTGTTAGCCCTAGCATCTTAGATCATGCAGACCTGGAAGGTGTGTGGATGGAAGAGCCCACCGAGACCTCGATTAGGGATCTTACAATCCAATAACATCTTACACTTAATTATTAAGTTTTCAAAAATTAAGTCGGCCTGCAACAAGATCACCGTTTTCCAGGTGTCACATCACGACACCATACTAAGGCTGGAGGACAATGTTACTGCTGAATGCGACGGCAATATCCACACGGTAGACAACTACTCTTTGACAGCAGGGGCTACGTTTTGTCGGCTGGCGCGAAGAAGATCATGCGCTCAAAAGCTCCACGCTGGAGGCACGGCACATTGCGAGATCCAGCAAAGCGATTTACACCCCATCACCTATGTTGATGAGGGGATTGTAATCATAAATGATAGCCCAGCTCGAGTGTGTGTGGATAATAGCACCTGTGCCCAAATAAGGGGCACATACCTCGTCACCTTTGAAGACGGTGCCACCGTCAACGAAACCCGATTGGTCAATCATGACAAAGCCCAGAAGAGGGCTCCAGGAGTGGCCAGCTCGCCTTCCCTAAACGTCACTATGGAACGCAACGTTCTCAGTCTTTCTTACCTTTACCGGCTGAGTGAACGTAACTTGGAACACATCAAGGAGTTCGGGGAGAAGATCAACCATCATCAAATATATCAGATGGTGTTCATAGCGGGAGCAATATGCTGCGCTTTGATTTGCATCGGCTTGGCCTATCGGAGGATCACTCAGGCCCGAAGAACCGCGGCCCAACTAAAGGAAATGATCGCCCAAATAGGGTCGGCCGAGGGCGGCCTCATTCTTGAAGGGAGAGTAGTTGACTGAAGTTAACCGCGCAACGGCAATGTCCGATTGCTTTAGAGCTTGCTCTGGCCAAACTGCTGACACAGCGTTTGGCCGGATGCCCGTGCATAGCCGGCGAACACAGCATATTTGCGTGGCCGCTATGAAATATATTTTTGTTAGCTTTAAGTTTCAGTTTATGCTTGAGCTTCATACAATAAAGATCTCTTATATCAAAACTCAGGCACAAGCCGTAAAAGTCCGTAAAATTGGTTACTCAGCCTCAAGGGCGGTAACAACGGAGTTAATAACTCCCACCGTAACTTCCAGCAAGAAGGAAGAATCCTAGGCAACCGCCAGGGACAATCATATTACCCGAAACTGAAGACATCCTCTCCAGCAACGGACCAATAACTACTACTACCGCCTAACATAATTAACTAACACATTACCCGCACCTGAAGAGATCGTCATCAGCAACGGACCAACAACTACTACTACCACCTAATTTAATTAACTTGTATTTATTTGGATATTAAAATGAGTTTTATATCAATAAAGTTAGTCTCCGATAAAAAATTTATTCTAAACCAATTTTTTTCTTTTGTAAAAAATAAAATGAAATATAAAATATATAATAAAAATAAAATAAAAAAAAATATTTTTTCCAGACCATGATTTGCTTAGCACTTTCTTATTCAGATGAACTTTCTTATTCTGTATTCAGAAGATTCAGGGTCTATCAGAATTCTGAATCTTACTTTCTTTTGTACGCTCATTCTAACGCTCATACTTTTATTGAACTTTTTGGGGTTTCAGAGACGTTGCAGAGAAGCGCATCATCAGGAAGTTTGCTCCGCGGTCAAATGACTCCTTAAATGTATGTTTATATACCACACAGAGATATACACGGTTAAATTATAAACAGTCTGAGTCCCTGAGGTTAAAAAGGGCATTCACCCTTCCAACATAAACATGCTAATTCTATAATAGATGTCATCCGGTCAACTGACAAAACCCACTTACCGACGACCGCAACGTTCACCACAATAAATAAGTTGATTCGGTCAACTAGCAACTTTCACCTAGCGACGGCTACAGGGTCTTCTATCCTCACCACAAATAAATTAATTGTCACACAACGTAAAATCCCATTACAATAAGGTTAGAGAACCACGTAAATGAGCAAATCCATAAGTTAATCTGCAATGATTAAGGGGAGCAAAGGGTACCGATTACCGATTGCTGGTTTGATGCCGCAACATGCACTTGAACAAATAGGACGTGAAGACATAAATGGGTTCAGAATAGGTTTGTCTGAGACTGACTTTATTAATATAAAAGTTCAATATGTTGAGCTTTCAGCGTATTGATAGCGGCCGAATTAATAGACCAGGTTCAATTTTATAATTCAATTTATTAATGGTCAATTTAACCCCAAAACAAATTCCGCGGTCGAACCAAAACAATGCCGAATTACAAGTGCATAAACCCTAAGAACTTGCGCAGAAGCTCCACCAAAGCTCCCAAAGTGCATGCGCTACAAAAGAAGAACAAAGCGCATGCGAATCTGGGAGAAACAAAGAATATGGAATAGCTGATAACGGGCAATTAGTGGACCGCTGCGGCTAGTTACACTGAGAGACTTTTTTTTTTTTTTTTTATTAAACTTTGCTTTTATTTATTGGATCTTCTCTTGATTTTGAGACTAACAATAAGTTTTCAAATCTTAACATTAACATTTAACTAACAGTAGACTAAGACTGCATTCTGGTTGCACGTTCCTCAAGACGGTCGCTGGGTGGGTAAGTCATTGCGACGAAGTCGTGATTGGTTGCTCAACCTTGTTAGACCTCTCGCCAGGTGGTTAGGGTGCGACAATAGCTTGCTAAGTACTTTTCCTTCTGTTCTGCGATCACATCTTTGACTGGAAGAATGTTTAAGTCGCGATGTATGTTTTCGTTGAGAACGTACCACGGTGCCCCGGGGATTGTTCTCAAGATCTTCGACTGAGCTCGCTGGACTATGTCAATATTGCTATTGCTGGCATTCCTCCATAACTGGGAGTCGTACATCCATATAGGTTTAAGTACCGAGTTATACAGCAGGACTTTATATTCAAGGCAAAGGGGAGACCGAGCGTTGATAAGCCAATGAAGGCTGCTGGCTTTTAGCTTTAGGTGGGTTCTTTTAGCTTCTATGTGCCGACGCCATGTGAGTCTTCTATCGAGGTGTACTCCTAGATATGTTACCTCGTTTGCTTGCGGGAGTAGGGTGTTGTTTAGCGTAAGGGGCGGGCAGTTTTGCCTATTCAAGGTGAACGTAACGTGCTTGCATTTTTGTTCGTTTACTTTAATTCGCCAGTCTGATAGCCATTTTTCAACATCCACCAGATGAAGAGCTAGCTGCGCAGTTGCTTGCATCGGGCATTTTGAGCGGCTAAGAATAGCTGTATCATCAGCAAACGTAGATGTTGTTAGTCGTGTGCTTGTCGGGATGTCTGCTGTGTAGAGAACATATAATGTTGGTCCGAGTACACTTCCTTGAGGAACTCCAGCTCCAACAGTGAATTCGTCAGATATATCTGTGTTGCACCTCACAGCAAATTTTCTGTCGTAAAGGTAAGACTCTAAAAGCTTGTGGGTATTACAAGGGAGCATTGTCTTGATCTTGTACATTAGACCTTCTAGCCAGACTCTATCAAATGCTTGAGAGACATCTAGAAATATTGCGGTACAGTACTCGCGTTTTTCGAATGCATTCCGAATTTCTGCTGTTATCCGGTTGACCTGCTCAATTGTTCCGTGCTTTTCACGAAACCCAAACTGATGTGACGGGATTCCTTCCTGGATCCTTAGGTATGTGTTTATTCGAGTCAGAATGCATTTCTCAAAGAGTTTAGATAAGCATGAAAGTAGGCTCATAGGTCTATACGACGTGGGAATTGTGTGGTCTTTTCCCGGCTTTGCTATCATTATTATAATTGACTTTTTCCATCTCGCTGGAAAGTGGCCAAGTTTTGCGATGGCATTGAAGAGCTGGGTGATAGTGCAGACGGCGCAATATGGAAGCTCAATCATCATTTTGGGAGTTATGAGGTCGCAACCTGGTGATTTTTTCGGATTTAGTTGGTTTTTGATGATATTAGCGATTTCGTTTGGGCGAAACTCGATTGGTTCCTGTTGAAGCTGAGGCTCATATGGTAAAGTCGGCAAAGTAAAGGCACTAGTGGCCGGATTTGGTTGGAAGATATTTTTAAGGTGATTGGCAAACGTGCTGGCTCTGTCTGCATCGCTGCGCGCCCAGCCGCCTGTGGGATTTCTAATAGGCATCACGGTTTCTTTCGGTGAGCTTAGAGTTGGGTGAGCTCTCCATAGTGAGTGTTTTGTACTAGAAGTTGACAATTGCTCTATATAGCGGCGGTGGACATAAGCTTCTTCTTGCTGTAGGGCTTTAGTAAGTTGACGTGAGGCATGTCTAAAGCTTTGCTTAGCAGATGGCGATCTGTGGAATTGCCACTCGCGACGTAGACGCCGCTTTTCGAGGACGAGCTGTTCGATTTGTAGATTTGTCTTTTTATTGCTTTGTGTATATATAGTTTGCGATGTTGAGGCTCGAGCTACAGAGACGAGTACAGACTCAAGTGAATTAACAAAGCTGTCTACGTTGGCTTCATCGTGGAGATGAGGACTTAGCTCAATGTGTGAGCTGATATATTTTCTGTACTTAACCCAATTGGTTATCTGTGAGGTCAATTTTAATGGTTGTTCCAATGTTCCTGGATGTCGCAGTAGAATAAACAGGACAGGCGAGTGATCAGATGAAAGATCCGATAGGCAATTGGCGCTTATCAGATTTTTAGGGATGTTTTTGGTAATCGCAAAGTCTATTAAATCTGGTAGTTTCCTTGGGTCTGCCGGCCAGTATGTTGGTGTGCCAGAAGAAACATAGTCGAGCTTGTTCTTGGCTTTGATAATTGCATTATAGAGCTGCTTCCCTTTTGGAGTCACGATACGGGATCCCCAGTGTGTGTGCTTGGCATAGTAGTCTCCTGCTGCTATGAAGTGGTCTCCAAGTGTGTTGAAAAACTGCATAAACTCATCTTCAGCTATATTGAAGCGAGGGGGGCAGTATACGGCGGCTAGTGTAAGTTGGTTGCCAGTATTTAGTTGTATATTTATATTGATAATGGTGCTTTATGCGGCTTCTGATTAGAATTCCAGTCCCACCATGTGCTTTACCATCTGGATGATTTGTTCCGTAGAATGAATATCCTCGTAGTTGAAAATTGTGTTTGTTTGTAAGGTGTGTTTCCGAAAGCAGCATTACATCGATATGATTGTCGAGTAGGAATTGAGCTAACTCAAGTTTATGTTGCGAAACGCCGTTAGCGTTCCACGAAGATATCCGTAGGAAAGCGATTATTTGGATTGTTGTGAAACCAGCATTTGAATCAATAGATTTTGGATTCGCATTAAATCTTGCATAGTTGAGCGCATAAACGACATAAATTCCGTCAGGCTTTGTTGTAGGCTGCATATCATCGCTTCAAAGTTGCTTTTTGGCTGCTCTGTTGGTTGATGTTGCTGAGCCGTGTTCGGTTCTTGGTATGCTGATTGCAGAGATGAGCTTCTTGAGGCAGGTGTCGCCAGTCCTGATTTTAAGGCGCTTGCGTATGTCACATTTTTGTCAGAGTTAATGGGTCCTAGTGAGGATCTGGCTGCAGTCGACTTCAAGGTTTGATCTGGACGCCGTGAACTGTCCATTTTGGGTGCGGGCAGCTATTCCTTTCTGGTGGATGCGACTTTTCAGCTCCTTATAGACTGGGCATCCTCTATAATTAGCAGTGTGGTTGCCACCGCAGTTGCCGCACTTTTTCGAGTTGCTGTCATCTTTGCTCGCTGGGCAGTGTGCGGAGTCATGAAGCTCTCCGCAAACTACACACACCGGGCGCAGTTTACAGTATGACCTTGTATGGCCATATTCCTGGCAGTTCGCACATTGTACCGGGCCATTGCGTTTGTGCGGTTCCTCAACTGTAATTCTGCGGTGCAGCAGGTACTGAAGATTGTATATTGGGTGCACTTCGTATTTCTTCAGGAGCTTGGTTTCTGGTTCGAGCTCAACCTTAAAGAGTGGCTGCGGCTTTCTATCCCTGTTAAGGATATTAAAGACTGTCTTGGCGCTAAAACCCTTCTCCTGTAGCGCCTTTTTTATCTCAGCAGGCGTTACTTCGGGCTCTATGCCCTTAAGTACGACTTGCAGGCCCTTGCTGCTTTTTAGCTGATATGTGTAAAAGTTCTTTTTATTCTCGGTAAGATATTTTGATAATACTCTGTAGTTATCTTCAGTGGATTCGCCCGCCTCAACCTCATCGGCATCTGCCAAGATTTTAAATCGGTTTGAGTTAATGGGCGTTTCTTTTGCTGCTAGGCTAGCATTGCCACGGGTTATTTTGCGTTTGGAATTCAGGGGGCTCAGCTTCCTTTTGATTTGGATGTAGCGATCCATGCCAGTCTGCACAGCCGGCTTAATATAGTCATTGTTTTTGTTTTGGTTTTCGGTCAGCGCGGACGTATTACTATTTGTGCTGCTAGCTGATGACGTCGTTAAACGCGATGTCGATACAGTTGCGGTTGTTGTTGTTGTTACTGTTGACGTTGTCAAAGAAATTGAGGTGCTAGTTGCTGCACTCTTTGGCTGCAGAGACATCGATGGTATCGAGGGGGAGCAGGAACGCGCTCTCTCGCTCTCTACGATTAAGAATTCGGTCAAGTTGGGGGTAATTGACCGCGCTTGATCAGAGCTTGCATGGTTTTCGGTTGCTTTAAAAGAGAAGTACGCGTTGTTTCTTTGTACTGAGAGCCGTCTCTCGTCTTGCTCACGTTGACGTTGTGTGCGAACGTCGTTTAAGCTCATTGCAGTCGAGGTTGATTTAGTTTGAGTTTTAAGAGTTGTGTTTTATATTAATTAATTAATTAATCAATATAAACATTAGCGATTTCATCGCAAAAAGCGTCTTTTTGGCGTTATTGTAGATTTCTTAGACCAGTCACTGCACTTTTATGATTTTATTGAATATTTTTTCCCGGAGCACAATAAAAAACACGTCTGCATGCGAGCAGCTTCTGACAGAAAGCTTGAGAGACTTAAATAGAAATAATTATGATATTTGATGCTGGCACAAGTCCCAACACAATATTTATAGCTAATTTTTTACATGAAAATTGCTGAGGTGGTAAATTAATGGAAACATAGCAAAATGTAAAAATGGTAAACTAATAGTTTTAAAGGTCGTATCGTGTTACATTATTTTGTCGACTGCATGTCAGCAGTTCTTGCTGCCGTGTCAGTTTGTTGTTGGGGTAGTGTGTGGTTCTTTAAGTCATCGTTTGGGTTATAGGCTATGACCTAATATTTTATTTTTTTATGTATATTTGTGTCTCTGTTTTTTTTTGTTTATACATTTGTGTCTTTTGTGAATTATTATTAAGTTTTTTGACTTAACATCTCCTACATCTGCATTCGTTTTGTGAAAATTAATATACCCTGCCAAAAAACCTTCTGCAGCAGTATTTTAATATTTCATATTAATGACATATTTAACACTCATTAATTGATTGACAATTGACGGCTCAAAATAGTAAGAGTAGTAAGTATCACGAGTATAGAGAATGGCCTTCTCAGTTAAGGTTAGCTGTGAATAAGGTGAAGGATCCCATAGCAGGATGGAGTCGGTATCTCCCAAAAAACCCACAGTTCTTGCAACATCGAGTGAGTCTGGCCAAAAATCGAAGACGGCGCAGATGGAAGGTGAGCTCACCCGTCCGGCCAAGCAAGCCAGGTAGTGTCCAGGCGGTCCCCGCCCTAAGCCCGGGGCGGCCAAGACTCACTACCGTCACCATGGCGGCATCCCCCGACCCAAGATGGCTTGTTGGCTCCTGCAGGTGCGGGAAAAGGCAGCGAACCGGAAGCGGCTGGCAAACTTGGCCAAAATAAATACACATACGGCGAAAAGAGAACTCCAGGCTGCCAAAAAGAGGTGGAGGTTGGAGATGTCCTTACGGATTCTGCAGATAAACCTCCACCATTGTAAGGCAGCCTCAGCTGCACTGCTGCTCCATCTGGCTGAGGATGGAGCCGATATAGTCCTAGTCCATGAACTATGGATAGCAGGAGGTAGAATTTCTGGAATAGCGACCAAGAAATACAAGCTACTATTACTAAGGTGAAATTATAGCCTGCATTTAAGCTTAAAAGCACCCTATCATATTTTTGCTCCATACTTACAGCAAAGACAACTCGGCAGCTACCTTGGAGTCCCAAACGACTCCAGTCTGTTTATTTTTGTCCTACATGGCCTATGAGAGGCCGAAACCACCTAGTAGACGAGCTAGTAGAAAAGACCAAGCCGCAAGGCTTAAGAAAATTCTACTCTTAGTACTCTTAGTACTAAAAATCCACTTTCCAGGTTGCACCCCGACCCCAAAATATTTCAGACCTATCAGTCTCTCATCCTTCCTGCTTAAAACGCTAGAAAGAGTAATAGGTCTTTATCTAAGATCAACTCTTAACCCCACCTAAAGCTCTGATGTTCAGCATGCTATGCTTACTGTCTGGTCAGGTAGCAGCCACGGCATAGATTAGATCACTAACACAAAATACGTATAGCTTTTCTTATCTTTATTTATCTTATCGTTATTGTTGGTCGCAAGCCGACTGTTCTCGGTCGCTCGGCTTCGACGGGAGTTATCTGTAGCATTAAGATAGCGAGCTTTCGCTGAGCCAATGTTCAAAGGCGGGCTTACTCGTGCCCTTTGGAGCTTTTGTCTCACTCCACTATAACGTTCTAAAAATAATTAAGTTTCAGATTAAAGGTCATTGAAAACTCTCAAGGCCCAATCATTGGTGACCCCGACGTGATTTAATTAATAAAATTACACATTTCATGAACATAAAATAGAAACAGTGCAAATATATATTTTATTTAGTTTTGAGCAGTGTCTAAACATATGTATGTACATATGCGCACAGTGGGATAAATAGTGTTCGCTGCGCACAATTATAATTAAATATAATCGAAAAAATTATAAGAAATATACGTCAATTCAGATCGTCCGCACCATCATTGTCCAAGTGCCCCTTCGAGGGTTAGACCCAGCTACCCAGGCCAAGTGGGAGGAAGGTCAAAATGCCATCTACGAGAAGTTGAGTCGGGTGAAATGATATTTTTTGGGAAAAAAAGGGTGCAATCGATTGCCCATCAAATGACCATAAATATTTTGAAATGATCACCTCCCGTTTGAAAATTATTCAAAAATGAAAATTTTTGAAACATTTTTCGAAAATTTTGCTTTTTAAATTTTTTTTTGCGAAATAAACCAAATTGACCACCAATGGCCATCGTTTAGAATTTTGAATAAGCTTTTAGTTTTTGAAATATTTAAGTGTTAAGTTTAGCTCTTTTTTTCACAGGTAAAACAAAATTTCAAAAAAAAAAATACTCAATTCTTTTTCCATTAGTGTGATAAACAATGACCTTCCTTTAAAATTTGAAAATAAAATTTACCTTTCGAAATTCTTGATTCTCCAAGTCTTAAAAATAAAAAAAATTAAAAAAAAAAAAAAAAAATGTACATCATTGCCCATCTCTTAAAAAATTAAGAGATTCTTAAAAGTACAAATTTTATAAAAAAATTTATGCCCATCATTGTTCATCCCTCAAAACTTAAAAATTTAACAGAAAAATCTATGCCCATCATTGTCCATTCCTTAAAACTTAAAAATTTAACAAAAAACAAGAAAGGAAAGCTTGCCTTGCCCTTGCAGTTAATGTTGTGCCAATTCCGATCGTAGTATGACAGCTATAGGATATAGCCAGCCGATCCTTATGAAATTTTGTACATAGGATATTTTGGCCAAATAGTCCCAACCCTTTAACTTAAAGAACACCAAAGTTATAGCATTTCCGATCAATCAGTTATATGGCAGCTAAAGGATATAGTTGACCCATCCCAAAGTTTCAACTCGATAGCTCTAAAACTGAGAGACTAGTTTGCGTAGAAACCGACAGACAGACGGACATGCTCATATCGACTCAGGAGGTGATCCTGATCAAGAATATATTTATTTTATAGGGTCGGAGATGTCTCCTTCCCTGCGTTGCACAATTTTGACCAAAATTATAATACCCTCTGCAAGGGTAACTCAATAAGCCTCATCTGGGTCCCTGGTCACAGGGACATCACAAGCCACTGCATAGCAGACGAATTGGCGTATAGGCACCACGACACCGTTCCAGGGAGAACTAGAGGGTACCGGAATACTTAGAGCCTCTTACAAGCTCCAACTTAGCCAGCAAAAAGGAAAACCAGCGCAGCTGGGACTCCCTTCCCAACGGCTGGCTAAACAACTCTGGCCCAAAATCTCAAAGAAAAGAACATTGCAACTACTTAGGATGGAAAGAACCCGAATCAGCATGGAGTCTTCATGGGGCACTGGTTAGTGGGAACACATGCTATTCCCACAACGACTACTGCCGCAGCTGCAAGGACGAAGAAGAGGAAGCGCTGCATCCTCTCAGACTTCAACACCTAGACGACCGGTTCATCAACAATATCTCAATGATGTCAGAAATAGATCTAAATAGGATAGAATGATTCACCAAATCCTCAGGGTGGGTGAACTGTTAGACCACTGTTAGAGTGAACTGTAAGACCTTCTCCGCGAATAATGGGAATTTCAGATCCGGCCCCGGTTTTTCAAGGGACCGAATGCGGTCTAAGCGTTGTGGTCGCCTCTTCAGGAGGTGACCGCCAGCCGTCTAACATAACCTAAGAAGGAAAGTGAAGATTGGCATTCCAATTTAGTTCTCTGAGGCGAAAATTAGTACATTTTTTTTGTACAGGTTCTATGTGATTTAGGTGTACTCCGGCGATAAAATGGCATAAACTCATGTCAATTCGAACTTTTAAGCTTTAGGTAATTGGCTACACATCAATTTTGAAATTTATCCAAATCGGATTGAAGTGATTGAAGTTAGGGTGATTCATTTTTTAGAAATGCTCTATCATTGACAGCGTCGGATTTTTTGCCATTTTTATGCAGAGGAATAATAAAAGATTTCGAAGTGATAATGAAAGTATTTCCTATAACGCTGGACTTAAAGTCCGGTTATCATCAGATCACACAGGCAGAACGCAACCGTAAAAAAACGTCCTTTTCCGTTAACGGGGGAAAGAAATAGATTCGCAGATTGCTAATTGGACAGCCAGCATTTTCCAAAGAACAATCGACGATATGGGAAAGCAGATCGGCAATTTTGTCTATGTCGATGATGTTATCGTTTTTTCAGAGGGAAGTGTCAGTAGGCACAGATCTAGATATATCCTGGCGCAGTTCAGTGAGCCGCAACGGCTGGCTTTCCAAAAGCTGCGAAAGATGGCTGGCTTTCGAGGCTTTAAACACTACAAAAAGGCATGTGATCTAACGAAGGATGCCTCAGCGCACGGCATTAGCGCGGTTCTATCCCAATAAGGGCGACCCATAACTATGATCTCTAGAACCTTAAAGGACAGAGAAGTTAACTATGCTACCAAGGAAAGAGAGCTGTAGCCATAGTTTGGGCACTGGCTCTTTGCGCCATTATTTATATGCGCTTAAAGAAAGACCTTCACAGAGTCGGAATCCAATTTGAAGACATTCTAACTGTCGAGCACAACGGGGCTCACAGATCGGCCCAAGAAAATGTGAAGCAGAGTACTAGTTCCTAAAAATGGCCAAGCTATCGAGCGAAGTAGTCGCTAATTGCAGGACATGCGCTAAGCAAAGATCTGAAAAACATGAGCTTGGCAAAACACCAGTCCCATCTCATGTAGGAGAAATGCTACATCACAGCGAACGGTAGTCTACTAGGTGGCGACACGCATGCCCTGCTTTTAGCATGCGCATGAAGACACTATATATAGCCGTAGAGTTAAAAATATTCTGTGTGCGTTCAATCTGAATGAGTGATATACCAAATGAAAGGTATTGTTTTTATTAGAGGAATTTATGCAAACATTAGCCAAAAGAAGATTGATTTGGGATGATTTGCGGAAACACTTTTGATTCACTAAATTGGAGATAGTGGGGACATAGGTGTTGCCAGACAAAATTTATTTAATTTTTAAAATTTTGAAAAAATTTGTTCCACTATTTTTTAAATTATCTAAGGTTACCTCAAAAAACTAAAAAAACCTTTAAATTTAAAAAAACGCATAACTTTACAACAAATGAAGCAAACTTTTTCTACTAAGGAAAAATTCTACTTTTTCTAACTAAGTAAAATATTTTCCAACCGCCTTCACAATAATATGTATATATTTGGAGTTCATATAAGTATTTATATAATATACTCCATTTTGGACAACCACTTCGGCGGTAGCATCTCGAATCCAGCGCCCATCCACAGTGTCTTAATCGGACAAGTGGATCGTTTTCACAGCACTCTGAAAGAGCTTGCTGGGTGCCTTAAAATTGATAACGGCATCAGTGACACCGTTAAGTTAATTTTGCTGGCCACTGCCAGATATAACAAATCTATCCATTCGGTCATCGACAACAGGCCAGACGACGTGGTTCAAACACAATCGAATGACCTATATTGCGAGGATAGGATAGAATAGAGCACGCCCAATAAAAGCTCAGAGACAGGAAAAATGCTTCCTGACAGAATAGGGTTCGAAGTTGGCGAAAAAGTCCTTTTGAAGTCACACAGGCGACTAGGCAACAAACTCTCACCGTTGTGTGAAGAGAAAACTATAGAAGCGGACATGGAGACCACAGTCCTTATTAAGGGAGGGTGGTCCACAGGGAAAACCTTAGGTATGCCATGATAATTTTTCTTAATTGCTTTTATCCCCAGCCCTTTTGCATAAGTTGTTTAATTACTATCATTTTTATCATGCTATAATTCTTTTGCTTCGGTGGTGGGCACCCCCATTTTGAACAAACATTACAGTATATCCGAATTACAGGTTTACATCCATAAACCTGCTATTCCTTTGATCCATAACATCGGCACACGTCACGCACTAATTAAAAGCTAATTACATTCCCATCGTTGATGGTCAAATTCTGGTATGGGAGGAATTAGCATTTGTAAAACACTCAGCGAATCTTCCAGAGTACGGGCGAGTAGTAGAAGAAACTAATAGAATGAACATCTTGTTTCCCCTGTTGCACAAGCAAAAACTCTTGAGCGTTGATGTCGGTCACCTGCGCCTTTTTTTCGACTCTTTATGAATTTCAACTAATAAATGCAAAAAATAGGCAAGTATATATAAATAACAAAATACAGGACCAAATCAATAGAATCATCACAACTGTCAATCAACTTTTGAGGTTGGTTAAGATTACCATTTTTCCCGTGACCCCCTATATATAACGTAATAGCGGAATTCAACGGAGTGATCCACACGGTGGAGAATTGCTCCTTAACGCCAGAGGCTATGTTTTATTTCGTGCGCGCAGGAGCTCCTGCTAGAGGCACCAGGAAGCCCGATTTGCCAGCTCACCTTTCCTGCACATCTCCATGGAACGCAGTGTCCAAGGTATTCCATTCCTTCACCGTTTGAGTGAACGCAATTTGGGGAGAAGGTCAATAACTATCGATAACATCAGATGGTACTAATTGCACGAGCAATATTCTGCGCTTTGATCGGTTTAACCTATCGACGAGTCACCCAGAAGTACTGAGGCCCAGCCAAAAGAGATGAATTAGGGTCGGCCGAGGCCGGCCTCATTTCTGAGGGGGTTGTACTTAACTAAGTTAACCAGGCGACGGCGATGGCCGATCGTCCAAAAGCCCGCTCCGGCACAACTGCGGATGCAGCGTGTGGTCGGATGCGCATGCATAGCCGGCGAGCTCAGCACGTTTGCGTGGCCGCTATGAAATCAAATTTTTGTTGAGATATTTTGTTTGAGATATAAAAAAATTGAAGCTGGTGACGAACCAAAACCAAAAGAAGTTATTGACCAACAAGAAATAGAAGAAAGAGATATTAACAACCTCACGATTTCGGCAGTCCTTTTTTAATCTGAATTATCAGACCAGGACTTGACCGACTCCGATTTTAACGACAGCATTGTAGAATTAAAACCAACCACAATGGCTGATGAGAGTATTGCTTAAAGGGCATACATTAAAGAAATATCGAATGCAATCCCTGAATTTAACGGGCAAAGGATACACCTTCAATGATTCATAACAGCTTTGAAGTTAGTTAACCTAACGAAAAGCACATTCGAGAGTTTGGCTGAAGAAGTAATTAAATCCAAAATAATTGGATCAACTTTATACAGAGTTCAAAATGAAACCACGATTGAAGCAATAATCAGAAAACTACAAGATACTATAGTCGGAGAAACATCTGACATTGTTAAAGCCAAATTCGGCCTATCAGCCGAACACGCTGACAAATTCAGTACCAAGGAGGCCATCGCCACAATGGTTAAAAACTGTGAGCATGGCCGCCTCAAAACAATATCGGAAGCAGGCAATTTCGCAACTATGAATGAAGTCGTCACAAAGTACATACAATGCAGTACTGAAATAACAGGCAATGCCAATTCAATATTGTACACCCAAGAAGAAATAATTATCGCGGTAATAATTTCTGAAACAATTACCGCGGTAGAGGTAATAATCGAGGTAATTATAGTAATACCGGATATTACCAAAATAACGGATATAATCAAAACAATGGTTACTACAGAAATAACAATAATCAGAATAACAGTTACTACAGAAACACCAACCGCGGTGGAAACAACGCGGCGGCAATAGCGTGGGGGAAACAACAATAGTAACGGCAATAATAACAATAACCAAAAAAACAACATTAGGATAGCCCAAACGAATTCGGAAAACTTTCAAACGCCTTTAGATACACGACAGTAAAGAACAACAAAGTTGACACTATAAATCTCAGTCAAAGTACATTCGTCAGTTTCATAAACGCAGCAACAGGAAAAGAATTAGTTTTTCTACTAGACACAGGTGCGGAAACATCCATATCGAAGGAAAATTCTGTTAATTTCCAAACCATTTAAGATAATCACATCATAAAAATACAGGGTATAAGCCAGGAAGTTACCAAATCAAAAGGCATAATTTCTATCGAAATTCAAACTTCTAAGTACATTATTCCACATGATTTCCATATAGCAAATTTGCAATTCGCTATTCCTTGTGATGGGATACTGGGAATCGATTTTATCAAAAAATACATTTGTCAATTAGATTTCGAGCCGCCTGAAGACTGGCTTGTAATTAGACCAAATAACCTCAAATAACCTTATGTTCCAATAACATACAGTTCTGGCAACAACTCCTTAATTCTGCCAGCAAGATCTCAAGTTCCGAATCTCCGAATCAAGAAATTCATAAGGGTATCTATATAACAAATACCATAGCAAAAGTCCAGAATGCATATATAAGACTACTAAATACCACAAATATAGATCAGGTAGTTTATATTAAAAATATTCATCATGAACCACTTTTAAACTACGAAATAGTAAAACCAGACTTAGAAAACCGTCAAAAACTTGTATTATTATTGGTACTTTCAAAAAACTTCACCCCTCAATTCAATGATCAACTTACATCACCCAGTATAGTGATGTATTCGGACTAGAAACCGAAGCGATCATTACAAATAATTTCTACAAACAAAAACTGAGATTAAGTGATAATGAACCCGCATATACAAAAAATTACAGAAATCCTCATAGTCAACAAGACGAAATTCATAAACAAGTCTAAAAACTCATTAACGATAAAATAGTGGAACCCTCTGTATCACCTTATAATAGCCCACTTTTGCTAGTACCAAAAAAGTCACTCCCAAATTTAGAAAATAAAAAATGGCGATTAGTAGACTATCGTCAAATTAATAAAAAACTCTTATCTGATAAATTTCCACTTCCTAGAATCGATGACATTTTAGATCAACTAGATAGAGCAAAATGTTTCTTATGCCTCGACTTAATTGAACTCGAAAAAGGTTCACGAGATAGCTCCAAACTCCTCTCAGAGAATGATGACTATAGCTTTCTCTGGATTGGAACCTTCGCGAGCATTTCTTTATATGGATAACTTAATAGTTATAGGTTGCTCCGAAAACCACATGACGTCATTCAAAATTACCCAGTCCCACATGATGGAAGATTCGTTGCATTTTGCAATTATTACAGACGTTTCATAAAGAATTTTGCAGGATACTCCCGTCACATAACAAGATTATGTAGGAAAAATGTAAAATTCGAATGGACAACAGAATGTCAAAACGCTTTCGAACATCTAAAATCAGCATTAATAAACCAAACTCTGTTGCAATACCCAGATTTTAGCAAAGAATTTTGCATAATTACAGATGCTAGCAAATACGCTTGTGGAGCAGTACTAACTCAAAATAAAAATGGATTACAGCTTCCAGTTGCATACGCATCAAGATCCTTTACGAAAGGTAAAAGCAACAAGAGCACTACAGAACAAGAATTAGCAGCTATTCATTGGGCAATAACATACTTCAGACCATATATTTATGGTAGACACTTCACTGTCAAAGCAGACCACAGAGCACTTACCTATTTATTTTCAATGATAAATCCCAGTTCCAAACTAAGACGAATGCGACTTGAATTAGAGGAATATAATTTTACAGTAGAGTATCTAAAGGGTAAAGATAATTATGTAGCCGATGCGCTGTCTAGAATAACAATCACCGACTTGGAAAACATACATTTAAACATTAAAATTCTGAAAGTCACTACCAGAAACCAAAGTAGACAAAAATCCTGCGCAGGAAAAGAAAAAATAGAATTGCATAAGCAATCCATAGAAAAAGCTTCAAAGCCCCACGTATATGAAGGCATTAATAATCATGAAGTACGTAAAGTAGTGACCTTGCATGTAAATAACAATATGTGTTTATTTAAGCACGGAAGGAAAATTAAAGCAAGATATAATGTTAGCGACTTGTATACTAATGGAACCCTTGACTTAGGTCAATTCTTTCAAAGGCTTGAAAAGCAAGCCGGTACGCACAAAATCAGCCAACTTAAAGTGGCACCGTGGGAAAATATCTTTGAACATGTTTCAATTGATAATTTTAAAAATATGGGCAATTATATATTGAAATCATTAAGAGTAGGGCTACTCAACCCGGTGACCGTAATAAAAAATAATAAAGAAAAAGAAGCTATATTGTCTACATTTCACGATGATCCAATACAAGGTGTTCATACAGGCATTACTAAAACCTTGGCCAAGGTCCAGAGGCATTATTACTGGAAAAATATGTCCAAATACATAAAAGAGTACATAAAGAAATGTCCTAAATGCCAAAAGTCAAAAACAACTAAACACACTAAGACCACATTAACTATAACTGAAACTCCACAAAGAGCTTTCGATAGAGTAATTGTGGATACGGTTGGTCCACTACCAAAATCAAAAAATGGAAACGAGTACGCGGAAAAACATATCCGACTTAGCTAAATACCTGATAGCCACACCAATACCAAATAAAAGTGCAAATACAGTAGCAAAAGCTATATTTGAAGATTTTATTCTAAAGTACGGTCGAATGTAGACTTTCATTACGGACTTGGGAACGGAATATAAAAATTCAATTATTGAAGGTCTATATAAAAATTTAAATATTGAAAACATAACTTCGACTGCACATCATCACCAAACTGTAGGTATCGTGGAGCCACAGAACACTCAATGAGTACATTCGTTCATACATCTCAGTTGACAAAACGGATTGGGATGTATGGCTACAATACTTCGTCTATTGTTTTAATACGATGTGCCCTCTAAGGCACATGACTGTTGTCCATACGAGCTAGTTTTTGGTAAAACTTCAAATTTACCAAAGCATTTTAATAGCATAGAAAACAAAAAACCTCTTTATAATATAGAAGATTATGCTAAGAAATCAAAATTCAGATTAGAACAGGCATTTAAGAGAGCCACCTTAAATTAGAATCTCACAAAATAGAACAAAAAATTATTTACGACAAAAATAGTTAAGATTTTGAGTTGAAAAAGGGAGATAAGGTCTTAATAAAAAACAAGAAAGGAAAGCTAACTTTGGGCGGAGCCGAAGTTTATATACCCTTGCAGTTCAGTCGCAGTCCGCTAGGTGGCGCCACGCATCTTATATTATTAGATATATAGCGGATCGTATATAGTCGGCCGATCCTTATGAAAATTGACAGATCAGATTGGTTTTCCCAAAATAGAATCTTTACCAAATCCCATCTTTCCAACTTAAAAAACACCAAAGTTATGCCAATTTCGATCGTTCTATGACAGCTATAGGATATAGTCGGCCGATCCTTATGAAATTTTGTAGACAAGATATTTTGGCCAAATATAACATGTGTGGAATGTGTCTCAACGCTTCAACTTAAAAAACACCAAAGTTATGGCATTTCCGATCAATCAGTTATATGGCAGCTATAGGATATAGTCGACCGATCCCGGCCGTTCCGACTTATATACTATGTGTGCTTATATACGATGTGTGCAAAGTTTCAACTCGATAGCTCCAAAAGTGAGAGACTAGCTTGCGTATAAACCGACAGACAGACAGACGGACATGCTCATATCGACTCAGGAGGTGATCCTGATCAAGAATATATATACTTTATAGGGTCGTTACTGCGTTCTTTACTGCGTCTTTACTGCGTTACTGCGTTGCACACTTTTTCCAAAATTCCAAAATAATACCCTCTGCAAGGGTATAAAAAGAGAAAAATAAGCATACCGAAAATAACCCCACATAATAGAAGCATATCTAGAAGAAAACAAAAAAATAGGGGATTCACAAAAAACATTTTTTTATTTTTATCTTATTGGTAATATCATTTATTAAATTTTGTACAATCTATGTTAGAAAATAACTCCATGAAATTAAGTTATTTTTCAAAAGGAGGGAGATGTAATATGCACATACATATATGCACAATTAATATCTTATATATATATCAACCACCCAATGTACCAAGAGTACTTAAAGGGTACACACTGTAACACTTTGTCGCAGTGTTTACGATATTCAAGGTCTCGGTCATAAACCTAAGTGCACCGAAATATGAATCGCCCGCTGTGCCTTAGTTGTACGCCGAAAAGTGCATATGTCCGCATATACGTAACACGAGTGGATCTTATGCATGTCCACATACCTCCGCCTAAGCGAACATTATTACATAACATAACTATATACTTAAGAATACATAACCGTCTCTTCGCTGCAGCTTTGGGCAGCGGAGCTACGAGACTTAGACCTCCTTTAACTTCTAAGTAAATTTGTAAAATGAAAAACTCCCATGAGCTCGGAGCGGCAACAACCACTGCTCCTGACCTAAATAAAATAAAGAAGATTAAACTAAACTCCGGCTGCTTTTTGATACATGGCGCCCGTGACAGGACCCTTCAGGACATCGACATCGAAGGATCTCCAACGTCAAGGGATCCACAAATAAAAAACACAAAAAAAAAAAAAACATGGGTCGATAAAGAACGAAGCAAACTTCTGGACACATGAAGATCGACATTTTAAATGCATATCGCAGCCAACGCTGGCCAAAGAAACGGAGACTAGAAAAAAAAGACAACCTCGTTGCGGATGTCTTCTCAAGCCTTTGAAATACTTCTACAACCAGAAAACTCTGTAGGAAGCACGGTCTCTATCATGACATTGACTTTACATGCAAGGAGTCATTGCTTGAGGAGCCCGCAAAAATTATTGTCCCTAAAGGCATAAATGCCATTCATTGCGATTTACACACTCTAGCGATGATTCAGGATAAATTGTTTCGGCAATTCCCAGCCATCAAATTTTGGTATTCCAAAAACCGTGTAACGAATATTTTTTCGGTCGCTGCGAGGCGAGAAATTCTAACTGTCGAGCACAACAGGGCACACAGATCGGCCCAAGAAAATGTGAAGCAGAGTACTAGTTCCTAAAATTGGCCAAGCTACCGAGCGAAGTAGTCGCTAATTGCAGGACATGCGCTAAGCAAAGACCTGAAAAACATGAGCTTGGCAAAACACCAGTCCCATCTCATGTAGGAGAAATGCTACATAACAGCGGACGGTAGTCAACTAGGTGGCGACACGCATGCCCTGCTTTTAGCATGCGCATGAAGACACTATATATAGCCGTAGAGTTAAAAATATTCTGTGTGCGTTCAATCTGAATGAGTGATATACCAAATGAAAGGTATTGTTTTTATTAGAGGAATTTATGCAAACATTAGCCAAAAGAAGATTGATTTGGGATGATTTGCGGAAACACTTTTGATTCACTAAATTGGAGATAGTGGGGACATAGGTGTTGCCAGACAAAATTTATTTAATTTTTAAAATTTTGAAAAAATTTGTTCCACTATTTTTTAAATTATCTAAGGTTACCTCAAAAAACTAAAAAAACCTTTAAATTTAAAAAAACGCATAACTTTACAACAAATGAAGCAAACTTTTTCTACTAAGGAAAAATTCTACTTTTTCTAACTAAGTAAAATATTTTCCAACCGCAATAATATGTATATATTTGGAGTTCATATAAGTATTTATATAATATACTCCATTTTGGACAACCACTTCGGCGGTAGCATCTCGAATCCAGCGCCCATCCACAGTGTCTTAATCGGACAAGTGGATCGTTTTCACAGCACTCTGAAAGAGCTTGCTGGGTGCCTTAAAATTGATAACGGCATCAGTGACACCGTTAAGTTAATTTTGCTGGCCACTGCCAGATATAACAAATCTATCCATTCGGTCATCGACAACAGGCCAGACGACGTGGTTCAAACACAATCGAATGACCTATATTGCGAGGATAGGATAGAATAGAGCACGCCCAATAAAAGCTCAGAGACAGGAAAAATGCTTCCTGACAGAATAGGGTTCGAAGTTGGCGAAAAAGTCCTTTTGAAGTCACACAGGCGACTAGGCAACAAACTCTCACCGTTGTGTGAAGAGAAAACTATAGAAGCGGACATGGAGACCACAGTCCTTATTAAGGGAGGGTGGTCCACAGGGAAAACCTTAGGTATGCCATGATAATTTCTCTTAATTGCTTAATTGCTAAGGGCTGGGGATAACCCTTTTGCATAAGTTGTTTAATTACTATCATTTTTATCATGCTATATTTCTTTTGTTTCGCTGGTGGGCTCCCCCATTTTGAACAAACATTACAGTATATCCGAATTACAGGTTTACATGCATAAACCTGCTATTCCTTTGATCCATAACATCGGCACACGTCACGGACTAATTAAAAGCTTCACCGTTTGAGTGAACGCAATTTGGGGAGAAGGTCAATAACTATCGATAACATCAGATGGTACTAATTGCACGAGCAATATTCTGCGCTTTGATCGGTTTAACCTATCGACGAGTCACCCAGAAGTACTGAGGCCCAGCCAAAAGAGATGAATTAGGGTCGGCCGAGGCCGGCCTCATTTCTAAGGGGGGTGTACTTAACTAAGTTAACCAGGCGACGGCGATGGCCGATCCTCCAAAAGCCCGCTCCGGCACAACTGCGGATGCAGCGTGTGGTCGGATGCGCATGCATAGCCGGCGAGCTCAGCACGTTTGCGTGGCCGCTATGAAATCAAATTTTTGTTGAGATATTTTGTTGGAGATATAAAAAAAACCTACTTGTTAAACTGTTCTTGTTATATTAATTTTCACGTCATTTTACATTTACAGTAACCCCACAAAAATCCACAAGTAAGTTGTATGCCAATGTGATCGCCTGGCTCTAAAGGTAATAAATGTCTAAACATTTTTTGCAGAAATTTTAAGATGCATTTAAAATTGTAAAAATTCTAAATTCACCGTCTAAACTTTTTCAGGGTCAGTTTCAGGGTCAACGCTTACAGAAGAACGCTTACAGGGCCCCATGGGGGTACCACTTGAATGGGTGGGTCGACCCTCCAAAGCTAGTGGGTCTTTCATACATTTGGACTCGATTGGGGCACTCTAAATGGGTCAAACCAGGATTTTTCCTACTCGTTAAAACAAGGGACATCAGAATTCACTTTAGAGGTATGGTCTCTTGAGCAAAGTTTCTTATTTTGATCCCTAGAATCCGAAAATCATATGTGCCTAAGCGATTTTTAAATCGACCCACCCTAATGCACAATTAATATCTTATATATATATATCGACCACCCACTGTACCAAGAGTAGTTAAAGGGTACACACTATAACACTTTGTCGCAGTGTTTACGTTATTCAAGGTCTCGGTCATAAACCTAAGTGCACCGAAATATGAATCGCCCGCTGTGCCTTAGTTGTACGCCGAAAAGTGCATATGTCCGCATATACGTAACACGAGTGGATCTTATGCATGTCCACATACCTCCGCCTAAGCGAACATTATTACATAACATAACTATATACTTAAGAATACATAACCGTCTCTTCGCTGCCGCTTTGGGCAGCGGAGCTACGAGACTTAGACCTCCTTTAACTCCTAAGTAAATTTGTAAAATGAGAAACTCCCATGAGATCGGAGCGGCAACAACCACTGTAATATATATCACTTCCTAAGTGATACAAGCATGTCCATCTGTACGTCTGTTGTCGCTCAGTTTTAAAGGTATGCACTTAAAACTTGCACACATCCTTCTTTCCTTTTCTCACAGAATATTTGTCGGAACTACAGATCTCGTAGCGTTAATAAATCAATTGTTGGGCCAAGCAGCCACCAAAAAGTGCATTTAAAATAATCATAAAATGCTTAGCTGCAGCTGTTGTTGTCAACGTGTGTTCTTCTCTGTTTTGTCTCCCAGTTTCGCATGCGCTTTATTGGTATTTGTAGCGCATGCACTTTGGGAGCTTTGGTGGAGCTTCTGCGCAAGCTCTGAGGTTTTAGGCACTTGTAATTCGGCATTGTTTTGGTTCGGCCGCGGAATTTGTTTTGAGGTTAAATTGACCCACAATAAATTGAATAATAAAATAGAACCTTGTCTATTAATTCGGCCGCTATCAAAACGCTGATAGCTCAACATCAATAATAGATAGAAATTAATGGAAAATGAAAAATAAACTGAATTTATTTGGAAGTCTAGTATAAGTTAGCATAGGGCGGAGCGCTCAGTTGCGCTCTCTTGTGAATTGGCCCGCATTGCTGCAATAGATAGGCTAGGCTTAATTTTATTATAGAATATAGATGGTATTAAACCGTACAGCCGAGTGCACTCATTTTGTTCTTTTTTCGTCGTTTTTTAATTTATAACCTACGCAGGGGAGGCTCCTTTTCGTTATTTCTGTGAGAAATTTATGAGATAAAATATTCTCATTAAACATTTTGGCGCCGCCGGGTGGACTACTGTTTTCAGGGTCAGGATCACCTCCTGAGTCGATATGAGCATGTCCGTCTGTCTGTTTCTACGCAAACTAGCTTCTCAGTTTTAAAGCTATCGAGTTGAAACTTTGCACACACCCTTCTTTCCTTTACAGGCAGTACATAAGTCGGAACGGCCGGGATCGATCAACTATATCCTATAGCTGCCATATAACTGATTGATCGGAAATGCCATAACTTTGGTGTTTTTTAAGTTAGAGGGTTGGGACTTTCCACTCATGTTATATTTGACCAATATCTTATGTACAAAATTTCATAAGGATCGGCCGACTATATCCTATAGCTGTCATATAACGATTGAAATTGGCATAACTTTGGTGTTTTTTAAGTTAGAAAGATGGGATTTGGTACAGAAGGATGGGAGTTTCATTGGATTCCTCTTTCGGCAAAATAATTTGATATGCCAAAATTCATAAGGATCGGCCGACTATATGCTATCCGCTGTATATCTAATAATATAAGATGCGTGGCGCCACCTAGCGGATTGCGACTCATCTGCAAGGGTATATAAACTTCGGCTCCGCCCGAAGTTAGCTTTCCTTTCTTGTTTATTATAAAACAAAAATTTTTAATTCACAGTATTACTTTAAAATAAATATTAATTAAATTAATAAATTAGTTTCGTTTTTTATCGAAATTAAAATTAAAATTAAATTAATTAAAACATATTTAAATAAATAATTTTAATAATAAGAAATAATTTTTATAGAATGGAGAGTAATAAACCCAAACTTAATTCCACGACCCTTAATGATTTAAAAAGAAGATTAAATGTTAAAGTAAAAAGCATTCGCCGGTTAGAGAAACGTTTGGAAGCTGGATCACTTCCTCTAGAAAAGACCGAGCTAGAATGCAGGCTTCAGGTTTTACATGAGACAATTTCTAAAGCAAATCAGGTCTTGCAACTCGACCAGATCGAGCAATTACACGAAATGGATGAATTTGGAGCCGAGTTGGAAAAATTAACAATAACTACCAAGGCAAGGATTATGTCTTTATGTTATGCCTTCAATACATACGGGAGTACAGCTACTACAATTTCTGCAGCCCCAACTCGAGCTCGACTTCTCAGTTTTGCATTACCAAAATTCAGTGGAAATTATTCGGAGTTCAACAATTTTATAAATCTTTTCGAGATTTTAGTACACAAAGATGTGCCTCTCTGGTGAAGCCTTAGGAACTATTAAGGCTTTCCTGGTCACCGAGTAATTAAATTGTTTGCGAAAAGGTCACAGCAAATCGGCTAGATGTCAAATCTGTGCAAAATCGCATAAACTTCTGCACCGACTTACAGTGACTAAAAATAACTTAGCAGGGTTACCGAATGATGGCCCTTCTACTTCATATGCTTCGCATGCGTCGTCTCTAGAAAGGGTTTTGTTAGCGAAGTCGATCGTAAGCATTCGAACAAAAAATGGCGAGCACATATTGGCCCGAGCATTACATAACTCAGAGTCACAAATGAATTTCATTACTGATGATCTTGCTGAACGCTTACAGATCCGTAGGGAGTAATCGTGCATCAACTTGCTTGGAATTGGTTTTACCGTGGTGAAGTCGAGAATCAATGGTAGCGAGTTTCCGTTCGACTTTTTGATTTTAAAAAGAATTTCAGGCCTGACCAGTCAGTGAACGTGAAAGATTGGACCCTACCAAAGAACTTGCCATTACCAGACCCATATTTTTATAAACTTCAGCGGATAGATATGTTAATTGGAGCTGAGTCATTTTTCACACTTTTGTCCGTTGCACAATGGGTAAAAAATCCGATTTTGGTGCATAAACCTATTTTTTTTCCTAATTAATTTTTATGAATGGCCCATACTAATCGAATTTTGATATCTTCATTTGAAAAAATCCGCTTTCCAAACAAAGTCAAGTACTTGAGAGACTCTGCAATGTTGTTAAATTGGCGCAAAAAACAAGTAAACTTTGAGTGCTTGCTGCTTTGTGTGAAAAAAAAATTTGAAAAATCTAAAAGTGGAAATTTTTTACGAAGGTAATTATTAATGCAAATTAGCTTAAACATTTGTTATTATAAGTCTTGTTGTCCAACTGTGAACTGTTTTATATATGTATCTTTATAGATTTGAACTAACAATTGTGTTTGTGTTTTTTGGAGAATAACTTATTAATTGCAAATGAGTAAGAACGAGAAATTAACTGCAAAAGTTTCCTTGTTGTCATACAATTAACCATTTTTGCTCATTTTTGCTCCTTTTCGATAAACTTGCGTTTATCCAGGCACATATGTGTTTGGTCACGGGGCTCTTCTTGCAATTTGGGAAAGCAACAAACGCTCGCGAGAAGCCTTGGGGACTTACATATTCGACAAATTGAATGGCGATCATCAAATCGAAACAATAAACCAAACAATATCACATAAAATTACTAACTTTATTAATTACATTAATAAACATTTGCCACGATGCTGCCGAAACATAAAGCGATTTAGACAAACACACGCCATGTGGCTATCCGGCAATATGATTATACGACTTTCTGATATAAATGAATCCCCACAGAAGAAAGGTGGTCGTCCGAAATTGACATATGAAGCTGCTGGTAAACGACTTAAAATAAAGCTGGCATCTGAAGTTGCGATAGAAAATCAAAATTCAACCCCTTTGTTATTACACGCTGCTAACATTTCTGCCAGAAAATCAACTGAAAATTAAGTTATAAAAAAAACTGATAGAACTGGATTGCTGGCTCCGATTCCAATAACTTCTGAAAAGGCATTCGCTTTTTTTATGGAAAATGGGTTCACTAAGCAGCAATACATAAATGTAAAACAACTTATTAAACTACATGGCTGCGATATTTACCCCTCTTATTCGAAAATAGCCGAGGAGAAATTAAAATGTATACCTGCTGGAATAGCATGCACCGAAAATGAAGCAAAAGTTTCCTTGCAAAACTTATTGAACCATACCGCTTCAAGAATATTACTGATGCAAAAGGAAGTTTGTGAAATACTTTCAGATGTTACTCAGTGTACTCTTATGTTTAGCTATGGGGTTGATGGGTCAACTGGTCACAGTTTATACAAACAAAAATTAAGCATCGTAGAGTCTCAATCTTTAGATGATTCTCTATTTGTTACATCAATTATTCCCATAAAAATGATAGATCAAAAACAAAGAGGTTAAATAAATCGCCTCAGTCCATACGATTTTGCCGTCCTCTAAAAATGGCATACTTAAAGGAAACAAAGTCTCTTATATTAGAAGAAAAAAAAAACTTGGACAATTAGATTAAAAACCTCGATTTATACGTGCATGCTATCGAATCGAATGCAATTTTTGTAAAATTCGATGGGCACCTAACACTTATAGACGGCAAGGTGTTAAATATAATAACAGGAACAAAATCCAGCCAGTCGTGTCCAATGTGTGGGGCAAAGCGCACCCAGCTTCTTACTATAAGTGATTTTCATTCCAAAATATTTGATATGAAGCCACATACGGATCAGTATGGATTAAGTTCCCTTCATACATGGATTCGCTTTTTTGAATTCTTCCTTAAAATATCATACAGAATTGAGCTTAGAAAGTGGCATGTTAAAGGAAATGACAAAGTCGAATTGGATTTGGAAAGATTTTGGAAAGATATGGGGCTTCGTGTAGACAAGCCGAGACAAAATGGCAGTGGCAATACAAATGACGGAAATACGGCGAGGCGGGCATTCTCCAACCCAAAATTATTGTCCTCTATATTAGGAATAGATCACAATTTGATTCATCGCCTACATGTAATTTTGATAGCCATAAATTTTCATTTCCCTATAAATTCAGAAAAATTCCAATTATTCTGTTTTGAAACTTTTACTATATATAGGACCATTTACTTATGGTACCCCATGTCGCCAACAGTACACAACATTTTAGTACATGGATACATCATCATTGAAAAATCAATTGTTCCTGTTGGCTCCTTGGCAGAAAGTGCATCAGAAGCAAGGCACCAACTTTTCAAGGCTGACCGAAAAAATCATGCCAGCAAATGTAGCCGGATTGACAATATGTCAGATGTCTTTCACAGAGCTATGGATTCGTCTGATCCTTTAATTTCTAGTTCTTGGTTCACAAAAACCAACAGGATGCCTCTGCCAGCAGAGGTTGTCGATCTTTTGGATTCGCCAATCATATCCCCAGGTGTTGGCCACAAAGACGGAAGTACATCCCAAAACTCGTGCGCAGAAGACTCAGATGCAGAAAATGGCAACGATGATGTAAGTGACACTTTTAAATCGAATTAGAGGAAGAGGTACCTGACGGTATTGAAAACTAAAACACAAGGAAAAGAGTAAGTTACAATTGTTGAGTTATTAAAAAAATGTAATCCAATTTTTTTTCAGTGTTTGTAAAATTTAACAATGGATTCTAAATACGTAATAGAGTTTAATTTTATTTTTCTATAATGTAATACCAAATGTGATTCAAATTATAATTTGTAATAATTTCTTAAATAAAAGTGAATTTTTAACCACTGTGCGGTACGCAATTAAAAAAAAAAACAACAAAATTTTGTTGTAGTTTAAATAATACAACAAAAAAAGTTTCAAGTCAATATCTTATAAACTAGAGTTTATGCACCAAAAACAAAGCAAGGTACGAACCATTCCATACTTCAAAATGCGCTCCTTAGTATCGGATAGTATCGGGCAAATTCCTCAACTACTCTATAACCGGTCTCTAGCCTGAATTGCCAAGAAGAAATATTACAATCAATAGACTACAATTTGTAAAAATTCTGGTCGTTGAAAGAAGTTCCATCTTCTAAAAAAAATTGTCGGCAAGGCAGGAGTTGTGTGAGGAACATAACCGAAAGACTACTGAATACTGCCTTCAGGTAGATTTGAAATCAGACTTGCATTTAAGACGTGCCCAAGCGTTTTGGGAAACTCATTCGAGATAGCCAAACGCCGTTTTCTGTCGCTCGGGAGAAGATTATCTCGAGATCCGAGCTTGTATTGGAAAGGAAAATGTATTGGGAATTTATGGAAGAATACAAATCCCTAGGTAATATGTCCTTGCTACTCCGAACTACGTTATAGCCCACCAGTGTGTCTTACGGCCTCAAATTACAACGACCAAACTACGAGTGGTTTTTGATGCGTCCTGTAAGACATCCACACACAAATGTTTAAATTATTTGTTGATTGTGGGTCCAAAAATTCAGGAAGAGCTGTACTCAACTCTTCTTCGGTTTCGGCTAAAAAAAATTCGCTCTGAAGGCCGAAAAGAAAAAGATGAACCGCCAAGTAATGGTGAATGAAGTAGATAGGCGATGTGAGTTACTCCTTGCCATAAGGTGTTTGAAAAGGTTGAGTGAATCCGCAAAAAATACATTCCCTCGTGCTGCTAAAGTTATTGAGTCTGACTTTTACGTCGACGATGTTAAAGGGTGCTGGTTTGCTTGGAGGAGCTAAAGACACTGAAGTCAGAAATAACTCAGCTTCTTCAAAATGGTGAGATTGAATTAAAACAGTGGTTTTCAAACTCGCCTGAAGTTACTGCATCCGAGAGCACCGTTAAGCCAATAACACTTTCGGACCCAAAGATGACGTATTGAAATTTTAAATTGATACTTCAGTCATGGGTCAAAGAGCGGCTAAGCGGAACATTCTTTCGGTGACATCAAAGCTATTCTTGGCTTACTAAGCCCAATCCCAATTGGCCAACACCCAATTAAAGGAAAGATCCTGCTGCAGGAACTAAATAAGCTTAATAAGCTAAATTGGAATGAGTTGATTCCACTGCATTTGAAATGAGTCGATTCCACTGCATTTGAAATCCGCGTGGAAAATTCAGCTTGCCTTGTCACAGTTAGAAGATATCTCAATACCGAGATTTGGGATGAGTGAGCCGATGTCAACAATTCAAATTCATGCCTTTTCTGACGCATCTATGAGAGCCTATGGATCCTGCGTCTATATTCGTTGCAAATCTGCAGAAGGTATTAAAGTCTCGTTGTTGACTGCAAAGTTTAAAGTAGCGCCGCTCAAGACAAAGACGCTCCCCCATCTTAAATTATGTGCTGCTCACCTTCTCGCAGACCTCTGCCGCAAAATCAAGCCTTTTATTAAAATACCGATCGAACGCAGAATATATTGCAGACCTCTGCCGCAAAATCAAGCCTTTTATTAAAATACCGATCGAACGCAAAATATATTTGTCAGATTCAGAAGTTTGTCTTCATTGGATACGTTCTCATCCATCGTCGTTGTCAACGTTCGTATTAAATAAAGTTGCTGAGATTCAAAAAAAGAATGCGGTCGGATTAACCGCAATGGTCCCCACTTCATATTTATTGGAAGTGATAGAACGAATTTACTCTTACTTAAAACTGCGGCGAGTGTTCGTTTACATGTTCCGCTTTATAAAGAAGTGTACAAAATTAGTAGTTCCTTTTGATAGTGTACCTTCACCTGTTGAATATCAAGAAACTTTTAATCAAATTGTTCAGATAGTTCAAGAGCACGAGTAAAATTAAAAATATTCAAAAAAACCTGGTTGTTAGCCCAAGTCTACAGAAGCTAAATCCATTTGTCCATTAATCTTCTGAGGCTGGGCTTGCCTTTTCGTTGTTGCGGGTCGGGGGCGACTAGCTAATGCTCCTATATCGTACGGTGCCAAGTTTCCAGTATTGTTGACGAAGCGCTCTCAATTCGTCCAGAGCTATGTCGGACATAGCACGAGTCGAGCACTGGTAAGTCTCTTGCGACAGCGCGATTGTATAGTAAACGCGGAGGAAGTCTGCAGTCAGATAGTACGGCCATGCATACGCTGTTCGAAATTCAAAATCTTTCATGATTTGAGTCATCAGATGAGGCGATGACTCAAATCATGGAAGATTTTCCCTTAAATCGAATCCGTGCTCTCCGCCAATTCTCCATATGTGGCGTGGATTTCTGTGGCCCTATTGAAACGACATTGAAAATTCGTGGTAAGCCACCCTATAAGTCCTACATTGTCCTTTTATTTGTTTTGCGTCCAAGGAAGTTCATTTAAAAGTAGTGTCTTATTTATCAGTGTCTGATTTTACTGGCATTTCAAAGGTTCGTTGATCGCAGATCGTGCACTGCGACAACGCGACGAACTTCGTCGGAGCGTGTCGCCACTTCGCGGCACTGCAACAGAAAATCAAGGACGACAATAAGCATCAAAAAAAGGATGCGTATTTGTGTTTATACCGCCGCGGGCTCCGCACATGGGTGGACTATGCGAGGCAGGTGTCAAATATGCAAAGCACCTACTCCTACGAGCGGTGGGTAGCGCGAGGTTGACTGCAGAGGAGCTGAAGGCCGTCCTTGTTGGAATCGAGGCCGTTATGAATTCGAGGCGCTTGTTGACAGGCGGCTCATCACCCCACCAGCACCGCGGACCCCGGATTCTAACGTGTTAGACCCAGGGTCTAATGTGCTTGCGGCGATGGCGGCTTGTCTCGTCAATCAAGCAAATGTTTTGGCAGCGATGGTCCCGGGAATACGTCTTGGGCCTACAAGGGGCATCGGGAGCAGAAGGACATCGCGAAGGGCGATCTGGTACAGGTTACACCACCCGCCCCAACAATGGAGCACCGCCAGGGTCGTCGAAACTCACGCCCGCGAAGACGGATGGGACTGGGTCGCTGTCGTGAGAACTAGCTATGGAGCGGTGTTCAAGAGACCAGTTAACAAGCTGGCGAGGCTGTCCATTTGTTGAAGCCGGATTAAGTTTATTAGTAAATATAGATCGAATTAAACCGTACAGCCGAGTGCACGCATTTTTGCGTGGACGCACGCGAGGGTATTATAATTTTGGTCAAAAGTGTGCAACGCAGTGAAGGAGACATCTCCGACCCAATAATATATTCATGATCAGGATCACCTCCTGAGTCGATATGAGCATGTCCGCCTGTCTGTCTGTTTCTACGCAAACTAGTCTCTCAGTTTTAAAGCTATCGAGTTGAAACTTTGCACACACCCTTCTTTCCTTTGCAGGCAGTATATAAGTCGGAACGGCCGGGATCGGTCGACTATATCCTATAGCTGCCATATAACTGATTGATCGGAAATGCCATAACTTCGTTGTTTTTCAAGTTAGAAGGACGGGATTTTCAACGGATGCCTCTTTGGGCAAAATAATTCTATATGCCAAATATAAGATCATATAATATATAAGATCATAAGGATCGGCCGACTATATACGATCCGTTATATATCTAATTATATAGGATGCGTGGCGCCACCTAGGGGACTGCAACTCAACTGCAAGGGTATATAAACTTCGGCTCCGCCCGAAGTTAGCTTTCCTTTCTTGTTTTAGTTTATAATCTACGCGCCACCCCTTTTCGTTATTTCTGTGAGAAATTTATGAGATATAACTGATTGATTGGAAATGCCATAACTTTGGTGTTTTTTAAGTTAGAGGGTTGGGACTTTCTACGGATCTGTCAAATTTTATAAACTCAACCTTGCTATTTTTAAAGAGGCTTGGGGTTGTTTCCAACATTTTTATTAGAAGATGAATTTTATTGTAAAATACTCATAAGGATCGGCCAGGTATATACGATCCGATACATATCTAATAATAAAAGCTGATACTGAACTGCTAGGGTAAATAAACTTCAGCTCCACCCGAAGGTATCTTTCCTTTTGAAAATTCGACCATTAAATCAATTTTCCAAGCATCAGCACCTACAGCGTCTTATATATCAACCACCAGCTTCGATGTTGTAAATCCAAGGCCTAAGGTCTTTATAAAGGACAACCCCTATAGCTTGCAGTATTTTTTCCGCCATAGTTGCTGCATTTCCTCAAAGCTGGGTCATATTTATTACCCAGACATGCTTCTATGCAGTGAAGGTCACCACAGAAAAAACAGAACAGTCGCAGGGTGCGTTAGCTTCTTGTGTGCCCGTACTACTGACAGTTTGTATACTGAAAAGGGCCGTTTCGTTTGTGCAGGTGTCTTCAAATTGTGCCTGTTGTCGATCACGTGCAAATAGGTGACGTCGTCTCTCGGGTGGGAGATGCCTTCAACATATGTACGGCGGCGATGGGGCAACCCGCCTCTAAAACACAAGCCAATGTGTATTCGTATGTTTTATTCTAATGGGGATTACATGTTAGAGTAAGAAAGAATGATAAAATTACAAAATCTTACCGCAGTTTAACCTCCCACACTCTATGGCATCAACGAAAAATTCACCACACGCGCCATTATTTTCTATCCTAGTGTTCCCAATCTCTTCACGAGTGCACAATAACAAAATTCTACTTAAATACTAAATATCGATAATCGATCCGCGACAGGTGTTGAAGTTAACATTTTATTTGCGGCACTTGACATTGCAATTAGTTAGAAATTAGTGATACCCTTCGTTATTTTGATATATACTCAGAATATCTTCGTGGATATATGGCCCAGCTGCCAATGTCTTTTCGCTATTTTTGGATGGGAGCACTTGGCTTATTTGCTGATTTGGAACTTACTCTGTGGAGAGATCTAAAAAACAAAAATGTCTACACAGCTCGACGATCATACGCTTCTTCCTTTTCTAACTAACTCCTTTTCTTCTTTTTTTTCTAATTGTCTTACTATTACCTATCCGGGTAATTGTAGAGGTTAACATAGTAAGCTTCCTAGACTCTATTGTTATAGTTCTTAATTTGCTTTAGAAAAATTAACTATTATTCATGATTTTTGACATTATCTCCTCATGGGTTAATAAAGCTAATGATGTTATTGATTTTATTGAAAGATTTCAAAAGAATTTAATAAACCCCATATAATTGTTTTATCCAATTCTTGTATACGGTTCGTGTCCGGAGTATGTGTCCGCACGGAGTATGTGTCACCAATATTGAGTTCATTAAGACCGCATTAAATCAATACAAAAGAAATTTTTATTATATGCTCTTAAGGGAGTCATATGCTCTGAACTTCAGAAGTCATTGTCCTTTTGCATGTATATTTTACAAATACTCCATTTTTTAACAAGATAAAAAAAACTATCTTCGGGCGGAGATGAAGTTGATATACCCTTGCAGTAAGGTAGCAGCTTATATTATTATATATAAATCGGGTGGTATATAGTTGGCTTAATATCACCATGGGAATATCACCATCGAATTAATTTTCTAATAGAAAAATAGCGAAGTTGTGCCATTTCCGATCGTTCAGTTACATGGCACTTACGTTGCAAACTTTTGACCAAAACTATAATACCCTCTGCAAGGGTACAAAAACAAGTTTGGGTTATAATAATAAATTAACAAATAAATTAAAATGCTTACCCCGTTTCAAAGTTATATGTTGGTCTTTTAATGAATAAAAACGGTGGTAAAAGGTCGATGAACACGTGTTTTACCCAAGGTGCCATTCTATGTGTTTGAGGGGAACGAAAATGAACGTTCAATACGACGACTGTTACGCAAATACTACAAAGACAGATTGAAATACAGTTTAAATACATATAACATACCCAAAAACAGCATATTACCTTATAGACACAAGTATCATCGCAAATATAAGATACTTTCCTAATAAAGGAACCACTAGTGAAGTAGGAGGTATTATTTCCACTACCAATAGGAAGAACACATGCAGACTGATCAGAATAGAGATAGATAATGTGACCTAAAAAATTTGTTAGTGAATGTAAAGAAAATTAATTAAAATTGGTAAAATAATGACCATTGTAAGAAACACATTTTCTTTTAAAAATATTTTTAAAATTTACTTTATTAATACAAACCTTTTCTCCACTGTCGGATGGCAAATAAAAAGTCAAAACTGTCAAAAAGGATATACCCATGCAGGGTATAATTATGTTAACAGTATAAAAAAGAGTTTTTCTTCTCATTGTAATATTAAAAGTAATATCGAGATAGGGTTCATCACAACAAGTATAAAACTTTTCATTTCTGCAAAATATAAAATTTTAATATTATCGTTAATATTATTTATATAATTTCTTTATAAAAATGTTTATTTAATGTTATATTATATATAATATCCTCCTCAATTATTTTGGGACCTATGTATATTCTTGATCAGCATTAACACCTGAGTCGATATAAGCATGAATTATATAAGTCGGAACGGCCGTGGTCGGATATATCTTATACCTATCAGACAAATATTCGCTTTTTATACCCTTGCAGAGGGTATTATAATTTTGGTCAAAAGTGTGCAACGCAGTGAAGGAGACATCTCCGACCCTATAAAGTATATATATTCTTGATCAGGATCACCTCCGATATAAGCATGTCCGTCTGTCTGTCCGTCTGTCTGTCGGTTTCTACGCAAACTAGTCTCTCAGTTTAAAAGCTATCGAGTTGAAGCTTTGCACGGGCGCGTCACATCTGGTGTGCCACAAAGAAGCCATATTATACCCTTACTTTTTACATTGTTTATTAAAGACTTGTCCCTTTCCTTAAATAATTCACACGTACTTGTGTCGTACACTGATGACGTTATGCTTTGTCTTCAGTATAGATTTACTAGTGCCCAATCCAGACTTCAATCCGAAAAATTTCAAAATTGGTGTATAGCAAATCAAGATCTGGGTGTCGTATTAGATTTGAAACTTAAATTAACCGACCATATATCTACCTGTGCTTGGTTTTATCACAGCGGCGGCACGCATGCCCTGCTTTTAGCAGGTGCGTGAAGACACTACATATAGCCAAAGTATTAAAAATATTCAGTGTGCATTTAATCTGAATGAGTAATATAACAAATAAAAGGTACTATTTTCATTAGAGGGATTTTATGCAAACATTAGCCAAAAGTAGTTTCGTTTGGAAGAAATTTGCGGAAATGTAAAACACTTTTGATTCATTAAATTGAAGATAGTGGGGACAATTTGAAAAAAGTACCGTCCGCGTTTGCCTTATTTTATTTTTTCACATTTTGTAAAAATTTGTGTATGTTCGTTATTAAAATTCGAACAACGTTTGTTCTACGATTTTTATAAATTAGTTAAGGTTACCTTAAAAAATTAAAAATTCCTTTAAATTTAAAAAAGCATAACTTTACAACAAATGAAGCTATAATTCGTTAGAAAGGTTTTTTAAATATGTTTTTCACTTTCTTTAAGATCAAATGTCTAAATCTTAAGGAAAAAGAAACACAGTAAAAATAAATTTTCAAAACATTTTGTTTCGAAATTGGCTGTACGATCCTATTTATATTAAATGTGGAGATAGCATTTGAGACATCGCCACTTTTGATATATCGCTCATATCTGGGAAAAGTCGCTTACTCAAGATATAGTTCGATAAGTGTTCCCATGTTCCCATGGTACTGGCTGCGCAGCTAAGGTGCATATTCATAACATTACAGAAAAATATTCGGTTGCCGAATATGTATGTGTCGGGTCAAGCAGCCGCCGGAAATAAGTTTGGCCGGCAATAATTTATTGAATTCGTGACGTCACTTTCTTTATATTTATGTTCGCGTCTCCCGCTCTATTCTCGTCGCCCGCTCTCGTGCATTCGATCGGCCACCTGCATCTGCCGTCATGCGCTAGCGTTTGTCTCGCTCTCTCGCGGGATCTCTCGGTCGCTCCGCAGGATCAAGCGTTGAGCCGCGCTCCCGCGTCATTTTTCTAATTCGGTCGCCAACCCTACTCAGTCACTTATATCATTTGTAGAAATCCCAAAACAACTAAATTTAATCGGATTAAATTTAAGAGGATTAAATCGACTTCCTCTCTTTATCACAAATCGGATGGACGTGTTTTTATGTGCGCACTGCGTTTTCATAAAATTTGCTTATTAGATTTCCATAAACAATCGGTCCATAAAAATTATAATATTATACCCTCTGCAAGGGTATAATAAAAACAAGAAAGGAAAGCTAACTTCGGGCGGAGCCGAAGTTGATATACCCTTGCAGTTGAGTCGCAGTCCGCTAGGTGGCGCCACGCATCTTATATTATTAGATATATAGCGGATCGTATATAGTCGGCCGATCCTTATGAAATTAGGCATATCGAATTATTTTGCCAAAAGAGGAATCCATTGAAACTCCCATGCTTTCAACTTAAAAAACACCAAAGTTATGGCATTTCCGATCAATCAGTTATATGGCAGCTATAGGATATAGTCGACCGATCCCGGCCGTTCCGACTTATATACTGCCTGCAACAGAAAGAAGGGTGTGTGCAAAGTTTCAATTCGATAGCTCTAAAACTGAGAGACTAGTTTGCGTAGAAACAGACAGACGGACAGACGGACCGACGGACAGACGGACAGACGGACATGCTCATATCGACTCAGGAGGTGATCCTGATCAAGAATATATATACTTTATAGGGTCGGAGATGTCTCCTTCACTGCGTTGCACACTTTTGACCAAAATTATAATACCCTCTGCAAGGGTATAATAATAAACAAATTGCCATTCATAGATCCGTATCGCTTCGCGTGTGCAGTGATATATTTGGAGGTAAAATAATAATTTTATAAATTTTTCTTCGAAATATAGCCCTGCTCTGCTTCTTCATCTCTTACGGTCTATTGCTCCTATTTCTCGCTCAATAGAGATTTTTATCTCTTTTCTTTGCATTTTACTAACTCGCACTAAGTGCTCGCTTCAATCTCCCCCTTTCGTTTCCCTGGTACAGTGGTACAAGGTTCATCAATATTATTAATTATTGAATTTTTAATAATTGTTAATAAATTAATTATTTAAACTTTTCATAATTATGGAATCTAAATTGGTCTGTACGTTGAATTCTTGTAATAAGACAATCTCGTCTTCCCAGCCTACCATCCACTGCTGGCTTTGTGGAAACGATTTACACGCTAAGTGTGCCGGGTTTACGGCCTCAGTTTCGGATGCAATCTCACGTAGGTCTGGTCTCCACTTTTGCTGTGACGGTTGTCGTGCTGTTCAGGACGAAATGAGATCGTTCATGAGGCAGACTAAAAGCGGATTCAAAGAGTTGATTAGTGGTTTTCGTAAAATCAATGACCAACTCTGTGCGCTCGATACACAGTTTAGTAGTCTTCAACTGCTAAATGAGTCTCCAAAGCGTAAGAAATCATCTTTTAGTGATGTGCTTGTGGTGAATAATCTTCAGCTTGCTCAGCCGACAACTATGCAGCCGCTTATATAAAAATTTAAATATTCATATACCAGGCACACGTCATCTTTCAAAACACGTGTGCCTTTGCAGATGTTCAAGACGATTTGTTCCGCCAGCTTTTGGCCAGAGAATATTTTAGTCCAAGAACATCAGCCAAGTACGGTGAAAAAAAAAATTACCAAACCTGTGGGTGTAAAACTCCCACATGTTACGGCCACTGACCAACCTTCCACTTGATCTTCCTCAGTTTTAAAAAACAAATGTCTTCTCTAACACTTATCAGAATACAAGAGGGTTACGTAGTAAGCTTCCAAAACTGTATTCAGATAGTTCTTTCTTTGCATTTCACATTATTGTATTTACAGAAACTTGGTTAAAGCCGGAGATCTTAAGCTCCGAAGTTTTTCCTAGTAGGTACACCACTTTTAAATGTGATAGAACTCTGCGAAGAGGAGGAGGAGTGTTAATCTCTGTTGACTCCAAACTCGCTTCTGAAGAGGTAAAATCAGAAAAGTTTGGTGACATTGAATTCCTTTGCATTAAAATCACTTTGTCCGATCAACCTTTGTATATTACCTGTTCTTACATACCACCTTCGTCCGAACTGATAGCTGTGGGTGACTTTAATATCCCAGAACTTATGTAGTCAAATGTTGAAAACTCACTGCTCCCAACACGACTTCGACATGTCACTCGATGTTCGACATGTCACTCGGGCAAATTAACCACGTTAAAAATTCTTTAGGTCAGCTGTTAGACTTATGTTTCGTTTCTGATCCTGATGGAATTACTCTTTCCAGAACTTTGCCCCTTTCTGACCCTGAGGATCCATATCGGCCCACTCTTGAGCTTTCAATTGAAAACAACTCCTTAATTGACCTTAAGTCTACACTTAAATCTCATAAAGTTCGTTTCTTTCGTAAGGCTGACTTAATGAAATTAAATAAGTTAATTTCGGAATTTGATTGGTCTGATTTACTGGCATGCGATGATATAAACTTAGCATTACAAACATTTTATTTCACTGTAAACTCATTTTTTGACGTTTGTGTGCCGTGGAAATATCCGTCCGCTTCAACGAATCCGCCTTGGTATACAAGGCATCTTATCAACTTAAAGAATAGTATGAGTAGACTTTTGAATAAACATAGATTATCTGGCTGTACAGTTAGTTATTCTAGATACTTAGTAGCTCGGTCCAATTTCACCGTGCATAACGCAGAATGTTATAGAAGTTATATTCGCCGCTGCAGGATTCAGTTTACTCAGGATACGAAGCAGTTTGTAAACACTAAGCGTAAACATGTATCTTTTCCCCCACTGCTTACGTTTCAGAACTTTTATGCAAATACTGATCAGGCCTTGACTAATTCACTTGTACTTATGTACGCCTATGACGTTAAACTATGCCTTCAAGTATAAATTCACTAGCGCCCAGTCTAGACTTCAATTCGATTTGGATAAATATAGGGATTAGTCGATCCCTATATTCATAGGGATCGGCCAACTATATCCAATAGCCGCCATATAACTGAACGATCGGAAATGGCACAACTGCAAGGGTATATCAAATTCGGCTCGGCCCGAAGTTAGCTTTCCTTTCTTGTTAGTATTTTTTTTACAAATGTGGATGCCACTGGCCGCTATCGCACTCCGAAAAAAATATCGAAAGAGACAACGAAAACTAATAAAAGCGAATGAGAGGACACGAGTCCTAATATAAATAAAATTAAGCACGCTGATGAAAAATTACTAAGCGTGTGGAAAATTATTTGGGTATGACCCAAAATTGACCCAGGGCAATGCCCCTAAAGACACGAGCCCTAAGATAACAAAAAAAAAAAAGGAAAGCTAACTTCGGGTGGAGCCGATGTTGATATACCCTTGCCAAAATAGAATCTGTACCAAATCCCATCTTTCTAACTTAAAAAACACCAAAGTTATGCCAATTTCGATCGTTCTATGACAGCTATAGGATATAGTCGGCCGATCCTTAAGAAATTTTGTATATAAGATATTTTGGTCAAACATAACATGTGTGGTAAGTCCCAACCCTCTAACTTAAAAAACACTAAAGTTATGGTATTTCCGATCAATCAGTTATATGGCAGCTATAGGATATAGTCGACGGATCCCGGCTGTTCCGACTTATGTACTGCCTGCAAAGGAAAGAAGGGTGTGTTTCAACTCGATAGCTTTAAAACTGAGAGACTAGTTTGCGTAGAAACGGACAGACGGACATGCTCATATCGACTCAGGAGGTGATCCTGATCAAGAATATATATACTTTATAGGGTCGGAGATGTCTCCTTCACTGCGTTGCACACTTTTGATCAAAATTATAATACCCTCTGCAAGGATATAATAATCTTATTCGGGGCGTGACAATAACAATGACGTTGGTGTTTTTAAAGATGTAAGGTTGGGTAAGGCATATACATAAGCTTTAATATAGAGATTTCCTTTTCTGATTTTATTTGTCTACAAAACTTAAGTATAATTATAAATTTATGTTGTTAGTATGTGGTAAGACGTAAGATAGATGACGTAAGATACATATTATATAAGATAAGATATGTAAGATAAATTATAAGTATCAGAAGAATATGTATAGTTGAAGACCAAGGCAAAGAGATAAACAACAGTCCCAGGTGAAGAAGAGGAAAAATCTGTAGACTTACGCTTAGTATTGACGAATGAATAGAATAACTTAGGATCACTTAGGAAATTCTTATTGCTCTTCGAAATTTAAAACTATGATTTGGAAAATTTGTCTTTAAATTCAACATGATTTTGGAGAAAATTGATTCCAGTCTAAGTGTGTATCCCAGGGGATTCATTTGATAGAGGGTTAAGTCATTAATTAAATCATTTGGGAATTTTGAAACAAAGAGTTATCGTCGCCACATGGAAGCCAAGTGATGAGAGGTATATTAAAATCTTATACAAATATATGATTACGATTATCGAGCATTGATAATCATTACTTCCTCTCTTTATCTTAATGCGGACGGACGTTTTTTTTATGCGCACTACGTTTTTATAAAATCTGTAATAAGCTATTCCTATACACAAAAAAACAAAAAAAAAAAATTCCAATTTTTAGATCCGTATTGCTTGGCGTGTGCAGTGATATATTTGGAGGTAAAATAATTATTTGATTAATTTTCATTCCAAGCATAGCTCTGCTCTGCTTCTTCATCTCTTGCTCCTATTCTATTGCTTCTATTCTCGCTCAATAGAGATTCTTATCTCTATTCTTTGCAATTTATTAACTCACACTCTCTTTAATCTCTTTTCGTTTTCCTGGTTCAGTAGTTCAAGGTACGTCAATATTATTAATAAAATAATTATTATATTAAATTAATTATTTAAATTTTTAATAATTGTTGAGCTATTAATAGTTTTTAATAGCAGCCGAATAACTATACGCGTTTCAAATTATAGTTTCAATATATTTATTTTGGGCTCAATTTAACCCTAATATATGCGGCTCCAATCAACTCCAAATCACAACAACGCCAAACCAAGAGCTTGCGCAGAAGCTCAACCAAAGCTCCCCAAAGCGCATACGCTACAAATAACAATAAAGCGCATGCGAAACTGGGGACAAAATAGAGACGAAACATGCTGATGACAACAGCTGCAGCTTAAAATATTATTATTATTTTATATGCAATCTTTGGTGGCTGCTTGGCCCAACATCCTCCCCCCATTGAAGGGTGGGCCTTCAATAAGAATTTTGGAAGGGGCAGCAGTCACATTATTGCAGAGGTTATTTCATGGGTTGTCCTCCCTACCACAGAGCGCCGAAACATCCCGTGATAGTCCACCGTGGCCAGAAAACACCCAGCCAAATCGAGTGTTTTGAGCAATTGGGAGCCCGTGACCTAACTGGATTTGGCCAGCCGACAACAGGTCAAAGAATAAGCCGGCTCCAATCAACAGGTCCACTCGCTGCGTTTTGTGGAAGTTGGGGTCAGCTAGGTCCATATTGCCAGGAATCTTCCAGCCCGAAGCATCTATGTCCTGGCTAGGCTGATAGTCCGTTATATGTGAAGCTACAACAGCCTCAATTTCCACTGAATATGTGCTATGTGAGGCTGATGGAGCATATATGATATGTGCTCCATCTGTTTCAAATCCAGCGCCGCCGAAACCGGCCACCGTTGTGGAGCATTTGGAGCGGCCAAGCTGAAGTTCATTCGCCAGCCGCTACGAGATAAGATGCACTTATGAACCGGAATCCAATAAAACTCGGCAAGGCAGGAAGGTTCCAGATCGACCACGAACGAGTACATTTGCTGTTGGCAGGAGCACTAGCTCAGCATTGCGATCCTGGGTCACAACAGTGTTCATTGAGCGGGATGGGTTCGCACCAGCAACTGCACCGATGGGACGTGAGACTCGTGCGGGTGAAACCTGCCCGCGAGGGTGCAACAGAATATGATGACGGTGATTGCAAGTCGAGCAGCGGGAAGCTGAGCATCCGCGAGCTAGATGGCCATCCTCCAGGCAAACAAAACAGCGAGCCAGACGCCGCACTTCGTCGTACCGTTCCTCAATTGGCAAAGCACTGAACTTTGGACAAGCAGGAAGCTCGTGAGCCAAAACACCACACAGGGCGCATAGAGCCGGACTGGCGTTAATAACCATGCACGAGGATCGGTTATTGGAGGATCTACCTCGGCCTACTTGGTTAACTGGTGAATACGCCAAAGAAAAGTCAACGCTTTCGAGAGTCCGGCACCTTTGCTCTAAGAATCGTGCCATAGACTCCCAAGTTGGCAGGCTATCATTAGTGTTTCCTGCCAGAGAGTCTTCCCATTTGGCCTTTGTGGCAGGGTCCAGCTTTTGAAAAATGATCTGGATGAGGAGGCATCCTTGAATTTCGGCCGACGTTCCAGAACTCATAAGGGCCCGCATATGTCCATTGAAGCGGTCAGCTAATTCTCGAAGAGTAGCAACGGATCCCGGCTCAACTACCCTTAACTGCAGGATCTCGTTGATGTGAGCTTGGAAGATTAAGCGACGGTTGCTGAAACGGTTGCGCAAAAGGTCGAGGGCAACATCATAGTTAGCGTCGGTAATCTCAAGCGCCCTCATAGTCTCCAGGGCTGAGTCCCGCAGGCAGGAAATTAGCCACCTGAGCTTCTCCATCTTGGTCAAGTGCGGGTGGCTGTCAATGGTTGTCCTAAATAGGGCGCAGAAATCCGGCCACTCGGCATAGCCGCCGCTAAATGTTGGCATTGGCAACGGGGGCAATGAGGGAGCAGGCCTATATGGAGCGTTTGAAATCCCAGCACCATTGGTAGCATCCAACAGCGTAGAGTGAGCAGCAACCCGTATAGAACGCTTGGCCACCTCCACCTGGATGTCAACGTGCACGTCCGTAGCCAGCTGAGAGAATCGCCAATATAAATCGCTGCCGATCTCTCTGTAGTTTAGCTCCTCCAATTCCTCCTGCAGCATGGTGAAACGGTCGCGCAGACGCTTCTCCATAGACTCGAGGGTCAGAATGGTTAAATCGTCGGTCTGCATCGCAGCCTTGACCTTCCGATGCAGTACCTCCATTTCCTGACATGTTACCTCTGCGCGTCTCCCCAACATCCTTTCACGGCTTGACGCAGCAGATGCAGTAGCTTCAGCTCCAGATTTAATTGCATTGTGCAATTAAATTATAATGCAACTTTGCGACAACAAAAACAACAACGGTGTTTTAGTGGCACTTCACAAGATCACAAGAATTGAACGGGATAATAATCACGTCGGGGTCACCAAATGTTGAGCAATTAATAGTTTTTAATAGCAGCCGAATAACTATACGCGTTTCAAATTATAGTTTCAATATATTTATTTTGGGCTCAATTTAACCCTAATATATGCGGCTCCAATCAACTCCAAATCACAACAACGCCAAACCAAGAGCTTGCGCAAAAGCTCAACCAAAGCTCCCCAAAGCGCATACGCTACAAATAACAATAAAGCGCATGCGAAACTGGGGACAAAATAGAGACGAAACATGCTGATAACAACAGCTGCAGCTTAGAATATTATTATTATTTTATATGCAATCTTTGGTGGCTGCTTGGCCCAACAATAATTATGGAATTTAAATTGGTATGTGCGTTGAAGACTTTTAATAAGACAATCTCGTCTTCCCAGCCTACCATCCACTGCTGACTTTGTGGAAACGTTTTACACGCTAAGTGTGCCGGGTTCACGGCCTCAGTTTCGGATGCAATCTCACGTAGGTCTGGTCTCCACTTTTGCTGTGACGGTTGTCGTGCTGTTCAGGACGAAATGAGATCGTTCATGAGGCAGACTAAAAGCGGATTCAAAGAGTTGATTAGTGGTTTTCGTAAAATCAATGACCAACTCTGTGCGCTCGATACACAGTTTAGTAGTCTTCAACTGCTAAATGAGTCTCCAAAGCGTAAGAAATCATCTTTTAGTGATGTGCTTGTGGTGAATAATCTTCAGCCTGCTCAGCCGACACCCCAAGGCCGGACCTGAGGAAAATTCGGCTTCCGAATATCTGAGAATTAATGAGCAATTGTCCGATATGTCCTCTGTGGCATCGCTTCAAGTGATCCCAAACCCAACAATTCAAACCCCCGTATCAGTCACCAAACAGTCAACGTTCGGACCCCCAGTACGTACTGTTGCCGCAGTATTAGTTACGGCGGAAAATCCTTTCAAGTGATTTCATCAACACATTTTTGTTTCCCGGCTTGCCCCTGATACTTCCGAGATTGATATCTCGGCTTAGATCAAAGCCAAAACAAAAGCCGACATAAAGGTGGTGAATATTAAAAAATTTAAATATTCATACACCAGGCATACGTGATCTTTCAAAATATGTGTGCCCTTGCAGATGTTCAAGACGATTTGTTCCCCCAGCTTTTTGCCAGAGAACATTTTCGTCCAAGAACATCAGCCAAGTACGGTGAAGAAAAAAATAACCAAACCTGTGGGTGTAAAACTACCACATGCTACGGCTACTGACCAATCTTCCACCTACTCTTCCTCAGTTTCAAAAAACTAATGTCTTCTCGAACACTTACCTATCAGAATAGTAGAGGGTAACGTAGTAAACTTCCGAAACTTCTGTAGCCTCCAAATTCGCTTCTGAAGAGGTAAAATCACAAGAGTTTGGTGACATTGAATTTCTTTGCATTAAAATCACTTTGTCCGAACAACCTTTGTATATTACCTGTTCTTACATACCACCTTCGTCCGAACTGATAGCTGTGGGTGACTTTAATATCCCAGAACTTATGTAGTCAAATGTTGAAAACTCACTGCTCCCAACACGACTTCGACATGTCACTCGATGTTCGACATGTCACTCGGGCAAATTAACCACGTTAAAAATTCTTTAGGTCAGCTGTTAGACTTATGTTTCGTTTCTGATCCTGATGGAATTACTCTTTCCAGAACTTTGCCCCTTTCTGACCCTGAGGATCCATATCGGCCCACTCTTGAGCTTTCAATTGAAAACAACTCCTTAATTGACCTTAAGTCTACACTTAAATCTCATAAAGTTCGTTTCTTTCATAAGGCTGACTTAATGAAATTAAATAAGTTAATTTCGGAATTTGATTGGTCTGATTTACTGGCATGCGATGATATAAACTTAGCATTACAAACATTTTATTTCACTGTAAACTCATTTTTTGACGTTTGTGTGCCGTGGAAATATCCGTCCGCTTCAACGAATCCGCCTTGGTATACAAGGCATCTTATCAACTTAAAGAATAGTATGAGTAGACTTTTGAATAAACATAGATTATCTGGCTGTACAGTTAGTTATTCTAGATACTTAGTAGCTCGGTCCAATTTCACCGTGCATAACGCAGAATGTTATAGGAGTTATATTCGCCGCTGCAGGATTCAGTTTACTCAGGATCCGAAGCAGTTTGTAAACACTAAGCGTAAACATGTATCTTTTCCCACACTGCTTACGTTTCAGAACATTTATGCGAATACTGATCAGGCAATGGCCGATCTCTTTGCACAGTTTTTCAAACTACGTATTCACCTAACAGCAGTTCATCTCAGCCTTACACTTATAATATCGAATCAGCTAACCTTATATTTTGCCCATCTTTCGATCAAAGTGGTGTGTTATCGTATCTTCTTAAGGTCAAGCCCGTTTATTCGCCAGGCCCTGGTGGAGTACCAGGCTGTGTTCTGAAAAACTGCGCCGAGGCTCTGTGAAAACCGCTCGTTAAACTCTTTAAGGTATCGCTGGAAACTTCGATCTTTCCCCTAATGTGGAAGGAATCTTTCATTATTCTGCTGCATAAAAAAGGGAAAAAATCCGACGCTGCAAATAATAGAGGCATCTCTAAATTGTCAGCAATTCCAAAGCTTTTTGAAAAACTTATCACTCCACATTTGCAACACCTATGTAGTTCAATAATAACTCCGTGCTAGCATGGCATGAAGCTCCGCTCCACCACTACCAACTTATTGGAGCTAACATCTTTTATCACGGATGGCTTCCGGAATGGCTTACAAACAGACGATTACACTGACTTCAGTAAAGCATTTGACTCTGTTAACCATTCGCTTCTTATAAGTAAACTCAGTCTTTTGGGATTCCCATCTGATCTTCTTATCTGGATTTCGAGCTACTTATTAGGGAGAACCCAACGTGTCTTCTTTAAAGATGTTACCTCGCCTTTAGTCCGCGACACACCTGGGGTGCCCCAAGGAAGCCATCTTGGACCACTACTTTTTACACTGTTTATTAACGACTTGCCCCTTGCCTTAACTAATTCACTTGTACTTATGTACGCTGATGACGTTAAGCTATGCCTTCAAGTATAAATTCACTAGCGCCAAGTCTAGACTTCAATCCGATTTGGATAAACTTCAAAATTGGTGTTTAGCAAATAACCTAAAGCTAAATGGATCGAAATGTAAACTCATGTTATTTTACCGATCTAGTCCTCACCAGGCTATGTACTTTCTCTATGAGAACGCCTAAGAACGATTAACTCAGGTTAACGATCTAGGTGTCCTATTAGATTTGAGACTTAAATTTACCGACCATATATCTACCATGGTTAATAAAGGTATGGGTGTGCTTGGTTTTATTAAAAGATGGTCAAAAGAATTTAATGACCCGTACATAACTAAAACGTTATATACATCACTGGTCCGTCCGATTCTTGAGTGTGTCTGGAGTCCTCAATATGGAGTACCCCAAGATCACATTGAAACTGTACAAAAAAACTTCCTTACTTTTGCGCTTAGGGGACTTAATTGGGATGCAAATCTTTACCTCCCCTCTTATCGTAGTAGACTTTTACTAATCAACTTACCATCATTAACAAACCGTAGAACGATGCTGGGTGTCATGTTTCTATACAATCTTATTTATGGAAATATAGACGGCCAGCATTTACTAACACGCTTAAATTTTAACGTTCCTAGTAGAGGGACTAGAAACTTTCGTCCTCTACTCCTCAGGTATTGTAGTTCGACATACGCCCAACACGATCCGTTCAGGGTATTATGTTCGGACTACAATGGTCTCTAACACATCTTGTCACCTTGCTCTACTAACAATCTTAAATCGCTTATATTAACCGCCTTATCTGTGCAACACTCTTCCTCGTGATATCTTTCTCCTACTTTTCGCTTAAACTGTCTCGGATCTATTCCCGCGATTCGATCCGTACGTTACGCGGCAGCGTCCTTCGGTCGGTTGGAAGGGAGGTGGGCTGTACGTATGCAGTGGGAACCGCGCAAAAACAAAAATACATATTTTAAAAAATTCTCTGAGAAATGATGAGCTCTGATGAGCAGAGAAAAAGTTGCAACTTTACTCTTATTCCGCATCACTTATTAGCATCACTTGGCTGCCACTCTGTTGCCAGGCACCAGGTTGACACATTCTTCCCAGCGTACGCCAAGGAGGTTTGCAGAAACAGCGATCAGAGGAAACAGTCAGACGAAAAAGCAGAGAAAAGAGTAAATCACAAGTCCCCGAACAAATCAAACTGGGTGCCAGACACCAGTTTGACACGGGACTATTGCTGGCATAGTCCTAGAGTAGGTATTTTTTGGCAACTGGAATACGACGGCATGGATGATGAGCAGAGATAGAGTACACAAGCCAACAGAAAAAAATCTTGAATCATGTAGACCGTGTAATTGCTTTGACCATCATTATTTTCAGTACATTTAATTTTTGAAATGTATATATACCAACTTAAATTAAAAAAATGGCATTTAGTGTAGAAAATAAGGTACCCTGTATATTTTGGTATGTTACAATGCACGCTTTTATAGTTATAGGAAGAAGAAAGAGATCTTGGAGTAGTTATAATTGTCCCGCTCTAAGAAATAGAGAATAAGAAAATATGTATATCAATTTTTCCTCAGTCACCAATAAAGTTCCGAAGCATACACACGGTGTTTTAATTTTGTCGCTTCGAGTTCTGCCCCTCAAGAGGTTATGGGCCCAGGCATTGGAGAATTCAAGTTATTCGGTGTGTGACTCGATATTAAGAACAATGAGTGCTCTTTATCAAATTGATAAGTTAGAGGAGACGAACTATGACACATGGAAAATACAGATGCGATCTGTATTGGTGCATTCCGGTTTGTGGAGTGTTACGTCTGGAGAGCTAACTGAAACGAATGTTCCAGAAGACCAACAATAACATTGCGAGTAAAGTCATCTCAATTGGCCTACATCAAGAATTGCTTGACGGCTGTGGAGGCATGGACCAAGTTGAAGGAGGTTCATCAACCAAGCGGACCTGTACGAAAGGTACAGTTATACAAGAAACTGCTTAATAAACGGATGGAGCAAGGGCAGAGTATGACGACCTACATAAGTGAATTTGTGGAAATTCTGGATGGTCTAACTGGAGTTGGAATAGAGCTAAACGACGAACTTCGCACTATCGTTTTGCTATCAAGCGTTCCAGAGCAATTTGAACATTTCGTGGTCGCTATGGAGACACGAGATAAGTTGCCTTCGTTCGAAGTTCTCAGCATAAAGTTAAAGAAGGAGAGCGAAAGAAAAGGAATAGCAGATAAACGAGTCGACACTAAGGCATTCGCTGCAACGCAGAAGCACAACTCACAGACGAAAACCTATGGGCAGAAGAAAAGAAGGAATATCGTTTGTTTCAAGTGTGGTGAACAAGGGCAAATTAAGTCCCAGTGTCAAAATGAGGGTGAGGGAGATCACCGCATGGCATCAAGAAATGTGGTGAATCGCCAAAGCAGCCTGCTGCACGCCTGTGACGTCAACAACATTGATTTCAAATCATTGATTTCCAAATTCATCGATTTCAAGAACCTGGTGGAACGGCAGACAGGAAGGAGACTTAAATGCCTGCGGAGTGATAATGGCGGAGAATTTGTCAATAAACAGTTTGACGAATGTCTGAGGCAGCATGGAATCGACAGACAGCTAACAATAGCGTATACTTCCCAGCAAAATGGAGTTGCGGAACGGGCAAATCGTACGCTAGTGGAGATGTCAAGATGCCTTCTGGTCCAGGTGGGACTGGGAGATCAGTTTTGGGCAGAAGCTGTCAACACTTCGGTTATTTGCGAAACCGCTCCCCTACTAGCGCATTAGAGAGTATGACTCCTATGGAAGCGTGGACGGGTAAGAAACCTTATGTACAACACCTAAAGGTTTTTGGATCTCTTGCAGTTGCTCTGGCAAGGGTCCGAAGTACGGCAGCAAATTTCAACCTAAAGGCAAAGAGTACATAATGGTTGGGTACTCTGTGGCAGCAAAAGGTTATCGACCTTATGATCCATCAACTCGACAATTGGTCGAGAAAAGGGATGTGATATTTGATGAACATCATGACGTGGCATCCAAGGCTGATGCCGTGACGATCAATCTGGAGGAACTGGAGGAGGCCCACCAGCAGCATGGACCCGGAGATGCAGGAATCGTTTCTGACTTATCCATCGACGCCGGCAGCTCCGATGAGAGTACAGATCAGTACGAGAGTGCCGAAGAAAAAGGTGAGCATGTCGTGGAGGAGGAACGCAGGGGACCGGTCGTCCTAAGATCATTCGGAGTGTAAAACCTGGACGCCCAAAGAAGCAGTACAATATTCTAGGCGCCCTTCTTTCGAAAAATGTTCCATTCCATTTACCATGACGGAGCTCAAGCTACATCTTCATCAAATGGATGAATGCACCGCGTATCTCAACAGCGATCTAAGTGAGACGGTCTACATAAAGCAGCCGGAAGGGTACTCCTGACAAGGTATTGCTTCTGAAAAGAGCAATATATGGCTTGAAGCAATCCGGAAGGGCCTGGAACGAGAAGCTAAATAGCGTATTGGTTAATATGGGATTCGTTGCCTGTAATAACGAGCCATGTTTGTACAAACATTGTGGAGAAGCTAATCTTGTACTAATGCTTGTATATGTTAACGATATACTTATAGCCAGCCAATCGCACGAGGATTTGCTAAAAATCAAGAGCAGCATCTCACGATCATTCGAGTGCGTTGACAAGTGTCAGCTTAACCATTTCCTGGGCATGGAAATCGAACGGGACGGCGATCTTGGAGCAATTACTTTAGGACATATAGGACAATATATAGGGATATATATATATATATAGATATATATAGGGATATCAATATTAGGACAATATATCAATGACTTATTGCATACCCATGGGATTGATTTTTGCAAATCGCCGAAGACACCTTTGGATCCTGGTTTTCAAATAGATTGCACAAGCCCCCAATGCAAAAAGGTGGATCCTACTTCTTATCCTACTTCAGTCCGTAGTAGGAGAGCTTATGTGGCTAGCTCTTATAACAAGGCCAGACATATTGCATTCGGTGTCAAAATTGGCACAACGGAATCAAAACCCGCATGCTGAACACATGGCAGGCAGAAAGCACGTCTTTAGATATCTCTCATCTACGATTGACATGAAACTACACTACCGATAATGTGGTCAATCGTTCTTTGGATACGTGGACGCGGATTGTTATTGTTTTATAGTTATAGGAAGGAGAAAGAGATCTTGGAGTAGTTAGAATTGTCCCGCTCTAAGAAATAGAGAATATGAAAATATGTATATCAATTTTTCCTCAGTCACAAATAAAGTTCCGAAGCATACACACGGTGTTTTAATTTTGTCGCTTCGAATTCTGCCGCTCAAGATTTAGCAGTTACCATATCTTTGGAATACTCATCTAAAGTTGAAATATTTTCAAAAAATAATGGCTATCTAAAACTGTTTCTATGTTCAAATAGTATCTTTTGCAGGTTCAGCCATTACATTTTTATATACCATGACATTGGAAATTTTCGGCCTGTGGTATCACCGACGACGAATGTTTAGAAGAATCAGTCACATTGAATGGACCGTAAAACTCCAATAAAGGAGATACTTTTATTGGCTTTTTTATTATTTCTGGGCTCGGATAATCAGGTCGAACCCATAAATTCGTTTTAATTCGTTTCCTTTAAACCGTCAAAAAAATTTTTTTTTTATTTGATATTATAGTTTTGGTTAAAAGTGTGCAACGCAGTAATATATTTACTATAAAGTTCGGCTCCGCACGATGTAAGCTTTCATTTCTTGTTTTTAGATAGCATTTAGCAAACTAACGTTCCAAAATTCAATAAAAAAAAAGCCTCCCATCTTTGGTATATTAGTGTTCTTTTCTAAATAAATGGTGAAATACCGGTGACGAATACAGTCGTATGCAAGCTCAAGTTCTCTTTTAATAATAATAAACCTTTGCCAAATCTGTATTATCAAGACCACCACCTCAAAAACTGAGCTGAGCTGAAATATTAGTGTGCCCCGCAAATATATATATTTTTTCAATACTGTGTAATACTTATAACGTTACAGTTGTGACGTTACAGATGTTCATATTAGCGGGAGCCCTGCGTAAAAGTCGCGCCTTGTTAAAAATACGTTAATTTTTTCCAATCCCACGTCAAAGCATCACCATATAGGTTTCGATAGGTCAGAAACACATCAACATAAGATAAACTCGCTAGCCTGGGAACTGGCTTAGGTTATTGAGCAGGTCAAATTATTCGTGCAAATTTTCAGCTAAAGGTCAAATTAAAAATTCAACCAAAATAATTAAAATATAATTTTTTTGAATATATTAATTGAATTTTAACTTTTTATATGTTATGTTGTATTAATACCTTACTGCTGGTACTTCTAATATATCCCACTCGACAGACATGTAAAATTCCGATAGATCCACACCAACATCAACTACGTTACTGCCTTGTTGTTCATCCATGTGTCTGAGGTCAACCTTGAAAAGCAGATTTAAAAAAATTACTTTATTAATAAATTCATAATAAAAACAATTTTAGAAAAACAAATAAAAAAAAAATTCAATAAAAACAAATAAAACTAACAAATGTTGCAACAATTAAAATTCTAAAATCATGCGAGTAACTTTTTTAGTAAATTAATTCGACTATCTTACTATAAAGAGTGAATAAACTTTTTGCAAATAATGTTTGCGAAACTAATTTATTTGTTAAGTACTATCGTATGACTGCACAACGTCTAAAAAATAGACGATCGTTATGAGAAACATGAATATTATAATGGTGAGCATCTTATATGGAAATAATCATTTCTACATAGTGGATTTTAATAGCTCATCAATAATACTGCCCTGCACTGGTTTTGGTTTTGTAAATAAGATGGGGTATAGTGTTTCTGAACCGCTGTTTGTGCTGATCACGAATCCGGAATCGAAATTCGCCTCTGCATTAATGGCGCATGCAAAAAGATTCGTTTTAAAGATCGCAAATCAAGTTTTCATTTCCAATATTATTCAATTTCGTAGCATGTCAGAATTTTGTGGTACAATTTTTTAAAAATGACCAAAAACGCATTTGATGCGTTTGAAATTGGCGGATGAAATTTTGGGACAGTGTAATTTATCTGGGCTTCACGCCTATTTAAATCTGTAAAATATATACATTTTCTGGTTTCTTTTAACAAATTGTGTTTTGTGAACACACACAAATTCAGTAAATTTGACCTTTGATCTCCCTCTAGACGTATAAAAGCGAAAGAGCTGCTGGCTCCCTAAAATTCCCATCCCAAGGCAGATCGCAACGATGTAGGCGGCGATGCCAAGGAATCCTTACCCATGGGACCTCCAACCGGCATAGTGATATTAGCCCAGGGTCGAGCCAAAAAAGATTCGTAAAAAATCGATTGTGGCAACCCAATTCAAAAAATGCAACGGTCGGATCTAAAACATTAGATTTGCGTTTGGTAATATTAATTAAGTATTGCTATCATATTTGCATTATTCCACTTTTGCCATTAAAGAAAAACGGATGTGTATTTTGTTCACATTGCAATTCTTAAATTTTTGAAAGTACAAAGTCTTAAGCAAATAAAATATAAAATTTTTATTTTTACTTTATTTATTTGTTGGATCATCTCAATGTGAAGAGGCAAATAACACGCTTTCAAATCTCAATCTTAGATATTATGAAAATAAAAATTTATGGTTTTAACCTTTCTTCTATGGCAACTATATGGGTTGAATTCTACAAGCAGACTAGGGGAATGCAAAAGTCCTTATGTTTAGTTGAATTCCTTGTTTTCTAAGGTTTTATTCGAAACTTTTGAGATTGAGATTTTCCTATATTACTGTTGCTGGCAGTGCCTCAAAGTTTTTTGGCACATTCTTCGTTTTTAAAAGTTGATAATTTTCGATGTTATACTGAATGATGTAAAAGAAAAGTTTCTCTAGCTAAAATCGAACGAATACCTGCGAAAAATCCTAGAACATCCTCAAAAGCTCTTTGATTTTGAATGTTGCATAATGTGATGTTACTCGATGTACTCTCTCTATGGTACTAGGTTTTTAGCAAAAATAAAATTGGTAGGATGCTAAGATGTTAACAAAATAAAGGTATACACAATAACAAATTAAAAATATTCTAATTTGGCACGTGCAAAAAAAAAGAAATAAAAGAAACACAGATACATGCTGGGTGAGAATATTTCTAACGTGTAATTTTGTATACAAATGTAAATAAAATAAAATTCATATCAGATATTTCAGGCAAGACGCGCGGGTTCCTCACCGGTATTTTACATCGTTTTAGAAGGTTTTTTTATTTGATATGAATAAAGAAAATATGGATGCGTTTATCTGATTAATGCTGTATTCACATTAAAGTTACCTTAAGGTCAGAACGACCGGGGTCGGTCGACTATAACCCTACAGGTGTCATATAACTGATTGATGCCGACTTCCATAATTCCATAACTTTGGTGTTTTGGATAGGCACACTAATTAAATCTGCCAAATTTCAGAAGGATCGTCCGCCTATATACGCAAATGGCAAAACTTTTAAAAGTTTACAACTTTACAAAAGAACAAATTAATTTAAAAGTGAATTTCGTATAAGTATCGGCCTTCTAAGGCTCGATATAATTTTCATAATATAAGCTGCTTCTTAACTGCAAGAGTATATCACCTTCCGCTCGAAACTAACTTTCGTTTCTTCTCATAGCTTTGCAGAGAAAGCTATATCATTTTGTTCAAAAGTTCGAACAGAATTAAAAAGAAAAGGAGTAAAAAAAAGGCTAAGCGGACTGCCTATTTGGTATTCGGGAAGCTGCGCTGGTAAATCACAGTGCTGGGGGATAAACTTATCTTAGGACAAAGTTAGGCAGAGGGTATGATCAAAATGATCAAAAGTTCACAAGTTCGAACAGACTTAAAAAGAAAAGGTGTAAAAAAAAACAAGAAAGGAAAGCTAGCTTCGGGTGGAGCCGAAGTTGATATACCCTTTCAGTTAGGTAGCAGCTTATATTATTATATACATATATATCAGATCGAATATAGTTGATCCTTATGAAAGTTTCACCATTAAATCCGTTTTCTATAAACAAATTTGGAAACAGCCCCAAGCATCTTTACAACTAGCAAGGTTGTGCCTATCGTTCAGTTATATGAAAGCTATAGGATATAGTCGGCCGATCCTTATGAAATTTGGTAAATCGGATTAATTTGCCCAAAACGGAATCTATAGCAAGTCTAATTTTTCTAACTTTAAAAACACCAAAGTTATTCAAGTTTATTTGTGATTCGATAAGTTCCGCGCAGAAGAATGTGTCGAACAACAAAAATTTGCATACACATTTTTGTATGTAATAATAAGTCTGCCCATGGTTAGTTTGTGGCATGGGATGGTTGACCACTGTACAAGTGTGTACAATTTTTAAGAGGTTAGGTGAGTTTTCGCGTCCAAAACTAGGACTATTTTCAAAAAATTTTTTTAATATAAACAATGAAAACTTTTATTAAAACTTGTAAGTTTCTTAAATATACATATTTAAAGAAGAGTTTGGAAAATTTTCAGAAAAAAATATTTAACAGTCAGCAATTGAGACGTCATTTCCCATGACCCCTTTAAAAAAAAGGTGCTGCCGCGTTGACAGCACAATTCCTGACGGAATCATCTCAAATGAAAAAACTACATATTTTCCTTTAGTACAAACCTGAAACTAGAAACTGAACGAAGGAAAAAAAAAACAAGTGAAAATTTTTTTTTCCTTTTTGGGACACTTTTTTGCAAAAAAATTAAAATTTTGGTGAAAATTTAATCGCATCTTGAAGGCCTGTGCCAAATTTTATCAAGATCGGTCGTTTCGTTAAGATCGAGTAGTTTTCGAGAAATCTTGACAACCGACTTCGAAAACACAGTTTTGAGAAAAACGCGCTTAAAGTTTGCGCCCTGCCTATACCTGACCTCGAATCGACTTGAAAATTTGGGAGAATATTTTCAACATTCTGTACAATTTTATAAAAAAACAAGAAAGGAAAGCTAACTTCGGGCGGAGCCGAAGTTGATATACCCTTGCAGTTCAGTCGCAGTCGCATCTTATATTATTAGATATATAGAGGATCGTATATAGTCGGCCGATCCTTATGAAATTTGGCAAATCAGATTATTTTGTCCAAAATAGAATCTGTACCAAGTCCCATCTTTCTAACTTAAAAAACACCAAAGTTATGCCAATTCCGATCGTTGTATGACAGCTATAGGATATAGTCGGCCGATCCTTATGAAATTTTGTACATAAGATATGTTGGGCAAATATAACATGTGTGGAAAGTCCCAACCCTCTATCTTAAAAAACAACAGTTATGGCATTTCCGATCAATCAGTTATATGGCAGCTAAAGGATATAGTCGACCGATCCCGGCCGTTCCGACTAATGTACTACCTGCAAGGAAAAGAAGGATGTGTGCAAAGTTTCAACTCGATAGCTCTAAAACTTAGAGACTAGTTTGCGTAGAAACCGACAGACAGACGAACAGACGGACATGCTTATATCGACTCAGGAGGTGATCCTCAACAATAATATATATACTTTATAGGGTCGGAGATGTCTCCTTCACTGCGTTGCACACTTTTGACCAAAATTATAATACCGTCTGCAAGGGTATAATAAAAAAAAAATCGATTTTTTTGAAGCCGCCAAACTTACCTAACCCTTTAAGGGCGACACGTTCTCGTTAACGGTTTTAAAAACGCTCAGCAGCTGAGAGAGAGACAATCTCTGCTGCTGAGTAAGGTCTGATCTTAAGGACGTAGACAGGCATGGCAATAGTTCGCTATAGTTCGATGGCAACGGAGAAAAGACTGAAGCTTGTATAGCAAGATCATTAAGAGACGCACCGCCGAAACGAACAGAACTTGCTGTGCCTTGAATGGACAATTTAGAGCCTCCTCCGATATCAGAAGTGGAATCGGCTTTGCCTACTGGTAATATCATTGAATTATATTTGTCAGCGTTGGAAATGCAAAACCGTAACCTAATGAAAATAATTAAAATCATGCAGACTCTAAGGGCGCCGCAATTCGATGGAAAAGCATCATTGAAGTGGAGCCCCCATCTTGGTGTAGCACGGTTGACCTCATCTTTGCTGACAACGGTCTTCAAAGCAGACCAGATTGCTGCTAACCAGGTAGCCCTAATTAAGGCATTGGAATATCAGAATTTCAGAAATATGATTCGCCGGGATTACATGAGATCGATTCAAGGAACGTTTTGGCCAATATTTCGTGGGTATTGAAACCGCTGCTGATAAGGTATTGAAATTGTTAAAAGGTCGACGCGAGTTTGAAACTTTAACTTAAACACCGTATCGCAGCGCGTTTGTTCAGTGTCATATTTGGGCAATTATATATATTTGGCTTTATCAATTTAAAAAGTTTCAATCCAAATATAACTCTGAATATTTTTTTTTTCTGGCTTTTACAGTTTATTAAGCAATTATCTTTTTGCTTTCGTAAATTGCTTAAGGGGGGGTTAGGGTCTGAGCAAGCAAAAAAAGACACATTTTCATGTTTTTTTTTTGAGGATCTGGTAAACATCTATTTATTTAAACTATTTTTAGATTGAAGTACAACATTTGAAGAATGTTTTGTAAAATTTTCAGAAAAAAATAATAAGAACTACGGCAATGGCGACCATTATTAGCAGGCTCCTCGAAAAAAAGTTGCATTGCAGTGCCCCTCATATATCGGTTGTAGATTATCTGAAATCAAAAAATCAAAGTTCTATCGTTAGATAGACATTTTTCCCAGGTAACCCTGGGAGGGTTTTTAGAAGTTCCGATTTTTAAATTTTTGGGAACACTTTGAAGTGAAAAACGTGATTTTTGAGGAAAAAAATCGGCTAATTTGTTATTTAAAAAATAGAAATTTAAGGGGGCAGGATGGTTTGAGACTTCAAAAAAATTTTTTTTTCAGAAATTTTTTATATAATAGAACATTATCTTAGGAATATCCTGTGAAAGTTTCATGTCGATCGGACTAAAACTTGCTGAGATACCGATTTTATAGTTTTTTTCTCTCCATATACTTTCCATTGCTTTTAAAACTTTAGACGCGTTTTGCTCAAAACAACTTTTTCAAGTCGGTGCGTAACGTAACTCAAAAAGTAATGCTCGGATCTTAATAAAATTTTGTACACATCTTTAATACAATAAATACTTGCGGATGAACGAGCCCTTTTTTTTTAAAAAAATTTTTTTTACTTTTTTTAGGGGCAAAAATGGGCGGATTTGTATGTAAAAATGGCACTTTTGACTTTGAAACCGCGCCAAAAATTCAAAATTGCATATTTTTCAAAATGGTTTCGTTCATCCGCACAAGAAACAAATATTTTAAGTAAATCAATTCAATTTTTTGATTTTAGATAACACTGTAAGGCCAGACTTTACGCACCGCAAGAGACCAATTTTTTGAAGCGACTCCGGCCGACTGCCGTCACGGAATAAATAATAATTATTTCTTAATAAAAAATATTCTTAAATACTCTACAAATATAGCCATTTATCGTGTAAAAAAATTGGATCATTTCGTTCACTCAGAAATGAGAAAAAAAATCGCAAAAATGTGCTTTTTTTCAGCCCCTGAAACCATCCTGCCCCCTTAAACAAATTTGGAAAAAACTCTCCAGGGATACCTGGTCAATTATGTTGGCAAGAAGTGGTAAAAATTTCAAAACGATCGATTCAGTAGTTTTGAAGTTATGATGGGCACCGACTTTGAAAAAGTGAGTTTTGGGAAAAACGCTTTGAAGTTTTTCTCTCCGTTGGCCTGGCTCGGAGGTGGGGTTGCTAAAATCGCTGTATCTTTGTTAATAATGAACCTATCCATCTAAAATTTGGACACAGTATTCTTGAAAGGTTCTTTAATAAGAAAATAAAAAAAAAAAAAAATCGAAAAAAAAAATTTTTAAAACCCCCCCTTAAGGAAAAATTGTTTTTCTAGTAAAAAAAAAACAAAAAATATAAAATAGATTACAATGCTATATGCTCATTAAAATTTTGCAATAAACCGATTTAATCGTCCCAGGCAACCATCTATTGTTGGTTGTGCGAAAGAATGCCAAATTTACTGGCATTACTGCATCTGTCTCGGATGCCATATCCCGTCGTGTTGGCCTCTATTATTGCTGCAGTGGGCATCGGGTGTCCAAGATGAAATGCGATCCTTCATGCGACTGACCAAGAGTGGATTAAAGAATTGATCGTTGATTTCTGAAAAATCGACGATCAACTTAACGATCAACTCAGTGCGTGGGAAACTCATTTCAATAGCCTTCAGCTGTTGAATGAATTTCCTAAACGGAAAAACTCTGCAAGGGAGTTGCAGCTCCCAAGATCGCAGGACAGCTTGATCCTCCCGCAATGATGCAGCCGCTCATTTCTCTTGATGATGGGCATTTTTGACTTATTCCTAGGTCAGATCAACCATCTTAGAAATTTTTTAGGTCAGCTAATTTAGGTCAGGTTATGTTTTGTATCTGATCCTGATGGTACCATTCTTTCCAGAGCTTTACCCTTCTCAACCCCTGAAGATTCTTATCACCCAGCGCTTGAGGTTTCAATCGAAACCATTTCTAGTGTCGATCACACAAGCCTTCCTGAAGGCTTCCGTCAATAAAGATTCGTTGTTTTTGTAAGGCTGACTTTCACAAACTTAATTGGTTAATGAATACTTTTGACTGGTCCGATATTCTAGCATGCACCGATATAAATATCATTTTAGTATTTATTATACTTTAGATACATTATTGACATAAGTCAATACATAAGTCTGCCGTGAAAATATACGACCGATTTAAAAATTCCTCCTTGGTTTACAAGGTCCCTCACGAAATTAAATCAAATAAAAACAGGCTTTTCAATTAATATAAAATAACCTGTAGCAGAATAGATTTCTCAAGATACCTAACAGGCCGGTTAGATTTCAAACGGCGAATGTTAAAAAAATTATATTCGCCGCTGTCGGATTCAGTTCACTTAAGATCTAAAGCAGTTTTATAACTTTGTAAACACTAAGTGTAAAAACGTATCTTTTCCTTCTCTATTTACGTTTAAAATTCTTCAGCGACCTCAGATTAGGCCATTGCTGATTTATTCGTAACATTTTTTCAAGCAACTTATTCACCTCCTAAAATCTTAGATCAGCCATAAGCATACAACATTCAATCATCAAATTATTGGATCTTCAAAAGGTTAAACCAGTCTATTCGCCAGCACCCGATGGAGTACCTAAAATACTGCACCAGGGCTCTGTGCAAACCTCTACAAAAACTTTTCAACGGATCTTTGGAATCTTCGATTTTCCCCTTTAAGTGGAAGGAACTTTCATAATATCCCTGATTAAAAAAGAGAAATCATCCGATGCTGCTAACTACAGAGGCATCTCCAAATTGTCAGCGATTCCAAAGTTACACGAAAAATTAATAACTCCTCATTTGCAACACCTTTGCTCTTCAATCATTTCTCCATGTCAGCATGGTTTCATTAAGCGTCGCTCCACCACCACTAATTGATTGGAGTTGACAATCTTTGTGCTGTTACATATACAGACATCAGTAAACCTTTTGAATCAGCTAACCACTAACTCCTATTGAGTTAACTAAATCTTTTAGGATTTCCTACAGCTCTTCTTATGTGGATCTCAAGCTACTTAGATGAAAGAACACAGAGAGTCTTATTTAAAAATGAATATTCCCGCTTTGTTACATTTGAAGTCCCTCAATGAAGCCATCTTGGCCTGTTACTATTCATTCTATTTGTTAATGACTTGCCCCATCCTTAACGAACTCGCTGGTACTAATGTACGCAGACGATGTTAAGCATTGTCATCAATATAAATCCTCGTCTGCCCATCACAAACTTCAGTCTGATCTCGATAATTTTCCAAAATGATGTTTAGCTAATGGGATAATACATAATGGATCAAAATGCAAACTTATGTCTTTTTATCGTAATAGTTCTCACCAGGCTATGTACTATCTCTAAGGAATTGCCTTAGAAAAATTAACTCCGGTTTATGATCTTGCTGTCCTTTTAGATATAAAACTCAAATTTTCGTTCAAATATGCACATAATAATCCTCTTAGGATTTTATATTCGAACTATAATTGTGTGTATCGCATTATTTCACTTTCATCCCTTTTAAATACGAAAACCTGCATTTTAAAAAACATAGAAGAGCCTACAAGAGCATAGAAATTCTTCCTCGTTATCTTTAAAATCTTTCTTTTTACATATACTAGCTTGAATTAATTCCAGCGATTCAAGCCGTACGTTATGCGACAATTTGGAGATGCCTCTGTAGTTAGCAGCATCGGATGATTTATCTTTTTTAATCAGGGATATTATGAAAGTTCCTCCCACTCGTTATGCAATAATGGGCGATGCAGCTGGTTCGGACCGCATGAAGTTCAAATTTCCATCGGTGATGATATGCAATTACTGTGGAAAGGCATCGCACACATTTCCAGGACTTCCGCGTAACTATCAAAGCTGATAAATTTTAAAATTTTAAAACGACAAGGGTCTTTATAAATTCTGATACTGTATTAGACGAGTCTGATAAATTGGCTTTAACAAAACTATTAATTAGCTGCTCGAGTCTCGACGGGGTGGTTGGAAATTAAATAAATATATCTGCAAAAGATGGTTCAGCGATGCCCTTATAGGCTTGGCGAAGAATAAAAAAAGCTTACGCATTGAAAAATTGATGAATTGTTGAAAGAAAATATTATTCGTCCAAGTTTTATGATAATACCGTTGCTGATAGGTATCCGTTACCTGTTATCGCAGATCAGATTTCCTGGCTTTGTTGTGCAAAGTATTTCTCGCGCCTAGATATGATTGGTAGTTTCTACCAAATTGCAGTACACGAAGATTCGACTGAGCGAACTGCGTTTGAGATGCCAGAGGGCCAGTACGAGTTTTTGAAATGGCTTGAAATATGCACATATTTCGTTTCGTTTATATCGATGACGTGTTGGTAATTTCCGAAACTATTGAGTAAGGCGGGATTTTCATTTAATGTAAATAAATGTTTCTTTTTATAAACTAGTATAGAGTATCTATCTTGGTTTTAATATAATTTATGGTTAAAGGGTTATGGTTAGACCGAACGCACATAAAGTAACGGCTGTTGTACTCACCGCCCTCACAATCTCTGACCCAATTACGACAACTCATAGAAATCCGAACAAAGTCCGGTGACCTGCACAATAACAATCCGAATCGGAGGCCCAAGTGGGGCAAATGGGGGGAGCAACGAAAAAAGCCCGCCGATAGAAATGCAACGGGAATTAGAGAAAGTTAACGGCGAGAGCAGAGGAGCGAAGGATTAACGGCAGAAAGCGAGATTTGCAAGGATTAAAAGACGCCTCAGGCACTATATAAGGAGGGCCTCAGGAGCAAATCCGGACCGAGTCTTCTAGGGAAGCTGGAAGAGTTGAGTGAAAGACGTCCCGTGGGTAAGTCTCACATTCAAGCGAAAAAGGAATTAGGAGTATAGGCTGATGGACCCCCCTTTAGTAAGTCCGACAGACTCAAGTGCGGGATTTTAAGCGAGTGCACAAGGACTTGCGATTCGTAGCTAAAGGACCCCCTGTGGGTAAGTCCGGCGGTGGTACGCGAATCAGCCAAGGAGTAGAAATCAACGAGCAAGTGGAAAAAGCCCAAGGGTAAAACGAGTTGGGTTGTGTTATTCCCGGACACAACAGGTATCCAGGTATCAAGCCCAACAGTAAAACCAAACAGGGACACCCCGGTCAAGTCAATAGAATCCTGATCCAGGCGCTGGGGCGTATGCACATCGTAGAACCTGGAGTTAAAGGAGACGCGACGCCAAAACCTCTGGTCTGCCATAGATACTGCGGAGCGTCAGGCCGCCAGTGTATCCCAGTGAGCCATGGATACCGAAGGTCCACGGCGCCCGAAAAGGAGAAGCCGCGAAAGGAGCAGCGACAGGATCAACCACTGGATCAGGATCAGCGGCAGCGGCGACAACGGGTGCAGCAACAGGAGCGGCGCCAACGACAGGAGCGGCGGCGACAACAAGAGAGCAGCGACGACAACAACAGTGACAGCATAGGCCCCGCAACTGGAGCACGTGAGTCCAAAGCTTTGGGAGGGCGTGTGTATTGGCACCAACCCGGAACGGTGATCGGGGATCGACGGGAGGACGAGCGGTCGGTCGGCTGAGCCAAGCAGCCGGTGAGATTCACCCTTTTGTAACTTTATCGAAATAAAGGGTATATTTATAAAACGAAGCACCCTGTGTTATTTCTGGGCTCGGGCAATCACGTCGAATATATAAATTCGGTGGACCGATCCCCCAAACTCTGTGAGCTAGCCGCGGCATTTGTTGCGAGCAAAAGCAAAGAAAAATATAATTCGTACGGGTTAGAAACGCTATCGGTAGTTGAGGATATCAGACATTTTCGCCACTACTTGCTACGTTGCTGCCTTCTTTGTTTATACGGACTGTTGTTTCTTAAAGGCTACTCGTGGTACTCATAAAGGTAGACTTAACGAGGATACATAGGTGGTGGTCATTTTTTCAATTGTTTCACCTTTACATAGAGTACTGGAAGGGTTAAAATGCGAAAAAATTTGACAGAGGTAAGGTTTGTGAGATTTCAGAAATTGTAAATAAATTAAGGAATAATGAATTGTCAGCTAATTTAGATAAGTCTAATGAATTGCGTAAAGGTATTTACATAGATATATACATAGATACATCATAGATAATACATACAAAATGGTAAAACCAAATGTCAATCTGTAATTTCTCGATCGTTTCGATAGGCCATAATAAACATGTCCATGAATGAGAAATACAACTTGGATGGGAAAAAAACTTAGATAAGGTATATATGGTGAGTTCAAAATATGTCTAAATATATCCGATTGTATCAATCGAAAATTGTATCACATACAAAACATCAAAACCACCTGAACAGGCCGAGCTACACTCAATTCCTAAAATAAATATACCATGGCACACAGTTTATATTAATATAACAACAAAATTGAGTTTTAAAAATGATCTTAAAGAATATGTTATCGTTATAATTAATACATTTACAAAATTTGATTACTTTTATCATACATTGAATATAGATACCGGAAGCAGTTTTAAAGCTGTAAAATCTATTGTTTCTTTATTAGTCGTGCCTAGTCTATAATTCGATGGACCAAGTTTGATGTGTCACCAGTATGGGTTTCCGTGTGTTTTGTACCTCTTACAAGATTGATGACAATGAGAGGAAAACTGTTCACACAAGAACTTGTGATTTGTCAGGAAGACATTGTCGTAGAATGGTAAATCTGGCCATGGTTCGAACATTTTACAAGTCTGTACGTTTTTAATGGTCGACACGTTTCTAACTGTTCTAAGAGCGCACTGCAGATGAGAGAAAGATACAATTTCTGCTGCTAAGTAATTGCAGATAAAAGACTAAAGCTTGTATAGAACTTGCTGTGCCTGCAGAATGGACAATTTAGAGTCAACTCTTACATGTTATTATTATTTTTTTATACCCTTGCAGGGGGTATTATAATTTTGGTCAAAAGAATGCAACGCAGTGAAGGAGACATCTCCGACCCTATAAAGTATGTATATATATTCTATATTAGGATCACATCCTGAGTCGATATGAGCATGTCCGTCTGTCCTACGCAAACAAGTCTCTTAGTTATAAAGCTATCGAGTTCAAACTTTGCACACATCCTTGTTTTGTTTGCTGGAAGTATATAAGTCGGAACGCCCGGGATCGGTCGACTATATCCTATTGCTGCCATATAACTGATTGATCGGAAATGCCATTACTTTGGTTTTTTTTGAGATTGTGGGTTGGGACTTTCCATACATGTTATATATGACCAAAATATCTTCTGTACAAAATTTTATAAGAATCGGCCGACTATATCCTATAGCTGTCATTGAACGATCGGAATTGGCATACCTGTGGTGTTTTTTTAAGTTAGAAAAATGGGTCTTAGTACAGACTTACTTTGGGCAAAGTAATCCGATTTGCCAAATATCATAAGTATCGGACGACTATATCCAATAGCGGCCATATAACTGAATGAGCGGAAATGGCACAACCTTTCTGTTTTTAAAAATGCTTGGGGCTGTTTCCAACATTTTTATGCGAAAATTGATTATCGGATCAATGAAATTTTCATAAGGATCGACCAACTAACTGCAAGGGTATATAAGCTTCGGCTCCGCCCGAAGTTAGCTTTCCTTTCTTGTTTTTTTTTAAGATTAAATAGTAAATTTATTATGGCATTAAAAGAATACAAAATTATTGTGGTAAAATATTGAATTTGTTCTTACCAATACCAATAAAGATATTGCATTATCTCTTCCACCTAATGCCCATTGGACTGACCGAGGCGAGCACTCAGCAGAAACCCAATACCAAGCGATCTGAGTCAGCAGACCCAGAACTAGTTTACCTAGCACGTACATTCTTTAATATTGACTTTACTTATTGACCTTATATGTATGTAATTATCTGATCTTATAAAAGTTCATCTGATCCATAATAAAGACAGTTGCGAATACAGAGTTAATCGATTCGTTACTCAGTATTATCCCGTGGCAGTTAAAATCAAACCTAATCACAATCTACACATACCCGAGTCCAGCCATCCGTACCAGGACCTCAACTCTTATCCCGCACCTCTCTCCTTATGCTGACCTTAGCAAGCCGCGCCTAACTCAGAGCGGCCTAAGGAAAATCCAGGATAACAGTAGTCAGGACTATAATAGGTTTTGACTACGACTCCGTGACTTACCGTTACTCCCGCAAGTCCAAGTTTGATAATAGTGCCCAGCGCCATGTTCTCCCTCAACTATGATGCTTTGGGCAGTGCTCCTCATGAGCCTTCCATGGACCATGTTTTTTTCATTCTACATTTTATAACCTTGTTGAATACCATTTCTATAAATATTACTACTTTTAAACGTTATTTGTTGGGATTCTATGCTGTGTCCTGCTCTTACTCAGCTGTGCCTCCGGATTATGTTTTCAACCTTGACCGGCAGCTGATTCGTAGATAAACTGTAGCCCAAGTTCCTATACAAAGATAATTGCACTAATTGTGACAGCCGTTCGCAAATAAATTCATTGATCTTGATCGGCCGTATTTTATTAATTATAAATTAATTCGGTGCTGTCAAAAACCTTGTTGTAACATTTAGCCCTATTAATCTGAACTAAACTGATGACCTGGCTCTCAAAGCTCAAAAGGGTCACTATAATTGATATGATGAATGGAGATTATAGGTTGGGAGAGCAAAGTGCGACCACTTTTACCGTAGTATATTCGCATCGTTTATATACATGAGCTTCTACCGGAATGGAAGGCCAACTATAGCCGATGTTTTCAAATACATCTGGTCAGATATACTATATTAGTAAACGATATATATGCAAAATTTATGCAAAATTTGAAAAGGATATATTAAAAATTAAGATTTCTCAAAATATTCAATAAATGTAATTAGTAGATTAAGTAGTAGATTAATATATAATTTATTATTATTAATAATACTTCTTATTTGATTTAGTTTGAGTTACAATAGGCAATAATAATTTTTTCTATATTGATACTTTTTTAGCTTTTTCAATATTACAAGATGTAGTTGGAATATATTATATTATTAAATATATATAGTTTTCCGATCTTTATGAGAATTACACTTTTAAATCAATTTAAAAAAAAAATTTTTTTTTTAAATGCCAAGGTTGTCGGCCGATTCTTATGAAATTTGCTAGAACGGATTATTTTTCCTCTAATGTAATCTGTTTTTACTCCGAACCGATCATTTATGTGGCAGCTATAGAATAAACATAAGATAAAACTTGGTAGTCGACCTAAAATCAATTCAACTGAAAATCCCATCCCTCAAACTTAAAAAACACAAAAGTTAGGGCATTTCAAAGGTAAGCCCTGGTCCGGCAGTTACTCACTCCTAACAGCGGCAAGGCTCCTACAAAGATAGGAGAGGAGCAGTCTTCATCCTAATGAGGGCGGACCCATTGGTGGAATCTTTGCCGGACCTAGCCGAGATCATAAGATGGGCCAAAAAAAAAACATGGCAGCCGGCAAAGGCGCGTTGGATCCAAAGAAGCTAATCAAAGGCGCCTCTTTCAAGAAGGTCGCACAGAGTGCGAAAAGATAGAAGTCGACCAAAAGTAGAGCGCCTCAAGCTAATAAGAAGAATGTGCAGACACAGACGGTCAACAAATCTTTCGCCGAAATGTTGAAGTGTAGGATCATTATTGGAGCCATTGACAATGGCTCCAAGGATGGTCTAATGTCCAAGAAACCTTGGTAGAAGGTTGTAAACGAACTGCACGGGCGCTTCATGGAAATGATGCTACTAGCGGGGTACCAGGGTAGCATCAAGGTAATACCGTGCCAAAATGCTGACCTTGCATCTTGCATATGGGTCTATACGCGCATGATAGCGATCTCTGGGAGAGGTATACTCAGAAGCCAGATTGGAGGCGGTAGATTGGGGCAAAGTCCCCAGCAAACCGAGGGCCCGCGTATGGCTGACAGAGAAACCGTCGGACCCTACCACAACTCTGGCTATGCTGGCGTGTAACCCTATCGTCAAGGTAGAAGATGAAGTGGGTCAACGACGTCAGATGGTCGTCACACTGAACGAGGAAACCGTAAATATCTTGGAAGTTGCCGACAACCGGATTAAATACGGTTTCGAGCACGTTATGATTAGGATCTATAAGTCGGATGCGAGAAGCAACTCTGAAGGCAAGTCTGGAGACAGACGTCCAGGAGCCAGACTTGGATGAACCCACCAAAGAAGGGCGCCCCGAGGGAATGTCGGATGTAGAGGAGGACATTCTGGAAGGGTACACCTCAGAGGGGAGTTGGCTAAGAGCCGTCGGGAAAGAGGAGGACTCTTTTCTGGGATCTGACACTGAGGCGGAAGATACTGTGGTGGAAAATCTTAAGGATGTCTCTGATATTCCTACAGATAAATCTTCACCACAGTAAGGAGGAATCCGCTGCCCCCTACTTCACCTTGCTAACAGTGGAGCTAATCCATGAAGACAGGATTCTTGTTTCGGGGGCGTCGGAGTTCAGGCTTTGTACCGCCGATATAACAGGTAAAAAACAAACAAACATTTTCGCAATAAAAAAAAAAAACTTAATATCTTCTTACTACCAGGTTCCAACAACGAGTCAATTTCCTCGATTGAGAAGGATATTTTCATGACCAAGGCAGGGAAACCCTCTCACTGCACCCCCAAGGACAATAGACTAATAAGTCTCTCGTCCTGTTTTTCTTAAGACAATGGAAAGGCTGATAGGTGTCCATCTGCACCTGACCATAATACTACCATGACTAGGAATAGACGATCGATTCGATCACCTAATGCAACAACTTCTGGTCAACAGCTTATCGAGGCTACTCTAGGAGGATCGTCAAGAGGTTCACCACACAAGAAGGAACGTGGTAATAAACAACTAACTCCGGTCCTTACAGGGTGGAGGCTGCAGAGTATTTGCGAACACGGACAGTGTTGCTTTTGCCTTTGTCGGAAAATTCCCGCAAACTCTGTGCGACCTAATGACAGAGAAGCTGGAAATTCTCTGGGTCAAATTCCATTTTGGGTTATCTGTCAAATTGCATGAGGATCGGCCGACTAAATCTTATAGCTGCCATATAACTGAACGATCGGAAATTGCACAGCCTTGCTTTTTAAAGATGCTTGTGGCTGTATCTAACATTTTTATTAAAAAATTGATTTTTGGTGAAATTTTCATAAGGATCGGCCAAATATATATACGCTATATATATATATATATAAATATAAGCTGCTACCTTACTGCAAGGGTATAATCAACGTCGGCTCCGCCCGAAATTAGCTTTCCTTTCATTTTTTAAATAATGTTATTAATGGTAAAGTAGAATTGTGCAGTGTTCCATTAAGTGTGATATGTTACAATAACCCATTGTTGATACATATTGAATTTTATAGTTTTTGCCTTCCACTTCACCCATTTAATTTTATCACTTGAACAAGTCTACCCTTTTACTTATAAATGTCGCTGTTAAATGTTTATATTGGGTTTCACTAGATGGATTTCACGGATGGCTCGATTGACGATTTTTATACCACTGAGGGCATCTCAGACCTCTTTGCTAAATATTTTGCCTGAAACCTGGAACCGAAGGACTCTTGGGATGAGCAGGAAGTACTTCGAAAAATTTTTGATCTTCTTGAGGTTAGAAGCTTGGGCATATTAGATTGTGACAGATCACGGTTGCTAACCGTGGATTCGGCTTTAGCCATGTCCTTCGCCCAGATTCATCCTTCGGTGAATCTGGTGGGCCAACGTAGTCAGTATATTAAATATCAAACGTCAGTGGAGAAAGGAGTGGAGGATACACGTTTCTAGACCTTTTACTAAAATACTTAACTTTTAAATGTTGGTAAAAGCTGGATATTTACTTCACCATTAATATATGTACCTTGAGCTTATGTAGGAAAACGACATACAGCAGAGTTCTACGGTTTGTAAATGAAGCTATGATAATTATAAAATGTCGAATATGGTGGGAAGGAAAGTTCAACAATTTTTATAACAATTTATTCCTATGAGCGAAAATCAGGAAGATTTTGTACAGATACTATGTAATATCAGCTGTACTCTGTATTGAGGACTCCAGACACACGATCCACATTCAAGTATCGGTCGGACTAAAGATACATGTGTATAAAGTTTTTATACAATTTGAGTGATTAAATCATTATTATATATGGTCGGAAAATTCAAGTTTTAAATTTAATGAGAAAATGGGTAACCTGGTATGGGCTAGATTGATAAAATGATATTATTTTATACTTGAACTTATTAAACTTTAAGTAATTTCCGAACTCGATATTTTAAAATTATCGGAATCGGATTGTTGTCTTAATTAGGTTTCTGCGAATTTATATTGAAGGCAAAAAAAACCAGTGTGCTTGTTAAGGCAAGATGCAATTCCAAGATGGTTCATGGATAGATTATTGAACTACAACGGAGTTGCAAATATGGAGTAATTCTTTTTTTTTTTAAGATTTGCATTTTCTAAGAATTTTAAAATGCCTCTACAGTTTTTTATGTAAGAATACATCCAAAGGGAAAGAGCGATTCCGCCTGGATCGGAAACAAAACACATGTCCAGCAGCCCACGTATAGATGTTCGAAACTTAATGTCCACAAACAATTTACATTTTAACTATTCAGGAACGAAAATTAAGTATACAGAAAGGACTCCTCCTCCTTTTTGCAGAGGTTTATCCCGTCTAAAAGTAGTGTATCCAATTGGAAAAACTTGGAAGATCTCTGATTTCTTGGTTCTCCGACAGCTTATAAATAACTTTGAAGAGAAAAATAATATTTCTTACAGGTGGAATCACCTGTAACGATTTTGGTGCTGCGAACGGTAAGATCGCAACATGAGTCCGCACAAAGGGTTCAGGCGGGGATCCGAGAATGCAGTTAGCATCAGTGGAATCTCTAGGATTGATGCCATGAACGACAAAGCAGACTTATTTTGCTTATTAACAAATTCGGATTTATTTATAAGAAAAAACTCAGTAGTCCATTAGGATTAGGATCAAAAGGATTTGTTCTATCCCATAAAGGATCATGTTGCATCCTGAACATCCTGACATACATTGCAACAATAACGGAGGCCAGGCCATTAGCGACCGAAATTAAAAATGTTAAGTCCAATGTTATTATTTATTTGTTTATACAATTTCAGCCCAAAATAAGTGCATACTCCGGTTAAACTCAAGCTAAGCTTGCACGCAGAATATAGGGGGCTTTATATAGAAAACTTGTACTAGAAAACTCTTACTGGAGATTTTGTCAATTTTCACACATACCACCTTATACATGAGGGGGCATTCAGAGTTGTTATTAAGAACTTGCACTTCTTAAGGGATATTGACTTAATTAAATAAGATGTAGAGTCCAAAGGTCAAGCTGCTAGAAACATTAGTAATATTAAAAGACGCGTCCCCAAAGAGCCTTTGAACTTGTTCTAATTAGACATCGAGACTACCAATAGGAACAAAGATATATACAAAGTTAAACTCATTGGGAACGCAATTGTTAATATAGGACCCCCCCCCCAATAAAACCAAAGAAATCGTTCAGTGCTACCGTTGCCAGGAATTTGGACACTCACAGATGTGTGAAATGCTCTCTTAGCCATCCCAGTCATTTGTCCAAAAGATAACGAGCAACCAGCAAAATGTGCCAACTGCAATGAAGATCATACTGTTAGTTACAAAGAGCGTAAAGTTTATCAGGAACTTATATAAAAAAAACAGTAAGCGGAAGCAATCACCTGACAAACACCAAAGATGAAAACAAAGAAATTTACTATGCTACAACACAATCATTTGCTCCGCCTAATAATTCGACTCAACAACCATTCATACGCTCAAGCTGCTGCAGAAAATAGTATCTCGAACACGTCTTTAAAACGAATAGAACCACTTCTAGAAAAGCAATTGGAACTTACCAATAATTTACTCAATATGATGATGTTACTTGTAAATAGGCAATGCAAATAAATCTAAACTATTTAATATTTTTTAATATTTTTATTTTTAAAAACGAATGAAATTGACGTCATGATTATCTTAAAAACATATCACCAGCAAATCTTATTTTAGAATTATTGGATACAACACAGCAAGAGCTGACCAATTAAGCTAAAATGTATGCACGCAGTCAATAATAACGAATTTACCTCATAGATTCACAATAAATTAACTAGATTTTCAAAACTCAGATCATTTTCCACTAATAGCTACTTACAGCACAATAGCCCATATGTTGGAAAAGCCCTACAAAGTCATTTCAGCCTCTACGGTCATTAACGCATTCAAGAGCTACCTAGACTTTTCTAAAACCCTGGATATTTCGTTAAAAATAGGAGAGGAGATAGACTATGCTGTGGAGCTTTTCACAAATACAATTCATAAAGCGAGCTACAGAAACACGAATCATGCTCTTAATCATCAACACCCAAACCAATTTTACCTTTCAATCGAAATTCAAAAAAAAACATTAGAAGAAAACTGCGAAAACGCTGGCAAGAAACTCACTACCCTGCAGACAAAAATTATACAACAAGGCTGCATCTGAGCTTAGTCAACTGCTGTCGAATTACCGCAATGAATCTCTAGATGCGTATCTAAGAAACTTAGATCGTAAATCCTGCAACAATGAACACAACCTATGGATGGAGGGCGACTAAATACCTAAAGAGACCAGCTAAAAGCGTTAAAATATTCGTAACAGCAATGGAACTTGGTGTAGGTCTAATAATGAACAAGTGAAGCATTAGCACAACATCTGCAATATGTGTAGGTAGATAGGTAGGTAGTAATCCAAATGTCTCACTTAATGGCTCGGCAATTCCACAAAGTACCTGTGTCAAGTATCTGGACCTACATCTCGACCGCAGATTAACATGGAAAAGGACATAAAAGCCAAATGTCAGCAACTCAGACTCAAAACATCAAAAATTTCGTTGTTGACAAGTCGAAAATCGGAAACCTCACTGGAAAACAAAATTCGTCTCTAAAAATCTATACCACAAAGCCTGTTAGACTCTTGCTTTGGGGAACTGCTAGCAACTCAAATATTGAGATACTTCAGCGATACCAGTCAAAAATATTGCGACAAATTGTCAATGCTCCTTTTTTTGTAACAAATTTAAAAATTTACAATGATCTTAATATTCCAACCATTAAGGAAGAAACAATCAAAATTAGTAAGAAACACCTTAACAGACTTCATAATCATGAAAATAATTGAGCCTTAAGTCTAGTAGGTAACAGCTTATCAGTAAGAAGACTAAAAAGATACCACTTACTCGATCTCCCGGATAGATACACATCAACAGAAGAGATGTTATCACAGCGGACGGTAGTCCGCTATGGGGCGATACGCGTGCCATGCATGTAGAAGGCGCGTGAAAACACTATACATGTGATATACCAAATGAAAGGTATTGTTTTCATTAGAGGAATTTTATCCAAACATTAGCCAAAAGAGTTTGGCCAAAAGAGAACTTTTAAAGAAATTTCCCAATTTCCCAAATGAAGATGTTAGAAAAAGTACTGTCCGTGTTGCCTTATTTAATTTATTGTACTAAATACATTTTCAAAACCTTTTTTTTCAAAATTGGCTGTAACGATTCTATTAATATTGCCCTATTAATATAGCCCTTGAAATAACGCAACTTCTGACATAACGTTCATATCTGGAAAAAGCTTACTCAAAATATAGTCCGATAAGAAGAGCTATGTAACTATGGTGCTGGCTGTGAAGCTAGGTACATATTCATAGCATTATATAAACTTATTGGGTTGCGGATTTGCTTTTTTAGTTTGCGAACATAAAAAACATAAAAAATAAATAGAATTAATGCATTTAATTTTGCTTAAATAAGATGTTCTTTGTTAAAAACTTGCCCTTGGTAGCGAACTCAATGCGAAAAAATAATCCCAAACAATTCACAAACAGCTGATTGCGCTTTGCATTAGCGGCCTATGCAACGCGCAATCAGCAATATCATGCCAAGAAATTTTCAGCTTCTTTTTTTCCCGGAAGAGGGTCTTTTCAGGCACCACGAGCGCTAGATGGTGACACGCATGCCTAAGCTTCTAACTGCTATACTTACAAATATACATCTATATGATCATTGGATCATCCTCACTTGAATTATAACGCCCAAAGTGTCGAAAAATTTTATTTTTTTTTTACTCTGTAAAAGTAAAAAATTTTTAGTAATCGATTTTTTTCTCCATAATAGCCAAACGTTAATACTATTCAAATGGACAGGGGTTATATGAATACCGCTCTTTTTATACTATTGCAAAAGGTTTTATAATTTGGTCAAAAGTGTCCAACGCAGTGAAGGAGATATCTCCGACCCTATAAAATATATATATATTCTTAATGAGGAACACTTCCTAAGTCGATATAAGCATGTCCGCCTGGCTGTTTCTACGCAAACTAGTCTCCGCTTGGCTGTCCAGGCTGTCCGCCTGGCAGTTTATACGCAAACTAGTCTCTCAACAATATATGTATTTTGAATACATATATTGCATTACTTCGTCAATAAAATTGATATCAGATATTTTGGGCGTGACATGCTGGTTCGCCACCGTTATATTACCCCGTCAAGAGGTTTTTTTTATGTGTAGCGCTACCACACTCTCGATGGTCCGGTGTCTCATCTATGCCATATAAGCTAGCCCCCTCCTTGCCACCGTTGCCGATGCCAACATTCAGCGGCGGCTATGCCGACTGGCGGGATTTCTACGCCCTTTTTAAGACCACGATTGACAGCCATCCTCACCTAACAAAAATGGAAAAGCTCATGTGGCTCAATTCATGCCGGCGGGAGTCAGTCTTGGAGACGGTGAGAGTGCTGGCCCTTGGCCCTTGACCTATTCCGCTATCGTTTTAGTAATCGACGTTTAATTTTTCAATCTCACATCAATGAGATCCTGCAGCTTTGTGTGGTCGAGCCAGGGTCTTTTGCTCCTTTGCGGGAGCCGTCGGATCGGTTCAATGGGCAAATGCGGGCTCTCATGAGTTCCGGATCAGCTGCCGAGATCCAAGGATCTTTGCTCATTCAGATTGTCCTTCAGAAGTTGGATCCTGCCACAAAAGCCAAGTGGGAAGACACTCTTGCCGGAAACATCGACAGCCTTCTGTCTTGGACAGCCTTCTTGGAGCAAAGCATCGTGGAGTGGAGCGTGGAGTGGAGCGTCGACTTTTCTTTGGCTGCGTATCCACCAGCTAACCAAGTGGGCCGAGGTAGATCTTCAAATAACCGATCTTCGTGCATGATTATTAACGCCCGTCCAGCTCTATGCGTCCTGTGTGGTGATTTGGCGCACGCGCTTCCTACTTGTCCAAGCTTCATTGCCTTGCCAGTTGGTCAACGGTACGACGAAGTGCGACGGCTGACCCGCTGTTTTGTATGTTTGGAGGATGGCCATTTTGCACGCGGATGTTCAGCTTCCCGTTGCCTAACGTGCAATCGCCGACATCATGCCTTGTTGCACCATTGCAGGCAGCTGTCCATCCCTAACAATTCCCCACCAGAACGAGGCTTGGTTTGCACCGCTGGTGTTGCCGTTGCTACCCCACCTTCCCAGTCAATCAACACCGCCTTGACTCAGGATCGCCATACTGAAGTGCTTCGGCCAACCGCCAATATCATTATCCGTGGTCGATCAGGTACCTTCCTGCCTTGCAGAGTGTTATTGGACTCTGGTTTACAAGTTCACCTTATCTCATCGCGGCTGGCAAGTCAACTTCAGCTTCGTCGCTCAAAATGCTGTGTAGCGGTCGCCGGTCCCGTTGGCACTGAGTTAGCAACGGATGGATCCTCCGTTAAAGTGTGTGTGAAGTCTCGACTAACCACATATTGTGCGAACCTAGAGGCGGTTATAGTGTCTCATATTGCGGACTGTCAGCCCAGCCTTAAAATGGATATTTCAAAATGGAAAATTCCTCACGACGTAGTTCTGGCTGATCCCTTCTTCCACAGACCGCAGGGTATGGACATGCTAATTGGAGCCAGCCTATTCTTCAGAAGAATCAAAGTTCCGGACCCCCTGCATTCGTTATTAGAACTCGATTCCCGCGTTGGTCTATCGGGGGGAGCAATGCATGGTCAAAGCTTAATCGTCTTAATGCTACTACGCAACCCGTGCAATAATCCAATACAAGATGTGTCTGCTGCCCTTCCAGAATTGTTATTGAAGGCCCACCCTTCAATAGGGGGGACGATGTTGGGCTAAGCAGACAACAGATAAACCAATTAGAATATTAATAATTTGTTTAGCTGCAGCGGCATTTAATCTTCTCTTTTGTTTCCCAAATTCGCATACACTTTGTTGTCATTTCTAGCGCATGCGCTTTGGGGAGTTTTGGAAGAGTTTCTGCGCCAAGGCTGTTCTTCTTCTTGCATTTTGTGGAGTTGTTATTGACGGGCCGCTATTTTGTAATATTGCGCGGAATTAGCTCTCAATAAATTTTAAACCGGAACTGCAGTTGTTTTTATTCGACCGCTATCAAAAAGCTGGTAACGCAACACTCTATAAAAAGTCGCCCATATATGTATGTTTGATCACTTAAAAATTAAAACACATACCTATTATTTCTTATCTTAGCTGATCGCCGCCTGACATTGTTCAGCGTTACATCCAGTCGACATTTTTGGGAAGGGTAAGGAGATTTTTAAGGAGATAAGGATTGCTTTCAGCGAACGAGTATGAAGTCAGCGAACGAGTCCCACTACTGAATGACGTAGTGCGGATGTTTACATCTACTGAACATCTCCCTTACATCTACCTTTACATCTACTGAATGCCGTAGTGGGGACGTTTGTTGTGTAGACAACGAATAGTGTGGGACCCAAAGCATTACCTTGAGGAACACCAGATTCTATAGTGTAGTCTTTAGATATTGCATTGCTCTGACAGAAGCGACCAAATGTAAAATATATATGAAGCCAAATAATTGAATGAAACCATATGAAGTTCAATTTATGTGCCGGGATATTTTTTTTTGGCTTTGAATATGGTGTTATGCAAGATAGAAGACATTTCTCAAAAAGTTTGGAAATACATGAAAAGGTCGACTCATTCAACTGCTAAAGGCTGAACTTACAATCAAGTGCATAAAGTTAATCTTGTGAAAATTAAATCTAAAAAAAAATGCTACTGCATTTAATGTCAGAGATCTGCTGGTGTATTTACACCAGTAGTTTTGGCTTTGACCAGTTTTTTATATGCGCCAATAAGTTTGGGGATACAGAAACAACAAAATATGCTGCGCCTAAACATAAGCACAAGAATTTAATGTCTCAAATTTTAGCGAAATTTTCGACTTAATATAAGTGGATATTGGCAATGGACACTTAGAAAGCGATCGTATGTATGTAACAGAGGCAGCCTTCAACTAGTCATCGATTTTTAAGTATGTTCGTTATTGGCGCCATTTTGTACGTGCTTTGTTTGTATATGCAAATGTGAGAGCCAGTCTGCGCTCTATCGATGCTAGAATTATCTCAGTAGCCGTAACCCGTAGTTTTGGCATATTTAGAGAATATTTGTTTACATTACGTAGACGTAGAGCACTGCTGCGCAGGGCTACCTGTCACAAGATTCGCAAGGAGCTGTCCACAGGGAGGCTGACCGCACCTTCTCAATTTTTGGCTTATTTAGAGAATTTTTGTTTACATTTTGGGCGTAGAGCATTGTTGCGCAGGGATACCTGTCACTAAATTCGCACGGAAAACAGGTCCAATCGTTACAGTTAAGAGAAATATATGTGTGACCTCGATGGCTATTTTGGAAGCTATGCGTTTGGAATATGCAGTCACTTGCACAGGACCCTGCCTGTTCTTCCACCATTACCACCCAGCCGCCTAATTCATATAATGGAAAGTATTGATTTTACTTCCTTGGGCTCTAATAAAAGCTTACAAGTTTTATTCCAAAATATATCGGGAATGGGAACCAAATCCGCATGGTGCTTGGTGTTTAATCGCAACTTTAGTTTCGCCGAGCTCTTTGAGTCCAACTTTTATGAATTATTTGGGAAAGACCGCAACACCCATCATGAGCTCTGCGAAGACAGTGATATGCCTTCCGGTTGTCAATCCTCATATGCGCATATGGAAAAATCACCAGTGTCTGTGCTAGAACCCCTGTTTTGTCTCGGAACACGGAGTCAGTCTAAATGTAACCATAGTGGTCTTGCTTGATATCTTTAGTATGGGACTCTCCCAAGTAAATAGTAGTTTTAATTATTTATCTTAAATTCTTGATTATATATTTTTTAAATAATATCTTTAATAGTAAAGTAGAATTATGCAATGTACCATTAAGTCCACCTAATTTGCACCATAAGCCATTGTTAATACATATTGAATTTTTTATTTTTTTTTGCCTTCCACTTCACCCGTTTTATCAATAGAATGAAAATTTCATTTATTAATGCCTCTTTTGCATCTTTTGATCGGGTTTCTTTTTTTTTCAAATAGCTCAATTGACGATTTTTAAACTAAGATTTTAATTGCTCTGTTATTGACAACAGTATTGACAATATTATTGACAACAATGCCTCTGTTAGGGTACGAAGATACAAGCATACAAGCTTCCCTAGTACACAAAGGGCTTAAATAACTTAAGGAATAGAAGAAACTTATTTTATATACGATTTTTAAAGACAGGGGAGTTCCTAGATGTACCGGTAATTCAAGCGAGAATTTGAATTCCTTAATAATTTTCTCTTCAACAAATATATATCCGATATTCAAGCTATCCCTTAGATCCAACCGCGTTTTGGCGGTTTTTCAATAGTATAAAATCATCCTCTTACATACATTCTTCCATGGGTTATGAAGGTTTGGATGCTAACTCTGATAAGGGCATCTCATACCTTTTTGCTGAATATTTTACCTCAAACCCTGTTCTCCTTATCGCTATCATCGGAAACATGTGCTTTTCTATGGAAAATTACCTCGACCACGCCCATTTATAAAGGTGGCGGTAGGTCGTATATCAACCTATCACCAAGATTAGCAACATTGCCAAGCTACTCGAGCGTATAGTCACCAAAAAGTCAACATTTTTGTTCCGTAACTTTATATCACTCAAGCAGCATGGATTCTTAGCTGGGTGATCCACCACAACTATCTTAATGGTTTTCTCTAAGCACTGTCTTGAAGCCTTTGCGCATCGATGTCAGGTTGATCCTATTTATACTTCTTTAAAGCCTTTAAGAAAGTTTGCACGCAGCCCAACAGTTGAGATTAGTCGTTTATTCCTTCTTGCTAATTTGGCTTGAATCTTATTTGGCGGACCGACCATGCCACGTTCCTATTGGAGATACCACCTCTAGTCCCTTCATTGGACCGCTCCTATTTATTATACTTATTTACGACATCTCCTTTTGCTTACGCGGATGACGTCAACGTTCATAAGGCCATTGGCTGCATTAAATACACCCTAAGTGCTTCCGAAGGAATTGCGCCGAGTCTCCTCTCGGTGCACTCTTAATCTTCTTCTACTAAACTTATTGAAATGTCACTTGATTTTTACATACTGCGTATGCTATATATAATAACTGCGTATGCTATATATAATATATAGAAGTATTATTCTACAAGTTGCATTTAAAAGTGGTGGTGCTTGATCTAGGCGTCCTTTTTGAGAATATATAATTTTCCAGCCCCTTAACCTTTACGCCTAAGGCGTATGCCATGCTGGGCTATGGGTATGTAGATGCATACATATATTCATATGTATTTCACAACAAAATATAATAGCAGCATTCACGTATTCACTTAGCACTTTATAATACAAGATATCAATATAACAAAAAAATAACAACATCTTACCTATTTGAAGAAAACGATCCATTTTGTTGGAGTATCGAGTGGATGGAGTGCTATCGATAGTTCTCCACCTCCAATCACCATGTTCTTGGTTTGGATAAGTTTTGTTAAATGGCTATATATCGAACTGTTTTAAATAACTGTATGAAATTGGAGATTTAAAATCAAGGAACTGAAAAGTCGTACACACCAAAGAGTGACCACTGCTCGCTCACACATTACACCTATGAAATCAACGCGTGATGTCTTCCCCCCTACAGCCGTGAAACCTTCAGCTTATAATGAGTTCACCGACAAACCCGAAAGCTTTGCAGCTGCTCTAAAAATGGGCCTGAAAAGCCACGACCATCAGTTTTCCCTCACCAACCAGGTGATTAGTCTACGAACAAATTTGAAGCAATAATGTAATAATGTAATCTTCAACAAATTATTATTTGATGGCCTCATGTCATTCATGCAGACAACTATACAAGAACTTGTGCGAAACCAGAACGTTTTGATTGAGCTGCTTGTTGCTCAAAACCAGGCAAAGTAATCAATGGCTCCACTTCGTATATCACTGTGGAACGCCAACGGCGTCTCACAGCGTAAACTTGAGTTATCTCAATTCCTTAATAACAACTTTTCGATGCAATGTTACTACAAATAAATACAATTTCCAAATTTGAGACTACTTCTTCTACAACACGAATCACCCAGACGGGAAAGCACACGGAGGCACCGGGATTCTGATTAGAAAACGCATTAAGCACTGCTCCACAATAGTTTCGCCACTAACTACATGCAAGCTACATCTATAGGGGTACAGATGGACCACCGTTCCCTAAAGCTTGCCGCCGTATACTGTCCTCCTCGGCTTACAATATCCGAATCCCAATTCATGGACTACTTCAACTCTCTGAGCGAACAATTTATAGCAGCAGGAGACTTTACTGACCCAGCATACGCACTGGGGATAACGACTGGTGACTCCAAAGGAAGGCAGTTGTACAACGCAATAATAAAACCAAGCAACAAGCTAGACTGTTATCACCTGGGACACCTACATATTGGCCAACAGATCCCAGAAAATTGCCACACTTGATAGACTTTGCAGTCACAAAAAACATTCCACGCAACCTGATAAGCGCCAACTCCTTACCAGATCTATCGTCTGACCACTCGCCTGTACTCCTCCAATCTACATCCAGTTGCGGTAGATAAACCATTCAGACTAACAACGAATAAAACCAACTGGCTCAAAAACAAAAAATATGTTAGTTCGCACATCGAGTTGAATCCACGAAGCTGATATCAACTTATCCACAAACGCCATTGAATCCGTCTTGGTCGCAGCAGCTCGCATGGCAACCCCACAAATGCAAGAAACCTCGTACAATCATAGATACACGAACGTTGAAATAGATCAGCTTGTTCAAGCAAAACGACGCTCACGGCGAGACTGGCAATCCAACAGATCACCATCTGCAACACAAAGGTTTAAAGATGCTACACGAAGACTCACAGCTGCACTCCATGAAGAAGGAGAAAGGTCCCAAAAACATTACATAGAGCAGTTATCCCCAACGAGCTCCAAGTTCCCACTTTGGAGAGCACACTCATCACTCAGCGCACCAATAGAACCTGCAATACCAATTATGACATCCACAGGAAACTGGGCGCGCAGCGACGGAGAAAGAGCCAAGAGATTTACAGAACATCTTCAAAATGTATTTTAGCCCAACACAGCATCAAACTGGATCTTACTGTCAGCAACATGAGATATCGACACATCTACGTATGATCCAATTGTATTCAGACCACACGAGTTGCTCAGAATCATAAATGAACAACTCAACCCAAAAGAATCCCCAGGATGCGACCTAATATCACCAAAAATGATTATCGAACTTCCTCTCTGCGCAGTTCAAGCTATTTGCCAACTCTTCAATGCAATAACGAGACATGTACACTTCCCAGAGAGATGGAAAAAGTCGATCATCATAATGATACCAAAACCTGGCAAAGACCGCACAATTGCTTCATCATATAGACCAATTAGTTTACTAACGTGTCTATCAAAACTCTTCCAAAAATGCCTCTTGGCACATATTACCCCACATCTCAGAACACACAACAAAATCCCGACTCATCAATTCGGTTTTCAAGAAAAACATGGAACCATCGAGCAAGTCAACCGCATAACTTCAGAAATCCGAAATGCATTCAAACAAAGAGGGAACTGGACTGCGATATTTCTGGACGTATCACAAGCTTTGTACTGAGTATGGCTACAAGGTTTAATGCACAAAATATCAGAAATGCTCCCAACCAACAATCATAAACTTCTGAAGTCATACCTTTACAACAGGAAATTCTCAGTAAGATGTAATGCTGCCATGTTCGATGATTACATCATCAATGCCGGAGTCCCTCAAGGCAGCGTGTTAGGACCAACACTCTACCCTATCTACACTGCGGACATCCAAACGAGCATGCAACTCACCACATCCACTTTTGCTGATGACACAGCGATCCTAAGCAGATCGAGATGCCCCAAGCAAGAAACGGCGCAACTTGCTAAACACCTTGCTAAACAAACTTGCTAATCAAAGTTAACGAACAAAAATGCAAACACGTAACGTTCACACTTAACAGGCAAGACTGCCCCCCACTTACTCTAAACAACACAGTGGTTCCGGTAGCAAATGAAGTGACATATCTTGGCGTACACCTCGATAGACGTCTTACTTGGCGCAGCCACATTGAAGCCAAAAGAACTCATCTAAAGCTCAAAGCCAGCAACCTCCACTGGCTTATCAATAGCCGCTCGCCCCTTAGCCTGGAGAATAAGGTAAGGTAACAGCAGTGTGAATATAATGCAAAGAACACAGTCAAAAATTCTCAGAATCATCACCGGGGCACCGTGGTACGTTCGGAATGCAAACATTCACAGAGACCTTGACATACCACTCGTCAGAGAAGAGATAGCACAAATTACAACAAAGTACTACAACAGGCTATCAGTATATCCAAATCATCTCGCGAGAGCCCTCACGCGAATTTCTAGCAGTTCCCGCCTACACCGCAACGACCTTCCAATCCAGCGCTAATTATTAGGACCATGTAGTTTCTATTCAGCTGTTAGTTAATTAAACTGTTAGTTAACGTATTATTTTAAGATTTGCAACCTTATTGCAAGACTCATAAAGAGAAGATCCAATAAATAAAAATCAAGCTTAAAAAAAAAAAAAGAGTACATATTACAAAGATATGATAATTTCTAGATGTAACTTTTTTATTTTTCTTGGTACATATACCTTGAAAATTATATCTTCTGAAAAAATGGTGGTTAACGCAATTTCGGTCTGCTTTATTTGCTTTACTGCTTATCAATTTCTTCTCTTAGGTGTACCGCGGGAGATGGAACCTGTTTGTTTTGGTCTTTGGTTAGGAGAGGCTATTGAGCAAGTGAAAGTTTGTTGAATGCTGATAACAAGCAAATAGAGGATGCCGCTTCATTCCCTAAAATAGATGGAACTACGTAGGATCGCACATTGAGAAATATAGTGTTACAGTATTCTTGATGCTCAAAAGCAAACAAATTTCTGATATTATTCTGTTTCTTGATGGTTCCATGATTTTTTCGGAAGCCAAATTTGGAAATAATATAATATAATAATGGAATAAATGGAAATCGGAAATAATATTGTAAACATTGTTTATACAGAAATTACATGATGACTTCATTGATTTCTATCGGACGAAACGAAGGTGTAGTAAAGGTTTTTGGCTGAGATTGTGGCAGGAGTTTATGGCACGATTTTGACTGGAAGACACTTTGAAGATATAAAACGAATGTTTTAACTCAGCTTCTGGCCCTAGCATCCTGGAAAGTTTCTTAGTCATTTCTATCCGAGCGCATAATTGGTGGTAAACCCTTCAAAGAGGATTTTTTCCATTTGTTTGCGAAAATTGATTGATGTACCGCAGCTGTATATTTTCAGCCTGTTTCTAAAGAGCCTTAATGGCGGCTTTTTTAAAAAGTTATTTGAAATGGCTTTGCCGCTTTGCGTTGTTTTGAATCTGCTGGTCAGCCAAGCACGTCGCAAACTCCTTTTTCCTGCATACACGTCGATGTCTGATTCCATATAAAGCTCCGGGGCGAGTTCTATGTATGTGGGAACAGATATTCATATTGTACATAAGATACTTGGTTCTGGGCGCGAGGGTGCGGTTTTGAAGATAAGTTTTAAGTGCAGGCGAATGGTCTGTTGGTAGATCGTTATGTAAAACGAGAGTGTGGGGATAACCTTGTAAAGTCTATGGCGAGATGGTTAGAATTCGACGAAAGATTTTGTTCTCGGGGCTTCCGCCCAACCGAGGTTGTAAGTGGAAAAAAGCGACAAGATGACGTAAAGACCATTTTGGTCCGAACATAATACCCTAAAGGGATCATGTTGGGCATATTTCGAACTACAATGAGTAAGATGAAAGTTTTTAGTCCTTCTACCAGAATCGTTAAAATTTAAGGCTTAATGTTAAGCTTAATTTAGAAATTTTAGTAAATGGCTGCCTACATCGCCGGTTTGTTAAGTATGGTAAGTTATAGTTATGGTTGAATTATTAAAGACTACTATGGTAAGAGGGAAAGTGAAGATTTGCATCCCAAGTTTTAAATCTGTTAGGATACCCAGATCGTTAACATAAGTTAATCGTTTTAAGCCGAACCCATAGAGAAAGTAAGTAGCCTGGTGAGGACTAGATCGATAACATGACATGACCCATTCGATCCATTAAGTTTTAGGGTATTGGCTAAACATCAATTTTGAAATTTATCCAAATCAGATTGAAGTCTTGATTGGGCACAGGTAAATCTATACTGAAGACAAAGCTTAACATCACCAGTGTACGTAAGTACAAGTGAATCAGTTAAGACAAGAGGAAAATCATTAATGAATAATGTAAAAAGTAAGGTCCAAGATGGCTTCCTTAGGGTACACCAGATGTGATGCGGATTAAACGCGAGGTAACATCTTTAAAGAAAATAAGAAGATAAGTAGCCTGAAATCTAGATAAGGAGATCAGTTATAAGGAAATAAGGAATCCCAAAAGACTGATTTTAGAAAGATTTATTTATAAGAAGGTTAACAGAGTGGTAGCGAATAGTTATAAGAGCCAAATGCCTCTATAATTGGCAGCGTCGGTTTTTTCCCCTTTTTTATGCAGAGGAACAATGAAAGTTTCCTTCCTCATAAGGAAATAGATCGAAGTCTTCAACGATAGATGAAAGAGAGGTTTGTACAGTGACTCGTCGCAGTTATTCAGTAACCAGTACTCCATCGGGGGGAGCTTAGCCTTCAGAAGGTCCGATAATAAACGATGTTTATCGAAGGATGGGCAAAATATAAGGTTGGCTGAATGAATATTATAAGTGTAAGGCTGAGGTGGAATGGTGCTGCGAATACGTTGTTTGAAAAAACTGTGCAAGGAGTTCGGTCATTGCCTGTTCAATGTTGGCATATAGGTAAGTAATTTATAGGTAAGATTAGCATGTTTACGCTTGGCGATTACAAAGGTATAAAACGGCTTTGGATCCTGAGTAAAGTGAATCCGGTAGTGGCGAATATAACTCCTATAATATTCTGCGGTATGCACGGTAAAATTGGACCGAGCTACTAAGTATCCTGAATAACCAATTATACAGCCAGTTATTATACCCTTGCAGGGGGTATTATACTTTTGGTCAAAAGTGTGCATCGCAGTGATGGAGACATCTCCGACCCTATAAAGTATATATATTCTTGATCAGGATCACCTCCTGAGTCGATATGAGCATGTCCGTCTGTCCGATCGGAATTGGCATAACTTTGGCGTTTTGTAAGCTAGAATGATAAGACTTTCTACGGATTCCATTTTCTGCAATCGAATTCGATCAAATTTCATAAAGATCGGCCGACTATATCCTATAGCCCCCATATAACTGAACGATCGGAAATGGCACAACCTTGCTAATTTTAAAGATGCTTGTGGCTGTGTCTAACATTTTTTGTAGAAAACTGATTTGATGATTTTGAAACTGCAAGGGAATAGCTTTCCTTTCTTGTTTTATGTTTTTTTACTATATAAATTAACTTATTTAGTTTCATAAAGTCAGTCTTACGTTTAATCTAACTTTCAAAGTGGATTTAAGTGGAGACTTAAGGTAATTTAAAGTATTGGTTTCGATTAAAACCTCAAATGGAGGATGATATGGATCCTCAGGATTGTAGTGGCTAACTTCTGAAAAGAGTAATTCCATCAGTAGCCTACGTAAAGAATTTCTAACGTAATTAATATGACCGAGTGACATGTCAAACATGCTCTCCGGGAAGTCGTGGTGGGTGTTAAGCAATAAAGACGGTGAATTATCAACATTCCCAGTCACCCAGAAATACCAGCTGGTCACCATCAGACAGAAGATTAGAAACGGATCGAATAGTGGACAAATTTTTTCAGTATGTGACCGGTTCGACGAAAGTGGTATATAGGAACAGGTAACATAAAAAGAGTGGCCGGACAAAATGATTTACGTGCAAATGAATTTGTCTCCAAACTCTTGTGATTTTACTTCTTCAGAAGCGAATTCGGAGTCTACAGAAATGAACACATTTCCTACTGCATTAAAATTGGTGTACTTACTTGGGAAAACTTCGATGCCTAAAATATCCGCCTTTAACCAGATTTCGGTAAAAACAATGATATTGGAAGCAAAAAAAGGACTATCAAAATAGAGTCTAGGGAGCTTACTTCGTAGGACCCTGCAATTCTGATAGGTAAGATTAAAAGTATGTGTTAGTTTTCTGAAGTATTTTTATTGGACAAATGCTGGGAGTTTTACTTCAACAGGCTTAGAATTTGTTTTCTTTACCATACTCGGCGTAGGCTCCTGGCCAAAAGCCAGGCGAACATAGTCATAGAAGAATAACATGCGCCTCAAGTAGGAATATTTGAATTTCCTTATATCTACCACTCTAATAACGGCATTGGTTTTGGCTTTGATATAAGCCGAGATGTTAATCTCATAGGTATCAGGGGCTAACCGAGACAAATATTTTTCTAACAGGTGGGATGACCTGTAAGAGTTTTGGTGCCGCAGTCAGTAATACCACGACATCAGTCCATTCCGGACGGTGGGTTACCTGCTGAGTGGATGCTACTGCCGTTAGTTCTAGGGCATTCCTTGGAATCACTGTGAGTGATGCCAAGGAAGACAAGGCGGACGAGTTTTGCTCATAAAGGGAAAATTTGGAGACTGAATTATTTTTTTACCATTCGTGCTCTTGTGGTAGCTAGGGAAATGAGAAGCGGATGATTACGGGTGCATCAAGCTGTCTTGCGATCTCTGAAGCAGCAACTTCTCTAGTAGCGGATTTTTGTCGCTTGGGAGATTCATTCAAAAGCTGAAGGCTGTTGAATTGAGTAACCAGCGCACAGAGTTCATCGTTGATTTTTCGGAAACCAATGATCAACTCTTTAAACCCAATCTTGGTCTATCGCATAAAGGATTGTATTTCATCATTAACACCGACACCCACTGAAACAATACCATTACGGTGTGAGACATTTTCACAGCCAACAATAGATGGTGGCCTGGGACGATAAAGTCGGCTTATTGCACGATCTTAACGAGTTGACAACGTTATATTCCATTTTTATTTTATAATTATTTTTTTTAATAATATTTGTATTATAATAAACAATATAATAATTTATATTATACCTTTTTCTACTACAAATTTAACTACCACCATTGTACCAATACGGTCAATAAAAGATAAATAAAGGTGAGACTTGGTAAAGGGGAGAGAGCGAGAAGTGTTAATAAATAAGATTAACTGCAAGTATGTAAGGAATCAGACTGTAGCCTGGCGGTAAAGGAAATTTGCGGGCACTGACTGATAGGCTGATACGTAACTCGTCTGTCAGTACCCCACAACGACTGCTGCAGGAGCTTCAGATGGTTACGCACCTCCTATGCCACTGCTCGGCAGTGCTCTTTGAATCCGCTGAACTGGCAGAGCGATCAGCGATCTCACAGAGATCTCTCCGCGAGGACTGGTATCCTTTATCTGGAAAGCTGGTTGGGACTACGAGCCGCCTCAGGAAGAATAGGCATATATGCACTCCGAATAATCGGGAAGGAGAGGATACTTTGTTGAATCTCGTAGCGTTATGGGTATAACTTTAACATTTAATCTTTTTCATGTTTTAGAACTTTTTTACACAAGTGGTATAAATGTGGTGTTTTTTTACATTTCTTGTGCTGGTGATGCTCATTCTTTACGTAAGCAACGCTTTTCAAGATTGAGCTCTTTTATTTGATGGTTGGACCGTTTTTAATAAGTGTGGTGACTTTGATAACTCCAATGTTTTCACAAAGCTATCAATGTTGGATATGGCGTTTTAGAGGGATTAACTTAAAATTATTTCAGTGTTGCCACAGTAATTAAGGTTTTTAGACAAGTCACAAATCTTTTCGAAAGAACTGAACAAAGATCTTTGACAACTTTTAAAGTTCTATCATTGCAGAATCGTTTATTTTTAGTTACTTCGTCCTTAATTTTAAAGGTAAATTTTTGTTACCTACTTGGCTAACTTTAATTAATAAAAAATTCTAAATTTGCATCCCAAACCGAATCCAAACTGAATCAAAGTTTAATCAGAACTGAATCATTCAGCTAAAAATTTGTAGGAGAAATAGGCCGTGTCAGAGCTAGGTGAAATTTGCTAACACAAGGAGCCCCGAATGCAACACACATACATACAACATTGAAAAACCACAACAACAACCACTGAAGCTTTTTATATGCAACATAATTATAAAGAACAACAAAAAAGGATACCCTTGCAGTTGTGCCATTTCCGCTCGTTCAGTTATATGGCGGCTATTGGATATAGTTAGCCGATCGCTATGAAATTTAACAAATAAGATTATTTTGTCCAAAATGGAATCTGTACCAAGTAGCATCTTTCTAACTTAAAAAACACCAAAGTTATGCCAATTTCGATCGTTCTATGACAGCTATAGGATATAGTAGGTCGATCCCGGCTGTTCCGACTTATGTACTGCCTGCAAAGGAAAGAAGGATGTGTGCAAAGTTTCAACTCGATAGCTTTAAAACTGAGAGACTAGTTTGCGTAGAAACGGACAGACGGACATGCTCATATCGACTCAGGAGGTGATCCTGATCCAGAATATATATATTTTATAGGGTCGGAGTGTGTCCTTCACTGCGTTGCACACTGTTGACCAAACTTATAATACCCTCTGCAAGGGTATAAATATTGGAAACAGCCCCAAGCATCTTAGAAATAGAAAGGATGTGCCATTTCTGATCGTTCAGTTATATGGCAGGTATAGGATATAGTTGGCAGATTCTTATGAAACATAGGATTAGATTGCCCAAAACGGAAACCGTAGATAGTCCCATCAAAGTTAAGCCAATTATCCTAATAATATTTTGCAAATCGGATAAGATTGCCCAAAATGCAATCTGTAGTAAGTCCCATCTTTCTAACTTAAAAAACATGCCACAGCTATGGGATATAGTCGGCCGATCCTTATGAATTTTGCCCATAAGATATTTTGGCCAAATATAACATGTGGAAAGTCTCAACCCTCCAACTTAAAAAACACCAATGTTATGGCATTTCCGATCAATCTGTTCTATGGCAGCTATAGGATATAGTCGACCGATCCCGACCGTTCCGACTTATATACTGCGTGCAAAGGAGAGAAGGATGTGTGCAAAGTTTTAACTCAATAGCTCTAAAACTGAGAGACTAGTTTGCGTAGAAACCGACAGATAGACGGTCAGACAGACAGACGGACATGCTCATATCGACTCAGGAGGTGATCCAGATCAAGAATATATATATTTTATAGGGTCGGAGATGTCTCCTTCACTGCGTTGCACACTTTTGACCAAAATTATAATACCCTCTGCAAGAGTGTAACTAGGCAAAGCAACTCCGCTAATACTTTTCTAATATTTATTATTTTATATCGCACACCCAAAATAAAGTGTTGCATTCAACAATTTGTTTAACTATAAAAACTGTAAAAACCTTTTTTTTAATTTTTTAATTTTGCGCATTTATTTTAGATATAACACATTTTTATTATATGATTGATCGGATAAGCCATAACTTTGACTTTTTTTTTTAAGTTGGAAGGATGGGACTTTCTATGGATCCCACTTTGGGAAAAATTGTCTGATCTGACCTTTAGCTGCCATATAACTTATCCATCGGAAATGCCATAACATTGGTGTTTTTTAAGTTTGAGGGTTGGGACTTTCCACACATGTTATATTTGATCAAAACATCTTATGGGCAAAATTCATAAGGATCGGCCGACTATATCCTATAGCTGTCATATATTTATGCTGTGGCATGTTTCTTAAGTTAGAAAGATGGGACTTACTACAGATTGCATTTTGGGCAATCTTATCCGATTTGCAAAATATTATTAGGATAATTGGCTTAACTTTGATGGGACTATCTACGGTTTCCGTTTTGGGCAATCTAATCCTATGTTTCATAAGAATCTGCCAACTATATCCTATACCTGCCATATAACTGAACGATCAGAAATGGCACATCCTTTCTATTTCTAAGATGCTTGGGGCTGTTTCCAATATTTATACCCTTGCAGAGGGTATTATAAGTTACAGTATAATAACAGTGTGCAACGCAGTGAAGGACACACTCCGACCCTATAAAGTATATATATTCTGGATCAGGATCACCTCCTGAGTCGATATGAGCATGTCCGTCTGTCCGTTTCTACGCAAACTAGTCTCTCAGTTTTAAAGCTATCGAGTTGAAACTTTGCACACATCCTTCTTTCCTTTGCAGGCAGTATATAAGTCGGAACGGCCGGGATCGGTCGACTATATCCTATATCTGCCATATAACTGATTGATCGGAAATGCCATAACTTTGGTGTTTTTTAAGTTAGAGGGTTCCACACATGTTATATTTGACCAACATATCTTATGTACAAAATTTCATAAGGATCGGCCGACTATATCCTATAGCTGTCATAGAACGATCGAAATTGGCATAACTTTGGTGTTTTTTAAGTTAGAAAGATGGTATATGGTACAGACTCTATTTTGGGAAAAACAATCTGATTTGTCGAATTTCATAAGGATCGGCCGTCCATATCCTATAGCTGTCATATAACTGATTGATCGGAAATGATATAATTTTGTTGTTGTTCAAGTTAACGTTGTTTTTAAAGTTAGAAGGATGGGAGTTTCAATGGATTCCTCTTCTGGCAAAATAATTCGATATGCCAAATTCCATAAGGATCGGCCAACTATATACAATCCGCTAAAACCCTCATGACGAGTACATGGAAAAAAAGTCAACTCAACCTTGCGAGCGCAAGGTTACGGTAGTACAAACCAATAACTGTGTTAGAATGGCTCTTAAAACTTTTGCAAAATGCCTTTGTATCGCATGACACCATACAATTTGGCTTCCGCGAAAGTCATGGTACAATTGACCAAGTTAATTGGATAACAGCAGAAATACGCACCGCCTCTGAAAATCTAGAAAACTGCTGTGCAAGATTTCTCGAAGCTTCCCAAGCGATCGGCAGAGTCTGGCTAAACGGCATCATGCAAAAAATTAAAACCTACTGCCACAGTATACGCATAAATTACTTGAGTCTAATCTAAGATATCGCCATGGGTGCCACACTCTGCATATTTCATTCAGCTGATTACTTAGTATGAACGGGCGCTATCGGACTAGAGTAATAAAACTAACAACCAAAAGCGTAAACACATTCACATTGAACATATCATTCCCTCCCATAACCTTGATGAATACTCAGATCCTTTAAGTTAGCGAAATATCGAGGTTTCCATATAAATAGGCGTCTAACTTGTACGTTTATGGGCGATCATTCAGTTATATGACAGCTATAGGATATAGCCGGCCGATCCTTATGAAATTTTGCAGATCGGATTAGATTGCCCAAATGCAATCCGTAGAAAGTCCCATCCATCTAGCTAAAAAAACAACAAAGTTTTACCAATTCCAATCATTCAGTCAGCTATCAGATATAATCGGCCGATCTTTATAAAAATTTTGTGGTTCGATATGTTGGCTAAAAATCTGTGGTGAGTCCCAACTCTCTAACTTAAAAAACATCAAAGTTATGGCATTTCCGATCAATCACGATAGACGATTGAACCCGGCCGATCTGACTTAGCCATTAACACTAAATTAGGGAGCAGAATCTTTATGAAATGAAGTGGCTGTATTGGCATTTTTGAACCATCCAATATATTCTTATTTCCTCACCTTAGGCCAATGGTTTAATAGAACTGATCATCAGAAGATAAGGTCCTCTGATAAAAAAAACTTGAATGATTAAAAGTTAATTCCTAGTTTGGAACAAGCATTAAATAATAATGAAAATAACAGTACGTGCCAATTACCTAGCTTAACATCGTTTTGGACGTCAATAAATGTATAATGTGTATAAATGTATGCATAGGGTAGTATCATGACAAAATAAAACAAGTGTTAGAAGAAAGAATATAAAAAATTGAGGCCGACGCATTGTTCAATAATTATATATTCTGTTAAGCTTTCTGCATGGTGGCGCCTAGAAAACCAAATGTGAAACGCGCCCTAGGTCTTAGGGTTGTTCTACAGCACATAACGAAAACCCTTTCAAGAGGTTCGGTCCATCTTACTAAAGAATCTTAAGATGTTAAGATCAAGAGAAAGACGTAAACAAAAAAAAATTATATTTAAAATTGAAACTAATATAGTTGAATATATTTATATATAAGGATGATTCAGTGATTATGATAGTTTGTTATATTTTTTAGTGAATCTATCTAAATTGAATCTACGGATTTGTAAGGAATTGTCTGTGCAAAGGTGAAGAAGGAAATATTATTAAAAAGGAAGTATTAATTAAATTAAGATAAAGTGGAAAACGTGTAAACTTACGCTTAGTACTAACCAAAAACTGTAATGACTTATGACTTATTGACTTAGGATTAAATATTTTACTCGTATTGGAAAAACTGGCAGCCAATATTGTTTAGATAAATAGAGCGGTTTCGATCTGTCGTGTATTCAGTATAACCAAGTGAAGATCCTGAATTTAAAAACCTTCTGTGTAACCTATAAATTCAGGCACCAACTTTTTTGAAAAATTAATATGAACTTCATAGAAATCTACGGAGGCACGTATAATATATTATAAAAACTGAAAAAAAATTTCACTGCGTATGCTCGAAAAAATGTCTAAGTTATGGTGTTCATTTTTCACGAAAAATGTAATCTGGTTAATTTGCAAAAAAGCCAAGTTAAGTCATTAATGAAATAAGTTCGGAAATTTGGTAACAAAAAATGACATCAATTAAAAAAAAAACCAAAAAAAAACCAGCAGGAATCTTAGGCACTGGTTCGTTTTCAGGTGTATTATAAAAAGAAATCAACTCTCGGCTGCAACTCCTAGGAATCATTTCACGGCGATGTGAACGCCACCAGCGAAGGATCTACCGAATGGTACATAGACTAGGAATGAGGATTTTCTGAACGGTGACACATGAATTAAGACAGGTTTAAGTTAGAGCCACAATTGGGATGTATTGCGTAAATGGGTTTCTTCCACAAAAACCAACAAGCTGTTCATAAATAATAATGTTTCACCCGGATTAAAGCATTTTCCAATGTTTTATTGAGTATACCAAATATATGCTAGCACATTTTTTTTGTACTTCCGAAAGCAGTAAAAAATTGTGTATTTCAGAATTATCCTTTTATAGGAGAAATAAAAAGATCAAATGCCGAAATCTCATTTCATAGTTAAGATCAAACAAAAATTGTGCTTCCTGTAACATACACTAAATGAACAGGCGTGGACTAACTTAAAGATTTGCCCGTTCTATCCTAATTTGAATTCATCATAGTGCTTTTTTTTAAGCCATGGAGTTAATAATATTTAAATCTTCCGAGAAAAAATAGCCAAATCCTGCTTTCGCCATTCCTCAAAATCAAATTTATTAAAGGACTTGCCTTCCGAGCCTATAACGTCAGCTTTTAAACTATGAATTTTAGTGGTCTTAGTTCATATATACGTTTTAGTCGACCTTCGTATCACTGTCACATTAGCTCAGGTCACTTAGGTGGCAATAGTTGGATCTACTTATACGGCTCTCTTGGTCAGCTGTGAATAAAGAGAAGAGTCCCGTAGGGGACCTTCCTCGCGGGACCCAAGTCGTAAATAAACAACCCCAGACAGCTAGAGAGTTTTCGCTGAGAATGGAGAGGTTCTGATCATTCGCTTGTATTGCCGCCCCTTATAAAAACCTCACACAGTTTCTTATTCCCACACAACATAACTCACCCACCTCCCATCCTAAAACACTACTAGGTCGGACTACGGTGTCGGTACGGTACGGTACTTGGCCATAACCTGTTTTAAGCCTTACCAGGGTGCCGCGGATCTACGCCCAGGCGGATCGTTAATTCTAATCCGCTCGTAAAAATTTTCAAGGAAGCTAAAATTTTGGAGTCGGGATCTCCAAAAAAACTTAGGAAATCAGCGAACGAGTCCGTGGAATAAAGATGGCGAGTGAGCCCAAAAAATTCGTAAGCCGGGTCCGGTAGGGCCCCGACCAAAATTGGGGAGCTAGAGGAAAGCCAACCAAAATAACATATCGTTGCGTCATAAATGTATCGATATATTGGCAGGGAACCGGGAACCGCATTTGTTTGTAAAGACGTGGAGTGGTTCAAGGGCTGCGTCAAGATTGTGCTCTGTAAGAATAAGCAGTCTTTAAAGCTTTTCAAGTCAGCATTAGAAGAGCTTGGAAAAGCACACGTTGGCGCCAAACTCGTTGTGCTGAGATGGAATCTGGATTCTGACAATCAAAGAGCCGGGCCACATCCTACCACTGCTCCAACGTTGCATCCCGCACTTTCCCACAACGAACTTGCGTGTGGCGAAGGTCGATCAGACTTTTTTTTAACATTAAACGAAGCTAAAGCCTATTTCTTTGCATTAGAGGAAATGACCCACTTTTATCATATTTCCAACTCCTATCCAACAATGTCACATCATATCCACCTGACTATCCTCAAACAGTGGAAAATTCTAAAAAGAATTTACTCAAGCCTGCAATAATGCCCTGAATAAGAACACGGCCAGAACAAAATAAAAAATTACTTATAAAGGTCTTAGGTTCTCGACAGATCTAGAAACCCTCCAGACGGCAAGCAAAACCTTGTTCAAATGAGCGAAGGCCGAAAACGAGGAAATACTTTGGACCGACTATAATTCCTCTCTGCCCACCTTCAAAAAATCCATCCGAAGAGGAAAGCGCTTTTTGTGATAATCTTTCTGAACGGACATAGAAAACACACCTAAAACTTCAAGGCTTAGAATACCCTTTTACAGTCGGGCACAATCGTAGGCTATCTTTAGAAATAAGATGGCACTTGGAATATTACAAGTTAGGAATGTCGAGCTATGCTGCTGCATGCACACTTCCGTGGATGTTGACCAGAAACAGACGCTCTGTCCGTTACAAGCATCCTTCCCACAAACTTTAAGGAATATTTTGACTAAAAATAAATATATATCCGACGCTCGTATATCTCTGGGGGAAGATGGTTACTTTGTGGGACTTATTGATCAACTATCACTTTGCTGGACAGTGAAGTCTTCACTATGCACATCATCCCTTACTAGGGCCGTCTGCAGATGCAACCCCGAAAGGAAGAGTCCTCAAGTTAGTTTTCACAGGAAAATACCCTCAGTCATTTTTTGACCTCATGCGGGCCAAACTACATGCCTTAGCCAACTGAAAAAGCTGCAACGGCCTTTTTCTTTTTAGTAGGAGATATAAAATCCCACCAAAGCTAAAAAACCAGAGCTCAAAGTACCTAGGGGTGGTACTAGAAAGGAAGCTATATTGGAATCTAAACATAGAAGAAAGATCGAAGAAGGTCATAATAGCACGCTTCGCCTTTAAAAAAGCAAAAGGTCTCAAATTGGGTTTGTCCCACTACATTGTGAGCTGAATCTACACTGCCATCAAACTCATACTACTGTAAGGAGTACACACCCGCCCTGGTGGCCAGCACTCAAAAAGAAAACCAACATAAAGAAGTCAGAGACTAAAAGAAAAAGTTCCCACCAGCACAGACTGCACCATTATTCCCAAAAGGCAGAAATGAAACGGTCAAACCTCCGTCATTCACAGATGCCTCAAAATTAAAAAATAAACATTTTATTAAAAATTAAAAAATTAAAGAAACACTAAAACTCCTAAAAACATCCTGCTTCACAAACGGTGAAGTAAAAATTTTCAGTGACAGACAAGCGGCCATTAAAACGATCGGCTCGATCACAAGCGATTCGAAAAGAGTCTCAAACTGTAGATTCTCTCTACATGAGATAGCCCAACAGTTTGACAGCAGCCTCAACTGTGCCCCATTCCTAAGGTTTGTGCCCCATTCCACAGCAGCCTCAACTGTGCCCCATTACATAGCAGACGAACTGGCTCGCACAGTCACGACAACGCCGCTTCAATCTGAAATAGAGGGTACTATTATACTAATAGCCTCACGAAAACATAAACTCAAAGAAGCTTTTGAAAAAATTGCCGGTTGACCCATCAACTCTGGCCCCTTATCTTAAAGAAAATAACAAACCAGCTATTATGGATGGATAGGACCCGCATCAGCACAGCTATCAGAGCAACGACTACTGCCACAGCTGCAGGGACGAGTTTAAAGTGGAAACATCTCCTTTGCCCCTACTCGGTCCTACAATCTTTCAGACAAGCACAAGGAAATAGATTCATAATCGACATAAGAGAGATTCTAAACGGATGCAGGAATTCATCCAAACCTTAGGATGATGAACTGCTAGTCCGGAAGTTTCTTGAACACGGAAAGGGGAAGATCCACAAATACAATAACACAACGGACCGGTCTAAGTGTGTCGGATTTCTTTGGGTAAAAACTTAAGGGGGCAGGATGGTTTCAGAGGCTGAAAAATAGCAGTTTTTTGCGATTTTTTTTTGTTATGTCTGAGTAAATATATCAATTCAATTTTTTTACACAATTAATGGCTATATTTGGAGAGTATCTAGGAATTTTTATTTTTAAGAAATAATTATAATTTATCCCGTAACGGGCAGTCGGCCGGAGTCGCTTCCAAAAATTGGTCTCTTGCGGTGCGTAAAGTCTGGCCTTACAGTGTTATCGGAAATACAAAAATTGAATTGATTTACTTAAAATATTAGTTTCTTGTGCGGATGAACGAAACCATTTTAAAAAATATGCGATTTTGAATTTTTGGCGCGGTTGTAAAGTCGGAGGAACCATTTTTACATAAAAATCCGCCCATTATTGCCCGTAAAAATGGTGAAAAAAAATTAAAAAAAAAAAAAAGCATTCGTTCATCCGCAAGTATTTATTGTATTAAAGATGTGTGCAAAATTTTATTTAGATCCGAGCATTACTTTTTGAGTTACGTTACGCACCGACTTGAAAAAGTTGTTTTGAGAAAAACGCGTCTAAAGTTTTAAAAGCAATGGAAAGTATATGGGGAGAAAGAAACTAGAAAATCGGTATCTCAGCAAGTTTTAGTCCGATCGACATGAAACTTTCACAGGATATTCCTAAGATAATGTTCTATTATATAAAAAATTTCTGAAAAAAATTTTTTTTGAAGTCTCAAACCATCCTGCCCCCTTAACAGCCATCCCAACCTAACCTAACCTATACGTGAGTATATTTTCATGAGGTATTGTTTTTAACCCTAACAAGAAGCTTCTAACTATTAATTTTTTTACATAAAAAAATTGCACAAATAAAAAAGTCACCACAAAATGTACTCGTATCACCATTAAACAAGAAAGGAAAGCTAACTTCGGGCGTAGCCGAAGTCGATATACCCTTGCAGTTCAGTCGCAGTCCGCTAGGTGGCGCCACGCATCTTATATTATTAGATATATAGAAGATCGTATATAATCGGCCGATCCTTATGAAATTTGGCAAATCAGATTATTTTGTCCAAAATAGAATCTGTACCAAGTCCCATTTTTATTAACTTAAAAAACACCAAAGTTATGCCAATTCCGATCGTTGTATGATAGCTATAGGATATAGTCGGCCGATCCTTATGAAATTTTGTACATAAGATATGTTGGTCAAATATAACATGTGTGGAAAGTCCCAACCCTCTATCTTAAAAAAGTTATGGAAGTTATGGCATTTCCGATCAATCAGTTATATGGCAGCTATAGGATATAGTCGACCGATCCCGGCCGTTCCGACTTATGTACTAAAGAAGGATGCTCTAAAACTGAGAGACTAGTTTGCGTAGAAACCGACAGACAGACGGACAGACGGACATGCTCATATCGACTCAGGAGGTGATCCTGATCCAGAATATATATACTTTATAGGGTCGGAGATGTCTCCATCACTGCTTTGCACACTTTTGACCAAAATTATAATACCCTCTGCAAGGGTATAAAAATAGGAGATGTTTCTGAGATATAAATAAAACTTGTAGTACCTTAGTAAAACAAAATAATTATTAAAGAAAAAACCAGACATTAAAAATGGAACTTTAAGAATTTAGGGTTATAGTTCCGACTTATATACTGAAAGACTAGTTTACAGAGAGACGGACGGACAGAGGGACACGCTGTGCGAGGTGGTCCTGGTATATATACCTATAGATATATATACCTAATAAAGTCGAAGATGTATTCCCTGCGTTTTGAACTTCTGACCAAAATTATAAACTTATACCAAAAAATATTTATCCAAAATACAAACATGAACAAAATCCATTTCGGTGCGTTTGATGATACTGAGGAATAAGATAAGAAATACTAATGACACAGGTCTACGAATTCGGAAAATTTTTCCAATTTCCAATTTTATACATATTTTTTATGGATTTTTGACTCCTATTCATCGGAATTTCGCCTATACATACGCACGGCTACCTTGGTTTTTGTAGCCTAAGCTGCTTAATTATCATCAATAAGTCGTATTCAACAAATTTTAGTGCATTTCACGTGGCAAAGCATAAACTCGGTGTTTGCCTCTTGCCCCGACTTTTTTGAGCACTTTCTTCGTTTCGAAACCACAGTCGAAGCAAAAATCCAAGAAGCCAATATGAAATATAGCGCAGTCGTTGATTTCTATTTACCTGATTTTTGCTTTGCTACAGGTTTAGATAAAGCTGAGCCGAGTTGGATATTATATTCCTACCGGGTACCGAGTCGGTACCTATGCAGATCAAGTTTATCAAAATTTTCCCACGATCGCTCCCGCTCCAAAGCTAATGAACAAGTACAATAGGAATCATCAATCTGATATAAAAAGATTGCTAATCCCGATAAAATAATGAAATTGATTCCGTGATTCTTATATTCTAAGAATATTCTGTCTAGCAGTATATTAAGGCACTTCATTTTAATTAAGACTTTATTTATAATAAAGCTGATCATAAAATGTTTATTGATGTAGCTGAAGGTCACCTGTAAAGGAGAGGAAAGATAAAACTAATATTTTTTCGACGTTTAATATTGAGTTTTGATTACACCTTTACCATTGGTTTTTGCAATAGGAAAAATAGTGCACCAAATACGAATGAACACTTACCAACATACTGTTTAATTAAACAAACGGCACCCAAGTCTCAAAAAATTTCCAAAGCCATATATGTAATAATTCCTGTTATTTAAAAACAGCTATCCTCCATGTTCGTATGCAGCCACTATTACGTTTCCCTCATTATATAAACCGCGGTGGAAATAATTTCCGTTATTGACTCAAATGTATTTCAACTATTAAAATCAAATAATATACAACTTTTAAAAAACAGAAAATAAAGATTTCTTCGGAGTAAATTTCGCAGTTTGTTTAAAAGCCGGTAAATAAGGGTATGCTGAGACTAGTCAGCACTAAAAGCACAGATATTGGCATGAAAGACATAATTCATTGTTCCGTTTTTTCTTATTAGTTTATCTAAAACTTTTTTTTATCTCATTACAGACTGAAATAAAATAAAAAGAATCACCAGGGCTTCAGGTATTCAGGTAGTCTCATTTATATCCTTGTTTATGTGATATATTATTACTGGTATTTTGAAATATTACGCAAAAAATGATCTCGCAAAATTTTACCTGCTTCTTAAATTTGGGATCCTCTTACCAAAGTCTGTTACATAAACACATACAATAGGTTTCTGTCTGTCTGTTTCTACGAAAAGTAATCTATCAGTGTTGAATCTATGCACTTGAAACTATGCACACATCCTGTGTATGCAGTACATATGTAAGTCGGACCGAGATCGGTCGACTATATCCTGCCATATGACTAAACAATGGAAAATGATACAACCTTATTGAAGTCGGCTGCTTGGGACTTTTTAAGAAATTGGTTTTATAATTAAGTTCATATAAGGATCGGCCAAATATATCCGATGCGATATTTATATTTAAAAAAACTACTTTCACTAGTTTACACAAACAATGAACCTCCATAAAAACCTCCGGAGAACATGAAAACGACATCCGTATAGTTTTCTTAAGAACCGTTTTAGAAATATTTTTTAAAATCGTGTTTTTGTGCTCCTTTTTCAGGTCGAAAGTACAAAAATAGTGTCATTTTCAAAAATTGAAATTTTTAACGTTGTTTGAAAATGACACTATTTTTGTACTTCGGTCGTTTGTTTTTCCCAGAGATTTGACTTAATCTGCACATTATATATTATATATCCACGTAAACATCATTTCAATACCTTTCGATCAATCCCCATTTTTGTTTGTAAACATTTTTTATGACATATTACCAAAAAACTGAAATAGGACCACAAAAACACGATTTTCAAAAATATCTATAAAACGATTTCTAAGAAAACTAAACGGAGTACTCCAAGAATATGATAACTGCTAAATAAAAATTTTTAATTTTAGTTGGTACACATTCATTTCAAAAATGATATGTACTAGAAACAATTATGGTCATCGGCATTACAATGCCCACATAATTCAATATACGGTAAAATTTGACAAATTTCTTCCTTAGGTGTACCGCGGAAACTGTGGGTGATAGAACCTATGTTTGTTTTGGACTTTGGTGCAGGGGAGCCTAAAGGTTATGTATCAGGTAAAATTATGCGTGGAGGAAAAAAAGTTGGAAATTGTCGGCCTGTGTTATAAAGAAACAAGAAAGGAAAGCTAACTTCGAGCGGAGCCGAAGTTTATATACCCTTGCAGTTCACTCGCAGTCCGCTAGGTGGCGCCACGCATCTTATATTATTAGATATGTAGCGGATCGTATATAGTTGGCCGATCCTTATGAAATTTGGCATATCGAATTATTTTGCCAAAAGAGTAATCTGTACCAAATCCCATCTTTCTAACTTAAAAAACACCAAAGTTATGCCAATTTCGATAGTTCTATGACAGCTATAGGATATAGTCGGCCGATCCTTATGAAATTTTGCACACAAGATATTTTGGTCAAATATAACATGTGTGGAAAGTCCCAACCCTCTAACTTAAAAAACACCAAAGTTATGGCATTTCCGATCAATCAGTTATATGGCAGCTATAGGATATAGTCGACCGATCCCGGCCGTTCCGACTTATATACTGCCTGCAAAGGAAAGAAGGGTGTGTGCAAAGTTTCAACTCGATAGCTTTAAAACTGAGAGACTAGTTTGCGTAGATACGGACAGACGGACAGACGGACAGACGGACAGACGGACAGACGGACATGCTCATATCGACTCAGGAGGTGATCCTGATCAAGAATATATATACTTTATAGGGTCGGAGATGTCTCCTTCACTGCGTTGCACACTTTTGACCAAAATTATAATACCCTCTGCAAGGGTATAAAAACTACTTTTTGTCTCATTGTTTTTAAATTCATGGCTATCAAAAGTGTTTCCGTGTTCAAATCCGTTTAAAATTTATGAATACAATTTTGACAAATTTATTTTCATAGGTGTACCGCGGAAACTTAGGGTGATGAAACCTCTTTGAACCTTTTTGTGCTCAGGGGTCAGGCGAGCCAAAAGGATAAGGTAAAATAATGATGTAAAAAGAAATGATTGTGTCGGCCTGTCTTATTATTCTCATTATAATATATATTTTTATTAAAAAAATAAACGTCCACAATTTAATAATTATCAAGCATTCTTAAAAACAGGCGACCATATTTTCTGCATGCATTCTAAGTATGTAAATGGAAATCATTTAGCATATAAGATTCACAGAGAGAAGGTATAAATTATGTATGTGTTTGGTACATTAAAAGATGCGATGGATAGCCAACATACAGTTTCTCCGTTAAAATATTTAAATTTGTGTTTAAAATTTGGTTGAATCATTCTTAAAATACTCCACTATTTTTAAACAATCAAATTTGTAAGTAAGTGACTAAAACTACAACGAACGGTAATTATTTATTGAGTGTCTTATCCCAAAGAAAACAAAAAATATTCTCTCAATGATTAACAAAGGCAATTTCACACAAAATTTTTGAAATTTGTATTTAAATTGTGAATTTCTAAGTAATAATAGTACACGATAACAGAATTTAAAATTTTTCCTTGCAAAATGATTAAAGAATCATGCAATTATAATAAAAATATTTTTTTTAACTTCAAGCGGTATAACATAATTTTATAATAGTTAAAGCGATTCTCAATCTTAAGTAAATAAATATTCAAAGATATTATATTAATAATATAGTAGCACCTTAAAACCATCATAGGTCCAACTTCCTAATTTTAAGATGCAGGTCTGTACGTCATACGGAAAATATTCAACATCGATTGAACAAGAGGATTTATAGACAGCGGGTGGTTGCCAAATTACAAGTCCATTACTAAAGACTACTGCTTTTGTCATAAGTGTTACTTCATAATGACCATCAGCACTGAAAAATACATTTTTTAGCATAACTCCCGTTATAGTATATGTATGTATATATAGCAGACCAAAAATTTCTTAAATTTCTGTATTCTTCGTTATGTTTGAATGTCCTCAATGAATTATATTTACCATTATCTATTTTTATGTATTTTAGTAACCCCATAATAATAAACTTTTAACCAAATCTTTTTTAAATACTCTAATTACTCATAGCCATAAAAGGACACATATATATATATATAGTTAAAATAATTTTATTAAAACGAATAAGATTTGTATTTGGTAAAGATCTTTAAATCTTTTATTAGCTTTATTTTTTAAACTCCAAATTAGCCTTAAGGATTTTAAGCTGCGTCAAATATTGACTTTGGCATAAGAAACGAATAAGATTTGTATTTGGTAAAGATCTTTAAATCTTTTATTAGCTTTATTTTTTAAACTCCAAATTAGCCTTAAGGATTTTAAGCTGCGTCAAATATTGACTTTGGCATTCATTAAAAAGTTAAAACAATTTTTGGTTTTTATTGCAGGGCTGTAAAAATAGCTTGCAAATAATTTTTAACCGTTTTTTATTTTTAGTTTTATATCAGAAAAACCTTTTGATTTGCGGTTGAGCTTTCTTAGATGAGTTGTATTTTTTAGGGTCTGTGAATCAATTGAGTTCTCAAATACTGAAAGTTTTTGAGTTTTTGAAAAGACTGAATAAAAAACACTCAATTCAAACTCAAAACTAACTTTCAAATAATTTTCTCGAAAAAAAAATTGGGGATAGCCTAGTGCGTAACAAGTGAAGTTCCGTTTTCGAATTCAACTGTTGTGCCACATTCGAATTTATGGCGCCAAAAATAAACCAATTGTTTTATTTATCATTGAGCTTGCCTGATTGGGAGTTTAATGTGCCCTTTCGACACACACACGACGAGTCGCAGCTCGCCTTTATCTCAAAAACCATATCGATATCCTTGAATAACTCATCATGTTTTGCTACCAAGTGCCTTTTTAAGTTTAAGTTTCGTTTTAATCCGGCAAAATTGCATGTGGATTTTTCTCAATTGCATCACTCTTAAGCAGTTTATGCACCTTTTTGTTTGGCGTCAACACAGTCACAACGAATAAATCGAAGCAAAAAATTAAATTGATAAAAATCGGCTCCTTTCTGAGTGAGACCCTTTTATTCAAAAACCAACTGAATTAGGTATTTTCTGACAATTTTTGCAAAAAGTGCAATTTAACTTATTTTGGGTTAACTGTTATTTGCAAGCTTTGGAAAATGTCCATATACCAGCAGGGTCCGACTTTTAAATGTTAATTATTAATTGCCCTTCTCCGTTTCAAATTTTACAAAGTGATAGCTCTGGTTCAAATTAAATGAAAAATAATAGATTATTCATCCATAAATCTACCGAAATTGACAAAAAAACCGATTACGTATTACCTCTTACCTATTAAGCAAGTGATTATTTAAAATAGTTATTTAAAATAGTAGTATAGAAGTATTTTCTAACCGGTCCTCCATTTTTAATATGAAAATTCCAATGGTAGCTATTCTGTTTGAGGGCGTGTGTATTGAGTTAAGCCGAGTGCTCACATCGAAAATCATGGTTGATGCATACCAAATATTATTCTTTCCTAAAAAGTTCGGCCAATTACTCAGATCAAACGCAAAAAAAATCCAGAAATTTACATGGGGATGCCGTCACTCAAGAATGAACGTTTGTTCATTTTTCAAAAAAAAATTGTATTTTCAAGCCTTTCGACAGGGTCAATGGACTTGCAACACAGTTTCGTTTTTTTTTTAATATGCAGAAAAAACTTGTTAAAGTGAATCTTTTCTTGATCAGAATCACCACTGCGCGAATGGGAATAAAACAATCTACTTCAAACTTTAGACACATACTTTTTTCCTTTGCATTAAGTATATAAGTCGAAACGACGTAATCGTCGTTCGACTTTATCTTACTAATGCCATAAGCTGAACATTCGGAAATGACACAACTTTGGTGTTTTTAAAGACTTGATATAAATTTTATTGTGAGCCAACTGATCCGATATACAAATTTCATAAAGTTCGGAGGACTATGTACGTCCTATAGTTAAAATTATAGCCAACAAGAAAGGAAAGCTAACTTCGGGCGGAGCCGAAGTTTATATACCCTTGCAGTTGAGTCGCAGTCCGCTAGGTGGCATTTTATAATATTAGATATATAGGAGATCGTATATAGTTGGCCGATCCTTATTAAATTTGGCAGATCGTATAAGTTTGCCCAAATTAAAATGCATAAAAAGTCCCATCCTTCTAAATTGAAAAACAACGAAGTTATGGCATTTCCTATCAATCAGTTATATGGCAGCTATAGGATATAGTCGACCGATCCCGGGCGTTCCGACTTATATACTGCCTGCAAACAAAACAAGGATGTGTGCAAAGATTGAACTCGATAGCTTTAAAACAAAGAGACTAGTTTGAGTAGGACAGACGGACATGCTCATATCGACTCAGGAGGTGATCCTGATCCAGAATATATATACTTTATAGGGTCGGAGATATCTCCATCACTGCTTTGCACACTTTTGACCAAAATTATAATACCCTCTGCAAGGGTATAAAAAAATACATAACTCTGCGACTGACTTTTTTTTTAAATACATAGAATAAAAATTAAATTAATAATAAAATTCTCTTATACATCGGTCAACTATGTATATTCGATATTTGCGATATACAATATCTTATAATATAAGCTGCCACTTTACTGCAATGGTATATCAACATCTACTTCCCTTTCTCGTTATACATAATTCTAATTCACCGAAAATTTATATAGGTATTAAACCTTTCATGTTAAACGACTTTCCCTTGTAAAGTTGTCACACTCATACTATTTCAACTCTCCTTCGCGCAATTCCACGTTCCTGCACTTTTTACCATTCAATAGATACTTTTTACCAAAATACAAACATTTTCGACTAATTTTGAAAATTTCAATTCTCAAAAATTACATTATTTTTGAACTTAGGTCGCTTGTGAATTCCAGAGTTTTGATTCAATCTTCAATACCTTTCGATTATCCCTTTCATGTTTGTAAACAGCTGTAAGTCCGTTTGCTAGACGGAAGTAGTACCAATCAGAGGCGACTACATCGCTATAGCGAGATAGAGAAAGCTAGAAGCCCACTTGACTCGGGCGAGTAGTTTCCCCTTCTCTAGCCCAATGTTTCTAGGGAAAAAATTACAAGAGCGAAACATTATGCATAGAAATAATTCTTTTTTTCCTTCAATTTTAAAAAGTTCCAATTTCTATTCACCGAGGTAGAGTAATTAGATTTTCTCATAAAGCATGGCAAGCTTAAACCCAATCCTCGAAAAATCCAAGCTCTGACCCAACTTCCCAAGGTTTGGTATCCTATTAAGGAAATTTGACCCTCACTTTTCAGAAGTGATTACTTTATCAGCTATCTTCAAAATAAAATTAATTGGAAAGAAAAGCATGAGAAAATTCGACAAAGAATCATCAAGGTTTTAACTAATCCCTGTGTTGATTATATTTAATCCTAAGTTACCAATAGAGTTGCATACGGATGCAAGCGCCAAGTGTGGCGCTGTGCTAATGCATAAGGTAAGGATGGAAAATGTTGCGTAGTTAATTTCGGCCGCAAATGCACCACAATATCAGAATTAAAATACCATACGTATGAACTCATGACATTGGCGGTATACAACATTCAGACATTTCCGACATTATTTAAGCGGAAGAAAGTTTTGAGTATACACATATTGCAATTCCAAGAAAAAGGAAAATTGACACAGCGAGTGCATCGATGGTGGTCATTCATGCAGCTCTTCGAATTTCAAGTAGAGCACAAGAAAGGGACCGAAATGGCAGTTAGCTTATCAAGAAATCACTATGATAGCAAAAAAAAATAGCAAGTAAAAATTAAAGTATAGGAAGTACGTGTTAACTTGGCAACTATTATTGCGCAACGGACTTGTATCAAAATGTTGTAGCAGCGTGATCAGAATATATCGCAAGTATTGAAAAATTCAAAACACGATGCTTGCCAGTCGTACCAGGGGCATTTGGAGTTCCAAAAATGAATCCATGATTCCATAATGCATCGTAAGAAGAGACCTTAGATAAAGTTTAATGCACATAAATGGTTCATTTGTGTGAAACCATTATTGTTGTAATCAGCGTGTTGTAATCTCTTCGAATGCCGGTGCATCGATGAGGCTCGCATTAATCTGGCGGAGGCCCTAACACCCGCAAGCATGCTGCCTCAAATGCTCCAGACGTCGGAGAAGTGGATAGCAATAGCCGAGTTTATGGCTAAGGCGATGAAGAAGTTCAGAGCCCAGAAGAGGGCGCGTAATAAGTGGAAGAAGTAAGGCGCGGGAATTGTGCGATGCATTACTTCACGGTTGTACCGCGCAATACAGAAAACATCTTCTAATCACCATTAGGAACCTTAAATGTATAGCAGTTAAATTTAGAATAAGAAGTGAAAAATAAAAAAAGAACATATAAAAACAAGAAAGGAAAGCTAACTTCGGGCGGAGCCGAAGTTGATATACCCTTGCAGTTCAGTCGCAGTCCGCTAGGTGGCGCCACGCATCTTATATTATTACATATATAGAAGATCGTATATAGTCGGCCGATCATTTCATAAGCAAATCAGATTATTTTGTCCAAAATAGAATCTGTACCAAGTCCCATTTTTCTAACTTAAAAAACACCAAAGTTATGCCAATTCCGATCGTTGTATGACAGCTATAGGATATAGTTGGCCGATCCTTATGAAATTTTGTACATAAGATATGTTGGTCAAATATAACATGTGTGGAAAGTCCCAACCTTAAAAACAACGAAGTTATGGCATTTCCGATCAATCAGTTATATGGCAGCTATAGGATATAGTCGACCGATCCCGGCCGTTCCGACTTATGTACTACCTGCAAGGAAAAGAAGGATGTGTGCAAAGTTTCAACTCGATAGCTCTAAAACTGAGAGACTAGTTTACGTAGAAACCGACAGACAGACGGACCGACGGACAGACGGACATGCTTATATCGACTCAGGAGGTGATCCTGATCAAGAATATAATACTTTATAGGGTCGGAGATGTCTCCTTCACTGCGTTGCACACTTTTGACCAAAATTATAATACCCTCTGCAAGGGTATAAAAAACCATCCGCCAAAAATTAACTGGCTTAAATTTAAAATGTATGTGAATTCCCACATAGATCTCGCCGCACAGCTTAATAAGAAATCGGACATCGACTGAATTACCTTCTATACAGCATATCAAATTTAACTAACCTTTTAAAGTATATCACTGTGGACGGAAGTCCACGAGGTGACGACCTGCATGCCTAGACGTGCGCGAGGAAACTATATATAGCCGAAGAATTAAAAATTTTCTGTAGGCAACCGATCTAAATGAATGATATACCAATCGAAAGGTATTATTTCAATTAGATAATTTTTGTTGAAACATATTCCAAAAGTTATTTGGTTTGGTAGAAATTAGGGTGAAAGTAAAAAAATTTTTAATCACTAAAGTGGACACATTTTAGTCCCCAGATAGAATATTTATATATATATTTATATATATTATATATTCGCATTCTAGAGCTAAATACGCGTCGATTGGTACCTCAATCGACCCGATCCGACATTTCATTCAGAAGTTATTCGAAAAATTCGATTTTTTCTTCTTCTTCAAAATGAAGCCAGTTTGCGTCGGTTTGTCTGTTTGCACTATTTTTTCCTTAAAAATCCTAAAAAAAAATTGGAAAATGTTTGTTACTATCATATGAGCAACTATTGTTCTACAACTTTTTGAAATACCTTAAGCTTACGTCAAAAAAAATTAAAAAAACCTTGTTAATGAAAAAATTCATAACTTTATAATTAAGAAAGATATTAAAAAGGGCTTTACACCGTTGAAATGGTTTTTTAAATATAAATTCCACTTTCTTTGAGACCAAACGTCTATATAGTAAAAAAAAAAAATACACTGAAAATAAACTTTTTTTTTAAGAAAAAAAATTATTTTTCAAAATTTGGTCGACTGATCCTTTTTATATTGCACGTGTAAATAGCTTTTGAGATGACGCAACTTTTGATATATCGCTCATATCTGGCAAAATCCGTTAACTCAAGATATAGTCCTGTAAGTGCAGCTACCCATTTTGTACAGCCTCCTGTGAAGCTTGCATTTACTTATACATGTGTGTGTATTTGAATGGCAACTTTGCTTTTTGGAGTCTGCATATATTTGGTCAATACCCTAAAAAAAATGGAGTATATCTTTTCAGATTTTAGTTTATATATTTAAAAATAAAATCCAAATAAAAAAGGGCTTAAAAAGTAAAACGTAAACATTGACTCAAGTTGGACTCGAACCCAGGCCCTTCGTGTTAGGAACCACGACGCTCTCCACTCGGCTAACCTCGAACTTTGTTGCTTGATGGCAACTTTTGATGTAATTCTACTTTGTGTTTCAGTGTCTCATGTCTTAATGAGAAGACTCAGAAGATTGGTACTTCAACCGACCCGGTCCGACATTTCTTTCAGAAGTTATTCAAGAAATTCGATTTTTACAGTTTTTTCAAAATGAAGCCAGTTTGTCTGTTTGTCTGTATTTTTTTCTTGGCAATCCTGAATAAAATTGGAGATTTTTGTTATTGTCATATGAGCAATTATTGTTCTACAACTTTTTGAAAAAGCTGTAAAAATCTAATTTCTTGAATAACTTCTGAAAGAAATGTCGGACGGGTCGGTTGAGGTACCAATCTTGAGGTCCCAAAGAAAAACAAGAAAAGCTAACTTCGGGCGAAGCCGAAGTTGATATACCCTTACAGTTGTGCCATTTCCGATCGTTCAGTTATATGGCGGCTATTGGATATAGTTGGCCGATCCCTATGAAATTTGGCCAATAAGATTATTTTGGCCAAATTCCCAAAATGGAATCTGTACCAAGTCCCATCTTTCTAACTTAAAAAACACCAAAGTTATGCTAATTCCGATCGTTATGACAGCTATAGGATATAGTCGGGCCATCCTTATGAAATTTTGTACATAAGATATTTTCAAATATGTATTTCAAAAATAAAATCCAAATAAAAAAGGGCTTAAAAAGTAAAACATAAACATTGGACTCAACTAGGATTAGAACTCAGGCCTTCCCTTGTTAGAAACCACAACGCTCTCCATTCGGCTAATTTCAAACTTCGTTACTTGATGGCAAATTTTAATGTAATTCTGCTTTGTGTTTCAGTGTCTCATGTCTTAATGAGAAGAATGCAACATTTTATGAGTAGAAAGCTTTATATGCATATAAATAAAACTCTGCTTTACTTAAATTACAGCCACCACCGTTTTGGGCCAAATCATGGATTAAAAGCTAAAAAAACGCCTGTGAATCGCCTGTCCAGAGGTTACTTCCATATATATATATTCTATATATTATGCGTTCTGTTTTAAATAATTGAAGATTAATACATATATACAAAAAAACAACTGATATCATATAAAAAAACCTCTTGACGAGGTAAAGTACCGGTGACGAACCTGCATGCGAAACCCAAAATATCTGATATCAATTTTAGTGACGAACATATGCTATATAGGTGTACAAAATTGCATATAAAAAAAATATTGTTGTTCGGCACGTGCAAGAAAAACAAAAAAAAAAACAGTCACGAGCCGAACAAAAATATTTTTTATATGCAATTTTTTACACCTATATAGCATATTTTCGTCACTAAAATTGATATCAGATATTTTGGGTTTCGCATGCAGGTTCGTCACCGGTACTTTACCTCGTCAAGAGGTTTTTTTATATGATGAAGATTGAATAAAAACTCTATAACTTCTCTAGAAATTATCGGATTCGCCAATTTCTTTTCTTTTTTACCTTTTTTTTTTCAATTGTCAGTAATGCTGTTGATGTTCGATTCCTTATGTGGGAACTCACATATATTTTAAATTTTGAAGAAAGAAATTAGCCATCAGTATAGTCCCGCATCAAAACTTTTTCAAAAAAATTTTGTTGAAATGGCCCAACAAAAATATGCCATTTGTGGGGGCGGGAAAAAAATTTGAAACAAATATGAACTGCGGGTGTTTTATATGAGTCAACGTGCCAAATCTTATAGCTTTATCTTTTATAGTCTCTAAGATGCACTCGTTTATATTCTCGGATGGACACGGCTATATGCATTCAGTTGTTGATGCAGATCGAAAATATATATATTTGAAGTGGTCGGAGATGATTTCTTCTCCCTGTTCACACGAATAAAATATACACCCAGAAAAGTAGCCGTCCTGGAAGTGCGCCAAAATGGACAACGGGCAGGTTGAAGATGAGCGGCGAAGAGTAGAGAAAGGGTCCCACCAACGTGAAAGTGGCGGGGTTATGGAAAGATTATAAGTAATGACAATATCGGGTTATTGTGGGGATCCCAAACACCATTTAAGTCTGCAGGAGGCACTCTTTAAGTCCCCCAGTAAGGAAAGTGAAATTTCCCAAGTCAGTTCGACAGTCAACCGACGAGCCAAGTACGCTGGATTCCCGCTGACAGAGAGGGGAAGTGTACATCTTGGCGACAAATCCAAAGCAACAAAACGTTGAGACGACCGGATTCTTTATACAATCTTGTCACTATAATAACAGGTAAGTAGTTTTCTACGACTTCCGAATATTCTTCCGTAAACGAGCTAAATTGCTTCACATGTAGCGGTACGGACTTCGGCTTCCCAATGTTATTCCGCGAGTTAAATTTCTTCATTGCTTCACATATTGCGGTATGTCGCGTTCTTACCGACCAAAACCAAAGATAATTGTACCTGCAGCACAAATGTATTTGTCTGGCAAAGCCTGATCAAAGTCAAAACAAAGGCCGTTATATCGGTTCATGTAATGTCGCGATACGGACTGATGACGCGGATTTTCCGACCAAGGCACTAACATCATTACAAGTGATTCCACCTGTGAAATAAATATTAGTGATGATTTGTTCGCCTAGTATCTGGCCAAAGAACAAATTCTTGCAAGAATAATAAGGCTCTTGGAATCGAGTTCCTATCGCCAGACCCTCTACCTCAATAAAATGTCCACATTTTCGCTATCAGAAATGTAGGGTTTCTATATGTAGGGGGGGAATTGCCGGATGTCCCGCTAACTCTGGACCCTTATCTTAAAGAAAATAACATCCGAACTATTAAAGATGGAAAGCAATTGCATCGGCACGGCTATCAGAGTCATCATAGGGTACTGGCTTGTTGGAACACATGCTAGGCGAAGCTAGCTGCAAAGACAAGAATCAAAGAAAAAATGTAGAACATCTTCTTTGTCACTGCCCAGCCCTACAGTTTCTCAGACTAAAATATTTACGAATGTTATTCTGAATCGACGTCTCGCAGGTGTCAGACTTGGATCTTATCAGGACCAGAAATTCACCCATTCCTCAGAGTGGGCAAACTGCTAGTCCATTCAGTCCGAAAGATACCCGTTTCACTTGGCAAATATGCACTAATATGGTAGCACAATGGAACGAACACGGTCTAAGTGTTTCGGATTTTCTAGTTTAAATCCGACAGCCCTTTCAACCTAACCTAACCCTTCAACCGGTTCGATACTCTCCGCAATTCCATTCAATCCGAGATTCCGGCTCACATGCTAATTTAATTGCACAAAGATGGGATAGACATCCTCAATCATGGGTAACTCAAAAGTAACGGGAAGAGAGCCACATCGAAGCCAAGCCCACAAACATTCATCGCGAGATATCAGCTAGAGAATCAGCCACAGTAAACAAGAATTTGTCAATAATGGCGCAATGAGACTTCACCTTAGAACGGCGGCATCAGACGGTATCTAGCATCTCTACCTAGCCAAGATTTTAATGATCGCAATGTAACTAAAAGCTGATCTATATTCTTGGTCCATCCGACATTGTAATACTGGTTTTGTTTCTGGAGTTAAAATTGCATTGAATCTGTACATAAGCATATCAATGTATATCAATGTATCAATGCATATCAACTATTTGCTCTCAATGGTCAAAACAAATCTTTACCAGCTCGGACTGATGTCATTGAAAACAATAGTGATTTGGTAGTATATCATTTTTGAGAAGTCCCCAACATCATTTAGAACGTCCCCAAGAAAGGGGATGTCGGTTTTGCGAATATACTACATCGCTCCAGATGCTAAACGAAGGTATCTGTTTAGGAATAGCCGGCACTTATTTAGCTATCCATAAATTGCACGACCATATTTTCTTATTTTATTCCTGGTGCTCAGTTTGCTTTATCAGCTTTTCCCTGACCGTTTAAAAATCTTTTCATAGGCGTAAACAATCATATAAAGTTTATATGAACGATATCATTAATATATGCTTTTTGATAGCGGAGCCCAATTTTAATTTTTAATTGTACAAAGCCTAACGGACGGCTACAATCGAGTGTACAGGGCACTCATCTCTTAATTTCACATTATAGTGAACCTTTCATAGTATAGGTGGTCAAACAAAAACTCGAAATCGAACAACTTAAAAATTCCAATAGGGAAACAGAAAGGCTATAGATAATAGGAGTCTAAGAGGTAATATTGAATAGCTTTATATCTTATATTCTCTAAGATCCTCGCTTTTATACTGTCGCGGAACGGATTCGGGTTACCGATAGTTAGTCAAGTTTAAACTTAGCGCCGCAGTATTATATGTATCGATAGCTTTGGTATTTAAGTTCAGGTTATTCGGTCCCACTAAATAGGGTAAACAGATGAAAACAATTTGGCGGAATTAGACCGATCTGCGCCATCACAACAAGAGGGAAGAGAAACAGCGGTAGGTTAAAGACTAAGTAGTTGTAAGTAACTAATGTAACTCTTTCAGAATAAAACATCAACACCAACAACTATTGTCCAACACTAGAGTGTTTGTTTAAAGGCATTCCCCGTGATCGGCCAAGCGGCGACATTATCTTATATTCGCACTCTGCGATGATGCTTACGAAACATTCGCCCTGGCGTAACCCCAGGCTGGAAGCCGCGTGTGTTCCCGCAACTGCGACCACCATGGAAACAGCAACTTGCACCCCGGCAAGCTCTGCGAGTATGGCTGGTGATTGGCAGCGGCCACAGACTCCGAAGGAAAGTGGAACAGCCGCCAGGAAAGCGGCAAGTAACCTGCAGCCCGAAGCGCCGTTGGAGTGAGCGGTGCGGCGAATACACCGCCATGTTTGAGTGGAATGCTGCCACTCCAGGGAGCAGCGCAACAGCAGAGTTTTAGTGGAAACCTGCCCAGGCCGATGAGTGACAACCTGCAAACGGAGCTTGGAGTGATGTCATCGCTACAGTTGCCGGCACAATTGAGTGCATATTTGCCGCCACAATTGAGTGGAAATTTGGCGCCGACGCTCGGCGGCCATTGTGCAAACGGGCAACCTGTCACACGGACACACACACCAGCAACAACAGTGGGCTACTCTCCGCTATTTTGTGTGACCGCCACGGCGCAGCCTGGACTAGGTTATGTTCATCCGCCATGGGAGCCGACACACAACTTGGAGGTATCTGCACCGTCGCACCTGTCATACGAAGTGGCGACGGCGAGCATACCTGGATGGACGCTACGTAGATTGCCTGATCTTCTCGATTTCGAGGGTCAGCCAGAGGAATGGCCAATATTCCTGTGCGCGTTCACGAAGACAACGGCAGCCTAACGGTGTACACAACTGGAAAACAACCAGCGGCTAGTGAAAGCCCTGAAAGGCGACGCCCGCGAGACAGTGAAGTCGTTGCTCCTCCATCCCAGCAACGTAGAAGCTGTTATGGAGCAGCTTCAATTCCGGTATGAACGTCCGGAGCTACTAATCCGTAGCCAACTGGATAGCGTGCGCGATGTGCAGCCAATTCAGGAGGCCAACATCGCAAGGATCGTGCCGTTTGCGACGAAGGTGAGCAACCTGGCAGCGTTCCTACAGTCAACCACGATCGGCAGCCAGCACCTAGGGAACCCAACCCTAATGGAGGAGCTGATCGCCAAGTTGCCGCTGAGCAGGAGGTTGGACTGGGCGAAGCACACGGTCACGATACAACCGTATGCGACAGTGGTGCACCTGAGTGAATAGCTTCATGAATTCGCAAGACTGGTGTGCACTGTCACGGACGTTGGAACCAAAGTGCAACCGAAGCGAAGGATCCTGCACGCGAATAGTGTTCGCGAGGAGGAGCGGTATGCCGACCGCCCCAGATGTTGCCCTATATGCGAGGGCCAACACCAGATCAGGGACTGCAAAGAATTCAACGGCGTTTCTACGACGACGCGGATTGAGTCTGCGAGGAAGTTGAGGCTATGCTTCTCGTGTCTGGAGCCCGGTTCTGCAGGAAGAGCCGCGGATGCAACGTCTACGGATGCCAAATGAGGCATCACTACCTTCTCCACGAGTCACCTGGACATCCTAGACGGCCGTACGTCGCAGAGGGAGGCCGCAGGAGCGACCAGAGAAGCAGCAGCAAACGGAGTGGAATGCCACGACCAGTGGATTCCAACGAGAGGAGCCGTCCCACGTCAGCCGCAATTATAGACACGGGGCGTGAGCAGGATGAAAGGCGATCGACGTGTGACCGCCAGGAATTGACGCATCGGAACCTGAGCTGCGTTGATTCGATTGGATGCCACCTACTATTCCGGACTCTACCCGTGACGTTGTACGGGGAGAATACGCAGGTCGACACCTATGCATTGCTGGATGAAGGATCGTATGTCACGCTCATCGACGACGAACTCATCCGCAGCCTGAACCTGAAAGGCGAGAGTCGCCAACGGAACGTGCAATGGTTTGGTGGGAAATATGCCAAAGAGCACACGAAAGTGGTCAGCCTGCAGGAGTAGCCAGATGTACAGGCAGTGAAGACGAGGCGAATGCCTGCCTGTGAAGCCGTACAACAATGCGACACCGAGGATCCTAATTGGAATGGATCATGCGCATCTTGGAATACCCCTCAAAACAAGAAGCTATGGATCTGGAGGACCATTTGCAGCAGCCACCGCACTTGGATGGGTGGTGTATGGACCGGTGAGCGGAAAGGTGAGCTCACCGCTTCAGAGTTCGTGCCTCCTAGCCGTGCCGCAGGATAATCTTCTGGACAAGATGGTCAGCGATTATTTCGAGATCGAGAATTTCGAAGTAAAGCCAGCGCAGCCAGTCGCAGCTGGCGGAGTGGAGCTGGCGCCGTCAGTCGCAGATGGCGGCGACGCACGGGCCCTAAGAATCCTGGAGGAGACGACTAAGCGAGTAGGTCGATGATATGAAACCGGACTACTATGGAGAGACGACGAGGTGAGACTGCCGGAGAGCTACATGGCGCTCAAGAGACTCGTCAACATCGAAAGAAAAATGAGGCGCGACGTGGACTTCGCGCGGGCTTATAAGGGATTAATGGATGATTACGTCAAGAAGGGGTATGCACGACGACTGGAGCCCCAGGAAGTCCAGAGGTTCCAGGAAGGCAAGTTATGGTACCTGACGCATTTCGGGGTGGAAAACCCGAACAAACCTGGAAAAATCCGGCTGGTCTTCGACGCGGCTGCCAAGGTGAACGGAGTGTCGCTCAATTCAGCGCTACTGAAAGGCCCACAGCGCTACAAGCCTCCCCCAGCAGTGCTCTTCCATTTTCGGGAAAGAGCAGTTGGGGTTTGTGCAGACATCAAGCAGATGTTTCATCAGGTACGGATGCAGCCACAAGATAGAGGTTCCCAGAGGTTCCTGTGGAGGAACGGAGATGACCAGCGGGAGCCGGACACATACGAGATGCAAGTGATGACGTTCGGAGCAGCTTGCTCACCATGTTCGGCGGACTATGTGAAGACCTTGAATGCCTCGCAGTACAGCAGCACGGACCCGCGAGCAGCCCTGGCCATCAAGGAATACCACTACGTGGACGACTGCGTCGACAGTTTCACCAGTGAAGAAGAAGCTATCGCCGTTTCGACACGGGTGAGAGAAATTCATGCAGATGCAGGATTTGACTTGTGTCGATTTAATCCATCGCTAGCGTCAGATGGACCGAAGCTGAGGAGAAGGTACTAGGAATGTACTGGCAGCCGGCTACAGATGACTTCAAGTTCGGCATCAAATATCATCGAGTCCCGAGAATCATGATGACAGGGGAACGCGTCCCTACCAAGAGGGAGTTCCTAAGCCTGGTCATGTGCACGTTTGACCCGATTGGATTCCTGAGCTGCTACATGGTGACTGCCAAATTGCTAATGAGGGAGATTTGGCGGAAAGGAGTCAACTGGGACGAGCCGCTACCAGCTGATTTGGCCGCAGCCTTTGAGGATTGGCGGCAAGAAATGAGCAAGATCGAAGAGTTCCGATGCCCGCGCTACTACTTCGGCGGTGGACGCGAGCGGATGCTACAGCTGCACATCTTCGTGGACTCCAGTCAGTCGGCGTTCGCAGCAGCGGTCTATTGGCGGGCCACTTACGAGGACGGAGACGTGCAGGCGCATTTCATAAGCTCCAAGACGAAATGCGCTCCGATGAGGACTATGTCGATCCCGCGACTGGAACTTCAAGCAGCAGTATTGGGCACGAGACTGATGGACCGTCAAGCAAGAGCACGGTGTGGCGATCAGCAGCTGCGTATTATGGACGGACTCTAAGACTGTGTTGCACTGCATAAGCAGCACCCACCGGAGATACAAGCAGTTCGTCGGTAACCGGGTGGCAGAGATCTTTGAATTTACGGAGGCGTCCCAGTGAAGGTGGATTCCGTCTGGCGAAAACGTGGCAGACGACGCGACGAGGCCGCGCAAGACCGTGGACCTGAGCATCGGTTCGCGATGGCTAAGCGGTCCACCATTTCTACGAGGACCAGAGGAAAGCTGGCCAAGATCGAGCAAGGGGTGGATCCGTTCGACGCCCGACGAAAAGGAAATGAAATGTGAGTTTGCCTTGGTCATGGTAAACTTCATATCCTTGCAGAGATTGTCGAACTACAATCGACTGTTGAGGAGCACCGCATTGGTGCTCAGATTTATTCTAAGGTGCCGTGGACTACGATACGATGAAGAGGATCACGGACTGACGTCGATGGAGTGCGCTGAAGCTGAGCGCGCACTAGTACGGCAATCGCAGCGAGAAGCGTTTGCTGAGAACAACCAAGGGAAAGCCGCCAAGGGCACCCGATTGCATGGACTGTCCCCATCGGAACCATCGGAGCGATCCGGCAGAAGTTCTGGATTACGAACTTACGGAGGCTGCTACGAAGGGTGGTGAGCAAATGCAACGTTTGCAAGCTGCGAAGGGCACGACCAACTCAGCCCGAGATGGTCCAGAGAACCGGCTGGAGGCCAACGGATGGCCCTTTAAGTTTACCGGATTGGACTATTTTGGACCGCTATTTGTGACGGTTGGACGAGGCACGGAGAAGAGGTGGGTGGCACTGAGCTATCCACTTAGAGATGACTCACGATTTGTTCACCGATTCCTGCATAATCGCTATGAGGAACTTTATGTGCCGACGTGGACCCGTCGTCAGGATTAGGAGCGATAATGGAAAGAACTTTGTTGGAGCCGATCGCGAAGCCAAGAGGTTCAGCGAAGTGTTCGAGCCTGCACAGATCTAGGGCGAGCTGTCGTCCAAAGGAGTTGAATGGATCTTCAATTGCCCGGCGAACCCAGCTGAGGGTGGCGCCTGGGAAAGGATGGTGCAGTGCGTGAAGAAGGTGCTGGCACACACGATGAAGGAAGGAGGGTGGACCAGGAGGCTCCACTGACACCCAACGATTTGCTGAAGGGAGCACCCGATGTCCCAGATCTTCCCAAAGATGACGGACAGGAGTTCGTGAGATGCGCTACCAGGAAGCAGTGGTGCATAGCGAGGATGATGCGGGATCGATTCTGGAAGAGATGGGTGCATGAGTACCTGCCTACACTTGTGAGCAGGGAGAGATGGTTCAAGCATGTCGAGCCAATTCGCCGAGGAGACTTGGTGTCCTGGTCACCATACCACGAAGGGAGTGGAAACGAAGCGTCGTGGAAGAGGTGTTCACCGGGAAAGATGAAGTACCTCGTCGAGCGGCAGTGCGGACTAACGATCGAACCAAGACAATAATGCGTCCCGCTTCGAAGTTAGCTGTCCTGGATGTGGTGAATGCGGCTGCTTCACGGGGGTGGGGATGTCGCGGAACGGATTAGGGTTATCGATAGTTAGTCAAGTTTAAACTTAGCGCCGCAGTATTATATGTATCGATAGCTTTGGTATTTAAGTTCAGGTTATTCGGTCCCATTAAATAGAATAAACAGATGAAAACAATTTGGCGGAATTAGACCGATTTGCGCCATCACAACAAGAGGGAAGAGAAACAGCGGTAGGTTAAAGACTAAGTAGTTGTAAGAGCTAAGTAATTAATGTAACTCTTCCAGTATAAAACATTAACACCAACAACTATTGTCGAACACTAGAGTGTTTGTTTAAAGGCATTCCCCATGATCGGCGACATATACAGACAGCTGTTGCTGCTGTATTATTTTTAATCATATTATCAATCCTTTATGATGAGATGATTTCTTCTCCCTGTTAAAATACATTCATACGAATACCATTCTACTCTCCGAGTACCACTCTGGATAATAGTTGGTAATATGAATTTTATTTCAAAATAAAAAAAATATTAAACAAGAAAGGAAAGCTTACTGCGGGCGGAGCCTAAGTTGATATACCCCTGCAGTTAAGGTTGTTCCATTTCCAATCGTTCCTTTATGAAACTTAATGAAATTTGATAGGATTTTTGATGAAATCGGATAAGTTGGCACAAAGTCAATTCCGCAGGAAGTCCCATTCTCTAACTCTAACTATAAAAACATAAATGCCATAGCATTTCCAATAAAGAATATACATTAGGAGATAGTCGACCGATCCCAACAGTTCTGACTTATATGGATACTGCGTGCAAAAAAAAAAGGTTGTGTGCAAAGATTGAAGTCGACAGCTTTAAAACTGAAAGACTAGTTTGAAAAGACACAGACAGACGAACAGACGGACAGGCGGACATGCTAATAGCTCAAGTGATCCTGATCAGAAATATATATATTTTTTAGGGTCGAAGATGACTCGTTTACCGCGTTGTAGCATTGACCAAAGTTATTATAAGGGTAGCCTCTGCAAGGGTACAAAAAGAGAGATAACTTTACTTACATATGCTATACATATATCAGTAGTCGGCAAGGCCCCATTCTAAAGGCACAGGAAATTTCTCTGCCGACGTTTAGACCGAAACGTCATGCACGCTGTTAACTTTCGGTTGGTGCTCTTACAAACTAAATATTTTTTTGCCACAAATTATTAAAAATTACGGATATTAAAAGATTTTTACCCTCCCGTAGGAGGGTATTCTGTATAGATTGTTAGGTCTAAATTTTTGTTGATAAAATTCAATAAATTTACATTTTTGTGTGTTGTTCACATGCACATTACTCATAACCAAATTGCACGTCTTCTTTAAAGTAATAGAACAAATTTTTAATTTAGAGTTTATTGTCAAAATATGAAATTTATGGTCAAAATAATTAAGGTTGTTTTATATATGGTTATATAGTCGGGGGATCCGGAAAAAAAAAATTTTAAATAAAAACCAAAAAGGTCGGCTCGAGTTGTTCGACTATATGATACCCTATACTCTTATCTTTTATCACCACCTTTCTTCCAACACAGCACGTTGCTTCTATTCTCGCTCAATAGAGATTCTTATCTCTATTCTTTGCAGTTTACTAACTCACACTAATCGCTTTCGTATCCCTGGTGCAGTGGTTCAAGGTACGTCAATAATAAAAAAAAAAAAAATTGTAATAAATTAATTAGTTAATAATCATGGAATTTAAACTTGTCTGTGCGTTGAAGTCTTGTAATAAGACTATCTCCAATCTACACGCTAAGTGGGCCGGGTTCATGGCCTCAGTCGGGTGCTATTTCAAGTAGGTCTGGTCTCTTTTTTTTACTGTGACGGTTGTCGTGCTGTTCAGAACGAAATAAGATCGTTCATGAGACAGACCACCTTTAGGATTCATAGAGTTGATTAATGGTTTTCGTAAAATCAATGACCAACTCTGGGCGCTTGATACACAGTTTAGTAGTTTTCAACTACTAAATGAGTCTCCAAAGCGTAAGAAATCCTCTTTTAGTGATGTGCTTGTGGCGAATAATCTTCAGCCTTCTCAGCCGACAATAATGCAGGCTCTGCACACTCCAAGGGACGGACTCGGCTCCCGAACATCTCAGAATAAATGCGCAGTTGTCTGATGTGCCTGATATTGTCTGATATGGCATTGCTTCATGTGATCCCAGACCCAATAATTCAAAAACCCTTTAAAGGTCACCGAACAAGGTAATCGTCCATCCTCTCCTCATCTTCCTAAGTTTCAAAAAAATAATGTCTTCACCAACACTTACCTATCAGAATTCTAGAGAGTTACGTATTAAGCTTCCCAAACTGTATTCTGATAGTTCTGATAGTAGAAACTTGGTTAAAGCCGGAGATCTTAAGCTCCGAAGTTTTTCCAAGAAGGTACACCACTTTTAGATGTGACAGAACTCTCCGAAGGGGAGGAGGAGTTCTTCTGAGAGGTAAAATCACAAAGGTTTGGTGACATTGAATTTCTTCGTATTAAAATCATTTTGTCCGGTCAATCTTTATATGTTACCTGTTCGTACAAACCACCTTCGTCCGAACCGCCTACATACTGGAAACATTTGTCCGCTAATTGTTTCGTTATTGATCGTCTGTCTGTTAATATCCTAGAACTTATGTGGTCAAATGTTGATAATTCACCGTCTTTACAGCTTTACTCGCACCACGACTTCCCTGCGGGCATATGCGACACAAATTACCCACGTTAGAAATTCTTTAGGTCGGCTGTTGGACTTATGTTTCGATTCTGATCCTGATGGAATTAGTTTTTTTCGCGCGGTTCCCACTGCATACGTACCGCCCACCTCCCGCCCAACCGACCGGGCACCTGCCGTATAACGTACGGCTCGAATCGCGGGAATAAATTCGAGTTAGTATAATGAGTATAGTATATAAGTTTAAATAGAAGGATTATAAAGAAAACGAGGAAGAATTAGTATGCTCTTGTAGGTAATTCAAAATGGAGGTTTTCATATTTGACAGGGAAGAAAGAGAAATAATATGATACAGACCATTATAGTTCGAACATAAAATCCTAAGGGGATCATGCTGTGTATATGTCGATCTACAATGGCTTAAGAATAAAGGACTAAAGTTTCTGGTCCTTCTATTCGGAACGTTAAACTGTAAGCGTGTTAGTAAGTGCTGTCTATCTACATCACCATTAATAAGGTTGTGTAGGAAAACGACACCCAGCATTGTTCTTCGATTTGTTAAGGAGGATAAGTTTATTAGTAGGAGTCTACTATTATACGAAGGTAGGTGAAGACTTGCGTCCCAGTTAAGTCCTCTAAGAGCAAATAATAAGAAGTTCTTTTGTACGGATTCTATGCGGTCTTGATGAACACCGTATTGGGGACACATGAACCGTACTCGGACGGACCAAGGATATAAACAAGCTTTTAGTAATATAAGGGTCGTTAAATTCTTAAGCCCATCTTTTAATAAAACCTACAACACCTTTAGCCTTATTAACCATTGAAGAAATATGTATATGAAGAAATATATATAAAAGGACACCAAGATCATTAACCTGAGTTAATTTTTCTAAGGCAATCCCAGAGAGATAGTACGAAGCCTAGTGAGGACTAGTACGATAAAAAGACATAAGTTTGCATTTTGATCCGTTAAGTATTAAGTCATTAGCTAAACACCATTTTTGAAAATTGTCGAGATCCGACTGGAGTCTGTTTTGGGCAGAAATGAATTTAATGTCAAATAAAATTTATGTAGGATGATTTTTATATCAGTGCGTGCCAGAATATTGGACCAGTCAAAAGTATCGATTAACAAATTCAGTTTACGAAAATCAGCCTTACGAAAACAACGAATCTTCTTTGATACGCGGGAAGGCTTCTGATTGACACCAGAATTGGTTTCAATTGAAACTTCAAGCGTAGGGTGGTATGGGTCTTCAGGGGTTGAGAGGGGCAAAGCTCTGGAAAGTGTGGTACTATCTGGATCAGATACAAAACATAAGTCAAGAAGCCGACCTAACGAATTTCTAACATGGTTAATCTGGCCTAGGGACAAGTCAAAGATGCCCGCCGTGAAATCATGATGGGTGGAAAGTGATAAGAAAGTTACATTTTCAGTAATTGACCAATTGAGTTCTGGTAAATTAAAGTCGCCAAGAACTACCAGAAGGTCAATATCTGACATAAGATTGGAAACAGCCTGTATAGCCGACAAGTGATGCCAGTATGTGGGCGGCTCGGAAGATGGTGGAATTTAAGAACATGTAATAAACAATGATTGAGCAGACAATATGACTTTAACGCAAATAAATTCGAAATCACCAAACTCTGGTAACTTTACCTCTTCAGAAACGAAATTTGAGTCAATAGAAATTAAGACTCCTCCTCCTCTTCGCAGAGGTCGGTCACGTCCAAAAGTGGTGTACCTACTTGGAAAAACTTCGGAGCAAAAGATCTCCGGCTTTAACCAAGTTTCAGTAAAGACTATAATATGGGACGCAAAGGAAAGACTATCAGAATAAAGTCTAGGGAGCTTGCTACGTAGGCCCCGACAGTTCTGATAGGTAAGATTGATAGATGTTAGTTTTTGGAAGAGTCGGATTGGACAGATGTTGGGAGCTTGACTCCAGCAGGCTTCGAATTTTTTTTCTTTACCTTACTCGGCTGATGCTCTTGTACAAATATGTCCTCTGGCCAGAAGCCAGGCGAACATAGCGTCACAAACATCGGCACTGGCACACGTATCATGAAGGATGACATGCGCCTCGAGTAGGAGTATTTAAATTTCCTAATGTCTTCCACTCGAATAACGGCCTTGGTTTGGCTTTGATATAAGCCGAGATATCAATCTCCGAGGGGCTAGCCGTGAGACAAATATTTGTCTAACAGGTGGGATAACCTGTAATGGTTTTGGTGCCACGGTCGGTAATACCGCGGCATCCGGGGGTCCGGGCGGCGGGTTACCATTTCTAGTGCAAGCAATGGGGGTTAATTCTAGGGTATTCCTGGGAATCACTTGGAGTGATGCCATAGAGGACAAAGCGGACAAGTTATGATCTGCTACGGTAAATTCGGGTGCTGACTTTTCATTTACCGTCCCTGCTCTTGGAGTAGCAAGGAAAATGAGCGGCTGCATTATTGCGGGAGGATCCAGCTGTCCCGCGATCTCTGGAGCTGCGACTTCCCTAGTAGCACATTTTTTCCGCTTAGGAGATTCATTCAACAGCTGAAGGCTATTGAATTGAACATCCAGCGCACTCAGTTGATCATTGATTTTTCGGAAACCGACGATCAAATCTTTAAACCCACTCTTGGTCTGTCGCATGAAAGATCTCATTTCATCTTGGACAGCCCGGCACCCACTGCAGCAGTAATGGAGGCCAACACGGCGGGATATGGCATCCGAGACAGATGCAGTAAGGCCAGCACATTTGGCATGTGAGACACTTTCGCACAGCTAACAATAGATGCTGGCCTGGGACGCAGATATCGGCTTATTGCACGATTTTAATGAGCAGACAACATTGTATTCCATTTTAAAATATTAATTAGCAAATTAGCAAAAATAAATTAATAATTTTTTAAATTTTCTATTTTTTTTTTTTTATTTTAAACAAATTAACCTTCAATCACTGTACCAACTAAGGTAATAAAAGGTAGGTAGAGGAGGGAGTTAGTAAAGAGAGAGCTATGGGAGAGCGCAAGTGTAAAGAAATGCGCGCAAAAAGATAAGAGCAGAATTAACTGCAAAAATTCCAAAGGCAGAGAATGAAAAAGAAGCAGAGCTATATTTGGATTGCGACTTTTTAATTTTATTAAATGCTCACCCAAATATGGCATTGCACAAGCGCTTAGCGATACGGGTAAACCTTTAATATTAAGACACAATATTAGTATTTACGACCAAGGGTTTAAATTAAGGTTTCAAACCCGCGTTTGGCAAAAATAGAATTTATCGCAAGCGCAAAAAATAATCACGACCGTTCGCTATGAAGTGAAGGAAGAGAAAAGGAAGTCTTTCCAGAACTTTGCCCCTGTCTAACCTTGAGGATCTATATATTCGATTGTATTGACGGTCTTAATTGACTTTAAGTCTACACTTAAATCTCATAAAGTTCGTTCCTTCCGTAAGGCTGATTTTATAAAATTAAATAAGTTAATCTCAGAATTCGATTGGTCCGATTTACTGGCTTCTGAGGATATAAACATCCCATTACCAAAATTTTATTTCACTTTAAACTCATTTTTCGACGCTTGTGAACCGTGGAAATATCCGTCCGCTTCAACGAATCCGCCTTGGTATACAAGGCACCTTATAAATTTAAAGAATAGTATGAGTAGACTTTTAAATAAACATAGATTATTTGGCTGTACAGTTAGTTATTCAAGATACTTAGTAGCTCGATCCAATTTCACCGTGGATAGCGCAGAATGTCAGTTTACTCAGGATCCGAAGCAGTTTTATAACTTTGTAAGCACTAAGCGTAAACATTTATCTTTTCCCGCACTGCTTACGTTTGAGAACTCTTATTCGAACACTGATCAGGCAGTGGCCGATCTCTCTGCACAGTTTTTCAAACTACGTATTCACCTAGCAGCAGTTGAGCTCAGCCTTACACTAATAATATCCAGTCAGCCAATCTTATATTTCGCCCATCTTTCGATCAAAGTGGTGGGTTATCGGATCTTCTGAAGGTTAAGCTCGTGTATTCGCCAGGCCCTGATGGAGTACTGCGCCGAGGCTCTGTGCAAACCGCTCGTTAAACTCTTCAATCTATCGCTGGAAACTTCGATCTTTCCCCTTATGTGGAAGGAATCCTTTATTATTCCGCTGCATAAAAAAGGGAAAAAATCCGACGCTGCAAATTATAGAGGCATCTCTAAATTGTCAGAAATTCCAAAGCTTTTTGAAAAACTTCTCACTCCACATTTGCGACACCTATGTTGTTCAATAATAGCTCCGTGCCAGCATTCGCTTCTTATAAGTAAATTCAGTCTTTTGGGATTCCCAACTATCTTCTTATCTGGATTTCGAGCTACTTATCTGGGATAACCCAACGTGTTTTCTTTAAAGGTGTTACCTCGCGTTTAGAGCGCGCCACATCTGGGGTGCCCCAAGGAAGCCATCTTGGACCTCTACTTTTTCAGTCTAGACTTCAATCCGATTTGGATAAACTTCAAAATTGGTGTGTAGCAAATAACCTAAAGCTTAATGGATCGAAATGTAAACTCATGTCTTTTTACCGATCTAGTCCTCACCAGGCTATGTACTTTTTCTATGGGAACGCCTTAGAACGATTAACTCAGGTTAACGATCTAGGTGTCCTATTAGATTTGAGACTTAAATTTACCTACCATTTATCTACCATGTTTAAAAAAGCTATGGGTGTGCTTGGTTTTATTAAAAGATGGTCAAACAAATTTAATGACCCGTACATAACTAAAACGTTATATACATCACTGGTCCGTCCGATTCTTGAGTATGCATCGTGTGTATGGAGTCCTCAATATGGAGTACACCAAGATCACATTGAATCTGTACAAAAAAACTTCCTTACTTTTGCTTTTAGGGGACTTAATTGGGATGCAAATCTTTACCTCCCCTCTTATCGTAGTAGACTTTTACTAATCAACTTACCATCATTAACAAACCGTAGAACGATACTGGGAGCCATGTTTCTATATAATCTTATTTATGGAAATATAGACAGCTAGCATTTACTAACACGCTTAAATTTTAACGTTCCTAGTAGTAGGACTAGTAACTTTCGTCCTCTACTCCTCAGCCATAGTAGTTCGACATATGCCCCACATGATCCGTTCAGGGTATTATGTTCGGACTACAATGGTCTCTAACACATCTTGTCACTTTGCTCTACTAACAATCTTAAATCGCTTTTATTGACCGCATTATCTGTGCAACACTCTTCCTCGTGATATCTTTCTCCTACTTTTCGCAAGAAAAAAAAATTTATCACATATTTACCAAGAATATACTAAAAGTTATTCGACAAGGCGTTTGTAAACGCCTTATTTGTTTGTAAAGTTATAATAATTTTAATTATGCAAAGTTTTTTTTACAAATTTTTTATAACCTTAAATAATTGAAAAAATTATAAAACAAAAGTTACCTAAACATCCCCAAATTATCAAAATATTGGAAGGCAAAATAAAGCAACAAACAAATTGGTGTCGAATTTTTTTGAAGAAAACGTAGCCATTTAAGGCGGCGCCTTAATGGGCTAGCTGGAAGTAATTTTCTAGCAAGTAGGCTGCGATGTTTAAGAGTTTGTCGCTGTATCGGCAGTATACAACTTTAAATCTCTATGAAGAGGGGTACCGCAAACGTACCAGGGAAACCCTATTATACTAAACATTCGATTATGCACTAAGGATGTGTTTATAATTCAATTTTCCTGTGATCCCCCAAATTTTTATGCCATAAAGCCAAATTTGCAGGATTCAATGCACATATGTGCATCCCTTTTGTATCTAAGCGACATGGTGCTTGTTCTATTTACCAACCAACCCCGTTGCTGAATCCTTATGTTACATTTTTTAAACGTGGTCTGAATATGTGGCTCAAAAGTAAGTCGCTTGTCTAGAAATGAAGACAAAATAAAACAATAAGACATATTTCGTTCCATAGGCTGCTTGATGATAACACCCTCTGCTGTACGCCTTCAGTATGAAACAGAGGTTCGTTGTTTTCATCGGATTGATCTTTAAATTTCACCGTTTACACCAAGCTGCAAGAGTAACAAGATACTCCCGTATTCCATTAGAAGCTTGTATATGACAGCTGCAATTGGAGATGACTGCGATGACCTTAAACTCTCGTTTATCGAGATATGACCTTATTAGTCCATAGTAAGGAGCAGGTAAAAGATTTTTAATTTTATACAATAAGCCTTCACTCCACACCTTATCGAAGGCTTGCATATTCATAATGACTGCCTTTAAATATACGACAAACTTTCAGACAGGTTCCAGTCCGGTATTCTGAGGGTGAACTGGCAACAAATTAATTAGAGCAGGCCAATGATTTTGGTCAAGAGAATCGCATGCCGTCATCGCACAGATATCTTACAGGCCTTTGACGACCAGGACTGGAACCTGTCTGAAAGTTTCTCGTTTAAGCGATTTTGTCCACTTTCATAGTGAGTAGTAGTAGTCTGTACTAACGCTGTAGTCCATGAAGGAAAATGTTTGCTGGAAAAATCACTTTGGAGTTCCCCTAAAAAATTTCGTAGTTGTCTCTCTGCCTGATGCTATATATTTTAGTGCAAAAGAATTCTGGAACGAATTGCTCTTCTTCGAAGGCCTCTGATTAATTCTCTGGCTTCCCTTTTAAGAACAATTGCATAGCTTATAGGACGAAGATGAGGTTCAGATGGCGTTAAAGAAATTTCAGCTTTATATACATACATATGTTATCAGTAAGAATGATGACTGCATTCTCGATGTCCTATTTATAGTTAGAAGATATTGGTATTATTGGTATTGATATATATCATATATACAGCTTGTGATTAAATGAAGGCTGGGTCTAATCTGAACATCATTTGTTACATCATGGTATAATGCAAAGTCTACACAAGTAGCTGCATGGCAAGACCAGTGGAAAGAGTTTAAGCCTCTCTGACTGAAATAGATTCAGCCAGCTCACGCCCTCTGTGTGAGTTGTAAGTATCGCCCCACATCCAATGTCTAGCATTCCAGTCACCTCAAAACACATTAAAAGAAGCGAATATGTCAGTGAAATGTTTTTCAACGAGTTTTTGCTTTGGAGGACAGTATATTACGCTTACCTCTATATAACCCAAGTCTGTGGCAACTTTAATGGAGGACATTTAAATAAATGTGTTTCAAGAACACTTTGTGGAAAAACCGCCGCTTATCCGATGCAGTGATTGTTCCGTGTTTGTTTATTTACTGGATGAAAGAAATATCCATCAATTTGGAAAATCTTTTCTTGATAGACCCTTATTTCACTTAAAAGCACTAGTCACTTTGCACTAGTATTGTCTACTAATCAGTAGCATATTGTTGTTGAACATTTTCCTTCGATTTGTGACTAATTAATTTAATTTCTAATTTTAATTTCTTACTATTGAGGCATACGATAACTTCCACTATTGGTTGTAGAAATATTAGGCATTTGCTGAGTTTGTTGATGTCGAGTTGACTGTTGTTGCTGATGTTACATTTTTAAGCTAATAACATCCGAAGTGAGATACAATAAATCATTAAGATTATAAACGATTTGCGGTGGTTTTGAGGTTGGTTTTGAGTCTCAAGCCAGTGTGCGTTGAGCACTGAGTGTATCTTCCCTGATCTCCAAAGGGTGTTTTTACAGCAACAGGTTACACATTTTCGTAATCAATTTGCCTATTGCTAAGCTGAGAGTTAGAACATTTTTTTTTCATCTATGCACAAAGAGCTAAAGTCTTTGCTTAGTTTCTTGAAGGCCTAAGTGAGGAGCGATATGCCCAACGGGTAAGCATGCAGACTCATCGTGCTATAGATAATTTTTATTGTTGTTCAACTGCCGACACTGAGCAAGACAATGAGCAACACTGAAAAAGAGCAATGTTTATGATTTGCTCACGAAGAGTGCGCCAAAGAAGAACATGCAAAACAGGACAATCAATTACACGTGCCTTGCTTCGCTGATGATCAGCGGCACAACCAATCTCATCAAGACCACTAATTCAGATCGAACACACTCATAAAATTTGTAATTCTTCGGTTATATACATGTAGTGTCTCCTCGCAAGCGATTCGCCACTTGATGAAATTCCTAATTTCTACGGAAAAACATCCAAGTTTTTTCACATTCGATTATTCAGTTAAATAGGATAGGATATAATTGGATAGGTTGTATTGCCGAGTGCCCTAAAGGAGCGCACTTCAAATATTTTGGTTTTTGGCATCTGTTAATTAACAAATTACCATGGGAAGTTAAATCATGGCAAGTTAAATGGTTGAGCAACGTGCAATTTTACGTGAATTACGTGATAGACGTGAATTGGCCAGTATTGGAGTTTTCTGACATCGCTGGCTATGCCCCAATCGACCGTTTCTCTGAAAGTCACATAACGCAGTCCATCGATCAGATTCAGCCAAATCTATGCAGCAGAATCATTACAAATTTTACTCGAATTCAATTGGCTATCATGAATTGGCTATCAGGGTATTTTTTTGATTGCTCTCATCAGATTGCCTATATCTTTAATCTTGGATACAAGCTTCCTCTTTTCGCGACAACCTAAAATATATTGAATCATTTTGGGAGAATATTTCACTTATATAGTTCAGTGAACGATTTACTTTTTAAATACAATATTATTTCCGCCGCGCTTTAGGAATATTCATATATATACTCTCTTCCTGAGTTCCATTGTCTGGAAGTGTAACTCGTTACATAGTTGTTACTCTGAAGCGGTTATTCGTCAAATCGTTCAGCCTTACACGCATATTTTTTTTTTGTTACGTGCTTTTCAGCTAAAGAGTTTCTAACTGAACACTTCTCGCTCTCACTACAGTGGGCAAATATCCGTCAATAATGAGTCTAATTTGCACTGTTAAAAAATGAGAGTTTGGAGGATTGGTGACTCTTACCAGTCATGCAGGCTTTGCAAAAACTACTCACATATTAAATGCTGGGGGTGGAAACAATGGGCGGATAAGTGATCTTATCACAAAGAATATTGGCCTGACATGGTCTTGTATTGCCTGTAGAGAGACTGAGACTGAGATGCGGACCTGCATGAAGCAGACGAGAAATGTTTTTCGAGATGTCCGTAAGAAATTTTCTCCACTTAATGAGCAATCTGAGAGAGAACGAGACATCTCGGACCCTATAAAGTATATATATGTAAAGTTTTTACTCCAAATCAAGCAGCCTCTCCTTTCATTCTTCCAGAGCTACCAATTCCAGATCCAATTCCAGCTATAGAATTTCAAACAACTGAAATCACCAAGGTCATCAAAGAGCACCTCAAGCCAAATAAGTCTCCAGGATATGACCTCATTGCGCCGAAAATGATTATGGAGCTCCCTGCGTGCGCCATCAATTGTATAAAAATTCTATTTAACTCTATTACAAAGCTTGGCCACTTCCCCCAACAATGGAAAAAATCCATTATAATAATGATACCGAAACCAGGGAAAGACAAAGCTTTGGCCTCTTCATATAGACCAATAAGTCTACTTTCATGCTTATCAAAGCTTTTTGAGAAACTTCTACTGCTCCGTATCACGCCTCATATGACTTCGAAGAATATAATCCCTGAACATCAATTTGGCTTCCGAGAAAAGCATGGCACCATAGCATCTGAAATTCGAACCGTCTATGAACAGCGAGAATACTGCTCTGCTATATTTCTGGACATATCCCAGGCATTTGACCGAGTCTGGCTGCAAGGACTTATGTATAAAATAAAACTATTGCTCACACAAAACAATCTTGAGCTGCTCAAAACATACCTGTTTAATCGAGTGTTCACTGTAAAACAAAAAAACTTTACAACAGAAGAGTTCGAAATTAAGGCAGGGCGTACCCCAAGGAAGCGTCCTCGGCCCCACCCTATATCTTCTATATACAGCAGATATCCCAACAGACCAGCGTCTAACTATGTCAACATTTGCTGATGATACAGCCATACTAAAAAGATCTAAATGCCTGCTGGAGGCATCCCGAAGCCTCTCCTCTCACCTTGCACTAATAGAAAAGTGGATGGCGGACTGGCGTATAAAGAAAAACGGTGAAAAATCGAAACACATTACATTTACTCTCAACAGACAAAACTGCCCCGCTCCAATTCTAAACGATACCATAGTCCCCTCTGCGAATGAGGTCACATATCTCGGCGTCCACCTGGATAGGCGTCTTACATGGAACAAAAATATTGAAGCGAAATGGGACCAATTAAGACATAAATCCAGAGGACTGCACTGGCTTATTAATCCTCGTTCCCCACTTCGACTGGAATATAAAGTACTACTCTACAATTTAGTCATAAAGCCTATCTGGAGGTATGGCTCCGAACTTTGGGGCAATGCAAGCAGTAGCAATATAGACGTTATCCAAAGGGCGCAGTCTAAAGTGCTCAGAACCACCACAGGAGCTCCATGGTATATTCGCAATGAAGATATCCATAGAGACCTAGGTATACCTCTCGTCAAAGTCGAAATTTCTCAACTCTAGGAAAATACAAAAGGAAACTCTCCACGCACCAAAATCCTCTAGCCAGATCGCTAAACCAAGTTAGTCAACGATCCCGATTAAGAAGAAATGACCTTTCAGCCCGTTGACATCGGAGGCCCCATAGTATAGAAGTTTACAAAGATAAACTAATGATGTATTAGAATAAGATTTTTAAAATTGTTGTTAGTCTCTTAATAAGAGAAGATCCAACAAATAAAAGATAAAAGTATGAAAAAAAAATAAATAAAATAAAAAATGAAGCATATATATTCTTGATCAGGATCACCTTCTGAGTCGATATGAGCATGTCGGTCTGTCTGTTTCTATGCAAACTAGTCTCTCAGTTGAAACATTGCACACATCATTATTTTCCTTGCAGGTAGTATATAAGTCGGAACGGCAGTGATCGGTTGACTATAGCTGCCATATATCTGATTGATCGGAAGTGCCATAACTTTGGTAAGTTAGACGGACGGAACTTTCCACACATGTTATATTGGCATAACTTTGGTGTTTTTTAAGTTAGAAAAATGGGACTTTCTACGAATTCCATTTTGGGCAATACAATCCGATCTGCCAAATTTCATAAGGATCGGCCGACTATATTCTATAAACGCCATATATCTGAACGATCGGAAATGAAACAACCTTAACTGCAAGAGTATATCAACTTCGGCTCCCCCCGAAACTAGATTTCTATAACATAATATCCTCTGACTGTAATTCCGACTTCAACATTATCGCTTCCAGAGGACTTACACCATCCTAGTAGAGGTGGAGAACTATCGATAGTCGGCGCCATCGATAGCCGGCGATTGTTTTTCTTAAGCCCTCAATAGTGTCGATAGTGCCATCGATAGTCACCGATACTATCGTCCGACATTAACATCTTTTTTTTCAAGGCATTTGGCAAGTTTTTGGTCGTCGGAATTTTAAAAAAAATTTTCAAAAATGTGAAATCTTACTCCTTTTTGAGTTACCCTGCTTATTGGAAACAAAATCCTTTTCAGATTCTGTGCTGGTGCAATCGCAGTCTTGCTTTTATGGACTTGGCGCAATAGGCTTTGCGGACCTCCGACGTATACCTAAAATTCGCCACTTTAACCATCAAAATACTTTTGTAGAATACATTAGGCATACCTTTTTTTAAAAAGCGATCCATATTTAATAGTTCCTTCTTAATTGCCGTCAATTTTACACCAAATTTTTCAATTTTTACACAAGCGAATATTGAAATTATTTTAGCGATGTGAGACACCAGCTATCAAAGGCACCATCGATAGTGGCTGGGTCACTATCGAACGTGTCTGACACTATCGATTGCGGCTCGATAGCGGCCAACCATCGATAGTGTCGATAGCGCTATCGATAGTTCTCCACCTCTACATCCTACACTATAGGTTTCTGTATTAACATGTCCCTAATATGATGCTAACTGTAAGGGAAGCCTCGTACTTCCCAATCATTGGGCTAGACTTGACTGGAAATATCTTTCATCTTTTAGCTCTATTGAAGCAGATACTGGTTTTTGTAATGATGTAATTCACAACGCATTAAACAAATTTGTTTCTGAAGTCTCATCGTCATCATCAACGATACTGCCTTGGTTAAATATGCACCTTTCTCGTCTTAAGAACAGGAAATGAAGAGGTTACAAAATAATTATTAAGATTCACCAAACAAACTTTGTTTAAATTCGCCACCAGTTTATCTCTCTGAATTATCAACTTTATAAACGTTACACCGTGAATTGTAATGCTCTTTCAACCATGGATATCTCAATTTTTGCTAGTTTTGATAATATCCCTAGCTTTATTCTTAAGTACTGCTCTGATATCCTATGCTATCCTCTTACTACCCTATTCATTTTATATTTAAACCTTTCATGCCTTCCCAATTCAATGATTCATTTATTATTCCGCTTCATAAGAAAGTATTTAAAACGCTTGTTGAAAAATTTCGCGGAATTGCTAAACTATCTGCGATTTCCAAGCTGCAGAATAAACTTGTAACATCACATAACACCACTCATCATGGGTTTGTCAAGCATCGCTCTACTACAACCAATCTACTTGAATTCTCTTCGATCGTCCACAAATATTATCTGAAACGCATGCAAACATATCACAAGTTATAAACCTTACATTTGGTGTTCCGCAAGGCAGTCACTTAGAACCACTTTTGTTTATCCTTTTTGTTAATGACTTACCTAGTGTCTTAAGCTATGCTACTACACCACTGTATACTGATGAAGCTGCTGATGATGACCTTGATAAAGTCTTCTTGTGGTGCTCTAACAATCTCCTCTCACTAAGCTGCTAAAAGTGCAATGTCGATTAATCGTAGCATGCCTCATGTCATATCGTACTCACTTGGGAATTACAATTTAGATCTTGTTTCCTTAGTGAACGATCTTGGTGTTCGTTCCGACCACAAGCTGTCGTTTAATGAACATATTATTCGCGGGGCTCCCACTGCATACGTACAGCCCACCTCCCGTCCAACCGACCGAGGGAAGCTGCCGCGTAACGTACAGCTCGAATCGCTGGGATAGATCCGAGATATTTAAGAGAAGAGGAAGAGTGTTGCACAGATAAGGCATTTAGTATAAATGTTGGGCTAAGCAGCCACCAGATAAGCCGATTAAAATATTGCTAATTTGTTTAGCTGCAGCGGCATCTTCTCTGTCCGTCTCTCAGTTTCGCATGCACTTGGTTGTCATTTGTAGCACATGCGCTTTTGGGACCTTTGGAAGAGCTTCTATCGCTAGAATATTTTAGAGTTGTTATTGACGGGCCGCTACTTTGTTGTATTGCGCGGAATTAACTCCCAATAATTTATAATCCGGAATTTGAAATTGTTTTTATTCGGCCGCTATCAAAAAGCTGGTAGCGCTACATTTGGTGACTCCGACGTGATCGCGGCCGACCTTCAATCAGCATAATTGCCCCAGAAACTAAAAAAACTGCGTGACAAAAAAAAAAAAAATTTTGCTTGGTTTTCGTATTGCATCACTCGCGCTCGAAATTTACGGGATGGAGTCTGGATGTGAAACTATTGGATCTGCTGCCGCAAGCCGGAAGAGGATGCTGGGGAGAAGAGCAGAGGTGACCTGCCAAGAGATGGAGGCACAGTATCATAGGGTGAAGGCTGCGGCGCGGAATGAGGATTGCAACATTATGGAGAGGAGTCAGCGGTGTATCGCCAATGCCATACAAGCCAGCTCCCTGCTTGCCACCATTGCTGATGCCAACATTCAGCGGCGGCTATGCCGACTGGACGGATTTCTGCGCCCTTTTTAAAACCATGGAAAAGCTCCGGTGGCTGTAACTACGATGTAGCCCTTGCTATTGCGCAATCGTTTTAGTAATCGGCGTTTAATTTTCCAGTCTTACATCAGCTAAGCAACACCGTCTTGACTCAAGATCGCCATACTGAAGTGCTTCTGCCAACCGCCAATATCCTCAACCGTAATTAAGCCAACATGGCAGGTGCTCACGTTAAAAATATCAGACTTTGATCCTCAACCGTGGTCGATCGGGTCCATCCTGCCTTGCATCCTGCCTTGCAGAGTGTTATTGGACTCTGGTTCACAAGTTCACCCTATCTCATCGCGGCTGGCAAGTCAACTTCAGCTTCGTCGCTCCAAATCCTGTGTAGCGGTCGCCTGTCGCGGCGGCATTGAGTTTGCTAAGGGTGGATCCTCCGTTAATGTGTGTGTGAAGTCTCAACTAACCACATATTCTGCGAACCTAGAGGCTGTTATAGTTTCTCATATTGCGGACTGTCACCCCAGCCTTAAAATTTATATTTCGAAATGGAAGATTCCTCACGACGTAGCTCTGGTTGATCCCAACTTCCACAGACCGCAGGGTGTGGACCTGTAATTGGAGCCAGCCTGTTCTTGAACCCTTTGTCAGTTGGCCAAATCCATTTAGGTCACTGCTTTCCAATTACCCAAAATACACTATTTGGCTGGGTGGTCTCTGGACGCAATGGACAACAGCGGGAGGCTGGATTTCCCTAAGCAGAAGGAGAAGCAGAGAAGAATCAACGTTCCGGGACGAGAACTCGATTCCCACATTGGTCTATTGGGGGAGCAATGCATGGTCAAAGGTTTGGAAGAAGTTGGTGTGCCTTGTTCGCACAGCATGATTCCCAGATGGGACGAATGCTATTAATTAAATCGTTTTAATGAAACTATGCAACATGTGGAAAAATTCAATACAAGATGTGTCTGCTGCCCTTTCAGAATTGTTATTGAAGGTCCACCCTTCAATGGGGGGGAGGACGTTGGGCTAAGCAGCCACCAGATAAGCCGATTAGAATATTGATCATTTTTTTAGGTGCAGCGGCATTTAATCTACTCTGTCTGTCTCTTTCACATGCACCTTGTTGTCATTTGTAGCGCATGCGCTTTTGGGAGCTTTGGAAAAGCTTCTAGGCCAAAGCTTTTAAAGCTTACTAGCATATTTTGGAGTTGTTATTGACGGGCCGCTACTGTGTTATATTGCGCGGAATAAACACTCAATAAAGTATAAACCGGAATTTGAAATTGTTTTTATTCGGTCGCTATCAAAAAGCTGGTAGCGCTACAATAAGGGATTAAAGATTATTAGTGGAGCAAAGTGACAAGATGTGGTAGAGACCATTGTAGTCGGAACATAATACCCTGAACGGATCGTGTTGGGCATATGTCGAACTACAATGGCTGAGGAGTAGGGTCAGATAGTATCTAATCCTTCTAATAAGAACGTTAAAATTTAAGCGTGTCAGTAAATGCTGGCTGTCTACATAAAGTAGACAGCGTGTGTCTACATAAAGTAGACATAAATAAGATTATATAGAAACATGAAACCCAGTATCGTTCAACGGTTTATTAATGATGGTAAGCTGATTAATAAAAATTTACTATGATAAGAGGGAAGGTCCCCTTAAATCCCCTAAGGGCGAAAGTCAGGAAGTTTTTTTTTACAGATTCACTGTGATCTTGGTGTACCCCGTATTGAGGACTGAGACACACGATCCGTACTCAATGAACGGACGGACGAATGATGTATATAACGTTTTAATTATGTACGGGTCATTAAATTCTTTTTGCCGTCTTTTAATAAAACCAAGCACACCCATAGCTTTATTAACGCATGGTAGATGTGTTATTAAACTTAAGGATTTAAAAAACCTTAAGCCATCAGCGTACATAAGTACAAGTGATTAAGTGTTAATAAACAGTGTTAACAGTAAGGGTCCAAGATGGTTTCTTTGGGACATCTTTCAAGAAGACACGTTAGGTTCTTCCAGATAAGTAGGTCGAAATCCAGATAAAAAGATCAGTCTGAAGTCCCAAAAGACTGAGTTTACTTATAAGAAGCGAATGGTTAACAGAGTCAAATGATTTACTGAAGTCAGTGTAAATGACTTCTGTTTGTAAATGACTTCCGAAATATAAGATTGGCTGATTGGATATTATAAGTGTAGGGCTGAGCTGAACTGCTGTTAGGTGAATAAGTAGTTTGAAAAACTGTGCAAAGAGATCGGCCATTGCCTGATCAGTATTCGCATAAATGTTCTGAAACGTAAGCAGTGGGGGAAAAGATACATGTTTACGCTTAGTGTTTACAAACTGCTTCGGATCCTGAGTAAACTGAATCCTGCAGCGGCGAATATAACTCCTATAACATTCTGTGTTATGCACGGTGAAATTGGACCGAGCTACTAAGTATCTTGAATAACTAACTGTACAGCCAGATAATCTATGTTTATTTAAAAGTCTACTCATACTATTCTTTAAATTTATAAGGTTGGTAATGCTATAGAAATATCTGCTGCGGCCGAAGTTAGCTTTCTAACTCGTTTATTTTAATACCCCAGCCATTTAAGTACCCGTAGCCAGCGTGCTGGCAATCCTATCCATGTCTATGAATAGCCCAAAAAATTTGAATGAGTCCAATGAAAACTATTTTAGAGAAAATGGCAGAGAATTTAATGATCAATTATTATATATTAATACATTACAATATATATACATATATATATATATTATATATTTATATGTTTTAATTTTTTAAGGATATTTATACTTTTATTTATAAATATTAATTTAAAATAACATTTTATAAAATACGATGAAACCATTAAAAAACGCATACATCAGAAATTACCTATGATGTGAAATTAAGCGAGTTTGAAACAAATTGCAAAAAAAAAAAACTTTTGGTAATCAGAAAATTTAGAATGCGTTTCGAAGTCAATAAAATCTATGGGATATAGGTTTTAAATTCTAAATAGAATAGACATATTTTTCAAGTTTGTAGGTTTGTATTATTTTTTATAATTACTTAATAACGGATTATTCGTATTATGAATGTTTATAATAAATTTTTCAAATTTTTATGCTCTTCCAAGTGTCAACATAGAATATGCTTTTATGATACAAAATTAAACCAATTTATATTTTTATGTTTGCAAAAGTTTACTTAAATATGATTTGTTATAATATGCAATCAAAATATAAAAAAAATTAATCAATTAAAATAAAAATAAGCTATACGGACATTAGAAGACCTACCTTAAACCCATCATAAGTCCAACTGCCAAATTTAAGAACACAGGTTTGTTCGTCAAATGGGAAATATTCTACATCTATTTCACAGGATGATTTGTATATTGCTGGAGGCTTCCATTCAACTAATCCTTCAGAGTAAATTGTGGCTTTTGTTGCAAGAGTCACTTCGAAGTTACCATCAGCACTACATTATATTTTTTAATATCCGTACAAATTATGATTATTTTTAAAGCTTGTAAATTAAATATATTTAATAAACTTAATTATATATGATAGTTTTGCAGAATGAAGTAAAAATTTTACAGTAAAACTTTATACAAAAAAGTAATAATTTTTTTTAATACTAGGTAAGTTGAATTAGATTTAAAAGCCAATATTGGAAACGTAATGTATGAAGCAAACAAAATTATTAATTTTATACGATTACATTTTTTATTTGAAAAACACTTAAAATTGTTTTTTATCCTATCTATTAAGAATTGTATTATAGATTTAAATTTATTCTTATTTTGAAAATGTTTGAGCACATACACATTTTAATAAATGTTATAAGATCTGACAACCATTTTTATCGCTGCTTTCTTCATAAGATCAACATACATATAACTTGTAATTTACCTATATATAATATAATATAAACAGTTTAATGGCAATTTATATTTTTGACGTATAGGAATATGAATTTTGAGATATATATATATGAAGCAAATATCATATTACTACTTTGCTACCCAACAAATTATAGCATTCATAGTTAAGTAGCAGCTGTTTGTTATACTCATCTTTTCTCCCGGTCTGTCTTTTCCAGTATCGCATACGCTTGGTTATTATTCCTAGCGCATGCACCTTTGGGAGCTTTGGAAATCTATGAAATTTTATTTCGACCGACTGCGTTACTTTGGGGTAAACTTAGCCCGCTAATAAATATTTGAAGTTGGGTTTGCAATTGTTTGTTGCCCACAAACCTGGTAGCGTTACATTTTATCGTGACCCCAACATGATTTTGCGCGTTCTTGCGGCGATATTTTAATGTGCTGTACAGTTATTATAGTTTCCATCGCCTTCTACACTTTCTGAGTTACATAGGAATGGAGTCTAAAGCCGAATCTTGTTCATCTGTTGCCGCCAGCAGAATGAGTATGAAACGGAAAAAGAATACCTGAATGGAGAATGGAAGCCCTCCATAACAAAGTCAATGCTGCAGTGCCAAGGGAATATTTCTACCGTGGAATTTGTGGAAATGCGGTTGCGTGTTAAATTCACCTCCTTCCAGGAGGAGCTAGAGGAACAGAATTTTAGTGAAATTCGGAGCGACTTGTATTGGAAGATCTCCCAGCTGTCCATTGATTTGCGTGTCGACAATCAGGTGGAAACGGCCAAACGAATATTGAGGCTCGCTGCACACTCCACTCTTTTTCTAACCAACGCACCACCAGTACTATACAGCCTCCATCTTTGTCTCCGTTTTCGATGCTTAATTTCAGCGCCGGCTATTCCGAACCGGCTTACGGGACTCACCGCTGGAAATGAATGACGCTTATTTTGATACGGCTCCTGATCTCTTACAATATCTTTTAAATCACCGTTTAATCTTTCAGGCTCATATAAAAGAGATCGTCCAGCTACGAGTAGTTTGACCATGTTTCGTGACTACTTTTCGTGAATTAACGGACCGCTTCATTGTTCATAAGAGGGCCCTAATGAGTTCCGAATCAGCTGCCGATATTTAAGTGTTTGCTTATCTAAATCATCTTCTAGAAGGATCCATCTTTCCAATAGACGTGGGAAGTCTCGGTTCGAATTCTAAAGCAAAGGTGTCGGAAGCTTGAAAGCGGGAACTGTGCTTTGGCTACGCATCCACCAGCTTAACAAGTCGGTCGGTTTATGTTAATCCTGCTCCGTGTGCGTTGTCCTTGAGCACGTGTTGCCCAGTTGTCCAAGATTCATTGCCATGCCAATAGAGAATGGGCACAGCTTATGATTTCGCTTGCGGCTGCCTATCGCTTCCGCTGCCCAAAACTTTAGCAATTGTCCTACTGATGGATTTGCCGGATCGCAGGATCGCCATGAAAAACTAGTGCTCAAACCGCCGATATCCTCGTCCGTGGTCGATCAGGATGGACTCTGGTTTGAAAGTCCATCTCATCGCGGCTGGCTAATCAACTTCAGCTTCGCTGCTCAAAATGCTCTATGGTTGGTATTGCTTGAAGTCTGGCCTATCCATATATTCTGCGAACGTAGACAGCTGCTCATATCACAGAAAGTCAGCCCAGCCATAACATCTATGTCTCGAAATGGAAGATTCTTGACAATATAGTTCTGGCGAACCTTCCCATTGGGCAGAATACGCAATTTGGATGGTTGGTCCCTGGATGCGATGGGCTACTACCACTTCTTTTTAGTGAGGAAGATTGCGTCATGTAACTCTTATGTTATGTATTTGTATATGAAATTGTCTATTCATGTAAATATGCTTTTGATATCATCTCCGTCTATAACAAATTGAGTTGTGCTCGTCCTAGTGCCGTAGTAGTGGGACTGTGGATTACGCAGTCCGGCAGTTGGCGGAGCATACATTCGTAATAGTGAGGTAATAGTGAGTAATTCGTTGAATGGCTCTGGTCTTATGTCTTGACAACGCAGCCATTGTACGCGGTAACTGTAACTGGTTTTTACTTATTGCAAAGTCGTGTTTTTGGTGATCGTCCAGCGCTACATACCTTGTTTCTGTATTTGTCAGTCCTTCCCTAGTTTCCTGCGGTATCATCCTCATATGAGATACTGTTAATTCATCCTCCTCTACCAGCGGGATGCTGGTGTTGATCATTAATAAGTTATCGGCCTTTTGTACCTGACCAAACTATCTCCACTGTGACTGGTAAGCGTCGTCATTTTTGTTTTTTCATTTTTATTTGTATTTTTTTAATACCTTGCCTTAGTTGTTCCACCCATTGCGGCTTAATTTTCCATCATGTGACCGTATTAGCACATTTAGCACTTAACTCGGCTAATGTGGTTTCCAACTATGACCAATTCAGGAACATCGTGTGAGATATATTGATTTGATAAGGTGTGGAATATTATCGGACAGGCCTTCTACTTGGGCACCATTGCTTTAACGCTTGTATACCCTGCTTGAGTGCCTCGATTTCTCATGCCAAATGACTGAGGTTGAATAATGTGATGAGTGTCCATTCGGCGGATTTAATCGAAATCCGATCAACACCTTCTATAATGGTTCAAGTAATGTTGCTTATTGACGTAATGATGATAGAATTTTATGTTGTTTTTTTGAGGATGGCAGAGACAGCGTGGGTATCAGACATATTAGACGAGGTTATCAGACATTATTAGTAAATTAAATTATTACAGTATCACCAAATTAAATTATTATTGGTTTTTATTCCGTGTTATATGTATTTTCCCGTTTCCTGGGATAAACTGCTTTTATGCGTCCGAAGGTCAATTCAAAGGAGAGAAGTTCTTTATTTCCAATTCTTACCGTCTTGCAGCTCCTTCTCTACTTAGAGCGATTCAAGTTCTTTACGGTCTTTATGGTGAGGCGGTATTTGGCGCTCCTTTAGGCACGAAGGTCCTTTTTAAGGCAGGAATGCTTGGGTGGTCAAATTTGTTTGTTGAAAACAGACAGATTTTAACGGACCTTGTAATGGGTCATCAATGGTTGAATGGTGACTTATTATTTGATTCAACAACTTAGGAAGGGCCCGACAATACCTGAAACCGGCTGATGGTCATAGTAGCGCTTGAGGTTCAGCCTTTTGTTGATAGCAGTCCTGTCTTGCGTTTTCTGCTAGCTAGCTAAAACCCAGCTAGCTAAGCCGAAATGCGAGTACAAGCAGTACATGACCAAACAATCTGAGTCAGCAAACTCAGAGGTGGGTGACCCTGGCAGTAACATTAGTTGTAGCACGTCCATAACATTGACTTTTTCTTAGATTTAATTATGCATAATTTAGAATTTTATATAAGAATTGTTCCTTTTAAATAAAGATAGTTGCGAAATCAGAGTGAATCTTCTCGTTACTCAGTGTCTGAACCACGGCACTTAAAATCAACCTACTTCGAGTGCTCCTGTGTAAAACGGTTCACAAGTAGGACTCTCTGAAAGCTATCTACTTCGCGCGCCATCCAGCCTACTGCGAGTAATCCTGTGTGAACGGATCACAAGTATAACCCGCGGCATACCAGTCTACTTCGAGTGTTGCTCCCGTGAAACGGACCACGGGTAGACCCCGCGTCATCCAACCTACTGCGAGTGGTTCCTATGTAAACGGACCACAAGTAAAACCCCCTGAATACCAGTCAACTTCGAGTGTTGCTCCCGTGAAACGGACCACGAGTAGACCCCGCGCTACCCAACCTACTTGGAGTCGACCTACTTGGACCGGCCGATGCGGAATCAGCCGAACCACCATACCATCTGTACTTGAGGAGAACCAGCACTGGACTTCAAGTACCCCATCATCAACTCCAGCCTGATCACATCAAGCACCTGGTCAACCGATCAGTCCCTTGCAGAATCCAGGTAATTTAGTTAGAACCTTAATACGTTCCTTTGACTACGACTCCAGGACCGACCGTTATGCCCGCGAGTTCAAGTTCGACGTAGTGGCCGCATAACGCTCTACGGACAAACACTGCCTATCTTTCTATGTTTTCCATGAAATGCTGCTCGCATAACTGCACATCAGTGGGAAATGCCCTTAGATTCCTCTTCAGTGTGTCTTATTTCCAAAATTTCTCGAGCTTCTTGGAATGCTTGGCTTTATCCATCGTGGATGCGTGGCTGCTTATGTCTTGATTCGTCTGTATGGTGGGTCCAAATTCACCGAGTAATGTTTCCGAATCCGTATCCGTGGGATCCGTATGTTTCCCAAGGAAACGTATGTCTGACGGAAGGTCTTTGGGGCGTTGAATTGTCTGAAAGGGTTGGTCCAAATGCACCACTGTAAGAATAAACGCAACCACCTGTTTTTAAATCAGTGATTAATGATAAAAGATAGAACACTGCTTGGGCATTAGCTCGGTTAGTCCCTCCAATGCCTGTAATGTTGAGGTCGGACCGTGCTGATTGTAATACCAGTTGTTTCGCCAGTTCCTAGGAAATTAATTTCATTCGTAACACTTGTGGTTTTAGAGGTTGGCGTTGTGCCGATCGCTAGTTCGGTTTGGTGAATAATGTAACATTGTGTAATGTAACTTGATCTTCATGCAGTGGATGTGTGGTGTGGATATAGACTATTTGTGCAGGCTTAAAGTCTTTTTATTTTTTATGTCCTGCCGCTTGGAGTTATGCTGTGCATACAGCGTAATTTTCATCTGAATGTTCAATGGCGTCGTTTTTTTGGTTTTAAAGTTTGATCTGCTTTGCTGCCAGGCTGCTCTGCTGAGGTCAGGCTTAGGTTTGATGGCCGGGAAAATGGGACCGATGTCCTGTACAGTTGGACGGCTTTAGGTGTGTGTTGGTTGTAAATAAGTTTTCTACTATTTCTCTAAAAACACTTCAAGAAATCCGAATTTCTACCGCCTTCGAAAATCGAAAATACTTCAGTGCGATATACCTCGATGATCCCCAAGCGTTCTACAGAGTTTGCCTCATGTCTAAAATTAAAACATAGTGCCAGAACGTGCCATAAACGTACAAATTACTTGTGCCCAATCTATACAAAAGAAAGATTTTGGTGAGATGCAATGCAATAGTATTTGAGGATGTACATAATAGAAGCTGGAGATCCTCAAGAGAGATCCACACTCTTCGTACTCCACTCAGCTGACATCTCCATTTATAATATGATTGCCTTATTACATCCACGTTCGCTGACGACACCACCGATGGTGGGTTAATTTTCCATCGTGTAGCGCTATTGGCACATTTAGCACTTAACTCGGCGAATGTGGATTTTAACTATGACCAAATCAGAGACTGCGTGTGGGATATATTGACATGACGCGTAGCTGCCTGTCTCGATCCTTGCTACCCTTGCTTCTAACACCTGCATCCTATATATGAGTTTCAGTTGTCGTCCTTCGTATTATATTGATGGTGGTGTCCAAGATTGATGTTTGGTTCTCCCCTATTTGATCTGAATAACTTTTTTCAGCCTTTAATATCTCTATGACCCACTCTATACATTTTGCATACTGATCATCCAACACTCCGAAAAAATCATTTTCGATATTACCAACGATGTTCAGCGCCCCGCGTTTTTGTCGTTGATGGTGCATTAACTGGTCGGTATCTTGGATCTTGGCTACCTACTGTTCTAAGATGTATAATATTGTCGGACAGACCTTGTTGCGGCAAAAATGTGTTGGCTCGACCGACCAATAAGTATTGACAAAATTTTTTAAAAAATAAACTTTTAAAAACTTTGTCTTTAGGAGGAGGAAATAGCCATAGCTCTGTATAAGCGTCTCTAGTCCAAAAATAGTAAATTGCAAATTCGAAATGCTTTAGATTGGTTGATGCTTTAGAATGCTAGATAAGAAAGTGGGGCCCTTTAATCCATTGAGAAGCCTTTGGAGCTCTTAAAAAATGTGTTGCTGAGTCTGCTTATTTTCTTTTGTTGCAACTAAGCGCCAATGATTAATGGTAGTGTTATCAACGATCTCACCAACTCGGTGCATGACGAAGGGTTGTAAATTGCGTGGGTCGATGTTTAGCCACTGAAGCGGCGCGACCTTGCATTTAGCGGCTCCTATATCGACATTGTTTTCCCTTTTTATACGAAGATATAAAACTGTGGCATAAAAGTATTCGATGGCGTCTACAAAGGTATGTAGATCAATTTGCTCTGGGTCTGGAAGCAAACTGGAGTAGTGACGGGGAAGTTAGAATTTAGTGGCTTGTAGAAAGATCTATTGCATCCAAAATTGAAGTAGCTCTTTGTGAAGTTCCAGTCTATGCCTGACCGCCACACATTTTGAAGTAGCGTCTTTAGGCCGATTGTGTAGCAAGAGAATGGGCCCAGTGGATCACAGACGGACACGAGTACCTGCAGGGTTTCTCACTTGGTTGGTGTAGCGTTTCCATTCAGGACATCTCTTTTAAGTCTTGCGAACCTAAATATATACTTAAAAACATCGTGTTTTGGATCCCAATACATACCGAGAATCTTTTCGGGTCCACCAAGCTATTTTGTGAATCCATTCGCATGAATATTCTTGACTACTGATGCCACTGAAACCGCCTCGGAATCATCATTACAGGTGTCGATGAGATCGTCCAAATAGTGTGCCTTGGTTATGGACTCGTATGCTCGAGGATTTGTGTCTTTGAATGCCTCTGCGTTTTTGTCGCGTACATAATGGACGATACATTCGCAGCAAGTTCCGAATGTTATCGAACGCATGGCGAAGGTCCTTGGAGTTTTTTTGTCGTTATGGAACCATAAGAGGCTTTGAACTTGCATATCGCTTTCTTGTATGGAATTTGATGGAACATCTCTGCAATGTCGGCCCACACGGCGATGTGGCCAACTTTAAATGCCATAAGAACCTCTGCGTATGGATTTAGATAGTCGGGTCCGTTTAAAATAAAATCGTTAAGAGATTTCCCGTCATTTTTCGCAGCTGCGTCCCAAACCCATCGTACTTCATTAGGTTTGTTAGGATTTAAGATGATAAAAATTGCTGATGCCGATTGCGATGGTCTAGATTCCTTGGATGCCTAGAGCACATTTTGAGGCGATGGGTTCGTTGCGTCTTCCTTCACAGATTTTCGGGGAACCGCCAATGTCCAGTTGTTCGTGCCAATAAGAACCAAAGGCTCTGCGTTATAATACGATTTCAGAGGCAATTCATGTAAATATCTAAACCTTTTGCAAAATTTGTCTGTATCAACGGTCTGCTTTGAATTACAGCCTTTTAACAGAATGCACTTTGTTAGGTCACATCTTTTTCGAATTTCCAGTCTCTTATATTTGAAGTTGCGCTCTCTCGGAAGTATCCTCCATCCTGGTGATGCCGTCGGTCCACTGTAGGCATAGCGGTTCATTTGTTGTGGCAATTGTTATATCCTTCAGAAGTCCGCTTTCGATGCGAGTTACTGATGACCCTTCGTCCAGAAAGGCAAGGTATTGATGGAAACTCCTTTTCCATACAGAGTGACTGGCTGAATTCGGAAGTATTGTTCTTCCATAATGCTCTCTTAGGTAGATCTCTGATTTAGGTAGTAAAGGGTGATGCTTGGACTGGCAGTTGTCGACTCCGCAGTCGTGCCTATAAAAACTAGTTGCTCCGTCTCCGATCCTCGGCGAGTTTGTGAATGGGTGTTGACACTGTTGGTCCTTGCGCTTGATCCTGGTAGTACGGTAAAGGATGCTTCCACTAGTTTATATAGTGGGTCGCTGAAAGATTTTATTATGGCAATTTAATCGCAGCATTGATGCATATCCCAGCTTAATAAAAACGAGTTTCCGTAGCAGTATTGGATTGTCCATGTAGCCGGCAAGCTTAAATAGTGGCGCAGGCGTTGCGGACTGCTATGGCAAAGTTTATTAGTGTCTCCAGCTTATCTTTGTGCACGTTGATTTTACGGATCCTATCTATCAGTCGATCTAGGATTTGCTCAGGTCGTCCAAAAAATGTTTTCAGCGTACTGATGACTTCGGGAACCAGTGTTGGTATCAGCAGTTTATCACGCACCAACTCGTATAGTTTTCCCTTTAAGCATTTTTAAAGCAGCATCTTGTTTTCTGCAAAAGCCTGCAATTGCTCAACTGTTTTCGTACATACTTATAAGAATGGGCCTTTCCTCTGGATTACCACTAAATGGGGGAAGATCCGTTAGCAAGTAGTAGCTAGCTAGTAGTAAGTGTCCCTTTTCTTGATAATACTGTTAATCGATGGAAGCCCTTGTTATACTTCCCGTGTTATACGTATTTTCTCGTCTTTCCCGGGATAAACTGCTATTATACGTCTGAGGGTCATTTCAAAGGAGAGAAATTGTCTTTTTTTATTACCAATCTTTATCGTCTTGCAACTTCAAGTTCTTTATGGTTCATATATTGTGGCTTAACTACGGTTAGAAGGTCAAAGTCAATGAAGTACGCACAGTAGGGTCATCGTAAGGCTAACAACCTCAGAGTCTGCAGACTCAGATTGCTTGGAATGGGGTTTCTTCCATCTTCCAAACCAGATCGCTGGTTTTGCTCGTATAGGAATAGGTAGGCGCCGTCTTTTGCAGCTGGATTTTTATGTCAGTAATCAACAATTCGATCCTTATTACACCGCAGATTTTGCTAAATTTGGTTTCTCGACCCGGGTATAGCATAAGTAGGCGACGTCTTTTGATGCTGTGTTACTACGTCTTATCAACATAATCAAGAAACTTCACGCAACCACTTCCATCCCACTGAATTCATCTAGGATCAACTGAAACCTAAGATCTAATAACCCTAACTGGGTTATAGCCCTATAGTTGTTATCTGTAAACTCTCAAACGGCTAGTAGCTAGAAAAATGAAAAATTCTATCACTATAAGGATTCCATAACTTTGGAAAGACAAACCTACTTCTTTGTAGTACAGAACAATAGTTTCCTATTATTTCTCTGAAAAAACTTCGAGAAATGCATTTTATTTTTAATGACACCATACATCAGAGCCCAAACATTACCTCGGCACGTCAATTTTGCTTAAGCGAAAGTCATGGCGCCATCAAGAAAATTAACCGGATAACAGCATAAATACGTGCCGCCTTCGAAAGTTGAAAATACTGCAGTGCGATATTTCTCGATGAATTCCAAGCGGTCGACAGAGTTTGCCTCATGTATAAAATTAAAACATAGTACCAGAGTAAACGTTTAAATTCCTTATATCAAATCTATACAAAAGAAAGTTTTTGGTGAGATGCAATGCAACAGTATTTGAGGACTACATAATAGAAGCTAGAGATACTCAAGAGAGATCCATACTCTTCGTACTCCACTCAACTGACATCCCCATATATGTTTGTCTAATTACATCCGCTGACGACACCGCCGTCCCATGGTGCTTGAAATGCCTGACTCGAGCAACATAGTAACTAGCGAATCACATAGTGTTAGTCGAGAGGTGGCTATCTGAACGGCTTATTAAAATTAACCAACAAAAGTATATGCACATAATGTTTACGATGAAAAGACAACCATGCCCTTACCATAAACAACTATAAAATTTAACCACATCAGATCCCGAAAGTAAGTAAAATAACTATTTAGGTGTCCATCTGGGTAGCGTCTAGCATAGCAGAGGCATATTGAGTGTGAAAAATTCCATTGTAACGCTACCAGTTTTTTGATAGCTTCAATTAATAATCCAAGGGTTCAAAGTTCAATTTCAATCTTTATTTGGGGTTAATTCCGCTTAACAAAGCATGGTAGCGGCCGGTTATTATTAACTCCAAAATACAAGTGCTTAACTAAGATCTTGGGCAGAAGCCCAAGTAGTTATAACGATAATTATAATAATTGATGCTGGCACAAATCCTAATATCTATCTTACGCTTAAGGCACTCAGTCTACAATGGATCATGAATTCCCGTACTCCCATGCGCTTAGACAACAAGGCCCGGCCCTACAACACTATCCTTAAGCTAATATGGATACATTATAAAGAGGGTACAAACAAAAATTCTTCTAACTATCACAGAGATGGAGAGAGAGAGAGAGAGAGAGAGAGAGAGAGAGAGATAGTATGTTCGAAAAGTAACATCCAGAGAGATCTTGGCATCCCGTCAGTTTCAGTCGAGATATCAAGGTTCAAAGCGACCTACCGAAGCAAACAGACATACATCCAAAAAAACTCGAACTAGACGCCCTTTTTAGTAAAAACTGTCAATCAGCTGGTTAGGTAGTAGTTGTCAGATTTGATAGCTAGTCTCCAAAGGAATGAATTCAATTAATAATAGCACAATATAAAAAGTTGACCACGAATTTTTTTTTTTATTTTACTTTTATATTCTCATCTCTCGTGATTTCATACCGCCTTTTGATCAACTATTAACAACCACCATTTCTCGTGTTCCCGATAGATTTTCAACAACATTTTTTTAATCTAAATAGCCAAAATATATCATAATTAAAAGATTACTCAACCAACTCGAAAACTCCAAAGGATGGAAGGAAATGATGTGGATAGACTACGAACCCGTAAACATCCGCCTTATTCAACCATTCTCAAACTTCTTGCTCAGAAGTTGTTGCTAAACCTCCTGTTAGTTCACTTGTCGACTACTTGTAGTATCATACCAAGGTAGAAATGAAAATTCCTATGATGACACTATGTCTTCTAAATTAAAGCCTTCGACTAGTACCCAAACCACTGAAGGTATGAAATTAAGAATGCTTCCAACCAGACAAAATAAAACATGCTCTACACCCATATCGAAACGTAAAAATCGACAGAAGCTCTAGGATCCCAGTAAGAAAGTCATCGCCAATTGTGATTTAATGGATACTGATAATGATGATATAACGAAATATGGTTCTAATTTTTCAATGGAACTTTATCGAATATATAAATAATTATGATCAACTGAAATATTTACGGAAATCTTATAACCAAAAGTAATCTGTCTTCAGGAAATTCACCTTAATTAAGTAACAAACATAATTTGCAATAACAACAGCTGATTCTAAGGTGGGCTGTTTACATATTTTCTCCACTTGTGGATCTCCAGTAACAACAAGTGGTTCGAAATTGTGATGTCGGGAGCGCCTCTTTGTACATCTTCTTATCTTTTTTCGATGGGCTGTCCATAGGGAGGCTGACCGTTCAAGCTCACTTTTTGGCGTATGGAGAGAATTTTTGTTTATATATTGGACTTGGGCGTAGAGCATTGCTTCGCTAGGCCATTCCAGACTTTATTTACTCTATGTCTTTACTTGTCACTAGATTCGCTAAATTTAATATATTTTTTAATTAAGAAATATATGTGTGTCCTCGTTAGCTATCATCGAAGCTATGCGTTTGGAATATTGGAACACTTGCAACAGAACCTTGACTAATCTGTCAACATTACCGACCAGCCTTATTCCTATAAAGGAAAATAAAGATCTTGCTGCCTTGGGCTTTAATAAGAGCTTAAAAGTTTTATTCCAATATATCGGGAACTGCGACCAAGACCCTCATGGTGCTCTTGAAATCTTCATTCTTTGATTTTTCTTGAGGGAACGGGGATCAATTGCAACTTTCATACCTCCAAGCTCTTAGAGTCCAGCTTTTATGAAGTATTTCGAAAAGATCGTGATACATCCAGCACCCATCGGGAGCGGAGAGGAGGTGTGTGAAGAACTGCACCGAGGCTCTGTGCAAACCGCTCTTTAAACTCTTTAATCTATCGCTGGAAACTTCGATCTTTCCCCTTATGTGAAAGAAATCTTTCATTATTCCGCTGCATAAAAAACGGAAAAAATCTGACGCTGCAAATTATAGAAGTATCTCTAAATTGTCAGAAATTCCAAAGCTTTTTAAAGACTTAAAGACAACCCCTATGACGTTTGATAACATATCCGTGCCAGCTTGGCTTCATGAAGCGCCGCTCCACCACTACCAACTTATTGGAGCTAACATCTTTTATCACGGATGGGTTTCGGAATGGCTTACAAACAGACGATTACACTGACTTCAGTAAAGCATTTGACTCTGTTAACCATTCGCTTCATATAAGTAAACTCAGTCTTTTGGGATTCCCAACTGATCTTCTTATCTGGATTTCGAGCTACTTATTTGGAAGAACCCAACATGTCTTCTTTAAAGATGTTACCTCGCGTTTAGTCCGCACCACATCTGGGGTGTCCCAAGGAAGCTATCTTGGACCCTTACTTTTTACACTGCTTATTAACGACTTGCCCCTAGCCATAACTAATTTACATGTACTTATGTACGCTGATGACGATAAGCTTTGTCTTCAGTATAAATTCACTTGCGCCCAGTCTAGACTTCAATCCGATTTGGATAAATTTTAAAATTGGTGTTTAGCAAATATCCTAAAGCTTAATGGATCGACATGTAAACTCATGTCATTTTATCGACCTAATCCTCAGCAGGATATGTACTTTCTCTATGGAAACGCCTTAGAACGATTAACTCAGGTTAACGATCTAGGTGTCCTATTAGATTTGAAACTTAAATTTACCCACCATACATTTACTAACACGTTTAAATTTTAACGTTCCTAGTAGAAGGACTAGAAACTTTCGGCCTCTACTCCTCAGTCATTGTAGTTCGATATATGACCAGCACGATCCGTTAAGGGTATTATTTTCGGACTATAATGGTCTCTACCACATCTTGTCACTTTGCTCTACTAACAATCTTAAATCCCTTATACTAAACGTCTTATCTGTGCAACCCTCTTCCTCTTCTCTTAAACTATCTCGGATATATTCCCGCGACTTGGGCCCTACGTTACGCGGCTGAGTCCCTCGGTCGGTTGGACGGGAGGTGGACTGTTCGTATGCAGTGAGAGCCGCGCGAAAGTGGGCGTGATCATCCGATATCATCATTCATTTCTGCACAAATTGACTGACGACCAAAAACTGTCGACGCTTGTGACCGATTGTTTGACCAAAAACAACTACTTCTTCCTTTTCGGAAAAATGAATTTGGCCATGAAAGGAAAGTTAATGCAAACCTAGAGGCCATTCAAAAGGCTTGCACTGGCACAAAGGCGGCAATATCGCCCAACGAGCTAAATCACTCGATCGCCATGATTTTGGATCGAGCAAAAAGCTGTATTGAAACAGAAGACTACTTAAATAAATGGATTTTACTGAAAAAAAAACCATTTGTTCTGTTATTTTTTTGTAAGTCCTTTTTAGTTTTGAACGCATCATGTAGTTTCGCAAAAATTAAAGATTTGATTATATATTTTCCATTACTTTTCTAAACAACTTTTGTCATTAAAGGCTTCCACGTTTGACTTTTCAACATACAATAACTTTGGAAATGCGACGATTCACGAATTAAAAATTATTGTTCATACGATAAAGAATAAATGCACAGGTTGATTTTGAAGAAGCTTGATCGGAAAGCGATTGACTGTTATTTTTTCTCTAGAGATGAGCTATTCGGACTGAGTGACAGCCCTACGTTGGAGCACTCGAAGTGGCCGGCAGTGTACATACTTCACCTGGCTGTAGGAACTGGAATGTTAAAATCGCGAAATTCTGGACAACCTGTTAAGCCAAGCTCCACCCAAGGCGAGCTTAAGCGAATCGTCATGGATTCCTAACAGATAAAATTCCCAAAACAAAAGCCGACTTAAAACGCAACCCTGGACAACACTTGGACATCCCGGATGTCAAGCCACTGTCACGGGACCCAAAGATGTGTTCTATAAAACGAAGAGCGCAAAATTCACCTAAACAGGCCACGCGATAAACAGGCCATGGACGATAGTTTGGTGCTTTGACCGCACTTCCCGGGTGGTCCTTAAGATTATAAAATCGGCTTCCAGCTAAAAATGCAAAATGGCAGCCCAGGCCATGAAGACGACGGCGAAAGCGATGCAGGACACACCAGCCATAGAAATTATTAGCAGTCGGGTGTAAGGTTTAGGGGCTTAAACATTAATGAGCTGACTGTATGTGGAAAACACAGGCCTTTCAAGAGCCATTATTAGAGGAAGGAGAACTCCAGTGCTGGCATTCGTTTGAAATTCCCGAATTCGAGCGAATCTGTTTGTGGGCTCCGCTGAAAATGGGCGATTCAAAGGGCTTTCAATGATTCTGTTTGTGTGTCCCTCTCGAATAGTTCCGACAGCAATTCGTGCTAATTATATGCAGGCTATTGAGAGGAGAAGAGGGAATCAGTTCTTGGCAAAGCCGATAAACTTAATGGTACCTGTTTCGGATGGCACAAAGGTGTCATTAGATACCAAATACGAATTGGATTTCAAATGTCAGTGAGAGTGGACGTGTTTCTGTGCTGCTCCGCCAGCCGCTAAGCAAATACCAGAAAACTCAGTGAAAAAGAAAAAGAATTGGTGTGCTCTAGAAATCGCGAAAGGACGCTTTTGGACACACATAAGTCTCGAGCTAATAGGGTCCAATAACTAACACAAAATCAAAATTTATTAAATTCAAAAATTGAAATGCCATCACGACAAATTAAACCAACAGCTTGTGCACATTCATTTAAAGAAATAAGAGCAGCCCCTCTGCCTGCAGTACCTAACATAAACACCAACAAAATGAACGAAAGTAAGCTCTCTGTCCCAGAAACAGAGCGTAGACAACAACAGCAACATCGGTAGCTGTCTCTCAGCGAGTGTCACCTACACTAGAGCAGCCGGCCTCAGCAGAGCCCATTCAATCAAACCAAGCGACAACACTGCAAGAGCAAACAATATACGAAACACGAAATACCTAAACGACAACCAGAAAAACTATTACACCTACCAATTTAAGAGCAGCAAGGGCCTTCAAATGGTCATAAAGGGTATTGAATCGTCGGTACCAATAAAAGAAATCATCGATGCCCTTTCAAGCGCAGGTTTAAAAGTTAAGGGAGCCATTAATGTCATCAACAGACAAAAAGTCCCCCAGCCTATGTTCAAAGTTGAGCTGCAACCTGAAACGAAAACAACTCCTAAAAATATGATTCATTTCATATACAAACTACAGTATCTTCTGCATAGAAGAATCACGGTAGAGGAACCTCATAAGCGCAACCAACCTCTACGGTATTCAAACTGCCAAGTGTCAAGAATATGGACACTCAAAGTCGTACTGCACCTTGCGTGCAGTCTGTGTGGCTTGTGGCGGCCTCCATGACACTGCCACCTGTTCCATAAATAAAATATAACCATAACTCTAAGAAATGTGGCAGCTGCGGTGGAATTCATACTGCCAATTACAGGGGTTGCCCAGTTTATAAAGAGCTAAAATATCGTATGAATTAAAAAAAACCTTTACAACAACGTTCGTTTGCCAATCACACTAACCACCAAACCACCACGGCATCTTTGACTACACCTGGAGTTTCTTTCTCTAGCGCTCTACGATGGCCAGGACTACTAAATAGTGTAGGTTCAGTACCACTGGAACCTGAAACTATAGGATATCCACCTCCGCCTACGGGTACAACGAGGGAAAGAGTAGGCCAAGAATCTGCAACTCCCGAAATAAAGGGTATCGAAGGAATGTTGTCCGCCCTTATAAGTTTAATGGTCACAATGCAAAATAATATGCAAGAGCTCATGCGAAACCAAAATCGACTAATGGAGCTTTCAGTCAAACAAAAATCCAATTAGATGGCTTATTTGAGAATCTGTCTATGAAATGCTAACGACATTTCAAAGCGCAAAAATGAACTTAAGACATTTCTTGATGATAATAATATCGATATTATGCTCGCATCCGAAACTCATCTAACGAACAAAAAAACTTCTATCTGACGGGCTATATATTTCATGTAACAAATCATCCAGATGGGAAGGCTCATGGAGGAACTCGGATCCTCATAAAGCAGCGCATAAAACACCATTCCCTCCAACGAGTTGCCAAATTCCCTGCAGTCAACTTCAATACGAATTCAGACTGTGGGAGGTCATCTAAATCTAGCTGCAATATACTGCCCACCACGTTTCTGCATATCTGATATGGAGTTTATGCAATTCTTTGATTCACTAGGCGATTGCTTTATAGCAGGCGGCGACTACAATGCCAAGCACCCACACTGGGGTTCTCGCCTAACCAACCCAAAGGGTAGACAACTATACAACGCTTTGATACAGCCAGGAAATAAAATAGACTTTCTATCACCGGGAAGGCCCACATACTGGCCAGCGGACCCACGGAAGAAGTCAGACATAATTGACTTTGCGATCACCAGAAAAATTCCACGAAGCATCATTCGAGCCGAACCTTTGGATGACCTATCGTCTGACCATTCAGTTGTCCTTCTTCATCTATTTCAACATGCCGAATTACAAAATAATCAAATTTATCTCACAACAAAAAGAAAAAATCTGGCTTAGGTACAAAAAGTACATAAGCTCTCATATAATAATAAGACCGTCAATTAACTGTAGCAAGGACATTCAAGATGCAGTCAACCACCTGGAAGACATGATGACCGCAGCAGCAAAGCTCTCGACTCCTGCCACCACAGAAAAACCTCCATACTCCGCCACAAATTCCTATATAGAAAATCTAGTCCGAGAAAAGCGGCAGCTCCGCCGTAAATAGCAAGCACACAGATCCCCTTCTTCAAAGGAAAGGCTAAGAGCAGCGACACGAAGGCTCACAAAGGTTCTAAGGAGCAGAAAAGAACTTGCTCAAAAATTATACATAGAACAGCTTTCCCCAAAAAGTAACAGGTGTTCTCTATGGAAAGCCCATCCTAACTTAAAGCCGCCCATAGAAGCAGATATGCCCCTTCGAAAACCAGATGGATCTTGGGCGCGCAGCGATGAAGAAAAAGCAAGCGTCTTCGCTAGTCACCTTTGTAAAGTTTTTACTCCAAATCAAGGAGCCTCTCCTTCCATTCTTCCAGAGCTACCAATTCCAGATCCAATTCCACCTATAGAATTTCAAACAACCAAAATCACTAAGGTCGTCAAAGAGCACCTCAAGCCAAATAAGTCCCCAGGGTATGACCTCATTGCACCGAAAATGATTATGGAGCTCCCTGCGTGCGCCATCAATTGTATAAAAATTCTATTTAACTCTATTACAAAGCGTGGCTACTTCCCCCAATAATGAAAAAAATCCATTATTATAATGATACCGAAACCAGGGAAAGACAAAGCTTTGGCGTCTTCATATAGACCAATAAGTCTACTTTCATGCTTATCAAACCTTTTTGAAACTTCTACTGCTCCGTATCACGCCTCATATGATTTCGAATAATATAATCCCTGAACATCAATTTGGCTTCCGAGAAAAGCATGGCACCATAGAGCCCGCCTATGAACAGCGAGAATACTGCTCTGCTATATTTCTGGACATATCCAAGGCATTTGACCGAGTCTGGCTGCAAGGACTTATGTATAAAATAAAACTATTGCTCACACAAAACAATCTTGAGCTGCTCAAAACATACCTGTTTAATCGAGTGTTCACTGTAAAACAAAAAAACTTTACAACAGAAGAGTTCGAAATTAAGGCAGGGCGTACCCCAAGGAAGCGTCCTCGGCCCCACCCTATATCTTCTATATACAGCAGATATCCCAACAGACCAGCGTCTAACTATGTCAACATTTGCCGACGATACAGCCATACTAAAAAGATCTACATGCCCACTGGAGGCATCCCGAAGCCTCTCCTTGCACTAAGAGAAAAGTGGATGGCGGACTGGCGTATAAAGATAAACGGTAAAAAATCTAAACACAGTACATTTACTCTCAACAGACAAAACTGCCCCACTCCAATTCTAAACAATACCATAGTCCCCTTTGCGAATGAGGTCACATATCTCGGCGTCCACCTGGACAGGCGTCTTACATAGAAAAAACATATTAAGGCGAAACGGGACCAATTAAGACATAAATCCAGAGGACTGCACTGGCTTATCAACCCTCGTTCCCCACTTCGACTGGAATATAAAGTACTACTCTACAATTCAGTCATAAAGCCTATGTGGAGGTATGGCTCCGAACTTTGGGGCCATGCAAGCAGTAGCAATACAGACGTTACCCAAAGGGCACAGTCTAAAGTGCTCAGAACCATCACAGCAGCTCAATTGTATATTCACAATAAAGATATCCATAGAGACCTAGATATACCTCTCGTCAAGTTCTCAACTCCAGGAAAACTACCAAAGGAAACTCTCCACGCACCAAAATCCTCTAGCCAGATCGCTAAACCAAGTTAGTCAACAATCCCGATTAAGAAGAAATGACCTTCTATACCTTGACATCGGAGGCCCCATAGTATAGATGTTTACAAAGATAAACTAATGATATATTAGATTAAGATTTTTAAAATTATTGTTAGTCTCTTAATAAGAGAAGACCCAACAAATAAAAGATAAAAATATACAAAAAAAAAAAAAATTAAGGCACCTGAAGCCAGTCAGGCACCTGAAGGTTCAACGAAAAAGCTCATAAACTCGAGAAAAAACTGTTGTCCCCAAAAAATGTGTGATGGAGCGGAATTTTTATATATTAAATATTATACGCCGCAAGAATGACCTCCCCGGTCGGTCTTGCCGTTGATGGTCCGTGAAATGGCACAAGACATAAGAGTGGGTAAGTCCCCAGAGCCCAACGTTGAGATCTAACTGGCAATTAGCAATAACTTCAGGTGTTTGCGAATACCTTCCCGCAATGTCTCCGCATGAGTAGGGTCCCACAAAGATAAAAGACTCGGAAACTGGTGCTCGTACCAAAATCAAACAAGCTCCACCTGATCGATCACGTTGGTGAGGCAATCGATGCATATATGGAAGTCTAGCCAAAGTGGTAGAAGCTGAACGTTGTTATTCGCCCAAGCAATTTAGGCTGAAAGCAAATAAATATAAGCTTAGAATTTGGAAATACGTACAGCCTACCTCCCGCCTAACCGAATCGCGGGAATAAATTCGAGTTAGTAAATATAAGTTTAAATATAAGGATTATAAAGAAAACGAGGAAGAATTAGTGCGCTCTTGAAGGTAATTTAAAATGGAAGTTTTCATATTTGACAGGGATGAAAGAGAAATAATATGATACGGACCATTATAGTTCGAACATAAAATCCTAAGGGGATCATGCTGTGCATATGTCGATCTACAACGGCTTAAGAATAAAGGACTAAAGTTTCTGGTCCTTCTATTCGGAACGTTAAACTGTAAGCGTGTTAGTAAGTGCTGGCTATCTACATTACCATTAATAAGGTTGTGTAGGAAAACGACACCCAGCATTGTTCTACGATTTGTTAAGGAGGGTAAGTTTATTAGTAGGAGTCTTCTATTATACGAAGGTAGGTGAACATTCGCGTCCCAGTTAAGTCCTCTAAGAGCAAATAATAAGAAGTTCTTTTGTACGGATTCTATGCGGTCTTGATGAACACCGTATTGGGGACACCAGACACATGAACACATGGACACTTTTAGCTTAAGTTTGCATTTTGATCCATTAAGTATTAAGTCATTAGCTAAACACCATTTTTGAAAATTATCAAGATCGGACTGGAGTCTGTTTCGGGCAGACGGGAAGTTATATTGCAGACAAAGCTTAACATCGTCTGCGTACATTAGTACCAGCGCGTTCGTTAAGGATGGGGGCAAGTTATTTATAAAAAGAGTGAATAGTAATGGGCCAAGATGGCTTCCTTGAGGGAGTCCAGATGTGGCACGGACTAAGCGGGAGTATTGATTTTTAAATAAGACTCTCTGTGTTCTTCCATTTAAATAGCTGGAGATCCACGTAATGAGGTCGGTTGAGAATCCCAAAAGATTTAGTTTACTCAACAAGAGTGAGTGATTAACTGAATCAAATGCTTTACTAAAGTCTGTGTAAATAACATGGGTTTGAAGTCCCTTTTGGAAGTTATCTAAAACAAAGGATGTCAACTCCAATAAATTAGTGGTGGTAGAGCGACGCTTAATGAAACCATGCTGACATGGAGACATTATTGATGAGCATAGGTGTTGCAAATGAGGAGTTATTACTTTTTCGAATAACTTGGGAATCGCTGACAATTTTGAGATGCCTCTGTAGTTGGCAGCATCGGATTTTTTTCCCCTTTTTGTGCAGAGGAATTATGAAAGATTACTTCCATTTAAAGGGGAAAATCGAAGATTCCAAAGATAATTTGAAAAGTTTTTGAAGATGTTTGCCCTAGCAACCCTAGCACAGTATTTTAGCACACAGCCTGGTAGTCCGTCGAAGCCTGGCGAATAAACTGGTTTTACCTTTTGAATATCCAATAATATATTGTTTTCAGAAAGAAATGGAACAAATATACGATTAGTTGGTTGAATGTTGTAAGCGTATGGCTGATCTGAAGTTTTAGGAGGTGAATACATTGTTTGGAAAAATTTTGCAAATAAATCAGCAATGGCCTGATCTGAAGTCGCTGATAAATTTTTATACGTAAGTAGGGAAGGAAAAGATACATGTTTACGCTTCGTGTTTACAAAGTTATAAAACTGCTTTGGATCCTGAGTGAACTGAATCCGACAGCGGCGAATATAATTTTTATAACATTCGGTGTTATGCACGGTGAAATTTAGCCGAGCTATTAAGTATCTTGAGAAATCTATGCTGCTACAGGTTCTTTTATATTTATTTAAAAGCGTGTCTTTGTCTGTTTTTAATCTTGTTAGGCACCTTGTAAACCAAGGGGGATTATTTGTAGCGGACGGATATTTCCACGGCACACTTAAGTCAAAAAATGAATTTAATGTCAAATAAAATTTATCTAGGATGATATTTATATCAGGGCATGCCAGAATATCGGACCAGTCAAAAGTATCAATTAATAAATAAAGTTTACGAAAATCAGCCTTACGAAAACAACGAATCTTCTTTGATTCGCGGGAAGGCTTCTGATTGACACCAGAATTGGTTTCAATTGAAACTTCAAGCGTAGGGTGGTATGGATCTTTAGGGGTTGAGAGGGGCAAAGCTCTGGAAAGTGTGGTACCATCTGGAACAGATACAAAACATAAGTCAAGAAGCCGACCTAACGAATTTCTAACATGGTTGATCTGGCCTAGGGACAAGTCAAAGATGCCCACCGTGAAATCATGATGGGTGGAAAGTGATAAGAAAGTTACATTTTCAGTAATTGACCAATTGAGTTCTGGTAAATTAAAGTCGCCAAGAACTACCAGAAGGTCAAAATCTGACATAATATTGGAAACAGACTGTATAGCCGACAAGTGATACCAGTATGTAGGCGGCTCGGAAGATGGTGGGATGTAAGAACATGTAATAAACAAAGATTGAGCAGACAATGTGACTTCAGTAAAGACTATATCTATCAGTTCATCTATCTATCTATATCATCAGACTATCAGTTTCAGTAAAGACTATAATATGGGACGCAAAGGAAAGACTATCAGAATAGAGTCTAGGGAGCTTGCTACGTAGACCCCGACAATTCTGATAGGTAAGATTGATAGAAGATGTTAGTTTTTTGAAGAGTCGGATTGGACAGATTTTGGGAGCTTGACTCCAGCAGGCTTCGAATTTTTTTTCTTAACCTTACTCGGCTGATGCGCTTGTACAAATATGTCCTCTGGCCAGAAGCCAGGCGAACATAGCGTCACAAACATCGGCACTGGCACACGTATCATGAAGGATGACATGCGGCTCGAGTAGGAGTATTTAAATTTCCTAATGTCTTCCACTCGAATAACGGCCTTGATTTTGGCTTTGATATAAGCCGAGATATCAATCTCCGAGGGGCTAGCCGTGAGACAAATATTTGTCTAACAGGTGGGATAACCTGTAATGGTTTTGGTGCCACGGTCGGTAATACCGCGGCATCCGGGGGTCCGGGCGGCGGGTTACCATTTCTAGTGGAAGCAATGGGGGTTAATTCTAGGGTATTCCTGGGAATCACTTGGAGTGATGCCATGGAGGACAAAGCGGACAAGTTATGATCTGCTACGGTAAATTCGGGTGCTGTCTTTTCATTTACCGTCCCTGCTCTTGGAGTAGCAAGGAAAATGAGCGGCTGCATTATTGCGGGAGGATCCAGCTGTCCCGCGATCTCTGGAGCTGCGACTTCCCTCGTAGCACATTTTTTCCGCTTAGGAGATTCATTCAACAGCTGAAGGCTATTGAATTGAACATCCAGCGCACTCAGTTGATCATAGATTTTTCGGAAACCGACGATCAAATCTTTAAACCCACTCTTGGTCTGTCGCATGAAAGATCTCATTTCATCTTAGACAGCCCGGCACCCACTGCAGCAGTAATGGAGGCCAACACGGCGGGATATGGCATCCGAGACAGATGCAGTAAGGCCAGCACATTTGGCATATGAGACACTTTCGCACAGCCAACAATAGATGCTGGCCTGGGACGCAAATATCGGCTTATTGCACGATTTTAATGAGCAGACAACATTGTATTCCATTTTAAAATATTAATTAGCAAAAATGAATTAATAATTTTTTAAATTTTCTATTTTTTTTTTTTTATTTTAAACAAATTAACCTTCAATCACTGTACCAACTAAGGTAATAAAAGGTAGGTAGAGGAGGGAGTTAGTAAAGAGAGAGCTATGGGAGAGCGCAAGTGTAAAGAAATGCGCGCAAAAAGATAAGAGCAGAATTAACTGCAAAAATTCCAAAGGCAGAGAATGAAAAAGAAGCAGAGCTATATTTGGATTGCGACTGTTTAATTTTATTAAATGCTCACCCAAATATGGCACTGCACAAGCGCGTAGCGATACGGGTATAACTTTAATATTAAGACACAATATTAGTATTAAAAACCAAGTGTTTAAATTACCAACACCCTTTTCAATGTAAGCATTCGTAAGTTCGTCGACGAACTAAAATATAAAATAGTTGTCATAACAAACAAATTGTCGTTAGAAAACAATAATTTAAATGCCATGAATAATACTGTTAAAGATTTAATAATCAGAAAACTTCCTGACATAAGCAAGTATTACCAGCAAGTAAGCAAGTATTCCGTATTACCATAGGCGCAGTATTATCATAAAACAAGAAAGGAAAGCAACTTCGAGCGGAGCCGAAGTTTATATACCCTTGCAGTTCAGTCGCAGTCCGCTAGGTGGCGCCACGCATCTTATATTATTAGATATGTAGCGGATCGTATATAGTTGGCCGATCCTTATGAAATTTGGCATATCGAATTATTTTGCCAAAAGAGTAATCTGTACCAAATCCCATCTTTCTAACTTAAAAAACACCAAAGTTATGCCAATTTCGATCGTTCTATGACAGCTATAGGATATAGTCGGCCGATCCTTATGAAATTTTGCACACAAGATATTTTGGTCTAATATATTTTGGTCCCAACCCTCTAACTTAAAAAACACCAAAGTTATGGCATTTCCGATCAATCAGTTATATGGCAGCTATAGGATATAGTCGACCGATCCCGGCCGTTCCGACTTATATACTGCCTGCAAAGGAAAGAAGGGTGTGTGCAAAGTTTCAACTCGATAGCTTTAAAACTGAGAGACTAGTTTGCGTAGAAACGGACAGACGGACAGACGGACATGCTCATATCGACTCAGGAGGTGATCCTGATCAAGAATATGTATACTTTATAGGGTCGGATATGTCTCCTTCACTGCGTTGCACACTTTTGACCAAAATTATAATACCCTCTGCAAGGGTATAATTACACTGTGCGACAAAAAAATGTTTAAGTTGATTTTTCTTATTTTTCACTTCTACTAATCAAAATAAGAATACAAGTTTATGGATTTGTTAATATCAATAGCCAATCAGCTTTTATGCACATTGAAATGTCAAAAAAACGCACGTTTTTGCATATTTCACGGCCTTTTAATTACATATTGGGAAAATATTTTTTTACCATTATAAGCGTTTATGCAAGTTCAATAACTATTATTTAAAATGTGTTAAGAAAATACACCGTTAGAAACTTGCTACGCGAGAATACCTCTAAAAAAAACCAAAAAAATCAAGAAAAAAATTCCTTTTTAAAGAAATAATAGTTTATTGAACGTAAAAAATAGAATATTTTTTTTAAATTAATTTTTTATTTATTAAAATATTTTATATTATAATTTTTTATACATATATATATATATATATATTATATTATATATATATACTATATATATATTATAATAAACTATTATTCTTTTAAAATTGAATATTTTTCCCGATTTTTCTGGTTTTTTTAGAGGTATCCGCGCGTAGCAAGTTTCATAGTCGCTTTTTTCTATAGAGCTGGGAGAAAAAAATTGTAAGCATTGTTATAAAAGTCTAACGGTATATTTGCTTTATACATTTTAAATAATAGACATTTAACTTGCATAAATGCTTATAACGGTAAAAAAAATATTTTCCCAATATGAAATTATAAGGCCCTGAAATATGCCAAAACGGGGGTTTTTTGGGCATTTGAATGTGCATATAAAGAGAAATCTTATCACTTAAAAGGTAGCATAGATATTTTTGTGTATAATTAATGCCCCTTAACCGAAAACAATCCAAAAAGTAACTTAAACAACGATTTTGTTAAATTTTGTCGCACAGTGTTATAAACCCATTTGTTATGCTAGTCGAACTCTTAATGAACATGAAATTAATTATTCAGCAATAGAAAAAGAGCTTCTTGCTGTAGTCTGGGGCACTAAATATTTTAGGTCTTATCTTTTTGGTAGAAAATTGGAAATTCTTTGAGATCATAATATAAAGTTAGTGTAGTTTGGTTTCTTAATAAAAAAGAACCAAATATGAAACTGCAGAGATGGAGAATAACATCTAACGAGTTTGAATTCACTATTAAATATTTTCCGGGAAAGGAAAACCAGGTAGCTGATGCTCGGTCAAGAGTGAAGCTAGAAGAAAACTTTTTAGGAGAATCGTCCTGTAGTACCCAGTCATTCCCCACAATAGCAACAGTACATAGTGCATAAAAAGTCAATCAGAATTATATACAAAAAACGGACACACCTTTAAACTAGAGGTGAAGAACTATTGATAGTCGGCGCCATCGATGGCCGGGGATTGTTCTTTCTCAAACCCCCGATAGTGCCATCGATAATCACCGATACTATCGTCCGACATTACATCTTTTTTTTTAAGTTTTCAAGAAAAATGTTTTATTTTAACCAAAAGTTTTGATTTAAAAATAAGAGAATGTTAATATTTTCCTCCTTACTCTTCCAGAATACATTAAACGTACCTTTTTTTAAAAAGCGATCCATATTTATTAGTTCCTTTTAAATTTCCGATAATTTTACACAAAATTTTTACACACGCAAATGTTGCAATTATTTTAGCGATGTGAGACGCCAGCTTTCGAAAGCACCATCGATAGTGGTTGGGTCACTATCGAACGTGTCTGAGACTATCGATTGCGGCTCGATAGCGGCCAACCATCGATAGTTCTCCACCTCTACTTTAAACTATTACAATTGACAAATTGAATTTCATAGAGGAAATTCAAATGAAGTTAAATTAATCCAATTCTTTCACAAAACCAACCTTAAAATAATTATTTTAGAAAGAAATGACCCATGAATATGCAAAATAATTTTTTACAAAATATTTCTGCTCCAAAAAAGTGTTGCTTATTTTCCTTGTGAAATGGACTTAATATTCATATAATATTTCAAAACATTTATATAGAAATTATCGGCCAAAATAACTGTACCAAAGTTATGAAAACCAGTACAATATTAACAGATGTCCAAACATTCGCTGAATTCAAGGAAATTGGCCTTAAAGCTCACCTAGAATTATTACATCCAGGAATAGAAAAACAAACAAGTCTTTTTTAAAGAAAAATATTATTTTCCCAATTAACAGAGATTAATTCAAAATTTCGTTAAATGCGTAATGGGGTTAATTCAAATGTAAGTTTGGTATCTCTGTGGTCTGTTTTAGCAAGGTTAAAAATTTCACCCGCATTTAATAAATGGTTAAACCAAAATAAATTAAACATTAAACAACACATCTGACATTTTTATTTTCGCCGGAATTCAAAATTTTAATACTCAATTGAATAAAACACAGAAAATAAACATACTTAATACAAATCGTCATACATTCGATATTGACACTAAGTATAGACAAGCCCCACTTATAAAATCTAAAAAAAAAAAAAAATCCTTTTAGGAAGACAGGCCAAATTACACAAACTGATGAAAAACATTATGTAGAAAAAATAGAGCTAGAGAAGGAAATTAATACCAGCAAATATAATAATTCCAGATTTCCAACGGAAGCCAACCCAGCTCAATACAATTTTCTTTTATACGAGGTGTGTTCAAAAAGTAAGGTGACTTTGTATTTTCAAGAAAAAAAATTTATGTTGTCCCCTTCAAAGTAATCCCGCTCAGATACACTTATGCCAACGGTTTTTCCAATCCTCAAAGCACTTCCCATAAGCACTTTTCGGTATAGCCTTGAGCTCTTGCAGGGATGCAGTCTTTATCTCTTCAATCGTTGCATATCTCCGTCCTTTCATAAGTCATCTTCAGTTTTGGGAACAAGAAAAAGTCACATGGGGCCAAATCCGGTGAATATGGTGGCTGAGGCATTATTGTGGTGTCGTTTTTGGCCAAAAAATCTCTCACAAGCAAAGGGGCATTATCGTAATGCAAAAGCCATGAATTGTTTTTCCACAATTCTGGACGTTTCTTTCGTATTGCTTCTCGCAAAACGGCGCATAACTTCCAGGTAATACTGTTTATTGACCGTACGACCATATGGGAAGAACTCCTGATGCACCACGCTATGGTAATCAAAGAAAACAGTGATCAAAACTTTGACATTTGATCGAACTTGGCGTGCTTTTTTCGGTCTTGGGGCTCACCTGGGCTCTTCCATTGGGACGATTGGGCTTTGGTTTCGATATCATAACCATATACCCATGATTCGTCACCAGTTATGACCCTTTTGAGTAAATCTGGGTCGTCGTTGACGTCATTCAACAGCTCTTGAGCGATGCTCATGTGACGGTTCTTTTGGTCAAAACAACCTGTAACCTTTACGCCTCTCACAACCAAACAAAAGAGGGGATTCCATTGAAACTTGGTACAGATGTTAGGGAAGAGTGTACCAACATAACAAAATAAAAAAATCGATAATCGAAAATATGTTGCCAGCGAAATTTGAAAAGTCACCTTACTTTTTGAACACACCTCGTATATGTCGAGACAAGCAGCCGCAAATTATTGGCCGGCAATAATTTATTGAATTCGTGACGTCACTTTCTTTTATATTTATGTTTGCATCGCCCGCTCTCGTGCATTCGATCGGCCACCTGCATCTGGCGTCATGCGAAAGCGTTTGTCTCGCTCTCTCGCGGGATCTCTTGGTCGCTTCGCAGCATCAAGCGTTGAGCCGCGCTCACGCGTCATTATTATAATTCGGTCATCAACCCTATTCAATCACATATGTAAATATATCATTTGTAGGAACGCCAAAACAATTAAATAAATTGTATCAATATCTATAAATCGAACTGTGCTTGTTTTTTTTTTTAAGACAATATTTAGAAGACAAAAATAAAGCTACCGGAATTGCTCAGTAACTAAAAAATATAATAACTTTATAATGTTCAACTTTATAATGTTCAATTCAAGCAAAAAATGTATATTTAATTTTCCAAACAGGTAACATAGATTTTCCCACTAATTATGAATATCATTGTCTCACAGTAAATTTAACTAGAACTTAAAAAACTTAGAAAAATCTAATGGAAAAAACCCGAAAATTTGAACATTTGTATCAAATTTAATATTTAAAAGAAAAATTAAATAGAGAAATGAACCGAATCAAAATTGATCAAAGAAACAAAAGGGGACTTGAAAATTTCGTAGGTACCTTTTATAAATGTTTATTTATTTTGCGAAGACAGTTTTTCTTTGTAGGACTCTTTTTGCTTCTGAATTTCGTCTTTCACTGCGAGGATGCCCAGCCGGTGGATATTTCCGTTGCGAACATACCAAGGTGCCCCAGTGATAGTTCTCAGGATTTTTGATTGTGCGCGCTGTATTATGTCTATGTTGCTGCTGCTCGCGTTCCCCCACAGCTGAGAGCCATACGTCCAGATTGGTTTTAGGACTGAATTGTAGAGTAGTAGCTTGTAGTCCAGTGTAGCACAGTGACGATCGTAAGTTTATAATCCAGGGGAGGTTGCTGGCTTTCAGTTTTAGGTGCACCTTCTTGCACTCGATGTGCTTACGACAGATTAGTCGTCTATCAAGGTGGACGCCAACGTACGTTTAGTAAAAGCGGAAGGTATTTTTGTCTATTAAGAGTAAACGTTACATGTTTACACTTTTGTTCGTTTATTTTAATACGCCAATCAGACAGCCACCACTATTAGATGACTAATATTAGATTTCTATTTCCACTACTATTAGATGATTAGCCAGTTGGTTTGTAGCTTGCGTTGGTCATCTAGAGCGACTAAGGATAGCAATATCGTCGGCGAACGTTGACGTCGTTAGTTTTGCGTTTATAGGAATATCCGCAGTATGCAAAATATATAGACACGGGCCGAGTGCGCTTCCTTGTGGAACTCCAGCTTCGATGATGTAGTCGCCTGAAGTAGGTGCGTTGAATCTCACTGAGAATACCCTATTGTAGAGGTATGATTGCATTAGCATGTGGGTGTATGTTAGCAAATACGTTTTAATTTTGTGCAAGAGCCCATTAAGCCAAACTCGGTTGAAAGCATGAAACTCGTCGAGAAAAATAGCTCGATGGTTCCGTGGTTTCTTCGGAAGCCAAATTGCAAGCTTCCAGATGTGGTGTTATTCGAGTTAGCAAGCATATTTCAAACAATTTAGACAAAGAAGATAGAAGGCTTATTGGTCTGTACGATGACGGTGTTGTGTGGTCTTTTCCAGGCTTCGGTATCATTATAATGATGCATTTCTTCCACTTTTCGATTTCGTTCGGCCGGAATGAAGGTGCAGTTGGATGAGGGCCTCTGGCTGAATGACTGGCAGAAGGAATGAATTTGAGGCAGGGTTTGGCTGGACTACAGTTTAGAGATGTGTATCGAATGTTTCAGCTCGGTCTTCGTCGCTGCGAGCCCAGCTTCCCGAAGAGTTTTTTATCAGGGTGGTCGTTTCGATTGAGGCGCTAAAATTTGGGTGGGCCCTCCACAGAGGATACTTTGTGCTTGTTGGTGAAAAGCCTGGTCGAGTGATCGTGCTGCTTCTTTAAGGCGTTGCTTTGAAGCTGGTGATCTGCTGTTTTGCCAATGACGCTTGCGCCTCTTTTCGCTTGTGCCTGTCTTCTCGAACGAGCTGTACGATTTGCTGATAAGATTTGTGGTATTTGTTTCGGTTTACTTCCTTCCCTTGAGGAGTAGAGATTTTAGCTGCCGCAACGAGTACTTCTTCCAGAGAGCTCGTAGTGTAGTCGATGTCCGATTTCATGTAAAACTTCGGGGCGAATTCTTTGTGGGCACTCACGTACTTAGTGTATTTGAGCCAGTTCGTTTTAGGTGAGGTCAGGCTGAGATCAATAAGATCTGGGAGCGTGGGTCGGTTGGCCAGTATGTGGGACTTCCAGAGGAAGCATAGTCCTGCTTATTTCTCACATTTATAATTGCATTGTAAAATTGCCTTCCTCTAGGAATCACTAGACGTGATCATCAGTGCGTGTGTTTGGCGTGGTAGTCTCCTGCGGCTATAAAACGATCCCCAAGTGAATTGTAGAATCCATAAATTGTCCTCCCGAGATTGAGAAACGAGAAGGGCAGTAAACGGCGGCAATTGAACGGCTTCCGTTTCTTGACTGAATTTGTATCGATGTGGCCTGCAAGAAGTTTATTGCAAATCTTTTGTGAAAATGGTGTTTTAAACGTTCTCTAATTAGAACTCCAGTTCAGCCGTGGGCTCCCCTATTTGGATGATCTGTGCGGTGGATTGTATAGCCTTTTATTTGAAAGTTGTATTCGCTTGATGCGTTTCCACCAGTAGCATAACGTCAATATGGGTATCGATCAAGAATCGTGACAATTCTAGTTTATGCCGTGAGACACCATTGGCGTTCCATAATGATATTCGTAGAGTCTGCATAGATTATTTAGACTCTTGTGCTACGAGCTGCTGCTTGGTCGTTTTCATGAATGACTTAAGCTCCATCATACTTTGTTGGAGGGTAAGCATCATAGTTTCCGTTTTGCTATGTGGCTGTTCTGGGGCCTGTTGAGCGCTTTTTGAGTTAGGCTGATTTGGATTTTTCGTTCCAGATCGTAGAGCATCGGCATAGGAGAAGCCGTTGGTGGTATTTAGGGGACCGAATGAGGACCTCGCAGCTTTGGCGAAGAAGACGTCTGACGAAGCTTTTGATCCAATGTACACATTCTGTGAACTTTGGTTGCGCGTTGGGGTCTCTTGACGCATGCGACTCTTCAACTCCTTGTACACCACTCATCCCCTATAGTTTGGCGTATGGTTGCCTCCGCAGTTTCCACATATTCGCGATACTGTCCTTGTTTGTAGTGCAGTAAGTGGAGTTTTGTGAGTCCCCGCAGACTACACAGACAGCCCGAATTGTGCAGAATGACCTAGTGTGTCCATACTCTTGGAAGTTAGTACATTGCACTGGACCGTTACGTTTATGTGGCCCTTCAACTGTGATTCACCGATGCAAAAGATATTGCAGCTTGTAAATTGGGTGGAGTTCGTTGTTTTTCCTGCTTTCAGAGACCATCTTTCTGGCTCGAGCTCGAGCTTGAAAAGGGGTTGTGGCTTTATTTAGAATGTTAATAACGTTCTTGGCGTCGAAGACCTTTTCTTTAAGGGGGTTTTTTCCGCGGCGGTAACATCGGGTTCGATTCCCTTTACTACCACTGTTATGCCCTTGCTGCTTTTTAGCTAGTAGGGCAAATCTGTTACTACTGGATTTGCCTGGTTCTTCGTCGATCTTCTGGACGGGGTTAATTTTTGTTTTATTTCCTGCTTGATTAATTTGCTGGCTGAGCTTGCGCTTAAATTGGATGTAGCGATCCATTCCAGTATGTGTGGCCGGGGCCGCTTTGGCACTTTCCGAAGTAGTTGTTTTTGTACTCGCTGTAATCGTTTACGTCGCGGTATTTTGAGTTTCAGTGGTTGTCGCTGTGGTTGCAGAAATTTTAGCACTGCTTTTTTGGTGCGAAATTTGGTTCCGCCATTGGAGGGGGGGTTTCACCCTGCAAACTCCATGACGCGGGAGTCGGGGTGAGCAGAGCGGTTGAGAAAGACAGAGCCGGGTTGCTCTTAATTGCAGATTTTTAATTTCGATATCGCGAGTTGAATAGTAAGAGTAGAAGCCGTTTCTTTGGTTCAGTGAGCTTCTACGCTCGTTCTTTTGATCGTTGCTCAATAAGCTCATTGCGTGGCACTTATTTATTTAAAACAATGCACTAATTTTTGTTTTAGCACATCGAAACTGTTAAAAAAAAGCTTGTCTATTGCTTTCCTTTAAATTGTGGTTAAGCGTCTTTTCGCATATATTGGGTTACGCCAGATTTTTTTTATAGCAACTATTATGTTGCAGTGTTACCGGAGCTCGGGCAAAGCACTTCCGCTCAGTTCGGTAGTTCGAGTGAGGATCAAATATTTATTTGAAAGAATAAGAATCAAAAATTTGTAACTTGTCCGAAAAAGTACATAGTACATATTAACGAATTAAATTAAGTAATTGACGCAATAAATCAATGAATAGAAGCAGTTGATCGTTTAAATGAAATCCGAAACGAAAACCAAAGGTTAGCAAACCTTATTTTTAATATGCAAGAATTTACAGAATACATAGAAGATTTGGAAATAGGAATACAATTTATAATATTAGGAATATTCAACCCTAAGCGCCTAAAACATGAACCGCTAAAATAAATAAATTCAGAAAAATTGTTAAATGTTAAATCATATACTTGGTTACAAGTTAATACTAAGGAAATATTAATAATTTCTCATATTCCTCGTACTATTATCAAAACCCCCATCTACAAAATTGAACCCAACATTATAATAACATGAAATAACTAAAGCCTCTCAGAGAGAAAAGCTGCTTTCGAGCTTTGATCTGCAAAAAGCATCAGGAAGTGTAGCAATAAAAAGAACTGAGAGCCCAAAAATTAAGTTAGTTCTGAAATTCTAAAGTTGAAAGCAGTTTTATAGATCACACTTTATCAAAATCGGAACTAAAAAATAAATATATATATTTTTTTTAACTATTTTGGAGAAGATATGGATTTAATTATATATTATCACTAACCACGCAAAATGTAGTATGGTTATTCAAATTATTCTACAATCACTGTCGCCCCCTACCCATCCTTCTCGGTATTATAAAAATTTGCCAAATAAATAAAGTGCAGCAAAATCTACTTTATATATTTTGTGCATAAATTATGTGGTATACATGCGAATAGATGCATCGGAAAACTTATTGTTTTCGCTTCCCACCGTTATCTGCTGTATGCTATATGTAATCACGTACACGTACTAAACAATTGAATACAAACCCCAAATTCAGGCACGTCCTGAAGGACCCACGTCCAAAATCAATAAAAAATTTTGGATGCCAGACACAGGCCCGGCAGGAGTAGTGGGTTGAGTGGGTAGCTAGACCCTCTCGAGAAATCCCGAGTATTAAAATTACCCACTCGAAATAATCGAATACCATATATCGTCAACTTTGATGATTTACACATTTTGAATTTCACGCGGGAAACATGCGCGCTCGGAGCATGCGCATGGTGTACGTGCACATATAACACACTGCCAACGATAGGTGTGTATAACCTGGTATACCTGGTATAACGGTCGAGTGTTGTTACCAGGCAGTACTTTTTGGTGCCCTCTTCCCACCGTTATAACCTGGTATAACGGTGGGAAGAGGGCACCAAAAAGTACTGCCTGGTAACAACACTCGACATCAAGAACGCCTTTAACTGGTCGCGGACGTTAGAGGCACGCAAAGAGCGCGAGGTCACCGCTGGAGTGCCCCAAGGCTCAGTGCTCGGGCCACTGCTCTGGAACGCGATGTACGATGGTGTTCTTCGGATTCCAATGGCCGAGGGAACATCTGTAATTGGATTCGCCGATGACGTTGCAGTGGTGGTCGTGGCGAAGACAGTCGGGGAGGTGGAAGCTACTACGAACCCTGCGATCGAAAAAGTGGAGGCTTGGCTGTCCACCGCCGGCCTACAATTGGCACCGCACAAGACGGAGGCAGTGCTAATCTAGTGGAAAAAAGTGGAAACAGCAACGGTCCGCGTAGGAGGAGTGGCCATCACCTCAAAGAGAGTGATAACTAGAAGTGATGCTGGACACGCGGCTCTCATTCCGGGAGCACTTGGAGTATGCTCACAAGAGGGTAAGTGAGACGATAAGGGCACTCTCACGCATGCTGCTCAATATTAGAGGCCCGAGGCAAGAAAGGCGTAAGCTCATCACCAGTGTGGTAAGCTCGCAGATTCTCTATGCCGCCCCGGTGTGGACCGAGGCAATGACCGGTCTTATGTGTGGGGCATCGAGGCTGATTATCGGCTTTGTGCGTTACGCACGTCATGCGCCTTCAGAACGGTGTCGGACGACGTGGCACTCGTGATCGCCGGTCTCATTCCGCTAGGGGGCTGGCCGAGACGGCGCAGGACAAAACCGCGTCGGCGTCGGCTAGGAAGGCAGCGGCGAGAGCCAGAAGCCTGGCCAACTGGCAGAGCTTATGGGAAAACTCTACAAAGGGACGTTGGACGCACAGGCGCATTCCTGATGTGGGCATATGGACTGGAAGAAAGCACGGCGAGGTGGATTTCTACCTGTCTCAGGCCCTTAGTGGACACGGGTGTTTCAGAAGCTATTTGAAGCGATTCGGGCACGAAAGAGAGGATGGCTGCCCCTCATGTGGCAGGGGGGTCATGGAGGACGCCTACCATGTCCTCTTCGACTGTTGGCGCTTCGACGAGGAACGCACCAACCTTGAGGAGAGCCTGGAGGAGACCTTCTTACCGGAGAGCAGGTGCCACCAATGCTGGAGTCGGGCCGCAAATGGGAAGCCATTGCTTCACGGCCGTACCGTCCAACACAGCAGAATCAAGCTCCTCTAGCCCCAATAATAAATTAAATTAAAAGTAATGTAAATAATGTACTGGTAGTATATATTTAACATAAGAGCAAATAAATAAAATACGAATTTAAAAAAAAAAAAGCTGTGTATAACCATATGTTTATATTCGTGACCGTGACAGGTTTTTGCAGCTTTTGTGCAGCAAAATGAGCAAGCGAACAATTTGGGAGGAGTTGTGAATTTCTTGAAAAAATACGAATGGGCAAGAGGGCTCATCCCAGATTTTTTTCGTTTTGTTCGTCTGTTCATAACAATTCCAGGGTCATCCTGTTCAAATGAGAGAAGTTTTTCGGTCCTTCGTCGACTGAAAACATATTTAAGGTCGACAATGTCACAAAATCGGCTGAACAACGTCGCTCTTCCACATATTTATTCAAGTATGACCGACGAGCTCGATCGGGAAAAACTCGTAAATGAGTTTATTTCGCGTTATTCAAAGCGTACTAGTGTTTTTGCTATGCGCAAATAATTTTTTTTTGGGAAAATGACACGTTTTTCATGTTTTTACGTTTATGTTTATGTAGAATGATCTCAACAAAAATAAATGTATAAAATTGATTTATTAATATAAACAACTAAATTATCTCACACAAATTTTTCTTGATCCACATACGCTTTTCTCTTCCTCTAACCCCCCTTCCTCTAATTTTTTTTCCACAGTTATATTTTGAAACGTGTAATTATATATATATATACCATATATATATAATATATAATATATATATAATATATTATATATATATAATATATAATATATAATATATATATATATAATTAACTATATATATTAAAATTTATATCGCTTTCGCTTCTTTATTGAAAAATAAATAAGTTTTTATAAAATGGAGATTAATAAACCGCAACTTAATTCCGCCTTCAATGATTTAAAAAGAAGATTAAATGTTAAAGTAAAAAGCATTCGCTGGTTAGAGAAACGTTTGGAAGCTGGATCACTTCCTCTAGAAAAGACCGAGCTAGAATGCAGGCTTCAGGTTTTAAATGAGACAATTTCTAAAGCAAATGAGTTGCAAGACCAGATCGAGCAATTACTCGAAATGGATGAATTTGGAGTCGAGTTGCAAGAATTAACAATAACAACCAAGGCAAGGAATATGTCCTTATGTAATGCCTTCAATACAGCTGAAGACTTCCTACTCAACTCGAGCTCGACTTCCCTGTTTGGTATTACCAAAATTCAGTGGAAATTTTCCGGAGCCCAACATTTTACAAGCCTTTTCGAGACCTTGTTTCTAAAAGATGTGAACATTCCTGTTATTAAGAAATTTAATCATTTAATTTCTTGCTTGATTTCTTGGTGTAGCCTTAGGAACTATTAAGGCATTCCAAGTCACCGAGAGTAATTATGACAAAACTATCGCTAGTCTTAAAAGAGTCTTCGATGATAACGAAGCGAACCATCTTTGCGAACCAAATAAGTCAAGCCTTCCGAATATTTCCCAACCGTCTCACAGTGGGCAATTTGGTCCCGCTAGCGGCATTTAATTCAAATTTTCAAACTTAAAAAAAATTTAATATTTTTTCACATATCAATAGCAAATACTTTGATTAGATTTTTAAAAGCGTTTTAAAAGCTCTACGATCAGCTGATCATCAGCTGTGAGCGGTCAAACACACCATATGATTTTGCAAAGAGCTTTACACAATTTTTTTTTTTGCGCGCGTTGAATTTGAGTTCCTCGGAAATTTACAATTTATAGTGAATTTGTTGAAAGTTTGGCTTTTTATTATCTTCAAGGTATGTATTACAAAAAAAGTCAATGTTTGTGACCGGTCTATAAATGTGTAGCTCATAAAACAACAGTGGTAATTCTGTGTATTAACAACTATCCTGGATTAGCGTACACCTGTCTTTCGTGGAGTAGAACTTACCGGATTCAAGTGGATTCAGTCTAACTCTTTTATTAGCCAAAAGTGTGAATCAGTGCCGTCCAAAATGTGTAATATCAACTGCTATTACCTGCTAGCCTTCAAGCTATGGTACTTAGGAACAATATGGTACTTTTAGGAGTGTATGGCACTCAGAAGTCATCCCAACGAAGAATTTTGCTGCCGTAAAAAACTTTATATTTAGCGTTTTGAAAAACATTACATTTACTCTGGAAGAGCAGACCGAGATTGGTAAAAAATTGCTAAATTTTATCTGTAGGCTAATAGTAAAGTGGAAAGACTGTGGAAGAAATAAGGATTTTTTCGAAACTAAAGACCATGAATGGCTAGATACGCCGCTGGTATTAATGGAAATTTCAAATTTAAAAAATGTTGGTCGTCCACAAAAAGATTTGGCGGATTGTTGCAAAAAAATGCAAGTCAACAAATTGTCAGACCTTACTGAAGATATCCCATCAGATGCATTGTTGGTAGCTGCAAGTAGCAGCTTGTATAAAGCTGGAAGACGCAGTGCTTCAAAGTTGGTTTCAATAGTAAACGCCGACGAAAAGCTTACCGGAAATATAATGAAAACCTTGACTACCCCACAGCGTCTACCGACAAAATTCTCCGATGAAAAAGCACTGGCCCTATTTGTAGATGTTGGACATACCAAGTACACATGGAATTTGTCAAAGAGAGCTGCCAAAGGACAAAACGCTGATGTATGTCCATGTTATGATAAACTGCGTTGTGCGAAAAAAAATGCTATCCCAGTGTCATCACGGTCACTGATCATTTCGCTGAAGTAGCACTACAAAGCTTAGTGGACCATACGATTGCTAGGATTATTGAAGCACACCCAGAAAGTTTCCCAACCCATATTGAAAACAATAAAGACATCCAATTAACTGCTACATACAAATGGGGCTGTGATGGCAGCAGCGGCCATTCAACGTACAGACAACAATTTGATGACTTTGATGGAAACATGATAGATCAATATTTATTTTCAATTTGTATAGTGCCATTGACAGTTTAGAAAGAACTGAAAGTTTTATGGAAAAACAAAAGACCTTCATCTACTCGATGTTGTCGACCCATTAAGATACTTTGTGAGAAAGAATCGGCAGAGTTAATTCGTAGAGAAAGTGAAGATATTAAAAGCCAAATTTCAAATATTTTACCAACATTATTGGGTGGCTTTAGAATTGATCACCAATTCCATATGACCATGCTTGATGGCAAAACGTTCAGTGTCATATCGGAATCTTCTTCGCATATATGCGGAGGAGACTGTATCACTGTGGACGGAAGTCCACGAGGTGACGACCTGCATGCCTAGGCGTGCACGAGAAAACTCTATATATAGCCGAAGAATTAAAAATTTTCTGTAGGCAACCGATCTAAATGAATGATATACCAATCGAAAGGTATTGTTTCAATTAAATAATTTTTGTCGAAACATATTCCAAAAGTTATTTGGTTTGGGAGAAATTAGGGTGAAAGTAAAAAAATTTTTCACCACTAAAGTGGGGCTGGAGGACACATTTTAGTCCCCAGATAGAATATTTTTATACCCTTGCAGAGGGTATTATAATTTTGGTCAAAAGTGTGCAACGCAGTGAAGGAGACATCTCCGTCTCTCTAGTCTCTCAGTTTTAAAGCTATCGAGTTGAAACTTTGCACACACCCTTCTTTCCTTTGCAGGCAGTATATAAGTCGGAACGGCCGGGATCGGTCGACTATATCCTATAGCTGCCACATAACTGATTGATCGGAAATGCCATAACTTTGGTGTTTTTTAAGTTAGAGGGTTGGGACTTTCCACACATGTTATATTTGACAAAATATCTTGTGTGCAAAATTTCATAAGGATCGGCCGACTATATCCTATAGCTGTCATACAACGATCGGAATTGGCATAACTTTGGTGTTTTTTAAGTTAGAAAGATGGGACTTGGTACAGATTCTATTTTGGACAAAATAATCTGATTTGCCAAATTTCATAAGGATCGGCCGACTATATACGATCTTCTATATATCCAATAATATAAGATGCGTGGCGCCACCTAGCGGACTGCGACTGAACTGCAAGGGTATATCAACTTCGGCTCCGCCCGAAGTTAGCTTTCCTTTCTTGTTAGTCCCCAGATAGAATATATTCGCATTCTAGAGCTAAATACGCGTCGATTGGTACCTCAATCGACAGAATCCGACATTTCATTCAGAAGTTATTCGTAAAATTCGATTTTTTCTTCTTCTTCAAAATTAAGCCAGTTTGCGTCGGTTTGTCTGTTTGCACTATTTTTTCCTTAAAAATCCTGAAAAAAATTGGAAAATGTTTGTTACTATCATATGAGCAACTATTGTTCTACAACTTTTTGAAATACTTTAAGCTTACTTCAAAAAATTAAAAAAACTTTGTTAATGAAAAAATTCATAACTTTATAATTAAGAAAGATTTTAAAAAGAGCTTTACACCGTTGAAATGGTTTTTTAAATATCGATTTCACTTTCTTTGAGACCAAACGTCTATATAGTAAACAAAAAAAAAATTCACTGAAAAAAAACTTATTTTTTAAGAAAAAAAATTATTTTTTAAAATTTGCTCGACTGACTCTTTTTATATTGCACGTGGAGTTAGCTTTTGAGATGACGCAACTTTTGATATATCGCTCATATCTGGCAAAATCCGTTAACTCAAGATATAGTCCTGTAAGTGCAGCTACCCATTTTGTGCAGCCTCCTGTGAAGCTTGCATTTACTTATACATGTGTGTGTATTTGATTGGCAACTTTGCTTTTTGGAGTCTGCATATATTTGGTCAATACCCTAAAAAATATGGAGTATATCTTTTCAGATTTTAGTTTATTTATTTAAAAATAAAATCCAAATAAAAAAGGGCTTAAAAAAGTAAAACGTAAATATTGACTCAACTTGGACTCGAACCCAGGCCCTCCGTGTTAGGAACCACGACGCTCTCCACTCGGCTAACCTCGAACTTTGTTGCTTGATGGAAAATTTTGATGTAATTCTGCTTTGTGTTTCAGTGTCTCATGTCTTAATGAGAAGAATGCAAAATTTTATGAGTAGAAAGCTTTATATGCATTTGCCCCCACTGAGCATAAAATGCATATAAATAAAACTCTGCTTTACTTAACACCACCGTTTTGGTGCTAAAAGCTAAAAAAAAAACCAGGCAAACCAACTCCGCCAATACTTTTCTAATATTTATTATTTTATATCGCACACCCAAAATTAATTGTTACATTCAACAATTAGTTTAACTAGAAAAACTCGAAAAACGTAATTTCCAGTTTTTTTTTTAATTTTTTATCTTTGCGCATTTATTTTATATATAATACATGTTTATTATATGATTGATCGGATATGCCATAACTTTGTTTTTTTTTATAAGTTAGAAGGATGGGACTTAGTTAGTGCAATGGGACAGATTGCATTTTGGGAAATCTTATCCGATTTGCAAAATTTTATTAGGATAATTGGCTTAGCTTTGTTGTTTTTGAAGCTAGAATGATGGGACCGTCTACGGTTTCGTTTTGGGCAATCTAATCCTATGTTCATAAGAATCGGCCAACTATATCCTATACCTGCCATATAACTGAACGATCGGAAATGGCACAACCTTACTATTTTTAAAGATGCTTGGGGCTGTTTCCAATATTTTTATAAGAAATTTTGTTGATGGTGACATTCTCATAAGGATCGGACAACTATATAGGATCCGATATATATAATAATAATATAAGCTTCTGCTTAATTGCAAGGGTATATCAACTTCGGCTCCGCTTGAAGTTAGCTTTCCTTTATTTTTTTATAATTTACTAGCTTACCCGGCAGACTTCGCACTGCCAGCTGTTGTTTTTTTTGTTGCGTTCAGAATCTTCTTTTGTGAACACGTTTGTACCCAAATGTACCGACCAATTTGGTAGAGCGTTATTTCATCGTTTTTATTCACTGGAGGAGCATTCACATTAGTATTTTCCACTCTAAACACAGCCATATCACTGCCTTTATGGACATACTTGCAAATGTATTTGATGCTCTTCACAGAACTGCAGAACTCAACATTAATATGAGCATTATATGTCTTGCTCAGCAGAGGCGAATATGGCACCACCCAACGATTGTCAATATCAATGTCTGTGTTGATGATATTTTTAATAAATGATTGTCCGCCATTTTCAGGATTTCTTCGACGATATATTGGGTATCCGTCGACATTTGTGACCGTATCATTGGTAAAATCTTTAGGGAAATTTTTAGTACATTTTCCATCAGCCATGCAAGGCGATGAACTATTAAGAGTACCACATGGACCATGAATCATGTTTGTTGTAACAATATCAAACAGCAGTTGGTCAGTGGATGGATCTGGAATTTCCGCAGAAATGATGCTATCGATTTCTTCAGGACGGATTTTGTCGATGAACCAAACCAAAATGTGTGCATGAGGTAATCCTCGCTTTTGCCACTCAACCGAATACATCCAGCAACGTGTGGGACCAAATACATGTGATTTAGTAATGAAACTTATTAAAGACTTCAACTTTTGTTTGAACACGTGCTGTAATGTCATGGCGATGTATTGCATTTTGGCCAGGCAGTAGCAAAGATGTAATCTCTGGCCATTTTGGATTACATGTGAACGTGATAAATAAACATGGTCGTCCATATTCGCGCACGAAAGTCAGAGCATCCTGTATATATTCTTGCATATGACGTGGACTGCCTACGTGCGATGATGGTAAAATGACATGGTTACCAATTTCGGCGACGTCGGCGTTGTTGTTGATAGCGTCTCGCAAATGAATGTACTCTTCCGCGCGCAGCTTTTGTTGATTATATCGTAAGTATCGTAGTCGTTCGCTCTCAATCTTCGCGTACATGTCGACCATGAATTGTTGACAAAGCTCACGACATCGTAAAATGACGTTGTCCAGGCCACGTCTAATCATTAATCGGTACGCATAATAATCCTTTGAGCTAACGTTCTTGTTTGTTTCAGCTCCTGTAAAATTTGTTCATAAAAAATAATTTAAATTTATTACGTTCAATAATTTAATTGTTTTGTTAAATGATTAATGATCAAATTAATAATCAATGAAGTACCTGATACGGTATCTCGTTGTTTTATGTTTATGCAATATCCGTCTTGTCCCTTCCAGAATATTAGCGGATATTGGAGAGCGTCATATGAACGATGTGTGTCAGAAATGAACTGAAGATTATTATTTCTTCTACGAATCACAATTTCTCGTGCAGCTGTAGAATCGCCAACCATGATTCCAGCAACATCATCAACAACGTGTGCATTGAATCTACGAATATGCTCTCCAGCTGGTGTTTTATGAGGATTAATGACGATAGCGTGATTATCGCTTTGTAATTGGTGCATATGTGATTTGAATATTTTCAACAACTCGTTGTGCTCGTTCAAAAGAGCATCTAGCTCGCTGACGATGCGCCTGGCATAAAGTGAATCAAGGTTATTATAATTACAACGTGCATTCACGCGATTGGCAAGTGCGCTCCCGGAATCCTCGCCGCCCATAAAGTAAATTTGTAAGAATTTATGTGGTTCGTTTGGCATTGGCAGCAGTGAGCCCATTTTATGATAAACTTGGCCTCTGATTTTGAATGTAGAATTGAATTGTTGACCATTTGCATTAGTATTTCGAACTATTTCTGTTGCTCCGAACGATGTCATTTGAAAGCATGAATTGAATCTTAGAATTGACTTCAGGAACACGTTAGAATCTGGATCCGTGCCGTTAAGTAAGCCGTTCAATGGTTCAGGTGGTGTTTCAATTTCAGGTAGTTGCACTTTTCCTGACGCGCAACACATCCCAGCTGGCTCATTTTTGAATTTCAGAGCATGACAACGCGGACATTCCTTGTCCATAGCACCAATTACCACTTTTGAATGAGCATAATATTCAATATCGGGCTCATACTGGAATGCTAGACGCAGGAATGAATCAGATATAAATGCTCGATGTACCTGTTGTCGTTGTTGGTTATTTGTTCTTCGTCTATTGACTGTGAAACGGCGTGATTGTCGTTGTTCTAATCTTCTGACTTCATTGCGTTCATCTCGTGTATCTTCTGGCTCTTCTTGATGCAATCGCGTCATTCTGACACGTGCATCAGTATTTTGTAGCTGGATTTGTTCTTCTGTTCTTTCGGATCTGCTATTTTGCAACCTTCGAGCTCTGCTTGTACTGCGGCTCATATCAACCCCTTTGCGTTTTCTTGGCATTGCTTGTTTTTGTAATTAATCAAAGTGAGAAAATTTCCCGCTCATAAAGTGTCACTATCACAATACACTTGTTGCTGGCTGAAGACAAATGAATTTGAAAAATAATTTCCACAATACACGTGATTGATATGATGGTTTTAAATTAAAATTTTTCCAATATTTTTCACAATTTTTCAAAGAACACAATATCGGTTTGTCACATAAAATTAACTGAGCAGAGAACAATGAGAAGTTGTCAAACAAATGAAAAATAGATGTTGGCCGATTCTCATAGATACCGGATAATCACAAAAAATTTCATCAAAATCGGTCAAGCCGTTTCGGAGGAGTACGGTAACGAAAACTGTGACACGAGAATTTTATATATTAGATTATATATTGGAACTCTCATAAGGATAGGCCTCTCATCTGTTAATTTGTTAAAACAATTTGGTGTCCCACAACTACGAAAAAATGTTGGATTTTAAATACATTTTTGGGCAAATTTTTAATTAAAATTTTTAAACTAACTGTCGCGGAACGGATTAGGGTTATCGATAGTTAGTTAAGTTTAAACTCAGCGCCGCAGTATTATTTGTATCGATAGCTTTGGTATTTAAGTTTAGATTATTTGGTCCCACGAAAAAAAGGTAAACAGAGGGAAACAATTTGGCGGAATTAGACCGATTTGCGCCATCACGATAAGAGGGAAGAGAAACTGCGAATAAAGCCATCAACAACACAGAACTCCAACTGTTGTCCAGCACTAGTGTTTTGAAGTTTAAAGGCATTCCCTGTGATCGGCCAAGCGGCGACATTTTCTTTTATTCGCACTCTGCAACATGATGCCCACGAAGCATTCGCCCCGGCGGAGCCCCAGGCTGGAAGCCTCGGGTGTTCCCGCAACTGCGACCACCACGGCCACAGCAACTTGCACCCCGGCAAGCTCTGCGAGTGTGGCTGGTGATCGGCAGCGGCCAGACTCCGAAGGAAAGTGGAACAGCCGCCAGGAAAGCGGCAAGTAACCTGCAGCCCGAAGCAACGGGGCAGATTACAGACCCCACAACTTTACAAGTGGCGGCCCTGATGGAAAGGATCGCACGTCTCGAGTCGGAGCTGGAAAAGGCAAGGGCAAGTGGAGGACAAGCACAGGCCGCCAGGGATCCCGTTGGAATCGGGGCACGCGCCGTTGGAGTGAGCGGTGCGGCGAATACACCGCCATGTTTGAGTGGAATGATGCAAACGGAGCTTGGTGTGAAGTCATCGCTGCAGGTGCCGGCACAATTGAGTGCAAGTTTGCCGCCACAATTGAGTGGAAATTTGGCGCCGACGCTGGGCGGCCATTATGCAAACGGGCAACCTGTCACACGGACATACACACCAACAGCATCAGTGGGCTATTCTCTGACATTTTGTGTGACCGGCACGGCGCAGCCTGGGCTAGGTTATGTCCATCCGCCACGGGAGCCGACACACAATTTGGAGGTATCTGCACCATCGCACCTGCCATATGAAGTGGCGACGGCGAGCATACCTGGATGGACGCCACGTAGATTGCCTGATCTTCCCGACTTTGAGGGTCAGCCAGAGGAATTGCCAATATTCCTGTGCGAGTTCACGGAGACAACGGCAGCCTACCGGTGTACACAACTGGAAAACAACCAGCGGCTAGTGAAAGCCTTGAAAGGCGACGCCCGAGAGACAGTGAAGTCGTTGCTCATCCATCCCAGCAACGTAGAAGCCGTTATGGAGCAGCTTCAATTTCGGTATGGACGTCCGGAGCTACTCATCCGTAGCCAACTGGATAGCGTGCGCGATGTGCAGCCAACATCGCAAGGATCGTCCCGTTCGCAACGAAGGTGAGCAACCTGGCAGCGTTCCTGCAGTCAACCACGATCGGCAGCCAGCACCTAGGGAACCCAACCCTAATGAAGGAGCTGATCGCCAAGTTGCCGCTGAGCAAGAGGTTGGACTGGGCGAGGCACGCGGTCACGATACAACCGTATCCGACAGTGGTGCATCTGAGCGAATGGCTTCATGAATTCGCAAGACTAGTGTGCAATGTCACGGACGTTGGAGCCAAGGAGCAACCGAAGCGAAGGATCCTGCACGCGAATAGTGTTCGCGAGGAGGAGCTGTATGCCGACCGCCCAGATGTTGCCCTATATGCGAGGGACAACACCAGATCAAGGACTGCAAGGAATTCAACGGCGTTTCTACGACGACGCGGATCGAGTCAGCGAGGAAGTTGAGGCTATGCTTCTCGTGTCTGGAGCCCGGACACATGTCCCGGTTCTGCAGGAAGAGCCGCGGATGCAACGTCCACGGATGCCAAATGAGGCATCACTACCTTCTCCACGAGTCACCTGGACATTCTAGACAGCCGTACGTCGCATAGGGAGGCCGCAGGAGCGACCAGAGAAGCAGCAGCAAACGGAGTGGAATGCCACGACCAGTGGATTCCAACGAGAGGAGCCGTCCCACGTCAGCCGCAGTTATAGACACAGGGCGTGAGCAGGAGGAAAGGCGATCGACGTGTGACCGCCACGATTTGACGCACCGGAACCTGAGCTGCGTTGATTCGATTGGATGCCACCTGCTATTCCGGATTCTACCCGTGACGTTGTACGGGGAGAATACGCAGGTCGACACCTATGCATTGCTGGATGAAGGATCGTCTGTCACGCTCATCGACGACGAACTCATCCGCAGCCTGAACCTGAAAGGCGAGAGTCGCCAACGGAACGTGCAATGGTTTGGTGGGAAATCTGCCAAAGAGCACACGAAAGTGGTCAGCCTGCAGGAGTAGCCAGATGTACAGGCAGTGAAGGCGAATGCGCGCCTGCCTGTGAAGCCGTACAACAATGCGACACCGAGGATCCTAATTGGAATGGATCATGCGCATCTTGGAATACCCCTCAAAACAAGAAGCTATGGATCTGGAGGACCATTTGCAGCAGCCCCCGCACTTGGATGGGTGGTGTATGGACCGGTGAGCGGAAAGGTGAGCTCACCGCTTCAGAGTTCGTGCCTCCTAGCCGTGCCGCAGGATAATCTTCTGGAGAAGATGGTCAGCGATTATTTCAAGATCGAGAATTTCGGAGTAAAGCCGGCACAGCCAGTCACAGCTGACGGAGTGGAGCTGGCGCCGTCAGTCGCAGATGGCGGCGACGCACGGGCCCTGAGAATCCTGGAGGAGACGACTAAGCGAGTAGGTCGATGATATGAAACCGGGCTACTATGGAGAGACGACGAGGTGAGACTGCCGGAGAGCTACAATATGGCGCTCAAGAGACTCGTCAACATTGAAAGAAAAATGAGACGCGACGTGGACTTCGCGCGGGCCTATAAAGGATTGATGGACGATTACGTGAAGAAGGGGTATGCACGACGACTGGAGCCCCAGGAAGTCCAGAGGTTCCAGGAAGGCAAGCTATGGTACCTGCCGCATTTCGGGGTGGAAAACCCGAACAAACCTGGAAAAATCCGGCTGGTCTTCGACGCGGCTGCCAAGGTGAACGGAGTGTCTCTCAACTCAGCGCTGCTGAAAGGCCCACAGCGCTACAAACCACTCCCAGCGGTGCTCTTCCATTTTCGGGAAGGAGCAGTTGGGGTTTGTGCAGACATCAAGGAGATGTTTCACCAGGTACTGATGCAGCCACAAGATAGAGGTTCCCAGAGGTTCCTGTGGAGGAACGGAGATGACCAGCGGGAGCCAGACACATACGAGATGCAAGTGATGACCATGTTCGGCGGACTATGTGAAGACCTTGAATGCATCGCAATACAGCAGCACAGACCCGCGAGCAGCCCTGGCCATCAAGGAATACCACTACGTGGACGACTACGTCGACAGTTTCACCAGTGAAGAAGAAGCTATCGCCGTTTCGACACGGGTGAGAGAAATTCACGCAGATGCAGGATTTGACTTGTGTCGATTTACTTCCAGTTCGGCAAGTGTGGTCAGAGCATTGAACCCACTTGAATCCATCGCTAGCGTCAGATGGACCGAAGCTGAGGAGAAGGTACTAGGAATGTACTAGCAGCCGGCTACAGATGACTTCAAGTTCGGCATCAAATATCATCGAGTCCCGAGAATCGTGATGACAGGGGAACGCGTCCCTACCAAGAGGGAGTTGATAAGCCTGGTCATGTCCACGTTTGACCCGATTGGATTCCTGAGCTGCTACATGGTGACTGCCAAATTGCTAATGAGGGAGATTTGGCGGAAAGGAGTCAACTGGGACGAGCCGCTACCAGCTGATTTGGCCGCAGCCTTTGAGGATTGGCGGCAAGAAATGAGCAAGATCGAAGAGTTCCGATGTCCGCGCTACTACTTCGGCGGTGGACGCGTGCGGATGCTACAGCTGCACATCTTTGTGGACTCCAGTCAGTCGGCGTTCGCAGCAGCGGCCTATTGGCGGGCCACTTACGAGAACGGAGACGTGCAGGCGCATTTCATAAGCTCCAAGACGAAATGCGCTCCAATGAGGACTATGTCGATCCCGCGACTGGAACTTCAGGCAGCAGTATTGGGCACAAGACTGATGGACACCGTCAAGCAAGAGCACGGTGTGGCGATCAGCAGCTGCGTATTATGGACGGACTCTAAGACTGTGTTGCACTGGATAAGCAGCACCCACCGGAGATACAAACAGTTCGTCGGTAATCGAGTGGCGGAGATCTTGGAATCCACGTAGGCGTCCCAGTGGAGATGGATTCCGTCTGGCGAAAACGTGGCAGACGACGCGACGAGGCCGCGCAAGGCCGTGGACCTGAGCATCGGTTCGAGATGGCTAAGCGGTCCACCATTTCTTCGAGGACCAGAGGAGAGCTGGCCAAGATCGAGCGAGGGGTGGATCCCTCCGGCGCCCGACGAAGAGGAAATGAAATGTGAGTTTGCTTTGGACATGGTAAACTTCATATCCTTGCAGAGATTGTCGAACTACAATCGACTGTTGAGGAGCACCGCATGGGTGCTCAGATTTATTCGTCGGTGCCGTGGACTACGATACGATGGAGAAGATCACGGACTGACGTCGATGGAGTGCGCTGAAGCTGAGCGCGCACTAGTACGGCAATCGCAGCGAGAAGCGTTTGCTGAGAACGACCAAGGGAAGGCCGCCAAGGGCAGCCGATTGCATGGACTGTCCCTATACTTCGACGAGGACGGAGTAATGCGAGCCAGCGGAAGGATCGACGACGCGACGTGTGTGCCATACAGCGCACGTCGACCGATCATACTGTGTCACGATGAGGCACTGGCGGAGATGATCGTGCAGCATTACCACGAGAGGATGTGCCACCAAAACACGGAGGCAACCATCGGAGCGATCCGGCAGAAGTTCTGGATTACGAACTTACGGAGGCTGCTACGAAGGGTGGTGAGCAAATGCAACGTTTGCAAGCTGCGAAGGGCACGACCAACTCAGCCCGAGATGGGTCCCCTACCAGAGGACCGGCTGGAGGCCAACGGATGGTCCTTTAAGTTCACTGGATTGGACTATTTTGGACCGCTATTTGTGACGGTTGGACGACGCACGGAGAAGAGGTGGGTGGCTCTGTTTACGTGTCTAACCACAAGAGCTATCCACTTGGAGATGGCTCATGATTTGTCCACCGATTCCTGCATAATCGCTATGAGGAACTTTATGTGCCGACCCGTCGTCAGGATTAGGAGCGACAATGGGAAGAACTTCGTTGGAGCCGACCGCGAAGCCAGGAGGTAGCCAGCGAAGTGTTCGAGCCTGCACAGATCCAGGGCGAGCTGTCGTCCAAAGGAGTCCAATGGGTCTTCAATTGCCCGGCGAACCCAGCTGAGGGTGGCGTCTGGGAAAGGATGGTGCAGTGTGTGAAGAAGGTGCTGGCGCACACGATGAAAGAACTTGCGCCCAAGGAGCACGTACTGGAGAACCTGCTGATTGAGGCGGAGAGCATAGTGAACTCTCGTCCGCTCACTCTATTTGAGCTCACTTTATTTGAATAAAGGAAATCAAAAGTTTGGCGGAGGTGTTTATGTCTGGATGTCTTATGAGAGGATGTATATGTCTTTTCTGATTCTCATATTGAATTTTTGAACACTCGGATTTTTTTGAGATAGAGCTATCCGATTCGACGCAAAATTGCTCATAAAAAATACTCTTACCCGGCACGTGCCTGATTTTTTCTCGGCACGTGCCGAATAAGCGTATTATTTTAATTTTGTACACCTATATACAATTTTTTCGTCACCAAAATTGATATTGGATATAATATTTTGGGCTTGGCATGCAGGTTCATCACCGGTATTTTACCTCGTCAAGCGGTTTTTTTAGATGATCGATTACCACAATCATTTTCTTTACTTTAAAAAAAATTGTTGAAAAAACATTTTTTTCGACTCTTAAAGAAAAACTACTGTCGGCAACTCATTCACGATAGCCAAAATCCGTTTTCTGTCGCTCGAGAGAAGATTATCTCGAGATCGGAACTTAAAGAAAATGTATTTGGAATTTATGGCAAAATTTGAATTCCCAGGTATTATTTCACCTGCAAACAATGATGTTCTTACTACTCCACACTACGTTATACCCCACCAGTGTGTCTTACGGCCTCAAAGAACAACAAAAAAACTACGAGTCGTTTTGGATGCGTCCTGTAAGACATCCACACAAAAATGCTTAAGTGATTTGTTGATGGTGGGTCCAACAATTCAGAAAAAGCTGTACTCAACTTTTCTTCGGTTCCGGCTACACAAATTCGCTCTGACACCCGACCTCAAAAATATGTATCGCCAAGTAATGGTGAATGAAGTTGATTGTGTGAAGGAAAGACCCATCTGAGCCCTAAAAATTGTGCAAGCGCCACACCGTTACAAATGGCACTGCACCAGACCCATTCCTGGCCATAAGGGGTTTGAAGAGATTGAGTGAATCCGCTAAAAATACATTCCCTCGAGCTGCTTACGTTAGTCTGTCTGTCTTTTACGTCGAAGATATGTTAACGGGTGCTGATTCCGTCTGAAGTCTGAAGTAACTCAAGTTCTTCAAAACGCTGGGTTTGAAATGAGTAAGTTGTTTTCAAACTTGCCTGAAGTTACTGCATCCGAGAGCACCGTTAAGTCAATAACACTTTCGGCCTCAGAGCTGACTAAGGCATTAGGATTCGCTTGGGTTCCTAAAGATGACGTATTAAAATTTAAAATGCATACTTCAGTCGTAGGTCAAAGGGCGACTAAGAGGTACATTCTTTCGGTGACATCAAAGCTATTTGACTCCCTTGGCTTATTAAGCCCAATACTTATTAAAAGACAGATCCTGTTGCAGGAACTGTGGCTTTATAAGCTAGAACTTGGAATAGTTAGAGGATATCTCAATAGCGAGATTTGTGAAGAGTAAGCCGATGTCACCAATGTAAACGTATGCCTTTTTTGACGCATCGATGAGAGCCTATGGAGCCTGCTTCTATATTGGTTGCAAATCTGCAGAAGGTATTAAAATCTCGTCGTTGACTGCAAAGTCCAAAGTAGCACCGCAATGGTCTCTACCTCATATTTATTGGAAGTGATAGAACGATTTTACTCTCACTTAAAACTGCTGCGAGTGTCCGTTTACATGTTCCGCTTTATAAAGAAGTGTAAAAAATAAGTACTTCCTTTTGATGGTGTACCTTCACCTGTCGAATATCAAGAAGCTTTTAATAAAATTGTTCAGATAGTTTAAGAGTACAAGTATCAAGAGGAAATTAAAAATATTGGAAAAAACCTGGTTGTCAGTCCAAGTCTACAGAAGCTAAATCCATTGGTCTATGAAGCTTCTCAGGCTGGGCTTGCCTTTTCGTTGTTGCGGGTCGGGGGGCGACTAGCTAATTATCCTATATCGTACGATGCCAAGTTTCCAGTATTGTTGACAACGCGCTGTCAATTTGTTTAGAGCTAGGTCCGATACTTGCACGAGTCGAATTTTCATGTGGGTCCACAAGCACTGGTCAGTCTCCTGCGACAGCGTGTTTGAATAGTAAACGCGCAGGAAGTCCGCAGGCAGATAGTACGGCATACGCTGTTTTAAATGTAAGCCTCATCTGATGCCTCAAATCATGGGAGATTTACCCTTAGATCGAATCCGTGCTCACCGCCCATTCTCCATATGTGGCGTGGATTTCAGTGGCCATATTGAGACGCCATTGAAAATTCTTGGTAGGCCACCCTACAAGTTCACCCTACATTACCCTTTTTGTTTTTTTGCGTCCAAGGCAGTTAATTTGGATATAGTTTCCGATTTGTCAACTGATTTCTTTTTATTGGCATTTTTTGTCGTAGTTCTTGAAATTTAGTGATATATACAGCCACCTTTTTATAACCTTGTAGAGGGTGTTATAATTTTGGTCAAACGTGTGCAACGCAGTGAAGGAGACATCTCCGACCCTATAAAGTATATATATTCTTGATCAGGATCACCTCCTGAGTCGATATAAGCATGTCCGTCTGCCCGTCTGACCGTCTATCCGTCTGTCCGTTTCTACGCAAACTAGTCCCTCAGTTTTAAAGCTATCGAGTTGAAACTTTTCACACTTCATTATTTCCTTTGCAGGCAGTATATAAGTCGGAACGGCCGGGATCAGTCGACTATATCCTATAGCTGCTATATAACTGATTGATCGGAAAGGCTATAACTTCGTTTTTTTTTCAAGTTAGAAGGATGGGAGTTTCAATGGATTCCTCTTTGGGCAAAATGATTCGATATGCCAAATTTCATAAGGATCGGCCAACTATATACGATCCGCTATATATCTAATACTATAAGATGCGTGGCGCCACCTAGCGGACTGCGACTCAACTGCAAGGGTATATAAAAGTTAGCTTTCCTTTCTTGTTTCTCTTTATTTCGTGATAAATTTGATATAAAATAATCTCCGTAAACCAGTGGTGGGCAAAATGCACACATGTAAACATTTAAATGTGTGCGTAAGCAGCGAAAAACACAGCATTTGATTCTTAAGCTTAGGCTCTCAAGAGAGGCCAAATGATCTCTCACTTACACGTTGCGTGCGCCGGCAGCGCTGCACCAGAATTTTTGGCCCTATACTCGCGAGTTTGCCCACCACTGCAATAAGCAGACGACTACAGTGGAGTACCCAGCGATACATAAATACCATTTTTGAGGCTCGAGCCAACTCGAGCAAAAATTTGAACAAAAATTAATTGTGTTTGTATTATAGGAGTCTTTCTGAAAAATATTATAGATCTATCTCTGAGCCACGTATCCACATATTGATGGACGAACAGACTGACATGGATATATCGACGACGTTGTTGATGTTAGATGGCCGTAGATGATTCCTTTTCCATGTTACATAAACTCACACTAGTACAAAATACCATTTTACTATACAGTACAGGGTATAAAAACCTCTAGAAAAGATAAACTATCGATGACAAACGATCATGGCATTCCAAAAATATCCGATATCAACTCTTGTGATAAAAACTTGCTATGTAGGTACAGAAACTTAGACATTATAAACATTCTTAATCGGCACGTACAAGAAATACAATTGAACACATGCCGTATAAGAATATTGTAGAATGTGTAATTTTGTATACATAGATAGAATTTTACATGAGGTTTTATGGACCAAATGTCTAACTTACGGATAAAACTCGAAAAGTGTCACGATTTTATGGTTTGAAGTTTTCTGGGATATACAATCTCAGAAGAAGGCAGGGTGAAGAAGGCTTTACAACCAACATCGAAAATATTAAGAAAATTAAAATACTGTATAATTACTTCTAACGCATGTAATCAACACAAAAGTATCTGCGGTAACACATAAATCGCAAGCTGAATTTATTCATCTCAAAACAATTCCGCTCGAAATTTAAGCGGTGAGACAAGATTTACGAGTTTTAAGCAAATCGCAAACCTTTTCAGAAATCTATTTTCTGGGTTGACACCTTGTAATGTTAAACTTTTTAAAGAAAAAGTTTTGAAGTTCTATCGGTGCAGTTATAAATTCTAAAAGATGACCATTGGTGGTCAATTTGGTTTATTTCGATTAAAAAAAAAAATTCAAAAAGTCAGATTTTAAAATTTTCGAAAATTTTCACTTTTGAATATTTTCCAAACGGGAGGTGGTCATTTCAAAATATTGATGGTCTTTTGATGGGCAGCCTTTTTTCCAAAAAATATTATTTCACCCGACCCATCTTCTCGTAGCTGCAGAACCATGGTTTTTCAGTTCTGTTCAAGCATTGAAGACAATACGAATTCCAATCATAGAATGTCAAGAGATCGGACCCATGGGAATAAGTGATTAACAGCATGGTTTGAAAACGTTCTCCTGCAGTCTAAACAAATATTTATGTGGTGCACTTGAAGCACTTAAGAAAGGGTTACATAGCATGTCAAAGTGCAGTTCGTTGATAAGTAGTTTTAAATAGATTTAAGACTTTTATGTATCTTTCTTGTAAGAGAAGTGAATGAAATAAAAACAGTTTTTAAACGGAACTCATTGAAGTAACACCATTATTATAAGGGGCTCCTCTTAACAAGTTCTTTTTCATTGGGTAAAAAATTTATTTATTTTTTTAAATAATTTGTTTCTTTTATTTGGACCCGACCACACTTAAAGTTACTTGACAACTCAAAAATTAAAATTCAAGCTACTTTGTGGCGTTAAAAATTACCAAAGGGAATATGTCAGCGCATTGTCCGCTGACAATAGGCAGAATAGGCTGTATCAGAGCAGAATCCATCGTACTCTCTTGTAGTCAATATTATGACCGCACTGCTTTTAGGTGTGTAACTCATGGTTTGCGTACGGTCGAAATTACTGATTGTGAAGCAAAACGGGCCTATCTATTATAAGTTTTTATTTTAAGTTTTTATTATAAGTACGCATTTGTGAACCCCTTGTTCACCGGTTCATTCACTGCATTTTTTTCAGAGTATCTTCATAAACAGGGCACCAATCAAAATTGTCGAAGCTTGTCTCTTGTATTTGCACATTCCTAGATCAAGTAGCAATGTAAATAAGCTCCGCAGTAAAGCATCCCCAATTTTCTTAAAATTACAAACTCTTCTAATATCAGCTACATATTCCAGTAAATTTCTGTTAAAATATATAAAGTTCCAAAATATATACGTTCTAAAGAAAATCTCTTCTTAGATATTAAAGGCTTATCTGTAAAAAGAGAAAAGTTCATATATATGCATCAGTTATATAGCAGTTTAAAGACGTAATTTACTAATTTCGGACGAATAGACTCGTATACTGTAAAAACTTATATCGTAGTACGGGTAAAATGTAAAAGGATGTAAAAAAAAATTTGGAGTAGATATCGAATACACAAAAAATAGCATGCATTATGTGGTATAAAAATATATTTATATAATCCTGACTACTGCTGGTACTCTTATACAAATTAATCTATACAAAATAGTTTTAACGTTTTTAAAAGATATAATATTTTTTAATCCATTAATTTCCTACTTAACATAAAAGCTTAAAATTCTTAAAATACAAAAGTTTTGAATTCCATTACTTTAATTACTTACTTGTTGTAAAGAACTATATCTGGTCTCCAAATATGATCAGAAGGAACGTGTAGCATGTGGACACCACCATATTCCTTTGGTTCCCATCGTAGTTTGTAGTCATACCAAGACTGTAAATATTTATAAGTATATATGAATTTATATTTGTATTTGAAAATATTATAAGATATATTAATATTTTTAAAATGTTTCCAAAACAGCAACTTTGTAGTGGTCCAGTTTTCTTTTCCTCATTTTTTATTTGTTTAAGTTTTACCATGAACTACTTAATGCTAGATGGATTAAATAACACCGCCCACAATAACACAATAATAAAGAACACAAGAAAGGAAAGCTAACTTCGGGAGGAACCGAAGTTTATATACCCTTGCAGTTATACTACTACTACATAATGTAGTAGCTTACTTTATTATATATATATCGGATCGTATATAGTTGGCCAATCCTTTTATGAATTTCACCATCGAATCAATTTACTAACAAGAAAGGAAAGCTAACTTCGGGCGGAGCCGAAGTTTATATACCCTTGCAGTTGAGTCGCAGTCCGCTAGATGGCGCCACGCATCTTATATTATTAGGTATATAGCGGATCGTATATAGTTGGCCGATCCTTATGAAATTTGGCATATCAAATTATTTTGACAAAAGAGGAATCCATTGAAACCCATCCTTCCCATCCTTCTAACTTGAAAAACAACGAAGTTATAGCATTTCCAATCAATCAGTTATATGACCGATCTTTATGAAATTCGACAAATCAGATTGTTTTTCCCAAAATAGAATCTGTACCAAATCCCATCTTTCTAACTTAAAAAACACCAAATTTATGCCAATTCCGATCGTTCTATGACAGCTATAAGATATAATCGGCCGATCCTTATGATATTTTGTACATAAGTTATTTTGGCCACGATCAATCAATTAGTCGACCGATGCCGGCCATTCCGACTTATATATTGTCTTCAAACAAAAGAAGGATGTGTGCAAAGTTTCAACTCGATTGCTCTAAAACTGAGAGATTAGTTTGCGGAGAAACAGACAGACGGACGTGCTTATATCGATTCAGGATGTGATCCTGATCAAGAGTATATATAATTTATAGGGTCGGAGATTTCTCCTTCACTGCGTTGCACACTTTGGACCAAAATTGTAATACCTTTTGAAAGGGTATGAAACAAGCAGTATACAAAAACATCGACTAGATTCCATTAGCTTTTTTTTGCGCGTCTGCCGCTGCATACGATTCGAGCCGTACGTTAGGCTGCAGACCAACAGATCAATCCCGTGTATAAGCCAGGCCCTGATAGGGTACCAGGATGTGTTCTGAAGAACTGCGCCGAGGCTCTGTGCAAACCGCTCGTTAAACTCTTTCATCTATCGCTGGAAACTTCCATCTTTTCCCTCATGTGGAAGGAATCTTTCATTATTCCGCTGCACAAAAAAGGGAAAAAATCCGACGCTGCAAATTATAGAGGCAACTCTAAATTGTCAGCAATTCCAAAGCTTTATGAAAATATTATCACTCCACATTAACAACAACTATGTAGTTCAATAATATCTCCGTGCCAGCATGGCTTCATGAAGCGCCGCTCCACCACTACCAACTTATTGGAGCTAACATCTTTTATCACGGATGGCTTCCGGAATGGCTTACAAAAAGACGTCATATACACTGACTTCAGTAAAGCATTTGACTCTGTTAACCATTCGCTTCTTATAAGAAAACTCAGCCTTTTGGGGTTTCCAACTGATCTTCTTATCTGGATCGAGCTACTTATCTGGGAGAACCCAACGTGTCTTCTTAAAAATCTTACCTCGCGTTTAGTCCGCGCCACATCTGGGGTGCCCCAAGGAAGGCATCTCGGACCCCCACTTTTTACACTGTTTATTAACGACCTGTCCTTCGCCCTAACTAATTCACTTGTACTTATGTAAGCTATGCGTTAATTCACTAGCGACCAGTCTAGACTTCAATCCGATTTGTATAAACTTCGAAATTGGTGATTAGCAAATAACCTAAAGCTTAATGGATCGAAATGTAAACTCATGTCTTTTTACCGATCTAGTCCTCACCAGGCTATGTACTTTCTCTATGGGTACGCTTTAACGATTAACTCAGGTTAACGATCTAGGTGTCCTATTAGATTTGAGCCTTAAATTTACCGACCATACATCTAACATGGTTTGTAAAGCTATTGATGTGCTTGGTTTTATTAAAAGATGGTCAAAAGAATTTAATGACCCGTTCATAACTAACACGTTATAAACATCATTGGTCCGTCCGATATTTGAGTATGGATCGAGTGTCTGGAGCTCTCCATACGGAGTACACCAAGATCACATTGAATCTGTACAAAAAAACTTCCTTACTTTTGCGCTTAGGGGACTTAATTGGGATGCAAATCTTTACCTCCCCTCTTATCATAGTAGACTTTTACTAATCAACTTACCATCATTAACAAAACGTAGAACGATGCTGGGTGTCATGTTTCTATATAATCTTATTTATGGAAATTAAGACAACCAGCTTCTACTAACACGCGTAAATTTTGACGTTCGTAGTAGAAGGACTAGAAACTTTCGTCCTCTACTCCTCAGCCATTGTAGTTCGACATATGCCCAACACGATCCGTTCAGGGTATTATAGTCTGACTATAATGGTCTCTACCACATCTTGTCACTTTGCAACCACTAAATCGCTTATATTAACAGCCTATTCTGTGCAACACTCTTCCTCGTGATATCTTTATCCTACTCTTCGCTTAAACTATCTTGGATCTATTTCAGCGATTCGAGCAGTACTTTACGCGGCAGCGTCCCTCGGTCGGTTGGACGGGAGGTGGGCAGTGCAGTGGGAACCGCGCAAGGATCAAGGATTTTTGCTTTTAGATTTAAAGGAGAGGAAAGCGATCGAGATCATTGTAGTTCGAAAATAAAACCCTAAGAAGACTATAGTTTCTAGTTCTTCTTTAGGAATGTTAAAATTAAATCGAGTAAGTAGATGCTGTTTATCTACATCACCATAAGGGTGTCTCTTAAAATGAAATATTAAGAATTACAACGAGGCACACAATTTTTTTTTACCTTCGATAAGTTGGATCAACCTTCAAAGTTTTAAATCTGTTGGAAAAACGAATACCCTTTCTCAATGCACTCGAAGTTTCACGTTTTTTTTAATATATTACATTTTATATTATATTAATTATATTATATTTCACGTTTCTGCCTTTTCATTCATATGTAATATAAAAATATATACCGCAGTATGTCCAACGGCATTTACTTAGTTAATGTAGTTCGTCATCAATGAAAGGATTACTGAACATCTGAGTTTTTCAGAAACAGATGAATCTGATGACTTTCGAAGTAAACACAACCAACAGATACCAAGTAATGAATTCGATTTAGACTCCAATTCACATAAAAATAACAGAACGAGAAGAAACGTTTTGACACCTAACTAAGTTGTTATTATTCATGCATGCAAACTAAGTGTGAGAAAGTCCACTGCTCTCGTTAATGCTGCAGGATCTGCATAAATGTTAACCTGAAAGAAGTGACTATTAATACGAGTTCATTTCATCGTGCTTAAACTCGCCTTCGGACTAAAAATGCTGATAAAGTGAAACAAGAATTTGGCTAACTGTTCACTGGGACGGGAGAAGATGAAATTGAAGTGAATGAAAGAAGTGAATGTTAATACGAGTTAATTTCATCGTGCTTAAACTCGCCTTCGGACTGAAAATGCTGAAAAAGTGAAACAAGAATTTGGCTAACTGTTCACTGGGACGGGAGAAGATGAAATTGAGCATTACAATAGAGGAAGGATTGCCAGTTCTTATCACTGGTTATGGCCTTGAAAATCAGCTGCTTGGAGAACCTAAGTATAATGATGGCTCAGGTGAAGTGCAGGCTTGGGCCGTAAAAGAGATGCTTGATAAATGGAGAATCGAACACAGAGCGATGTCGAAGCAATGTGTACAAATACAACTGCATCAAATACAGGTATGTTAGCTGGGCATTTCTCGATTATTTTTAATAAGAAGAACGATATTAAGGTAAAGTTGCCACTTTTTTTCAAGGTTGCATTATTGGTGCTTGTGTGATGTTGGAAAGGATCCCGTGATTTATTATACAAAGCTTGTCGACGTCATATATTTAAAGTTGTCCTGAAGGGTATTTATGAAGTGACAGTGGCATTGTCTTCTGGTCCTGACATTCCTCTTTTTAAATGATTCTTTTTAAATAATTCACGAGTATTTGGGACAAGTGAAAACTGAAGACAATTTCCAAAACCTTCTCCTTGTAAGTCAGTACGCTCGTAGAGTTTTGCCTATGAAATCATTGACTAACAACTCTGTTCTTTCAGGTGTATTTGCCAGTAAATAAATAATAATTTAACAGTCTTAAAGTTTTTTTTTTCTTCACTAAATGTACTGATATCAATTTAAGTTCTTCTAGCAGTCAAGCCAAATTTGATATACCCTTGCAGTACCGTTGTAGCTTATATAATATTATTATACATATAGCGCATCGTATATAGTTGGCCATAATATTATTACACATATAACGCATCGTTTATAGTTGGCCGATCCTTGTGAGAATTTCACCATCGAATCAATTTTCTAATAAAAATGTTCAAAACAGCCTCAAGCATCTTTAAAAATATCATGGTTGTGTCATTTCCCATCGTTCAGTTATATGGTAGCTATAGGAACTCAGAACTGAACTCAGAAACAGATCAAAATTTAAATTTGGGTCGTCAACAACAAAATTTTAAAAACGCAAGCGCACACTCGTCCGTCCGCAATGAAGAGAGTGAGAGAAGTAAATTTTAGATTCAATGTGTAGTTTTAAGAAGTTGTGTCTATATCAAAGCTTCCCTAAATAATATCAATACATCGAGAATTATCGAATGACCAGGGAAGGGCATTGTTGATTCATGTTGCCGATGGAAAATCTGGCTTTAAATAGCACTCAGTCGATTTATTTCAACCCCCGTTTCTTCGCTATCTCGGCGCCGTTGGTAACGCTTTCTCCTGGTCTCGTTCGCTTTGTTTCTCCTTATCTCGCTCATCTTTCCGCACGAATGCATCAAATTACTATCAGCCACAAATCTTCGTAAATAAAACCCAATTTGTTGTATGAATCGAGCTTTCGCTGTTATTATTTTTTATAAGATCAAAATTTTTCAGCTTGTAACTGAAAACGCTCAGTCATTGAACATTATTTCCATAATGAACATTATTTCCCGACGTGATTATGTGTGAAAAATCTCCCGAAAATCGTGCATAATAAAATTGCGACGAAATTAAGCTAGCGCTGTGAAAAAATATAATAACATTTAAGAACGTTTAACGTTTAAACAATGCAAACGCATACCAAATTTTTTTTCTTGTACGCAAAAAAAAATTAGTTTTGGAACACTAAAAACTATTCTTTTGTGCGTTTCTTTGGTCTGTTATTGTACCCGTGCGTTGACCGATTATTGTAACCTATAGAGACGAAAAAATTTGCGCACTAGCGCATAATTAAATACGACAAAGTTCTGCGTCGCTTAAATAAAGAAATACTTAAATAAACCCTTTCCTGGAATCAGTGGAAGCTGCTTCCCCAGAAATTCGTCAGTTTAAGAGTTTAAGCGAGACTATTATATGGAATATAGAATATGGACTATTTGAACATTTAGACAGTTTTCAGGTTTCCCTAATGTTTGTTGAGGAGGAACTGTGGGAGCTGGATATTTCCGAGTTCAAGAGCGAGCTGCGCTATAAGCTTAATGATTTAGCGAGAGAGGCTTGGTTCATCATAAAACAGAAGCGGAGTCGGCGCTCCTTCTTTTTTCCCACCCATTCTACGCTAGTAAATTCTTCATCTTCTCCAGATTTTGACTCCTCATTCAGATGGAGCTTCCAGTCATTGCCTTCTTTGCCACTTCCTACCTTTAGCGTGGGTTATTTAGAGTGCCTGGAGTTCCGATCGTTTTCAACGATGCTGGGCATTAACCCCTTTAAAAGTGTAATAAAAAAGGGGGAAGTGCCAGAGCTTCTGTTTGCGGGAATCCGCCCTCGAAACTGTTCGGTTGTTAGAATTGACGGACATAAGATACAACGTTGCCCTGCTTCCAGTCATTGCCTTCTTTGCCAGTTTTTAATCGTTGTTTCCCATTTTTTTGCGTTAGTATTGTTGAAAAAGCTTGGCCTGCTTACCCAGGCCAATTGAAAAGAGATCCAGGCGCACGCTGCGGCATTGAATTGCGTTCCACCGCGGCAGTCAATGGCTAGCTTCCTGAAGCAAATAAGCAAGACATTTTAGACCCTTGAGCTGTTGACGGCCTCATACGCACCTACCCCAAGTTAATTCATCTTCAATAATAACAAACTCCCCTACAAAGCCTGGTCTGTGGCGAGAACACTTACGCATGAGTGCAGCCGGCTGCACTTTGGCGGCGCTCCTACATCTGACATGCAAGGGCCGTTCTTTGCTTCAGAGGTCCTACCAGCCATAGGCAGTTCGTATTCTTCTTCTCCTGTAAGTTTTTTTGTAGCTACGGATAATCTCTGCGAAACGGTGTTACTGCCATTTAACTGAACGATCGGAAATTCAACAACCTTGCTATTTTTAAAGATGCTTGGGACTGTTTTCACTGCACGTGTATATCAACTTTAGCTCCGCCCGAAGTTAGCTTTCCTTTATTGTTTTCGTTTAGTTGATCTTTTACGCAACTTTTTATTTTTTTAAATTATTATGCACTTTATTTTTTTTATGTATTGTTTTCTCACACGTTTGTATGTAAAAAATATTTTGTACTGCGATTGTCTTTGAATGTCTTTAAGATGGTTTATTGCAGTGTCAGCATTCCGTATCCGGTCAGCAACGATCTCTCGTTGTGGAAATCCTCGAGACTGTCCGCAGACAGTTGCCCCTAGAATTCAAGGTCAGCTCTTTTCCCGAGGACGCGTGCGGTCCACGGGATCCAGTATGCAACTCGGCACTTTTCCCAAATACTTTCTGCTCGTGTTAACTTATATGTGGCATCGAAGCAGTCCGGCGACTTCTGTGCTCGAAGTAAGTTTCTCCTCTCAAGAAAATAGCTATACACAAACTGCTGGACCCAAGCTGTTGGCAAGTTTAATGTCTGAATTTTCTATCTTTTAATTTAGGAAACTATCGAGGAAAGTATGTTTGTTGGTGCGATTCAACCGTCGGACATGCTGGAGCCAAGCTGTTGGCAAAGTTAATGTCTGAATTTTCTATACTTTAATTTAGGAAACTATCGAGGAAGGTATGTTTGTTGGCGTGATTAAACCGTCGTACTATCAAACTTCATCAATTGTATCACAACTAAAAAACGGCTCGATAAAAAACAAAAACATTCCGCCATTCTGGATGAACCCCCTTAAAAGAGATTTAGATTTTCCTTTAGCATTATCCGATACTTGAGTATCGTGTGTCTGGAGTTTTCAATAATAAAAAACAAAATTTCTAATTTTTTAATATTTCCCTTTGAGGTCTATACTAACTTACATTCTTTAAAAAAACACCCTACCTACCAATTTATAATTTAGGTAAATCATTCCTTCCTTCACTCTCGGATCTATACCAGCGATTCTACACATTATGTGGCAGCGCCACGGAGTCGGATGGGCGGGAAGATTGGACGTTAGTGTTTGGAATCTGCCGCGGGCGCCGCGCCAAACATAAAAAGGATAATTAATATGGCTATGTGGTAAAACCAAATAAATTGACGAGCCCAAAAAGATAATCTAGGGTAACTGTGTCTCATTACTAATGCACTGCGTTGTGTTTTAATTATTTTGCGCGGGTCCCACTGCATACGTACAGCCCACCTCCCGTCCAACCGACCGAGGGACGCTGCCGCGTAACGTACGGCTCGAATCGCGGGAATAGATCCGAGATAGATAAGCGAGGATTAGGAGAAAGATATTACGAGGAAAAGTGTTGCACAGATAAGGCGGTTAATATAAGCGATTTAAGATTGTTAGTAGGGCAAAGTGACAAGATGTGGTAGAGACCATTGTAGTCCGAACATAATACCCTGAACGGATCGTGTTGGGCATATGTCGAACTACAATGGCTGAGGAGCAGAGGACGAAAGTTTCTGGTCCTTCTACTACGAATGTTAAAATTTAAGCGTGTTAGTAAATGCTGGCTGTCTATATTTCCATAAATAAGATTATATAAAAACATGACACCCAGCATCGTTTTACGATTTGTTAATGATGGTTAGTTGATTAGTAAAAGTCTACTATGATAAGAGGGGAGGTAAAGATTTGCATCCCAATTAAGTCCCCTAAGCGCAAAAGTAAGGAAGTTTTTTTGTACAGATTCAATGTGATCTTGGTGTACTCCATATTGAGGACTCCAGATGTATATAATGATGTATATAACGTTTTAGTTATGTACGGGTCATTAAATTCTTTTGACCATCTTTTAATAAAACCAAGCACACCCGTAGCTTTATAAACCATGGTAGATACATGGTCGGTAAATTTAAGTTTCAAATCTAATAGGACACCTAGATCGTTAACCTGAGTTAATCGTTCTAAGGCGTTCCCATAGAGAAAGTACATAGCCTGGTGAGGACTAGATCGGTAAAAAGACATGAGTTTACATTTCGATCCATTAAGCTTTAGGTTATTTGCTAAACACCAATTTTGAAGTTTATCCAAATCGGATTGAAGTCTAGACTGGGCGCTAGAGAATTTATACTGAAGGCATAGCTTAACGTCATCAGCGTACATAAGTACAAGTGAATTAGTTAAGGCAAGGGGCATGTCGTTAATAAACAGAGTAAAAAGTAGGGGTCCAAGATGGCTTCCTTGGGGCACCCCCGATGTGGCGCGGACTAAACGCGAGGTAACATCTTTAAAGAAAACACGTTGGGTTCTCCCTGATAAGTAGCTCGAAATCCACATAAGAAGATCAGTTGGGAATCCCAAAAGACTGAGTTTACTTATAAGAAGCGAATGGTTAACAGAGTCAAATGCTTTACTGAAGTCAGTGTATATGACGTCTTTTTGTAAGCCATTCCGGAAGCCATCCGTGATAAAAGATGTTAGCTCCAATAAGTTGGTAGTGGTGGAGCGGCGCTTCATGAAGCCATGCTGGCACGGAGTTATTATTGAACTACATAGGTGTTGCAAATGTGGAGTGATTAGTTTTTCAAAAAGCTTTGGAATTGCTGACAATTTAGAGATGCCTCTATAATTAGCAGCGTCGGATTTTTTCCCTTTTTTATGCAGCGGAATAATGAAGGATTCCTTCCACATAAGGGGAAAGATCGAAGTTTCCAGCGATAGATTAAAGAGTTTAACAAGCGGTTTGCACAGTGCCTCGGCGCAGTACTTCAGAACACAGCCTGGTACTCCATCAGGGCCTGGCGAATACACGGGCTTAACCTTAAGAAGATCCGATAACACACCACTTTGAACGAAAGATGGGCAAAATATAAGGTTGGCTGATTGGATATTATAAGTGTAAGGCTGAGCTAAACTGCTGCTAGGTGAATAGGTAGTTTGAAAAAACTGTGCACCGATTGCCTGATCGGTGTTCGCATAAGAGTTCTCAAACGTAAGCAGAGGGGGAAAAGATACATGTTTACGCTTAGTGTTTACAAAGTTATAAAACTGCTTCGGATCCTGAGTAAACTGAATCCTGCAGCGGCGAATATAACTCCTATAACATTCTGCGTTATGCACGGTGAAATTGGACTGAGCTACTAAGTATCTTGAATAACTAACTGTACAGCCAGATAATATATGTTTGTTTAAAAGTCTACTCATATTATTCTTTAAATTTATAAGGTGCCTTGTATACCACGTTGAAGCGGACGGATATTTCCACGGCACGCAAGCGTCGAAAAATATGTTCAAAGTGTAATAAAATTTTTGTAATGCGATGTTTATATCCTCGCATGCCAGTAAATCAGACCAATCAAATTCCAAAATTAACTTATTTAATTTCGTAAAGTCAGCCTTACGAAAGAAACGAACTTTCTGAGATTTAACTGTAGACTTAAGGTCAAAAAAGTAATTATTTTCGATTGAAACCTCAAGAGTGGGATGATATGGATCCTCAGGGTTAGAAAGGGGCAAAGTTCTGGAAAGAGTAATTCCATCAGGATCAGAAACGAAACATAAGTCCAACAGCCGACCTAAAGAATTTCTAACGTGGTTAATTTGCCCGAGTGACATGTCGAACATGCCCTCAGGGAAGTCATGGTGGGAGTTAAGCTGTAAAGACGGTGAATTATCAACATTTGACCACATAAGTTCTGGGATATTTAAGTCACCCAGAGCTATCAGCCGATCGAAAACCAAACGAATAGCGGACAAATGTTGCCAGTATGTTGGCGGTTCGGACGAAGGTGGTATGTACGAACAGGTAACATACAAAGATTGATCGGACAAAGTGATTTTGATGCAAAGAAATTCAATGTTACCAAACTCTTGTGATTTTACCTCTTCAGAAGCGAATTTGGAGTCTACAGAAATTAGCACTCCTCCTCCCCTTCGCAAAGTTCTATCACATCTAAAAGTGGTGTACCTACTAGGAAAAACTTCGGAGCTTAAGATCTCCGGCTTTAACCAAGTTCTGTAAATACTATAATGTGTGATGCAAAAAAAGAACTATCAGAATACAAGTTGGAAAGTTTACTTCGTAACCCTCTTGTATTCTGATAGGTAAGTGTTAATAAAGACATTAGTTTTTTGAGATTGAGGAAGATGAGGTGGAAGGTTGATCAGTGGCCTTAACATGTGGGAGTTTTACATCCACAGGTTTGGTTGTCTTTTTTTTCACCGTACTTGGTTGATGTTCTTGGACGAAAATGTTCTCTGGCCAAAAGCTGGCGGAACAGATCGTCTTGAACATCTGCAAGGGCACACGTATTTTGAAAGATGACGTGTGCCTGGTGTAAGAATATTTGAATTTTGTAATATCCACCATTTTGTCGGCTTTTGCTTTGGCTTTGATGTAAGCCGAGATATCAATCTCCGAAGTATCAGGGGCAAGCCGGGAAACAAAAATGTGTTTCGATGGTGGGATCACCTGCAAGGGTTTTGGTGCCGCCGTAACTAATACTGCGGCATCAGTGCGTACCGGGGGTCCGGACGGTTTATTACCCTGTTTGGTGACTGTTACAGGAGTTTCAATTATTGGGTCTGGGATCACTTGAAGCGATGCCACAGAGGACATATCGGACAATTGCTCATTGATTCCGAGACATTCGGAAGCCGAATTTTTCTCAGGTCCGGCCCTTGGGGTGGCCAGAGATATAAGCGGCTGCATAGTTGTCGGCTGAGCAGGCTGAAGATTATTCGACCCGAGCACATCACTAAAAGCGGATTTCTTACGCTTAGGAGACTCATTTAGTAGTTGAAGGCTACTAAACTGTGTATCAAGCGCACAGAGTTCGTCATTGATTTTTCGAAAACCACTAATCAACTCCTTGAAACCGCTTTTAGTCTGCCTCATGAACGACCTCATTTCGTCCTGAACAGCACGACAACCATCACAGCAAAAGTGGAGACCAGACCTACGCGAGATTGCATCCGAAACTGAGGCCGTGAACCCGGCACAATTAGCGTATAAAACGTTTTCACAGAGCCAGCAATGGATGGTAGGCTGGGAAGACGAGATTGTATTATTGCAAGACTTTAATGCACAGACCAATTTAAAATCCATAATTATTAAAAATTTAAATAATTAATTTATTAAAAATTATTTAAAATTAAATAATTAATTTATTCAAAATTATTAAAAATTAAATAATTAATTTAAAAATATTATTTGATTTTATTACTGAGGAACCTTGAACCACTGTACCAAGGAAAAGAGAAGGGGAGATTAAAGAGAGCAGTTAGTGCAAGTTAGTAAGATTTAAAGAAATAGAGATAAGAATCTCTATTGAGCGAGAGTAAAAGCAAAAGAATAGCAACAACACCGTAGGAGATGAAGAAGCAGAGCAGGGCTATGTTTGGAAAGTAAATTAAATAAATAATTATTTCACCTCCAAATATATCACTGCACACGCGAAGCGATGCGGATCTAAAAAATTGCAATTTGTTTTTATATCAGTAAAGAAATAAACACCGATTGTTTATAGAAAGCTTATTGCAAGTTTTACAAAAACGTAGTGCGCACAAAAAAAACACGTCCGTCCGCTTTAAGATAAAGAGAGGAAGTGGGATGGTAATTATAAAGAAAATATTTGAATTTTGGGATGTATTTTAAAACGGCCTGAAAAGCTTCCATTAGGCAGGAAAACTTTAAAAACAAACAAAAATCATGCCAAGCAGTAATATATTGTATGATAGAATTTTATAAAAACTCCATAGAATAATACATTAAGGCGATTCAATCATGGTTAATTATAATCGTTAATCAAAATCGGAATCTACAAAGTATAATAATAATATGTCACCAAGTAGGGATACCAAATTAATTCTGAGCCCCCGTCAAGAAGGGTAAGGTTTTCAACCTGTAATATATTTAAAACGTTGTTTGTTTTTATGTTATTAAAAAAATTCAATGATTTACGAATAATGTTTTTTACAATTTCGATTCATATTTTTACAATAAATTGTATAATCTTTTTGTTATTGTTAGTAAGCTGCTCGTCCGTAGAGCATTATGCGGTCACTACGTCGAACTTGAACTCGCGGGCGTAATGGGAGGTCCCGGAGTCGTTGTTACGGAGTCGGAGAAACCCTCGAAGTAGGTTACGTAAATAGAGCCACACTCGAAGTATGAAATCATTGGTATGAAGTAGGTTGGTTTTAAGTGCCATAACTTAACACTGAGTAACGAGACGATTCACTCTAAAGAAGAACAACTCTTATATACGATGCTATGTCTAGGGATGGTCAATGTTACGAACGGTACGAACCAGTGGTTAACGACAATGTCACGAATCGGAATTCAAAATGAGTCTGAAATTTCAATTCTATCAAAAATCGGGTTAGCCAGCAGCCTTTGGCATAGATTAGATCAATAAAATATAATAAGTATAGTTTTTATTATCTTTAAGCTATTGTTACCATTAAGCTGATTGTTACCATTAAGAGCTTTCGCTCAGCCTATATTCTAATGCGGGCTCACTTTATCTCACTGCACACGCATAATAAATTGAAGCTTTTGCCTCACTCCATTTCATATGCGTCAAAGTTCTAAAAGTAATTAACTTCTTGTTATTAATTAAATGAACCGTCATTGAAAAATCTCAATTACCAAATATTCAAGCAAAAATTAATGTAAGTGTTGGGCTAAGCAGCCACTAGATAGGCTAATTAATATTGATAAAATTTGTATCTGCAGCGGCATTTAATCTTCTCTTTTGTCTCCCAGTTTCGCATGCGCTTTGTTGTTCTTTTGTAGCGCATGCATTTTGGGAGCTTTGGTGGAGCTTCTGCGCAAGCTCTTAGGTTTTATGCACTTGTTATGCGGCATTGGTTTGGATCGCCAGCGGAATTTGTTTTGGGGTTAAATTGACCCATACAAAATTTAATATAAACATTGAACCTCATCTTGTTAATTTGGCCGCTATCAAAACGCTGATAGCTCAACAGTAGGCATATCCTACAAATATAATTATACTTATTGGTTTAATCCAATTGTTACGCTATTAATTGTTTTTAATAGCATCCGAATAAATAGAAGGGTTTTAGTTCAGATTTTAAATTTATTATAGGGGTTCAAATTAACCCTAAAAACACAGCCGCACAAACCGTTTCCTTGGAACCTTATAACAAAACCCGTCGTTGATTTTCTATCAATACAATCTCCTGCGAAATCAGAATCTACCATACAGTCTAGAATATCATTATTTAAATTATCACAATAAGTCAGTTTTAAGTCTTTTGTCCTATATAAATATTTAAATACTCTTAAAGTATATTTAAAATGAGTTTCGTTGTGGAATCTGCTGAGATAATTCATACTATATGGTATGTCCGGTCGTGTGCCTATACTTATGTATAGTAATTCTAACTTTAAATTTGTTTCCATGGGTGTATCGTATAATCTTGAATTTTCTAACATGTATTTTTCCGCTAAAGACTCTATATAATTCGTTTGACATAATGTCATTTTAGTTCTTTCATTATTATAGTCTACATCTATGCCAATATAGCTTGAAATTTTATCTAAGTCTTTCATAGAAAACCTTTTCTTTAAACTAGCTTTTACTTCTTCGATTTTGGTCAAGTCTTCGCAACAAATTAACAAGTTATCTACAAAAACTAGTAAGTGAATTGGATCCTTTTCTGCAATATCTACATATAAACAATAATCGTACTTACTTCTTATAAATCCTAGGCCTGTTAAGAATTCATTTATCGTATCATGCCAAGCTCTTGGGCTTTCTCTAAGACCGTACAGTGCCTTTTGTAATTTATATACTTTGTCTTCACTCATTTCTTACCCTGGCGGCATGTTTATATAGACTTCGGTTTTTACTTTGCCATTTAGGAAAGTTGTTTCTACGTCCATTTGTTCTATATATAAATTATTTACACAGCTGTATGATAATAGTGTTTTTAAAGTTTGAATTTTTCCTACTGGCGAATATACATTATCAATATGCTCTTTTTGTTGAAAACCTCTAACTACTAGTCTAGCCTTGAAAGTGTCATCACCTTTTCTTTTGAAAACCCACTTCACATCAATGACTTCTTTATTTTTAGGTCTATCGACAGCTATCCAAGTTTCGTTCTTATTCAGACTTTTAATTTCACAATCCATTGCTCTGATCCAGTCTTCATTATTCTTAGAGCTTATCGCCTTCTGGAATGTATTTGGAACATTCGCATCGATATGATTAACATATATGTAATGGGTTGTTGGACTACCATATCTATCTACCGGAATTTTTTTCCTACTTGATTTTCTCAATGTTTGAATATTATCTACGTAATTGGATTGACTCTGATTCAGATTTTTGTTTTCTGACTTTGCTTCTTTTTCAGATTGCTCATCTTCACATATTTCATATTCTGTCTCACTAAGAACATTATCTTTACCATTGTTATATACTTCCTCGTATTTTTCTAAGCAAATTAATTCCGTTTTGTCTTCGATTATATCCACATGTCTAACATTAATAACTTTATTGTTCATTAGTACTCGATAGCCGTTTTCATTGTAACCTTCAAGTACTTCGACCTTAGCTTTGTCATCCCATTTGCTTTTTCTTAAAACTTCTGGTATTCTAGCAAATACTCTGCTGCCGTAGATTTTTATATTCTTAACATTTGGCTTAATACTGAAGAATATTTCGAAAGGTGTTTTTCTTGTGTGTTGGCTATTGATCTGTTCTTTAAATAGGCTACTGCTTTCATAATTTCTAGCCAGTACTGCCTATTTACTTTAGCTTCCCGCATAAGACATCTGCCCATGTCCATAGCTGACCTGTTATATCTTTCTGCTACGCCATTTAGTTCATGTACATATAGAGGATAAGTTAGTAACTCTATTCCTTTATCCCTTGTGAAAGTGTAAATGTCGCAGCTTAAATACTCCTTTCCGTTATCACACTGTAATTTTTTCACACATTTTTAAATTTATTTTCTACGAAGTTAATATAATCTTTGAAACAATTTACCGTGTCTGATTTATTATGCCCTTGCAGAGGGTATTATAATTTTGGTCAATAGTGTGCAACGCAGTGAAAGAGACATCTCCGACCCTATAAAGTATATATATTCTTGATCAGGATCACCTCCTGAGTCGATATGAGCATGTCCGTCTGTCCGTTTCTACGCTAACTAGTCTCTCAGTTTTAAAGCTATAGAGTTCAAACTTTGCACACATCCTTCTTTCCTCTGCAGGCAGTATATAAGTCGGAACGGCTGGGATCGGTCGACTATATCCTATCGCTGCCATATAACTGATTGATCGGATATGCCATAACATTGGCGTTTTTATAGTTAGAAGGTTGGGACTTTCCACACATGTTATATTTGACCAAAATATCTTATGTACAAAATTTCATAAGGATCGACCTACTATGTCCTATAGATGTCATAGAACGATCGAAATTGGCATAACTTTGGTGTTTTTTAAGTTAGAAAGATAGGATTTGGTACAGACTCTAATTTGGGAAAAACAATCTGATTTGTCGAGTTTCATAAGGATCGGCCGACTATATCCTATAGCTGCCATATAACTGATTGATCGGAAATGCTATAATTTCGTTGTTTTTCAAGTTAGAAGGATGCGAATTATTTTGTCAAAATAATTCGATATGCCAAATTTCATAAGGATCGGCCAACTATATACGATCCGCTATATACCTAATAATATAAGATGCGTGGCGCCACCTAGCGGACTGCGACTCAACTGCAAGGGTATATAAACTTCGGCTCCGCCCGAAGTTAGCTTTCCTTTCTTGTTTTTGATATAATATAGCCTAGTGCACTTACTATAATCATCTACGAATGTTAGAAAATATTTTTCTCCACCATAGCCTGTAGTATGCGGTCCATTTAAGTCTTTAGGAATTATTTCGAGAATTTCTTTAGATTTTATTCTATTGTTTTCAAATGATTTATTGGACACTTTAGATTGTAAGCAATTCGCACACTTCATCTCAGTTTTTTCTAGCTTATCTGGCAAACCTTCTAATAATTTTTCCGTAACTAATTTATCTAAATATTTAAAGTTTATATTGGCAAGTGCCCTTTTCCATTTTTCTTTATTTGTTAGTTTTAACACATTTGTATAGACTTATTTAATACTACCAGTATCTTTTTCAATACCTTTTATCACATACAAGTTGTTTACTTTATTAGCTACGACTACTAATTCATTATGCCGATCATATATTTTTGCATTACTGTTTTTTGCAACAATGATATTGTTTTTCGTTATTCTTGATACGCTTAATAAATTCTCCTGAATTCCATTTACATAGTAAACATTTTTTAACTCTACAGTTTTATTTTTATAGTACGTTTTAAAAGTTAGTTTGATATTTGCTGGGACACTCCCAGGTCCCTAGAGCCTTCCACGTAAATCAAGACGACTTTTATGAACGAAACGCTGAAATCTTTATTTAAATTTAAAAATTATAAATGTAGAAAATTATAAAATAGAAGCTTGCTTACACTTGTGGTTTGCCGCTCTTTACATTTACTAATGGCATTTGAAACTTTTCTTACACTATTTTCCTATTTAGTGTTGGGCATGACTGCATTCAAATTAAATTATACAACACCGACAAATTCAAATTGGCCCGTTACTTCGTGGCTACATCGTACGCCTCTTAACATTCCCCACCTCGTAATTCTTCTGAGTGTCCACGCCGAGAATTACCATCTCTCACGATGTCCAATTTGGCCAACTTTACTGCAGGTCGAGTAACGAGTCCATCAGGAGTACGTACTACAGCACTCCGAACTTGGCCATCCTTAGCACAATTAACATCCATAATGACTCCTTTTGGCCAAGTGTTCCGCTTGCTCGTCTCATCCACGACCAAAACTAGGTCACCTTCTGCAAGCGGAGTTGGGTTCGGATGAAACCATTTCGTCCTTCTTGTTAACGTGGGTAGATATTCTCGAATCCATCTTTTCCAGAAGCGATCCGCCAATTGTCCTGCGATTCGAAACTGCTTTGCTAATCCATGTCCAGTGACTTCCATCATTCCACGTTCACGCAAACCGCTTGAGTTTCCAACTAAGAAATGATTCGGCGTCAAGGCGTCGGAGTTTTCAGATTCCAAGGGAATATATGTCAACGGTCTTGAGTTCAACGTGTTTTCAACATCCGCAAATGCCCCGCGTAGTACTTCCTCTCTCAGAACGACGTTAGCACATACCTTAAGTGCGGGTGATCACCGGAGGAAACACTGGTACAGACAACCTTTGATTTGGTTTCAGTCTGTGTCAAATCACCGGTCCATTTCAAACAAAGCTGCTCTTCAGGTCCGTCCAAGCCTAACTCATCAGCTAATTGTCGCTCCTTCAGAGTACAGGAGGATCCTTCGTCCAGGAGAGCAAAAATATTCACTCTTTTAGTTTTACTATACAAGGTTATGGGTATATAACGGAACAGTACCCGTTTTGTCGATCTGCCATGAAAGAACAGTGCCGACTCTTTTGTTTCTTCCTTTTTGAGTTCCTCCGAATCGACGTCGAGCTTTATCGTAGGGCAGAAGTGCAGAAGCTCATTGTGCAGTAATTTACATCCACCAAAATTACACGGCTTCTTCACTCTGCAGTTTCGAGCAGTATGGTTTCCAAAACAGCAGAAACATAGTCGTTTAGCCTTAATGACTTCAAGTCTAGTCCTGATTGTCATACTCAAAAATCCTTCACATTCAGACAGATCGTGCTCGCCGTCACATACCGGGCACAATGATTTTGTTGGATCATCAATTTTCTGCTTGTCCTTGCTAGAACCTTCCGCTATATTGTGCACTAGCAAGCGCTCCTTAATATGTCTGCTTCCTTTATCTTTTTCCGTTGTTTGGTAATCGTACGGCGTCACCATTGTAGCACACATTGCTACGCCAAAGAGCCAATTGTCGAAGGTAACTAGATTGCCCCCACCTGCTGCTAAACGATGTCTGCCCCAATCCAGCTTTAGATCACTGGACAGCTTAGCAACAAGTTCACTCAATAGGGTAGAGTCGTTTAGGTACTCCTGTAGCCCCACTGAAAGCATTGTGGCACAATAATTCTGCACAGCGAGTGCTAGTCGTATTATAGACTCCAGGTTGTTTGGTTTGATTGCTGGCTCATCTTTCAGCTTACGTTGTAAACTAGCATGTACGATTTCTGAACGTCCATACAACATTCTTAGAGTACCGATCGCATATGGTACCATGGCTGGAACCATGAGTTTTCCTCGTACCGCTTCGAGAGCAGCTCCTTAAAGGCACTTTTGAAGTCTGATAAGATTTTTTTCATTGCTAAATCCACATCTTTCCGTCGATTGTTCGTAGTTACTTATAAAAAGCAGCCACTCTTCCGTCTTTCCAGTAAATACAGGTAATTCTCGCGATATGACTTGTCGCGCCGCTACTTGGGCTGGCGTCATGACATGACCCTGCATGAACGAACTGAGTATTCGAAAACGGCGGCATGTGACCGCCTATTCCACCAGTATTAAATGCTGCACTGTAAGGGTTTGAACCCGCCGTGTTTGGATTGACATTCGGTGTAAGACCTATTCTAGCAGCTGACGGTACAAATCCTGCTGAATTTCCTTGGAATCCAAATTTGGTTGCGTTGTTTTCCATCCATATAGCGGCATTCTGAGGTGGCGCCGTCTGCGCAGCACTATACGATATGCATACAGCCGCGCCCTTGGGAGGTGCAGTGTGTACAACATAATTTTCCATGTATCCAGCCGTATTCCACATTGGAACTGTTTGTGTTGCATTGCTTGGTATAAATCCGGCTGCGCTCATTGTTGGTGCTGCTTGCACTGCATCGATACTATTGGGCTATCAGAATTTTGATAGCGACCGAATTAATACACAATCCACAATTCGATTTTAATATTTTTATTGGGTCAATTTAACCCGAAAACTAATTCCGCCGCCGGTCCAAAACAATGCCGAATTACAAGTAATAAAACCTAAGAGCTTGCGCAGAAGCTCCACCAAAGCTCCCAAACTGCATGCGCTACAAAAGAACAACAAAGCGCATGCGAATCTGGGAGAAACAAAGAATATGGAGCAGCTGATAACGGGCAATTAGTGGACCGCTGCGGCTGGTTACACTGAGAGAATAGAAATAGAAATAATTATGATTTTTGATGCTGGCACAAGTCCCAACAGATACTTTGACCGATAACCCTGGTCGGGATTCGACTTCGCGCAGTTCTTTCCTGCATATTAGGAGCTGTTACCCAATGAACATTTCGAGCTATACCCGTGTTCGTGTGATGCTCGAACATCTGTGTAGCTATTTCACCATGTGGTTGAGACACAACGTGATTTGTTGGGTTCGTGCTTATTGGCGTGCTTGTACCTTCAAGCGACACGAACTGACCTGAGTTTGTCACTGTTTGTCCTGACAATGTTCCATTGTCGAATCCTGCGAACGGTCCAGTGAGACTACACCCAGAGCTTCTCCATGAACCGTCTTCAAATCCAATATTTAAATCGCCAGACTCATTTCTAATTTCATCATCCATTTCAGAAATTTGACGCCACTCTTCACTGGCTGGTAATGCGTCAACAGATCTTGATTCAGATAGTCCTGTATACTACGTCCTCACTCCTTTCACACCCTTGGTAAAGGAATGCTTTCCAGAAGCCGTGCACTCTTGCAGCGTGGTTTTCCGGATGGCAAAGTATTTCAGAATGTTGGGACACTCCCAGGTCCCTAGAGCCTTCCACGTAAATCAAGCCGACTTTTATGAACGAAACGCTGAAATCTTTATTTAAATTTAAAAATTATAAATGTAGAAAATTATAAAATAGAAGCTTTTCTTGCTTACACTTGTGGTTTGCCGCTCTTTACATTTACTAATGGCATTTGAAACTTTTCTTACACTATTTTCCTATTTAGTGTTGGGCATGACTGCATTCAAATTAAATTATACAACACCGACAAATTCAAATTGGCCCGATACTTCGTGGCTACATCGTACGCCTCGTAACAATATTACCAATTTTGGTAGCTTTTAAAGTTTTGCCATCTGGCAGCATAACGTCGACAGCAATTTTTAGATCCTGATAACTCACGAAATATTTGTCGCTTTTGATTAAATGGTCCGTACAGCCACTGTCCACTGATCCAATTTACTTGATAAGCATTTTCTCTTGCGTCCTTGAAGTCACGTCCACTTGGTCCATTAGCTGCAGGATGATGTAACTCGACAGACCATGCTGCGCTCGATTCGTTGCCTGATGTATCGTTCACGTATCCTCGGTGAGATCCCCTGCCTCTGCTGTAGCCTCTTGATCTGCCATGGAAATTTGCCCGTTTTCCTCTGCTCAGGCTGTGATAAAAACCTCTGTTTTGTCCAGTTTGAATAGCATTTTGGCTTGCTTGATTTCCTTGATTTAGATAGCAGTTTTTTTGTTGGTGTCCATATTTGCCAAATCTGAAACAGACTCCTTTAGCATTTGCGTTGAATGTACTCACGCTTGATCTTTTAGACGTCTCACTTTTGTTGATATTCTTCTCTTTTATTTTGCTTTTTACATATTCAACTGTTCTTTGTTGCTCTGGTACAATATCTATAAAATCACCAATATAGCTGTAGTTCGGAGGCAATGCTTTTAGAAGATTTTTCTGCTTCTTCCAAAACTCCACCTGCTGCTTTAAAATCATTTATTGACTTTTCAAAATCAAGAAAGAAGTCGTCCACTTCTGTATAATTTCTTAGTTTTATTTCTTCTATTTTGCCTCTTTGTATGATCTGGAGCGCCATTGATTTCGTTGTGTAAATACTATCAAACTTTTTCATCATCTCATAGGCTGATTTGCATTCACCTATGTATTCCAACTGTCTGTCAGTGACTGTACTCATAATCATCATCCTCGCTTTGAGGTCTCTCTTAGTCCAGTCCGCTTCAGCTTCCTTATCGGTCTTCATCCTTGTTGCTTGTTGTTTGCATTCTTTGTATTCCAGCAGTACCATCAATCTCAGTTTCCAACTTGTGAAGTTGTGTTCCATCGAAGACGGGTATTAGGGTGTCTTCAATTCTTGCTTGAGCAGCCATAGTTATTGCCTTTTTAGTTTCTGTATTGTTTTCGTCTATGTCTTTTTCAATTTTTATAGCAACACCTTGCATTGGTTAGGTTTTTGAATTCAGTGTTGAATTCCTAAAGCACTTTTATAGCTGTTCTGTTTTTTTTTATTGTCTTTTATATTTCTTTCGCTTTTAGTTGTAGTTCTTCACTTGGTCTTTGTCACGTTTCTTTTTTTTTCAAAAATTTTTTAATCTGTTCGGATCCACGTGTTCCTTTGTAATGCATGTGAGTATTTGCTTACTATGATGATCGATTTAATTAAATGCCTTCAAACACTCTTCACTTTAATGCAGATGTTCTTCCTCAGGCTTTCACTGAGTCTATGTTTTTTGTTGAGATTCGAGTTTTTATTAAGGAAAAGTTGATCTTATTCTTTCAAGCTCTTTTAATGAAGATAAAGTAAAGCTTAATTACAATCGTTATAGGTCTAATTCACAATAGCTTATTATAATATTATATACTATACGGAATATCTTATTTACACTAGCTAAAATATAAGTAACTCTAGATTATTATATTTATACAATTCAACAGTCTAATAGTCCAGAGTTTTGTATTTGAGCTTTTACGATTTTCTGTATGGTTTCACTTGTGTGTATGCCGCGGCTAGCTCACAGAGTTTTTGAGTTGTTCCACTGAATTTATATATCCGACGTGACTGCCTAGGGGCCTATGCTGCTCCTCAACTACAGCTGTCGCTGCTCCCGTTGTTGTTGCTGCTTCTGTTGTTGACGTTGCCGTTGATCCGCTTCCTTTGTTGCTTCTGTTCCTGTTGTTGGTGTCGCCGTTGATCCGCTCTCGTTGTTGTCCCCCCTCATCGTCGCTGCTCCTATTGCTATGGCACCTTTGATCGTCGTTACCCTTGGCTTACTAAGTCTGCCCTTTCGCTTATGTCGCCGTTGATCCGCTCCCGTTGTTGGCACACTTCCCTGGCATATGCCGGGCAGGATATGCTTCCTTAAAGCCTGGCGGCCGGATCAGGGCACGAAGAGCCTTCCTACCGCTCAGGACACACCCCCGTTTGCCACTTGCCACAAAACACCTACGTGCCTACGCTCCGCAGGATGGCTGACCAGAGGTTTGGTGTCGCGCCTCCTTTACTCCAGGTGATCACCTGGATCAGGAGTCTCCTGACTTGTCCGGGGTGTCCCTGGTTGGTTTTATATGCGGCTTGAGTTTCCGAGCTGGTCACCCCCGCTTTACAGGATCATACCTGGTCCTAACGGTCAGGAATCCATAAGTCATACACCAGACCGATCCGTCGCTATTACTCCGTTCTCAATATACCTTTCGGGTCCGGGAATAAACCAACCCGACTTAATTTACCCTAGGCGTCAGTTTTGTCGCGGATCCTTGATCCTTTTCCCACTTGCTCCTTGTTTTTTCCTTGCGTTATGACTTTCAGCTTCCCTAGAAAACTCGGCCTTGATTCGCTCCAGTGGCCCTCCTTATATAGCGCCAGAGGCTCCCGTTAATTCTTGTAAATTATTTTTCTAAACACAGCCGTCGTCGTGGGCCGCTACGTTCCCCGCACTCTCCTACGTTTTTCGAGCGCGGCTGCGCTTGCCGCCTTATTTCCTGCGCGTAGTCTTGCTGGTTTGTCCGCCCCCGCTGCTGCCCCCTCATGCCTTCGGTATTCTAAACTCATTTCTTTCCTTTCGCACTTTCTAAACACAGCCGCGCTGGTCCACCCGGAACCGCTACGTTCCACGCCATCTTCTCTTTCTCCTTTATCCGTGCGCCCAACCGTGCCGGCTTGACTGCCCCCTCTTTCCACCTGTCTTGGCGTGTGGGAGATTTAATCTCCTCACAGAGCCATGACTTTTTACAAATATTAGATTAAAAACTATTTAGGTTAGGTTAGGTGAAGGCGGTGATGCGGGGGTCATAGAAGAGCCACCTTCTAAGGCTCCTTGTGCTTGTCGCTAGGGCAAGGGATCCAACAATGTGCATATCCTAATTATACCGTCTCGGGATCTTAACCGAATTTCCTGATGAAGGCTACGCGGATCTCTCCGCGTGGATAGATCTCTGTGAGGTCAGATAGGTCGGTTAATGTAGTGGCTCCAAAGAGCTTACGTCGGCTTAGCCAAAGTGCCGAGCAGGGTCATTGGAGGTGCGCAACTCCTCTTTCACCATGCCCTTGCAGAACCTGCAGTAGTCGTTGGGAGGCACTGAATGCCGGGCTGCGTGTGCGATTATCAGCCAGTGCCTAATAATTGCCTTTACCGCTAGACTGGCGCGTGTTAAGGAAAATGAGAAGTTCTGGATTTTTTTTCCAGAGCGAGTGGCCCAGATCATGCGCAAAGTTTTACAGGGTTGGGGACCACTCTATTTCCTAAGGTCTGCCATGTCAAAGTACTCCAGCATTTAAGTTGCAACATGGGATGCCTACTAGTTCTTTCTCCGGGTTGGAAGGAGAGGGTTGGTAATCACTGCCCTTGCTAATTCGTCCTTTACTCCATTCTTATTTAATACTTTATCTTTAAAAATATAAACGTAAAAACAAACATTTAATTTGGATTATGGGATATATTCAGAATTGGATGACTATCAGTTTTTAACCATTTTTTAATCATTTTGAATTGGAAATTTCTAGTCTCGACCAGTGGTTCCCAAACTCTTTTCTCTCATAGACCACTTTCAAAACTTTGCTGGATCCGGTGGACCCCCTGCAGCTAAATAACTATCAATTTTCGTAATCAACGACGAATCAACAGTTTTGGAAAAAAAGTGTAGACCCCCATTTTTTGTTACACCCAACGTAGACCCCCGTCGAGACTCCCTTGGACCCCTAGGGGTCCACCTGAACCACTTTGGGAACCACTCATGAATATTTATTTGGTTCTGAATTTAATTCTCTTCTTAATTTGTTGGGCCAAGCAACCACCAAAAATTGCATGAAAAATAATCATAATATTTATAGCTGCAGTTGTTGTTATCAGCATGTATTCTTCTCTGTTTCGCATGCGCTTTATTGTTATTTGAAGCGTATGCTCATTGGTAGAGCTTCTGAGCAAGCTCTTAATGATATGATGATAATGATGATAAAGAATACGTATTTTTATGCCAATCCTTTAATAATCAAAAGATCTCTCATACTACGTTTACCTAATTATTATCCTAGCCCAAATTATTCGTTTTTTTAATTTTTTAACAAGATGCTAAACTTGGAAAATGTCCCTGAATTTTTTGTTGTTGGATTGCTGAAAACTTTACACTTTACTCTTTATAGTGGGTAATCAATTTTAACTTTTTTTTTAACTTCTAGGCCGACCTAAAAGGAAACTATCGGAAAAATTATGTGATAAAATTTTTGTGCGGATGGTCAAGTTTTACTTGTTTTAATGTTAACTTTTTGGCATATTTACTGGACATATAATTGTATAAAATTTTCAATGAATTCTTTCAAGTCCACCAAATTTGCTTTCATTATATTCATCAAATAAAAAACCTTTTAACGCCCAAAATATCTGCCCAAAATGAATATTGTCGGGTCAAGCAGCCGCCGGAAAGAAGTTTGGCCGGCAATAATTTATTGAGTTTGTGACGTCACTTTCTTTTATACTTATGTTCGCATCGCCCGCTCTCGTGCATTCGATCGGCCACCTGCATCTGCCGTCATGCACTAGCGTTTGTCTCGCTTTCTCCCGGGTTCTCTCTATCGCTCCGCAGCATCAAGCGTTGAGCCGCGCTCCCGCGTTTGTATTCTAATTCGGTCTTTACCCCCTCGCAGTCACTTCTATACATATATCATTTGTATAAACCCAAAAATTTCAAATAAATTGTATGAAATTGAACTGTGCTTGTTTTTTACTAAAACCAAGCTTTAGAACATTGAATATAGCTCCCGAAAACGCTCGGTAACTGAACAAACATATTAATAAGTGTTTATATAGTTTATTTTTGTTTTTCCAAGAGTCGGATGTAATTTGAATAGGATTTGATAAAGATTTCGTTTTGGCAAAGTAAGCCCAATTGCCTAATTTCATAGGGATCATACGACTATATCTTATAGCTTCCATATAACTGAACGATCAAAAATGGCACAACCTTGCTATTTTTAAAGATGCTTGGGGCTGTTTTTCACCATTTTTATTAGAAAATGGATTTGATGGTGAAATTCTCTTAAGGATCGGAAAATATATGATTAATTAATATATTATATATAATAATAATATAAGCTATCTATATAATAATATTATATAAGTTATCAACTTCGGCTCCGATCGAAGTTAGCTTTCCTTTTTTGTGGTACCCTTACAGAGGGTATGACAATTTTGGTCAAAAGTGTGCAACACAGTGAAGAAGACATTTCCAACCCTATAAATTATATATATTCTAGATTAGGATTAGCTCCTGAGTCGATATGAGCATATCCGTCTATCTGTCTGTTTCTACGCAAACTAGTGTCTCAGTTTTAAAGCTATCGATTTCAAACTTTGCACATATCCTTCTTTTTTTTGCAGGATACTGCCTTTTATATACATAAGTCGCAACAGCCGGGATCGGCCGACTATATCCTATAGCTGCCATATAACTGATTGATCGGAAATGGCATAACTTTGGTGTGTTTTTAAGTTAGAGGGTTGGGCCTTCCCACACATGTTATATTAGTATCTTATCTACAAAATTTCATAAGGATCGGCCGACTATATCCTATAGCTGTCATAGAACGATCGGAATTGGCATAGCTGTGGTGTTTGGTGTTTAAAGAGTCGTCCATATATGTTTGATTACATAAAAATCAAAACAAATACTATTTACGTCTTATATTAACTGATCGCCTCCTAACATTGTTCAAGCTCACAAAAAAAAGAGCGGTATTCATATATCCCCTGTCCATTACGAATTTGAAGATGAAGCTAGGAAATGCGTATCGCCTACCACTCGTGTCGCCTGAAAAGACCCTCCAGGGAAAAACAGAAGCTGCAAATTTCTTGGGATATTTTGCGGTCTCGGCGGTAAGTTGCGTCATCTCGAGGGCTAACCTCCAAATGCAATATGAATAGAATAGTTAAAGCCAATTTTAAAAACAATTTTTTTGGAAATTTGTTTTCAGTGTATTTTTTTTCTTACAATTTAGAAATTTGATCTTAAAGAAAGTGGTATTTGAAAGTACTTTCTATCGAAGTATTTTCCGGAGAAAAATTTGAGAAACATCTTCATTTGGGAAATTTTTTCCGATCGGGTTGGTTCAGGTACCAATCGACGCGTATTCGAGCAAATTCTAGGTATATAAAAATATTTTCGCGCGGTTCCTACTGCATACGTACAGCCCACCTCTCGTCCAACCGACCGAGGGACGTAGCCGCATAACGTACAGAATCGCGGGGACATTTTCGAGAAAGTTAAAAGAAGAATAGGAGTAAGATATCATGAGGAAGATTGTTGCACAGATAAGGCGTTTAGTATAAGGGATTTAAGATCGTTGGTGGATCAAAGTGACAAGATGTGGTAGAGACCATTGTAGGCCTAACATAATACGCTGAACGGATCGTTTTGGGCATATGTCTGAAGAGTAGAGGACGAAAGTTTCTAGTCCTTCTACTAGGAACGTTAAAATTTATGAGTATTAGTAAAAATTCTGACTGTCTACATTTTCATAAATAAGATTTTAAAGAAACGGTTTGTTAATGATGGTAAGTTGATTAATAAAAGTCTACTATGATAAGAGGTGGGTCTACTATGATAAATACTCCATTTTGGGGACTCCAGACACACGATCCGTACTCATGAATCGGACGGACCAATAATATATATTACTTCCGCGGCTTAACGCTTGATACTGCGGAGCGACCCAGAGATACCGCGAGAAAGCGAGACTGCGCCAACGCATGACGATAGATGCAGGCCGATCGAATGTACGAGAGCAGGCAACGCGAATAGGGACATAAAGATAAAAAAAAGTGACGAAGTCACGAAGTTTGAAGTCACGAGTTCAATAAATTATTGCCGGCCAGACTTTCCGGCGGCTGCGTGACCCGACAAAGAGTTTAAGGAAAGGATTTTACAGTGCCTCGGCTCAGTTTTTCAGGACACAACCTGGAACTCCACCCCTTAAGAACTACCCTTAAGAAAAGCCGATATAAACGATGTTTATCGAAGGATGGGAAAAATAAAAGGCTGAGCTAGAATGGTGCTGGGTAAATACGTTGTTTTAAAAAACTGTGCAAAGAGATCGTCCATTGCCTGATCAATGTTCGCATACGAGTTTTCACACGTTAGTGTTACATGTTTATGCCTAGTGTTAACAAAGTTATAATAAAACAAAAAATATAGTAATAGTAATATAATAACAAAAAATAATAAAACTACTTCGGATCCTTAGTAAACTTAATCCGGCAGCTGCAAAAATAACTACTATAACATCCTGCGTTATGAACAGTGAAATTGGACCGAGCTACTAAGTATCTTGAATAACTAAATGTACAACCAGTTATTTTATGTGTCTACATAAAGAACGATAACTTAAAGAAGCAAACATTACAGCAATACCAAACTAAAACAGCAGCAAAAACTGTTGACATTCCGATTTAATGAAATCAACAAAATATTGCTAAATATTACACTTGTGAATTGTTAACATATAATTTTAACGTTTTTGCTATATTTTCATTAATTTTTCACCTGAGCAATATCCATGTATCAAATTAGCTTTATTTATTAAACTTTCTAATTAATAAAGTCAGTCTCAGACAAAGCTATTCTGAATTTATTTATTTCTTCAAGTCCAATTTGTTCAAGTAAAAGCTGCGATAAAAAATCAGCAATCAATTTAAGTACCCCTTGCTTAAACTTAATCATTAAAGATTAACATTTGGGTGACTCCGACGGAGCGCATCCAGCTACTAGCACTTTAGAGCAAATAAAACACTCCCAAAGGTCAGAAACGAAGAACGAACAGATGTAAAGGGAGAATATTGCCCCTCAAATTATTATAGAGCCAGCCGTTGATGAGGCGAGCGCTCAAGGCCTCCTTGATGCCCAGCAAGATACTTGGGAAAGAAAAACTTACTTCTTTGTAGTACAGACGAATAGGGTTTCGGTTTGGTTCTCCCCTATTTCATGTGTTCTATCTTCTTCAGCCTTTAAAATCTCTATAACCTCTATCCATTTTTCATACTGATCATCCAGCACTCCGAAGAGACCATTTTCGATATTACCAACGATGTTTAGCGCCCCGGATTTGTGTCGTTGATGATGCATTGATTAGGCGGTATCTTGGATCTTGGCTACCAAGGTGTGGAATAGGGTCGGGCAGACCTTGCTGCTGCACAATATGTTGGCTCAACCTACCAATAAGCATTGAAAAATTCTTTAGTAAATTTTTTATTTAGTGGAAGTTGGAAAAAAAAAATTAAAAACGTTGTCTTTTTCCCCGGTTGATTACTATCATTGTCTTTTTCCTCGGTTGATTGCCGTTGCAATGTAACAATGTAGATCAGTTGTGTGCCAAAATATATGCCAAAATCCCTTTTTGCGTAATAGAACCATATTGAAGGGATCGAAGCAGTATTTAATATCGACGGCAACATTCCAGCCTCAGGTTGTCTTCTAACATTGGCTTATAACCGCTAGGTGATTCTATGAGTAGGTGGTTTGGTGTTAAAGCGTCTTCGTCTTTGGAATCTAGAGAAACAAATGTTAATGGTCTGGAAATTAAGAAGTTTAGGCTTACATTAAAGCAGTTCGTAAAGTTTCGTCGTTAAAGTTATTTGTTGGGAAGATCGATTTTAGGACTGATTTAACAGAGCAGAGTTGAATTTACATTTGGTTTCGTCATGTAGTATGGCTATATTATCCAAGTTAATCCTTTTTAGTTTCTCCTTCACTAAATTAGTGCCGTTGCCTGAATAAATTTCTTTCGGTTCGGTAAGGTAATCCATTTTCCTTCTTCACTACCTTTTCTGTGGCTTCAAAATTAGTGCCGTTGTCTAAGTAAATTTCGTTCGGTGCTCCTCGAAGTGCCATGAAGTTTTTTAGGCACATAATGCTGAAACTAGCGTCAAGCTTGTGAGCCACTTCTAAGTTCACTGCTCTTAAAATTCAGCACGTGAACAGAACTCCCCAACACTTTTCCTTGTGCCTTCCAACGTTGATGAGAATCGGGCCAAAGTAGTCTATTCCGGTATACGTAAAGGGTCTCTTGAAGGAAGCGAGTGTTGCAGCTGGTAGAGGGGCCATTTGTTGGTGTTTAGGTAAGTTACGACTTTGCCTTTTTGCCAACACTTTCGGACTTCCTTAAAAAGACCTTGCAGACGTGGAATGTAGAAATCGCTTTGTATCAAATAAGTTGTTGCCTCATGGAGCATGTGATGAGATTTTTCGTGATAATCCTTGGCGATTAAGAAGGTAATCTGTGATTTTTTTTTGCAGTATGATGGCGTCATCTGATGGGTTCAATTGGTCCAATCTGCATTGCATACGTATGACACCTGATGCATCCAATTAGACGTTCATAGCGATCATTCATTCTTCTCTTTATCTCAAAGCGAACGGACGTGTTTTTTTTGTGCGCACTGCGTTGTCATAAAATTTGCTTATTAGATTTCCATAAACAATCGTTGTTTATTTCTATTCACTTAAAAAAATAAAAATAATAAGAAATTGCAATTTATAGATCCGTATCGCTTCGCGTGTGCAGTGATATATTTGGAGGTAAAATAATAATTTTATAAATTTTTCTTCCAAACATAGCCCTGTTCTGCTTCTTCATCTCTTACGGTGTTGCCTCTATTCTATTGCTCCTATTTCTCGCTCAATAGAGATTCTTATCTCTATTCTTTGCTAACTCGCTCTCTTCAATCTCCCGCTTTCGTTTCCCTGGTACAGTGTTACAAGGTTCATCAATATTATTAATAAATTAATTATTGAAATTTTGATAATTTCTAATAAAATAATTATTCAAATTTTTAATAATTATGGAATTTAAATTGGTCTGTGCATTGAAGTCTTGCAATAAGACAATCTCGTCTTCCCAGCCTACCATCCACTGCTGGCTTTGTGAAAACGTTTTACACGCTAAGTGGGCCGGGTTCACGGCCTCAGTTTCGGATGCAATCTCGCGTAGGTCTCGTCTCCACTTTTGCTGTGACCGTTGTCGTGCTGTTTAGGACGAAATGAGATCGTTCATGAGGCAGACTAAAAGCGGATTCAAGGAGTTGATTAGTGGTTTTCGTAAAATCAATGACCAACTCTGTGCGCTAGATACACAGTTTAGTAGTCTTCAACTACTAAATGAGTCTCTAAAGCGTAAGAAATCCTCTTTTAGTGATGTGCTTGTGGCGAATAATCTTCAGCCTGCTCAGCCGACAACTATGCAGCCGCTTATATCTCTGACCACTCCAAGGCCGGACCTGAGGAAAATTCGGCTTCCGAATATATCAGAATTAATCAGCAATTGTCCGATATGTCCTCTGTGGCATCGCTTAAAGTGATCCCAGACCCAATAATTCAAACCCCCGTAACAGTCACCAAACAGGGCAATCAACCGTCCGGACCCCCGGTACGTACTGATGCCGCTGTACTAGTTGCGGCGGCACCAAAACCCTTGCAGGTGATCCCACAATCGAAACATATTTTTGTTTTCCGGCTTGCCCCTGATACTTCTGAGATTGATATCTCGGCTTACATCAAAGCCAAAACAAAAGCCGACATAAAGGTAGTGGACATTACAAAATTTAAATATTCATACACCAGGCACACGTCATCTTTCAAAACACGTGTGCCCTTGCAGATGTTCAAGACGATTTGTTTCGCCAGCTTTTGGCCAGAGAATATTTTCGTCCAAGAACATCAGCCAAGTACGGTGAAAAAAAAATGACCAAACCTGTGGGTCATCTTCCTGAGTTTTAAAAAACTAATGTCTTCTCTAACACTTATCAGAATACAAGAGGGTTACTTAGTAAACTTCCCAAACTGTATTCTGATAGTTCTTTCTTTGCATCTCACATTATTGTATTTACAGAAACTTGGTTAAAGCCGGATTTCTTAAGCTCCGAAGTTTTTCCTAGTAGGTACAAGACTTTTAGATGTGATAGAACTCTGCGAAGAGGAGGAGGAGTGTTAATCTCTGTAGACTCCAAACTCGCTTCTGAAGAGGTAAAATCACAAGAGTTTGGTGACATTGAATTCCTTTGCAACATTTGTCCGCTATTCGTTTGGTTTTCCATCGTCTGTCTGATGGTGACCAGCTGATAGCTCTGGGTTCAATATCCCAGAACTAATGTGGTCAAATGTTGAAAATTCACCGTCTTTACAGCTTAACTCCCACCACGACTTCCCTGTGGGCATGTTTGACATGTCACTCGGACAAATTAACCACGTTAGAAATTATTTATGTCGGCTGCTGGACTTATGTTTCGTTTCTGATCCTGATGGAACTTTGCCCCTTTCTGACCCTGAGGATCCATATCATCCCACTCTTGAGCTTTCAATTGAAAACAATTCCTTAATTGACCTTAAGTCTACACTTAAATCTCATAAAGTTCGTTTCTTTCGTAAGGCTGACTTTATGAAATTAAATAAGTTAATTTCGGAATTTGATTGGTCTGATTTACTGGCCGATGATATATACTTAGCATTACAAAAATTTTATTTCACAGTAAACCCATTTTTTGACGTTTGTGTGCCGTGGAAATATCCGTCCGCGTCAGCGAATCCGCCTTGGTATACAAGGCATCTTATCAATTTAAAGAATAGTATGAGTAGACTTTTGAATAAACATAGATTATCTGGCTGTTCAGTTAGTTATTCTAGATACTTAGTAGCTCGGTCCAATTTCACCGGGCATAACGCAGAATGTTATAGGAGTTATATTCGCCGCTGCAGGATTCAGTTTACTCAGGATCCAAAGCAGTTTTATAACTTTGTAAACACTAAGCGTAAACATGTATCTTTCCCCCACTGCTTACGTTTGAGAACTCTTATGCGAACACTGATCAGGCAATGGTCGATCTCTTTGCACAGTTTTTTCAAACTACGTATTCACCTAGCAGCAGCTCAGCTCAGCCTTACACTTATAATATCCAATCAGCCAATCATATATTTCGCCCATCTTTCGATCAAAGTGGTGTGTTATCGGATCTTCTTAAGGTCAAGCCCGAGTATTCGCCAGGCCCTGATGGAGTACCAGACTGTGTTCTGAAGAACTGCGCCGAGGCACTGTGCAAACCGCTCGTTAAACTGTTTAATCAATCGCTGGAAACTTCGATCTTTCCCCTTATGTGGAAGGAATCCTTCATTATTCCGCTGCATAAAAAAGGGAAAAAATCCGACGCTGCTAATTATAGAGGCATCTCTAAATTGTTAGCAATTCCAAAGCTTTTTGAAAAACTAATCACTCCACATTTGCAACACCTATGTAGTTCAATAATAACTCCGTGCCAGCATGGCTTTATGAAGCGCCGCTCCACCACTACCAATTTATTGGAGCTAACATCTTTTATCACGGATAGCTTCCGGAATGGCTTACAAACAGACGTCATTTACACTGACTTCAGTAAAGCATTTGACTCTGTTAACCATTCGCTTCTTATAAGTAAACCTCGCGTTTAGTCCGCGCCACATCTGGGGGGCCCCAAGGAAGCCATCTTGGACGCCTAATTTTTACACTGTTTATTAACGACTTGCCCCTTGCCTTAACTAATTCACTTGTACTTATGTACGCTGATGACGTTAAGCTATGCCTTCAGTATAAATTCACTAGCGCCCAGTCTAGACTTCAATCCGATTTGGATAAACTTCAAAATTGGTGTTTAATTAATTTAATGTAAACTCATGCCTTTTTACCGATCTAGTCCTCACCAGGCTATGTACTTTCTCTATGGGAACGCCTTAGAACGATTAACTCAGGTTAACGATCTAGGTGTCCTATTAGATTTGAAACTTAAATTTACCGACCATATGTATATCTACCATGGTTAATCAAGCTATGGGTGTGCTTGGTTTTATTAAAATATGGTCAAAAGAATTTAATGACCCGTACATAACTAAAACGTTATATACATCATTCCGTCCGTCCGATTCTTGAGTATGGATCGTGTTTCATTAACAAACCGTAGAACGATGCTGGGTGTCATGTTTCTATACAATCTTATTTATGGAAATATAGACAGCCAGCATTTACTAACACGCTTAAATTTTAACGTTCCTAGTAGAAGGACTAGAAACTTTCGTCCTCTACTCCTCAGCCATTGTAGTTCGACATACGCCCAACACGATCCGTTCAGGTTATTATGTTCGGACTACAATGGTCTCTACCACATCTTGTCACCTTGCTCTACTAACAATCTTAAATCGCTTATATTAACCGCCTTACCTGTGCAACACTCTTCCTCGTGATATCTTTCTCCTACTTTTCGCTTAACTATCTCGGATCTATTCCCGCGATTCGAGCCGTACGTCACGCGGCAGCGTCCCTCGGTCGGTTGGACGGGAGGTGGGCTGTACGTATGCAGTGGGAACCGCGCAAAAAATAAGCGGGCTGGATTTATTGATGCATGATCTGCATTTTAAGGAAGTAATCTCGGCAGCGTAACAGCGGAACTGCGTCTGTTTAAATAGCCATGTCTTGGCTGAGCGAACGATGTCAGGGCTTAGACGTTTAGGCAAAGGGTTGCCACAGCATTAGGCATATAGCGTCTCGATATATACGAGGTATGAGATTTGTTAAGTTTATATTAACAGAGTTAATATAACTTCCATACACCAGCCAAATTGTCCAAATAGTAAAAACACTTTGATTGTTATTTTAGTTAATTTATTTTACGTCTGCACGCTCTCGCTGTCGTTAAGGAAGTAAGTAAGCGTACGCATATGCATACAAAAAAAATACAAAAAACGTTCAAAAAGCATAAAGGAGAAAGAACAATTAGAGAGAGAGAGATTTGGCTCTCCCTGAGATCAACATTGCTCTTCCCCTTCCTACACACACAATGTGTATGTGAATCAGTGTGACTTTTGGTTTTTCCAACACGCCACCTCAAAAATTACACTGATACAAATTAAGGATTAACAAAAAATAATATTTTTCAGACGAGTGCGTGCATATTCAAATTGTTGTTGTTTCTTTTCTTTTTCTTTTCTTGTCTGGGGTCTCTTTCTTTTCTGATCCAGCATTTGCTGCAAGGAATTGGGGAAACCCAGTAAAACCCAATCAGATCAATCAAAAAAAACATAAATTAACAAGATTCACTTCTTTATAAACAACAGTGGTTAGACTAAAAATTATTTTGGTTTGATTATTGTTAAATATATGTATATATATATATGCCAAGAGATCCAGTTTGTCTTGGTTAAAAGAAAACAAAATAACTTCATATAAAGGTTCAGGGTGCAAGTCCAGTAAGCCCCAGTTGGTTTCGCAGTGCAGTGAATCTAGCTGTTGGTAGCGGCTTCGTTAAAATATCAGCCAACTGGAAATCTGTGGAAATATACTTGACACAGATTAGTTTGTTTTCAATTTGTTCCCTGGTAAAATGATATTTAATATCTATGTGCTTAGTTCTCTTGTGGCAGGTAGGGTTATTGGCTATGCTAATACAACCTTGGTTGTCTTCAAAAATATCTATTGGGCCATTAGATTTTAATTTCATTTCATTCATTAATGACTTTAGCCATAATGCTTCTCTAACACCTTCAAATAAGGCCATATATTCAGCTTCGGTAGATGAAGCAGCAACTGATTTTTGTTTCATAGTATTCCAGGATATTGAACAATTTCCAAACATTTTAAATATATATCCTGTCGTACTTCTCCTATCAGTCTCGTTTCCAGCCCAATCTGAATCGACATATCCTATAAGGATATTATCTACTTTAGGACTCCTTTTGAACGATAACTTCAAGTCAACAGTTCCCTTTAGATATCTTAAAACTCGTTTAAGATATTGCCATAATTCTTTGTTATTATTATTAGTATACCGGCTTAAGATACTTATCGATGTACTCAAGTCCGGGCGTGTACACAACATTATGTACATTAAACAGCCAATTAAATTCCTACATGGTGCTTCACATGATTCTTCAGCTTGCAAGTCCTCATAATTTAGTTTGTTTGGAAGAGGGGTACTAACTGGGTTACAATCTTGCATATTGAATTTCTTTAAAACATTTTTAATATATGCAGATTGACTGAGACAAATTTGGTCATCTTTTCGATCAACTTTTATACCAAGGAAATGTCGTATTTCACATAAGTCAGTCATTTGAAATGTGCTTGAAAGAAAAGCTTTAAATTTAGACATGCTTTCGGAATTACTGGTAGCAATTACCACATCGTCAACATATAATAGTAAATATATATTTTTACTTATATTTCCCTTATTTAAAATATATATACATCGGTCTACCTCTAGATTCTGAAATCCAAAATTTTTAAGTGCATTTTCAAAAACCTCAAACCAGCATCTGGCAGCTTGCTTAAGGCCATAGATAGCTTTATTTAGTTTGCATACTTTATTTTCATCATACTGGTTTAAACCTTTTGGAACCTTCATGTAAATTTCTTCCTTTAAAGTTCCATTTAAAAAAGCTGTTTTTACATCCATATGATGGATCAGTAAATTATATTGATTAGAAAATGCTAAAAGAAATCTGAAACTAGAAATTCGTGCAACAGGTGCAAAGGTCTCATCATAATCCATCATATACTCTTGGGTGAAGCCCCTCGCTACTAGTCTTGCCTTATGTTTTAGTAAGTTACCATTTTCATCTTGCTTTAAACTAAAAACCCACTTGCAATCTACTATGTTTTTATTCATAGGCCTGTTCACTAAGCACCATGTTTTATTTAAAAAGTGCGAATTTAGTTCATCTTGAATGGCTTCCTCCCACAAGGCTCTGTCATCACGAAATTTAATTTCCTCATAAGTATTGGGAATATCACTTAAACATATTTGGGTATTCATAAGACATTTTTCTAAAAATCTATATGATAATTTTGGTTTATCTTTATTTCTCTCACTGCGTCTGACTTGTTGATTTTCATTTTCTTGTATATTATCACCAGTTTCAACTTCTGGATCGGTATTCTTGAGACAAGTGGAATTTTCATTTGAGTTTTCACCAAACTTTGAATCCATTGATTGATTCATTTCCTGTGATGGAAAATCTAACTCTTCATTCTCTTCAATTGGAGAATCATGACTTCTGCTAACATCATTATGTTTTACCACAGAGTCATTTTCATTTAAAGTCATCGATTTTATGCCTTTTTCGTCCACCACTACATCTCTAGCTATCATGAATTTTCTTGATTCCTCATTCCACAATTTATAGCCATTTGGTTCATACCCGACGAGTAAAGTCTTAATAGATTTCTCATCAAATTTTCGCTTACGCACTTTATTTAGTGCGTATACAGTTGATCCAAATACTTTCAAATATTTTAATATTGGCTTCTTTTTATGCCACATCTCATATGGTGTTTTTCTTATATTTTCCAAAGCTCTACTTGGGGACCTATTAACTAAATAAGTTGCTGTTAAAACGGCTTCACCCCAAAAACTTTTATTAAGTTTAGTACAGTTAATCATAGAGCGAGCTTTTTCGGTGATTGTTCTAATCATCCGTTCTGCAACACCATTTAATTGTGGGGTATGAGGAACCGTTAAATGATAGCTGATACCTTTTTCTACACAAAAATCACGCATTTCATTTGAGAGGTATTCCCTGCCATTATCAATATATAGATTTACCAATTTTAAGTTGAAATGAGCCTCACCTTTTGCCACAAAGTCTTTGAATACAAAAAACACGTCTGATTTATAAGTTATTAAGTATGTCACACAGTAATGTGTAAACTGATCAACAAAAACTACATAGTAGTTTTTATTATCAATAGTTGAGGGCGTAATTGGACCACAAACGTCAGAATGAACTACGAACAATGGGCGGTCAATATTTTCTTTGTTTTTAAATTTCTCAAATTTTAGCCTAGATTGCTTTCCGTTAATACACGCCTCACATATTTCATTTTTGTTTAGCTGTACGTTTTTTATAAGTTCAACATCTTCAAACAAGCTATTTCGTTTAATTTCTAAGAATTTTCCTACACTAATATGTCCTAACCTTTCATGCCACAAGCGATACTCTGCATCATTTAAACTTTTGGATGTATATACTTTACTATTTAAATAAAATTTCACAGTCGGTACATTATACTTACAAAAACCTTCAAATGCCAAGTTACCATCTTTGATTATTTTTATACCATCCGGATTAAATTGGACGGACATTCCAGCGTCTAGCATCTTCTTCACGGATAGTAAATTGTGCGGGATTTCCTTGCAATATAGCACATTTTTTAATGCAATGTTGTTTCCGGAATTGTTAAGACTAACTAGTCCTTTCGCAGTAGCATACACAAATTCTCCACGCTTTGCAATCTCAATCGCCACACTTGGGTTTACATTCTCGTACTCAGAAAATAAAGTTATATCGTTTACTATGTGATCTGACGCCCCTGAATCTAATATGAAATCTACGCCATCTGTCTGTTCACTGGAATTAGCTAATTTCATCATAAAAGCAAAAACACAGTCCGGCTGCGCGGTTGCCATCTGAGTCTGTCTCTCTCTAACAGCTACGTTCGTCATGAATGCAAACGAGCGTTCTGGCTGCGTTGCTGTTGCCATCTGGGCTTGTGTCTCTCTGACATTACTTTGGACATGAATATTCTGGTTGCCCCCTGCCTGCCTTTTTAAGAAGAAACAGTCCTTTTTCATGTGGCCTAATTTGCCGCAATGAAAACACTTTAGCTTAGGGATTAACTTCTTCTGGAATTGTTTCTTCACAAATTTTGTTTTTTTGTTTTTGTATGTGCTATTCCTAGGCTCTCGATTGCCTATAGCCTGCAACACTTTTGCACTTGTGTCCTTACTAACTCCTTTTAATTTGATTTCATGATCAAGGAGCCGAGTCTTTACGAAAGCTAGTGTTAAACTTTGCTCAGAGAGAGTTTCTATCGCTGTTGTTACCCCATCATAGCTAGTTGGGAGTGTTAAAAGCAAATGAGACACTTTGTCCATTTCATCTATTTTGGCTCCCGCCGCAACTAACTCAGTAACCAAATCATCAAATAATCGAAAATGGTTAACTAGCGGAGAATCACCTTTCAATTTTAAAGCCAATAGTTGTTTGCGTAATGAAAGTTGAGATGCCAGGCTTTTACGCTCGTAAATATTATCTAAATTCTCAAAAATCTCCTTAGCCGAGTTCCCGTTGTTAGCAAACACTAAAAAAGAGTCACTCAAATATTCAATTATGAGACTCTTTGCATTTCTCTCTGCTCGCTTCACTTCGTCACTTCTATCACCACTTGGTATCTCGTCAATTACTTTTAGTAAATCGTTTTCCTCCAACAAAGCCCTGACTCTAAATTTCCATATGGAATATTTTTCCCCGTTAAAAGGTGTTATGTTTCTCTTTCCTTTTTCCATCATACGAGAATAACTGTTCTTCTGTTCGATTGTTATGCGCTTCTTAGAATTTTTTTTGTTGCTAGTCTGCACTCACACTGAAAGCAAAAAAAAATGTACGCCAACCTGGCGCGTCGTTATACATATGTATGTACATATATGTATATGTACGTTGTTCACTTTTATTTTTATATGTATATCACTTTTATTATTCGTTAACAATCAAAGTATTCCACTATAGCGCTTAGTTGCAAATTGTGACTGGGCCCATAACCTATGAGATTTGTTAAGTTTATATTAACAGAGTTAATATAACTTCCATACACCAGCCAAATTGTCCAAATAGTAAAAACACTTTGATTGTTATTTTAGTTAATTTATTTTACGTCTGCACGCTCTCGCTGTCGTTAAGGAAGTAAGTAAGCGTACGCATATGCATACAAAAAAAAAACAAAAAACGTTCAAAAAGCATAAAGGAGAAAGAACAATTAGAGAGAGAGAGATTTGGCTCTCCCTGAGATCAACATTGCTCTTCCCCTTCCTACACACACAATGTGTATGTGAATCAGTGTGACTTTTGGTTTTTCCAACACGAGGAAATTAGCCACAGCTCTACACAGAGTCTAAAGTCCGAATAATAGTAAACTGCAAATTCGGAATGCTTTAGATTGGTTGTTATAACTACATGCATACGCAATTTAACCTTGTTTGTTTGTTCATAGAAGGTGGTCAGAAATGAAACTGCTTCTCAGTGGACTGTATATGAATTTTGTGGTGTTTATTGATTGACGGTTAAGAAATAACTGAATAAACTAAATGCGACGCAGCGCAATGATGCCTTAGGTATACATACATACATGTGTGAGAAAGGGAAATTATTAAGTATATAAGAAAATGGCGGCGCGTCGATCAGCGTTGCCATAGTTATTTGTATATAGAACTTCTTACAATATGATTAAGGGAAAATAAGATTCATGTTGCCTAAATCGCAGCAACATGAATAGATTCAAAGTTGCCCAAATGCATTCCGTTCCTCAACATCCCGGCCCGCCCTGAAACATCGTTTCTGAATTTGGTAAAACTGCGATCTTGGTTATAGGGCTTCTCCTGAAGTAGTTTTCAATTTGACAGTACGAACTCTACCATCTGTTCCTGTGTGAGTTGAGATGACCCTTGCAAGTGGCCAGGCTGCTGGCGGAGTATTCGAATCCTTGATGAGAACAACTGATCCCAATTCCACATTGGGTTGCGGGGTTCCCCACTTTTGGCGATGCTGTAGCGTAGTTAGGTATTCCTGGTGCCAGCGCTTCCAGAATCCTTGGTATAGTGCTTGAACTCCCTGCCAGTAGTCCAGTCGATTTTCCTGTATGTGGCTCATGTCGCCTTCGGGAATTGTTGTGAATGATCTGCCTATGAACAGGTGTGCTGGAGACAGATATGTGACGTCGGTGTCCGGTGTATAGTACAGTGGTCTTGAGTTTACCACTGCACTTATTTGTGCTAATAGGGTGTGCATCTGTTCAAACGTTAGGATAGTGTTGCCAATGACGCGGCGCAGGTGAAGCTTGACTGATCTTACGGAAGACTCCCACTTTCCTCCCCAGTGAGGTGCCTTCATCTGCCAATGTCTGCGAGACTCGATCCTTATGCTGTGAAGATGCCAGAAGTTGTTGCATCTCGTCCAATGCTCGCCTTGCTCCGACAAAGTTCCTGCCATTATCACTGTAGATTTGTGCACATTTTCCTCGGAGCGACATGAATCTTCTCAGAGCGGCTAGAAATGTCTTCGTGCTGAGATCAGTGGCTAGTTCCAGGTGTAGTGCCGAGGTGACGAGGCACACGAAGAGGCATATGTATCCCTTTGACTTCTTAGCGTTGCGACCCTTTCGATCCTTGAGAGTAATTGGTCCAGCGTAATCACATCAAGAATTGACAAAGGGAAGTGATTGTGTGATTCTGATACTTGGCAAGTCGGACATGAGTTGATTCGTAGTATGGTGTCTTTGACGAAAGCATCTGATACAGTTGTGGTTGACCTTTCTAATCAGGTTGCGTGCTCCAATTATCCAATATCGTTGGCGAACTATTACAAACAGTGCAGATGTGCCTGGATGTAAGTTTACCCAGTGATCGTGTTCCAGGATTAGCTTCGTAATGTGGTGTGCCTTAGGGAGTAATATCGGGTGTTTGACTTCTTCTGGTAATTGGGACTGCCTCAAACGGCCTCCAACTCGTAGCAGACCATCCTGTCCAATGTACGGGGTTAGCTTGAATAACTGCGACCTGTTTCGCAGTGGTTGATCCCTTTGTAGAAGCCTTCTGTCATCTCCAAAGCACGCCTGTGCGTTCCGCAGGCATACTACTTGTGCTGCCTTGATTTCTTCAAATGACAGTATCGTGGATTCGACTCGTTTTCGTGGTTCTCTCAGTCTTTGAATAAAACGTAAAACATAGCCCACGGTATGTACCAGCTTTCGCCAGGATGAGGCGCGATGGACTAGTTCGTCAAATTCTGATAATGAATTGTCCATCTCCTTCAAGGTGAGCATGGCTGTGGTCTTCAATTCGCCTTGTGCATGGCTTTCTGAAATATTCAAAGAGAGTTCTGAGTTTTGAATTTTGACTGTATACTCATCTTCATCGTGTAGCCAAGTTGGTCCGTTCCACCAGAGGTGAAATTCCATGAGCTGAGTAGCCGTCATTCCCCTCGATGCACAATCTGCGGGGTTTTCCTTTGAGCTTACGTGATGCCAGGCGTGTCGTGGCAACGTTTCAAGAATTTCCGATGTGCGATTTGCGACAAATGTTTTCATCTTCGATGGTGGGTATGATAACCAGGCTAATACAATTGTTGAATCACACCATGCATAAACTTGTATATCCTTGTGTCGTAAACCATCCTTGAGTGATCGTACCAGGCGACTTAGCAGCAATGCTCCACAAAGCTCCAGCCGTGGTAGTGATTGTTGTTTCAGTGGTGCTACCCTAGTTTTGGCAGCCACCAATGAAACCGAATATGTTCCGTCTTCATGTCGAAACCTACAGTAAACAGCAGCAGCATATGCCTTGGTTGATGCGTCGGAAAAGGCGTGTAGTTCAATTGAGTCCTCCCTGTTGGGAACAAATCGTGATACTCTCAGCTTTTTTAGCGTGTCGAGATCTGCTCTGCACTTGAGCCATGGTTCGGCAATGTTTGGTGGAAGCTTCGTGTCCCAGCCCAGGTCCAATAGCCATAACTGTTGAAACATGATTTTAAATTGAACCACAATCGGCGATAATAAGCCAAGAGGGTTAAAGATACGCGCAACATCTGATAGGATTTGCCTTTTTGTACAATTCGGATTTGATGTCAAGCCTGTCTTGTACATCAGCTGATCGTCGATTGAATTCCAGTAAATTCCAAGTACTTTTACTGCTTCTTCTTCTCGTTCGGTGCTGGATTCGCGTCTGCAGATACTTGATGAATTGGACACCCACTTGTCGAGTTCCAATTTGGCGTGTGACATGAGTTCTAATAACTCATTCCTAATAGCTATTAGCTCATTCTCGTTGTTCGATCCAGTAAGTACATCGTCTACGTAGAAATCCTCCAAAAGGATTTTCGATGCAGTAGGATATTGCTCCTTGTGATCATATGCCAGTTGTTCTAACACTCGTACAGCCAGGTATGGTGCACAAGCGGTTCCATAAGTTACAGTGTCTAATTGATAGTGCTTAAGAGGCGCTGATGGATGCTCTCGCCAAACAATACGTTGATAGTTTTGATGATCGGGGCCCAAATTTGGCGAAACATTTTAACGATATCTGCGGAGAATACATTCTGAAGCGTAGGCATACGGAAAAGAGATTGCGTTGAATACTAGGCCCAATGTGTAATACGTCATTTAGTGCAACTCCGTTGGCGTCTTTAAATGACCCGTCGAATACGATCCTAAGTTTTCGCCCAACTATAGGATGATGCGGCAAATAGAAGAAATTGCCTGAATCGAAGCTTGGTGTTCTGATTTCGTGCATATGGCCAAGACTGATGTATTCCTGCATAAACTTGATGTACTTTTCTCGTAAATCCTGATTGTGCTGTAGTCGTCTTTCTACAGCCATGAAGCGGGATTGCGCTCCCTGGAGCGTGTCTGCAAATTTCGGGTTTGCTATTTTGAAAGGTAGCTCAACTATATACCTTCCAGTGTCATCCCTTTTGTGAGTTTCGAGGAAATGTTTCTCCACCTTGTCTTCGTCTGGATCCTTGTGTGCGTAGCAGCTTACTTCTTCTATCTCCCAAAATCGTTGTAGTGTAGTGTCAATGTTGCATGTGGAGAATAGAGTTGTAGTTGTTGGAGAATGATTAACTCCAACCGATGTAGTGACCCATCCAAATATTGAAGAAATGGCAATAAGATTGCCCATGTTGTCGTGCATCTTTTGGCCGGTTAGGGTGGCCCAAACGTAGTCGCTCCCCAATAAAATGTCTATCGGGGCCACTGATGCGAAGTTGGTATCCGCCATCAGGAATCCATTCAACACATTGAGCGATGATGGATCGACATTGTGTCTCTGCAGCGAAGATGTGATCTTACTTAGAACGTGTGCGGTAATCTTAAGAGTGTTGTCCGAAACTCTAGATTTGAGATGCAGCTGAGTGACCCCTCTGGTTGCCTCAGCCTTGATGGCAGAAATTCCTGACACTAGAATTCGTGATGATGAACGTGCTAGCCCAAGTGCGTTGATGCAACGTTCCGAAATGTACGACAATTCAGATCCACTGTCGAATAGTAGCCGGCAGCTTGTATATATCCCATTTGCGTTTTGGACATATACCAATGCAGTCGGCAGCGTGCTTTGGCGACGCCCATAATTGTTGGGAATTGCTACAGAACCTTGTGCGTCTGCAGCCGATTGTGAGCCGTATGCTCGTGCGATGTGACTGACTGTCACCGATGTAGTGTGAGAAGCGTCCTGATTACGCTGGTCCTCCCTTCCTGTTGACACGGTCTGTGCCGTATCCTGCGAATTGATCGTGGTTGCTGCAAAGCCTTGCGCGTTTCCAGCCGGTTGTACATGCAATAAAGTATGATGCCGAGCATGGCATATCCTACAGTTGAATTTGGATTCACACTGCCTGGTAAAGTGTCCAGGCTTCAAACAGTTAAAACATACCGATTTCTCTTTTGCCGTTGCTCTTCGTTGTTCACAACTAAGCGCCAGAAAATCCGCAGATCCAACCAGATTGGGTCCGTTCATGTTGCCCTTGACGTCATTGCTTCTCTCGACAGCCATCATAATATGCATAGGTTTTCTCGCCTTTTCAACTTGCTTGATCTTGCCATCCCCGATGCTTTGTCGTTGACTGAGTTCAAACTCCTCACAGCGTGTATCCAGGAACTTGAACAAATCCTTGGTTGTTGGTGAGTTTAGATCGCGGCTGTCCTCGATCCATTTGCGACGTGTTTCTGCATCCATTTTTTGCAAAATTAGAAAAATGATCCAGCAATCACGTGTGTTTTCCCCAATTGCGTCCAATGCACGAACTATTTCGTTTGCTCCATCAGTCACTTTCCTTAGCCCTGATACATCAATCTTTGTTGTTTCCGGTAGCTTTGTGAACTGTTCCAATAGTGAAAACACAATATGGCGTGGTCTGTCGTACCTCTCGTTTAAACGCGACACTGCTGTTTCATATGCGCTGTCAGTAATTGGCAAATGTGCAATTAGATTCGCTGCTTCATCGGTCAATAGTGATTTTAAATAGTGAAACTTCTGTGTATCTGATAGTTGTCGCTTCTTATGGATAGTGCTTTTATAGATATCCCAAAATGCTGACCATTCCTTGTAGTCTCCCGAAAAACGTTTGATTTGAATTTTCGGTAGTTCATTATGCGTTGCTACCGCGTTCATTGCGTCATCTTGTGAAATAGGTGTACTTGCTGCTTCAGAAACCGCCATTCGTTCTAGCATCTGTTGTTGTTGTTGTAGTAACCGGAAAAGTGCATCTGCATTACCTGGCATTGACTCATTGCTTTGAGTGCTTGTTTGTGGCTCCAGTGAGCGCTTTCCTGAGACAAGTAACTCCCTTGCCCTCAGGTACCTTCCTTCGTACTCCTCGTAGTCGTTGGCTGGATCTACGTACCCATCGACCGCATCGTGATGCGATATCTTGTCGCCAATCTTCTCGAATTCGCTCCATGCCAAATCCAGTCGATCCAACAAGACATCGATTCCATCCTTCGTTTGTGTTGCAGGTAAACGCTCAGCTAAGGACACGATCCTCGTGATCGTACCCTTCAGTCTGCGGCGGCCTACAACCAGCAACTTGTATTCCTCCATTTAAGGCAATATTCCGTGTAGTGGTGAATTATTCCTCCAGTCAATCCGGCTCGAAGGACCAAAAGTTTACTATGGTCAGAAATGAAACTGCTTCTCAGTGGACTGTATATGAATTTTGTGGTGTTTATTGATTGACGGTTAAGAAATAACTGAATAAACTAAATGCGACGCAGCACAATGATGCCTTAGGTATACATACATAGATTTACATGTGTGAGAAAGGGAAATTATTAAGTATATAAGAAAATGGCGGCGCGTCGATCAGCGTTGCCATGGTTATTTGTATATAGAACTTCTTACAATATGATTAAGGGAAAATAAGATTCATGTTGCCTAAATCTCAGCAACATGAATAGATACAAAGTTGCCCAAATGCATTCCGTTCCTCAACAGAAGGACACGTCCGGTTCTGACCATTCACCTCCGGCTAGATAAGAAAGTGGGGTTCTTTAATCTATCGAGAAGCCTTTGGAGCTTACAAAAATTTTGGCTAAGTCTGCTATATTTTCTTTTGTTTGAACTCAGCGCCACTGATTAATGGTAGTGTTATCAACGATCTCACCAACTCGGTGCATGACGAAGGGTTGTAAATTGCGTGGGTCGATGTTTAGCCACTGAAGAACAGTCTTAGAATCGGAACACCAACTGCAGTTATCTATTCGTAAACCTCGCGTGTTTTTAATTTTTTTTGGTAGTCCAACTCCCATAACGGCTGCCAAGAGTTTCATACGTGGAATGGGGTCGGGTTTCAGCAGCGCGACCTTGTATTTGGCGGCTACTATTACTGTATTGACATTGTTTTCCCGTTTTATACAAAGATATGAAACTGCGGCAAAAGCGTATTCGCTAGCGTTTACAAAGGTATGTAGATCAATTTTCTCTGCGTCTGGTAGCAAACTGAAGTAGTGTCCGGGAAATTCCAATTTAGTGGCTTGTAGAAAGACGATTTTCCATTGCATCCAAAATAGTAGCTCTTCTGAAGTAGCTCTTCAAGAAGAGCTATCCCAGTCTTTGCCTGACTGCCATAGTTTTTGAAGTAGCATCAGACCACACCTGGAGTCCACAGCCTTCATTCCGAAACTGTCGGTGCCGCGGCTAACAAGAATTACAACCTTCTTGCAACAGCAAAGGTAGTGGTTCAGGCAGAGAACTGACAAGTAGCTAGATTTTGAGCCCTGCTTGACTCAGGATCACAGATCAATTTGATTTGTGTCCTTTGTTCTTCCCCAAATCATACCAATTAAAAATATCAGCTTCTAGTCTGGAGCAACAATCTATCCGAGGATCTAAAGCAATCTTAATATTAGCAATCCGGTCACGGGACAACTACCCGTTGGGGACTGCGGCGCTTGACAATGACTTCTACGAAGACGATAAATTGATGGGTGCTGACTCAGTGGCAGAAGCAGTTAAAATCCAAAGTGAATAAAATATTACTACCATACTGTTTCAAACTACGAAAGTGGTGCTCAAATAATGCAAAACTACAGCAAGGAATACCCAATGAGGATACCATGAGCGATGTAAAATTGGGTGAGACCTTGGACCAATACATTGTTAAACCCTCGGCCTCATATGGATGCCCAATAAAGACCAACTTTGCGGACGAACGCAGCAAAGCTAAGGTCTGGTCGTCACAAATCTTTGACCCAATGGGTTTGTTTGGCGTCAGTTGTCGTCAAGGCAAAGATATTCATGCAACACCTCTGGGAATTGAAAATGGCTTGGGATGATGAATTGCCCTTAGAACTTCAATCAGACTGGAAAAACTATTGTTCTAACCTGAAATTTCTAAATAAATTGAAAATTCGAAGACACATATTTGATAGAAAGGTTCCAGTCTCGCAAGAATTACACACCTTCATGGACGCCTCAGAAAGGGCCTTTGACGCACCAATATACGTACGAGCAATGTACAAAAATAGGCAAGCCTCGGTAAGACTGCTATGTTCCAAGTCTACAGTGGCACACACAGCGAAGCAATCCTTGCGCAGACTAGAGTTGTGCGCAGCAGTCCCAGACAAGATTTACGCTTATCTTAAGACAAGGTTGCTGGGTTCCTTTGGACGAATTCATCCGTCATGATAGGGTTTATTAATGCAACGGCTTCCACTTACCACATGTTTGTGGCAAATCGGATAGCCAAGATTCAAGAAGTGACGGAACCGTCTCAATGGCGTCACGTATCATCCGTCAACAATGCAGCCGACGTCTTTCCAGAGGAACAACATCTAGCAAACTCTCGAGCAACAGTATGTGATTTTATGGACCCCTTACGTTCTTACATGAATCAAGGGAGGACTGGACAAAAATGCCAGCCATTATTTCGACGAATTAAGAACAAAAAAACAAAATTCGTCAGCATGGACGAACACATTCGGAGGGAGGTATGCAACTCTAGGCACAGAAACTCCTTTTATAAATTAAACCGGATTGTTCCGTACATTCTGCGATTCTGTTGTAAGGCTAATAGAGCGTCAATAAAGGCACTATCTCTGGGTGAGCTAAGAACTGATGGGTTAATTCGAGTAGGAGGCAGACTCGAACATTCAAACGTATCCGAGGACGCAAAACATCCAGTTATGCTCCCCTATAATGGCACAAATGTAAAAATGATCCTAAGAGAATTTCATGAGACCAACATTCATAGCGGTGCCCAAGCCTTGCGTGCCATTGCTCGGCAACAATATTGGATCATCAATGAAAATACAATAGCGAGAAGCATAGTACACAGCTGCGTGCGATGTAACAGAATCGCCCAAATTAATGAGTCAAATTATCGGAAATTCGAGAGAGTCACGCGGGCTTGCCCGTTCTTTAACTCTGGATTAATTTTCTGTGGCCCCATATGGATTCATCACAAGATTCGAGGAAAACGTCCTGAAAAGGCCTACATCGCAGTGTTCCGTTGTTTCTTCATGAAAGCAATTCATTTGGAGTTGGTATCCGATCTCACAACAGACGCCTTTTTGGCCGCTCTCCGCCGGTTTCTTGGACGTCGAGGGAATGGGATTGCGAAAATGCAACAAATTTTATTAGAGCCAACAATAAATTAAAAAAGATCGAAACCACAATTTTCTCAACGAAAGCGAAGGACACCATAGTTCAGCATTGCAACAAAATAGACTTCAAATTCAGTCCCCCAAGAGCACCGTCCTTGGGTGGCCTATGAAATTCGCAAAACGGCTGCTAGTATCAGTTACAGCAACGGCGAGGTCGAGGCGATCCTTAATTCACGTCCTACACTCCCATGTCAGGCCCCACTGACGAATCAGCTTTAACGCCAGGATACTTCCTAATTGGAGAACCAATAACTGCTCCTCCTGATACAAAAATCATCCCGTGCGGCAAACTATCTTCAAATATTAAAGAGAGATTGCTAGTCCTTATAAAGGAAAACAATTCTCAAAACGTATCCTGGACCGGACAACCTCGTTTGGGTAGGGGAAATCAAAACGTCATCTGGAGTTTTTAAGAGACCAGTGACTCGGCAAGCTCCACAGTTCCCAGAAGAAATTAACAACAAGCGCCCATTAGTCGACACCCGTCGAGGCGGAGCAGTCTTTACAAAGCAAAAAAGAAAAAAAAAATCATCAATGCCTGTAATTCTAGCGCTATTTCCACTAGCGATGACAAAGCCTATTAAAGTATAGGAGTTCAGTTACAAGTCAGGAATATTTTACCACGAGAACCACAAGAATTGTAGTTTCAGAATAGACAATATAACAATATAATATATTACGACTTGGATCCCTACTGGAATGATATGAAGGTACTTTCAGTTGGATTAACAGAGCTCGCACACTAGTGCCAGAAATTGACAAACGTAGCAGCATGAACTTCCATTCTGGACCACTTTAAAAATCTGTTTGCAGAGCTTGAGGCAGGAAATAACCTAATGCATCACTCGCGGCAACGTAGATCACCGTTTAATATTGTTGGAACTATAGCCAATTCATTATTTGGTGTACTCGACGCAGAAGATATGGCCAAAACTATAACAAAAGTTAAGGGTAACGAAGACTTCCTCCTAAAGCTGCTTTAGAACCAGACATCCATTGTTGACTCCACCATCAATTTGGTGCGAAAATGAAGTTTGGCTACCAACAACCGCTTCAGATCGTTGGAACAACAGATGATCCTCTTAAATAAACATCGAGGAATACTTTCCTCAAGGCGCACATTTGGAGTGTTGGCACCTAGTGCCAAGACCTACTACCCTATTGCACACTTAGTAATTTGATCCAATCAATATGCATCAGCAGCAATATACAAACCCACTAGCCTATTAGCAATAAGCATAAACAATATCCAACCTAATAACCCAGCACTAGTAGACGGCGCCAGAAGCAGAAATCAGCATTATCAGCAAGAAGAATGACCGACTGTCCAAAACCCAAGTTAAACCCAAGCATGTGCTAGCAATGCATAAACAAGCAATCTGAGTCAGCTGACTCAGATGTGGGTGACCCTGGCATTAACATTAGTTTGAGCACGTCCACAACATTGACCTTCCGTAGATTTAAGTATGTATAATTTAGCATCTTATATAAGAATGATTCTTCTGAAATAAAGATAGTTGCGAGATCAGAGTCAATAGTCTCGTTACTCAGTGCTGAAACTACGGCACTTAAAATTGACCTACTTCATGTGATCCTGTGTAAAACGATTCACAAAGTAGGACTCTCTATAAACTATCTAATTCACGTGGCTCCAGGGTAAACGGGCCACAAGTAGAATCCGCGGCATACCAGTCTACTTCAAGTATTGCTCCCATGAAACGGACCACAAGTAGACCCCGCATTACATAACCACTTCGAGTGCTGCTCCCGTGAAACGGACCACGATGAGATCCCGCGGCATACCAGTCTATTTCGAGTGTTGCTCCCGTGAAACGGACCACCAGTAGACCCCGCGTTACCTAACCTACTTCGAGTGTTGCTCCCGTGAAACGGACCGCCAGTAGGACCGGTCGATAAGGAATCAGCCGAACCACCATACCACCGGTACTTGAGGAAAACCAGCCCAGGACTTCAAGCACCCCACATTAACTCCAGCCTGATCACAGCAAGCGCCTGGTCAACCCGAGCAGTCCCTTGCAGAATCCAGGTAATTTAGTCAGACTATTTACGGTCTTTGACTACGACTCCGGGACCTAAGGCTACTCCCGCGAGTTCAAGTTTGACGTAGTTGCCGCATAACGCTCTACGGACGAACATGGAGCCAGCATTAATGATCCTCACCACACTAATGAATCTTCTTGCAAATGGTTTACAGCGAATGCAGAGTAAGATAACTAATGATAACTAATATTCGCCATAGAATAATCAGCCCAACTTTATTATCACATACACAGCTACGAGATCAACTTAACCAAATTCGGAATCATTTGCCACCCAAATAAATCTTGCTAGTCGCTACCACTGATGTCCTTCAGCTCTACAAAATAATATTTGCCCAAGGCAGTATAACTGATACTCCCGCCATTTTTCGAATAACAATACCACTGGTGTCGTCAGAGATATTGGATGTCTTCAGTATCATGCCCATTCCAATATGGGAATCGAAAGGTTGGATCTTCACACAACTATCATAGCTGTCAATGCCCATAGAGATAGTTGTATTGGTTTTATTTTAAAAGGACGAATTTAAAAAATGCACAACTATAAAAATTGAGCAGCATATTTGTTTTCATCACTTAGCGACATACAATGTTGACAGCAGATGCGAATTCCAGTTATTTAATAACAAGACTGGAACTGAATGTCAGAAATGCACTCTAGCATGGTTAAAAACATGCACGAAGATCGGTTATTGAACGATCTACCTTGGCCCACTTGGTTAGTTTTTGAATACGCCGCCAAGGAAAAGTCAACGCTTTCGAGAGTCCGACACATTTTCTCTACGAATCGTGCCATGGACTCTCAAGATGGCTATCGTTGTTTCCGGCGAGAGTTTCTTCCCATTTGGCCTTGTGGCAGGATCCAACTTCTGCAGGATTATCTGGATAAGCAAGCATCCTTGGATCTCGGCAGCTGATTCCGCATATTCGCGTCAGTAATTTCCAGAGCTCTCACCGTATCCAAGGCTCCCGCAGGCATAAAATGAGCCACCGGAGCATTTCCATTTTCGTTAGGTGAGGATAGCTGCCAATCGTGGTCTTAAAAAGGCGCAGAAATCCGCCCACTCGCTGAAATTTCGCATCGGCAACGGCTGGCTTGTATGGCATTGGCGATACACTGGTACCGTCGAGAAGTGTGGAGTGGGCAGCAATTCTCATGGAGCGCTTGGCAACCTCCACCTGAATGTCGACCTGCACATCAGTCGCCAGCTGCGAGCTTAATTTAAGCTCCTCCAACTCTTGTTGCGCCATAATGCAATCCTCATCCCGCGCCGCAGCCTTCACCTTACGATGCCGCGTCTCCATCTCCTGCCAGGTCACCTCTGCTCTTCTCCGCAGCATCCTTTTCCGGGTTGCGGCAGCAGCTCCAATAGTCTCAGCTCCAGACTAGAGGTGAAGAACTATCAATGGCGCTATCGACACTATCGATGGTTGGCCGCTATCGAGCCGCAATCGATAGTGTCGATGGTGACTTCGATAGCGTCTCAGATCGCTAAAATAATTTAAACATTCGCTTGTGTAAAAATTTAACAATTTTCCGCAACGCCTACTGCGCCAAGTCCAGAAATGCAAACATGCGATTTCACCATCACAGACTCTGAAAAGGATTTTGCACCCAATAAGTAGAGTAACTCAAAAAGGAGTAAGATTTCACATGTTTGGAAATATTTCAAATATTTGAAAACTTAAAAAAAAAATTTTAATGTCGGACCATAGTATCGGTAACAATCGATGGCACTATCGACGGTTTGAAAAAAACCGGCTATCGATGGCACCGACTCTCGATAGTTCTCCACCTCTACTCCAGACTCCATTATGCAATAAAATGCAACAAGCGCATGTGAAAGTGGGAGACAAATCAGACAAGAATACATGCTGATAGCAACAGCTGTAGCTAAGCGTATTATAATTATTTTTCATGCATTTTGTGGTGGCTGCTCGGCCCAACAATTAACATTATGTTTATTTAAGATTCTATTCTTCATGATCTTTAAATTAAAGAGGTACTTTGTACAGGTGGTGTGTCTCGGATCTCTCCGATCTTGTTTAACGTGGCGTGTTCCACACTGAAGGGATTACAACCACGGCACTCGAATATACCTACGAGTAGGCATATAGTGCACGGGCACGGATAGTACGCCTGCCAACGCCCCGGAATAGAAGCTATAGCAAATACATAGCAACTAGCCCGGTACCAATTTAAGTATCTGCGAGTCGGACAGAAAACTTCCCCTTGGTGAGGAGCGACGTGTATCTATCACCTCTGCTGATCTATGGGTCACAGCGCCCGAGTTGTATAACGCAACTCCACGTCGAGTCCGAGGACTCTACCCACGATTTGGGTATCAACCACAGCCACCACGATACTCCCACAAGGGGGCCTACCTCAAATGGTAGTGCTTGGACACTATCCAACCCGTGGTACCGAAGTTTGTGGGCTCGGTGACCCACCCCTTTAGCTCCGACAAGCTCGGATGGGGTACCTTCCCATATTAGTCGCCTCCTACGACAAGCTATGGGGAGCTGTGGCAGTATTCTACGCCGCTACCACACGGCGAGAAAAATGGGCTACTGCAAGCCCCTCCTCCTCCGAAACACCTCCTCAGCAAACTCCGTGAGTCTTCTGGTCCTGTCGCCGCTCTCCAAAATCCTTCCAAATGTCCAGGTTTCGCCAACGTGCTGCAAACCGAGTCCATCGAGGTCTCGCAAGTCTGCATAAAGGGGGCAAGCACATAAAATGTGTTCCCAGTCCTCATTAGGATCGCCACATGAGCATGCAGCAGTGTCGCTAAGGGCTCTTCTATGCAGAAATGCATTGAACGACCCGTGCCCTGTCAGCAAGAATCCCGCGCGCATGGAGAACCCGAAATCCGGATTCCGATAGACGAACCCTGCACCTGGGATGAACTTGTGAGTCACCCGACCAGGCGAATCACCATCATCCCATCTGCTCTGCCAGTCCGACAGAAGGCATTCGTCTACCCGCGCGACTTGTTGCGTCCAGCTCAGACCTGAAAGGTCCTCGCCATAGAGCCAGTCGTTCCCCTCCAACGGGTATCCACGCTTCAACTTGTACTTGACGGCTATTTTCATAGCAGCCAAGTCAAGAAGCGGGGCTCCAGCAAGCACCTGCAGTGCCAGGGTTGACACTGTACGGCATACCGGCAGGTATCCTGAGGGCATCCTGAGGGCAGCCTCTAGTTACTGGAACATTAACAGTCCCAGAACTGCTTCGGATCTCTGCTCTTCTGTCTGACAAGAAGCTCTGCCACAAGCTCAACTCACGGCATCCCAAGTCGGCGAGCCGGCGCAGTGCAGCACTCCATTCGACATTGTCGAACGCACCCTTGAAGTCGACGAAGATGCCGAGCACGTATCTGGCTGGCAGCGACACTGCTCTTAACGTGCCTCCAAGCGTCGTCGACACATCGTTCTTGGCGGAATCCGAACTGCCATCTGCATCCTTCCGGAAGAACTTCTCTCACACGATCAACCATGATGGCCTCAAGCACCTTGCCAAATACTGGCAACAGGCATATCCCACGGTACGACGAGGGTTCGCACCTATCCTTGTCGGGCCCCTTGAGTAGCGCCACTACACGTGGGCACTTCCACTCTCGGGGGAAGTAACCCGACTGGATGCAACGGAAATAAAGCGCCGTCAGATACTGAGGTATGGCGCGCCACACTGCTTTGCAGATAGTGCCATTGATGCTGTTCATGCCGGGAGAGCGACGGCTCTTCAACCTGGCGACACAAGCATCAACCTCTACTTCCTCGAGGGCCGGTGGGACCTCCTCCGCTCCGGCAATCGGTGCATCGGACTCCGCAACTGGGAAAAAGTTACGGAGGAGCACACGCGCACAGTCACCCCAATCGGTGACCAGCTCGCCATCAACGCGGAGGCACCCAATCTCCGTGCACTTTCTGCGTCCTCGGCAGATCTTGTAGACGCGCCCCCAGGGATCGTGTGCGTTTTCTCCCACGAAGCGTCTCCAGCTGTCCTCCTTCGCCCTTAGGATGAGCTTCTTGTAATCGTCTGAGGCTTGCCTCAGCGCGACCACCATTAGCTCAGCCGCATCGTCGTCTCCTCGACGGCGAGCGTTTTGAAGCCGGCGGCGAAGTCTCCTCACTTCGCGTTTCGCCGTGTTCAGGTTGGCGGTCCACCAACCTGACGACCTTCTCCTAGGCGATCTCGGCGTCCTCCTACCCATTGCAAGGTCACACGCATCGTGGACCATGCCGCGCAGGGTCGAAACTTGCTGATCCAACGGCGACTGTGAGAAGTCTTCCGGAATATCGGCTGCCCGACTCACCATCTCCTGTTCGAACAACTGCCAGCGAGCATTGGAGATGTTCCAGGACGGCACAGGAGCTAGGCTCTCAACTGCGCGCGTAGTCGTTGGAGTAACCACAACAGTAATCATGTTATGGTCACTCAACTCCCACTCTCCACTCGAATGTGGCCCACATCGATGCTGCGTCGTTGGCAATTGTCACGTCGATATCGCTACGCGCACGAACGTGAACACCGGGCTGGGCTGGTTGAGGGCAACGGCTCCATTCTCCAGCATCCACTCAGACAGCAGCTCACCCCGGTTGTAGTTAGCATGTCCCTCGGGGTTCCGAGGGAGTTTGCTAAACCACATGGGGGATGCTGCATTCGCGTCGAGTCCCAGGATTGCGGGGGTTCAGCTGGCCTGGTACTTTGTACAATATTATATAATATGACTTAAATTTAATCAGCGATAAATCAGAAAAAAAAACCTATTTTCATTGAGGGTTACCACTTAGGCGAATCTTCGGCCAGCTGATCGAGAATTAATCTAGTCTGGTCTGTCTAAGAGAGGAGAGCAAATAGCGCGGGAGAGGGCAGCTGGTCTTTTCGATTTTGGGACTGAGTCGAGCCGGACGTGCAGAGTGAGAGTTAGCGAAAAAACCTTTTTTTTAGTGGTCGCAATTTCAGTGTCGCACTTGGCAGAGCGGAAAAGAAAACTGCTAATCCGCGGGATCGTGAACGAGCCGCGAGTTCGCATGCCTTAACCGCAGGGAAGAAGTGGCCCTTAGGAGCACGTGGCGAAAGGGCCCCACGAGAGCGACATCAGAAACGTGATGGAGAGTGAGAAGCGGTCGACGAAAGGAGCCCACGCTTTTTCCTCCCAACTTATTGGGAAAAAGCGGGCCTCGACACGGAGAATTACCCGGCTAACCTCAGGGCCGGCTCGCACGTATCCTCTACGGAGTCCCGCTCGTGCAGGGCTTGAGAGAGTCTTCAAGGAGAGAACGGGAAAACGCTACACGACGACGTTGGAAATGGCCGAAACCGGAGAGAGGAATAACTAGGAGAGAAGAGAATCGCCAAAAACGGCGAGGGAGTTCTAAGTGAGGAAGACAGCAAATTCATCAAGTAAACCGCGCAAAGAGGAAACGGCGTGAAAAAAAGGACGGAGCGCGATAAGAAAGGAAGACAGAATTGGAATCGAGCAAAGTTTTTTTTTTTAAAGAAGAAGACTGAAATGTGAAAAGAGAGAAAGAGAACACGTGTTGAAAAAGAGGAAAGGCAAGAAGCCGAAATTATACGAAAATTTTAAAGAAAAAATTTGAGATTGTGTAAAAGGTGAATATTGAAAGAAAATGTGAAGATTGAAAGAGAACTTAAGGAAAAATCGAAAAAAAAAGAATTTAATAAATTTTAAGTTATTATGAATAAGCTATGGTGCGAGACGAATGTCCAATTGCACTGTTTTTTATTTGTTTTTGCCGAAATTAAGTGTAGTTATGCCCTAACAAAAAAAAGGGAAAAAATAAGTATAGAAAAGTTTCAAAAGAAAGATGTGTGCTGGAAATAAAAAAAAGTATATGAAGGAAACATACACAGCTGGCCAAAATAATAAGTACACGCTCATAAGATTTCTTCTATGTCACGTAAATCTTTTTTGATAACCGTAACGAACCAATTCTAATTTCTTCTAGTTTTCTGGCATAATGTTGATTATAAAAATACTTAACATAAGAATATTTCACGAAATCTGTAGAATTTATTGTCGATTAAACCTAAAAAACATAAAAAAGGGTTGGTCAAAAAAATAAGTACAGCAATTCTTCAAAGCCTCTAACTTAAAAATAAAAAACATTTTCTCAATTTTTTTCTTTTTATAGTAATCTTATGCTTATCTAATACCCAGTATATCCCCCCATATTTTGTATAACTTTTGTTATCCGTTTCGGCATGCATTTAATTTACGGCACGTCTCCAAACAACTCTCGTACCTTGTCTTTGCTGCAATTCTTCTATATTTTGAAATTTGTTTGTGCCAATCCGACGATTAAGCTCTCCCCGTAGGTTTTCTATTGGGTTTAAGTCTGCAGTTTGACTTGGCCACTTCATAATGTCCACCTTGTTTTCGGTGAACTAAGCCTTGACCAGCTTTGATGTGTGTTTTGGGTCGTTGTCCTGTAGAAAGACCCAACTCAAGGGCATGTCTTCCTCAGCATTATGTCAGACAATATATTTTTATACCCAAATCGGATCATAGTATCGGTAATCCGATGAATCGGGACGACTCTATGCAAAGAAAAACAGTCCCAAATCATAATGTTTCCGCTTCCATGTTTAACGGTTTATTTCGAGTACCGGGCGTCGAATTCTTTGCCTTTGGGTCGTCGTACATTCTTTCTGGAGTCGTTACCAAATAGATTTATTTTTGTTTCGTCGCTCCATAGGACGTTATTCCACTTTTTGGAACCCTCTGTTCCAGATAATGCCAAATGATTTTGGGCTAACTGTTTCCTCATCTTTAAATTACTCCCTCGAAGGAGAGTAACTTTTCTGGCTATGCGTCCTTGTAAGCCAGCATTAGTAAGTCTTCGACGAACTGATCTAGACGATATTTCATGGTCAATATGAGCAGCAATGGATGAGCAGTAAAAACTTAGGATTCGGGTGTCGGTCGTTTGACAGGATTTCTTCTTCCGACCTCGAGTTTCGAATTGAACCTTGAATTTTAGGGCATTCTGGACCAAACATAATGACTGCCCAAGTCTTTTAGCGATTTCCCGAAGATTCTATCCTTCCTTTTGCAGAATTAAAGCGATTTTTCTTTTTTCTGAAGTACAACTCTTTTTTTTGCCCAACTATAGAATTTTTTTTTCCTGGGATACACTTAAATATGCTAGGATATAATAAAAACCTACATATCTTAACTCGAATCTAGCTTTAATCCTTTAAAATTTATCAAATACACAGGTGTACTTATTATTTTGACCAGACCAAAATCGCCCACCCAGCAGAAAATTAAGCTTAGTATTGAATACACGAGGTTCCCATATTTCATTCTTGTTTTAGAAATTGTGTAACATTGTATCTTATCAATATAAAAAAAATGGCGGGTGTGCATTGCATAAAAATCGAGTTATATCGAAACAAATAAACACTATACCTGTGTACTTATTATTTTGGCCAGCTGTGTATGTGAAATTTTGATTTTTTTTTTTAATTCAAATGAAAGAGCAATTGAACTGTGTCGTTTAATGAATTTTTTTTAGTTAAAACGAAACTTAATTATAATTTTTTTGTTGGGTTAAGTGAAGAGAGAGAGAGTCGAGAGCTGTAATAAGCTCAGTGTTAAAAAATCATAAAATCTTAGTTTTAAAAAAAAAATAAATACTAAAATTAAATAAAATAAAATAATATTGCAACTCTGATCGCTTTTATATAAACAAAAAAAATATAGAGGGTGCGCCATCTAGACAGGACCTAATGAAATGTTGAATAACTCCATTTAATGCCATTTATTGACAATTCACTCAGAATACAATATCGATCAAATGACCGCCTTCATTAGAAATACAAAAAGCGGCCCTTTTTTGGCCTTTTCGCAACATTTCGGGCGTAATAGCAGCAATTTCCGCTTTGATATTAGCTTTTAGTTGTTCAATAGTCTTCGGTTTGCTGACATACGCCTTACTCTTCAAGTAGCCCCACCGAAAAAAGTCCGGTGCCGTCAAATCCGGCGAACGAGGCGAACGAGGCCACTCCCATATTTCTTACGATAGGCACGCACAGTTTTCACAATTGAACGATTGCTTTCGATGTACAGCGCTACAATTTCAGCCCGATTTTTTTTTTTTAAGTCGATCCATGTCTAAAATGGCATAGGCTAAAGTTTCAGAATCTGGCTGGCTTGTTAAAATAGGCTGAAAAATGGCGGAGTTATTAAACATTTCAATAGGTCCTGTCTAGATGGCGCACCCTGTGTATGTATGGAAAATTTCAATGTGAATGAATCAAGCGATAATCTATCTCTGCAGTCTTCGCAGCCAACCAACGCCAAGAGGTCGACCTTTGCGCCGAGGAGAAAGAAATGTAAGTGACAGAGACATTTTCCATACCGATTAAAAGGAAAAGAGAAATATTTATGTGAAAGCTATTAGCCATAAGCGAATCCAAATTTTTTTGAATTTGAATGAATAGTGGTTTTTCCCCAAAGGTTAAATTTCCTTTTTCTTTTATTAATTCAACAGTTATTCTCCCTTCTTACAACACTAGATTGAAAACTGGAAAAAAAAAATGAATAAATAAATTTTTCTAAAATTCTAGTAATGCTTTTATGTATACAAATCTTTGCACTTAAATCTAATCTATAAATACCCACATAGTTTAAGTTTGACAAATAAAATTAATAAATAGGTTAATAAGTTTTTCTTTCGAATTAGTTATATTATATAACAAGTATGGTTTTGCTTTTCCTTGCACCTTTGTAATAAAATATTAGGAATACTGTAGTTATGTTTGTTAAGGCCTACAAAAGAAAACATTCTGAATAAAATGATAGCTTAAATTTAACTTCGTCGATAAGTCCTCGGGTGTAGGAGGAGTAAAGAGGCCACAAGAGTGTCACTCTTCTGTGGCCAATGGTAGGGTTGGGGAAAAAGACAAGGATCACACCAACAGCAGTGCTCCTTCCTCGAATCACTCGAAACAAATTTCTATCCAGTTTTATAATCTTTCCTCCGAACTTAATGACTTAAAATACCGGTTCTGATTTCTAGCTGAGATCACATATCTCTGTCGCAGCACGCACACTCTCTTATATAGAAAAATTAAAGTTATCGTACCAGAGCCGGAAACTTACAGCGTGACCGCGAGTGCAGATCCTTCCACCACTTTTTTTTATAAAAAAACGATTCACGTTACAATTTTCATAAATATTTTTAAACTCCCACCGCCCGTTTTGATATAATTTAAAGTTGAATATATTCATTTTTATGAAAACAAGCACGTCTTTTACCCTTGCCCCATTTTTTAGATTTTTAAAATCACATTTACTACTTGATATACTTGAGATACTCGATTCTCCAGGTGTCTATCATTGCGCATCCCTTAAATCTTGAAAAATTGTACAAAAAAATTGATGCCCAATCTTAAAACTTAAAAATTTAAATAGTTTCTATGTTAATGCAATTTAATTGCAAGATATTATATTTCAAGTATAATATTAAGAGGTTTATGTAATACCTACATAGAACCAATACACCATAAACTTTCTATTGCACTATTATGCGGTTTAAAAAAATATGATCGAACTAAAAAATTCAAATTATACAAATTTTGCAAAGTTTTTCAAAAATAATAATTTCCAAACGGGAGGTGGGCGCTTGACAATATTGATGAGCATTTGATAATCACTGATTTCACACTATTTTTAAAAAAATATAATTTTACCCGGCCCAACTTCACGTAGCTCTAGAGGTGGGCATGGGCTGAATTTTTCGACACGGCCCAACACGACACGACAGCTTAGTTTTTTTAGCACGCACGCACACGCACGGCCAAAAATTTTGCCAACACGGCCCAACACGAAAAATAATATTTACATTACAAAAAATTTTTTTTTTCTCGAAATTTCTAGAAAATACAAAATTTTTAATGCTTCGTGTTTTGTCGTGTTTTGGAAGGTCGGCACGAAAACGCACGCACGCGTGTTAAATTTTAATTTTCAACACGAACACGCGTGGCCACGCGTGCGCACGCGTGCCACGACGAAAACACGAGCCCATGCCCACCTCTACGTAGCTCATTACACCGCCTGTGTAACTTTTTAAGAATATCCACCTGGAACTTCATGATTACATTTCTTTTCATCAGAAAAAACTATGCGGTACCATTCTAGGTTGAGAGTCATGTTTGTTTAAAATATAATGCGTTGTTCCTTGCAAAGAATAGCGATGTTTATTGTTTTGTAATTTACCCCGTTGTAAATATTCTGATTTACTAATATCTCTTTTAAGTGTGATTAAGCATGTTTTTACCCCGGACTAGGCTAATATCGGCCGGCCTAATTCAATTTGGTTCAGCGGTGCAATATTGGTGCAAATAAAAACAACTTATGCCATTTTCAATCAAATCAATCAGTTATATGGTAGGTTAGGATATTTCACACCTGACATAACATTATGCGTGGAGGAAAAAAAAAGTTGGAAATTGTCGGCCTGTGTTATTGACAAAAATACCAAACAATCCAGTAGTGAAGCAGTATCAATTGCGCTTTTCAAAAACTCCAATTTAATTGAAGAAAATATTGTTTAGCCACCTATATTAAATTCAATAAAATTATTTCGAGTTTTTCCCTAAATCCAAAATTAAAACATGGTATGGTCTACTTATTTCAATAAGAAAATAAAAATCTTCCATAGAAAAATGTTTGGGGAAAAATCATAGAAGACCAAAAATTAATGTAGAAAATCTGAGATTTCAACTTTGGATGAGTATTCCAAAGATATGGTAACTGCTAGATACCATTTTTTAATTTTACTTGGTACACATACATTTCAATAATGATATGTACTGGAAATAATGATGGTCATCGCCATTACACGGCCTACATAATTCAATATATAGTAAAATTTGATCAATTTTTTCTCTTAAGTGTACCGCGGAAACGGTGGGTGATAGAACCTATGTTTGTTCTGGACTTTGGTTCAGGGGAGCTTAAAGGTTATGGAGCAGGTGAAATTATGCGTGTAGATTTTTTGCTGTTGGCCTGTGTAATTATAATTAAATACTAATACATTACATTATGACGAAAACTTTTTTTATTTATTGTCTTAACTTTTTCCTTTCACATTTGAAGGATCAATATAAACAATGAACCTAAATTTTATATAAAAGTCAAATTGGATGCCAGTGGACGTACCTGTTCGACCCAAAGATTCGTCGTCATAATTTGATTTTTTAAATTCTGAAACAAAAAAGGTAATAAATGAGTCATTTTATTTTTTATATTTCTTATTATTGGAGGATTCATTTTTTTCAATTTATAGGAAAATTAACTTACAGTAAAAAAGACACCCATTTTTAAAGATTACAACCGAAACAAAAAGTGATACAAAATGTTTGAGTTATAAATCGATGTGACACATTTCTATCCTCATCAGGCGGGACCCAGGTAGGTAAAATCTGAAGTCTCATAGCTACGACGTTGGGGCGAAGAGTATTCCATAAGTAAGTTACTCTTCCAATTTCAGCCTTGCTAAAGTTAAAATATTTCGCACTAAAACTTATAGGTATGTTAACTACACGTATTCAGTTTTATTACTTTGCAGAGTGTATTATAATTTTGGTTAAAAGTGTGGGTTAAGTTACCGAGCGTTTTCTGGTAGATGTAAATACCATATGTAAATAAATGATGATTACAAATTTCTGGTAGGTTTAAAGGGTTGAAGACCGGCCGAAGAAGTAAAGTAAAACACGGGGGCGCGGCTCAATGTTGATGCTGCGAAGCGACAGAGATACTGCGGAAGAGCGAGACAAAGAAAGCGCATGACAGATGTAGGTGGCCGATCAAATGCACGAGATTGGGCGACGCGAAGAGTGGGCGACCCGACATACTCCCCCGTTGGAAGATGAGCTTTACACAGCATCTTGAAGGGGCAGAAAGCACAATTTGTTAACTGCCCGCCTTGTAGCTTCGGACACCGTGTTCACTAGCGCCACCCCACATACTCCGTCATCTCCCACGACCATTTCCGGTACTCTTGCCTGGAGCCACTTGGCGACAAGTTTTCGTCCTTCACCAGAACGATGTCAGCTATGCCTTGACCTGCGACGCGCCATTTCGATCGTTGCTGCTACAGGGTTAGGTAGGAAAACGGTAGGAAAACGACGTAGAGGTTGTGAAAACGAGCCGCCCATTACCCCGGAGTTATGTTTAATTGACAACCTGATTGTATAAGCACTACCTTTTAACCGCACAAAGTTCGGCCTCCGCCTCCATAAAAAAACAACCCATCCAAACCGAGTTTTCTGGATGGAGGGCAAACCAGGAGATAAATGAATTTTCCCCACACAAAGCAACTTGTAAATTAATCTAGCTCAAATTAGAAAATTAACTAGCTGGTGAAAATGAGGATCCGCTAGCTTTACATTAGCGGGAATCCAACAAGAGCTGGCATCCAATGAAAAATTGGGCTGAAGGTCAGTGATGTTGAAAGCTACGATCGCAGTTAACTGCGCCGAGTAGTCCGAGCATTGGGATTTCAAGCAGACTTTCAAAGAAAACCCATCCGTAGAGAACCCTGTGTAACCTATACCGGATACAGACACCGGAGACCTTATCGTCCGCTGCTGGTTTGCTAATCTGGAAGTGACTAAAAGTACCCGCGAGCCAGAATCAAGCAGCGCTGAACGAGAAATAGCGTCGCTGGATGGGGTAAACTCGGGAGAGGGGTTTGGGCCTTGGATACCAGCTGAAGAGTTGCCACCAAAATGCAGCAGACTATGATGCCTGCGTCCACACGTACGGCAGCTTGAACCATTCCAATGTCGAGATGGGTGACCAAATCCAAGTATCTTACGGCATAAGTCCAGCCGCCTAACATCACCTAAATGATCCTCAGGCGGCAAACTTAAAAACCTTTGGCAAGAGTTTATTATGTGGGAATGGCCATCACAGATCATGCATGTGGACGAGTTTGTAATCATAAATTCAGAGTTACCTGGATTAAAGTAGACCCTTCTAGTAGGCCGTCCTACCGGGTTTGGTGCATATGCCGACGTTGGCAAATCTATGCTCTCCAGAGTCCGTCATCTCTGCATGGTAGGCAAAGTCGCGGATTTCAAGAGCACGCACAAAGCGCTGTCTGAGTTAGATGTTGCGGAACTCAGAAGAAATCGCCGGCTTATTTTTCAAGGTCATGTCATGTGCATTGGCGACAAGGCTTTACGAGCTTTGGGATAAATTTAATTCGCATATGCAAGCCCTGGCAAGCATGGGCAGAGCTGATTGCTAGCTGCATTATAGCATTATAACCCAACTGTTGTTGCAGAAGGTGGATGATGCCACACAGTATAAGTGACATTACAATGCTTCAAGCTGCCGTGCGTGTGCACTCATGCATCATAGTCTGCTGAATTTGGTGGCAACTCTTCAACTGGTATCCAAGGCCAAAACCCCTCTCTCGAGGCTTCCGCATCCAGCGACGGTGTTTCTCGTTCAGCGATGCTCGACGTAGCAGCGTAGCAGATCCTCATTTTCACCAGACTCAGTGAGTTCATCTGCTACTTTGAGGTGGATTATTTTTCGAGTATGTGGAGGTTGTTTGTAGAGGCGAAGGACGTGATAATGTCAAGGTCCTTATGGCAGCTGAACCATCGCGACTAGAACCCCCAAAGTCGTTTAGATGAGCGCCACGATGAACTTCTTCGCCCATCCGATTTTGAAGGATCAAAGGAAGTTGAAGAGTAACTTAAAGAGCATGTCAGCACACTCAACTTCATCCGTGGGCTATGCTGGGGCCTCCCTTTCTGGCAATCTTCAGTTGCCACCAGTGCGCACCCTGGATCTTCTAGGATCGACACGTTTCCAGCTGCCCAATACTGGCAAGAGTGGGCCCTGGCAAGAGTGTGTCGGGTGGCGCTGCTAAGGACGGGCAATCAACAAATTTTACTTGTTGCCCTATCAAGATTCGATTAAAATCTCATCTTTTAACAGGGGAGTATGTCGGGTCAAGCAACCGCCGGAAAACCTGGCCGGGCTTTCTATAATGCATACGTACAGCCCACCTCTCGAGTCGGGAGTCCCGACTAACTGACCGAGGGACGCTGCGGCGTAACATACGGCTCGAATCGCGGGGATAGATCCGAGATAGTTTAAGAAAAGAGTAGGAGTAGGAAGGAAGATATCACGAGTTGCACAGATAAGGTGTTTAGTATAAGGGATTAAAGATTGTTAGTAGAGCAAAGTCACAAGATGTGGTAGAGACCATTGTAGTCCGAACATAATACCCTGAACGGATCGTGTGGGGCATATGTCGAACAACAATGGCTGAGGAGAGGACGTAGGTTTTTAGTCCTTCTACTAGGAACGTTAAAATTTAAGCGTGTTAGAAAATGCTGGCTGTCTACATTTTCATATATATGATTAAATAGAAACATGGCACCCAGCATCGTTCTACGGTTTGTTAATGATGGTAAGTTGATTAATAAAAGTCTACTATGATAAGAGGGGACGTGAAGATTTGCATCCCAATTAAGTCCCCTAAGGGCAAAAGTCAGGAAGTTTTTTTGTACAGATTCTATGTGAGCTCGGTGTACTACGTTTCCAGGACTCTAGACGCACGATCCATACTCAAGAATCGGACGGGCCAATGATGTATATAAAGTGTATATAAAATTATGTATAAGTCATTAAATTCTTTTGACCATATTCCCATTTAAGTTCCCATTTAATAAAGCCAGCACACCCATAGCTTTATTAACCATGGTAGATATATGGTCGGTAAATTTAAGTTTCAAATCTAATAGGACACCCACCTGATCGTTAACCTGAGTTAATCGTTCTGAGGCGTTCCCATTGAGAAATTACATAGCCTGGTGAGGACTAGATCGATAAAATGACATGAGTTTTCATTTCGATCCATTAAGCTTTAGGTTATTTGCTAAACACCAATTTTGAAATTTATCCAAATCGGATTGAAGTCTAGACTTAAAAGTAAGGGTCCAAGATGGATTCCTTGGGGCACCCCAGATGTGACGCCGACTAAAGGCGAGGTAACATTTTTAAAGAAAACACGTTGCGTTCTTCCAGATGAGTAGATCAGTTGGGAATCCCAATAGACTGAGTTTACTTATAAGCAGCGAATGGTTAAGAATGTGTGCAAAGTTTGAAGTCGACAGCTTTCAAACTGTGAGACTACCTTGAGGAGAAACAGACAGACGAACACACGGACCGACGGACAGGCGGATGTGCTTATATTGGCTCAGGAAGTGATCCTAATCAGGAATATATACTTTTTAGGGTTGAAGATGTTCCTTTTACCGCGTTGTAGCATTTATCAAAGTTATTATAAGGGTTCCCTCTTCAAGGGTATAAATAGAGAGATAACTTTAGTTGCATATGCTATATGTCATATGGTATAAATAAATTAACATACATATGCTATATATCAGTAGTCGGCAAGGCTTCATTCTAGGGGCACAGGAAATTTCTCTGCCGACGTTAATACCGAAGCGTCATGCACGCAGTTAACTTTCGGTTGGTGCATAAAATATAAAAAAAACAAGAAAGGAAAGCTAACTTCGGGCGGAGCCGAAGTTTATATACCCTTGCAGTTGAGTCGCAGTCCCCTAGGTGGCGCCACGCATCTTATATTATTAGATATATAGCGGATCGTATATAGTTGGCCGATCCTTATGAAACTTGGAAAATCGAATTATTTTGCCAAAAGAGGAATCCATTGAAACTCCCATCCTTCTAACTTGAAAAACAACGAAGTTATAGCATTTCCGATCAATCAGTTATATGACAGCTATAGGATATAGACGGCCGATCCTGATGACATTTAGCAGATCATATAAGTTGGCCCAAATTAGAATGCACAGAAAGTCCCATCCTTCTAACTTGAAAAACAACGAAGTTATAGCATTTCCGATCAATCAGTTATATGGCAGCTATAGGCCGATCCTTATGAAATTCGACAAATCAGATTGTTTTTCCCAAAATAGAATCTCTACCAAATCCCATCTTTCTAACTTAAAAAACACCAAAGTTATGCCAATTTCGATCGTTCTATGACAGCTATAGGATATAGTCGGCCGATCCTTACGAAATTTTGTACATAAGATATTTTGGTCAAATATAACATGTGTAGAAACTCCCAACCCTCTAACTTAAAAAACACCAAAGTTATGGCATTTCCGATCAATCAGTTATATGGCAGCTATAGGATATAGTCGACCGATCCCGGCCGTTCCGACTTATATACTGCCTGCAAAGGAAAGAAGGGTGTGTGCAAAGTTTCAACTCGATAGCTTTAAAACTGAGAGACTAGTTTGCGTAGAAACAGACAGACGGACAGACGGACCGACGGACAGACGGACATGCTCATATCGACTCAGGAGGTGATCCTGATCAAGAATATATATACTTTATAGGGTCGGAGATGTCTCCTTCACTGCGTTGCACACTTTTGACCAAAATTATAATACCCTCTGCAAGGGTATAACAATATATATATAAATAAAAAAAAATATAAATAAACAAGAAAGGAAAGCTAACTTCGGGCGGAGCCGAAGTTGATATACCCTTGCAGTTCAGTCGCAGTCCGCTAGGTGGCGCCACGCATCTTATATTATTAAATATATAGCGGATCGTATATAGTCGGCCGATTCTTATGAAATTTGGCATATTGAATTATTTTGCCCAAAGAGTAATCTGTACCAAGTCCCATCTTTGTAACTTAAAAAACACCAAAGTTATGCCAATTCCGATCGTTCTATGACAGCTATAGGATATAGTCGGCCGATCCTAATGAAATTTTGTACATAAGATATTTTGGTCAAATATAACATGTGTGGAAAGTCCCAACCCTCTAACTTAAAAAACACCAAAGTTATGGCATTTCCGATCAATCAGTTATATGGCAGCTATAGGATATAGTCGACCGATCCCGGCCGTTCCGACTTATATACTACCTGCAAAGGAAAGAAGGGTGTGTGCAAAGTTTCAACTCGATAGCTCCAAAACTGAGAGACTAGTTTGCGTAGAAACCGACAGACAGACAGACGGACAGACGGACAGACGGACAGACGGACATGCTCATATCAACTCAGGAGGTGATCCTGATCAAGAATATATATACTTTATAGGGTCGGAGATGTCTCCTTCACTGCGTTGCACACTTTTGACCAAAATTATAATACCCTCTGCAAGGGTATAAAAACAAAAAGGTCGGCTCGAGTTGTTCGACTATATGACCACAGAATCTTCTCTTTTATCCCCACCTTTTTTTCAACACAGCACGTGTCTTTGTTATATTGATTTTCTTGCACGTGCCGAGTAAGATTATTTTTTGTTGTGTAATTTTGTATACCTATATTGCATATAACATGAGTTAAAAAGATTTTATTAATATTCTTTAAAAAAAAGAAATTAATCTTTTTCACATTTTGTTTATTTGAGTATCGGATTAGAACTGACAATTATGATTCTTATAATTAATAATTACACCTATGCGTTGCTCCATCGCTGCCGCGATCTCGGTCCCGGTTGCTGCTGCTGCTGGCGTCCCTCGATGTCATTGGTAGCTGATGCTGTTGCTGTAGCTTAAGTCCATATCTTCATTGCTGATTGGTCAATGCAAGTGCATTGTGTTGTTGGTGGATGCACTTGCCATTAAGTTCAGTGAGCTTTGCCAAATATTTGGGTGTTTTCTTTCTTTTGGCTTTCCCACGATCGCAAGCATAATCAATGCTTACTCAGCGCACGTGTCTTTCGATCCGTGTGACCCTTATTGGTGCCACGGCATCATATTGCATGCGGTGCACGGTGCACTCAATGCGTTTATGTAAGCTCTTTTGCAGTTGTTATTGAGAACTTATGTGCTTGGACTTAGCGTTTTATTAATATTATCTAGTGTTTAACATTTTGGGTGTTAACTCTTCCCCCCTTAAACGCGGGCGTCCTCGTTCGCAACGTAGAAGAGAACAGGGTTAGGTGGGGTTGAATCCGCCGGTGTTTTTGTCGTTTTCGGGGCGGCTTCTTTTGGTATGCACCTTCTAACTAGCATTATGATCAGACTTACGATCATTATGAGCAGTATAGTGGCTGACGTATAATTCTCGGAAGCATCGATTGTCTTATCTTCTTTAATTTTTTCCGGAATCTTAATGTTATTTATGTTTAATTCTTTGATTAATTGAAGGGAGAGGACTTCGTTAATTTTAGGGTTTACCGCTGACAGTTGGAATAGCGGAGGTTCGGGGACTACCACAATGACCTCTTCCGTTCTGTAGATGTTTTCGCCGATCTGTACCGTGGAGTTCCTGTGCTGGATGATGAAGAATCCTTGAAGATTAAGGTTCTTTCCGTCCAAAGATACCATTCCGTTAAAGTCGTTCAGCATCAGTGTTCCTGGTAGTAATTCCTCAAAATTAGGCACATGTTGGCTGTTGATTGCCTTGCATTCCGGTGGTCTTAGGTTTAATAGAGCCCTTACGCAAGTGTCGTTGCTTAAGTCTAACAGTTTATCCTTAACACACATTCACATGGTTTTGATATCGCGAATAGTTCCTTCTTACATTCTAACAAGTTTTCATATTTTATGTCATATATTATATGGGCTTTTTTTACTGCTTTGACTAATAGGGTTCTACAGATTTCATTACTTATTATTGGGATACTTATGATATACAGAAGAGCTTTATTATTCGATGCAAGTTTGACTTTTGAAAATTCTAGTAATTCTTCCATATTAATAAACAGATTATTTCCTTTATTAAAAATTTGTTCTAAAATATTGGTTTCTATTGTTGAGAATATAAAAGAGTTTATAATATTTGTTTTGGCCCAAGTTATTGCATGTAGTATATTAGATATTTCTTTTATTATTTGAATTCTATATCTGAGGATATTTGCCTCTTCATTAAATATTTCGTTTGAATTTTTAGTTATTTTTAAAATGGCATTCGTTACGTTACTTATTTGATTAATTTTCTCACTTAATTTTTTATTTATTATGACCTGCTTATTATTATTTTCTAATTGTCCGTTTATTTTGTTCTTTAGTATTTCATGATCATGGTGGTCCGGTGTTCCTGCCAACCATTTCCATGCCTCCTAGGATCCTAGGATTTCTATTGCTCTTTTTTGTCTATTGCTTGTTATACCCTTGCAGAGGGTATTATAATTTTGGTCAAAAGTGTGCAACGCAGTGAAGGAGACATCTCCGACCCTATAAAGTATATATATTCTTGATCAGGATCACCTCCTGGGTCGATATGAGCATGTCCGTCTGTCCGTCTGTCCGTCGGTCCGTCTGTCTGTCGGTTTCTACGCAAACTAGTCTCTCAGTTTTGGAGCTATCGAGTTGAAACTTTGCACACACCCTTCTTTCCTTTGCAGGTAGTATATAAGTAGGAACGGCCGGGATCGGTCGACTATATCCTATAGCTGCCATATAACTGATTGATCGGAAATGCCATAACTTTGGTGTTTTTTAAGTTAGAGGGTTGGGACTTTCCACACATGTTATATTTGACCAAAATATCTTATATATAAAATTTCATAAGGATCGGCCGACTATATCCTATAGCTGTCATAGAACGATCGAAATTGGCATAACTTTGGTGTTTTTTAAGTTAGAAAGATGTGACTTGGTACAGATCACTGTTTGGGCAAAATAATTCGATATGCTAAATTTCATAAGGATCGGCCGACTTTATACGATCTGCTATATATCTAATAATATAAGATGCGTGGCGCCACCTAGCGGACTGCGACTGAACTGCAAGGGTATATCAACTTCGGCTCCGCCCGAAGTTAGCTTTCCTTTCTTGTTTTTAGTTTGAGAAGGTTTTGTTTTATCTGATTTAATTCGTAAGACAGGTAGGGGTATAGATGGTGTGTTGGTGTGAGGCTGTTTAGTCCTTTGTTAAGTTCGTCAAATGTATTGTCGTATTCTTTTAGGTCGAATGTATGGATGATTTTGAATGTTCCCTCTTGTTTGGCCGCAAGTCCAGTCTCAAGTGAGATCACTTGTGAATTTGAATAATCAAGGACCGTGGACAGGCTGAGGCAAGTTGGTATGAATAGTCTGAGAGTTAGTTTCTGATGTTATTCTTGTGTATTATTTTAACGGATTGAGTTTTTATTGTAGTGTTATTATTTTCTTTGACTGTTTCTTTTTTATAGCGTGGGGTAAGTTTGGTACCTAGTCTTTTGTCGATTTTTACATGAATTGTATCTCCTCATATTGTTTTGGCTGTATCTTATCCTGATTATGGTATTCTATGTCGGCTACCTGTTTTTTTTTTTATTTTTTCCCTGATTTCGGTCCGCTGTTTCTCTATGTCCTCTGTGGTGTTCGGAGTGGACCTCCTGAAAAACACCTCAACTGGTTTTTCCTTTATTACTGAATGGATGGACCCATTATATTCTTCGACTGATTTGAAAATTAGGTCTTCGAATGTCATACTCCCGTTGTCTTTTTAATGCATCTCATGATTTCTGAAAGTGTTGAATGAAATCGTTCTACCTGACCATTACTGGTTGAAGCGTATGGGGCTGTTGTATGGACTGATATTTTAAGTTGATCTTCTAAAAGGAATCGAATCGCTGTAGAGTTTAAAGCGCGTTCGATGTCCATTACTACCCACTTGGGCATGCCGAATGCTATCAGCATTTCTCTCAAAGGCGCTTTAATGTCCTCGGAGGCCCCTGATTTTAATATCTTGATTTAGGCGTATTTTGAGAACTTGTCGAGACCAGTTAGAATATTATTTTTTTCTGTAATATAAATGTCTATGTGGATGATTTCTCCTGGGTACTTAGGGATGGGAGTTGGTTGGATTGCCCCCTTCGGTGGGTGTCTATCGTATTTGGATTCTCTACATGTCTGACAGGATTGGACTATTGCCTGAATTTTCTTTTGAGCTTGTGGGAAGCAGTATTTTTAAGAATTTGTATTTTGTTTTCTTTTGCGTCTCTGGGTGCCCTTTTGTGCTCTAATGTAATGATCTGATTCTGGGTTGTTTCTGATGGTACGTCTTCAACTTGATTACTAGTAAACCTAACTTTGTAAGACTTGAAGTGCGTAGGATAAATAGTTTGAATTTTTCCCATTATTTCTTCTGAAGTGTAGATACCATTGATAATTCTGGGATCTAATCGGGCTCTGAGTATATTAATGATTTCCTGTTCTGTGTAAGAAATCTTTTTTATTATATGGCGATGAAAAGTTGAAAATGGAATTTCGAAGTTATAGGCATCAGTGTTTTCTTTTAATAAAAAAATTTGGTTTTTAAATGCGTTGATCGGGGCTTCTACTGAGAATATTAGATTATGTGAAGAACTTTCGTCGCTGTGGATTGTAGAGTCTGAATGGATTGAATTAACTTCTGGTCGGGCTCTGGATAGGGCGTCTGCTACTACGTTAGCTACACCGGGCTTGTATTTAATTTCTGGGCTGTATTCGCCGATAATGTCCCTCCAGCGTTTTAGCTTGGCATTGTGGTTATTTGCACTATTTGAAAAGGTCAGTGGTTGGTGGTCTGTATAAATTGTCACTTTCGAATATCCGTACAGATAATGTCTTAAGCTTTGGAGAGCCCATACGATGGCTAACATTTCCCTTTCGTTCGTTGCGTAATTTTCCTCGGTTTTCGAGAGGGTACGGGATATGAATGTTATTGGTCTATGGTTCTGTTCTAAAACGGCTCCTATGGCAAAATTTGATGCGTCTGTGGTCGATTGGAATTCCTCCGTGAAGTCTGGGTACGCTAATGTTACATCCCTAGATATAAGTGTGTTTTTAAGTTGTTCAAATGCACCCGTTGCTTCTTTGTCTAGGTTAATAGCTATTCTGCTTGACTTGTATTTGGATACGCGTCCTTCTTCTCCCCTTAAAAGGGCAGTTAAAGGTTTGGCAATCTTCGCATAATCTTTAATAAATCTCCTATAATAGCCTGTCATTCCTAGAAATGATCGAAGTTACTTTAGTGTTTTAGGTATTGGGAAGTTTTTAATTGTCTTGATTTTTTCGATGTTGGTTTTAACTCCCTCTTCTGAAATCGTGTATCCCAGAAAATCAACTTCTTTTTTGAAAAAGTGGCATTTGTCGATTTGTATCCTCATATTGGCTTTTTGTAATGTTAGAAACACTTTGTTCAAGTTTTCGGCATGGTCGTTTTCTGTTTTGCTGAAAACGATGATGTCATCGACGTACACATAACAGATTTTCCCTATGTGTTCTCGCAAAATGTCATCTAAAGCTCTTTGAAATATGGCTGGTGAATTTTTTAATCCAAATGGTAATCTGGTAAATTCGTATTTGCCTCCATTTACTGCGAATGCAGTTTTTTCCATGTCTGACTCTTTAAGTGGTATTTGATGAAATGCACTTTTTAAGTCTAGTACTGAGAAGAATCTGTTGTTTCCTAATTGTGCGATTATTTCGCCTATTTCAGGAATGGGGTACCGATCGGATATTGTTACCTCATTGAGCTTTCTGTAATCAATAACTAGCCTGTTTCAGTTTCTTTCGATTGCAGTCGTCGCATGCAGACGTGTTTTTTTTATTGTGCTCCGGGAAAAAAAAAAATTCAATAAAATCATAAAAGTGCAGTGACTGCTCTAAGAAATCTACAATAACGCGAAAAGACGCTTTTTGCGATGAAATCGCTAATGTTTATATTGATTAATTAATTAATTAATTAGTATAAAACACAACACTTAAAACTCAAACTAAATCAACCTCGACTGCAATGAGTTCAAACGACGTTCGCACACAACGTCAACGTGAGCTAGACGAGAGACGGCTCTCAGTACAAAGAAACAACGCGTACTTCTCTTTTAAAGCAACCGAAAACCATGCAAGCTCCGATCAAGCTCGGTCAATTACCCCCAACTTGACCGAATTCTTAAACGTAGAGAGCGAGAGAGCGCGTTCCTGCTCCCCCTCGATACCATCGATGTCTCTGCAGCCAAAGAGTGCAGTAACTAGCACCTCAATTTCTTTGACAACGTCAACAGTAACAACAACAACAACCGCAACTGTATCGACAGCGCGTTTAACGACGTCATCAGCTAGCAGCGCAAATAGTAATACGTCCGCGCTGCCCGAAAACCAAAACAAAAACAAAAACAATGACTATATTAAGCCGGCTGTGCAGACTGGCATGGATCGCTACATCCAAATCAAAAGGAAGCTGAGCCCCCTGAATTCCAAACGCAAAATAACCCGTGGCAATGCTAGCCTAGTAGCAAAAGAAACGCCCATTAACTCAAACCGATTTAAAATCTTGGCAGACGCCGATGAGGTTGAGGCGGTCGAATCCACTGAAGTTGGGAAAAGGAAGCCAAAACCTCCGCCTATCTATATACGCGAAAAAAGTTCCAATGTTCTTGTCAACAAAATTATTGAGCTTATTGGTAAGGATAACTTCCACATAATACCCCTTGTAAAGGGCAACATTCAAGAAACAAAAGTTCAAATGAAGTCTGAAGATAACTATAGAGTATTATCAAAATATCTTACCGAGAATAAAAAGAACTTTTACACGTACCAGCTAAAAAGCAGCAAGGGCCTGCAAGTCGTACTTAAGGGCATAGAGCCCGAAGTAACGCCTGCAGAGATAAAAAAGGCGCTACAGGAGAAGGGTTTTAGCGCCAAGACAGTCTTTAATATCCTTAACAGGGATAGAAAGCCGCAGCCACTCTTTAAGGTTGAGCTTGAACCAGAAACCAAGCTCCTGAAGAAATACGAAGTGCACCCAATATACAATCTTCAGTACCTGCTGCACCGCAGAATTACAGTTGAGGAACCGCACAAACGCAATGGCCCGGTACAATGTGCGAACTGCCAGGAATATGGCCATACAAGGTCATACTGTAAACTGCGCCCGGTGTGTGTAGTTTGCGGAGAACTTCATGACTCCGCACACTGCCCAGCGAGCAAAGATGACAGCAACTCGAAAAAGTGCGGCAACTGCGGTGGCAATCACACTGCTAATTATAGAGGATGCCCAGTCTATAAGGAGCTGAAAAGTCGCATCCACCAGAAAGGAATAGCTGCCCGCACCCAAAATGGACAGTTCACGGCGTCCAGATCAAACCCTGAAGTCTTCTTCTCGACTGCAGCCAGATCCTCACTAGGACCCATTAACGTTGACAAAAATGTGACATACGCAAGCGCCTTAAAATCAGGACCGGCGACACCTGCCTCAAGAAGCTCATTTCTGCAATCAGCATATCAAGAACCGAACACGGCTCAGCAACATCAACCAACAGAGCAGCCAAAAAGCAACTTTGAAGCTATGATATGCAGCCTACAACAAAGCCTGACGGAATTTATGTCGTTTATGCGCACAACTATGCAAGATTTAATGCGAAACCAAAATCTATTGATTCAAATGCTGGTTTCACAACAATCCAAATAATGGCTTTCCTACGGATATCTACGTGGAACGCTAACGGCGTTTCGCAACATAAACTTGAGTTAGCTCAATTCCTACTCGACAATCACATCGATGTAATGCTGCTTTCGGAAACACACCTCACAAACAAATACAATTTTCAACTACGAGGATATTCATTCTACGGAACAAATCATCCAGATGGTAAAGCACATGGTGGGACTGGAATTCTAATCAGAAGCCGCATAAAGCACCATTATCAAAACAAATTTGCTAAAAACTACCTACAGGCCACATCTATAAATATACAACTAAATACTGGCAACCAACTTACACTAGCCGCCGTATACTGCCCCCCTCGCTTCAATATAGCTGAAGATGAGTTTATGCAGTTTTTCAACACACTTGGAGACCACTTCATAGCAGCAGGAGACTACAATGCCAAGCACACACACTGGGGATCCCGTCTCGTGACTCCAAAAGGGAAGCAGCTCTATAATGCAATTATCAAAGCCAAGAACAAGCTCGACTATGTTTCTTCTGGCACACCAACATACTGGCCGGCAGACCCAAGGAAACTACCAGATTTAATAGACTTTGCGATTACCAAAAACATCCCTAAAAATCTGATAAGCGCCAATTGCCTATCGGATCTTTCATCTGATCACTCGCCTGTCCTGTTCATTCTACTGCGACATCCAGGAACATTGGAACAACCATTAAAATTGACCTCACAGAAAACCAATTGGGTTAAGTACAGAAAATATATCAGCTCACACATTGAGCTAAGTCCTCATCTCCACGATGAAGCCAACGTAGACAGCTTTGTTAATTCACTTGAGTCTGTACTCGTCTCTGCAGCTCGAGCCTCAACATCGCAAACTATAAATACACAAAGTAATAAAAAGACAAATCTACAAATTGAACAGCTCGTCCTCGAAAAGCGGCGTTCACGTCGCGAGTGGCAATTCCACAGATCGCCATCTACTAAGCAAAGCTTTAGACATGCCGCACGTCAACTTACTAAAGCCCTACAGCAAGAAGAAGCTTATGTCCACCGCCGCTATATAGAGCAATTGTCAACTTCTAGTACAAAACACTCACTATGGAGAGCTCACCCAACTCTAAGCTCACCGAAAGAAACAGTGATGCCTATTAGAAATCCCACAGGCGGCTGGGCGCGCAGCGATGCAGACAGAGCCAGCACGTTTGCCAATCACCTCAAAAATATCTTCCAACCAAATCCGGCCACTAGTGCCTTTACTCTGCCGACTTTACCATATGAGCCTCAGCTTCAACATGAACCAATCGAGTTTCGCCCAAACGAAATCGCTAATATCATCAAAAACCAACTAAATCCGAAAAAATCACCAGGCTGCGACCTCATAACTCCCAAAATGATCATTGAGCTTCCATATTGCGCCGTCTGCACTATCACCCAGCTCTTCAATGCCATCGCAAAACTTGGCCACTTTCCAGCGAGATGGAAAAAGTCAATTATAATAATGATAGCAAAGCCGGGAAAAGACCACACAATTCCCACGTCGTATAGACCTATAAGCCTACTTTCATGCTTATCTAAACTCTTTGAGAAATGCATTCTGACTCGAATAAACACATACCTAAGGATCCAGGAAGGAATCCCGTCACATCAGTTTGGGTTTCGTGAAAAGCACGGTACAATTGAGCAGGTCAACCGGATAACAGCAGAAATTCGGAATGCATTCGAAAAACGCGAGTACTGTACCGCAATATTTCTAGATGTCTCTCAAGCATTTGATAGAGTCTGGCTAGAAGGTCTAATGTACAAAATCAAGACAATGCTCCCTTGTAATACCCACAAGCTTTTAGAGTCTTACCTCTACGACAGAAAATTCGCTGTGAGGTGCAACACTGATATATCTGACGAATTCACTGTTGGAGCTGGAGTTCCTCAAGGAAGCGTACTCGGACCAAAATTATATGTTCTCTACACAGCAGACATCCCGACAAGCACACGATTAACAACATCTACGTTTGCTGATGATACAGCTATTCTTAGCCGCTCAAAATGCCCGATGCAAGCAACTGCGCAGCTAGCTCTTCATCTGGTGGATGTTGAAAAATGGCTATCAGACTGGCGAATTAAAGTAAACGAACAAAAATGCAAGCACGTTACGTTCACCTTGAATAGGCAAAACTGCCCGCCCCTTACGCTAAACAACACCCTACTCCCGCAAGCAAACGAGGTAACATATCTAGGAGTACACCTCGATAGAAGACTCACATGGCGTCGGCACATAGAAGCTAAAAGAACCCACCTAAAGCTAAAAGCCAGCAGCCTTCATTGGCTTATCAACGCTCGGTCTCCCCTTTGCCTTGAATATAAAGTCCTGCTGTATAACTCGGTACTTAAACCTATATGGATGTACGGCTCCCAGTTATGGGGGAATGCCAGCAATAGCAATATTGACATAGTCCAGCGAGCTCAGTCGAAGATCTTGAGAACAATCACCGGGGCACCTTGGTACGTTCGCAACGAAAACATACATCGCGACTTAAACATTCTTCCAGTCAAAGATGTGATCGCAGAACAGAAGGAAAAGTACTTTAGCAAGCTATTGTCGCACCCTAACCACCTGGCGAGAGGTCTAACAAGGTTGAGTAACCAATCACGACTTCGTCGGAATGACCTACCCACCCAGCGACCGTCTTGAGGAACGTGCAACCAGAATGCAGTCTTAGTCTACTGTTAGTTAAATGTTAATGTTAAGAATTGAAAACTTATTGTTAGTCTCAAAATTAAGAGAAGATCCAATAAATAAAAGCAAAGTTTAATAAAAAAAAAAATAACTAGCCTGTATTTTTGTTTTTCCTATTATAATTTCCTATAATAGCCTGTCATTCCTAGAAATGATCGAAGTTCCTTTAGTGTTTTAGGTATTGGGAAGTTTTTAATTGTCTTGATTTTTTCGAAGTTGGTTTTAACTCCCTCTTCTGAAATCGTGTATCCCAGAAAATCAACTTCTTTTTTGAAAAAGTGGCATTTGTCGATTTGTATCCTCATATTGGCTTTTTGTAATGTTAGAAACACTTTGTTCAAGTTTTCGGCATGGTCGTTTTCTGTTTTGCTGAAAACGATGATGTCATCGACGTACACATAACAGATTTTCCCTATGTGTTCTCGCAAAATGTCATCTAAAGCTCTTTGAAATATGGCTGGTGAATTTTTTAATCCAAATGGTAATCTGGTAAATTCGTATTTGCCTCCATTTACTGCGAATGCAGTTTTTTCCATGTCTGACTCTTTAAGTGGTATTTGATGAAATGCACTTTTTAAGTCTAGTACTGAGAAGAATCTGTTGTTTCCTAATTGTGCGATTATTTCGCCTATTTCAGGAATGGGGTACCGATCGGATATTGTTACCTCATTGAGCTTTCTGTAATCAATAACTAGCCTGTATTTTTGTTTTTCATTAGAGTCGGTTTTTTTCGGGACTACCCAAACTGGTGCATTATAGGGTGACCGTGAGGGTCTAATAATGCCATCCTGCAGCATTTCTTGAATTTGTTGTTCTACTTCTTGCCTAAGCGATGCCGGATATGGGTAGTGCTTTCCGTAGACAGGGGTATCGGAGGAAGTCCTAATTTCACCTACAACTCTGGTAGTGTAAGTTAGTTTCGTTTCAGGATCGGCAAAAAGGTTTTTATGGGTGTTGATAAATTTTTTGATTATTTCTCTTTGAGTTTCTGTCATATGTTCGTCTGTTGGTCCGATCTTGTTTACGGCTTGTGCCTCTAATTGATGGATTTTAATTTTCCTATTATTTTCTAACAGCAGAATATCATTTTTAACATCTATTATTGCCCCTAGTTTTTATACCCTTGCAGAGGGTATTATAATTTTGGTCAAAAGTGTGCAACGCAGTGAAGGAGACATCTCCGACCCTATAAAGTATATATATTCTTGATCAGGATCACCTCCTGAGTCGATATGAGCATGCCCGTCTGTCCGTCTGTCCGTCTGTCTGTCTGTCTGTCTGTTTCTACGCAAACTAGTCTCTCAGTTTTAAAGCTATCGAGTTGAAACTTTGCACACACCCTTCTTTCCTTTGCAGGCAGTATATAAGTCGGAACCGGCGGGATCGGTCGACTATATCCTATAGCTGCCATATAACTGATTGATCGGAAATGCCATAACTTCGTTGTTTTTTAAGATAGAGGTCGGGACTTTCCAAACATGTTATATTTGATCAACATATCTTATGTACAAAATTTCATAAGGATCGGCCGACTATATCCTATAGCTGTCATAGAACGATCGGAATTGGCATAACTTTGGTGTTTTTTAAGTTAGAAAGATGGGACTTGGTACAGATTCTATTTTGGACAAAATAATCTGATTTGCCAAATTTCATAAGGATCGGCCGACTATATACGATCTTCTATATATCTAATAATATAAGATGCGTGGCGCCACCTAGCGGACTGCGACTGAACTGCAAGGGTATATCAACTTCGACTCCGCCCGAAGTTAGCTTTCCTTTCTTGTTTCATAGTGTCGTTACCTAGAATTCCATGGAAGGTTTTCAGTGTATCTAATAGAAAGAATTTTAGTGGGGTATCTGATATGTTGGGAAGTTTAACTATTGTATGTTGTTTTATTTCGTTATTCCCTCCTACTGAACTTACTGTAAAGTTGTTACTATTGGGTTTAGGGCTTGGTACTAGTTTCGCTTGAATGTAATTTTGGTTTGAGCCGGTGTCAATTAAGAATTTTAGAGTTTTGCCGTTCCCGATAGTTACCTTAAAATAGGGTAAGGAGGAAAGGTTTATTCTAAAAAATATAATTCTGACATATGAATGGATTCCTGTTGTTCGGATTCCGCTTGCCATGAAGCTTCTTCATCCAGCTCGTTTATTCCATTCTCTTCCGGTGACTGAAAATATTCTTGTTTCTCATCTACCTCTGGTTGTATATTGAACTGGCGTTGCATTTTATTAGTATTTTGAACATTTGTGTTGCTCAGGGGTCGTTTCCCTACAAAATTGTTGTCTTGAGGTCTATTCATATAGTTAACGTGGCGTGAACGAATAGACTGGTCTACATCCATGGGTGTTGGCTTTGGTTGGGGTCTGGGGGGTGGGTTGGGGTTAAAGAAAGCTTGCGCTCCTGGTTGATTTGTCTGAGTTTGGTTGAGTGGGTTAGGTCGGTTTGGTGTTGTTTCAAATACCCTTGGTGGGATTGCGGGTTTTTTTACTTGGCTTGGGTAATAGTACAGATTTGGTTGAAAATTTGGTTTGGTCATTCGGGGTAGGGCTTGTGGCGGATACCCTTTAGTGGGTACTAAGTTATCTCTTCTGGGGTAAATGTTTTTTGGTGTTTGGCCATTCCTAGTGTTCTGATTCTCTATTAGATTGCAAAGATGTAATGCATGTCCTAAGTCGTGGGGTTTTTAATAGCCAGAAGTTGGGAAAGATTGCCGTTCAGGCCTCTTACAAATGTATCCAGTGCTTTCTCTCTATACAGTGCTGTTAGTGCCTGTATACTTTCCTGAGATGCCTCAAGATTCCCAATTTGGTTCAAAATCAAAGAAAGTTGTTGGTATACGGCTTGATAGAATTCGACTATCGAGTTGCTTTCTTGGTTAAGTGCATACAACTGATATTCTCCCTTTTTACTGTCATAAATTTTTAAAACCCTTTCTACACTTTTCTTCCAAGACGAATATTCGGTCTTGTTTCCAGAAAAATCTCTAAGTGTCCGCATTATGTCCGGTAGTTTATCTAACTCGCCAATATTGTGGGCTAGTTCCCTTTTAATTATTTGGTCTGAAAAGTTTGAAAAGTCCTTATTTGGGTTAATGATTTCCTTTACTAACCCAGCTAGGTTCTCTTGAAGTATGTCTCAAATTTTCTCTTCAATGTCTTTTTTCGTCAGTAGTTTCGAACTCGTCCTTACAGAGGACGAAGGTCCTGCAAGATTTCCCATCCTATCTACTAAGTCCTGTTCAGTCATTTTAATGAGGTTAGTTGTTTGGATGTCAAACGAATTATATTTAATTTTTTCTAAAAATTCTAGTTTAGATCTTCGTAAGGTTTCAATTGGAGCATATGTTATTAATTTGTATGATTTGATTGGGATTTCCTTAAACTTAATTTTTATATCCTTTTTAATATTATTCTTAAAATGTTTTTTTTTTTTTTTTGTTTAATTTCTTGATGAGGTTTTCCTCTTACTTTTGATTTGAACTATTAATTTTTTGTTCGTGTTTTACTCATGGTTTCTTATGGATTTTTATGTTTTCAAATATTTCTTAACTAGCTTACATTAAAATCATTTCGGCGTGCTATCGTGACGATAGGTTCGGCTGATTCCTTTTTGTCCCACGCAGCAACGATTCCTCCTGTGTGTGGGTCTACTACGGAGCCTCCTCTATACCTGGATCACGTTCCCTCTGAACGGGTACTGAAGGGATCACGGCGATAAAAGTTGGAGCCTGGTTTTTCCGCTAGGTACAATTCCTTTAGGAGTGCGTTGTAGCGTTTCTTTTTTAACGGCACTTTTGCACTTCCGAATCGCGGTGTTTGGAGTTTTCTTAATTAGTTGAAGATATAGCCGAACGTCGGGATTTTTTTACCGATCTGAACGAGATTCGGAACTTGTATCCTTTCGCGGTTTTTCACCAGGTCCCTGCTCGGGCGCCAGTTAAAAATATTTTATTAATATTCTTTAAAAAAAAGAAATTAATCTTTTTCACATTTTGTTTATTTGAGTATCGGATTAGAACTGACAATTATGATTCTTATAATTAATAATTACACCTATGCGTTGCTCCATCGCTGCCGCGATCTCGGTCCCGGTTGCTGCTGCTGCTGGCGTCCCTCGATGTCATTGGTAGCTGATGCTGTTGCTGTAGCTTAAGTCCATATCTTCATTGCTGATTGGTCAATGCAAGTGCATTGTGTTGTTGGTGGATGCACTTGCCATTAAGTTCAGTGAGCTTTGCCAAATATTTGGGTGTTTTCTTTCTTTTGGCTTTCCCACGATCGCAAGCATAATCAATGCTTACTCAGCGCACGTGTCTTTCGATCCGTGTGACCCTTATTGGTGCCACGGCATCATATTGCATGCGGTGCACGGTGCACTCAATGCGTTGATGTAAGCTCTTTTGCAGTTGTTATTGAGAACTTATGTGCTTGGACTTTGCGTTTTATTAATATTATCTAGTGTTTGACATATTGGGTGTTAACTCATGTATTGACATGTTTTGACTCGGTTGAAGTTCTTTCACATCTAAAAGTGGTGTACCTACTTGGAAAAACTACGGAGCTTAAGATCTCCGGCTTTAACAAAGTTTTGTAATGACTATAATGTGAGATGCAAAGGAAGAACTATCAAAATACAGTTTGGGAAGTTTACTACATAACCCTCTAGTGTTCTGATAGGTAAATGTTAGTGACGATATTAGTTTTTTGAGGCTAACAGTTTCTCTCCCAAAGGTTAGGTAATTTTTTCTTTACCGTACTTGGTTAAGAAAAAATATCGCCATGTGTCGCCAAATATATTTTTTATACCCTTGCAGAGGGTGTTATAATTTTGGTCAAAAGTGTGAAACGCCAAAAAGGAAACATCTCCGACCCTATAAAGTACATATATTCTTGATCAGGATCACCTCCTGAGTCTATAAACTAGTCTCGCAATTATAAAGCTATTGAGTTGAAACTTGGCACACACCCTTCTTTCCTTTGCAGACAATATATAATTCGGAACGGCCGACTATATCCTATAGCTGCCATACAACTGATTGATCGGAAATGCCATAACTTGGTCAAGTTAGAAGGATGGGATTCCTCTATGGGCCATTCGATTCGATATGCCAAATTTCATAAGTATTGGACGACCATATACGATCCGCTATATAATATAATATATATTATAAGATGCGTGTCGCCACCTAGCGGATAGCGAATCAACCGCAAGGGTATATAAACTTCGGCTCCGCCCGAAGTTAGCTTTCCTTTCTTGTTATTTTATTACAATTATTAAAACCAACTTTTGCATTTTATAGATCCGGTCAATAATAAAAACAAAAAAATATTGATAAATTAATTCATTAATAGTTCTGAAATTTAAACTTGTCTGTGCGTTGAAGACTTGTAATAACATAAGAGCCAGATTCTCTTTGAAGTCGTTTTACACGCTAAGTGTGCCGGGTTCACGGTCTCAGTTTCGGATGCTATTTCACGTAGGTCTGGTCTCCACTTTTGCAATGACGGTTGTCGTGCTGTTGAAAGGATGATGAAATGAGATCGTTCATGAGGCAGATTAAAAGTGGATTCAAGGAGTTGATTAGTGGGTTTCGTAAAATCAATGACCAACTCTATGGGCTCGATACACAGTTTAGTAGTCTTCAACTACTAAATGAATCTCCAAAGCGTAAGAAATCCTCTTTTAGTGATGTGCTTGTGGCGAATAATCTTCAGCCTACTCAGCCGAAAATTATGCAGCCGCTTATATCTCTGGCCATCCCAAGGGCCGGACCTGAGAAAAATTCGGCTCCCGAATATCTAAGAATAAATGAGCAATTGTCCGATATGTCCTCTGTGGCATCGCATCAAGTAATACCACCAGACCCAACAATTCAAACCCCCTTAAGAGTCACCGAACAGGGTAATCAACCATCCGGACCACCGGTACGAACTGATGCTGCAGTATTAGTTACGGCGGCACCAAAACCCTTGCAGGTGATCCCACCATCGAAACACCTTTTTTGTTTCCCTGTTTGCCCCTGATACTTCTGAGATTGATATTCCGGCTTACATCAAAGCCAAAACAAAACCCAAAACAAAAGGTGGTGGATATTACAAAATTTTAATTTTCATACACCAGGCACACATCATCTGTCAAAATACGTGTACCCTTGCAAAATTTGAAGTCGATTTGTTCCGCCAGCTTATGGCAAGAGAACATGTTTCCAACATTCCAACATTCCAACATTATAGTATAGTATATAGTACAGTACAGTATAGTATATAATAGTATAAATTCACTGATTCATTGATTTTATTTTTGCCCTACTGACATTTCAACAAGAAAATTATGGTATCTGAATTGAAAGCTGTTTCATGGTCGCATAATCTTTGCATTGAGGAACGCATTATTTAGTTTTAATATGGATCCACGACAGTTCACGAAAGACCTCGAAAATATCAATAATAAAGTTTTTAAAGTGTCAAAACTTCATTGCTGGGAATTCAATCATGTTGGTTCTTGGGAGATCGCATTATTGGCCTTAAATCTTTCGAGAGTTTTGTCTTTGTTCTTAAAATTATATATTGCTTCCGTATATTAAAAAAACCTTTCCGTGAATCCTCCAGGATTGAACCAATTTTGAGGTTTTTCTGTGCGTTGATAAGGGGCTAGTGCCCCGAATTCGAATTTTATGTGTGCCATATCGGTGCCATATGGATTCGAATTCCCTTTCGTTCGAAGCGTAATACGTGCGAGAAATCATTGTCATTGGTCTACCGTTTTGTGACATAACTGGATGCATCGGTAGATAGATTAAAAGGTATTTGCATTTGAGAAGCCGAAAAAATTCGTATTTTCCTCCATTTATAGAGAAAGGCATTTTTATACCCTTGCAGAGGGATAATTTTGGTTAAAAGTGTGCAACGCAGTGAAGGAGACACCTACCTCCGACTCTATAAGTATATATATTCTTGATCAGGTCTGTCTGTTTCCAGGTAAACTAGTCTCTCAGTTTTAAAGCTATCGACTTGGTATATAAGACGGAACGGCCGGGATTGGTCGTTTATATCTATAGCTGTCATATAACTGAATGATCGGAACTAACATAGCTTTGTTGTTTTTGCATGGGACTTTTTGCGGATTCCATTTTGGGCAACCGAATCTGATTCTGTCTGATTATATAGGGATCAGCCGTTTGTATCCTATAGCTGCCATGTAACTGGTCGATCGGAAATGACACAACCTTGCTAATTTTAAAGATGCTTTGTTCTGTTTTAAACATATTAATTAGATAACACTGTGCGACAAAAAAAAAAAACGAAATACACTTGGGAAACGAGATAGTGTAGGTTGTTAATCTGGTCGAAGAGAACTCAAAAATATTTTTTTTTATATTTTTGGAACCCTCCAATTTTTATTTATTTAAAAAAAACCGTTTTTCGGGACTTTTTTGCGCTTAAAAATTCCTGAAGGCGTTTTTTTTCAACCGATTTCAAAATTTTCGGTGTTTTTCAATAGTTAAATGTTGTAGCTTTTGAAAAAAAACGATATCTTCGATTTTGTTGAACAAAAAGGACAAAATTGTTACACCTGAAACTGAAGTTTTCGACTTTTATTCGTGTTTTTCGGATTTCGATGCCAGTTTTTCGGTACCTGCCAGCGCTCCGGAGTACCTGTGTGTATAAGATAGGAATATGCTCTTCTTCTTATAGTGCTCCCATGGTTTTATTGACTTTTTTTGGGAAAAGCGTTATAACTTCAACAATTTTTATTATTTTTTGATGAAATTTGTCTCGTTTTATTCAGTATTAATGAGACAATATTAATATGTGGCATAAATGACAGAATTTTTGTCAGAAGAAAGCAATATACTCTTATTTTTATACACATTGTTCCTCCGAAGCGCTCGCTAGGTTGAGTTGAATTTTTTTTGGGAAAAGCGTTATAACTTCACCAATTTTCATTATTTTTTGATGAAATTTGTCTCGTTTTATTCAGAATGAATGAGACAACATTGATATGTATCAAAAATGGCCGAATTTTTGTAAGTTGTACCAAAAAACTGGCATCAAAATCCGAAAAACACGAATAAAAGTCGAAAACTTCAGTTTCAGGTGTAACAATTTTGTCCTTTTTGTTCAACAAAATCGACAAGTGTTTCACAACACTTTCACAAGTGTTTTTTCACTGTCGCACCGTGTAATTGATTTGGCGAAATCCTCAATAGGATCGGCCAGCTATATATAGACGATCTGATATATATATAAAAATATAAGCTGCTACCTATCTGCAAGGGTATATAAACTTTGGCTTCGCCCGAAGCTAGCTTTCCTTTCTTGTTCGAGGACTTTTTTGTCTTGATCTGATAGTACCCTGATTTTAGATCTAGTTTGGACTTCTACAAGTTTGCTAGAATTAGAGGAATACTTGAGTTAGGTCACTGATCGGCAATGGCTTTCATCTGAATTTAACGTATTTGTCCAGTTCTCCGTTAAATCTACTCCTAGATTTTAATATGTGCAATGAAATTCTTTTTAATGTTTCAATCTGAGCCGCTTCTACACGCCCTTTAGAAGCTGCCAATTAACGGCGCTAATTTGAGTTTAAAACTCAGTTCCTACTGCGCTACCGCAGCTTCGCCGTTACTCTGAAATTCCTGTTTTATTTCCCTATAATTATTTTATATCCCCAGTAATAATTTTTTGAAGTGAAACTTCTTATACGACGCCGGAAAATGTTGCGTTAAACGTTTAACGCTCCAGTGGAGGGGGAATAGCGTTGAACGCTTAACGCAACTCGGAAGGAGAAGAGGAAAAGAGAAAGATAGAGTGCGAGAGAGAGAGAGTGAATGAGAGTAAGGTATCGCCAGGCGCATGCGCTGCTATGGCGATACACGTAGCGCGTTGCCTAGACTACATTTAGCACAGCTGCCTAGACTAATATTAGTGCCTATGCGTGAGTGCATCAAGCGTCCTATGTGTCGAAAATTCTTTTTCTTATTCTTATCTCGTATTTTGTTATTAAAGTGTTTCCCATAATTAATTCACTCACTTCCTCTATTTATCTTAAAGCGGACGGACGTGTTTTTTTTGTGCGCACTACGTTTTTGTAAAACTTGCAATAAGCTTTCTATAAACAATCGGTGTTTATTTCTTTACTGATATAAAAACAAATTGCAATTTTTTAGATCCGTATCGCTTCGCGTGTGCAGTGATATATTTGGAGGTAAAATAATCATTTATTTAATTTACTTTCCAAACATAGCCCTGCTCTGCTTCTTCATCTCCTAAGGTGTTGTTGCTATTCTTTTGCTTCTACTCTCGCTCAATAGAGATTCTTATCTCTATTTCTTTAAATCTTACTAACTTGCACTAACTGCTCTCTTTAATCTCCCCTTCTCTTTTCCTTGGTACAGTGGTTCAAGGTTCCTCATTAATAAAATCAAATAATATTTTTAAATTAATTATTAATTTTTTTAATAATTTTTAATAAATTAATTATTTAATTTTTAATAAATTAATTATTTAATTTTAAATAATTTTTTATAAATTAATTGTTTAAATTTTTAATAATTATGGATTTTAAATTGGTCTGTGCATTAAAGTCTTGCAATAAGACAATCTCGTCTTCCCAGCCTACCATCCATTGCTGGCTCTGTGAAAACGTTTTACACGCTAAGTGTGCCGGGTTCACGGCCTCAGTTTCGGATGCAATCTCGCGTAGGTCTGGTCTCCACTTTTGCTGTGATGGTTTTCGTGCTGTTCAGGACGAAATGAGGTCGTTCATGAGGCAGACTAAAAGCGGTTTCAAGGAGTTGATTAGTGGTTTTCGAAAAATCAATGACCAACTCTGTGCGCTTGATACTCAGTTTAGTAGCCTTCAACTACTAAATGAGTCTCCAAAGCGTAAGAAATCCGCTTTTAGTGATGTTCTCGGGTCGAATAATCTTCAGCCTGCTCAGCCGACAACTATGCAGCCGCTTATATCTCTGGCCACCCCAAGGGCCGGACCTGAGAAAAATTCGGCTTCCGAATGTCTCGGAATCAATGAGCAATTGTCCGATATGTCCTCTGTGGCATCGCTTCAAGTGATCCCAGACCCAATAATTGAAACTCCTGTAACAGTCACCAAACAGGGTAATAAACCGTCCGGACCCCCGGTACGCACTGATGCCGCAGTATTAGTTACGGCGGCACCAAAACCCTTGCAGGTGATCCCACCATCGAAACACATTTTTGTTTCCCGGCTTACCCCTGATACTTCGGAGATTGATATCTCGGCTTACATCAAAGCCAAAGCAAAAGCCGACATAAAGGTGGTGGATATTACAAAATTCAAATATTCTTACACCAGGCACACGTCATCTTTCAAAATACGTGTGCCCTTGCAGATGTTCAAGACGATCTGTTCCGCCAGCTTTTGGCCAGAGAACATTTTCGTCCAAGAACATCAACCAAGTACGGTGAAAAAAAAGACAACCAAACCTGTGGGTGTAAAACTCCCACATGTTAAGGCCACTGATCAACCTTCCACCTCATCTTCCTCAATCTCAAAAAACTAATATCTTTATTAACACTTACCTATCAGAATACAAGAGGGTTACGAAGTAAACTTCCCAAACTGTATTCTGATAGTTCTTTTTTTGCATCCCACATTATAGTATTTACAGAAACTTGGTTAAAGCCGGAGATCTTAAGCTCCGAAGTTTTTCCTAGTAGGTACACCACTTTTAGATGTGATAGAACTTTGCGAAGGGGAGGAGGAGTGCTAATTTCTGTAGACTCCAAATTCGCTTCTGAAGAGGTAAAATCACAAGAGTTTGGTAACATTGAATTTCTTTGCATCAAAATCACTTTGTCCGATAAATCTTTGTATGTTACCTGTTCGTACATACCACCTTCGTCCGAACCGCCAACATACTGGCAACATTTGTCCGCTATTCGTTTGGTTTTCGATCGTCTGTCTGATGGTGACCAGCTGATAGCTCTGGGTGACTTTAATATCCCAGAACTTATGTGGTCAAATGTTGATAATTCACCGTCTTTACAGCTTAACTCCCACCATGACTTCCCTGAGGGCATGTTTGACATGTCACTCGGGCAAATTAACCACGTTGGAAATTCTTTAGGTCGGCTGTTGGACTTATGTTTCGTTTCTGATCCTGATGGAATTACTCTTTCCAGAACTTTGCCCCTTTCTAACCCTGAGGATCCATATCATCCCACTCTTGAGGTTTCAATCGAAAATAACTACTTTTTTGACCTTAGGTCTACAGTTAAATCTCAGAAAGTTCGTTTCTTTCGTAAGGCTGACTTTACGAAATTAAATAAGTTAATTTTGGAATTTGATTGGTCTGATTTACTGGCATGCGAGGATATAAACATCGCATTACAAAAATTTTATTACACTTTGAACATATTTTTCGACGCTTGCGTGCCGTGGAAATATCCGTCCGCTTCAACGAATCCGCCTTGGTATACAAGGCACCTTATAAATTTAAAGAATAATATGAGTAGACTTTTAAACAAACATAGATTATCTGGCTGTACAGTTAGTTATTCAAGATACTTAGTAGCTCGGTCCAATTTCACCGTGCATAACGCAGAATGTTATAGGAGTTATATTCGCCGCTGCAGGATTCAGTTTACTCAGGATCCGAAGCAGTTTTATAACTTTGTAAACACTAAGCGTAAACATGTATCTTTTCCCCCTCTGCTTACGTTTGAGAACTCTTATGCGAACACCGATCAGGGAATGGCCGATCTCTTTGCACAGTTTTTTCAAACTACCTATTCACCTAGCAGCAGTTTAGCTCAGCCTTACACTTATAATATCCAATCAGCCAACCTTATATTTTGCCCATCTTTCGATCAAAGTGGTGTGTTATCGGATCTTCTTAATGTTAAGCCCGTGTATTCGCCAGGCCCTGATGGAGTACCAGGATGTGTTCTGAAGTACTGCGCCGAGGCACTGTGCAAACCGCTTGTTAAACTCTTTAGTCTTTCGCTGGAAACTTCGATCTTTCCCCTTATGTGGAAGGAATCCTTCATTATTCCGCTGCATAAAAAAGGGAAAAAATCCGACGCTGCTAATTATAGAGGCATCTCTAAATTGTCAGCAATTCCAAAGCTTTTTGAAAAACTTATCACTCCACATTTGCAACACCTATGTAGTTCAATAATAACTCCGTGCCAGCATGGCTTCATGAAGCGCCGCTCCACCACTACCAACTTATTGGAGCTAACATCTTTTATCACGGATGGCTTCCGGAATGGCTTACAAACAGACGTCATATACACTGACTTCAGCAAAGCATTTGACTCTGTTAACCATTTGCTTCTTATAAGTAAACTCAGTCTTTTGGGTTTCCCAACTGACCTTCTTATGTGGATTTCGAGCTACTTATCAGGAAGAACCCAACGTGTTTTCTTTAAAGATGTTACCTCGCGTTTAGTCCGCGCCACATCGGGGGTGCCCCAAGGAAGCCATCTTGGACCCCTACTTTTTACTCTGTTTATTAACGACTTGCCCCTTGCCTTAACTAATTCACTTGTACTTATGTACGCTGATGACGTTAAGCTATGCCTTCAGTATAAATTCACTAGCGCCCAGTCTAGACTTCAATCCGATTTGGATAAACTTCAAAATTGGTGTTTAGCAAATAACCTAAAGCTTAATGGATCGAAATGTAAACTTATGTCTTTTTACCGATCTAGTCCTCACCAGGCTATGTACTTTCTCTATGGGAACGCCTTAGAACGATTAACTCAGGTTAACGATCTAGGTGTCCTATTAGATTTGAAACTTAAATTTACCGACCATGTATCTACCATGGTTAATAAAGCTATGGGTGTGCTTGGTTATTAAAAGATGGTCAAAAGAATTTAATGACCCGTACATAACTAAAACGTTATATACATCACTGGTCCGTCCGATTCTTGAGTATGGATCGTGTGTTTGGAGTCCTCAATATGGAGTACACCAAGATCACATTGAATCTGTACAAAAAAACTTCCTTACTTTTGCGCTTAGGAGACTTAATTGGGATGCAAATCTTTACCTCCCCTCTTATCATAGTAGACTTTTACTAATCAACTTACCATCATTAACTAATCGTAGAACGATGCTGGGTGTCATGTTTTTATATAATCTTATTTATGGAAATATAGACAGCCAGCATTTACTAACACGCTTAAATTTTAACATTCCTAGTAGAAGGACCAGAAACTTTCGTCCTCTGCTCCTCAGCCATTGTAGTTCGACATATGCCCAACACGATCCGTTCAGGGTATTATGTTCGGACTACAATGGTCTCTACCACATCTTGTCACTTTGCCCTACTAACAATCTTAAATCGCTTATATTAACCGCCTTATCTGTGCAACGCTTTTCCTCGTAATATCTTTCTCCTAATCCTCGCTTATCTATCTCGGATCTATTCCCGCGATTCGAGCCGTACGTTACGCGGCAGCGTCCCTCGGTCGGTTGGACGGGAGGTGGGCTGTACGTATGCAGTGGGAACCGCGCAAAAAAAAAAAAAATTCGTGTTCTATATAATATTGACGCACTACTTGTAGTATTAGTACAGTGAATAGTGATTCAAACAAACAATAAAATGAGTGACAGTGAAAATACGCATAACACAGCGGATTCCAGGTTATGTGGTGGTACGTTTCTCTTGAATATTTCAATTGTCCATAACAGATGCACCTTGTGGATCATATCATCTTGAAATTAATATCAATTGGATTGGCAAAAATTTTAATGGTTTGATTTTGAATTGATTTTACAGCGGAAAAAGACAGTGCAGCCGGTGTTTTAAGAGGAGGGAACAGAGCACAATATTATCGTGAATACCGAGCACGAAAGAAAGCAGAACTTGGACTTTGCTTTATAATAAATTTATAAAATGTGAATTGAAGAAAGTGTTGGTCACTCCACCTTATTTTTATCCTTTCCCTCCCGCTATTTTTCTTTTATACGAAATAATATGCATTTTTTGGAATATCGCTAAGAAGTTTCACTTCTTTCGCGCGTAGGGACTCCACGCACACAATTTTTTTCCTTTAATCTCTGGTAAAAATACCATAAAAAGGAAAAGGGAAAAATGAAATATTTTTAATTAAAATTTTTTGTTATTATTTCAATGCCAAAATAATTAAATTGTTCGTTTCTTCAAAAAATATATAAAATAATTTATTTTTAATAAGAAAGTTTTTTATTACTAAGGGTAACATCATTTATTAAAATATTTTTATTCTGCAGGCAATTTTCTTAAACTGATTATTATTTCCACAATATTACAGTTATTCTGGTAGAAATTTACAGGCACTTAATGTCAGTGTATTTTTTCTCCTAGTGAGCCTAGTTGCGGAGTCAGCATATGCGACTTTGGGGGATAGCCGACTGGTTCCAGGCGTGGTGGCTTATGCACGAGTGCATTTGTTAGCAGACTATGCTATGCGCGTTAGGGTTACCGACCAAATAAAGAATAATGAATATTCAGTTCTGTTTATATCTATTGAATAAAGAGCACAAACATTACTCCGGCCATTGCAGTTACTTTATTAAAATACGTCCACTGAGGCCAGGGGCCGGACAGTCACCATCTCACTCTAAATTCAAATATTATATTGAGACCCTTGAGCTCCTATTCTTGGAGAGAACGGACGTTTTTTCTGTGCGCTCTGTGGAAAAAATTCATGTCAGCTGAGATACGCTGCCTATCGAGACAATTAAAAGTACGTTTTGTATGCGACCTGGGCCGAACTGGGTTGCTGTAGCTCACCTATTTTCGTGGAAAATTAAGATTTTCCGTCGCGCAAATACGCCACGTGGTTTTTTGCAAAACAATAAAGCTTTTAACTTTGGTGCTGCCAACGTGCTAAATCCAGTCGAACTCAGCGTGGAGCGCAACAAGGCCGCGATCGAGCCTGAGGTGTTCATGGAGGAGCTGTGGGAAAACCACCAGAAGGAGGAGATGGCCGTGGTTGACTTCAAGACCGCAGCTGATAGAGGCACAATAGAGGCAAGACTCTGGAGGTCGGCGAGAAGGTACTAGCCGCTGCAGGTCCCAGGTTCAGGGGAGTGTAGGGCTCCAAGTGAGTGTTTGTCGCCAATGCGGACAAGTTGCACATGTAGCGGCGAAGTGCACCAATCAGGTAGACTTCGAAATTGTCGTTTTAAGGAGCTAAATCGGGGCATAACATGTTCTCGGCGGCCTGCCCGGCTTACAGAGCGGTTTTGGCACGAGAGAAGGCAAGACACTAATATATCTCGGCTTTTGAAAATTAATTGCCAGGGCTCGTACGCTGTTACGTGCGAGAGGGGCTGGGTCGTGGCCCTATTGCAGAAACCGTACGTCCGTTATGGCGAAATGCAAAAATTCAGGTTCCCTGACAGCATGTGTCACACCGCAGTAGTTTTGAGGGACCCAGGCGTGGAGTGCACTGTTGGTGAAATCTAACGACTGCATGTGTGGGGTTAGAATGAACTTTTGGTAAGTGATTTGTTGTCAGTGTTACGCTATCAGCGTTTTGATAGCGACTGAATTAAATAGACGAGGTTCAATTCATATTTCAATTTTTATTATGGTCAATTGAACCCCAAGACAAATGCAGGGGCCGATCCAAGCTATGCCGAATATACAAGAGCTTTGGCGAAAAAGCTCCAAAGCTCCCGCCCAAATGTGCTACAAATGACAACAAAGTGCGTGCGAAACTGGGAGACAGAAGAGAAGATTAAATGCCGCTGCAGCTAAACAAATTATCTATATTCTAATCGGCTTATCTGGTGGCTGCTTAGCCCAACAGTCAGTATGTATTGTATCTTTTCCGAGTCCATAGATCCGTACCTTCAATACTACACTACTCCAGGTGAGAAGCATACCTGTCATTCTTGGCATTAAAGCGAACGCGTCTCCCCCCTCTGGTTTAGTAAGATGTCCAGCAAACCCCTGGCCATCCAAACTATGATCGAAGAGAGACGCTGGCCGAATGGGTGATTACCCAGGATTTACTCTTGTAAATAAGGCAGCGATGAGAGTGTGTGTATTGGGATGGTGTGTGTATTTGGGGTGTGTGTATTTCAGTGGAGTGTACTGGGGGTCCTGGCGTGAGTGACCACTATCCGCTTTCGTGGAACGAATTGGCCCCTTCATTGGTATTATGTGAAAGAAACGGCGGCACATATCGTGAATGAGCAAGTTGCATGTCTGAATGGGTGGGTTTAGAGTGCGAATGACTCTATGTTTGCGGGGCACCGCGAGGGGAGGTGTGTGGATGATGCTTTAAGGAGCGTTAGGGACTCTAAGTGAGATCCAGCAACTCCCAGTACGTCCTCGATATGTTTGTGTATTTAAAGGGAGTTTTTTGTTACTGTATTAACCCATGAATCGCAATGTATAGATATGTTTTTTTATTTCTTTTAATTTGACACTTAACACTTTATTTGCGGACCGGCGTTGCTGGTCCATCAAAGCGATCGCGGACAGGAGTCAATCGCAGTTCTATAGAGCCGTAAGCTACAAGCTCAAGAAGGGGCTGCCATTGCTGCAGAAGGACTGGCAACCCCGATGGGATAAAAGTGAGAATCAATATAAGCATATAAGCAATATTCCATTCTTGGTTTTACAGCTATCAACTTCAAACTTTGCACAAATCCTTCTTTTATTTACGACACAGATCGGTCGACTACATCCTGTAGTTGCCAAATAATTGATTGATCGGAAATGCCAAAACTTTGTTTACTATGTTTGTTAAGTTAGATAGATGGTTCTTTCTACGGATTCCATTTGGGCAAAAATGGAATCCACTAATTCGATCTACCAAATTTTATAAAGGTCAGCCGACTATATCCTATAGCTGACACATAACTAAATGATCGAAAATGATACCACCGTGCTTTTTTTAAAGACCCTTGGGGCTATTTCGAACATGTTTATTAGAACATTTATTTATACATGTTCGTCCGTAGAGCGTCACGAATTAGGTTGGGTAACGCGGGGTCTACCTGTGGTCCGTTTCACGGGAGCAACACTCAAAGTAGACTGGTATGCCGCGGGTTCTACTTGTGGTCCGTTTACACACGAGCCACTCGAAGTAGGTTCGATGATGAAAGTTCTACTCTTGCTCCGTTTACACTGGAGCCACGCGAAGTAGATAGCTTTCAGAGAGTCCTATTTGTGAACCGTTTCACACAGGATCACACGAAGTAGGTTGATTTTAAGTGCCGTTGTTCAGAAACTGAGTAATGAGACGATTCACTCTGATTTCGCAATTATCTTTGTTTCAGAAGAAAAATTCTTAGATAAGATGCTAAATTATAAATAATTAAATCTAAGAAAGGTCAATGTTATGGACGTGCTAAACTAATGTTTATGCCAGGGTCATCCACCTCTGAGTCTGCTAACTCAGATTGCTTGTTCATGCATTGCTTGGTTTTTGCTTGCTTCGGTCAGTCGGTCATTCTTCCCGCTGATAATGCTGATTTCTGCTTCTGGTTCGATTGGCGCATTAAAATAATCGAGCAAAAGTGTAACCATATAATGTTTACTCTTAACAGACAAACTTCGTTCTATAAAACCTCGTTCTGAAAAACTTCGTTACCTACGGATCAAAGCGTCGGATTTCTTGCAGATAACAGCTAGGTCGAGTTAATCACGTATTTACAGAAACGAAAAGACTCTTGCGGATCAAGGCAGAGGTAAAGGCGTGGCTGCCCTAGAAAGAAAAGCTAGGTAAGATCGAACGCAGATCGAACAAAGAAGCACACGTATACATGCATGAACATAGCACTTCTGTTTGTCCTCTTCAAGCATTCAAAGACAAAAATCCTCGAGCATACGAGTCCATAACCAAGGCACACTATTTGGACGATCTCATCTCTCAAACCTGTAATGATGATTCCGAGTAGTCAGTAGTCAAGAATATTCATGCGAATGGATTCACAAAATAGCTTGGTGGACCCGAAAAGATTCTCGGTATGTATTGGGATCCAAAACACGACGTTTTTAAGTATATATTTACGTTCGCAAGACTTAAAAGAAATGTCCTGAATGGAAACGCTACACCAACCAAGCGAAAAACCCTGCAGGTACTCGTGTCCGTCTGTGATCCACTGGGCCCATTCTCTTGCTACTCAATCGGCCTAAAGACGCTACTTCAAAATGTGTGGCGGTCAGGCATAGACTGGAACTTCACAAAGAGCTACTTCAATTTTGGATGCAATGGATCTTTCTACAAGCCACTAAATTCTAACTTCCCCGTCACTACTCCAGTTTGCTTCCAGACCCAGAGCAAATTGATCTACATACCTTTGTAGACGCCATCGAATACTTTTATGCCACAGTTTTATATCTTCGTATAAAAAGGGAAAACAATGTCGATATAGGAGCCGCTAAATGCAAGTTCGCGCCGCTTCAGTGGCTAAACATCGACCCACGCAATTTACAACCCTTCGTCATGCACCGAGTTGGTGGCATCGTTGATAACACTACCATTAATCATTGGCGCTAAGTTGCAACAAAAGAAAATAAGCAGACTCAGCAACACATTTTTTAAGAGCTCCAAAGGCTTCTCAATGGATTAAAGGGCCCCACTTTCTTATCTAGCATTCTAAAGCATCAACCAATCTAAAGCATTTCGAATTTGCAATTTACTATTTTTGGACTAGAGACGCTTATACAGAGCTATGGCTATTTCCTCCTCCTAAAGACAAAGTTTTTAAAAGTTTATTTTTTAAAAAACTTTGTCAATACTTATTGGTCGGTCGAGCCAACACATTTTTGCCGCAACAAGGTCTGTCCGACAATATTATACATCTTAGAACAGTAGGTAGCCAAGATCCAAGATACCGACCAGTTAATGCACCATCAACGACAAAAACGCGGGGCGCTGAACATCGTTGGTAATATCGAAAATGATTTTTTCGGAGTGTTGGATGATCAGTATGCAAAATGTATAGAGTAGCTCATAGAGATATTAAAGGCTGAAAAAAGTTATTCAGATCAAATAGGGGAGAACCAAACATCAATCTTGTACACCACCATCAATATAATACGAAGGACGACAACTGAAACTCATATATAGGATGCAGGTGTTAGAAGCAAGCGTAGCAAGGATCGAGACAGGCAGCTACGCGTCATGTCAATATATCCCACACGCAGTCTCTGATTTGGTCATAGTTAAAATCCACATTCGCCGAGTTAAGTGCTAAATGTGCCAATAGCGTCACACGATGGAAAATTAACCCACCATCGGTGGTGTCGTCAGCGAACGTGGATGTAATAAGTCAAATATATTATAAATGGAGATGTCAGCTGAGTGGAGTACAAAGAGTGTGGATCTCTTTTGAGGATCTCCAGCTTCTATTATGTACATCAAGGGTGTATCAACTTCGGCTTCGCCTGAAGTTAACTCCCCTTTTTTGTTTTAAAAGGTATTTTTTATCCTATTTTATCCTATTGCATTTTGTCTTCGGCGAAAAAATCGGGTAATGTTTCATTTATGTTAGAGCTATTAATTCATTCTGAAACTCCTTCTGAGAAACAACAGCCAATTTTCGAATTTTACTGATACTGATGTAATTTACTGTTGTAAATGTACTTCATTTAAAATTAATTTAACGGTATATATTATAAATATATTACTTACAAACCAAAGGAGAAATAAAATTGAGTACATGTTAAAAACACAGGCCAACAGCAAAAAATCTCCACGCATAATTTCACCTGCTCCATAACCTTTAAGCTCCCCTGAACCAAAGTCCAGAACAAACATAGATTCTATCACCCATAGTTTCCGCTGTACACCTAAGAGAAGAAATTGATCAAATTTTACCATATATAGAATTATGTAGGTCTCCAGCTTCTATTATGTACATCCTCAAATACTATTGCATTGCATCTCACCAAAATCTTTCTTTTGTATAGATTGGACACAAGTAATTTGTACGTTTATGGCACGTTCTGGCACTATGTTTTAATTTTAGACATGAGGCAAACTCTGTAGAACGCTTGGGGATCATCGAGGTATATCGCACTGCAGTATTTTCGATTTTCGAAGGCGGTAGAAATTCGGATTTCTTGAAGTGTTTTTAGAGAAATAGTAGAAAACTTATTTACAACCAACACACACCTAAAGCCGTCCACCTGCACAGGACATCGGTCCCATTTTCCCGGCCATCAAACCTAAGCCTGACCTCAGCAGAGCAGCCTGGCAGCAAAGCAGATCAAACTTTAAAACCAAAAAAACGATGCCATTGAACATTCAGATGAAAATTACGCTGTATGCACAGCATAACTCCAAGCGACAGGACATAAAAAATAAAAAGACTTTAAGCCTGCACAAATAGTCTATATCCACACCACACATCCACTGCATGAAGATCAAGTTACATTACACAATGTTACATTATTCACCAAACCGAACTAGCGATCGGCACAACGCCAACCTCTAAAACCACAAGTGTTACGAATGAAATTAATTTCCTAGGAACTGGCGAAACAACTGGTATTACAATCAGCACGGTCCGACCTCAACATTACAGGCATTGGAGGGACTAACCGAGCTAATGCCCAAGCAGTGTTCTATCTTTTATCATTAATCACTGATTTAAAAACAGGGGGTTGCGTTTATTCTTACAGTGGTGCATTTGGACCAACCCTTTCAGACAATTCAACGCCCCAAAGACCTTCCGTCAGACATACGTTTCCTTGGGAAACATACGGATCCCACGGATACGGATTCGGAAACATTACTCGGTGAATTTGGACCCACCATACAGACGAATCAAGACATAAGCAGCCACGCATCCACGATGGATAAAGCCAAGCATTCCAAGAAGCTCGAGAAATTTTGGAAATAAGACACACTGAAGAGGAATCTAAGGGCATTTCCCACTGATGTGCAGTTATGCGAGCAGCATTTCATGGAAAACATAGAAAGATAGGCAGTGTTTGTCCGTAGAGCGTTATGCGGCCACTACGTCGAACTTGAACTCGCGGGCATAACGGTCGGTCCTGGAGTCGTAGTCAAAGGAACGTATTAAGGTTCTAACTAAATTACCTGGATTCTGCAAGGGACTGATCGGTTGACCAGGTGCTTGATGTGATCAGGCTGGAGTTGATGATGGGGTACTTGAAGTCCAGTGCTGGTTCTCCTCAAGTACAGATGGTATGGTGGTTCGGCTGATTCCGCATCGGTCGGTCCTACTTGTGGTCCGTTTCACGGGAGCAACACTCCAAGTAGGTTGGGTAGCGCGGGGTCTACTCGTGGTCCGTTTCACGGGAGCAACACTCGAAGTTGACTGGTATTCAGGGGGTTTTACTTGTGGTCCGTTTACATAGGAACCACTCGCAGTAGGTTGGATGACGCGGGGTCTACCCGTGGTCCGTTTCACGGGAGCAACACTCGAAGTAGACTGGTATGCCGCGGGTTATACTTGTGATCCGTTCACACAGGATTACTCGCAGTAGGCTGGATGACGCGCGAAGTAGATAGCTTTCAGAGAGTCCTACTTGTGAACCGTTTTACACAGGATCACTCGAAGTAGGTTGATTTTAAGTGCCGTGGTTCAAACACTGAGTAACGAGACGATTCACTCTGATTTCGCAACTATCTTTATTTCAGAAGAACAATTCTTATATAAGATGCTAATAATCTGCTAAAACTAAGGATAATCCCACCTACCTCTGAGTCTGCTGACTAAGATTGTTTGTTCATGTACAGCTTGTACATGCATTTCGGCTTAGCTAATGCTGATCAATATGCGATTGGATTAAATTACTAAGTGTGCTTATAGGGTAGTAGGCCTTGGCACTAGGTGCCAACAATACATATAAATAAATATGTATAAGTATAAATATGCAAGGGTGTAGCAACTTCGGCTTCGCCTGAAGTTAACTCCCCTTTTTTGTTTTAAAAGGTATTTTTTATCCTATTTTATCCTATTGCATTTTGTCTTCGGCGAAAAAATCGGGTAATGTTTCATTTATGTTAGAGCTATTAATTCATTCTGAAACTCCTTCTGAGAAACAACAGCCAATTTTCGAATTTTACTGATACTGATGTAATTTACTGTTGTAAATGTACTTCATTTAAAATTAATTTAACGGTATATATTATAAATATATTACTTACAAACCAAAGGAGAAATAAAATTGAGTACATGTTAAAAACACAGGCCAACAGCAAAAAATCTCCACGCATAATTTCACCTGCTCCATAACCTTTAAGCTCCCCTGAACCAAAGTCCAGAACAAACATAGATTCTATCACCCATAGTTTCCGCTGTACACCTAAGAGAAGAAATTGATCAAATTTTACCATATATAGAATTATGTAGGTCGTGTATTATGATGACCAAATGACCAAATCACATTTTCATTCACTTGCCTATGCCGGTGGCTTATTACAGCATTAAAAACATCTCCACCGGATTATGTTGAGAAAATTAACTAAGTTATCGACCTTAAAGGTCAGATGTGAGCTGCGATCCCTTTCTTCGCTTACACAGACCTCCCAAAACATCTTTGACAGAAATGCCAAGCGGTTGCAAAAGGAGCGTGCTGCCCTCAGTGAAAATGTTGGACTTTATGATTACCTAAAAGAAGAGGTGGGCTTTCGACTGGCGGACCGAGTATTCGACATTAAACGAGAGTTTAAGGCAGCCGCTGACATTGGATGCAGTCGTGGGTACCTGTCGAAACACATTCTTGCAGAGAGCGTGGAGCATCTGACGCTGACGGACTCCAGTGCCACCATGTTGGAGCAGGCCCAGGGCACTCCTGGCCTCAAAATGCGGAAGTTAGTGAAGGATGAAGAAACTTTAGATTTCGAGGAAAACTCATTGGACCTGGTCATCTCCAGTCTGAGTCTACATTGGGTAAATGACCTGCTCGGCTGTTTTGCCAACATTAAGCGCAGCCTAAAGCCTGACGGAGTCTTTATAGCTTCTATGTTTGGAGGAGACACGCTGTACGAACTGTGCTGTTCCCTTCAACTGGCGGAGTTGGAGCGAAAAGGAGGAATTTCCTCGCACATCTCGCCCTTTACCCAGATACGGGACATAGGTTCTCTGCTCAACCGCGCTGGCTTTACAATGCTAACCATAGATACGGACGAACTGGTTATCGGTTACCCCAGCATGTTCGAGTTAATGTGGGATCTTAAAGGAATGGCCGAGAATAATGCCGCCTTCAACAGGCCAGTACATCTTAGTCGGGAGACGATGCTGGCGGCGAGTGCCATATACCAGGAGCTGTACGCAAGTTTTAGGAGCTCCTGTAGGAGCAGGAGCTGTACAGTTTTATTTGAAACTTGCTTGAACATAAATTAAACTTAAATAAACATAATTCCTTTTGCTGAGTAACTTAAAAAAAAAAAAAAATCATGGATATCTAAAATTTCTGTAAAGCTTTACTAAACAAGCTGAACCTGCAATCGATACGTTTTGAAAATAGAAACAGTTTTAGATAGCCATGACTTTTTGAAAATAAGAGATTAAAAACTCCAATTTAATTGACGAAAATCTTGTTTGTGACGAAAACCACCTCTAATAAATTCAATAAAATTATTTCGAGTTTTCCCTTAAATCAAAAATTAAAATATGGTATGATCTACTGATTTCAAGAGGAAAATAAAAATCTTCCATAGAAAAATGTTTATAGGAAAAATCATAGAAGACAAAAAATTTACGAGAAAATCGGAGATTTTAACTTTGGATCAGTATTCCAAAGATATGGTAACTGCTAGATACCATTTTTTAATTTTAGTTGGTACACATACATTTCAAAAATGATATATACTAGAAACAATGATGGTCATCGCCATTACACGGCCTACATAATTCAATATATGGTAAAATTTGATCAATTTCTTCTCTTAGGTGCACGCGGAAACTGTCTGTGATGGAACCTATGTTTGTTTTGGACTTACGTTCAGGGGAGCCTAAAGATTATGGAGCAGGTGAAATTAGTTCAGAACAAACATAGGTTCTATCACCTACAGTCATTTTATCACCCATATCATTTTTGAAATGTATGTGTACCAACTAAAATTAATAAATGGTATCTAGCAGTTACCATATCTTTGGAATACTCATCCAAAGTTGAAATCTCAGATTTTCTACATTAATTTTTGGTCTTCTATGATTTTTCCCCAAACATTTTTCTATGGAAGATTTTTATTTTCTTATTGAAATCAGTAGATCATACCATGTTTTAATTTTGGATTTAAGGAAAAACTCGAAATAATTTTATTGAATTTAATATAGGTGGTTCAACAATATTTTCTTCAATTAAATTGGAGTTTTTAATCTCATATTTTCAAAAAGTCATGGCTATCTAAAACTGTTTCTTTGTTCAAAACGTATCTAGTGCAGGTTCAGCTTGTTTAGTAAAGCTTTACAGAAGTTGTTTCCACCTCCCGTTTGGAAAATATTCAAAAATGAAAATTTTCGAAAATTTTAAAATTTGACTTTTTGATTTCTTTTTTTTAATCGAAATAAACCAAAATGACCACCAATGGTCATCTTTTAGAATTTTGAAAAAACTTTTAGTTTTTGAAATATTTAAGTGTTCAGTTTAGCTCATTTTTTGCACAGGTAAAACAAAATTTCAAAAAAAAACTACTGAAATCGTTTTCCAATAGTGTGATAAACAATGACCATCAATATTTTCAAATGACCACCTACCGTTTTGAAATTATTTAAAATTGAACATAGTTAAAAATTTTTTAAAAATTTCAAAATCGACTTTTTGAATTTTTTTGTTCAATATCGAAATAAACGCAATTGACCACAAATGGTCATCTTTTAGAATTTTAAAAAAACTTTTAGTTTTTAAAATATTTAAGTTTTTAGTTTTGGTCGTTTTTTGGCCAGGTAAAAAAAAAATTTCAAAAAAAACTACTGAATTCGTTTTCCACTAGTGTGATAAACAATGACCATCTTTTAAAATAACATTTACCTTTCGAGATACTTGACTCTCATGGCCCATGGACTCATGGCCCAAAGCCTAAAACATATAAATTAAAAAAAAAAATTAATTTTCATCATTGCCCATCCCTTAAAACTTAAAAAATTAACAAAAAACTATATGCCCATCATGGCCCACATCTTAAAACTTACATATTTTACAAAAAAAACTATGCCCTTCATTGCCCATCCCTTAAAAGTTAAAAATTTAACAAAAAAAATCATGCCCACCATTGCCCATATCATAAAACATAAACATTTAACAAAAAAATCATGACCATCATTGCCCATCCCTTAAAAGTTAAAAATTTTACAAAAAAATCTATGCTCAGCATGGCCCACATCTTAAAACTTAAAAATTTTACAAATAAATCTATTCTCAGCATGGCCAACAGCTAAAAACTTAAAAATTTTACAAATAAATCAATGTCCATCGCTTAAAACTTAAAAACTTAAATAATTTGTAGGTTCTTGCAATTTGAACATTGGAATTATAATATTAAGAAGGGTTATGTTAGGAAAAATACATCATCTAATTTGTATTGCTTAAAAAGTCTAACACGTAATTTTTGGAAAATTTTCAGCTTATACCTGTCATGGGGAAATCCAGAAAATGTACACACACAGTTCATAAAAGAAACGGTTACAGTAGTTTGGGAAAACACTTAAAACAAAAAAAGTTAAAAATCATGCAAAATACATATGTATGTAATACCTATGGTACATTGAACCAGTACACCATAAAGTTTCAATTGCATAATTATAAGTTTGGAAAAAAGGGATCGTTTTGGGAAATGCATATTACCGCAAATTTTTTTTGGGTTTTCCTAACTGGAAAGGGTTCAAAACCCAAAGATGTAACCAATCAAGATGTCCCAGATGAGGATATGTCACAGATTTTCCTTGTTATGCCCTTATAAACTATGATTTTACGAAGCAAGCGAAAAAATGTACGGCAACAAATACGAGTCCTGTGAAGTGGGTTCCCATTTAAGAATGGTATGATCTGTTTAGTTTTAATTCACTTAAAAGGAGTGAGAAAGATTTGAGTCGGGATTCTGTTTACCAAAATATTGTTTTATTTTTCAATCTGAAGTGACTCTTAGAGATTGGAAATCTGAAATGAGGCTGTTTTCAGCCGAATTGGAATAATTAAATGTTTATGTTTTTTACAAAAATTGGAATGAGGCTATTTGCAGCTGGATTACGAATTTCAATACAAAAGGCTTCAGCTTCGGTTTACAAAATTTACTGATATACACTTAAAGAAATTTTGTTGATATATTACTTATTTTGCATATGTTATGCGGTAATTTTGCGGTTATATGCATTTCCCAAAACGATCCCTTTTTTCCAAACTTATAATTATGCAATTGAAACTTTATGGTGTACTGGTTCAATGTACCATAGGTATTACATACATACATATGTATTTTGCATGATTTTTAACTTTTTTTGTTTTAAGTGTTTTCCCAAACTACTGTAACCGTTTCTTTTATGAACTGTGTGTGTACATTTTCTGGATTTCCCCATGACAGGTATAAGCTGAAAATTTTCCAAAAATTACGTGTTAGACTTTTTAAGCAATACAAATTAGATGATGTATTTTTCCTAACATAACCCTTCTTAATATTATAATTCCAATGTTCAAATTGCAAGAACCTACAAATTATTTAAGTTTTTAAGTTTTAAGCGATGGACATTGATTTATTTGTAAAATTTTTAAGTTTTTAGCTGTTGGCCATGCTGAGAATAGATTTATTTGTAAAATTTTTAAGTTTTAAGATGTGGGCCATGCTGAGCATAGATTTTTTTGTAAAATTTTTAACTTTTAAGGGATGGGCAATGATGGTCATGATTTTTTTGTTAAATGTTTATGTTTTATGATATGGGCAATGGTGGGCATGATTTTTTTTGTTAAATTTTTAACTTTTAAGGGATGGGCAATGAAGGGCATAGTTTTTTTTGTAAAATATGTAAGTTTTAAGATGTGGGCAATGGTGGGCATATAGTTTTTTGTTAATTTTTTAAGTTTTAAGGGATGGGCAATGGTGGAAAACAAATCAATTTTTTTTTAATTTATATGTTTTAGGCTATGGGCCATGAAAGTCATCTTTTGGATTTTTAATTTTTTTTATTTTTAAGACTATGAGAGTCAAGTATCTCGAAAGGTAAATGTTATTTTAAAATTTCAAAAGATAGTCATTGTTTATCACACTAGTGGAAAACGAATTCAGTAGTTTTTTTTTTTTAATTTGGTTTACCTGTGAAAAAAATGAGCTAAACTGAACACTTAAATATTTCAAAAACTAAAAGTTTTTTCAAAATTCTAAAAGATGACCATTGGTGGTAATTTTGGTTTATTTCAATTTAAAAAAAAAAAATTCAAAAAGTCAAATTTTAATATTTTCGAAAATTTTTCGAAAATTTTCATTTTTGAATATTTTCCAAACGGGAGGTGGTCATTTCAAAATATTGATGGTCATTTGTCGTCATTTGATGGGCAATCGATTGCACCCTTTTTTTCCAAAAAATATCATTTCACCTGACCCAACTTCTCGTAGCTTATTTCTCTATTGTTGTTTCTAAAATCTCGTTCTGTCTTGGTTTGTCTCCAGAATTTTCGGAGGAGCACGGTCGGTAAGGGTAGGTCATCTTGGGTTTCCATAACGCAACGAAAAGTTTCATATAATTCTGTTAGACTTTGTTATCTAATTATCTATCTAGTTGTTATCTATCCAGTTTTTTCTGTTGTTATAAACAACATAATAGCTAATAAGTTTTCTCCGATTTTCATCACTGCATCAAATAAATGTGTGTTTCTGTACGTCCTGGTAATCGCAATAGCGCTATTCCTCACAGTAATCGTGCTTAATAGCAATCATAAATTATAATAAATATTATTTTTTCTTGACTTTTACAATAAATCCGGGATAATTTAAATTTTTGATTTTTAAAATCATAATTACTAATTTTTGAAGTGAAACTTCTTATACGACGCCGGAAAATGTTGCGTTAAACGTTTAACGCTCCAGTGGAGGGGGAATAGCGTTGAACGCTTAACGCAACTCGGAAGGAGAAGAGGAAAAGAGAAAGATAGAGTGCGAGAGAGAGAGAGTGAATGAGAGTAAGGTATCGCCAGGCGCATGCGCTGCTATGGCGATACACTTAGCGCGTAACAGCTGCCTAGACTAATATTAGTGCCTATGCGTGAGTGCATCAAGCGTCCTATGTGTCGAAAATTCTTTTTCTTATTCTTATCTCGTATTTTGTTATTAAAGTGTTTCCCATAATTAATTCACTCACTTCCTCTATTTATCTTAAAGCGGACGGACGTGTTTTTTTTGTGCGCACTACGTTTTTGTAAAACTTGCAATAAGCTTTCTATAAACAATCGGTGTTTATTTCTTTACTGATATAAAAACAAATTGCAATTTTTTAGATCCGTATCGCTTCGCGTGTGCAGTGATATATTTGGAGGTAAAATAATCATTTATTTAATTTACTTTCCAAACATAGCCCTGCTCTGCTTCTTCATCTCCTATGGTGTTGTTGCTATTCTTTTGCTTCTACTCTCGCTCAATAGAGATTCTTATCTCTATTTCTTTAAATCTTACTCTCTTTAATCTCCCCTTCTCTTTTCCTTGGTACAGTGGTTCAAGGTTCCTCATTAATAAAATCAAATAATATTTTTAAATTAATTATTAATTTTTTTAATAATTTTTAATAAATTAATTATTTAATTTTTAATAAATTAATTATTTAATTTTAAATAATTTTTTATAAATTAATTGTTTAAATTTTTAATAATTATGGATTTTAAATTGGTCTGTGCATTAAAGTCTTGCAATAAGACAATCTCGTCTTCCCAGCCTACCATCCATTGCTGGCTCTGTGAAAACGTTTTACACGCTAAGTGTGCCGGGTTCACGGCCTCAGTTTCGGATGCAATCTCGCGTAGGTCTGGTCTCCACTTTTGCTGTGATGGTTTTCGTGCTGTTCAGGACGAAATGAGGTCGTTCATGAGGCAGACTAAAAGCGGTTTCAAGGAGTTGATTAGTGGTTTTCGAAAAATCAATGACCAACTCTGTGCGCTTGATACTCAGTTTAGTAGCCTTCAACTACTAAATGAGTCTCCAAAGCGTAAGAAATCCGCTTTTAGTGATGTTCTCGGGTCGAATAATCTTCAGCCTGCTCAGCCGACAACTATGCAGCCGCTTATATCTCTGGCCACCCCAAGGGCCGGACCTGAGAAAAATTCGGCTTCCGAATGTCTCGGAATCAATGAGCAATTGTCCGATATGTCCTCTGTGGCATCGCTTCAAGTGATCCCAGACCCAATAATTGAAACTCCTGTAACAGTCACCAAACAGGGTAATAAACCGTCCGGACCCCCGGTACGCACTGATGCCGCAGTATTAGTTACGGCGGCACCAAAACCCTTGCAGGTGATCCCACCATCGAAACACATTTTTGTTTCCCGGCTTACCCCTGATACTTCGGAGATTGATATCTCGGCTTACATCAAAGCCAAAGCAAAAGCCGACATAAAGGTGGTGGATATTACAAAATTCAAATATTCTTACACCAGGCACACGTCATCTTTCAAAATACGTGTGCCCTTGCAGATGTTCAAGACGATCTGTTCCGCCAGCTTTTGGCCAGAGAACATTTTCGTCCAAGAACATCAACCAAGTACGGTGAAAAAAAAGACAACCAAACCTGTGGGTGTAAAACTCCCACATGTTAAGGCCACTGATCAACCTTCCACCTCATCTTCCTCAATCTCAAAAAACTAATATCTTTATTAACACTTACCTATCAGAATACAAGAGGGTTACGTAGTAAACTTCCCAAACTGTATTCTGATAGTTCTTTTTTTGCATCCCACATTATAGTATTTACAGAAACTTGGTTAAAGCCGGAGATCTTAAGCTCCGAAGTTTTTCCTAGTAGGTACACCACTTTTAGATGTGATAGAACTTTGCGAAGGGGAGGAGGAGTGCTAATTTCTGTAGACTCCAAATTCGCTTCTGAAGAGGTAAAATCACAAGAGTTTGGTAACATTGAATTTCTTTGCATCAAAATCACTTTGTCCGATAAATCTTTGTATGTTACCTGTTCGTACATACCACCTTCGTCCGAACCGCCAACATACTGGCAACATTTGTCCGCTATTCGTTTGGTTTTCGATCGTCTGTCTGATGGTGACCAGCTGATAGCTCTGGGTGACTTTAATATCCCAGAACTTATGTGGTCAAATGTTGATAATTCACCGTCTTTACAGCTTAACTCCCACCATGACTTCCCTGAGGGCATGTTTGACATGTCACTCGGGCAAATTAACCACGTTGGAAATTCTTTAGGTCGGCTGTTGGACTTATGTTTCGTTTCTGATCCTGATGGAATTACTCTTTCCAGAACTTTGCCCCTTTCTAACCCTGAGGATCCATATCATCCCACTCTTGAGGTTTCAATCGAAAATAACTACTTTTTTGACCTTAGGTCTACAGTTAAATCTCAGAAAGTTCGTTTCTTTCGTAAGGCTGACTTTACGAAATTAAATAAGTTAATTTTGGAATTTGATTGGTCTGATTTACTGGCATGCGAGGATATAAACATCGCATTACAAAAATTTTATTACACTTTGAACATATTTTTCGACGCTTGCGTGCCGTGGAAATATCCGTCCGCTTCAACGTATCCGCCTTGGTATACAAGGCACCTTATAAATTTAAAGAATAATATGAGTAGACTTTTAAACAAACATAGATTATCTGGCTGTACAGTTAGTTATTCAAGATACTTAGTAGCTCGGTCCAATTTCACCGTGCATAACGCAGAATGTTATAGGAGTTATATTCGCCGCTGCAGGATTCAGTTTACTCAGGATCCGAAGCAGTTTTATAACTTTGTAAACACTAAGCGTAAACATGTATCTTTTCCCCCTCTGCTTACGTTTGAGAACTCTTATGCGAACACCGATCAGGGAATGGCCGATCTCTTTGCACAGTTTTTTCAAACTACCTATTCACCTAGCAGCAGTTTAGCTCAGCCTTACACTTATAATATCCAATCAGCCAACCTTATATTTTGCCCATCTTTCGATCAAAGTGGTGTGTTATCGGATCTTCTTAATGTTAAGCCCGTGTATTCGCCAGGCCCTGATGGAGTACCAGGATGTGTTCTGAAGTACTGCGCCGAGGCACTGTGCAAACCGCTTGTTAAACTCTTTAATCTTTCGCTGGAAACTTCGATCTTTCCCCTTATGTGGAAGGAATCCTTCATTATTCCGCTGCATAAAAAAGGGAAAAAATCCGACGCTGCTAATTATAGAGGCATCTCTAAATTGTCAGCAATTCCAAAGCTTTTTGAAAAACTTATCACTCCACATTTGCAACACCTATGTAGTTCAATAATAACTCCGTGCCAGCATGGCTTCATGAAGCGCCGCTCCACCACTACCAACTTATTGGAGCTAACATCTTTTATCACGGATGGCTTCCGGAATGGCTTACAAACAGACGTCATATACACTGACTTCAGCAAAGCATTTGACTCTGTTAACCATTCGCTTCTTATAAGTAAACTCAGTCTTTTGGGTTTCCCAACTGACCTTCTTATGTGGATTTCGAGCTACTTATCAGGAAGAACCCAACGTGTTTTCTTTAAAGATGTTACCTCGCGTTTAGTCCGCGCCACATCGGGGGTGCCCCAAGGAAGCCATCTTGGACCCCTACTTTTTACTCTGTTTATTAACGACTTGCCCCTTGCCTTAACTAATTCACTTGTACTTATGTACGCTGATGACGTTAAGCTATGCCTTCAGTATAAATTCACTAGCGCCCAGTCTAGACTTCAATCCGATTTGGATAAACTTCAAAATTGGTGTTTAGCAAATAACCTAAAGCTTAATGGATCGAAATGTTAACTTATGTCTTTTTACCGATCTAGTCCTCACCAGGCTATGTACTTTCTCTATGGGAACGCCTTAGAACGATTAACTCAGGTTAACGATCTAGGTGTCCTATTAGATTTGAAACTTAAATTTACCGACCATGTATCTACCATGGTTAATAAAGCTATGGGTGTGCTTGGTTTTATTAAAAGATGGTCAAAAGAATTTAATGACCCGTACATAACTAAAACGTTATATACATCACTGGTCCGTCCGATTCTTGAGTATGGATCGTGTGTTTGGAGTCCTCAATATGGAGTACACCAAGATCACATTGAATCTGTACAAAAAAACTTCCTTACTTTTGCGCTTAGGGGACTTAATTGGGATGCCTTATTTTTATCCTTTCCCTCCCGCTATTTTTCTTTTATACGAAATAATATGCATTTTTTGGAATATCGCTAAGAAGTTTCACTTCTTTCGCGCGTAGGGACTCCACGCACACAATTTTTTTTTTAATCCTTAATTTTTTAATAATTTAATTAATGTTTTTTTAATTACATTTTTTCTTGCTCTCCGCCATAATCAAATACATACATATGTGAATTGATTTAATTTTTTTCAGATCTATTTTTAATTAATTTTTATTTGCAGTCCTTAATTTACATATTGTTTCATATATTTAGGTACTACAAAAATATGTATTTGGAAGTACAAAGCTAAAAACTAAAAAAAGAAAAGAGGACTATTCACGACTCAAGATTCTCCACTGTAGGATACCCGGTAACTCATCTCTTTAACCCACAAATTAAACTTTCAACGACAGCACAGTAGGAAATCGGAAAAATAAAACTGTTAATCCTCTAAGTATCGTCCGATTTTGCTGAGTGTTCATTCAGAGAAAACCCAAAAATTATGTACTTAAGCCAGACACTCTTGAAAATCGAACAAGAACGATTTTACTTAATTAAAGTCAAACAAGAAAGAAAAGCTAACTTTGAGCGCAGCCGATGTTGATAAACTCTTGCAGTTAGGTAGCAGCTTATATTATCATATGTATATAGCGGAAAGAAAATCGGGGAAGTACAGGAATTCATGCGAAAGGCATAGCAGAAGAGACGGTGCCAGTTGCTAGCCCCGCTGGGTCGAACAGTGTTATGGAACTCGCTGCCATTTTCCATCAAATCAATTCATATTGTCGACAAATCCCGGCCGTTCCGGGAGTTTCAAGCTGATAACTTTAAAAATGAGAGACTAGTTTGCGTAGAAACAGACAGACGGACATGCGTATATCAACTCAGGGGGTGATCCTGACCAAGAAAATATATACTTTATGGGGTCGGATATGTCTCGTTCACTGCCTTGCGCACGTTTATTTTTTCATTTAGGTTTCTTATAATTTTAGTTTTTTTAAAACTTACCACATCGATGAGCTGAGAAAGTTTTAATTTTATGCAAACTTTGAGGACGTCCGTAGTATTGACTACTGGACGAACCAATTTATTATAATTACTTAAAAGGTCATCATAAAGCCGCTTAGCGTCTGGATTTCCCGCTACTGCTCCATGTACCATTAGCGCTGATAAGATCCATGCTCTGAAAGTTTCTCCTGACGATTGCTTTCTTAAAAACAGTCGTAAAATTTCCATAATCAGCTTCATATTCACATAGATTTTATTTATTAATCTTTCTTATATTAGAATCTGAAATAAAAAAAAAATTGTAAAAATATTTTAATTTTTTAATCTAAATAATTATAAAAACAAGAAAGGAAAACTAACATCGGGCGAAGCCGAAGTGGATTTACCCTTGCAGCCAGGTGGCAGCTTATATTATTAATGTATATATTAATATGTATTGGATCGTTTATAGATGGCCGATGCAGAAAAACACATAAATGCATTTGGAATGTCCGGGTGGGGCCGTGCCCCCCCGGGTATCTGGACGAAGACCGATGACCAGCACAATAAAAATACGGCAGGATTAACGGCAGGAAACGAGATTTGCAAGGATTAACGGGCGCCTCTGGCACTATATAAGGAGGGCCCCTGAAGCAAATCGGGACCGAGTCTTTTTGGGAAGCTGGAAGAGTCGAGTGAAAGACCCCCGTGAGTAAGTCTGACATTCAAGCGGGAAAGTGTCCTTGGAGGAATTAGGAGTATTTGCTGAAGGACCCCCCGTGGGTAAGTCCGACCGTCTCAAGTGCGGGATTTAAAGCGAATGCGCAAGGATCTGCGATCAGAAGCTTAAGGATCCCCTGTGGGTAAGTCCGGCGGCGGTACGCGAATCAGTCAAATAGTAAAAATCAAGGAGCAAGTGGGAAAAGGATCAAGGATCCGCGGCGGAACTGAAGCCCAAGGGTAAAACGAGTCGGGTTGGATTGTTCCCGGACACGACAGGTATCCTAGTGTCATAGCGATAGTGACGGATCGGCCTGGCGTACGCCTTGTCGATTCCTGACCGTTAAGACCAGGTGTGATCCTGTAAAGCGAGGGGTAGCCAGCACGGGAACTCAAGCCCAACAGTGAAACCAAGCAGGGGCACCCCGGGAAAGTCAATAGAATCCTGATCCAGGCGCTGGGGCGTATGCACAGCGTATCACCTGGAGTTAAAGGAGACGCGACGCTAAAACCTCTGGTCTACCATGGATCCTGGCGAACGCAACCGGGGCGTGTCCTGGGGGTAGGTAGGCCCATCGTGCCCTGATCCGGCCGACAGACAGCGAGAAACGCATCCTGCCCCGGCGTATGCCTGGAAGATGAGCCTATCGGTCTGCTAACACGGATTAGGTGCCGGCCACGGCGAAAGGGCATTCCCAGTGAGCCAAGGATACCGAAAGCCCACGGCACCCGCGAAGGAGAAGCAGCCAAAGGAGCGGCGACGACGAGGAAGCAGCGGCGACGACGAGCAGCGCCGACAGAAGAGCAGCACAGGCCCCGCAGCTGGAGCACGTGAGTCCAAACGGAGGGAACCGTGAGCCGTTTCGGCGCCAGGCACCAAGACCAGACGTCATGCTGGGCGCAAGCTTTGGGAGGGCGTGTGTATTGGCACCAACCCGGAGCGGTGATCGGCTGAGCCAAGCAGCCGGTGAGATTCACCCTTATGTAACTTTATCGAAAATAAAGCTGATATTTGTTAATCGAAGCACCCTGTGTTATTTCTGGGCTCGGGCAATCGAATATATAAATTCGGTGGAACGTTCCCCTAAACTCTGTGAGCTAGCCGCGGCATTTGTTGCGAGCAAGTATTAGCAAAAACAGTTCGTTACAATAGCAAGGTTGTGTCATTTTCGATCGTTCAGTTGCATGGCAGCTATAGGATATACTCCGCCGATCCTTATGAAATTTGGCATATCGGATTAATTTGTTCAAATGCAATCCGTAAAAAGTCCCATCCATCTAACTTAAAAAACAACAAAGTTATGCCAATTTTGATCATTCAGTCCTATGACAGCCATAGGATATAGTCTGCCGATATTTTGGTCAAACTTACAAAACACCAAAGTAATGGCATTTCCGATCAATGAGTTATATGACAGTTATAGGATATTGTCGACCGATCCCAGGCGTTCCGGCCTATATACTACCTGCAAACAAAAGAAGGGTGTGTGCAAAGTTTCAACTCGATAGTTTTAAAACTGAGAGACTCGGTTGCGTAGAAACAGGCAGAGAGACGGACGGATATGCTAAAAGAAAAAATATAAGAATCAAGAATATAAATAATTTATAGGGTCGGAGATGTCTCCTTCACTGCGTTGCACACTTTTGACAAAAAACTAAGGGTATAAAAACGACAAAGATTTCTTATTTCTGATCATGGAAATATGGAAAATAAATTCTAGCATTAATACTGCGTGCAAAGCAAAAAAAGATGTCTGCAAAGTTTAAAGTTGATGTTTTAAAATGGGCAGACTAGTTTGCTTAAAAACAGGCAGACGGACAGATAGACGAAATGCTTAAGTAGACTCAGGAGGTGATTCTGATCCAGAATATATGTATTTTATCGGTTCTTAAATGTCTTCTTAACTAAGTTCTGCAATTTGGACCTTATAATTTTTGTTGAGAAGGGGTATGAAGGGTAAAAAATAAAATTCTTCCATCTGAAAAATCGTTAAATTTTGGCATATTTGATAGTTCAGTTATGGCAGCTATTGTATCTATAACCAGTAGTAGTATTAACAGTATTATTAAAAAAGTAAAGTAAAGGAGTAGAAAATGTAAATCATTTTTTGAATTACATATTTTTTATTAGTTTGGGTGTGGCTCAACTGGGCAATTATTTTTATTATATACTTTTTCTTTTATATACATATATGTATATATGGCTATCGCCAAAAAACTGTGGCTTTAAATGGACGGCTCCAATAGTTCTGAAGCAACGTTCTTTGTTGTTATTAGTGAACACAACATGATCACTGAAGGTCTTCTTCCTGCATGTAACCAGTTTCCACAGCCAAAGTTTTTTCGATTTTAAAAGCCTGCCAGGTCGCAGCTACGAACACAAGACAATTTGCAACTTTCTCCTATAGCCTTTCGGTCACGTCTGCTGCTGCAAAACTGGCACCACAGAAATCAATTTTCTCTGGAGCCTTGGCCGCCAATCAATTCGCGGGAGTGTATACTAAAAACTTTCTTTTTCGATCTGGAACAAATTAATCTCCGAGAATTGAACGAATTGAAAAAAGATGTGTCTTTAATTTCTAAACTTTTTAATGACCAATTGATTTTATTGATCTAACTGTATTCTCAAAAGATATCTTATACGGCCGGAATTGGTCGACTACTTTCTATAGTTGCCATATAACTTATTGATTGGAATCCAATAATTCTGGTTATTTTATTCCCAGTTCCCGTATAGTTCAAGCGTATATTGTTGTCCGATCCCTTTATGATAATACATAACATATATTCTGTATCAGCATCACAGCCGAACTGCTCATAGCAGTGTGGCTGCGTTGACGCAAATGCCCAGATGTGTGAGCCAGTCTGCGCTTCATCGATGCCAGTATTGTCTCAGTAGCCGTTACCCGTCGACGAAGCGTGCGTTAATGGACTTGTCTGAAAGAGAAAGCTCCGGGGGGCCAATATAGGCCCTCCTATCAGGAAACTTAGACAAATTCTTCAGCAGAAGGATCTGCTGATAACGGGTACATTGGACGTGAGTAAACATGATTCGGTCTGGTGGAGCACCTTGGACAGTTCTTCATAGGTCACAGCAGTGGTTAGCATGTCCAAAATTAGGATTGTGAGGTGGATTGAAGTTTCATTGTATTCCGTGACCATGGAATTGCGAAATTCCTTTTGCAAGATGCAAAAAGAATTTGTCTGCTCCGATGAAATTGGTTCCACCCAACGCCGCTTCAATGGCTGCTTGCACAAACCTCCATGTCAGATAAAGCCTTTAAAAGCCCGGGAACTATTGAGTAGATAGTCCTGTAACTGCTTCTAAATGAAATTGAGAGAATAACGCGATGTAAAGGCAGAGGCTGTGAAGCAGGCGTTCTGAAAAGATCATCAATTAATCCGGTTTTCTCTGCTTTGGACCGTAGATGGGCGTCTAAAAAGGCAAAGGCAGGGCGCTGTGTCTGGATAACGATTTTATGGGCTGGGGTCGGCTGATATCTTTTTAAACGGCTCTTTTCTACATCATCCTTACAGTTTGATGGAAAGCCTTTCGTAATTATTCTACTCGAACTACGCCCACAATACGAAACCTTTGCGGATGCCGTAAGTTCGGTCGGTATGTGATAAATAAGAGGTGATTAGTAAGTTGTTTACTGGACAAAGATGTAATGTGACGTTGGTCGAATGTTTTCTTTCTTATTGAATCTACTCCGAACCACCAGATGTGATGCCTAGCGAACTATTGAAGCTTAAGACCTTTTGAGGCGCCATCGGCTGGGTTTTCCTCTGGGGTACATGTCTTTATTAGACCGTCGTACTCTGCTCCAAAATCTAGCCAATTCGGTTGGAGACGAAAGTCTTCCAACGTGTCGGGTTTCCTGCAGCTGCCACGGCATAGATTAGATCGCTAATAAACCTAATACACTGGCAATGTCGAGTGAGTCTGGCCAACTGGCGAATACGGTGCAGATGGCGAGTGAACCCACCAGTCCCGTCAAGCAAGAGAGGCAGGGTCCGGGTGGCCGCCGCCCAAAATTCGGGGCGGCCAACGCCACCACCAAAGGAGTCCTGGGTCAGAGCGCCAAAGGAGTCCTTTCACAATATGGCAAGATGCCGATAGACCCAGATCCCCAGGAGCCAAAACCACATCCCAAAAGAGAGAGATCCCAGGATGTGCTCGGAGGACGAATGGCAAAGCGGTTGCGCGCACAGCCAAAACGGTCCTTCGCAGAATTCTACTCGGGGTTATCGACAGGGTAACCCCGACGGCAAAGTCCCAAGGTACAAGTGGAGATGGGTAAAAGCAGCCCTGGCGGCAAAGTGAGCTCCTGGCTAAGGAACCAGGCCCCCTTCCTGTCTGTAAAGACGTCGGGTGGTTTCAAAGCAGCGTAAAAGTAATAGTCTGCGACCAATGTAAGCGGTAGAAAAGCTTGGTGCGGTCTACGAGGACGCCAAGCTTGTTGCGCTGGCGAGACGTTCCAAGTTGACCCATAGCAAAGATCTGGATCCCGGCCTCCTTAAGAAAACCAAGCTAGTTACTCACAATGCTATAAAGATTAACCCACATCTTCGCCACTGGCGTATGGCGAAATTAGAAGAGATAGAGACGCAGACAAATCAGACGGTCTTCATTATAAATAAAGACAGTTTAGCTCCCATAGAGGCTGATCACGGGAAGTTAAACTTTGGCTGCACTGCTGCTCCATCAGCCGAGGATGGAGCCGACATAGTCCTTGTCTAGGAACCATGGATAGCATGAGGTAGGGTTTCCGGACTAGCGACAAGCTACTATTAGCTAACACTGAAAGTAAAATCAGAGCCTGCATATTAGCTAAAAAACACCTCAGCATATTCTTGCTAGCGATGCAGACAACGCGGCACCTACCGTGAAGTCACAGTAGACTCCAATCCGGGTACTGCCGTCCAGCATGACCTATGAAAGGCTGGAACCCCCGACAAGCTGGTAGAAAAGCTAGCAAAGGACAGCGAATGGCTCAACATAGGCCTCCTTATAGGGTGCGACTCCAACGCTCATCACTGTGTCACTATGGGCGAGCTCCAACACGAACGACCGCGGTGAGTCTCTTTTCAATTTTATTCATAGATCAAACCTCCTCCTGTGCAATAAGGAAGATGACCCCACCCTTGTTACGTTGAGAATTCTATGACCTCACGCATGTATTAAAACACAAACTCTATGGAAGGTCCTAGAGAAACACTTTTTCTCCGACCACAAGTACAAAGAAACCTCTCTTAAATTTAAAAACACAGAACTAGCAGTTTTTCAAAACCCTAAAAAAACCGACTGGGCCAAGTATTACCAAATCCTCTCAAGCACCATTACAGTAATGGCTATCCATAAGTGGAAAGTCTTAACTAGCACAAGAATTCACACCCTAGTGGTCTACAGAGCTAGCAACTCTCCAGACGGCAAGGAAAGCCCTATTCAATATAGGAATAATGCCGGGGAGCATTAAAAACGAGGAGACACTCTGAACTAACTAAAATATCTCTTTTTCCTCATCTAAAAAGACCATGCGTAAAGCGAAGCGCTCCCAATAGAACTCCATTTACTCGGACATCGAAAACACAACCCAAGCTGCGAAGCTTAGAAAAATTCTATCCCAATCATCCACAACTCTAGGTTATCTCAAAAAAGCAGATGGCACTTGGACAAATACAAGTGAAGAATCCCTAGCTTCCCTGCACCACGGTAGCGGACGCACCGCCAAACACAAGCACCCCACCAACAAACTTCAAACTGAATATTGGCCAGAAAACAAATTGGCCGGTCCCGACGATACCTGTCCAAATCCAACAAGCAGGAGACATTGCCACAAATTGGCTCATAAATATCTTTAAAAGATTCCTTGCACTAGGCAAAGCAGTGGCTCAAATCGCGGCCCAACCACCCAAAGCGGGTAAACCATCGCATACGACCCCAATAGATTTTAGACCAATAGAGACCACCTAATGGAACTCATTGATCAGCTGCTAACCTGCAGAACAGTGACGTCCTCACTAAGCACATCTTCTTTGACAAGGGCCGGCAGCAGTAGCATACGGCAAGGTGGAGTCCTTTTCCCTCCCCATAGCTGTCACCTCGATTCTATTCAAGATAAAAAAGGAAGGCTGCAGGATAGTGGCACACGCGGACGACCGACGAAGACTAAACAATAAAAGGCTCTCCTTTAACAATAGTGCCAAATGCCTAGGGCTAATATTGGATAGGAAGCTAAACTGGAACTCCAGCATTGAAGAAACTGTATGGTGGCCAGCCCTCAAAAACGTCCCTAAGAAGCTGGAAAAAATCCACCGAGAGCACCCCTAAATCCAAATGAAGCTGGAATAGGAGTAGCTGGAATAGAACAAGCGAAAGTAGCGGCAATCAGGCTAAGGGAAACCCAGCAATGGAGCCACCTTAACAAGGGCCCCTCCACCATTCTACTAATCGACTACTGTACTTCCATCAGGCAACTGCATAGTAGACGAATTGGAGCGCCTAGACATCACCACACCGCTCCAGGGAGAACTGGAGGGTACCGGTGTTCTAATAGAGCTCCAACTCAGGGAAGCTAACAAGAAAGAAACCCAACTCTACTGGGACTCCGTCCCAGCTACTACCGGCTGGCCTGCCAAATCTGTCCCAACATTTTTTTTTTTGCGAATAAGGGATATTTTAGATCCGACGGTATCACAATGGACCGAATACAATCTAAGTGTGGCGATTGCCTCCACAAAAGGTGAACGCCAGCGTCGGACCTAAACTAACCTAACCTATTATTTGGATGAACCGTCATTGAAATATTGGTGACCCCGACGTGATTAAATAAATAAATAAAATTAAAAATTTCACGAACATAAACTAGAACCAGTACGAATATATTCCAGGGAGCTCTCTAGCCAGTGTCCAAGGTGGAGGATGCCATGCTCCATGTGCGTCATGCCCAGCTGGTCGCCATGAACGAGGACTTCAAGGCCATCCACGGGGAGCTTGAAAATTGAATATTTCGGAGATCAGCAGCAACTTGCGATTGACCGTCTCTGAGCTTGTAGCGATGATGCATGCAGAAATCGAGCATGAGACGTCGTTGTGCTCTGCTCGAATTGCTGCCGATTCCACCCTTGCCAACGGAGTTTCCAGAATTCAGGTGAACCCAGCGCTCAGTCGGACTTTTTAAACCTTACCTCCTCTTCCTCTTCCTACTTTTAGCGGAGGATATTCGGAGTGGGCTGAGTTTTACTGAGTAAGTCCTGGGCTGAGTAATCCTCATATAAGTAAGGTGAAAAAGTTTCAGAGGTTGCAATCTTGCCTTCGGGACTCAGCTTTAAAGGCTTGGTTTCTTGGAAATCTCGGAGGAGAATTATGATGTCGCTGTGCATCTTTTACAGAAATGATTCAATAACCGTCGAAAGATATTCCGTCCAATAACCAATTATCTTTTCGCTATTGTTGGTTGCAAGCCGACTCTTCTCGGCCGCTCGGCTTTAACGGGCTCTATCATCAGCATTAAGCTAGCGAACTTTCGCTCACCCTATATTGGGGCTCACTTTATCTCATTCAAATTCTCATTATCTCTTTCTCATTATCTCTTTCAAATGAGCCCATAAATAAACAAAATTATAAGTTTCTAAAAAAAATAAATTCAGTGTTATTATTTGGATAAAACGTCATTAAAAAATATCAATGACCAATCAAATATATTTTTAGATTTATACACATTTTGGCGTTTACCCATTATATTCTGTTAATCAGAAAGTGATCTCTTGTAGGATTCGGAGACAGTCTTTAGTAAAGCGACGCGAAATACTGTACCTTATCCAGGATGTAAATCCATTATGAGACTCATTTCAGACGTGCTAATGTCACAAAAGAATCAGACAGTTTTCAACATCTAGCATTTTTTTTCAATTATTAACGATACACCCCGATCGGTACAGCAATTTCCATGATCTTATTTGTTCATTATCTGTTAACTGAACAACTTTTTTTTTTTTGTTTAATTTTACCCCTCTTATTACGACTAGAAACGTATCAAATGTTTTCTATGCGAAATAATTAAATATAAAACTGCCTTTAAAGTAGCTAAAAATCATTTTTTCATTTTACAATGCACAGGGCAATATTTTCGAAAAAAAACTTGTAAGAATATTTAAAAAAAATTAATGATATTCAACATTCACCCCTGGTGGACCATTTTCTGGAAATACCCAGATGTGAGAAACAGAGTGCGTTCCATCGATGCCAGTATTGTCTCAGTAGCGTGCGTTGATGAACTCTTCTGAAAGAGAAGGCTCCGGGGGGCCAATAAAGGCCTTCCTATCGGGAAATGGCCGAGAGTGAGTGAAGACATATTGTTTGGATAGCGATAACGAGTACATTGAACGTGAGTAAACATGATTCGGTCTGGTTGAGCACCTTGGACAGTTCTTCATAGGTCATTGCAGTTGTTTTGAAGGAATGATACGGATAGGTCTTAAAGGCCTTTACGTTAGCCGGGTGCAGTCCACCAAAATTAGGATTGTGAGGTGGATTAAAGTTTCATTGTATTCCGCGACCATGGAATTGCGAAATTTCTTTTGCAAGTTGCAAAAAGAGTTGTCTGCTCCGATGAAATTGGGTACTCCCAATGCCAAAGCTCCATGTCAGATGAAGCGTTAAGAACCAAAGGAATTATTGAGTAGATAGTCCTGTGACTGCTTCTAAATGTATTGCCTTGTTTACTAAAATTTGACCAAGTCTTGAATGTATGATGCCCATGAATCCTGGAGGCCGTTAGGTAAAATATTTGAAATAGAGGGAATAACGCGATGTTGAGGCAGATCCCCTATTAACTGTGAATCAGGCGTTGAGCGATGTTTGAATCGAACGAATAACAGTCGGTATGTGATAAATTCGAGGTGATTAGTAAGTTATTAACTGAACAAACATGTAATGTGACGTTGGTCGAATGTCTTCTTTCTTCTTGATTTTGCTCCGAACCACCAGATATCATGCCAGGCTAACTATTGAAGCTTAAAACCTTTTGAGGCGCAATTGATTGGGTTTTCCTCTGGGGTACATGTCTCCATTAGGCCGTGGAGACGAAAGTTTTCCAACGTGTTGGGTTCCCTTCAATTCAATAGAGGTTGATTGATGCATAAGTCGAGGAATTAACGGACCTGGGAATGTCGGTGGATCAAAATTTCTGTAGTTTCCAATTGGGTAGCCAACAGAGCCCCTTAGAGTTTGATACGAGGATTTTTTATTGACTTAGTGGGTGGGACTTGACTCCGTTGTATCAATAGGGCCGTGCTTACTTTCCCGGATTGATATTGTAATCAAAGGAAAACACGGATCTTGTGCTTGCAAAGTTCCGTCACAAAAGACGTGTAGTTGATGTGTCCATGGTTCACCGGTCTGGTGACCAAGCCATCGAGTAATTTTGAGATTCTCTCAAAATGATGTCGGAATTCTTTACATCGATTTTGAAAATTGAGGATAACGGGCCGTCGCAATCGATAAAAAGTTGGTTGGAAGTGATTATTATAATGTAAACCGCAAAATAAATTTACCTTGTTTTAGGTCTGTTCCGTTTGGGTCATTTTTATTGAATTATCTGCCAGTTTATATTAAAAAAGGGATGTACATTTACACATCTATATACTGGACAGCTGGGCCGGCAGAGACGACGATAAATGCGCCGTTACTACTGTATATATTACATGTATATGTTAGTACATTCAAGTGCATTTATGTGTGTGGAAGTTGAGAAGTACCAGTGAAATGAGTGCATGCCTTCTTTTGAAAACTAACTTTGTATTATTAAGATATTTTTCGTAACATATACATATGTACGGTTTTATCCTTAAAATAGTATGTGTTAAATTTTCTTAGTTTGATAGTTAATTTTGGCGTATACCCATTATATTCAGTTATGTTACCATATTAATTATGGTGAGGGTATATCTAAGTTTTCATTACTTATTTGGCTGCGGCCATTTAAAATAATTGTTTGGTCATTGAGATTTTTAAATGACTTTTTATCCAAATATGTAATAAAAAGAAATTAATTATTTTTTGAACGTTATAATATTGATTATTTATGGGATCATATGAAATTGAGTGAGACAAAATCTCTAATTTATGAGACAAAGAGAGACAAGAATGAGCACGCCTTTGAACATTGGCTGAGCGAAAGCTTGCTAGCTTAATGCTAAAGATAAAGCCCGTTGAAGCCAAACGACCGAGAAGAGTCGGCTTGCGACCAACAAAAGCGATAAGATAAATAAAAATAAGACAAACTATAGTTAATATATTTTAGTGATCTAATCTATGCCGTGGCCGCGGCCTGAGTCGACAATAATTATAATATGTTTAGCCGCAGCGGATTGTTGAGTCTGGAGTTGAAGCTAAAGGATCTGCTTCCGCAAGCAGGGAAAGAATGCTGCGGAGACGAGCAGAGGTGAACTATCAGGAAATGGAGTTGCTGCACCAGAAGGTTAAGCCTGGGGCGCAAACCAAAGATTCGACCATTATGACCCTCTAGTTAGGGAGAAGCTTCTGGAATACGCTAGCTGGAGGAATAAGCTTTGTTCTTTACTTGTATATTGGGCATTAATTTGAGCGGCTGAATACTTTACGGTTAAATTGGTTTAAAATGGTTAAACTCCTAATAAATATAAATATTTTTTATTAACATAACCTAATAAATATTAAATAAACATTTGTTTATGCGACTTGTTTATTGAATCGGCCGCTATTTAAAACTATTAATAGCGTAACAAGATCTAAACATTAAAAACATTTTTCCCTACCCAATTGATCGACATCTATTCTGATTTTGATCTATTCTGATCACCTGCTTTGCTTTATGGTATCGAGTCATAAAATGAAGCTGTCAGTCACCTTTTTTTGCAGTCTAATTGGCAATTGTATTTTTCAATAATCCGTCTTCGGGGATTAAAAAGTTATTTTGTACCAAATTTTGTATGGTACAATTTGGGTTAAAATTAGGCAATTGATTGGAATTTTTTTAATTTTCTGTGTCTATTGAAATTTGTAAAATTCTTTTGGCAATAACTGCCTTCAATGCAGCTGAAGAGTCCCGTCCAGCTAGTGCAATTTTGACAGCCTCAACTCGATCTCGATTTCCCCGTTTGGCATTACCAAAATTCAGAGTAAATTATCCGAACGCAAAAAATGGTATAAGTCATTTCGAGACATTAGAAATCAAAGATGTGAACATTTCTGTTATCGAAAAATTTAATGATTTAATTTCTTGCCTCTCTGGTGAAGCCTTAGGAACTAACAAGGCATTTCAGGTCACCGAGAGTGTTAAAAGATGATCAAAAGATTTTAATGACCCGTACATGGGTAAGTATGGATTGTGTACCTGGAGTTCTCAATACGGAGTAAACCGAGATACTATAGAATCCGTACAAAAAACTTACTAAATTGGGACTTAATTCGGATGCAAATCTTCACCCTCCCTCTTACCATAGTAGACTTTTATGTGAGTGAGTTAATCAACTTACCTTCTATATAATAAGTATAAGTTTCTATGTAATCTTATTAATGGTAATGTAGACAGCCAGCATTTACTAACAGGCTTAAATGTTAACGTTCCTAGTAGAAGGAGTAGAAACTTTCGTCCTCTACCCTTTAGCCGTTGTAGTTGCTCGATCCCTTTAGGGTATCATGTTCGGACTACAATGGTCTCTACCATATCTTATCAGTATGCTCTACGTATAACTTAAAACTTTTTATCCTTATCGCATTATCTGTGTAACACTCTTCCTCGTAATACTTAATACATTTACTTTCTCGGATCTACGGAGAACGGGATCCACGCGAAATAGGGACCTACCAAAGATCTGACCATTAGCAGATTCATATTTCAATTGGAGCTAAGTCATTTTTCGAGCTCTTATCTGTTGGTCAAATAAAACAAGGTCCGTGCCATCTTATCCTTCAAAAAACCTCACCTTGGATGGATAGTATCTTTAAAATGTTTGGCGAATTCCTCATCTCCTGTCTCTAGCCTGAATTGCCAAGAAGAATCTTAGAGACTTTATCGCCTAAAGTAAGTGAGTAAAATGTGAGTGAGTAAAATTATCAGAAGAATACTAGAATACCGCCTTTAGATCAATTTGATGACAGAATACCGCATTCCATAGAATAAAGTATCGAGAATGGTTTGCGAAGTTTAAAAATGGCAAGTTTGACGTGGAAGACAAGGATTGACCGCGCTGAACCGAAATGGAGATTGGTGAATACGTTGTTTGAAAAAATTGTGAAGGAGAAGAAGAGGAGAAAAAGATACATGTTTAAGTGTAATAAAATTTATGTAAGGCAATATTATATCTTTACATGCCAATAGATCGGATCATTTAAATTTTACGAATAATCTATTAAGTTTCGCTACTTCAGCCTTACGAAAGAAACAAACTTTTTGAGGAAAACTTAAGCTGACGACCGAATTTCTAACATGGCTAGTTGTGACCAAGTCACATGTTAAACCTACCCGCGGTGAAGTCACCATGACAAAATAGTTAATGCACCATAACAATTACTGATGGGTAAAATAACAACATTAGACCACATTAGTATATAATAAAATGTAATATATGTATAAATATTGATCCGCAAGATTATTTTAATGCAAAGAATTCTAAGCCACGAAACTCTTGTGATTTTTCATCAGAAGTGAAATTGGAGTCTATGAAAGGGGTCCGATCACTTGGATGAACATTTGGTTTGGCTGATCAGGATAACACAAGCACATTTCTATCATCGAATTTTTTCCGCTTTAGAGACTCAAGACTACTTAACTGTGAATCAAGCGCACAGAGTTCGTGATTAGTTTTGCGAAAACGACAACTATCACAACAAATGAAGACACCAGAAGAACACCATAATATCCACCACCTTTTTGTCGACTTTTGTTTTGGCTTTGATGTAAGCCGAGATATCATTCTCAGAAGAATCAATCGCAAGCCGGGAAACAAAAATGTGTTTCGATGGTGGGATCACCTGCAAGGGTATTGGTGCCGCCGTAACTAATACTGCAACATCAGTTCGTACCGGGGGTCCGGACGGTTGATTACCCTGTTCGGGGACTCTTAAGGGGGGTTGAATTTGAATTGGGTCCGGTGGTATTACTTGAAGCGCTGCCACAGAGGACATTATTCTGAGATATTCAGGAGCCAAATTTTTCTCAGGTCTGGCCCTTGCGGTTTCCAGAGATATAAGCGGCTGCATAATTTTTGGGTGTAGGATGAAGATTATTCGCCACAAGCACATCACTAAAAAAGGATTTCTTACGCTTTGGAGACTCATTTAGTAGTTTAAGACTACTAAACTGTGTACCGAGCGCACAGAGTGGGTCATTGATTTTACGAAAACCGCTGATCAACTCCTTGAATCCACTTTTAATCTGCCTCATGAACGATCTCATTTCATCATCCTTTCAACAGCACGACAACCGTCACTGCAAAAGTGGAGACCAGACCTACGTGAACCCGGCGTACTTAGCATGTAAAACGTTTTCACACAGCCAGCAGTGGATGGTAGGCTGGGAAGAGGAGATTGTCTAATTCAACGCAAAGACAAGTTTAAATTCCATAATTATTAAAAGTTAAATAATTAATTTATTACAAAATATTAAAAATGAAATAATTAATTTATTATTTTTTTTGTTTTATTATTGAGGAACCTTGAACCACTGTACCAGAGAAACGAAAAGCAAAGATTAAAGAGAGCGGTTAGTGTGAGTTAGTAAAATTCAATGAATAGAGATAAGAATCTCTATAGAGCGAGAATAGAAGCAACACCGTAAAAGATGAAGAAGCAGAGCAGAGCTATGTTTGGAAGAAAAATTTATCAAATTATTATTTTACCTCCAATCAGTGATATATTGTGATACACACGCGAAGCGATTCGGATCTAAAAAGTGCAAAATTTTGTTTTTAAAATTGTGTATAGAATAAACACCGAAAGTTTAATTCGCTACTTGACCGCGAATTAGTAAGCTTATTAGAGATTTTAAAAAACCAGTGCGCACAAAAAAAATACGTCCTTCCTCTTTAAGATAATGAGAGAAAGGATAATATTGGTAGCTGAAGCATTGTCACTAATCATTTACACATTACACACCTCAAACCACTACCACTAAGCTTAGGTAAAGAATGTGGTAAATAGAGATAACAATCTCTATCGGACGAAATCTTTTCATTATCAGTAATATATTTACGTTTGTGTTTTCCAAACAACCAAGGGTGCATGTTTCGATTTTTACAATGTGCGATTTAATTGAACACAGAAGTGTCATAATATGTTGCTTGCGGAGTACATTCTCGGCTGAGGAAACGTTAAGAATGTTACAGATAGACTTTTGAAATACTACCATTTTGCAAAAAAATTATTATATGTAGTAAAAAATCTTCAAAGAGGACAAGGGTCAAAGATCAAGGTTGTTGGGACTTGTGCCAGCATCAAAAATCATAATTATTTATATTTCTATTCTCTCAGTGTAACCAGCCGCAGCGGTCAATTAGTGCCCGTTATCAGCTGCTCCATATTCTTTGTTTCTCCCAGATTCGCATGCGCTTTGTTGTTCTTTTGTAGCGCATGTAGTTTGGGAGCTTTGGTGGAGCTTCTGCGCAAGCTCTTAGGTTTTTGCACTTGTAATTCGGCATTGTTGGGATCGGCCGCTGCCGTTGTTTTGGGGTTAAATTGACCCAATAAAATTATTGAAATTAAATTGTGGATTCTTTATTAATTCGGTCGCTATCAAAACGCTGATAGCTCAACATTGGTGACCCCGACGTGATCGCGCTCTAATTGATTTGTGATCATTAAAGTGCTTAAAGGAAACCTTGCAAAGGAAAACTTGTTGCTGTTGTTTCCATTGCATTGCACCTTGCACAAAAACAAATTGCATAATGGAGTCTGGAGATGTAGCTAGGGCCTCGGTTCCTGCAAGCAGGGAAAGGCTTTTGCGGCGAAGAGCAGAGGTGACCTACCAGGAGATGGAAGCCCTGCATAACAAGGTCAAGGCTGCAGTTCAGAAGGAAGATTTGACCATCATGGTACTGGAGCCGTTGGAAATTGCGTTGCGCAAGAAATTTACCACACTCCAGGATGAGTTAGAGCGATTGAGCTCTGTTGAATTCGGGAGTGAATTATGCTGGAAGTTCTCCCAGCTTGCCGCTGATGTGCGCTTTGACATTCAGGTGGGAATGGCAAAGCACTCCATGAGGGTACCTGCACACTCCACTTGTCTCGACGGCCCCAATGGTCCCACTGCTTCGTCAATGGCAGAACCAACCATAGCGGTGGTGAAGGTGCAGGATCGCCTGTTGGAAAAGCGTCGCTCATGCAGTCAGGATTACCCGCTGGACTGCGACATCCAATCGGGTTCTCAGGTTTTTAAATTGGAGCGAAACCTGAACAAGGATCACGATAGCCAGGACGTGTCCAATTGCGTCTCATCAGTGCCCCTGCTATCCACCTCTCCCCCCGTGGTCGCTATTTCAACGTCGCATCTGGCAGTTGTCTGCGATGGATTTTCTGAAGCTGCTGAACTTAATCCCTCATCTGGCTCGGGATTTGGATTATTGTCACCGTTGCCGATTAAGTCAGCACCCAGGTCTGACTCCATTCGGAACTCTAGCCTGCACCCTTCCAATGGGGGGAGGTCGTCCGCATCGCTGCTGCCGCCGTTTGCAGCTGCCAAGGTGGCTGCTGCTCCATCCGTGAAGGCTCCCGATCCTGCAATCGAAAGGTGCGCCTACGCGCAATTTCGGAAAGATGTTTCCTTCCACTCTCGCCACTCTGTTGACGCTTGGCTCGAGCGCTCTCTGGATCTGGATGGACACGGCAGCCTGCAACTGAGAATTATGGACCTTGAGATCATCAGCAATATTATGTGATGAAGCTGCCCCATGCCCCTAAGGATTTTTTGTTGAAAGATGGAATTCAACGGGGGGAGGATGTTGGGACTTGTGCCAGCATCAAAAATCATAATTATTTATATTTCTATTCTCTCAGTGTAACCAGCCGCAGCGGTCAATTAGTGCCCGTTATCAGCTGCTCCATATTCTTTGTTTCTCCCAGATTCGCATGCGCTTTGTTGTTCTTTTGCAGCGCATGTAGTTTGGGAGCTTTGGTGGAGCTTCTGCGCAAGCTCTTAGGTTTTTGCACTTGTAATTCGGCATTGTTGGGATCGGCCGCTGCCGTTGTTTTGGGGTTAAATTGACCCAATAAAATTATTGAAATTAAATTGTGGATTCTTTATTAATTCGGTCGCTATCAAAACGCTGATAGCTCAACAAAGGTAATAATGACAGTATTGTTCGATTACCGTGGTGTGGTGCAAAACTAATGCCTTTCAGTCGGCCAAACTGTTATTAAGGAATATTATTTAGGCGTTGTTGCGATCGTTATAGGCTTTTTTGGAAAATAAAAGGCTACGTGACGACTTGTTGTTGATGCATCCCATCGCCTTACACCCTAACATATTGGAGTCTGGAGACGTACCTAGTGCCTCGGTTTTAGCAAGCAGGGAAAGACTTCTTCGGAGTAGAGCAGAGGTGACCTACCAGAAAGGGCAGAAAGAGGATTTCACGAACATTGTACTGAAGCCTTTGGAAATTTGCTTGCGTGATAAATTAACCACGCTCAAGGATGAGTTAGAGTGACTAGTGGATATGTATTCAAGTGAAATCTAGTGTGTTTTAGTAAAATTGAGACTGACTTATTCTGGAAGTTTTCCCAGTTTGCCGCTTATGTGCGTGTTGACATTTAGGTGGGAATGGCCAAGCACTCCCAAGCACAAGGTTAGCTGCACATTCCACTCGCCTCTACGGCACCAATGGTCCCAGTGCACTGTCAATGACAAAACCAACCATAACGGTTATGAAGGTTAAAGGTGGTCTGTTGGAAAATGTCGCCCATGCAGTCAGGCTTCCCCGCTAGACTTCGACATCCAATCGGTTTCTCGTGGTTTGAAACTGGAACGAAATCTGAACAACAATCCCGATAACTTGCTTCTGATGCTGACCAAACCGATAGGCTTTAAGGCTGATGTTAAGGGGTTAAAGGTTAAGGCCGATGTCAAGATGGCCGTTACCAAGTCTTCTCCCAGGATTTGGATTCTGCAGTCGGCTTCAATCTGCATCGCAGTCAGCAATTACGTTGTGTGTTGGACATATCTCAAATGGAAATTGAATTAGCGTCTGGCTCCCAAAAAGCATTTGCTGGATGACTTTGGATCTGGATGGACAGGACAGCCTGCAAATGAGAATTATAGACCTTGGGACCATGAGCAACCATATCTGATGGTGATGTCCCATCACCTTGCGGATTTGTGTTGAAAACTAAATTCCCAACTGGAGGAGAATGTAGGGACTTGTGCTAGCATCAATTATAGTATTTTTCACTAATTAATTCTCTCAGTGTAACTAGCCACCGTTGTCCCCTAATTGATCGTTATCAGGAGTTCTATCTTCTTTGATACTCCCAGATACTACTTTGCATGTACTTTGTTGTTCTTTGTAGCGCATGCACTTTATGAGCATTGGTGGAGCTTCTGCGAGCACGCTCTTAGTTATGCACTTGTATTTTGGAGCAGCCGCGAACTGATTTTGTTGACCTGAATTAGCCCCAAATAAAATTTAAAGTTTAACAGTAAACCCTTGGATTATTAATTAAAACTATAAAAAAAGCTGGTAGCGTTACATTGCTTTATACAACAACTTCACCCTACATTTTTTCCACATTAGTATACATCTACACATGTAAAGCCATACTGATTATTAAATGTTTAAATTAGTTTAAATATAAATTAAAAATAAATAAATTTTTCAATAATTGAAAAAGTCCGATTTTAACATAATATTGGGTTAAAAATTGTCTATACTTATTTTGCAAATATAAATATTTCGTGGGAATAGGGCGGAATTGCACTATAACGTAGTGATGCTATTATTATATCTCCTGGTGCAAGGGCGCTAGTGCCTCTTTCAGGTGCGGGAAAGGGAAGCGAATACCAAAGAATAGGCCTTCCAGTCTGCAAAAACGTGGGGTGGTGCCAAGGCTGTGTGAAAGTTGACTGTGATGACGAGCGATCCACAGAGCCCCGGCCGGATCTGGGTCCCGGCCTCCATCAGGGATCCCATTGCACAACTCATTGTACAATCCACATCTTTCCACTACGGACTGACGAGTGACGAAGGTTGAGGAAATGGAAGAACCAACCAATCAGGTAGTCCTGATCATCAATAAGGAGAGTTTAGCTCCTATAGAGGCTGCTCATGGGAGCTTAGCTTCGATTTCAGTTCAGTGACTATAAAGGTCTACAAATCGATCTCAAAAGGCGGAACCAATCCGAAGACGCAGGAAGGCAGCGAGTCCGGTCATTGATGAATACCTCTCCGACGAAGAAAAGGCTGAAATCATAATGGTGGAGGGGAAACTGTCAGAAGTCCTTACGGATTCTGTAGATAAAACCTCCACCATTGTAAGGTAGCCCCAGCTGCGCTACTGCTCCATCCGGCTGAAGATGGAGCCGATATAGTCCTAGTCCAGGAACCATGGCTAGCAGGAGGAAGGGCATATTTTCATAATTACAGCGATGCAGACAACGCGGCAGCTACCGTAGAGTTACAGACAACTCCAGTCCGGGTACTGTCGTCCTACTTGGCCTACGAAAGGGCGGAACCCCAAGATGAGCTAGTAAAGAGGCTAGTACAAGATAGCGAAAGGATTAACATAGGCCTAATAATAGGATGTGACTACAACTCTAACCATACAAAATAGGCGAGCTCAAATGACACGGTGACTCTCTTTTTAATTTTTTCAAAAGGTCTAAGCCGGAAACAAAAAACAACTTTGAACCGAATATAAGGTGTCCCTGGATTATTACAAAACGATCATCTGAAAAGCGAAGCGCTCTTCATGGAACACTTTCTGTTCGGACATTGAAAGCCTCGTAGCTTCGTGAGGCTTAGGAAAATCCTATCTGAATCAGCCTTAACTATGGGCCATCTCAAAAAAGAAGATGGCACTTCGACCAGTGCAAGACACACACTTTCCTAGTTGCACCCCAGAAGCTAGATATCAAACTACATATTGACCAGAAAACCCAACACTGGGCAAAACACAGTTTCATACCTTATATCCAAGTTATCACCCGGCATATTCGAGCCCCCCCTTGCTCAGCATTATTCGCCCCCTACTACGCCTTGAACTCGACCCCAGCCTCTTAAACCCGAATCCACAGCATAAGCAATACCCATTCAAGTGTTGTGGGTTCAACTACACCCGGATATGTCGCAAGAGTGCAACTATGTCACAAGTGTGCAACTATGCACGCTGACTAGAATGTTGCGAGAAAGCTGACACACACCCTAAGTTTTACGCTGACTCTTGACACCGGATAGCTGACACCACACCCGCTGACACCACACACGCCGATACCGCACACGCTGACACCACACTTAGAGTTGGAGTGGGAGATCGGCCGATATCGAACAGACGACTGGAGGGTCACAACTCTGGGAAGTCAGTCTATTTTTGACCACCGAACCACCAAGCTGATTCTACTCCAAATATTCCCGATCGTTATATTAAAAACAACTTTCCCTTTCATTAAATAACAACTTTCAAGGAATAAGAACCAAATCAATTGTTAATTTAAGTGGCACGAACAATAAATTGTATTCCAATCAACGTCAAACAACCAACCAACTGCTTTTCATCAGGTGAACCATGGAAGGACACCTTAACTTAAGTTTGTTAAGTGACACCTTAAGTGTATTAAGGATGTTAAAAAAATTTTGTTCCCGAAACAAAAGGAAGAAAAATAGAAAAATCAATAGAAAAAGGTATAAAAGTGTAAAGATCTTTCTCAACATAAAAAAAAGAGAAAAGAGAAAATGGAAACGAAAAAGTATAAAAGTAAAGAAATGAACATTTTTTTTTTTTTGTCAAAAAAAGGAAAAATAAATACAGAAAAGTATAAAATTGCACAAGTAAAGTAACGTAGAATTTTTCTCAAAATTAAAAAAAAAAAAAAGGAAAAATGGATAGGAAAAAATAAAAATATATAAATAAAGTAGCAAAGATTTTTGCTCAAAATATAAAAAAAAAAAATAGAAAAAATAAAGAGTAAAAGGAAAGTAAAGGTAAAAGTGTAAAAATAGGAGAAAAGAAGAAAAATAAAGTAGCAAAGATTTTTCTCAAAGTAAAAAACAAACAAGAAAGGAAAGCTAACTTCGGGCGGAGCCGAAGTTGATATACCCTTGCAGTTCAGTCGCAGTCCGCTAGGTGGCGCCACGCATCTTATATCATTAGATATATAGCGGATCGTATATAGTCGGCCGATCCTTATGAAAATTGGCAGATTGTTTTTCCCAAAATAGAATCTGTACCAAATCCCATCTTTCTAACTTAAAAAACATTAAAGTTATGCCAATTTCGATCGTTCTATGACAGCTATAGGATATAGTCGGCCGATCCTTATGAAATGTTGCACATAAAATATATTGGTCAAATGAATTTGGAAAGTCCCAACCCTCTAACTTAAAAAACACCAAAGTTATGGCAGTTCCGATCAATCAGTTATATGGCAGCTATAGGATATAGTCGACCGATCCCGGCCGTTCCGACTTATATACTGCCTGCAAAGGAAAGAAGGGTGAGTGCATAGTTTCAACTCGATAGCTCTAAAACTGAGAGACTAGTTTGCGTAGAAACAGACAGACGGACAGACGGACATGCTCATATCGACTCAGGAGGTGATTCTGATCAAGAATATATATACTTTATAGGGTCGGAGATGTCTCCTTCACTGCGTTGCACACTTTTGACCAAAATTATAATACCCTCTGCAAGGGTATAAAAAAGAACACAAAAAAACCCAAAACTAAAAAACGCAAAGAAAAATTAAAAGTATGCAACACAAAAGAAAAATTAAAAGTATGCAACAGAAAGAATAAAAATAATATAACAAAATATGCAAAATATGCAACAAAGCAGCACCCGTAATACACGTTCACTTTACACCCTATTATAATTAATTAATATTGTATTGTGTTATTCCACATATTTAAAAAAGTTTCTATTTTTCTCATCATCAGAAGAATTTAAAGAAGACGAACACGAACACTACAATATTGATACACTTACGCTTGTAAAGGGTGAGTAAAGCGTTTCCTCCCTTTCTCCTCAAGTCAAATAAAGATTGAAAATTATCTTTTATTATAACCATAATCATTAAAATTACAAATTCTAAACTATATTGCAAGAATTTAAAGAATTGGATTATTTACTTACTTATTATTTTTATAAGACTTTACACGTCATTCTCTTGTGGCCCCTTGGCACAGTTTCTATAATATTTTTTCCGAATAAAATATTTTTCCCTCCCTCTTGAAATGGAAGAAATCAAATCTACCTTACAAAAATTCGACGAGAGCCTTAAGACCCTATTAGACTAGGTTATAGAAGTAAAATAAGATATTAAGAGAGTCGGGATGAGGGTAGCCACGCTGGAGCAAGATCACGAAAAACGTAACCCTACGGTAACCCAACCCGTTCCTTTGGTTCGTCCGCGTACCGAATACGAACTAAAATAAACGTCTACTCTGCCAGATTGTGTGAAGGAACTTCTGACTTTTGAGGGGGAGCCCAGAAAATATGTGTCCTTGGTTAACAGGGTGCAAGCCATTGTTAATGACTATGAGATCATTATAGGCAAGCCCTTGTATAGGACCATCATTCTCTATATTAGGCAGAAAATAAGAGGCGACGCCGATTTGGCGCTTTCTTCTTACAATGTAGACGATGATAATTGGTCGGAAATTAAGCGGGTTCTCTCGCTTCACTACGCCGACAAGCGAGACGTCCGAACCCTTGAATATCAACTAAGCCAATTGACCCAAGCAGGTAGAACTCTGGAACAATTCTATAATGAGGTCAATAATCACTTTTCCTTGATTCTAAATAAATTAAAACAATCAGAGAATGCGCCTAACGTGGCCAGCGCCCTAATTGAAATGTATAGGGACAAGGCGCTGGATGTTTTCGTAAGGGGGCTCAACGGCGATGCCTCTAAGTTACTCATTATTCGGGGCCCAAAAAATTTACCTGAGGCATATTCCTTTTGCCTAGAGCTGCAGAATGTATCGGTCAGGGGAAATGCACGTCTGGAACACACGAATAGGTTCACCCCATTTTTTCAACCCCGTTACCCAACAAGCGCATCACGCTATGCGCCTCGAATAGCATCCCCACTGTATCCGTCTTCATTCCAACCACCAATAAGGGCACCGGCGGGCATGAACTTTAACGATAGCTCATCCAGTAACTCGCGAGGTTTTAATAGATTCCAAGGACCACGACCAGCCATTAAGATGGAGTCAAACCGGTCTGGCCAGTCTTATCAGTTCGGCTTTGGCGTACGCCGTGGAAACGATGATAGGTCCCAAAATACTTCGCCTGGTTCGAATCCCTTCAGGAAGGCACAACGATTGTACCACATGACGGCGGTTCCGTCTAGCGTGGTGGCAATACCTGAAAACGACACGCAAAATTCTGCTTGTCAGACTACTTACGAACACGAAGCGGTGAGCGCCCACGACACGAGCCTCGAGTATGATGTCCCATACCATAAGGCAGACGACGAGAACGCTAGCGATGAGGTACATTTTATGACGGACGCCTATCCAGCGTGCCATACATAAAATACAACGCGAGAAATGGCAACAAGTTAAGGTTTTTTATCGACACCGGCGCGAGTAAGAACTTTGTTAGCCAAAAAAACTCCGCCGGCTCCATCCCATTACCTACTCCCTTTTACGTTGAATCTGCTGCTGGTAATGTTAGAATCTCGCATTGCTTAGTAGGACGATTCTTTGAGCCCATCGGCAATGACTCGATTACCACCTTCTACGTCCTCCCTGACCTGAATTCCTTTGACGGTATCATCGGTGACGATACTCTCAAGGAAGCGAAAGCCCTTATGATCGGAAAAACGATCTCCTGTTAATATCCCCTGGTGTCAAACTACCCATCCTGGCAAGATATTCCACCAATGTCCATGCCCTGATTGATGGTGATCATGATGACGACACCAAACGAGCGCTGGACAATCTACTTAAAGAATTTGCATCAATTTTTGAACTACTTTCGTCAGGGGAAGCGGTGAATACAACTATTAAGGCCGAAATACGTGCTAGTACTCAAGACCCCATTTTCACTCGGAGTTACCCATACCCCACGAACATGAAGGGGGGATGTTGAAAGGCAAGTACAGGAACTCTTAGACGGAGGAATAATAAGACCATCTGTCAGCCCATATAACTCTCCGCTCTGGATTGTCCCAAAAAAACCTAAGCCAAATGGTGAAAAACAGTATCGCATGGTCATTGACTTCAAGCGAAGCAGGGCAAGGATCGACCAATAGCGTATATTTCTCGTTCACTAACTGAAACCGAGGAAAGTTTCGCTACCATAGAAAACGAAATGCCCGCGATAGTATGGGCATTAGATAATCTTAGATCTTATCTCTACGGCGCAGGGTCAATCAAAGTATATACCGATCAACAACCACAACCAGTTAGGAATCAACTGGATTTTAATGAAAACCAGCTTGAGTACTCATGTGAGCACCCACATGTTGGTTATGTCCGTCACTTAATCCCATTTAACGACGAGACTATGTCCGATTTAGTAAATATACTCGGAAAATATTTAAAACCCTCCATAATTAATGGAGTAAAGATTGCCGAAACTTACCTCCCATCCTTCCAATCCACATGCTTTGAGAATTTTAGCTGTATAAAATTCAAATAACGCAGAGATTGGTAAAGGATTTGTCCGATTCGGAGCAGATTTCTGAGGCAATAGAAAGGGAACATCGCAGGGTCCTCAGAGGTCCCGTACATTTACATACATAAAAAAAGCCCGTTGACCTATTTTTAAACCGCGCGTTGCGCATCAATTATCATGGATTATCAAACTTCAAGGAAAAAACGCTTGAAGACGTTAGGGGCCCGAGCGAAACCAGACTATGGCCAGACTATAATATAGGACAAAATAAAAATAGGACCAAATCTAAACAGTACAAGTCAGGGGATAAGGTTTTCGTCGCTAATAAGCAGATTAAAACTAAAGAAAAACAACGTTTCAGATCAGAGGAAGTCCAAGAGAATCGCGGAGTGACGATAAAAACTAGATCAGGGAAAATCTTACATAAAGAAGACTTGAGGAATTGAAGAGCGCCTTATGAACCTCTCTATTTTTTAACATACACACAAAACATTTCTCTATTATAACACGCATACAAAAAACATTAACCGTAGTACACAAATAATATAAGCATGAATACACAAATATTATACACACAGATATTATAAGCGCGAATAGTATATACACAAGCCTTCCTTTCCTTCTCGATCGCGATGCTCCACAAGCCTCACAATCATCGTCCTCACATCAGCCGCGCGCATATTCAAATACGGCGCACCCGTCGTTCCCCTGCAACAAGGAGCAGTATGGCGGATCAACGGAATGTCCAAACTGGTACACGTCATCAACCTATCAAGAATGATGCAGCTAGTAGACGACACTAGCCAGGACGCGGCAACCCTGACGGACCAACGTGTTAGCACAATATCGAGACATTACCTGGAGCAAGCAGCGGACGGAATAAACAGAGTGATGAGGCCATCATCCTGCAGAGCTCGGGAAATAATTCCTTGTCTTGGAGGCTTCACTAACAATGGTAGTCTTCTCAATACTATTTATCATCTGGATGAAGTTGACCTCCACCAAAGGAATGCCAACCATGAGGGTTATAATCGAGGACCTGGAAAACCCAAAGAAGATGTCGGCAACAGCTCACCGTTCTGCCAATTGATCTGCGGGACGCAGACTTTTAGAGGGGGAGGAGTTATCACCCGGCACATTCGAGCCCCCCTTTGCTCAGCATTATTCGCCCCCTACTACTTCTACGCCTTGAACTCCACCCCAGACTCTTAAACCCGAATCCACAGCATAAGCAATACTTGACATTCAAGTGTTGTGGGTTCAACTACACCCGGATATGTCGCAAGAGTGCAACTATGTCACAAGTGTGCAACTATGCACGCTGACTACAATGTTGCGAGAAAGCTGACACACACCCTAAGCTTTACGCTGACTCTTGACACCGGATAGCTGACACCACACCCGCTGCCACCACACACGCCGACACCGCACACGCTGACACCACACTTAGAGTTGGAGTGGGAGATCGGCCGATATCGAACTGACGACTGGAGGGTCACAACTCTGGGAAGTCAGTCTATTTTAGACTATAAGAACTTTCAAGAAATAAGAACCAAATCCATTGTTAACTTAAGTGACACGAAAAATAAATTGTATTCCAATCAACGTCAAACAATGAACCAACTGCTTTTAATCAGGTGAACCTTGGAAGGACACCTTAACTTCCATCATACCCTTCACAAGAAGGAGACATTGCCAAAAATTAACTTTTGAATATCTTTAACATGAAAAATAATATCATAATAAAACTTATTTAGGAAGGCAGAACTCTGAAAGAGAAATGGAAGATACCGATATGCGCAAGCAAACTGGAGGCATCTTTAAAAGCTTCTTTAAAAGGCGAACAGATACTTTCACGGCACGCAAGAGTCGAAAAATATGTTCAAAGTTTAATAAAATTTATGTAATACGATGTTTATATCCTCGCATGCCAGTAAATCAGATCAATCAAATTCCGAAAAACTTATTTAATTTCATAAAGGAAGTAACGAACTTTTTGAGATTTAAGTGTAGACTTAAGGTCAATTAAGCAATTGATTTCGATTGGAACCTCAAGAGTGGGATTATATGGATCCTCAGGGTTAGAAAGGGGCAAAGTTCTGGAAAGAGTAATTCCATCAGGATCAGAAACGAAACATAAGTCCAACAGCCAACCTAAAGAATTTCTAACGTAGATGCCAGTAGATCAAACCAATCAAAATCTAAAATTAACTTATTTAGTTTCATAAAGTTACCCTTATGGTAGAAACATACTTTATAAGTTTTAAGTGGAGACTTAAGATCAATTTAAGTATTGGTTTCGATTAAAACCTGAAGATTGGGAAGATATGGATCCTAAGGATTAGAAAGGAGCAAAGTTCTGAACGGAGTAATTCTTTCAGGACCTGAAATGAAAATGACCAGCAGCCGTCCTAAAGAATTTCTAATGTGGTCGGTTAGACACTCCTCCTCTCCTACGCAGAGGTCGATCACATCCAAAAGTCACATCACACTTACGTGAAAAAACTTCGTAGCTAAAGATCTCCGGCTTTAACCAAAGACTATAATGAACATCTACACGGGCACACGTATCTTAAAAGATGTCGAGTGTCTAGAATAAGTGCATTTAAATTTAGTGCATTTTTTAATGCAACGAGATATTAATCTCATATGTGTCTTGATGGTGGGATCTCCTGTAAAGGTTTTTGAGTCGCACTTACTAATAAAAACATCAGTCGGTACCGGGGGTCTTATTTTGTTGTGTGATTTTAATGGAGGTTTGTATTAATGGGTCTGGAGGTCCAGCATCACTGGAAGTGGTGCCACAGTGGACATATCCGACAATTGCTCATTTATACCGAAATATTTGAAAGCCGCATTCTGTCTCATGAACGACCTCATTTCGTCCTATACAGGAAGACAATCGTGGCAACAGAAGTGGAGACTAGACCTACGAGAAATTACAGCAGAAACTGATGCCAGGCGGCACAAAGTTTTTACAGGGCCAGCAGTGCCAGCGGGATGGTGGACTGGGATGATGAAATCGACTTATTACAAAACTCTTGAATTTGAATAGTAATTTTTTTTTTTTATTTAGTCGATCGGATGAGTCGATCCCATACTTCTAACTTAATAAACAATAAATGTATATAATTTCCGATCGTTGAGTTATATGATACATTTTTGGTTCAAAATAAAACTCAATTTTAATTTTCTGCTTTCGTGTCAGTGTTTTTACTGATTTTATTTCACGTCAAATTTTTACTACCAAGATTTTTTGGTCCCTTATGTAAGGACTTGAAATAATGTGAATGAAAACTTTAATAAAACAATATTCAAAGTTATAATTTTTAATAAACATTTTTGTTACAAAATAGGATTACAAAATATTCTTTTAAAAATATTCTTCTTTGAAATAAAAATAATTATTTTAACTTTTTACATAAAATATATTCTTTTAAACAAAAATAATTATTTCAACCTTGTACATAATATTTAAACGAGGTATTACCGAAATTTATATTTGCATTCCAAGCTGTTATTCACGAAAAAAATAAGAATCAATTTTAATTTTTCATTACTTTTCCAAAAGACTTCAAAACTACTGTAAAGTATGATTAAGTGACTTACGATACTTTGACTGAAATGCGTTGATATGTACATAAATTTACAATGTAATAAAATTTAAGATTATTTATTTTTTTTTATTTATTAATTTTATGTATTAGATTATTAAGTAAAACTATTTGTAAAAAATTGTAGTGTTTTTTATTGGTGAGTCCAGAAATTCAATTTATAAAAGAAAACTACACCAAGCCTTACACTATATGGATATCGTCATTGTAAGTTAAACGTATGAAAAACTTTGCTACTTAAAATCCATTAAATACAATTAATGAAAAAGCACGTAAACGTTTACCGCACACACCATGTAATTCATTTGTATGTATATTTTTTAGCATAGCCGATAAGTAAACAAAATTACATTCAACAAAGATACTTTTATAAGGAGAGCAAAATGATTAATTTCACAGTTTCACAATTATTTGGGTATTTTATAATTATTTTAAAGCACTCTTTTGTAAAATTATATATTCATTATATAATAATATAATAATATTTAAAGTAAAATATTGTTAGCTTTAAAAACCACGACCAATGATTTGCCTTTTGAAACTAAGTTATGGAATTGGTTGCAACCCTCCTGATGCTGTTCCAGTCTCGTAAAATAGTCTCTGGAAAGAGAAAACTGGAATGAACAGTTTTCCTCCCCCATAAAGGTTAAGACACAAAGTTAGCTTTGCCATTTTCGGAATTCTTATGATGTAAAATGTTTTACTGTAAGATACTACTTGTAGTAGTTTAAAAGATTATAAACAATTAAAATCATGTAAATATTTATTTTACCCATATGTAAATGTAATACCTATATATGCTTAATTTAATACATCAATAACAAAATAAATAATACTTAAAATACTATATTTTTAAAAACTATTCTATTCAGCGGGGGTTAGGAATTAGACCTTTACTTCGTAAAATAAAGTACTATAAATCATTCGCTTATATTAAAAAAACTTGACCCGACCTATGTATGTTGTAAAATATATATATACATACATGGGAAATAGTTGGCCAATTCTCGAGTAAATTTAAGACATATAAGAAACATTATATCATTATTATCATGAATAAAAAAGAATCGCTTCCATTTGGGCTTTTATTTCTGGTGAAGAAATAAAAAAATTAATAATACAAGGGTTTCTATAATAATAGTTACAATTAAGTTCGAATCACGTCAAGTTCTATCACGTCTATTCTATCTCTATCGAGTGCATGTATTTTTCTAATATTTTTAAATTTCTATCTTAGGATAGATTGATCGGATAATACCTCTTGCGGAGGGTATTATAATTGATCGAAAATGACATAACTAGGGTTTTTTAAGTTAGAGGGTTATTTAAACTCTATTTTTAAACATGCGTGGGGCTGATTCCAACATTTTCATCAGAAAATTTATTTGATGATGAAATTCTTATAAGGATTGGCCAACTATATATAATCCCAACATGATATATTTATATTATTTCTCGGCTCGCGTAATCACGTTATCAGAATTTATATATTTAGAGGAAATACAAACTCTGTGAGCTTTAAGTAACGCTTTAAGTAAATGGTAGCGTCTATTTTTTGAAGATACCGTATTCAGTTCATAATATAATGGCGTACTTAATTTGATCATAGTTGAAGACAACTAATGTCTAATGTCGATCAATCCAAAAGTTTTAGTATTTTTAAAAATGAAAAATGAAATTTATATTATGCGTTGAAAAATATTATGAAAAACCGAAGTTTCAATTACAATGTTTTTTTTTCATACGAAATCATTTCGAGAGTGTTGCCCTGTTGCCTTAACTAAAATTTTGTCTGTAAAGAATAATGTTCGTCTGCATGTAGGTTAAGTTCAATCATTGGTCTGTGCAACCGACTACTTAAACTTTTTAGTTTATCTATATAGTAAATTTGTATGTTTTAATTTAGAAGGAATCTTTCGAAATTCCCCATAATTCTAGCATGTCTTTATGAAGTGTCGCTCCACCACCACTAAATATTACAATCCACATGAATATGTTTCTTCATCGAACGACCCCTCACCAGTCAACATAGTTTCTTTATAAGATGGCTTTAGAAAGATTGGCAGGCTAATGACCTAGTACCTAAGAGCTTATGTATATAATTGGTCCGTCGGATACTGGAGTTCGGGTCATGCGAATGGAGTCCCCAACATGGAATTCATCAAGACAGCATTGAAAATGAATAAACGAATTGGTTTTTATTTGTTCTTGGGACTCGACTGGCTTTTACTAATAAACTTACCCATCTTTACAAATCGTGTAACGAGTCTGGGTGTAGGTTTTCAGCATCTACTATCACGTTTACATTTTAAAGTAATAGAAGGGTAATAGAAGGACTAGTAACTTAAGTTCTCTGTTCCTTAGACATTGTGGTTCAAAAAATATCCACCATGATTCCCAAAGCCGCTTCTACATTTCATTTTCAAATAAAAATTTACTTTTGACCCATACTGAATACAAAAATAATTTCTTTCTTTGAAAAAATAAAAATTTGTGCACTAGAGGATTAATTAATGTCTTCCAATACTTCCGCCAAACAAAAAAAAATTTAATTAATTTTTTTATTCACACGTTTTATTATAAACTAGCTGTACCCTGCCACGCTTCTCTGTGGCGTATTGTGGATGGACATTCAAGAAATGAAGAACAAGACGGAGCATAAGTTTCGAATACGTTAAATTTCGTAAAACTTGTGGTTAAACAATATTTTTCGTTTCTCCATTCTCCGCGCAAATATGAAGGCTATCTGGTTTGCCTACACGGGAACACGCAACATACAATTGTCCGTGTGAAAAGCAATCCGCATCTAAATCTAAACCACACAATTCCAGTGATGGACCTTGAGCTTTATTAATGGTCATGGCGAATGCCAATCGTATGGGAAACTGCAATCTTTTAAAATGGAACAGTGTCAGGATCAGGGGAATCCTAGGAATGAAGACATCTTCACCTTTGAAAGGTCCTGTTAAGGTCGTTGCTTCCACTACGTTATTCATTAATTCTTGACCGTAAGTCGCGTGTCGTTGCATAGTTTGGATTGATTAATATTCAGGATTGGGACACCCATTTTCAATTTCAATATGTGGGGTGGCATCCCAGGCAAATCAAGTGAATTCAAAAATTCCGTTGGGTAATTAACGGCTTCATCTGTGTCCACAACGGTGTCTAATGACTTCCATGTAATTTCCTCGGTTTTTATGCTGAATTGGATAACACGATTGATTTATATAATTGATTTGAATGTTAGGAAATATTTTTTCGATGTTACTAAATTACAAAAATTTTCTGGTAGTGATATTTTTCTTGACGTTTCATTAACTGGCAGCTTTCCGTTCCCAATGTACAGTAACTGTCGTGAGAATACATCGGATGATTCATCGTTCTGCAACTGGACACGCATATTCGTCAGTAACTGCAATTTACGTACGTGTCGCCACAATGTTGAATGTTTCAGGCAAGCATTTATCTCGTCCGCTGGTCTCGATCGAGAAATAACAGGCAATGTTTGCCTGAAAGCTTCTGCGAGCAATATCAACGCATTCCCGAATGGTTGAACGGTTCGACGCAAATCCTGCAATGATCGATCAAGAGCCTGCAGCGCTTTTTGAAGTGAAACTTCTTATACGACGCCGGAAAATGTTGCGTTAAACGTTTAACGCTCCAGTGGAGGGGGAATAGCGTTGAACGCTTAACGCAACTCGGAAGGAGAAGAGGAAAAGAGAAAGATAGAGTGCGAGAGAGAGAGAGTGAATGAGAGTAAGGTATCGCCAGGCGCATGCGCTGCTATGGCGATACACGTAGCGCGTAACAGCTGCCTAGACTAATATTAGTGCCTATGCGTGAGTGCATCAAGCGTCCTATGTGTCGAAAATTCTTTTTCTTATTCTTATCTCGTATTTTGTTATTAAAGTGTTTCCCATAATTAATTCACTCACTTCCTCTATTTATCTTAAAGCGGACGGACGTGTTTTTTTTGTGCGCACTACGTTTTTGTAAAACTTGCAATAAGCTTTCTATAAACAATCGGTGTTTATTTCTTTACTGATATAAAAACAAATTGCAATTTTTTAGATCCGTATCGCTTCGCGTGTGCAGTGATATATTTGGAGGTAAAATAATCATTTATTTAATTTACTTTCCAAACATAGCCCTGCTCTGCTTCTTCATCTCCTACGGTGTTGTTGCTATTCTTTTGCTTCTACTCTCGCTCAATAGAGATTCTTATCTCTATTTCTTTAAATCTTACTAACTTGCACTAACTGCTCTCTTTAATCTCCCCTTCTCTTTTCCTTGGTACAGTGGTTCAAGGTTCCTCATTAATAAAATCAAATAATATTTTTAAATTAATTATTAATTTTTTTAATAATTTTTAATAAATTAATTATTTAATTTTTAATAAATTAATTATTTAATTTTAAATAATTTTTTATAAATTAATTGTTTAAATTTTTAATAATTATGGATTTTAAATTGGTCTGTGCATTAAAGTCTTGCAATAAGACAATCTCGTCTTCCCAGCCTACCATCCATTGCTGGCTCTGTGAAAACGTTTTACACGCTAAGTGTGCCGGGTTCACGGCCTCAGTTTCGGATGCAATCTCGCGTAGGTCTGGTCTCCACTTTTGCTGTGATGGTTTTCGTGCTGTTCAGGACGAAATGAGGTCGTTCATGAGGCAGACTAAAAGCGGTTTCAAGGAGTTGATTAGTGGTTTTCGAAAAATCAATGACCAACTCTGTGCGCTTGATACACAGTTTAGTAGCCTTCAACTACTAAATGAGTCTCCAAAGCGTAAGAAATCCGCTTTTAGTGATGTTCTCAGGTCGAATAATCTTCAGCCTGCTCAGCCGACAACTATGCAGCCGCTTATATCTCTGGCCACCCCAAGGGCCGGACCTGAGAAAAATTCGGCTTCCGAATGTCTCGGAATCAATGAGCAATTGTCCGATATGTCCTCTGTGGCATCGCTTCAAGTGATCCCAGACCCAATAATTGAAACTCCTGTAACAGTCACCAAACAGGGTAATAAACCGTCCGGACCCCCGGTACGCACTGATGCCGCAGTATTAGTTACGGCGGCACCAAAACCCTTGCAGGTGATCCCACCATCGAAACACATTTTTGTTTCCCGGCTTACCCCTGATACTTCGGAGATTGATATCTCGGCTTACATCAAAGCCAAAGCAAAAGCCGACATAAAGGTGGTGGATATTACAAAATTCAAATATTCTTACACCAGGCACACGTCATCTTTCAAAATACGTGTGCCCTTGCAGATGTTCAAGACGATCTGTTCCGCCAGCTTTTGGCCAGAGAACATTTTCGTCCAAGAACATCAACCAAGTACGGTGAAAAAAAAGACAACCAAACCTGTGGGTGTAAAACTCCCACATGTTAAGGCCACTGATCAACCTTCCACCTCATCTTCCTCAATCTCAAAAAACTAATATCTTTATTAACACTTACCTATCAGAATACAAGAGGGTTACGTAGTAAACTTCCCAAACTGTAGTCTGATAGTTCTTTTTTTGCATCCCACATTATAGTATTTACAGAAACTTGGTTAAAGCCGGAGATCTTAAGCTCCGAAGTTTTTCCTAGTAGGTACACCACTTTTAGATGTGATAGAACTTTGCGAAGGGGAGGAGGAGTGCTAATTTCTGTAGACTCCAAATTCGCTTCTGAAGAGGTAAAATCACAAGAGTTTGGTAACATTGAATTTCTTTGCATCAAAATCACTTTGTCCGATAAATCTTTGTATGTTACCTGTTCGTACATACCACCTTCGTCCGAACCGCCAACATACTGGCAACATTTGTCCGCTATTCGTTTGGTTTTCGATCGTCTGTCTGATGGTGACCAGCTGATAGCTCTGGGTGACTTTAATATCCCAGAACTTATGTGGTCAAATGTTGATAATTCACCGTCTTTACAGCTTAACTCCCACCACGACTTCCCTGAGGGCATGTTCGACATGTCACTCGGGCAAATTAACCACGTTAGAAATTCTTTAGGTCGGCTGTTGGACTTATGTTTCGTTTCTGATCCTGATGGAATTACTCTTTCCAGAACTTTGCCCCTTTCTAACCCTGAGGATCCATATCATCCCACTCTTGAGGTTTCAATCGAAAATAACTACTTTTTTGACCTTAGGTCTACAGTTAAATCTCAGAAAGTTCGTTTCTTTCGTAAGGCTGACTTTACGAAATTAAATAAGTTAATTTTGGAATTTGATTGGTCTGATTTACTGGCATGCGAGGATATAAACATCGCATTACAAAAATTTTATTACACTTTGAACATATTTTTCGACGCTTGCGTGCCGTGGAAATATCCGTCCGCTTCAACGAATCCGCCTTGGTATACAAGGCACCTTATAAATTTAAAGAATAATATGAGTAGACTTTTAAACAAACATAGATTATCTGGCTGTACAGTTAGTTATTCAAGATACTTAGTAGCTCGGTCCAATTTCACCGTGCATAACGCAGAATGTTATAGGAGTTATATTCGCCGCTGCAGGATTCAGTTTACTCAGGATCCGAAGCAGTTTTATAACTTTGTAAACACTAAGCGTAAACATGTATCTTTTCCCCCTCTGCTTACGTTTGAGAACTCTTATGCGAACACCGATCAGGGAATGGCCGATCTCTTTGCACAGTTTTTTCAAACTACCTATTCACCTAGCAGCAGTTTAGCTCAGCCTTACACTTATAATATCCAATCAGCCAACCTTATATTTTGCCCATCTTTCGATCAAAGTGGTGTGTTATCGGATCTTCTTAATGTTAAGCCCGTGTATTCGCCAGGCCCTGATGGAGTACCAGGATGTGTTCTGAAGTACTGCGCCGAGGCACTGTGCAAACCGCTTGTTAAACTCTTTAATCTTTCGCTGGAAACTTCGATCTTTCCCCTTATGTGGAAGGAATCCTTCATTATTCCGCTGCATAAAAAAGGGAAAAAATCCGACGCTGCTAATTATAGAGGCATCTCTAAATTGTCAGCAATTCCAAAGCTTTTTGAAAAACTTATCACTCCACATTTGCAACACCTATGTAGTTCAATAATAACTCCGTGCCAGCATGGCTTCATGAAGCGCCGCTCCACCACTACCAACTTATTGGAGCTAACATCTTTTATCACGGATGGCTTCCGGAATGGCTTACAAACAGACGTCATATACACTGACTTCAGCAAAGCATTTGACTCTGTTAACCATTCGCTTCTTATAAGTAAACTCAGTCTTTTGGGTTTCCCAACTGACCTTCTTATGTGGATTTCGAGCTACTTATCAGGAAGAACCCAACGTGTTTTCTTTAAAGATGTTACCTCGCGTTTAGTCCGCGCCACATCGGGGGTGCCCCAAGGAAGCCATCTTGGACCCCTACTTTTTACTCTGTTTATTAACGACTTGCCCCTTGCCTTAACTAATTCACTTGTACTTATGTACGCTGATGACGTTAAGCTATGCCTTCAGTATAAATTCACTAGCGCCCAGTCTAGACTTCAATCCGATTTGGATAAACTTCAAAATTGGTGTTTAGCAAATAACCTAAAGCTTAATGGATCGAAATGTTAACTTATGTCTTTTTACCGATCTAGTCCTCACCAGGCTATGTACTTTCTCTATGGGAACGCCTTAGAACGATTAACTCAGGTTAACGATCTAGGTGTCCTATTAGATTTGAAACTTAAATTTACCGACCATGTATCTACCATGGTTAATAAAGCTATGGGTGTGCTTGGTTTTATTAAAAGATGGTCAAAAGAATTTAATGACCCGTACATAACTAAAACGTTATATACATCACTGGTCCGTCCGATTCTTGAGTATGGATCGTGTGTTTGGAGTCCTCAATATGGAGTACACCAAGATCACATTGAATCTGTACAAAAAAACTTCCTTACTTTTGCGCTTAGGGGACTTAATTGGGATGCAAATCTTTACCTCCCCTCTTATCATAGTAGACTTTTACTAATCAACTTACCATCATTAACTAATCGTAGAACGATGCTGGGTGTCATGTTTTTATATAATCTTATTTATGGAAATATAGACAGCCAGCATTTACTAACACGCTTAAATTTTAACATTCCTAGTAGAAGGACCAGAAACTTTCGTCCTCTGCTCCTCAGCCATTGTAGTTCGACATATGCCCAACACGATCCGTTCAGGGTATTATGTTCGGACTACAATGGTCTCTACCACATCTTGTCACTTTGCCCTACTAACAATCTTAAATCGCTTATATTAACCGCCTTATCTGTGCAACACTTTTCCTCGTAATATCTTTCTCCTAATCCTCGCTTATCTATCTCGGATCTATTCCCGCGATTCGAGCCGTACGTTACGCGGCAGCGTCCCTCGGTCGGTTGGACGGGAGGTGGGCTGTACGTATGCAGTGGGAACCGTGGGAGTGGGCAGTGGCAGTGGGAAAAATTCGTGTTCTATATAATATTCACAGTGAATAGTGATTCAAACAAACAATAAAATGAGTGACAGTGAAAATACGCATAACACAGCGGATTCCAGGTTATGTGGTGGTACGTGTTTCTTGAATATTTCAATTGTCCATAACAGATGCACCTTGTGGATCATATCATCTTGAAATTAATATCAATTGGATTGGCAAAAATTTTAATGGTTTGATTTTGAATTGATTTTACAGCGGAAAAAGACAGTGCAGCCGGTGTTTTAAGAGGAGGGAACAGAGCACAATATTATCGTGAATACCGAGCACGAAAGAAAGCAGAACTTGGACTTTGCTTTATAATAAATTTATAAAATGTGAATTGAAGAAAGTGTTGGTCACTCCACCTTATTTTTATCCTTTCCCTCCCGCTATTTTTCTTTTATACGAAATAATATGCATTTTTTGGAATATCGCTAAGAAGTTTCACTTCTTTCGCGCGTAGGGACTCCACGCACACAATTTTTTTTTCACATTCGCGGTTCCCAGTGCATACGTACAGCCGTCCAACCGACCGAGGGACGCTGCCGTGTGACGTTCTGCTCAAATCGCGGGAATAGATTCGAGATAGTTTAAGCGAAGAGTAGGAGAAAGATATCGCAATTTAAGTCCGAACATAATACCCTGAACGGATCGTGGTGGGCATATGTCGAACTACAACGGCTGAGGAGTAGAGGACGAAAGTTTCTAGTCCTTCTACTAGGAACGTTAAAATTTACTCGTGTTAGTAAATGCTGGCTGTCTAAATTTCCATAAATAAGATTATATAGAAACATGACACCCATCGTCGTTACATTACCTGAGATACCTAGATCGTTAACCTGAGTTAGTCGTTCTAAGGCGTTCCCATAGAGAGAGTAGAGCCTGGTGAGGACTACAACGGTAAAAGGCATGAGTTTACATGTCGATCCATTAAGCTTTAGGTTATTTGCTAAACACCAATTTTGAAGTTTATCCAAATCGGATTGAAGTCTAGACTGGGCGCTAGTGAATTTATACTGAAGGCATAGCTTAACGTCATCAGCGTACATAAGTACATCAACTATTAGTTAAGGCAAGTAAATTAGTTAGTTTACCTTCAAATATATAAATAGTGCACACGCGAAGCGATACGGATCTAAAAATTGCAATTTGTTTAATTTTATTTTTATGTGTATTTATTACAAATTGTATTATGTGTTTTATTACAAATTTTATAACAACGCTTTAAGATAAAGAGAAGAAGCACATTCATCCCAAACAATGGGTTTACATGCTCGCAGTACTTTCTCCATACCTGATGATCTGGAAATTTTGCACGTGGGAGTCTCCGCGCTGAATAAGCAGTCCTTCCACCAGGTAACAATGTATCTATTCCGGATGAAGCAAGAGCAAAAGCTATGTCCTTTTTTGCTCGAACCGTAGCCGGCATCAATCTGATGAGGAATGTTTTCCCAGTTCCTCTTGGAGCATCCAAGAAGTTTGATTGGACATATGACTGAAGATCATCGCTGTTGTAAGTGTGCTCACGGCCCGACAGTATCACGCGCGATCTCGCTTCCAGCAAATGGCGCTGCGGTCGGTGCATAGAGAATTGTTCAAATTTATTTTATTAAACCTGACTCTATAGTAAAGTATAGTAGTTCACATAGTAGTTACTAAACCACAAATGGACATTGTTTGACCTTGAGATTTATTTATAGACATGGCGAAAGCTAAACGAACTGGAAGCTGTAGCCTTTTGAAGGGTATGGTAGAATCTGATGGTATCATCGGAATACGTGGCAGCAGGACCACTTTTCCTTTAAACTTCCCAGCCAAAATGGTTGCTTCAAGAATGTTTCCGGTGATTGAGGTGGATTAAAATTACGGAGGAGAACAATAGGGGAACCAATCTTTAATCGGAGAATATGTGGTGGTATTCCAGGGATATCTAAAGAGTTTAAAAATTCAATCGGTAAAATTTACACTTTCATTTTCATCAACAACAGTATGGATTGATTTAATAGATATGTAAAAGATAAAAGACATCAGATCGCCTGGTAACAACTGTTGTATCTGGAAGTTAATTTCGTCCACATCAACGTTTTTGGCTGCCAAAATCGCCCGTTGACTAAGCCATTCATGATTCAAATAACTATTCTGTATATCCGGGAAAATACTCTGAATTAATTCATTTTTATCCTGGACAACAGTGCAAAAATTGTCTGGTAGTTTAATGCATTGCGTATTTGGTTGCAGTTCTATTTTACCGTTCCCAATATCTAGTTAAAATATGAATTCAATTTACACTTCAGTCTAAGTAACACGTGGCCGGCTATGCTAACACCAAAAATTTAAAAAGTGTAAATAATTGAATTATACGGTATTTCGTTCACTACACAATTTAATTAATTTTATAGCGTCAACAATACTGGTAATTATGCAGTTAAAATGTAGCTTATATGACACGTTCGTAGATTTACCATAGCAGCGCCATCTATTGATTACTTACTTAACCCAGTCGAAAGGTAGAGACATCTGTTAGAATCATTTGGAGTTAACAAATAATTTTGACTGTCAAATAATAACAGACAAATAATTAGCAATAAATTAAAATTGCGACTATAATTTGAGATTTAAACTATTCTATCTCTCAATTTGGATCGAACTGCACATGGTGTGCTAATTTTATTATAATCGGTGAAGTGGTGAAGTGGAAGAGTCCATTGAAGAAAACATTGTGACACGAGATTTATATATAATAAGATATGAAATAAAGAAAGCCTCCATAACAAATAAAATAAAAATTAAAACAAAAGTTACTTAAATTTACAAAAATTAAAATATTTGTGTGCAAAAACTTCGTTTTTGTTATTTGTGAATAAACTTATAGAAATAGTCTTGTTTCTAAAATTTATCATTGAAGTGATAATATTTTGTATAAAGGATCGTGGTCAGCGTAATCCTTGGATGGGATCATTATCCTTTCTATTATCAATAAAATAAAATACATTTTTTGACATTGTGTTCTGAATTGTTCCAATCATGTACTCCCCCAAGATGAACGAACGTTTGGGTAGACAAAAACTGACAAAAAATAAAATGCCAACGAATTTCCGAATTGGTTGTAGAAGTATTGACATCTCTTTGGGCAGCATACATATTTGTTTTCTGGGTAATATGGCGAATGATAGTATCATTCAAAAATAATTGAAAACACTGAAAATTGAATGCCGTATCAAGATTTGTAAGTACTCCGAAGTTTGGTGCCACATCATCTTTTTAAAAAGCGGTGATTTTGGGTCGATAGCTTAAACAGATCCTATACATTCAGCTATTGTGCTTTCTTTAACATGGGCAATATTATGCTTGAAGTTACACAATCTGACAAATGTAGCACTTTTTCAATCGCTTCTTCATCTGCCTCATCGACATCGCATCGCATTTGTTCGCCAGTCAAATCATTCTCCAATTCCTCTTCTCCGTCCGTGTCAATATCAAAATCAATTAAATCTAAAAATTTCTCAATCTCCACGTTAGAAAGAGCTGATAGCTTATTTATTTGTGGTCGTTCCATGCCTACTGAAGCAATTCTTTGTACTTAAATATGTGTATTTAAATTCTCAATGGACCATTGATTGAAAATAGCAAATTCTAACGCACCAGTCGACATATGTATAAATGGCGTCACCAGGGGGCGCTAGATATAGATTTGGAACGCACTTTGTAGACATAACTATCCCTTTTGGCACATAGATTCCTATAGTACATACGCAGATCAAGTTTATGTCATACTTATCCCACCCTACCACCCGCTTTCAGCTCTATAAATTATAGCTTCATGTAGCGCCAGCTCGGAAACGTTTTTTAAAAAGTTATAATGCCAAACAATTTTAATGCCTAATTTACAGCTACAAATTTAGCCAAATTTGCACCATTTTTAAAGGAGGTATAGACTTTTTATTGTGCATGTTTAGCAGACTTAAGAAGTAAAGTTTCAAAATGAATTAAATGAGTTAAATTCTCATCCAAATACAAGCTGAACAATGTGTAGCGATACTTTTATATATTAATCTTTTATTACAAAAGGCAAGTTAACTTAAATTCATCGAATGTTAAACTTCGCCGCGTATTGACGTGTTTTTAATCGCTCCGTGTATTTATCCAAAATTGTTAGTGATTAGCAGTGGAAAACAGCCTCAAAATAATTTTAAGCCTTTTCCATAGTAAGGACACTAACTATAAACATCGATAGTATATTCTTGTCCAGAATATGAGAAAAAAATTATGGAAATAAGTATAAAGTAAATATGTGAGTGGGAGTAACACTTTCTATCAGAGTGGCCGCTACCGTTCAAACACAAATAATTGCGATTTTTACTTTTACATTTTTTTATTTATCACTAAAATAAACTGCTGATAACAAAACAGATCATCGATCGCCCCGCAGTGAAACCAGAGAGAGCACGTTTTTACTCCCCCGCGTCTTTGCAACCATGCAATGCAAATGAAAGCAAAACGAACCGACACCACCGCATACCCCATGCAACGAACTCATGACCTAGAGAAAGCAGCCGTCTACAACCGAAGCCCTCAGCAAATACATGAACTTTAACCTTTTTGTCACCGCCAAATCTCCAAGTAACAAGTATACAAGGAAGTATACAAGGTATGTGCTATTTTTGAGTTTTTATCACAATCCAGTAGTTTGGCGAAGCAAATCGTAAAACGTAAACGACTGGGGGCCGCGGTAGCCTCGCGAATATTTTTCGTTCACTAAGCAGTTTCAATATCTTTTAATACCTTACAAAATTTTTTAGCTGGTATATATGATAATGCTGGCTCAGTGCTCCGAAGTGATCTTCCAATTTTTATTGAATCTTTGTCTCGGAATCGAGACTGTATCGTTCTACGGTTTGATAACGATGGTAAGTTAGTTAATAAAAAACTACTATGGTATAAAGGAAGTTAATGATTTGTGTCACAATTAATTCCTTTTAAGGACGAAAATCAGGAAGTTTTTTATATTCTATCTCGGTGTATTCCGTATTGAAGACTCCAGAGACACGATCAGTACCGAATCAGAATCGGACGGACCAATGATGTATATAAAGTTTTTGTCATGATGTCGGGTCATTAAATATTTTGACCATCTTTTAATAAAATGAAGCACTCCCATTGCTTTATTAACCATGGTAGATATATGGTCGGTAAATTTAAGTTTCAAATCTAATACATCCAGATCGTTAACCTGAGTTAATGGTTCTAAGTCGTACCTATAGAGAAAGAACGTAGCCTGGTGAAGGATAATCGAAACAAAAGGCGTCCATGTTGGCTTTGTTGGGCCACACCAGATATGAAGCGGACTTAACGTGAGTGAATATATTTAAAAAAGACACGTTGGGTTTTTCCGTATAAGTAGCTCGAAATCCAAATAAGGAGATCAGCTGCGAATCACAAAAGACTGTCTTTATTTAAAAGAAGCAAATGGTTAAACTAGTCAAATGCTTTACTGAAGTCAATACTGTCCTATTTGTAAAGGATTATTTTTATTAGGGAACCCATCCATGACAAAAGATTTTAACTCCAATATGTTTGTAGTGGTGGAGCGGAGCTTCTTGGAGCCATGCTGGCACGATGATATTATTGAACTACACTAAAAAACACTTGGAAAAATATAAGGTTGGCTGATTAAATATTATAAGTGTAAGGCTGAGCTGGAATGGTGTTAGGTGAATACGTTGTTTGAAAAAACTGTGCAAAGGCATCAGCCATTGCCTTATTAGTGTTCGCATAAAAACGTACGCAAGGGGGAAAAGATAAAGTTTGCGCTTAGTGATTACAAAGTTATAAAACTGCCGAGCTACTAAGTATCTTGAATAAGTTATTTTACAGTTATTGTTATTGTATTTTATGTTTATTTAAGAGTCAAGTCTTGGTGTTTTTTTTAAATTTAATAGATTCCTTGTAAACTAAGGCGGATTGGCGGATTGGTCTGCAAGGCGCTGCAGCTAAACAAATTATTAATATTCATATCGGCTTATCTGGTGGCTGCTTAGCCCAACACCCTTCCCCCTATTGAACAATTCTGGAAGGGCAACAGACACATCTTGTAATGGATTATTCCACGGTTTGCTTAGTTGCATTAAGACGATTTAGGAATCGTGCAGGGCGCACAAGGCACACCAACTTCTTCCAAACCTTTGATCATTCATTGCTCCCCCCAAAAGACCAATGTGGGAATCGAGTTCGTTGATTCTTCTCTGCTTCTCCTTCTGCATAGGGCAATCCAGCCTCGCATAATCCATTGCGTCCAGAAACCACCCATCCAAATAGTGTATTTTGGGCAATTGGGAGGCAGTGACCTAAATGAATTTGGCCAACTGACAAAAGGTTCAAAAACAGGCTGGCTCCAATTACAGGTCCACACCCTGCGGTCTGTGGAAGTTGGAATCTTCCATTTGAAAATATAAATTTTAAGGCTGGGGTGACAGTCCGCAATATGAGAAACTAGAACAGCCTCTAGGTTCGCAGACTATGTGGTTAGTCGAAACTTCACACACACATTACCGGAGGATCCATCCGTAGCAAACTCAATGACGCCGAGACAGGCCACCGCTACACAGCATTTGGAGCGACGAAGCTGAAGTTGACTTGAGATAAGGTGAACTTGTGAACCACAGGGATTGACTGGGAAGGTGGGGAGGCAACGAAAACACCAGTGGTGGAAACCAAGCCTCGTTCGGGTGGAAAATTGTTACGGCTGGACAGCTGCCAGCAATGGTGCAACGAGGCATGATGTCGGCGATTGCACGTTGGGCAACGGGAAGCTGAACATTCGCGTGCAAAATGGCCATCCTCCAAATATACAAAACAACGGGTCAGCCGTCGCAATTCGTCGTACCGATGACCAACTGGCAAGGCAATGAAGCTTGGACAAGTATGAAGCGCATGCGCCGAAACACCACAAAGGGCGCATAGAGCTGGACGGGCGTTAATAATCAAGCTCCAAGACTCATGCCATGGGCTCCCAAAACGGAAGGCTGTCGTTGTTTCCGGCGAGAGTGTCTTCCCACTTGGCTTTTGTGGCAGAATCTTAGAAGTTTAAAGGACAATCTGGATGAGCACGCATCCTTGGATATCGGAAGCTGATCTGCCTGATCATGCTGATCATGAGAGCCCGCATATGCCCATTGAACCGATCTGATAGCACCCGCAAGGTAGCAACAGACCCTGGGTCGACCACACGAAGCTGCAGGATCTCATTGAGGTGAGACTGGAAAATTAAACGCCGATTACTAAAACGATTGCGCAATAGGTCAAGGGCTACATTGTAGTTCGCGTCAGTAATTTCCAGCGCATTCACCGTCTCCAAGGCTGACTCCTGCAGGCATGAAATGAGCCAACTTGGCTTTTCCATTTTTGTGAGGTGAGGATGGCTGTGAATCGTGATATTAAAAAGGGCGCAGAAATCCGTCCAGTCTGCATAGCCGCCGCTGAATGTTGGCCCCGGCAACGGTGGCAAGGAGGGGGCTGGCTTGTATGGCATGGTTGAGACATCGGCACCATCGAGAAGTGTGGAGTGGGCAGCAATTCTCATAGAGCGCTTGCCAACCTCCACCTGAATGTCCACCTGCACATCAGTCGCCAGCTGCGAGAATCTCCAATAAAAATCACTCCCAATCTCGCTGAAATTAAGCTCCTCCAACTCTTCTTAAAGCGCGGTAAACCGCTCAGGCAAATGCTTTTCCACTGACTCCAGCCATAATGGGCAATCCTTTTACGGCTTGCTGCAGCAGATCCAGACTCCATCCCGTAAATTTCCAGCACTTTACGAGATTTAAGTAGGAGCTTTAGGTCAATTCAAGTATTGGTTTCGATGAAAACCTTAAGAGTGGGATGATATGGATCCTCAGGATTAGAAAGAGACTAAGCTCTGGAAAGGTTAATTGAATCCGTATATGAAACGAATCACAAGTCCAGCAGCCGACCTAACAAATTTTTATCGTGGCTAATTTTACCGAGTGACATGTACAAGATGCCCACAGCGAACTCGTGGTGCGTGTTAAGCAATAAAGACGGTGAATTATTAACGTAAGAGCACATAAGTTTTGAGATATTAAAGTCACCCAGAGCTCCCAGCTGGCACAAATATCGTGAAGGTTGACATGCGCAATTTTTTTCCGTTCTTGCTCTTGGGGTAGCAAGGGCAATGATCGGCTGCATTATTGTGGGTGATTTTTCAGAAATCAACGATCAACTCTTGAAAGCCTCTCTTGGTCTGGCGCATAAAGGATCGCATTTCATCCCACTGCAACAATAATGAAGACCAGCACTGTGGGAAATGGTATAAGAAAAAGATGCCGTAATAGGTGCCAACAAGGTATATCCATCATAACCTTGAGTTTTTGCTGGAATACTCTGGGGATTATGTCATTGCAATATTCCGTTTTTTGGCCGGTTCCAATTAACGGTCAATTTCCGTCTACTTCGGATTGCATGTGAACTTATTACGTTCAAAAATCCCTAGTTTCATAATTTCGCACATACGTCAAAGCGTCTTGAGGGTATTCGTGCATGTGGCGTGGGCTTCCTATATAAGATGTCAGACGTCCAATAATCTGAACATCACCATCTGAACAAATAGCATCACGTAAGTGAATATAGTCCTCAGATCGTAGCTTTGCTGATTGAATCGATTGAACGCAAAACGTTCGGTCTCGACTTTGACATACATGCCGACAGCATAGTAATTGATATATGCCTGAAAATGCCAAATTAAATTAAGTGTTAATGGAAACCAATAATAGAAATAATTAGTGTGTTAATATTGTAAATGTAATTAGATCGACCGTCTTCAACGTGATGTCGTATCCGTCTTGCCTTGCCAATAAATGATTGGACCAACGATGTGTCTCGTTTATACGATGCATGATATTGCTTTTCCGCTGAACGACAATGACTTTTACAGGAAGGAACCACAAAAATCGATGCCTGTAATACTGAAGACCTCATAACCTTCCACTATCTACTTCAGAAGTTTGCCCGTCACATGCTCCAACATTCGCGGCTTCGTCCGAACGCACCTCATGCATTTATTTATCGCATTAAATACATTCTTTTTTCCCCAATAGGCCAATACTAAGAACGTATCATCCCATCATGTAGGCTCATTAAAGCTAATCACTAGCTTAGCATTACCAAATGGTTTCTGGGCGAGATAATAAACAAATGCAAACACTCTCTGAAGAGCTGAAAATGAGTAAGCGTACTTGCAAGTCGCCTATAAGTCCGTATGGGGCAATTTCAATAACAAGATTGAAGGGAAAAGTTCTAAAGCTGGCTTATGGCATGATGCAAGCCAATCCTCCTGTACCATTATGACACCATAAACTAAATCCGATCAACTCAGTTGGAAGGTTTTCACTCAGATGTCACCTGGATTTTGCAATGTATGCGTCAATGTTGGCGTCAGAACTCAAAAAAAAGAGCCAGCTGAGAAAATCCTGCACGTTGGATGTGACTTAAGCTCTGGCGGCCCTCCTGCCTTTCCGTGAGAAAAGCTCTCATCCCAAGAAAACTGCTCCCTATATAGCTTCTGCACGAATATTTTAGATTTCCTAATGACTTGACCAACTAGACAAAGCGGATTGTTCATTCTTACTTTGGATGCTCGGTCTTGCCATCCGAGCTTCTTCGACGTTGACTAAAGATCAGAGAAAGGATCCAAAGCCAGTCAGCAATTTTTCGTAAAGTTGATAATCTCGAAGCAAGATCTCGGCTCCCACTGGAAAATCAGCGACCTCGTCCTTAGCCAATTGATGCATCGATCGAACAAATATATAGAAATCTAGCTTTGTTCCATATGTAACAGTATCCAATTTGAAGGTTTGCAGCTTGTCCAAAGGTAAATCTCGCCACAAAATGTCTCTGTCGGACGTATCCATCCTCTCACAACAGTACATTTTACACTTGTTGCCAGTCATTGCTACCAGATGCGAACGAAACCTGAGTAGGATGTGAAAAAGCAATAATTGGACGACAGGGCCATCCACTTAAATGTTATTCAAGAAGAGTTTTCTACTTCCCAGAGCAAGCGGAGAAGTTGATCAAGCCGCTCATCCAAATTGCCGCTCAGCCGCATTGGGATGACTTGCTGCCATAATGACCTTTCCATTATCACGGCATCCGCCTCCACAAACAACCCAAAACAAATCCGAGGCGAGTTTCCTGGATTGAGGGCAAAACAGGAGATAGATAAATTTGCCCTATTCTAAGCAGCTCGTATAATTAGCTGGTTTGCCAGTTTTGATTTGACTAAATGTACCAGCCAGTCAGAATCGAGCAGCTCTCGCAAAAGGGTAGAATTTTGCACCGGTTCTGGATTAAAATATTGGCGGTGGCTAGCAGCACCACAGTACAAAAGAATCCTTGACGACGAGAGAATTGAAGGCAGCGATAGCTGAACGAGAAAGACTTCTCTGCACGCGGAAACCTCGGGAGGTGAGGGGTGTTGGCCTTGGATGCTAGCTGGAAAGCTGCCTAATTTAGCCGTCTAACTTCTAGCCGCGATCTCAAAAAACAGGGGCAGGAGTTTATCATGTGGAAATGGCCATCACAGAATATGCATGCGGCAGAATATGCACAGAATATGAATCCGAGTCAGTCTGCACTTAAAACAGCTTCGATAGAATTGAAAGAAAAGAGAAATTTGCAATAGATTTCAGAAAATTATTACTAAGAACAATATAGTCCGCTTATCGTGAACAATTCAAACGGGGCTAAACCCTCTCTAGAACGGTAGTTAAGCACCTTGATATTCACAGAAACTAAAAGTGTAGGATAGAGTCGATGAAGTCCAACTTTGTCGTAGTGGCCGCAAAACGCCAGCAACGCATAAATCCGATGGGTCTAAGAGGTAGCCTTTCGTGCACTTTTCCGGCTGGCAAGCACCAAGGCTTCACATTCTGCCTGGCGTACGCCGGGGTCCTCCCAGACCTAACCTGGGTGTGTGTCTTTGCGCCCAAACTGCTCCCATCTGTGGGGCGTCTGGAGCGGTTGAGTATGTAACGAACAGTGAGGTGACATCTCTGGATATATCGGACGAGAGGAAGGGGTTGCACGCAGTGTCAGGCCAGATCTCGCCGGCTAGTGGGTGGGTTCTGAAACACTCCCTTCCCTCCCCTCGATGCCGCCTCGGGAATCATAAATTATGTCGAATATATATATGCGTGCGTGACCTCACGAACCGCGTAGGTCGAACTCAGGCTCCTGTGAACAGTGCTTATCGGGATCTTTCGGGGATCCCCGAGAATGTGCATGGCCTAGGCTAACGGCAGGGCGATGGCAAATCAAACGCGGCGAATTATGTTTTCTTACTCCATTATAAACTTCATATTTTTATTCCTTACGAAAAGACCTTAAAATTCTAGATAACATCCTTAACCTAGCTTCCTAAATATTCATAATACTTCAATATGCGTTCCTTCTAGCTATACTTAATAATATCTTATCGCTACAGATTTGTGAACTTAAATGTATATTCGATTTGGCAGGATTTGCGGACTCGCATTCAATTTCATTTCATTTTACTTGCTAAGAGAGCGCTACTATAAAGTCCACGCGTGTGGTTGACTGTCTAACCGGTGAAGCCTCTTGGGCTGGAACTCGGAAAACGAGGAAAAATATTGATCGGAGAATTCCGTATCACTTCAAGTGGCTTGGCATGGATCGGAGATTACTCACTTTTTGTATCCGCGACGAGTCGTTGAAGCGCTTCCACTACTCGAGGCTGGAAGAGAAAATATACAATTCGGGAGGGCTCTTGCCTAACCCGTTAACAATGCCAACAACATTACATTCAGCCAGCAGCAGTGTTCTAACGCGAAAACTCCGCCCACTACTTCTTCTTCTCCGCTCCCGGCACCGTTAGGCCATCAGCCGGTCGATTCTCTCTGCTCTCTTGATCGACAAAGCGCTCCTTGAAAGCGCCGCAAGCGTCCTGTCCCTGCTCCCTATTCTATGGCCGACAGTTAGTCCACGGCTGCTCCTCCGAATAACGGGACGCTCCTTGAAAGCGCCGCAAGCGCTCCGTCTCTGCTACTGCTCCTATAGGAATTCGCCTATTTCGCGGCAACTCCTCCGTTCGACGGCGTGCTCCTTAAAAGCGCCGCCAGCACTCCGTCCATGGCTTCGCTACTCCAGGATGACGCCTACTGCACGGCGGCTCCTGTGATCGACGGGGTGCTGCTTAAAGCGCCGCCAGCACTCCGTCCTTCTTCACTACTCCAGGATGGCGCCTACTTCACGGCAACTCCTGTGGGGTTAGGGCCGAACCCTATCCGAATCTCCGGCGGAGCGCCCCTTAAAGCGTCGCGAACGCTCCGACTGCTTCAGCTCAGGTCGAGCTCACTGTGTTTCCAGCTCCTACTTGGTTTCGATGACCCTCCTCAGCCCCGCCTCGTGGGCGGCCTGACTGAGAGATTCGCGCCGCAACTGTGACCCGCTCTTCTCTTCTTCTTCTGGTAAAGCGTTGCTCGCACTACGCCTCGCTGCCACTAGGGGTCTAGCTCGCACGCTGGTACCCCTGACCTAGCTAAACGAAAACACCTACGTCAGGCTCGCACAACCATGACCTAGCCTTAAGACTCACCTAGCTTCTGCGACCCTTGACTGAGCAGCACGTACACCGCCAAACGGCCGCTTGTGGCCTTCTTTCTGTATGACTGCTGGTCCTGCGCCAGCTTCGCTAGCACGATGATTCCTCAGCGGGTAAAACTACGCTGCAGTTGTTCGTAAATTTCCGGATGCTTCTCCTTTCTCGCACGAACTTGCTTGTTTCGTGGTTAAATCACTAAAAGAACGCCGCTCCCACGCGGTTTCCTAACCTTAGCTTTGAGCGCGTTACCAGATCGAATAGGGTCCTATTACGCGATCGGGCTGCCAGAAAGGCTGAAACTTGCCACCCCGGTCGCACTATCGCCGACGTTACAAGTATAGCTGTGTCGTCTGCAAAGGTTAATGTTGTGTTTCAGTGGATGTCAGTTGTAAAGAGAATATGTAGTGGTTGTTCGATAATGTTGTCTTGGAGGTCTTTAGTACCAATTCTATGGTCATTGGATATGAATTTGGTTGAGTTTGGCTGAATTACTGAATAGCTGAGTTTCATGTCATAAAGATAAGACTCGAACAACTTGTGCATATTTCTTGGGAGCCTTCCTTTGACCTAATACACTAAACCATTTAACCAAACTCTATCGAATGCCTGTAAAAATATAGTAATATTGCAGTGCAGTATTCCTGATTTTTGAATGCTCTACGTATTTCTGATATTATGCAATTTACATGTTTGATGGTTGCGTGTTTTTCGCGAAATCCTAATTGATAAGATGAGATTTTGCTGTTAGTTGAGGGGATTTATTTTAATAGAAGACTTATAGGTTAGTTAGATGAAGGACTTGTGTGTTATGTGGCAGGCTTCGGTATCATTATGATATTAGATAGTATAAATGAGTTAGTGGTTAGATTTGGTCAGAACATATTTGGAGGATGTTCAGCAAATGTTCTTGTAATAGGCGAAACCTGTTGGTATGCTTAGACTTGGGTATGCTCCTAAGTCATGCTATACCGTTGCCATTCTCGTCAGTTTAGATGCTTGGTCTGCCTAATCTGAGTAATGAAGTGATTGATTACATTGGGCAAGTTGGTAGACAAGAACCCGAGAGACATTCGGTGGTAAACATATCTCTCGGAATTTATTTAGTATTTGCGAAGTCGATTAAACCTGGTAGTTTGTAAGGGTCTGCCTGCCAGTATTTTGGTTTTTTTGTGTAAACGTAGCCAAACGATCTTTCTGTTCACTTTTATGATTGCATTGTATAGCTGTTTTTCCATTGGAGTCATTTGAAAACATTCCTAGTGTTAGTGATTACCATTGTAGTCTCCTGCTATTAACAAATTATGTTCGAGAATGTTAAAAAATTGCGTAAATTAACTTTCAGATTTGGTGAATCGAAGTGGGTAATATTCAGGCTATACGAGTCAGTTACCTCTGTCCAGATGGATATTTATACATCTGAAAATTTCTTATGGTAGCTGGCAGCCTCTATAGTTGGCGGTGTGGTTAACTCGGCAGTTACTGTACTTTTTTATTGAAAGGTCATTATTATTGACTAAGCGGTTACTACTTGTCTTGTACTTATATTTGGGTTATATTTATTTTGCCTCGTTATATTAAAGTGGCAATACTTTGATGGTCTGGTATTTTTTTGTTGCATAAAAAATACCGGGCCCTGGTATGTGGAAAAAAGTATTTCCTGAAATCGAAGAGGTCAAGGTTACCATTTTGGTTGAGGTTAGTAGAGGTCAATGCTGGAGCATGATACGGTTGCAGTGTTGCATTTTTTGTTGTTTCTGTTAGCTCGAGGCGCGAAAAGACAAAACTGTGTACCATCGTTGAACTTTTTTGAATATGGCTGGTGAATCATAAATCTTAATCATACGCAGTAGAATAATTCCCCTGGTAAAATCTTCTTCAAACATAACGTTTAAACAAAGATTAAGAAAATTTATTGGCTTTGAAGTGTATACGGTTTACAGTGGTTGGGCTTATATGGAGCCGCGGCCCTAAATACTTTCCGTTGAGATATCAATGTAAAATTTTTTCCAAAATTCTAAAAAAATATTTGAAATGCTTAGCAAAAAAATTGGCCATATCGTACGTCTATACCATATAGCTGCCATAGGAACTTAAAACTTTTTTGCTTTTCAAGATATGTAAACCAAACTTCCAGATAGTATACTTGGACCAGTTTTATATATGCTTGCCAAATATAGTCCAAATCGGAAAACTATATCATACAGCTGCCATAGCAAAAATTTTAAACATAAATAAGTACCAGTTTCAAGTAATATTCAAATACTTTAATAATTAGACAATTTTGTAAACAAATTAGGAGCCATAACAAATAAAAAAAAAAAACAAAAAAACAAAAAAACATCAATTAAATCAAAAAACATAGAAAAACATAACAGATAATCAAATTCTTCTAACAAATCTTACGTTGATATCATTAAATTGGATTTAAATTTGCAAGGTAATTTTCTTAGTCCTGTAATAAAAGGATCAGAAGATAAAAGTAGTCTATAAATTAAATCCGTATTTGTGGCAATTCGACATATTTTTCGTGTGTTCTGCTTTCTATATTGTTTTATGTCTTTGTTTCGCGACTCTGCAGATTCTTCCGATAATTCTACAATAGAAACAAGAGAAAAATTAATCACACTAAAATTATTGCACGATGGATTAAAACTTTGTGCGAATCATCGAAACTTAGCAATTGTTTGGCAGGGTCATGAGCATATATTCTGCTTGTCGCGGATCGATTATCGATAGTTAGTATTTAAGTAGAATTTTGTTATTGTGCACTCGTGAAGAGATTGGGCACACTAGGATAGAAAATAATGGCGCGTGTGGTGAATTTGTCGTTGTTGTCATAGAGTGTGGGAGGTTAAATTGCGGTAAGATTTTGTATTTTTGTCATTCTTTTTTACCCTAACATGTAATCCCTATAGAATAAAACATACGCTGTACGAATACACATTAGCTTGTGTTTTAGAAGCGGGTTGCCCCATCGCCGCCGTACATATGTTGAAGGCATCTCCCACCCGAGCGACGACAGAAGCTTTTATTCGCAGTCAGGCGACTGGCGACATTGTTTTGGAATAGCACCCTGGTGAGAGGGTGGATCTTGGCTGGACGACATGATGCACCATTCGCCCAGAAGGAGTCCCCGACTAAACGAGGGACAGAATATCGCAACGCAAGTAGATGGCAGCGTTTTGGCCCCGCAACCTAGTGTAGGGGCGTCGCAAGTCGGCGGCCGAGGCAGTGAAGCCCCGGCGTCATCAGCGCAGCTGGCAGCATCTGGAGCCACCAGGAAACCGAAGGTGGCCGACCTCATGGATAGGATTGCCGAGTTGGAGGAGGAGTTGGAACGCGCTCGCAGCGCTAATATGGAACGCACTGACCCCGTTATGTCGAGTGAGGTTGGGGTAGGTCAGCCGCCATTTGCAATCGGCCTGACCGTACCCAACCCGACAAGTGTTTATCATGCGGCGTCAGAGAGACCGCCATCCTGGAGCGAATCTCAAACGGTACCGTGTTCGCAGAACTGTACCACGAGGATTAATCACGCATCGCCATTTTGCGCTACCGGCACTACTGTTCCAGCGCATGGTTTCGGGCTACAGAATGAAGTGGCCGGCGGAACATCGGTACGTGCGCCTTCTCCTGGAGACGGTGCTTGGGCGACGAGCATTGGAGGAACTGCACGCTGGGCGCCACGAAAGCTTCCTGAACTGCCTACGTTCGGAGGGAAGCCAGAGGACTGGCCCATTTTCTACTGCGCGTTTACGGAGACGACGCAAGCGTATGGTTGTACGGACTTGGAGAACAACCAAAGGCTACTGAAGGCGTTAAAGGACGACGCGCGTGAGACGGTGAAGTCGTTGTTGATTCACCCCAGCAATGCGAATGCAGCGGTGGAGCAGCTGCGTTTCAGATACGGCCGACCGGAGCAACTAATACGCAGCCAGCTCAACAGCATTCGAGATGTGCCTGCAGTTACGGAGCACAACCTGGGAAAGCTCGTCGCATTCGCCACACATGTCAGCAACCTCAAGGCTTTCCTACAGTCAGCGAAAGCGGAGCAGCACCTGGGTAACCCTATGCCGATGGAAGAACTTGTGGCCAAGCTCCCAATAAGCAAACGAGTGGACTGGGCAAGGCACGCTGCAACTATTCAGCCCTATCCGACGATGGTGGACTTCAGTTCGTGGTTGACGAAACTAGCCTACGTGGTCTGCGTGGTGGCGGACATTGATGGAAAGGAGTCAAGGCGTCGATTGCTTCATGCCAGCGCCGACCGAGAGAAGGACGAGCAACAGGACAGCTGCCGCAGAAATTGTCCAATTTGTGAAGGCCTTGGACAACATGCAGTTCGGGACTGCCAACGATTTATTGGAGCCACACCTACAGAGAGGTGGAGACTCGCAAGAAGACATCGCTTATGCTTCATGTGCTTGCAATGCGGGCATATGACTGGATCCTGCGCTGCGTCAGGAGAGTGCCCCGTGAATGGATGCAGGAGGAAGCACCACCGTCTTTTTCATGAGGCAAACAATGAAGGCTTCAGGAGACCGCCACAGCGAGGCGGCAATTGGAGAAGCTACAACCGGCAGACAGTCGGACCGAGGGAAGGCGTCCGAGTAAATGAAGAAGCAGCCTCATCCGTGGATGCTTCTGCTACGCCGGAGAGAAATTTGAGCTGTGTCGACGAGGACCGAGAACGACTTCTGATCCGTGTATTGCCGGTGACGCTATACGGAGGTGGGAAGTAGGTGGACACGTACGCTATTCTGGATGAAGGTTCTTCGGTGACGATGGTCGACAACGAGCTGGTTGCAGAGCTAGGCGTACAAGGAGTACGTCGTCAGCTGAATGTTCAATGGTTCGGAGGCAGGGCCACAAGAGAGCCTACTAACGTGGTACATCTGCACATTAGTGGAGCAGGCAAGTCCTCCCGACATGTGCTAAGAATCGTTCATGCTTGCACAGAAGGGACGTTAGGAGCGTGAACAAGGACGCTCGGTTACCAATGAAGCCCTACGAAAATGCAGTGCCGAAGCTGCTTATTGGATTGGACCATGGGCATCTAGGACTGCCATTGAAAACGAGACGGTTTGCCAGCGAGGGACCGTACGCGGCCGCAACCGAATTAGGATGGGTTGTTTTTGGGCCTGTAGAAGGACGACGAGACACGCCATCACCGAGGTCTTGTCTGCTAACCACGTCGTTGGATGATAACGTGGAACGGATCGTCGAGGACTACTTCGAGATCGAGAACTTCGGTGTGAAGGCGGCGCCAGCGGCCGCAGCCAGCGACGACGTGAGGGCTTAGAAGATCTTGGAGGATACTACGGTGCGAGTTGGCCGCCGATACCAGACGGGATTATTGTGGAAAACGGATCACATTGTGCTGCCACATAGTTATGATATGGCGTACAATAGATTGATCAACATCGAGAAGAAAATAAAGCGAGATGGGCAGTTCGCCCAAGAATATTCACGGATTGTCAATGATTATGTCGACAAGGGATACGCTCGGCGTCTGGAGCGACAGGAGATCGATTCGGGAAGCGATAGAACATGGTACTTGCCACATTTTGGAGTGAATAATCCCAACAAGCCAGGGAAGATCCGATTAGTAATTCTGCGCTGAGCAAGGGGCCGCAACACTATAAAGCCTTGGCATCTATCCGCTTCCATTTTAGGGAAGGTGCCGTCGGAGTCTGCAGCGACATTAAGGAGATGTTTCACCAGGTGCTGATCCGACCCGAGGATAGATGTGCGCAACGATTTCTGTGGAGAGATGGAAATGACCAACGGGACCCCGACGTCTACGAGATGTACGTGATGACCTTTGGAGCAGCATGCTCACCGAGTGCGGCGCATCATGTGAAGACAGTGAATGCCAAGCGATTCCTGGATTCGGATCCCAGAGCAGTCAAGGCCATCGTAGACTACCACTACGTGGATGACCATGTGGATAGCTTCGCCACAGAGAGCGAAGCCATCGAAGTATCTATCAGAGTGAAGAAGATACATGCAGAAGGCGGTTTTGAGCTTTGCAAATTTTCGTCCAGTTCGCCTACCGTGGAGAGGATGCTTGGACCCAGTGATCACGCCCAGAGTATTGGATGGGGTGGGGCCGAGCAAAAGATTTTGGGAATGCGGTGGCAGCCAGCCACGGACGACTTCAGGTTTCGAGTGAAGTACCACAAAGTCGCCCCCGTCGTGTCCGATGGGAAGAGAATTGCCTCAAGAAAGGGAATTCTTGAGTATGGTCATGTCAACGTTCGACCCCTTGGGATATTTGTGTTATACTGGTGAAGTATAACACCGGACTGGTGAAGACTATCGAGATGCACGTATTTGTGGATGCGAGTCAGTCGGCATTCGCATCAGTGGTCTACTGGAGGATCACGTATGAGGACGGCGACGTGCAAGTGAGGTTCGTGTGCGCAAAGACGAAGTGTGCACCGATGCGAACGATGACGATTCCACGGTTGGAGCTGCAGGCAGCAGTTCTAGGAACGAGGTTGATGGACACTGACAGACAGGACCATAGTGTGGCCATTGCAGAGACTGTGCTATGGACGGATTCGAAGACAGTGCTGCGTTGGATTGGCAGCACACACTGGCGCTACAAGCAGTTCGTAGGGAACAGAGTAGCCGAGATTCTGGAGTCGACGAAGGTGGCCCAATGGAGATGGCTACTATCCCCCGACAACGTGGCAGATGATGCAACTCGGGCGCAACGCAGCGTGGACCTAAGCGAGGAGTCACGCTGGTTAAGAGGACCGGCATTCCTGAGGAGACCAGCGGGCAGCTGGCCAGGAACTGCACCCACCGACGAAGAGGAGATGCCGAGCGAGTTCGTGCTTGTTGGCGCGAGTGACCCGTTTATATCGCTGGAGAGATTCTCAAGCTACCGGCGATTGCTGAGGACTACGGCCTGGGTCCTAAGGTTCATACGTCGATGCCGTGGACAATGAGATGAGCTGGAGAACTACGGCCTCAATATAGCTGAGTGTGAAGCAGCTGAGGACTTGTTATTCCGTAGAGCACAACGTGAGGCGGTTCCCGATGAGCTGCAGGCCGCATAGAAGGACTTGGACGTCGCTAAAGGAAGCGGCATATGTGGACTGGCGCCATACCTAGATGGCAATGCGGCGCTATGTATACCGTACAGCGCCAGGAGGACAGTGATCCTCTCCCACCGGCATGGTCTCACGGAGATGATTGTGCGCGACGCCCATGTGAGGATGAAGCATCAAAACGTGGATGCTACGATTGCGGAGATCCGGACCAGGTTCTGGATTACGAGACTACGGAGAGTGCTACGTAGTGTGATCTCAGGATGCAGCGAGTGTAAGCTGCACAGAGCACGGCCGATGCCGCCGATTATGGGACCCCTGCCAAATGATCGTTTGGACGCCTATGGCTGGCCGTTTAAGAGCACAGGCCTCGACTACTTTGGGCCGCTGCTAGTAACCGTTGCTCGGGACCAAGAGAAACGGTGGGTGGCCTTGTTTACGTGCCTGACGACCAGGGCGATTCATCTGGAACTGGCACATGACCTGTCGACTGATTCCGGCATACTTGCAATCAGGAATTTAATCTGCCGTCGAGGGACTGTACATAGACTGCGCAGCGACAATGGCAGGAACTTTGTTGGAGCAGACAGAGAGGCCAAGAGATTTGCGGAGATCTTCGAACCCGAGAGGATCCAGTCGGAGCTGTCAAGCAAAGGAATTGAATGGATCTTCAACTGCCCAGCGAACCCGTCAGAGGGTGGAGTCTGGGAGGGAATGGTGCAGTGCGTGAAGAGGGTGCTACGCCACACAGTGAAGGAAGTGGCGCCGAAGGAGCACGTCCTGGAGAGTTTCCTGATAGAGGCGCTCACCAATTTGCCAGTGAGTGCGGACCAGGAAGCCCCTCTTACGCCCAATGATCTCCTCAAGGGATCAGCTTGCCCACCGGATACCCCCGGCCTGGATGGAGGCCTCGTCAAGGAAGGAGCTACGCGGAAGCAGTGGCGCGTGGCAAGGATATTGAGGGACCGATTCTGGAGGAGGTGGGTCTTGGAGTACCTACCCACGCTGACACGGAGAGAGAAGTGGTGCCGCAGAGAGAAGCCGATTCAACGAGGAGACATCGTCTTCGTTTGCGATCCAGCCGTTCCGCGTCGAGACTGGCGGAAGGGCGTCGTGGAGGAGACCTTTGCTGGAACGGATGGTGAGGTTAGACGAGCCCGCGTTAGGATCATGGATGGAGATCGGACTCGCTGGATAATGCGCCCCGCTTCAAAGTTGGCGGCTTTGGATTTGAGTGAAGAAGTTCTTCACGGAGGTGGGGATGTCGCGGATCGATTATCGATAGTTAGCATTTAAGTAGATTTTTTTTATTGTGCACTCGTGAAGAGATTGGGCACACTAGGATAGAAAATAATGGCGCGTGTAGTGAATTTGTCGTTGTTGTCATAGAGTGTGGGAGGTTAAACTGCGGTAAGATTTTGTAATTTTATCATTCATTCTTACCCTAACATGTGATCCCTATAGAATAAAACATACGCTGTATGAATACACATTGGCTTGTGTTTTAGAAGCGGGTTGCCCCATCGCCGCCGTACATATGTTGAAGGCATCTCCCACCCGAGCGACGACACTGCTTTTTTCAGCATTAATCTCGTAATGTAACCGTTGTCTCCAATCTGCTCTTGCATAACTTCAATAATTTTTTTTTAATTTTCCAGCATTGGTTCCACCTTCTGCACAATAAAGATTAAAAATATATAGACGTGTAAATACACACTTATGAGAATCTCCTAAAAAGTAAATTTCAATGAAATAAATAAAAATCTTTCAAAAAAAATTACAATCACGAGAGAGGAGGACAAAACAAAAGCACAATAAGGAAAAACTTTCCCTTGGTAAACGCTAGATGGCATCAGTATTTTTACGATTATATAAATATCTGCAAATTTCTGCAGCTGATTTTAGGCATACAGTACCCTAAAAGTCAGACGAACACATTAACATACATACTATTTGTGGCATTTTGTGGCATCACAACTAAAACTTTAATTAAACATGAAAAAGACGTTCACAAAATAGACAAAAACGGGTTAATCGCTATAAAATACACAAATAATATTTAATTAGTCAGATAATTTTCATAAAACTAATTTATTGAAGTTAATACCTTCAACTTTAAAATACATTTTAAATAATTAAATTTGGAGAATTTTTGCGAACGTCCGACCACTTTGAACTTCACTTTTGTTTTGACGAAAAGCTCACTAAACGCAGCTGCAGCACCAAAATTGAACACGTAATCACACTTTGCATTCTATTTTTAGAATGTCCCGTTAGAATTCCTGAGTTTGCAATGACAAAATGTAGACAATTTAGAGACAAATTCTTTACATTTTGACTAATAATTTTCATGTCGATTTTTCGATTTATGGCCTACAGGCGCAACCACTGTGCGGTTGCAAGTGAAGTGAAGTGAAACAAAAAATTAAAAATTTGGAAGATGGATATGGCGAACAATGAAAGTATTTAATATTTAATAAAGTTTTCAACTATTATATTAAATTATATTCGAGTGAAATTACATATACTCAAGTATGTTGTATTTAGTTTTAATAACACAATCCGACAAAATAATATTTTTTTTTATTCCACGCAAAATTTCACTTGCTCCATAACCAAAGTCTCCTGAACCAAATTTAGAACAAACATAAGTTCTATCACCCACAGTTTCCGCGGTACCCCTAAGAATAGAAATTTATCAAATTGTAGTATTTATTCAATTATGAAGGCTCTGAATTGTGTTGACCAACATTTTTATACCCTTGCAGAGGGTATTATAATTTTGGTCAAAAGTGTGCAACGCAGTGAAGGAGACATCTCCGACCCTATAATATATTCATGATCAGGATCACCTCCTGAGACGATATGAGCATGTCCGCCTGTCTGTCTGTTTCTACGCAAACTAGTCTCTCAGTTTTAGAGCTATCAAATTTAGAAACTTTGCACACATCCTTCTTTTCCTTGCAGGTAGTATATAAGTCGGAACGGCCGGGATCGGTCGACTATATCCTATAGCTGCCATATAACTGATTGATCGGGAATGCCATAAGTTTGGTGTTTTTAAAGTTAGAGATTTTAAGACAAGAAGACTGAGCAATCTGCTATCGTACGATGGTACCGCTTACATGTAAGCCGACGGCAATCAAAAACCACGTGCTGCGCATCCTCGTCTATGGAGATTCCCCTATCCAGACACCAATCCCCCTCGTTCTGGCCAAAGCCATGTCCACTCACGACCTGATCCAGGTAGTGTAACGAACTGTTTGGCTATGTTTTGCTCGCAACAAACGCCGCGGCTAGCTCACAGAGGTTGAGGGTACGTTCCACCGAATTTATTGTTTCGACGTGATTGCCCGAGCCCAGAAATAACACGGTATTGCTTCTTTTCAAATAAATCCCCTTTATTGTAATTAATTTACAAAGCAATAAAGAGAATCTCACCGGCTGTCTGGCTCAGCCGACCGACCGCTCGTCCTCCCGTCGATCCCCGATCCCCGCTCCGGGTTGGTGCCAATACGCACGCCCTCCCAAAGCTTGCGCCCGGCAGGTCGTGCGGTCTTGGTGCCTGGCGCCGAAACGGCTCTCGGTTCCCTCCGTTCGGACTCACGGACTCTGGTTGCGGGGCCTGTGTTGCTGCTTGTCGTCTTCCGCTGCCGCTGCCTGTCCGTCGCTGCTGCTCCCTCGTCGTCGCTGCTCTACGGTTGCCGCTGCTCCCTCGTCGTCGCTGCTATGCTGCTGCCGCTACTCCCTCGTCGTCGCTGCTCTCCTGTTGGCGCTGCTTCCTCGTCGTCGCCTCTGCCGTTGCTGTATCTCCGCTTGGGGTGCCGTGGACTCGGAACCTTTGGCTTGCCTGGATTTGCCCTTTCGCCGTGGCCGGCACCCAATCCGTGTTAACAGACCGAGTGGCTCACCTCCCAGGCATACGCCGGGCAGGATATGCTCCTCGCTGCTTAGCGGCCGGATCAGGGCACGAAGAGCATTCCTACCCTACAGGACACGCCCCCGGTCGCGTTCGCCACTCGCCTCCAAACACCTGCGTGCCTACGCCCCGCAGGATCTATGGTAGGCCAGAGGTTTGGGCGTCGCGTCTCTCTTGGATTAGGATTCTCTTGACTTCCCGGGGTGTCCCTGCCTGGTTTCACTAGTGGGCTTGAGTTCCCGGGTTGGCTATCCCTCGCGTTACAGGATCACACCTGGATCGAACGGTCAGGAGCAGACAAGGCGTACGCCAGGCTGATCCGTCGTTGCCGCCACTACACCAGGATACCTGTCGTGTCCGGGAATAACTCCACCCGACTCTTTTACCCTTGGGCCTCAGCTTTGCCGCGGATCCTTGATTCTTTTCCCCCGACTCCTTGCTCGATTCGACGCGCGTACCGCCGCCGGACTTACCCACAGGGGGTCCTTAAGCTATTTTCGTATATCCTTGCTTACTCGCTTTAATAGCCCGCACTGAAGACTGTCGGACTTACCCACGGGGGGTCCTTCAGCCTGTACTCCTAACTCTTCAAGGAAGCTTTCCAACTTGAATGGCAGACTTACCCACGGGGGGTCTTTCACTCACTCTCCCAGCTTCCCTAGAAGACTCGGCCCCGATTCGCTCCAGAGGCCCTCCTTATATAGTGCCAGAGGCGCCCGTTAATCCTTGCGAATCTACTTCCTGCCGTTAATCCTCCGCTCCTTCACTTTCTCCGTTAGCTTTCTCCAAGCCCGCCGTCTTTCTATCGGCGGGCTTTCTTTATTGTTCCCCCCCCGATTGCCCCGATCGGGCCTCCGATCCGCATTATTTTGTGCCGGTCATCGGACTTCGTCCCGATACCCCGCGATCCCCCCCTGGACATTCAAATGCATTTCTGTGTTTTTGTGCATTTTGTAAACACAGCTGCGCGGTCGCCGGCCGCTTAGTTCCCCGCCGTCCCCGCTGTTTCCTATGACCTTCGAACGCGGCCGCGGAGGTCCGGCTGGGACCGTTCGTTCCACGGTGACTCCTCTTTCGCCCTCTTCCGTGCGCGACGCCGTGCTGGTTCCTCTGGCCCCCGCTGCTGCCCCCGCATGCCGTCTGTGCTCGACGCATTTCTCCCTTGATACCTTTCTCTTCCTCCGTATTTCTAACACAGCAGCGCTGGCCCATCCGACGCTGCAGTGCTGACTTGCATGTTCCCCCCCCCCCCCCGCTGTTGCCCCTCTTGCCACCTGTCTTGGTGTGTGGGAGATCTAATCTCCTCACACTTCCCCCCTTCTTCGGGAACGACAGAAGCTTTGTGGTTCCAGCTTCATGTTTGTTTTTCCAACATAGTGTTTTTTTTTGTTTTTGATTTTTTTTTTTTCCTTTTTTTTCGTGTGGATATTTTGTGTGTGGATACCCTTATCCACTTCCCCCCTTCTTCGGGTGACTCTAGGGTCGTTCCCCTTCCATTTCCGTATTTTGTTGTGAGTACCGCCTTTTCTTTTTTTTTGTATATATATAGCTATATATATGTACTCTTATATATTTTCCATTTTTATATTTTTTTCATTATATATTTTTTCATCTTTTATATATCTTTAATATATATATTTTTTTTTTGTGGTTCTTTTTTTTGTATTTCATTTTCGTTTTTTTTTTTTTAAATAATTTTACTTATTTTATATATTTTTAATATGTATATATTTTTTCTTGTTTCTTTTTTTTTGTATTTTTTTTCCTCAGTTTTTTTTTTTTAATATTTTTTTTATTAAATATATTTTCTTATTTTATTTTTTTTTTTTTGTTTTTTTTTTTTTAATGTTTTTTTTTTGTGTCTTTTAGACTTCCCCTCCCCCCCCTTTTTTTCTTGTAAGTGTTTCGTTTTTGCTCTCTATATTTTATTATTCCTTTTTTTTATACCCTTGCAGAGGGTATTATAATTTTGGTCAAAAGTGTGCAACGCAGTGAAGGAGACATCTCCGACCCTATAAAGTATATATATTCTTGATCAGGATCACCTCCTGAGTCGATATGAGCATGTCCGTCTGTCCGTCGGTCCGTCTGTCCGTCTGTCCGTCTGTCTGTTTCTACGCAAACTAGTCTCTCAGTTTTAGAGCTATCGAGTTGAAACTTTGCACACACCCTTCTTTCCTTTGCAGGCAGTATATAAGTCGGAACGGCTGGGATCGGTCGACTATATCCTATAGCTGCCATATAACTGATTGATCGGAAATGCCATAACTTTGGTGTTTTTTAAGTTGGAGGGTTGAGACTTTCCACACATGTTATATTTGACCAAAATATCTTGTGTACAAAATTTCATAAGGATCGGCCGACTATATCCTATAGCTGTCATAGAACGATCGAAATTGGCATAACTTTGTTGTTTTTTTAATTAGAAAGATGGGATTTGGTACAGATTCAATTTTGGGAAACAAAATCTGATTTGTCGAATTTCATAAGGATCGGCCAACTATATCCTATAGCTGTCATATAACTGATTGATCGGAAATGCTATAACTTCGTTGTTTTTCAAGTTAGAAGCATGGGAGTTTCAATGGATTCCTCTTTTGGCAAAATAATTCGATATGCCAAATTTCATAAGGATCGGCCGACTATATACGATCCGCTATATATCTAATAATATAAGATGCGTGGCGCCACCTAGCGGACTGCGACTCAACTGCAAGGGTATATCAACTTCGGCTCCGCCCGAAGTTAGCTTTCCTTTCTTGTTTTTTTATTCTATAGCTTCCGGGTGACGCGTATCCCGTTCTGGCCGCCGCGCACCCGAAAACTTTCTGGCCCGATCTGCCAGATAATGCTCCACCTGCCCGGCTTTTCCTTCCTCCTCCGGGCCTCTTCCTCCACCTTCCTCTTTAGCTCCGGCGGCCAGTTCTGCTCGGGCACTGCTCCGCCATCTCCTGCCGACTCGGCCCTTTGGAGCACCGGCCTCGGCGGCCTCTTCTCCGGGCAGGAGACTTGCCTCTCCAGCCCCGGCCTCACCTTCGGGGCTGGCCACACCCATGGACCTCTCGTCCACGGCTCCTCCTCTGTCTCCTCCTCCTTCCGCTCCTGCGGGTGCGGGGTGGGTGGCCTCGCCGGCTGCCACTTCCGGGTTGGCCACTCCCGTGGCCCCGTCATCCTCCTTATCCGCGCGTCCTGCGCCTCCTTCCTGGCCCAACGGCCCCGCCGGGTGGCCCTGCTCTGCTGGCACCTCCGGCGCGCCGCTCTCTGTAGCATCGCGGCACGCCCTGCCGCTGCCTCTGCCTTCCATCGGCGGACCGCTTCTCCGACCATCTCTTCGGCCAACCTAACCCTTGCCAGCGCCAGGGTAGCGTCCGCCTTCCTCCGGTCCTGGCTCCTCCTCCTCCTCAGCGCTTGAAGTTCCTGGCTCGGCCGGTGGTCCTCCTCCTCCGTTCTTGCTTTGCCCACCGGGATCGCCGTAACTGCATTGGCCCCCCGGGCCATCACCCGGAGGACCCTCCTCGTCGATTGGAGCCGCCGGACGTCCCATCCTGGCAAATCCAGGATCTCCAGGTCGCTCTCATCCGAAGAGACCACAGGTGAGGCGTGGGATGACGGTGTCTGTGTAGCTTCCATGGTAGTCTTGTAGAAAAAGGCCGGCCGGTGTCCACTGCTGCCTTTTATAGGCCCGCCGCCTGGCACAGATCCGTTCTTGCGGTTCTTTCGTCTATGTCCCGTTGTGGGTCTCCTCCTTTTTCCGGTTGTTCGTGTAATTCCGTGATTGTGTGAGTGTTCTCCGTTTTGGAGCTTGGCGGGGATTTTTTTTGTTGGTCTTTATTTTGTTCTTTTGGTGCATCATTTATGGACTGCATTCGTCTAACCGTTATCAATAATCCCGTAGTTAACTAGGTCGGTGACACTTATCGACTCTGAGTTACAGGTGCATTTATGGACCGCCAACGATCCGTGGTTGTATATGTGTCCTGCGGGTTTTTTCCTTGTTTCCATTGTTTTTTTTTTCTTGTTGGTGATCGTACCCTCTCTTTTTACTTCTATCCTACGCCTTCGGGGCCGATTCCTCTGCCTGGGCTTTTAGCTCGCTTATGTGGGCTCTCCTCTCTTTCTTTGTGACCCCGACGTAGCACGGCGATCACCGGCGAAATGAAATTTGTTACTGCATATGGCCCGTCGTATCTCGGCGCTAGCATCGCCGCAAAACCTTCGGCCGCTTTAGATAGATGGTGTTCTTTCGCCCACACTATGTCGCCGATCTTCGGGCTCCACTCTCGCCTCCTCAGATTGTAGTGCCGAGCTTGCTCCTGCGCCGCGCGCTCCATGTTTCTCCGCACCAGCTCGAATACTTCTTTTAATTTTTTCTGCATTTTCTGAGGGAGTGGCTTGGGCTTCTCCTGTCCCCAATGCCCCATGGTCGAAAATTGCTTTCGGCAGTCTTGGCTCTCTGCCTTGGGTGATGAAGCACGGAGAGTATCCCGTGGAGTCCGACACGCTTGAGTTCACCGCCAGCATCAATTCTGGCCAGTGCTCGTCCCACGTCCTTTGGTCTTTTCCTGCAAACTGGGCGATCATCGTCTTCACCGTCCGGTTTGCCCTTTCCGTCGGGTTTTCCTGAGGCGTGTATGGTGCAAACTCCGACGAACTCCGAGCTCCTCGAGGAATTTTTTGAAGCTCCGGCTGGTGAATTGAACCCCATTGTCCGTCACCATTACCTTTGGCACCCCGTACCTAGCGATGATCCTTTCACGAATTGCCTTCTGCAGCGTATCTGTTGTGGCTTTTCGCATTGGGACCATTTCTGTCCATTTTGAGAAACGATCGATCATCACTAGTAGCATGGTGTTTCCATGCTTGGACCTCGGCAACGGTCCCACGAAATCTGCACATACCGTCGCCCACGGCTCCTCTGGGCCCTGTGTTAACATCTTCCCCGCGGCCTGCATCTGGCTCGGTTTATAGCGCAAGCATGTCTCGCATTTCCTGACGTATTTCCTCACGTCCCTCTGCATCCCTGGCCAGAAGTACCTTGCTGCTACCTTCGCAATCGTCTTCCTTCCGCCTAAATGACCCGCTGTTGGTGCGTCGTGGTTCTCCTTCAGCACCTGTTGCCTCGTGTTCATCGGCACACATAATTTCCATGATGCCACTTCTTCGCTCCCGGCTCTGTGTGGAACGTGTAGGTAGATCAAACCTGCCTCCTCGACGTATTCCGGATACTTCTGTGGGTTTTCCTTTAGTTTCTTCTTCAGCGAGCCTATCCAAACGCATTCCGCGTCTTCGGTTGCTGTGGCACTCCTCAGCTTCTCCACCATCGGCTGGCGGGAAAGTGCATCCGCGACTACGTTCAGCTTGCCTTTTCTGTAGCTGATTACGTAATCGTATTGCCGCAGCTCGAAGACCCATCTCGCGATCCTTCCAAGTGGGCTCTCTATGTTGTTTAACCACTTCAGCGCCATGTGATCCGTTATCACGTCGAACTGGTATCCCTCCAGGTATGGCCTCATTTGCCGAATTGCCCAGATTATTGCTAGACACTCTTTCTCTGTTGCCGAGTAGTTCTTCTCCGCGCCTATTAGCGTTCGGCTGGCGTAAGCGACCACTCGCTCGCCCTCCTCCGTGTCCTGCGTCAGCACTGCGCCTACGCCGTAATCGCTGGCGTCCGTTTGCAGCACAAACTTCTTCGTGAAGTCTGGGCATACCAGCACCGGGTCCTCTGCTAAACGTGACTTTAACTTTTCGAACGCTTCTTGCTGTCTCGACGTCCACTCCCACTTTGTTCCCTTTCGCAGGAGATCGTTCAAAGGTTTTGCGACCCCCGCGAAATCGGGAACGAACCGTCGATACCACGACGCCATTCCTATGAACTGCCGTACCCCTTTCACGTTCTTTGGTGGTTCTAATTCCGTGATCGCTGCGACTTTTCCCGGATCCATAACAATTCCGTGACTCGTTATCCGGTGGCCTAGGTACAAAAGCTCTTCCCTGAAGAAATGGCACTTCTCTGTGTTTATCTTTAGGTTCGCCGCCTTCAGTCTTCGGAACACTTCCTTCAAATTTGCCATGTGCTCCTCCCTCGTGCTCCCGATCACTATTATATCGTCCTGGTACGCGAATGCGTGGGGAGCCATGTCCGGGCCTATGACCTGGTCTAGAGCCCTTTGAAAAGTTGCCGAAGCCGAGTGTAGTCCGAACGGCATCACCTTCCACTGGTACAGACCTTTCCCTGGTACAGTAAAGGCCGTGTTATTCCGGCTCTCTTCCTCAAGGGGGATTTGCCAATAGCCATCCTTAAGGTCGAGGCTGCTGAAAAATTTTGCCTCCCTCAATTGCTCCAAAATGAAGTTTATTCTGGGCATCGGGTACGCATCCTTCACTGACTTTGCGTTAATCTGCCGAAAGTCTACGCACATCCTCCACTGGCCCGTCTTCTTCTTCACCATGACAATGGGTGAGCTGTAGGCGCTGTTTGACGGTTCGATGCATCCCTTCTCCAGCAGTTCTTCCACCTTTTCATTGATTTCCCCCTGTATTTTGGGGTTCTTTGGGTAGTATCTTTGTTTAATTGGGATGTCGTCCTTCATCGTGATTTTATGCTGGGTTATGTTTGAACAACCCTTCTGATTCCTGAACGCCGCCAGCTTTTCTTCGATGAACTTTTTGTCCCGCTCGCGATCCCATTCCTCCGAGGGTCCCGCTATCGCTATGGACAGCCTATCCTCCAGGCATCCGCTCCACCTCTCTCTTTTCGGGATCGTGACTTGGTGGCCTGCGCAGTTGATTGTTGTGCCGAATTCTGCGAGGAAATCCCATCCAAGCACCGCGCTGTCTCCCATGCCTGGCAACACTATCATATTTAAATCCTTTTTCTTGTTGCCAAAGCTTACAGTTGTTAGGAGTACCATTTGAGTTTCTATGTGGCTCCCGTTGGCCAACTTTACTAGTCTCCTTGTCGCTTTCCGTTCTCCGGCGATTCCCGGGTCCTCTGCTAGCTTTTCTGAAATGAAGCTAGCCGTTGCCCCGGTGTCCACCATGGCCCTCACTTCTGCTCCTCCGACCTTGATGACCGCCGCCAATTGCTGATCGTCTCCGGTTAATCCTCCAACTATCTCTGAGAGGCAGCACCTCGCGATCTCCGCCTTCCTCTCTATGGCTGGGATCGCTGCACGTTTCTCGCTCTTTGGCAGCATTCCGTGCTTCTCACCCCTACTGCGCCGCACATCCTGCAGAACAAAATTCTGGGGTTCCTGCACCCGCTGGCCCAATGGCCCATGCCTCCGCATCTGTTGCACGCCTGTGCTGGGTTTTCTACGTGTCCCTGTCCAGGCGTCGCTGCCCGCTGCATATTCGGCTGCCTTTGGATTTGGTTTGCTGCCCATTGTTGGTTCGGCTGTTGTTGCCTTGGGCCTGCCCATTGCTGGCTCGGCTGCTGTTGCTGTGGCATTTGGCGATGCTCCTCCGGCTGCCATCTCTGCCCCCATCCCTGTCCTGGATGGCTCTGTTGCTCCGGTGGTTTATGGTGCAACTCCTCCTTTGGCCATCTTCTGTCTACCGCTGGGGACTGTCTATTGAAGACCTCCTCCTCCAAAGCCAGCTCTTCGAATTCTTCGGCTAGACCCATGACCTCCTCAAGTGATGCACATGCGTAGGGTCTCATGAACATCTTCATGCGTGGCAGTTCTCCACGAGCCTATCGATGACCTCCTTTGTGGACTTTCCCAACGGCTTCATTAGCGCCTGAAGGTCCACCATGTACTCTTTGAAAGGCTCTCCTTGCTGTTGCTTCCTCTGCTTTACCTGGTCTGCCAATTTCTCGAAGTATCCTTTTGGCAGGAAAAAGGCCTCGAAGCTCCTTCTGAACTCCTTCCATGTGAGCCACTCCTCGTCGTTCATTAGGAACCATTTTTGCGCTCTGCCCTGGAGTAGTTCGGGCATCGCTCGCGGGATTGTGTTTATATCCATCCCGTATGTTTTGGCAGACCATGCTACTCGGTCCACGAACTCGAGAGGATCCCCTGTTCCGTCGAATCGGAACGACCACTCTCGGACTTGTCTCGCCACCTTCGCATAGTCCACCTGTACCGGGACTGGCTTCCGCGCTTGTGGCTCCATGCTCCTCATGCTCTTCATTTCCGGCACTGCCAGACTTTGGATGAGCTTTTCCGATTCGCTCACCGCTCTCTGCCTCCACGGTTCCATCCGCTGCGAGACCGAGCTCTCTGCACACTTCGCACAACTCTTCTTTGCGAAGCGCGTAGATCCAGTTTTTCCTCCCCATCTTGAAGCAGTGTTACTCCTAGACTCTAAAGCAATCACGTAGTTTGGGCGCCAGGTGTAACGAACTGTTTTGCTATGTTTTGCTCGCAACAAACGCCGCGGCTAGCTCACAGAGGTTGAGGGTACGTTCCACCGAATTTATTGTTTCGACGTGATTGCCCGAGCCCAGAAATAACACGGTATTGCTTCTTTTCAAATAAATCCCCTTTATTGTAATTAATTTACAAAGCAATAAAGAGAATCTCACCGGCTGTCTGGCTCAGCCGACCGACCGCTCGTCCTCCCGTCGATCCCCGATCCCCGCTCCGGGTTGGTGCCAATACGCACGCCCTCCCAAAGCTTGCGCCCGGCAGGTCGTGCGGTCTTGGTGCCTGGCGCCGAAACGGCTCTCGGTTCCCTCCGTTCGGACTCACGGACTCTGGTTGCGGGGCCTGTGTTGCTGCTTGTCGTCTTCCGCTGCCGCTGCCTGTCCGTCGCTGCTGCTCCCTCGTCGTCGCTGCTCTACGGTTGCCGCTGCTCCCTCGTCGTCGCTGCTATGCTGCTGCCGCTACTCCCTCGTCGTCGCTGCTCTCCTGTTGGCGCTGCTCCCTCGTCGTCGCCTCTGCCGTTGCTGTATCTCCGCTTGGGGTGCCGTGGACTCGGAACCTTTGGCTTGCCTGGATTTGCCCTTTCGCCGTGGCCGGCACCCAATCCGTGTTAACAGACCGAGTGGCTCACCTCCCAGGCATACGCCGGGCAGGATATGCTCCTCGCTGCTTAGCGGCCGGATCAGGGCACGAAGGGCCTTCCTACCCTACAGGACACGCCCCCGGTCGCGTTCGCCACTCGCCTCCAAACACCTGCGTGCCTACGCCCCGCAGGATCTATGGATCTAGGATCGCGTCTCCTTTGACTCCAGGTGGATCGCTGTGCATACGCTCCAGCGCCTGGATCAGGATTCTCTTGACTTCCCGGGGTGTCCCTGCTTGGTTTCACTAGTAGGCTTGAGTTCCCGGGTTGGCTATCCCTCGCGTTACAGGATCACACCTGGATCGAACGGTCAGGAGCAGACAAGGCGTACGCCAGGCTGATCCGTCGTTGCCGCCACTACATTAGGATACCTGTCGTGTCCGGGAATAACTCCACCCGACTCTTTTACCCTTGGGCCTCAGCTTTGCCGCGGATCCTTGATCCTTTTCCCCCGACTCCTTGCTCGATTCGACGCGCGTACCGCCGCCGGACTTACCCACAGGGGGTCCTTAAGCTATTTTCGTATATCCTTGCTCACTCGCTTTAATAGCCCGCACTGAAGACTGTCGGACTTACCCACGGGGGGTCCTTCAGCCTGTACTCCTAACTCTTCAAGGAAGCTTTCCAACTTGAATGGCAGACTTACCCACGGGGGGTCTTTCACTCACTCTCCCAGCTTCCCTAAAAGACTCGGCCCCGATTCGCTCCAGAGGCCCTCCTTATATAGTGCCAGAGGCGCCCGTTAATCCTTGCGAATCTACTTCCTGCCGTTAATCCTCCGCTCCTTCACTTTCTCCGTTAGCTTTCTCCAAGCCCGCCGTCTTTCTATCGGCGGGCTTTCTTTATTGTTCCCCCCCCGATTGCCCCGATCGGGCCTCCGATCCGCATTATTTTGTGCCGGTCATCGGACTTCGTCCCGATACCCCGCGATCCCCCCCTGGACATTCAAATGCATTTCTGTGTTTTTGTGCATTTTGTAAACACAGCTGCGCGGTCGCCGGCCGCTTAGTTCCCCGCCGTCCCCGCTGTTTCCTATGACCTTCGAACGCGGCCGCGGAGGCCCGGCTGGGACCGTTCGTTCCACGGTGACTCCTCTTTCGCCCTCTTCCGTGCGCGACGCCGTGCTGGTTCCTCTGGCCCCCGCTGCTGCCCCCGCATGCCGTCTGTGCTCGACGCATTTCTCCCTTGATACCTTTCTCTTCCTCCGTATTTCTAACACAGCAGCGCTGGCCCATCCGACGCTGCAGTGCTGACTTGCATGTTCCCCCCCCCCCCCCCGCTGTTGCCCCTCTTGCCACCTGTCTTGGTGTGTGGGAGATCTAATCTCCTCACACTTCCCCCCTTCTTCGGGAACGACAGAAGCTTTGTGGTTCCAGCTTCATGTTTGTTTTTCCAACATAGTGTTTTTTTTTGTTTTTGATTTTTTTTTTTTCCTTTTTTTTCGTGTGGATATTTTGTGTGTGGATACCCTTATCCACTTCCCCCCTTCTTCGGGTGACTCTAGGGTCGTTCCCCTTCCATTTCCGTATTTTGTTGTGAGTACCGCCTTTTCTTTTTTTTTGTATATATATAGCTATATATATGTACTCTTATATATTTTCCATTTTTATATTTTTTTCATTATATATTTTTTCATCTTTTATATATCTTTAATATAAATATTTTTTTTTTTTTGTGGTTCTTTTTTTTGTATTTCATTTTTTTTTTTTTAAATAATTTTACTTATTTTATATATTTTTAATATGTATATATTTTTTCTTGTTTCTTTTTTTTTTGTATTTTTTTTCCTCAGTTTTTTTTTTTTTAATATTTTTTTTATTAAATATATTTTCTTATTTTATATTTTTTTTTTTTGTTTTTTTTTTTTTGTATATGTTTTTTTGTTGTAAGTGTTTCGTTTTTGCTCTCTATATTTTATTATTCCTTTTTTTTTTTTTTATTCTATAGCTTCCGGGTGACGCGTATCCCGTTCTGGCCGCCGCGCACCCGAAAACTTTCTGGCCCGATCTGCCAGATAATGCTCCACCTGCCCGGCTTTTCCTTCCTCCTCCGGGCCTCTTCCTCCACCTTCCTCTTTAGCTTCGGCGGCCAGTTCTGCTCGGGCACTGCTCCGCCATCTCCTGCTGACTCGGCCCTTTGGAGCACCGGCCTCGGCGGCCTCTTCTCCGGGCAGGAGACTTGCCTCTCCAGCCCCGGCCTCACCTTCGGGGCTGGCCACACCCATGGACCTCTCGTCCACGGCTCCTCCTCTGTCTCCTCCTCCTTCCGCTCCTGCGGGTGCGGGGTGGGTGGCCTCGCCGGCTGCCACTTCCGGCTTGGCCACTCCCGTGGCCCCGTCATCCTCCTTATCCGCGCGTCCTGCGCCTCCTTCCTGGCCCAACGGCCCCGCCGGGTGGCCCTGCTCTGCTGGCACCTCCGGCGCGCCGCTCTCTGTAGCATCGCGGCACGCCCTGCCGCTGCCTCTGCCTTCCATCGGCGGACCGCTTCTCCGACCATCTCTTCGGCCAACCTACTCCTGGCCCTTGCCAGCGCCAGGGTAGCGTCCGCCTTCCTCCGGTCCTGGCTCCTCCTCCTCCTCCTCCTCAGCGCTTGAAGTTCCTGGCTCGGCCGGTGGTCCTGCTCCTCCGTTCTTGCTTTGCCCACCGGGATCGCCGTAACTCCATTGGCCCCCCGGGCCATCACCCGGAGGACCCTCCTCGTCGATTGGAGCCGCCGGACGTCCCATCCTGGCAAATCCAGGATCTCCAGGTCGCTCTCATCCGAGGAGACCACAGGTGAGGCGTGGGATGACGGTGTCTGTGTAGCTTCCATGGTAGTCTTGTAGAAAAAGGCCGGCCGGTGTCCACTGCTGCCTTTTATAGGCCCGCCGCCTGGCACAGATCCGTTCTTGCGGTTCTTTCGTCTATGTCCCGTTGTGGGTCTCCTCCTTTTTCCGGTTGTTCGTGTAATTCCGTGATTGTGTGAGTGTTCTCCGTTTTGGAGCTTGGCGGGGATTTTTTTTGTTGGTCTTTATTTTGTTCTTTTGGTGCATCATTTATGGACTGCATTCGTCTAACCGTTATCAATAATCCCGTAGTTAACTAGGTCGGTGACACTTATCGACTCTGAGTTACAGGTGCATTTATGGACCGCCAACGATCCGTGGTTGTATATGTGTCCTGCGGGTTTTTTCCTTGTTTCCATTGTTTTTTTTTTCTTGTTGGTGATCGTACCCTCTCTTTTTACTTCTATCCTACGCCTTCGGTGCCGATTCCTCTGCCTGGGCTTTTAGCTCGCTTATGTGGGCTCTCCTCTCTTTCTTTGTGATCCCGTGACGTAGCACGGTGATCACCGGCGAAATGAAATTTGTTACTGCATATGGCCCGTCGTATCTCGGCGCTAGCTTCGCCGCAAAACCTTCGGCCGCTTTAGATAGATGATGTTCTTTCGCCCACACTATGTCGCCGATCTTCGGGCTCCACTCTCGCCTCCTCAGATTGTAGTGCCGAGCTTGCTCCTGCGCCGCACGCTCCATGTTTCTCCGCACCAGCTCGAATACTTCTTTTAATTTTTTCTGCATTTTCTGAGGGAGTGGCTTGGGCTTCTCCTGTCCCCAATGCCCCATGCTCGAAAATTGCTTTCGGCATTCTTGGCTCTCTGCCTTGGGTGATGAAGCACGGAGAGTATCCCGTGGAGTCCGACACGCTTGAGTTCACCGCCAGCATCAATTCTGGCCAGTGCTCGTCCCACGTCCTTTGGTCTTTTCCTGCAAACTGGGCGATCATCGTCTTCACCGTCCGGTTTGCCCTTTCCGTCGGGTTTTCCTGAGGCGTGTATGGTGCAAACTCCGACGAACTCCGAGCTCCTCGAGGAATTTTTTGAAGCTCCGGCTGGTGAATTGAACCCCATTGTCCGTCACCATTACCTTTGGCACCCCGTACCTAGCGATGATCCTTTCACGAATTGCCTTCTGCAGCGTATCTGTTGTGGCTTTTCGCATTGGGACCATTTCTGTCCATTTTGAGAAACGATCGATTATCACTAGTAGCATGGTGTTTCCATGCTTGGACCTCGGCAACGGTCCCACGAAATCTGCACATACCGTCGCCCACGGCTCCTCTGGGACCTGTGTTAACATCTTCCCCGCGGCCTGCATCTGGCTCGGTTTATAGCGCAAGCATGTCTCGCATTTCCTGACGTATTTCCTCACGTCCCTCTGCATCCCTGGCCAGAAGTACCTTGCTGCTACCTTCGCAATCGTCTTCCTTCCGCCTAAATGACCCGCTGTTGGTGCGTCGTGGTTCTCCTTCAGCACCTGTTGCCTCATGTTCATCGGCACACATAATTTCCATGATGCCACTTCTTCGCTCCCGGCTCTGTGTGGAACGTGTCGGTAGATCAAACCTGCCTCCTCGACGTATTCCGGATACTTCTGTGGGTTTTCCTTTAGTTTCTTCTTCAGCGAGCCTATCCAAACGCATTCCGCGTCTTCGGTTGCTGTGGCACTCCTCAGCTTCTCCACCATCGGCTGGCGGGAAAGTGCATCCGCGACTACGTTCAGCTTGCCTTTTCTGTAGCTGATTACGTAATCGTATTGCCGCAGCTCGAAGACCCATCTCGCGATCCTTCCAAGTGGGCTCTCTATGTTGTTTAACCACTTCAGCGCCATGTGATCCGTTATCACGTCGAACTGGTATCCCTCCAAGTATGGCCTCATTTGCCGAATTGCCCAGATTATTGCTAGACACTCTTTCTCTGTTGCCGAGTAGTTCTTCTCCGCGCCTATTAGCGTTCGGCTGGCGTAAGCGACCACTCGCTCGCCCTCCTCCGTGTCCTGCGTCAGCACTGCGCCTACGCCGTAATCGCTGGCGTCCGTTTGCAGCACAAACTTCTTCGTGAAGTCTGGGCATGCCAGCACCGGGTCCTCTGCTAAACGTGACTTTAACTTTTCGAACGCTTCTTGCTGTCTCGACGTCCACTCCCACTTTGTTCCCTTTCGCAGGAGATCGTTCAAAGGTTTTGCGACCCCCGCGAAATCGGGAACGAACCGTCGATACCACGACGCCATTCCTATGAACTGCCGTACCCCTTTCACGTTCTTTGGTGGTTCTAATTCCGTGATCGCTGCGACTTTTCCCGGATCCATACCAATTCCGTGACTCGTTATCCGGTGGCCTAGGTACAAAAGCTCTTCCCTGAAGAAATGGCACTTCTCAGTGTTTATCCTTAGGTTCGCCGCCTTCAGTCTTCGGAACACTTCCTTCAAATTTGCCATGTGCTCCTCCCTCGTGCGCCCGATCACTATTATATCGTACAGACCTTTCCCTGGTACAGTAAAGGCCGTGTATTTCCGGCTCTCTTCCTCAAGGGGGATTTGCCAATAGCCATCCTTAAGGTCGAGGCTGCTGAAAAATTTTGCCTCCCTCAATTGCTCCAAAATGAAGTTTATTCTGGGCATCGGGTACGCATCCTTCACTGACTTTGCGTTAATCTGCCGAAAGTCTACGCACATCCTCCACTGGCCCGTCTTCTTCTTCACCATGACAATGGGTGAGCTGTAGGCGCTGTTTGACGGTTCGATGCATCCCTTCTCCAGCAGTTCTTCCACCTTTTCATTGATTTCCCCCTGTATTTTGGGGTTCTTTGGGTAGTATCTTTGTTTAATTGGGATGTCGTCCTTCATCGTGATTTTATGCTGGGTTATGTTTGAACAACCCTTCTGATTCCTGAACGCCGCCAGCTTGACGGTTTGACGGTTTTTGTCCGATGAACTTTTTGTCCCGCTCGCGATCCCATTCCTCCGAGGGTCCCGCTATCGCTATGGACAGCCTATCCTCCAGGCATCCGCTCCACCTCTCTCTTTTCGGGATCGTGACTTGGTGGCCTGCGCAGTTGATTGTTGTGCCGAATTCTGCGAGGAAATCCCATCCAAGCACCGCGCTGTCTCCCATGCCTGGCAACACTATCATATTTAAATCCTTTTTCTTGTTGCCAAAGCTTACAGTTGTTAGGAGTACCATTTGAGTTTCTATGTGGCTCCCGTTGGCCAACTTTACTAGTCTCCTTGTCGCTTTCCGTTCTCCGGCGATTCCCGGGTCCTCTGCTAGCTTTCCTGAAATGAAGCTAGCCGTTGCCCCGGTGTCCACCATGGCCCTCACTTCTGCTCCTCCGACCTTGATGACCGCCGCCAATCGCTGATCGTCTGCGGTTAATCCTCCAACTATCTCTGAGAGGCAGCACCTCGCGATCTCCGACTTCCTCTCTATGGCTGGGATCGCTGCACGTTTCCCGCTCTTTGGCAGCATTCCGTGCTTCTCACCCCTACTGCGCCGCACATCCTGCAGAACAAAATTCTGGGGTTCCTGCACCCGCTGGCCCAATGGCCCATGCCTCCGCATCTGTTGCACGCCTGTGCTGGGTTTTCTACGTGTCCCTGTCCAGGCGTCGCTGCCCGCTGCATATTCGGCTGCCTTTGGATTTGATTTGCTGCCCATTGTTGGTTCGGCTGTTGTTGCCTTGGGCCTGCCCATTGCTGGCTCGGCTGCTGTTGCTGTGGCATTTGGCGATGCTCCTCCGGCTGCCATCTCTGCCCCCATCCCTGTCCTAGATGGCTCTGTTGCTCCGGTGGTTTATGGTGCAACTCCTCCTTTGGCCATCTTCTGTCTACCGCTGGGGACTGTCTATTGAAGACCTCCTCCTCCAAAGCCAGCTCTTCGAATTCTTCGGCTAGACCCATGACCTCCTCAAGTGATGCACATGCGTAGGGTCTCATGAACATCTTCATGCGTGGCATGCAGTTCTCCACGAGCCTATCGATGACCTCCTTTGTGGACTTTCCCAACGGCTTCATTAGCGCCTGAAGGTCCACCATGTACTCTTTGAAAGGCTCTCCTTGCTGTTGCTTCCTCTGCTTTACCTGGTCTGCCAATTTCTCGAAGTATCCTTTTGGCAGGAAAAAGGCCTCGAAGCTCCTTCTGAACTCCTTCCATGTGAGCCACTCCTCGTCGTTCATTAGGAACCATTTTTGCGCTCTGCCCTGGAGTAGTTCGGGCATCGCTCGCGGGATTGTGTTTATATCCATCCCGTATGTTTTGGCAGACCATGCTACTCGGTCCACGAACTCGAGAGGATCCCCTGTTCCGTCGAATCGGAACGACCACTCTCGGACTTGTCTCGCCACCTTCGCATAGTCCACCTGTACCGGGACTGGCTTCCGCGCTTGTGGCTCCATGCTCCTCATGCTCTTCATTTCCGGCACTGCCAGACTTTGGATGAGCTTTTCCGATTCGCTCACCGCTCTCTGCCTCGGCGTGGTCCTCTGCGCGAACTTCTCCTCGAATCCCCGCGCGACCACCATCACTTCATCCTCCTTTCTTTCTTCGGCCCACCTTGCCACCAGTGCCCTCATGCTCTCCACGGTTCCATCCGCTGCGAGACCGAGCTCTCTGCACACTTCGCACAACTCTTCTTTGCGAAGCGCGTAGATCCAGTTTTTCCTCCCCATCTTGAAGCAGTGTTACTCCTAGACTCTAAAGCAATCACGTAGTTTGGGCGCCAGGTGTAACGAACTGTTTTGCTATGTTTTGCTCGCAACAAACGCCGCGGCTAGCTCACAGAGGTTGAGGGTACGTTCCACCGAATTTATTGATTCGACGTGATTGCCCGAGCCCAGAAATAACACGGTATTGCTTCTTTTCAAATAAATCCCCTTTATTGTAATTAATTTACAAAGCAATAAAGAGAATCTCACCGGCTGTCTGGCTCAGCCGACCGACCGCTCGTCCTCCCGTCGATCCCCGATCCCCGCTCCGGGTTGGTGCCAATACGCACGCCCTCCCAAAGCTTGCGCCCGGCAGGTCGTGCGGTCTTGGTGCCTGGCGCCGAAACGGCTCTCGGTTCCCTCCGTTCGGACTCACGGACTCTGGTTGCGGGGCCTGTGTTGCTGCTTGTCGTCTTCCGCTGCCGCTGCCTGTCCGTCGCTGCTGCTCCCTCGTCGTCGCTGCTCTACGGTTGCCGCTGCTCCCTCGTCGTCGCTGCTATGCTGCTGCCGCTACTCCCTCGTCGTCGCTGCTCTCCTGTTGGCGCTGCTTCCTCGTCGTCGCCTCTGCCGTTGCTTGGGGTGCCGTGGACTCGGAACCTTTGGCTTGCCTGGATTTGCCCTTTCGCCGTGGCCGGCACCCAATCCGTGTTAACAGACCGAGTGGCTCACCTCCCAGGCATACGCCGGGCAGGATATGCTCCTCGCTGCTTAGCGGCCGGATCAGGGCACGAAGGGCCTTCCTACCCTACAGGACACGCCCCCGGTCGCGTTCGCCACTCGCCTCCAAACACCTGCGTGCCTACGCCCGGCAGGATCTATGGTAGGCCAGAGGTTTGGGCGTCGCGTCTCCTTTGACTCCAGGTGGATCGCTGTGCATACGCTCCAGCGCCTGGATCAGGATTCTCTTGACTTCCCGGGGTGTCCCTGCCTGGTTTCACTAGTGGGCTTGAGTTCCCGGGTTGGCTATCCCTCGCGTTACAGGATCACACCTGGATTGAACGGTCAGGAGCAGACAAGGCGTACGCCAGGCTGATCCGTCGTTGCCGCCACTACATTAGGATACCTGTCGTGTCCGGGAATAACTCCACCCGACTCTTTTACCCTTGGGCCTCAGCTTTGCCGCGGATCCATGATCCTTTTCCCCCGACTCCTTGCTCGATTCGACGCGCGTACCGCCGCCGGACTTACCCACAGGGGGTCCTTAAGCTATTTTCGTATATCCTTGCTCACTCGCTTTAATAGCCCGCACTGAAGACTGTCGGACTTACCCACGGGGGGTCCTTCAGCCTGTACTCCTAACTCTTCAAGGAAGCTTTCCAACTTGAATGGAAGACTTACCCACGGGGGGTCTTTCACTCACTCTCCCAGCTTCCCTAGAAGACTCGGCCCCGATTCGCTCCAGAGGCCCTCCTTATATAGTGCCAGAGGCGCCCGTTAATCCTTGCGAATCTACTTCCTGCCGTTAATCCTCCGCTCCTTCACTTTCTCCGTTAGCTTTCTCCAAGCCCGCCGTCTTTCTATCGGCGGGCTTTCTTTATTGTTCCCCCCCCGATTGCCCCGATCGGGCCTCCGATCCGCATTATTTTGTGCCGGTCATCGGACTTCGTCCCGATACCCCGCGATCCCCCCCTGGACATTCAAATGCATTTCTGTGTTTTTGTGCATTTTGTAAACACAGCAGCGCGGTCGCCGGCCGCTTCGTTCCCCGCCGTCCCCGCTGTTTCCTATGACCTTCGAGCGCGGCCGCGGAGGCCCGGCCGGGACCGTTACGTTCCACGGTGACTCCTCTTTCGCCCTCTTCCGTGCGCGACGCCGTGCTGGTTCCTCTTGCCCCCGCTGCTGCCCCCGCATGCCGTCTGTGCTCGACGCATTTCTCCCTTGATACCTTTCTCTTCCTCCGTATTTCTAACACAGCAGCGCTGGCCCATCCGACGCTGCAGTGCTGACTTGCATGTTCCCCCCCCCCCCGCTGTTGCCCCTCTTGCCACCTGTCTTGGTGTGTGGGAGATCTAATCTCCTCACAGTAGGCGTGCAGCATCTCTACGTCATAGTATCCCATTTCGTATACCAGGCTGTGATCGACCTCTCTCTGGCCTCTTCGTTACCCTGGTTATATTTCGGGTGCTCCCGCAAAGAAAGCCGGGCGTCGATCTTCACCACCAGGTATTTTATGGCCCATTCAGACCTCTGCCTTATCGCCTAGAATACACCTCTAATGAGCCTATTTTGTGCTTTCTTTAGCCTTGAGCAGCTCTAGTAACAGTCTGGGAAAATGTCGAACTACAATGGCTGAGGAGTAGAGGACGAAAGTTTCTTATACTTCAACTTGAAAGGTTAAAATTTAAGCGTGTTATTTAATGCTGGCTGTCAAATGTCAATACTCCGTATTGAAGATTCCAATCGCACGACCCATACTCAAGAATCGGACGCACCAATGATGTATAAAAAGTTTTTGTTATGTACGGGTCATTAAATTCTTTTGACCATTTGATAATAAAACAAAGCAGACCCATTGCTTTATTAACGATGGTGGATATATGATCGGTAAATTTAAATTTTAAAACTAGAAAAACTAAGGCGTACCCATAGAGAAAGTACGTAGCCTGGTGCGGGCTAAATCGATAATTTTTTTTTTTTTTTTTTTTTTTTTTAAACGTTGTTTTTATTTCTTGAATCTTCTCTTTGGGAGACTAGCAAGAAGTTTGTTATGGCATTATGATGGATGCCATAATGATGGATTTTTCCATCATTGATTTTCCATCTTTGGGATTAAGCCAAGATTAATGATCCCATTAAATAGTTTGCAGACGACGTCTATAGCGGATTTTTGAAGTTCGATCAGCATCTTTGGCGTCAGTAGGTCACCACCGGGAGCCTTTTTTGGTTTAAGCCCCCTTACTTTTTCGATTTCTTTCAGCCGGAATGAAGGTGCAGTTGGCTAAGGGGTAGCCTTTGGCTGAATAACTGGCAGAAGGAATGAATTTGAGGCAGGGTTTGGCTGGAAGACACTTTGGAGATGTGTAGCGAATGTTTCAGCTTGGTCTTCGTCGCTGCGAGCCCTGCGAGGGATACTTTGTGCTTCTTGGTGTAAGATTCTGGATGTACCTAAGCTGTGCATTTTCTTCCTGTTGGTGAAGAGCCTGGTCGAGTGATCGTGTTGCTTCCTTAAGACGTTGCTTTGAAGCTGGTAATCTGCTGTTTTGCCAATCACGACGCGTGCGCCTCTTTTCTCGCACGAGCTGTTCGATTTGCTGATTGGATTTATAGTATTTGTTTCGGTCGACTTCCTTCCCTTAAGGAGTAGAGATTTTAGCCGCCGCAACGAGTACTTCTTTCAGGGCGCCGTAGTGTAATCGATGTCAGGCTGAGGGGGTGTTCAGTTATTTCTGGGCTTTGAAGAAGTGTTAAAAGCACAGGCGAGTGGTTTGATGATGTGGGACTTCCAGGGGAAACATAGTCCAGTTTATTGTAATTCCTCTGGAAGACATGATCCCCAGTGCGTATGTTTGGCATTGTAGTCTCTTGCGGCTATAAAACGATCCCCAAGTAAATTGTAGAAGTCCATAAATTGTCCTTCCGGGATTAGGAAACCAGGAGGGCGGTATACGGCAGCGATTGAAAGGCTTCCGTTTCTTGACTGAATTTGTATCGATGTGGCCTGCAAGAAGTTTGTTTTCTGATTTTCAACGTTTTCTGATTAGAACTCCAACTCCTGTTCCTCCGTGGGCTTTCCCATCTGGATGATCTGTGCGGTAGATTGTATAGCCTTTTATTAAAAAGTTGTATTTGCTTGTAAGATGCGTTTCCACCAGTAGCATAACGTCAATATGGTTATCGATCAAGAATCGTGACAATTCTAGTTTATGCCGTGAGACACCATTGGCGTTTCACATTGACATTCGTAGAGTCTGCATAGATTATTTAGACAGTTGTGCTACGAGAAGCTGTATTACTATGTTCTGGTTTTGAACAAGTGTTTGCATGGTCGTTTTCATGAATGACATAAGCTCCATAATACTTTGTTGGAGGGTAAGCATCATAGTTTCCATTTTGCTATGTGGCTGATCTGGGGCCTGTTGAGCACTGTGTTATTTAGGCTGAATTGGATTTTCCATTCCAGATCCTAGAGCATCGACATAGGAGAAGCCGTTGGTGGTGTTTAGGGGACTGAATGAGGACCTCGCAGCTTTGGCGAAGAAGACGGCGTAGCTTTTGATGCAATGTATTTTTGTCTATATGTATTTTTTGGCCTCCGATGTCAACGGGCTGGAAGGTCATTTCTTCTTAATCGGGATCGTTGACTAACTTGGTTTAGCGATTTGGCTAGAGGATTTTGGTGCGTGGAGAGTTTCCTTTTGATTTTTCCTGGAGTAGAGAAATTTCGACTTTGACGAGAGGTATACCTAGGCCCCTCCATAGAGACGGATATCTTCATTGCGAATATACCATGGAGCTCCTGTAATGGTCCTGAGCATTTTAGACTGTGGATAACGTCTATATTGCTACTGCTTGCATTGCCCCAAAGTTCGGAGCCATACTTCCAGATAGGCTTTATGACTGAATTATAGAGTAGTACTTCATATTCCAGTCGAAGTGGGGAACGAGGATTGATAAGCCAGTGCAGTCCTCTGGATTTATGCCATAATTGGTCCCGTTTCGCTTCAATATGTTTTTTCCATGTAAGACGCCTGTCCAGGTGGACGCCGAGATATGTGACCTCATTCACACAGGGGACTATGGTATTGTTTAAAATTGGAGCGGGGCAGTTTTGTCTGTTGAGAGTAAATGTAATGTGTTTAGATTTTTCACCGTTTATCTTTATACGCCAGTCCGCCATCGACTTTTCTATTAGTGCAAGGTGGGAGGAGAGGCTTCTGGATGACTCCAGCGGGCATTTAGATCTTTTTAGTATGGCTGTATCATCGGCAAATGTTGACATAGTTAGACGCTGGTCTGTTGGGATATCTGCTGTATATAGAAGATATAGGGTGGGGCCGAGGACGCTTCCTTGGGGTACGCCCTGCCTTAATTTCGAACTCTTCTGTTGTAAAGTTTTTTTGTTTTACAGTGAACACTCGATTTGAGCAGCTCAAGATTGTTTTGTGTGAGCAATAGTTTTATTTTATACATAAGTCCTTGCAGCCAGACTCGGTCAAATGCCTGGGATATGTCCAGAAATATAGCAGAGCAGTATTCTTGCTGTTCATAGGCGGGCTCTATGGTGCCATGCTTTTCTCGGAAGCCAAATTGATGTTCAGGGATTATATTATATTACAGTAGAAGTTTCTCAAAAAGCTTTGATAAGCATGAAAGTAGGCTATTAGTCTATATGAAGCGGCCAAAGCTTTGTCTTTCCCTAGTTTCGGTATCATTATTATAATGGATTTTTTCCATTGTTGGGGGAAGTGGCCAAGCTTTGTAATAGAGTTAAATAGAATGTTTATACAATTGATGGCGCACGCAGGGATCTCCATAATCATTTTCGGCGCAATGAGGTCATACCCTGGAGACTTATTTGGCTTGAGGTGCTCTTTGATGACCTTGGTGATTTCAGTTGTTTGAAATTCTATAGCTGGAATTGGATCTGGAATTGGTAGCTCTGGAAGAATGGAAGGAGAGGCTGCTTGATTTGGAGTAAAAACTTTAGAAAGGTGACTAGCAAAGACGCTTGCTTTTTCTTCATCGCTGCGCGCCCAAGATCCATCTGGTTTTCGAAGGGGCATATCTGCTTCTATGGGCGGCTTTAAGTTATGATGGGCTTTCCATAGAGGGCACCTGGTACTTTTTGGGGAAAGCTGTTCAATGTATGATTTTTGAGCAAGTTCTTCTCTGCTCCGTAGGACCTTTGTGAGCATTCGTGTCGCTGTTTTTAGCCTTTCCTTTGAAGAAGGGGATCTGTGTGCCTGCCATTCACGGCGGAGCTGTCGCTTTTCTCGGACTAGATTTTCTATATAGGAATTTGTGGCGGAGTATGGAGGTTTTTCTGTGGTCGCAGGAGTCGAGAGCTTTGCTGCTGAGGTCATCATGTCTTCCAGGTGGTTGACTGCATCTTGAATGTCCTTGCTACAGTTAATTGACGGTCTTATGTTAATGTGAGAGCTTATATACTTTTTGTTCCTAAGCCAGTTTGTCCTTTTTGATGTGAGATAAATTTGATTATTTTGTAATTCGGCATGTTGAAATAGATGAAGAAGGACAACTGAATGGTCATCCAAAGGTTCGGCTCGAACCTCGTGAAATTTTTCTAGTGATCGCAAAGTCAATTAGATCTGGCTTCTTCCGTGGGTCCGCTGGCCAGTATGTAGGCCTTCCCGGTGATAGAAAGTCTAGTTTATTTCCTGGCTGTATCAAAGCGTTGTATAGTTGTCTACCCTTTGGGTTGGTTAGGCGAGAACCCCAGTGTGGGTGCTTGGCATTGTAGTCGCCGCCTGCTATAAAGCAATCGCCTAGTGTATCAAAGAATTGCATAAACTCCATATCAGATATGCAGAAACGTGGTGGGCAGTATATTGCAGCTAGTTTTAGATGACCTCCCACGGTCTGAATTCGTATTGAAGTTGACTGCAAGGAATTTGTAGCAACTCGTTGGAGGGAATGGTGTTTTATGCGCTGCTTTATGAGGATCCCAGTTCCTTCATGAGCCTTCCCATCTGGATGATTTGTTGCATGAAATATATAGCCCGTCAGATAGAAGTTGCTTTTGTTCGTTAGATGAGTTTCGGAGAAGAGCATAATATCGATATTATTATCATCAAGAAATGTCTTAAGTTCATGTTTGCGCTTTGAAATGCTTTTAGTAAATAACCTAAAGCTTAATTTATCGAAATATAAACTCATGTCATTTTATCGATTTGCAATTGGCAATTGAAATCTGAACTACCGAACTGAGCGGACGTGCTTTGCCCGAGCTCCGGGAAAACTGCAGCACAATAATTGCAATAAAAAACAAAAAAAAAAAAATTTGGGGTAACCCAATATAAGCGAGAAGACGCTTAACCACAATTTATTAAAAGCAATAGAAAAGCTTTTTCTAACAGTTGTGATGTGCATTGTTTTAATTAAATAAATTCCACGCAATGAGCTCATTGAGCTCATTGACCAAAGAAACGGCCCCGGCCACACAGACTGGAATGGATCCAATTTTAGCGCAAGCTTAGCCAACAAAGTAATACGGCAGGCAATAAAACAAAAATTAACCGCGTCCAAAAGATCGACGAAGAACCAAGCAGATTCAGTAGTAACCGATTTTCCCTAGTGGCGGAAATAAAAACCGCCCTTAAAGAAAAGGGCTTCGCCGCCAAGAACGTTATTAACAATATAAATAAAGATAAAAAGCCACAACCCATCTTCAAAGTCGAGCTCGAGCCAAAAAGCAGGTCGCTGAAGAAGAACGAAGTCAACCCAATATACAAGCTGCACTATCTTTTGCATCGGAGAATCACAGTTGAAGGGCCACATAAACGCAACAGTGCAATGCACCAACTGCCAAGAGTATGGACACACTAGGTCATACTGCACATTTTGGGCTGTCTGTGTAGTCTGCGGGGACACCCACAACTCCACTTACTGCACTACAAACAAGGGCAGTACCGCGAAGAAATGTGGAAAATGCGGAGGCAGCCCTACGGCAAACTATAGAGAATGTATGGTGTTCAAGAAGTTGAAGAGTCGCATGCGTCAAGCGACCGCAACGCGGAACCAAAATCCACAGAAAATACATTGCATCAAAAACTACGCCGTCTTCTTCGCCAAAGCTGCGAGGTCCTCATTCAGTCCCTTAAACACCACCAACGGCTTCTCCTATGTCGATGCTCTAGGATCTGGAATGGAAAATCCAATTCAGCCTAACTCACACAACGCTCAACAGGACCCAGAACAGCCACATAGCAAAATGGAAACTATGATGCTTACCCTCCAACAAAGTATGATGGAGCTTATGTCATTCATGAAAACGACCATACAAACACTTGTTCAAAACCAGAACATGGTAATACAGCTGCTCGTAGCACAACAGTCTAAATAATCTATGCAGACTCTACGAATATCAATGTGGAACGCCAATGGTGTCTCACGGCATAAACTAGAATTGTCACGATTCTTGATCGATAACCATATGGACGTTATGCTACTGGTGAAAACGCATCTTACAAGCAAATACAACTTTTAAATAAAAGGCTATACAATCTACCGCACAGATCATCCAGATGGGAAAGCCCACGGCGGAACTGGAGTTCTAATCAGAGAACGTTTAAAACACCATTTTCACAAAAGGTTTGAAACAAACTTCTTGCAGGCCACATCGATACAAATTCAGTCAAGAAACGGAAGCCTTTCAATCGCTACCGTTTACTGCCCTCCTCGTTTCTCAATCTCGGAAGGACAATTTATGGACTTCTACAATTCACTTGGGGATCGTTTTATAGCCGCAGGAGGCTACAACGCTAAACACACGCACTGGGGATCACGTCTAGTGACTCGCAGAGGAGGGCAATTGTACAATGCAATTATAAATGTAAGAAATAAACTGGACTATGTTTCCCCTGGAAGTCCCACATACTGGCCAACCGACCCACGCAAGCTCCCAGACCTTATTGATTTTGCGGTGACAAAAAACATACCTTGCAATCTAATAAGTGCCAAAGCAGTCCCGGACTTATCATTAGACCACTCGCCTGTGCTTTAAACGCTTCTTCAAAGCCCAGAAATAACTGAACACCCCCTCAGCCTGACATCGATTACACTACGGCGCAATGAAAGAAGTACTCGTTGCGGCGGCTAAAATCTCTACTCCTTAAGGGAAGGAAGTCGACCGAAACAAATACTATAAATCCAATCAGCAAATTGAACTGCTCGTGCGAGAAAAGAGGCGCTCGCGTCATGATTGGCAAAACAGCAGATCACCAGCTTTAAAGCAACGCCTTAAGGAAGCAACACGATCACTCGACCAGGCTCTTCACCAACAGGAAGAAAATGCACAGCTGAGATACATCCAGAATCTTTCACCAACAAGCACAAAGTATCCTTTTGCTGCGTTCTAATCATCGCCAGGCCAAACAAATTAACGGTTGATGCAATGTAGATGACATTTACATTGCTTGCAATTCTGGATTCGGTGCTTTCCACTACCACAGGAGGTGCAACGCTTGGAGGACGAATTATTTCCTGCCCAAACTCCAGTCGTAGTGGTTGTAGTTGGGTACTTGATGGCTAGCTGGTCATCGACGTGGCCCGCTATCTAAGGCTCAGGTTCTTTGGGTTGATGAAGGTCATATGACAAGTAATTCGCAATGTGGTGACAAATCACTGCCACAATTGCACATTGCATGATTCCGTATGTTTTTATGTTGATGTTGTGTCTGGTTGGTCTTGGCACAAGGATGTAATAAGCACCTACATCATGCCACCTGAAATATATTTTGCAACCCTATGCCATGTCAGAAAACTTCTAATTTAAACGGGAGAGTGTGGCGGTCAAATTTTACAAGAATGGTTTCAGAGACCTGTCGATTATTCTTGTAAATTTTAAAACGCTGTAATCGTGCTGAGATTTTATTTCAGAAATATCTTCGTCATACAAAATATAGGCTTCTCGTTTCATATAACGAAACAGCGAAAACTGAGAAGCATGCTCTCATTCTTACACTAATTTTTAAGGTCATAATCTCATAAAACTTTTTTTTTTTGTTTTGTTTTTTTGTTTTGGTCCAGTCGCATAGAAGCGAATCATGAATAAGGTTTTTCCACGGGTAAACTGACCTTTATATGTATGCGTCCTCTCACATTCACATTCACAGTTATATGGCAGCTATAGGATATAGTCGACCCATCCCGACCGACTTCTATAGTGACTATAAGAAGGACGTGCGAAAAGTTTCAAGACAATAGGTTTAAAACCGAGAGACTAACATAGTTTGCGTAGCAGACAAACAGGAGCACATGCGTATATCGAGAATTTATATACTTTATAGGGTTGGAGATGTCTCCTTCATTGTGTTGCACACTTTTGACCAAAATTATAATACCCTTCAACACTTCTATTCTTTATCTTTAACTTTAAACAATCCGGTGCTTATTAATATATATATATATTTATAAATTCTCTATATCTCTATAATTCTTATCTATATTCTTTACAGTTTTACTAACCCTCACTAATCGCTCTCTTTAATCTTCCTTTTTTGTTTCTCTGATACAGTGGTTCAAGGTACTTAAATATTAAATTAAAAAAAATGTATTAAATTAATAATCAATAATCATGAAATTTAAACTTGTCTGTGCGATTTAGTCTTATTAAAAGACTAAAATTTTTTCATTCCAGCCTACCATCCACTGCTGGCTCTGTGAAAACGTTGTACAAATTTGGCAGTCTGGATATCTGTTCGTTAACTGCCCTCTTTTCACCCGCTGGCCTTGAGACTCAGACTCAGGGGTATAAAATTAATAAATCTTTAACCGGAGCTTCCGGAGTTGCCGGAGCTTCCTTTATGGAGCTTTAGCTCTTCATTTATTGGGAATACAAAGTGAACTGAACTTATGTTAACATAAAGTAAAACGTATGTCCGGATACTCGTGGCATCTTCACTGACCTAGCAGAAAGTTGCTACAATCGTACGATCGGTTGCCTCAAATATCATAAAGGCACGCCCATTAGGGTTCATTTTGCTGGCTCAGCTCACGGACACCATAAGGGTGGTACAATATTAGGATGGTAATATATGAGAAATATAGCTATAATATATAAAGATTATTAAGTGATATATAAAAATATAAAATGACACATAAGATATAAAAAATGGAATAATAGATCGTTAAATTGCCTGCCTAGCTTAAGCTGGGAGCTGGTTCTTAACTTAACACGCTATGTGTGCCGGGTTCACGGCCACAGTTTCGGATGCCATTTCACATAGGTCAAGTCTCCACTTTTGCTGTGATGGTTGTCGTGCTGTTTAGGACAAAATGAGACATTCATAAGATTAAAAGAATGATAAAAACTGTGCGCTTGATTCACAGTTTAGTAGTCTTCAGCTGTTAAATGAGTCTCCAAAGCGTAAGAAGTCCGCTGCAAGTGATGTGGTTGTAGCGAATACTATTACTTTTAGTAACTGCGACATCAAAACCGTTAAAGGTGATCCCACCATCGAAACATACATTTGTTTCGCGGCTTGCCCTTGACACTTAAGAGATTGACATCAAGGCCACAACAAAAGCTGACAGGCTCAAAGATGGAGGAAATTATTTTTATAAATTTATTATTATATAAATTTAAGTACGCGTCTTCGTGCAATGTCAAACCGGAATGTTCTGTCAGTTTTTGGCCAGAGAACATTTTCGTCCAAAAACATCAGGCAAGTTCAGTGAAAAAGAAATAATTACCAATCCTGTGAAATTGAAACTTCCATATGTTAGAGCCACTCACCAACCTTCCAACTCGTATTCCCAGCTGAAAAAAAAACTAACTTCTTTGCATCCCAAATTATTGTCATTTCACCATGCATAACACAGAATTTTATAAGAGTTATATTCGCCACTGCCGGATTCAGTTTACTCAAGATCCGATGCAGTTTTATACCTCTGTAAATAGTAAGCGTAAAAATGTATCTCATATGCGAACACTAATCATGCAATGGCCGATATCTTTGCACAGTTTTGCGCCAAGGCACTGTGCAAACCGCTCCTAAACTCTTTCGTCAATCGCAGAAGATCTTTCCCCCCTAAGTGGATGGAATCTCACATTACTCCTCTGCAAAAAAAAATGGAAAAAACACCGGCGCTGACAATTATCAAGGCATTGTTATCAATTTCAACGCTTTTTGAAAAATTAATCACCCAACATTTGAAAAACCTATGTAGTTCAATAATATCGCAGTGCCAGCATGGACTCATGAAGCGCAGATTCACCACTACCAACTTATTGGAGCTATAATCTTTTGTCATGGATGGGTTCCTGAATGGTTCCTGAATGGTTTCTGAACTTCAATCCGATTTGGATAAATTTCAAAATTGGTGTTTGGCAAATAACCTAAAGCTTAATGGATCGAATCGCGGGAATAGATCCGAGATAGTTAAGCGAAAAGTAAGAGAAAGATATCACGAGGAAGAGTGTTGCACAGATAAGGCGGTTAATATAAGCTATTTAAGATTGTTAGTAGAGCAAAGTGACAAGATGTGGTAGAGACCATTGTAGTCCGAACATAATAGCCTGAACGGATCGTGTTGGGCATATGTCGAACTACAATGGCTGAGGAGTAGAGGACGAAAATTTCTAGTCCTTCTACTAGGAACGTTAAAATTTAAGCGTGTTAGTAAATGCTGGCTGTCTATATTTCCATAAATAAGATTATATAGAAACATGACACCCAGCATCGTTCTACGGTTTGTTGATTAGTAAAAGTCTACTACGATAAGAGGGGAGGTAAAGATTTGCATCCCAATTAAGTTCCCTAAGAGCAAAAGTAAGAAAGTTTTTTTGTTCAGATTCAATGTGATCTTGGTGTACTGCATATTGAGGACTCCAGACACACGATTTATACTCAAGAATCGGACGGACCAGTGATGTATATAACATTTTAGTTATGTACGGGCCATTAAATTCAGATTCAATGTGATCTTGGTGTACTCCATATTGAGGACTCCAGACACACGATCCATCCTCAAGAATCGGACGGACCAGTAATGTATATAACGTTTTAGTTATGTACGGGTCAAAAAAATTTTTTTGACCATCTTTTAATAAAACCAAGCACACCCATAGCTTTATTAACCATGGTAGATATATGGTCGGTAAATTTAAGTTTCAAATCTAATAGGACACCTAGATCGTTAACCTGAGTTAATCGTTCTAAGGAATTCCCATAGAGAAAGTACATAGCTTGGTGAGGACTACAACGGTAAAAAGACATGAGTTTACATTTCGATCCATTAAGCTTTATGTTATTTGCTAAACACCAATTTTGAAGTTCATCCAAATCGGATCGAAGTCTAGACTGGGCACTAGTGAATTTATACTGAAGGCATAGCTTAACGTCATCAGCGTACACATAAACAAGTGAATTAGTTAAGGCAAGGGGCAAGTCGTTAATAAACAGTGTAAAAAGTAGGGGTCCTAGATGGCTTCCTTGGGGCACCTCAGATGTAGCGCGGGCTAAACGCGAGGTAACATCTTTAAAGAAGACACGTTGGGTTCTCCCAGATAAATTTAACGACCCTTATATTACTAAAAGCTTATTTATATCCTTGGTCCGTCCGATACTGGAGAACGGTTCATGTGTCTGGTGACTTCTAAGAGCAAAAAAACTTCTTATTATTTGCTCTTAGAGGACTTAACTGGAACACAAATTCAAATATGAAAACCTCCAATTTAAATTACCTTCAAGAGCATACTAATTCTTCCTCGTTTTCTTTATAATCCTTCTATTTATATTTATATTTACTAACTCGAATTTATTCCCGCGATTCGAGCCCTACGTTATGCGGCAAGCGCCCCTCGGTCGGTTGGGCGGGAGGTGAGCTATACGTATGCAGTGGGAACCGCGCGAAAAAAAAAAATAAGTAACTCGAAATCCAGATAAGAAGATCAGTTGGGAGTCCCAAAAGACTGAGTTTACTTATATGAAGCGAATGGTTAACAGAGTCAAATGCTTTACTGAAGTCAGTGTAAATGACGTCTGTTTGTAAGCCATTCCGGAACCCATCCGTGATAAAAGATGTTAGCTCAAATAAGTTGGTAGTGGTGGGTCGACGCTTGGGACGGAACTACATAGGTGTTGCAAATGTGGAGTGATAAGTTTTTCAAAAAGCTTTGGACTTTGGCAGCGTCGGATTTTTTCCCTTTTTTATGCAGCGGAATAATGAAAGATTCCTTCCACAAAAGGGGAAAGATCGAAGTTTCCAGCGATAGATTAAAAAGTTTAACGAGCGGTTTGCACAGAGCCTCGGCCAAGTTTTTCAGAACACAGAATGGTACTCCATCAGGGCCTGGCGAATACACGAGCTTAACCTTAAGAAGATCCGATAACACATCACTTTGATCGAAAGAAGATAAGTGTAAGGCTGAGCTGGACTGCTGTTAGCTGGACTGCTGTGCAAAGAGATCGGCCAATGCCTGATCCGTGTTCGAATAAGAGTTCTCAAACATAAGCAGTGGGAGAAGAACTCGCAAGCGGGAAAAGATACATGTTTACGCTTAGTGTTTACAAAGTTATAAAACTGCTTCGGATCCTGAGTAAACTGAATCCGCCAGCGGCGAATATAACTCGTATAACATTCTGTGTCATGCAAGGTGAAATTAGACCGAGCTACTAAGCATCTTGAATAACTAACTGTACAGCCAGATACTCTATGTTTATTTAAAAGTCTACTCATACTGTTCTTTAAATTTATAAGGTGCCTGGTATCCAAGAATCCAAGGCGGATTCGTTGAGGCGGACGGATGTTTCCAAGGCACGCAAACGTCGAAAAATATGTTCAAAGTGTAATAAAATTTTTGTAATGCGATGTTTATATCTTCGCAGTAAATCAGACCAATCAAATTCCGAAATTAACTTATTTAATTTCATAAAGTCAGCCTTACGAAAGAAACGAACTTTCTGAGATTTAGCTGTAGACTTAAGGTCAATTAAGCAATTGATTTCGATTGAAACCTCAAGAGTGGGATGATATGGATCCTCAGGGATAGAAAGGGGCAAATTACTGGATAGAGTAATTCCATCAGGATCAGAAACGAAACATAAGTCCTAAAGAATTTCTTACGTGGTTAATTTGCCTGAGTGACATGTTGAACATGTACGCAGGGAAATCTTGGTGGGAGTTAAGCTGTAAAGACGGTGATTTATCAACATTTGACCACAAAAGTTCTGGGATATTAAAGTCACCCAGAGCTTTCAGCTGGTCACCATCAGACAGGCGATCGAAAACCAAACGAAAAGCGGACAAACGTTGCCAGTATATTGGCGGAAGGTGGTATGTACGAACAGGTAACAAACAAAGATTGATCGGACAAACGGATTTGATGCAAAGAAATTCAATGTAACCAAACTCTTGTGATTTTACCAGAAGCGAGTTTGGAGTGTATAGAGATTAGCACTCCTCCTCCCCTTCGCAGAGTTCTATCACATCTAAAAGCGGTGTGCCTACTAGGACCAAGTTTCTGTAAATACAATAATGTGAGATGCAAAGAAAGAACTATCAGAATACAGTTTGGGAAGTTTACTACGTAACCCTCTAGTATTCTGATAGGTAAGTGTTAGTGAAGACATGAGTTTTTTGAAACTAAGGAAGTTGAAGTGGAAGGTTGGTCAGTGGCCGTAACATGTGGGAGTTTTACACCCACAGGTTTGGTTATTTTCTTTTTCACCTTACTTGGCTGATGTTCTTGGACGAAAGATGACGTTGGACGAAAGATGATTTTGAAAGTTGACGTGTGCCTGGTGTATGAATATTTAAATTTTTTAATATCCACCACCTTTATGTCGACTTTTGTCTTGGCTCTGATATAAGCCGAAACATCAATCTCCGAAGTATCAGGGGCAAGTCGGGAAACAAAAAGGTGGTTCAATGGTGGGATCACCTGCAAGGGTTGTGGTGGCGCCGTTACTAATACTGCGGCATCAGTACGTACCGGGGGTCCGGACGGTTGATTACGCTGTTTGGTGACTGTTACCTGTAACCCCTGGGTTTGAATTATTGGGTCTGGGATCACTTGAAGGGATGCCACAGAGGACAATTGCTTATTCATTCTGAGATATTCGGAAGCCAAATTTTTCTCAGTTCCAGCTCTTGGGGTGGGCAGAGATATAAGCGGCTGCACAGTAGTCGCCTGAGCTGGCTGAAGATTATTCGCTACAAGCACATCACTAAAAGAGGATTTCTTACGCTTTGGAGACTCATTTAGTAGGCGAAGACTCCTAAACTGGGTATCGAGCGCACAGAGTTTGTCATTGATTTTACGAAAACCGATAATCAACTCCTTGAATCCACTTTTAGTGTGCCGGATGAACGATCTCATTTCGTCCCGAACAGCACGACAACCGTCACAGCAAAAGTGGAGACCAGGCCTACGTGAAATTGCATCCGAAACTGAGAGCAGTTAGTGCGTGTTAGTAAGATGCAAAGATAGAGATGTTTTTTTATTTTTTTTATTTTATTTGTGTAATGGAATAAACATCGATTGTTTATGGAAAGCTTAATACAAATTGAATAAAAACCCACTGCGTACAAAAAAACACGTCCGTCCGCTTTAAGATAAAGAGAGGAAGTGACGTTCCTAATAGAAGGACTAGAAACGTTTCAACACAATGGTCTCTACCACATCTTATCAGTTTGCTCTACTTATATCCAGAAACCTTTTATCCTTAACGCTTTATCTTTATCTCTTCCCACTAACTTTACTATTTCGAATCTATCCCCGCGAGCCGGACGTTATGCGGCGTGAACCGCGCGAATTTAAAGATATTCATATTAGGAATTATTAATGATAATTATCATGGGACATGTAAGACAGAATAGAGGAAGAGCAGCAGAACTGCTTTCTCATCACTAAGCAAATCATCAAAAATATATAAGAAGCAGTATGACCATACGCAGGATTTTGATGAAAATGGTTTCTCATCACTAACTAAAGAAAATAACTTTTTGCAATCACGACAGTCAACAAAAATTTTGGGAACAACAGAAGCAGCAGAAGGTAACTTTTACCAACTAAGACATGAATCTCTCACTCGCCAAGACACGTGGCAAGGAGGGACACGTATGGGGGTGAAGGGGGTAGCGCGGCCGCACCTGAGAGGGAAAGCAACGTGGATCGTGACGGTTCGGCAATACCCCTGTAGGTTAGTCAACCTTCGAGTCGATCGCGAATATAGAAGAAAGTGCGGAAGGCACTTTCCCAGACACAGCAGGTTACCAGGTGTTTAAGCGTAAAAACGGACCGTTCCGGCGTAGACCTTACTGCATCCTGACAGCAACGACCAGGTGTGATCCTGCAAAGCGAGGGGTGGCCAGCTTGGGAAGCACAGCAAAGAAACCGATCGAGAACACCACGACCGAGTCTCCTTATCCTCTGGCGTACTACAAATCTTGCAAGGCATATGCATGTAGGTGTGTGGCGAACGCAACCGTGAGTATGTCCTGAGAGGTAGAAATACCCTTCGTGCCCTTTTCCTGTCTCTAGGTACCGAGAACGCATATCAGTGGCAAAGGAAAGATCAGTGATCCAGGAACGAAGATGAAGCAGATCCAATAAACGACTGCAGCGACAACAGGAGCAGGGACGCCACAGCAGCAGTTGATCGACGTCGGGATCAGCGACAACAGAAGCAGGGGACGTGCCACGTAAGCCCCGCAGCCCGAGCAGGTGAGTCCCAACAGAAGGAGCAATTAACCGAACCGCAATTAAACGCAACCGGAGGAGCGGCGGCGGAAAAGCCGGCTAATTATAATCTGTTCTGTAAATTGTAATCTGTGGAAGGCAAAAGTGGAGAGAAATCTATCGATGTTATTTAACATCAAATCAATAAATTCGGTTTTAGTCAATTCAGAAAAAAATATACGGACTAACAGAACAGATTACTTAATCTATTTTTGTTGACTAAAAGAATTTAAAAAAGTTGATTTTTCCGATTTGTGGGATCGGCTGTCGCTCTCAAAATAAAATGCTGCTCGCCTATTCCATACATGGACCCAATGTGCATAGTTCCAGAACCAAGAAATCTCTATGAATGAATGAAATAAAAATACTCTACAACTAAAGCCATTTAATTTTTATTGGATGGCATCGGGGAGCGTGTTTTGCTTTATGACCCAATATGGGTGCTTTTGTTTTTGATTTTGGTGATTTTTTACTATGAATACCGTTGTATGTAGATTTTTCTACATTTTATATATTTGCACTTCTAAGCTCTTAATTTAAATTGCAAAGAAACACAGCTGATTGACAGTAGGACCATAGTAAAACAATTTGAGTGAACTCAAAAAATTCGTTCACACTGGAATAAACTGTTTTGCTAGTCAAAAATTTTTTTAATTCTGATTACTTGGGTTAACACTTTAGAGAGTTAAAAAAACTATAATTTTTTGCCAAAGATACGGCCAGTACATTTATGATATTTATTTGAGAACATATTTTATGTATATCATATGTGTTTTTATTTTTGTAATCATATTAAAATTTATCGTTCCACTACTAATTAAAAATTAACGTCGCCAGCTTAGCTACACATAAAGGGGTTTTACATCTATCATTTACTACTATTTAATACTATTTAAAAAATGGATATGATTGTGTCAGAATGGAAAAAAGTTGATCTATTTGATATAGCCGAATTATCATATTTGAAATGTCTTACTGATTCTGACATTGCATGTTATTGTTGCAATGTAACAACCCAAAACGGGGAGCCTAAAGTTACAGTTGTGTTTTGTGAAAAAAGCGGTTTAATATATATTTCTTCTAAACTTGACCTTATTAAATTTAAAGGAAAACTAAGGCAAAAAGCAGCCAACTTTTGTGCACTTACTTCATCCAACTTGCTGGCAATTGTCACTCAGGATACAAATTTTGGATCAAATATTGATCTATACGATCTACGAAGACTCATTAAAGGTGATGAAGCACCATTATTTGCGTGGGCTTACGTCGATGTTTCATGTAAAATCAGTTGCATTAATGTAGAGACTATCGACGATAATTTCCTTGCTTTGGGACTTGGCTTGGAAAATGGCGACATCTTACTACATTACGGGAAAATTATTCCATCTACATCTTTAAATATGCGGCGATATTCAATTAGTGAGAACCCAATAAATGGATTGTATTTTGACATTAATAAGCAAAGATCAAACACCCAAACTTGCAACATGTACGCATCATGCTCTATTGGAGTCATAAGCTTCTTTTTAAAGGATAACTCTGAAATAGTAACTAATTTTCAAATAGGTAATGAAAAAGGCCATTACAATGATTTCTGTACCATTCGAAAATCTGAAGATGGCAAAATGGAGGAATCAATGTTTGTAGTAGGTCGCGATGATGCTGTATATTGCTACACCCGCGATGGCAGAGGCCCTTGCTTTGCAATTGAAGGAAAAAAGAAATTCATTTCCTGGGTAGGTCAGTATCTTTTTGTTGCAATAAATTCAACACAATTTCCAAATCGAAATCAAATTACTAGTTTAATAGTTGTGGATACCTATAATAAAGTTGTTGTTTTAGTCAAGCAAGTCGAAAATTTCTTATGTGCCATTTGCGGATTTGAATTTGCGTACATAACTAAATCTAAAGACTCAAATGTGATGGTTTTAAATATAATAAAACAGTATGATTTGAATAAAAAAGTACGTCTACTTATTGAAAAAAATATGTATGAAATCGCTTTGAGCTCATTAAACTACGAAGATTACGCCTACTCATTTGATGCTGCCTACATACGCTTCCTATATGGAAATTATTTGCTGTTGAAGGGAGACGTAGAAAGTGCTGTTAACAAATATATTAAAACCATTGGATTTACTAAACCATCTTCTGTGATTTCAAAACTTCTTTATATGAGGTACAACGAAAATCTTATAGATTATTTATCTGAAGTCGAAAAGATTAAACCTTCTAAGACCGTAAGAAAACTTCATGAATTTTGTTTAAATAGTAGGCATTTAAACGATGAAATCAATCAATTAAAGTTTTTATTTGACTCTAAGGAATTGGAGTCTCTCTTGAAACACTATCAAGGATTTCAACAAATTTCAAATTTACCAACAAAGTATTTTAAACCAGCAAATCAAAATTATAAGTATGGGAAAGAAGACTTTATAAACCATTTGTTTAATGAAGATATACCTAAAGATAGTACCTTTCCAAGAAGTTCCGAATTGGCGACCAACTTAAATAAATCCCTTCTAATGGCTTTTAAAAGTGCTTGTACAAACGAATCGAATTTATTACTAAAGATTAAACCTATTGTTGTGGAAAAAAGCGAGCGCTTTAAGGTTGAGTCTACAAATGAAAAAGGTGCAATTAAATATTTAAACACAAAAATGAAAAGCACAAAATACAAACTTTTGTCTTTCACCCACAATCCAATTGAATTTCGAAATGATACATGTGATATCTGTGGTGAAACCTTAGGTTCTCAGTCTATATATTTTCTTTGCCAACATTCCTTTCATAAAGAATGTTTAAATTACAGAGCTTTAAAATATAAAGATTTGGTTTGTGTTACGTGCGCAGGAGGAAAATACTCGCTTCTCGATGAAAAAAGTTCAGTTCAATTTCTTTCCGAATCCTTTGATATTGTGATTAGAATTTCAAAATTATTTTCTCTGGGAATTAAAAAAGGAGAATCTGGAATTGAAAAAATTATATCACTAAATGGCATGGTAAAAGGATATGGTTCTATGCATTTAAACATATAAAATAAAGAGGTTAATGCAAATTAACCTTGAGGCTTATTTTTAATCATAATTATATTTCAATTTATCTTCTGTTTCGTATTTAATAACTTAGGACGGTACATTATATAAAATATAATTATGTTGTTGTCTTTATATTTTTTATGAATTATTAATTAATAAAATGTTTATAATACTAACAAAAGTGTTGCTTTTTATTAATTTCAGAAACAAAATATAACCTGAGGACTCTTCTGGTCGCCAGTTTGTTTCCTTTGCTTGTTGCTCGCGTAACCACTCTCTCTGGGGATCCCATGTAGTGCCCAAAGGATTAACTGGGTAATCATTGAGAAATCAATGTGCTTTGTTCCCTTTTGGCTGTTGGAGGGGACTTTCCTAATGTTCTTCCGCCTGATTGCTCCTTGATGATGAAAGTATGGGCAACGTCGCTCCGATGTGTTCTTACCAATCATTCTTTTTAGCTTAGTAGTTTCCGGCTCCTGGGTCGTGGACACATGATTATACGGATAATCTGTTCTGGTTTGGGCTGTGGAGCTGATGCCAGTCGCTGTTGCCCGGTCAAAATCTATCCCAGCACTGTGTTTTGGAGTAGTGGCAGTCCCGATCCCAACCTGTACCTGTTGTGTCCTTATAAGCTGGTGATAATACTCAGCCCCCAATAGACCAATTTTCTGGGGCTGCATAAGTTTCGAATCAGCCAAGCTCAACTGAGTTGCAATATTTTTTGGTGTCTGAATCGGGTGAGGTAGTTGGTCAGGCAGTACCTCTGGCAGTACGAATACTTTGATCTGAATATCTGTTAGTGAAGATGATAAAGTTAGTACTGCTTGCCTAGGGGCTTTAGTTTTTTTCGTTTTACCAATTAGATTCCCGGTGTATCTTCATGCAGATAACGTTAGCTTACGTGGTAATCCCAACCAATGATTGTCCAGCATTGCTTAGGAGTCCCGCTCGTCCATGTATTTATACTTTAGCGGTTTGTAGCAGTGCTACTCACGGTTGTGAGGAGTGCTACTGCAGAAAATATTGTTGGTGATAGGCTGTTGACTCTGGACTGAGACGGAGCGGTAGAGGGTGGGAGCGCAGTAGCCATCTCGAATCTGCGTGCCATAGTTCCCGCATGTGTTGCGTGTCAGACGAAACCTTCCTTTCGTCGGCACGGATGCTTAAAAACTCCTCGAAATCGGCATGGCGGCCTTAGCGACAGTATTTGGTGGACCTCCTTGGGTACCGGCAGCATACTTGGTATTATCCGTGACTTTTTGGAAAAATGACATTTAAAACTCAAATTTAATTGATGAAAATATTGTTTTTTAGCAAGCTTTTTCTTTTTCTAGCAAAATCCAAAATTAAAGAATTGTATGTTCTACGACATGACTTTGATCAATTTTGTTCTCTTAGGTGCACCGCGGAAACTGTAGGTGATGGAACCTATGTCTGTTGTGGACTTTGTATCAGGGATGGGATGAGACCGCCGCAATGGTTGGGCCTTTGAGGTTTTGATAATTATCTATACCGTGTAGTTTGTGTCTTGGAGGTGATCCTACTGAAGGGTCACGCTGGGGTCACCAAATGTTCATCCGTGGGCGATATGGGGCCACATAGGCGAAGTTGGACTCTGGAAGTTGTACTTCCTGGTTTCAGAGTCAGAAATCTAGAAAAAGATGATCTGTCAGTGGATTGTAATTTTGAGGGTCCTGATTGTGAACCTGGATCGACGGCACGGGGAGGAATTGGAAAGAAGGTGATCCTGGAATGACAAAGCAACACGCTGTAGCAATCGACTTTCCACCCCATGAATACCCTACACCTATGAATCAGCCCTGAAATCTACAACTGACTGCCATGAATTTTGTTCTGAAATTTTTGAAATCAGCCCTGATTCAGAACAGAAGAAAGCATGATTCTTCTCTGAAAATCGTGGCTAAATCAGGCCGCATTCATGACCCAAAGAAAAAAATGTCTCCTTATAATCTCCCAATTTAATAATTATTATTTTTAATGTTTTCCTAAACAATTTCCGTTAATTTATATTGTACCAAATATAAACTAAAATAATATGTTAAGTAACATTACACTATGAATATTGCAAACTATATTTAATAATAATCACCCTTCACTGGTATTTGAGCCTTAGTGCTTTTGTATACTGGACCGTCATGCAAGCCTCTAAGCTATTAAGGAATCGCGCGTAGTTTGCGACAGACAATAATACACCTCTTTGAATTTGCATATTTAAATAATCGCAATTATTAAGAATCACCATTTAAAAAAATTATTAATTATTAAAAATTATTACACCGCCTGTAAAGCGAGGAGTAGCCAGCTCGGGAACTCAAGCCCAACAGTGAAACCAAGCAGGGACACCCCGGGAAAGTCAATAGAATCCTGATCCAGGCGCTGGGGCGAATGCACAGTGTATCACCTGGAGTCAAAGGAGACGCGACGCCAAAACCTCTGGTTTGCCATAAATCCTGCGGAGCGTATGCACGCAGGTGTTTGGAGGCGAGTGGCGAACGCAACCGGGGGCGTGTCCTGCGGGGTAGTTAGGCCCTTCATGCCCTGATCCGGCCCCCAGGCACCAAGAAGCGCATCCCGCCCGGCGAATGCCTGGAAGGTGAGCCTATAGTTCTGCAAACACGGATTAGGTGGCGGCCACGGCGAAAGGGCATTCCCAGGAGCCAAGGATACCGAAGGTCGACGGCACCCGCAAAGGAGAAGCAGCGACAGGATCAGCGACGGGAGCAGCAACAGGAGCAGCGACGACAACAACAGCGACAGCACAGGCCCCGCAGCTGGAGCACGTGAGTCCAAACGGAGGGAACCGTGAGCCGTTTCGGCGGCAAGGACCAAGGCCACACGTCCTATATTGGGACCAACCCGGAGCGGGATTCGGGGATCGACGGGAGGACGAGCGGTCGGTCGGCTGAGTCAAACAGCCGGTAAGATTCACCCTTTTGTAACTTTATCGCAATAAAAGGGACATTTATTTAAACGAAGCACCTTGTGTTATTTCTGGGCTCGAGCAATCACGTCGAATATATAAATTCAGTGGAACGTTCCCCCAAACTCTGTAAGCTAGCCGCGGCATTTGTTGCGAGCAAAATTGGCAAAAACAGTTCGTTACAGGGTATGGAAGCACTATCTGCTTGCAGAACTGCAACTTAAAGCAATCGGGGTTTTTGATGACGCCGACTGAAATATACCCTGTTCCTACCTTAATATATAGATTTTATTTCATTCGTTGATATATATATATGTATATATGAAATTCATTTTACAGCTACCACTTAATCGTATTCCATAACAATCATAAAATATAATATAAGCTGAAATATTAAAATATAAAACCTATTTTCTTTTATCATTATGCCATGTCCCCGTCGCCAGGCTTTCTAGTCTTCTCGTCATTTGAAAAATAAAACAATGATAGATTCTTAATGAGCTCGAATTTTGCGTGTCATGAAGCAGCAAAACGAAAAAAAACTTTTTTAAATCGCAACTTTATAAAAACTTTTGATTTTTCACTAATTTTTCCAATTTCTAAAAAATATAAATGTTAAGTTTTTATTTTTTATTGATTCAAGTTGTAGAGATGTGTTTAAAAAATATTCATGCCAAATTTCAAGTAAACCGACTAATTAGAACTTAAGATATTATAGCTACCGGATAAAAAAAAGTAGTTTCGAGAAAAACGAGTTTAAAGTTCGCTCGGTCTAGTTGCCACGTCCCGAAAACGGATATAACTTTGAAACAATTTTGAGTTTTTAAAAATCCTTTTAGAAAGCTATTTTTGAATATCAAAACTATCGAATTATGAAAAAAAATCGATCCTCTTCTTTTTCGGATTAGATTTTAATTTTTGGGTCGTTCTGGTCTTTATTCGTTGAAAGTTCTATTGAGAATGCCTTTTGCAATATATGGCTCGCGGCTGCGCTGCATAGAAAAGCTCGGCAGCGACATACATGTACTTATATTTCTATATAGGGCTGTTAGCATCGGGAGCGCAAGAGTGTTGTATGCTTGGCTCGCTTGTGTGACAACACACACAATGGAAATGTTTTGTCACTGGCACTTCCCTGGGCAATGAGGCATACATATGTGTCGTATATCCACTGGCCACTTGACCGGGACCTTATTTTCATGCAACTACACTGTAGCACTGTATTGTTATTGTTACAGTGGGCACTCACAACGACACATGCGTACTAGAGTTTTTTCCATATCGACCGACTATATATAATAAAAACTAAAAATATAATAATAGATAATAACGTTATATAATGTGTCACATTAGCATACTCGGCCGCACTTGATAGCATGATAGTGAATTCAAGGGGTTAGGTGGGTTGGTCTTACCACACCTGGTCTTAATGGTCAGGAACCGACAAGGCGGACGCCGGGCCGATCCTTCGCTATCTCCAGGATACCTTTCGTGTCCGAAAATAACCTAACCCGACTCGTTTTACCCTTGGGCTTCAGTTCCGCCGCGGATCCTGGATCCTTTTCCCACTTGCTCCTGACTTCTACTATTTGGCTGATTCGAGTACCGCCGCCGGACTTACCCACAGGTGGTCCTTAAGCTACTGATCGCAGATTCTTGCGCAGTCGCTGTAAATCCCGCACTTGAGACTGTCGGATTTACCCACGGGGGGTCCTTCAGCCTATACTCCTAATTCCTCTAAGGAAACTTTCCCGATTGAATGTCAGACTTACCACGGGGGGTCTTTCACTCAACTCATCCAGCTTCCCTAGAAGACTCGGTCCCGATTTGCTCCATGGGCCCTCCTAATATAGTGCCTGAAGCGCCCGTTAATCATTGCAAATCTCGCTTCCTACCGTTAATCCTTCGCTCCTCTGCTCTCGCCGTTAACTTTCTCCAATTCCCGCCGCCTTTTTATCGGCGGGCTTTTTTTATTTGCCCCCCCCCCTGTTTGCCCCGCTTGGGCCTCCGATCCGTTTTGTTGTTGTGCTGGTCGTCGGACTTCGTCCAGATGCCCCCGCGCCCCCCTTTGGTCACTCCAAATGCATTTCTGTGTTTTGTGCATTTTTCTAAACAGAGCTGCGGAGTCGCGGGCCGCTTCGTTCCCCGCCTTCCTCGCTCTCTCCTATAACATTCGAGCGCGGCCGTCAGCACGGCAGAAGTAGATTTGCAAGGATTAACGGGCGCCTCTGGCACTATATAAGGAGGGCCCCTGGAGCAAATCGGGACCGAGTCTTCTAGGGAAGCTGGAAGAGTTGAGTGAAAGACCCCCCGTGGGTAAGTCTGACATTCAAGCGGGAAAGTTTCCTTAGAGGAATTAGGAGTACAGGCTGAAGGACCCCCCGTGGGTAAGTTCGACAGTCTTAAGTGCGGGCTTTTAAGCGAGTGAGCAAGGATATTCGATCAATAGCTTAAGGACCCCTGTGGGTAAGTCCGGCGGCGGTAAGCGAGTCGAGCAAGGAGCAAGGGGAAAGGATAAGGGATCCACGGCAAGCGGAGGCCCAAGGGTAAACGAGTCGGGTGGAGTTATTCCCGGACACAACAGGTATCCTGGTGTAGTGGCGGCAACGACGGATCAGCCTGGCGTACGCCTTGCCTGCTCCTGACCGTTCGATCCAGGTGTGATCCTGTAACGCGAGGGATAGCCAGCTTGGGAACTCAAGCCCAACAGTAAAACCACGCAGGGACACCCCGGGAAAGTCAAGAGAATCCTGATCCAGGTGCTGGAGCGTATGCACAGCGTATCACCTGGAGTCAAAGGAGACGCGACGCCTAAACCTCTGGCCTACCATAGATCCTGCGGGGCGTAGGCACGCAGGTGTTTGGAGGCGAGTGGCGAACGCGACTGGGGGCGTGTCCTGTGCGGTAGGTAGGCCCTTCGTGCCCTGATCCGGCCGCTAAGCAGCGAGGAGCATATCCTGCCCGGCGTATGCCTGGGAGGTGAGCCACTCGGCCTGTTAACACGGATTAGGTGCCGGCCACGGCGAAAGGGCGAGTGCAGAGAGCGAAAGAGTCTGAAGCTCCACGGCACCCAAAAAGGAGGAGCAGCAACAGCAGAGGCGACGACGAGGGAGCGACGGTGACGACGAGGAAGCAGCGGCATCGACGAGGGAGCATCAGCGTCAGAGGAGCAGCGACGACGAGGGAGCGGCGGCGATGGACGAGCAGCGGCAGCAGAAGACCAGCGCAAAAGACGGCAGCAACAACACAGGCCCTGCAACCAGAGTCCGTAAGTCCGAACGAAGGGAACCGTGAGCCGTTTCGGTGCCAGGCACCAAGACCACACGACCTGCCGGGCGCAATCTTTGGGGGATCGGGGATCGACGGGAGGGCGAGCGGTCGGTCAGCTGAGCCAAACAGCCGGTGAGATTCTCTTATTCGTTGTAAAGCAAAGACAATAAAGGGGATTTGATTGAAACGAAGCATTCCGTGTTATTTCTGGGCTCGGGCAATCACGTCGAATCTATACATTCGGTGGAACGTACCCTCAACCTCTGTGAGCTAGTCGCGGCATTTGTTGCGAACAAAATATAGCAAAAACAGTTCGTTACACACTGTGTCGCCGATCTTCGGGCTCCACTCCCGCCATCTCAGATTGTAATGCCGAGCTTGTTCCTGCGCCGCGCGTTCCATATTCCTTCGCACCAGCTCGAACACTTCCCGTGGAGTATCCCGTGGAGTCTGACACGCTTGAGTTTACTGCCAGCATTAATTCTGGCCAGTGCTCGTCCCATGTCCTTTGGTCCTTGCCTGCAAACTGGGCAATCATCGTCTTAACCGTCCTGTTTACCCTTTCCGTAGGGTTTTCCTGCGGCGTGTATGGTGCGGTAACCTGATGACAAACTCCCAGCTCCTCGAGAAATTTTTTGAAGCTCCTACTGGTGAACTGAAAACCATTGTCTGTCACCATCAGCTTTGGCACCCCGTACCTAGCGATGATCCATTCGCGGACTGCCTTCTGCAGCGTCTCCGTTGTGGCTTTCTTCATTGGGACCATTTCTGTCCATTTTGAAAACCGATCGATCATCAATAATAACATGGTGTTTCCATGCTTGGACCTCGGCAACGGTCCAACGAAGTCCGCACATACCGTCGCCCACGGCTCCTCTGGAATCTGTGTCAGCATTTTCCCTCCGGCCTGCATCTGGCTTGGTTTATATCGCATGCATGTCTGGCACTTCCTGACATATTTCCTCACATCTCTTTGCATCCCTGGCCAGAAGTACCTTGCTGCTACTTTTGTCTTCGATTGCTGTGCCACTCCTCAGCTTCTCTACTATCGTCTGGCGGGAAAGTGCATCCGCGACTATGTTCAGCTTGCCTTTTCTGTAGCTGATAACGTAGTCGTGCTGTTGCAACTCGAAGACCCATCTCGCGATTCTTCCGAGTGGGCTCTCTATATTGTTCAACCATTTCAGCGCCATGTGATCCGTGATCACGTCGAACTGGTACCCCTCCAGGTATGGTCTCATCTGCCGAATTGCCCATATTATTGCCAGGCACTCTTTCTCCGTTGCCGAGTAATTCTTCTCCGCGCCTATTAGCGTTCGGCTGGCGTAAGCGACCACTCGCTCGCCCTCATCCGTGTCCTGCGTCAGCACTGCACCCACGCCGTAGTCGCTGGCATCTGTTTGCAGCACAAATTTCTTCGTGAAATCGGGGCATGCCAGCACTGGATCCTCTGCTAAACGCGACTTTAACTTCTTAAACGCCTCTCGGTGTCTTGCCGTCCACTCACACTTTGATCCCTTTCGTAGGAGATCGTTCAAAGGCTTTGCGACTCCAGCGAAGTCCGGGACGAATCGCCGATACCACGACGCCATCCCAATGAACTGCCGTAGCCCTTTCACGTTTGTCGGGGGTTCCAATTACGTAATCGCTGCAACCTTTCCAGCATCCATACCAATCCCCTGACTTGTTATCCGGTGGCCCAGGTACAATAGCTCGTCCCTGAAGAAATGGCACTTATCCGTGTTTATTCTTAAGTTTGCCGCTTCAGTCTTCGGAACACTTCCTTCAAATTTGCCATATGCTCCTCCTTCGTGCGTCCGATCACGATGATGTCATCCTGATACGCAAATGCGTGCGAAGCCATGTCCGGGCCAATGACCTGGTCTAAGGCCCTTTGAAATGTTGCCGAGGCTGAGTGTAATCGGAACGGCATAACCTTCAACTGGTACAGACCTTTGGTACCATAAATGCCGTGTATTTTATGTTCCCTTCCTCCAGTGGGATTTGCCAATAGCCGTCCTTAAGGTCCAGGCTGCTGAAAAATTTTGCCTCCCTCAATTGCTCCAGGATGAAGTTTATCCGTGGCATCGGGTAAGCGTCCTTTATTGACTTTGCGTTTATTTGTCGGAAGTCCACGCACATTCTCCATTGTCCCGTCTTTTTGTTCACCATGACAATGGGTGAGCTGTAGGCTGTAGGTGCTTCCTTCTCCAGCAGCTCTTCCACCTTTTTATTGATCTTCCCCTGTATTTTGGGATTCTTTGGGTGAGACCTTTGTTTTATTGGGATGTCGTCCTTAATCGTGATTTTATGCTGGGTTATGTTCGAACAACCTTTCTGGTTTGTGAACGCAGCCAGCTCTTCTTCGATGAACTTTTTGTCCCGCTCGCTCTCCCATTCGCTCTCATTCGCATCCACTCCATCTTTTTCTTCTCGGGATCGTGACTTGGTGGCCTGCGCAGTTTATTGTTGTGCCGAGTTCTGCGAGGAAATCCCATCCAAGCACCGCGTTGTCTCCCATGCCTGGCAACACTAACATATTCAAATCCTTTTTCTTGTTGCCAAAGCTTACTGTTGATAGGAGTACCATTTGAGTCTCTGTGTGGCTCCCGTTGGCCAACTTTACTAGTCTCCTTGTTGCTTTCCGTTCTCCGGCGATTTCCGGGTTCTCTGCTAGCTTTTCTGAAATTAAGCTAGCCGTTGCACCGGTGTCTATCATGGCCCTCACTTCTGCACCTCCGACATTGATGACTGCCGATTCTGAGAGGCAGCACCTCGCGATCTCTGCCTTCCTCTCTACGGCTAAGATCGCTGCACGTTTCCCGCTCTTTGGCAGCATTCTTTGCTTCTCGCCCCTACTGCGCCGCACATCCTGCAGAACAAAATTCTGGGGTTCCTGCACCCACTGTTGCATGCCTGCGCTGGGTTTTCTATATGTCCCTGTCTAGGCGTCGCTGCCCACTGCAGGTTTGGCTGCCTTTGACTTTGGCTTGCTGCCCATGGTTGACTTGGCTGCTGTTGCCTTGGGACTGTCCATTGCTGGCTTGGCTGCTGTTCTGTGGCATTTGGCGTTGTTCCTCAGGCTGCCATCTCTGCCCCCACCCCTGTCCTGGGGGGCTCTGTTGCTCCGGTGGTTTCTGGTGCGGTTCCTCTTTTGGCCATCTTCTGTCTACCGCGGAGACTTGTCTATTGAAAACATCTTCTTCCAAAGCCAGCTCCTCGAATTCCTCGGCTAGACTCATAACCTCCTCGAGCGATGCACATGCGTATGGCCTCATGAACATTTTCATGCGCGGCATGCAGTTCTCCACTAGCCTTTCAATGACCTCCTTCGTGGACTTTCCTAAAGGCTTCATTAGCGTTTGAAGGTCCACCATATATTCTTCGAACGGTTCTCCTCGTTGCTGTTTCACTGCTTGGTTTCACTGTTGGGCTTGAGTTCCCGAGCTGGCTATCCCGTGCTTTACAGGATCACACCTAGTCTTAATGGTCAGGAACCGACAAGGCGTACGCCAGGCCGATCCGTCGCTATCACCAGGATACCTGTCGTATCCGGGAATAACCTAACCCGACTCGTTTTACCCTTGGGCTTCAGTTCCGCCGCGGATACTGGATCCTTTTCCCACTTGCTCCTGACTTCTACTTTTTGGCTGATTCGCGTACCGCCGCCGGACTTACCCACAGGCGCACTCGCTGTAAATCCCGCACTTGAGACTGTCGGACTTACCCACGGGGGATCCTTCAGCCTATACTCCTAATTCCCTCCAAGGAAAGTTTCCCGATGGAATGTCAGACTTACCCACGGGGGGTCTTTCACTCAACTCTTCCAGCTTCCCTAGAAGACTCGGTCCCGATTTGCTCCATGGGCCCTCCTTATATAGTGCCTGAGGCGCCTTTAATCCTTGCAAATCTCGCTTTCTACCGTTAATCCTTCGCTTCTCTGCTCTCGCCGTTAACTTCCTCCAATTCCCGCCGCCTTTTTATCGGCGGGCTTTTTTTATTTGTCCCCCCCCCCCCCCTGTTTTCCCCGCTTGGGCCTTCGATTCGTTTTGTTGTTGTGCTGGTCGTCGGACTTCGTCCAGATGCCCCCGCGCCCCCCTTTGGTCACTCCAAATGCATTTCTGTGTTTTGTGCATTTTTCTAAACAGAGCTGCGCAGTCGCGGGCCGCTTCGTTCCCCGCCTTCCTCGCTCTCTCCTATAACATTCGAGCGTGGCCGTGGAGGCCCGCCCAGGATCGTTACGTTCCACGGTGTTTCCTCTTTCTCCTTCTTTCGTGCGCGCCGCCGTGCTGATACCTCTGCCCCCGCACACCATCTGCACACGACGCATTTCTTCTCTTCCGTACTTTCTAAACACCGAGGCGCTGGCCCATCCGACGCCGCCGTGCTAGCTTGCCTGTTCTAGTGGGCCTCACAGTCTAGTGGTTAGTGTACTAGCTCGCTAAACATGAGGTCGTGGGTTCTCGAGCCCCACTCATGTCAAGTGCATGGCCCTGAAAGTTTTTCGGTGCTCGCGCATATGATGTAAATAGTGAAAGTTTTCGTTGGATTTTTTCTATTTATAATTATGTGCATGAAACCCGAAAAACCGGCATTCCCAGATGTCGTTAGGTGACAGCCCCACTTCTGAGATAGGTTGCACTCGGCTAATCACCGGAACGACCGAAAAAATAACGATTACAGAAACAAACACAAGATCAGAAAACTGAAACAAGATCCCCAACCCGTTTGAAGTGGAACCCGCAAGGAAGCAGAAGAGTGGGACGCCCCAAGCAAACCTGGCGCCGATCAACATTACGCGAAATCTCTGACTGGGACTTGGCAAAAAGAACAGCGCAGAATAGGGTCCGGTGGAATGCACTTGCTCCCAAGCGGAGCAATAGGATAACAAAAAAAAATGCTTAAGCCTGCACCAACTCCTGACTCAGTCAGGTGGGCCCTCTTTTACTTCCTTGTGCCAGCGTGACATAGCACAGCAATCACTCGCAACACAAAGTTCACCACTGTGTACGGCCCGTCGTACTTTGGCGCTAACTTCGCCGCGAAACCTTCGGCCGTTTTGGACAAATGGTGCTCTTTGCCGATCTTCGGGCTCCACTCCCGCCATCTCAGATTGTAATGTCGAGCTTGTTCATGCGCCGCGGATCCTGTTGGGCATATGTCGAACTACAATGGCTGAGGAGTAGAGTAAATGCGATTTAGTAAATTCTGGCTGTGTACATTTCCATAAATAAGATTATGTAGAAACATTATACCCAGCATCGTTTTAAGGTTTGTTATTAATGGTAATTTGATTTATAAAAGCCTACTATGATAAGAAAGGAGGTAAAGATTTGCATCCCAATTAAGTCCCCTAAGGGCGAAAGTCACGAAGTTTTGGTACAGATTCTATTTAATCTCGGTGTTCTCCCTATTGAGGACTCCAGACACACGGTCCATACTCAAGAATCGGACGGACCAATGATGTCTATAACGTTTTAGTTATGTACGGGTCATTAAATTCTTTTGACCATTTTTTAATAAAACCAAGCACACCCATATCTTTATTAATCATGGTAGATATATGGTCGGTAAATTTAAGTTTCAAATCTAATAGGACATCCAGATCGTTAACCTCAGTTTATCGTTCTAAGATGTTCGCATAGAAAAAATACATAGCCTGGTGAGGACTAGATCGGTAAAAAGACATAAGTTTACATTCCGATCCATTAAGCTTTATGTTATTTGCTAAACACCAATTTTGAAGTTCATCCAAATCGGATCGAAGTCTAGACTGGGCACTAGTGAATTTATACTGAAGGCATAGCTCAACGTCATCAGCGTACACATAAACAAGTGAATTAGTTAAGGCAAGGGGCAAGTGGTTAATAAACAGTGTAAAAAGTAGGGGTCCTAGATGGCTTCCTTGGGGCACCCCAGATGTGGCGCGGACTATACGCGAGGTAACTACGAACTTTAAAGAAAACACGTTCTCCCAGATAAGTAGCTCGAAATCCAGATAAGAAGATCAGTTGGGAATCCCAAAAGACTGAGTTTACTTATAAGAAGCGAATTAACAGAATCAAATGCTTTACTGAAGTCAGTGTAAATGACGTCTGTTTCTAAGCAATTCCGGAACCCATCCGTGATAAAAGATGTTAGCTCCAATAAGTTGGCACGGAGTTATTATTGAACTACATAGGTGTTGCAAATGTGGAGTGATAAGTTTTTCAAAAAGCTTTGGAATTGCTGACAATTTAGAGATGCCTCTATAATTAGCAGCGTCGGATTTTTTCCTTTTTTTGTGCAGCGAAATAATGAAAGATTCCTTTCACATAAGGGGAAAGATCGAAATTTCTAGCGATAGATTAAAGAGTTTAAGCGGTTTGCACAGAGCCTCGGCGCAGTTCTTCAGAACACAGCCTGGTACTCCATCAGGGCCTGGCGAATACACGGGCTTGACCTTAAGAAGATCCGATAACACACCACTTTGATCAAAAGAGGGGCAACATATAAGGTTGGCTGATTGGATATTATAAGTGTAAGGCTTAGCTTAACTGCTGCTAGGTGAATAGGTAGTTTGAACAAGAGATCAGTGTTCGCATAAGAGTTCTCAAACGTAAGCAATGGGGGAAAAGATATATGTTCACGCTTAGTGTTTACAAAGTTATATAACTGCTTCGAATCCTGAGAAAACTAAATCCGGCAGCGGCATATTCTGCGTTATGCACGGTGAAATTGGACCGAGCTACTAAGTATCTTGAATAACTAACTGTACAGCCAAATAATTTATGTTTATTTAAAAGTCTATTCATGTCTTTCTTTAAGTTTAATAGGTGCATTGTATACCAAGGCGAATTAGTTGAAGCGGTCGGATATTTCTCGTAAGCGTCGAAAAATGTATTCAAAGTGTAATAAAATGTTGGCAATGTTTTTTATCCTCACATGCCAGTAGATCGGACCAATCAAATTCCAAAATTAATTTATTTAGTTTCATAAAGCCATCCTTACGGAAGAAACGAACTTTATGAGATTTAAGTGTAAACTTAAGGCCAATTAAGCAATTGTTTTCAATTAAAACCTACGGAATAGCGGACAAATGTTGCCAGTATGTTGGCGGTTCGGACGAAGGTGGTATGTAAAAACAGGTAACATACAAAGATTAACCCGACAAAATGATTTTAATGCAAAGAAATTCAATGTCACCAAACCCTTGTGATTTTACCTCTTCAGAAGCGAATTTGGAGTCTACAGAAATTAACACTCCTCCTCCCCTTCGCAGAGTTCTATCACATCTAAAAGTGGCCTACCTACTAGGAAAAACTTCGGAGCTTAAGATCTCCGGCTTTAACCAAGTTTCTGTAAATACAATAATGTGAGATGCAAAGGAAGAACTATCAGAATAGTAAAAGGCATTCGTTTTTTGAAACTGAGGAAGATGAGGTGAAAGGTTGGTCAGTGGCTGTAACATGTGGGAGTTTTAAACCCACAGGTTTGGTTTTTTTTTCAGAGATTAAGCCAAGCTGCGCGGCTTAAAATATAAAATAAATAAAAACATAAAAAAACATTATTCGGTTAGAGATTTGTGCGCGCAATATTAACATCTATTGACATACAGACGTACGCTTATCCGCTGGTTGCAGATTGCTACAATCGCTCATACATATAAGTTAAGGTGTCCTTTATTGGTCACTTGATAAGGAGAAGTCCGTTCATGCTTGCTTGGGTTGATACAATTTTATTCCTTGATTCTTAATCTAACAATTGGTTCGATATTTAATGGAAATAATGTTTAAAGGATACAATTTGGAATTGAGTAAAAGAATATTAGGTTCAGCTGCCAGGTTCTGAGGTCCGGAGAAGACTGACTACGCAGAGTCGTGACCCTCCGATCGTCAGTCCGGAGTTGGCCGATTTCCCATTCCAACTCTATGTGTGGTGTCGGCGTGTGTGGTGTCAGCGGGTGTGGAGTCAGCGGGTGTGGAGTCAGCTTTCCGGTCAAGAGTCGGCGTACACTTTGTGTCAAGAGTTGGTGTCAGCTCTCCCGCAACATTTGAGTCAGCGTACATAGTTGCACACTTGTGACTTAGTTGCACTCTTGCGACATAGCCGGATGTACTTGAACCCACAGCACTTGAATATTGGGAATTGTGCTTATGTTGTGGATTCGGGTTTAAGAGTCTGGGTCGAGTTCAGGGCGTAGTGGTAGGGGGCGAATAATGCTGAGCAAAGGGAGGGGCTCGAATGTGCCGGGTGATAACTCCTCCCCCTCTAAAAGTCTGCGTCCCGCAGATCAATTAACAGAATGGAAATAATGTTTAAAGGATACAATTTGGAATTGAGTAAAAGAATATTAGGTTCAGCTGCCAGGTTCTGAGGTCCGGAGAAGACTGACTACGCAGAGTCGTGACCCTCCGATCGTCAGTCCGGAGTTGGCCGATTTCCCATTCCAACTCTATGTGTGGTGTCGGCGTGTGTGGTGTCAGCGGGTGTGGAGTCAGCTTTCCGGTCAAGAGTCGGCGTACACTTTGTGTCAAGAGTTGGTGTCAGCTCTCCCGCAACATTTGAGTCAGCGTACATAGTTGCACACTTGTGACTTAGTTGCACTCTTGCGACATAGCCGGATGTACTTGAACCCACAGCACTTGAATATTGGGAATTGTGCTTATGTTGTGGATTCGGGTTTAAGAGTCTGGGTCGAGTTCAGGGCGTAGAGGTAGGGGGCGAATAATGCTGAGCAAAGGGAGGGGCTCGAATGTGCCGGGTGATAACTCCTCCCCCTCTAAAAGTCTGCGTCCCGCAGATCAATTAACAGAATGGTGGGCTGTTGTCGATGTCCTCTTTGGGTTCTCCAGGTCTTCCGTTATAACCCTCGTGGTTGGTATTCCTTCGGTGGAGGTCAGCTTCCTCCAGATAATGAACAGGATCAAGAAGACTACTAGTGTTAGTGAAGCCTCCAAGACGTAGGAAAAGGTTACGCCTCGTGAAACGCCAGACATCGCCTGTGTGTTTTGAGTGTTGACGTCATCAACGTAACCAAGGGAAGGTCTATAGCCAGCTACCGTAATGTTGGTCAGTACTGGTGGTAAGGCCATAGGGTGATTTGCGGAATAGGCGGTGAAGTTTTGGTTCCGGATTGCGACGACTTCATTGTTGAACTGGACTATGTACGTCCCTTCCAGTTGGTAGTCCCTTTCGAGTGTTGCAAGCGATCCATTATAATTGGAGAGGAATAATGTCCCATCCTCAACTAACTGCACGACTTCTTCGTTGATCCGAAGGTATGAGCAAGATGCATGGCCACCCTTCAGGAGCCGTGGAATGCATGAGTTCTCCTCCAAGGCTATTAAATCCTCTTCTGGGCAGACTGTTATATTGCCGATGGAGGAACAGCTGCCCACTACTGCATATGTTTCCTCTCCGTTCAGTGCGAACTTGTGGTGCTCGAGCACTATTTGTCTTCCGCCTGATACTGTTGGATACAAGCGTACAAGTTCGTATCTCCTGTTTGATACTTTGGGGAGAGCCAGGATGTATAGTAGCGTCGTGCCATTGGAGAGTACGGTTGGCCGGGAAAATTCCACTGCTTCCACAGCGTTCTGGTACGGGAGATCGTTGACTTCCGTGAGTATGGTTTCAATTTCCTCGTGATCCAGAAGATTTGAATTCGTTACTCCCGTTTTGGCAAGTTGGCAGGCCCTCGTGATTTCCGCCACTTGGCCAGCCAGGATAATTGCCTTATGCAGTGTTGCTGTAACTGCGTGGAGATCTCCGTCAATCGCATTGACTCTCGCTACCACATCATTTAGTTCTTGAATCGATTTGTGGCTTGCGTCGAAGAGTCGAGCGTTGATCCGAATTTGTTGGTTGATGTTTTCGTTGATCATCTTCTCCGAGTTGAGTACCGCATTCCAGTCCTCTGCATCCGGTGATCCTGCTATCCATTTCCAGGCTGAACCCAGCCAGTTAACCGCTCGAGCTCTGCGTGATGTTGGCCTCATTACTCTGTTCATCCCTTCCGCTGCCTGCTCCAGGTAATTCCTCGTTATAGTTTTGATGCGTTGATCCGGCAGGGTTGCCGCATCCCGGCTAGTTTCGTCCACTAGCTGCATCATCCTCGATATGTCGATGACGTGAACTAGCTTGAACATTCCGTTGATGCGCCATACTCCTCCTTGTTGCAGGGGTACGACGGGTGCGTTGTATTTGTATATGCGCGCGGCTGACGCGAGACCGATGATTGTGAGGCTTGTAGGGCATTGATCAAGAAGGAAAGAAAAGCTTGTGTATATACTATTCATACTTATAATATCTTATTCTACGTTTAATGTTTTGTGAAAGTGTCAAAAATAAAAAAGTTTTTTGTGTTTTTTGTTTTTTTTTTCTTAAAAAATAGAGGGTTGTAAAGCGCTCTTCAATTCCTCAAGTCTGCTTTGTGTAAGATTTTCCCTGATTTAGTTTTTATTGTCACTTCACGATTCTCTTGGACCTCCTCTGGTCTGAAACGTTGCTTTTCTTTCGTTTTAATCTGCTTATTAGCGACGAAAACCTTATCCCCCGACTCGTATTGTTTAGGTTCGGTCCTATTTTTATTATGCGCTATATTGGCCATAATCTGGTTTCGTTCGATCAGGCCTCTAACGTCTTCAAGTGTTTTTTCCTTGAAGTTTGATAATCCCTGATAATTTATGCGCGATGCGCGGTTCAAAAATAGGTCAACGGGCTTTTTGGTTGTCACTGAATGGACAGAGTTGTTGTATCTGTCTACAGCGATCAGTGCTAACTGTGCACTTGTGAATTTGGGATGTTCAAATTTTAAACACCGGTAGATTTCCAAGAAGGTTGAATGAAATCTTTCCACTTGGCCGTTGACTTCACTCTTCAGAGTAGGGGTATAATATAATTCTATCTCCAATGTTCGGAGATAGTTTAATACCGTCGGACAAAGGAGACCCCTTTCGTTGTCCGACACTATCATTCTAGGCACCGTAAAGTAATGAAGGGCCTCTAACAATGTTTCGCGGAGGTGAATTGATGCCTTGGATTGTAGGGGAAAAAGTTTGGCGAATTTCGTAAATTTGTCAATACAACTTAGATAAACCTTTTTTTCTAAGGTGAACACGTCGATATGCAATATTTCGCATGGGTAGGTTGGGATGGGTGTCAGTTGCAATTCTGGTTTATTGGGATGACGCTCGTATTTGAATCGTTTGCAGCAGTCGCACGATGACAACTGAGCACGAACCGTACTTGCCATTCTGGGAAAATAGAATTTCTCCAGAATTTGGATGGTGACTTCCTTTGGACCTCTGTGGGCCCTGCGATGTTCCCTTTCTATTATCTCGGAGATTTGCTCTGGATCGGACAAATCCTATACCAATCTCTGCGTTATTCGAATTTTATATAACTTAAAATTCTCAAAGCATGTAGATTGGAAGGATGGGAGGTAAGTCTCGGCAATCTTTACCCCATTAATTATGGAGGGTTTTAAATATTTTTCGAGAATGTTTACTAAACTGGACATGGTCTCGTCGTTAAGTGGGATTAAGTGACGGACATAACCAACATGCGGGTGCTCGCATGAGTACTCAAGCTGGTTTTCATCAAAAACCAGCTGATTCCTAAACGCATTGATTGGTGCTTCTACATGAGGTATCAATTGAGAAGCATCCTCAAGCGCACTGTGAACGGTGGCCAAGGAGTCAGTTTCAGAGGCAGTGCACGTAGTTGACCCGAGGTAGTTAACTTGCGTCGTGATACGCGAAAGGGCGTCAGCGACGACGTTGGATTTACCGGGCTTATAAGAAATTGTGCAGCCATATTCTTCAATTCGCGACTTCCATCGCTTGAGTTTCGCATTGAAGTTGCGATTGCTCAACGCGAACGTAAGTGGTTGGTGATCGGGGTATACTTTGATTGACCCCGCGCCATAGAGATAAGATCTAAGATTATCTAATGCCCATACTATCGCGAGCATTTCTTTCTCTATGGTAGCGTAGTTTTCTTCAGTTTCATTCAGTGCACGAGAAATGTAGGCTATTGGACGATCCTTGCCCTGCTCGTCTTGGGACAGAACAGCACCTATGGCATAGTCCGACGCGTCACTGGTCAAATGGAATGATTTACTACAATCGGGGAAAGCCAGGACTTCAGAGGAGGCAAGAATCGCTTTCAGGTCATTGAAGGCCTGTAAAGCTACACCATTCAGTTCGATCGGAACCTTCTTAGATTGCGATGCTTTAATTCTAGCGAACTCTCCTCTCGTCAAATCCGTCAATGGTTTTGCGACTGTCGCATAGTCCTGAACGAATTTTCTGTAGTATGAGGCCATTCCAAGAAAACTTTTCAGTTCCTTCACGTTAGCAGGGGGCTTCATATCGGTTATTGCTTTCACCTTCTGGGCGTTTGCTTTAATGCCGTCCTGCGTAACAATGTAACCTAAGAACTCAACCTGTGTGGAGAGGAAACGTGTTTTCTCCAAGTTTACATGTAGTTTGGGGCATTTTTTAGGCCAAATGGTAGACGAAGGAATTCGTATTTCCCATTGAGGGTGGAGAAGGCCGTTTTAGGAATGTCTTTCTCATTCATGTGAATTTGGTGGAAGCCAGACGTCAGATCAATTGTCGTGAAATACTTGGCCTTCCCAAGGCTAGCCAAAGTAGAATTTATATCCGGTATTGGGTAAGTATCGGATATCGTAACCGCATTCAGGCGCTTGAAGTCAATGACCATGCGATACTGTTTTTCACCATTTGGCTTAGGTTTTTTTGGGACAATCCAGATCGGAGAGTTATACGGGCTGGCAGATGGCCTTATTATTCCCCCGTCTAAGAGTTCTTGTATTTGCTTTTCAACCTCCCCCCTCATGTTCGCGGGGTATGGGTAACTGCGAGTGAAAATGGGGTCTTGGGTACTAGTACGTATTTCGGCCTTAACGGTTGTATTCACCGATTCCCCTGACGAAAGTGGTTCAAAAATTGATGCAAATTCTTTAAGTAGATTGTCCAGCGCTTGTTTGGTTTCATCGTCATGATCGCCATCAATCAGGGCATGGACATTGCCAGGGGATATTAACAGGAGATCGTTTTTCCGATCAATTAGGGCTTTTGCTTCCCTGAGAGTATCGTCACCGATGATACCGTCGAAGGAATTCAGACCAGGCAGAACGTAGAAGGTGGTAATTGAGTCATTGCCAATGGGCTCAAAGAATCGTCCTATCAGGCAATGCGTGATCTTAGCATTACCAGTAGCAGATTCAACATAAAAGGGAGTGGATAATGGGATGGAGCCGGCGGAGTGTTTTTGGCTAACAAAGTTCTTATTCGCGCCGGTGTCGATAAGAAACTTTAACTTGTTGCCATTCCGCGCGACGTATTCTATGTACGGCACGCTGGATAGGCGTCCGTCATAAAATTTGCCTCATCGTTAGCGTTTTCGTTGTCGGCCTTATGGTATGGGGCATCATACTCAAGGCTCGTGTCGTGGGCGCTCACCGCTTCGTCTACGTAAGTAGTTTGACAAGCGGAATTTTGCATGTCGTCCTCAGGCATTGTCACCACGCTAGACGGAACCGCCGTCATGTGGTACAATCTTTGTGCCTTCTTCAAGGGATTCGGGCCGGATGAAGTATTTTGGGACCCATACACGGAGTCGTTTCCACGGCGTATGCCAAAGCCGGACTGATACGACTGACCAGACCGATTTGATTCCATCTTAATGGCTGGTCGTGGTCCCTGGAATCTATTAAAGCCCCGTGAATTACCGGATGAACCTTCATTAAAGGTTGCGCCCACCGGTGCCCTCACTGGTGATTGGAACGAAGGCGGAAACCGTGGGGCTGTTGGAGGCGCATAGCGTGATGCGTTTGTTGGGTAGCGGGGTTGGAAAAATGGGGTGACCGATACATTTTGCAGCTCTAGGCAAAAGGAATATGCCTCCGGCAAATTTTTCGGACCCCGGATGATCAGTAATTTAGAGGCATCGCCGTTGAGCCCTCTTACAAAAACATCCAGTGCTTTGTCCCTATACATCTCAATCAGGGCACTGGCCACGTTAGGCGCGTGCTCCGATTGTTTTAATTTGTTTAGGATCAAGGAAAAGTGATTATTGACATCATTGTAGAATTGATCTAGGGTTCTACCTGCCTGTGTCAATTGGCTTAATTGATACTCAAGGGTTCGGACGTCTCGCTTGTCGGCGTAGTGAAGCGAAAGGACCCGCTTAATTTCCGACCAATCATCGTCTTCTACATTGTAAGAAGAGAGCGCCAAATCGGCGTCACCTCTTATTTTCTGTCTAATATAAAGAATGATGGTCCTGTACAAGGGTTTGTCTATAATGATTTCATAATCATTGACAATGGCTTGCGCCCTGTTAATCCAGGACACGAATTTCCCGGACTCCCCTTCAAAAGTCTGGAGTTCCTTAACGCAATCTGGCAAAGTAGAAGTTTCCTTCAGTTCATATTCGGTGCGCGGACGGACCAGGGGAACGGGTTGGATCACCGCGGGATTACGTCTTTCATGGTCTTGCTCGAGTGTAGCTACCCTCGTTCCGACCTTCCTAATATCTTCCTTAACTGCTACAACCTGATCTAAGAGGGTCTTAAGGCTCTCGTCGAATTTCTGCAGGGTGGCCTTGATTTCTTCCATTTCAAGAGGAAGGGGAAAATGTTCTATTTAGGAAAAAAAATTAGGTTTTCTATTCGTATAAAAAAAATTAGGTTTTCTTTTGTTTTGTGTGTTGTAAATTCTGGTTTCGGGTTTGTCTTGTGTTTTGTATTTTTTTGGCACTGGGCGCGGTGGTCCGTATTGTTCCGTTTTAGCCCGCAGGCCTACTCAGGTACGGTTGCTCACACAACCCACTGGGCAGCTTTTTTTGGGTGCATTCCACACCTCTTAGCGTTTCCAGCAGGTTGCCACACACCATTTTTATCTTTATTTGTTAGTTTATTTTTCTTGCCACACGCGAATGTGCTCACGGTGGTTCTCTTATTTTTTTATACACGGCAATATTTTAACACTCGCGGATATGCCAGAGGCAAACCGCCGCAGTGGGTAATTCCGTTTCTTTTATTTTTGTAACACAACACAACCCTTTTTTTATATTTTTTTTTTTATTATAATTCTTGCCACTCGCGAATGTCTTCGCGGTGGTTCTCTTATTTCTTTATATGAAGCAATATTTTAGCACCCGCGAATATGCTATGGTAGCAAACCGCCGCGGTGGGTAATTACTTCATTATTTTATTACAACACATATTTTTCTTCTTTTTCTTTTTAATTTTGTTTCATATTTCGTAATTCTTTGATTTCATTTTCATTTTTAAATTTCATTCTTATTTTCGTTCTTAAATTACCCGCTCTTTTCCCATACCTTAATGTTTTACTTTAACCTTCTTTTACTTCTTTATACCTTAAGGAAAAAACCCTCTACCTCTCTAAAAATTCCCCTATCTAAATTTTCATTTTTTCTTTATTATTTTTTTTCCTCTTTTTTTTTTTTTTAAAAAACTACGTTTTTCCCAACGCTTGTTTTTACACTTTTCCCAACCATTTTCCTCACTTTTGTTCTACTCTGAAAAACTTTACGTTATTTTTTATTCTTGATTTTATTCTTTTATTTTTTTGAAAGAAAAAACAAAAAACCCCTCGTTACTTCACTTCTATACTTTTCCTTCTTTTTTTCCTTTAATTTTCGGAAAGATTTCTACACTTAAAACTTTTTCCTATTCACTTTCCCTTTCTTTTTTATTTTATTTTGGGAAAAAATTCTACACTTTTAAACTTTTTACTATTCATTTTCCCTTTTTTTTATTTCATTTTGGGAAAGATTTCTACACCTTTAAATTTTTCACTATTCATTTTTCCCCTTTTTTTTATTTCATTTTGGGAAAGATTTCTACACTTTTAAATTTTTCACTATTCCCCTTTTTTTTATTTCATTTTGGGAAAGATTTCTACACTTTTAAATTTTTTACGATTCATTTTTCCCCTTTTTTTTTATTTTATTTTGGGAAAAATTTCTACACTTTTAAATTTTTCACTATTCATTTTTCCCCTTTTTTTTTGGAAAAATTTCTACACTTTTTAAATTTTTTACCATTCATTTTTCCCCTTTTTTTTGGAAAAATTTATACATTTTTTAAATTTTTTGCCATTCATTTTTCCCCTTTTTTTATCTTATTTTGGGGAAAGAATTTTGTTTGGGGACAAAACGAAGAATATTTTGGTTTTTTTTCCGAGAAGGATTTCTATGTTTGTACATTTCGATTGATTTTTTCTTGGGAAAACACTTTTCAGCACTCGCAATACACTCACTCTACTTACCCGCTCGGGCGCCAGTTAAGGTGTCCTTTATTGGTCACTTGATAAGGAGAAGTCCGTTCATGCTTGCTTGGGTTGATACAATTTTATTCCTTGATTCTTAATCTAACAATTGGTTCGATATTTAATGGAAATAATGTTTAAAGGATACAATTTGGAATTGAGTAAAAGAATATTAGGTTCAGCTGCCAGGTTCTGAGGTCCGGAGAAGACTGACTACGCAGAGTCGTGACCCTCCGATCGTCAGTCCGGAGTTGGCCGATTTCCCATTCCAACTCTATGTGTGGTGTCAACGTGTGTGGTGTCGGCGTGTGTGGTGTCAGCTTTCCGGTCAAGAGTCGGCGTACACTTTGTGTCAAGAGTTGGTGTCAGCTCTCCCGCAACATTTGAGTCAGCGTACATAGTTGCACACTTATGACTTAGTTGCACTCTTGCGACATAGCCGGATGTACTTGAACCCACAGCACTTGAATATTGGGAATTGTGCTTATGTTGTGGATTCGGGTTTAAGAGTCTGGGTCGAGTTCAGGGCGTAGTGGTAGGGGGCGAATAATGCTGAGCAAAGGGAGGGGCTCGAATGTGCCGGGTGATAACTTATATTACCCCGTTATATAGCAGTTGCACAGTGGGTCGTGAGCTGACAATAAATAAATGAACTTAAATAAATTTTTTGTTGCGAAAATGAATCCGTTTTTCGAGTGTGCCTCTTCTGGAAGGAAAGTATTTCTTAGTCAAAGTGCAGTTGTGTTTTTTGAGGATCTTCAAGGATTACTGTCCTCCTTGAAAGGAGTGAAGACATTTCCGGAGGCGATGATAAATGTGCGGCTTAGCGAAGTTGAAGGCATCTTCACGGATTTCAAGAGTACACACAAGGAGCTGTCCGAGCTGGATATTTGAGAACTCAGGAGCGATCACCGTTCTCGACCATGGTGAACACACACCCATTCATAAATCGGGTCCTGCTCACGAGCTCACGAACAAAGATTATGACGTCGCATTGGAGCTGCTAAACAAAAGGTTTAGTAATCGCAGGCTCATTTTTCAAGCTCATGTTACTGAGATAATGACTCTCTAATCCACGTTGCTATTTCAGAATGTTGTTGATGCCACGCAGTCTAAGTGGAAGGAAATGCAAGCTGATTCGGATTCCTTGGATTCCATTCCAACGTGGGAGTATATCGCCAGTTTCCTTGAGCAGAGATGCCGGACATTAGAGAGCATGGACTTGCCGACGACATTATATGCACCAAACCTTGCGGTAGGACGGCGTAGACTTTTTCATCCAGGTAACTCTGCATTTTTGATAACAAACTCTACGGCATGCATGATTTGTGATGGCTATTATCACAAAGTTAATAAACTCCTGCCCAAGGTTTTTAAGCTTGTCGCCTGAGGATCGTTTAGGCAAAGTTAGGCGAATGGATTTTTGCCGTAAGTGCCTTGGGTTTTGACACCTATCTCAGCATTGCAATGCGTCAAGCTGTCGTGCGTGTGGACGCAGGCATTATAGTCTGCCGCATTTTGGTGGCAATTCGCCAGCTTAAGGCCAACACCCCTCTCCCGAGGTTTCCACATCTAGCGACGCTGCTTCTGGTTCAGCGTCCACCGCCGTCAATTCTCTCGTCGCTAAGGATTGTTTTGGTGATGTGGTGCTACTAGCCACTGCCAATATTTTGGTCAGGAATCGCTACGGAGTTCTACTGCCCTGCCGAGCGCTGCTCGCAGGCTGGCGAACTAGCGGCAGCTGCGGAAGATAAGGTTTGTATCCGGTATAGGTCATATGTTATCCAGTGAGGATGTGAAGCCGCTCTTGACTTTGGCAGCGAAATGGCTACCGAGATGCCATCGCCCAGCTGCAGTGACAACGAGGACGAAAACGACGTTTACGGAGTGTGTCGGGTGTGCTGCTGAGGACGGCGTTCCGAGCTACAAGGCGGGCAGTCAACAAATTGTTCCTGCTGCCTCTTCATGATGCTATTGAAAGCTCATCTTCCAACGGGGGGAGTATGTCGCGTCAAGCTGCCGCCGGAAAGTTTGGCCGGCAATAATTTATTGAATTTGTTTATCTTTTCTTTCATCTTTATTTCTCTATTCGCGTCGCCCGCTCTCGCGCACTCGATCGGCCACCGTCTGTCAACATGCGCTATCTTTGTTATTTAATGAGATTAGTTTATCTCAACACTTTCAAAAAAAACTTAAAGTGGCTGTTTACTTAAATTTTCACAACGACGGTAAGAAAATACAAGCTCTCGACTCAAAGGTATAATTCGCTATATTCAACCAAAAAAGAACTTAAGCCTAGCTTATCTATTGCGGCAATTGTCAATGTTATTATATTTGCGCGCCTTTCCGTTGACTATAAATTTATCTGGTAACTTGCGGCAGCAGCAGCAGCTGCGAGCCTCGACCCCCGACAGGTTGATACCCAATTTTTACAAAACGCCAAATGTAAAGGAATGTCCTCAGCAAATATCCTGACAAATAAACCTAGAAACTTTCCTTCTGCAGTAGATGGCCACTAGGATGTGCTAAAGAAATAAAAAATAAGCTAAAAAATGTTGCCCGCCGAGCGCTGCTCGCAGGCTGGCGAACTAGCGGCAGCTGTGGAAGATAAGGTCTGTATCCGGTATAGGTCATATGTTATCCAGTGAGGATGTGAAGCCGCTCTTGACTTTGGCAGCGAAATGGCTACCGAGATGCCATCGCCCAGCTGCAGTGACAACGAGGACGAAAACGACGTTTACGGAGTGTGTCGGGTGTGCTGCTGAGGACGGCGTTCCGAGCTACAAGGCGGGCAGTCAACAAATTGTTCCTGCTGCCTCTTCATGATGCTATTGAAAGCTCATCTTCCAACGGGGGGAGTATGTCGCGTCAAGCTGCCGCCGGAAAGTTTGGCCGGCAATAATTTATTGAATTTGTTTATCTTTTCTTTCATCTTTATTTCTCTATTCGCGTCGCCCGCTCTCGCGCACTCGATCGGCCACCGTCTGTCAACATGCGCTATCTTTGTTATTTAATGAGATTAGTTTATCTCAACACTTTCAAAAAAAACTTAAAGTGGCTGTTTACTTAAATTTTCACAACGACGGTAAGAAAATACAAGCTCTCGACTCAAAGGTATAATTCGCTATATTCAACCAAAAAAGAACTTAAGCCTAGCTTATCTATTGCGGCAATTGTCAATGTTATTATATTTGCGCGCCTTTCCGTTGACTATAAATTTATCTGGTAACTTGCGGCAGCAGCAGCAGCTGCGAGCCTCGACCCCCGACAGGTTGATACCCAATTTTTACAAAACGCCAAATGTAAAGGAATGTCCTCAGCAAATATCCTGACAAATAAACCTAGAAACTTTCCTTCTGCAGTAGATGGCCACTAGGATGTGCTAAAGAAATAAAAAATAAGCTAAAAAATGTTGCCCGCCGAGCGCTGCTCGCAGGCTGGCGAACTAGCGGCAGCTGTGGAAGATAAGGTCTGTATCCGGTATAGGTCATATGTTATCCAGTGAGGATGTGAAGCCGCTCTTGACTTTGGCAGCGAAATGGCTACCGAGATGCCATCGCCCAGCTGCAGTGACAACGAGGACGAAAACGACGTTTACGGAGTGTGTCGGGTGTGCTGCTGAGGACGGCGTTCCGAGCTACAAGGCGGGCAGTCAACAAATTGTTCCTGCTGCCTCTTCATGATGCTATTGAAAGCTCATCTTCCAACGGGGGGAGTATGTCGCGTCAAGCTGCCGCCGGAAAGTTTGGCCGGCAATAATTTATTGAATTTGTTTATCTTTTCTTTCATCTTTATTTCTCTATTCGCGTCGCCCGCTCTCGCGCACTCGATCGGCCACCGTCTGTCAACATGCGCTATCGTTGTTATTTAATGAGATTAGTTTATCTCAACACTTTCAAAAAAAACTTAAAGTGGCTGTTTACTTAAATTTTCACAACGACGGTAAGAAAATACAAGCTCTCGACTCAAAGGTATAATTCGCTATATTCAACCAAAAAAGAACTTAAGCCTAGCTTATCTATTGCGGCAATTGTCAATGTTATTATATTTGCGCGCCTTTCCGTTGACTATAAATTTATCTGGTAACTTGCGGCAGCAGCAGCAGCTGCGAGCCTCGACCCCCGACAGGTTGATACCCAATTTTTACAAAACGCCAAATGTAAAGGAATGTCCTCAGCAAATATCCTGACAAATAAACCTAGAAACTTTCCTTCTGCAGTAGATGGCCACTAGGATGTGCTAAAGAAATAAAAAATAAGCTAAAAAATGTTGCCCGCCGAGCGCTGCTCGCAGGCTGGCGAACTAGCGGCAGCTGTGGAAGATAAGGTCTGTATCCGGTATAGGTCATATGTTATCCAGTGAGGATGTGAAGCCGCTCTTGACTTTGGCAGCGAAATGGCTACCGAGATGCCATCGCCCAGCTGCAGTGACAACGAGGACGAAAACGACGTTTACGGAGTGTGTCGGGTGTGCTGCTGAGGACGGCGTTCCGAGCTACAAGGCGGGCAGTCAACAAATTGTTCCTGCTGCCTCTTCATGATGCTATTGAAAGCTCATCTTCCAACGGGGGGAGTATGTCGCGTCAAGCTGCCGCCGGAAAGTTTGGCCGGCAATAATTTATTGAATTTGTTTATCTTTTCTTTTATCTTTATGTCTCTATTCGCGTCGCCCGCTCTCGCGCACTCAATCGGCCACCGTCTGTCAACATGCGCTATCGTTGTTATTTAATGAGATTAGTTTATCTCAACACTTTCAAAAAAAACTAAAAGTGGCTGTTTACTTAAATTTTCACAACGACGATAAGAAAATACAAGCTCTCGACTCAAAGTTATAATTCGCTATATTCAACCAAAAAAGAACTTAAGCCTAGCTTATCTATTGCGGCGAAGCGGGGCGAATTCGCAAGAGAGCGCAACTGAGCTTTTATTTCGCTCCCGCTCCGCTCTATGCTAACTTAGACTAGATTTCAATTTTTTCTTGACTTTTAATTATGCTACTAATCTAATCTAATCATTCTACACCGGTCCCGATGAAGCTGGTCTGCTGCGAACAGGACCAGACCGCCCTTCCTGATGTCTTCCTGCTCCCAATGCCACTTCGACCGCATCGCTGCCAAAACGTTTGCTTGATTGACGAGACAAGCCGCCATCGCCGTAAGCACGTTAGACCCGGCCCGCCTGTCAACAAATGCCCGGGAGTCAACGCCTCGCCGTCGCTTAAGTCCTGACTGAGGGCGTCCAGGGGCCGCGAATTCATCACGGCTTCGACTCCAACGAGGACGGTCTGCAGCTCATCTGCGGTCAATCTCGCGCTGCCCATCGCTTGTTGGAGTAGGTGCTTTGCAGATTTGACACCTGCCTCACATAGTCTGCCCATGTGCGGACCCATGATCCTTTTCTGATGCGTATTGTCGCAGTTCGTCCGCCTCGTCCTCAATTCGCTGCCGCAGTGCCGCGAAGTGGTGACTCGCTCCGACGAAGTTCCGACGAAGTGCGGACATCCTCGGCGCCCAACGAACCTTTAAAATGCCAATAAAAGGAATCAGTTGATAAATCAGATACTACTTCTAAATGAACTGCCTTGGACGCAAAGCAAACAAAAAGGGCAAGGTAGGACTTGTAGGTTGGCCTACCACGAATATTCAATGTCGTTTCAATAGGGCCTTAGAAATCCACGCCACATATAGAGAATAGGCGGAGAGCACGGTTTCGATCTACGGGTAAATCTCCCATGATTTGAGTCATCAGATGAGGCTTGCATTTAAAACAGCGTATGCATGACCGACTATCTGGCTGCAGACTTCCTACGCGTTTACTATTCAAACATGCTGTCGCAAGACACTCACCAGTGCTCGTGGATCCACATGAAAATTCGACTCGTGCAAGTATCGGACCTAGTTCTGGACAAATTGAGAGCGCTTCGTCAACAATAATGGAAACTTGACATCGTACGATATAGGAGCGTTAGCTAGTCGCCCCCCGACACGCAACAACGAAAAGGCAAGCCCAGACTGAGAAGCTTCATGGACAAATGGATTTAGCTTCTGTAGACTTGGACTAACAACAAGGTTTTTTCGAATATTTTTAATTTCCTTTTGTTACTCGTGCTCTTGAACTATCTGGACAACTTTATTAAAAGCTTCTTGATATTCCACAGGTGAAGGTACACTATCAAAAGGAACTACTAATTTTTTACACTTCTTTATAAAGCGGAACATGTAAACGAACACTCTCAGCAGTTTTAAGTGAGAGGAAAATCCTTCTATCACTTCCAATAAATATGAAGTGGAGACCATTGCGGTTAACCCGACCGCATTCTTTTTTACTTCCATCTGCAACACCTCTGGTGACGGATCGATTCCACCGTCTCCTTTTACGTCTCCACCTCTTGACACGATACCTGCCGGATTCTGTTTAGTTGGTACATGCCGCCACGTGCTATCCTCTGACTACTCTTGAATCTTAGCAACTCTATTTGATACGAACGTTGACAACGACGATGGATGGGAACGTATCCAATGAAGACAAACTTCGGTCGGTACTTTCGGATCGGTACTTTTATAAGAGGCTTGATTTTGCGGCAGAGGTCTGCGAGAAGGTGAGCGGCACAAAACTCAAGGCGGGGGAGCGTCTTTGTCTTGAGCGGCGCTACTTTGGACTTTGCAGTCAGCAACGAGGCTTTAAAACCTTCTGCAGATTCGCAACGAATATAGACGCAGGCTCCATACGCTCTCATCGATGCGTCAGAAAAGGCATGAATTTGAATTGGTGACTTCGGCTCACTCAAATCTCGGTATTGAGATATCTTCTACCTGTGACAATGCGAGCTGAATTTTGTTCCACGCTGATTCCAAATGCAGTGGAATCGACTCATACCAATCTAGCTTATTAAGCCAAGGCTCCTGCAACAGGATCTTTCCTTTAATAAGGATTGGGCTTAATAAGCCAAGGGGGTCGAATAGCTTTGATGTCACCGAAAGAATGTTCCGCTTAGTCGCCCTTTGACCCATGACTGACTTATCAATTTTAAATTTAAACATGTCATCTTTGGGAATCAAGCGATTCCCAATGCCTTAGTCAGCTCTGAGTGTGTGTTATTGGCTTAACGGTGCTCTCGGATGCAGTAACTTCAGGCGAGTTTGAAAACCACTTACTCAATTCAAACCCAGAGTTTTGAAGAACCTGAGTTAATTCAGACTTAATTGTCTTTAGCTCCTCCACGCAACCAGCACCCGATAACATGTCGTCGACGTAAAAGTCAGACCCAATAACTTTAGCAGCTCGAGGGAATGTATTTTTCGCGGAATCACTCAACCTCTTCAAACACCTTATGGCCAGGAATGGGGCTGGTGCAGTGCCATATGTAACGGTGTTGAGCTTGCACAATTTCAAGGACTCCGATGGTTCTTTTCTCCACACTATCAACTGGTATCGCCTATCTGCTTCATTCACCATTACTTGGCGATACATCATTTTGATGTCGGCTATCAGAGCGAATTTGTTTAGCCGAAACCGAAGAAGAGTTGAGTACAGCTCTTCCTGAATTGTTGGACCCACCTTCAACATTTTTGTGTGGATGTCTTACAGGACGCATCAAAAACGACTCGTAGTTTGGTCGTTGTACTTTGAGGCCGTAAGACACACTGGTGGGGTATTACGTAGTGTGGCGTAGCAGGAACATCATTGCGTACAGGGGACATATGATCTAGGGATTCGTATTCTTCCATAAATTCCACATACATTTTCTTTAAGTTCGGATCTCGAGATAATCTTCTCTCGAGCGTCAAAAAACGGCGTTTGGCTATCTCGAATAAGTTGCCCAAAACGCTTGGATCCGTCTTAAATGGAAGTCTGACTTCGAATCGACCTGAAGGCAGTATTCTAGTAGTCTTTTGATTATGTTCCTCACACAACTCCTGTTCTGGCGACAAATTCTTTTTAGAAGATGGAACTTCTTCCAATGACCAGAATTTTTTCAAATTGTGATCTATCGATTCTAATATTTCTTCCTGGCAATTCAGGCTAGAGACCGGTTGATGAGGAGTTGAAGAATTTGCCTTGTATTTTACCGATACTATCCATCCAAGTATCCAGTATGGGATGGTTCGGACCTTGCTTTATTTGGCCATCGGACAAAAGTTCGAAAAATGACTCAGCTCCAATTGACATATCTATCCGCTGAGGTTTATAAAAATATGGGTCTGCTAAGGGCAAGTTCTTTGGTAGGGTCCAATTTGTTAAGTTCCCTGACTGGTCAGGGTGATAGCCTGAAATGGTTTTTAAAATCCAATAGTCGAACGGAAACTCGCTACCATTGATTCTCGACTTCACCACAGGGTGTATCTATTTCTTTACTTGTGAATTAGATTGACCAATTCCAAGCAAGTTGATGCACGATTCCTCCCCTAAGCGTTGAGCAAGATCTTCAGTAATGAAGTTCATTTGTGACCCTGAGTCAAGTAATGCTCGGGCTAATATGTGCTCGCCACTTTTTGCTCGAACTCTTGAAATATGAAAATAATGAACCATAAATCGATGACACAGTGTCGATGAGACCCCCAACGACGACGCAGACGGCTGGGAAATTTTCGGAAAGCTGAACAATTGACTTATTTGGTTCGAAAAGATGAGACATTCGTTTACATAGACTCTATCCGTTATCATAGACTTGATAGTTCGTAAGGCTTCACCACAGAGGCAAGAAATTAAATGATTAAATTTCTCAATAACAGGAATGTACCAAGGTCTCGAAAAGACTTATAAAATTTTTGAACTCCGAATAATTTCCACTGAATTTTGGTAATGCTAAACTGGGAAGTCTAGCGGGAGTCCTCAGCATTACATAAGGACACAATCCTTGCCTTGGTTGTGATTGTTAATTCTTCCAACTCGGCACCAAATTCATCCATTTCGTCTAACTGCCCGATCTGGTCTTGCAACTTATTTGCTTTAGAAATTGTCTCATCTAAAACCTGAAGCCTGCATTCTAGCTCGGTCTTTGCTAGAGGAAGTGATCCAGCTTCCAAACGTTCCTCTAACCGGGGAATGCTTTTAACTTTAACATTTAATCTTCTTTTAAAATCATGAAGGGTCGTGGAACGAATTTTGGATTTATTACTCTCCATTCTATAATTATTTATTTTCTAAAAAGAAGCGACTTCGATGCAATTTAAATATTTAAAATTTAAAAAATAAATAAAATTTTAATATGTAAATAAAATTAAATAAATTTTAATTTTAATTTCGGTACAAACAACGAAAACAATAATAATTAATTAATTTACTAAATTACTTTTATTTAAAATTTTTTAATTTAAAGTAATTCTGTGAATTATTTTTTTTATAAAAAAAATAAATTATTAATTTTCAACCAACGAAAAATATAATTAATTAATTAATTGATAGTCGAAATATAGTCGAGGCACTGAGTATTTAAATATTTGTTCGCCAGTGATAACGAAAACAATATACCGAACCAAATTGTAGGGTATCGCGTCACTTGGCGTTCCGTTGAACAAAAACAGCAAAAAATTCATATACGTGCATACATACAGCAGCGGATAACGGAGGGAGGCGAAAACGATAAGTTCACCGCTGAATCATTTGTATGTTCCAAATTATTTATGCACAAATATACAACATTTTTTTGCTGCACTTTACCTATTTTATTGGAAAATATTTGCAATATAGAGAACGAGGGGTAGGGGCGACACTGATTTTGGAATAATTTATGCGTCTTTATTTTGCCCACAGGCAATTGTTCATTTATATTAGCAATATTTTAATGAAATTTAAATAAAACTTTATTATTCATTTTAGCTCTACTATTTTGAAGTACGTATGCGCCAAGAATTGAAAGGAGGGTGCAATATTCCAGCACAAGACGAATATTATTTTGTCTTTTCTCGACTTTCAATTTTTTGCAGAAATGCCTGCAGTTCTGATTTTGGATCCTTTAATCCTGCGGCTACTTCCCTAGGATACTCGATGGAGGTGCAGGACATGGGGATGACGATGACTTCAGTTGATACAAATGTTGTTTCGCGACGCGAACTTTAAATTGTTTTTTGTTTATTGTTTTTTAAAATTCATAGCACTACCGTCGCGAGCAACTTTTTGTTTTATTTTTTTTGTTTGCTATATATTCTTTGTGTCACTGTCACTAGTTGCTTTATTTATAAATTATAGTAAACAAGTCCAAACGAGGGCGCCAAAATTTTTAATGAGATTAGTTTATCTCAACACTTTCAAAAAAACTAAAAGTGGCTGTTCAATAAAATTTTCACAAGGACGAAAAGAAAATACAAGCTCTCGACTCAACGTTATAATTCACTATATTCAACCAAAAAAGAACTTAAGCCTAGCTTATCTATTGCGGCGAAGCGGGGCGAATTCGCAAGAGAGTGCAACTGAGCTTTTATTTCGCTCCCGCTCCGCCCTATGCTAACTTAGACTAGACTTCAATTTTTTCTCGACTTTTAATTATGCTACTAATATAATCTAATCATTCTACAGTTGTCTCGCTCTCTCGGGGTATCTCTCGGACGCTCCGCAGCATCAAGCGTTTACCCGCGCTCCCGCATAACTGAAATAGAGATTTTGGAATAAAATATTTCAAAATATATTATAAGTAAATGTAAAATACTATTAAATTAATTAAATGAAAATTATTTAAAATTTTTCCCTATAGAAATACGTGAAAAAACATACTTTCATTGAATTTCATTTTTTGGTTGTGAGTCAACCACAAATCTGGAGAATTACCTATATACAAGGTGAGTTCCAAAAAGTAAACAAGACTTAAAAAAAATAATAAATCAAAAACAATTTATTTTATTTAAAACAGTCTCCATCTGCTTCAAATCAGTTCCGTAGAGCTCCGTGTTCGTCCGTAAAGCGTTATGCGGCCACTACGTCGAACTCGCGGGCATAACGGTAGGTCCCGGAGTCGTAGTCAAAGAACGTATAAAAGTTCTGACTAAATTGAACTGGGTTCTTCAAGGGTCTGCTCGGATTAAACAGGCGCTTGCTGTGATCAGGCTGCAGTTGATGTGAGATTCTTGAAGTCCTGGGTTGGTTCTTCTCAAGTACAGATACAGGTACTCCTACATGTGGTCCGTTTCACGGGAGCAATACTTGAAGTAGGTTTGGCAACGAGTGGCCTACTTGTGGTCAGTGTCACGGGTGCAACACTCGAAGTAGGTTGGGTAACGTGGGTCCTACTTATGGTCAGTTTCACGGGAGCAACACTCGAAGTAGGTTTGGTATCGCGGGTCCTACTTGTGGTACGTTTTACGGGAGCAACACTCGACCTAGGTTAGATAACGAAAGTTCTACTTGTGGTCCGTTTACACAAGAGCAAAACTGGAAGTAGGTTAATTTTAACTGCCGTAACTTGACACTTAACTATCTTTATTTCAGAAGAACAATTATTTTATAAAATGCTCAAATATACATTTACTAAGTCTAGGGAATGTTCCCCACCTCTAAGTCTGCTGACTCAGATTGCTTGAAAATTATTATAATATTTATTTAATCAAATTAAATAAAATAATTATGAGAATATACTCCTTGACCCATCGTTTCCAGAAAAGTTCTGCCACCTCATTGGCCTGGTGCCAGCGTTGCCTTACATCCGAGTCCTTGGTGACGATTGGCTTGTACCCGTCTGCGGATCCTAACAATAAATGATTTGGAGTGAAGGCATCATCATCTTTTGCGTCTAAGGATACGAATGTTAGAGGACGGGAATTGATAACGTACTCAAGGCGTTCATCAAGGCGTTTCTTAGGCTTTCGTCGTTAAAACTTTAATTAGGAGAGATGCTTTTCAATATTATTTTGATTGATCGTATTAAGCGCTCCCAAGCTCCCCCCATGTGTGGAGCGCCTGGAGGATTGAAATTCCATTTAATTTCGTCGTATTTAATGGTTAGGTTATTGAAGTCTTTATTCTTCAGCTATTCCTTAACAACTTTCTCAGTTGCCTTGAAATTGGTTCCATTATCCGAGTATATTTCTCTTGGAGTTCCTCGTCGGGCCATAAAGATTGCGAGGCACATTACACATGAGCTTGTATCGAGGCTATACGCTATCTCTATATGTACGGCGCGTATAGTAAGGCACGTAAATATCACGCCCCACCTTTTCTCCTTGTGTCGGCCTACGTTGACCGCGATGGGGCCAAAGAAGTCCACTCCAGTATAAGTGAATGGTCTTTGAAAGCTGGCGATCCTGGCTGCAGGTAATGGGGCCATCTGCGGCACTATTGGAGCTGCTGTATTGTTTTTACATTTCTAGCACCCTTTTCGAACGGACTTGTATACCACGCGTAACTGAGGTATAAAGAACTGACTCCTGATTATGTTTATAGTTCCCTCATGCAGCAAATGGTGGTTGCTCTCGCGAAAGTGCTTGACAAGGAGATATGTAACCGGGTGGCGTTTTGGTAGTACTATTTGGTCGTCGTTCGGGTTTATAGTTTGAGACCTTCCTTGGGTGCGAATTATGCCGCAATCGTCTAGGTAGATGTTTAACCCAATAAGCGCGCTGGTCCTTTGAATATTGTTGTCTTTTTGGAGAGAATCTAATTCGTCCTTGAATGCTTCGTTTTGGGCTACTTTATAAAGTATGTTCTTTCCTTGCATAATTATTTTATCTGACAACGTTTTGGTGATGGTTTCTCCTCGACATTTCGCTTTCAGGTTTTTTACGTACATGATGAACGTCGCTGTGGCTCGATAAAGTCGTTTCCAGATTGAGAATGATTCAATGTTTAGTTTTATAAGCACTGGTATACTTTGGTTACTAAAACTACCTTTTCGAGCTCGTTATTATCGTTTCCCGGTGGAAGACTTGGTTGATGATTTGGCCACTAGTCTTTGGGACTTTTCAGGAATGCCGGTCCGCTGGTCCACTGCTCCAGGATTGGTTTGGCGATAAAATGACTAGACTAGATGACTAGCAATGACTAGATTTGTCGTGATGTCAAATCCTTTGATCACGCGAAGGTAGCACACAGCTGCATATACGTATTCGCTCACATCGGTATGCAGCAATGGTGAGTAATGTCGTGGTATATGTACAGACTTAGCGTGTGATAGTATTTTGTTCAGCAACTCTGTGAAGGTTCCGGTAATTCGTCGTCCCATCCGATCCCTGATCGCCATGTTTCTTGTAGAAGAATTTTAAGTCCAATAGTATAGCATAACAAAAATCCAAGGGGGTCATAAATTGACATCAGAACCTGTAGAGCCTTTTAGTGGGGCGGACCGTATCACTTAGTACATTCCTTTCTAGTATTGCGAATCTGAAAATATATTTAAATGTATCACTCTCCGGATTCCAAAACATACCCAAGACTTTCTCAGTGTCTCCTAAGTCCTTTCTAGGCTGTGTTGGGGCTGACTCTTTATTTAATGCGTTTAAGACTTGGGGTGAATTGGAAGTCCAGTTTCTGATATGGAAACCCCCAGCTGAATGTATTAGTTTGACCGCCTTCGACACTTTAGTAGCTTCCTCTTCGTCGTTTAGACTGTCTATATAATCGTCAACTTAATGAGCTCGGGTGATGGCTTCATAGGCTCTTGGATACTGCATCTTGTAGTCCTCCGCATTTTTGTCCCTGACGTAATGAGCTATACAAGGGGCGCAAGATATTCCGAACGACATTGCTCTCATTACGTATTCCTTTGGACTTTGCATTCGCTCGTCGATCCACAGGAAACGCTGTACATGAATGTCGCTTTCCTTTATCTGCTATATCACCTATATATCTGCTATATCACCGCAGACCGCTATCTTGCCGACTCTGAATGTCATCAAAACGTCGGACAGTGGATGTAAAAGATCCGGACCAGTAAGCATGAAGTCATTTAAGGAGACACCGATGGTGTAGCCTTTTTCCATCAGATTGTTGACAAGCTCCTGAATTTTTACTCGTAGATCTGGTTCCTTCTCAATTTTAGCTTTCAGACAATTTAGGCGTTTTAATGCGTTTGTGTAGCTTTCAGGAAGTACCGTATCTTTATGGCGCCAAAGCAGGCCGATTTCGTACCGTCCGTCGATTTTTACGCACGTCTCTTGCATAATTTTGAAAGCTTTTTCATCATCTTTAGAGTGAAATGTCCTTAGAATTACGTGTTCTACGTTGAAGCTTTCTTTAACGGCCTTATCAACCTTGGGCATCCATGCTGTACTGGACGTGGGTGTGTACGTTGTTGGCCCTGGAGTAAATTGATGGCGTCACTGTGGATGCTGCTTCGGCGATTATGTAGAGCCAGTCGCTGAACGACTTAATCAATGCAGCGCTTGAGTCTTTTGGGAGCATAGCCCAGGTCAGTTTGTAATGGCTGGGAAGTTTGTCTACTAACTCTCTCAACAGCATGGGGTTGTTTAGGTGGTCATTAAGCTGACAAGCCTCCATTGTAGCACAAATATTTCGTACTGCCAAGGCATAATCTATGAGAGTGTCAAGTCGTTCCTTATTGATAGAGATTTTTCTCGCTTTTTCAATTAATCTCTCTAGTATCTGATCGGGACGTCCGAAAAACGTCTTGAGCGTGTTTATGACGTCAGGGACCATAACTGGAAGCAGAAGCTTATCTCTTACTAGTTCGAGTGCCTTTCCCTTGAGGCATTTTTGGAGTCGTAGCATATTTTCGACATTTGAAAACCCAGCTACAGTGGTACTATTTTCAAATGCACTGAGTAACGCTGGCCAGTCATCCGGATTGCCATTGAATGTCGGTAGATCGGGTAACAGTATTTGACGTGCTGACAGCTTGTACTTGTAGGCCCGAATGATGTGGTCAGAGCGGCTCCACTTTGCTGAGCTAGTATATTGTACTTTTGTTCAATGTAGCTTTGATCGGCCTGCCGCTTTTCCTCTAGCATTTGTAGCATTAGAGTATTGTTTTGTATCAAAATATGTTCATTGGCACGTTCAGCTTGTGAAGAAGTCGGCAGTTGCTTGTGCTGTTTTTTCACAGCCCCGGTCGAGTGCCCCGATATCGGAGCAATGTTGGTACGGTCTAGCGAAACGGTTATTTGCGAAGCGACACTTTGGACAGCGGCTGTGTCGGCGTCAGTCAGCGTAGTTGAGTCAGGTGGCTGTTTACTGCAGGAGACGCACTTCCATCCTTTTGTGTTCTGGGTGTTCTCGTCTCGAACGCAGCCAAAGGGGTACCACGTCGTGCAAATATCGCAATGCACCCATATAATGTCTTTGCCGGTACTACTCTTTTTGCATGCACTGCATTCTGTTTGGTTGTATTCACGGGATATCATGGTTATTACTTCTGTTCTTCTTGCTTCTTGCTTTATTAGACAAGAAAGAACTGAGCTGTATTTGTGTTCAAGTTAATTACGCAGCAAAGTGAACTTCTTCGTTCATGTATGAATAGATACGCAATAAAACCAAAGATCACAAACGGGGAGTTTGAGTAAGTATTTTTTAATTAATGTTGCAGCCCAGGATGACAATGTCCAAAAAAACACGTTCTAATAGCACGCTTTTAATTATTATAATATTTATTTAATCAAATTACACGAGCTTTAAAAAATCTTGTTCGTCTTACGCTTCTTCTGAGACTAACTCTTTGAGATGACATTTTTTAATTCGCTTGTTCTGCTACTAACTCGTTCGTTATTTTACCATATGTTGTCGTGTTGGCGCTAACAGTGCCAATAGATTAGTGGGTCTGATTATTGAATATTGCGACACGCTGATGAACATTAATTAGATCAGATTTCTAGGTGTGACTTTTTGCACGGTCCAGAAGCATGTCGAATGACTGTTGAAGCCGATCCAAATCCCGGGAGTTGCCATAACACTCTGGACTTCATCGAAACAAGAAAATACCAAATTTTGTAGCGTAGGCAACACTTGAAACTCGATAAGTGTGGTAATGAGCGACTATATGAGCGTTTTATTCTGTTGAGAAATCTGTGGACAGGAATTCAAACTGACTGACAATCGATATTCTAGCAGATAAGCTGCTCCGCGACATCCCCGCTTCCGTGAAGCATTTGCATTCATTTCAAGCAGAAGAGCCAGCATCGAAGAAGGACGAATCATCCTGACTCGACCGTCTATCCATTCCGCCGCTCGTCTGGGCACTCCATCTACTGCTGATTGGGTCCAGCATATTGGGTACTCCTTTCAGTAAGTCGTTGGGAGATAGTGGAGCCCCCTGATCCATAGTGACTGGCATTTGCGTTAGTGGGAGAGAATTAACTATGTTCGCCGCCTCGATCAAAAGATTCTCCAGAACATGTTCCATGGGAGCCAGCTCCCTCATCGTATGGGCCAGCATCTTATTGACGCACTAGATCATCCTTTCCCAGGCGCCATCCTCACCTCGGTTCGCTGGACAGTTGAAAATCCATTTGATTTCTTTGGACGACACCTCACCCTAGATCTTCTTTCTGGCCTTTCGATTGGCTCCAACAAAATTTTTCATAATATCGCTCCTCATCTTGACCACCGGTCCTCGCCGGCTCATGAAATTTCTCATAGCGATGATGCAGGAATCTGCAGATAAATCATGGGCCATCTACAAATGCATGGCCCCCGTGGTTAAACAGGTGAACAGTGCCTCCCACCTTTCTCGACGCGACGACCAATCGTTCGTGCAGAGCCCGGGCTCTCGTGCAGCCACGGGCTCTCGTGCAGCCACTACCACTAGAGGAGCTCTTCGGCCAATTCTCTTCTGGCTCCCGTACGACTGTCGGCCGCGTAGTCATCGTGGCCCTTGAGTGATCCCCACATGGCGTTGCGGCATGGTTGCGTCGTCTGCCACGTTTTCGGCAATCGGTATTCCAAAAAAACTGTTTATACCGCCGGTGGGTGCAGCTTATCCAGTGCAGCACTATTTTGGAATCAGGCCCGATTACTTATCTGCCTATCTCGACACTGTGTTCATCTGCACATTTCGTTTGGGAACATACGCCTGCACGTCATCGTTTGCTTAGTTGGCTTGCCAATATACCGTCGCAGCGAACGCCGAGTGGCGCACATAAACGTGCAGCTGAAGTGCTCGTACTCGTCCAGTACTAAAATAGTAGCGTGGACATCGAAACTCCCTCACGTAGCTCATCTCTTGCCGCCAGCACTCGAATGCCGTGGCTATCTCGCCTGGCAACGGCTCATCCCATGTGATTCCTTTCCGCCAAATCTGTCGCATAGGTAGCTTGGCGGTTACCATGTAGCAGCTCAAGAACCCAATCGGATCAAATGTGGACATCACTTAGCTGAGGAACTCCCTCTTCGTAGGGTCGCTTTCCCCGGTGATCACCTGCTGGGAACCGATGGTACTTGTCGTAGAATCTGAAGTCATCTGTAGCCGGATACCAATACATGCCCAATACCTTCTGCTCGTATTCGGACAACTGGACGTTCTCGTTGGGGCCTAACGGATTTAAGGCTCTGACCAACTCGCCGAGCTGGAAGAAAACCGATGCAGATCAAAACCGGCACTTGCGTTTATCGTTTGCATGTACTCGTTTTGTGACGTCGAATGCTTCATCCTCGGGTGCGAAGCTGTCTATGTAATCGTCTACGTAGTGGTACTCATGCTGCGCTGAGCATGGTATACAAGCTGCTCCAAACGTCTTCACTGTCATCTCGTAGATCTCCGGGTCGTTTCGGACGTTTCGGACACCACAACTAGTCACTGTTGCCGTAAATGACCTGCCGCTCTAGTCGTCATGCGTATCCGTTCTTGACGTAGTCAACCATGATTCCATTGTAGGCCTGCGCTAAGTTCGCGTCGCGCATCATTTTCTTTTCGATGTTGACGAGTCGTTGTTGCGCCATGTTGTAACTGTCTGGCAGTCTCATCTCGTCATCCTTCTATAGCACCCAAGTCTGGTAGCGTTGACCCATCCGTTTAGTCGTCCTCTCCAAGATGCCCAGAGTTCGTTCATCGTCGATGGCTGCGACCGGTGGCGCTGGCTTCACTCCGAAGTTCTCTACTTCGAAATAATCGCTGATCATCTTCTCCATAGCGTCATTCTGGGTAACCATCAATGAACTCGCTTGATGTCTTACTGGTCCATATAGATTGGTAGCTGCTGCGTATGGTCTCCCTGTGCCGAAGCTTCTGGTCTGCAGGGGTATTCCTAGGTGCGCATAATCCATTCCAATAACGATCTTTGGCGCAGCGTTTTGTACGGCTTCACAGTTAAGCGTGCTCTCGTCCTTGCCGCCTGACATCTTCTCGACGTAAACGACGATGCAGATCGGAAGACTTAGAATGCTTTCTGCGTACACGTTCCTTAAACCGTGCCGCTTCGGTTTGCTCGCTCCACTGATCTGCAGGCTAACCATCCACGTAGGCTCTGTGGCGGACTTACCGCCATACCACTGCACGCTTAGTTGTCGACTTACACCCTGTAGGTGTAGGCTTCGGGCGAGCTCGTTGTCTATGAACGTCCCAGACGATCCCTCGTCGAGCAGTGCGTACGTGTCCACCTGTTGCTTCTCCCCGTACAGCGTCACGGGCAGAACAGCAGGTGGCCTCCATCCGAATCGACGCAACTAAAGTTTCTATGCGGCATACCTGGCCGCTTTGGTTCTCATTTTTCATACGGCCAGCGCTCCTTAAGCCTCTTGCATGGGCCATGAAAAGTTTACTCACTGTTGGATCCGCTGACTGCGGCATCCAATTGCGTTGACTGATGACCTTGTGTAGCTCCCGTTTGTGGTTGCTCCGTAGCTCCCTCCTGTGACCACCGTCTGAGTGTTTATGACGTCAGGGACCATGACTGGAAGCAGAAGCTTATCTCTTACTAGTTCGAGTGCCTTTCCCTTGAGGCATTTTTGGAGTCGTAGCATATTTTCGACATTTGAAAACCCAGCTACAGTGGTACTATTTTCAAATGCACTGAGTAACGCTGGCCAGTCATCCGGATTGCCATTGAATGTCGGTAGATCGGGTAACAGTATTTGACGTGCTGACAGCTTGTACTTGTAGGCCCGAATGATGTGGTCAGAGCGGCTCCACTTTGCTGAGCTAGTATATTGTACTTTTGTTCAATGTAGCTTTGATTGGCCTGCCGCTTTTCCTCTAGCATTTGTAGCATTAGAGTATTGTTTTGTATCAAAATATGTTCATTGGCACGTTCAGCTTGTGAAGAAGTCGGCAGTTGCTTGTGCTGTTTTTTTCACAGCCCCGGTCGAGTGCCCCGATGTCGGAGCAAAGTTGGTACGGTCTAGCGAAACGGTTATTTGCGAAGCGACACTTTGGACAGCGGCTGTGTCGGCGTCAGTCAGCGTAGTTGAGTCAGGTGGCTGTTTACTGCAGGAGACGCACTTCCATCCTTTTGTGTTCTGGGCGTTCTCGTCTCGAACGCAGCCAAAGTGGTACCACGTCGTGCAAATATCACAATGCACCCATATAATGTCTTTGCCGGTACTACTCTTTTTGCATGCACTGCATTCTGTTTGGTTGTATTCACGGGATATCATGGTTATTACTTCTGTTCTTCTTGCTTCTTGTCTTTGTTGTATCTATGCCTGTTTTCAGCCTTATTAGACAAGAAAGAACTGAGCTGTATTTGTGTTCAAGTTAATTACGCAGCAAAGTGAACTTCTTCGTTCATGTATGAATAGATACGCAATAAAACCAAAGATCACAAACGGGGAGTTTGAGTAAGTATTTTTTAATTAATGTTGCAGCCCAGGATGACAATGTCCAAAAAAACACGTTCTAATAGCACGCTTTTAATTATTATAATATTTATTTAATCAAATTACACGAGCTTTAAAAAAACTTGTTCGTCTTTACGCTTCTTCTGAGACTAACTCTTTGAGATGACATTTTTTAATTCGCTTGTTCTGCTACTAACTCGTTCGTTATTTTACCACATGTTGTCGTGTTGGCGCTAACAGTGCCAATAGATTAGTGGGTCTGATTATTGAATATTGCGACACGCTGATGAACATTAATTAGATCAGATTTCTAGGTGTGACTTTTTGCACGGTCCAGAAGCATGTCGAAGCATGTCCAGAAGCCAGCTCCTTCATCGTATGGGCCAGCATCTTATTGACGCACTAGATCATCCTTTCCCAGGCGCCATCCTCACCTCGGTTCGCTGGACAGTTGAAAATCCATTTGATTTCTTTGGACGACACCTCACCCTAGATCTTCTTTCTGGCCTTTCGATTGGCTCCAACAAAATTTTTCATAATATCGCTCCTCATCTTGACCACCGGTCCTCGCCGGCTCATGAAATTTCTCATAGCGATGATGCAGGAATCTGCAGATAAATCATGGGCCATCTACAAATGCATGGCCCCCGTGGTTAAACAGGTGAACAGTGCCTCCCACCTTTCTCGACGCGACGACCAATCGTTCGTGCAGAGCCCGGGCTCTCGTGCAGCCACGGGCTCTCGTGCAGCCACTACCACTAGAGGAGCTCTTCGGCCAATTCTCTTCTGGCTCCCGTACGACTGTCGGCCGCGTAGTCATCGTGGCCCTTGAGTGATCCCCACATGGCGTTGCGGCATGGTTGCGTCGTCTGCCACGTTTTCGGCAATTGGTATTCCAAAAAAACTGTTTATACCGCCGGTGGGTGCAGCTTATCCAGTGCAGCACTATTTTGGAATCAGGCCCGATTACTTATCTGCCTATCTCGACACTGTGTTCATCTGCACATTTCGTTTGGGAACATACGCCTGCACGTCACCGTTTGCTTAGTTGGCTTGCCAATATACCGTCGCAGCGAACGCCGAGTGGCGCACATAAACGTGCAGCTGAAGTGCTCGTACTCGTCCATTACTAAAATAGTAGCGTGGACATCGAAACTCCCTCACGTAGCTCATCTCTTGCCGCCAGCACTCGAATGCCGTGGCTAGCTCGCCTGGCAACGGCTCATCCCATGTGATTCCTTTCCGCCAAATCTGTCGCATAGGTAGCTTGGCGGTTACCATGTAGCAGCTCAAGAACCCAATCGGATCAAATGTGGACATCACTTAGCTGAGGAACTCCCTCTTCGTAGGGTCGCTTTCCCCGGTGATCACCTGCTGGGAACCGATGGTACTTGTCGTAGAATCTGAAGTCATCTGTAGCCGGATACCAATACATGCCCAATACCTTCTGCTCGTATTCGGACAACTGGACGTTCTCGTTGGGGCCTAACGGATTTAAGGCTCTGACCAACTCGCCGAGCTGGAAGAAAACCGATGCAGATCAAAACCGGCACTTGCGTTTATCGTTTGCATGTACTCGTTTTGTGACGTCGAATGCTTCATCCTCGGGTGCGAAGCTGTCTATGTAATCGTCTACGTAGTGGTACTCATAAATGGCCAGTACCGTCCGGGGATCACTGTGCACGTGCCTTGAAGCATAACGGTCTTCATGTGCTGCGCTGAGCATGGTATACAAGCTGCTCCAAACGTCTTCACTGTCATCTCGTAGATCTCCGGGTCGTTTCGGACATATAACTCCACCACAACTAGTCACTGTTGCCGTAAATGACCTGCCGCTCTAGTCGTCATGCGTATCCGTTCTTGACGTAGTCAACCATGATTCCATTGTAGGCCTGCGCTAAGTTCGCGTCGCGCATCATTTTCTTTTCGATGTTGACGAGTCGTTGTTGCGCCATGTTGTAACTGTCTGGCAGTCTCATCTCGTCATCCTTCTATAGCACCCAAGTCTGGTAGCGTTGACCCATCCGTTTAGTCGTCCTCTCCAAGATGCCCAGAGTTCGTTCATCGTCGATGGCTGCGACCGGTGGCGCTGGCTTCACTCCGAAGTTCTCTACTTCGAAATAATCGCTGATCATCTTCTCCATAGCGTCATTCTGGGTAACCATCAATGAACTCGCTTGATGTCTTACTGGTCCATATAGATTGGTAGCTGCTGCGTATGGTCTCCCTGTGCCGAAGCTTCTGGTCTGCAGGGGTATTCCTAGGTGCGCATAATCCATTCCAATAACGATCTTTGGCGCAGCGTTTTGTACGGCTTCACAGTTAAGCGTGCTCTCGTCCTTGCCGCCTGACATCTTCTCGACGTAAACGACGATGCAGATCGGAAGACTTAGAATGCTTTCTGCGTACACGTTCCTTAAACCGTGCCGCTTCGGTTTGCTCGCTCCACTGATCTGCAGGCTAACCATCCACGTAGGCTCTGTGGCGGACTTACCGCCATACCACTGCACGCTTAGTTGTCGACTTACACCCTGTAGGTGTAGGCTTCGGGCGAGCTCGTTGTCTATGAACGTCCCAGACGATCCCTCGTCGAGCAGTGCGTACGTGTCCACCTGTTGCTTCTCCCCGTACAGCGTCACGGGCAGAACAGCAGGTGGCCTCCATCCGAATCGACACAACTAAAGTTTCTATGCGGCATACCTGGCCGCTTTGGTTCTCATTTTTCATACGGCCAGCGCTCCTTAAGCCTCTTGCATGGGCCATGAAAAGTTTACTCACTGTTGGATCCGCTGACTGCGGCATCCAATTGCGTTGACTGATGACCTTGTGTAGCTCCCGTTTGTGGTTACTCCGTAGCTCCCTCCTGTGACCACCGTCTGAATGTTGTGACCGTCTGAGACTATCGGCTTCGTCATGCAGCAAGTAGTGATGCTTCCGCAGGCATCCGTAGACGTTGCATTTACGGCTCCTTTTGCAGAACCGTACCATGTATCCAGTTTCGAGGCACGCTTCTTAACGAAGCTCTCTTTACTCTTTACTGCTCATGTCCGTAACGGTATATACCAGCTTAGATGAACTATCGTCGGGTATGGTTCTATCGTGGCCGCGTACCTGGCCCATACCAACCTCTTACTATGGGGCAATTTGGTGATCAGCTCCTCCATCAGGGACGGATTTCCTATATGCTGGTCGCCGCTGTCGGTTGGTTGTAGAAACTCTGCAATATTGCTCACCCTCGTGAAGAACGATACAACCCTCCTATGTTGTACTCCTGAATTGGCTGCAGCTCCCGCACGCGATCCAGTTGGCTCCGGATCAATTGCTCCAGACGCCCATATCGAAAGCGCAGCTTTTCTATTACGGCCTGGTCGTTGTTGGGATGAATAAGCAGTGATTTGACTGCCGTCTGCGCTTCACCCTTCTGAGCCTCCACTAGCCTTTGGATATTTTCTAATTCTGTATACTGATACGCCGCCGTCGTCTCCTAAAACGCACACTGGAATATTGGCCATTCCTCTGGCTGACCCTCGAACTCTGGAAGATCAGGCAATGGCGCTCTGCCGCGAAGCTGTGTTGTAAATCCCGTGGTGCGTGAAAATAACCTCGTTCTGGCTGCACCGTGGCTTTGACAGAACATGGCGGTGAGCAGCTTACGGTTGTACAGCCTGTCCGTGTGACTTGTTGCTCTATTGCCCTAATTGCCGCTTATTGCGCATTACCGTTCTAATATGGCGGCAAGCTTCCACTCAATTATGGTGGCAGATTTGCACTCAATTATGCCGGCAACTGATTATTATGATAAAAAGTCAAATCTTATAAGATGGCGTCACTAACTCTAGTGGTCCCGTTGGCAGATTTTCACTCAAGATCTGCCTCACCGTTGCGCTCTAGCATGGCGCCTCTCCTAGCGGTGTATTCGCCGCACCGCTCACTCCGACGCCAATCGACAGGATCCTAACGGCGCTGCAGGTTCTACATTTTCCCTTGCCTGTAGGAGATCCTTCTCTAGGTTTGCGATTCTTGCAATAAGCGTCGCAATCTGTCGAGGGGTCCACATCCTGTCCTGGCGCTTCCATCTGGGCAGTTCTAGTGAGTTTTACCCAGATTCCTTTCTTTGGAGTCCGTTGCCGCTGCCGTCCACCGTCTGCATTCGCTAAGCTGGCCGGCAAGCCGGAAGTTGCATATATAGTTGTAGCTGCGGTAGCCTCAGATTGAGTGGCCTGGAACTCCGTCCTGGCGAATGTGTTAGAGTACCGTTCGAGTTCCAACTCAAAGAATGCGAATAAAAGAAATGACGCCGATCCAAATCCCGGGAGTCGCCTCTTCACCGAAACAAGAAAATACCAGATCGTGTAGCGTAGCCGACACTTCTGTGATAATGAGCGACTATATGAGATTCTATCGCACCAGTCGACACATATGTAGATGGCGTCGCCGGGAGACGCTAAATTCAGAAAGTCCTGTTTACTTTGGAACACCTCTTGTATGTATTAAGGAAGCCTATGCATATTTTTCTTTTATCCGATCTGGCGCTAACCAACGGGAACTAAACCTTCCTGGAAAACAGGTTAATATTTGATAAATTTGTTCTTTTAGGGGGCCGCGGAAATTGATGGTGATAAAACTATGCATTTTTGTCAAGGTGCCAAAATTATGGTACAAATGAATACTCGGCCTGTATTTAAAATGTGGTGTATAAAATATGGTATTTTTATTAATTGAGATATTGCTGGTAGTATAGTCGGTCTTAGTAGAGGCGGTCACAAAAAGTGTATAGACCATGACGTTATCTTGACCGTTTTAGTATATGTTGTTTGTATGTATAATATATTTACTTATACGACATATATATTGTTAATATGGGAAGAAGAAAGTCTAAACGTAAGCCGCCTCCAAAACGAAAAAACATTGAACCTCTTGATCAACAATTTAACTGTCCATTTTGTAACCATGAGAAGTCGTGTGAAGTTAAAATGTAAATCTCTTCAGATATGTATCTTAGAATAAGAGAAATTAAATTTCGATTTTCTTGCAGGGATAAGGGGAGGAATACTGCAAAAATAACCTGCCGTGTTTGCTTGGAAGATTTCCAGACTGGAATCAACTTTCTATCAGAACCTATTGATGTTTACAATGATTGGGTGGATGCCTGTGAAACTGCCAATTAAACACATATGTACATTTATTTTAAAAAAGATCGATATTTAATTAAGTATTAAGTAAAATTATACAGTTTCATAAAAAGCGATAACTTCTAACCATTATTTCGAATATGATTCGCAGATCTACATAAGTTAATTTTATTACTACGCATATATTCGTGGTTCCGTAAGGGTTTGTGCACAGCGCTGATATGTGTATTTACATACATATGTATGCCTGAAAACAGAAACCAATACCAAGCTTCCTGGCTTGGCTTCTTCCCGGGACTTTTCTATGGGAAAAATATTTTTCGGAAAACAAAAACAATTCAATAGGATGTCACGAACGGTGAAGTAGTCGACGAAGTTCTGCGATTCTCTTCGGCTGTTCATGTTTGAAAGTTGTCATTTGCTTTTGATTTGAAAACAAAAACTGAAAATATTGATAATTATAATTTGTTTATTTTAAATAGAAAATATATATATGTCGTAGAATGGTTAGTTTGCCCATTGTACATGTCGTAGAATGGTTAGTTTGCCCATTGTACATGTGCGTACAGCTTTGGTGTGGCGACACATTGTCGCTAGTAGTTTTAGAATGCACAGTAGCTGAGAAAAAGGGACACACTGCTGCTGAGCATGGTCTGATCGGAGAGCGCGGACTGAATGCAAGTAACAGAGATGGCAATAGACTTTGCAGAAATGATGAAATTAGACAGAACTCTGTGTTACGCAGGTCAGTTTGGAAGCGTCTCTTGCAACGAGCAGAACTTGCTGTGCAAACTTACTGAAAATATGGAAACTTTGGAGGGATCTCCGTCATATATATATATATATATATTATAATAACAAAAAAGGAATTATACCATTTATAAAAATAATTTAGTTGTGATATGTACATATATACTTTCAAACTGTTGGGCCAAGAAGCCAATAGCAAACCCGAGCAGCATTTATTCTTGTCTGACTATCCTTCAGTTTCCCGTGCACATTATTTGAGCTTTGGTAGAGCTTCTGCGCCAAAGCTCTTAGCTTTACTTGTATTTTGGAGTTAATATTGACCGGCGCTATCTTGTTATTTTGAGCGCAATTAAAATAAATATATAAATACAAATAAATATTAAAATTCAACCTTGGTTAAAATTGGTTAATTCGGCCGCTATTCGGCAAAATGCTGATAGCGTTACAGAAACGTTAATTAAAATTTTTGGGGTATGAGGGTCCTTTCTTGTATTTATTAAACTTAAAACGCTTACAGTCAAAAACAGTTCGAAGACGAACGATTATATTGATAGATAACTGATCAAAAATTACTTTTAAATATTTCTTGGGTTTTTTTTACATAGGATTATATTAAATAAATATTTATTGATATTATCGACTCTAACGAGGTTCGACTCCCATAGTCCATTTCTTGATGCGCATTAAAGCAGTTCGTCCGCTTCTTTCTCGATTCCCTGCCACGAAGTGGCGACTCGCTCCGACGAAATTCGTTGCGTTTTCGCAGTAAACGGTTTGAAGACATCTTTGGCGACAAAAGAACCTTTGAAAAGCTTATAAAAAGTCTAGTTGCTGCGCGACCCGCAACAACAAAAATGTAAGCCCAGCCTCAGAGGCTTCATAGACAAACGAATTTAGCTTCTGTAGACTTGGGCTTACAACCAGGTCATCTTTTTAATTTCTTCTTGATACTCGTGCTCTTAAACTATCGGGACAATTTTATTAAAACCTTTATATTCGACAGAGAATGGTACACCATCAGAAGTACTTAATTATTTTTTCCGTTTCCTTATAAAGCGAAACATGTAAACGAACACTCCCAGCAATTACACGGAAGAGAAAAATTCATCTATATCTTTTAATAAATATGAGGTGGAGACCTTTGCGGCTAATCCGACCGCGTTCTTTTTTGCTTCCATCTTTGGAGTTTTCTACACTCTGCAACGAGACCTTATGCAGATTTGCAATTAATATAGAGGAATGAATTCGAATTGGTGACATCAGCTCACTCATTACAAATCTTGGTATTGAGATATCTTCTAACTGCGACAAGGCACACTCGATTTTGGTTCACAGTTCGTGCAATAGAATCTTTCCTTTGATAAGTATTGGTCTCAAAAAGCCAAGAGGGTCAATTAGCGTTGATGTCACCGAAAGAACGTTCCGCTTAGTCGCCCATTGACCCATGACTGAAGTATCAATTTAAAATTAAAATACACCATCTTTAGGAACCCAAGCGATTACTAATGCTTTGGTCAGCTCTGAGTTCGAAAGTGTTATTGGTTTGAAGGTGCTCTTGACCCATGACTGGAGTATCAATTTAAAATTAAAATACACCATCTTTAGGAACCCAAGCGATTACTAATGCTTTGGTCAGCTCTGAGTTCGAAAGTGTTATTGGTTTGAAGGTGCTCTTGGATGCTATAACTTCGGGCGAGTTTGAAAACCATTTACTCCCAGCATTTTGAAGAGCCAGAGTTGCTTCAGACACCTATTCAAACACCTTATATCCTGAAATGGGAAATTGTGCGTTTAGGCGTTATCTATGTGGATGTCTTACAAGACGCATAAAAACGACTCGTAATTTGGGCGATGTACTTTGTGGCCGTAACACACTGGTGGGGTATTAATTAATGAGGAACAGATAGAACACCATTGCTTGCCATTGACATTGGCCTAGTCATTCGTATTCTTCCATAAATTCTAAATACATATTCTTTAAATTCGGATCTCGAGATAATCTTCTCTCGAGCGACAAAAAAACGGAGTTTGGCTATCTCGACTGAGTTGGCCAAAACCCTGGGATCCGACTTAAATGGAACCTGAAAGCAGTATTCTAGTATTCTTCTGATAATTTTCCTCACCTAACTCCTGTTCATGCAATAAAAGCTTTTTAAAAGATGGAACTTCTTCCAACGACCAGAATTTTTTTGCAAATTTTTGTTTGTTTATTCAAGTATTTCGTCTTGCCAATACAGGTTAGAAACCGGTGGTTGAGGAGTTGATAAATTTGCCATATACTTTCCAGATGAGTCTTTCAAAGTATGGGATAGTGCGGACCTTGTTTTATTTGATCAACAGACAAAAGCTCGAAAAATGACTTTGCTCCAATTAACAAATCTATCCGGTGAGGTTTAAAAAAATACGGGTCTGCTTTTGGCAACTTCTTTGGTATGGATCAATCTTTCACGTTTACTGAAGTGTCAGGGTTTTTTTTTAGTAGCAGGGTACATTTGTATTTAAAACGGCCCATTGCGGACAACCATTAAATTGTTTAACATCGACTTCACTTATTATTAGTAATGCATGTAGAACTAAGTAATACTAGACTAGAGTACTTTATAGTATGTTAGCAGAATGTAGTGAATCTAGGGATATATTAGAGTGTGTTTGCAATAATATGTGGTGCATTAAATGTTGGAGCAAAAGGCCGGTATTCTAGTTTAGTGTGTAGGAAAGAAATGACAATAAGTTGTGAATTCTAAATTTTTCCATGTTAGGAAGTCCGGGCGAGGTCTAGATGGTGCGTTCTCTGCAGTCTTCTGATCTGCTGGCTGTTGTCCAGCAAGGCAATGGCCGACAGATTTGGATGGTCGTGGAGCCTCTGTAAGTAGCGCGCACTGCTCTTCTGAATGTCGTCTCTCACCCATGGGAACTTCAGGACCTCGTGGATTGTATGGTTGTCGTGGACGAGGTGGGCCCCAGTGGCGATTCTAAGGGCTCTATTTTCAAAAGTTTGGATGATCCGCACATTCGACGACCTCGCAGTGCCCCAGAGTTGGATGCCATATGTCCAGACTGGACTTATTATGGTCTTGTACACCAGTAGCTTCGAAGACGTTCCTATCTCCTCCGAAGACGATCTCCTACCCATGAGCCAGTAGAAGGATCGAAGTCTTTCATCAGCCTGTTTTCTCTTCTTCAATAGATGAGGCCTAAAGGTGAGCCTCCGATCAAGTGTGAACCCAAGTGTGTGTGAAGGTATTTTGGAGTGTCCTCTTGCGGGATGGGGGAGCCGTTTAGGTAGACTGTAGGGCAGTTGCCTGGGCGGAGAGAGAATGTGGTGGCGGTGGACTTTTCGTTGTTAAAAGTGATATTCCATCGCTTTTGCCATATATTGAGCAGGTTGAGCTGTGTTTGCATGACCTGAGCAGCCTCCATGACGCCGTCCGAAGCGGTCAAGAATGCAGTGTCATCTGCATAAGTAGCAGTCATCAGGTTCGGATTTTGCAGGACGGGGAGGTCCGCCGTGTATACATTGTATAGCAGCGGTCCAAGAACGCTGCCTTGGGGAACTTCGGCGTGGAATACTCTAAGCTCTGAGATGGCTTCACCGCATCTCACCGCAAATTTTCGGTCTTCCAAAAAAGACTTCAAAAATAAAAAGTATGGTCGAGGTAAGGCTGCTTTGAGTTTGTAGAGGGATGCCAGACCCGGTCGAAGGCTTGCTTAACGTCCAGCATGACGGCCATGCAGTATTTTCTGGTTTCAAAAGCGTCTAGGATGTACTGCACGACCCTATGGCACTGCTTAGGTGTTCCATGTCGCCGCCTGAAGCCAAACTGGTGATCAGGGATCATTCCGGCCTCGTCCAGTACTGGCAGTGCTCTGTTCAAAACCCCTCATTCCAGTATTTTGCAGAGCATTGGTAACAAGCTTTTTGGTCGGTAGGACGAAAGATTCGCTTCGGGTTTCCCGGGCTTAGGTATCATAGTTACCTGGGAACGTTTCCAAGTGGACGGAAAGTACCCTATCTCTAAGCATCTATTGTAGATTCTGGTGATTAGCTGGATGCTTGTAGGAGGGAGCAGCTTTAATGCGATTGCATTGATACCATCATCGCCTGGGGCCTTGGTGTTGCTTATGATGTCTTCAGTTGAGCAACGATTGAAGGGCGTGAAGACCTCTTCGAGGTGTTCTGCGAAGGCGTTGGCCCTGTCCGTCTCAGATCTGCACCAGATGCCGTCAGTTCTTCTCACGGGTGGGGTCCTTTTCAGGGGCACCCTGATGCTTTTGGTGACCCGCCATAGGTTGTGCTGAGGGTCGCCTGGCTCTAGTTGCTCAACGAACCCGTCAAACGCCTCTTTCCTCATCCTCGACAGCGTATCCGACAGAAGTTTGGACGCTCTGTTAAGGGCGGTTTTGTCTCTTGGGTTCCTTGAGAGCATCCATACTCTCCGGAGTCGCCGCTTTACGAGGGTAAAGGGTGATAGCCTAAAATTGTTTTTAAAAATTGTATCTTTTTCTTTACTTGTAAATTAGCTTGATCAATTCCAAGCAAGTTGATGTACGATTTTTTCCTACGGTTCGGTAGGCTATGTTGTTCGAACGCTTACGATCGACGTCGCTAACGCTAACCCGTTTTAGGTATGACGCATGTAAAGTAAAAAGGCCATCATGCGTTAACGCTGGAGGAGGATTTTCTGTTGGTGGTAGTGACGCTAGGTTATTTTTAGTCACGCTAGTTTTTTTAGTGTAAATCGGTGCAGAAGTTCATGTTGCGATCTTGCACAGATTAGAAATTTAGTCGATTTGCATATCGCTACCGTGAGACCTTTTTGCAGAAAATGTAGGCAGAGGGAGACTGATTTAATAAACTCAAACCTTAGCATTACAGCAAGGTAAGCGAACGGAATACACTTGTCAAAAAAATGGTCTTGAGCGTTACAATAACTGCAGAGGAGCAAGCCAACGAACATGTATTAAGTTGTTTGCTAAACTCAGTTTTTTTCTTTTTTGGTTAGCCAGTCTCTTCAGCGGACAGGTGCTGAAACCTACGATTTAATATTTTTTTCGAAATCGAACCACAGCGGTTGTTGCGGCACAAATGTGTTGGCTCGACCGACCAATAAGTATTGACAAATTCTTTAGTAATTCGACTTTATTATTTATTATTTAACTACAAGTTGGAAAAGAAAAACTTTAAAAAACTTTGACTTTTTTCTCCGGTCGATAGTATCGCAATGTAACGGTAGATCAGTTGTGTGGCCGTTCACCCATATAAGCCAAAATCCCTTCTTTTTTTTCTAATAGGACCATATTGAAGGGATCGAAGCAGAATTTAAATATCGGCGGCAACATTCTCCCCCCCGTGAACGTCCTTCGGATCTTCACTTTCTTTTAAGCCGACGTCCAGGACTGCTATTTTGGCTACTGGGCGGATCATAATTCCATTCAGCGTCCATACTGTTGCCCTGCGTACTTGTCCATCCTTGGCAATCACTACGTCAGTTATGCGTCCTTTGGGCCACGAGTTTCTGGGAAGTTGATCGTCGACGACAACTACGATGTCTCCAATGGCTAATGGTGGGCGTTTGGTAAACCACTTGCATCGTCTGGTTAGTGTAGGCGTGTATTCCCTTATCCAACGCTTCCAAAATTTATCGGCGAAAAGCTGCGTTTGGTGCCATCGTAGCCTCAGGTCAGTGTTGTCTTCTAACATTGGCTTGTAACCGCTCGGTGATCCCAGGAGTAGATGGTTTGGGGTTAAAGCCTCTTCGTCTTCGGAATCTAGAGAAACAAAGGTTAATGGTCTGGAATTTAAGATAGTTTCAGCTTCCATTAAGGCAGTTCGTAAAGTTTCGTCGTTAAAGTTATTTGTTGGGCAGATCGATTTTAGGACTGATTTAACAGATCGAACAAGCCTTTCCCACGCTCCTCCCATATGAGGCGCTGCCGGAGGGTTGAATTTCCATATAGTTGCGTCATAGAGTATGGTTATATTGTCGAAGTTAATCCTTTTTAGTTCCTCCTTCACTACCTTTTCTGTGGCTTTAAAATTAGAGCCGTTATCTGAGTAGATTTCTTTCGGTACTCCTCGAAGTGCCATGAAGTTTTTTAAACACATTATGCAGGAACTAACGTCGAGTTTGTGGGCTACTTCTAAGTGCACGCCTCTCAAAGTTAAGCACGTGAACAGAACTCCCCAACGCTTTTCCTTGTGCCTTCCAACGTTGACAAGGATCGGGCCGAAGTAGTCCATTCCGGTATACGTAAAGGGTCTCTCAAAGGAAGCGAGTCTGGCAGCTGGTAGAGGGGCCATTTGTGGGTGTTTAGGTAAGGCGGTTATGATTTTTCATTTTTGGCAACTCATTCGGACTTCCTTAAAAAGAACTCGCAGACGTGGAATGTAGAAGTCGGTACGTATCAAATTTAATGTTGTCTCATGGAGCATGTGATGAGATCTTTCGTGATAATCCTTGGCGATTAAGAAGGTAATCCGTTATTTTTTGGGCAGTACGATGGCGTCACCTGCTGGGTTCAATTTGTTCATTCTGCCTTGCACACGTATGACACCTGATGCATCCAAATAGACGTTTAGGGCGATAAGGGGGCTGGCTTTATTGATGCATGATCTGGATTTTAAAGAGGTGATCTCGGCAGCATACAATTCAAACTGCGCCTGTTTATATAGCCATGTCTTGGCTGAGCGAACGATGTCAGGGTTTAGACGTTTAGGCAAAGGTTTGCCACAGCATTTGGCACGTAGCTTCTCGATATATAGGAGGAAATTAGCCACAGCCCTGTATAAGCGTTTCCAGTCCGAAAAATAGTAAACTGCAAATTCGAAATTCTTTAGATTGGTTGTTATGAGTACATGCTTACGTAATTCAATCTTGCTTGTTTCTTCATTGAAGGACACGCCCGGTTCTGGCCATTCACCCTCCGGCTGGATAAGAAAGTGGGGCCCTTTAATCCATCGAGAAGCCTCTGGAGCCTTCACGATTTTTGTGGCTAAATCTGCTATGTTTTCTTTTGTTGGAACCCAGCGCCACTGATTAATGGTAGTATTATCAATGATCTCGCCAACTCGGTGCATGACGAAGGGTTGGAAATTGCGTGGGTCGATTTTTAGCCACTGAAGAACAGTCTTAGAATCTGACCTGTAAGTGCAGTTATCGATTCGTAAACCTCGCGTGTTTTTGATTTTTTTTTGCTAGTCCGACTCCCATAACGGCTGCCAGGAGTTCCATACGTGGAATGGAGACGGGTTTCAGCGGTGCAACCTTGCATTTTGCGGCTACTATGACTGTATCGACATTGTTTTCCTTTTTTATACGAAGATATGAAACTGCGGCATAAGCGTATTCGCTGGCGTCTACGAAGGTATGTAGATCGATTTGCTCTGCATCTGGTAGCAATCTGGAGTAGTGACGGGGAAATTCCAACTTAGTAGCTTGTAGAAGGACGATTTTCCATTGCATCCAAAACTGAAGTAGCTCTTCGGGAAGTTCCTCATCCCAGTCTATGCCTGACCGCCACACTTTTTGAAGTAGCATCTTTAGGCCGATTGTGTAGCAAGAGATTAAGCCCAGTGGATCAAAGACGGACATGAGTACCTGCAGGATTTCTCGCTTGGTTGGTGTAGCGTCTCCGTTCAGGACATCTCTTTGAAGTCTTGCGAACCTAAATATATACTTAAAAACGTCGTGTTTTGGATCCCAATACATACCGAGAACCTTTTCAGGTCCACCAAGTTCCTTTGGATTGTGGGTGTTTAATTGGCGCTCTCCAAAATGATGCTTAACCGCGGCGGAGTTTGAGATCCAGTTTCTTATTGTGAATCCTGCATTCGCATGAATATCCTTGACTGCTGATGCCACTGATACCGCCTCGGAATCATTATTGTAGGTGTAGGATGAGATCGTCCATATAGTGTGCCTTGGTTATGGACTCGTATGCTCGAGGATTTGTGTCTTTGAATGCCTCTGCGTTTTTGTCGCGTACATAATGGGCGATACAAGGTGCGCAGCAAATTCCGAATGTCATCGAACGCATGACGAAGGTCCTTGGGGTTTTTTGTCGTTATGGAACCATAAGAACCTTTGAACTTGCATATCGCTTTCTTATATGGTAATTTGATGGAACATCTCTGCAATGTCGGCGCACACGGCGATACGGCCAACTCTAAATGCCATGAGAACCTCTGCGAGTGGATTTAGATAATCGGGTCCATTTAAAATAAAATTGTTAAGAGATTTCCCGTGACTTTTCGCAGCTGCGTCCCAAACCAATCGTACTTTATTAGGTTTATTAGGATTTAAGGCGATGAAAATTGGGAGATACCATACCCGATGTTCTTCCTTATTTATGTCTGCAGGTTCTAGTTCGATTGCATATCCTTTAGACACAAGATTGTTGATTTGGTCTTGGTCTTGGTCTCGCTCGAAAAATTCTGGATCTCTCTTGATTTTTGACCGCAGGCATTCCAGGCGTCTTAAAGCAGTTGAAAGGCTTTCTGGGAGCGTAGCACGGTCATCTCGCCAAAGAAGACCAACCTGGTAGCGGCCATTTACCTTTTTGCATGTGTCTTCAAGAATGCGTATGGCCTTTTTGTCATCTTCCGATTGAATCTTTCGTGGAGCTATAGGGTCTACGTTAAAACTATCCTTGATGGCTTTGTCGAGTTCGCCCCAGTTGCATTCGCAGTGATGTAGAGAAACATGTTTGCTTGAGTTTCCTGTTCCTTGGATGCTCCATCCTAGAGCACATTTTGAGGCGATGGGTTCGTTGCGTCTTCCTTCACGGATTTTTCTGGGAACTGCTAATGCCCAGTTGTTAGTACCGATAAGAATCATAGGCTCTGCGTTATAATATGATTTCAGAGGCAATCCATGTAAATATTTATACCTTTTGCATAGTTTGTCTGCATCAACGGTCTGCTTGGTAATGACAGCTTTTTAACAGAGTGCACTTTGTTAAGCCACATCTTTTTCGAATTTCCAGTCTCTGATATTTGAAGTTGCGCTCTCTCTGAAGTATCCTCCATTCTGGTGGTGCCGCCGGTCCACTGTAGGCATAGCGGTTCATTTGTTGTGGCAATTTTTAGATCCTTCAGGAGTACGCTTTCGATGAGAGTTACTGATGAGCCTTCGTCCAGAAAGGCAAATGTATTAATGGAAGTTCCTTTTCCATACAGAGTGACTGGCAGAATTCGGAAGTATTGTTCTTCCATAATGACTTCTTCATGATGAGCACTAACTAGCTCTGATTGAGGTGGATCTCTATGAAGTAACGGGTGATGCTTGGATTGGCAGTTGTCGACTCCGCAGTCGCGCCTGGAAAAACATTTACGACGATGGGCCTTCAAACATCTGTAGCAAGCCCGAGAGTCGTTTATAATTCTTTGTCTTTCTGGAACAGTTAGCAGCTTAAATTTTTCGCATTGGGCGGCGGTGTGTTCAATAGAATTACACATAATGCACGTTTGGCTCGCTCTGGTTTCTTCCTGGAGATCGACCTCCGTATCGAAAGTTGCTTCGTTCGACGATCCTCGTCGAGTTTGTGAATGGGTGTTTACACTGTTGGTCTTTGCGCTTGATCCGGGTAGTACGGTAGAGGCTGCTTCCGCTAGTTTATATAGCCAGTCGCTGAAAGATTGTATTATGGGAATCGAATCGCAGCGTTGATGCATAGCCCAGCTTAATTTGTGATGAGTAGGTAACTTGTCAACGAGTTCCCGTAGCAGCATTGGATTGTCCATGTGTCTATGTAACTGGCAAGCTTCCATTGTGGCGCAGGCGTTGCGGACTGCCATGGCGAAGTCTATTAGTGTCTCCAGCTTATCTTTGTGCACGTTGATTTTACGGATCCTGTCTATCAGTCGATCGAGGATTTGCTCAGGTCGTCCAAAAAATGTTTTCAGCGTACTGATGACTTCTGGAACCAGTGTTGGTATCAGCAGCTTATCACGGACCAACTCGTACGCTTTTCCCTTCAAGCATTTTTGAAGCCGCAGCATGTTTTCTGCGTTCGAAAAGCCTGCTACAGCTCAACTGTTTTCGTACATACTTATGAACTTGGGCCATTCCTCTGGATTACCGCTAAATGGGGGAAGATCCGCTGGCAAGACTTGTCTTGTGGCTAGTTGTGCAGTAGTTGGTCCAATCTCTGGGAAGGGGATTGTGTTTACTCCCTGTTGCTGGGCAAGAAAGGTATACTTTTGATGAATGTACTTTCTTTCAGCTTCACGCGTCTCTTCAAGCATTGCCAGCATTAGATTACTGTTGCTCGGGGCACTTGTTGGCTCAGCTTACTTGAAGGCTTGTTGCTTGTTGGGTTGAATTTGTGGTTGATAGGCATCCAGCTGTTCCTGGGCAGACTTAGCGCTATTAGTGGATTGAACTTCCTGTGGATGCGGTGGTACTGGATAATCGCTGCAAGTTGAAATTACGTCGTCTTCCTCTTCCTTACAGAATGTGCATTTCCACGGACGCTCTCTTATGTTGGCATCGACTCCAGCGCAGGAAAAGTGAAACCATAGCTTGCATATGTCGCATTGGACACAGTTTTTCGCGCGGTTCCCACTGCATACGTACAGCCCACCTCCCGTCCAACCGACCGAGGGACGCTGCCGCATAACGTACGGCTCGAATCGCGGGGATAGATCCGAGAACGTTTAGGAGAAGAGTAGGGGTAAGATATTACGAGGAAGAGTGTTGCATAGATAAGGCGTTTAGTATAAAGGATTTAAGATTGTTAGTGGAGCAAAGTGGCAAGGTGTGGTAGAGACCATTGTAGTCCGAACATAATACCCTGAACGGATCGTGTTGGGCATATGTCGAATTACAATGGCTAAGGAGTAGAGGACGGAAGTTTCTAGTCCTTCTACTAGGAACGTTAAAATTTAAGCGTGTTAGTAAATGCTGACTGTCTACATTACCATATATAAGATTATATAGAAACATAACACCCAGCATCGTTCTACGATTTGTTAATGATGGTAAGTTGATTAATAAAAGTCTACTATGATAAGTGGGAAGGTGAAGATTTGCATCCCAATTAAGTCCCCTAAGGGCGAAAATCAGGAAGTTTTTTTGTACAGATTCTATGTGATCTCGGTGTACTCCATATTGAGGACTCCAGACACACGATCCATACTCAAGAATCGGACGAACCAATGATGTATATAACGTTTTTGTTATGTACGGGTCATTAAATTCTTTTGACCATCTTTTAATAAAGCCAAGCACACCCATAGCTTTGGTAGATACCATGGTAGACCATGGTAGATATATGGTCGGTAAATTTAAGTTTCAAATCTAAAAGGACTCCCAGATCGTTAACCTGAGTTAATCGTTCTAAAGCGTTCCCATAGAGAAAGTACATAGCCTGGTGAGGACTAGTTCGATAAAAGGACATGAGTTTACATTTCGATCCATTAAGCTTTAGGTTATTTGCAAAACACCAATTTTGAAATTTATCCAAATCGGATTGAAGTCTAGATTGGGCACTAGTGAATTTATACTGAAGACAAAGCTTAACGTCATCAGCGTACATAAGTACGAGTGAATCAGTTAAGGCAAGGGGCAAGTCATTAATAAAAAGTGTAAAAAGTAAGGGTCCAAGATGGCTTCCTTGAGGCACCCCAGATGTGACGCGGACTAGACGCGAGGTAACATCTTTAAAGAAGACACGTTGGGTTCTTCCAGATAAGTAGCTCGAAATCCAGATAAGGAGGTCAGTTGGGAATCCCAAAAGACTGAGTTTACTTATAAGAAGCGAATGGTCGACAGAGTCAAATGCTTTACTGAAGTCAGTGTAAATGACATCTGTTTGTAAGCCATTCCGGAACCCATCCGTGATAAAAGATGTTAGCTCCAGTAAGTTGGTAGTGGTGGAGCGGCGCTTCATGAAGCCATGCTGGCATGGAGATATTATTGAACTACATAGGTGTTGCAAATGTGGAGTGATAAGTTTTTCAAAAAGCTTCGGAATTGCTGACAATTTAGAAATGCCCCTATAATTGGCAGCGTCGGATTTTTTCCCTTTTTTATGAAGAGGAATAATGTAAGATTCCTTCCACATAAGGGGAAAGATCGAAGTCTCCAGCGAAAGATTAAAGAGTTTAAGGAGCGGTGTGCACAGAGCCTCGGCGCAGTTCTTCAGAACACAGCCTGGTACTCCATCGGGGCCTGGCGAATACACGGGCTTGACTTTAAGAAGACCCAATAACACACCACTTTGATCAAGAGAGGGGCAAAATATAAGGTTGGCTGATTGGATATTATAAGTGTAAGGCTGACCTGTACTGGTGCTAGGTGAGTATGTTGTTTGAAAAAACTGTGCAAAGAGATCGGCCATTGCCTGATCAGTGTTCGCATATGAGTTCTCAAACATAAGCATAGGAGGAGAAGATACATGTTTGCGCTTAGTGTTTACAAAGTTATAAAACTGCTTCGGATCCTGAGTAAACTGAATCCGGCAGCGGCGTATATAACTCCTATAACATTCAGCGTTATGCACGGTGAAATTGGACCGAGCTACTAAGTATCTTGAATAACTAACTGTACAGCCAGATATTTTATGTTTATTTAAAAGTCTATTCATAACGATCTTTAAATTTCCTAGGTGCCTTGTATACCAAGGCGGATTAATTGAAACGGACGGATATTTCCATGGCACGCAAACGTCGAAAAATTTATTCAAAGTATAATAAAATTTAATTAAGGCAATGTTTACATCTTCACATGCCAGTAGATTGGACCAATCAAATTCCAAAATTAACTTATTTAATTTCATAAAGTCAGCCTTACGAAAGAAACGAACTTTATGAGATTTAAGTGTAGGCTTAAGGCCAATTACGTTATTGTTTTCTATTAAAACCTCAAGAGTGGGATGATATGGATCCTCTGGGTTGGAAAGTGGTAAAGTTCTGGAAAGAGTAATTCCATCAGGATCAGAAACGAAACACAAGTCCAGCAGCCGACCTAAAGAATTTCTAACGTGGTTAATTTGCCCGAGTGACATGTCGAACATGCCCGCCGGGAAGTCATGGTGCGAATGCAGCAATAAAGACGGTGAATTTTTAACATTGGACCACCTGAGTTCTGGGATATTGAAGTCACCCAGAGCTACTAGCTGGTCACCATCAGACAGACGATCAAAAACAAACCTAATAGCGTCTAAATGTTGCCAGTATGTGGGCGGTTCGCACGAAGGGGGTACGTAGGAGCACGTAACGTATAATGATTTATCGGACAATATGATTTTAATGCAAAGAAATTCTATGTCACCAAACTCTTGTGATTTAATCTCTTCAGAAGCGAAATTGGAGTCTACAGAAATTAACACTCCTCCTCCCCTTCGCAGAGTTCTATCACGTCTAAAAGTGGTGTACTTACTTGGAAAAACTTCGGAGCTTAAGATCTCCGGCTTTAACCAAGTTTCTGTAAAGACTATAATGTGAGATGCAAAGAAAGAACTATCAGAATACAGTTTGGGAAGCTTACTTCGTAACCCTCTAGTATTCTGATAGGTAAGTGTTAGTGAAGGCATTAGTTTTTTGAAGCTGACGTGGAAGGTTGGTCAGTGGCTCTAACATGTGGGAGTTTCACTCCCACAGGTTTGGTCATTTTTTTCTTCACCGTACTTGGCTGATGTTCTTGGACGAAAATGTTCTCTGGCCAGAAACTGGCGGAACAAATCGTCTTGAACATCTGCGCGGGCACACGTATTTTGAAAGATGACGTATGCCTGGTGTAGTTATATTTAAATTTAGTTATATCTGCCACCTTTATGTCGGCTTTTGATTTGGCTTTGATGTAAGCCGAGAGATCAATCTCAGAAGTATCAGGGGCAAGCCGGGAAACAAATATGTGTTTCGATGGTGGGATCACCTGCAAGGGTTTTGGTGCCGCCGTAACGAGTTTTGGACACCGCTATTTAGCCGACTTTTTTTGCATATGTTACACACCGTTGTATCTTGCTCCGTAGGCATTTTGGAATGTCAAGATATTTATGTATAATTGTGTATTTGATGTTGACGATTCTATTATGGTGCTGTTTTTGCGTTTGCCTGTTAGGACCTGTTCACTTTTTGTGATGTACTACACGAGGTTGCATTCAGATTGCCTTTTTTACATGTATGTATGTGCATGTGTGGGCGTCTGTGCAGATGTCTTCGGGTATTTCACAATTTCTGATGAAATTCAGGCGTCTGTTGGCTTTCGCTTATTTGGCGTTTGTTGAAGTAAAGTTTTTTAAAGAAATGTTGCGGCACAAATGTGTTGGCTCGACCGACCAATAAGTATAGACAAATTCTTTAGTAATTCGACTTTATTATTTATTATTTAACTACAAGTTGGAAAAGAAAAACTTTAAAAAACTTTGTCTTTTTTCTCCGGTCGATAGTATCGCAATGTAACGGTAGATCAGTTGTGTGGCCGTTCACCCATATAAGCCAAAATCCCTTCTTTTTTTTCTAATAGGACCATATTGAAGGGATCGAAGCAGAATTTAAATATCGGCGGCAACAGCGGTAATTCCTCATAATCCAGTGATTCATCCCATTTTGGCCTGGTCACAGCATCCACTTTACTCAAAACTAAATAAATAATTATTTATTTATTTTAAAATTTTTGTAAAGCTTTACTAAACCAGCTGAGCCTGCAATAGATACCTTTTGAACATAGAAACACCTTTTTAATTGAAGAAAATCTTGTTTAACTAACTATAATAAATTCAATAAAATTATTTCGAGTTTTCCCTTAAATCCAAAATTAAAATATTGGTATGATCTACTGATTTCAATAGGAAAATAAAAATCTTCCATAGGAAAATTTTTGGGAAAAAATCATAGAAAACCAAAAATTAATGTAGAAAATCGGAGATTTCGACTTTGGATGAGTATTCCAAAGATATGGTAACTGCTAGATACCATTTTTTAATTTTAGTTGGAACACATACATTTCAAAACTGATATGCACTAAAAACAATGATGGTCATCGCCATTACACGGCCTACATAATTCAATATATGGTAAAATTTGATCGATTTCTTCTCTTAGGTGTACCGCGGAAACTGTGGGTGATAGAACCTATGTTTGTTTTGGACTTTGGTTCAGGGGATCCTAAAGGTTATGGAGCAGGTAAAATTATTCGTGGAGGAAAAAAAAGTTGGAAATTGTCGGCCTGTGTAATTGGTCACCAATGAAACCGCAAACATTTTTTAGGGTAGCGCGTCATTTGGCGTCCGTTAAAACAAGCCAAAAAAAATCATATACATACAATCATATACATATAGCTGCCATATAACTAATTGATCGGAAATGCCATAACTTTGGTGTTTTTTAAGTTGGAGGGTTGAGACTTTCCACACATGTTATATTTGACCAAAATATCTTGTGTACAAAATTTCATAAGGATCGGCCGACTATATCCTATAGCTGTCATAGAACGATCGAAATTGGCATAACATTGTTGTTTTTTAAGTTAGAAAGATGGGATTTGGTACAGATTCTATTTTAAGAAAAACAATCTGATTTGTCGAATTCAACCTAGCGAGCGCTCTGGAGTAACAATGTATAAAAGAATAAGAGTTCTTATTTTGACCTTTTTGTTTAACAAAATCGAAGATATATTTTTTTTCAAAAGCTACAACATTTAACTATTGAAAAACACCAAAAATTTTGAAATCGGTTTAAAAAAACGCGTTCAGGAATTTTTAAGCGCAAAGAAGTCCCGAAAAACGGTTTTTTGACCATAGGGGGGCCGGATGGTTTGAGATTTAAAAAAAAAATTGTTTTTCTGAAATTTTTTTTCTGAAATTTTTTATATAATATAACATTATCTCAGGAATATCCTGTGAAAGTTTCATGTCCATCGGACAAAAGCTTGCTGAGATACCGATTTTCTAGTTTCTTTCTCTCCATATACTTTCAATTGCTTTTAAAACTTTAGACGCGTTTTTCTCAAAACAACTTTTTCAAGTAACGTAACTCAAAAAGTAATGCTCGGATCCAAATAAAATTTTTCTCAATTCTTTAATACAATAAATACTTGCGGAACGCTTTTTTTTAAATTTTTTTTTTACCATTTTTACGGGCAATAATACGCTAATTTTTATGTAAAAATGGTACCTCCGACTTTACAACCGCGCCAAAAATTAAAAATCGCATATTTTTCAAAATGGTTTCGTTCATTCGCACAAGAAACTAATATTTTAAGTAAATCAATTCAATTTTTTTATTTCCGATAACACTGTAAGGCCAACCTTTACGCACCGCAAGATATTAATTTTTTGAAGCGACTCCGGCCGACTGCCTGTCACGGGATAAATAATAATTATTTCTTAACAAAAAAATTCCTAGATAATCTCAAAATATAGCCATGTATCGTGTAAAAAAATTAAATAATTATATTCACTTAGATCGCAAAAATCTGTTTTTTTTCAGCCTCTGAAACCATCCTGCCCCCATAAATCAAGATTTTGAGGGTGTTACAAATATTTCAAACATGGTTTTGTGATATACACGACCCAATAAACAATTCCTACTATGTCACTTCAAAAGTTCAAAATCACTGTTACACTGTGTAATTATTAAACATTGATGTAACGCTATCAGCTTTTTAATAGCGGCCGAATTTGATTTCAATATATAATTTGGGTCAATTTAACCCCAAAACAAACGCAGCGGCCGGTCGAATCAATGCCGAAAATACAAGTGCCTAACTAAGAGTTCTACCAAACTGCATGCGCTACAAAGCACATGCGAATTTTTGGAGAATCAAAGAAGATGGAACTGCTGATGACGGGCAATTAGTGGACCGGCTAGTTACACTGAAAGAAATAATTAGTGATAATTACAATATTTGATGCTGGCACAATGAAATTTATGCTTGTTCTGTTTAATCTTGACATAATACGATTTATTATTCCAGCCAACCATCGGTGCCTGCCGGGTTTACGACCTCGGTTTCGTTCGCCATTTCTCGTGGTTTTGTTCTACACTTTTGTTGTGACAGAAATAAGGTCGTTCATGTGAAATCCGCAAAATCCGCTGTTAGTTATGTTCTTGTACGCAATAATCTTCTGCCTGCTTCAAACCCCCTTTAAAGTTACCCAAAAGTGTAATCAACTGTCCGGACCTCGTGTATCGACAGATGTTGCAGTAACTGATGTTACCTTAGTAACTGATGTTACCTTCGTAACTGATTTTACCTAAGTAACTGATTTTACCTAAGTAACTGATGTTACTACTGTAAATGAGGATCAAAGCCAAAATAAAAGCCTACATAAACGTGGCGGGCATTCACAAATTTAAATACACTTATACTAAACACGCGTGATTTTTCAAGATAAGTGTGGCTGTGCAGATGTTCAATGAGGAGCATGGCCCCAGCACAAGTACCACGTACCTGCAATGGTGTTAGGTCTAATAACTTTAGCCGACAACGATATGGTGGAAGGACACCATCTGAGACCCAGTTTAAATATTTTAAGGCAAATAAAAGAAACTGCTTTTGCACTGATTCAATACTTCTTTGATGAATCATATACTGCGGACTACAAACGCACAGTATTCCAGGGTCGATTGAACCCAAGAGATATACAACGTTTTAGTGGTGAAGGGATCATCAAACTCCTCTGGCTTTAGTAACTGTTACAGAAATATGTTCATTAAACAACAGCTTGTGATCGAAAACAACTCCAAGATCATTAATTAAGGAAACACGATCTAAAAAGTAATTCCCAAGTGAGTACGAGATGACATGAAGCATGCTACGATTAAACGTCATAACCTTTCACTTTGAGCAGTTTAGGGAGAGGAGATTATTAGAGCACCACAAGCAGGCCCGGCAGGAGTAGTGGGTTGAGTGGGTAGCTAGACCCACTCGAGAAATCCCGAGTAGTAAAATTACCCACTCGAAATAATCGAATACCATATATCGTCAACTTGGACGATTTACACATTTTGAATTTCACGCGGGAAACATGCGCGCTCGGGGCATGCGCATGGTATACGTGCACATATAACACACAGCCAACGACAGCTGTGTATAACCATATGTTTATATTCGGAACCGAAAATTTTGACAGAGCAAAGGTTCAATTTCGAGGTTCAAAAACCATGCTGGGTGGATGAAATTATGCTTTTGCAATGATGTTGCAGTTGCGATGTAACCAGTTTCTCCAGCAGCTTGGGAATCGCAAAAAGCAATTCCGCGGTAGTTATCCATAAGTATTTTAGAACCTTTCTTATGAAGTGGAATAATAAAAGATTCATTCCATCTCTTGGGAAGGCATGAGAGGTCCAAAGATAAATAGGGTAGCAAGAGGGTAGCATAGGATATCGGAGCAGTGCCTGAGAATACAGCTCGGGACATTATCAGGACCAGCAGAAAATGAGATATCCAAGGTTGAAAGAGCATTGGAAACATCGAGATGACTATATTTAGACAAGTAAATATTTTTTATATACGGAATTTTATAAGGGTATGTAGAACTTAAATTATAAGAATCGGACGAATAAGTTGATTGAAAAAATGAAGCAAAGAGATTAGCAATACCTTGTTCTGAAGAATCAGAAATATTTTTATAAGTTAGGGAAGGAGGAAAAAAACTGGATTTACGTTTCATATTGACAAACGAATAGAAGGAGCTCAGATCACTTCGGAAGTTTACCTTACAATTCACGATGTTACGCTTATAAAGTTTATTATTGAGAATAATAAACTGGTTGTGAATGTAAAGCAAGTTTGTCTGATGCAACAAAGATGCAGACTTAAAACACATTTTGTAAGCGCTACATTTCCTGTTCTTAAGACGAGAAAGGTGTTTATTAAACCAAGGCGGTTTCGTTGATGAAGACGATGAAACCACAGGAACAAATTTTTCCAACGCGTTGTGGATTACATCATAAAAAGAATCAGTAGCAGCGTCAATAGAGTTAAAAGATGAAAGATATTCCCAGTCAATTCCAGCCAAATGATTGCAGAGAGCATTGTAATTCGTTTTTCGGAAACATTTAGTTCGATACTGAGCCTTATAGTTAGCATGAATATTAGGGACATCAATTAATACCGAAAGCAATAGTGTAGTGATGGTGTACGTTCTCAGGAAGCGAAAGTGGTGAAGACCGATTTACAGTCACAGAGGATATCATATTAGAGAAAATAAGGTCTGGAGATCTGCTAGGTGTGTTAAGGATGTTAAAGATAAATGTTTCAAATTAATAAAAAATACCCGCCAAGGCGCTTTTAATATCACATCGTTTGTATCGAATCAAAACATAAACACATAACCTAATAGACCTGATAGATTATCACGACGGTGCTCTCGACGCGTTGGACGGAAAGAAGAAGGTGCCTCAACAGCAGATGAAAAGAAGCACAAGGAGAAGAGCGACTTTTTTCGTAAGGCCAACAGCTATGCAAAATCCATGATTACCACTTCGGTCACGGACTCGGTGTACCAGAAGATCATGGACAAAGAGACAGCACACGATACATGGGAAGCCCTGAAAAATCAGTTTGAAGCAACAGCGAAGGACCAGGTATTCAGGATATGCAACGAGTTTTTCGCTTTCTCTTGGAATCCAGGTAACGATATATCAACCCACATAGCAAAATTGCGTAGTCTATGGAACGATTTAAATCAAGCTTTAAAGGCCAAAAATGAAGCTGAGCTGCCAGATTTAATATTTGTTTGTAAAAAGCTACATATTTTGCCAGAAACCTTTGAAACGTTCCGTCAAAGTTGGATGCTCTTGACAAAAGAAGAAGAAAAGACTTTCGACGAATTAATTAATCAAATTGTCATGTTTGAGAGAAATTTTAGAACAAAAGAAAATGACGAAAAGGAAAGCCAGGAGGCTTTTTCTACCACAGCACAAAAGGAGCATCATCAGGATTCAGGAGCATCGTTAACTCTCGTCTCAGTCCACAATGGCGTGTTTGCAGCAGAGGCAAACTCAGAGGTCGACTGGTGGATAGACGCCGGTGCAACCAAACACGTTGTGAAGACTGCGAAGTATTTCGAGCATTTTGAGAAGTTTGATAATCCGAGTTGGATCAGAGCAGCTGGAAATGAAACCTTGTCAGCTTTGGGCCAGGGCACAATCAAAGTCAAAACTATTGTCAATCGAAAAATTTTTTTTCTTTGTTTGAAAAATGTATGGTTTGTTCCCAATATAACGAAGAACCTGTTTTCAGTTTTGGCTGCTCAAGACAATAATCCAAGTAGTCGTTTCGAGTCGTCAGCAACCGAGTGCACCCTAAAAATAAACGACAAGATTGTCCTCGTTGGAGCCAGAGAAGTTGGAGGAACACTCTACAGAGCAGCGATCGAGCCCATACTTCCAGAACGAAACGTCGATGTCAACGTCGCAACTTCAGGAACTTCGATTCTCCAACTCTACTACGAGAGATGGGGACATCAGGACAAGAACCACATCAAGGACATGCTCAAAAGAGAAATGGGCATTCAAGTCAAGCTTGAGAGTAGCTTTTGCGAGCCTTGCATCCTTGGAAAGGCGCATCGATTGCCATTTGGAACGAGGAAACCAGCGACGAAGCCAGGAGAATTGATGTCAGGCGATGTTTGCGCCCCATTTGAGGATTCTTTCCAGAAGAAGAGGTATTTGGTAGTTTTTAAGGATCATTTCACCAGGTTTCGATATGGGTACATTGTCAAGCAGAAATCAGAGGTCAAGGACGTGCTACGACACATGGTTTCTCACGCCAAGCAACAAGGGCACACAATTCGAGAATTCCTGAGCGACAATGGAGGAGAATTCGACTGTGCAGGAGTGAGAGAAACTCTTCAGGAAGCTGGTATAACTTTTCGACTCACCGCTCCGTATGCTCCAGAACAAAACGGTGGTGTCGAGAGAGAGAGAATCGAACGATAGTCGAAATGGCGAGAACTTTCGAGTATTCTAATCCAGAAATAAAATTTCCAGAAGCAATTTGGGCCGAGTTGGTCAGCACAGCAGTCGACGTTCTCAATAGGACTGGCAAATCTTCGTTGAAAGGTTTGAGCCCTTACCAACTTTGGCTGGGCAAGAAACCAAGAATCAAACATCTTCGAATCGTAGGATCGACGTGCTATGTACACATTCCATGCCAAAAAAGGAAGAAGATGGACGAAAAAGCTGAAAAGGGGTACCTGGTGGGTTACGACGGCGATGAGAGGTATCGTATTTACTTACCAGAGAAGTACAAAGAAGTCGTGTCGAGGGATGTAAAATTTCAAGAGAAATTCAGCAACTGTGAACCAGGCGTCAACCTACCTTTCCAAGATGGATTTGGATCCAAGGACGAGCGAGGACGAAGACAAGGAAGAAGAAGACGCGAATTTGCACAAGAGCGAGGACGAAGACACACTCCAGGAGCAAGACTTGAAAGAAGACACAGCCGAAACAGGAAGCGAAGACAATTACGAAACCGGAGTAGAAACAAGCTTTGACGAAGAAAAAAACAAGAGAAAAATGCAATCAATGCGGTTGAGGGATCGTTCGAAGTTGAAGAGACCGGAGCATCTGGATGACTACGTAGCAACAGCCGAGAATTTTGTGCTGGATAGTCCAGCTTCCTTCCATGAAGCCATCAACAGCAACGATTAAAGAAGAGTCTCTACGGGCTTAAGCAAGGGCCGAGATGTTGGCAAGAACGCTTCGGAGGTTTCCTGCGGAAACACAATTTCAAAGTCAGCGAGGCAGACCCATGTCTCTACGTCAGGGAAAGAAATGGCAAAAAGATTCTACTCGTTGTTTACGTAGATGACGGACTCGCCGCAGCAACAGATACGCAAGATTTGGAAGAATTTTTGGACGAGTTAAAATTAGAGTTCAAAATTGTCTTTATCAAGGCTGAGTGCTTCTTGGGAATCGAAATCAAGAAACAAGAAAATTGACTAAAAATTAGCCAACAAGATTCAGATTCTCGGATTGCAAAGCTGTTTCAACCCCACTTCTCAGGAATTTGGAAATTACGACAGCAGGGCAAGAATCAGAGACGACTGCGTTCCCTTATCGCCAAGCCATCGGAGCTCTCATGTACCTCATGCTTGGAACTAGGCGGCATCGGATTTCTTTCAAGAACGCTTGAAAATCCTCCAAAAGAAAACATTGCACAAGTAAAGAGGGTTTTCCGTTACATTTCCGGAACAATCAACGTTGGGATAGTCTATCGGAAACAGAAGAAAGGAATCCTTGAATGCTACAGCGATGCTGACTTTGGTGGCTGCACGAAGACTGGGAGATCTACATCAGGGATCATCATCATGTTTGCCTCAGGAGCAATTTCATGGAAAATTCAAAGGCAGGCCATGGTGGCCATTTCTACTACAGAGGCTGAGATCGTAGCAGCCAATGAAGCTGCAAAAGAAATAATTTGGCTTAAAAGATTGTTTCAGGAAATCGACAGATTGGACCGAGCCCCGATTCTCCAGGTCGATAATACTGCTGCCATGCTGGCCCAAAACCCCGAGTTCCATCGCTGGACCAAGCACATAGCCAACAAGCATTTCTTCATCAGGGAAAGAATTGCTGAGGGAGAATTCGGAATCGAACAAATCCCGACTGAAGAACAACTCGCAGATATGATGACAAAGCCGATCCTTAATACTCGTCTCCGGATTCTTTGCAACAAGATTGGACTCTTCTGAAGGAAAAAAAAACACCATTTATTTCGCTTTATATAGTCATAAAAATTTTCAAGTTTGTCAATTGAATTGTTATTTTTGAATTCTCACAAGGGAAAGAGTAAAAAAAAATGTTTCAAATTCAAAAGATTTGGGGAAGGTTGAAATCACCCATAATTAGGACAAAATCAGAGTCATTGACTAATGAAAAAACGAACTTAATAGCCTCAAGGTGGTGAAAATATACAGCATTCTCAACCGAATCAGATGAGAGCAATCCCAAAAACACGTCGGGATACGGGAATGTCCGACTAAAAACTGATTTATATTAGTATTGAAACTTAAATATATGGACAATATATCCACCAAAGTTATTAAGAAAATGGCGTGCTTGGTGTTATTAAAAGATGGTCAAACTAATTTATTGACCCCCTACGTAAGAAAAACTTTATATTCATCTTTAGTCAGTCCGATACTTGAATATAGATACTTGATACAATACTTGAGTGCTTAGCCATTGTAATTCGACATATGCGCTACAACGGGGTATACCACATCGTTTGGCTTAGCTCTACTTTTAACCTCAACTCTTATATTCCTAATACTTTATCTGAGCAACAATCTTTCTCGTAATATTTTTGCTGTATGTATGCAGCGAAAGCTGCCTCGGGTACATAAACGTTTCCGACCCTGAAAATGCACATTTTCGATTGGTATTTTTGTGATTGTGCTTATATTTTAAGTGTTGTTTGAATTTTAATGTTCTATATATTTTTAACAAAAAAAGTTAGTTTGTCCTTCTATATGTATCCTTTAATTAAACTAATTCGAAAGTACATTTAAAAGTCTCGCTTTTATTTGTTGTATCATTGCTGACATGAAAAGGATACTAGGATAAGTCGTAAACCAAGTTTACTTTCGTTAGATTTTATTTTTCATGTTATGCAAACAACAGATAGCCCATATTATTTATTAATCATCTTTTGGTATTCCCAATTCCGAGTTGCTCCATTTTGCCGAGTTTGGATATTCAAATTCGCCCTAAAAATATTCAAAATATTTACATTGTATATTATGTACATATGTATTCAAACTTACCGTAATATGATCAGGTTCATGCCACAAGTGCCAAATTACCCACCACCACATGGCTCCTCCAACAGCAATGGCACCAATCTTAGTGGCATTCGAATGAGCCGGTGGACCCTTTCGATATGAAACCCTTATAAAATTATATAAGATTCATTGCAATGTCTGGGAAGAAATTAATCTTAGAAGAGAACTTACACATGGCTTTCTCTTCGTATTGATTTAGATGTCAATGAACTTCGGTTTAAACAGCCAAGAGCCGTTTTTAAAGAATGAAAATTGCGAGCAATATTCATTTTATCTTAATTGTTTATTATTTAAAGAAACAAAATTTAGTTTTGTGGAACAGAATATAAATACTTATGAAATGTACTAAATAAAACCACCAAGATCTCAGTGACAATGTCTACTACACATACATACACCGTTTGCATTTCTATTTTTTTGGTATATTTTTTCAATACAACCTTTTTACAGAGGTTATTGCAAACATCATCCATACAAAAAAAAAAATTTTTTGCCAAATTCATTTTAGCTCAAAAACTTTATTCTTTCCAAATGTATATCAGATATTTTAAGCGTGGCATGTGAGTTTGCCACCGTTTTTTACCTCATCAAGAGGATTTTTTTATTATACCCTATCAGAGGGTATTATAATTTTGGTCGAAAGAGTGCGACGCAGTGAAGGAGACATCTCCGACCCTATAAAGTATATATATTCTTGATCAGGATCACCTCCTGAGTCGATATAAGCATGTCCGTCTTTCCGTCTGTTTCCACGCAAACTTGTCTCTCAGTTTTAAAGCTATCGAGTTGAAACTTTACACACATCCTTATTTTGCTTGCAGGCAGTATATTGTAAGTCGGAACGGCCGGGATCGGTCGATTATATCCTATAGCTGCCATATAACTGATTAATCGGAAATGCCATAACTTTGATGATTGGATTGGATTGGATTGGATTGGATTGGATTGGATTGGATTGGATTGGATTGGATTGGATTGGATTGGATTGGATTGGATTGGATTGGATTGGATTGGATTGGATTGGATTGGATTGGATTGGATTGGATTGGATTGGATTGGATTGGATTGGATTGGATTGGATTGGATTGGATTGGATTGGATTGGATTGGATTGGATTGGATTGGATTGGATTGGATTGGATTGGATTGGATTGGATTGGATTGGATTGGATTGGATTGGATTGGATTGGATTGGATTGGATTGTATTGTATTGGATTGGATTGGATTGGATTGGATTGGATTGGATTGGATTGGATTGGTGTTGGTGTTTTTGGAAGCGGGAAGGCGAAACAAACTTGAACGATTTGGGATTTGTATGACATAAAGCATTTTGATGTATCCGTATCGCTTCGCGTGTGCCAAATTTTCTTCCAAACATAGCTCAGGTCTGCTTCTTCATCTTTGGGGTTTGATTCTATTGTCGCTGAGTAAAGATTCTTATCTCTATTTTTTGAAGTTTACTAACCCACACTAATCGCTCTCTTTAATATCCTTTTTTCGCGTCCCTGGTACAGTGGTTCAAGGTTCCTCAATAAAAAAAAAATATTAATTAATTAATTAATTAATAATCATGGAATATTAACTTGATTGTGCATTGAAGACTTGTGATAAGACCGGACCGGCCGGACTTGGGAAAAATTCGGCTTCCAAATATCTCAGTATAAATGAGAAATTGTCTGATATGTCCTCTGTGGTATCGTCTGGAACTCCGGTACGAACTGATGCCGCAGTAGTAGTTACGGAAGCACCAAAACTCTTTCAGGTGATACCACCATCGAAACAAATTTTTGTTTCCCGGCTTGGCCCTGACACTTCTGAGATTGATATCTCGGCTTACATCAAAGCCGACATAAAGGTGGTAGATATTACAAAATTTAAATATTCATTCACCAGGCACACGTCATCTTTCAAAATACGTGTGCCCATGCAGATGTTCAAGACGATTTGTTCCGCCAGCTTTTGGCCACAGAACATTTTCGTCCAAGAACCTTAGCCAAGTGTAGGGTGAAGAAAAAAAATGACCAAACCTGTTGGTGTAAAACTCCCACATGTTAGGCCACTGTCCAACCTTCCAACTCATCTCAGTTCCAAAAACTAATATCTTCACTAACATTTACTTATCAGAATACTAGAGGATTACTTAGTAAACTTCCCAAACTGTATTCTGATAGTTCTTCCTTTGCATCTTACTTATAGTCTTTACAGAAACTTGGTTAGAGCCGGAGATCTTAAGCTCCGAAGTTTTTCCAAGTAGGTATAACACTTTTCAGATTTTGGTGATATAGAATTTCTTTGTATTAAAATCGTATTGTCCGGTCAATCTTTATACGTTACCTGTTCTTATATACCACCTTCGTCCGAACTGGCAACATTTGTCAGCTATCGTTTCGTTTTTGATCGTCTGTCTGATGGTGACCAGCTGGTAGCTCTGGGTGTCTTTAATAACCCACAACTAATGTGGTCTAATGTTGATAATTCACCGTCTTTACTGCTTAACTCACACCACGACTTTCCTGCGGGCATGATGTTACCTAAATTTAAAGATGTTACCTTGCCATTAGTCCGCGTCACATCTGGGGCGCTGTTTATTAACGACTTGCCCCTTGCCTTAATTGAGTCTTTTATACTTATGTACGCTGATGATGTTAAGCTTTGTCCTTATTATAAATTCACCAGGGCCCAATCTAGACATGAATCCGATTTGGATAAATTTCAAAATTGATGTTTAATAAATAACCTAAAGCTTAATGGATCGAACTGCAAAGTCATGTTATTTTATAGTACTAGTGCTCACCAGGTTAGATTTTAAACTTAAATGTACCGACCATCACGTATCATCCGCCAATAATGCAACTGACGTCTTGTCCAGAGGAACAACAGTTGGCAAGCTCTCAATCAACAGTATGTAGTTTTGTGGACCCCTGTTCTCACATGGACCAAGGGAGAACTGCACAACGGGGCCAGCCATTATTTCAACAAGTTTAGAACAAATAACAAAATTCGCAGGCATGGTGGCCGCGAAGGACACATTTGGAGGAGAGATATACAGCTGCAGGCACAGTAATGCCTTTTACCAAATTACCAGATGTACCAGAGTCAAGCTCATAGAGCCCATAGAGGAAGCATTAGAATCCGTCTTAAGGGCTCCCACCCAATCAACTATGGACGACAGAGGTTCAACAATATCGGTTAGCGATATAAAAGGAAAAAATGCACCGAACAAACTGGAGCACCAGACAACCATGTCATACGCAGCTTTGGCCATTTCAATCATCATGCTGATACTGATCAACTTCTTCATCCTGCGACACAAACGGTCTATTTGGACTCCAAAGGCTAAAGGCACTACAAAAAGATTAACTCCCGAACCGTCCCTAGGGCAGTATTCTATAGAGCTGGACGACGGACGACTGTTCAACAGCCGGGATAATTTTTAAGTCATAAGACTTTAATATTAAATCACAAAAAACACAATTGTACAAAAACAGAGACACAATAAAGAAAATATTAAGCTTATATAAAGAACGATGACTTAAAGAACCAAACAAACGGAAACAAGAATTGCTGATATGTAATCGACAAAATATTGTAACACGATCCACACTTTTAAATTGTTAATCTCAAATCTCAATTTCTATTTACTTATCTATATCTAGTCCATTTCGATTGATCAACTGATAACCTGCAGAACAGTGACGACCTTGACTAAGCACATCTTCTTTCACAAGGGCCATCAGCGGAGGTACACCACAGGGGGATTCCTCTTCCTTCTCCTATGGAACATAGCATCATAGAAAGAGGCTGCAAGGTATATGCATATGCGGATAACGAAATCCTGAAATCCTGTTCACAGGAAAATACCCACAGACAGACTCTGTGAGCTCGAAACTACAAATCATAGCCGAAAGAGCAAGCAGTTAATAAGTTACTCGTCCTCCCGCCACTCGTCCTCCCACGAAAAAGCAACCATAGAGTTTCCTTCAGCAACAGTGCCAAGTACCTAGGGGTAATACTAGACAGGAAGCTGAACTGACACATAGAAGAAAGGCCAAATGCTATAAATTTTCTTTGTTTTGTTTTCATATTTTACTTATTATTTGTATTGTATTTTTTCTTTATTTTTATTTTAATTTTACTCTTGTATATGCATTTTATTTTTCTACATTTTTATACCCTTGCAGAGTGTATTATAATTTTTTGTCAAACCCTATAAGAGGTTACCCTAAAATGAATATATATTCTTGATCAGAATCACCTCCTGAGTCGATATAAGCATATCCGTCTGTCCGTCGGTATGTCTTTTTCTATGCAAACTAGCCTCTCCGTTTTAAAGCTATTGACTTGAAACTTTCCACACATCATTCTTTTATTTGCAGGCATTATATAACTCGGAACGGGATTGGCTGATTTTATACAAAAGCTGTCATATACCCCAACGATTGGAATTGGCAAAACTTTTTTGATTTTTAAACTAGATGGATGGCTTTCTACGAATTCCATTTCGGGCAACCTATTCCGATCTGCCAAATGTCATAAGGAACTTAACGATCGGAAATGGCATAACCAATTTTGAAAGATGCATTCGAACATTTTTAATAGAAAATTTATTTGATGGTGGAATTCTCATAAGGATCGGCCAGCTATATACGATTCAATATAATAATATAAGCTCCTACCTAACTGTAAGGGTATATTAAATTCGGCTCCTTCCAAAGTAAGCTTTTCTTTCTTTGATTTATAATGTATCCTTTTGGTATGTAAATCTCTATAAATATATCGGTACAAATCACATAACTATTCTACAATGTAAATCGGCATAAAATTGTAAATATGAGACACCGTTAGAGCATGACGAGAGAGCGAGACAACACTAGCGCATGATTGCTGATGCAGGTGGCCTATGGAATGCCAGGGTCCCAGATGTAAAGGTAACACTTTATGGGGGCCTTGTTGCGAACTTTCGTCTTGTACAGGAAGGACGGCAAAAATCGTTGACGGTTACATCGAAGACCTGATAAACTGAAATTCCCTCCGGAAGATCGCTTGCTCCATCAAACGCGGATTTTTTTCGAAAGCACCGCATTTATTAATCGCCTTAAGCACAGTCTTTTTCTCCCCAATAGGCCAATATGAAGAACGTATCTTCGCTAATAGCCATTGAAGGTTCTTCGCATGAAAGCTAGTCATTACGCTTAGCGTTACCGGAAGTCACGCGCTGAACAGCTATAGAGCTAATTCCCTTATAATATCGTCTGGATCTTGTGATGTAGGTACGTAACGCCACTCTGTTTAAGTCAGCTAAGACAGCTAAGATTGTCGCCAACAACTTAGTTCCAGCAATCTCTAAATTCAGTAAAGTTAACATCTTAAAAGGAGCTACATAAGAATTCGAACCAAGGCATCGGCCCTCAGCCCTTGGCGACGTGGAAACTACGTAAATACACGAAGATATGCTGGCGTCACAGAAGCTATGAATCTCCACGAAAGCTCGAGGAGAGGAAGAGAAAGCATCCTAAGCCAGTCGGTAAGTTCTCCTAAAGTGGCTGCCATCATCGAAGATAAAATAAGACTTCCTATCCTCTTCATGCAAGCAGCTGAAGTTCGCTTTTAGACAGGAGCGTCTTGGCTTCCACTGGAAATTCTGCGGCTTCGTCCTAAGCATCACACGCCAGTAAATTGTACAGATTTTGACAGTCAAAAAATTTAATTCAAGGAATAAGCTAAGATGGTTGCAGCGGACCCATCAAACACCACCCTAAGTTTCGTCATGTTGCTGTCTTTCTACACAGTAATGCGGAAAAAAATATTTTTGCATTCCCGATGCAACTCTGGCGAAACAAAAGCCATATGACCTACCAAGAAAAGTTAAGATACTCCCTTATAATGGCAAAGTATTTCGCTGATGAGACAGCTCCCTCTCCACAGACTGAAAACGACGCAGCGCGCCTTCAAAATGGGATCGATGGGATCTCCACATCCCAGAACTGACGAAAAAGTTGATCAAGCCACTCATCCATAGTACCTGGGGGACTGACTATCCGCCTGACTAATAAGTAATCGTAATAAGTCGAATCGAAATAAGTAATCGTAATCGACGAGTAAGTAATTGTAAAATGCTGTATGGCATCATCAACCTTCTGCAATAGCACTTGAAAAATGATGCAGCTGACAATCTGCTCAGATGTGCCCAAGCTTGCCAGTGCCCGTATATGAAAATTAAATTTATCCGAAAGCTCGCAAAGCCTGGTCGCCGATGCGCATTCCACGGGCCGATGTAGTATTTCATTTATATGAGCTAGAAAATTCAGCTGGCGATTACTGAACCCATGTTTAGCAGCTGTAAGGTAATGTTATAGTTATTGTCAGGCACCTCCAACAAATGCACAGTCTTCAAGGCCGACTCACGAAGACAGGACCGCAGCCGCTGAAGCTTCTCCATACGACTTATAAATGGGTTTGTGTCCCTCATGGTAGAGAACAGTAACCGGAATTCAAGCCACTCCGGCTAACCTCCACAAGCGACAGTGACGGCAAAGCCTGGAAAGTTTCGCCAAACGACGCATCGATATTGGTGACGGAAGTAGCGTTGATCAGCGTCGAGCACGCAGGCAACAAACTGGAGCACCGAATAATCTCCTGGTCCAGAATGCATCGTGCTTTCCACGTTTAATTGTGTAGTTGACGCGCAGATCGGATTTCTTGAGTTCCGCAACATCCAACTCGGACAGCTCCTTGTACGTGCTCTTCCGCAACGATGCCTTCCAATTCGCTAAGCATTGCTTACGGAAATTTCGCGGTCAACACTTGGAGGAGGACAGTAATCTGTGGAAATCTTTAGGATGGAGAGATGGAGATGCTGCCTGGAGGATAGGCTGTCAATAGCTATCCTCGGAAAACTGGGAAAAAGAGCGTGACAACAGGTTAATGGAGGAGGAGTTAAAGGCGTTCGCAGGCCAGAAAGGCTGCTCGAACATAACACAGCTCAGGATCACTATGAAGGACGACATCCCGATAAAACAGAGGTATTATCCAAAAATCCCGAAAATACAAGGAGAGATAAGCGCGAAGTTGGAAGAGCAGCTGTAGCGCGTATAGCTCACCTATTGTTATGGTGAAAGAGAAGACGGGTCAGTGAAGGATGTGTGTGAACTTCCGACAGATAAACGTTAGATCAATAAAGGTTGCGTACCCAATGCCAAGAATCAATTGCATTTTGGAGCAGCTTAAGGAGGCACGATTTTTCAGTAGCCTCGACCTAAAGGACGGATATTGGCAAAGCCCACTGGAAAAGGAAAGGAGTACACTGCCTTCACAGTACCAGGAATAGGTCTGTACCAATGGAAGGCGATGTCGTCATCGGTTGCACTTAGCATCGTTTCACATTCGTACTCGTGATCGGACGCACAAGGGAGGAGAATATGGAAATCTCGAAGGATGTATTCCGGAGACTGAAGGCGGCGGACTTGAGGATAAACGCGGAAAAGTACCATTCCTTTAGGGAGGAAAGGTTGCCGAGATCACGGAGCTGCAACGAAAAGACAGTTCGCCAGTTTATGGCGATAGAGGTATCGGTGGTATCGGCGTTTCATCCCAGACCCCGCCAGAATCGCGAAGCCTTTGATCTCCTGCGGGACGAAATGGGAATGGACTGCCAGACACCAGGAGGGATTTAAAACCCTGGCATGCCCGGATTTCTCAAAAAGATTTGTACTGCAAACAGACGCCAATGACTACGGTGTGGATGCGGTCCTAACGCATGGCACATGGGAGGGATCAACGCCAGTTGGACTTTGATCGGGGCTGAAAAAATTACTCGGCGACTGAGAAGGATTAATTAGCTTAGGACAATTCGCCAAATGAGATCATACCTAAAGGGGTACTAATTCGACGCAATCACGGACCACAAGGCGCTGAAATGACTAAACACCGTATATAGCCCACTTGGAAAGTTGCGAGATGGGTTACAGCCAGTAATAAGAGAAGCTAAGAAGTGCCACAGCAATGGATAAGCGCACTGAAAGAAAAGATAAGGAAAACCCAGAAAAATATCCGGATTACATGCAAGTAGCGGGCCTGGTTTACCGTCATAAACCGCATAGAGAAGGGGCGTCATGGAAGCTGTGAAGACACTTAGAAAAGGACAAAGGAAAACAATTGCTAAGTAGTAGCAAGGTGCTTCTAGCCAGGGACGCAGATATCAATCCGGAAATATGTCAGAAAGGGTAAAACATGCTTGCAGTACGAACCGATGCAGGCCGCAGGGAAAATGGTAATGATGGCCGCAGGGAAATGGCCAGAGGAAATGTGGGGAGTTCTGACTAGAGTTAATGCTGGCAGTAAACTCAAGCGTGTCAAAACTAGCACCGCGATACGACAGGCCGCACAAGGATGTACATTTTGTGTCGCCAGTGATTGCCGTGCTACGGCACGTCGGCATGAAGAAGAAGAAGAGGGCACACCTGAGCGAGCTCAAAGCCAAACCGACAAAAGTGTCGGCGCTACGGGTATACAAAATAGGGGAAAAGATAAAAAAAACTATTTTCTAGGACGGAGGATGACTATTCTAGGCGGACAGTAGTCAGACTAAAAAAAGACTGCGGGAGACTGAGGTGTGCGGCCTTTTCGAGCATGGAACATAGACGATGTCATCACAGAGCACATACACGCCAGAGGTCTTGACGGATGAAAGCGACCTAGAGATCCTCGGCGTGCCCGGTTGGGACGTGCAGCGAATTAAGGCAGCACGGCAAGTTTTTAGAGCGGCAATGGCGAGGGATGCTAGGACCGAGCTTATGGCATACAACGGAATTAAAGACAAGTGCCAGAGACTGCAATCGGCGCTAGCGAGGGCACGCAAGCCCGAGGAGTGTAGAAAGGTAGTTAAGGAACGGAACGATGACACGAAGGGCGTTGTTCAGAAGGACATTTAAAAAAAGGAAAAGGGAAGGAAAAGTCAATCGATCCTTATGAAATTTGACAGATCAGATTATTTTCCCAAATAAAATATTTATAAAGTCCCAATCTTCTAGTTCGAAAAACAACAAAGTTACGCCAATTCCGATCATTCTGTTATAAGACAGCTGTAGGATATAGTCGGCCGATTCTTATAAAATTTGGTAGATAAAATTAGTTTTTCAAAAATGGAATTCGTAAAAAGTACCATCTATCTAACTTAAAACCCAAAATCATGGCTTTTCCGATCAATTAATTATATGGCGGACCGATCCCGGCCATTCCGACCTCTGCGTTGCAAGCTTTTGACCAAAATTATAATTCCCTTTGCAAGGGTCTAATAAAAAATGCATAGAAGAAGAAAGCAGAGACGCCGTGGAACGTAACGGTCCTAGGAGGAGCACTTCTGCTGTCCTATCAAAACTTCTGCGAGCAACAACGTAGCAGGGCGGGGAAGGCGGTGCGGAACGGAAGAGATCCGGGGCTAAAGTCCGGGACCGAGGAGGGTCAAGGGGGTGTAAGAGGGAACCCACCGATGGAAGGAGGACCGCATTTGGAGAATCCGATAATAAAGTGGAAAAGTTTTTTTGAAAGATGTATGAGTGATAGGCAAAAGGACCCCCCGTGGGTAAGTATCCGTGGCGCAATGTAAACGAGTCGGGTTGGATCATATCCCAGTTGAAAATGTAACTTGGTATCGAAGCACAAAAATCGGACCGGTCTGGCGTATGTCTTATCGCATCCTTATCGCAATGACCCAGGGTGGCTAACTCGGGAACTCAAACCCAACGAAAATTCCGTTCGGGGCACCACGGTCCAGTCAGGAGACTTCTAATTCAGGGTCGCTAGGGAGAGAGTTATGGAGGCCCTTGTCCGGCTGCCAGGCACTGAGAACACATATCAGACGAAACAATTGCCCAACGGGCATAAATAAAATATATTTTTAATGCCATCCCAGAATTCAATGGCCAAAAATTTGATCTTCAAAGATTTATTACAGATTTTATTTTGGTGAACATAACAAAAGGAACATATATCGTTTCAGGTTATTAAAACAAAAATGGATGTCTCAAAAATGAACGAAGCCGTTACAAAGTGCATAAAATTTAGTACTGAAATGAGAGAAACCCGAGTTCAATTTTTTACAACCGAAAAGGACAATCCTACAAAAATAATAACTTCAGAGGTAATTATCGGGGTAAAGGATATGGAAGAGGTTACTTCAATAATAATTATCACCGAAACAATGGGTATTACCAAAATATGGGTTACACCCAAAACTATAATAACCACACCATTAATTAAAGAGGTCGTGGAAATTTTAGAGGTAATAACTTTGATGGAAAAAATGGTTACAACAACAACTGGCGGAAAAACTACATTCTCCAGTTAAAAATATTGAAGCTCAATCGAAAAACGTTTATGTTTCTGTAACCATTAAAAATCATCTTACAAAAAGACCCTTAATTCCTATTAATAGATACAGGCTCAGACATTTTTTAAAAATAAATTCCGGTCAATATGATAAAATAGATACAACAAAAACTACAAAAATGTCTGGAATAGAAGAAAGTACTCTTGAATCACAAGGACAAACTTTTGTAGAAATACACACAACAAAAATAATAATTCCATTTCATTTCCATACAGTAAGCAATGACTTCCTAATACATAGCATGTGAGGAATAGGCTTCGTAAAAAATTTTAATTGCCAACTAGCTCGACCATTAGATTTCAATTAAGACAAATATACCAATTACAAATTTAATTACTAATAATTTAATTATCCCAGCGCTATCCGAAATTGTAAGACAACTATACATAACAACCTCTCACAAAGAAGTCATTAAAAACCAATGTATATATATAGACATTATTATAATTAGCAATATAACTGATTTAAGCAATACATTTTGCCGTATTTTAAATACAACCGATAAAAATAAAATTCTAAAAATTTTCAAAATCGAGTACAAATAAATTAAAAACTATCAAATCATACAAAAAAAAGTAAACAAGAAATCAAGAAGTCGTATCAAAACTAATAAACAATTTTCCTACTCTTGTATACCCTCCCCAAGCTGTGTACCGAATTTACTGATATATTACGGTTAGAAACGGAATCCATTCCAGAAAATAATTTTTACAAACAAAATCTGACATTAAAAGATAATACACCAATGTACACTCAAAACTATAGAACACGCCATAGCCCAAAATAAGAAATAGATAAACAAGTAGAAAAACTAATATATAGAAGATGACATAGTAGAACCCTGAGTATCAGAATAAAACCATTCAGAAGAAGATGGAGGTTAGTTATTGATAATTGTCAAATAAAAAATGAGCACTCTCACTACCAAGAATCGAAGATATATTAAATCAACTTGATAGAATATAATTCTTTTCTTGCCTAGATCTGATGTCTAGATTTCACCAAATTACTCTATATAAAAAGTTCAGACCAATACCATAATTTTCAATTTTAATTTTTTTTTGGATCATACAGATTTAAAAGATTGTCCTATGAATTAAAAATAGCACCTAATTAATTCCATTGAACGATGACAATAGCATTTTCGGAATTAAAACCACTCAAAACTTTCCCTCCTTCCAGTCGTCCATGTAGACTTAGTCGTAATAGGTTGTTTCGAAAATCATATGATAAAAAATCTATCTCAATTTACACCCAAAAAATCCACATTCTTTATGCACGAAGTCACATTTCTAGGACACTAGTGCACAAACAATGGAATTTTCCGATGTCCGAAATGTCCGATGATAAAAAATTTGACCTAACAACTTACTACCCTATTCCGTCCGATGACGGAATTAGGAAGCAGTAGGTTAGGATTATGAACCTAAAAAGGTTAGGAAGGATACCTTTAGGTTAAAAACAATTAAATTGCAGCTGCCTCATCTAGAATAAACATCGAAGAACTAAAAGATTTCAATAAAAAAATACTAAAAGTTACAACTAGATTCCCAGGAAAACAGAAAAAAAACTGAGTAGGACTTGCTAAAGCAACCGACAGCGTCCAAGCCCAACAGATTTGACGTTATTCGTAACATAGATGACTGGAAAACAGATATATACAAGATGTTGATGATAGCTTCCTTGGGACACCCCAGATGTGGCGCGGACTAAACGCGAGGTAACATCTTTAAAGAAAACACGTTGGGTTCTCCCAGATAAGTAGCTCGAAATCCAGATAAGAAGATCAGTTGGGAATCCCAAAAGACTGAGTTTACTTATAAGAAGCGAACAGAGTCAAATGCTTTACTGAAGTCAGTGTAAATGACGTCTGTTTGTAAGCCATTCCGGAAGCCATCCGTGATAAAAGATGTTAGCTCCAATAAGTTTGTAGTGCTGGAGCGGCGCTTCATGAAGCCATGCTGGCACGGAGTTATTATTGAACTACATGATGTTGCAAATGTGGAGTGATAAGTTTTTCAAAAAGCTTTGGAATTGCTGAAAATTTAGAGATGTCTCTATAATTTGCAGCGTTGGATTTTTCCCTTTTTTATGCAGAGGAATATTAAAAGATTCCCTCCACATAAGAGGAAAGATCGAAGTCTCCAGCGATACATTAAAGAGTTTAAAGAGCGGTTTGCTCAGAGCTTCGGCGCAGCTCTTCAGAACACAGCCTGGGCACAACACGGGCTTGATCTTAAGAAGATCCGATAACATACCACTTTGATCAAAAGATGGGCGAAATATAAGATTGGCTGATTGGATATCATAAGTGTAAGGCTAAGCTGAACTGCTGCTAGGTGAATACGTAGTTTGAAAAAACTGTGCCAAGAGATCGGCCATTGCCTGATAAGTGTTCGCATATGAGTTCTCAAACGTAAGCAGTGGGGAAAAGATACATGTTTACGCTTAGTGTTTACAAAGTTATAAAACTGCTCGGTAAAGTGAATCCTGCAGCGGCGAGTATAACTCCTATAACATTCTGCGTTATGCACGGTGAAATTGGGCCGAGCTACTAAGTATCTTGAATAACTAACTGTACAGCCAGATAATCTATGTTTATTTAAAAGTCTATTCATGACGTTCTTTAAGTTTAATAGGTGTTTTGTATACCAAGGCGAATTAGTTGAAGCGGTCGGATATTTCCCGCAAGCGTCGAAAAATGTATTCAAAGTGTGAAAAAATTTTTGTAAGGCAATGTTTTTATCCTCACATGCCATGATCGGACCAATCAAATTTCAAAATTAACTTATTTAGTTTCATAAAGTCATCCTTACGGAAGAAACGAACTTTATGAGATTTATGTGTAGACTTAAGGCCAATAAAGCTATTGTTTTCGATTAAAACCTCAAGAGTGGGATGATATGGATCCTCAGGGTTAGGAAGGGGCATTACTCTTTCCAGAAGTAATGCCATCAGGATCAGAAAGAAAACACAAGTCCAGCAGCTGACCTAAAGAATCTCTAACTTGCTTTATTGGCCCGAGTGACATGTCGAACAAGCCCGCAGGAAAGTCGTGGTGCGAGTTAAACAGTAAAGACGGTGAATTATCAAAATTAGACCACATGAGTTCTGGGTTATTAAAGACACCCAGAGCTACCAACTGGTCACCATCAGATAGGCGATCAGAACCAAAACGAATAGCTGACAAATGTTGCCAGTATGTGGGCGGTTTGGACGAAGGTGGTATGTAAGAACTGGTAACGTATAAAGATTGACCAGACAATACGATTTTATTATAATAAAATTCTATATCACCAAAATCTCGTGATTCTCTTCAGAAGTGAATTTGGAGTCAACAGAAATTAACGCTGCTTCCCTTCAAAGTGTTCTTTCACGTCAAAAGTGCTATACATACTTGGAAAAAATTCGGAGCATAAGAGCTCCGGCTCTAACCAAGTTTCTGAAAAGTCTATGCAAAGGAAGAACTATCAGAATACAGTTTAGGAAGTTTACTACTAGGTAAGTGTTAGTGAAGACATTAGTTTTTTGAAACTGATTATATGCTGCACACGCGAAACAATACGGATGTATGAAATTCAAAAGTTGGTTTTTATAAATGTAATATAATAAAAGTAAACACCGGAATGTTTAATGTTAACTAATGAAAGATTTTATAATAAAGTAGTGAGTTTAAAAAAAAAAACACGTCCGTTCGCTTTAAGGTGAAGAGAGGAAGTGACAAGAGGATGTGACAATTACAAGAGCATAAAAGGGAGAGGTATACTCAGGAGCCAAGTTGGAGACGGTGGGACAAGATCCCCAGCAAACCGAGGGCCCGCGTATGGAAGCCGTCAGACCCAACCACAATTCTGGCCATGCTTAGAATGTGTAATCCTACACTTCCAACAGCGGTCTAGAGGGTCGCCAAGGTGAAGAAAGCAGTGGTGCTACGGCGACGTGTTGACCGCACCCTAAAAGAGGAAACCGTGAAGATCCTGGGTGCCGGTAATCGTATTAAGTACGGGTCCGAGCTGTGTAGCAGTGTAACAGCATGTAGCAGTGAGGATCTACAAGTTGGATGCGAGGAGCAAGTCAGAGTCATCGCTTTTCAGTTTTCACTTTCCAGTTTTCTGGAAAGGACAGCTCAGTAGATGCGTAGGCAGGGATACCAGGGCACACTCGAATACCTCTTAAGTAATGGGAATCTTAAATGGGCGATAAAAAATTTTAAATCCTTCAAAATTCCCCCAAAATCTTTTCAAATAACCTAAAGCAATGGAGCACAGTCTTCGTACGAAGGTTTATTCCTAAGGCAGAGAAATCTTACCAATGGGAATGCTCTGAACTTGAGCGAAAAAGAAGGTGTATGAAGTTAATCCGTTCAAGACAAAGCTCGTTATGTTTACTTGGAAGTATAAAATATCTAACCTTAAGCTCCCAAGCTCCTAGGGGAAACTCAAACTCTAACTGGTAGTAGTTAATAACTGGTAGGCAGTCTGCGAACATTCATCATACAACCAGTGGAACTGATGGGGATAAAGTTATCCACACTTGCGGTAATAAAACTGCGTGAAGCGAATGAATGGAGAAGAACTAGTTATGGTCATACCAAGTTGGAACTGCACCACTTCACGTTATTTCACTAGCAGGCTCAAATACAGGGATTATTTGGATCTGACAGCCCAAAGTGATCTCCAGACCAGCAGTACCTCGCGCATGATCTGGCCCAGTCGTTTCGGAAAAGATTGGCGATACTCATTTTCGTCAACAAGCTAGACTGCAGTTTAGCGGTAAGGGCAATTACTGGGGACTGGCTGGCGCACACACAGCACGGCTAATGGTGCCCTACAACGACAACTGCAGGGACGTGGAGGAGGAAGAGGAGTCGGTTCGCACCTCCTATGCCACTGCCCGGCAGTTGGGCGTAGTAGACTTAAACCTTTAGAGCCGTTATACCAGTGCCGTTATACCGTTAGTACCATCTCTTTGAATCCATTTTTAGTTTGTCTTATGAACGATCTCATTTCGTCCTGAACAGCACGACAACCGTCACAGCAAAAGTGGAGACCAGACCTACGTGTAATGGCATGTAACCCAGATTAAAAAGAGCGATTAGTCAGGCTTAGTAAAACTGTAAAGAATAGAGATCTATTGAGCGACAATAGACGCAACAAAGAAAATGATGAAGAAGAAGAAAATATATAATTTTATTATTTTATCTCCAAATATACCACTGGACACTTGAAGCGATATTGAATTATTTATTTGAATTAAATTAAATTAAATATTGATTTATAATAGAGGTCTAAAACCAAAAAAGGCTCCCGGTGGTGACCTACTGACGCCAAAGATGCTGATCGCAACTTCCAAAATGTGCTATAGAGGTCGTCTGCAAACTATTTAATGGTATCATAAATCTTGGCTATTTCCCAAAAAAGTGGAAGAAATCCAACATTATAATGATACCGAAGCCTGGAAAAGACCATACAACTTCGTCATCATACAGACCAATAAGTTTTCTGTCTTGTTTGTCTAAATTGTTTCAAAAATCCTTGCTAACTCGCATAATACCACATCTGGAAGCTTGCAAAATTATCCCGGCACACTAATTTGGCTTCCGAAGAAACCACGGAACCATCGAGCAAGTGAACAGATTAACATCCGAAATACGCTCAGCCTTCGAACAGCGAGAATACTGAATACTCATGCACAGAATTAAAACTTATTTGCCAACATACACCCATAAGCTACTGGAATCATAGCTCTACCATAGGGTATTCTTAGTGAGATGCAACGCACCTACTTCGGGCGACTACATCATCGAAGCTGGAGTTCCACAAGGAAGCCTACTCGATTCCAACCCAAGAATTCCTACAAACGCACAACTAACAATGTCAACGTTCGTCGGCGATACCGCTATCCTTATTCGCTCCAGATGCCCAAGGCAAGATGGTATGGTGGTTCGGCTGATTCCTTATCGGTCGGACCTTCTTGTGGTCCGTTTCACGGGAGCAATACTCGAAGTCGGTTGGGTAACTCGGGGTCTACTTGTGGTCCGTTTCACGGGAGCAACACTCGAAGTAGATTAGATACTATAGTATTACTTGTGGTCCGTTTACACAGGGGCCACTCGAAGTAGGTTCGATGATGAAAGTTCTACTGGTGGTCCGTTTACACTGGAGCCACGCGAAGTATATAGCTTTTAAGAGAGTCCTAACTTGTGAACCGTTTTACACAGGATCACTCGAAGTAGGTGGATTTTAAGTCCCGTAGTTCAGAAACTGAGTAATGAGACGATTCACTCTGATTTCGCAATTATCTTTATTTCAGAAAAAAAATTCTTAGATAAGATGCTAAATTATAAATAATTAAATCTAAGAAAGGTCAATGTTATGGACGTGGTAAACTAATGTTTATGCCAGGGTCATCCACCTCTGAGTCTGCTAACTCAGATTGCTTATTCATGCATTGCTTGGTTTTTGCTTGCTTCGGTCAGTCGGTCATTCTTCCCGCAGATAATGCTGATTTCTGCTTCTGGTTCGATTGGCGCATTAAAATAATCGAACAAAAGTGTAAGCATATAACGTTTACTCTTAACAGACAAACTTCGTTCTGAGAACTTCGTTACCTACGGATCAAAGCGTCGGATTTCTTGCAGATAACAGCTAGGTCGAGTTGATCACGTATTTACAGAAACGAAAAGACTCTTGCGGATCAAGGCAGAGGTAAAGGCGTGGCTGCCCTAGAAAGAAAAGCTAGGTAAGATCGAACGCAGATCGAACGAAGAAGCACACGTATACATGCATGAACATAGCACTTCTGTTTGTCCTCTTGGCCAATTTACGAGAACAAGAACGAGACAGCGTTAGAAAATTGGGTTCAGTGTGACGATTGCGGAAGGTGGTACCATTTTGAGTGTGCCGGCGTAGCGGACGACATTGAGAGCAGGGAATGTAGTTGCGATTTCTGCCTCGCGGGTTGCAGCCACATAGCACCGTACGGCAGTATGCAAAGATCACCGGTACAGCCTCAAACACGCGAAGACGCAATGGCCATCCCCGAACCGCACGACAAAGCGCTAGCTGTCGATACTCTAACCGATACGGCCGGCAGCGGAGAGAACACACACGCGCAGGAAGGAAATCCGGAAAGGACTAGGAACCAAATGCTTTTAAAGATGCTAGAGGAGAAAAGGCAAACGGAGGCAAAGTTTATAGAAGAAAAGTATAAAATTCTCATGCAGATGAATCCCACTGATGTACCGGAAGCAGGGATGGTTCGAGCTACAGATTCACCAACGAGCAGTCAAATAGCGGCCCGGCAAGCTATACCCAAAGATCTTTCAACATTCAGTGGAGATCCGGAGGAGTGGCCGTTATTTATCAGCACGTTCGAACACAGCACCACAGCAGCCGATATACACTAACGTGGAAAACATGCTACGTCTGCAAAAGTCGCTTAAAGGAAAGGCTCGTGAACTAATTAGGGATAAACGTCTACTTCCTAATCTAGTTCCAGATGTCATCAGCACTCTGAAGATGTTCTTAGAGTTAATAGAGTACGCGCTAGCAGTTCGCAACGTCTGTGCGATTATGGAGGCATGCGATCTGAAGGCACATCTTAACAATCCTGGCTGGTTAAGGAGCTCGTAGATAAGCTTCCCCACCAACACAAGCTAAACTGGGCAGTTAAAGCATTCAGCGATTGCTTGTACAAGATCGCTGAGGCAGCATCTTCAGTAATGGCGCCATCGTTTTACAAATCAGGCGCAGTTAACACTCACATCGCAATACATGCCGAACCGGAAACTGTGGAGTTAACGGATGTACAAGGGGGCACCATAAGCTACTTCACACGGAACAAGGCAGAACACAAAGTCTCGTGAGTACGCATCAAGACGACAACTACGGAATTCAATTCTTTCGCATCATTCCAGTTAAGCTACGCAATGGCAGCAGGATGATCGAAATCTATGCATTCCAAGACGAAGGATCATCCGTGACTTTAGTAGACGCATCTGTATTCCAAAGATTAGAAGGCCAAGCTGCGCCAATGTGTTTACTGTGGACCGCAGAAACAACACGATTTGAGAGTGAATCCGTGAAAGCGTCAGTCCAAATCTCGGAAATCAATTCCGATAGATTTTATTGGCTGAACAACGTCCAGACCGTTCAGAACCTAGCACTGCCAAAACAGACAGTCGAGATGAAAGAACTACGTAGCAGATTCCAGCATTTGAGAGACTTACCGCTAGAGTCTTATTCTGCCCAGCCGACATTGCTAATCGGGTCAAATAATTGAAAGCTAGCAGTCCCTCGCAGGATCCGAGAAGGGAAATGGAACGAACCGATAGCATGGAAGTGTATGCTAGGATGGACCATCCAAGGATCGACGAACCCACAACGATCCATTGTCATGCATCACTGCGACTGCGATTGGCAGGAGCTTCATGACGACATCAAGGACCATTACAGCCTTGAGACGCTCGTACCACGTAAGCTATATTCAGCCGAAGATAAGCTAGAAGTCAAAATATTAGAGACCACCTGCCAAGAGAAATCAGGAAAATACGAAATACGGTTTTCCGTGGCGTGGTGGCATCGACAATCTGAAGCGCCTTACCTGCATAAAGAAAAAGATCCCTCTGGAACAAAGGATACGCGGTTAAGCTATCCAAGGAGGAAACCTGCCGTGAGAACAGCCGTACATGGTGTCTGCCGATATTCATAGCGCGAAATCCAAATACGCCAAGTAAGCTAAGGCTGGTATGGGATGCAGCAGCGAAGTCACACGGATGTGCCCTGAATGACTATTTAATCAGGGGACCAGATTGCCTGAACCAACTCATAGAGGTCTTACTAACCTTTCGTGTCAACAAGTTTGCGATTTGCGGAGACATTGCGGAAATGTTTCACATTATCAATATCCGCGAGGAGGATATGCACGCGCAACGATTCTTATGGTATGACAGAAGCAGCGATAAAATAGAAACCTATGTTATGCGGGCTATGACTTTTGGGATCAGTTGCGCACCATTCATAGCTCACTTTGTTCGAGATAAAAATGCAGAAGTCCATCACGAAGATTTCCCATTGGCCTTAAACGCCATCCAAAAGGCGCACTACGTCGACGATTACATCGATAGCATGAAAAACGAACAGGAGGCCATCCAGACCACCAGACAAGTCATAGGGTTCATCGAAGAGGCGGATTCGAGATCCGCAACTGGTCATCAAATTCAAAAGAAGTCCTTAAGAGCTTGCAAAGTAATGGCAATGTGGGTAGCCAAAAACCTGTGGATTTTTTTCCGACTGAAAAAATACTTGGTATGTCCTGGGACCCACATAAGGATGTGTTTAAGTTTCTCTGCAGATTTGAAAGGCTGAAACGCGACGTCCTGGCAGAAAACGTAGTCCCGACCAAGCGAGAAGTTCTGCAAGTTCTTATGTCGATCTTCGATCTATTAGGATTCTTGTCGTGCCAGACGATTAGGCTGAAAATACTTCTCCAGCGTATATGGTGGCTAAATATTGACTGTGATCAGGAGCTGCCCGAGAAGATGCTGGAAGACTGGCGCCATTGGAAAACTCTTTTAGAGTAGATCAGGATTTTCGAGGTGCCTAGATGCTTTTCCCCAGACACATCAGATCCACGTCAAACGGAGCTCCACACATTCGTCGACGCCAGCGAATATGCGTATTCTGCTGTTTGCTACTTGCGTGTAGCAATGGATGACAAAGTCGACGTCTCTTTGGTGATGGCGAAGTCGAAGGTGGCACCTTTAAAACCACTTTCGATTCCTTGTATGGAGCTGCGGGCAGAAGTTAGGGGAGCACGCTTAGCCCACAAGGTGATGAGCACGCGCAACCTGCAAATCGACAACGCCACATACTGGTCGGATTCAAAGACAGCACTGCAGTGGCTAACTATGGACACCCGTAACTTTTATCAGTTCGTGACGCACAGAGTCGCCGAAATCCTGGAAACAACGCAAGTCGAGCAATAGCGGTGGGTCCCCACGAAGCTGAACGTAGCAGACGGAGCTACAAAGATCACCGACCAAACCCACCAGAAGACGTGGATAACGGGCCCTGGGTTCCTAAAAGCTGCGGACTAGAGGCAGACTGAACTCAATTGACTTAGCTGAGGACGCTATTATACTAGCTCCAGGATGCCGGATAACTAACCTAATAGTGAGGAGCTTTCACGAGAAGTACCATCATCTCGCTCACGAGACGGCAATAAACGACATCAAGGCTTCGTTTTACATCAGCCGCCTCCGAGTGTTGTACAAATCCGTGCGGAGTACATGCCAACGATGCAAAGTTGACAGTGCAGTTCCCAGACCACCTGATTGGCACCCAGATGGCACCGATTACGAGAGCGCGAATAGGAAGCTTCCAGAGGCCGTTTACCTACACAGGCGTCGATTATTTTTTCCCGTTATTGAGATCGCCTATAGTCTTGACACAAGTTCATGCATCATGTGCCTCTCCAATTTTATGGCGCTTCGAGGGACGCCAAAGGAAATATTCTCTCATATTCTCATAAGATCACCATTAAGTTTGATGGAGGCACAATTTATCATCAACTGGCGACCGCGACGTTCGTAAGTCTGAACACTGAGGATGACGCCGCTCTGACTCCGAACCACGTACTGTTGGGGTCAGCGAATGGATACAAGCCATTGCCAAAAGAAGGGATGAATCTGCAGCGTAGATGAATTGAAACTCAGCGCTTCGGGGGCCATTTTTGGCAGCGATGGATTAAAGTGTATGCGCCCGTATTAACCAGGCGCACCAAATGGTTTGAGAAGGTACCTCCAATAACCATTGGGAGCATCGTAGTCATCGTAGATGAGCTCCTCCCCAGGAGCTTGTGGTTAAAAGGACGAGTGACTATAAAGACCCAGCACGGCGTTTTGGAAAGACCAGCAACGAAGATAGCGGTTTTGGACGTCGGCTTGGAGGATGGTAACTGACCACGAACCGGGATCAATTACGGGGGAGGAAATGTTGCCGCCGTAATATAATTTTTTATTTAAATTTGAATTGTTAGAATAAGCACACATATGTAAATTTATCGATAGGTTAGTAACGGCCAAAAGAAGGCAAAGCGTCGGCCATCGCTAGGGAGAAAGAAAAAAAGAGAAATACGGTGAAGTTAACGTCTGGAAGAAACACGAAGTTTTTTAGCGCTTTTCATAACACGCATATTGATGAATAAAGATTATTATTAAGAAAAATTGTGTATTTGCTAAAGAAACGTGGGAGCCATACGTCCCGGCAATAACAGTCTGACTCTCTGTGTTTGCCTAGTGAATGGCCATTTCGCTCGCGGATGCTCAGCTTCCCGCTGCTCGACGTGCAATCACCGTCATTATTTCCTGTTGTACCCTCGCAGGCAGGTTTAACCCGCACAAGTCTCACGTCCCATCAGTGCAGTTTCTGTTGCGAACCCATCCCGCTTAATCAACACTGTTGGGACCCAGGATAGCAATGCTGAGTTAGTGTTCCTTCCCCGGAGTTGGATTGCGGTTCACAAGTGCACCTGTCGTGGCGAATGACGAGTTAACTTCAGCTTTGCCGCTTCAAATATTCTACAACGGTGGCCGGTTTCGGCGGCGCTGCTATATTATTATTAAGTCAAAGTCCTGATCAAGACTATACTTTATAAGGTCGGAGACCATATACCCTTCTACCTCGCAAGGGTATAAGCCCCACTCGATCCCAATATTCTCCGGGCCCGTCCTTCCAGTTTTGCCTCTGTGTAGCCTTCGCGATGAACTTTGGGCATGCAACCATCGCCGCTGGATTGCCCGATTGCGCCGGTCTCTGGTCTCTGGAACATGGATAGTGTCTACGCTGCTGCCCCCCATACCCAATAGATTGTCTGTTTAAAGTGTGAGCAGCGAACTTCGTATATTTTAATCTCTTGAATTATTTTATTAATCTGTATAATTATTGGATACATTTTGTTATAGCGGCAGTCAGAAGTTTGCAAACTCTTATCCAATCATCTTGACAAAAAGGAAGGAGTCGTATTTTTTTATTTTTTGTTCATATTGTTCGCGTAACGTAGTTATTTATTGTTTGTTTTTTGATCCAGTTTTCCCAGGACGAGCCAAGACCTGCGAAATGAAGCCATTTGCTTACATTCTTGTTTTCTCGTATGGTAAAGTAAAGTAAAATACATATGTTAGTAAAGTGATAATCCCTAGGTTTTAGTCCAGCAGTTCGAAGATGTGGTCTGTGTAACTAAAAAAAACTAAAATGAAAGGGGGTTAGAAAAAAGTTTTTTTAAAGTTGTAAAAGCGGAATGACAACGGAAATGAGACGAAAGCAAAGATGGGGTTCGAAGGTATCATTTTCGGAAACGGACACGAAAGCAAAAAGGCGGTCCCGAAGAGAGATAGCTACCTTCCGAAATCCGGGCAGCGGTAAACACGGCGTTGCTTCAGGCTCAACAAAAGTATGAGGCTGGAAAGTATTCCGAGTTCAACGCCTTTAAGGACCAAATGCAGAACGACTTGATGCTGTTCATGAAGGATATCAACTAATGCATGTCCAGTTGGACGAAGGAGTTCGAGAGTCAATGGACCATACAGCGGCAGCCGCAACCGGTGGAAGCTCACCGGTAGAAAAAAATTTCTTCGGGGGCACTTTCAACAGACGCATCCATTTCAGTCAAGGGTGCAGTGCAGAAGGACGATTTGACCATCAGGTCAGGTTCATAGCGGCTATGAAGGTGCATGGTGGTCTGTTGAAAAATCGTCGCTAATGCAGTCAGGATTCCCCGCTGGACCGGGACATCCAATCGGGTTCTCGGGATTTGAAATTGGAACGAAACTTAAACAACCAATTGCATCTCATCAGTGCCCCTGCTATCCACCGCTCCCCCCTTGGTCGCTATTTCCACGTTGCATCTGGCAGTTGTCTGCGATGAATTTTCTGATGCTGCTGTTCTTAATCCCTCATCTGGCCCGGGATTTCTTTCATTGTCATCGCTGCCGATTAAGCCAGCGCCCAGGTCTGACTGGGGGAGGTCGTCAGCTTCGTCGCTGCCGCCGTCTGCAGCTGCCAAGGTGGCTGCTGCTCCACCCGTTAAGGCTCCCAATCCTGCAGTCGAAAGGTGCGCCTCCGCGCAATCGCGGAAAGATGTTTCAACCACTCTATTGACGCCTGGCTCGAGTGCTGGATGAACACGACAACCTGCAACTGAGATGAAGCTGTCCCATGCCCCTAAAGACTTTTGTTGAAAGTTGAAATTCAACGGGGGGTGGTTGTTGGGACTTGTGCCAGCATCAAATATCATAATTATTACTAATTGCCAGTTATCAGCTGTTCTATGTTCTTTTGAGAGCTTTGGTGGAGCTTCTGCGTAAGCTCTTGGTTTTATGCACTTGTTGTTCGGCATTGTTTTGGATCGGCCGTTAAATTGTTTTGGGGTTAAATTGACCCGTAATAAATTGAATTACAAATTAAACCTCTCCTTATTAATTCGGTCGCTATCAAAACGCTGATAGCGCAACAGATTTTATTTTTATTTTTTTGCTAATTTATAAACCTTATAAAGCTAACTTAATAAGTTAATATTAAAGTTCAGTTTTTAAAGTTAGTTTTTTTAAATTTCTGTAGGCATATTTTGAATATTTTGTAACATGCAGATTTTGCTACAATTATCAATTATCAAGATTTTTGCGGATTCTTCAAATAATCAAATAGGATATGCAATCTTCTTCAATATGTCAATAATGCAACTACTCTACGATTTAGTAAAATGGTGAACTGTTCCGTGCCAAAAAGGCTCCACTGATGGGGTTCTCTCAGCCTGCCACTAGGTAGGCTTGTGATTTGTGCGCGAAATATTAGCATCTGTTGACATACATACATACGCTGTTTGCAGAGTGCTACAATCGCTCATACATATATTACCCCGTTATATAGAAGTTGCACAGTGGGTCGTGAGCTGACAATAAATAAACAAACTAAAATAATTTGTTGCGAAAATGAATCCGTTTTTCGATTGTGCCTCTTCTGGAAGGAAAGTATTCCCGAGTCAAAGTGCAGTTGTCCTTTTTGAGGATCTTCAAGGATTGTTATCCTCCTTGAAATCAGTGGAGACATTTCCTGACGCGATGTTAAATGTGCGGCTCAGCGGAGGGAATTAGAGGGATTGGAGGGAATCGTTGCGGATTTCAAGAGCACACACAAGGAGCTGTCCGAGATGGATGTTGCAGAACTCAGTAGCGAACTGCGAGCAGGTTCGCAGGTGCATCTAGTCACCTCAAGGCTGGCGAACCAGCTGCAGCTGCGGAAGATGTCTCCGGTTTCTGTATCCGGTATAGGTGACGCAGGGTTTTCTAACAATGGGTTTTCTGTGCAAGTCAGCTTGCAATCCCAATGCTCTGACTACTCTGCGAAATTAACCGCGATCGTAGCCTCCAACATCACTGACCTTCAGCCCAATTTTGCATTGGACGTCAGCTCTTGGAAAATTACCGCCAATGTAAAGCTAGCAGATCCTCATTTTCACCAGCCGCAGCGAGTTGATTTGCTAATTAGAGCTGGGTTATTTTACGAGCTGCTTTGTGTCGGGCAAATTCATTTGTCGCCTGATTTGCCCTCAATCCAAAAAACTCGGCTCGGTTGGGTTGTTTGTGGAGGCGGAGGTCCTGACAACGGCAAGGTTCTCATGGCTGCTGAGCGGCCGGGACTAATCTGCCCAAATGGGCCTTTAGATGAGCGGCTCGATCAACTTCTACGACAGTTCTGGGAAGTGGTAACCTGCTCCGATCCGATTGATAAGGCGTCAAAAGAAAACTGAATTGCGAGAGTCACTTTGTTAAAAACTTCGTGCGGTTAGAAGGTGGTGCCTATACGGCCTATACCAATTAAACATAATACCGGTTTATTGGGTGATTCGTCGTTTCCAGTCGTTGGAGTGGAAACTGTCTCATCAGCCCGAACTGCGCGCTCAGTATTCGGCCTTTATAAAGGAGTATCTTAACCTAGGTCATTTGTCCCTGGTTCCGCCGGAGTTGCATCGAGATTGCAAATATTTTCTGCCACATCACTGTGTGCTTTATTGACATATTGATGACATATTGATGGCTGGGCCGGTCATCCAACATAAGCTTTTTCACATCCTGCTGAGGTTTCGTTCGTTCGCTACTGTCCAAGAGTGAATTTCAGGTGCGGGAATGGTGCTCCAATATCCCTAGCGTGTTAAACGGCGTGCCTAAAGAGGATCAGGAGTCTTATCTAACTTTTGATGACGGCAGCAACTTCACGAAAACGTGCTTCCGGCATCAATTTTTGCGGTCCTTTCTTCTATAAGTCGGAGGTTCGCAACAAGGCTCCCATAAAATGTTACATTAGCGTCTTCATTTGTTTTACGACAGAGCTGGTCCGTTTAGAGCTGGTGAGGGATCTGTCCACCGCCGCCTTTCTGCATGCACTGAGGAGGTTTATTTCTATCAGGAAGAAGCCTCGACAGATCTGGTCCGACAACGCCATCAATTTCGTTGGAGCCAAAAATCGGTTGAGCGAATTAAAGAGACTATTTCTTAGCGACGAGCACCAGAGAGCTGTCTTGCATTTTTGCTTTCCAGAGTCCATTGAGTGGAAGTTTATCCCTCCCGGTTCTCCCCACTTTGGCGGCTTGTGGGAAGCTGCTGTTAAGACCGCCAAGTATCATTTTTACATGGTCGTGGGCTCGGCTGTACTAAAAGCCGACGATTAGCAAACGCTGGTGTACAATATTGCTACAGTGATTAATTCGAGTCCATTAGTCCCTCTCCCTGAAAATCCTTCTGATCTGGATGTCCTGACTCCTAATCATTTTCTGCACGGTGGTCCTCCTTCTAGTTTCAGTGAGCCAGATCAGACAAAACTCAACATAAATCGGCTAGATGCTTGGAAACGGGTTGTCTTTCTTTAGCAGTGTTTTTGGTCCAGATGGAAGGAAGAGTATTTAACCCTGTTGCAGCAACGGTCCAAATGGCGCATCCCTGGTCAAGGCATAGCAGTAAATTACATCGTGCTGGCGAAGGACGAAAACTTACCTCCAATGAGGTGGCCCCTGGAGAGGGTAACGGAAATGGTCGTCGGAGATGACGGAGTGTGTCGGGTGGCGCTGCTGGGGACGGCGTCCGGTGCTACGAGGCGGGCAGTCAATAAATTGTGCCTGCTGCCCCTTCATGATGCTGTTGAAAGCCCATCTTCCGACGCGGGGAGTATGTCGGGTCAAGCAGCCGCCGGAAAGAAGTTTGGCCGGCAATAATTTATTGAACTCGTAACGTCACTTTCTTTATATTTATGTTCGCGTCTCCCGCTCTATTCTCGTCGCCCGCTCTTGTGCATTCGATCGGCCACCTGCATCTGCCGTTATGCACAAGCGTTTGTCTCGCTCTCTCGCGGGATCTCTCGGTCGCTCCGCAGCATCAAGCATTGAGCCGCGCTCCCGCGACATCATTTTAATTTGATCGTCAACCCTACTCAGTCACATTTGTAAATATATCATTTGTAGAAACGCCAATACAATTAAATAAATTGTATCAACATCTTTAAATCGAACTGTGGTTGTTTTTATTAAAGGCAATATTTAGAACAGAAAAAAATAAAGCTACCGAAAACACTCAGTAACTGAACAGCCACCATACCAGTACTCCATACAATAAAATCTGTCTGACTACGGCCATGTAGATCCAGCTTACTATATCGATAGACATGCTCCATTTGAGTCCTAGGTGATGAGGGCTATGTCAACATTCTTTGACGTATCTTCTATGTTTAGTTTCCAGTTAATATTTCTGTCTAGTACTACCCCTAGGTACTTGGCATTATTGCTGAATAAAAGCTTTTGGTTGTTTAGTCTTCGTGTGATGAGAGATAAGATTTTATATATCCAACTGAAGAGAACTAGTTCTGTTTTTTATGCGTTCACTCCCAGGCCATTACTGCTAGTCCAATCGGCTGGGGTTTGTAGTTTCGCACTCAAAAAGTCACAAAATTGGGGGTATTTCCTTGATTTTTACAATGTCTGATTTCATAGAGCAGAGAAGTGCCATGAAATTTTATTTGCGGAATGAAATTTCAGCTGCGGAAACGTTGAGGATGTTGCGGAACGTCTTTGGAAGAAATGAAGGAAAAATAAAGAAGGACCATCACCAGAATGCGAAGACTCAGGCTGGTACCAAGGTAGCATTAAGGTGATTGCGTGCTAAGAAGTAAGATTCTTATGTCTCTGTAAGCACATGATCCTTTCTTGGAAAGGGTACACAAGTACACAAGTACCCTGGAGCTAAGCTAGAGGGGTGGAATAGGACGAAGTACCATTTGCGCTCGTATGGCAGAGAAGACGGTGGAACATAGCTCGATTCAGGCTATGCTGAGGATGTGTAACCCAGCCCTTTCCATAGCGGGTACCAAAGGTGAAAGATGCGGTAGGATTACTCCGACAGGTTGTACATTAAATGAGAAACCCGTAAAGCTCCTGGAATAGCCGAAAATCGGATCAAATACGGTTTCGAGCAAGTGATGGTGCGAATCTATAGGTCGGATGCCAAAAGCAAGGCCGGAGTTTGCAGGCAGACGTGCAGGAGCCAGTCTTGGAGGAGCTGAACGAGGGGCCGTTCGACCCCGAAGGAATGTCGGATGAAAAGGAAGACATTCTTTGGATCTTGGAGGAGGTTCTTGGTTGAGGCTTTAAATTCCATGCTGTGCATAGGCTGAATGGACTAAACTCCATTGTGGGGGCGCTCACGGCAGTCTACGGCGTACCACAAAGCCTGTCTGAAAAATAGGACAGGTTAAAGAAACAACCATGGTGATCCGACGCTGGCTCCATTTTTGACAGAAGCCATTAACGCCTTTAATTTCACGAAGGGAAGTAACACAGAAGAAGCTTGGAAGGCATACAAGTCAGACCTCGCTAGTTCAAAAAGCCGTAGTGGTTATGGCGAAAAGGAATTTCTGGGCAAGTTTCTGCTCCAGCATTCAGTACTGCGTCCAGCATTCAGTAGGCTATATTAAAACTGCGGACGGACTTCTAGCTGGCTTTTTTTTCCACAGTATACGTATAGCCCTCCCGTCCAACCAACCGCGGGACGCTGCCGCGTAACGTACAGGAATCGCGGGAATAGATCCGAAATAGTTTAAGCGAAGAATAGGACATATATATCACGAGGAAAAGTTTTGCACAGATAAGGCGGCCAATATAAGCAATTTAAGATTGTTAAAGGAGCAAAGTGACAAGATGTGGTAGAGAGATGTGTTAGGCATATGTCGAATGTGTTAGGCATATGTCGCTGGGGAGTAGAAACGAAAGTTTCTAGTCCTTCTACTAGGAACGTTAAAATTTACGCGTGTTAGTAAATGCTAGCTGTCTACATTTCTATAAATAAGATTATATAGAAACATGACCCCCAGTATCGTTTTACGGTTTGTTAATGATGGTAAGTTGATTTATAAAAGTCTACTACGATAAGAGGGGAGGTAAAGATTTACATTCCAATTAAGTCTCCTAAGAGCGAAAGTCAGGAAGTTTTTTTGTACAGATTCTATGTGATCTTGGTGTACTCTGTATTGAGGATTCCAGACACACGATCCATACTCAAGAATCGGACGGACCAATGATGTATATAACGTTTTAGTTATGTAGGGGTCATTAAATTTCTTTTAACCATCTTTAAATAAAACCAAGCACTCCCATAGCTTTAATAACCATGGAAGATATATGGTCGGTAAATTTAAGTCTCAAATCTAACAGGACACCTAGATCGTTAACCTGAGTTAATCGTTCTAAGGAATTCCCATAGAGAAAGTACATAGCTTGGTGAGGACTACAACGGTAAAAAGATATGAGTTTACATTTCGATCCATTAAGCTTTAGGTTATTTGCTAAACACCAATTTTGAAGTTTATCCAAATCGGATTGAAGTCTAGACTGGTCGCTAGTAAATTTATACTGTCATCATTGAACATAAGTACAAGTGAATAAGTTAGGGCAAGGGGCAAGCCGTTGATAAACAGTGTAAAAAGTTGGGGTCCAAGATAGCTTCCTTGGGGCTTCCACAGATGTTGCGCGGACTAAAATAAACTAAATCTTTAAAGAAGGCACGTTGGGTTCTCCCAGATAAGTAGCTCGAAATCCAGATAAAAAGATCAGCTGGGAATTCCAAAGAACTGAGTTTATTTAAAAGAAGCGAAAGGTTAACAGAGTCAAATGCTTTATAAATATATGTAAATGACGTCTGTTTGTAAGCCATTCTGTAACCCATCCGTGATAAAAGATGTTAGTTTCAATAAGCTGGTAGTGGTGGAGCTGCTCTTGAGTGATAAGTTTTTCAAAAAGCTTTGGAATTGCTGACAATTAGGAGATGCCCTAATAATTTCCAGCGTCGGATTTTTTCCCATTTTTATGCAGCGGAATAATGAAAGATTCCTTCCACATAAGGGGAAAGATCAAAGTTTCCAGCGATAGATTAAAAAGTTTAACGAGAGGTTTGCACAGGCTCGGCGCAGTTTTTCAGAACACAGCCTGGTACTCCATTAGGGCCTGGCGAATACGCGGGCTTGACCTTAAGAAGATCCGATAACGCACCACTTTGATCGAAAGATGGGCGAAATATAAGATTGGCTGATTGGATATTATAAGTGTAAGGCTGAGCTGAGCTACTGCTAGGTGAATACGTAGTTTGAAAAAACTGAGCAAAGAGATCGGCCATTGCCTGATCCGTGTTCGCATAAGAGTTCTCAAACGTAAGCAGTGGGGGAAAAGATACATGTTTACGCTTAGTGTTTACAAAGTTATACAACTGCTCGGTAAAGTGAATCCTGCAGCGGCGAGTATAACTCCTATAACATTCTGCGTTATGCACGGTGAAATTGGGCCGAGCTACTAAGTATCTTGAATAACTAACTGTACAGCCAGATAATCTATGTTTATTTAAAAGTCTACTCATACTATTCTTTAAATTTATAAGATGCCTTGTATACCAAGGCGGATTCGTTGAAGCGGACGGATATTTCCACTGCACGCAAGCGTCGAAAAATATGTTTAAAGTGTAATAAAATTTTTGTAATGCAATGCTTATATCCTCGCATGCCAGTAAATCAGACCAATGAAATTCCGAAGTTAACTTATTTAATTTCATAGTCAGCCTTACGGAAGAAACGAACTTTATGAAATTTAACCTCAAATCTCAAGAGTAGGATGATATTGATCCTCAGGGTTAGAAAAGGGCAAAGTTCTGGAAAGAGTAATTCGATCAGGATCAGAAACAAAAAATAAGTCCAACAGCCGACCTAAAGAATTTCAAACGTGGTTAATTTGCCCGAATGACATGTCGAACATGCCTGCAGGGAAGTCGTGGTGTGAGTTAAGCAGTAAAGACTTAAAGTAAGAATTATCAACATTAGACCACATTAGTTCTGGGTTATTAAAGTCACCCAGAGCTATCAGCTGGTCACCATCAGACAGGCGCTCAAAAACCAAACGAATAGCGGACAAATTATGAAGAAGGTGGTATGTAAGAACAGGTAACATACAAAGATGCAACGAAATTCAATGTCATCAAACTCTTGTGATATTACCTCTTCAGAAGCGAATTTGGAGTCTACAGAAATGAACACTCCTCCTCACCTTCGCAGAGTTCTATCACATCTAAAAGTGGCGTACCTACTAGGAAAAACTTCGGAGCTTAAGTTTGTGTGAGAGTTTTACACCCACAGGTTTGGTTTTTTTTTCACCGTACTTAGCTATTTTTTTGGTTCTTGGACGAAAATGTTCTCTGGCCAAAAGCTGGCGGAATCAAACGTCTTGAACATCTGCAAGGGCACACGTATTTTGAAAGATGACATGTGCCTGGTGTATGAATATTTAAAATTTTTAATATCCACCACCTTTATGTCGACTTTTGTGTTGGCTTTGATGTAAGCCATCTCGGCTGATCAATCTGAGCAGTATCAGGGGCAAGCCGGGAAACAAAAATGTGTTTCGATGGTGGTATCACCTGTAAGTGCCACCGTAACTAATACTGCGGCATCAGTACGTACCGGGGGTCCAGACGGTTGATTATCCTGTTTGTTAACTGTTACGGGGGTTTGAATTATTGGGTCTGGGATCACTTGAAGCGATGCCAAAGAGGACATATCAGATAATTGCTCATGAATTCTGAGATTTTCGGAAGCCGAATTTTTCTCAAGTTTGGCCCTTGGGGTGGCCAGAGATATAAACGGCTGCATAGTTGTCAGCTGAGCAGGCTGAAGATTATTCGCCACAAGCACATCACTAAAAGAGGATTTCGTACGCTTTGAAGACTCATTTAGTAGTTGAAGCCTACTAAACTGTGTATCGAGCGCACAGAGTTGGTCATTGATTTTACGAAAACCACTAATAAACTCCTTGAATAAACTTTTAGTCTGCCTCATGAACGATCTCATTTCGCCCTGAACAGCTCGACAACCATCACAGAAAAAGTGGAGACCAGACCTACGTGAAATAGCATCCGAAACTGAGGTCGTGAACCCGGCACACTTAGCGTGTAAAACGTTTTCACATAGCCAGTAGTGGATGGTAGGCTGGGAAGAGGAGATTGCCATAATTAATTATTAAAGATTATTAAAAATTAAATAATTAATTTATTAATATTATTTGTTTATATTATTGAGGAACCTTGAACCACTGTACCAGGGAAACGAAAGGGGGAGATTAAAGGTAGCAGTTGGTGCGAGTTAGTACAATGCAAAGAATAGAGATAAGAATCTCTATTGAGCGAGAATAGAAGCAATAAAAGCAACACCCAGATGTAGAAGCAGAGCAGGGCTATGTTTGGAGGGAAAATTAATCAAAATTATTATTTTACCTCCAAATATATCACTGCACACGCGAGCTAATGAGTTATTAATCCAATATGGAACTTGTCCTATTCACTTCCAACATTTTGAACTTCCGAAGCTCTTACCGTCAGCAGCAATGCAAAGTACATAGGGATCACGCTAGACAGAAAACTGGGCTGGAAGCGTGGAAATGTTGTGCATAGGATTGATTAACGGCATATTTTGAATATTTTGTAACATACAGATTTTGCTACAATTATCATGTAGAGAAGAGAAGATTTTTGCGGATTCTTCAAATAATCACATAGGATATGCAATCTTCTTCAATATGTCAATAATGCAACTACTCTACGATTTAGTAAAATGGTGAACTGCTCCGTGCCTGCCACTAGGTAGGATGAGAACAGCACTTGGGGCTTCGTTATGAGGGGATCGAAGCTCGCCACTGATGCTCGCTAGGTCTTTCCTACCTTTGAGGAAGTAGCCTTTTTGGAGTGCTGGCCACCAGCTCACTATATCGGTAGACATGCTCCATTTGAGTCCTAGGTGATAAGGTCTATGGCAGCATTCTTTGACGTATCTTCTATGTTTAGTTTCCAGTTAATATTTCTGTCTAGTACTACCCCTAGGTAATTGGCATTATTGCTGAATGAAAGTCTTTGGTTGTTTAGTCTTCGTATAATGAGGGGTAAAATTTTATATCTCCTACTAAAGAGAACTAATTCTGTTTTTTATGCGTTCACTCCCAGGCCATTACTGCTAGTCCAATCGGCTGGGGTTTGTAGTTTCGCACTCAAAAAGTAAAAAAATTTAGGGTATTTTCTCGATTTTTACAATGACTGATTTCATAGAGCAGAGAAGTGCCATCAAATTTTGTTTGCGGAATGAAATTTAAGAGGGTGCCTTCCGCAACATCCTCAGTGTTATCGCAGCCGAAACTTTATTCCACAAACAAAAATTGGACACTTCTCTGCTCAATAAAATTGGACATTTTTAAATCCAAAAATCAAAAAAGAATCTTGGTCTTTTGGTAAGAAAATGCGTAAATAAAGTACAGATATATAGTACTAGTATCCAGAATATTATTTATATTTATTTTTATTTTACTAAAATATAAAAAAAATTATTGTCCGAACCGCAGCTAAATAAAACAACTTTTTTGTATAGACACCACTTCTTTTTGTTTTGAATGACACTAAATTTTTTGTAAATTTTTTTATTTTTTGCTTTGAATAAACATTAGGTGTACTTTTTTCAAATAATAACTTGTACTAATCATTTTATAAAAAGTTACATTCCATTTCCACACTGCAATATGGTAAAGCAGACGAAGCAAACTCTGACCGGTTTGTTTATACCAAATTTCAAAATTGGAACATCGTTATTGGAACATTTAAAACAAAGAACACGTCCACAATGTCGGCTTCGTTAAAAGAAAATCACATTAGAATATAAAATCAAGAGACTAAATTATATACATACCAATGATGTTTTCGCATGGTAATTGTAAATTTTACGGTACATTCTTGACATACATCAGACTCTGACCAGGGTGATTCCTGCGGCAATTGATCTAACAATTTGTGGAGCAATTGGTTTGTGGCAAGCTTAAAGTTAAAAATATTAATTCCATCCTTGTTTTCAGTTCCTAAACAAGCGCCTGCTTTTACAAGAACTTTACAAAGTGGTGACTGCCCACGCATGAAAGAGAGAAGTAACGGAGTATTTCCATCCATATCAGGAATGTTAATTGGGTATTTAGGCATACACTCTAGAAATAACTCGCAAATGGTAGCAGCGGTATTGTCCTCAACAACTCGACATAGTTCATGCAAAGGATTCCGTCCTTTAAAATTCATAGCTTCTGCGTTTACCGTTGATTCTGTTAAAAGTTCCCGAACAATTAAAAACTGCCCGTTACGAACAGCAAGGTGTAAAGCATTATTGCCGTCAACGTCTATTGCGTCGTAGTCAGCATTATTTTGAATTAAAGCAGATACAGCGGAAAGGTTTCCCAGTTCGATAGCAGTATGCAGAGGAATTTTTTGTAACGCATCCCTTTCATTTATGCGGGCACCAGCTAAAATTAAATTTCTAGTAATCATTTCATTTTGGGATGATGCAGCCAAATGTAATGGCGTAGATTGATTGGCATCATGCACACGGGAATTTACATCTACCTGCACTGATATTAAAAAAAGAACACTTTCTAAATCATCTTTTGCAATAGCTAGATGCAAGAAGTTGCGCCCCCTTTGATCCATTTGCTCAGCTGCTGATGGGAGTCTATCTAAAATACGCTGTGCAGCCTTGTGATTACGTACTTCTAAGGCAGTTGTAAAGGATGTATTACCAGATATATCTCGTATTTTTAGGTCTATGACCGGATGACAAAGAAGAATAGTTATTATTTCATCGTAATTGTTTTCGATAGCTATATGAAGCGGTGATTTCTTATCAGTATCTTGCAAGTTTACATTAGCACCATGGTCAATTAGGGTCTGGAGTACTTTGGTAAGACCCCACCGACAACACAAATGCAATGGGGAAGATTTATCTTGTCCACTTTCGGCACCTTCATCGTTCGGGCCTGGTTGCCGTGCAGAGTCCAAGTCGCATTGGCTTTCAATAAGAAATATAGCAGCAAAATCTTTTCGTTCCTCTATTGCGCGATGTAAAAGTGTTTGCATGCACCCATTTGGTCCAATGTCCCAACAGTCAGTATCAACGCCGTGCCTTACAAGTATCTGCGCCTCAAGTTCGTACCCCAATTGTAGAGCAGTCCACAATGGTGAAATTCCATTATTATCAGAGGTGCTAAGTGCAGCTCCTTTTATGCAAAGGGCATCTACCACTCTCGGTAGATTTAATTCAATTGCCAAAATTAATGGAGACGACTGTTCCCCTAATAAAAAAATATATAATAGCAACAGCCAATATACTCATCTAAATATCTTACCTTTTACTGTGGTAAAGTCTGCACCATTTTCAAGTAAATACACAGCAGTCTCATCATCTCGCTTTAAAATTGATTGATGCAATAGAGTTAAGTGTTCTGAATTTCTAAAATTAACGTCCGCACCACCGCGAATTAAAATGGGTACTAAATGTGTTCTATTAAGAGATAAACATAAGCTTAAAGGCGAGTCCCCATTGCCATCTTTACAGTTAAAATCTATCATAGTATTAACAGAATTTTTCATCTGAACAAAAGCTTCCAAAGTATCTACAGAATTAGCGTCAACTGCCATATGTATAGGTGATCTTAAGAACTCATCACCCGATAATATATTGCATGATGCTCCTTTTATTAGCAACTTCCTCACTATGTTTGATTGATTATTCGAAGCTGCTATGTGTAATGCTGTTAACCCTCGAAAATTTTTGTGATCCAGATTTGAAAACTCCGTCATGAAAATTGCTGCGTCCTCATAAAGTTCTCCCCTTATTGCAAAAAACTGAAGTAAACTGTCCCCTGTTAATGATTTCACTACATTGGGATCTGCACCTATATTTAAAAGATTTGAAGCGATACTAAAGTCTAGTTCTTCGGACGTTAAACTTAGCTCCAAAGCAGACTTTCCTTCAAAAGTTTGCAAATTAATGTCAATATTAGGTACTTTAAGAAGTTCGTGCACCATTTCTTTATTGTCACTAATGACAGCTACGTGCAAAGGTGATTCTCCCTTAGCATTTTGCATGTTTACGTTGGGTCTTCTCTGTAGAATTTTTTTTCCAATTTCCATAATTTCTTTCCACTTTTCATTTTTACAATTATAATTGCAAATTATGTGTAAAGCTGTATCTGATGAAGATCTATAAAAAAACGTTGTGAAGCGTAATAATACTGGAGTATACTGGAAATATTACATATATAAAGGGGTGCCACAGAAAACGTTCCCACCCGAAACCTCCTAAATTATATTCAGGTGTGACATAGCCTATTCGACCTTTATATAATGTTCCCGCTATGATAAAGTTATCATTCGGCTGGCTTAGGTGGTGCCATCTATTTTTATACCCTTGCAGAGGGTATTATAATTTTGGTCAAAAGTGTGCAATGCAGTAAAGAAGACATCTCCGACCCTATAAAGTGTATACATTCTTGATCAGGACCACCGCCTGTCGGTTTCTACGCAAACTAGTCTCTCAGTTTTAAAGCTATCGAGTTGAAACTTTGCACACATCCGTCTTTTTTTTACAGGTAGTACATAAGTCGGAACGGCCGGGATCGGTCGACTATATCCTATAGCTGCCATATTTGCCAAATTTCATAAGGATCGCCCGACTATATCCTATAGACGACATATAACTGAACGATCGAAAATGGAACAACATTAACTGCAAGGGTATATCAACATCGGCTCCGCCCGAAGTTAGCTTTCCCTTCTTGTTTTCTTTAATTTTTTATTCAGAACTCAATGCAAGGTATTAAAACAATATATATTCGTGAAACAAGATTACATTTTTTTTAATTTTACTGAAAATAATAACATTTGTTAAAGTAAACAAAATATTTTACCGTTGTAAAATTTTTGAAAACATTTTTGGGAATTTATACTTTTGTCAAGTGGCATCGCGTCAAGTCATTCGGTTGTTTGAAGATGTTAGTTTAGGATTTCTTTAACTTGCATATTATTTGAGGCCCAAATTCAAAATAAATGTTAATAAAATTATTAAAATTATAAGTGTTAAAATAAATGATTTTTTTGAATCAATGAAGTTGCTACCAACCCACTATGATCCAGACGACCACTTTTGTTGGCCAAAATTCAAATTTTAAAAGTTAAAATAAAGAAGTGGTTTTAAAGGAATTGTATTCAGCGAAGACTGACTATCAATGTTGCATACCAAAAATTTTCATAGATGGCGCTTCATTCGTGAAATCCGAAGTCAGAAAATTGTAAATTGAAAAATAAAGAGACATTTTCATTACGGATAAAGGACAATATTCTGATCAACCTTAAGTTATGAATAACAAGAAAGGAAAGCTAACTTCGGGCGGAGCCGAAGTTTATATACCCTTGTAGTTGAGTCGCAGTCCGCTAGGTGGCGCCACGCATCTTATATTATTAGGTATATAGCGGATCGTATATAGTTGGCCGATCCTTATGAAATTTGGCATATCGAATTATTTTGACAAAAGAGGAATCCATTGAAACTCCCATCCTTCTTTATAATACCCTTTTACCCTTTCCAACTTTATAATACCCTCTGCAAGGGTATAAAAATTAGTGGGGTTTGCACCTTCGTAGTTATATGTTAAAGTGAATTGTCTCAATAGAGAAAATTTGCTTAGAAATCTTGTTTTTAAAAGGCTGTAGAAAGTGAGTCCAGCCTAGTCCAACCTTGAAACCTATTGTACGGCGTAGAGCAATTATTTCTTTTTCGATTGTATATAGACAGAATTGCCACTTTCAACCACTTTTTTGGAATTGCGTTTGAAGTTCATAACCTCAAATTCAACAAATCGGAAATGTTTGAAACTTTGAAGTCTGTAAAGACCCAAGAATCGAAGGAGAAAGCAATTTTTTATTTTTTCAAAACTTAAAATAAAATTAAGGGCTTTGACAACATTAAGGTCTGTTATTTAATCAAATATAATAAGCATAATACAAACTTAAACCATATTTATTTCAGATCTCTGAAGCGCTTTCCTTTATGCAGTTTTTATCTTTGTTTTTTATTAAAACTTAAAATAAATTTTATATTTGTTCCCACACGATCATTTTTTAGAACAATTAATAAAATAAAACAAAAATTTTTTAAAAGGTGGTGCCACACCCATTTTTTTTAAATTTTAATCGAAAAATCTGGTTCCATTCTTGAGTTATTAATTTATGCCAACAAAAGTGGTCGCCTGGACCATAGTGCAACCCCATGGGAAATTAAATCGTAAAAGGCTTCTGATTTTGTAAAGGTAACTGTTTTGTGTAATGGCTAAAAACCTTAAAACTCCGCTGTCGATTTCTGTGCCACCCCTGATAAAAACTTAAAAAAGAAACAAACGTATTTACCTTGACACGAGGTCCAAAAGGCAATTTTTATTTAACAAAAAGTTTGTTGAATAAATGTCACCATTTCTCAGAGCCCATATAAGCAGCGGCGAACCCTATTATTGTTATTTAAAAATTGTTATATTATAAAGTTAATATAGTATTTATTTTTTCTCGGCAAAACGAGACTATTTTTAAGCTTCTATGTGCGATAATTCTTTTATATTTTTACTCGTTACTTATAAAGGTATTTGGCTAATTTTCATACCTCTTTGTCATGCGCATTAATATTTGCCCTTCCGTTTTCCACAAGTGTTTGGGAAATTTTCATGTTTTTTGCTGTTAGGGCCATTTGTAAAGGTAAAAGACCGTGTTCTGAAAAAGTATTAACACAGTCTGAAACCTGAAAAAATATACATATATTACTAAATAACAATTAAACAATTAATTAAACAGAATAAAGTTTGTCCCTTTAGGAATTTTGGACATCTGTAATGATTTTTTTGCGTAAAAATGTGTAATGCAGTGAAGGAGACATATACTATAAATTCTTGATCAGGATGACCTCTTGAGTCGATATATGTATGTCCGTCTGTCTGTTTCTACGCAAGCTAGTCTCTACGGAGGGGTCGACCGACTATATCCTATAGCTGGCATGTAACTGAACGATCGCAAATGGAACAACCTTGCTATTTTTAAAGATGCTTGGGGTTGTTTTAAACATTTTTATTAGAAAATTGATTTGCTGGTGAAATTCTCATAAGGATCGGCCAACTATAAACGATCCGATATATATAATAATAATATACGCTACTGCTTAACGGCAAGGGTATATCAACTTCGGCTTCGTCCGGTGTTTTAATGGACTAAAAAACGTTCCAAAAATATTTTATGTACAAAAATTGTGTAAAATTGTTTCATATAACAGTTAATAATAACTGTTATAATAATAATAGTTTTTCTTGGCAGTGTTCCAGCCGTATTCTTCTGCTGTTTAAGCTTGAAATTAATCAATTTGTCTGTAGCACTCCATATCGATGTGTATGGCCGAGCCACTGCTAAATTTGACTATTGTATTTGGTACGGTTTTGTCGATAACATCGTCACAGAGTAAAAATGTTTTCCTATAAATTTCCTCTAAAATGTTTATCTAATCTGGAATGTTTATCTGGAAAACGCCTTTAAAATAGCCAGGATAAAAAACCAGGGAATAATTATTTTTATTTTAAAAATCTTAAAATGATCATTATTTTTAAAGCGAAAAAAAAATCAAAAGATAACCACTATTGTCGGAGCGAAAAAATAAAATCCAAAAAAATTATTTAATATTATTGTTTTTTTTACTTCCGCTTCACCTATTTCTTAAATGTGTATTAAAGAACCTTTTATTAATGCCGATATTGCCAGTTTTGATGGACTCTTGAGATGAGCAGGAAGTAATTCACAAAATTTTGCCTTTTCTTAAGGTTGGAAACTTGGACATATTAGATTGTGACCTTACTTTAATAAGTCTTATACTACTGACATGGATGGTATCTCCCCATTCTTCATAAAGAAATGTATCTCATCCTTTGCCACTGCAACTTCTGTTCTCCTTATCACTATCATCGGGTGAATTAGCTTTTCGATGGAAAATTTCCTCGATCACGCCCATTCATAAAGGTGGCAGTAGGTCAGAAGTCACCAACTACCGTCCTATCGCCAAGATTTCTAACATTGCCAAGTTGCTTAAGCTTATAGTCACCAAAAAGTTAACATTTTTGATACGTAGCCTTAAATCACACAATCAGCATAGATTCATGCCTGGGCCATCCAACTCAACTAACTTAGTGGTTTTCTCTAAGCACTGTCTTGAAGCCTTTCGGCGCCGATTCCAGGTTGATGATTCCAGGGCTTCGATAAAGTTTGTCAAGTTTACATTAGAGATAGTCATCTGCTGCAGAAGGATTTGCGAGTCTCCTCTTGGAGCACCCTCAATCTTCTTCCTCTAATTTTATTAAAATGTCATTTTATTCGCTACATATATAGCGTTTTGGCGCTTGATATTTGCCTATGCAATCGGCAACCACAACTTGCAACTAAAAGAGGAGGTGGTTGATTTTGGCGTCCATTTAGGAAAAAAAATAAAATTTTCTAGTCATTTACATTTTATTATGCCTAAGGCGTACGCCATGCTGGGATTTGTGAAGGGGCACACAGATCAATTCAAGAGCCCGTACTTTAGGCTCAGTGTATATGCCGCATTCGTCTGGTCAAGGAATATGCGTCTATTATTTGGAGCCCCGCTAATAAAATAAGCTCTAAAAGAGTTGAGCGGCTGCAGAAGAAATTTTTAAAGTTGACACTTCTCCCTTTAAGGTATGTGGATCCTCTTACCATAGCCGGTGCCTTCTCCTTCATATGTGTATACTGGAGAATCGACGCACAACATTGATTGCCCTATGTTATTGGGACTCATCAACTTTAATGTGCCCACGAGGGATCTTCTTACGTTTGCTCCCTTTCGGCTTGCATGTCGTAGGGCCAATTATCTTTTAAATGAGCCAATAGATCGAGCAATAATTCGTTACCGCTCAGCCTCCGAAAAAGGTGGGGCTCAGAAAAACATGCTTTATGGACTTACTGGCTAGGCTTAGGTTAGGTTATGTAAGTTAGATTGTATAGTAGCCATGTAAGAATAAATTCAATGCCGAAATAAATAAACCGAGCATATATGGTGAGTCACAATAACATAGTTGCCAAACAAATCGGCAATTCGACATCGGGGCAGAAGTACCACAAACCAAAAGACTAAAGGCATCTACATTCGCCGATGACAATACTATCTTAAGTCGCTCAAAATGTCCAATTAAGTCACCATCATTACTAGCTGCCCACTTAGCCCGACTGACTGGCGCTTAAGAATAAACAACAAAAAGGCAAACACACCGCCACCCTTAACAACCAAATTATCCACAATTATCTGTTAATAGGCAGGCGGTGGTTAAAGGTGGTAGTGAAAAGGCATGCTATGTGGCGCTCCTTAAAGCTGCAATTAATGTTAAAACTTTTAACAACAGCGCACAACAGTGCAACGGCCTTAGCCGGTAGGAAACCTCGACGTATGTCGCGAAACGCCCTAATACCGACGTCAATCCGACGTGCCAGGATCGATGGCACTAATGCTAAGGTTAGGAACGGGGAAAGTTCTTTCTCTTCCGGTCAATGTGATGCAACGGAAGAAAGCTTTTCCCAAAAATGGCGCTTGGAATACCACTGGAACATGTTCTGGCTGCAGGATGAAGGGTTCAATCAGGTCAATAGTTGGTCGGGCTTCATGCCATGCAGGGAAAGAGCAACTCGCGATAAGGCGACTAAGGCTTTACTGGAGCCCTAAGATAGGATTCTGAAACATAAGCAGATGGGTTAAGATGAACAATACCTGACCCTCGCGAATCTGACTCTGAACTCTATACCTCGTTAACCCTAGCATGGTTGATCCCAACCGCGCGACTGCACAACCCATAAGGACAACGGCTCAGGAGTTGGGAAATATTGACATGAGTATGAAAGAAAAAAATCGATGTAGACAGCAAAATAAGAAGATCAACAGAGCAGAACCCAGGAGATGGGTAACAATGCCGCAAGACCTCGGAAAGGAGAACGCGCAGCTAGTGGACTTGCTGAAGGATGGAAAAAGGAGGTCCATTAACCAACCAATGAGGGACGAAATGGAGAGCATCCGAACTCTCTTTGAGCGAATGGCCAACCGGAAGGACAAACCGGAAGGCAAGGAAGTGCATATGGCTTCCCAGGCGGCTCAAACCTCAGCCCTATTTCGACTGGCAACGGAGTACAGAAAAAAGGGAACCGGACTAGACATCCCAAACACCAAGGGGAGCAAGAGGGGCCTTCGTAACGACGACGCAAACGAGGACGAAGGAGCTTGTGTGTCAGGGCAAGCCGTAGAAACGGCCATCCAGAATAGTAACCCGAAACAAAGCTAATAGGTCGCAAAAAGGGGTAAAAGAAGCAGCGAAGATCGAACTCAGCGCCCACGAAGATGACGAGATCGGACGCACTGTTCATTACGATCAAGGATGAGGCGATGTTCGCGAACATCCTGCGGTGTGTGACGCACGATTAAAAGTAGCAAGAACTAGGGAAAACGGTCCTGTTAGGATTAGGACTCAAAAATGTGGCAAAGAACTTTAGGGCAATGCCAGCAACAATATAAAATAAAATTTGGTAAGGACCTTATCCGCAGCGTTCTGGTGCATCCGCAACACTGATACAGATACCGAGATGTTAACATCCCATTAGTAAAAGAAGAAATTATACAACTATAAACCAAATGTATAACCAAATTATCAATTCACTCAACCTTGCACGAGCTCTGGGCTAAACCAGAAACCCGTCGAATAAGATAAAAACTGGCCCTAATAATAGGCATCAAGTGACAAAACCAAAACCAAATAATAAATAAATGCAACACATGGTACAAAAACACTAACACTAACAACACTCACATATCAGCACATTCTAAAAAATACAACAAGAAGAAATCAGCAGAATTGACCAAATTAAATTTATAAAACTTCGGCTAGGACATACAAGCATAACACACCCGCACCTCCTCGACCCCAACACCCCACGCAACTGCTATCGCTGTCAATCATCAACCCCCACAAACATGGAACACATCTTAGACTCCTGCCCAGCAATATCTCAGAACAAGCAAAATATACTAAAAAATCGGCCAGTCACTGAGTATCTCAAGAACCCAACAGCAGAAAACATTAAAGCAATCATCAAATTCTAAAAGAAACCAATTTATACAACGAAATTTAAAATTAAAATAAATATACTGTTAACTTAGCTAATTATAAACCTTACTAAATAGTTGTTAGTAGTTCGTTTCTATGAATATACGCAGTGTACATAGCACATATAGAGAGAAGGTCCAAGTACGCATTCATGTGGAACTCCATCTTTAATGATGTAGTCGCCCGATATTGCTGTGTTGCATTTCACTGAGAATTGTAGAGTTGTGACTGATATTGTGTATGAGACTATGAAACCCGAAAGGGTTGGCTTCTTTGAGAAGTAACCAAAATTAATGATTCCATTGAATAGTTTACAGACGATAGAGACCTTTAGAGTCTATAAGTCACCTCGGGGAGCCGTTTCTCTCTGATAACACTTTCAATAGAGCACTTCAGGGTGATATTAGGGCAATTGATGTCCGAATCCATATAAAGCTAGAGGGCGAAAAGTGGGAACTCACTGTTTTTTGCATTAATGCAACTTAATTTTTGTCAACGTCCTGAAGGGTTAGTGGTCCGTAGATAAGTCCGACTCTTGCGTGCCGGGAAAATATACGTCCGATTTAATAAATTCACCTTTTAATGCAAGTGATCTACTAAATTTAAAAAACATCAGAAATAGACTTTTAAATAAACATAAAATAACTGCTGTTCAATAGATAATTCAAGATACTTAGTAGCTTGATCCAATTTCACCGTGGATAACGCCGAATATCGCCGCGCTATATTCGTCACTGCGCATTCAGTTTACTCAGGAGCATCCAAAGCAGTTTTATAACTTTGTAAACATTAAGCATAAAAATGTTTGAAAACTCATATGCGAACATCAGGCAATGGCGGAACTCTTTCCTGCAGTTTTTTCAAACAACGTATTCATCTAGCACCATTCCACCTCAGCCATACACTTATAATATCCAATCAGACAACCCTTTATTATGCCCATGCTTTTCCCTATGTTAACCATGTGTATGCGGCAGGCTCCATTGGAGTATCAGGATGTTTTTTGAAGAAATGCGCCGGGGGTGCAATCGAATGAAACGAGTTTTACATTATTCCTTTGCATAAAAATGGGGAAAAAATCGTCGCTTCCAATTATAAAGGCATTTATAAATTGTCAGAAATTGCAAAGCTTTTTGAAAAACTAATCACTCTGCATTTAGATCAATAATATCAGCGTGGCAGCATGGCTTCCCATTAATTATTGGGGCTACCATCTTTTGTCACGGATGGTTGCCGGAATAGCTTACGAAGAGATGATGTCTCATTGATTTTACATTGGCATTTGACTCTGTTCAAATCAGTCTTTTGGGATTTCCAACTGACCTACTCCTTATCTACTACTGATCTACTACTGATCTACTACTGCTACTTATACGGAAGCCATCTTGAACCCCTACTTTTTACATTGTTCCTGAACGACTTGCCCCCTTGCCTTAACTAATTCACTTGTACTTATGTATGCCGATGACTATAAGCTTTGTCGTCAGTATAGATTTACCAGTGCCCAGTGCAAATCTAGATTTGGATTGGGCTGTTTCAAATTATATCCAATTTGAATAAATTTCAATCATGGTGTTAGGCAAACAACCTAAAGATTAATTGATCGAAATGTAAACTCACTCAATCACATACTTCCTCAATGGGTATTCCTTAGAACGATAAACTCACGTCAGCATGAGTCGTATTTGATTTGAATCTTAAATTTAGCGACCATATATCCACCAAGGTTAATAAAGCAATGGTTGTGCAATGGGTTTTATTAAAAGATGGTCAAAAAAATGTGTCTGTCCTGGTTCCTGTTGAGCGTTTTGCAGGTTGGTCTAAGGTGGATTTTCCTGATTTTAGAGCACCGACATAAGCTATGCTGTAGGAGGTGTTTAAGGGACCGAACGAGGATCTCGCAGCTTCAGCAAAGAAGGCTTCTGGCATTGTTTTTGACGTGTACGCGTTGCGTGTGGTTTGGTGGCGCGTTGCTTTCGCTTGTCGCATGCGACTCTTCATCTTCTTGGATATCCCACACCCCAATTAGTTTGCCGTGTGATTCCCTCCACAGTTTCCACATATTTTTCATATTAGGTTGTAACGAATTAATTTTTTTATTTCTTCGCTAACAACAAATGCCACGGTTGGCTCAAAGATTTTGTGGGACAATTTTACCGCACACCACACCGCAGAAATAATACAGATAGCTTTACTACAAATAATGCCTCCTATATTTGAAGACCTTGAATATTTACAATGACTGGAAAATAAACTGATGGTTGATTATGACGTACTCTGTTCCTCCGCCAGATCCTTACTGTTCCTCTTGCTACTCCTGCTCGGCTACACCGATGACGCTTGTCTTTCCGTCGCTCAGCAGTCGCCGTTCCGGGTTTGTTGAATGATTTCCACTCTCCAGGACAACGCCAGGAGAATGAGCCCGCCTGGTGTCTCTTCCAGGTTCCTAAGTCTCCTGGGTCGCTTCAACTTATATCCTCCTTTATTCTGCTCCAGCCGTTAATAGTACTATCGAGCATCATGACACAATTTCATTGGCAAGTTCCCTTTTATACCCCCTCGATTCTGGACCTTTGGAAATGGGAGATTAGGAATGGGTGCTCTATGTACATTTATCGCAAAAAATGTATGTTAAGCAGGTTTTTCAATGCAGTCCCGGCATAAAATCCATATTTTTCGAATTTAAAAGAGTAAAACATGTACATAAAGTGGTCTTATGTGAATGGCCATATGTGAATTCAGCTGAAAGCATAGCTTGCAAATAACTTTTAACCGTTTTTTGCTTACGCTCTGTTTGCGAGAGCAACCGAAACAAAGCATGCCGTTTCGGTTCCTCTCTGAGCAGCAGGCTTTGTTTTGTTTTGTTTTGCTCAATGAGAGATTTGAGTGACACTCGCACAGAGAGACTCAGTAAAAGACCGATTGACTGAAAAAGTCAGCGCAAAAAGTCTTTTCAATAATTTGTTTTCGTTTCGCTGCACAGTGGTACATGGTACATGAAATTTGACGAAAAAACTTATTAAAATTTAAAAAGTGAATTTTCCAATTTCAAACTAATAAATTCATTTATTTTGAGTTAAGCTTAACAACTAAACTTTGGACAACTTTGTTGTCCATTTTGTTAAATATAAAAAATGGATGCACTTTTTTATTAAGTTCTCGTCCCATTTTCAATAAATTTGATGAATCACTGTTTACACGAGAGATTTACAAAGCAAATTGACAAGTTGACCCCAATAAACTTCACATACACACATACATGCACAAGACTTTTTGAATCGTCGAACGCAAGCAAACGGTCCTAGAATGAGCAGACCAAACGAAAACAGAAAAAAGTGTGCTTTGACTGAGCGCGAGCAAAATTTGTATACGAGCAACTCAATCGGTTGCTCTCAGACTTTTTGCTCAAAGTCTCAGTGACAAACACTTATTTTAAGACCGCTCGAATCGGTTAACAGTTATTTGCAAGCTATGGCTGAAAGTGATTATGTTTGATATCGTGGGGGGATTTTGAAAGAATTTATAAAACAACTAGCAGTACCCTGCCACGTTTCGCTGTGGCATATTGTTGTTGCACGCATAAAAAATAAGTCAAACAAAAAAGAATAATTTTCAAATTAATTAAATTCTGTAATACTTGTGGGTATACAATATTCTTTGTTTCTCCTCCTTAATCATTCATTATTATTTCTGTATTTTAGTACATAGGTTGCTCTTCACTTAAGCACCTTGTGATACACGACATTTTTTGTTTTATTATCAGGCGTAAAAACAAACAACGCAGATGGTCTTCCGACCCGTGAACATGCCACGTATAATTGACCATGGGAAAAACATGAATGTTCTAGATTTAAACCACAAACTTTTAAGGATTGGCCTTGTGATTTGTTGATTGTCATGGCAAATGCAAGACGTATCGGAAATTGAAGTCTTTTAAATTCAAACGGCATATCGGTTGGGATCATCGGGATCCTCGGAATGAGAACTTCCTCACCTTTGAATTTTCCTATCATTATCGTAGCGTAAATTACATTGTTCATCAATTTACTAACCACCAAACGCGTACCATTGCACAGTTTTGGTTGGTTTATGTTTCGAAGCATGATTACTACGGAGCCAACCTTTAGGCGTAAATTGTGCGGTGGTAAGCCAGGCACGTCCAAAGAGTTTAAAAATTCAATTGGATAGTTGGTGGCTTCATCTTCATTTGTGACGCAGTCGATAGATTTGAATGAATGCATTGTTCCAATGATCTTATTTTGAATTATGTAGTTCAGGTCATCTACATCTTTATTCTTAGCCGCTAAAATTGCTCGCTCACTCAACCATTCATTATTTTTGTAGTTAGAAATAATATTTGGAAATACATTGTTGATAAGTTCGTCTTTTGATGAGACAAAATTACAGAAATTATTTGGAAATGATATTAAACCGCTCGATTCTATCTACAAAATAAAAACCAGATTCTTTAACTACATTCTATGTAAGTACAAAAATAAATACCTTAAATGTCGGATTAAAACCTCCTTCTTCGATAATGTCTGCCCCAAATGACGTCATTTGGAAACAACTATTGTATTTTCGAGTATTTGCAAGAAAGTGGCGTGATTCTTGTGTTTCGCCGCAAAGCAATGAATACAATAGCTCTTGTGGCGGAGTCAACACTGGCAATTTCACTTTACCATTAACGCAGCATAATCCAGGCGTTCTCCGGAAAACTTTAATGCACCACAATACTCGCAAACAACGTCCATTTGCCCAATGCAAACGCTAGGATGCAAGCTGTAATCATTGCTGCAATCGTATCGAAACGCAGCTCGATTCAAATCAGCTAAATATCTGCGTCGCAAATTGAAATCTATTTGAGAAGCACGAAGTCGAGCCATACTATTGCGGCGCTGTTCACGTGCAATTTCTCGTTCTTCTTCAGTCCTTTCATATGCAATATTTTGTATTCTTCTTGCATTACGGCTTTGTCGGGAAAGATTCGACCGTCTTGGTCGCGGCATTATTAATTAAACTTCACTTCACTTCAATCCACTTGTTAATTATTTATTTAATAGAAATAGTTTTAATATTGATTTCAGCGCAACACAATCTTTTTGGTTCGTTGTTAAATTTGAGAGCCTGACTATGAATTTGACTTCGTTTGTAACTGACATTTTGACATTTGACATTTTCTTCTTAGCTGTCTGCCTAAATAAAAAAGTATGGGCCAGGGAGGAACGCTGTCGAACGGGACAAAAAGTATCCTATGTCCTTCTCCTGGCTCTAAGCTACCTCCCTACCAATTTTCACTCAAATCTGTTCTTCCGTTCTTGATTTATAAGTGGTGTAACATAAAACACGATGTTCTTTTATATATATAGATATAATAAATAATTAAAATTTGAAAAACCTTATCTAATTACTGGTCGCTGAAAAAACTGGCCGCCACACGAGAGAACCCCCTTAAAACAGTGGCTTCAATTTGGTTAGAAAAGGTTTTGATAAGTTTGATTGAACTAGTTCAATCTCCGAAGATATGTACATATATATGTACATTTCATATTATCGTAATCGTGTATAGTTTTTCAACAAATAGTAGCTAATGTATGTGCACAAATATATAAAAAATATTAATTAATTCCATGTCAATTCGCGATTGCTTAACTCTTAAATTTATTATACACATCTGCGATATATTTGTTGAAAAACTGGAACATTTGTATGTATAAATAGATGTACGATTTAATGCGTTTACAAAAGATTTTTATAATCTACATATGTATGTACATATGTATATGATTGAGCTTTATATGAATGTATTATTTGTATTATTAACTAAATAACTAAACTTTTTTGTCTTAAATAATCCAATTGTAAAGTTTTCAATGTTCAATTATAATATTTACATAAAAATATGTACATATGTATGTACATACATGTAAACGAAATTTAAAATGGTATAAAAATTCGCAAACTAAAACTGTGGTCTACACCACATGTGATACATATGTTTTTACATATGTATGTACATATATGTATTTATTAATGGTGGCACCAACAGTTAAGGGAACTTTTTTTTGACGTGGGTTTGGGCTCAAAAGTGTGCAATGGATTTTTAATTGATCTATTCAATTAGTTAGGTGAAGCTATCGCTTTTAAACTCTGCAAGCATTAAATTTCCTTTGCACGTCGTGTATTGGTCGGTCGACTATATCCTATAGCCATTACATACATACATACATATATAGCCATATACGGACATAACTGAACAATCGGCAATGCCGTAACTTTATGTTAGTTTTCCACGATTTTATTTTTGATTAACTAATCCAATCATGTATTGTACGAATAACAATCTGCTGTCCTATATCCTGTAACTTTCTATACACGATGCGATTTCCGCATAGTAATCCCGTAAGTAAATGTTTGTGGTTTTTTTATGGAATTTTTTTCAGTGGCACTGCATTGATGCAAATGATTATTATAGCTATTAAAAAATTAAACAATTTATTGCAGATTGGTTTTCTTAATCTTTATACACTTGGCCCTCGCTTAACAAGGACATGGCCCTTGCTTTTTATACCCTTGCAGAGGGTATTATAATTTTGGTCAAAAGTGTGCAACGCAGGGAAGGAGACATCTCCGACCCTATAAAGTATATATATTCTTCACCTCCTGATCACCTCCTGAGTCGATATGAGCATGTTCGTCTGTCCGTCTGACCGTCTGTCCGTTTCTACGCAAACTAGTCTCTCAGTTTTAAAGCGATCGAGTTGAAACTTTGCACACACCCTTCTTCCTTTGCAGGCAGTATATAAGTCGGAATGGCCGGAATCGGTCGACTATATTCTATAGCTGCCAAGTTAGAAGGATGGGACTTTCTATGCTTTCTAACTTGGGCAAACTTATACGATCTGCCAAATTTCGTAAGGATCGGCCGTCTATATCCTATAGCTGCCATATAACTGATTGATCGGAAATGCCATAACTTCGTTGTTTTTCAAGTTAGAGGGATGGGAGTTTCAGTGGATTGCTCTTTGGGTTAAATAATTCGATATGCCAAATTTCATAAGGATCGGCCAACTATATACGATCCGCTATATATCTTATAATATAAGATGCGTGGCGCCACCTAGCGGACTGCGTCTCAACTGCAAGGGTATATAAACTTCGGCTCCGCCCGAAGTTAGCTTTCCTTTCTTGTTTTTACTGAATCCATGTTTCGTTTAACATGACGTTTTCTAGGATCGTGCAACCAGTGTTCAGCGAGGGTCAAATTAACACCATTTACAAATGCTGAAGGTATCTCTAAGCTCACTTTAAAGTTTAAATGGGTATTTAAATTCAATTATTCTTTCTTAAACGGAAAATAGGTTTAATTTGTGCAAAAACGTAATAAAAGTATTGCAATCTATTTATTGGAATAAATTAAATATTAAAGGAATAATAGGGACTATGAACGACAACGTCAGATTTGCGGTGGCTATCAAAACATAATGCTGGATTTATACCCCGAAACTATACCCAGGCCGCCAGAAAACAAATTTATCTTCGCAGATTTTACATGCTCGATTCCATTTTATAATTTGGCTTGGTACATATACCTTTCAAAAATAATATCTATTGAAAACAAGAAAGGAAAGCTAACTTTAGGCGGAGCCGAAGTTTAATACCCTTGCAGTTAAGTAGCAGCTAATATTATTATATATATGTATTATATATAAGATCGTATAAAGTTTCCTCATCAAATTATTTTTCTAATAAAAATGTATAAAATAGCAAGTTTGTCCCATTTCCGAACGTTCAGTTACATTATGAAATTCGGCAGATCGGATTACTTTACCAAAAATGCCCAAAATCTGTACCAATTCCCATCTTTCTAACTTAAAAAACACCTAAGTTACGTCAATTCCGATCTTTCTATGACAGTTATAGGATATAGTCCGCCGATACTTATGAAATTTTGTAGATAAGATAATTTGGCCAAATATAACATCTTTTACTTGAAAAACACCAACGTTATGGCATTTCCGATCAATCAGTGGTATGGCAGCAGCAGGTGATCCTGGTCAAGAATATACTTTATAGGATCGGAGATGTCTCCTTCACTGCGTTGCACACTTTTGACAAAATTATAATAGCCTCGGCAAGGGAATAAAAAGAAAGTTTTTAAAAAGCTGTATTGGAAAAAATTTTAATTATTTTGCTAATATCAATTACTAATAGAGTTTGGCATAAAGTCTGATGTATTTTAAATAATAAATAATTTGGTTGTATTACAGGACTTTTACATAATTTGCCGATGTAAATATAATAATGGACCTCAGATTCAAAACTATTAATGGTTTTGGTTTTATACTCATTTTATTAGGTTCGTATAATTTTTTTTTTACACCTGGAAGTGGTTACACTTCTTAATTTTATTGAATTATAATAAACTTAGTTTTTTTAATGAGCAACATATAATTTACTAGTCATTTCTGTCAACTGGTATAGAAAGTTTTACTGATTTTTTATAAAAAAATTAAATTTGGGGGCGAAACACAAGGTTGAAAGTTACTTAATAGTTCTCAGAGATATTTACAATAACAATTGTCAGGAATCTTTCCGACCTGGCCTGATGCCACCTGGCAGAAAAGTAAGCAGCTGATATGATATATTTTTATAATCTTAAATTTAAATTTAATTTGAAAACCACACCCAATTCTTTGAAAAATATATTTTTTATGGCATGAGGCGAAATTTGAGATATTTACTTGAGAAAACAAGAAAGAAAGACAATCCAGCGTGATGCATGATAAAAAGTCTGAAATTCCTCTACAAATCAATCTGATTTGGCTGGATTTTGTTTTGTAGATATAAATTGGGCATGGCAATAGTTTGAATTCAAAGCCAGTTTGGAAAATATTCTGGATCTTAGGGGCCGTCCATATATTACGTTTTCTGCGATTTTTGACCCATTCCCCCCTGGTAATCAAAAGTAATCATTTGATGAACACCCTCCCCCTCCTCCTCCTACCCCTCCCTCCTCATGTAATCAAACATATTCATTTCCTTGACCCCTCCCCTCCCCCTAAATGATTACGTAATATATGGACAGCGCCTTATAACTTTTATAGTCTCTGAGATATACGCGTTAATATGGATATGGCTATATCGACTTGGTCATTGATGCTTAATAGGGCCGGAGATGATTCCTTCTCCCTTCCAACATAAATTCACTAGAACTAATTGTTCCTTATTTCTCTACGAGTACCGGGTGCTTAATCGGTATTTAATATGACAATTTTTTCTATTTCAGGAAAATGTTGGTGTGGTGATGCATTATTATGTTACAAATGTTCTGTAGCTGTAGAAAAATATGTTCTCGACAATGAAACCATTATTACTCCGTTATGCTCAAGGTTTAAAGACTCAACCGATTATATAGTGCAATGTCCATATTCAACGATGTGCCTAAAGTCAATACTAATATTACACCTGCCAAGTGGAAAGTCACAGGAAACAATCACAAGGGGATGTGCCCAGCAAAAAAATACCACACAGGTGAAATATTTTATATAAGCATATACGCATATACGTATTCGAAAAACTAAATAATTTGGGATATCAATTTATTTGTAGATTTTTCGTAACAAAAAATGGAAACAAGACCATGCAGTTCAGGAAGCCTATAGTGAGAAATGCGATGAAATTAAAACGGATCCATTTGCGGTTTCTGCAAAAATACATTGCTATTGCCGTGGAAATCTATGCAATTCTGCTGGTTCTTACTTATTTAATCAAAAAGGATTATTTGTTTTGTTTATTTATATTAGTTACCACTTTATTTATAAAAACCTATGACTCAAATAAACTAATACAAGTTACAAAAAACAAAGCTAAAAAATTTCAAATATAAATAATTTGTTGTAAGTCAATATTGGACTTTTGGGGAGGATTTGGACGGGTAATATGTATATGCTTCCAATTCATATTCAAAGCAAAGAATTTTATTGCTACTAGGAAGATACATCTCCAACCCTATAAAGTAAATATGCCCTATCCCTATAAAGAGCCTATCCCTATTTCGACCATATATAAATAAGCTTATATTTATTTGTGTAATATATTTTTTGAAGCGAAAAAAATGTTTTCGAGAAACACGGCGAGTTATACCGACAAGCACCATTTTCTTATTTTCTCCTTCAGAAGATCCTGCAATCTTTATGCTCCAACGCCAGCGCCTTTTTCGACCTGATCGTCCGTCTTCCAGCCTTATAGAGCCTGATGTTACCCAGCTGAATTCAACTGTCTTAGCTGGAAATAGGTACGATGGAGGGAGAAGTATTAGAGCCTCCTTTAGCAACGCTTTTTTTCTAACTTTTTTATATTGGGAACTGTGCTTCGTCAACTGTGTACTTTCGGATATACAGCGTCAATGGCAAATATCTTATATTACAAATATAAATTTGTGTGCATATAAATTTTTTATGGCCAAGTGTGCTACAGAAATCAAAGCAATTCCGCTCTAAAACATTTCCGTTGACAAAGAATTTAAGATTTTGAGCCTATTTCCGATTTCCTGTCCCAAGAACCATGGGTTTTCAATTGATTCTTCAATACATTTATTTAAGAAAACATACTAAATTGGAGCTCTAAAAAAATAAGGTACTTGACAACTCTATAATTAAATTTTACAGACTACTTTCTGAACTAAAATTGTTCCAACACCTTATTCCACCTAAAGTTTATATACGGAATAGTCTATATTAAAGCTGAATGAAATTTAGGAGATTTCGAGTGGAAGCATACCGTAGCAACGCTGTGTGTTGCAAAAGTCCATTTTTATCAGAAGATTTGGTTAAACATTAACTCTTATAAAGGTACTCGCATGTATGTCATGAAATCCATGGGTTCCATGGTTATTATGATTAGTTGCAAATTCGAATCCAAAAATACCAACACACCGTCAGAAAAACAACACTCAAAAATCTAGACATCATAACCGAACCCCGCGGAACCCCAGCCAGATCAATCATAAAACCACAATCATCAAAAGAACCCCCTAAAAATCACATTCACCATGAAAACCCGACAGCTCGGACAGGCACATACGACAAGCATACAAAATGAGGCTTTCATGTTACCAATTCTTAAGCCAAAAACTGAGAAAACAAAAATAAATTCTTACAGACTGCTGTTTTGCAAAAATACTCTGGAAGATCTTTGTCAAAAAATTATGGTGATTTGTGGCCGAGAGTCATTAAACAGACATCAAATAACATTTAAGGTCAGAATTCTTAACAATACGCGAAAAAAAACAAAATGTTACACACCCAAGGACAACACGCACATCGACAAAAAAAAATAAAACAAGAAAGGAAAGCTAACTTCGGGCGGAGCCGAAGTTGATATACCCTTGCAGTTCAGTCGCAGTCCGCTAGGTGGCGCCACCCATCTTATGTTATTAGATATATAGCGGATCGTTTATAGTCGGCAAATCCTTATAAAAATTGGCAGATCAGATTGTTTCAGAATCAGAATCTCTACCAAATCCCATCTTTCTATCTTAAAAAACATCAAAGTTATGCCAATTCCGATCGTTCTATGACAGCTATAGGATATAGTTGGCCGATCCTTATGAAATTTTGTACATAAGATATGTGGGTCAAATATAACATGTGTGGAAAGTCCCAACCCTCTAACTTAAAAAACACCAAAGTTATGGCATTTCCGATCAATCAGTTATATGGCAGCTATAGGATATAGTCGACCAATCCCGGCCGTTCCGACTTATGTACTACCTGCAAGGAAAAGAAGGATGTGTGCAAAGTTTCAACTCGATAGCTTTAAAACTGAGAGACTAGTTTGCGTAGAAACAGACAGACGGACAGACGGACAGACGGACATGCTCATATCGACTCAGGAGGTGATCCTGATCAAGAATATATATACTTTATAGGGTCGGAGATGTCTGCTTCACTGCGTTGCACACTTTTGACCAAAATTATAATACCCTCTGCAAGGGTATATATATAAATACTACGCCCCAGACAAGGCCACACAAAACTTACCCACGAACACTATTTTAACATAAACCAATCATCACCTTCTGCCAAGGGGGGATAACAGTATCCAGAAAATTTGTCTCTCTTTAACACTTTAGCAGGACTCTTTCAATAAATAACTTCCCACAAAACTATCTTTTTATGACTAGAGGTTAAGGGTTCGAGTTAATGGATCAGGTGAAATTATGCGAGGAGTGACAAAAAGGTTTTATTCTAGTTTCTTTATTTAAATTTGACATATATTACTTACTGTGTCACTATTTTCATTTATGCATAATAAAACCACGTCTTCTCTTTCGAGTTTTACAGCTGAATGGAGTGGATTCTTGCTTTTGTTCTTAAGCATTTTAAACAGTAACGGACCTGACATATGCTCAAAGTCTTCACATGTTAGATCGTTCCAATGCGTTGATATTATTCCAGAACAATATTCTAACAACGTAGATGCTCCTATTTCTTCGGCAACACAATAAAAACGTACACAAGATCTTATTCCGGCTGAAGAGACTAATGCTTTTTCACATAATCCCAAGAGAGTTGGTAAACTAAATCGATGTGCAACTTTAATTAAGTCCAAAGTTAAACCGTCATGGTGCAAATCGACCAGATCTGTATATATCCAACGTAAAAGAACCAAAACAATATCTTCCTCTATGTCACTCCAGTCAAGTTCATGAATGCTGCATAATGCATCATCTTGCCATTTTTCAGATCGTGCATGAAGGACAAATCTATGGGCCGGGAAGATTTTCGATATGGTGCGAATGTTAATATCTGAATATGTATTACGCCCATATAACGACGCAGCGGTTAATGAAAGTCTAGTCGAGAAACTTGTTAGCTCTCCTGTGTAATCTCCACATGATTGCGTTGCAACAATATCATTGTACTTTTGCTCCAATTTAGCATAGTCCTGTTGAAGCTTTGTATATTCTTCTTTTAATGTGAAGTGGTTTTCCAATTTTATCTCGGAGGATATATTATTTTCACCTTTAAAATAATTTGAAATATAACTTATCAATTTAACTTTAAAACGAGAAACAAAAAAAAAGTTTACGAAATTGCGTAAATAGGTAATTATTTCGTATACCTTAATAGGTATTTTACATTTTTAACAACATACCCATTTTTTATTAAATATATCAGAATATTTTAATAGACATATGTAGGTAAAAAAAACAAAAGCGACTACCTATGTGTGTATATATATACATATGTACGTCTGTTATTATTTTTGCGGTAACAGCTGATTGTGGTTTGCTCATGAACTAGTTCCAAGTAAATCATTACATTATCTTGCTGAACGTTATATCAGCATTCTCAAATAACAACTATTCTGCAATTGAGACGACGCAATTGGTAAAATATATATAAAATTATTTAATGCATAGTAAAAAGAGTATAATAATAAAACTTGGCAATGTGCTTGTTATGTTATTGGCAGTGGTTTTCCCATTATATTTATGACGTTTTTAAAGGTTCATGTCTAGTACTCAGATCGACAAACAATTTTTTGAAGCTATGGGTGAGAGCGAGCGAAAGAGGCATACGTAGGTAAAAAACAGTTTTTACAGTCTGGGATTTGTGGGATAGAAAACATTTTGATGCAAAATAAATAAAACATCTTGTGCAAGGAAATTGTAAAAAAATATTTAAGAGGACGGCTATGTTAACAGAAAATGCATTTAACATTGTCTATTTTTATATTCGAATTCAAAACAATTTACCAACAACACAACGATTTCACAATATTCACGATAATTTGAAAAAATGCATCCACCTTATAAAAAATAAACTTTTTTTCTTGAAAATTGTGTGTGAATTTTAAACGGAAAATTGCGATTTTCGATCGGCAGTCCTTTGCAGCCTGTCACCAAAGCCCTTTCGGATGCCAGGCCGGCACACTCATAATAATTTCAAATATGCAGAACTCCACCAGAGCTAGCATCAGGCTGGCTCCTAGAAAAACACTGTTATGTTCCTGGTACCATTCGTCGAAATGAGAAAGGGCAACGTAAGGGATTGGGATCCAGATGAGCCAACGGGTGACGCAGCAGCTGAGCGGCTTATTGTTCTTTCCAAAAATTCTTAAGACACCAAGGGGACATGTATGGTAGTGCTCAGAACACTACGCTAGTTCCATGGAGTTTTTACACCCTTGCAGAGGGTATTATAATTTTGGTCAAAAGTGTGCAACGCAGTGAGAGAGACATCTCCGACCCTATAAAGTGTATATATTCTTGATTAGGATCACCTTCTGAGTCGATATAAGCATGTCTGTCTGTCCTGACTGTCGGTTTCTACGCAAACTAGTCTCTCAGTTTTAGAGCTATCGAGTTGAAACTTTACACACATCCTTCTTTTCCTTGCAGGTAGTATATAAATCGGAATGGCTGGGGTCGGTCGACTATATCCTATAGCTGCCATATAACTGATTGATCGGAAATGCCATAACTTTGGTGTTTTTGGGGTTGGGGGACTTTGGGGAGGATTGGGACTTTCCATATATGTTATATTTGACCAAAATGTACAAAATTTCATAAGAATCGACCGACTATATCCTATATAGCCTGTCGTCACTCGGGTGGGAGTTGCCTTTAACATACGGCGATGGGGCGACCTGCCTCTAGTACACAAGCCAAAAGTGTATGCATGTATATATGTATGTTTTATTCTGGTGGGAGTACAAATTAGAGACAAAAGAGTGATCCTAATAAAGATAAATTACCGCAGTATAACCTCCCACACTCCATGGCTTTCGACGACAAACTCACCACGAGCGCGCCCATATTATCTAGTGTACCTAATCTCTTCATGAGGGCACAATACAAATTCCAATATTAATACTTAATACTAAACTATCGATAATCGATCCGCGAGATCCCCACCTCCGTGAAGAACCCCTTCACTCAAATCCAAAGCCGCCAACTTTGAAGCGGGGCGCGTTATCCAGCGATCTCCATCCATGGCTCTAACGAGGGCTCGTCTGACCTCACCATCCGTTCCAGCAAAGGTCTCCTCCACGACGCCAGTCTCGACGCAGAACGGCTGGATCGCAAACGAAGACGATGTCTCCTCGTTGAATCGGCTTCTCTTTGCGGCACCACTTCTCTCTCCGTGTCAGCGCGGGTAGGTACTCCAAGACCCACCTCTTCCAGAAGCGGTTCCTCAACATCCTTGCCACGCGACACTGCTTGCGCGTAGCTCCTTCCTTAACGAGGCTAATCCAGGCCGGGGGTATCCGGTGGGCAAGCTGCTCCCTTGAGTAGATCGTTTGGGGTAAGAGGGCTTCCTGGTCCGCACTCACTGGCAAATGGGTGAGCGGACGAGAATTAACAATATTCTCCGCCTCTATCAGGAAACTCTCCAGTACTGTGTGACGCAGCACCGTCTTCACGCACTGCACCATTCGCTCCCAGACTCCACGCTCTGACTGGTTCGCTGGGCAATTAAAGATCCATTCAATGCCCTTACTTGACAGCTCCGACTGGATCCTCTCGGGTTCGAAGATCTCCGAAAATCTTTTGGCCTCTCAGTCCGCTCCAACGAAGTTCTTGCCGTTGTCGCTGCGCAGCCTATGTACAGGCCCTCGACGGCAGATGAAATTCCTGATTACAATTATGCAGGAATCCGTGGACAGGTCATGTGCCAGTTCCAAATGAATCGCCCTGATCGTCAGGCACGTAAACAAGGCCACCCACCGTTTCTCTTGGTGCCGAGCAACGGTCACTAGCAGTGGTCAAAAGTAGACGAGGCCCGTGCTCTTAAACGGCCAGCCATTGGCCTCCAGACGATCCTCTGGCAGGAGTCCCATAATCGGCGGCATCGGCCGTGCTCTGTGCAGCCTACACTCGCTGCATCTCGGCTACTCTGTTCCCTAAGAACTGCTTGTAGCGCCTGTGCGTGCTGCCAATCCAACGCAGCACTGTCTACGAGTCCGTTCATAGCACAATCTCTGCAATGGGCACACTATGGTCCTGTCTGACTGTCTCCATCAATCTCGTTCCTAGAACTGCTGCCTGCAGCTCCAACCGTGGAATTGTCATCGTACGCATCGGTGCGCACTTCGTCTTTGCGCACACGAACCTCACTTGCACGTCGCCGTCCTCATACGTGATCCTTCAGTAGACCACTGCCGCGAATGCCGACTGACTCGCATCCACAAACACGTGCATCTCGATAGTCTTCACCAGCCCAGATCCAAAGTAGTGACGTGGGCTCCGAAAACGTTCCACTTTCTCCATCTCTTTACGCCAATCCATAAAGGCGTTGTACATCTCATCCGGTAGTGGTTCATCCCATGAGATCTTCCTTCTCCAGACCTCTCGCAACAACAACTTCGCTGTTATCATTAGACAACACAAAAATCCCAAGGGGTCGAACGTTGACATGACCATACTCAAGAATTCCCTTTTTGTGGCAATTCTCTTCCCATCGGACACGACGAGGGCGACTTTGTGGTACTTCACTCGAAACCTGAAGTCGTCCGTGGCTGGCTGCCACCGCATTCCCAAAATCTTTTGCTCGGCCTCACCCCATCCAATACTCTGGGCGTGATCACTGGGTCCAAGCATCCTCTCCACTGTAGGCGAACTGGACGAAAACTTGCAAACCTCAAAACCGCCTTCTGCATGTATCTTCTTTACTCTGCTAGATACTTCGATGGCTTCGCTCTCTGTGGCGAAGCTATCCACATAGTCATCCACGGAGTGGTAGTCCACGATGGCCTTGACTGCTCTGGGATCCGAATCCAGGAATCGCTTGGCATTCACTGTCTTCACATGATGCGCCGCACTCGGTGAGCATGCTGCTTCAAAGGTCATCACGCACATCTTGTAGACGTCGGGGTCCCGTTGGTCATTCCCATCTCTCCACAGAAATCGTTGCGCACATCTATCCTCGGGTCGGATCAGCACCTGGTGAAACATCTCCTTAATGTCGCTGCAGACTCCGACGGCACCTTCCCTAAAATGGAAGAGGATAGATGCCAAGGCCTTATAGTCTTGCGGCCCCTTGCTCAGCGCAGAATTCAGCGATACTCCTCCCACTCGTGCCGCTGCATCGAATACTAATCGGATCTTCCCTGGCTTGTTGGGATTCTCCACTCCAAAATGTGGCAAGTACCATGTTCTATCGCTTCCCGAATCGATCTCCTGTCGCTCCAGACGCCGAGCGTATCGCTTGTCGACATAATCATTCACAATCCGTGAATATTCATGGGCGAACTGCCCATCTCGCTTTATTTTCTTATCGATGTTGATCAATCTATTGTACGCCATATTATAACTACGTGGCAGCACAATGTTATCCGTTTTCCACAATAATCCCGTCTGGTATCGGCGGCCAACTCGCACCGTAGTGTCCTCCAAGATCTTCTGAGCCCTCACGTAGTCGCTGGCTGCGGCCGCTGGCGCCGCCTTCACACCGAAGTTCTCGATCTCGAAGTAGTCCTCGACGATCCGTTCCACGTTATCATCCAACGACGTGGTTAGCAGACAAGACCTCGGTGATGGCGTGTCTCGTCGCCCTTCTACAGGTCCAAAAACAACCCATCCTAATTCGGTTGCGGCCGCGTACGGTCCCTCGCTGGCAAACCGTCTCGTTTTCAATGGCAGTCCTAGATGCCCATGGTCCATGGTCCAAACCAATAAGCAGCTTCGGCACTGCATTTACGTAGGGCTTCATTGGTAATCGAGCGTCCTTGTTCACTCTCCTAACATCCCTTCATCCCAAGTTCGAAATGGCATACACGTTTCTCAGCACATGTCGGGAGGACTTGCCTGCTCCACTGATCTGCAGACGTACCACGTTAGTAGGCTCTCTTGTGGCCCTGCCTCCGAACCATTGAACATTCAGCTGACGACGTACTCCTTGTACGCCTAGCTCTGCAACCAGCTCGTTGTCGACCATCGTCACCGAAGAACCTTCATCCAGAAGAGCGTTCGTATCCACCTGCTTCCCACCTCCGTATAGCGTCACCGTCAATAGAAGTCGTTCTCGGTCCTCGTCGACACAGCTCAAATTTCTCTCCGGCGTCGCAGAAGCATCCACGGATGAGGCTGCTCCTTCATTTACTCGGACGCCTTTCCTCGGTCCGACTGCCTGCCGGTTGTAGCTTCTCCAATTGCCGCCTCGCTGTGGCGGTCTCCTGAAGCCTTCATTGTTTGCCTCATGAAGAAGACGTTGATGCTTCCTCCTGCATCCATTCACGGGGCACTCTCCTGACGCAGCGCAGGATCCAGTCATATGCCCGCTTTGCAAGCACATGAAGCATAAGCCACAAATTCTTCCATCAGCATAGGGTTACCCAGGTGCTGCTCCGCCTTCGCTGACTGTAGGAAAGCCTTGAGGTTGCTGACGTGTGTGGAGCTTTCCTAGATTGTGCTCCGTAATTGCAGGCACATCTCGAATGCTGTTGAGCTGGCTGCGTATTAGTTGCTCCGGTCGGCCGTATCTGAAACGCAGCTGCTCCACCGCTGCATTCGCATTGCTGGGGTGAATCAACAACGACTTCACCGTCTCACGCGCGTCGTCCTTTAACGCCTTCAGTAGCCTTTGGTTGTTCTCCAAGTCCGTACAACCATACGCTTGCGTCGTTTCCGTAAACGCGCAGTAGAAAATGGGCCAGTCCTCTGGCTTCCCTCCGAACGTAGGCAGTTCAGGAAGCTTTCGTGGCGCCCAGCGTGCAGTTCCTCCAATACTCGTCGCCCAAGCACCGTCTCCAGGAGAAAGCGCTCGTACCGATGTTCCGCCGGTCACTTCATTGTGTAGCCCGAAGCCATGCGCTGTAACCGTAGTGCCGGTGGCAATGCGTGATTAATCCTCGTGGTACAGTTCTGCGAACACGGTACCGTTTTAGATCCGCTCCATGATGGCGGTCTCTCTGACGCCGCATGATAAACACTTGTTGGGTTGGGTACGGTCAGGCCGATTGCAAATGGCGGCTGATCTACCCCAACCTCACTCGACATAACGGGGTCAGTGCGCTCCATATTAGCGCTGCGAGCGCGTTCCAACTCCTTCTCTAGCTCGGCAATCCTTTCCATGAGGTCGGCCACCATCGGTTTCCTGGGGGCTCCAGATGCTGCCAGCTGAGCTGATGACGCCGGGGCTTCACTGCTTCGGCCGCCGGCTTGCGACGCCCCTACACTCGGTTGCGGGGCCAAAACGCTGCCATCTACTTGCGTTGCGATATTATGTCACTGGTTTAGTCGGGGACTCCTTCTGGGCGAATGGTGTATCATGTCGTCCAGGCAAGATCAACCCTTTCATCAGGGTGCTGTTTCAAAACATTGTCGCCAGTCGCCTGACTGAGAATAAAAGCTTCTGTCGTCTCTCGGGTGGGAGATGCCTTCAACATATGTACGGCGGCGATGGGGCAATCCGCCTCTAAAACACAAGCCAATGTGTATTCGTACAACGTATGTTTTATTCTAATGGGGATTACATGTCAGAGTAAGAAAGAATGATAAAATTACAAAATCTTTCCGCAGTTTAACCTCCCACACTCTATGGCATCAACGACAAATTCACCACACGCGCCATTATTTTCTATCCTAGTGTGCCCAATCTCTTCACGAGTGCACAATAAAAAAATTCTACTTAAATACTAAATATCGATAATCGATTCGCGACAGTGGGCATTCAGGCATTTTCAGTTTTTTTGAGCAGAATCGGCATAGTTGGGATTTAGAGAGTCTTAAGCTAAAAATTCTTGCAAAATACTGTGTTCAGACATTCGGATCAAGTACTTTTTCAAGGTAGGATTCAGGTAATACTATTTTGAAAGAAGATAAACTACGCGTATGTTTAAAGTTAAATTTAAAAAAAGCTAATTTATTAGGAGCTACCTTAAGATGGTTTAAGAGTTGACTCCTGACATCATGCACAGTGGCATTCGGCTTAAGGCGGACAAATATGGTGCAACAGCTCTAAGCGCAAATGCAGAAGATTTTATTTCAGGCGCCATGCCAGTGAGAGGCCTAGGAGACGGAACAACAGGAGCATTCTGTAGACATGAGAAGCAGGGGTACCGATTAAACCGCCAGCAGGTGGTTATTGGAATTTTTCTCCTTGGAGATCAATTTAATATGTGAGCAGTTATTGCAAAGTCAGCATGAATCACCAGTAATGGATCTTCCAAACTCGCATTTTTTAGCAGTGCAAGTTGGAAACGCTGTGGTAAAGAAGCACGTTTCGATCAGTCAAAGAGAAGACGTAACCAAAGATATATACGAGTGAGGCTAGACGCCGTGACGAATAACAACTTCAGACTAACAATGATGTAACGGTTACGCGTCAAGAGAATAGAACTCAGGAAGAGAATATATTTATGAATATTCTTAAAGCGCGGCAGAAATAATATTGAAGAATAATTGTGTATCTAAGCCGGGTATAGTTCAATGAACTATATAGGTCGAATATACTCCGAAAATAATTCAATCTATTTTAGCTTTTCGCGTAAAGTTCAAGCTTATATCAAAGGTCAAAGATATAGGCAATATGATGAAAGCAATCGAAGAACCACGTCCGGATATGGCAGATTAACATTTCTCTTTCTACTTTTCAACAAATTGATTTCCCCCAGCAGCCAATTACTCCGTAAAAAATTCGCAAAACTATGCAAGTATGATGACGATGACCGCTGGGTCAACATCAATTAGTACTGTTACAAAGGAGAGTTTTGCTCTCACAATGATAATGGGTTGTGCAATAGGCACATCTAAAACCAAAAAATTCACTTTAACGACCTATGCTACAAACTGAACTTGATAGGTATGCAAATGTAAAACGCTTAGACAGCAGCCCGAAAAAAAACGAAAATGCTTCTAAAATGAGCAAGATAAAAAACTGACTCTACGAATGTAAATTTTACGTCAGAACATGGAACAGTCAGAAAATGGGTAATTTGTGGGGAAGCAATAATACTACCTTAAACATACCCTCTGAGGTACAACACTACGCCAGCTGTTGGACCTGCCGATGTCCTCCAGTACCCTCCATTAAGGGCACCTAGACCCCCTAACGCAGAACCGACAATATAATTTGCCTCAACACATAGATTGTCTATTGCTAATGTTCTTCGGTGGCCAAGTGGGGTTCAAAGTACATCAAAAGGTTCAGTGGCTGTGACAAACAGCGACGGATCAGATCCAAGGACCACCCCTCCAAAAACACCAAATGAAAATAACCGATCTGATTTATCAAACGATCACTTGCTTAGCGCTCTTAGGTTTCTAAAAATTCACATTCATATAATTCCATCGATTCCAGCTAAAACACCGTTGCAAGAACAGGATAATGATTCTGCATGAGCGATACAGAAAAAGCTAACGTTTTTGGGGAACACCTGCACAACATCTTTAAACCAAATGCAGTTACTGGCAAGTTCATAATACCTGCTATAAGCCAAACCATAACCAACGATCACTCCACACAGATTTCATTCCAGAACACTAACGTCTCTAAGTAATTAAGGAACATCTGAAGGAACATCTTTCCAAACAAGTCACCTGAGATCAAATCACACCTTAATTGTAAAAAAAACTATTATCTTGGATAATAAGTTAGAGAAAACTTTTTATTGGCATTAACAAATTTAGTCTCTTTCCCGAACAATGAAACACTCAATCATAATCATGATCCGAAGCCAGAAAAAGATAAATCATACAAACCAATGAGTCTCCTTTTTTTCATCCAAGTTTTTTTCGCGGGGCTCCCACTGCATAGTATGCAGTGCATACGTGTAGGCCACCTCCCGCCCGACTCACCGAAGGTCACTGCCTCATACCGTACGGCTTGAATCGCGGGGATTGATCCTAGATAGAGTAAGCGTAGAGTAGAATAGAGTAAAATATTACGAGGAAGAGAGTTGGTCAGATAATGCGTTGAGAATACAATGGTTAAGGTTAGAGAAAAGCAACTATATATGGTAAAGACATTTGTATTCCACATGTCTACATCACCATTAATAAGCTTATATAGAAGAGAAGGAGGAAGTCAGCGAAGGTAATTTTTTTTTTTTTTTTTTTTTATTAAACTTTGCTTTTATTTATTGGATCTTCTCTTAATTTTGAGACTAACAATAAGTTTTCAAATCTTAACATTAACATTTAACTAACAGTAGACTAAGACTGCATTCTGGTTGCACGTTCCTCAAGACGGTCGCTGGGTGGGTAGGTCATTCCGACGAAGTCGTGATTGGTTACTCAACCTTGTTAGACCTCTCGCCAGGTGGTTAGGGTGCGACAATAGCTTGCTAAAGTACTTTTCCTTCTGTTCTGCGATCACATCTTTGACTGGAAGAATGTTTAAGTCGCGATGTATGTTTTCGTTGCGAACGTACCAAGGTGCCCCGGTGATTGTTCTCAAGATCTTCGACTGAGCTCGCTGGACTATGTCAATATTGCTATTGCTGGCATTCCCCCATAACTGGGAGCCGTACATCCATATAGGTTTAAGTACCGAGTTATACAGCAGGACTTTATATTCAAGGCAAAGGGGAGACCGAGCGTTGATAAGCCAATGAAGGCTGCTGGCTTTTAGCTTTAGGTGGGTTCTTTTAGCTTCTATGTGCCGACGCCATGTGAGTCTTCTATCGAGGTGTACTCCTAGATATGTTACCTCGTTTGCTTGCGGGAGTAGGGTGTTGTTTAGCGTAAGGGGCGGGCAGTTTTGCCTATTCAAGGTGAACGTAACGTGCTTGCATTTTTGTTCGTTTACTTTAATTCGACAGTCTGATAGCCATTTTTCAACATCCACCAGATGAAGAGCTAGCTGCGCAGTTGCTTGCATCGGGCATTTTGAGCGGCTAAGAATAGCTGTATCATCAGCAAACGTAGATGTTGTTAATCGTGTGCTTGTCGGGATGTCTGCTGTGTAGAGAACATATAATGTTGGTCCGAGTACGCTTCCTTGAGGAACTCCAGCTCCAACAGTGAATTCGTCAGATATATCAGTGTTGCACCTCACAGCAAATTTTCTGTCGTAGAGGTAAGACTCTAAAAGCTTGTGGGTATTACAAGGGAGCATTGTCTTGATTTTGTACATTAGACCTTCTAGCCAGACTCTATCAAATGCTTGAGAGACATCTAGAAATATTGCGGTACAGTACTCGCGTTTTTCGAATGCATTCCGAATTTCTGCTGTTATCCGGTTGACCTGCTCAATTGTACCGTGCTTTTCACGAAACCCAAACTGATGTGACGGGATTCCTTCCTGGATCCTTAGGTATGTGTTTATTCGAGTCAGAATGCATTTCTCAAAGAGTTTAGATAAGCATGAAAGTAGGCTTATAGGTCTATACGACGTGGGAATTGTGTGGTCTTTTCCCGGCTTTGCTATCATTATTATAATTGACTTTTTCCATCTCGCTGGAAAGTGGCCAAGTTTTGCGATGGCATTGAAGAGCTGGGTGATAGTGCAGACGGCGCAATATGGAAGCTCAATGATCATTTTGGGAGTTATGAGGTCGCAGCCTGGTGATTTTTTCGGATTTAGTTGGTTTTTGATGATATTAGCGATTTCGTTTGGGCGAAACTCGATTGGTTCATGTTGAAGCTGAGGCTCATATGGTAAAGTCGGCAGAGTAAAGGCACTAGTGGCCGGATTTGGTTGGAAGATATTTTTGAGGTGATTGGCAAACGAGCTGGCTCTGTCTGCATCGCTGCGCGCCCAGCCGCCTGTGGGATTTCTAATAGGCATCACTGTTTCTTTCGGTGAGCTTAGAGTTGGGTGAGCTCTCCATAGTGAGTGTTTTGTACTAGAAGTTGACAATTGCTCTATATAGCGGCGGTGGACATAAGCTTCTTCTTGCTGTAGGGCTTTAGTAAGTTGACGTGAGGCATGTCTAAAGCTTTGCTTAGTAGATGGCGATCTGTGGAATTGCCACTCGCGACGTGAACGCCGCTTTTCGAGGACGAGCTGTTCGATTTGTAGATTTGTCTTTTTATTACTTTGTGTATTTATAGTTTGCGATGTTGAGGTTCGAGCTGCAGAGACGAGTACAGACTCAAGTGAATTAACAAAGCTGTCTACGTTGGCTTCATCGTGGAGATGAGGACTTAGCTCAATGTGTGAGCTGATATATTTTCTGTACTTAACCCAATTGGTTTTCTGTGAGGTCAATTTTAATGGTTGTTCCAATGTTCCTGGATGTCGCAGTAGAATGAACAGGACAGGCGAGTGATCAGATGAAAGATCCGATAGGCAATTGGCGCTTATCAGATTTTTAGGGATGTTTTTGGTAATCGCAAAGTCTATTAAATCTGGTAGTTTCCTTGGGTCTGCCGGCCAGTATGTTGGTGTGCCAGAAGAAACATAGTCGAGCTTGTTCTTGGCTTTGATAATTTCATTATAGAGCTGCTTCCCTTTTGGAGTCACGAGACGGGATCCCCAGTGTGTGTGCTTGGCATTGTAGTCTCCTGCTGCTATGAAGTGGTCTCCAAGTGTGTTGAAAAACTGCATAAACTCATCTTCAGCTATATTGAAGCGAGGGGGGCAGTATACGGCGGCTAGTGTAAGTTGGTTGCCAGTATTTAGTTGTATATTTATAGATGTGGCCTGTAGGTAGTTTTTAGCAAATTTGTTTTGATAATGGTGCTTTATGCGGCTTCTGATTAGAATTCCAGTCCCACCATGTGCTTTACCATCTGGATGATTTGTTCCGTAGAATGAATATCCTCGTAGTTGAAAATTGTATTTGTTTGTGAGGTGTGTTTCCGAAAGCAGCATTACATCGATGTGATTGTCGAGTAGGAATTGAGCTAACTCAAGTTTATGTTGCGAAACGCCGTTAGCGTTCCACGTAGATATCCGTAGGAAAGCCATTATTTGGATTGTTGTGAAACCAGCATTTGAATCAATAGATTTTGGTTTCGCATTAAATCTTGCATAGTTGTGCGCATAAACGACATAAATTCCGTCAGGCTTTGTTGTAGGCTGCATATCATAGCTTCAAAGTTGCTTTTTGGCTGCTCTGTTGGTTGATGTTGCTGAGCCGTGTTCGGTTCTTGATATGCTGATTGCAGAAATGAGCTTCTTGAGGCAGGTGTCGCCGGTCCTGATTTTAAGGCGCTTGCGTATGTCACATTTTTGTCAACGTTAATGGGTCCTAGTGAGGATCTGGCTGCAGTCGAGAAGAAGACTTCAGGGTTTGATCTGGACGCCGTGAACTGTCCATTTTGGGTGCGGGCAGCTATTCCTTTCTGGTGGATGCGACTTTTCAGCTCCTTATAGACTGGGCATCCTCTATAATTAGCAGTGTGATTGCCACCGCAGTTGCCGCACTTTTTCGAGTTGCTGTCATCTTTGCTCGCTGGGCAGTGTGCGGAGTCATGAAGTTCTCCGCAAACTACACACACCGGGCGCAGTTTACAGTATGACCTTGTATGGCCATATTCCTGGCAGTTCGCACATTGTACCGGGCCATTGCGTTTGTGCGGTTCCTCAACTATAATTCTGCGGTGCAGCAGGTACTGAAGATTGTATATTGGGTGCACTTCGTATTTCTTCAGGAGCTTGGTTTCTGGTTCAAGCTCAACCTTAAAGAGTGGCTGCGGCTTTCTATCCCTGTTAAGGATATTAAAGACTGTCTTGGCGCTAAAACCCTTCTCCTGTAGCGCCTTTTTTATCTCTGCAGGCGTTACTTCGGGCTCTATGCCCTTAAGTACGACTTGCAGGCCCTTGCTGCTTTTTAGCTGGTACGTGTAAAAGTTCTTTTTATTCTCGGTAAGATATTTTGATAATACTCTATAGTTATCTTCAGACTTCATTTGAACTTTTGTTTCTTGAATGTTGCCCTTTACAAGGGGTATTATGTGGAAGTTATCCTTACCAATAAGCTCAATAATTTTGTTGACAAGAACATTGGAACTTTTTTCGCGTATATAGATAGGCGGAGGTTTTGGCTTCCTTTTCCCAACTTCAGTGGATTCGACCGCCTCAACCTCATCGGCGTCTGCCAAGATTTTAAATCGGTTTGAGTTAATGGGCGTTTCTTTTGCTACTAGGCTAGCATTGCCACGGGTTATTTTGCGTTTGGAATTTGTTTTGGTTTTCGGGCAGCGCGGACGTATTACTATTTGCGCTGCTAGCTGACGACGTCGTTAAACGCGCTGTCGATACAGTTGCGGTTGTTGTTGTTGTTACTGTTGACGTTGTCAAAGAAATTGAGGTGCTAGTTACTGCACTCTTTGGCTGCAGAGACATCGATGGTATCGAGGGGGAGCAGGAACGCGCTCTCTCGCTCTCTACGTTTAAGAATTCGGTCAAGTTGGGGGTAATTGACCGAGCTTGATCGGAGCTTGCATGATTTTCGGTTGCTTTAAAAGAGAAGTACGCGTTGTTTCTTTGTACTGAGAGCCGTCTCTCGTCTAGCTCACTTTGACGTTGTGTGCGAACGTCGTTTGAACTCATTGCAGTCGAGGTTGATTTAGTTTGAGTTTTAAGTGTTGTGTTTTATATTAATTAATTAATTAATTAATCAATATAAACATTAGCGATTTTATCGCAAAAAGCGTCTTTTCGCGTTATTGTAGATTTCTTAGAGCAGTCACTGCACTTTTATGATTTTATTGAATTTTTTTTTTTCCCGGAGCACAATAAAAAACACGTCTGCATGCGACGACTGCAATCGAAGAGAAGGTAATTTGGTTAATAAAAGTCTAATGTGATAAGAGGGAAGGCGAAGATTTGCATCCCAATTAAGTTCTCTAAGGGAGAAAATAAGTCTTTTTTATACAGATTATATGAGATCTCGGTGTATTCCGTATTGAGAACTCCAGGCATACAATCCACACTCAAGAATCAAATGGACCAATCATGTATGTAACATTTTGGTTATGTACGGGTCATTAAATTCTTTTGACCATCTTTTAATAAATCTTTTATAAAACAAAACACACCCATTGCTTTATTAACCATGGTGGATATATGGTCGGTAAATTTAAGTTTCAAATCAAATAGGATACCCGATCTGTTAATAGGATTAACGACCGGTTAACCTGAGTTAATCGTTCCAAGGCGTACCCATAGACAAAGTACGTACTACGTAGCCCGGTAGGGGCTACGTCGATAAAATGACATGAGCTTAAATTTCGATCAATTAAGCTTTAGGTTTTTTGCTAAACAACAATTTCGAAGTTTATCCAAATCGGATTAAAACCTAGACTGGGCACTAGTGAATTTATCAGCATACATAAGTACAAGTGAATTAGTTAAGGCAAGGGGCAAGTAACAGTGTAGCATAAACAGTGTAAAAAGTAGTGGTCCAAAATGGCTTCTTAGAACTAGATGGAACTAGTCTCTTAGTTTTAGAGCTATCGAGTTGAAACTTTGCACACATCCTTCTTTTCCTTGCAGCTAGTATATATGTAAGTCGGAACGGCCGGGCCGAGATATCCTATAGCTGCCATATCGGTCGACTATATCCTATAGCGGAACCTTTGGTGTTTAAAATATCAAAAGTTAAAAATTAAAAAAAAATTTTTTAATTAAAAAATGCATAACTTCATAGTCAATGAAGATATCAAAACTTTTGAGATACCAATCATCGCGTATTATGGAGAATGTTTAAAAGGAAAAATATGTTGTCTGGTGACACCAATGACCCACTATCTCCAATTTGCTTCTATATAATCTTATCAACATGTTATTAATGATAAGTTGATTAACAAAAGTCTACTATGATAAGAGGGGAGGTGGAGATTTGCATCTCAATTAAGTCCCCTAAGGGCAAAGGTCAGGAAGTTTTTTTATACAGATTCTATGGGATCTCCGTGTACTCCGTATTGAGGACTCCAGACACACGATCCATACTCAAGAATCGGGCGGACGAATGATGTATATAACGTTTTAGTTATGTACGGGTCATTTAATTATTTTGACAATATTTTACTAAAACCAAGCACACCCATAGCTTTATTAACCATGGTAGATATATGGTCGGTAAATTTAAGTTTCAAATCTAATAGAACACCCAGATCGTTAACCTGAGTTAATCTGACCTGATCGTTCCCATAGAGAAAGTACGCTCGTGTTACATTTATGCTGACATATGCACTTTTCGTCGTGCAGCAAAGGCACAGCCGTCGATTCATATTTGGCCACTTAGGTCTATGACCGAGACCTTGAATTATGTGAACACTGCGACAAAGTGTTACAGTATGTACCCTTTTAGTACTCTTGGTACAGTGGGTGGTCGATATATATGTGTGCATATTACAGGACAAAAGTGAGTCTATACTGAAGACAAAGCTTTACAATATCAGCGTACTGAAGTACAAGTAAATCAGTTAAGGCAAGGGGCGCATCGTTAATGCAATTAAAGGGTCCAAGATGGCTTCCTTGGAGTACACAAGTTGTGAGGCTGACTAAACGCGAGGTAACATCTTTAAAGAAGACACGTTGGGTTATTCACGGTAAGTAGCTCGAAATCCAGATAAGAAGATCAGTTGGGAATCCCAAAAGACTGAGTTTACTTATAATGGTTAACAGTTTTGATAGATTAGTTTCTCAAAAAGCTTTAGAATTTTTGACAATTTAGAGATGCCTCTATAATATGCAGCGTTGGATTTTTTCCCTTTTTTATGCAGCGGAATAATGAAAGATTCCTTCCACATGAGGAGAAAGATCGAAATCTCCAGAGATGGATTAAAGAGTTTAAAGATAGTTTGCACAGTGCCTCGTCACAGTTCTTCAGAACACAGTCTGTTACTCCATCAGGGCCTGACGAATACACGGGCTTAACCTTAAGAACCTCCGATAATAATAGACTTTTGGGCAAGGTTAGGTTAGGTTAAGGCGGTGATGCTAGGGGGTCATAGAAGAACCCCCCGATTCCACTTGAGCCGCTAGGGCTCCTTGTGTTACCGCTGGGGTAAGGGTTTCACCTAAGTGTTACACCCCGGTAACACTGTCGGCCAGATCAGACGACCATTTCCTATTGGCTGCCAGGTCAAAAAACTCCCTGCACTTTAGCCTGCAAGTAGCCAAGGGTATGCCTACAAGTTCTTTCTCCGGTAGGAGAGGGTAGGTAGTCCCTGCCCTAGCTAGTTCGTCTGCAGCGCAGTTTCCCTCGTGATCCCTGTGACCGGGAACCCAAATGAGGTAGATGACATGCTGTTCAGCCATCTCGTTAAGAGATCTGCGACAGTCATTGACTGTCCTGAAGTTCGACGAGAATCCGTCTAGTGCCTTGAGGGCTGCTTGACTGTCGGAGAAGATGCACGTTGTATCCCGATTGCCCCTTAGTGCTGGGGATTCCAGTGCTTCCTTAATGGCTACTACTTCAGCCTGGAAAACACTGCAGTGGTCAGGGAGTCTGAAGGACTCCTTTAGGCTCAAATGTTCACAAAAGTAACCGCCTCCCACCTGGCCGTTAAGTTTTGATCCATCTGTGTAGATGTGAATGGAGCCCTCCGGTCCCGGTGTCCGGGCGTCCCATTCCTCCCTCGAGGGGATGGTGATTCTGTAATTATTGGTGGGTTGGACGATGGGCACGCAGTAGTCCGTGGCATGAAGTGATGTAGGTTCAGTCTGGTATGACCAAAACTATTCCTGCTCCATAGATTCGCCTCTTGCAGTCATATTGCCGCCAGTGTGGCGATCTTTACCCCCATCAGTTCTACTGGTAGTAGGTCGAGGATGATATCTAGGGCGTCGCTAGGGGTAGTGCGTAGACTGCCTGTTATACAGACTTCCGCAATGCGCTGCGTCTTCCTGAACCTGTCCCTGCATAAGGAGTTGTCCAGGGCTGGCCACCACACCACAACTCCATAGAATAAGAGTGGTCTGATGATCGCTGTGTATAACCATCTGACTATCTTGGGGGACATTCCCCATTTTAGGCATACCGCCTTGCGGCAGGTATAGAGTGCTATTGCCGCTTTCTTAGTCCTATCTGCGGTGTTTAGCTTCCAGTTCAGTTTCCTGTCTAGAGTGATGCCTAGGTACTTCGCACTATCGCAAAGAACTAGTGATTCCCCTAGAAGTTTCGGAAGCCTTAGATTTGGTATCTTGTACTTCCTGGTGAACAGCACGAGCTCTGTCTTGGACGGATTGACTCCCAGCCAGTTCCTTTGCGCCCAGGCCGACAGAACTTCGAGCTTCCCTGTCACTAGGTCGCATAGCGTTTGCGGGTATTTCCCTATGAAGGCGATAGCAACATCGTCCGCGTACGCAATGATCTTACATCCGCCACCCTCCAAGGATCGTAGTAGGCTATTAACCGCCACGTTCCAGAGTAGTGGTGAGAGTACACCTCCTTGCGGGGTGCCCCTCTTGAAGTATCTTCGAATAGTCGAACCTCCAAGAGTAGCCTCGACACTCCTGTTGACCAGGATCTGCCGTATTAGGTGAGTTGATCGATTGTCTATTCCAAGTCCCGTCAGTGCGTCGATTATTGAGCACGGCAAGATGTTGTTGAAGGCCCCTTCTATGTCTAGAAAAGCCACAAGTGCGTATTCCTTAAAGTTGATCGCTGGTTCGGCGATCATAGTGATATCGTGCTGGGCTGTTTCTGTTGATCGGCCCCTTTTGTAAGCATGCTGAGAGCATGAGATGTCATTTGGGTTAATGTTTAGTTGTAGATGGAGACTTAAGAGTCTTTCCATAGTCTTAAGGAGGAAGGAAGACAGACTTATAGGTCTGAAGTCCTTGGGGGTGCAGTGGGATGGTTTCCCCGCCTTGGGTATGAATACAACCTTCGTGCACAGCCACGCCTTTGGTATCATACCAGTAGTGAAGACTGTGCTGAAGATTTTCTTAATCCATTTCCTTAGGTTAATACCGGCTCTGGATAATTGAGCCGGTAGAATACCGTCCGGTCCCGGAGATTTAAAGGGTTTAAAACTGTCTATTGCCCATTTAAGAATTCTGTCACTAAGTAGGTAGTTGAGTGGGCCCTGGTGACCCTGGCTACGCATCACCTGGGTTGTTCCTTTCGATGAGCAACCCGGGAAGTGTGCGAGGGTCTCCAGGGATTCCTGGCTTGAGGTTGTCCATCGCCCCTCCGTGTTCTTAATGTAGCCTGCGATGGGGGCTGTAGTAGACAGAATCTTTCTTAGGCGGGCGGCCTCTGATGTCTCCTGAATGTTGGTGCAGAAATTGGCCCAGGCAACCCTCTTTGCCTTGCGCAATTCTTTGTTATATTGCCTAAGTTCAGCTTTATAGGCTTCCCACGTCTCGTCTGTGTTGGTACGGTGCGCGTGGTTGAAGGCCCTACGTGTATTTTTTTTTGTAGGGGGCTAACGACGAGGTCCACCACGGAGGCTTCTTCGATCTGTTGCTACATATTCTTTTCTTGGGGCAGGCCTTGTGGTAAGCTTTTGCGCTAGTCGCAGTAAGCTTATCTACCATGGCGTTGAGCCCCTCATAGGTCTCGATGGTCTCTGAAGGCGGTTCGCCTAAGGATCTATCTAGTATCTTTTTATAGAGCTCCCAGTTTGCCTTTCTAGGATTTCGAACTGCTTGCTTGGTGAAGTTTTCAAAATTTACTACTATCTCAATATAGCGATGGTCTGAAAATGAGTGTTTGTCAAGGGCTCTCCAGCTGGTGATTGCATCAGCCAGGGAGTGCAAGAATAAAGTGACATCAAGAACCTCCCTTCTGTTCTTGACGACGAAGGTGGGTTCTGAACCTCTGTTACCCACTACCCACTCGCTGTCTTCCACAAGCCGCCTGAGTAGCGAGTGCGGTGGAGGTCCTAAGTGGTCATGACCCATATATGCCGAGCATATTCTTAGATGGCCGCCTGGGCCCTCTATCGATGCGGCTACGTGATCTTCATTGCTGAAATTTGGTAGCAAGAAGGTATTAAGGCTTTTTTTTGCGAGTATGCATGCTTGCTTTTTACCTGTTACATCGGCTGTGCAGCCTGAAGTCCGACGCCCCCAGACCGAGAATCCTGTCTCCGTGGATCCAGGGTTCTTGGATGAGGGCCACGTCAGCTCCACTCTCTGCGAGATGGAGCAGGAGGGCGGAGGATGCCACCTTACTGTGATGGAGATTTATCTGCAGGAATGTCAGAGACATCCTTTAGATTTTCCACCACCTCAACCTCGGTGTCGGAGCCTAGCAGTGAGTCCTCCTCCATGCCGACGCCCCCAAGAGCCCTTGCCAGGTCACTCTCCTCTGAGGTGTACCCTTCCAGAATGTCCTCCTCCACGTCTGACATTCTTTCTGGGCGGACCTCTTCGGTCGGTTCCCCCAAGTCTAGCTCTTGTGCGTCTGTCTCCAAGTCGATGCCTCCTGGCTTATTCTTTGCATCCGACTTGTTAATTGAGATTAGTTTATCTCGTCGCGAAAAAAACGAAAGGAAAGAAAAGGTGGCTGTAGAATTAAACTATTGCAAAAATGACGAACGAAAACGAAAAATGCGTGCACTCTTTTCAACGTTATAAATTCGATTATATATTCATATCAACAAAAACTTAAGCCTAGCTTATCTAGTGCGGCGAAGTGGGGCGAATTCATGGGAGAGCGCAAGTGAGAGCTTTACTTGCGCTCCCGCTCCGCCCTAGACTTCATAAAATTCCACTTAATTTCTACATTAATTATACACCGGCCCCGTTGAAGGCCTTCCTTAGGCTTCAACTACTGGCAACCTCGCCAGCTTGTGGACTGCTCTCCGAAATACTGCTCCTCTACTCGTCCTGACGTCGGCTACCCTGACCCTTCCGTCCGCGCCGGCGTGAGTATCGACGACCCTGGCGGTGATCCACTGCTGGGGCGGCTGGTTGTCCTCGGCGACCAGGACCAGATCGCCCTTCCTGGCGTCCTCCTGCTCCCGCTGCCACTTCGACCGCGCCTGTGGGCCCAAGACGTACTCCCGGGACCAACGCTGCCAAAACGTTTGCTTGATTGACGAGACAAGCCGCCATCGCCGCAAGCACGTTAGACCCTGCTGGTCCGGGGTCCGCGGTGCTGGTGGGGCGATGAGCGACCCGCCTGTCAACAGGTGTCCGGGAGTCAACGCCTCGCCGTCGCTTGGGTCCTGATTGAGGGCGCCCAGGGGCCTCGAGTTCAGGACGGCCTCGACTCCAACGAGGACGGTCTGCAGCTCCTCTGCGGTCAACTTCGCGTTGCCCACCGCTCGTAGGAGTAGGTGCTTTGCAGACTTCACACCTGCCTCCCATAGTCAGCCCATGTGCGGAGCCCGCGGCGGTATGAACGCAAATACGCATCCTTTTTTTGATGCGTATTGCCACAGCTCGTCCGCTTCGCTCTCGATCTGGTGCCGCTGTGCCGCGAAGTGGCGACTCGCTCCGACGAAGTTCGTCGCGTTGTCGCAGTGCACGATCTGCGGACATTCTCGGCGCCCAACGAACCTTTAAAAAGCCAATAGAAAGGAATCAGTTGACAAATCGGAAACTACTTCTAAATGTACTTCTTTAGACGAAAAACTAACAAACAGGGCAATGTAGGACTTGTATGGTGGCCTACCACGAATTTTCAAGGTCGTCTCAATAGGGCCACAGAAATCCACGCCACATATGGAAAATGGGCGGAGAGAACGAACTCGATCTAAGGGTAAATCTCCCATGATTTGAGTCATCAGATGAGGCTTGCATTTAAAACAGCGTATGCATGACCGCACTATCTGACTGCAGACTTCCTGCGCGTTTACTATCCAAACGCGCTGTCGCAAGAGACTCACTAGTGCTCGTGACCCACATGAAAATTCGACTCGTGCAAGTATCGGACAAATTGCTCTGAACAAATTGAGAGCGCTTCGTCAACAATACTGGAAACTTGGCATCGTACGAAATAGGAGCATTAGCTAGTCGCCCCCCGACCCGCAACAACGAAAAGGTAAGCCCAGCCTGAGAGGTTTCATGGACAAACGGACTTAGCTTCTGTAGGCTTGGGCTAACAACAAGATTTTTTCTAACATTTTTAATTTCCTCTTGATACTCGTGCTCTTGGACTATCTGGACAATTTTATTAAAAGCGTCTGGATATTCGACAGGGGAAGGTACATTATCAGAAGGAAGTACTAATTTTTTACACTTCTTTATAAAGCGGACCATGTAAACGAACACTCGCAGCAGTTTAAAGTGAGAGGAAAATCCTTCTATCACTTCCAACAAATATGAGGTAGAGACCATTGCAGTCAGTCGGACCGCACTCTTCTTTGCTTCCATCTGCAAAATCTCTAGTGACGGATCAAACCGAGGGCTCGTTGGCCACTTATCTTCCGGCTCCGTTAAAAACGATGGACCTGTGAACCAAATTGATTCTATCGTTTCCTTTACGTCTCCACCTCTTGACACAATATCTGCCGGGTTCTGTTTAGTTGGTACATGCCGCCACGTGCTATCCTCTGACCACTCTTGAATCTCAGCAACACTATTTGATACGAACGTTGACAACGACGATGGATGGGAACGAATCCAATGAAGACAAACTTCCGAATCTGACCAATATACACTTCGTTCGATCGGTGCTTTGATAAGAGGTTTTATTTTGCGACAGAGGTCCGCGAGAAGGTGAGCGGTACATAACTCAAGACGGGGGAGCGTCTCTGTCTTGAGCGGCGCTACTTTCGACTTTGCAGTCAGCAATGAGACTTTACTACCTTCTGCAGATTTGCAACGGATATAGACCCAGGCTCCATAGGCTCTCATCGATGCGTCAGAGAAGGCATGAATTTCAATTGGTGACATTGGCTCACTCATCACAAATCTCGGTATTGAGATCTCTTCTAACTGTGACAAGGCAAGCTGAATTTTGTTCCATGCGGTTTCCAAGTGCAGTGGAATGGACTCATCCCAATCTAGCTTGTTAAGCCAAAGTTCCTGTAACAGGATCTTTCCTTTAATAAGGATCGGGCTTAATAAGCCAAGAGGGTCGAAAAGCTTTGACGTCACCGAAAGAATATTCCGCTTAGTCGCCCTTTGACCCATGACTGACATATCAATTTCGAATTTAAATACATCATCTTTAGGAACCCAAACGATTCCTAATGTTTTTGTCAGCTCTGAGTCCGAAAGTGTTATTGGCTTAACCGTGCTCTCGGATGCAGTAACTTCAGGCGAGTTTGAAAACCACTTGCTCAATTCAAACCCAGCGTTTTGAAGAACCTGAGTTACTTCAGACTTAATTGTCTTTAGCTCCTCCACGCAACCAGCACCCGTTAACATGTCGTCGACGTATAAGTCAGACCCAATAACTTTAGCAGCTCGAGGGAATGTATTTTTCGCGGATTCACTCAACCTCTTCAAACACCTTATGGCCAGGAATAGGGCTGGTGCAGTGCCATACGTAACGGTGTTGAGCTTGCACAATTTCAAGGACTCAGACGGGTCTTTTCTCCACACTATCAACTGGTATCGTCGATCTGCTTCATTTACCATCACTTGACGGTACATCTTTTTTATGTCGGCTACCAGAGCGAATTTGTTTAGCCGAAATCTAAGAAGAGTTGAGTAAAGCTCTTCCTGAATTGTTGGACCCACCATCAACAACTCATTTAAACACTTCTGTGTGGATGTCTTGCAGGACGCATCGAAAACGACTCGAAGTTTGGTCGATGTACTTTGCGGCCGCAAGACACACTGGTGGGGTATGACGTAGTGTGAAGAAGCAAGAACGTCATTGCTTGCAGGGGACATATGGCCTAGAGATTCGTATTCTTCCATAAATTCCAAATACATTTTCTTTAAGTTCGGATCTCGAGATAATCTTCTCTCGAGCGACAGAAATCGGCGTTTGGCTATCTCGAATGAATTGCCCAAAACGCTTGGATCCGACTTAAATGGAAGTTTAACTTCAAATCGACCTGAAGGCAGTATTCTTGTAGTCCTCCGATAATGTTCCTCACATAGCTCTTGTTCTGGCGACAACATCTTTTTAGAAGATGGAACTTCTTCCAACGACCAGAATTTTTTCAAGTTTTTGTCTAATGACTCTAATACTTCCTCTTGGCAATTCAGACTAGAGACCGGCTGTGGAGGAGTTGAGGAATTTGCCAGATATTTTCCCGATACTATCCACCCAAGGAGAGTTTTTTGAAGGATGGGATGGTTCGGACCTTGTTTTATTTGGCCAACGGACAACAGTTCGAAAAATGACTCAGCTCCAATTAGCATATCTATCCGCTGAGGTTTGTAAAAATATGGGTCTGCTAACGGCAAGTTCTTAGGTAGGGTCCAATCTTTTACGTTCACTGACTGGTCAGGGTGATAGCCTGAAATGGTTTTCAAGACCCAAAAGTCGAACGGAACTCGCTACCATTGATTCTCGACTTCACCACGGTGTGTATCTTTTTCTTAACTTGTGAATTAGTTTGACCAATTCCAAGCAAGTTGATGCACGATTCCTCCCTACGGATCTGTAAGCGTTGAGCAAGATCTTCTGTAATAAAATTCATTTGTGACCCTGAGTCAAGTAATGCTCGGGCCAAGATGTGCTCACCATTTTTTGTTCGAACGCTAACGTTGCTAACAAAACCCTTTCTACAGACGACGCATGCAAAGCTTGTGAAGTAGAAGGGCCATCATTCGTTAACTCTGGAGAAGGATTTTGTGTGGGTGGTGGTAATGATAAGTTATTTTCGGGCACTGTAAATCGGTGCAGAATTATATGGTGCGATCTTGAACAGACTTGACACCTTTTTTTAGTATCATCTCCTATGGATAATAGTGATCCATAAATTGATGATACAGTGTCGTTGAGACCCCTCAACGACGACGCAGACGGCTGGGAAATTTTCGGAAGGCTGAACAGTTGACGTATTTGGTTCGTAAAGATGAGACATTCGTTATCATAAACTCTTTTTAGACTAGCGATTGCTTTGTCGTAATTACTCTCGGTGACCTGGAATGCCTTGACAGTTCTTAAGGCTTCACCAGAGAGGCAAGAAATTAAATGATTAAATTTCTCGATAACTGGAATGTTCACATCTTTGTCAACTAATGTCTCGAAAAGACTTATGAAATTTTTGAAATCCGAATAATTTCCACGGAATTTTGGCAATGCCAAACTAGGAAGTCGAGCTCGAGTTGGGGCTGCAGAAATTGCAGTAGCTGAACGGGAGTCTTGAGCTGAATTAAAGGCATTACATAAGGACATGATCCTTGCCTTGGTAGTTATTCCTAATTCTCCCAACTCGGCTCCGAAATCATCCAATTCATTTATTTGCTCGATCTGGTCTTGCAACTCATTTGCTTTAGAAATTGCCTCATCTAAAACCTGAAGCCTGCATTCTAGCTCGGTCTTTTCTAGAGAAAGTGATCCATCTTCCAAACGTTCCTCCAACCGGCGAATGCTTTTAACTTTGACATTTAATCCTTTCTTTAAGTCAATAAGAGTTGTGGAATTAAGTTTTTGTTTAGTACTTTCCATTTAAAAAAAATTTTTTTTTCAATACAAAAACGAAAACAATGCAAATTTAAGATTTAATAATTTATTTAAATTTTTTGTTAAAGTAATTTTATTAATTTATCTAAATTTTTTATTAATTTTAAAATATTAATATCAAAAATTTACTAAAATAAATAACTTTTAGAAATTTATTTAAAAATTTATTGAATTTAATTCAACAACAAGAAAATGCGAACACCAAAATAATTAATTAATCTTATTTAAATATAATAAATAATTTATTAAATTTAACCAAAAAAAAAATCTAATTTGATTAATTAATTGATAACGAATTATTGATAGTCGAGGCACAGAGTATCCAAAAAAAATAGTTGGTCGCCAATGACGCCGAAACCAATATGCACGACCAAATTGTAGGGGAGCGCGTCACTTGGCGGACCGTTAAACTATATGCGCCAAAAAGTGCATATACATACATACAGCAGCGGATAACGGTGAGAAACGAAAAAGATAATATTATCGCTGCATATATATGTACATATGTATACCAAATATATATGCACCTTTATTTATCTGTAATAAATAAATAATTTTTGGCTGCACTTTAGTATTTATTTGGAAGATTTTTAAATACGAGAACGAGGGGTAGGGGGCGACAGTAATTGCAAATAATATATGTAAATATTTTCTTTTTTACTTTATCCACAGGCAGTACATTTAGGTTAGCACATATATTTATAATTAAATTTTTAGAACTTTTATATATGTTGTTATTTATTTTTGCTCTACTATTTTTTCTACGTACGTATGCGCCAAGAATTGAAAGGAGGATGCAATATTCCAGCACAAGACGGGTTTTAATTTGTCTTATCTCAACTTTCAATTTTTTGCACAAATACCTGGGGTTCTGCTTTCGGATCCTTTAATCCTGCGGCCACTTTCCTTTGACAATCGATGCAGGTGCAGGGCATGGGGACGAAAAATCCTTCCAGTAGCAGCTCGATTGGAGAAGTTAGTTTCGCGACGCGGAGAATTCTTTAATTTTTATTTGTGAATTCACCACCACCGTCGCGAGCAACTCTATATATGTCTATATATAATCTCTAGTTACTCTATATACTCTATATATAATATGTTATATATATATTGTTTATATATGTATTGTTTCACTGTCACTATTTTTTGTTGCTTTTTTATTAAATTATATTCACTACAGTCCACCCGGGGGCGCCCAAATGTTAATTGAGATTAGTTTATCTCGTCGCGAAAAAAACGAAAGGGAAAAAAAGGGGGCTGTAGAATATTGCAAAAAAGACGAACGAAAACGAAAAATGCGTGCACTCTTTTCAACGTTATAAATTCGATTATATATTCATATCAACAAAAACTTAAGCCTAGCTTATCTAGTGCGGCGAAGCGGGGCGAATTCATGGGAGAGCGCAAGTGCTTTATTTGCGCTCCCGCTCCGCCCTAAACTAACTTATACTAGACTTCATAAAATTCCACTTAATTATCTACATTAAATATACACAACTTGTAGATCCTCACTGCTACGTGCTCGAACCCGTACTTAATACGGCTACCAGCACCCTTCAGGATCCTAGCAGTCTTCTCATTTAGAGTGAGGACGACCTACCTTCTTAGTACCACTGCTTCCTCCACCTTGGCGACTCTCCAGTCCGCCGTAGGGAGTGGGCAAAATGGCAAAAAAAAAAAAATGGGCAAAATAAAGGTTGGCTGATTGGATATTATAAGTATAAGGCTGAACTGGAATGGTGCTACGTTAATAATATGTTCGAAAAAATTGTGCCATTACCTGACCAGTGTTCCCTGATCAGTGATCAGTACAAAGTTATAAAACTGCTTCGGATCCTGAGTAAACTGAATCCGGCAGCGTCGAATATAACTCCTATATCATTTTAAGTTAAGCACGGTGAAATTACGGAGCTATGAGGTACTTGAATAACTAGCAAGTACAGCAAGTTATTTTATTTTTATTTAAGGGGCTATTCTTAATGTTCTTTAAATTTTATAGATGCCCTAAATACCAAGGTGGATTTGTTGTAGCGGATAAATATATATTTATATGTATTCTAAAATTAACTTGATTAGTTTCCTAAGCCTTACGGAATAAACTAACTTTATGAAATTTAATTGTCATCCAGACCTACCAGCTGGTCACAATCAGACAGAAGAGTAGAAAAGAATCGAATGGTATATAGGAACAGGTAACGTATAAAGATTGGTAACCGGTAACGCAAAGAAATTCTTTGTCACAAAACTTTTTGATTTTACCTCTTTCAGAAGCCAATTTGGAGTTTACAGAAGTTAATACTCCTCCTCCCTTTCGCAGTGGTCTTTCACGTCTAAAAGCAGTGTACTTACTTGAAATAACTTCGTAGCTGAAGATATGCTGCTTTAACCAAGTTTCTATAAAAGCTATAATGTGGGACGCAAAGAAAAAACTTTTAGAATACAGCTTGGGAAGTTTTCTACGTAGCCCTTTAGTAATAGTTGAATTGACCAACTGGGTTTAGGAAGGGTTGGTCAATGGCTCTAACATGTGAAAGTTTTAATCGCACATGGTTTACTAATTTTGTTCTTCACCATACTTGGCGGATTTTCCTGAAGGTAATATTCTTTAGCCAAAAAATGACGGAACAATCTGCACGCCTGCAAGCATCGAAATTTTACATTTGCACAGGTACACTTATATAACAAGATGACGTGTTTTTAAATTATTAAGGGGCTAGTGATCTTAAAGCGATGCCACAAAGGACATATCGGGCAATTGCTCGTTTCGACATAATATAATAATAATAATAAAAAACGACATAATTTCGTCCTTAACAGCACGCCAACCGTCACAGCAAATGTGGAGACCAGACCCACGCATCCGAAACTAAGGCCGTAAAACCGACACAGTAAGCGTGCACCACGTTTTCACAGAGCCAGCAGTGCATGGTAGGCTGGGATGATGAAATCTTAAGATGTTTAATCTCTAAAATATTAAATTTAATCTCTTCAAAATAATATTCAAAAAATATCTTCAAACAGTAATGCTATCTAAAACTGTTACCATATTCGAAACAAATATTTTTGAAAACTGATTAAGGAAAGTTTCAAAAATTTTGTAGATCGGCAAGACTTTTTGAAAAGATGAGATTAAAAACTACAATTTAATTGACGAAAATATTTAAACTAACTAAAATAAATTCCATAAAATTATTTAGAGCTCTTCTTTAAATTCAATATTAAAACATGGTAAAATGTACTCATTTATAAAAGAAAAAAAATCTTCCATAAACATTTTCTGGGGAAAAATCGTAGAAGCACAAAAACAAATGTATAAAATCGGAGATTTCAACTATGAATGAGTATTTGAAAGATATGGTAACTCAAAGATATGCTAACTGGATGCCATTTTAATACCCTTGAAGAGGGTATTATAATTTTGGTCAAAAGTGTGCAACGCAGTGAAGGAGACATCTCCGACCCTATAAAGGATATATATTATTGATCAGGATCACCTCCTGAGTCAATATGAGCATGTCCGTCTGTCTGTTTCTACCCAAACTAGTCTCTCAACTTTGCACACACCCTTCTTTTCTTTGCAGGCAGTATTTAAGTCGGAACGGAATTGGTATTATAATTTTGGTCAAAAGTGTGCAACGCAGTGAAGGAGACATCTCCGACCCTATAAAGTATATATATTCTTGATCAAGATCACCTCCTGAGTCGATATGAGCATGTCCGTCTGTCTGTCTGTCTGTTTCTACGCAAAATAGTGTCTCAGTTTTAAAGCTTTCGAGTTGAAACTTTGCACACATTCTTCTTTTTTTTTTAGGCAGTACATAAGTCAGATCGGCAGGGATCGGTCGACTATATCCTATAGCTGCCATATAACTGATTGATCGGAAATGCCATAACATTGGTGTTTTTTAAGTTGGAGGGTTGAGACTTTCCACACATGTCATATTTGGCCAAAATATCTTGTCTACAAAATTCCATAAAGATCGGCCGACTATATCCTATAGCTGTCATAGATCGATCGGAATTGGCATAACTTTGAAGTTTTTTGATGTTAGAAAGATGGGACTTGGTACAGATTCCATTTTGGGTAAAATATTCTTATTTGACAAATTTCATAGGGATCGGCCAACTATATCCAATAGCCGCCATATAACTGAACGATCAGAAATAGCACAACTGCAAGGGTATATCAACTTCGGCTCCGCCCGAAAGCTAACTGCTTTCGTTTCTTGTTTAATTTGAGTTGGTATAAATACATTTAAAAAATTATATGTACTCAAAACAATGATATTCACGGCAATGCAATGCACGGCCTGCATAATTTAATATATGGTAAAATTTTATCAATTTCTTCTTTTAGGTGTACTGCAAAACCTATGTCTTTTTTGGACTTTGGTTCAGTTGAGCCTAAAGGTTATGGAGCAGATAAAATTATGCGGAGATTTGTTGCATTATGCTATAATTTACAGAAAGCAGCATTAACCCGAGAATAGAAATTTTTAATGAGACAAAATGGTAGCATTGAACAAGTAAATCACCTAACCTCCGAAATCCAAACGGCATTTCGACATCGGGGCAGGAATACCACAAGGAAGCGTCCACCCTTTATTACTTCCCTTATACATACGAACTATTTTAAGTAGCTAAAACTGTCCAATAAGACCATCATCATTACTAGCTGCTCACCTACACCGACTGGAAAAATTCTCATCTGGTTGGCGCATAACACTGACACTTTACAAATTATCCACAAATATCACTTACCAACATCATACCACATAAGCGCATAACACTGACACTTTACAAATTATCCACAAATATCACTTACCAACATCATACCATTCAAAAACTAAGTCACATAGTTCCGCGTACTTCTAGACAGGCACCTGGAGGAAATAAAAAAAACAAGAAAGGAAAGCTAACTTCGGGCGGAGCCGAAGTTTATATACCCTTGCGGTTGAGTCGCAGTCCGCTAGGTGGCGCCACGCATCTTATATTATTAGATATATAGCGGATCGTATATAGTTGGCCGATCCTTATGAAATTTGGCATATCGAATTATATTGCCTAAAGAGGAATCCACTGAAACTCCCATCCTTCTAACTTGAAAAACAACCAAGTTATGGCATTTCCGATCAATCAGTTATATGGCAGCTATAGGATATAGTCGGTCGATCCTTATGAAATTCGACAAATCAGATTGTTTTTCCCAAAATAGAATCTGTACCAAATCCCATCTTTATAACTAAAAAAACACCAAAGTTATGCCAATTTCGATCGTTCTATGACAACTATAGGATATAGTCGGCCGATCCCTATTTAATTTTGTACATAAGATATTTTGGTCAAATATATCATGTGTGGATAGTCCCAACCCTCTAACTTAATAAACAACAAAGTTATGGCATTTCCGATTAATCAGTTATATGGCAGCTATAGGATATAGTCGGCCGATCTAGGCCTTTCCGACTTATATACTGCCTGCAAAGGAAAGAAGGGTGTGTGCAAAGTTTCAACTCGATAGCTTTAAAACTGAGAGACAAGTTTGCGTAGAAACCGACAGACAGACGGACAGACGGACATGCTCATATCGACTTAGAAGGTGAACCTGATCAAGAATATATATACTTTATGGGTCGGAGATGTCTCCTTCACTGCGTTGCACACTTTTGACCAAAATTATAATACCCTCTGCAAGGGTATAAAAACGAAGCACGAACAAACTACCGCTCTCCACTTCGGTAAGAGTACAAGGTCATGATCTACAACACGGTCATAAAGTGTTATTAGAAATGTGGCTGTGAACTTTTAAGGCAAGGTCATGTCTCTGCCGAGGACGCTGGCGAATTGTAGTCGGGCGGGGAGAAGAAAACTCCCTTCCTCAAATCACCCCAATCCAAGGTGGAACAGCATATGCCGAGGGATGCATGTCCGGGGGATGCACGGACGTTAATATGCGGCCGACCCCTCAGTTTCAATCAGGCTTATCATGATAAGCGGGCTATGTCATGATGGACGAACCCCTTCCCGCCTACTCGTGGGTCCAAACACGAATTCTAGAAACAACACAAACAAAAATAGTGGAGAACGGAACTCCCCAAGAAAGTCCGTAAATGTGATAATGGATCCGTCAATCTCCAAGGCAGATAGAGGCCAAAGAGATGCTGGGATGGCGAAGCTCCCCACTGAGGGACAACATCCGGAGGCGAGCGGCGCCGGTGTAGGGGGAGATGCCAAGGCACCGACCCCCAAAACGGGGCCCACTATGGGACCACCGAACGGGGGGGCAAGATCCCAGGATCGAGCTTCTCTCGCACCGGCGGCACCCCTAAGGAAGGCCGCGGTCCGACGACTGCTGGCTCCCTGCAGCGGAAGGGCTCCTATAAGGATAGGAGGAGAGCGGCCTTCATCCTGATGAGGGCAGACCCATCGGCGGAATCCAATCCCGATCAGGCTGAAATAATAAAGTGGGCGAGGGAAATCCTGCCTGACTTTCAGCCAGCAAGAGCGGGGGCCAGATTGGACCCAAAGAAGCCGACAGGAGTAGGCGACTCTGCCAAGGAGAGTGCACAAATTGCGAAAAGGCAGAGGTCGACCGACGGTGGAGCGCCCCTAGCTAAGAAGAAGAAGGTGCAGACACAGCAAAGGAACAGATCCTTCGCCGAAGTTACTAAGGGCAGGACCATCATTGGGGTCGTTGATAATGGCTCCAAAGATGGCCTGATTCCCAAGGAGCTTTGGCGGAGGGTGGTGAACGAGCTGCATGGGCGCTTCATGGAGGAGATGCTCAAGAACGGAGGACCTCCACCAGACTGCGAAGACGCAGGGTGGTACCAAGGTAGCATCAAGGTGATAGCGTGCCAAGATGCGAGGTCTGTAAGCCTCTACAAGCGCATGATTGCGTCGCTTGGGGAGGTTTACCCAGGAGCCAGTCTGGAGGCGGTGGACTGGGACAAGATCCCCAGCAAACCGAGGGCCCGCGTATGGCTGACAGAGAAGCCGGCTGACCCTGCCACCATTCTGGCCATGCTCAAAATGTGTAATCCCACACTCCCTACGGCGGACTGGAGAGTCGCCAAGGTGGAGGATGCAGTGGGACTGAGAAGGCAGGTTGTCCTCACTCTAAATGAGGAGACTGCGAAGATCCTGGAGGGTGCTGGTTGCCGTATCAAATACGGGTTCATGCACGTTGCGGTGAGGATCTACAAGTCGGATGCGAAGAGTAAGCCTGGAGGCATCGACTTGGAGATGGACGCACAAGAGTTAGACTTGGGGGAACCGACCGAAGAGGTCCACCCAGAAGGAATGTCAGATGTGGAGGAGGACATTCTGGAAGGGTACACCTCAGAGGAGAGTGACCTGGCGAGGGCTCTTGGTGGCGTCGGCATGGAGGAGGACTCATTGCTGGGCTCCGACACCGAGGCGGAGGTTACTGTGGTGGAGAATCTAAAGGATGCCCCTAACATTCCTGCAGATAAACCTCCATCACAGTAAGGTGGCTTCCGCCGCCCTCCTGCTCCATCTTGCAGAGGATGGAGCTGACGTAGCCCTCATCCAAGAACCCTGGATCCACGGAGACAGGATTCTCGGTCTGGGGGCGTCGGACTTCAGGCTGTACACAGCCGATGTAACAGGTAAAAAGCGAGCATGCATACTCGCAAAGAAAAGCCTTAATACCTTCTTGCTACCAAATTTCAGCAATGAAGATCACGTAGCCGCATCGATAGAGGGCCCAGGCGGCCATCTAAGAATATGCTCGGCATATATGGGTCATGACCACTTAGGACCTCCACCGCACTCGCTACTCAGGCGGCTTGTGGAAGACAGCGAAAGAAAGGAAATCGACCTAATAATAGGATGCGATGCCAACGCTCATCACAATCAGTGGGGAAGCACTGACACAAACGAGAGGGGTGAGTCAATCTTCGATTTTATCCTCAGCTCTAAGCTTCTAGTGGGTAACAGAGGTTCAGAACCCACCTTCGTCGTCAAGAACAGAAGGGAGGTTCTTGATGTCACTTTATTCTCGCACTCCCTGGCTGATGCAATCACCAGCTGGAGAGCCCTTGACAAACACTCATTTTCAGACCATCGCTATATTGAGATAGTAGTAAATTTTGAAAACTTCACCAAGCAAGCAGTTCGAAATCCTAGAAAGGCAAACTGGGAGCTCTATAAAAAGATACTAGATAGATCCTTAGGCGAACCGCCTTCAGAGACCATCGAGACCTATGAGGGGCTTAACGCCATGGTAGATAAGCTTACTGCGACTAGCGCAAAAGCTTACCACAAGGCCTGCCCCAAGAAAAGAATAGGTAGCAACAGATCGAAGAAGCCTCCGTGGTGGACCTCGTCGTTAGCCCCCTACAAAAAAAAATACACGTAGGGCCTTCAACCACGCGCACCGTACCAACACAGACGAGGCGTGGGAAGCCTATAAAGCTGAACTTAGGCAATATAACAAAGAATTGCGCAAGGCAAAGAGGGTTGCCTGGCCCTCTGACCAACATCCAGGAGACATCAGAGGCCGCCCGCCTAAGAAAGATTCTTTCTACTACAGCCCCCATCGCAGGCTAAATTAAGAACACGGAGGGGCGCTGGACAACCTCAAGCCAGGAATCCCTGGAGACCCTCGCACACTTCCCGGGTTGCTCATCGAAAGGAACAACCCAGGTGATGCGTAGCCAGGGTCACCAGGGCCCACTCAACTACCTACTTAGTGACAGAATTCTTAAATGGGCAATAGACAGTTTTAAACCCTTCAAATCTCCGGGACCGGACGGTATTCTACCGGCTCAGTTATCCAGAGCCGGTATTAACCTAAGGAAATGGATTAAGAAAATCTTCAGCACAGTCTTCACTACTGGTATGATACCAAAGGCGTGGCTGTGAACGAAGGTTGTATTCATACCCAAGGCGGGGAAACCATCGCACTGCACCCCCAAGGACTTCAGACCTATAAGTCTGTCTTCCTTCCTCCTTAAGACTATGGAAAGACTACATCTACAACTAAACATTAACCCAAATGACATCTCATGCTCTCAGCATGCTTACAAAAGGGGCCGATCAACAGAAACAGCCCTGCACGATATCACTATGATCGCCGAACCAGCGATCAACTTTAAGGAATACGCACTTGTGGCTTTTCTAGACATAGAAGGGGCCTTCAACAACATCTTGCCGTGCTCAATAATCGACGCACTGACGGGACTTGGAATAGACAATCGATCAACTCACCTAATACGGCAGATCCTGGTTAATAGGAGTGTCGAGGCTACTCTTGGAGGTTCGACTATTCGAAGATACGTCAAGAGAGGCACCTCGAAAGGAGGTGTACTCTCACCACTACTCTGGAACGTGGCGGTTAACAGCCTACTGCGATCCTTAGAGGGTGGCGGCTGTAAGATTATTGAGAACGGGGACGATGTTGCTATTGCCTTCGTAGGGAAATTCCCACAGACGCTATGCGACCTAATGACTGGGAAGCTCGAAGTTCTGTCGGCCTGGGCGCAAAGGAACGGGCTGGGAGTCAATCCGTCCAACACAGAGCTCGTGCTGTTTACCAGGAAGTACAAAATACCTAACCTAAGACTTGCGAAGCTCCTAGGAGAAACACTAGTTCTTAGTGATAGTGCGAAGTACCTAGGCATCACACTAGACAGGAAACTGGACTAGAAGCTGAACACCGCTGATAGGACTAAGAAAGCGGCAATAGCACTCTATACCTGCCGTAAGGCGGTAGGCCTGAAATGGGGAATGTCCCCCAAGATGGTCAGATGTTTATACACAGCGATCATCAGACCAATCTTATTCTAAGGTGTTGTGGTCTGGTGGCCCGCCCTGGACAACTCCACATGCAGGGAAAAGTTCAGGAAGTCGCAGCGCATGGCGGAAGTCTGTATAACAGGCAGTCTACGCACTACGCCTAGTGATGCCCTAGACACTATCCTCGACCTACTACCAGTGGAACTGATGGGGGTAAAGACAGCCACTCTGGCCGCATTAAGACTGCGAGAGGCCAATCTATGGAGCAAGAATAGTTTCGGTCATACCAGACTGGACCTACATCATTTCATGCCTGAGGGGGGTACGATTACTGTGTGCCCGTCGACCAACCCACCACTAACAACAAAATCTTAATCCCCTCGAGGGAGGAATGGGATGCCCGGATACCGGGACCGGAGGGCTCCATTCATATCTACAGAGATGGATCAAAACTTAACGGCCAGGTGGGAGGCGGTTACTTTTGTGAGCATCTGAGCCTAAAGGAGTCATTCAGATTCCCCGACCACTGGCCATTAAGGAAGCACTGGAATCCTCAGCTCTAAGAGGCAATCGGGGTACAATATGTATCTTCTCAGATAGTCAGGCGGCGCTCAAGGCACTTGACGGACTATCATCCAACTCCAGGACAGTCAATGACTGTCGCAGATCTCTCAACGAGATGGCTGAACAGCATGACATCTACCTCATTTGGGTTCCCGGTCACAGGGGCCACGAGGGAAACTGTGCTGCAGATGAACTACCTAGGGCAGGGACTACCAACCCTCTCCTACCGGAGAAAGAACTTGTAGGCATACCCTTGGCTACTTGCAGGCTAAAGTGCAGGGAGTTTTTCGTGCTACGCTAACTCTCGTTTCACGCTAACTCTCGGTTTTCGTTTCGGGAGTTAGCGTGCCAAGATGCGAGGTCTGTAAGCCTCTACAAGCGCATGATTGCGTCGCTTGGGGAGGTTTACCCAGGAGCCAGTCTGGAGGCGGTGGACTGGGACAAGATCCCCAGCAAACCGAGGGCCCGCGTATGGCTGACAGAGAAGCCGGCTGACCCTGCCACCATTCTGGCCATGCTCAAAATGTGTAATCCCACACTCCCTACGGCGGACTGGAGAGTCGCCAAGGTGGAGGATGCAGTGGGACTGAGAAGGCAGGTTGTCCTCACTCTAAATGAGGAGACTGCGAAGATCCTGGAGGGTGCTGGTTGCCGTATCAAATACGGGTTCATGCACGTTGCGGTGAGGATCTACAAGTCGGATGCGAAGAGTAAGCCTGGAGGCATCGACTTGGAGATGGACGCACAAGAGTTAGACTTGGGGGAACCGACCGAAGAGGTCCACCCAGAAGGAATGTCAGATGTGGAGGAGGACATTCTGGAAGGGTACACCTCAGAGGAGAGTGACCTGGCGAGGGCTCTTGGTGGCGTCGGCATGGAGGAGGACTCATTGCTGGGCTCCGACACCGAGGCGGAGGTTACTGTGGTGGAGAATCTAAAGGATGCCCCTAACATTCCTGCAGATAAACCTCCATCACAGTAAGGTGGCTTCCGCCGCCCTCCTGCTCCATCTTGCAGAGGATGGAGCTGACGTAGCCCTCATCCAAGAACCCTGGATCCACGGAGACAGGATTCTCGGTCTGGGGGCGTCGGACTTCAGGCTGTACACAGCCGATGTAACAGGTAAAAAGCGAGCATGCATACTCGCAAAAAAAAGCCTTAATACCTTCTTGCTACCAAATTTCAGCAATGAAGATCACGTAGCCGCATCGATAGAGGGCCCAGGCGGCCATCTAAGAATATGCTCGGCATATATGGGTCATGACCACTTAGGACCTCCACCGCACTCGCTACTCAGGCGGCTTGTGGAAGACAGCGAAAGAAAGGAAATCGACCTAATAATAGGATGCGATGCCAACGCTCATCACAATCAGTGGGGAAGCACTGACACAAACGAGAGGGGTGAGTCAATCTTCGATTTTATCCTCAGCTCTAAGCTTCTAGTGGGTAACAGAGGTTCAGAACCCACCTTCGTCGTCAAGAACAGAAGGGAGGTTCTTGATGTCACTTTATTCTCGCACTCCCTGGCTGATGCAATCACCAGCTGGAGAGCCCTTGACAAACACTCATTTTCAGACCATCGCTATATTGAGATAGTAGTAAATTTTGAAAACTTCACCAAGCAAGCAGTTCGAAATCCTAGAAAGGCAAACTGGGAGCTCTATAAAAAGATACTAGATAGATCCTTAGGCGAACCGCCTTCAGAGACCATCGAGACCTATGAGGGGCTTAACGCCATGGTAGATAAGCTTACTGCGACTAGCGCAAAAGCTTACCACAAGGCCTGCCCCAAGAAAAGAATAGGTAGCAACAGATCGAAGAAGCCTCCGTGGTGGACCTCGTCGTTAGCCCCCTACAAAAAAAAATACACGTAGGGCCTTCAACCACGCGCACCGTACCAACACAGACGAGGCGTGGGAAGCCTATAAAGCTGAACTTAGGCAATATAACAAAGAATTGCGCAAGGCAAAGAGGGTTGCCTGGCCCTCTGACCAACATCCAGGAGACATCAGAGGCCGCCCGCCTAAGAAAGATTCTTTCTACTACAGCCCCCATCGCAGGCTAAATTAAGAACACGGAGGGGCGCTGGACAACCTCAAGCCAGGAATCCCTGGAGACCCTCGCACACTTCCCGGGTTGCTCATCGAAAGGAACAACCCAGGTGATGCGTAGCCAGGGTCACCAGGGCCCACTCAACTACCTACTTAGTGACAGAATTCTTAAATGGGCAATAGACAGTTTTAAACCCTTCAAATCTCCGGGACCGGACGGTATTCTACCGGCTCAGTTATCCAGAGCCGGTATTAACCTAAGGAAATGGATTAAGAAAATCTTCAGCACAGTCTTCACTACTGGTATGATACCAAAGGCGTGGCTGTGAACGAAGGTTGTATTCATACCCAAGGCGGGGAAACCATCGCACTGCACCCCCAAGGACTTCAGACCTATAAGTCTGTCTTCCTTCCTCCTTAAGACTATGGAAAGACTCTTAAGTCTCCATCTACAACTAAACATTAACCCAAATGACATCTCATGCTCTCAGCATGCTTACAAAAGGGGCCGATCAACAGAAACAGCCCTGCACGATATCACTATGATCGCCGAACCAGCGATCAACTTTAAGGAATACGCACTTGTGGCTTTTCTAGACATAGAAGGGGCCTTCAACAACATCTTGCCGTGCTCAATAATCGACGCACTGACGGGACTTGGAATAGACAATCGATCAACTCACCTAATACGGCAGATCCTGGTTAATAGGAGTGTCGAGGCTACTCTTGGAGGTTCGACTATTCGAAGATACGTCAAGAGAGGCACCTCGAAAGGAGGTGTACTCTCACCACTACTCTGGAACGTGGCGGTTAACAGCCTACTGCGATCCTTAGAGGGTGGCGGCTGTAAGATTATTGAGAACGGGGACGATGTTGCTATTGCCTTCGTAGGGAAATTCCCACAGACGCTATGCGACCTAATGACTGGGAAGCTCGAAGTTCTGTCGGCCTGGGCGCAAAGGAACGGGCTGGGAGTCAATCCGTCCAACACAGAGCTCGTGCTGTTTACCAGGAAGTACAAAATACCTAACCTAAGACTTGCGAAGCTCCTAGGAGAAACACTAGTTCTTAGTGATAGTGCGAAGTACCTAGGCATCACACTAGACAGGAAACTGGACTAGAAGCTGAACACCGCTGATAGGACTAAGAAAGCGGCAATAGCACTCTATACCTGCCGTAAGGCGGTAGGCCTGAAATGGGGAATGTCCCCCAAGATGGTCAGATGTTTATACACAGCGATCATCAGACCAATCTTATTCTAAGGTGTTGTGGTCTGGTGGCCCGCCCTGGACAACTCCACATGCAGGGAAAAGTTCAGGAAGTCGCAGCGCATGGCGGAAGTCTGTATAACAGGCAGTCTACGCACTACGCCTAGTGATGCCCTAGACACTATCCTCGACCTACTACCAGTGGAACTGATGGGGGTAAAGACAGCCACTCTGGCCGCATTAAGACTGCGAGAGGCCAATCTATGGAGCAAGAATAGTTTCGGTCATACCAGACTGGACCTACATCATTTCATGCCTGAGGGGGGTACGATTACTGTGTGCCCGTCGACCAACCCACCACTAACAACAAAATCTTAATCCCCTCGAGGGAGGAATGGGATGCCCGGATACCGGGACCGGAGGGCTCCATTCATATCTACAGAGATGGATCAAAACTTAACGGCCAGGTGGGAGGCGGTTACTTTTGTGAGCATCTGAGCCTAAAGGAGTCATTCAGATTCCCCGACCACTGGCCATTAAGGAAGCACTGGAATCCTCAGCTCTAAGAGGCAATCGGGGTACAATATGTATCTTCTCAGATAGTCAGGCGGCGCTCAAGGCACTTGACGGACTATCATCCAACTCCAGGACAGTCAATGACTGTCGCAGATCTCTCAACGAGATGGCTGAACAGCATGACATCTACCTCATTTGGGTTCCCGGTCACAGGGGCCACGAGGGAAACTGTGCTGCAGATGAACTACCTAGGGCAGGGACTACCAACCCTCTCCTACCGGAGAAAGAACTTGTAGGCATACCCTTGGCTACTTGCAGGCTAAAGTGCAGGGAGTTTTTCGACCTGGCAGCCAATAGGAAATGGAGTAATCTCCAGACCTGTAGAACATCACGTCTGATCTGGCCGACACGCTCTCAGAAAAGATCGGAAAAGACTTATTGCTCTCACCAGACCAGAATGCAGCCTAGCGATTGGGGCAATTACTGGGCACTGGCTGATAGGCGAACACGCGGCCCGGCTTGCAGTCCCCCACAATGATTTCTGCAGGAGCTGCAGGGATGAAGAGGAGGTAGAATCGGTAACGCACCTCTTATGCTACTGCCCGGCACTCGGACGCAGCAGACTCAAACACTTCGGGTCCGAAGAACTTTTGGACCTTAACGATCTCTCAGAGATTTCTCCACGCGGACTGGTTGCCTTCATAAAAAAGCAGGCTGGGACCATGGGCCGCCACAGGTAGTCTAGGCATATATGCATCTCGGTGAAACCCTTGCTCCAGCGGCAGCACGAGGAGCCCTAGCGGCTCAAGTGGAAGCGAGGGGGTCTTCTATGTCCCCCTTGCATCACCGCCCTAACCTAACCTAACCTAAGGTCTATAACCACAGCGGTCCAGTAGCGTAGATAGGGGGGGGATCAGGGGGATCAATCCCCCCCCTTGGGTCTGAGAATTATAAGATAATATAATCTCAAAATTGAAAAAGAAACACATTTTTACGCGATGACTGTGCAGTACAGCATTATTATTATTATTATCGCTGATTGTGGATTATTATCGCAGTGTAAAATAAAACTTACAAAAAAACAGGATATTATTCTGAGTCATATCCCCCCCCATATCAAAAAGCTATCTACGCCACTGCAGCGATCTGGTACATCCGCAACACTGATATCCACAGAGATCTTAACATCCCGTTGTTAAAAGAAGAATTGGTGCACCTACAAGTCAACTGTATAACCAAATTACCAATTCACTCAAACCATCTAGCACGCGCTTTCTGCGAAACCAGAAACCACACCCGTCCAATAACGTGTGAGGCCACTTTAACCAAATGGGTTTTATGTATGTTCGATATGTATCGGTTCACGACAGGATGACAAGTAAAGTTGGTGCAGACGGACGCATATACAGAATAATGAAGTGAGGATCATGATTTTTTATTTTTTAGCCGAAAAAGTCACTTACCATGAATTTTTACATTCTGTCACAAAATTGTTCAAGGAAGCAAGAACAACTTTATAAAAATCCTTAGTAGCATTTCTATATCATCAAAACTGAAAGAAAAATTCCAGTCCATAGGCGTGTCTGAGGCCAATGAAATCCGTTTTTTAAATCATTTGTGTCGTGCTGGACTTAAATCATCATGGTAGTGATGTACGACTAAATCATCAGGAAGCGATACAGGAAAAATTCGATTTATAGTGGAGGAAGTTTAATTTGAATTAATTTGTTTTAACGGGGTTGAGGGAAAGAAGTCCAAGTCTGTTAAAGGGTTACACGGGTTTCGCAGTTTCGAAAAATCCAAACAAATTTTTTATCAATTTAGATCCAACTAATAGGTTTGGAGATACTGCCTTGAAAAGGTGGACTCTCGCGGGCAGGTATAGGCAGAGCGCAAACCTCTCGACGCGTTTTTCTCAAAACTATGTTTTTAAAGTCGGTTGTCAAGTAACCGACTAAACCGATATTAATAAAATTGTAACCAGGTCTTCTAGATATCATTACATCGAAATTTAATGACAACTATTTAAAAAAAAAATGTCGATAAATTTTCATCAAAATTTGAATTTTTTTATAAAAACGCCTGCCAAATATCCAATTTTCATTTTTTCCCCTTCGTTCAATACCTAGTTAGTTGTTTTTTTAAACCATGTAATAAGGGGCCGTTCAAGTATTACGTGATACTTATTTCTGGTTTATTCACCTCCCTCCCCCCCTACAATGATAACGCATCACAGTCGGACTTTTCGGTGCTAGCAGCGTTTCGGTGCATTCCGGCAGGAATCTTTCGTACGTGCGTTTTGTGCAGCGTTTTTAAGCTAAATCAACCCAAATCGAAACGGTCACATAGGGTTGTTCATAGTGCGTCCCATTGGTTTATTATTGTGAAATGGTAAGTTTACTGCTCTGTTCATTCAATTATTCCTATTTTATTGTGTTGATAATGATAAACGTTATTTCATGAAACAAATATTTTCAGTTCTGGCTGTACTAGAAATTTGGACGTCTCAATATCTTTATTTGTACGAATCTTAAATAATTTGTTTTTCTTTTTAATTTATTTTCAGCTTTTTGTTATTTCTTTTTTTATCTTTTCAGTTTTATTTATTAAGATTAATAAATAATAAATATAATTAATAATAAATAAATATGACAAACAACGCATTTCGAATTTAGTAAAAATCAATGGGCATGGTTGGGAAAAACAAAAACCAAAAGCAAAGAAAAAAGCAAGGGACATTTTTTTTCAACCAGAATTTCCCTGGGTGAGATTTCACGCCGATCTCCCCTAGCCGGTAAGCTTGCGGGTAGGGGAGACCCGCCTTCTTTTTCCGATCGCCAAGCATATTGATACTCGCTCCGCTGGGTGAGAAAAGCGGCCACTCCAATCTAAATCGGAATGATGGTTTTCCGCAGATGGGACTGCGCCGCGCACTCCATTTCCTACCGCGGGATGCGCGTTTGGCGAGCGCCAGCCACGACTGGGTTAATGATCATTTTGAGAACACCCCCCCACCCCCATGAGTGTCCCGTAATACTTGAACGGACCCAGTATTTTTTTATTTTTATTACTGATGATCCTGAAAGAAGTTCTGGTGACAACGCTGAGACACCTTTTTTCCGAGGAACTGTCGAAATGGCGTCGTAATGACCGTCATATTGATTTTTTTTTTTTGAAAATTTCACAAAATGAACAATTTTTGTTTTGCTTGAGGAAACCCATGTAACCCCTTAAGTCCCTAGTACAACCATTTTGGGAATTCGGAAACAAAGATTTGTCGTCAACACATGGGAGTTAAGTAATAATAGGTATATTACATCCTCCAAGGACCAATATTTGAGCACGATAATTGATCCCTGAAAGAGAGATAACACTACCCTCAACTAAAAAGAAATAAACGGAAGAGGAATAACATTTAGGAAATAAATAAAAGAGCCCCTCGCGAATCTTAACCGCGACAAATTAAATTTCAGTTCAAGTTCACCGAGTCAACTTGGTGGAAAATATTGATTATTTGCTTAAAAACTCTAGATTTTGAATGCGCATTTTGATTTTGATTCAAATAATTTATTTTATTTTGTTAATAAAGAATTGAAGCCAGAATTAACTCGATGCTACTAAGCAATAGTGTTGGGTTTGTATCGGTACGATGGGCTGCACTTGCTAAAGCAAAGTTCCCTTTAAATGGCGGATTCTGCAATTCCGGTTTAGAAACAAAGTCCTATGTTTCTTTATTGCAGCGGAACGCCAATGGGCCGGATTTAAAATAATTCATTATTCATATCGAGCCGTGAACCAAGCCGTCTACGACTCTCGATAAACCCCACGAATATAACCTTGGATTAAACATAGGAAATTTACGTGGCTTTATGATTAAATAGAAAATGAAAAAACATTGCCCCTTCGCCAAAACTATGGTAGTTAACAATCAATAAAAAATATTTTTGTATCCTATTAAAATAAAAGTTCAATAAGAATAAAAAATTAAATGCGCCACGAAATCAGTTCTAACTTCTATGTAAGTCATTTAATTTAACAACAATGTAGAGCTTTTCTTTCACTTCAATTTGTTGAAAAGACTATGAGCAACGCAATGATCCAATTCGGCGACATAGTCAAATAATTCTTCCATGCAGGTTTCAGATGTCCTAGATCGTCCATTTACGCGATCATTGCATTCCTGGTACTTGTTGTACAAAGACTCGATATGACCCTTGGTTTGGCATTTTTCCTAATTTTAGTAGAAACAAAAACATTAACTTTTGTCTGAAAGACGTTGAGGTCTTACCCTAAGTGTTGCTTGTGGATCCACCAAGTCTTCTTCATCTTCAGCTTTCACCACAGGCAACCAGTTTTTCCAAGAGGCCATTTTTGCAGCTACAATAAGGATAAAACCAAAATTAATTAATAAAGTCAGTAAATTTATATAATGGTCAAACCTAAAGAAGTGATGCAACACAATGTAAGTTCACAATCGCTTTAAATTATAGAAATGTGGTATCGATTGTTATGTATCAAAAACTACGGAAGATGCTTTTAATATGATATTTACACTTTAGGAATGAATGATTTACATTTAGTATTTATTACGAAAAACTAATATTTTACAGTATTTTATATGATTCACTTATTTATTACATATGTAGTTTTTTCGTATCAATATATGGTAATGAACAATTAAGTGTAACCCATAGCCAAACATACGCCATACAACCCAAAATATAAAACAAAAAATATATATTTTCTTAACTTATGAGAAATAAAGTAGCATAGTTTGAGGTTCTTAAAAATTATTCTGATTCTCAAAAAAAACCTTGACACAATAAAACAACATACAACTCCTTATATTTATTATACATATAAACGAGAACGTTCCGCATCATCCAAATATAGTTTTTTTTATTCAGAATAAAGTCGGACGATCCGCAAAAAACTATTTAATATCAATTTATACGAACACTGTTACTTTAAATTTTAATTCACAAAAAATGAATTTAAAAAATAATTCTCAAACATTTTTTTTAGAAAAAAAAACACAAATTCTAAATAAATTTTCTAATTATTCAAATAGGTTACTTGCTTAGTATATTTACCGTGCATTTAGGTATCTGGAGTAAAACGCCGCTAATTTAGTTTGTTTCAAATAATTCCATCTCCTAGAATCGCGGAGGAAGTTTAAGCACATTAATTATTATTAATTTTATATTTATATTAACTTAGTTTAAATAAATATTAATAAAAATTAAAAACTTTAAAGCTCTGTTTATTTTCTCTATCTGCTAAAAACTACATATGTAGACCGCCACATGAGGTGACCCCTTAATTGAACCTTTCCGCTGTTTTTTAATATATTTTGCCTTCTATTAGACGTCAAATATTGGGATTTGGTACAAAGTCAGCATTACAATATATGTATATATTTGTACAAATATGTTCAAAACATATAAAAATGTTTTGCTTGCGAAATAATGCAATATTATACTGCTTTTAAATGGGCTTAAAGTAGTAGTGCAGTTGTTTTCGGTAGTAGAAATTTAATGATTTTTTTTGCTTAGTGTCTTGTATACATGTATATTCACATTAAAAAAGAGATACAAATTATCATGAAAATAATATTTCTATTCACTTGCGTTTATTATTTTTTAAGAAGTTATCGATATATTATCGACCGATATACGATATTTGCATCCTAAAGGCCTCGTTTTTCTGCATATTTTTGCTTCGTGTTTTCATATTTTACATTTACTTGTTAAATAGTTTCACTGATCCACATTTGCGCTATCTAAATTGCAAGTAACGACCAGTAACCTCAATATAGGTTAAGGAGATTCATTGATAAATGTTTCCTAATATAGTTAATATATTTATTTGAAAGAATTCAGAGAAATGTCCACATGAAGCAGAAATTGAAGGATGAAATAAGTGTTCTAGGTAATGTTTTAAACAGTCAATAAAATAGATTAGATTTTGTTATTTAACAATTTTTGGATTATTTCAGATATATTTTTAAAATCTGGCCTGGACACAGAAAGTCTCCAAAAACATCAATCATTAAGGAAATGCAAAACAAAGAATTTTAATGCGCCTAATACTTGTGGCCACAATCTCATGTCCGGCAGATTTAGTACAATCGTGACAATAGCATCACATGCTTAATTAATCTGTTATTGACGTCCCAAGCAAAAATGCACCGTAACTTTAAACTTTTAGCAGACCCACAATTGGTAAAATGCGGTGCTAAGCTGTATCGTTACGATGGGGTTGTACCAGGAGATCCGACTTATCCAACAATAACGCCAAGGGACCCCCGAAATCCTCTTATACGTATTCGTGCGAGACCAGTTGATCCACTTCTGCTTCTTATACCTAGGTATGGATGAACATCTTTTAAAATATATATTAATTTTGAATACCTCACAGATTTGTGATCGACTCCGACTACGTTGGTCAACCACCGGCTATTGAAGTTACTGTTGTCAACCTAAATGACAATATCGACAAGCAGTTTCTGTCCAGCATGTTGGACAAATGTGGGACATTCGATGAAATCCAAATTTATCATCATCCAGTTACAAACAAACATTTGGGCATTGCCCGGATTGTTTTTGAAAGCACAAAAGGAGCGAGACAATTTGTTGAAAAATACAACGAAAAATCAGTAATGGGAAAGGTATGTTTTATCGGTTGTTTTCTTGTATTATTATGTTTATTATTAAGAAGCTTTTTCTTTGCCGTTACTATTTATAGGGGGATACGTATACATATGCGTGTAATTTAAAACAAAATGAAAATTTTCAGAAAACGATCTACGCTAATGACAAAGTTTCAATTATATTCGTATTCCTTTGCAAAGTAATCTCTTTGGGTACAAAGAAAATTCATTACGGTCCATGGGAGACCAAACTTTGACGCAAATCCTTGCCCCATATCTGTTAAACTTGTTTTATTAGTGATTTTAACACTCGTATATAGGATCAGTTCCCGAATAAACTTTTGGACTGGTATTCTCCGAAAACAAGAAAAGAAAGCTAGATTCGGGTGGCACCAATGTTTATATATCCTTGCAGCTGAGTGATTTTTGTAATTTCCAGTTCCAATTATATCCAGGTTGCTCACAGAAATCGCCAACGGAACAGATTAGGCTGAAATAAATTTTTTATCGAAAATTTCAGCGGTCATACAGGATTTCTGAAATTTTGCCATGTCACAAAACTTTTTTAATATCTCTGTTCATGAACATCTCTATTAATGAAGGATTTAATATTTTGTTACAATTTAATAGCAAAGTTAATTGAATTTAAACTCCACAATTAGCATTCCCAGCGGAATGTCGTTTTCTTTGTGTTCATTCATTTGTCTATTGTGATCTATTGGAAATATCGCATTGACCAAAAGTTTCCCCACCCGCAGGCTTGAGTAAATTTCGGAATTCTGTGTGAAGCTAGGGCTGACAGCTCCGAGATGTCGATTAAATATCTTTTGTCTATATATGACAATTTGAGATGTTATTTTCTGTTTCCAAACGACCAATGCATTTTAGAAGTATCACTGTGGACGAAAGTCCACGAGGTGACGACCTGCATGCCTAGGCGTGCGCGAGGAAACTCTATATATAGCCGAAGAATTAAAAATTTTCTGTAGGCAACCGATCTAAATGAATGATATACCAATCGAAAGGTATTGTTTCAATTAGATAATTTTTGTCGAAACATATTCCAAAAGTTATTTGGTTTGGGAGAAATTAGGGTGTGGGAAAGTGGGGCTAGTGGACACATTTTAGTCCCCAGATAGTTTTTATATATTCGCATTCTAGAGCTAAATACGCGTCGATTGGTACCTCGATTGGTGCATATAAAAAATATTCTTGTTCGGCACGTGACTGATTTTTTTTTGTTTTTCTTGCACGTGCCGAACAAGAATATTTTTTATATGCAATTTTGTACACCTATATAGCATATTTTCGTCACTAAAATTGATATCAGATATTTTGGGTTTCGCATGCAGGTTCGTCACCGGTACTTTACCTCGTCAAGAGGTTTTTTATATGATTCTATATACAGTTTTTCGTTTTTTCACAGTGTCGAATTTTAACGTTATTTATAATTTTTTTTTCCCGAAATATTGAAATTAAATTTAATCTATTAAATTGGTCAATTCTATCAAGGAAAAAAGTAAACTTTTATTGAATGACAACATGCGAGTCGACAAAAGTACCAATAAAACAAGAAAGGGCGGAGCCGAAGTTGATATACCCTTGCAGAAAGGTAGCAGCTTATATTATTATACATATATATGTCGGGAAATGGTGTTGGTTTTTCTCAGCCATTTTCTATTTCACCACGCGCAGCGAGTCGCAATGATATACTTTTACGTTTGTTCACTTCTTATGGCTGTTCTTGATTTCCTTCCCTTTCCTCTTCCTTCTTTCCATCATTGCGCCACGCTCAGCAGGGCTTTACTCTCCTTCCCTACCGCGCTCTTATTCAAATAAGCTTCTCTCTCTTCATTTTCAATGCTCATTTATTTCCTTTTAGACTATACACATAACTTATAATTAATCAGTAAATATTATTTGAAATTAAATCCAACTTATCTCCGACATATGCAATTACCATTTTCCCATATCCCGTAACATTAAAAGATCTTAGCAGGAACTTAACAAAAATGACAGGACATTGTATACGGTTTATAAAAAATTTTGCTAAACAGGAAAAGTTACCTTTGTTTACCTCTCACTTACGTATTGCAACAAAAATGACAGGACATTGTATACGGTTTATAAAAAATTTTGGTAAACAGGAAAAGTTACCTTTGTTTACCTCTCACTGAATTACAAATATTGGTTAGAAGTAAATTACAAATATTGGTTAGCTGATTGTGTAATATTATAAAACTATGTAAGTCTACCAATTTACCAAAATACTCAATAATATACTTAAATATTCAAAATTTAATTTTGATTATTAAATACTCAAACGTCTCTAGAATTTTTATACCCGGTACTCTTAAAGTACAAGGATGTATTCATAAGCATCTAAAGCCAAGTCGACATAGCCATGTCCGTCTGTTCGTATAAACACGAGGATCTCTGAGACTATAAGAGATAGAGCTATAAGATTTAACATAAAGCTCTAAGATTCGAAGACTCCTGTGAATGAAGCCACTGTGCAGGCTAGCTGCCTTGGTCCTCAAAACTTTAAACCAATGATCGACACACTATAGGTCTATTGATATGATTGCATTGAAAAAGTATTAGTAACTGCAAACGAAACTGGAATAGGACTTTACTGAACACTGCCTTAAACGCGTTTCTCTCGAACCAACATTTTTAGCAGGAGTTCATGATACATTAAATTTGTAAATGAACGATTGTTTGTTTTGAATTTTAACTGTAAGTTTAAAACAGGAAAGGAAAGCTAACTTCGGGCGGAGCCGAAGTTGATATACCCTTGCAGTGAAATTTGGCAAATCAGATTATTTTGTCCAAAATAGAATCTGTACCAAGTCCAATCTTTCTAACTTAAAAAACACCAAAGTTGTGGCATTTCCGATCAATCAGTTATATGGCAGCTTAAGGATATAGTCAACCGATCCCGGCTGTTTCGACTTATGTACTACCTGCAAGAAAAAGAAGGATGTGTGTAAAGTTTCAACTCGAAAAACTGTCAGCTCTAAAACTGAGAAACTAGTTTGCGTAGATACCGACAGACAGACGGACATGCTTATATCGACTCAGGAGGTGATCCTGATCAAGAATATATATACTTTATAGGGTCGGAGATGTCTCCTTTACTGCGTTGCACACTTTGGACCAAAATTATAATACCCTCTGCAAGGGTATAATAAAATTTTGGCCAAATCGCACTGCATGCCATAATAAGTTCCATGTATATTCCGAAAAATGCACTACAATTTGTTCTCTATATGCCATTCTATATCTGTATTAATGAAACACTGAATGGTCAGAAACTTCTTTAGGTCTAGAACTTTTTTTATACCCTTATAAAATTTCATAAGGATTTGGCCGACTATATCCAATAGCTGTCATATTACGATTGGAATTGGCATAACTTTTTTGTTTTTTAAGTTAGAAAGATGGAATTTGGTAGAGATTCTCTTTTGGGTAACCCCAAGTAGTAAAAGTAACCCGATTTGCCAAATTTCAGAAGGATCGGCCGATTAAATTCTAAAGCTGCCATATAACTGAACGATCGGAATTGGCATAACTTTGGTGATTTTTAAGCTAAAATGATGGGACTTTCTACGGATCCCATTTTGAGCAATATAATCCGACCTGCCAAATTTCATATCGGCCGGCTATATCCCATAGACGCCATATATCTGAACGATCGGAAGTGGAAAAACCTTAACTGCAAGGGTATATAAACTTCGGCTCCGCCTGAAGTTAGCTTTTCTAACAAAAAGGAAAGCTATCTTCGGAACCAATGTTAATATACCCTTTGTTGGGACTTGTGCCAGCATCAAAAATCATAATTATTTCTATTTCTATTCTCTCAGTGTAACCAGCCGCAGCGGTCCACTAATTGCCCGTTATCAGCTGCTCCATATTCTTTGTTTCTCCCAGATTCGCATGCGCTTTGTTGTTCTTTTGTAGCGCATGCAGTTTGGGAGCTTTGGTGGAGCTTCTGCGCAAGCTCTTAGGTTTTAGCACTTGTAATTCGGCATTGTTGGGATCGGCCGCTGCCGTTGTTTTGGGGTTAAATTGACCCAATAAAATTATTGAAATTAAATTGTGGACTCTTTATTAATTCGGTCGCTATCAAAACGCTGATAGCTCAACATTGGTGACCCCGACGTGATCGCGCTCTAATTGATTTGTGATCATTAAAGTGCTTAAAGGAAACCTTGCAAAGGAAAACTTGTTGCTGTTGTTTCCATTGCATTGCACCTTGCACAAAAACAAATTGCATAATGGAGTCTGGAGATGTAGCTAGTGCCTCGGTTCCTGCAAGCAGGGAAAGGCTTTTGCGGCGAAGAGCAGAGGTGACCTACCAGGAGATGGAAGCCCTGCATAACAAGGTCAAGGCTGCAGTTCAGAAGGAAGATTTGACCATCATGGTACTGGAGCCGTTGGAAATTGCGTTGCGCAAGAAATTTACCACACTCCAGGATGAGTTAGAGCGATTGAGCTCTGTTGAAGTTGGGAGTGAATTATGCTGGAAGTTCTCCCAGCTTGCCGCTGATGTGCGCTTTGACATTCAGGTGGGAATGGCAAAGCACTCCATGAGGGTACCTGCACACTCCACTTGTCTCGACGGCCCCAATGGTCCCACTGCTTCGTCAATGGCAGAACCAACCATAGCGGTGGTGAAGGTGCAGGATGGTCTGTTGGAAAAGCGTCGCTCATGCAGTCAGGATTACCCGCTGGACTGCGACATCCAATCGGGTTCTCAGGTTTTTAAATTGGAGCGAAACCTGAACAAGGATCACGATATCCAGGACGTGTCCAATTGCGTCTCATCAGTGCCCCTGCTATCCACCGCTCCCCCCGTGGTCGCTATTTCAACGTCGCATCTGGCAGTTGTCTGCGATGGATTTTCTGAAGCTGCTGAACTTAATCCCTCATCTGGCTCGGGATTTGGATTATTGTCACCGTTGCCGATTAAGTCAGCACCCAGGTCTGACTCCATTCGGAACTCTAGCCTGCACCCTTCCAATGGGGGGAGGTCGTCCGCATCGCTGCTGCCGCCGTTTGCAGCTGCCAAGGTGGCTGCTGCTCCAGCCGTGAAGGCTCCCGATCCTGCAATCGAAAGGTGCGCCTACGCGCAATTTCGGAAAGATGTTTCCTTCCACTCTCGCCACTCTGTTGACGCTTGGCTCGAGCGCTCTCTGGATCTGGATGGACACGGCAGCCTGCAACTGAGAATTATGGACCTTGAGATCATCAGCAATATTATGTGATGAAGCTGCCCCATGCCCCTAAGGATTTTTTGTTGAAAGATGGAATTCAACGGGGGGAGGATGTTGGGACTTGTGCCAGCATCAAAAATCATAATTATTTCTATTTCTATTCTCTCAGTGTAACCAGCCGCAGCGGTCCACTAATTGCCCGTTATCAGCTGCTCCATATTCTTTGTTTCTCCCAGATTCGCATGCGCTTTGTTGTTCTTTTGTAGCGCATGCAGTTTGGGAGCTTTGGTGGAGCTTCTGCGCAAGCTCTTAGGTTTTAGCACTTGTAATTCGGCATTGTTGGGATCGGCCGCTGCCGTTGTTTTGGGGTTAAATTGACCCAATAAAATTATTGAAATTAAATTGTGGATTCTTTATTAATTCGGTCGCTATCAAAACGCTGATAGCTCAACACCCTTTCTGAAAAATGTATGTTTTTTTTTATTTCCGATCAATAAATAATATGCCAGCTTTAGTATAGCCGATACTGCCGTTCCAACTTATATTGTGCCTACAAATAAATAATGGATGTGTGAAGTTTAAAGTGGATAGCGATAGAAATTTACAACAATTTCACACCACGTTTCATACTTCTGACCAAAATTATTATATTCTCTAAAAGTAAAGCTACCAGTTTTTTTTTATAGCATCCGAATTAAACAACCAAAATTTCCGTGTTTGCTTGATTATGCGATTAAACTGATCTTAATATATGTACATATGTACATATATGCGTGTTCACACATTCACATACACGGGTATGTGTGCGTCTGATTTCGTTTCTAAGCCAGCTAGAATTTTTGTAACTTTAAGTTTGATACCCTAACAAAATGGGAGTATTCATTATTAGTTCAATAAAGAATAATGTAATATTTAAGTTATATTATATTTTTGAATAACAGAATACGATTCATATTTGTTCAGAAACACGATTAAATTTTTTTTAAAATAAATTCTACAGAATCTTGAAAATATTCTGCCAAATTTTCAAGTCGATTCGAATAAAAGTCCTGAAAAGGGGCACACTCGAGGTCAGGTAAAGGCAGTGCGCAAACTTTAAGCGCGTTTTTCTCAAAACTGTGTTTTTGAAGTCGGTTGTCAAGATTTCTCGGAAATTACTCAACCGATCTTGATACAATTTTGCACAGGCCTTCGAGATACGATTATCTAGAATTTGAACGAAGGATTTTTTTTCGTTGAAAAAAGTATTAAAAAAAAAAACAAAAAAGGAAAGCTAACTTCGGGCGGAGCCGAAGTTTATATACCCTTGCAGTTGCATCTTAAATTTGGCATATCGAATTATTTTGCCCAAAGAGGAATCTATTGAAACTCCCATCCTTCTAACTTGAAAAACAACCAAGTTGGCATTTCCGATCAATCAGTTATATGGTATCTATAGGATATTGACGGACGATCCTTATGAAATTTAGCACATCGGATAAGTTTGCCCAAATTATAATGCATAGTGTTCGTCCGTAGAGCGTCATGCGGCAACTACGTCAAACTTGAACTCGCGGGAGTAGCGGTAGGTCCCGGAGTCGTAGTCAAAGACCGTAAATAGTCTGACTAAATTTACCTGGATTCTGCAAGGGACTGCTCGGGTTGACCAGGCGCTTGCTGTGATCAGGCTGGAGTTGATGTGGGGTGCTTGAAGTCCTGGGCTGGTTTTCCTCAAGTACCGGTGGTATGGTGGGTCGGCTGATTCCTTATCGGCCGGTCCTACTGGCGGTCCGTTTCACGGGAGCAACACTCGAAGTAGGTTAGGTAACGCGGGGTCTACTGGTGGTCCGTTTTACGGGAGCAATACTCGAAATAGACTGGTATGCCGCGGGATCTCCTCGTGGTCCGTTTCACGGGAGCAACACTTGAAGTAGACTGGTATGCCGCGGATTCTACTTGTGGTCCGTTTACACTGGAGCCACGCGAAGTAGATAGTTTTTAGAGAGTCCTACTTTGTGAATCGTTTTACACAGGATCACATGATGTAGGTCAATTTTAAGTGCCGTAGTTTCAGCACTGAGGAACGAGACTATTGACTCTGATCTCGCAACTATCTTTATTTCAGAAGAACCATTCTTATATAAGATGACCTTCTACGGAAGGTCAATGTTATGGACGTGCTCAAACTAATGTTAATGCCAGGGTCACCCACCTCTGAGTCTGCTGACTCAGATTGCTTGTTTATGCATTGCTAGCACATGCTTGGGTTTTACTTGGTTTTTGATCAGTCGGTCATTCTTCTTGCTGATAATGCTGATTTCTGCTTCTGGCGCCGTCTACTAGTACTGGGTTATTAGGTTGGATATCGTTTATGCTTATTGCTAATAGGTTAGTGGTTTTGTATATTGCAACATGCTGATGCATATTGATTGGATCAAATTACAAGTGCATATAGGGTAGTAGGTCTTGGCTTTAGGTGCCAACATTCTCTCCCCCAACCCCAAAAAAATTTTTGAATCATGTGGGTGAGATGTCCAACATTTATAAGATACCAGCGATAATTCTATCCGACCTGTTGTCTCCTTCGCCTTGTTGCGCGCCTTCGTAACCATTCTCTTTGGGCATCCCATGAAGTACTAGACCTTCTTTCTGGTTGGTCAGTGCGCATACAGGACTCTTGGTCCTCTCTTGACCTTGCTTCTTGCTCCCTTTTGAAGCTGGATGTTACCCATGCCAGATAGGAGGTGACTTCTATTTCTTGAATTTCCATGGTTGCTGGCCCTTGCACTCTGTGCTCTTCAGTTGTGAGTTGACAACCTTGGGCTTGTGGTTCGGGGTCCGTCTGCGGCTCTCCTTGTTGATCCGCAATGAGTGGGGACTATGTAATCTTCCGGATTTTACTATTTGCTCCTTGCCGATGCATGCAATCAAACTTTGTCGTGGCTTGTTAGCTTCCGGTGTCCAAGCCGTCGTATTACCGACGACTTGCTCTGCCTTGATATTAGGAGCTGATTCCGGTCGTACTGGCCACATCACAATCCATCCAAGCGCGGTATTTTTTAGTAGTGGCTATCCTTCTCCCAAATATTCCTGTTGTGGCCTCATAAGCTGGGAGAGGATTTCGGCGCCCAACAACAGATCAATATTCTGGGGCTGCGTAAAGTCAGGATCGACTAAGCGCAACTGAGGTGAGATATTTCTTGGCGCTTGAATAGGGTGGGATGGTTGATTGGGCATTATTTCCGGTAGTACAACGACGTTGACTTGATCTTCGAAGTCAGTGGTTAATGATGATAGGGTCACCACAGCCTTTTTTCGTGACCTTTTAGTTGTTCCCCCAGTGCAGCGATGTTTAGGGTTGATGGCTCCAATTGTAGTCCAATTGTCAGCCATCCTTCTGGTGACGGATGTTAATCTGTGATCCAGAATCTAGGAGTGTGCGGCATTGATGAGGGGTTCCGGCTGGTCCATGTATTGCCACTTGGGCGGTTGGTAACAGAACGGTGGGCTTATCTGTAAGCAGGGCTGTGGCTGAAAACACCAATCGTGATGAACTGGATCGAAGTGGAGCAGCCGATGTATTTTTATGCATTGTTACTTGACTGGTTGCCTGACGCTCAAGGTTTTCTAACACCTGCTTCAGAGATTGTCGATTGGTTGGATCGGTGACGGCTAGTTCTAGAGATGACAGCGTGTGTGGGTCCAATCTTTCCTCAATGATGTGTATCAAGATTGGCTCCCAGTTGTCTGTTGACATCTTGAGTGCGTTGAGAGTGGCGATCGTTCGGAGCACGGTATGATGTAGGCTGCGCAGCTGGTCCGCTGATCCATTTGTTCTGGGGTATCCAAAAAGGTCTTGGATCGCGAATTTAATCAACAGCCGTTCATTTTGGTATCGATTCTTTAGTCGTTGCCAGGCATCCTGGTAACTGGTTTGTCCGCCAATTGACGTTGAGATTAAGTTTTTTGCTTCACCTGTTACATGATTCTCCAAATGACGGAATTTTACTGCATCGCTGTAGTCTTGATTGTGGATGCATTCCGTAAAAATTTCGTAGAATCGTAGCCAATGTCGGTAATCTCCGTCAAACTTTGGTATTTCTACTGGTGGTATTACAAGCGGAGGTGCGATCGCAGGTTTTTGTGTTGATGCTGAAGCCGATTCTTCGCTCAGAAACGAAAAGTATTCTGCTCGTACCACCTGAAATCTGTCATCGGTGTGTCCATCATTTTTATGGCTGGTTCCAGGTCGATGAGATCATGGTATCCCGTGACGATTTCCTTCCATAGCTCCTTCATTTGTTGTCTGACGTGTGTGGACACTTCCCGTCTTTCGGTGCGGTTGCACAGAAAGTCTTCCATATCGTCTAATCGTCCTTCATGTCTTCGTTTTAATGATGTTAATCGAAGGTCTTCTCCTTCGTTTCCTCGTGATGTTTCCTCGGGGCCTTTGTGACGGGACTGACACTGATGGGATTCCATCCGAAAATATTGCTTCATATTTTTTCACAAGCTCTTCTAGCGCTTTGGCCTTTGTGAAATACTCATTCTCAGGACTTAGTGCTAGCTCATGGAGCTTGGTATCATTTTTTTTAAACTGGGTCCATGAGTGAGTGAGCTGTCTGAGTCTCTCCTCGAAGTATCCTTCCTTGAGTTTACGCTCTGCGGAGTCCTTAGTGAAGTTTCTTATTAGCCTTTGAGTGGCTATGTTGCCTTCAATTTGATCATCAATGAGCATTTGGACTGCGGGGTCTGATTCTGATCCCATTGTTGTTTCTCCGTTGAGTTAAATTGCGTTGAGGCTTGTGTTCAAGTTGTGATCCTAAAGGATCACGCCGGGGTCACCAAATGTTCGTCCGTAGAGCGTTATGCGGCAACTACGTCAAACTTGAACTCGCGGGAGTAGCGGTAGGTCCCGGAGTCGTAGTCAAAGACCGTAAATAGTCTGACTAAATTTACCTGGATTCTGCAAGGGACTGCTCGGGTTGACCAGGCGCTTGCTGTGATCAGGCTGGAGTTGATGTGGGGTGCTTGAAGTCCTGGGCTGGTTTTCCTCAAGTACCGGTGGTATGGTGGGTCGGCTGATTCCTTATCGGCCGGTCCTACTGGCGGTCCGTTTCACGGGAGCAACACTCGAAGTAGGTTAGGTAACGCGGGGTCTACTGGTGGTCCGTTTTACGGGAGCAATACTCGAAATAGACTGGTATGCCGCGGGATCTCCTCGTGGTCCGTTTCACGGGAGCAACACTTGAAGTAGACTGGTATGCCGCGGATTCTACTTGTGGTCCGTTTACACTGGAGCCACGCGAAGTAGATAGTTTTTAGAGAGTCCTACTTTGTGAATCGTTTTACACAGGATCACATGATGTAGGTCAATTTTAAGTGCCGTAGTTTCAGCACTGAGGAACGAGACTATTGACTCTGATCTCGCAACTATCTTTATTTCAGAAGAACAATTCTTATATAAGATGCTAAATTATACATACTTAAATCTACGGAAGGTCAATGTTATGGACGTGCTCAAACTAATGTTAATGCCAGGGTCACCCACCTCTGAGTCTGCTGACTCAGATTGCTTGTTTATGCATTGCTAGCACATGCTTGGGTTTTACTTGGTTTTTGATCAGTCGGTCATTCTTCTTGCTGATAATGCTGATTTCTGCTTCGGGCGCCGTCTACTGGTACTGGGTTATTAGGTTGGATATTGTTTATGCTTATTGCTAATAGGTTAGTGGGTTTGTATATTGCAACATGCTGATGCATATTGATTGGATCAAATTACTAAGTGTGCATATAGGGTAGTAGGTCTTGGCACTAGGTGCCAACACATAGAAAGTCCCATCCTTCTAACTTGAATAATAACGAAGTTATGGCATTTCCGATCAATCAGGTATATGGCAGCTATAGGATATGGTCGACCGATCCCTGCCGATCCGACTTATATACTGCCTAAAAACAAAAGAAGGATGTGTGCAAAGTTGCAACGCGATAGCTTTAAAACTGAGACACTATTTTGCGTAGAAACAGACAGACAGACGGACATGCTCATATCGACTCAGGAGGTGATCCTGATCAAGAATATACAGTACTGGCCAAAATAATAAGTACACGCTTATAAGATTTCTTCTATGTTACGTAAATCTTTTTTTATTTCCGTAACGAACCAATTCTAATTTCTTTTAGTTTTCTGGCATAATGTTGATTATAAAAATACTTAACATAACAATATTTCACGAAATCTGTAGAATTTATTGTGGATTAAACCTAAAAAACAAAAAAAAGGGTTGGTCAAAAAATAAGTACAGCAATTCTTCAAAGCCTCTAACTTAAAAATAAAAAACATTTTCTCAATTTTTTTTTTTTAGTAATCTTATGCTAATACCTAGTATATCCCCCTTATTTTGTATAACTTTTGTTATCTGTTTTGGCATGCTGGGCATTTAATTTATGGCACGTCTCCAAACCTTGTCTTTTCTTCGAATTGCTGCAATTCTTCTTTATTTTGAAATGTGTTTGTGCCAATCCGACGATTAAGCTCTCCCCATAGGTTTTCTATTGGGTTTAAGTCTGCAGTTTGACTTGGCCACTTCATAATGTCCACGTTGTTTTCGGTGAACTAAGCCTTGACCAGCTTTGATGTGTGTTTTGGGTCGTTGTCCTGTAGAAAGACCCATAGCAAGGGCATGTCTTCCTCAGCATTATGTCAGACAATATATTTTTATACCCAAATCGGGTCATAGTATCGGTAATCCGATGAATCGGGACAACTCCATGCCAAGAAAAACAGTCCCAAATCATATTCTTTCCGTTTCCGTGTTTAACGGAGTACCTTCTATTTCGAGTACCGGGCGTCGAATTCTTTGCCTTTGGGTCGACAAAACAAGTCGCACATTCTTTCTGGAGTCGTTACCAAATAGATTTATTTTTGTTTCGTCACTCCATAGGACATTATTTTGTGACGGAGAGGAACTTTTGTGGCGATGCGTCCTTGTAAGCCAGCATTAGTAAGTCTACGACGAACTGATCTAGACCATATTTTATGGTCAATATGAGCAGCAAAGACCCGAAGTACAATTCGGGTGTCGGTCGTTTGACAGGATTTCTTCTTCCGAACTCGAGTTTCGAATTGAACCTTGAATTCGAGGTCATTCTGGAACAAAAATAATGACGGCCCAAGTCTTTTAGCGATTTCCAGAAGACTTTATCCTTCCTTTTGCAGAATTAAAGCAATTTTTCTTTTTTCTGTTGTACAATTCTTTTTTTTGCCACAACTATAGAGTTTTTTTTCCTGGGATATCCTTAAATATGCTAGGAAATAATAAAAACAAACATATCTTAACTCGAATCTAGCTTTAATCCTTTAAAATTTATCAAATACACAGGTGTACTTATTATTTTGACCAGACCAAAATGATCGCCCACCCAGCAGAAAATTAAGCTTAGTATTGAATACACGAGGTTCCCATATTTTATTCTTGCTTTAGAAATTGTGTAACACGTGCATTGCATAAAAATCGAGTTATATCGAAACAAATAAACACTATATCTGTGTACTTATTATTTTGGCCAGTAGTGTACATACTTTATAGGGTCGGAGATGTCTCCTTCACTGCGTTGCACACTTTTGACCAAAATTATAATACCTTCTGCAAGGGTATAAAATGTTTAATAATAATAATAATAATAATAATAATAATAATAATAATAATAATAATAATAATAATAATAATAATAATAATAATAATAATAATAATAATAATAATAATAATAATAATAATAATAATAATAATAATAATAATAATAATAATAATAATAAATAATAATAAAATGTCCCAAAAATCCAATTTTCACTTTTTTTCCGTTGTTAAGTTTCTAGTTGTAGGTCTGTACTTATAAAAAATAATTAGTCTTTTCACTTCGGGTGATTCTGTCAGGAATGGTGCTGTCAACGCAAAAGCACCTTTTTTCCAAGGGGTCATGGGAAATGACGTGTCAATGGCCTGTTTAATATTTTTTTCAGAAAATTTCTCAAATTCTTTTTTAAATATATATATTTAAGAAACTTAAAAGATTCAAAAAAATGTTTCATTTTTTATATAAAAAAAAAATTTTTGAAAATAGTCAATTTTTTGGCCGCGCAAACCCACCGTTAGGTTGGTTAACCCCTTAAGATATTATAAAATTCGAGATCGAGATTTTCAACACTTTTTTCCAAGGTTATATCAAATTTGACTCTGTAAATGCGAATATACATTTTTTTTCAACAGAATATAAATATATTTTTATACCCTTGCAGAGGGTATTATAATTTCGGTCAAAAGTGTGAAACGCAGTAAAGGAGACATCTCCGACCCAATAAAATATATATATTCTTGATCAGGATCACCTCCGGAGTCGATATGAGCATGTCCGTCTGTCCGTCTGTCTGTCGGTTTCTACGCAAACTTGTCTCTCAGTTTTAAAGCTATCGAGTTGAAACTTTGCACACATCCTTCTCATCCATCCATCCGCGCTGAAAATCGTGGCTAAATCAGGTCGCATTCATGACCCAAAATCAAAGAAAAAAAATTTCCCCTTACAATCTCCTAATTTGATAATCATTTTTTTAAATATATTCCTTAAAAATTACTGTTAATTTATTTTGAAAACTAAATTAATATGTTAAGTAAGATTACATTATTAATATTGCAAACTATATTTAATTATTACTCACCCTGGGATTTGAACCTTAGTGCTTTTGTATACTGGACCGATATGCATGCCTCTAAGCTATAAAGGAATCGCGCGTACTTTTGTAACAGACTATAATATACCTCTAAAAATGTGCATGTTTAAAACAATCTCAATTAAGAATCCCCATTTAAAAAAATATATTGAATACAACAGTTTGTGTAAATTAAATTTTTATGCAATTTAAAAACAAAAATTAAACTAAACAGAAATCAATTCATAATAAAGATTTTTCTGCTTGGAATCGAACCCACGACCTTACGATTAACAGGCAGATACCTTAATCATTGAACCTTGGGGTCAAAGTTTTCCACGCAAAATATTTAGAATGTCAAGAAAATATTAGTAATTAATAACTAATATCGAATATGCGTAATTTCGAACTCTAGCAGCAGCAGAGGACCGGCAGAATTACTTTGTTTTGACGTTCGAAGAGCAAACCTTATTAAGGGGGCAGGATGGTTTGAGACTTCAACAATTTTTTTTTTCAGAAATTTTTTAATTAAAAGAACATTATCTCAGGAATATTCTGTGCAAGTTTCATGTTGATCGGACTAAAACTTGCTGAGATACCGATTTTCTAGTTTCTTTCTATCCATATACTTTCAATTGCTTTTAAAACTTTAGACGCGTTTTTCTCAAAACAACTTTTTTAAGTCGGTGCGTAACGTAACTCAAAAAGTAATGCTCGAATCAAAATAAAATTTTTCACACATCTTAAATACAATAAATTCTTGCGGATGAATAATGGGCTAATTTTTATGTAAAAATGGTACCTCCGACTTTACAACCGCGGCAGAATTTATCCGGCCGACTGCCCGTCACGGGATAAATAATAATTATTTCTTAATAAAAAAATTCCTAGATACTCTCCAAATATAGCCATGTATCGTGTAAAAAAATTAAATAATTATATTCACTCAGAAATGAAAAAAAAAATCGCAAAAATCTGTTTTTTTTTCAGCCTTTGAAACCATCCTGCCCCCTTAAATTGTTTTTGTTTGTCGAACGTAATTTGACATTACGGCCGGAAAAGGCGATGCCAGGAATTTCAGTACTGCTGGGACATTATAATTAGAAATGTATCGGTGAATTTTTATCTATATCTATAAAAAAAAAGAAAAAAATTATTACCGTTCTGTACAAATGGTTTAAATTTAGTGAAGTTTTTTACCTTTCGACAATCGGCTTTAGCCGATTTATTTTAGAGATTTCCTTTTTTATTAATAACTATCCGTTTTTAAATTTACGATTTAGATTTTAAATGTCTTCTGCGATCCTTTTGGTGCCATATTAAAAAAAACCATTGAAAATATTACAAATCCCATCGTTACAAAACAAGGTTTTATTTTGAAAGGTCAAAAAATCTCTTCTATGCAACAAGTGCAAGGAACCTGCCAAGACGGTGATTTTGCCGACAGTAACTTAGAAAAAGATACCTTGGATAATATAGGTGTTGGATATAGAACTACAGATTTAAGTTCTGATATTGAACGCAGCAATGATCGTTACTGGGATCGTATTAGAGAACGTGAAGGAGATCGATATTTTAAAGAACACACAAGTCGTCATTCATCAGAGAGAAATTATGATCGTGAACAAGGAAACCACGACAAGTTCTTAAACACTTCAAGGCAAAGTCGAAATTTTTATAGGCACCGCTCCAGGGATAAAAGCTCAGAAGTTTCTAGAGAAATATTATTTACTGGAAGTGATAAACGTAGAGATTCAAATGTTAAGTCACGGGACTACCATCGCTTAAGAGAACGTGATCATTTTCGAGATGGAAAATCACAAGACCATTCAAGAGAAAAAAGAGATTACCGATATAATTCATCAAAAGAAAGAGACTACCGAGAAAGAGACCACGACCGTTCATCGGATAGAGCTCGAAGGGATCGTTCATCGTTTAAATACACTAAACGATATCAGAGTCATGAATATATTAAAAGTGATATTGACAACCATGAAAACTCAAAACATCATCATTACTATTCAACTGTGCCATTATCTGGATTGTCTCTTTTAAATTACGGGTACAATAATTATAATTACTCTTCAACTGAAGGTGTGCCTACATGGTACGAGGATAAGAATTGGAAAGCCCCTCAACCTGAATTTCAACCTCAACCACCTCCCCCGCCACCCCCTGAAGAAGAAGAGAATTGGGATGAATTGGAGCTTAAAATTGATAAAAAAGATAGCCAGATACTTTTAGAATCCGCCAGCGCAAAACCTCAATCACCCCCTGAAAACCTAAATATTGAGAATAAACCTACAAAAATAATTGAATCAAATATAGAGATTGGAAATGTAGATTTAGATACTCGTATTGCCTTAATATTTAAAGGAAGAACTTTTGGAAACGCACCGCCTTTCCTTCAAATGGAGAGTAGCGACTCTGAAACCGAAAAAGGAAAACCCGATAAATCCCATGAAAATTATTCCGATTCAAATAATTCAGTTGATGGAAAAACACTTGAGAAAAAGAAATCAGTATCAGATCCTCATGGAGCTAGTGACATCTCAAGTGATGAGGAAATAGTGGTTCAAAAAGATCCATCAAAAAACAGTATTATCAGTGCGAAGGACGGAAATGATGATAATATGTCTCTATCATCCTTGTCCTCTCACGAGGATACAGTGCAGAATTTAACGGCTTTCAGTGGTTCTGTAAATAAAAAATCCTCAGTACCCTCTTATATGTATCAAAGTACATCAAACCAAAATCCATACTATTACCAAACAACTTCCTATGGACATTATCTTTCAAATATACATACAAACTCCAGCTTAAATAATCCTTATTTTTCAAACTCTGCCTATATGCAATCTGGTTATTTGTCAGGTGTAGGAACTATTGATTTTGATACTTATGTACAATCATATGACGCTCAATATGCTTTTACAGATCAAAATGATGAAATAAGGCAAAGAGTAAAAAAAGTAATAAACTACATTGTTGATGAGCTGAAGCAGATTCTTAAGCGAGATGTTAATAAGCGTATGATTGAAATAACTGCTTTTAAAAATTTCGAAGCCTGGTGGGATGATCATTCATTAAAGGCTCGTTCCAAACCCTTTGTTGAAGCGGTAGAATCATCTATAAGTTCGACGAATTTACTAACAGATAACACTTATAACGATAAGGCGCCAGACAATAATACATTTCTTAATTCACAAAGGGAAATTCCGGAATTTCAATCATTTTCAAGTATTGGTATACGAGCGGCAATGCCTAAATTACCATCTTTTCGACGATTACGCAAACGTTCTAGCCCTATTCCTAACCAAAGACAATCATTAGAAAGAGATCTAAGTGATCAAGAGGAAATGGTACAACGTTCTGACTCGGAGAAGGAGGATTCAAATATGGGAAGTTCAGATTTGTCACGTTCGAATCTTAAAAGAAGGCTTTTAAATCAAACTGTTAAGCTCCGAACTTCCCCTTCAGATACAAATTCAAAAAGGAAAGGAAGCGCATCGAGTTTTTTTTCTTCATCCTCTTCTTCATCGTCTTCTGAAGTTGAAAACGAAAACAATGAATGCGTTGAAAATGAAAGAAGCAGTGAGGATGATAGTTTAGAAGACGTGCAGCAACAAAAAAATATGTGTCAACAGAAAAAACATTTTCAAAACCGAAGATGTGTGAGCTTTAAATCACATGAATATAATAACATTAACAATATATATTCCGACTCCGAAGAGGAGAAAAAAATGAAATTCCCCGACGAATCAAAAAAAGATCAATCAACAAAAAATCATATTTATTCAGATACGGATGATGATAATGCAAATACTGAAGAGGCAGTATTGCTTCCTCGAATACGCGAGAAATTGTTTTCATCTATACCTTCTGATCTGGAAGATATCAGCAAAGATAGTAGTTTTGGATTGGCCGAAGATGACATAGATGATACATTTGTTCTACGTACTACATTAAAACTTAATAATGAATCACGACGCTCTCTGACACCAGTACCACCACCAGACTACGATGAAGAGACAATTCACAGAAATTCAGATTTTTGCAAGGAGAAGCCTAAGTTCGATTATGGTCGAATCTATAGTGACTCGGACGAAGAACGCGAGTATCAAGAAAAAAGAAGGCGAAATACAGAGTACATGGCACAGATTGAAAGGGAATTTTTAGAGGAGCAGGAAAAGAAAAGCAAAAACTCTCCATCAGAAATTTTAATAAGCTTCGATTCAACACGTGAAAACAAAATGTCAGATGACCATGAAATTTTTAATTCTGCCAATATATCAAAGACGTCAATTCACTCTATGATTGGCCCAAAAATTGATATTAACGAAGGTGCAGCGATAAAATCCGAACACATAATAGAAAATATAAGTAACGATGAAAATATGAAAACGGAAAATAATGATATGGGAGAATTTGAAAAACCCAGTGCTAATAACTTTTCTAATACTGCATTAAGAGGATCTAACCAAGCCTGTGGGATTTTAAAAATCGAAACAAAGGAATCCCAATCACCCGCTTCTTCTGAAGGTGGATACAGCCAAGCTTCACAGGCTAGTCAAGTCGCCTTAGAACATTGTTATTCTTTGCCCCCACATTCACAATGTATTTCTTTGAATGATACTTCAAATAATATTGATACTCATAAAATGAGTTCAGATGGTCATAATATTGCCGGTCAATTACCAAAAACGGGTCCCGGTAGGCCCCGCAAGGATACCATTCGTACACAAAAAAAAAAGAAAGATTCAGTTCCACGTCAGTCTAAGAACAAATTGGTTTCGGCTAAAAAAGCATTAGCTGAATTGGCCCGACAAACCATTAATTTTGTTCCATATGATATGTATGGTGCACGTGATCAAAATGAGGAAATGGTTATATTGTATACTTTTCTTACGAAAGGCATTGACGCCGAAGATATAAGGTATATAAATATGAGCTATTCAGAGCATTTACAAAAGGAGCCATACGCGTAAGTATTAATCAAAATATGTGTACATATTATTTTCAAGTATTATACAGATACCTACCAATTGCCCCCTCTAATAAACTAAAAATTAGGTCTAACTTATAGGGTATTATTTGCTTTACGGGTTAGGATAATCTTATTAATTTCTAATGGGCTTTTATTACAACAATGACACTTTCTGTCTTATTCGTAATGGAAACTTATTTTGGTTAGACTTCTTTCTTTTAATACAATTTACAGTAGCGGACAATGACATCCGGTGAGGTAAAAAATAATACTAATTAAATTTTGTCCATCCATTTGGAAATAAAACGTATGGTATTATTTTTCCATTTGGAAAAATAAACGTAACATTTACAACAAGAAAGGAAAGCTAACTTCGGGTGGAGCCGATGTTTATATATCCTTGCAGTTAGGTAGCAGCTTAAATCACGATATATATACATACATATATCTGATCGTATATAGTTTTCCGATTCTTCTTCAAGAATACACTTATAGGGTCGGATATATCTCCTTCACTGCTTATTTTGACCAAAATTATAATACCCTCTACAAGGGTATAAAAATGTAGGAAAACAAAATTCTGATGTTTATATTCCGTTTCTCTACCTAAAATTTATTCATCGAATCATTTACATTTCGGCCCTCCGAATATCATTTTTTCTGGATCATTTTTTCGCAAAACTGTTTTTTTCGCTGGTCGCCGGGCATAAAGTCCTGCCTTCTCAAGGCGAATTCTAACGATTCGAATGCTTATTTCGACTCTTTTCGATTGACAAAAATCACTGCTTACATCTTCCGCAGATTTGAAACGATCAGTCATGCTTAAATGTGTAAGGATTCGATCCTCGTGGTCGTTGGTCTTTTTCTTTCCTGAGCCAGGCTTACTCTTTAGGGTTCTGGTTTTCTCCAAGTTTTTCCCCGGCAAGTCCCCGGCAGAAGAATTACTAAATCCAACTTCAGCGCTTTTTTTCACGGAATCTGAAGTTTTCCGATCGTAAGTCCAATACGTCATATTTTATACAACTTAAGCCTAAAAGGCTTTCAGATCAGCAACGCTTATTACTTCCGGGACTATGACGTCAGTTTCAACTCGAAAAAATTACCTAGGCACCTGACACACTAAAGCAAAGGTAACATTTAGTGCCAGTACATGGAAATGTCCGGATTTCAATATCCGCTACTGTTATTCCTTTCAAATTCATTCCAAAATAAATATTTTGTTTAATTGATCCATTTGATAGTTCTACATTTTATTGTACCAAGAAATCCGGGCTAGTATCTCAGACCACTTGTTAAAGTTGCACCTAAGATCTTATTATTTTGGCGCATACATGAGACTCTTCTTTCTAGTTACCTTAATAGGTTAGATTGTTGGTAAGGTTTTCATATAATTAGTCTAGTAAGTGATTAAAAAAAACAATATAGAGGCCCATATTTTTAGTGTTTTTTACGCCCACCAAGTTTCCTATTCAAGTTGAGTTTTAATGTATTTGCAATGAAATTATAAAATACTTTCATGAATTCATGAATTCAAATATTTTTGCCATTTTTGTGCAGTCTAAAGATAAGGCTTTGTCTGATCTACAATAATAGTAAATTCCCTTTAAAAACATTGTTTTTTTTTTGTATATACATACATATGAATTGTAGATTTGAAGATAGTTATAATAATTAATGATTTTGATTCATACAGCTATATATGTATGTATATGATCATAAATATTTTTTTATATTTATTTTTTTAGTATGTTTTTAAACAATACACATTGGGTAGATCATTGTACGACTGATCGTACTTTTTGGCCTCCACCATCTAAAAAAAGAAGAAAAGAAGATGATCTAATGCGTCATAAGACTGGATGTGCTAGAACAGAAGGTTTTTATAAATTGGATGTTCGAGAAAAGGCTAAACATAAATACCACCATGCAAAAGCTAATGCTGATGATTTGCTTAATGAAGACCGTTGTGACGATCCCACTGCACTTACCAACCACCATCATAATAAGTTAATATCTAAAATGCAAGGAATTTCGCGAGAAGCGCGGTCAAATCAGCGACGACTCTTGACCGCGTTTGGTTCCATTGGAGAGTCTGAACTTTTAAAATTTAATCAACTCAAATTCAGGAAGAAACAGCTTAAGTTTGCCAAATCTGCCATACATGACTGGGGATTATTTGCGATGGAACCCATCGCTGCAGATGAAATGGTCATTGAATACGTCGGCCAAATGATTCGCCCAGTGGTGGCAGATCTAAGGGAGTCCAAATACGAAGCTATTGGAATTGGAAGTTCTTATCTGTTCCGTATAGATATGGAAACTATTATAGATGCTACGAAATGTGGTAACTTGGCTAGATTCATAAATCATAGCTGCAATGTAAGTAGTTTTAACTTAATTAAAAGTTTTAAAGTAATGTACTTATTTTATATTTTAGCCGAATTGCTATGCTAAGGTTATTACCATAGAGTCTGAAAAGAAAATAGTTATTTACTCAAAGCAACCCATTGGTATTAACGAGGAAATAACATACGACTACAAATTCCCTTTGGAGGATGAAAAGATTCCGTGTCTATGTGCGGCGCAAGGATGCCGTGGTACTCTTAATTGAAGCTTTGTATTTTTATCAGTGCGTGTAAGGTTTTGTCGAAATAATTGAATTTAAAATTGGTGTGCTAATAATTTAGAATGTAAAAAAAAACAAAAATCCTATGTAAATATAAAACAAATATATCTTTATATTGTGTAAAATCTTGGCCCTTTCCAAGTAAGTCTAATTCGCCAAATACTAAGCTTAATAGTAAAAAATTGGTAGAGTTGTTTGATTTATAAATTTATACTTAATTTAAAACATACCTTTCTAAGACAAATGATAACACTAGTTTAAAAATTTAAGGGTAATCGAGTGAACCTTAAAATTGTTTGATGATTGTTTTATAATAATTTGGGATCGGAGAACACGAAAATTACATCCGTTTATTTTGCTTAAGAACAGTTTTAGAGATATTTTTGAAAATCATGTTTTTGTGGTCTTTTTTCCTTTTTGGTAATAAAAAAGGGATATGATCGAAAGGTATTGAAGTGATGTTTATGTGAATGTATAACAACTACACAAATAGTGTAATTTTCGACCAATTTTGAAAATTTTAATTTTTTAACACTTCAAGAAATTCATGCTCTCCGACCTGAGTAGTACAAGTTTATGTTAAAAATTAAAACTTTAAGTAAACCATTTAAATATATTACTACTGAGTATATATGTTAAGTATACACATTTTATTTTTTCTAATTCTTAAACGCCTATTAATAAATAGGAAAAAATGTATATAATTGGAAAGTGTGAGTGAGTAGATTAATAAAATAATACAATTTTTATAAAAAATAACTAGTAAAATCAGTCTTAGGAGACGTTAAGTTACTTCTATGAAAATAAACTATTATAAAGAAATATAATTTTTTTATTGAAAACTTTGCTTAATTGATATTTGCATATCTAGTTGAGCTTGGGCAATATTTTCCAAAGCAGATTGAATTTTTTCAAGTAATAGCTCTCCCTTTTGGACAACCTCCTCCAGTTCGACTGCCGTTTCCTGATTTTCATTCTCTAGTTTCTTAAGGCTGGAATTTTGGAGCTCAATCGAACTGTCTTCGTTTGGCAACGATTCAATCAATGTGTCAATATCTTTGGCGCATCGAGCAATAAGTTGTGCAAATAACTGCGCATAATCCTCTGGTTGAGTTGATTGAGTAGCATTAGGAGTTTGAGAACCTGTTCTGTCGAAGTTCAAAAATTTACTTGGAAACGATGTTTGTTGTATAACTCCAATTGCATTGCAGAAGTGCTCGGCTTGCTGTTAATGAAAAAAGGAAAACATAATTATGACAATAATGTGATAACGTGACAAATATTAGAAAAAAGTTTTGAAGTAATAAACCGGGCGGATTCCATTTTTTAAAAAGAGTGGAAAATACTTTCTTATAAAAATGTTGGAAGCAGCCCCAAGCGTCTTTAAAAATAGCAAGGTTAGCAAATACAACAAGATAAGCCAATTCCGATCGCCACATTTATATGGCAGCTATAGGATATAGTCAGTTGATCCTTGTGAAATTGGGTAGATCGGATTACATTGCCCAAAATGGACCAAGTCCATCTTTCTAACTAAGGGGGCAGGATGGTTTGAGACTTCAAAAAAATTTTTTTTTCAGAAATTGTTTATATAATAGAATATTATCTCAGGAATATCCTGTGCAAGTTTCATGTCGATCGGACTAAAGCTCGCTGAGATATCGATTTTCTAGTTTCTTTCTATGCATATACTTTCAATTGCTTTTAAAACTTTAGACGCGTTTTTCTCAAAGCAACTATTTTAAGTCGGTGCACAACGTAACTCAAAAAGTAATGCTCGGAAATAAAATTTTTCACACATCTATAATACAATAAATACTTGCGGATGAACGGACGTTTTTTTTTAAATTTTGTTTACCATTTTTACGGGCCGACTTTACAACCGCGGCAGAAAATTCAAAAGCGCATATTTTTATACCCATGCGGAGGGTATTATAATTTGGGTCAAAAGTGTGCAACGCAGTGAAGGAGAGATCTCCGACCCTATAAAGTATATATATTCTTGATCAGGATCACCTCCTGAGTCGATATGAGCATGTCAGTCTGTCCGTCTGTCTGTTTCTACGCAAACTAGTCTCTCAGTTTTAAAACTATCGAGTTGAAACTTTGCACACACCCTTCTTTCCTTTGCAGGCAGTATATAAGTTGGAACGGCCGGGATCGGTTGACTATATCCTATAGCTGCCATATAACTGATTGATCGGAAATGCTATAACTTCGTTGTCAAGTTAGAAGGATGGGAGTTTCAATGGATTCCTCTTTTGGCAAAATAATTCGATATGCCAAATTTCATAAGGATCGGCCGACTATATACGATCCTCTATATATCTAATAATATAAGATGCGTGGCGCCACCTAGCGGACTGCGACTTAACTGCAAGGGTATATCACTTCGGCTCCGCCCGAAGTTAGCTTTCCTTTCTTGTTATTTCTAACATAGTTAAAAAAAAGTAGTTTTGAACGGGAATCTCAAAATTAAAATAAAATTTATTGATTTTTTTAACATTTTTACGTTTGGTCTAAAAAAATTTACTTTCAAACGACGTAAACTTTGCAATGTAAAATTAAAGGTTTTTTCTTTTACAAAGTTTTTTTTTTTAACGTAATCTTAAGAATAGACGGAATGTATGAATAAAACATCTATCTTGCTCTATTTTCTTTAATAAATTTTGAACTATCTGATCGGGATGGTTGAGGTGTCAATGGTTTTTAAAGAGTTTAATTAAACATAAGTATATATAAAAATTATATTATTACATATATTTTGTCTTGTGACTCCAATAATTGCTACAATTTAGTGAATAAGAATTGTTTCACTGTCACGCAAATGACGTTTGGCAAATGTTTCGATAAAAATGGCTTAATAATATTTAAATAATATCATGGATTGGCGCCTCACCTTTTTAAATGGGAAAACATTTAAATTAAACACAGCAAATTTTAAAATTTTCAGCTATATTTACCTCTTAAAATTTCATTGCTTCATAACCTCCCCTGAACAAACAAACATACATATGTACATATGTATTTTCATGGTTTCCGTGGTACACCTAAATTTTGGGTCTGAAATTTCAGCAACTTACGTTGACCACCATTATTTTTAGTACATATATGTATGTACATATGTATATACATATAATAAAGGTATATTTTATAAAAATTTAATTTCAACCTTATATGAACCGTCCCCAAAACTAGACGTGCCCTATAAGTCCCATTTACATACATGTACATTCATATGTAATAATCATCCACAAAATTTATGTTTTCATAATCTTCTTTTTCATTTTCATTACCTGATTAACTGTATCTTGCAACTGCGTAAGCCTATCAGCCATATTTTTAAAATCTTCAGAAATTGAAATATATTCCTTTAGTCTTTTCTTTTAGTTTCTTCTTTTTAAATATTCTTATAGTCCGAAGATAAATGTACAGGGAAAACAAATTTCATATATATCTGAGGGAAAAAGTGTTACCATATTGTCCATACTAAAAAATGCACTAATAAATATTAAAATATTAGAAATATTTTTCTCTATAGCTTTTTTGGACTGGTCGTACCTTGTAGTCACATCTGTCCGTCAAGTTAGCGTTAAAGTGGAACGATGTAATCGGAACACGTCATCGCATTTTTTTTATTTTTCTGCTTTGGCACTAATATGAACAAAATAAAGTCTATAATTGCTCCCCTAATAAAGGGTGCCCCATTGCACGGTATACCTTTGTAAAGCAAATTTTTTACTGAATCGAATGAGATTTCTATCAAAATCGCTCCCAACGATTCGATGGAATCTCCCTTGAAAATGCATGTGGTTGACCAATACTCGGTTTCAACAGCATCACATGTTTTGACGCTGAACAGCACGACTGCAGGCATGATCGATTTTGATATTCCCCATTATTTCTTCTTATAGAGGATATCCCATTTTTGACGGTGTACTACGAGAATGATTATTTTTGGCTAAATCAAATGTCGGTATTTCAATCAAAATTGCTCCCTACGATTCTATGGAATCTCCTCTTGAAAAGTTCTGAGCCCGATTGACCAATAATGACCTGGCAATGCTTTCGAAATAAAAAGTATGGAAAAAAGGCTACTTCTTCAATGAAAGCACGTCTGGTACAATATCCTGCCACTGCCAATCCTTCTCCTGTAGATGAAGAGGAATGGCAATCTCTTGGAACTTTTGACAAAAGCTCGACATTGGATCCTAAAATTAAAGGATTTAAAAAAATAAACAAATTAAACCAAAAATCCAAAAACAGCCACACAGCCACACAAAAAAAATATATTTTTTCGGGTCTGGAGGTCAGATCATGTTTACTATATGGGGTCACTGAAACCGAATCCGAGGTCCGAAAACCCCCAGCAAGTCAGGGTTCTGACGTAACCTCAAAAAACCTCATACAAAATTATATTCGAGTCCGGGGGTCCATGTTTATTATATGTTTTCGGGGTCGCTGAATCCGAATCCGAGGTTCAAAAAACCCCATCACGTCAGGATTCTGACATAACCTCAAAAAACCTCATACAAAATTATATTCGAGGGGGTCAGACCATGTTTAATATGTGTTTTCGGGGTCGCTGAATCCGAATCCGAGGTCCCTCATACAAAATTATAATTATAGGTTATGTCAGAACCCTGACCCGCAGGTGTTTTTTGGGTGAGCTGTTGCGAGGTAATAAACTATAATGAAAGAAAATCTGGACTTATCGTCGTTAACTGCCGCATGGGATCAATGATATTGCCGAAGTGGTTCTGTGGCAGTAATGGAGGACGTAGTGGCGGCAGCAATTACTGTGGATATATAAGTAGACTTTTCCTCGTTCAACCGCTGGTATTCGCTCCACCACTTGAAGTCAAAAGTCTTGATGAAGCCAATCAGTTTTTTGTGCAATGGCACTATGATCCGGCCGCGAAAATTCTGGGCAGGGTTTTACACCCTGCCGAACGACTCCATGTTGGCAGGAATCAACATCACCTCAACCTTGCTTGGCAACCGAAAGTTTTCCAGACTGTCTATAGGAAATGCAGGATGAGTTAGAAACTGGTTCTTCGGTCGAAAGAATTTGTAGCATGACTCCAAAGATGCCTAGCTCAGGGCTACCGAATGGGTCGCAGGTTGCTGATAGCGTATGGCCTTTTCAGTAATGCACATATTTGAGCTTAAAAGCATTCATTCACTTAAAAAAAAATTATTTGAATAATTTTTTTCTATTATTTTGGAAAGTAGTCTTAGAGGGTTTAGGTTAGCTCTGAATAAAATGAAGGATCATATAGCTGGACCCTCCTCGGGGATTCTCCACGCAACTAAACAGCCCCGGACAGCTATCGGGTATCCGCGCCGAAGGCGGTGCCAAAGATGCGCTTGTGTTTCCGCCTCTAATAAGTAGCCTCACAAATTTCCCCCTCCTACACTACAATACCCATCCCAAAACACCATCTCACACCGGGCCGGACTAAGGTGTCACTCGACCCGTGCCGAGAGTCACCCTGGCTAGGGGTATACAAACTCCGCCCAGTCTTAAACGGAGGGCTCAGGGTACATGACGACCCCCGTGCAGGGAGGACCATTAGTAAAGCGGTTGCGCACATAGTGTTCACCGCAGAAATCGCGAAAAGCCGCGTTCTGCTCGGGGTTATCGACAGGGATAACCCCGACGGCAAAATCTTAAGGGAGATGGGTAGAAGCAGTCCTAGCAGCTAAATGCTTTAAGCTCCTGGTCAAGGAACCAGGCACCCCTCCTATCTGCAAAGACGCGGGGTGGTTCCAAGGCAGTGACTATGAGAGGTCCGCAGAGCTATATAAGACGGCGTTGGCAGAGCTAGAAGAGGTCTACGAGGGTGCCAAGCTTGTTGCGCTGAGCTGGAGGGACGTTCCAAGTAGACTCAGAGAAGGGATCTGGATCCCGGCCTCCATAAGGGAACCAAGCCAGTTCCTAACTGTTGTTTTGTCTAATGTGGAGTTGCCTTTAAACGACTCCCCACAAACGTAGGTCCAATGAAAGAAGATGGCCGTGGCAGACGGGCGTTTTATTCTGAAATTTCTCAACTAGTTTCACAATACAGAATCTTAATCTAAATCTTATTCTTACCGCAGTGTGCCCTCCTACAATAAACAAAACAATGAGAAGGCACTTTTTCGGCGGCATTCACTTTTCCAAAATCAGTATGCCCGTACTTCAGAGGGACAAGCTATCGGATACTTAAAAAATACTAGATCCTACCAATACTAACTCTACCTATCGATCACAATGTTTGACCGTCGACATCCCCGACCCCGTGATGAACCGCTTCACTTAAATCCAAAGCTGCAAGTTTCGAGACGGGCCGCAACATTGTCCGAGATAGGCCATTATCGTGAGGACTCCATCAGCTCCGCTGTAGACCTCCTCCACGATACCCTTGCGCCACTCTCGTCTGGGCAAGGCAGGATCGCAGACGAAGACCATATCGCCCTGGCGGATGGGCTCCGTTCTCCGGCACCACTTCTCGTGGCTCAGCACCTCGCGGATCAGCACCAGGTGGAACATCTCCTCGATGTCACCGCAGACGCCGACTGCTCCTTCCCTGAAGTGGAAGAGTACGGCTGGCAAGGGCTTGTAGTGCTGAGGCCCCTTGTCCAGCGCCGAATTTAACGAGGTTCGTCCAACCTTGGCTGCAGCATCAAATACAAGCCGGACCTTCCCTGGCTTGTTCGGGTTCTCGACACCAAAATGTGGCAAGTACCATAGCTTGTCGCTCTTCACCGCGACCTCATCCGGTTGCAGCTTCCTTGCATATCCTTTGAACACGTAATCCTTGATGATCCGATCGTATTCCAGCGCCATTTGCCCTCCACAAATTGGACAACATCCATGCCGATCATCCCGCTGCTCGCCTCCGTTCTGGTCGACGCTCGCGTGTAGAACTCAACTCCTCGGCTCCTTTCCCTCGCAATCCAAAATCGTACACACGAAGTTTGCGTACTCCTGTAGCCATGCGCTGAAGTGAGCTACAGTGGGAAAGGGCACGATCGATGCAGCGTGCCTGGCTTAATCGACTCGCTTGCTCGTTGGAAGCTTTGCCACAAGCTCCTCCATGAGGGTGGGGTTCCCCAAATGCTGCTCCGCCTTCGCCGACTGCAAGAAGGCGGTGAGGTTACTTACTCATTTTGCGAAGAGAACGATCCTCGCCAGGTGCTGCTCCGAAATCGGCGGCACCTCTCGCACGCTGTTCAGCTGGCTGAATATAAGCTACTCCGGTCGGCCAAACCTAAAGCGCAGTTGCTCCAGCCGACGATTGCAGGGTGAATCAGCAGCGACTTCACTGTCTCGCGTGCTTCATACTTCAGCGCCTTCAACAACCTCACAATTAAAGATGGGCCACTCCTCGGGCTGCCCTCCAAATACAGGCAAGTCCGGGAGCCTCCTTGGCCCATTCGCTCCTTGGGAACCATTCGGCGTCATCGATGCATGGGATGCAACATATGGCGATGCAGTTGCCGCATTGTGGATGCTTCCGTTCGGTAGCACGAATCCATGCGCTGTCTGCGCAGCACTTGTAGCACTTGTGGGCCTCACCGCTCGATGTGGCTAATGGCGGTCCACTCCAAGATGGCGGCTGTCTCGACGCTCCACTGATGGCGCCATTTGCGCTTGGGCCAACTGCGATTACCGCGCGATCGGCGGTACTCACATTATTTAAGGCTTTAACCTTCCTCAGCTCGTTCTCCAACGACGTGATCCTTTCCAGCAGGTACAACGTGAGTGGCTGGCCCACCTCCGGCTCCGAACTCGCAGCAGTATTCCTTGGTTGGGACGCTACTGTAGTCACCGTTGTGGCTGGGCGAGAAAAATCCGCCGCCGTGGTTATATTCACCTGCGGCCGGTTTCCTGCTCCACCCTCTCGCTGGCTGCTGATCCGCACGCGTTGTTGTAGGGGTGGCTTCCCCTCCGTTCAGCCGGGAACTCCTCCTGGGGGAATGCTGCATCTCCGAATGGTCCAAATATGGCGCTGCCCCAGCGCTCCAAAATAGCGGACCTGTGCCTTCTGGCCGCTGGCTGCGGCCGCTGATACTTGGCGCTCCATGCGCCCCCTGATCGCTGGCTGCGGTCTCCTCAACTGACGCTGGCTGCGTCTCCCTGATGCTGGTGCGGTTTTTTCCATCCTAAGTAGATGTGATGTTCTTTTTTTCGACATTTAAAATTTAGGGATATTTCGATGTACATGTGGCCGAAGAAGGAGTGTTCCTCTAGCACCCTTCAGAGAGTTACGTGACTCAGTACCTTTTTCGATACTAGCATATTGTCAATGGATTCCTTGCAATTTGCATCCTATAAGGCCTAAGTTAAGCCTTTTCGTTGTCTTGTCCTAGCTTTTCCACTAGCTCGTCTGAGAGTTCCAGCCTTTCGTAGGCCATTACCCGGATTTGAGTCGTTTAAGACTCCACGGTAGCTACCGCGTTTTCTGCGTCACTGTATTTAAGGAGCAAAAAAAGTCCTTTTAACTAAAATGCAGGCTCTAATTTTACCTTTAGATCTAGCTACTAGTTGCTTGTAGTCGCTGGACCAGAAACCTTTCCTCCTGCTATCCATGGTTCCTGGACTAGGGCTACAATATGATCTCGGTCTCTTTGACGATGACTCGACTCGGAGCTTAACCATCTTTGTTTATTATTAAGGCCTCCTGATTGGTCGGCTCTTCCATCTCTTCTACCTTCGCCACACACCATTCCGTCATGGAAAGAAGTTGGTTGCATCTATGCAACATGGTTAGTGTCGACGGTCAAACATTGTGATCGATAGGTAGAGTTAGTATTGGTAGGATCTAGTATTTTTTAAGTATCCGATAGCTTGGCCCTTTGAAGAACGGGCCTACTGATTTTGGAAAGTGAATGCCGCCGAAAAAGTGCCTTCTCATTGTTTTGTTTATTGTAGGATTTAGATTAAGATTCTGTATTGTAAAACTAATTGAGAAATTTCATAATAAAATGCCCGTCTGCCACGGCCATAGGCCCTTGAAGCATCTTATTTCATTGGACCTACGTTTGTGTGGAGCCGTTTAAAGGCAACTCCACATTAGACAAAACAACATCTTTTATTCGCAGTCCTAGGGAGACTGTAATGGCAACTTGCGTTGGAGGACGGCTTGACGACCAGCTAAAGAGTTGCCAGGAGCAGCGATGCAGCCAGAGGGCGCAGCCAGCGCCGAACACCGTACGGACGGAGTCGCAGCCAGCGACAGGGAGACGCAGCCAGCGGCAGGGAGACGCAGCCAGCGGCAGGGAGACGCAGCCAGCGACAGGGAGACGCAGACAGCGTCAGGGAGACGCAGCCAGCGTATGGCTATAAGAGTCATAACGGGGCACTGGCTAGTGGGAACACATGCTTTACCAGGGACGAAGAAGTGGATGCAGGGACGTACAAGTGGACCTGGGTGACAGGTTCCTCAATAACATCTGATTGATGTCAGAAATATATCCCAACAGGAGAGAAAGATTCACCAAAGTCTTAGAGTGGGGGAACTGCTGGACCATAAGCCCTTACTCTGCGAATAAAGGAAATTTAGATAATTTAGGATTTAGGTATCACAAGGGACCGAATACGGTCTAAGTGTGGTAGCCGCCATCACATTGTCCTTACCTTTTCGGTGTTCGATGTTGAATTTGTAAGGTTGCGCTAGGAACCATCTACCAGATTCATAAACGAAATGAGTCATTGAGCCCCACAACGTCGCTAAAAAGAAGGTAATTGTACGTTTCGCTCCCTTGTCGTCCTTCGGAAAAAGCTCCGCTCCAATACCCACGTGGCTGGCATCGCACTGCATTCAAAAGAGTCTTCAGAAATCAGGTTGGATTATCACTGGAGCACAGGTCAGCGCTTGTTTCAACCACTGAAATGCTACTTCCGCTGCTAGTGTCCATTATAACCCTTTTTCCTTTTGCAGACAATCCGTCAAGAAAGCACTTATCTCCGAAAAATTTTTGTGGAACTCCGTATCCAACTTCATCAACGATTCGACCATAGGCGCGACGTGGAACTTTCTTCAAAAGTCTACTCTTAGGTATAGCTATTGCTTCAAGGAGGGGCAAAGAAGGATGCACCTCGCCGCCTTACCGTGTTTTGCATCGCCGTGTTATTAAAGTTCATGCCTTTTCTAGTTTCAACCCAAATTTATTTCTCATAATTCCACGATCGCAATTGGCCTATTATCGCAGCTCGCCGCGGATTTATATACGTCGCGGATCGGCGCGCATAGCCTTTACTCTTGGGTCTACGTTGCTACTTCTTTGTTGTGCATTTCTTTCTAGGGTCTGCGCATCGGCCTCTACCATGACGAAAATGGGTTAGAGCGTGACCCCTTGGCCCGGGCATGCTACTTCCCCCGTTTCCCGTATGGCACATTGGGCATTTCAGCAGTACAACTCCGGGAGTCCCACATTTGCAACAAAATATGTTACACACCATCGACTCATATTGCCAAAATAGATGTCCTCGCTCGACGCAGTTCCACCAATTTAATTTCGAGTTGTCAATCGATTTATCGCAGTGTCGGAAAAAAGCTTCGACCTCTCCCTTTTCATTCCAGTCCTCCTCCTTCTCTTGTTGATCCTGGCCCAGCTCTTCCTTCCTCTTTTGTTTCCTCTCCCGCAGCTTATATTGCCTCTCGATGTTGGATCGATTCTTTCTCTTGTGTTCTTTTTTATTATTTTTATCAGATCAAAATCCGACACCGATGTTTCCAATCTCACCTGCGACGTAAACGTGACCTGGATGTACTTATCCACGCTCTCTCCGGATTTTACTGGATTCCTTGCTGTGAGTACGTATGCCGCGCCCCATTCCGGATCCATCTGTAGTGATAACGCCTGCATGGGCTGCCTAACTTCCCGCTCTTCCTAGGTTTGTTCGAACGATTCGTACGATTCCTCTAAGCTTTCCACATATCATTTTTATGCCAAACCAAACTATTATTCTTGGCCATCAATCACCAATTATTTTCTAATCCTTCTCTTTTGAGTTTAAGGCTACTCTCGGACGGGCAACAATATACTTAATAACACTTATTCAACACACATCGAGCTGCTGGATTTTACTTTATTTTACTTTACTTTAAACTGGATTCTATGATCCAGCCACAGTTCCAGCTTCCGAGAATCCTTTGACCCTTTAAGGTCCTTCTTCCATTGGGCGCCATTTGTAAGTGTCTGCCTATCGTTTCATAGGGATTTCCCACTACGCTAAAAAAATAACGCAGTTATGGTATTAACGATCAATCAGTTATAAGCAGCTATATAATATAGTCGACCAGTCTCGGCCGTTCCGACTTATATACTTGTGTGCAAAGTTTTAAGTCAGACAAGACTGACATGCTTATATCGACTCAGGAGGTCGATCCTGTTCGATTCTGATCAATAATATGTATACTTTATAGGGTCGGAGATGTCTCCTTCACTGAGTTGTACAGCTTTGACCAAAATGATAATACCCTCTGCCAGGGTGTAACAAGAAACGAATTTCAAATAACAGTTTTTACTAAAAGCTTTTTAGTTTAGATAACTGTTTGTTATCTATATCAGTATACCAATAGTAATCGGACAAAAAAAATACATTTTCTATGACCATATATAAGTTAAGGTGTCCTTCCATGGTTCACCTGATGAAAAGCTGTTGGTTCATGATTCAATGTTGATTGGAATACAATTTATTGTTCGTGTCACTTAGATTAACAATTGATTTGGTTCTTATTTGTTGAAAGTTCTTATTTAATGAAAAGGGAAAGTTGGTTTTAGTGTAACGATTGGGAATATTTGGAGTAGATTCAGCTCGGATGGTTCCGTGGTCAAAAGTAGACTGACTTCCCAGAGTTGTGACCCTCCGGTCGATAGTTCGATATCGGCCGATCTCCCACTCCAACTCTATGTGTGGTGTCAGCGTGTGCGGTGTCGGCATGTGTGGTATCAGCGGGTGTAGTGTCAGCTATCCGGAGTCAAGAGTCAGCGTAACACTCAGGGTGTGTGTCAGCTTTCCCGCAACATTCTAGTCAGCGTACATAGTTGCACACTTGTGCAACTATCCGGATGTACTTGAACCCACAGTACTTGAATATCGGGAATTGCTTATGCTGTGGATTGGGGTTTAAGAGTCTGGGGTCGAGTTCGAGACGTAGTCGTAGTAGGGGGCGAATAGTGCTGAGCAAGGGGGGCCGAAAGTAACGGGTGTTAACTCCTCCCCCTTTAAAAGTCTGCGTCCCGCATATCAATTGGCAGAATGGTGAGCTGTTGTCGACATCCTCTTTGGGTTTTCCAGGTCCTCGATTATAACCCTCTTGGTTGGTATTCCTTTGGTGGAGGTCAACTTCCTCCAGATGATGAACAGGATCGAGAAGACCACTACTGTCAGCGAAAACTCCAAGACAAAGGATACGCCTCGTGAAACGCCAGACATTAGCTGAATATTTTGGGCGTTGACGTCATCGACGTATCCAAGTGAAGGTCTATAGCAAGTTACTGTTATGTTGGTCAGTACTGGTGGTAAGGCCATTGGGAGATTTGCGGAATAGGCGGTGAAGTTTTTGTCCCGGACTGTGATGACTTCGTTGTTAAACTGGACAATGTACGTCCCTTCCTTGGTAGTCTCTTTCGGGTGTCGTTATTGATCCATTATAATTGGAGAGGAATAATGTCCCATCCTTGACCATCTGCACGACTTCTTCATTGCTCCGAAGGTATGAGCAGGATGCATGGCCACCCTTCAGGAGCCGTGGAATGCATGAGTTTTCTTCTAGAGCCATTAAATCCTTTTCTGGGCAGACTGTGATGTTACCGATGGAGGCACAGCTGCCCACTACTGCATATGTCTCTTCTCCATTTAGTGCGAGCTTCTGGTGTTCGAGCACTATTTGTTTCCCGCCTGATACCGTTGGATAAAGGTGTACAAGTTCGTATCTCCTATTAGATACCTTGGGCAGGGCTAAGATGTACAGTAGTGTCGTGCCATTGGAGAGTACAGTTGGCCGGGAAAATTCCTCTGCTTCCACAGCGTTTTGATACGGGAGATCGTTGACTTTTGTGAGTATAGCTTCAATTTCTTCATGATCCAGGAGGTTCGTATTTGCCACTCCAGTTTTGGCAAGTTGGCATGCCCTTGTGACTTCCGCTACTTGGTCAGCCAAAATGATTGCCTTGTGTAGCGTTGTCGTAACTGCATGAAGGTCGCCGTCTGTCGCATTGACTCTCGCTACCACATCATTCAGTTGTTGGATTGGTTTATGGCTGGCGTCGAAGAGTCGAGCGTTGATCCGAATTTGCTGGTCGCCGTTTTCGACGATCATCTTTTCCGAGTTGAGTATCGCATTCCAGTCCTCCGCGTCTGGTGATCCTGCAATCCATTTCCAGGCTGAACCCAGCCAGTTTATTGCTCGAGTTCTGCGTGATGATGGCCTCATCACTCTGTTTATTCCCTCCGCTGCTTGCTCCAGGTAGTGTCTCGTTATTGTGCTAACACGTTGGTCCATTAGGGTTGCCGCGTCCCGGCTGGTGTCGTCTACTAGTTGCATCATCCTTGATTGGTCGATGACATGTACCAGTTTAAACACTCCGTTGATCCGCCATACTGCTCCTTGTTGCAGGGGAACCACGGGTGCGTCATACTTGAATATGCGCGCGGCTGATGTGAGGCCGATGATTGTGAGACTTGTGGAGCATCGTGATCGAGAAGGAAAGAAAAGCTCGTGTATATACTATTCATACTTATAATATCTGTGTGTATAATATTTGTGTATTCATGCTTATATTATTTGTGTAATATGTTTAATTTTTTGTGTGTGTGTTAAAATAGACAAATATTTTATGTGTATGTTATGTGTAAAAAATTGAGAGGTTCATAAAGCGCTCTTCAATTCCTCAAGTCTGATTTATGCAAAATTTTCCCTGATCTATTTTTAATCGTCACTCCGCGATTCTCTTGGACCTCCTCCGGTCTGAAACTTTGTTTTTCTTTAGTTTTAATTTGCTTATTAGCGACGAAAACCTTATCTTATGGAAGAATGGGGTCTTGAGTACTAGTACGTATTTCGGTTTACTAAGCAATGCGTGATTCTAACATTGTCAGCAGCAGATTCAACGTAAAAGGGAGTAGGTAATGGGGTGGAGCCGGCGGAGTGTTTTTGGCTAACAAAGTTCTTACTCACGCCGGTGTCGATAAGAAACCTTAACTTGTTGCCATTCCTCGCGTTGTATTCTATGTATGGCACGCTGGATAGGCGTCCGTCATAAAATTTTCCTCATCGCTAGCGTTCTCGTTGTCGGCCTTATGGTGTGGGACATCATACTCGAGGCTCGTGTCGTGGGCGCTCACCGCTTCGTCTTCGTTAGTAGTCTGACAAGCGGAATTTTGCGTTTTCAGGCATTGTCACCACGCTAGATGGAACCGCCGTCATGTGGTGCAATCGTTGTGCCTTCCTGAAGGGATTCGAACCAGGCAAAGTATTTTGGGACCTCTCCAAACCTGGCGTACGCCAAAGCCGGACTGATAAGACTGGCCAGACCGGTTTGACTCTATCTTAATGGCTGGTCGTGGCCCTTGAAATCTATTAAAACCTCGCGAGTTACCGGATGAACTATCGTTAAAGTTCATGCCCGCCGGTGCCCTTATTGGTGGTTGGAATGAAGACGAATACCGTGGGGATGCTATTGGAGGCGCATAGCACAATGCGCTTGTCGGGTAATGGGGTTGAAGAAATGGGGTGAACCTATTCGCGTGTTCCACACGTGCATTTCCCCTGACCGATACATTCTGCAGCTCTAGGCAAAAGGAATATGCCTCAGGCAAATTTTTTGGGCCTCGAATAATGAGTAACTAAAAGGCATCGCCGTTGAGCCCCCTTATGAAAAATCCAGCGCCTTGTCCCTTTACATCTCAATTAGGGCGCTGGCTCAAGGAAATCAAGGAAAAGTGATTATTGACCTCATTATAGAATTGTTCCAGAGTTCTACCTGCTTGGGTCAATTGGCTCAGTTGATATTCAAGGGTTCGGACTTCTCGCTTATCGGCGTAGTGAAGCGAGAGATACCGCTTAATTTCCGACCAATTATCATCTTCTACATTGTAAGAAGAAAACGCCAAATCTGCGTCGCCTCATATTTTCTGCCTAATATAGAGAATGATGGTCCTATACAAGGGCCTATAATGATCTCATAGTTATTAACCAGGACACAAATTTCCCGGGCTCCCCCTCAAAAGTCTGAAGTTCCTTCACACAATCTGGCAGAGTAGACGTTTCTTTTAATTCGTATTCGGTGCGCGGACGGACCAAAGGAACGGGTTGGGTTACCGTATGGTTACGATTTTCGTGTTCTTGTTCCAGCGTGGCTACCCTTGTCCCGACTTTCTTAATATCTTCTTTTACTCCTATAACCTAGTCTAATAGGGTCTTAAGGCTCTCGTCGAATTTTTGTAGGGTAGATTTGAGTTCTTCCATTTTAAGAGGGAGGGAAAAATATTATATTCGGAAAAAATTGTATAGAAACTGTGCTAAGGGGCCACAAGAGAATGACGTGTAAAGTCTTATAAAAATAATAGGTATGTAAGTAATTCAATTCTTTAAACTCTTGCAATATAGTTTAGTATTTGTAATTTTAATGATTATGGTTATAATAAAAGAGAATTTTCAATTTTTATTTGACTTGAGGAGAAAGGGAGGAAGCGCTTTACTCACCCTTTACAAGCATAAGTGTATCAATATTGTAGAGTTCGTGTTGGTCTTCTTTAAATTCTTCTGATGATGAGAAAAAAGAAAATTTTTTAAATATGTGGAATAACAGAATTCAATATTATTTAATTATAACAGGGTGTAAAGTGAACGTGTATTACGGGTGTTGCTTTGTTTGCATATTTCGCATATTTTGTTATATTCTTTTTATTCTTTCTGTTGCAAAAGGGCAGTATATGTTCATTGCAACCTGCCAATGTGGCTTTATGGTATACAAATTTGGGGGATCGCAGCCAAATCGAACTATACCATACCATAACAGGCTGTCCCTGGTACGTGCGCGGCTCCACGCTTCATAGATACCTTAATGTACAAATTATTTAGTTGCTTGTGCCGGCTGGCTGTGCCTCCGTGGCAGGGGTAGAGCCGGCTGGTTGAAGATCAGTGGCAGGGGTCAGCGGTAGGTTGCTGCCGCTGGTGGACCTCGTCGCTATAGCTCCCAAGGCTCCCAAGGTTCGGATAGTGGTGACCACCAAGGTTGGCAGCCACTGGAGAATCGAGTGCTTTCGGGCTCGTTAGGCTGGATCCAACTTAAGGTGGACCACACAAGAGTGTGTTAATAATAGTAATGAAAATGATTAATAATAAAAATGATTAACATTAATAAGAATGGATAATTATTGGATAAGAATTGGCCTGCTCAGCCTACGCTGGGAGTTGGTTGTTAACTACTCCCCCCTTAAATTGGACGCCGTCCTCGGTGACAGCCAATTCGTCCATGGACCTTTGTAACTGGGACGTCTCTCGTTTGCGCCTGCAGTGTTGTAGGAGGATTATTATTCCGTCGAACTCAATTGTAAGGGGTTCCAGGTTGCTGGGCCGCGTCCGGCTTGTAGCCGCCCCGCCTGCATGTAAATGCCTGGCGCACGTGTCGTGGGACGCCTTTTTGAAAAATGTGGGCAAGTTGGTAGAAGCGCAATCAGCGATTGCTAGGATTCCATCATAACATTCCGCCACGATGTTGTCTTCTGTTTGTAGCATAGTATGGCAGTGTGCGACAAGAAAAACAGGACTTTCTTACAAATAAGCTTAACTCTAGGATACTGAACTATGACATGTTTGATGACATTAGATTGGAAAATTTTAATCTTAGATACATCCATTAGGCTAACTATGGGGACCTCTGTGAGCTGTTCGTCAAAAATAGCCTTTAGGTCATTACGGTTGAAAATAATAGGGTTTATGATGTTGTTTTTAGCGAGTGTAATAGTGAGCATACAATTTGGGATTTCGGATATTAGCATTCTATTTCTGGCGAGGAGTGTTTCGAACAAATGACCTGAGTCGACAAGCCCGTCCCTTTTCTCCTTGATGATCCAATTTACTGTCTGTGAACAAATTGTTTCTGTGTCTCTGTGTTAACAAAAACCTGTCTATTGTTGGCCTCGATAAGCGATGCTTGATTGGTTTTAATTCTACTAAGATCATCAGCGTCGGGTGTACCCGCTACGATCTTAAGGACTGAGCCCAAAAAATTGAGGCTCCTGGCCATTCTATGGGATATCTTAAGCTCATCCAAAAAGTTCTGGGCGTGTTCGATGTCAACTTTCAGCAGCTTCCTCATGTGGGATTGTGGGAACAATTCCAGCATTCCGACCGTGGAGTCAATTATGCTAGCATACTCGGACAGATTTGTCGAGTGCCTGGGATGTATTTTGCATGCGAGAAGTCGGTGATTCTCGCGCTTGCGGTAGACCGCAGTATGATGGGTATAATGGTAAACCTGTGGCGAAGCCTTAAATAAGGGCGAATGTGGCAGGCCTATCTGATGTTGTCCTTATGGACCACCCTCCCCTTAATGAGAACAGATGTTCCCAGATCTGCTTCCACACGCTCTTCTGAATAAAGCGGTGTCAATTTGTTCCCTAGTCTCTTGTTGTTGCGCAGGTGTACTCTTTCACCGAAAAATGTCGATATGCAACATTTCTCCAACATATGACGGAATAGGTGTAGTTCCCAATTACTGCTTCTTGGGATGGCGGTCGTATTTAGCTTTATTGCAGACCTTACAATTTGCGACCACTTCGCTAGCTAACTTAGACATGTTCGGGAAGTAGTAATCCCGGAGAATTTGCTTTGCGTTCTCCTGTGCAGCCCTATGAGCGCGATTGTGCTCGGCGTTAGCGATTTCAAGCTGTTCGTTAGCGTTGGTGATGTCGCTGACGAAGTTTTTACAATGCCAAAACTTCGTCGCAGGAAATTCCTGCCTCAAGGCATGTTGGATACGAGCCAGTGTAGGGAAATCACAATGAATCGCATTCACAAAGTTGGCGTTGATGATTTCCTTAACAGATTCAACAAGCGAGTCCTTATTATTAAAATCAACGATATGGCGGGTTTTATTTCCGAAGATTATGAAGTCCCGCCGAAGCGGTTCGCTTGCTTCTTCCAAAATGATTTGGTTTCAAAAGCAATTAAGAGGTTTGTCTGTAGTTTCTGTGGTGTATGAGAGCGAACGCTCACTATGCACCGTGGCCGCATCGGACTGGGCCTCAGCCTCTAGGTTATTAAGGGGTTGCCTCGATAGCTGACGCTACCAGGTTTTGCTTCCCGGGTGTGCCTATTGCCTATTGCACTTTCCCGTTGTTCTCATCAATAAATGCTTTCCATCGCTTAATCTTAGCGTTGGTGTTTTTGTCGGATACCGCATATGTGAGGGGCTGGTGGTCTGTAAAGATCCGTACCCCCTTGTTACCGTATAGGAAGTTTTGGAGTTTGCCTATTGCCCAGACTATCGCCAATAATTCTCTTTCGTTGGTGGCGTAGTTCAGTTCGCAGTCTTTTAGCGTGCGTGAAATCATGATAATAGGTCTTTTATTCTGGGACAGTACCGCGCCTGTTCCACTCGCTGAGGCGTCGGTGGTTAAGTCAAACGGCAATTTGAAATCAAGGTATGTCAATATGACATCTTCCGATGCCAAAATGTTACGAAGGTGATCGAATGCATTTCGCTGGGTTTCATCAAACCTGACAGCTACTTTTTTCGACATATTCTTGCTGACCGTCCCGTTTTCCCCTTTGAGGATGGCGGTAAGAGGTCTAGCAATAGAGGCAAAATTCTTTACAAAGCTCCTGTAATAACTCGCCAGGCCGAGGAAAGACCTGAGGCTAAACAGATTTCTTGGCTCTGGGAACTCTTTTATTGCCCTGACTTTTTCTGGGTCTGTTTTTGTCCCTCTTCTGGTGACAATAAATCCTAAAAATTCAACGCTCTCTTTAAAGAACTTTGTCTTTTCCCGTGCCACCCTCATGTTGGCATCGAGTAGGCGCCCAAGCACTGTGTCAAGGTGCTTGACATGATCCGTTTCATTTTCGGAAAAGATAATAACGTCGTCAACGTAGACGTAGCACATTTTGCCGATTTCTTCCCGCAGCACATCGTCGATGGCTCTTTGGTAAATACTCCCAGCGTTCTTTAGACCGAAGAGTAGTCGGCAAAATTCGTATTTCCCACCATTGACTGAGAACGAGGTCTTCTCTCGGTCCTTTTCAGCCAGGTATATTTGATGGTACCCTGACCTTAAGTCTAGGGTAAAGAATTTAGCTTTCCCCAAGTTCGCTAGAATCATGGGTATGCTTGGCATGGGGTAGCGATCGGCGATTGTTCGCTCGTTCAGCTTCCTGAAGTCGATTACTAATCGCTTCTTCTTGATGCCATTATCGTCGGTCCCTTTTTTGTCAACCACCCAGGTAGGGCTGTTGTATGGGGATCTGGACGGCCTAATTATGCCATTTTGCAGCAGCTCTTTGATTTCTTTGTTTACAAAGTCCGCTGCCCCCATAGGATAGGGGTATAACTTGGAGTAGACAGGTTCGTCACTCGTCGTTCGAATATTAGCGATGACCGAAGTGTTAAAGGTGAGCGCCTCGTTAGAGGTCGAAAACACCTTAATTCTTGTCAGAATAATTTTTTTGAATTCGGCTTTAGCCAAATTTTGGCACCACTATATCATCGATTTTTGTGAAATTGACATTCTGGCAGTCAAAAAATTTGAGCTTTTCAATGACGCTTGCGTATTTTATTACGCTGTTGCCTAGGTCCAATGCTACTCCTGCTCGCGTTAGCGAATCGAAGCCTATTATAGCGTCGAACGTGCTCAGTGTATCCAAGAGGAAAAATGGGACGTCTAGCCAAAGATGCGCATTACGCACTTGTTTTGGACGTCACTGGAGACGTGAAAAGAGCTCACAGTGAAAGGGGTCTCGACCGGCATTACGTTTCTTAGCTCCTTTACGGGCTTCACGTGATTTTTTGCCGCCGCCGTGTCGATGAGAATTTTTACTGTTTTGCCAGCCAACTGTCGCTCGACGAACGGCAGTCGAGAGCGCTCCCTAAAAAATGGAGGAGGTCGTTAAGCTCCGCGGTATCGCTATCTTCCTCAATGGTGGCCTCAGCCTCAGCTGTGGCGGCATATTCTGTTTCCTCCTGTTGGGGCTGGGCTATATTATTGACGCGTTGGCGTCTTTGGCCCGATTGTCTCTGGGACGAGTTCTGCCTTTTAGAATTGTTATTACTTTGCGGTTTCCCCTAGCTTGTTTCTTGTCTGAATTTAGCCGTTGAGGGGTCTACCTCCATGGGCTGAATTTTATTCTGGTCTAAGGTCTCAGGATCTCTGCGCTTTGGCCAGGAATTGTCCTCATGAGGCCTACCTTGGTTTTGCTTAGGAATGAAGTGCGGATTTTTGTCCTCACCTCTCCATTGCTTTCCCTGAGGGGGCCTTGTCTTCCATAGCTTTCGCGTACGATGCCGCGAACGCACTTCTTTCGATGCTGTTCTCGGCTTCTCGCGCTAACGCTAGTGCAGACGGAAGGTCTTTAGGTTGTGCTGGTAGCACAAGTGACCTGAGTGGTCTTTTAAGCCCTGCAATGAATGCATGAAGGGCGTCATCCCTAACCTCCTTATTTAGGATGGTTGCCGTGTCCGAGTTGTTTGACATGACTATTTTGTTGGTGACGAGCGTGATTTTCCTCTCGACCTCGTCATAGTAGGCCATAAGGTCGGCATCTCCTTGCCGAACCATTTCCAATTTTGCCGTAGCACTCTTAGGGACGTTTTGTCCGCGTATGTGCAACCTAGTCTGGCCAGGATTGCATCGAAATTCAGCACGGTGTTGTGGGACGTGAGGAGCCACCGAGCGGGACCGCAAATTTTGTTTTTAATGATAACAACGGCCTCGTAGTGGGCTTCGCTGCCGTCGTATTTTTTGAATACTTCGTATGCATCTAATGCAGCCTGCCTCCACGAAACGTACTCATCGTGGCTTCCATTGAACGTCGGCAGAGATTTTACTATGTCTAACTTGACATCGCATTTTATTTCAGGGTTCGGCACTGCTCTTTTATAGATTTCTTCTCGCGGCGCTTGCACTATCAGCGCGCTAACCTGTGTTCTAACTGCTTCTAATTCTGTGGCGAATTGGCTTCTCAAACGCTCTTCCTGATCGGCGAGAGCGGTGCTGACCGCATTTGCGACAAGCGCTTGGATCATGTCCGCGTTCATTTCTGGTTGATGTATGTTCCTAACTTCGGGGCGGAACCCTACTTCTTCGTTATCGTCGCTATCAATTTCCTGTTTCACTTCCCTATACTCCCAACTCATTGGCAGCTAAGGGAGCTGGGTAGGTTAGCGGTGTTTATACTGGGCAGATACGAGGTGTTTAACGATTGGACACCAGGCAAAAGGTTTCGATGGGTCATTTTTTTGGGATATAAAAGCAGAAAAAAAAATTTTTAGCGAAAAATACTGGATTGTTACCTAAAACGCAAAAATGTTGGATTAATTTGTCCCAAAACACACGAGAGCGAACCAACAGGTATTGGTCAATTCGACTGGGTGTATTATTAGCACAGACACCCTGGATAACTTCAGTATAAAATTCAATATAGCACAGTGGATAAAATAGTAGCGGAATACAAGGAGAAAAGCGACTGGCAACCTCTAAATGTGTATAGAGACCAACACTAATAAAGAAATAAAATATTTATTTGCATTATTAATTCATGTAAATATTGATTGCCTTGGCGCCAGTGTGCGTTACTGGAGTTATTTAATTTCCTTTATTTCCAGTGCACTCGAAAAACTCCACATGGAACAAAATTAATTAAATCAACTCCAAGAATACGAGTGTACGTAACTTGAGTTGTATGTTTTTTTTATTTTTGTAACGTACTTAAAAAACAATCTGAACCAGAAATCGAGTCACTTTTAATTATTCGTAAAAAATTCCTATTGCCGGGCATAGGAATTTATATGCACTGTTTAATGAGTATGTGTGTAAGTGTAGACCTTGGCTATTGTTGGCGCTCAGCTACTTACATGTTGTAAAACTTCAGGGGTAGAGTTCGAATATTAATAGTAATATTAATCCATTGGGCGTCAATTATTTAATTGCTTGTGCCGGCTGGCTGTGCCTCCGTGGCAGGGGTAGAGCCAGCTGGTTGAAGATCAGTGGCAGGGGTCAGCGGTAGGTTGCTGCCGCTGGTGGCCCTCGTCGCTATAGCTCCCAAGGCTCCCAAGGATCGGGTACTGGTGACCACCAAGGTTGGCAGCCACTGGAGAATCGAGTGGTCGCTTCGACTTGCTTCCTTCTTCGGAAGTTTACGGTGGGAGATACTTTTCTCCGTTGTCACGGCCCTTAAGGCACGATAACCAAATTTAATAAATGTGACGGCTAAAGCCGGAGTTTCATAATCGAGCTAGTGCTCTTTATTCCAAATCCAATTTAAAACTAAACTTAAGAATTGACAAAAGCTAAAGCCTGGCCTGATGCCCGTGGCAGACCGCTGACCTTGCACATTTTGCAGAAGTCATACGATCGGTGTCCACCAATCAGACAAAGCCACATCAGACAAAGCCGCAAACTGCACATAACGGTCCAACATGCAGGCTAAGCTTTCGGGCCCGTTAGGCTGGATCAAACTTAAGGTGGACCACACAAGAGTGTGTTAATAATAGTAATGAAAATGATTAATAATACAAATGGTTAACATTAATAAGAATGGATAATTATTGGATAAGAATTGGCCTGCTCAGCCTACGCTGGGAGTTGGTTGTTAACTTACATACTGTGGAAGAACAGATAAATAGACACACAAGCCGTTACAGCGACAAACTTCTAAGACATCGCTGCCTACTGGCTAGAAATTTACTTCCAGCTAGACCATTGAGGCGTCTTAAACGTCTAGGTTTTGCTAAGACACTTAATTAGAACATAAATCAGACATTAGAAATCCATATATATGTATTATATTTTGGTTAGGCTTACATTGTATATACACTTCATGTGATGTTAAGGTACTTATTTGATGTACAGATTCTTCACTTAATAAAATAAAACAAAAAAAAAAATTCTTCCTGTTGCATACTTTTTAATTTTTCTTTTGTGTTGCATACTTTTAATTTTTCTTTTGTGTTGCATACTTTTAGTTTTTCTTTTGTGTGTTGTATATTTTTAGTTTTGGATTTTTATACCCTTGCAGAGGGTATTATAATTTTGGTCAAAAGTGTGCAACGCAGTGAAGGAGACATCTCCGACCCTATAAAGTATATATATTCTTGATCAGGATCACCTCCTGAGTTGATATGAGCATGTCCGTCTGTCCGTCTGTCTGTCTGTCTGTCTGTCTGTCGGTTTCTACGCAAACTAGTCTCTCAGTTTTGGAGCTATCGAGTTGAAACTTTGCACACATACTTTTTTTCCTTGCAGGTAGTATATAAGTCGCAACGGCCGGGATCGGTCGACTATATCCTATAGCTGCCATATAACTGATTGATCGGAAATGCCATAACTTTTGTGTTTTTTAAGTTAGAGGGTTGGGACTTTCCATTCATGTTATATTTGGCAAAAACATCTTATCTACAAAGTTTCATAAGGATCGGCCAACTATATCCTATATCTGTCATAGAAGGATCGGAATTGACATAATTTTGGTGTTTTTTAAGTTAGTTGCTTATGGTGAAGATTTATAAATTTTATTCGAAATTTTATAAATTCTCTATATATAAAATATACTATTTTTTTAAACTAATTAAAACAAAGGATTGATGCTGGTTTCCGTGATGTTTATTATGAATCCTCACATACTCAGCCCCCTCACCACGACAAGGTCTCAATCCACGAGAGGGAAATAAATAACTTAATCTATGTATATTGCACTTTTTTAAATAAATAATTTATCTAAATCTACAATCATATTACTGATTTCTATAAATATTTTCAATTTATGTTAATGAATTTAATAAATAAATTAATAATAAATATGATAAATAAATAAATTAATAACTAAAGAAAATTCCATCATGATGACTGTAGATTGTTTTGTACGTAATAGCTACAGCATTCCTCAGCTCATTTTCAGCAAATATCCAATCAATTTGCTTTAAATGTTTTGTAGTTGCAATATTATTGATTGGACTAAGGGTATGTTCCCTTAAAGCCTCTTCAAGTTGATCAGTGCTCCTGGATCTGCATATATTAAAATGTCTTAATATTACCAATTTGCTATTATTATCTAATCTGCGTATTCTTTCTACATCCGCCATAACTTCATTTCGAAATTGTGTTATAGGATACGCAGGATTCCTATAAATAACAATAAAAGATGTATCAAGATATTTAAAGGCAATTGATTGATATATGGTTCTGGGATTTAAAGACTTGTTTGTCTGAAACAAAAACACTACATTTTCAGAAATGTTTTGCTTGGCATAAATAATTATTCCATTTTTCCCAAAACCATTTAATCGATTGCTATCAATTCTTTTTATAATATCGAAATCTTGCAAAGAGAAATCTTCGGTGGGAAGAGTCCAAGTTTCGACAAAACAAAGAACATTTGCAGAACAAATAATAGGGTCGTTAAAAATATCTTCGCGATGGCTTCGAAGAGATTCAACATTATGGTAATATAGGCAGCTTGCTTCGTTTCTTTTAACCACAAGCTCGTAATGCGTAGAACTTTTCCTCTCTTAAATTTTGAAGTTCGGCTTGGACATTATCTTGTTGGAGGAACAAAGTCGCCTATAAGGAAAAGTCCCGATGCGCTTTTGGGTCTACTGCATCCAACATATAGCGAAGCTCGTTTAATGCCTCTTTTAATGCGACTTTGCTATATGTTGCTCCTTGGCTTTTATGGATGGTAATAGCCTCAGGAGGAACAATTGGGAATTGTTTTCTGTCAACAGAAGCATGCTCTGATCTTCCACACTGAAAAACTCGAGAGGCTTTTATTATAGGAGTCCATTCGGGATCTGGACTATTTCGAACTTTTGATCTGGCGATTGCACAAACCATGGGCTCGAAAAAATGAATCCAAAGTCGCGTTATTAAATTTTAGCCATTAGGTTAGGTTAGGTTAGGGCGGTGATGCAAGGGGGCATAGAATACCCCCTCGCTTCCACTTGAGCCGCTAGGGCTCCTTGTGCTGCCGCTGGAGCAAGGGTTTCACCGAGATGCTAACCCAGATGAGGTAGATGTCAAGCTGTTCAGCCATCTCGTTGATAGATCTGCGACAGTCATTGACTGTCCTGGAGTTGGATGAGAATCCGTCAAGTGCCTTGAGCGCTGCTTGACTATCTGAGAAGATACATATCGTACCCCGATTGCCCCTTAGAGCTGAGGATTCAAGTGCTTCCTTAATGGCTACTACTTCAGCCTGGAACACACTGCAGTGGTCAGGGAGTCTGAAGGACTCCTTTAGGCTCAGATGCTCGCAAAAGTAACCGCCTCCCACCTGGCCGTTAAGTTTTGATCCATCTGTATAGATATGAATGGAGCCCTCCGGTCCCGGTATCCGGGCATCCCATTCCTCCCTCGAGGGGATTAAGACTTTGTAGTTAGTGGTGGGTTGGTTGACGGGCCCACAGTAATCCGTACCCCCCTCAGGCATGAAATGTTGTAGGTATGACCGAAACTATTTTTGCTCCATAGGTTTGCCTCCCGCAGTCTTATTGCTGCCAGAGTGGCTGTCTTAACCCCCATCAGTTCAACTGGTAGTAGGTCAAGTATAGTGTCTAGGGCATCACTAGGCGTAGTGTGTAGACTGCCTGTTATACAGACTTCCGCCATGCGCTGCATCTTCCTGAACTTTTCCCTGCATGTGGAGTTGTCTAGGGCGGGCCACCAGACAACAACACCATAGAATAGAATTGGTCTGATGATCGCTGTGTATAGCCATCTGACCATCTTCGGGGACATTCCCCATTTCAGGCCTACCGCCTTGCGGCAGGTATAGAGTGCTATTGCCGCTTTCTTAGTCCTATCAGCGGTGTTCAGCTTCCAGTCCAGTTTCCTGTCTAGTGTGATACCTAGGTACTTCGCACTATCACTAAGAACTAGTGTTTCTCCTAGGAGCTTCGGAAGTCTTAGGTTAGGTATTTTGTACTTTCTGGTGAACAGCACGAGCTCTGTCTTGGACGGGTTGACTCCCAGCCCGTTCTTTTGCGCCCAGGCCGACAGAACTTCGAGCTTCCCTGTCATTAGGTCGCATAGCGTCTGTGGGAATTTCCCCACGAAGGCAATAGCAACATCGTCCACGTACGCAATGATCTTACATCCGCCACCCTCTAAGGATCGTAGTAGGCTGTTAACCGCCACGTTCCATAGTAGTGGTGAGAGTACACCTCCTTGCGGGGTGCCCCTCCTGACGTATCTTCGAATAGTCGAACCTCCAAGTGTAGCCTCGACACTCCTGTTAACCAGGATCTGCCGTATTAGGTGAGTTGATCGATTGTCTATTCCAAGTCCCGTCAGTGCGTCGATTATTGAGCACGGTAAGATGTTGTTGAAGGCCCCTTCTATGTCTAGAAAAGCCACAAGTGCGTATTCCTTGAAATTAATCGCTCGTTCGGCGATCATAGTGATATCGTGCAGGGCTGTTTCTGTTGATCGGCCCCTTTTGTAAGCATGCTGAGAGCATGAGATGTCGTTTGGGTTAATGTTAAGTTGTAGATGGAGACTTAAGAGTCTTTCCATAGTCTTAAGGAGAAAGGAAGACAGACTTATAGGTCTGAAGTCCTTGGGGGTACAGTGGGATGGTTTCCCCGCTTTGGGTATGAATACAACCTTCGTGCACAGCCATGCCTTTGGTATCATACCAGTAGTGAAGACTGTGCTGAAGATTTTCTTAATCCATTTCCTTAGGCTAATACCGGCTCTGGATAACTGAGCTGGTAGAATACCGTCCGGTCCCGGAGATTTGAAGGGTTTAAAACTGTCTATTGCCCATTTCAGGTTTCTTTCACTAAGTAGGTAGTTGAGCGAGCCCTGGTGACCCTGGCTACGCATCACCTGGGTTGTTCCTTCCGAAGAGCAACCCGGGAAGTGTGCGTTGATAAGGGTCTCCAGGGTTTCCAGGCTTGAGGTTGTCCAGCACCCCTCCGTGTTCTTAATGTATCCTGCGATGGGGGCTGTAGTAGAGAGAATCTTTCTTAGGCGGGCGGCCTCTGATGTCTCCTGAATGTTGGTGCAGAAATTGGCCCAGGCAACCCTCTTTGCCTTGCGCAATTCTTTGTTATATTGCCTAAGTTCAGCTTTATAGGCTTCCCACGCCTCGTCTGTGTTGGTACGGTGCGCGTGGTTGAAGGCCCTACGTGCATTTTTTTTGTATGGGGCTAAAGACGAGGTCCACCACGGAGGCTTCTTCGATCTGTTGCTACCTATTCTTTTTTTGGGGCAGGCCTTGTGGTAAGCTTTTGCACTAGTCGCAATAAGCTTGTTTACCATGGCGTTGAGCCCCTCATAGGTCTCAATGGTCTCGAAGGCGGTTCGCCTAAGGATCTATCTAGTATATTTTTATAGAGCTCCCAGTTTGCCTTTCTAGGATTTCATACTGCTTGCTTGGTGAAGTTTTCAAAATTTACTACTATCTCAATATAGCGATGGTCTGAAAATGAGTGTTTGTCAAGGACTCTCCAGCTGGTGATTGCATCAGCCAGGGAGTGCGAGAATAATGTGACATCAAGAACCTCCCTTCTGTTCTTGACTACGAAGGTGGGTTCTGAACCTCTGTTACCCACTAGAAGCTTAGAGCTGAGGATAAAATCGAAGATTGACTCACCCCTCTCGTTTGTGTCAGTGCTTCCCCACTGATTGTGATGAGCGTTGGCATCGCATCCTATTATTAGGTCGATGTCCTTCCTTTCGCTGTCTTCCACAAGCCGCCTGAGTAGCGAATGGGGTGGAGGTCCTTGGTGGTCGTGACCCATATATGCCGAGCATATTCTTAGATGGCCGTCTGGGCCCTCTATCGATGCAGCTACGTGATCTTCATTGCTGAAATTTGGTAGCAAGAAGGTATTAAGGCTTTTCTTTGCGAGTATGCATGCTCGCTTTTTACCTGTTACATCGGCTGTGTACAGCCTGAAGTCCGACGCCCCCAGACCGAGAATCCTGTCTCCGTGGATCCAGGGTTCTTGGATGAGGGCTACGTCAGCTCCATCCTCTGCAAGATGGAGCAGGAGGGCGGCGGAAGCCACCTTACTGTGATGGAGGTTTATCTGCAGGAATGTTAGGGGCATCCTTTAGATTCTCCACCACAGTAACCTCCGCCTCGGTGTCGGAGCCCAGCAATGAGTCCTCCTCCATGCCGACGCCACCAAGAGCCCTCGCCAGGTCACTCTCCTCTGAGGTGTACCCTTCCAGAATGTCCTCCTCCACATCTGACATTCCTTCTGGGCGGACCTCTTCGGTTGGTTCCCCCGAGTCTAGCTCCTGTGCGTCCATCTCCAAGTCGATGCCTCCAGGTTTACTCTTCGCATCCGACTTGTAGATCCTCACCGCAACGTGCTCGAACCCGTATTTGATACGGCTACCGGCACTCTCCAGGATCTTCGCAGTCTCCTCATTTAGAGTGAGGACAACCTGCCTTCTCAGTCCCACTGCTTCCTCCACCTTGGCGACTCTCCAGTCCGCCGTAGGGAGTGTGGGATTACACATTTTGAGCATGGCCAGAATGGTGGCAGGGTCCGCCAGCTTCTCTGTCAGCCATACGCGGGCCCTCGGTTTGCTGGGGATCTTGTCCCAGTCCACCGCCTCCAGTCTGGCTCCTGGGTAGACCTCCCCAAGCGACGCAATCATTCGCTTGTAGAGGCTTACAGACCTCGCATTTTGGCACGCTATCACCTTGATGCTACCCTGGTACCACACTGCGTCTTCGCAGTCCGGTGGAGGTCCTCCGCTCTTGAGCATCTCCTCCATGAAGCGCCCATGCAGCTCATTCACTACCTTACGCCAAAGCTCCTTGGGGATCAGGCCATCTTTGGAGCCATTATCAATGACCCCAATGATGGTCCTGCCCTTGGTAACTTCGGCGAAGGATCTGCTACTCTGTGTCTGCACCTTCTTCTTCTTAGCTAGGGGCGCTCCACCGTCGGTCGACCTCTGCCTTTTCGCACTCTGTGCACTCTCCTTGGCAGAGTCACCTACTCCTGTCGGCTTCTTTGGGTCCAATCTGGCTCCCGCTCTTGCTGGCTGAAAGTCAGGCAGGATTTCCCTCGCCCACTTTATTATTTCAGCCTGATCGGGATTGGACTCCGCCGATGGGTCTGCCCTCATCAGGATGAAGGCCGCTCTCCTCCTATCTTTATAGGAGCCCTTCCGCTGCAGGGGGCCAGCAGTCGTCGGACCGGGGCCTTCCTTAGGGGTGCCGCCGGTGTGAAAGGAGCTCGATTCAGGGATCTTACCCCCCACACCGTTCGGTGGTCCCATAGTGGGCCCCGTTTTGGGGGTCGGTGCCTTGGCATCTCCCCCTACACCGGCGCCGCTCGCCTCCGGATGTTGTCCCTCAGTGGGGAGCTTCGCCATCCCAGCATCTCTTTGGCCTCTATCTGCCTTGGAGATTGACGGATCCGAGATCCCATTTCCGGACTTTCTTAGGGAGTTCCGTTCTCCACTGTTTGTTTTTTTTTTTAAATTGTTATCGTTCATTTTTTGGACCCACGAGTAGGCGGGAAGGGGTTCGTCCATCATGACATATCCCGCTTGTCATGATAAGCCTGGTTAAAACTGAGGGGTCGGCCGGTCCCCCAGAGTCCGCATATTAACGTCCGTGCATCCCCCGGACATGCATCCCTCGGCTGTTCCACCTTGGATTGGGGTGATTTGAGGAAGGGAGTTTTCTTCTCCCCGCCCGACTACAATTAGCCAGCATCCTCGGCAGAGATATGACCTTACCGGGACCTGTTACCAGCCGCCCTCACGTGGAGAGTATAGTCGCACTACCGGTGTACACAGTTACGGCACATGAGCTCATGCGTTTCTCCCCCTGTTGTACCCGATTGGCTGACGGCCATTTGAGCCATTAACTACTCAATGGTCAATTTGCTTTAGCTGACCAGTTGCTCCATTTACAACTCCGTCATTTGTGTCAATATTAACGGTAACCATATATTTAGCAGTTGTTTTGAGATGAAGAACATATGGTAAACCCTGAGTTTCAGAGGTTTTCATATTTTGAGCATATCTTAACGTATTTTCTCTATTTCGTGCAGATTTGTTCGCAGTTTTCACTGTATCAACTGCAGTGGAAACCAACTCTTCCGTCCCAATTTGCGCTAATTAAATGGAATTGAAATGGTTTACTTCTTCGTTAGAAGAAAATAAATGAATGGCATCATCTGGAACTTCGCTGGGTGAAACAACTCTTTGTTTTAGGAGCTCTGCAATTGTCATACAAGCCTCAGATAAATTATTTAAGGCTTGTGCAAATGCATGATCGCCTCTTTGGCGCATTATTTCTGTGGGCTCAAAATTTACTTACTTAAAGTTGCTCCATAGGCTATTTCCTGCTAAAACGCTATAAGGATTATTGGTCCTTTCCGAAAATATCCAACTGTCTCCAACTGGGGAAAGCTGCTTTAGGTCTCCAAAAACTGTAATTGATTTTCCCCCAAAACATAAGTCTGGGCATCGGAAAATTTGACGAAGCCTTTGATCCAAAAATGAAAGCATTTTTGAGCCAACCATGGAAATTTCATCAATTATAATTAATTGGAGATCTATCAATTTGCAATGAATTGTATTTAAACTATCATACAATTATTAATTGGAAGTAATTGGAATTATTAATTGGCCTGATTAATTGGAAGAGAAAACACTGAATGAAGAGTTAATCCTCCAATCCCAAAAGCAGCTTTTCCAGTTGGAGCACATAATAAAACTTTTGCTGAATCCGTAGCACCAGGAAGCTTATTGGCTCGCCAAGTCACAGACTGATATATGGTTGAAATCAGTCTGCTTTTCCCTACACCGGCCCCTCCACCAACATATTCGTAAAATATATTTTTACAAACAACATTATGCATTACATGTGCATAATATTGTCTTTTTTTGTAGTTGAGGGACCGAGTTAGCGAGCAAAGGTCATCATTGGAAACTAACGGGGGGAGTCTAATTAATTGACGTTCGCCATCTTCTTCAGGATTATTCGTTGCGTTGTCATCCTGAAGAATATTTACGTTCCGCTCTATATTAGGCACTGCTAAAGCTCTAAATTCTTCGTCTAAAAATTGGGACGCAGGTTCTTTCAAATTGGGATTATTATCCCCCCTATCCTCTTGCAAATCTTCAAGAACTCTTTCTAACTCCATATCATCAAACACATCATAGTTTCTTTTCATGATCCTAATAGATTCACGATTATTTCTGAATGTGTTTTCAACGTCGTTGGAAAGAAGTTCAGCTTCTTCATTTCGCCAAGAATAGAAGAGCATTAAATGCTCTCGGAAATAATCCGATGGTGAAGAGTTAATGCTAAAGCGAACCCATCTAAGAATCAGGGGATGCTTACGTTTCTTAACGTAACCAGACCCGTCCATCAGTGGATAGTTTTGCTCAGCAACTTCGTCTTCAACATCAACCTCCAAATCATTTGCTTCATCATAGTCTTCACCATGATTAGCGGCAGATCGTGTATTGCGCTTATGGAATTTATACCAAGCTGCAAAATCTGCTAAACAAATTCCTTCCATCTGCTCATGCCTTTACACATATCGGTCAAGAATATGACGCTCAAAAATATCCACCGAGTTGTTTGGTAGTCGCTCTAATTCTTCATTTGAGCGAGCCAATCGAACTCGGTTGTGTGGATGGCAAGTGTTTATAAAAATTGTGCCTTCACTTGCCTCCGACATATGCAGGCCCAAAATATTGTATGATGCTTCTTGGGCTGATATTTCTGTAGCGTTAATAAACTTGTTCCCTAGGTGCTGCAATTTCCTTTTAATAGATATATTCCCATGGAAACGCCTCTGTATGATTTGTTTATGTAGTTAATGATATAACTACAACAGGCGTAGGCATCTAGGATAAATTGAATATCCATATTAGCTCTGTGTAAGCCTAGAATATCTCTATTATAAGCATTGAGCAGTCGGTCGGAAAATTGTCTGCGAAGGAAAATTTGTGGCTTTTTCAAGCTGGAACGTAAGGCTAATTTGTAGGCTTCAAAATTAGTATCAAGGTGGGACAGAAAATATTCCAAATTATTAAATAAAGCTGCGTCTTCATTAGGAATGGTTCTTAAAGTTTCCTTAATTTTTTTGTACAAAGTTTTATGTTCTTCAACATTTACTTCGTTTTCTTATGTTCGTTATGTACAAAAGACTCATCTCGGAGATTACCAGCTGTAACTGCTCCGGATTTTTTGCGTAAAGCAATGGAAATTGAATTTTGTATACGCTGCATTTCGTAAAATTTATACATATACAAAACTTTAGGAACCACAGCGCAACGACGGTCGTACAAACGGATTTGGGATCTGGCTTTTTTTGCATAGGTTGTATTTCCTTTAAATATTTCTCCGCAAGAAATAGTGTTGCAAAAATTATATTTGCCGGACGGACTGGGAAATTTTCTCGAAAAATAGAAAGCGTTGCCAACGTTTAGGAGGGGAAATTTAGAGGAGATAGCAAGGATGTATAATCCACTTACCTGCGAACGGAACCACGTTCCTCCACAGCAGACACAAATTTCCGTTGGTCCTTCCTTTATGTTCCTGTGATAAAGATCCCTCGCCGATGATCGAATCCTATGACGCTGTAGTTCCCGTTCCTGTTCCAGCTCATCCTCAGAAAGGGCTGCTCTTGCGTCCATGTTCCTTTGTGACTGCCTTTGGGAGGCATCCAGTCGGTTTTGGGGGTCCATTCTAAAGTTGATTAGCCGATCCTCTGCCATTTGTCGAATTTGTTCCTCCCGAATCCTCCGCTGTTGTCGTGTTTCCCGCCGTTGAGATGTGTTCATCCGTTGCTCCTGCGATCTTGCGATGGGATTGCTCCTGGTTGCTCTCCTGTTATTGGCGTCCATTTCCCGTTCTCGCTGTCTCTCTTCCGGATTCCTTCGTCGTTGTCGGTGCTCCTCAGTATTTCTCTTCTGTTCCCTTGCATGTTCCTCCGAGTCCTGCCGATGATAAGCTCGCGCTGCGGCATCCCGAATTCGTTCAGGAATTCGGTGCTCCGGATCGGTCCTCCGAGCGGCATGGTCAGCAGTATTTTGCACCGTCTGCGCTCTTCGGAGTCCTCTCGGCGGGTCGCGCGTGCCTCCATATCCCGAATCCGTTCGGGAATGCGGTACTCCGGAATGGTCCTCCGAATGGCATGCTCAGCAGTATTTTGCACCTGCTCTCGTCTGCACTCCTCGGAGTCCTCTCGGCGGGTCCGAAGAGCAACCCGGGAAGTGTGCGTTGATAAGGGTCTCCAGGGTTTCCAGGCTTGAGGTTGTCCAGCACCCCTCCGTGTTCTTAATGTATCCTGCGATGGGGGCTGTAGTAGAGAGAATCTTTCTTAGGCGGGCGGCCTCTAATGTCTCCTGAATGTTGGTGCAGAAATTGGCCCAGGCAACCCTCTTTGCACCTGCTCTCGTCTGCGCTCCTCGGAGTCCTCTCGGCGGGTCCGAAGAGCAACCCGGGAAGTGTGCGTTGATAAGGGTCTCCAGGGTTTCCTTACTGTGATGGAGGTTTATCTGCAGGAATGTTAGGGGCATCCTTTAGATTCTCCACCACAGTAACCTCCGCCTCGGTGTCGGAGCCCAGCAATGAGTCCTCCTCCATGCCGACGCCACCAAGAGCCCTCGCCAGGTCACTCTCCTCTGAGGTGTACCCTTCCAGAATGTCCTCCTCCACATCTGACATTCCTTCTGGGCGGACCTCTTCGGTTGGTTCCCCCGAGTCTAGCTCCTGTGCGTCCATCTCCAAGTCGATGCCTCCAGGTTTACTCTTCGCATCCGACTTGTAGATCCTCACCGCAACGTGCTCGAACCCGTATTTGATACGGCTACCGGCACTCTCCAGGATCTTCGCAGTCTCCTCATTTAGAGTGAGGACAACCTGCCTTCTCAGTCCCACTGCTTCCTCCACCTTGGCGACTCTCCAGTCCGCCGTAGGGAGTGTGGGATTACACATTTTGAGCATGGCCAGAATGGTGGAAGGGTCCGCCAGCTTCTCTGTCAGCCATACGCGGGCCCTCGGTTTGCTGGGGATCTTGTCCCAGTCCACCGCCTCCAGTCTGGCTCCTGGGTAGACCTCCCCAAGCGACGCAATCATTCGCTTGTAGAGGCTTACAGACCTCGCATTTTGGCACGCTATCACCTTGATGCTACCCTGGTACCACACTGCGTCTTCGCAGTCCGGTGGAGGTCCTCCGCTCTTGAGCATCTCCTCCATGAAGCGCCCATGCAGCTCATTCACTACCTTACGCCAAAGCTCCTTGGGGATCAGGCCATCTTTGGAGCCATTATCAATGACCCCAATGATGGTCCTGCCCTTGGTAACTTCGGCGAAGGATCTGTTACTCTGTGTCTGCACCTTCTTCTTCTTAGCTAGGGGCGCTCCACCGTCGGTCGACCTCTGCCTTTTCGCACTCTGTGCACTCTCCTTGGCAGAGTCGCCTACTCCTGTCGGCTTCTTTGGGTCCAATCTGGCTCCCGCTCTTGCTGGCTGAAAGTCAGGCAGGATTTCCCTCGCCCACTTTATTATTTCAGCCTGATCGGGATTGGACTCCGCCGATGGGTCTGCCCTCATCAGGATGAAGGCCGCTCTCCTCCTATCTTTATAGGAGCCCTTCCGCTGCAGGGGGCCAGCAGTCGTCGGACCGGGGCCTTCCTTAGGGGTGCCGCCGGTGTGAAAGGAGCTCGATTCAGGGATCTTACCCCCCACACCGTTCGGTGGTCCCATAGTGGGCCCCGTTTTGGGGGTCGGTGCCTTGGCATCTCCCCCTACACCGGCGCCGCTCGCCTCCGGATGTTGTCCCTCAGTGGGGAGCTTCGCCATCCCAGCATCTCTTTGGCCTCTATCTGCCTTGGAGATTGACGGATCCGAGATCCCATTTCCGGACTTTCTTAGGGAGTTCCGTTCTCCACTGTTTGTTTTTTTTTTTAAATTGTTATCGTTCATTTTTTGGACCCACGAGTAGGCGGGAAGGGGTTCGTCCATCATGACATATCCCGCTTGTCATGATAAGCCTGGTTAAAACTGAGGGGTCGGCCGGTCCCCCAGAGTCCGCATATTAACGTCCGTGCATCCCCCGGACATGCATCCCTCGGCTGTTCCACCTTGGATTGGGGTGATTTGAGGAAGGGAGTTTTCTTCTCCCCGCCCGACTACAATTAGCCAGCATCCTCGGCAGAGATATGACCTTACCGGGACCTGTTACCAGCCGCCCTCACGTGGAGAGTATAGTCGCACTACCGGTGTACACAGTTACGGCACATGAGCTCATGCGTTTCTCCCCCTGTTGTACCCGATTGGCTGACGGCCATTTGAGCCATTAACTACTCAATGGTCAATTTGCTTTAGCTGACCAGTTGCTCCATTTACAACTCCGTCATTTGTGTCAATATTAACGGTAACCATATATTTAGCAGTTGTTTTGAGATGAAGAACATATGGTAAACCCTGAGTTTCAGAGGTTTTCATATTTTGAGCATATCTTAACGTATTTTCTCTATTTCGTGCAGATTTGTTCGCAGTTTTCACTGTATCAACTGCAGTGGAAACCAACTCTTCCGTCCCAATTTGCGCTAATTAAATGGAATTGAAATGGTTTACTTCTTCGTTAGAAGAAAATAAATGAATGGCATCATCTGGAACTTCGCTGGGTGAAACAACTCTTTGTTTTAGGAGCTCTGACATTGTCATATAAGCCTCAGATAAATTATTTAAGGCTTGTGCAAATGCATGATCGCCTCTTTGGCGCATTATTTCTGTGGGCTCAAAATTTACTTACTTAAAGTTGCTCCATAGGCTATTTCCTGCTAAAACGCTATAAGGATTATTGGTCCTTTCCGAAAATATCCAACTGTCACCAACTGGGAAAAGCTGCTTTAGGTCTCCAAAAACTATAATTGATTTTCCCCCAAAACATAAGTCTGGGCATCGGAAAATTTGACGAAGCCTTTGATCCAAAAATGAAAGCATTTTTGAGCCAACCATGGAAATTTCATCAATTATAATTAATTGGAGATCTATCAATTTTCAATGAATTGTATTTAAACTATCATACTATTATTAATTGGAAGTAATTGGAATTATTAATTGGCCTGATTAATTGGAAGAGAAAACACTGAATGAAGAGTTAATCCTCCAATCCCAAAAGCAGCTTTTCCAGTTGGAGCACATAATAAAACTTTTGCTGAATCCGTAGCACCAGGAAGCTTATTGGCTCGCCAAGTCACAGACTGATATATGGTTGAAATCAGTCTGCTTTTCCCTACACCGGCCCCTCCACCAACATATTCGTAAAATATATTTTTACAAACAACATTATGCATTACATGTGCATAATATTGTCTTTTTTTGTAGTTGAGGGACCGAGTTAGCGAGCAAAGGTCATCATTGGAAACTAACGGGGGGAGTCTAATTAATTGACGTTCGCCATCTTCTTCAGGATTATTCGTTGCGTTGTCATCCTGAAGAATATTTACGTTCCGCTCTATATTAGGCACTGCTAAAGCTCTAAATTCTTCGTCTAAAAATTGGGACGCAGGTTCTTTCAAATTGGGATTATTATCCCCCCTATTCTCTTGCAAATCTTCAAGAACTCTTTCTAACTCCATATCATCAAACACATCATAGTTTCTTTTCATGATCCTAATAGATTCACGATTAGTTCTGAATGTGTTTTCAACGTCGTTGGAAAGAAGTTCAGCTTCTTCATTTCGCCAAGGATAGAAGAGCATTAAATGCTCTCGGAAATAATCCGATGGTGAAGGGTTAATGCTAAAGCGAACCCATCTAAGAATCAGGGGATGCTTACGTTTCTTAACGTAACCAGACCCGTCCATCAGTGGATAGTTTTGCTCAGCAACTTCGTCTTCAACATCAACCTCCAAATCATTTGCTTCATCATAGTCTTCACCATGATTAGCGGCAGATCGTGTATTGCGCTTATGGAATTTATACCAAGCTGCAAAATCTGCTAAACAAATTCCTTCCATCTGCTCATGCCTTTACACATATCGGTCAAGAATATGACGCTCAAAAATATCCACCGAGTTGTTTGGTAGTCGCTCCAATTCTTCATTTGAGCGAGCCAATCGAACTCGGTTGTGTGGATGGCAAGTGTTTATAAAAATTGTGCCTTCACTTGCCTCCGACATATGCAGGCCCAAAATATTGTATGATGCTTCTTGGGCTGATATTTCTGTAGCGTTAATAAACTTGTTCCCTAGGTGCTGCAATTTCCTTTTAATAGATATATTCCCATGGAAACGCCTCTGTTTGATTTGTTTATGTAGTTAATGATATAACTACAACAGGCGTAGGCATCTAGGATAAATTGAATATCCATATTAGCTCTGTGTAAGCCTAGAATATCTCTATTATAAGCATTGAGCAGTCGGTCGGAAAATTGTCTGCGAAGGAAAATTTGTGGCTTTTTCAAGCTGGAACGTAAGGCTAATTTGTAGGCTTCAAAATTAGTATCAAGGTGGGACAGAAAATATTCCAAATTATTAAATAAAGCTGCGTCTTCATTAGGAATGGTTCTTAAAGTTTCCTTAATTTTTTTGTACAAAGTTTTATGTTCTTCAACATTTACTTCGTTTTCTTATGTTCGTTATGTACAAAAGACTCATCTCGGAGATTACCAGCGGTAACTGCTCCGGATTTTTTGCGTAAAGCAATGGAAATTGAATTTTGTATACGCTGCATTTCGTAAAATTTATACATATACAAAACTTTAGGAACCACAGCGCAACGACGGTCGTAAAAACGGATTTGGGATCTGGCTTTTTTTGCATAGGTTGTATTTCCTTTAAATATTTCTCCGCAAGAAATAGTTGGAAATGAAAGTTCCTCTGCATCTTCGTCAAGCGTTAAGCTTGTTGGGCGGCGGCCTTCTCCCGGTGCAATTGCAGTATCATTATTTTCCAATAATGTTTCATGGCCTCCGGGATTTAAATTTTCTTCGAGCTCTACAGCATTTTGGGATTGGTGCTGCTGCTGAAGAAGTTGCTCTACCGCTTCGCGATCAGATTCATCCGCAATAAAAGGAATTTCATTACTTCCTTGAAGTTGTGCTAGCCATGACTCGTTAAGTGAAATGTTGTGCTTTCTGAAGAGCTCGGTATTCACTAAGTACCGTACAGCTTCAAGGACCCGAGCGGGTCGAATAGTTTCAGTCATAAAATTGTGAGCGTACTCTAGCCTCCTTTTTAAATGGACTTGGATGACATGAGTAGAGTCGAAGGAGCGCGGAAGCGCAGTCACAATGTCAGGAACTGAAATTGGAACGTTCACCACAGCGCCTCGGATACCGCATTGCCTTTCAAAGCCGAGAGAAATAATCCTCATAAAAGGGATTCTCGGTGAAATCAGGCGCTCTTCGAGGCAGGTGAGTCCATTTAAGCACTCGAGGACTTCGGGAAAGTCGAAACCATTCGAAAGGCAGAGTGATGGCAGTTTGCCTAAAGAGACGGCACGACGGCAGGTGTTGCAAAAATTATATTTGCCGGACGGACTGGGAAATTTTCTCGAAAAATAGAAAGCGTTGCCAACGTTTAGGAGGGGAAATTTAGAGGAGATAGCAAGGATGTATAATCCACTTACCTGCGAACGGAACCACGTTCCTCCACAGCAGACACAAATTTCCGTTGGTCCTTCCTTTATGTTCCTGTGATAAAGATCCCTCGCCGAATCCTATGACGCTGTAGTTCCCGTTCCTGTTCCAGCTCATCCTCAGAAAGGGCTGCTCTTGCGTCCATGTTCCTTTGTGACTGCCTTTGGGAGGCATCCAGTCGGTTTTGGGGGTCCATTCTAAAGTTGATTAGCCGATCCTCTGCCATTTGTCGAATTTGTTCCTCCCGAATCCTCCGCTGTTGTCGTGTTTCCCGCCGTTGAGATGTGTTCATCCGTTGCTCCTGCGATCTTGCGATGGGATTGCTCCTGGTTGCTCTCCTGTTATTGGCGTCCATTTCCCGTTCTCGCTGTCTCTCTTCCGGATTCCTTCGTCGTTGTCGGTGCTCCTCAGTATTTCTCTTCTGTTCCCTTGCATGTTCCTCCGAGTCCTGCCGATGATAAGCTCGCGCTGCGGCATCCCGAATTCGTTCAGGAATTCGGTGCTACGGATCGGTCCTCCGAGCGGCATGGTCAGCAGTATTTTGCACCGTCTGCGCTCTTCGGAGTCCTCTCGGCGGGTCGCGCGTGCCTCCATATCCCGAATCCGTTCGGGAATGCGGTACTCCGGAATGGTCCTCCGAATGGCATGCTCAGCAGTATTTTGCACCTGCTCTCGTCTGCGCTCCTCGGAGTCCTCTCGGCGGGTCGCGCGTCGCTCCATATCCCGAATCCGTTCGGGAATTCGGTACTCCGGAATGGTCCTCCGAATGGCATGCTCAGCAGTATTTTGCACCTGCTCTCGTCTGCGCTCCTCGGAGTCCTCTCGGCGGGTCGCGCGTCGCTCCATATACCGAATCCGTTCGGGAAATCGGTACTCCGGAATGGTCCTCCGAATGGCATGCTCAGCAGTATTTTGCACCTGCTCTCGTCTGCGCTCCTCGGAGTCCTCTTGGCAGGTCGCGCGTCGCTCCATATCCCGAATCCGTTCGGGAATTCGGTACTCCGGAATGGTCCTCCGAATGGCATGCTCAGCAGTATTTTGCACCTGCTCTCGACGGCGCTTCTCGGGATCCTCTCGACGGGCCGCTCGTGCTTCCATGTCGCGATTCCTTTCTGGGACACGGTAGTCAAGATTCTGTCGCCGATCAGCATGTGCTTTAGCATCCCGAATCCGCTCAAGGTTACGGATCCTTTCGCTTCGTCTCCTATGGGCACGCGCTGTGGCATCCTGTGCCCGACTTTCCTCCCGATATTCTGGGTTATTGGCGCGAACATTGGCGATGTGCTGAGAATTCCGCATCCTTATTTGTGAATTATTTTGCTCGTAGCGAGCCCTGCTTCGATTTAAAGCAGCTCGTCGGCGTTGCTCCTGTGATAAATCTGATAAACGCGGCATATTTTTACCGAGTGCTTGTTAAAAAATGTAAACAAACGAAAAATTATGGAAATTAATTATTATAGAAACGTTAATAATATGGAATTACGAAATTTGAAGCTGAAAGTTTACGAGTTTTTAGGAAAATACTTACAAAACTTTTTTCCAAATATATTTTGAAAACTTTTTTTACAACACACTATTTCCTTTTTGGAATTTTGACTGGTATTTAAAATACTTTTTCCACGCTTACTTTTTTCACTTTTAAAAAACTTTTCACTGTTAAAAAATACTTCCCACTATCTGACAGAGTAACGTCGTCACTCTATAAATTTTTGTCATTGACTGATCTGCGGATTAATGGATCTGCAAATATATAGCCAAGTTAGGTAATATCCAAAATAATAAAACATTGTACCTTAACCCTTTTGGGTTACGCAATTTCATCCCTTTTTAAAAATGGTGATAAAAGCCATGTTTTATATCTAACTGATCTACCTTGTTTGCAATTTTTAGGATCATTTTTTTCAAGCTCAGTGTCAGCTATCCGGAGTCAAGAGTCAGCGTAACACTCAGGGTGTGTGTTGTAGTGTGTGGATTTCCAACAGGGCACGCATGCGAAGAGCGGTCATAAGATAGACATAGAAAAGCTTAAAAGCTTATCACCGAATATCATTGATCTGCGGTCACCTTGGATAAGTGAACGAAACATCACGCGATTCTTATCTATGTTTTTGCATATCGAGATAAGAGTGCCGTTATGTAAAAGCTTTTTCTCTAGCATAGTTAGGGCTAGATTTGCATAGGAGAGCTTTGACATTTTTTGACGAGCTTGAAAGCAATACGGCTGCAATTGTAAGCCAAGTTTAATAAATATTTAAATTGTGCTGAAAATTAAATAAAATCAAATCCCAGACGAATTATCGGGATTCATTTAATAAGTGTTTAGTTATTTTATGCCAGGTATGTTATAAATTCAGTGCAGTGCAGTTTTTTTTCATGAATTTACCAGTTTAATTCACCAGTTTTTTTAATCGGCTAGTACAGGATTATGTAATCGTCTAGCACCCTATTATGCAACCGGCTATCTGGAGGCCGAAATGGATGAAATATGGGAATTAACTAGTGCAGAGATTCGACGCGGGATCGCAATCTTTTGATAAATATTTTTTTGGATTCGACGACAAGCCCCTTTTCGCTACACGGAGAGAAAACTCCAGCGAATTATTGATAAATTTGTAACTATAAGAAGTGCAATTATGTGAATATTGGCCTGCTGAATTTTATTCAAAGCTCAAATCCCTTTTGTTAATTATGAAATTATTCTGCGGAAAGAAAGAATATTGTATCTTAATTCGAATTTTGCACACCCTTCAGTTTTTTTTAAATAATTAATATCTTAATATCCGTTGTTATTTTATTATAAATATATAGATTTATGTAAATATATATATATAAGTGATATGAAAATATAAGGAAAGAATTTAGATTGAATTAAATAATGATAACTTTGCGATAATATTCGAGCATGGCCAGGCTAATTTATTGTTCTATTTAAATTAATAATTATAAACATCTCTAGCTATTCCTGTCCTTGAGCTCAACGGCGGCGAACATCGGTGAGTGAATATCCCTAAATTTTAATAGTTTTGCGAAGCAAACAGTAAATTTTAGCAAGGCATGAATTGGATAATTTTGGATTGATAATAATTTTAACTAATGAAATCGCAAATTTTATAATTCCTAATTTAATTACTACATTAATCCCAAACGTAGTTAAACTGATTTATGGAATTTAACCCAATATTTTTAAATCTCTTCTTTATATCTAAATATAAATTTATATATATATATATTAATATGAATTCTAATGAAATTATATAAAGTAGCAGTTAAGGAGAAATTTTATAATGAAATAGAAATACCCGACTGGGAAAAATGAATCAAGTTCGCTCCAATTTAAATTTGAGTGTTAGGAACTCCATGAAGGCTTAAGGCCATTACAGATCCGCCACCGAAACTTCAAATAGCCATGCTGGAACCACAATAGGTATCACATAGGATTGTGATATGGGGCGAATCAAACGTCGTAGATCTCGCCAAGGTCGGGTGGGTTAAGAATAGGGTATAATGAACATCTAATACCCTACAACTGATCAAAGTCATTCTCTCTCTCTTTCTTCTGAGCCTGTTTGCCTTTTAGGTGATTTGTTTCCTTAGTTTTCTTTTGGATTTGAGTCAGTAAGACAATCATCCGGGTTTTCGTTATTAATTTGCATCTAGTTAGTGCACTTAAATTTATTTTGATGATGTGTAGTATGGATACGTGAAAAGAACCACCCCATCCGTCGAGCTTAGTCTAAGACCACAAGAAGTGCACGCCCTTCACTCCCATCCATACGTCCCCAAGGTATATCCTCTGGGCCTTGCAGTAGATCTTGCAATTTGGTTCTGTTTAACTACAGCCCGTACACCCCCACGTTAGAAGTTGGCTAACAACGTAGGGAGTTCGAACCACACCCACACATTACAAAATTGGCGCCCAACGTGGGGCCTGATTAGAGTTATCTAGTCAGTTTCCTTTTTTTTCATATCGTCTTTTGTGGAACTGCAAGAGGCTAGAGTTTTTTGGCATCTTGACCCATTAGACAATGATATATCGTAGTAGTATTTTTTTAGTAAAACCTATTAGATCTGTTTAACTTGAATTTCGATGGAATTCACCAACTGTTCGTCTTTAGGAATTGCGATTGCAGTTCAGCAGCTTGGACTGATCGACCAGAGCGACTCTTGTGTGTAACTTGACTTCTCCAAGTTGAATAATTTCAGATTTATCAGGTCCGAATAATAGATTCTGGTTAGGAATCGCAAGACGCTGAAAGACTTTACGCTCTTGACCTACTGGATGTACATATTATCGGAAGTTTTACGAGTCAGTAATTTTTTTTAGTGTATCCCCAAACAGTATCAGAGAAAGAGAGATTTGATCAGTTAAGTGTTTCAGCACATTTCGGATTTCCGAAAAGCGCTATACGAATTTTGGTGGCGGATTGGTTTTGATTTTTTTTATTTGGCGTAATTTTAATTTTGGAGTTTTATAGTAATTTTTTTTATATATTGAATAGATAATTTGATATTTTACCATGGCAGTACGACACAGCTTAGAGAATCCAGCTGAAGGCGTAGGAGAGCAGGAAACTATTTGTTCCACTTGTCGCGAACCTACGAGTTCAAACGATATGTTGGCTACGACTCCCTGTAATCATAAATTTCATTACAGCTGTTTAATGCCACTTTTACAAGTTAAATCAATTTGTCCCGTTTGCAGCAGTAGTTGCTCAGTGAACCGACTATCCCTTACTAACAATAACGTAACGGTTGAAATAAACGAGGCAGAGGCCTTAGGAGAAATGTTAGATCCCAGTCTTGAACCAATTAGAGCTAATCCATATAACAGAGGGAAAGGTGCTATAGCAAGAAAAGGGGTACAGACAAGGTCTATGCAACGTAAGGGACAGTCAAGTGACTCATACCTCGAGAGCGACAACCATCGAGAAGGATTAGGCAGAACCGAAATAACGGATTTAGTACAATCATGTATACAAGCTCAACAAAACAACATGTTGCAGAATATATCCCAAATTATTAACTCATCGATAGAACAAGCTCTAAAAAGCAAAATGACTTCCCTTAATATCGAGTCAACAGAACAGGATCAAAGGTCACCTAGCGTTCCCCGATGCTTTGACGATTACCAATCGCAATTACCAACCATTCAGAGAAATATCAGTCATCATAGTGAGACATCAGCCGGAAATTCTAGAACGTCCAGTATTTCCCCCGAAAAAGTCGCTAACATTATACAAGGCTGGCGAATTAAATTCGACGGTGCGCGAAACGGCATGCAAGTCGAAGACTTCCTATATCGTATTCGCTCCCTTACAGCACAAAATTTAGGAGGCGACTATCAACTTTTGTGTGATCATTTGTACTTGTTGTTCGCAGGAAAGGCGAATGAATGGTTTTGGAAGTTTCATCGTTCTCGTCCTAATTTCTCTTGGCAAACCTTCCAACAGGAATTTCGCGAAAAATTTCAGGAAGTGGACTCCGATATGGACATTTGGGACTTGATCAATGTTAGACGACAGTCAGAACACGAACCATTCGAAGAATACCAGTTCGCTGTAGAAACTTTGTTAGGTAGACTAAAGATTCCCATATCCGAACAATCTACCGTACGAATTCTTATCAGAAATGCAAAGATATCGTTACGTTACGAGTTGATGCATTTAGGTATTAACACCATTGCTAGATTACGTGAAGAAATTCGTACTCACGAGCAATTTCAAAAGCACGTCAAGGCCCAATCCTTGAAACCGAAGATACCAAATCGTTCAGTTGCAGAATTATTTGGCACTTCAGCAGCTGAACTAGAAATGGAAGTAGACGAAATCCATAAGAGGAAGATGGTTTGCTGGAATTGTCAGAAGCCAGGTCATAGGTTCGACGATTGTATGGAGGTCCGATCAGTATTTTGTTGTGGCTGCGGAGCCAAAGATGTTTATAAGCCAAAATGCTCTCGGTGTAACCCGTCGGAAAACCGTCAGCGGGATGCGCAGAACACCACCTATCTGACGCATCCTTAAAATCCAAACCAATAGTTAAAGAAAATTATTCTCAAACGGAATTTACAACACCTATTCCAGAGAATAACAAAGTTCAGGAAGAGGCAGAGCCCCTTTGCGCAGTCACCGAACATCACTCATTCGTACCTCTACACCTTCGATGGAAAAGGTACAATGAAGCAAAGTGTCGCATATTCGGATACCCGAAGACGACGGCCAAACTGAAACCAAGACGTTCAACCACTCGGTTGAAGTTATTTTGGAAAAATGTTACCAATACCAGGAAAAAGTTAGTTTCATCTATATTTTTTAACTCCGATGATAGGTTGTATACTGATATTATTATAGGAGAAAGGAACTATGTTGCATTACTAGATTCGGGAGCATCAGTAAGTTGCTTAGGCGGAAAAGCAGCTACCGAAATTATGAGCAATCACCAACTTAAGAAATGCTCGGGAAATATCCGAACAGCCAATAATCATAAATGTCCCGTGGTAGGGAAATATGTGACTAATATTTCTTACCGTGACAAAATAAGACCTATTGAGTTTTATGTTATCCCAACATTAAGTCAGGATGTTTATTTAGGCATTGATTTCTGGAAAACTTAATCAACCACCTAATTAGCCCTAAGGTTGCAGAATTGGATACTGAGAGAGATGAACAAAAGGGAAGCCCAAAAATACACCTTTTGTCGCCTGATCAACAAAACAACCTTGATAAGGTCATCAGTAAATTTCCATCGTTCAATAGGGAAGGCTTGGGTCGTACTCATCTCATGGAGCACGTCATCGAGGTAGGCGAAGCAAAGCCAGTAAAGCAGAGACATTGGCCTATATCCCCTGCAATTGAAAAATTAATGTTTGAGGAAGTAGATAGGATGTTGGAATTAGGTATCATAGAGGAATCGAAAAGCCCATGGAGTAGTAACAGTGTCATTGTAAAACGAGGAGAAAAGATTCGTCTTTGCCTCGATTCCAGAGTGGTTAATAAGCTAACTATAAAGGACGCCTATCCACTACCACATATTGACGGAATTCTCAGCCGTTTACCACCAGCACGTTACATAACCGGCTTAGACATGAAGCACGCTTTTTGGCAGATCCCTCTGGAACAAAACTCTCGGCAGTACACCGCGTTCACAGTTCCGAACAGGCCTTTATACCAATATAAAGTAATGCCTTTTGGTCTGTGCAATGCACCTCAGACACTTTGTAGATTAATGGACCTTGTGATCCCGGCTCACTTTCGTACAAGAGTTTTTGTTTACTTAGACGATCTTCTTATCTTATCGGAAGACTTTGAGTCGCACATGCAGCTTCTTCAAGAAGTGGCTGTATGTTTAAGGAAAGCCAATTTGACAATAAACGTCGCTAAGTCTAACCTTTGCATGCGAGAAGTAAAATATTTAGGATTCATCATTGGATATGGTCAGCTTAAAACAGACAACGAGAAAATTATGGCTATCAATGAATTCCCCGTTCCCACTTCCGTCAAGCAACTGCGACGATTTTTAGGTTTAACAGGATGGTATAGACGCTTTGTGGACAATTATGCAACTGTTAGTTTCCCGTTAACTCAGTTGCTACGGAAAAATAGACAATTAGAATGGACCCAGGAGGCAGATAAAGCATTTGCTGAGTTGAAAGGAAAGTTAACATCAGCACCGATACTGCACACTCCCGATTTTTCTAGACCCTTCATACTACTGTGCGATGCAAGTATATATGGAGTGGGATGTGTCTTGGCACAAGCAAATGCTAACGGCGACGAAATGCCGATTGCCTATATGTCCGAGAAACTGTCAAAAGCGCAGCGCAATTACACAGTGACCGAACTAGAGTGCTTGGCAGTAGTCAGAGGTGTGAAGAAATTTAGAGCGTATATTGAAGGTCTAGAGTTTACAGTAGTCACTGATCATGCATCCTTGAAGTGGCTAATGGAACAGAAAGATTTGACAGGTCGCGTGGGTCGATGGGCGGTCAAGTTACAGCCTTTCGCCAAGCAGATGAAAATTGAGCATAGGCGTGGAACTCTAAACGTAGTAGCTGACACTCTTTCCCGTCAACATGAACCAGCGGTATCTGAAATCAAAGACTTCGGTCCATTGATAGATTTGACCTCAGTTGAATTTAAATCAGCAGAATACACGGATCTGATTGAAAACATCCAACGGAATCAGTCTAAGCTACCAGATCTCAAGATTATGGATAATTTTGTTTATAAAAGAGTAGAGCAGGCCACTGGTGACGTTGTCCAAGAAATGAATTCATGGAAATTATGGGTACCTTCAAACTTAAGACAAGGGACTTTATACAGATCACATGCCCCCCCAGACGCAGCTCATTGCGGCATTGGAAAAATGGTAGCAAATCTAAAAAGATTTTTCTTTTGGCCAGGAATGGTTTCGCAAATTCGGGATTACGTTTTGAAGTGTTCCGTATGTCGCACAACGAAAAGCCCAAACGTAGTGTTGAAACCTCCGATGGGAAAGCCGTTAACGTCAGATAGGCCCTTTCAAAAATTGTACATGGATTTATTAGGCCCGTATCCCAGATTCAAAAGTGGGAATATCGGCATACTAGTCATAGTAGATCATTATACTAAGTTCCATTTTTTACATCCGATCAAGAAGTTTACTTCGAGCCGGATTTGTGAATTTCTCGAAACTTCAGTATTTTATACCTTCGGTGTTCCTGAGACGATTTTAACCGATAATGGCTCACAGTTCCGATCGGCCGAGTTCAAATCATTTCTGACCCGGTTTGGAACCAAGCATATTTGTACAGCGATCTATTCGCCCCAGGCTAACGCAAGCGAACGCCTAAATAGGTCAGTTCTCGCCGCAATACGCGCATACATCGGCACCGATCATTCCAATTGGGATAGACATCTGCCGGAGATAAGCGGAGCCCTTAGAGCCAATATCCATCAAAGTACTAGATTTTCGCCTTACTTTATGACCTTCGGTCAGAATATGGTCCTTCACGGGAAAGACTACGAACTGCTGAGAAATTTGAATCTTTTAAAAGACAATACGGAAATACAGCGTACTGACGCCTTGCAGTGTATTCGAAATAAAGCTAAGAATAATATATCTTTGGCTCATGAAATAAACGCTAAGGTTTATAATTTAAGGACTAGATCGGTAGAATTTAAAAATGGTGAAGAAGTCCTTGCTCGTAATTTCGCACAAAGTAATGCCAGCAAGAAGTTTAACGCTAAATTAGCACCTCTCTTTATTAAAGCTAAAGTGAAAAAGAAAGTAGGACGTTCTTATTATGAACTGGTAAATGAATCAGGGAAAATTTTCGGAACCTACCACTTAAAGGACATTCAAGTAATAAAATAAAATAAAATATTAGTAGATATTAGTGATTTCAGTTAATGACCCCTGCTAATAAGATTTTTGGAGCATTAACTGTGGTGTAGTGTGTGGATTTCCAACAGGGCACGCATGCGAAGAGCGGTCATAAGATAGACATAGAAAAGCTTAAAAGCTTATCACCGAATATCATTGATCTGCGGTCACCTTGGATAAGTGAACGAAACATCACGCGATTCTTATCTATGTTTTTGCATATCGAGATAAGAGTGCCGTTATGTAAAAGCTTTTTCTCTAGCATAGTTAGGGCTAGATTTGCATAGGAGAGCTTTGACATTTTTTGACGAGCTTGAAAGCAATACGGCTGCAATTGTAAGCCAAGTTTAATAAATATTTAAATTGTGCTGAAAATTAAATAAAATCAAATCCCAGACGAATTATCGGGATTCATTTAATAAGTGTTTAGTTATTTTATGCCAGGTATGTTATAAATTCAGTGCAGTGCAGTTTTTTTTCATGAATTTATTACCCCCCAGTGCCACGTGCCAGTGCGGCTAGTACCAAATTATGTAAGCGGCTAACACCAGTTTTTTTAATCGGCTAGTACAGGATAATGTAATCGTCTAGCACCCTATTATGCAACCGGCTATCTGGAGGCCGAAATGGATGAAATATGGGAATTAACTAGTGCAGAGATTCGACGCGGGATCGCAATCTTTTGATAAATATTTTTTTGGATTCGACGACAAGCCCCTTTTCGCTACACGGAGAGAAAACTCCAGCGAATTATTGATAAATTTGTAACTATAAGAAGTGCAATTATGTGAATATTGGCCTGCTGAATTTTATTCAAAGCTCAAATCCCTTTTGTTAATTATGAAATTATTCTGCGGAAAGAAAGAATATTGTATCTTAATTCGAATTTTGCACACCCTTCAGTTTTTTTTAAATAATTAATATCTTAATATCCGTTGTTATTTTATTATAAATATATAGATTTATGTAAATATATATATATAAGTGATATGAAAATATAAGGAAAGAATTTAGATTGAATTAAATAATGATAACTTTGCGATAATATTCGAGCATGGCCAGGCTAATTTATTGTTCTATTTAAATTAATAATTATAAACATCTCTAGCTATTCCTGTCCTTGAGCTCAACGGCGGCGAACATCGGTGAGTGAATATCCCTAAATTAAATTTTAATAGTTTTGCGAAGCAAACAGTAAATTTTAGCAAGGCATGAATTGGATAATTTTGGATTGATAATAATTTTAACTAATGAAATCGCAAATTTTATAATTCCTAATTTAATTACTACATTAATCCCAAACGTAGTTAAACTGATTTATGGAATTTAACCCAATATTTTTAAATCTCTTCTTTATATCTAAATATAAATTTATATATATATATATTAATATGAATTCTAATGAAATTATATAAAGTAGCAGTTAAGGAGAAATTTTATAATGAAATAGAAATACCCGACTGGGAAAAATGAATCAAGTTCGCTCCAATTTAAATTTGAGTGTTAGGAACTCCATGAAGGCTTAAGGCCATTACAGATCCGCCACCGAAACTTCAAATAGCCATGCTGGAACCACAATAGGTATCACATAGGATTGTGATATGGGGCGAATCAAACGTCGTAGATCTCGCCAAGGTCGGGTGGGTTAAGAATAGGGTATAATGAACATCTAATACCCTACAACTGATCAAAGTCATTCTCTCTCTCTTTCTTCTGAGCCTGTTTGCCTTTTAGGTGATTTGTTTCCTTAGTTTTCTTTTGGATTTGAGTCAGTAAGACAATCATCCGGGTTTTCGTTATTAATTTGCATCTAGTTAGTGCACTTAAATTTATTTTGATGATGTGTAGTATGGATACGTGAAAAGAACCACCCCATCCGTCGAGCTTAGTCTAAGACCACAAGAAGTGCACGCCCTTCACTCCCATCCATACGTCCCCAAGGTATATCCTCTGGACCTTGCAGTAGATCTTGCAATTTGGTTCTGTTTAACTACAGCCCGTACACCCCCACGTTAGAAGTTGGCTAACAACGTAGGGAGTTCGAACCACACCCACACATTACAGTGTCAGCTTTCGCGCAACATTCTAGTCAGCGTACATAGTTGCACACTTGTGACATAGTTGCACTCTTGCGACATATCCGGATGTACTTGAACCCACAGCACTTGAATATCGGGAATTTCTTATGCTGTGGATTGGGGTTTAAGAGTCTGTGGTCGAGTTCGAGGCGTAGTCGTAGTAGGGGGCGAATAGTGCTGTGCAAGGGGGGGCCGAAAGTGCCGGGTGTTAACTTATATTTTGAAAATTTTGTGCTTCACACCCTTTTACTTGGGGGATAGCCTCAATATCATTTAAAAATGAATCAAAATGTGATTTTTCTCAAAGTGTTTATGTATAACCCAGATGTAATTACATATTTTACCTGCGTGTTTTAATTAAGATTTTATTTTCTATAATTTTATTTTTTATATACAGTAGGACTCCAATTATCCGAATTAATGGGGACCGGGACCCATTCGGATAATCAAATATTTGGATAATCGGATTTTCGTTTTCTTTTCGAAGCCATGGTATAAAAACAATACAGTATTGTACACGCACAAACAAAAGTAAGCCGTAGCGAAAGAGTATCGTGCATGCAGAAAGGCGGCGGTGGACAGATCCCTCACCAGCTCTAAATGGACGGCCATTGTCGTGAAACACATAAAGACGCTAAAGTAACATTTTATGGGAGCCTTTTTGTGAACCTCCGACTTATAGAAGAAAGGACCGCAAAAATCGATGCCGGTTACATCGAAGACTTGATAACCTTCCACTCTCTCCGGAAGATCGCCCATTACATGCTTCAACAAACGAGGTTTCATCCGAAAGCATCTTACACATTTATTTGTCGCCTTGAGCACAGTTTTTCTCCCCCCAATCGGCCAATACTGAGAACGTATCATCGCCAATAACGATCGAGGGCCAGCGTGCAGGTTGCGCTCATGAAAGCTAAGGATTATGCTTCGCGTTACCGAATGGCTCCAGGGCAAAATTACTGGGTGACGACCATTGTAATCCAAGGATGAATTCTTGAGACGCCCGTCTACTCAAAGCAATCCAAACTGTTCCAAAAAGGGGGATAACGAAGCCAGCGAAGTGGAGGAGGCAACCATTTCCGTTGTCTGCAACGTCCTTATTTCATCACACAAATGAGCGCGCTGAACTGCCTACAAAAGCAGGCGAGACCCCGCCTTGAGATCATGAACGGTTCCTTTATGCCGAACCCGTCTGCCAAACTTATAGTCGTAAGCAAACACTCGCTGAAGAGCTGGAAAGGAGTTAACGTACTTGCATGTCACCACGATGTCTGTATATGGCGACTTCACCAATATAACTGAAGGGCGAAGGTCTAACGCTGGCTTCTCGACTACTACCGTCACAAGCCAATGCTCCTGTGTCTTTAACAGATAGGGCGGACCCTAACACCATAACCTGGATCCGATCAACTCAGAAGGAAGGGCTCCACGAGACAAGATATCTGCTGGATTTTCCAACGTAGGCACATATCGCCACTCCATGAAACTCGTCAGATTTTGGATGGTTGACACGCGGTTAGCGACAAAAACATTAAACCTGGCAGGCTCATCTCGAAGCGCCTAGACTATGCACCTCTGCCATCATTCTCGCCAACAAGTCAGCTCCAGCCAGCTCCAACTTCGGCACAGTTAGCGTCTTAAGAGGCGATACTCGAGATTTCGCACATAGAAGGCGGCTTTCAGCCCCTGGCGACCTGGAAACTATGTAGACTCATGTTCCGTAGGCTTCAATGCTGGCGTCACAAAATCCATGAATCTCAACAAGTGCTCCAGACGTAAGTGCCAGCCAAGGAAATTCTGCACGTTGGGTGTGACTGAAGCTCCGGCAGATCTCTTGCCACTCGGTGTAAAAACCCTGAGGTAAGCTTTCATCCCAAGAAAAATTTTTAGTAGTGCTTTAGTAACCACTGGACCAACAAGGCCCAGCGGATCGTATAACCGCGCTATTGATGACAGGACAGAACGTCGAGACGGCTTCGAAGTGGACCGAAGAGAAGAAAACGAAAGCAGCAGCTGATCTGTGAAAGGATCCCAAGCTAATCCTAACGTTTTCGTGAAGTTGCTGCCGTCATCAAAAGTTAGATAAGACTCCCGATCCTCTTTAGGTTCGCCGTCCAACACGCAAGGGATATTGGAGCACCATTTCCGCAGCTGAAATTCACCTTTGGACAAGAGCACTAAAATCTGCCTTAAAATGCCAACAACTTCCTCCTTGGAGCTGCCACCAGAAATAAGATCATCAACGTAAAAGTCTCGAAGCAAGATTTCGGATCCCACTGGAAAGTCTTCCCCCTCGTCCTTAGTCAATTGGTGCATCGCTCGCACGGATAGATTGGACGTAGGCTTTGTTCCATATGTAACAGTGTTCAATTTATATGTTTGTAGCTCCTCCAGAGGGGAATCTCGCCACAGAATGCACTGCAAGAAGCTGTCAGACATATGCATGTGAAAAAGCTTAGGTTGGATGACCGACCCAGCCATTAATATGTTATTCAAAGAATAACCGTAGGTGGTAACAGCGGAACCGTCGAACACCACTATAAGTCTCGTCGGGGTGCTGTCCTTTTTTAGCACACAGTGATGTGGCAGAAAATATTTGCAATCTCGATGCAACTCCGGCGGAACCAGGGACATATGACGAATATGACATAGGCCGAATACTGAGTGCACAGTTCGGGCTGATGAGACAGTTTCCTCTCCAACGACTGGAAGCGACGTAGAGCCTATGAGTACGAATCACCCAATAAACCGGAGTTGTGTTTAATTGGTAACCTGACTGTATAGGCACCACCTTCTAACCGCACGAAGTTTTTAACAAAGTGACTTTCGCAATCCAGTTCTTCCTTTGACGGATTGCGAAATGGGGAGGGGGGGGAACAAGCAAGTCAGGACGGCAGCGTCGGATGGGCCAGCGCTGCTGTGTTTAGAAAAAACGGAAAGGGAGAAATGCGTCGAGCACGGACGGCATGCGGGGGCAAGAGGAACCAGCACGGCGTCGCGCACGAAAGAAGGAGGAGGAGGAATCACCGTGGAACATAACGGTCCCGGGCGGGCCTACACGGCTGCTCTCGGAGAGGTGATAGGAAAGAGCGGGGAAGGCGGGGAACGGAGCGGCCCGCGACTGGGCAGCTGTGTTTAGAAGAATGCTGAAAGGGGGGGGGGGGGGGGGGGGGGGAGCGCGGGGATATTTGGAGGATTGACCTGCACAATAACAATACGGATCGGAGGCCCGAGCGGGGCGGAGTAAAGAAAGCCCGCCCATACAAATGCGGCAGGAATTGGAAAAAGCTAACGGAGAAAGTAAATGAGCGAAGGATTAACGGCAGGAAGTAGATTTGCAAGGATTAACGGGCGCCTCTGCCACTATATAAGGAGGGCCCCTGGAGCAAATCGGGACCGAGTCTTCTAGGGAAGCTGGAAGAGTTGAGTGGAAGATCCCCCGTGGGTAAGTCTGACATTCAAGCGGGAAAGTTTCCTTGGAAGAATTAGGAGTATAGGCTGAAGGACCCCTGTGGGTAAGTCCGACAGTCTCAAGTGGGGTATTTAGAGCGAGTGCGAAGGATCTGCGAGTCAGTAGTCAAAGGACCCCCTGTGGGTAAGTCCGGCGGCGGTACGCGATTCAGTCAAGCAATAGAAGTAAGGAGCAATTGGGAACAGGATCAAGGATCCACGGCGGAACCGAAGCCCAAGGGTAAATCGAGTGTGGCTAGGTTATTCCCGGACACGGCATGTATCCTGGCGATAGCGACGGATCGGCCTGGAGTACGCCTTGTCGGTTCCTGATCAATAAGTCCAGGTGTGATCCTGTGAAGCAAAGGATAGCCAGCTCGGGAACTCAAGCCCAACAGTGAAACCAAGCAGGGACACCCCGGGAGAGTCGTTAGAATCCTGATCCAGGCGCTGGGGCGTATGCACAGCGTATCACCTGGAGTTACAGGAGACGCGACGCCAAAACCTCTGGCCTGCCATAGATCCTGCGGGGCGTATGCACGCAGGTGTTTGGAGGCGAGTGACGAACGCGACAAAGGGGAAGAGCAGCAACAGAAGCGGCGACGACGAGGGAGCAGTAGCGACGACGAGGGAGCAACCGCGACGACGAGGGAGCAGTAGCGACGACGAGGGAGCAACTGCAACGACGAGGGAGCAGCAGCGACGACGAGCGAGCTGCGGCAGAAGAAGGCAACAGCACCAACACAAGCCCCGTAACCCAGAGCCCGTGAGTCCAAACGAAGGAAACCGTGAGCCATTTCGCCGCCAGGCGCCAAGACCACACGACTTGCCGGGCGCAAGCTTTGGGAGGGCGTGTGTATTGGCACCAACCCGGAGCGGGGATCGGGGATCGACGGGAGGACGAGCGGTCGGTCGGCTGAGCCAAGCGGCCGGTGAGATTCACCCTTTTTGTAAACTTAGCATAATAAAGGGGATTTGTATTCGAAACGAAGCAAACTGTGTTATATCTGGGCTCGGGAAAATCACGTCGAATCTATAAATTCGGTGGAACGTACCCCAAATTCTGTGAGCTAGTCGCGGCATTTGTTGCGAACAAACAATAGCAAAAACAGTTCGTTACAGCCTTCACAATCGGATCGGTGCAGGTTTCTACTTCCCAGAACTGTCGAAGAAGCTGATCGAGCCGCTCATCTAAAGGCCCCTTTGGGCAGATCAGTCCCGACCGCCCAGCAGCCATGAGAACCTTGCCATTGTGAGGACTTCCGCCTCCACAAACAACCAATGAATTTGCCCGACACAAAGCAGCTCGTAAAATAATCCAGCTCCAATTAGCAAATCAACTCGCTGCGGCAGTTGAAAATGAGGATCTGCTAGCTTTACGTTGGCAGGAATTTCTAAGAGCTGACGTCTAATGCAAAATTGGGCTGAAGGTCAGTGATGTTGGAGGCTACGATCGCAGTTACTTGCGCCGAGTAGTCAGCATTGGGATTGCAAGCTGACTTGCACAGGAAACCCATCAGTAGAAAACCGTGCGTCAACTACGCCGGATACAGAAACCGGAGACCTTATCTTCCGCAGCTGCAGCTGGTTCGCCAGCCTTGAGGTGACTAGATACACCTGCGAACCGGCAGGGCAGTAGAACTCCGGAGCGGTTCCTGATCAAAATATTGGCAGTGGCTAGCAGCACCACATCACCAAAACGATCCTTGGCTACAAGAGAATTGACGGGAGCGCACGCTGACCGAGAAACAGCGTCGCTAGATTCAGAAACCTCGGGAGAGGAGTGTTGGCCTTGAGTTGGCGAATTTCCACCAAAATGCAGCAAACTATTATGCCTGCGTCCACAACCACGCCAGCTTGACGAATTGCAATGCCGAGATAGGTGCCCAGCTCCAAGGCACTTCCGGCTTAAATCCAATAGCCTAACTTCGCCTGAACGATCCTCGGAGTTTAAGGGGGCATGCGCACTTTTGTAACTTTTTTGTTTTGCATTTTATACACATGTTTAAAGGTAGGGGCGTCCGGTTTATTTAATAGTGAGTTGAAACTTTAAACACGTTTTTCTCAAAACTACGTTTTTGAAGTCGGTGACCACTCTTACTCGAAAACTAGTGACCCGATTGTCTTGAAATTTAGCATGCTTTTTTAATACATAATAATCTAGTACTTAATCGAAGGATTGATTTTTTTATGTAAGAAAAACTTTTTTTTTACAGCTGAAAAACTACCGCTTATTTTAACGAAAAACGATTGTTCAACTTTGATAGGTCGCCATTTTGTCGAATATTTTTTTTTTTAATATCCATCGATTAATTACTAGATAAACTTTCAATAAATCGGTTTCATTTTTTGGTTTCAAACGATCCAGATTTCTACAGTCTTGGTCACCGCGACCCGTGTTTTTCAGACGGACCTTAATTCGACGGGGCATAACTTTGAAACTGCTCAATATTTTCTACTTTTTTTCAAATTTAAGTTAAAATGTCTATTTTTTGGGCTCCAACTGCGCATGCCCCTTTAAAAACCATGGGCAGGAGTTTATTATGTGAGAATGGCCATCACAAATCATGAATGCGGACGAGTTGGTAATCACAAATGCAGAGTTACCTGGATGATGTCGTCCCACGTTGGAATGGAATCCAAGGAATCCGAGTCAGCTTGCATTTCCTTCCACTAAGACTGCGTGGCATCATCAACCTTCTGCAACAGCACTTGGATAATGATGCAGCTAGCAATCTGCTTCGTCGTGCCCATGCTTGCCAGGGCTCGCACATGCGAATTAAATTTGTCCGAAAGCTCGCGAAGCCCCGTCGCCGATGCGGACTCTACGACCCTCAGATTCATTATCTCATTAACATGAGCTTGAAAAATGAGCCTGCGATTACTAAACCTTTTGTTTATCAGCTCCAATGCGACATCATAATTTTTTTCCGTGAGCTCCAACGATCGAACAGTCTCCAAGGCAGATTCACGAAGGCAGGACCGCAACCGTTGAAGCTTCTCAACCCGACTGATGAATGGGTTTGTGTCCACCATGGTCGAGAACAGTGACCGAAATTCAAGCCACTCCGCATAACCTCCACTAAAAGTGGAAAGTGGCAGTGGCGGCAAAGCCTGAAAGGTTCTGCCAAACAATGGATCGAAATTGGTGGCAGAAGATGCGTTGATCAGCGTCGAACTCGCCGGCAACAAACTGGAGCGCCTCATAATCTCCTGATCCAGGATGAAGCGTGCCTCCCTCGCCGCATCGTTGAAGTTGACGCTCAGCTCGCTCCTGACTTCTGCAACATCCATCTCAGACAGCTCCTTATGTGTGCTCTTGGAAATTTCTCCACTGTATTCAAGGAGGACAACAATCCTTGAAGATCCTCAAAAAGGACAGCTGCACTTTGGCTTAGAAATACTTTCCTTCCCGGAGAGGCAAAATCGAAAAACGGATTTATTTTCGCACCAAAAAATGTATTTTATTTTGTTTATTTATTGTCAGCTCACGACCCACTGTGCCACTTCTATATAACGGGGTAATATATGTATGAGCGATTGTAGCACTCTGCAAACAGCGTATGTATGTATGTCAACAGATGCTAATATTTCGCGAACAAATCACAAACCGAATAATGTGTTTTATTTGTTTATGTTTATATGTTTGAAGCCGAGCAGCTCAAATTTTCAACGGAAAATAATTTAAGAACTTATTTTCCTATGCACAATCACGTCGGGGTCACCAAATGTTCAGTTACCGAGCGTTTAGTAAAAACAAGCACAGTTCAATTTCATACAATTTATTTAAAATGTTTTGGCTTTATACAAAGTGATATATGTATAGATGCGACTGCGAGGGGGTGAAGACCGAATTAGAAACAAGACGCGGGAGCGCGGCTCAACGCTTGATGCTGCGGAGCGATCGAGAGAGCCCGGGAGAGAGCGAGACAGGTGGCCGATCGAATGCACGAGAGCGGGCGACGCGAACATAAATATAAAAGAAAGTGACTCCGAACTCAATAAATTATTGCCGGCCAAACTTATAATGCTAAACATGTCAAAAATATATATGTACTTATATATATATATAGGCCGTCAAGCAACGGGTACTACAGGGAGACCAACAGGTCCTCACGTGCCCTAACCTTCTACACCGCGGGTAGTGCGACTATACTCTCCTCGTGAGGGCGGCTGGTCACAGGTCCCGGAAAGGACATGTCTCTTCCAAGGATGGTGGGTGTTGGCACCGGAAGCAGATTCAGCATTAGAAGCGGGAAGGATGACCGACTGACCGCAGCAAGCAAAAACCGGCCAGCGAAAGCAGTACCTGAACAAACAATTTGAGTCAGCAGATTCATAGGTGGGTGACCCTGGCATTAACCTTAGGTTTAGCACGTCCATAACATTGACCTTTCTTAGATTTAAATATGTATAATTTAGCATCTTATATAAGAATTGTTCTTATGAAATAAAGATAGTTGCGAGATCAGAGTCAATAGTCTCGTTACTCAGTGTTGAAACTACGGCACTTAAAATTGACCTACTTCATGTGATCCTGTGCGAAACTAGATAAGTAAAGCGGCAATTGCGCTTCACACCCGCCGAAGACGTTAGGCCTAAAATGGGGAACGTCCCCGAAGATAGTCAGTTACACAGTAATGATCGCCATTAGACCAACTTATGCAGAGAAAAATTTAGGAGGACGCAGCTCATGGCGCACGTATCCTGCGGCATCATAGGCATCCAACGCACTACGTCCAGCGACGCCCTAGACTTCATCCTAGACTTACTACCAGTAGAACTTATGGGGATAAAGATTTTCACACTAGCGGCAATAAGACTGCGTGAGGCGAACCTATGGCACAGGAGTTTTGGTTACACCAGGCTGGACCTACAATACTTTATGCCAGAGGGAGGTACAGACCACTGTATTCCCATCGATCAACTCATCATAAACTACAAAGTCACCATGCGCTTCAGAGAGGAGTGGGATACGCAAACCCCGGATCAAAGGGTTCCCTTCACATCTACAAAGATGGATCAAAGCTCAACGGCCAGGTGGAAGGCGCTTTCTTTTGTGAACGTTTACGTCTAAACGAGTCATTCAGACTCCACGACCACGCCATTGGCTTCCAGGCTGAACTAATCGCTATTAAAGAAGCACTTAAATCTCCAGCACTTACGGGCAATCAGGATATCGTATGAATCTTTCCGGACAGTCAAGCATCTCTTAGGGCACTTGATGGCTTCTTATCCAACTCTAGAACAGTGCCGCAGAGCAAGCGGAGGGACTACAAACCCTCTCCTTCCAGAGAAAGAACTAGTAGGCATCGCCTTAAATACTTTCAGGCACAAATGCAGGGAGTTTTTCGACCTGGTAGATGTTAGGAAATGGAGGAATCTCCGGACCTGTAGAACCACACGTTTGTTCTGGCCCACTCGCTGTGGGAAAAGATCGGCGAGCCTAATCGCCCTCCAAAGGCCAGACTATAATAGCAATTACTGGGCACTACCTAATAGGCGCACACGCAGCTTGTCTGTCAGTACCCCACAACGACTACTGCAGGTACTGCACTGACGAGGAGGAGGAGAAGGTTACGCACGTCCTATGCCACTGCCTGCCACTTGGGCGTAGCAGACTAAAACTCTTTAAGTCCGCTGAACTGGCGGACCTCACTTGGGCGTAGCAGACTAAAACTCTTTGGATTCGCTGAACTGGCGGACCTCATCGACCTTATAGAGATCGCTCCGCGCGGCCTGGTAGCCTTCATCAGGACAGCTGGTTGAGACCCCGAGCTGCATCAGGAAGGATAGTCATATAGCCACTCCTGGTAGATGAAAAGGGGGGGAAACTTGGTTGAATCCTTGGCCTTAGCGGTAACACAAGGAGCCTTAGTGGCTCAAGGGAATGCCACCTTGACCTAACCTATATATAAATATTTGAAACCCATACCGGAAACCATCCATAATAAGAAAAGTTAACTCCAATATCTTGGTAGTGGTAAAAAGGCGCTTCAGAAAGCCGTTGAATGGAGAAATTATTAAACTTCAATGGTGTTGCAAATGGGGAGAAATTAACTACAGTTTTTTGGCTCGGATCACCACCCACTAATTTTAGGTAAACTCAATCTTTTGGGATTATCAACGGATCTCTCTTCTAGGATTTTCAAATACATAACTGGTGATCCCAACATGTCTTTTTAAAAATGCTCACTTGCGTTAAGCTCTCGTTACATCGAATGTCCATAAAGGAAGCCGTGTTTGTACACTATTATGTAACGATATGTCCCTTGCCTTAACCAGCTCATTGGTACTAAGTTACGCGACGATAACGTTAAGCTTTAACGCTCCATTTATTTATTTTAGAATTAGCCATAACAAATATACCCTAACTTTAAGAACAAACATTGTAACATTTGTAAAAGCAAACAAACATTGTGAAAAATAAATGAGGCTTCGGCTGCAGTGGAGCTGTAATAAACAGAATTTCGCAACAAATTACCTGCAAGCCATATCAATATCTCTACAATCACACAGCGGTAACATGACTATTGCAACAGCTTACTGCCCGCCTCATTTTACAATGTCGGAGGCGCATTTCACTTCTTGGGCTTCTTCAACCCACTCGGGGAGAAATTTCTAATGTCTAAAAACTACATTTCGTTGTGCAGTTCCTGCAGTAGTCGTTGTGGGGTACTGAAAGACAAGCTTCGTGTGCGCCTATCAACTAGTGCACAGTAATTGCTATTATAGTCTGGCCTTTTGAGGGCGATTAGTCCCGACGATCTTTTCCCACAGCGAGTGGACCAGATCAAACGTGTGGTTCTACAGGTCCGGAGATTCCTTCATTTCCTAACATCTACCAGGTCGAAAAACTCCCTGCATTTGTGCCTGAAAGTAGCTAAGGCGATGCCCATAGTCCCTCCTCTTGCTCTGCGGCAGTGTTCTAGAGTTGGATGAAAGTGCCTTAAGAGATGCTTGACTGTCCGAAAATATTCATATGGTATCCTGATTGCCCGTAAGTTGGGAACTTAAGTTCCCTTAACTTAAGAACTTAAGGTCCGCTGGGAATTTAAGTGCTTCTTTAATGGCGATTACACAGGCCAACAGCAAAAAATCTCCACGCATAATTTCACCTGCTCCATAACCTTTAAGCTCCACTGAACCAAAGTCCAGAACAAGCATAGGTTCTATCACCCACAGTTTCCGCGGTACACCTACGAGAACCAATTGATTAAATTTGACCATATATTGAATTATGTAGGCCGTGTAATGGCGATGATCACCATTGTTTCTAGTACATATCATGTTTTAAATGTGTGTGTACCAACTTTAATTAAAAAATGGTATCTAGCAGTTACCATATCTTTGGAATACTCATCCAAAGTTCAAATCTCCGATTTTCTACATTAATTTTTGGTCTTCTAAGATTTTTCCCCAAACATTTTTCTATGGAGGATTTTTATTTTGTTATTGAAATCGATCTACTGATAACAATGTTTTAATTTTGGATTTAAGGATAAACTCGAAATAATTTTATTGAATTTATTATAGGTGGTTAAACAATATTTTCTTCAATTAAATTGGAGTTTTTAATCTCATATTTTCAAAAAGTCATGGCTATCTAAAACTGTTTCTTTGTTAAAAACGTATCTATTGCAGGTTAACTTGTTTCGTAAAGCTTTACAGAAGTTGTAGATAGCCATGACTTTTTGAAAATATGAGATTAAAAAATCCAATTTAATTGAAGAAAACCGTCCGATTACTATTGGTATACTGATATAGATAATAAACAGTTAAATTAAATTCATAATTTAGTTAACTAAAAAGTTTTTAGTAAAAACATTTTGGTCAAAGCTGTACAGCTCAGTGAAGGAGACATTTCCGACCCTATAAAGTATACACATTATTGATCAGAATCGAACAGGATCGATCTCCAGAGTCGATATAAGCATGTCAGTCTTGTCTGACTTAAAACTTTGCACACAAGTATAAAAATGATTGATCGGAAATGCCATAACTGCGTTGTTTTTTTAGCGTAGTGGGATATGATAGGCATGAAATGATACGATGAAATGATAGGCAGTCACTTACAAATGGCGCCCAATGGAAAAAGAACCTTAAAGAGTCAAAGGATTCTCGGAAGCTGGAACCGTGACTGGATCATAGAATCCAGTTTAAAGTAAAGTAAAATAAAGTAAAATCCAGCAGCTCGATGTGTGTTGAATAAGTGTTATTAAGTATATTGTTGCCCGTACGAGAGTAGCCTTAAACTCAAAAGAGATAGATTAGAAAATAATTGGTGGCATAAAAACGGAGATATGTGGAAAGCTGAGAGGGAGACCGACCGAATCGTTCGAACAAACCGGGGAAGAGCGGGAAGTTAGGCAGCCCATGCAGTCGTTATCACTACAGATGGATCCGGAATGGGACGCGTCATACCTACCTGCAGCAAGGAATCATTTTACTGATTGGGACAATCTCGGGGTCTAAGCAAGGTCCGGGTGGCACACCTGCGCAAATGGAGCCTGATGTTGGACGGCACTCCCAGAAACATGCCTTTCAACGAGCTTTTATTCCGACTGAAGCACTTTAAGAGGTTCTATCGGATTCCGTAGAGCGAGGTGTTGAGGAGTTCCGTGGATTAGTGAAAGATCCTCCCAGAGAATGGTATTGGATGCCATACCTAAGGGTACGCGTTACAGCAATAATTCCAAATTCTAGAGGCAGTATAAGCTGCGGGAGAGGAAACAAAAATCTGAAGAGAGCGTGGATGAGTACATCCAGGTTACATTTACGTCGCAGGTGAGATTGGAAAAATCGGTGTCGGATTTCGATCTGATTAAAATAATAAAAAAGAACATCAGAGAAAGAATCAATCCAACATCGAGAGGCAATATAAGCTGCGGGAGAGGAAACAAATATCCGGAGAGAGCGTGGAGGAGTACATCCAGGTCACGATTACGTCGCAGGTAAGTTTGGAAACATCGGTGTCGGATTTCGATCGGATAAAAATAATAAAGAAGAACATCAGAGAAAGAATCTTCCTGTCAGCAATCTGGAGCAGCTCCGCCATGAGTGCCACGGTGCGAAGAGGTCAAGGCAGTCGGAAGAGAACGAGCATCATTGTACTATCGTCCCAGAGTGGAAGAGCTGGGCCAGGATCAACAAGAGAATGAGGAGGACTGGAATGATGAGGGAGAGGTCGACGGTTTTTCCCGAAACTGCGCTAAATCGTTTGACAACTCGCAATTAGATTGGTGGAACTGCGCCAAGCGAGGACATATATTTTGGGCAATATGAGTCGATGGTGTGTAACATATTTTTCCATTCTTCCTGGCGTAGGCTCGGAGAGTGGTAATGTTGGCGATCAACACGGAGCGGCGACTAGTGACAAGCGCCGACGTTGGAAAAGAGCCAAAGGTAGCCGGAGGAGCAGCAAGGATGCGGCGGAAGAGCAGAGTACGGCAAAAAAAATTGCTGGCAGTTGAAATCATTATATTGTACGGCTTTTAAATAAAGGAGCCCTTAGTCAAACGAAAAGCTATCTGCATTATATCAATAAATTGGGTGGATCGTTCCACGTCGGGAGAACTCTGTGAGCTAGCCGTGGCATTTGTTGTGGGCAAAAATATAACAACAACAGTTTTCTGCTTCATGCATAAAATTAAAACCGTACTGCCAGAGTACACGTATAAATTTCTTGAGTACCATCTATACAAAATAAAGTTTCCGGTGAGATGCAAAGCAACAGAATGTGACGACTATACTATAGAAGCTGAATTTCGTACTATATACAGCTAACATCTCAAAAAATGAGTGTCTATATCCACATTCGCTGACGACACTGCCATCCTAAACCGATAGAAATCCTAAAATTGTGAAACATAAGTTTATGCAAGTTGTTAGTTCCAAAAAGTATGCAACAAAAGAACCAAAAAGGATTTGTTGAGGATCTAAAATTTTAAGTGGGTTGTTAAAGAGTAGGTGAAAGAAATGAGTACCGGGAATATCGTTGGGAAACTAGACAATAGCTGTTATTTTTTTACCAACTATTTCTATCTACCAAATTTCATAAGAGGAAATACTGTCAGGTGAGTCTTGCACTAGTCGGGACTGGAGACATATGCTCCAACTCCAAGCCCAGCATACTGATCCTTCAATTGAGACTGACGGCAAAGTTTCCTTTCGAGGGAGAGCAATGGCCGCACGGCTTGGAAATAAGATTCACCTAGTAACTCAGAGCTGCATTTCAACAGCCTTTCACAGTAAGCATCTGACTGGAGCCGAGCAGAATCTTGCACAAAATGTGTCTCGCAATCCTATACCTCCTTCGTCCATTTGACAATGGTCTCGGAGCAGGGAGATCTTCGATCTCCCAAAATGTGCTTCGGGTTCTTCACAACGCCCTTGCGGGCTGTGGCCATGCCCTTCTATCCAGATGTGAACCGCCCCACCCATTCAATTCGGGTTTTCTGCAACAACGGTAGGCCAGCTGAGAGCAGGACTTGGACACACCGGCTCCGATAAGCAAATCGAAACGTTTGATACGGGGCCAAAATGTTTGCTGTAGCCAGCAAAGCGATATGACCGCTACGACATTGGGCAACTAGTGCGATAGTCACGGATGGTGAAGCGCTTACTGGTTCGGCTGTGGCTGTATACGGAACAACTGAAGATTGGGTGCTGGGAGTCAGCTTTTCCTCCCATTTGGCCTGAGCTGCTGGGTCCAACCTTTGAAGAAGCAACTGGACGTTGCTGCAGCCGGTGATCTGAGCTGTCGTCCCAAAATTTTTCAAGGCTCGCATATGGGCATTAAATTTGTCTAAGAGCCCGCGAAGTTGTCTAAGAGCCCGCATAATTCTCCTCGGAGATTTCCAAATTCCAGAGCTGAGTCCCGAATGAGGATTGCAGCCCACGATTGTTGAGAAAATCGAGTGAAACTCACCCTACTCCGAATATCCTCCGCTGAAAGTAGGAAGAGGAAGAAGAGGCAAGGTTTGTAAGCCCCGACCGACCGCTGCGTCCGCCTGAATGCTGGAAACTCCTCTGGCAAGGGTGGAATTGGCCTAAATTCGAGCAAATTCGTCGCTTTAAGCTCAGACACGGTCCTTCGCCAATCGCTGATGATCTCTTAAATGTTCAATTCCTTAAACTCCAATTCTTAAAGTCCTCGTACAGCCAACCAACTGGCCATGACGCACATGGAAAATGGCATCGTCCACCTTGGACACTGGTTGGAGGACTCCTTGGATCCTCTTCAAATCCTGGAGGATAGTACTACGAGCTGGACCTGTATTTGCGCAGCAGGAGTTTGTCGGCACTATAATTGAAGTACGATCAATTAAAATAAAGAAACGCACTAACCAATTCTGACACCAAAATTATATTGCTTATAATTTATTATATTTAATTATAATTGCGCGTGACGAACAAGATTTATGCGCTCAGAACCGTACACCGCTAGTTGTGGAATGTATATATATGTATATGATTGTTTATATGCGGCGAATGCACTTGAAAGTGCAAGTATGTATTTTATAAATAACGGTCCGAAAAACAATTGACGGTCGTATTGTGTGCTTATGCATTTATTTATATTAGGAAAAAAAAGGTTTTTAAAAATAAAAATTGCTTGTTTTTCAGATACGTATGCAGTGTTTGCAGTTAATTCAAAAATGTACATGCATGTGCTATGCTTAAACCCTGCGAATAACTGAACCAAATATATTCGCATATACAACCCTAGTCAAAATTATTTTCACAACACATAATTATTTGCACATCCCGACTTCTTCTAGTTGTTATTCTTGTTGTTCTTGAACAATTTCCTTGAAATAAATGTTATCGTGTAGCTTGATCCTTGCTGAAGGGACACAAAATGAAATGGGAAAGAAAGAGGTTCATAGGACAAATCTTTTCCCCCACTGCTTACGTTTGAGAACTCTTATGCGAACACTGATCAGGCAATGGCCGATCTCTTTGCACAGTTTTTTCAAACTACCTATTCACCTAGCAGCAGTTTAGCTCAGCCTTACACTTATAATATCCAATCAGCCAACCTTATATTTTGCCCATCTTTCGATCAAAGTGGTGTGTTATCGGATCTTCTTAAGGTTAAGCCCGTGTATTCGCCAGGCCCTGATGGAGTACCAGGCTGTGTTCTGAAGTACTGCGCCGAGGCACTGTGCAAACCGCTTGTTAATCTATCGCTGGAAACTTCGATCTTTCCCCTTATGTGGAAGGAATCCTTCATTATTCCGCTGCATAAAAAAGGGAAAAAATCCGACGCTGCTAATTATAGAGGCATCTCTAAATTGTCAGCAATTCCAAAGCTTTTTGAAAAACTTATCACTCCACATTTGCAACACCTATGTAGTTCAATAATAACAATAATAATAACTCCGTGCCAGCATGGCTTCATGAAGCGCCGCTCCACCACTACCAACTTATTGGAGCTAAGATCTTTTATCACGGATGGCTTCCGGAATGGCTTACAAACAGACGTCATATACACTGACTTCAGTAAAGCATTTGACTCTGTTAACCATTCGCTTCTTATAAGTAAACTCAGTCTTTTGGGATTCCCAACTGATCTTCTTATCTGGATTTCGAGCTACTTATCTGGGAGAACCCAACGTGTTTTCTTTAAAGATGTTACCTCGCGTTTAGTCCGCGCCACATCTGGGGTGCCCCAAGGAAAACATCTTGGACCCACTTTTTACACTGTTTATTAACGACTTGCCCCTTGCCATAACTAGTTCACTTGTACTTATGTACGCTGATGATGTTAATCTATGCCTTCAGAATAAATTCACTAGCCCCCAGTCTAGACTTCAATCCGATTTGGATAAACTTCAAAATTGGTGTTTAGCAAATAACCTAAAGCTTAATGGATCGAAATGTAAACTTATGTCTTTTTACCGATCTAGTCCTCACCAGGCTATGAACTTTCTCTATGGGAACGCCTTAGAACGATTAACTCAGGTTAACGATCTAGGTGTCCAATTAGATTTGAAACTTAAATTTACCGACCATAAATCTACCATGGTTAATAAAGCTATGAATGTGCATGGTTTTATTAAAAGATGGTCAAAAGAATTTAATGACCCGTACATAACTAAAACGTTATATACATCACTGGTCCGTCCGATTCTTGAGTATGGATCGTGTGACTGGAGTCCTCAATATGGAGTACCCCAAGATCACATTGAATCTGTACAAAAAAACTTCCTTACTTTTGCGCTTAGGGGACTTAATTGGGATGCAAATCTTTACCTCCCTTCTTATCGTAGTAGACTCTTACTAATTAACTTACCATCATTAACAAACCGTAGAACGATGCTGGGTGTCATGTTTCTATACAATCTTATTTATGGAAATATAGACAGCCAGCATTTACTAACACGTTTAAATGTTAACGTTCCTAGTAGAAGGACTAGAATCTTTCGTTCTCTACTCCTCAGCCATTGTAGTTCGACATATGCCCAACACGATCCGTTCAGGGTATTATGTTCGGTCTACAATGGTCTCTACCACATCCTGTCATCTTGCTCTACTAACAATCTTAAATCACTTATATTAACCGCCTTATCTGTGCAACACTCTTCCTCGTGATATCTTTCTCCTACTTTTCGCTTAACTATCTCGGATCTATTCCCGCGATTCGAGCCGTACGTCACGCGGCAGCGTCCCTCGGTCGGTTGGACGGGAGGTGGGCTGTGGGAACCGCGCTAAAAAATCTAAAAGCAAATGAAAAAAATCTTATCAGTTGTCAGAAGTATTTGCACACGTTTTTGGGGCCTCAAAATTATTTTTACAATGCAATTTTCGTCATTATTATTATTATTTTTCGTCATTAGTATTTAATAAACTCTAATAAATTCAATTCGGTGAAAATGCAATAAAAATAATCATTTATCTTTTACATTTGTCTAAACAAAATGCCTAAAACAATGGAGTTAACCCTTGAACTCCGGGCTGAAATTGTTACTAAGTTTTAAGCCGGTATTTTAGCAGCTAAAATCGCTAAATTGTATAAAATTTCGTGCAGAAATGTCTACTACTTAGTAAAAAAGATCGATACAGCTGGGACTTTAAAAAATAAGAAAAGATCAGGCCGAAAACCTATGTTGGACCAAAGACAATGCAGGCACTTACTAGGAGTTGTAGCGAGCAATTCAAGTGCAAGTCCAGTGAAAATTGCCCAAGAATCAAAAAATATAATTGGTCAACAAATAAGTGATTCTAAAATTCGCTGCAGGTTAAAAGAAGCTGATTTCAATACATATGTTGTTCGCAAAGTGATTGACATCACACCAACCAACCGAAAAAAACGCCTCCAATTTGCATTGGAATATATATATATGACTTTTGGTTTAATGTTTTATGGATGGATGAGGCAACATTTCAGTACCAGGGATCCTACAGCCATCATTTTATGCATTTGAAGCAAAACCAAAAGCATTTGGCAGCCCAGTAAATCAATAGGTAGTGGCATAGTCATGTTTTAAAGGATAAAAGGAACTTTAAACCAGAAAGGATACGTTAGATTCCTTAATTACCATGCTTTTATGTCAGGAAATAGACTTTTTCCTACTTATGAATGAATTCTTCAGCAGGACAATGCTCCACAATGTTAGGATACCGACCAAATTTTTGAACGACCTTAATCAGGCGGTTCTTCCTTGGCCCCCACAAAGCCCAGATCTAAATATCATTGAAAACGTTTGGGCTTTTATAAAAAATCAAAGAACCATTGATAAAAATAGAAAACGCGACGGAGTCATCGCTGAAATCGACGAAATTTGGTCCAAATTGACCCTTGATTTTTCCCAAACTTTTATAAGGTCAATATCTAAAAGACTACAAGCTGTCATTGGTGCCAAAAGTGGTGTATTAATAACGTATTTTTATAAAATTAAGAAAATCTTTTGTTAAAATAAGATATTAAACTGAACTAAATCAAACTAAGTTTTGTGAAAATAATTTTGACGCACCGAAAACGTGTGCAAAAACTTCTGACAACTGATAAGCTTTTTTTCATTTGCTTTTAGCTTTGTCCTATGAACCACTATCTTTTGCATTTCTTTTTGTATCCCTTCAGCAGGGATCAAGCTACGCGATAACATTTATTTCCGGGAAATTGTTGAACAAAAACAAGAATAACAACTAAAAGAAGTTGGGATGTGCTAATAGTTGTGTGTTTTGAAAATAATTTTGATTAGGGTTGTATATTTAAAAGCAGTCATGCGAACTCAGGATCCTGGTCAGGTAGAAATCAACCTGACCGTGGTTTCGGAGAAACTACTTTCTCAGGATTGCGATGAGGGTGAGCGTTCAACGTACTCTGATGGCTCCTAATCTGTAGGCTCCATCTACCCCTCTCCTATAAATTGGTGTATTCTTTGCCTTTGCCCAGATGGGTACAGCGTACAGAACCGAGGCAATGCTCATCAGAAGGCTTCTTCTGCTCTGTTTCGGTACTATAGTGTTCAGGAGGATCCCGGCGAGGTCTCTGGTAGTGGCTAAGGCCTTACCCTGTATGCATCACAGGGTATCTTGCGGCTGCGGACTACCACCCCTTCTGTTATATGGGGGCTAGGCTAAGACCTACATTATTGAGTCAGCGCTCTATTGTCTTAATGGCTTTATTTGCCGCTCCCTCCACTTCCCTCGTTGCTTGGCTACTACCACGTCGTCTGCAAAGTCGACGGCATCACATCTCGTTGGGAGCTCAGAATACCTCAGAATACCGTCGTACATCACGTCCAACAATATTGGTCCAAGAACCGATCCTTGGGGAATTCCGGATGTCCAGGGTAATGATTAGGCAGTACTTTTATTCTTCTACCTCTCATTCCTCTCTTTATCTTAAAGCGGACTTTTTTTGTGCGTACTGAGTTATTATAAAATCTTTTATTAGTTAACTTTAAACAATCCGGTGTTTATTTTTATTTATTTAAATTTATAAAAACAAACTTTTGCATTTCAAACATCCGTATCGCTTCGTGTGTGCAGTGATATATTTAGAGGTAAAATAATAATTTTATTATTTTTCTTCCAAACATAGCCCTGCTCTGCTTATTCATCTTTTACGGTGGGGCTTTATTATAGTCTATTCATCTCGCTGAATACCTCTATTCTTTGCAGTTTAGTAAGCCACACTAATCGCTCTCTTTAATCTCCCTTTTTCGTTTCCTTGGTACAGTAGTTCAAGGTACGTCAATAATAAAAACAAAAAATATTAATAAATTAATTAATTAATAGTCATTGAATTCAAACTTGTCTGTGCGTTGAAGTCTTGTTATAAGACAAAGACAGTAACTGCTGGCTTTGTGAAAACGTTTTACATGCTGAAAGCCAAAACAAAAGCCGACATAAAGGTGGTGGATATTACTAAATTTAAATATTCATACACCAGGCGCACATCATCTTTCAAAATACGTGTGCCCTTGCAGATGTTGACCTGTTCATACATACCACCTTCGTCCGAACCGCCCACATACTGGCAACATTTGTCAGCTATTCGTTTCGTTTCGGATCGTCTGTCTGATGGTGGCCAGCTGGTAGCTCTGGGTGACTTTAATATCTCAGAACTCATGTAGTCTAATGTTCATAATTCACCGTCTTTATTGCTTAACTCGCACCATGACTTGTCTGCTTGCATGTTCGACATGTCACTCAGGCAAATTACCCATGTTAGAAATTTTTAAGGTCGGCTGCTGGACTTATGTTTCGTTACTGATCCTGATGGAATTACTCTTTCCAGAACTTTACCCCTTCTAACCCCGAGGATCCATATCATCCCACTCCCAATTGACCTTAAGTCTATACTTAAATCTCGCTTAAAATCGTTAAAGTTCGTTTCTTCCGTAAGACTGACTTTATGAAATTAAATAAGTTAATTTTGGAATTTGATCGGTCGGATCTACTGGCATGAGCGGATACAAACACTGCCTTGAAAAAATGTTATTACATTTTGAATACATTTTTCGACGGGAAAAATCCAAAGTATACAAAGCACCTATTAAATTTAAAAAATGTAAAGAATAGACTCTTAAATAAGAGTCAATAGAGAGTCAAGCCAATAGAGTTATGGGTGTGCTTGGTTTTATTAGAAGATGGTCAAAAGAATTAAATGACCCGTACAGAACAAAAACTTTATTCCGTCATTGGTCCGCCCGATTCTTGAGTATGGATCGTATGTCTGGAGTCTTCAATACGGAGTACACCGAGATCACATAGAGCCGAGATCTGTAAAAAAAAAACTTCCTGAATTTCGTCCTTAAGCCCCCCCAATTGGGATGTGATTTTACCTATTCCGAACAGAATTTTCAGTCTACAGAAACTAAAGCTCCTCCTTCCCTTCGCAGTGTTCTATCACGTCTAAATGTGATGTACTTACTTGGAAAAACTTTGGAGCTTATGATCTCCGGCTTTAAACTTTGTTGTGAAAACTATTTTATTGCGCAAGCACGATATCGGAATAAAGGCCGCTGAAGAGAGTACGTTCAAAATTTTTGAGATCCAGCGGCTGGGTAAGGCCCGGACTTAGAGAGCTGAGCCTGTTTAACGCTGACCGACCGAAGACACTTATAAGGTTTAAAGAAATTTATGGCCCAGTTTAAATTCGACTATGTTAATGCTGCCTTGGTACCATCCCGCATCTTCGCATTCGGGTGGGGAATCGCCGCTCTTCAGCACACCAGCTCTACAGCCTCTTGACTTTTTTTTTATTTTTATTTATCGTTGGATTCATTTATTATAAATTGTATTGAGGAAAAAATTTCACTAAACCTTCTATTACAATGATAATCATTTATGCTTGGCTGTAAAATCAGCCTCTTGACAGTAGTGCTTAAAATATACCCTAGGGGCAGCGAATAACTATTCGGCGACTGAGAAAGAGTGCCTAAACTGCCGCTAAAATGGCCAAACAACATAGAGAGCCCTCTTGGAAGGATTGCGTGATGGGTTTTTGAACTGCAACAGTACGACTACGTAATCAGCTACAGGAAGCCGTCTGCCAGTAATAGAGAAGCTAACAAGCCAAAACGGTGAATGGAATGTATGGATAACTGCGCCCTTACCCGCATAGAGCCAAAATTGAAGAAGTGGAAGGTATGCGTACCGGCGGACATGAGACACCCGAACCTGAAAGAGAACCACTACGCTCCGGCGGCAGGAAACCTTGGCGAAAGGAAAACAAATGCTAAATTAGTAGCTAGGACCTTTTGTCCAGGAATGCAAAGAGACATCCGAACAACTTCAAGAGCCTGCTTGAGAGAATAGCAGGTTAGGTTTTTGAACTGCAACAGTACGACTACACCGGTAGGGAACGCTTAATATGGTTACAGATTCACTTTCGCGCCAGCCATTAATAGAAAAGTCAAAGAGCGCCAAAGCAATCGAAAGACGTTTTCGATTGCAAGAGCGTGTTGCTAAGCGGCATGAGAGAAAAGATAAAGAAAACCCAAAAAGAAATGCGTTTAAGAAATTGTTGGGCCAAGCAGCCACCAAAAAGTGCATTTAAAATAATCATAAAATGCTTAGCTGCAGCTGTTGTTGTCAGCGTGTATTCTTCTCTGTTTTGTCTCCCAGTATTTGTAGCGCATGCACTTTGGGAGCTTTGGTGGAGCTTCTGCGCAAGCTCTTCGGATTTAGGCACTTGTAATTCGGCATTGTTTTGGTTCGGCCGCGGAATTTGTTTTGGGGTTAAATTGACCCACAATAAATTGAATTATAAAATTGAACCTTGTCTATTAATTCGGCCGCTATCAAAACGCTGATAGCTCAACATTTGGTGACCCCGACGTGATTTCATCCCGGTTTATTATTGTGATCAGCATTAAAAGTGCCAAGAAAGTGCCCTTGTTGTTGTTGGTACAAGTTGCATTTTAATTGAAGAATGGAGTCTGGAGCTGAGACTATTGGAGCTGCTGCCGCAACCCGGGAAAGGATGCTGCGGAGAAGAGCAGAGGTGGCCTGCCAGGAAATGGAGGCGCTGCATCATAAGGTGAAGGCTGCGGCGCGGACTTAGCATTCTTCCATTATGGCGCTGGAGTCAGTGGAGAAGCGTTTGCGTGAGCGGTTCACCGCGCTTCAGGAAGACTTGGATGAGCTAATTTTAGCAAGATCGGGAGTGATCTGTATTGGAGGTTCTCGCAGCTGGCGACTGATGTGCAAGTGGAAATTCAGGTGGAGGTTGCCAAGCGCTCCATGAGAATCGCTGCCCACTCCACACTTCTCGACGGTGCCAGTGTATCGCCAATGCCATACAAGCCAGCCCCCTCCTTGCCACCGTTGCCGATGCCAACATACAGCGGCGGCTATGCCGAGTGGCCGGATTTCTTCGCCCTTTTTAAGACCACGATTGACAGCCATCCCCACCTAACGAAAACGGAAAAGCTCCGGTGGCTCATTTCATGCCTGCGCGAGTCAGCCTTGGATACGGTGAGAGCTCTGGAAATTACTGACGCGAACTACGATGTGGCCCTTGACCTATTGCGCAATCGTTTTAGTAATCGGCGTTTAATATTTCAGTCTCACATTAATGAGATCCTGTTGCTACTTTGCGGGAGCTATCCGATCGGTTCAATGGGCATATGCGTGCTCTTATGAGTTCCGGATCAGCTGCCGAGATCCAAGGATGTTTGCTTATCCAGATTATCCTGCAGAAGTTGGATTCTGCCACAAAGGCCAAGTGGGAAGACACTCTCGCCGGAAGCAACGACAGCCTTCCGTCTTGGGAGTCCATGGCACGATTCTTGGAGCAAAGGTGCCGGACTCTTGAATGCGTCGACTTCTCTTTGGCGGCGTATCCACCAGCTAACCAAGTGGGCCGACGTAGATCTTCGAATAACCAATCTTCGTGCATGGTTATTAACGCCCGTCCTGCTCTATGCGCCCTGTGTGGTATTTCGGTGCACGAGCTTCCTTCTTGTTCAAAGTTTAGTGCTTTGACAATTGAGGAACGGTACGACGAAGTGCGGCGTCTGGCTCGGGGTTTGGTTTGTCTGGAGGACGGCCATCTCGCTCGCGGATGCTCAGCTTCCCGCTGCTCGACGTGCCTGTCATAATATTTTGTTGCACCCTCGCGGGCAGATTTCACCCGCACGAGTCTCCCGTCCCATCGGTGCCGTTTCTGTTGCGCACTCATCCCGCTCAAACAACCCTGTAATGAACCAGGATCGCAATGCTGAGCTAGTGCTCCTGCCAACAGCCAATGTGCTCGTTCGTGGTCGATCTGGAGCCTTCTTGCCTTGCCGAGTTTTATTGGATTCCGGTTCACAAGTGCACCTCATCTCGTCTCGGCTGGCGAATGAACTTCAGCTTGGCCGTTCCAAATGCTCCACAACGGTGGCCGGTTTTGGCGGCGCTGGGTTTGAAACGGATGGAGCATCCGTTAATGTGTGCTTGAAGTCCCGCCTTAGCACGTATTCAGTGGAAATTGAGGCTGTTGTAGCTTCACATATAACAGACTATCAACCTAGCCAGGACATAGATGCTTCGCGCTGGAAGATTCCTGGCAATATGGATCTAGCTGACCCTAACTTCCACAAAACGCAGCGAGTGGACCTGTTGATTGGAGCCAGCTTATTCTTTGACCTATTGTTGGCTGGTCAATTCCAATTAGGTCACGGGCTCCCCATTGCCCAGAATACTCGATTTGGCTGGGTGATTTCTGGACGCGGTGAACTATCACGGGATGTGTCGTCGCTCTATACTAGGAAAGACAACCCACGGAATAACCACTGGAATGATGTGACTGCTGCCCCTTCCAACAGTGTTATTGAAGGCCCACCCTTCAATGGGGGGAGGATGTTGGGCCAAGCAGCCACCAAAAAGTGCATTTAAAATAATCATAAAATGCTTTGCTGCAGCTGTTGTTGTCAGCGTGTATTCTTCTCTGTTTTGTCTCCCAGTTTCGCATGCGCTTTATTGGTATTTGTAGCGCATGCGCTTTGGGAGCTTTGGTGGAGCTTCTGCGCAAGCTCTTCGGTTTTAGGCACTTGTAATTCGGCATTGTTTTGGTTCGGCCGCGGAATTTGTTTTGGAGTGAAATGGACCCACAATAAATTGAATTAAAAAATTGAAACTTGTCTATTAATTCGGCCGCTATCAAAACGCTGATAGCTCAACTTAAATTAAAAAAGAAAAATAAATTAAAATTTAAAAAAGTATCCAAAAAAATATCATATAAAAATAAAGGAATAAAGGAAGACAGCGGAGGAATGGAAGACGACGCGGCGATCCCTGAAAGGGATCCGGGACCCAAACAAGCACCCCAACCGGGATAGCTACAGCAAAGGCCGGTATCGAGGGGGCATAAAAGAAAACCCACCTTCCGTTGGCGGCATGATGCTGAAAGGTATGTATGATTAACGCTAGGGTAGAATCAAAGAAGATTAAGGGTATTACTGGCGCTTTATAAGTGCGACCCGAGACAAGTCTTTTTAGGAAGCTGGGGGTGTTGAGTTGGAGGACCTCCTTTGGACTCTCCAAGTGAAAGATTTTTCCTAAGAAAGCTGAATGTGTTAAGCTGAAAGAACGATTTTGGGGAGTACGACAAAGTCTAGTATGAGTATAAAAGTGAGTGCAAAAATCCGTGCGATAAGTGAAGCACCGTGTATGCGAGTCGAATTGGGCCATTGCCAGACCGAATCCTAACCACGACGAACAGACGTGATCCTACCAAGCGAGGGGTGGCGACCTCGGGAACACAAGCCCGTTTAGGAAATCGATCGGTGACACCAAGGTTTAGTCAGGAGACCCTGATCCATGCTTATGGTGCGTATGCTCAGCGATCTCCTGGAGTGAAGAAGGCTCGACACCTATTACCTGGCCCACCACGAATCCGGCAGTGCGTATGAAAGTTAACTAAGTTAACCGGACGAGTCTCAAATTCTTAGCTACTGGCATTTCGCTGACCCAGATTTATGCCGGAAGCTTGTGTTCAGACGGCAAACACAGCACATGTGCGTGGCAGCTGAGAACCACCAACTTTTGCTAGCTGTAAGAAATACATTTTCAGTTTTATTCTGTATGTCAAGACGAACACACCTCACTGAATTTAAATAAAGAATAACTCCGGCAGAAGCCGTTAAAACCTAATATTTTATTGTCGACCGAGCTCAAGGCCAACGACACGGGACCAGTCTATCCCGCAACGTAATCATCCTAATTTTACAATTGGGATTGGTACAAGCTAATAATTGGCGCCCAACTAAGAGAACACACTCACTCCAAGAGGAGGCAAAAGTTTTTGACGTGGGAAATTCTACATTCCTGAACCTTTTAGAGTAGCTAATAGCTATTGCAAAATCATGTAAGTGGACTTATTTTCCAAACTGTTTCCAAGAAAAAAAGATGCAAAAGAAAAAAAAGAAATAATTAAAAATATCTGCGTGGTTTAGTGCAAGGGTTTTCAATGAATAATAATACAAAAAAAACAAGAAAGGAAAGCTAACTTCGGGCGGAGCCGGTGGCGCCACGCATCTTATATTATTAAATATGTAGCGGATAGTATATAGTTGGCCGATCCTTATGAAATTTGGCTTATCGAATTTTTTTGCCAAAAGAGGAATCCATTGAAACTCCCATCCTTCTAACTTGACAACGAAGTTATAGCATTTCCGATCAATCAGTTATATGGCAGCTATATGATATATTCGTCCGATCCTTATGATATTTGGCAAATCAAATTATTTTGTTCAAAATGGAATCCGTACCAAGTCCCATCTTTCTAACTTAAAAAACACCAAAGTTATGCCAATTTCGATCGATCTATGACAGCTATAGGATATAGTCAGCCGATCCTTATGAAATTTTGTACATAAGATATTTTTGTCAAATATAACATGTGTAGAAAGTCCCAACCCTCTAACTTAAAAAACACCAAAGTTATGCTCATGCTCATATCGACTCAGGAGGTGATCCTGATCAAGAATATATATACTTTATAGGCTCGAAGATGTCTCCTTCACTGCGTTGCACACTTTTGACCAAAATTATAATACCCTCTGCAAGGGTACAATAATAATACAAAAACACAATAGGGCACAAGAGAATATGAAGCAGGTACTCACTGAGTACTACTTCGCAAAAATGGCTAAACTGGCCAACGAAATAGTCAGCAATTGCAAAACGTGCGCCAGAGCCAAATATGACAGACACCCGAAAAAAACATGAGATAGGTGAGAGTCCGATCCCTTTTCATGTGGGAGAAATGTTAACCATAGACATCTTCGCCACAGATAGGAAATATTTTCTCACATGCGAAGACAAATTTTCCAAATATGCGGTGGTACAATCTATTATCTATTGGTACAATCTACAATCCAAGAAGATTAAAGAATTACGACCAGCAACTCATGATTTCCTACCCAAAAGCTAGGTCAATTTATTGCGACAATGAGACTTCGCTGAATTTTCATACAATTTCGACTATGTTAACCGACCATTTAGCTTCTAACATTGCAAACGCCACCCCTACATAGCGTCTCAAATGGACAAGTAGAGCGCTTCCATAGCACCCCCTTGGAGCTGGCTACATGCCTCAAAATTGATAAGGGCATAAGTAATACTGTATATTGCATCTTATTAGCCACATCCAAATAAATATAACAACTCATTCCGTTTGGTCGTGGAGGGACATACCAGACAAACTCAAAAGTGTTCAAATAGCGCTTAGCGCTTATGGGACCACGGTCCTCATAAAGGGGAGGGTAGTCCACAAAGACAACCTAAAGTGACAGCATCTAGCGATCCACTCGACTCATTTTTCTTTTTAAAACGATTATTTAAATTTTTTAGCCACTTGGCACTTAAGTTAAACGCCATTTTTACGTAGCCTACTAAATAGATTTAAGTCATTTTTAATTGGTGGTGGGTAACCCAAGAAAATATAATAAAAAAGTTTATCCTACAGGTTTAAAATCACTTGTCGCCGCTTGGCCGATCACGGGGAATGCCTTTAAACAAACACTAGTGTTGGACAATAGTTGTTGGTGTTGTAAACGTTTTATTCAGGAAGAGTTACATTGATTATCTAGCTCTTACAACTACTTAGTCTTTAACCTACCACAGTTTCTCTTCCCTCTTGTTGTGATGGCGCAAATCGGTCTAATTCCACCAAATTGTTTTCCTCTGTTTACCCTATTTAGTGGGACCGAATAACCTGAACTTAAATACCAAAGCTAACGATACATATAATACTGAGGCGTTAAGTTTTAAACTTGACTAACTATCGATAACTCTAATCCATTCCGCGACATCCCCACCCCCATGAAGCAGCCGCATTCACCACATCCAGGACAGCTAACTTCGAAGCGGGACGAATTATTGTCTTGGCTCGATCGTTAGTCCGCACTGCCGCTCGACGAGGTACTCCATCTCTCCCGGTGAACACCTCTTCCACGACGCCTCGTTTCCACTCCCTTCTTGGTATGGCAGGATCACAGATGAACACCAGGTCTCCTCGGCGAATTGGCTCGACATGCTTGCACCATCTCTCCCTGCGCACAAGTGTAGGTAGGTACTAATGCATTAAAATTTAAAAAATTATTCAAAAAAATATCATATAAAAATAAAGGAATAAAAAATAAAAATTTGTACCAAATTAGTTTGTGAATAAGGAACGACCCATTTGATTCTCGAAGAATGGAAAAGTGGATGAGGGCATCACCACACAAGAACTTTAGAGAAAGGGATCTGGGTTGTGGGTTGCAGAGGGACCGGGGAAAGATTTTACGCCCACCATCTCTGTTGTTCCCGAAGAAGAGGGGAAGTATGAGGAGATTCAACCTCCCCACATGCCAAGAAAGGTGGGAGGGACGGGCAAAGCTAAGAAAGGAGGAGTTTTAGATACAGTAAGAGTGGTCAGTACCAGATGGAAGGGGCTGAAAGCGAGATTCGAAGGCCAAAGGTGGAACAAAAGAAGACAGCGGAGGAATGGAAGACGACGCGGCGATCCCTGAAAGGGATCCGGGACCCAAACAAGCACCCCAACCGGGATAGCTACAGCAAAGGCCGGTATCGAGGGGGCATAAAAGAGAACCCACCTTCCGTTGGCGGCATGATGCTGAAAGGTATGTATGATTAACGCTAGGGTAGAATCAAAGAAGATTAAGGGTATTACTGGCGCTTTATAAGTGCGACCCGAGACAAGTCTTTTTAGGAAGCTGGGGGTGTTGAGTTGGAGGACCTCCTTTGGACTCTCCAAGTGAAAGATTTTTCCTAAGAAAGCTGAATGTGTTAAGCTGAAAGAACGATTTTGGGGAGTACGACAAAGTCTAGTATGAGTATAAAAGTGAGTGCAAAAATCCGTGCGATAAGTGAAGCACCGTGTATGCGAGTCGAATTGGGCCATTGCCAGACCGCAGCAGGTAGCATAGTCCCGAATCCTAACCACGACGAACAGACGTGATCCTACCAAGCGAGGGATGGCGACCTCGGGAACTCAAGCCCGTTTAGGAAATCGATCGGTGACACCAAGGTTTAGTCAGGAGACCCTGATCCATGCTTATGGTGCGTATGCTCAGCGATCTCCTGGAGTGAAGAAGGCTCGACACCTATTACCTGGCCCACCACGAATCCGGCAGTGCGTATGAAAGTTAACTAAGTTAACCGGACGAGTCTCAAATTCTTAGCTACTGGCATTTCGCTGACCCAGATTTATGCCGGAAGCTTGTGTTCAGACGGCAAACACAGCACATGTGCGCGGCAGCTGAGAACCACCAACTTTTGCTAGCTGTAAGAAATACATTTTCAGTTTTATTCTGTATGTCAAGACGAACACACCTCACTGAATTTAAATAAAGAATAACTCCGGCAAAAGCCGTTAAAACCTAATATTTTATTGTCGACCGAGCTCAAGGCCAACGACACGGGACCAGTCTATCCCGCAACATAATCATGCTAATTTTACAATTGGGATTGGTACAAGCTAATAATTGGCGCCCAACTAAGAGAACACACTCACTCCAAGAGGAGGCAAAAGTTTTTGACGTGGGAAATTCTACATTCCTGAACCTTTTAGAGTAGCTAATAGCTATTAAAAAATCATGTAAGTGGACTTATTTTCCAAACTGTTTCCAAGAAAAAAAGAAGGAAAAGAAAAAAAGAAATAATTAAAAATATCTGCGTGGTTTAGTGCAAGGGTTTTCATTGAATAATAATACAAAAAAAAACAAGAAAGGAAAGCTAACTTCGGGCGGAGCCGAAGTTTATATACCTTTGCAGTTGAGTCCGCTAGGTGGCGCCACGCATCTTATATTATTAAATATGTAGCGGATCGTATATAGTTGGCCGATCCTTATGAAATTTGGCATATCGAATTATTTTGCCAAAAGAGGAATCCATTGAAACTCCCATTCTTCTAACTTGACAACGAAGTTATAGCATTTCCGATCAATCAGTTATATGGCAGCTATATGATATTATCGTCCAATCCTTATGAAATTTCAAATTATCAATCATATAAATCAAATCAAATTATTTTGTTCAAAATGGAATCCGTACCAAGTCCCATCTTTCTAACTTAAAAAACACCAAAGTTATGCCAATTTCGATCGATCTATGATAGCTATAGGATATAGTCAGCCGATCCTTATGAAATGTTGTACATAAGATATTTTTGTCAAATATAAAATGTGTAGAAAGTCCCAACCCTCTAACTTAAAAAACACCAAAGTTATGGCATTTCCGATCAATCAGTTATATGGCAGCTATGGGATATAGTCGACCGATCCCGGCTGTTCCGACTTATATACTGCCAGCAAAGGAAAGAAGGGTGTGTGCAAAGTTTCAACTCGATAGCTTTAAAACTGAGAGAGTAGTTTGCGTAGAAACAGACAGACTGATAGACGGACATGCTCATATCGACTCAGGAGGTGATCCTGATCAAGAATATATATACTTTATAGGCTCGGAGATGTCTCCTTCACTGCGTTGCACACTTTTGACCAAAATTGTAATACCCTCTGCAAGGGTATAATAATAATACAGAAACACAATAGGGCACAAGAGAATATGAAGCAGGTACTCACTGAGTACTACTTCCCAAAAATGGCTAAACTGGCCAACGAAATAGTCAGCAATTGCAAAACGTGCGCCAGAGCCAAATATGACAGACACCCGAAAAAAACATGAGATAGGTGAGAGTCCGATCCCTTTTCATGTGGGAGAAATGTTAACCATAGACATCTTCTCCACAGATAGGAAATATTTTCTCACATGCGTAGACAAATTTTCCAAATATGCGGTGGTAAAATCTATTATCTATTGGTACAATCTACAATCCAAGAAGATTGAAGATTTGCGACCAGCAACTCATGATTTCCTGCCCAAAAGCTAGGTCAATTTATTGCGACAATGAGACTTCGCTGAATTCGCATACAATTTTGACTATGTTAACCGACCATTTAGCTTCTAACATTGCAAACGCCACCCCTACATAGCGTCTCAAATGGACAAGTAGAGCGCTTCCATAGCACCCCCTTGGAGCTGGCTACATGCCTCAAAATTGATAAGGGCAATACTGTATATTGCATCTTATTAGCCACATCCAAATAAATATAACAACTCATTCCGTTTGGTCATTAATAAAAGACCGGTTAACGTCTTCCTCGCATCAACGGAAGAATCGTGGAGGGACATACCAGACAAACTCAAAAGTGTTCAAATAGCGCTTAGCGCTTATGGGGACCATGGTCCTCATAAAGGGGAGGGTAGTCCACAAAGACAACCTAAAGTGACAGCATCTAGCGATCCACTCGACTCATTTTTCTTTTTAAAACGATTATTTAAATTTTTTAGCCACTTGGCACTTAAGTTAAACGCCATTTTTACGTAGCCTACTAAATAGATTTAAGTCATTTTTAATTGGTGGTGGGTAACCCAAGAAAATATAATAAAAAAGTTTATCCTACAGGTTTAAAATCACTTGTCGCCGCTTGGCCGATCACGGGGAATGCCTTTAAACAAACACTAGTGTTGGACAATAGTTGTTGGTGTTGTAAACGTTTTATTCAGGAAGAGTTACATTGATTATCTAGCTCTTACAACTACTTAGTCTTTAACCTACCACAGTCGGTCTAATTCCACCAAATTGTTTTCCTCTGTTTACCCTATTTAGTGGGACCGAATAACCTGAACTTAAATACCAAAGCTAACGATACATATAATACTGCGGCGTTAAGTTTTAAACTTGACTAACTATCGATAACTCTAATCCATTCCGCGACATCCCCACCCCCATGAAGCAGCCGCATTCACCACATCCAGGACAGCTAACTTCAAAGCGGGACGCATTATGGTCTTGGCTCGATCGTTAGTCCGCACTGCCGCTCGACGAGGTACTCCATCTCTCCCGGTGAACACCTCTTCCACGACGCCTCGTTTCCACTCCCTTCTTGGATCACAGATGAACACCAGGTCTCCACGGCGAATTGGCTCGACATGCTTGCACCATCTCTCCCTGCGCACAACTGGGTTGTGGGTTGCAGAGGGACCGGGGAAAGATTTTACGCCCACCATCTCTGTTGTTCCCGAAGAAGAGGGGAAGTATGAGGAGATTCAACCTCCCCACATGCCAAGAAAGGTGGGAGGGACGGGCAAAGCCAAGAAAAGGAGGAGTTTTAGATACAGTAAGAGTGGTCAGTACCAGATGGAAGGGGCTGAAAGCGAGATTCGAAGGCCAAAGGTGGAACAAAAGAAGACAGCGGAGGAATGGAAGACGACGCGGCGATCCCTGAAAGGGATCCGGGACCCAAACAAGCACTCCAACGGGGATAGCTACAGCAAAGGCCGGTATCGAGGGGGCATAAAAGAGAACCCACCTTCCGTTGGCGGCATGATGCTGAAAGGTATGTATGATTAACGCTAGGGTAGAATCAAAGAAGATTAAGGGTATTACTGGCGTTTTATAAGTGCGACCCGAGACAAGTCTTTTTAGGAAGCTGGGGGTGTTGAGTTGGAGGACCTCCTTTGGACTCTCCAAGTGAAAGATTTTTCCTAAGAAAGCTGAATGTGTTAAGCTGAAAGAACGATTTTGGGGAGTACGACAAAGTCTAGTATGAGTATAAAAGTGAGTGCAAAAATCCGTGCGATAAGTGAAGCACCGTGTATGCGAGTCGAATTGGGCCATTGCCAGACCGAATCCTAACCACGACGAACAGACGTGATCCTACCAAGCGAGGGTGGCTCGGGAACACAAGCCCGTTTAGGAAATCGATCGGTGACACCAAGGTTTAGTCAGAAGACCCTGATCCATGCTTATGGTGCGTATGCTCAGCGATCTCCTGGAGTGAAGAAGGCTCGACACCTATTACCTGGCCCACCACGAATCCGGCAGTGCGTATGAAAGTTAACTAAGTTAACCGGACGAGTCTCAAATTCTTAGCTACTGGCATTTCGCTGACCCAGATTTATGCCGGAAGCTTGTGTTCAGACGGCAAACACAGCACATGTGCGTGGCAGTTGAGAACCACCAACTTTTGCTAGCTGTAAGAAATACATTTTCAGTTTTATTCTGTATGTCAAGACGAACACACCTCACTGAATTTAAATAAAGAATAACTCCGGCAAAAGCCGTTAAAACCTAATATTTTATAGTCGACCGAGCTCAAGGCCAACGACACGGGACCAGTCTATCCCGCAACATAATCATGCTAATTTTACAATTGGGATTGGTACAAGCTAATAATTGGCGCCCAACTAAGAGAACACACTCACTCCAAGAGGAGGCAAAAGTTGTTGACGTGGGAAATTCTACATTCCTGAACCTTTTAGAGTAGCTATTGCAAAATCATGTAAGTGGACTTATTTTCCAAACTGTTTCCAAGAAAAAAAGATGCAAAAGAAAAAAAAGAAATAATTAAAAATATCTGCGTGGTTTAGGTCAAGGGTTTTCAATGAATAATAATACAAAAAAAAACAAGAAAGGAAAGCTAACTTCGGGCGGAGCACCGGCGCCACGCATCTTATATTATTAAATATGTAGCGGATAGTATATAGTTGGCCGATCCTTATGAAATTTGGCATATCGAATTATTTTGCCAAAAGAGGAATCCATTGAAACTCCCATCCTTCTAACTTGACAACGAAGTTATAGCATTTCCGATCAATCAGTTATATGGCAGCTATATGATATATTCGTCCGATCCTTATGATATTTGGCAAATCAAATTATTTTGTTCAAAATGGAATCCGTACCAAGTCCCATCTTTCTAACTTAAAAAACACCAAAGTTATGCCAATTTCGATCGATCTATGACAGCTATAGGATATAGTCAGCCGATCCTTATGAAATTTTGTACATAAGATATTTTTGTCAAATATAAAATGTGTAGAAAGTCCCAACCCTCTAACTTAAAAAACACCAAAGTTATGGCATTTCCGATCAATCAGTTATATGGCAGCTATGGGATATAGTCGACCGATCCCGGCTGTTCCGACTTATATACTGCCAGCAAAGGAAAGAAGGGTGTGTGCAAAGTTTCAACTCGATAGCTTTAAAACTGAGAGACTAGTTTGCGTAGAAACAGACAGACTGATAGACGGACATGCTCATATCGACTCAGGAGGTGATCCTGATCAAGAATATATATACTTTATAGGCTCGGAGATGTCTCCTTCACTGCGTTGCACACTTTTGACCAAAATTGTAATACCCTCTGCAAGGGTATAATAATAATACAGAAACACAATAGGGCACAAGAGAATATGAAGCAGGTACTCACTGAGTACTACTTCCCAAAAATGGCTAAACTGGCCAACGAAATAGTCAGCAATTGCAAAACGTGCGCCAGAGCCAAATATGACAGACACCCGAAAAAAACATGAGATAGGTGAGAGTCCGATCCCTTTTCATGTGGGAGAAATGTTAACCATAGACATCTTCTCCACAGATAGGAAATATTTTCTCACATGCGTAGACAAATTTTCCAAATATGCGGTGGTAAAATCTATTATCTATTGGTACAATCTACAATCCAAGAAGATTGAAGATTTGCGACCAGCAACTCATGATTTCCTGCCCAAAAGCTAGGTCAATTTATTGCGACAATGAGACTTCGCTGAATTCGCATACAATTTTGACTATGTTAACCGACCATTTCGCATCTAAAATTGCAAACGCCACCCCTACATAGCGTCTCAAATGGACAAGTAGAGCGCTTCCATAGCACCCCCTTGGAGCTGGCTAGATGTCTCAAAATTGATAAGGGCAATACTGTATATTGCATCTTATTAGCCACATCCAAATAAATATAACAACTCATTCCGTTTGGTCATTAATAAAAGACCGGTTAACGTCTTCCTCGCATCAACGGAAGAATCGTGGAGGGACATACCAGACAAACTCAAAAGTGTTCAAATAGCGCTTAGCGCTTATGGGGACCATGGTCCTCATAAAGGGGAGGGTAGTCCACAAAGACAACCTAAAGTGACAGCATCTAGCGATCCACTCGACTCATTTTTCTTTTTAAAACGATTATTTAAATTTTTTAGCCACTTGGCACTTAAGTTAAACGCCATTTTTACGTAGCCTACTAAATAGATTTAAGTCATTTTTAATTGGTGGTGGGTAACCCAAGAAAATATAATAAAAAAGTTTATCCTACAGGTTTAAAATCACTTGTCGCCGCTTGGCCGATCACGGGGAATGCCTTTAAACAAACACTAGTGTTGGACAATAGTTGTTGGTGTTGTAAACGTTTTATTCAGGAAGAGTTACATTGATTATCTAGCTCTTACAACTACTTAGTCTTTAACCTACCACAGTCGGTCTAATTCCACCAAATTGTTTTCCTCTGTTTACCCTATTTAGTGGGACCGAATAACCTGAACTTAAATACCAAAGCTAACGATACATATAATACTGAGGCGTTAAGTTTTAAACTTGACTAACTATCGATAACTCTAATCCATTCCGCGACATCCCCACCCCCATGAAGCAGCCGCATTCACCACATCCAGGACAGCTAACTTCAAAGCGGGACGCATTATGGTCTTGGCTCGATCGTTAGTCCGCACTGCCGCTCGACGAGGTACTCCATCTCTCCCGGTGAACACCTCTTCCACGACGCCTCGTTTCCACTCCCTTCTTGGATCACAGATGAACACCAGGTCTCCACGGCGAATTGGCTCGACATGCTTGCACCATCTCTCCCTGCGCACAACTGGGTTGTGGGTTGCAGAGGGACCGGGGAAAGATTTTACGCCCACCATCTCTGTTGTTCCCGAAGAAGAGGGGAAGTATGAGGAGATTCAACCTCCCCACATGCCAAGAAAGGTGGGAGGGACGGGCAAAGCCAAGAAAAGGAGGAGTTTTAGATACAGTAAGAGTGGTCAGTACCAGATGGAAGGGGCTGAAAGCGAGATTCGAAGGCCAAAGGTGGAACAAAAGAAGACAGCGGAGGAATGGAAGACGACGCGGCGATCCCTGAAAGGGATCCGGGACCCAAACAAGCACCCCAACCGGGATAGCTACAGCAAAGGCCGGTATCGAGGGGGCATAAAAGAGAACCCACCTTCCGTTGGCGGCATGATGCTGAAAGGTATGTATGATTAACGCTAGGGTAGAATCAAAGAAGATTAAGGGTATTACTGGCGTTTTATAAGTGCGACCCGAGACAAGTCTTTTTAGGAAGCTGGGGGTGTTGAGTTGGAGGACCTCCTTTGGACTCTCCAAGTGAAAGATTTTTCCTAAGAAAGCTGAATGTGTTAAGCTGAAAGAACGATTTTGGGGAGTACGACAAAGTCTAGTATGAGTATAAAAGTGAGTGCAAAAATCCGTGCGATAAGTGAAGCACCGTGTATGCGAGTCGAATTGGGCCATTGCCAGACCGAATCCTAACCACGACGAACAGACGTGATCCTACCAAGCGAGGGTGGCTCGGGAACACAAGCCCGTTTAGGAAATCGATCGGTGACACCAAGGTTTAGTCAGAAGACCCTGATCCATGCTTATGGTGCGTATGCTCAGCGATCTCCTGGAGTGAAGAAGGCTCGACACCTATTACCTGGCCCACCACGAATCCGGCAGTGCGTATGAAAGTTAACTAAGTTAACCGGACGAGTCTCAAATTCTTAGCTACTGGCATTTCGCTGACCCAGATTTATGCCGGAAGCTTGTGTTCAGACGGCAAACACAGCACATGTGCGCGGCAGCTGAGAACCACCAACTTTTGCTAGCTGTAAGAAATACATTTTCAGTTTTATTCTGTATGTCAAGACGAACACACCTCACTGAATTTAAATAAAGAATAACTCCGGCAAAAGCCGTTAAAACCTAATATTTTATTGTCGACCGAGCTCAAGGCCAACGACACGGGACCAGTCTATCCCGCAACATAATCATGCTAATTTTACAATTGGGATTGGTACAAGCTAATAATTGGCGCCCAACTAAGAGAACACACTCACTCCAAGAGGAGGCAAAAGTTTTTGACGTGGGAAATTCTACATTCCTGAACCTTTTAGAGTAGCTAATAGCTATTAAAAAATCATGTAAGTGGACTTATTTTCCAAACTGTTTCCAAGAAAAAAAGAAGGAAAAGAAAAAAAGAAATAATTAAAAATATCTGCGTGGTTTAGTGCAAGGGTTTTCATTGAATAATAATACAAAAAAAAACAAGAAAGGAAAGCTAACTTCGGGCGGAGCCGAAGTTTATATACCTTTGCAGTTGAGTCCGCTAGGTGGCGCCACGCATCTTATATTATTAAATATGTAGCGGATCGTATATAGTTGGCCGATCCTTATGAAATTTGGCATATCGAATTATTTTGCCAAAAGAGGAATCCATTGAAACTCCCATTCTTCTAACTTGACAACGAAGTTATAGCATTTCCGATCAATCAGTTATATGGCAGCTATATGATATTATCGTCCAATCCTTATGAAATTTCAAATTATCAATCATATAAATCAAATCAAATTATTTTGTTCAAAATGGAATCCGTACCAAGTCCCATCTTTCTAACTTAAAAAACACCAAAGTTATGCCAATTTCGATCGATCTATGACAGCTATAGGATATAGTCAGCCGATCCTTATGAAATGTTGTACATAAGATATTTTTGTCAAATATAACATGTGTAGAAAGTCCCAACCCTCTAACTTAAAAAACACCAAAGTTATGCTCATGCTCATATCGACTCAGGAGGTGATCCTGATCAAGAATATATATACTTTATAGGCTCGAAGATGTCTCCTTCACTGCGTTGCACACTTTTGACCAAAATTATAATACCCTCTGCAAGGGTACAATAATAATACAAAAACACAATAGGGCACAAGAGAATATGAAGCAGGTACTCACTGAGTACTACTTCCCAAAAATGGCTAAACTGGCCAACGAAATAGTCAGCAATTGCAAAACGTGCGCCAGAGCCAAATATGACAGACACCCGAAAAAAACATGAGATAGGTGAGAGTCCGATCCCTTTTCATGTGGGAGAAATGTTAACCATAGACATCTTCGCCACAGATAGGAAATATTTTCTCACATGCGAAGACAAATTTTCCAAATATGCGGTGGTACAATCTATTATCTATTGGTACAATCTACAATCCAAGAAGATTAAAGAATTACGACCAGCAACTCATGATTTCCTACCCAAAAGCTAGGTCAATTTATTGCGACAATGAGACTTCGCTGAATTTGCATACAATTTCGACTATGTTAACCGACCATTTCGCTTCTAACATTGCAAACGCCACCCCTACATAGCGTCTCAAATGGACAAGTAGAGCGCTTCCATAGCACCCCCTTGGAGCTGGCTACATGCCTCAAAATTGATAAGGGCATAAGTAATACTGACTCGCTCGACTCATTTTTCTTTTTAAAACGATTATTTAAATTTTTTAGCCACTTGGCACTTAAGTGAAACGCCATTTTTCGTAGCCTACTGAATAGATTTAAGTCATTTTTAATTGATGGTGGGTAACCCAAGAAAATATAATAAAAAAGTTTATCCTACAGGTTTAAAATCACTTGTCGCCGCTTGGCCGATCACGGGGAATGCCTTTAAACAAACACTAGTCTTGGACAATAGTTGTTGGTGTTGTAAACGTTTTATTCAGGAAGAGTTACATTGATTACTTAGCTCTTACAACTACTTAGTCTTTAACCTACCACAGTTTCTCTTCCCTCTTGTTGTGATGGCGCAAATCGGTCTAATTCCACCAAATTGTTTTCCTCTGTTTACCCTATTTAGTGGGACCGAATAACCTGAACTTAAATACCAAAGCTAACGATACATATAATACTGAGGCGTTAAGTTTTAAACTTGACTAACTATCGATAACTCTAATCCATTCCGCGACATCCCCACCCCCATGAAGCAGCCGCATTCACCACATCCAGGACAGCTAACTTCGAAGCGGGACGAATTATTGTCTTGGCTCGATCGTTAGTCCGCACTGCCGCTCGACGAGGTACTCCATCTCTCCCGGTGAACACCTCTTCCACGACGTCTCGTTTCCACTCCCTTCTTGGTATGGCAGGATCACAGATGAACACCAGGTCTCCACGGCGAATTGGCTTGACATGCTTGCACCATCTCTCCCTGCGCACAAGTGTAGGCAGGTACTCATGCACCCATCTCTTCCAGAATCGATCCCGCATCATTCTCGCCATGCGCCACTGCTTCCTGGTAGCGCATCTCACGAACTCCTGTCCGTCATCCATGGGGAGATCTGGGACATCGGGTGCTCCCTTCAGCAAATCGTTTGGTGTTAGTGGAGCCTCCTGGTCCACCGTAACTGGTAGATGAGTGAGCGGACGAGAGTTTACTATGCTCTCCGCCTCAATCAGCAGATTCTCAAGTACGTGCTCCTTGGGCGCAAGTTCCTTCATCATGTGCGCCAGCACTTTCTTCACGCACTGCACCATCCTTTCCCAGGCGCCACCCTCAGCTAGGTTCGCCGGGCAATTGAAGATCCATTCGAACTCTTTAGACGACAGCTCGCTCTGGATCTGTTCAGGCTCGAACACTTCGCTGAACCTCCTGGCTTCGCGATCGGCTCCAACAAAGTTAATCCTGACGACGCAGAAATCGGTGGACAAAACGTGAGCCATCTCCAAGTGGATAGCTCTTGTGGCTCTTGCGGATAGCACGTAAGCAGTGCCACCCACCTCTTCTCCGTGCGTCACAAATAGCGGTCCAAAATAGTCCTGCAGCCGGTCCTCTGGTAGGGGACCCATCTCGGGCTGAGTTGGTCGTGCCCTTCGCAGCTTGCAAACGTTGCATTTGCTCACCACCCTTCGTAGCAACCTCCGTAAGTTCGTAATCCAGTACTTCTGCCGGATCGCTCGGATGGTTGCCTCCGTGTTTTGGTGGCACATCCTCTCGTGGTGATGCTGCACGATCATCTCCGCCAGTGCCTCACCGTGACACAGTATCATCGGTCGACGTGCGCTGTATGGCACACACGTCGCGTCGTCGATCCTTCCGCTGGCTCGCATTACTCCGTCCTCGTCGAAGAATGGGGACAGTCCATGCAATCGGCAGCCCTTGGCGGCTTTCCCTTGGCTGTTCTCAGCAAACGCTTCTCGCTGCGATTGCCGTACTAGTGCGCGAATAAATCTGAGCACCCATGCGGTGCTCCTCAACAGTCGATTGTAGTTCGAGAATCTCTGCAAGGATATGAAGTTTACCATGACCAAGGCAAACTCACATTTCATTTCCTCTTCGTCGGGCGGCGGAGGGATCCACCCCTCGCTCGATCTTGGCCAGCTTTCCTCTGGTCCTCGTAGAAATGGTGGACCGCTTAGCCATCGCGAACCGATGCTCAGGTCCACGGCCTTGCGCGGCCTCGGCGCGTCGTCTGCCACGTTTTCGCCCGACGGAATCCACCTCCACTGGGACGCCTCCGTGGGTTCCAAGATCTCCGCCTCCCGGTTACCGACGAACTGCTTGTATCTCCGGTGGGTGCTGCTTATCCAGTGCAACACAGTCTTAGAGTCCGTCCATAATACGCAGCTGCTGATCGCCACACCGTGCTCTTGCTTGACGGTGTCCATCAGTCTCGTGCCCAATCCTGCTGCTTGAAGTTCCAGTCGCGGTCCAGTTCCAGTTATGAAATGCGCCTGCACGTCTCCGTTCTCCGTGTAGCAGCTCAGGAATCCAATCGGGTCAAACGTGGACATGACCAGGCTTAGGAGTCCCTCTTGGTAGGGACGCGTTCCCCTGTCATCACGATCTCGGGACTCGATGATATTTGATGCCGAACTTGAAGTCATCTGCAGCCGGCTGTCAGTACATTTCTAGTAACTTCTCCTCAGCTTCGGTCCATCTGTCGCTAGCGATGGATTCAAGTGGGTTCAACGCTCTGACCACACTTGCCGAACTGGAAGTAAATCGACAAAAGTCAAATCCTGCATCTGCATGAATTTCTCTCACCCGTGTCGAAACGGTGATAGCTTCTTCTTCACTGGTGAAACTGTCGACGTAGTCGTCCACGTAGTGGTATTCCTTGATGGCCAGAGGCATTCACGGTCTTCACATAGTCCGCCGAACATGGTGAGCAAGCTGCTCCGAACGTCATCACTTGCATCTCGTATGTGTCCGGCTACCGCTGGTCATCTCCGTTCCTCCACAGGAACCTCTGGGAACCTCTATCCTGTGGCTGCATTAGTACCTGATGAAACATCTCCTTGATGTCTGCACAAACCCCAACTGCTCCTTCCCGAAAATGGAAGAGCACTGCGGGGAGTGGCTTGTAGCGCTGTGGGCCTTTCAGTAGCGCTGAATTGAGGGACACGCCGTTCACCTTGGCAGCCGCGTCGAAGACCAGCCGGATTTTTCCAGGTTTGTTCGGGTTTTCCACCCCGAACTTTTTCTCTTGAGCGCCATATTGTAGCTCTCCGGCAGTCTCACCTCGTCGTCTCTCCATAGCAGCCCGGTTTCGTATCGTCGACCTACTCGCTTAGTCGTCTCCTCCAGGATTCTCAGGGCCCGTGCGTCACCGCCATCTGCGACTGACGGCGCCAGCTCCACTCCGCCAGCTGCGACTGGCTGTGCCGGCTTTACTCCGAAATTCTCGATTTCAAAATAATCGCTGACCATCTTCTCCAGAAGATTATCCTGGGGCACGGCTAGGAGGCACGAACTCTGAAGCGGTGAGCTCACCTTTCCGCTCACCGGTCCATACACCACCCATCCAAGTGCGGTGGCTGCTGCAAATGGTCCTCCAGATGCATAGCTTCTTGTTTTGAGGGGTATTCCAAGATGCGCATGATCCAGTCCAATTAGGATCCTCGGTGTCGCACCGAGGCAGGCGCGCATTCGCCTTCACTGCCTGTACATCATCCCGACGCAGGCTCTGCATCGGAAGGTTTAAATTGGCTACTCCGTACACGTTCTTTAGCCCATGGCGCTTTGGCTTGCCCGCTGCACTGATCTGCAGGCTGACCAATTTCGTGTGCTCTTTGGCAGATTTCCCACCAAACCATTGCACGTTCACTTGGCGACTCTCGCCTTTCAGGTTCAGGCTGCGGATGAGTTCGTCGTCGATGAGCGTGACAGACGATCCTTCATCCAGCAATGCATAGGTGTCGACCTACGTATTCTCCCCGTACAGCGTCACGGGTAGAATCCGGGATAGTAGGTGCCATCCAATCGAGTCAACGCAGCTCGGGTTCCGATGCGTCAATTCCTGGCGGTCACACGTTGATCGCCTTTAACTCGGGCTGACGTGGGACGTCTCCTCTCGTTGGAATCCACTGGTCGTGGCATTCCACTCCGTTTGCTGCTGTCTCTGAACAGCCGTCGGTCCTGACTGCTTCTCTGGTCGCTCCTGCGGCCTCCCTCTGCGACGTACGACCGTCTAGGATGTCCAGGTGACTCGTGGAGAAGGTAGTGATGCCTTATTTGGCATCCGTAGACGTTGCATCCGCGGCTCTTCCTGCAGAACCGGGACATGTGTCCGGGCTCCAGACACGAGAAGCATAGCCTCAACTTCCTTGCAGTCTCGATCCGCGTCGTCGTAGAAACGCCGTTGAATTCTTTGCAGTCCAGGGACTGGTGTTGGCCCTCGCATATAGGGCAACATCTGGGGCGGTTGGCATACCGCTCCTCCTCGCGAACATTATTCGCGTGCTGGATCCTTTGCTTCGGTTGCTCCTTGGCTCCAACGTCCGTGACAGTGCACACCAGTCTTGCGAATTCATGAAGCCATTCGCTTAGGTGCACCACTGTCGGATACAGTTGTACCGTGACCGCGTGCTTCGCCCAGCCCAACCTCTTGCTCAGCGGCAACTTGGCGATCAGGTCCTCCATTGGGGTGGGGTTCCCTCGGTGCTGGCTGCCGATCGTGGTTGACTGCAGAAACGCTGCCAGGTTGCTCACCTTCGTCGCGAACGGCACGATCCTTGCGATGTTGGCCTCCTGAATTGGCTGCACATCGAGCACGCTATCAAGTTGGCTACGGATGAGTAGCTCCGGACGTCCATACCGGAATTGAAGCTGCTCCATAACAGCTTCTACGTTGCTGGGATGGATGAGCAACGACTTCACTGTCTCGCTGGCATCGCCCTTCAGGGCTTTCACTAGCAGCTGGTTGTTTTCCAATTGTGTACACTGGTAGGCTGCCGTTGTCTCCGTGAACGCGCACAGGAATATTGGCCATTCCTCTGGCTGACCCTCGAAATCGGGAAGATCAGGCAATCTACGTGGCGTCCATCCAGGTATTCTCGCCGTCGCCACTTCATATGACAGGGGCGATGGTGCAGATACCTCCAAGTTGTGTGTCGGCTCCCGTGGCGGATGAACATAACCTCGCCCAGGCTGCGCCGTGGCTGTCACACAAAATGGCGGAGAATAGCCCACTGTTGTTGTTGGTGTGTGTGTCCGTGTGACTGGTTGCCCGTTTGCACAATGGCCGCCGAGCGGCCCCGCCAAATTTTCACTCCATTGTGGCGGCAAACTTGCACTCAATTGTGCCGGCAACTGTAGCGATGCTTGGAGTGAAGCTCCGTTTGCAGGTTGTCACTCATCGGCCTGGGCAGGTTTCCACTAGAACTCTGCTGTTGCGCTGCTCCCTGGCGTGGCAGCATTCCACTCAAACATGGCGGTGTATTCGCCGCACCGTTCACTCCAACGCCGCATGCCCCGATTCCAACGGGATCCCTGGCGGCCTCTGCTTGTCCTCCACTTGCCCTTCCCTTTTCCAGCTCTGACTCTAGACAAGCGATCCTTTCCATGTCCGTAATCTGTCCCGTTGCTTCGGGCTGCAGGTTAATTGCCGCTTTTCTGGCGGCTGTTCCACTTTCCTTCGGAGTCTGTGGCCGCTGCCGATCACCAGCCACACTCGCAGAGCTTGCCGGGGTGCAAGTTTCTGTGGCCATGGTGGTCGCAGTTGCGGGAACACCCGAGGTTTCCAGCCTGGGGCTACGCCGGGGCGAATGTTTCGTGGGCATCATCGCAGAGTGCGAATAAAAGATAATGTCGCCGCTTGGCCGATCACGGGGAATGCCTTTAAACAAACACTCTAGTGTTGGACAATAGTTGTTGGTGTTGTAAACGTATTATTCTGGAAGAGTTACATTGATTACTTAGCTATTACAACAACTTAGTCTTTAACCTACCGCAGTTTCTCTTCCCTTTTGTTGTGATGGCGCAAATCGGTCTAATTCCGCCAAATTGTTTTCCTCTGTTTACCCTATTAGTGGGACCGAATAACCTGAACTTAAATACCAAAGCTATAGATACATATAATACTGCGGCGCTAATTTTTAAACTTGACTAACTATCGATAACCCTAATCCGTTCCGCGACATCACTGTACTCTTTTTTTTTGTCGAAGGCCAAATACATTCCTATCATTGAAGGACAAATACTCGTGTGGGTAGGGTTTGGTATGTAACACATTCCTCGATCCTTTCGGAGGCGGGCTCGAAAAGGCGGGTGGTCGAAAAAATTGCCGACATGAGTGATATGTTCCCAAAATCGCAAATGAAAAAGCTCCTGCAAGTCGACACGGACCACCTCCGAGACCTTTTAGACTCTTAGGAGGTGCACCACAGGGTGGCTAGGAGCTTGGACTTTTTAGGAACCATTTTAAAGGTCGTGGCGGAAACTCCGGATGCGAATGATCTGGAAAAGATTACATTTAAGGAACAGCAACTTATCGATTTAAACAACAAACAAATAGAACATAATACTAAAGTTCAGAAGAACCTTAATCTTAAGCACGGCGAAAAAGTTGCAATTTGACACTTGCCATTAATACGAGATTTTACTTGCTCTTAATAGGATGCTCATGATGGAGTTGCAGAATTTAATGCTCGCGGTTACCCTAGCCAAAAAAATAATATTGTCTGTCCAAATATATTAGATCATGCAGATCTAGAAGCAGTTTGGTTAAAAGGGCCCACCAGCACACCCGTCAGGGACCTTTTGTCCGTGTTGTCCGTAAAGATACTCCAATCCGCTCACGTTTTACACTTTATAATTAAATTCCCTAAAATGAAGTTCGCATGCAAGAAAATCACCATCTTTTCTGTCACTCACCACAATGTAATGCTGCGGATCATGCATAACGTCATCGCTGATTGTGACGGCAAAATTCATCAAATTAGAAATTGCACTGCGTCACCAGGTGCCACATTTTGCCCATTAGCAACGGATGTGCCAGAGATCTCCATGCACGAGGGGTCCCCCATTGTGAAATCCAGCCAAGCGACCTACAACCGGTCACCCACGTAGATACCGTCATCCGTCATCATCAACGACCGGCCAGCCGCTGAGAACCGCCATCTTTGGCTAGCTGTTGGAAATGCATTTTCAGTTTTATTCTGTATGTAAAGAGGAAACAACCTCGCTGAATTTAAATAAAGAATAACTGCGGCATAGCCGTTTAAACCTAATATTTTATTGTCCACTGAGCTCAAGGCCAGCGACACGGTCAATCCCGCAAAGTAATCATCTTAATTCTACAACTGGGATTGGTATAAGTTACTCATTTGCATACAAGTGTGAGGCGGCAAGTGGCGAACACATCCGTGATTGTATCCTGAAAAGTAGGGAAGCCCCTCGTGCACTTTTCCGCACCAAAACCGCACATCCCGCCTGACGTACTCCTGGAAGGTGTGCCAGCTATAGAGATGGGCGGGAATTCATGCACACATAACAGAGGCTCCGTTGGGTTTTGTGCCGGCATTAACTATTGTAATTTTCCTTAATTAGTTCTCTCAGTGAATCTAGCCGCTTCGGTCCACAATTTGCTCCTTATTAGGAGTTCAATCTTTTTTGATTTTCCCATGCGCTTTATTGTTCTTTGTAGCCTAGGCTCATTAGTTAGATGGACTTTAATTTTGAAGTCAATATGTTCTATTGAGCTACCTTGTTACACATGGTGCCTTCGACGCCCTACACGAAAGGCCGCTAGTGCAAAGCGCCATCAACTGTTTGTGAATTGTTTTCGATTATTTTTTTTTCGTGGTGCGGTTGCGTCCAGGGGTCAGTTTTTAACTAAAACTGCAAAAAGCATATCCGCAACCCAATTAGATTATGTAATACTATGAATACGATCCTTAGCTTCACAGCCAACACCATCGGTAGCTCTACTTATCTTGTATATCTTGGATAAGCGATTTTCCCCAGATATATACGATATATCAAAAGTTGCGTTATCTCAAAGGCTACCCTCCTCCACATGAAATTTTTTTTCTTACGATTTACAAATTTGATATTAATGAAAGTGAATTAGATATTTAAAAAAAACCTTTCTATGGAAGTATAGCATGTGAAGTTAGTTACATTGGTTGTAAACTTACGTGTCTTTTAATTTAAGAGTCTTTATAATTTTTAAAGGAAACCTTAAGTAATTTAAAAAAAATCGTAGAACAAACATGGCTTCAATTTTAGTAATAAACACACTTTAACTTTTAGAAATTTTAAACATAAAAAATAAGGCATATGCGGACGGGACTTTTTCCATAATCATTTGGGAAATTCTTTAAAAATTGTTTTAACTGAATAAGTTTTGAATAAAATGTTGTATCGGGATGATACCTTTCATTTGGTAGATCACTCATTCAGATTGAACGCACACAGAAATTTTGAATTCTTCGGCTATATGATATATAGAGTCTTCACGCGCTAGCTACAAGCTAGGGCATGCGCGTCGCCACCTAGGGGACTTACGTCCGCTGTTATATTGGCATGAATTGGCATGTAATTATTTATCAAAATGGAATTTCATACTGTCTGCTCGTTAAAATGTATTAAACCGATTTCACTGACAGGCCGGGCCAGCATATTTTGTTGATAAAACAATTGCCAAATGTGCTGGCCTAACCGCTTGTGTGTCTGGTGCCATTGTCCGACAAGTTGACCTCCACCATGGAAAAAAATCCCTTTTGGATTAATTGCACAATTTTTTCCTAATCTGTTGAGAAAGTCAACATGAATTAGATAGATACTTCAAGTAAATCAAATAACTTTATGACGATTTTGATGTAATTAAGTGGTCAATAAGTTCGTCATTAAGTTCTACAATTTCTATTTCAATTGGATTGAACAAAAATTGTGATATGTTACAGCAAAAAAAACAGGCCAACAGCAAAAAATCTCCACGCATAATTTCACCCTCTCCATATCCTTTAGGGTCCCCTGATCAAAGTCCAAAACAAACATGGGTTTCCGCGGTACACCTAAAAGAAGAAATTGATCAAATTTTACCATATATTAAATTATGCAGGCCGTGTAATCGCCTTGATCATTATTTTCAGTACATTTCATTGTATGTATATCAACTAAAATTTAAAAATGGCATCTAGAAGTTACCAAATTTTTGGAATACTCATCCAAAGTTGAAATTTCTGATTTTCTACATTAATTTTTGGTTTTCTATGATTTCTTAACAAAACATTTTCTAATGAAAGATTTTTATTTTCTCATTGAAATCAAAAATATTTTCTTCAATTAAATAGGGTTTTTGCCTAAATTCTTTTTCAAAGCCAAATAGTAGGCTGTACATTTAAAATGGATGGCATTCAGTTTCTTAAGCTACTACCTTACTACCAATATGACGGCCGAAATTTGGACGTTTTTTTGAATTTTTGTTTAAAGAAGAAAATAAAATGCAATCGTCTTGTAACTTTTACATGTTTATTTTAATACTTTATAGGGTACAACAAATTTTTTTTGACTCAATTTTACTTTAAACTAGCTGTAACCTGCCACGCTTCTCTGTGGCGTATTGTGGTTGGACGATCAAGAAATGAAGAACACGACAGACACGCTTTTTTGTGTGCCTTGGTACATTCATCCCAAACAATGAGTTTACATACTCGCAGTTCTTTTCCCATACCTGATGTTGAAGTAAATTTGAAGAAATTTATGTTCACTGTCTGGGAACGGGAGCAGGGCGCCAGCTTTGTGATATATTTGCCCTTTGATTTTGAAAGTTGGCATGAATTCGTCAGTTACAATTTACGAACCAAATGACGTCAATTGGAAGCAAGAATTATATTTCTAAATATTTTATAGGAAATGCTTCGATTCAGAACATTGGTCTACTACCTTAAACTGCATACTTGAAGTTCCTCGAACAACAAGAAAGAATAGCTATCTTCGGGCGAAGCTGAAGTTGATACACTCTTGCAGTTAAGTAGAGTTTATAATTTTATATATGTATCGGATCAGATATAGTTCGTCGATCCTTATGAGAATTTCGATAAAATCGATTTCCTAAAATTTTGCAAGCTTATAGCTTAAAAACTGAGAGGCTGTGATTCCGAACGTGTGATCAAGAATTTATACTTTATAGGAACTGAGATGTCAAAAAAAAACAACTAAAACGAGAAAGGAAAGCTAACTTAGAAGTTGATATACCCTTACAGTTTTCTAATAAAAATGTACAACCAGACTCAAGCATCTTTAAAAGTAGAAGTTGATGAAAAATAGAACAGAAGGTTGCATCTTTAACAAGAAAGGAAAGCTAACTTCGGACGGAGCCGAAGTTGATATACCCTTGCATTTGAGTCGCAGTCCGCTAGGTGGCGCCACGCATCTTATATTATTAGATATATAGCGGATCGTATATAGTCAGCCGATCCTTATGAAATTTGGCATATCGAATTATTTTGCCAAAAGAGGAATCCATTGAAACTCCCTTCTAACTTGAAAAACAACGAAGTTATAGCATTTCCGTTCAATCAGTTATATGATAGCTATAGGATATAGTTGGCCGATCCTTATGAAATTCGACAAATCAGATTGTTTTTCCCAAAATAGAATCTGTACCAAATCCCATCTTTCTAACTTAAAAAACTACAAAAAACAACAAAAAAACAACAAACAGACGGACAGACGGACCGACGGACAGACGGACCGACGGACAGACGGACATGCTCATATCGACTCAGGAGGTGATCCTGATCAAGAATATGTATACTTTATAGGGTCGGAGATGTCTCCTTCACTGCGTTGCAAACTTTTGACCAAAATTATAATACCCTCTGCAAGGGTATAAAAATAGAAGTTGAAGAAAAATAGAATAAAGGGTTGTGCCATTTCCGATTGTTCAGTTATAAGGCAGCTATAGGATATAGTCGGCCGATCCGTATTCAATTTGGCAGATCGGATTAAATTGCCCAAAATAGAATCGGTAGAAAGTCCCATCATTCAAACTTAAAAAAAAAGATTACGCCAATTCCGATCGAACAGGGATATAGTCGGCCGATCCTTATGAAATTTTGCAGATAAGAATTTTGGCCTAATATAATAATGCAAACAATAGAAGTATGTGTGCAAAGTTTCAACTCGATAGCTTTAAAACTGACGGACTAGTTTGCGTAGAAACAGACAGACAACCGGACAATGGGACAGTCGGACATGCTCATATCGACTCAGGAGGTGATCCTGATCAAGAAAATATGTATATACTTTATATGGTCGGAGATGTTTCCCTCACTGCGTTGCACACTTTTGTCCAAAATTATAATACCCTCAGAAAGAGTTAATAACCAACATGAGCTGACATAAAAAATATAAAGCTGGATAAAAATATAAAGCTGAAAAAAAATCAGAAGCTGAATCAAAATCAACAATGATTTTATAAATCATAATCATATATATAATAATTATGTATATTATATATCAAGTGAAAAATATATACAAAATATATACTTTTGCTTTTATGTGAGTTAGCTTTAGCCTCTTAATATATATTTTAACTCGACTTTATTTTTGATTTTGAAAATAAAAAATTAAAAATCATGTCCAGTCTTAATGGCTTTAAGCCGATATTTTGCTAATAACGGAAACAAAATGTTATTTCTTCCCAGTCGCACGCAGAATTGGTCTTATCAATTTCTCCAAAACCAGTTTTAATAAGAGTTGAAAATGCAGAGAAGTGGAAAGTAATGACATTGTCGTCAAAATATTTAAAAAGTTAACATATTGGTAAATGCGTACTTTTAAAAAAAATTATTTGTTGCATGCATTACTTATGTATTTTAAAGATTCATTAAAGTACATATATATATATTTTTTTTAGAAGAATAAATATTTTCTTCTAAACATAATGTAGCCTACCCATTAAATCATTAAGTATGATATTTTTATCATAAGACGAAATTTTTGTTGTTCGTCTAGACATATGATTTAAATTGGGGAGACTTCGAGGCCCAAAACATAGCACCGTGGAAATCGTTAGTGGTTTTAAGTATTAAGTCGAATATGGACGATATATGTATAGCTCATATTTGGATCTTTGCGAAAGAATAAGTTTAAAAACAAATACCGTTTGTGTTACTGTTACAAAATTAATAACATTAATTGGTTGACAATGAATAAACAAAGTATGCTTTCCGACGTTATTTTGTTAATATATTGAATAAATAATATAAAACATTTTTGACCTACTTTTGTCTAAGTAAAAGAATACCAATTTTTACAAATATTAAAAGTCAGACCCCTAAATTCCTTAATTAAATTTCTCCATTTAAGTTTTTAAGTGAAGTCACGCTACTTTTAGAAGAAAAATTAGATGATTTTTATGTTATTGGGTACCAAAATTCCTTAAGCTATACCCGAATACTAGTGGCGTACAAGCGTTTGCATATATTGTATTCGTGTGTAAACATACATATTTATAATAAGTCAACCGCCGAGTCAGGTTCGCAGGTTATGAGCTGTAAGATTTGACTATTTTAGGAGTTATAGTACTTTAACCGAAGTATTGTTTGAATGAAGTTTAAATGAAGACTCCTGTGTGACTTTTCATAAAATTCGATTCGATTCAATATATTAATTATAACATATAATTAATTATAATTAAAAATTATTTTCATTATATTTATTTCCGGTTTATATTAATGATATTATTAATAGTAAGGCCATCTAATTTTTGCCATGAATTGCTTAGAATTATCTCTTATCATTAATATTAAGGAGCGTAAGATCCAGGATCTGGTGGTGGAACCAATTGTGGGAATTTTACTTTGCATACAAGGAAAGGGGCTATTTTAAGGTCAACTTTTAAAATTTTTCTCATCTTTTAAACTTTTTTTGACCCCAACGAACATATGAAATGTTTAATATTGCCAAGATTATATTTATCATTATGTTCAGCCGATTTCGAGTTTTAGCAAGACTAAAATTCCATTTTATATGTTTATTTATATTTTTTTTTTTTTCGAGCGTCTCCCTCGCATACGAACAACCCATCACCCGCCCACCCAACCGAAGGGCATTACCGCATATAATACGGCTATACGGGGAAAGATCCGACAGTAAACCGATTAAAAGATTAATTGTTTTAATATTTATGCAATTTTTTATATATTTTCATATGTATATTAATTATTATTATTGTGACAAAAATATTATTAATAATTATTGATAATTATTGTTTGACGGCAGGAAACAAAATTAAGGTTGATCTTAAAATAATTTTTCTCCTTGAAATCGGTTGCATCATATTGAATTGTGAGGGTCATGGAAGATTAATTGAACCACCCAGTAGGGCATCGGCCTGGCGCTATGGATTTTCTACACTACCTGATTATAATGACCATGAATTATACTGTGGTGGATTTACTCGACAGTGGAAACAAAACGGTGGTAAATGCGGCGAGTGTGGCGATGCGTGGGATATGCCGAAACCACGTCCTCATGAAAATGGTGGTCAATGGGGAAAAGGTTTGATTGTGCGAAGATATCGTCCTGGATCGAAAATGATGATTCGTATAGAGCTAACGGCTAGCCACATGGGGTAAGGCAGCTATATATAAAGCAGAATTTTATTAACATTGTTTTTTTTTATAGTTTTTTTGAGTTCCGAATATGTCCGACTCCAAGTGCAAAACAGGAATGCTTTGATCAGAATGTGCTGCGCATACTTGGGGGCTCTCCTTTTCAACCCAATCCTGAAGACATGAACTTTCGATTTTATCCACGAAACGGCAGTCGTATATATGAGATAAAAGCACAACTACCAGGTAATATTTTTGAACCACACAAAATTTATATAAAAACAGTGTTGTTATAATTGCTTTAAATTTTAGAATATACATGTGACCAATGCGTTCTTCAATGGCGCTATGTTGCCGGCAATAACTGGGGCATGTGCAGTGATGGGAATGGTGCTATTGGTTGCGGTCCTCAGGAAGAATTTCGGTCTTGTTCGGATATTGCCCTTACACGGGACGCTCAAAGCCCTTTTCGACCCTTGCATCCTTCCATTCTGGAACAAAATATAACTGGCACAGAGCCAAGTGCACAAAATTATGAAATCAAATCCCTGATTTATATACTTATTTCAATTTCTATTCTTTTGATACTCATTTGCTTGTTTTTAACCATTTGGTTCAAGTTTAAAGATTGTAAAGTATTTATTAAAAATTATTTTCTAAGCTGTAAAAAAACAAAATTTGTATCAAAAAATATAAACGTAAAAGAAATATTTAAAGGTTTAAAATGTGATAACATTGATGTAGTGAAGGATCTCAATGAGGTTCATGTTCAAAGTCCACCAATACCACCACCGCGAACTAAAAAAGTTAAACAAGAAATACACATAATAACTACTTGAGTGTTTTTTTAGACTGATATATTAATAAATTCATTAAATTTACAAGCTTAATAAAATAAAATTATTTATATCAAATATATATAAGCCTTCCAAATGTATAAGTTGAATTAATATTTTAATAAATTTTAAATATTCTTTAAGTATTTTATGACATAACAATAAGGAACTTGAAAAATGTGCGGATAAAAAGGTTCCTCTTCCACTTTAAAATAAAAATTATGTTAGCTACTAGTCAGAAAAATGATTCCGAAAATCTAATCCATCATCGCACAGAGCATACATCACAGACCACAACATTATCCCGGCACATACGTTTGGCTTTCTCGATAGTCATGGCACAATCGATCAGGTTGTCCGAACTGTCTTTGCTGTTCCTTGCTCATAACTATTGCCGTGCCTAGCTCATAGAGATTTTGAGAACGTTTCACCGAATTTATTGATCCAACGTGATGGCCCGAGCCCAAAAATAACACAGATAGCTTTGTTCTCATTGAAGCCTCTTTTATTCAAAGACTCTATACAATGCACTATGGTTCAGATTCCATTTTTTTGGCACAAAGTCGATTTTTAATATATCGTTGTTTTCTTATTTTATTGTTAAAGTAAATTTATCATAAATTTAAAAAAAAAAATTTTAATAAAAGACTTTAAAAGCGCCACCAAAGCTTTTGAGAGCTTTTAGAAGTAAGCTTGCGATCAGCTCTTTTCGAATAGAAATGCTGTGTCACACGAGTTAAATTGGTCCACAAAATTCAACTAAATTATGAAAAGTAACGTAAAGTAAGGTCTTTAAGGTATGCACTATTTAATTTATATTGTTATTTTATGTGTAGTTCTAAGGATTTAATATTGTTTAATGTCCAATTTATGTGTATTTTTTTAGAAAACTAACATGCGTTCTCCGTGTTTTGTGGAATATAACTAATAAGCTTTTCCATACTGAAAGCAACTAATTGGTCCAGATTGTACTTGTGAGTGTTATCTTTAACCACAAACCAAAAACTTATCCCCGTTTGTCCCCCTTTTCTCACATTTTGGTAATATAGAGGCACGTATGAGTTTAGTCACAGCGAACTTTCCGAAATATGGAAAAAAACGGAATCCGGACCAATGTACAGATTTCGACTTTTAAACTCCCCGTATTCTGCTCCTCCGCCGGATCCTTGCTGCTCCTCCGGTTGCTTCTGCTTCGCCGTCAATGGTTGTCCTCCCATCGTTCACCAGTCGCCGTTTCGCGCTGGTCGCCAATAAACTCACCCTCAGGCAATCTCTTAGCAGGATATGCGACAGTTCGTGCTTTGGAAATCTCGAAGGAGAATTATGATGTCGCGTTGCATCTCTTGGAGAAACGATTTAATAACCGTCGTTTTGTATTCCATGCTAATGTGAACGAGATTCTGTGCCTCAATCGATTGCCAGCAGCGGTTCCATCTGAAAGACCCACTCTGGAGCAAAGGGCAAGGGTCCTGCTAATCCAGCCTCCGTACGCTAACGTGACAGGTTAAAAGTACGCTAATTCGTTTCCAGCACTGCAGCGGGAATTCGCTTGTGTGCACAAGTTCACAAGTTTCAATGAATTCAACTGCCAGCAAATATTTCTGCCCTTCTCTGCTCTTCCACCGGATCCATGCTGCTCCTCCGGCTACTGTTGGCTCTTTTTCAACGTCGCCGTTCCGTGTTGATTGCCAACATTACCACTCTTCGGGCCTACGCCAGGAAGAATGGATAAGCCTGGTTTCTAGCTGCTGGTTCAACTTATGGTTCCTTTTGTTCGGATTCCCGCACTCGTACTGTTGTATCCTGCGTGGCTCTCCTTCTGTTTCTGCCGCGTAAATGCTCGTTGCGCGCCGGTGGCTGCTTCTGTTGTCGTTATTGTGTTCGCTCTGTGTCTCTGCTCCTGCTTCGTTTCTGCTGCGGGCTCACTGAGCTCATCGTAGGCAATGAACTGGTTGGTCGCCAATAGGCACACCTCCCAGACAAACGCCTGGCAGGATACGCGGTCTTGGTACCTGGCAGCCGAACAAGCACAGGCATTAAGCCATTAAGCACAGGCATGCAGTATTCGTGGCGGTCCAGAGACTAGGCGTCCTCTCGAAATTCTCGAAATTTCTCCCCCGCTGTCACTCTCCTGGGGACGCTGCTTCTCCAAGGACTGTTACATTCCATGTTACGTTTTCCCCTTTCCCATGGTGCTTAACACTCGGATGCCTCTCCTCCTTGAATGAGGGAGATTTCACCTCCTCACACTTCCTCCTGCTTCGGAGATGGTGTGTGGACGATCTTCTCTCCGCAATCCGCGTCTCAATTTCTTTTTCAAAAATTAAGTTTTGTTTTTGTTTTTTTTTTTTAAATGTGGGTACCCGTATCCACCTCTCCCCTTCTTCTGGAAACGAAAACGACAGGGTCGTTCCCTTTTTTTCTATTATTTTAATTATTATTTATATAATTATTTTTTATTTTACATTTTTTTCAAATTACTTTTTTCACGTTGTGTGTTTTTTGTATGTATATATATTATTTATTTTTTTTTTTTTTGGTTTAGATTTTTTTTAAATTTTTAATTTTTTATATATGGTATATTATTAATTTTATCTATTTTTCTATTTCTATGCTTTTGGTTGGCCTTTGTGCTCGCTTAGGTGTGCCCTCTTCTCCTTCGTGCCGAATTTCCGAGTCACTGGACAAACGAACTCCACAACCGTGGGCGGCCTGTCGTTAGTTTCGTGGTGAATTGATGCCGCCCGTTGAGCTCGTCGAGGAACTTTTTGAAGTCCCACCTGGAGAATTGATCACCATTATCTGTCACCATTACTTTTGGCACCCGTATCGTGCGACAATAATTTCGCGAATCTCCTTTTGTAGCGCCTCGGTCGTTGCCTTTCGTTACGTTATTCCGTACACTTCGAGAATCGGTCCATCATTGCCAGTAACATTGTGTTTCCATGTTTGCATCCCTTCTCTTGCTGCCTGTTTTGGACAGGCGGTTGATGGAACTCCTCCAACACATGATGCAACTGCTCATGAATTCTTTCCACATTGGCCACTCCTCATCGTACATTATGGCCATCTTTGCGCTCTACCCTGAAGTACCTCTGGCATCGCCTTCGGGAATGTGCTTATATTCAGACCGTAACACTATGCCGACCCTAACACTCAGTTCACGAATTCTAAAGGGTTTCCTGTTCAGTCGAACCGGAATGACCAATCCTCTACTTGGCTTGCCACCTTCACATAGTCCACATGCACCGGGACCGGCTATCGCCATTCTGACTACATGCTCTACCAATATTTAACTCCTTGTACCACCACACTTTGTATGAGCTTTACGGACTCGCTCACCGTGAGTCACGGATGCCCTCTCGTCGCACACCAGCTCATCGCTAGCGAACTGCCCATCTATAGCACAGTTGGAATGTTTTTCCTCCGTCTATATCACTACGAACCCAATTTACTGCTGAGTTTCAAATTGGGGTGATTGTGTTGCTCGGGTACTCACATTTGGGTGGGCATCATTATATTCTCGGGCTTTTCTATGTACTCACGTTGTGCACAAGCTTTGTGATCAAAATGTTATTTGAGAGAGGAATTTGGCGACTCGTATGTGATTTTTGGTGTAAAATTGCTGCTGCGTACTGAATTCAGAGAAATGGTTGAGCTGTCGATGTGCTCCTCGAAGTTAAGCTGTAAGTTTAAATCACCTTGTGCCCTTACTTACTTATTGTATTTTGACTAGAAGCGTTCCTAGTAGAGCGTTGGCAGATGAGAGGTTCTGGAGCGATCTATTAGATTGCATGGAATATTCTCCCTCTCATAAAAGTCGATTAGATCAAGCAGTTTTCTGGGGTCTGCAGGACAGTAGGTTAGGCTATCCGGAGAGACGTAATACAGTTTTTTTAAGTACCTTTGCGAGACGACCGGCGAACTCCAGAGTGTATATTTCGCGTTTCAGCTGCTAGAAATCTCTCCCCGAAAGCGTTGAAGAAGTCCAAGATTGTGCCTTCGAAGTTGAGGGGGACAGTAAGATGCTGAAAAAGTCATGTTGCCGCTGTGAGATTGTAGGGCTATTAATGGGGCTGGTAGATAGTTTTTTTTTGCAAGACTGTGCTAAAAGATGTGCTTGATTTGGTCAAAGAACTTTACTCCGTGCGCTGTTCTGTAGAACAAATAGCTACTAAAATAGAAGTTGTATTTATTTGTGATATGTGTTTTTGTCACCAGCATAATATCGGTGTAATTTTGTTTGGAGGAATTTTGGTTTTCCCAGTTCCACATTTCTATTCGAACAACCTGCATCTATTATTATTGTTGGGATTCGAAAATCTGGATTAAGATGTTTTGAATTTGCACAAGGTTATGCATAATGTTTTTTTTCTGTAAGCTACGAAGGTTATTTTCTGCAGGTTGGCCATCTTGGCTTCGATATTACTTTGGCAGCGCCTTGAAGGTTTGATTTTGGAGCGCTGGCGTATAAATTTCTTCCCGTGTTTGAAAGACTCAATGAAGATCTGGCACCTTTAAAGGATCTGTTCTGTTCTGTACCGCTATAGCCTCTCATATTTTTTTTGTGTATGTGGGTTTTTTTAGCATTAACTAAATTTTTATTTATTTAATTAAAAACAAGAAAGGAAAGCTAACTTCGGGCAGAGCCGAAGTTTATATACCCTTGCAGTTGAGTCGCAGTCCGCTAGGTGGCGCCACGCATCTTATATTATTAGATACATAGCGGATCGTATATAGTTGGCCGATCCTTATGAAATTTGGTATATCGAATTATTTTGCCACAAGAGGAATCCATTGAAACTCCCATCCTTCTAACTTGAAACAACACCAAAGTTATGCCAATTTCGATCGTTCTATGATAGCTATAGGATATAGTCGGCCGATCCTTATGAAATTTTGTACGATATGTAATTTTGTACGTAAGATATTTTGGTCAAATATAACATGTGTGGAAAGTCCCAACCCTCTAACTTAAAAAACACCAAAGTTATGGCATTTCCGATCAATCAGTTATGTGGCAGCTTTAGGATATAGTCGACCGATCCCGGCCGTTCCGACTTATATACTGCCTGCAAAGGGTGTGTGCAAAGTTTCAACTCGATAGCTTTAAAACTGAGAGACTAGTTTGCGTAGAAAGGGACAGACGGACCGACGGACAGACGGACATACTCATATCGACTCAGGAGGTGATCCTGATCAAGAATATATATACTTTATAGGGTCGGAGATGTCTCCTTCACTGCGTTGCACACTTTTGACCAAAATTATAATACCCTCTGCAAGGGTATAATAACATCATGGGGGGTGGAACGAACTGTTTTTGTTGTTCGGCTAGCTCACAAAGATTGTGGAAACGTTTCCCCGAAATTATTTTTTCGTCGTGATTACCCGAGCCCAGAAATAATTCACACAGCTTTTTTTCGGCAAATGCCTTCTTTATTCAAAGGCATTGACTCTTTACAATGTACATATTGTGGCCTCTCGCTGCCTCGCTCGCTGCTGATATGCGTTCTCTGTACCTAGCAGCCGCACTCCACACCCTTCAGGGTGTCTATCCTGGTTGCATTGTTGCATGGATAAAAAAAAAAATACTATAACTATATATATGTATATAAATATATTTAAACAATAAACAAATAAAAAAAATGCTTATATATTTTATAATAACAAATTTAAAACAAAATAATTTACATTTTTAAGAAAAAAGAAGAACCAGAAAACAAAAACATAAAATTCATTAATTTAAAACATAAAGAAAAAACACAACATGAAACAAATTTTAAAAAAACATATAAAAACAAGAAAGGAAAGCTAACTTAGGGCGGAGCCGAAGTTGATATACCCTTGCAGTTAAGTTGTGCCATTTCCTATCGTTCAGTTATATGGCGGCTATTGGATATAGTCAGTCAATCCTGACGAAATTTGGCAGAACACAAAATTTTTCCCGAAATGGAATCCGTTGAAAGTCCCATCATTCTAGCTTAAAAGAGACCAAATTTATGCCAATTCCGATCGTTCAGTTATATGGCAACTATAGGATATATGAAATTGGGCAAATCAGATTATTTTGCCCAAAATGGAATCTGTACCAAGTCCCATCTGTCTAACTTAAAAAACACCAAAGTTATACCAATTCCGATCGTTCTATGACTGCTATAGGATGCCAAATATACCATGTGTGGAAAGTCCCAACCCTCTAACTTAAAAAAAACCAAAGTTATGGCATTTCCGATTAATATAGTCGACCGATCCTGACCGTTGTTTTTCAAGTTAGAAGGATGGGAGAACACATAATATACAGAATATTAAAGTAACCTCTGGACAGGCGATTCACAGTTAGAAATACTTCAATTATAAGGATAAACACCAAAACTCTTTTTTTTTTAACTCCATAGATTTTGACATTCAAAAAGGTGAAATAATTAAAAACCTTTCCAAAGACGTAATAAATTTTTCGATAGCAAAGGTTTTGGAATTTGGTTAGTTTAAAAATTTTAATTAAAAATTTGCCCAAAATTCCAAAATCCAAAATTGTTTCGTAATTGTGGGAAACCAAATTTTTTAAACAAATTAACAGATGGGAAGCCTATCCTTATGAAAGTTTCTCTATATTATAAATTATCAGAAAACAAGAAAGGAAAGCTAACTTCGGGCGGAGCCGAAGTTGATATACCCTTGCAGTTCAGTCGCAGTCCGCTAGGTGGCGCCACGCATCTTATATTATTAGATATATAGAAGATCGTATATAGTCGGCCGATCCTTATGAAATTTGGCAAATCAGATTATTTTGTCCAAAATAGAATCTGTACCAAGTCCCATCTTTCTAACTTAAAAAACACCAAAGTTATACCAACTTCGATCGTTGTATGACAGCTATAGGATATAGTCGGCCGATCCTTATGAAATTTTGTACATAAGATATTTTGGTCAAATATAACATGCGCGGAAAGTCCCAACCCTCTATCTTAAAAAACACCAAAGTTATGGCATTTCCGATCAATCAGTTATATGGCAGCTATAGGATATAGTCGACCGATCTCGGCCGTTCCGACTTATGTACTACCTGCAAGGAAAAGAAGGATGTGTGCAAAGTTTCAATTCGATAGCTCTAAAACTGAGAGACTAGTTTGCGTAGAAACCGACAGACAGACGGACAGACAGACAGACGGACAGACGGACCGACGGACAGACGGACAGACGGACATGCTTATATCGACTCAGGAGGTGATCCTGATCAAGAATATATATACTTTATAGGGTCGGAGATGTCTCCTTCACTGCGTTGCACACTTTTGACCAAAATTATAATACCCTCTGCAAGGGTATAAAAAAATAAGAAAGGAAAGCTAACTTCGAGCGGTGCCGAAGTTGATATAACCTTGCAGTTAAGCAGAAGCTTATATTATTATTATACATATATATCGGATCGTATATAGTTGTCCGATCCTTATGAGAATTTCACCATCAAAAAAATTTCTAACAAAAATATTGGAAAAAGCCCCAAGCATCTTTAAAAATAGCAAGGTTGTGCCATTTCCGATCGTTCAGTTATATGGCGGGTATAGAATATAGTCGGCCGAACGTTATGAAACATAGGATTAGATTGCCCAAAACGGAAACCGTAGATAGTCCCATCATTCAAGCTTCAAAAACAACAAAATAAGCCAATTATCCTAATAAAATTTTGTAAATCGGATAAAATTGCCCAAAAATGCAATCCATACGAAGTCCCATCTTTCTAACTTACAAAACATATGACATAACATATGACACAACATAAACATATGACAGCTTTAGGATATGGTCGGCCGATCCTTATGAATTCCAACCCACCAACTTAAAAAACACCAAAGTTATGGCATATCCGATCAATAAGTTATAAGGCAGCTTTAGGATATAGTCGTCCGATAGACAAATACAGTAAAAGTTGAAAGAATTTACTCTTTTTAAGTTTATTGCACACATTAACAAGCTTAAAAATTCCAGCAGTACTGAAATTCCTGTCACCGCCTTTTCCGACCGTTATGTCAAATTTCGTTCGAAAAACAAATCAATTCAACAAGGTTTGCCCTTCGAACGTCAAAACAAAGTAGGCGAAGTAATTCTGGCGGCCCTCTGCTACTGCTAGAGTTCGAAAATACGCATATTCGATATTAGTTATTAATCTAATATTACTAATATTAATTACTAATATTTTTTTGTCATTCAAAATTTTTTGCGCGAAAACTTTAACCCCATGATGGTTCAATGATGAAGGTATCTGCATGTTAATCGTAAGGTCGTGGGTTCGATTCCAAGGGGAAAAATCTTTTTTATGAGTTGATTATTTTTTCCTTTAATTTTTTTTTAATAAATAGTCTCAAAATAAACTGTTATATTCAATATTTTTTCTTATCAAATTGAATACAATACAATTTAATATCAATTGAAACAAGACCTTTCAATTGGTATATAATTCATTTAGATCGGTTGCCTACGGAAAATTTTTAAAATTAAAAAATTAAAAAAAACGGTTTTCCAGTTTTTCTAGTTCAACAAATTGTTGGATGTTGAGTGTAACACTTTATTTTGGGTGTGCGATATAAAATAATAAATATTAGAAAAGTATTGGCAGAGTTGCTTTGCCTAGTTTTTTTTGTAGCTTTAAATCCATGATTTGGCCCAAAAACGGTGGTGGCTGTAATTTAAGTAAAGCAGTATTTTATTTATATGCATTCTATGTTCAGTGGGCATTTGTATGTAAAATTGTGCATTTGTGAGTCTTCTCATTAAGACATGAGACTCTGAGCAGAAGCAGAAGGGGCCGTAAAAGTCCCCTTCGCCCCGGCGGAGCCCCAGGCTGGAAGCCTCGGGTGTTCCCGCTACAGCGACCACCATGGCCACAGCAACTTGCACCCCGGCAAGCTCAGCGAGTGTGACTGGTGATCGGCAGCGGCCACAGACTCCGAAGGAAAGTGGAACAGCCGCCAGGAAAGTGGCAAGTAACCTGCAGCCCGAAGCAACGGGACAGATTACGGACCAAACAACTTTACAAGTGGCGGCCCTAATGGAAAGGATCGCACGTCTCGAGTCGAAACTGGAAAAGGCAAAGGCAAGTGGAGGCCGCCAGGGTTCTCGTTGGAATCGGGGCACGCGGCATTAGAGTGAGCGGTGCGGCGAATACACCGCCATGTTTGAGTGGAATGCTGCCACGCCAGGGAGCAGCGCAACAGCAGAGTTTTAGTGGAAACCTGGGCAGCCAGGCAGATGAGTGACAACCTGCAAACGGAGCTTCACTCCAAGCATCGCTACAGTTGCCGGCACAATTGAGTGCAAGTTTGCCGCCACAATGGAGTGAAAATTTGGCGCCGCCGCTCGGCCGCCATTGTGCAAACGGGCAACCAGTCACACGGACACACACACCAACAACAACAGTGGGCTATTCTCCGCCATTTTGTGTGACAGCCACGGCGCAGCCTGGGCTAGGTTATGTTCATCCGCCACGGGAGCCGACACACAACTTGGAGGTATCTGCACCATCGCCCCTGTCATATGAAGTGGCGACGGCGAGAATACCTGGATGGACGCCACGTAGATTGCCTGATCTTCCCGATTTCGAGGGTCAGCCAGAGGAATGGCCAATATTCCTGTGCGCGTTTACGGAGACAACGGCAGCCTACCAGTGTACACAATTGGAAAACAACCAGCGGCTAGTGAAAGCCCTGAAGGGCGATGCCCGCGAGACAGTGAAGTCGTTGCTCATCCATCCCAGCAACGTAGAAGCTGTTATGGAGCAGCTTCAATTCCGGTATGGACGTCCGGAGCTACTCATCCGTAGCCAACTGAATAGCGTGATCGATGTGCAGCCAATTCAGGAGGCCAACATCGCAAGCATCGTGCCGTTCGCGACGAAGGTGAGCAACCTGGCAGCGTTCCTGCAGTCAACCACGATCGGCAGCCAGCACCTAGGGAACCCAACCCCAATGGAGGACCTGATCGCCAAGTTGCCGCTGAGCAAGAGGTTGGACTGGGCGAAGCACGCGGTCACGGTACAACTGTATCCGACAGTGGTGCACCTAAGCGAATGGCTTCATGAATTCGCAAGACTGGTGTGCACTGTCACGGACGTTGGAGTCAAGGAGCAACCGAAGCGAAGGATCCAGCACGCGAATAATGTTCGCGAGGAGGAGCGGTATGCCAACCGCCCCAGATGTTGCCCTATATGCGAGTGCAGTCCCTGGACTGCAAAGAATTCAACGGCGTTTCTACGATGACGCGGATCGAGTCTGCAAGGAAGTTGAGGCTATGCTTCTCGTGTCTGGAGCCCGGACACATGTCCCGGTTCTGCAGGAAGAGCCGCGGATGCAACGTCTACGGATGCCAAATGAGGCATCACTACCTTCTCCACGAGTCACCTGGACATCCTAGACGGTCGTACGTCGCAGAGGGAGGCCGCAGGAGCGACCAGAGAAGCAGTCAGGACCGACGGCTGTTCAGAGACAGCAGCAAACGGAGTGGAATGCCACGACCAGTGGATTCCAACGAGAGGAGACGTCCCACGTCAGCCCGAGTTAAAGGCGATCAACGTGTGACCGCCAGGAATTGACGCATCGGAACCCGAGCTGCGTTGACTCGATTGGATGGCACCTACTATCCCGGATTCTACCCGTGACGCTGTACGGGGAGAATACGTAGGTCGACACCTATGCATTGCTGGATGAAGGATCGTCTGTCACGCTCATCGACGACGAACTCATCCGCAGCCTGAACCTGAAAGGCGAGAGTCGCCAAGTGAACGTGCAATGGTTTGGTGGGAAATCTGCCAAAGAGCACACGAAATTGGTCAGCCTGCAGATCAGTACAGCGGGCAAGCCAAAGCGCCATGGGCTAAAGAACGTGTACGGAGTAGCCAATTTGAACCTTCCAATGCAGAGCCTGCGTCGGGATGATGTACAGGCAGTGAAGGCGAATGCGCGCCTGCCTCGGTGCGACACCGAGAATCCTAATTGGACTGGATCATGCGCATCTTGGAATACCCCTCAAAACAAGAAGCTATGCATCTGGAGGACCATTTGCAGCAGCCACCGCACTTGGATGGGTGGTGTATGGACCGGTGAGCGGAAAGGTGAGCTCACCGCTTCAGAGTTCGTGCCTCCTAGCCGTGCCCCAGGATAATCTTCTGGAGAAGATGGTCAGCGATTATTTTGAAATCGAGAATTTCGGAGTAAAGCCGGCACAGCCAGTCGCAGCTGGCGGAGTGGAGCTGGCGCCGTCAGTCGCAGATGGCGGTGACGCACGGGCCCTGAGAATCCTGGAGGAGACGACTAAGCGAGTAGGTCGACGATACGAAACCGGGCTGCTATGGAGAGACGACGAGGTGAGACTGCCGGAGAGCTACAATATGGCGCTCAAGAGAAAAAGTTCGGGGTGGAAAACCCAAACAAACCTGGAAAAATCCGGCTGGTCTTCGACGCGGCTGCCAAGGTGAACGGCGTGTCCCTCAATTCAGCGCTACTGAAAGGCCCACAGCGCTACAAGCCACTCCCCGCAGTGCTCTTCCATTTTCGGGAAGGAGCAGTTGGGGTTTGTGCAGACATCAAGGAGATGTTTCATCAGGTACTAATGCAGCCACAGGATAGAGGTTCCCAGAGGTTCCTGTGGAGGAACGGAGATGACCAGCGGTAGCCAAACACATACGAGATGCAAGTGATGACGTTCGGAGCAGCTTGCTCACCATGTTCGGCGGACTATGTGAAGACCGTGAATGCCTCTGGCCATCAAGGAATACCACTACGTGGACGACTACGTCGACAGTTTCACCGGTGAAGAAGAAGCTATCACCGTTTCGACACGGGTGAGAAAAATTCATGCAGATGCAGGATTTGACTTGTGTCGATTTACTTCCAGTTCGGCAAGTGTGGTCAGAGCGTTGAACCCACTTGAATCCATCGCTAGCGACAGATGGACCGAAGCTGAGGAGAAGTTACTAGAAATGTACTGACAGCCGGCTGCAGATGACTTCAAGTTCGGCATCAAATATCATCGAGTCCCGAGATCGTGATGACAGGGGAACGCGTCCCTACCAAGAGGAACTCCAAAGCCTGGTCATGTCCACGTTTGACCCGATTGGATTCCTGAGCTGCTACACGGAGAACGGAGACGTGCAGGCGCATTTCATAAGCTCCAAGACGAAATGCGCTCCGATGAGGACTATGTCGATCCCGCGACTGGAACTTCAAGCAGCAGGATTGGGCACGAGACTGATGGACACCGTCAAGCAAGAGCACGGTGTGGCGATCAGCAGCTGCGTATTATGGACGGACTCTAAGACTGTGTTGCACTGGATAAGCAGCACACACCGGAGATACAAGCAGTTCGTCGGTAACCGGGAGGCGGAGATCTTGGAACCCACGGAGGCGTCCCAGTGGAGGTGGATTCCGTCGGGCGAAAACGTGGCAGACGACGTGACGAGGCCGCGCAAGGCCGTGGACCTGAGCATCGGTTCGCGATGGCTAAGCGGTCCACCATTTCTACGAGGACCAGAGGAAAGCTGGCCAAGATCGAGCGAGGGGTGGATCCCTCCGACGCCCGACGAAGAGGAAATGAAATGTGAGTTTGCCTTGGTCATGGTAAACTTTATATCCTTGCAGAGATTCTCGAACTACAATCGACTGTTGAGGAGCACCGCATGGGTGCTCAGATTTATTCGACGGCGTCGTGGAAGAGGTGTTCACTGGGAGAGATGGAGTACCTCGTCGAGCGGCAGTGCGGACTAACGATCGAGCCAAGAAAATAATGCGTCCCGCTTCGAAGTTAGCTGTCCTGGATGTGGTGAATGCGGCTGCTTCACGGGGGTGGGGATGTCGCGGAACGGATTAGGGTTATCGATAGTTAGTCAAGTTTAAACTTAGCGCCGCAGTATTATATGTATCGATAGCTTTGGTATTTAAGTTCAGGTTATTCGGTCCCACTAAATAGGGTAAACAGAGGAACACAATTTGGCGGAATTAGACCGATTTGCGCCATCTCATCAAGAGGGAAGAGAAACTGCGGTTGGTTAAAGACAAACCGAACTCCAACTATTGTCCAGCACTAGTGTGTTTTGTTTAAAGGCATTCCCCGTGATCGGCCAAGCGGCGACAGTAGCTAATATTTGCTAATATATGCAAAGGTATAAAATTCTGCCAACTTTACAAACGAAATTCCCATTGCCGCGCTGTTTGAAATTCTTGAACAGTACATAAAACGTCAATTTATTGAAAAAAGTTATTTTGTGAAGAAGGATATCCCTCCCCTAGTGTGATAGTATATGATCATTTTGAGAACACCCCCCACGCCCATGAGTGTCACGTAATACTTGAACGGCCCCAAAATTACATCAAAATTTGCCATCAAGTAACAGAGTCCAAGGTTAGCCAAGTGCAGAGCGTTGAGGTTTCTAACACGGAGAGCCTGAGTTGGAGTCCTAATTAAGTCAATGTTTATATTTTACTTTTTAAGCCATTTTTATACCCTTGCAGGGGTATTATAATTTTGGTCAAAAGTGTGCAACGCAGTGAAGGAGACATCTCCGACCCTATAAAGTATATATATTCTTGATCAGGATCACCTCCTGAGTCGATATGAGCATGTCCGTTTGTCCGTCTGTCTGTTTCTACGCAAACTAGTCTCTCAGTTTTAAAGCTATCGAGTTGAAACTTTGCACACACCCTTCTTTCCTTTGCAGGCAGTACATAAGTCGGAACGGCCGGGATCGGCCGACTATATCCTATAGCTGCCATATAACTGATTGATCGGAAATGCCATAACTTCGTTGTTTTTTAAGTTAGAAGGATGGGATTTTTAATGGATGCCTCTTTGGGCAAAATAATTCGATATGCCAAGTTTCATAATCGGCCGACTATATACGATCCGTTATATATCTAACAATATAAGATGCGTGGAACTCCGCCCGAAGTTAGCTTTCCTTTCTTGTTTTATTTGGATTTTATTTTTAGATAAATAAACTGAAAGCTGAAAAGATATACTCCATATTTTTTGGGGTATTGCCATTTGGGCAGCAGACTTATTGCCATATGCAGACTCCAAAAAGCAAAGTGTACTATAAAGAAGTTTGTTCTCAAAAGAGGTGAAATGGATATTTAAAACACCTTTTCAACGGTGTAAAGCACGTTTTAATATCTTTCTTAATTATAAAGTTATGAATTTTTCAATTAACAACGTTTTTTTAATATTTTGACGTAAGCTTAAGGTATTTCAAAAAGTTTTAGAACAATAGTTGCTCATATGATAGTAACAAAAATCTCCAATTTTTTTTGCCCACAGTGATATTGAAAACAAAAAGGAAAACAAGAAAAGAAAGCTAACTTCGGGCGGAGCCGGAGTTATATACCCTTGCAGTTGAGTCGCAGTCCGCTAAGTGGTGCCACGCATCTTATATTATTAGATATATAGCGGATCGTATATAGTTGGCCGATCTTAATGAAATTTGGCATATCAAATTATTTTGCCCAAAGAGGAATCCATTGAAACTCCCATCCTTCTAACTTGAAAAACAACGAAGTTATGGCATTTCCGATCAATCATTTATATGGCACCTATAGGATATAGACGACCGATCCTTATGAAATTTGCAGATCGTATACGTTTCCCCAAATTAGAATCCATAGAAACTCCCATCCTTCTAACTTGAAAAAAAATGAAGTTATGGCATTTCCGATCAATCAGTTATATGGTAGCTATAGGATATAGACGGCCGATCCTTATGAAATTTGGCAGATCGTATACGTTTGCCCAAATTAGAATCCATAAAAAGTCCCATTCTTCTAACTTGAAAAACAACGAAGTTATGGCATTTCCGATCAATCAGTTATATGGCAGCTATAGGATATAGTGGGCCGATCCCGGCCGTTCCGACTTATGTACTGCCTGCAAAGGAAAGAAGGATGTGTGCAAAGTTTCAACTCGATAGCTTTAAAACTGAGAGACAAGTTTGCGTAGAAACAGACAGACAGACAGACAGACAGACAGACGGACAGACGGGCATGCTCATATCGACTCAGGAGGTGATCCTGATCAAGAATATATATACTTTATAGGGTCGGAGAGGGGGGCCTCGTAGCCTAGCGGTTAGCACGCTAGCTCGCTAAGCATGAGGTTGTGGGTTCGATTCCCACTCATGACAAGTGCATGACCCCACACTTTCGGCTTGTAATATTTATACTGTGTAATTGTAAGCAATTCATAATGGCCTCTTGCTAGCTCAGCGGTAGCGTATTTGCCTACCAAACAAGAGGTCGTGGGTTCGATCCCGACCCGATATTTATGAAAAAGTCAAAAGCGGAACTCCCAGATGTCGACAAGTGGCAGCCCCACTACATGGGATAAGTCGCGTCCGGCCAATCACCGGGCCGAACGAAAATAAAAATGATTACAAGAACAAATACAAGTACAATCGAACCAAATGACACTCCAAAACCGATGACGACCCTTCGCATCTCGAAACGGACACGAATTGGACAATGGAAGTTCCATTATGGAACGTTAGGACTCTGATGGAGCCATCCAGATTGGCGCAGTTGGAGAACGAGATGGACCGACTGCCGATCGCAATTGCTGGCATCAGCGAGATGAGATGGAGTGGGAAGGGAGCAACAACAACATCACAAAGTAATCTAGTGTTGCATAGCGGAAGCAGTGATGGTGGACGAAATGGAGTAGGGATTTATGTGTCGAGGAAATTTAAACAGACACTTATCTCCTGGAACCCCCCCGTCTCTGACAGAATCATCACCGCCAGATTCCGATGCAACGCCAGGCACATCACCATCGTGCAATGCTATGCCCCAACAGAAGACGCCAGCGATGACATCAAAGACGACTTCTACAACGCACTCATCTCATCTCTCAACAAGGTCATAAGAGGCGACATCAAGATTCTCATGGGTGACTTCAATGCGAAAGTCGGCCCCAACAACACCGGATTGGAATCAACCATGGGCCGGCATGGTATCGGCAAGCGAAATGACAATGGAGACAGGCTGATCCACTTATGCCAGACCTTCCAGTTGGTCATTGGAGGAACAGTATTTCCCCACAGGGAAGTTCATAAATATACATGGACATCTCCAGATGGAAATACCCGCAACCAAATCGACCACCTGTGCATAAGTAAGAGATGGAGGCGTTCGCTGAGAGATGTACGCAATAGGAGAGGCGCGTCAATAGACAGTGACCACGAGCTTGTAGTTGGAGAGATCTCAATCAAACTCCAACGAAAGCACACTGCCACCAGGGCCACAAGAAGACCGACCCCCCTGAATATACATCGACTCAGAGATACTACCCTATCCTCCAGAATGGCAACAGCACTACGCGAACAGTTGACACCACAGCGGAACTGCCCTTGGGAACAAACTTGCAGACTACTGTGAAGTACCGCAGAGGAGATGCTTGGCACGAGACAACGCAGCTGCTCTGAATGGATCTCGGCGGACACATGGGAACTTATCAGCAGTCGGAATAGACTCAAGTCGATAGCGAATCACGACGGCAGAGCCAGAGAAGAACACAGGAATCTCTGCAAATTGGTGAAAAAATCAGCTAGACGCGACAAGAGAGCCGTACTGGACAGCATTGCAGAAAACGCAGAAAGAGCAGCAAATACAAACAACATGCGCTCACTGTACCAGTTGATAGGCAAACTATCTGGAAGCTACCAGAGGCAAACCCAACCCATTCGAGACTCAGACGGTAGGCTCCTAGTAGACGACGATGCTCAACTTGAGAGATGGAGGCAACACTTCATGGAGATCAGCTGTACAGAGCAACCAGGCAACACACAGCCCGACTTCAGAAGTATCATACCCAACAGCAGCGTTAGGATACCCCCAACCCCTCCCTCAATCAGAGAAATACGAGATGCAATCAGGAAGTTAAAGAGCAACAAAGCGGCTGGAGAGGACGGCATATCTGCCGAACTCCTCCAGATTGACCCGCAACTAATGGCCGAAACATTGCACCCGCATTTCAAAGATATATGGGAAAGTGAGCGAGTTCCTGACGCTTGGAAGAGAGGAGTAATCGTTAAGCTACCAAAAAAGGGAGACCTCAGTGACTGTAACAACTGGCGAGGGATCACCTTGTTGAACACCAGCCATAAAATATTAGCGACCCTGCTAAACGAACGACTTATGGAGAAACTAGAGCCAACAATTCGAGATGAACAAGGAGGTTTTAGACCACTTAGGAGTTGCGTAGACCAGGCAAACACGCTACGCACAATAACCGAACAAGCCGTGGAATGGCGTTCGCCACTATACCTTCTATTCATCGACTTCCAAAAAGCGTTTGACTCAATAGACAGGGCGGCGATATGGCGTGCACTTGCAAGGAAAGGAGTGCCAATCAACATTGTAAACATAGTAAGAGCTATGTATGATGATACGGACCTGGACCGGAGTGGAAAAAGATGTAGAGAGCAGACTGTGCAAGGCAAGATCTGCATTCGGAAGATTGCACCGCATTTGGAGAAATCAGCAAATAAGTAGAAGAACAAAGCTGCGGATCTTCAATGCGTGTGTAAAATCCATTCTTCTGTACGGAGCTGAGACGTGGCTAACCTCCCAAAGGATGATGACAAAGCTGCAGTCATTCATTAACAAGTGCCTCAGGATCGTATGTGGGATATTCTGGCCCAACAGAATTTCCAACAGTGGCCTGTGGCGCAACACGGGGGAGGCTCCCATCCATCACCAAATCAAGAAGAAAAAATGGAAATAGATAGGTCACGCACTCAGGAAGAAAACAGACAGCATAGTCAGGAAGGCACTGGATTGGAACCCACAGGGAAGCAGAAGAGTGGGCCGCCCCAAGCTTACCTGGCGCCGTACTATAATACAAGAATTATCCCGCAGCAACATCACGTGGGATTACGCTAAGCAAACTGCACCAAACAGAGTCAGGTTCAAAGTCCTTGTAAATGCCCTAAGCTCCCAAGCGGAGTAATAGGAGAAAAAAAAAAAAAAAAAAAAAAAAAAAAATAGGGTCGGAGATGTCTCCTTCACTGCGTTGCACATTTTTGACCAAAATTATAATACCCTCTGCAAGGGTATAATAAATGTTGATATACCCTTGCAGTTAAGGTTGTTCCATTTCCGATCGTTCAGTTATATGACGTCTATAGGATATAGTGAGCCGATCCCTATGAAATTTGGCAGATCGGATTATTTTTCCCAAAATAGAATCTGAACCAAGTCCCTTTCTTTCTAACTTAAAAAACACCAAATTTATGCCAATTCCGATCGTTCAATGACAGCTATAGGCCTATTATAGCCGATCCTTCTGAAATTTTGTACATAAGATATATTGGCCAAATATAATATGTGTGGAAAGTCAAAACTCTCTAACTTAAAAAACACGAGCTATGGCATTTCCGGTTAATCAGTTATATGGCAACTATAGGATATAGTTGACCGATCACGGCTGTTCCGACTTATAAATTAATTAAATTAAGGTGGTGATAGTTATATGTTCTTCGCTGGAGAGGATGTCTTCAGTGATGAGGATAGTTGTATGTTCTTCGCTGGAGAGGATGTCTTCAGTGGAGGTGATTTAATATCCCTGGCGGTTGCCTAGGGTTCTTCCTTCTGACAGGAGGTTATGTTGGGAGTTTCTAACTCCGTTGTTACCGCCCTTGAGGCTGAGTAACCAATCAAGTACAAGTGAATTGAATTTTACGGCTTGTGCCGGAGTTTTGGTAAATGAGTTCTTTATTGTGTGAGACTCAAGTACAAACTGAAACTTAAAGCTAACAAAATGTATTTCATAGCGGCCACGCAAATATGCAGTGTTCGCCGGCTATGCACGAGCATCCGGTCAGACGCTGTGTCAGCAGTTTGGCCAGAACGAGCTCTTAAGAAATCGGACATTGCCGTTGCGCGGTTAACTTCAGTTAACTACTCCCCCTTCAAGAATGAGGCCGCCCTGGGCCGACCCTATTTGGGCGATCATCTCCTTTAGTTGGGCCGCGGTTCTTCGGGCCTGAGTGACCCGCCGATAGGCCAAGCCGATGCAAATCAAAGCGCAGCATATTGCTCCCGCTATGAACACCATCTGATATATTTGATGATGGTTGATCTTCTCCCCGAACTCCTTGATGTGTTCCAAGTTACGTTCACTGAGCCGATGAAGGTAAGGAAGACTGAGAACGTTGCGTTCCATAGTGACGTTTAGGGCTGTGTCATGGTTGACCAATCGGGTTTCGTTGACGGTGGCACCTTCTTCAAAGGTGACGAGGTATGTGCCCCTTATTTGGGCACAGGTGCCATTATCCACACACACTCGAGCCGGGCTATCATTTATGATTACAATCCCCTCATCAACATAGGTGATGGAGTGTAAATCGCTTTGCTGGATCTCGCAATGTGCCGTGCCTCCAGCGTGGAGCTCTTAAGAGCATGATCTTCTTCGCGCCAGCCGACAAAATGTAGCCCCTGCTGTCAAAGAGCAGTTTTCTACTGTGTGGATATTGCCGTCGCATTCAGCAATAATATTGTCCTCCAGCCTGAGTATGGTGTCGTGATGTGACACCGGGAAAACGGTGATCTTGTTGCAGGCCGAATTAATCTTTGGAAACTTAATAATAAAGTGTTAGATGTTATTGGATTGTAATATCTTAACGGACGATACGGACAAAACATCTCTAATCGCGGTCTCGGTGGGCTCTTCCATCCACACACCTTCCCGGTCTGCATGATCTAAGATGCTAGTGCTAACGACATTAACTTTGGCAAGAGCTACTGCCAGTATTAAACCCTGCAGCTCCATTGTTATCATCCTATTTTGAGTTAAAAGCATCTCGAATAGGTGCCCTGTATTAATTTGGGATTTTTTAGCTGACCCCAGAAGTTGGTTGACGGTAGCGGAAATTTGATTAATTTGAATTTGTACCTTGTTGTAAATATTGACCTGTCTATTGTTTGCATTTGTTAATTCGAATTATCTAAATTTAATCTGGATGTGCTGTAAGTTTTATTAAAATTGGGTAGCCCACCACCAAAGCGTGATTAAAATAATGGAAGCAAAACTTATGCCAAGTGGCTACAAAAAAATGGATAATAAAAAATTTAAAAATTATCAGGCGACGGTAATATAGTCACGCTCGGCCTACCTAAGGTTGTCTTCGTGGACCACCCTCCCCTTAATGAGGACTTTAGGTCCCCATGTCCGCTTCAACGGTTTTTTCTTCACACAAAGGTGAGAGTTTGTTGCCCAGGCGTTTGTTGGACTTCACTAGGACTTTTTCGCCAACCTCGAACACTCTTTTTTGTCGGGAAGCGTTTTCCCTGTTTCGGAGCTTGTCCTGGGCTATTTGAATCTTATCCTGTATTTCGTATTGTGGCCCATTTGATTGAGTCTGAACCACGTCAGCCGGCCGATGACCGAATGGATAGATTTGTTGTATTTGGTTGTAGCCAGTAGGATCAGCTCTACGGTATCGCTGATGCCTTTGTCGATTTTAAGGCATCTAGCAAGCTCTAACAGAGTGCTGTGAGAGCGTTCCACCTGTCCATTTGAGACACTGTGGAGGGGCGGAGCATTTGAAATGCTAACGCTGAAATGGTTTTCCAGCATGGCCATCATGGTGTGCGAGTTCAACGATGATTCGTTGTCGACCTTTGCCTTAGGGAAAATGTTCATCAGCTGTAGTAGCGCTGGTTTGAGCTCCTCTATGGATCTAGAGGGGACCGGTTGGACGACGGCAAATTTCGAGAATTTGTCGATTCTCGTAAGGAAATACTTTTTATCCGTGGAGAAGATGTCTATGTGTAGCATTTCTCCTACATGAGATGGGATTGGTGTTTCGCCAAGCTCCTGTTTCTTTGGATGTCTGTCGTATTTAGCCTTGGCGCAAGACCTGCAGGAATCGACTATTTCGTTCGCCATTTTGGTCATTTTTGGGAAGTAGTACTCGGAGAGTACCTGCTTCACGTTTTCTTGGGCAGACCTGTGAGCTCTGTTGTGCTCGACAGTGAGAATCTCCCGCCTCTCGTCAATTGCAAAAATGTCCGTTACTCGGTTTTTGCTGTGCCAAAATTTGGTGGCAGGGAATTGCCGAACCAATTTGTCCTGTACCATAGCTAGCGTGTGCAAATCGCAATGGATGGCGTTTACGCCTTTAGGAACTATCACGTCCGCGAGCTCCTCCAGCAATGACTCCTCGCAAGTGAAGTCAATGTTATGCCGTCTCTTGTTTCCAAAGAGAAAAAAGCTGCGTTTAGACGAAAAGCGAGCTTCCTCCAGAGTTATCTGGTTTTGGAAGCAATTGAGAGGCTTGTCCGTGGATGGGATGGTGTGAGTTAGCGACAGCTCACTGCGGATTGTGGCCGCGCTTGAAAATGCCTCTTCCTCTTCTACAACGTTGAGTTGTTGCCTCGACAGGGCATCTGCAACGAGGTTGCCTTTGCCAGGCATGTAATGAACCTTGGCACAGCACTCGTCGCCTGATGACGGGTAGTAGGGACTTTCCCCTAAGAAATTAATGACGTCCGAATCATATTCGTTAATGGCGTCGTCGAAAATTTCTTGAGCCGCGCCTGAAGCTGCGACGGTATATTTCATCCCGGATTCACCTGCGCCCTGCACGACGTGGTTAACCCTCTGCCTTTTGTGTGGGCCCGATCGATCGGACTCTGCCGGCTTCCTGTTTTGGTATGCCGGGGCTAGAAATGGCTTGAGCAACCTAGACATTGAAGGGTCAACATCCATGGGCTCTGGCGTGTTTTCGCGACGCCTGTCGCTGCTCGGAGCGGAGTGCACCTGAGCCTTGTGTTGTTTAGTGAAGTGCGGGTTTTTACCCGCCCTCACTTGGGAGTGCCCTTGATAGGACGTTTGTTGGCGATCCTGCGCCTTTGGAACTTGTTCCCTGTCCCTATCTTCCAGGCTCTTCGCGAACGATGCTGCGAAGGTGTACCTCTCGTGGTTTGATTCCACTTCTTGAGCCAATGCCAACGCAGTTGGCATGTCCTTCGGCTTTGCCGAGAAAAGGACATCGGAGAGGTTGCGCTTGAGGCCCGAAATAAAAATGCGGAGCGCATCATCCCGGATCTTTTCGCATAAAATTCTTGCCGCCGATGCTTCGTACGACATAGTTGCCTTATTTGTAAGCAAAGTGAGTTTTTCTCGACCTCGTCATAGTATTGCAGAAGCGTGAGGCTTCCCTGTCTGAGGGTACCCATTTCCTGCTCGATAACGTGAATCTGGCGCTTATCACTGTACGTAAAGTCGAGTCGATTTATAATCACGTCGAAATTCAGTCCAGTGCCAAACGAGGATAGCACGGCATCGGCAGGGCCTCTTATTTTACTCCTAATAATTATAACGGCCTGATAATGGTGAGAGCTATTTACATATTTCCTAAGAATATAATATGCGGCTACCGCCGCTTGCCGCCAGGAAACGTATGCTTCCTGCGCTCCCGTAAATTCGGGTAGGCACTTGACGGCATCCAGGGGCTCGTCACATTTTACGTTGTCCCTAATTTCTATGGGTTCATACGCTTTGATTATGGGAGCTTCCGCTTGCGCGGGAGCGATTTGTACTGCGTTGACTTGTTCGGTCAGCCGCTGTATAGCCAGGCGAAGTTCATTTTCAATACGTTGGCTTTCAATGTTGGCTTCTTGGACGACATGTTGAACGGCCGCCTGTATAGTGGCTGTCATTTGTTCCATGCTGAAAGCCATTTTCGCGTGTTTGAGTGCTCTAGCGTTCGCGCATTTTGGGGTGGAAGATCTGTCTTTTCCGGTCTTTCGGACTCGGACTCAGAATCACTGGAGAATTGTCTTACGCTTCTATATCGTCGGTAGAGATTGCTCATGTGGAGCTGCAGTTATGTATAAAACCCGAGAGAAAAAAAAAAAAAAATTCATGATCGAATTGCATGCCCACAGAGGCGATTGGTAGGGTGAAGGGGCTCGCGCGGGCCGAGCCGTCGTTTTGGTTACATATGTGTGCGGGGTCGTCGAGCTGCACTATTGTTTTGCCAAGTAGAGGCAAGGTGAGGGATATGCGGGGACTGAGCCTCCGCTATGACACAAAGATAAAAAAAAATAAAAAAAAAAACAAAGTGCCACACACTGCATGCGCGGCCGTATCGTATTCCCAAAAAAATGGAGTGGCGAAACAAAACGGAAAGGGAAAATAAATAACCAAGACTGTGCAGCTAATACCAAGAATTTTTGTGTATTATTAACTGAATTAAATGCACACAATTATATGAATTATTTTTGATTAAAAATTAAATTTTGAGCTAGTGACTTTTTTGTCTTGGTTAAGAATTTTCTATTCTTCAACTTTGCGTTGTTGTATAAAAATGTTTATTTATTTATTCATACAGAAAAAGAAATGCAAACAATATTGGGAGGCAGATATCCCAAAAATGGTTTATATAAAAAATGTGTATAAAATTTGTATTGTTATAAAAAATTTGTATAAAAATACAATGCTAAACCGTCAGCCAATTAATGGAAATTATTTAGTTTAAAAAAAAGTTAATGGGGCTGCAGTTTTTCAGCTTTCAGTGTAACACATTTTCACTACTTTTCTATTTTTTATTTAACATAAAACCAATGCAGACTTGAAAGAATTATGAATGAAAATGCTCACTTGCATGTTTTTACGATGGGCGCCAATTAATTAAATTAAGGTGGTGATAGTTATATGTTCTTTGCTGGAGAGGATGTCTTCAGTGATGAGGATAGTTGTATGTTCTTCGCTGGAGAGGAAGTCTTCAGTGGAGGTGATTTAAGATCCCTGGCGGTTGCCTAGGGTCCTTCCTTCTGACAGGAGGTTATGTTGGGAGTTTCTAACTCCATTGTTACCGCCCTTGAGGCTGAGTAACCAATCAAGTACAAGTGAATTGAATTTTACGGCTTGTGCCGGAGTTTTGGTAAATGAGTTCTTTATTGTGTGAGACTCAAGTACAAACTGATACTTAAAGCTAACAAAATGTATTTCATAGCGGCCACGCAAATATGCAGTGTTCGCCGGCTATGCACGAGTTAACTTCAGTATGCGCGGTTAACTTCAGTTAACTTATATTCTGCCTGCAAACAAAAGAAGGATAAGAGCAAATTTTCAACTCGATAGCTTTAAAACTATGAGACTAGTTTGCGTAGAAACGGACAGACATACAGACGGACGTGCTTATATCGACTCAGGAGGTGATCCTGATCAAGAATATATTACTTTATAGGGTCGGAGATGTCTCCTTCACTGCGTTACACACTTTTGACCAAAATTATAATACCCTACCCTAATAGTTAATTTTTTTATTAATTCTTTTATTGGATAACATTAGAAAATCCGGTGCTTTTTTTATACAAATATACTGATTTGGATATTTAAATATCCGTATCGCTTCTCAGGTGCAATGTAAATAATAAATTTATTATTTTTCATCCAAGCATAGCATGGTCTGCTTCTTCATCTCTATTCTTTACAGTTTCACTAACCCACACTAATCGCTCTCTTTCCTCTTTCGTTTCCCTGGAACAGTGGTTCGAGGTTCTTAAATATTGTAATACAAAATTTAAAGAAGAAATTTTAAAGAAGTCTGTGCGCTCGAGTCACAGTTTAGTAGTCTTCAGCTACTAAATAAGTTTCTAAATCTTCAGCCGACAATTATGCAACCGCCCATATCTCTGGCCACAAGGGCTGGACATGGGAAAAATTCGGCTTGCGAATTTCTCAGTATAAATGAGCAATTGGCCGATATGTCATCTGTGGCATCGCTCCAAGTGATACCACCAGACCAATCAATTCAAACTGCGACACCAAAACCTTTACAGGTGATCCCTCCATCGTAACGTATATTTGTTTCCTGGCGTGCCCCTGATACTTCTGAGATTTATTTCTCGGCTTACATCAAAGACGAAACAAAAGGAGATAAAAGTGGAAAATATTTATAAATTTAAATAAATCCACACCAGGCGCACGTGTTAGTAGATACTGGCTGTCTACATTTCCATAAATAAGATAATATGGAAACATGACACCCAGCATCGTTCTACGGTTTGTTAATGATGGTAAGTTGATTAGTAAAAGTCTACTATGATAAGAGGGGAGGTAAAGATATGCATCCCAATTAAGTCCCTTAAGAGCGAAAGTCAGGAAGTCTTTTCTTACAGATTCTATGTGATCTTGATGTACTTCGTATTAAGGACTCCAGACACACGATCCATACTCAAGAATCGGACGGACCAATGGTGTATATAACGTTTTAGTTATGTACGGGTCATTAAATACTTTTGACCATCTTTTAATAAAACTAAGCACACCCATAGCTTTATTAACCATGGTAGATTTATGGTCGGTAAATTTAAGTTTCAAATCTAATAGGACACCTAGATCGTTAACCTGAGTTAATCGTTCTAAGGCGTTCCCATAGAGAAAGTTCATAGCCTGGTGAGGAATAGATCGGTAAAAAGACATAAGTTTACATTTCGATCCATTAAGCTTTAGGTTATTTGCTAAACACCATTTTTGAAGTTTATCCAAATCGGATTGAAGTCTAGACTGGGGGCTAGTGAATTTATTCTGAAGGCATAGCTTAACATCATCAGCGTACATAAGTACAAGTGAATTAGTTAAGGCAAGGGGCAAGTCGTTAATAAACAGAGTAAAAAGTAGGGGTCCAAGATGGCTTCCTTGGAGCACCCCAGATGTGGCGCGGAATTACGCGAGGTAACATCTTTAAAGAAAACACGTTGGGTTCTCCCAGATAAGTAGCTCGAAATCCAGATAAGAAGATCAGTTGGGAATCCCAAAAAACTGAGTTTACTTATAAGAAGCGAATGGTTAACAGAGTCAAATGCTTTACTGAAGTCAGTGTAAATGACGTCTGTTTGTTAGTCATTCCGGAGCCCATCCGTGATAAAAGATGTTTGCTCCAATAAATTGGTAGTGGTGGAGCAGCGCTTCATGAAGCCGCGCTGGCACGGAGATATTTTTGAACTACACAGGTGTTGCCAATGTGGAGTGATAAGTTTTTCAAAAAGCTTTGCGATTGCTGATAATTTAGAGCCTCTATAATTTGCAACGTCGGATATTTTCCCTTTTTTATGCATCGGAATAATGAAAAATTTATTCCGCATAAGGGGAAAGATCGAAGTTTCCAGCTAGATTGAAAAGTTTAAGGAGCGGTTTGCACAGATCCTCTGGGTAGTTCTTTAGAACACAGCCTGGTACTCCATCAGGGCCTGGAAAATACACGGGCTTGACCTGAAAAAGATCCGATAACACACCACTTAGATCGAAAGATGGGAAAAATATAAGGTTGGCCAAATATATCATAAGGGTGCCAAATCACGGCACACGCGGGTTAAATCCACAATAGCGTCTTATGTTGAACAATATTTTGGATGAAGGTGTTGTGGGATCTATGGTAAAATATGTAAGGGAACTGAAAGCCTCACTTTTAATTATTTTTATTTAAAATCTGTTTTTGGCATTATTTTTTTGTATTTGAGAAGGCTTGAGGGATAGAAGTTTATGGATTTTAAAATAATTTTTAATCATTTCGCTAACCCTTTCTCTCCACCTACTTGATAAAGTATTATTTGAACAGTCCCTTAAAAGATCCGTTAAGTTATCTAAGTACTGCCTGACTGACTGAAAATATGCATATTGTATCCTGATTGCCAACGAGTGTTGAGAATTTAAGGTCTTCCATAATAACTATGCCTTCTGCTTATTAAACACTATAGATGTCTGCGAGTCTGAACAACCCTCTGAGACAAGGACTCTCGCAGTAGGGAATAAGTAGGGAGCCCACTGGTCGTCAGATTTGAGCATTCCATCCCTCCCTCGATCGCATGATCGATCGCATGTTCCCATGATCGACTGGTATACAGTAGTCTGTTATCCCATCTTTTTGGTAGCATTGTCAATGCTCCACTATAAGTATAAGAAAGTGTTTTTTTCTGAAGAAGGAGGGAATGATTCCTTTCCATTTTGTGGGTTTTTCGAAGTACTTTAAATTCCTCTCGATTAATTTGGATATTTGCATATTAATTGTTCCGTTTTGTTGCACTCCGACTAAGGAGAATACAACACACGATTCATTTTTTTATATTTCCATTGTCAGTGCATTCTATAATTCCTCCTCTTGTACCCCTATTGCCGATGGTGTGACTATCTTTACCCACATTATCTTTACTGGTAGTAAGTCAAGGGCACTGGGTGTGGTGCGCAGACTACCAGTAATGCAGGCTTCCGTCACACGCTGCGTTTTCCTAAGCCTTTCCCTGCAAGACGTGTTCTCCAGGGCGGGCCACCAAACCACAGCCACGAAGAATATAATTGGTCTAATGACCGCATGTATAACTTGTTTGTTAAAAAACCTCATCTCAGCTCTAAAGCATTTTGACAAGTGTAGAGCGCGATTTTCGCTTTGTTTCGTGATGTCAGTTTTCGTGATGGCTAGGTTTTTGCACTACTACTGACAGTAAGAGTTTTTCCCAAGAGCTTCGGAAGCATACAATTTGATATTTTATACTTCCTAGTGAACAGATCGATTTCGGTCTTTGATGGATTAATTAAAGGGAATGGATCAATTGGAGATCTACAGGATTTTAAACTTATAATTGCCCAGTTAAGAATTCTGTTACTTAGTGAACTCGGGCCCATGGATCCACATTTCCTGGGTTGTTGTTTCTTGGGAGCAACCTGAAGAGTGTGCGTTGGTAAGTGCCTCCCGGGATTCCTTGCCATGGCTCCACATTTCCTGGGTTGTCGTTTCTTGGGAGCAACCTGAAGAGTGTGCGTTGGTAAGTTCCTCCCGGGATTCCTTGCCGGAAGTAGTCCAGGGTCTTTTCGCAGTCTTAATATATCCTAAAGGTACCATATTTGAAATTTCGAACAAAAACTGACCCAGACATTCCTCTTTGCCCTTCGTAGTTCCTTTTTTCACAGCCTGAGGTCTGATTTTTTTGCTTCCCAAGATTCGTTTGATAGCGAAATTAAAGGGTCTGGAAGCCAGCACCGAGGACCACCATAGTGGCTTCTTCGACCTCTTTTTGGCCCATTCTATTTTTAGGACAGGCCATATGGTGAAGTTCTCAAATTTGACAACTAATTCAACGTACCGTTGATGTCAGAAAGAATGGTCATCTAGGACCCTCCAGCTAGTGAGTGCGTCCCCCAGAGAGTCCGAGATGGGAGTAATGTCAAGAACTTCTCTTCTATTCTTAACGATAAAGGTGGACTCTGAACCCCTATTATCCACCATAAGCTTAGAGCTCAGGATAAAATAGATAATTGATTTACCACCTCTCTTTATATCGCCGCGTTGGGGTCGATAGGAGACCGCCTGGGCCCTCAATAGCTGCTGCTACATGGTCTTTGTTGTTAAAATTTGGTAGCAAAAAAATGTTAAGGTTCTTTTTTGCTAAAATGCAGGGTCTCCTTTTACCTACTGTATCGCATTTACAACGATTTCCGAAGACCCCAAACCAAGAATCCTTTCTCCATGGATGCAAAGTTCCTAGATGAGGGCTATATCAGCTTCACTCTCAGCGAGGTGGAACAGGAGGGCAGCCGATGCCCCCATACTGTGGTGAAGATTTATCTGTAGGAATAGGGCTCACGTCGAACTGCAATGGCTAAAGAGTAGAGGACGATAGATTCTTGTCCTCTTAAGGAACGATAAATCTTATGCGTGTTAAGGTTCTGACTTCACCCAGCTTTGGTCTACGGTTTATTACTGAAGGAAATTTAATGTTGTAACGAACTGAGGGCGGCCATAGTCTCCAGAGTCCTGCAACGCTGCTCCAAAAATTCAGCCATCGACTCCCAAGTATGGATTAGGTCCGAACTTTCCTGATTAGGTTTGACCCTCCTCCCACTTGACTTGGGTAGCTGGGTCCAACCCTTGAAGGAGCACTTGTACAATGATACTGCTGCTGATCAGAATTGTCGTCCCCAAATTTTTCAAGGCTCGTATTGAATTTATCTGAAAGCCCTCGAAGTGACCTCACTAAGACACCTTCCAATAGACTGAGGCCCAGAATGCCGTTCACATGAGCTTGAAATATAAACCAACGGTTATTAAATCGTTTTTCCAAGATGTGCAACGCGACATCATAATTCTCCTCGGAGATTTCCAAGGAACGATCTGCATCTAAGGCCCAAAGACAAGATCGCAACCTCTGCCGCTTTTTCACCTTACTAATGTTAGGATGGCAGCCCACGATTGTCGAGAAAGCCGAGTGAAACTCAGCCCACTCCAAATATCCTCCGCTGAAAGCAAGAAGGAGAAAAGGAGGAAAGGTTTGGTAGCCCCGACCAACCGCTGCGTTAGCCTGAATGCTGGAAACTCCGCTGGCAATGGTGAAAAGGGGGTCGCTTGCAGCGACGTCTCGTTCGGCATGCAAGCTTAGACACGGTCCATCGCAAGTCGCTGCTAATCTCTTAAATATCCAAGAGAAGAGAATATCGGCCGAGAAGAGTCTAATTGCGACCAACAATAACGATATAAGATAAATAAAGATAAGAAAAATAATACTTATTATATTTTATTGAAAAATCTATGCCATGGCTGCTGCTGACCCGACAGCCTCCTTTATTCAAAGGCCATTATTATTTACAAATGAACAAATCTCAATTATTGATCCTACCGAAATCTGCTCCTCCGCCGGATCCTTGCTGCTCCTCCGGCTCCCGTCGTTCACCAATCACCGTTCCAGATTGGTCGCCTAGAACTGTTCCCATGTTCAAAACAAATCTCTTGCAGATTCAGCTGGTTCAGTTAAGTTCTAGAAATTTCGTAGATGACTTTTTGAAAAAATGAGACTAAAAACTCATATTTAATTGACGAAAATATTGTTTAACTAACTATATATGGTAAAATCTGATCAATTTCTTCTCTAAGGTGTACCGCGGAAACTGTGGGTGATGGAACCTATGTTTGTTCTGGACTTTAGTTCAGAAGAGCCTAAAGGTTGTGGAGCAGGTGAAACTAGTCTTGGATTACGATTATCGCGCGGTTCCCGCTGCATATGTACAGCCATCTCAGGCCCAAACAACCGAGGGGCGCTGCCGCATAACGTGCATATTCTCGGGGATAGATTCGAGATAGTGAGGGTAGTAAGTATCACGGGGAAGAGTGTTCTAAAGATAAAGCGTTAATAATACAAGGTTTTACGAAGAGCATACTGATAAAATATGGCAGAGACCACTGTAGTCCGAACATAATACCCTAAAGGGATACTTTTGGGCATATGTCGAACTACAATGGATAAGGTGTAGAGGACGAAAGTTTCTAGTCTTTTTAAAAGTTTCAAAAGTCTACTTTGGTAAGAGGGAAGGTGAAGATTTGCATCCCAATTATGAATCAATTATGTAATCACTGTGTACTCTGTGTTGATCCATTCTCAAGAACGGAAGGCTCATGTTGGGATGATCAAATTCTTTTGACCCTCTTTTAATAAAACCAAGCCGGTCGGTAAATTTAAGTTTCAAATCTAATAGGACGTTAACCTGAGTTAATCGTTCTAAGACGTACCCATAGAGTAAGTACGTAGCTTGGTTAGGGCTAGATCGATAAATTTTCGATCCATTAAGCTCCAGGTTATTTGCTAAACACCAATTGTAAATTTATCCAAATCGCATTGAAGTCTAGATTAGGCACTAGTGAATCTATAGTAAAGACAAAGCTTAAAGTCATCAGCGTACATAAGTACAAGTGAATCCGTTAAGGCAAGGGGCAAATCGTTAATGAATAATGTAAAAAGTAAGAGTCAAAGATGCGTTCCTTAGGGTACACTGAGTTTACTTATAAGAAGCGAGTGGTTAACAGAGTCAAATGCTTTACTGAAGTCAGTGCAAATTACGTCTGTTTGTAAGCTATTCTGGAACTCATCCGTGATAAAAGATATTAGCTCCAATAAGTTAGTAGTGGTGGATCGGCGCTTCATGAAGCCATGTTGGCACGGTGATATTAAAGAACTACATAGGTGTTGCAAATGTGGGGGGATTAATTTTTCAAAAAGCTTTGGAATTGCTGACAATTTTGAAATGCCTCTATAATCGGATCGGATTTTTATCCTTTTTTTGCAGAGGAATAATGAAAGAATCCTCCCACATAAAGATCGAAGTCTCCAGCGATAGATTAAAGAGTTTGAGGGGCGGTTTCCACATTTATGTTTATTTAAAAGTCTATTCAAAACGTTCTATAAATTTATTAGGTGCTTTGTATACCAAACCGGGTTTTTTTGAAGCGGACGGATATTTCAACGGCACACAAACGTCAAAAAGGCAATGTTTATACCTTACCTATTCAGTTTCTAGCTTACCTACTCAGTTTCGTAAAATCAGCCTTTATGAGATTTAAATTTAAACTTAAGGTCAATTAAAGAATTAGTTTCGTTTAAAACCTCAAGAGTGGGATGATATGGATCAGTCGGATTAGAAAGGGGCAAAGTTCTGGAAAGAGTAACTCCATCAGGATCTGAAACCAAACACAAGTCCAGCAGCCGACCTAACGAATTTCTAACTTTGACCAAGTGACATGTCAAACATGCCCACGGGGAAGTCATAAAGCATGTTGCAATGTGCAATAAAGACGCTGAATTATCAATTATCAGCTGGTAACAATCCGAGAGAAGATTATGTCAGTCGGGCAAATTAACCACGTTAGAAATTGTTTAGGTCGGCTGTTGGACTTATGTTTCGTTTCTGATCCGGATGGAATTACTCTTTTCAGAACTTTGCCCATTTCTAACCCTGAGGATCCATATCATCCCACTCTTGAGGTTTTAAACGAAACTAATTCTTTAATTGACCTTAATTCTACGACCTTTATGAAACTAAATAAGTCAATTTCGGAATTTGATTGGTCTGATTTACTATCATGTGAGGATATAAACATCCCATTAAAAAAATTTAATTACACTTTAAACATATTTTTCGACGTTTGCGTGCAGTGGAAATATCCGTCCGCTTCAACGAATCCGCCTTGTTATACAAGGCACCTTATAAATTTAAAGAATAGTATGAGTAGACTTTTAAATAAACATAGATTATCTGGATGTACAGTTAGTTTTTCAAGATACTTAGTAGGTCGGTCCAATTTCACCGTGCATAACGCAGACTTTTATAGGTTTAAACTTATAGTTATATTCGCCACTGCCGGATTCAGTTTACTCATGATCCGAAGCAGTTTTATAACTTTGTAAACACTAAGCGCAAATATGTATATTTTGCTTCCACTGCTTTTATTCAAACAACGTATTCACCTGGCAGCAGTTCAGCTCAGCCTTACACTTATAATATCCAATCAGCCAACCTTATGTTTTGCCCATCTTTCGATCAAGGTGGTGTGTTATCGGATCTTTTTAAGGTCAAGCCCGTGTATTTGCCAGGCCCTGATGGAGTACCAGGCTGTGTTTTAAAGAACTAGAGGCTCTGTGCAAACCGCTCCTTAAACGTTTTAATCTATCGCTGGAAACTTCGATCTTTCCCCTTATGCGGAAGGAATATTTCATTATTCCGCTGCATAAAAAAGGGAAAAAATCTGATGCTGCAAATTATAAAGGCATCTCTAAATTGTCAGCAATTCCAAAGCATTTTGAAAAACTTATCACTAACCATTTGCAACACCTATGTAGTTCAATACCAACTTCGTGCCAGCATGGCTTCATGAAGCGCCGCTCCACCACTACCAACTTATTGGAGCAAACATCTTTTATCACGGATGGCTTCCGGAATGGCTAACAAACAGACGTCATTTACACTGACTTCAGTAAAGCATTTGACTCTGTTAACCATTCGCTTCTTATAAGTAAACTCAGTTTTTTGGGATTCCCAACTGATCTTCTTATCTGGATTTCGAGCTACTTATCTGGGAGAACCCAACGTGTTTTCTTTAAAGATGTTACCTCGCGTAATTCCGCGCCACATCTGGGGTGCCCCAAGGAAGCCATCTTGGACCCCTACTTTTTACTCTGTTTATTAACGACTTGCCCCTTGCCTTAACTAATTCACTTGTACTTATGTACGCTGATGATGTTAAGCTATGCCTTCAGAATAAATTCACTAGCCCCCAGTCTAGACTTCAATCCGATTTGGATAAACTTCAAACATGGTGTTTAGCAAATAACCTAAAGCTTAATGGATCGAAATGTAAACTTATGTCTTTTTACCGATCTATTCCTCACCAGGCTATGAACTTTCTCTATGGGAACGCCTTAGAACGATTAACTCAGGTTAACGATCTAGGTGTCCTATTAGATTTGAAACTTAAATTTACCGACCATAAATCTACCATGGTTAATAAAGCTATGGGTGTGCTTGGTTTTATTAAAAGATGGTCAAAAGTATTTAATGACCCGTACATAACTAAAACGTTATATACACCATTGGTCCGTCCGATTCTTGAGTATGGATCGTGTGTCTGGAGTCCTTAATACGAAGTACATCAAGATCACATAGAATCTGTAAGAAAAGACTTCCTGACTTTCGCTCTTAAGGGACTTAATTGGGATGCATATCTTTACCTCCCCTCTTATCATAGTAGACTTTTACTAATCAACTTACCATCATTAACAAACCGTAGAACGATGCTGGGTGTCATGTTTCCATATTATCTTATTTATGGAAATGTAGACAGCCAGTATCTACTAACACGTGCGCCTGGTGTGGATTTATTTAAATTTATAAATATTTTCCACTTTTATCTCCTTTTGTTTCGTCTTTGATGTAAGCCGAGAAATAAATCTCAGAAGTATCAGGGGCACGCCAGGAAACAAATATACGTTACGATGGAGGGATCACCTGTAAAGGTTTTGGTGTCGCAGTTTGAATTGATTGGTCTGGTGGTATCACTTGGAGCGATGCCACAGATGACATATCGGCCAATTGCTCATTTATACTGAGAAATTCGCAAGCCGAATTTTTCCCATGTCCAGCCCTTGTGGCCAGAGATATGGGCGGTTGCATAATTGTCGGCTGAAGATTTAGAGACTCATTTAGTAGCTGAAGACTACTAAACTGTGACTCGAGCGCACAGACTTCTTAAAAATTTCTTCTTTAAATTTTTTATTACAATATTTAAGAACCTCGAACCACTGTTCCAGGGAAACGAAAGAGGAAAGAGAGCGATTAGTGTGGGTTAGTGAAACTGTAAAGAATAGAGATGAAGAAGCAGACCATGCTATGCTTGGATGAAAAATAATAAATTTATTATTTACATTGCACCTGAGAAGCGATACGGATATTTAAATATCCAAATCAGTATATTTGTATAAAAAAAGCACCGGATTTTCTAATGTTATCCAATAAAAGAATTAATAAAAAAATTAATTATTAGGGTAGGGTATTATAATTTTGGTCAAAAGTGTGTAACGCAGTGAAGGAGACATCTCCGACCCTATAAAGTAATATATTCTTGATCAGGATCACCTCCTGAGTCGATATAAGCACGTCCGTCTGTATGTCTGTCCGTTTCTACGCAAACTAGTCTCATAGTTTTAAAGCTATCGAGTTGAAAATTTGCTCTTATCCTTCTTTTGTTTGCAGGCAGAATATAAGTTAACTGAAGTTAACCGCGCATACTGAAGTTAACTCGTGCATAGCCGGCGAACACTGCATATTTGCGTGGCCGCTATGAAATACATTTTGTTAGCTTTAAGTATCAGTTTGTACTTGAGTCTCACACAATAAAGAACTCATTTACCAAAACTCCGGCACAAGCCGTAAAATTCAATTCACTTGTACTTGATTGGTTACTCAGCCTCAAGGGCGGTAACAACGGAGTTAGAAACTCCCAACATAACCTCCTGTCAGAAGGAAGGACCCTAGGCAACCGCCAGGGATCTTAAATCACCTCCACTGAAGACTTCCTCTCCAGCGAAGAACATACAACTATCCTCATCACTGAAGACATCCTCTCCAGCAAAGAACATATAACTATCACCACCTTAATTTAATTAATTGGCGCCCATCGTAAAAACATGCAAGTGAGCATTTTCATTCATAATTCTTTCAAGTCTGCATTGGTTTTATGTTAAATAAAAAATAGAAAAGTAGTGAAAATGTGTTACACTGAAAGCTGAAAAACTGCAGCCCCATTAACTTTTTTTTAAACTAAATAATTTCCATTAATTGGCTGACGGTTTAGCATTGTATTTTTATACAAATTTTTTATAACAATACAAATTGTATACACATTTTTTATATAAACCATTTTTGGGATATCTGCCTCCCAATATTGTTTGCATTTCTTTTTCTGTATGAATAAATAAATAAATATTTTTATACAACAACGCAAAGTTGAAGAATAGAAAATTCTTAACCAAGACAAAAAAGTCACTAGCTCAAAATTTAATTTGTAATCAAAAATAATTCATATAATTGTGTGCATTTAATTCAGTTAATAATACACAAATATTCTTGGTATTAGCTGCACAGTCTTAGTTATTTATTTTCCCTTTCCGTTTTGTTTCCCCACTCCATTTTTTTGGGAATACGATACGGCCGCGCATGCAGTGTGTGGCACTTTGTTTTTTTTTTTATTTTTTTTTATCTTTGTGTCATAGCGGAGGCTCAGTCCCCGCATATCCCTCACCTTGCCTCTACTTGGCAAAACAATAGTGCAGCTCGACGACCCCGCACACATATGTAACCAAAACGACGGCTCGGCCCGCGCGAGCCCCTTCACCCTACCAATCGCCTCTGTGGGCATGCAATTCGATCATGAATTTTTTTTTTTTTTTCTCTCGGGTTTTATACATAACTGCAGCTCCACATGAGCAATCTCTACCGACGATATAGAAGCGTAAGACAATTCTCCAGTGATTCTGAGTCCGAGTCCGAAAGACCGGAAAAGACAGATCTTCCACCCCAAAATGCGCGAACGCTAGAGCACTCAAACACGCGAAAATGGCTTTCAGCATGGAACAAATGACAGCCACTATACAGGCGGCCGTTCAACATGTCGTCCAAGAAGCCAACATTGAAAGCCAACGTATTGAAAATGAACTTCGCCTGGCTATACAGCGGCTGACCGAACAAGTCAACGCAGTACAAATCGCTCCCGCGCAAGCGGAAGCTCCCATAATCAAAGCGTATGAACCCATAGAAATTAGGGACAACGTAAAATGTGACGAGCCCCTGGATGCCGTCAAGTGCCTACCCGAATTTACGGGAGCGCAGGAAGCATACGTTTCCTGGCGGCAAGCGGCGGTAGCCGCATATTATATTCTTAGGAAATATGTAAATAGCTCTCACCATTATCAGGCCGTTATAATTATTAGGAGTAAAATAAGAGGCCCTGCCGATGCCGTGCTATCCTCGTTTGGCACTGGACTGAATTTCGACGTGATTATAAATCGACTCGACTTTACGTACAGTGATAAGCGCCAGATTCACGTTATCGAGCAGGAAATGGGTACCCTCAGACAGGGAAGCCTCACGCTTCTGCAATACTATGACGAGGTCGAGAAAAAACTCACCTTGCTTACTAATAAGGCAACTATGTCGTACGAAGCATCGGCGGCAAGAATTTTATGCGAAAAGATCCGGGATGATGCGCTCCGCATTTTTATTTCGGGCCTCAAGCGCAACCTCTCCGATGTCCTTTTTCGGCAAAGCCGAAGGACATGCCAACTGCGTTGGCATTGGCTCAAGAAGTGAAATCAAACCACGAGAGGTACACCTTCGCAGCATCGTTCGCGAAGAGCCTGGAAGATAGGGACAGGGAACAAGTTCCAAAGGCGCAGGATCGCCAACAAACGTCCTATCAAGGGCACTCCCAAGTGAGGGCGGGTAAAAACCCGCACTTCACTAAACAACACAAGGCTCAGGTGCACTCCGCTCCGAGCAGCGACAGGCGTCGCGAAAACACGCCAGAGCCCATGGATGTTGACCCTTCAATGTCTAGGTTGCTCAAGCCATTTCTAGCCCCGGCATACCAAAACAGGAAGCCGGCAGAGTCCGATCGATCGGGCCCACACAAAAGGCAGAGGGTTAACCACGTCGTGCAGGGCGCAGGTGAATCCGGGATGAAATATACCGTCGCAGCTTCAGGCGCGGCTCAAGAAATTTTCGACGACGCCATTAACGAATATGATTCGGACGTCATTAATTTCTTAGGGGAAAGTCCCTACTACCCGTCATCAGGCGACGAGTGCTGTGCCAAGGTTCATTACATGCCTGGCAAAGGCAACCTCGTTGCAGATGCCCTCTCGAGGCAACAACTCAACGTTGTAGAAGAGGAAGAGGCATTTTCAAGCGCGGCCACAATCCACAGTGAGCTGTCGCTAACTCACACCATCCCATCCACGGACAAGCCTCTCAATTGCTTCCAAAACCAGATAACTCTGGAGGAAGCTCGCTTTTCGTCTAAACGCAGCTTTTTTCTCTTTGGAAACAAGAGACGGCATAACATTGACTTCACTTGCGAGGAGTCATTGCTGGAGGAGATCGCGGACGTGATAGTTCCTAAAGGCGTAAACGCCATCCATTGCGATTTGCACACGCTAGCTATGGTACAGGACAAATTGGTTCGGCAATTCCCTGCCACCAAATTTTGGCACAGCAAAAACCGAGTAACGGACATTTTTGCAATTGACGAGAGGCGGGAGATTCTCACTGTCGAGCACAACAGAGCTCACAGGTCTGCCCAAGAAAACGTGAAGCAGGTACTCTCCGAGTACTACTTCCCAAAAATGACCAAAATGGCGAACGAAATAGTCGATTCCTGCAGGTCTTGCGCCAAGGCTAAATACGACAGACATCCAAAGAAACAGGAGCTTGGCGAAACACCAATCCCATCTCATGTAGGAGAAATGCTACACATAGACATCTTCTCCACGGATAAAAAGTATTTCCTTACGAGAATCGACAAATTCTCGAAATTTGCCGTCGTCCAACCGGTCCCCTCTAGATCCATAGAGGAGCTCAAACCAGCGCTACTACAGCTTATGAACATTTTCCCTAAGGCAAAGGTCGACAACGAATCATCGTTGAACTCGCACACCATGGTGGCCATGCTGGAAAACCATTTCAGCGTTAGCATTTCAAATGCTCCGCCCCTCCACAGTGTCTCAAATGGACAGGTGGAACGCTCTCACAGCACTCTGTTAGAGCTTGCTAGATGCCTTAAAATCGACAAAGGCATCAGCGATACCGTAGAGCTGATCCTACTGGCTACAACCAAATACAACAAATCTATCCATTCGGTCATCGGCCGGCTGACGTGGTTCAGACTCAATCAAATGGGCCACAATACGAAATACAGGATAAGATTCAAATAGCCCAGGACAAGCTCCGAAACAGGGAAAACGCTTCCCGACAAAAAAGAGTGTTCGAGGTTGGCGAAAAAGTCCTAGTGAAGTCCAACAAACGCCTGGGCAACAAACTCTCACCTTTGTGTGAAGAAAAAACCGTTGAAGCGGACATGGGGACCTAAAGTCCTCATTAAGGGGAGGGTGGTCCACGAAGACAACCTTAGGTAGGCCGAGCGTGACTATATTACCGTCGCCTGATAATTTTTAAATTTTTTATTATCCATTTTTTTGTAGCCACTTGGCATAAGTTTTGCTTCCATTATTTTAATCACGCTTTGGTGGTGGGCTACCCAATTTTAATAAAACTTACAGCACATCCAGATTAAATTTAGATAATTCGAATTAACAAATGCAAACAATAGACAGGTCAATATTTACAACAAGGTACAAATTCAAATTAATAAAATTTCCGCTACCGTCAACCAACTTCTGGGGTCAGCTAAAAAATCCCAAATTAATACAGGGCACCTATTCGAGATGCTTTTAACTCAAAATAGGATGATAACAATGGAGCTGCAGGGTTTAATACTGGCAGTAGCTCTTGCCAAAGTTAATGTCGTTAGCCCTAGCATCTTAGATCATGCAGACCGGGAAGGTGTGTGGATGGAAGAGCCCACCGAGACCACGATTAGAGATGTTTTGTCCGTATCGTCCGTTAAGATATTACAATCCAATAACATCTAACACTTTATTATTAAGTTTCCAAAGATTAATTCGGCCTGCAACAAGATCACCGTTTTCCCGGTGTCACATCACGACACCATACTCAGGCTGGAGGACAATATTATTGCTGAATGCGACGGCAATATCCACACAGTAGAAAACTGCTCTTTGACAGCAGGGGCTACATTTTGTCGGCTGGCGCGAAGAAGATCATGCTCTTAAGAGCTCCACGCTGGAGGCACGGCACATTGCGAGATCCAGCAAAGCGATTTACACTCCATCACCTATGTTGATGAGGGGATTGTAATCATAAATGATAGCCCGGCTCGAGTGTGTGTGGATAATGGCACCTGTGCCCAAATAAGGGGCACATACCTCGTCACCTTTGAAGAAGGTGCCACCGTCAACGAAACCCGATTGGTCAACCATGACACAGCCCTAAACGTCACTATGGAACGCAACGTTCTCAGTCTTCCTTACCTTCATCGGCTCAGTGAACGTAACTTGGAACACATCAAGGAGTTCGGGGAGAAGATCAACCATCATCAAATATATCAGATGGTGTTCATAGCGGGAGCAATATGCTGCGCTTTGATTTGCATCGGCTTGGCCTATCGGCGGGTCACTCAGGCTCGAAGAACCGCGGCCCAACTAAAGGAGATGATCGCCCAAATAGGGTCGGCCCAGGGCGGCCTCATTCTTGAAGGGGGAGTAGTTAACTGAAGTTAACCGCGCAACGGCAATGTCCGATTTCTTAAGAGCTCGTTCTGGCCAAACTGCTGACACAGCGTCTGACCGGATGCTCGTGCATAGCCGGCGAACACTGCATATTTGCGTGGCCGCTATGAAATACATTTTGTTAGCTTTAAGTTTCAGTTTGTACTTGAGTCTCACACAATAAAGAACTCATTTACCAAAACTCCGGCACAAGCCGTAAAATTCAATTCACTTGTACTTGATTGGTTACTCAGCCTCAAGGGCGGTAACAACGGAGTTAGAAACTCCCAACATAACCTCCTGTCAGAAGGAAGAACCCTAGGCAACCGCCAGGGATATTAAATCACCTCCACTGAAGACATCCTCTCCAGCGAAGAACATACAACTATCCTCATCACTGAAGACATCCTCTCCAGCGAAGAACATATAACTATCACCACCTTAATTTAATTAATTTATAAGTCGGAACAGCCGTGATCGGTCAACTATATCCTATAGTTGCCATATAACTGATTAACCGGAAATGCCATAGCTCGTGTTTTTTAAGTTAGAGAGTTTTGACTTTCCACACATATTATATTTGGCCAATATATCTTATGTACAAAATTTCAGAAGGATCGGCTATAATAGGCCTATAGCTGTCATTGAACGATCGGAATTGGCATAAATTTGGTGTTTTTTAAGTTAGAAAGAAAGGGACTTGGTTCAGATTCTATTTTGGGAAAAATAATCCGATCTGCCAAATTTCATAGGGATCGGCTCACTATATCCTATAGACGTCATATAACTGAACGATCGGAAATGGAACAACCTTAACTGCAAGGGTATATCAACATTTATTATACCCTTGCAGAGGGTATTATAATTTAGGTCAAAAATGTGCAACGCAGTGAAGGAGACATCTCCGACCCTATTTTTTTTTTTTTTTTTTTTTTTTTTTTTTCTCCTATTACTCCGCTTGGGAGCTTAGGGCATTTACAAGGACTTTGAACCTGACTCTGTTTGGTGCAGTTTGCTTAGCGTAATCCCACGTGATGTTGCTGCGGGATAATTCTTGTATTATAGTACGGCGCCAGGTAAGCTTGGGGCGGCCCACTCTTCTGCTTCCCTGTGGGTTCCAATCCAGTGCCTTCCTGACTATGCTGTCTGTTTTCTTCCTGAGTGCGTGACCTATCCATTTCCATTTTTTCTTCTTGATTTGGTGATGGATGGGAGCCTCCCCCGTGTTGCGCCACAGGTCACTGTTGGAAATTCTGTTGGGCCAGAATATCCCACATATGATCCTGAGGCACTTGTTAATGAATGACTGCAGCTTTGTCATCATCCTTTGGGAGGTTAGCCACGTCTCAGCTCCGTACAGAAGAATGGATTTTACACACGCATTGAAGATCCGCAGCTTTGTTCTTCTACTTATTTGCTGATTTCTCCAAATGCGGTGCAATCTTCCGAATGCAGATCTTGCCTTGCACAGTCTGCTCTCTACATCTTTTTCCACTCCGGTCCAGGTCCGCATCATCATACATAGCTCTTACTATGTTTACAATGTTGATTGGCACTCCTTTCCTTGCAAGTGCACGCCATATCGCCGCCCTGTCTATTGAGTCAAACGCTTTTTGGAAGTCGATGAATAGAAGGTATAGTGGCGAACGCCATTCCACGGCTTGTTCGGTTATTGTGCGTAGCGTGTTTGCCTGGTCTACGCAACTCCTAAGTGGTCTAAAACCTCCTTGTTCATCTCGAATTGTTGGCTCTAGTTTCTCCATAAGTCGTTCGTTTAGCAGGGTCGCTAATATTTTATAGCTGGTGTTCAACAAGGTGATCCCTCGCCAGTTGTTACAGTCACTGAGGTCTCCCTTTTTTGGTAGCTTAACGATTACTCCTCTCTTCCAAGCGTCAGGAACTCGCTCACTTTCCCATATATCTTTGAAATGCGGGTGCAATGTTTCGGCCATTAGTTGCGGGTCAATCTGGAGGAGTTCGGCAGATATGCCGTCCTCTCCAGCCGCTTTGTTGCTCTTTAACTTCCTGATTGCATCTCGTATTTCTCTGATTGAGGGAGGGGTTGGGGGTATCCTAACGCTGCTGTTGGGTATGATACTTCTGAAGTCGGGCTGTGTGTTGCCTGGTTGCTCTGTACAGCTGATCTCCATGAAGTGTTGCCTCCATCTCTCAAGTTGAGCATCGTCGTCTACTAGGAGCCTACCGTCTGAGTCTCGAATGGGTTGGGTTTGCCTCTGGTAGCTTCCAGATAGTTTGCCTATCAACTGGTACAGTGTGCGTTTTCTGCAATGCTGTCCAGTACGGCTCTCTTGTCGCGTCTAGCTGATTTTTTCACCAATTTGCAGAGATTCCTGTGTTCTTCTTGGCTCTGCCGTCGTGATTCGCTATCGACTTGAGTCTATTCCGTCTGCTGATGAGTTCCCATGTGTCCGCCGAGATCCATTCAGAGCAGCTGCGTTGTCTCGTGCCAAGCATCTCCTCTGCGGTACTTCTCAGTAGTCTGCAAGTTTGTTCCCAAGGACAGTTCCGCTGTGGTGTCAACTGTTCGCGTAGTGCTGTTGCCATTCTGGAGGATAGGGTAGTATCTCTGAGTCGATGTATATTCAGGGGGGTCGGTCTTCTTGTGGCCCTGGTGGCAGTGTGCTTTCGTTGGAGTTTGATTGAGATCTCTCCAACTACAAGCTCGTGGTCACTGTCTATTGACGCGCCTCTCCTATTGCGTACATCTCTCAGCGAACGCCTCCATCTCTTACTTATGCACAGGTGGTCGATTTGGTTGCGGGTATTTCCATCTGGAGATGTCCATGTATATTTATGAACTTCCCTGTGGGGAAATACTGTTCCTCCAATGACCAACTGGAAGGTCTGGCATAAGTGGATCAGCCTGTCTCCATTGTCACTTCGCTTGCCGATACCATGCCGGCCCATGGTTGATTCCAATCCGGTGTTGTTGGGGCCGACTTTCGCATTGAAGTCACCCATGAGAATCTTGATGTCGCCTCTTATGACCTTGTTGAGAGATGAGATGAGTGCGTTGTAGAAGTCGTCTTTGATGTCATCGCTGGCGTCTTCTGTTGGGGCATAGCATTGCACGATGGTGATGTGCCTGGCGTTGCATCGGAATCTGGCGGTGATGATTCTGTCAGAGACGGGGGGGTTCCAGGAGATAAGTGTCTGTTTAAATTTCCTCGACACATAAATCCCTACTCCATTTCGTCCACCATCACTGCTTCCGCTATGCAACACTAGATTACTTTGTGATGTTGTTGTTGCTCCCTTCCCACTCCATCTCATCTCGCTGATGCCAGCAATTGCGATCGGCAGTCGGTCCATCTCGTTCTCCAACTGCGCCAATCTGGATGGCTCCATCAGAGTCCTAACGTTCCATAATGGAACTTCCATTGTCCAATTCGTGTCCGTTTCGAGATGCGAAGGGTCGTCATCGGTTTTGGAGTGTCATTTGGTTCGATTGTACTTGTATTTGTTCTTGTAATCATTTTTATTTTCGTTCGGCCCGGTGATTGGCCGGACGCGACTTATCCCATGTAGTGGGGCTGCCACTTGTCGACATCTGGGAGTTCCGCTTCTGACTTTTTCATAAATATCGGGTCGGGATCGAACCCACGACCTCTTGTTTGGTAGGCAAATACGCTACCGCTGAGCTAGCAAGAGGCCATTATGAATTGCTTACAATTACACAGTATAAATATTACAAGCCGAAAGTGTAGGGTCATGCACTTGTCATGAGTGGGAATCGAACCCACAACCTCATGCTTAGCGAGCTAGCGTGCTAACCGCTAGGCTACGAGGCCCCCCTCTCCGACCCTATAAAGTATATATATTCTTGATCAGGATCACCTCCTGAGTCGATATGAGCATGCCCGTCTGTCCGTCTGTCTGTCTGTCTGTCTGTCTGTCTGTCTGTTTCTACGCAAACTTGTCTCTCAGTTTTAAAGCTATCGAGTTGAAACTTTGCACACATTCTTCTTTCCTTTGCAGGCAGTACATAAGTCGGAACGGCCGGGATCGGCCCACTATATCCTATAGCTGCCATATAACTGATTGATCGGAAATGCCATAACTTCGTTGTTTTTCAAGTTAGAAGAATGGGACTTTTTATGGATTCTAATTTGGGCAAACGTATACGATCTGCCAAATTTCATAAGGATCGGCCGTCTATATCCTATAGCTACCATATAACTGATTGATCGGAAATGCCATAACTTCATTTTTTTTCAAGTTAGAAGGATGGGAGTTTCTATGGATTCTAATTTGGGGAAACGTATACGATCTGCAAATTTCATAAGGATCGGTCGTCTATATCCTATAGGTGCCATATAAATGATTGATCGGAAATACCATAACTTCGTTGTTTTTCAAGTTAGAAGGATGGGAGTTTCAATGGATTCCTCTTTGGGCAAAATAATTTGATATGCCAAATTTCATTAAGATCGGCCAACTATATACGATCCGCTATATATCTAATAATATAAGATGCGTGGCACCACTTAGCGGACTGCGACTCAACTGCAAGGGTATATAACTCCGGCTCCGCCCGAAGTTAGCTTTCCTTTCTTGTTTTCCTTTTTGTTTTCAATATCACTGTGGGCAAAAAAAATTGGAGATTTTTGTTACTATCATATGAGCAACTATTGTTCTAAAACTTTTTGAAATACCTTAAGCTTACGTCAAAAAATTAAAAAAACGTTGTTAATTGAAAAATTCATAACTTTATAATTAAGAAAGATATTAAAACGTGCTTTACACCGTTGAAAAGGTGTTTTAAATATCCATTTCACCTCTTTTGAGAACAAACTTCTTTATAGTACACTTTGCTTTTTGGAGTCTGCATATGGCAATAAGTCTGCTGCCCAAATGGCAATACCCCAAAAAATATGGAGTACATCTTTTCAGCTTTCAGTTTATTTATCTAAAAATAAAATCCAAATAAAACAAGAAAGGAAAGCTAACTTCGGGCGGAGTTCCACGCATCTTATATTGTTAGATATATAACGGATCGTATATAGTCGGCCGATTATGAAACTTGGCATATCGAATTATTTTGCCCAAAGAGGCATCCATTAAAAATCCCATCCTTCTAACTTAAAAAACAACGAAGTTATGGCATTTCCGATCAATCAGTTATATGGCAGCTATAGGATATAGTCGGCCGATCCCGGCCGTTCCGACTTATGTACTGCCTGCAAAGGAAAGAAGGGTGTGTGCAAAGTTTCAACTCGATAGCTTTAAAACTGAGAGACTAGTTTGCGTAGAAACAGACAGACGGACAAACGGACATGCTCATATCGACTCAGGAGGTGATCCTGATCAAGAATATATATACTTTATAGGGTCGGAGATGTCTCCTTCACTGCGTTGCACACTTTTGACCAAAATTATAATACCCCTGCAAGGGTATAAAAATGGCTTAAAAAGTAAAATATAAACATTGACTTAATTAGGACTCCAACTCAGGCTCTCCGTGTTAGAAACCTCAACGCTCTGCACTTGGCTAACCTTGGACTCTGTTACTTGATGGCAAATTTTGATGTAATTTTGGGGCCGTTCAAGTATTACGTGACACTCATGGGCGTGGGGGGTGTTCTCAAAATGATCATATACTATCACACTAGGGGAGGGATATCCTTCTTCACAAAATAACTTTTTTCAATAAATTTACGTTTTATGTACTGTTCAAGAATTTCAAACAGCGCGGCAATGGGAATTTCTTTTGTAAAGTTGGCAGAATTTTATACCTTTGCATATATTAGCAAATATTAGCTACTGTCGCCGCTTGGCCGATCACGGGGAATGCCTTTAAACAATACACACTAGTGCTGGACAATAGTTGGAGTTCGGTTTGTCTTTAACCCACCGCAGTTTCTCTTCCCTCTTGATGTGATGGCGCAAATCGGTCTAATTCCGCCAAATTGTGTTCCTCTGTTTACCCTATTTAGTGGGACCGAATAACCTGAACTTAAATACCAAAGCTATCGATACATATAATACTGCGGCGCTAAGTTTAAACTTGACTAACTATCGATAACCCTAATCCGTTCCGCGACATCCCCACCCCCGTGAAGCAGCCGCATTCACCACATCCAGGACAGCTAACTTCGAAGCGGGACGCATTATTTTCTTGGCTCGATCGTTAGTCCGCACTGCCGCTCGACGAGGTACTCCATCTCTCCCAGTGAACACCTCTTCCACGACGCCGTCGAATAAATCTGAGCACCCATGCGGTGCTCCTCAACAGTCGATTGTAGTTCGAGAATCTCTGCGAGGATATAATGTTTACCATGACCAAGGCAAACTCACATTTCATTTCCTCTTCGTCGGGCGTCGGAGGGATCCACCCCTCGCTCGATCTTGGTCAGCTTTCCTCTGGTCCTCGTAGAAATGGTGGACCGCTTAGCCATCGCGAACCGATGCTCAGGTCCACGGCCTTGCGCGGCCTCGTCGCGTCGTCTGCCACGTTTTCGCCCGACGGAATCCACCTCCACTGGGACGCCTCCGTGGGTTCCAAGATCTCCGCCTCCCGGTTACCGAAGAACTGCTTGTATCTCCGGTGTGTGCTGCTTATCCAGTGCAACACAGTCTTAGAGTCCGTCCATAATACGCAGCTGCTGATCGCCACACCGTGCTCTTGCTTGACGGTGTCCATCAGTCTCGTGCCCAATCCTGCTGCTTGAAGTTCCAGTCGCGGGATCGACATAGTCCTCATCGGAGCGCATTTCGTCTTGGAGCTTATGAAATGCGCCTGCACGTCTCCGTTCTCCGTGTAGCAGCTCAGGAATCCAATCGGGTCAAACGTGGACATGACCAGGCTTAGGAGTTCCTCTTGGTAGGGACGCGTTCCCCTGTCATCACGATCTCGGGACTCGATGATATTTGATGCCGAACTTGAAGTCATCTGCAGCCGGCTGTCAGTACATTTCTAGTAACTTCTCCTCAGCTTCGGTCCATCTGTCGCTAGCGATGGATTCAAGTGGGTTCAACGCTCTGACCACACTTGCCGAACTGGCGATACCATGCCGGCCCATGGTTGATTCCAATCCGGTGTTGTTGGGGCCGACTTTCGCATTGAAGTCACCCATGAGAATCTTGATGTCGCCTCTTATGACCTTGTTGAGAGATGAGATGAGTGCGTTGTAGAAGTCGTCTTTGATGTCATCGCTGGCGTCTTCTGTTGGGGCATAGCATTGCACGATGGTGATGTGCCTGGCGTTGCATCGGAATCTGGCGGTGATGATTCTGTCAGAGACGGGGGGGTTCCAGGAGATAAGTGTCTGTTTAAATTTCCTCGACACATAAATCCCTACTCCATTTCGTCCACCATCACTGCTTCCGCTATGCAACACTAGATTACTTTGTGATGTTGTTGTTGCTCCCTTCCCACTCCATCTCATCTCGCTGATGCCAGCAATTGCGATCGGCAGTCGGTCCATCTCGTTCTCCAACTGCGCCAATCTGGATGGCTCCATCAGAGTCCTAACGTTCCATAATGGAACTTCCATTGTCCAATTCGTGTCCGTTTCGAGATGCGAAGGGTCGTCATCGGTTTTGGAGTGTCATTTGGTTCGATTGTACTTGTATTTGTTCTTGTAATCATTTTTATTTTCGTTCGGCCCGGTGATTGGCCGGACGCGACTTATCCCATGTAGTGGGGCTGCCACTTGTCGACATCTGGGAGTTCCGCTTCTGACTTTTTCATAAATATCGGGTCGGGATCGAACCCACGACCTCTTGTTTGGTAGGCAAATACGCTACCGCTGAGCTAGCAAGAGGCCATTATGAATTGCTTACAATTACACAGTATAAATATTACAAGCCGAAAGTGTAGGGTCATGCACTTGTCATGAGTGGGAATCGAACCCACAACCTCATGCTTAGCGAGCTAGCGTGCTAACCGCTAGGCTACGAGGCCCCCCTCTCCGACCCTATAAAGTATATATATTCTTGATCAGGATCACCTCCTGAGTCGATATGAGCATGCCCGTCTGTCCGTCTGTCTGTCTGTCTGTCTGTCTGTCTGTCTGTTTCTACGCAAACTTGTCTCTCAGTTTTAAAGCTATCGAGTTGAAACTTTGCACACATCCTTCTTTCCTTTGCAGGCAGTACATAAGTCGGAACGGCCGGGATCGGCCCACTATATCCTATAGCTGCCATATAACTGATTGATCGGAAATGCCATAACTTCGTTGTTTTTCAAGTTAGAAGAATGGGACTTTTTATGGATTCTAATTTGGGCAAACGTATACGATCTGCCAAATTTCATAAGGATCGGCCGACTATATCCTATAGCTACCATATAACTGATTGATCGGAAATGCCATAACTTCATTTTTTTTCAAGTTAGAAGGATGGGAGTTTCTATGGATTCTAATTTGGGGAAACGTATACGATCTGCAAATTTCATAAGGATCGGTCGTCTATATCCTATAGGTGCCATATAAATGATTGATCGGAAATGCCATAACTTCGTTGTTTTTCAAGTTAGAAGGATGGGAGTTTCAATGGATTCCTCTTTGGGCAAAATAATTTGATATGCCAAATTTCATTAAGATCGGCCAACTATATACGATCCGCTATATATCTAATAATATAAGATGCGTGGCACCACTTAGCGGACTGCGACTCAACTGCAAGGGTATATAACTCCGGCTCCGCCCGAAGTTAGCTTTCCTTTCTTGTTTTCCTTTTTGTTTTCAATATCACTGTGGGCAAAAAAAATTTGAGATTTTTGTTACTATCATATGAGCAACTATTGTTCTAAAACTTTTTGAAATACCTTAAGCTTACGTCAAAAAATTAAAAAAACGTTGTTAATTGAAAAATTCATAACTTTATAATTAAGAAAGATATTAAAACGTGCTTTACACCGTTGAAAAGGTGTTTTAAATATCCATTTCACCTCTTTTGAGAACAAACTTCTTTATAGTACACTTTGCTTTTTGGAGTCTGCATATGGCAATAAGTCTGCTGCCCAAATGGCAATACCCCAAAAAATATGGAGTATATCTTTTCAGCTTTCAGTTTATTTATCTAAAAATAAAATCCAAATAAAACAAGAAAGGAAAGCTAACTTCGGGCGGAGTTCCACGCATCTTATATTGTTAGATATATAACGGATCGTATATAGTCGGCCGATTATGAAACTTGGCATATCGAATTATTTTGCCCAAAGAGGCATCCATTAAAAATCCCATCCTTCTAACTTAAAAAACAACGAAGTTATGGCATTTCCGATCAATCAGTTATATGGCAGCTATAGGATATAGTCGGCCGATCCCGGCCGTTCCGACTTATGTACTGCCTGCAAAGGAAAGAAGGGTGTGTGCAAAGTTTCAACTCGATAGCTTTAAAACTGAGAGACTAGTTTGCGTAGAAACAGACAGACGGACAAACGGACATGCTCATATCGACTCAGGAGGTGATCCTGATCAAGAATATATATACTTTATAGGGTCGGAGATGTCTCCTTCACTGCGTTGCACACTTTTGACCAAAATTATAATACCCCTGCAAGGGTATAAAAATGGCTTAAAAAGTAAAATATAAACATTGACTTAATTAGGACTCCAACTCAGGCTCTCCGTGTTAGAAACCTCAACGCTCTGCACTTGGCTAACCTTGGACTCTGTTACTTGATGGCAAATTTTGATGTAATTTTGGGGCCGTTCAAGTATTACGTGACACTCATGGGCGTGGGGGGTGTTCTCAAAATGATCATATACTATCACACTAGGGGAGGGATATCCTTCTTCACAAAATAACTTTTTTCAATAAATTTACGTTTTATGTACTGTTCAAGAATTTCAAACAGCGCGGCAATGGGAATTTCTTTTGTAAAGTTGGCAGAATTTTATACCTTTGCATATATTAGCAAATATTAGCTACTGTCGCCGCTTGGCCGATCACGGGGAATGCCTTTAAACAATACACACTAGTGCTGGACAATAGTTGGAGTTCGGTTTGTCTTTAACCCACCGCAGTTTCTCTTCCCTCTTGATGTGATGGCGCAAATCGGTCTAATTCCGCCAAATTATGTTCCTCTGTTTACCCTATTTAGTGGGACCGAATAACCTGAACTTAAATACCAAAGCTATCGATACATATAATACTGCGGCGCTAAGTTTAAACTTGACTAACTATCGATAACCCTAATCCGTTCCGCGACATCCCCACCCCCGTGAAGCAGCCGCATTCACCACATCCAGGACAGCTAACTTCGAAGCGGGACGCATTATTTTCTTGGCTCGATCGTTAGTCCGCACTGCCGCTCGACGAGGTACTCCATCTCTCCCAGTGAACACCTCTTCCACGACGCCGTCGAATAAATCTGAGCACCCATGCGGTGCTCCTCAACAGTCGATTGTAGTTCGAGAATCTCTGCAAGGATATAAAGTTTACCATGACCAAGGCAAACTCACATTTCATTTCCTCTTCGTCGGGCGTCGGAGGGATCCACCCCTCGCTCGATCTTGGTCAGCTTTCCTCTGGTCCTCGTAGAAATGGTGGACCGCTTAGCCATCGCGAACCGATGCTCAGGTCCACGGCCTTGCGCGGCCTCGTCGCGTCGTCTGCCACGTTTTCGCCCGACGGAATCCACCTCCACTGGGACGCCTCCGTGGGTTCCAAGATCTCCGCCTCCCGGTTACCGAAGAACTGCTTGTATCTCCGGTGGGTGCTGCTTATCCAGTGCAACACAGTCTTAGAGTCCGTCCATAATACGCAGCTGCTGATCGCCACACCGTGCTCTTGCTTGACGGTGTCCATCAGTCTCGTGCCCAATCCTGCTGCTTGAAGTTCCAGTCGCGGGATCGACATAGTCCTCATCGGAGCGCATTTCGTCTTGGAGCTTATGAAATGCGCCTGCACGTCTCCGATCTCCGTGTAGCAGCTCAGGAATCCAATCGGGTCAAACGTGGACATGACCAGGCTTAGGAGTTCCTCTTGGTAGGGACGCGTTCCCCTGTCATCACGATCTCGGGACTCGATGATATTTGATGCCGAACTTGAAGTCATCTGCAGCCGGCTGTCAGTACATTTCTAGTAACTTCTCCTCAGCTTCGGTCCATCTGTCGCTAGCGATGGATTCAAGTGGGTTCAACGCTCTGACCACACTTGCCGAACTGGAAGTAAATCGACACAAGTCAAATCCTGCATCTGCATGAATTTTTCTCACCCGTGTCGAAACGGTGATAGCTTCTTCTTCACTGGTGAAACTGTCGACGTAGTCGTCCACGTAGTGGTATTCCTTGATGGCCAGAGGCATTCACGGTCTTCACATAGTCCGCCGAACATGGTGAGCAAGCTGCTCCGAACGTCATCACTTGCATCTCGTATGTGTCCGGCTACCGCTGGTCATCTCCGTTCCTCCACAGGAACCTCTGGGAACCTCTATCCTGTGGCTGCATTAGTACCTGATGAAACATCTCCTTGATGTCTGCACAAACCCCAACTGCTCCTTCCCGAAAATGGAAGAGCACTGCGGGGAGTGGCTTGTAGCGCTGTGGGCCTTTCAGTAGCGCTGAATTGAGGGACACGCCGTTCACCTTGGCAGCCGCGTCGAAGACCAGCCGGATTTTTCCAGGTTTGTTCGGGTTTTCCACCCCGAACTTTTTCTCTTGAGCGCCATATTGTAGCTCTCCGGCAGTCTCACCTCGTCGTCTCTCCATAGCAGCCCGGTTTCGTATCGTCGACCTACTCGCTTAGTCGTCTCCTCCAGGATTCTCAGGGCCCGTGCGTCACCGCCATCTGCGACTGACGGCGCCAGCTCCACTCCGCCAGCTGCGACTGGCTGTGCCGGCTTTACTCCGAAATTTTCGATTTCAAAATAATCGCTGACCATCTTCTCCAGAAGATTATCCTGGGGCACGGCTAGGAGGCACGAACTCTGAAGCGGTGAGCTCACCTTTCCGCTCACCGGTCCATACACCACCCATCCAAGTGCGGTGGCTGCTGCAAATGGTCCTCCAGATGCATAGCTTCTTGTTTTGAGGGGTATTCCAAGATGCGCATGATCCAGTCCAATTAGGATCCTCGGTGTCGCACCGAGGCAGGCGCGCATTCGCCTTCACTGCCTGTACATCATCCCGACGCAGGCTCTGCATCGGAAGGTTTAAATTGGCTACTCCGTACACGTTCTTTAGCCCATGGCGCTTTGGCTTGCCCGCTGCACTGATCTGCAGGCTGACCAATTTCGTGTGCTCTTTGGCAGATTTCCCACCAAACCATTGCACGTTCACTTGGCGACTCTCGCCTTTCAGGTTCAGGCTGCGGATGAGTTCGTCGTCGATGAGCGTGACAGACGATCCTTCATCCAGCAATGCATAGGTGTCGACCTACGTATTCTCCCCGTACAGCGTCACGGGTAGAATCCGGGATAGTAGGTGCCATCCAATCGAGTCAACGCAGCTCGGGTTCCGATGCGTCAATTCCTGGCGGTCACACGTTGATCGCCTTTAACTCGGGCTGACGTGGGACGTCTCCTCTCGTTGGAATCCACTGGTCGTGGCATTCCACTCCGTTTGCTGCTGTCTCTGAACAGCCGTCGGTCCTGACTGCTTCTCTGGTCGCTCCTGCGGCCTCCCTCTGCGACGTACGACCGTCTAGGATGTCCAGGTGACTCGTGGAGAAGGTAGTGATGCCTTATTTGGCATCCGTAGACGTTGCATCCGCGGCTCTTCCTGCAGAACCGGGACATGTGTCCGGGCTCCAGACACGAGAAGCATAGCCTCAACTTCCTTGCAGTCTCGATCCGCGTCGTCGTAGAAACGCCGTTGAATTCTGTGCAGTCCAGGGACTGGTGTTGGCCCTCGCATATAGGGCAACATCTGGGGCGGTTGGCATACCGCTCCTCCTCGCGAACATTATTCGCGTGCTGGATCCTTCGCTTCGGTTGCTCCTTGGCTCCAACGTCCGTGACAGTGCACACCAGTCTTGCGAATTCATGAAGCCATTCGCTTAGGTGCACCACTGTCGGATACAGTTGTACCGTGACCGCGTGCTTCGCCCAGCCCAACCTCTTGCTCAGCGGCAACTTGGCGATCAGGTCCTCCATTGGGGTGGGGTTCCCTCGGTGCTTTGCGCAAATAATTTTGTTTTGGGGAAATGACACGATTTTCATGTTGTTGTTTACGTTTATGTAGAATGATCTCAACAAAAATAAATGTATCAAATTGATTTATTAATATTAACAACTATGAAAATTATCTCACAAAAATTTTTCTTGATCCACATACGCTTTGCTATTCCTCTACTATTCCCTACTACTCTTCCTGAACTCGAGGGCATAACGGTAGGTCCCGTAGTCGTAGTCAAAGAATGTATAAAAGTTCTGACTAAATGTACCTTGATTCTGCACGGGACTGATCGGGTTGACCAGGCGCTTGCTGCGATCAGGCAGGAGTTGATGTGAGATACTTGAAGTCCTGGGTTGGTTCTCCTCAAGTACAGATGGTACGAGGTTTTGGCTGATTCCTTATCGGCCGATCCTACTTGTGGTCCGTTTCACGGGAGTAACACTCGAAGTAGACTATATACCGAAGGTCTACTTGTGGTCCGTTTTACACAGGATCACTCGAAGTAGGTTGGTTTTAAGTGCCTTACCTTAACACTGAGTAACGAACCGATCTACTCTGTATTCGCAACTATGTTTATTTCAGAATAACAATTCTTATATAATATGCTAATTTATACATAACTAAGTTTAGGGAAGGTCAATGTTATGGACGTGGTAATGCCAATATTAATGTCAGTTTGCTGACTCAGATTGCTTGTTCATGCATTGCTTGTAAAGGGTTTTTCAATAGGAGCGCTTCAACTTTTTTTTGAATAAAACACAAACGGATTGACTTTTCAACTAACTTTTTTTTCTATTATCGAATTTGAACATATACATTTAATCTCGATTTCTTCCGCATGACCACCGCGTGCATGTTTTACGAAGTCCAACAGTTGAACCCAATTTTCAACCACTTTTTCGCATAAATCGGTCGAAATTCCAGCAATTTCGCGTTCAATATTGGCTCTGAGCTCTTGCTACGTCGCCGGCTTATTGGCATAGACCAACGACTTCACATAATCCCAAAGAAAATAGTCTGGAGGTGTCAAATCACCCGAGACGTCACAGAAAGGCCCAATTGTTGCGAACGTCGTGTGAGCGACACATTCGCGTCTTCTTGAAATGAAGCGCTGGCGGCTTGCTCTCACGGGCACCGGAACATTATGTAGCGAAAACGTAGACTCAAATTTTGCCACTAGACGGTCGATTGTCCAACGGGCTGGCTTATTCAATGGACTGTAAAATGGCCGTAATGCTCTTAAAGTAGCAGCAACAGAACGATTATTTTGATAAAAAATTTGCACAATTTGCAATCGCTGTTCAAGGGTGTAGCGTTCCATGATGAAATGTATACTAATTAAGTTTCATATGGAAAAACATGGCGTCGTTCGCAGTCCCTAGCGGCAAAAAGTTGAAGCGCACATATTGAAAAACGCTTTACATGCATTTCGGCTTAGCTAGCTGGCTTTGCTTGCTTCGGTCAGACGGTCATTCTTCCCGCTGATACTGCTGATTTCCACTTCTGGCGCCGTCTACTAGTGCTGGGTTATTAGGTTGGATATTCTTTTATGCTTATGGCTAATTATTACTAGGTGTGTCAATAGGTTAGTGGGTCTGATTATTGTGTATTGCGACATGCTGATGACCATTAATTAGATCAGATTACTAAGTGTGAATATTGGGTAGTAGGTCTTGGCACTAGGTGCCAACAAAATTATTAGCAAGTTTTTTTGTTCGAAATAGAAATGCCGATATACTTAGGTGTTCCTTGGGGGATACCAATAGATAAAGGGTGTGAATTGGATATGTGTGGTCATTCACGAAAAATAATTTTACTGTTGAGCATAATTTCATTTTGTTTTCTCAGTTTTAAGCTTATGGACCAATTTAATCAGGCTTGCTTTGTACGGTTGAGGTATGTGTTTGTCTAAAATGTTGTTGAAAAGTTCTTAAAATCTATTTTATTCTATTTTTTTAGCAGTTCTGTTAGGTAAGAGGTGTATTTGGTAGTGTTGATTTTTTGATAGTTATTACGGAACTTCTCTGAGAACTTCTTCTCGGAACTTCTTGACAGCTCTAAGAAATTCGGGCAATGATGTTGGCATTTTCTTCGGTAGAAGTTGTTACGGTGTTGTTTTGGAGTTTTAGGTTAGGTTAGGTTAGGGCGGTGATGCAAGGGGGTCATAGAATACCCCTCGCTTCCACTTGAGCCGCTAGGGCTCCTTGTGCTGCCGCTGGAGCAAGGGTTTCACCGAGATGCTAACCCCCCCCATTTCCTTAGGTTAATACCGGCTCTGGATAACTGAGCTGGTAGAATACCGTCCGGTCCCGGAGATTTGAAGGGTTTAAAACTGTCTATTGCCCATTTAAGGTTTCTGTCACTAAGTAGGTAGTTGAGCGAGCCCTGGTGACCCTGGCTACGCATCACCTGGGTTGTTCCTTCCGATGAGCAACCCGGGAAGTGTGCGTTGATAAGGGTCTCCAGGGTTTCCAGGCTTGAGGTTGTCCAGCACCCCTCCGTGTTCTTAATGTAACCTGCGATGGGGGCTGTAGTAGAGAGAATCTTTCTTAGGCGGGCGGCCTCTGATGTCTCCTGAATGTTGGTGCAGAAATTGGCCCAGGCAACCCTCTTTGCCTTGCAATTCTTTGTTATATTGCCTAAGTTCAGCTTTATAGGTTTTCAGCTTTTCCTACGCCTCGTCTGTGTTGGTACGGTGCGCGTGGTTGAAGGCCCTACGGGCATTTTTTTTGTAGGGGGCTAAAGACGAGGTCCACCACGGAGGCTTCTTCGATCTGTTGCTACCTATTATTTTCTTGGGGCAGGCCTTGTGGTAAGCTTTTGCACTAGTCGCAATAAGCTTCTCTACCATGGCGTTGAGCCCCTCATAGGTCTCGATGGTCTCTGAAGGCGGTTCGCCTAAGGATCTATCTAGTATATTTTTATAGAGCTCCCAGTTTGCCTTTCTAGGATTTCGTACTGCTTGCTTGGTGAAGTTTTCAAAATTTACTACTATCTCAATATAGCGATGGTCTGAAAATGAGTGTTTGTCAAGGAATCCCCATCTGGTGATTGCATCAGCCAGGGAGTGCGAGAATAATGTGACATCAAGAACCCCCCTTCTGTTCTTGACTACGAAGGTGGGTTCTGAACCTCTGTTACCCACTAGAAGCTTAGAGCTGAGGATAAAATCGAAGCTTGACTCACCCCTCTCGTTTGTGTCAGTGCTTCCCCACTGATTGTGATGAGCGTTGGCATCGCATCCTATTATTTGGTCGATGTCCTTCCTTTCGCTGTCTTCCACAAGCTGCCTGAGTAGCGAATGGGGTGGAGGTCCTAGGTGGTCGTGACCCATATATGCCGAGCATATTCTTAGATGGCCGTCTGGGCCCTCTATCGATGCGGCTACGTGATCTTCATTGCTGAAATTTGGTAGCAAGAAGGCATTAAGGCTTTTTTTTGCGAGTATGCATGCTTGCTTTTTACCTGTTACATCGGCTGTGCAGCCTGAAGTCCGACGCCCCCAGACCGAGAATCCTATCTCCGTGGATCCAGGGTTCTTGGATGAGGGCCACGTCAGCTCCATTCTCTGCAAGATGGAGCAGGAGGGCGGCGGAAGCCCCTTACTGTGATGGAGGTTTATCTGCAGGAATGTTAGGGACATCCTTTAGATTCTCCACCACAGTACCCTCCGCCTCGGTGTCGGAGCCCAGCAATGAGTCCTCCTCCATGCCGACGCCACCAAGAGCCCTCGCCAGGTCACTCTCCTCTGAGGTGTACCCTTCCAGAATGTCCTCCTCCACGTCTGACATTCCTTCTGGGCGGACCTCTTCGGTCGGTTCCCCCGAGTCTAGCTCATGTGCGTCCATCTCCAAGTCGATGCCTCCAGGTTTACTCTTCGCATCCGACTTGTGCTCACCGCAACGTGCTCGAACCCGTATTTGATACGGCTACCGGCACCCTCCAGGATCTTCGCAGTCTCCTCATTTAGAGTGAGGACAACCTGCCTTCTCAGTCCCACTGCTTCCTCCACCTTGGCGACTCTCCAGTCCGCCGTAGGGAGTGTGGGATTGCACATTTTGAGCATGGCCAGAATGGTGGCAGGGTCCGCCGGCTTCTCTGTCAGCCATACGCGGGCCCTCGGTTTGCTGGGGATCTTGTCCCAGTCCACCGCCTCCAGTCTGGCTCCTGGGTAGACCTCCCCAAGCGACGCAATCATTCGCTTGTAGAGGCTTACAGACCTCGCATCTTGGCACGCTATCACCTTGATGCTACCCTGGTACCACCCTGCGTCTTCGCAGGCCGGTGGAGGTCCTCCGCTCTTGAGCATCTCCTCCATGAAGCGCCCATGCAGCTCATTCACTACCTTACGCCAAAGCTCCTTGGGGATCAGGCCATCCTTGGAGCCATTATCAATGACCCCAATGATGGTCCTGCCCTTGGTAACTTCGGCGAAGGATCTGTTACTTTGTGTCTGCACCTTCTTCTTCTTAGCTAGGGGCGCTCCACCGTCGGTCGACCTCTGCCTTTTCCTCTGCTGAAAGTCAGGCAGGATTACCCTCGCCCACTTTATTATTTCAGCCTGATCGGGATTGGACTCCGCCGATGGGTCTGCCCTCATCAGAATGAAGCCCGCTCTCCTCCTATCTTTATGGGAGCCCTTCCACTGCAGGGGGCCAGCAGTCGTCGGACCGGGGCCTTCCTTAGGGTTGCCGCCGGTGCGAGAGGAGCTCGATTCAGGGATCTTGCCCCCCCTCCGTTCGGTGTTCCCATAGTGGGCCCCGTTTTGGGGGTCGATGCCTTGGCATCTCCCCCTACACCGGCGCCGCTCGCCTCCGGATGTTGTCCCTCAGTGGGGAGCTTCGCCATCCCAGCATCTCTTTGGCCTCTATCTGCCTTGGAGATTGACGGATCCGAGATCCTATTTTCGGACTTTCTTAGGGAGTTCCGTTCTCCACTGTTTATTTTTCTTTTAATATTATTGTCGTTCATTTTTGGACCCACGAGTAGGCGGGAAGGGGTTCGTCCATCATGACATAGCCCGCTTGTCATGATAAGCCTGGTTAAAACTGAGGGGTCGGCCGGTCCCCCAGAGTCCGCATATTAACGTCCGTGCAGCAGCTTTAACATTTAAGCGTGTTAGTAAATGCTAGCTGTCTACTTTTCCATAAATTAGATTATATGGAAACATGACACAGCATTGTTCCACGGTTTGTTAATGATGGTAAGTTGATAAATAAAAGTCTTCTATGATAAGAGGGGAGGTGAAGATTTGCATCCCAATTAAGTCCCCTAAGAGCAAAAGTCATTTCTTGTAATAAAACAAAGCACACCCATAGCATTATTAACCATGTGTGGTCGGTAAATGTATTAACCATATATGGTCGGTAAATTTAAGTTTTAAATCTAATAGGACACCCAGATCGTTAACCTGAGTTAATCGTTCTAAGGCGTTCCTACAGAGAAAGTACATAGCCAGGTGAAGACTAGATCGATGAAATGCCATGAGTTTACATCCATAAGCTTAAGGTTATTCGCTAATCACCAATTTTAAATTTATCCAAATTTAAATTGCATCCAAATTAAATTTATTAAAGCTTAACGTCATCAGCGTACATAAGCACAAGTGAATTAATTAAGTCAAGGGGCGAGTCGTTAATGAACAGTATAAAAAGTAGGGGTCCGAGATCGCTTCCTTGGGGCACCCCAGATGTTGCGCGGACTAAACGCGAGGGAACATCTTTAAAGATACACGTTGGGTTCTCCCAGATAAGTAGCTCGAATTCCAGATAAGAAGATCAGTTGGGAATCCCCAAAGACTGAGTTTACTTATATGAAGCGAATGGTTAACTAAGTCAAATGCTTTTTTGAAGTCAGTATAAATAACATCTGTTTGTAAGCCATTCCGGAACCCATCCGTGATAAAAGATGTTTGCTCCAATAAGTTGGTAGTGGTGGAGCAGCGCTTCATGAAGCCGCGCTGGCACGGAGATATTTTTGAACTACACAGGTATTGCCAATGTGGAGTGATAAGTTTTTCAAAAAGCTTTGCGATGGCTGATAATTTAGAGCCTCTATAATTTGCAACGTCGGACATTTTCCCTTTTTTATGCATCGGAATAATGAAAAATTTATTCCGCATAAGGGGAAAGATCGAAGTTTCCAGCGATAGATTGAAAAGTTTAAGGAGCGGTTTGCACAGATCCTCTGGGTAGTTCTTTAGAACACAGCCTGGTACTCCATCAGGGCCTGGAAAATACACGGGCTTGACCTGAAAAAGATCCGATAACACACCACTTAGATCGAAAGATGGGAAAAATATAAGGTTGGCCAAATATATCATAAGGGTGCCAAATCACGGCACACGCGGGTTAAATCCACAATAGCGTCCACAATGAAAGCCTCACTTTTAATTATTTTTATTTAAAATCTGTTTTTGGAATTATTTTTTTGTATTAGAGAAGGCTTGAGGGATAGAAGTTTATGGATTTTAAAATAATTTTTAATCATTTCGCTAACCCTTTCTCTCCACCTACTTGATAAAGTATTATTTGAACAGTCCCTTAAAAGATCCGTTAAGTTATCTAAGTACTGCCTGACTGACTGAAAATATGCATATTGTATCCTGATTGCCAACGAGTGTTGAGAATTTAAGGTCTTCCATAATAACTATGCCTTCTGCTTATTAAACACTATAGATGTCTGCGAGTCTGAACAACCCTCTGAGACAAGGACTCTCGCAGTAGGGAATAAGTAGGGAGCCCACTGGTCGTCAGATTTGAGCATTCCATCCCTCCCTCGATCGCATGATCGATCGCATGTTCCCATGATCGACTGGTATACAGTAGTCTGTTATCCCATCTTTTTGGTAGCATTGTCAATGCTCCACTATAAGTATAAGAAAGTGTTTTTTTCTGAAGAAGGAGGGAATGATTCCTTTCCATTTTGTGGGTTTTTCGAAGTACTTTAAATTCCTCTCGATTAATTTGGATATTTGCATATTAATTGTTCCGTTTTGTTGCACTCCGACTAAGGAGAATACAACACACGATTCATTTTTTTATATTTCCATTGTCAGTGCATTCTATAATTCCTCCTCTTGTACCCCTATTGCCGATGGTGTGACTATCTTTACCCACATTATCTTTACTGGTAGTAAGTCAAGGGCACTGGGTGTGGTGCGCAGACTACCAGTAATGCAGGCTTCCGTCACACGCTGCGTTTTCCTAAGCCTTTCCCTGCAAGACGTGTTCTCCAGGGCGGGCCACCAAACCACAGCCACGAAGAATATAATTGGTCTAATGACCGCATGTATAACTTGTTTGTTAAAAAACCTCATCTCAGCTCTAAAGCATTTTGACAAGTGTAGAGCGCGATTTTCGCTTTGTTTCGTGATGTCAGTTTTCGTGATGGCTAGGTTTTTGCACTACTACTGACAGTAAGAGTTTTTCCCAAGAGCTTCGGAAGCATACAATTTGATATTTTATACTTCCTAGTGAACAGATCGATTTCGGTCTTTGATGGATTAATTAAAGGGAATGGATCAATTGGAGATCTACAGGATTTTAAACTGATAATGGCCCAGTTAAGAATTCTGTTACTTAGTGAACTCGGGCCCATGGATCCACATTTCCTGGGTTGTCGTTTCTTGGGAGCAACCTGAAGAGTGTGCGTTGGTAAGTGCCTCCCGGGATTCCTTTCCATGGCTCCACATTTCCTGGGTTGTCGTTTCTTGGGAGCAACCTGAAGAGTGTGCGTTGGTAAGTGCCTCCCGGGATTCCTTGCCGGAAGTAGTCCAGGGTCTTTTCGCAGTTTTAATATATCCTAAAGGTACCATATTTGAAATTCCGAACAAAAACTGACCCAGACATTCCTCTTTGCCCTTCGTAGTTCCTTTTTTCACAGCCTGAGGTCTGATTTTTTTGCTTCCCAAGATTCGTTTGATAGCGAAATTAAAGGGTCTGGAAGCCAGCACCGAGGACAACCATAGTGGCTTCTTCGACCTCTTTTTGGCCCATTCTATTTTTAGGACAGGCCATATGGTGAAGTTCTCAAATTTGACAACTAATTCAACGTACCGTTGATGTCAGAAAGAATGGTCATCTAGGACCCTCCAGCTAGTGAGTGCGTCCCCCAGAGAGTCCGAGATGGGAGTAATGTCAAGAACTTCTCTTCTATTCTTAACGATAAAGGTGGACTCTGAACCCCTATTATCCACCATAAGCTTAGAGCTCAGGATAAAATCGATAATTGATTTACCACCTCTCTTTATATCGCCGCGTTGGGGTCGATAGGAGACCGCCTGGGCCCTCAATAGCTGCTGCTACATGGTCTTTGTTGTTAAAATTTGGTAGCAAAAAAATGTTAAGGTTCTTTTTTGCTAGAATGCAGGGTCTCCTTTTACCTACTGTATCGCATTTACAACGATTTCCGAAGACCCCAAACCAAGAATCCTTTCTCCATGGATGCAAAGTTCCTAGATGAGGGCTATATCAGCTTCACTCTCAGCGAGGTGGAACAGGAGGGCAGCCGATGCCCCCATACTGTGGTGAAGATTTATCTGTAGGAATAGGGCTCACGTCGAACTGCAATGGCTAAAGAGTAGAGGACGATAGATTCTTGTCCTTTTAAGGAACGCTAAATCTTATGCGTGTTAAGGTTCTGACTTCACCCAGCTTTGGTCTACGGTTTATTACTGAAGGTAATTTAATGTTGTAACGAACTGTGGGCGGCCATAGTCTCCAGAGTCCTGCAACGCTGCTCCAAAAATTCAGCCATCGACTCCCAAGTATGGATTAGGTCCTCCCTCAACCCACTACTCCTGCCGGGCCTGTTCATATCTCACCCAATCATAAAATTAAATAATAATACATATCACATAACCAACATCCGAAACTATCAGACTTAATAGCCAAAGGCTAGCAATGCTATACCGTCCAAGTTAGTTTAGTTTTGTAAATTTCTTTACCTTTACTAATAATAAATTACTAATACTAATCAATTTTGGTGACGAAAAAATGCTATATAGGTGTACAAAATTGAACATAAAAACATTTTTTATTTATTTTAATGCACTTTATAACTGTTTATTAAGCCAAAATATGTTGTTTCTCATACATTATAACGTCATAATCAGACGTGGCGGACATATTTTATTCATACCTTAGGATATTTTTATATCACTGCGAACGGCAGTCCACGGGTGATGAACTGCATGCCACTTACTTCTTAGATCGGTCTTCAACCCTTCGCCCAGATCCCATATTTTTTATATCAACAAAACAATCAAGTTAGAAAAATAAATTGTGTTTATATATATAAATCTAACAGAGCGTGTTGTTTATTAAAGACTGAATTTGAAAATTTAATAAAAGCTCCTAAAAAAGGTCGGTAATTTAACATTTGGTGACCCCGACGCTTGGAAAAATAATTTGAGGAATTATGGGAGGTAGGTTTCGGCAATTTTTGCTCCATTAATTATGGAGGGTTTAAGATATTTTCCGAGTATACCTATTAGATCGGACATTGTCTCGTTGTGAAGTGGAATTAAGTGACGGACGTAACCAACGTGCGGATGCTCACATGAGTACTCAGTTTGGTTTTCGTCGAAAACCAGTTGATTTCTAAGAGTCTTAGAAGGGTGGATTGAACGTAAAAGGGAGTAGGTAATGGGGTGGAACCGGTGGAGTGTTTTTGGCTAACAAAGTTCTTACTCGCGCCGGTGTCTATAAGAAACCTTTCTTCGTGTTGTATTCTATGTATGGCATGCTGGATAGGCGTCTGTCATAAAATTTGCCTCTTCGTTAGCGTTCTCGTTGTTCTCTCCACCACACTAGACGGAACCGCTGTCATGTGGTACAACTGTTGTGCTTCCCTGAAGGGATTTGAACCAGGCGAGTTATTTAGGAACCTATTATCAGAGTTGTTTCCACGGCGTACGCCAAAGCCAGGCTGATTAGACTGGCCAGACCGGTTTGACTCCATCTTAATGGCTGGTCGTGGTCCTTGGAATCTATTAAAACCTCGCGAGTCACCGGATGAGTTATCGTTAAAGTTCATACCCGCCGGTGCCCTTATGATTGGTGATTGGAACGAAGACGAATATCGTGGGGATGTTATTGGGGACGCATAGCGTGAGACGCTTGTTGGGTAACGGGGTTGAAGAAATGGGGTGAAACTTTTCGTGTGTTCAGTACGAACATTTCCCCTGACCGATACGTTCTGCAGCTCTAAGCAAAACGAATATGCCTCAGGAAAATTTTTCGGACCCCGGATAATCAGTAATCTAAAGGCATCGCCGTTGAGCCCCCTTACAAAATCATCCAACGCCTTGTCTCTATATATTTCAATACGGGCGCTGGCCACGTAGGGGCATGATCTGATTGTTTTAGTTTATTCAGAATCAAGGAAAAGTGATTATTGACCTCGTTATAAAATTGTTCCAGGGTTTTATTTTTTTGTGTTAATTGGCTTAGTTGGTATTCGAGGGTTCGGATGTCTCGCTTGTCGGCGTAGTGAAGTGAGAGAACCCGTTTAATTTCCGGCCAATATCATCCTCTACATTATAAGAGCAAAATGTAAATGTAAAGAATGATGGACCTATACAAAGGCTTGCCTATAATAATCTCATAATCGTTAACAATGGCTTGCGTCCTGCTATCCCAGGATACGTATTTCCCAGGCTCCCCCTCAAAAATCTGGAGTTCCTTCACATAATCTGGCAAAGTATATGTTTCTTTAAGCTATTCAGTGCGAGCGCGAACCAAAGGAAGGGGTTGGGTTACCGTAGGGTTACGTTTTTCGTGATCCTCTTCTAGCGTAGCTACCCTCGCCCCGACTTTCTTAATATCCTCTTGAACTCCTATTATCTGGTCTAATAGGGTCTTGAGGGTCTTAGGGATTTGATTTCTTCCATTGCAAGAGAGGAGAGAGGGAAAAAATTGTATTCGGAAACATATGGAATCAGTCCCAAGGGGCCGCAAGAGAATGACGTACGAGAAAGCGCTTTACTCACGCTTTACAAGGTATAGGGGTATGGATCGTGTTCGTGTTCGTCTTGATAATAGAGGAAAAAAGAAATTTTAATTATGAAGAATAACCGAATGTAATACTATTTAATTATAGTAGAGTGTAAAGTGAACGTGTGTTACGGATGCCATTTTGTTGCATATTTTGTTATATTCTTTTACTTCTTTCTGTTGCATATTTTTAATTTTTCCTGCGTTGCATATTTTTAATATTTTCTGTGTTGCTTACTTTTAGTTTTTTCTGTGTTGTGTATTTTGTGAGTTTGGTTTTTTATGTTTTTTTTTATTTTTTGGCACTGGACGCGGTGGTCCGTATTGTTCCGTGTTGGTTTTTAGGCCTACTCAGGTACGATTGCACACACAACAGACTGGGTAGCTTTTTTTGGGTGCATTCCACACCTGTTTGCGTTTGCAGTAGGTTGCCACACACCATTTGTTATTTTTGTTTTTGATTTATACTTTCTTGTCACTCGCGAATGTCTTCACGGTGGTTCTCTTATCTTTTTATATAAAACACTCGCAGATTTAACACTCGCGGATATGCCAGTGGCAAACCGCCGTAGTGCGTAATTGTTCTTTTTTATTTTATAACATAACACAAACTCCCTTTTTTATATATTTTTTTATATAAAATATATATTATATATTTTTTTAATTTATAATTCTTGCCACTAGCGAATGCCTTCGCGGTGGTTTTCTTATTTCTTTATATGAAGCAATATTTTAGCACTCGCGCATATGCCGTGGTAGCAAACCGCCACAGTGCGTAGTTGCTTCATTACTTTTATTTCAACACAAATTTTATTTTATTTTTCGTTTCATTATGCAATTTTTCATTTTTATTTCATTCCCATTTTCCCTTTTATATTCTCTTCTCTTTACTTATTTTGCCGGGTGCCGAGTGATAACTTATATTACCCCGTTATATTGCAGTTGCAAAGTAGGTCGTAAGCTGACAATAAATAAACGAACTAAATAAATTTTTTTGTGGCGAAAATGAATCCGTTTTTCGCGTGTTCCTCTCCTGGAAGGAAGTTACTTTTCAGTCAAAGTGCTGTATTCCTTTTTGAGGATCTTCAAGGATTGCTGTCCTCCTTGAAAGCAGTGGAGACATTTCTGGCATCGTCGCGGATTTCAAGAGCTCGCTCAAGGAGCTGTCCGAGTTGGATGTTGTAGAAAGGAGCGATCTGCGCGTCAACTTCAACGATGTGGCGAGGAAGACACGATTCATCCTGAACCAGGAGATTAACGAACTGGCGCTCTAGTTTGTTGCCACCGAGTTCGACACTGATCAATGCTACTTCTGCCACCAATTTGATGCGTCGTTCGGCATAACTTTCCAGGCTTTGCCGACACAGCCGCTCCCCACTTTTAGTAGAGGTTATGCGGAGTGGCTTAAATTCCGGTCACTGTTCTCGACTATGGTGGAAACAATCCCATTTATAAGTCGGGTCAAGAAGCTTTAGCGGTTGCGGTCGTGCCTTCATGCGTTGGAACTCACGGACGAAAACTATGACGTCGCCTTGGAGCTTCTAAAAAAAAGGTTTAGTAATCCCAGGCTTATTTTTCGACCTCATGTTAATGACATAATGCATCTAAGGCCCGTAGAATCCGCATCGGCGACGAGGCTTCGCGAGCATATGCGACCAAGCATGGGCGCAACGAAGCAGATTGTTAGATGCATCATAATCCAAGTGCTGTTGCAGAAGGTTGATGATGCCACGCAGTATAAGTGGAATGAAATGCAAGATGACTCGGATTCCTTGGATTCCATTTCAACGTGGGAGTCCATCGCCAGTTTCCTTGAGCAGAGATGCTGGACTTCGGAGAGCATAGATTTTCCGTCAACATCATATGCACAAAACCTTGAGGTTTTTAAGCTTGTCGCCTGAGGATCGTTTAGGCGAAGTTAAGCGACTGGATTTATGCCGTAAGTGCCTTGGATTTGGCCGTTCGTGTGGACTGCTGCATTTTGGTGGCAACTCGCCAGCTGGTATTCAAGGCCAATACCCCTCTCCCGAGGTTTCCGCATCTAGCGACGCTGTTTCTCGTTCAGCGTCCGCCGCCGTCATTTCTTTCGTCGCGAAGGACCGTTTTGGTGATGTGGTGCTGCTAGCCACTGCCAATATTCTAGTCAGGAACCGCTTCGGAGTTCTTCTACCCTGTCGAGCACTGCTCGATTCTGTTTCACAGGTACACCTACTCATAGGCTGGCGAACAAGCTGCAACTGCGGAAGATAAAGTCTCCGGTGTCTGTATCCGGTATAGGTGACGCAGGGTTCTCTACAGATGGGTTTTTTGTGCTTCTGTGCTCTTGGAAAATTCCCGCCCATGCAAAGCTAGCGGATCCTCATTTTCAACAGTCGAGTTGATTTGCTAATTGGAGCTGGATTATTTTACGAGTGGGGAAAATTCATTTGTCTCCTGGTTTGCCGTCAATCCAAAAAACTCGGCTAGGTTGGGTCGTTTGTGGAGGCGGAGGCCGAGACAATGGTGAGGTCCTCATAGCAGCTGAGCAGTCGGGACTGATCTGCCCAAAAGGTCCTTATGAATGAGCGGCTCGATCACCTTCTTCGATAGTTCTGGGAAGTGGAAACCTGCACCGATCCGATTTAAAGGCGTCAAAGGAAGCTCTGGAGCAGCAGGACGTCGGACTGCGGCAGCAGATTGACCTTAGCACCATGCGGGAGGCGGAGCTGCAACGCATTGCCGCCGAGTACAAGAAGGACTTGGCCCTGCGCCTGTACAACTACAAGGTCGCCATGCAAAAGGTCAAGCAGGAGATAGAGCTGAGCAAGAAGGCAGAGGCGCTGCTGGTTGAGGCGCTACTGGTGGAGGCGCTGATGGTGGAGGAACCTGGAGAATGAGCAGAAGACGAGGGCACGCGAACATCAAGGAGAATGTCGTCTCCCCGCTAAAGCAGCTGGTGGAAATGGAACAGATCTCTAAAGGCGAGACGGAGAACACTCAAAAGCTATAGAAACAGAACGCCGATCTGGGATTCACGCTCAAGTCGCAGGAGAAGAAGGTGCGCGACATGGTCGACGTGATCGAAACGCTTCAAGCACAAGAAGGAGCTGGGCCAGGCTCTGGTGGTGCAGGAGAAGAACCGGCAGTCGCACATGAAAGCTCTCGTGCATTCTATTGGCCACATGCATTTGCCGTCATGAGCTAACGTTGCCTCGTTCTCCCGCTCAACCCTACGCACAGATCCCATATTTTGTGTATCAACAAAACCATCAAGTTAAAAAAATAAATTGTGTTTATATGTATATATAAATCTACAGAGCTTATTGATTATTAAAGGCTGGATTTTGAACATTAATTAAAGCTATATTAAATGTAATTTAATATGACATTTTTTATTTAACAACTAATATTAAATAATATTTCCGATTTGGCAATATTTTGTTTTGTTTTTATAAATGCGTGGCAAAATATTGACACACACTGCATATGATTGGGTATCATGGGAGTCTACGTCTTAAATTGGATAGCTCTATCTCAAAAAAAAATGTCAGAACAAAAAAATTATTTTTAGTGTATTATTTGTTGTCGTGTTAAGATATTTGGTCTCAAAGAAAGTGAGATATACCATATACCAAGTGAGATATTCCATTTAAAAAACCTTAAGGAACTTAAGGTTTTAATTTAAGTTTAATTTTTTCACGTAAGCTTAAGGTATTTTTAAAAGTTGTAGAACAAAAGTGGCTCATATTTTAGTAACAAACTTGTCAATTTTTTCAGGATTGCCAAGAAACAAATAGTACAAACAGACAACAGAGGGACTAATTGCCTTCATTTGGAGAGCTGTAAAAATTTCTTGAATAACTGCACGAAATGTAGGATTGGGTCGGTGAGGTACCAATCGACGCTTCTTTAGGAGTAGAATGCGAATAAAGGAAAATATCTATCTGGTGACTAAAATTCTCCACCAACCCCGAATTGGTGACTCAAAATTTTTTGACTGTCACCTTAATTTTTCACTAACGAAACGACTTTTGGAAAAGTTTGCACCAAATTATCTAATTAAAACAATACCTGTCATTGGTATTGACATTTAGATCGGATAAGTACAGAAAATTTTTAAATCTTCGGCTATTAGTTTTTAATTGAAAATTTGTTAAAAATTGGATGATCTGTATAATAAATAAATAGTTAGAGAAAGAAAATATATTTCGGAAACATAATTATTTCGTGGCTTTCTAAATAAATCGTTAAATAGTTACGGGTTATTGGAAATGTGCAGAACGAAACTTGCGGTTTGACGTCATTGGGTACCGTTTATTACGAACAGCAGCGAAATGTTTTTTATAAGAATTGATACATAAAATAAAAGAAAGGAAATCCAAAATCGGGCGAAACAGTAGTTGATATACCCTTGCAGTTAAATAGTATTTTTATATGGAATTCGGATCGGATATAGTGGGCCGATCTTTAGAAGAAATTATTATACCCTTGCAGAGGGTATTATAATTTTGGTCAAAAGTGTGCAACGCAGTGAAGTAGACATCTCCGACCCTATAAAGTATATATATCCTTGATCAGGATCACCTCCTGAGTCGATATGAGCATGTCCGTCTGTCCGTTTCAACGCAAACTAGTCTCTCAGTTTTAAACCTATCGAGTTTTAACTTTGTACACACCCTTGTTTCCTTTGCAGGTAGTATATAAGTCTGAACGGCCGGGATCGGTCGCCTATATCCTATAGCTGCCATATAACTGATTGATCGGAAATGCCATAATTTCGTTGTTTTTCAAGTTAGAAGGATGGGAGTTTCAATGGGTTCTTCTTTGGAACCCATTCCATAATTCCAAAATAATTCCATATGCCAAATTTCATAAGGATCGGCCGACTATATGGGATCCGCTATATATCTAATAATATAAGATGCGTGTCGTCACCTAGCGGACTGCGACTCAACTGCAAGGGTATATAAACTTCGGCTCCGCCCAAAATTAGCTTCCTTTCTTGTTATTAAATAAATTTTCTACATGAAAATATTTTAAAAAAGTCCCAAACTTTTATTCTAAAAAATATTAAACTTGTGCCATTTCATCGTTAATTAAAAATATTAAACTTGTGCCATTTCATCGTTCAGTTATGTTATGCAGCAGATATAATATATAGTCGGCCGATCCATATAAAATTTGGTACATCGCTCAAAATGAATGTTATGAAAAGTTATAAAACTAAAGCCCTAAAACTTTGCCACGCCCTCTCTTATTAAAAAGACGAAATTTGATGTAGCGCCAGCTTATATAAGTTTCTTAAAAAAGTTTTAATGCCCAACTATTTCAAGTTCTAATTTGTATCTAGAAAACAAAACTCAGCCAAATCGGACGGTTTTTAAAGGAGTTATCTACTTTTAAATCGGATTACCTACTTTATTATTATTATTATAAAGAAATTGCCAACAATTCTAAAGTGCGGGCAAGTTTTGCTTTTGTGTTAAGCAATAACTACAATGGCCTTCTGCTTAAAATCTATTTTATAATGTTAATGACTAAGTATTTTAATTAGATTCTATTTACATATGTAGGTACATATATGGAAGTTTCTATTTATATTGTGTGGTACATTTTTATGTTTTTTAGGAATTGTACTGTTTGTTGTATATTATCAAATGAGGATTTTTCAGTTAATGTTGGTTCTTGAGCTATCAGCGTTTTGATAGCGAACGAATTAATAAAGACTCCACAATTCAATTTCAATATTTTTATAGGGTCAATTTAACCCCAAAACAACTGCAAGTGCATAAACCTAAGAGCTTGCGCAGAAGCTCCACCAAAGTGCATGCGCTACAAAAGAACAACAAAGCGCATGCGAATCTGGGAGAAACAAAGAATATGGAACAGCTGATAACGGGCAATTAGCGGACCGCTGCGGCTAGTTACACTGAGAAACTTAAATATAAATAATTATTATATTTGATGCTGGCACAAGTGCCAACATTTGTTTTAATTTTAGTTTTGATCTCTCTTGCTGGAGGGCAGGACAGTCGATTAATAAATTTTGTAGGGTTATTATTGTGTTGCAGTTTGGGCAGATTGGAGGTTGTGTTTTATTAAGTAAGTGGCTGTGGGTTAGGTTGGTGTGTCCTAGTCTGATTCTTGAGAATTTAATTGAGTCTGCTCGAGAGATGTTTCTTGGTTCACTGTCGTGGTTGATGTTTTTGTAGTGGGATGAGGAGTGGTTGTGTATTTCGTATTTGAGGGATTGGGTGTTCCGTTTAATGTGTTTTAGGTTTAGGTGATAAGAGGGAAATTATGGGCTCTTTTTGCAGTTTCGTCCGCGAATTCGTTACCTATGATCCCGCAGTGTCCTGGGACCCACAGTAGCATAATTTTATTTTTATTGTGTTTATTTAATATACTCCTTATGGAGGAGGTGTAGAAGTTATGGTTTTTAATGTTGTCGATTTCTTGTAAAGCTGAGAGGGAATCTGTGCAGATTACAAATTTCCCTTCTTGTTTGCTGGCGTAATTGCATGCTTTAAGGATCGCTGATATTTCAACTGTGTATATGGAGGAGTATTGTGGTAGAATGTGGTGTTCTATAATCTCATTTTCTGTTGTTACGCTGAATGACACTCCGTCAGCTGATTTCGATTCGTCTGTATACAGAAAGTGTCTGTGTGGTAGTGTGTTTTTCAGTTCGTTAAATTTTAGTTGGTAGGTTAAGGGTGGTGTTTCTTCTTTGGGTAGAGTGTGAAGTGAAGTGTTTATATTTGTGATGTGGTGCAGCCAGTGAGGGGTCTTTTCCTTTTTGCATGTAAGCGGTGATATGTGTATATTAAGATTTTTTAAATGTTCTATTGTGTTGTGTAGTGAAGACGGGAATTTTGGGTTTATTTTAGAGTTTACTATTTTGTTGTATATTTTTTCTATTGGAGAGTTCTTGGAGTTTATTAAAATTTTGATATTCTTTTGCGTTGCGTATGTTGTCCTCTGTTCTATCGGTAGTATGTTGGCTTCGAATAATAGGTTATTGATTGGGGTTGTGCGGAAGGCGTTTAAGGCGATTCTTATTGCTGAGTGGTAAATCGTTTTAAGCTTGCTTAGTGTCGATTTTGGTGCATTTCCTTATAGATGTGTGCCGAAGTCACTTTTAGACATTAAAATGGAATTTACCACGTATATGATTGTGCTTGTGTTGCTGTAGAATTTTTTGCTAGACAGGCATTTGATTACGTCTAGTCTTCTGGATAGTTCCAGAGCAAGGTTGTCTATGTGTTTGTTCCATTTGTAATTTTTTTTTATTGTTATGGCAAGTATTTTAAGGGACGTGACATTCTGTAGGGGAGAGTTGTTGGAGTGCAGAGTGAAATTGCAGTTTTTCTTTCTACAGATATGCAGGTGCTTGCACTTGCTGGTTGAGAGTGATGCACCAGAGTAGTTGCACCATTGATTGATGTCGTTTTGCAGTGGGTATATGTTAAGGCTGTTTTGTATATTACCTAGTTTGTACATTATAGTAAAGTCGTCGGCGTATGCAGTAAATTCTGTATTTTTGTGGGTAGCTAGTATTTTGTTGAGTTGGTTATGGGGTACTGCAAAGAGTATCACGGACAATGGAGATCCTTGCGGTATTACGTTGTATAGTGGATGGGGGTTGAAGTACGATTTGTTTACAATAACTGTAATTTTTCTGTTGGTGAGGAAGTTTTTCGTATATCTTAAGATCTTTGGGCCAATTTTCCAAGCATTGAGCTCACCAATGTTGCTGTGGATGCCTATCCTGTCGAATACTTTGGCGAAGTCTAGCGAGATAATCGATGTACGGCTTTTCCTTGAAAGAGCCGTAATTATCTGATAATCTAGCATAGCTAGATAATCAGAAACCGATTTTTCCTTTCTAAATCCCATTTGACGGTTATCTAGAAGCTTGCCATTTGTGGCTAGCCACCGTAGCCATTTAGCTATTATTTTGTCTAGGACCTTTGATATGCATGGGTTGAGGAAGATGGGTCGGTATGAGTTGACGTCGGTTTTTTTCAAGTTTGCTTTAGGGTATTACACTGCTTGCCTTGTATTGCTGAGGGATGTGTGATTTGAGTATGTTGTTAAATAGATTCAGAAGTCTATTTTGTAGTGTTGTGGATAAGTTTTTCAGCATAGGATAGCGGCATACCAGTCTAGTTCGAGTGCTGCTCCCGTGAAACGGAGCACCAGCAGACCCCGCGTTACCTAACCTACTTCGAGTGTTGCTCCCGTGAAACGGACCGCCAGTAGGACCGGCCGATAAGGAATCAGTCAAACCACCACACCATCGGTACTTGAGGAAAACCGCCCCAGGACTTCAAGCACATCAACTCCAGCTTGATCACAGCAAGCGTCTGGTCAAACCAAGCTGTCCCTTGCAGAATCCAGGTAAATTTAGTCAGACTAGCTGCAGGAAGGACTCAGTGGTGCTCTCATTTGCCAAATCGACGAGAGCCAACCGGGGTCGATATCGGAGGCTATCTGCTCGAGATGTGGCCAGCAAGACGTCTCGATGGCCGACAAACAGGCGCAGACCTTGCCAATACGGAGAAAAGAAGTATCTGTACAGACTGAGCCATGGCACGAAGACCCATCTGCAGGATGAGCAACGAGCACCAGCTCAGGCTCTGAGGAAATCCGCTAGGCTAGGTCCCTTCCAAAGGACAGTCAACCGCCCCAGCAACGGAAGCGCCGAGGGCGCGGGACTGAGCACTCCAGCTAACGCCGCTGCAGGTCCGCGATGGGAAACGGCGAAGCGGGAAACTTCTGCTGGAGCTTAACAAGAATCGCACGGCCAGCACAGACGTTATGAGGGAGAATCTCGAGAAGGTGCTCCAGGGAGCTGCAGAGGTGCGAGCGTTGTCCGAGGACAGCAAACTCTGGTTCATGGAGCTAAGGGACCTCGATCCCTTGGTTAAGGAAGGGGACATACGCGAGGCAATGGTCGAGCAGTTCAGCTTGGCCGGAGACTCAGTCCTGATCAGGAGCCTGCGACGGAGCTCAAGGGACACCCAAACGGCCATCATTGGACTCCCAAGCAAGAAAGCGGCGGAGGTTGCGAGCAAAGGAAGAGTAAGGATTGGTTGGACAGTGTGTCGCATCCGCGAAAGGGACAACCAACCGAGGTGCTACAGATGCCTGGAAGTCGGTCATATTGCTGGTAAGTGCAGAAGCACCACTGATAGGAGCGGGTGTTGCATCCGCTGCGGAGAGAAAGGGCATAAAATAGCCAGATGCCCCAATGATAGCTTATGCTTTGTGTGCGCAGAGAGGGGTGAGCGGGACACCAAACACCAAACCGGTAGCCGGCGGTGTCCGCACTCCAAGGTGGCGGTACAAGATAGAGCAGGATGGAAGTGATTCAGCTCAATCTGCATCACTGTAGAGCGGCGCAAGACCTCCTGCGGCATTCGGTGGTCGAAGCGAGGGAAGACTTGGTTATCCTAAGCGAGCCGTACAGCGTCGGACTGGGAGAGGAGTGGGCGACGGATACCTCTGGAAAGGCAGCAATCTGGTTCTGCAACGGGACAATGGAAGCGCCAAGTCGAGTCAAGAGGGACGAAGGATTCGTAAGAGCACAATGCAGAGGCACCTGGGTATATAGCTGTTACCTAGCACCCAGTCTGTCCCACGATGCCTTCTGCAAGGTCTTGGAAGAATTAGTGATCGATGCCAGCGGCAAGCACCCAGTGCTCATAGCAGGGGACTTCAACGCAAGGGCCTAAGAGTGGGGGTGTAGCACCACAAACGCCAGTGGACCTGGCGCTACTCAACGAGGGCAACCAGGAGACCTTCAACAGAGCAGGCGCAGGATCTATAATCGACCTGACCTTTGCGAGTGGAAGCTTGGGCCGCGGCTCCAAGTGGAGAATTTCCAACACCTTCACGGCTAGCGAACATGAAGCCATATTGTACAGTGGGAAGGCGTACCGCCAGGACACCCTCGACGTCCAAACCGTAATAAACCGAGCGCAGAGCGCGACTGTTGTCCCCCTTGCCTCGGCCAACGAAACGGCGGCAGCACTTGCTGAGGTACTGGACGAGGTCTGCAGGGCAAGTATGAAGCCTCGAACGACCTACTCGCGTCACCACAAACCGACGCCGTGGTGGAACAACGAAATCTCTTTACTCCGTAAGGAGTGCCTAAAGGCCAGGAGAGCGCTGCAACGCGAGCGCGGTACGGACGCGCAGGAACAGAGACGATTGGAATTTAAAGCGGCGAGGAAAGCCCTAAAAAAAGCCATACACCACCCGTGGGGCCAGGCCTTCAGGATTGTCACCAAGAAGGTAAGGGCAGGCAACCAGGCGCCTTCTGACCCCGAGGAACTGAGGGGCATTATCGATGTCCTCTTCCCAAACGAGCAGATCGAGGGATCGCGGCCGAACCTGAACGAGAACGACGAAGCGGAGTTGGTCGCGGCGGAGGAGGTGCGTAAGGCGGCCAGCAAACTAGCCCCCAGTAAAGCCCCCGGCCCGGATGCGGTGCCAAATAGGGCGCTGAAGATCATCCTGGCGTTGATACCGGAGAAGATGGCCGTCATTTTCAATCAGTGTCTACTGGAGGGCACCTTTCCGGCAATTTGGAAGATGCAGAGGCTACTCCTCCTGCCAAAGCCTGGCAAGCCACCCGGGCAAGCAGCATCGTACAGACCGATGTGCCTGTTAGACGTGGGCAAGGTGCTAGAAAAAATAATTGCAACGAGATTACAGGCGGCCATAAGTAGGGTCGGCGGCCTGGCAGCGGAGCAATATGGCTTCCGAAAGGGCAGGTCTACGGTGGACGCCATCAGACGGGTAAAGGACCTGGCAGCACGCGCCATTCAAGGCACCCGGTGGGGAGGGGGCACCAAAAAGTACTGCCTGGTAGCAACCCTTGATATCAAGAACGCCTTTAACACAGCGAACTGGTCGCGGACGTTAGAGGCGCTGAGGAAGATGAATATACCCCGATACCTCCTAAGGATGGTGGACAGCTACCTGAGCAACAGAACACTTTTATTCGACACGAACGAGGGACGCAAAGAGCGCGAGGTCACCACTGGAGTGCCCCAAGGCTCAGTGCTTGGGCCACTGCTCTGGAATGCGATGTATGACGGTGTTCTTCGCATCCCAATGGCCGAGGGAACTTCTGTGATTGGATTCGCCGATGATGTTGCAGTGGTGGTCGTGGCGAAGACAATACAAGGGGGAGACAAGGGGAGGTGGAAACAACCAGTGGATAGAAAAAGTGGAGGCTTGGCTGTCCACCGCCGGACTACAATTGGCACCGCACAAGACGGAGGCAGTGCTAATCTCAAGCCGGAAAAAAAGTGGAGACAACGACGGTCCGCGTGGGAGGAGTGAGGCCCTCAAGAGGATGGCCCTCAAAGAGGGCCATCAAATACCTCGGAGTGATGCTGGACAGGCGGCTCTCATTCCGGGAGCACCTGGAGTATGCGCACAAGAGGGCAAGCGAGACGACAAGGGCACTCTCACGCATGCTGCTTAATATCAGAGGCCCGAGGCAGGAAAGGCGAAAGCTCATCACCAGCGTGGTAAGCTCGCAGATCCTCTATGCCGCCCCGGTGTGGGCTGATGCAATTACTGTGCGGTCTTATGCGCGGGGCATTGAGGCGGATTATCGGCTTTGTGCGTTACGCACGTCATGCGCCTTCAGAACGGTGTCTGACGACGCGGCACTGGTGATCGCCGGACTCATTCCACTAGGGGAACTAGTCCGGGAGAGGGCAGAGCTGGCCGAGACGGCCCAGGACGAAACCGCGCCGGCGTCGGCTAGGAAGACAGCGGCGAGAGCCAGAAGCCTGGCCAACTGGCAGAACTATGGGGAAACTCAACAAAGGGACGTTGGACGCACAGGCTCATTCCGGACGTGGGCGTATGGACCGGAAGAAAGCACGGCGAGGTGGACTTCTACCTGACTCAGGCCCTTAGTGGACACGGGTGTTTTAGGAGCTATCTGAAGCGATTCGGGCACGAATGCGAAGATGGCTGCCCTTCATTTGGCAGGGGGGTCATGGAGGACGCCTACCATGTCCTCGAGGAGAGCCTGGAGGAGACTTTCTCACCGGAGAGCATGGTGCCACTAATGCTGGAGTCAGGGCACAAATGGGAAGCCACAGCCAAGTTTGTGGCTAAAGTCTTGAAGGAGCTGAGAGCCCTGGAGAGGGTGCGTAACGGGAGGGAGGATTAAGTCGCAGGAGTTTGGCGAAGCATTTCTTCACGGCCGTACCGCCCAACACAGCAGCACCAAGTTCTCCTAGCCCCAAAAATAAACTTAATAAATAATGTAAAATAAATAATGTAAATAATGTACTGGTAGGATTAACTTAATATAAGAGTAAATAAATAAAATACGAATATAAAAAAAAGAAAGAAAAAAAAAACGAACATTTGGTGACCCCGATGTGATCCTTTACTAAAGGATCACACCCTGAACATAAGCCACACGGCAGTTCATCTCAAAAAAAAACTTACACCGTAACCGTGGGATCTGAATCAGACCCTGTAACCCAGATGCTCATTGATGAGCAAATTGAAAACAACATAGCCATCCAAAGGCTAATAAGAAACTTCACTAAGTACTCCGCAGAGCGAAGGCTGAAGGACGGATACTTCGAGGAGAGACTAAAACAGCTCACTCACTCATGGACCCAATTTAAAAGGAACGACGCCAAGCTCCGTGAGCTGGCGCTAAGCCCGGAAAATGATTATTTCACAAAGGCAAAGGCGCTAGAAGAACTGGTGAACAAATATGAAGCCATATTTTCCGATGGAATCCCATCAGGGTCATGCCCGTCACAAAGGCCCCGGAAAACAGGAGAAAATCTTGAGCCAAAGGCACAAGCACAAGGAACCGAGGGAGAAGACCCTCACTTAACATCATTAAAACGTAGACATGAAGTACGGCTAGATTATATGTAAGACTTTCTGTGCAACCGCACCGAAGGACGGGAATTATCCACACACATCAGACAACACATGAAGGACCTATGGAAAGAAATCGTCACGGGATACCATAATCTCATCGATCTGGAGCCAACCTTAAAAAATTATGGACATACCGATGACAGATTTCAGGTCGTACGAGCAGAGTATTTTTCATTTCTGAACGAAGAAATACAATCGACGTCAGTATCAACACAAAAACCCGCGATGGCCCCTCCCTTTGTTATACCACCAGTCGACATTCCAAAATTTGATGGAGATTATTTGAAGTGGCCACGATTTTGCGACATCTTTACGGAACTGGTACACAATCAAGAGTACAGCGATGCGGTAAATTCCGGTACCTGAAGAATCACGTGTGTATAATTAGATGTAGATAATTAAGTGGAATTGTATGAAGTCTAGTATAAGTTAGTTTAGGGCGGAGCGGGAGCGCAAGTGAAGCTCTCACTTGCGCTCTCCCATGAATTCGCCCCGCTTCGCCGCACTAGATAAGCTAGGCTTAAGTTGTTGCTGATTGAATATAACCGAATTTATAACGTCGAAGAGTCCACGCATTTTCGTTTTCGTTCGTTTTTTTCATAATTTAATTTAATTTCTACAGCCACCTATTTTTCCTTTCGTTTTCGCGACGAGATAAAATAATCTCAGCAAACAACGTGATTGGAGAGGCCAAGAATTTAATCTCCACAACATTTGGAGGACACGCCATCTATCATGTGTAGAACCCGCCATCACAAACCCAACCTGCCAACCATCGTTAAAACAAATGCTTGACCATCTAGAGCGGCAAGCAACCAGCCTAGTTACGCTACAAAAGACAGCGGTCAAAAATTGGGTTCGCTCATCAACTCAAGCACCGGTTGAAAAATGTAGCATATGCACCCATGGCAATCATCGACTTCAAACCTGCCAAAGGTTTTTGGACATGACTCCGACTCATGTCATGTGTGCAAAAGGAATCATCACACAATGCTGCATAGTACCTCTACGCGAACAAGCGCATCCACAACCAGCCAACTTACAACACCTTATGTACTACTAGCAACCGCCGAAGTGGAAGTCCAAGGTCCTACCGAAGCACGACACAAATGCCGCACAGTATTCGATTCCGGATCACAAGTGAATTTAATTTCTCAAGAACTGGCTGATGAACTCGGAGTGCAATTAACACCATCCGACATTACCATAAGGGGCATAGGAGGCACGAAACAAGCGAACTCCCGAACAGTACTAAATATGTACTCGTGAACCACAAACTTCAAAACACAAGTTGTGGCTTATGTACTACCAGAACCATCTGAGCCAATTATGCGCCCGAAAAATATTCCACCAGAACTGCGGTTGGCAGATCCCAATTTTAATCAGCAACAAGGGATCGATTTGCTGCTTGGGGCCGAATGTCTCCCACAACTCATCGAACCGTTACATATAAACCTATGACAAGGACAACCATTTCTTCAACGGGCCCCATTAGGATGGATTATATCCGGACCAGCAGCAACCAGTTCGGTGGTACACACAAATCCACCTGTAAGCAGTGCCCTATCCACCATGGAGGAACCAAGAATCGATAGACTGCTCGAACAGTTTTGGAAATTAGACACCCTCGATGAAAACCAAAAGGCCCTTACAACGGACGAGAAGTTATGCGAACAGCATTTCAAAGAAAATATAAAAAGGGGGCAGAAAAAAGATTAAGTGTACGCCTACCATTTAAGGAAGATCCACAAGCATTGGGAAATTCCCTTCCAATGGCATTTCGGCGTTTTTATGCATTGGAAAAAAGACTTCAACGGGATCCTGATCTCCAGAAACAATATGTAAAATTTATGGATCAATACTAAGAATTGGGGCATATGACTAGATTAACAACTAAACCACTAACATCAAACCATTATGTCATTCCCCATCATTGTGTATTAAAACCTGACAGTAGTACTACCAAACTTCGAGTTGTATTTGACGCTTCAGCAACGACAACAAGTGGAAAAAGCTTAAATAATCTATTACGGATTGGACCAACAGTTCAAAGTGAATTACTATCCATTCTCTTATGGTTTTCCGATGTAGAGAAAATGTACCGACAGATTATGATACACCCAGATGACCGCAAGTTTCAAATTATATTATGGAGACGCAAATCTATGGAACCATTAAAATATTATCAACTGATCACTTTTACTTATGGCACAGCAACTGCTTCATACTTAGCCACCCGATGCTTGCAATATTTGGCAGACACAGCACCTGAACATCTGACCCAGGGTGCGGCTGCACTGCGACTGGGTTGTTATGTAGATGATTGTCTTACCGGAGGGCACACCATCGAGGAAGCACTAAGAAAAAGGGATCAACTAATAAACTTGTTGGGAGAAGACTTAGCAGACATTCCAGCAGAAGACCAAGAAATGAATCTTGTTTTTTTAGCAATTTTACTGAACAAACTGTCAAAACGCTCGGAATTATTTGGGATCCACCCGGAGATTGGCTTCAAGGATGTGCAGCGACCGAAGACACAGGAGTCATCACTAAGAGGATCGTGTGTTCAAAACTTGCAAAAATCTTCGACCCTCTAGGGTTGTTTGGTCCAGTTGTAACAACGGCAAAAATAAGAATGCAACAATTATAGGAGCTGAAGATCGACTGGGACACGGAACTGGATTCAGAACTCACCCATCAATGGCAAGCATTCAGACATGATATTCAGATCCTGACAACAATAAGAATTCCAAGATGTGCACTCCCAGCTGACATATCCGGAGGCATTCAGTTACATGTGTTTGCATACGCATCAGAAGCAGCATATGGGGCAGTGGCATACTTACGAGCAAGGAATAAGACAGGCAATATTGTCACACGATTGCTATGTTCAAAGGCATGAGTAGCCCCCCTGATGAAACAGACCCTACCACGCTTAGAACTCTACGAGCTATACTAGCAGCTCAGGTCACAAAAAATGTAAAAAACGATCTTAACGTAAACTTAGAAGTAATACATTTATGGTCAGACTCGGAGATTGCATTAAAGTGGATTAACGCCACTGCTTCCTCATTCCAAACGTTTGTGGCGAACCGGGTCGCCCAGATTCAAGAACTGACAGACCCAGAGTGGTGGAGACATGTAGCATCAACAGATAATCCTGCAGATATTCTCTCCAGAGGGTGCACGGCAGCCCAATTAAGAGATTCAAAACTTTGGTACACCGGACCACCATTCCTGGTACAAGACCCAGAGTTTTGGCCGAGATTTCACTCAACAGGAACAAACAATGCAATCGAAGATCAAGAAAGAAAGAAGGAGGCGGTCTGCAACCTAGCCAGTAAATCTGAAGACTGGATGGAACAAATCAACCAACACGGATCATTCAATACGATGTTGCAAATGATAGGAAGAATGCGGCGCTTCATTTTTAATTGCCGTAAGCCAGAGAAGAAAAGGACTGGACCATTGTCATCAGTAGAATTAAATGAGGCATTAGGAGTAATTCGGAATATACAGTCTCAGCATTTTTCAACATCCATGTTACAACTCAAGAAGACGAAAACTGTCGGACGAAACGATTCATTACGAGCACTAGACCCGTTCATAGACACGGACGGAATAATTCGAGTAGGAGGACGGCTACCAAACGCCGCATTATCGTATAATGCCAAACATCCAATGTTAATATCTCCAAACCATCCATTGACAATACTCTTATTTCAATGGAAACATCAGCAACTGGCACATTGCGGACCACAGGCGTTATTATGCAACATTAGACAAAGATTTTGGTCATTAATAGGAAAAGAGCTGGCTCAAAAAACAGTTAGCCGTTGTGTCAGATGTTGCCGAATTCGACCAAAGTTGTTGAATCAAATAATGAGTCCACTACCGGCAGATCGAGTTCAACAACATAGGCCATTCAAGAATTGCGGAGTGGACTACTATGGGCTCACTATAAAATCCGAGGAAAACGACCACATAAGGTGTATCTAGCAGTCTTTTGTTGTTTTTCAACCAAGGCGGTACATCTAGAGGTGGTAACAGATTTGACTACCCAAGCCTTCCTGGCGGCATTAAAAAGATTTTGCGGACGACGAGGACTACCATCGAAAATCTATAGTGACAACGCGACTAATTTTGTTGGAGCCTACAACGAACTATCAGAAGTAAAGGAAGCAATTTTCGTCGAGGAGGCACAAGCAATGATACACAAGACCTGCGCAAATCTGAGCATAGAATTCAAATTTATATCACCTCGGGCACCCCATTTCGGAGGCCTGTGGGAAGCCGCGGTAAAATCAGCAAAGCATTTACTGAAACGAACATTATATACCGCCACACTAACTCATGAAGAACTGGAACTCATAGTCATTGAAATTGAAGCTATTGAAAATTCTCGTCCATTGACATCCGTCTCTTCCAGCCCAAGGGATCTTACGGCATTAACGCCAGGGCACTTCCTGATTGGGGAACCTCTAACGGTGTTGCCGCCTTAATAGAATTTTAATTTAAATTTGAATTGTTTAGAATAAGCACACATATGTAAACTTATCGATAGGTTTAGTAACGGCCAAAAGAAGGCAAAGCGTCGGCCATCGCTATTAGAAAGAACAAGAAAAATACGGTGAAGTTAACGTGTGGATAAAACACGAAGTTTTTTAGCGCCTTTTTACACTTTTTGTTTCAAGCTTTTGATTAATAAAGATTAATAAAGATTACTATTAAGGAACATTAAGTGTTTGCTAAAGAAACGTGGGGCCACACGTCCCGGAGACAACATTTCTAAAAAACTTCGTTCTATAGGACCCAGTTCTAAAAAACTTCGTTCTATAAGACCTCGTTCTGAAAAAACTTCGTTACCTACGGATCAAAGCGTCGGATTCCCAGAAGATAACAGCTAGGTCGAGTTGATCACGTCGATTACAGGAACGAAAGGACTTTTGCGGATCAAGGCAGAGGTAAAGGCGTGGCTGCCCTAGAAAGAAAAGCTAGGTAAGCACGCAGATCGACCAAAGAAGCACACGTATACATGCAGACGCGTCAGAACACGCACGATTAGAGTGGAGCATGAACATAGAAGTGTGCCAAATTTGTGAGAACAAGAACGAGACAGCGTCAGAGAATTGGGTTCAGTGTGACGTTTGCGGAAGGTGGTACCATTTTGAGTGTGCCGGCGTAGAGGACGACATTGAGAGCAAGGACTGGAGTTGCGATTTCTGCCTCGCGGGTTGCAGTCACATAGCACCGTACGACAGTATGCAAAGATCACCGGTACAGCCTCAATCACGCGAAGACGCAATGGCCACCCCCGAACCGCACGACAAAGCGCTAGCTGTCGATACTCTAATCGATATGGCCGGCAGCGGAGAGAACACACACGCGCAGGAAGGAAATCCGGAAAGGACTAGGAACCAACTGCTTTTAAAGATGCTAGAGGAGAAAAGGCAATCGGAGCCAAAGTTTATAGAAGAAAAGTATAAACTTCTCATGCAGATGAATCCCACTGATGTACCGGAAGCCGGGAGGGTTCGAGCTACAGATTCACCAACGAGCAGTCAAATAGCGGCCCGGCAAGCTATACCAAAAGATCTTCCAACATTCAGTGGAGATCCGGAGAAGTGGCCGTTATTTATCAGCACGTTCGAATACAGCACCACAGCAGCTAGATACATCAACGTGGAAAACATGCTACGTCTGCAAAAGTCGCTTAAAGGAAAGGCTCGTGAACTGATTAGGGATAAACTTCTACTTCCGAACCTAGTTCCAGATGTCATCAGCACTCTGAAAATGTTCTTCGGCAGACCGAGCATATCCAAAGACAGCACCACCCAAAGACAGATTGAAGGCGTTAATAGAGTACGCGCTAGCAGTTCGCAACGTCTGTGCGATTATGGAGGCATGCGATCTGAAGGCACATCTTAACAATCCAATGCTGGTTAAGGAGCTCGTAGATAAGCTTCCCAACCAACACAAGCTAAACTGGGCAATGCAACCTCGTGATGATAGGATAGCAGCAGTTAAAGCATTCAGCGATTGGTTGTACAAGATCGCAGAGGCAGCATCTTCAGTAGTGGCGCCATCGTTAGCACTCACAACAGTCGCGCAACGCAAGGACAAGCACGATCGAACGCGAGCCAAACGGAAGCAGCTCAGCAGCAAGTTCAATCGGGGTGCGTGGCGTGCGGCGACATCAGTCACCGCCCACTACAATGTCAGGTGTTCTTGAACCTCGACACGCAGCACAGGTGGCAGATAATCACATCGAGTAAAGCATGTTTCTGCTGCCTCAAAGTACATCGCAATAGATGCCGAACCGGAAACTGTGGAGTTAACGGATGTACAAGGCGGCACCATGAGCTACTTCACACGGGACAAGGCAGTACACAAAATCTCGTGAGTACGCATCAAGACGACAACTACGGAATTCAATTCTTTCGCATCATTCCAGTTAAGCTACGCAATGGCAGCAGGATGATCGAAATCCATGCATTCCTAGACGAAGGATCATCCGTGACTTTAGTAGACGCATCTGTATTCCAAAGATTAGGAATACAAGGCCAAGCTGCGCCAATGTGTTTACAGTGGACCGCAGAAACAACTCGAATTGAGAGCGAATCCGTAAAAGCATCAGTCCAAATCTCTGAAACCAATTCCGATAGATTTTATTGGTTGAACAACGTCCAGACCGTTCAGAACCTAGCACTGCTAAAACAGACAGTCGAGGTGAAAGAACAACGGAACAGATTCCAGCATTTGAGAGACTTACCGCTAGAGTCCTATTCTGCCCAGCCGACATTGCTAACCGGGTCGAATAATTGGAAGCTAGCAGTCCCTCGCAGGATCCGAGAAGGGAAATGGAACGAACCGATAGCATCGAAGTGTATGCTAGGATGGACCATTCAAGGATCGACGAACCCCCAACGATCCATTGTCATGCATCACTGCGACTGCGATTGGCAGGAGCTTCATGACGACATTAAGGACCATTACAGCCTCGAGACGCTCGTACCACGTAAGCTATATTCAGCCGAAGATAAGCTAGCAGTCAAAATATTGGAGACCACCTGCCAAGAGAAGTCAGGAAAATACGAAGTCGGTTTTCCGTGGCGTGGTGGCATCGACAGACTGCCAGAGAGCCGCGGTAACGCTCTGAAACGCCTTACCTGCATAAAGAAAAAGGTATCTCAGGAACCTGATATGTACGAAAAGATTGACGCCCAAGTCAGGAACCTTCTAGACAAAGGATACGCGGTTAAGCTATCCAAGGAGGAAACCTGCCGTGAGAACAGCCGTACGTGGTATTTGCCGATATTCATAGCGCGAAATCCAAATAAGCCGAGTAAGCTAAGGCTGGTATGGGATGCAGCCGCGAAGTCACACGGATGTGCACTGAATGACTACTTACTTAAGGGACCAGATTGCCTGAACCCACTCATAGAGGTCTTACTAGCCTTTCGTGTCAACAAGATTGCGATTTGCGGAGACATTGCGGAACTGTTTCACAGGATCAACATCCGTGAGGAGGATATGCACGTGCGATTCTTATGGTATGACAGAAGCAACGATAAAGTAGAAACCTATGTTATGCGGGCTATGACTTTTGGGATCAGTTGCGCACCATTCATCGCTCACTTCGTTCGAGATAAAAATGCAGAAGCCCATCAAGAAGATTTCCCATTGGCCTTAAACGCCATCCAAAAGGCGCACTACGTCGACGACTACATCGATAGCATGAGAAACGAACAGGAGGCCATCCAGACCACCAGACAAGTCATAGAGGTTCATCGAAGAGGCGGATTCGAGATCCGCAACTGGTCTTCTAATTCAAAAGAAGTCCTTAAGAGCTTGCAAAGTAATGGCAATGTTGGTAGCCAAGAACCTGTGGATTTTTGTTCGACTGAAAAGATACTTGGTATGTCTTGGTGTGGGTCCTAGGACCCACATAAGGATGTGTTTAAGTTTCTCTGCAGATTTGCAAGGCTGAAACGCGACGTCCTGGCAGAAAACGTAGTCCCGACCAAGCGAGAAGTTCTGCAAGTCCTTATGTCGATCTTCGATCCATTAGAATTCTTGTCGTGCCAGACGATTGGGTTGAAAATACTTCTCCAGCGTATATGGCGGCAAAATATTGCTTTTCCCCAGACACATCAGACCCACGTCAAACGGAGCTCCATACATTCGTCGACGCCAGCGAGTATGCGAATTCTGCTGTTTGCTTCTTGCGTGTAGCAATGGATGCCAAAGTCGACGTCTCTTTGGTGATAGCGAAGTCGAAGGTGGCACCTTTAAAACCACTCTCGATTCCGCGTATGGAGCTGCAGGCAGCAGTTATGGGAGCACGCTTAGCTCACAAGGTGATGAGCACGCGCAACCTCCGAATCGACAACGCCACATACTGGTCAGATTCAAAGACAGTACTGCAGTGGCTAACTATGGACCCCCGTAACTTTCATCAGTTCGTGATGCACAGAGTCGCCGAAATCCTGGAAACAACGCAAATCGAGCAATGGCGGTGGGTACCCTCGAAGCTGAACGTAGCAGACGGAGCTACAAAGATCACCGACCAAACCCAGCAGAAGACGTGGATAACGGGGCCTGGGTTCCTAAAAGCTGAATCCAGCCGTTGGCCAACATCGACAAAGCAGGAGAGCATCATCGATACTTCAGAAATACGGAAGCATGTGATGACAACGTGTGCGAGATCAGCGGTTATGTTCAATGCGCACCATTTCTCGAGCTGGCGGCGGTTGTATAAAGCAGTGGCGATAATATTACTGTTCGTCGATCGGTTACGAGCGAAATGCGCCAAGCAAGACATGCCAACAGCCACGACGATGGACCATGTGAGGAAAGCGAAAATACTACTTTATAAGCAATCCCAAGCCATCGCCTTCGCCGAAGAGTTGAAAGTGCTATCCGCGGGAGCGACGCTGCACAAAGGAAACACATTGGTCGGATTGAACGCATTTGTAGACTACGATGGAGTACTGCGGGCTAGAGGCAGACTGAACTCAATTGACATAGCTGAAGACGCAATTATACTAGCTCCAGGATGCCGGATAACTAACCTAATAGCGAGGAGCTTTCACGAGAAGTACCATCATCTTGCTCACGAGACTGCAATAAACGACATCAAGGCTTCGTTTTACATCAGCCGCCTCCGAGTGTTGTATAAATCCGTGCGGAGTACATGCCAACGGTGCAAGGTTGACAGTGCAGCTCCCAGACCACCCCAGATGGCACCGATTCCGAGAGCAAGAATAGGAAGCTTCCAAAGACCGTTTACATACACAGGCGTCGATTATTTTGGCCCGTAATTGGTGAACGTCGGCAGGCGCAAGGAGAAGAGATGGGAAGCTCTGTTCACCTGCCTCACGTTGCGCGCGGTGCATTTCGAGATCGCCTATAGTCTTGACACAAGTTCATGCATCATCTCCAATTGTATGGCGCTTCGAGGGACTCCAAAGGAAATATTCTCAGACAATGGTACGAACTTCAGAGCCACGGAAAAAGCCGTGCGAGAAGAGCTGAAAAAGATCGAGCACGATAAGATCACCATTAAGTTCGATGGCATAAAGTGGCGATTCAACCCACCAGGAGCACCACACATGGGTGGAGCATGGGAGAGACTTGTCCGTACAACAAAAGGAATTTTGAAAAACATCTGCCCAAGTTACTCCTTCAACGACGAGGGCCTGAGAAACGCCTTGGTGGAGGCACAATTTATCATCAACTCGCGACCGCTCACGTTCGTAAGTCTGAACACTGAGGATGACGCCGCTCTGACCCCGAACCACCTACTGTTGGGGTCAGCGAATGGATACAAGCCACTACCAAAGGAAGGGATGAATCTGCAGCCTAGATGGATTGAGACTCAGCGCTTCGGGGACCGTTTTTGGCAGCGATGGATTAAAGAGTATGCGCCCGTATTAACCAGGCGCACCAAATGGTTCGAGAAGGTACCTCCCATAACCATTGGGAGCATCGTAGTCATCGTAGATGAGCTTCTACCCAGGAACTTGTGGTTAAAGGGACGAGTGATCGACACAATGATGGCCAAGGATGGACAAGTTCGACGAGTGACTATAAAGACCCAGCACCGCGTTTTGGAAAGACCAGCAACGAAGATAGCGGTTTTGGACGGCGGCTTGGAGGATGGTAACTGACCACGAACCGGGATCAATTACGGGGGAGGGAATGTTGCCGCCGTAATAGAATTTTGATTTAAATTTGGATTGTTTAGAATAAGCACACATATGTAAACTTATCGATAGGTTTAGTAACGGCCAAAAGAAGGCAAGCGTCGGCCATCGCTATTAGAAAGAACAAGAAAAATACGGTGAAGTTAACGTGTGGATAAAACACGCAAGGTTTTTAGCGCCCTTTTACACTTTTTGTTTCAAGCTTTTGATTAATAAAGATTAATAAAGATTATTATTAAGGAACATTAAGTGTTTGCTAAAGAAACGTGGGGCCACACGTCCCGGAGACAACAAACGGCATTACCCGATATTCACCAATCAAGGCGAAGCACAGGTTTACTGACTCGGTGGAAGCGGATCGAACAACTACGAAAAGAATTCTGGGCACGATGGAGCCACGAGTATCTACATGAGCTACATGAAGACGGTAAAGATTGGTTATAATAAAGGAAGACAACATCGCTCCGTTGAACTGGCCCCTCGGACGCATCGTAGCAGTCCATCCTTGTAAAGACGGCGAGATCCAAGTGGCAGAAATACGAACGACATCCGGCAATATAACACGGGCCATACATCGACTGGCGGTGCTACCAATCAACGATAAGAAGGAGGAAACCAATCAATAAAAAAAAAAAAAAATGCTTGTCCTAACAATAATACTCATCTGGGTGATACCCGGACTGACTCTGCCCACACCCCCACCACCAGAAAGGAAGGCTAGTAACCCGGTTGTCATCACTCTAATCAACAACGTGACCGGGACCATCATAGAAGCCACCGATAGGATATCAATCAAATCTGCCGAATGGACACTCATCACATTCTTTGACCTCAGTCAACTGGCACGAGAGATCGAGACAGTCAAACGAGGTATCCAATCGATAAAACAATGTTGCCCAACGGCATACGAGGTCTGCCCCACGATCATACAAATATTGCAACAGGAAGTGCCGGAAATCCAAGACGCCGATCAGTTAATGCATCATCAACGATATCGCGAATGGACTGTTCGGAGTACTCGATGATCAATATGCCAAACGGATGGAAGAGATTATTGGTAAACTAAGAGCCCAAGAAAGCATCACGCATAAAATAGTGGAGAACCAGACGTCAAATCTGGATACCACCATCAACATTCGAAACTCAGAAGAGGATGCAGGACTTAGAAGCCAGTCTGGCCAGAATCAAGGTGAGAAGCCATGCGCCGATCATCCGCATGCAGTCTTAGAATTGGTCGTCGTGGCAAGCCACATTCGTCGAGGCCAGGATGCTGTATTGAATGTGCTAATCGGGGCACACGAATTAAAATTAAGCCCTGCATTGGTGTCGGTGGAACAAGTAAAGCAGGTGATCACAAAAATACAAACACACCTTTCGCCGGGAAGACGATTACCCATCACCATTGGGACAGCACGAGACTTATATCGACTGGCGACCACTAGGGTACAAGAAACCGAGGACTTATTAATGTTCCATACGAGCATCCCATTGGTCGAAGAAGTCGAATTCACGGTGTATCGGATGGAACCAATTCCTCTAATAACGAGGGAAGGCTTGGTGATAACCAAGACGGAAACTAGATATCTGGCAATAGACGACCACTGAAAACACCACTTCGCAATCAGTCAAGAACACCTTCAGCAGTGTATCAGCGGGACGAAAGGAAATAAGGTATGCGAATTCAAACAGACACTCTTTGGTCCGGATGCCCATCAACTTCCGTGTACAATGGCAGCACTATCAAGACATCAGATAGGGGAGTGTAAACCAGAGCCAATCAAGGGGACCAATTATTGAGTTCAATTGACAGAACCGAATGCTTGGATCTATGGGACCACAAAGCCAATAACAATGACATATGTATGCTCAGCCGAAAAAGATCAAATCGTCATCAAAAGCGTGGGCAAACTGACAATCAGGCCAGATTGTGTGATCCAAAGCCGTACAATCACATTGTTGGGTCGAGCTCATTTAACTTATAAGGAACAGTAAAGATGTCAGGGAGCTATGTTCACGAATGGCCGTCACAGGAAAGGATAAGGACCACAGAAGGGAAATTGGAGTCAACACTGGACCAGCTAGACCGACTACATGCAGATGTGCAGGGGCTAAAAACATGGACGAAGCAGACGCAGGAAGATGTGGACAACGAGGCAGGCTGGAACGACGAGGCAGTAAGGACCAATAACCTGAAAGAAGAGCAACGACATGATCAAGAGAGATACTGAAAGTGGTGCATAGAATGACACAACAGCCCCTATTATTGAGTACCTCAATGGGGGGGAGAATGTTGGCACCTATTGCCAAGACCTACTACCCTAAATACACGCTAGTAATTTGATCCAATATAAATCAGCAGGTCGCAATATACAATACAATATACAACCCACTAACCTATTGACACACCTAGTAATAATTAGTAATAAGCATAAACAATATCCAACCTAATAATTCAGCACTAGTAGACGCCGCCAAAAGCAGAAATCAGCATTATCAGCAAGAAGAATGACCGACTGACCAAAACCAAGCAAAACCCAAGCATGTGCTAGCAATGCATAAACAAGCAATCTGAGTCAGCAGACTCAGAGGTGGGTGACCCTGGCATTAACATAAGTTTGAGCACGTCCATAACATTGACCTTCCTTAGATTTAAGAATGTATAATTTAGCATCTTATATAAGAATTGTTCTTCTGAAATAAAGATAGTTGCGAAATCAGAATCAATCGTCTCGTTACTCAGTGTTGAAACTACGGCACTTAAAATTGACCTACATCACGTGATCCTGTGTAAAACGATTCACAAGGTAGGACGCTCTACACACTTCTACTTCGCGTGGCTCCAGCGTAAACGGACCACAAGTAGGATCCGCGGCAAACTAGTTTACTTCAAGTGTTGCTCCCGTGAAACGGACCACAAGTAGACCCCGCGTCACCTCATTGCTTCGCGTGTTGCTCCCGTGAAACGGACCACGAGTTGATCCCGCGGCATACCAGCCTACTTCGAGTGTTGCTCCCGTGAAACGGACCACCAGTAGACCCCGCGTTACCTAACTACTCCGAGTGGTGCTCCCGTTAAACGGACCACGAGGGGACCCCGCGGCATGCCAGTCTAGTTCTAGTGCTGCTCCCGTGAAACCGACCACCAGCAGACCCCGCGTTACCTAACCTACTTCGAGTGTTGCTCCCGTGAAACGAACCGCTAGTAAGACCGGCCGATAAGGAATCAGCCAAACCACCACACCACCGGTACTTGAGGAAAACCACCCCAGGACTTCAAGCACATCAACTCCAGCCTGATCACAGCAAGCGTCTGGTCAACCCAAGCAGTCCCTTGCAGAATCCAGGTAAATTTACTCAGACTATTTACGTTCCTTGACTACGACTCCGGGACCTACCGTTACTCCCGCGAGTTCAAGTTTGACGTAGTTGCCGCATAACGCTTTCTCTTAGGGTGGTGTGATTGGGGGATGGCTTCATTGGCGGCTAGAATTATTATTCTAGTTATATTGGCGGCTTCTTTATTAAAATTTGAGCTAGGGGGTTTGTCAGTTGACAACTTGTCTGCGATATCCTTGATAGGGGCCAGTTTGCTTTTTTAAGGTTAAATCTTGGTCTTTCAGTGGGATTGTTCATGTTGTGTTCTTCGAATAGGTCGATGTGTATTGGGTAGTGGTCGCTACAGGCCAGGGAGCTATATGTATGCCATTTGGAGTTCATATTCAGAGGGGGAGAAGCAATTGCGAGATCTATGTGTGTGAAAGTGTGATGTGTGGTAAAGTGGGTTGCTGAGCCGTTGTTCAATGTTATGAGGAAGGATTGATTTATAAATTTAAATAGTGTGTTACCTCTTTTTTTGTTGTTTTTGACCCCAGCTTATGTAGTAGAGGATTAGTAGGGGAGGTTGTAAATTGTCGTATATGTTTCTTAGGTTTTGAATTGTGAAGTTCTTGTTGGGTGGTATGTACGAAGATGTTATGGTGAATTTAATTTTTGAATATATTGTTACCGCTATTGTGTCAAAGTCAAAGGCGTTAATTGGTTCATTATGTTGTTGCATTGAGTTGGGGATGAGGAGTGCAACTCCCCCAAATCTGTTTGTGGCAGAGTTTACTTGATAGAGTGTATAAATTATTGGGATAGGTATATTTTGATTACCATGAAGGTGTGTTTCTTGTATGGAGATTATCTTAGGGCTATGGTTTTTTATAATAATTTGTAATTGGTTGTAGTTGTTAATGTATCCGTTCATGTTCCACTGAATTATTTTGAGCATTGTTTAAATTTTTTTTTCTTTTTTTGGGTTTGACTGATTGATAGAACTAATTTGCTTTTTGTTAGTGTAGATTCTAAGTTTAAGTTCTTCCGATATGGAAGAGTATAGTGGTGAAATAGGAGCTTAGATTTTTCGGTTGAAACGGTGGAGTATAGAGTTGGCTGGTAGATGTGTCGAAAATGGTACATATTAAGTGCGGTTTTGTGGTTCACTTTTTCTATTGTTTTAATAGATGTCAATTCCTTTTGTTTAACAAATTCAGGGCAAGATTTGTCTTATGGGCTGTGCTTATTGTCTGTTAGACTGTATTTACAATGAATGCAGAATTTGTCGTTGGAGCATATTTCGCCTACGGCTGTGTGTTGTTCGGCTGAGCAGTTGGTGCAGGTTTTGTTTGATGTTGAAGCGATTGTGGGGTGTCCAAGTCTAAGGCAGTTTCTGCATCTCATTGGGAGATGGATATATGGGCGTATATTTACTCTCTCATATCCTATCATCATAGTTTCTAAGAGGGTTAATGAGGCGAAGGCTACGATGATCAGTCCACTTTCTTTAGCTTCATTGTTTTCAATTTTTTTAATTTTGCGTATTTCTGAGACGTTTTGTGGTTTTAGTTCCTGCAAAATAGTTTCGTCATCGATGTTGCGAAGATCGTTGGAATATATGACTCCCTTGGAGAAATTAAGCGATTTGTGTTCGCTTACTATTACAGAAAAGTCGAGGAAGGTGGTAATTTTTTTAAGTTTTAGTGCTTGCAGGTTGTTTTTTGTTTAGATTACTAATGATCCTACTTTTGTAACCTTGACTGTCTCCACTTTCCCATTGCACGTGTAGTCTATTACTTTTTTAATAAAGAATGGGTTCAGGTTTTTAAATGTATTATTGTCTGTTCTATTTATGGTCATGAATTTCGATTCTGTGTTGGATGTTTTAAATAGTCTATTTATGTCGGGGGGCACTTTTTAATATTTTTTGGGCACCTGCCCTTTTTTTTCTGTCTCTTTTTTTCGTCTTTTTGCTTTCGTTTTTTGTGTTTTTTGTTTTTATATATTACTGGCTTAGTTGTTGGTTTTTTTTACTGATGAGGATTGGTTTTTTCTTTTTGCCTACTGGTAGTTAGTCACACGTCTTTACACTTCGCAGCTTAGAGTGGTACTGTCCCCACTGTATAATTTGGGTGGTTTATTCCAAAACATACAAAAATATGCAAAAAACATTTTTTGGTTTATACATTGAAAGGTAATTTAATGTTTGGGTGGCAAAAATAAGTATGGGGTATCGGGAAATTTGACAATAGTCGTCCTTTCTTGTTTTTTTTTCTCAATTTCTCAATTTCTCAATTTCTCAATGAAATCAAACAAATAAAATTGCTTTATCACTGTCGAAGGCAATCGATGAAATATTGCTATTCGAGATATATTTTTTCGATATTCTTGGCGTGCGCGAGAAGTCTCTATATTTAGCCAAAGAGTTAAAAATTTTCTGTATGCATCCGATCTGATTGAATTATATACCAATCGAAAGATATTGTTTTAATTAGATAATTTGGTTCAAGCATTTTCCAAAAGCCGTTTGGTTTGGGAGATATTAATGTGAAAGTAAAAAAAAATTTGAATCACTAAATTAGGGCTGAAGGAGACCTTTTAGTTCCCAGATAGAGTATTTTTGAATTACAATTTTGGATTTTTGGGCTAACTACAAAAAAATTGTGAAATTTTTGACAAATTTTTAATAAAAATTTTTAAACTAACCTTCACACTTCCAAAAACTTTGTAAATTAAAACAAGAAAGAAAAGCTAACTTCGGGCGGAGTCGAAGTTTATATACCCTTGCAGTTGAGTCGCAGTCCGCTAGGTGGCGCCACGGAATAAGGATAAAGGACCTTCCTACGTAAGAGGCGAGAAGGAATCAAATTTATTATTTAGGCGGGGCTCAGCGCACAAAACCACTGGCACGCACTCGTGTCGAACCCTAAGGGTCCACCACAAGGCTATCCAGTGCGAACGGTTCGAGGTGCAGCCGCCAGCCCCATTACAAAAATTATGCACTGGATATGCAAAGCCATACCCCACTGGGCACGCAAGGAACCATCGAAGGCGGCAATTAGACGCACACCAAAAAATGAGATGGTCCTGCGGCGCAATGCGTCTGCACTTTTGTTCAGCGATCGAACGCGCGAAGACGAGCACCCTTTTTTACCACCCGAGCACGCATCTTATATAATTTGATATATAGCAGATCGTATAAAACTGAGAGACTAGTTTGCGTAGAAACCGACAGACAGACGGACATGCTCATATCGACTCAGGAGGTGATCCTGATCAAGAATATATATACTTTATAGGTCGGACTATATACCCTCTGCAAGGGTATAAAAATACACTGAAAATAAAGAAAATGTTTAAGAAAAAAAATTATTTTTCAAAATTGGCTCATTTGATTCTTTTTATATTGCACGTGGAGATAGCTTTTGAGATGACGCAACTTTTGATATATCGCTCATATCTGGCAAAATTCGTTAACTCAAGATATAGTCCTGTAAGTGCAGCTACCAATTATGTCCAGCCTCCTGTGAAGCTTGCATTTACTTATACATGTGTGTGTATTTGATTGGTAACTTTCCCTGCAGTTCCAGTGTTGAGGAGTTCCTTGTGGAACTCTCCATTACCTGCTCACCATGCATTAGGAATTCCCCAGTGCTGGTATATGAAATTCGTTAAGGAATTTTTGTATGGGATGTCCTATGCATCGGTGACCTGGGGAATTTTCTCCCTAACTGGTTAGGGAATTTCCCCAGGAATACCTGCAAAGAAATCCTAGGGAAGGTATTTGGTATTCTTTGCAAAGAACTCATCAAAGAACTCCTTGGTCATTTTTTGCAAAAAAATCCCTGGAAAGACATTTTGAAAAAAAATCATTGTCTATTTTTAGAAACCCACCACACCAATGTTTTTATGTATTAATTTGTTTTCGCAAATCGTAAACGAGTTTAAATGTTAAGAAACATTTTACAAATATCATAAACTACATTGTATTATTTTTACTTACTTTCGCCTGGACTGGGATTCGAACCTCCGTGCTTTTGTTTAATAGACCAACATGCAAGCCTCTAAGCTATCAAGGAATCGCGCGTAGACTGCGATTGACAATAATATGACTCTACAAAGGTGTATATATCAATCAATCTCAATTATTTTTTAAATCCCCATTTAAAAAAAAGAATAAATGTAAAATTTTATATTGAGGTTGCGATATTAAAAAATAAATAAAAGTAAACATAAAGAAAACTCATAATATTCATAGTCTTCCGGTGGGAATCGAACCAACGATCTAGGATTAACAGGCAGACATCTTAACCATTGAACCATTGGGTTAAAGTTTCACGCGAAAAATATTTAGAAACCCAAGAATATGTGATCATACTCTCCCTCTCCGCTCACTTACTTTGCTGAGAGAATTTTTTTCTCTCATCGACTGTCTTTGCATTTTCTATTGTTTTTAAAGACGTTGCATCTCACTCTTTTCTCAGTGTGTCCCTCTCTATCGTTGAGGAATATTTTCCTTAGTGATTTTTTGGTACTGCAGGGTTGCTTTTTGAAGTCTGCATATATTTTGTCAATACCCTAAAAAATATGGAGTATATCTTTTCAGCTTTTAGTTTATTTATTTAAAAATAAAATCCAAATAAAAAAGGGCTTAACAAGTAAAATAGAAACATTGCCTCAACTAGGACTAGAACTCAGGGCCTCCGTGTTAGAAACCACAACGCTCTCCACTCGGCTAACCTAAAACTTTGTTGATTGATGGAAAATGTTGATGTAATTCTGCTTTGGGTTTCAGTGTCTCATGTCTTAATGTGAAGAGTTACAAATGCACAATTTTACGAGGAGAAAGCTTTATATGCATATGACCCCACTGAGCATATAATGCATATAAATAAAACTCTGCTTTACTTAAATTACAGCCACCACCGTTTTTGGGCCAAATCATGGATTAAAAGCTAAAAAAAAACAGGCAAACCAACTCCGCCAATACTTTTCTAATATTTATTATTTTATATCTCACACCCAAAATAAATTGTTACATTCAACAATTGGTTTAAAAAGAAAAACTGGAAAAACATTTTTTTTTTTTAATTTTTTATCTTTACGCATTTATTTTAGATAAAATCCCCACTGCATACGTACAGCCCACCTCCCGTCCAACCGACCGAGGGACGCTGCCGCGTGACGTACGGCTCGAATCGCGGGAATAGATCCGAGATAGTTAAGCGAAAAGTAGGAGAAAGATATTACGAGGAAGAGTGTTGCACAGATAAGGCGGTTAATATAAGCGATTTAAGATTGTTAGTAGAGCAAAGTGACAAGATGTGGTAGAGACCATTGTAGTCCGAACATAATACCCTGAACGGATCGTGTTGGGCGTATGTCGAACTACAATGGCTGAAGAATAGAGAACGAAAGTTTCTAGTCCTTCTACTAGGAACGTTAAAATTTAAGCGTGTTAGTAAATGCTGACTGTCTATATTTCCATAAATGAGATTGTATAGAAACATGACATCCCCTTCTTTCCTTTGCAGGCAGTATATAAGTCGGAACGGCCGGGATCAGTCGACTATATCCTATATCTGCCATATAACTGATTGATCGGAATTGCCATAACTTCGTTGTTTTTAAAGTTAGAAGGATGGGACTTTCTATGCATTCTAATTTGGGCAAATTTATCCGATCTGTCAAATTTCTTAAGGATCGGCCGTCTATATCCTATAGCTGTCATATAACTGATTGATCGGAAATGCTATATCTTCGTTGTTTTTCAAGTTAGAAGGATGGGAGTTTCAATGGATTCCTCTTTATTTATCCGATCTGTCAAATTTCATAAGGATCGGCCAACTATATACGATCCGCTATATATCTAATAATATAACTGTACAGCCAGATAATCTATGTTTATTCAAAAGTCTACTCATACTATTCTTTAAGTTGATAAGATGCCTTGTATATCAAGGCGGTTTATTATATGATTGATCGGATATGCCATAACTTTGTTTTTTTTTATAAGTTAGAAGGATGGGACTTTCTATGGATCCCACTTTGGCAAAAAATTATCCGATCTGACAAATTTTGATAAGGATCGGCCGACCCATCGGATGCATCAGAAATGCCATAACATTGGTGCTTTTTAAGTTGGAGGGTTGGGACTTTCAAAACATGTTATATTTGGTCAAAACATCTTATGGGAAAAATTCATAAGGATCGGCCGGCTATATCCTATAGCTGTTATATGTTTATGCTATGTTTCATAAAAATCGGCCGACTTTATCCTATACGTGCCATACTGAACGATCAAAAACCTTTCTATTTTTAAAGATGCTTAGGGCTGTTTCCAATATTTTTATTAGAAACTAGCTGACCCGGCAGACTTCGTATTGCCAGCTGTTGTTTTTGTTTTGTTGCGTTCAGAAACTTCTTTTGTGACAAAATTTAAAATTTTTCAAACTGAAACAAATTATCTGATACAGTAAGAACTGAAGATAGCTAAAATTAAGTTTCGCGGAGCTGACCAAATAAATTAAAAAACATTACTTCTAATGACTTATTACAATTGTGACTCTGAAATTTTTTCGCGATCGCGATTCACTTTTGTTTAATTTCGAAACGGGACATTGATTGGATTTGAACTTTGTGGAACTGTAAAAAACTTAAAATTGACCCTTCGTCGTTAGAAACACACCAAAATCCCCTTTCAATCCCAAAAATTAAAGAGTGTAAAGGATCCGATGGAGGGACCAGATGTGGCCATTTTATTTTGACTCCAGCACAGCATAATCCAGCAATAACAATATTTACAAATTATTCTCATTTCTCCAATTACCGATTTGTCGGCACATTAATCAATTGCCGGATCATAGCGAAATGCAGGACGTTCAATAATCACAGGAGCACTGCGTCTGCGGATTCGCTCAATTCCATTATGTCTAGCTTGCTGTTGTTGTGTTTGATGTGCACGAACTCGCTGAATTCTAAGCCTATCTACTACATTGTCACTCACTAAAGAACGCAATTCTGACATAGCAATACGACTATTTTCTTGATCTGTTTGTCTCTGGTCATCAGGGCGGTTAGTACGTGAGCTAGCTCTTCGCACTCTTCCGGCACCCCTCCGTGTTCTTAATGTAACCTGCGATGGGGGCTGTAGTAGAGAGAATCTTTCTTAGGCGGGCGGCCTCTGATGTCTCCTGAATGTTGGTGCAGAAATTGGCCCAGGCAACCCTCTTTGCCTTGCGCAATTCTTTGTTATATAGCCTAAGTTCAGCTTTATAGGTTTCCCACGCCTCGTCTGTGTTGGTACGGTGCGCGTGGTTGAAGGCCCTACGTGCATTTTTTTTGTAGGGGGCTAAAGACGAGGTCCACCACGGAGGCTTCTTCGATCTGTTGCTACCTATTCATTTCTTGGGGCAGGCCTTGTTGTAAGCTTTTGCACTAGTCGCAATAAGTGTTTGTCAAGGACTCTCCAGCTGGTGATTGCATCAGCCAGGGAGTGCGAGAATAATGTGACATCAAGAACCTCCCTTCTGTTCTTGACTACGAAGGTGGGTTCTGAACCTCTGCTACCCACTAGAAGATTAGAGCTGAGGAAAAAAAAGATTGACTCACCCCTCTCGTTAGTGTCAGTGCTTCCCCACTGATTGTGATGAGCGTTGGCATCGCATCCTATTATTAGGTCGATGTCCTTCCTTTCGCTGTCCTCCACAAGCCGCCTGAGTAGCGAATGGGGTGGAGGTCCTAGGTGGTCGTGACCCATATATGCCGAGCATATTCTTAGATGGCCGTCTGGGCCCTCTATCGATGCGGCTACGTGATCTTCATTGCTGAAATTTGGTAGCAAGAAGGTATTAAGGCTTTTTTTTGCGAGTATGCATGCTCGCTTTTTACCTGTTACATCGGCTGTGTACAGCCTGAATTCCGACGCCCCCAGACCGAGAATCCTGTCTCCGTGGATCCAGGGTTCTTGGATGAGGGCCACGTCAGCTCCATTCTCTGCAAGATGGAGCAGGAGGGCGGCGGAAGCCACCTTACTGTGATGGAGGTTTATCTGCAGGAATGTCAGGGACATCCTTTAGATTCTCCACCACAGTAACCTCCGCCTCGGTGTCGGAGCCCAGCAATGAGTCCTCCTCCATGCCGACGCCACCAAGAGCCCCAGAGCGCCAGGTCACTCTCCTCTGAGGTGTACCCTTCCAGAATGTCCTCCTCCACGTCTGACATTCCTTCTGGGCGGACCTCTTCGGTCGGTTCCCCCGAGTCTAGCTCTTGTGCGTCCATCTCAAAGTCGATGCCTCCAGGTTTACTCTTCGCATCCGACTTGTAGATCCTCACCGCAACGTGCTCGAACCCGTATTTGATACGGCTACCGGCACCCTCCAGGATCTTCGCAGTCTCCTCATTTAGAGTGAGGACAACCTGCCTTCTCAGTCCCACTGCTTCCTCCACCTTGGCGACTCTTCAGTCCGCCGTAGGGAGTGTGGGATTGCACATTTTGAGCATGGCCAGAATGGTGGCAGGGTCCGCCGGCTTCTCTGTCAGCCATACGCGGGCCCTCGGTTTGCTGGGGATCTTGTCCCAGTCCACCGCCTCCAGTCTGGCTCCTGGGTAGACCTCCCCAAGCGACGCAATCATTCGCTTGTAGAGACTTACAGACCTCGCATCTTGGCACGCTATCACCTTGATGCTACCCTGGTACCACCCTGCGTCTTCGCAGGCCGGTGGAGGTCCTCCGCTCTTGAGCATCTCCTCCATGAAGCGCCCATGCAGCTCATTCACTACCTTACGCCAAAGCTCCTTGGGGATCAGGCCATCTTTGGAGCCATTATCAATGACCCCAATGATGGTCCTGCCCTTGGTAACTTCGGCGAAGGATCTGTTACTTTGTGTCTGCACCTTCTTCTTCTTAGCTAGGGGCGCTCCACCGTCGGTCGACCTCTGCCTTTTCGCACTCTGTGCACTCTCCTTGGCAGAGTCGCCTACTCCTGTCGGCTTCTTTGGGTCCAATCTGGCTCCCGCTCTTGCTGGCTGAAAGTCAGGCAGGATTTCCCTCGCCCACTTTACTATTTCTGGGTCTGCCCTCATCAGGATGAAGGCCGCTCTCCTCCTATCTTTATAGGAGCCCTTCCGCTGCAGGGGGCCAGCAGTCGTCGGACCGGGGCCTTCCTTAGGGGTGCCGCCGGTGCGAAAGGAGCTCGATTCAGGGATCTTACCCCCCACACCGTTTGGTGGTCCCATAGTGGGCCCCGTTTTGGGGGTCGGTGCCTTGGCATCTCCCCCTACACCGGCGCCGCTCGCCTCCGGATGTTGTCCCTCAGTGGGGAGCTTCGCCATCCCAGCATCTCTTTGGCCTCTATCTGCCTTGGAGATTGACGGATCCGAGATCCCATTTTCGGACTTTCTTAGGGAGTTCCGTTCTCCACTGTTTGTTTTTCTTTTAATATTATTGTTGTTCATTTTTGGACCCACGAGTAGGCGGGAAGGGGTTCGTCCATAATGACATAGCCCGCTTGTCATGATAAGCCTGGTTAAAACTGAGGGGTCGGCCGGTCCCCCAGAGTCCGCATATTAACGTCCGTGCATCCCCCGGACATGCATCCCTCAGCATATGCTGTTCCACCTTGGATTGGGGTGATTTGAGGAAGGGAGTTTTCTTCTCCCCGCCCGACTACAATTCGCCAGCATCCTCGGCAGAGACATGACCTTACCGGGACCTGTTACCAGCCGCCCTCACGTGGAGAGTATAGTCGCACTACCATCGGTGTACACAGTTACGGCACATGAGCTCATGCGTTTCTCCCCCAATTAAATTTGTAAATTAAAAATAAGTAAAACTTCAGAGCCACTGAAGCTATCGAAAAATTCTTTGCGTCCTTGGAAAGGTTTTTAATTATTCCACATTCTTGAATGTCAAAATCTATGGAATTAAAAAAAAAGAGAAAGCTAACTTCGGGCGGAACCGAAGTTTATGTACCCTTGCAGTTGAGTCGCAGTCCGCTAGGTCACGCATCTTATATTATTATATATATAGCGGATCGTATAAAGATGGCCGATCCTTATGAAATTTGACAGATCGGATAAATAAAGAGGAATCCATTGAAACTCCCATCCTTCTAACTTGAAAAACAACGAAGATATAGCATTTCCGATCAATCAGTTATATGACAGCTATAGAATATAGACAGCCGATCCTTAAGAAATTTGACAGATCGGATAAATTTGCCCAAATTAGAATGCATAGAAAGTCCCATCCTTCTAACTTTAAAAACAACGAAGTTATGGCAATTCCGATCAATCAGTTATATCAGATATAGGATATAGTCGACTGATCCCGGCCGTTCCGACTTATATACTGCCTGCAAAGGAAAGAAGGATGTGCGCAAAGTTTCAACTCGATAGCTTTAAAACTGAGATACTAGTTTGCGTAGAAACAGACAGACGGTCAGACGGACAGACGGACATGCTCATATCGACTCAGGAGGTGATCCTGATCAAGAATATATATACTTTATTGGGTCGGAGATGTCACCTTCACTGCGTTGCACACTTTTGACCAAAATTATAATACCCTCTGCAAGAGTATAAAAAGTAAAAATTTAAGGTATTAGGGATCACCAAAGCGATGCTCTAGCGGCCGTGATCGTAGGTAAGGTGAGTAATTCGCAAGCACAGCACATCAGTGTCTTGCTAAACAAGTAGTAGTCTCTCTGTCTGTCTGTCATTTCAGCTTTAGTAACAATAATGTGTAATAATAGTAGAGTCTGACAAAAGAAAGACCACCACCCCCAAAGCCGACGAGCTAGCTGTATCCTATAGCGTGCACCACTAGGTTAGATTCTCCGATTATTTTGAACATTTCCAATCGCTACACGTTACATATCCGATAGCCGCCATATAACTGAACGATCGGAAATGGCACAACCTTAACTGCAAGGGTATATCAACTTCGGCACCACTGTGTTAGTTTTCCTTTCATGTTTGAAATGATTTTTTTGCTTCAATGATTTATCTTAAAAAACTTTTCAATACAAGATTTTTTGTTTCTTTTTTAAATTAGTAGAGCACACAAGGTTTTAATTTTAATTTATGAAAAAGCTCTTCAAATTTTACTTAGGTAAGTTAAATTTTCGTCCAAAAAATTTTCGGCTGTATACGAAATCTCTAAAGCATTTCAGAGCCAGCGTTCAAACAGATTTTTTTCTTGAATTTACCGTAAGGAACCCCGGTACCGACTGATGTTTCAGTATTAGGAACTGTGACATCAAAACCATTAAAGGTGATCTTACCATCGCAACATATATTAATTTCCCGGCATGACACACTTCTGAGATTGATATTTCGGCTCACATACAAAACCAAAGCTGACATAAAAGGGGCGAACACCTATACTTGTCATATACGTCTACGTCACCTATATACCTATACGTCATCCGTCCGTCAGTTTTAGTCAGAGAATATTTTGGGTTAAGTATATCAGCCAAGTACGATGAAGAAAACAATTTTTTGTGAAGAAAATGTGGGAGTCACACATCCCTTAGCTGCAAATATCAATTTTTTGACTAAATGTAATCTGATAATTCTTTCATTCCACATAATAAGAGGTTAATCTTTACAAAAACTTGGTTAAAACCGGAGGTTAGCTGCTAAGTTTTTCCAACTAAGTGATCGACTTCTAGGGGGAGGTGTGTTAATTTCTATAAACTCAAAATTCGCTTCTGAAGAGGTAAAAACACATGAGTTCGGGGACAAAGAATTTCTTTGCAATAAAATCATCTCATCCAATCAATCTTTCCACGTTACCTGTTCCGACATACCACCTTCTTGGGCGGTTCATATACTGGAAACCCTTGTCCGCTATTTGATTCGTTTTTAATCTTTTATCTGAATTTGACTCATGTGGTCTAATGTTGATAATTAACCGAGTACGAGATTTTATGTTTCATTTCGTATAGTATCGCTGAAAAAAATTTTTGAAACATGTGGACCGAAAAGTGTTGAAACTATGTTAATTGTTGTTAAACTACGCAAAATTGTGCCTATGCTGGGAGCAGCACACGTATATTGCTTTTCCCATATGATAGAGCAATCCAACAAAAAAGGAGGAAAACGAGCAATAGGATTGAACATCCCTATTTTAATCGAAAAAAATTATAAATTACGTCAATTTTGGAATTTAATTGGTCTGATCTACTGGCTTGTAAAAGTATAAACACTGCCTTACATAAATTTGAATACACTTTGAATATATTTTTCGACTCTTGCATTACGTGAAAATATTCTTCAACCGCAACCGAAATTTAAAAAAAAATCCCTAAGACTCTTAATAAAAAAAAAATGGCAGTATGAACAATAAAAAAAATACAATAGGTTATTCAAGATACTTAGTAGCTCAATCTAATTTCACTGTGTATGTTATAGGAATGTTATAGGAGTTGTATTCGCTGCTGCCGGATTCAGTTTACTCAGGATCCGAAGCAGTTTTATATCTTTTAAATCATTAAACGTAATCAATTTCTTATCATCCTTTGCTTACGTTTGAACCACTGATCAGGCAATGGCCGATTTCTTTGCACAGTTTTTTCAAACAACATTCACTTAGCATACTCACACTTCGTTCATTTGTCTTTCGAACCGTTCGAACATGTTTCGGAAGTGGTCCCCAGGTCTGGGAAATGAACTGATCGGTCAGCAAACAACTCGCGTTAAATGATGTCGCTGGCCGTAAGGCAGTCATAGTGCTTTTACGGGAATTTGAGTAATTGTGTCACACGGTGACTAATATTTACACGGGGACGTAGGCACCGCGACTCGCAGCAAGAAGGCGCTGCCGAAGCTCTGCGACCCAAGATTTGGTTGTTGAACCTTAAACGGGTCCAATTGACATACAAAGAATCCAGAAGGGAAAAATTCAAAATTCAGGTGTAGTTCAATGCAACCACTGTTTTGGTTTTACTGCGGTGAATACTGTGGTGATAGCCACTTCACCGGCTCGGCCACCTGTCAGGCTAAAGCGTGGTGGTAACCATGCGGCCTATGACAAAAATTTTAGGATATTTATAAGGAAAATGCAAGCCAGGCTACCTAAAATCCCACTTCGTCAAGGACATCGATCGCAACAACTGACTCGTCCACTAAAGGCCTACATCCCAGCCAGTCCTTTTCTCAGGCAGCGCAAAGCCACTCGCAAAATTTCACATGGTGCCGGGAGCGTTGCTCTCAACAGTCGGTCTCATTTAAACAAGACTACCCAGCCCTAGGTTCTCTCCAAGGAAAAGACCAAGGCCATACCTTTCCCAACCTTTCGCTGCGGCTATAGATTTGTGAGACATAACAGGCTTAATGAGCATGCTCATGGATCTGCGTAACACAGTGGGCAGCTGCTATGGCCACCATATCTACAGCGAAAGCAGAGCTTAAGAAGGAGGGAAGCAGCCGTCAACCTCTTCACTCAGCTGATGCCTGGGATGTTCAAGATCGGCATATGGAACGCCCGAGGCATCTCTGTCAGCAAGGACGAGCTCTAGCAGTTCCTCCGCGATCGAGATATGAATGTCTTGCTGGTCTCAGAGGCATTATTGAAGCCTGGGAATCTCGTGGGCTTCCCAGGATACTACCTGTACAAAGTTGATTATCCTGGTGCCCATTCCAGAGGTGGTTACGCCGTCCTGGTATGATCATCCTTCCAGCACTATCATAAATGCCTATTCGCTTGAGGCATCTTCACCTATATAGATTAGATATATAGATTTGTGAGACATAACAGGCTTAGTGAGCATGCTCATGGATCTGCGTAACACAGTGGGCAGCTGCTATGGCCACCATATCTACAGCGAAAGCAGAGCTTAAGAAGGAGGAAAGCAGCCGTCAACCTCTTCACTCAGCTGATGCCTGGGATGTTCAAGATCGGCATATGGAACGCCCGAGGCATCTCTGTCAGCAAGGACGAGCTCTAGCAGTACCTCCGCGATCGAGATATGAATGTATTGCTGGTCTCAGAGGCATTATTGAAGCCTGGGAATCTCGTGGGCTTCCCAGGATACTACCTGTACAAAGTTGATTATCCTGGTGCCCATTCCAGAGGTGGTTACGCCGTCCTGGTATGATCATCCTTCCAGCACTATCATAAATGCCTATTCGCTTGAGGCATCTTCACCTATACAATAGTAGTCCTACCTACTCCTCTGGTCGAAATCAGACTGCCGTCTTACCTCCCGCCAACTATCTCCTGGTCAGCAAAAGCGTTTGGGGATCTCCTGGTTCAGTCAGGAGAAAGGTTCATCGTTGAAGGCGATTTCAACGCCAAGCACCGCTGAGGAATTAATCCTGATTTCTGTGCAGGTCCTAGCCTACGTTCTATCCTGATAAATGCATAGATTAGAATTGGCTCTCTGTAGTGGAATCCTCTTTGCGAGAGCGGACATAACAGATACTCGGGCTTTAAACTCGGATAACCTTCCACTTATTATTAGGCTATCTTTGCCTGGTTTTCTTCCTTCCCGTGGTCTCCCTGTTCAGACTCAAACACCGGCTCAGGCAGGACTTCATCCGCCCCCAGGATATGGAGGTTACAGAATTTGTCGCAGGCTTGCAAACAGGGTACGGAAACGCCTTTAGGCCTTCCGGCCGAATTCCTTAGGATCGAAGCTCAAAGAAGCTACCCCCAATCAGTACTCAACCTTCGCCTTGTGGCCGTGTGGTCGTTTCAAGAGGCAGGCAGCTCCAGAAGTTCCCTATCAGGAAAGAGGACGGTTTCTGGGCACGGCCCCCGCAGGATCTAGAACAGCGCTTTAAGCCATTCCAGACCGCTTCGCCGAGCAGATGCGAAAATGTGGAAGACTTCTTCCACTCTCTCTTATAGTTTTCCTTACCTGCGTGGCCTGTCACAATGAAGGAGACTATGGACGTAGTAGCCAAGTTAAAAAATGGGAAAGATCCTGGTCCTGGTGGCATCACCAACAGTGCCCTGAAATCCTTCCCTCAACGAGCCATTTTATTTCTGATTTGGCTCATAAATTGGTTGGACCGATCCTTGAATACTGTTGGGATACACAAAAAGGAAAGTCACCGAGGGACGCAAGCAGATACCCAATTAGCCTTCTTCCTGACTTTGGCACGTTTACTCTCCTCTCCCGGAGTGGAGAATGTGATCCGAAGAGCTCACGGCACCCCTGAACAGCTGCACCGTGTCGGAAAGTTCATCCTGGATGGATTCCAGCGCAAGAACTATTTAGTGGCCGCATACTTTTGACAGGATGTGAGGTCTCCTTTTAACACCAGGGTCTCCTCTACAAGCTAAAAAGCCTGCTACACCCGCAGCTCTTTCAGATAATAGGTAGCTTCCTAAATGGAAGGACCTTGTCAGTATGTCAAGATGGAGCAGTCTCGAAGCCTAGGCCAATCTCAGCAGGTATCTTTAGGGCAGATTCCTAGGGTCCGTCCTGTACAGCCTTATCACCCATGACGCTCTCACACTTTAGGAAAGACTGCTGCCTGGGGCTCGGTGCTTCCACAGGTAAATAAGCACACCTATTTGGGACTTACGCTTGACAAGCAACTGTTTTTCGCGGCGCACACAAAAAGAGTCAGGGCCAGCTTAGAAGACAAGCTAAAAAAGCTCCACTGACTGATAAAAGGTAACAGAAAACTGAGTCTTTCAAATAAAACTCGGATCTATAAGGCGATCCTTGCGCCAATATGAAAATACGGCCTAGCCATATACTGCGTGGCAGCAAGGACCAACCTAAACGGGATTCGAGATTTCCAATGCCGTTTCCCACGCTTTCCACGGGTGCAGAGTTGTACATCCGCAACAAGGACATCCAAAAGAAACTTGGAGTTCCATTTGTGTGTGGCACCCTGAACGCGGTTGCAAGACTCTCTTGTCATCCGAGCCACCACTATTCCAGCTCAGCATTACACTTATAATACTCAATCAGCCAACGTAATTTTCTGTCCATCCTTTCATAAAAATGATTTATTATCGGATCTTCTTAAGGTTGAGCCGGGGTATTATCCAGGCCCCAATTGAACCAGGCTGTGTTCTGAAGAACTGGTTAAAGATATCTTTGCAGATTTGAGATATTTCTCCTCATGTGCACCCTGGTCCCAATACCCAAAATTCTTGCATAAACTAAAACAAGAAAGGAAAGCTAACTTCGGGCGAAGCCGAAGTTGATATACCCTTGCAGTTGAGTCGCAGTCCGCTAGGTGGCACCACGCATCTTATATTATTAGACATATAGCGGATCGTATATAGTCGGCCGATCCTTTTGAAATTTGGCATATTGAATATTTTTGCCCAAAGAGTAATCTGTACCAAGTCCCATCTTTCTAACTTAAAAAACACCAAAGTTATGCCAATTCCGATCGTTCTATGACAGCTATAGGATATAGTCGGCTGATCCTTATGAAATTTTGTACGTAAGATATTTTGGTCAAATATAACATGTGTGGAAAGTCCCTCTAACTTAAAAAACACCAAAGTTATGGCATTTCCGATCAATCAGTTATATGGCAGCTATAGGATATAGTCGACCGATCCCGTCCGTTCCGACTTATATACTACCTGCAAGGAAAAAAAGGATGTGTGTAAAGTTTCAAATCGATAGCTCTAAAACTGAGAGACTAGTTTGCGTAGAAACCGACAGACAGACAGACAGACAGACGGACATGCTCATATCGACTCAGGAGGTGATCCTGATCAAGAATATATATACTTTATAGGGTCGGAGATGTCTTCTTCACTGCGTTGCACACTTTTGACCAAAATTATAATACCCTCTGCAAGGGTATAAAAATGAAGCTATACTATATAGTTATTATATATATGCAAAGTCTGGACAAAATTTTGTGCCGATCGGGCCACCACTTTCTTTTTGCCCCATAGAATCCAATGCTCCCTGGGACAAAAATTTACAAAATATTCTTGAAAATTGGGTCAATATATCTAATAAATTATAATCCGGCACAATCCAACCTACTTTTATTCCATGAAAAATGCTAGGTTAAAATTGTTTAATATTCAACTTTACAATATGTATATGCGCTTATACACAAATACACATCACATTAAACAAATATGGAATTAAACACTTAAATTTTACATACCTACACTAATATTTTCCATTTTACGTTGTTTTAAAATATCCAGTAAAACATTTGAAATCTTACTTTAAAATGTGATATTATTTAGTGCGCCAAAAAGTTAACGTTTCCAACGAACAGCTGACTTTTAAGGCTACCGAATTTAGCAGGACTGCCATTTAAGTAACGAAATTGCCATTTTAAATGAAATGTATATTATTCTAAGGAGATAGATGTTTTTCTTTCGTAACTTCATAAAATGGGTTTTTGCTAAAAATATTGGGCATTGGGACCAGTGTGATGTCGAAGGAATCTCACATTAATACTCTGCATAAAAAAGGGAAAAAATCTTACGCTGCCAATTATAGGGGCATTTCTAAATTGTCAGCAAGCCTTTTTGAAAAACGAATTACTCTACATTTTAAACACCTTTATAGTTCAATAATATAATCGTGCCAGCATGCCTTCATGAAGAGCCACTCTACCACTACCAACTTTTTGGAGCTACTACAATAGGTTATTCAAGATACTTAGTAGCTCAATCTAATTTCACTGTGTATACCGCAGAATGTTATAGGAGTTGTATTCGCTGCTGCCGGATTCAGTTTACTCAGGATCCGAAGCAGTTTTATATCTTTTAAATCATTAAACGTAATCAATTTCTTATCTTCCTTTGCTTACGTTTGAACCACTGATCAGGCAATGGCCGATTTCTTTGCACAGTTTTTTCAAACAACATTCACTTAGCATACTCACACTTCGTTCATTTGTCTTTCGAACCGTTCGAACGTGTTTCGGAAGTGGTCCCCAGGTCTGGGAAATGAACTGATAGGTCAGCAAACAACTCGCGTTAAATGATGTCGCTGGCCGTAAGGCAGTCATAGTGCTTTTACGGGAATTTGAGTAATTGTGTCACACGGTGACTAATATTTACACGGGGACGTAGGCACCGCGACTCGCAGCAAGAAGGCGCTGCCGAAGCTCTGCGACCCAAGATTTGGTTGTTGAACCTTAAACGGGTCCAATTGACATACAAAGAATCCAGAAGGGAAAAATTCAAAATTCAGGTGTAGTTCAATGCAACCACTGTTTTGGATTTACTGCGGTGAATACTGTGGTGATAGCCACTTCACCGGCTCAGCCACCTGTCAGGCTAAAGCGTGGTGGTAACCGTGCGGCCTATGACAAAAATTTTAGGATATTTATAAGGAAAATGCAAGCCAGGCTACCTAAAATCCCACTTCGTCAAGGACATCGATCGCAACAACTGACTCGTCCACTAAAGGCCTACATCCCAGCCAGTCCTTTTCTCAGGCAGCGCAAAGCCACTCGCAAAATTTCACATGGTGCCGGGAGCGTTGCTCTCAACAGTCGGTCTCATTTAAACAAGACTACCCAGCCCTAGGTTCTCTCCAAGGAAAAGGCCAAGGCCATACCTTTCCCAACCTTTCGCTGCGGCTATAGATTTGTGAGACATAACAGGCTTAGTGAGCATGCTCATGGATCTGCGTAACACAGTGGGCAGCTGCTATGGCCACCATATCTACAGCGAAAGCAGAGCTTAAGAAGGAGGAAAGCAGCCGTCAACCTCTTCACTCAGCTGATGCCTGGGATGTTCAAGATCGGCATATGGAACGCCCGAGGCATCTCTGTCAGCAAGGACGAGCTCTAGCAGTACCTCCGCGATCGAGATATGAATGTATTGCTGGTCTCAGAGGCATTATTGAAGCCTGGGAATCTCGTGGGCTTCCCAGGATACTACCTGTACAAAGTTGATTATCCTGGTGCCCATTCCAGAGGTGGTTACGCCGTCCTGGTATGATCATCCTTCCAGCACTATCATAAATGCCTATTCGCTTGAGGCATCTTCACCTATACAATAGTAGTCCTACCTATTCCTCTGGTCGAAATCAGACTGCCGTCTTACCTCCCGCCAACTATCTCCTGGTCAGCAAAAGCGTTTGGGGATCTCCTGGTTCAGTCAGGAGAAAGGTTCATCGTTGAAGGCGATTTCAACGCCAAGCACCGCTGAGGAATTAATCCTGATTTCTGTGCAGGTCCTAGCCTACGTTCTATCCTGATAGATGCATAGATTAGAATTGGCTCTCTGTAGTGGAATCCTCTTTGCGAGAGCGGACATAACAGATACTCGGGCTTTAAACTCGGATAACCTTCCTCTTATTATTAGGCTATCCTTGCCTGGTTTTCTTCCTTCCCGTAGTCTCCCTGTTCAGACTCAAACACCGGCTCAGGCAGGACTTCATCCGCCCCCAGGATATGGAGGTTACAGAATTTGTCGCAGGCTTGCAAACAGGGTACGGAAACGCCTTTAGGCCTTCCGGCCGAATTCCTTAGGATCGAAGCTCAAAGAAGCTACCCCAAATCAGTACTCAACCTTCGCCATGTGGCCTTGTGGTCGTTTCAAGAGGCAGGCAGCTCCAGAAGTTCCCTATCAGGAAAGAGGACGGTTTCTGGGCACGGCCCCCGCAGGATCTAGAACAGCGCTTTAAGCCATTCCAGACCGCTTCGCCGAGCAGATGCGAAAATGTGGAAGACTTCTTCCACTCTCTCTTATAGTTTTCCTTACCTGCGTGGCCTGTCACAATGAAGGAGACTATGGACGTAGTAGCCAAGTTAAAAAATGGGAAAGATCCTGGTCCTGGTGGCATCACCAACAGTGCCCTGAAATCCTTCCCTCAACGAGCCATTTTATTTCTGATTTGGCTCATAAATTGGTTGGACCGATCCTTGAATACTGTTGGGATACACAAAAAGGAAAGTCACCGAGGGACGTAAGCAGATACCCAATTAGCCTTCTTCCTGACTTTGGCACGTTTACTCTCCTCTCCCGGAGTGGAGAATGTGATCCGAAGAGCTCACGGCACCCCTGAACAGCTGCACCGTGTCGGAAAGTTCATCCTGGATGGATTCCAGCGCAAGAACTATTTAGTGGCCGCATACTTTTGACAGGATGTGAGGTCTCCTTTTAACACCAGGGTCTCCTCTACAAGCTAAAAAGCCTGCTACACCCGCAGCTCTTTCAGATAATAGGTAGCTTCCTAAATGGAAGGACCTTGTCAGTATGTCAAGATGGAGCAGTCTCGAAGCCTAGGCCAATCTCAGCAGGTATCTTTAGGGCAGATTCCTAGGGTCCGTCCTGTACAGCCTTATCACCCATGACGCTCTCACACTTTAGGAAAGACTGCTGCCTGGGGCTCGGTGCTTCCACAGGTAAATAAGCACACCTATTTGGGACTTACGCTTGACAAGCAACTGTTTTTCGCGGCGCACACAAAAAGAGTCAGGGCCAGCTTAGAAGACAAGCTAAAAAAGCTCCACTGACTGATAAAAGGTAACAGAAAACTGAGTCTTTCAAATAAAACTCGGATCTATAAGGCGATCCTTGCGCCAATATGAAAATACGGCCTAGCCATATACTGCGTGGCAGCAAGGACCAACCTAAACGGGATTCGAGATTTCCAATGCCGTTTCCCACGCTTTCCACGGGTGCAGAGTTGTACATCCGCAACAAGGACATCCAAAAGAAACTTGGAGTTCCATTTGTGTGTGGCACCCTGAACGCGGTTGCAAGACTCTCTTGTCATCCGAGCCACCACTATTCCAGCTCAGCATTACACTTATAATACTCAATCAGCCAACGTAATTTTCTGTCCATCCTTTCATAAAAATGATTTATTATCGGATCTTCTTAAGGTTGAGCCCGGGTATTATCCAGGCCCCAATTGAACCAGGCTGTGTTCTGAAGAACTGGTTAAAGATATCTTTGCAGATTTGAGATATTTCTCCTCATGTGCACCCTGGTCCCAATACCCAAAATTCTTGCATAAACTAAAACAAGAAAGGAAAGCTAACTTCGGGCGAAGCCGAAGTTGATATACCCTTGCAGTTGAGTCGCAGTCCGCTAGGTGGCACCACGCATCTTATATTTGGCATATTGAATATTTTTGCCCAAAGAGTAATCTGTACCAAGTCCCATCTTTCTAACTTAAAAAACACCAAAGTTATGCCAATTCCGATCGTTCTATGACAGCTATAGGATATAGTCGGCTGATCCTTATGAAATTTTGTACGTAAGATATTTTGGTCAAATATAATATGTGTGGAAAGTCCCTCTAACTTAAAAAACACCAAAGTTATGGCATTTCCGATCAATCAGTTATATGGCAGCTATAGGATATAGTCGACCGATCCCGTCCGTTCCGACTTATATACTACCTGCAAGGAAAAAAAGGATGTGTGTAAAGTTTCAAATCGATAGCTCTAAAACTGAGAGACTAGTTTGCGTAGAAACCGACAGACAGACAGACAGACAGACGGACATGCTCATATCGACTCAGGAGGTGATCCTGATCAAGAATATATATACTTTATAGGGTCGGAGATGTCTTCTTCACTGCGTTGCACACTTTTGACCAAAATTATAATACCCTCTGCAAGGGTATAAAAATGAAGCTATACTATATAGTTATTATATATATGCAAAGTCTGGACAAAATTTTGTGCCGATCGGGCCACCACTTTCTTTTTGCCCCATAGAATCCAATGCTCCCTGGGACAAAAATTTACAAAATATTCTTGAAAATTGGGTCAATATATCTAATAAATTATAATCCGGCACTATCCAACCTACTTTTATTCCATGAAAAATGCTAGGTTGAAATTGTTTAATATTCAACTTTACAATATGTATATGCGCTTATACACAAATACACATCACATTAAACAAATATGGAATTAAACACTTAAATTTTACATACCTACACTAATAATTTCCATTTTACGTTGTTTTAAAATATCCAGTATAACATTTGAAATCTTACTTTAAAATGTGATATTATTTAGCGCGCCAAAAAGTCAACGTTTCCGATCAACGAACAGCTGACTTGGGGCATTGGGACCAGTGTGATGTCGAAGGAATCTCACATTAATACTCTGCATAAAAAAGGGAAAAAATCTTACGCTGCCAATTATAGGGGCATTTCTAAATTGTCAGCAAGCCTTCTTGAAAAACGAATTACTCCACATTTTAAACACCTTTATAGTTCAATAATATGATCGTGCCAGCATGCCTTCATGAAGAGCCACTCTACCACTACCAACTTTTTGGAGCTAACATCTTTTGTCACGGATGGGTTCCATTTACACTGACTTTAGTTAAGATTTTGACTCTGTTAACCATCCTACATTTTACATTGTGTATTAACGACTTTCCCCTTGTTTTAACCAATTCACTTTTACTTATGTATATCTGCATTATGGATTCACTTGTGCCGAATCTAAACTTCAATCCGATTTGGCCAGATATTAAAATTGGTGTTTTGAAAATAACCTAAGACTTATTGTATGCAACTGTAAATTCGTGTCATTTTATCGATTTAGAGCAGGGATGGCCCTGTTGTTAGATTGCTCTGTCATATGGGAAGAGCAATGTCATATACGTGTGCTGCTCCCAGTATAGGCGATGAAAATTAATAAAAAAAAATTTTGCGTGGCTCAACAACGTTTAACATAGTTTCATAGTTAACTTAACTTCTTTGGTCTGTCCGATATTTAAGTATCGTGTAGTAGAGCCCTCATTATGGAGTAAACCGAGATCACATCGAATCTGTACAAAAAAATTCCTGATTTTCCTGACGATATTTCCAACATACATATATCTAATAATATAAACTGCCAACTAACTGCAAGCCGGTAAATATCAACTTCGCCTCCGCCCGATGTGGAGTTTTCTTTCTTGTTATAATTTGTTTACGTTAGAAATTAAAAAAATAATTTTTTAAAGAAAAAGATGGAAAGCTACAAAGCCACCACAAAGCCGCTTACAGAAAAGTGAAAAAAATTGTAAATGCCGTAAAAATTGAGAATATCAAGATGTCAATCAATGCGCATTCAATATTATAGTGTTATTAAAGATAAAGAAAGAAATACTTTTTTATAGATATGGTGACTATAACTTTCCAAAAATATAGTGAATGAACATTTTAATACTCCTTGAGCACATTAAGGCATGCGATACGACATTTCAATTCTTTCGAACCGAAGCGCATAAGTGCAAAAGGCAACAACCTTAAAAAGTCAACAACCTTGAAAGCAATTTGAATATTTGTATATAAATTAAATGATAAATGCCAAAAAAATATAACTTTGATCCACTTTCAAGAACGCTTTTACTTTTGTTTGATACTGTTTGTTACTAAGTGATTGTAACTAAATGATTCAACAAAAAGATATTAAAATTTCCATATTATAAGGGTGTGTCCAATTTTCGTGTTTTTAGCTTAATTTGAATTTCCAAATTAATTATACATACAAAATACTTACATTATTGCAATTTCTCATCTATTTACATTTCAATGTTAACCAATTCTTGAATTTACATGAAAAAGCCTATTTACACAGTTCACGATTTTAATTACTTTGGATTGTTTGTGGTCAAAGTATTTTAGGTATATTTTTTTGGAATTGATAATAAAGTCAGTTTTGTTGCAACCGCATATATAAACTCACACTCGAGTATTTACGGGTTAGTTGCCAATTGCTTAGCAATTCGTTAATACGCTTTCAATTTATTTAATGTTAACGCCGCAAACATATACACCGTTTTAAACATCAACGACTTTAAATAATTAGAAATTTAACAAAAACTTAAATGGAGATGGCAAAAAATAAGAAATATTCCCGGTCTCTGCCAGAATCAGACGGAGATGATATAGTAATTTCTGGAATGGCCGGAAAATTTCCAAACTGTAGCAACATATCGGAATACGAGTTTAAACTATATAACAAGGTTAGAAACAAAGTTTAAAATAAAACGTCCAATGGGGAAAACCATCTAATAATACTGATATGAAAAAAATTTGGTGAATAAAACATAACAAGAGCATTTTTAAACTGTGAATTGAAATAAAATAGTTGATTAAAAAGAACAGTACGCAGGAAATGGAAAAGTAAAAAACACAAGAAAGAAAAGATAACTTTGGGCGCAGCCTAAGTAGCAGAAATTTCTTGCGACTTGCCCCCAGAGGCCCCAGACAGAATCTCACTTCCCGTCCAATCGACCGAGGGACGCTGCACATAACGTACTCAAATCGTGGGGATAGATCCGAGAAAGTAGGAGTAAGATATCACGACCAAGAGAGTTGCGGATAAGGCGTTTAGTATAAGGGATTTAGAATTGTTAGTGGAGCAAAGGGACAGGATGTGGTAGAGATCATTGTAGTCCGAACATAATACCCTGAACGGATCGTGTTGGGCAAATGTCGAACTACAATGGCTGAAGAGTAGAGGACGAAAGATTCTAGTCCGCCTACTAGGAACGTTAAAATTTAAACGAGTTAGTAAATGCTAGCTGTCTTCATTACCATAAATAGGATTGTATAGAAACATAACGCTTTATTAATGACGGTAAGTTGATTAATAAAAGTCTACTAATATAAGAGAGGAGGTGGAGATTGGCATCCCAATTAAGTCCACTAAGGGCGAAAATCAGGAAATTTTTTTGAACTGATCTCGGTGTACTCCGTATTGAGGACTCCAGTGACACGAATCATTAAATTCTTTTGACCATCTTTTCATAAAACCAAATACACCCATTATTAACCAGTTATATTAACCATGGTGGATGTATGGTTGGTAAATTTAAGTTTCAAATTTAATATGACCTAGATCGTTACCTGAGTTAATCCTTCTAAGGCGTTCCCATAGAGGAAATACATAGCCTAATGATGACTAGATCGATAAAATGACATTAGTTTACATTTCGATCCATTAAGCGTTAGCTTATTTGCTAAACACCAATTTTGAAATTTATTCAAATAGGATTAAAGTCTAGATTGGGGCACCCAAGATGTAGCGCGCAATAAACGCGAGGTAACATTTTTAAAGAAGACACATTGGGTTCTTTAAGATAAGTAGCTCCAAATCCAGATAAGAAGGTCAGTTGGGAATCCCAAAAAAACTGAGTTTTCTTATAAGAAGCGAATTGTTAACAGAGAAAAATCCTTTACTGAAGTCGGTGTAAATGACGTCTGTTTGTAAGCCATTCCGGAACCAATCGTGACAAAAGATGTTAACTCCTATAAGTTGGTAGTTGCGGAGTGGCGCTTCATGAAGCCATGCTGGCACGGAGATATTACTTACAGAATTAACACTCCTCCTCCCTTTCGCAGGGGTCGACGTCAAAATGTACTTACTTGGAAAAAATTTAGAGCTTAAGATCTCCGGCTTTAACCAAGTTTATGTAAAGAACCTAATGTGAGATGCAAAGGAAGAACTATAAGAATACATTTTGGGAAGTTTACTACGTAACCCTGGAGTATTCTGATAGGTAAATGTTAGTAACAAAAATTAATTTTTTCGAATCTGATGAAGATGAGATTAAAGGTTGTTTAGTGGCTGTAACATCTGGCAATTTTACTCATACAGGTTTGGTCATTTTGTTTTTTTTGACGAAAATGTTCTCTGGCCAAGAACAGGCGAAACAAATCGTCTTGAATATCTGCAAGGGCACACGTATACCTGTGCCTGGTGTATGAATATTTAAATTTTGTAATATACACCACCTTTATGTCGGCTTTTGTTTTGGCTTTGATGTTAGCCGATATATCAATCTCAGAAGTATCAGAGGCAAGCTGGGAAATAAAAATGTGTTTCGATGGAGGAACCACCTGCAACAGTTTCGGTGCCGTCGTAACTAGTTCTGCGACATCAGTTCGTACCGGGGGTCCAGACTTTTGATTACCCTGTTCGGACTTCTCAGGGGTCTTGAATTATTGGGTCTGGAATCACTTGAAGCGATGCCAAAAAGGACATATCAGACAATTGCACATTTATTTTGAGATATTCGGAAGCCGAATTTTTCTCAGGTTCGGCCCTTGGGGTTGCCAGAGATATAAGCGGCTGCATAATCGTCGGTAAAAGAGGATTTCTTCGCTTTGGAGACTTATTTAGTAGTTGAAGACTACTAAACCGTATATCGAGCGCACAGAGTTGGTCATTAATTTTACGAAAACCGCTAATCAACTCGTTGAATCCACTTTTAGCACGACAACCGTCACATTACAAGTAGAGACCGGATCTACGTGAAATAGCATCCGGCACACTTAGCGTGTAAAACGTTTTCACACAGTGAAATGAAAAAGGGAGATTAAAGAGAGCGATTAGTGTGGGTTAGTAAACTGCAAAGAATAGAGATAAGAATCTCTATTGAGAGAGAATAGAAGCATAATCGTAAAAGATGAAGAAGCAGAGCAGGGCTATTTTTGAAAGAAAATTAATTAAGTTATTATTTTACCTCCAAATATATCACTGCACACGCGAAGCAATACGGATGTTTGCGAATGCGAAAGTTTGTTTTTATAAATGTAAATAAATAAAAATAAACACTGGATTGTTAGCTAATAAAAGATTTGATAATAACGCACAAAAATCCGCTTTCAGATAAAGAGAGGCTGTCCTTTTCATAAAAAGATTTGTATTTTATCATACGTTTTTAAAAATTAACGCATTTTACCAAATATTATTATAATTATTAATTAATTTTTAACTTTTAAGATAGATATGGTTGACGATGATGAGCGCAGATGGCGTCATTTTAACCCGGAAATACCAAAACGATCTGGAAAAATTAGTGAGCTTGAAAAATTTGATGCAACATTTTTTGGAGTTCATTTTAAGCAAGCTCATACAATGGATCCCCAAACTCGAATTTTGATTGAGACTGCATATGAAGCGGTCATAGATTCCGGAATAAACCCAAAAAGTCTTCGGGGATCAAAAACTGGAGTGTACATTGGATCTTGTATTTCTGAATCAGAAAAAACATGGTTTTATGAAAAAGTTTCATCTGGTGGATTTGGAATAACTGGCTGCAGTCGGGCTATGATGGCTAATAGAATATCTTACTGTTTAGGACTCGAGGGACCTTCTTTTCTATTAGATACTGCATGTTCAAGTTCAATGTACGCGTTGGATAATGCCTTTAGTGCACTTCGAAATGGAGAAATAGATGCAGCAATAATTGGTGGCTCCAACTTACTTCTTCATCCATTTGTGACTCTTCAATTTGCTCGGTAAGCTTTTTGATTTTTTTAAAATTTTATTTCCTAACAAACTTTAAATTCCATAACATCATAGACTCGGCGTACTTGCTCCAGATGGGTTTTGTCGTCCATTCGATAAAAATGCAAGTGGCTATACCAGATCTGAAACTATCAATTGCCTATTTTTGCAACGAAAACGGGATGCAAAGCGTGTGTATGCTAGTGTTGTGTATTCAAAAACTAATTGTGATGGATATAAGCCAGAGGGTATAACGTATCCATCTGGGGTAGTCCAAGAAAAGTTGTTGGAAAATTTCTATAAAGAGATCGAACTTACCCCCTCAGATTTGGGCTATTTAGAGGCTCACAGTACTGGAACTGTAGTTGGTGATCCAGAAGAATGCAAAGCAATAGACAATGTAATTTGTAGCCAAAGACGCGAGCCTTTATTAATTGGATCTGTTAAATCAAATATTGGACATTCCGAAGCTGCATCAGGAATATGCTCACTTGTTAAAGCTTGCTTTGCATTTGAAACTGGCATGATTGCACCGAATATAAATTTTGCAGAAGTAAAACCAATTATTGCACCTCTAGCAGAAGGAAGATTGCTTGTTGTTAAAGATAAAACGCCTCTACCAAAGCCATACATCGGTATAAATTCTTTTGGATTTGGAGGTGCAAATGCACATGCACTTCTGAAAGGTTTTACCAAATCAAAGACAAATTTTGGGATTCCTGAGGATGATGTACCTCGACTTCTTACATGGGCCGGTAGGACAGAAGATGCAGTGCATGAAATTTTTAGCGACATAGAAAAAAGACCCCTAGATGCAGAATTTATCGGACTACTTCAAAATATTCAAGAGGAAGATGTGGCTGGAATGGTTTTTCGAGGATTTTCTGTGTTTGTCAAACAAGGAAAGGAGCCCGCCAAAGCCCTAGTGAGAGATGTTCAACATTACACTGGCCTTCAAAGACCTATCGTGTGGGTTTATAGCGGAATGGGTTCCCAATGGACCCAAATGGGAAAATCGCTTATGATAATACCACGATTTCGGGAATCAATTGAAATATGTCATGAAACATTATTATCAAAGAATATAAATCTTATAGAAATATTAACTTCCGATAACCCAGAAATATATCAGAACATTTTGCATTCATTTGTGGGAATTGCGGCGGTACAAATCGGATTAACTGATGTTCTACGGTCTTTGCAATTGGAACCAGATTTTATTATTGGCCATTCCGTTGGAGAATTAGGCTGCGCCTATGCTGACGGAGGGTTGACTCCTCAACAAATGATTTTAGCTGCTTACTATCGTGGCAGAGTAAGTGTAGACATGGAGAAAATAAAAGGATCCATGGCTGCCGTTGGTATTGGTTACAAGACTATTTTACATATGCTGCCTGAATCTATTGAAGTGGCTTGTCACAACAGTCCAGATTCTTGTACAATTTCGGGGCCAATTGATGATGTGAGCAACTTTGTGGCAGATCTTAAAGCAAAGGGTATTTTTGCAAAAGAAGTTCCATGTTCAAATATTGCTTATCATTCTAAGTACATAGCAAAAATGGGCCCTCCGTTACTTCAATATATGAAAGAAATTATTCCAAATCCGAAGAAAAGAAGCTCAAAGTGGCTAAGTACGAGTGTACCGAAATTAGAATGGGAGCATCCTACAAGAAAACTGTGCTCGGCAGAATATCATACTAACAACTTGTTGAACAGTGTTCTTTTTGAGGAAACATTTTCTTTGCTACCCGAAAATTCGATGACTATTGAAGTAGCACCTCATGGACTATTAGGTGCTATTTTAAAGCGATCAATGGCAAATGGAGTTCACATTCCACTTACTAATCGGGGAAATAAAAACAATGCCTTGTTTTTCATGTCAGCGTTGGGCAAGTATGTATATATATTATATATAATATTTTTTTGTTTATATATTTATTTAATTAATTGTAATGAAAGATGATTTTAGCTTCTTTTATATAGAAATTTTGTATACTTGAAAAAAATTACTCATGCTTCTATCCTAAAAAAATACCAAAGTTAACATATACCACCAAAGGACCCTACCGTCCACTGTTTTAGTATAGTGTCCCATTTTGCATTATTAAATACTATAACTATTACTATAACAATTACCAAAACAAGAAAGGAAAGCTAACTTCAGGCAGAGTCGAAGTTGATATACCCTTGCAGTTAGGTAGCTGCTTATATTATTATAAATATATATCGGAGAGTATATAGTTATCCGATCCTTATGAGAATTTCACCATCAAATCGATTTTCCAATAAAAATGTTGGAAACAGCCCCAAGCATCTTTGAAAATAGCAAAGTAGTGCCATGTTCAATAATTCTTCTTACAAAAATGTTGCAGATCGGATTAGTTTGCCCTTATACAAGTATTACTGCCTGCAAACAAAAGAAGGAAAGTTTGTTTGCAAAGCTTCAACTCGTTAGCTCTAAATCTGAAATACTATTTTGCGTAGAAACAGACAAACGGACATGCTTATATCGACTCAGAAGGTGATCCTGATCAAGAATATATATACTTTATAGAGTCGGAGATGTCACCTTCACTGCGTTGCATACGTTTGACCAAAATTAAAATACCCTCTGCAAGGATCCCTCGCAGAAACCTTTTTGCCAACTTTTTTAGCATGGCCAACTTTTTGAATTAAGCTTTGTTCTTATCAAACCTAGCTTGGCCATGCAATGAGGTTGTTTTCATATTTTCTTTTAAAATATTTCTTAGGAAATTTCGGAATTGTTTTTTTTCTTCACATATTGGCAACATGTTAAAAGGTCGGGCTCCTTTTCAATGAGTAATTCGAGAGGTCAAGCTTTTGGTATACGATTCGCATTACAGTTTATAAAAAAAATGTATGTCTCCTAAGGCATCTTTTCAAGAACGTAGGCTACTTTAAGTAGCAGTTACATACGTTTTTGCACACCCATTACCTGATCTGGAATGATTCACATTGGTATTCCAAATACAGATATGGCTGACTTCAAAGCGTCTTACAGCTTTTACTATTAATATTAATATTAAAGTAATAGTAAAGTAATAACGATGGATGCAAATAAAAAAACTTTGTGAATGCGTCCATTTGAAATATAAAATTCATTCTGATGTGTTTTGCCGCATAATTTTCCGGTGATATCCATATGGATCGTATGCCATGGTATTTCTACCTTGGGTATAGGGTTCGATTGGCAACTATCCCGGAGGAGATTTAGTTACTTACAACTTATAAAAATTTCAAAAAGTTTACAGACGTACTTGGCCATATCCTAAAACCAGGAAAATTCATATCGAAATGCTCTTGGGGAAACTCGGAGAGACTAAGAACATTTTTGAGCTCTCTTAACTTATACCATAACTCCTTGATTAATTCTTCTCGAGTTCATTGTTTTGAATTTTAAAAACAATGGGCGACATCTCTGAATCTTTTTGTTGCAATGAAGAAGTTTGTTTGTTAAAATAAACATTAACGTGAAGCTTTTTATCGATTTTTATGAAGTAAAATAGCTTTGTATCCTTGTATACTGACATCAGTATGCAGCTCAATGTAATACTCAGGATCAAATCCGATCGAACGGGCTCACCTGTTAAAGTTTTGATAATTTTTTTTTTATTACTTTTTACAGCTCGAACAAAATAAAGCTGTCATGATTTCTGAAAATTCCGCACAAATTGTCGAAAATAAGAAGGAAGGAAAATAAATTGTCTTATATGAGTAATGGACTGCAATTGGAGTAACGGTTTCGTGGTATGGATTTAGCGGAACTTTACTTTCACTAACAAGATATTTGATGGGTGAATAAAGAAATAAGCATTTGGCGGAATTAAAAAAAATCCAGTCTGTGATAAAAATTTTAAGACCAGTCTTATCTTTTTTTTTTTAATTTGAATTGACTGTGCACTGAGCATACAAACACTGTGTGCTCTATAGAATTTAGATTAATGGGGGATTTGGTGAAACCCGCTGAGCATATCCAAACAAATAAAAAATCTTGCACCACGTACTTTAACCGGCTTAGGCGTTCTTTCTTTCTAAATAAATGTTACGGATCGGGATGATCTTTTCGCTTGACGAATAATAACGCCGTAAGCTCAATGGGTTAACAGTAAACGCAGTTTAGCGCTATATTTGCCGCATGCACCATGATCTTTACGCTTGACGAATAGTAACGCTGTAAGCTCAATGTGTTAACAGTAAACGCAGTTTAGCGCTATATTTGCCGCATGCACCATGACGACCGAAACCAAAAATTTCTTCTGGTCTCATTATCTTCCATTTTGTCAGGAGCGGTGTCACCAATTCGCTTCCATACAGACCAAAGAATTTACAGTCAGCCACAGGGTAGCTGTTTGAAACATTGAACACTGTTGATGCTGGAGTTTCTTTGCCGTTAAATTGTCATTCCTGCAAAGCAATTTTATGAGAGCCGTTTTCTTAGTGTAATGAGCAGAGCCTTGCCTTCCAGTGGATTTTCTCCTACAATTAGGTCCTGCGCACCAGGTCACTACTTTGAAAATTTTCCAGTGGATTTCCTTTCTTGGACCTTTCTTGAAAAAATTCATAATTCATTCATAAAAAAATGTATAAAAAAAATAGCATTTTCCCATTTTCAAATTTTAAAAACGGGTTTAAAGTTTATTTTTAAATGTTATTTCAATTGTAGTCAAGTCAAAAACCAAAATGTTAAATTAATTTTCAGGCAAACAAAATTAAAAATTTTTTCTCAAGTTAAATAAAACAAGAAAGGAAAGCTAACTTCGGGCGGAGCCGAAGTTGATATACCCTTGCAGTTCAGCGCAGTCCGCTAGGTGGCGCCACCCATCTTATTTTATTAGATATATAGCGGATCGTTTATAGTCGGCCGATCCTTATGAAAATTGGCAGATCAGATTGGTTTCCCCAAAATAGAATCTGTACCAAATCCCATCTTTCTAACTTAAAAAACACCAAAGTTATGCCAATTTCGATCGTTCTATGACAGCTATAGGATATAGTCGGCCGATCCTTATGAAATTTTGTACATAACATATCTTAGTCAAATATAACATGTGTGGAAAGTCCCAACCCTCTAACTTAAAAAACACCAAAGTTATGGCATTTCCGATCAATCAGTTATATGGCAGCTATAGGATATAGTCGACCGATCCCGGCCGTTCCGACTTATATACTGCCTGCAAAGGAAAGAAGGATGTGTGCAAAGTTTCAACTCGATAGCTTTAAAACTGAGAGACTAGTTTGCGTAGAAACAGACAGACGGACAGACGGACATGCTCATATCGACTCAGGAGGTGATCCTGATCAAGAATATATATACTTTATAGGGTCGGAGATGTCTCCTTCACTGCGTTGCACACTTTTGACCAAAATTATAACCTACAGAAAATTTTTAATTCTTCGGCTATATATAGAGTTTCCTCGCGCACGCCTAGGCATGCAGGTCGTCACCTCGTGGACTTCCGTCCACAGTGATACCCTCTGCAAGGGTATAAAAATACATACATTTTTGTAAGAACCCTGACTGATTAAATCAAAATCACATTAATTTTTACCTTGAACAGAAGTATAAGGGCGATTCATGTGTGATGTTACGTCGGTCGAAAATGCTAAAAAAAACAAGAAAGGAAAGCTAACTTCGGGCGGAGCCGAAGTTTATATACCCTTGCAGTTGAGTCGCAGTCCGCTAGGTGGCGCCACGCATCTTATATTATTAGATATATAGCGGATCGTATATAGTTGGCCGATCCTTATGAAACTTGGAAAATCGAATTATTTTGCCAAAAGAGGAATCCATTGAAACTCCCATCCTTCTAACTTGAAAAACAACGAAGTTATAGCATTTCCGATCAATCAGTTATATGACAGCTATAGGATATAGACGGCCGATCCTGATGACATTTAGCAGATCATATAAGTTGGCCCAAATTAGAATGCACAGAAAGTCCCATCCTTCTAACTTGAAAAACAACGAAGTTATAGCATTTCCGATCAATCAGTTATATGGCAGCTATAGGATATAGTTGGCCGATCCTTATGAAATTCGACAAATCAGATTTCCCCAAAATAGAATCTCTACCAAATCCCATCTTTCTAACTTAAAAAACACCAAAGTTATGCCAATTTCGATCGTTCTATGACAGCTATAGGATATAGTCGGCCGATCCTTACGAAATTTTGTACATAAGATATTTTGGTAATTTGATAATTTGATAATTTCTTGTTAATTTGATAATTTTAATTAACAAGAAAGGAAAGCTAACTTCGGGCGGAGCCGAAGTTGATATACCCTTGCAGTTCAATGGCAGTCCGCTATGTGGCGCCACGCATCTTATATTATTAGATATATAGAAGATCGTATATAGTCGGCCGATCCTTATGAAAATCGGCAGATCAGATTGTTTTTCCCAAAATAGAATCTGTACTAAATCCCAACTTTTTAACTTAAAAAACACCAAAGTTATGCCAATTTCGATCGTTTCTACCACAGCTATAGGATATAGTCGGCCGATCCTTATAACATGTGTAGAAACTTCCAACCCTCTAACTTAAAAAACACCAAAGTTATGGCATTTCCGATCAATCAGTTATATGGCAGCTATAGGATATAGTCGACCGATCCCGGCCGTTCCGACTTATATACTGCCTGCAAAGGAAAGAAGGGTGTGTGCAAAGTTTCAACTCGATAGCTTTAAAACTGAGAGACTAGTTTGCGTAGAAACAGACAGACGGACAGACGGACAGACGGACCGACGGACAGACGGACAGACGGACATGCTCATATCGACTCAGGAGGTGATCCTGATCAAGAATATATATACTTTATAGGGTCGGAGATGTCTCCTTCACTGCGTTGCACACTTTTGACCAAAATTATAATACCCTCTGCAAGGGTATAAAAATATAAAATTTGTGAGTAAATTTAATTTTGCGGACCATGTCAAGTTTTTCCATCTCCATGAACTTTGCCACTTCCTTTCTGAAGTTAAAAAACCCTTCTAAACATTTTACTTTTATTGAGTGATCTAATTTACGTATACATTACTAGATTCACATATTCAATTTCACATTCCTCAAAAAAAATTTTTAATGTTCTATGGGTAAGGAAATTGTGCCTACCTCTAATTCTGTTGAAAATTGTAATTACCACATCAATTTAGCGCACAATGCCTATTGGTGTGTGTGAAACTTGTATCCAGTTTTTAATTCAATAGCCAACCACATTTCCTACCAAGCATGGCAGAAATCCCATCCGTACACACGCCAAAAGTTTGCTTTAAGCTACATATGGAGATTTTTATACCCTTGCAGAGGGTATTATAATTTTGGTCAAAAGTGTGCAACGCAGTGAAGGAGACATCTCCGACCCTATAAAGTATATATATTCTTGATCAGGATCACCTCCTGGGATTTAGCACAGATTCTATTTTGGGAAAAACAATCTGATCTGCCGATTTTCATAAGGATCGGCCGACTATATACGATCTTCTATATATCTAATAATATAAGATGCGTGGCGCCACATAGCGGACTGCCATTGAACTGCAAGGGTATATCAACTTCGGCTCCGCCCGAAGTTAGCTTTCCTTTCTTGTTAATTATTAATTTCATAACCGATAATGTATTATTAATTTCAATAAAATTCATTTTAACATGCTCAATAATTTTCCGAGCATCAGTAAAAAAAATAGTTTAAATAATTCTTTTTACTGCGAGGCCATATTGAGCTTCCATCTTTAGATGCAGATAATTTGGAATAGCAATTACTAAAATGCCTCTCCAAATTAAATTTGTATTCTCGCTCATTATACATTAAATAATGCATGTCTGCAAAGACAATTTTTTGCGAAGGAAAAATAGCTCTGAAGTCGACCATTCTGACGTGATCACAACAAGAAGTTATGTTATTATTTATACCTTACAATATTGCTACCAGTACTTTATACCGTACTAAATAGCTTACATTTTGACCGTTCAAACGAAAGGTGGTTGCAAAATATGTAGCCGATTCTGAGTCGCGACTCAGACCGTTTTTCTATCCAACCTCTGTTGCGTACCGACGCATTAACAGTAAAGTAGCAGCAAATAATATATATATATCGGATGGTACCGATATACCGGATACCGGATGGTTTATATATACCGATCCTCATGAGAATTTCACCCTTAAATCAATTTTCTAATAAAAATATAAGAAACAGCCCCAAGCAACTTTAAATATAGCAAGGTTGTGCCATTTCCGTACGTTGAGTTATATGGCGTCTATAAGATATAGTCGTCCGATCCATGTAAAATTTGGCAAATCGGATTATTTTGCCCAAAATGGACCAATTCCCATCTTTCTAACTTAAGAAACACCAAAGTGGTGCCAATTCCGATTATTCTACAACACCTAAAGGATAAAGTCGGCCGATCCTTATGAAATTTTGTAGGTAAGATATTTTGGACAAATATAACGTGGAAAGTCCCAACCCTCTAACTGTAAAAACACCCAAGATATGGCATTTCCGATCAATCAGTTATATGGCGGCTATAGGATATAGTCGGCCGTTCGGACTTACATACCACCTGCAAGGAAAAGAAGGATGTGTGCAAAGTTGCAACTGGATAGCTTTAAAACTGAGAAACTAGTTTGCGCAGAAACCGACAGACAGACTGCGACGAACATGCTCATATCGACACAGGAAGAGATCCTGATCAAGAATATAATACTTTATAGGGTCGGAGATGTCTCCTTCACTGCGTTGCACACTTTTGACCAAAATTAAAAAAAAAATAATTGGGTATACAAATTGTTCAGGATATTTATGAAATTCTTGTTTTTTTTTTGAGTGTATTGTTTATAAAACATTGAATTCAAAATTTTAAGTGATTGCCAAGTAACTGGGTATTGAGCCAATCGATTTAAAAGCCCTAGCTCGATGAACTGGTTTCATGTAACTACTCTACAACTCTCTTGTTAAAAATGGATGCGTAAGCAAACAAATTTTGTTTTAAGAATGAAGGTTTTTATTTTTAATTAGTTAAATTACAAATATTTTCATAGAAAAAGTGGGTAATAATAAAATATTTTTTTCTTTGTAGAATATATCAAAATGGAGTCTTAGTACCGGTTGCGAAATTATATAGCCCCATTGATTTCCCGGTTTCTCGAAACACACCCAAAATTAGCTCCCTTATTCGCTGGGATCACAGTGAAGATTGGTTTGTGACCAAATACGAAAATATGAAAACAAAGTCTAGTGGAGAACGCGTATTTACTGTTAATTTAGCTAGTGATAATGAAGAGTTTATGAGTGGTCATGTTATAGATGGAAAAATATTGGTGCCAGCTACCTGTTATCTTCAATATGTTTGGGAAACATTTTCATTAATGTATCATGGCCCTAGTTACATGGATGTTCCGGTTGAATTTGAAGATGTACGCTTTGTAAGAGCTACAAATATGCCAACTAGCGGAGAAGTAGAATTAAACGTAATGATTCACTATGGCACTGGCCGTTTTGAAGTAAGTATATCGCATAAAGTTACTTCCATTGCATAATTTTATGAAGTTTAAACTTAATAATATTAAAATTACTTTATTCTAGATAACCGAAGCAGGAAGCTTAGTTGTCACTGGAAATATTCGAGAGATATATAATCCTACAATTCCCGAAGTTTATCATTTCCAAAAAGAATCAAATTTTCCAATGATTTCGAAAAAGGACTTTTATAAAGAACTAAGATTGCGCGGATATCATTACAATGGAGCATTCAAAGAAGTTTTTAGTGCTCGTTCAGATGGACTTTTTGGCCAGGTTGAATGGCATTACAATTGGGTTACCTTCATGGATGCTATGCTTCAAATTCAAATACTTGGAACAGATTCACGAACTCTTTTACTGCCAACAAAAATTAGAAAGCTTAGAATAAATGGTGTGCATCATTTTGATTTAATGACTAAGATGGATCCAGATAACAGAATTTTTGATGTGTACGTCGATCAAAAGTATGACCGCATAATAGCGGGTGGCATCGAACTTATTGGACTACATGCCAGTCCTGTTCAAAGACGAAGGCCCCCCGGGATTCCCGTTCTTGAAAAATATTTATTTATACCGTATGCTTCATCAGCCCTTTCTATTGAAAATGCCACGAGGGTTTGCGTTCAACTTGCTCTTGAGAATAATCCAACATTGAAAATGAAGATTGTCGAAGTGGATACAAATGGGAAAAAATCTCTGATAAATACTTTTGTAGAATCTATTGAAGATTTACCAGTCATTACTGGGGAATATATGTTGTTGACTTCACAAAACATAGATGAAATTCCAGGTGTGCACATTGAAAATGGAAGGCTTTGTACTCAATCAAATTGTCACTTTGTTATATGCAGTGGTTTTGAAGGGGATAATAATAGAGATGTAATTGAAACTTCTAAAAAAGCATTAGTTGATAATGGCTACTTACTTGTCAGAGAAACCTCTCTGTTTAATATGGACACAACAGAAATATCAGATCAGTTCCGACAAATTACAATTATACCAATTGATGAAAATGATGAAACTTTTGTTTTACTTCAAAAAGTGCCACAAAAATTACAAATTCAGCCAATACTTGTAGAAGTATCTGAAAATGATAAAGCATTTGAATGGATTTCCCATATACAGACTGCGCTTACCACAAAAACGCCAGTAATTGTTTATTCGTTTAATGAAATATTTAGCGGAGTGTTAGGGTTTGTAAACTGTTTACGAAAAGAACCTGATGGCAATTTAGTTCGATGTGTGTTTATTAATGACATTAATGCTCCTGCATTTGATTTGTCACATCCTTTATATGCGACACAGCTTTCATTAGGAATGGCGTTCAATGTTTTTCACAATGTAAGTATGAACAATTTATATTTTATGTTATTATTATACCCAAGAACACCTAGAGTATAATGGTATGTTTTAGGGTGGGTCGATTGAAAAATCGCTTAGGCACATATGATTTTCGGATTCTAGGGATCAAAATAAGAATCTTTGCTCAAGAGACCATACCTCTAAAATGAATTCTGATGTCCCTTGTTTTAACGTGTAGGTACCCAAAAGGTCAAATTCCAAAAAATCCTGTTTTGACCCATTTAGAGTGCCCCAATCGAGAAGCGCTCGCTAGGTTGAATTGACTTTTTTTGGGAAAAGCGTTATAACTTCACCAATTTTCATTATTTTTTGATGAAATTTGTCTCGTTTTATTCAGAATGAATGAGACAACATTGATATGTATCAAAAACGGCCGAATTTTTGTAAGTTGTACCGAAAAACTGGCATCAAAATCCGAAAAACACGAATAAAAGTCGAAAACTTCAGTTTCAGGTGTAAAAATGTTGTCCTTTTTGTTCAACAAAATCGAAGATATATTTTTTTTCAAAAGCTACACCATTTAACTATTGAAAAACAGCAAAAATTTTGAAATCGGTTGAAAAAAAACGCGTTCAGGAATTTTTAAGCGCAAAAAAGTCCCGAAAAACGGATTTTTTTTAATAAATAAAAATTGGAGGGTTCCAAAAATATAAAAAAAATATTTTTGAGTTCTCTTCGACCAAATTAACAACCTACACTATCTCGTTTCACAAGTGTTTTTTCACTGTCGCACCGTGTTATTATACAATATGTCTTCACAATCCAGCCAATTATTACAATTAAAACCCTTATAGTTTCGTTAAAACCAAAGATGCTATTTTTTTTCTTTTCTGGACAGAAGTTTGTTAAAAAAGCAATAACAAAACTTCTGCCAAGAAAAGTTTATACTGTCAAGTTTTATTTGCGCGGTTCCCACTGCATACGTACAGCCCACCTCCCGTCCAACCGACCGAGGGACGCTGCCGCGTAACGTACGGCTCGAATCGCGGAAATAGATCCGAGATAGATAAGCGAGGATTAGGAGAAAGATATTACGAGGAAGAGTGTTGCACAGATAAGGCGGTTAATATAAGCGATTTAAGATTGTTAGTAGAGCAAAGTGACAAGATGTGGTAGAGACCATTGTAGTCCGAACATAATAACCTGAACGGATCGCGTTGGGCATATGTCGAACTACAATGGCTGAGGAGCAGAGGACGAAAGTTTCTGGTCCTTCTACTAGGAATGTTAAAATTTAAGCGTGTTAGTAAATGCTGGCTGTCTATATTTCAATAAATAAGATTATATAGAAACATGACACCCAGCATCGTTCTACGATTTGTTAATGATGGTAAGTTGATTAGTAAAAGTCTACTATGATAAGAGGGGAGGTAAAGATTTGCATCTCAATTAAGTCCCCTAAGCGCAAAAGTAAGGAAGTTTTTTTGTACAGATTCAATGTGATCTTGGTGTACTCCATATTGAGGACTCCAGACACACGATCCATACTCAAGAATCGGACGGACCAGTGATGTATATAACGTTTTAGTTATGTATGGGTCATTAAATTCTTTTGACCATCTTTTAATAAAACCAAGCACACCCATAGCTTTATTAACCATGGTAGATACATGGTCGGTAAATTTATGTTTCAAATCTAATATGACACCTATATCGTTAACCTGAGTTAATCGTTCTAAGGCGTTCCCATAGAGAAAGTACATAGCCTGGTGAGGACTAGATCGGTAAAAAGACATAAGTTTACATTTCGATCCATTAAGCTTTAGGTTATTTGCTAAGCACCAATTTTGAAGTTTATCCAAATCGGATTGAAGTCTAGACTGGGCGCTAGTGAATTTATACTGAAGGCATAGCTTAACGTCATCAGCGTACATAAGTACAAGTGAATTAGTTAAGGCAAAGGGCAAGTCGTTAATAAACAGAGTAAACAGTAGGGGTCCAAGATGGCTTCCTTGGGGCACCCCCGATGTGGCGCGGACTAAACGCGAGGTAACATCTTTAAAGAAAACACGTTGGGTTCTCCCTGATAAGTAGCTCGAAATCCACATAAGAAGATTAGTTGGGAATCCCAAAAGACTGAGTTTACTTATAAGAAGCGAATGGTTTACAGAGTCAAATGCTTTACTGAAGTCAGTGTATATGACGTCTGTTTGTAAGCCATTGCGGAAGCCATCCGTGATAAAAGATAAGTTGGTAGAGGTGGAGCGGCGCTTCATGAAGCCATGCTGGCACGGAGTTATTATTGAACTACATAGGTGTTGCAAATGTGGAGTGATAAGTTTTTCAAAAAGCTTTGGAATTGCTGACAATTTAGAGATGCCTCTATAATTAGCAGCGTCGGATTTTTTCACATCACTAAAAGCGGATTTCTTACGCTTTCGAGACTCATTTAGCAGTTGAAGGCTACTAAACTGTGTATCAAGCGCACAGAGTTGGGCATTGATTTTTCGAAAACCACTAATCAACTCCTTGAAACCGCTTTTAGTCTGCCTCATGAACGACCTCATTTCGTCCTGAACAGCACGACAACCATCACAGCAAAAGTGGAGACCAGACCTACGCGAGATTGCATCCGAAACTGAGGCCGTGAACCCGGCACACTTAGCGTGTAAAACGTTTTCACAGAGCCAGCAATGGATGGTAGGCTGGGAAGACGAGATTGTCTTATTGCAAGACTTTAATGCACAGACCAATTTAAAATCCATAATTATTAAAAATTTAAATAATTAATTTAGTAAAAATTATTTAAAATTAAATAATTAATTTATTAAAAATTATTAAAAATTAAATATTTAATTTATTAAAAATTATTAAAAAAATTAATAATTAATTTAAAAATATTATTTGATTTTATTAATGAGGAACCTTGAACCACTGTACCAAGGAAACGAGAAAGGGAGATTAAAGAGAGCAGTTAGTGCAATTTAGTAAGATTTAAAGAAATAGAGATAAGAATCTCTATTGAGCGAGAGTAGAAGCAAAAGAATGGCAACAACACCGTAGGAGATGAAGAAGCAGAGCAGGGCTATGTTTAAAGGAAAGTAAATTAAATAAATTATTATTTTACCTCCAAATATATCACTGCACACGCGACGCGATACGGATCTAAAAAATTGCAATTTGTTTTTATATCTGTAAAGAAATAAACACCGATTGTTTATAGAAAGCTTATTGCAAATTTTACAAAAACGTAGTGCGCACAAAAAAAACACGTCCGTCCGCTTTAAGATAAAGAGAGGAAGAGGACATACTATTCCATCCTATAGAGGACATACTATATTATTGACATACTATTCCTTTTCAGAAATGCGTCATTTGCTATAGCCGATCTTTCTTAATTTATACTGTGATAATTATATAATAATTATTATTAAAATTAATTATTATGATGATGTTGAAACCTATATGACATTTTTTTTTTTTAACAGGGTCGTTGGGGCAGCTATCGACATCTATTGTTGCCCAAATGTGATAAACGTATCTCTAGATTGGATCATATCTATGGAAACGTCATTCAACGTGGGGACCTATCCACTTTACAATGGCTTGAGGGTCCGCTTAATCCACAAAACTGCATTATTAAAATTGCATATTCTTCGTTAAATTTTAGAGATGTTATGCTTGCTACGGGTCGCTTAGCCGTTGAGTTATACGGATCTAGCCGAATAGATCAAAACTGTGTTTTAGGATTTGAGTACTCTGGCATTAATATGGTAACAGGACGTCGAATAATGAGCATGGTCGTTAAAGGAGGAGTAGCTTCATATGTGGAAAAGCCTTCAAAACTTATGTGGGATATTCCTAGCCATTGGTCATTAAAAGAAGCAGCCACCGTGCCAGTAGTTTATGTAACTGTCTATTACGCTTTCTTTATGATTGGCGACATTAGGAAAGCAAAAACAATACTCATACATGCTGGATCTGGCGGCATTGGGCTAGCGGCTATTCGAGTAGCATTAGCTTATAACTTGGAAGTTTTTACAACATGCAGCACACAAAAAAAAAAAAAATTTTTGTTGGATACCTTTCCGAAACTTAAAGGTAAAATTAATGGTTATATTTTATATTTTTTGTACATATATTGTTTCAATTTTTAAAATTGCAGAGAGTAACATTGGAAATTCTCGAGACACATCGTTTGAATTTATGATTCATCGTGAGACTGACGGAAAAGGTGTTGATTATGTGTTGAATTCCTTATCAGAAGATAAGCTTCTTGCTTCAGTACGTTGTCTGGGAAAGTCCGGCCACTTTTTAGAAATTGGTAAATTCGACATGGCTAATGACAGCAAGCTTGGAATGGGCTGCTTTCTAAAAGAAATAACTTTCCATGCGGTGCTTGCAGATAATCTTTTAACAGCATCCGATCAGGACATTTGGGTAAAAAAAATCAAACCTTAAAAAAAATAATTATTTAATATTCCACTTTTTCAGCACTTAAAAAATATGATTGATTCTGATATTTCTCAGGGAATTATTGTACCATTACCAGTTACGGTATTTCCGGCTCATGAAATTGAACAAGCTTTTAGACATCTCATCGGAGGTAAACACATAGGAAAAGTTGTGATACAAGTTCGTGAAGATCCGGAAGATGCTGCAACGCTCCCCGTTTGCGCTATAAATCAAATTTACTTTAAGCCGAGCTTATCCTATATCATACCAGGAGGCCTAGGCGGCTTCGGCATGGAATTAGCTGATTGGATGGCAATCCGTGGGGCCCGTAAAATTGTTCTTAGTTCCAGTCGAGGAATAACGAAAGATTACCAATCTTACAGAATTGCGTAATTATTATATATCTATTTTTAATGCAAAAAATATTAATTTTATGTTTTTTAGGCTTTGGAATACATATGGCTGTGAAGTCCTCATTAGCACAGATGATATAACTACAAAAGAGGGATGCCAGCAACTGCTTTCTAGAGCAGCAAATTTGGGTCCAGTGGGTGGAATCTTTAACCTTGCAGTTACATTACGCGATGGAATTTTTTCTAATCAAAGTGCAAAACAATTTCTTGATTGCTTTTCTCCTAAAGCTATAGCAACGAAATATCTCGATGAGCTATCCCGAGTTTCCTGCCCAGACTTAGAATATTTCACCATATTTTCAAGCGTTTCATGTGGTCGAGGAAATGCTGGCCAAACAAACTATGGAATGGCTAACTCTATAATGGAGCGTATAATCGAACGCCGCCACAAGGACGGATTACCTGCTAAAGGAATTCAATGGGGTGCTGTTGGAGAAGTGGGGTTAGTGGCTGATATGGCTGATGATAAAATAGACATGGAGATTGGAGGTACGCTTCAGCAAAGAATTTCATCCTGCCTTCAAGAACTGGACCGTTTATTGAGTTCCGAAGATCCAATAGTTTCAAGCATGGTAGTGGCCGAAAAAAGATCTGGACGTTCTGGCAATGAAAATATTATTGATGCTGTTATGAATATCATGGGCATCAGAGACTTAAAATCCGTCTCTTTAGGAACTACATTATCAGAAATGGGTATGGACTCATTAATGGCAGTTGAAATCAAACAAACTTTAGAACGAGACTTTGAATTGATTTTGACACCACAAGATTTACGTTTGCTCACTTTCCAAAAGCTTCAGGAGTTTGTTGATGCAAAGAAGAAGGAAAATACTGATGGACTTCCAATGATTTTTGCATCTGAAAGCAAGCTTTTAGGAATGGATTTACTTATTCGAAACTTAGGGGATGAAGCGCACTGTGATAAAATTGTGGTTCCCTTAGCTACTCGTGCGACGCTGTCAAAACAAAGTCTTCCTCCCAATATTATTATACCTGGATTAGAAGGTACAGCTGGACGAGCATGGTATCAATTAGGGTCTGCTTTACACAGTCGTGCCATCGTCTTACAACTACATCAATTTTCAAACTTACTAACCGTAAACGATATATCCGAAAAGAGTATTGAAGTAGGTATACTTAACTAAATAAATACACAGTCTTTTAACTTTTTCTATTTTATAGCATATCAAACAAATTTTAATGCCAACAGAACCATATTACATAATTGGGTATTCATATGGAACACTTGTGGCTTTAAAAATAGCGCAGTTGCTTGAAACGGCTGGATTCCGAGGTCATATTACGTTGCTGGATGGAGCCCCTCACTTTCTAAAACGTCTTACAAATTTGCACTTAGGAGAACATTTTTCAGAAAACGATGTTTATAATTTGCTTTTTTCTAGTATTGTCAATCAAATATTTCCCGATGAAACAAAAGAATCAGCAGCTCAAATTTTTCAAAAAATTGACAATATTGATGATAAAATGGCTTTGTTCATGGAGTATGTGGAGAAGCAAAATGTTTATACCAAAGAGTACTCCAAAACAATGGTAACAGCTATGTTTAATAGAGTTAAAATGACTTCAAATTTAGATTTGGAAAGTTTTGGAAACCTTAAAGCAGATATTACCTTAGTCCGTCCAGCAGAAGTCTCCTTACAAGATGTTGAAGAAGACTATTGTGTTTCCCTATTGACGTCTGGTAAAGTCACTCTGAAAGTAATTGAAGGAAATCATACAACGATGTTAGATAATCCAATTTTAAGCCAAATAATAAATGATTTTGACCCTTCTCTTCTAGATGATAAAAATTTTGAAGAGTATATTCGAAATGATAAACCAGTTTCTGTAGTTTAGATATACATATTTAAACAATAATTTATATCAATTAAATTTCAAAATAGCTTTGTTTTTTTAATATTCAATAAATAAAATATATATATTTGTTATAAAAATGTATTTATATAAAATAGTGAATCATTCTTTAATTTTTTGCTAACATATTTTTTGCACAATCCCTTCTTAAAATTGTTTCATATTCCTAAAAATGAAATCCATCTTTTAATAAAAGCACACCCATTGCTTTATTAACCACTGTGGATATATGATCGGTAAATTTAAGTTTCAAATCTAATAGGACACCCAGATTGTTAACCTGAGTTAATCGTTCTAAGGCGTACCCATAGAGAAAGCCCTAGGTGAGTCGTACCAGTCTTTTTTTGACCCGATTACTTGGATCGGAGCTGCTAACAGCAGCAGTGCCAAGTTTTTTTGGATAGGATGTTGGGGTGCTCATTTAGTCTTTCCATGTATTTTCGAGCAATTTTTTGCAGCTTGTATCAAAGGCACGTTGGCATCACGTTCGATGTCTCTGGTTCGCATAAACCACGGAGCTCCAGACATTCTTCAAAGAGTTTTCGCTAGCAAAAGGATTTTGGATTCGCTAGGATTTTGATGAGGTTGGTTTCTGCGGCGATACCATAAACGTGGAATCCGTAGAAAAGACTTGGCGTTAATATGGACCATGTTATATGTTTTGACCTTACATCCAAATGCCAGCTTATTGCGTGGTGCGAGTTTTGGATACAAGTAATGTGCCTGCCAAAGTGAGTTTTTTGTGCAAAGTGACATGGAGGTACTTGTATGCAGGTAGGGTAGGGCCGAGGACGCTGTCTTCGGGAACTCCGGCAGAGATCGGTTTGGTGGACGATTTGTATCCATCAGCTGATACGTGGAAAGTCCAGAAAGCTTGTAAAATAATTAACATCTAAATCTGAATGGCACCGGCGGGTTCATCAGCTGTTTTTGTTTAAAGCGCATGCGCTTTGAGGAGCTTTTTTGTAGAGCTGCTGTACACTAGCACATCTTGCATTTGTGTGCGTTTCCCCGCCTCGCCTCTTCCCAGTGAAATGATAAAAAAATGCATTTTCTGAGTTTCTATTGCTAAGCTTTGATGACTTGTATTTTTTGGCACTAACTTGAGCGGCTGCGAGTTTAGTTAGATTGAGCCCTCAAAATAAAAACATGGAACTTTGATTGAAAAAAAATTGTGGAATCGTTTATTTATTTGGCCGCTTTTAAAAATATTAAAAGCTCAACATTTTGGTGACCAGCACTGAAAGTGCCACTAAACACGTTGACATCCAGGAGGTGGTGGCCAAACGTTCCATGAGAGTTGCTGCTCACTCTACGCTTTTGGATGCTACCAGTGGTGCTGGGATTTCAGCCACTCCATACAGGCCTGCTCCCCCATTGCCCCCGTTGCCAATGCCAACATTTAGCGACGGCTGAATTTCTGCGCCCTATTTAGGACAACCATTCACAGTCATCCGCACTTGACCAAGATGGAGAAGCTGAGGTGGCTCATTTCCTGTCTGCGGGACTCAGACCTGGAGACTGTGAGGGCGCTTGAGAACTATAATGTTGCCCTTGGCCTTTTGCGCAACCAATTCAGCAACCGAATCTTCTAGGCTCATATCAACGAAATGCTACAGCTAAGGGTGGTTGAGGAATTATCCGACCGATTCAATGGACATATGCGGGCCCTCATGAGTTCCGGGACGTCGGCCGAAATTCGAGGGTGCCTCCTCATCCAGATCATCTTCCAAAAGCTGGACCCTGCCAAAAATGGGAAATGGGAAAACTCTCTGGCAGGAAGCACTGATGCCAGCCTACCAAGTTGGGAGTCGATGGCTCGGTTCCTGGAACAAAGGTGCCGTACCCTGGAGACGGTGGATTTGGCCTTAGCTCCGCATTTGTCAGCGAATCAAGCGGGCCGACGTAGGCCATTCAACAACCTATCCTCCATGCTCCTGAATGCTCCGCCTTCTTCGTATGCCCTGTGCGGCATCCTAGCACACGCTATCCCTTCTTGACCAAGGTTCCTCGCCTTATCAGTTGAGGCACGATACGATGAGGTCCGACGTCTTGCCCTCGGCTTTGTGTGCCTCAAGTCTGAGCACTTGGCCCGCGGATGCTCATCCTCCCGCTGCCCAACTTGCAATCGTCGACATCATGCGCTATTGCATCCTTGCGAGCAATTATCTAGCGCCACTTTCGTTCCCGCTTCCGGTTTGGATCCGTCCATTGAAGCTGTGGTTGCGACCCCTCAGGCTCCTCCTTCTAATACTCTTGTTGCCCATGATCGCTGCGTTGAAGAAGTGTTCTTGCCCATTTCTACGGATGGAGCATCGGTTAACGTTTGCCTAAAGTCACGCCTATCCACGTATTCTATGTACATTGAGGCAGTTGTGGCGGCTCACATCATAGAGCGTCAACCTTGCCTGAACATAGATGTGTCCAAATGGAAGGTTCCCGCCAATGTGGTTCTAGCTGATCCGAACTTCCACAGAGCTCAGCGTGTGGATCTGCTAATTGGAGCAAGACTGTTTTTTGATCTGCTCTCAGTCGGGAAAATCCAGCTAGGAGATGGTCTACGTCTGGTGCAGAAGACACGGTTTGAATGGGTAGTTTCTGGAGGAGGTGGCACCCCAGGAAAACCTCGTTTGGCCGCCTCATGTAAGATGATTCCCGCTGACTCCGCAAAACCCTTTTGACGATCGCCACGAATATTTTCTCCACCAATTCTGGGAATTGGATGCCTGCACTGCGCCTATCGTTCAAGCTAATAAGGAGGAGCTCGATTGCGAGGCCCACTTCGTCAAGTACCACGTCTGTCTTTAATCAGGTGCTTATTCAATTCGCCTTCCAAACAAGCACAGTGGGGAGCTGTTGGGGGAATCCTACGCGGAGGCTTTTTGGCGGTTCCATTCACTTGACCGCAAGCTGGATCGTCATCCGAATTTAAGGACCCGATATACGTCTTTCATCAAGGAATACTTGGATCTGGGTCACATGTCTCTGGTGCCGCAGGAATTGCGAGGTAAGTGCCAGTATTTCCTCCCCCATCACTGCGTCCTGAAGGAAGACAGTTCCACTACTAAGCTAAGAGTTGTGTTTGATGGTTCAGCTTATATCACCTCTGGTTATTCCCTCTATGATGTCCTGATGTCCGGCCCTGTGATTCTACCGAAGCTTTTTCATACCTTGCTTCAGGTTCGGTCTCACCTTGTAGCTTTGACTGGAGACATTTGCAAGATGTACCGCTGCGTAAGGGTCTTTCCGGATGATAGTTTGCTGCAGTGCATCCTCTGGAGAGATTCTATCCATGATGACGTGAAGGTTTTTAAGCTCGACACCGTGACGTACGGTACAAAGCCAGCGTCGTTTCTATTTGTTCGCTCAATGCACCAGCTGGCTAACGATGAAGGTGCCGGTTTTCCCGTTGGCTCTCGTGTTGTCCTCCAGGATTTTTATGTGGACGACCTCATATCTGGTGCCCCAACAAAGACTGAAGCCATTGAGATAATAGCTCAGACATCGAGCCTGTTGAACAAGGGCCAGTTTCAATTAAGGAAAGGGTGCTCCAACATCCATAGAGAGAGTCATACTTAAAATTTGACGATGGCAGTCCGTTCACAAAGATGCTTGGATTAGCATGGGATCCTTCTGCTGACCTACTGCAGTTTTCCTTTGAAGCTCTTCAGCACACCGCCAAGCCAACCAGGAGATCTATACTATCTTCCGTCGCTCGGTTTAATGACCCGATGGGCTTGGTAGGTCCTGTCGTCACCAGGGCAAAGATCCTATTGCAGAAGCTGTGCCGAGAAAATTTGTCATGGGATGAATGCCTTCCTTAATCCCTACTCTCCGAGTGGTTCCAATTGCGTTCCAGTTTGTACCAAACTCAGCGAATTAACTTTCCTCATTTAGTCATTCCCTGCAAAGAAAGGCTGGAGGTCCACGGATTCTGCGATGCTAGCTTGGATGCGTATGGAGCTTGCGTATATGTGTTGTCAGGGTCTGATTGTCGGCTGTTATGCTCAAAGAGTCGAGTGGCACCTATTATAACTCAGACAACACCAAAGCTAGAACTTTCTGGAGCTGAGGTACTAGCTAGACTGATGGCTAAAGTTGCTTATCTTGGAACATATAAAGGAGATTATTATTGTTGGTGTGACTCCTCGGTTGCCCTATCCTGGATTCAAGATGGACGTGCTCGATTTAACGTGCTTGTTTCTAATCGCGTCTCTTCCATACAGGAGCTCACCAAGGCAATGAAATGGCGTTACGTTCCTACTGCTTTTAACCCATCCAATCTACTGTCAAGAGGTTCTCTTCCCACTGAGATATTTATTCCTCCATTTTGGCGGACTGTGGGAAGCGGCAGTAAAGACGGCGAAACACCACCTTTATCGGGCAGTTGGTCCCGCAGATCTTGGCTTCGAGGAATTGAGGACTTTGTTGTGCCGAATAGCCTCAATCATTAATTCTAGACCCCTTGTGTTGACTTCAGAAAATCCTGCGGACCTAAATGTGCTAACTCCGGCAGAGAGTCTCCATCTTGCAGCAAGTTTTCTTGGCCCGTTGGAAGGAGGAGTATCTCACGCTGTCAATTGGCGCACCCCTGGCCCTGTAATTTCTGTTGGGGAAATAGTCTTGGTGAAAGATGAGAATCTACTCCCAATGAGGTGGCCTCTGGCCAGGGTACAGGAGCTGGTTCCTGGGCGTGACGGAGTGAACCGTGTAGCCATACTTAAGACAGCGGTTGGAACGACTAAGCGTACGGTGTCAAGGTTGTGTCTACTGCCCCATCCTTCAACGGGGGAGGATGTTGAGCCAAGCAGCCAAAGGCGAAACTATGTCAAATTCGGTGGCTAGTTCGATGACTTGGTGTTTAAACCGGTACAGGGTTCGGCCTGAGATCCGACTTTGGCTCTGTCTTCCTCAGTATAAGAATCACCTTATCATCTCATCTACTTTTAGGAAACTTTTCGTTTGAATCTTAATTTCCGGACAGCTACAAACGCTACTGTTTTATACAGCTGTGTTCCAGGACGAATTTGAAAGCAAAGAAAATTTTTTTAAGTTGAAAAACTGAAGATTTTGAAAAGAACTAAATCGGAAGAATAATTCGGAAGAGAATTGACAGGCAGACAGAGAGACTACTACTTGTTTAGCAAGACACTCTGCTATACAAGAAGCTCTGGTGATCTCTAATACGCCCTACATTTGGCCCAACTCCAGCTGAGTTCAGTCAACGAAAAATTTTAGCTATTCATGATTTTATTGCAGTTTGTTAATATATGCATCTCTGAGTTCACTGCACAGTTATTTCTACTCATGATGTTAGGATTTTAACTGAATTAATAATAGTTGAATTTGTATGAATTTGTAGATGTATGAATTGTTTAATTAAATACAATGTAACAACTTAACTACTCGTAACTCTTTCGTTTCTTTAGCTTTTGATTTGATTAAGATTAACTTAGCTATGTTTAAAGGGTGAAATTAATTGAGGTACAGTTTATCATCCCCACCAGGGCTTATGAAATTATAGAAAGTCTGACTTTTCCGAATCTGGTGTCAGAAACAGAAAGATAAATTAATAAAGGAGTTGATGACTTACAGTTCTTACAATCCTGCGACGAAAGATCGATCCTCGAGGTGCAGCTGTAAAGGAGCCTTATGGCTCGTGGCCATTGTTGCTGTAAATTTTTGGTGCAGAATTTTAACAAATTACTTGAGCCACAGTAGAAGATTAGACTAAACCCATTTGCCTCACTTAAATTCTTATAAATTGTACTTCGCTTATAGTCAATAACTTTCATCTCTAATCATGCAAATTTTCTTTGAATTTTACATATTTTCTTATAAGTTTGCAGAAGGCACTATTTAAATTTTAAAGATTTTAGAGAAAAGTGTAACATTTATTGTGTAACATTTATTCCGATTGAATTTTTACAATTGTCGGGTCAAGCAGCCGCCGGAAAGAAGCCAACAATAATTTATTGAGTTCGTGACGTCCTTTCTTTATATTTATGTTCGCGTCGCCCGCTCTCGTGCATTCTGTAGGCCACCTGCATCTGCCGTCATGCACTAGCGTTTGTCTCGCTCTCTCCCGTGCTTTCTCGATCGCTCCGCATCAAGCGTTGAGCCGCGCTCCCGCGTCTTGTTTCTAATTCGGTCTTCACCCCCTCGCAGTCGCATCTATACATATATCACTTTGTATAAAGCCAAAACATTATAATAAATTGTATGAAATTGAACTGTGCTCGTTTTTACTAAAGCCAATATTTAGAACATTGAATATAGCTCCCGAAAACGCTCCGTAACTGAACATTTGGTGAACCCCGACGTGATTGTGCTAAGGAAACTAAGTTGTTTAATTATTTTCCGTTGAAAATTTGAGCTGCTCGGCTTAAAACATATAAACATAAACAAATAAAACACATAATTCGGTTTGTGCGCGAAATATTAGCATCTGTTGACATACATACATACGCTGTTTGCAGAGTGCTACAATCGCTCATACATATATTACCCCGTTATATAGAAGTGGCACAGTGGGTCGTGAGCTGACAATAAATAAACAAAATAAAATAAATTTTTTGGTGCGAAAATGAATTCGTTTTTTGATTGTGCCTCTCCGGGAAGTATTCCTGAGCCAAAGTGCAGCTGTTCTTTTTGAGGATCTTCAAGGATTTTTGTTCTCCTTGAAATCAGTGGAGACATTTCCGGAGGCGATGTTAAATGTGCGGTTCAGCGAATTGGAGGGAATCGTTGCGGATTTGAAGAGCACACATAAGGAGCTGTCCGAGATGGATGTTTCAGAACTCAGGAGCGAGCTGCGCGTCAACTTCAACGATGCGGCGAGGGAGGCACGCTTTATCCTGGATCCGGAGATTATGAGGCGCTCCATCTTCTGCCACCAATTTCGATCCATCGTTTGGCAGAACCTTTCAGGCTTTGCCGCCACTGCCACTTCCCACTTTTAGTGGAGGTTATGCGGAGTGGCTTGAATTTCGGTCATTGTTCTCGACCATGTTGGACACAAACCCATTCATCAGTCGGGTCAAGAAGCTTCAACGGTTGCGGTCCTGCCTTCGTGAATCGGCCTGGGAGACTGTTCGATTGTTGGAGCTCACGGGCAAAAATTATGACGTCGCATTGGAGCTGCTAAACAAAAGGTTTAGTAATCGCAGGCTCATTTTTCAAGCTCATGTTAATGAGATAATGAATCTGAGGGCCGTAGAGTCCGCATCGGCGACGAGGCTTCGCGAGCTTTCGGACAAATTTAATACGCATATGCGAGCCCTGTTATGCATGGGCAGAAGCAGATTGCTAGCTGCATCATTATCCAAGTGCTGTTGCAGAAGGTTGATGATGCCACGCAGTCTAAGTGGAAGGAAATGTAAGCTGACTCGGATTCCTTGGATTCCATTCTAACGTGCCGGACTTTGGAGAGCATGGATTTGCCGACGACATCGTATGCACCAAGCCCTGCGGTAGGCCGGCGTAGACCTTTTCATCCAGGTAACTCTGCATTTGTGATTACCAACTCGTCCGCATGCATGATTTTTGATGGCCATTCTCACATAATAAACTCCTGCCGAAGGTTTTTAAGCTTGTCGCCTAAGGACCGTTTAGGCGAAGTTAGGCCTAAAGAGGATCGGGAGTCTTATCTAACTTTTGATGTCGGCAGCAACTTCACGAAAACGTTAGGATTGGCTTGGGATCCTTCAACAGATCAGCTTCTGCTTTCGTTTTCTTCTCTTCGGTCCACTTCGAAGCCGTCTCGACGTTCTGTCCTGTCATCAATAGCGTGGTTATACGATCCGCTGGGCCTTGTTGGTCCAGTGGTTACTAAAGCAAAAATATTCTTGCAGAAGCTGTGCTGAGAGCATCTTTCTTGGGATGAAAGCTTACTTCAGGGTTTTTACACCGAGTGATCTGAGAGATCTGCCGGAGCTTCAGTCACACCCAACGTGCAGAATTTCCTCGGCTGGCACTTACGTCTGGAGCACTTGTGGAGATTCATGGATTTTGTGACGCCAGCATTGAAGCCTACGGAGCATGTGTCTACATAGTTTTCAGGTCGCCAGGGGCTGAGAGCCGCCTTCTATGTGCGAAATCTCGTGTATCGCTTCTTAAGACGTTAACTGTGCCGAAGTTGGAGCTGGCAGGAGCTAAGTTGTTGGCGAGAATGATGGCAGAGGTTCATAGTCTAGGCGCTTACAGAGCAAAGTATTTTTGTTGGTGCGACTCTTCAACCGTGTTATCGTGGATTCGAGATGAGCCTGCCAGGTTTAATGTTTTTGTCGCTAACCGCGTGTCAACCATCCAAAATGGGGGGGAGAAAAACTGTGCTCAAGGCGACAAATAAATGTGTGAGATGCTTTCGGATGAAACCTCGTTTGTTGGAGCATGTAAGGGGCGATCTTCCGAAGGAGAGAGTGGAAGGTTATCAAGTCTTCGATGTAACCGGCATCGATTTTTGCGGTCCTTTCTTATATAAGACGGAGGTTCGCAACAAGGCTCCCATAAAATGTTATATTAGCGTCTTCATTTGTTTCACGACAAAGGCCGTCCATTTAGAGCTGGTGAGGGATCTTTCCACCACAAGCCTCGACAGATCTGGTCCGACAACGCCACCAATCTCGTTGGAGTCAAAAACCAGTTGAGGGAATTAAAGAGACTATTTTTAGCGACGGGCACCAGAGAGCTGTCTTGGATTTTTGCCTTCCAGAATCCATTGAGTGGAAGTTTATCCCTCCCAGTTCTTCCCACTTTGGCGGCTTGTGGAAAGCTGCTGTTAAGACCGCCAAGTATCATTTTTATAGGGTCGTGGGCTCGGCTGTACTAAAGGCCGACGATTTGCAGACGCTGGTGTACAATAGCTGCAGTGATTAATTCGAGGCCATTAGTCCTACTCTCTGAAAATCCTGCTGATCTGGATGTCCTGATTCCTAATCATTTTCTGCACGGAGGGCCTCCTTCTAGTTTCAGTGAGCCAGACCTGACGAAACTTAACATAAATCGGCAAGATGCTTGGCAACGTGTCGTCTTTCCTCAGCAGTGTTTCTGGTCCAGATGGAAGGAAGAGTATAGTAACAAAGTTAACTGTTGCAGCAACGGTCCAAATGGCGCATCTCTGGTCAAGGCATAGCAGTAAATGACATAGTGCCAACAAATTGTGTTTGCTGCCCCTTCATGATGCTGTTGAAAGCCCATCTTCCAACGGGGGGAGTATGTCGAGTCAAGCATCCGCCGGAAAGAAGTTTGGCCGGCATGATTTATTGAGTTCGTGACGTCACTTTCGTTTATTTATATGTTCGCGTCGTGCATTCGATCGGCCACCTGCATCTGCCGTCATGCACTAGCTCTCTCGATCCTGCTCCGCAGCATCAAGCGTTGAGCCGCGCTCCCGCGTCTTGTTTCTAATTCGGTCTTCACCCCCTTGCAGTCGCATCTATACATACATATATCACTTTGTATAAAGCCAAAAAATTTTAAATAAATTGTATGAAATTGAACTGTGCTTGTTTTTACTAAAGCCAATATTTAGAACATTGAATATAGCTCCCGAAAACGCTCGGTAACTGAACAACAGTTTTATATCAATAATTCAATTTTAATTCAACTAGCCATTCTTTTTACAATATTGTTGGCTGTTTACATTTTTATAATAAAAGAACTCTCTTCAGCTCAGAAAAACAACAGCTGTGAGCTGAGAGGCAAAAAAAATAGGGTTAAATTCGTTCTCTCGGGTCCCTGACCTACCCTAACACATTCTTAGGGGCTGATTAACATCAGAACTTTCACTAATTTATTTCACTTTCTTCAGACTTTGATGATTTCTTTCCCGAGCAGGAATAGGTGTGGGTGTGGGTGAGTGTGCTTTCCCTTTACAGGCCGCAAACTTATCCCTCGCTTTAATTTTCCCCACCACATATTCGGCAAGATTGGAGATTTGTTTGATTATGCACAAACAGTCTGAACAACTCGCAGTCTTACCTTCCTCGATCTAAATAAAAACACAATATTTCTTTTACTAATTGCCACCTGTGCAGAGATTTAGTATAACTTACGCGAAAACTGCAACTGTACGGACTTGCCAAATTAGGCTCCCAAAAATTTCCGTTGTCAGTCCGTGTAATTTGCTCCCCGCGTGGTTGCAGATTGTATACAATGATTATGTCCACGGCACTGCCTATGCCCGTCTTTATTGTTCCTTCGAAAAGAATTTGGAAATCAGGAACCCAAAAATGTGCCGGACTTGCCAAATTAGGCTCCCAAAAATTTCCGTTGTCAGTCCGTGTAATTTGCTCCCCGCGTGGTTGCAGATTGTATACAATGATTATGTCCACGGCACTGCCTATGCCCGTCTTTATTGTTCCTTCGAAAAGAATTTGGAAATCAGGAACCCAAAAAATGTGCCGGCGAACGAGAAAAATTTTCAATTTTGTTTTTCAAATGAAAAAAATATAGCCACTTAAAATTTTAACTTTTTATAATTTATAATTTTCTTAGATACAAAAATATATGAGTTATTAATACCCTTTCAGAGGGTATTTTCATTTTGGTCAAAAGTGTGCAACGCACTGAAGGAAACATCTCCCACCCTATAAAGAATATATATTCTTGTTCAGGAGCACCTCCTGAGTCGATATGAGCATGTCCGTCTGCCCGTCTGTCTGTTTCTACGTAAACTAGACTCTCAGTCTTAAAGCTATCGAGTTGCTATCGTTTTGTTTGCCCGCAGAATATCAGTCGGAACGGCCGGGATCGGTCGACTATATCCTATAGCTGCCATATAACTCATTGATCAGAGGTCCCATAACTTTGATGTTTATGAGGGTCGGGACTTTCCACACATGGTATATAATATTTGGCCAAAATATCTTATGTACAAATTTTATAAGGATCGACCGCCTATATCCTATAGCTCGGAACGATCGGAATTGGCATAACTTTGGTCAAACATACCCTAGAGAAAGGCTTTTTGGAAAAAAATTCAATGAACAAGTTACAAAAAACGCAGTATTTAAAAATTTCTGTGGTTTAATTATTTATTCATTGGAAATAATAAATGTAGGAAGCAGAATAAAAAGTCTATAGTCCGATTTGCAACATTTTGTGAAATTGAATTTTAAAACCTGGTGCCCTGATTCCACAAATCGAAAGAAGTATTAGATCCTGACCCTATCAGATTGACCTTTATTCGGTTTCCTGATTGACGCCTAATTTCATATCCTAAGCCTTTTTTAACGGAGACTATAAGAGATAAAGCTACAAGTTTCAAGTTCCTTTCATTTCAAGTAATAGTTAGTGAAGTAAAGCAAAACAGATTTTTAGCTTCAGTTTTTATACCCCTTTTCGACCCAGGATAACCTCCAAAGTCGATATAAGCATAAACGTCTGTCTGTTTCTACGCAAACTAGTTTCTCAGTTTTAAAGCTATAAGGCTTAACCTTCAAACTTAGCCCACATCCTTGGATTCTTTGCACTGAGTATATTCGGAACATCCAAAAGGTGTTTTTGTACATTCAGAGATAAGATTCTATTTCGATCAACTGATCCAATCAACTGATCCTACTTAATTTCAAAAGGAAATTAACGATCGTAAATGACAAAATTTTGGTGTTTTTGAATACAGAACTTTGAGACTATCTATAGCTTTGGCCAACTTAATAATATATTATCATATAAGGAAGCCACTTGACGAGGTAAAATAATTGTGACAAATCTGCATACCAAGCCAAAAAATCTGATATCAGTTTTGGTAACGAAAAACTGTTATATAGGCTATAAAGCTATAAAAAATGCTATACAAAATTGTCTATAAACAAGAAAGGAAAGCTAACTTCGGGCGGAGCCGAAGTTTATATATCCTTGAAGTTGAGTCGCAGTCCGCTAGGTGGCGACACGCATCTTATATTATTAGATATATAGCGGATCGTATATAGACGGCCGATCCTTATGAAATTTGGCATATCGAATTATTTTGCCCAAAGAGGAATACATGGAAACTCTCATCGTCCTAACTTGAAAAACAACCAAGGTATGGCATTTTCGATCAATCAGTTATATGACAGTTATAGTATATAGACGGCCGATCCTTATAAAATTTGGCAGATCGTATAAGTTTGTCCAAAGGGTGTGTGCAAAGTTTCAACTCGATAGCTTGAAAACTGAGAGACTAGTTTGCGTAGAAACGGACATACGGACAGACGGACATGATCATATCGACTCAGGAGGTGATCCTCATCAAGAATATATATACTTTATAGGGTCGAAGATGTCTCCTTCACTGCGTTGCACACTTTTAACCAAATTCAATATACCCTCTGCAGGGTATATAAAGTGGGCCACAGTAAGGAACCATTAGCTTGATGGCCACTAAATTTACCACAAACAGGGTCCAGGATACAGTAATTTTTAGAGTGCCCAATAATTTGGCATCTTTGATATTGGAGTAATTCCTTTCTACAGGAAGCACGCTCGACAGTGACTCTGTATCTCCCAAGTTGTGTTAATTTGGGGATTCCGCTACGTTTGAGGTTGAGGCTTAAGGTTGACGTAAAACAAATATGTTTTATAATTTATTGAAGCTTTGTTATCATGTTCATTAACCTGAATGTTCTTCCAGTCAGTCGTTTTGGGGTAGTATATGCTAAGAATCTCAAAGCCGTTGTCAGTAAATCCCTGTTCAATTCGATATTTCGGTACTTTTGAATGGATTTATTTGAGCACAACTCTGTGGGCCTTGACTTCTTTGCGCTTTCGCACTTTGATTTTGAAGTGCGAATTTTGTAGTTTAAGAAGCCAAGGATAAGATCCAGAGAAATCTGCAAAATCTAACAAGATCCCTGCATTCTTAGCTCCACTAAATGGCACGTGTGTAGAGTCAAGATCCTCCAGATCGTGTTCCGTTTGTTCTGCTTCAGCAGCCAGAATCGCGAATCGATTTTTATGCCTTTGCAGAGGAAGAATCGGCTTGTTGAGCGGCGATGTGACTGAAACATAGTTTGTGGTTTGGGGCCGAGTTACGAACAGTTAAGGGGGCTGAACCACGTTTTTGCGTTTTCGACTGACATTACGTCCAGGAGCTTAGACATTTCAAATTACTTGTTTTATTCGCCAAGAAAAATTACTACATTTGTTAGCGAAGTCATAGTTGAGCATAAGCTACTGGCCGCAGTTGCAGCGACGGTGTACGTAAAAGTACTGCCCAATATTTTTTTGGCGTTTATAATGATGCAGATAACAGTAGTAGAATAGTTACTACAGATAGATACAGATAGATAGATACATCTGAATGGCGGGCGCAGATTATGAAGCTTATTTCTCCAGGGTCTGCTCCAGCTATTTTTCTCATCTTCTCAAATTTATCGCTTCTATTGCTAGGCGGCGCCTGAGCAGATGATTTTTCCATTATATCAATTGTCTTTATACTTATTACGTATAAAGGAGTTGATATGGAGTTGATGACAGTTCACGATCAGTCGCTGATGAATTTTAAAACGCAAGCAAAGGGAGGAAAGATACATGCTTACGCTTAATGTTTACAGAGCTATAAAACTGTTTCAGATCCTGAGTAAACTGAATCCGGACCCGGCGAATATAACTCCTATAATATTCTGCGTTATGCACGGTGAAATTGGACCGAGCTACTAAGTATGTTGAAAAACTAAATGTTCAGCCAGTTGATTTTTTTATTTATAAGTCTATTCATAACGTTCTTTAAATTTAATAGGTGCTTTGTATACCAAAGCGGATTATTGGAAACGAACGGATATTTCCACGGCACGCAAACGTCGAAAAATACATTCAAAGCGTAATAAAATTTTTGTAAGGCAATGTTTATTCTTCACATGCCAGTAGATCGGACCAGTCAAAATCCAAAATTAATTTATTCAGTTTCGTAAACTCAGCCTTATGAGAGAAACGAACTTTATGAGATTTAAGTGTAGACTTAAGGTCAATTAAAGTATAAGATTCGTGTAAAAAGTCAAGAGTGGTATGATCCTCCGGATTAGAAAGAGGCAAAGTTCTGGAAAAAGTAATTCCATCAGGATCTGAAACGAAACACAAGTCCAGCACCGACCTAATGAATTTCAGGATCCTCCGGATTAGAAAGAGGCACAGTTCTGGAAAAAGTAACTCCATCAGGATCTGAAACGAAACACAAGTCCAGCACCGACCTAATGAATTTCTATCGTGGTTAATTTGACCAAGTGACATGTCAAACATACCCACGGGGAAGTCATGGTGCGTGTACATTAGACCTTCTAGCCAGACTCTATCAAATTCTTGAAAAACGTCTAGAAATACGGCAATGCAGAAAATTTCGGCACAAGCAGATAAGGGTATCGATTCCTACAATGTTCCATTAAATTGGGAGGACATCTTCAGATACTCTCGAAAACCAAATGACTACCATAATTCAGAGTGGTCAACAATCGTTAGAAGAATTCTATCAAATCGTCAAAATTGGACAAGAAGCAGAAATGAAAACGTTGACAAGACAAAAAGACCAGGAAGTTCACTTTTATATTTTTTCAGAGGGTATTATAATTTTGGTCAAGGAGACATATATATTCTTGATCAGGATCACATCCTGAGTCGATATAAGCATGTCCGTCTGAGTATCTGTCTAAAACGAATCACAGTATATAAGTCGGAACGACAGGGATCTGTCAAATATATGCTATAGCTGACATATAACTGATTGATCGGAAATGCCATAACTTTGGTGTTTTTTAAGTTAGAGGGTTGGAACTTTTGATACATGTTATATTTGGCCAAAATATTTTATCTAAATTTCATAAGCGGTCATAGATCGATCGGAATTGGCATAACTTTTGTGTTTTTTAAGCTAGAAGGATGCGACTTGGTGCAGATTCCATTTTGGGCAAAGTAATCCGATTTGTATATGGGAATTTCATAAGGATCCGTCGACTATATCCTATAGCTGTCAGCAAAGGACAACTTTTTTTGTCAACAGTGCCAAATATAAGTTGTGCCAAATATAAGTAATACGAATCCCATTTGGTGTAAAAAAAGCACCTTAAATTTTTCAACGTGTACTAAACGATATTCGTCATGAACATATTGGTAAAATATGTTATATCTCCATTCAGTGGCGACGCGAGCCTCGTTGGCGCTCGGGGCGAAAGACGCTTTTGCCGCCCTTTTTTGCATTGATAAAATTTTTTTGCTTTTTTTTTTTTTTTTTTCTAAAATTGCACCAATTTTGCCGCCCCTTAGTCTTGGCGCTCGGGGCGACTGCCCCTTTCGCCCCCCCCCCCCCCTCGCGCCGCCACTGTCTCCATTGATGATTTCATCATCTTCAGTAAAGACAGGGATTTTCACAAAAAAATTAAAACAGAATCCTCAAAATTATACAAGAAGCTTCGTCAATTTGGGTGGTTTGAGCGGATAGACGGTTTATAAAGTTATCTCTCTTTACCTCTCACTAACCTCTCTTTTAAGAGGGCAAGGCAAACAAATGTCTAAAAATGAATAAAAAAAAACACTACTGAAGCTTTCAACAAAAAAACTGTGAAAACGTTTCCTTGTGGAGAAAACTCTGTCCATTTCCGTACAGTGGTTTGACTGGGTTTTTTATCCAAAATTGAAAGGCTAAATCACTGTGGACGGAAGTCCACGAGGTGACGACCTGCATGCCTAGGCGTGCGCGAGGAAACTCTATATATAGCCGAAGAATTAGAAATTTTCTGTAGGCAACCGATCTAAATGAATGATATACCAATCGAAAGGTATTGTTTCAATTAAATAATTTTTGTTGAAACATATTCCAAAAGTTATTTTGTTTGGGAGAAATAAGGGTGAAAGTAATACAAATTTTTAATCACTAAAATGGAGCTGGGGGACACATTTTAGTCCGCAGATAGAATATTTATATATTATATATTCGCATTCTAGAGCTAAATACGCGTCGATTGGTACCACAATCGACCCGATCCGACATTTCATTCAGAAGTTATTCGAAAAATTCGATTTTTTCTTCTTCTTCAAAATGAAGCCAGTTGTCGGTTTGTCGGTTTGTCTGTTTGCACTATTTTTTTCTTAAAAATCCTGAAAAAAATTGGAAAATGTTTGTTACTATCATATGAGCAATTATTGTTCTACAACTTTTTAAAATACCTTAAGCTTACGTCAAAAAATTAAAAAAACTTTGTTAATGAAAAAATTTATAACTTTATAATTAAGAAAGATATTAAAAAGAGCTTTACACCGTTGAAAGGGTTTTTTAAATATCTATTTCACTTTCTTTGGGACCAAACGTCTATATAGTACAAAAAAAAAAATACTGAAAATTTGTCCGCTATTCGTTTGGTTTTCGATCGTCTGTCTGATGGTGACCAGCTAGTAGCTCTGGGTGACTTCAATATCCCAGAACTCAGGTGGTCCAATGTTAAAAATTCACCGTCTTTACAGCTTAACTCCCACCATGACTTCCCTGAGGGCATGTTCGACATGTCACTCGGGCAAATTAACCACGTTAGAAATTCTTTAGGTCGGCTGTTGGACTTATGTTTCGTTTCTGATCCTGATGGAATTACTCTTTCCAGAACTTTGCCCCTTTCTAACCCTGAGGATCCATATCATCCCACTCTTGAGGTTTCAATCGAAAATAATTACTTTTTTGACCTTAAGTCTACAGTTAAATCTCAGTAAGTTCGTATTCTTTCGCTGACTTTACGAAATTAAATAAGTTAATTTTGGAATTTGATTGGTCTGATTTACTGGCATGCGAGGATATAAGCATCGCATCGTGCCGTGGAAATATCCGTCCGCTTCAACGAATCCGCCTTGGTATACAAGGCACTTTATAAATTTAAAGAATAGTATGAGTAGACTTTTAAACAAACATAGATTATCTGGCTGTACAGTTAGTTATTCAAGATACTTAGTAGCTCGGTCCAATTTCACCGTGCATAACGCAGAATGTTATAGGAGTTATATTCGCCGCTGCAGGATTCAGTTTACTCAGGATGCGAAGCAGTTTTATAACTTTGTAAACACTAAGCGTAAACATGTATCTTTTCCCCCACTGCCTACGTTTGAGAACTCTTATGCGAACACCGATCAGGCAATGGCCGATCTCTTTGCACAGTTTTTTCAAACTACCTATTCACCTAGCAGCAGTTTAGCTCAGCCTTACACTTATAATATCCAATCAGCCAACCTTATATTTTGCCCATCTTTCGATCAAAGTGGTGTGTTATCGGATCTTCTTAAGGTTAAGCCCGTGTATTCGCCAGGCCCTGATGGAGTACCAGGCTGTGTTCTGAAGTACTGCGCCGAGGCACTGCGCAAACCGCTTGTTAAACTCTTTAATCTATCGCTGGAAACTTCGATCTTTCCCCTTATGTGGAAGGAATCCTTCATTATTCCGCTGCATAAAAAAGGGAAAAAATCCGACGCTGCTAATTATAGAGGCATCTCTAAATTGTCAGCAATTCCAAAGCTTTTTGAAAAACTTTTCACTCCACATTTGCAACACCTATGTAGTTCAATAATAACTCCGTGCCAGCATGGCTTCATGAAGCGCCGCTCCACCACTACCAACTTATTGGAGCTAACATCTTTTATCACGGATGGCTTCCGAAATGGCTTACAAACAGACGTCATATACACTGACTTCAGTAAAGCATTTGACTCTGTTAACCATTCGCTTCTTATAAGTAAACTCAGTCTTTTGGGATTCCCATCTGATCTTCTTATGTGGATTTCGAGCTACTTATCAGGGAGAACCCAACGTGTTTTCTTTAAAGATGTTACCTCGCGTTTAGTCCGCGCCACATCGGGGTGCCCCAAGGAAGCCATCTTGGACCCCTACTTTTTACTCTGTTTATTAACGACTTGCCCCTTGCCTTAACTAATTCACTTGTACTTATGTACGCTGATGACGTTAAGCTATGCCTTCAGTATAAATTCACTAGCGCCCAGTCTAGACTTCAATCCGATTTGGATAAACTTCAAAATTGGTGCTTAGCAAATAACCTAAAGCTTAATGGATCGAAATGTAAACTTATGTCTTTTTACCGATCTAGTCCTCACCAGGCTATGTACTTTCTCTATGGGAACGCCTTAGAACGATTTACTCAGGTTAACGATCTAGGTGTCCTATAAGATTTGAAACTTAAATTTACCGACCATGTATCTACCATGGTTAATAAAGCTATGGGTGTGCTTGGTTTTATTAAAAGATGGTCAAAAGAATTTAATGACCCGTACATAACTAAAACGTTATATACATCACTGGTCCGTCCGATTCTTGAGTATGGATCGTGTGTCTGGAGTCCTCAATATGGAGTACACCAAGATCACATGAGGAGGAGGACAGATCGGTGAGGACTAGATCGGTAAAAAGACATAAGTTTACATTTCGATCCATTAAGCTTTAGGTTATTTGCTAAGCACCAATTTTGAAGTTTATCCAAATCGGATTGAAGTCTAGACTGGGCGCTAGTGAATTTATACTGAAGGCATAGCTTAACGTCATCAGCGTACATAAGTACAAGTGAATTAGTTAAGGCAAAGGGCAAGTCGTTAATAAACAGAGTAAAAAGTAGGGGTCCAAGATGGCTTCCTTGGGGCACCCCCGATGTGGCGCGGACTAAACGCGAGGTAACATCTTTAAAGAAAACACGTTGGGTTCTCCCTGATAAGTAGCTCGAAATCCACATAAGAAGATTAGTTGGGAATCCCAAAAGACTGAGTTTACTTATAAGAAGCGAATGGTTTACAGAGTCAAATGCTTTACTGAAGTCAGTGTATATGACGTCTGTTTGTAAGCCATTGCGGAAGCCATCCGTGATAAAAGATGTTAGCTCCAATAAGTTGGTAGAGGTGGAGCGGCGCTTCATGAAGCCATGCTGGCACGGAGTTATTATTGAACTACATAGGTGTTGCAAATGTGGAGTGATAAGTTTTTCAAAAAGCTTTGGAATTGCTGACAATTTAGAGATGCCTCTATAATTAGCAGCGTCGGATTTTTTCCCTTTTTTATGCAGCGGAATAATGAAGGATTCCTTCCACATAAGGGGAAAGATCGAAGTTTCCAGCGATAGATTAAAGAGTTTAACAAGCGGTTTGCGCAGTGCCTCGGAGCAGTACTTCAGAACACAGCCTGGTACTCCATCAGGGCCTGGCGAATACACGGGCTTAACCTTAAGAAGATCCGATAACACACCACTTTGATCGAAAGATGGGCAAAATATAAGGTTGGCTGATTGGATATTATAAGTGTAAGGCTGAGCTAAACTGCTGCTAGGTGAATAGGTAGTTTGAAAAAACTGTGCAAAGAGATCGGCCATTGCCTGATCGGTGTTCGCATAAGAGTTCTCAAACGTAAGCAGTGGGGGAAAAGATACATGTTTACGCTTAGTGTTTACAAAGTTATAAAACTGCTTCGCATCCTGAGTAAACTGAATCCTGCAGCGGCGAATATAACTCCTATAACATTCTGCGTTATGCACGGTGAAATTGGACCGAGCTACTAAGTATCTTGAATAACTAACTGTACAGCCAGATAATCTATGTTTGTTTAAAAGTCTACTCATACTATTCTTTAAATTTATGAAGTGCCTTGTATACCAAGGCGGATTCGTTGAAGCGGACGGATATTTCCACGGCACGATGCGATGCTTATATCCTCGCATGCCAGTAAATCAGACCAATCAAATTCCAAAATTAACTTATTTAATTTCGTAAAGTCAGCCTTACGAAAGAAACGATCTTTCTGAGATTTAACTGTAGACTTAAGGTCAAAAAAGTAATTATTTTCGATTGAAACCTCAAGAGTGGGATGATATGGATCCTCAGGGTTAGAAAGGGGCAAAGTTCTGGAAAGAGTAATTCCATCAGGATCAGAAACGAAACATAAGTCCAACAGCCGACCTAAAGAATTTCTAACGTGGTTAATTTGCCCCAGTGACATGTCGAACATGCCCTCAGGGAAGTCATGGTGGGAGTTAAGCTGTAAAGACGGTGAATTATCAACATTTGACAACATAAGTTCTGGGATATTAAAGTCACCCAGAGCTATCAGCTGGTCACCATCAGACAGACGATCGAAAACCAAACGAATAGCGGACAAATGTTGCCAGTATGTTGGCGGTTCGGACGAAGGTGGTATGTACGAACAGGTAACATACAAAGATTGATCGGACAAAGTAATTTTGTTGCAAAGAAATTCAATGTTACCAAACTCTTGTGATTTTACCTCTTCAGAAGCGAATTTGGAGTCTACAGAAATTAGCACTCCTCCTCCCCTTCGCAAAGTTCTATCATATCTAAAAGTGGTGTACCTACTAGGAAAAACTTCGGAGCTTAAGATCTCCGGCTTTAACCAAGTTTCTGTAAATACAATAATGTGGGATGCAAAAAAAGAACTATCAGAATACAGTTTGGGAAGTTTACTACTTAACCCTCTTGTATTCTGATAGGTAAGTGTTAATGAAGACATTAGTTTTTTGAGATTGAGGAAGATGAGGTGGAAGGTTGATCAGTGGCCTTAACATGTGGGAGTTTTACACCCACAGGTTTGGTTATCTTTTTTTTCACCGTACTTGGCTGATGTTCTTGGACGAAAATGTTCTCTGGCCAAAAGCTGGCGGAACAGATCGTCTTGAACATCTGCAAGGCACACGTATTTTGAAAGGTGACGTGTGCCTGGTGTAAGAATATTTGAATTTTGTAATATCCACCACCTTTATGTCGGCTTTTGCTTTGGCTTTGATGTAAGCCGAGATATCAATCTCCGAAGTATCAGGGGCAAGCCGGGAAACAAAAATGTGTTTCTATGGTGGGATCACCTGCAAGGGTTTTGGTGCCGCCGTAACTAATACTGCGGCATCAGTGCGTACCGGGGGTCCGGACGGTTTATTACCCTGTTTGGTGACTGTTACAGGAGTTTCAATTATTGGGTCTGGGATCACTTGAAGCGATGCCACAGAGGACATATCGCACAATTGCTCATTGATTCCGAGACATTCGGAAGCCGAATTTTTCTCAGGTCCGGCCCTTGGGGTGGCCAGAGATATAAGCGGCTGCATAGTTGTCGGCTGAGCAGGCTGAAGATTATTCGACCCGAGCACATCACTAAAAGCGGATTTCTTACGCTTTGGAGACTCATTTAGTAGTTGAAGGCTACTAAACTGTGTATCAAGCGCACAGAGTTGGTCATTGATTTTTCGAAAACCACTAATCAACTCCTTGAAACCGCTTTTAGTCTGCCTCATGAACGACCTCATTTCGTCCTGAACAGCACGACAACCATCACAGCAAAAGTGGAGACCAGTCCTACGCGAGATTGCATGCGAAACTGAGGCCGTGAACCCGGCACACTTAGCGTGTAAAACGTTTTCACAGAGCCAGCAATGGATGGTAGGCTGGGAAGACGAGATTGTCTTATTGCAAGACTTTAATGCACAGACCAATTTAAAATCCATAATTATTAAAAATTTAAATAATTAATTTATTAAAAATTATTTAAAATTAAATAATTAATTTATTAAAAATTAAATAATTAATTTATTAAAAATTATTAAAAAAACAAGAAAGGAAAGCTAACTTCGGGCGGAGCCGAAGTTTATATACCCTTGCAGTTGAGTTGCAGTCCGCTAGGTGGCGCCACGCATCTTATATTATTAGATATATAGCGGATCGTATATAGTCGGCCGATCCTTATGAAATTTGGCATATCGAATTATTTTGCCAAAAGAGGAATCCATTGAAACTCCCATCCTTCTAACTTGAAAAACAACGAAGTTATAGCATTCCCGATCAATCAGTTATATGACAGCTATAGGATATAGTTGGCCGATCCTTATGAAATTCGACAAATCAGATTGTTTTTCCCAAAATAGAATCTGTACCAAATCCCATCTTTCTAACTTAAAAAACAACAAAGTTATGCCAATTTCGATCGTTCTATGACAGCTATAGGATATAGTCGGCCGATCCTTATGAAATTTTGTACACAAGATATTTCGGTCAAATATAACATGTGTGGAAAGTCTCAACCCTCCAACTTAAAAAACACCAAAGTTATGGCATTTCCGATCAATCAGTTATATGGCAGCTATAGGATATAGTCGACCGATCCCGGCCGTTTCGACTTATATACTGCCTGCAAAGGAAAGAAGGGTGTGTGCAAAGTTTCAACTCGATAGCTTTAAAACTGAGAGACTAGTTTGCGTAGAAACAGACAGACGGACCGACGGACAGACGGACAGACGGACAGACGGACATGCTTATATCGACTCAGGAGGTGATCCTGATCAAGAATATATATACTTTATAGGGTCGGAGATGTCTCCTTCACTGCGTTGCACACTTTTGACCAAAATTATAATACCCTCTGCAAGGGTATAATTAATAATTAATTTAAAAATATTATTTGATTTTATTAATAAGGAACCTTGAACCACTGTACCAAGGAAACGAGAAGGGGAGATTAAAGAGAGCAGTTAGTGCAAGTTAGTAAGATTTAAAGAAATAGAGATAAGAATCTCTATTGAGCGAGAGTAGAAGCAAAAGAATGGCAACAACACCGTAGGAGATGAAGAAGCAGAGCAGGGCTATGTTTGGAAAGTAAATGAAATAAATTATTATTTTACCTCCAAATATATCACTGCACACGCGACGCGATACGGATCTAAAAAATTGCAATTTGTTTTATATCAGTAAAGAAATAAACACCGATTGTTTATAGAAAGCTTATTGCAAATTTTACAAAAACGGTGTGCACAAAAAAAAAACACGTCCGTCCGCTTTAAGATAAAGAGAGGAAGTATTTTACCGTAAAATCAAACTTAATATTAATTATTTTATTATACAAGGATAAACAATATATTTTACTTTGGGTTCCGCTGACTAAAAAATATTTTTAGATCACACTTCTTAGCTTACTCGCTATCAATAACAGAATAATCTCAATTTGCACATATACTTGTTTCCTATCAAAATCCGACCAGTTTCAGCACATGTTCCTAGAAACGGTACAACGAATGAAGTCCAAAGAGGACCGTTGAATTAGGAGATGTTCATAAAAGATAAGAATACAAAACTGCGTACTTACAAAAACTGTACCGTTAACTTTAGAGAAAATACAAGCAAATTAAAATGTGCACATATACTTCTTTCCCTGAGGTACATCAGATCGTATATACATAGTTGTCCCATCCCTATGTAAATTTCACCATCAAATTTATTATACCCTTGCAGAGGGTATTATAATTTTGGTCAAAAGTGTGCAACGCAGTGAAGGAGACATCTCCGACCCTATAAAGTATATATATTCTTGATCAGGATCACCTCCTGAGTCGATATAAGCATGTCCGTCTGTCCGTCTGTCCGTCTGTCCGTCTGTCCGTCTGTCCGTCTGTCTGTCTGTCTGTCTGTCCGTCTGTCTGTCTGTCCGTCTGTCTGTCTGTTTCTACGCAAACTAGTCTCTCAGTTTTAAAGCTATCGAGTTGAAACTTTGCACACACCCTTCTTTCTTTTGCAGGTAGTACATAAGTCGGAACGGCCGGGATCGGTCGACTATATCCTATAGCTGCCATATAACTGATTGATCGGAAATGGCATAACTTCGTTGTTTTTCAAGTTAGAAGGTTGGGACTTTCTATGGATTCTAATTTGGTCCAACTTATACGATCTGCCAAATTTCATAAAGATCGGTCGACTATATCCTATAGCTGCCATATAACTGATTGATCGGAAATGGCATAACTTCGTTGTTTTTCAAGTTAGAAGGATGGGATTTTCAATGTATGCTTCTTTGGTCAAAATAATTCGATATGCCAAATTTCATAAGGATCGGCCGACTATATACGATCCGCTGTATATCTAATAATATAGATGCGTGGCGCCACCTATCGGACTGCGACTGAACTGCAAGGGTATATAAACTTCGGCTCCGCCCGAAGTTAGCTTTCCTTTCTTGTTAGAAAACAGTTTGGCACTTTCAGTTGTGCCATTTCCGATCGTTCAGTAATATGACAGCTATAAGATATAGTCGGCCGATCCTTATGAAATATGTAATAGATGGAATAAAATTGCCCAAAATGGAATCCATAGAAAGTCCCATCATTGTAGCTCAAAAAACACCAAAGTTATGGCATTTCCGATCAATCAGTTATATGGCAGCTATACGATATAGTCGACCGATCTCTGCTGTTTCAAAGTACATATATACTGCTTGCAAACAAAAGAAGAATGTGTGCAAAGTTTCAACTTGATAGTTTTAAAACTGAGAGACTAGTTTGCGTAGAAACCGACAGACAGACGGACAGACTCAGGAGGTGATTCTGATCAATAATATATATACTTTATAGGGTCAGAGATGTCTCCTTCACTGCGTTGCAACTTTTGATCAAAATTATAATAGCCTCTGCAAGGGTATAATAAATGTAACGACCATATACTGCGCGACACTAGGTTTGCGGCCCCCCGGACATTCAATGTAAAATGTTTTTGTGAACTACTCAACTTTGAGCTACATTATATATATACATGTAACATATACGTTTTCTTTAACCAAAAAACTAAAGTGACGCAAAGTACGCATTCCGACAGCAAAACATCTTCACCCATAATTTCACTTTCTCCATAATTGTTAGATTCCCTTAGTCCAAAGACCAAAACAGATAAAGGCACCATCACCCATAGATTCCTCGGTACACATAAAAAAAAAAAATTAAAAGCTGCTCTCTAACTGCAAGGGTATATAAACTTCGGCTCCGCCCGATGTTAGCTTTCTTGTTTTTTTAATACGTTATATTTTTTAAATAACAACTAAATCGAATAACCTTAGATTTAAATGCACTCAGTCAACTTTGGCAGTTTAAATATGTTTTTATTTAATTTTAGATGTATTATAGACATATTTATTTATTTTTGACAAATTTTAGACATATTTATTGTTAAAAAAGTACATAACAAATTAACTGACAATTAAACTGTTAATAATCAGATAAAAATGTTTTGCCTTTAATACAAAACGCTCTTACTTTATGCCCGAGCGTTTAGTATACTTATATACTTAACGACATTGATTGTTTTGAATATTAGTAGTTTCGATTCTACCTTTCATGTGTCAAGTGCCCGGGTCTTATAACGGGTGAGCTCAAATTTTCTGATTTGCTATTAAAAATTCATAGAAGGTTGTCTTTCCAATAACACGTTTACCTTAAAGTAATAATAAAATAATTGAATATTGTTATTGTTGTTCAGTGCTTAGTCACTTAAAATGTAAACACTCGAAATATTTATTAGTATGTATCTACATATGTACATACATACTTATAAAAGAATACAAAAGCGATTTTTAAAAGTTTTAACTTTACATTTGTATTAACTTAATCAACTTATACAATTCCCAGTAAAAATATGTTATATAATACATTTTTATTTAAGTTATATCATTTACCCTTTCAGAAAAAAAACTTGTTTAGCACATAAGCTTAACCACCGGTTTTTAAGAATGCATGTGTTTAGATTCGTAGCTTGCATTATACTCATCGCGGTGCTCATAATATTTTCGGAGCAAAGTGCCGCTACAAGGCTTGAAAAGTTATTAAGGTAACTAATAATTATAACACTGGAATTAAATATATATTTTTTTAACTTTTAAAAATGAATTTTATACCCTTTTTCAAAAAATTAACATTTTAATCAAACATAAAATGGTTTATTACAACTAAAATAAACATTATAAAATTGCCAGAGTAAATTAAATTTCATATAGATCTATGATCTCAAAAAATTGTAAAATTAAATTGTAAAAAATGGTATTAATATTTAAATAAGTGGAATAAAAAAAATGGTATGAATATTTAGAATCTAGGCTTTCAAAAAGAATTCGATTAATATAGAATTCTTATCCATTAACGGGTTTCAATGGTAAAAATGGAAAGAAGTGAAGATTGAGTATAGAAATATATAACATATATGAAAGCGTTATTTCAATGTACAATTATTTAGGTTTTAGTAAACTCACTCTCATATTGCGTCCACCGTCGAAATCTTTCAGGCTGGCTGCTGCGCTGTGAAAAAATTTAACGCAATAATTATGTAAACTCACTCTGCGTCCAACGTCGAAAGCTTTCGGGTTGGCTGCTGGGCTGAAAATATATGAACAAAATAATATTTTTTCCATCGAACATAAAAACTAACTATTCTTAATGAAAATAGTATTCTCGACACCGATGTGCTCTTGCGGCGAGGTACACCTCATTGCATCCGAACCAGGGATAACACCAAGGATCTCGAAATCCCGCCGCGACTTCGTTGCCTTTGGACCGCAAACCAATCCAGTCCCGAAGCTTTGCCTCATTCGCGTAGGTTTTCTGCCTTTGGTAGCGGTGTTGTCTCGAGCCTAGACAAAGGTACGCGGAGTTAGAATCCACCTCCTGGAGCGTCTGCACCAACCGAACAAATTATAATTATATTTTACACACTTCACTTTAAACTTTTTATGGGACACTATCGTTTTCCCCTGGATCTTAGTTTTTTCGTTTAGGTTTGAAAGGATTAGGTCTGTACCGTTCTGGTCGGTTTCCCGATGGGAAAAGAAAGGTCCTCCAGCCGAGAGTTACGAGAAACCTAGGGCCACCTATCCGGGAGTTATTTACCGAGATTACCCGGTGTTAAATCTCTACAAGTCTTTTAAATTAGTTTGAATAGATTAAGGTATTCAATTTGGCATTTCGACTCTTATGTTACTCACGAAGTTAAAGCATCAAAATATTGAGCGGCAGAATTCGAAAGAACAAAATCAGAACACCGTATGCTTCGGAACTTTATTTGTGACTGAATTTTTTGAAGTTGAGGAAAAAACAGAAAAATTGATATACATGTTTTCTTAATCTCTATTTCTTAAAGCGGAGCAATTATAACTACTCTAAGATCTCTTTCTCTTTCCTATAACTATAAAAGCGTGCATTGTAACATACTAAAATATACAGGGTACCTTATTTTCTCCACCCTTTCTCAATGCAAGCTTGTTTACAAATAATAAACAAGTATAAATATATATCAAAACAAATTAAACATTTTTGTAAGCTCTTCGTGTTTTGTTTTAGGAAGATTTTTGTCAAAATATCTGCTATCATTTCAGTTATACATTTGTATTTCAACAAAACTTTCCTTTCCTTAACAACTTTTCTAATAAAGTGATAACGTATTTCAATCTGCTTTGTTCTGGGATGATGAAAGGGATTCTTGGTTAGCCCCTGCGCACTAGATTATCCCCATAAATGACAATCGGGGTGTTGTTGTCTCCGCAACCTATCTCCATATTTAGCCTTTACATGATTATCGCCTCCTTAAATGCCGTCGATAGTGCCATGTACTCCGCCTCGGTACTGCTTAACGCCACACTTCGCTGCTTTTCCGAACGCCAAAAAATCGGACCACCTGCTAACAGGTAGATGTAACCAGTATAGGACTTCCTGTCAAGCCTATACCCTGCCCAATCCGCGTCCACGTATCCACAGAACGATTGACCACATTGCCGGTAGTGTAGTTTCATGTCAATCGTAGATGAGAGATATCTAAAGATCTGCTTTATTTAGATGTGTTCAGCATGCGGGCTTTGATTCCGTTGTGCCAATTTGGGTGGCACCGAATGCAATATGGGTGGCCTTGTTGTAAGAGCTAGCCACATAAGCTCTCCTACTACGGACTGAAGTAGGATTCACCTTTTTGCATTGGGGGCTTGTGCAATCTATTTGCATATCTATTCTATTTGCATATTCAATCTATTTGATGCTGCAAAACCAGCATCCATAGGGGTCTTCGCCAACTTGCAAAAATCCCTCCCAAGGGTATGTAATAAGTCCTGGATATATTGCGTATGTCCCAAGGTATTGCTCCAAGATCGCTGTCTTGTTTGATTTCCATGCCCAGGAAATGGTTAAGCTGACCCTTGCCAACGCACTCGAATGATCGTGATAACCTTCCCCACAATGTTTGTACAAACATGGCTTGTTATCACAGGCCATATTCCCATATTAACCAACACGCCATTTAGCTTCTCGTACCAGCCCCTTCCTGATTTCTTCAAGCCATATATTGCTTTTGTCAGAAGCAATACCTTGTCAGGATTTGTTTCATCTGAGTACCCTTCCAGCTGCTTCATGTAGACCGTCTTACTCAGATCGCTGTTGAGATACGCGGTGCATACATCCATTTGATAAAGATGTAGCTTGAGCTCCGCCGCCAGTGCTATAATAAAGCGCACACTCTCCAATCGGTATACCGGCGAAAATATTTCTTGGTAATTGACGCCAAACTGCTGGGAGCATCCTTTTGCTACCAGTCGAGCCTTGAAACGTTCTATTTGGCCATCTTTATCACGCTTCACGTTGAACACCCACTTGCATCCAATTTCTCGCTGATTTTTGGGTAAATCAGTGATTTACCAAGTCTGGTTGGCATCCAGAGAATCATGGAACGTTTTCCGAGACAAGGGCGCCTAGAATATTGTACTGCTTCTTTGGGCGTCCAGGTTTTCCAGTCCTGATGATTTTAGGATGACCGGGGCCTCTGCGTGTCTCCTCCACGACATGCTCACCTTTTTCTTCGGCACTCTCGTACTTATCTGTGCCCTCATCGGAGCTGCCGGCTTCGATGGATAAGTTAGAAACGATTTCTGCAACTCCGGGTGCCTACTGCTGGCGGGCCTCCTCCAGTTCCTCCAATTTGATCGTCACAGCATCACCCTTGGATGCCACGTCATGATGTTCATCAAATAACACATCCCGTTTTTCGACCAATTGTCGAGTTGATGGGTCATATAGTCGATAAACTTTTGCTGCCACAGAGTACCCAACTATAATGTACTCTTTCCCCTTAGGTTGAAATGCTGCCCTTCCTCGGACCCTTGGCCAGAGCAAGTGCAAGAGATCCAATAACCTTTAGGTGTTTTACGTAAGGTCTCTTACCCGTTCACGCTTCCATAGGAGTCATACTCTCTAATGCACTGGTAGGGGAGCGGTTTCGCTGATAAACCGAAATGTTGACAGCTTCTGCCCCAAATCTCCCAGTCCCGCCTGGACCAGAAGGCATCTTGACATCTCCACTAGCATACGATTTGTCCGTTCCGCTACTCCATTTTGTTGGGGAGTATACGCTATTGTTAGCTGTCTGTCGATTCCATGTTGCCTCAGACATTCGTCCAACATTCGTGTTTATTGAAAAATTCTCCGCCATTATCACTTGGCAGGCATTTAAGTCTTCTTCCTGTCTGCCAGGTTCACCAGGTTCTTGAACTCGATGAATTTGGGTAGCATCTCGTTTTTGGCTCCCTCTCCTTTTTGGCTTTCACTATGCATTCTCCATCTTGCATCACCTTAGCATTCTCTATGTCAAAGGTCACCTTGCACCTGTTCTGGACACAACTGCTCACGGAATAGAAATTTCCGGTGATCTTCAGAACGTAAAGAACATTTTTTAGTGTCAACATGCACTGGCCTGTCTGTATCTTGACGTCACCTATACCTTCTGCTTGAAGGAAACCAGCATTGGCCAGTCCAATCTGTTCAGTGTGCTTCTCAAACTTTGTGAATAGCTCTCTTGCGCCACACTATGGCTTGTTACATATGGCTTCAAGCACCATGTTGAATTGTCAATGTTGTTGACGTCACAAGCGTGCAGCAGGCTGCTTTGGCGATTCACTACATTTCTTGTTGCCATGCGGTGATCTCCCTCACCCTCACATCGACACCTCACATCGGAGGTTGATAAACCTCCTTCAACTTGGTCCATGCCTCCACAGCCGTCAAACAATTATTAATGTAGGCCAATTGAGATGACTTTACACTCAATGTTATTGTTGCCAACGCCTTACTGTCTAAGGCAGCAAACTTTTGTCCTTCTGGAACATTCGTTTCAGTTAGCTCTCCAGACGTAACACTCCACAAACCGAAATGCACCAATACAGATCGCATCTGTATTTTCCATATATAATAGTTCGTCTCCTCTAACTTATCAATTTTATAAAGAGTACTCATTGTTCTTAATAACGAGTCACACACCAAATAACTTGAATTCTCCAGTGCCTGGGCCCATAACCTTTTGAGCGGCAGAATTCGAAGCGACAAAATCAGAACACCGTGTGTATGCTTCGGAACTTTATTTGTGACTGAATTTTTTGAAGTTGTGGAAAAAACGAAAAAATTGATATACATATTTTCTTATTCTCTGTTTCTTAGAGCGAGACAATTTTAACTACTCCAAGATCTCTTTCTCCTTCCTATAACTATAAAAGCGTGTATTGTAACATACTAAAATATACAGGGTACCTTATTTTCAACACCAAATACAAAATTTAAACAAAAAAATAAAAATCAAGAAAAAAAAAAAAAGATAAAGAGGAGGAAAAGCTAATTTCTTGCTAGCAAAACGATAGTGCGAAGTTTGCTCTTTATATATATATAGCGACATATACTTTGTATGCTATTAATATTTTTTAATAGCGGCCGAGGTTTAGTTCAATTTCCAATATTTAATTTTGGAGTTAAATCTAAACCTAAAACCGCAGCCGCTCAAATCCATTAAAGCTTTTCATTAGAAAGTCAGAACAAGGCATTTGTTTATCATTTCGTTGGCAAGAAACGCATACCAGGGGAAAGCATCCTGGTAGATGAATCTTTGCTTCAACTCGATCAGCTCATTCTTGGCACACATAAAATTGGTGCCAAGAAAAAACACTGACCATATCTGTCCGTGTTAACGTCGCGTACAAATAAATCGTTGGAGCGCGCTCAGAAACGAAGCTGTAATAAGGTCCTTGACTAACTCCAAATGGATTGCCTTTTTACTAACGCAGATCAATACGCTCACATAACTTTGACAGGGCCCTTATTCCGAGACTCCGCCTTGTAGAAAAACGGTCCGAAAAAATCCACACCTGTTACATCAAAGCTTTAGAATCCCTTAACTTTCTGGGTCGGAAGATCAGCCATAATATGCTCCAGTAGACGATGATTATCGCGAAAACAGCGTATGCATTTGTTTAAAATGAGGTGGCAAAATTTGAAAATAAGGCGATATCCTTGGGTGGAGCCGTAGCCAATAAGGTCTTAGCGCGAAGTTCGATGGTTGCCTTTTCGGCAAAATAGCGATAGCTAGGGTCCTGCGACCAAAGCTGGGAATTCAATATCTCTGTCGAAAGAGAACCTCTTGACAGTAGATCGACTGGGTTAAAGGCAGTAGGAACATAACGCCATTTCATTGCCTTGGTGAGCTCCTGTATGGAAGAGACGCGATTAGAAACAAACATGTTAAATCGATCAGGTTCGTTTTAAATCCAGGATAGGTCAACCGAGGAGTCACACCAACAATAATAATCTCCTTTATATGCCATGGCAAATTTTTTCTGCACAGCTTCTTCTTAAGATCATGGTGTCGACAGGACCTACCATGCCCATCGGGTCATAAAACCGAGCGACGGAAGATAGTATAGATCTCCTGGTTGGTTTGGCGGTGGGCTGAAGAAGGATCCCATGCTAATCCAAGTGTCTTTGTGAACGGACTGCCATCGTCAAATTTTAAGTATGACTCTCTATTACCTTCAGGTACGCCTTCCAAAACCTCTGGGATGTTGGAGCACCATTTTCTTGATTGAAACTGAGCCTTGTTCAACAGGCTCGATGTCTGAGCTATTATCTCAATGGCTTCAGTCTTCGTTGGGACACCAGATATGAGGTCGCGAAAAAAACACACATAAAAATCCTGGAGGACAACACGAGAGCCAACTGGAAAACCGGCACCTTCATCGTTAGCCAGCTGGTGCATTGAGCGAACAAATAGAAACGACGCTGGCTTTGTGCCGTACGTCACGGTGTCGAGCTTAAAAACCTTCACGTCATCATGGATAGAATCTCTCCAGAGGATGCACTGCAGCAAACTATCATCCGGAAAGACCCTTACGCAGCGGTACATTTTGCAAATATCTCCAGTCAAAGCTACAAGGTGAGACCGAAACTGAAGCAAGGTATGAAAAAGCTTCGGTTGAATCACAGGGCCGGACATCAGGACATCATTGAGGGAATAACCAGAGGATGTATCAGCTGAACCATCGAACACCACTCTTAGCTTAGTAGTGGAACTGTCTTCCTTCAGGACGCAGTGATGGGGGAGGAAATACTGGCACTTACCTCGCAATTCCTGCGGCACCAGAGACATGTGACCCAGATCGAAGTATTCCTTGATGAAAGACGTATATTGGGTCCTTAAATTCGGATGACGATCCAGCTTGCGGTCAAGTGAATGGAACCGCCGGAAAGCCTGCGCGTAGGATTCCCCTAACAGCTCCACACTGTGCTTGATTGGAAGGCGAATTGAATAAGCACCTGATTCAAGACGGACGTAGTGCATGACGAAGTGGCCTCGCAATCGAGCTCCTCCTTATTAGCTTGAACGATAGGCGCAGTGCAGGCATCCAATTCCCAGAATTGGTGGAGAAAATATTCGTGGCGATCGTCAAAAGGGTTTTGCGGAGTCAGCGGGAATCATCTTACATGAGTCGGCTAAACGAGGTTTTCCTGGGGTGCCACCTCCTCCAGAAACAACCCATCCAAAACGAGTCTTCTGCACCAGAGGCAGACCGTCTCCTAGCTGGATTTGCCCAACTGAGAGCTAATCAAAAAACAGTCTTGCTCCAATCAGCAAATCCACACGCTGAGCTCTGTGGAAGTTCAGATCAGCCAGAACCACATTGGCAGGAACGGTTCAGGTGGAGACATTTATGTTTAGGCCAGGTTGACGCTCTATGATGTGAGCCACAACTGCCTCAATGTGCACATAATACGTGGATAGGCGTAACTTCAGGCGTAGTGAATTCAGCTCCAAGGCTACAAAGCATTTGGACCGATGCAGCTGACTAGATAATTGCTCGCAAGGATGCAATAGAGCATAAGAGCATGATTCAATTGCACGTTGGGCAGCGGGAGGATGAGCATCCGCGGGCTAAGTGCTCAGACTTGAGGCAAACAAAGCACAGGGAAAGACGCCGAACCCCATCGTTTCGTTCCTTAATTGACAAGGCGAGGAACCTTGGGCAAGAAGGCACAGTGTGTGCCAGGATGCCGCACAAGGCACACGAAGCAGGCGGAGCATTCAAGAGCATGCACGATCGATTATTAAATGGCCTAAGTCGACCCGGCTGATTCGCTGGTAAATGCGGAGCTAAGGCCAAATCCACAATCTCAAGGGTACGGCACCTTTGTTCCAGGAACCCAGCCATAGATTGCTAGAGAGTATTCCCACTTGGCCTTTGTAGCAGGGTCCAGCTTTTGGAAGATGATCTGGATGAGGAAGCACCCTCTTCCAGGAGGGGCGCAGAAATCCGGCAACCTCCATCTGGATGTCAACGTGCACGTCCGTAGCCAACTGAGAGAACTTTTAATATAAATGGCTTCCGATCTCGCTATAGTTTACCTCCTCCTGTAGGAAGTAAAGCGCTCGTGCAGACGCTTCGGCATTGACTGGAGGGTTAGAATGATAGAGTCGTCGGTCTGCATCGCAGCCTTGACCTTCCGATACAGGACCATTCCTGACACGTCACTTCTGCACGTCTCGCAGCATCCTCTCCCTACTTGACGCAGCAGATCCAGTAGCTTCAGCTCCCGACTCCATTGTGCAATTAAAAAGCAACTTTGTGACAACAAAAACAACTGCGTTTTGGGGGCACTTTTAATGCTGATCACAATAATCAACCAGGATGAAATCACGCTACCATGAAAATGTTACGCTAATAATATTTTTATATATTTGTTCATCCGTAGAGCGTTATGCGGCCACTACGTCAAACTTGAACTCGCGGGCATAACGGTAGGTCCCGGAGTCGTAGTCAAAGGAACGTATAAAGGTTCTGACTAAATGTACCTGAATTCTGCAAGGGACTGCTCGGGTTGACCAGGTGATTGCAGTGATCAGGCTGGAGTTGATGTGGGGTACTTGAAGTCATGGGCTGGTTCTACTTGTGGTCCGTTTATACAGGAGCCACTCGCAGTAGGCTGGATGACGCGGGGTCTACTCGTGGTCCGTTTCACGGGAGCAACACTCGAATTAGACTGGTATGCCGCGGGTTCTACTTGCGGTCCGTTTACACAGGATCCACTCGAAGTAGGTTAGATAATGCGGGGTCTACGCGTGGTCCGTTTCACGGGAGCAACACTCGAAGTAGACTGGTATCCTGAACCGTTTTACACAGGATCACTCGAAGTAGATTGATTTTAAGTGCCGTGGTTCAGACACTGAGTAACGAGACGATTCACTCTGATTTCGCAACTATCTTTATTTCAGAAGAACAATTCTTATATAAGATGCTAAATTATCCATAATTAAATCTAAGGAAGGTCAATGTTATGGACGTGCTAAAACTAATGTTTATGCCAGGGTCACCCACCTCTGACTCTGCTGACCCAGATTGTTTTTTCATGTACTGCTTGTACATGCATTTCGGCTTAGCTAGCTGGTTTTTTGCTTGCTTCGGTCAGTCGGTCATTCTTCCCGCTGATAATTCTGATTTCAGCTTCTGGCGCCGTCTACTAGTGCTGGGTTGTTAGGTTGGATATTGTTTTGTGCTTATTGCTAATAGGTTAGTGGGTTTGTATATTGCAACATGCTGATGCATATTGATTGGATCAAATTACTAAGTGTGCATATAGGGTAGTAGGTCTTAACCCTAAAACCGCAGCCGCTCAAATCAATGTCAAAAATACAAGTAAATTAAAGCTTAGCAATAGAAATTCAGTATAATACATTTGTTTATCATTTCATTCATTCATCACAAATCATATCATACTGGCTGCTTGGCCCACCATACTTCGAGGGATACTTTGGAATACACCAAACTTCGAGATTTGGTTGGAAAAGATGAGTACCAGGCATAATAAAGTCGGGAAACTCGACTCTTTTTTGTATCTGCGAACCATTTCTAGAGAATTTGTATACTTTTCATTCTGCTTCCCTAATGTGAGACTCTTAGACTAGTTTTAAGACTCTTAATATACTTTGAAAGGATAGTTAGAGTAAAAGAAACTTGACTATAGCCGTCCTTGCTTTATTTTTAAAGCAAGCATTGAAAATTAAGACAACAGCGAGACAACAACGTCGGGTATAACTGTACGAGTACTGTACGGCTCGCTGAGGCCAGGATGAGAGAAGGTTTGCGGGATAAAAGTTGAGGTCCTGCTACGAATGGTTTTCTTAGGGTGTGAGTTCGCTGTGTTTCAGTGTTCCTCTGGTGGGAGCAGCACACTGAGGCTATTACCACTAACCATACATCATATAGAGCACGCATACATATATAAATTAGTTTAATCGCGGGATAACCTTTTTGATGATGCGCTTCTCTGCAACTGAACAACCAAAAAGTTAATTGAGATTATGAGCGTAAGAATGAGAGCAAACTTTTCTCTGGAGCCTGTTGGGGTATGTCGCACTTTTTGCGTCTATTTTCGTTGTATGAAATTATAAGCTTTAGAGATTTTTTTATGGCTGGAATGATGACTTAGTCCGGGCAGGGAGGTGGGCTTTGGAGGGTTTTTTCGGTCGGAAACCTAGGGTTCTCAAAAGACAGCCCGTGTGGATACGGTTGGGGACCGTCTCGGCCGGGCTCCGCTAGCCTTGGTCCTGCTTCGAGATAACCTCGGAAACGCATAGATTAGGTCTAACGTGGGCTTGTGAGGGCAGGCCAGAGCATTAACCATACGCAGAGATTACTTTGGAAGGGCAGTGGTGAAATGCTCGACAGGCACTCGGCTCGTGTCATCGAAAGTTTCTCGTTCTAGCGAGTAGGAGGGCGACTGGATTCATTTGTGACTGGATTCCACTTGCACCTCATGGGGTTCGGACTCCAAAAGCGGATCCGCTCGGATAAGTTCCGTCATGCGCAGAGATTACCTCGAAAACGCAACCACGGGTCTTTGCCGAGTCGTCTCGTGTGGTCAGTCACAGGCATGCAACTCTCCGATAAATATGTTTCGCACTTGAGTTTTCCTTCTGTATTCCTTTATTTCACTGATATGTCTGTTTGTTCTTCCTAAAGCTACCTCGCACCTGTGGTAATCTCTTATGCCGTGATGGTGATCCGGAACTGCTTATTTCCCTTGGTGGCTCAATATCCCGGGTCCGGGCCTTGTCTAGGATCGTATAAGTGCCGTAGGCAACTGCCTCTCATGCGTGTCCACGCGCCATCCATCCGGTGCCTGCACTTAGTGATCCTCGTCCTGCACATCTCCTGCTTCTGGACTCCCCCGCTCTCCTCCTTCTCCAAGTCTTCGTCGGAGCTACGTCGGCCTCCGAGGTAGAGGTCTAATTCCGCCAGTGTAACGCTTCGTCCTCGCCATAGTTCCTCCAGTAGTTGTGAGTGTGGGTGCTTCCTGAGCGGTGGACTACTCGAAACTGCTGCGCCCAGTGCGGGCCCGGAAGGAGTCTATTGCGTGGCGGCGGTTAGGCTTCGGGATAGACTCTCCAGTGTACCCGTGTCTTCAGCTTCGTTATGGCTGTCGAGTCTACGTCGATATTCGTGCCTCCAGCCTCCTCGTCTGCCTCTTACGGATTGTCCTCGGCTGCCTCCATATCGGCGTCGCGTGCTTCCCTTCCGATGTCGTTTGCTTCCATTTCGATGTGTACTACTTTCTCGTCCTCGGCACCACCGATCTCCTCCTCGTTCAGGACCATGTCCTCCACCCCGCTTTCTTTCAATGAGAGTAGGAAGTATAGGGTCCTTCTCTGCGACCCATCCCTAGTTGATTTAAATTTATTACAAATGTTTCTTAACATTACCCTTTGTGACTTGAGGACTTACGTCGTCTTCTAGGTCGTTGTTGGTCATCGCTTGTGGGGGTATTTCTTGACCTCCCCGATACTGGCGGTCCTTCGTCTCTTCGTCTTCTGCTGTTGAATTTGGACTATGTTCGGAAATATAAATTTCAGTACCTCGTAGGGCCCTGCGCACTTGGGAGCAAACTTTGCGTTGAAACCTTTGCTGGCCTTCGAGAGGTGATGCAGCTTGACCATCAACAGGGAACGTGTCTTCTTAGGTTGTTATGTCGCCCCTGTTCGCGGGTTGCTCTCTGATTGGTTTCCATGGCCTTGGGTGGCCCCCGCCAGATGGGGACGTACCTTACGACGTCTCGATGCGTCCCGAGCCAGAAGTGGCGCTGAGTGATTCGTAGTAGCGTCTTCCGGATACCCATATGGCCCGCTGATGGATCATCAGGGCTCTTCTCTAGTTTTCGCAAGGCCCAATCAATGACCAGGGATTCCTTCTTCGTTGGGGAGTAATTTTCCTCTCGTTCTAGTCGTCGGCTTGCGTATTCGATGACCCTTTCGTTCCCGGTCGTGGGTCATGGTCGTGCATTGTGGTCGTGGGATAGCCCTTTGATTGCGGCTACTTTGTCCGTTTTGATCCCGTAGGCGTAGATCAGATGGCTCAGGAAGGTTAGGTTAGGTTAGGGCGGTGATGCAAGGGGGTCATAGAATACCCCCTCGCGTCCACTTGAGCCGCTAGGGCTCCTTGTGCTGCCGCTGGAGCAAGGGTTTCACCGAGATGCTGCAAGTAGCCTGCAAGTAGCCAAGGGTATGCCTACAAGTTCTTTCTCCGGTAGGAGAGGGTTGGTAGTCCCTGCCCTAGCTAGTTCATCTGCAGCACAGTTTCCCTCGTGGTCCCTGTGACCGGGAACCCAAATGAGGTAGATGTCATGCTGTTCAGCCATCTCGTTGAGAGATCTGCGACAGTCATTGACTGTCCTGGAGTTGGATGAGAATCCGTCAAGTGCCTTGAGCGCTGCTTGACTATCTGAGAAGATACATATTGTGCCCCGATTGCCCCTTAGAGCTGGGGATTCAAGTGCTTCCTTAATGGCTACTACTTCAGCCTGCAGTGGTCGGGGAGTCTGAAGGACTCCTTTAGGCTCAGATGCTCGCAAAAGTAACCGCCTCCCACCTGGCCGTTAAGTTTTGATCCATCTGTATAGATATGAATGGAGCCCTCCGGTCCCGGTATCCGGGCATCCCATTCCTCCCTCGAGGGGATTAAGACTTTGTAGTTAGTGGTGGGTTGGTCGACGGGCACACAGTAATCCGTAACCCCCTCAGGCATGAAATGGTGTAGGTCCAGTCTGGTATGACCGAAACTATTTTTGCTCCATAGGTTTGCCTCCCGCAGTCTTATTGCTGCCAGAGTGGCTGTCTTTACCCCCATCAGTTCAACTGGTAGTAGGTCAAGTATAGTGTCTAGGGCATCACTAGGCGTAGTGCGTAGACTGCCTGTTATACAGACTTCCGCCATGCGTTGCGTCTTCCTGAACTTTTCCCTGCATGTGGAGTTGTCCAGGGCGGGCCACCAGACAACGACACCATAGAAAAGAATTGGTCTGATGATCGCTGTGTATAGCCATCTGACCATCTTCGGGGACATTCCCCATTTCAGGCCTACCGACTTGTGGCAGGTATAGAGTGCTATTGCCGCTTTCTTAGTCCTATCAGCGGTGTTCAGCTTCCAGTCCAGTTTCCTGTCTAATGTGATACCTAGGTACTTCGCACTATCACTAAGAACAAGTGTTTCTCCTAGGAGCTTCGGAAGTCTTAGGTTAGGTATTTTGTACTTCCTGGTGAACAGCACGAGCTCTGTCTTGGACGGATTGACTCCCAGCCCGTTCTTTTGCGCCCAGGCCGACAGAACTTCGAGCTTCCCTGTCATTAGGTCTGTGGGAATTTCCTCACGAAGGCAATAGCAACATCGTCCGCGTACGCAATGATCTTACATCCGCCACCCTCTAAGGATCGTAGTAGGCTGTTAACCGCCACGTTCCAGAGTAGTGGTGAGAGTACACCTCCTTGTGGGGTGCCCCTCTTGACGTATCTTCGAATAGTCGAACCTCCAAGAGTAGCCTCGACACTCCTGTTAATCAGGATCTGCCGTATTAGGTGAGTTGATCGATTGTCTATTCCAAGTCCCGTCAGTGCGTCGATTATTGAGCACGGTAAGATGTTGTTGAAGGCCCCTTCTATGTCTAGAAAAGCCACAAGTGCGTATTCCTTGAAATTAATCGCTCGTTCGGCGATCATAGTGATATCGTGCAGGGCTGTTTCAGTTGATCGGCCCCTTTTGTAAGCATGCTGAGAGCATGAGATGTCATTTGGGTTAATGTTAAGTTGTAGATGGAGACTTAAGAGTCTTTCCATAGTCTTAAGGAGAAAGGAAGACAGACTTATAGGTCTGAAGTCCTTGGGGGTGCAGTGGGATGGTTTCCCCGCCTTGGGTATGAATACAACCTTCGTGCACAGCCATGCCTTTGGTATCATACCAGTAGTGAAGACTGTGCTGAAGATTTTCTTAATCCATTTCCTTAGGTTAATACCGGCTCTGGATAACTGAGCTGGTAGAATACCGTCCGGTCCCGGAGATTTGAATGGTTTAAAACTGTCTATTGCCCATTTAAGGTTTCTGTCACTAAGTAGGTAGTTGAGCGAGCCCTGGTGACCCTGGCTACGCATCACCTGGGTTGTTCCTTCCGATGAGCAACCCGGGAAGAGTGCATTGATAAGGGTCTCCAGGGTTTCCAGGCTTGAGGTTGTCCAGCACCCCTCCGTGTTCTTAATGTAACCTGCGATGGGGGCTGTAGTAGAGAGAATCTTTCTTAGGCGGGCGGCCTCTGATGTCTCCTGAATGTTGGTGCAGAAATTGGCCCAGGCAACCCTCTTTGCCTTGCAATTCTTTGTTATATTGCCTAAGTTCAGCTTTATAGGTTTCCCACGCCTCGTCTGTGTTGGTACGGTGCGTGTGGTTGAAGGCCCTACGTGCATTTTTTTTGTACGGGGCTAAAGACGAGGTCCACCACGGAGGCTTCTTCGATCTGTTGCTACCTATTCTTTTTTTGGGGCAGGCCTTGTGGTAAGCTTTTGCACTAGTCGCAATAAGCTTGTCTACCATGGCGTTGAGCCCCTCATAGGTCTCGATGGTCTCTGAAGGCGGTTCACCTAAGGATCTATCTAGTATATTTTTATAGAGCTCCCAGTTTGCCTTTCTAGGATTTCGTACTGCTTGCTTGGTGAAGTTTTCAAAATTTACTACTATCTCAATATAGCGATGGTCTGAAAATGAGTGTTTGTCAAGGACTCTCCAGCTGGTGATTGCATCAGCCAGGGAGTGCGAGAATAATGTGACATCAAGAACCTCCCTTCTGTTCTTGACTACGAAGGTGGGTTCTCAACCTCTGTTACCCACTAGAAGCTTAGAGCTGAGGATAAAATCGAAGATTGACTCACCCCTCTCGTTTGTGTCAGTGCTTCCCCACTGATTGTGATGAGCGTTGGCATCGCATCCTATTATTAGGTCGATGTCCTTCCTTTCGCTGTCTTCCACAAGCCGCCTGAGTAGCGAATGGGGTGGAGGTCCTAGGTGGTCGTGACCCATATATGCCGAGAATATTCTTAGATGGCCGTCTGGGCCCTCTATCGATGCGGCTACGTGATCTTCATTGCTGAAATTTGGTAGCAAGAAGGTATTAAGGCTTTTCTTTGCGAGTATGCATGCTCGCTTTTTACCTGTTACATCGGCTGTGTACAGCCGGAAGTCCCACGCCCCCAGACCGAGAATCCTGTCTCCGTGGATCCAGGGTTCTTGGATGAGGGCCACGTCAGCTCCATTCTCTGCAAGATGGAGAATTAGGGCGGCGGAAGCTACCTTACTGTGATGGAGGTTTATCTGCAGGAATGTCAGGGACATCCTTTAGATTCTCCACCACAGTAACCTCCGCCTCGGTGTCGGAGCCCAGCAATGAGTCCTCCTCCATGCCGACGCCTGGGTGCCGATGGCCCAGGTACGCTGGAAAAACTTTCATTTTCCCGATTCAGTCGCAAGTTGGCTGCTCGGAGTCGGCGGAAGACCTCTCGCTGGTTCTGGGCGTGCTCTTCCTATATTGCTCCGATGTCTATGATGTCGTCCAAATATGCGAAGGCGTACGGGTCCATGGTTGGTCCAGTGACGCTGTCTAAGGCTCGCTGAAACGCTGTGGGCGCTGAATGGAGTCCAGAAGGCGAATGGAGTTCCAAAAGAGTTCTAAGATGTGATAGATGCGCGGAAGTGGGTAGGCTTCCGGGACGGAGTTTGCATTGAATTGCCCGTCCCATAGTAGTTAATCTACTTGTTCGTTTATAATGTGCTGCTTGGCCACGTTCTTGGAGAAATAACGCTGTTCCAATGTTCTGTCGTGTTGCAAGGTAATCGAATGCTCAGTGAGTGTTGTGAAGTTAGTGGGTCCGATGAGTTCCGCAAATAATTTTAGCTCATTCTCTAGAAACTGGAGGGTCCGCGTATCAAGTGGGTCTTCGATATCTTGGAACGGTAGCGGGTCTTCCGGTAATGTGGCTTAATATGTATGAGGGCTTCCCCCTTGTGCTCCGGCGCGAATCTGTATGGCGAAGCGGTTCCATCTCGCTTCTGCTGCATGGTGGTCCTTTCATCTGAATTTGGACGGCGTCGAAAAGGATTGTTTTCCCGTGCCCTGGTGGCGTCTGCTTATGGCTGCAGGCCGTACGTATTCTCCTCCTTCTGTGGTGCGTTGCTGGGGCTGCATGGCGGCGTCGTAGCGTTCTCCGGGATCGGCGTTAGTCGTCTTGGAGTGGGTGAGGGTCCGGCGACTTCCCCTCTGGTGGTCTGCGTTCGTGGTTCTGGAGTTGATAGGACCGTATGTCCAAAAAAGGGTGACCGTAGTGACCGTCTTAGGCAATCCGTCTGCCAGAGAGATCTTCGTAAGGACGTGCTTCGTGTTGGATCCTGAATCTAGAAGACCGGCGACTGAATCGCTGATAAAACTTTTGGAGATGCCTGTGGATATGGTGGCCGAAAAGTCCTTCGATCGTGATCCGTGCTACGATTTTTCCTCCGATCAACTGAAGTGGCACATCTAATACCGCTACTGGTGCTAAGTCTCGGCACTACGACTGAGTTCCCCCTCCCTGGTGTACATGTCTATGAGGGATGATGAGGGTGTGCCGGGTTGGGCCCCGGTCTCGTACATTCTCCATGCGATGGCGGCTACGTCAATGCCGTCACTGTTTTAAACTCGTGTCGGCGAATGAAAAACAGTTTGTACTCAAGTAACAGGTTCTCGTAGATCCGCTCGAGCTCCTGCTCGACTGAGTAATTGGCCCGTTGCATCATCAGCCGTAGGTCTACTACAAATACCTTAAAGGGCTTTCAGGTTCTGTGGAACCCGGCTCTAATGGAATCCTCCTGGTAATATCGTGGTGGAAGGAAAAATTCCAAGAATTCCTTCCGGAAAGTCTGTTCTGGTGATACCGCGCTGGCTGTGACAAATCGTGCTTAGGGCAGTTAGCTCACGTTTCTGGCATGGGCGACGTGGGAAAACTGACCTCTGCAAAACGTTCTCGCATGGCTGGATCGTGTGTGTTCCATCCTATGAATGTGGGCAGGCGTGAGAGTAGTTCCTCGACCGGTCCCATGATATCCAGTTCGAATTCCTTGAGGAGGGCTTGGAGTTCATCCTCGCAGCGGTAACTTACCCAACGAACCCCCATAATCGTGGTCGTATATTTTCCGCCTAGCACGGTCGAAAACTTATCTTCCTCTGGCTGTGACATTGGACCCACCTCGCTGAGAGGGTCGTTCCTCTTTTCAGCACCCTCCGACGCTGTACTAGTTGAGGGTGTGGAATTCCTTAGTCCGCTATTAGCAGGCTTCCCCGTGAAATGTGGGTATTTTAGGTCTGTTGCGTCGTTGGCTTTTTTGGCCTGCTGCGCCATAGGCTTCGGCGTTGGCGGCCTCGTGTGCTTCGCCGTCATAGTTGGGCTTTTGAACCCTACTATACGCAACTCCTGTTGCGCTTTTCACTCCTCCTGTGACGTGGGCTTAGGCGCAGCTAGAAATGTTGCTGTGCTAAAATTTTTTGCGTAGGCCCCTTTTCGATTCTTCGTCGGCAGTGCGCCTATGCAGTGGCGTCGTGGTTTCGTCTGGCTTCGTCCACCGATTTCCGTTAAAATTCCTAGTTCCGAGCGTCCTCATGGTTTTCCTTATTGGCGCTGGTTCTTGGTAACTGCGTCGTGGCTACGGGCGTGGCACCTTATTCTACGTCGTAAAATTTGATCGAATTTTTTTGATGGCAGAAATAATACCTATCCAACCGCTGGGGTGATGACTCACTCCGGCCAGGGTCCTCCACAGCTAAATTCATAAGATTTGTGGGACTGAGTTGGGCTTTGAGAGGGTTTTCCGGTCAAACACTTAGTATTTCAAAAGGCAGTGGATAAGGTTTGAGAGCAGTCTCGGCCGTGGTCCGCTAGCCTTGGTCCTGCAAATAGATAACCTTGGAAACGTACGTTTTCATCCTCACAAACTGTATGTTTTATGGTTAGAGCTATTACGCAACGTACTGGTCCTACTGACGGTTCTTCTCACGGGAGCAACACTCTAAGTAGGCTAGTTTAAAGTACCTTAAATTAATACTGATTTACTAACCAATTACTTCTGTATTCGTAACTGTCTTTATTTTGGAGCATGTGAACTTTTATAAGATCAGATAATTACATATGTTGTGGCTTAACAATGATTAGCTGGTCTATGTTAAAGAAAGTACGTGGTAGCTACTGGGGCTACTGACTCAAACCGCTTGGTATTGGGCTTTTACTGAGCTCGCTGGTGCAGCCCCAGTATAATATTAATGCATAACACATTAATGCACACACAATCCAACCATTTCATTGATCCTTCAGTTAAACATAGATTTTATGTTCTGGGAATTTAATATGCTTTGTTAACTGAACGAAATTGAACAAATAAACGAACACCGTCTATACTGAGGCGGCGCCACAAACTTCATAGATCCGCAACATTTCTTTAAATTCTTTTCGTGCATTCTATGAGAATACTTAAATCAGAGTGTCTGCTATCGGAGCTCACATTTTTGGAGGAAGGAGATAAATTGTTGCAATTGCGACAGCAACTTGTAGGCGGCAAGCACTTCTGTGTAAGCTCCCAAGGGAGATGCTATCAGAAGTAGAGATGTTTCCTGGGGCATCCAGTACATGGTACCAGAATGCTGTTACGGAAACAATTTCCTGTGTGAAAGAAAACTGTGATACGAGAGAGAGCTCACGCTCAGCCCTCTAGATCTATTCTACCAGGGGGTAGGACAACTATCCCACACATATAACGAAGAGAGCTATACCATGCAAGAAGTGAGGTTTTGGTCTAGTGGCTCTCCTACCTGTGCCCATAACTTGAACAACAAAAGCGCAGGGACGTTTAATATGCAGTACTCATGCGCTGTAAATTGCTGAAGTCTAAGGCTAAAATAGTAAGATGACTTAACATGGCGATTATATGGCGCATGTTTGCATTACAGGCAGTCTGCGTACTACAAGCGGCGCCCTAGACCTAATCTTGAGCTACAACCAATTTAATTAATGGGCCGCGCAAACGGCAATACGGCTTCGTTTTTACTGCGTGTTTTTTTGTCTCATGGAGTGCTTCCAATCTAAAGTCATATATATCAGAGAAGCACTTAAATTCCCAGCACTTGCGGCCAATCAGGATACAATATGCATCTTCTCGAACAGTCAGGCAGCACTTAGGGCACTTAACGGCTTCTTATCCAATTCCAGGACAGTCGATGACTGCCACAAATCTGTAACGAGATGGCTGAGAAGCATGAAATCTTCCTCATTTGTGTACCTGGTCACAGGGTCAATGAGGGAAATTGCGTTGCAGACAAACGAGCAAGGGCAGGAAATACCAACCCTCTACTTCCGGAGCAAGAACTCCCCTAGCAGCTTGCAGGCTTAAGGAAATGGACCTTAGGAAATAGAGACCTATATGAACTCGCGCGGTAAAGGCAATCACTGCCACCATAACCAAACCTAACTATCTTAGAGCTATACTAGGCTCAGCTTTAGAAATAACTTCTTTAAAACAATGCCTTCTTTATTCTAGGTTTGGTTTGTTTACAAACTTATGTATTAAAATCGTGTATCGTGTGTACAATCGGTTACTTCTGCTTGGCTCCGCCGTCGAACGCTTGTCCTCCCGGTGTTCACCGGTCATCGTTCCGGGTTGGTGCCAATATACACACCCCCCAAGCTCTCGCCCGGCAGGATGTGTGGTCTTGGTGACTGGCGCCAGTTCGGCAAACGGTTCCCTCAGTTTGGGCTCACGTTCTCCGGCTGCGGAGCCTACGCTGCTCCTCCTCTGCTGTTGCCGACACTGCTTGAGTTCCTGAGCTGGTCACACCTCACTCTCCAGGATCACACTTGGTCGTTGCGATCAGGAAGCGATAAGGCGTACGCCGGACCGATCCATCCCTATTGCTCTGACACCAGGATACCTGCCGTGTCCGGGGAATGAAGCCACCCGATACGTTTCACCCTGGCCTCCTTTTTGTATACTCGCGCTGGACTCGGTTACAGCCGCCGGACTTTCTCACGGGGGCTCCTTGAGCCACGGATCACAGATTCTTTCGCACTGGATCTAATTCTCGGACTTGAGACGGACTTACTCAAGGGCGGTTCTCCAACTCAACAATTCCAGCTTCCCTAGAAGATTCAGTCCCGTTCTCTGAAGTGCCCCGCTTTATATGGCGCCATTGGCACACGTTAATCTCGCTTCCCGCCGTTAATCCTTATTATAAGAAATCACGCAGCACTTCCATTGGCGGGTTCTCTTTCCTCTTCTTCCTGGCATCCCCCTGCTACCTTTTGAACGTCCTGACCGAATTTCTTCTCTTCCGTTTTTTCTATACACAGCCGCCTCCGTTGGTCGTAACGTTCCACGTTGTCCCCGCTTTCGCCTGCTCCTTTTTGAATCAATCGAGCCTTTTCATCGGTCAGATAACTCCCGAAGATCCTGGCTCGACCACCCAAGGCTTATTGAATGACCTTGAAAGATTTAGCGTCGACTACTAAAACTATTACCAAAGATTATAGAGTAAATTAATAGAACAGTTCCTACAGCTGGTTCTTGCACTGGAACTCGCTGGAAAGTGGGGGGTCAACTTTTTTTTTTTTTTTTTAACCTTGCTTTTATTTCTTGAATCTTCTCTTTGGGAGACTAACAAGAGCAAATCTTATATTTTTAACTTAACTAACCGTCATGTTGACTGATACAGAGTAAGGCGGCCCTAAAAATCGATTGCTGGGTTGGAAGGTCGTTGCGTCGCAGGCGGGATCTGCTAGAAACCCGAGTCAATCATTGAGCGAGGGGATTTGGGTGCGAAGACAATTTGTCTTTGTAGGACTCTTTTTGCTTCTGAATTTCGTCTTTCACTGCGAGGATGCCCATATCCCGGTGGATGTTTTTGTTGCGAAAGTCGGAAGTGCTCTTCAGTCTTGGTTTGCACCTTTGTTTCGTGGATATTCCCTTTGATAAGCGGGACAACATGAAAGTTGTCACCGTTCCCGATCAACGCCGCAATTCGGTTGACCAGGGCACTCGAGTTTTTCTCCCTGATATAGATTGGAGGGGCTTGGGTTTTTTGCGGTGTCTGGCGCTGGTTGGTTTTCGTCAACCTCCGCCAGTAGGGTAAATCTGTTACAACTGGATCTTCCTGGTTCTTCGTTGATCTTCTGGACGCGGGTAATTTTTGTTTTATTGCCTGCCGGATAACTCTGCGGGCTGAGCTTGCGCCTAAATTGGATGTAGCGATCCAATCCAGTCTGTATGGCCGGGGCTGTTTTGGCACTTTTCGAAGTTGTTGTTTTTGTACTCACTGTAATCGTTGATGTCGCGATATTTTGAGTTGCAGTGGATGTCGCTGTGGTTGCTGAAATTGCAGCACTGCTTGTTGTTGGTGCGAAATTTGGTTCCGTCATTGGAGGGGGGGCTTTACACTGCGAACTCCATGACGCGGGAGTCGGAGTGAGCAGAGCGGCTAAACAGGACCGTGCCCTATGGGCTTTCAGCGGTCAGTAGAGCCGGCTTGCTCTTAATCGCCGATTTTTCCATTTCGATATCGCGGGTTGAAAAGTAATAGTAGAGGCCGTTTCTTTGATTCACTGAGCTTTTACGCTCGTTCTTATGATCGTTGCTCATTGCGTGGCACTTATTTATTTAAAACAATGCACTAGTTTTTTGTTTTAGCACATCACAACTGTTAGAAAAAGCTTGTCTATTGCTTTTAATAAATTGTGGTTAAGCGTTTTTTCGCATATATTGGGTTACCCCAGATTTTTTTTTTGTGTTGCAGTTTTCCTTGAGCTCGGGCAAAGCACGTCCACTCAGTTCGGTAGTTCGTCGACAACGTCCAAGCAAGCAACAAGCAACAACTTATGTTTGAGAAATTTTTGGCGCAATAACGAGTCATATATAGCCGAGTGGTAGAGTTATCGGCTGGTGAGGCATCCACTTAATTTTTAAATTGAAATTGATTATTATTATATTTAAATTTTTTTTGGTTATGTCAAAATTATGTACATAATATATATATATATAAATAAAAGAGAAATTGAATTCTAACATCCTAAATTGGAGATGGGTCCCACGGCATGTTGTCAGTTCTCGTAGTGGAACCCGCTGTAAAAATTAAAGCGTATGTTAGCGGGTTCCACGATTGAACGCCAGGCTGTTGTGAGAGGAAAAATTATATTTTATATTTTATATTTTATATTGGAACGGTAACTTTGACCCTAGCCTCACAGTGTAATGTCAAAGATATCAGCAATATAGTCAACTATCATTACTTCTTAACTCCATAGGATTCTTCTGTCACTATGACATCGGCCATAAGATAAAATATTTCCAAATTCAAAAATTAGTCAGGGACAGCAAAGCGGTAGAGCATTGGGCTAACTCCCGGTGGACCCGAGTTCAATTTTGACTAGGTGCCCTAGGTTTATAAATTAAATAAACATTTATGTAAAAATGTTTCATTTACTCTCACATAAAAAGCTCTAAAGATATAATCGTATTTAGGTGCGTTCCCCCTCACCAACACTCATTTTGAGCCAGAGCCGACATGGGTATTACGGAATCATTTTAGCGCCTGAGGAGGGACGCTTGGAGATGGTTCAGTACCAATTTATAGATTAATTAATGCAACTAGCTCAAAAACGGCGGAATGGGCGATCACCGCTTAAAAACAAAATAGTAGCGAAGTAGAATACGGTTTGGCCGTGAATTGTATTGTGAGTTATTTTCGCTTAGTGAATTCATAATAGATGATGATAGTCAAAAGAAGATAGAAATAACCTACTCTTTTTTAAAATTTTTTTTTATTTTAAGCTTGATTTTATTTATTGGATCTTCTCTTTATGAGTCTAACAATAAGGTTGCAAATCTTAAAATAATACGTTAACTAACAGTTTAATTTAACTGAATAGAGACTACATGGTCCTAATAATTAGCGCTGGATTGGAAGGTCGTTGCGGTGTAGGCGGGAACTGCTAGAAATTCGCGTGAGGGCTCTCGCGAGATGATTTGGATGTACTGATAGCCTGTTGTAGTAGTTTGTTGTAATTTATGCTATCTCTTCTCTGACGAGTGGTATGTCAAGGTCCCTTTGAATGTTTGCATTCCGAACGTACCACGGTGCCCGGGTGATGGTTCTGAGAATTATTGACTGTGTTCTTTGCATTATATCCATACAGCTGTTACTGGCATTCCCCCACAACTGAGAGCCGTACATCCAGATTGGTTTCAGAAATGTGTTGTATAGGAGTACCTTATAGTCCAGGCTAAGGGGCGAGCGGCTATTGATAAGCCAGTGGAGGTTGCTGGCTTTGAGCTTTAAATGAGTTCTTTTGGCTTCAATGTGGCTGCGCCAAGTAAGACGTCTATCGAGTTGTACGCCAAGATATGTCACTTCATTTGCTACCGGAACCACTGTGTTGTTTGTAATAAGTGGGGGGCAGTCTTGCCTGTTAAGTGTGAACGTTACGTGTTTGCATTTTTGTTCGTTATCTTTGATTCGCCAGTCGGATAGCTATTTCTCCACTGCCACCAGGTGTTTAGCAAGTTGCGCCGTTGCTTGCTTGGGGCATCTCGATCGGCTTAGGATCGCTGTGTCATCAGCAAAAGTGGATGTGGTGAGTTGCATGCTCGTTGGGATGTCCGCAGTGTAGATAAGGTAGAGTGTTGGTCCTAACACGCTGCCTTGAGGAACCCCGGCACTGATGATGTAATCATCGGACATGGCAGCATTACATCTTACTGAGAATTTCCTGTTGTAAAGGTATGACTTCAGAAGTTTATGAGTGTTGGTTGGGAGCATTTCTGTTATTTTGTGTATTAAACCTTGTAGCCATACTCTGTCGAACGCTTGTGATACGTCCAGAAATATCGCAGTGCAGTACTCCCTTTATTCGAATGCATTTCTGACTTCTGAAGTTATGCGGTTGACTTTCTCGATGGTTCCATGTTTTTCTTAAAAACCGAATTGATGGGTCGGGATTTTGTTGTGTGTTCTGAGATGTGGGGTAATATGTGCCAAGAGGCATTTTTCGAAGAGTTTTGATAGACACGTTAGTAAACTAATTGGTCTATATGATGAAGCAATTGTGCGGTCTTTGCCAGGTTTTGGTATCATTATGATGATAGACTTTTTCCATCTCTCTCGGAAGTGTCCATGTCTCGTTATTGCATTGAAGAGTTGGCAAATAGCTCGAACTGCGCAGAGAGGAAGTTCTATAATCATTTTTGGTGATATTAGGTCGCGTCCTGAGGATTTTTTTGGGTTGAGTTGTTCATTTATGATTTTGAGCAACTCGTGTGGTCTGAATACAATTGGATCATACGAAGATGTGTCGATATCTGATGTTGCTGGCAGTGAGATCCCGTTTGATGCTGTGTTGGGCTGAAATACATTTTGAAGATGTTCTGTAAATCTCTCGGCTCTTTCTCCGTCGCTGCGCGCCCAGTTGCCTGTGGAAGTCCTGGTATTGCAGGTTCTATTGGTGCGCTGAGTGATGAGTGTGCTCTCCAAAGTAGGAACTTGGAGCTCGTTGGGGATAACTGCTCTATGAAATGTTTTTGGGACCTTTCTTCTTCTTGACGGAGTGCAGCTGTGAGTCTTCGTGTAGCATCTTTAAACCTTTGTTTTGCAGAAGGTGATCTGTTGGATTGCCAGTCTCGCCGTGAGCGTCGCTTTGCTTGAACAAGCTGTTCTATTTCATTGATTGTACTATTGATCTATTGATTGTACGAGGTTTCTTGCGTTTGTGGGGTTGACATGCGAGCTGCTGCGACCAAGACGGATTCAAGGGCGTTTGTGGATAAGTTGATATCAGCTTCGTCATTCAAACGTGGATTCAACTCGATGTGCGAACTTACATACTTTTTGTACTTAAGCCAGTTGGTTTTATTCGTTGTTAGTCTGAATGGTTTATCTACCGCAACTGGATGTAGATTTAGTTGGAGGAGTGCAGGCGAGTGTTCAGACGATAGATCTGGTAAGGAGTTGGCGCTTATCAGTATGTAGGTGTCCCAGGTGACACACAGTCTAGTTTGTTGCTTGGTTTTATTATTGCATTGCATGGTACAACTGCCTTCCCTTTGGAGTCACCAGTCGAGATCCCCATTGCGTATGCTTGGCATTAAAGTCTCCTGCTGCTATAAATTGTTCGCTCAGAGAGTTGAAGTAGTCCATAAAGTGGGATTCGGATATTGTAAACCGAGTTGACAGTTTCCACACTTTTTGCTGCTGGGATCCTCTTTGTTTTTTTGGGCATTTGTGGGAGTCATGAAGTTCTCCACAAACAACGCATACTGGACGGAGCGTGCAGTAAGTCCTTGTGTGGCCGTATTCCTGAAAATTATTACACTGCACCGGCCCGTTTCTCTTATGCGGCTCTTCTACGGTTATTCTGCGGTGAAGTAGGAACTGTAGAGTAAAAATTGGATCGACTTCATTTTTTTTCTGAGGCTTGGATTTGGTTTCGGGTTCAAGTTATACCTTGAACAGAGGTTGAGGCTTTCTTTCTCTATTAAAAATGTTAGGAACATTTTTAACATTAAAACCTTTTTCCTTCAGTGCGCCTGTAACGTCAGCTGGTGTTACTTCCGGTTCAATACCTTTAAGTACTACTTGCTGGCCTTTACTGCTTTTTAATTGGTACGTGTAGAAGTTTTTATTGTTGTCGTATAAATACTTCGACAAAATTTTGTAATTTACTCCCGTATTAGTCTGAACTTTTGTTTCGTGAATATTTCCCTTTGTTAGTGGAATTATGTGGAAATTGTCGGGTCCGATTAGATTTAGTATTGAGCTTACGAGAGCATTAGAACTTTTCTCTCTAATGTAAATCGGCGACGGTTTTGGCTTTTAATTGTCCCCTACGATGTGTTCAGGGGGTATTTCATCGGATTTATCTGCCAAAATAGCAAATCTGTTTGCTTCTATGGGCTTCTCTGGTGTGGATTGTTTTGAGGTGCCGCGAGTTATTTTGGCCGAATTACCAAGCCTAGAGTTCTGCGGGCTGAGCTTACGTTTTATTTGTATGTACCGATCCAGGTTCCTGTACTGGTGACCGCGGCTAAGCAGGTTGGCATGAGGGAGCGGAATGAGGTTTTGTCCAACAAGAGCGCTGGAAAGCAAGAGCGCGCCCTGCCTAGCGATATTGGATTAAGTTCATTACTCGGGCTTGGAGTTATTGATCGCGGTTGGGTAGTTTTTGTTGGGTTAGCGGTCGCGTTGTCGTGGGTTGACACGAATGAGTGGTATGCGTTGTTTCGTTGCAGAGAGCTTAATGTTTTGGATTTTCTTCTTGGTTATTTACACAAAATGTACGAAGTTCATCGCACTAAGCGTCTTTTCGCCCACTGTGTGTTGATGTTTATAGCTTGCACTTCTTTTATTTAAATTACTTGTAAGAAGATAAGAAAAAAAGAGAAAAAAAATAAACACGTCTGCACTCGCCGACGATCCGATTCCTTCGTTAATTACTTACTTAACTAATAGTATTGAAATAATAATGTGACTCGTGGCGTTAATATCGTAAGATACCTTACGGTTATGGTCTGATTACTGAAAGCTCTTATTAATTATAATAATAAAAATTCCTTATACGTTCCTTATACACATATTATAAGCATAAGCACGTCTTATTGTTATACACATTACACGAGCAATAGACAAACAAAAGATCGAGGCGAGAACAAATGGATTAATTTGGCTAATTTGGAGGCCGGAACCGCACTTAGTAAAGGTCTGAATTCCAAAATTCAAAATCCTTCCATCTCACTTCACAGCGGACAACATGAAAGTTGTCACCGTTCCCGATCAACGCCGCAATTCGGTTGACCAGGGCACTCGAGTTTTTCTCCCTGATATAGATTGGAGGGGCTTGGGTTTTTTGCGGTGTCTGGCGCTGGTTGGTTTTCGTCAACCTCCGCCAGTAGGGTAAATCTGTTACAACTGGATCTTCCTGGTTCTTCGTTGATCTTCTGGACGCGGGTAATTTTTGTTTTATTGCCTGCCGGATAACTCTGCGGGCTGAGCTTGCGCCTAAATTGGATGTAGCGATCCAATCCAGTCTGTATGGCCGTGGCTGTTTTGGCACTTTTCGTAGTTGTTGTTTTTGTACTCACTGTAATCGTTGATGTCGCGATATTTTGAGTTGCAGTGGATGTCGCTGTGGTTGCTGAAATTGCAGCACTGCTTGTTGTTGGTGCGAAATTTGGTTCCGTCATTGGAGGGGGGGCTTTACACTGCGAACTCCATGACGCGGGAGTCGGAGTGAGCAGAGCGGCTAAGCAGGACCGTGCCCTATGGGCTTTCAGCGGTCAGTAGAGCCGGCTTGCTCTTAATCGCCGATTTTTCCATTTCGATATCGCGGGTTGAAAAGTAATAGTAGAGGCCGTTTCTTTGATTCACTGAGCTTTTACGCTCGTTCTTATGATCGTTGCTCATTGCGTGGCACTTATTTATTTAAAACAATGCACTAGTTTTTTGTTTTAGCACATCACAACTGTTAGAAAAAGCTTGTCTATTGCTTTTAATAAATTGTGGTTAAGCGTTTTTTCGCATATATTGGGTTACCCCAGATTTTTTTTTTGTGTTGCTGTTTTCCTTGAGCTCGGGCAAAGCACGTCCACTCAGTTCGGTAGTTCGTCGACAACGTCCAAGCAAGCAACAAGCAACAACTTATGTTTGAGAAATTTTTGGCGCAATAACGAGTCATATATAGCCGAGTGGTAGAGTTATCGGCTGGTGAGGCATCCACTTAATTTTTAAATTGAAATTGATTATTATTATATTTAAATTTTTTTTGGTTATGTCAAAATTATGTACATAATATATATATATATAAATAAAAGAGAAATTGAATTCTAACATCCTAAATTGGAGATGGGTCCCACGGCATGTTGTCAGTTCTCGTAGTGGAACCCGCTGTAAAAATTAAAGCGTATGTTAGCGGGTTCCACGATTGAACGCCAGGCTGTTGTGAGAGGAAAAATTATATTTTATATTTTATATTTTATATTGGAACGGTAACTTTGACCCTAGCCTCACAGTGTAATGTCAAAGATATCAGCAATATAGTCAACTATCATTACTTCTTAACTCCATAGGATTCTTCTGTCACTATGACATCGGCCATAAGATAAAATATTTCCAAATTCAAAAATTAGTCAGGGACAGCAAAGCGGTAGAGCATTGGGCTAACTCCCGGTGGACCCGAGTTCAATTTTGACTAGGTGCCCTAGGTTTATAAATTAAATAAACATTTATGTAAAAATGTTTCATTTACTCTCACATAAAAAGCTCTAAAGATATAATCGTATTTAGGTGCGTTCCCCCTCACCAACACTCATTTTGAGCCAGAGCCGACATGGGTATTACGGAATCATTTTAGCGCCTGAGGAGGGACGCTTGGAGATGGTTCAGTACCAATTTATAGATTAATTAATGCAACTAGCTCAAAAACGGCGGAATGGGCGATCACCGCTTAAAAACAAAATAGTAGCGAAGTAGAATACGGTTTGGCCGTGAATTGTATTGTGAGTTATTTTCGCTTAGTGAATTCATAATAGATGATGATAGTCAAAAGAAGATAGAAATAACCTACTCTTTTTTAAAATTTTTTTTTATTTTAAGCTTGATTTTATTTATTGGATCTTCTCTTTATGAGTCTAACAATAAGGTTGCAAATCTTAAAATAATACGTTAACTAACAGTTTAATTTAACTGAATAGAGACTACATGGTCCTAATAATTAGCGCTGGATTGGAAGGTCGTTGCGGTGTAGGCGGGAACTGCTAGAAATTCGCGTGAGGGCTCTCGCGAGATGATTTGGATGTACTGATAGCCTGTTGTAGTAGTTTGTTGTAATTTATGCTATCTCTTCTCTGACGAGTGGTATGTCAAGGTCCCTTTGAATGTTTGCATTCCGAACGTACCACGGTGCCCGGGTGATGGTTCTGAGAATTATTGACTGTGTTCTTTGCATTATATCCATACAGCTGTTACTGGCATTCCCCCACAACTGAGAGCCGTACATCCAGATTGGTTTCAGAAATGTGTTGTATAGGAGTACCTTATAGTCCAGGCTAAGGGGCGAGCGGCTATTGATAAGCCAGTGGAGGTTGCTGGCTTTGAGCTTTAAATGAGTTCTTTTGGCTTCAATGTGGCTGCGCCAAGTAAGACGTCTATCGAGTTGTACGCCAAGATATGTCACTTCATTTGCTACCGGAACCACTGTGTTGTTTGTAATAAGTGGGGGGCAGTCTTGCCTGTTAAGTGTGAACGTTACGTGTTTGCATTTTTGTTCGTTATCTTTGATTCGCCAGTCGGATAGCTATTTCTCCACTGCCACCAGGTGTTTAGCAAGTTGCGCCGTTGCTTGCTTGGGGCATCTCGATCGGCTTAGGATCGCTGTGTCATCAGCAAAAGTGGATGTGGTGAGTTGCATGCTCGTTGGGATGTCCGCAGTGTAGATAAGGTAGAGTGTTGGTCCTAACACGCTGCCTTGAGGAACCCTGGCACTGATGATGTAATCATCGGACATGGCAGCATTACATCTTACTGAGAATTTCCTGTTGTAAAGGTATGACTTCAGAAGTTTATGAGTGTTGGTTGGGAGCATTTCTGTTATTTTGTGTATTAAACCTTGTAGCCATACTCTGTCGAACGCTTGTGATACGTCCAGAAATATCGCAGTGCAGTACTCCCTTTATTCGAATGCATTTCTGACTTCTGAAGTTATGCGGTTGACTTTCTCGATGGTTCCATGTTTTTCTTAAAAACCGAATTGATGGGTCGGGATTTTGTTGTGTGTTCTGAGATGTGGGGTAATATGTGCCAAGAGGCATTTTTCGAAGAGTTTTGATAGACACGTTAGTAAACTAATTGGTCTATATGATGAAGCAATTGTGCGGTCTTTGCCAGGTTTTGGTATCATTATGATGATAGACTTTTTCCATCTCTCTCGGAAGTGTCCATGTCTCGTTATTGCATTGAAGAGTTGGCAAATAGCTCGAACTGCGCAGAGAGGAAGTTCTATAATCATTTTTGGTGATATTAGGTCGCGTCCTGAGGATTTTTTTTGGGTTGAGTTGTTCATTTATGATTTTGAGCAACTCGTGTGGTCTGAATACAATTGGATCATACGAAGATGTGTCGATATCTGATGTTGCTGGCAGTGAGATCCCGTTTGATGCTGTGTTGGGCTGAAATACATTTTGAAGATGTTCTGTAAATCTCTCGGCTCTTTCTCCGTCGCTGCGCGCCCAGTTGCCTGTGGAAGTCCTGGTATTGCAGGTTCTATTGGTGCGCTGAGTGATGAGTGTGCTCTCCAAAGTAGGAACTTGGAGCTCGTTGGGGATAACTGCTCTATGAAATGTTTTTGGGACCTTTCTTCTTCTTGACGGAGTGCAGCTGTGAGTCTTCGTGTAGCATCTTTAAACCTTTGTTTTGCAGAAGGTGATCTGTTGGATTGCCAGTCTCGCCGTGAGCGTCGCTTTGCTTGAACAAGCTGTTCTATTTCATTGATTGTACTATTGATCTATTGATTGTACGAGGTTTCTTGCGTTTGTGGGGTTGACATGCGAGCTGCTGCGACCAAGACGGATTCAAGGGCGTTTGTGGATAAGTTGATATCAGCTTCGTCATTCAAACGTGGATTCAACTCGATGTGCGAACTTACATACTTTTTGTACTTAAGCCAGTTGGTTTTATTCGTTGTTAGTCTGAATGGTTTATCTACCGCAACTGGATGTAGATTTAGTTGGAGGAGTGCAGGCGAGTGTTCAGACGATAGATCTGGTAAGGAGTTGGCGCTTATCAGTATGTAGGTGTCCCAGGTGACACACAGTCTAGTTTGTTGCTTGGTTTTATTATTGCATTGCATGGTACAACTGCCTTCCCTTTGGAGTCACCAGTCGAGATCCCCATTGCGTATGCTTGGCATTAAAGTCTCCTGCTGCTATAAATTGTTCGCTCAGAGAGTTGAAGTAGTCCATAAAGTGGGATTCGGATATTGTAAACCGAGTTGACAGTTTCCACACTTTTTGCTGCTGGGATCCTCTTTGTTTTTTTGGGCATTTGTGGGAGTCATGAAGTTCTCCACAAACAACGCATACTGGACGGAGCGTGCAGTAAGTCCTTGTGTGGCCGTATTCCTGAAAATTATTACACTGCACCGGCCCGTTTCTCTTATGCGGCTCTTCTACGGTTATTCTGCGGTGAAGTAGGAACTGTATAGTAAAAATTGGATCGACTTCATTTTTTTTCTGAGGCTTGGATTTGGTTTCGGGTTCAAGTTATACCTTGAACAGAGGTTGAGGCTTTCTTTCTCTATTAAAAATGTTAGGAACATTTTTAACATTAAAACCTTTTTCCTTCAGTGCGCCTGTAACGTCAGCTGGTGTTACTTCCGGTTCAATACCTTTAAGTACTACTTGCTGGCCTTTACTGCTTTTTAATTGGTACGTGTAGAAGTTTTTATTGTTGTCGTATAAATACTTCGACAAAATTTTGTAATTTACTCCCGTATTAGTCTGAACTTTTGTTTCGTGAATATTTCCCTTTGTTAGTGGAATTATGTGGAAATTGTCGGGTCCGATTAGATTTAGTATTGAGCTTACGAGAGCATTAGAACTTTTCTCTCTAATGTAAATCGGCGACGGTTTTGGCTTTTAATTGTCCCCTACGATGTGTTCAGGGGGTATTTCATCGGATTTATCTGCCAAAATAGCAAATCTGTTTGCTTCTATGGGCTTCTCTGGTGTGGATTGTTTTGAGGTGCCGCGAGTTATTTTGGCCGAATTACCAAGCCTAGAGTTCTGCGGGCTGAGCTTACGTTTTATTTGTATGTACCGATCCAGGTTCCTGTACTGGTGACCGCGGCTAAGCAGGTTGGCATGAGGGAGCGGAATGAGGTTTTGTCCAACAAGAGCGCTGGAAAGCAAGAGCGCGCCCTGCCTAGCGATATTGGATTAAGTTCATTACTCGGGCTTGGAGTTATTGATCGCGGTTGGGTAGTTTTTGTTGGGTTAGCGGTCGCTTTGTCGTGGGTTGACACGAATGAGTGGTATGCGTTGTTTCGTTGCAGAGAGCTTAATGTTTTGGATTTTCTTCTTGGTTATTTACACAAAATGTACGAAGTTCATCGCACTAAGCGTCTTTTCGCCCACTGTGTGTTGATGTTTATAGCTTGCACTTCTTTTATTTAAATTACTTGTAAGAAGATAAGAAAAAAAGAGAGAAAAAATAAACACGTCTGCACTCGCCGACGATCCGATTCCTTCGTTAATTACTTACTTAACTAATAGTATTGAAATAATAATGTGACTCGTGGCGTTAATATCGTAAGATACCTTACGGTTATGGTCTGATTACTGAAAGCTCTTATTAATTATAATAATAAAAATTCCTTATACGTTCCTTATACACATATTATAAGCATAAGCACGTCTTATTGTTATACACATTACACGAGCAATAGACAAACAAAAGATCGAGGCGAGAACAAATGGATTAATTTGGTTAATTTGGAGGCCGGAACCGCACTTAGTAAAGGTCTGAATTCCAAAATTCAAAATCCTTCCATCTCACTTCACAGCGCACAAATATTAAGAAAAATGGCTCGTATTTTGGCGAGGCCATTATATTATTAGAAATTCCATTTAATTTTATTAAATTAAAATTTCGTTGACAAAGATTGACCTGTATATTCAGAAAGTTTTTTTGTACAGATTGTATGTTGAGGATGTATTTAATATTTTTGTTATGTGTAGGTCATTAAATTGTTTTCACCGTCTTTTAATAAAACCAAGCACCCCATTGCCTTATTAACCATTGAACATATATGATTGGTAAATTTAAGTTTCAAATCTAATAGGACATCCTGATGCGTTAATCGTTCTTAGGCGTACCCATAGAGACAGTCCGTATCCTGGTGAGGACTAGATCGAAAAAAGAAAGGAAAGTTAACTTCGTGCAGAGCCAAAGTTGATATACCCTTGCAGTTAAGAAGCAGCTTATATTATTAAATATATATCGGATCGTATATAGTTGGCCGATCTATCAATTTTCTAATAAAAATGTTGGAAACAGCCCCAAGAATCTTTAAAAATAGGTCGTGCCATATCCAATCGATCAGTTATATGGCATCTATAAATTTAATTTGGCAAATCGGATTACTTTGCCAAAAATTAAATCTGTACCAAGTCCCCTCGTTCTAACTAAAAAAGAAACACCGAAGTTATGCCGATAGCCGATCCTTTTGAACTTTTTTAGATAAGATATTTTGGCTAAATTTATTGTTTTTTAGTTAAAAAGCACCCAAGTTATGGCATTGAGAATCTGTTATATGGCAGCTATAGGGTAAAGTCGAGCGATCCCGACTTATACACCTGCAAGGAAAAGAAGGATGTGTGCAAACTGAGAGACTAGTTTGCGTAGAAATCGACAGACAGACGGACATGGACATATCAACTCAGGAGGTAGTCCTTATCAAGAATATATATACTCTATAGGGTCAGAGACGTCTCCTTCACTACGTTACACACATTTGATCAAAACTATAATACTCTCTGCAAGGGTAAATAGTTTATATTCGTAAATAGTTTATATTTCGATCGATTTTTTCTTCATCGTTTTTGGCTGATGTTTTTGCACGTAAATGTTCTCTGACCAAAAACTGACGGAACAAATCGTATTGAACATCTGCACGGGAACGCGTGTTTTGAAAGATGACGTATGCCATCTTTATGTCAGCTTTTGTTTTGGCTTTGATGCCAGCCGAGATATCAATCTAAGAAGTGTCAGCGGCAAACCGGGAAACAAATATATGTTTCGAAGGTGTTATCACCTGTAATGGTTTTGGTGCCGCTGTTACTAAGACTGCGGCATCAGTTCGTACCAGAGGTTCGAACGGTTGATTACCTTGTGCGGTGACTTTTAAGGGGGCTTGAATTATTGCGTCTGGTGGCATCACTTAAAGCGATGCCACTGAGGACAATTGCCTGTTTATACTGAGATATTTTGAAGCCAAGTCCGGTCCGAGAATTTTTCCAAGTCCGGTCCTTAGGTTGGCCAGAGGCTACATGATTGTCGGCAGAACAATCTGAAGATTATCGCCACAAGCACATCCCTAACTGCGGATTTCTTACTCTTTGGAGACTCATTTAGCAGCTGAAGACTACTAAACTGTGAATCAAGCTTTCGCAAAACTGTGAATATTTTGCGAAAACCGATAAACAACTATTTAAATCAACTTTTGATCTGTCTTATTAACGACCTATTTTCGTCCTGAACGGCACGACAGCCGTCATAGCCGAAGTGGAAACCAAACAACCATACGCAAAATGTCATTCGAAACTGAGGCCGTTAACCCGGAACTCTTATCGTGTACAACGATTTTTCAGAGCCAGCAGTGGTTGGTAGGCAGGGATGATGAGATAGTCACGCATTCAGATAAAGAAACAAAGTTTTGTCAAAAGGTTTCATGTGCCAGATAGTGCCTGAAGACCAAACATTGGTTGGTCCAGACCCCTGGTCTTCAGGCACTATCTGGCACATGCAACCTTTTGACAAAACTTCGTTTCTGCGGCACAGAAAATAAACATGCGCCTTGGTGTCAACTTTTTCATTAAGCTATTTGTAGCTGGGGAGTATAAAATGGATGAATGGACGAGGGCAACCAGTGTTTCAGAAGGTGAATACCCTAAAACCAAGAGGGACTTGCCTCATATATACCCGTAGAACACCGCATTTTATTGAATTTGGTACTTGCATGCATCGTCGTGACATTAGCGGCATGGTTTGACAGAAGCTTATTGGGTGCGCGCTTGAGCTAAAATCAGGTCCGTCGCCCTTGTTGCAATGAAATAAAAAGGAGCATACTGGGTACAGAAACAAATACATAGATACTTTAAAGTGCCGAATGGGTCAAGAAAATCTTCTGATCAATGGACTGTTAGGTCAGAGCTAATAAGCACATTAGACATAAGAAATGATTTGGTGCGTAATGGCAAATTGGCAAGGGGTTTTTAAAAGACTAAACCATCATTAACATGATTTCGTGGGTTCATTTCAACCAGGCTTCAACCACTCTCCGTAAACGAAATGAATTGCTTTTTACTTTAAAAGAAAACTTACAAAGTTTTTAATATTTAGCCGAACTAAATAAGCTACCAAGAAATAAAACTTTAAGGACACAAAAAATTCAGAGTCGATAGAATAGAGCTTATCAGAAAAGAAGGACGATTATCACACGCGAACGTTCCTTACGTCAGAAACATCATTTTTTGGCAGCTTTATTTTAATATCATCATCGATGTAATATGCACATAGAAGCATTTAAGTTTTAAGTGCTTTTTATTTAATTGCTTTTTAAGCAAGGATTGTTATTGTTAGCAAGTATCAGCGGCACTAAAAAGATTTTTTGATCGACGTTGGATCAGAAAGAAGCTATTCTGTATTCGGTATCCAAGAGCCGGATAAAATAGAGCAAACATTGAAATGGTACAAAATTTTATACTCGGATCACCAACAAGTGCAGCCAACTGCAGGTGAAATTTCATATTTTACCACCTAACTGTCTTGTTTTGGTTTCCACTAGAAGTGAGCAATGAATGTCGCCAAACTTTTATAAGTGTGAAAGTAAAATGAAGCAGTGCTTAACTACGAGGAGATAGCGAATGTTATAGTGCAGACTGAAGCCCATATCCACGGGAAACTACTTGTCGTCGGACGAAGAAGTTTTAGAAGAGTATTGGAATTATCAGGCGTCAAGGGCTTGCCCAGCGGACCTTTATCAAACGACCAGTAGGGGCTCAGCCAACACTCTTATTTGAAAGAGCACCCTCGAAACTAAAACCTCTGACTTTGCCGATCAAACAATTACGGAGAATTACATCTCCTGAAGGCAGGCTGAAATAGCAACATATAGAGTACTTGAGTCTTATGAAAGCAGCAGTCGGTTTTATCCAGTAGTCGCGATCCTCAGAGACAAAATAAGAGGACCAGCGTCTGCGTGACAAATTTCCATGCCATACTGGCACGCTTAGACTTCACGTGTGCGGATAAAACTCCGACGCATGTAATTCAACAAGAATTAAGTTTGGTAAGGCAAGGAGATTTGCCTTAAATACTCTGAGGTAGAACGGAAGCAAACTCTTCTAACAAATTAAAATGTTATGATCCATGACGCTTACGCAGCAGCCGTTCTGAACTAAAAATTCAGGACGCCCTGCAAAAGTTCATATCCGGCCAAAAAAAATCATTTAAGGTGGCCGTATTTCCTGCACAACCACAAGATTTGCCATCAGCATTGGCTTTGGCCCAAGAAGCCGAATCGAACAACGAAAGAAGTGCTTTTGCGGAAAGTTTTGCGCGACACAGCGAGGAAAAGGTGAATAGACCAAGCAACCAGCGACAAGCGGGTGGGATGAATTGGCCCACAGACTAAGAACAGAGCCGGAATATGGGGGCAATGCAAAAGACCCCTTACTTTGCCAGAATATCAACCAAGCAATAATCAACCCGGTTCTTCTAAACGAAAATCATATAATAATACGGGAAACGTCCACAGCCAACCAAGGGCGGAGCCAATGGATGTCGATACCTCATCCCGCTTTAGACAGCCGTCGGCATGGGTAGCAGGGCACTCGACAAGGACCCAAAAAAACGACAAATCAACTTCATGCCCGAGGAACGGTCCGGCGATGAAGACTACGATTCCGTTGCGCAGACATGCGCCACAAAAATAGAGGATGATCTGGATGCGTGAGACTCTATTAATTGTTTTAGGGTAAATTAAAAAAAAAAAAAGATTGTAACAAAATAACTAATACAATAAATTTTTTACGAACAAAAATATTACAAAATTATATAAAAAAAAATAATGACTATTACACTTCCTGCAGCCATTTTTATACCCTTGCAGAGGGTATTATGATTTTGGTCAAAAGTTTGCAACGCAAGAGACAAGAAGAAGGAGACATCTCCGACCCTATAAAGTATATATATTCTTGACCAGGATCACCTCCTGAGTCGATATGAGCATGTTCGTCTGTCCGTCTGTCTGTCTGTTTCTACGCTAACTAGTCTCTCAGTTTTAAAGCTATCGAGTTGAAACTTTGCCCACATCCTTCTTTTGTTTGCAGGCAGTATATAAGTCGGACCGGTTAGGATCGGTCGGAAATGCCATAACTTTGGTGTATTTTAAGTTAAAGGGTTGGGATTTCAAATCCAAATTTCATCAGGATCGGCCGACTATATCCTATAGCCGCCATATGACTGAACGACCGGAAATGCCACAACCTTAACTGCAAGGGTATATCAACTTCGGCTCCGCCCGAGGTTAGCTTTCCTTTCTTGTTATTATTAATTCTGACCCATGTCCACGGGCCGCAACCAACACTTTTATTCGAAAGAGCGTCCATGAAACTAGGACCACCGAATTTGCCAATCAAACAATAGAAATGACTCATAAACAACTTCTAGCCTTCCAAAACGCCATGAAAGGCGCACTCGAAAAGCAAAAACTAGAATTTGATGAGAAGGTAGCAAAACTCATTAAAAATCAAAACTCCAGATAGCAAAACGTATCAGGAAGACTCTATTAATTGTTTTAGGGTAAAGTCCCTACTCCCGTATAATACACGTACGCTGGCAGGAAAGGAAATACAGCTTTTAATCGATACAGGTACTTCAAAAAATTATATTACCCCACTCCCGGGGCTGAAAGGCGTCATGGCTGTGGACATCTCTTTAAACTTAAAGTCAATCCACGGCTTTACAACAATTTACAAAAAATGTTTGGCTTTAATATTCAATGTTAAATCACCAATTTTTATTCTTAAAGTTCTGAACAATTTTGACGGTATTATCGGTCTCGACTTACTTAAATAAGTGAATGCGAAACTCGATTTTTACCGGAAATATTTTATATACCAAAGCAGAAAATGTCAAATGATAGGGGAAAAATACAAAGCCTTCGCTAATCCATGCGAGGAACTTCCTTTCAATATAAATACCATTTCTACAATAAAAACAGATGGGGAGACGGTGTACTCAAAGGCGTACCCGAACCCCTTGGGTGTAACTGAGTTCGTCAACGCAGATGTTAAACAATTTCTAGCGGACAGCATAATAAGGCGATCCAAGTCTCCTTATAATAACGCAAAGTGGATTGTGTACAAAAAAGGAACCGACCAGAACGGGGTCAAAAAGAAGCGACTCGTTATCGACTTTAGAAAACTAAACGAAAGAACCGTAGGTGACAGATACCCTATTCCTGCGATTTCGACAATATTGCCAAACCTAGGCGAGTCAAAGTTTTTACAACACTCGACTTTAAAGCCGGCTTCTACCTAATAGAGCTAGCAGAGAGAGACCGACAGAAGACGGCTTTCTCAATAAAAAATAGTAAATACGAGTTCTGCAGATTGTTATTTGGTCTGAAAAATGCTCCGAGCATTTTCCAAAAAGCTATCGATGAAGTACTACGAGATGGAGTTTTAAAGATATGCTATGTTTATGTTATCATAATATTCTCGAAGACAAAAGAGGACGATCTTGATGAAATAAGCTGGGTCCTGGACAACTTTCTGAAGAAAGCATGAGAGTATCTCAAGAAAAATCAAAGTTTTTCAAAAAATATATAGTAACCAATAATACCAATCGAGAAAAATGAGCAATGAAATGAACAAGGAACAGATAGAAACATTTTGCAGAATAAGAAAAATCTTAACATCAGAAGTTGTTTTAGTTTCCTATCCACGACGTGTTTTTTATTGTGCTCCGGGAAAAAATATTCAATTAAATCATAAAAGCGCAGTGACTGGTCTAAGAAATCTACAATAACGCGAAAAGACGCTTTTTGCGATGAAATCGCTAATGTTTATATTGATTAATTAATTAATTAATATAAAACAAAACTCTTAAAACTCAAACTAAATCAACCTCGACTGCAATGAGCTTAAACGACGTTCGCACACAACGTCAACGTGAGCAAGACGAGAGACGGCTCTCAGTACAAAGAAACAACGCGTACTTCTCTTTTAAAGCAACGGAAAACCATGCAAGCTCTGATCAAGCGCGGTCAATTACCCCCAACTTGACCAAATTCTTAAACGTAGAGAGCGAGAGAGCGCGTTCCTGCTCCCCCTCGATACCATCGATGTCTCTGCAGCCAAAGAGTGCAGCAACTAGCACCTCAATTTCTTTGACAACGTCAACAGTAACAACAACAACAACCGCAACTATATCGACAGCGCGTTTAACGACGTCATCAGCTAGCAGCACAAATAGTAATACGTCCGCGCTGCCCGAAAACCAAAACAAAAACAATGACTATATTAAGCCGGCTGTGCAGACTGGCATGGATCGCTACATCCAAATCAAAAGGAAGCTGAGCCCCCTGAATTCCAAACGCAAAATAACCCGTGGCAATGCTAGCCTAGCAGCAAAAGAAACGCCCATTAACTCAAACCGATTTAAAATTTTGGCAGACGCCGATGAGGTTGAGGTGGTCGAATCCACTGAAGTTAAGAAAAGGAAGCCAAAACCTCCGCCTATCTATATACGCGAAAAAAGTTCCAATGTTCTTGTCAACAAAATTATTGAGCTTATTGGTAAGGATAACTTCCACATTGTAAAGGGCAACATTCAAGAAACAAAATTTCAAATGAAGTCTGAAGATAACTACAGAGTATTATCAAAATATCTTACCGAGAATAAAAAGAACTTTTACACGTATGGGCTAAAAAGCAGCAAGGGCCTGCAAGTCGTACTTAAGGGCATAGAGCCCGAAGTAACGCCTGCAGAGATAAAAAAGGCGCTACAGGAGAAGGGTTTTAGCGCCAAGACAGTCTTTAATATCCTTAACAGGGATAGAAAGCCGCAGCCGCTCTTTAAGGTTGAGCTCGAACCAGAAACCAAGCTCCTGAAGAAATACGAAGTGCACCCAATATAAAATCTTCAGTACCTGCTGCACCGCAGAATTACAGTTGAGGAACCGCACAAACGCAATGGCCCGGTACAATGTGCGAACTGCCAGGAATATGGCCATACAAGGTCATACTGTAAACTGCGCCCGGTGTGTGTAGTTTGCGGAGAGCTTCATGACTCCGCACACTGCCCAGCGAGCAAAGATGACAGCAACTCGAAAAAGTGCGGCAACTGCGGTGGCAATCTCACTGCTAATTATAGAGGATGCCCAGTCTATAAGGAGCATCCACCAGAAAGGAATAGCTGCCCGCACCCAAAATGGACAGTTCACGGCGTCCAGATCAAACCCTGAAGTCTTCTTCTCGACTGCAGCCAGATCCTCACTAGGACCCATTAACTCTGACAAAAATGTGACATACGCAAGCGCCTTAAAATCAGGACTGGCGAAACCTGCCTGCTCATCTCTGCAATCAGCATACCAAGAACCGAACACGGCTCAGCAACATCAACCAACAGAGCAGCCAAAAAGCAACTTTGAAGCTATGATATGCAGCCTACAACAAAGCCTGACGGAATTTATGTCGTTTATGCGCACAACTATGCAAGATTTAATGCGAAACCAAAATCTATTGATTCAAATGCTGGTTTCACAACAATCCAAATAATGGCTTTCCTACGGATATCTACGTGGAACGCTAACGGCGTTTCGCAACATAAACTTGAGTTAGCTCAATTCCTACTCGACAATCATATCGATGTAATGCTGCTTTCGGAAACACACCTTACAAACAAATACAATTTTCAACTACGAGGATATTCATTCTACGGAACAAATCATCCAGATGGTAAAGCACATGGTGGGACTGGAATTCTAATCAGAAGCCGCATAAAGCACCATTATCAAAACAAATTTGCTAAAAACTACCTACAGGCCACATCTATAAATATACAACTAAATACCAACCAACTAAATGGCAACCAACTTACACTAGCCGCCGTATACTGCCCCCCTCGCTTCAATATAGCTGAAGATGAGTTTATGCAGTTTTTCAACACACTTGGAGACCACTTCATAGCAGCAGGAGACTACAATGCCAAGCACACACACTGGGGATCCCGTCTCGTGACTCCAAAAGGGAAGCAGCTCTATAATGCAATTATTAAAGCCAAGAACAAGCTCGACTATGTTTCTTCTGGCACACCAACATACTGGCCGGCAGACCCAAGGAAACTACCAGATTTAATAGACTTTGCGATTACCAAAAACATCCCTAAAAATCTGATAAGCGCCAATTGCCTATCGGATCTTTCATCTGATCACTCGCCTGTCCTGTTTAATCTACTGCGACATCCAGGAACATTGGAACAACCATTAAAATTTACCTCACAGAGAACCAATTGGGTTAAGTACAGAAAATATATCAGCTCACACATTGAGCTAAGTCCTCATCTCCACGATGAAGCCAACGTAGACAGCTTTGTTAATTCACTTGAGCCTGTACTCGTCTCTGCAGCTCGAGCCTCAACATCGCAAACTATATATACACAAAGCAATAAAAAGACAAATCTACAAATCGAACAGCTCGTCCTCGAAAAGCGGCGTCTACGTCGCGAGTGGCAATTCCACAGATCGCCATCTGCTAAGTAAAGCTTTAGACATGCCTCACGTCAACTTACTAAAGCCCTTCAGCAAGAAGAAGCTTATGTCCACCGCCGCTATATAGAGCAATTGTCAACTTCTAGTACAAAACACTCACTATGGAGAGCTCACCCAACTCTAAGCTCACCGAAAGAAACCGTGATGCCTATTAGAAATCCCACAGGCGGCTGGGCGCGCAGCGATGCAGACAGAGCCAGCACGTTTGCCAATCACCTTAAAAATATCTTCCAACCAAATCCGGCCACTAGTGCCTTTACTTTGCCGATTTTACCATATGAGCCTCAGCTTCAATATGAACCAATCGAGTTTCGCCCAAACGAAATCGCCAATATCATCAAAAACCAACTAAATCCGAAAAAATCACCAGGCTGCGACCTCATAACTCCCAAAATGATCATTGAGCTTCCATATTGCGCCGTCTGCACTATCACCCAGTTCTTCAATGCCATCGCAAAACTTGGCCACTTTCCAGCGAGATGGAAAAAGTCAATTATAATAATGATAGCAAAGCCGGGAAAAGACCACACAATTCCCACGTCGTATAGACCTATAAGCCTACTTTCATGCTTATCTAAACTCTTTGAGAAATGCATTCTGACTCGAATAAACACATACCTAAGGATCCAGGAAGGAATCCCGTCACATCAGTTTGGGTTTCGTGAAAAGCACGGAACAATTGAGCAGGTCAACCGGATATCAGCAGAAATTCGGAATGCATTCGAAAAACGCGAGTACTGTACCGCAATATTTCTAGATGTCTCTCAAGCATTTGATAGAGTCTGGCTAGAAGGTCTAATGTACAAGATCAAGACAATGCTCCCTTGTAATACCCACAAGCTTTTAGAGTCTTACCTTTACGACAGAAAATTTGCTGTGAGGTGCGACACTGATGTATCTGACGAATTCACTGTTCGGGGTTCCTCAAGGAAGTGTACTCGGACCAACATTATATGTTCTCTACACAGCAGACATCCCGACAAGCACACGACTAACAACATCTACGTTTGCTGATGATACAGCTATTCTTAGCCGCTCAAAATGCCCGATGCAAGCAACTGCGCAGCTAGCTCTTCATCTGGTGGATGTTGAAAAATGGCTATCAGACTGGCGAATTAAAGTAAACGAACAAAAATGCAAGCACGTTACGTTCACCTTGAATAGGCAAAACTGCCCGTCCCTTACGCTAAACAACACCCTACTCCCGCAAGCAAACGAGGTAACATATCTAGGAGTACACCTCGATAGAAGACTCACATGGCGTCGGCACATAGAAGCTAAAAGAACCCACCTAAAGCTAAAAGCCAGCAGCCTTCATTGGATTATCAACGCTCGGTCTCCCCTTTGCCTTGAATATAAAGTCCTGCTGTATAACTCGGTACTTAAACCCATATGGACGTACGGCTCCCAGTTATGGGGGAATGCTAGCAATAGCAATATTGACATAGTCCAGCGAGCTCAGTCGAAGATCTTGAGAACAATCACCGGGGCACCGTGGTACGTTCGCAACGAAAACATACATCGCGACTTAAACATTCTTCCAGTCAAAGATGTGATCGCAGAACAGAAGGAAAAGTACCTTAGCAAGCTATTGTCGCACCCTAACCACCTGGCGAGAGGTCTAACAAGGTTGAGCAACCAATCACGACTTCGTCGCAATGACCTACCCACCCAGCGACCGTCTTGAGGAACGTGCAACCAGAATGCAGTCTTAGTCTACTGTTAGTTAAATGTTAATGTTAAGATTTGAAACTTATTGTTAGTCTCAAAATTAAGAGAAGATCCAATAAATAAAAGCAAAGTTTAATAAAAAAAAAAAGTTTCCTATCTAAACTATAAGAAATCTGCGTGATAACAAAAAGAATTTTGCAGCTAACGAGCGAAAGCTCCTCGCTATAGTTTGGGCATTAAAAAACCTTCCCAATTATTTGTATAGAGTAAAAAATATACAGATTGTTGGGCCAAGCAGCCACCAAAGATTGCATATAAAATAATAATAATATTCTAAGCTGCAGCTGTTGTTATCAGCATGTTTCGTCTCTATTTTGTCCCCAGTTTCGCATGCGCTTTATTGTTATTTGTAGCGTATGCGCTTTGGGGAGCTTTGGTTGAGCTTCTGCGCAAGCTCTTGGTTTGGCGTTTTGTTGTGATTTGGAGTTGATTGGAGCCGCATATATTATGGTTAAATTGAGCCCAAAATAAATATATTGAAACTATAATTTGAAACGCGTATAGTTATTCGGCTGCTATTAAAAACTATTAATAGCTCAACATTTGGTGACCCCGACGTGATTATCATCCCGTTCAATTCTTGTGATCAGCATTAAAAGTGCCACTAAAACACCGTTGTTGTTTTTGTTGTCGCAAAGTTGCATTTTAATTTAATTGCACAATGGAATCTGGAGCTGAAGCTACTGCATCTGCTGCGTCAAGCCGTGAAAGGATGTTGCGGAGACGAGCAGAGGTAACATGTCAGGAAATGGAGGTACTGCATCGGAAGGTCAAGGCTGCGAAGCAGACCGACGATTTAACCATTCTGACCCTCGAGTCTATGGAGAAGCGTCTGTGCGACCGTTTCACCACGCTGCAGGAGGAATTGGAGGAACTAAACTACAGCGAGATCGGCAGCGATTTATATTGGCGATTCTCTCAGCTGGCTACGGACGTGCACGTTGACATCCAGGTGGAGGTGGCCAAGCGTTCTATGCGGGTTGCTGCTCACTCTACGCTGTTGGATGCTACCAATGGTGCTGGGATTTCAAACGCTCCATATAGGCCTGCTCCCTCATTGCCCCCGTTGCCAATGCCAACATTTAGCGGCGGCTATGCCGAGTGGCCGGATTTCTGCGCCCTATTTAGGACAACCATTGACAGCCACCCGCACTTTACCAAGATGGAGAAGCTCAGGTGGCTAATTTCCTGCCTGCGGGACTCAGCCCTGGAGACTGTGAGGGCGCTTGAGATTACCGACGCTAACTATGATGTTGCCCTCGACCTTTTGCGCAACCGTTTCAGCAACCGTCGCTTATTCTTCCAGGCTCACATCAACGAGATCCTGCAGTTAAGGGTAGTTGAGCCGGGATCCGTTGCTACTCTTCGAGAATTAGCTGACCGCTTCAATGGACATATGCGGGCCCTTATGAGTTCTGGAAGGTCGGCCGAAATTCAAGGATGCCTCCTCATCCAGATCATTTTTCAAAAGCTGGACCCTGCCACAAAGGCCAAATGGGAAGACTCTCTGGCAGGAAACACTGATGATAGCCTGCCAACTTGGGAGTCTATGGCACGATTCTTAAAGCAAAGGTGCCGGACTCTCGAAAGCGTTGACTTGTCTTTGGCGTATTCACCAGTTAACCAAGTAGGCCGAGGTAGATCCTCCAATAACCGATCCTCGTGCATGGTTATTAACGCCAGTCCGGCTCTATGCGCCCTGTGTGGTGTTTCGGTTCACGAGCTTCCTGCTTGTCCAAAGTTCAGTGCTTTGCCAATTGAGGAACGGTACGACGAAGTGCGGCGTCTGGCTCGCTGTTTTGTTTGTCTGGAGGATGGCCATCTCGCTCGCGGATGCTCCGCTTCCCGCTGCTCGACTTGCAATCACCGTCATCATATTCTGTTGCACCCTCGCGGGCAGGTTTCACCCGCACGAGTCTCACGTCCCATCGGTGCAGTTGCTGGTGCGAACCCATCCCGCTCAATTAACACTGTTCTGACCCAGGATCGCAATGCTGAGCTAGTGCTCCTGCCAACAGCAAATGTACTCGTTCGTGGTCGATCTGGAACCTTCCTGCCTTGCCGAGCGTTGTTGGATTCCGGTTCACAAGTGCATCTCATCTCGTCGCGGCTGGCGAATGAACTTCAGCTTGGCCGCTCCAAATGCTCCACAACGGTGGCCGGTTTCGGCGGCGCTGGATTTGAAACAGATGGAGCATCCGTTAATGTGTGCTTGAAGTCCCGCCTTAGCACATATTTAGTGGAAATTGAGGCTGTTGTAGCTTCACATATAACGGACTATCAGCCTAGCCAGGACATAGATGCTTCGGGCTGGAAGATTCCTGGCAATATGGACCTAGCTGACCCCAACTTCCACAAAACGCAGCGAGTGGACCTGCTGATTGGAGCCGGCTTATTCTTTGACCTGTTGTCGGCTGGCCAAATCCAGTTAGGTCACGGGCTCCCAATTGCTCAAAACACTCGATTTGGCTGGGTGTTTTCTGGCCACGGTGGACTATCACGGGATGTGTCGGCGCTCTGTGGTAGGGAGGACAACCCATGGAATAACCTCTGCAATAATGTGACTGCTGCCCCTTCCAAAATTCTTATTGAAGGCCCACCCTTCAATGGGGGGAGGATGTTGGGCCAAGCAGCCACCAAAGATTGCATATAAAATAATAATAATATTCTAAGCTGCAGCTGTTGTTATCAGCATGTTTCGTCTCTATTTTGTCCCCAGTTTCGCATGCGCTTTATTGTTATTTGTAGCGTATGCGCTTTGGGGAGCTTTGGTTGAGCTTCTGCGCAAGCTCTTGGTTTGGCGTTTTGTTGTGATTTGGAGTTGATTGGAGCCGCATATATTAGGGTTAAATTGAGCCCAAAATAAATATATTGAAACTATAATTTGAAACGCGTATAGTTATTCGGCTGCTATTAAAAACTATTAATAGCTCAACACAGATCTTTACCGAGCTCATTTGTGGACACGTTCATTCTGTTTTAAGGTAAAGTAAGACATATAGTAAAAGTAAACGGCCGCCTTAACTTACTGAATACCTTGCAAGAAGAGGTTAATGCTGAAGTGGTAAGCGCAATACATTGCTCCCTACCAATCCTGGCCTTTATTTAACACTAACTAGTGTGGTTATTCTAGAACACTTCATTCAAACATTCAAAAAGATTTGTACAACACATAACGGAAAAAAACAAGCAAATAGAAATCATGGTAACCGAACACAATAGAGCGCATTGAGGAGCTAAAGAAAATGTGAAACAGGTCCTAAGAGACTATTTTTTTCAAAAATGTTCCGGTTAGCAACAAACGTAGCATCGAACTGTAAAATCTGTTCCACGGCAAAGTATAAAAGCCATCTATCCAAGCAAGCGGTGGCACAGGCACCGATATCCACTTCCGTGGGGGAGATCCTCTTCATCGACATTTTTTTCACAGACGGAACTCTTTTCCTTACGTATGGGGACAAATTCTCGAAATTCGCCACAGTACAGTTGATCGCATGAAGGGCTATTGTGGATGTGAAAGCTCCAATAATGCAAATAGCGAACTTTTTTCCAAAAGCAAAAACGATCTACTAGCGATCTAGCGATAACGAGAAAACCTTAAATTCCGAGACTATAAAATCTATTCTCTTGTACACCTATAACATTACAGTTTCTAACGCACCACCTCTACACAGCACTTCAAACGGTCAAGTAGAGAGATTTCACTGCACCCTGGCTGAAATAGCACGATGTAGAATTATTATTACAGACCTAGAAACCATTCTTATGGGCCTAACCCAAACAAAATTAAATATTGAAAGTCCAGCCATTCTAGATGGTACCGACGTAAGCGAATTCAGAGATAAACAGCCTCTTAATATTATAACTTCCTCAACTTCCTCTCTTTATCTCAAAGCGGGCGAACGTGTTTTTGTGCGCACTGCGTTTTCATAAAATTTTGATTATCAGCTTTCCATAAACAATCGGTGTTTATTTCTATTTACATAGCCCTGCTCTGCTTCTTCATCTCTGACGGTGTTCTTCTATTTCTATTGCTCCGTTTCTCGCACAATAGAGATGTTTATCTCTATTTCTTCGCATTTTACTAACTCGCACTAACTGCTCTCTTCAATCTTCTCCTTTCATTTCCCTGGTACAGTGGTACATGGTTCATCAATATTATTAATAAATTAATTATTGAATTTTTAACAATTTTTTATAAATTAATTATTTAAATTTTTAATAATTATGGAATTTAAATTGGTCTGTGCGTTGAAGTCTTGAAGACAATCCCAGCCTACCATCCGTCTAACCAGCCTACCATCCACTGCTGGCTCTGTGAAAACGTTCTACACGCTAAGTGTGCCGGGTTCACCGCCTCAGTTTCGGATGCAATCTCACGTAGGTCTGGTCTCCACTTTTGCTGTGACGGTTGTCGTGCTGTTCAGGACGACATGAGGCAGACTAAAAGCGGTTTCAAGGAGTTAATTAGTGGTTTTCGTAAAATCAATGACCAACTCTGTGCGCTCGATACACAGTTTAGTAGTCTTCAACTACTAAATGAGTCTCCAAAGCGTAAGAAATCCTCTTTTAGTGATGTGCTTGTGGCAAATAATCTTCAGCCTGCTCAGCCGACAACTAAGCAGCAGTCACCAAACAGGGTAATTAACCGTCCGGACCCTCCGGTACGTACTGATGCCGCAGTATTAATTACGGCGGTACCAAAACCCTTGCAGGTGAATTTTTGTTTCCTGGCTTGCCCCTGATATTTCTGAGATTGATATCTCGGCTTACATCAAAGCCAAAACAAAAGTCGACATAAAGGTGGTGGACATTACAAAATTTAAATATTCATACACCAGGCACACGTCATCTTTCAAAATACATGTGCCCTTGCAGATGTTCAAGACGATTTGTTCCGCCAGCTTTTGGCCAGACAATATCTTCGTCCAAGAACATCAGTCAAGTACGGTGAAAAAAAAACAAATCTGTAAGTGTAAAACTCCCACATGTTACGGCCACTAAGCCACCTTCCACCTCAGTTTAAAAAAAATAATGTCTTCACTAACATTTACCTATCAGAATATTAGAGGGTTGCGTAGTAAACTTCCCAAACCGTATTCTGATAGTTCTTCCTTTGCATATCACATTATAGCCTTTACAGAAACTTGGTTAAAGCCGGAGATCTTAAGCTCCGAAGTTTTTTCCTAGTAGGTACACCACTTTTAGGTGTGATAGAACTCTGCGAAGGGGAGGAGGAGTTTTAATCTCTGTAGACTCCAAACTAGCTTCTGAAGAGGTAAAATCACAAGAGTTTGGTGACATTGAATTCCTTTGCATCAAAATCACTTTGTCCAATCAATCTTTGTATGTTACCTGTTCTTACATACCACCTTCGTCCGAACCGCCAACATACTGGCAAAATTTGTCCGCTATTCGTTTGGTTTTCGATCGTCTGTCTGATGGTGATCAGCTGATAGCTCTGGGTGACTTTAATATCCCAGAACTTATGGTCAAATGTCAAATGTTGAACATTCACCGTCTTTACAGCTTAACTCCCACCACGACTTCCCTGTGGGCATGTTTGACATGTCCCTCGGGCAAATTAACCACGCTAGAAATTCTTTAGGTCGGCTGTTGGACTTATGTTTTGTTTCTGATCCTAAAGGAACTACTCTTTCCAGAACTTTACCCCTTTCTGACCCTGAGGATCCATATCATCCCACTCTTGAGCTTTCAATCGAAAACAACTCCTTAATTGACTTTATGTTTACACTTAAATCTCATGAAGTTCCTTTCTTCCGTAAGGCTGAATAAGTTAATCTCGGAATTTGATTGGTCTGATTTACTGGCATGCGAGGATATAAACATCGCATTAAAAAATTGTATTTCACTTTAAACTCATTTTTCGACGCTTGCAGTTAGTTATTCAAGATACTTAGTAGCTCGGTCCAATTGGGAATATCCGTCCGTCTCAACGAATCCGCCTTGGTATACAAGGCACCTTATAAATTTAAAGAATAGTATGAGTAGATTTTTAAAAAAACATAGATTATCTGGCTGTACAGTTAGCTGTTCAAGATACTTAGTAGCTCGGTCCATATGTGCATGACGCAGAATGTTATAGGAGTTATATTCCCTACAGCGGCGAATTCAGTTTACTCAGGATCCGAAGCAGTTTTATAACTTTATAAACACAAAGCGTAAGCAGTGGGGGAAAAGATACATGTTTAGTATCTTTTCCCCCACTGCTTACGTTTGAGAACTCTTATGCGAACACTGATCAGGCAATGGCCGATCTCTTTGCACAGTTTTTTCAAACTACGTATTCACTAGCAGCAGTCCAGCTCAGCCTTACACTTATAATATCGAATCAGCCAACCTTATATTTTGCCCATCTTTCGATCAAAGTGGTGTATTTTCGGATCTTCTTAAGGTCAAGCCCGTGTATTCGCCAGCATATCTCTAAATTGTCAGCAATATCAAAGCTCTTTGGAAACCTTATCACTCCATATTTGCAACTACATAGTTGTTCAATAATAACTCCGTGCCATGGCTTCATGAAGCGCCGCTCCACCACTACCAACTTATTGGAGCTAACATCTTTTATCACGGATGGCTTCCGGAATGGCTTACAAACAGACGTCATATACACTGACTTCAGTAAAGCATTTGACTTTGTTAACCATTCGCTTCTTATAAGTAAACTCAGTCTTTTGGGATTCCCAACTGATCTTCTAATCTGGATTTCGAGCTACTTATCTGGGAGAACCCAACGTGTTTTCTTTAAAGATGTTACCTCGCGTTTAGTCCGCGCCACATCTGGGGTGCCCCAAGGAAGCCATCTTGGACCCCTACTTTTTACACTGTTTATTAACGACTTTCCCTTGCCTTAACTAATTCACTTGTACTTATGTACGCTGGTGATGTTAAGCTATATACAGATATTCTTTATTAAGCGAAGACCGTAATAATGAAGTGAATACGGAAGTTCCCAAAGCCAAGCAAAAGCTGCCACCCATTTACATACGTGATTAAAACTGCACCGATATGGTAAACTGTCTCGCTAAGCTAATTGGAAATAACAATTGTCATATAATGCCACTGACCAAGGGCAATATACGGGAGAACAAGCTCCAAGTCTACACGGCGGAAAATCATCGCTTAGCCACGAAATCTATACGACAACCAGAAAAAATATTACACCTACCAATTGAAGAGCAGCAAGTGCCTTCAAGTGGTCATAAAGGGTATTGAATCGTCGGAACCAATAAAAGAAATCATCGAAGCCCTTTCAAGCGCAGGTTTTAAAGTTAAGGGAGCCATTAATATCATCAACAGACAAAAAGTCCCCCAGCCTATGTTCAAAGTTGAGCTGCAACCTGAAACGAAAACAACTCCTAAAAATATGATTCATCCCATATACAAACTACAGTATCTTCTGCATAGAAGAATCGCGGTAAAGGAACCTCATAAGCGCAACCAACCTCTACAGTGTTCAAACTGCCAAGAATATGGACACTCAAAGTCGTACTGCACCTTGCGTGCAGTCTGTGTGGCTTGTGGCGGCCTCCATGGCATTGCCTTCTGTACCATAAATAAAACCGACCATAACTCTAAGAAATGTGGCAACTGCGGTGAAAATCATACTGCCAATTACAGGGGATGCCCAATTTATAAAGAGCTAAAATATCGTATGAATACAAAAAAAACCCTTACAACAACGTTCGTTTGCCATTCACACTAACCACCAAACCACCACGGCATCTTTGACTACACCTGGAGTTTCCTTCTCTAGCGCTCTACGATGGCCAGGACTACTAAATAGTGTAGGTTCAGCACCACTGGATCCTGAAAATATAGGATATCCACCTCCGCTTACGGGTACTACGAGGGAAAGATAAGGCCAAGAATCTGCAACCCCCGAAATAAAGGGTATGCAAAATAATATGCAGGAGCTCATGCAAAACAAAAATCGACTAATGGAGCTTTTAGTCAAACAAAAATCCAATTAGATGGCTTATTTGAGAATCTTTCTATGGAATGCTAACGGCATTCCAAAGCGCAAAAATGAACTTAAGACATTTCTTGATGATAATAATATCAATATTATTCTCCTCTCCGAAACTCATCTAACGAACAAAAACAACTTCTATCTGACGGGCTATATATTTCATGCAACAAATCATCCAGATTGGAAGGCTCATGGAGGAACTGGGATCCTCATAAAGCAGCGCATAAAACACCATTCCCTCCAACGAGTTGCTACAAATTCCTTGCAGTCAACTTCAATACGAATTCAGACCGTGGGAGGTCACCTAAACCTAGCTGCAATATACTGCCCACCACGCTTCTGCATATCTGATATGGGGTTTATGCAGTTCTTTGATACACTAGGCGATTGCTTTATAGCAGGCGGCGACTACAACCCAAAGGGTAGACAACTATACAACGCTTTGATACAGCAAGGACTAAACTAGACTTTCTATCACCGGGAAAGCCTACATACTGGCCAGCGGACCCACGGAAGAAGCCACTTTTGGATGACCTATCGTCTGACCATTCAGTTGTCCTTCTTCATCTATTTCAACATGCCGAATTATAAAATAATCAAATTTATCTCACATCAAAAAGGACAAACTGGCTTAGGTACAAAAAGTACATAAGCTCTCACATAAACATAAGACCGTAAATTAACTGTAGCAAGGACATTCAAGATGCAGTCAACCACCTGGAAGACATGATGACCTCAGCAGCAAAGCTCTCGACTCCTGCGACCACAGAAAAACCTCCATACTCCGCCACAAATTGCTTTATAGAAAATCTAGTCCGAGAAAAGCGGCAGCTCCGCCGTGAATGGCAGGCACACAGATCCCCTTCTTCAAAGGAAAGGCTAAAAACAGCGACACGAAGGCTCACAAAGGTCCTACGGAGCAGAGAAGAACTTGCTCAAAAATCATACATTGAACAGCTTTCCCCAAAAAGTACCAGGTGTCCTCTATGGAAAGCCCATCCTAACTTAAAGCCGTCCATAGAAGCAGATATGCCCCTTCGAAAACCAGATGGATATTGGGCGCGCAGCGATGAAGAAAAAGCAAGCGTCTTCGCTGGTCACCTTTGTAAAGTTTTTACTCCAAATCCAGCAGCCTCTCCTTCCATTCTTCCAGAGCTACCAATTCCAGATCCAATCCCAGCTATAGAATTTCAACCAACTGAAATCACTAAGGTCATCAAAGAGCACCTCAAGCCAAATAAGTCTCCAGGGTATGACCTCATTGCGCCGAAAATGATTATGGAGCTCCCTGCGTGCGCCATCAATTATATAAAAATTCTATTTAACTCTATTACAAAGCTTGGCTACTTCCCCCAACAATGGAAAAATCCATTATAATAATGATACCGAAACCAGAGAAAGACAAAACTTTGGCCTCTTCATATAGACCAATAAGCCTACTTTCATGCTTATCAAAGCTTTTTGAGAAACTTCTACTGCTCCGTATCACGCCTCATATGACTTCGAATAATATAATCCCTGAACATCAATTTGGCTTCCGAGAAAAGCATGGCACCATAGAGCAGGTGAACCGTATCACATCTGAAATTCGAACCGCCTATGAACAGCGAGAATACTGTTCTGCTATATTTCTGGATATATGCCAGGCATTTGACTGGCTGCAAGGACTTATGTATAAAATAAAGCTATTACTCCCACAAAACTGTCATGAGCTGCTCAAAACATACCTGCTTAATCGAGTGTTCACTGTAAAACAAAAAAACTTTAAAACAGAAGAGTTCGAAATTAAGGCGGGCGTACCCCAAGGAAGCGTCCTCGGCCCCACTCTATATCTTCTATATACAGCAGATATCCCAACAGACCAGCGTCTAACTATGTCAACATTTGCCGATGATACAGCCATACTAAAAAGATCTAAATGCCCGCTGGAGGCATCGAGAATCCTCTCCTCTCACCTTGCACTAATAGAAAAGTGGATGGCGGACTGGCGTATAAAGGTAAACGGTGAAAACTCTAAACACATTACCTTTACTCTCAACAGACAAAACTGCCCCGCTCCAACTCTAAACAATACCATAGTCCCCTCTGTGAATGAGGTCACATATCTCGGCGTCCACCTGGACAGGCGTCTTACATGGAAAAAAACATATTGAAGCGAAACGGGATCAATTAAGAACTTTTTTCCAAAAGCAAAAACGATCTACTGCGATAACGAGAAAACCTTAAATTTCGAGACTATAAAATCTATTCTCCTGTACATAACATGTATACCATTACAGATTCTAACGCACCACCTCTACACAGCACTTCAAACGGTCAAGTAGAGAGATTTCACTGCACCCTGGCTGAAATAGCACGATGTAGAATTATTATTACAGACCTAGAAACCATTCTTATGGGCCTAACCCAAACAAAATTAAATATTGAAAGTCCAGCCATTCTAGATGGTACCGACGTAAGCGAATTCAGAGACAAACAGCCTCTTAATATTATAACTTCCTCAACTTCCTCTCTTTATCTCAAAGCGGGCGAACGTGTTTTTGTGCGCACTGCGTTTTCATAAAATTTTGATTATCAGCTTTCCATAAACAATCGGTGTTTATTTCTATTTACATAGCCCTGCTCTGCTTCGTCATCTCTGACGGTGTTCTTCTATTTCTATTTCTATTATCTCTATTTCTTCGCATTTTACTAACTCGCACTAACTGCTCTCTTCAATCTTCTCCTTTCATTTCCCTGGTACAGTGGTACATGGTTCATCAATATTATTAATAAATTAATTATTGAATTTTTAACAATTTTTTATAAATTAATTATTTAAATTTTTAATAATTATGGAATTTAAATTGGTCTGTGCGTTGAAGTCTTGAAGACAATCCCAGCCTACCATCCGTCTAACCAGCCTACCATCCACTGCTGGCTCTGTGAAAACGTTCTACACGCTAAGTGTGCCGGGTTCACCGCCTCAGTTTCGGATGCAATCTCACGTAGGTCTGGTCTCCACTTTTGCTGTGACGGTTGCTGTTCAGGACGACATGAGGCAGACTAAAAGCGGTTTCAAGGAGTTAATTAGTGGTTTTCGTAAAATCAATGACCAACTCTGTGCGCTCGATACACAGTTTAGTAGTCTTCAACTACTAAATGAGTCTCCAAAGCGTAAGAAATCCTCTTTTAGTGATGTGCTTGTGGCAAATAATCTTCAGCCTGCTCAGCCGACAACTAAGCAGCAGTCACCAAACAGGGTAATTAACCGTCCGGACCCTCCGGTACGTACTGATGCCGCAGTATTAATTACGGCGGTACCAAAACCCTTGCAGGTGAATTTTTGTTTCCTGGCTTGCCCCTGATATTTCTGAGATTGATATCTCGGCTTACATCAAAGCCAAAACAAAAGTCGACATAAAGGTGGTGGACATTACAAAATTTAAATATTCATACACCAGGCACACGTCATCTTTCAAAATACATGTGCCCTTGCAGATGTTCAAGACGATTTGTTCCGCCAGCTTTTGGCCAGACAATATTTTCGTCCAAGAACATCAGCCAAGTACGGTGAAAAAAAAACAAATCTGTAAGTGTAAAACTCCCACATGTTACGGCCACTGAGCCACTTTCCACCTCAGTTTAAAAAAAATAATGTCTTCACTAACATTTACCTATCAGAATATTAGAGGGTTGCGTAGTAAACTTCCCAAACCGTATTCTGATAGTTCTTCCTTTGCATATCACATTATAGCCTTTACAGAAACTTGGTTAAAGCCGGAGATCTTAAGCTCCGAAGTTTTTTCCTAGTAGGTACACCACTTTTAGGTGTGATAGAACTCTGCGAAGGGGAGGAGGAGTTTTAATCTCTGTAGACTCCAAACTAGCTTCTGAAGAGGTAAAATCACAAGAGTTTGGTGACATTGAATTCCTTTGCATCAAAATCACTTTGTCCAATCAATCTTTGTATGTTACCTGTTCTTACATACCACCTTCGTCCGAACCGCCAACATACTGGCAAAATTTGTCCGCTATTCGTTTGGTTTTCGATCGTCTGTCTGATGGTGATCAGCTGATAGCTCTGGGTGACTTTAATATCCCAGAACTTATGGTCAAATGTCAAATGTTGAACATTCACCGTCTTTACAGCTTAACTCCCACCACGACTTCCCTGTGGGCATGTTTGACATGTCCCTCGGGCAAATTAACCACGCTTGGACTTATGTTTTGTTTCTGATCCTGATGGAACTACTCTTTCCAGAACTTTACCCCTTTCTGACCCTGAGGATCCATATCATCCCACTCTTGAGCTTTCAATCGAAAACAACTCCTTAATTGATTTTATGTCTACACTTAAATCTCATGAAGTTCCTTTCTTCCGTAAGGCTGAATAAGTTAATCTAGGAATTTGATTGGTCTGATTTACTGGCATGCGAGAATATAAACATCGCATTTAAAAATTGTATTTCACTTTAAACTCATTTTTCGACGCTTGCAGTTAGTTATTCAAGATACTTAGTAGCTCGGTCCAATTGGGAATATCCGTCCGTCTCAACGAATCCGCCTTGGTATACAAGGCACCTTATAAATTTAAAGAATAGTATGAGTAGATTTTTAAAAAAACATAGATTATCTGGCTGTACAGTCAGCTGTTCAAGATACTTAGTAGCACGGTCCATATCACCGTGCATGACGCAGAATGTTATAGGAGTTATATTCCCTGCAGCGGCGAATTCATTTTACTCAGGATCCGAAGCAGTTTTATAACTTTATAAACACAAAGCGTAAGCAGTGGGGGAAAAGATACATGTTTAGTATCTTTTCCCCCACTGCTTACGTTTGAGAACTCTTATGCGAACAATGATCAGGCAATAGCCGATCTCTTTGCACAGTTTTTTTAAACTACGTATTCACCTAGCAGCAGTTCAGCTCAGCCTTACACTTATAATATCCAATCAGCCAACCTTATATTTTGGCCATCTTTCGATCACAGTGGTGTGTTATCGGATCTTCTTAAGGTCAAGCCCGTGTATTCGCCAGGCCCTGATGGAGTACCAGGCTGTGTTCTGAAGTACTGCGCCGAGGCTCTGCGCAAACCGCTCGTTAAACTCTTTAATCTATCGCTGGAAACTTCGATCTTTCCCCTTATGTGGAAGGAATTCTTCATTATTCCGCTGCATAAAAAAGGGAAAAAATCCGACGCTGCTAATTATAGAGGCATCTCTAAATGGTCAGCAATTCCAAAGCTTTTTGAAAAACTTATCACTCCACATTTGCAACACCTATGTAGTTCAATAATAACTCCGTGCCAGCATGGCTTCATGAAGCGCCGCTCCACCACTACCAACTTATTGGAGCTAACATCTTTTATAACGGATGGCTTCCGGAATGGCTTACAAACAGACGTCATTTACACTGACTTCAGTAAAGCATTTGACTCTGTTAACCATTCGCTTCTTATAAGTAAACTCAGTCTTTTGGGATTCCCAACTGATCTTCTAATCTGGATTTCGAGCTAATTATCTGGGAGAACCCAACGTGTTTTCTTTAAAGATGTTACCTCGCGTTTAGTCCGCGCCACATCTGGGGTGCCCCAAGGAAGCCATCTTGGACCCCTACTTTTTACACTGTTTATTAACGACTTTCCCTTGCCTTAACTAATTCACTTGTACTTATGTACGCTGGTGATGTTAAGCTATATACATGTTAAGCTATGAAGTGAATACGGAAGTTCCCAAAGCCAAGCAAAAGCTGCCACCCATTTACATACGTGATCAAAACTGCACCGATATGGTAAACTGTCTCGCTAAGCTAATTGGAAATAACAATTGTCATATAATGCCACTGACCAAGGGCAATATACGGGAGAACAAGCTCCAAGTCTACACGGCGGAAAATCATCGCTTAGCCACGAAATCTATACGACAACCAGAAAAAATATTACACCTACCAATTGAAGAGCAGCAAGTGCCTTCAAGTGGTCATAAAGGGTATTGAATCGTCGGAACCAATAAAAGAAATCATCGAAGCCCTTTCAAGCGCAGGTTTTAAAGTTAAGGGAGCCATTAATATCATCAACAGACAAAAAGTCCCCCAGCCTATGTTCAAAGTTGAGCTGCAACCTGAAACGAAAACAACTCCTAAAAATATGATTCATCCCATATACAAACTACAGTATCTTCTGCATAGAAGAATCGCGGTAAAGGAACCTCATAAGCGCAACCAACCTCTACAGTGTTCAAACTGCCAAGAATATGGACACTCAAAGTCGTACTGCACCTTGCGTGCAGTCTGTGTGGCTTGTGGCGGCCTCCATGGCATTGCCTTCTGTACCATAAATAAAACCGACCATAACTCTAAGAAATGTGGCAACTGCGGTGAAAATCATACTGCCAATTACAGGGGATGCCCAATTTATAAAGAGCTAAAATATCGTATGAATACAAAAAAAACCCTTACAACAACGTTCGTTTGCCATTCACACTAACCACCAAACCACCACGGCATCTTTGACTACACCTGGAGTTTCCTTCTCTAGCGCTCTACGATGGCCAGGACTACTAAATAGTGTAGGTTCAGCACCACTGGATCCTGAAAATATAGGATATCCACCTCCGCTTACGGGTACTACGAGGGAAAGAGAAGGCCAAGAATCTGCAACCCCCGAAATAAAGGGTATCGAAGGAATGTTGTCCACACTTATAAGTTTAATGGTCACAATGCAAAATAATATGCAGGAGCTCATGCAAAACCAAAATCGACTAATGGAGCTTTTAGTCAAACAAAAATCCAATTAGATGGCTTATTTGAGAATCTTTCTATGGAATGCTAACGGCATTCCAAAGCGCAAAAATGAACTTAAGACATTTCTTGATGATAATAATATCAATATTATTCTCCTCTCCGAAACTCATCTAACGAACAAAAACAACTTCTATCTGACGGGCTATATATTTCATGCAACAAATCATCCAGATTGGAAGGCTCATGGAGGAACTGGGATCCTCATAAAGCAGCGCATAAAACACCATTCCCGCCAACGAGTTGCTACAAATTCCTTGCAGTCAACTTCAATACGAATTCAGACCGTGGGAGGTCACCTAAACCTAGCTGCAATATACTGCCCACCACGCTTCTGCATATCTGATATGGGGTTTATGCAGTTCTTTGATACACTAGGCGATTGCTTTATAGCAGGCGGCGACTACAACCCAAAGGGTAGACAACTATACAACGCTTTGATACAGCAAGGACTAAACTAGACTTTCTATCACCGGGAAAGCCTACATACTGGCCAGCGGACCCACGGAAGAAGCCACTTTTGGATGACCTATCGTCTGACCATTCAGTTGTCCTTCTTCATCTATTTCAACATGCCGAATTATAAAATAATCAAATTTATCTCACATCAAAAAGGACAAACTGGCTTAGGTACAAAAAGTACATAAGCTCTCACATAAACATAAGACCGTAAATTAACTGTAGCAAGGACATTCAAGATGCAGTCAACCACCTGGAAGACATGATGACCTCAGCAGCAAAGCTCTCGACTCCTGCGACCACAGAAAAACCTCCATACTCCGCCACAAATTGCTTTATAGAAAATCTAGTCCGAGAAAAGCGGCAGCTCCGCCGTGAATGGCAGGCACACAGATCCCCTTCTTCAAAGGAAAGGCTAAAAACAGCGACACGAAGGCTCACAAAGGTCCTACGGAGCAGAGAAGAACTTGCTCAAAAATCATACATTGAACAGCTTTCCCCAAAAAGTACCAGGTGTCCTCTATGGAAAGCCCATCCTAACTTAAAGCCGTCCATAGAAGCAGATATGCCCCTTCGAAAACCAGATGGATATTGGGCGCGCAGCGATGAAGAAAAAGCAAGCGTCTTCGCTGGTCACCTTTGTAAAGTTTTTACTCCAAATCCAGCAGCCTCTCCTTCCATTCTTCCAGAGCTACCAATTCCAGATCCAATCCCAGCTATAGAATTTCAACCAACTGAAATCACTAAGGCCATCAAAGAGCACCTCAAGCCAAATAAGTCTCCAGGGTATGACCTCATTGCGCCGAAAATGATTATGGAGCTCCCTGCGTGCGCCATCAATTATATAAAAATTCTATTTAACTCTATTACAAAGCTTGGCTACTTCCCCCAACAATGGAAAAATCCATTATAATAATGATACCGAAACCAGAGAAAGACAAAACTTTGGCCTCTTCATATAGACCAATAAGTCTACTTTCATGCTTATCAAAGCTTTTTGAGAAACTTCTACTGCTCCGTATCACGCCTCATATGACTTCGAATAATATAATCCCTGAACATCAATTTGGCTTCCGAGAAAAGCATGGCACCATAGAGCAGGTGAACCGTATCACATCTGAAATTCGAACCGCCTATGAACAGCGAGAATACTGTTCTGCTATATTTCTGGATATATGCCAGGCATTTGACTGGCTGCAAGGACTTATGTATAAAATAAAAATATTACTCCCACAAAACTGTCATGAGCTGCTCAAAACATACCTGCTTAATCGAGTGTTCACTGTAAAACAAAAAAACTTTAAAACAGAAGAGTTCGAAATTAAGGCGGGCGTACCCCAAGGAAGCGTCCTCGGCCCCACCCTATATCTTCTATATACAGCAGATATCCCAACAGACCAGCGTCTAACTATGTCAACATTTGCCGATGATACAGCCATACTAAAAAGATCTAAATGCCCGCTGGAGGCATCCAGAAGCCTCTCCTCTCACCTTGCACTAATAGAAAAGTGGATGGCGGACTGGCGTATAAAGGTAAACGGTGAAAACTCTAAACACATTACCTTTACTCTCAACAGACAAAACTGCCCCGCTCCAACTCTAAACAATACCATAGTCCTCTCTGTGAATGAGGTCACATATCTCGGCGTCCACCTGGACAGGCGTCTTACATGGAAAAAACATATTGAAGCGAAACGGGATCAATTAAGACATAAATCCAGAGGACTGCACTGGCATAAAGCCTATCTGGAAGTATGGCTCCGAACTTTGGGGCAATGCAAGCAGTAGCAAAATAGACGTTATCCAAAGGGCACAGTCTAAAGTGCTCAGAACCATCACAGGAGCTCCATGGTATATTCGCAATGAAGGTATCCATAGAGACCTAGGTATACCTCTCGTCAAAGTCGAAATTTCTCAACTCCAGGAAAAATAGAAAAGGAAACTCTCCACGCACCAAACAATCCCGATTAAGAAGAAATGACCTTCCAGCCCGTTGACATCGGAGGCCCCGTAGTATAGATGTTTACAAAGATAAACTAATTATGTATTAGATTAAGATTTTTAAAATTGTTGTTAGTCTCTTAATAAGAGAAGTTCCAACATATAAAAGATAAAAGTATAAAAAAAAAAAAAATCGGTATAAAATCGGTATTCTTACTTTTGCTCTTAGGGGACTTAATTGGGATGCAAATATTTACCTCCCCTCTTATCGTAGTAGACTTTTACTAATCAACTTACCAGTACGAACAAACCGTAGAACTATGCTGGGTGTCATGTCTCTATATAATCTTATTTATGGAAAGATAGACAGCCAGCATTTACTAACACGCTTAAATTTTAACGTTCCTAGTAGAAGGACTAGAAACTTTCGTCAGCCATTGTAATTCGACATATGCCCAACACGATCCGTTCAGGGTATTATGTTCGGACTACAATGGTCTCTACCACATCTTGTCACTTTGCTCTACTAACAATCTTAAATCACTTATAATAATCGCCTTATCTGTGCCCAACACGATCCGTTCAGGGTATTATGTTCGGACTACAATGGTCTCTACCACATCTTGTCACTTTGCTCTACTAACAATCTTAAATCACTTATAATAATCGCCTTATCTGTGCAACACTCTTCCTCGTGATATGTTTCTCCTACTTTTCGCTTAACTATCTGGGATCTATTCCCGCGATTCGAGTGGTACGTCACGCGGCAGCGTCCCTCGGTCGGTTGGACGGGAGGTGGGCTGTACGTATGCAGTGGGAACCGCGCAAAAATATTAATATTAGTTGGGTAGAAATATTAGAAGTATCTAGCATAAGTGTTTTTCATAATTGTGACATTTTGCATTTCTTTATTTAAGTTCCTAATCCTAAGCTCGTATGTAAGAGAACAACAGTCTACATGGTTCAACGCCATAGTAGAATCCTGAACTTCGATAGCGGAAATTTAGTTGCCGAATGCCCAACAATTAATCTCAATATCGGCGACTGCAAGACAACGGTAGGCGCCGCATTCTGCAAGGAACTAAAAGACGGCACATGTGCTCAGCATCTGGGGTCATCGCGCACTAGGTCACCTAGATCCAGTCACCATTGTGGACTACGGCACCCTCATCATCAACGATGCCAACATACCGTTGAATGACGGCCAGCGGGGAAGCTCATTGAAGAAACCTGCCGTATCGGCAATGACGATAGTATTCGTCACTGCCCACCACAACCGGCTCAGCCTCCCGTTTCTCCATGAGCTTAGCCTATGTAACCTACACCACATTGGGGCCTTAGAGAGACTGACATCCCTGGATCCCGTTTCAACATTTGCCTTATTCTACTGGCCGCCCTTTCACTATGCGCACTCCTGTGGATTGGCCAGTACCACATTAAAGCCAAACGCCGCATGAAATCGAGGGTCGACTACGATGTAGAACATGTGGGTGACCATTTAAGAGAGGAAGGAGCAGAAAGAATTTCGGAAAAGTGCCAAATTGCACGCCGGATCCGGTGGACCGCACGCATAACGAAATAGGTGCTGACCACCCGTTCCAAGGGCAACTGTCCGTAGACCGGCTGGAGCACTTGCGCAACAAGTGATCGTTGCTGGTAAAATCCACGATCGAAGATTTCAATATAATAATAACATATACATTTTTATTTTTCTTCCCTACTGGTTTGAAGCGATTAATAGTAAATTTGTTGCATACTTTTGGAACATTTATGGAAGCATTATTTAGGCACAATAATGCTTCCATAAATGTTCCAAAAGTATGCAACAAATTTTTATTAAACAATCTATAGAGAAAACTACTGGCTTTTTCTTTGCCAAGAAACCTAACTTTATATAGCGGTGCTCTCTTGTTCTCATATATTTTTGTAATAACATTTATTGTTGAGCTATCAGAATTTTGATAGCGACCGAATTAATACACAATCCACAATTCGATTTCAATATTTTTATTGGGTCAATTTAACCCCAAAACAAATTCCGCGGCCGGTCCAAAACAATGCCGAATTACAAGTCATAAAACCTAAGAGCTTGCGCAGAAGCTCCACCAAAGCTCCCAAAGTGCATGCGCTACAAAAGAACAACAAAGCGCATGCGAATCTGGGAGAAACAAAGAATATAATACAGCTGATAACGGGCAATTAGTGGACTGCTGCGGCTAGTTACACTGGAAGAATTAAATTGAAATAATTATGTTATTTAATGCTGGCACAAGTCCCAACATTTATAAAAATAAAATAATTTTCATCTTACAACCTATTGATATTAATTTTATTGTACAAATACAGAAATGTAAATAAATCTGCTAACATTGGTTATGATAAAAACGACTGGACAAATATCAACGAAGAAGTTGACGTGGTAACACCAATGGTGGTTTCACATCTTCATAAGCTTGGAATCGAACATCTTCAGCTCCCAGACATGAAGGAAACGCTAACAATAGTAAGTATTTCCATTTTATAAATATTTGAAATAATGAAAGTCAATATAAAGCAGGGACCGTAAATAATGATTATTGTTATAGTTTGTATTTAAAAAAAAAAAAATCAAAATTAATCTTTATTATCTGAGCGAAAAAGTAAAAATCTAAAATAATAATTATTTGCGGGCTGTGTATGAAGTTTTTCGAACTTACATACATACATGAAAGCATATCTCCATAGATCAGGTATATAGATCCAAATTATCACTGTGGTTTTTCCGCGATTACTCCTCCAAACCATTAAAAATTAAAAAAAACATAAATTCAAGCAATTTTTTAAAATATTTTTTCAATGTTGAAAAATGTTTTAACGTTGGTCTCAGCAACTGCCCCTCGTAGAGGAAATTGTAAGCTAAGGGCCATAAACAAGCTTATTATTTCCTCCAAACATTTCTTCATTGATATAGTTTGAGGATTCAAGTTAAGGGTTTGAGGTGTCTATTGACAAAGTTAAAGTTATTGAAAAAGTCCTCAAATGTTAAAAGTTTTCTCGACATTTGGTATGATGAACGTGTGGACACATCGATAAATGGTTGCGGGAGAGATCTACATTGTACATTCATTACCAATTGAAAAAATTGAGTCAAATAATTTCAATTATATGTGAGAAGAAAAAAAGTATCACCGGTATCCGCAATAATTTTATTTGTTTGCTTGATTCTATACTTTGCCTCTGAGGATAGAAAGAAGAAGGGACGATGCAGGCCATGACACTTGCAATTTGGTCGTCGTGTGTGCAAAACCGAAACTCGCTGTGCTAATACGATGTCGGAAAATAACGGTGCTGCAACATCAAAAGTGGGATCTGGCTCGCTTCCTAATAATTCAGAAGGACCATGGCGAATTTTGATGGAATTACAAAATAAAAACTTGATTGAGCTTATTAAAGCTGTACAATCGGCGACACCTAAAGCAACAAATATAAAATCAATTGTGCTACCAAAATTCAACGCAGACCTTGACGGCGCTGACGCATCGGCCTGGTGTTCAACCGTAAATATAATCCTGGCAGAAAATACTCTAAAAGGCAGCGAGTTGCTAAAAGCTTTGAGTGCATCGTTGGAAGGAAGTGCATCGCAGTGGCTTTCGCAAATATGTTATCCTGAGATAACTTGGGACGAATTTAAAGAACTTTTTATGCAGCGTTTTGGCACTGTAGAAACGCCAGCGGCCATGTTTCTTTTAATGTTGGCTAATTTTCCGACCGATGGCGAATGCCTCTCCAATTATGCTAGTCCTATGGTGACGTCACTTATCACGAAATGGCGTGACATACACGTAGAGGAAATTGCAGTCCCTGTGACGCTTGCGAAGATGGCTCATGTTAATAACAGATTGCAGCGTTTAACCTTTACGTCAAATATGTGAATTACAAACCGAGCTTAAAGCATTGACGTTCAACAAAAGAAAGAAAAATCTACAAGAGGAATTATCGACAACTGACATAAAGCGTTCGAAACTTTCAACAATAAAGTGTCATTTCTGTGGAAAATTAGGCCACAAGATGATGGAATGTCGAGCTAAACAGCAACAAAATCATCCTTCGTCTCATGCTACAAACAGTAAAGGTAGGAGTGTATATGCCCACCATCAAAAAGCGAATGTAACCTGCTTTAAGTGTGGAGAACTTGGTCATATTTCAACGCATTGCAGTAAGCCTAAAGTGGAGGAGTGTATATGCCCACCATCAAAAAGCGAATGTAACCTGCTTTAAGTGTGGAGAACTTGGTCATATTTCAACGCATTGCAGTAAGCCTAAAGTGGACAAGGTCAAGGATACACACCAGACGAAAAGAGTGGAGCTCTGCGAAGTTGTTGAGCCCAAAGGAGAGATGGTTCATCGAGGAGAGACTTTTATAGCGGAATGTTCATTAATAAAACAAAAGATAAGTGACAAATTAGCTGGTAAAAGAATTAACAATGTAGTGATGTTAAAGGGTATTGGTAGTGGCGGAATAGCACATTGTATGTAGCACATTGCAAATACTTAGCAAGGTAAAAATTAACCAACATTGTATTGAGGTTTTGTTTCATGTTTTGGATAATGAGTATTTGAAGAATGACATTATTATTGGTCGAGAAGTACTGTCCCCTGGATTTAATGTTATAATATCACCAGGAAAATTCGCAATTGTTAGATCAAAAACTGTAAACGATTGTTCAAATGATGGGAAATTTTGTAAGCTAAATACTGATATTGTGGGGGAAGATAAAGATAAATTAAAAGATTTTAATCCAATAAAGATTTATTGGAAAAATATTCAAAATCTTTTATTAGTGGAATTCCTTTGACTAGAGTTAGTTTGGGTGAAATAAAAATTAAATTAGTAGACCCAAGAAAAGTTGTCCAAAGAAGACCATATCGGCTTAGCCCAAATGAGAGAGAATTGGTACGAGACAAGATTGATTAATTATTACAATGTAAAATTATACAGCCAAGTGGCTCACCATACGCAAGTCCCATAATGTTAGTTAACAAAAAAGACGGCGCTCATCGTTTGTGTGTTGATTACCGTGAATTAAATTCTAATACAGTTGCAGATAGATATCCCTTGCCCCTCATATCGGACCAGATAACCAGACTTTATGGAGCGAAATATTTTACATGTTTAGACATGGCAAGTGGATATTACCAAATTCCCATGCACAAAGAATCGGTAGAAAGTACAGCATTTGTCACTCCAGTCGGGCAATATGAATTTTTGGCAATGCCTTTTGGTCTCAGAAACACACCTTCAGTATTTTCACGCAGTCACGCAAGCACTTGGAGACCTTGCAAATACGTTTGTTGTCGTTTATATGGATCACGTAATGGTGGCTGCTGCAACAAAAAACAAGAAAGGAAAGCTAACTTCGGGCGGAGCCGAAGTTGATATTCCCTTGCAGTTAAGGTTGTGCCATTTCCGATCGTTCAGTTATATGGCAGCTATAGGATATGTTGGCAAATCAGATTATTTGGTCCAAAATAGAATCTGTACCAAGTTCCATCTTTCTAACTTAATAAACAGCAAAGTTATGCCAATTCCGATCGTTCTTATGAAATTTGGCAAATCAGATTATTTTCAGCCGATCCCTATGAATTTTTGTACATAAGATATTTTGGTCAAATATAACATGTGTGGAAAGTCCCAACCCTCTAACTTAAAAAACACCAAAGTTATGGCATTTCCGATCAATCAGTTATATGGCAGCTATAGGATATAGTCGACCGATCCCGGCCGTTCCGACTTATATACTACCTCCAAGGAAAAGAAGGATGTGTGCAAAGTTTCAACTCGATAGCTTTAAAACTGAGACTAGTTTGCGTAGAAACCGACAGACAGACGGACAGACGGACACGCTTATATCGACTCAGGAGGTGATCCTGATCAAGAATATATATACTTTATATTACTTTGCTTTATACAGCGTTGCACACTTTTGACCAAAATTATACAGTAAAACTCCAATTATCCGATCTCCGACTATCCGAATCGCCGATTATCCGAATCACAAGTCTTGACTTGACTTGTCTTAACTTGCCGTTGTGCCTACACTGACTTCCCCCCGCGATTGTTTGTTTTGATTAGCCAGTGTGCTATTGACCTTGCTCGAGGACACTACTCTTTCGCTACGGCTTACTTTTGTTTGTGCGTGTACAATACTGTATTGTTTTTATACCATGGCTTCGAAAAGAAAACATGTTGTGCTATCGTTAGCGGAAAAACTGAAAATTATAGAGCAACTCGATAAAGGTGTAACGGGTAAGAAGTTGTCTGAGATTTATGGTGTTGGACAAGCAACAATTTCTGACATTAAAAACAGTAAGTCAACACTTTTAAACTTTGTTTCGGTGCTTGAAAATTAAGATGGAAGTTCCTCCAGGAAAACAATGAAGACAGCAACCAACAAAAATTTGGAAGATGCCGTGTTAAAATGGTTTTTGCAGCAACGTTCTATGGGAAATCCGATTTCAGGTCCAATCCTTTGTGAAAAAGCCAAAATCTTAGCAGAAAAGCTTGGTTATTCATCTTTAAAGGCTAGTAACGGCTGGCTAAGGAATTTTAAATTCAGGCATGGTGTACGCGAGTTAGATTTGGCTGGTGAGAAACTTTCAGCAGACTCTGCAGCTGCTGAAAATTTTATTGAAAAATTTAAAACTGCATCAGAATCCTATGATCCGGAGTTTGTTTATAATGCCGATGAAACTGGCCTTGTTTGGAAAGCATTACCAAAAACCACTTTGGCTTCCAAAAGGGAATCTAGTGCCCCTGGACATAAGGTCAGTAAAGAACGTGTTACAGTGCTTAACTGTGCCAACTCCACTGGAAATCATAAACTGACACTTCTTTTGATAGGAAAATCAAGAAATCAAAGAGCATTTAAAAACGTAAAAAAACTTCCACTCTTCTACAAGAGTCAATCCAAGGCCTTGATGGCTGCAGCTTTGTTTACCGAATGGTATGATGAAGTGTTTATTCCTGAAGTGAAAAAGCTCCAAAAATCGGTGGGAAAGAAGGCAGTAAGGTGCTTTTAATTGTTGATAACGCACCCACTCATCCTACAGCAGAACTGTTGGAAAGAGAGAATGGGCAGTTAAAAACGACGTTTTTGCCCCCCAATGTTACAAGTTTGCTGCAACCCATGGACCAGTCTGTTATTGAAACAATGAAGCGCCATTACAGAAGGCAACTGCTGAAAAAACTGCTGATCGAAGGTGCTGAAGATGAAGAATTGGTTTTGGCAAATCATAGCAAAATAAATTTAAAGGACTGCTGTTACATGGTAGCGGAAGCTTGGAGTTTGGTTACGGCAGTGACACTAAGACGTGCGTGGAATAAACTGAAAGGCCTACCGTCTGAGAAGAACAAAAAAAAGAATCTGAAGAAAATGAGAAACAAGAATATGGAGAGGATGATGATAGAGGAAATAAGAAAAATTATTGTAAAAATTCCTGGTTGTACAGAAGTAAGTGTTGAAGATGTAGGAGAGTGGATGGCTTGTGAGACGTCTGCCCCTGGTTTTCAAATTCTCAATGACGATGAAATTGTTGTAAGTGTGAGAGAAGATGTTGAAGTGGAAGTGGAAGAAGAACTTTCTGCTGATGTTGAAGTAGACGCTGGACCAACAGCTAGTGAAGCATTTGCCGGCCTCGAGACTGCTTTGAAGTGGATGGAGCGTCAGCCCGAGTGTGACCACTTGTAACTGCTCACCGTCAAGCGAATGCGTGACCTGGCTGCCCGAAAACGGATGAAGACCGCAAAACAGCTTACATTGACGGAGATGTTTAAAAAACAATGATTTTTATTTCTAAACTTGTACATAAGTACATTTTATTTATATTTAAAACATGTGAAAATTTCATGTTCCTTTCATTTATTTCAATAAAAAAATAGTCCAATATCAAAACGTAGCTTTTATTCTCTCCAATGGCAATTTTTTTTTTTAAAAATCCGATTATCCGAATATTTGATTATCCTAATGGGTCCCGGTCCCCATTATTTCGGATAATTGGAATTCTACTGTAATACCCTCTGCAAGTGTATAATGAGGCTTTGGAAAGGTTGCAAATTACTCTTGATTGTCTCATAAACTCTGGGTTCTCATTCAATATAAAAAAATGTTCTTTCCTTAAGTCAACGGTTCAATATCTAGGATATGAAGTGAGTGCAGGTGAAATCCGTCCGAATTCGGTTAAAGTTACAGCGTTAACTACCTTGCCACCTCCTCAGTCAGTTTCTCCTTTACGCCAATTTATTGGATTAGCGTCTTATTTCAGCCAAATTATGCAAGGATTTTCCTGTTTCTTCGGAGAAGAATGATTTTGTTTAAAAATCGGAACATGAAGAAATTAGACAGAAAGTTATTTCCATTCTTACACAAAAGCCGGTCTTAGTAATTTTTGATCCGAACCATTCTATTGAGTTACATTCCGATGCAAGTTCTACGGGATACAGTGCCATCTTGTTACACAAAATCAACAACAAGTCTTATGTCGTGGAATATTTTAGTAAGGCTGCTTCTCCTGCTGAATCGCGGTATCATTCCCATGAATTAGAAACTCTTGCTGTTGTTTTGTCTATAAAAAATTTTCGCCATTATTTATGGGTAGAAATTTTGTTCCTTCACTGATTGTAACTCACTTAAAGCATCAAGAACCAAACTGGATTTATGTCCCAGAGTGCAAAGATGGTGGGCGTATTTACACTCTTTTACTTTTGACATACAGTATAAAGAAGGTAAATGAATGTCTCATGTTGACTTCTTTTCAGGAAATCTGCCTTCAGCAGGGTTGACTTGCAAAATCCCAGAAAAACGAGTTAATCTGGCAGAAATATCAGACAATCGGCTTTTGGCCGAAAAGCGTAAAGATTCTGAAATTGTTAATATTGTAGATAAATTGAAAGAAAATTCTCCTGCTTAGGACATTGCTAAAACTTACGAGTTGAGAGCAAGAATATTATATAAAAAAATTCAGCAAAATGGTAGAACTCGATCTTTATCAATAGTTCCTCGATCGTTTTAATGGTCCGTAATAAATCAGGTCCATCATGCATTTGGGATGGGAGAAGACCTTAGATAAGGCCTATGACTATTACTGTTTCGATAACATGTCCAAGTATATTCGTTGATAACTGTATTACGTGTTGTAACGAACTGTTTTTGCTATATTTTGTTCGCAACAAACGCCGCGACTAGCTCACAGAGGTTGAGGGTACGTTCCACCGAATTTATAGATTCGACGTGATTGCCCGAGCCCAGAAATAACACGGAACGCTTCTTTTCAATCAAATCCCCTTCATCGTCTTTACTTTACAAAGAATAAGAGAATCTCACCGGCTGTATGGCTCAACCGACCGACCGCTCGCCCTCCCGTTGATCCCCGATCCCCGCTCCGGGTTCGGGGATACACACGCCCTCCCAAAGCTTGCGCCCGGCAGGTCGTGTGGTCTTGGTGGCTGGCACCGAAACGGCTCTCGGTTCCCTTCGTTCGGACTCACGGACCCTGGTTGCGGGGCCTGTGTTGTTGCTGCCGTCTTCTGCGCTGGTCTTCTGCTGCTGCGGCTCGTCCCTCGCCGCCGCTCCCACGTCGTCGCTGCTCTTCTGACGCTGATGCTTGTAGCGAGCACCCTATATATGTATATAAAAATACAAAATACTTGACTCCCTAGGCAGGCCAATATTTCTTACCCTTAGTGTATGGAGAGAGAAGGGAGAAACCAATTTGAAAGAGACATACGCAAAGCCCTGTTACCCACGCATCCACTGACCAAAAGTAGGTAGAAAATCATTCGATCTCACCGTTAGGTTGGGAAGCTTTAGTGCAGCAGGGAATGGCTGTACTCACCCAAGCTCGCAGAAATCATTTCATTCTGATCTTTTGCCGAGTGAAGAGCCTCGAGTACATATTGTGAAATAATAAGAAGATCCCGCGGACACGTGTAGAGAGAAAATTAAACTATACAGTGAAAGCAGTGCAGGCCATTCAGCCAGCATATTTAATACAGTTTAATAATAAAAAGCTGCTTGTGTTTGTGTGTGGGTTCAAAATTCTTAAGGTGAGACCCCAAATAATTGAATTAGTGCAAGTTTAAAAACCTGACCAATCCCTTGTCAGGTAGCCCATTTGACCAGGATCAGCCTGATAGGCTCTCCGTGTGGCAAGTGGCCTCGGATCGGACGTCAGATCAGTCAGGAGGCAGTAGCACCACCAAAGCCACCCCCCCGCCGAATCAGTGGGACGCACATGGGCTTGTAGCCGCATCGTACCATCAGTGCACCGTACCCCGATTCCTATCTTCTCACCGGTTGGCGATAAGGTGTCGTTCAGCAGATGCAGTAGCAACCAACGGATGCCGCCGCCCCCCGATTAGGTTTTCTCGTTGGTTAAGCAAGCTGCCGTCATGATTTTGTGAGCGGCATAGGACCCACATATCCAAATATTTAGTTTTTAAGCACGATGATCATGCCTGCGAGCCTGTATTGGGGTCCATAGTGTACATAACGCGGATTGACGCGAATAATTTTCACGGCGAATCTCGATAGCTGCGCCACAAAAGTATCGACTCCCAACCATAATAACAATTCCCATTATTGTAGTACTATAAATGGAATTTCATAAAGTTATTGCATAGATGCAGTCATTCACGAGTATGAATTAATTAGTGTAGGACCTTATCCTTAAATCTAGTCTCTAAGTGAACCCACCCAGCCTCGAAAGAGAGATCTGCCAGGTCTTTTCCCCATTGTACAATTCTCCAATAGCATTAAGTCCACAGCAAAGATCACCTACGTCATCTTGGGCCCAACGATGGATGCAGAGTCTGTAAAGCTGAGTGAGTAAAGAAAACAAGAGTAATAGTTGAATTCATATAGATAAGTACAATGGGAAATCCCTGTTATGTTCTGCCTTTCTATCCCAAACTATGAAGATTAGTTGTAATCTTAGTTTAGTACCGCTAATTTTGAGAATATTTAATTATGCGAAATGAACATGATATAATATCTTTCACTTGGAGCACTTCGGATCCGAACATTGCAGTTGAACATGGGTAGACCCCCACTGTTTGGTGAAACGTCTACATGGTAGGGTGGGTATAGAAGAAGGACCACAACACCCAGTCTTTCAGGTATCAGGGTCAGTAGAATCAATCACCCAGGATCAGCCTACTTCCTTCGTTCCTTTCCAACTTCCCCATCTCTGTCTACGAGAAAATCCGTAACGTACTTGGTCTAGATTGCCGTGCCATCACCCACGCCCCTTTCGACTGAGCCCAGCCGTCCCCAAGTAGACAGAGGAGGTGCGGCAGAGACCATTCGTGCAGTGTTAAGGACAGTTTACTGTACTTAATAGTTCGACAAAACCGTACGTTCGTTATAGATTTTTGGCGCCCAACGTAAGGGCCGAGATTCGTGTATATTTAACCGAACAACGTGGGTTATACGAATCAGCCCAAAAAGCCCCACTCTTCCCTTTCATCCCTTTTTGAATCCTTTCCTTTGGCCAATTCCCAAATTTGATATATAAAGTAGAGTCAGCGTTTGCGTATGTACACCAGTGGATTGCTGTGACTCTGAGAGCTGTCGGACACAGACCGTAGTTATAAAGTACGCAAAGAAACATGGATTCTAATCGAATCCGAATCAAAAGGCGACTATGACAGGCATAGGATTTTTATCATTGAGCCCAACTCGATGTTATACCATGTCAGCTTAGTTAGTGTCAGCAAAAGTAAGAGTGAGATTGTCTATATCTGGTTCATATCGAAATAGTCCTCCTCTACATCTCATATAGTTGTATTCCGTTTAGTGAAAATAAATCTCTACTGCCCTAGAATATAATAATCAACGCAATTTGAAGATCCGAGGGTAAGCCTCTAAAATTATTATCGAATATATTATTTACGTAGTGAATCTTAAGTAAATCATTTATCGCGAACTTCCGTTAGTATACTTTGTGCGACAATGTCGGTTAGAAGAAGTACCGAAAATATAGCAGCCACTCCGTTGGAGAGTGCGGTACTGTGTGCCATTTGTAATGATACGAGCTCTAATGATAGTATCTTGAAAACTCCTTGTAAGCATAAGTTTCACAAAGCATGTCTGTTAGAATGGCTGGAAAACAATGATACCTGTCCGAACTGCAGGCAAAGCTGTCCTCGAGCTTTGATGATAGATAGACAGTGTACTCCTTCCGAACGTAGAATGCCGAGTAATATACAGACCGACCAGGAATCTAACCCAAATCATTCTGGAACCATTCCACGATCTCGTATGAATACCAGATCACAGGCTTCCAATAGTTCAAATACTAATAATCAGAGAACAAGAACGGGTAGTTCGAACCCTAGACGTGAACTCATTCAGGATAGGATCTCTAGGGAACAAAACTCAATGCAAGAGGAACGTATTCAGAGAATTATTTCCAGTTCATTGGAGAATTATAGAGCAAGTATGACAGCCTCAATTAGTGACCAAATAACTACAGCTATTAGGAATTTAAACATATTCTCTCGAGACCAACAAGAAGAAGCCCAACTTGAATGGGATAACGATATAGCACCTTCGCTACCACGAGTCAGCAATGCCAGCAATGTCAATGCACGCAACAACAGTCAGAGATATAGACCACCAAATGCTAGATCAAATGATATTCAACTAGAACAACCAGATAGGATTTCTAATGTCATTTCCAATTGGCGCATCAAGTTCAGTGGTACGACCAATGACCTTCCTGTCGAAGATTTCATTTACAGAGTCAATTGTCTTACTTCCCAGTGCCTTAATGGTAATTTCCCGTTGCTTAGTCAGTTTGCCCATCTTCTATTCGCTGGACCAGCACTTTCATTCTATTGGCGTATCCATAGAACGTCCGAACACATGAATTGGTACGAGCTGTGCAGTCACTTGCAAGAAAGATACCAGGACCAGAGATCAGATCGTGATATTAAAAACGCTATTAGACGCAGAAAGCAAGGAACAAATGAGAGTTTTGATGAATTTCTTGACTCAATCTTGTCTATATCCGATTCATTGCGCGAACCAATGTCAGATGGCGACATAGCTATTGAGGTTAGGAACAACATAAGACCAGACCTTAAACTAGAACTACTACATGTAGATACCCCAGATTTAGCAAGTTTACGAAAAGAATGTCATAGGCATGAAGAGTTTTACCGTAGTTTTCGTACTCGGTCAACAACACGACCAACTATGCGTAGGAATTTCGTAGACGAACTATGTGCTCAAGAAGAATTTGAGGATACTCCCGGCGAAATCGAAGAGGAATGTCCTGGCGAAGTCTTGGCCATTAGATCACCCGAGAAAGTAAAATGTTGGAATTGCGAGGAGATAGGTCATCGATATCATGATTGCCTTAAGCCACGGCGAATTTTCTGCTATGGTTGCGGCTTGCTCGATACGTACAAGCCAAGCTGCTCTAAATGCAATGCGAACCCGGAAAACTCCGCCAGGGATATCCGCCGCAATCCGAGAGGGGATGTCCGCCAGTAGCCTCGGACCCAGTAGCAACAAATTCCAGTATCACCAGCACACTGAACAGTTCTACAGTCTCTAGACCACTTAAGCCCTACCATATTCGTCTCAAAGAGTACCAGAAGCGCAGAGAAGAATTATTTAGTAACCCCTGTTGTTCTGCCTTTCTATCCCAAACTATGAAGATTAGTTGTAATCTTAGTTTAGTACCGCTAATTTTGAGAATATTTAATTATACGAAATGAACATGATATAATATCTTTCACTTGGAGCACTTCGGATCCGAACATTGCAGTTGAACATGGGTAGACCCCCACTGTTTGGTGAAACGTCTACATGGTAGGGTGGGTATAGAAGAAGGACCACAACACCCAGTCTTTCAGGTATCAGGGTCAGTAGAATCAATCACCCAGGATCAGCCTACTTCCTTCGTTCCTTTCCAACTTCCCCATCTCTGTCTACGAGAAAATCCGTAACGTACTTGGTCTAGATTGCCGTGCCATCACCCACGCCCCTTTCGACTGAGCCCAGCCGTCCCCAAGTAGACAGAGGAGGTGCGGCAGAGACCATTCGTGCAGTGTTAAGGACAGTTTACTGTACTTAATAGTTCGACAAAACCGTACGTTCGTTATAGATTTTTGGCGCCCAACGTAAGGGCCGAGATTCGTGTATATTTAACCGAACAACGTGGGTTATACGAATCAGCCCAAAAAGCCCCACTCTTCCCTTTCATCCCTTTTTGAATCCTTTCCTTTGGCCAATTCCCAAATTTGATATATAAAGTAGAGTCAGCGTTTGCGTATGTACACCAGTGGATTGCTGTGACTCTGAGAGCTGTCGGACACAGACCGTAGTTATAAAGTACGCAAAGAAACATGGATTCTAATCGAATCCGAATCAAAAGGCGACTATGACAGGCATAGGATTTTTATCATTGAGCCCAACTCGATGTTATACCATGTCAGCTTAGTTAGTGTCAGCAAAAGTAAGAGTGAGATTGTCTATATCTGGTTCATATCGAAATAGTCCTCCTCTACATCTCATATAGTTGTATTCCGTTTAGTGAAAATAAATCTCTACTGCCCTAGAATATAATAATCAACGCAATTTGAAGATCCGAGGGTAAGCCTCTAAAATTATTATCGAATATATTATTTACGTAGTGAATCTTAAGTAAATCATTTATCGCGAACTTCCGTTAGTATACTTTGTGCGACAATGTCGGTTAGAAGAAGTACCGAAAATATAGCAGCCACTCCGTTGGAGAGTGCGGTACTGTGTGCCATTTGTAACGATACGAGCTCTAATGATAGTATCTTGGAAACTCCTTGTAGGCATAAGTTTCACAAAGCATGTCTGTTAGAATGGCTGGAAAACAATGATACCTGTCCGAACTGCAGGCAAAGCTGTCCTCGAGCTTTGATGATAGATAGACAGTGTACTCCTTCCGAACGTAGAATGCCGAGTAATATACAGACCGACCAGGAATCTAACCCAAATCATTCTGGAACCATTCCACGATCTCGTATGAATACCAGATCACAGGCTTCCAATAGTTCAAATACTAATAATCAGAGAACAAGAACGGGTAGTTCGAACCCTAGACGTGAACTCATTCAGGATAGGATCTCTAGGGAACAAAACTCAATGCAAGAGGAACGTATTCAGAGAATTATTTCCAGTTCATTGGAGAATTATAGAGCAAGTATGACAGCCTCAATTAGTGACCAAATAACTACAGCTATTAGGAATTTAAACATATTCTCTCGAGACCAACAAGAAGAAGCCCAACTTGAATGGGATAACGATATAGCACCTTCGCTACCACGAGTCAGCAATGCCAGCAATGTCAATGCACGCAACAACAGTCAGAGATATAGACCACCAAATGCTAGATCAAATGATATTCAACTAGAACAACCAGATAGGATTTCTAATGTCATTTCCAATTGGCGCATCAAGTTCAGTGGTACGACCAATGACCTTCCTGTCGAAGATTTCATTTACAGAGTCAATTGTCTTACTTCCCAGTGCCTTAATGGTAATTTCCCGTTGCTTAGTCAGTTTGCCCATCTTCTATTCGCTGGACCAGCACTTTCATTCTATTGGCGTATCCATAGAACGTCCGAACACATGAATTGGTACGAGCTGTGCAGTCACTTGCAAGAAAGATACCAGGACCAGAGATCAGATCGTGATATTAAAAACGCTATTAGACGCAGAAAGCAAGGAACAAATGAGAGTTTTGATGAATTTCTTGACTCAATCTTGTCTATATCCGATTCATTGCGCGAACCAATGTCAGATGGCGACATAGCTATTGAGGTTAGGAACAACATAAGACCAGACCTTAAACTAGAACTACTACATGTAGATACCCCAGATTTAGCAAGTTTACGAAAAGAATGTCATAGGCATGAAGAGTTTTACCGTAGTTTTCGTACTCGGTCAACAACACGACCAACTATGCGTAGGAATTTCGTAGACGAACTATGTGCTCAAGAAGAATTTGAGGATACTCCCGGCGAAATCGAAGAGGAATGTCCTGGCGAAGTCTTGGCCATTAGATCACCCGAGAAAGTAAAATGTTGGAATTGCGAGGAGATAGGTCATCGATATCATGATTGCCTTAAGCCACGGCGAATTTTCTGCTATGGTTGCGGCTTGCTCGATACGTACAAGCCAAGCTGCTCTAAATGCAATGCGAACCCGGAAAACTCCGCCAGGGATATCCGCCGCAATCCGAGAGGGGATGTCCGCCAGTAGCCTCGGACCCAGTAGCAACAAATTCCAGTATCACCAGCACACTGAACAGTTCTACAGTCTCTAGACCACTTAAGCCCTACCATATTCGTCTCAAAGAGTACCAGAAGCGCAGAGAAGAATTATTTAGTAACCCCTGTTCTTCCACAGTAAGTGCAAGATCGTCTCAACGTATGCGCGAATTTTGGTGCAGAAAGAAGAACTTGCGAAGTTTTACCATCTCGTCAATTGTACGAAACGGCGAAGATATTCGACCATTCACTTCACTTACAGTCTTCGGTGAGGAAGTTTTGGCACTGCTAGATAGCGGTGCTAACAAGAGTGTTATAGGAGGAAGCTTAGCACAAAAAGTTATATTGCAAAATCCTTTCCCTAAGAATTTAAAAGGAGTAGTCCGAACCGCGGATGGACAGACACAGTCCGTATTCGGTCTTGTTAAAATTCCGCTAACTTACAACTCAATATCAGCCGAGTTTTCATTTTTAGTAGTACCGTCAATAAAGCAAGACTTAATTTGTGGAATAGATTTCTGGAAACGTTTCGGAATCTCCATCTTACATTCCAGTTTCTTAAACGAAATTAGTGTACCAGATTCCTTACAACCGCCTCTGAGCCTCAAACAACAGTCACAACTAAAGACAGTTATCCTCTCTTTTCCGTCGTTCGAAAAAGAGGGACTAGGATACACGTCGTTAATCGAACACAATATTGAAGTAGCCGACGCGAAGCCAATCAAACAACGCTTTTACCCCATTTCGCCCGCAAGAGAGAAATTGCTTTGTGACGAAATAGATCGCATGCTTGAAATGGACGTAATTGAGGAAGCACCTAGTTCACCATGGTCTTCACCGGTTATGCTTCATGTCAAGCCAGGCAAGGTTCGTTTGTGTTTGGATGCTCGGAAACTTAACTCAGTAACCGTGAGGGATGCCTATCCTATTCCTATAATGGAAGGACTCCTCAGCCGTCTCCCACCGGTTCACTGCATATCCAAGATTGACCTTAAAGACGCCTTTTGGCAAATATGCCTCGACAAAGATTCTCGAGCAAAGACTGCCTTTACCATACCGAACAGACCATTGTACCAATTCAAGCGGATGCCATTCGGACTGACGAATGCACCCCAAACAATGTGCAGGTTAATGGACCTGGTAATTCCGTACAATCTCAAGCAGAACGTTTTAGTTTATCTAGACGACCTGTTGATTCTATCGAATAGTTTCGAATCCCATCTATCACACCTATCTGAAGTAGCCACTCAACTACGGAAGGCAGGACTAACTATAAACATTAACAAAAGCCAGTTTTGTCTTAAACAGGTAGACTACCTTGGTTATATAGTTGGGGAAGGAACCTTACGAGTCAACCCAGACAAAATTGCTGCTGTAAAAGAATTTCCAATCCCTCAGAACCAACGACAACTCAGACGATTCCTTGGAATGACTGGTTGGTACCAACGTTTCATTCCTAACTATTCAACGATCATATTTTCCTTGACCGAGCTCCTAAAAGGAAAATCCCTACAGTGGAATCCTATGGCACAAGAAGCTTTTGAGGAGATCAAGAAGCAACTGTGTTCTGCTCCATTTTTGAGTCATCCAGACTATGAAAAGCCATTCATCGTGCAATGTGATGCCTCTTTATATGGTGTAGGAGCGGTCCTAGCCCAAAAAGATGATTCAGGATCGGAGCGTCCCATAGCATACATGTCTAAAAAACTAAACAAGGCACAGCGTAACTACACTGTGACAGAACTGGAATGCTTAGCCGTAGTTTTAGCTATTCAGAAATTCCGAATGTATATTGAAGGACATGTATTTGAAGTAGTTACAGATCATGCAAGCCTTCGTTGGCTCATGAACCAATCCGACCTGAATGGACGACTGGCAAGGTGGGCTATCAAACTGCAGGGATATGGGTTCACAATTGTTCACCGCAAAGGAAGCGAGAATGTTGTGGCCGACGCCCTTTCAAGAACGTATGAAGGTACGGTCGCAGATGCCATTTCCACTCTCGAGTATGAAACTCTCCCGCAAATCGATTTGGATGCAGAAGCATTCAAGTCACCCGAATATACTTCACTGATAGAAAAGTTCAAAAGCTCTGATCTACCAGACTTTCAAGTCATGGATGGTTATATTTACCACCGAACCGAGTTTTCTGATAACAGCCATGCGGATGATCGTTGGAACCTGTTAGTTCCCAATTCACTGCGTGTCGGAGTTATATATGCAGCACACGATCAGCCGGCTTCAGCTCATTGCGGCATAGCCAAATGCTTAGATCAGATTAGGCGAAGATTCTATTGGCCCAACATGGTAACAGACGTTCGAAATTATATCAAAAACTGTCAGGTGTGTCAAACGACCAAAGTACCAAACCGACCTTTAAAGCCACCAATGGGATCTCGTACAACAACGGAACGACCTTTTCAACGTTTGTACATCGATTTCATAGGACCATTCCCTAGAACAAAAAGAGGTAACATAGGCATATTGATTATCCTCGACCATTTCTCAAAATTTACATTTTTGAAAGCTGTTAAGAAGTTTACCTCAAGGACAGTAATAGATATCCTAAAGGAGGACATATTTACATGTTTTGGAGTGCCCGAAACTATCGTTAGCGATAACGGAACTCAATTCAAGAGCCGCGAAATCACTGACTTCCTTTCTCATTTTGGTGTGCAACAAATCTTCACTGGTGTATATGCCCCACAGTCTAATGCAGCGGAACGCGTAAATAGGTCAATAAACGCAGCCCTTAGAGCTTATATCAAAACAGACCAACGCGAGTGGGATACTTTCTTAAGTAGCATAAATGCCGCTCTTAGAAATTCCATCCACTAATCGATAGGAATTTCACCTTATTTCGCAGTTTTCGCCAACACATGCTTAATCACGGCCAAGATTTTAAGCTGTTACGTAATCTAAACCTCCTATCCGAAGGCAGTGCTAGATTACCCAGAGCTGACGAATTCCAACAAATCCGATCAAACATAGATAAGTATGTGTCGAAAGCCTACGAACGAAATAAACGAAGCTACGATCTGAGATGTCGACCGCGAACCTTTGAGGTAGGGCAAAATGTCATCAAAAGAAATTTCTTGTTAAGCAAGGCAGCTGAAAATTTTAACGCCAAGCTTGCCCCAGTTGGAATGAGAGCTCGAATCAAGAAGAAACTAGGCCAATCTTGTTACTTGCTGGAGGACATGAATGGCAAGGAAATAGGGAAATACCATGCCAAAGATATTTGGTAACTGGGTACTCGCTTAGTGTTATCCAGTTTTAATGCAAGGGTTTCCCTCGATTCAAACTGTAGGGGAGGGGTGTGTAGCGAGCACCCTATATATGTATATAAAAATACAAAATACTTGACTCCCTAGGCAGGCCAATATTTCTTACCCTTACCCTCCTGGGAAGCTTTAGTGCAGCAGGGAATGGCTGTACTCACCCAAGCTCGCAGAAATCATTTCATTCTGATCTTTTGCCGAGTGAAGAGCCTCGAGTACATATTGTGAAATAATAAGAAGATCCCGCGGACACGTGTAGAGAGAAAATGAAACTATACAGTGAAAGCAGTGCAGGCCATTCAGCCAGCATATTTAATACAGTTTAATAATAAAAAGCTGCTTGTGTTTGTGTGTGGGTTCAAAATTCTTAAGGTGAGACCCCAAATAATTGAATTAGTGCAAGTTTAAAAACCTGACCAATCCCTTGTCAGGTAGCCCATTTGACCAGGATCAGCCTTATAGGCTCTCCGTGTGGCAAGTGGCCTCGGATCGGACGTCAGATCAGTCAGGAGGCAGTAGCACCACCAAAGCCACCCCCCCGCCGAATCAGTGGGACGCACATGGGCTTGTAGCCGCATCGTACCATCAGTGCACCGTACCCCGATTCCTATCTTCTCACCGGTTGGCGATAAGGTGTCGTTCAGCAGATGCAGTAGCAACCAACGGATGCCGCCGCCCCCCGATTAGGTTTTCTCGTTGGTTAAGCAAGCTGCCGTCATGATTTTGTGAGCGGCATAGGACCCACATATCCAAATATTTAGTTTTTAAGCACGATGATCATGCCTGCGAGCCTGTATTGGGGTCCATAGTGTACATAACGCGGATTGACGCGAATAATTTTCACGGCGAATCTCGATAGCTGCGCCACAAAAGTATCGACTCCCAACCATAATAACAATTCCCATTATTGTAGTACTATAAATGGAATTTCATAAAGTTATTGCATAGATGCAGTCATTCACGAGTATGAATTAATTAGTGTAGGACCTTATCCTTAAATCTAGTCTCTAAGTGAACCCACCCAGCCTCGAAAGAGAGATCTGCCAGGTCTTTTCCCCATTGTACAATTCTCCAATAGCATTAAGTCCACAGCAAAGATCACCTACGTCATCTTGGGCCCAACGATGGATGCAGAGTCTGTAAAGCTGAGTGAGTAAAGAAAACAAGAGTAATAGTTGAATTCATATAGATAAGTACAATGGGAAATCCCTGTTATGTTCTGCCTTTCTATCCCAAACTATGAAGATTAGTTGTAATCTTAGTTTAGTACCGCTAATTTTGAGAATATTTAATTATGCGAAATGAACATGATATAATATCTTTCACTTGGAGCACTTCGGATCCGAACATTGCAGTTGAACATGGGTAGACCCCCACTGTTTGGTGAAACGTCTACATGGTAGGGTGGGTATAGAAGAAGGACCACAACACCCAGTCTTTCAGGTATCAGGGTCAGTAGAATCAATCACCCAGGATCAGCCTACTTCCTTCGTTCCTTTCCAACTTCCCCATCTCTGTCTACGAGAAAATCCGTAACGTACTTGGTCTAGATTGCCGTGCCATCACCCACGCCCCTTTCGACTGAGCCCAGCCGTCCCCAAGTAGACAGAGGAGGTGCGGCAGAGACCATTCGTGCAGTGTTAAGGACAGTTTACTGTACTTAATAGTTCGACAAAACCGTACTTTCGTTATATGCTCCCTCGTCGATGCTGCTGCTTCTGACGCTGACGCTCCCTCGTCGTCGCCTCTGCTGTTGCTGCTCCTCCTCTATGGGTGCCGTGGACCTTCGGAATCTTTGGCTCGCTGCAATTGCCCTTTCGCCGTGGCCGGCACCTAATCCGTGTTAACAGACCGAGTGGCTCACCTCCCAGGCATACGCCGGGCAGGATATGCTCCTCGATGCTTAGCGGCCGGATCAGGGCTCGAAGGGCCTACCTACCGCACAGGACACGCCCCCGGTCGCGTTCGCCACTCGCCTCCAAACACCTGCGTGCCCACGCTCCGCAGGATCTATGGTAGGCCAGAGGTTTGGGCGTCGCGTCTCCTTTAACTCCAGGTGATACGCTGTGCATACGCTCCAGCGCCTGGATCAGGATTCTACTGATTTTCCCGGGGTGTCCCTGCGTGGTTTTACTTGTGGGCTTGAGTTCCCGAGCTGGCTATCCCTCGCGCTACAGGATCACACCTGGTTCGAACGGACAGGAGCCGGCAAGGCGTACGCCAGGCTGATCCGTCTTTGCCGCTACTACACCAGGATACCTGTTGTGTCCGGGAATAATTCCACCCGATTCGTTTACCCTTGGGCCTCAGTTTTGCCGCGGATCCTTGATCCTTTCCCCTTGCTCCTTGCTGGACTCGCGTACCGCCGCCGGACTTGCCCACGGGGGGTCCTTAAGCTATTAATCGAAGATCCTTGCTCACTCGCTTTAAAGCCCGCACTTAAGACTGTCGGACTTACCCACGGGGGGTCCATCAGCCTGTACTCCTAATTCCTCTAAGGAAACTTTCCTACTTGAATGTCAGACTTACCCACGGGGGTCTTTCACTCAACTCTTCCAGCTTCCCTAGAAGACTCGGTTCCGATTTGCTCCAGGGGCCCTTCTTATATAGTGCCAGAGGCGCCCCTTAATCCTTGCAAATCTACCGTTAGCTTTGCCCAATCCCGCCGTCTTTCTCTCGGCGGGCTTTCTTCATTGCCTCTCCCCCGATTGCCCTGATTGGGCCTCCGATCCGCATTGTTTTTCCGGTCATCGGACTTCGTCCAGATACCCCGCGACCCCCCCCCTGGTCATTCCAAATGCATTTCTGTGTCTTGTGCATTTTCTAAACACAGCTGCGCAGTCGCCGGCCGCTTCGTTCCCCGCCGTCCCGGCTGTTTCCTATGACCTTCGAGCGCGGCCGCGGAGGCCCGGCCGGGACCGTTACGTTCCACGGTGATTCCTCTTTCGCCTTCTTCCGTGCGCGCCGCCGTGTCGGCTCCTCTTGCCCCCGCTGCTGCCCTCGTATGCCGTCTGTGCTCGACGCATTTCTCCCTTTCCGTTTTTCTAAACACAGCAGCGCTGGCCCATCCGACGCTGCCGTGCTGACTTGCTTGCTCCCCCCCGCTGCTGCCCCTCTTGCCACCTGTCTTCTGCCACCCCCTGCCACCCCCCTTCTTCGGATGACGTCAGAGTCATTCTATTTCTCTATTATGTGATATATATATATATAGGTTTTTTTGTATATTTTTTCATAATAATAATTTTTTTTTGTTTACCTTTATTTTTTTTTATTTCTTTTCTATTATATATTTTTTTTTATTATTTCTTTTTTTCTTGTATTTTTTCTTTTCATTTTTTTTCTATTTTTTTATAATATTTTTTCTTATTTTATATGTTTTTAATATATGTATACATATATATATTTTTTTTTTCCGGGTTTTCTGTGCTTTATGCCTGCACCGACTCCTGCGCCTGGGCTTTCAGCTCACTCAGGTGGGCCCTCTTTTCCTTTCTTGTGCCAGCGTGCCGTAGCACAGCAATCACTGGCGGCACAAAGTTCACCACCGTCGTACTTTGGCGCTAACTTTGCCTCGAATCCTTCGGCCGCCTTGGACAAATGGTGCTCTTTTGCCCACACTGTGTCGCCGATCTTCGGGCTCCACTCCCGCCTCCTCAGATTGTAGTGCCGAGCTTGCTCCTGCGCCGCGCGCTCGATGTTTCCCCGCACCAGCTCGAACACTTTCTGTAATTTTTCCGCATTTTCTGAGGGAGTGGCTTGTGCCTCTCCTGTCCCCAATGCCCCTTTGTTGAATATTGCTTTCGGCATTCTTGGCTCTCTGCCTTGGGTTATGAAGCAAGGTGAGTATCCCGTGAAATCTGATACGCTCGAGTTCACCGCCAGCATTAATTCTGGCCAGTGCTCGTCCCATGTTCTTTGGTCCTTGCCTGCAAACTGGACGATCATCGTTCATCTTCACCGTCCTGTTTGCCCTTTCCGTCGGGTTTTCCTGCGGCGTGTATGGTACGGTGAACTGATGACGAACTCCGAGCTCCTCGAGGAATTTCTTGAAGCTCCTACTGGTGAACTGAACACCATTGTCCGTCATCACCTTTGGCACCCCGTATCTAGCGATGATCCTTTCGCGGATTGCCTTCTGCAGCGTATCTATTGTGGCTTTTCGCATTGGAACCATTTCATCATCACTAGTAGCATGGTGTTCCCATGCTTGGACCTCGGCAACGGTCCCACGAAGTCCGCACATACCGTCGCCCACGGCTCCTCTGGGACCTGAGTTAACATCTTCCCTGAGGCCTGCATCTGGCTCGGTTTATACCGCATGCATGTCTCGCATTTCCTGACATAGTTCCTCACGTCCCTTTGCATCCCTGGCCAGAAGTACCTTGCTGCTACTTTCGCAATCGTTTTCCTTCCGCCTAGATGTCCCGCTATTGGAGCGTCGGGGTTCTCCTTCAGCACCTGTTGCCTCATGTCCATCGGCACACATAATTTCCACGATGCCACCTCCTCGCTCCCGGCTCTGTGTGGAACATGTCGGTAAATCAGGCCTGCCTCCTCAACGTATTCCGGATACTTCTGTGGGTTTTCCTTTATCTTCTTCTTCAGTGAGCCTATCCAAATGCATTCCGTGTCTTCGATTGCTGTGGCACTCCTCAGCTTCTCCACAATCGGCTGGCGGGAAAGTGCATCCGCGACTACGTTCAGCTTGCCTTTCCTGTAGCTGATAACGTAATCGTACTGTTGCAATTCGAAGACACATCTCGCGATCCTTCCGAGTGGGCTCTCTATGTTGTTCAACCACTTCAGCGCCATGTGATCCGTTATCACGTCGAATTGGTATCCCTCCAGGTATGGCCTCATTTGCCGAATTGCCCAGATTATTGCAAGACACTCTTTCTCTGTTGCCGAGTAGTTCTTCTCCGCGCCTATTAGCGTTCGGCTGGCGTAAGCGACCACTCGCTCGCCCTCATCCGTGTCCTGCGTCAGAACTGCTCCCACGCCGTAGTCGCTGGCATCTGTTTGCAGCACAAACTTCTTCGTGAAATCGGGGCATGCTAGCACTGGATCCTCTGCTAAACGCGACTTTAACTTTAAAGAGGCGTTCTCTTGGTGTCTTGCCGTCCACTCGCACTTTGTTGCGTAGGAGATCGTTCAACGGCCTTGCGATCCCAGCGAAATCAGGGAGGAATCGCCGATACCACGACACCATCCCGATGAACTGCCGTACCCCTTTCACGTTTGTCGGGAGTTCCAATTCCGTAATCGCTGCGACTTTTCCCGGATCCATACCAATCCCCTGACTTGTTATCCGGTGGCCCAGGTACAACAGCTCTTCCCTGAAGAAGTGGCACTTATCTGTGTTTATCCTTAATTTTGCCGCCTTCAGTCTTCGGAACACTTCCTTCAAATTTGCCATATGCTCCTCCTTCGACCGTCCGATCACTATGATGTCATCCTGGTACGCGAATGCGTGGGGAGCCATGTCCGGGCCTATGACCTGGCCTATGGCCCTTTGAAATGTTGCCGAGGCCGAGTGTAATCCGAACGGCATCACCTTCCACTGGTACAGACCTTTCCCTGGTACAGTAAAGGCCGTGTATTTCCTGCTCTCAAGTGGGATTTGCCAATAGCCATCCTTAAGGTCGAGGCTGCTGAAAAATTTTGCCTCCCTCAATTGCTCCAATATGAAATTTATCCTTGGCATTGGGTACGCATCTTTTACTGATTTTGCTTTGATCTGCCGAAAGTCCACGCACATCCTCCACTGACCCGTCTTTTTCCTCACCATGACAATGGGTGAGCTGTAGGCGCTATTGGACGGCTCGATACATCCCTTCTCCAGCAGCTCTTCCACTTTTTCATTGATTTCCCCCTGTATTATGGGGTTTTTTGGGTAATATCTTTGTTTAATTGGGATGTCGTCCTTCATCGTGATTTTATGCTGGGTTATGTTTGAACAACCCTTCTGATTTGTGAACGCCGCCAGCTATTCTTCGATGAACTGTTTGTCCCGCTCGCGCTCCCATTCCTCCGAGGGTCCAGTTATATCTATGGACAGCCTATCCTCCAGGCATCCGCTCCATCTTTCTCTTCTCGGGATCGTGACTTGGTGGCCTGCGCAGTTGATTCTTGTGCTAAATTCTGCGAGGAAATCGCATCCAAGCACCGCGCTGTCTCCCATGCCTGGCAACACTAACAACACTAACATTCAAATCCTTTTTCTTGTTGCCAAAGCTTACTGTTGTCAGGAGTACCATTTGAGTCTCTATGTGTCTCCCCACTCTTCCCTTTCATCCCTTTTTGAATCCTTTCCTTTGGCCAATTCCCAAATTTGATATATAAAGTAGAGTCAGCGTTTGCGTATGTACACCAGTGGATTGCTGTGACTCTGAGAGCTGTCGGACACAGACCGTAGTTATAAAGTACGCAAAGAAACATGGATTCTAATCGAATCCGAATCAAAAGGCGACTATGACAGGCATAGGATTTTTATCATTGAGCCCAACTCGATGTTATACCATGTCAGCTTAGTTAGTGTCAGCAAAAGTAAGAGTGAGATTGTCTATATCTGGTTCATATCGAAATAGTCCTCCTCTACATCTCATATAGTTGTATTCCGTTTAGTGAAAATAAATCTCTACTGCCCTAGAATATAATAATCAACGCAATTTGAAGATCCGAGGGTAAGCCTCTAAAATTATTATCGAATATATTATTTACGTAGTGAATCTTAAGTAAATCATTTATCGCGAACTTCCGTTAGTATACTTTGTGCGACAATGTCGGTTAGAAGAAGTACCGAAAATATAGCAGCCACTCCGTTGGAGAGTGCGGTACTGTGTGCCATTTGTAACGATACGAGCTCTAATGATAGTATCTTGGAAACTCCTTGTAGGCATAAGTTTCACAAAGCATGTCTGTTAGAATGGCTGGAAAACAATGATACCTGTCCGAACTGCAGGCAAAGCTGTCCTCGAGCTTTGATGATAGATAGACAGTGTACTCCTTCCGAACGTAGAATGCCGAGTAATATACAGACCGACCAGGAATCTAACCCAAATCATTCTGGAACCATTCCACGATCTCGTATGAATACCAGATCACAGGCTTCCAATAGTTCAAATACTAATAATCAGAGAACAAGAACGGGTAGTTCGAACCCTAGACGTGAACTCATTCAGGATAGGATCTCTAGGGAACAAAACTCAATGCAAGAGGAACGTATTCAGAGAATTATTTCCAGTTCATTGGAGAATTATAGAGCAAGTATGACAGCCTCAATTAGTGACCAAATAACTACAGCTATTAGGAATTTAAACATATTCTCTCGAGACCAACAAGAAGAAGCCCAACTTGAATGGGATAACGATATAGCACCTTCGCTACCACGAGTCAGCAATGCCAGCAATGTCAATGCACGCAACAACAGTCAGAGATATAGACCACCAAATGCTAGATCAAATGATATTCAACTAGAACAACCAGATAGGATTTCTAATGTCATTTCCAATTGGCGCATCAAGTTCAGTGGTACGACCAATGACCTTCCTGTCGAAGATTTCATTTACAGAGTCAATTGTCTTACTTCCCAGTGCCTTAATGGTAATTTCCCGTTGCTTAGTCAGTTTGCCCATCTTCTATTCGCTGGACCAGCACTTTCATTCTATTGGCGTATCCATAGAACGTCCGAACACATGAATTGGTACGAGCTGTGCAGTCACTTGCAAGAAAGATACCAGGACCAGAGATCAGATCGTGATATTAAAAACGCTATTAGACGCAGAAAGCAAGGAACAAATGAGAGTTTTGATGAATTTCTTGACTCAATCTTGTCTATATCCGATTCATTGCGCGAACCAATGTCAGATGGCGACATAGCTATTGAGGTTAGGAACAACATAAGACCAGACCTTAAACTAGAACTACTACATGTAGATACCCCAGATTTAGCAAGTTTACGAAAAGAATGTCATAGGCATGAAGAGTTTTACCGTAGTTTTCGTACTCGGTCAACAACACGACCAACTATGCGTAGGAATTTCGTAGACGAACTATGTGCTCAAGAAGAATTTGAGGATACTCCCGGCGAAATCGAAGAGGAATGTCCTGGCGAAGTCTTGGCCATTAGATCACCCGAGAAAGTAAAATGTTGGAATTGCGAGGAGATAGGTCATCGATATCATGATTGCCTTAAGCCACGGCGAATTTTCTGCTATGGTTGCGGCTTGCTCGATACGTACAAGCCAAGCTGCTCTAAATGCAATGCGAACCCGGAAAACTCCGCCAGGGATATCCGCCGCAATCCGAGAGGGGATGTCCGCCAGTAGCCTCGGACCCAGTAGCAACAAATTCCAGTATCACCAGCACACTGAACAGTTCTACAGTCTCTAGACCACTTAAGCCCTACCATATTCGTCTCAAAGAGTACCAGAAGCGCAGAGAAGAATTATTTAGTAACCCCTGTTCTTCCACAGTAAGTGCAAGATCGTCTCAACGTATGCGCGAATTTTGGTGCAGAAAGAAGAACTTGCGAAGTTTTACCATCTCGTCAATTGTACGAAACGGCGAAGATATTCGACCATTCACTTCACTTACAGTCTTCGGTGAGGAAGTTTTGGCACTGCTAGATAGCGGTGCTAACAAGAGTGTTATAGGAGGAAGCTTAGCACAAAAAGTTATATTGCAAAATCCTTTCCCTAAGAATTTAAAAGGAGTAGTCCGAACCGCTGATGGACAGACACAGTCCGTATTCGGTCTTGTTAAAATTCCGCTAACTTACAACTCAATATCAGCCGAGTTTTCATTTTTAGTAGTACCGTCAATAAAGCAAGACTTAATTTGTGGAATAGATTTCTGGAAACGTTTCGGAATCTCCATCTTACATTCCAGTTTCTTAAACGAAATTAGTGTACCAGATTCCTTACAACCGCCTCTGAGCCTCAAACAACAGTCACAACTAAAGACAGTTATCCTCTCTTTTCCGTCGTTCGAAAAAGAGGGACTAGGATACACGTCGTTAATCGAACACAATATTGAAGTAGCCGACGCGAAGCCAATCAAACAACGCTTTTACCCCATTTCGCCCGCAAGAGAGAAATTGCTTTGTGACGAAATAGATCGCATGCTTGAAATGGACGTAATTGAGGAAGCACCTAGTTCACCATGGTCTTCACCGGTTATGCTTCATGTCAAGCCAGGCAAGGTTCGTTTGTGTTTGGATGCTCGGAAACTTAACTCAGTAACCGTGAGGGATGCCTATCCTATTCCTATAATGGAAGGACTCCTCAGCCGTCTCCCACCGGTTCACTGCATATCCAAGATTGACCTTAAAGACGCCTTTTGGCAAATATGCCTCGACAAAGATTCTCGAGCAAAGACTGCCTTTACCATACCGAACAGACCATTGTACCAATTCAAGCGGATGCCATTCGGACTGACGAATGCACCCCAAACAATGTGCAGGTTAATGGACCTGGTAATTCCGTACAATCTCAAGCAGAACGTTTTAGTTTATCTAGACGACCTGTTGATTCTATCGAATAGTTTCGAATCCCATCTATCACACCTATCTGAAGTAGCCACTCAACTACGGAAGGCAGGACTAACTATAAACATTAACAAAAGCCAGTTTTGTCTTAAACAGGTAGACTACCTTGGTTATATAGTTGGGGAAGGAACCTTACGAGTCAACCCAGACAAAATTGCTGCTGTAAAAGAATTTCCAATCCCTCAGAACCAACGACAACTCAGACGATTCCTTGGAATGACTGGTTGGTACCAACGTTTCATTCCTAACTATTCAACGATCATATTTTCCTTGACCGAGCTCCTAAAAGGAAAATCCCTACAGTGGAATCCTATGGCACAAGAAGCTTTTGAGGAGATCAAGAAGCAACTGTGTTCTGCTCCATTTTTGAGTCATCCAGACTATGAAAAGCCATTCATCGTGCAATGTGATGCCTCTTTATATGGTGTAGGAGCGGTCCTAGCCCAAAAAGATGATTCAGGATCGGAGCGTCCCATAGCATACATGTCTAAAAAACTAAACAAGGCACAGCGTAACTACACTGTGACAGAACTGGAATGCTTAGCCGTAGTTTTAGCTATTCAGAAATTCCGAATGTATATTGAAGGACATGTATTTGAAGTAGTTACAGATCATGCAAGCCTTCGTTGGCTCATGAACCAATCCGACCTGAATGGACGACTGGCAAGGTGGGCTATCAAACTGCAGGGATATGGGTTCACAATTGTTCACCGCAAAGGAAGCGAGAATGTTGTGGCCGACGCCCTTTCAAGAACGTATGAAGGTACGGTCGCAGATGCCATTTCCACTCTCGAGTATGAAACTCTCCCGCAAATCGATTTGGATGCAGAAGCATTCAAGTCACCCGAATATACTTCACTGATAGAAAAGTTCAAAAGCTCTGATCTACCAGACTTTCAAGTCATGGATGGTTATATTTACCACCGAACCGAGTTTTCTGATAACAGCCATGCGGATGATCGTTGGAACCTGTTAGTTCCCAATTCACTGCGTGTCGGAGTTATATATGCAGCACACGATCAGCCGGCTTCAGCTCATTGCGGCATAGCCAAATGCTTAGATCAGATTAGGCGAAGATTCTATTGGCCCAACATGGTAACAGACGTTCGAAATTATATCAAAAACTGTCAGGTGTGTCAAACGACCAAAGTACCAAACCGACCTTTAAAGCCACCAATGGGATCTCGTACAACAACGGAACGACCTTTTCAACGTTTGTACATCGATTTCATAGGACCATTCCCTAGAACAAAAAGAGGTAACATAGGCATATTGATTATCCTCGACCATTTCTCAAAATTTACATTTTTGAAAGCTGTTAAGAAGTTTACCTCAAGGACAGTAATAGATATCCTAAAGGAGGACATATTTACATGTTTTGGAGTGCCCGAAACTATCGTTAGCGATAACGGAACTCAATTCAAGAGCCGCGAAATCACTGACTTCCTTTCTCATTTTGGTGTGCAACAAATCTTCACTGGTGTATATGCCCCACAGTCTAATGCAGCGGAACGCGTAAATAGGTCAATAAACGCAGCCCTTAGAGCTTATATCAAAACAGACCAACGCGAGTGGGATACTTTCTTAAGTAGCATAAATGCCGCTCTTAGAAATTCCATCCACTAATCGATAGGAATTTCACCTTATTTCGCAGTTTTCGCCAACACATGCTTAATCACGGCCAAGATTTTAAGCTGTTACGTAATCTAAACCTCCTATCCGAAGGCAGTGCTAGATTACCCAGAGCTGACGAATTCCAACAAATCCGATCAAACATAGATAAGTATGTGTCGAAAGCCTACGAACGAAATAAACGAAGCTACGATCTGAGATGTCGACCGCGAACCTTTGAGGTAGGGCAAAATGTCATCAAAAGAAATTTCTTGTTAAGCAAGGCAGCTGAAAATTTTAACGCCAAGCTTGCCCCAGTTGGAATGAGAGCTCGAATCAAGAAGAAACTAGGCCAATCTTGTTACTTGCTGGAGGACATGAATGGCAAGGAAATAGGGAAATACCATGCCAAAGATATTTGGTAACTGGGTACTCGCTTAGTGTTATCCAGTTTTAATGCAAGGGTTTCCCTCGATTCAAACTGTAGGGGAGGGGTGTGTAGCGAGCACCCTATATATGTATATAAAAATACAAAATACTTGACTCCCTAGGCAGGCCAATATTTCTTACCCTTACCCTCCTGGGAAGCTTTAGTGCAGCAGGGAATGGCTGTACTCACCCAAGCTCGCAGAAATCATTTCATTCTGATCTTTTGCCGAGTGAAGAGCCTCGAGTACATATTGTGAAATAATAAGAAGATCCCGCGGACACGTGTAGAGAGAAAATGAAACTATACAGTGAAAGCAGTGCAGGCCATTCAGCCAGCATATTTAATACAGTTTAATAATAAAAAGCTGCTTGTGTTTGTGTGTGGGTTCAAAATTCTTAAGGTGAGACCCCAAATAATTGAATTAGTGCAAGTTTAAAAACCTGACCAATCCCTTGTCAGGTAGCCCATTTGACCAGGATCAGCCTTATAGGCTCTCCGTGTGGCAAGTGGCCTCGGATCGGACGTCAGATCAGTCAGGAGGCAGTAGCACCACCAAAGCCACCCCCCCGCCGAATCAGTGGGACGCACATGGGCTTGTAGCCGCATCGTACCATCAGTGCACCGTACCCCGATTCCTATCTTCTCACCGGTTGGCGATAAGGTGTCGTTCAGCAGATGCAGTAGCAACCAACGGATGCCGCCGCCCCCCGATTAGGTTTTCTCGTTGGTTAAGCAAGCTGCCGTCATGATTTTGTGAGCGGCATAGGACCCACATATCCAAATATTTAGTTTTTAAGCACGATGATCATGCCTGCGAGCCTGTATTGGGGTCCATAGTGTACATAACGCGGATTGACGCGAATAATTTTCACGGCGAATCTCGATAGCTGCGCCACAAAAGTATCGACTCCCAACCATAATAACAATTCCCATTATTGTAGTACTATAAATGGAATTTCATAAAGTTATTGCATAGATGCAGTCATTCACGAGTATGAATTAATTAGTGTAGGACCTTATCCTTAAATCTAGTCTCTAAGTGAACCCACCCAGCCTCGAAAGAGAGATCTGCCAGGTCTTTTCCCCATTGTACAATTCTCCAATAGCATTAAGTCCACAGCAAAGATCACCTACGTCATCTTGGGCCCAACGATGGATGCAGAGTCTGTAAAGCTGAGTGAGTAAAGAAAACAAGAGTAATAGTTGAATTCATATAGATAAGTACAATGGGAAATCCCTGTTATGTTCTGCCTTTCTATCCCAAACTATGAAGATTAGTTGTAATCTTAGTTTAGTACCGCTAATTTTGAGAATATTTAATTATGCGAAATGAACATGATATAATATCTTTCACTTGGAGCACTTCGGATCCGAACATTGCAGTTGAACATGGGTAGACCCCCACTGTTTGGTGAAACGTCTACATGGTAGGGTGGGTATAGAAGAAGGACCACAACACCCAGTCTTTCAGGTATCAGGGTCAGTAGAATCAATCACCCAGGATCAGCCTACTTCCTTCGTTCCTTTCCAACTTCCCCATCTCTGTCTACGAGAAAATCCGTAACGTACTTGGTCTAGATTGCCGTGCCATCACCCACGCCCCTTTCGACTGAGCCCAGCCGTCCCCAAGTAGACAGAGGAGGTGCGGCAGAGACCATTCGTGCAGTGTTAAGGACAGTTTACTGTACTTAATAGTTCGACAAAACCGTACTTTCGTTATATGCTCCCTCGTCGATGCTGCTGCTTCTGACGCTGACGCTCCCTCGTCGTCGCCTCTGCTGTTGCTGCTCCTCCTCTATGGGTGCCGTGGACCTTCGGAATCTTTGGCTCGCTGCAATTGCCCTTTCGCCGTGGCCGGCACCTAATCCGTGTTAACAGACCGAGTGGCTCACCTCCCAGGCATACGCCGGGCAGGATATGCTCCTCGATGCTTAGCGGCCGGATCAGGGCTCGAAGGGCCTACCTACCGCACAGGACACGCCCCCGGTCGCGTTCGCCACTCGCCTCCAAACACCTGCGTGCCCACGCTCCGCAGGATCTATGGTAGGCCAGAGGTTTGGGCGTCGCGTCTCCTTTAACTCCAGGTGATACGCTGTGCATACGCTCCAGCGCCTGGATCAGGATTCTACTGATTTTCCCGGGGTGTCCCTGCGTGGTTTTACTTGTGGGCTTGAGTTCCCGAGCTGGCTATCCCTCGCGCTACAGGATCACACCTGGTTCGAACGGACAGGAGCCGGCAAGGCGTACGCCAGGCTGATCCGTCTTTGCCGCTACTACACCAGGATACCTGTTGTGTCCGGGAATAATTCCACCCGATTCGTTTACCCTTGGGCCTCAGTTTTGCCGCGGATCCTTGATCCTTTCCCCTTGCTCCTTGCTGGACTCGCGTACCGCCGCCGGACTTGCCCACGGGGGGTCCTTAAGCTATTAATCGAAGATCCTTGCTCACTCGCTTTAAAGCCCGCACTTAAGACTGTCGGACTTACCCACGGGGGGTCCATCAGCCTGTACTCCTAATTCCTCTAAGGAAACTTTCCTACTTGAATGTCAGACTTACCCACGGGGGTCTTTCACTCAACTCTTCCAGCTTCCCTAGAAGACTCGGTTCCGATTTGCTCCAGGGGCCCTTCTTATATAGTGCCAGAGGCGCCCCTTAATCCTTGCAAATCTACCGTTAGCTTTGCCCAATCCCGCCGTCTTTCTCTCGGCGGGCTTTCTTCATTGCCTCTCCCCCGATTGCCCTGATTGGGCCTCCGATCCGCATTGTTTTTCCGGTCATCGGACTTCGTCCAGATACCCCGCGACCCCCCCCCCTGGTCATTCCAAATGCATTTCTGTGTCTTGTGCATTTTCTAAACACAGCTGCGCAGTCGCCGGCCGCTTCGTTCCCCGCCGTCCCGGCTGTTTCCTATGACCTTCGAGCGCGGCCGCGGAGGCCCGGCCGGGACCGTTACGTTCCACGGTGATTCCTCTTTCGCCTTCTTCCGTGCGCGCCGCCGTGTCGGCTCCTCTTGCCCCCGCTGCTGCCCTCGTATGCCGTCTGTGCTCGACGCATTTCTCCCTTTCCGTTTTTCTAAACACAGCAGCGCTGGCCCATCCGACGCTGCCGTGCTGACTTGCTTGCTCCCCCCCGCTGCTGCCCCTCTTGCCACCTGTCTTCTGCCACCCCCTGCCACCCCCCTTCTTCGGATGACGTCAGAGTCATTCTATTTCTCTATTATGTGATATATATATATATAGGTTTTTTTGTATATTTTTTCATAATAATAATTTTTTTTTGTTTACCTTTATTTTTTTTTATTTCTTTTCTATTATATATTTTTTTTTATTATTTCTTTTTTTCTTGTATTTTTTCTTTTCATTTTTTTTCTATTTTTTTATAATATTTTTTCTTATTTTATATGTTTTTAATATATGTATACATATATATATTTTTTTTTTCCGGGTTTTCTGTGCTTTATGCCTGCACCGACTCCTGCGCCTGGGCTTTCAGCTCACTCAGGTGGGCCCTCTTTTCCTTTCTTGTGCCAGCGTGCCGTAGCACAGCAATCACTGGCGGCACAAAGTTCACCACCGTCGTACTTTGGCGCTAACTTTGCCTCGAATCCTTCGGCCGCCTTGGACAAATGGTGCTCTTTTGCCCACACTGTGTCGCCGATCTTCGGGCTCCACTCCCGCCTCCTCAGATTGTAGTGCCGAGCTTGCTCCTGCGCCGCGCGCTCGATGTTTCCCCGCACCAGCTCGAACACTTTCTGTAATTTTTCCGCATTTTCTGAGGGAGTGGCTTGTGCCTCTCCTGTCCCCAATGCCCCTTTGTTGAATATTGCTTTCGGCATTCTTGGCTCTCTGCCTTGGGTTATGAAGCAAGGTGAGTATCCCGTGAAATCTGATACGCTCGAGTTCACCGCCAGCATTAATTCTGGCCAGTGCTCGTCCCATGTTCTTTGGTCCTTGCCTGCAAACTGGACGATCATCGTTCATCTTCACCGTCCTGTTTGCCCTTTCCGTCGGGTTTTCCTGCGGCGTGTATGGTACGGTGAACTGATGACGAACTCCGAGCTCCTCGAGGAATTTCTTGAAGCTCCTACTGGTGAACTGAACACCATTGTCCGTCATCACCTTTGGCACCCCGTATCTAGCGATGATCCTTTCGCGGATTGCCTTCTGCAGCGTATCTATTGTGGCTTTTCGCATTGGAACCATTTCATCATCACTAGTAGCATGGTGTTCCCATGCTTGGACCTCGGCAACGGTCCCACGAAGTCCGCACATACCGTCGCCCACGGCTCCTCTGGGACCTGAGTTAACATCTTCCCTGAGGCCTGCATCTGGCTCGGTTTATACCGCATGCATGTCTCGCATTTCCTGACATAGTTCCTCACGTCCCTTTGCATCCCTGGCCAGAAGTACCTTGCTGCTACTTTCGCAATCGTTTTCCTTCCGCCTAGATGTCCCGCTGTTGGAGCGTCGGGGTTCTCCTTCAGCACCTGTTGCCTCATGTCCATCGGCACACATAATTTCCACGATGCCACCTCCTCGCTCCCGGCTCTGTGTGGAACATGTCGGTAAATCAGGCCTGCCTCCTCAACGTATTCCGGATACTTCTGTGGGTTTTCCTTTATCTTCTTCTTCAGTGAGCCTATCCAAATGCATTCCGTGTCTTCGATTGCTGTGGCACTCCTCAGCTTCTCCACAATCGGCTGGCGGGAAAGTGCATCCGCGACTACGTTCAGCTTGCCTTTCCTGTAGCTGATAACGTAATCGTACTGTTGCAATTCGAAGACACATCTCGCGATCCTTCCGAGTGGGCTCTCTATGTTGTTCAACCACTTCAGCGCCATGTGATCCGTTATCACGTCGAATTGGTATCCCTCCAGGTATGGCCTCATTTGCCGAATTGCCCAGATTATTGCAAGACACTCTTTCTCTGTTGCCGAGTAGTTCTTCTCCGCGCCTATTAGCGTTCGGCTGGCGTAAGCGACCACTCGCTCGCCCTCATCCGTGTCCTGCGTCAGAACTGCTCCCACGCCGTAGTCGCTGGCATCTGTTTGCAGCACAAACTTCTTCGTGAAATCGGGGCATGCTAGCACTGGATCCTCTGCTAAACGCGACTTTAACTTTAAAGAGGCGTTCTCTTGGTGTCTTGCCGTCCACTCGCACTTTGTTGCGTAGGAGATCGTTCAACGGCCTTGCGATCCCAGCGAAATCAGGGAGGAATCGCCGATACCACGACACCATCCCGATGAACTGCCGTACCCCTTTCACGTTTGTCGGGAGTTCCAATTCCGTAATCGCTGCGACTTTTCCCGGATCCATACCAATCCCCTGACTTGTTATCCGGTGGCCCAGGTACAACAGCTCTTCCCTGAAGAAGTGGCACTTATCTGTGTTTATCCTTAATTTTGCCGCCTTCAGTCTTCGGAACACTTCCTTCAAATTTGCCATATGCTCCTCCTTCGACCGTCCGATCACTATGATGTCATCCTGGTACGCGAATGCGTGGGGAGCCATGTCCGGGCCTATGACCTGGCCTATGGCCCTTTGAAATGTTGCCGAGGCCGAGTGTAATCCGAACGGCATCACCTTCCACTGGTACAGACCTTTCCCTGGTACAGTAAAGGCCGTGTATTTCCTGCTCTCAAGTGGGATTTGCCAATAGCCATCCTTAAGGTCGAGGCTGCTGAAAAATTTTGCCTCCCTCAATTGCTCCAATATGAAATTTATCCTTGGCATTGGGTACGCATCTTTTACTGATTTTGCTTTGATCTGCCGAAAGTCCACGCACATCCTCCACTGACCCGTCTTTTTCCTCACCATGACAATGGGTGAGCTGTAGGCGCTATTGGACGGCTCGATACATCCCTTCTCCAGCAGCTCTTCCACTTTTTCATTGATTTCCCCCTGTATTATGGGGTTTTTTGGGTAATATCTTTGTTTAATTGGGATGTCGTCCTTCATCGTGATTTTATGCTGGGTTATGTTTGAACAACCCTTCTGATTTGTGAACGCCGCCAGCTATTCTTCGATGAACTGTTTGTCCCGCTCGCGCTCCCATTCCTCCGAGGGTCCAGTTATATCTATGGACAGCCTATCCTCCAGGCATCCGCTCCATCTTTCTCTTCTCGGGATCGTGACTTGGTGGCCTGCGCAGTTGATTCTTGTGCTAAATTCTGCGAGGAAATCGCATCCAAGCACCGCGCTGTCTCCCATGCCTGGCAACACTAACAACACTAACATTCAAATCCTTTTTCTTGTTGCCAAAGCTTACTGTTGTCAGGAGTACCATTTGAGTCTCTATGTGGCTCCCGTTGGCCAACTTTACTAGTCTCCTTGTTGCTTTCCGTTCTCCGGCGATTCCCGGGTCCTCTGCTAGCTCTTCTGAGATGAAGCTAGCCGTTGCCCCAGTGTCCACCATGACCCTCACTTCTGCTCCTCCGACCTTGATGACTGCCGCCAACTGCTGATCGTCTCCGGTTAATCCTCCAACTAGTTCTGAGAGGCAGCACCTCGCGATCTCCGCCTTCCTCTCTACGGCTGAGATCGCTGCACGTTTCCCGCTCTTTGGCAGCATTCTGTGCTTCTCATCCCGACTGCGCCGCACATCCTGCAGAACAAAATTCTGGAGTTCCTACACTCGCTGGCCCAATGGCCCATGCCTCCGCATCTGTTGCATGCCTGTGCTGGGTTTTCTACATGTCCCTGTCTAGGCGTCGCTGCCCACTGCATGTTCGGCTGCCTTTGGCTTTGGTTTGCTGCCCATCGTTGATACGGCTGCTGTTGCCTTGGGCCTGTCCATTGCTGGCTCGGCTGCTGTTGCTGTGGCATTTGGCGATGCTCCTCAGGCTGCCATCTCTGCCCCCACCCCTGTCCTGGATAACTCAGCTGCTCCGGGGGTTTATGGTGCGGTTCCTCTTTTGGCCATCTTCTGTCTACCGCGGAGGCTTGTCTATTGAAGACCTCCTCTTCCAACGCCAGCTCCTCGAATTCCTCGGCTAGACCCATGACCTCCTCGAGCGATGCACATGCGTATGGTCTCATGAACTTTTTCAATCGCGGCATGCAGTTCTCCACTAGCCTATCAGTGACCTCTTTTGTGGACTTTCCTAAAGGCTTAATTAGCGCCTGAAGGTCCACCATGTATTCTTTAAACGGCTCTCCTCGTTGATCCTCGAAGCTCCTTCTGAACTCCTTCCATGTGGGCCACTCCTCGCCGTTCATTAGGAACCATTTTTGCGCTCTGCCCTGGAGTAGTTCGGGCATCGCTCGCGGGATTGTGTTTATATCCATCCCGTATGTTTTGGCAGACCATGCTACTCGGTCCACGAACTCGAGAGGATCCCCTGTTCCGTCGAATCGGAACGACCACTCTGTACCGGGACTTCCGCACTTGTGGCTTCATGCTCCTCATGCTCTTCATTTCTGGCACTGCCAGACTTTGAATGAGCTTTTCCGATTCGCTCACTGCTCTCTGCCTCGGCGTGGACCTCTGAGCGTATTTCTCCTCGAATCCACGCGTGACCACCATCACTTCATCGTCCTTCGTTTCGTCGACCCACCTTGCCACCAGTGCCCTCATGATCTCAACGGTTCCATCCGCTGCGAGACCGAGCTCTCTGCACACTTCGCACAACTCCTTTTTGCGAAGCGCGCAGATCCAATTTTTCTTCCCCATCTTGAAGCTGTGTTACTCCTAGACTCTAAAGCAATCACGTAGTTTGGGCGCCAGGTGTAACGAACTGTTTTTGCTATATTTTGTTCGCAACAAACGCCGCGACTAGCTCACAGAGGTTGAGGGTACGTTCCACCGAATTTATAGATTCGACGTGATTGCCCGAGCCCAGAAATAACACGGAATGCTTCGTTTTAATCACATCCCCTTTATTGTCTTTACTTTACAAAGAAATCAAATCCCCTTTATTGTCTTTACTTTACAAAGAATAAGAGAATCTCATCGGCTGTATGGCTCAGCCGACCGACCGCTCGCCCTCCCGTTGATCCCCGATCCCCGCTCCGGGTTCGGGGATACACACGCCCTCCCAAAGCTTGCGCCCGGCAGGTCGTGTGGTCTTGGTGGCTGGCACCGAAACGGCTCTCGGTTCCCTTCGTTCGGACTCACGGACCCTGGTTGCGGGGCCTGTGTTGTTGCTGCCGTCTTCTGCTGCCGCGGCTCGTCCGTCGCTGCTCTTCTGACGCTGATGCTCCCTCGTCGATGCTGCTGCTTCTGACGCTGATGCTCCCTCGTCGATGCTTCCTCGTTGTCGTCGTCGCTGCCTCGTCGTCGCCTCTGCTGTTGCTGCTCCTCCTCTATGGGTGCCGTGGACCTTCGGAATCTTTGGCTCGCTGCAATTGCCCTTTCACCGTGTGCATACGCTCCAGCGCCTGGATCAGGATTCTACTGATTTTCCCGGGGTGTCCCTGCGTGGTTTTACTTGTGGGCTTGAGTTCGCGAGCTGGCTATCCCTCGCGCTACAGGATCACACCTGGTTCGAACGGACAGGAGCCGGCAAGGCGTACGCCAGGCTGATCCGTCTTTTCCGCTACTACACCAGGATACCTGTTGTGTTAATCCTTGCAAATTTACCGTTAGCTGTCCCCAATCCCGCCGTCTTTCTATCGGCGGGCTTTCTTTATTGCCTCTCCCCCGATTGCCCTCCGATTGGGCCTCCGATCCGCATTGTTTTTGTGCCGGTCATCGGACTTCGTCCAGATACCCCGCGACCCCCCCCTGGTCATTCCAAATGCATTTCTGTGTCTTGTGCATTTTCTAAACACAGCTGCGCAGTCCCCGGCCGCTTCGTTCCCCGCCGTCCCGGCTGTTTCCTATGACCTTCGAGCGCGGCCGCGGAGGCCCGGCCGGGACCGTTACGTTCCACGGTGATTCCTCTTTCGCCTTCTTCCGTGCGCGCCGCCGTGCCGGCTCCTCTTGCCCCCGCTGCTGCCCTCGTATGCCGTCTGTGCTCGACGCATTTCTCCCTTTCCGTTTTTCTAAACACAGCAGCGCTGGCCCATCCGACGCTGCCGTGCTGACTTGCTTGCTCCCCCCCCGCTGCTGCCCCTCTTGCCACCTGTCTTGGCGTGTGGGAGATCTAATCTCCTCACAGTGTAAAATGTGAAAGTCTTCTTCGGGTAAAGTTCAAGAAAAAGTAAATACACTTTGGCCTTTACTAAATTTGTTTAATTAACCCACACGCTTAAAATTGATGCTGAAAATTGCATAAATGCTGTCACGTCGGTTATTTCTCTGTTTGGAGTACCAAACCGCATGATAGCTATTAATGAAATTCGTAATATTAATGTAAGCACAAGTGAAAAACAATTGTTTTGATCATGGCGTGTAGCGCATTAGATAATATAATTTAAAAGCTGAATGGTTAATGATAATGTAAAAATATGTCAAAGAAAAGAATTTGTATTAGTTAAGAAAGAAAACACAAAAATATGAAGATGTAATTTTTAATGAAAATTATGACGTTAGATGAGAAATGAGAAGTTATATTTGAATAAACTGTTATAAGTTGATTGAATGGTAACAAAACATTTTTGGAAAAATTGCACGAGGTCGACAGTGTAGTGTCGCTGTCGCCGAATGTGGTTCGGTGGTAAGGATAGAAAGAAGTAGTTACGATGCAGGCAGTGACACTTGCAATTTGGTCGTCGTGTATGCAAAACCGAAACTCGCTGTGCTAATACGATGTCGGAAAATAACGGCGCTGCAACATATATAATAATATATATTGAATATATATATACATATATACATATATTGAATTTTTAATAATATATACATGCATATATTGAATTTTTAATAATATTGTTGCCGTCGTAATTTTTGCATAGATTTAAATTATAAGAGAAGTGTGGCAAAATGTTAGAATAAGCTTATAAAATTTATCGATAGCTTGTAACGGCAGAGAAGAAAGAAGGCGTCGACCATCGCGTCTAGATAATATCACCATTAAGTTTTACAGCATAAAGTGGCGACTTAACCCACCCAGACTCGTCCGGACAACAAAAGGTTCGCCATCTTTCAATGGCGAGAGTCTAAGAAACGCATTGATTTGATTATTGACATCAATAATAAAGACTATATAAAAAAATTAAATTGGTGTCCGCTGAAAGAAACATGGATATACATATATTATTATAAATTTTGAAATAGAATTATTGAAAAAAATATTTTTATGTATTTTTAATCTTATTATAAGTACAAAATACTTATTTTTATTTTTGAAGGTACACCAACTTTATCGTTAAGGAAAGTCTAAAACTTTAGCTTGTTAGCTGATTACGGAGTAGGGGTTTAGGGATAAGTTCCACATTGGGCAAGCCAAGAGTGCTGCTTAGGGTCTGTCCTATCATTGGTTTTTTTTGATTAATTAGTCTTAAAAGACGATTTCTTGAATGTACTTGTTTTTTATGACTTTTGATATTTGATTCTATGTTTAGGCATCCAGAATTATTGATTTGGACATGGGAACGTGACTGAATTTGGAGTCTGTATCAATTGCTTAGTCTAAAAGTCTGAAGTTTTATGTTTCATCTTATGCGATTTATTCTTATTCTCAGACATTTGCCTTTATTGCTGAGCCTGCTTGTACAAAGGTGTTCCGGGTGTGAGTAAGATCCGATGATTCTCGAATCTTTGTGGGAAACTGGCTATTAGTAAATGTACTAGGTAAATGGGAATCCATTTCTTAGCGACTGGAATTTTGCTGACCCTTCTTTATGTCGGTAGCTCGTGTCCAGAAGAAAAATACATGAAGCATATGCAAGGCCGCTGATAACCGCCGATTTCGGCAAGCTATACATTTCATTGTTTTCAATGTCAACAATACATTTTCAGTTTTCATTCTGTATGCTAAGGAGAAGCGCAGTGCAACGAGCCATTGGATGCTAAAAAATGCCTCCCAGAATTCTCGGGTTCAATAGAATCTTATGTCTCCTGGAGACAAGCGGCTTTCGCCGCCTAACGTAATTTTAAACGTTACAATGGCAGCTCTAAGTATCCTAAGACATGGAGGTCAAACCACAAGGTGCTTAGAATATTATGGTTGAGGTAAAGCAAAAAAAAATTAACGCTGTTAATGAATAAAGTTAAAATGTTTAATAATCATACGATGGCGAGACCTCTGTGCGAGAAATTCCGCGGAGATGCCTTACGGGTATTCATATCGGGCCTCAAAGGACGCTTCACAGATGTGATTTTTGCGGCAAAACCGGGAAATTTGCCGTCGGCTCTGGCCTGAGCACAGGCTGTGGAGTCAAACCACGAAAGATATGTCCTTGCAGAAAGCTTGGCAAAGAGTCAGGAAGAAAAGGAACGTAAGCCGGTAGATTGGGAGATGTACCTAGCGGAAAAAATCCCAATTTTGTTAGGCAACATAGTTTACAAAGTTTAGGTTCATTTGGATCAAGACGAGAGTAAGTACAGGGATGACCTTAGCTCCAAGCAAGAGCCCATTCAGCCCATAGCTCCAAGCAAAAGGTTCCAGTAAGAAACCATCTCTTTTGAAAGTAATTCAAACAACGCCTGCCATTTCCAATCGTACGTGTAGTCCAAGATAGCAACAGAGGGTTCACCGTATTGCACAAACCGTGGGAACGGGAAGTGACGCATTTCAAAATGTCGCCTCCGAGGCTGCATAGGGAATCGACGTTGATGCCATTTGCAACTACGATTCTGAAACGATTAATTTTGTAGAGGGAAGTCCTTGTTACCTTTCATCAGTTGAAGAGTAGCGGGGATAGACATTAAGTTTCTTATCGGTACGGGTGCGTCTAAAAATTTCATTCAATAGCACTCGGTGCTGAAAAGAGTCCGTCAAGTATCATCTCCATTTTTATTACATTCAATCCACGGTGTGATCCATATTAATCAGGAATGCATTGTCTCGGTCTTCAAAAAAAGGCCACTTTTTTAAATTACTGGTTCTGTCCTCTTTTTTCGGCATGATTGGCTTCGACATTTTAAAACAAGCGAGGGGGCCATACCCAATGGGGTACGGATCTCGAGTTCTCAAATCGCCTTCCACGCCCCGAAGTTAACTTCGTTATTATAGACTGCTCTGACGCACCCCCATTAGTAAAAAATGTATTTTTGAACTGCTTAAGAATGAAGAAGAAGGTTGGGGTTTGGAAAAGTCTTCTTAAGAATAAGGCTTTTGCAGACCCCAACGAGGCTCTGCCATACAACACCTCAGTGGGAACTGGCCTCAGAGTTTAAAGTCTCAGATGTCGATGACGGAAATAGCACGGATGCGTCGATGCTCCGCAGGATGGCTTCGAGTCGAGTCATTGACGAAGACTTCTCGATAACGAAGAGGCCTAGATCACGATGGTGTAGGAGCAGCTGTCAGATGTCCTAACGGATTCTGCAGATAAACCTCCACCATTGTAAAGTAGCCTCATCTGCACTGCTGCCCCATCTGGATAAAGTTCAGATAGAGAGGAGAGGAAAGAGAGAGGATAGAGAGGAGAATAGAGTCGATATTATTGTAGTCCTAGTCCGTGGAACCATAGATAGCAGGAGGAAGGGTTTCTGGACAAGCGACCAGGGAGTACAAGCTAGTAGTAGCTAGCTCTGAAGGTAAAATTAGAGCCTGCATTTTAATTAAAAGGACCTTAGCCTATTTTTGCTCTATAAATACAGTGACGCAGACAACGAGGTAGCTACCGTGGAGTCTCACACGATTCCAATACGGATACTGCCGTCCTACACGGCCTACGAGAGGCCAGAACCCACAGACGAGCTAGTGGAAAAGCTAGGACAAGACAGCGAAAAGGCTTAACATAAGCCTCATTATAGGATGCGACTTCAATGCTCACCATACACTATGGGCGAGCTCCAACACCATTTTATTCTCAAATCTCAGATCAAGGGTATTCATTGACTTGACGCTAGAATTGAAACAGGTACTCAGTCCCGTAACTCTCTAAAAGGTCCTAGACGTACACTCTTTCTTCGGCCTCAGGAACATCGAAAGCTACCTAAATTTTAACATAAACTCAAATTTATCAGCACAGAACCAGAAGTCTTTCAAAACCATAGAAAAACAAACCAAATAACATAAAATCTTATGAAACACTATTGCACCACATCGACCAGACTATCCTTAAACAGTTGAGAGTTTGAACACTGGTGGAAGTTTTCACATAGACCTGCAAAAATTCCTTTTAGAAGGGCGTGTCCAAGAACAAACCCAAATAAGCGAAATAGATCACCATGGTGGTCTACTGCCCTCTACACCGCAAGCAGAACCCTGTTCAATAAGGCCAAAGCCGGAAACCGGTAGACACTCTGGACCAAATTCAAGGTATCTTTGGCCTCTTACAAAAATGCACTCCAAAAAGGAAAGCGCTCCCCATGGATCTCCTTCTTCTCGAGTATCGAAAATACAACACAAGCTGCGAGGCTTAGGAAAATCCTATCCCAATCAGCAATAACTCTAGGCTACCTAAAAAAAATGGATATAATAGTATAAGTGAGGAATCTCTAGCTACTATACTAGACACTCATTTTCCTGGTTGCACCCTTGAAACGGACTCTCCAGAGTTCAGATCTATCCTTCCTGCTTAAGGCGCTAGACAGAGTTCTGGTGGGGCTCATTGATCAGCTGCTAACCTGCAAACAGGGACGTCCTCACTTGGTACTTCCTCTCTAACAAGGGCCGTCAACAAAGGTACAACACAAGGAGGAGTCATCTCCCCTCTCATATGGATCATAGCTGTCAACTTGATTCTATGTAAGATTCAAGAGGGAGGCTGTAAGATAGTGACATATGCCGATGACGTCGCAATCATGCTCACACGCAAATACCCACAGACGCTTTGCAATCTCATGAGCGCGAAACTATAAACCCTAGCCAAATGGACAAGCAGAATAAGCAGGGGGTAAACGCGCAAAAAACAGCCCCTCGTCCCTTAAGGACTAAACAAACAAAGGATCTCCTTCAGCAACAGTGCCAAATACCTAGGGGTAATATTGGATAGGAATCTGAACTGTAACCTTAACAAGGCAGCTATCATTGTGGACGGCAGCCCACGAGGTGACGACCTGCATACCTTGGCGTGCGCGAGGAGACTCTATATATAACCGAAGAATTAAAAATTTTCTGTAAGCAACCGATCTAAATGAATTATATACCAATCGAAAGGTATTGTTTTAATTAGAAAATTTTTGTCCAAACATTTTCCAAAAGTTATTTGGTTTTGGAGAAAGTAGGGTGAAAGTAAAAAAATTTGGAATCACTAAAGTGGGGCTGGTGGACACGCGTAAATACACGTCGATTGGTACCTCAACCGACCCGATCCGACATTTCTTTCAGAAGTTATTCAAAAATTGCATATAAAAAAAATTTTTGTTTGGCACGTGCAAGAAAAACAAAAAAAAAAATTAACCACGTGGCAAATAAGAATATTTTGTATACCTATATAGCATATTTTGTGTCACTAAAATTGATATCAGATATTTTTGGTTTTGCATGCAGGTACGTCACCGGTACTTCAAAAAGTTTCAAAAAGTTTTTTTATATTATAGGATATAGTCTGCTGATCCTTGCGGATAAGGTTGCCCGAAATGGAATCCGTAGAAAGTCCCATCTTTGTAACTTTAAAAACTTCGGTGGAAAGAGTTTGTTGAGATGACTTCTAGAATGGCTAGCTTAGGACTACCAAACGGTTCGCAGGTTGCGGCTAGCGAATGGCTATTTCAGTTAAGGTTAGCTGTGAATAAAGCGAAGTATCTCATAGCAGGACGCTCCTAGGAGATCCCCCTCGCCAAAAAATAGCCCCGGACAGCTAGCGGGTATCCGCACCGTGAGCGTTGCCGACGATGTGCTTGTGTTGCCGCCTCTAAAAAAATAGCCTCCCAAATTTCCCGTCTTCTACACTACAGAACCTATCCACCTCCCATCCCACACACCATCTCACACCGGGCCGGACTAACGAGTCACTCGACCCGTGCCAGTATATAAACTCTGCCCAGTCTCAAACGGAGGGCTCCTTGTTTGAAGGGACCCGGAGTCGGATTCTCTCAAACAACCCACATAACTGGTATTGACTGGTATTGAGGTGCAGCGAAGTCGGTTTTCGTTAACTGTGTGAAAAAATAATTTCCGATAAAACTTATGGGGTTTTTGGAGTCAAAAATCAAAATCAGTGCAGTCTGCTATGTTTCTTATTCTTAAACTTACTTTCTGTATACAAGATTTATCTGCCAATGTTTCTTCAGATCACGGCAATGCTGAGCTTACGGTGTGATTGGGGTTCTGGTAATGCTGACGGCCCGTCTTGACACTCGGTTTCTTGTACTCTCAGGCAGTTGGGTGTAAGAGAAGGACCAGAGAGTCTTACACTCTCTGGCCCCATTTTTCAAAGTGTAAAGCATCTAAGAGAGTCTTACATTCACTGGCCCCATTTGTCGGCAGTTTAACCATCTAATATTCTTTGAAGTAATGAATCCCAAACGCGGAAGCGAAAGAATTGAATTCTTGTTCTCTTCAAGACGTACCGACTGATACCGCATCAGTCGCAGTTCTTTTTGACGCAGTTTATCCAAGGAGACACAATAGTAAAGCGGAGCAGCCTTCCACTCCGATCCTCCAATCCATCGACGATATATTTGACGACATCAATGTCGTCGAAGTTATTTCGCATTGTGATGAACATCACAGGGTCGCATCAGGATCTCATTATTCCCAATTGATCCGGTTTGGAATTGTTTCGCTATCTCCTGATGAGACATTCGGTACTTAAGCACCGATGTGAGTATTGCCCTCGTTTCTTGCTATTACGTGAGTAATTCTCCAGAAAGTATGTTTTTTTCACATATTTTTATATGGAAAAATTTTAAATAATTTAATTTTAATTAATTTAAAAGTATTTTACATTTACTTATAACACATTTTAAAATATGTTAATGCAAAGTCTCAAAAGTGCGAAAGTTCAGTTTTCAACATTTCAGTGGCGTGATTTGTTTTAAATAATTTTCGTAAAAGTGTTAAAGTTCATTAATATTAGTTATTTTAATGTCTAATGTGATAAGAAAAGAATAAAACAAAAATGTAAAAAAAAACTATACTATTGCTAATTATTGCGAATTTCTTAGCAGACTATCAGTTTCTTTCAATGTCGCGTGCGACATTAGGCCAAAAAAAACTTTTTTGTTTAGCTTGAAAACTATTTTATCTACATTTATTTTGTTTTGCTCTAAAATAAGGTCTAATTAAATTGCAATATCCAATTCCCTTTTAATTATTTATAAAGTTCAAAAACAACATAAAAAGTATTATGGAAGAAAATGTATCGTGCGACAGTAAATAAAATTGAATAACACAAAAAAAAAACCAAATATTTTTAAGTAAAACAAAAATAGTTACTAAGATCAATTAATAAATAACGTTTTAAAATTGATTGTAGAAAAAGTTTCCATCAGGTTTCGCTGAAATCAGCTGAAATTAGCGAAATGGGTTTTGAAAAAGTAACATGTCTGTGTCGCGTGCGACAGCCCTAGTTTTTTTGCATATTCGGGTTGGTTTTTGAAAACGGGTGCGTTTTTCCAACTCTCGGATCCTAATACGCACCGACAAGTTATCATCTTCAGAAAACTTCGGAATCGTAATATTCTTTCATGTGAGCGTTAACAGGCATAAGCCGTTAAATACAAGGGCAGCAGAGGCTAACAGTTAATAAAGCACAGAACAGTTAATTTCTATAAATTAAAATAATTTTACAATTCATAGCAAACCGTATCTTAATAAATGCACTTTTTGTCCATTAACCGCAAGTGTTAAAGTAGAAATAAAAGATTAGACACGGGGCTACCGGCTGAATTAACAGAGACTTAATACCCGAGCTTTAACTAGCGATTCTGTAACTCCGACGTTGCCAGATGCCGCTGGAGCAGTTACTTTCGATCGCAACACTCCAGTTGTATATTCTACCAAAGATATACAAAATTATCCTCAAAATATAAAACTGCCATTTTCGTTGCGGGCCTTGTATGCACGCCATATTGGGTTCTAATCGCTGCACTCCATATTTGACCGTCTGGGCTAAGGGTCATCTTCAGGACCCGTCCTTTCGGCCTCTGGCTACGTGCCTGTGGCATACTCTTCTCGCTCTTCTTGAGTTGCACACCTAAAAGTAGGAGCTCCATCGTCGATCGTCTACCAATTGAGCTTTCAAGCAAGAAATTATTGTATGTCAATGACTCTTGGTTTTCGTCTTCCACGGGAATGTATGTTAGGGGTCGAGAGTTGGCAATCATCTCCGCCCTATTGTGGCGGCTCTCAGCAGCTCATCCGGTCGTCGTTTGTCCTGTAGAATTTATTCCAGTGCCATCTTTATAGACGCACTAAGGGCTTCCATGCCCCATTCATGTGGGGAGATACGGATGAAAGGAATTTCCATGCCATTTGGGGTCCAATGAACTTGCGGTAGAGTAGACCTTTGGTTTGTCTAGAATTTTGAACGCCTTTCGGAAATCCGTGGTGGCCCCTTGAAAGTTTGTGCCGTTGCCGCACCAGAATTCCATTCGGCAGAAGTCACTGGTTAATGAATACGCTACCTTCAAATACATTTCTTACATATGTTAAATAGCCGGTAAATAGCATGCCTCGTTTCTCCTGCTTCTGACAGCCCATATCAATCAGAGGTATACTCCCACCTTGCTAAAGGGCCAAAGCTAGCAACCCTAGGATAAGGAAAATCCGCGGTTTAGAACCGATTGTCGGTTTTTAAATTGTTCGTACAAGCTCCGTAACTGAGAAAGGGTGGACCCCATCGTTGGTATCTGTTATCGAGTTTCACACAAAAGACTCTCCGCAGCCCAGAAATCTTCTCGTGATGGCAGATTTTCGATGTCTGATCGCTGTAGGACTTTCACTTCCATCGCCTTAGGCTCCAGATCCCTCTGGCGGTACTCCATATTCTGATGCTAATACTGTATAAGATCGCGATCACGGAACACAAAAAACTGTTTGTTCTTCTTCGTTGAGCTGAAAGCTCCATAATCTGAGCTAACCTTGCTCCAAGTACTGCTCCCATTAGCTCAAGTCTTGGTATGGATATTGGTCTTAAAAGAGCTACCTTGCGTTCAATTTCGTTTTGAAGCCAGCCAAAATTTTATAATTTTGTAACTTTTGAGGCTAACTGCTCTAAGAGGTATTCATTATGTTAAACCATAAAAACATATTATTATATTTTTTCTTATATTTTTTAATATTTCAGCATTATATGTGTTTAGAAATACAATTTAGCTGGTTGAAAATATGATACTCTGCGACTGAATAATAAAGCGCATGCAATAAAGCGCATGCAAAACTGGGAAACAAAAAAAGGGAAGAATACATGCTGATAACAACAGCTGCAGCTAAGCATATTTTGATTATTTTCCATGCATTTTTTGGTGGCTGCTTGGCCCAACAGTGATGTTGCTATCCTGAAACCGACTGACCAACCTAAAGCAACTAAATTTAAATTTTTGTCGGATTAACGAGGCCAGGACTACGGACCTGTTGGAAATAGTTCAATAACGATTTGGAGCTAATATTTGTAGCTATGACATTATAGTGCTACCCTAGCGATCGACTGCAGACTTCGTTTCACCATTCGAATTGTAACTCATTTTCTGTGTAATGATCCTAGTGTCTATTGCACGGAAGTTAGATTTGGTTGATGATTGATGGTTTAAAATTGTAATAAGCAAAATTTTTGGTTGGAAGTGGTGCGTGTGCTAGGTGGCAATATATGTATATTGTGATATGTCAGTTATACACATATGTAAATACATACACGCGATAAAACAATTATAAATTAAATTTCAATATTTACTATTTGGTCAGTTTAACGCTCAGTCAAAGTGCATAACTAAGAGCTTGGAAGCAGAATTGGTTTGGTCAGCGCCTTTTGGATTGGTCAGCGTCAACAGCAAACACCATAGCGGTATCCGGAGTAATGGCAGTCTTCACAGTCTTTTCCGGGATTCTTGACGGAGGCGCACTTGTCGGTTGCAGGATCCTTGGAAGCTTCAGAAAATTAATCGCAGACATCTGCCAGACGCGAAGTGGAAATATCGATCACTGGAGGAGCGGTGGAAAGCGGGGGCATTGATGAGATGAAATTGACTATGTCCAGGATATCGTGATGGTTTTTTTGGTTTCGTTCCACTTTTAAGCCACGAGAAACCCATTGGATGTCGCGGTCCAGCGGGGAATCCTAACATCAGATCACATTTAACCTTCTAGCCGTAATGGTAGGTTCTGTCATTGACTGGCATTGGGACCATTTGTGCTTTCGAGACGAGTGGAGTGTGCAGCTAGCTTCAGGGAGTGCTTGGCCATTCCCACCTGTTGGAAAAACTTCCATAATAAGCCACTCCCAATCGGACTAGAACTTAGTCACTCTAGCTCATCCTTGCGTCACTAAATGTAGCGCTTTAAGCTTTTAGATTTTCAATTACAAAATAAAAGTGCAGAACTATGGACTTGGGCGCAGAAGCTCTACCACAGCTTCCAAAGGGCATGCGCTACATAGAACAACAAAGCGCATGCGAATCTGGGAGAATCAAAGAAAATGGAACTTATGATAACGAGAAATTTAGCGAGCGAAACGAGAAAAAACTTATTAGCGACGATCGCAAGAATTTTTGCTGTCACAAGGTTCAAAAATTGTTGTTGGGACATTTAAACAAATAAATTAAATTAAAGGAAAAATTCTTGTCTAGCCAAAATCCAAAGAAAATATAAATAAAATTAAATGAAAGCTAAAAGTAATAATTTTAAGTAACGAGAAAATAGGTTTGAGTAAAATATTAAATTTGAGCTTACTAGCAAAGCAAGTAACAGAAAAATAAATCAATTAAAAAGTTCGCCGTTCATTTTCCGTTAAAATTTTTTTTCTTTTGAATTTGAATGACACTGACCGGCAAATCAAAATAATCTGATACAACCAATAATTTAATTTAGAAGAACTTCAAAATGACAGAGTACAAAAACACGAAGTAGAAGAAAGACAGGTTCAGAGTTACAATTACAATTAAGGTTCCAGAAAAATAGAAACATGGAGAAATAAAATAAGCAACAATTGCTGGTCATTAGTGAAACGCTAGCGGAACAATTGCCATCTTTGAATCCACGGTTGACCCCCACACGCGGGAACTTCACTGACACTGTAAACCAGGGAATACACCCGCAATATCGTGCGAGTCTCGCAGATCTAGAAAGAATCCCGGATATCTTTAAATGCAACCATGAGTTTGATGGTAACACATCAGAATTTAGCTATAGAATGAAGGGAATAGATAAAAAAATGGAGGCCTACGCAGGTTAGATAGGCACACCAAAATATTTCGGTATATTACATACCATACGGAACAAAATTTCGGTACAAGCAGATAAGGCTATCGATTCCTATAATGTTCCATTAAATTGGGAGGCCATCTTAAGATGGCTAACACATTATTTCGCTGACAAGCGAGATCTGGGTACTCTCGACGCATTCTTATTAGCCACCGAGTGATGAATCGCAGTGACGAATTCAAGGTGTTGGTACTCCATCGGGGCTTGGCAGGTTTAACCTTTTGAAGATCCAATCATAAATTATTTTCAGAAAGAAATGGAATGGATATACGATTTGTTGTTTGAATATTATATGTGTATGGCTGATCTAAGGTTTTAGGAGGTAAATAAGTTGTTTGCAAACATTTCGCGAATAAATCGGCAATGGCCTGATCTGAGGTCGCAGATAAATTTTTAAACGTAAGTAGAGAAGGTAAAGATATATGTTTACGCTTAGTGTTTACAAAGTTATAAAACTGCTTTAGATCCTGAGTGAACTGAATCCGAAAGCGGTGAAGATAATTTTTGAACATTCGGCGTTTTGCACGGTGAAATCTAACCGAGCGATTAAGTATCTTAAGAAATCTATGCTGCTACAGTTTCTTTTATAAATATTTATAAGCCTGTTTATCTCTTTTTTGAATTTTGTGAGGCATCTTGTAAACCAAGGAGGATTATTTGAAGCGGACGGATATTTCCACGGCACACATAAGTCAAAAAATGTATTTAATGTGTATTACAATTTTTCTAAGATGATATTTGTATCGGTGCATGCCAGAATATGGGACCAATCAAAAGTATCAAAAGTATTACGAAAACAACAAATCTTATTTAACACGCGGGAAGACTTCTGATCGACACCAGAAATGGTTTCGATTGAAACCTCAAATGTGAGGTGATATGGACCCACTTCTGGGGTTGGGAGGGGCAAAGCCCTGGAAAGAGTGGTACCATCTGGATGAGATACAAAACATACGTCTAGAAGCCGACCTATCGAAAATTTATCGCAAGCGCAAAAAATAATCACCACCGCCCGCTATGAAAGGCAAGAATGTATTTTAAATTAGTTGTTACGGAGAAAAAGCGCATCATTGTAAAAAGAGTGTATCTAAAAGAAAAAAAGAATTTTTAACGAATAAAGGTTCTGAAACTGACTGACCAACCTAGAGTTAAGGTTAACTCTTATGGATCCACTGCGTTGCACACTTTTGCCTTGCGACGGTAAAAACGCAGTGCCCATAAAAACCACTACCCCTTTTAAAAGAATTGAATGAATTGATGAATCAACGAAAATTTAAATAATAAGTATATTTTAGGTCTTAAAATGTTGGTCAAGGTCGAGAAAAGATACAAAAGGTAAGAAATATCTAATAATTGGGGACTTGTTTAAAATATGTTATGCTATTACTAGTTTTTAATAGCAGCCGAATAAATAGACGCGTTTCAATTAAGATTTTCAATATTTCCTCCAATCAATGCCAAATTACAACCAACACGCCTTGTGTAGAAGCTCCCCAAAGCTACAGCTAAGCATATTATGATTATTTTACATGCATTTTTTGGTGGCTGCTTGACCCAATAAAAAATTTTTCTTTATTTCCCCGCTTACACATAATTTTAAATCATCAGCTATTAAAATATATAACAAGAAAGGAAAGCTAACTTCGGGCGGAGCCGAAGTTGATATACCCTTGCAGTTGAGTCGCAGTCCGCTAGGTGGCGCCACGCATTTTATATTATTAGATATATAGCGGATCGTATATAGTTGGCGGATCCTTATGAAATTTGGCATATCGAATTTTGCCAAAAGAGGAATCCATTGAAACTCCCATGCTTCTAACTTGAAAAACAACGAAGTTATAGCATTTCCGATCAATCAGTTATATGACAGCTATAGGATATAGTTGGCCGATCCCTATGAAATTCGACAAATCAGATTGTTTTTCCTAAAGTAGAATCTGTACCAAATCCCATCTTTCTAACTTAAAAAACAACAAAGTTATGCCAATTTCGACCGTTGACATCGTATGACAGCTATAGGATATAGTCGGCCGATCCTTATGAAATTTTGTACACAAGATATTTTGGTCAAATATAACATGTGTGGAAAGTCTCAACCCAACTTAAAAAACACCAAAGTTATGGCATTTCCGATCAATCAGTTATATGGCAGCTGTAGGATATAGTTGAACGATCCCGGCCGTTCCGACTTATAAACTGCCTGCAAAGAAAAGAAGGGTGTGTGCAAAGTTCAACTCGATAGCTTTAAAACTGAGAGACTAGTTTGCGTAGAAACAGACAGACGGACAGACGGACAGACGGACATGCTCATATCGACTCAGGAGGCGATCCTGATCAAGAATATACTTTAGTAAGAATTTATACTTTATAGGGTTGGAGATGTCTCCTTCACTGCGTTGCACACTTTTGACCAAAATTATAATACCCTCTGCAAGGGTATAAAAATGCAAATTATACAATATTTACATAATTATCTTTTTTTTGCAGAAGCCCTTGTTCGTGACATATGAAGTTGGCTTATATCTTACCAATGGTATTGTGTTCAATGTTTCAGGCATTACTCGGCATACTGATGCGTTTATGACGTATCAAGGAAAATCGTTCATAAGTCGATTTCTATTAAAAATAAATAAGCTACAGGTATGCATATTTTATTTGTGACATATTTATTTTATTAGTAATTGCAAATTGTAACGACCATACTGTGCGACACCCCGTTTGTGCCTCGCTATGGTCGGACTTTCATTGTAATAGGGGCCGTTAACGTATTACGTGATACTTATTCCTGGTTTATTCACCTCCCTCCCCCCCTATAATGATAACGCATGATATGAACAAACCCCCCCTATGAAACACGTGATACATTGAAACACCCCGCCCCCCTTTTTAAATTAAATTATTTTTCAAACATGTAGCTAATATTTGCTAATATACGCAAAGGAATAAAAGTCAGTCAACTTTACAAACGAAATTCCTATTTCCGCACTGTTTGAAATTCTTGAACAGTACATAAAACGTCAATTTATTGAAAAAAGTTATTTTGTGAAAGGAGGATAATATCACGTGACCATGGGCTTCGACCACCTCCCTCCCCCAGTGTGATAGTTTATGATCATTTTGAGAACACCCCCCACCCCCATAAGTGTCACGTAATATTTGAACGTCCCCTAAAATATTTTTGTGGACTACTCAACTTTAAGTTTGTGTTAATAATTTTATCAATATAACTTGGTTAATGCTCGAAATGAAAAGAAATGATTGTATTCAGTTGAAGTTTGAATACATTTTCTTTCATCGAAAAACTAAAGTGACACAAATTACGCACAGATTCTCTAGATAGCCATGACTTTTTGAAAAAATGCCTAGCTATAATTAATTCAATAAAATGAAAAATTTTACTTAAATCCAAAATTTAAAAATTCCATGTTCTACTCATTTCAACAAAAAACAAAAAATGTTCGATTGAAAACTTTTTTGGGATAAATCATAGAAGCACACAAATAAATATAAAAAATTTTCGATTTCAACTTTGAATGAGTATTCCACGCTATCGATTGCAAACTGTGTACTCTTCTTTCTTTTCTTTGCAAGCAGTATATAAATCGGAACGGACGAAATTGGCCGACTCCTGGTCAGGTTCGTGCAACTAAAAGAAGCACTCCCAGTTTCAGCTACCATGAAGGTCAGAGACTGGTCACCCCGGCGACGGGCGAAAACCAGACGAACCTTTACATGCACCTATTCACGCGATCCTGATTCACGCATCATTCATCCCCAACACATCCCGGCATCTATAAATCAACGCATTCGTCGACGACTGTATACGGCCCTCGCAAACACATTCAACTTCTCAATCCTATCGCTCGTGGAAAGCACTTGACTAAACACAATTGGAACGCGACTGGCCCTCAACCATGATGAGCATGTCATGGTTCCGATTCTTGAGTATGGATCGTGTGTCTGGAGCCCTCAATACGCAGTACACCAAGATCACATAGAATCTATACAAAAAAACTTTCTGACTTTCGCTCGTAGGGGACTTTATTGGGATGCAAATCTTTACCTCCCCTCTTATCGTAGTAGACTTTTACTAATCAACTTACCATCATTAACAACCCGTAGAACGATGCTGGGTGTCAAGCATAGCTTGCAAATAACTGTTAACCGATTCGAGCGGTCTCAAAATAAGTGTTTGTCACTGAGACTTTGAGCAAAAAGTCTGAGAGCAACCGATTGAGTTGCTCGTATACAAATTTTGCTCGCGCTCAGTCAAAGCACACTTTTTTCTGTTTTCGTTTGGTCTGCTTATTCTAGGACCGTTTGCTTGCGTTCGACGATTCAAAAAGTCTATGAAAGTATGTGAAGTTTAGTGGGGTCAACTTGTCAATTTTCTTTCTAAATCTCTCGTGTAAACAGTGATTCATCAAATTTATTGAAAATGGGACGAGAACTTAATAAAAAAGTGCATCAATTTTTTATATTTAACAAAATGGACAACAAAGTTGTCCAAAGTTTAGTTGTTAAGCTTAACTCAAAATAAATGAATTTAAAAGGAAACTATTCATTTTTTAATTAAAATAATCAATATATTAGTTTGAAATTGGAAAATTCACGTTTAAAATTTTAATAAGTTTTTTCGTCAAATTTCATGTACCATGTGCCACTGTGCAGCGAAACGAAAACAAATTATTAAAAAGACTTTTTGCGTTGACTTTTTCAGTCAATCTGTCTTTTACTGAGTCTCTCTGTGCGAGTGTCACTCAAATCTCTCATTGAGCGATGTTTGGTAGATGAGAGTTTCATGATTTGCTCATTGTAATTCGTTCAACAGAAAACCGAAACAAAAAAAATCAAAGCCTGCTGCTCAGAGAGGAACCGAATTTAAATTAGAAATGTAGATAGCCAGCATTTACTAACACGCTTAAATTTTAACGTTCTGAGTAGACGGACTAGAAACTTTCGTCCTCTACTCCTCAGCCATTGTAGTTCGACATATGCCCAAAACGATCTGTTCAGGCTATTATGTTCGGACTACAATGGTCTCCACCACATCTTTTCACTTTGCTCTACTAACAATCTTAAATGCCTTATACTAATAGCTTTATCTATGCAATAGGTCGTTACACGAGGAAGACCTCGTGATATCTTACTCCTTCTCTTCTCTTAAACTTTCTCGGATCTATCCCTGCGATTCAAGCCGTACGTATGCAGCACTGTCCCTCATGACAATCTCATTCATTCACTGCACACACGCACTTCGTCGCGAGAAATAACTCCAAAGAGCTACGTCCCGGTACCCACTCTCGTTCAATCTCCAAATCACGATGGCCCAAATTAGGTAATCGAAAGCCCCCTTAAAATCCACAAACACACGAGGACATTATTGGAGTTGCTGGATCTCACAAAGTCCTTAATTCTCCTCCAAGCGTCCTTCACACACGGTCCTTCACGAAAGCCAAACTGCTTATCAGACATCTGGCTTCCCACACGTTCCTGTAACCGATCCATCAGCACTCTTTCCATAACATTTCCAAGAACTGGAATGAGGCTAATGCCCCTAAAAGACCGCGGATTGCTCCGGATCCTATCAGGTGACTTTGGGAGCACACTCACCCTTGAGTGGACTTCCAAACACTTTTAACAATTTCCTCCGTAAACCCATCCATTCCAGGCGCTTTCCAGAGCGAATCTTGGCGAATGCCCACTTAATCTCGCTCATTAGAAGGGGTTCGGCATCACCCACTGCATTAGCCACTGAGTGCTGCCGATCCTCCCTAGGAAAGAATTCGGACAATAGACATTCCACATAGTCCTTCCAGTTTGTAAACTATTGAATGTCGACATTCATAGCACAGAAGATGCTAAACGGGACTTGCGCCGCCGCTTCTCTCACATAATGCCCATGAAGGGGCCAATTCGCTTCATAAAAGCGCCCCCCATTAACCGCAACATTCGCATCCATGGCCACGGTATGTGTCACCACAATCTCGATCGTTCATGCCATGACCCTCCAAATACACTTCACTGAAACACTCTCATCGCTGCCTTATTCACAAGAGTAACATCGATGTCACTCCTCCACATTGGACCGTCGAATGTGTACCACTCACTAGGCTCGTTCACATCCTGAACATTCTGGGTATCCAACCATTTGGCCAGCGTCGCAACCCTATCATAGTTTCGATGGCTAGGTGTTTGTCTGGACATCTTAATAACCATAGAGGGATGACGCGTTCGCGTCGATGCCAAGAATGGATTGCTACTCACCTGGAGTAGTTCCGCCTTCATGTACTAAAGGAACGGATCCCCAGTCGGTAAAGTTCACCGAAGTGTACTCCACGCCAGGATCATTCACAACTACAACCCCTCTCACACATCATCTGCCCCACGTCGCACGTAACAGCGTACAAGCCCTGGCATTTAATTTCCAAGAGTCGATACATGTTAGTATCTTTCATTCACTCATGGCAAAACCGCGCTATAGACAGGGCAGGCCGCCGAGAGCAAGTTTTGCCCCGACGACGAGGGCTATAAAAGAACAGTTTCGGCAGTCCACCGGATTGGTGGACTTCGCCGCTACATGGCCCCCCTGTTCGCACTGCCTGTCCTGTCCTGGATATACGTCCCCCCTGTTCGCACTGCCTGTCCTGTCCTGGATATACGTCCGGACCTAGGACCGAAAGCGGAGGCTGAACCACTTTATATAGACACGACCCGTGTCTAAAGCGGCCAAAGTCTTCTCGCTGACCTCTAGAGTCACGTTCGTTCTGTCTCTCCCAACTACGGTCCACGGCTTCGATTCAAAATCCACCGACTTCTTGAAGTCAGCCAAGGTCATCTCTCTCTGGATGTTGTTCGTCCACAATTCTTGCATGAAGTTCTCCGATGTACGGGGGATCAAAACTGGGGCTACAGGGGCGGCGGCTTGTCAAGCGGCAATGGGGCGTAGCGTCGTCGTCATCGGTGGTGGCATTGTGAGCCGGGTCTCCAGCTTGGCCACACGGGGCATCAATGCTACCAACAGCTCGTCGTAACGACTCACCGTGGCAGACACCTGCTGCAAGTTGCCGCTCAGCAGCACACCGCGAACGGCATGCTGGGTTGCGGACAACTCGGCTAGGACAGCTCGCTGGCTAGCAACAACGGCGGCGTGAGCAGTGACTTGCTCGAGGCCATCTCCGTGCGCTTCGGCTCCAGCTCCATGGAGATGAAGCACTCCCTTGACACTGTTTCTGCTTTTAGAACACGGCCACACTGATTCACAGCTGATTGCCTGATTGGCCGATATGGCAGAAAAAAATCAGCTGGAATAAGCTTTAATCACTTTTCCCACTACGTTGGCAGCACCGACGTACAGCTGTTAAGAATCTTTTTTATGCTTTTCGCGAGGTTGGCAGCGCCAAAGCTTAAAAATTTTTTTTGCTTACACCAAACGTGTCGATTTTTCGCGACGGAAAACACGATTTTCCGCGGAGCTACACAATTCGCAACTAATAGCATCCCAACTCGCACACAAAACGCACTTTAAATTGTTTTAAAAGGCAGCGTATTTCAGCTGATATTAATTTTTCGAGACCATTACATTGACGCACAGTCCACCTAAACACGATGAAGGCATTGACGATTCGAGTAATCAAGCACCGTCTTCGTCCGAAAACTCAGACATTCAGACTCAGACTCTGACACTCAGAAGATATTCGTAAAGCTTAAATTAAACGCCTGTGCAAAACGAAGGGAATTTTACGGCTTTGCTGAGATTCAGAATCGATTCAGGTGACACAACTCTAGAGCATCACCTTGGCTTGAGCACACCTGAGCATTCACCTGTGCACATCTTCAAGAGCGACCTATGAAAAAAAAACGATTCAGAACCAACTGTGAGAGGATGGTTTTCTTAGTGGTCTCATGGGTTTATTTATGTGTGGATATGTTAGATATAGTGCTTTACATAATAATGATTTGGTCTTAATTTATGCGTCGTTTCTGCTCTATTTCTTGCTTAAGACTAACTACTCGCAGCATTATTAACAGTCTCGTTCTACTATTCGATAAATTACATAACAGCTTCTGTTATCCTACATTTGATTGTTGCTCAGCTGTTTACATTCGGCCTTTCCTGATAAATTCTCAGCGTCCTCGCGAGATTGGTAGATGGGGTCGTCCCTCGAGTCATCATCGTCATCTTGGTCATCTTCTGGAAGTTCACACCAGCACTTCATATTGTCGGATGCATAAACCGACATATAATGTCTCTGCTTTCGTTGGGCTTGGGGAATATCTTCGACTAGATAACGGTCGTTCGGCAACACCTTGTTGACAATAAAAGTTCCTTTATAGCGAGGCTCGAATTTTCTTGAAGTACCCGTGCTGCTCGGCTCGTTCTTAACCAGCACAATATCTCCTAGCTTATATGGTGTTGGCTTTGCGTGTTTTGTGTCGTACCATTTCTTGGCTGCAGATCGTTGACTCTAGTTGCAGCGTCTGCTCGTAGCTTATCCAACTCGACATCTATCATCAGCCTCTGCTCTTGATTTTGGATCACGCTGGTCCGGGTGTTCCGGGATATCACTTGGCTCGTATCTACAAAGCTGAAATGGGGAACATTTATTTGTGCTATTTACCATTGTATTAATGCTCCACTGGATAGATCGTAGCATTTCGTCCCATCGCTTATCGTTCTCATTCGAAAGCAAAAGCATGGGCAAAATAATCCGGTTCGTTCTCTCTACATGACCGTTGGCTCTCGGTGTCCTTACAGCGTTAAGGATGTGCTTGATAGTGACTTTCAATATTTTTCGACATATTTCGAAGTAGGGGCGGTACCTCGATTGGTAATGATTCGTCCTGGCATTCCCAAGTAGCTCGTAACTTCTTGCAAGATATCCAAGACTGTTGCTATCCTTTTTGTGGCTCCCAATATAGTAAACTTCGTGAAGGCGTCGACAATATCTAGGATATGCTCATTCCTCTTTGAACTCTTTGGGAAAGGTACTAGGTGATCCATGTGTTCTGTATAAAAGGGGATGGGCTTGATGTCATCGTAATGATACTTTCTTTCTCGGCATCTACCTGGTGTTTTGTTTAGCGCGCAACCTATGTATGATTTTATACAACTCTTGACGAAATTTCGCATTCGGGCAAACCAAAACAAATTAAGAATGCGCTGCATTGTTTTCTTTGTGCTCATGTATCCTGCTTTGTCGTGGCATTTGTGGAGTATCTTAGCTGTTTCGGCACAACCCATAGCAACTTGTTGACGTATTTTCGAAATAGGGGATCTTGCTCTATTACGTACTCATCGATCTCATTTTGCTTCGCACTTGTTATATCCGCAACGATGTTCTGAATCTTCTCATCTTGTAATTGTATTGCGAATAACCAGTCAGCGTCGTCTATCAGGGTTTTGGAAATCTTCAGACATGCAGTCTTCACCTTATGTGCGTTTTCAAAAGGTGATCGGCTCAAAGCATTAACGTGGCACATCAGTAGCTTGATATACTATCTCGATATCATATTCTTGAATCCTTGACCACCATCGTGCAAAACGGGGTATAAGTTCCTTTTTATCCATTGAAGATTTCAGGGCATTACAATCGGTAACTACTCGAACATTTTTAACATAGACATAATACTTAAATCGATCCATAGACTCGACGACGGCTAGAGCTTCCAGCTCGTAACTGTGATAATTTTTCTCGGACTTAGATGTTGCTCGACTAAAATAAGCAATTGGCTTTAGTTGACCCTCCTCCACAGCACTGGCATCTGTGTGTAATTCATGTTCAGCATCTAGGCGATAACTTGTGATAACAGGTCTTGATGATAGGCATCTTTTCAAGTTGGTAAACGTATCCTCTTGTCACTGCTCCCTTTTGAACGTTTGTGTTTTTCGCAACAGCATACCTAATTGGTTCTCTGATATAAGGCTCTGATATAATAGCGTATCCGGCGACAAATTTTCGAAAATAACCTGTGAGTCCTAAAAACTGACGTACTTCAGTGACATTGGTCGGTGTGGGGAACATGGAAATAGTATTCGTCTTTACTTCTCCTGGGCTGAAACCTCCACCGTGAATTTGATGTCCTAGAAACGTAATAGACTGCTCGTACAATTTGCATTTATCCAGACCTAGAGTTAGTCCGCACTCTCGCAATACTGTAAGGACTCTCTGTAGCTTGGCAAACATTAACTCGAAATTATTGCTACCAATAAGAATGTCGTTCATATAGTGAATCATATCTCCTGAGACGATTGAAAATTGCTGGGTCATTCTTTAGCCCAAACGGGAGTCGCTTAAACTCGTAAAGTCCATCCGTGGTGATGAATTCTGTAAACTTTCGGCTGATTTTGATGAGTACTTCAGGGCTGGCATACTCAGACGTAGATTGTTGCCATGACTTTTTGAAAATATGAGATTAAAAACTCCAATTTAATTGACGAAAATATTGTTTAACCCATATATAATTTAAATTCAATAAAGTTATTTCGAGTTTTCCCTTAAATCCAAAATTAAAACATGGTATGATCTACTGCTTTGAATAAGAAAATAAAAATCTTCCATAAGAAAATGTTTGGGGAAAAATCATAGAAGGGGAAAAATCATTTATTTTGATAAAAATCAAAATAAATGTAGAAAATCTGAAATTTCAACTTTGGATGAGTATTCCAAAGATATGGTAACTGCTAGATACCATTTTTTAATTTTAGTTGGTACGCATACATTTAAAAAATGATATGTTCTAGAAACAATGATGGTCATCTTCATTACACGGCCTACATAATTCTTTGTAGGCCTATGGTAAAATTTGATCAATTTCTTCTCTTAGGTGTACCGCGGAAACTGTGGGTGATAGAATCTATGTTTGTTCTGGAGCAGGGGGGTTCAGGGGTTCAGGGGAGCTTAAAGGTTATGGAGCAGGTGAAATTATGCGTGGAGATTTTTTGCTGTTGGCCTGTGTAATTGAACCTATTTTCCACTGGATAGTGGTTGTTCCCAAAAAAATAATCCGAAATAAGCAGGAGAATTCTGTACTATCATATCCAATAAATAAATAAGCAGGAGAATGATAGATTGATTAATCTTTTTCACAAGAACGTTTTTCACAAGAAGTTTTGGATAGTTACTAATTCAGTGTGTTGCTACCAGAAAAACCGAACAGAAGTTTTTCTTCTTGATGGGTGTTTGGTCATTGAGATTTTTCAATGACTTTTATCCAAAATAATAAAAAAAATAATTATTTTTTTCACAACGTTATAAAAATGTTTATTTATTCGCATATGAAATGGAGTGAAAGAAAGCTCAGATTTAGAATGCACTGAGAAAAATAGTACAAGTGAGCCCGCCTTTTAGCATAGGACGGGCGAAAGCTCGTTAACTACCGAGAAGAGTCGGCTTGAGGCGACTAACAAAGCGATGAGAAATTGATTATATGCTAAACTATAATTATTACATTTATATATATGCCCATTTATGCCGTAGCTGCTGCCTGACCCGACAATGGGAAATCTTCTTGATTATGACAAAAGCGTACAAAGGTGAATTACGCTGCTGGCAATGTCATTGGCAGCAGCAAAAAAACAGTTGAAGATAGCGAAATTCCAACTTCTACACTGGAAACATTTAGAAAGTGTGATGTCCACATATTACCAACAGTCCACACCTATCTCCGAGTATTCTGTATACTTCCCGTAAAAAACGCGAGCTCTATCAACAAAGGATATCAACAAAGCGCATGCGCAGGCAAGAATAAATGCTGAACAACCGCTGCAGCTAAACATATTATGATTATTATATCCTTGCAGAGGGTATTATAATTTAGTCAAAAGTGTGCAACGCAGTGAAGTATATATATTCTTCATCAGGATCACCTCCTGAGTCGATATAAGCATGTCCGTCTGTCCATTTGTCTGTTGGTTTCTACGTAAACTAGTCTTTCAGTTTTAGAGCTATCGAGTTGAAGTTTTGCACACATCCTTCTTTTCCTTGCAAGGTAGTATATAAGCAAAATAATAATAATAATTTGGGTCGGCTATATCCTTAGATGCCATATTTCTGAACGATCGGAAATGGAACAACCTTAACTACAATGGTATATCAATTTCGGCTTCGTCTGAAGTTATCTTTTCTTTTTTGTTTTTAAATGGTTTTGTTGGTGGCTGCTTGGCTTAACACTAAACAAACCAGTGTTTGATTTATAATATCTTGATATATAATTATAATCTAATTTTATAAATTTAAAAATCCTTCGCACTTCACGTGTGCGTTGGAGTATTTGGACGTAAATAAATAAATTTGTAAGGCGCTGGTTTGGTGTAAGCCCGCATTTCCTCTTCGGAAATTAATTATGGAGCGCCTGTCTATTCAGATGTGGCTGGTCTTTTGTTCTGAAAATTAGGCGCTTGGTAGGGTTGTCGGAATTTTGACATAGAGGGGTCTACCTCCATGGGTTCTTTTGTATAACTTTCCCTGTTGTTTGTTCTTAACCCTCATTAACCCTCATCATTGTTAATAAAGTCAACTATTTTTTAACTTCATCAAGGTACCCAATTCTTGCTTGATGACGTGCATTAGTCTTTTAGTGAAGTCTAAGCGACCAATAACACTGTGCGACAAAAAAAATGTTTAAGTTGGTTTTTTCTTATTTTTCACAATCAAAATAAGAATGCAAGTTTATGGATTTGTTAATATCAATATTCAAGCAGCTTTTATGCATATTTCACGACCTTATAATTACATATTGGGAAAAATATTTTTTTTACCGTTATAAGCGTTTATGCAAGTTCAATATCTATTATTTAAAAATTATTAAATAAATATACCGTTAGACTTTTATAACGATGCTTAAAAATTATTTCCTTGCTACGCGAGGAGAGGTATCCTAGAGATAAAAAAAAACAAGATTACGAATGATTTCGTATAGGTGGGTCCTACTGGAGGTCCGTTTTACGGGAGCAACAAACGACGCAGGTTAGGTATAAGCACCACGAATTGATACCGAGATTACGAACATTTCATATAGATGAATCCTACTGGTTGTTATACCTACTAGGTAGAATGTAAGTGCTAGGTACTAGTTCTGGGTCTGCTGACTCATATCGCTTGGTATTGGGTTTCTGCTCAGCTCGTTGGGTTTGCTTGCTCTGGTCAGTGCGGAGCGGGAGCGCAAGAAGACCTCAGTTGCGCTCTTGGATGAATTCCACTAGCTTCGCCGCAATAGATAAGCTAGGCTTAAGTGTAACATGAAATATAGATCGAATCGACCTTTAGTACACAAAGATGTGAACATTCCTGTTATCGAGAAATTTAATCAATAAATTTCTTGCCTCTCCGGTGAAGCTTTTGGAACTATCAAGGCATTCCAGGTCACCGAGAGTATCGACTAGTTGTCAAATCTGTGCAAGATCGCTACATAAACTTCTGCATCGATTTACAGTGACTAAAAATAACTTAGCGTTATCACCACCAACAGAAAATCCTCTTCCAGCGTTAACGCATGATGGCCCTTCTACTTCACATGCTTTGCATTCGTCATCCCTAGAATGGGTTTAGTTAGCGACTTCGATCGAAGCATTTCTTGACTCAGGGTCACAAATGTTTTTAATTACTTAAGATCTAGCTCAACGCTTTCAGATACGTAGGGAGGAATCTTTTATCAACTTGTTTGGAATTGGTCAAGCTAACTCACAAGTAAAGAAAAAGATACACACCATGGTGAAGTCGAGAATTAATGGTAGTGATATTCCGTTCGAGTTTTAGATTTTAAAAACAATTTCAAGCAATCACCCTGACCAGTCAGTGAACGTGAAAGATTGGACCCTACCAAAGAACTTGCCATTATCAGACCCATATTTTTATAAACCTCAGCGGATAGATATTTTAATTGGAGCTGAGTCATGTTATGAACTTTTGTCCGTTGGTCAAACAAAGCAAGATCCGAACCATCTCATACTTCAAAAAACGCTCGTTGCTGTTGCCAGAACAGGAGTTGTGTAAGGAACATTATCGGAAGACTACTAGAAGTGCCGATTTGATTCATGTCGATTTGAAGACAAACTTCCATTTAAGTCGGATCCAAGAGTTTTGGGCAACTCATTCGATTTTGCCAAACGCCGTTTTCTGTCGCTCGGGAGAAGATAACATCGAGATCATCGAGTAATTGATATACGAAACCCTAGGTCATACATCCCCTGCATGCAATAATTTTCTTGCTACCCCACACTACGTTATACGCCACCAGTTCAACAATTCAGGAAAAGCTTTACTCAACTCTTCTTCGGTTTCGGCTAAACAAATAGCCAAGTAATGCTAAATGAAGAAGACAGGCGATACCAGTTGATAGTGTAGAGAAAAGACCCATCTGAGTCCTTGAAATTGTGCAAGCTCAAGACCATTAAATTCTTTTGACCATTTTTTTATCTAATTTCAAATCTATAGAGAAATTACATAGTCTGGTGAGGACTAAATTGATAAAAGGACATGAGTTTACACTTCGATCCATTAAACTTCAGGTTAGTTGCTAAACACCCATTTTGAATTTTATCCAAATCGGATTGAAGTCTAGATTGGGCGCTAGCGATTGGACGCATCATCAACGCAACTAAGTACAAATGAATCAGTTAAGGCAAGGAGCAAGTCGTTAATAAACAGTGTAAAAAGTTGGATGGCAGACATCTTGGACACTGATGTCTGCCTTGGGGCACCCCAGATGTGGCGCGGACTAAACAAGTTCTTCCAGATAAGTAGCTCGAAATCCAGATAAGGAGATTAGTGTAAATGACGTCTGTTTGTAAGCCATTCCGGAACCCATCCGAAGTTGGCAGTGGTGGAGCGGCGCTTCATGAAGCCATGCTGGTACGGAGATATTATTGAACTACATAGGTGTTGCAAATGTGGAGTAATCAGTTTTTCAAAAAGCTTTGGAATTTCTGGCAATTTAGAGATGCCTCTAAAATTTGCAGCGTCGGATTTTTTCCCATTTTTATGCAGCGGAATAATGTAAGATTCCTTCCACATAAGGGGAAAGATCGAAGTCTCCAGCGATAGATTAAAGAGTTTGAGGAGCGGTTTGCTCAGAGCTTCGGCGCAGCTCTTCAGAACCCTCTTCAGAACACGGGCTTGACCTTAAGAAGATCCGATAACACACCACTTTGATCAAAAGAAGGGCAAAATATATGGTTGGCTGATTGGATATTATATTACATTCTGGAGTTTTTTAGACAACGGATTCGGATTCAGCGACCCTGAAAACATATAATAAACATGGTCTGACCCACAAACTTGAATATAATTTTTTATGAGGTTTTTTGGGGTTATGTTAGAACCCCTGACGTGCTGGGGTTTTTTTAGACCTCGGATTGGGATTCAACGACCCCAAAAACATATAGTAAACATGGTCTGACCTCCAGACCCGAAAAAATATTTTTTTTTGTGTGGCTGTGTAATTTATGATTATTTAAAAGTCTATTCTTGACGTTCTTTAAATTTAATTGATGCTAACGTAGTTAATTTGCCCGAGTGACATGTCGAACATGCCCGCAGGGAAGTCGGGGTGCGAATTAGGCAATAAAGACGGTGAATTTTCCACATTTGACCACATAAGTTCTTGGATATTAAAGTCACCCAGAGCTATAAGCTGGTCACCATCAGAAAGACGATTAAAAACCAAACGAATAGCGGACAAATGTTGCCAGTATGTTGGCGGTTCGGACGAAGGTGGTATGTACAAACAAGTAACATACAAAGATTGATCGGACAAAGTGATTTTGATGCAAAGAAATTCAATGTCACCAAACTCTTGTGATTTTACCTCTTCAGAAGCGAGTTTGGAGTCTACAGAGATTAACACTCCTCCTCCCCTTCGCAAAGTTCTATCACATCTAAAAGTGGTGTACCTACTAGGAAAAACTTCGGAGCTTAAGATCTCCGGCTTTAACCAAGTTTCTGTAAATACTATAATGTGAGATGCAAAGAAAGAACTATCAGAATACAGTTTGGGAAGTTTACTACGTAACCCTCTAGTATTCTGATAGGTAAGTGTTAATGAAGACATTAGTTTTTTGAAATTGAGGAAGATGAGGTGGAAGATTGATCAGTGGCCGTAACATGTGGGAGTTTTACACTCACAGGTTTGTTTTTTTTTCACCTTACTTGGCTGATGTTCTTGGACGAAAATGTTCTCTGGCCAAAAGCTGGCGGAACAAATCGTCTTGAACATCTGCAAGAGCACACGTATTTTGAATGATGACGTGTGCCTGGGTGTATGAATATTTAAATTTAGTAATATACACCACCTTTATGTCGACTATTGTTTTCACTTTGATGTAAGCAGAGATATCAATCTCAGAAGTATCAGGGGCAAGCTGGGAAACAAAAATGTGTTTTGATGGTGCGATCACCTGTAAGGGTTTTGGTGCCGCCGTAACTAATATTGCGGCATCTGTTCGTAACGGGGGTCCGGCAGGTTGATTACCCTGTTCGGTGACTTTTAAGGGTGTGAATTATTGGGTCTGGTGGTATCCCGTGAAGCGATGCCACAGAGGACAATTGCTCATTTATTCAGAGATATTCGGAAGCCGAATTTCTTTTCCGGTCTGGCCCTTGGGGTGACTCAGTGGCTGCATAACTGTCGGCTGAAGATTATTCGCTACAAGCACATCACTAAAAGGGGATTTTTTACGCTTTAAAGACTCATTTAGTAGTTGAAGACTACTAAACTGTGTATCGAGCGCACCGAGTTGGTCATAGATTTTGCGAAAACCGCTAATCAACCCTTTGAAATCCCTTTAGTCTGTCTCATGAACCATCTCATTTCGTCCTGAACAGCACGACAACTATTATATTTTTTATGATATTTGTCCGTCCGCTTTAAGATAAAGAGAGGATTTTGATTAAAGGAAAGATTCAGTTGCAGGAACTGTGGCTTAATAAGCTAGATTGGGTTGAGTCGATTTCACTTGGCTCATTTGGAATGAGCGTGGAACAAAATTGAGCTTGCCTTGTCACAGTTAGAAGATATCTCAATATGTCACCAATTCAAATTCATGCCATTTCTGTTTATGGAGCTGGCGTCGCTATTCGTTGCAAATCTGAAGAAGGTAAAAAAGTCTCGTTGTTAACTGCAAAGTCCAATAGCAGTTCAATAACACGAGATTAAAAAGATTCGAAAAAACCTGGTTTTTAGCCCAATCCACAGAATCTAAATCCATTTGACCTTGAAGCTTCTCAGGATGGGCTTACCTTTTCGTTGTTGCGGGTCGGGCGGTATTGTTTCCAGTATTGTTGACGAAGCGCTCTCAATTTGTTCAGAACTACGTCGTTACTCGCACGAGTCGAATTTTCATGCAAGTCGTCAAGCATTGGTGAGTCTCTTGCGACAGCGTGTTTGGATAGTAAACGCAAAGGAAGTCTGCAGTCAGATAGTACGGTTATGCATACGCAAGCAATTTTAAATGCAAGACTCATCTGATGACTCAAAGCACGGGAGATTTACCTCTAGATCGAATCCGCGCCCTCCGCCTATTCTCCATATGTGGCGTGGATTTCTGTGGCCCTATTGAGACGACATTGAAAAATCGTGATAGGCCTATTGTTTGTTTTGCGTCCAAGGCAGTTAATTTAGAAGTAGTGTCTGATTTGTCAACTGATTCCTTTTTATTGACATTTCAAAGGTTCGTTAGGCGTGCGAGGATGTCCGCAGATCGTTCACTGCGACATCGACACGAACTTCGTCGGAGTGAGTCGCCACGTTGCGGCACTGCGGTAGCAAATCGAGGACGAAGCGGACGAACTGAGAAATGAGTTCAACCGCCGCGGGCTCCGCTCATTGGCGGACTATGGGAGGCAGGTGTCAAGTCTGCAAAGCCCTACTCCTACGAGCGGTTGGCAGCGCGAGGTTGACCGCAGAGGAGCTGCAGACCGTTCTCGGTAGAGTCGATGCCGTCCTGAACTCTAGGCTCCTGGGCACCCTCAGTCAAGACCCAAGCGACGGCAAGGCGTTGACTCCCGGGCACTTGTTGAGAGGCGGGCCGCTCATCGCCCAGCCAGCACCACGGACTCTGGACTAGCAGGGTCTAACGTGCTTGCGGCGATGGAGGCTTATCTCGTTAATCAAGCAAATGTTTTGGCAGTGATGGTCCCGGGAGTACATCTTGGGCCTACAAGTGCGGTCGAAGTGGCAGCGGGATCAGAATGACATCAAGAAGGGCGAGCTGGTCCTGGTAGAGAATCACCAGCCGCTCAAATAATGGATCACCGCAAGAGTCGTCGAAACTCACGCCAGCGCGGACAGAAGGGTCAGGGTCGCCGTCGTGAGGATTAGCTCCGGAGCTGTTTTTAAGAGGGCAGTCTTCCGCCTCGCTTTGCCGCAATAGATAAGCTAGGCTTAAGTGTAACATGAAATATAGATGGAATTATGACGTAAAGCCGAGTGCACGCATTTGTTTTTCGTCGTTTTTTATATAAATAATTCAAATAATTCCTAGCATCTTCCTTTTTATGGTTGAGTAGTCAACTTAGGTCTCTGTATCATTTAAAGTCCTACTAGCAAAAAAAATTGTTTTTTTTTGCGATGTCAGAACCTTGCGAGCTCCTAGAGTGAAATCATTTTCATCCGTGGTTAGGATGGTTGGTTTTTCGAAGTCTGGGCACAGTAATATTAGTCATAAGTATGTTCCAGAATTCACCAGCCTCTTTAAATTTTAGTGGCTATTTCTAATAATGTCCTGTCCATCATTCTTTTTGGTGTCGATGTCTACTAAGAACCTTAGTGGTTTCCCTTGTACGCACAAATTCAGGCCAGCACAGGTTGGGTCCCTAGTATATCAAGGGTGTTGTCTGCTCTACGAATTATTTGGTTCCTAATTGAAAGTAGGAAAAACTGTCCATAAGGTCGGTTTCTATACTGAGTTTGATGATTTCTTCTGCGATGAAAATTCTTCTGTAATGACAGATCGAGAGCAATGGGCCCGGCAACCCTGCTCTAGGGGTACCTGATCCGTTGCCTAAGTCCATATTTGCTGGGGTCAGTTATTTCCTTATTTCTGGTAAATTAGTAGAGCTTTTAAGACTTAACCGTGTACTAGTTTTGGCTACCAACGTCTTCATGAACATTTGAAAAATATTTCCCTCTTGTGTGGATGATTTAGCTTAGAAGTATATTTCCAGTAAGTTTGTATAATTGTTTAGTTAGTTTCTAACCCTTTTTTTTTTAAAGAGTTGAAGAAATATAAGCTTTAGCTTTTTTGGTAATTGTCGTGATATTACCGAGTTGTGTTAGTGGTGATGTTTTAATGGTGTGCTTATTCTGTAAGTAAAAATTCTTTAGTTTTTGTCTCATATTTTTTATTCGGGTGGTTCCCACTGCATAAGTACAGCCCACCTCCGCTCAACCTCCCGACCGATGGGCGCGTACGGTATAACGCACGGGTCGAATCACAGGAATAAATTCGAGTCAGTAAATGTAAATAAAAAGATTATAGAGTTAATGAGGAAGAATTGATGTGCTCTTTTAGGTAATTTAAAATGGAGGGTTTCATATTTAAAAGAGATGAAAGTTAAATAATGCGATACAGACCATTGTAGTTCGAACATAAAACCCAAAAAGGATCATGCTGTGCATATGTCGAACTCCAATGACCTCAGAATAGAGGACTACAGTTTCTTGTCCTTCTTTTCGGAACGTTAAACTGTAAGCATGTTAGTAAATGCTGGTTATCTACATCACCATTAATAAGGTTGTGTAGAAAAACAAAACCCAGCATTGTTCTACGATTTGCTTAGGAGGCTAAGTTTATTAGTAAGTGTTTACTATGATACGAAGGAAGGTGAGTACTTGCATCCCTGTTAATTCCTCTAAGAGCAAATAATACGAAGTACGTTTGCACGGATTCTATGCGGTCTTGATAAACACCGCATTGGGGACTCCAGACACAGAACCGTACGGACGAAACAAGGATATAAATGAGCTTTTAGTAATGTAAGGGTCGTTAAATTCTTTTGCTCATCTTCTGATAAAACCCAGGACACCTTTAGCTTTTTTAACCATTAAAAAATATGGTGGGAAAATTTGAGTTTTATGTCTAAAGGGACTCCAAAATCATTAATCTGAGTTAATTTTTCCAAAGCAATCCCATAGAGATATGTTCCGCATACAGTAGTACCAGCGAGTTCGTTAAGGATGGGGGCAAGTCATTAATAACAAAAAAGGAAAGCTAACTTCGGTTGAAAATTTTCAATTGCATTTCATTTGTTTTCGCACTATTTCTCAGTTTTTTTTTTATTTTTTGATATTTTTGTCCTGTGATATTTTGACGTACTTATTAGATTTATATACCTAGAATAAATACGTAAAAGTAAAAATCATTTTTGTATAAATGTTAAAATTAAGGAATTGAGCTAACTCAAGTTTGCGCTGTGAGACGCCGTTGGCGTTCCACAGTGATATACGAAGTGGAGCCATTGATTACTTTGTCTGGTTTTGAGCAACAAGCAGCTTAATCAAAACGTTCTGGTTTCGCACAAGATCTTGTATAGTTGTCTGCATGAATGACATGAAATCAATCATACTTTGTTGAAGATTACATATCATTGCTTCAAATTTGTTCGTAGGCTGTTCTCCTGGTTGGTGAGGGGAAACTGATGGTCGTGGCTTGGCGGGGGCGGTGCTTTTCAGGCCCATTTTTAGTGCAGCTGCAAAGCTTTCGGGTTTGTCGGTGAACTCATTATAAGCTGAATGTTTCACGGCTGTAGGGGGGAAGACATCACGCGTTGTTTTCATAGGTGTAATGTGTGAGCGAGCAGTGGTCACTCTTTTCAGTTCCTTATAGGCTGGACAGCCCCTGTAGTTAGCCGTATGGTTGCCTCCACAGTTTCCACACTTTTTCCTGCGGGAATCCTTTTTGTTTTTTGGGCATTTGAGTTTGGGAGTCATGAAGTTCTCCACAAACAACGCATACTGCGGAGCGTGCAGTAAAACCTTGCGTAGCCGTATTCCTGAGAATTATTACACTGCACCGGCCCATTTCTCTTATGCGGCTCTTCTACGGTTATTCTGCGGTGAAGTAGGAACTGGAGAGTACTTTATTCATGAAAAATTCAACGTACATATATTATGCGTATATATTGTGCTTTTGGGCAGCGTTTTTATGTTACATCAACTCAATTCAAAACGGTCACATTGGGTTGTTAATAGTGCGTCGCATTTGTTTATTATTGTGAAATGGTAAGTTTCAAATATTCGTATTTTATTATTTTAATACTGATGAATAAACATTATTTTATTATAACTATGTTTCCAGATCTGGCTGTACTAGAAATTTTGACGTCTCGATTAATATCTTCATTTGTATATATCTTAAATAATTTTTTTATTTAAATTTATTTTCAGCTTTTTTTTATTTATTTTTTTATCTTTTCATTTTGATTTCAAGTTAAGTAAGTTAAGTTTAGTTATTTAAGTTAAGTTAAAGATAAATAAGATTGATAAATAATAAATATAATGAATAATAAATAAATACGATAAAAAACGCATTTTGAATGAAGTAAAAATCAATGGGCATGGTTGGAAAAGCAAAAACAAAAAGCCAAGCTAAAAGCAAGGGAAATTTTTTTTTAACCAGAATTTTCCTAGCCGGTTTGCTCCGCTAGGTGAGAATCCAATCCCAATCGGAATCGGAATGATGGTATTCCGAAAATGAGAGTGCGCCGCGCACATCGTTTCCGAGCGCGGGTTGCCCGTTTGGCAAGCATCAGGCCCGACTGGGTATATTTGTACTTTGTACCAAAGTCTGCCCCCGCTGCTGCCTCCTCATGCCGTCTACATTCAAAACGCATTTTTTTACTTCCGCACTTTCTAAACTCAGCCGCGCTGGCCCGTCCGGAACCGTTACGTTCCACGCCGTCTCCTCTTTCTCCTTTGTCCGTGTGTGTCTGTTGCCCCCTCTTGCCACCTGTCTTGGCGTGTGGGAGAATCTCCTCACAGTCGCTTGTGCATTTCAGAAATTTGATTCAATCTGCACATATTATATATCCACTTAGACATTACTTCAACACCTTTCGAATAATATCCCTTTTTTGTTAGAAAACAGTTTTTTCATGAGATATTACCAAAAAAATAAAAGACGGCCACAAAAACACGATTTTCAATATCTCTGAAACGGTTCTTAAGAAAAATAAACGGACGCCATTTTCGTGTTTTCTGATCCCAAATTACTATAAAAGAAGAAAGGAAAGCTAACTTCGGGCGGAGCCGAAGTTTATATACCCTTGCAGTTAGGTAGCAGCTTATATTATTATATATATATCGGATCGTATATCAGAATTTCACCATCAAATAAATTTTCTAATAAAAATGATGGAAACAGCCCCAAGCATCTTTAAAAATAGCAAGGTTGTTGCAATTCCGATCGTTCAGTGATATGGCAGCTATGGGAATTAGTCGGCCGATCCTTATGAAATTCGGCAAATCAAATTACTTTGTCCAAAATGGAATCTCTACTAAGTCCCATGTTTCTATCTTAAAAAACACCAAAGTTATGCTAGTTCCGATCGTTCTATAATAGCTATAGGATATAGTCGACCGATCCTTATGAAATTTTGTACATAAGATATTTTACAAAAATATATGTTGGGCCAAGCAGCCACCAAAGATTGCATATAAAATAATAATAATATTCTAAGCTGCAGCTGTTGTTATCAGCATGTTTCGTCTCTATTTTGTCCCCAGTTTCGCATGCGCTTTATTGTTATTTGTAGCGTATGCGCTTTGGGGAGCTTTGGTTGAGCTTCTGCGCAAGCTCTTGGTTGGGCGTTTGTTGTGATTTGGAGTTGATTGGAGCCGCATATATTAGGGTTAAATTGAGCCCAAAATAAATATATTGAAACTATAATTTGAAACGCGTATAGTTATTCGGCTGCTATTAAAAACTATTAATAGCTCAACATTTGGTGACCCCGACGTGATTATCATCCCGTTCAATTCTTGTGATCAGCATTAAAAGTGCCACTAAAACACCGTTGTTGTTTTTGTTGTCGCAAAGTTGCATTTTAATTTAATTGCACAATGGAATCTGGAGCTGAAGCTACTGCATCTGCTGCGTCAAGCCGTGAAAGGATGTTGCGGAGACGCGCAGAGGTAACATGTCAGGAAATGGAGGTACTGCATCGGAAGGTCAAGGCTGCGATGCAGACCGACGATTTAACCATTCTGACCCTCGAGTCTATGGAGAAGCGTCTGTGCGACCGTTTCACCACGCTGCAGGAGGAATTGGAGGAGCTAAACTACAGCGAGATCGGCAGCGATTTATATTGGCGATTCTCTCAGCTGGCTACGGACGTGCACGTCGACATCCAGGTGGAGGTGGCCAAGCGTTCTATGCGGGTTGCTGCTCACTCTACGCTGTTGGATGCTACCAATGGTGCTGGGATTTCAAACGCTCCATATAGGCCTGCTCCCTCATTGCCCCCGTTGCCAATGCCAACATTTAGCGGCGGCTATGCCGAGTGGCCGGATTTCTGCGCCCTATTTAGGACAACCAGTGACAGCCACCCGCACTTGACCAAGATGGAGAAGCTCAGGTGGCTAATTTCCTGCCTGCGGGACTCAGCCCTGGAGACTGTGAGGGCGCTTGAGATTACCGACGCTAACTATGATGTTGCCCTCGACCTTTTGCGCAACCGTTTCAGCAACCGTCGCTTAATCTTCCAGGCTCACATCAACGAGATCCTGCAGTTAAGGGTAGTTGAGCCGGGATCCGTTGCTACTCTTCGAGAATTAGCTGACCGCTTCAATGGACATATGCGGGCCCTTATGAGTTCTGGAACGTCGGCCGAAATTCAAGGATGCCTCCTCATCCAGATCATTTTTCAAAAGCTGGACCCTGCCACAAAGGCCAAATGGGAAGACTCTCTGGCAGGAAACACTGATGATAGCCTGCCAACTTGGGAGTCTATGGCACGATTCTTAGAGCAAAGGTGCCGGACTCTCGAAAGCGTTGACTTGTCTTTGGCGTATTCACCAGTTAACCAAGTAGGCCGAGGTAGATCCTCCAATAACCGATCCTCGTGCATGGTTATTAACGCCAGTCCGGCTCTATGCGCCCTGTGTGGTGTTTCGGTTCACGAGCTTCCTGCTTGTCCAAAGTTCAGTGCTTTGCCAATTGAGGAACGGTACGACGAAGTGCGGCGTCTGGCTCGCTGTTTTGTTTGTCTGGAGGATGGCCATCTCGCTCGCGGATGCTCAGCTTCCCGCTGCTCGACTTGTAATCACCGTCATCATATTCTGTTGCACCCTCGCGGGCAGGTTTCACCCGCACGAGTCTCACGTCCCATCGGTGCAGTTGCTGGTGCGAACCCATCCCGCTCAATTAACACGGTTGTGACCCAGGATCGCAATGCTGAGCTAGTGCTCCTGCCAACAGCAAATGTACTCGTTCGTGGTCGATCTGGAACCTTCCTGCCTTGCCGAGCGTTGTTGGATTCCGGTTCACAAGTACATCTCATCTCGTCGCGGCTGGCGAATGAACTTCAGCTTGGCCGCTCCAAATGCTCCACAACGGTGGCCGGTTTCGGCGGCGCTGGATTTGAAACAGATGGAGCATCCGTTAATGTGTGCTTGAAGTCCCGCCTTAGCACATATTCAGTGGAAATTGAGGCTGTTGTAGCTTCACATATAACGGACTATCAGCCTAGCCAGGACATAGATGCTTCGGGCTGGAAGATTCCTGGCAATATGGACCTAGCTGACCCCAACTTCCACAAAACGCAGCGAGTGGACCTGCTGATTGGAGCCGGCTTATTCTTTGACCTGTTGTCGGCTGGCCAAATCCAGTTAGGTCACGGGCTCCCAATTGCTCAAAACACTCGATTTGGCTGGGTGTTTTCTGGCCACGGTGGACTATCACGGGATGTGTCGGCGCTCTGTGGTAGGGAGGACAACCCATGGAATAACCTCTGCAATAATGTGACTGCTGCCCCTTCCAAAATTCGTATTGAAGGCCCACCCTTCAATGGGGGGAGGATGTTGGGCCAAGCAGCCACCAAAGATTGCATATAAAATAATAATAATATTCTAAGCTGCAGCTGTTGTTATCAGCATGTTTCGTCTCTATTTTGTCCCCAGTTTCGCATGCGCTTTATTGTTATTTGTAGCGTATGCGCTTTGGGGAGCTTTGGTTGAGCTTCTGCGCAAGCTCTTGGTTGGGCGTTTGTTGTGATTTGGAGTTGATTGGAGCCGCATATATTAGGGTTAAATTGAGCCCAAAATAAATATATTGAAACTATAATTTGAAACGCGTATAGTTATTCGGCTGCTATTAAAAACTATTAATAGCTCAACAATATAACATGTGCGGAAAGTCTAACTTTACTCGATTTCCCTAAAATTTGCAAACTGGTGCAATTAATGGCATCACTCAAAGTCCAACTGAAACATACAAAGGAACCGTGGATGGTAGCGTTGGTTGCTGCTTTATCAACCTCTTCGTTTTGTCAGATGTTCACATGGCTGGATATTTGATGTATTTGTACACTTAATAACGAAGAGCAATTATATATTTTCCAAAGAATATTCTGGGCAATATAGTTATTGGAGTTGCGACTGCGACTTGCAACCGTTAAGATGGCTACCTTTGCGGAGCATTTGGAGATTGCAAAATCAATTCCTTTTTTAAACGCTGGAAGTTCCGCGGTCATGGCTGACACATTGTTATTAGTATAAAAACTATTTACTGTGTTGGAGCTTCTGAGCCAAACCGAACTGGCAGTGTAGGAGATTCCAAAGTTGATGTTTTTAAATTAATACAATTTTTCATTGAGAAGAGTTTCTGGATAAATAGGAAATAGGCAAAAATGATGCTGCTGGGAGTCTGAACTCAAAAGTTTTGGCCAGTTCTTTAGCCGTGGAAAATTCAATTCTGTAAATAGAGGAGAGTTCAGCAGCCAGTTGATAAATAATATTAATAGGGGTTGTTTTAACAAGATCTACGGCTTTTTATAGATGAAAATAAAATTTGTTAATACTGCTTTGGAAATATCAGCAAATGACGACCTGGCGTACTCATACATGGACCTAATAAAAGTTTTGTAAAAATGAGTGGATTTGATGGGATGAACTCAGAAGTGACAGCCACTGAGCAGGTTGAGGAATATATTTGTTTGACTTTCTGCTCCAATAAAATTTCAGCCAGCAAAAAATCTTTCTTATAGAAAACTAGGAAAAAAAAATTCCAGCGTACTGGAAAAGAGTACTGTCGTAATCGTGCTTAGAGTAGGAAGTTTTGCTGTGTATATAATAAAAAAATTTGGGCTGAGACAGCTGCCCGTCTCACCTGCTTTGCCCATAGTGAGAATTTAATTCTTTTATTAAGAAAACGGACAATAAAATTGTTTAAAGATAAAATATAATACTAGGGTGAATACGAAGATCTGATTATGTTTTGTGTCTCGTGAATCTGGAGGTCATGTGTTATTGAGTGAAGCTTGTTGTAGCGGTTCAATATGCTTCTTAAGAGGAGCCCCTTGTAATAATGGTGTTACTCCAATGAGTTTCGTTTTAAAACTGTTTTTATTTCATACACTTCTCTTACAAGAAAGATACATGAAATCTATACATGAAATCTAATCTATTTAAAACTACTTATCAACGGACTGCACGCTGACATGCTATGTGACCCTTTCTTAAGTGCTTCAAGTGCACCACAAAAATATTTGTTTAGAATGCAGGACATCGTTTTCAAACCTTTCTGATAATCACTTATTCCTATGGGTCCGCTCTCTTGACATTCTATCTTTGGAATTTTTATCGTGTTCAATACTTGAACAATGCTATTCAGTATGCCCGAAGTCTAATTGGGGCAGGGAGTCTAATTGGGGTCTAGGAGGCGAGATTGTTTTCGGTAACCCTCCATGAGTCTGGTCCGAAACGGACCGTCATATGAATGTTGAAGCGAAGTGCGTACAGCATCATTTTGTTGGAATACATGTAAGGTTGTTTTCAATTCCTTAAATATAAATGGTTTGGAGAGTTCATGATGAGCTTTTTGTGCCTTACGGATATCTTGCATGATTTTGTCCAATTCTTTGGCATATTCCGTTTGGGGTTGTATTTTGTTTGATTGGTGAAAAAACTCTCTAGGAAACCTGCTTCGGTTTAAAAGCTGTGCGAAGTCCTAAAAGAATTATTGGAAGTTTCCAATTGATCGGGTTTTTGCACATGATGGAAGCTTTTAAGGTGCGATCGATTCTCAGTAGCATTGTCAGTTTATTGAATAGCCTCGATTAGAATTGTCTGCTTAATCCGTTGTGATTCGAGCTGCTATGTCAAATCTGGAGATCCAGGAGCGAATAAAAGCAGATGCTGCGGTGTCGGCTTGCATGTCTTCATTAGCGATGGCTTCTTGCCAACTCGTGTACCGATCAATGATGGTGAGGCAGTCAGATTATGGTAGTGGTCCAATAAAATCCAGATTGATGTACTCGAATCTTTGGTTGGATAGTGTGAAGTGTTGAAGAGGTGAACGAATGTGATAGGTGATTTTTTATCTTTGGCAAGGAATGCAGAGTTTTACGAACACGGAGATTTCTTTATGCATGGAGGGCCCAAGAATCGTTTTAAAAGTTTTATAGTTGTCACATGCTCTCTCTATCTTAAAGCAAATGGACGTATTTTTTTTTACGCACTGCGTTATTATAAAATCTTTCATTTATTAAATTTAAACAATCCAGTGTTTGTTTTTAATTATTTATGTTTCTAAAAACCAATTTTTACATTTAAAAAGACTTCAAAGTGTCTTCAAAGTGTATGAAATCCTCTTGTATGAAATTAGTGATGTGCCTGTGGCGAATAACCTTCAGCCTACTCAGCCGACAATTATGCAGCCGCTTATATCTCTGGCTAACCCAAGACCGGGCCTGGGAAAAAATCGCCTTCCGAATATGTCAGTATAAATGAGCAAATGAGTATGACCCCTTATGAAGAGTCACCGAACAGGATAATCAAACGGTCGGACCGTCCGCCTAGTACGAACTGATGCCGCAGTATTTGTTACGGCGGCACCAAAACCCTTACAGGTGATCCCATTATCGAAACACATTTTTGTTTTCCTGCTTGCCACTGATACTTCTGATATTGATATCTCAGCTTATATCAAAGCCAAAACAAAAGCCGACGTTAAGCTGGTAGATATTGTAAAATTATAATACTCATACACCGGGCACACGTCATCTTTCAAGAAACGGGTGCCCTTGCAGCTTTTGGCCAGAGAACATTTTTATCCATGTCTATAAAATGTACCTATCAGAATACTAGACGGTTACGTAGTAAACTTCTCAAACTGTATTCTAATAGTTTTTCCTTTGCATCTCACATTATAGTCTTTACAGAAACTTGAATAAATCGGGAGATCTTAAGCTCCGAAGTTTTTCCAAGTAGGTACACCACATTTAGATGTGATAGAACTCTGCGAAGGGAGAAGGAGTGATAATTTCTATAGACGCTCTTCTGAAGAGCTAAAATCACAAGAGTTGACGTTAAATTTCTTTGTATAAAAAAAATTTTGTCCGGTCAATATTTATACGTTACCTGTTCTTACATACCACCTTCATCCGAACCGCCCACCTACTGGCAACATTTGTCCGACATACGTTTCGTTTCTGATCGTCTGTCTAATGGTGACCAGCAGGTAGCTTTGGGTGACTTTTATCTAAAAGGTGCCCTTTTCTAACCTTGAGGATCAATATCATCCCACTCTTGGATTTAAAGCGGAAACAATAGCTTAATTGACCTTAAGTCTACACTTAAATCTCATATGAAGTTAAATAAGTTTATTTTGGAATTTGATTGGTTCGATCTACTGGCATGCGAGGATATAAATATTGCCTTATAAAAATTGTATTACATCTTGAATATATTATATTTGTCGAAGCTTGCGTGCCATAGAAGAATCCGTTTACAAAGCACCTATTAAATTTAATAAAGTAAAAATGACTAGACTTTTAAATAAACATCATTTATCTGGCTGTACAGTTAGTTATTCAAGATACTTAGTAGCCCAGTCGAATTTCACCGTGCATAACGCAGAATGTTATTGGAATAACGCCTTATATTCGCCGCTGCCGGATTCAGTTTACACAAGATCCGAAGCAGTCGTATAACTTTGTAAACACTAAGCGTAAAAATGTGTCTTTTCCCCCACTGCTTACGTTTGAGAACTCTTATGCGAACACCGATCAGGCAATGGCCGATCTCTTTGCACAGTTTTTCAAACTACCTATTCACCTAGCACCTGTCCAGCTCAGCCTTACACTTATAATAGAACCGATGCTGCAAATTATAGAGGTATCGCTAAATTGTCAATAATATCTCCGTGCCAGCACGTGCCAGGATGAGTTCCGGAATGGCTTACGAACATTCGCCATTTACACAGAATTCAATAAAGCATTTGACTCTGTTAACTATTCGCTTCTTATAAGTAAACTCAGTCTTTTGGGATTCCCAACTAATCTTCTTAACTGGATTTCGAGCTACTTATCTGGGAGAACCCAACGTGTTTTCTTTAAAGATGTTACCTCGCGCCACATCTGGGGTGCCCAAGGAAGCCATCTTAGACCCTTTCTTTTTACAGTGTTTATTGACGACTTGCCCCTTGCCTTAACTGATTCACTTGTACTTATGGACGCTGATGACTAGTGCCCAATCTTGACTTAATCTAGACTAAGCTTAATGGATCGAAATGTAAACTCATGTCATATTATCGATCTAGTCCTCACCAGGCTATGTACTTTCTCCATGGGAACGCCTTAGAATCCTTAACTTAGGTTAACGATCAGGCTACCCTATTATACTTGAAACTTAAATTTACCGACCATTTATCCACCATAGTTAATAAAGTAATGGGTGTGCTTGGTTTTATTAAAAGATGGTCAAAAGAATTGTTCATTGGTGTACATTAGAGTATACCGAGATTACATAGAATCTGTAATTCCTGACCTTAGGCGACTTAATTGAGATGCAAATCTTCCCCTCCTCTCTTATCTTAGTAGACTTTTATTAATAAACTTACCATCATTAACAAACCCTAGAACGGTTTCTATATAATCTAATTAATGGTAATGTAGCGTTCCCAGAAGACGGACTAGAAACTTTCGTCCTCTACTCCTCAGTCATTGTAATGCGACATATGCCCAATACGATCTGTACAGGGTATTATGTTGGGTATCATGTTTCTATATAATCTAATTAATGGTAATGTAGCGTTCCCAGAAGACGGACTAGAATCTAATTAATGGTAATGTAGCGTTCCCAGAAGACGGACTAGAAACTTTCGTCCTCTACTCCTCAGTCATTGTAATGCGACATATGCCCAATACGATCTGTACAGGGTATTATGTTCGGACTACAATGGTCTCCACCACAGCTTGTCACTTTGCTCTACTAACAATCTTAAATCCCTGATACTAAACGTGCAATAATCTTCCTCGTGTTATCTTACTCCTTCTCTTCTCTTAAACTATCTCAGATCTATCCCCGCTATTCGAGCCGTATGCGGTAGCGTCCCTTGGTCGGTTAGACGGAAGGTGGGCTGTACGTATGCAGTGGAAACCGCGTGATAGTTTCTTTAACTCTACCGTGTGCAATGTTGTGTAGCTTCTCAATAATTTTGCTTCTAAGTGACTGTGGTATGTATGGCCGTACGCATAAATCGCAAATTATTGAGTGTTGTGTATGAGGAATATTTACTGCTTTGAACTGAAGCGATCTGGTATTGCAATTGAGTAGTTTTCGGAGCTCTGCGCAGCGTAATTGCACATAGCTTATTTCATTAAAATTAGTGCAACCGTCTCCGATGGCTACGATGCGGGAAGGCGTATTTGCAGCTGCGTTTTCGTCCCCTGTTGCGTGGTTTATAAATGTGCTAAATCTAAACTATAAAATTCTCATGTCATGGTGTTAGTAGCTCTACTCCTCCGAAATGGCTCGCGCGATTTTCGTGAAATTTTGCGGGCATATTCGTTAGGGCTGAGAATTGGACAACATATATTTTTCATCCCCCTAAATAGTGAAGAATATTGCTGAACACGGTCAACATTTCAATTCCACGTTAAAAATAAAAGGCCAAGTGTATCACAAAGCGGGTTAATTGCTGCCAATGCCGAATGAATCTCATACATTTTTACAAATCTATTTTATGGGTGACGAGGACTCTACAAGTGCGCCAATCGTGTGGATGAACGTTGCGACTACCATAATCTCAATTCATCGTTTGCCAGGCGGATCATCGGCGAGCTAAACATTCTCTTAAATGAGCACAATGACTTATTGAAATTATTCTAATCAGACATGCATCCTTATTTCGCTACTTCTTGCCGAGATACGATCAAAAAATGGCATCGCATTGGCCGTCCTCTGGCATTGCAAAAACTTTATTAGATGGAGGCAGAACAGCTCATGAGGGGAAAGTTGCTGTACATGAAAATACTTTTATTGTATAAAATTACAAACGGACTTCTGCACAATCGTCGACTCGCAAAATTCTCTCATTGATCACATATTTCCTAATGTACACACACAATATGAAAATCATAAGTGGTTGGCAGAAAGAGCGATTTCATCAGCAAAAAATGTGGACGTCAATGCATTAAATTTACAAATACAAAAGTTGTTGCCTGGGGACATGGTGTCATACAAATCTATTGATGCAGTTTGTGATGGCAATGAAACTGTGAATTATCCAATTGAGTTTTTAAATTCATTGGATGTGCCAGGCATGTCGACATACCATTTACAATTGAAGGTTGGAGCTCCGATCATTCTACTTCGTAACTTGAACCCACCACGGCTGTGTAATGGTACACGATTAGTATTATAATTAAGAAATTAATGAAAACAAGAAAGGAAAGCTAACTTCGGGCGGAGCCGAAGTTGATATACCCTTGAAGTTGAGTCGCAGTTCGCTAGGTAGCGCCACGCATCTTATATTATTAGATATATAGCGGATCGTATATAGTTTGCCGATCCAAATTAGAATGCATCGAAAGTCCCATCCTTCTAACTTGAAAAACAACGAAGCTATAGCATTTCCGATCAATCAGTTATATGGCAGCTATAGGATACAGTTCACCGATCCCGGCCGTTCCGACTTATATACTACCTGCAAAGGAAAGAAAGATGTGTGCAAAGTTTCAACTCGATAGCCTTAAAACGGAGAGACTAGTTTACGTAGAAACAGACAGACGGTCAGACGGACATGCTCATATCGACTCAGGAGGTCATCCTGATCAAGAATATATATACTTTATAGGGTCGGAGATGTCTCCTTCACTGCGTTGCACACTTTTGAAAAAAATTATAATGCCCTCTTCAAGGGTATAAATATCATTGAAGCCAGCATTTTTAATGGGAAGTTTCGAGGAGAAAATGTGTTATTGCCACGAATCCCTATGATTCCTACAGATGTGCCAATTGAATTCAAAAGAACTCAATTTCCAATTCGATTGGCATTCGCTATGACGATCAATAAGTCAGAAGGCCAAACATTATCTGTATGTGGCTCAGATTTGGATTACATTTGGCTTAGATTTGGAAAGCATGGTGTTGCTATTGCAACAAAAGCATGGTTGTTAACAAATCGAAGAACGATGCTTGGTCTCATGTTTCTATATAATCTTATTTCGTTACGTTACGCGGCAGCGTCCCTCGGTCGGTTGGACGGGAGGTGGGCTGTACCTATTAGCTATAAATATAAAGCTATTAAATATTTATATTAATAAAGACTCAGAAACATATTTTGAACTCATGTAAAGAAAAGGAGAAAACTTTTCGTTCAATTTGCTCAAAAGAAAGTTGCGACAACAAACGAGCGGTATATGTACCCTTTGCTTAACTTAATCATTACAGGTTAACATTTTGGTGACCTCGACATAATCCTACAAGCCCTGGATCACTAATCGAACAAACTAGCACGCTATTTAATATGCAGCTATAGCACGCTACAACATAAGATGGAAAGGAAGAACATTGCCCCTAAAATAATAAAAGAGCCCGCCGTTGCTAAGGCGAACGCTCAAAGCCTCATAGATGCCCAGCAAGAAATTCAACTGCAATCCCATGTCGTTGTTCACATGGATAACCGGTTAGCGCCAAATCTGCTTCAAGAAGAACTAGTGGAGTCTGTAAGCGATGCCTTTCGAGAGTTCAAGGCATCCGGATGGCTAACCGGCTAAGTACCATGTGACCTAACAGTAGCAGCACTCGTTAAGTATCAGTTTGGTGAAACAAAAGTTCTGCTAGACCATTAGAAGCATATAATAGCTGACCAACCAGCTCAACCACATACTCATTGAAAATTTTTCATTGCTTACTGAATTGCAAATACCCAATGAGTTTCCATTTTTAGATCCCAAGTTCGATTAGCCTGAAAAGCAAGAAAATGGAAGAGATAGTGCCATGTCACAAAACATGAAGCTTGGTTCGATTGTAGCAGGAAGAATCAGATCCTAAATTCAATCAGCCATATCATGTGTAGTTGGCGTCGTAAGTAACGTGCAGTAACTAGCACCTCAATTTCTTTGACAACGTCAACAGTAACAACAACAACAACCGCAACTGTATCGACAGCGCGTTTAACGACGTCATCAGCTAGCAGCACAAATAGTAATACGTCCGCGCTGCCCGAAAACCAAAACAAAAACAATGACTATATTAAGCCGGCTGTGCAGACTGGCATGGATCGCTACATCCAAATCAAAAGGAAGCTGAGCCCCCTGAATTCCAAACGCAAAATAACCCGTGGCAATGCTAGCCTAGCAGCAAAAGAAACGCCCATAAACTCAAACCGATTTAAAATTTTGGCAGACGCCGATGAGGTTGAGGTGGTCGAATCCACTGAAGTTAAGAAAAGGAAGCCAAAACCTCCGCCTATCTATATACGCGAAAAAAGTTCCAATGTTCTTGTCAACAAAATTATTGAGCTTATTGGTAAGGATAACTTCCACATTGTAAAGGGCAACATTCAAGAAACAAAATTTCAAATGAAGTCTGAAGATAACTACAGAGTATTATCAAAATATCTTACCGAGAATAAAAAGAACTTTTACACGTATGGGCTAAAAAGCAGCAAGGGCCTGCAAGTCGTACTTAAGGGCATAGAGCCCGAAGTAACGCCTGCAGAGATAAAAAAGGCGCTACAGGAGAAGGGTTTTAGCGCCAAGACAGTCTTTAATATCCTTAACAGGGATAGAAAGCCGCAGCCGCTCTTTAAGGTTGAGCTCGAACCAGAAACCAAGCTCCTGAAGAAATACGAAGTGCACCCAATATAAAATCTTCAGTACCTGCTGCACCGCAGAATTACAGTTGAGGAACCGCACAAACGCAATGGCCCGGTACAATGTGCGAACTGCCAGGAATATGGCCATACAAGGTCATACTGTAAACTGCGCCCGGTGTGTGTAGTTTGCGGAGAGCTTCATGACTCCGCACACTGCCCAGCGAGCAAAGATGACAGCAACTCGAAAAAGTGCGGCAACTGCGGTGGCAATCTCACTGCTAATTATAGAGGATGCCCAGTCTATAAGGAGCATCCACCAGAAAGGAATAGCTGCCCGCACCCAAAATGGACAGTTCACGGCGTCCAGATCAAACCCTGAAGTCTTCTTCTCGACTGCAGCCAGATCCTCACTAGGACCCATTAACTCTGACAAAAATGTGACATACGCAAGCGCCTTAAAATCAGGACTGGCGAAACCTGCCTGCTCATCTCTGCAATCAGCATACCAAGAACCGAACACGGCTCAGCAACATCAACCAACAGAGCAGCCAAAAAGCAACTTTGAAGCTATGATATGCAGCCTACAACAAAGCCTGACGGAATTTATGTCGTTTATGCGCACAACTATGCAAGATTTAATGCGAAACCAAAATCTATTGATTCAAATGCTGGTTTCACAACAATCCAAATAATGGCTTTACGGATATCTACGTGGAACGCTAACGGCGTTTCGCAACATAAACTTGAGTTAGCTCAATTCCTACTCGACAATCATATCGATGTAATGCTGCTTTCGAAAACACACCTTACAAACAAATACAATTTTCAACTACGAGGATATTCATTCTACGGAACAAATCATCCAGATGGTAAAGCACATGGTGGGACTGGAATTCTAATCAGAAGCCGCATAAAGCACCATTATCAAAACAAATTTGCTAAAAACTACCTACAGGCCACATCTATAAATATACAACTAAATACTGGCAACCAACTTACACTAGCCGCCGTATACTGCCCCCCTCGCTTCAATGTAGCTGAAGATGAGTTTATGCAGTTTTTCAACACACTTGGAGACCACTTCATAGCAGCAGGAGACTACAATGCCAAGCACACATACTGGGGATCCCGTCTCGTGACTCCAAAGGGGAAGCAGCTATATAATGCAATTATCAAAGCCAAGAACGAGCTCGACTATGTTTCTTCTGGCACACAAACATACTGGCCGGCAGACCCAAGGAAACTACCAGATTTAATAGACTGCGACATCCAGGAACATTGGAACAACCATTAAAATTGACCTCACTGAAAACCAATTGGGTTAAGTACAGAAAATATATCAGCTCACACATTGAGCTAAGTCCTCATCTCCACGATGAAGCCAACGTAGACAGCTTTGTTAATTCACTTGAGTCTGTACTCGTCTCTGCAGCTCGAGCCTCAACGTCGCAAACTATATATACACAAAGCAATAAAAAGACAAATCTACAAATCGAACAGCTCGTCCTCGAAAAGCGGCGTTTACGTCGCGAGTGGCAATTCCACAGATCGCCATCTGCTAAGCAAAGCTTTAGACATGCCTCACGTCAACTTACTAAAGCCCTACAGCAAGAAGAAGATTATGTCCACCGCCGCTATATAGAGCAATTGTCAACTTCTAGTACAAAACACTCACTATGGAAAGCTCACCCAACTCTAAGCTCACCGAAAGAAACCGTGATGCCTTAAAAATCACCTTAAAAATATCTTCCAACCAAATCCGGCCACTAGTGCCTCTACTTTGCCGACTTTACCATATGAGCCTCAGCTTCAATATGAACCAATCGAGTTTCGCCCAAACGAAATCGCCAATATCATCAAAAACCAACTAAATCCGAAAAAATCACCAGGCTGCGACCTCATAACTCCCAAAATGATCATTGAGCTTCCATATTACGCGGTCTGCACTATCACCCAGCTCTTCAATGCCATCGCAAAACTTGGCCACTTTCCAGCGAGATGGAAAAAGTCAATTATAATAATGATAGCAAAGCCGGGAAAAGACCACACAATTCCCACGTCGTATAGACCTATAAGCCTACTTTCATGCTTATCTAAACTCTTTGAGAAATGCATTCTGACTCGTATAAACACATACCTAAGGATCCAGGAAGGAATCCCGTCACATCAGTTTGGGTTTCGTGAAAAGCACGGAACAATTGAGCAGGTGAACCGGATAACAGCAGAAATTCGGAATGCATTCGAAAAACGCAAGTACTGTACCGCAATATTTCTAGATGTCTCTCAAGCATTTGATAGAGTTTGGCTAGAAGGTCTAATGTACAAGATCAAGACAATGCTCCCTTGTAATACCCACAAGCTTTTAGAGTCTTACCTTTACGACAGAAAATTTGCTGTGAGGTGCAACACAGATATATCTGACGAATTCACTGTTGGAGCCGGAGTTCCTCAAGGAAGTGTACTCGGACCAACATTATATGTTCTCTACACAGCAGACATCCCGACAAGCACACGACTAACAACATCTACGTTTGCTGATGATACAGCTATTCTTAGCCGCTCAAAATGCCCGATGCAAGCAACTGCGCAGCTAGCTCTTCATCTCTTCATCGGCACATAGAAGCTAAAAGAACCCACCTAAAGCTAAAAGCCAGCAGCCTTTATTGGATTATCAACGCTCGGTCTCCCCTTTGCCTTGAATATAAAGTCCTGCTGTATAACTCGGTACTTAAACCCATATGGACGTATGGCTCCCAGTTATGGGGGAATGCCAGCAATAGCAATATTGACATAGTCCAGCGAGCTCAGTCGAAGATCTTGAGAACAATCACCGGGGCACCGTGGTACGTTCGCAACGAAAACATACATCGCGACTTAAACATTCTTCCAGTCAAAGATGTGATCGCAGAACAGAAGGAAAAGTACCTTAGCAAGCTATTGTCGCACCCTAACCACCTGGCGAGAGGTCTAACAAGGTTGAGCAACCAATCACGACTTCGTCGCAATGACCTACCCACCCAGCGACCGTCTTGAGGAACGTGCAACCAGAATGCAGTCTTAGACTACTGTTAGTTAAATGTTAATGTTAAGATTTGATGATCAAAATTAAGAAAAGATCCAATAAATAAAAGCAAAGTTTAAAAAAAAAAAAAAAAAAATCATTATTCTTTAAGTAAAAATTTGAGGGATCCATTGGTTAGATTGACGAGTTTTTACCATACTATGCTGAAGTGCAAAGGCTCCATATTACTCCATGAAGTCGTAATACCCTATCTGAGCATCATCGGTCAGTCACCGTTCTAGTGCTAAGAACCTTTTGATGGAAATATCTTTCGACTCCCCCAGTGCTGATAGGTGTTCGGAAAAGGCAGTTCAACAATAAATCTTTGATGTTCTGCTATTTTCAGATTTTGTACAAAGTATTCCTCATTATGTACCTCTGACGGAGATCGTCCACCTTCCATAACCTTTAAATTAATGCGGCAGTTTTTTCACCGACGCCAACTACACATGATATGGCTGATTGAATTTAGGATCTGATTCTTCCTGCTACAATCGAACCCAGCTTCATGTTTTGTGACATGGCACTATCTCTTCCATTTTCTTGCTTTTCAGGCTAATCGAACTTGGGATCTAAAAATGGAAACTCATTGGGTATTTGCAATTCAGTAAGCAATGAAAAATTTTCAATGAGTATGTGGTTGAGCTGGTTGGTCAGCTATTATATGGGGAAGAACAAAGGCTTCTAATGGTCTAGCAGAACTTTTGTTTCACCAAACTGATACTTAACGAGTGCTGCTACTGTTAGGTCACATGGTACTTAGCCGGTTAGCCATCCGGATGCCTTCTTGGAGGAGTTCCGGAGTTCTTCTTGGAGCAGATTTGGCGCTAACCGGTTATCCATGTGAACAACGACATGGGATTGCAGTTGAATTTCTTGCTGGGCATCTATGAGGCTTTGAGCGTTCGCCTTAGCAACGGCGGGCTCTAATATTATTTTAGGGGCAATGTTCTTCCTTTCCATCTTATGTTGTAGCGTGCTATAGCTGCATATTAAATAGCGTGCTAGTTTGTTCGATTAGTGATCCAGGGCTTGTAGGATTATGTCGAGGTCACCAAAATGTTAACCTGTAATGATTAAGTTAAGCAAAGGGTACTTATACCGCTCGTTTGTTGTCGCAACTTTCTTTTGAGCAAATTGAACGAAAAGTTTTCTCCTTTTCTTTACATGAGTTCAAAATATGTTTCTGAGTATTAATATAAATATTTAATAGCTTTATATTTATAGCTAATAGGTACAGCCCACCTCCCGTCCAACCGACCGAGGGACGCTGCCGCGTAACGTAACGAAATAAGATTATATAGAAACATGACACCAAGCATCGTTCTTCGATTTGTTAACAACCATGCTTTTGTTGCAATAGCAACACCATGCTTTCCAAATCTAAGCCAAATGTAATCCAAATCTGAGCCACATACAGATAATGTTTGGCCTTCTGACTTATTGATCGTCATAGCGAATGCCAATCGAATTGGAAATTGAGTTCTTTTGAATTCAATTGGCACATCTATAGGAATCATAGGGATTAGTGGCAATAACACATTTTCTCCTCGAAACTTCCCATTCAAAATGCTGGCTTCAATGATATTTATACCCTTACAGAGGGCATTAGTATATATATTCTTGATCAGGATGACCTCCTGAGTCGATATGAGCATGTCCGTCTGTCCGTCTGTCTGTTTCTACGCAAACTAGTCTCTCAGATTTAAAGCTATCGAGTTGAAACTTTGCACACATCCTTCTTTCCTTTGCAGGTAGTATATAAGTCGGAACGGCCGGGATCGGTGAACTGTATCCTATAGCTGTTATATAACTGATTGATCGGAAATGCTATAGCTTCGTTGTTTTTCAAGTTAGAAGGATGGGACTTTCGATGCATTCTAATTTGGACAAAATAATTCGATGTGCCAAATCATAAGGATCGGCCAACTATATACGATCCGCTATATATCTAATTATATAAGATGCGTGGCGCCACCTAGCGGACTGCGACTCAACTGCAAGGGTGTATCAACTTCGGCTCCGCCCGAAGTTAGCTTTCCTTTCTTGTTTTCATTATTTTCTTAATTACTAATCGTGTACCATTACACTTCCGTGGTGGGTTCAAGTTACGAACTAGAATGATCGGAGCTCCAACCTTCAATTGTAAATGGTATGTCGGCACGCCTGGCACATCCAATGAATTTAAAAACTCAATTGAATAATTCACAGTTTCGTTGCACAAACTGCATCAATAGATTTGTATGACACCATGTCCCCAGGCAACAACTTTTGTATTTGTAAATTTAATGCATTGACGTCCACATTTTTTGCTGATGAAATCGCTCTTTCTGCCAACCACTTATGATTTTCATATTGTGTGTGTACATTAGGAAATATGTGATCAATGAGAGAATTTTGCGAGTCGACGATTGTGCAGAAGTCCGTTTGTAATTTTATACAATAAAAGTATTTTCATGTACAGCAACTTTCCCCTCGCCAATATCTAACAGTTGTTTAGAGAAAGTTTCGGCGGATGGATCCCGAAGCATTTGAACGCGCTTGTTCTTCGTCAGTTGTACTTTTTCAATATTACGCCACAGTCGCGATGATTTTAAGCAAGCATTGATTTCATCAGCGTACGTTGAACGTGGAGTAACGGGAAGAGTTTGTCTGAAATCACTTGAAAGAAGCAACAGCTCTCTGTTAAATAGTTTATTATTGTTTTTTATATCCCTCAATGTCCTATCCAATGATCCAAGCGAATGTTTATGAGCCATAGTACATTCATCCCAAATAATTATTTTACATTGTCTCAGCACTATGCTCATAGACGATTTTTTTTCTATGTTGCACACTGCATCTGGATTATTTTTAATGTTCAATGGCAGCTTAAGTGCTGAATGAGCTGTTCTGCCTCCATCTAATAAAGTTTCTGCAATGCCAGAAGACGGCCAATGCGATGCCATTTTTTGATCGTACCTCGGCAAGAAGTAGCGAAATAAGGATGCATGTGTGATTTGAATAATTTCAATAAGTCATTGTGCTCATTTAACAGAACGTTTAGCTCGCCGATAATCCGCCTGGCAAACGATGAATTGAGATTATGGTAGTCGCAACGTTCATCCACACGATTGGCGCACTTGTAGAGTCCTCGTCACCCATAAAATAGATTTGTAAAAATGTATGAGATTCATTCGGCATTGGCAGCAATTAACCCGCTTTGTGATACACTTGGCCTTTTATTTTTAACGTGGAATTGAAATGTTGACCGTGTTCAGCAATATTCTTAACTATTTAGGGGGATGAAAAATATATGTTGTCCGATTCTCAGCCCTAACGAATATGCCCACAAAATTTCACTAAAATCGCGCGAGCCATTTCGGAGGAGTAGAGCTACTAACACCGTGACATGAGAATTTTATAGTTTAGATTTAGCACATTTATAAACCACGCAACAGGGGACGAAAACGCAGCTGCAAATACGCCTTCCCGCATCGTAGCCATCGGAGACGGTTGCACTAATTTTAATGAAATAAGCTATGTGCAATTACGCTGCGCAGAGCTCCGAAAACTACTCAATTGCAATACCAGATCGCTTCAGTTCAAAGCAGTAAATATTCCTCATACACAACACTCAATAATTTGCGATTTATGCGTACGGCCATACATACCACAGTCACTTAGAAGCAAAATTATTGAGAAGCTACACAACATTGCACACGGTGGAGTTAAAGAAACTATCGCGCGGTTTCCACTGCATACGTACAGCCCACCTTCCGTCCAACCGACCAAGGACGCTACCGCATACGGCTCGAATAGCGGGGATAGATCTGAGATCTGAGATAATTGCACGTTTAGTATCAGGGGTTTACGATTGTTAGTAGAGCAAAGTGACAAGCTGTGGTAGAGACCATTGTAGTCCGAACATAATACCCTGAACGGATCGTGTTGGGCATATGTCGAACTACAATGGCTGAGGAGTAGAGGACGAAAGTTTCTAGTCCTTCTACTAGGAACGTTAAAATTTTAGCGTGTTAGTAAATGCTGGCTGTCTATATATCCATAAATAAGATTGTATAGAAACATGACACCCAACATCGTTCTACGGTTTGTTAATGATGGTAAGTTGATTAGTAAAAGTCTACTACGATAAAAGGGGAGGTAAAGATTTGCATCCCAACTAAGTCCCCTAAGCGCAAAAGTAAGGAAGTTTTTTTGTATAGATTCAATGTGATCTTGGTGTACTCCATATTGATCCATACTCAAGAATCGGACGGACCAGTGATGTATATAACGTTTTAGTTATGTACGGGTCATTAAATTCTTTTGACCATCTTTTAATAAAACCAAGCACACCCATAGCTTTATTAACCATGGTAGATATATGGTCGGTAAATTTAAGTCTCAAATCTATTAGGACACCTAGATCGTTAACCTGAGTTAATCGTTCTAAGGCGTTCCCATAGAGAAAGTACATAGCCTGGTGAGGACTAGATCGGTAAAAAGACATGAGTTTACATTTCGATCCATTAAGCTTTAGGTTATTTGCTAAACACCAATTTTGAAGTTTATCCAAATCGGATTGAAGTCTAGATTGGGCAATAGTGAATTTATACTGAAGGCATAGCTTAACGTCATCAGCGTACATATGTTACAAGTGAATTAGTTAAGGTAAGGGGCTAGTCGTTAAAAAACAGTGTAAAAAGTAGGAGTCCAAGATAGCTTCCTTGGGGCACCTCAGATGTGGCGCGGACTTAACGCGAGGTAACATCTTTAAAGAAAACACGTTGGGTTCTCCCATATAAGTAGCTCGAAATCCAGATAAGATGATCAGTTGGGAATCTCAAAAGACTGAGTTTACTTATAAGAAGCGAAAAGTTAACAGAGTCAAATCCTTTACTGAAGTCAGTGTAAATGACGTCTGTTTGTAAGCCATTCCGGAACCCATCCGTGATAAAAGATGTTAGCTCCAATAAGTTTGTAGTGGTGGAGGGGTGCTTCATGAAGCCATGCTGGCACGGAGTTATTATTGAACTACATAGGTGTTGCAAATGAAAGATTCCTTCCACATAAGGGGAAAGATCGAAGTTTCCAGCGATAGATTAAAAAGATTAGCGAGCGGTTTGCACAGAGCCTCGGCGTAGTTCTTCAGAAAACAGCCTGGTACTCCATCAGGGCCTGGCGAATACACGGGCTTGACCTTAAGAAGATCCGATAACACGCCACTTTGATCGAAAGATGGGCAAAATATAATGTTGGCTGATTGGATATTATAAGTGTAAGGCTGAAGCGAACTGCTCCTGGATAAATACGGAGTTTGAAACAACTGTGCAAAAAAACGGCCATTGCCTGATCAGTATTCGCATAAGAGTTCTCAAACGTAAGCAGTGGGGGAAAAGACACATGTTTACGCTTAGTGTTTACAAAGTTATAAAACTGCTTCGGATCCTGAGGAAACTGAATCCGGCAGCGGCGCATATAACTCCTATAATATTCTGCGTTATGCACGGTGAAATTGGACCGAGCTACTAAGTATCTTGAATGTACAGCCAGATAATCTATGTTTATTTAAAAGTCTACTCATACTGTTCCTTAAATTTATAAGGTATACAAACCAAGGCGGATTCGTTGAAGCGGACGGTTATTTCCACGACACGCAAACGTCGAAAAATATGTTCAAAGTGTAATAAAATTTTTATAATGCGATGTTTATATCTTCGCATGCCAGTAAATCAGACCAATCAAATTCCGAATTTAACTTATGAAATTTCATAAAGTTAGCCTTACGGAAGAAACGAACTTTCTAAGATCAGATTTAAGTGTAGACTTAAGGTCAATTAAGGAATTGTTTTCGATTGAAAGCTCAAGAGTGGGATGATATGGATCCTCAGGGTTAGAAAGGGGCAAGGTTCTGGAAAGAGTAATTCCATCAAGATCAGAAACGAAACAAAAGTCTAACAGCCGACCTAAAGAATTCGAACATGCCCGCAGGGAAGTCGTGGTTGGAGTTGAGGTGGTATGTACGAATAGGTAACATACAAAGATTGATCGGACAAAGTGATTTTGAGGCAAAGAAATTCAATGTCTCCAACCTCTTGTGATTTTACCTCTTCAGAAGCGAATTTGGAGTCTACAGAAATTAACACTACTCTTCCCCTTCGCAGAGTTCTATCACATCTAAAAGTGGTGTAGCTACTAGGAAAAACTTCGGAGCTTAAGATCTCCGGCTTTAACCAAGTTTCTGTAAATACAATAATGTTATATGCAAAGAAAGAACTATCAGAATAAAGTTTGGGAAGTTTAATACGTAACCCTCTAGTATTCTGATAGGTAAGTGTTAGTGAAGATATTAGTTTTTTGAGACTGACGATCTCATTTCGTCCTGACAACCGTCACGAGACCAGAAGAGGAGACCAGACCTACATGAAATAGCATCAGAAACTGAGGCCGTGAACCCGACACACTTAACGTGTAAAACGTTTTCACAAAGCCAGCAGTGGATGGTAGGCTGGGGGAAAGGGGAGATTAAAGAGAGCAGTTAGTGCGAGTTAGTAAAATGCAAAGAATAGAGATAAGAATCTCTATTGAGCGAGAGTAGAAGCAATAGAATAGAAGCGACACTGTAAGATATGAAGAAGCAGAGCAGGGCTATGTTTGGAAGGAAAATTAATCAGATTATTATTTTACCTCCAAATATATCACTGCACACGCAAAGCTATACGGATCTAAAATTGCAATTTGTTTTTTTATTTGTGTAAAGGAATAAACACCGAATGTTTATGGAAAGCGTATTAAAAATTTTATAAAAACGCCTTATATTCCTTATATTACAAATTTTATAAAAACGCGTAACATTGCCCAGGTGGAAAATTAATGAAAATATAGAAAAACGTAAAAATGATAAACTAATAATTTAAAAACTGTGGATTATGTTTGCAATATTTTATCGATTGCATTATATTGGAACATCTGCAGTTCTTGCTGCCGTTCCGGTTTGGCTGTAGTGTTTGGTTTTTTAAGTAATTGTTATTTTCTTGAGCGTATTTAACGCCATATAAAAATATTGTAATTAAACTTGCAGTTTGTTTGATTATCGCTATCAAAAGGCCGGTAACCTAATAGGGTATAGCTAATGACTTAAGTTTTAAAAGATAAAAATGCAAATTTATATCATTTTATCGATCGAGGATTCACCAGGTTAGATCCTTTCTTAAAAGGACTGGCTTAGAAAGATTAACTTATGTTAGGGTTCTTTGGGTCCTATTAGATTTAAAATGTATCTAAAAGCTTATATATATAATTGGTCCGTCCGATATTTAATAACGGTTCCAGCGTCTGAGGTATTAATACCGCACTGAATCTGTAAAAAAAAATTTGTTGTTTGTTCTCAGGAAACCCAATAGATATGCAAATCTGCACCTACCTTCTTATCATTTCAGGCTCTAATAGACGTACCCTCCTTAACAAATCGTAAATCGATGTTGGGTATCGATTTCATACATAACCTTGTTAATGGTGATGTAGATAGTCAGTATATACTGCTACGCTTACATTTTAATGTTCTTTATACGACTTGAAATTTTAGTCAGTTATTCCTTAGCCACTGTAGTAATTACCTCGAGCTAAACGAGCGCTACAGCAATATTTCATTTTTGGGGGCGGAATGGAATGCCACGTGTTTATGCAGGCAGACGGACGGTTGGACAAAAGGTCAGACGGACACAGCTATATCGACTCGGATATTGATGCTTATTAAGAATTAATATAGTCGATGAGGTCTAAGATGACTCCTTCTCCCTGATATATACATATATTCTCATGCATATAGCTTTCCGATGTACCCAAGTTTGAACAGCCTATAAAAATTGTCTAAGGTTTTTATTAAAATTTTGTTAATTTATATTTTATTTTAGTTTGAATACCAATTTTTGCTAAAATTAATGGGTGTTGAAGGACTTGGTAAGATTCTTGGCTCATTGGACCATACCATTGTCTATGCTGAACTTTCTATAAATGTAATTGACTTGAAGCTTGATCTGAATGATTTTCGTATAATGGAATTCAGGTAAGTTTGAAATATTTGAATGCTTGAAATATTTTACCGCAAAATAAATGTGGAAAGACACGAAAATTTTGTCGCAAGAATGGTAAAAAAAGGCGATGCGAAGAATTGGAAGAATTTAGATAGACGAGGTCTAGGTCTGTAGGAAGAATTCTTTGCCTGATTTCGGTATCATTAAATAAATTTTTTTATTTAAATGGAAAGTTTTCAAGCTTAGGAATAGAGTATAAATCCAGGGTGATACTGCCAACGAACTTTTAACACGTCAATAATCATTTTTGTTGTTGGTCACATCAAAGAGAGCTGAATTTAGTTGAAACACATTTTGAAGATGTTCAGGAAATGTGCTGGCTCTCTTCGTTGCGGGCCCAGCTGCCCATGGGATTTTTAAATGGCGCAGCTGCTTCTGTTGGTTTGCTTAGTCTGGAAGTTACCAGACGAGGTCCCCATGGTTTATTCTTTCTTGCAGTCATGAAATTTTCTCCTTGTGACTTATTTGTGAGGTGCGTTTCTGAAAGAAGCATTACGTTAGCATTACATTATTTTGAGAAATGCCAATAGGATTATACGTGGATATTCATAGAGAAGGCATTATTTATTTGGATTTCAGAAAAACTAGTATTTGTATCAAAACATTTGGGTTTCGTATTAAGTCTTGCATAAGCCTCCTCGTGACTGACATGAAGTCTATGAAAAAAGCTTCAAAGTTTTTTTGTTTTGTGTCGAATTCCGAGAGATATTTCAGTTCGTAGATAGGACGTGCAACATTTTTTCTACTATTTTTTGTATTAACAGTAAACTTGTATTAAAATTAGTCATCGCTTAAGGCGCCCCCCTTCGGACCATATACGAAGTGATCGTTGAACGTGTAGGGTAAGACTGGAGGCTTCTGTAGAGAGCCGTATATTGCATAGCCAGGATCACCTTATAGATCGTTATTTTGTTTCGTAAAGACTATTTGCAGGATCCATCTGTTAGCCACTAGAGGCGCCATATCTTGTCCTTTAAGCTGGCAATGACATTCTTAATGTGAAATGCAAAAGTGAGGCGCCTATGTAAGGTAACACACTTTCATTGTTATAGAGTCTTTTTGGAGTGTCTATGTCCCCACTGCCCATATTTTATGGTCGAGGCTATTATTCCATCGGAAGGCACATTTTAAAATTTTTTCAAGAACTTTGGCAGGGTGTTCGTTGCTTTAGAAAAACATCTGCTCCTGACTAAAAAGGGACTGCCATGCGCAATTGTGGCAATCCAATCGATGGCTAGTGAGCAGCATAAGTAATGAACGTTTACAGGATGGGCCCGAGGATGCTTCCAAGGGGAACTACTGCAGAGATAACTTTTGAAGTGGAAACGGTTAGACCACAGAAAAAGTCCTTTCGAAAAGGAAACTGACAAAGATTTTGAAAAGTTGGTGGTGAAAAAGTCCTCTTAGCTTATACAGAAGGCCCTGATGCCATACCCTGTCGAATGCCTGTCGAAATGCCCCTCACGATGCACTTTTTCGGGGTGCCGTGGCCTTTTTTGATGCCAAATTAAACTCCAGAATTGCTTAAACTCCCGAATTAAATAGCAAGAGGACCAGTATGCACCTTTACAACAAGGCGATATTCACGGTTTATCTCGGTATTGGGATATGCTGAAGGCAAGAACAGGAGAGCATGATAAGGTGATATTACTAATCATACGGTTAATGATTCCGTCAGGACAAGGCTTCCTTTATTTTAAGCTTCTTTATAATACTCCCGGTCTCTGGAAGTGAAACAGGACGAAGAGGCAAGAAAAGCTGTAGATTTCTTCACCGTCTCACCCCTGGAAAGCTTTGAAGCGTTCTTTAAGATCCTTAGTAAAGGCCTCTTCACGATCTTGAGGTGAGCGAGCCCAGTCATTGTAAATTGACCTGTTAGCTTCCACAGGCCGAAATTCGTCTCCTTATTGGGAGTGGATTCTTCAAGCTCATTGTTGATGCTACCTTCGTTAAATAACTCTAACATCTTTCGAATTCTGTGGGCAAGCCTACGATAGATCTGGTCACGGAGCCTGTCGTGTATGCGTAGATGTTCATGTCAGATCCCTGCGGATAGCAGGGAGATTACAGGGAGTAGAAGAGCCAGTCAAGGATAACCCGAAAGTAAGATGAAGCTGGTCCGAGCTTAGGTCATGAGTACAGCAATGATCATTTCTTGGGAAAGGAACTCCTGTCAGGAAAGAAAGTTTGTCTCCCAGTGGTCAAAACTTTACAATTTCTGTAAAGCTTTAATAAACAAGCTGCACCTGCAATAGATACGTTTTGAACATAGAACAGTTTTAGATAGCCATGACTTTTTGAAAATATGAGATTAAAAACTTTAATTTAAATCACGAAAATATTTTTTAACCACCTATAATAAATTCAATAAAATTATTTCAAGTTTTCCCTTAAATCCAAAATTAAAACATGGTATGATCTACTGATATCAATAAGAAAATAAAAATTTTTTATAAAAAAATGTTTGGAGAAAAATCATAGAAGACCAAAAATTAATGTAGAAAATCTCAGATTTCAACTTTGGATGAGTATTCCAAAGATATGGTAACTGCCAGATACCATTTCTTTTTTTTAGTTGGTAAATATACATTTTAAAAATGATATGTACTAGAAACAATGATGGTCATCGACATTACAAGGCCTACATTATTCAATATATGGTCAAATTTGATCAATAGCTGTGACGCTTGGAAAAAGACATCATATTCTTGATCCAAAAGGAAACAAGATGTAACCGACCATTAATTAGCTGCAAGAAAACGGTTCCAAACCCATCTTTGGATGCATCGGTATGTAGTTCTGTCCGCAAATCTCTCGCTTATATCTCGCAAAACAGACACTGCTTCAGTTATTCAAATGACGGCTGTTCGGCTGGACCAATATTTTACCATACTTTGAACCATTTTTTAGCAGGTCGAGCAATTTGGGCATAACCTGCGATGAATTTTCTGAAAAATCCAGTGAGACCTAGAAATAACTGTAGAGTTCTTATATTCTTTGAGGAAAACTACCCACGGCTGCCGTCTTCTCCTTTCCAAGCCATATTCTTGAATTTTCAATGGTGTGACTAAGAAAGTGGATGCGATTCTGTAGAGGGCTACATTTCTTCCATATGACCTTTAGCCCACGCTCTTTGATCGTTTCTATAATCATCTTAGTTTTGTGCATTCATTCTTCTGGCGACTTGGCATAGACAATATTATTTAATATATTGAACTCGAACAGCCCTTCTCGGGTAACAAATGCTTTATACGACTTGCTTTGTTTTTCAATCGGCACGCGTAGAAAACCTTTTTCTAAGTCCATGATAGTGAACCATTTAGCTGCTTGCAGTTTTTCAATAACCTCTTCTATTAGTGGAACATGAAAACAGTCCACTAAAACCATGCTGTTGAGTTTTCTATAATCGATGCATACCCGTAAAGATTCTTCTTCACGGCGACTACCCTTCTGGCTTTATTAGATGTTGACTTTCGCACCACCTCTTGTTCAATCCAGTCATCGACCTGCTTTTTAACTGCTTCTGCTTCTGGTGGCACCAATCGTGTAGGTGAAAAATGAAACGGCTGCATTGCCCCATCGGGCACTATCTTTAACTGTATTGGACACTTCTTTACGTTTTGGTTTGAGTCTGTACTGCTGCTCTTGATTAGCTGTTCAACAACCTTGCGATATTGTGGCGGACCTGTAAATTGTAGACTTTCATTAGATATTCTTTTTATACACAGCATATACTCGTGGATTGTCTCTTCTTCTATTTTCTTTCTTCCTTGTAGATGCTTATGTATATCTGTGATATTTACCGTACACTCAAATTCGTCGATCAATAAATTTTTCATATCTTCGTACTCAAATACATCTTCAGTACTTCAGTACATCTTCTTCAATACTTTTGCTGGACCGATCAATTTATTACGAGCTTCTACATATTTTTGTTTATCTCTTACCTCATATGCATCTGCATTTCTTTCGAAAATATTAAACCACTTTTTAATCGGTTTTGTTTTTCCATTGCATTTAATCACAACTTTTTTAAAAGTATTGCTTTCTCGTTTCTCTTCTATTTTCATTTTCAACGTGACTAAATGCTTCATTTGTTCTTTGTCTCAACCGCACTTATTCTGCTCAACTGCGTTTGAAGTATTTGCTATTTATCTTCTTTTATCATCGGCGTCCTGGCTTTGCCCGGCGTGAATGTGGTTTTCGGTATATTTTTGTACTTTATATCGACTGTTTACTGTTCACTACAACCAAGTTACACTTTATTTTGGCTGTTCACTGTTACTGTTCACTAAGGGCAGGACGAGGCCCCTTGTAATTAATGATGTAATTGTTATTAGATTTAATGTAATGGAGATGGAAACATAATCATTATACCCTTGCAGAGGGTATTATAATTTTGGTCAAATAGGTGCAACGGAGTGAGGGAGACCCTATGTAGTATATATTACATATTTGTATACAGCTAAGCAACAATCAAATGTAGGATAACAGAAAATGTTATGTAATGTATCGAATTGTAGAACGAGACTGTTAATAAAGCTGCGAGTAGTTAGTCTTAAGCAAGAAATAGAGCAGAAACGACGCATAAGTTAAGACCAAATCATTATTATGTAAAGCACTATATCTAACATATCCACCCATTAATAAACCTATGAGACCACTAAGAAAACCATCCTCTCACAGACGGTTCTGAATCGTTTTACTTTCATAGAAACTTGCAGAATGTCTGAGTTTTTGGACGAAGACGGTGCTTTATTGCCCGAATTTTCAATGCCTTCATCATGTTTAGCTGGACTGTGCGTCAATCCACGAGGAACCTCGTTTTCTTCTCGATGTAATGTCGCAACGTCTTCAACTAGTTTTTTTAGGCCGTTTTTAGTTGGCCGAGATGGACTTTTGTCGAGATTACTGAGAAAAAATGTTCTGAAACTTTGAACCTTATTCAAAATTTTCATTCTATCACTGTGGACGGAAGTCCACGAGGTGACGACCTGCATGCCTAGGCGTGCGCGAGGAAACTCTATATATAGCCGAAGAATTAAAAATTTTCTGTAGGCAACCGATCTAAATGAATGATATACCAAGCGAAAGGTATTATTTCAATTAGATAATTTTTGTCGAAACATATTCCAAAAGTTATTCGGTTTGGGAGAAATAAGGGTGAAAGTAAAAAAATTTTTAATCACTAAAGTGGGGCTGGTGGACACATTTTAGTCCCCAGATAGAATATTTTTATATGTTCGCATTCTAGAGCTAAATACGCGTCGATTGGTACCTGAATCGACCCGATCCGACATTTCATTCAGAAGTTATTCGAAAAATTCGATTTTTTCTTCTTCTTCAAAATGAAGCCAGTTGTCGGTTTGTCGGTTTGTCTGTTTGCACTATTTTTTTCTTAAAAATCCTAAAAAAAATTGGAAAATATTTGTTACTATCATATGAGCAACTATTGTTCTACAACTTTTTGAAATACCTTAAGCTTACGTCAAAAAATTAAAAAAACTTTGTTAATGAAAAAATTCATAACTTTATAATTAAGAAAGAGCTTTACACCGTTGAAATGGTTTTTTAAATATCAATTTCACTTTCTTTGAGACCAAACGTCTATATAGTACACAAAAAAAAATACACTAAAAATAAACTTTTTTTTAAGAAAAAAAATTATTTTTCAAAATTTGGTCGACTGATCCTTTTTATATTGCACGTGGAGATAGCTTTTGAGATGACGCAACTCTTGATATATCGCTCATATCTGGCAAAATCCGTTAACTCAAGATATAGTCCTGTAATTGCAGCTACCCATTTTGTGCAGCCTCCTGTGAAGCTTGCATTTACTTATACATGTGTGTGTATTTGATTGGCAACTTTGCTTTTTAGAGTCTGCATATATTTGGTCAATACCCTAAAAAATATGGAGTATATCTTTTCAGATTTTAGTTTGTTTAAAAATAATTTATTTAAAAATAAAATCCAAATAAAAAAGGGCTTAAAAAGTAAACATTGACTCAACTTGGACTCGAACCCAGGCCCTCCGTGTTAGGAACCACGACACTCTCCACTCGGCTAACCTCGAACTTTGTTGCTTGATGGCAAATTTTGATGTAATTCTGCTTTATGTTTCAGTGTCTCATGTCTTAATGAGAAGAATGCAAAATTTTATGAGTAGAACGCTTTATATGCATATGCCCCCACTGAGCATATCACTGTGGACGGAAGTCCACGAGGTGACGACCTGCATGCCTAGGCGTGCGCGAGGAAACTCTATATATAGCCGAAGAATTAAAAATTTTCTGTAGGCAACCGATCTAAATGAATGATATACCAATCGAAAGGTATTGTTTCAATTAGATAATTTTTGTCGAAACATATTCCAAAAGTTATTTGGTTTGGGAGAAATTAGGGTGAAAGTAAAAAAAAATTTTATCACTAAAATGGGGCTGGTGGACACATTTTAGTCCCCAGATAGAATATTTTTATATATTCGCATTCTAGAGCTAAATACGCGTCGATTGGTACCTCAATCGACCCGATCCGACATTTCATTCAGAAGTTATTCAAAAAATTCGATTTTTTCTTCTTCTTCAAAATGAAGCCAGTTGTCGGTTTGTCTGTTTGCACTATTTTTATCTTAAAAATCCTGAAAAAAATTGGAAAATGTTTGTTACTATCATATGAGCAACTATTGTTCTACAACTTTTTGAAATACCTTTAGCTTACGTCAAAAAATTAAAAAAACTTTGTTAATGAAAAAATTCATAACTTTATAATTAAGAAAGATATTAAAAAAAGCTTTACACCGTTGAAATGGTTTTTTAAATATCAATTTCACTTTCTTTGAGACCAAACGTCTATATAGTAAAAAAACAAAAATACACTGAAAATAAACTTTTTTTTTTTTTAAAAAAATTATTTTTCAAAATTGACTCGACTGATCCTTTTTTTTTATTTCACGTGTAGATAGCTTTTGAGATGACGCAACTTTCGATATATCGCTTATATCTGGCAAAATCCGTTAACTCAAGATATAGTCCTGTAAGTGCAGCTACCCATTTTGTCCAGCCTCTTGTGAAGCTTGCATTTACTTATATGTACATGTGTATGTATTTGATTGGCATCTTTGCTTTTTGGAGTCTGCTTATATTTGGTCAATACCCTAAAAAATATGGAGTAGGTATATCTTTTCAGATTTTAGTTTATTTATTAAAAAATAAAATCCAAATAAAAAAGGGCTTGAAAAGCAAAACGTAAACATTGACTCAACTTGGACTCGAACCCAGGCCCTCTGTGTTAGGAACCACGACGCTCTCCACTCGACTAACCTAGAACTGTGTTGCTTGATGGCAACTTTTGTTGTAATTCTGCTTTGTGTTTCAGTGTCTCCTGTCTTAATGAGAAGACTCAGAAGATTGGTACTTCAACCGACCCGGTCCGACATTTCTTTCAGAAGTTATTCAAGAAATTCGATTTTTACAGTTTTTTCAAAATGAAGCCAGTGGGTCTGTTTGTCTATATTTTTATACCCTTGCAGAGGGTATTATAATTTTGGTCAAAAGTGTGCAACGCAGTGAAGGAGACATTTCCGACCCTATAAAGTATATATATTCTTGATCAGGATCACCTCCTGAGTCGATATGAGCATGTCCGTCTGTCCGTCTGTCTGTCTGTCTGTCTGTCTGTCTGTCTGTCTGTCTGTCGGTTTCTACGCAAACTAGTCTCTCAGTTTTAAAGCTATCGAGTTGAAACTTTGCACACACCCTTCTTTCCTTTGCAGGCAGTATATAAGTCGGAACGGCCGGGATCGGTCGACTATATCCTATAGCTGCCATATAGCTGATTGATCGGAAATGCCATAACTTTGGGGTTTTTTAAGATAGAGGGTTGGCACTTTCCACACATGTTATATTTGACCAACATTGAACATATTGAATTATTTTGCCCAAAGAGTAATCTGTACCAAGTCCCATCTTTCTTACTTAAAAAACACCAAAGTTTGCCAATTCCGATCGTTGTATGACAGCTAAAGGATATAGTCGGCCGATCCTTATGAAATTTTGCACATAAGATATGTTGGTCAAACATAACATGTGTGGAAAGTCCCAACCCTCTATCTTAAAAAACAACGAAGTTATGGCATTTCCGATCAATCAGTTATATGACAGCTATAGGATATAGACGGCCGATCCCGGCCGTTCCGACTTATGTACTGCCTGCAAATGAAAGAAGGATGTGTGCAAAGTTTCAACTCGATAGCTTTAAAACTGAGAGACTAGTTTGCGTAGAAACAGACAGACAGACAGACAGACGGACAGACGGACAGACGGACAGACGGACATGCTCATATCGACTCAGGAGGTGATCCTGATCAAGAATATATATACTTTATAGGGTCGGAGATGTCTCCTTCACTGCGTTGCACACTTTTGACCAAAATTATAATACCCTCTGCAAGGGTATAATAAAAAAGAGCTTAAAAAAAGTAAAACATAAGCATTTTGCCTCAAGTAGGATTAGAACTCAGGCCCTACCGTGGTAGAAACAACAACGCTCTCCACTCGGCTAATCTCGAACTTTGTTGCTTGATGGCAAATTTTGATGTGTTAATAAGAAGAATGCAAAATTTTATGAGTAGAAAGCTTTATATGCATATGCCCCCACTGAGCATATAATGCATATAAATTTACTTAAATTACGTGTTTCGGTCAAATCATGGATTAAAAGCTAAAAAAAAAACCAGGCAAACCAACTCCGCCAATACTTTTCTAATATTTATTATTTTATATCGCACACCCAAAATAAATTGTTACATTCAACAATTGGTTTAACTAGAAAAACTGGAAAAACGAAATTTCCAGTTTTTTTTTAATTTTTTATCTTTGCGCATTTATTTTAGATATAATACATTTTTATTATATGATTGATCGGATATGCCATAACTTGGTTTTTTTTTTATAAGTTAGAAGGATGGAACTTAGTACAGATTGCATTTTGGACAATCTTATCCGATTTGCAAAATTTTATTAGGATAGGATGGGACTATCTATGGTTTCCGTTTTGGGCAATCTAATCCTATGTTTCATAAGAATCGGCCAACTATATCCTATACCTGCCATATAACTGAAAGATCGGAAATGGCACAACCATTCTATTTTTAAAGATGCTTGGGGCTGTTTCCAATATTTTTATTAGAAATTTTGTTGATGGTGAAATTCTCATAAGGATCGGACAACTCTATAGGATCCGATATATATAATAATAATATAAGCTTCTGCTTAACTGCAAGGGTATATCAAATTCGGCTCCGCTTGAAGTTAGCTTTCCTTTCTAGTTTTTTTTTTATAATTTATTATATAGTGGAAATCTCATAAGGATAGGCCTCTCATCTGTTAATTTGTTAAAACAATTTGGTTTCCCACAACTATGAAACAATTTTGGATTTTAAATACATTTTTGAGCAAATTTTTAATTAAAATTTTTAAACTAACCAAATTCCAAAACCTTTGTAAATTAAAAATACGTATAACTTCAGAGCCACTGAAGCTATCGAAAAATTCTTTACGTCTTTGGAAAGGTTTTTAATTATTCCACCTTCTTGAATGTCAAAATCTATAGAGTTAAGAAAAAAAGAGTTTTGATGTTTATCCTTACAATTAAAGTATTGCTAACTATGTGAATCGCCTGTCCAGAGGTTACTTCCATATACATATATTCTATATATTATGCGTTCTGTTTTAAATAATTGAAGATCAATATATACAAAAAAACAACTGATATCATATAAAAAAACCTCTTGACGAGGTAAAGTACCGGTGACGAACCTGCATGCGAAACCCAAAATATCTGATATCAATTTTAGTGACGAAAATATGCTATATAGGTGTACAAAATTGCATATAAAAAATATTCTTGTTCGGCACGTGCAAGAAAAACAAAAACAAATCAGTCACGTGCCGAACAAGAATATTTTTTATATGCAATTTTGTACACCTATATAGCATATTTTCGTCACTAAAATTGATATCAGATATTTTGGGTTTCGCATGCAGGTTCGTCACCGGTACTTTACCTCGTCAAGAGGTTTTTTTATATGATAATGCATATAAATAAATGCAGCCACCACCGTTCTTGACCAAATCATGGATTAAAAGCTAAAAAAAAACCAGGCAAACCAACTCCGCCAATACTTTTCTAATATTTATTATTTTATATCGCACACCCAAAATAAATTGTTACATTCAACAATTGGTTTAACTAGAAAAACTGGAAAAACGAAATTTCCAGTTTTTTTTAATTTTTTATCTTTGCGCATTTATTTTAGATATAATACATGTTTATTATATGATTGATCGGATATGCCATAACTTTGTTTTTATACCCTTGCAGAGGGTATTATAATTTTGGTCAAAAGTGTGCAACGCTGTGAAGGAGACATCTCCGACCCTATAAAGTATATATATTCTTGATCAGGATCACCTCCTGAGTCGATATGAGCATGTCCGTCTGTCCGTCTGTCCGTCTGTCTGTCGGTTTCTACGCAAACTAGTCTCTCAGTTTTGGAGCTATCGAGTTGAAACTTTGCACACATCCTTCTTTCCTTTGCAGGCAGTATATAAGTCGGAACGGCCGGGATCGGTCGACTATATCCTATAGCTGCCATATAACTGATTGATCGGAAATGCCATAACTTTGGTGTTTTTTAAGTTAGAGGGTTGGGACTTTTCACACATGTTATATTTGACCAAAATATCTTATGTACAAAATTTCATAAGGATCGGCCGACTATATACGATCCGCTATATATCTAATAATATAAGATGCGTGGCGCCACCTAGCGGACTGCGACTGAACTGCAAGAGTATATCAACTTCGGCTCCGCCCGAAGTTAGCTTTCCTTTCTTGTTTTTTAATAATTTATTATATAGTGGAACTCTCATAAGGATAGGCCTCTCATCTGTTAATTTGTTAAAATAATTTGGTTTCCCACAACTACGAAACAATTTTGGATTTTAAATACATTTTTGGGCAAATTTGTAATTAAAATTTTTAAACTAACCAAATTCCAAAACCTTTGTAAATTAAAAATACGTATAACTTCAGAGCCACTGAAGCTATTGAAAAATTCTTTACGTCTTTGGAAAGGTTTTTAATTATTCCACCTTCTTGAATGTCAAAATCTATAGAGTTAAAAAAAAATAGTTTTGATGTTTATCCTTCCAATTAAAGTATTGCTAACTGTGTAAATCGCCTGTCCAGAGGTTACTTCCATATATGTATATATATTCTATATGTTACGCGTTCTATTTTAAATAATTGAAGATCAATATATACAAAAAAACAACTGATATCATATAAAAAACCTCTTGACGAGGTAAAGTACCGGTGACGAACCTGCATGCGAAACCCAAAATATCTGATATCAATTTTAGTGACGAAAATATGCTATATAGGTGTACAAAATTGCATATAAAAAATATTCTTGTTCGGCACGTGCAAGAAAAACAAAAAAAAAATCAACAAGAATATTTTTTATATGCAATTTTGTACACCAATATACCGTATTTTCGTCACTTAAATTGATATCAGATATTTTGGGTTTCGCATGCAGGTTCGTCCCCGGTACTTTACCTCGTCAAGAGGTTTTTTTATATGATATTAAGATATCTGAAGTTGTAAACTTGTTTGAATAACGTCAGTCAAATTTCACCATGCACAAAAATGAACAGTAATATCGAAACAACATCGATACTTACCATATCCAATATTCCAATAAACATTTATTGCAACTTTAGATTATTCCGCTAAGTTTAGCGTATCATGACTCTATTGGATAGTCAAGTTGAGGCTTTTTTGGCGTGATAAACGGATTTACATATATGCCCGCTCCTGTTCTCAGACGCATAAGTTAAGACCAAATCATTGTTATTTAAAGCAATATATCTAACATATCCACACATTAATAAACCTATGAGACTAAGAAAACCATCCTCTTACAGTTCAGAAGTGGGATACTAATGTGTCGGTGTAGTGTAGTGGAGATATAGTCGGAAAATTGGAACAGAATCGTCGGCGTGGAAAGTTGGTAATGGGTAGCAGCCCCAGAGATTACTCGATAATGTCGAGATGAAACAGGACAGCGATGTAAAGACAGCAAAGCCAATAGATTTTAAGACATGTATCAAGTGTAAAGAGTTGGGACACTTTGCAAATTCGTGCCCAAGTAAGAAGCAGAATCACGGAATCACAGTTGTCAAACTGCAAAGGTGATGCGTTTAGGTGCAACGAATCAAGACAAGTTATTCACCAGAATAATCCGCATAAATTCAAAGAGCTGAGCTATAACGCATTTATAGATACGGGTAGCCAAGCTAGTATCATTCGACAGTCAGTTGCGGAAGAATTAAATGTAGATCGGTATGAGTGCTCTATGAGGATTAGAGGCATATGTTGAGGATCGTGTATTCTTTCTGAAGAATATAAGATGCGTGGCGCCACCTAGCGGACTGCGACTGAACTGCAAGGGTATATATACCCTTGGCTCCGCCCGAAGTTAGCTTTCCTTTCTTGTTTTATTTATATTTGTTTGGTTCACTTAGTTGTAAAATATTCAGTTTAACTCCAAATTAAATTTAAACATAAGTTTCAGTAGAAAGTATTAAAGTATATGTCGTAGAATGGTTAGTTTGCCCATTGTACATGTGCGTACAGCTTTGGTGTGGCGACACATTGTCTAGTAGTTGTAGAATGCACAGCAGCTGAAAGGGAAAACGGGATACACTCTGCTGCTGAGCATGGTCTGATCGGAGAGCGCGGACTGAATGCAAGAAACAGAGATGGCAATAGACTTTGCAGAAATGATGAAATTAGAAACAACTCTGTGTTACGCAGGTCAGTTTGGAAGCGTCTCTTGCAACGAGCAGAACTTGCTGTGCAAACTTACTGAAAGCATGGAAACTTTGGAGGGATCTCCGTCATCAGAAGTGGGATCTGCTTTGCCTACTGATCGTGCCACCGATCCGTATTTGTCGGCGTTGGAGCTGCAAAACCGCAACCTACTTGAAATCATCAAAAACATGCAGACACCAAGGGCACCGCCAACCGATGGAAAAGCGTCATATGTAACTCTTCCAAAATTCAATCCTGACAGTGCTGGAGCAGATGCTTCCTCTTGGTGTTCAACAGTGGACCTAATTTTTGCGGATAACGTGCTCGAGGGTAGCAATCTGGTGATCGCTCTAAGCAAGGCACTAGAAGGCGGCGCATCACAGTGGCTTTCCCAAATTTGCTTTGCCGGCATCACTTGGGCGCAGTTCAAGGAGCTGTTTATACAACGCTTTGTTGGAATTGAGACTTCTGCCGCCACGCTATTAAGTGTTTTGAATGGTCGACCAAAGCCGGAGGAGGGCTTCGCTGAATACGGTAGCCGTATTGTGACGCTACTTATGTCAAAATGGAAAACCAAGGATTTGGAAGAAATAGCGGTATCTGTGACTCTGGCTCACATGGCACAAATAGTGAAAACAAACGTGAAAACTCGCAATGAGCTACAACAACAGCTACACGCACACTCTTTCAAAAAGCGCAGTATGGACGACGATTCAACTGGCTCGGAGCGCAAGAAGTACAAGTTTCCGACCCCGATTAAATGTCATTACTGTGGAAAGGGTGGCCATAAATACGCCGAATGCCGTGCTCGCTTGGAAAAGGGCCAGAGCAAAGGAAAAATCCACAGCGGCAGCAACATGACTGGACTGAAGGATCGGTCAAGCGTTAAATGCTTTAAGTGCGACGAATTGGGACATTTTGCATCTGCTTGTCCAAAAGGCCGAACATATGAGAAGCGGGTAGATATCTGCACAGTAGCTCCAACGACTGGAATAATAAGGGTATCCGGTGAGTCTATTCCATTTTGTTTTGATTCGGGTGCTGAATGCTCCTTAGTGAAGGAAAGCGTCGTGGATAAATTTAAGGGAAAAAGAATAAATAACATTGTAAAACTTAACGGTATAAGTAATGATTCCATTTGTAGTACTCAGCAAGTATTATGTAATATAAATATTGAACAATACTGCTTTGAAATTTTGTTACACGAAATTATGGATAAGTATCTGAAATACGATGTGTTGGTTGGTCGTGAAATCCTTAGCTTGGGCTTTGGAGTAACAATAGACGCCGAAAAATTCCAAATTTATAAAACAATAAGGGTAGATGTTTTGACTGTAACTGATTACAAAGATATTTTAAATGCTGATATTGATTTAGTCGAATCCGATAAAATGGCCTTAACAAATATCCTAAAGTGTTACTCTGATTGGTTTATCAGCGGTGTTCCAAAAACTCGAGTCTCGACAGGGCAGTTAGAAATTAATCTAATAGATCCACTAAAGACGGTGCAACGACGTCCTTACAGGCTAAGTGAAGAAGAGAAAAACCATGTGCGTTTTAAAATTAATGAATTATTGAAAGCTATAATAAATTATTGAAAAACGGCACTGATCGTCTTTGTGTGGACTATAGGATATTAAATGAGAACACCGTTGCTGATAGGTATCCGTTGCCCCTTATCGCAGACCAGATTGCCAGGCTTCGCGGTGCCAAATATTTTTCGAGCTTAGATATGGCTAGTGGCTTCTACCAAATTCCAGTACATGAAAATTCAATTGAGCGAACAGCGTTTGTAACGCCAGAAGGGCAGTACGATTTTTTGACCATGCCTTTTGGCTTGAAAAACGCACCTTCTGTGTTCCAGAGGGCCATAATAAGGGCATTAGGAACCCTAGCACACACATATGCTATCGTTTATATTGATGATGTGTTGGTTATAGCCGAAACCAAAGAAGAGGCGTTGGAACGATTGCGTACTGTGCTAGAAACACTAAGTAAGGCCGGATTTTCGTTTAATGTAACTAAGTGCTCCTTTCTTAAAACTCGTATAGAGTATCAGGGGTTCGAAATAAGCAACGGGGAAATTAGGCCAAACGCACGTAAAATAAAAGCATTAATTGATTTACCCCCTCCACAATCTGTGTCGCAGTTATGACAATTTATTGGATTGGCTTCATATTTCAGACAGTTTGTTCCAAAATTTTCGGAAACGCTTAAGCCTTTGTATCACCTAACGTCAAAGAAGATTGCAACTTTCACCTGGCAACCAGACCACGAGCAAATACGAACTAAAATCATATCAGTGTTGACACAGGCCCCCGTTTTGATCATATTCGACCCGCAATACGCAATAGAGTTGCACACTGACGCCAGTTCAATCGGCTATGGAGCTATATTATTGCACAAAATTGACAAAAAACCCCATGTCGTCGAGTATTATAGTAAATGTACGTCTCCTGCCGAGTCTAAATACCATTCTTATGAATTAGAGACGCTAGCGGTTGTTAACAGTGTCCGATATTTCCGTCATTACTTGCAGGGACGTAAATTTGTCATATATACAGATTGCAATTCTTTGAAGGCCAGTCGCACAAAACTTTATTTAACGCCGAGGGTACATAGGTGGTGGGGATTTCTGCAATCGTTTGAGTTCGACTTAGAATACAGAAAGGGTGAACGAATGGCGCACGTAGATTGTCTATCTCGGAATCCAGTGCCTGAGAAAAATAATGATCAAAATAAAATACCTGTAGAAAATAGTGGTCAGAATAGGATACCTGAGAAGCGAATAAATCTGACTGAGGTAACCGACAATTGGTTAATTTCGGAACAACAGCGTGATAGCGAGATTTTAGAAATATCAACTAAATTAAGAAATAATGAATTACCAGATAATTTAGATAAAACCTATGAATTACGTAAAGGTATTTTGCATAGAAAAATACAGCGAAATGGTAAAACTAAATGTCTACCGGTAATTCCAAGGTCATTTCGGTGGGCAATTATCAATCATGTCCACGAATCAATAATGCATTTGGGTTGGGAAAAGACATTGGATAAGGTTTATAGCTATTATTGGATTGAAAACATGTCAAAATATGTGCGTCGGTTCGTAGAAAACTGTATCACTTGTAAATTGTCGAAGCCACCTGTAGGTAAAGTGCAGGCAGAGTTACATTCTATTCCTAAAATAGATATTCCGTGGCACACTGTACATATTGACATAACAGGAAAATTGAGTGGTAAAAACGACTTAAAAGAATATGTTATTGTCTTAATAGACGCATTTACAAAATTTGTTTATTTTTACCACACTTTGAAAATAGATACGGAAAGTTGTGTTAAGGCCGTAAGATCAGTTGTCTCTTTATTTGGCTTGCCTACCCGTATTATAGCGGATCAAGGTCGTTGTTTTGCAAGTTCAGATTTTCGTGAGTTTTGTTCTTCTCAAAAAATGAATTTGCATTTAATTGCCACCGGTGCGAGTAGGACCAACGGTCAGGTCGAGCGAGTAATGAGCACACTCAAAAGTATGTTGACGGCTGTGGAAACCGGTCAGAGGTCGTGGCAGGATGCGTTGGCCGAGGTACAATTGGCAATGAATTGTACGGCGAATAGAGTAACTAAGTTTAGCCCATTAGAATTGTTAATTGGTAAAGAAGCTAGACCTTTTGGCTTACTACCAATAGTTGAGGAAGTTTATGACAAAATAGACAGAGAAAATCTAAGAAAAGAAGCAAAACAAAATATGGAAGACGGCGCACGATATGATAAGCGCAGGTTTGATAGTAATAAGGCGAAAATTGTTAAACATAGTTTACAATTATTCCCATGAATTCTTAAGAGCTTTGGCAAATAATCGGTTAATACACGAAGACAGAGACGGCATGATGGAAAATGCGTCTGACAATGAAGAAAGAGATTCATAAAAAACAAGAAAGGAAAGCTAACTTCGGGCGGAGCCGAAGTTTATATACCCTTGCAGTTCAGTCGCAGTCCGCTAGGTGGCGCCACGCATCTTGTATTATTAGATATGTAGCGGATCGTATATAGTCGGCCGATTCTTATGAAATTTGGCATATTGAATTATTTTTCCCAAAATAGAATCTGTACCAAATCCCATCTTTCTAACTTAAAAAACACCAAAGTTATACCAATTTCGATCGTTCTATGACAGCTATAGGATATAGTCGGCCGATCCTTATGAAATTTTGTACATAAGATATTTTGGTCAAATATAACATGTGTGGAAAGTCCCAACCCTCTAACTTAAAAAACACCAAAGTTATGGCATTTCCGATCAATCAGTTATATGGCAGCTATAGGATATAGTCGACCGATCCCGGCCGTTCCGACTTATATACTACCTGCAAAGGAAAGAAGGGTGTGTGCAAAGTTTCAACTCGATAGCTCCAAAACTGAGAGACTAGTTTGCGTAGAAACCGACAGACAGACAGACAGACAGACGGACAGACGGACAGACGGACAGACGGACAGACGGACATGCTCATATCGACTCAGGAGGTGATCCTGATCAAGAATATATATACTTTATAGGGTCGGAGATGTCTCCTTCACTGCGTTGCACACTTTTGACCAAAATTATAATACCCTCTGCAAGGGTAAAAAAGGGGAGGGGGGGGCATAAATTAACGGATAGAGATATTCCGAAAAAGAATGTAATCCCAGTCGGACCTGGTGCACGCTTTCTTGCTGAAAGCGTGCAGCATTGACGTGCGCCGCGCACTCCCAACATAGGAAACGCATCATTCCAAATTACATTAGCGTGGCCGGGAAATTCAGCACGTGCATCAAAACTTGCGCGTCTCGCGACGAGAAAAAGATGCACTCAGGATGCACACCGTACGCAGCCTTGCTCGAGAAAAAGTGACCGAAAGGCGACAAGGGAAATTTTTATTCAAGAAAAAATTTTTTTTGCTTTTGCTTTTTTTTTTGCTTTTATTCGTTTTTATTTTATTAAATTAAAATTAAATATAAGTTACACTGTTAATTAATACACTGCTAAAATTAAAACTAAAAATTAAAACTAAAAATTGAAACTACAAATTAAAACTAAAAATTAAAAATAAAAGTAAACAATATTTAAACATTCTGCTTAATTTAAATTGTCAAGTAATGGCGGGGAATTTTCTTTGTTTTTTTTGGATTTTTCCTTATAATTTTTATTTTTGGCTCTCCTTATTCCATCCCGGATGGCCCTAATGAAGTCGTCGTAGGTGGAAAAATCACTCCTTGTTGATTCTGTGAAATAAAAAGAAACGTGAATTAAATTATAATGAAAAAACAGAAACAAAAAAATATGACAATGACAAATGACATATTGACAATGCAACTTTTTGCTGATATACATACTAACATACATACATAAACATCAAAACAATGCGACAATTTCTTCTTTATTCTAGTAATTCTACCCACTAATTATAATGAGTATTATTAGTAGCTAGAATGTTACAAATATATGTGTTATAAGTTTAGTTAAATAAGATGAATACTTACATTTCTTTTGTTAAAATGCAATTCAACACGTTCAATTCAACTAAATGCACTAGAATAAATAGAGTGGGGGAGTTGCCATACTTTAAAGCTACTATCGATTCCCGCACTTAGAAAAATATCGCCCACGCGATGGCAACCCTTTCACCCATTTTTTATATTATATTTTTTTGTTTTCTGTATTTACACAATTCACTATTAAGAAATGTATTTATTTTTAAGATTTACATTATTATTCAATTTTTTTTTTTTTGCTTGAGGTGTGTAACTTTTGTTTTTACTCCTTTATTTTTTTTTTTAATAATAAAATTAAACTATTTTAGTTCAATTTAAAATTTTTTGTTTTTATTTTGTATTTAAACAATTTGTTTAAATTGACACTTCTATAACTTAAAAGTATTCAATGAATAATATAAAATATAATATTAATAATTTGGCATGAATAAATTTTTTCTAAGTTAAATGTCCCACGCAAAAATTTTTCTAAGTCCCAAACGAGATGAAAATTTTCTAAGTCCCCTTTTTTTCAGAGCAATTGCTTTGAAAAGGGAAAAAATTTCCTTGATGTCTGCATGCAAGCGGAAAACGGTGCAAAAAAGCGCGCGTCAGGCGACTGCGGCACGATGCATGCACCAAAAAGTCCGACTGGGATGTTATTGTAAAGTGTTAAAGGAACTACACTAATGTTATTTTAACGTGTTAAAGGAACTACACAAATGTTAAAAAGTGTTAAAGGAACTACACAAATGTTAAAAAGTGTTAAAGGAACTACACTAATGTAATATTGTAAGACGTGTAAAAGGAATTGCACAATTGTTAAAATGTGCCAAAGGAAATGCACAAAGGTTTTATTTTACAAAAGAGAATAATGTTATTAAAGAATAACAAAATGAATTAATAAGATTATGTTTAATTGAAGAAATATAATGAATACAGAAGATTTGATATTTATGTAAGTGATTTTTATTTTTGAAAGCTTTTGTCCAATACATGAAGTAAACAGAAAGAAAAAAAATATCTGTTTAAGAATAAAGAAAAGTTTAAAGAGAAATTGAGTCTCGTGGGATTGAAAACAAAACACACGAGGACGTGTGAGTTGTCAGGAAGGCCGTGTCGTACAATGGTTAGTTTACCCATTGTACATGTGCGTACAGCTTTGGTGTGGCGACACATTGTCTAGTAGTTGTGCGTCACGTGCGTACAGCTTTGCTGTGGCGACACATTGTCTAGTAGTTGTAGAATGCACAGCAGCTGAAAGGGAAAAAGGGATACACTCTGCTGCTGAGCATGGTCTGATCGGAGAGCGCGGACTGAATGCAAGAAACAGAGATGGCAATAGACTTTGCAGAAATGATGAAATTAGAAACAACTCTGTGTTACGCAGGTCAGTTTGGAAGCGTCTCTTGCAACGAGCAGAACTTGCTGTGGAAACTTACTGGAAGCATGGAAACTTTGGAGGGATCTCCGTCATATATAAGAACTCCGCCAAATACATAAACGGATTTTATGTAAAATAGAAACAGCTGCGGCGGACTCTGCTAATTCGGCTAATGTGTGAGCGCTTCAAGTTGCTGATGACCACTGAACTTCTCCCTCAAAATTACTACATATGCTTTTGCTTCTCTGTTTCTATTGCCTATCGGGGCAGACGGAACCGCTGATCGGTTTCAGCTTTACTTTTTTGTATCTTATGACAAAAAAATTGGAATAAAGGTAAAAAATTACACAGATTAAAATATTGCTATTCGGTAAAATGAATTATTATTTTATTGTAAAAGATAAAAAAAATAATCTTATGGAATATTAGAAAAAAAACAAGAAGGACGACTATAGTCGAGTTTTCCATCCAAACTTTAATTTACATTTCAATCCTTCTCTTTATTTCAAAGCGGACGGACGAGTTTTATTTGTGCGCACTGCGTTGTCATAAAATTTGCTTATTAGATTTGCATAAACAATCGGTGTTTATTTCTATTCACTTAAAAAAAATAAAAATAATAAAATATGGCAATTCATAGATCCGTATCGCTTCGCGTGTGCAGTGATATATTTGGAGGTAAAATAATAATTTTATAAATTTTCTTCCAAACATAGCCCTGCTCTTCCTCTTCATCTCTTACGGTGTTGCTTCTATTCTATTGCTCCTATTTCTTGCTCAATAGGGATTCTTATCTCTATTCTTTGCATTTTACTAACTCGCACTAACTGCTCTCTTCTTCCCCCTTTCGTTTCCCTGGTACAGTGGTACAAGGTTCATCAATATTATTAATAAATTAATTATTGAAATTTTAATAATTTTTAATAAATTAATTATTTAAAATCTTAATAATTATGGAATTTAAATTGGTCTGTGCATTGAAGTCTTGTAATAAGACAATCTCGTCTTCCCAGCCTACCATCCATTGCTGGCTCTGTGAAAACGTTTTACACGCTAAGTGTGCCGGGTTCACGGCCTCAGTTTCGGATGCAATCTCACGTAGGTCTGGTCTCCACTTTTGCTGTGACGGTTGTCGTGCTGTTCAGGACGAAATGAGATCGTTCATGAGGCAGACTAAAAGCGGTTTCAAGGAGTTGATTAGTGGTTTTCGAAAAATCAATGACCAACTCTGTGCGCTCGATACACAGTTTAGTAGTCTTCAACTACTAAACGAGTCTCCAAAGCGTAAAAAATCCTCTTTTAGTGATGTGCTTGTGGCGAATAATCTTCAGCCGGCTCAGCCGACAACTATGCAGCCGCTTATATCTCTGGCCACCCCAAGGGCCGGACCTGAGAAAAATTCGGCTTCCGAATATCTCAGGATTAATGAGCAATTGTCCGATATGTCCTCTGTGGCATCGCTTCAAGTAATCCCAGACCCAATAATTCAAACCCCCCTAACAGTCACCAAACAGGGCAATCAACCGTCCGGACCCCCGGTACGTACTGATGCCGCTGTACTAGTTGCGGCGGCACCAAAACCCTTGCAGGTGATCCCACCATCGAAACACATTTTTGTTTCCCGGCTTGCCCCTGATACTTCGGAGTTTGATATCTCGGGGTTACATCAAAGCCAAAGCAAAAGCCGACATAAAGGTGGTGGATATTACAAAATTCAAATATTCATACACCAGGCACACGTCATCTTTCAAAATACGTGTGCCCTTGCAGATGTTCAAGATACATACCACCTTCGTCCGAACCGCCAACATACTGGCAACATTTGTCCGCTATTCGTTTGGTTTTCGATCGTCTGTCTGATGGTGACCAGCTGATAGCTCTGGGTGACTTTAATATCCCAGAACTTATATGGTCAAATGTTGAAAATTCACCGCCTTTACAGATTAACTCCCACCACGACTTCCCTTCCCCACGACATGTTCGACATGTCACTCGGGCAAATTAAGCACGATAGAAATTCTTTGTGTCGGACTTATGTTTCGTTTCTGATCCTGATGGAATTACTCTTTCCAGAACTTTGCCCCTTTCTGACCCTGAGGATCCATATCATCCCACTCTTGAGCTTTCAATTGAAAACAACACCTTAATTGACCTTAAGTCTACCCTTAAATCTCAGAAAGTTAGTTTCTTTCGTAAGGCTGATATTATGAAATTAAATAAGTAAATTTCGGAATTTGATTGGTCTGATTTACTGGCATGCGATGATATAAACTTAGCATTACAAAAATTTTATTTCACTGTAAACTCATTTTTTGACGTTTGTGTGCCTTGGAAATATCCGTCCGCTTCAACGAATCCGCCTTGGTATACAAGGCATCTTAACAACTTAAAGAATAGTATGAGTAGACTTTTGAATAAACATAGATTATCTGGCTGTACAGTTAGTTATTCTAGATACTTAGTAGCCCGGTCCAATTTCACCGTGCATAACGCAGAATGTTATAGGAGTTATATTCGCCGCTGCAGGATTCAGTTTACTCAGGATCCGAAGCAGTTTTATAATTTTATAAACACTGAGCGTAAACATGTATCTTTTCCCCCACTGCTTACGTTTGATAACTCTTATGCGAACACTGATCAGGCAATGGCCGATCTCTTTGCACAGTTTTTTCAAGCTACGTATTCACCTAGCAGCTGCTCAGCTCAGCCTTACACTTATGATAGCCAATCAGCCAATCTTATATTTCGCCCATCTTTCGATCAAAGTGGTATGTTATCGGATCTTCTTAAGGTCAAGCCCGTGTATTCGCCAGGCCCTGATGGAGTACCAGGCTGTGTTCTGAAGAACTGCGCCGAGGCTCTGTGCAAACCGCTCGTTAAACTCTTTAATCTATCGCTGGAAACTTCGATCTTTCCCCTTATGTGGAAGGAATCCTTCATTATTCCGCTGCATAAAAAGGGAAAAAATCCGATGCTGCAAATTATAAAGTTATCTCTAAATTGTCAGCAATTCCAAAGCATTTTGAAAAACTTATCACTAACCATTTGCAACACCTATGTAGTTCAATAATAACTCCGTGCCAGCATGGCTTCATGAAGCGCCGCTCCACCACTACAAACTTATTGGAGCTAACATCTTTTATCACGGATGGCTTCCGGAATGGCTAACAAACAGACGTCATTTACACTGACTTCAGTAAAGCATTTGACTCTCTTAACCATTCGCTTCTTATAAGTAAACTCAGTCTTTTGGGATTCCCAACTGACCTTCTTATCTGGATTTCGAGCTACTTATCTGGGAGAACCCAACGTGTTTTCTTTAAAGATGTTACCTCACGTAATTCCGCGCCACATCTGGGGTGCCCCAAGGAAGCCATCTTGGACCCCTACTTTTTACACTGTTTATTAACGACTTGCCCCTTGCCTTAACTAATTCACTTTTACTTATGTACGCTGATGACGTTAAGCTGTGCCTTCAGTATAAATTCACTAGCGCCCAGTCTAGACTTCAATCCAATTTGGATAAACTTCAAAATTGGGGTTTAGCAAATAACCTAAAGCTTAATGGATCGAAATGTAAACTTATGTCTTTTTACCGATCTAGTCCTTACCCGGCTATGTACTTTCTCTATGGAAACGCCTTAGAACGATTAACTCAGGTTAACGATCTAGGTGTCCTATTAGATTTGAGAATTAAATTTACCGACCATATATCTACCATGGTTAATAAAGCTATGGGTGTGCTTGGTTTTATTAAAAGATGGTCAAAAGAATTTAATGACCCGTGCATAACTAAAACGTTATATACATCACTGGTCCGCCCGATTCTTGAGTATGGATCGTGTGTCTGGAGTCCTTAATATGGAGTACACCAAGATCACATTGAATCTGTACAAAAAAAACTTCCATACTTTTGCGCTTAGGGGACTTAATTGGGATGCAAATCTTTACCTCCCCTCTTATCGTAGTAGACTTTTACTAATCAACTTACCATCATTAACAAACCGTAGAACGATGCTGGGTGTCATGTTTGTATACAATCTTATTTATGGAAATATATATATATATTTTTTTTTTTTATTGAAGTAACAATTATCTGTTATTTATATATATAATTTTAAAATTAAAATTTAAAATTAATTAATTATAACTAAGAATTAGGAAAATTATTCAAAAGAAAAACAAACAATTTAGATTTTATTACATCAAGGGATAATTCAGGGGAATATAAATGGGACAATAGATTATAATTTTTAAAAATAACACGAAAAGGATCATGGTCCGCAAAATTTGATCTACAAATTGGTAACCCGACCCTTTTGGTTGACCTATTTGGAACAGAAAATTTCATTTTTTCAAGTAAAAGATTAGAGTCAACTTGACCAAGAATGAGTTTATGAAGGAGCATGGCCCCAGCACAAGTACGACGTACCTGCAATGGTGGCAGGTCTAATAACTTTAGCCGACAACGATATGGTGGAAGAAGACCATCTGAGTCCCAGTTTAAATATTTTAAGGCAAATAAAAGAAACTGCTTTTCTATACTTCTTTGATGAACCATAGACTGCGGACTCCAAACGCATGAACAGTATTCAAGGATTGGACGAACCAAAGAGATATACAACGTTTTAGTGGTAAAGGGACCATCAAACTCTTTTGACCAGCGCTTGATAAATGCAAGTACTCCTCTGGCTTTATTAACTGTTAGAGAAATATGTTCATTAAACGACAGCTTGTGATCGAAAAGAACTCCAAGATCATTCATTAGGGAAACACGATCTAAAAAGTGATTCCCATGTGAGTACGAGATGACATGAGGCGTGCTACGGTTAAACGTCATAACCTTGCATTTTGAGCAGATTAGTGAGAGGAGATTATTAGAGCACCACAAGAATACTTCGGTGATTAACAGAATCGAAAGCTTTGCTAAAATCGGTGTAAATAACATCGGTTTGCATTCGTTTGAGAAAACCATTATGGACGATCGAAGTGAATTCTAGCAAATTGGTTGTTGTGGAACGATTTTTGACAAAACCATGCTGGGTGGAGGAAATTATGCTTTTGCAATGATGTTGCAGTTGCAATGTAACCATTTTCTCCAGCAGCTTGGGAATAGCAGAAAGTTTAGCAATACCACGGTAGTTATCAATAAGTATTTTAGAACCTTTCTTATGAAGTGGAATAATAAAAGATTTATTCCATCTCTTGGGAAGGCATGAAAGGTCCAAAGATAAATTGAATAGGGTAGTAAGAGGATAGCATAGGATATCGGAGCAGTACCTAAGAATACAGCTCGGGACGTTATCAGGACCAGCCGAAAAAGAGATATCCAAGGTTGAAAGAGCATTAGAAACATCAAGATGATTAAATTTAGACAAGTAGATATTGTTTATATACGGAATATTATAAGGATATGTAGAATTTAAATTATAAGAATCGGACGAATAAGTTGATTGAAAGAATGATGCAAAGAGATTTGCAATACCATGATCTGAGGAATCAGAAATATTTTTATAAGATAGTGAAGGAGGAAAAAGACAGGATTTACGTTTCATATTGACAAACGAATAAAAGGAGCTCGGATCATTTCGGAAGTTAGCCTTACAATTTACGATGTAACGCTTATAAATAGTTATGAATATTAGGGACATCAATTAACACCGAAACCAATAGTGTGGGGTGGTGACGTCTTCAGGAAGCGATTGTGGTGAAGACCGATTTACAGTGACAGAGGATATTCTATTACAGAAAATAAGGTCTAGGGACCTGCTAAGTGTGTTAAGGATGTGGTTAATTTGGGAAAGAGCAATTTCAATTAATTCATCAATGAAGTCGTTATGGCAACTAAAATGCAAGGAATTGTCATCTTCACACGGGATCCAGGAGATTTGGGGAAGGTTGAAATCACCCATGATTAGGACAAAATCAGAGTCATTGACTAATGATAAAACGTAATTGATAGCATTAAGGTGATGAAAATATACCGTATCATTAACCGATGGAGGTATATAAGAACAGGTCATGAAAATATGAGACGGACCAACAGTTATTTTTACTGCGATAAACTCGATTCCAAACTGATTCGGGAAAGTGATTAGTTCAGCCGAGTATTTAATACTAACAGCAATGAGGACACCACCACCGAAAGAAGGCCTATCCAATCGAAACACAGTGTAGTTTGGAACAAAAATTTCATAATCAGAGACAGGGGAATTAAGCCAGGTTTCAGTAAGTGCAATAGCATCAAATTCAAAAGAAGCACTCTTAGTAAAAAATTGGCTCAGTTTACCCAGAATACTTCGAACGTTTTGGTAGCAGCAAGAAAAAACATTATTACTCAGTTTTTTGGAGCTGAATCGGCAAAGTTGTGATTCAGAGGGTCTTTAGCTAAAAATTCGTGAATAATACTGTGCTCGGGCCAGGCTGACGGATCAAGTGCTTTTTCAAAGTAGGATTCAGGAATTACAATTTTGAAAGAGGATATGCTACGCTTATGTTTAAAATTAAACTTAAAGACCGCTAAATCATTAGGAGCTACCCTAAGATGTTTTAAGAGGTGACTCCTGACATCATCCACAGTGGCATCCGGCATGAGGCGGGATACAAATATGGCTTTACGAGGTGCAACAGCTCTCAGCGAAAGCCCAGAGGATTTTAACTCAGGCGCCACACCAGTGAGAGGCCTAGGTGACGGAGCCACAGGAACCTGGAGGTTTTCCAACGATGGAGGATCCAGGACAATAGGTGGTACAGGACTCATTGACGATTGCATTGGCAGACTTGGTGAATGGATCACTTCCACAGGAACAACAGGAGGCGATGAAGTATTAGGAGTTAAGAATTTATCCGAATGAATCACATGAGAAGCAGGAGTGCCCAATAGATTGACCGCCATCGGGTTATTATTCGGAATTTTTCTCCTTGGAGATTCACTTAGTAACTTGAGACCAAGAAATTGGGTCTCAAGTGTAAGGAATTGCTCATTAAGTGCAGAAAACTGCTTACGGACATCAAGAAAACCGTTTCTCGTCTGCTTCATGAAGGCATCTCAGACTTTTTTTTAAACCTTGCTTTAATTTTTTGTATCTTCCCTTTGCGACTAATAAGAGGTGTATCAAATCTTATATTTTTAACTTAACTAACAGTCTTAGTGACTGATACGGAGTAGGCGGGAAATCCGAGTCAATCCCTGAGAGAGAAAATTTGGGTGCGAAGACACCTTTTTAGGGCTCTTTTTGCTTCTGGATTTCGTCTTTCACTGCGAGGATGACCAGATCCCGGTGGATGTTTTCGTTGCGAACATACCAAGGTGCCCCAGTTCTCAAGATTTTTGATTGTGCGCGCTGTATGATGTCTATGTTGCTGCTGCTCGCGTTCCCCCACATCTGGGAGCCATTCGTCCAGATTGGCTTTAGGACTGAATTGTAGAGTAGTAGCTTGTAGTCCAGGGACAGTGGCGATGGTGATCCAGTGGTACTTTACATGTTTACACTTTTGTTCGTTTATTTTAATGCGCCAGTTGGACAGCTTCTTTTCGACTATTAGATGATTAGCCAGTTGGTTTGTTGCTTGCGTTGGGCATTTGGAGCGACTAAGAATAGCGGTGAACGTTGACGTTGTTAATTGTGCATTCGTAGGAATATCCGCAGTATACAAAACATATAGACGGCACGAGTGCGCTTTCTCGTAGAACTCCAACTTCGATAATATAGTCGTCCGAAGTAGCTGCGTTGCATCTCACTGAGAATACGTATTGTAGAGGTTGGCTGAGGGGTAGCCTTTGGCTGAATAGCTGTCAGGAGGATTGAATGTGAGGCAGGGTTTGGCTGGAAGACACTTTGGAGATGTGTAGCGAATGTTTCAGCTTGGTCTTCGTCGCTGCGATCCTAGCATTCCGAAGAGTTTCTTATCGGGGTGGCCGTTTCGGTTGGGGCGCTAAGCTTTGGGTGGGCCCTCCACAGGGGATACATTGTGCTTGTTGGCGAAAGATTCTGGATGTACCTCAGCTGTACATTTTCTTCCTGTTGATGAAGAGCCTGGTCGGGTGAACGGGTTGCTTCCTTAAGGCGTTTAAGGCGTAACATAGTCCAGTTTATTTCTCACATTTATATTTGCATTGCACAATTGCCTTCCTTTGGGAGTAACTAGACGTGATCCCCAGTAAGAATGTTTTGGCGTTGTATTCTCCTGCGGTTATAAAACGGTCCCCAAGTGAATTGTCGAGATCCATAAATTGTCCTTCCAAAATTGAGAAACGAGGAGAGCAGAAAACGGCAGCGATTGAAAGCCTTCCGTTTCTTGACTGAATTTGTACCGATGTTTCCATAATTCTTCACGGTACTGTCCTTGTTTGTAGTGCAGTGAGTGGAGTCCCCACAGACTACACAGACAACCCGAAGTGTGCAATATGACTTAGTGTATACTCTTGGCAATTAGTGCATAGCACTGGACTGCGTTTATGTGGCTCTTCAACTGTGATTCTTCAATGCAAAAGATATTGCAGCTTGTAGATTGGGTGGACTTCGTTCTTCTTCAGCGACCTGCTTTCTGGCTCGAGCTCGACGGTGGCGAAGTCCCTTTCTTCAAGGACGTTTTTTACTTCCGTGGTGGTAACATCGGGTAACAGTAACCCTTTACTGCCACTTTTATGCCCTTGCTGCTTTTCAGCTGATACGTGTAAAAGTTTTTCTGAGCATTGTCCAGATATTTGGACACGAATCGGAAGTGCTCTTCAGTCTTGGTTTTCACCTTTGTTTCATGGATTTTCCCTTTGATAAACGAAACAACATAAAAGTTGTCACCGTTCCCGATCAACGCCGCAATTCGGTTGTCCAGGCCACTCAAGTTTTTCTCCCTGATATAGATTGGAGGGGGCTTGGGTTTTTTTCTATCATGGTTAATTTGACCAAGCGACATGCCAAACATGCCCACGGGGGGAGTCATGGTGCTTGTTAAGCAATAAAGAAGGTGAACTATCAACATTAGACCTCATGAGTTCTGGGATTTTAAAGTCACCCAGAGCTACCAGCTGGTCACAATCAGACATCAGATTAGAAACGGATCGAATAGCGGACAAATGTTGTCAGGATGTAGGCGGTTTGGACGAAGGTGAGGGACGCGGTAAACGGCGTAGCAACAAACCTGCGCTTTATTCATAGTGGTCTTTGTGAAAATTATTCTATCTCTTATTATCTCTAAGATCCATGTGTTTTTACGGACAGACGGACATGGCTATTTCCACAGGGCTGTTAATGCTGATTAAGAATATATATATTATAAGGTCCGAGATTCCTTCTCCCTGTTACATACACGATCACAATACACCCTTGGACTTTTCGAGTACTGTATAAAAACTTTTCGAGTTATAAAAAAACAGTCACTTGCCATAAAAGCACAATGTAAACTCAATAAAAATAATACTTAAAGAAAATTGCCAATGTTAATATTGTATATAAATATTTTTATATTCTTTCAGAGGGTACATCTCCGACCCTTTAATTGTTGTGGCTATCGACTTTAAACTTTGCAGACATCCTTATTTTCTATGCAAACAGTATATAAGTCAGAATGGCTGGGATCGGTCGATTATATTCAATAGCTGCCATATTATTGGTTGATCGGAAAGCCATACTTTTAGTGTTTTCTAAGTTAGGGGGATTTTAAGATCGATTTTTATAGATTATATTTTGGGTACTTTGGTTTCGACTGTGTATTATCAAAAATAGATATTATAACTATAACGGTCAACTATAGCCGATATTTGCAATATATATCCTATGTTGCTATTTGACTGCAAGGGTATATTAACTTTGGCGCCGCCCGAAGTTGGCTTTTCTTTCTTATTTTTCAATGCCTTTTAAAGTTTTTTTTCTATTTATTTCATTATCAGGAACATACACGTAGAAGTGGACCAGGCTCGATTAATAAGCCAACTGACTGGAATTATTTTAAGCCCAATAACAAACTTATTTAAAAATCGAATAACTACATCAATTGCCGACAGTCTTAAGACACAAATGCAATTTTTAATGGATGATTTTAATAACGAAGATCCTTTGCAATTAAGAGACTTCACAAAAAAATTACTATCGGGATTAATATTCAACGCTACACAAACATAAAACTTATCTAAAATTCAGCGATATTAAATTTTTTCAGTTTTTAAACTTATTTTTCTGAATAAGCAAAATAATATGCTTGGAAACTTTCAACAATTTTGGTAGACGCAAAAAAAGTGTAAAAATATAAATAAGAATTCATGAGATTTTATTGTTTCCAATATTTATCCCATTACAAGGCAAGAAAACTGATTTTAATAATTTTTTAAGATTTGTGGAGAATAAAATTTTAGTTAGTTTTTAAAAAGTTATTAAAAAAAGGGATCCAATTTTTTAAGTTTGGTAAGATTTTACGAGCGATTCAATTTTTATAAATATGTCAAATATGTCAAAATATTAAACATGTACGAAATAAAAAAGTACCAAATTTACAAAATTACCTGCAAAAGTGGTTCTATTGACATATTTTAGGATAAAAAACTTCTATCTATATATATAAAAGAAAGTCGTGTTAGTTACACCACTTATAACTCAAGAACGGCAGAACAGATTTGGCTGAAAATTGGTAGGGAGGTAGCTTAGAGCCAGGAGACGGACATATGATACTTTTTATCCCTTTCGACAGCGTTCCCATGTGACTTGACATGAAACGTCAGTCACTATAAAACGTGGTATAACAAAAAAGAATCAGACTTGGAATAATAAAACGCAAATGACAGCTATGTAATTGACGTTATCAGGGAAGCAGCAGAAAGGCGTGGAGTCCGGCTTGAAGGTCAACAGCAATAGATTTAATTCGCTCGCAAAGACATGAACACGATAGGGCAAGGTCTGTTGAATTCCGTGCACAGATAACAGTAGATCGAAATCAGCAATTTCTTGCATTTCGATATGATCCATCTGTTGATTATAGCTCCAGTCGCCATATCGTCATTGGCCAGATGAGCCATGTCTGTACTTGCTGCCAGGCTCTGAAGTTCAATAATAAAACGAAAGAAATGTGTTGTTCTGGCGGGAAAATCAAATTACGTCAACTTGAAACACCACCAGAGCCACTGCGAACTCTGCTTGCTGGAACCACTGCTGAATCGAAGCATTTCCTATTAAATACTAGGAAATATAATTCTTGCTTCCAAATGACGTAATTTGGTTCGTAAATTGTAACTGACGAATTCATGCCAACTTTCAAAATCAAAGGGCAAATATATCACGCCCTGGCACCCTGCTCCCGTTCCCAGACAGTGAACATAAATTCCTTCAAATGTTCTTCAACATCAGGAATGGGAAAAAAACTGCGAGCATGTAAACTCATTGTTTGGGATGAATGTACCAAGGCACACAAAAAAGCGTGTCTGTCGTGTTCTTCATTTCTTGATCGTTCAAACACAATACACCACAGAGAAGCGTTTCTGAATAAAAAAATATTATTTTTAGCTGTGATATTCTAGTGCGACAAACGGAAGGAGTGCAACTTAATGTAGGAGAGGAGGAGCGACGGCAGATACAATCGATCAATACGATCAATGGACTGCACGGGTTAAAAAAGTTCGTCCGCTCCTAAGATACGATTTTTGAATCGACTTCTCGTCCTGAGCATGGATTACCGGAACTCCTGGTACAATTTTCGAAAAGTCTCTTAGACCAGTTGCGATCTCCGATTCCAGACGCGATTTCTCTTACTCAGTCAGGCAATGAGGCAAAGCAAGCAAATACACCACCACAACCAGTGGTTCCAGAGGTGGAACCTCTTCCTTCGTGGTGGAACCACTGGAACCACACATTGCAACCTTCAACCTGAGCAATAGGTGCTCGAGATGTATCTTCGTCGATGACCCGACTCGCAGCACTCCCTCGACGCAACGATGCGTCGGTGCTATAGCCGTCTTCGATATCAAAAGCCTCTATCTCTGAGGCCAGTTCCTCTTGAGTAGCGGCTGGATTTGCTTCGTCATTTGAGTCCGATTCATATACCTTTATAAACCGAATTAAAACCGAAGTTCAGCTCCCCATGAGCAGCCTCTTTATGGAAGCCGGGATTCAGATCCTGGCCCTGGGTCGGCATGGAACGTCTGACCATCTTAACGCAATGAGCTTGGCGCCCGTGTAGACTTCGCCTAGTTCGTCTAGCGGCCAGGGTTTATACACCGGGCTCCCAGCCAGGCTGACTCTCGGCACTGGCCGAGTGATACCTTAGTCCGCCCCGGTGTGAGTTGGTGTTTGGGATGGGAGGTGGCTGAGAAATGTGGAAGAACCAATAAGGAAAAGCCCGGTACATCAGCTCATATAAAAAGCGGCAACTAGCAGATACCCATGGAATCAGCAAGCAAGCAGTATATACCATTTACGGTCCCAGAATAGGCATTTCAGTGGAAAAGGCATAGTTTTGGCCTCGTCCAGGTTTCACAAAAACCTCAAAACACATTTAGGAGCTAGTAAAAAAAATTTAATTCAAATGGAACAACGAACACAAACACAAACAAGCCTTCGACAAACTAAGCCAGAATCTACCGAGCGTATTGGTTGGCATGTCTAAACTTCTCCAAAACGTTTATAATTGACACCACAAAAAGACGTCGAAGAAATACATTTGATACAATAAGTCAATTGAAAGTATTCAAAACCAATAATACGATTATTCAGCAACAGAAAGGGAATACCAGGCCATCATCTGCGGCATCCAGAAGATAAATATTTATCTGCAGGGGTAGCAATTTATAGAGGAACCGGAGCATTTGGCAGTGAAGGGGCTAAATTTTATCGAAAGCCCATCAGGAAGGATATAAAGATGGGCCCTCAACAACACGACTACAACCCCACGCGCAAGCAATGGTGGGTCACCCAGGAATACCGAAAACGGAACACAGAATCGTGGCAGTATTTCTTAAAGGTGATTCATAACGATATCAAGAAGCTTATCAGGATATGTGAGTGCTTCTATTAGTAATATTAGTACAAGATATTACAAAACCATCAGCAGTAAAAATGATAACAAGCGATCGTCTATTCCATCAAAACTTTATTTAACTTTTCAAGGTGTAGATTTCCCAACAACATTTTTTGTATGCATACTTTTATATGTAGTAGCGAAGCAGAAATAAGTATTTATTACCTTAGTCCTGTGGACTCATTTAAAACTACCCATCAAAACCCCAATTCGGGTAAGATGTCAAGTTTATGTGTGTCGTAGGTATCCATACGTTTCCCAATTTACTATGCCCATAATTCATTAAGATTTTTTAATGACTCTCTTTAAATCATTTAAAAAGATATAAAAAGAAAAGAAATTAGGTATTCAAAAGTTGTAATAATGTTTATTCGCAGCTAGATGAAATGGGAAAAAGAAAGGAGTTTCTATTCGTATGTGTCACATTCGTCGCATGTGACGAGATGGGAGGCAAGATAATAAAGGTAAGTAAGGCCCGTCGGCTTGTAAACGACTAAAGTGATAATTACAATTGAAAGAATAAGCTTAATACGCTTCAATCTCGCAACGATATATACATACGGTAATTTTACCAAAAATAACCTACGTATTTTTAAGAAGTGGAGACCCTTTCGCCACAAACCGCATCCTTAAAGCTAAGTTGAAAGAGCGCCTCGGGATCCTCCGATCCGCCGGATTCAAAGATGTGAGAACTAAGCGTTATTCCATGGAGCTAGTCAGGCTCTGAATTGTGGACACGCGGAAAACGCTGAACCTAGATGAATCATATCGAACCCATGATAGTGCGACGGTCCAATCACACCAACAAACCTATTTCCCTTCCTATTTGCGCCTAAATTGCAACTAAAGACATGCCGCACATGAAAATGTTTACAAGGCCATATGCATGAACATCTTTAGGGACGGTGGTGAATAGCAGGCGGCTGATGGAAGATGGCAAACAGAGGAGCCAAAGCTGGTCGCGTTGAACGTTAACCAATCTCGTGCGGAAATGGACGAAATGGACGGTCAGACACTCGGAGGCGATTGAGTCTTTGAAGTCGCGGCTGGCAGAGGATCCAGTGCTGCCATGCCCAGATTTTTCGCGGAGATTCGTGCTGCAAACAGACGCTAGGAGGACGGCGAACGAGTAACCCATGCCAGTAGGACTTTTATGGGGACGGAAAAAAACCACTCGGTGACTGAGAAGAAGTGCCTCCCAATAATATGAGCAATTAGGGAAATGAGACTCTACCAGGAAAGGTATCAATTTGACGTAATTACGACCATTGCGCTAAAATGGCTGAACATCATATCCGCGCTAAAATGGTTTTTGAACTGCAAGGTACTGCATATCCTGCCAGGCGTATGCTTGGGTGGTATGTCAATTGGTGACCACAACGGAACAGGTTTCGGCCATAGCGTAAGGACGAGCTCAGAGCAACCAGAGCCCAGAGCAACCACCGACGCACAGCGAACGGCGACGAGGCTACAGAGACGTGTAAGGGGACGAATTAAAGTTCACTACTAAACATAAACAAAAAAGACCAATTCTAATAACGTAAACAAACTTTAGTCGATAGTTAGTAGTCGATAAACATTAGTCGAATAAAATAAGTCGATAACAGATCGCTGTTACAGCCATTTAAATCTGTTAAGGCGAACTATCTGGCAACTCCATATTCTGACAACCGAATACCCGCTCAATCCAATTGTTCTTTTGCGATCAAAACTCAGAAGTGAACAGTTGTCTATATCACAATAATACAGTGAATAATATCACCAAACGTGGAAATTGTTCTAGTACCCAATACGGTACACGAGGGGACTTAGAGTAGCAGCAACGGAGCATTGGCCGTGAATGTGCACAGCCGTTTGCATCTGCACGTGTGTTTGTGGTTGTGGCGGAAAAACCTCCAGGTGAGCCGACCGATATGTCGCCCATTAGGATAATAATAAAAGTGTTCTAGGTAGAGCTCAAACCCCACAATCGTTTGCGTAGTGCCCAACAAAAGACTACGACAAACAACGTATCCCGTTTCGACACAGAGGTATACGGCGGAGCCACCGCGTGTATCATCGGCCAGGCATCCAGGAAAAGCTTTCCTTGATCAGCCCCTAAACGTGCGCGAAACCGGCCCAGACTCGAACCACGATAGGCGAGGTCTGAGGCCGGCGACGTGTGCGTGATTGGGGCCGCAGTGGATCAGGAGCGGTGCTGGAACCTGGCCAACCTGGAGCGTGAAGGTGAACATAACCTCACTTTCTGGCGCAGAACCTCATGTTCATATAAACCGACCTCGACCATGTGATGGGCTAGCTCGACGATCGCGGCGGCAAACATCTCGTCCATAGTGACGATTAAACAACAACAACAACAACCAGGAGAGAAGCGCGACAAGCTGTGCCAGGATTAGCGTATTATTATTAAGTAGAATTTAACTCCTTTTTTTTATTTTTGTAAATTATATTGGATCGAACCAAGACTCATCCTATTTTCCCATCAGGAAGGATATAAAGATGGGCCCTCAACAACACGACTACAACCCCACGCGCAAGCAATGGTGGGTCACCCAGGAATACAGAAAACGGAACACTGAGTTGTGGCAGTATTTCTTAAAGGTGATTCATAACGATATCAGAAAGCTTATCAGGATATGTGAGTGCTTCTATTAGTAATATTAGTACAAGATATTACAAAACCATCAGCAGTAAAAATGATAACAAGCGATCGTCTATTCCATCAAAACTTTATTTAACTTTTCAAGGTGTAGATTTCCCAACAACATTTTTTGTATGCATACTTTTATATGTAGTAGCGAAGCAGAAATAAGTATTTATTACCTTAGTCCTGTGGACTCATTTAAAACTACCCATCAAAACCCCAATTCGGGTAAGATGTCAAGTTTATGTGTGTCGTAGGTATCCATACGTTTCCCAATTTACTATGCCCATAATTCATTAAGATTTTTTAATGACTCTCTTTAAATCATTTAAAAAGAAATAAAAAGAAAAGAAATTAGGTATTCAAAAGTTGTAATAATGTTTATTCGCAGCTAGATGAAATGGGAAAAAGAAAGGAGTTTCTATTCGTATGTGTCACATTCGTCGCATGTGACGAGATGGGAGGCAAGATAATAAAGGTAAGTAAGGCCCGTCGGCTTGTAAACGACTAAAGTGATAATTACAATTGAAAGAATAAGCTTAATACGCTTCAATCTCGCAACGATGTATACATACGGTAATTTTACCAAAAATAACCTACGTATTTTTAAGAAGTGGAGACCCTTTCGCCACAAACCGCATCCTTAAAGCTAAGTTGAAAGAGCGCCTCGGGATCCTCCGATCCGCCGGATTCAAAGCTGTGAGAACTAAGCGTTATTCCATGGAGCTAGTCAGGCTCTGAATTGTGGACACGCGGAAAACGCTGAACCTAGATGAATCATATCGAACCCATGATAGTGCGACGGTCCAATCACACCAACAAACCTATTTCCCTTCATTTGCGCCTAAATTGCAACTAAAGACATGCCGCACATGAAAATGTTTACAAGGCCATATGCATGAACATCTTTAGGGACGGTGGTGAATAGCAGGCGGCTGATGGAAGATGGCAAACAGAGGAGCCAAAGCTGGTCGCGTTGAACGTTAACCAATCTCGTGCGGAAATGGACGAAATGGACGGTCAGACACTCGGAGGCGATTGAGTCTTTGAAGTCGCGGCTGGCAGAGGATCCAGTGCTGCCATGCCCAGATTTTTCGCGGAGATTCGTGCTGCAAACAGACGCTAGGAGGACGGCGAACGAGTAACCCATGCCAGTAGGACTTTTATGGGGACGGAAAAAAACCACTCGGTGACTGAGAAGAAGTGCCTCCCAATAATATGAGCAATTAGGGAAATGAGACCCTACCAGGAAAGGTATCAATTTGACGTAATTACGACCATTGCGCTAAAATGGCTGAACATCATATCCGCGCTAAAATGGTTTTTGAACTGCAAGGTACTGCATATCCTGCCAGGCGTATGCTTGGGTGGTATGTCAATTGGTGACCACAACGGAACAGGTTTCGGCCATAGCGTAAGGACGAGCTCAGAGCAACCAGAGCCCAGAGCAACCACCGACGCACAGCGAACGGCGACGAGGCTACAGAGACGTGTAAGGGGACGAATTAAAGTTCACTACTAAACATAAACAAAAAAGACCAATTCTAATAACGTAAACAAACTTTAGTCGATAGTTAGTAGTCGATAAACATTAGTCGAATAAAATAAGTCGATAACAGATCGCTGTTACAGCCATTTAAATCTGTTAAGGCGAACTATCTGGCAACTCCATATTCTGACAACCGAATACCCGCTCAATCCAATTGTTCTTTTGCGATCAAAACTCAGAAGTGAACAGTTGTCTATATCACAATAATACAGTGAATAATATCACCGTATCCCGTTTCGACACAGAGGTATACGGCGGAGCCACCGCGTGTATCATCGGCCAGGCATCCAGGAAAAGCTTTCCTTGATCAGCCCCTAAACGTGCGCGAAACCGGCCCAGACTCGAACCACGATAGGCGAGGTCTGAGGCCGGCGACGTGTGCGTGATTGGGGCCGCAGTGGATCAGGAGCGGTGCTGGAACCTGGCCAACCTGGAGCGTGAAGGTGAACATAACCTCACTTTCTGGCGCAGAACTTCATGTTCATATAAACCGACCTCGACCATGTGATGGGCTAGCTCGACGATCGCGGCGGCAAACATCTCGTCCATAGTGACGATTAAACAACAACAACAACCAGGAGAGAAGCGCGACAAGCTGTGCCAGGATTAGCGTATTATTATTAAGTAGAATTTAACTCCTTTTTTTTATTTTTGTAAATTATATTGGATCGAACCAAGACTCATCCTATTTTCCTGTAGAGCATTGATCAATTGTTGGCATCATGTACATGAAAACCCCATAATTTGTTTTGAATTTCACCCGTTCACCAAAATCTTGTCGTCAGGCCTGCGGACTTCGATGGATGGTTGCGTGAGTAAATATTTCGACTTGAACATGTAACAGTGCCTCTATAGGAAAACGTATGAGTATATAGTCCATATCCCAATGATTGGTTAGACGTTGTTCTACCTTAACTTCTAATTTACAACAATATATATATTTGTTTATCTACACATTTTTATATTAAATTCCAATTTATTAATTAAGCAGTATTAAGATCATTTAGTAGAATTAGGAACAATTAGGAGTAAGGGCTAAAGTTAAGCATGCAGTCAGAAGAAGAAGCAACCATGTTTTTGTAATGAATTTGGATATTTGAAATGAAGTAAAATTTTAGTTTTATGGGCACCTGAGCAGACCGATTTCACTATATATGGGTAAGGGCAGCAATAATTCGATGTTGATTCTTTACAGGTAGGGCGGGCCAAGCAGAAGAACCTCACCATCTTAGTTCTTCAATAGCAAGGTTTCCTGTCTCGACTTCGTATCCTTCCAAAGGACTGTATCCCCCTCCTAACTCTGTATACCAAATTTTATTGTGTGGCGGTGATGCTGATTAGGAAGTAACCGACCTCCTTGTCTCTTCCCTGAGCTAGGCCGTTCCCGTAGGCAGAGTATGCAACCAAGGTTGGAAAGTTTTTCAGAGACATGGTAGTAGACTTATTGCTCTGTACGATGATAGATTCGATTTTCGGAATCATTGTAGCTAAGTTTTGTGATCCTGTTCAAGATTTTGCGAGTAACACCGAACACAGTTCGCAAGTTTATTATCACAGTTCCAGTTATTAGTTCTGCACCCGGTGCCATTATTGGTTTCAGTCGATCATTGATAATTTTAACAATCTCGGTGGGCCGGAAGACTATTGGGTCCGTTCGGTAAAGCTAATAAATTAGTAATTAAGCTCCGATTCGCTAAGGAGCTTCTTATTTTTTTTTTTATTGGGGGTTTTAATTTCGGTGGGCTAGCCACAGAGGAAACCTTCAGCTGGTCGGTGATAGCATTTCTATATACTCGAGCAGTGCATTTTCATCGTATTGTTTTAATACCTCGGAGAGTTTGCGCAAAAGCTTCCTTGAACAATTTCTTAGGCTCTCTTTTCCATAAAAAGCTTCCCAATTTAAAGTTTATTCGGGTGCGGATTTGTTGATACATATGTCAATCATAATTTAACCCTTTGGTGTTGAACTTTTGGCTGCTGCGACAGTTACTGATTCCAGAGCGATGGTAAAGCTTTCAATGTCCTCTTCGACATTAAGCTGTGGTTTTAAATCAAAGTGTGTACACACATACTTCTTATATTTTGGCGAGTTTGTTGGGTTTGACGTCAGCCTATGGGAATGGTTAATTATTACGGGGTTAAGGAGACGCATTACTTGTAAAGAAGAGTAGTCATGTAAGTGGTCTAGGAGCGACTTAGCGGTTATTATATTGCGTTGAATTTTGTAGTCACACCAAAGTTCAATAGATCAGGCAGTTTTCCAACGTCTGAAGGCCAGTGGGTTGGGCTATACGGAGAAACGTAATCCAGTTTCCATATCGCATTTAGTATTTCTTTGCCGATAGAGTTGAAGAAGTCGTTGAATTGTCCCATCGAGATGGTAAAGCGAGGCTGCTGCGGCTTCATGTTGCTTTAGTAGCTACCCGTAGTAGGATTACTTTGATGGATAGCTGTAGGTTTTCTTGATTTTATGGCGCATCTTTCGAAAATTTTGGACGACCAGAAAAATATATACAAAAAACGCAAGTCAATAAATCTTCAGGCCTTACTGAAGATGTCCCATAATAAAAATTATTGGTATTTTAAAATAATAATAAAACTAAATTAACTGGGGTTGCGATGGAAGCAGCGGCCACGCTACCTGATTCATGATAGATCAATATTTATTTTGAATTTGTATGGTATCATTAACAGTAAAGAAATGACCAACAGTTTTGTAGAAAAACTATAGACCTTCTTCTATTGGTATTGTCGACTCATTAAAATACTTTGCGAGAAAGCAACAGCCATCTTGACTCAATCTCAAGTATTTTACCAACATTAGCTAGTAGCTTTAGAATTGATGGCCAATTTCATATGACAATGCTTGATGCTAAAACCTTCCACGTCATATCGGAGTACACTTTGAAAACATTGGGAATATATAGCACAACAATTAAAAAATGTGAACAATCTGAAATTTTAGAAGAGCTTCTCTATTAATGAAATCCTATTTAAATGTGGCTGTTCAAGTCTTTACGCATAGATTAGGTTTTTCAAGTGTGTTTTGCACATTGTATATAGAACTCCAATACAAAAGACGCAAGCTTGTGGTGCTGACAAGGATGTTGTTCACTGAGATTATTTTATCTCTTCACGAAATACCGAAAGAAAAGGTGTCTGTAAAAATTTAAATAATGCAACTACGAAAATAACGAAAATTACGTGCACTCGCTTCCACTTTAGAAATTCGATTATATTCAACAAATCACTTAAACCTAGCTTATCTATTGCGGCGAAGCGGCACTAATTCACGGGAGAGCGCAAGTGAGCTTTTCTTGCGCTCCCGCTCCGCCCTATGCTAACTTATACTAGACTTCAATACAATTCAAAACTTAATCTTCTACATTAATTCTACATCGGCCCCGTTGAAGGCCTTCATCAAGCTTCAACCACTGGCAACCTCGCCAGCTTGTGGACTGCTCTCCTGAAGACCGCTCCTGCACAAGTCCTGACGTCGGCGACCCTGACCCTTCCGTCCGCGCCGGCGTGAGTCTCGACGATCCTGGCGGTGATCCACCGTTGGGGCGGCTGGTTGTCCTCGGCGACCAGGACCAGATCGCCCTTCCTGGCGTCCTCCTGCTCCCGCTGCCACTTCGACCGCGCCTGTAGGCCCAAGACGTACTCCCGGGGCTATCGCTGCCAAAACGTTTGCTTGATTGTCGAGACAAGCCGCCATCGCCGCAAGCACGTTAGATCCTGCTGGTCCGGGGTCCGCGGTGCTGATGGGGCGATGAGCGGCCCGCCTGTCAACAGGTGCCCGGGAGTCAATGCTTCGCCGTCGCTTGGATCCTGACTGAGGGCGCCCAGGGGCCTCGAGTTCAGGACGGCCTCGACTCCAACGAGGACGGTCTGCAGCTCCTCTGCGGTCAACTTCGCGCTGCCCACCACTCGTAGGAGTGGGTGCTTTGCAGACTTTACACCTGCCTCCCAAAGTCCGCCCATGTGCGGAGCCCGCGGCGGTATGAATGCAAATAGCCATCCTTTTCTTGATGCGTATTGCCGCAGCTCGTCCGCTTCGCTTTCGATTTGGTGCCGCAGTGTTGCGAAATGGCGACTCGCTCCGACGAAGTTCGTCGCGTTGTCGCAGTGCACGATCTCCGGACATCTTCGGTGCCCAACGAACCTTTGGAAGGCCAATAAAAAGGAATCAGTTGACAAATCGGAAACTACTTCTAAATGTACTGCTTAAGACGCAAAACAAACAAACAGGGCAATGTAGGACTTGTATGGTGGCCTACCACGAATTTTCAATGTCGTCTCAATAGGGCCACAGAAATCCACGGAAAAATGGGCGGAGAGCACGAACTCGATCTAAGGGTAAATCTCCCATGAAGTATCGGACGTAGCTCTGAACAAATTGAGACCGCTTCGTCGACAATACTGAAAACTTGGCATCGTACGAAATAGTCGGCCCCCGACCCGCAACAACGAAAAGGTAAGCCCAGCATGAGAGGTTTCATGGACAAACGGACTTAGTTTCTGTAGGCTTAAGCTAACAACAAGATTTTTTCGAATATTTTTAATTTACTCTTGAAACTCGTGCTCTTGGACTATCTGGACAATTTTATTAAAAGCTTCTTGATATTCGACAGGTGAAGGTACATTATCAGAAGTAACTACTCATTTTTTACACTTCTTTATAAAGCGGACCATGTAAACGAACACTCGCAGCAGTTTTAAGTAAGAGAAAAATCCTTCTATCACTTCCAACAAATATGAGGTAGAGACCATTGCAGTCAGTCCGACCGCATTCGTCTTTGCTTCCATCTGCAAAATCTCTGGTGACGGATCAAGCTTCAAGTGAAAGCTCTTCCTGAATTGTTGGACCCACCATCAACAACTCATTTCAACACTTCTGTGTGGATGTCTTGCAGGACGCATCAAAAACGACTCGTTGTTTGGTCGTTTTACTTTGAGGCCGTAAGACACACTGGTGGGGTATAGCGTAGTGTGGAGAAGCAAGAACGTCATTGCTTGCAGGGGACATATGGGCTAGGTATTGGTATTCTTCCATAAATTCCAAATACATTTTCTTTAAATTCGGATCTCGAGATAATCTTCTCTCGAGCGACAGAAATCGGTGTTTGGCTATCTCAAATGAGTTGCCCAAAACGCTTGGATCCGACTTAAATGGAAGTTTAACTTCAAATCGACCTGAAGGCAGTATTCTTGTAGTCTTCCGATAATGTTCCTCACATAGCTCTTGTTCTGGCGACAACTTTTTTTTTAGAAGATGGAACTTCTTCCAACGACCAGAATTTTTTCAAGTTTTTGCCTATTGACTCTAATTTTTCTTCTTTGCAATTCAGGCTAGAGACTGGCTGTTGAGGAGTTGAGGAATTTGCCAGATATTTTCCCGATACCATCCACCCAAGGAGAGTTTTTTGAAGGATGGGATGGTTCGGACCTTGCTTTATTTGTCCAACGGACAACAGTTCGAAAAATGACTCAGCTCCAATTAGCATATCTATCCGCAGATGTTTGTAAAAATATGGGTCTGCGGAAACTCGCTACCATTGACTCTCGACTTCACCACGGTGTGTATCTTTTTCTTTACTTGTGAATTAGTTTGACCAATTCCAAGCAAGTTGATGCACGATTCCTCCCTACGGATCTGTAAGCGTTGAGCAAGATCTTCTGTAATACGATTCATTTGTGACCCTTAGTCAAGTAATGCTCTGGCCAATATGTGCTCAACATTTTTTGTTCGAACGCTTACGATCGACGTTGCTAACAAAACCCTTTCTACAGACGACGCATGCAAAGCATGTGAAGTAGAAGGGCCATCATTCGTTAACGCTGGAGGAGGATTTTGTGTGGGTGGTGGTAACGCTAAGTTATTTTCAGTCACTGTAAATCGGTGCAGAAGTTTATGGTGCGATCTTGCACAGATTTGACACCTGGTCGATTTTCACTTCGCTACCGTGTGACCTTTTCGCAAACAATTCAAACATAGGGAGGCTGACTTAACAAACTCAAACCTTTGCATTACAGCAAGGCGAGCGAACAGACTGCACTGGGCCTAAAAATGGTTGTTAGCGTTAAAATAACTGCAAGCTGGTTTGGCGTTGGTAGAAAAACAAGCCAACGAAGTTCTATTCAGTTGCTGGCTGTTCAAGCATTGAACACGATACAAATTCCAAACATAGAATGTAAGAGATCGGACCCATGGGAATAAGTGATTTACAGCATGGTTTGAAAGACGATCTCCTGCAATCTAACCAAATATTTATGTGGTGCACTTGAAGCACTTAAGAAAGGGTCACGTAGCATGTCAGCGTGCAGTCCGTTGATAAGTAGTTTTAAATAGATTTAAGATTTTCATGTATGTTTCTTGTAAGAGAATTGTAAGAAATATAAACGGAACTTATTGGAGTAACACCATTATTTAAGGGGCTCCTCTTAACATTTGGTCCTTCGAGGCACCCTGACGTTTTCCCCCCTGTGGTAAGAGACTCAGGTTTAAAAAACTGGCACCTATAAGTGACTGTAGAAAAATTAAAATTCTCAGTCCAGGGTAGCTACAAAATAAGGCTGCGATCTGGGTAAAAAGAGCTCAGTTTAAATATTGTAGTCCTCTGTTGTTTCGCCCCAAGAGGTACGGAACTCAGAGAATAAAATAATATAAATGCCAATGAGCATAATTGAATAGAAAGGAAAAACAAAAATAAATAAATATTTTTGTTTCCATCTATCGTGTTTGTTCTGGAACGACACCGGAATAATAAAAAATATATATATTAAAATATATAAAAAATAAAATTTGTGTGTTGGCGTATCCGAGGCCTACATCGGAAAAGTTAAAAAGAAAAAGTAATTGTGAGTAAAAAAAACCAACAAAAATTAAATGGAAAAAAAAAAATAAAATCAACAAAAATTAAATCGGAAAACATCAACAAAACCAAAAAACATCAGCCGTGACTAGCAGAAGAAACATCAGTCACAGCAGCAGTGAACACCCCAAGCAGGAGCACACCAGGAGCAATATCAGCCGAAGCAACAGCAACAGTGACGCAGAAGCAACATCCGCAGCGACACCAACATCAACAGCCACATCAGCCAGCAGCAGTGACAACATTCCAAGGAGAAGCAGCATCAACAGCGCAGCGACAACAAAATCATCAAACCAACAGCAGTAATTATATTCATCCGCAAGTTTGGTCTCTCAATTTTTTGGTCTTAAATTTAATTTTAATTAAAAAACAAGAAAGGAAAGCTAACTTCGGGCGGAGCCGAAGTTGATATACCCTTGCAGTTCAGTCGCAGTCCGCTAGGTGGCGCCACGCATCTTAAATTATTAGATATGTAGCGGATCGTATATAGTCGGCCGATCCTTATGAAATTTGGCATATTGAATTATTTTTCCCAAAATATAATCTGTACCAAATCCCATCTTTCTAACTTAAAAAACACCAAAGTTATGCCAATTTCGTTCGTTCTATGACAGCTATAGGATATAGTCGGCCGATCCTTACGAAATTTTGTATATAAGATATTTTGGTCAAATATAACATGTGTAGAAACTCCTAACCCTCTAACTTAAAAAACACCAAAGTTATGGCATTTCCGATCAATCAGTTATATGGCAGCTATAGGATATAGTCGACCGATCCCGGCCTTTCCGACTTATATACTGCCTGCAAAGGAAAGAAGGGTGTGTGCAAAGTTTCAACTCGATAGCTTTAAAACTGAGAGACTAGTTTGCGTAGAAACAGACAGACGGACCGACGGACAGACGGACAGACGGACAGACGGACATGCTCATATCGACTCAGGAGGTGATCCTGATCAAGAATATATATACTTTATAGGGTCGGAGATGTCTCCTTCACTGCGTTGCACACTTTTGACCAAAATTATAATACCCTCTGCAAGGGTATAAAAAAAGTTAACAAAAGAAATTGTCGACAAAAGAAAAAATTGCTATTATAGAAGACCAGGTGCGTCTCACCCGGCAAGTAGATGCGCTTCTCGCAAAAAATTCATATTTAGAAGAGGATAGGGAGTTACTTAAAAATATCGAGCTTAGAGCCTGTACGAACCATAATCATTTGGTTCAACTTGGTGCTGTAGAGCACGAATATTTTACTAAAAATCATTTCGATAGCATGCTATCAAAATTCAAGTCCGCTAAGGAAAAAATTAAAAATATTATTGGCCAGGATGAGCTCTTTTCTAGGCTTGAGGGTGCTATAAAGAATCTCGAGGATTACCTCGAGCAAACTTATATAGAAATCCAGGAAAGGAAAGCTGAAACCTTTCCAATAAGAATTAAAAAATTAAATATGTTTCTCAGCAGAGTAGAAACAGTGTCCGATTTAATAAATATTGAAGGGCTAAATAATAAATATATGCCAAAAATAATAGAGCTCAGAGAAGATGTTGAAATACACATTGAGCTCATGAATAATAAAATCGAAGTAGGTCGATTAGAAAAGGTAGTAAGGTAGTAATCCTAAAATGGACGAACTACCTACCCTACCAAAAAATGAGGTTCCCAGTTTCTTTGGAAACTCCAAAGATTGGGACCATTTTTATGAGTTATTCAAGGAGCTTGGGCATTCAAGAATGGATTTAAGTCCATCCTTGAAGCTAAGCTACCTTAAAAGTGCTCTTAACCCTCTAAGACTACTTTCCAAAATAATAGAAGTCGGATAGTCGTCGGTTCACCTGTAAGGTGAGAAGAAAGGTAAGCGGGCCTGAAGGCACGCTTGGGGCTTTGAGGTGAAAAAAAACATTTTCAAGTAATGAATATTTATTTTATTTTTTCTTATGCTATTCTTCAAAACAGTTTTTATTTGCTGTGCTGCATAAATAAAGACTGCAATATCTGCATATGCATTGCATTTTTAAAGTTTTACAGTGATTGCAACTTCTTTTCCACTGTTTCGATCCAACCAATGTGGGAAATAGTTTAGGTATAATATCAATTAGGTGATAAAAAAATACGTGTTGCGGCATTCCTAGTTTTTGCTCTGATATGATAGCGTCCCATTAGACCGTGCATGAGATCTACGTCGCCCAGTGAGCATTATACTCATGCACAATTTGGGGACAATCAATTGAAATGTGCGTTTCGCCTTTCTGTCAAAGCGAGAAGCCTTTGCAGTTCCTTCACGAGGATTTGTTTTTTCGAATGTAACTCCAGAGTACATTGGTTATATCGATACCATACGAGGACCCAACGTACTCAGTCAAAAAACTCCTCGGCAATTTGTTGATGGCAATATCGTTTGATAATTTGCAATAGGGGATACGGTTTCCTCGCACCGTGCCAAGGCTATAAATACCTATCGCTCTTAGATAAACCATCAACGGCAAAGATGTATAAAAATTATCAAAGTAAGTTATGCGATTCTAAAATCTTTCTACGGTTTTTTTAAGCGCGATACAATGTTGGCTGAAGCACCAAGATCTGGGTGACCAGGTAAGACCACATTATCCCCTGCACCGCTGTAGATCTCAAAGCGGTATGCGTATACGAATGAATCGCACAATACAAATAGTTATACCGAACCCGGTTTGCCATTTTCTATAATATTTCTAATTCTTTTAAGTAAAATCCTTCCATAAACAGAAACAAACACATAAATTGCAATGAATTGTGAGGTTATCAGCTGGCAACAAAAGTTTTCTTGGATCCCCAAACGGGCCTCAAAACACGTATCGCTCTCTCGCTGTCATAACGCATGCTTTTTATATATTTGTAAATCTTCAACTTAATTTTAAAAGTAAATAAACTTACCTCTCAAGAAAAAAATTATGAGCTGGATACGTTTTATACATTTGCTACTATTCGAACAGCAACACACAACATACCGCCGACCAAATTTTACTCGGGCCGTGTGCCGTTAAGAGCTTCGGAGATCTTTAAAGCTCAAATTTATTATTTAATATGCTTTTTATCAACCGCCAAAAATTATTTAATCGATTAAAAAGCTGTTAGTTTATTTGTTAGGGCCAAAAACGTAATACGTGCCTTCAGGCAGGCTTACGTCTTAGAGGGTTAAAGGGGAAGCACGAAATGTAGTCTCCCATTTATTGCTTGGCTCAGGCAATAATTATAAAAAGGTATGAGAATAATAGAAAAATATTTTCAGACCAATTGAATCGCCTGATTGATCGTCCAAAAATAAATTTGGACTCATACAGGCATTTAAAAAATAAAATTGATTCTATAAATGAATCAATTTATATGATGCGTCTCAAAGCAAATCTGACCGAAGAATCAGATTGCATTTTTGCTCATATTATTATAAAGAAATTTACTATTGAGGCTCTGCAACAATATGAGGGCCAAGTAAAAAAGTGAAATGACATTCAAAATTTGAAAGATGTCATAGAATTTTTAGATCAACGGCTTAGTTCTTTGATATCAGTTGGAAATGAGTTACCAACTAGAAAAATAATACAAAATAATCACACAAACAAGAAAGAAAAGCTAACTTCGGGCGGAGCCGAAGTTGATATACCCTTGCAGTTGAGTCGCAGTCCGCTAGGTGGCGACACGCATCTCATATTATTAGATATATAGCGGATCGTATATAGTCGGCCGATCCTTATGAAATTTGGTATATCGAATTATTTTGCCCAAAGAGGAAGCCATTGAAACTCCCATCCTTCTAACTTGAAAAACAACCAAGTTATGGCATTCCCGATCAATCAGTTATATGGCAGCTATAGGATATAGACGGCCGATCCTTACGAAATTTGGCAGATCGTATAAGTTTGCCCTTAAAATTAGAATGCATAGAAAGTCCCATCCTTCTAACTTGGAAAACAACGAAGTTATAGCATTTCCGATCAATCAGTTATATGGCAGCTATAGGATATAGTCGACCGATCCCGGCCGTTCCGACTGATGTACTGCCTGCAACAGAAAGAAGGGTGTGTGCTAAGTTTCAACTCGATAACTTTAAAACTGAGAGACTAGTTTGCGTAGAAACAGACAGACAGACGGACATGATCATATCGACTCAGGAGGTGATCCTGATCAAGAATATATATACTTTATAGGGTCGGAGATGTCTCCTTCACTGCGTTGCACACTTTTGACTAAAATTATAATACCCTCTGCAAGGGTATAATAATCAAACATGCCCGATGTGAAAAATGCCCGGGCATCAATTAATTGTTTGGTATAAATTAAAAGCATTAAGTCCACAAGAAAAATCAAATATAGTTAAAAAATTGAATGTGTGTTACAGATGTTTAAAGCACAGTTCAAACACAAAATGTACAAGCGAGCTAGTATGATCGTATTGTCAAAAATTACACCATAGCATGTTGCATTTTAAAAAAGAGAATGTAAATACATGCATGACCTCTGAACCAGCGTTGTTGGCCACGGCGTATGTTCAGATTAAAGGTCTAGATGGTAAATTCGGGAAATTTAGAGCATTGATTGACAATGGGTCACAAAACACTCTAATTTCTGCAGAAGCGGCACAAAAACTTTAAGTTGCCAAAAATAAAAGCGTACACTGAAATAAGCGGAGTATCAGCAACAGGTGCCTGTGTTTCAAATCACAAATTAAAATTGACAATCAAGAATAATATTAAATATTCTAAAGAAGTGAGCACAAAAGCAATTGTTTTGCCAAAAATAATGAAAAGTCTTCCCACAAATACAATTTTCATAAACAAAGTCGGATTGGAAAGGATTCTATTTAGCGGATCACAATTTCGACAAACCTGGTCAAATTGACCTGGTAATTGGTGCGGATTAATATCCACAAATTTTACTGCCGGAGATAACCAAAAAGGGTATGCTTCTTGGGCAAAAAACTATCTTTGGATGGACAGTGTCAGGCTGCACGAAATCCAGGGGTAGTAATTCAATCGTAGTAACCAGTATCGTGCTCAAACAAATGGACCGATATTGGAAGGTAGAAGAAGAGGATAGCAATGACATAAAATCAGAAATAGGTGAAACGAATTTTAAAAAAGTTACTAAAAAAGATCCGATAAAGTTAGCAAAAAATTTAGAATTGAAAAATATCTAATTTCATCATGTGTCAGGTCATAGCTCCTTAATTTTGGTAATGATAATCATAACTGTACTTATTATATCCTATTTAAAAAAATTAAAGTCGAGAAGACAATTGATGGCTATAGCATTGCCAACCCCAATACCGAATGTTTAAAAAAAAAATGTTTATTTTATATGTTTATTGTATAATGTAATGGTTTTATACATATAATTGGCGCGGTTCCCACTCCCGTCCAACCGACCGAGGGACGCTGCCGCGTAACGTACGTATTTGCATCCCAACTAAGTCCCCTAAGCGCAAAAGTAGGGAAGTTTTTTTGTACAGATTCAATGTGATCTTAGTGTTCTCCATATTGAGGACTCCAGACACACGATCCATACTCAAGAATCGGACGGACCAGTGATGTATATAACGTTTTAGTTATGTACGGGTCATTAAATTCTTTTGGCCATCTTTTAATAAAATCAAGCACACCCATAGCTTTATTAACCATGGTAGATATACGGTCGGTAAATTTAAGTCTCAAATCTAAAAGGACACCTAGATCGTTAACCTGAGTCAATCGTTCTAAGGCGTTTCCATAGAGAAAGTACATAGCCTGGTGAGGACTAGATCGGTAAAAAGACATGAGTTTACATTTCGATCCATTAAGCTTTAGATTATTTGCTAAACACCTATTTTGAAGATTATCCAAATCGGATTGAAGTCTAGACTGAGCGCTAGTGAATTTATACTGAAGGCATAGCTTAACATCATCCGCGTACATAACTACAAGTGAATTAGTTAAGGCAAGGGGCAAGTCGTTAATGAACAATGTAAAAAGTAGGGGTCCAAGATGGCTTCCTTCGGGCACCCCAGATGTGGCGCGGACTTAACGCGAGGTAACATCTTTAAAGAAAACACGTTGGGTTCTCCCAGATAAGTAGCTCGAAATCCAGAAAAGAAGATTAGTTGGGAATCCCAAAAGACTGAGTTTACTTATAAGAAGCGATTGGTTAACAGAGTCAAATGCTTTACTGAAGTCAGTGTATATGACGTCTGTTTGTAAGCCATTCCGGAAGCCATCCGTGATAAAAGATGTTAGCTCCAATAAGTTTGTAGTGGTGGAGCGGCGCTTCATGAAGCCATGCTGGCACGGAGTTATTATTGAACTACATAGGTGTTGCAAATGTGGAGTGATAAGTTTTTCAAAAAGCTTTGGAATTGCGGACCATTTAGAGATGCCTCTATAATTAGCAGCGTCGGATTTTTCCCTTTTTTATGCAGCGGAATAATGAAGAATTCCTTCCACATAAGGGGAAAGATCGAAGTTTCCAGCGATAGATTAAAGAGTTTAACGAGCGGTTTGCGCAGAGCCTCGGCGCAGTACTTCAGAACACAGCCTGGTACTTCATCAGGGCCTGGCGAATACACGGGCTTGACCTTAAGAAGATCCGATAACACACCACTGTGATCGAAAGATGGCCAAAATATAAGGTTGGCGGATTGGATATTATAAGTGTAAGGCTGAGCTGAACTGCTGCTAGAGCTGATACTTAACATGTATCTTTTCCCCCACTGCTTACGCTTTGTGCTTATAAAGTTATAAAACTGCTTTGGATCCTGAGTAAAATGAATTCGCCGCTGCAGGGAATATAACTCCTATAACATTCTGCGTTATGCACGGTGATATGGACCGAGCTACTAAGTATCTTGAACAGCTAACTGTACAGCCAGATAATCTATGTTTGTTTAAAAGTCTACTCATACTATTCTTTAAATTTATAAGGTGCCTTGTATACCAAGGCGGATTTGTTGAAGCGGACGGATATTTCCACGGCACGCAAGCGTCAAAAAATATGTTCAAAGTGTAATAAAATTTTTGTAATGCGATGTTTATATCCTCGCATGCCAGTAAATCAGACCAATCAAATTCCGAAATTTATTTATTTAATTTCATAATATCAGCCTTACGAAAGAAACGAATTTTCTGAGATTTTACTGTAGACTTAAGGTCTATAAAGTAATTATTTTCGATTGAAACCTCAAGAGTGGGATGATATGGATCCTCAGGGTTAGAAAGGGGCAAAGTTCTGGAAAGAGTAATTCCATCAGGATCAGAAACGAAACATAAGTCCAACAGCCGACCTAAAGAATTTCGAACGTGGTTAATTTGCCCGAGTGACATGTCGAACATGCCCTCAGGGAAGTCATGGTGGGAGTTAAGCTGTAAAGACGGTGAATTATCAACATTTGACCACATAAGTTCTGGGATATTAAAGTCACCCAGAGCTATTAGCTGGTCACCATCAGACAGAATATCGAAAACCAAACGAATAGCGGGCAAATGTTTCCAGTATGTTGGCGGTTCGGACGAAGGTGGTATGTAAGAACAGGTAACATACAAAGATTGATCGGACAAAGTGATTTTTATGCAAAGAAATTCAATGTTACCAAACTCTTGTGATTTTACCTCTGCAGAGTCGAATTTGGAGTCTACAGAAATTAGCACTCCTCCTCCCCTTCGAAAAGTTCTATCACATCTAAAAGGGGTGTACCTACTAGGAAAAACTTCGGAGCTTAAGTTCTCCGGCTTTAACCAAGTTTCTGTAAATACAATAATGTGAGATGCAAAAAAAGAACTATCAGAATACAGTTTGGGAAGTTTACTACGTAACCCTCTAGTATTCTGATAGGTAAGTGTTAATGAAGACATAAGTTTTTTGAAATTGAGGAAGATGAGGTGGAAGATTGATCAGTGGCCGTAACATGTGGGAGTTTTACACCCACAGGTTTGGTTTTCTTATTTTTTACCGTACTTGGCTGATGTTCTTGGACGAAAATGTTCTCTGGCCAAAAGCTGGCGGAACAAATCGTCTTGAACATTTGCAAGGGCACACGTATTTTGAAAGATGACGTGTGCCTGGTGTAAGAATATTTGAATTTTGTAATATCCACCACCTTTATGTCGGCTTTTGCTTTGGCTTTGATGTAACCCCGAGATATCAAACTCCGAAGTATCAGGGGCAAGCCGGGAAACAAAAATGTGTTTCGATGGTGGGATCACCTGCAAGGGTTTTGGTGCCGCCGTAACTAATACTGCGGCATCAGTACGTACCGGGGGTCCGGACGGTTGATTGCCCTGTTTGGTGACTGCTACAGGGGTTTGAATTATTGGGTCTGGGATCACTTGAAGCGATGCCACAGAGGACATATCGGACAATTGCTCATTGATTTCGAGACATTCGGAAGCCGAATTTTTCTCAGGTCCGGCCCTTGGGGTGGCCAGAGATATAAGCGGCTGCATAGTTGTCGGCTGAGCAGGCTGAAGATTATTCGCCACAAGCACATCACTAAAAGAGGATTTTTTACGCTTTGGATACTCGTTTAGTAGTTGAAGACTACTAAACTGTGTATCGAGCGCACAGAGTTGGTCATTGATTTTTCGAAAACCACTAATCAACTCCTTGAAACCGCTTTTAGTCTGCTTCAGGAACGACCTCATTTCGTCCTGAACAGCACGACAACCATCACAGCAAAAGTGGAGACCAGACCTACGCGAGATTGCATCCGAAACTGAGGCCGTGAACCCGGCACACTTAGCGTGTAAAACGTTTTCACAGAGCCAGCAATGGATGGTAGGCTGGGAAGACGAGATTGTGTTATTGCAAGACTTTAATGCACAGACCAATTTAAAATCCATAATTATTAAAAATTTAAATAATTAATTTATTAAAAATTATTTTAAATTAAATAATTAATTTATTAAAAATTATTAAAAATTAAATAATTAATTTATTAAAAATTATTAAAACAAGAAAGGAAAGCTAACTTCGGGCGGAGCCGAAGTTGATATACCCTTGCAGTTCAGTCGCAATCCGATAGGTGGCGCCACGCATCTTTTATTATTAGATATATGTATAGCGAATCGTATATAGTCGGCCGATCCTTATGAAAATTGGCAGATCAGATTGTTTTTCCCAAAATAGAATCTGTACCAAATCCCATCGTTCTAACTTAAAAAACACCAAAGTTATGCCAATTTCGATCGTTCTATGACAGCTATAGGATATGGTCGGCCGATCCTTATGAAATTTTGTATATAAGATATTTTGGCCAAATATAACATGTGTAGAAAGTCTCAACCCTCTAACTTAAAAAACACCAAAGTTATGGCATTTGAGACCGATCAGTCAGTTATATGGCAGCTATAGGATATAGTCGACCGATCCGGGCCGTTCCGACTTATATACTGCCTGCAAAGGAAAGAAGGATGTGTGCAAAGTTTCAACTCGATAGCTCTAAAACTGAGAGACTAGTTTGCGTAGAAACGGACAGACGGACAGACGGACATGCTCATATCGACTCAGGAAGTGATCCTGATCAAGAATATATATACTTTATAGGGTCGGAGATGTCTCCTTCACTGCGTTGCACACTTTTGACCAAAATTATAATACCCTCTGCAAGGGTATAAAAATTAATAATTAATTTAAAAATATTATTTGATTTTATTAATGAGGAACCTTGAACCACTGTACCAAGGAAACGAAAGGGGGAGATTAAAGAGAGCAGTTAGTGTAAGTTAGTAAGATTTAAAGAAATAGAGATAAGAATCTCTATTGAGCGAGAGCAGCAAAAGAATAGCAACAACACCGTAGGAGATGAAGAAGCAGAGCAGGGCTATGTTTGAAAGGAAAATTAAACAAATTATTATTTTACCTCCAAATATATCACTGCACACGCGAAGCGATACGGATCTAAGAAATTGCAATTTGTTTTTATATATGTAAAGAAATAAACACCAATTGTTTATAGAAAGCTTATTGCAAATTTTACAAAAACGTAGTGCGCACAAAAAAAAACACGTCCGTCCGCTTTAAGATAAAGAGAGGAAGTTTCTGCAAACAAGAAAACCCTACATGCAAAAACTGCTCTGATAACACACACACAAACAACAGCATTAAATGCAGGCAGGAACCTAAGTGCATTAATTGCAGGAACAACCACTCCTCCTTAGACAAAAAATGCCCAGACTTCCTTAAAGAACAGGAACTAATAGCTATCAAAATCACTGAAAGGGTGGACCATAAAACGGCACGCTCAATATACCTCGCTCCTCACAATCCCAGTCAGGAATCCTCCTATTCCCAAACCCTAAGGAATACAACACATTCAGCAAGCCCCACTAAAATACTTGAAGTTCAACCCCAAAGCACCCCAGCAAAAGAAATCAAAGCCACCACAAATTCTATTGACGATCTCCTCAAAAAATTAGACAACACAATTAAAAAAAACCAACAACCCACCTAAACGCACCTCTTTAACCTACGAATTATACGATGAAGATGAAGATATGGACCTAATTACTAGCTACGACTCCCAAAAACCATCTACATCAGCTACTCAGAAGCCAAACCAAAGCAAAACCAACCCTCTCAAAAACCCTAAAAGCCAAAGAACAAAAAACAAACCCTACTAGCACAAACACTTTAAAACAAACACAAACAAACCATTAAAATATGTCATTAAAAATAATACAATGGAATATAAGTATTCCATACTAGTACTCATAAAAACACACTCGCCACACATCATCTCACTTCAAGAAACACTTACACAACACACATACAACTACGTAATACTAACAAACACCCCATCTAACAGATTTGGAGGAGTAGCCCTACTAATCCACAAATCTATCCAACTCTCACAAATTAATCAACGACGACATAGAAGCAATAGCAGTGGATATTAAATCAAAACAAAACTTTAAACTATATTCTATCTACATTTCACTCAGCAAATCCTTCTCACGCCACAACCTGAACAACGTAGTTAGCATCAACAACGAAACGGTCATGATAACTGGGGACTTCAATAGCTGGCACCAAAATTGGGGATCTACACACTCTAATTCAAGAGGTAACATAGTTGCTAAATTTATAAAACAATCGCAACTAACCCTTCTAAATGACAACTCACCAACCCACTTCACTACTCACAACACATTCACAAACATTGACCTTAGCTTCTGTTCCCCCTCACTCACCCCATGCACAAACTGGACTATAACAGACAATCTCCATGGAAGTGATCACTTCCCAATTCTAATCACCCTTTTCCCGATCGACACCAGCACTAACAAAAAAACAACAAATTTTAAAATAAACCAAGCAAACTGGGACAAATTTGCAACCCACACCAACAACAACAATAACCTATATCCCCCCTCAACCAACAAAAAAACTGCCCAAATCAACAAAATTATTATGAAAAGTGCACATCTTGCAATATCACAAACCTTACCCCACAGACACACACACACAGTTCCTTGGTGGAACAAAGACCTAGCAGATCAGTTAAAATAAGAAAAAAAGAAGCTATGGAACAATATTTGACGATTTTGCGGGCTAAACCCTGTAAACCAAATACACTGCATAACCAACAATACGTTACAACTAACGACTAACAAAAAATAGCCAACCTACTCGCCCAGCATTGGTCCCAACTGTCCAAGGACTCAAATTTCAGTTAAGAATTCACATCCCACAAATACAACACAACAACACCAAATCAGCTATGGAAATTGATAAACCTATAACCAAATTAGAACCAACGATTGCTCTCCGATTCCTTAAAGGGATAACCCTAGGTATCAATAGAATCTCATACCCCATGTTACAGAATAGCCCACTAGCAATACAAAATAGAATACTTTCCCATTTCAACCATATCTTTGAAAACTATATACCTCAAAGGATAAAACCGGCATAGCTTCATACAGACCCATATAACTTAACTGCTGCGTGGGGAAAACTCTGGAAAAAATAACTGCAAACTGCAATAAACTCCTACACCCACACCAATATGGGTTCAAAAAAGGTAAATCGACCTCAGATAATCTGCTCTACTCAGATCACATCATTACGAAGTCGCATAATACCAGAAAACATACCTCACTCATCTCTCTTGACTTTGCAAGAGCTTTTGACCGAGTAGGTATCCACTCAATAGTCGACCAACTAATCTAATGAAAATGTAGCCACAAAATAATAAACTACATCATAAATTTCACCAAAAATAGAAAGATAGCTGTCCGAATAGGGTCAAGTATCTCAAACTTCTACCCCTTGGAAAATGGAATTCCACAAGGATCGCCAATCGCGGTAGTCCTATTCTTAATAGCATTTAATAAACTTGCCAATATCCTAACAATATACAAAGAAATTAAATTCAGCGCATATGCCGATGACTTTCTTTTATTAGTCAATCTAAAAAATCAAAAAAACACTACCATAAATCTTAATCATATTTTTAGGAAAATATATGATTGGGGAAGCTACTCAGGCGCATCTCTATCTCAAACAAAATGCCAACACCTATACATTTGTAGAAAACACAGATGCAACTGCACAATCACAACACAAAACTCTAGCATAAAAAACGTAACATCACTCAAAATACTTGGACTAGCCATAAACAATAGGTACAACTGGAGCTCACACATGAATTCTCTCATACCATCTCTGTCCAATAAACATACCATTATTAAATGCCTAGCCAGCCACAAATTTAACTGCAACACAAGCACCCTACTTAACATTATTAAATCAATACTCATATCTTAAATCGACTACGCTCTTAACATATACGGATACACCCCGAAAAACTTTCTAAACAAATTAAAAACCACATTAAACGCAGCACTCAGAACAGTCCTAGGCGCCTTTCGCACCACACCAACACACAACCTACTTTATGAGGCCAACATCCCAACAATTGAGCAACAACGCGACCACCTCACAACCAAACTGTTCACAAACCTTACCCGCTCCAAAGATACACCATTACACAAGGACATCCAACCAAAAACCAACAACAAAAAATGGACCTCAACACTAGAACGAACTATAGAGAACTGTTAACTCCATAATATCCCATTGAAACCTATGAAACTATACAAGACCAAACCACCATGGTAACTACCCCAAAACATAATCAACACCTCTCTGCACAACTACAAAAAAACAAACACGTCCTCTGATACATTCCAGAACCTTTTCTTTGAAATCAAAGAAACCTACAAAAACCACACATTTATCTACACGGACGGATCTAAAATAAATTTAAACACTGCCTTCGCTGTAACCACTGAAACAGAAGTTTTGCGGTACGGAATTCTAGCGCCCTGCTCATCCATCCTAACAGGAGAAATGATCGGATTCCTTGAAGCCATCAAGATCTCAACCACCAAAAGAGGGAAATCGGTAATCTGGAGCGATCGAAGCCATTCAAAACCCACTAAACTTAAACAAATATCCAGCATATATTCGATCACTACTACAAACTAAACAACCAAAAAAAAAATATAATGGATCCCAGGACACTCCAATATTAAAGGAAATGATCTTGCAGATAGAACTGCAAGAGAGGCAACAAAAATGCCACTTATATACACGCCTAATAAAAACCTAAAGGACATTAATAAAATGCTAAAAAATATACTTACACAAGAAAAAGAAACTTTAATAAATAAATGCAACACATGGTACAACACTAACAACACTCACATATCAGCACTTTCTAAAATACAACAAAAAGAAATTAGCAGAATTGACCAAATTAAATTTATAAGACTTTGGCTAGGACATACAAGCATAACACACAAGCACCATCAACATGCTATCGCTGTCAATCATCAACCCCCACAAACATGGAACACATCTTAGATTCCTGCCCAGCAATGTCTCAGAACAAGCAAAATCTACTAAAAAATCGGCCAGCCACTGAGTATCTTAAGAACCCAACAGCAGAAAACATTAAAGCAATCATCAAATACCTAAAAGAAACCAACTAATACAACGAAATTTAAAATTAAAATAAATATACTGTCAACTTAGCCAATTATAAACAAAACTAAATAGTTAAAACACGTTGTCGAAGGCCTCGTAGCAAGCACTACACCCCATAAACTGTTAGTCATAGTTTTGTAAACTGTACTATCATATCCAATAAATAAATAAATACTTAGTTTGGTTAATTTGGTGATTTTGAATTTATCTGCGTTAATGTCATATTGTCCGCTTAATCGTTGTTTATTACATGTTTATATATTCCACCATCTTCCGATCCGCCTACATACTGGCATCACTTGTCTGCTATACAGTCTGTTTCCAATCTTATGTCCGATAGTGCCCTCAGGAAATTCTTGGGGACTTTTTTTTTTACCAGAACTCACTTGGTCAAATGCTGAAAATATATCTTTTTTTTATTACTTTCCACCCGTCATGATTTCACGGCGGTCATCTTTGACTTTTCCCAAGGCCAGATCAACCTGGCCTTAACACACAAGCACCATCAACATGCTATCGCTGTCAATCATCAACCCCCACAAACATGGAACACATCTTAGATTCCTGCCCAGCAATGTCTCAGAACAAGCAAAATCTACTAAAAAATCGGCCAGCCACTGAGTATCTTAAGAACCCAACAGCAGAAAACATTAAAGCAATCATCAAATACCTAAAAGAAACCAACTAATACAACGAAATTTAAAATTAAAATAAATATACTGTCAACTTAGCCAATTATAAACAAAACTAAATAGTTAAAACACGTTGTCGAAGGCCTCGTAGCAAGCACTACACCCCATAAACTGTTAGTCATAGTTTTGTAAACTGTACTATCATATCCAATAAATAAATAAATACTTAGTTTGGTTAATTTGGTGATTTTGAATTTATCTGCGTTAATGTCATATTGTCCGCTTAATCGTTGTTTATTACATGTTTATATATTCCACCATCTTCCGATCCGCCTACATACTGGCATCACTTGTCTGCTATACAGTCTGTTTCCAATCTTATGTCCGATAGTGCCCTCAGGAAATTCTTGGGGACTTTTTTTTTTACCAGAACTCACTTGGTCAAATGCTGAAAATATATCTTTTTTTTATTACTTTCCACCCGTCATGATTTCACGGCGGTCATCTTTGACTTTTCCCAAGGCCAGATCAACCATGTTATAAATTCGTTAGGTCGACTTCTAGACTTATGTTTTGTAGCTGATCCAGATCGTATCACTATTTTCAGTACCCCTTTCAACCCCTTAAGATCCATACCATCCCACACTTGAGATTTCAATCGAAATCATATTTAGTGTCTTTCTTCTGAAAGACTTCGTCCCGTAAGGCGACTTTCACAAACTCTTCAACTCTTTGGCCAACTAGGTAGACACTCCGAAAGTAACAAACTCGTGACGGATGTGTAAGTGGTAAGAGGGTAATGTTCTCAAACGGGACTCAGACCAGGGCTAGGATTGGGAGTGCGAGAGACGTATTTATTTTCAAGGGTGACGAGTCTCGCTCAGACTTCAGATGTCCATTGGGTAATGTTGGCACCTAGTGCCAAGACCTACTACCCTATATTCACACTTAGTAATTTGATCCAATCAATATGCATCAGCATGTTGCAATATACAAACCTAACCTATTAGCAATAAGTGGTCAGAAATGAAACTGCTTCTCGGTGGACTGTATATGAATTCTGTGGTGTTTATTGATTGACGGTTAAGAAATAACTGAATAAACTAAATGCGACGCAGCGCATTGATGCCTTAGGTATACATACATGGATTTACATATGTGTGAAAAAGGGAAATTATTAAGTATATAAGAAAATGGCGGCGCGTCGATCAGCGTTGCCATGGTTATTTGTATATAGAACTTCTTACAATATGATTAAGGGGAAATTAGATTCATGTTGCCTAAAACTCAGCAGCATGAATAGATACAAAGTTGCCCAAATGCATTCCGTTCCTCAACATCCCGGCCCGCCCTGAAACATCGTTCCTGAATTTGGTAAAACTGCGATCTTGGTTATAGGGCGAGTTGCTTCTCCTGAAGCAGTTTTCAATTTGACAGCACGAACTCTACCATCTGTTCCTGTGTGAGTTGAGATGACCCTTGCAAGTGGCCAGGCTGCTGGCGGAGTATTCGAATCCTGGATGAGAACAACTGTTCCCAATTCCACATTGGGTTGGGTGGTTCCCCACTTGGGGCGATGCTGTAGCGTAGTTAGGTATTACTGGTGCCTGGTAGTCCAGTCGATTTTCCTGTATGTGGCTCATGTCGCCTTCGGGAATTGTTGTGAATGATCTGCCTATCAACAGGTGTGCTGGAGACAGATATGTGACGTCGGTGTCCGGTGTATAGTACAGTGGTCTTGAGTTTACCACTGCACTTATTTGTGCTAATAGGGTGTGCATCTGTTCAAACGTTAGGATAGTGTTGCCAATGACGCGGCGCAGGTGAAGCTTGACTGATCTTACGGAAGACTCCCACTTTCCTCCCCAGTGAGGTGCGTACGGTGGAATGAAGACCCATTTAATGCCTTCATCTGCCAATGTCTGCGAGACTCGATCCTTATGCTGTGAAGATGCCAGAAGTTGTTGCATCTCGTCCAATGCTCGCCTTGCTCCGACAAAGTTCCTGCCATTATCACTGTAGATTTGTGCACATTTTCCTCGGAGCGACATGAATCTTCTCAGAGCGGCTAGAAATGTCTCCGTGCTGAGATCAGTGGCTAGTTCCAGGTGTAGTGCCGAGGTGACGAGGCACACGAAGAGGCATATGTATCCCTTTGACTTCTTAGCGTTGCGACCCTTTCGATCCTTGAGAGTAATTGGTCCAGCGTAATCACATCCAGAATTGACAAAGGGAAGTGATTGTGTGATTCTGATACTTGGCAAGTCGGACATGAGTTGATGCGTAGTATGGTGTCTTTGACGAAAGCATCTGATACAGTTGTGGGTGACCTTTCTTATCAGGTTGCGTGCTCCAATTATCCAATATCGTTGGCGAACTATTACAAACAGTGCAGATGTGCCTGGATGTAAGTTTACCCAGTGCTCGTGTTCCAGGATTAGCTTCGTAATGTGGTGTGCCTTAGGGAGTAATATCGGGTGTTTGACTTCTTCTGGTAATTAAGATTGCCTCAAACGGCCTCCAACTCGTAGCAGACCATCCTGTCCAATGTATGGGGTTAGCTTGAATAACTGCGACCAGTTTCGCAGTGGTTGATCCTTTTGTAGAAGCCTTCTGTCATCTCCAAAGCACGCCTGTGCGTTCCGCAGGCATATTATTTGTGCTGCCTTGATTTCTTCAAAAGACAGTATCGTGGATTCGACTCGTTTTCGCGGCTCTTTCAGTCTTTCAATAAAATGTAAAACATAGCCCACGGTGTGTACCAGCCTTTTCCAGGATGAGGCGCGGTGGACTAGTTCGACAAATTCTGATAATGAATTGTCCATCTCCTTCAGAGTGAGCATGGCTGTTGTCTTCAATTCGTCTTGTGCATGGGTTTCTGAAATATTCAAAGAGAGTTCTGAGTTTTGCATTTTGACTGTATACTCATCTTCATCGTGTAGCCAAGTTGGTCCGTTCCACCAGAGGTGAAATTCCATGAGCTGTGTAGCCATCATTCCCCTCGATGCACAATCTGCGGGGTTTTCCCTTGAGCTTACGTGATGCCAGGCGTGTCGTGGCAACGTTTCAAGAATTTCCGATGTGCGATTTGCGACGAATGTTTTCATCTTCGATGGTGGGTATGATAACCAGGCTAATACAATTGTTGAATCACACCATGCGTAAACTTGTATATCCTTGTGTCGTAAACCATCCTTGAGTGATCGTACCAGGCGACTTAGCAGCAATGCTCCACAAAGCTCCAGCCGTGGTAGTGATTGTTGTTTCAGTGGTGCTACCATAGTTTTGGCAGCCACCAATGAAACCGAATATGTTCCGTCTTCATGTCGAAACCTACAGTAAACGGCAGCAGCATATGCCTTGGTTGATGCGTCGGAAAAGGCGTGTAGAAATCAGCATTATCAGCGGGACTAATGACCGACTGACAGAGGCAAGCAAAACCCAAGCAAAAAACAAGCAATGCATGAACAGGCAATCTGAGTCAGCAGACTCAGAGGTGGGTGTCCCTGGCACTAACATTAGTTTTAGCACGTCCATAACATTGACCTTCCTTAGATTTAATTATGTATAATTCAGCATCTTATATAAGAATTGTTCTTCTGAAATAAAGATAGTTGCGAAATCAGAGTGAATCGTCTCATTACTCAGTGTCTGAACTACGGCAATTAAAATCAACCTACTTCGAATAATCCTGTGTAAAACGGTTCACAAGTAGGACTCTCTTAAAGCTATCTACTTCGCGTGGCTCCAGTGTAAACGGACCATAAGTAGAACTTTCATCAGCGAACCTACATCGAGTAGCTCCTGTGTAAACGGACCACAAGTAGAGCTTCATTATCTAATCTACTTCAAGTGTTGCTCCCGTAAAACGGACCACAAGTAGAACCCGCGTACCCAACTTACTTCAAATGTTGCTCCTGTGTAAAACGGACCACAAGTAGGAACCGCGTTATCCAACCTACTTCGAGTGTTGCTACCGTGAAACGGACCACAAGTAGGACCGGCCGAAGAGGAATCAGCCGAACCACCATACCATATGTACTTGAGGAGAACCAGCCCAGGACTTCAAGTAGCCCACATCAACTCCAGCCTGATCACAGCAAGCGCCTGGTCAACCCGAGCAGTCCCTTGCAGAATCCAGGTAAATTTAGTCAGACTTTATATGTTCTTTGACTACGACTCCGGGACCTACCGTTATTCCCGCGAGTTCATGTTCGACGTAGCGGCCAGCAAAACGCTCTACGGACGAAAAAATTATATATCGGATCGTATATAGTTGGCCGATCCTTATGAGAATTTCACCATCGAATCATCACCATTTTCTAATATAAATATTTTTGTACAACCCCAAAAGAACCTTCAACAATAGCAAGGTTGTGCCATATCCGATCGTTCAGTAATATCTCAGCTATAGGATATAGTCGGCTGATTCTTATGACATTTGGCAGATCAGATTTGGTTTTCCAAAATAGAATCCGTAGAAAGTCCCATCCATCTAGCTTAAAAAACAACAAAGTAATGCCAATACAAATCATTATGGCATTTCCGATCAATCAATAGTCGACCGATCTCGGTTTCAAGTGGATACCTCTAAAACTGAGGGACTAATTTGCGTAGAAATAGACAGCCGGACAGACAGACATGCCTATATCGATTCAGGAGGAACGATTCGGATCGCACACATCCTATAGCAGCCATATAACTGAAAAATCAAAAATTTCGTAATAGAAAAAATTAAAAGCATTATTAAATAATCAAAATTTAAATTTATGAATAAATATGCTGGCCGGAGTCAAAAAGTATTTAAATTTCATAAAATGTTTCAATTCCAATTTATATCAACAATAACATGGTTACATGTAAACATTCGGTCGAATACAATACACAAGGTCAGGGGTGCTCTAGGTGCTCTAGGGTGCTCAGCTTTAGGTGTATCAGTCTTTTTGACCAGTGTATCCAGTGTAAAATTTACTTTTCGTTGGGACCTGAGATACCTGCGATATAAAGGTAGTTTAAATAAAGTTTCCTTTATTTAAATGTTGTTTTTTTGTATTTTTTTAATTTGTAATTTGTAATTTTTTTTTTTATAATTTGTATTATATTTTATTGGTATTTTTAAGCTATATAAACCGTTGTATCAAATCCGTTTGCTAGCATTTGCTGGTCAATCCAATCCCGCACTATAGCTACGTTAGCATACGCAGCTGGTACCTCATCATTGCAACCAATTCCCCATGCAACAATTCCGCTCTGCGTGTATCGATTTTCAGATGGTATTCCAATGGGGCACACGAGTGGAGCTCCACCATCCCCTTGACAGGTATCAATCCCTCGTTGTCCTCCCGCGCACATAAATGACCTATCTAAAGCAAAATTCGGACCAAGTCGAGTCTTTCGAAGCCTTTCCTGACAAGAATTAAAGTCAACCACAGGCAATGGAACCCTTTTCATGATAACGCTATATTTCCCTTGAGAACCGAAAACATCCTTTCCCCATCCAGTGGAATAACATGTAATAGAAGTGGCCGGGATGGCTCCTTGCTGTGGTAAGCACACCACATTAATATGATCATCTAATGTAAAAGGCTGGTTAAGAATAACAAGTGCAAAATCATTTGCAATGTTTCTACTTTTGTATTGCGGATGCTTAATAATATTTTTCACAGTACGTTCCTGATATGGTAAACGTTCCCTTGTGGTTTGAGAGTCCCATTCTCCTGCTCGAACTATAAAAGTTCCTGGATTATGAGGTTGAACACAATGCACAGCGGTTAAAATCACTTGTGGATGAATTATTGAGCCAGCACAAAAATAGCTAAAATTGGCAGAATGCAAAAGAGCTACCGTCCATGGAAACTCGCCAAAGCCAGCCTCATTTTGCGAAGCTCCAATTAAAGTAAAATCCAATCCAATGTTACGAATGCCACAACCTTTTGGTTGGTTTGGTCTTTGAACCAAAGGGGTCGGATTTAAGGTCTCAGAGCGGGTTTGATTACTAGCGCAGCAAACATCCACAGAAGATGGACAAATAGGGTCATCAGCGTTAAATCGAATATCAATTACACCGTACCCATCAAATGTACCGTCCTCTGTTATACTATTTGTTGACGGATCGCACATATAGTAAGGAACACAATTACATGTTGCCGCTTTACCACTAATAGAATTAAAGTTTGTCGTTGGAATCAAAGAATCTGAAGGCTCGGGGTTAACAATTAAGTCGATTCCTCCGTTTTTTTTCCCCTGATTATTTTGAATGGTATCCAAAGGACTAGGATTGGTGTTATATATTTCTTGAATATTTTTCTCAGCATTCGATTGTAGTTGTGCTTTTCCTTGTGTAGGTACAAAAAAAATTGTCGCAAATATCGATACTGTCAAACAAATATTTTTGAGGACAGTCATCATCTGCAAAAAAAACAAAAGGTTTACTGACAATATTAAAAAAATGAAAGGACAATTAGATATGTATAGTATTTAAGCTAATAATGTTATGTAATTTTGTTTTTCATCACGTTGCGCATAAGAATTTTTCCAAAAGTGTTTTTCAAATGTTTTAAAAATGTTAATCATTCCAGCTTTTCTATTAATAGTGCGCAACAGAAAAAATTCAAATTCATTAAAAGTATTTTTTTTTTACATTTTTATAGGAAAAAATTGTAAATAATTTAAATTTAATTAATTTAATAGTATATTTCGAATTTCTAATCAGACTATCAGTTTTTTTCATTGTCTAGTGCGACAATTTGTTTAGATTCAAAACTATATTTTCTTTCTTTATTTATTTTGTTTGGCTCTAAATTAAGTCATAATTAATTTAAAATATCCAATTCCCTTATATTAATTTATAAATTTCAAAACCAACATAAAAAGTATGATGGAAAAATTTCTCGTGCGACAGTGAATAAAATGGAATTAAAAAGAAGAAAGGAAAGCTATAATATAATATTGAAACCCAAAAAACGTTTAACAATATATAACTTTTAAGCCAATTTATACAAATGAAATTAATAATAAGTTGTTTTTAAATTTTAATTAAAAAAATTAAAATAATTTTTTTGTCTATTATTTTAAAAAATTAAAAATAAAAGTTTTGTAAAAGGTACCCAAAAGTTGAAAATAAAAGATATTTCTTAACATATATTTTAAAACTTAACAAATACAAACAACAAAACAAATTAAATTTTAAAACAAATAACTCTTATAATTTTACAATATATTTTTACAAAGTTGAAAATAAAAGATAGATATCTTGGTTCTAATTTGTAATGAAAAATATTATTTCAATAATAAATTTATGTTATACATTGGAGGGAAGAAGATCAAAATCCCGCGTAATTAGTGTGCATCTTTTTCGTCGTTTTGGTTGTAAAAAGAGCTTCGTATTTGTTTATAATTGCGAAATGTTAAACTAAGTTTAAATTAATTTACAATTTAATTTTTTTTATAATTATCAAACTAATAATGCTTTTATTGAAAACTTAATTCAATTCTGGCCATAGTATAAATTTGGAAGCCTTTTGCCTTGGATATCAGCCTTGGGTAGCATGTATTTTCTGGAGGCTTGAGTGTTCTTATGTAGTTAAAAGCAATATTGAGTTATAATTTAATAAATGCACATTATTTTTTTTAAAATTTATTATAAATATTATATTAAACTATATATATTATATCCACATACTGGTATACATAGTCCAATTCGTTCCAATGCACTGTGGTCCCAAATCCCGATTTGGTGGCATAAAGTCCCAAATTTCATGGAAGAAAATCTGAATTTTTTTTTTATATATTTAAACTAGATACCCTAGATAGAAAGTATCAATAAATATTTTTGTCAAAAATGCAACCTTGCAATTTTTACAGATGTTTAAAGTCAGGTGATTGAGCAGCTGATTTTTGTGACAAAATTGGCGGGAAATATTTAATAACTTTGAGAGCTTGGCAAATCTAAACCAAACAATATTTTTCTATTATTTAAAATGGATATTGAAGTTGGAGGTATGTAAATTACGAATAATAAACACAATTTGTGTGGTAATTTGTTTAACGTTGTATAATTGTGTTGTCCAAGGAAATCAAAAAGCTGACAAAAGTGTTCGTCTTCTGTAGAGGAAAAAAGGTGTTGTGCGTATTTGTGCGTTGTTTAATGTATGTTAAACAATAGTAGACACTTTATATTAAATTTTAATAATAGTTTCGTTTGCGGCTTTTTGCGGCTTTTCCGATGCTATAATTATTTAGATGTGCTTGAATTCTGTCACGCCACGTTGCTGGACGTGTGGATGGACAGCGGGCGCCACTCTTCCGCGCTGACTGAATTTGTATTTGGTCAAATAGATCAATGTACCCTAAGCGACGACAAAAGGAGTGAAATAAATAAAAAAATAAGAAGTTTTGAAATTTTTGTTACGTCAAACCTGCAAAAGTGCAGTCGGAATATGCGAACATTCAGAGAAAAGCATTCACAGTGGCTATTAAAGTCTCTTAAAATACATTTGGAAAATCACTCGGAGATGGAAAATTTAAAGAAGGGAAGACCAAAACTGACTTATGATGAAGGAGGATCAAATTTTAAGAAAACATCACGTATACGTCATGATGTGTATATGGGCTGTTGGAGTAGGCGTGGTCAAACTTACTTGAAAGTTTGCTTAAATATTTAGAGTGGTCTATTAATGAAGTGTGCCAAGTTTCAGCTCGATAGATGCAATATTCGATTTTATGCCACCAAATCGGGATTTGGGACCATAGTGCAATGCTACAACTTTAGTATTTTAAAAGATGATTGGGGCTTTCTCCAACATTTTTTTAAATGTAAAAAATGTAAGTGCGTTTAAGCAAACTTAAAAGCAAAACAATAATTAAATTTTTTTTGGAATAATTTACACCAAGCTGGAAAGTATCGGTTGCCTCCTTGTAAGAATCTTCTTTGATGAGCGAGGCGCGTGTCAGAATAAGCGATAGCTGAATTCCCCGTCAATTGTAATTATGGTTTTCCGCAGATGGGAGTCAGCGCGACCGCCATTGATACGATGGATCCGTCAGCGCCATTTCAGATTGGGTTGTAAAGCACTGCGCTTTCAAAAGCTTGTGTGGCTTAGTGTGCTGAATCTTTGGCCTATCTGGTCATAACTACATAACGATTGCTCCCTTATTAATATATTAACAAAAAAGTAATGATGTTCGTCATTGTTTCACCTATCCTAACAATGTAACAAACAAAAATAACAATTTTTCCTTTTAGCTTAATTAAGATTATTACTGCGTAGCTTTTATACTACTACTTTTATATATTATGAAAGTTAATAAAGATCATTTGTACAAAGGAGATCAATCAATGGTACACTGCAAGATGCAAGAGATACATACTTCGTCCTTTTGTGTTTATAGCAATTTTTTGCACTTAGCCAAAATGGTTGTCTGTAATTATTCTCTAATAAGTGCGGCTTAAAATCCGGTACAGGTTTTTATAAAATATTCAATATTGACATATTGTTTGGATTTATTTTAAAATAGCCAAAATCTTTATTTTGAAATATTTTTTTTTTTTATCAATCTTACATATGTACATATGTACAGTGGCGAACAAAATTGAGTGCATGTTCAGAACTCAGACTTTCGTCACCCACAAAATCATAACCACACAAGATAATCCCAAAATTTTTTTTTTTTTATATTCACTATTTTATTCTTAATAAATTTTAAGCAAAAACAATCATGGCAGAGATAAATTCTAGGAGAATTACAAAAAAAAACGAAAAAAAAACCGCATAAACTCAATTATGCACGTTTCTAGATGTTTTAATTATTAAATTAATATTAATATTTTGTCCAAAGACCTTTATTTGAGATAACTTCCTTTACACGGTTAGGCATGCTCTCTACCAAATTTTCAATTATATCTTTGGGAATACGTCTCCATTCAGCTTCAACACGCTCCCAAAGGATGCCCATGTTTGATGGAGCTGCTTTGTATTGCCCGAGCCGTCTTTTCACGATTGACCAAAGATTTTCAATCGGATTGAGGTCGGGACTTTGTGCTGGCCATTCCATTAATTTAAAAGGTTGCTTTTCAATCCACTCCTTAACAATTTTGGCCGTGTGCTTCGGATCCCCATCTTGTTGAAAAACAATTTCCTTTTCGGGATAAGCACATTTTTCAATAAAATTGGGAAGATTGGTCTGCAATATTTGTAGGTAGTCCTCTTTCCGCATAGTACCTTCTATTAACTGTAGAGGGCCAACATGCCACCACGTGAAGCATCCCCAAACCATAATACCTCCACCACCATGTTTCACAGTTTGTTTTACATGGTGTCTTTGGATACGATCTCCGGGTCTGCGCCAGCAATATTGCTTTCCGTCGGACTGAAATCGGTTAAATTTGGACTCGTCAGACCAAACAACACGTTTTCAATCGTCCACAGTCCAATTTTTGTGTGCCCTTGCAAATTTCAATCGCGATTTAACATTTTTAACGGATACTGCAGGTTTGATTTTTTTCACACATGCAATATACCCAATGTCTCGCAGCGCTCTTCTAGCTGTCCATTCACAAACATTCTTGTTTATAGCCAAGGAAGCACCCTTTGGAGTTAGAAGCTTGTTCTTTCTCATTTCCGACATCATTAGTCGAGCATCTGACTCCTTCAATAATTTCTTGCGACCTGCGACTTGCGCTTTGGGAGTCACATTCCGTCTCTTCTGAATAGCGATTACCGCCGATTGGCTTATACCAAGCTTTTTGGAAATTACACGGAATGTACAACCATTCTCGGTCAGGCTAACTACATTATTTTCAATATCTTCAGTAAATTTTCGCATTTTTATGCTCGCAAATTTCGAACAATTTATTTATAATTACAAGCTAATTGAGTTACACTCTGCTTAGCCTGAAGCACGTTTTAATCTGTGCTACGAACATTAAGAATAATAGAAAATCAAAAATAATTTTGAATCTTGCCGATTTGTGCTGATAAGAGAAGTTAGAAAGCGAAAATAGGCAAAAAAGTGCCTACGTGCAAAATTGAGTTTATGCGGGTTTTTTTCGTTTTTTTTGTAATTCTCCTAGAATTTATCTCTGCCATGATTGTTTTTGCTTAAAATTTATTAAGAATAAAATAATGAATATAAAACAAAAACATTTTGGGATTATCTTGTGTGGTTATGATTTTGTTGGTGACGAAAGTCTGAGTTCTGAACATGCACTCAATTTTGCTCGCCACTGTATGTGTGTATGTACGCTTACAACACAAAAACGTTTTTGAAAAAAATCCATAAAAATATATATGTACATATGTATGTATATATGTACACATAAAAAGCAAAGATTAAATTCACTTACAATCTTTAAACTTATCTTTGTTTAAACACATAAATGTACAAACATACAAACCCTCAACTATTTGCTCAAAATATCACCATACGCGGAATATATTATATACACATATTTCTTGGAAAATGATTTATATTAACGATTTATATATGTATGTAGTTTTGTCTGAATATCAAAAATGCGTATCTATTTTTAAAATATTGTCACTTACAGTGCCTTCCTTGTGTTTTGAGTAATCTTGTGAAAGTGATTATTTTTTCAATAATTTTAATATTGTGACACAGCCATGTATGTATATTCAGATCAGTACAGATACTCAGCCTGCTGATCAAGTTTGTGGATTGCTCACTTGCGTGCGAGAGGGGTTTATGGCATCTTATATTTATCTCTCGCTCACAAAATCTTGGGAAGTTTTCAGTCGAGTGCGAGCGAAAAAGCTCATATTTCTATCCCTGTCAGATGTTAAAGCTTACGGAGAAAAATATGAACAAATAAGCTTTACTTGTGCAGTGTACATTGTATATAGGGCCTATATTATAGGCGCACGAATGAAATTAAACCTAAAATCTCTAAATTTTTTTATATTTTTGTCTACATCTACATATGTACATATGTATTTCTCTCAACGCTATAAGCAAGAATAATGCTTAACGACGTATCAATTTTAATAAATCGGTGATCTCTTATCGGTAGTCTTAAGAAAAGGTTAACAAAGATTAGAAATTATATAAATTTTTATTTAATTTTCACATTTTATATTTTTGTGAATAATATTTTAAATATTATTGTTGGTAAATTTAATTTATTTTTCGGCATAAAATTAAATTTATTTTTAATTTAAATTTATTAAATTTATTTGTCGGCATAAAATTAAATTAAGATTGTTTCAATCAAAACCAGTTTTAGATGTATTTAATATATTTTGAAATACGCTTCAATTGCGGTTTCGATTCTTTAATGAGCAGGGTCAATAACATACTTAATTTACATATGTCATAAGCCTAGTACTCAGATCGTGAACTAAAAACATGTTTAGGAAATACATTTAATTCTTTCCAGTGTGAAACAATTTTATTGTGATTTCAGTCAAGTTTACGTACATACTACAGATTCAACTGTCAATCAGCTGTGCTTGTTGATTTGTATTTAAAACAAGAAAGGAAAGGGCGAACCCGAAGTAGATATACCCTTGCAGTTAAGTAGCACCTTATATTATTATATCTATATCGGATCGTAAATAGTTGGCCGATCCTTATGAGAATTTCACCATAAAATAAATTTTCTAATTAAAATGTTTCAAACAAACCCAAGCATCTTTAAAAATTGCAAGGTTGTGCCTTGCCATTTTGGCATTCCATTTTGGGCAACTTAATCCGATTTGCTTAATTTTATAAGGTATATCCGATGTATATAAATAATATAAGCTGCTACTAAACTGCAGGTGTATATCAGCGTCGGCTGCATCTGAAGTTAGCTTTCCTTTCTGGCTCATTAGAAGATTAGTTCGTGAAATGTACCTTGTAGCGGATCCCTGTTAAGGTAGGCTATTACCGGTAGTGGCCTTTTTTAGATGTTAGATAACAGTCGCTTTCAGGGACCTAACAGCGGAATAAAATTAGAAAGTGTCAAGGAGCAATTAAAAAAGGAAAGGCGAAAGGCGAAAGAGCACTTGTTTTTGTCTCTGGTGAATCTGGTGGTGTTCAGATCAAGTAGTCCCTTCTAATTGAAGTGTTAGTGAAGTTAGTGAGTAGTTAAAAAATGATAAAGTTGTGCCAATTTCGATCATTCATTAATATGATAGCTGTAGATCGGCCGATCCTTATGACATTTTGTAGATAAGATATTTTGACCAAATATACCTTGCGGGGTAAGTCGCAACCCTCTAACTTAAAAAACACCAATGTTATGGCATTTCCGATCAATCAGCTTTATGGCAGTTACAGGATATAGTCGACCGATCCCTACCGTCCCGGCTTATATACTGCCTGCAAACAAAAAAAAGATGTGTGCAAAGTTTTAACTCGATAGCATTAAAACTGAGCGACAAGTTTGCTTATATCGATTCAGGAGGTGATCCTGATTAAGAATATATATACTTTCTCCGCATAAAATCTGCACACCTAATATCACCTGCTCCATATCCTTTTAGCTCCCCTAAAACAAATTCCAAAATATACATATGTTCCATCATCCACAGTTTCCGCGGTACAGATACGAGAATAAATTAATTAAATTGATTAAAGATATGGTAACTGCTAGATGTAATTTATTTATTGTAGTTTTTTATAAAATAAATTAACTTAGATGTCGAATGGCCTTTTCACTTAAGGTTAGCTGTGAATAATGCGAAGGATCTTCTTCACTTCTCGGGGATTCTTCTCGCATATAAGCAACCCCTGACAGCTAGCGGGTTTCCGCGTCGTAAGTGGTGCCGACGATGCGCTTGTGTTGCCGCCTCTAAATAGTTTCTTCACACACTTCCCCTCTCCTTCACTACAATACCTACCCACCTCCCATCCCATACCACACCCCAGAGAGTCAACCTGTGGGCCCGGTATACAAGCTCTGCCCTGTTCTAAGAAGCCTTACCTGGGCGTCCCGGATCTCCGCCTGGGTCGACCGTCTCTTCTTTGCAACTCATCGGGCCACAGTATGGAGCCAGGATCTCCTAAAAAACCCTCAACACTGGCAGTGACGAGTGAGTCCCACCCGTCCGACCTAGCAACCTATGCGGGGTCCGGGCGGACCCCTCCCCCCAATTGGGGTGACCAACGGCAAACCACTCACTACCGCCACCATGGCGGCATCTCCCGGCCCAAGTGTCGTGAGGCCTCCTGCAGGTGCGGGAAAGGGTAACGAACCTGAAGCGGCTAGCAAACTTGGCGCTAAGCTGGCGGGACGTCCCATGTACACCCAGAGCAAGGATCTGGATCCCGGCTTACATAAGGGAACCCAGATTCAGCGTAGCCACAGACGGGCCAAATCAGCCAAAACTCCCACGGAATGGCTGAAGAAGGTGGAATGGGCCGAAGGAGAACCCCAGCTTGGAAGCAGGAGCACATCCCAAAAGGGAGAGATCTCAAGATGTGCCGGGAGAACCAATGGCAAAACGGTTGCGCACACATCCAAAGCGTTCCTTCGTAGAGCTTGCAAAAAGCCGCATCCTGCTCTTGGTTATCGACAGGGGTAACCCTGACGGCAAAGTCCCAAGGGATAAGTGGAGATGGGTCGAAGCAGCCCTAGCAGCAAAATGCTTTGAGCTCCTGGCCAAGGAACCAGGCCCCCCTCCTCCAATGACGCGGGGTGGTTCCAAGGCAGCGTAAAGGCCTGCGACGATGAGTTTCGTAGAGCTATATAAGACGGCGGTAGACCAGCTAGAAGCTGGCGGGACGTCCCATGTACACCCAAAGCAAGGATCTGGATCCCGGCTTACATAAGGGAACCCAGCAAGATCCTTACTATGCCACAAAGATGTAACCCACATCTTCTCACAAATCAGCTATGAGGTTAGCACTAAAATACCTAAACATACACAACTCCACACAAAGAGGAGTCAATATATACATTGATAGGCAAGCGACTATAAAATCGATCAGCTGCAGATCATCTCTCCACGAAATGGCAAACTAGTATGACATAAGCCTCATCTGGGTCACAGGGTCATCACAGGCAACTGCATAGCAGACGAATTGGCTCGCACAGACACCACCACACAGGAGAACTGGAGGGTACCGTTGTACCAATAGCCTCAAACAAGCTCTAACTTAGGGAAGAAAACAAGAAAGAAAGAAAAAGCTGGGACACCGTCACCATCTCTGGCCCGAAATCTCAAAAAAAAATATCATCACAACTTCTTAGGATGGATAGAGCCCGTACCAGCACGGCTATAAGAGTCATTGGCTAGTGGGAACATAGGCGAATGCACACAGGCTAGGTGAATGAATTAACCCCACAACGACTACTGCCGCAGTTGCAGTGGCGAAGAAGGGGAAAAAACTGTCGAGCATCTTCTACGCCACTGCCCATCCCCGATGGACTTCAACACTTGGGTGACAGGTTCCTCAATAACAGCTCAATGATGTCAGATACAGGATAGAAACATTGGGGGATGGGGGATGGGGGAACTGCTAGACCATAAGAGTCCTTGCGCTGCGAATAAAGGGAATTTATATGAACGTGCGTTTGAAAATATGAAAAGACGAACGTGCTATTCTTTTTTTCATGTGTAATAAATATGTTCCTTGACATCCATATATTTATGCTCTATATATTTATGCTCTATGTGTGTACTTTGCGTTAAGTTGCAGTTCAACTAAATCGCTACCTCTCATTGATGGCCTTGGTAGGTTTACCCACACGATCACATGTGCCATATTAGGTTAGATTAGGTTATGATGGTTGTCGGGCTTTAACTCAAAAAAACCCGACACACTTAGGTCGTGACTATGATTCCTGTGATGCCGTATTTGGATTTTCCCATCCCTCGTATAGAAACACGGGATATAAAAATTCCCCCACCCCGACGCATGGATTAATTTTTGTGTCCTATTATTATTTATTCCTGACACCTCCGAGATTTTGGTTAGGAATCTATTACTGAAATGTGATAGTCTGAAAGATTGCACGGCTGACAGTGGTATAGAAGATTTTAAACTTTACCTTCATCGTGGTAGTCGTTGTAGGGTGAATTCAGTCAGGATGCGGGTCCATCCTTAGTAATTGGGATGTTCTGACCCAGATAGGGCGGGTCAACTGGGAATTTGAAACGGGGTCCTTGCTAAGCTGGTTCTTGGATGAGCTGGCGGTACCCTCCATTTCACTTTGGAGCGGTGGTGCCGCAATTCGTCAGCAATGCAGTTGCCGTGATGTCTTTATGCCAAGGGATGAGGCAAATGTCGTACTGATGGACCAAGAGATGTTCTACATGTGATCGAGCTCAATCAATTTAATAGATGCTTGCCTGCAACTTTATATATTGACTTCACTGCATATAAAGCTGTATAGCTTGAGGTATCTGAGTGATTCGGTTATGGCCAATGATTGGCAGCTATGAAGCTGCAGTGATTTTAAAAACGAATGCTTAAGTCCGTGAGCTTTCTTATAATTCAATTTCATGAAAAAATTACATTAAGTCAAGGCAAGAAAACTACTCGTCCAACTCGTCAAATAAGGAGTAGTCTTATCTAGTTAATTAGTAGCTACTGGTAAAAGTGGGCAAGCTTACTTTTATATTGATGTGTACTTATAGTGTACCATCTGACTAGTATACTTTTATCATCTTATTATACCCTTGCAGAGGGTATTATAATTTTGGTCAAAAGTGTGCAACGCAGTGAAGGAGACATCTCCGACCCTATAAAGTATATATATTCTTGATCAGGATCACCTCCTGAGTCGATATGAGCATGTCCGTCTGTCCGTCTGTCCGTCTGTCCGTTTCTACGCAAACTAGTCTCTCAGTTTTAAAGCTATCGAGTTGAAACTTTGCACACACCCTTCTTTCCTTTGCAGGCAGTATATAAGTCGGAACGGCCGGGATCGGTCGACTATATCCTATAGCTGCCATATAACTGATTGATCGGAAATGCCATAACTTTGGTGTTTTTTAAGTTAGAGGGTTGGGACTTTCCACACATGTTATATTTGACCAAAATATCTTGTGTACAAAATTTCATAAGGATCGGCCGACTATATCCTATAGCTGTCATACAACGATCGGAATTGGCATAACTTTGGTGTTTTTTAAGTTAGAAAGATGGGACTTGGTACAGATTCTATTTTGGACAAAATAATCTGATTTGCCAAATTTCATAAGGATCGCCCGACTATATACGATCTTCTATATATCTAATAATATAAGATGCGTGGCGCCACCTAGCGGACTGCGACGGAACTGCAAGGGTATATCAACTTCGGCTCCGCCCGAAGTTAGCTTTCCTTTCTTGTTTTATATTATCATTGATTAAATTTCGTACCTTCTTTCCTAATATATATCAGTATATATTTTTATACCCTTGCAGAGGGTATTATAATTTTGGTCAAAAGTGTGCAACGCAGTGAAGGAGACATCTCCGACCCTATAAAGTATATATATTCTTGATCAGGATCACCTCCTGAGTTGATATGAGCATGTCCGTCTGTCCGTCTGCCGTCTGTCTGCCTGTCTGTCTGTCGGTTTCTACGCAAACTAGTCTCTCAGTTTTGGAGCTATCGAGTTGAAACTTTGCACACACCCTTCTTTCCTTTGCAGGTAGTATATAAGTCGGAACGGCCGGGATCGGTCGACTATATCCTATAGCTGCCATATAACTGATTGATCGGAAATGCCATAACTTTGGTGTTTTTTAAGTTAGAGGGTTGGGACTTTCCACACATGTTATATTTGACCAAAATATCTTATGTACAAAATTTCATTAGGATCGGCCGACTATATCCTATAGCTGTCATAGAACGATCGGAATTGGCATAACTTTGGTGTTTTTTAAGTTACAAAGATGGGACTTGGTACAGATTACTCTTTGGGCAAAATAATTCAATATGCCAAATTTCATAAGGCTCGGCCGACTATATACGATCCGCTATATATTTAATAATATAAGATGCGTGGCGCCACCTAGCGGACTGCGACTGAACTGCAAGGGTATATCAACTTCGGCTCCGCCCGAAGTTAGCTTTCCTTTCTTGTTTTTAAATTGTATTGTTTGTATTGTTGTATTGAGGAAAATGTTTACCTAATTGGTCGATTAAAGTTTTTTCTGGTACTTGGGGTATTCTTGACACAATTTTTTTGGTTTTTTTTTAGTAGTTGTTTTTAGAAATCGGACAAATGTATTTTGGTTTGAAGTAATAAGAATAGTATTTTCAACGCAAATAACAGGTGGAATTTACTGATTTTTGATTAATATGGTATTGAAATGTAACGTTATATTTAGAGTAAAGCTACCAGCAAGGCTTTCTAGAACTCTTTATATATTCAAAATAAATCTCGTGCAGGTTCAACTGGTTTAGGGAGTTTTTAGTAGTTGTTGAAAATATGGGATTAAAAACTTATATTAAATTGAATAAAATGTTGTGTTGAAAATTGGAACTAACTATAACCAATTCAATAAAGTTATTTCTAGTTTTCCCTTAAATCCAAAATTAAAACATGGTATTATCTTCTGAGTTAAAAAAAAATCTTCATTGGAAAATGTTTGTGGAAAAAATCATAGAAGCCTAAAAATAAATGTAGAAAATTGGAGATTTTAACTTTCTATGAATATAGAGATATGGTAACTAAAAGATGCCATTTTTTAATTTTAGTTGGTCAAACTCAATTAGACGGCCTACATAATTCAATATATAGTAAATTTGATCAATTTCTTCTCTTAGGTGTACCGCGGAAACTGTGGGTGATGGAACCTATGTTTGTTCTGGACTTTGGTTCAGTGGAGCCTAAAGTTTGTGGAGCAGTTAAAACTTTGCGTAGAAGAAAAAAAAATTGGAAATTGTCGGCCTGTGTTATTAATAATTAGAATTTAATTGATGCTGGCACAAGTCCCAACATTCTCCGCCCGTTTAAATTTCAACTTTTAACAAAAATTCACAACGGCATGGGACAGCTCCATCAGATAACCTTTTTTATGATACCAAGGACAATCATTCTCGGTTGCAGGTTGTCGTGTCCATCCAGACCGAGAGTCATCCAGCAAGCGCTTAAGCCAGGCGCTTAAAATAACATCCAAGAGTTCATTTGAGACATGGCCAAAACTCGACATAATTGCTGACTGCGATGCGGATTGATGCCGACTGCAAAATCCAAATCCCGGGAGAAGGCGGCCGTTGCCGACACAATCCCGGCAGCGATAGACTTGTTAATGGCGATCTTGGCATCATCCGAAACTAAGGACTTATTGGTTCGGTCAGCCTCATCAGAAAAAACTACGGCGGTATCCGGAGACATGGCAGTCTTCACAAAAAGTGTGGCGAGAGTGATGCAATTGGGCATTGATGAGATAAAGCGGAAAGCTGGGAGTATTTCCAGAATAAGCCACTCCCAATTTCACTATAACTCAGTCACTACAATCCTGGAGCGTGGTGAATTTATCACCAATCAAAATTTCCAAAGGCTCTAGTATCATGATGTTGAAATCCTCCATCATCCACCTCCTCCTTCTGCACTGCAGCCTTGAATTTATAATACATGGCTTTCACCTCCTTCCATCTCCGAAGAAGCCTTTCCCTACTTGCTGGAAGCGAGGTGCGTGTCGAGTCTCCAGACTATGTAGCAATGCAAGGCGGTGGGTATTTCCGAATTATCCGAGGCACCTTTTTAACTATCGCAACAACAAAAGGCGCGATCACGTCGGTTTCACCAAATGTAACGCTACGAGCTTGAATATTTGTTGGGGTGGTGCCATCTTCGGCGTCTGAGACTTCAATCTTGATGGCCAGTTTTGTTTGAGATCTGCGATGTCTTTGCTCTGGAGGCGACGGAGTCCGATCTGTTCACATTTACGGTGACAGAGCTGAAGCCGAATTTAGCTCCCCCCGGCCTCTATGGAAGCTACGTTTATTGATGATTAAGAGTTGGTCCCTCCATTAGTTTCACCTTCGCCACTTGCCAGTTCGTTATGAGAAAGTGCGGATTTTAACACTGGAGCATGATGAGTGTCTAACCCGGCTCCATGATGGATACCGGTATCCAGATGCTCGCTTGGGGCCTACAAGGAATGTCACTCGGGCTCAGCGCAAAATGTTTGGCATCCTAGTAGACCTTGTCTAAATTTTCTACCGCAGACTTGTATAGTTCTATGGACCACTTGTCATCGCAAGTCTATCTGAAAATGCTCTGGAACCACACTACGTCTTGACAGACAGCTGCAGGGCCAGGTTCCCTGGCCAGGACCGCGAAGCATTTAGCTTGGGTGACTTCTACCAACCTCTACATGTCTCTGGGAATCCTTCGTGATTCCAATCCTTGTTCGATAACTCTGACCAAGATGCGGTTTTTTGCGATCTCCCCGTGAGCTCTCTGCATGTCCTATGAGGGTTTTTCGCTTGTTTTGCGTGTTTTCGCTTGGGTACTACTTTAAATTATCTTTCGAAGTATTTTGAAGATTTAAAAAAAAACTGGTATATTTTCTGGGAACAAATGCCGGAAACAAAATGCTGGGAAGAAATGCCGACTAGCTCACAGAGTTTGTGGGAAAATTCCACCTAATTCATTGATTCGACGTGATTTCCCGAGCCCAGAAATAATGAAGATGGCTTAAATATACCTAATGACCGATCCGTTTGTATGCTTCGAGACTGGGCTACCTGTTGTGTTTGGGTAATGGCATCCGCGTTGTCAGCAGAACTTGTTCAGAATCATCAGAAATAAAAATAAAAAAATATGTACTTGTTTTAGTAAAGACAATAAACTAGGTACCGGATGAAAAAAAAAAAGATTTTTGGCAGACGTTTTTATAAAAATTTCTATACATTTTTTTTAATAGTTGTAATTTAAAAAATGTTTTGTTCAAGATAACATTTAAATTATGTATCAAAGACCTGTGTAAAATTTAATTAAGATCGGTAAGTATTTCGCGAGAAATCTTGACAACAGACTTTGAAAATATAGTTTTGAGAAAATCGCGTTCAAAGGTTTAAGAGACAATAAAAGGTCAGGCGATCAACCTGACCTCGAGCATCCACCTTTTCAAGGCTGTACCTCCGAAGCTATCAGTCGGATCAGCTTGAAAATTAAGGATGATATTCTATGTTATAGAATTCAATAATACAAACAAAATGTTTGGAAAACCGTGAAACCCATGTAACCATTTAGAAAAAATCTTTAACTTGATTGTCGGTCTCTCCAAAGGCGGTCCTTTAACTCAAAATTTCCAGCACCCCCAAAAGACTTCTTCTGGGTCGTTTCAGTGGTCCTCCTTATATAGCGCCTGGAGCTTCCGTTAATCCCCTTTGATTCTCTTCCAGCCGTTAATCCTCCTTTCCAGCATCATGTCCCGCTCCCGTTAGCGGGTTCCAACTCATACCCCCTCGGTTCTCCTCTATCATTTACAGTCCTTTCCATGCGGGTGCGCAAATTGTTTAATCTATACATGGTACTTTTTTGATGGTTAACTCTACTTTACTTATTGATATTGAAGAAATATTTTTGTAAGTTTATAAGCTTTGTCTTTGTTTAAGTTACATGTGTCCTTCCTTATTTGCGTAAAATGCGTAACATATAGCTATACAGCCGTTGCTTCTATTCGGGCAAAAATGGTTTCGGTAGATTTTAAAACAATTTTTTATACCTTTGCAGAGGATATTAAAATGTGGGTCAAAAGTGTGCAAAGCAGTAAAGGAGACATGTCCGACTCTATAAAGAATATATATTCTTGATCAGGATCATCTTATGTGTTGATATAAGCATGCCCGTCTGACCGTCTGTCTTTTTTTACGCTAAATAGTCTCTCAGTTTTAAAGTTATCAATAAACTTGAAACTTTGCACATATCTTTTTTTTGTTAGCAGGCAGTATTTAAGTCGGAACAGCCGGGATCGGTCGACTATATCCTATAGCTGCCATATAACTGACTGATCGGAAAGGCCATAACTTCGTTGTTTTTTTTCAGCTAGAATGATAAGACTTTCTATTTTGGCTTTGCATTTTGGGCATCCAAATCCGATCTGCCCTATAAGGATCGGCCGATATATAATAATATAAGCTGCAACATATCTGCAAGGGTATATCAACTTCGGCTTCTTCTGAATTTAGCTTTCCTTTCTTGATTTATCTTAAATTTATGTTAGTTTTAAAAAATAAAAAAAAAATAAATTTGGATCAGCTGGGCGTCGCCGCCCATTGGCATAAATTGCCAATATTTTCTGTCCTGATTTCTAACAGTGTCTAGAGTCCGCACCTGTCGACATTGGACTTAAAGTGAGTACGGCATATCCGCCAGTAAAGTGGGTCAAAATTCTCTAAAAATATTGTCAGTTTAACATATTCGGTACCCGAGTACCGAAAACTAAATTCGAACTACACTTAAAGAAATTAAACTTAAAATCAGAACGTCCAGTTATAAATAATATAGTGCATTAAAACACCAATGATGCCAAAAATAAAATTGAATTTCCTATAATAATTAAATTAATAGTGAATCTTAATCTTGGCTCGAATCTAAACATTTTTTAAGTAAAGTTAATCATAAAAAACACTTTAATATTGATTATAATGTTTTGAATAATGTTTGAAATATATATGTATATTTATTTAATATATTAATGAAAATTTTAAACAAAGATATCTTTTCTGAATTCTAATGAGCATTACATTCTTATGAAATATGTACATCCAAATTTGTTTATGTTTTCATAAGAACATTTCCTGAATTATAACGGTAATGAACATACATTTCGAATATAATATTTTGTTATTCACCTGATGGAATTTTGCGCGCCCTCACAATATTATTTCGAAGTTCTTCTCCTACTCTTTTTTATTTCGATCTACGATTATTCGCATGACGACCATGTCCCATAATGAAGGTACAAAGACCACCCCTTCTTCCCTGAGCACGGCCCTATTAGTAGATCGAAATACCTTTAGGACATGTGCCCAAACTGTTATAAAATAAGTAAGCAGTCACTTACTTGAGTCACTTTTGAGCAATCTCAGCATAAAACGGACAATATCTCAATGTACAATGTGGCAAAGATATGGGCACTCGAAATATGCCCAGTGTAAAGTGAGCGGCCTAATACAATGCAATCAACTTCAAAATTAATAATTCTCCGGTTATTAGTATTTCAGCGTCCCTCTCCAATCCATTAATAATCAAGATCCGTCAGAGTCAAGTCGCGGCAATCGTTTACCTTAACAATAATATAAAAAAACCCAGTGAACACCAACAATAAACATCTCAACACTAAATAAAACTCCTGACTATATAATTAACCAAAATAGACAAAAACATAAACTTAAGAAAATAAGGCAAATCACCAAACATCTAAACGACAAAAAAAAAATTAAAAAAGCATCAAGTGCACTCACATACATCCTTCAAAATTACAAAGACAACCGACTGCAATCCTAGACGACAACGACAACGACAACGACAACATCCACAAACTATTTCTTCTGAAAAGCTACCAAAAAACTCTTAAAAAAATATAAAAAACCTTCCCATAAAAACAAAGTCGAAAACTTGGGCAAGAACCAACAAGGAGAAAGCTTATACCCTATCGGACCACTTCCAATAACAATATTTATATATTTAAAACAATATAAATAAAACAATATATATCATTGCTATGCCAAATCTCCGAGACACTTAAACCGTGTTCCCTATCTTGTGTTAGTGCATATGCATCTAATCCCCCTAATTCCTCTCCCGTTGAAGGACGCATAGTCCTACTTATAGAAGATGCTCGCAGTTTCTCACTAGCTAACGTCCCGTGATGACTCTTATAGCCGTGCTGATGCGGGCTCTATCCACCCGCTGATGCGGCTTGTTCTTTTCTGTCAGATAATGGGCCACACTTGCGGGCCAACAGCAATTTGAAACGGAGTCCTAGCAGAGCTTGTTCCTTCTTTTTTTGGCTACCCTAAGTTGAAGATTATAAGTGGCTATTGGTCCTATGTAGTTGCCTGCGATGTCCCGATAACCAGTGACTCAGATAAGGCTACTGTCATACTGATTGGCTATTTCGAAATGATCTACCGTCTGAGACCGTTTTTAATTTACTAGTGATCGAGTATGCAAGGTGCGTTCCAAAGTGAAATAAAATAAAAGTAAACTTAAAAAAACAAAACAAAACGAATGGTTTTTTCGGCATAATAAATTTATTTTATTCAAAATAGTCTCCTTCTGCTTTAATACAGCTTTTTGTGCGATCCAAAAGCATGTCGATCGAGTGTTTTAGCTCGTTCGCCGGTATGCCTGGGTAAGCCTTTAGAATGGCCTCTTCGACTGCTTCTTCTGCACCAGCTGGTCCTGGATCAAACCTTATTAAGAGGTTTCAAGTGCACAATTGTGCTACTGGTCGCTGGATTTTTCCTAATTTTAAGGTTGTTTTTCTTGTTGAGGGCTGCCCACCATACCAGTACACCAAACAATGGTGTAGGTTCGTCTAGGCAGTGTATATTCAGCTTATTTTATTTGATGGTATAAGGGTTGGGATTTTATATCTCCTACTGAAGAGAACTAACTCTGTTTTTTACGAGTTTACCCCTATGACGTTACAACTTGTCGAGTTAGCTGGGGTTTGTAGTTTCAATTGGGGGTATCTTTCTGGGAAATGATTAAAGCGTCATCCGTATATGCGACTACTTTTTAGCCTCCCTCTTCGATCTTTCATAAAATGGAATTTACGAGAGGTTCCATACGAGAGGGAAGTGGATTTCCCCTTGCGGGGTTTATCTGCAGACGGCTCTTGTTAAGGATGATGTACCCAGTGAAGGTGTTACTTTTCTGCTGGTTAGCAATTGATCAATGATTCTCACCAAGTGGCTATCTACCTCAAGAGCCGTCAGAGCGTCGGTAATGTAATTTGGGAGAACTTTGTTGAAATCCCCTTCTCTATCTAAAAAGGCTACGAGGGCGTATAGAGAGCGCTCTCTTTGTCTTAGAGATGAGCATGTGAAAAGCAGTTTCTGTAGATTTTACCCTTTTTATAGGAATTTTGTGCGTTAGATAATAGGGTTGGGCTAGGAGTGGAAATTAGCAGGAAGTATGAAAGACTGTCTGGCCGAGAATCTTTTGAGGTTTGTATACGACGGCTTGGTTGCTTTGAGTATGAACACAATCTATGAATTGAACCACGGCTGAAAAAAATTTCCCACCGACAGAGATCTTTCAAAGATATATGAGAGCCAGTTCAAGGAAATTTTGTCTGCTTGATGGACTTATGATTGCGGTTATGATTTCTTCGGGAAGGATTAGTATGTGAGGAGATTAGATCTCCCACACACCGAGACAGGTGGCAAGAGGGGCAGCAGCCGCTGATGGGCCAGAGCTGCTGTGTTTAGAAAAATGGAAAGGGAGAAATGCGTCGAGCACAGACGGCATGCGGGGGCAGCAGCGGGGGCAAGAGGAACTCGCACGGCGTCGCGCACGAAAGAAGGAGGAGGAGGAATCACCGGACGGCGGGGAACGAAGCGGCCGGCGACTGCGCAGCTGTGTTTACAAAATGCACAAAACACAGAAATGCATTTGGAATGTCCAGGGGGGGATCGCGGGGTATCTGGACGAAGTCCGATGACCGGCACAAAAACAATGCGGATCGGAGGCCCAAGCAGGGAAATCGGGGGAGGGACAATAAAGAAAGCCCGCCGATAGAAAGACGGCGGGATTGGAGAAAGCTAACGGAGAAAGTAAATGAGCGGAGGATTAACGGCAGGAAGTAGATTTGCAAGGATTATCGGGCGCCTCTGGCACTATATAAGGAGGGCCCCTGGATCAAATCGGGACCGAGTCTTCTAGGGAAGCTGGAAGAGTTGAGTGAAAGACCCCCCGTGGGTAAGTCTGACATTCAAGTAGGAAAGTTTCCTTAGAGGAATTAGGAGTACAGGCCGAAGGACCCCCCGTGGGTAAGTCCGACAGTCTTAAGTGCGGGCTTTTAAGCGAGTGAGCAAGGATATTCGATAAATAGCTTAAGGACCCCCTGTGGGTAAGTCCGGCGGCGGTACGCGAGTCGAGCAAGGAGCAAGGGGAAAGGATCAAGGATCCGCGGCAAAGCTGAGGCCCAAGGGTAAACGAGTCGGGTGGAGTTATTCCCGGACACAACAGGTATCCTGGTGTAGTGGCGGCAACGACGGATCAGCCTGGCGTACGCCTTGCCTGCTCCTGACCGTTCGATCCAGTTGTGATCCTGTAGCGCGAGGGATAGCCGGCTCGGGAACTCAAGCCCAACAGTAAAACCACGCAGGGACACCCCGGGAAAGTCAAGAGAATCCTGATCCAGGCGCTGGAGCGTATGCACAGCGTATCACCTGGAGTCAAAGGAGACGCGACGCCCAAACCTCTGGCCTACCATAGATCCCGCGGGGCGTAGGCACGCAGGTGTTTGGAGGCGAGTGGCGAACGCGACCGGGGGCGTGTCCTGTGCGGTAGGTAGGCCCTTCGTGCCTTGATCCGGCCGCTAAGCAGCGAGGAGCATATTCTGCCCGGCGAAGGCCTGGGAGGTGTGCCACTCGGCCTGTTAACACGGATTAGGTGCCGGCCACGGCGAAAGGGCAAGTGCAGCAAGCCAAAGTTTCCGAAGGTCCACGGCACCCGTACAGGAGGAGCAGCAACAGCAGAGGCGACGACGAGGGAGCGACGGCGACAACGAGGAAGCAGCAGCATCGACGAGGGAGCATCAGCGTCAGAGGAGCAGCGACGACGAGGGAGCGGCGGCGACCGAGCAGCGGCAGCAGAAGACTAGCGCAGACGACGGCAGCGTCAACACAGGCCCCGTAACCAGAGTCCGTGAGTCCGAACGAAGGGAACCGTGAGCCGTTTCGGTGCCAGGCACCAAGACCACACGACCTGCCGGGCGCAAGCTTTGGGAGGGCGTGTGTATTGGCACCAACCCGGAGCGGGGATCGGGGATTGACGGGGCGAGCGGTCGGTCGGCTGAGCCAAACAGCCGGTGAGATTCTCTTATTCTTTGTAAAGTAAAGATAATAAAGGGGATTTGACTGAAACGAAGCATTCCGTGTTATTTCTGGGCTCGGGAAATCACGTCGAATCTATAAATTCGGTGGAACGCACCCTCAACCTCTGTGAGCTAGTCGCGGCGTTTGTTGCGAACAAAATATAGCAAAACAGTTCGTTACACCTGGCGCCCAAACTACGTAATTGCTTTAGAGTCTAGGAGTAACACAGCTTCAGGATGGGGAGGAAAAATTGGATCTACGCGCTTCGCAAAGAGGAGTTGTGCGAAGTGTGCAGAGAGCTCGGTCTCGCAGCGGATGGAACCGTGGAGATCATGAGGGCACTGGTGGCAAGGTGGGTCGACGAAACAAAGGACGATGAAGTGATGGTGGTCGCGCGTGGATTCGAGGGGAAGTTCGCCGTGGCAGAGAGCGGTGAGCGAATCGGAAAAGCTCATTCAAAGTCTGGCAGTGCCAGAAATGAAGAGCATGAGGAGCATGGAGCCACAAGTGCGGAAACCAATCCCGGTACAGGTGGACTATGCGAAAGTGGCGAGACAAGTCCGAGAGTGGTCGTTCCGATTCGACGGAACAGGGGATCCTCTCGAGTTCGTGGACCGAGTAGCATGGTCTGCCAAAACATACGGGATGGATATAAACACAATCCCGCGAGCGATGCCCGAACTACTCCAGGGCAGAGCGTAAAAATGGTTCCTAATGAACGACGAGGAGTGGCCCACATGGAAGGAGTTCAGAACGAGCTTCGAGGCCTTTTTCCTGCCAAAAGGATACCTCGAGAAACTGGCAGACCAGGTAAAGCAGCGGAAACAACAACGAGGAGAACCGTTTAAAGAGTACATGGTGGACCTTCAGGCGCTAATGAAGCCTTTAGGGAAGTCCACAAAAGAGGTCATTGATAGGCTAGTGGAAAACTGCATGCCGCGCATGAAAATGTTCATGAGACCATACGCATGTGCATCACTCGAGGAGGTCATGGGTCTAGCCGAGGAATTCGAGGAGCTGGCTTTGGAAGAGGAGGTCTTTAATAGACAAACCTTAGCGGTAGACAGAAGATGGCCAAAAGAGGAACCGCACCATAAACCCCCGGAGCAGCTGAGCCATCCAGGACAGGGGTGGGGGAGAGATGGCAGCCTGAGGAGCATCGCCAAATGCCACAGCAACAGCAGCCGAGCCAGCAATGGACAGGCCCAAGGCAACAGCAGCCGAATCAACGATGGGCAGCAAACCAAAGCCAAAGGCAGCCGAACATGCAGTGGGCAGCGACGCCTGGACAGGGACATGTAGAAAACCCAGCACAGGCGTGCAACAGATGCGGAGGCATGGGCCATTGGGCCAGCGGGTGCAGGAACCCCAGAATTTTGTTCTGCAGAATGTGCGGCGCAGTAGGGGTGAGAAGCACAGAATGCTGCCAAAGAGCGGGAAACGTGCAGCGATCTCAGCCGTAGAGAGGAAGGTGGAGATCGCGAGGTGCTGCCTCTCAGAACTAGTAAACGTAAAGTCAGTGAAATATGCGTACCCTATGCCAAGAATAAACTTCATTTTGGAACAATTGAGGGAGGCAAAATTTTTCAGCAGCCTGGACCTTAAGGATGGCCATTGGCAAATCCCACTTGAGGAAGAGAGCAGGAAATACACGGCTTTTACTGTACCAGGGAAAGGCCTGTACCAGTGGAAGGTGATGCCGTTCGGACTAAACTCGTCCTCGGCAACATTTCAAAGGGCCTTACACCAGGTCATACACCCGGACATGGCTCCCCACGCATTCGCGTACCAGGATGACATCATAGTGATCGGACGCACGAGGGAGGAGCACATGGCGAATTTGAAGGAAGTGTTCCGGAGACTGAAGGCGGCAAACTTAAGGATAAACACAGATAAGTGCCACTTCTTCAGGGAAGAGCTGTTGTACCTGGGCCACCGGATAACAAGTCAAAGAATTGGTATGGATCCTGGAAAGGTTGCAGCGATCACGGAATTGGAACCACCGACAAACGTGAAAGGAATACGACAATTCATAGGGATGATTCTGATTTCGCTGGGATTGCAAGGCCGTTAAACGATCTCCTACGAAAGGGAACAAAGTGGGAGTGGACGGCAAGACACCAAGAAGCGTTTGAGACGTTAAAATCACGTTTAGCAGAGGATCCAGTGCTAGCATGCCCCGATTTCACGAATAAGTTTGTGCTGCAAACAGATGCCAGCGACTACGGCGTGGGTGCAGTGCTGACGCAGGACACGGATGGGGGCGAGCGAGTGGTCGCTTACGCCAGCCGAACGCTGATAGGCGCAGAGAAGAATTACTCGGTGACGGAGTGCCTGGCAATAATATGGGCCATTCGGCAGATGAGACCATACCTGGAGGGGTACCAGTTCGACGTGATCACGGATCACATGGCGCTGAAGTGGTTGAACAACATAGAGAGCCCACTCGGAAGGATCGCGAGATGGGTCTTCGAATTGCAACAGTACGATTATGTTATCAGCTACAGAAAAGGCAAGCTGAACGTAGTCGCGGATGCACTTTCCCGCCAGCCGATTGTGGAGAAGCTGAGGAGTGCCACAGCAACCGAAGACGCGGAATGCATTTGGATAGGCTCACTGAAGAAGGAAATAAAGGAGAACCCACAGAAGTATCCGGAATACGTCGAGGAGGCAGGCCTGGTTTACCGACATGTTCCACACAGAGCCGGGAGCGAGGAGGTGGCATCGTGAAAATTATGTGTGCCGATGGACATGAGGCAACAGGTGCTGAAAGAGAACCACGACACACCAACAGCAGGACATCTAGGCGGAAGGAAAACGATTGCGAAAGTAGCAGCAAGGTACTTCTGGCCAGGGATGCAGAGGGACGTGAGGAAATATGTCAGAAAATGCGAAACATGCATGCGGTATAAACCGAGCCAGATGCAGGCCGCAGGGTAAATGTTAACACAGGTCCCAGAGGAGCCTTGGGCGACGGTATGTGCGGACTTCGTGGGACCGTTGCCGAGGTCCAAGCATGGGAACACCATGCTACTAGTGATGATCGATCGCTTCTCAAAATGGACAGAAATGGTCCCAATGCGAAAAGCCACAACAGAGACGCTGCAGAAGGCAATTCGTGAAAGGGTCATCGCTAGATACGGGGTGCCAAAGGTAATGGTGACGGACAATGGTGTTCAATTCACCAGTAGGAGCTTCAAGAAATTCCTCGAGGAGCTCGGAGTTCGTCATCAGTTCACCGCACCATACACGCCGCAGGAAAACCCGACGGAAAGGGCGAACAGGACGGTGAAGACGATGATCGCCCAGTTTGCAGGAAAGGACCAAAGGACGTGGGACGAGAACTGGCAAGAATTGATGCTGGCGGAGAACTCGAGCGTGTCGGACTCCACAGTGTACTCTCCATGCTTCATCACCCAAGGCAGAGAGCCAAGAATGCCGAAAGCAATATTCGACCAAGGGGCATTGGGGACAGGAGAAGCACAAGCCACTCCCTCAGAAAATGCAGAAAAATTGCAGGAAGTGTTCGAGCTGGTGCGGAGAAACATGGAGGGCGCGGCGCAGGAGCAAGCTCGGCACTACAATCTGAGGAGGCGGGAGTGGAGCCCGAAGATGGGCGACACAGTGTGGGCAAAAGAACACCATCAATCTAAAGCGGCCGACGGTTTTGCGGCGAAGCTAGCGCCGTGATACGACGGGCCATATATAGTGACAAATTTCATTTCGCCGGTGATCGCCGTGCCACGTCACGGGAACATAAAGAAAGAGAGGAGAGCCCACATAAGCGACCTAAAAGCCCAGGCGGAGGAATCGGCACCGCAAGCGTAGGGCAGAAGAAAAGGAGAAGGTGCAATCAATAATAATGTCAAAACAAAACAAAAAGACAGAAGGGGGAAAGAAACAACCGAAAGCCAAACAAACGGAGAAAGGAGGAGACTCCCGCATAACGGGAGCAGAAAAGAGGACAAAAGAACCGCAAGAACGGATTTATTCCAGGCAGCAGGCCTATAAAAACGCAGCGGGGGACACCGGCCGGCCTTCTTTAATTCGCATAGCAACCCGAAAATGAACAAGACGTCATCGCACACCTCACCAGTGGTCTCCTCCGACGAGAGCGACCTGGAAATAATGGACCTACCAGGATGGGACGTCCGGCGGCTTCAGGCAACAAGGAGGGTCCTCCGGGTGATGGCCCAGGGGGCCAATGGAGGGAGGGCGATCCCAGTGGGCAGAGCCAGGACAAAGGAGGAGGACCACCGGCCGAGCCTGGAGCTACAAGCACTGCGAAGGAGGAGGAGGAGTAGCCAGGACCGGAGAAGGACCAGAGGTAGGTTGGCCGAAGAGATGGCCAGAGAAGCGGTCCGCCGATGGAAGGCGGATTCAGCTGCAGGACGTGCCGCGATGCTCCGAAGAGCGGCGCGCCGGAGGTGCCGGCAGAGCAGGGCCACCCGGCGGGGCCGTTGGGTCAGGAGGCAAGGAGAAGGAAGGCGCAGGACGCGCGGATAAGGAGGATGACGGGGCCACGGGAGTGGCCAAGCCGGAAGTGGCAGCCGGCGAGGCCACCCACCCCGCACCCGCAGGAACCGAAGGAGAAGAAGGCAGAGGAGGAGCCATGGATGCGAGGTCCATGGTTGTGGCCAGCCCCGATGGAGAGGCCGAGGCTGGAGAGGCAAATCTCCTGCCCGGAGAAGAGGCCTCCGAGGCCGTGCCTGAAAAGAGCAGAATCGGCAGGAGATGGAGGAGCAGTGCCGGAGCATAACTGGCCGCCAGAACTGAGGAGTAAGGTGGAGGAAGAGGCCAGGAGGAGGAGGAAGAAGTCGGGCCGGTGGAGTGTGGTTTGGCAGATCGGTCAAGAGAGTTTTCGGGTGCGCGGAGGCCAGAGCGGAATACGCGTCACCCGAAAACTATAGCACAAACAAAAGAAAAAAATATAAAATAAAGAACTAAAAACGAAACAATTACAAAGTCACAAAAAAAGGAGGGGGTGGAGCAAGCATGTCAGCACGGCAGCGTCGGATGGGCCAGCGCTGCTGTGTTTAGAAAAACGGAAAGGGAGAAATGCGTCGAGCACAGACGGCATGCGGGGGCAGCAGCGGGGGCAAGAGGAACTCGCACGGCGTCGCGCACGAAAGAAGGAGGAGGAGGAATCACCGGACGGCGGGGAACGAAGCGGCCGGCGACTGCGCAGCTGTGTTTACAAAATGCACAAAACACAGAAATGCATTTGGAATGTCCAGGGGGGGATCGCGGGGTATCTGGACGAAGTCCGGTGACCGGCACAAAAACAATGCGGATCGGAGGCCCAAGCAGGGAAATCGGGGGAGGGACAATAAAGAAAGCCCGCCGATAGAAAGACGGCGGGATTGGAGAAAGCTAACGGAGAAAGTAAATGAGCGGAGGATTGACGGCAGGAAGTAGATTTGCAAGGATTAACGGGCTCCTCGGGCACTATATAAGGAGGGCCCCTGGAGCAAATCAGGACCGAGTCTTCTAGGGAAGCTGGAAGAGTTGAGTGAAAGACCCCCCGGGGGTAAGTCTGACATTCAAGTAGGAAAGTTTCCTTAGAGGAATAGGAGTACAGGCCGAAGGACCCCCCGTGGGTAAGTCCGACAGTCTTAAGTGCGGGCTTTTAAGCGAGTGAGCAAGGATATTCGATAAATAGCTTAAGGACCCCCTGTGGGTAAGTCCGGCGGCGGTACGCGAGTCGAGCAAGGAGCAAGGGGAAAGGATCAAGGATCCGCGGCAAAGCTGAGGCCCAAGGGTAAACGAGTCGGGTGGAGTTATTCCCGGACACAACAGGAATCCTGGTGTAGTGGCGGCAACGACGGATCAGCCTGGCGTACGCCTTGCCTGCTCCTGACCGTTCGATCCAGGTGTGATCCTGTAACGCGAGGGATAGCCGGCTCGGGAACTCAAGCCAAACAGTAAAACCACGCAGGGACACCCCGGGAAAGTCAAGAGAATCCTGATCCAGGCGCTGGAGCGTATGCACAGCGTATCACCTGGAGTCAAAGGAGACGCGACGCCCAAACCTCTGGCCTACCATAGATCCTGCGGGGCGTAGGCACGCAGGTGTTTGGAGGCGAGTGGCGAACGCGACCGGGGGCGTGTCCTGTGCGGTAGGTAGGCCCTTCGTGCCTTGATCCGGCTGCTAAGCAGCGAGGAGCATATTCTGCCCGGCGTAGGCCTGGGAGGTGTGCCACTCGGCCTGTTAACACGGATTAGGTGCCGGCCACGGCGAAAGGGCAAGTGCAGCGAGCCAAAGTTTTCGAAGATCCACGGCACCCGTACAGGAGGAGCAGTAACAGCAGAGGCGACGACGAGGGAGCGACGACGACAACGAGGAAGCAGCAGCATCGACGAGGGAGCATCAGCGTCAGAGGAGCAGCGACGACGAGGGAGCGGCGGCGACCGAGCAGCGGCAGCAGAAGACTAGCGCAGACGACGGCAGCCATCGGCTGAGCCAAACAGCCGGTGAGATTCTCTTATTATTTGTAAAGTAAAGATAATAAAGGTGATTTGATTAAAACGAAGCATTCCGTGTTAGTTCTGGGCTCGGGAAATCACGTCGAATCTATAAATTCGGTGGAACTTACCCTCAACCTCTGTGAGCTAGTCGCGGCATTTGTTGCGAACAAAATATAACAAAACAGTTCGTTACAACACTATATGATTTTTTAATAAAAGTTTAGCTGAAAGTTCGTGGGAGGGAAGTTTGCGTTGAGCTGAGCTCAGGGAAGGTTGGTAATCAAGGAAGTGTACACACACCGGCAACTTAGCCAGAGATTTCTCACTTGTACTGGTAAAAAAACATTCTTTGTTTTGTAAGATAGCCAAGGGTTGTAGGATTGGAAATCCTCTGATTGGGATAAGATTTCTCCAAGTCTTGCAGCTTGGGCTGTGGGCTATGTCTAAGCAGAAAAAGATCAATAAGGTTTCGCTTATCGGATGGCCAGAGAGGCCTTATAGTAGATAGAGTTCTGCTCTGTTAACCATACGGCAGGCTTCTTATCTTTTTTTGGTTTGGTTTTTGGACCAAATTTCAGTGCTCTCAAGGCTATTATTGAGGGCTGGAGTAAATTTTTGGATAGTTTGGTAAAATCTTGGTTGCTCGAAAGTATTTTGAAATAATTAACCCCTACCATAGGAATACCATAGGAGTCTTCGTATGGCTTCGAAAAATTTCTGGCTTTGAGCTTTTGAAAAGAAGGGATGTTTCTATATATTATATCTATGGTCATAGAAGCAGCGCTTATTCAGCGCTCTCCAGAGAGATACGATGCTGAGTATCTGTTTCAATACTAGTCAATGGTGTTATATGCACACTTAATATTTTATATATATATTGACCACCCACTGTACCAAGATTACTTAAAGGGTACACACTGTAACACTTTGTCGCAGTGTTTATATTATTCAAGGTTTCGGTCATAAACCTAAGTGGCCGAAATATGAATCGCCCGCTGTGCTTTTGCTGTACGGCGAAAAGTGCATATGTCCACATATATGTATGTCTATATGCCTCCACCTAAGCGAGCATAGCTATATACTTGCCGCTTTTGGCAGCGCAGCCACGAGACTTAGACTTTCTTAACTCATAAGTAAATTTGTAAAGAACAGAAAACTCTTATGAGCTCGGAGCGGCAACAACAGCTGCTCCGAAAAGAATTTTAAATAAAATATAAAGAATGATGAAACTAAATGATCAACTATCTGTATAAAATAATTGGGAACGGATCTACGTTGGACACCAACTTCAACAACAACATATATTTCAATACAAGGAGATCCTTCGTGATAACAATACATGGCGACCGTGACAGGACCTGGACACTTGGAATCAAGACATCAAAGGATCAACATTTAAAAAAAAAAAACCTTAAAACCAGCAGCAGCCTATTTCCGCCACTTATGAGACAAATGAGGAAACAAAGATCGCAGTAAGTAGAGTATGATGTGTGAAAAAAGAAGTCGTGTGGTTCAATGATTAAAAGCCAGAAAGGCTGAGCTACTGAAGCTATTAAACAGCGGAAGTAAATTAAATTGGAACAGCTCGGTGAAAATACATGCCGAAGTTGAACATATTAAATATTTATTAAATGAAAGAAAAAGTAAAACCACAGCCACACACACATCCTCCTACGCTGCAATCGAAAATATAGCTAAAACAAAATCAAATCCACCACCAAAGCAGGAAATACCAAAGCTAATGAAGAAGTGCCCTAACGACTGCGAGGGACCACTCTACTCACCTTACTGCGAGTTCACCTGTACCCGAGAAGCGAGACCCGAGAAACAAGGGAGAAAGGAAACCGACAGCGCTACCTAGAGCGCACTTTTTTTTACCATGCACTGCGTTGCATAATTTTTTTATATAGGATAAAAAATTTGTGTACAATTGAGCGACATTAAAGTTGCCCAATTAGCGTGTGGCCTGAAAACCATACAAAAAAAACTAGGCAGGTTTTTTTTATGTAAAAAATAACTATAATATATATATGTCGTAGAATGGCTAGTTTGCCCATTGTACGTGTGCGTACAGCTTTGGTGTAGCGACACATTGTCGCAGCTGTTTATACAACGCTTTGTTGGAATTGAGACTTCTGCCGCCATGCTATTAAATGTTCTGAATGGTCGACCAAAGCCGGAGGAGGGCTTCGCTGAATACGGTAGCCATATTGTGACGCTATTTATGTCAAAATGGAAAGCCAAGGATTTGGAAGAAATAGCGGTATCTGTGACTCTGGCTCACATGGCGCAAATAGACAACAAGTTGACGCACTGGGTTTTTGAGCTACAATGAGCTACAACAACAGTTACACGCACACTCTTTCAAAAAGCGCAGTATAGACGACAATTCAACATGACTGGACCGAAGGATTGGTCAAGTGTTAAGTGCTTTAAGTGTGATGAAATAGGACATTTTGCAGGCCGAACGTATGAGAATCGGGTAGATATCTGCACAGTAGCTCCACCGACTGGAATAATAAAGGCGTCCCGTGAGTCTATTCCATTTTGTTTTGATTCGGGTGCTGAATTCTCCTTAGTGGAAGAAAGCGTCATGGATAAATTTAAGGGAAAAAGAATAAATAACATTGTAAAACTTAACGCTGAGGGTACATAGGTGGTAAGCATTTTTGCAATCGTTTGAGTTCGACTTAGAGTAGAGTAAAAAGGTGAACGAATGGCGCACGCTATGACAAGCGCAGGTTTGATAGTAATAAGGTAAAAATTGTTAAACATAGTTTAGGCGATCACCTTCTGCTTAAGAACGAGGAGCGTCATCAAACTAAGCTTGACCCTAAATTTAAAGGGCCGTTTGAGATTGTCAAAATACAAAATGGAGATAGATAACTGTTAAATTCCTTAGCAAGTAAGCGAACTTACAAATATTCCCATGAATTCTTAAGAGCTTTGCCGAATAATCAGCTAATACGCGAAGATAGAGACGGCATAAATTAATGTATAGAGATATTCCGAAAAAGAATTTAATGTTATTTCAATGTGTTAAAGGAATTACACAATTGTTAAAATGTGCCAAAGGAAATGCACATTTATATATATATACACTAGGGTGGGTCGATTGAAAAATCGCTTAGGCACATATGATTTTTGGATTCTAGGGATCAAAATAAGAAACTTTGCTCAAGAGACCATACCTCTAAAATGAATTCTGATGTCCCTCGTTTTAACGTGAAGGAAAAATCCTGTTTTGACCCATTTAGAGTGCCCCAATCGAGTCCAAATGTATGAACGACCCCCACTAACTTTGGAGGGTCGACCCACCAATGCTTGTGGTACCCCCCTAGGATCCCACAGGAGGGATTCTCCCTTACAAAAATATCACAAAATCACAGCACCTAAAAGTATGCTATGAAAATGTAACTCAAAACCTGTTGCTCCGCCCACCGCCTCTCCTCCTTTTCGTCCCTTGGGGGCCCCAGGGGGGTACCACAGGGGGGTATGGGTGGGACGACCCTCCAAAGTTAGTGGGGGTCGTTCATACATTTGGACTCGATTGGGGCACTCTAAATGGGTCAAAACAGGATTTTTCCTTCACGTTAAAACGAGGGACATCAGAATTCATTTTAGAGGTATGGTCTCTTGAGCAAAGTTTCTTATTTTGATCCCAAGAATCCAAAAATCATATGTGCCTAAGCGATTTTTTTCACCCCCTACAAATCGAACCGCCCTAATATACACATATATGTATATACATTTATATATTTATATAAGTGATTTTTATTTTGAAAGCTTTTGTCTAATACATGAAATAAAAATAACCTGTTTAGGAATAAAGAAAAGTTTAAAGTGAAATTAAATCTCGTGGTATTGAAAACTAAACACACGAGGACGTGTGAGTTGTCAGGAAGGCCGTGTCGTAGACAGAACTCTGTGTTACGCAGTTGAGTTGGGTAGCGTCTCTAGCAACGAACAGAACTTGCTGTGCAATGTGCTAGAAAATGGAAACTATTGAGGAATTTCCGACATATATATAAGTCCAAATAAGGCAATTTACGATTAAATGAGCCAAACTGAATGGCGAATAAATAATAAATTAAATTATACACTTTTTGTAAAAAATTATATACCAATTTACGAGAAAATACCCAAAATGGGCTTAATAGATGTAAAAGAAGTGGAGTCCACAGCAAATGCAATAAATAAAATTGAGTCAAAACAATGAACACAGAATTAACAAACATTTTATTATCAATTATTGTATTCATTCTAAGCGCATTCATTTTGTACAAAGCATATATTTTTCATAATAAATGTATAGCAAAGAGAGCCATTAATAAAAGCCAGGACAACGATCTGGACAAAATATAAAACAAAAAAAAAAATAAAACAAAAAAAATATATATATAGCCAGCAATAATTAAAAAAAAAGATGTTATACTAGGAAACGCTCTAATGGCAATATTTACATCCGTGATATATTGAATACGATTTTATATGTGTCTGAATAATCTTATTTTTATGAACAATGAAAATAAAACAAGAAAGGAAAACTAACTTCAGGCGGAGCCGAAGTTGATATACCCTTGCAGTTAAGGTTGTTCCATTTTCGACCGTTCAGTTATATGTCGTCCATAGGGTATTGTGGGCCGATCCTTATGAAATTTGGGAAGTCGAATTATATTGCCCAAAATAGAATCCGTAGAAAATCCCATCATTCTAGCTTAAAAGACAATTCCGATCTTTCAGTTATATGGAAGCTATATGATATAGTCGGTGATCCATATGAAGTTCAGCAAATCAGGATTGTTTTGCCCAAAATAGAATCTCTACCAAGTCCCATCTTTCTAACTTAAAAAACACCAAAGATGGAAGAGATGGAAAGAAACACCAATTCCGATCGTTCTATGACAGCTATAGGATATAGTCGGCCGATCCTTATGAAATTTTTGTAAATAAAATATTTTGGCCAAATATATCATGTGTGGAAAGTCCCAACCCTCTAACCTAAAAAACACCAAAGTTATGGCATTTCCGATCAATCAGTTATATGACAGCTATAGGATATAGTCGACTGATCCCGACCGTTCCGACTTATATACTACCTTCAAGGAAAAGAAGGATGTGTGCAACGTTTCAACTCGATAGCTCTAAAACTGAGAGGCTAGTTTGCTTAGAAGCCCACAGACAGACGGTCATGCTTATATAACCTCAGGAGGTGATCCTAATCAAGAATATATATACTTCACTGCGTTGCACACTTTTGACCAAAATTATAATACCCTCTGCAAGGGTATAATGAAAAGCAAATAAATAAAATAAAGAAAATTTTATACGAAATAATCTAAATATGAATACACAAAAAGCCATAAACAAAACATATGAACGGGACCCATATTTCAATAAAAGAGTTCAGCAGTTAGTATCTACAACCCCTGTTAGTGTGTACGAGCTAGAAATTCTTTATATAGACACATTTTACCGCCATGTCTTACCATTGTTTCACTGCACCGCAACCCACAAAGGAATAGTACTAACAATATATTGGCGACCGTGACAATTTCGGGGGTAGAACAATTGTTATGATGGTATCTAAGAAATAATTCATACCCATAATATAATGGAATGGAATGAACTATCAAAAGAACCATCAAACATTAAAGCAAAATTTTACAAATCACATAAGTAACACAAAATAGACCGATACATAAAACAACGGGTAAGAAACACGTAGAAATATTAGTTAAATGCTTTAATGAAGCTCGAATATTAATATATAAACACAGAAACAAGTTTAATCAAATTATTGGTCTTTAGTATCAAAGTTTTTGATCAGACTAAGATCCAACCTAACATCTATTAGAGAAAGGTTCAAGATTGATATTTCAATACCTAATATTCTTAATACTTCAATAACTATTGAAGCTGGTGACGAACCAACGCCAAAAGAAGTTATTGACCAACAAGAAATAGAAGAAAGAGATATTAACAACCTCACGATTCCGGCAGTCCTTATTCAATCTGAATTATCAGACCAGGACTTGACCGACTCGGATTTTAACGACAGCATTGTAGAATTAAAACCAACCACAATGGCTGATGAGAGTATTGCTCAAAGGGCATACATTAAAGAAATATCGAAAGGATACACCTTCAATGATTCATAACAGCTTTGAAGTTAGTTAACCTAACTAAAGGCACATTCGAGAGTTTAGCTGTAGAAGTAATTAAATCCAAAATAATTGGATCAACTTTATACAGAGTTCAAAATAAAACCACGATTGAAACTGTGAGCATGGCCGCCTCAAAACAATATCGGAAGCAGGCAATTTTGCAACTATGAATGAAGCCGTCACAAAGTACATACAATGCAGTACTGAAATGACAGGCAATGCCAATTCAATATTGTACACCCAAGAAGAAATAATTATCGCGGTAATAATTTCAGAAACAATTACCGCGGTAGAGGTAATAATCGAGGTAATTATAGTAATACCGGATATTACCAAAATAACGGATATAATCAAAACAATGGTTACTACAGAAATAACAATAATCAGAATAACAGTTACTACAGAAACACCAACCGCGGTGGATACAACCGCGGCGGAAATAGCCGTAGGGGAAACAACAATAGTAACGGCAATAATAACAATAACCAAAAAAACAACATTAGGATAGCCCAAACGAATTTGGAAAACTCTCAAACGCCTTTAGATACACGACAGTAAAAAACAAAAAAATTCACCCCTATAAATCTCAATCAAAGTACATTCGTCAGTTTCATAAACGCAGCAACAGGAAAAGAATTAGTTTTTCTACTAGACACAGGTGCGGAAACATCCATATCGAATGAAAATTCTGATAATTTCCAAAACATTCAAGATAATCACATCATAAAAATACAGGGTATAAGCCAGGAAGTTACCAAATCAAAAGGCATAACTTCTATCGAAATTCAAACTTCTAGGTACATTATCCCACACGATTTCCATATAGCAAATTTGCAATTCGCTATTCCTTGTTATGGGCTACTGGGAATCGATTTTATCAAAAAATACATTTGTTAATTAGACTTCGAGCCGCCTGAAAACTGGCTTGTAATTAGACCAAATAACCTCAAATAATCTTATGTTCCACTAACATACAGTTCTGGCAACAACTCCTTAATTCTGCCAGCAATATCCCAAGTTGTCCGAAAAATTGAAATAAATTTTGAAAAAAACAGTGTATTAATTCCGAATCAAGAAATTCATAAGGGTATCTATATAACAAATACCATAGCAAAAGTCCAGAATGCATATATAAGACTAATAAATACCACAAATATAGATCAGGTAGATTATATTAAAAATATTCATCATGAACCACTTTCACACTACGAAATAGTAAAACCAGACTTTGAAAACCGTCAAAAACTTGTATTATTATTGGTACTTTCAAAAAACTTCCCACCTCAATTCAATGATCAACTTATATCACCCAGTAAAGTGATGTATTCGGACTAGAAACCGAAGCGATCACTACAAATAATTTCTACAAACAAAAACTGAGATTAAGTGATTATGAACCCGCATATACAGAAAATTACAGAAATCCTCATAGTCAACAAGACAAAATTCATAAACAAGTCCAAAAACTCATTAACGATAAAATAGTGGAACAACCTGTATCACCTTATAATAGCCCACTTTTGCCCACCAAAATAAAAATGACTATCGTCAATTTAATAAAAAACTCTTATCTGATAAATTCCCACGGAAACACATGCCCATTTCCTAGAATCGATGACATTTAAGATCAACTAGGTAGAGAAAAATATTTCTCATGCCTCGACCTAGTGTCCGGTTTTTACAAAATTGAACTCGAAAAAACTTCACGAGATAGCTCCAAACTCCCCTCAGAGAATGATGAATATAGCTTTCTCCGGATTGGAACCTTCGCAAGCATTTCTTTATATAGATAACTTAATAGTCATAGGTTGCTAGGGAAAACACATGCTCAATAACCTATCTGATGTTTTCGACAACCTAAAGTTACATCCTGAAAAATGTTCATTTTTCATGCATGAAGTCACTTTCCTAGGACATAAATGCACAATAAATAAATAATAATTAAATAAATAAATAAAGATCATGTAGGAAAAATGTAAAATTCGAATGGACAACAGAATTTCAAAACGCTTTCGAACATCTTAAATCAGCATTAATAAACCCAACTCTGTTGCAATACCCAGATTTTAGCAAAGAATTTTGCATAATTACAGATGCTAGCAAATACGCTTGTGGAGCAGTCATAACCCAAAATAAAAATGAACTACAGCTTCCAGTTGCTTACGCATCAAGATCCTTTTCAAAAGGTGAAAGCAACAAGAGCACTAAAGAACAAGAATTAGCAGCTTTTCATTGGGCAATAACATACTTTAGACCATATATTTATGGTAGACATTTCACTGTCAAAACAGACCACAGAGCACTTACCTATTTATTTTCAATGGTAACTTCCATTTCTAAACTAACACGAATGAGACTTGAATTAGAGGAATATAATTTTACGGTGGAGTATCTAAAGGTTAAAGATATGTATGAAGCCGATGCGCTTTCTAGAATAACAATCACCGACTTGAAAAACATACAATACAATACAAAAACCATAAATAACTGAAAGTCTCTACCAGAAACCAAAGTAGACAAAAATCCTGCGCAGGAAGAGAACAAATAGAATTGCACAAAGCAATCCATAGGAAAAGGTTTAAAGGCCCACGTATACGAAGTCATTAATAATGATGAAGTACGTAAAACAGTGACCTTGCATGTAAAAAACAATATGTGTCTATTTAAGCACGGAAGGAAAATTACAGCAAGATGTTAGCGATTTGTATACTAATGGAACCCTTGACTTAGGTCAATTCTTTCAAAAGCCTTGAAAAGCAAGCCGGTATGCACAAAATCAGTCAACTCAAAGTGGCACCGTGGGAAAATATCTTTGAACATGTTTCAATTGATAATTTTAAAAATATGGCAATTATATATTGAAATCATAAGGAGTAGCGCTTCTTAACCCGGTGACCATAATAAAAAATAATAAAGAAAAAGAAGCTATATTGTCTACATTCCATGACGATCCAATACAAGGTGGTCACACAGGCATTACAAAAACCTTGGCCAAGGTCCAGAGACACTATTACTGGAAAAATATGTCCAAAGACATAAAAGAGCACATAAAGAAATGCCAAAAGTCTAAAACAACTAAACACACTAAGACCCCATTAACTATAACTGTAACTCCGCAAAGAGCTTTCGATAGAGTAATTGTGGATACAGTTGGTCCACTACCAAAATCAAAAAATGGAAACGAGTACGCGGAAAAGCATATCCGATTTACCTAAATATCTGGTAGCCACACCAATACCAAATAAAAGTGCAAATAAAGTAGCAAAATCTATATTTGAAGATTTTATTCTCAAGTACGGTCCTATAAAGACATTCATTACGGACGTTCATGGGAACGGAATATAAAAATTTCATTATTGAAGGTCTATGTAAAAATTTAAATATTAAAAACATAACTTCGACTGCACATAACATACCAAACTGTAGGTACCGTAGAGCGAAGCCACAGAACACTCAATGAGTACATTCGTTCATACATCTCAGTTGACAAAACAGATTGGTATGTATGGCTACAATACTTCGTCTATTGTTATAATACGACCCCCTCTATGGCATATGACTATTGTCCATACGAGCTAGTTTTTGGTAAAACTTCAAATTTACCAAAATATATTAATAGCATAGAAACCATAAAACCTCTTTATAATATAGAAGATTATGCTAAGAAATCAAAATTCAGATTAGAACAGGCATTTAAGAGCGCCAGACTAATGCTATAGAATATCATAAAATAACACAAAAAATTGTTTACAACAAAACTAGTTTAGATTTTGAATTAAAAATAGGAGATCAGGTTTTATTGAAAAAATTAAACAGGACATAAGCTAGATTTTAAATATACAGGCCCTTATAAGGTAGAACAAATAGGAGATAGAGATAATATAACTATATCAGATAATAAAATTAAAAAACAATTAGTACATTACAGTAAAGTATTTCATAATCAACCACAATTTCATATATATATCACGTATGGCCATACATAAAAACATATAAAAAAACAAGAAGGGAAAGCTAAGTTGCAGTTGTGCCATTTGCGATCGTTCAGTTATATGGCGGCTATTGTATATAGTTGGACGATCCCTATGAAATTTGGCAAATAAGATTATTGCCAAATAAGAATATTGCCAAATAAGATTATTGCCCAAAATGGAATCTGTACCAAGTCCCATCTTTCTAACTTAAAAAACAACAAAGTTATTCCAATTCTGATCGTTCTATGACAGCTATAAGATATAGTCATATATAGTCAGAGAAATTTTGTACATAAGATATTTTGGTCATCTGTACCAAGTCCCATCTTTCTAACTTAAAAAACAATAAAGTTATTCCAATTCTGATCGTTCTATGACAGCTATAAGATATAGTCATATATAGTCAGAGAAATTTTGTACATAAGATATTTTGGTCAAATATAACAAGTGTGGAAAGTCCCAACCTCTAACTTAAAAAACACCGAAGTTATGGCATTTCCGATCAATCAGTTAAATGGCAACTATAGGATATAGTCGGCCGATCCCGGCCGTTCCGACTTATGTACTACCTGCCAGAAAAAGAAGGATGTGTGGAAAGTTTCAACTCGATAGCTCTAAAAGAGAGAGACTAGTTTGCGTAGAAACCGACAGACAGACAGACGGATATGCTCATATGGACTCAGGAGGTTATCCTGATCAAGAATATATATACTTTATAAGGTCGGAGATGTCTCCTTCACTGCGTTTCACACTTTTGAATAAAATTATAATACCCTCTGCAAGGGTATAAAAAATGAAAAAATGACCAAACAATAAAAAAAAAAATAAGAGAAAAATAAACATACCCAAAATAACCCCACATAATATACGCATATTTTTGAGCGATCAGCGTTTTGATAGCGACCCAATTAATAATACGAGATTCAATTTTTTGTATTCAATTTATTGAGAGCTAATTCCGCGCAATAAAAAAATACCGGCCCGTCAATAACAACTCCCAAAATAACAAGAAGAAGAACCACTGTGCTGCAGAAGCTCTTCCAAAGCTACCAAAAGCGCATGCGCTACAAAATGACAACAAAGTGCATGCGAAACTGGGAGACTAAGAAGAAGATTAAATGCCGCTGCAGATAAACAAATTATCAATATTCTAATTAGCCTATCTGGGGGCTGCTTAGCCCAACATCCTCCCCCCTATTGAAGGGTGGGTCTTCAATAACAACTGCCTGGAAGGGCAGCAGACACATCTTTTAAGAGATATTCCACGGGTTGCGTAGTTTAATTAAGAATGTTAAGAACTCACAGGGCGAAAAAGGCACACCAACTTCTTCCAAACCCTTGACCATGCATTGCTCCCCCCAATAGATAAATGCGGGAATCGAGTTCTCCTAACGAGTGCAGAGGGTCCGGAACATTGATTCTTCTCCTCTTCTCCTTCTGCAGCCTCCCGCGGTAGTCCATTGCGTCCAGAAACCACCCATCCAAATAGTGTATTTTGGGCAATTGGGAGGCAGTGACCTAAATGGATTTGGCCAACTGACAAAAGGTTCAAGAAGAGGCTGGCTCCAATTAGCAGGTCTGTGAAAGTTGGGATCAGCCAGGAGGATCCATCCGTAGCAAACTCAGTGCCGCCGAGACCGGTGACCGCTACAAAGCTTTTGGTGCGACAAAGCTGAAGTTGACTTGCCAGCCGCGATGAGATAAGGTGAACTTATCAGAGTCCAATAACACTCTGCAAGGCAGGAAGGCACCTGATCGACCACGGATGAGGATATTGGCGGTTGGCAGAAGCACTTCAGTAGGGCGATCCTGCGTCAAGACTGTGTTGATTGACTGGAAAGGTGGGTGGCGGAAACCAAGCCTCGTAGTGGTGGGGATTTGTTAGAGCTGGGCAGCTGCCCGCAATGGTGCAACAAAGCATGATATCGGTGATTGCACTTTGGGCAACGGGCAGCTGAACATCCACGTGCAAAATGACCGTCCTCCAAACATACAAAGCAGCGGGTCAGCCTTCGCACTTCTTCGTACCGTTGACTAATTGGCAAGGCAATGAAGCTTGGACATCTAGGAAGCGCGTACGCCAAAAAACCACACAGGGCGCATAGAGCTGGACGGGCGTTGATAATCATGCACGACGATCGGTTATTCGAAGATCTCCCTCGGCCCACTTGGTTAGCTGGTGGATACGCAGCCAAAGAAAAGTCAACGCATTCAAGAGTCCGGCACCTTTGCTCCAAGAATCGTACCATGGGCTGACTCGCGCAGGCATGAAATGAGCCACCGGAGCTTTTCCATTTTTGTTAGGTGAGGATGGCTGTCAATCGTGGTCTTAAAAAGGGCGAAGAAATCCGGCCAGTCAACATAGTCGCCGCAAAATGTTGGCATCGGCAACGGTGGCAAGGACTTTTTGGCTTGTATGGCATGGGTGAGACACCGGCACCGTCGAGAAGTGTGGTGTGGGCAGCGATTCTCATGGAGTGCTTGGCAACCTCCACCTGAATGTCCAACTGCACATCAGTCGCCAGCTGCGAGAATCTCCAATAAAGCTCACTCCCGATCTCGCTGAAGTTAAGGGGTTAGGTGGGTTTGCGTGGCCAAAAAGTAGCCTATTTTCAAAATTTTTTTTTTATATAAAGAATGAAATATTTTCTTGGAACTTTTAGGTTTCTTAAATATACATATTTAAAGAAGAATTGAAATTTTGAGAAAAATATATTTAACAGTTAGCCATTGAGACGTCATTTCCCATGATTCCTGGCAAAAAAGGTGCTTTCGCGTTGACAGCACAATTCCTGACAGAATCATCTAAAATGAAAAAACCAAATATTTTCCTTTAGTACAGACCTAAAACTAGAAACTGAACAAAGGAAAAAAAAATCAAGTTAAATTGAATTTTTCGGACACCTTTTTGCAAAAAAATTAAAATTTTGGTGAAATTTTTCGAACATTTTTCTGTTTTTAAATAGTTGTAATCAACGAAAAATAAAATCCTTCGTTCAAGTTCTAGATAATCATATCTCGAAGGCCTGTGCAAAATTTTATCAAGATCGGTTGAGCAGTTTCCAGAAATCTTGACAACCGACTTCAAAAACACAGTTTTGAGAAAAACGCGCTTAAAGTTTTCGCTCTACCTATACCTGACCTGGAGCGTCCACCTTTTCAGAGCTGTATCTCCGAAAGTTTTATTCGAATCGACTTGAAAGACCATTTTTAAGATTCTGTAGATTTTTATAAAAAAATAAAAACAAAACGATTTTTTTTTTGCCGCTAAACCCACCTAACCCCTTAAGCTCCTCCAACTCTTCTTGAAGCGCGGTGAGCCGCTCACGTAAACGCTTCTCCACTGATTCCAGCGCCATAATGGTGCCATCCTCATTCCGCGCTGCAGCCTTCACCTTATGATGCAGCGCCTCCATCTCCTGGCAGGTCACCTCTGCTCTTCTCCGCAGCATCCTTTCCCGGCTTGCGGCAGCAGATCCAATAGTTCCACATTTAGACTTCATCCCGTAAATTTCCACCGCGAGTGATGCAAATCGAAAACCAAGAGATGTTTGTTTTTTTTTTGTTTTCGTACCGCAGTTTTTTCAGTTTCTGGGGTAATTAAGCTGATTGAACTTCGGGCGCGATCACGTCGGGGTCACCAATGTTGAGCGATCAGCGTTTTGATTGCAACCCAATTAATAAGACGAGATTCAATTTTTTGTATTCAATTTATTGAGAGCTAATTCCGCGCAATAAAACAAATAGCGGCCCGTCAAGAACAACTCCCAAAATAACAATAAGAAAAACCGCTTTGGCACAGAAGCTCTTCCAAAGCTCCCAAAAGCGCATGCGCTACAAAATGGATACAACAAAGTGATGCGAATCTAGGAGACAAAAGAGAAGATTAAATGCCGCTGCAGATAAAGAAATTATCAATATTCTAATTAGCCTATCTGGTGGCTGCTTAGCCCAACACATATCTAGGATAAAACAAAAAGACAAAAAAAGTTACACAAAAAAAAAATTATATTTTTTATCTTATTGCTAATATCATTTCTTAAATTTTGTAAAATTTATATTAGAAAATAACTCCATTATATTGCGTTATTTTTCAAAAGGAGGGATATGTAATATGCACATATATGCACACTTAATATTTTATATATATGTATATATCGACCACCCGCAGTACCAAGAGTACTTAAAGGGTACTCACTGTAACACTTTGTCGCAGTGTTTACATTATTTTCGGGGTTTCGGTCATAAACCTAAGTAGCCAAAATATGAATCGCCCGCTGTGCCGAAAACTGTACTTGCTGTAAACTGTGTTTGCTGTACGCCGAAAAGTGCATATGTCCGCATATATATGTAACACGAGCGGACCTTATGCATGTTCATATACCTCCGCCTAAGCGAGCATGGCTATATACTTAAGAATGCATAGCCGTCTCTCCGTTACCGCTTTTGGCAGCGCAGCCACGAGACTTAGACTTTCTTAACTCATTAGTAAATTTGTAAAGAACAGAAAACTCTCATGAGCTCGGACCGGCAACAACAGCTGCTCCGAACAGAATCTTAAATAAAGTATAAAGAATGATACAACTAAATGTTCAACTATCTGTATAAAATAATTGGGAACGGATCTACGTTGGATACCAACTTCAACAACAACATATATATTAATACATGGAGATCCTTCGTGATAACAATACAAAGGATTCCTTTTAACGATTTTTAATGAAAAATTCCAGATTCCTGGACAAGCATTATGTTGGTTCCATCTTCAGCCAGATAGAGCAGTAGCGTAGATGAGGTTGCCTTGTAATGGTGGAGGATTATCTGCAGTATCCGTAGTAAATTGGGAAACTACAAAACAAATTGTCAATTTACTCAAACCATCAGGCACGCGATCTATGGGAAACCAAAAAATCAAACCAACTAGCCCAGTAATAAATGAGTTCACACCTTAATATGAAATATTAATGGACATCAATTAAATTTTAGGAATAAAGATTTTATGATGTTAGTCCCCGATGTTAAAAAATCCGACAAATAATAAAATATATACATATATTGTTGAGTTAAAAACTATTAATAGCAGCCGAAAAACTACACGCGTTTCAAATTATATTTTCAATATATTTATTTTGGGTTCAATTTAACCGTAATATATGCGGCTCCAATCAACTCCAAATCGCACCATACGCAAACCAAAGCTCCCCAAAGCGCATACGCTACAAACAACAATAAAGCACATGCGAAACTGGGAGACAAAACAGAGACGAATACATGCTGATTACAACAGCTGCAGCTTAGCATATTATAATTATTATACATGCATTTTTTGGTGACCGCTTGGCCCAACATACAAAACTAACTGAAATAAAAAATATTTCAATGGTGAAGTTTTTGTTAGTGTACGTCTGCTCAATTACTTATCTTTTTCGTTCTCATAAGCTTTGGTTAGCGGAGCGTTAAACAAATAGTTTGATATAACAAGCGAATACCATATGTGCAATGCATACCTGCTAGGCACGAGCATCCGGCCCAATGTTGTATCAGCATTTTGCCCTGTGTTCGTTTACTGCCTCCAGTCCGGTTTACAATAGTATTACAACACTTATATACTGCGTGCAAAGGAATAATGCGTGAAGCCGATATCTTCAAAACTAAGAGTCTAATTTGCGTAGAAACAGACAGACCCGAAGAGCTCTATGCTTATAGAGACTCAGGAGGTGATCCTGATCAACAATATATATACTTTAAAGGGTCGGAGATTTGTCCTTCACTGTGTTGCACACTGTTGGCACCTTGGCATTAGGTCCTACTACCCTATATTCACATTTAGTAATCTGATCTAATCAATGATCAGCATGTCGCAATACACAATAATCAGACCCTCAGTTTTAGAGCTACCGATACTTTGCACACATCCTTCTTTTGTTTGCAGGCAGTATATAAGTCGGAACGGCCGGAATCGGTCGACTATATCCTATAGCTGCCATTTAACTGAGTGATCGGAAATGCCATAACTTTGCTGTTTTTCAAGTTAGAGGGTTGGGACTTTCCACACATATTATATTTGTCCAAAATAGCTTATCTAAAATATTTCATAAGGATCGGCCGACTATATTCTATAGTTGTCATAGAACGATCGGAATTGGCATAACTTTTGCGTTTTTTAAGCTAGAATGATGGGACTTTCTACGGATTCAATTTTGGGCAGTCGATGGGGTTGATCGGCCAAATTTCATACGATCCGATATTATATAATAATATAAGCTACCTAACTGCAAGGGTATATCAACTTCGGCTCCGCCCGAAGTTAGCTTTCCTTTCTTTTTTTTTAATTCAATATATTTTTTTTTTGTTTTATTCACATTATTGACACTGTGTTATTGCTTATTATAAAATTGAAATATTTTTTTATTTTTTAATAAAAATTAATTTTTATACATAATTGGGACCTATTATTTTAAAGTTGCATTGGACGTCCTTTAAAACATTAACGGACTTTAACGATTTTAGCGCTAGCATCTTAAGAATTGACATTACTGTCAATACAAAGGTAATTAAGTTTCTAAATTTACATCCCCGGTCTTATCAGTTAAATTAGTTTTTATGGTAGCAGTCAGTGGTAACATATTGACGAAAGGAGATACTCCAGTTATTGTGTGTCATCCATCAAAATGTTGTGTGTTATTATCCAGGGTTGCTCGTGGAATTGCATAATCATAATAGACTCCGCACTCTTTCATTGAATTGAGGAAGTGGGGTGGCTGAGTAACCCGACCAATTTCCATATGCGTTGGTACAAGATATCGCTGAAGCGGGTTGAATTTTCTAGGATCCGTGGTGTTGACGTATGCTGGAGAAGCCGTCATTAAACATGAGGGGCCTTGTATTGCTGTAAAAGTTAGGGATAAATTAAAAAAATTTAAAAAAACAAGAAAGGAAAGCTAACTTCGGGCGGAGCCGAAGTTTATATACCCTTGCAGTTGAGTTACAGTCCGCTAGGTGGCGCCACGCATCTTTTATTAGTAGTTGGCCGATCCTTATGAAATTCGACAAATCAGATGTTTTTCCCAAAATAGAATCTGTACCAAATCCCATCTTTCTAACTTAAAAAACACCAAAGTTATGCCAATTTCGATCGTTCTATGACAGCTTTAGGATATAGTCGGCCAATCCTTATGAAATTTTGTACATAAGATATTTTGGTCAAGTATACCATGTGTGGAAAGTCCCAACCCTCTAACTTCAAAAACACCAAATTTATGGCATTTCCGATCAATCAGTTATATGGCAGCTATAGGATATAGTCGACCGATCCGGGCCGTTCCGACTTATATACTGCCTGCAAAGGAAAGAAGGATGTGTGCAAAGTTTCAACTCGATAGCTCCAAAACTGAGAGACTAGTTTGCGTAGAAACGGACAGACGGACATGCTCATATCGACTCAGGAGGTGATCCTGATCAAGAATATATATACTTTATAGGGTCGGAGATGTCTCCTTCACTGAGTTGCACACTTTTGACGAAAATTATAATACCCTCTGCAAGGGTATAATAATATATTTAAAATCGGACAAAAATCATTTATGGGATGTTACGTGTTCGGAGAGCAAAGTCATATACGAGTGCTGCTCCCAGCATAGGCAAATGCAAATTACAAGAACGATTTAGGGTAGTTTCCCTATTCTCTCCATTCGGTGCCTTTCCTTTTTTTTATAATATTTATTTATTTTTTCCATTCAAAATGGAAGTGGCTCTCGACAAGGTATCAACGGCAAGCCGTCAGAAAAATATTTGTCTTAATGGCGGGTTTTGGTTGGGCGGTCGATAAGACCGCGACTAGACTATGACGCTTGTTTCCCCTTATGAGTGGTTGCTAAAGGCGAAATTTCTATTACACTTGGAAAACGTAGCGGAACAATTTTTTATTAACGTTCGGAAGCCGAATTCTTTTTGTACACTCCTGCTCTTGGGGTGGCAAACGAAATGAACGGCTGCTTCTTCGCGAGTAAAACAGGCTGACCAGTGATCTCTGGAACTGCAAAAAACTTATTTTTTATGCTAAAGAGATTCATTAAAATGCTGAAGAGTATGGAATTAAGAATGTGTACAGAATTGATCGTTAATTTTACGAAACCAATGATCAACTGTTTAAACTCTTTCTGTCGCATATAGAATCGCATTTCATCCTGAAAAGCTTAGCATTTACTGCAGCAATAATAGAGGCCAGCTTGGCGGAAAATGGCATCAGAAGCTGATGTGGGCCGTCGAGAAGGAGTGTCTGCCGGGGCGATTGAATTAGAAAAAAATTAATTTTCGAATGAAAATATAACATTGATGAGACATTGGGGGAAAAGTATGGTATTTTTATTCTAATAAAAATGACCATTTAATTTCCACGATTGAATCCATATCATTTCACTAAATTCATATTATATGAAGAGGGGTCCGTGAACACCCCACGTACCGGGGCCGGTTCCGCTCTCGATGGCCCTGTTGTCATTTGCAATACTTTAACATATCTAACATTAACATTAAAAAAAAACAAGAAAGGAAAGCTAACTTCGGGCGGAGCCGAAGTTTATATACCCTTGCAGTTGAGTCGCAGTCCGCTAGGTGGCGCCACGCATCTTATATTATTAGATATATAGCGGATCGTATATAGTTGGCCGATCCTTATGAAACTTGGCAAATCGAATTATTTTGCCAAAAGAGGAATCCATTGAAACTCCCATCCTTCTAACTTAAAAAACAACGAAGTTATAGCATTTCCGATCAATCAGTTATATGACAGCTATAGGATATAGACGGCCGATCCTGATAACATTTAGCAGATCATATAAGTTGGCCCAAATTAGAATGCACAGAAAGTCCCATCCTTCTAACTTGAAAAACAACGAAGTTATGGCATTTCCGACCAATCAGTTATATGGCAGCTATAGGATATAGTCGACCGATCCCGGCCGTTCCGACTTATATACTGCCTGCAAAGGAAAGAAGGGTGTGTGCAAAGTTTCAACTCGATAGCTCTAAAACTGAGAGACTAGTTTGCGTAGAAACAGACAGACGGACAGACGGACCGACGGACAGACGGACAGACGGACATGCTCATATCGACTCAGGAGGTGATCCTGATCAAGAATATATATACTTTATAGGGTCGGAGAGGTCTCCTTCACTGCGTTGCATACTTTTAACCAAAATTATAATACCCTCTGCAAGGGTATAATAAATAAAAAGGTACTAAATATGGAATACAAGCTTGTCTGTTCTGTTAAATCTTGTAATAATTCAATTTCATTTTCCCAGCCTATCATTCATTGCGGGCTCTGCGAAAACGTTGTACACGCTAAGTGTTTACGGCCTCAGTTTCGGATGCCATTTCACGTAGGTCTGGTCTCAACTAATCAGGTATTTTATGAGTCGTTTAAAATCTGACATAAAGGCTGCGGATATAATTAAAATTAAAATACACCTATACTAGGCGCACGTCATCTTTCAAAAACTTATGCCCGTTCTGATGTTTATTATGATTTGTTTCGTCAGTCTTTGGGCAGAGAACATTTTCGTTTAAGTGCATCAGCCAAGTGCGGTGAATAAAAAAATTATCAAACCTAACTCCTACATGTTAGAAACTGACCAACCTTCCTCCCCATCTTCTGTAGCTGCAAAACACTAATTTTTTCACTAACACTAACCTATCAGATACCGGGCCGGACAATGGTGTCACTCGACCCGTGCCGAAAGTCAGATGGGCTGGCGGCCCGGTATGCAAATTCTGCCAAGTCTCAAAGAAGGGCATAGGATACCTGGCGACCCTTTGTTCTAAGAAGTCTTACCCGGTCTTCAAGGATCTCCGACCGGGTGGACGAGACCGTTCTCCGTAACTCGTGGGACCACAAATTAAAATAAACAACACAAATACAAACATGAATTCGGGCCCCAAAAGAGCCATGCCCATGAACTATGCAAAATAAGCGAAATAGTCCTTCCTGGTGGTCTATAGAGCTAGCAACCCTGACCAATGGGGCCAAAGCCGGAAACGAGGAGACACTCTAAACCGAATACAGGATCTCTTTGGATTCTTATAAAAGGCCATCCGAAAAGCGAAGCGCTCCTCATGGAACTTTTTCTGCTCGGACATCGAAAACACAACCCAAGCTGCGAGGCTTAGGAAAATTCTATCCCAATCAGCCACAACTCTGGGCTATCTAAAAAAAAAATAATGGCACTTAGACTAATACAAGTGAGGAATCTCAAGCTAAACGGCTAGAAGCCCATTTTTAAGGTTGCACCCCGGAAGCGGACGCCCGCCAAGTACAAATGCCCCTCCCAAAACCTTCAAACTGGATATAAACCGGAAATCCCTATAGTGTGCAATATACAGTTTCAAGCCCTTTAAATCGGACGGTCAAGACGAGATAATATCTGCTCAAATAAAACAAGCAGAAGACATTGCATTAAATATCTTTAACAGATCCCTTGCACGAGTCAAAATTTCACAGCAGTGGCTCAAATCGCGAATCGTCTTTCAAAACGGGCAAGCCATAGCATACGACCGTATAAGATTTCAGACCAATCAGTCTATCATCCTTCCTGCTCAAGACACTATAAAGAGTCATAGACATCTACCTAAGATCCACACTTAGCCTCACAACAATCTCCAACGTACAACATGCAACTCAAACATTAAAGGCAAATACCAACAGAAGCTCTGCGATCTTATAAGCGGAAAATTGCAAACCGTAGCCGACTGGACAAGCAGTTATGGCCTGGTTGTAAACGCGCAGAAAACAGAGTTAGTTATTTTCAGCAGGAAATACAAATTTTGCGCACCTCGTCACCCCAAGCCTAAACAACCCAAGGCTCCTTTTCAGCAGTAGTACCAAATACCTAGGGTATGGATAGGAAGCTGAACTGGAACTCAAACATCAAAGGTAAAACAACGCTACTGTAGCCCTCTTTACCTGCATAAGCCTGCAAAGCCATAGGAATAACGTAGGGCATGACCCCCTACATTGTAAGCTCGATCTGCACCGTCATAGTGTGAGAGGATGGTTTTCTTAGTGGTCTCATAGGTTTATTAATGTGTGGATATGTTAGATATAGTTTACATAATTGTCTGTTGGTCTTAACTTATGCGTCGTTTCTGCTCTATTTGTTGCTTAAGACTAACTACTCGCAGCTTTATTAACAGTCTCCTCTACTATTCGATAACAGCTTCTGTTATCCTACATTTGATTGCTGCTTAGCTGTTTACATTCGGCCTTTCCTGATAAATTCTCAGCGTCCTCGCGAGATTCTTAGATGGGGTCGTCCTTCGAGTCATCGTCGTCATCTTGGTCATCTTCTGGAAGTTCACACCAGCGCTTCATCTTGTCGGATGCATAAACCGACTTATAATGTCTCTGCTTTCGTTGGGCCTGGGGGATATCTTCCACTAGATATAAGTCGTTTGGCAACACCTTGTTGACAATAAAAGGTCCTTTATAGCGAGGCTCCAATTTTCTGGAAGTACCCGTGCTGCTTGGCTCGTTCTCCACCAGTACAATATCTCCTAGCTTATATTGTGTGGGCTTAGCGTGTTTTGCGTCGTACCGTTTCTTGGCTGCAGCTCTTTGATCGTTGACTCTAGTTGCAGCGTCTGCTCGTAGCGTATCTAACTCGACATCTGTCATCATCCTCTGCTCTTGATTCTGGATCACGCTGGTCAGGGTGTTCTTTAAAATATCTCTTGGCTCGTATCCATAGAGAAGCTGAAATGGGGAACATTTAGTTGGGTGTCCTTACAGCGTTAAGGATGTGCTTTATGTTGTTCGACTTGCAATATTTTTCGAAATCTTTGGAAGTGAAGGCGGTACCTCGATCAGTGATAATTCGTCCTAGCATTCCCAAGTAGCTCGTAACCTCTTGCAGGATATCCAAGACATGTTTAGTTGCAGTACTTTTTGTTGCTCGAACTATAGTAAACTTCGTGAAGGCGTCGACAATAACTAGAATATGCTCATTCCTCTTTGAACTCTTTGGAAAAGGTCCTAGGTGATCCATGTGTACAGTATAAAATGGGATAGGCTTAATGTCATCGTAATGATACTCTCCTTCTTGGCATCCACCTGGTATTTTGTTTAGCGCGCAACCTATGCATGATTTTATATAGCTCTTGACGAAATTTCGCATTCGGGAAAACCAAAACAAATTAAGAATGCGCTGCATTGTTTTCTCTGTGCTCATGTGTCCTGCTTTGTCGTGGCATTCGTGTAGTATAAGGTATCTTAGCTGTTTCGGCACAACCCATAGCAACTTGTTGTCGTATTTTCGAAATAGGCGATCTTGCTCTATTACGTACTCATCGTTCTCGGTTTGCTTCGCACTTGTCATATCCGCTACGATGTTCTGGATCTTCTCATCTTGTAGTTGTATCGCGAATAACCAGTCAGCTTCGTCAATCAGGGTTTTGGAAATCTTCAGACATGCAGTCTCCATTTCATGTGCGTTTTCAAAAGGTGCTCGGCTTAAAGCATCAACGTGGCACATCAGTATTCCAGCTCGATGTACAATTTCGATGTCATATTCTTGAATCCTTAACCACCATCGTGCAATTCGGGGTTTTTACCGTAGACATAATACTTAAATCGCTCCAACGACTCGACGACGGCTAGAGCTTCCAGCTCATAACTGTGATAATTTTTCTCAGACTTAGACGTTGCTCGACTAAAATAAGCAATTGGCTTTAGTTGACCCTCTTCATTTTGCATCAGTACGGCGGCCAAACCCACAGCACTGGCATCTGTGTGTAATTCGTGTTCAGCATCTAGGCGATAACTTGTGATAATAGGTCTTGACGTTAGGCTTCTTTTCAATTCGTTAAACGCGTCCTCTTGGCGCTGCTCCCATTTGAATGTTTGTGCTTTTCGCAACAGCATACGTAACGGCTCTGATATAATAGCGTATCCGGCGACAAATTTTCGAAAATATCCTGTCAATCCTAAAAACTGACGTACTTCGGTGACATTGGTCGGTGTGGGGAACATGGAAATGGCATTCGTCTTTACTTCTCCTGGGCTGATACCTCCATCGTGAATTTGATGTCCTAGAAACGTAATAGACTGCTCGTACAACTTACATTTATCCAGATTTAGAGTTAGTCCACACTCTCGCAATACTGTAAGGACTCTCTCTAGCTTGGCATACATCTCCTCGAAATTATTGCTACCAATAAGAATGTCGTCCATGTAGTGCATCATATCTCCTTTATGCACTCGCTTTTGTAGTTCTGCCATGAGACGATTGAAAATGGCTGGGGCATTCTTTAGCCCAAACGGGAGTCGCTTAAACTCGTAAAGTCCATCCGTGGTGATGAATGCGGTAAACTTTCGGCTTTCAGGTGCTATTTGGTAATATCCGCTATTTAAATATTGAAATACTTAAATCGTTTCGCCTCTTGAAGACGCTCTTCTATATTCGGGACCGGAAAATTCTCCTTCTTTAACAGCTTGTTCAGACGGCGGTAATCAACACATAGTCGGTCACTACCGTTCGGCTTTTTGATGAGTACTACAGGGCTAGCATACTCTGACGTAGATTGTTGGATAATATCCTGCTGCAATAACTCGTCCAACATCTTGGCGACAACTTCCTTCTTTGGCTCGGGAATTCTGTATGGTGGCTGGGAAACTACTTGGTTGCTCTCAACATCTATTTTGGCTTGGACAATGTTTGTTTTTCCTATTCCTTGCAATCCTGTAGAGAAGACATCTTCGAACTTGCTCAACAACTGACTCATTTGACTTCTTTCCTGATTGTTTTGCATATTAACAAGAAGCTTATGAGTACCACGTTCGCTTCCAATAGTTTCTGCTTGCTGCACCGCTCGCTTGACTTCGACATCCTCTGCCGTAAACTTTAGGGATAACTGGGCGCTAACAATGACATCCTGTCCCAGCTAAAGGTCTTCTTGCAAAAGCTCGTCGTCTGCTACGTATAACTTGGCATCAATGGTCTTCCCTTCAACGTCCATCTGGATAACGACTTCTTCAGAAAGAATACACGATCCTCCACATATGCCTCTAATCCTCATAGAGCACTCATGCCGATCTGCCTTTAATTCATCCGCAACTGACTGTCGAATGATACTAGCCTGGCTACCCGTATCTATAAATGCGTTATAGCTCTTTGAATTTATACGGACTATTCTGGTGAATAACTTGTCTTGATTTGTTGCTCCTAAACGCATCACCTTTGCAGTTTGGCAACTTTCAGTGATTGCATGAAAAGTATTGCATTTGTTACAGCGGGGCTTCTGCTCCTTACTTGGGTACGAATTGGCAAAGTGTCCCAACTCTCCACACTTGAAACATGTCTTCAAATCCTTTGGCTTTGCTGTCTTCACATCGCTGTCCTGTTTCATCTCGAAATTGTTGTATTTAGGCACAAACTCCTTTTTGTTTGCTGTTGTCCGACCTCTGTTTACGAAATAAGATTCGGCTGCATCTCTAAGCTGCTTCATTGTTGAAAAATGTATCGCTGCAATGCTGTTTTTTCAACTCTCGGTGCTGTAATCCTGCGCGAACATATCTGATAACCGCTGCCTCGCTCAGACTGTACCGCACTCCTAGGGCTGACATCCGGAAACAATACTCCTTCACTGTTTCCTTTGCTCGTCTAGTTGCATTAGTCATGTTGAAATGCACTTCCGCTTCGTCCGGGCTTGCTCCAAACTCATCCCTCATAGCTTGCGCGAAGTCACTCCACGTAGTGTGCACCACTGGCGAAGAATCGAACCACATCTTGGCTGGTCCCTTGATCTTTGTATAAATTGCCAATAACAAAAACGTCTCGTCCCAATGATACGCACCAACCACTTTGTTGACACGATCGATGAATTGGTTCACTGATATAGCGTTCTCGTCTCCTGGATCAAACTCTGGCAAAGTGTCTGCGATTTCCTTTACCGACGCTTGTCTCACGTTGTTTCTGGCTTGTAGATTAGGAATATCGTCTCCTGTGATATTCCTCCTGGTTTCCTCTGTGCGTTGCTGCCTATTAACACCATCATCTGCATTTGGCCTCTGCATGCTCACCAACTGCGCCATCATATTCTTCAGCTCGGTCATTTCATTCTGCAGTTGTGAAATAGCTGCCGCTTGCGACGTCACCGATTCCTCTCGTTGGCTCACGTTTCCACTAGCTTGTGGCATCTCCACGTCTTCTGATTCCTCAAATTCAACTAGTCGTTGTACTAACTCTGCTCTGGATCCCGCAGCTGCAAGATTTCGTTCTCTTAACAAAAATCTCAACTGGTCCACCTTGAGTTCTGCTATCTTGACCATTTTCCTCAATGCTTTTTCCAAAATGTTCTTTTCAATGCGAATTTCACCACGACGCCCATATACACACAATCCCTTTGTGTTATACTGTCTGGCTTTTTCTTTAAATCCGTCTGCCACGCACAAGTATCGAATAATCTCTGGGGCTGCTACCCATTACCAACTTTCCACGCCGACGATTCTGTTCCAATTTTCCTGACTATATCTCCACTACACTGCACCAACACATTAGTATCCCACTTCTGAACTGTGAGAGGATGGTTTTCTTAGTGGTCTCATAGGTTTATTAATGTGTGGATATGTTAGATATAGTTTACATAATTGTCTGTTGGTCTTAACTTATGCGTCGTTTCTGCTCTATTTGTTGCTTAAGACTAACTACTCGCAGCTTTATTAACAGTCTCCTCTACTATTCGATAACAGCTTCTGTTATCCTACATTTGATTGCTGCTTAGCTGTTTACAATAGTCATACCCATACTACTGTATGGAGTACTGGTATAGTGGCCAGTCCTTAAAGAGAAGAACGAAGAAGTTGGAAAAAATCCAGCAATCCACAAACACCTTTCCAGGCTCTCATTCTTAATAGAGACGAATGAGGATACCAAATCCCAGGTCCAGAGAACGCACTTCTACAACGACTACTGCCGTAGTTGCAGGGACGATGAAGAGGAAGAAACTGTTGAGCATCTTCTATGTCACTGCCCAGCCCTGCAGTCTCTCAGACTTCAACATTTGGGTGACAGGTTCTTCAATAACATCTCAATGATGTCAGAAACAAAGCCTAACAGGATAGAAAGATTTACCATACCATTAGGGTGGGGAAACTGGTAGACCAAGTTCTTTTCTATGAATAAGGGCTCTATTACCCCGACCCACAAGGGACCGAATACGGTCTATGTGTGGTGGTTGCCTTCAAAGGACGCAACCGCCAGCCGTCTAACCTTACGAGGGTTACGTAGCAAACTTCCCAAAGTGTATTTTTATAGTTCTTTCTTTGCCACATTATTCCACATTATAGTCTTTACAGAAACTTGGTTAAAGCAAAGTTTCTTTAGCTCCGAAGTTTTTCCAGGAACTTTGACCCTTTCTAATCCTGAGGATCTATATCATCCCATTCTTGAGGTTTAATCCAAAACCAATACTTTAATTGGTATTAAGTCTTCACTTGAATCTCGTAAAGATTGTTTCTTTTGTCAGGTTGACGTTAAGAAAAAAAAAAAGTTAATTCTAAATTTAATTGATCTGATATACTGGCAAAAATGAACAAATCATCTTTGTTATACAAGGCACCTATTAAATTTAAAGAACATCAAGAATATTTTCTTAAATAAACATAAAACAAGAAAGGAAAGCTAATTTCGGGCGGGGCCGAAGTTGATATACCCTTGCAGTTCAGTCGCAGTCCGCTAGGTGGCGCCACGCATCTTATATTATTAGATATATAGCGGATCGTATATAGTCGGCCGATCCTTATGAAAATTGGCAGATCAGATTGTTTTTCAGTTATATGGCAGCTATAGGATATAGTCGACCGATCCCGGCCGTTCCGACTTATATACTACCTGCAAGGAAAAGAAGGATGTGTGCAAAGTTTCAACTCGATAGCTCTAAAACTGAGAGACTAGTTTGCGTAGAAACCGACAGACAGACGGACAGACAGTCAGACGGACAGACGGACATGCTTATATCGACTCAGGAGGTGATCCTGATCAAGAATATATATACTTTATAGGGTCGGAGATGTCTCCTTCACTGCGTTGCACACTTTTGACCAAAATTATAATACCCTGTGCAAGGGTATAATAAATGGCTGGTAGCTTGGTCTAATTTTACCGTGCATAGCGAAAAATGTTATAGAAGTTATATTTGCTCTCGGGTTCAGTTTACTCAGGATCAGAAGCAGTTATTTAAAGCTTTAAACATTACGAGTAAACATGTATATTATCCCCCTTTGCTTACGTTTGGAAACTCATATGAGAACACTAATCAGGCAATGGCCGATCTCCTTGCACAGTTTTTTCAGATGTATTTTTTTTTTCACAGATGTATTCACCAACTCAGCCTTATATTTATAATATCCAATAAGCCAACCTTAACATGGGAACAATACCATTTTTTTATAAAAGTCGTTAATCATTGGATCTTCTTAAGGTTAAGCTCGTTTATTCGCCTGGCCCTGATAGTGTACCACACTGTGTTCTGAAGAACTGCGCCGAAATTGTGCAAGCCTCTCCTCCTCACAAAATTTTTAAGAATCCCATAACTTTTTGAAAAACAAAACACTGCACATTTGCAACACCTTTGTAGTTTAATAATATAACCGTGCAACTTTTGGGAGCTAACATTGCGAAATGGCTTGCAAAATGACTTTAAGATTTACACTGTCTTGAGTAAAGCATTTGGATCTGTTACTCGTGTCGCTCCCATTAAATAAACTCAGTCTTTTGGGAGTCCCAACTGATCTCCTTATCTGGAATTCGAGGTACTTATCCGAAAGAACCCATCGTGTCTTTTTTAAAGGCTCGTTTAGTCCGCGTCACATCTGGTGTGCACCACTTTCCCCTTGCCTTAACTTATTCTAATAATGACATTAAAGTTTGTCTTCAGTACAGATTTAGGCACTAGGCCTATCGATTTAGATCAATTTCAAAATTGGTGTTTAGCAAATAACCTTAAGATTAATGAAAGTAAATGTATACTTATGTCATGTATGGGTACGCCTTAAAACGATTAACTCAGGTTAACGATCTGGGTGTTCTTTTAGACTTAAAACTTTAATTTACCGACCATGTATCAACCTTTGTCAAAAAGGTTTTATTAAAATATGGTTCAAAGAGATTGTGTGTCTCAATGCGGAGTTCACCGTTTTCTGTTTTAAAAAAATTTTTGATTGTCGCCCTTAGAGGAATTAATTGGGAAGCAAATCTTCACTTTTTCCATCCAACCATGGGCTAGATCCCACCTGGATACGATGAAATCGTTTTATTACACGGTTAGATAAGAGACAATTACAAAATTCCATAATAATTTGATTTGATTGAAGCAAATCAACGCGGATATGGCGAAGTACCAGTGACGGCAATAGTGATTAGTCATTGAGTAACATTGTAATTGAGAAGCTATTCGTATTATTTCTAAGCTTGGGAAATTATATCGAATCTATAAATTCGTTGGAACGCAATTCGTAATCGCGGCAATTGTTGCGATTCACACTGAACAAAAAAGACCTCAAAAAGATAGATGTTAATAATTTTTTGTTTGTTTGAAGGGCGCGAATTTACCTTTTGTATACTCCTATAAGATTGCTTGTAGACTTCTATAATACCCAAAACAAACCCATTAAAAATAATCTTGTTTAGCTGCATCGGTTGTAATCAGCATTTATTCTTGTTTGTCTGTCTCACAGTTTTTGTTATTTGTAGCGCATGCGCTTTTGGGAGCATCGGTAGCGCTTTTGCGCCTAAGCTCTTTGTTAAGCACTTGGTATTCGGAGCGTCATATATTAGGGTTAAATTGAATCCATAATAAACATTTGAAATTTGAATCGAAAGTGTTTCATTCGGACGCTACCAAAAAGCTGATAGCGTTACATCAAGTTTGTTTCAAATTTTTGTCATGCATTCAAAAATAACAAATTTCTGTTGCGTTATTTCAGGAAATTATTGGGAAAAAGTTTTGTTTGTCTGTTAGTTTTAAAGGATAAACTTTCCTTTCTTGTATAATTTAAAAAGTAAGATAATAACCAAAACGTTCTCTTTCAATTTGTCAATGGGTAGCAGTTTCATCCTTTTTTTTCATTATTATTAAAAATAATAAGTTTCAAAATGTTAAAAAATCTTTAGTTACCGTTTTTGGCAGCTGAAAAATAATGTTTAAAATACTTTTAAACATCAGCCGGATGGTCATATTTCTTTTGCGCTGACCGCTTAAGTTTAATGTTATGGCTGATACATTTTAATACTCCGTTTTCGTCCAATCGGAAACAAAGATATTGCATCATGGTTATATATGTTTATATATATATATGTGGCGAACATGTTTTATCATATTCGCGGTTATTACCATGATTCCATTTAAGTATAGTAGTATATAAGTAGAGTCTTTATTCGGTATCTTCAATATTTAATAGTGAAGATGTCCTTATTCGCAATTCCATAAAACTAACTATAAAATTATATTTCTTTTAATAATTATAAAACGAAATGATAAATATATTCAATTTAAATGACATAAACATATTTCAATCCCCACTTTGTTGGCCATTTTGCAATAACAATAAAACTCAATCTCCGAAATGATTTCTCTTTTATTTGGTTGTCACACTGCCAATAATTTGATGTGTGTTTCCGTGTAAGTAAACCACATAGGCCGAGAACGGAGAAACAAAGAATATTGTTTAGCAACAAATGGTACAACATTAAATAAATGTCTACATTACACTCTGTGTACATGTTATTTATTCTCGTGTCAATAATGTGCCACAGAAAAGGTTGTCAGGGTACGGCTGGAAAAGCATAATACTTGGTCCGAATTCCCAGTACGTATGTATACTACCTAAACATTTAGTTTTTTGCCTTTTAAGTGTGTGCTGGAAATTCTTTTAAGACCTATTTTTCCGAACAAAACTTTAAATATCTCGTCGTACTAAAGTTTAAACTTCCACTCGACCAGAGTTTAAGCTTTCCTTCTCCTGAATCCTGATTATATAATTTCTTATAAACCATAATTATGAATTAAGTTTTTAATCTTAATTAAAAAATTAGAATTTTACCTTTGGTAATGGGGATGACTTTTTCATGCGGGTGTGACGTAATCAATGTAGTATTTGAAGTTACAGGTGGTTGAGATCGGTAATTCTGAATCGGCAGGTATGTCTTATAAGCCGTTTATTGGTATAGCAAACGTCGGTGTATCATCCGACGTACAAGTGTATCGATTAAGTTGACATCGATGAATTGTTAATGAAAGATTAAAAGAAAATAATTAGAGAGTGAGAGAGAGAGAATTAGAGAATTATTCAATATTATAAACTAAATAATAGTTGTTAGTAAAGGCAAGAAACTCTTAAAGTAGTTTCTGGATTCCGTACCAAACAATAGTGTATTGCGTCAATAATACGTGCGTCATTTACGTGATTAAAAGTAAAATACAAAAAATATCCAACTATAAACGATACATCTACATAATACATATATAATATCCGATACATATATAATAATATAAGCTGCTACCTAACTGTTTATCAACTACGGCTGCGCCCGAAGTTAGCTTTTCTTTCTTTTTTTTTGATTTTTGTAATTCCTAACATATTATAGTCATAAGACTTGTGTGCTCACGGCCATATTACACAAAAGAAAGGACAACTCAGCAGATACTTTGAGCACTACAAAAGAAAAGAGAACAAAAGAAGGCACTATAATAGAACCAATAACTAGAAGATCCGTCTGGGGTGGACGATCCATGAAAGTAGCTCCAACAGAGGAGGCGAAGGAGGTCTTGCTTCCTTGAGCAGTGATTTTAGGCTTACGGTGGCCTGGACATGAGAAGCCAATAGCAAGAGCTTATCTGATGATGATCAGCGGGCTAAACAGCAGCTGGGTAAGAATCCGAGGCATAAAAATATGCCATTTGAGTCTATCCTCAGTACATTATGGTAATAAAGGCAAAGGAAAAGCCGTATTGGGATCTACCCATTTTTACCGTCAATAAGCTAAGAAAGCTTCGCATAGTCTGTAAGGGATCCGACCAACTGGCACTGCTGACACCAAGTTTAGAAAGAAACTTTTAGGTCCTCGGCGACATCGCAGAGATGTTTCCCGAGGTGAAAATATGCAACGAAGATCAAAGAGAGAGAGAGCTACGCCATACAAGTAACGACGTTTGCTTTCCTAGCTGTGCCCAGTATTTAAAGCATTTTGTGTAGCATTTCGTGAAAGCGAAATTTGGGACAATACTAGCTGTAGAATTAATGTAGAAGATTAAGTTTGAATTTTATTGAAGTCTAGTATAAGTTAGTATAGGGCGGAGCGGGAGCGCAAGAAAAGATCACTTACGCTCTTACGTGAATTCGTCCCGCTTCGCCGCAATAGATAAGCTAGGCTTAAGTTCTTTTGGTAAAAATATAATCGAATTTATAAAGTTGAACCGAGTGCACGTATTTTCCGTAGTTGCATTAATTAATTTTTACAGCCACCTTTTTTTGTCTTTCGGTTTTTCGCGACGAGATAAACTTATCTCAGTTAACATTTTGGCGCCCCCGTGTGGACTGTAGTTAATATAATTAAATAAAAAAGCAACAAGTGACAGTGACACAAAAAAACCATTTAAAAAAAAAAAAAATAAATAAATAAATAAAAAGTTGCTTGCGACGGTAGTGTTGTGAAAATTTAAAAACGATAAACAAAAAACAATTTAAAGTTCGCGTCGCGAAACAAATTTTTATCAACTGGAGTCACCGTCATACCCATGTCCTGCACCTCCATCGACTGTCCTAGGGAAGTAGCCGCAGGATTAAAGGATCAAAAATCAGAACGGCAGGTATTTGTGCAAAAAATTGAAAGTCGAGAAAAGACAAAATAATATTCGTCTGGTGCTGGAATATTGCACCCTCCTTTCAATTCTTGGCGCATACGTACTTTAAAAATAGAAGAGCTAAAGTGAATAATAAAGTTATATATACATTTTATTAAATATTGCCAATACATATGAACAATTGTCTGTGGACAAAAATAAAGACGCATAAATTATTCCAAAATCACTGTCGCCCCTTACCCCTCGTTTTCGATATTGTAAATATTTGCCAATAAAATAGATAAAGTGCAGCCAAAAAATTATTTTATATATTTGTGCATAAATAATTGGTACATACAAATAGATGCAGCGGTGAACTTATCGTTTTCGCCTCCCTCCGTTATCCGCTGCTGTATGTACATATGCACGTATATGCAATTTTGGCGCCTTTTGTTCAACGGAATGCCAAGTGACGCGATACCCTACAATTTGGTTCGGTATATTGTTTCGATATCACTGGCGAACAAATATTTAAATACTCAGTGCTTCGACTATATTTTATTCGACTATCAATTAATTAATTAATTATTGTTTTCGTTGGTTGGAAATTAATCATTTATTTTTATTACAAAAAATAAAAAATTACAATCCACAGAACTTTAATTTAAAATAAACATTTTAAATAAAATTAATTTCGCAAATTAATTAATTATTATTGTTTTCGTTGTTTGTGCCGAATTAAAATTACAATTTATTTAATTTTACATACATATTAAAATTTTATTTATTTATTAAATTTTAAATAATTTTTAAATATTTAAATCGCAACGAATTCGCTTCTTTTTAGAAAATAAATAATTGTAGAATGGAGAGTAATAAACCCAAAATTAATTCCACGACCCTTCATGATTTAAAAAGAAGATTAAATGTCAAAGTTAAAAGCATTCGCCGGTTGGAAGAACGTTTGGAAGATGGATCACTTCCTCTAAACAAAACCGAGCTAGAGTGCAGGCTTCAGGTTTTAGATGAGGCAATTTCTAAAGCAAATGAGTTGCAAGACCAGATCGAGCAAATAGATGAATTGGATGATTTAAGGATGATTTCGGAGCCGAGTTGGAAGAATTGGGAATAACTACCAAGGCAAGGATTATGTCCTTATGTAATGCCTTTAATTCAGCTGAAGACTCCAGCCACTGCAGTTTCTGCAGCCCCAACTCGAGCTCGACTTCCCAGTTTGGCATTGCAAAAATTCAGTGGAATGTAAGCATTCCTGTTATTGAGAAGACATTCCAAATCACCGAGAGTAATTACGACAAAGCTATCGCTAGTCTAAAAAGAGTTTATGATAACGAATGTCTCATCTTTGCGAACCAAATACGTCAACTGTTCAGCCTTCCGAAAATTTCCCAGCCGTCTGCTTCGTCGTTGAGGGGTCTCATCGACACCGTGTCATCAATTTATGGAACACTATTATCCATCGGAGATGATACTAAAATTGCAAACTCAATGATTATCCATTTAGTTTTGAGTAGAGTAGATCCAGTGACCAAGCAAAAATGGGAAGAGTCACTGGATTATGAGGAATTGCCGCTGTGGTCCGATTTCGAAAAAATACTAAATCGTAGATACCAGCATCTGTCCGCTGAAGAGACTGGCAACCCAAAAAAAGAAAAAACTGGGTTCAGCAAGCAACTGAATAGAACTTCGTTGGCTTGTTTTTCTACCAACGCCAAACCAGCTTGCAGTTATTTTAACGCTAACAACCATTTTTTGGCCCTGTAATGCAAAGGTTTGAGTTTGTTAAGTCAGCCTCCCTATGTTTGAATTGTCTGCGAAAAGGTCACACGGTAGCGAAGTTCAAATCGACCAGGAGTCAAATCTGTGCAAGATCGCACCATAAACTTCTGCACCGATTTACAGTGACTGAAAATAACTTAGCGTTACCACCACCCACACAAAATTCTCCTCCAGCGTTAACGAATGATGGCCCTTCTACTTCACATGCTTTACATGCGTCGTCTGTAGAAAGGGTTTTGTTAGCAACGTCGATCGTAAGCGTTCGAATAAAAAATGGTGAGCACATATTGGCCCGAGCATTACTTGACTCAGGGTCATAAATGAATCTTATTACAGAAGATCTTGCTCAACGCTTACAGATCCGTAGGGAGGAATCGTGCATTAACTTGCTTGGAATTGGTCAAACTAATTCACAAGTAAAGAAAAAGATACACACCGTGGTGAAGTCGAGAGTCAATGGTAGCGAGTTTCCGCAGACCCATATTTTTACAAACATCAGCGGATAGATATGCTTATTGAAGCTGAGTCATTTTTCGAACTGTTGTCCGTTGGCCAAATAAAGCAAGGTCCGAACCATCCCATCCTTCAAAAAACTCTCCTTGGGTGGATGGTATCGGGAAAATATCTGGCAAATTCCTCAACTCCTCAACAGCCAGTCTCTAGCCTGAATTGCAAAGAAGAAAAATTAGAGTCAATAGACAAAAACTTGAAAAAATGCTGGTCGTTGGAAGAAGTTCCATCTTCTAAAAAAAAAGTTGTGAGTATGTGAGGAACATTATCGGAAGACTACAAGAATACTGCCTTCAGGTCGATTCAAAGTTAAACTTCCATTTAAGTCGGATCCAAGCGTTTTGGGCAACGCATTTGAGATAGCCAAACGCCGTTTTCTGTCGCTCGAGAGAAGATTATATCGAGATCCGAATTTAAAGAAAATGTATTTGGAATTTATGGAAGAATACCAATACCTAGCCCATATGTCCCCTGCAAGCAATGACGTTCTTGCTTCTCCACACTACGCTATACCCCACCAGTGTGTCTTACGGCCTCAAAGTAAAACGACCAAACAACGAGTCGTTTTTGATGCGTCCTGCAAGACATCCACACAGAAGTGTTAAAATGAGTTGTTGATGGTGGGTCCAACAATTCAGGAAGAGCTTTACTCAACTTTTCGTAGATTTCGGCTAAACAAATTCGCTATGGTAGCCGACATAAACATGATGTATCATCAAGTGATGGGAAATGAAGCAGATCGACGATACCAGTTGATAGTGTGGAGAAAAGACCCGTCTGAGTCCTTGAAATTGTGCAAGCTCAACACCGTTACTTATGGCACTGCACCAGCCCCATTCCTGGCCATAAGGTGTTTGAAGAGGTTGAGTGAATCCGCGAAAAATACATTCCCTCGAGCTGCTAAAGTTATAGGGTCTGACTTTTACGTCGACGACATGTCATGGTGCTGGTTGCGTGGAGGAGCTAAAGACAATTAAGTCTGAAGTAACTCAGGTTCTTCGAAACGCTGGGTTTGAATTGAGTAAGAGGTTTTTAAACTCACCTAAAGTTACTGCATCCGAGAGCACGGTTAAGCCAATAACACCATCGGACTCAGAGCTGACAAATACATTAGGAATCGTTTGCGTTCCAAAAGATGACGTGTTTAAATTCGAAATTGATAGGTCAGTCATGGGTCAAAGGGCGACTAAGCGGAATATTCTTTCGGTGACATCAAAGCTTTTCGACCCCCTTGGCCTGTTAAGCCCGATCCTTATTAAAGGAAAGATCCTGTTGCAGGAACTTTGGCTTAATAAGCTAGATTGGGATGAGTCGATCCCACTACACTTGGAAACCGAGTGGAACAAAACTCAGCTTGCCTTGTCATAGTTAGAAGATATTTCAATACCGAGATTTGTGATAAGTGAGCCAGTGTTACCAATTGAAATTCATGCCTTCTCTGACGCATCGATGAGAGCATATGGAGCCTGCGTCTATATCCGTTGCAAATCTTCGGAAGGTAGTAAAGTTTCATTGTTGACGACAAAGTCGAAAGTAGCGCCGCTCAAGACAAAGACGCTCCCCCGTCTTGAGTAATGTGCCGCTCACCTTCTCGCGGACCTCTGTCGCAAAATAAAACCTCTTATCAAAGCACCGATCGAACGAAGTGTATATTGGTCAGATTCGGAAGCTTGTCTTCATTGGATTCGTTCCTATCCATCGTCGTTGTCAACGTTCGTATCAAATAGAGTGGCTGAGATTTAAGAGTGGTCAGAGGATAGCACGTGGCGGCATGTACCAATTAAACAGAACCCGGCAGATTTTGTGTCAAGAGGTGGAGACGTAAAGGAAACGATAGAATCAATCTGGTTCACAGGTCCATCGTTTTTAACGGAGCCGGAAGATAAGTGGCCAACGAGCCCCGGGTTTGATTCGTCACCAGAGATTTTGCAGATGGAAGCAAAGAAGAATGCGGTCGGACTGACTGCAATGGTCTCTACCTCATATTTGTTGGAAGTGATAGAAGGATTTTCCTCTCACTTAAAACTGCTGCGAGTGTTCGTTTACAAGGTCCGCTTTATAAAGAAGTGTAAAAAATGAGTAGTTACTTCTGATAATGTACCTTCACCTGTCGAATATCAAGAAGCTTTTAATAAAATTGTCCAGATAGTCCAAGAGCACGAGTTTTAAGAGGAAATTAAAAATATTCGAAAAAATCTTGTTGTTAGCCCAAGCCTACAGAAGCTAAGTCCGTTTGTCCATGAAACCTCTCAGGCTGGGCTTACCTTTTCGTTATTGCGGGTCGGGGGGCGACTAACTAATGCTCCTATTTCGTACGATGCCAAGTTTCCAGTATTGTTGACGAAGCGCTCTCAATTTGTTTAGAGCTACGTCCGATACTTGCACGAGTCGAATTTTCATGTGGGTCCACGAGCACTGGTGAGTCTCATGCGACAGCGCGTTTGGATAGTAAACGCGCAGGAAGTCTGCAGTCAGATAGTGCGGTCATGCATACGCTGTTTTAAATGCAAGCCTCATCTGATGACTCAAATCATGGGAGATTTACCCTTAGATCGAGTTCGTGCTCTCCGCCCATTCTCCATATGTGGCGTGGATTTCTGTGGCCCTATTGAAACGACGTTGAAAATTCGTGGTAGACCACCCTACAAGTCTTACATTGCCCTTTTTGTTTGTTTTGCGTCCAAGGCGTCCATTTAGAAGTAGAATCTGACTTATCAACTGATTCCTTTGTATTGGCATTTCAAAGGTTCGTTGGGCGCCGAGGATGCCCGCAGACCGTGCACTGCGACAACGCGACGAACTTCGTCGGAGCGAGTCGCCACTTCGCGGCACTGCGGCAGCGAATCGAGGACGAGGCGGACGAACTGCGACACTACGCATCAAAAAAAGGATGCGTATTTGCGTTCATACCGCCGCGGGCTCCGCACATGGGAGGTAGGTGTGAAGTCTGCAAAGCACCTACTCCTACGAGCGGTGGGCAGCGCGAAGTTGAGACCGTCGTCGTTGGAGTCGAGGCCGTCCTGAACTAGAGGCGAGTTGCATTCCGTGGCTGGCTTGGCATCTAAACAGCCAAAATGTTAACTGAGATTAGTTTATCTCGTCGCGAAAAACCGAAAGACAAAAAAAGGTGGCTGTAAAAATTAAATAATGCAACTACGGAAAATACGTGCACTCGGTTCAACTTTATAACTTCGATTATATTTTTACCAAAAGAACTTAAGCCTAGTTTATCTATTGCGGCGAAGCGGGGCGAATTCACGAGAGATCGCAAGTGAGCTTTTCTTGCTCTCGCGCTCCGCTCTATACTATCTTATGCAAGACTTCAATAAAATTCAAACTTAATCTTCTACATTAATTCTACACTAGCGTCAAATGTAATTTTATAAGCCATAAACAGAGATTTTTTAAAAGGTTTGTAAATTGGCTAAAAACCTTAATATCTTGTATTTAAAGATGTTGCCCAGTATTTGAAGAATAGGAATGCAGAGGCATTCAAGAAGTTAAATGAATATTGAATAAAATCTTAAAATCTTGTTTTCACCTATATCCATTCCAGAAGTAGCAAAATTAACATCAGCAAAAGCGTCGCTAAAGGTACAGATAAACATAAACAAACTTATAAACAAACTATGTTCAGTTATTATTCTTTGTGCACTACCTTGCTCCGACTCGCTCTAACTCATCTGCGCTCCCAGATTATGTTGTCTATCTTGACCGGGAGCTTTTTGGTAGATTAGCTGTACCCAATGTTCCTGTACATAGCTAAATGCATTTATTGTGTAACCCGATAGTTTTCTTGCTCTTGTTATCATGGAATACATGGGTATGGTCCTCCTCTTACTTCGGTAAGATGAGCTGATGGATATTTGAACTCCGGAATATGTGACCTGAAGAGTAGGAAGGGCCTTCGTGCACTTGTTTAGATGTCAAGCACGAGGTGTGTGTCAGATGTGTTTAGATGTCAAGCATAAAAGGTGTGTGTTTTTGGCGACCAACCCGTCTGAGAGGCTGGATATAGCAAAAACAGCAGAGTTTGCGAAACAAGTGTGGTGACAACTACAACTATCTTGGCGACTAACCCAGAACAGCGACTGGTGAGCGACGGGAAGAGCAGGAATCGTCGGAGGAACAGCGGAGGGTCCGGCGGAGCGGCATTTATTCTTGTCTCCCAGATTCCCATGCACTGCATTGTTATTTGTAGCACATGAGCTTTTGGGAGCTTTGGAAAAGCTCCTGCGCCCAAGCTCTTAGTTTTCACTTCCATTTTTGGAGTTCAATCAGTTTAAGACCCTGAAAACTAAAAAAACTGCGTGATTCTAAAAAAAAATTTTTGTTTTCGTTTTGCATCACTCGCGCTGGATAATTACGGGATGGAGTCTGGATATGAAACTATTGGATCTGCTTCCGCAACCCGGAAAAGAATGCTGCAGAGAAGAGCAGAGGTGAACTGCCAGGAGAAGGAGGCGCTGCATCATAAGGTGACACCATAATGACGCTGGAGTCAGTGGAGAAGCGCTTGCATGATCGATTCACTAAGCTTCAAAAAGAGTTGGAGAAGCTTAATTTCAGCGAGATCGGAAGGGAGCTGTATTGGAGATTCTCCCAGCTGGCGACTGATTTGTATATGGACATTCAGGTGGAGGTTGCCAAGCGGACCATGAGAGTAGCTGGTGGACGGTGCCAATGCAATAAAAGCCAGCCCCCTGCTTGCCTCCGTTGCCGATGCCAAAAGTCAGCGGCGGCTTTACCGAGGGGCCGGATCTCTGCGCCCTTTTTAAGATCACGATTGATAGCCATCCTCACATAACAAAAATGGAAAAGCTCCGGTGGCTATCATGAGTTCCGGATCAGCTACCCAGATCCAAGGATGCTTACTTATCCAAATTGTCCTCAGAAGTAGGTCCTGCCACGAAAACCAAGTGTGAGGACATTCTTGCAGGAAACTACGACCGTCTTCCATCTTGGGAGTCTAAAAGCGTTGACTTTTCTTTGGCTGCGTAATGCGCCCTGTGAGGTGTTTTGGCGCACGCGCTTCCTTCTTGTTCAAGGTTTATTGCCTTGCCAAATATTCAATGTTACGACGAGAGCTGGCTATTTTCCATGCGGATGTTCAACGTCCCGTTGCCCAACGTGCAATCACCGACATCATTCCTTGTTACACCATTGCAGGCATGTCCAAACTTGCTTTCCATCGATGGTGTTGCCGTTGCTACTCCATCTTCCCAGCCAATCAACTTCCCGTCTTGTCTCAGGATCGCCATACTGAACTCGTGCTTCTGCCAACCTCCAATATCCTCATCCGTGGTGGATGAGGTGCCTTCCTGCCTTGCAGAGTGTTATTGGATTCCTTTTTACAAGATCTCATCGCAGCTGGCAAGTTAACTTCTGCTTCGTCTCTCCAAATGTTGTGCGAATCTCGGCGGCACTGAGTTTGCTACGGATGGAGCCTTTATGTGTGTGAAGTTTGCGTATTTTACGAATCTAGAGCGTTATAATCGATAGTTCGAAATGAAAGATTTTTACAACGTAGCTCTGGCTGACCGCAACTTCCACAGACCCCAGCGTGTGGGCCTGCTCATTGGACCCAACCGGTTCTTCAACCTTTTGTCATTTGACCAAATCCATTTAGGTCCTTGTCTCCCAATTACCCGAAAATCGCTATTTGGCTGGGTGGTTTTTGGACGCAATGGACTAGCACGGAAAATCAGCTTGGAACCTCAACTAATGCCAGTTCGCCTAGTTCGTATGTAAGCGAGGAGTCTGGATTTTTATGCAGAAGGAGAATCAGAGAAGAATCAATGTTCCGGCCCTCATGAACTCGTTACGAAAACTCGATTCCCACATTGGTCTATTGGGGGGAGCAATGCATGGTGAAAGGTTTGACAGAAGTTGGTGTGCCTTGTTCACCCTGCACCATTCCTAGATGGGACGAATGCTACTAAATAAGTCGTCTTAATGCAGCTGCGCAATAAAATCATATATATAAAATAATCTATTGCAAAGATGTGTCTTCTGCCCTTCCAGAATGGTTATTAAAGGCCCACCCATCAATAGGGGGAGGATGTCGGGCTAATCAGTAACCAGCAAAGCCGATTAAAATATTGATTTTTTTAGCTGCAGCGGCATTTATTTTTGTCTGTCTGTCTCCCAGTTTCGCATGCACTTTTTGGAACTTTGGAAGAGCTTGAGTTAGTAAATTTAGAAATATGTTGGAAATGTAGGAAGATGGTGTTCTCTTGTAGGTAATTTAAAATGGAGGATTTTTATTTAAAAGAAATAGAAGTGTAAAATTGCCATACAGACTATTGCAGTTCGAACATAAAACCCTAAGAGGATCATGCTGTGCATATGTCGAACAACAATGACTTAGGAATAGAGGACTACAGTTTTTAGTCCTTCTATTCGGAACGTTAAGCTGTAAGCGTATGAGTAAATGCTGGCTATCTACATCATCTATGTTCTACTATTTGTTAATTTGTAGTAAAATAAACTTACCTGTTTATTAGTAAGAGTCTACTAATATTTAGGGTCTTTAAATTGGTTTGTCCATCTATTGATAAAACCTAGAACACCTTTAGCTTTATTAACCATTAAAGAAATGCGGTCGGAAAATTTAAGTTTTCAGTCTAAAAGGACACCAAGATCATTAACCTGAGATAATTGTTCTAAGGCAATCCCATAGAGATAGTACGTAGCCTGGTAAAGACTACTACGATAAATAGACATTCGTTTGCATTTTGATCTATTTAGTATTAAGTTATCGGACTGAAGTCTGTGTTGGGCAGACGAGGATTTTCATTGCAGAAAAAGCTTAACATCGTCTGCATACAGTAGTACCAGCGAGTTCGTTAAGGATGGGGGAAAGTCATTAATAACAAAAAAGGAAAGCTAACTTCGGTTGATATACCCTTGCAGTTAGGTGGTAGCTTATATTATTATATATATATCGGCTCGTATATAATAGACATCAATTCAATTTTCTTATAAAAATGTTGGAAACAGCCCCAAGCATGTTTAAAAATAGCAAGGTTATGCCATGTCTGATCGTTCGGTTATATGGCAGCTATATGATATAGTCAGCCGATCCTTGTGAAAATTGGCAAAACGGATTGCTTTGCCCAAAATGGAATCATGCTTATATCGACTCAAGAGGTGATCCTGATCTGCAAGGGTATATAAAGAGAAAGCAGTAACAGGCCAAGATGGCTTCCTTGAGGAACTCCATATGTAGGACGGACTATGCAGGAATGTTCAATTTTAAATGCGACTCTCTGTGTTCTTCCATCTAATTAAGCACGTAAGGAGGACTGTATGTAATCCCAAAAGATTTTGTTAACTCAACAGGAGTGTATGGTTGATTGCATTAAATGCTTAACTAAAGTCTGTGTAAGTAACATCAGTGTGAAGTCTCTTTCGGATGCCATCTATGACAAAGGATGTCAACTCCAATAAATTAGTGGGGGTGGAGCGATGGTTAATGAAACCATGCTGACCTGGAGAAATTATTAAAGAGCAAAGGGTGTGGAAATGAGGAGTTATTGATATAATTTTTTTTCAGAAAAAAATGGAACGAATATACGATTTGTCGGTTTTATGCGTATGGTTGAGGTTTTAGGAGGTGAATATGTTATTTGGAAACATTTTGCGAATAAATTGGCAATGGCCTGATCTTAGGTCGCAGATGAATTTTTAAACGTTAGTATATAAAGAAAATAAACATGTTTATGCTTAGTGTTGAGCCAAGCAGAACATGGCGAAGCTTTGTAAAATAAGTTATATTATAAATCTGAGGAGCCGCGGCGGGTTAATCAGCAGTTCTGTTTTATGTTTTTTTCTCCCCCGTTCGCATGCGCTTTGCTGGTATTTGTAGCGCATGCGCTTTGGGGAGCTTTTTGTAGAGCTGCTGCACATTAGCAAATCTTGCATTTGTGTTCGTTCCCCGCCTCGCCTCTTGCCATCGAAATGATAAGCATATGCATTGTTCTGAGTTCGAATAGCTAAGCTTTACTTCACTTGTATTTTTGTTACTGATTTGCGAGTTGGGTTAGAATTGAACCCTCGAATAAAAAATATTGAAATTGGACCAAAATTAAATTTTTGAATCTTTATTCATTCGGCTGCTATTAAAAATTATTAATAGCTCAACATTTTGATGACCCCGACGTGATTGCATCCCGTTTAATTATCGTGATCAGCATTAAAAGTGCCACTAAAATACCGTTGTTTTTTCGAGTCTATGGAGAAGCGTCTGCGTGATCGCTTCACCAAGCTACAGGAGGAATTGGAGGAGCTCAGCTACAGCGAGATCGGGAGCGATTTATATTGGCGGTTCTCTCGGTTGGCTACGGACGTGCACGTTGACATCCAGGTAGAGGTGGCCAAGCGTTCTATGAGAGTTGCTGCTCACTACGCTTTTGGATGCTTCCAGTGCTGCTGGGATTTCAACCGCTCCATACAGGCCTGCTCCCTCATTGCCCCCGTTGCCAATGCCAACATTTACCGGCGGCTATGCCGATTGGCCGGATTTCTACGCCCTATTTAGGACAACCATTGACAGTCACCCGCACCCGAGAAGCTCAGGTTGCTCACTTCCTGCCTGCGGGACTCAGCCCTGGAGACTGTGAGGGCGCTTGAGATTACCGAAGCTAACTATGATGTTGCCCTTGACCTTTTGCGCAACCGTTTCAGCAACCGTCGGTTAATCTGGTTGAGCCGGGATCCGTTGGTACTCTTCGGGAGTTATCCGACCGATTCAATGGACATATGCGGGCCCTCATGAGTTTCGGGATGTCGGCCGAAATTCAAGGACGCCTCCTCATCCAGATCATCTTCCAAAAGCTGGACCCTGCTACAAAGGCCAAATGGGAAGACTCTCTGGCAGGAAGCACTGATGACAGCCTGCCAACTTGGGAATCTATGGCTCGGTTCTTGGAACAAAAGTGCCGTACCCTGGAGACAGCGGATTTGGCCTTAGCTCTGCATTTGCCAGTGACTCAAGCGGGCCGACGTAGGCCATTTAACAACCGATCCTGCATGCTCCTGAATGCTCCGCCTGCTTCGTGTACCCTGTGAGCATCCTGACACACGCTGTGCCTTCTTGCCAAAGGTTCCTCGCCTTGTCAGTTGGGGAACGATACGATGAGGTCCGACGTCTTGCCCTCTGTGTGTCTCAAGTCTAAGCACATAGCCCGCGGACGCTCATCCTCCCGCTGCCCAACTTGCAATCGCCGACATCATGCGCTATTGCATCCTTGCGAGCAGTTATCTAGAGTCACGTCCGTTCCCGCTTCCGGTTTGGATCCGCTCCTCCTGCTAACACTCTTTTTGCCCAGGATCGCTGCGCTGAAGTAGTGTTCTTGCCCACTGCCAACATTCTCGTTCGTGGCAGATCAGGAGCCTTTTTTCCTTGTTGAGCGCTACTTGACTCCGGCTCACAAGTTCATCTTATCACATCACGGCTGGCCAGCCAACTTCAGCTTCATCGGTCCAAATGTTCTGTAGCAGTGACTGGCCTTGGAGACGCTGAATTTACTACGGATGGAGCATCGGTTAACGTTTGCCTGAAGTCACGCCTATCCACGTATTCTGTTAAATTAACGCAGTTGTGGCGTCTCACATCATAGAGCGTCACCCTGGCCTGAACATAGATGTGTCCAACTGGAAAGTTCCCGCCAATGTGTTTCTAGCTGATCCGAACTTTCAAGCCTGTTTTTTGATCTGCTCTCAGTAGGGCAAATACAGCTAGGAGACGGTCTGCCTCTGGTGCAGAAGACACGTTTTGGATAGGTATTTTCTGGAGGAGGTGGCACCCCAGGAAAACCCCGTTTGGCCGCCTCATGTAAGCCGCAAACCCTTATGACGATCGCCTGGATTATCTTTTCCGCCAATTCTGGGAATTGGATGCCTTCACTGCGCCTATCGTTCAGGCTACTAAGGAGGAGCTCGATTGTAAGGCCGTCTTGAATCAGGTGCTTATTCAGTTCGCTTTTTAATCAATCACAGTGTAGAGCTTTTAGGGAAATCCTACGCACAGGCTTTGCGGTGTTTCCATTCACTTGAGCGCAAGCTGGATCGTCATCCAAAGTTAAGGACCCAATGTACGTCGTTCATCAAGGAATACATGGATCTGGGTCACATGTTTCTGGTGCCGCAGGAATTGCGAGGTAAGTGCCAGTATTTCCTTCCCCATCACAGCATCCTGAAGGAAGACAGTTCCACTACTAAGCTGAGAGTTGTGTTCAATGGTTCGGCTGCTACATCCTCTGGTTATTGCCTAAATTATGTCCTGATGTCCGGCCCCGTGATTCAAACGAAGCTTTTTCATACCTTGCTTTGGTTTCGGTCTCACCTTGTAGCTTTGACTGGAGACATTTGCAAGATGTACCGCTGCGTAGGGGTCTTTCCGGATGATAGTTTGCTGCAGTGCATCCTCTAGAGAGATTCTATCCATGATGACGTGAAGGTTTTAAGCTCGACACCGTGACGCTCTATGCACCAGCTGACTAAGGATAAAGGTGCCGGGTTTCCCGTTGGCTCTCGTGTTGTCCTCCAGGATTTTTATGTAGACAACCTCATATTTGGTGCCGCAACAAAGATTGAAGCGGTTGAGATAATAGCTCAGACATCGATCCGGTTAAAAAATGGTTAGTTTCAATTAAGGAAATGGTGATCCAACATCTCAGAGGTTTCGGAAGGCGTACCCGAAGGTGATAGAGAGTCATAGTTAAAATTCGACGATGGCAGTCCGTTCACAAAGACTCTTGGATTAGCATGGGATCCTTCTGCTGACCTACTGCATTTTGAAGCTCTTCAGCCCACCGCCAAACCAACCAGGAGATCTATACTATCTTCCGTCGCTCGGTTTTATGACCTGATGGGTTTAGGGAGTCCTGTCGTCACCAGGGCAAAGATCCTATTGCAGAAGCTCTCCCGAGAAAATTTTCCATGGGACAAATGCCTTCCTCAATCCCTTCCCTCCGAGTGGTTGTAATTCTGTTCCAGTTTTGACCAAACTCAGCGAATTAAGTTTCCTCGTTTAGTCATTTCCTGCCCAGATAGGCTGGAGGTCCACGGATTCTGCGACGCTAGCTGGGATGCGTATGGAGCTTGCGTTTATGTATTGTCAGGTTCTGATTGTCGGCTGTTATGCTCAAAGAATAGAGTGGCACCCATTAAAACTCAGACAATACCGAAGCTAGGACTATCTGGAGCTGAGTTACTAGCAAGACTGATGGCTGAAGTTGCTGATCTTGGAACATATAAAGGAGACTATTGTTGGTGTGACTCCTAGGTTGCCCTATCCTAGATTCAAGATGAACCTGCTCGATTTAACGTGTTTGTTTCTAATCGCGTCTCTTCCATACAGGAGCTCACCAAGGCAATGAAATGGCGTTATGTTCCTATTGCTTTTAACACAGCCGATCTACTGTCAAGAGGTTCTTTTCCCACTGACATATTAAAATCTCAGCTTTGGTCCCAAGGCCCTCCATTTCTTCGTGGTTCCAAAGATGATTGGCCCATCGCTATTGTGGCCAAAAAGGCAACCATCGAACTTCGCGCCAGGACTTTATTGGCTACTGCTCAACCCAGCGATATCGCCGCATTGTTAAAGTTTGCCAACTCGATTCACTCCCTACAGACAGCCTCTTGCCATCGAAATGATAAGCATATGCATTGTTCTGAGTTCATATTGCTAAGCTTTACTTCACTTGTATTTTTGTTACTGATTTGAGCGGCTGCGAGTTGGGTTAGAATTGAACCCTCGAATAAAAAATATTGAAATTGGACCAAAATTAAATTTTTGAATCTTTATTTATTCGGCCGCTATTAAAAATTATTAATAGGTCAACACTTAGTGTTTACAAAGTTATAAAACTGTTTTCGATCCTGAGTGAACTGAATCCGACAGCGGCGAATATACATAAGTTTTATAATATAATATATAGTAATATAGTCAATATAAGTACCTTGAGAAAACTATGCTGCTACATGTTCTTTTTTATTTATTTAAAAGCCTGCTTTTATCTTTTTTTTAATTTTGTGAGGCACCTTGTAAACCAAGGATTTGAAGCAGACTGATATTTCCACGACTGATATAATATTTCAAAAATATATTTAAAGTGTATAAATAAAAAAGATTGGATACACACTGAATAGCTGACAAGTGATGCGAGTATGTAGGCGGTTCGGAAGATGGTGGAATGTAAGAACATGTAATAAACAACGATTGAGAAATATGACAATATGACTGTATAAAATTGAGTAAAAATTGAACTTCTGTAGAAGCGAAATTGGAGTCAATAGAGATTAAGACTCCTCCTCCTCTTCGCAGAGGTCGGTCACGTCCAAAAGTGTTGTACCTACTTGGAAAAACTTCGGAATTTGGTAGATCCTACTAAAGGAGGAAAGAGGGCCTGCCCAGCACCAGGAAGTCTGTTCCGAATTCAATAAGCCATGGCAACTTTCCAGAGGATATTAGACCAGGCGATAGGTCAGATATACCAAGAAACGTTTACCCAGGGCAGAGCCAAGAAAGCCGAGGGTCTTGTTTGATAAAAACCGACTAGGAACAGGACAAGAACGCCGCCGGAGAACCCGGTGAAGCTACAAAAAGTGTTCAAGCTGGCTTAGAAAAACATGGAGTGAGCGGAAAAACTAAAACCGACAGGCAATGGAGTGCAAGGGCGCCACGGTCTGGTCGAAGCAGCATAATTTGAACAAGGCTGCCGAAGGGCGCAGAAATTAGAGCCTCAATACGACAGCCTGTACAAAATGATAGATTTCATTTGATGATTGCCATCCTGCGGCATGCCCGGACGAAGAAAAAAAATAAGGCACACCTGAGAAAGTAAAAGTGCCAGGAAGAAAAAATGGTTTCTGAAGGCTTCAGGGCTGCAAAAAGGATAACCTAAAATTAAAAGCTAGCAGCCTTCCCTGGACTCGCTGCTCGGTTTATAACTTTATATTATTAGATTAATATTTGAACGGTTGTAGTTGAACAATCCTTATGAGAGTTTCACTATTTAATCCAAATTTTAATAAATAATATTAATAAATTCTAAGATTTATTTAGTTTATCTAAAAATTTTTTTACACCTAAAAATAAATCAAAAACAAGAAAGGAAAGCTAAATTGGACCGCAACCGAAATTGATATACCCTTGCAGTTAAGTGGAAGCATATTTTAAAAAATTTTTATTTATATTAAAATTATTTTTTTTTAAGTTCTAACCAGTTTAATGGCAGCTATAGGAAATCGGCCGATCCATATAAAATTTTGTAGATCAGATAATCTTGTCCAATATGGAATCTTGATAAAAAGCCAATCTTCTAGCTAAAAACACATTTTTGAGACAAGCAGCCAAAGGCGAAGCTACGTGATTTCATCCCGATTGATTATTGCGATAAGCATTAGAAGTGTCACTAAAGCGCCGTTGTTTTTGTTGTCACAAAGTTACATTTTAATTTAATTGCACAATGCTGATCACTCTACGTTTTTGGATGCTACCAGTGGTGCTGGGATTTCAGTTACTCTATACAGGCCTGCTGTCTCGTCGCCCCCGTTGCCAATTCCAACATTTAGCGGCGGCTATGCCTATTTGATCGCACTTGACCAAGATGGAGAAGCTCAGGTGCCTCATTTCCTGTCTGCGGGACCCAGCCCTGGAGACTGTTAGGGCGCTTGAGATTACCGACGGTAGCTATGTTGTTGCCCTTGACCTTTTGCGCAACCGTTTCAGCAACCGGTTCAGATGGTTAATCTTCGAGGCTCACATCAACGAGATTTGGCCTTAGCTCCGCATTTGTCAGAGAATCAGGCGCGCATCGTGCATGCTCCTGAATGCTCCGCCTGCTTCGTGTGCCCTGTGCGGCATCCTGGCACACACTGTGCCTTCTTGCCCAAGGACAGCCAACTTCAGCTTCATCGGTCCATATGCTCTGTTGCAGTGAATCGCCTTGGAGACGCTGAATTCACTACGGATGGAGCATCGGTTATCTTTTCCCTGAAGTCACGCCTATCCACGTATTCTGTTAAATTAACGCAGTTGTGGCGTCTCACATCATAGAGCGTCACCCTGGCCTGAACATAGATGTGTCCAACTGGAAAGTTCCCGCCAATGTGTTTCTAGCTGATCCGAACTTCCACAGAGCTCAGCGTGTCTCATTGGAACAAGCCTGTTTTTAAATCTGCTCTCAGTAGGGCAAATCCAGCGAGGAGACGGTCTGCCTCTGGTGCAGAAGACACGTTTTGGATAGGTATTTTCTGGAGGAGGTGGCACCCCAGGAAAACCCCGTTTGGCCGCCTCATGTAAGCCGCATACCCTTATGACGATCGCCTGGATTATCTTTTCCGCCAATTCTGGGAATTGGATGCCTTCACTGCGCCTATCGTTCAGGCTACTAAGGAGGAGCTCGATTGTAAGGCCGTCTTGAATCAGGTGCTTATTCAGTTCGCTTTTTAATCAATCACAGTGTAGAGCTTTTAGGGAAATCCTACGCACAGGCTTTGCGGTGTTTCCATTCACTTGAGCGCAAGCTGGATCGTCATCCAAAGTTAAGGACCCAATGTACGTCGTTCATCAAGGAATACATGGATCTGGGTCACATGTTTCTGGTGCCGCAGGAATTGCGAGGTAAGTGCCAGTATTTCCTTCCCCATCACAGCATCCTGAAGGAAGACAGTTCCACTACTAAGCTGAGAGTTGTGTTCAATGGTTCGGCTGCTACATCCTCTGGTTATTGCCTAAATTATGTCCTGATGTTCGGCCCCGTGATTCAAACGAAGCTTTTTCATACCTTGCTTCGGTTTCGGTCTCACCTTGTAGCTTTGACTGGAGACATTTGCAAGATGTACCGCTGCGTAGGGGTCTTTCCGGATGATAGTTTGCTGCAGTGCATCCTCTAGAGAGATTCTATCCATGATGACGTGAAGGTTTTAAGCTCGACACCGTGACGCTCTATGCACCAGCTGACTAAGGATAAAGGTGCCGGGTTTCCCGTTGGCTCTCGTGTTGTCCTCCAGGATTTTTATGTAGACAACCTCATATTTGGTGCCGCAACAAAGATTGAAGCGGTTGAGATAATAGCTCAGACATCGATCCTGTTAAAAAAGGGTTAGTTTCAATTAAGGAAATGGTGATCCAACATCTCAGAGGTTTCGGAAGGCGTACCCGAAGGCGATAGAGAGTAATAGTTAAAATTCGACGATGGCAGTCCGTTCACAAAGACTCTTGGATAAGCATGGGATCCTTCTGCTGACCTACTGCATTTTGAAGCTCTTTGAAGCTCTTCAGCCCACCGCCAAACCAACCAGGAGATCTATACTATTTTCCGTCGCTCGGTTTTATGACCTGATGGGTTTGGTGAGTCCTGTCGTCACCAGGGCAAAGATCCTATTGCAGAAGCTCTCCCGAGAAAATTTTCCATGGGACAAATGCCTTCCTCAATCCCTTCCCTCCGAGTGGTTGTAATTCTGTTCCAGTTTTGACCAAACTCAGCGAATTAAGTTTCCTCGTTTAGTCATTTCCTGCCCAGATAGGCTGGAGGTCCACGGATTCTGCGACGCTAGCTGGGATGCGTATGGAGCTTGCGTTTATGTATTGTCAGGTTCTGATTGTCGGCTGTTATGCTCAAAGAATCGAGTGGCACCCATTAAAACTCAGACAATACCGAAGCTAGGACTATCTGGAGCTGAGTTACTAGCAAGACTGATGCCTGAAGTTGCTGATCTTGGAACATATAAAGGAGATTATTGTTGGTGTGACTCCTAGGTTGCCCTATCCTAGATTCAAAATGAACCTGCTCGATTTAACGTGTTTGTTTCTAATCGCGTCTCTTTCATTCAGGAGCTCACCAAGGCAATGAAATGGCGTTATGTTCCTACTGCTTTTAACACAGCCGATCTACTGTCAAGAGGTTCTTTTCCCACTGGGATATTAAAATCTCGCGTTACCCAGCTTACCGAGTTTAAGGAAGAAATAAGTTTACTAAAATCACGCAGATTGGTTCCGCCCTCAAACCCGCTTGCCTCGCTTGCTTCCTTTGTGGATGATGCTGGTTTGCTTCGTGTTGACGGACGATTACGGAACCCTGCGCTGGTTTTTGATGGATCATTCTTCCCTGTGGCCATCCCGTCACTTCGGCTATAGTGACTCATTTTCACGAGGAACACCTTCACTCTGGCCCTCGAGCACTTATTACGAAAATACGTTCTCAATACTAGCCCATTAGGGGGTGGAAGACAGTTTCAAGGGTTTTGAACAAACGCATACGCTGTTTTCGCGCAAAGCTTTGTCTACTGGAGCATGTCATGGTTGATCTTCCGACCGAGAGAGTTGAAGGATTCCAAAGTTTTGATTTCACAGGTGTGCATTTTTTTGGACCGTTTTTCTACAAGGCAGAGACTCGGAATAAGGGCCCTATGAAATGTTATGTGGACGTATTCATCTGCTTCAGTACGAAGGAAATCCATTTGGAGTTAGTCAAGGACCTTTCCACAGCTTCGTTTCTGAGCGCCCTCCAACGCTTTAGTTTTACGCGACGTAAACCCAGACAGATATGGTCGGATAATGCCACCAATTTTGTGGATGCCAAGAATGAGCTGATGGAGTTGAAGCGAAGATTCCTCAGCCAAAATCACCAGGCACGAATTTTGCCTGTCGGAGTCTATCGAGAGGCGGTTCATTCCTCCACGCTCTCCCCATTTCGGTGGTCTGTGGGAAGCAGCTGTAAAGACGGCGAAACACCACCTTTATCGGGCAGTTGGTCCCGCAATTCTTGGCTTCGAGGAATTGAGGACTTTGTTGTGCCGCTTAGCCTCAATCATTAATTCTAGACCCCTTGTGTTGATTTCAGAAAATCCTGCGGATCTAGATGTGCTAACTCCGGCTCATTTTCTAAATGGCGGGCCGCCTTCAACATTCATCGAACCGGACCTTACTGCCATTAACATCAATCGTCTGGATGGGTGGCAGAGAGTCTCCTTCTTGCAGCAAGTGTTCTGGGCCCGTTGGAAGGAAGAGTATCTCATGCTGTTGCAGCAGCGCTCCAAATGGCGCACCCCTGGCCCTGTAATTTCAGTTGGGGACATAGTCCTGGTGAAGGATGAGAATCTACCCCCAATGAGGTGGCCTCTGGCCAGGATACTGTAGCTGGTTCCTGGGCGTGACGGAGTGAACCGTGTAGCCATACTTAAGACAGCGGTTGGAACGACTAAGCGTGCGGTGTCAAGGTTGTGTCTGCTGTTCAATACAAACATTAAAATAAAATTAATGTTTTAATATTCAATAATGCAAAAACATAACATTCACCCCGTTTATTCAATATTCAATAATGCAAAAACATAACATTCACCCCGTTTATTCAATATTCAATGTTATGAGTGCAAAATCATAACATTCAACCCCGATAAAGAGGCGCTTTATCGATAGGAATCCGCGAGCTCGACAAATTCAATGTGCATATGCGGGCTCCCGCTGGATTGGGCACAACCCAGAAAATTAGCGGCTGCGTCATCGCACTGGTGGAAGCTGCAGAAACTGAACTCTTCCACTTAGCCTTAATGGAACGAGATGCAGGTAATGGACTGCATTCAGACGTGGGAGCCAGTGGCAAGTTTCTTGGAGCAGAGATTTTGGTCGAATGTCGGATTTTGGAAAAAGTATATACCCTATAAATTATATATTATATATTCTTAATGGATATCATCCCATGAGTCGATGTAAATATCTAGTTATATTAGTAACGGAGCGACGCCGGTGGTCCGATCAGTGCCTATGAAAAGTCCAGCAGATCCTCTAAGATAAGACGTCGCACACTATGTGCGAAAAAAAGTCTGGGAGCTTATGCACGCATATAAGAAGAATGCCCGGGCAAGCTGTTTACACAAGGCGAATCATTTTCCTTTTTTTTTTTATTTAAAATTTTTTTTTTTTAGATATAGGAATTTTTATTAGGAAACTTACCTCTGCGGTTTTGTTCCGGGATGTTAAGCTGAGCCTCTGACATTTAAAATTCATATCTCGGTTAATTGCACAGCTATAATCCCTTATAGGTTCCGGTAGATGAGCACAGTCTATTTCTTGACCTATATGCTGATTTTCTGTGATGACATTCAAAGCTTCCTCCGCTGTTTTAGAGTTTTCTGCACTGGACATATGAGTTTCACAGTCTTCATAACGTTTTTGAATTGTTATCCTCCAAATCAGTATCATTAGAAGAAGGACTAATCCAATGGCCACAGATATGATAAGGTAAAGATAAAACTTTTTTTGATGCTCTGAAACAGTTTATGTTATAACTATCATCATAAAATAATAAATAATAATAATAATAAATTAATTAGGGGTGGTATACTTTAACATTAATATTAGATTCTCTCTTATATAAACACTAAAATAATATATGACATAAGGTCACATAAGAATACCTTGGATAACTTAAATCTGTCTCGGCAGTAAATTTGTTGCCATATTGTATTTCGGCGACTTAAGTGAAAATAAATAACCGCCAGTTCATCTTTAAGAATATATCAGGCTAAGAAATACGTATTGGAAAATGTGATAATGTATACTAAGGGGCCCCAATAATTGTTCTTCGAATTGGGAGAAATAGATCCAAAATATATAGGATAGTACTTTGTAGTCTAGTTGGAGAGGCGTGCGGGACTTCATTAGCTAATGGAAACTGTTGTCCCTCATTTTTGGGCAGGTTTTCTTTGCTTCTATATATTTTCTCCAGGTGAGTTGCCAGTCTAAGTGAATGCAATTGGTGTATTATTAAAGGTGGAAAAGTGTCTATTTATTTAGTGGTGGACAAATGCCTTTGTTGAATATAAACGTAATTTGCTTACATTTTTCTCATTGACTTGTATGCGCCAGTCAGATAGTCACTTTTCAACTTTAACTATATTTTCTGTTTGCTGTATTTGAAGACTTTGAGCGGCAGACAATTCCATTGTCGTTAGCGAAAGTTGGCGGCCGAACATGTTTCAGATGTTATGAAAATTACCTAATCCTATTTACCAACTTAAGATTTGTCTTTGCCTGGTTAAGGGATCTTCTTGGACTGACGTTTTCTTTGGTATAGGAAATAGCCCCATTTTAGTCTTGAATTATATATGATAGTGATGCATGTAAGTTCACAATATGGTAATTTAATAATCATCTTGGGTGAAATTTTCTCATAGGCAGGAGCCATTTTTGGGTTCGGTTGTTAGTTAAAAGAAGTTGTTAAAAGTAATCGGGAAAGAGGCTTCTAGTGTTGGGACGTCTGGAATAGTGAATTAATTTGTTGACGGATGGTGCTTTAAGACATTTTGTAAGTGAGAGGCAAACATTTTAACCTTCTCTTAGTCGCTGCGCGCCCAAACTGCAGTTTAGAATCATAAAGGCAAATAGTGTTCGACTGGTATCAGGGTGAGCTCTCCAGGGCGGAAGTTTGTTGCAGGTAGACGAAAATTTTTCTATGTAGGTGATCTTTGTTTATTTATTTTTTAAGAGTTCTTGACAAATTACAGGAAGCAGCCTTAAGTCTTTCTTTGGAAGCCGAAGATCGGTGGACTTGCCATTCTCTACGAGCCAGCGCTTTCTCTGTAGAAGCGACTCGATCTGGCGTATAGGGTTTGGAAGCAGAGGACATGACTTCCGTAAATCGTTTAAGTGAGTTTTTGATATCAGCTTCGCAGTATATATGTGGTTCGAGCTCAATGTGGGAGCTTAAATATTTCTTAAACTTCAGCTTTTCTCAAAACTGTGGTTGGTTAAAAACGCACAAACAGGTAAGTGGTCAGATGACAGGTCTGCTAATGTTTCAGAGCGTATTACGCTTATCTGCATTCTTCTTGTTATAGCGAAATCAATAACGTCTGGTTATTATCTTGGATCTGCTGGTCAGAAGGTTGGCTTACCCGGAGAAACAATTTCTAACTTGTTAGCTGGGGTAGTGTTAGCTTTGTATAATTTACTTAGGGTTCGCAAGAAGAGAACCCCAGAGTTGATGTTTTGCATAGTAGTCACCGGCAGTCATAAATTCCCCTTCCACTATGTTGAACCGTAGGGGGCAGTAACCGGCGGAAATTGTGAGTGCCGCTAGATATGTTTATGCAGACGGAAGTGGTCTGAAGGTCGGTTTTGTGTTGGACCTAGTAGCAAAAGGTTCCAAAGCAATATGGCTGATTTGCAGCTTTATTAACATACCTCCGTGCGTTTTGCCATCCGAGTGGTTGGTTCCGTAAAAGATGTACCCGGAGAGATAAGAAATGGTTTTTGTTTCTTAGATGGGTTTCCGATATGGCATTAAAATATTGAGAATCATATCAATATTTTGGGTATTTAAGAAGAATCATTAATGAAAACGATTGTAAAAAACACTTGTTCAAAACCAGAACATAATAATACACTTGCTCGTAGCCCAACACTCTAAATCAGGGATTCCTAGTCCCATTGGTCTCGTTGCTCCTTTGTTGTTGGATTGCTCTGTCATATGGGTAGAACACGGCAGAGTTTTTTATTAGCATTTTGTATTCTTTTTTTCTCCCAATTTCTCCCCAAAAAGCCATCTAAAAAGCGAAGCGCTTCACATGGAACTCTTTTTTCTCAGACATAGCAAACACAGCTCAAGCGGCAAGGCTTATAAAAAGAAGGAATTTTTGAGTCTTGGACTAGTGAGGAAGTGAGGCTGTGCTGATGTACACTTCCCTAGATGTTCTCCAAAAACAGGCGATCCGTCCACTGCACGATCCCCTATACATGGCAAAACTTAGCTTTAAGCCCTACAAAACAATTGATATGAACGGGATCTCAAATAAAGGGGGATCCCCATTCAAAGACTTTTGACCATTCAGTCTTTCATCCTTTCCTAAGATTTACCTTTAGTTGAGCCTTCATATTCATCGCACAACTTGCCTATAAAAAAGGTAAATCTATGATTCTATGTAAGATGGAAAAGGGCCTTCCAGTTAGTAGCGTACGAGGGCGAGGTTGCAATCGTTTTCACATGAAAGTAATCTCAGGACTACTGGACAAACAGCAAAGAGCTGGACAAAGGAAGCTAACATGGCATCTAAACTCTGTCATAGAAAACCAAGTTAAAAAGTTAAAAAACAATTCAGAGAGAAGCAGCCAAACAACTCCGTACTTAATCTACCCAATCCAGACTAGCTGGTATGGAACTGGAGTTGGTGGCAATTAGACTAAGGGAAATACATCAGTGCAGTCCGGACTACACCGGAGACACTGCAGATTACTTCAATAGCTTTAAATTATAAACAAAAATAGCAGGTGTACTCCGAACAATTAGGGATGAGTTTTTTTTTAGACTTCCCGCTTACTGTAGCTGTTCAGTTACCAAGTGTTTTCGGAAGCTTATTTAATGTTCTAAATATAGGCTTTAATAAAAACAAGCACCGAAATTGATGCCTCGGCTTTACCGAGAGACATACCGCGAGAGCGCGAGACAACGATAGCGCAAGATGGCAGATGCGGGTTGCCGATCGAATGCACGAGAGCGGGCGACGCGATAAGATAAAAGAAAAAAAAAATTCAATAAATTATTGCCGGCCAAACTTTCCGGTGGCTGCTTGACCCGACAGTAGCGTCTTTCAGGTGGAGATTGCGGCCATTAATGAAGCAGTAAAACATCTAATAACATCGACTTTCACAATCGATGAAGAATAAATTTGCACTAAAATGATTAATGAAGCACTAAAACATCTAAAAACATCAAGTTTTACAAACGATGAAGAAAAAATTTCAGTGACAGCTAAACAGCCAATACATCGATCGGCTTGATCTCAAGCAACTCGAAAACAGTCTTAGACTGTAGATAATCTCTTCACATGAAGATTTTTGTTTAAAACGAATTTGGAAGATCCCCAAATATAGTAACACAACGGACCACACACGCTCTAAGTGTGTCGGACTTTTTTTGGATGAAAAATCTGATAACTGTCTCAACCTAACCCAGCAGCATCACATTAACAAGAATCTTCAGCTAAGGGTAGTAGATCCCTTAATGCTCCGCCTGCGTCGTGTACCTTCTTTCCCAAAGTTACTTGCCTTGGTAGTTGAGAAACGACATGTCTTATTGCATCCATGCTAGAAATTATCTAGCATTACTTTCGTTCCCACATGCGGCTTGGCATCTGCCAATGAAGCTGGGGTTACGACTTCTAGAGCAAAAAAAGGACATAGCTTTATCTCTTGCTTCATCCGGAATAACTGCGACATTGTTATCTGGTGGAAGGACTGCTCATTCAGCGCTGAAGTTGCCATTGAACATGCAAATCATCGAGACTCCCACGTGCAACATTTCCAGAGCATCTGGTTTGGAAAAGTACTGCGAGCATGTTAACTTATTGGGATGAATGTACCATGGCACACAAAAAAGCGCTGGATCGATCATTGCAGGATTTGCGTGGAACCGTTCAACCATTCGGGAATGAGTTGATATTGCTCGCAGAAGATTTCAGGCAAACATTGCCTGTAATTTCTCGATCGACACCAGCGGACGAGATAAATGCTTGCCTGAAATATTTAACATAGTGGCGACACGTACGTACATTGCAGTTAATAACAAATATGTGTGTCCAGTTGCAGAACGATAAATCAGCCGAGGTATTCTCACGACGGTTACTGGACATTGGGAAAGGAAAGCTGCCAGTTAATGGGACGTCACTAAAATATCACTATTTTTTTCAAAAATATCACTACTATTTACGTCCAACCACAATACGCCACAGCGTAGCGTGTCTGGGTATAGCTAGTAACAAATAAACATAAATATAACAAATAAAAGAGTTGCTCCCCAAGTGGAGTTGGAAGAATTGGCAATACCAACTAAGGCAAGGGTTATGTCCTTATGTATGCCTTCAAAACAACTGAAGACTCCCGTCCAGCTACTGCAAATTCTGCACCCCCAACTCGAGCTCGACTCCCCAGTTACCAAAATGAAGTGGAAATTATTCGGAGCTAAAAAATTATATAAGTTACCTGTTATTGAGAAATATAATTATTTAATTTATTGCCTCTTTGGTGAAGCTTAAAGAAAGGCATTCCAGGTAACCGAGAGTAATTATGACAAAACTATCGCTAGTCTAACAAGTACGGAAAGCGGGCGGAGCCGAAGTTTAAAAAACCTTACAATTAGGTATCAGTTTATATTATTATATATATTATATATCGGATCGGATCCTTACGATCCTCGGACGATCCTTATGCACTTTGAACTTTGCAGATAATATATTTTGGCCAAACATAACATGTGTGGAAAGTTTCAACCCTCTAACTTTAAAAACCATAAAGCCATAACCAAAGTTATGGCATTTTCGAACAATCAGTTATTTGGCAGCTATAGGATATAGTCGACCGATCCCGGCCGTTCCGACTTATATAGTGCCTGCGAACAAAAGAAGGATGTGTGCAAAGTTTCAACTTGATAGCTTTAAAACTGAGAGACTAGTTTGCGTAGAAACAGACAGACAGACGCACAGTGGCCGATTTGGTCCCGCTAGCGGCATTTAATTAATAACTTCTAAACTAAAATAGATTTTTTCAGTCGGTTTTTTTTCACTGATCAGAAACAAATCATAGAATTTTTTAAGTTAACAAATTTTTTTTTTAATTTTTTTTAATTTTTTTTTTTAATTAAAATTTTTTTTTTTAATTTTAAAATTTTTTTTAAATTTTATTTTATTTAAACTTCAATTAACATATTTCATAAATAAACTTTATCTAAAAAAGGCCATAAATAAACTTTGTTCCTGGCTTCAAGAGCTTCCTCGGGCATCATACCAATTGGAAGGCAAAAATGGCTTATAATATCTGCTCCATGAATTAAAATTCTGTGAACAGAAGATGACATATAAAACAAGGGATATGATTTTACAAACAATTCGGCAGTTTGCAATGCGTAAGACCGGAATGCGTCCGAATTTATTTCGTGGCAGCATGCTAGTGTTCGTAAGACCTCACTGAATCGATGTATTAAATTATAGCTTACTCCTGTTATACGAGCAGCCAAATTTGGTTGTTTGAAAAACCTCCTTGCAGTGTTTTTGTTATTCGTACTGCCAGCAGTAGCAATTGGTATATCTACCAGCAAATGAATCTCTTCCCTCAGCTTCTGCTGAATAATTCTTTTATTTTCATCGACAACATCTTTGTCAACACCACGAGCTTGCCACTTTTGAATCGGAATTCTATATGCAATGTGCAAAACACAGTCGAAAAACCTAATCCAGGCGTGAAGACTTGATAACCCATATTCAAAGAGGTTTTCATTAATAGACAAGCTCTTCACCAAATTCAGATCGTTCATATTCTTAGGAGTTGCCTTACATATTCCGCATGTTTGCGAAGAAGATCCCGATATAACACTGAACGTTTTGCCATCAAGCATGGTCATATGGAATTGGTGATCAATTCTAAAGCCACTCAATAATGTTGGTAAAATATTTGAAATTTGGCTTTTAATAAAACAGTACCAAATACAAAGTTTTCCATGGCAGCAAACTTCTTCGTTGGGATGACTTCTGAGTGCCATACCATAAAAAGCACCCTTTTTGCTACTGACATTGTTCCTAAAAAGTACCATAGTTTAAAGGCTAGCAGGTAATAGCAGTTGATATTACACATTTTGGACGGCACTGAATCACACTTTCGGCTAATAAAAGAGTTAGACTGAATCCACTTGAATCCGGTAAGTTCTACTCCACGAAAGACAGGTGTACGCTAATCCAGGCTAGTTGTTAATACCCTGAATTACCACTACGTTTTATGAGCTACACATTTATAGACCGGTCACAAACATTGACTTTTTTTGTAATATATACCTTGAAGATAATAAAAAGCAAAACTTTTAACAAATTCACTAAAAATTGTAAATTTCCGAGGAACTCAAATTCAATGCGCGCAAAGAGAAAAAATTGTGTAAAGCTCTTTGCAAAATCATATGGTGTGTTTGACCGCTCACAGCATTTGACCAGCTAATCGTAGAGCATTTAAAAAGCTTTTAAAAATCTAATCAAAGCATTTGCTATCCATATGTGAAGAAATATTAACGGTTTTTAAATTGGAAAATTTGAATTAAATGCCGCTAGCGAGACCAAATCGCCCACTGTGAGACGGACAGACGGACATGCTCATATTGACTGTGGACCGACTCTGGACTCTACTTTATAGGGTTTTGAGTAGAGTAGATCTAGTGACCAGGCAAATACGGGAAGAGTCACTGGACTGTATGGAATTGCTGTGGTCCGATTTCGAAAAAATATTAAACCGTAGGTCCCAGCACTTGTCCGAAAAGGGACTGGCAAACAAAAACAGGAGAAAACAGGGTTTCCAAACCAGCTTAATGGAAGTTCGTGGGCTTGCTCCTCTGCCAACACCAAACCAGCTTGCAGTTATTGTAACGCTCGAGGCCATTTTTTAGCCCAGTGCAGTTGGCCGATCCGAGTGCAGTCCGCAGTAATGCAACCATTTAAGTTTGTTAAGTCCGCCTCCATCTGTTTATGTTGCTGCGAAAAGGTCACCGGTAGCGAAGTGCAAATCGATTACATATCAAATCTGTGCAAGATCGCACCATTAACTTCTGCACCGATTTACAGTGACTGAAAAAAACTTAGCGTTACCACCAGCAACAAAAAATCCTCCTCCAGCGTTAACGAATGATGGCCCTTCTACTTCACATGCTTTGAATGCGTCATCCCTAGAAAGGGTTTGGTTAAAAAATGGGGAGCACATATAGGTGCGAGAATTACTTGACTCAGAGTCACAAATGAATTTCATTACTGAAAATCTTACTCAACGCTTACAGATCCGTAGGGAGGTATCGTGCATCAACTTGCTTGAAATTGGTCATTCTAATTCAAAAGTAAAGAAAAAGATACAAACCGTGGAGAAGTCAAGAATTATTGGTAGCGAGTCTCCTATCAAATTTTGGATTTTGAAAACAATTTCGGGGCTATCACCTTGACCAGTCAGTGAACGTGAAAGATTGGACCCCACCGAAGAACTTACCATTAGCAGACCCATATTTTTATAAACCTCAGCGGATAGATATGTTAATTGGAGCTGAGTCATGTTATGAACTTTTGTCCGCTGGTCAGAAATAAATAAAGGTCCGAACCATCTCATACTTCAAAAAACGTTCGTTGGATGGACAGTATCGGGAAAATATAGTTCAAATTGCCTGAATTGCCAAGAAGAAATATTAGAATCAATAAACTACAATTTGAAAAAATTCGGGTCGTTGGAAGAAGTTCCATTTTCTAAAAAGATGTTGTCGCCAGAACAGGAGTTGTGTGAGGACCATAATCGGAAGACTACTAGATTACTGCATTCACGTCGGTTTGAAGACAGACCTCTATTTAAGTCGGACGTTTTGGGCAACTCTTTCGAGATAGCGAAATGCCGTTTTCTGTCGCTACCAGTTGATAGTGTGAAAAAAAGACCCGTCTGAGTCTTTGAAATTGTGCAAGCTCAACACCATTAAATATGGCACTGTACCAGCCTCATTCCTGGCGTTAAGGTGTTTGAAGAGGTTGAGTCAATCCGGAATACATTTCCTCGAGCTGCTAAAGTTATTGGGTCTGACTTCAAACTCGCCTAAAGTTACTGCATCCGAGAGCACCGTTAAGCCAATAGCACTTTCGGATTCAGAGCTGACTAAATCATTACGAAGCGATTCCTAAAGATGACGTATTTAAATTTGAAATTGATACTTCAGTCATGGGTCAAAGGGCGACAAAGCGGAACATTCGTTCGGTGACATCAAAACTAATTGACCTTGGCTTATTAAGCCCAATAATTATTAAAGGAAAGTTGCAGGAACTGTGTTGCAGGAACTGTGGCTTAATAAGCTAGATTGGGATAAGTCGATTCCAATGCATTTGGATCAGCCTGTGTCTATATTCATTGCAAATCTGCAGAAGGTATTAAAGTCTCGTTGTTGACTGCAAAGTCCAAAGTAGCGCCACTCAAGACGCTTCCCCGTCTTCAGTTTTGTGCCGCTCACCTTTAGATGTCTAGGGAGATTTACCTCTAGATCAAATTCGTGCTATCCGCCCATTCTCCAGATATGGCGTGGATTTTTGTGGCCCGATTGAGACGACATTGAAAATTCGTGATAGGCCACCCTACAAGTCCTACATTGCCATTCTTGCTTGTTTTGCGTTCAAGGCAGTTCATTTAGAAATAGTGTCTGATTTGTCAACTGATTCCTTATCATGATTATTGCCATTTCAAAGGTTCGTTGGGCGCCGAGAATGTCCGCAGATGGTTCACTGATAGTCCCGGGAATACAAGTGCGGTCGAAGTGGCAGCGGGAGCATGAGGACATCGTGAAGGGCGATCTGGTCCTGGTCGCAGAGGATCACCAGCTGCCCAAACAATGAATCACGCCGGCGCAGACGGAAGGGACTAGCTCTGGAGCTATGTTTAAGAGAGCAGTGCACAAGCTGGCGAGGCTGTTTTTTCGTCGTTTTTTCGTTTAATAATTTACGCAGCCACCCTTTCCCATTTTTTCTCGTGATAAATTTTGAGTTAAAATAATCTCAATAAATATTAACCTTTACGCCTTTATCAAAAAAAAACATATTTATTTGAAACTTGGTAAAGATGGTCGGGAAGAGTGTACCAACGTAGAAAAAGAAGAAAAAACCGTTTTTCGCGAAAATTGATGTTAAGTCATTTTTTAAAACACGTCGTTTATGGGCATTTCCAAAAACAGGGCAATCAATTTTGACCTTATTATAAGTAACTATTATAAGTAAATTTTTATAAGTAACTGGAAAGGAAAGCTAGCTTCGGACAAAGCCGATGGTGATATACCCAGTTAAGTAGCATATTTTATAGTATTGGTTAAATGTTGAATTGGATAAAAAACGTCAATCTTTATGAGAATTCCGCTTAAATCAATTTTTTACAAAAAACATGTTGAAAAAAGTCTCAAGCCTTAATCTTTAAAAATACCAAGGTTGTGTCATTTCATTGGTAGATCGCAGTGTATTCTCCCAAATGGAATCTCTATTAACTCCGAACATTATATGATTAAAAACAGCAAAGTTACTGTTCGTCTGTAGAGCGTTATGCGGCCACTACGATGAACTTGAACTCGCAGGCTTAACGGTAGGTCCCGGAGTCGCAGTCACGTATAAAACGTATAAAAAGGCTGACTAAATTTACCTATTATCTTCAAGGGTCTGCTAGGGTTGAACAGTCGATTGCTGTGGCCAGGCAGAGGTTGATGGGAAATACTTGAGGTCCTGGTTGGTTGTGCTCAGGTATGGTGGTGGTGGTATATGAAGGTTTAGGTATGATTAAGTATCAGTGTATCCTACTGGCGGTCCTTCTGCCGGAGCAACACACAGCGATGATTACTTATAGGTAGGTTGTTTCAAGTACCATAAGATGATACAGAGTAACGAACCGATCTTTTATAAGATCAGAGAATTAAATTTTGTATGGCTTAACTATGGTTAGCTGGTGAATGTTAATTAAGGTACGTACAATAAAGTCCATGTTAAAAAAAGTACGTGCTAAGTACTAGTTCTGGGTCTGCTGAATCAGATGGGTTTCTGCTGAGATCGCTGGTTTTGCTTGCTCCAATCAGTTAGTAATTCTTACCGCTGATATTACTGTTTTTTTTCTGGCGCCGTCTATTTCAGCTATGTTATTTGTTCAGTTACCGAGCGTAAATTATTGCCGGCCAGACTTCTTTCCGGCGGCTGCTTGTCCCGACATTATTTGTTCTTGGCACTAGTTGCCAACAGTTACTTTTTCCGATCGTTCAGTTATATGGCAGCTATAGATCCTTATGAAATTCAGAATATTTGAAATTTTATTTTTTTGTGAGCTAAATCATCAGCTACATCATTGTGCTACATCAAGATTTTATTTTTGGCGGCAAACTTGATCCGCAAAGGAAGACTTTATGTTGGCAAGTCTGATAAACAGTGCAAGCCAATATTTCCCATATTATAAATGTCGTTTGTAAATGTCTATAACTTCTTCGGCCGATTTTGCAGATATTTCCTTTCCAGATATTATCTATTTCACTAGTTTAGCATCGCAACTATTTTAAAATATTTGCCATTTCCGAAGGCATTAAAGGCAAAAATTTGAAACAAGTTTGACCTGCGCTTCATTCACAGACGGACATGGCTATATATACATATACACTCACATGAATACAAGATGTCCTTGAGCTCTACGAGTACCAAGTGTAAAAGTAACTGCATTGTTTAAACGCATAAACTAGCCGAATTGGAATTGGCATATTAGCAGATCATTTTTTACATTAAACCTAAAATCGACTCCTATTTTGCATACTTTTGTGAAGTGTGAAGTTTTTTTTGTTTTCTATTTTATTATTTTGGTACTTGCGTTCGCGTCCCTAGAACATATTTGTTTAAATGAACATCAGAATAAACATAAGGTTTAATTGACTGATTAGGTGACTGATTAGACTTTCGAACATTTTATTAGTGGAATAATGATTAGACTATTTAAAGCTTCACGCTTGTATCGAACTTTGTTAGTGGGACTTATATACACTCACTTTTTATATAAATATAGCTGTCAATCCAATTTGATAAAAAGCCAACTACTTCCACGTGTTCTATTCCGATGTCCTCACTCGTACAATTTAAGCCTATAATACCCCAGTCGTCTGTATCCACACATTTTCTGCGTTTTAAAATTTTTTTTTCGACTTTGGTATGACTCGGCTTCCAAGTGGTAAAATAACGTTCTTCAACATTTATATCATTTTCATCTAAAGCTGAGGCATTTTCCGCGTCGGGAATAAATTTACGAGTTATAGACATTTTAATTCGATTCATCAGTCCCACAGATAATAGAAGGTTTTCTGGAAAATATTTTTTTTTTAGACTGGAAAATGTGTTTATCTTAAAAGAAGAAATTATAATTTTATTTATATAAATTTATAAATTTGACATGGATTAAAAGGGTTGTGATGAGCTTTCTTTCATTAGTTCGAATAGTTTTATAATTTAAATAAACAATAACGTCTATTGTTGAATCCCGAACCATAGACACACCTACTACATTTCTCAACGTAGATGAGCAAAATCAGGCAATGCAAGCTTTCAAACCCGAAAAGCTGGAAAATATATAAAATTAATCAAAATTCGATCTTAGGCTATCTTTACTTCTACAGCTAAAGCTTTCTAAGTTTTGACCAATTAAGCATATCTTAAATAAGCGACCTTTTTGGTCATAATTTTCTACCATAATGCAAATTAAAAGTTATTTAAACTAAGAAAGCTTGATAAGGTGGCCTATCAGGGTATTTGTTATTTGATTGGTTTATCATTGAGCTGTCAGACAATCTTCAGAACAAGGATGCACTAGCGTTTAGCTTATATATAACAGTACAAACAATATTTGGGTATTTTGGGTACCCACGCCGAGTTGGGTATTTTTCCTTCAAAAAATAAAAATCAAATTTTGTAAAAACTAGCAAATATTTAAAAAAATATTGTTCAAATCAACTGGCAAACGAAAATATTTTTTTTGTTATATGTATGTCATACTTTTTTTTTACAAAAAAAAAACATTTTTAGTTACTGTAAATAAACTTTTAATGAGAATTCTTGCTTGTTAAGTCATGCTTTTTATCATGCTTGTTAAGAGCTGTGCTGACCAAAGCTTATGTGACCGAGACCGCTAAGATGTTTAGCATGTGCTGATCAGCACGTGATACATGAGATCCAAATTGTTACCTCAATTTATTTAAATAATTTTATAAATTTTTCGGTTGGTATAAAAATAAAGGATGTTAACCCGTCTTTGTTTTTTTTATAGATTTTACTCTGAGAATGCATTATAGGTATACAAAATTGCACATTAACAAGGTCAATCCTTATGAAATTTGGTAGATCGGATTATTTTGCCCCAAATGAAAACTGCCTCAAAAGATGTACGCAAAGTTCGAAGTCGATAGTTTTCAAACTGAGAGACTAGTTTGCGTAAAAACAGACAGACGATCATGATTATATTGACTCGAAAGGTGATTTTGATTAAGAATATACTTTTGACCAAAATTACGTTATGCAAGGGAGGTAAAATATATATAAAAATATTCTCACCCGGAAAGTGTTGGTGCTTTTTTGTTGTTATTTTTCTTGCACGTGCCGAATTGGTCTTAAGATTTAATAAATCGAAGTAAAGCTTATTTAATTAATTAACGTCAAGCATTTTTTAATAAATTCCAGGATAAAAGTTGCTCACTTTTTAGTAAGGAACATTCCCGATTACAGAGTAAAAGAAGATACAAATTTTTCTAATTGTCGGTTAGCTTAATAAGACGTCATACTTTTTTTTATGGTTACTTATTAAAGACATTTTAAGAAAAAATTAGCTCTTATTTTTTCGAAGTTTTTATAAGCTACAAAATATGTGATATAATAGTTAACCGAAGTCTGCAAGCTTTTCGAGTAAATCTATAAAAAAAAAAATTGCTGTATATTCACCTTTTAACGAACTTTTATCTCGGGTAGGATCTGTAGGCACATAAGAGTTTGACGAAGCTTCTGTGTCCACCTTTTCATTTGAAGATATTTTCCCTTCCGCGACTGCACCTTGCAATTTTGGGGAAGGTGGTATAGCCTCCGACTCTTTGTAAAATTGATCCTCATCATAAATTTCATCTTCATCTAAGTCAACTTCTGACTGTTTTGGTTCATCGGGCTCGGGCAGAGTTTCATAACGATCCTTTAAAACCTTTCGAGGAACTAAAATGGAATGAATATTAGTGAAGAAATTATTTTTCTGTAAGCAAATACACTTACTACAAGTATACACAACTTTAAGGTGCAACTGGAAACCGGCTACACAAGGCCGTCCAAATGTCACAGTATCCGCAACTACTGTGCAACGACGGCGTCCATGACATATTTGCATGGTAGTTTCCGTTGCATACGAAACTAGGCAACCTTTAAATTTTTAAAATAAAAAAAAATTGGAAGCTATAGAAATTTGGCACCTTACTGGAATTAGCCATTGATATTCTATTATAATCGGCGTTGGTGCTCTGTCCACACAGCACATTTCCTCGTTGAAGGTGTCCAAAAGACGCACTGTATATAGCTATACGAGAGTATGGATTGCACATCAGAGGCATTGTATCGTTCTCACAGGCTACCTTGCTCCGAAACTCATCTTCACACAAGGTGCAGCGTAAGTAAAGTAAATAGATAACATATAATATATATAATGTAATATATGTATAATATATGTTTAAGCTTTATGTGTTTAAAATAAAATGTATGGGTAAAATTCTTCGACATAAATGTATGAAATTAAAATTTTTAAAAATTATATGAACCCTATAAAAGTTATAATATCTTAGAATAAAATGTATATAAATCCTCTAAAAAGTTTCCAATTTAAAAAGAGTTGTTTTGAAGATACAAATTACCATTAAAATATTTTGTTATAAAAATATTTTCATAAAACTTTTATTTTTTCTGTCTGCGGCAATATTTTTTTTTCCTAAGTTCTATTTGTTATAGACTCTGACATCAGCTGATTATTTCAAGGCTCTGGAGAAGGATTATAAGTACAGGAAAGTAGTCAGATGAGAGGTCAGGCAGGGATATGGCGGTTATTTGATGTGGAATGTTTTTGGTGACACAAAATTCGATTAGGTTAAGCAGTTGTCTGGGGTCTGCAGGCCAGTAGATTGGGCTATCCGGAGAGACCACATTTTTGTTTGTTTGCTTGTTTACCACATTTTTTCTGCTTTGTATGAGTGTTTACATTTAGAAGTCACGAGTCGCGACCTCCAGTTCGTATGTTTCCCGCGGTAATCTCCAGCTGCTAAAATTCGGCCCCCGAGAGAGTTGAATCCATGAATTTTTTTAGTTGTAGTTTTTAAACCCTTGCAGAGGGTCTTATTGTGGTGTATGCACACATGGGTTCTTATTACACCACATATATATTGAAAGGGCAACACTTTGTACATAAATATGTACTCAGCAACAGCGTGCCAAATGCCCATACACATTTCAAGTGCATACGTAATATGATATGCAATTGCATTCACCGTTTAGAACCGAGTCAGCATGGTTTCCAAGCTGACCACATATATACATATGTGCATGCATAACTCTCTGCCCGTTTCTACATACTGTAACTTCACTTATATATAAAATATATAAATCGGCCGACACCTAGAAAGCCTTAGTGTAACCACAATTCATTCAAATAAAGACACTGAACTGGATAAGACACATCCTTTTCAATTCTACATGGCGACCGTGACTTCGGTTCGAAAGAACCTGAAGAAAAAGTCAAACAATCAATCAATCAATTAAACAATCGCATAATCAAACAACAAAATCAATGAACAACAATAACAGCAGCAGCAAGCACAATAGTAGTCCAACAAGAAAACCTGTCCTGTGCAGGATGACCGATAAGATGATGTTCCAGCAAAAACAGCAGCAACAGCCAAACCAAAATGCGAGGAAAACGGAGAATAGAAATGACTGAGTGAGTTGAGTGCAAGCAATGGTTTTAAAAATAAGGTGAACAAAAGAATAGCACACATTAAGTGGCTGTTATTCACTAAAACACCGCCTCCCGCGTGGTCGACTGCACAAAAGTTGCAGGCCGAGCTTGATTTACAAAAAAAAAAACAAGCCTCACAGAGAGACGCCCAATTGCTGCAACTCCAAGATACCAGCGCTGGTAAAGACGAGCCCAGCCGACTGCCCCGGACCACTCTACTCTGCGGCATGCAATTGCGCATGCCTGAAGCCCAAGACCAGTGCAAAGACCGGCCCCGGCCCCGCCTGAGCCAATAGGCCCCGGACATCTGCAAACCGCCACTTTCGCCTACGAAGGAGCGTCAGTGAAGCCATCCGACGACGACCAGCTGACGCAGAAGATACGTGTCATCAAAGTTTGAAAACCGGAGCATGCCTATACTATGTTTATATTTATATTTTTTAATATAATACAAATAATATAATTTAAGACAAAAATTTTGTAAAAGCGTGCGGAACCATTTCCGCTCGTTTAGAAGTATAGCCCGTAAAGCTGAAACAAAAAATTTATAAGAAATAATAGATGAGAAGTAATTCGATAAGTAAATTCAGTGAGGAAATAGTTGATAATTATACCTATAATTATAATTTTACAAAAAAAACAAAGGCTATAGTTGACGTGAAGACTGTGGATTCTACTGCTAACGTAATAAATAAAGTTGAGCCAAATAACATTAATTTAGAATTTGTAAATATTATGCTATTAATAACACAGGCCAACAGTAAAAAATCTCCACGCATAATTTCACCTGCTCCATAACCTTTAACCTCCATAACCAAAGTCCAGAACAAACATAGGTTCTATCACCCACAGTTTCCGCGGTACACCTAAGAGAAGAAATCGATCAAATTTTACCATATATTGAATTATGTAGGCCGTGTAATGGCGATGACCATCATTGTTTCTAGTAAATATCATTTTTGAAATGTATGTGTACCATTTAAAATTAAAAAATGGTATCTAGCAGTTACCATATCTTTGGAATACTCTTCTAAAGTTGAAATCTCAGATTTTCTACATTAATTTTTGGTCTTCTATGATTTTTCCCCAAACATTTTTCTATGGAAGATTTTTATTTTCTTATTGAAATCTGTAGATCATACCATGTTTTCATTTTGGATTTAAGGAAAAACTCGAAATAATTTTATTGCATTTATTATAGGTGGTTAAACAATATTTTCTTCAATTAAATTGGAGTTTTTAATCTCATATTTTCAAAAAGTCATGGCTATCTACAACTTCTGTAAAGCTTTACTAAACAAGCTGAACCTGAAATAGATACGTTTTGAACAAAGAAACAGTTTTAGATATTAGAAATTATGCGTGAGGAAAACAAAAGTTGGAAATTGTCGGCCTGTGTAATTGTTGTCATAATGTGTGCCAATTGCTTTTATAAACTATACAAACTTTATAATAAATGTTTGAAAAAACAAGAAAGGAAAGCTAACTTCGGGCGGAGCCGAAGTTTATATACCCTTGCAGCCACGCATCTTGTATAATAAGATATATAGCGGATCGTATATAGTTGGCCGATCCTTATGAAATTTGGCAAATCGAATTATTTTGCCAAAAGAGGAATCCATTGAAACTCCCATCCTTTTAACTTGAAAAACAACGAAGTTATGGCATTTCCGATCAATCAGTTATATGGCAGCTATAGGATATAGTCGGCCGATCCTTATGAAATTCGACAAATCAGATTGTTTTTCCTAAAATAGAATCTGTACCAAATCCCATCTTTCTAACTTAAAAAACATCAAAGTTATGCCAATTTCGATCGTTCTATTACAGCTATAAGGTATAGTCGGCCGATCCTTATGAAATTTTGTACATAAGATATTTTGGTCAAATATAACATGTGTGGAAAGTCCCACCCCTCTAACTTAAAAAACACCAAAGTTATTCACCAAACACCAAAGCATTTCCGATCAATCAGTTATATGGCAGCTATAGGATATAGTCGACCGATCCCGGCCGTTCCGACTTATATACTGCCTGCAAAGGAAAGAAGGATGTGTGCAAAGTTTCAACTCGATAGCTCTAAAACTGAGAGACTAGTTTGCGTAGAAACGGACAGACGGACATGCTCATATCGACTCAGGAGGTGATCCTGATCAAGAATATATATACTTTATAGGGTCGGAGATGTCTCCTTCACTGCGTTGCACAATTTTGACCAAAATTGTAATACCCTCTGCAAGGGTATAAAAACAAAGCTAAAAGGTGTCGCCAGAAACTTAGTCGGGAATGAAACAACTATATCAGAAGTCATTTCCGGACTAAAGGTAAATGTCAAAGGTGAAACTGTTGAAGTATTATCAGCTAAACTGATGAATCTACAACAACGCAACAAAACTGCTAACCAATATACATCAGAGGTTGAGCAAATGACAAAAGCTTTAGAAAGTGCGTACATAACGGACGGCCTACCACTTGCGTTAGCCAGAAGTTATTCTACACAGTCTGCAGTTAAGGCAATGGCAAAGCAATTGATAAGGTAAAACTTATCATGCAAGCTGGCACCTTCAACACCATGAATGATGCCATATCCAAATTCGTAAACAGTTGCACGGAAGCCACTGGACAACTTAATACTGTCCTTTATTTTAAAAATTATTCACAGCGTGGTGGAAACTGCGGACGTGGAAATTTCAGAGGAAACTCTCGTGGTGGTTATAATAATTACAACAACTACAACAGTTCCAATCATAATAATAATGGGCAAGGCAAATATAGAGGAAAATCAAGAGGCCGTGGCAACTCGAATCGAGGCCACAATAACAGTAACACAATTAATAACGTGAGAATTGCCCAGAATAATTCGTAAAACTCTCAGCCTTCAGATGTTCAGGAGTAGGCAGTTATGCGGTTCATACAATCAATCTTTGCTTAAATATATTTGTAGACTTTTATAATGTAAAGACGAATAAAAAGCTTGTATTTTTAATAGATACTGGTGCAGACATATCTCTTTTAAAGGAAAATTCTGATATGTTTCATGATATCAAAATTAATAAGAAAATCAATATCCAAGGCATAGGCCAAGAAATAACACAGTCAAACGGATTTATTTCAATAGAGATACAGACAGGTAAATACATAATTCCACACGATTTTCATTTAGTAAATTTGCACTTCGCAATACCTTGTGATGGAATAATAGGCATTGACTTCATTAAGAAATTCAATTGCCAGTTAGATTTCAAACCAAATGAAGATTGGCTAATAATGAGACCAAATAATTTGAATTTCCCAATATGTTCCAAGTATGTTCCAATAACACACAGTTCTGGTAATAATTCCATTGTTCTACCAGCAAGATCCCAAGTTGTCCGAAAGATTCATCTATCATCAGATGAAGAGAGTATATTAATATCTAAACAGGAAATTCAACATGGCATTTATGCTGCGAACACGGTCGCAACAACCAAAAATGCATTTGTCCGATTATTGAATACAACCAGTAATGATAAAATAGTAAATATTCACAGTTTAAAATATGAACCACTTTCGAACTATGACATAGTTCACAAAAATCCAGAAAATAGAGAAAAAACTGTCTTATCTCAATTAGCTAAAAATTTCCCGCCACAATTCAAAAACGAACTGACTAATTTATGCACCCATTTTAGTGATGTATTCGGACTCGAAACCGAATCAATCACAACCAACAATTTCTACAAGCAAAAGCTAAGATTAAAGGATGATAAACCAGTTTACATAAAGATTTATAGAAGTCCACATAGTCAGAAGGATGAAATTAATATACAGGTACAAAACTTAATAGACAATAAAATAGTAGAACCGTCAGTATCAGCCTATAACAGCCCACTGTTATTAGTTCCGAAGAAATCACTTCCCGGATCTGATAAGAAAAAATGGCGATTAGTAATTGACTATCGTCAAATTAATAAAGAACTGTTATCGGATAAATTCCCGCTACCTAGAATTGATGATATTTTGGAAGGACTTAATGTCTGGCTTTCATCAAATCGAACTTGAAAAAGGTTCCAGGGATATAACGTCATTTTCAACGAGCAATGGCTCGAATCGCTTTACACGATTGCCTTTCGGTTTAAAAATAGCGCCTAATTCATTTCAGAGGATGATGACTATTGCATTCTTTGGATTAGACCCTTCACAAGCATTCCTTTATGGATGACTTAATAGTTATAGGTTGTTCCGAAAAACCTATGCTTAAAAACTTATCTGATGTTTTTGAGAAATGTAGGGAATACAACCTTAAGGTACATCTTGAAAAATGCTCATTTTTTATGTATGAAGTCACCTTTCTGGGACATAAATGCACTGATAAAGGAATCTTGCCAGACGACAAAAAATACGACGTCATTAAAAATTACCCAGTCCCTCATGATGCGGACAGCGCTAGAAGATTTGTTGCATTTTTCAATTATTGTAGACGTTTTATCAAAAATTTTGCCAACTATGCTTGTCACATAACAAGATTATGTAAAAAAGATGTTAAATTCGAATGGACAACTGATTGCCAGAATGCCTTCGATCATCTCAAATCGGCACTTGTAAATCCGAATTTATTACAATACCCAGATTTCAGCAAAGAATTTTGCATAATAACGGATGCAAGTAAGCAAGCGTGTGGAGCGGTTTTAACTCAAAACAAAAATGGACTCCAACTTCCAGTTGCTTATGCATCAAGATCGTTTACTAAGGGTGAAAGTAATAAAAGTACAACAGAACAAGAATTGACAGCAATTCATTGGGCAATAACTTATTTCAGACCATATGTTTATGGTAGACACTTCACTGTCAAGACTGATCATAGACCTTTAATTTACCTGTTTTCAATGATTAATCCAAGCTCTAATCAAGCTCTTGAACTGGAAGAATATAATTTCACTGTGGAATATCTGAAGGGAAAAGACAACTATGTTGCTGATGCGTTATCAAGAATAACCAAAATATAACCAAAAATATCAATAAAGTCACTACAAGATATCAGAGAAGACAGAAAATCCGCGCGGAAAATAAAGAAAAAGAATTGCGTACGCAATCCTTAGATTCAGCTTCTAAGCCCAACGTATATGAAGTCATTAACAATGACGAAGTACGTAAAGTAGGGACATTGCATGTAAAAGATTTGTTATGTTTATTTAAACATAGCAGAAAAATTACCGCAAGATTCGATGTTAGCGATTTATATACCAATGGAATTCTAGACTTAGGTCAATTTTTCCAAAGGCTTGAACTGCAAGCCGGTATAAATAAAATCAGCCAACTCAAGTGGCACCGTGGGAAAATATCTTCGAATATACTTCAATAGATAATTTCAAATTTATGGGCAATAAAATATTGAAAACATTAAGAGTAGCGCTACTCAACCCGGTGACCATTATGTAACGAACAACATAGAGCTGGTGTTCTTTGCAAGCTAATAACACGGCACGCATTAAATTCCGGCTCTAGCTCGTCAGCGAATTGAGTGGTGTTCTTCAGCGGTTATAGCCTACAGGTGCTCATAGTTATCTGGGATAAATCAGCTTTATTTGCGGGCAAAAACGAGCCAATTTCGGCCGGACAAAAGATAGCTTAACAAACGGACGGACAAGAACTAGGATAGTACTCTCACTTTGCGCACCCCGAGATGTAAAAGGGGTGTCTTCAGCCCACCCTACCATGGCCAGTGCGTTTTCCCAACGATCCTGCAACAGGCCCCTTTGAGTTTATGACCCTACGACGGCTCTGTGATCGGCATGGAGTTACAATAGGGTTTTCTACTCTTTCATTATAATGGCGTATTTATTAAACATAAAGATTATATAAAAAAAACCTCTTGACGAGGTAAAGTACCGGTGACGAACCTGCATGCGAAACCCAAAATATCTGATATCAATTTTAGTGACGAAAATATGCTATATAGGTGTACAAAATTGCATATAAAAAATATTCTTGTTCGGCACGTGACTGTTTTTTTTTTGTTTTTCTTGCACGTGCCGAACAAGAATATTTTTTATATGCAATTTTGTACACCTAAATAGCATATTTTCGTCACTAAAATTGATGATAGCGTAGTTGTGTCCGCTAGGTGGCGCCACGCATCTTATATTATTAGATATAAGCGGATTGTATATAGTCGGCCGATCCTTATGAAATTTGGCATATCGAATTATTTTGCCCAAAAAGTAATTTGTACCAAGTCCTTACTTAAAAACCAAGTTCTAACTTAAAAAACACCAAAGTTATGCCAATTCCGATCGTTCTATGACAGCTATAGGATATAGTCGGCCGATCCTTATGAAATTTTGTACATAAGATATTTTGGTCAAACATAACATGTGTGGAAAGTCCCAACCCTCTAACTTTGGTACCTCAACCGACCCGTCCGACATTTCTTTCAGAAGTTATTCAAGAAATTAGATTTTTACAGCTTTTTCAAAAAGTTGTAGAACAATAATTGCTCATATCATATGAGTCATATGACATTAACAAAAATCTCCAATTTTATTCAGTATTGCAAAGAAAAAAATATAGACAAACAGACCCACTGGCTTCATTTTGAAAAAACTGTAAAAATCGAAAACTTCTGAAAGAAATGTCGGACCGGGTCGGTTGAAGTACCAATCTTCTGCGTCTTCTCATTAAGACATGAGACACTGAAACACAAAGTAGAATTACATCAAAAGTTGCCATCAAGCAACAAAGTTCGAGGTTAGCCGAGTGGAGAGCGTCGTGGTTCCTAATACGGAGGGCCTGGGTTCGAGTCCAAGTTGAGTCAATGTTTTTACGTTTTACTTTTTAAGCCCTTTTTTATTTGGATTTTATTTTTAAATATATAAACTAAAATCTGAAAAGATATACTCCATTTTTTTTAGGGTATTGACCAAATATATGCAGACTCCAAAAAGCAAAGTTGCCAATCAAATACACACACATGTAAAAGTAAATGCAAGCTTCACAGGAGGCTGTACAAAATGGGTAGCTGCACTTACAGGACTATATCTTAAGTTAACGGATTTTGCCAGATATGAGCGATATATCAAAAGTTGCGTCATCTCAAAAGCTATCTCCACGTGCAATATAAAAAGGATCGACCAAATTTTGAAAAATAATTTTTTTCCTTAAAAAAAAAGTTTATTTTTAGTGTATTTTTTTTTGTGTACTATATAAACGTTTGGTCTCAAAAAAAGTGAAATTGATATTTAGAAAACCATTTCAACGGTGTAAGGCTCTTTTTAATATCTTTCTTTATTATAAAGTTATGAATTTTTTCATTAACAAAGTTTTTTTAATTTTTTGACGTAAGCTCAAGGTATTTCAAAAAGTTGTAGAACAATAGTTGCTCATATGATAGTAACAAACATTTTCCAATTTTTTCAGGATTTTGAAGATAAAAATAGTGCAAACAGACAAACCGACAAACCGACAACTGGCTTCATTTTGAAGAAGAAGAAAAAATCGAATTTTTCGAATAACTTCTGAATGAAATGTCGGATCGGGTCGATTGAGGTACCAATCGACGCGTATTTAGCGCATTTAGAATGCGAATATATAAATATATTCTATCTGGGGACTAAAATGTGTCCACCAGCCCCTCTTTAGTGATAAAAAATTTTTTTACTTTTACCCTAATTTCTCCCAAACCAAATAACTTTTGGAATATGTTTCGACAAAAATTATCTAATTGAAACAATACCTTTCGATTGGTATATAATTCATTTAGATCGGTTGCCTACAGAAAATTTTTAATTCTTCGGCTATATATAGAGTTTCCTCGCGCACGCCTAGGCATGCAGGTCGTCACCTCGTGGACTTCCGTCCACAGTGATGTACATCTCGTTTTGTTTACTTTTGTTTTCTTGAGTTAAAGCCTAAAAGATTACTTCATTTCTTATTAACTACTGTTTTACAAACTTCTATTACTTAGAACCAATGATAATAATTTGTATTTGCATTTAGGAAGGATTTCTTAACGTATTATTTATATATTTATATTTTACTAAGTGTAAAATTTATTATTAAATGCAAATATTTTAAATCAAACGTATGTGATGCAATTTCTTATTCATTATATTAAAATATTTTCTTTTTATTTTTAATTTTATCTTCTCTTTTTTTTTTCTTTAATAGTGCCTAACAAGTTAACTTTATTTTCAACGTTTTACTTTCATTTCATTTGATTTCAAATTTCGGTTCTGAATCGAGATGACATGCATATGCAGACGAAAAAGGTAAATATTGGGTAGACTTTGCTCACCTGATATACTCCACCGTTGAAAGCGCTTCCAAATATCGGAGGTGTCGTAAGAAGTCTGTAAATAAATGCAAGTCCAAAGCGACTCGCGAAGACTAAAATCTTTCAGCACACACACCCACATCGAGACTTAACCGAATTTGTCTTATCGGCGTTTTTATTCAATTTCGCCCTCTTCTAATTCAACTTCTTACTCGTTTCTAATCATCATCTTTTCTAATTTACATCCCACCCGTTTTTGATCTACTCCTTTTTTTTTTTCTTTTATTTTAAATTTGTATATTTTTACACAATTTTAGCTTGTGGTTTTAATCTTATTTTTTTAACCGATTTTAACTTTGTACCGATTTTAAATTTGCTAAACTAGGTTTTTAGATTATACTTTATATTCAGATTAACTAAAGACTTCATGTGGTTTTGATGACACTTGGCATGGACGACACCTTTGCCATCATCGCGACGTTCCCTAATTTTGGGTATTTGTTTAGGAGCTAAACGCACGGAGTTCTTAGCTTTCTATCAGCAACGCGCAGACTAAACCAGACACGAGCTTTCGTCTGCTCTTTTTCTTGTGTCTGACGATCACCCTACGAAAACAACACCGCAAACCAATTGATGCTGATATGGGCTGGGCTGGGATGATGGGCTGGGCGTTGATAATGTTGACTGGCTGAGTTCTGGTTCTGGCCGGTATGGGGAATTTAGCTGCCCTCTCGGGGCAGGAATTAGCGTTCCTATGCTCGCCTCCTTCGGCTCCAAAGCTGGGGGTACTCGGCGATAGCTTCAACCAAAAATTTGTGGATGGATCTGGAACTGACGTACATACGTGCCGGTCCAGAGTTTGATTCCAAAAGAAAGCACCAGATTCTCGATCTCAGTTTCTACAAGATGGCTTACTGCCAGGGCTAGACTTCTGCTACTCCTAAAACGCTAAAGCAAATGCAGTCCTGCCTAATCCCTACGTCTAATGTTGCCAATTTACCACCCGTACCGCCCGCTAGGTGGCACTAGTAAGCACAGGGTCCGCGGTTTTAAACCCCACTACAACACCCCCCCGCTAACATCAGACTTGGGGTAAACCGAACAAGGCTGATCCCGCCAGGACTATTGCCGCAGATCCTTTGCATGGTAGCGTCCAACCAGCTTACCTTGCAGATCCTCAATATCGTAGTACGAATTTCCTAACTTCTGACGGACCCGTGCCTTTACAAAAGCAGGACCTAATTTGGCATTATATCCTGTCTGGAAACTACTTTGTTTAAAATTTCTCCGAAAAACTTCTTGCCCGATGGAGTAGGAAATCTCACCTGATCTAAGATTATAGCGATCTCTGTTAACACCATCTCGTTTTTCTGACAGCATAACTGGCTTATTATGAGTTAGCTCTAATGAGTCTGACTTAGTGAATGCTATTCCTCTGTCTTGTAATGATTGTAGCGACCTTAACAAAGCGTAGGTACCTCCAGACGTAACCATGTGTTGGGCAAACACCATATAGTAGGGCGATGTCCCGAGGGATGAGTGGGTAGCTGACCTGAGGGCGCAGCAAATGCTGTTTAGATTCACATACCAATCTTTTTGGGTAGTATCTACATATGCACGTATAGCCGTTATTATTGATCTATTCACCCGCTCTGACGCATTTGCTTGAGGGGCATGAATGGCTGTGAGCTTATGGGTAATTCGGTGTTCCCTCAGCAACTTTTGAAACAATTTAGCCCTAAATTGTGTGCCGTTATCCGAAAAAATTAACTCTGGCACTCCGAACAAGTGGAACAATTCTTCCTTCATGTATTTCACTACGACAGTCGACTCCATTTTCTTTATGGCTTTTAAAAAAACAAATTTTGAAAAGTGATCTAGAACTATGAAAATTGCGATGTTTCCACTACGCGACCGCGGATATGGTCCCAAAAAATCGATGTATAAACGCTGAAAGAATCGTTGCGATTCTGGAGCTTTTCCCATGGGAGGTCTTAACGGACAGTTGGGAGCTTTTGTAGCCTTGCATGCATCGAAATTACTGACATAAGCCTTAACATCGCCCGCCAAACCTGGCCAGTAATAGTAGCGGCGTACTCTTTCTAGCGTCTTATGCACGCCTCCATGAGCAGCAAGTGGGTGATCGTGTGCATTTTTCAGAACATTGCCCACCAGCTGTAATGGTACCCACAGTTTCCAGATATAGACATCATGAAGGGGCTCGCCTATTGCGTGCTCTGAGCGTCGTTAAACCAAGTTATCCACAACCTTCAAGTCGGGAAGCTTCGCACTGTTGAATGCCTGATGTCCTTTTTCGGTCATTGTGAATTTCCTTTTAGCTCTCAGTAAATCAGTAAGAGGAGCGGCTACAGTGGCAAAATTGCCAATAAATTTACGGTACCAACCCGCCATTCCGAGAAAACTTCTCAGACTCTTCAAGGTTTTCGGCAGAGTAAACTTTTCAATCGCTGCCACTTTTTCGGGATCTGTGCGTATTTCGCCCTCCGCGATCACATGCCCTAAATATTTGACGTGTTGAACGCAGAAATGGCTTTTCTGAACATTAATTGTCAACCCGGCAGACCGGATGCAGTCCGCCACTGTCTTTAGAACCCTTATGTGGTTTTCAAAGGTGTCCGAAACTAGAAGTAGATCGTCGAGGTAGATGAACACCTCATTTCGCAGTGACGCCGGAATAACTTTGTCCATGAGTCGCGACATTGTTTGTCCGGCATTACACAAGCCAAACGGCATTACCTTAAATTGGAAAAGTGGGCGACCTGGGATCGTAAACGCAGTCTTATCCCTGGACGCTGGATCTAGCGGAATTTGCCAGAATGCATCCTTTAAGTCGAGACTGCTTATAAACATTGCTTTTGGCAAGCGACTCAGAATACCATCTATCTGTGGAAGCGGATCCGCATCCTTCACGGTCACGGCGTTCACTTTCCTGCTGTCGAAGCAAAGTCTGACCTTACCAGGTTTCTGCACCAGAACCATTGGAGAGGACCAGGCGCTGTCTGATTCTTCTACAACCCCCAGTTCCAGCATTCGATCGACTTCACCATATAACAGCTTCTCTACAGCTGGCGATACGGGGAAATGCTGTTGCTTTATGGGCTTGGCTTCGCCCACATCGATATGGTGCGATAAAATATTTGTTTTGCCCAATCCAGCGGAGGCATATGATGGAAACTGATCCACTACTCCCTGCAAGGTTTCCTTTTGGCCCTGGGTAAGATTGTGAGCACTTAGCTCCGAAATTTGAATATTTGGAGGTAGTAAGTCAAAGAGTAGCCTAAGTAGAGGTTTTGTTTTAAAGATGGAACTATGTATAACTGAATCGCCTTAATCTGACCGTTGTATTCTATATTTGTGCTTAATCGACCTATAATATTTTGCTTATTTCCATCTGCTGTAGAAACATTATTAAAGACTCTGTGGATAGGAACTTCGCTCCCCAAAACTTCCTGTGCAAACTGCCCCCCAATACAGCTCATAGATGCGCCCGTGTCCATAAGCCCTTTGATATTCCGATCCAGGGTTTTTACAATAGTATACGGCCATTATTGCTGCGAAGCGCACACAAATCCTTAGTGACTTTCCAGAATCTTTTTAATCTATTGGTATTCCGTGACTTATTTTTAGCATCAAATTTCTTAAGATAAGCTTGTTTATTGCTAATGTTCCTAAATATATTGATTTTCTGATGCCATCCCTCTACAGGACCAACATCAGTTTTGAATGAATCCATGACAGAACTTATAGTTGCTCGCTTTTCGTGTTTGTCGACTGAGTCCGTTGAACATACCGAGAACGAGCGGCTTGGGTGTTCAGCAGCTTGTTTTTTAGGCACTTTAGGCATGCCGGCTTATATGTGTTGCGTGCCCCACATCCGTAACAAAACACTTTACGAGGAGCCGTGCAATCCTGGTACCTGTGGCCCTCCTTCCTACAGTTCCAGCATATTAATGACATTGCTTCGATGACCTCCTCTTCGTCCTCAAAGAATTCCGATTCAGACTCTTTATTCTCAACTTGAAAAAGTTCTGAGACGTTACTTTTGAATGGGGTACCCTTTTTATATATCTGATCCCGTTTTACTTCCTCTAGAAAGCATTCTCTCCTTCTACATATTTCGCGAAGCTTTGAGATCGACTCAGTTGGGATATTTAAAATTTCGTGTCTGATCTCAGCTCGCAAATTTCGCCGTAAAATCTCTATTAAAGATTTATCCTCTAAAGGGCAGTCTAAGCTGTCCGTTAATTGAACCACGGCGTCATAAAACGAGTCGAAACTCTCTTTTTCTTTCTGTTTGCGATCCCGAATTAATTCTCGTATATCAACATCCGTTCTAGTATCCCTGAACTGACGGCGAAGTGCGTCACACAATTCGGTCCCCTTAACGGATGGCACCGATTTATGATATCGCCAGTAAAAGTCATTGGCTTTACCCTTAAACAAAGCACTTGCGTTGCCACACATAACATCGAACTTTGAATCGAGGGTTTGACCGGTTAACGCGTGTACCCTATAAATAAAATTATCTACGCTAATGCCTCCTGGGTCTCCACTAAACCGAAGTTTCCATCCATTCATTATATGCGCCACCTTATCTGGCGTTTGTGAAAGTTCTGAGGCGCTTGACCGAGGAGAGATGTTAGCCTGCGCTTGACTTTGCCCAACATTCACCTGGCCAGCATCTATGCCAAGAAGCTGATCAAGTGACGGACTTGGGTCTGTCGCCCCCTGAAGTGGCTGTTGGGGAATTCTGGCGGCTAGGTTCGACTGGATCATGAGGGACATTTTCTCCGTTAGTTGGGTTAGCAACTCGTGTTGCATACTTTTAACAGCATCTAATACCATACTTTGCACATCCTCACCCCTTCGCTCTTGACTCTGCCGTTCTTTCTCCATACTTTCTGATCCCCGACTTTCGCCTTCTGTTTGCGAACTTATAAGTTTTTGCCTTCTTGTATTTTGTGCAATAAAGCTATCTGATCTTGCAATAGGTTCCCCAGAGAAAGTCGCTTTGCAGGTAGGGCAAGTTTTCTTGCTCTTTATATGTGTGCTCATACACTTCCTATGAAACCCGTGCCCACATTTCGTTTTGTATAACTCTTTGTCAGGAATTCGCGAATTGCATAAAATACAAAAATGAGATGATCCTCCAGCTTCTTCGTTATCTGAGTGGTCTACACCCATATCCTATGATTATTATTATTTTTTGTTTTATTTCGAAACTATTGTTATTCAATTTGAAGATCTCGTGCTTAGCGCTGCCACTTAAAACCACAATTCTGAATATTTAAAGATATAAGCCACTAGATTATGTCCACAAGAATATATATATTACGATAAAAAAATTAACTCCATGCCTAACCAAGAGCTGATTGTCGAAGGTCTTTCTTATTTTTTTTGTGAGAGGAAAAGAAAATTATCTGAAAAAGATACGAGAAAAAGGCGCAGCAAAAAAAAAAAAATTAAAACTCATCAAGCGGCTACATAAGCTGCTTTACTTATGTGACCTTCGTAACAAGCGTGGCCAATCTCTACTATTATTAGTTATCTTTGAGATTGTACTTCCAAGCACTTCATACTTAGCCTCAATAAAGTTTCAATACTAAAAACTGCCTAAAGATTTGCTTCCGAAATTACGGCCAGACTCTTGCTCGCAAGCATTAGCTCTGTAATCCTGCATTCTCGACTTACTAGACCTTTAGCTACTTCACCTATTCCTCGCTAGTTCAAGCGCGGTTAGCCAAACTAATAATTGATCGTAATTGGCCAAATCCAAAGCGCTTACCTATCGTGGTTGAACACAATTAAAGGAGACTGCTGTATTAATTCTTTCTTTGTGGTGAGTTATTTTTTTTCTTTCTGAAAATATAAAAACTGCATTCCAATGCGACTGAAAGTTGACACTGCTGACTAGGAAATTTATAGAAATGGAAATGAAAAGAATGGTTTGTTTGTTTCGCTATTGAGTGAGCTTCACTGTACAGTCAAGCCCCACGTTGGGCGCCATGATTGTTCAGATATTACTTATTATTATTCCTGTAACGAACAACATAGAGCTGGTGTTCTTTGCAAGCTAATAACACGGCACGCATTAAATTCCGGCTCTAGCTCGTCAGCGAATGGAGTGGTGTTCTTTAGCGGTTATAGCCTACAGATGCTCATAGTTATCTGGGATAAATCAGTTTTATTTTCGTGCAAAAACGAGCCAATTTCGGCCGGACAAGAGATAGATTAACAAACGGACGGACAAGAACTAGGATAGTACTCTCACTTTGCGCACCCCGAGATGTAAAAGGGGTGTCTTCAGCCCACCCTACCATGGCCAATGCGTTTTCCCAACGATCCTGCAACAGGCCCCTTTGAGTTTATGACCCTACGACGGCTCTGTGATCGGCATGGAGTTACAACAGGGTTTTCTACTCTTTCATTATAATGGCGTATTTATTAAACATAAAGATGTACATCTCGTTTTGTTTACTTTTGTTTTCTTGAGTTAAAGCCTAAAAGATTACTTCATTTATTAACTACTTAATAAAAGATTACCTAAAAGATTACTTATTAACTACTGTTTTACAAACTTCTATTACTTAGAACCAATGATAATAATTTGTATTTGCATTTAGGAAGGATTTCTTAACGTATTATTTATATTTTACTAAGTGTAAAATTTATTATTAAATGCAAATATTTTAAATCAAACGTATGTGATGCAATTTCTTATTCATTATATTAAAATATTTTCTTTTTATTTTTAATTTTATCTTCTCTTTTTTTTTTTCTTTAATAGTGCCTAACAAGTTAACTTTATTTTCAACGTTTTACTTTCATTTCATTTGATTTCAAATTTCGGTTCTGAATCGAGATGACATGCATATGCAGACGAAAAAGGTAAATATTGGGTAGACTTTGCTCACCTGATATACTCCACCGTTGAAAGCGCTTCCAAATATCGGAGGTGTCGTAAGAAGTCTGTAAATAAATGCAAGTCCAAAGCGACTCGCGAAGACTAAAATCTTTCAGCACACACACCCACATCGAGACTTAACCGAATTTGTCTTATCGGCGTTTTTATTCAATTTCGCCCTCTTCTAATTCAACTTCTTACTCGTTTCTAATCATCATCTTTTCTAATTTACATCACACCCGTTTTTGATCTATTCCTTTTTTTTCTTTTTTTCCTTTTTTTTTAAATTTGTATATTTTTACACAATTTTAGCTTGTGGTTTTAATCTTATTTTTTTAACCGATTTTAACTTTGTACCGATATTAAATTTGCTAAACTAGGTTATTAGATTATACTTTATATTCAGATTAACTAAAGACTTCATGTGGTTTTGATGACACTTGGCATGGACGACACCTTTGCCATCATCGCGACGTTCCCTAATTTTGGGTATTTGTTTAGGAGCTAAACGCACGGAGTTCTTAGCTGTCTATCAGCAACGCGCAGACTAAACCAGACATGAGCTTTCGTCTGCTCTTTTTCTTGTGTCTGACGATCACCCTACGAAAACAACACCGCAAACCAATTGATGCTGATATGGGCTGGGCGTTGATAATGTTGACTGGCGTAGCTGCCCTCTCGGGGCAGGAATTAGCGTTCCTATGCTCGCCTCCTTCGGCTCCAAAGCTGGGGGTACTCGGCGATAGCTTCAACCAAAAATTTGTGGATGGATCTGGAACTGACGTACATACGTGCCGGTCCAGAGTTTGATTCCAAATGCAAATGCAGTCCTGCCTAATCCCTACGTCTAATGTTGCCAATTTACCACCCGTACGGCCCGCTAGGTGGCACTAGTAAGCACATGGTCTGCGGTTTTAAACCCCACTACAATTATAAAAAAACAAAAAGATAAAAAAGCTATTCTGTCTAAATTCCATGACGATCCCATACAAGGAGGTCATACTGGTATTTCAAAAACTTCAGTAAAAATTAAAAGATATTATTTTTGGAAAAATATGACTCGTGTATCACAGACTACATACGAAAATGTCAGAAATGCCAGAAAGCTAAACTAAACATAGTAAGACCCCATTAACAATAACAGACACACCTATAAATGTTTTGGACAGAGCGATAGTTGACACTATTGGTACGCTATTGGTAAGAATTCAATTATAGACAATTTTTGCAAGTATTTAAATATGATCAGAAAGTAAACAATATAGATATTTCAGTAGGAGATAAAGTTTTATTAAGAAATGAAACAGGTCATAAGTTAGATTATAAATATACTGGTCCGTATAAAGTAACGGAAATAGGAGATAGAAATAATATTATAATACTTAACGACAAAAACAAAACACAGACAGTTCATAAGGATAGGCTAAAACATTTTATTTCATAACCACATTTAGTAAAATAATAATAAAAATAATAAATATTTTTAGTTTATTTCATTTTCTTTGTCGTTATTAAGTACAAATTCAAAAAAAATTTAAAACAAGAAAGGAAAGCTAACTGCGGACGGAGCCGAAGTTGATATACCCTTGTGGTTGAGTCGCAGTCCGCTAGGTGGCGCCACGCATTTTATATTATTAGATATATAGCGGATCGTATATAGTCGGCTGATCCTTATGAAATTTGGCATATTGAATTATTTTGCCCAAAGAGTAATCTGTACCAAGTCCCATCTTTCTAACTTAAAAAACACCAAAGTTATGCCAAATCCGATCGTTCTATGACAGCTATAGGATATAGTCGGCCGATCCTATGAAATTTTGTACATAAGATATTTTGGTCAAATATAACATGTGTGGAAAGTCCCAACCCTTTAACTTAAAAAACACCAAAGTTATGGCATTTCCGATCAATCAGTTATATGGCAGCTATAGGATATAGTCGACCATTCCGGCTGTAGTTTGCGTAGACTAGTTTGCGTAGAAACCGACAGACAGACAGACAGACAGACAGACAGACAGACAGACAGACAGACGGACAGACGGACAGACAGACGGACAGACGGACTTGCTCATATCGACTCAGGAGGTGATCCTGATCAAGAATATATATCATCCTTCACTGCGTTGCACACTTTTGACCAAAATTAAAATACCCTCTTCAAGGGTATTTTATATATACATATACATATATATACAATATACATATACAATATACATATATACATATATTATCTTTTAAAAAAAAAAATTTTATAGATAATAAGAATTAAAATAACTCCATGAAATTGCGTTATTTTTCAAAAGGAGGGAGATGTGGTGTATGCACACATGAGTTCACTTTGTACATAACAATGTACTCAGCAACAGCGTGCCAAATGCCCAAACACATTTCAAGTGCATATGTAATATGATATGCAATTGCATTCACCGTTTAGAACAGAGTCAGCATGGTTTCCACGCTGACCACATATATACATATGTGCATGCATAACTCTCGGCCCGTTTCTACATACTGTAACTTGACTTATATATAAAATATATAAATCGGCTGCTCTGCCGCTGCGCCGACAGCTAGCAAGCCTTAGGGTAAGAAAACCACAATTCATTCAAATAAAGACACTGAACTGGATAAGACACATCCTTTTCAATTCTACATTATAATTTAGTCAAAAGTGTGCAAGGACCCCTTCGACCCTATAAAGTATATATATTCAAGATCAGGATCACCCACTGAGTCGATATAAGCATGTGTTTTTTTTTAGTGTATGTATTACTGGCAGCAGCATAATGTTGATGTGATTTCCTTGGAAGAATTGAGTTATTTGAAATGTTAGTTTCAAATAAAGTTTCAAAGAAAAGTTGATGCATGTTACTTGATGCATTAGTGGTGACGGAAATGGATAAAGTCGGCGATGTTGCTGAGGGCTTCGGCTGGAGAGCGGTAGAGGGATGCTTGCTCCAGATCAGCATTTCATTAGAAAACGCTGGGGAGCCAGAGCCCGCTCTCTCCGATTCCACTAAGAGAGCAATCGATTTAGTGGTTTTGTTATCGACAGTTGTGTCGCGACCAGGAGTGTCGCGACGCAACAGCTGCAAAAGACGCCGCCTACGGAAGAACACTGCAAGCTGGGGCCACAAGGGCTGTTGTCGAGGTCTACAGGTCAAGGAGGAGAGATGAGAAACGCCTCTTCAGACGCAAGAAGAGAGAACAGGAGAGGCGTGAGTGTGAGAGCATTGAGAGCAGCAGAGACCGGAATGAAGCTCGTAACTTCTACCAGAGGGTTAAGCGTCTGACCCAAGGTTTTAAGACTGGAGGAGTTGCGTGCAAGGACGATGACGGAAACCTAATCACAGATGCAGAGATTGTGCTGAGGTTATGGAGGGATCACTTCTCAAGTCTATTAGCTGGCTCTGGCCATGATGACTATGGAGAGTATGATCCACAAACCCCAATCTATGGTACTGATGTGGACGTACCGACCCCAAGCCATGCCGAAGTCAAGGATGCAATCCAACGACTTAAAAACAATAAATCCGCAGGTGCTGACGGCCTGCCGGCTGAATTGTTTAAGGCTGCTGGTGATATGTTGGTAGGGAGCATGCACAAACTAATCAGCAAGGTATGGCTTACGGAGAGCATGCCCGACGATTGGTACCACAGCATGATCTGTCCTATCCTGAAGAAGGGTGATGCCACATTGCGCACCAATTACCGTGGCATTAGTCTTCTTCCAGTCGCATACAAGGTCCTTACGAGCGTACTGTGTGAAAAACTTAAACCACATGCCGAAGCACTGATTGGACCTTATCAGTGCGGGTTCAGGCCTGGCAAATCCACTATTGACCAGATTTTCACCTTGCGCCAAATCCTGGAGAAGTCCTACGAAAATCAGATCGACACATATCACCTCTTCGTCGATTACAAGGCAGCATTCGATAGTCCCCGGCGAGATCGCCTATATGCCGCCATGTCTGAGCTTGGTATACCAGCAAAGCTAATACGGCTTTGCATGATGACATTGAGCAACACCATCAGCTCTGTCAGGGTAGGAAATGACCAATCTGAAACCTTTTATACCAAGTGTGGTCTCAGACAAGGCGACTCGCTGTCTTGTATGCTCTTCAACATTCTAATGGAGAGTATTATAAGGAAGGCTGGTGTGCATCGGACGGGCACTATTCTAACAAACAGATGTGTCCAACTCCTTGGCTACGCTGATGATATTGATATCATTGGCCGAACCAAGCGTGATGTTACAGCAGCCTTCGGGGCTATTGAAAAAGAGTCAGCTAAAGTAGGACTGGCAGTTAACATGGATAAGACAAAGTTTATGGTGTGCTCTAGCAGGGAATCGCGGCGTCTTGATTCCCAGCTATCTGCAGGAAGCCATAGCTTTGAGTCCGTGAAGGAATTCATTTACCTTGGATCTGCAATATCTAGCACAAATGATGTCAGCCTGGAGATTAAGCGGAGAATCACACTTGCCAACAGGTGCTACTTTGGGCTCAGTAGGCACTTTAACAGTAGAGCTCTCTCTCGACCGACAAAAATAACACTCTACAGGACGCTCATTCTTCCAGTACTCTTATATGGTGCGGAGTGCTGGACAGTGGTGCAATCCGATGCAGCTGCTCTTGGAGTGTTCGAGAGAAAGATTCTCCGCAAAATCTTTGGTCCAATCTGCGTTGGCGATGCTTATCGCACCAGATGGAACCACGAGCTGTATGAGCTGTACGGGGATGTTGATATAGTAAGCCGAGTCAAAATTCAAAGACTCCGCTGGCTGGGTCACATCGCCCGTATGGAAGAAGACGCTCCGGCTCGTAAGGTATTTGATGCGGTAATCGTCGGAAAACGGAGGAGAGGACGACCCCGGATACGTTGGCAGGACCAGGTGATGGAAGCCCTGTCTACATCTGGTGTTACCAACTGGCGAGCGCGGGCCCAGGACAGGAAAGCGTGGAGGCAGATTGTGCAACAGGCTGTGACCCGATAGGGTTGTGATGGCCATTTATTTATTTTTTTATCGACAGTTGATTTTATTGTAGTGCTGCGTGGGCTACACGTACAAGGTCGGTCGTACTGCCGATCTATATCGTGGTTTTGGAAAAAGTGAATGCAAATTGAGTAATTTCCAGGGTTCGAATGCTGTAATGTGCGTCGTGGGGCACATGACGTGTAATACGTCCCGTGCGAAGTGTCCCTTTTGCAAGAAGTAAACATCCATACGTGCTTTGCCCGCAGACATGCAGGTTTTTCCTGACAGCAGGTGCCATGGCGCAGTAGTTTTGAATGACCCCGTTGAGGAGTGCACTTAAGTAAACTTTGTTTGCAAATTTTCGGAGTGTTTTGATTCGTACCTTCTGTACATAAATAGGGTTCTACTCCTGGTGTGTCGCAATCCGTTCATTCTGGGCCTTGTCGCGAACGCGTACTAAAACCCCTCTGGTTTAGTAAGATGTTCAGGCAACCACCTGGCCATGCAAATGCGGGGTGAGACGCTGGCCGAATATGTGAATAGCCGGAAGGTGCAGGTTGGCACACACATGTGGTAGATTGTTTATTGTCCGAATTCCTTCCTAGGTATCGAAGCACTTAGTGCCTAGTGCGGTGGGTGTTCCCGAACCTGTCTTGGTGTTTGAGCTTTCATAATCAATCTGCAAAGGCGTCTGGAATGGATGGGTTTACTGTAGAGATTTTTACAAAGTCCATTCCAGATAACTTATATGAATTTTATGAGAAGTGTGCGAGGGAGCCGATTTTTAGAGCTATATGGAAATGCACAAGGGCGATTCTGCTTCTAAAGTCACCCGATAGGGTCCGGAACAATCCACGGTCCTTTCGAGACATCAACCACGTTTCAGTTCTTGCAAAAGTTCTAGATAGAGTTCTGGTGGAACGGCTGCAGGAGAGTGTGGGGAGCCAGATGTCGGACAGGCTGTTTGGCCTCAGGAAGGGGAAATGTATGAAGGACACTTGGAGGAGCGTTAATGGCTTTATAAGATCCAGTCTCTATGAGATCCAGTAACTGATTCATAGGTTGAACGAGTGCGGGTGCCGGGATGTAAGTCTGGTCTTTTACTAAAGTCAAGTGCTCTCCACGAGCAATAAAGTTGATACATTGATAGTATTTGCGAGAGCCATATCTAGTCGTCTACGAATGCGTTGATCTGTGGATGCCGGGATGTGTTAGGGTGAATGGTGCATAAATCAGGATCGAATGAATAGGTATATGGAAAGATTCGCCGGCTTTTTAGTTGCAGGAAAATATAAACGAAATCGATAAAACAGTAACACCTTAGGATTTTCCGTCAGACATGAACATAGCAGGTGCGTAAAACCATTACGACTTTTACACTTTTGAACTTTAGGAGCACCGGGCATAAATAGTGAATCCTACCGTTCCGCTATTTGGAATTCAGGAAGACTTCCGCTAAGAATTGGATGCAATAGTATTATCACTTCAATGCAAAGCTGTCCATCCAATAGATACATTAAGGGTACCACACGACAGTAATGTCACTTCATCAGAGCTAATATCATCAGAACCAAGTCTCAAAGGATCAGCCGTCTATCCAAGCTATCTCTTACCGTTTCAATACGGTCCGGTAATGTCTGCTACGAATTCAAGGAAGACTCCTGCTAAAAGATCAAATGGATCTTCATACAACAGTGACATTGTCCTTTCAATCGGTAGATTAAGATAAAGTTTAACATTTAAAAACGTTCAGTGTCTTTCAAACTCTGACTTTTAACAGGTTGTCGCAGCGCATGCAGTTACCAGCAGCAAATAAACCACTCTCAACGGGCAGAAACGAAAAACAGAAAGATGGAAAGGGAAACCATTGACCCTTCAAAAATAACAGCCAATAGTTGTGAGGCGACCGCTCAACGCCCCTAAATGCCCAGCAAGAAATTGGGCAGGAGATCTCAAGAAGTATTCGGAACTATAAAAAGGGTGCGCACAGTCGCTAAGATTAAAAAATGCGCCCAGTCAGAAATGCAACGGCCAAAGGTTTGTGGCATATCGGATATATACCTAATGACGTCAAATATCATCCGCCTATAATGAAGTTGATGTCTCATCCAGAGGAACAACCGCTGTCAAACAACAATTTTGATTTTATGGTCCCCTATTTTTACATGGATCAAGGGAGAACTGGACAAACATGCCAGTCATTATTTAGACCAGCTTAGAGCATCAATCTCACCATGGCAGCCGCAAAGTACACATTCGCGGGACACAGAAAAGAGGCGAGGTATACCATTGTAGGCAAAGTAATTCCTTTCACAAATTGCAACGGATTGATGCATAAATCGGTTCTTTTATAAGGCCAATAAACCATCAACAAAGGCAGTATGTCTAGGTAAACTAAGCTAGGAATTTAACGCTAGTGCTAACAGCTCACGCATTACAAAAGAGTCGATAAATATAATTCCTTTATATCGCTGGTCCCTTCGGCAAGCAGACTAGAGTATTCTTACCGGTTCTATCATGCAAAACATCCAGTTTTGCTCCCCTACAATGACATAAATGTAAGAGAACTACACGAAAACAACATGCAATGCAGGTCCTCAAGACTTACGTGAAAAAAACAACAGAAGCGCAACTGCGTGCGATGTAGTCAAGAAATTAATCAATTCAATTATGGAAAATCTACCAGCCGAGTGATGTTGATATAGTTGGATGTTGATTAGTAGAGCTCAAAACATGAACCACTATTTTACGAACTGTATATTTCAATATTACCCCTTATCGGACGTGGTTAACTTTACAATCATTGGTTCTATGGTTTTATTTACTCCTGCTACCTATCTGTAAGCTTGCGGAGATCTTATTAGACTCTTTAATAGCAGTACCTCTCCACTGTTGACTAAATGAACAGGAATTTTAAAATTAACCGCTAATTAATTCTCGAAAAGACGCTCAGTGTAAAATGAACTTATATGCTTGTGCTCAAGTAAAAATTACAAAAAAAAAACAAATGGATTTGTTTTGAAATTGAATAAAAATTCAAATTAAATTAAATGTTCGTTATAGATGGCTGGACAAGTTTAAAGCAACAACAAAAATACAAAAGTTTTCTAAAAATAACACTTAGAGGAAACGCTCGCTCTTTCCCGCACTAGTAAGCACCCCGAGCAGCACAGCCCCAAAAACAAAACTACCGCTTAGTGACCAAGCGCCCAGTAACGAAAAATTTAACTACGATCAAGTATATTTGGGGCTCCTCTCTACAATTCCCATGAACAACATTTTTTGAAGGACTGTATAAAAAGACATTTAATGTGAAAGTGGTTATGAAATAATGAATAGAAAATAAATACCACAACCAATTTTCGAAATAGAACTGGAGCACTGCGGCTTTATTAACAAGAACAAAACTCGACCAATCGTCGAACTTCAATAAAAAAACAGAAATTGCGGCGACAAACACTCCGCCAACTACAGAGGCTGTCCAAATGGCCGTTGGCACTATCACCCTGTTTTTAAAATCCATCACTAAACTTGGACACTTTCCAAAGAGATGAAAGAAGTCGACCATTATAATGATACCAAAGCCAGGCGAAGACCACAAAACTTAAAAGTCTTCCCTGATGCCTAATCAAACACTACGCGAAATACTTCCTCACCAGAATTAATCCATTCCTCTCAAAAAAAAACCACAACTCCTAGGGTCTTATCTCTACCACAGCAAATTCGAAGTGGAATTTAATTCTGTTATGTCCGATCACCACAGAGTTGGTGTTTCGTTGCCAATCGGACCAATAGTATGTATTCTGTTCACATCTGACTTTCCAACAAAAAGTCAACGCAGAACATAAACCTTTGCCAACGACAGAGCTTTACTCAGCCGCTCCAGATATCCATCAAAGCGACTGATAAATTAGCCCTTCATCTTGTCAAGGTAGAGAAATAGCTAACCGGATCTTTGGTGTTTTACAAAAAATAATAATGTTCAAAGTCAACACAGATTCCATTTGGGGCAAAATAATGAGATCTAAAAAATTTTGTAAGGAGCGTCCGACTTTATCATACAGCTACCATATAACTTATATAGAAAAAAGAACTAAATATGCTGGAAAAGAAAAGGCATAGAACATAAAATAAGTTGGAACGTAATAAAAAAAGTAAAACCTCTCGCAAAAGTTTTACAAATAAAATGAATATAAATTAAATTATTATTTACTTACATGGACGACATTTGTAAGATATTTCGATAAATTTAGAAACGCCATCGCATATATTTCCAATTGATTTAATCTTCGAGTTGGCGGCGAACTTACAATGTTGCTTTTTCTGACAATGGTCAACCACGGTCTGCAGTAGAGAGTACTTTAACAGAAATAGAGAAGAAAAATTTTTTAAGTCTTAATAATTTCTCTAAATAATTTATATAATCTATCAAATAAACACTAGACTGGAAAGCTGTCTGTGGCTATCTGTATAGGATATATAGTTGCTTTTCGCACGGCTCCCGCTGCATACAAAGAGTCTACCTCCCGCAAAACAAACCGTGGGGCCCTGCCGCACAACGTACGAGCGAGAATAAAACCGAGAGTACAGGATAAAATAAAATATTACGAGAAAGCGATAAGAATAGAGGACTTAAAGTTCTAGATCAAGCAAAGTGAATCCAAGCGGAAGAGACCAAATCCCTAAAAGGATCATGCTGGGAATAAACTACAATAGCTAAGGAGTAGATGACTAAAGTTTCTAGTCCTTCTACTAGAAACGTAAAATTTTAAGAGTAAGGTTATGTAGGGATACGACACCCAGCATCGTTCTACGGTTTGTTAATGATGGTAAGTTGATTAATAAAAGTCTACTATGATAAGAGGGAAGGTGAAGATTTTCATCCCAATTAAATACCCTAAGTGCGAAAGTCAGGAAGATTTTTTCAACCGGTTTGATGTTACACCGGTAAACTCCGTTTATAGGGCTCCAGGCACACGATCCATACTCAAAAATCGTGCGGACCAATGATATATATAAAGTTTTTGTTATTGGGTATAAGTAAAACAGGTCATTAAATTCTTTTGACCATCTTTTAATAAAACCAGGAACACCCAATACTTTATTAACCATGGTGGATATAAGGAAAATTTAAGTTAAAACAAGAAAAGAAAGCTAACTTCGGGGTACCCTATCCACTTCGGGTACCCCGAAGTTAGCTTTCCTTTCCTGTTAAACCAAGTTAAAACAAGAAAAGAAAGCTAACTTCGGGGTACCCTATCCACTTCGGGTACCCCGAAGTTAGCTTTCCTTTCCTGTTTTAACTTAATTTTTCCTTATCCTTGCAGTTAAAAAGCAGCTTGTATTATTATATATATATCGGATAGTATACAGTCTGCCGATCCTTATAAAATTTGGCGGATCGAATAACTCAAAATGGAATCTGTACCAAGTCCCATCTTTCTAGCTTGAAAAAACACCAAAGTTATGCTAATTCCGATCGTTCAGTTATATGACAACTACAGGATATAGTCTTCTAATTAACTAGATAAGATAATTTAGATAATTTGTAGATATGATATTTTAACCAAATATAACATGTATGGAAAGTCCCAACCCTCTAACTTAAAAAACACCAAAGTTATAGCATTTCCGATCAATGAGTTATTTGGCAGCTATAGGATATAGTCGACTGATCCTGGCCGTTCCGACTTATATACTGCCTGCAAGCCAAAGAAGTATGAGTGAAAAGTTTCAACTCGAAAGCTTTAAAAATGACAAGACAAAGCCTAACGTAATCGGCGTACATAAGTACAAGTGAATTAGTTTTGTAAAGGGGCAAATCGATAATAAATAATGAAAAAAGTGAGGGTTCAAGATGGCTTCCTTGGGGCACACCAGATGTGACGCGGACTAAACGATAGTGAACATCTTTAAAAAGGCACGAAAGACACAAAGCCTTAGAATTGCTGCCAATTTTAAAATCCCTCCATAAATGGCAGAAGGCCTCCATAAAAATTTTCCCATTTTTTATGCAGAGAGGAAAGATTAAAGTCTCCAGAGATAGAATAAAGAGTTTAAAAATAAGTTTGTACAGTGTCTCGGTGCCGTTCTTCAGAACACATCCTGCTACTCCATCGGGGCATGGCGATTATGCGGGCTTAACCTTAAGAGGATCCGAAATAAACCACTTTTATCAAAGGATCAGGACCCAATGAGGTTGGCTGATTGAATATTATAAGCGGAAGGCTGAGCAGAAATGGTGCTAGGAGAATATGTTGTTTAAAAAAACTGTGCAAAGATGAGATTTCAAATTTAAGCAAAGGAGGAAAAGATACATGTTTACGCTTAGTGTTTACAAAGTTATAAGACTGCTTCGGATCCTGTGTAAACTGAATCTGAAAGCGAAGATTATAATCCATCCATATATAACATTTAGAGTTATGCTCGTTGAAATTGGACGGAACTACTAAGTATCTCGAATAACAAATTATATATCAGTTATTTTATGTTTATTTAAAAGTTTTTTGTTGGTGTTCTTTAAATTTAATAGGTGCCTTGCATACCAATTTGGATTTATTGAAGCGTAGGGATATTTTCATGGCACGCAAGGGTCAAAAAATATATTCAAAGTGTAATATGTTTATAAATCCCCATAATTATTCAATTTTTTTACGCGATACATGGCTATATTTGGAGAGTATCTAGGAATTTTTTTGTTAAGAAATAAATATTATTTATCCCGTGACGGGCAGTCGGCCGGAGTCGCTTCAAAAAATTATTATCTTGCGGTGCGTAAAGTCTGGCCTTACAGTGTTATCGGAAATAAAAAAATTTAATTTCTTAAAATATTAGTTTCTTGTGCGGATGAACGAAACCATTTTGAAAAATATGCGATTTTGAATTTTTTGGCGCGGTTGTAAAGTCAGAGGTAGCATTTTTACATAAAAATTAGCCCATTGTTTCCCGTAAAAATGGTAAAAAAAATTGAAAACAAGAAAGGAAAGCTAACTTCGGGCGGAGCCGAAGTTGATATACCCTTGCAGTTCAGTCGCAGTCCGCTAGGTGGCGCCACGCATCTTATATTATTAGATATATAGCGGATCGTATATAGTCGGCCGATCCTTATGAAAATTGGCAGATCAGATTGCTTTTCCCAAAATAGAATCTGTACCAAATCCCATCTTAAAAAACACCAAAGTTATGTCAATTTCGATCGTTCTATGACAGCTATAGGATATAGTCGGCCGATCCTTATGAAATTTTGTACACAAGATATTTTGGTCAAATATAACACGTGTGGAAAGTCTCAACTCTCTAACTTAAAAAACACCAAAGTTATGGCATTTCCGATCAATCAGTTATATGGCAGCTATAGGATATAGTCGACCGATCCCGGCCGTTCCGACTTATATACTACCTGCAAGAAAAAGAAGGATGTGTGCAAAGTTTCAACTCGATAGCTCTAAAACTGAGAGACTAGTTTGCGTAGAAACCGACAGACAGACGGACAGACAGACAGACGGACAGACGGACAGACGGACATGCTTATATCGACTCAGGAGGTGATCCTGATCAAGAATATATATACTTTATGGGGTCGGAGATGTCTCCTTCACTGCGTTGCACACTTTTGACCAAAATTATAATACCCTCTGCAAGGGTATAAAAAAAGCGTTCGTTCATCCGTAAGTATTTATTGTATTAAAGATGTGTGAAAAATTTTATTTAGATCCGAGCATTAATTTTTGAGTTACGTTACGCACCGACTTGAAAAAGTTGTTTTGAGAAAAACTCGTCTAAAGTTTTAAAAGCAATGGAAAGTATATGGATAGAAAGAAACTAGAAAATCGGTATCTCAGCAAGTTTTAGTCCGATCGACATGACACTTTCACAGGATATTCCTGAGATAATGTTCTATTATGTAAAAAATTTCTGAAAAAAAATATTTTTTGGAGGCTCAAACCATCCTGACCCCTTTAAACTGAGAGACTAGTTTGCGTATAAACCGACAAACAGACGGACATGCCTACATCGACTCAGGAGGGTCGGAGATGTCTCCTTCACTGCGTTGCTCACTTTTGACCAAAAAAAGCTGGAATTCTATGTTAGTAATTATTTATTACTATTATTGTTATTTTATTAAAGTACCTTGAACCACTGAGCCAGAGAATCGAAAAAGGGTAGCTTGAAGAGAGCGATTAGTGAAAGTTGTGTACACATACATGTACACATGTTAGCAAAAGAATAGAGATAATAGTCTCTATTAAACGAAAATAGAAGCAACACAAAAAAGATGAAGAAACAGAGCTGAGCTATGCTTGGAAGAAAATTACCGAATTTATTAATTTACCACTAAATAAATAACTGATAAGTTTACAATGAATTAATTAAAACACGTCCGTTTGCTTTAAGATAAAAAAAGAAAGTTTTTCGAAAGGATTACTGTGCCTACAGTTTTAATCCTCTCCTATGAATGTGTCCTTAGCAGGTGCCTTTGATTATGACTTTGATCCATGTAAGAATAATGGACCATAAAACCACATATTGTTGTTCGAACATTTGCTAGCTATTTGCCACAAACGTGGGGTAAGTGAAAGCCGGTTTTTTTGTCTTCCCTAATAACACGGATAACCAGCAACCTTGTTTAAAGACAAGCGTAAATCTTGTCTGACTCTATGCGTGAGTTCTGCCCCTAGGAATGCAGTCTGATCAAAGATTGCTTCCTTGTAGGTGAGACTCTGGACTTGGAACACAGCAGTCTCACTGAGATGTGCTTATTTTTTTATGTTGCCCCTACGTATATTGCTGCGCTATAGGGTTTCTCTGTGGCGTCCACGAGAGTGTGTAGTTCCTGTGTGCTGGAACCTTAGCGTCAAATATGTGTGTAAGAATTTGCAATTTATTTAAGTATTTCAGGTCAGAGCGATAATTATTTTCATTATGACTGAAATTCTAAGGGCAATTCATCATCTCATTTACAATTTTCAGAGGTGTTGCACGAATATATTTGCCTTTACTACAACTGGCACAAATAAACCTATCCGATCGAAGATTTGTGATAACTCAGACAACCCGCTTTATTATAACCAGGACTTCGCTTTTTTGCGTTTGTTCACAAAGTTAGTCTTTATTGGGCATCCATATAAGGCCGAGGGCTTAGTTAGTTACTCAGTTCCCTTTGGATTTGAACTGCTTTTGCCAATAAGTAAGTCAGCACCCGTCAAGCAAACAACTACATGGAAGTAATTTTCGAGTGTGGCAGACCCTAACGGGTAGTTTTCCCGTGATCGGATTCTTAGATGATTTGGCATTTTTTGCCAGAAATGGGGCTGTCTTGGTTCCAAATGTGACAGTTTTGAGCCGATAGTATTATGGAACTTTAGGCACACACTTGACGGTTCATCTTTTCTATGTCCGCCGTGAATACATACTTATGTAATCTAAAGCGTAGCTGTAGGAACTGCACTGTTAAGTTTTTTAGAACACAGTAATGAGGTATGAAATAGTGGAACACGCTTCATATGTCACAAAACTTTAAATTCTTCTATGTCGTTCCTGAGTCTAGCTGGGCTTTAAACTGAGCTGAGCTTCGTGGATTCCAGTTGCTACAAGGTGAGATATTTTTGACGCACTTCAAACAATTTCTTCCTTTACATTCCTTGGATGTGTGATCAGCCTTGAAACAAATAACACATTGTTATTGTACTTAATTTAACCTGGCAAGTTGTTGATATGGCACTGTCAGAGACTGGGCTATAGCCGACGGATGACTGTATTCGCTATGAGCAGAGCATTGCGCCAACCAATCTTGTCCTCATTTAGGATGTGGCAAATTAATCTCTGTAAATTACCAGAAAGAGCGGATTTAAAGTATCACATTTTTTTTACGGCTGGCATGATAGTCTCTTGGACCATGCAGGCACACAGAATAGATGTATTTTTTTCCATTTCATTCCTCCGCATCAAATTTTGGGATGTTCATCTGGAGCAGTTGCACATCAATGCTATTTGTCTAATATTTGTTAGGCTAATCTTGGCTATAGGTAAAATGCGTGCTTGTTAACAGACTAATATCTGGATTCGCTCCGACTCGCTACCGAAATTGGTCCAAGAAACTCAAAATATTTTTATGGACTTAGTAGTAAAACTGTTACTGGACTGGTAGTACAAAAATCTATTCGAAGGATAGCGTCAGACTGTTGTGAAGATTCAATTGTTTTTTTAGTAGAGCTCTTTCTGAAATCCGAATTGTGGAATGGTAGAAGTCACTTCTTGTTGTAAAAAGATGTTGCAAAAATAAATACATTGATATGGCTGGATGGTAAATTAATGAAGATAAAGTAAGGCACAAAGTAAAATAGAAATTAACAATACACAATATTTTGTCGATTGTTGTAACTATAGTGTTATGATATGGCTATGGTTATAACCTAATATTTAGAATGTACATATAGATATATAGAATAACATATAGAATTTCTTCAATGTTTTTGCAACTTTTATGAAGTCAAACAGACAATAAGGCTTTGTCTTTTGTACAATAAAAGTTTAGTTCACTATTAAAAAAAATTCTTTACTGTATAAAGGGACTGTAGTTATACGAAATTATATTTGTCGAAATATACAAAACCCAGAAATTTAAATAAATTTGAAATAATTTAAAAAATTTAAACTTCAGTTATATTTAAAAGAAAACTGATACTGCACCTATTATTTTGATCAATCTTAATATTTGGCACACAAAATAAGTTCAATGTCTGATATAAGGTGGGTTTATTCGAACATTTTTTTGTTGACATCAAAAAGGACCAAAAAATACATTTTATTAAACGCTTTGTTGATCTACCTCCTAATGTCATCATGTGTGTATATTCACGCATACGTACAGCCCACTTCTGGCCTAACCGACCGAGGGCGGCTGCCGTATAACGTACGGCTCAAATCGCGGTTAAGAGATTTTATGTTATACGTAGAGCATACTGAAAAGATATGCTCGGACTATTGTAGACCGATCCCCTAAAGGGATCTAGTTTCTAGTCCTCCTACTAGGAAAGTTTACATTTAAGCGTGTTTTGATAGCGGCCGAATTAACAAGACGATGTTCAATTTACAATTCAATTTATTATGGGTCAATTTAACCCCAAAACAAATTCCGCGGCTGATCCAAACCAATGCCGTCCAACAAGTGCATAAAACCTAAGAGCTTGCGCAGAAGCTCCACCAAAGCTCCCAAAATGCATGCGCTACAAAAGAACAACAAAGCGCATGCGAATCTGGGAGAAACAACGAATATGCAACAGCTGATAACGGGCAATTAGTGGACCGCTGCGGCTATTTACACTGAGAGAATTAAATAGAAATAATTATGATATTTGATGCTGGCACAAGTCCCAACAGAGATTATATATATAAATGAGAATATATAGAAACACGGCACCCAGCATCATGGTAAGTTGATTAAAAAGAGTCTACTATGGTAATAGGGAAGGTGAAATTTTTCATCCCAATTAAGTCCTCTAATGGCGAAAATTAAAAAGTTTTTCTGTACAGATTCTATGTGATCTCGGTGTACTCCTAATACTCCTAGGGGCTAATAGTTAATAAATAATGTAATCAGTAAGGGTCCAAGATGGCTTCCTTGGGGTACATCAGATGTAACGCGGACTAAACGCGAGGTAACATCTTTAAAAAAGACACGTTGGGAAATTAACACTCCTCCTCCCTTTCGCAGAGGTCGATCACGTCTAAAAGTTGTGTACTTACTTGGAAAAACTTCGAAGTTTTAGATCTTCGGCTTTAACCAAGTTTCTGTAAAGACTATAATGTGAGATCAGAACAAAGTTTGGGAAGCTTGCTACGTAACCCTCTAGTATTCTGATTGGTAAGTGGACGCGGTGGAAGTTTTGTCAGTGGCTTAAACATGTGGGAGCTTCACTCCCAAAGGTTTGGTAATTTCCACTTGGCTGATATTCTTGGACGAAAGCGTTCTCTGGCCAAAACTGACAGAAAAAATCGTATTGAACATCTGCACGGGCACGCGTGTTTTGAAATATGACGTCTGCCTCTTGCAGATGTATTTAAATTTAGTAATATCGGTTTCCCTTATGTCAGATTTTTTTTTGGCTTTTATTTAAGCCAAGATATCAATCTCAGAAGTGTAAAGGGTAAGCCGAGAAACAAATATATGTTTCGATAATGGGATCACTTATAAGGGTTTTGGAAATAAAAGTCTACTATGATAAGAGGGGAGGTGAAGATTTGCATCCCAATTAAGTCCCCTACAGATTTGATGTTACTTCGGTAAATTCCATTTTTAGGGCTTCAGACACATGATCCATACTCAAGAATCGGACGGACCAATAAGTATATAACGTTTTAGTTATGTACGGGTCATTAAATTCTTTCGACCATCTTTAAATAAAACCAAGCACACCCAAAGCTTTATTAACCATGGCAGATATATGGTCGGCAAATTTAAGTTTCAAATCTAATAGGACACCCAGATCGTTAACATGAGTTAATCGTTCTAAGACGTTCCCATAGAGAAAGTACTTAGCCTGGTAAGGACTGGATCGATAAAATGACATGAGTTTACATTTTGATCCATTAAGCTTTAGGTTATTTGCTTAGGCACTAGTGAATGTATACTGAAGACAAAGCTTAACATCATCAGCTTACATAAGTACAAGTGAATCAGCTAAGACAAGGGGCAAGTCGTCAATAAACAATGGAAAAAGTAAGGGTCCAAGATGGCTTCCTTGGGGCACACCAGATGTGGTTCGGACTAAACGTGAGGTAACATCTTTAAAGAAGACACTTTGGGTTCTTTTAGATAAGTAGCTTGAAATCCAGATAATAGATCAGTTGGGAATCCCAAAAGACTGAGTTTACTTATAAGAAGCGAATGGTCAAATGCTTTACTGAAGTTAGTGTAAATGACGTCTGTTTGTAAGCCATTCCGGTATCCATCCGTCACAAAAGATGTTAGCTCCAATAAGTTGGTAGTGGTGGAACGTGTTGCAAATGTGTTGCAAACGACCAATTCTAAACGTTCCTGAGGCATTGAGTTTACCAAGTTTTGGAGCGTGTTTGTGTCGATAGCATCCCATTCTTTAACAATGGCTTCCTTCAAGCCTTTTAATGACCCAAACTGTCTTCCACTCTTGTAGACTTTTGCTGACAGGATGCCCCAAAGGGTCTCAATTGGGTTCAAGTCCGGACTTATTGCTGGCCACTGCAGTAAGGGTATATTTTTTTTTCCAGGAACGTCATCATATACCTCGCAACGTGTATAGGAGCGTTATTCTGTTGAAATACCCAGTCCTCGCCATGCAACTCTTCTGCAAATGGTAAAAGTTCCCTTTCTAGGAGATCCGTATACATTTGCGCATTTATCCGTCCTGGTACAAAGCATATAGGGGACTTTCCTTTAGCACTAAAAGCGGCCCAAACCATAAGTGAGCCATCACCGTGGTTTCGCTTATGGCAAGTCTGTCTTGGATGCCTAGGATCCCTCCAATACTTTTGGTTACCGTCTGGGCCGTCCAAATTAAACATCTCATCGCTAAAAATCACTTTTTCAAATTCATTTGCCCAAAACTTATATTTTTCATAAAAGGCAAGCCTGGCCTTCTTATGTCTTGGTAAGAGCTTTGGTATGTGCCCCTTTGCATCATACTGCAGGTTTAAATGTTTTTTGAAAATCTATTGCACTCTTTGCCTGCTTATTGGCAATTGCAATTCTGCTTTTATTTGTGCACAACTCATTGTCTTAACTGTTGCCAAGGCTCGAATTTGCCGTTTTGTGCGCGCGTCTATTTTCGAAACGGCTCCCTTGCGGTTCAATTTCGCATGGTTTTTTTAAAAATTTCCAATTGTATTGCGATGCCTATTAATTCTTTTGGCAATTTCGCCAACTTTAACTCCACACTTAGCCATTGTTTCAATTTGATTCTTCTCATTTTCACTTAATTCGAGTGCACACGGCATTTTTAATCAAAATGACCATGCAGTCATATATGGCGATAATGGCACTTAAATTATTTATCAAGTAATGTGAAAAAGTAATCCCTACCTTCTATTTACATAAACATATCATTTCTGCCGTTCCAAAAATAAGACAGGTCGTAATAGGAATGGTCATATCTGCCGTTCCAGAAATAAGACAGGTCGTAATAGGAATGGTAGGCCTTATGAAAATTTCGCTATTGAAACAATTAAAACAACATTTTTTGCCCTAAAAGGCCCCAACAGGTCCAAAAAACACCTTACTCTCTTTTTTAGGCTTATTTTTACGCTTATAATCTCATTGAACGTTTTTGATTGTTCAGTCGCAGAGAAACGCATCATGAAAAAGGTTAAATCAATCTTTGTGTCAAAGTGCTCCAACATTCAAAAACATGGTATCATATGTGGGACTTAAATTTCGTCTTGACGACAGCCAAAATTTTTGATTTTTGTAACCTTTTAGTTAAGCTACTCCGAGGTATTCATTATTTCAAAGAGGAAAAATTTTCATTATTTCACTATCTATCTATCTATAGATATAGATATAGATATAGATATAGACAGTGAAATAGTGAAAGTTTTCCTGAAATAATGAATACCTCGGAGTAGCTTAACTAAAAGGTTACAAATATCAAAAATTTTGGCTGTCTTCAAGACGAAATTGAAGTCCCACATATGATACAATGTTTTTGAATGTTTGAGCACTTTGACATTCTATATCTATAGATAGATAGACAGTGAAATAATGAAAATTTTTCCTAGTATAGATATCTATCTATCACTATTTTCATTATCTATATATATAACAATGTTGTGTCCGTATTTCCGACCTCTATACATTTAAAAAGTACTGAACTATTCAAGCTTAAATTTAACACACTATAGAGTCAGGTTTGGGCTTGGTTTTTATCTAATTTTCATGGTAACTATATACCCGCGATCGCGAATAAAATTTTTTTTAAAACAATTCTTTATGCACTGACCGCAGTATGCTTTTCATAACAATAAGAAGGAAGGAAGGAAGGTTTCTAATAGGACTGAGCAACAGCAGGAATTGGTGCGGGAGACGGATCGATTGAGACAAAGGCAGAGGAATATCATTTAACCAGCAGAATTCGTGCAGTCAGACTTAAGGACCAACGATTGCGAGCACGACAGTCGTGTTCGACAGCAACAGATTTAATTCGCTCGCAAAGACATGAACACGATAGGGCAAGGTTTGTTGAATTCCGTGCACAGATAACAGTAGATCGAAATCAACAATACAATCGTCTTGCATTTCCATATGATCCAGCTGTTGATTATAGCTCCATCCGCGATGACCGGCACAAAAATAATACGGATCGGAGGCCCGAGCGGGGCAAACGGGGGGGGCGCAACTAAAGGAAACCCGCCGATAGAAATGCGGCGGGAATTGGAGAAAGCTAACGGAGAAAGTGGATGAGTGAGTGAAAGACCCCCCGTGGGTAAGTCTGCCATTCAAGTTGGAAAGTTTCCTTGGAAGAGTTAGGAGTACAGGCTGAAGGACCCTCCGTGGGTAAGTCCGACAGTCCTAAGTGCGGGCTATTAAAGCGAGTGAGCGAGGATCTACGACAAATAGCTTAAGGACCCCCTGTGGGTAAGTCCGGCGGCGGTACGCGAATCGAGCAAGGAGCAAGGGGAAAAGGATCAAGGATCCGCGGCAAAGCTAAGGCCCAAGGGAAAAAGAGTCGGGTGGAGTTATTCCCGGACACGACAGGTATCCTGGTGTAGTGGCGGCAACGACGGATCAGCCTGGCGTACGCCTTGTCTGCTCCTGACCGTTCGATCCAGGTGTGATCCTGTAACGCGAGGGATACCCAACCCGGGAACTCAAGCCCAATAGTGAAACCAGGCAGGGACACCCCGGGAAGTCAAGAGAATCCTGACCCAGGCGCTGGAGCGTATGCACAGCGTATCACCTGAAGTCAAAGGAGACGCGACGCCCAAACCTCTGGCCTACCATAGATCCTGCGGAGCGTAGGCACGCAGGTGTTTGGAGGCGAGTGACAAACGCGACCGGGGACGTGTCCTGTGCGGTAGGAAGGCCTTTCGTGCCCTGATCCGGCCGCTAAGCAGCGAGGAGCATATCCTGCCCGGCGTATGCCTGGGAGGTGAGCCACTCGGTCTGTTAACACGGATTAGGTGCCGGCCACGGCGAAAGGGCAAATCCAGGCAAGCCAAACGGAGGAACGACGAGGGAGCGGCGGTAACAGGAAAGCAGCGACGACGAGGGAGCAGCGGCAACAGTAGAGCAGCGGCAACAGTAGAGCAGCGACGACGAGGGAGCAGCGGCAACAGTAGAGCAGCGACGACGAGGGAGCAGCAGCGACGGACAGGCAGCGGCGGCAGAAGACGACGAGCAGCAACACGGGCCCCGCAACCAGAGTCCGTGAGTCCGAACGAAGGGAACCGAGAGCCGTTTCGGCGCCAGGCACCAAGACCGCACGACCTGCCGGGCGCAAGCTTTGGGAGGGCGTGCGTATTGGCACCAACCCGGAGCGGGGATCGGGGATCGACGGGAGGGCGAGCGGTCGGTCGGCTGATCCAGACAGCCGGTGAGATTCTCTTTATGCCTTTGTAAATTAATTACAATAAAGGGGATTTATTTGAAAAGAAGCAATACCGTGTTATTTCTGGGCTCGGGCAATCACGTCGAATCTATAAATTCGGTGGAACGAACCCTCAACCTCTGTGAGCTAGCCGCGGCGTTTGTTGCGAGAAAAACATAGCAAAACAGTTCGTTACAGTACAACTAGAACTTTATATATACATAACATTTTTTTTAATATTTCAGCATACATTTTATATGTATACGTTTAGAAATACGTTTTGGTGGTAAATGTAAAATATTTTTATATATACACACATGTAAAGAAGTAACAATCATGCAGTGTCTAGTCCACCCTTTGGTGTAAAAAGTTTGCATCGCCATTTATTTAGAGGCGAAAAAGTTCGATGTGGATCAGCAGTTAAAGAAGAAGAAAGAAAAGTTAAAAGAAAGTGTCAATTATAAAATTTAACACTAATCGTATAGTAATAAAACCATTTGGGGGTTCGTCCGAACCATATAAGATGCGCCATCGAAGCAGATCAAATACATCCTAAGTGTATCCTAGAAATACATCCGTGGGGGTTATGTGTCTCTTCCTAAAGTCAACTAGACACTTAGAGGTCCGGAAGCTGAACCACTAGAGTTGCTCCGGGTAACGGAAAAGTGGAGCCCGCTAATCGGCTGATTTTGGGAATTATTTCAAAACTGTAAGCAAGAGAACCTGCGAAGTGCAACACGTATCACAGGTGCAGAAGATAATGAATATGCACGTGCACGCATCTATACAAGCATCTTTTTTTGAAGCAATGTTTGGAACAAAAATGTACATTCGCCCAGAAGATCGTATGTTAGAACTGCTGGACAAAGAGAAAGAAATTAAACATTCATTCAAATGATTATGTTTCATATTATCATAATATTTCCTTTCATTGTATATTTATTATATGGGGGAGGGGGTCAATAATGGAGTGTGGACAGCAGAAAACGAACTTTTCCCCTTTCTAACCCTGAGGATCCATATCATCCCACTCTTGAGGTTTTAATCGCACACAATAGCTTAATTGACTTTATGAAATTTAAAGTTAATTTTGGAATTTGATTGGTCCGATCTACTGGCATGCGAGGATATAAACATTGCCTTACAAAAATTTTATTACACCTTGTGTCGGGTCAGGCAGCACCCACGGCATAAATTGAATCAATATAAATGTAACATATATATATATAGTAACATATCAACAAAATTTCTTTAAGTGTATATCAGTAAATTTTGTAAACCAATTTTGTAAACCGAAGCTGAAGCCTTTTGTATTGAAATTCGTAATCCAGCTGCAAATTGCATCATTCCAATTTTTGTAAAAACATAAACATTTAATTTTTCAATTCGGCTGAAAACAGTCTCATTTAAGATTTCCAATTTCTAAGAGCCACTTCAGATTGAAAACCAAAACAATATTTTGGTAAACAGAATCCCGACTCAAATCTTTCTCACTCCTTTTAAGTGAAATAAAACTAAACAGCTCAAACCATTCTTAAATGGGCATCCACTTCACAGGAAATTTCACATTTTCTTGTCACCTCGATTAATTGAGACCCAAAGTCTTCCACGTCAACTGACACCTCAAGTAATAGGTTCCGACTCAATCGATTTCCTTCAGAAAACAAAGCCTCTCTGAGAGAAAAGCTTCTTTCGAGCTTTGATCTGCAAAAAGCTTCAGCAAGGGTAGCTATAAAAGGGACTTAGAGCCCCAAAGTTAAGTTAGTTCTGAAACTCCAAAAATTCTAAGCAGTTTTAAAAAAAAATCACACTGTATCAAAAACGGAACTCAAACAAAAATATATTTTTTCAAACTATTTTTGAAGAAGATATTTAATTGGCGCAGTCGGTAGGATGTGTAAAAGTGACCAGTGATCAATCGAGATCATAGAACATCGTTGAAGTATTTTGTGCTAATGCAACTGCAGCCTTAATACTAACCGCGAGTGTTAATCGCTATTCACATCCGCAAAAGAACTTACGTGTTAGTTTCAATTTGTAGCCCACTTTTCGAAGTGTGACTGCTACCGAAAATATACAAAACACAAAAACTTAAAATAAATTAGTAGCCCGCTTTCATAGTGTGACCGCTACCGAAACAAATAAGAAATACGAACATTACAATGGCCGAACCAGTAGCACAAGTCCAGTTACTCTCCGAGCTACACCTTAATCAGGCTTTAAGCCAGATTAGGCAAGTTCCCAATTTTAATGGAAGCACCAGGGAATTAAGTGCATTCATCAGACGGATCGAATACATTTTAAATTTGTATCCATCAACTGATCCGCGTCAAACAGCTGTATTCTTCAGTGCAATCGAGATGCAATTATCAGGAGATGCCCAGCGAGTGTCACAGATATCAGCAGCAACCAATTGGCCCGATCTAAGGATTGCTCTCATCGATGAGTATAAAACCCAAACCCCATGCGAGGAATTACTAAGACGACTCTACAATACCCCTTTCAATGGAAGCATTCGTAAGTTCGTCGAGGATCTAGAATATAAAATATTTGTCATAACAAACAAATTGTCGTTAGAAAATAACAATTTAAATACAATGATTTATAATAATGCCATGAATAATACAGTAAAAGATGTAATAATGAGAAAACTTCCTGACAGGTTATTCATGACATTAGCAAGGCACGATATAACTACAGTCAGTAAACTTAAACAAGTAGCACAACAAGAAGGTTGTTATGATTCTGGTTCTGATAAAGTTAAATCACAACATAATTCAAAACAAAACGGACAAGATAGGAGAAATTATCAAAGAAATAATAATTTCCAAAGAAATAATTCCTTTTATAATAATAATAATCAACAAAATTATAATCAGCAAAGTAACTATAGACAACCAAATAATTTCAATCAACAACAATTTCAACAGGAATTGCAGCAAAATTTAAATCATGGTAGAGCTCAGAATCCTATGAATTATCAACAGCCAACATCTTCTTTACAAGGTTATAATTCTAACAAACCAGTGAAAAGACAGCGTGAATATTCAAGCGATCAATCTAGAATGGAAATCGAAAATTTTCATCAAATAGCCTCGGATCCAATAGAAGAAATAGAAATCCTTACATCAGAATAACTATTAACAATCGCGCATTTAAATGTGTAATAGATACAGGAAGTTCAATAAACCTAATAAAAGAAAATTATTTTAATTTCCCACAAACATTAAAAACGTTAGAAGTACACACAATTAATGGTGTAATTAAATTAAATAAGTCCGTAAATTTTAAATCAAGTAAACTTTGTCCGATCGATCAACCATTTTGGGTTCACAATTTTTCGCAATAATATGACATATTGATAGGAAGAGAGTATTTAGAAGCATGTGAAGCAATTATTAATTATAAACAGGAAACAGTCACTTTGAGCGGATTTGTTTTTTCCATGATATATAACCACGAAGATTTCAAGAATTCCGAAATTGAAACATTGGAAGATTATCTCAGTCCACCTTCATCTGAGGATATATCTTTTAATTTTGCAATTAATAATGACTTAGAAGAAAATAATAAATTTCGAATAAATCATCTTAATAAAGAAGAAAGAACTAAATTAAATAACATTTTATTTGAATTTAGGGATATCCAGTACAGGGAAGGTGAAAATTTGACCTTTACCAGTGCTATAAAACATTCAATCCAAACCAAACATGAAGATCCTATTTACAAAAACCTTATAAATACCCCCAAGCTTATGATCAAGAAGTAGAAGTCCAAATTAAAGAAATGATGAATCAGGGAATAATACGTAAATCGAAATCCCCTTATTGTTCTCCAATATGGATAGTCCCAAAGAAAGAAGATGCATCAGGTAAAAAGAAATTTCGAATAGTAATAGACTATCGAAGTCTAAATGAAATAACTATTGATGATAAGTATCCGATACCAGTTATGGATGAAATACTTGACAAACTTGGAAAGTGTCAATATTTTACAACAATTGACCTTGCCAAGGGTTTCCATCAAATTCAAATGGATGAAAATTCTATTTCAAAAACAGCTTTTTCTACTAAAAATGGACATTACGAATACACACGAATGCCATTTGGTCTGAAAAATGCGCCTGCAACTTTCCAACGTTGCTTGAACAATTTATTAGAAGATTTAATATACCAGCATTGCCTTGTTTACATGGATGACATAATTATATTTTCTACTTCATTAGAAGAACACATATTGTCCATAAAAAAGGTGTTTTCAAAACTTCGAGAAGCTAATCTTAAACTTCAACTTGACAAATGTGAGTTTATGAAAAAGGAAACTAAATTCCTTGGACATATAATAACAACAGAAGGAATAAAGCCAAACCCCCAAAAAATTGAGGCAATACAAAAATTTCCAATACCAAAAACTCAAAAAGAAATAAAATCATTTTTAGGTCTCTGTGGATTTTATAGAAAATTCATACCTGATTTTGCTAAAATTGCAAAACCTATGACTGTAAACTTAAAGAAAGGTTCCACTATAAATTCAACCAATAAAGAATATTTAGAAGCATTTGAGAAATTAAAACTTCTTATTACATCAGACCCAATTTTAATTTACCCTAACTTTGAAAAATTATTTTCCTTAACAACAGATGCTAGCAATGTCGCCATAGGCGCAGTATTATCGCAAAATCATAAACCTATTTGTTATGCAAGTAGAACTCTTAATGAACATGAAATTAATTATTCAGCAATAGAAAAAGAGCTTCTGGCTATAGTCTGGGCCACTAAATATTTTAGGTCTTATCTCTTTGGTAGAAAATTCGAAATCCTTAGCGATCATAGACCATTAGTTTGGCTTCATAATATAAAAGAACCAAACATGAAACTACAAAGATGGAGAATAAAATTAAACGAGTTTGACTTCACTATTAAATATTTGCCGGGAAAGGAAAACCAGGTAGCTGATGCTCTGTCAAGAGTGAAGCTAGAAGAAAATTTTTTAGGAGAAACACCGGATAATACCGAGTCATTACCCACAATAGCAACAGTTCATAGTGCACATGAAGACAATCAGAATTATATAGAAATAACGGAAAGACCTTTAAACTATTACAATAGACAAATTGAATTTCATAGAGGAAACTCAAATGAAGTCAAATTGAGCCAATACTTTCATAAAACCAACCTTAAAATAATTTATAAAGAAATGACCCATGAATATGCAAAAGAATTAATTAAAGAATATTTGTGCTCTAAAAAAAGTGTTATTTATTTTCCTTGTGAAATGGACTTCATAATATTTCAAAATGCTTATATAGAAATCATCAGCCCAAACAACTTAACCAAAGTTATGAAAACTAGTACAATATTAACAGATGTCCAAACATTCGCCGAATTCAAGGAAATTGTCCTTAAAGCTCACGTAGAATTATTACATCCAGGAATAGAAAAACAAACAAGCCTTTTTAAAGAAAAATATTATTTTCCCGATTATCAGAGATTAATTCAGAATATTATAAATGAGTGTGAAATTTGTAACCTTGCTAAAACAGAACACAGAGATACAAAACTTACATTTGAATTAACCCCAGAAACCTTCAACCCCAGAGAAAAATATGTTATAGATTTTTACATGATCGATAATAAACAATTCTTATCTTGCATTGATATTTATTCCAAATATGCTGCTTTAATAAATATCAACAAGATAGGGAAGAATTAGAATCAAAAATTGATAACTTGTCCGAAAATAGTATACAGATCAACGAATTAAATAAAGTTATTGATGCAATTAATAAAGGAATAGAAACAGTAAATCGTTTAAATGAAAACCAAAATGAAAACCAAAGGTTAGCAATCCTTATTTTCAATTTACAAGAATTTACAGAGTACATTCATTCATTGAATTAGGAATGCAATTTACAAGATTAGGCATATTCAACCCAAAGCTCCTAAAACATGACCCGCTTAAACATATTAATTCAGAAAAATTGTTAAATATTAAAACATCTACTTGGTTACAAGTTAATACTAACGAAATATTGATAATTTCTCATATTCCTCGTACTATTATTAAAACCCCCATTTACAAAATTTTACCGTATCCGGATCAGAATCAGAATATAATAACCGAAACATTGCATGATAAATATTACATAAAAAATCAGCAAGTCTTTAAAGTAAAAACAAAAGAAATAGTAAATAATAAATGTATAATAGGTCTCTTAAGACAAACAAATACAGAATGTAGATATACAAAAATGTACAAGAACTTCGAATTAAATTATATTGAACCCAACATTATAATAACATGGAATTTACCAAAAACTTTGTTAAATCAGAATTGTATAAATAAAGATCTAATAGCAGAAGGAAACAATATAATAAAAGTATTCAACTGTTCTATACAAATAGAAGATGTAATAATAACAAATACTATGCTTGATTACACCCGAACTATTTATGTAAACAACAACATAACTAAACTCGAACCTTTATCGTATATCGTAGCCAAAGAAATATTCCAAAACCACTCAAAACAATATTTTAAAACTCAAACAATTTTACTAATACTACTAGTAGTAATAATTATTATTATAATCATATATTTGATTTATAAATTTAAGAACATCCCAAAAAGGATAATAATTAATTATAAAAAACAAAAGGTTATAACTCCCGAAGAAGAAACTATAAGTTCAGAGAATAAAGAACATGACCTACAGTTATACCCCAAACTAACCGCCTGAGGACAGGCTAAATTCTTAAGGATGGGGAAGTAACATATCAACAAAATTTCTTTAAGTGTATATCAGTAAATTTTGTAAACCAATTTTGTAAACCGAAGCTGAAGCCTTTTGTATTGAAATTCGTAATCCAGCTGCAAATTGCATCATTCCAATTTTTGTAAAAACATAAACATTTAATTTTTCAATTCGGCTGAAAACAGTCTCATTTAAGATTTCCAATTTCTAAGAGCCACTTCAGATTGAAAACCAAAACAATATTTTGGTAAACAGAATCCCGACTCAAATCTTTCTCACTCCTTTTAAGTGAAATAAAACTAAACAGCTCAAACCATTCTTAAATGGGCATCCACTTCACAGGAAATTTCACATTTTCTTGTCACCTCGATTAATTGAGACCCAAAGTCTTCCACGTCAACTGACACCTCAAGTAATAGGTTCCGACTCAATCGATTTCCTTCAGAAAACAAAGCCTCTCTGAGAGAAAAGCTTCTTTCGAGCTTTGATCTGCAAAAAGCTTCAGCAAGGGTAGCTATAAAAGGGACTTAGAGCCCCAAAGTTAAGTTAGTTCTGAAACTCCAAAAATTCTAAGCAGTTTTAAAAAAAAATCACACTGTATCAAAAACGGAACTCAAACAAAAATATATTTTTTCAAACTATTTTTGAAGAAGATATTTAATTATATAAATGTAATAATTATAGTTTAGCATTTTTTCTCATCGCTGTTGTTAGTCGTAAGCCGACTCTTCTCGGCCGCTAGGCTTTATTTTATCTTTCTCATTAAGTTAACGAGCTTTCGCCCGTCATATGCTAAAAGGCCGGCCCACTTGTACTCTCTATCTCAGTGCATACGCATTCTAAATCGGAGCTTTCTGGCACTCCATTTCATATGCGAATGAATAAACATTTTATAACGTTGTGAAACAGATAATTCCCTTTTTTGTTATTTTGAAAAAAGGGAAAAAGCCATTGAAAAGGCTCAATGACCAAACATTGGTGACCCTGACGTGATCTAATTAATTATAAATTATAATTAACAAAATAAATAAAACAATTCCACGAGCATAAACACCGTTTCAGTTTTTGCGCGTTGTATGTGTATGTATGTGCATTTTTGAACCTAAACGGCACACAGTGCATCAGTGAAACAATTATTTTGTATTTATACATAAATTATTTAATAATATAAATAAATACAATACATACAATACAAGTGCATTCGACTCACACAAGCGTTCATATATATCACATTCCACAACTCAGTGTACGGTTCTGAGCGCACAGTGGGATAAATCGTGTTCGCTGCGCTCAAATATAATTAAATAGAATAAAATAAACAAGAACTATAATTTTGGCGCCAAAATTAATTTGTGCGTGTTTTTACCTAAATTCTCTAACTCTAGCGGCGCCGTCACAGGAGAATCCACTCCATCTCGTGCGAGTGCGATTTGAAAATGCAAGGCAAAGGGTATCCTCCAGGATTTGAAGAGGATCCAAGGCTCCCTGCAGCCAATGTCAAAGGTGGCGAGAATTTTAAGGCCATCCACGGGGAGCTTGAAGAATTAGACATTGCTGAAAATAAGCAGCGACTTGCGATGGACAGTGTCTGAGCTTGTAGCTACGATGAATGCCGAAATCGAGCACGAGACGTCGTTGCGCTCTTCTCGAATTGCTGCCCATTCCACCCTTGCCAGCGGAGTTTCCAGTGTCCAGGTGGAACCAGCGCTTAGTCGGAGTTTTCAAGCCTTGCCTCCTCTTCCTCTTCCTACTTTCAGCGGAGGATATTCGAGGGCAGCGCTTCGAGGGCTTGGAAAAAATTTGGGGACGACAGTTCAGATCGCCGGCTGCATCATTGTCCAGCTACTTCTTCAAAGGTTGGATCCAGCTACTCAGGCCAAGTGGGAGGAAGGTCAAAATGCCTCGAACTCGGATCTCATCCCTACTTGGGAGTCGATGGCAGAGTTTTTGGAACAGCGTTGCAGGACTTTGGAGGCTATGGATGTGGCCTTGGCCGCTTACGTGCCGGGCACTCAGGTGGGAAGACGTAGAGTCGCAAATAACAGTGGTGCCTCCTTTATTATTACTAATTCACCTGCCTCTGCTTGTTTATTATGCGGTGGGTGGTCCCATGTATTTTCTGCATGCCCAAGATATTTTTCATTGCCTCCTGAGAGCCGCCTTGGCGAGGCTAGGCGACTAGGTCTATGTCGGAAATGTCTCCAAACGGGCCATCACCTGCGTAAGTGCCTCGCTGATAATTGTCGCAGTTGTGGCAGGAGGCATCGCAGTCTGTTGCATTTTTTGAAGTTACAGTCTTCCAACAGCCAGCCTTCTGCTGTGCCGTCTACATCAGCCGCAGCCGAGTGCGCCGAGCCAATAGGCGCTTCACCATCCACGGCTAATGCACTAGTTGCCCAGGGTCGCAGCGGTGAGATAGCCATACTGGTCACAGCGAACATTCTCATTCGGAGTCGTTCTGGGGTTTTTGTTCCATGCCGGGTTCTTTTGGATTATGGATCGCAGGTGCACGTGATTACGTCCCGACTGGCTAGTCAGCCGCAGCTTCGTAGACGCAAATCGTACGTGGCAGTGTCGGGCATTGGCGACACTGGATTCTCTGTTGATGTGCTCCTTCGATCCTATTGCTCTGAATATTCGGCCCTCGTCAGCGTTGTAATCGCCACCAACATCACGGACCTCCAGCCTAGTTTTAGCTTGGATGTCTCCAGCTGGAATATTCCGTCAAACCTCACTTTGGCCGATCCCCAGTTTTTTCGACCGCAGCGGATCGATTTACTTATCGGAGCCAGTCTATTCTATGATCCATCTCTCAGCTGGCCTACCGGTGCTGCAGAAAACCCGGCTTGGATGGGTTGTGTGTGGCGGTGGTTCACATCTGGAGAGAAAGTCGTTCGTAGCCACAGCCCGCAAGGACGTTGTGAAAAGCCTTGTTCAGCAGCGCTCCAAATGGCGTGCGTCCGGCCCTGCCTTGGCGATGAACGATGTGGTGCTAGTCAAGAACGAAAACCTACCCCCCATGAAGTGGCCGTTGGCTAGAATTCTGGATTTAGTCCCTGGTTGGGATGGAGTGCCTCGAGTGGCGGTGGTTAGAACCGCTTCTGGAACTACCAAGCGCGCAGTGATCAAGCTTTGCCTATTGCTCCTTAAGGATGAAGTTGAAGGACAGGCCTCAACTGGGGGGAGTATGTCGGGTCAGGCAGCAGCCACGGCATAAATTGAATCAATATAAATGTAACATATATATATATAAATGTAATAATTATAGTTTAGCATATAATCATTTTTTCTCATCGCTGTTGTTAGTCGCAAGCCGACTCTTCTCGGCCGCTCGGCTTTATTTTATCTATCTCAATAAGTTAACGAGCTTTCGCCCGTCCTATGCTAAAAGACGGGCTCACTTGTACTCTCTATATCAGTGCATACGCATTCTAAATCGGAGCTTTCTGGCTCTCCATTTCATATGCCAATAAATAAACATTTTATAACGTTGTGAAACAGATAATTCCCTTTTTTGTTATTTTGGAAAAAGGGAAAAAGTCATTGAAAAGACTCAATGACCAAACACCTTGAATATATTTATCCGTCCGAAAATCCATCTTGGTATACAAGGCACCTTTTAAATTTAAAGAACGTTATGAGTAGTCTTTTAAATAAACATAGATTGTCTGGCTGTGCAGTTTGTTATTCAAGATACTTAGTAGCTCGGTTCAATTTCACCGTGCATAACGCAGAATGTTATAGGAGCTATATATTCGCCGCTGCCAGATTAAATTCACTCAGGGTCCGCAGCAGTTTTATAACTTTGTACACACTAAGCTTTCCTCCTCTGCTTACGTTTGAGAACTCATACGCGAACCCTGATCAGGCAATGGCCGAAATCTTTGCATAGTTTTTTCAAACAGCTCAGCCTTACACTTATAATATCCAATCAGCCAATCTTATATTTTGTCCATCTTTCGATCAAAGCGGTGTGTTATCGGATCTTCTTAAGGTCAAGCCCGTGTATTCGCCAAGCCCTGATAGAGTACCAGGCTGTGTTCAGAAGAACTGTGCCAAGGATCTCTGCATCTTACCATCATTACCAAACCGTAGAACGATGCTGGGTGTCATGTTTCTATATAATCTTATTTATGGTAATGTAGACAGCCAGCATTTACTAAGACGGACTAGAAACTTTCGTCCTCTACTCCTCAGCTATTGTAGTTCGACATATGCCCAACATGATCCGTTCAGGCTATTATGTTCGAACTACAATGGTCTCTACCACATCTTGTCACTTTGCTCCACTAACAATCCTAAATCCCTTATACTAAACGTCTTATCTGTGCAACACTCTTCCTCGTGATATCTTACTCCTACTCTTCTTTAAAACTATCTCGGATCTATCCCCGCGATTCGAGCCATACATTAAGCGGCAGCGTCCCTCGGTCGCTTGGACGGGAGTGGGGACCGCGCAAAAAATAAAAATAAAAATTAAAAAAAAAATAAAATAAAATGAACTTAACACACGTCTTTGTCAATTAAAAAAGTTAACACTTATCATATAGTAATAAAATCTACATACATACAAGATAAGTTCCAACAACTCGGCGAGTTGTTTATGGTTAAAGTGTGATTTTTGGTCAAATAATAGGTCTCAAGCGTGAGACAGCGTATTATGCCCCCTTTCATCTTCGCGATATCTACGCCGAACACGTCGAATACGGCGCACCAATCGCTAAAAAACTCTAAGGTAGAATACCGCATTAACATTTTGTCTCTCAGGCGTTTTATTTCGGAATCATGTTATAAAAATAAATTTTTGTCCATGTTGACCTTTTTAATGATGTCCTTCGAATGTTGGATTCTGAGATGTTTAGTGTACCAGCATATTTTTGAACAATTTTGTAGGGTGTAGGTCTCATATTTACTTTCAAAGTCAAGAACCGACTTCATAATATCTAAATTTTTTAAAATTTATTTTTCATGTTTTTTTATTTGTTCAAAAGTTTGGACTGTGTTATTAGTGCTGCATTAACTGCAACCTAAATTAGGGTTTTAACGTCGGAATTACTAAACGCCATTTTGGTTATTAATTTTTAAGCGGACTCCCAATTTTCTTTAAACAAATAAATTAAACAAATATAATGAAAATGAAATGAGAAATTTATATATAAAAATTGACACAAAGTTTGCCCTTTATCAAACTTTTGGTGTCTTGCACCAAACGTAAATGATTAATTTGGACCACATTTCGAAATTAAATTAAATTTTCGAAAAAAAATGTCACTTTCAATCTGAACATTATGCTTTCAAATTCGCATCGATTGGAATCAATATAAACGATTCTTAAAGAATTTCACAAATAAAAAAAGTTTGTCAAGTTTTAAAAAAGTTCTATCAGCGTTTGCCTTATTTTTTCTTTCAAAATTATGTTTGTTACTAACATTTAAGCAGCATTTGTTCAACGAATTTTTTCGTAACCTTACAACCAGTAAAGATAACTTTACATGCTATATTTCGTTAGAATAGAGTTTTAAATATCTTTTTCACCTTCGCCAAGATCAAATGTCTAAATCGTAAAAACAAAAAAAAGACTGAAAATAAATTTGTTGTAAGAAAAAAATTTTTTTGTAAATTGGCTCATATTGCAGGATTTGGGAGATAGTCCTCAAAAGTTATTTCAAAATCGAAATAATTATATTTCGATAAGAAAAAATGTATATTGATTGGCAAAAATCCTCTTACTAAACCCAAGAATGCCGCCTGGAATTGACGCTGAACAATTGCAAGCATCGATCGGTTAGGATAAGAAATAATAATGTGTGTTTGGATTTTTATGGGACCAAACATATATGTGCAACTTTTTATAGGGATACAAAAAAATTTGTTGTTTTAATCATAGCTTGCAAATAACTGTTAACCGATTCGAGCGGTCTCAAAATAAGTGTTTGTCACTGAGACTTTGAGCAAAAAGTCTGAGAGCAACCGATTGAGTTGCTCGTAAACAAATTTTGCTCGCGCTCAGTCAAAGCACACTTTTTTCTGGTTTCGTTTGGTCTGCTCTTTCTAGGACCGTTTGCTTGCGTTCGACGATTCAAAAAGTCTTTTGTGCATGTATGTGTGTATGTGAAGTTTAGTGGGCTCAACTTGTCAATTTGCTTTGTAAATCTCTCGTGTAAACAGTGATTCATCAAATTTATTTATTATATAAAATTATATATTATATTATTATATAAAAGTGCATCAATTTTTTATATTTAACAAAATGGACAACAAAGTTGTCCAAAGTTTAGTTTTTAAGCTTAACTCAAAATAATTGAATTTAAAAGGAAACTATTCATTTTTTAATTAAAATAATCAATATATTAGTTTGAAATTGGAAAATTCACGTTTAAAATTTTAATAAGTTTTTTCGTCAAATTTCATAAACCATGCACCACTGTGCAGCGAAACGAAAACAAATTATTGAAAAGACTTTTTGCGCTGACTTTTTTAGTCAATCGGTCTTTTACTGAGTCTACTGAGTCTTTTACTGAGCGAGTGAAACTCAAATCTCTCATTGAGCGATGTTCGGTAGATGAGTTTCACGATTTGCTCATCGTAATTCGTTCAACAGAAAACCGAAACAAAACAAAACAAGAAAGGAAAGCTAACTTCGGGCGGAGCCGAGGTTGACATACCCTTGCAGTTCAATCGCAGTCCGCTAGGTGGCGCCATCCATCTTATTTTATTAAATATATTTCGGATCGTTTATAGTCGGCCGATCCTTATGAAAAATGGCAGATCAGATTGTTTTCCCCAAAATAGAATCTGTACCAAATCCCATCTTTCTAACTTAAAAAACAACAAAGTTATGCCAATTTCGATGGTTCTATGACAGCTATAGGATATAGTCGCCCGATCCTTATGAAATTTTGTACATAAGATATTTTGGTCAAACATAACATTTGTGGAAAGTCCCAACCCTCTAACTTAAAAAACACCAAAGTTATGGCATTTCCGATCAATCAGTTATATGGCAGCTATAGGATATAGTCGACCGATCCCGGCCGTTCCGACTTATATACTGCCTGCAAAGGAAAGAAGGATGTGTGCAAAGTTTCAACTCGATAGCTTTAAAACTGAGAGTCTAGTTTGCGTAGAAACAGACAGACGGACAGACGGACATGCTTATATCGACTCAGGCGGTGATCCTGATCAAGAATATATATACTTTATAGGGTCGGAGATGTCTCCTTCACTGCGTTGCACACTTTTGACCAAAATTATAATACCCTCTGCAAGGGTATAACAAAGCCTGCTGCTCAGAGAGAAACCGAAACGGCATGCTTTGTTTCGGTTGCTCTCGCAAACAGAGCGTAAGCAAAAAAACGGTTAACAGTTATTTTCAAGCTATGGTTTTAATTGATGTGCAGTAGTCAACGCCCTGTACAGTGTTCTGATGTCCAGTTAATTTACTGAACAGTGAGTGAAACTTCATGGCTTCATTCAAAAGGTGCAAGAAAGTTTAGCATTCCGCTAATATTAATTAAATTTATGTCCGTAATTCTAGATATTTCCTTTTTTTTCATCAAAACCTGCGAAATTCCCATCCAATTTAACTCAACCGACTTCAAGAATTTAAATATAATATTCCAACGAGTTGGACTATAGCTTTTTAAAGTGTTTTTTAGTTCCAATTTCGTTCCAATTTTTTAAAATATTTAATAAGCTAGCTGCAGAGGTCAACCAGATCCAGCAATTCTGGTACCTCAAATATGTACATCTGCACAGTTGTACACAGTTGACATACAAGTATTACAGTGTTACAAAATAACACGATTGTAGTACTCATTATCGAAAAGTACAATCATATGTCGTTTACACTCAAAGTGAGAACACTGACAATGTTGTGCTTTCTACAAAGGAGCTGCAATGGATGCATCAAAGGAGTACAGAATCCTATGGCGAACCCGAATGCCACGCCCAAAATATCTACATCAACAAGAAAATATGTCCTAACTAGCATAAAATAAAAAATGCAATATATGTATAATATATATGTATAAAAAATTATACATTAAAAATATTTTTACCCGGCAGGTATTTATTGTTATTGTCCCACGTACCGAATAAGAATATTATACAATGTTTCGTCACCAAAGTTTTTCACCTCCTACATAAAAATATTATACATATATACGACAGTTACGACATGTTTTCCTTCAGGATTACTATTTTGAAGGATGCATAGCCAGACAGGCAACTTAGCCCTTTTAAGAAACTATTCGATACAGTAACATGATTTATGGCATATTAAATTGGTTGATCTCACCTGTAACCCGCTTAAATTACATATTTCAGATGGGTTAACTTTAATGTCGGTACCCATGTGATTTACAGCTTTGCTGGAGCTTTCGGACGTAGTGAGAAGATCTTGCGATGAAGGGCAAAGACTATGGTCCGTTAAATCTGTTACAATGAGTGGATTAAAAATAAATATTAGTATGATCTATATTAGTATGATTATTTCAAAAGATAATTTATATTGAAAATATTTTAATTGAGAAATATTTCACGAGCAAATTAAATTACTATCAGTGAATGAACATATATGGTTTTTCCCATTATTCGCCCCTCCGCAAATTGAGAGAAAGACTGTTTTAAGAGGGCAACCCTAGTCATGAATTAATTTAAAAAAAACCTACCTATATTTTTGAATAATACAATTTATTTTCTAAAAATACAAAATTTAAATTAACAAGAAAGGAAAGCTAACTTCGAGCGGAGCCGAAGTTTATATACCCTTGCAGTTCAGTCGCAGTCCGCTAGGTGGCGCCACGCATCTTATATTATTAGATATGTAGCGGATCGTATATAGTTGGCCGATCCTTATGAGATTTGGCATATCGAATTATTTTGCCAAAAGAGTAATCTGTACCAAATCCCATCTTTCTAACTTAAAAAACACCAAATTTATGCCAATTTCGATCGTTCTATGACAGCTATAGGATATAGTTGGCCGATCCTTATGAAATTTTGCACACAAGATTTTTTGGTAAAATATAACATGTGTGGAAAGTCCCAACCCTCTAACTTAAAAAACACCAAAGTTATGGCATTTCCGATCAATCAGTTATATGGCAGCTATAGGATATAGTCGACCGATCCCGGCCGTTCCGACTTATATACTGCCTGCAAAGGAAAGAAGGGTGTGTGCAAAGTTTCAACTCGATAGCTTTAAAACTGAGAGACTAGTTTGCGTAGAAACGGACAGACGGACAGACGGACATGCTCATATCGACTCAGGAGGTGATCTTGATCAAGAATATATATACTTTATAGGGTCGGAGATGTCTCCTTCACTGCGTTGCACACTTTTGACCAAAATTATAATACCCTCTGCAAGGGTATAAAAATTTCCATGAAAAAATTTCAAAAACTTTTGAAAATGGAGGAGTGGTGCCCGATTTGTGGTTTTTTTTTTTTTTTTTTTTTTTTTTTATTAAACTTTGCTTTTATTTATTGGATCTTCTCTTAATTTTGAGACTAACAATAAGTTTTCAAATCTTAACATTAACATTTAACTAACAGTAGACTAAGACTGCATTCTGGTTGCACGTTCCTCAAGACGGTCGCTGGGTGGGTAGGTCATTCCGACGAAGTCGTGATTGGTTACTCAACCTTGTTAGACCTCTCGCCAGGTGGTTAGGGTGCGACAATAGCTTGCTAAAGTACTTTTCCTTCTGTTCTGCGATCACATCTTTGACTGGAAGAATGTTTAAGTCGCGATGTATGTTTTCGTTGCGAACGTACCAAGGTGCCCCGGTGATTGTTCTCAAGATCTTCGACTGAGCTCGCTGGACTATGTCAATATTGCTATTGCTGGCATTCCCCCATAACTGGGAGCCGTACATCCATATAGGTTTAAGTACCGAGTTATACAGCAGGACTTTATATTCAAGGCAAAGGGGAGACCGAGCGTTGATAAGCCAATGAAGGCTGCTGGCTTTTAGCTTTAGGTGGGTTCTTTTAGCTTCTATGTGCCGACGCCATGTGAGTCTTCTATCGAGGTGTACTCCTAGATATGTTACCTCGTTTGCTTGCGGGAGTAGGGTGTTGTTTAGCGTAAGGGGCGGGCAGTTTTGCCTATTCAAGGTGAACGTAACGTGCTTGCATTTTTGTTCGTTTACTTTAATTCGCCAGTCTGATAGCCATTTTTCAACATCCACCAGATGAAGAGCTAGCTGCGCAGTTGCTTGCATCGGGCATTTTGAGCGGCTAAGAATAGCTGTATCATCAGCAAACGTAGATGTTGTTAATCGTGTGCTTGTCGGGATGTCTGCTGTGTAGAGAACATATAATGTTGGTCCGAGTACGCTTCCTTGAGGAACTCCAGCTCCAACAGTGAATTCGTCAGATATATCAGTGTTGCACCTCACAGCAAATTTTCTGTCGTAGAGGTAAGACTCTAAAAGCTTGTGGGTATTACAAGGGAGCATTGTCTTGATTTTGTACATTAGACCTTCTAGCCAGACTCTATCAAATGCTTGAGAGACATCTAGAAATATTGCGGTACAGTACTCGCGTTTTTCGAATGCATTCCGAATTTCTGCTGTTATCCGGTTGACCTGCTCAATTGTACCGTGCTTTTCACGAAACCCAAACTGATGTGACGGGATTCCTTCCTGGATCCTTAGGTATGTGTTTATTCGAGTCAGAATGCATTTCTCAAAGAGTTTAGATAAGCATGAAAGTAGGCTTATAGGTCTATACGACGTGGGAATTGTGTGGTCTTTTCCCGGCTTTGCTATCATTATTATAATTGACTTTTTCCATCTCGCTGGAAAGTGGCCAAGTTTTGCGATGGCATTGAAGAGCTGGGTGATAGTGCAGACGGCGCAATATGGAAGCTCAATGATCATTTTGGGAGTTATGAGGTCGCAGCCTGGTGATTTTTTCGGATTTAGTTGGTTTTTGATGATATTAGCGATTTCGTTTGGGCGAAACTCGATTGGTTCATGTTGAAGCTGAGGCTCATATGGTAAAGTCGGCAGAGTAAAGGCACTAGTGGCCGGATTTGGTTGGAAGATATTTTTGAGGTGATTGGCAAACGTGCTGGCTCTGTCTGCATCGCTGCGCGCCCAGCCGCCTGTGGGATTTCTAATAGGCATCACTGTTTCTTTCGGTGAGCTTAGAGTTGGGTGAGCTCTCCATAGTGAGTGTTTTGTACTAGAAGTTGACAATTGCTCTATATAGCGGCGGTGGACATAAGCTTCTTCTTGCTGTAGGGCTTTAGTAAGTTGACGTGAGGCATGTCTAAAGCTTTGCTTAGTAGATGGCGATCTGTGGAATTGCCACTCGCGACGTGAACGCCGCTTTTCGAGGACGAGCTGTTCGATTTGTAGATTTGTCTTTTTATTACTTTGTGTATTTATAGTTTGCGATGTTGAGGCTCGAGCTGCAGAGACGAGCACAGACTCAAGTGAATTAACAAAGCTGTCTACGTTGGCTTCATCGTGGAGATGAGGACTTAGCTCAATGTGTGAGCTGATATATTTTCTGTACTTAACCCAATTGGTTTTCTGTGAGGTCAATTTTAATGGTTGTTCCAATGTTCCTGGATGTCGCAGTAGAATGAACAGGACAGGCGAGTGATCAGATGAAAGATCCGATAGGCAATTGGCGCTTATCAGATTTTTAGGGATGTTTTTGGTAATCGCAAAGTCTATTAAATCTGGTAGTTTCCTTGGGTCTGCCGGCCAGTATGTTGGTGTGCCAGAAGAAACATAGTCGAGCTTGTTCTTGGCTTTGATAATTGCATTATAGAGCTGCTTCCCTTTTGGAGTCACGAGACGGGATCCCCAGTGTGTGTGCTTGGCATTGTAGTCTCCTGCTGCTATGAAGTGGTCTCCAAGTGTGTTGAAAAACTGCATAAACTCATCTTCAGCTATATTAAAGCGAGGGGGGCAGTATACGGCGGCTAGTGTAAGTTGGTTGCCAGTATTTAGTTGTATATTTATAGATGTGGCCTGTAGGTAGTTTTTAGCAAATTTGTTTTGATAATGGTGCTTTATGCGGCTTCTGATTAGAATTCCAGTCCCACCATGTGCTTTACCATCTGGATGATTTGTTCCGTAGAATGAATATCCTCGTAGTTGAAAATTGTATTTGTTTGTGAGGTGTGTTTCCGAAAGCAGCATTACATCGATGTGATTGTCGAGTAGGAATTGAGCTAACTCAAGTTTATGTTGCGAAACGCCGTTAGCGTTCCACGTAGATATCCGTAGGAAAGCCATTATTTGGATTGTTGTGAAACCAGCATTTGAATCAATAGATTTTGGTTTCGCATTAAATCTTGCATAGTTGTGCGCATAAACGACATAAATTCCGTCAGGCTTTGTTGTAGGCTGCATATCATAGCTTCAAAGTTGCTTTTTGGCTGCTCTGTTGGTTGATGTTGCTGAGCCGTGTTCGGTTCTTGATATGCTGATTGCAGAAATGAGCTTCTTGAGGCAGGTGTCGCCGGTCCTGATTTTAAGGCGCTTGCGTATGTCACATTTTTGTCAACGTTAATGGGTCCTAGTGAGGATCTGGCTGCAGTCGAGAAGAAGACTTCAGGGTTTGATCTGGACGCCGTGAACTGTCCATTTTGGGTGCGGGCAGCTATTCCTTTCTGGTGGATGCGACTTTTCAGCTCCTTATAGACTGGGCATCCTCTATAATTAGCAGTGTGATTGCCACCGCAGTTGCCGCACTTTTTCGAGTTGCTGTCATCTTTGCTCGCTGGGCAGTGTGCGGAGTCATGAAGTTCTCCGCAAACTACACACACCGGGCGCAGTTTACAGTATGACCTTGTATGGCCATATTCCTGGCAGTTCGCACATTGTACCGGGCCATTGCGTTTGTGCGGTTCCTCAACTGTAATTCTGCGGTGCAGCAGATACTGAAGATTGTATATTGGGTGCACTTCGTATTTCTTCAGGAGCTTGGTTTCTGGTTCAAGCTCAACCTTAAAGAGTGGCTGCGGCTTTCTATCCCTGTTAAGGATATTAAAGACTGTCTTGGCGCTAAAACCCTTCTCCTGTAGCGCCTTTTTTATCTCTGCAGGCGTTACTTCGGGCTCTATGCCCTTAAGTACGACTTGCAGGCCCTTGCTGCTTTTTAGCTGGTACGTGTAAAAGTTCTTTTTATTCTCGGTAAGATATTTTGATAATACTCTATAGTTATCTTCAGACTTCATTTGAACTTTTGTTTCTTGAATGTTGCCCTTTACAAGGGGTATTATGTGGAAGTTATCCTTACCAATAAGCTCAATAATTTTGTTGACAAGAACATTGGAACTTTTTTCGCGTATATAGATAGGCGGAGGTTTTGGCTTCCTTTTCCCAACTTCAGTGGATTCGACCGCCTCAACCTCATCGGCGTCTGCCAAGATTTTAAATCGGTTTGAGTTAATGGGCGTTTCTTTTGCTACTAGGCTAGCATTGCCACGGGTTATTTTGCGTTTGGAATTCAGGGGGCTCAGCTTCCTTTTGATTTGGATGTAGCGATCCATGCCAGTCTGCACAGCCGGCTTAATATAGTCATTGTTTTTGTTTTTGTTTTGGTTTTCGGACAGCGCGGACGTATTACTATTTGCGCTGCTAGCTGATGACGTCGTTAAACGCGCTGTCGATACAGTTGCGGTTGTTGTTGTTGTTACTGTTGACGTTGTCAAAGAAATTGAGGTGCTAATTACTGCACTCTTTGGCTGCAGAGACATCGATGGTATCGAGGGGGAGCAGGAACGCGCTCTCTCGCTCTCTACGTTTAAGAATTCGGTCAAGTTGGGGGTAATTGACCGAGCTTGATCGGAGCTTGCATGGTTTTCGGTTGCTTTAAAAGAGAAGTACGCGTTGTTTCTTTGTACTGAGAGCCGTCTCTCGTCTAGCTCACGTTGACGTTGTGTGCGAACGTCGTTTGAACTCATTGCAGTCGAGGTTGATTTAGTTTGAGTTTTAAGTGTTGTGTTTTATATTAATTAATTAATTAATTAATCAATATAAACATTAGCGATTTCATCGCAAAAAGCGTCTTTTCGCGTTATTGTAGATTTCTTAGAGCAGTCACTGCACTTTTATGATTTTATTGAATTTTTTTTTCCCGGAGCACAATAAAAACACGTCTGCATGCGACGACTGCAATTAAAATATGATTTGTGGTCTGCATGAAAAACATTGTGACCAATATTATAAGGAGCTGGTTCATCTGAAACGCAAAAATCCAAACGAATTAAGTTAAGTTGAAGATAATCTAGTCGTTAATCGAAGGAATAAACTAGAAAGGAAAGTTAACTTCGGGCGGAGCCGAAGTTGATATACCATTAGGTAGCTGCATTATTATATATGGTGTATTATTATATATATATCGGATCGTATATATGGCCGATCAAATCCATTTTCTTATAAAAATGTTTAAAACAGCATTTGTACATAAGATATTTTGGTCAAATATAACATGTGTGGAAAGTCCCAACCCTCTAACCTAAAAAACACCAAAGTTATGGCATTTCCGATCAATCAGGTATATGGCAGCTATAGTATATAGTCGACCGATCCCGACCGTTCCGACTTATATATGTACTACCTACATGAAAAAGAAGGACGTGTGCAAAGTTTCAACTCGATAGCTTTAAACCTGAGAGACTAGTTGGCGTAGAAACCGACAGACAGACGGACAGACGGGCACTCTTATATCGGCTTAGGGGGTGATCCTAATCAAGAATATATATACTTTAGAGGGTCGGAGATGTCTCCTTCACTGCACACTTTTGATCAAAATTATAATACCCTCTGTAAGGGTATAAAAACAATCTTTCGATTAAAGACTACATTTTTTTTATGTATAAAAGAGGCACACAAAATTAGGGCAGAATCGGTTTGGTAGTTTTTGAGAAATCTTGGTCACCGACTTTTAAAACACTTTTTCCAGAACAACGAGTTTAAAGTTTTAATTTACCTTGAATATTCGAGGCTGTATATCTCATTTAATTTTTGAAATAACAACTTAAAATTTTAAAGACATATTTCTAGGAACCTGGTAAAATTGGTAAAATTTGATCAATTTATTATAATTTTTATATTATTATTATATTTTTGCTATTATAATTTTTTTTTATAAGGTTTGTTCATATTTATCTGTTTATCTGATTGTCTGTTTGCACTATTTTATTTTTGGCAATCCTAAAAAAAATTGGAGATGGTTATTACTAAAAATTGAACAACTTTTGTTCTACATTTTTTTAAAATACCTTAAGTTAACGTTAAAAAATAAAAAATAAAAAACGTAGTAAATTAAAAAATATAAAATTTCATTAACAATGAAGATATCAAAACTTTACTGTTGAAGAGGTTATTTAACTATATATTTTCTTTTCACTTTCTATTATTTTCTTTTCACTTTCTTTGAAACCAAACTTCTTATTAGTAGAAAACATTTTTTTTAAATTGTCTCATTCGAGCTTATTTATGTTAGATCAGATGACGCGACTTTTTATATATCGCTTATATCTGGCAAAATTCGTTACCTCAAGATATAGTCTCAAGGTATAGTACTCAAGATATAGTGGAGCTACCACTTTTGTGCAGCCACCTGTGAAGCTTGGTGTTAAGTACACATATATGGATGTGTATATTTTATGGGGAATTTTTTTTAGCTTTTTCATATATGTGCATATATGTGGATAGTTTGGCGATAGTTAAAAATAAAATTTTCCTTGTTTTTATACCTTTGCAGGGGGCATTATAATTTTGTTCAAAAGTGTGCAACTCAGTGATCGACCCTATATCCTATATATATTTTTGATCAGGATCACCTCCTAAGTTGATACTAACATGCCCGTCTATCAGTCTGTTTGCCTATTTTTTTCTGTCCGAACTATTCTCTCAGTTTTAAAGCTATCGAATTTAAACTTTACACATATCCCTTTTTATTTTGCAAGTCAACCGAGCCAAGATTGGTTGACTATATCCTCTACCATCCATAGTCATAAGTGAACGATCCAAAATGCAAAAACTTTTGTATTTTGGAAAATACAAGTTTGGGTCTTTACCAACATTTTTTTTTTGTAATTGATTGGTAGTCCACGAGGTGACGACCTGCATGCCTTGGCGTGCCCGAGGAGACTATATATAACGCCGAAGAATAACAAATTTTCTGTAGGCAACCGTTCTAAATGAATTACATACCCTTCGAAAGGTATTGTTTCAATTAGATAATTTTTGTCCAAACATTTTTCAAAGTTACTTGGTTTTGGAGAAATAAGGGTAAAAGTAAAAAAATTTTGAATCAATAAATTGTGGCTGAATATATTCTATATATAGAATAATTATATATATACGCATTCTAAATACGCGTCGATTGGTACCTCAACCGACCCGATTACAGCTTTTTCAAAATGAAGAGTGGGTCTGTTTGTCTGTTACTTACACATGTGTGTGTATTTGATTGGCATCTTTGCTTTTGGAGTCTGCATATATTTGGGCAATACATTAGAATATCCTAGAGCACTACCCATATTTTCATACGGTGTATATCTTTTCAGATTTTAGTTTATTTATTTAAAAATAAAATCCAAATAAAAAAAGGGCTTAAAAAGTAAAACGTAAACATTGACTCAACTTGGACTCGAACCCAGGCCCCCGTGTTAGGAACCACGACGCTCTCCACTCGGCCAACCTCGAACTTTGTTACTTGATGCCAACTTTTGATGTAATTCTGCTTTGTGTTTCAGTGTCTCATGTCTTAATGAGAAGAATGCAAAATTTTATGAGTAGAAAGCTTTATATGCATATGCCCCCACTGAGCATATAATGCATATAAATAAAACTCTGCTTTAATTTAATTACATCCACCACCGATTTGGGCCAAATCATGGATTAAAAGCTAAAAAAAACCAGGCAAACCAACTCCGCCAATACTTTTCTAATATTTATTATTTTATATCGCACACCCAAAATAAATTGTTGCAATGAACAATTGGTTTAACTAGAAAAACTGGAAAAACGTAATTTCCAGTTCTTTAAATTTTTTATCTTTGCTCATTTATTTTAGATAAATGTATTTAGATAATACATATCAATTTTAGTGACGAAAATATGCTATATAGGTGTACAAAATTGCATATAAAAAATTTTCTTGTTCGGCACGTGCAAGAAAAACAAAAAAAAATTAGTCACGTGCCGAACAAGAATATTTTTTATATGCAATTTTGTACGCCTATATAGCACATTTTCGTCACTAAAATTGATATCAGATATTTTGGGTTTCGCATGCAGGTTCGTCACCGGTACTTTACCTCGTCAAGAGGTTTTTTTACTATAGTAAAAATCTCATAAGAATCGAGTTTTGTTCTTTATCCTTACATTTTAGGTAGTGTAGAACTGTCGGTTAGAGTAACAGAGGACGGTTACTTAAATATTTTATATATTCATTAATAATATTCTTATTCGGAACGTGCCAAAAAAAAAGTCAGACACGTGCGGGTAAGAATATTTTTGATGTGCAATTTTGTACACCTATATAGCAGTTTTTTGTCACCAAAAGTGTTAGAAGATATTACGGGCTTGGCATGCAGGTTCGTCATGGTTATTTTACCTCGTCTAGAGGATTTTATATGATTGTATATTATGATAGTTTAAAATAGAAATGTAATAGTTTTAAGATTGACCAATAAAAGTAAATAAAAGAAAAGGAATTTTTTTTATTGTGCTCCTGTAAGCATATTTATAGTATCGCGAGCGAGGATAGCGAGGCGCGCATCAAACTAATTTTCTCGTCCACGCTTTTGTAATTTGGAATGGTGAATTGATGCAGATGGGAGCCAGCGGCGATCGGCCATTGATGCGCGTTATTTTCGACTGGGTAGTCATATCATACAATATATAAGATCTTACTATAATAACTTACATTTTTGGAAATCGCATAATACACTCCCAAAATTCGTGCTCTTACCTCCTGCGCGTCCATATTGAGCCAGTTCAATGGAAATACTTGTGCCTCGAGGACAGCTGAGTAATAGTACTTCAAAGTCGCATCCGGCACGTTGATGGGTCCGTAAAGTGGCAGCCAGCAATGCTAAGAAAATACCAATAAAAATGAAATTAAAGGATCTATTTCACTTTCATTAAATGATGTTTTATAAATTAATATAAATTGTACCGCGTTTATTAGTTAATTATGCACAAATATCCCTAAATATTTTTGGGTTAGGTGTGCTCTTTCCTATACTCACGGTGCTCATTTGATTTTGTAATTATAATTATCGACATGACGATCTGCTTCAAACAGTGGTGGGTAAAATTTACGCATGTAAATCTACACCTTTAAATGAGTGCGTAAGCAGCGAAAGGAAGAAAGGAAAGCTAACTTCGGACGGAGCCGAAATTGATATACCCTTGCAGTTAATGTTGTGCCATTTCCGATATGACGTCTGTAGATTATAGTCGGCCGGTTCTTTTGAAATTCGGCAAATCAGATTATTTTCCAAAATTGAATCTGTACAAGTCCCATCCTTCGAACTCAAAAAACACCAAGCACACCAATTCCGATCGTTCTATGACAGCTATAGGATATAGTCGGCCGATCCTTGTACATAAGATATCTTGGCCAGTTTTGATAAATGATTAATTAGATTTTTTAATAAGTTTGAATAATAATATTACTTTTTTAATCCATTACCTTGCTAGTTATGGGCCAAATGAAAATGTAACGGATTTTACGGTTTTTTTTCTAGAAACACGTCATTTGCGTGCAATTGTATGGTGGGTTAGATCAGAGCGCCGACGCTTTTCGTGATAGTCCTGACCAATGGGGTGCCCGTGACCTAACTGGATTTGACCAGCCGACAACAAGTCAAAGATTAAGCTGACTCCAACCGGCATGTCCACTCGCTGCGTTTTGTAAAGTTTGAGGTCAGCCAGATCCATATTGCCAGGAATCTTCCAGCCCGAAGCGCTGTGAAGGCTGGGCTGATAGTCCGTAATGTGAGAAGCTACAACAGCCTCAATTTCCACAAAATACGTGCTAAGGCGGGACTTCAGGCACACATTAACAGATGCTCCATTCGTTTCCAAATCATCTCCGCCGAGACCGGCGACCGTTGCAGAACATTTGGAGCGGCTAAGCTGAAGTTGACTCGCCAGCCGCGACGATATGAGGTGCCGTTGTTAACCGAAATCTAATAAAACTCGGCATGGCAGGAAGGCTCCAGATCGACCACGAGAATACATTGGCCGTTTGCAGGAGCACTAACTTAACATTGCGATCCTGGGTCGCAACAGTACTGATTGAGCGGGATAGTGGGTTCCCAACAGAAACCGCATTGATGGGACGTGAGACTCGTCCGGGTGAAGCATTGAGGGTGCAACAGGAAATTATGACGGCTATTGCACGTTGAGCAACGGGAAGCATCCGCGGGTGAAATGGCCATCCTCTAGGCAAACCAAACGCTCTCATAGTCTACAAGGCTGAGCCACTTGAGCTTCTCCATCTTGGTCAAGTGCGGATGACTGTCAATATTCGTCCTAAACAAGGCTCAGAACCACCGGCCACTCGGCATAGCCATGTTGGCATCGGCAATGGGGGAAATGAGGGAATAGGCCTATATGGGGTAGGTGAAATCCCAGCACTGGTACCATCCGAAAGCGTAGAGTGCAACTCTCATGGAACGCTTGGCAACCTTCACCTGGATGTCCATTATAAATCGCTTCCGATCTCGCTAGAGTTTAGCTCCTCGAATTCCTCCTGCAACGTCGTGAATCAATCGCACAAACGCTTCTCCATTGACTCGAGGTTGAGAATGGTAGAGTCGTCAGTGTGCATCGCATCCTTGACCTTGGAGCAGGACCTCCATTTTATGACACGACTCTACACGATCATGATACGACTCTTTCAACTCTACACTCCATTATGCAATTAAAATGCAACAAAAACAACGGCGTTTTAGTGACGTTTTTAATACACTTTTAAACCCATCTCTATGTTTCTGCTGGTTGAACTGGCCCGGAATTCGAGCATTACTGATTTCCACCCTATTATTAGACCACGATCAGGCCAAGTTGTCGGTGTTGCAGTTGCTAATTTGGGTAGGTCTCTAGATTTTGAAAATCAAAGTTTCGAAAAATAGCTACAATTGAGGAGAAAAATGATATAATAAATAAAAAAGATAAGAAAAAAATTTAAGTATTACTTTTAAAGCTAGATGCAAAAACAATCTATTAACTTATTTTTAGTACTTATGTATATGGTAGAGTATAATCATGAAAAACATTTTTTTTAATGTCCAATTTTTAATTGTTGTAAAGATACCATTAAAATATTTACTTTTTTTTTATATTTGCATTTTATGCATGCCTTAGCGTGCACGAGGAGCCATGATATACATATAGCCGATACAACACAACAATAAAACATTTTTTGTGTGTCTTCGATTTAAACAAATGATACACAAATCGAAAGGTTTCATAAAATGTTTTTATACCCTTGCAGAGGGTATTATAATTTTGGTCAAAAGTGTGCAACGCAGTGAAGGAGACATCTCCGACCCTATAAAGTATATATATTCTTGATCAGGATCACCTCCTGAATCGATATGAGCATGTCCGTCTGTCCGTCTGTCCGTCTGTCTGTCTGTCTGTCTGTTTCTACGCAAACTAGTCTCTCAGTTTTAAAGCTATCGAGTTGAAACTTTGCACACACCCTTCTTTCTGTTGCAGGCAGTACATAAGTCGGAACGGCCGGGATCGGCCAACTATATCCTATAGCTGCCATATATCTGATTGATCGGAAATGCCATAACTTTGGTGTTTTTTAAGTTAGAGGGTTGGGACTTTCCACACATGTTATATTTGACCAAAATATCTTATGTACAACATTTCATAAGGATCGGCCGACTATATCCAATAGCTGTCATAGAACGATCGAAATTGGCATAACTTTGGTTGTACATAAGATATGTTGATCAAATATAACATGTGTGGAAAGTCCCGACCCTCTATTTTAAAAAACACCAAAGTTATGGCATTTCCGATCAATCAGATATATGGCAGCTATAGGATATAGTTGGCCGATCCCGGCCGTTCCGACTTATGTACTGCCTGCAACAGAAAGAAGGGTATGTGCAAAGTTTCAACGCGATAGCTTTAAAACTGAGAGACTAGTTTGCGTAGAAACAGACAGACAGACAGACAGACAGACAGACAGACGGACAGACGGACATGCTCATATCGATTCAGGAGGTGATACTGATCAAGAATATATGTATATACTTTATAGGGTCGGAGATGTCTCCTTCACTGCGTTGCACACTTTTGACCAAAATTATAATACCCTCTGCAAGGGTATAAAAAGATAGGTGGCGCCACCTAGCGGACTGCGACTGAACTGCAAGGGTATAACAACGTCGGCTCCGCCCGAAGTTAGCTTTCCTTTCTTGTTTTATCTAAAAATTATTCAAAGGTACTTCAGCTTGGAAAGTTCACCATGAAAGCAAATTTTAATAAAAATTTAGGAAGTATAAAACCATGGATATCTTTAACTTTTTCTATGATAAAAAAATTGCATGCAGTTTCAGCAGGTTCAGTAATACTTTGCAGATTTTGTGGATAGTCATGACTTTTTGAAAAAATGAGATTAAAAACTCCTATTTATTCAAAGAAAATCTTATTTAACTAACTATAATAAATTCAACAAGAAAGGAAAGCTAACTTCGGGCGGAGCCGAAGTTTATATACCCTTGCAGTTGAGTCGCAGTCCGCTAGGTGGCGCCACGCATCTTATATTATTAGATATATAGCGGATCGTATATAGTTGGCCGATCCTTATGAAACTTGGCAAATTGAATTATTTTGCCAAAAGAGGAATCCATTGAAACTCCCATCCTTCTAACTTGAAAAACAACGAAGTTATAGCATTTCCGATCAATCAGTTATATGACAGCTATAGGATATAGACGGCCGATCCTGATGACATTTAGCAGATCGTATAAGTTGGCCCGTATTAGAATGCACAGAAAGTCCCATCCTTCTAACTTGAAAAACAACGAAGTTATAGCATTTCCGATCAATCAGTTATATGGCAGCTATAGGATATAGTTGGCCGATCCTTATGAAATTCGACAAATCAGATTGTTTTAACTTAAAAAACACCAAAGTTATGCCAATTTCAATCGTTCTATGACAGCTATAGGATATAGTCGGCCGATCCTTACGAAATTTTGTACATAAGTTATTTTGGTCAAATATAACATGTGTAGAAACTCCCAACCCTCTAACTTAAAAAACACCAAAGTTATGGCATTTCCGATCAATCAGTTATATGGCAGCTATAGGATATAGTCGACCGATCCCGGCCGATCCGACTTATATACTGCCTGCAAAGGAAAGAAGGGTGTGTGCAAAGTTTCAACTCGATAGCTTTAAAACTGAGAGACTAGTTTGCGTAGAAACGGACAGACGGACATGCTCATATCGACTCAGGAAGTGATCCTGATCAAGAATATATATACTTTATAGGGTCGGAGATGTCTCCTTCACTGCGTTGCACACTTTTGACCAAAATTATAATACCCTCTGCAAGGGTATAATAAAATTATTTCGAGTTTTTCCTTAAATTCTAATTGTTCCATTAGAAAATGTTTAAGAAAAAAACATAAAGCCACAAAAATAAATGTAGAAAATCGGAGATTTCTACTTTGGATGAGTATTCCAAAGATATGGTATGATATATATGATATCCAATGAGATGGTCAACGCAATTATATTGTCGACATAATTTAATATATGGTAAAATTTGATCAATTTCTTCTCTTAGGTGTACCTCGGAAACTGCAGGTGATGGAACCTATGTTTGTTCTGGACTTTGGTTCAGGGGGGCATAAAGGTTATGGAGCAGGTTGCTGTTGGCCTGTGTTATAATTTTGATTTTTTTATGCAAATTTTTATCTTAGTTACGTTATTTTTTTATAAATGTGGTTTATTTCAATCTATCAATGCAAAAAGAAAATATAACCAATTAATTTATTTATTGTTACTCACATTTGTTCTCCAACGACGAAAGATCGATCTTCCGAGTTGTTGCTATGGAAAAAATATGGAAGTTATGCTAAAGGGGTAAAAATTTACTGCTCAGCATTCGACAACTACCAACAAAATAAAATAAATTCAAGGCGAAAAATATGGCCATATTCCGAAAAATAAGGATGTATGTATACTTTAAAAAAAGTCTCTTTCTTATTATACACATTTAAATAGTTCAACTAACTTATTTTTATTTGTTATTTCTCTTTGTTTTTTCTGTCTTTTTGCAATTATCTTTTCTGCATGATGGAAAACTTAGGCAGCACCGTGCTGCAGGGATTTATTGAATTCTTTATAAGCCTCGATTTTTCACACAAATTTGTCTGACCGCCTTAGCGTAACAAAACTACATGTATTCATAGGGATCTCGATAACTACTCCTTGGACTCTTCCTGGTCTATAGCGCAGACAACCGTTAATCTTGGCAACCGCCGGCTTAGCAGCCTTTCGATTGCACTTACATTGAAGTCCTTGGGGTAATTTCCTAGTTCCTGACGAAGTGCAGCTCTTCATTCACAGATACTCTGAGGAGGATATAGTCAAAAAAAATCGATGGAGAATCGCTGGTAAAATCGTAGCGTTTCCTGGGCTTTTCCTAGCGGAGGTCGAAGAGGATGATTTGTGGAGGCTTTGTGGATTTGCACATTTCGCACGCATTAATATTCTACTTTACGTCCTTCACCAAACCTGGCCCATAGTAATCTCCTAACAATTTTAATGGTTTTATGAAACCCACATTTAATGGTTTTATGAATCCACCCGTTGTGTGCACATAACGGAGTATAATGGGCCTGAATAAGCATTTGTGATAGCCACTACTTTATCCCAGTCTGAACGTATCCCCCTATCACCGATGATACTAACCCGATGGACGATGGACTAAGTACTTCACCCGCCTGGTATGGTAATATATCTATCCTTAGTAGATAGCAAGTAAAGTAGATGACCGATGGTTGAAATGCCTTTCAGGACACCATTTAGCTATTCCGGCCAGAGCGTCTCGCTCTAACCGGCTAAAATGGCTCGACATGTTTTGTGGCTTCCTCTGCAGGAAAGAAAACCTCTCAGATAATAATAATTATAATAATAATAATTAAATAAATATTTATTATTATAAGCAACTGAAAATACAGGCGAGAAATAGGAGAGAGCGTAAATAATTTCCGGAAATGAAAAAAGAAAAGTTTAAAGGGAATGATTATTTAGGATATTTGCCGCAGATGTCATCGCAACTTAAACTCAAATCTTCATTAACTTACTTTATTATTTACATACAGCAATAAATATAATTTTTTTTTTGTACATTCAAAGTTCTAGTGATTTATAGTGAGTAGGTAGTACTATTTTATTAAACATTTATACATATGTCGCAGAATAATTTAAACATTCAAATTATAACGATTATTTGTTGGTACACATTTGTTTTATTTCTTTGTGGTTCCCCTTTCTTTCGTGCGAGGCAGATACATAATTCTGTCAACGTAGTCTGGCCGTGGGCATGAGTGAGACAGATAGTGTTCGTCATAACTCACCACACTGTGCGTGTGTATTGGAGGGTGAGAAGGAATAGAAAAGGGATCAACATGAATTAAAGAGGGAGTCGAGTTGTGAAATTCAATCAACATGCCACGCGCCAGAAAACGTTTCGCCGAAAGTCCGGTCAAAGACTCGGATAATGAATCCTCGTCATCAGAAGTGGGATTACCTCCGCCTCCAGCCGATGATGCAAATCTTTTGTCAATTTTGGAGATGCAAAATCGTAATTTCGCTGAGCTAATAAAACAAGTGCAGTGCTCTCAAAATGAACCAAAAGATGCCAAAAACATTGTTCTGCCAAAGTTCAACCCTGATCGTGCAGGATCAGACGCTCTCTCCTGGTGTTCAACGGTCGACTACATCTTGTCCGAAAACCAGCTAGTGGGCAGCGCTCTTGTAATGTCCCTCAGCAAATCACTGGAAGGCACCGCATCTCACTGGCTCTCGCAGACATGTTTTCCCGGCATTACGTGGACGCAGTTCCGAGAATTATTTTTGCAATATTTTTCTGGAACGGAGACTTTGGCCGCAACCGTTATGAATTTGCTAAATGCACGCCCAAACGAAGGAGAGTGCTTGTCGCTGTATGGAAGCAGAATGGTCACACACTTATGGCCCGCTGGAAGTCACTTAGCGTCGAGCAGATTGCAGTATCCGTTACGTTGGCACATGCAGCTGGGATAGACAAACGATTGCGCCGTTTGGTTTTTACGACGGATATCAAAACCAGAAACGAGCTGCATCAGGAACTCAAAGCCTTTTCGTTCGACACTAGACAGAACCAGCATTCGAGTGACAACTTTTCAGCACCCCAAGGAAAAAGAGTCAGGACTATGTCTCACATCACGTGTCATAATTGTGGCAAACCCGGACACAAGAAGGCGGAATGTCGCTTTAATAAAGAGGCAACTCAGCGTCAGCCCGTAATCAACAATTTGGAGCAAAAGATCGATCATCCGTGATCTGCTATAAATGTGGAAAAGCTGGACATGTATCTACTGTGTGCCCAGATCGTCAAGAGCGTCCGCCGATGAAGAGCAATACCATCAAAGACGTAAACATATGCACAGTACTTGAGCCCTTAGGAACGTTGCTGCAGTTTGGTGAGTCGTTCCAATTTTACTTCGACTCCGGAGCCGAATGTTCACTCATCAAAGAGACTGCATCACTGAGATTATCCGGCACTAGAATAAACAACGTAGTGACATTGAGGGGTATAGGTGGCAACTCTGTTTGCAGCACTTTACAGATATTGGCGAATGTTTTAATTTGTGAGCGTTCTTTCGAAATCTTGTTTCACGTAGTTTTAGACAATCATATCAAATACGACGCTCTGATTGGCCGGGAAATTTTGAGCCAGGGCATCGGCGTGACAATTACATCAAGCGCGCTTACTATGTTTAACGAAAAGTCTGTATTACCTGTCGTAGTCTCCGAATGCACTCCTGACCTGGCTGGTGTCGATACCGATTTACATGGACAGGATAAAGACAAACTGCTCTCAATATTACAGGGGTATTCAAATTCTTTTATAAACGGTATACCACAGAGTCGCGTGACTAAGGGACAGTTAGAGATTCGCTTGATTGATCAGAATAAGACGGTTCAGAGACGCCCTTATCGATTGAGTGTGGAAGAAAAAGAAAAGGTTAGACATTTCATTCAAGAGCTGTTGGAAGCAAACATAATAAGACACAGTTCCTCTCCTTTCGCGAGTCCGATGTTACTTGTCCGCAAGAAAAATGGTACAGACCGTCTGTGTGTTGATTATCGTGAGCTTAATGCCAATACCGTTTCCGACAAGTACCCATTGCCACTTATATCTGACCAGATAGCTAGGTTGAGTGGTGCTAGGTTTTTCACGTGCATTGACATGGCGAATGGCTTCCATCAGATCCCAATACATCCAAGCTCTATTGAACGGACAGCGTTTGTAACCCCAGAAGGGCAGTATGAATACTTGGCTATGCCTTTTGGGCTTAAAAATGCGCCTTCTGTATTCCAGAGGGCCATTAATCGTGCCCTAGGCGATCTGACTCATACATATGCCATCGTTTATATGGACGATGTAATGATAGTTGCACGCACAAAGGAGGAAGCTTTCGACAGGCTAAAAATAACTCTAAAAGCACTCGTCGAAGCAGGATTTTCTTTCAACATTAAAAAATGCTCCTTTCTTAAATCTTGTGTAGAATATTTGGGCTTCGAAGTTAGAGCAGGTGAAATTCGACCGAATCCTAGAAAAATACAAGCTCTTACAGATTTACCGCCTCCGCAATCTGTGACTCAACTGAGACAATTTATTGGACTGGTCTCGTATTTTCGTCAGTTTGTACCCAAGTTTTCACAGTTACTGAAACCACTCTATGCTCTAACTTCAAAAAGCATGTCATTTTCATGGGAATTAGAGCACGAGCAAATACGACAGAAGGTAATTTCAATCCTGACTAGTGAACCTGTTCTTACTATTTTCGATCCACAATTTCCTATTGAGCTTCATACAGATGCGAGTGCCGATGGCTATGGTGCAATTTTGTTGCACAAAATCGAAAACAAGCCACGAGTTATCGAATACTTTAGTAAACGGACTTCGTCAGCGGAATCGCGTTATCACTCGTATGAGTTGGAAACACTTGCAGTTTTCAATTCTATTAAGCATTTTCGCCATTACTTGCATGGTCGACATTTTATCGTTTTTACCGATTGCAATTCTCTCAAGGCATCTCGCACAAAAGCGGAACTGACTCCAAGAGTCCATAGGTGGTGGTCGTACATGCAATCTTTTGAGTTTGACATTCAGTATAGGCCAGGCGAACGAATGGCTCATGTAGATTTTCTGTCTCGAAATCCCATATCAAAAGATCGCATCCAGTCAAAAGGTACAGTGGAAAAACATATAAATTTAGCAGAGATTACTGACAAATGGTTGTTAGCTGAGCAGCAACGAGACGTAGAAACGTCGTCTATTGTTTCTAAATTGCGTAACGATGATCTTTCTGAGGATTTGGCCAAAACGTTCGAGTTAAGGGCAGGAACGCTGTATAGGAAAATTCAAAGAAACGGAAAGACTCGTTGTCTCCCTATCATCCTAAAGCCATTTAGGTGGTCAGCTGTAAACAATGTGCACGAGTCAATTATGCACCTTGGTTGGGAAAAAACCCTTGAGAAAATGTACGAATACTATTGGTTTGACAAGATGTCCAAATACGTTCGCAAATTTGTCGACAACTGTATTACATGCAGATTGTCAAAGCCCCCATCTGGTAGGGTACAAGCGGAATTGCATCCCATACCAAAGGTTAACATCCCGTGGCATACAGTCCACATCGACATCACAGGGAAGCTTAGTGGTAAAAATGAACAGAAGGAATACATAATCGTGTCAATAGACGCCTTCACGAAGTTTGTCTTTTTATCTCATACATCGAGGCTAGACACCGAGAGCTGTATTAAGGCATTAAGATCACAAATATCATTGTTCGGCGTACCCTCTCGTCTGATCGCAGATCAGGGACGTAGTTTTTCAAGCACAGCATTCCGTGATTTCTGTTCGGTTCAAAAGATAGATTTGCATCTGATCGCCACGGGTGCTAGTCGGGCCAATGGCCAAGTAAAGCGAGTTATGAGTACTCTAAAGTCCATGCTAACAGCGGTTGAGACAGGTCAGGGGTCATGGCAAGATGCTTTATGCGAAATTCAACTGGCTCTTAATTGTACGCCCAATAGAGTGACTAAGGTTAGCCCTTTAGAACTACTTATTGGCAAAGAAGCAAGGCCGTTTGGTCTCGTACCTGTTGTTGAAAATAAGAACGATGTTGATATTGATAAAGTTAGAGAAATGGCTAAGCAAAACATGAAAAAGAATGCCAATTATGATAAGGCTAGATTTGATAAAGATAAGGCTACTATTGTAAGACATAAAGTTGGTGATCACGTTTTGCTTAAGAACGAAGAGCGACATCAGACAAAATTAGACCCTAAGTTTAGAGGACCGTTTTTAGTAACCGAAATATTGGAAGGAGATCGGTATAAACTTAAGGCACTAACTAATAATAGAACATATAAATATTCTCACGAATTTTTGAGGCGCATGCCTGAGAAGGGGATTACCACAGAGTTGGATGATGAGTGTGATGATGAAGAAATCACAGAACTAAATGATGAAGTCAGTGATGAAGATGCCACAGATCAAGCCGGCGAGGGCTGTGATCTTGAAATAGAATAAAGACCTTTCCGGATCGGTTCCATATTTCATGACTTTCTGTAGAGGTGAGCGCCCGAGTTATGTGGTTCTCCATTTGCTGCATTAATATTGAAATTTTGGTAATGATCGGACGTCAGTTATTTGGCCGGCTTATAAACTAAACTGTGAGCTATTTGTGATGGCCGGTTTGTCTGGATATAAGCTGTGGGCTAAATTAACTTGTTTATTGGCTGGCCAGTTTATTTTGTTAATGACTGTGTGCTAGTTGTTGGCATGATTTTTGTAAATGAAATGAAGAATATGGTCGCCTTATGAAAGAAAAGGCTGAATAATTTTAATTGTTTGAATTTAAGTTGGTGGTAATCTGAATCTCATGGCAAACGTTGTATAAGAGTAAGAAATAATTTGTTCAATTTTTATTTAAGAAGAAAAATGTATTTTTGCGAAACCTGCTTGAATTTGAATTTGTATTAAAAGGAAAATAATAATAATAATAATAAGAGAATATTTTGTAAAACCTTTATATTGTAAACTCACGAGGACGTGAGATAGGTCAGGAAGGCCGTGTCGCAGAATAATTTAAACATTCAAATTATAACGATTATTTGTTGGTACACATTTGTTTTATTTCTTTGTGGTTCCCCTTTCTTTCGTGCGAGGCAGATACATAATTCTGTCAACGTAGTCTGGCCGTGGGCATGAGTGAGACAGATAGTGTTCGTCATAACTCACCACACTGTGCGTGTGTATTGGAGGGTGAGAAGGAATAGAAAAGGGATCGACATGAATTAAAGAGGGAGTCGAGTTGTGAAATTCAATCAACATGCCACGCGCCAGAAAACGTTTCGCCGAAAGTCCGGTCAAAGACTCGGATAATGAATCCTCGTCACATATATGTATGTATACATGTATACGAGCAACAAAGAAGGTCTTTAAAATAAATTAAATTAGAATTTACGACTAAGAATACGAATTTACAATTTATAGAATTCAAGAGTTTTTAAGTTTTCTTAATTTATTAAACTGCAGTAAATTAATTTATTTTTATCCGCCTTCTGCGGCTCAAAATTTAGATTTTAATTCTCTTAGCTTAGGTTCATGATTATGACCTTGGCTTAAATTATTCTTTTGTCTGTATTTAAATAAATTATACAGATAAATTATATCTTCTTAGTTACGCTAATTTCATTTTTTTAATGTGGTTCAATTTATTTTGTTGATTTTTTTTATTGTTACTCACATTTTTTTTAATGACGAAAGATCGATCTCTCGAGTTGTAGCTGTGGAAAAAATATCAAAGCGTTGCTAAGCTTTACAGCTTATTTAAATGCTTATTAAATGGTTATTTAACAACTAGCAACAAAATTAAATAAATTCAAGACAGAAAATAAAGCCATATTCCGAAAAATGTGGCTACTAAGCCTAATTGCGCTGTTGCATCATCGCGCCTTTTAATGCTTCCCTTAACTAATTTTCCCTATCTTTATATACGCTTTACATCCTTAAAAAGGTCAACTAACTTATTATACCCTTGCAGAGGGTATTATAATTTTGGTCAAAAGTGTGGAACGCAGTGAAGGAGACATCTCTGACCCTATAAAGTATATATATTCTTGATCAGGATCACCTCCTGAGTCTATTTAAGCATGCCCGTCTGTCTGTCGGTTGCTACGCAAACTAGTCTCTCAGTTTTAAAGCTATCGATAGTTGAAACTTTGCACACATCCTTCCTTTCCTTGCAGCTAATATATAAGTCGGAACGGCCGGGATCGGTCGACTATATCCTACAGCTGCCATATAACTGATTGATCGGAAATCCCATAACTTTGGTGTTTTTTAAGCGTTGGGACTTTTTACACATGTTATTTTCAGCCAAAATATCTTATGTACAAAATTTCATAAGGATCGGCCGACTATATCCTATAGCTGTCATAGAACGATCGGAATTGGCATAACTTTGGTGTTTTTTAAGTTAGAAAGATGGGACTTGGTACAGATTCTATTTTGGACAAAATAATCCGATCTGCAGAATTTCATAAGGATCGGCCGACTATATCATATAGCTTCCATATAACTGAATTATCGAAATTGGCATAACTTTGGGGTTTTTTAAGCTAGAATGATGGGACTTTCTACGGATTCCATTTTGGGGAATATAATCTGCCAAATTTCATAGGGATCGGAAGACTATATCCTATGGACGCCATATATCTAAACGATCGGAAATGGAACAACCTTAACTGCAAGGGTATATCAACTTCGGCTCCGCCCGAAGTTAGCTTACCTTTCTTGTTTTTTTTTACTTTTATAAATGTAGAAATTTTATTCTTATGATTAGCGTACTGCTACCCCAATGGCAGCTTAATCTAATCGTCTTTAACAATTTAATATAAAACAATATAATATAATATAAAACGAAGTCTAAGCGTTTCTCAGTGCAAGAAGTGATTACATGGGATGGAAATTGAATGTGGTTGATGAATTTACTATGTCAAGATTCGGTTTGGTAGGTCTTGAGGGTGGTCTTTTTAGTCTTCTCCTGTCAAGTTTTTTTGGATCGGCGATGCTAATAGCAGCGGTGCCAAGTCTTTTGTCTAGGCTGTTGGGGTGTTCATTTAGACGATGCGTATATTTTGGAGAAAGTTTTTGCAGCTTGTCTCCAAGTTTTAGCACGTGGAGATCACGTTCAATGCCTCTGAACCACGGAGCTCCAGAGATCCTTCGAAGGGTTTTCGCTTTAAAACTCTGATTTCGTTGAGATTGGTTTTGGCAACGATACCATTTGGCGCTAATATTGACTTAAGAATTTGGACCTTACATCCTAGCGCAAGCTTATTACGTGGTGCGAGTAGCCAAGCCATCCGATCCACTTTGTTTCTGAAAGAGGTTTGAATACAAGCGATGGCCCTCCAAAAGTAAGTTTTTTATCCAGAGTGACACGGAGGTACTTGTATGCAAGAAGAGCTCTGATTGAACTTCCGTTAAGGCTGACTCCGGGGCAAGTACTTCGGCAATTCCAGTTCATGGCCCATTGATGAAATGCGTCCAGATACTCTTGCAATGCAACTGTGGCAGCAAATACCACTGCTTTTGGTCAGGACAGCAGTATCATCAGTGTAGGTCGCAATTAGAACGTCTTGCTCATTCACTTCAGTGATTGGAGTTTGTGTAGGTATATCTGAATTATGTTGTGGTGTAAAAAAACTTTTGACTTTATACAGGTGCCAAGGGTGCTACACTCTGTCAAAAGCCTGTTGGATGTCAAGAAACGCACCAACTGCATTCTCCTTCTTCTCTAAGGCTTCTAAAGCAGAGTTGAAAACTCTGTTTAATTGCTCAGGAGTTCCATGTTGAAGACGAAAGCGGAACTGGAATTCAGAAATCGCACTGGTGACATTCTTGGCAGAAAGTAGCTGTTCAAGATCAGTCTTTCCATGATTTTCCCCAGAGATGGTAGTAGATTAATAGGCCTGTATGAGTCCACGTCAGTTAGCGACTTTTGGGATCGCATATTTTGGGATTGAATATTCGCCAATTTCCAAACTTTCGGGAAGTATCCAATAGTTAGTACGCTGTTGAACAACATCACCAGGAATTGCAATGCTTGATCCGGTAAAAGTCGAATCCTCCTGTTGTCCAAAAGGTCTTCACCGGGGGTTTTCTTTGGCGAAAGTTACAAGATCTTTCACCTCTGTCAATGAGGCAGAGTTAGCTCATTTGAAATGGAGATTTCAGAAACTCTTCAACTAGTTGACGTATGTTTTCAGGCGAATAATCGTATGGCTTGAAACGTAGTGCAAGGTTGTTAGCAAACGCTTCAGCCTTTTCTAGGCTCGTAAGGCACCAACCACTAGAGGGATTTCTAATGGCTGATTTTGGAGTCGACTGAGATTTATACCGTTTTGTGATACGCCACAGTAAGTACTTAGAACTAGCGTCTATGTCCAGGTTTTCCAAAAGTCTGTCTATAGAATCTAGTTTTCTCTGGGCGAGCAACTTGCTTAGACAGTTAGCCAACCGATGATATATCTGATGGATTCGGATGCCTCCCGTTCTTGTGATTCTCTTCCATTTAAATAAAGGAGCGCACCAATTCATGAAAGTGCTGATGGCATTGTCAATGTCATTGTCAGGATCCTGGATTTGTATGTTATTCTCGCCCAGCTGTTCTAGGAGGCATTGTAAAGAGTATGACGGAGATCCCTCCAAAGTTTCCATGCTTTCAGTAAGTTTGCACAGCAAGTTCTGCTCGTTGCAAGAGACGCTTCCAAACGGACCTGCGTAACACAGAGTTGTTTCTAATTTCATCATTTCTGCAAAGTCTATTGCCATCTCTGTTTCTTGCATTCAGTCCGCGCTCTCCGATCAGACCATGCTCAGCAGCAGAGTGTATCCCTTTTTCCCTTTCAGCTGCTGTGCATTCTACAACTACTAGACAATGTGTCGCCACACCAAAGCTGTACGCACATGACGCACAACTACTAGACAATATGTCGCCACACCAAAGCTGTACGCACATGTACAATGGACAAACTAACCATTCTACGACACGGCCTTCCTGACAACTCACACGTCCTCGTGTGTTTTGTTTTCAATACCACGAGACTCAATTTCTCTTTAAACTTGTCTTTATTCTTAAACAGATATTTTTTTTCTTTCTTTTTACTTCATGTATTGGACAAAAGCTTTCAAAAATAAAACTCACTTACATAAATATCAAATCTTCTGTATTCATTACATTTCTTCAATTAAACATAAGTGCGCCGTCTTCCATATTTTGTTTTGCTTCTTTTCTTAGATTTTCTCTGTCTATTTTGTCATCAACTTCCTCATCTATTGGTAGTAAGCCAAAAGGTCTAGCTTCTTTACCAATTAACAATTCTAATGGGCTAAACTTAGTTACTCTATTCGCCGTACAATTCATTGCCAATTGTACCTCGGCCAACGCATCCTGCCACGACCTCTGACCGGTTTCCACAGCCGTCAACATACTTTTGAGTGTGCTCATTACTCGCTCGACCTGACCGTTGGTCCTACTCGCACCGGTGGCAATTAAATGCAAATTCATTTTTTGAGAAGAACAAAACTCACGAAAATCTGAACTTGCAAAACAACGACCTTGAACCGCTATAATACGGGTAGGCAAGCCAAATAAAGAGACAACTGATCTTACGGCCTTAACACAACTTTCCGTATCTATTTTCAAAGTGTGGTAAAAATAAACAAATTTTGTAAATGCGTCTATTAAGACAATAACATATTCTTTTAAGTCGTTTTTACCACTCAATTTTCCTGTTATGTCAATATGTACAGTGTGCCACGGAATATCTATTTTAGGAATAGAATGTAACTCTGCCTGCACTTTACCTACAGGTGGCTTCGACAATTTACAAGTGATACAGTTTTCTACGAACCGACGCACATATTTTGACATGTTTTCAATCCAATAATAGCTATAAACCTTATCCAATGTCTTTTCCCAACCCAAATGCATTATTGATTCGTGGACATGATTGATAATTGCCCACCGAAATGACCTTGGAATTACCGGTAGACATTTAGTTTTACCATTTCGCTGTATTTTTCTATGCAAAATACCTTTACGTAATTCATAGGTTTTATCTAAATTATCTGGTAATTCATTATTTCTTAATTTAGTTGATATTTCTAAAATCTCGCTATCACGCTGTTGTTCCGAAATTAACCAATTGTCGGTTACCTCAGTCAGATTTATTCGCTTCTCAGGTATCCTATTCTGACCACTATTTTCTACAGGTATTTTATTTTGATCATTATTTTTCTCAGGCACTGGATTCCGAGATAGACAATCTACGTGCGCCATTCGTTCACCCTTTCTGTATTCTAAGTCGAACTCAAACGATTGCAGAAATCCCCACCACCTATGTACCCTCGGCGTTAAATAAAGTTTTGTGCGACTGGCCTTCAAAGAATTGCAATCTGTATATATGACAAATTTACGTCCCTGCAAGTAATGACGGAAATATCGGACACTGTTAACAACCGCTAGCGTCTCTAATTCATAAGAATGGTATTTAGACTCGGCAGGAGACGTACATTTACTATAATACTCGACGACATGGGGTTTTTTGTCAATTTTGTGCAATAATATAGCTCCATAGCCGATTGAACTGGCGTCAGTGTGCAACTCTATTGCGTATTGCGGGTCGAATATGATCAAAACGGGGGCCTGTGTCAACACTGATATGATTTTAGTTCGTATTTGCTCGTGGTCTGGTTGCCAGGTGAAAGTTGCAATCTTCTTTGACGTTAGGTGATACAAAGGCTTAAGCGTTTCCGAAAATTTTGGAACGAACTGTCTGAAATATGAAGCCAATCCAATAAATTGTCGTAACTGCGACACAGATTGTGGAGGGGGTAAATCAATTAATGCTTTTATTTTACGTGCGTTTGGCCTAATTTCCCCGTTGCTTATTTCGAACCCCAGATACTCTATACGAGTTTTAAGAAAGGAGCACTTAGTTACATTAAGGGGTTATATACAGTCAGGATTTTCAAAAAATCGATTTTTTTTTTTTTGCATTTTCTTAAAGAATATATATTTCTCTGTTGTGAAAAAAATTTTTATGAAGATTCGAGAAATATTTCCTAAGTTACAGACAAAACTAGAAAAATTTTTTAACTAAATGTAAACTGTTTGTGAAACTTTAAAATCGTTTTTCTCAAAACTATGTTTCTCAAATCGGTGAACACGATTTTTCGAAAACCACTGAACCGATTTAGCTCTAATTTTCACACAAAATTAATAACTACTTTTTGCTGTCTTTAATTGAAGATCTTTTAAATAAAATTAAAATTATAATTTATATCAACATTTGAAGTCGATTTTTTTTTCCATAAAAATGAACTTTTTTTTTTGGAAGCTGCCATTTTGTCAAAAAGTGATATTTTTTTAATTCCTTCGATTAAGGACTACATTTTTTAATATACTAAAAGCATCTTTTTGAATTTTTGATTTCTGATGATTCTGCAAATAGTTATTATGTTCACCGCGAGACACTTTTTTTTCGAAGACCATTGGGAGATAAGCTGCAGAGGCCAAAGGAAATAATATTTTTACAGATATAATATATTTTTTTAAACTTTAAAATATGTAAAATAATATAGAAAAAATTCAACTTTAATAAATAAATATTTCCTTGAAAAAAAAAAAATACCCAAAAACTGCATTTTTTTGACCGCCTGACTGTATATAACCCCTTAAACGAAAATCCGGCCTTACTTAGTGTTTCTAGCACAGTACGCAATCGTTCCAACGCCTCTTCTTTGGTTTCGGCTATAACCAACACATCATCAATATAAACGATAGCATATGTGTGTGCTAGGGTTCCTAATGCCCTTATTATGGCCCACTGGAACACAGAAGGTGCATTTTTCAAGCCAAAAGGCATGGTCAAAAACTCGTACTGCCCTTCTGGCGTTACAAACGCTGTTCGCTCAATTGAATTTTCATGTACTGGAATTTGGTAGAAGCCACTAGCCATATCTAAGCTCGAAAAATATTTGGCACCGCGAAGCCTGGCAATCTGGTCTGGGGGCAACTGGATAAGGGCAACTGGATAAGGGGCAACGGATACCTATCAGCAACGGTGTTCTCATTTAATATCCAATAGTCCACACAAAGACGATCAGTGCCGTTTTTCTTCTTTACCAACATCATAGGGCTAGCGAAAGGTGAGGAACTTGGACGAATAACATTAGCTTTCAATAATTCATTAATTTTACAACGCACATGGTTTTTCTCTTCTTCACTTAGCCTGTAAGGACGTCGTTGCACCGTCTTTAGTGGATCTATTAGATTAATTTCTAACTGCCCTGTCGAGACTCGAGTTTTTGGAATACCGCTGATAAACCAATCAGAGTCAAAACATCTACCCTTATTGTTTTATAAATTTTGAATTTTTCGGCGTCTATTGTTACTCCAAAGCCCAAGCTAAGGATTTCACGACCAACCAACACATCGTATTTCAGATACTTATCCATAATTACGTGTAACAAAATTTCAAAGCAGTATTGTTCAATATTTATATTACATAATACTTGCTGAGTACTACAAATGGAATCATTACTTATACCGTTAAGTTTTACAATGTTATTTATTCTTTTTCCCTTAAATTTATCCACGACGCTTTCCTTCACTAAGGAGCATTCAGCACCCGAATCAAAACAAAATGGAATAGACTCACCGGATGCCCTTATTATTCTAGTCGGTGGAGCTACTGTGCAGATATCTACCCGCTTCTCATATGTTCGGCCTTTTGGACAAGCAGATGCAAAATGTCCAAATTCGTCGCACTTAAAGCATTTAACGCTTGACCGATCCTTCAGTCCAGTCCTGTTGCTGCCGCTGTGGATGCTCTGGCCCTTTTCCAAGCGAGCACGGCATTCGGCGTATTTATGGCCACCCTTTCCACAGTAATGACATTTAATCGGGGTCGGAAACTTGTACTTCTTGCGCTCCGAGCCAGTTGAATCGTCGTCCATACTGCGCTTTTTGAAAGAGTGTGCGTGTAGCTGTTGTTGTAGCTCATTGCGAGTTTTCACGTTGTTTGTAAAAACCCAGTGTGTCAACTTGTTATCTATTTGTGCCATGTGAGCCAGAGTCACAGATACCGCTATTTCTTCCAAATCCTTGGTTTTCCATTTTGACATAAGTAGCGTCACAATACGGCTACCGTATTCAGCGAAGCCCTCCTCCGGCTTTGGTCGACCATTCAAAACACTTAATAGCGTGGCGGCAGAAGTCTCAATTCCAACAAAGCGTTGTATAAACAGCTCCTTGAACTGCGCCCAAGTGATGCCGGCAAAGCAAATTTGGGAAAGCCACTGTGATGCGCCGCCTTCTAGTGCCTTGCTTAGAGCGATCACCAGATTGCTACCCTCGAGCACGTTATCCGCAAAAATTAGGTCCACTGTTGAACACCAAGAGGAAGCATCTGCTCCAGCACTGTCAGGATTGAATTTTGGAAGAGTTACATATGACGCTTTTCCATCGGTTGGCGGTGCCCTTGGTGTCTGCATGTTTTTGATGATTTCAAGTAGGTTGCGGTTTTGCAGCTCCAACGCCGACAAATACGGATCGGTGGCACGATCAGTAGGCAAAGCAGATCCCACTTCTGATGACGGATATCCCTCCAAAGTTTCCATGCTTTCAGTAAGTTTGCACAGCAAGTTCTGCTCGTTGCAAGAGACGCTTCCAAACTGACCTGCGTAACACAGAGTTGTTTCTAATTTCATCATTTCTGCAAAGTCTATTGCCATCTCTGTTTCTTGCATTCAGTCCGCGCTCTCCGATCAGACCATGCTCAGCAGCAGAGTGTATCCCGTTTTCCCTTTCAGCTGCTGTGCATTCTACAACTACTAGACAATGTGTCGCCACACCAAAGCTGTACGCACATGACCCACAACTTCTAGACAATGTGTCGCCACACCAAAGCTGTACGCACATGTACAATGGACAAACTAACCATTCTACGACAAGTATATATTAGCACCTCTGGCAAGGAGTCGCGAGCGATGTGGATTTTTCACAGGCGTAGAATGGAGTGTAGGATGGATAGGGGTGTGGTCCGAGGAGAGCCCATGGAGTGTTCTCACTTGTAGCCTGTCCATAGCGTATCCATTGATTATGAAGAAATCAATCGCTGACGGTGTTAACAGAGGGTTATATGAGTAAAAAGTGGGTTCACCCGTGGCAAGTACTTGGTAATGCCCATTTGCAACTGCTCACCCCTTCTACAGGCTCGTGAGTTTCCCCACCATGCATGTTTGGCGTTATAATCATCGCCAGCAATAAACTTGCCTGCCGCAAGGTCAGCAAGGATTTAAATTCTGATTGTATCCATGTTTCCGTTGGAGGTAGGTATTTCGCCGTTAATGTGACATTCCCTTCCGAAGTCTGTAATTGTACTCCCGCTATCTGTCTGTCATTGCTAGAGGCGGGGGGCAGGGGATAGTGACTTAAGGAATCCTTTATAATGACTGCAGATCAACCCTTGTTGTTGCCACTGGGGTGATAAGCATGGTAGATGAGATAGCTTGGCAAGTAGATTCGCTGACCAGCACGCATGTGAGTTTCTGTGGCAAGCATTATGTCTATGTTATGAGTGCTGAGGAATAATCGAAGCTCTTCAGATACTCTGAAAAATCCACGAGCGTTCCACAATCCGATATTTATTGTTAGTTGAATCATTTCGGCAAACGCGCAATGAGAACCTAGACCAGCTCTCTGAAAGCTTTGTTGGACTCTGCATTTTCCTGCATCAGCTTAAATAGAGTGTCCAGTTTGGTATTGATGTCGCGGATGGCATTATCTATTGCTGTGAACTTATGGCTGAGCCTAGGGACGGGAGAAGAGCGCGCAAAATTACAAATACTTAAGTGGGATAGTTTTTTATTATTTCCAATCCATCAACAAAATGCCTTCACATTAGGACGAAAAGTGTTAAAACTAAGTTAAGTGTTGTTAAGCTATGCAAAATTGTTATTGTAATTTGCCTTGCCTATACTGGGAGCAGCACACGTATATGATTTTTCTCTACCCATATGACAGAACAATCCAACAACAAAGGACGAACGGGATCAATGGGACTGGGCATCCCTGGTTTAGGTGTTTGAGTACTTCCCTTATGGCTATCACCTCGTCCTAAAAGACGCTTCAGTGATTGGGTATTCCAGCTAGTCCTGTAAGTGTACCGCTGATGCATAGTGGTGCTGTTCGCTGGACTTTTCACAGCTTCTTAAGGATGTTCTTCTTTTTGAGGGTTGGCCACCACACCAGTACTCCCTACAGTAGAATGGGTCTGACTATGGCGGTGTAGATCCAGCTCACAATATAGGGAGACATGCCCCACTTTAGTCCTATAGCTTTTTGTAGGCTTTTTTTTTTAGTTCAGCTTCCTGTCCAGTAATACCCTAGGTGCACTGTTGCTGAAGGGACGAGGGGATTTTGTATTTCCTGCTGAAAAGAACTAACTCTGTTTTCTGCGTATTTACTCCCGGGCCATTACTGCTTATCCATTCGGCAGCTTCGGCAGACTCAGTGTATTTAGCCTAGTGTGGATCTTAGGTGGAGGCCTATGACTCTTTCTGGCGTCTTAAGCAGAAAGGATGATAGACTGATTGGTCTGACATCATTTGGGATTGTATGCAAATATGTGTGGCCTATGTGGCCTATGTGTCTCTAGGACCTCTAGAAGTTACATGACTGAGAACCTGATCAATGGATTCCCTGATATTCGCAATAATGAAAGTGGCGTAATTTCCCTTATTGCACAGGAAATTATTTGACCTGAGAATAAAAATACGCACCCCTTGGTGCGGTCGACATTTTATGAAAGAGGAACAATGCGCTGATCCGCCGTTAGTGCAAGGCACTCCCCTCGGTGGAGGCGGGGTTCTGCAGAATCAGAAGAACCCGGTTCAGACCGATCACCATAGAATTTATATTTCGCACTCGGCTTCTAAAGTGTATTTATAAAAGGGTCACCGGATTTCGAGGTGGCAGCAATGCAGAAGCAGCGATTTTTAAATAACAACGACTATATTATATCTACATAGTGTAAATTATGGTCTTTATTACCGTAATCTATATTGTTTAAAAAATTATTCTTAAGCATAGAAAAAGATAAAAATAATAAACATACATATAACAAATAAATATAGAACATTTACCTAAAGGATCAACTCGGACAATTGCTTCTGGAATTATGGGCCGCACCAACAGAAATAAAACCGCCAAGCAGAAGGTCGTGTTAAATCTTGAATAGTCCCTAAGACTGGTGCACCATTTGTGGGACCCAATATTAATTTGCTGTTGCAAACAGTTTTTCAAGACCGGAGGTATGCCGTTTCGGTATTTTACCAGTTCGGCCATTCTTAATGGAGCATCCGAATTGTTGTGACCGTTGTGTTGTTTGTTACTTATATTTTTGCACTTAACTGATTTCTATATTATATATATCTATGACCATTTTTTTATTAGCGCTTATAACATTTTTTTTATTATAAAGTTTTTTTTTTTGTTTTTTATTAAATGTATGTTTTTTTTAATATTTATCTATTATGAATTAACAAGTTGATGTATACCGATACAAATTATTTTACGTACACACACAAGAAGGCAGACGCTACAATACAGTGCCAAACGCGATCGCGAACCGAAAACTATGACGACTTTTAAAAATAAAATGTCTATTTTTAGAAACAGTACGATGTTCTGCCAATAGATTTCAATGATTACATCATACAACTTTTATCAATCCATAGCATATAACTTTGCCCAAAAGAATGCAGCGCTATAAAAAAATCTGTCAGAACTAGTCTCGAGTTATAGCTCAAACGCAAATGTTTGTAGGTTTCATCTAACTGACCAGCTCAATTCTTCCCTGGTCAATTCTAACATATTCTTAAGAATAGAAGTGTCCTTCTTAAGCCTCAAATGATAAGTTTTGAATCATAAATTAAGAATATATAATTTTCACATACGGCACATTGCTTTAAAGATATTTCTATTTAATATTTATATTCTATATCACTGTGGACGGAAGTCAACGAGGTGACGACCTGCATGCCTAGGCGTGCGCGAGGAAACTCTATATATAGCCGAAGAATTAAAAATTTTCTGTAGGCTATAATCGAAAGGTATTGTTTCAATTAGATAATTTTTGTCGAAACATATTCCAAAAGTTATTTGGTTTGGGAGAAATTAGGGTGAAAGTAAAAAAATTTTTAATCACTAAAGTGGGGCTGGTGGACACATTTTAGTCCCCAGATAGAATATTTTTATATATTCGCATTCTAGAGCTAAACACGATTGGTACCTCAATCGACACGATCCGACATTTCATTCAGAAGTTACTCGAAAAATTCGAAAAATTTTTCTTCTTCTTCAAAATGAAGCCAGTTGTCGGTTTGTCTGTTTGCACTATTTTTTTTCTTAAAAATACTGAAAAAAATTGGAAAATGTTTGTTACTATCATATGAGCAACTATTGTTCTACAACTTTTTGAAATACCTTAAGCTTACGTCAAAAAAATAAAAAAAACTTTGTTAATGAAAAAATTCATAGCTTTATAATTAAGAAAGATATTAAAAAAGAGCTTTACACCGTTGAAATGGTTTTTTAAATATCAGTTTCACTTTCTTTGAGACCAAACGTCTATATAGTATAAAAAAAAAATACACTGAAAATAAACTTTTTTTTTAAGAAAAAAAATAATTTTTCAAAATTTGCTCGACTGATCCTTTTTATATTGCACGTGTAGATAGCTTTTGAGGTGACGCAACTTTTGATATATCGCTCATATCTGGCAAAATCCGTTAACTCAAGATATAGTCCTGTAAGTGCAGCAACCCATTTTGTACAGCCTCCTGTGAAGCTTGCATTTACTTATACATGTGTGTGTATTTGATTGGCAACTTTGCTTTTTGGAGTCTGCATATATTTGGTTAATACCCTAAAAAATATGGAGTATATCTTTTCAGATTTTAGTTTATTTATTTAAAAATAAAATCCAAATAAAAAAGGGTTTAAAAAGTAAAACGTAAACATTGACTCAACTTGGACTCGAACCCAGGCCCCCGTGTTAGGAACCACGACGCTCTCCACTCGGCCAACCTCGAACTTTGTTACTTGATGCCAACTTTTGATGTAATTCTGCTTTGTGTTTCAGTGTCTCATGTCTTAATGAGAAGAATGCAAAATTTTATGAGTAGAAAGCTTTATATGCATATGCCCCCACTGAGCATATAATGCATATAAATAAAACTCTGCTTTAATTTAATTACATCCACCACCGTTTTGGGCCAAATCATGGATTAAAAGCTAAAAAAAAACCAGGCAAACCAACTCCGCCAATACTTTTCTAATATTTATTATTTTATATCGCACACCCAAAATAAATTGTTAATTTCAACAATTGGTTTAACTAGAAAAACTGAAAAAACGTAATTTCCAGTTTTTTAAATTTTTAATCTGTTCGCATTATTTTAGATATAATACATGTTTATTATATGATTGATCGGATATGCCATAAATTTTTTTTTTGTTTATAAGTTAGAAGGATGGGCTTAGTACAGATTGCATTTTGGGCAATCTTATCCGGTTTGCAAAATTTTATTAGGATAATTGGCTTAACTTTGTTGTTTTTGAAGCTAGAATGATGGGACTATCTATGGTTTCCGTTTTGGGCAATCTAATCCTATGTTTCATAAGAATCGGCCAACTATATCCTATACCTGCCATATAACTGAACGATCAGAAATGGCACAACCTTTCTTGGGGTTGGGGTATATATGCTTGGGGCTGTTTCCAATATTTTTATTAGAAATTTTGTTGATGGTGAAATTCTCATAAGGATCGGACAACTATATAGGATCCGATATATATAATAATAATATAAGCTTCTGCTTAACTGCAAGGGTATATCAACTTCGGCTCCGCTTGAAGTTAGCTTTCCTTTCTTGTTTTTTTTTATAATTTATTATATAGTGGAACTCTCATAAGGATAGGCCTGTCATCTGTTAATTTGTTAAAACAATTTGGTTTTGACCTCTTGACGAAGTAAAGTACCGTTGACGAATTTGCATGCGAAACCCAAAATATCTCATATCAATTTTAGTGACGAAAATATGCTATATAGGTGTACAAAATTGCATATAAAAAATTTTCTTGTTCGGCACGTGCAAGAAAAAACAAAAAAAAAATCAGTCACGTGCCGAACAAGAATATTTTTTATATGCAATTTTGTACACCTATATAGCATATTATCGTCACTAAAATTGATATCAGATGTTTTGGGTTTCGCATGCAGGTTCGTCATCGGTAATTTACCTCGTCAAGAGGTTTTTTATATGATCGTAAAATTGAAGTTAATAAATAGATTATACTTTTAGCTTTAATAATAAAAATGGAAAAATAGCTCCTATTAGAAATTTTTTGAAAACTATTTTCGAAAATGTTCTTTGCGTTCAAACTTTTTTGCATCGTAAAGTTTGGTCAATCTTCTTGTGTACCTATGTTTGTATGTAAACCAAGTACGGAGATCGGAAAACATGTTTGACGAGCAAAAAAGTTTATTATTTCCAATGTGAACGAATTTTTTACCTATACAGCTGCCAATCAGCTGTGTATGTTTTCAAATTGATTTGAACTTTAATGAAAATAGTTTAAAAGTCCAAATAAACAGAATTTTGGGTGCAAACGATAATCAACCATTTGCTTATATATTAGCAGTTTTAATCAAGCCAATTATACAGAAAACAAGAAAGGAAAGCTAACTTTGGCGGACCTTGTCGTGAAGTGGGTCTGGTTCCGGCTAGCTCATCCAGGGCCGTGGCTCCCCTGACCCTTTCCTACGAGACCCTTAACAATAAAATTTCTCACCACAATCCCCTTCCCGTACTTACCCATTATTTCCTCCTCAGCCCCCCGTTAATCTCTACTATTCTACTATTCTATTTCTAATCAAACCTTTTACGGATCCATTCTGGAGCTTTGGTTTCGCTTTCAGGCTTTTATCAAAAATGTATTTCAAATTCGGTCTTATACTCGCCTACTATAGGTAGGTGCTGTATAGCTCTCCTTAGAATTAACGGACTACCGCAAAATAGAGGGAAAGTCGCACATCGTGTAGCTTCTACTACTGCTACCGAAACTCTAAATATTGATGCGTTTTGCAAAATTTTTCCTAAAAAAAGAATAAAACAAGAAAGGATACCCTTGCAGTTGTGCTATTTCCGATCGTTCAGTTATATGGCGGCTATTGGATATAGTTGGCTGATCCCTATAAAATTTTGTAGATAAGCATGTACATGTGTAGAAAGTAAAAATTCCGATCAATCAATTATATGACAGCTATAGATAGCTATAGACGACCGATTCCGGCCTTTCCGACTTATATACTGCCTGCAAACAAAAGAAAGTGTTCAACTCGCTCACTCTCATAGGTTAAAAAACAGGTTTTGTCAATCTTAGTAGTAAGCTATAATTATATCGCTAAATAATTCTCCGAAAAAAGCGTAAGACTTATATATTTATATTTGACTTCTGGTGAGCTTTTAACCAAGGTTAGTTCAATTAAAACTATCCGAAATTATTTTTTTTAGCAAAACAAAGCAGATAACTGAAAAATAATACATAATATATAATTAAAACATTTTTTGTCCCTCGTATGGGAATCGCCTACAATATAAGCGGACGCGTCATTTTCAACCATGCTGTGTTACCCGCAACTAATACACAAGTCATTTTGTGTATCAGGTATATTTTATCCTCTAGGGAATTACAAATTTAAATACAAACTATGACTTCCGATGACCAATTCACCCCAATGCGCCCAATTACTTCATGTTGCTGTTCACAACCCAGATATAATTATTTAAAATTTAAAGTTAAAAAAAAATAGTTCGGGTGAAACTTGTTCATAAAACAATGAAAAGTTATTAACTTTGTCAAATACTTGACATGGTTCCTTCGCCTGTAGGCTGAACATGCTCTGAGTGCTTTATGAATTTGCGGGAACATAAATAAAATGTATTGCTTTAAATATACAGTCGCTGAATGTAACCAAAGGTATAAACGTTCATTTTTGACATGTGGACGGATACTTAGACTTTAAAGTATTGTTCAGGTTTAAGGGAGTCATATGCGTGCTTCCAAACAGTTTCCAAAGAAATTTGGTTCTTAAAATCTTTTGAGTTCAGGCCATAGCCACATAAATACAATTTAAAATAACTTTCTAGGTTTTGATTTCTGATCACCCAATTTAGCCGAATCGTGATATCGATATGTTCTTAAATGTATACCATTACCATTTAATATATGGTATTTAAAGTTCTATCTTTCAATGGGTCGACGAAAAAAACGCGCAAAAACCAGCTAAAAAAACGTCTTTAAAACGCCGTGACTTCTCCTTTTGGGTTCCCTTTGGGCCAAACAGACCCAATACCAGACCTAAAAATAATTTATAGTCAATGTAGAACATTTATTCTTGAATATACCTATTATATATTAAAATAATCAAATATATAGTTAAAATGTCAAGTGCCGTTAACAAAATGTTTGGGGGTTTTTCTAGTCTAGAAATTTAAAAAAATCAACATTTTTTTTTTCATAATTCGATAGTTTTGATATTCAAAAATATCTCCCTAAAACTCAAATTCCATTTTGGGCAAAATAATCTGATTTGCCAAATTTCATAAGGATCGGCCGACTATACCCAATAACCCCCATATAACTGAACGATCGGAAATGGTACAACTGCAAGGGTATATCTTCTTCGACTCCGCCCGAAGTTAGGTTTTCTTTATTTTTTTTGTTTTTTATTGTTTTATATAGTGTATATTGTTATAAATAAATATCATTAATATTTTTTCGATAAATAAATTAGAGTGAATATCTAATAAATTAGAACCTGAATATCAAATCAGACTATAATATAAAGCCGGACTACAAACTCACCCAAACCTAATAGCCACACGATGACCCCCGGCTAGGCTACCATTCCTGTCAAAAGCGAAACGACTTTCCATCCCTGTCTAACTAATATAATAAACGTGACATAGATTATGATTTGAAAATATATTGCTAATCTCTTAAAGCCTACTGAAAATTCAATAAATAAGAAAAGTTAAAAAAACACACACACAGTGAATCGCGTCTGGTGACTCCAATGGGAATCGAAATAATTTTTATAAGAGCAATTTCAGGAATTTAGGAATTTTGGGAATTTTAAAATAGAAAAATAGAAAAATAGAAAAAATAATAGTGTATAGTGTAAAATAGAAAAAAATAAAACTTTATGGTGGAAAAGCATTAATACTAATAACACAGTGTAACAGTGATTCTGAACTTTTGAAGTGACATAGTAGGAATTGTTCATTGGGTCGAGTATATCACAAAACCATGTTTGAAATATTTCTAACACCCTCAAAATCTTGATTTATGGTTAAAAACCCGTTTTTCGGGACTTGTTTGCGCTTAAAAATTCCAGAACGCGTTTTTTCAACCGATTTCAAAATTTTTGGTGTTTTTCAATAGTGAAATGTTGTAGCTTTTTAAAAAAAAATATATCTTTGATTTTGTTAAACAAAAAGAACAAAATTTTTACATCTGAAACTGAAGTTTTCGACTTTTGTTCGTGTTTTTCGGATTTTGATGCCATTTTTTCGGTACAACTTACAAAAATTATATCATTTTTGCCACATATCAATGTTGTCTAATTAATTCTGAATAAAATGAGACAAATTTCATAAAAAAATAATCAAAATTGGTAAAGTTATAACGCCTTTCCCAAAAAAAGTCAATTCAACCTTGCGTGCGCTCCGGAGGCTCTTGATCGATCATTGCAGGATTTGCGTGGAACCGTTCAACCACTCGGGAATGCGCTGATATTGCTCGCAGGAGGTTTCAGGCTAACTTTGCCTGTAATATAATATGTAATGCCTCGATCGACACCAGCGGACGAAATAAATGCTTGCCTGAAATATTCAACATTTTGGCGAGCAGTTAATGACGAATATGCGTGTCCAGTTGCAGAACGATGAATCAGCCGAGGTATTCTCACGACAGTTACTGGACATTGGGAACGGAAAGCTCCCAGTTAATGAGACGTCAAGAAAAATATCACTACCAGAAAATTTTTATAATTTAATAACATCGAAAGAGGGACTAATCGAAAAAGTATTTCCTAACATTCAAATCAATTATAGGAATTACGATTGGCTCAGTGAACGAGCTATCCTTGCCGCCAAGAATAAAGATGTCTATCAACTTAATCATGTTATCCAATCCAGCATAAAAACTGAGGAAATTACATATAAGTCAAAAGACACCATTGTGGAGACAGATGAAGCAGTTAATTACCTAAAGGAATTTTTGAATTCACTTGATCTGCTTGGGATGCCACCCCACATACATATTTGTACCCCCCACAATTAGAAATTGTAAATGGGTGCTCCGGAATATTAATTAACGGCAACGGCAACGGCACGCGACTTGCGGCTAAGAAATTGATGAATAATGTAGTGGAAGCAACGATCTGAACAGGACTTTTCAAAGGTGAAGATGTATTCATTCCTACGATTGTTCCATTTCCCCTGATCCCGACTGATACACCGTTCCAATTTAAAAGATTGCCGTTTCCCATACGATTGGCATTCGCCGTGACCATTAATAAAGCTCAAGGTCGATCACTGGAATTGTGTGGTTTAGATTTAGATGCGGATTGCTTTTCACACAGACAATTGTATGTTGCGCGTTGGCAAAACAGATAGCGTTCATATTTACGCGGAAAAATATTGTTTATCCACAAGTATTACGAAAATAAACGGATCGGAACGTAATAAAGTTGTAAAGTATGTTTCGATAGCTCAATGGTTCTGAAGTTATACTTTTTTAATTTATAAAGGTTTTCTGAATTAGGAACGTTAGTACAAGAAATTAACTAAAATTTTCCTAAAATTTAATTAAAAGTCCAAAATAGTTTCGTAGTTGTGGGAAACCAAATTGTTAAAACAAATAAACAGATGAGAGGCCGGTCCTTATAAGAGTTTAACTGTATAATTACAAAAAAACAAGAAAGGAAAGCTTACTTCGGGCGAAGCCGAAGGTGATATACCCTTGCAGTTAAGGTTGTTTCATTTCCGATCGTTCATTTATATGGCGGCTATATCCTTAAGAAGTTTTAGTTACAAACAAAACAAATTTTAGTTACAAACATCTCAAGAATAAAACAAGAACAGGAATAAAATAGCGCAAACAGATAAACAGAGGGACAAACTGTCTTCATTTAGAAAGACCTGTAAAAATCGAATTTCTTGAATAACTTCTTAATGAAATATCGGATCGGGTTGAGGTATCAATCGACGCGTCTTTAGGAGCATAATGCAGGTATGGGGTCTAAAATGTCGCCACCAGCCCCAATTTATGGATTCACAATTTTTTTAGTTTCACCCTAATTTCTCCCAAACCAAACGACTTTGGAAAATGTTTGGATCAAAATTATGTAATTAAAACAATACTTTTCGATTGGTATATAATTCATTCAGATAGGTTGCATACAGAAAATTTTTAAATTTTCGGCTATATATAGTCTCGTCATGCCATTAATGCATGCAGTTCGTCACCTCGTGGACTGCCGTCCACAATGATATATATAATAAATAAAATTCTTATGTCACGGTGTTAGTAGCTCTACTCGTCCGAAATGGCTCGAGCGATTTTCGTGAAATTTTGTGGGCATATTCTTTAGGGCTGAAGATCGGACAACATCAATTTTTCATCCCAATAAATGTTAAGGGTGGTCGCAATGCCAAGAAAAGGCAAAAGGCCAATTGGAGTCGTCGAATGGTCAAATCCACAACCGCGCGAGATAGAAGAGCACAAAGATCAGGCGCACAAATCGAAGAAGATAAAGCTAATGCGCGTGTGAGCATGGCGCAATTGCGTCAATCAGAATCGCAAGAGGCACGAGATGAACGTAATCAAGAAAGACAACTACAACGAAGAAAATCACGCAGATTCATAAGTCGCCAACAAGTTCATCGAGAATTTACATCAGGGGCATTTCTTCGACCAGCATTCCAGTACGAACCTGATGTTGAATATTCTGCTCATTCCAAACTAATTATTGGTACTTTGGATCAGTGGCGTAGATAGCTTTTTGATATGGGGGGGGATATGACTCAGAATAATATCCTGTTTTTTTGTAAGTTTTATTTTACACTGCGATAATAATCCGCAATCTGCGATAATAATAATAATAATGCTGTTCTGCACAGTCATCGCGTAAATATGTGTTTCTTTTTCAATTTTGAGAATATATCTTCTTATAATTCTCAAACCCAAGGGGGGGGATTGATCCCCCTGATCCCCCTGTCGTTTCTCCTCAATAGTAACACACTTTTAGATTCTTGAATAAACAAACATTTTTAAATTACTAATAAGTTTGCAGCGGAACTGTCTGTTCAATTAAATGTAAAGAGCTATTTCAAACTTTAACTTATTACTTAACAGTGTCTTGTTTTGCGGAATAAAAATAGATTGAACAAAAATGCAGGGGACTCTGCTATTTATAACTTTTAGAAGTCCGTTAAATTATTCTCCATATAAGGACCTGCTTTACGGGAATTATATACCTTTGATAACCCCCAGACCACAATATATGTATGTATGTACATATGTACAATTCTATCAGTTTTCCCTTAAAAACACTTTAATCGGTTCAACAAAACAACATATTAGCACAGCATAAAATTGGGCAAAATTATTTTATAGTTTTCTACCACTACTAACACGGCCTTATTCATGTTCTAACTAATAGGTTGGTTTAAAATCGAATTGATGCGCGAACACCGGCAGGGAATGGAATACCAATGGGAGCATTGTCCGAAGGATGCTGGACGGCACATTCTATTTCAATTTTTCCTTTCATTTTTTTAGTTATTTGTTTTACGGCGAATTATTGGTTAAAATTGGTCTAAAATGGTAGATATGTATGTATGTATATACATTTTCTAAGATGTCTTTTCTGCTTTTCTTATTTATTGGCGCCGCTTTCGAGACAAAATTTAAAAAAGGCTACAGCTTTCCAACTATTTATTTTTCATAGACATAGTGCTCTTGCGCTCTGCTCAGAATATGAATGGAGTGCTGCCACTTTAGCCAATTTCGGGCTGTATTTATCGGAATTAAAAATATAATAGCTTTTAAAAATGTAACATAATAGCCAAAAAGAAGAATTCAAATATATATATTTTTGTGAATTTCACTTGAATTGCAATCAATAAGTCACGTATTTTAATTTAGTTTAATGAATCAATTACACAGGCCCTCAATTCTGGGCATTTTTTTAAATTGATTCAAAATGAAACAAATTTTTTCCTATGGATTTTAGTCCTACTGAAATATTTTCTTCTTTAACATACATGATTAACGAATATCATTCAAAGTTATATACCTCTAGTTCTTATTATTTACAAATCTACAGTTTTTGTTTCATTCTATTTTTGTCTTTTGCATTTAGATATTTTCGTCAAATTGATTTTAACAAAGAAAAAATATATCTGTCAGATTGAGATCTGTTTTTTTTATATGCTTTTGCGTATTTGATCATAGTTGAATTCACAATCTAAATTCTAGATTATTTCACCTCAACATCTGGCAACACTGTAAGTACATTTTTAGTATGTATGTACATACATACATATGTAAATACATGTATGAGTCGAAGGTGTATGGAAATCCTAAAGCTAAAATATTTTATTCATTTAAATAATTTTATTATTTGGGAATTATTTAAAAAAAAAGTCGAATTGAAGTAATGGTCTGCATGGATACGTTCCTATATTCAGTGTAATGAAATATATTGAAAAAAAAGAGTGCAAGAGGCACGAGTTGAATGAAAGCGAGTGAAAGAGAAAAATAACATTGCCACTCTCTGCCTGCACCCACTCTCTTATTTACAGCCTGATTTAGTCGAAGTGGAAAAAAAATTAGAGTTTTTTCGCAAAAAAAAATCGTGACGAGCTAAAATACCGATGACGAACCTGCATGTCAAGCCCAAATATCCTGATATCAATTTTGGTGATGAAAAATGCTATTTGACATGACATTGTACAGGCACAGTTGCGCCATTTCCTGTCGTCATCTTTGGGGGCGGGTTTAGTAGGCGGATTTTTTCCAAGCAAAAATATTAATTTTTTCTATAGCTTCCGTGTGTTACCGTTTATTATGGAAAAAAAATATCGATTGGAAAAAATTTTTAATCGGAGTTCATTAGTCATTGATTCTTCGAAAAACGCCTCTGGCGGTGAAATAAGAGCCTGCAAATTGTTTGGGATATTTTCATAACAAAGATAAAATAAATTAAATTCATTTTTTTACCCTTGCAGAGGGTATTAGGATTGTGATTAAAAATGTGCAACGGAGTGAAGACATCTCCGACCCTATAAAATATATATATATTCTTGATCAGGATCACCTCCTCACCGCCTATTCGGCCGATCCTTATGACTTATGTACATAAGATATTTTGACCAAATATAACATGTGTGGAAAGTCCCAACTCTCTAACTTAAAAAAACACCAAAGTTACGGCATTTCCGATCAATGAGTTATATGGCAGCTATAGGGTATAGTAGGCCGATAGACAAATAAAGTAAAAGTTGAAAGAATTTTTTTTTGGTCATATGTCGAACTGCAATGGCTGAGGAGTAGAGGACGAAAGTTTCTAGTCCTTCTACTAGGAACGTTAAAATTTAAACGTGTTAGTAAATGCTGGCTGTCTATATTTCCATAAATAAGATTGTATGGAAACATGACATCCAGCATCGTTCTACGGTTTGTTAAGGGGGCAGGATGGTTTCAGAGGCTGAAAAATAGCAGATTTTTGTGATTTTTTTTTTTTAAGTCTTAGTAAATATATCAATTCAATTTTTTTACACGATTAATGGCTATATTTGGAGAGTATCTAGGAATTTTTATTTTTAAGAAATAATTATAATTTATCCCGTGACGGGCAGTCGGCCGGAGTCGCTTCCAAAAATTGGTCTCTTGCGGTGCGTAAAGTCTGGCCTTACAGTGTTATCGGAAATAAAAAAATAGAATTGATTTACTTAAAATATTAGTTTCTTGTGCGGATGAACGAAACCATTTTGAACAAGAAAGGAAACCTAACTTCGGGCGGAGCCGAAGTTGATATACCCTTGCAGTTCAGTCGCAGTCCGCTAGGTGGCGCCACGCATCTTATATTATTAGATATATAGGGGATCGTATATAGTCGGCCGATCCCTATGAAATTTGGCATTTAGCTTTCCTTTCTTGTTACATAAAAATCCGCCCATTATTGCCCGTAAAAATGGTAAAAAAAAATTTAAAAAAAAAAAGCATTCGTTCATCCGCAAGTATTTATTGTATCAAAGATGTGTGCAAAATTTTATTTAGATCCGAGCATTAATTTTTGAGTTACGTTACGCACCGACTTGAAAAAGTTGTTTTGAGAAAAACGCGTCTAAAGTTTTAAAAGCAATGGAAAGTATATGGAGAGAAAAAAAACTAGAAAATCGGTATCTCAGCAAGTTTTAGTCCGATCGACATGAAACTTTCTATTATATAAAAAATTTCTGAAAAAAAAATTTTTTTGAAGTGTCAAACCCCTTTATGATGTAAGTTGATTAGTAAAAGTCTACTACGATAAGAGGGGAGGTGAAGATTTGCATCCCAATTAAGTCCCCTAAGAGCGGAAGAGTAAGGAAGTTTTTGTGTACAGATTCTATGTGATCTTGGTGTACTCCGTATTGAGGACTCCAGAAAAACGATCCATACTCAAGAATCTGACGGACCAATGAGGTATATAACGTTTTAGTTATGTACATACGAACAAGTGAATTAGTTAAGGCAAGGGGCAAGTCGTTAATAAAAAGTATGGGTCCAATACATCCCAGATGTGGCGCGGACTAAACGCGAGGTAAAATCTTTAAAGAAGACACGTTGGGTTCTCCCAGATAAGTAGCTCGAAATCCAGATAAGAAGATCAGTTGGGAATCAAAAAAAAAACTGAGTTTACTTATAAGAAGCGAATGGTTAACAGAGTCAAATGCTTTACTGAAGTCAGTGTAAATGACGTCTGTTTGTAAGCCATTCCGGAACCCATCCGTGATAAAAGATGTTAGCTCCAATAAGTTGGTAGTAGTGGAGCGGTGCTTCATGAAGCCATGCTGGCACGGAGTTATTATTGAACTACATAGGTGTTGCAAATGAAAGATTCCTTCCACATAAGGGGAAAGATCGAAGTTTCCAGCGATAGATTAAAAAGATTAACGAGCGGTTTGCCCAGAGCCTCGGCGTAGTTCTTCAGAACACAGCCTGGTACTCCATCAGGGCCTGGCGAATACACTGGCTTGACCTTAAGAAGATCCGATAACACATCACTTTGATCGAAAGATGGGCAAGATATAAGGTTGGGTGATTGGATTTTATAAGTGTAAGGCTGAGCTGAACTGCTGCTAGGTGAATACGTAGTTTGAAAACCTGTGCAAAGAGATCGGCCTTTGCCTCATCAGTGTTCGCGTAAGAGTTCTCAAACGTAAGCAGTGGGGGAAAAGATACATGTTTACGCTTAGTTTTTACAGTAATAAAACTGCTTCGGATAAATTAGAACCTGCAGCGGCGAATATAACTCCTATAACATTCTGCGTTATGCACGGTGAAATTCGACCGAGCTACCAAGTATCTTGAATAACTAACTGTACAGCCAGATAATCTATGTTTATTTAAAAGTCTACTCATACTATTCCTTAAATTTATAAGGTGCCTTGTATACCTAGGCGGATTCGGATACTATTCCTTAAATTTAAAAGGTGCCTTGCCGGATGTAGCGGACGGATATTTCCACGGCACGTAAGCGTCGAAAAATATGTTCAAAGTGTAATAAAATTGTTGTAATGCGATGTTTATATTCCACATGCCAGTAAATCAGACCAATCAAATTCCGAAATTAACTTATTTAATTTCATAAAGTTAGCCTTACGGAAGAAACGAACTTTATGAGATTTAAGTTTCAATTAAGTTTGACTTAAGGTCAATTAAGGAATTGTTTTCGATTGAAACCTCAAGAGTGGGATGATATGGATCCTCAGGGTTAGAAAGGTGCAAAGTTCTGGAAAGAGTAATTCCATCAGGATCAGAATCGAAACATAAGTCCAACAGCCGACCTAAAGAATTTCTAACGTGGTAAATTTGCCCGAGTGACATGTCGAACATGCCCGCAGGAAAGTCGTGGTGGGAGTTAAGCTGTAAAGACGGTGAATTTTCAACATTTTTATTAACAAACATCTCAAACTTTTTTCACGATTGCCAAGAAAAAAATAGTGCAAACAAGCAACCAGACAAAAACTGCCTTCATTTGGAAAAAACTGTAAAAATCGAATTTCTTAAATAACTAATAATAAAGAAAGAAATGTCGGATCGGGTCGGTTGAGGTACCAATCGACGCGTATTTAGGAGTCGAAGGCGCATATATAAATATACAATATTCTATCTAGGGACTAAAATGTTTCAACCAGCCCCAATTTAGTGATTCACAATTTCTTTACTTTTACCCTAATTTCTCACAAACCAATCGACTTTTGGAAAATGTTAGGAAAAATTATCTAATTAAATTAATACCTTTCGATTGGTGTATAATTCATTCAGATCGGATACCTACAGAAAATTTTTAATTCTGCGACTATATATACAGTCTCCTGGCACACGCCAAGGCATGCAGGTCGTCACCTCGTGGACTGCCGTCCACAGTGATAGTGCCTCCATGCGCCAGCTGCAGCAAGGGCGTGCGTGTCGCCACCTAGCGGACTCAATAAAGTTGAGTGTCACATGCAGAGACAACTAGAGTTAAGATCATTTGCCTCTTGTTATTTTAATAAAATTGAGTGTTACATGCACAGACAAGTTGAGTAAAGATCTACAACATCTTTACGATATTTGACAAGCTATTTATACAGGTAAATGTTCATCTGATCTGTCTCTACGAGATCACTTACTGCCAGAAACACTCGCGTTGGGTCACCTTTTATTTTTTCCTACTGAATACGTACAGCCGATCTCCCGCCCAATCGACTGCTCGTATCGCGGAAATAAATTCGAGTAAGTAAATGCAAATAGAAAGATTATAAAGATAACAAGGAAGAATTGGTGTGCTCTTGTAGCTAATTTAAAATGGAGGTTTACATATTTTGTATGCCAAAATAATGCCAAATAATAACCATTGTAGTTCGAACATAAAACCCTAAAAGGTTCATGCTGTGCATATGTTGAACTACAATGGCTTAAGAATAGAGGACTAAAGTTTCTAATCGTTTCGTTAACTGTGTGTTAGTTTTAGTAAATTTTGGATATCTATATCGCCATTAATAAGGTTGTGTAGAAAAACGATTGTATCGTTTCTTCTACGATTTGTTAAGGAGGGTATGTTTTTTAGTAAAAGTCTACTATGATACGAAGAAAGGTGAAAGAAGAAAAATAGTATACAACGCAAAAAATTTTTACTAAAAATGTACCTATTTTAAATCATTAAAGCCGCTGTTAACGTACCTAGATACGAAAAAATCATTTTGAATAATTCAAATGAAATTCAATAAAATGTTAAACTTTGGAAAATTATGACTAAATTGTACTGTTTCAAGTTTGAAGAATTCGTATATTACCACACTTAGACCCCTTGTGATACCGTGGACCGGATCTAATTTCCCCTTATTCGCAAAAAAAGGACTTATGGTGTAGCTGTAGAATCTTTCTGGAGAGATGATCTGCAGTCTGTTTTGGAGTTTCTGGTGACCGAGCTGATCGATTTTATAGCCGCGCTTGTCGATCACTGCTTATGTTGACTCCCCTTTGGGTGGAGTTGTGTATGTTTAAGTATTTTAGTGCTTCCCTTATAGCTATCACTTCGGCTTGAAATACGCTGCAGTGATTGGGTAGTCTAGAAAAGGCTCTGATGCCTAGTTGTTCGGAGTGTATTCCTCCTCCTTCTCTATCGCCTAGTTTGGAGCCGTCAGTATAGAGGCTTAGTGCGTTCTCTGGGCCTCCCCATTCCTCTCCTTTTGGAATTAGAGTCTGAAAAGGTGTTTGTGGGTACACTTTGGAAGTGCAGTAGTCTGTACTATTAGGAATGAGAGGGTCATTTATTAGAATGTTAGAGCGGTTGTTTAGTGGTTTCCTGATGGTGGAAACCATCTTCCCATCAGTGGCCACCATAGACATTCTATTGGGAAGCGACTACGTTTGTGGTCAAAATGTGCAGGACAACATGGCAATCTTTTTGCCATATCTTCAAAATTTTGATAGGTCATCACATCGGTTGGAGTTCATCAATCTCCAACAACTACAACACGACATTTACACTACACTGCAACGATTTTGGGAGATATAAGAAGTCAGCTGCTACACAGCATCAAACTCTTGTAGCCTCAACATGATATAATATTCAATAATGTATAGTAGTACGATAAGATAGAACAAGAGCAAAATAAAACAAGAAAGGAAAGCTTCGGGCGGAGTCGAAGTTTATATACCCTTGCAGTTGAGTCGCAGTCCGTTAGGTGGCGCCACGCATCTTATATTATTAGAGATATAGTGGATCGTATATAGTTAGCCGATCCTTATGAAATTTGGCATATCGAATTATTTTGCCCAAAGAGGAATCCACTGAGACTCCCATCCTTCTAACTTGAAAAACAACGAAGTTATGGCATTTCCGATCAATCAGTTATATTGCAGCTATAGGATATAGTTGACCGATCCCGGCCGTTCCGACTTAAATACTGCCTGCAAAGGAAAGAAGGGTGTGTGCAAAGTTTCAACTAGCTTTAAAACTGAGAGACTAGTTTGCGTAGAAACAGACAGACGGACATGCTCATATCGACTCAGGAGGTGATCCTGATCAAGAATATATATACTTTATAGGGTCGGAGATGTCTCCTTCACTGCGTTGCACACTTTTGACCAAAATTATAATACCCTCTGCAAGGGTATAAAAAAACGAATATATGAAAAAAAAGATACGGTCGAGATAACTTTCCTTCAAATGCACAAAAGGGATGACAATGAAAAGAACAGCTTCGAGCTACCATTCAATTCAGAAAACCCGAAGTTTGCAGGCTGTACAAAAAAGATTAGTAATCAGGATTTACGATAGAAGATCATCAAAGTCATACAGGAATACATCAGTCTTCGTCACATGCAGGAAGTCAAGACACCAAGCTACGATTCAGGAACTTCGTTCGAAACGAAAACTTAGGGTCGTAATCGACGGGTAATTTAAGGACGCCAATGGAGGGGCGTCCTAGCATACAGCCCAATCTTTCGTTTGGGTAAGCACTGATCATCAAATTTATCAACGAATTGTTTGGCGAAAGCGCATCGCAAATCCTTTCGGAGGATTTCTACGTACACTGGAACGAACAATGAGAATGATATAATAGCAATTAGGGATAAGCCAATTGCAACACGACAAGAGGGTGTCCAATTCATCACGTATCTGCAGACCCGTTTCCAGCACCGCTGCCTTTACCGAGAACAAACGAGATTCAGTAATGGTACTTGGAATTTTTGGAACACGAACGATGATCAGCTGATGCACATGACGGGCTTGAATCAAATCCGAACTGTACTAAAAGGCAAGACCTATCAGATTTTGGGCGTATCTCTGACAGAATCAGAAGGTTATGACAGAATACCTATGCAGAAGAATCAACCGCTGCGAAACAGGTTGCAGTTATTAAAGATAACTCCGTTTATTAAACAAAATGACCTGCTATGAGTTAGAGGGCGTTTGAAGCAATCTCAATTACCGGAAGATGTCAAACACCCGATCCTGCTTCTTAAGGCTCACCGTATTACGAAGCTAATCCTGGAAAACGAGCACTGAGTAAACTTATACCCAGGCATATCTGCACTATATGTAATAGTTCTCCAACGATATTGGAGAATTGGAGCACGCAACCTAACAAGAAAGGTAAATCGGTGTCTTCCGTACAATTTCCATGTTGTCAAACTGCAGCTGCGTCATTGGCAACACTATCCTTACGTTTGAGCCGATGCACACCCTACTAGCACAAATTAGTAATTAACTTAAGATCGACTTCACATATCTGTCTCCAGCACACTTGATAGGCAGATAATTCACAGCAATTCCCCAAAGCATCCTGAGCCACATCATTCAGGCACCAGGAATATCTCATTACGCTATAACTTCGCCCCTAATAGGTAACCCCGCAACCCAATGTGGAATTGGGATCAGTTGTTCTCATCAAGGATTCGAATACACCGCTAGCAGCTTGACCACTGGCAAGGGTTATCTCTACTCATGACTTCAGGTACAGATGGAAGAGTTCGTACTGTCAAATTAAAAACAAAAAAATTAACTCGTCCTAAAACCAAGATCGCCACTTTACCAAGTTCAGAAACGATGTTTCAGGGCGGGCCGGGATTTTGAGGAACAGAATACATTATGAAAACTTTGTATTTATTCATTCTTCTTAGCCTTAGGCAACATGAATCTTTTTTCCTTTACATATATCGTAAGATATATTATGTATATTTAAAACCATTTAATCATGGCAACGCTGATCAACGCCTTGCCATTTTTTTATATACTTTGTTAATTTCCCCTACTTATATACATATACATAAAAGTATATAAGATAATGTTATATAATATTGTGGCGGCGTGTTTACCCACAATATTCCCCACCTACACGGGTCTTGCAGGGGGTTATGACGCGGCACATGATGCTCACGGATGTGTTGATTTTTGACAGCTCGTTGCTGCCCACAACAATCGGTCACTATGTTGGTCCAGGTGGTAGCCACGAACAATGGTGATGGTGCTGATAGCATAGCATTAGCTTGAGCTGTTACAATGAAGGTGTGGGATAATGCGGCAACGTAATTGCCCGCAATATCTCCTGCCTACACAGGTCTTGCAGGAGGTTACGCCGTGGCACGTGCTGCTCACGGATTTGTTGGCTCTGGTGTACCGTTGTGGCAAGTGGCTGCCCACAACGGCCGGTCACTCGGCAGGTGCCTCTACAGTCGTGTGGCATTGCAGAGCAGATCAAGACCAGGTGGTGGCCACGATCAGTGATGATGATGCCGCTGAACTTCTCCTAGTAAGCTGATAGCCAATTATAGCCAATTAACGAGAGAGAGTGGACGTGTTTCTGTTCTGCTCCGCCAGCAGCTATGCAAATACAAGAAAACTCAGTGAAAAAGCAAAAGAAGTGGTGTGCTCTAGAAATCGCGAAAGGACGCTTTTGGACACACATACATAAGTCTCGAGCTTATAGTGTCCAATAACTAACACAAAATCAAAATTTATTAAATTCAAAAATTGAAATGCCATCACGACAAACTAAACCAACAGCTTGTGCACATTCATTTAAAGAAATAAGAGCGCCCCCCTGCCTGCAGTACCTAACATAAGCAACAACAACATGAACGAAAGTAAGCTCTCTGTCCCAGAAACAGAGCGTAGACGATCTTCCAATGCCTATTTCTCATTGACCGATATATCCAAGTAAAACGAAAGCTCAGTCCTCAGCCGAAAAAAAATGCTAACGCTGCAAAAGCAATGAAAGTCAACAATCAAGACGAACCGATTAATTCTTTGTCTGGAAACAGATTTTCTATATTCAGCGAAGACAGTAATAATAAAGAGAATACGGAAGTTCCCAAAGCCAAGCAAAAGCCCCCAAACATTTATATACGTGATCAAAACTGCAGCTATATGGTAAACTGTCTCGCTAAGCTAATTGGAAATAACAATTTTCATATAATGCCACTGACCAAGGGCAATATACGGGAGACCAAGCTCCAAGTCTACACGGAGGAAAATCATCGCTTAGCCACGAAATACCTATACAACAACCAGAAAAAATATTACACCTACCAATTGAAGATCAGCAAGGGCCTTCAAGTGGTAATAAAGGGTATTGAATCGTCGGTACCAATAAAAGTAATCATCGAAGCCCTTTCAAGCGCAGGTTTTAAAGTTAAGGGAGCCATTAATATCATCAACAGACAAAAAGTCCCCCAGCCAATCTTGCGTGCAGTCTGTGTGGCTTGTGGCGGCCTCCATAACACTGCCTTCTGTACCATAAATAAAACCGACCATAACTCTATGAAATGTGGCAACTGCGGTGGAAATCATACTGCCAATTACAGGGGATGCCCAGTTTATAAAGAGCTTACCCTTACAACAACGTCCGTTTACCACTCACACTAACCCCCAAACCACCACGGCATCTTTGCCTACACCTGGAGTTTCTTTCTCTAGCGCTCTACGATGGCCAGGACTATTAAACAGCGTAGGTTCAGCACCACTGGAACCTGAAACTTTAGGATATCCACCCCCGCCTACGAGTACTACGCGGAAAGGAGTAGGCCAATAATCTGCAACCCCCGAAATAAAGGGTATCGAAGAAATATTGTCCACACTTATAAGTTTAATGGTCACAATGCAAAATAATATGCAGGAGCTCATGCGAAACCAAAATCGACTAATGGAGCTTTTTGTCAAACAAAAATCAAATTAGATGGCTTATTTGAGAATCTGTCTATGGAATGCTAACGGCATTTCAAAGCGCAAAAATGAACTTAAGACATTTCTTGATAATAATAATGTCGATATTATGCTCTTCTCCGAAACTAATCTAACGAACAAAAACAACTTCTATCTGACGGGATATATATTTCATGCAACAAATCATCCAGATGGGAAGGCTCATGGAGGAACTGGGATCCTCATAAAGCAGCGCATCAAACACCATTCCCCCCAACGAGTTGCTACAAATTCCTTGCAGTCAACTTCAATACAAATTCAGACCGTGGGGGGTCATCTAAACCTAGCTGCAATATACTGCCCACCACGTTTCTGCATATCTGATATAGAGTTTATGCAATTCTTTGATACACTAGGCGATTGCTTTATAGCAGGCGGCGACTACAATGCCAAGCACCCTCACTGGGGTTCTCGCCTAACCAACCCAAAGGGTAGACAACTATACAAAGCTTTGATACAGCCAGGAAATAAACTAGACTTTCTATCACCGGGAAAGCCTACATACTGGCCAGCGGACCCACGGAAGAAGCCAGACCTAATTGACTTTGCGATCACTAGAAAAATTCCACGAAGCATCATTCGAGCCGAACCTTTGGATGACCTATCGTCTGACCATTCAGTTGTCCTTCTTCACCTATTTCAAGAATGGAGACAACTGAATTCCAAATCAAGCAGCCTCTCCTTTCATTCTTCCAGAGCTACCAATTCCAGATCCAATTCCAGCTATAGAATTTCAACCAACTGAAATCACTAAGGTCATCAAAGAGCATCTCAAGCCAAATAAGCCTCCAGGGTATGACCTCATTGCGCCGAAAATGATTATGGAGCTCCCTGCGTGCGCTATCAATTATATAAAAATTCTATTTAACTCTATTACAATGCTTGGCCACTTCCCCCAACGGTGGAAGAAATCCATTATAATAATGATACCGAAACCAGGAAAAGACAAAGCTTTGGACTCTTCATATAGACTAATAAGTCTACTTTCATGCTTATCAAAGCTTTTTGAGAAACTTCTACTGCTCCGTATCACGCCTCATATGACTTCGAATAATATAATCCCTGAACATCAATTTGGCTTCCGAGGAAAGCATGGCACCATAGAAGAGGTGAACCGTATCACATCTAGAAGAGTTCGAAATTAAGGCGGGCGTACCCCAAGGAAGCGTCCTCGGCCCCACCCTATATCTTCTATATACAGCAGATATCCCAATAGACCAGCGTCTAACTATGTCAACATTTGCCGATGATACAGCCATACTAAAAAGATCTAAATGTCCGCTGGAGTCGGGGAATTCCTCTTCTCTCACCTTGCACTAATAGAAAAGTGGATGGCGGACTGGCGTATAAAGATAAACGGTAAAAAATCTAAACACATTACCTTTACTCTCAACAGACAAAACTGCCCCGCTCCAACTCTAAACAATACCATAATCCCCTCTGTGAATGTGGTCACATATCTCGGCGTCCACCTGGACAGGCGTCTTACATGGAAAAAACATATTGAAGCGAAACGGGATCAATTAAGACATAAATCCAGAGGACTGCACTGGCATAAAGCCTATCTGGAAGTATGGCTCCGAACTTTGGGGCAATGCAAGCAGTAGCAATACGTCTATATTGTTATCCCAAGGGCACAGTCTAATGTGCTCAGAACCATCACAGGAGCTCCATGGTATATTCACAATGAAGATATCCATAGAGTCCTAGGTATACCTCTCGTCAAAGTCGAAATTTCTCAACTCCAGGAAAAATACAAAAGGAAACTCTCCACGCACCAAAATCCTCTAGCCAGATCGCTAAACCAAGTTAGTCAACAATCCCGATTAAGAAAAAATGACCTTCCAGCCCGTTGACATCGGAGGCCCCAAAGAATAGATGTTTACGTAGATGTGAAAAGTATGAAAAAAAAAAAAGCTGATAGCAGGTTCTTAGCTTCAGCTATACTATCGCGGCAGTTGACAAAGATGAAAACACCCGTCTCAGATAAGGTGCTTTTATTATTCAGGTTATCAGCCCAGAACTGACTAACTTAAGAAAAAAACTCTTAATCTGATAAATCTTTATCTTTATCAATACGCAGGACGCGAAGCAGTTTAACGCTGCTGCAGGTGGCAATTATTTGTAATTGCGACTCCGTTATATACTGCAGGCTTTTTTTCTTTTAGTGAAAAAAGGGACAGGCGTTGAGTCTGAGAGCATTCGTTGCGGTGGCGAGCATGCATGGATGATTGTTGAGTCTCTGCAAATGGTTAATCGTGGCCCATGATGTGACAGCGTGTGATATCTGGCGTTTATGTGCGATTGGAAAATATGATTATCTACGATACAAACTAAATATTAATTTTACAAAATTCAATAATTTCTTACTAGGTAGTATTAACCTTTGTGAAACCCTCTTTCAGAATCGCCTGTGGGATATTAGTGTCAACTTTAAATTGTTTAGAACATTTACCTTTGAAAGAGTGTGGGCAGTTTCGATATTTTCAATTTAAATTTATGATTTAACGCTTTCGGGGAAAAGAGACCGCATACATTTTTTTTTCCGTTGGTTTTATTTCTTAAATCTTCTCTTTGGGAGACAAACAAGAGGTGTATCAAATCTTATATTTTGAACTTAACTAACTGTTGACTAATACAGAGTTAGATGGCCCTAAAAATCGATTGCTGGGAAGGTCGTTGCGTCGCAGGCGGGATCTGCTAGAACCCCGAGTCAATCCCTAAGCGAGGGGATTTGGGTGCGAAGACAGTTTTTCTTTGTAGGACTCTTTTTGCTTCTGAATTTCGTCTTTCACTGCGAGGATGCCCAGATCCCGGTGAATGTTTTCATTGCGAACATACCAAGGTGCCCCAGTGATAGTTTTCAAGATTTTTGATTGTGCGCGCTGTATGATGTCTATGTTGCTGCTGATCGTGTTCCCCCACAGCTGGGAGCCATACGTCCAGATTGGCTTTAGGACTGAATTGTATAATAGTAGCTGGTAGTCCAGGCACAGTGGCGATCGAAAGTTTATGATCCAGTGGAGGCTGCTGGCTTTCAGTTTTAGGTGCACCTTCTTGCATTCGATGTGCTTACGCCAGGTTAGTCGTCTATCAAGGTGGACGCCAATACACGTTACTTCGTTAGCTTGAGGGATCTGCATACCGTTTAGTGAAAGCGGAGGGCATGTTTGTCTATTAAGAGTAAACGTTACATGTTTACACTTTTGTTCGTTTATTTTAATGCGCCAATCGGACAGCCACCTTTCCACTATTATTAGATGATTAGCGACTAAGGACAGCGATATCGTCGGCGAACGTTGTTGGTTGTGCGTTTGTGGGAATATCCACAGTATACAAAACATATAGACACGGGCCGAGTGCGCTTCCTTGTGGAACTCCAGCTACGATGATGTAGTCGCCCGAAGTAGCTTCGTTGCATCTCCCGGAGAATACCCTATTGTAGAGGTATGATTCCAGTAGCTTGTGGGTGTATGTTGGCAAATACGTTTTAATTTTGTGCATGAGTTCATGAAGCCAAACTTGGTCGAAAGCTTGAGATACGTCGAGAACAATAGCGCTACAGTATTCTCGCTGTTCGAAGGTTGAGCGTATTTCGGATGTTAATCTGTTCACTTGCTCGATGGTTCCGTGGTTTCTTCGGAACCCAAATTGGTGTGCCGGGTTAATTTTGAAAGCTTCCAGATGTGATATTACTCGAGTTAGCAAGCATTTTTCAAACAGATTAGACAAACAAGATAGAAGGCTTATTGGTCTGTACGATGACGTTGTTGTGTGGTCTTTTCCAGGCTTCGGTATCTTCCACTTTTTTGGGAAACAGCCAAGATTAATGATACCATTAAATAGTTTGCAGACGACCTCTATAGCGAATTTGGAAGTTCGATCATGATTTTTTCGATTGCGTTCGGCCGAAATGAGGTTGCAGTTGACTGAGGGGTAGCCTCTGGCTGAATGACTGGCAGAAGGAATGAATTTGAGGCAGGGTTTGGCTGGAAGACACTTTCGAGATGTGTAGCGAATGTTTCAGCTCGGTCTTCGTCGCTGCGAGCCCAGCATCCCCAAGAGTTTCTTATCGGGGTGATCGTTTCGATTGGGGGGTTCAGATTTGGGTGGGTCCTCCACAGAGGATACTTTGTGCTTGTTGGTGAAAGATTTTGGATGTACCTCCGCACAGCTTTTCTTCCTGTTGGTGAAGAGCCTGGTCGAGTGATCGTGTTGCTTCCTTAAGGCATTGCTTTGAAGCTGGTGATCTGCTGTTTTGCCAATCACGACGCGTACGCCTCTTTTCTCGCACGAGCTGTTCAATTTGCTGATTAGATTTGTGGTGTTTGTTTAGATCTACTTCCTTCCCTTGAGGAGTAGAGATTTTGGCTGCCGCCGTACTTCTTCCATGGCGCTCGTAGTGTAATGGATGTCCGATTCCATGTTAAACTCCGGAGCGAATATGTGGGCACTCACGTACTTTTTTTATTTAAGCCAGTTCGTTTTTGGCGGTGTCAGGCTGAGGGGGTGTTCAGTTATTTCTGGGCTTTGAAAAAGCGGTGAAAGCACAGGTGAGTGGTCTGATGATAAGTCCGGGACTGCTTTGGCACTTATTAGATTGCAAGGTATGTTTTTTGTCACCGCAAAATCAATAAGGTCTGGGAGCTTCGTGGGTCGGTTGGCCAGTATGTGGGACTTCCGGGGGAAACATAGTCCAGTTTATTTCTTACATTTATAATTGCATTGTACAATTGCCTTCCTCTGGGAGTCACTAGATGTGATCCCCAGTGCGTGTGTTTAGCGTTGTAGTCTCCTGCGGCTATAAGGCGATCCCCAAGTGAATTGTAGAAGTCCATAAATTGTCCTTCCGAGATTGAGAAACGAGGAGGGCAGTAAACGGCAGCGATTAAAAGGCTTCCGCCTCTTGACTGAATTTGTATCGATGTGGCCTGCAAGAAGTTTGTTTCAAACCTTTTGTGAAAATGGTGTTTTAAGCGTTCTCTGATTAGAACTCCAGTTCCGCCGTGTGCTTTCCCATCTGGATGATCTCTGCGGTAGATTGTATAGCCTTTTATTTGAGTGGTATTTGCTTGTAAGATGCGTTTCCACCAGTAGCATAACGTCAATATGGTTATCGATCAAGAATCGTGACAATTCTAGTTTATGCCGTAAGACAACATTGGCGTTCCACATTGAAATTCGTAGAGTCTGCATAGATTATTTAGACTGTTGTGCAACGAGCAGCTGTATTACCATGTTTTGGTTTTGAAAAAGTGTTTGCATGGTCGTTTTCATGAATGACATAAGCTCCAGCATACTTTGTTGGAGGGTAAGCATCATGGTTTCCGTTTTGCTATGTGGCTGTTCTGCGGCCTGTTGAGCGCTGTGTGAATTAGGCTGATTTGGATTTACCATTCCAGATCGTAGAGTAGAGTAGAGTTAGGGGACCAAATCAGGACCTCGCAGCTTTGGCAAAGAAGACGTCTGGCGTAGTTTTTGATGCAATGTACACATTCTGTGGGTTTTGGTTTCGCGTTGTGGTTAACCAGTGCACTCGAGTTTTTCTCCCTGATATAGATTGGAGGAGGCTTGGGTTTCTTTGCGGTGTCTGGCGCTGGTTGGTTTTCGTCCACCTCCGCCAGTAGGGCAAATCTGTTACTGCTGGATCTTCCTATTTCTTCGTCGATCTTCTGGACGCGGTTAATTTTTGTATTATTGCCTGCCGGTTTACTCTGCGGGCTGAGCTTGCGCTTAAATTGGATGTAGCGATCCAATCCAGTCTGTATGGCCGGGGCCGTTTTGGCACTTTCCGAAGTTGTTGTTTTTGTACTCGCTGTAATCGTTGATGTCGCGGTATTTTGACGGTGTAAATGACAATTTTCGATTCTTTGAAATTATTGTTTCCATCATTTTTTTATTGACAAGGGTGTATGAGCGTATTTCTGGGCCTGCACTTTGAAATCGATGCTAAGACTCTACCTTTGCCAGTTTTAAGAGTTTGGGGTACCTAACACAATTTGGAATGATAAGCCTAGGAATACAATTTTTCCCCTTTTTTAGGTGCCTTATCGAATATGGTCCTTATGGACCACCCTTTCTTTAATTAGGACTGTTGTCCCAATATCGGCATCGACTCTATTCTCGGCATACAGAGGCGTAAGTTTATCCCCCAATCTCTTGTTGGGTTTTACTAAAACTTTCTCGCCTACGTCAAATACCCTATTCTGTCGAGCTGGATTGTTCCGACTTAACTGCTCCTGTTGTGCCCGTTCAAAGTTCATAATTATATCCGGGGCAAGGTCAGCACTGTAATAAGCTTTTAAAATGATATATTTAGTTTTAGTTTAAGCCATGTGCTTTTTATATATTTTCCATGTGTGACCATCCTTCGATAACATTATAATACTTAGTATCTATAACACTATAAAAATACTTAATGTATACTATTACACGCTATTTTTTTTTTTTTTTTATACCCTTGCAGAGGGTATTATAATTTTGGTCAAAAGTGTGCAACGCAGTGAAGGAGACATCTCCGACCCTATAAAGTATATATATTCTTGATCAGGATCATGTCCACATATGAGCATGTCCGTCTGTCTGATTCTACGCAAACTAGTCTCTCAGTTTTATAGCTATCGAGTTCAAACTTTGCACACATCCTTCTTTCCTTTGCAGGCAGTATATAAGTCGGAACGGAAGGGATCGGTCGACTATATCCTATAGCTGCTATAACTTCGTTGTTTTTCAAGTTAGAAGGATGGGAGTTTCAATGGATTCCTCTTTTGTCAAAATAATTCGATATGCCAAATTTCATAAGGATCGGCCAACTATATACGATCCGCTATATACCTAATAATATAAGATGCGTGGCGCCACCTAGCGAACTGCGACTCAACTGCAAGAGTATATAAACTTCGGCTCCGCCCGAAGTTAGCTTTCCTTTCTTGTTTTTTTTTTAATATTAACTCAATTCCATCCGTATCTTTGAGGAGGCTTTATGGATCTTCCAGATCGCGAAACTTGGGTCTGGGTTTCTATTTTTGTTTCGTCCTCTGAACTGGAGTTTCTAGCTGTTTCATAATTAGATACATCACTTCCGCCCTCATTGAAAATAGTGTTTTCAATTACGTCTACAATTTCGTCTTCGTTTTCAATTTCTTCACAATTGAATTCATTTTCAATACTACCATTAATAATATTTTCAGTCTCACTTAATCTAACATCATTTTCTGGTTGTCTTAAATTACTATTAATTTTTGGAATCTCTTTGTTTTCACTTAAGTTTATACTTATACAATCATGAAAATAGTCAATATCTTCACAGGCATTTTTTCTACTTATTTTATTCAGAAGTCTTCTATTTCTTCTAAAGTAGTTATTAAAACCATTCCTTATGATATAAGACCTTTCTTTACTCTTTTTTCGACTACTCCTTTAACCCATTCATTTTCTTTTTTTTTAAACTGAACCCTATCACCTTTAATAAATGGACGCAGGCTTCTTGAGTGCATGTCGTAATATTTTTTTTGTTTCTTTTTTTTTCGATAAATTTCCGTGGGATTATTTCTTCATTAATTGTATTTCTACATAGTGCAGTCTTTTTTATTGGCAACTTGGTCTTGCACATTCTTCCAAAAAATAATTCGCATAGCGCTAGATCTAAACTTGCTACTGGGGTAGCGTTGTATTCAAGGATCCTATATTGATAATCATTTACTTGTGAGCAACGTTTTAGGATATTTTTTGCTATTGCTACTCCTTTTTCTGCCAATCCATTGCTCTGAGGATAATTAGGGCTTGAAAACTGGAGTGCTGCTCGCATGCTACTCGGGTCAATCACTGTGGATCACTGTGACTAAGCCTTGAATTTCTACTTCATCCGGTAGTTGCGCTCGTGAAAGACAATCAGCTACTAACATGTCTTTCTCTGGTGTGTATTTAATGGACATATTAGGATATTTTAGTAGATAAAGAAGCATTCGTTGCAGCCTCATCGTTACTGAATCGATGTTCCGATTTAGAAGAACTTCCAAAGGCTTGTGTTCACTTTGTTCTAAAAGTTCTCGACCGTAAATATAATAATGAAACCTTTCGCAGGCAAAACAATGGCTAGGAGCTCTTCTTCTATTTGAGCCCATTTTTGCTCAGTTCTTGTAAGAGTTCGCGAGGCAAAACTAACTGGGTGTCCGCAAGACCATCTTTTGAAGCATCCGTTTGAATAACAATAGGCTTTTAAGCTTTTATCATACACTGTCAACACTGGGTCACTGGTTATAGTTTTAAGTAAATCATTAAGTTCGTTCTGATGTTCTGTCGACCATTGAAAAGGAGTGTCAAGTCTGGTAAGATTTCTAAGCTTTGCGGTTCTTGAGGACAAGTCCGGGATAAACTTAGCTAAATACTTATACAGTCCAATAATGCGTAACACTCCAGCTTTATCGCTTGGTGTTTTAATTTTTTCAATTGCTTCCAAATGCTTTCTTTGTGGTTTAATTGTCCCTTCGGAGAGGACGTGACCCATAAACTCAATTTCCACTCTCCTATATTGAACCTTGCCAGGGTTGAAACGTATACCATATAGTTCTGCGCGTTTTAAAACTTTCAAAAGTGTTTCATCATGTTTTTCAAAACTTTCGCCTAAAATTCCTATGTCATCAAAGTATATAATGACATTCGGTAAGTCCCCAAAAATTTGTACCATATTACGTTGAAACATTTCAGGAGCACTATTAATTCCAAAAGGCACTCGATTGAATTTGAATCAACCAAAGGGAGTCATAACAGTTGTTAGGTCAGAGCTGGCTTCGTCTAATTCCATTTGCCAAAATCCATGGGAAAGGTCTAGAACTGTAAAAACTTTCTTACGGGATAGCTGTGCCATAAAATCTTCTATTGTTGGTATTAAGTAATGTTCTCGTTTAATTGCATTATTCAGTGGCTTGGGGTCTAAACAAAGTCCCCTTGCTGATTTTGTAAAATCGCGTTTTTTTCCGTAGCAGCTTCATAGGCTTTGCACTCGTTTAGCACATCCTCTAGCTTCTTATTTTTTGACTCTAGAAGCTTTAGTTGTAGCCTTTTGTCGTTTATTCCAATAATGATACGATCCATTAGCATCCTTTCTTCGTATTCCGTCCACAGGTACACTTAAAATCGCATGACTGTATTTGCTTGCGTAGTTGCGTTTCGAATTCAATAAAAGGCTGTCCATCTGCCTGTATAATATTATTGAATTTATAGGTTTCCTTTGTAGTATTTCGAAATGGAATACTATGTCTGTCGAATGCTTTTTGCACAGTTGATGATGACGGGTCTGTTGACGTTGCTGCAGTTCCTAACATACTGTTTGTTGTTCCCTCGTTGGGAAACATTCCATTGTAGATTCCCGTTGCTTTAGATCCCGCCAAGAAAACGAAACGAAAACGAATCTTTTCAAGAAGCCAACATGTACATAAGAAAGCTTTGTTTCCACTTTGGCCATTCTTGTGCCAGTATTGAGCAATCCAACTCTGATAGTGCTCGATCCATTTCAACAATTAATTTTTTATTTCTGACACCATATAAGCTTTTAAAACGATATATTTAGTTTTAGTTTAAGCCATGTACTTTTTATATATTTTCTATGTTCCGCCACGCTTACTAGGGTTAACATCCTTCGATAACATTATAATACTTAGTATCTATGAAACTATAAAAATACTTAATGTATACTATTACAAGAACTAACATGGATGATCTCAGCAGGTTTCTTATTAGTGACAGAGTGAAATGACCTATTGTACTCTATGACCGCCTGAAGGAATAATTGCACGACATCGTCTATTTTCCTTTCCAATTTCAGACACCTGGCAATTTCTATAAGAGTACTGTGGAATCTTCCCACCTGACATATTGTGTAAATGTGGGGTATTTGCTATATCTATATCGTACTGATTTTTCAGCATGGCTCGTATAGTTTCGGAGTTAAACGATTCCTTTTATCGCAATAAATTGATTTAACATTAGGGAAAAGATTTACCAGTTGATGGATTGGGTTTTTTAAAAACTTACTGAATTTATCGACAGCAGTAAGAAAGTACTTTCCCCCTGTTGAAAAAATGTCCATGTGTAGCATCTCTCCCACCCGCGATGGTATCGGGGTAATTCCTAATTCCTGCTTTAGTGGGTGCCTATTATATTTTGCTTTCTGACAAATCCTCAAATTAAGAATAATCTCGGCCGACATTTTACCCATTTTTGGAAAATAATAGTCAAGCAGAACTTATTTAATATTCTCCTGAGCAGCTCTGTGAGCCCTGTTATGCTCCACAACTAATATTTCTTTTTGCTCGTCCTGTTTGATAACGCCAGCCACCCAAGACTTGCAGTACCAAAACCTAGTGGCCGGGAAGAGCCGAACCAGACTATCCTGAATACGTGCCAAGACTGGGAGCTTACAATGTATGGCATGAACTACGTTGGGCGTTACTACGTCCTTCACTAAGCCCACTAATTTCTCCCAATCAGAAAAAACAATTTGAAGGCGAGTCTTAGTACCAAACACTGTAAATAATCGTTTATTTGATGTGGACCCCAATGTCCTCCAATATGATCTGGTTTTTAAAGCAGTTAAGTGGCATTTCCGTGGCCTCAATGTCAAGGGTAAATGATTCTTCACTGTGAATAGTGGCTCGATCTGAATCCGCTGAGCTTTGCAAAGCGTTAATATCTTGCCGCGACAAAGCTATGGCCACACAGTTTTCTTTCCCCAGCTTATACATGACCTTTGCACCACTTTCTTTAACGCGGGCCTTCCAAAGCTTTAGTTTTGAATTAGGTTTCTTATCAGAGACCGCAAATATAAGGGGCTGATGGTTTGTAAATATGTTTATGTCACTTTTCCCATAGAGGTAGTGACGAAGACTTTCCAAGGCCCATACAATTGCTAGTAGCTCCCTTTCGTTCGTGGCGTAATTAAATTTCAGCGTTCTGGATATCATTATTATATGCCCATTTCCCTGAGACAAGACAGGTGCAGTCTTGGATGCCAAAGGATGAAGTATCAGTTGTCAAATCCAAAGGTCACGTAAAGTCTGGGTAGTGAAGGACTACGTCCTCTGAAGCAAGGATATTTCTTAGCTTCAAAGCTCACCGAAATGCCTTTTGATCGGTATTTGGTGACCCCGCCACCTACACCCTTCAGTAAATCTGTCAAAGGTCTCGCAATTGATGCGAAATCTTTGATGAAGCACCGATAGTAACTTTCTAAGCCCAAAAATGATCTCAGCTCGAACAAATAACTTGGCTGTTTGAACTCCTTGATGGCTTTTACCTTGTCCTGGCTAGTCCTAGTACACTCCTTTGTCACAACAAAACCACGGAAATCGACACTTTCTTTAAAAAAATGCGACTTTTGCCTAGACACTCGCATGTTGGCGTCCTGCAGGCTCTTTAAAATCTCCGCAATGTGGCTAACATGAGACTTTTCAGTTTCTGAAAAGACAATAACGTCATCCAACTAGACGTAACAGATTCTTCCCATTTTCTCCCGTAGAACTTCGTCTATTGCCCTTTGAAAAATGCTTGATGCATTCTTTAGTCCGAGAGGTAGGCGGCAGAACTCGTATTTGCCTCCGTTGAAAAAGACTTTTTCTCTTTCCAATTCTGGAAGTTTTATGTGGTGATATCCAGACTTAAGGTCGAGAGTAGTGAACAATTTGGCCCTTCCCAGATTAAATAGTATCATATTTATACTCGGCATTGGGTATCTATCGGCAATAGTTTTCAAATTAAGTTTCCTGAAATCGACAACTAAGCGTTTATTAGGTGATCCCGAGGCGTCCGTGCCTTTTTTACCTACAACCCATATGGGGTTATTGTAGGAAGATCGAGATGGTCGAATAATGCCATTTTTTAGTAAGTCTTTGATCTCCTAATTGACAAAATCGGCAGCACCCAACGGAAACGGGTACAGCTTTGAATACACTGACTCATTATCCTGTGTCCGAATAGTCGCTACAACGATTGTGGCCCCTGAGTGTTTAGACATCATCTGCTAAAAACTTTCCTGCACTGTTGGGGGCACGACACATCCCCCATTAAATCTAATAGAATTGCTTTTAAGATCAATAGTCGCTCCTACTTGCGCTAACAGGTCAAGGCCAATTATGCTGTCAAAAGTTTTAAGTCTGGGTAATAAGATGAAAGGGCTTTCCACACCAAAAAGATAAAACTGACATTTATGTTCTATTTTTTCAAACCCATGAAGTGACTTGACAGCAAATGAAGAATCAACAGAAATTGAAGTCGGCCACCCAATGTCTCTCTTTATGTAGCTTTTAGAGGCCCCCTTTCTTCAAACAGATAATTAACACTTTGGCGCCTAAAGTCAGATAATCTTTAAGAGTTCATCGGTCTCTTGTGTGTAATTTGTTGCTGTGCATGGAGTGCCTGCAGTGCCAAAGAACCCTGAGGGCGCTGGAAGTTTGCCGATTGATGGATTTTCGACGATGTTGGATCTACGTCCATCTTCTCTAATGGACTATTATCAGCAACTGTTTGTAGCCCCTGATCTCTGGTAAAATATGGGATCATAGCAGCAAAGAGTACATCGGTTAAGTTCCTCTTCAGCCCGGAAATAAATACACGTAGGGCATCGGACCTATACTTATCGTTCATATATCGGGGACGGTAAGTCTCACATGCCATATTGGTCTTATTTGTAAGGAGTGTCAGCTTCTTCTCAAGCTCCTCATAAAACTGTGTAATAGACATTTTCCCTGCCTTAGAGTCGTAAGCTCCTGCTCGAGTAAGTATAATGGACGCTTATCGGAATAAGTGATGTCAAGACGGCGAATAGCGTCAAAATAAAGAACTTTATTAAAGGATGACAGGATAGAATCAGCAGATCCTCAGGGGCAGATACTGTCTCAGCGCTAAACCTTTCAGTGACTTCTCTCAATTTCTCTTCAAACTCTTATTTCTGGACCTGTAATGTGGCCGAAACCGCTGCATTTATGATTGCCTGCATTTGTCGTGGATCCATACTTTGTTTTTCCTGTACTATACGTTCGGCGGCCTCTTGATATAGTGAGGTTACTGAGCTGAACAACCAAGTCAAGACCAAACGCAGGCGGGCGAGCGAGCCACAAACAAAAAGAAGTCTCAAAAAAATTAGACAGTTGCCAAGCTAGGCGCTAAGATAAGCGCTTATCTATGTACCGTACTCTTCTCCGCGAAATGGATTTTACTGATTCGAAAGAAAAAACACGGCGGCACACAAAGAAATAAATTAATTTAACTTCTTGATTTTAATACCGACACTGTTTTTAAAAATAAATATTTTATAAGAACTAACATAAATTTAAATATATTATTTTATTATCGTTTTTTTTTGGCAATTGGCATAAAAAAAGGTTTTACTTACATGAATCTATAAAAATTTAACTTCTTCTTTTTCACAGTTTTCTGTGCGGTCCAGAACGGTCCGTCCTAGGGTATCAGTTTTGACATGATTATATTTTCCCTCGTGTGTTCGAGGCTTGGAGATCTTGTCGGGGTCTTCGACTCGGTTGGGCGCCAGATAATGTTATGTAATACTGGGGCGGCGTGTTTACCCACAATATTCTCCACCTGCACGGGTCTTGCAGGTGGTTATGACGCGGCACGTGCTGCTCACGGATGTGTTGATTTTGGACAGCTTGTTGCTGCCCACAACGATCGGTCACTATGTTGGATTAATGGTGATGGTTCTGATAGCAGGGTCTTAGCTTCAGCTGTTACTCGGTACTACATAGTTGCCCGCAATATCTCCCGCCTGCACAGGTCTTGCAGGAGGTTACACCGTGGCACGTGCTGCTCACGAATTTGTTGGGTCTGGTGTACCGTTGCGGCAAGTGGCTGCCCACAACGGCCGGTCACTCGGCAGGTGCCTCTACAGTCGTGTAGCACTGCAGAGCACCGATCAAGACCAGGTGGTGGCCACGATCAGGGATGATGATGCCGCTGAACTTCTCCTAGTAAGCTGATAGCAGGGTCTTAGCTTCAGCTATACTGTCGCGGCGGTTAATAAAGGATAAGGTGCCTTTATTATTCGGTTGTCAGCCCAGAACTGACTAACTTAAGAAAAAAGATCTGAATCGTAACCCTAACTCGCACAGATCACGGCCTTTGACCAGCGCCCTTCGTAAAACTTCGTGTGCCATCCGTCGTCCGCTCTTAGCTCAGATCACCGGTGCATTGTTAACTTATATACGGCGCCAATGGGCTGCAGTCAAGTCAGTTATTGTCACGTGCGAAAAAAAAAGATTTGTTTGGTCTGAAAACTATATTTTCTACATTTATTTGGTTCATCTCTAAATTAAGACCTAATTTATTTAGAATATCCAATTCCCTTTTAATTATTTATAAAGATCAAAGACAACATAAAAAGTGTGATGGAAAAAAATGTCGCATGCGACAGTGAATAAAAATTGAATTAAAAAAAAACCACAAAATATATTTAAGTGAATCAAAAAGAATTACTAAAATCAATTATTAAATAACGTTTTAAAATTGATTTCAGACAAATTTTCCAAATCAGGTTTCGCTGAAATCAGCGTTTCAGCGTTTGAAATGGTTTAAAAAAAAAATAACTTCTGTCTGTGTGGCATGTGACAGCCCTAGTTTTTTTTTAATACTCTAAAAAGAAAAAGTCAACCAAAATGTTTATTTGCACCAATTATAGAACTTACTGCACGCTCCGTCCAGTATGCGTTGTTTGTGGAGAACTTCATGAATTCCACAAATGCCCAAAAAACAAAGAGGATCCCAGCAGCAAAAAGTGTGGAAACTGTGGAGGCAACCATACGGCTAACTACAGGGGCTGTCCAGTCTACAAGGAACTGAAAAGTCGTACACACCAAAGAGTGACCACTGCTCGCTCACACATTACACCTATGACAACAACGCGTGATGGTTCCCCCCTACCCCCCCTTCCCCACTACTTTGCAGCTGCACTAAAAATGGGCCTGAAAAGCACCGCCCCCGCCAAGCCACAACCATCAGTTTCCCCTCACCAACCAGGAGAACAGTCTACGAACAAATTTGAAGCAATGATATGTAATCTTCAACAAAGTATGATGGATTTCATGTCATTCATGCAGACAACTATACAAGATCTTGTGCGAAACCAGAACGTTTTGATTAAGCTGCTTGTTGCTCAAAACCAGACAAAGTAATCAATGGCTCCACTTCGTATATCACTGTGGAACGCCAACGGCGTCTCACAGCGCAAATTTGAGTTAGCTCAATTCCTTAATAACAACCATATCGATGTTATGTTACTCGCAGAAACTCATCTTACAAATAAATACAATTTCCAAATTCGAGACTACTTCTTCTACAACACGAATCACCCAGACGGGAAAGCACACGGAGGCACCGGGATTCTGATTAGAAAACGCATTAAGCACTGCTTCCAAAATAGTTTCGCCACTAATTACATGCAAGCTACATGTATAGAGGTACAGATGGACCACCGTTCCCTAAAGCTTGCCCCCGTATACTGTCCTCCTCGGTTTACAATATCCGAATCCCAATTCATGGACTACTTCAACTCTCTGAGCGAACAATTTATAGCAGCAGGAGACTTTAATGCCAAGCATACGAACTGGGGATCTCGACTGGTGACTCCAAAGGGAAGGCAGTTGTGCAACGCAATAATAAAACCAAGCAACAAGCTAGACTGTGTGTCACCTGGGACACCTACATATTGGCCAACAGATCCCAGAAAATTGCCAGACTTCATAGACTTTGCAGTCACAAAAAACATTCCACGCAACCTGATAAGCACCAACTCCTTACCAGATCTATCGTCTGAACACTCGCCTGTACTCCTCCAACTAAATCTACATCCAGTTGCGGTAGATAAACCATTCAGACTAACAACAAATAAAACCAACTGGCTTAAGTACAAAAAGTATGTAAGTTCGCACATCGAGTTGAATCCACGTTTGAATGACGAAGCTGATATCAACTTATCCACAAACGCCCTTGAATCCCACTTTGGAGAGCACACTCATCACTAGAACCTGCAATACCAATTAGGACATCCACAGGCAACTGGGCGCGCAGCGACGGAGAAAGAGCCGAGAGATTTACAGAACATCTTCAAAATGTATTTCAGCCCAACACAGCATCAAACGGGATCTCACTGCCAGCAACATCAGATATCGACACATCTTCCAATTGTATTCAGACCACACGAGTTGCTCAAAATCATAAAGAAACAACTCAACTCAAAAAAATCCCCGGGATTCGAAAAATATCACCAAAAATGATTATCGAACTTCCTCTCTGCGCAGTTCGAGCTATTTGCCAACTCTTCAATGCAATGACATGGACACTTCCCAGAGAGATGGAAAAAGTCGATGATACCAAAACCTGACAAAGACCGCACAATTGCTTCATCATATAGACCAATTAGTTTACTAACGGGTCTATCAAAACTCTTCGAAAAATGACTCTTGGCACATATTACCCCACATCTCAGAACACACAACAAAATCCCGACTCATCAATTCGGTTTTCAAGAAAAACATGGAACCATCGAGCAAGTCAACCGCATAACTGCACTGCGATATTTCTGGACGTATCACAAGCTTTCGACAGAGTATGGCTACAAGGTTGAATGCACAAAATAACAGAAATGCTCCCAACCAACACTTATAAACTTCTGAAGTCATACCTTTACAACAGGAAATTCTTAGTAAGATGTAATGCTGCCATGTCCGATGATAACATCATCAGTGCCGGAGTTCCTCAAGGCAGCGTGTTAGGACCAACACTCTACCTTATCTACACTGCGGACAACCCTTCGAGCATGCAACTCACCACATCCACTTTTGCTGATGACACAGCGATCCTAAGCCGATCGAGATGCCCCAAGCAAGCAAAGGCGCAACTTGCTAAACACCTGGTGGCAGTGGAGAAATGGCTATCCGACTGACGAATCAAAGTTAACGAACAAAAATGCAAACACGTAACGTTCACACTTAAAAGACAAGACTGCCCCCCACTTATTCTAAACAACACAGTGGTTCCGGTAGCAAATGAAGTGACATATCTTAGTGAACACCTCGATAGACGTCTTACTTGGTGCAGCCACATTGAAGCCAAAAGAACTCATTTAAAGCTCAAAGCCAGCAACCTCTACAGCAACCTCTGTGTGGCATGTGACAGCCCTAGTTTTTTTTTAATACTCTAAAAAGAAAAAGTCAACCAAAATGTTTATTTGCACCAATTATAGAACTTACTGCACGCTCCGTCCAGTATGCGTTGTTTGTGGAGAACTTCATGAATTCCACAAATGCCCAAAAAACAAAGAGGATCCCAGCAGCAAAAAGTGTGGAAACTGTGGAGGCAACCATACGGCTAACTACAGGGGCTGTCCAGTCTACAAGGAACTGAAAAGTCGTACACACCAAAGAGTGACCACTGCTCGCTCACACATTACACCTATGAAAACAACGCGTGATGGTTCCCCCCTACCCCCCCTTCCCCACTACTTTGCAGCTGCACTAAAACCCATTTTTAGTGCAGCTGCAAAGCTTTCGGGTAATGCAAAGAACACAGTCAAAAATTTTCAGAACCATCACCGAGGCACCGTGGTACGTTCGGAATGCAACCATTCACAGGGACCTTGACATACCACTCGTGAGAGAAGAGATAGCACAAATTACAACAAAGTACTACAACAGGCTATCAGTACATCCAAATCATCTCGCGAGAGCCCTCACGCGAATTTCTAGCAGTTCCCGCCTACACCGCAACGACCTTCCAATCCAGCGCTAATTATTAGGACCATGTAGTATCTATTCAGTTAAATTAAACTGTTAGTTAACGTATTATTTTAAGATTTGCAACCTTATTGTTAGACTCATAAAGAGAAGACCCAATAAATAAAATCAAGCTTAAAAAAAAAAAAAAAAAATTAAAGAACTTGTTGTTACGTCGGCGATAGGTCGACCGGGGCGGCAACCCGGGGGGGTGTGGTGTATCAGCCTACGTGGCAGCCCTATCGCATAGTAGGACCCTATTTAGCATTTCGTGGAGGGCTTTGACAATCTGGCAACAAGCTTAAAGCGTAGGTTGGAAAACCGCGTGGTAGCAGCGGTCTTTTGGTGTTTTAACCACGGAATAAGAAAGATCGGGCGAGCAAGGAAAAGCCTCGAGAAGTTCAAGAGGGCTGTAGCGAAGATTTACCCGCTGAGGGATCATCGCGCTAGAGGAGCTGTGCCGGACGTTTGCCGGTGTACGCGGAGTTGAGATGAGGCAGGTCGCGGATCGCAGAAGCGAGGTCAAGGGTCTTGGTGTACAAGCTAGATCCCTAGTGGCAGCGAGGCGTGGTGCGCGCAACGCGCGCAGAGAAGGCAGAGAGCTGTGGCGTTCGGCCAGAAGAAGCAAAGCGAGTCTCAGAAGCGGCGCGAATCTCGCCATCCGGCTGCCCGTGAGGCGGGGCTGAGAAGGGACATCGAAACCAAGTTTGGAGCTAGGAATAAAGTGAGCTCGACCGGAGCTGAAGCAGCTGGAGCATTCGCGACGCTTTAAGGGGCGCTCCGCTGGAGACTCGGATAGGGTTCGGCCCTAACCTCGCAGGAGCCGCCGTGCAGTAGGCGTCACCCTGAAGGAGTGAAGTCAAGGACGGAGTGCTGGCGGCGCTTTCAAGGAGCACCCCGTCGATCGAAGGAGTCGCCGTAAAATAGAGCAGAAGCAGGAGCGGAGCGCTTGCGGCGCTCTCGAGAAGCGCTCCGTTGTTCGGAGGAGTAGCCGTGGATTAGCCGACGGTCATAGGACAGGAAGCAGGGACAGGGCGCTTGCGACGCTTTCAAGAAGCGCTCTGTTGTTCAAGGGAGCGGAGAGACTCGCCCGACTGATGGCCTAACGGAGCCGAAAGCGGAAAAGAGGAATTAGTGTCCGGAGATTTGAAGCTGGAGCACTGCTGCCGGCTGAGTGTTTTGTGTTGGCTTTGTTAACGGGATAGGCGAGAGTCCTCCCGATATGTATATTTTCTTTTCCAGCCTCGAGTAGTGGAAGCGCTTCAACGACTCGTCGCGGATATAAAAAGTGAGTAATCTTCAATCTATGCCAAGCCAGCTGAAGTGATGCGGAATTCTCCGATCAATATTTTTCCACGTTTTCGAGTTCCGGCCCAAGAGGCTTCACCAGTTTGTAACGGTTTGGCACATGTCCTGAAGGTACTTCGATCTACTAACAGGCTCCAGCCGTGCTCAGGGAAAGTGGGAGTGGTTCTTGTACCTTCAGTATGGACATGGTCGTCACGCGAATCGTCGTAGATCGAATAGGAAGGGTCCTGGGAGAAGGATTCCTAAATAGCATTGTGTTGGGGGTGTAGAAAAAAAAAGAGAATTCCTTGGCTAAGATGTTTGAGGTGGCTAACTGTTGTTTAACTGCATGGGTGGCGAGATTACTTCCGGTGCCCAAACAAAAGGTCTAATATAAATTCATTTTAGTTAACGTTATAATTCAGGAAAATCTCTTATAAAATAAATTAACATAAGGTGGTTTTCATTAACCATAAAAGATATTTTCGATGATAATTAATATTAATGTTGCGGTATTTTAGAACAATTCAATAGTAAATAATAATAATAATTAAAGATACTTAAAGTTAATTAAAGATAATTAAAGATAATAATTCAGGTTTGGGCGCTTAACAAGTAAAATTTTTTTTTTTTTAAATTGGATTGCTTAGAAATAATAATTCAAGACTTTTCAGAAAATGATATAAAAATTGATAATTATGGATTTTTAGGTTTTCCTTTTTTTTTCTTCTTTTTCATTTGGTAAATTATAGGATTTGAAAATTGAAATTTTTAATTTGAATTTTGAAGTTTAAAGGGTATTCGAAATTGCTGGATTTTTGTCCTCTCTCGCGGGGATATTTAATAGTTGTAGTTACGTGATATTTGTAATTTTTTTTATATAAAAAAAATACATAAAAAAAAGATCCAAGACTCCACAGGCAGAGGGGTTGATGTGGCCGGCGGAATTTCGGCGACGGGTCGTAAAAATAATCCCTGAAGCTTGGTGGTGATGCTGGTGCTTATGATGGATGCCGAGGTTGGGCCAGGTGGTGCCTCCAAATCCACGGGCATCGAGGGTCATCCAGCAACAAAAATCCGCTAAACGGGAAAATAAACACTAAGCCAATGCAGGGAATGGCAAGGAGCTCAATATTTTCTCACCTCTATTCTTATAAAAAAATCACACACTAATTTTCTCCTCCACGAGGTTAAGTCACTGGTTTAATAATTTTTTATCCACAGATGCACAGGTCTGCCCGCAGCGAGATTCAGAATAAAAGTGAAATCAGGTGGCAGACAGGAAATGCATCTTTTGGGATTGTCACTTTTTGACAGGTGCTTACGTGGGTGGGTGAATTCCCAAAAAGGGGAGCAGCTGTGGTGGGGGGTGAATGTCAATTGGGGTCAGCTGAGCCTATCGATATTTTTAATTAGCTGCATTGGGTTCAAGAGGTAAATAAGACCATATGTTTTTTGTTTACTATTTTTTTGTTTTCTTTTTTTTTTCCTAAAAAATTTTAAATTACTTTTTTTTTGTTTTGTTTTGGCTTTGAACCAGCGAGCGACCCCCACAAGTTAGACAGTCAACCACCGTACTGCATTGAACAGAAATAAAAAAATCGAACATGGCCCACTTCCGTACGTGGACTTTGTAGTGGAGCTCTTTTAATAATTAAAATTTGATACAATGAAATGGAGATGTCCACATTAAGTTCGCAAATCTTTAGTGATAAGTTATTGTTAAGCGTAGTAAGAAGGAATATATATTGAATTATTAGGATATTTAGGAAGCTAGAAAGGAAATGTTATTTAGAGATTTAAGGACTTTCTTTAAGGAATAAATATGAAGTGTATAATGGAGTGAGAAAACACAGTACGCACAGTTTCATTTGCCACCGCCCTGCCGCCAGCCTATGCCATGGGCCTTCTTAGGGACCTCCAAAGGATCCTAATATACACCGTTCTAAGGAGCTCGAGTTTGACCTACGCGGTTCGTGAGGTCGCGCACGCATCAATATTGAAATAATTTATGATTCCCGAGGCAGCATCAAGGGAAGAGAAGGTGATTCGGATCCCGTCCATTAGCCGACGAGATCTGGCCGGACACCGCGTGCAACCCTTCCTCTCACCCGATATCTCCAGCGGTGCCACCTCAGCACTGTAACTATTCGTTACAGTTTTAATTATCTTAATCATAAATTTATCTGGCGCCCAACTAAGTGGCCATGTTTTTAGCATGGTTAGGCGCCCATGTTTTGCATGGCAGTAACCAAACCAAAACCCTCAGCAGTGGCGCGGGTACCGCTTGGAATTCTACACTCAAAAAAGAGAGTAGACCACAGTGCCACGGCAGCCATAGCGGTAGTTTCGAGTAGAGTTTAGCAGGATGGTTTCTCGCGTAGGACTTCAGGAGGGAAAAGGACCCAAATGCCCACGAGTACCGGATAGCAGGCTGCTACAAGAACGAAGGGACGGGAGAGCCAGTGCCACAGTCGCTTGGAAATGCTGTATTAGTCAGTGGACTGATATCTGACCACGACTGCAGATTGGCAGCTAGATCCCGTCATCCCCTAGGAGAGCAGAAGGACGCTTGGAGTTCAGTCGTAGCAGTTACGATATGACCACGTCCAAAGAGTTTCAGCTATTGGATCGCATGCCTGCGAATTAGCAGGTCGGGCGACAAAGAGCTGAGAAGAGCGGTTTCCAGAACGAAACTGGGAAAGAAGCAATGTCGAAAGAAGAGGAACATTAGGCAGCGTGCAATTGCGGTTGGCAGACTAAGAACGGAGGCAAAGTTTAGTTTTATAGTTTTGGTATTTAAAAAAGCGAGTCTTTTTTCAGGCTAAGCAAGAAAGGAAAAAGAAAGGATGAACCCAGCAGAGGCAGAGAAGGGGGCAGCGACACCCGTGAAGGTTTCCGTCTGCACACTATGTAATAAAGAAATGGCAACCGGCAGAGCCAGGACCAAGTGGGGACACGAGTTTCACGAAGCGTGAATAACAACACACGCTAAATCGAAGTTGTCATGTCCGACGTGCAAGGTAGTGTGTTTCGATAAAGCACAGGCGGCCGGCGATATGACTGGCGCGAGCACGAGTCAGCTGACTCGCAGAGCAGATTTACCCTGTGGGACCAGCCAAACGAGCTCTCAAGCAGAATCCGCGAGAAGCACAGCAGAATTGACGCTGTTGGAACAACTGTCAGCGCAAATGGACAGACTGTTCCACCAAAAGGCGCAATCAGAGAGGGAAGGAGAAGAGAGAACAGGAGGCTACGAGCAGCCTAGTGGGATCTACGCTGATGAAAGGGAAACCCGGGATCATGGCGACTATTTAGGAAATGGCGTGAGGCAACAGGCTGGTCACAACTTTGGGTATAGACCAGAGAAGCTTTGGGTAGAAACTTTGACGCATCAGACGCTAGATAGTAACTTTTCACCTCTACGCGGAAATGCTAGTTTGTTATTTGATGGGAAAGCGGGAGAATTTTACTGGCGCTTTCACAAGTTGAATAGAGGAATGAGGTGGAATGATTTATGCGACGCGCTCAGGAAACACTTCAGGGATGATAGGTCGGATGAGGACATAAGAGAGGCGATAAGAGATCGGAAGCAGCGCGAAAGAGAAGATTTTGACACGTTTTATGAGGCGGTAGAACAGTTGATGGATGGTCTGAGTATTCCATTAAGCGATGCCACGCTTGTGGAGATGGTAAGGAGGAATCTCAGGTCCGAGATCCGCCACGAGCTGTTGAATGTGTCGATACGGTCGATAAGACATAAGAGATTTGTCGGCGCCGTGAACGATTCTTGAAGAAGGTGCGACGAGACTGCGGCACTTCCAAGCCAGGATGGGGGAAGAAGCCGTATGGGGAAACTCAGAGACGGGAAGACAGAAGCTCACACAGAGGCTACGCGCACAATAAATCAGTAGCGGAAGTAGGAAGCGATTTGGAATGGGAGAGGCATGAGAAAGGCATGAGAAAGGCATGAGAATTGGAATGAGAATTCTTGGCTCAGGTGATGAAGCGGATGAAGTGGAGGCAGTGGCTCTTATCTGCTGGAATTGCAGGAAAGAGGGTCACAGGTACCACGACTGCGCGGGCAAGCGGTTTTCTGTTTTGGGCGCGGAGCACCAAATGTCTACAAGCCATCGTGTCCGAAATGTCTAAAAAACGGAAGAGCGAATGCGCCGGATCGTCCATCTCAGCGCGTTCCGTCAGGTGTGAACAAGGACAAGTAGGAAATAAGTTCAAAGAAGAGTGTAGTAAGGCTAAGAGAGTAAGAATAGGTCAAGAAATACTAATACATTAAGGCAGTATTGGCAGTCAATGAAGGCGGTAGAAACGATAAGGTATAAGACCTCAGAGAAACGTCCTTTTGCCAGATTGTTAGGAGAGGAAGTTCTAGGACTATTGGATACTGGTGCAGCAGTTAGCTGTATCGGAGGGAGTTTTGCGAGGAGAATCATAAGAAGCGGGGCCAACTTCAAGCGTAAAGGAACTCGTAAGCACTGCAGATGGGCAACGACAGCAGGTGGTAGGTCATTTGACGACTGAGGTGGAATTCAAAGATCGATGCAAGACGCATATGTTCTATGTGGATCCCACTCTGAGCCAGGATTTGTATCTAGGTATCGATTTCTGGAGGAGTTTCGAGCTGTTGCCATCGGAGTTCCGAGTCGGCGAAATCTCCGTTAGTCAGGAGTTGTCTGAAGCCCAGCAAGTTAGTTTGAAGGTAGTGGTAGAGCTATTTCCATCATTCGCCAAGTTATGATTGAAGATAGAAGCGATGGTAAATTACCCGGTTCCGCGGACGTTAAAGGCGTTACGGAGTTTTCTGGGCATGACTGGATGGTATAGCAGATTCATTAGTAATTATGCAGACATAGCAGCACCATTGACTGATCTGGTGAGGCCAAAGTGTCGTTTTACGATGTCGCAGGGTGGTCTAGAGGCTTTCACAAAGCTTAAGAAAGTCAGGCTCCGGTTCTGCACAGTCCGGATTTTAGGAAGCCGTTCTATATCCATCTACGCGATCGGTGGCGTACTGGTTCAGAAGACGGAAGAAGGCAAGGGGGACGAGTATCCAATCGCTTTCGTCTTAAAGAAGTTGAGTAAGGCCCAAAGGAATTACTCCTTCACTGAGCAAGAATGCCTGGCAGCGATTATTTGTATTAAGCGGTTCAGACCTTACGTAGAGGGGCATAAGTTCACGGTCATTACAGATCACGCATCGCTAGAATGGCTCATGGCGCAGCCGGATTTGAGATCTCGATTGGGGCGATGGGCGGCGAAATTGCAGGCCTACAAGTTCCATATTGAGCATCAAAAGGGCAAACTTCACGTGGTTCCGGATGCGTCTAGGGCATACGAAGGAGAGTTAGATGAGGAAGTAGTAATGGATTATGAATCCCCTCTTTTCGAGGCGGAGGAGTACCAGACCCTTCGGGATACGGTCGAAGCCAACGGTGAGACGGATTTGAAGATCATGGATGGCAAGGTTTTCCGGCGGACGAAGCAAGTCCGGGGTTTAGAGCTAGCGGAGAATTTCGCATGGAAGTTATGGGTGCCAAAGGGAATGATTCCCGAGATACTAAGAGAGGCCCATGACAGTCCCACAGCAGCGCATGGAGGGGTCCGTAAGACGCTGGAAAGAATTCGTCAAATGTACTACTGGCCAGGATTAGTTAATGAAGTGAAAGAGTACGTAGGCAAGTGCGATGTCTGTAAGATGAACAAGGTACCTAATCAAGTAATGAGGCCAGCGATGGAAAGGCCAGCAGAGACACAGAGATTCTTTCAGCGAATTTATGTGGATTTCCTGGGACCGTATCCGAGATCCAAGAGTGGAAATATTGGGATATTCATCGCTTTAGACTATTACACCAAGTTTGTATTCCTCAAGGCAGTGAAGAAGCTCTCGGCGGATGTAGTGATGAAATAAATGAAGCAGGAGTTGTTCCACACTTATGGAGTTCCGGAGATTGTGTTCTCAGATAATGGAACGCAATTCAAAGGAAAAATATTTAGGACGCTAATGCGGGAGAATAGGGTGACGCAGGTTTTCATTCATGACGCAGCGGTCCATTCACCGCAGGTCAATGCGTCGGAAAGAGTGAATAGGTCCGTCATTGCAGCCATAAGGTCGTATGTAAATGCAGACCAAAGAAATTGGGACGAGCATCTTAGCGAGATCTGCTGTGCTTTGAGGACCTCGATCCATTCCGGCATGGGTGAGTCCCCATATTACTTGGTGTTTGGCCACAGTTTGTAGGATCAGGAGGAACGTACAAGCTCATGAGAGAGCTAGGTACCATGGAGGATAGAGAAGTCAGGCTATCCAAAAAGGACTCGTTGGAAGTAGCACGCGCAGAAGGCCGTAGCGAGGCAAACGGAAAAGAATGAAAGGCTTTACAATGTGCGTTCCAGAGAGGTATCATATCGAGAGGGCCAAGAGATCTTCAGGAGAAACTTCAAGCAGGGTAGTTTCGCTGTAGGGTATAACGCCAAGCTTGGGCCTAGGTATGTTAAAGCTAGAGTTCGGAGGAGAACAGGGAAGGCTACTTACGAGCTGGAGGACATGCAAGGGCGAGCGATAGGTACCTATCATGCCAAAGATTTGAAGTAGTATTTCTCGCCTCCGTGGTTTAGCTAAACAGGATCGTTTGAGACTCTGTTCTAGCTCTTGAGAAGGGGGCATTTTGTAACGTCGGCGTTAGGTCGACCGGGGTGGCAACCCGGGGGGTGTGGTGAATCAGCCTACGTGGCAGCCCTATCGCATAGTTGGACCCTATTTAGCATTTCGTTGAGGGCTTTGACGATCTGGCAACAAGCTTAAAGCGTAGGTTGGAAAACCGCGTGGTTTCAGCGGTCTTTTGGTGTTTTAACCACGGAATAAGAAAGATCGGCCAAGCAAGGAAAAGCCTCGAGAAGTTCAAGAGGGCTGTAGCGAAGATTTACCCGCTGAGGGATCATCGCGCTAGAGGAGCTGTGCAGGACGTTTGCCGGAGTACGCGGAGTTGAGTTGAGGCTAGAGTTGAGTTGCGGCAGGTCGCGGATCGCAGAAGCGAGGTCAAGGGTCTTGGCGTACAAGCTAGATCCCTAGTGGCAGCGAGGCGTGGTGCGAGCAACGCGCGCAGAGAAGGCAGAGAGCTGTGGCGTTCGGCCAGAAGAAGCAGAGCGAGTCTCAGAAGCGGCGCGTATCTCGCCATCCGGCCGCCCGTGAGGTGGGGCTGAGAAGGGACATCGAACCCAAGTTTGGAGCTAGGAATAAAGTGAGCTCGACCGGAGCTGAAGCAGCTGGAGCATTCGCGACGCTTTAAGGGGCGCTCCGCTGGAGACTCGGATAGGGTTCGGCCCTAACCTCGCAGGAGCCGCCGTGCAGTAGGCGTCACCCTGAAGGAGTGAAGTCAAGGACGGAGTGCTGGCGGCGCTTTCAAGGAGCACCCCGTCGATCGAAGGAGTCGCCGTAAAATAGAGCAGAAGCAGGAGCGGAGCGCTTGCGGCGCTCTCGAGAAGCGCTCCGTTGTTCGGAGGAGTAGCCGTGGATTAGCCGACGGTCATAGGACAGGAAGCAGGGACAGGGCGCTTGCGACGCTTTCAAGAAGCGCTCTGTTGTTCAAGGGAGCGGAGAGACTCGCCCGACTGATGGCCTAACGGAGCCGAAAGCGGAAAAGAGGAATTAGTGTCCGGAGATTTAAAGCTGGAGCACTGCTGCCGGCTGAGTGTTTTGTGTTGGCTTTGTTAACGGGATAGGCGAGAGTCCTTCCGATATGTATATTTTCTTTTCCAGCCTTGAGTAGTGGAAGCGCTTCAACGACTCGTCGCGGATATAAAAAGTGAGTAATCTTCAATCTATGCCAAGCTGAAGTGATGCGGAATTCTCCGATCAATATTTTTCCACGTTTTCGAGTTCCGGCCCAAGAGGCTTCACCAGTTAGACAGTCAACCACCGTACTGCATTGAACAGAAATAAAAAAATCGAACATGGCCCACTTCCGTACGTGGACTTTGTAGTGGAGCTCTTTTAATAATTAAAATTTGATACAATGAAATGGAGATGTCCACATTAAGTTCGCAAATCTTTAGTGATAAGTTATTGTTAAGCGTAGTAAGAAGGAATATATATTGAATTATTAGGATATTTAGGAAGCTAGAAAGGAAATGTTATTTAGAGATTTAAGGACTTTCTTTAAGGAATAAATATGAAGTGTATAATGGAGTGAGAAAACACAGTACGCACAGTTTCATTTGCCACCGCCCTGCCGCCAGCCTATGCCATGGGCCTTCTTAGGGACCTCCAAAGGATCCTAATATACACCGTTCTAAGGAGCTCGAGTTTGACCTACGCGGTTCGTGAGGTCGCGCACGCATCAATAATGAAATAATTTATGATTCCCGAGGCAGCATCAAGGGAGAGAAGGGGATGTTTCAGAACCCGCCCATTAGCCGACGAGATCTGGCCGGACACCGTCCGTCTCTCATCCGATATCTCCAGCGGTGCCACCTCAGCACTGCAATTATTCGTTACACTGTCAAGACCTATAAGATTCACTTTTGAAAAAATAAAACATAGTCTTTTTTTAAGTGGGAATGCGAACGAATGTCGCGTTCGACATTAGAGAATTACCGATATATAGACTTCTGCCCCTCGCGCACGCCAAGACTAGCAGTTGTCACCTCGTCGACTGCCGTCCACAGTGATATGTTATATTCACGTTAATATGAGGCTTTCTTAATCTCAAAACGACAAATAATTGTTAAATTGAAGTCTAAAAATGTAAAATATAACCACTACGTAATCAATTACACAAGCAGGTGCAAATTTTTTCCGTGTCGAGTTCATCTTAGTGATATTATGTCAGACGATCCAAATAGTCTTGGATGTACATATGTATGTCGAAAATATCGAAGATTCGACAAAAACATTAAAACATGGCGCTTCAAACCTACGACTGTTCCCTATTCTGTATATCACTATTCAATATATCGATATAAAAATTGTAAATTTCACCATTGTTCCGATTTTTCTCAGGTACTGAGTTGAGTATTTTTCAACAAACTACCGAAAAAACATATTTAATGGAATGAAGCAAAAAACAAGAAAGGAAAGCTAACTTCAGGTGGAGCCGCTGTTGATATACCCTTGCAGTTAAGCTTGTGCCATTTCCGATCGTTCAGTCATATGGCGTCTATAGGATATAATCCTATATACTCGTATACTCAAAAAACTTTAAGGAGTTATACGCTTTTAAAGTTTATACGTGCGTGTTTAAAATATGGGTACATTCGTACGATATGAAGTGGGATAAATATGCCAAAAAACAATATTTTCTGAATATTTTCTTTGCACGATCAGTACATACCAGTACTATTTATATTTAAAATTAAAGGCTTTAAGAACTTTAGGATTTGAAACAATTGGTAGAAAAAAATAAATCGCGAACGGTACAAAAAATAGTCAAGTGGAGAGTAATTTGAAGAAAAAACATCCAATGTCACAATAAAATCATGCAGTGATTGCAGACGTAAAAAGGTTGTTTTAAACTACATATAAGTGCAAACTTATATATGGTCTAAAAATTACACTGCTTTATCAGCAGAACAAATCAGCGCAACAAAATCTTACGTTTTCCAACACTTATTTAAATGTTTAATTTATGCTACCAAAAGCTGGTTACAGCTAGGAAAAGCTCAAAAATGCCTTGAATACCTTTCTATAGAATACATTTCAACAAATTTTCTAAAGTTGCGAGCTTAAAAGCTCGCGCTTTTTTGAGTAAAATAATGGAAATCGAACAAGGAAAAAAGAGTTTCTATTTGATGATGAGCTTCTCCGTTGAGAAAGTTTGGAAAACTTTTACTACCGGCGAAAGTGTGGGCGATTTGCCCTTAGAACAGTGCCACTAGCTATTAGAACAGTGCAACTTGATATTGAAGAAGTGCCACTAGCTATTGGAACAGTGCCACTAGCTATATCTTTTTTATCTGCAAAAAGCTTTAATATCTGCTTCGTATTTCTCTTGAAATGAGTGCAATTTCTCTTAAAATAGTTAAGCTCAAAAAATGTGCCTTCAGACTCTGGAAATGTTCAGCATCCAGCATCAGTCCAGCATCTTACATGTGACTCAGCAGTAAGGCCATACCGGAGTAAATTCTATATCTTACAACACCGCCAAAAGTTTTCAAAGTTTTCGAAAATGTGTAAAACAATAATTTTGACTGTCAACATTAAACCGATAAATGTTGATGTCATTAGTAAAATTAACATAAAGTGAACCTTTCGGAAAAAAACAAAACATAAGCCATAAAAAATGCGATTTAGGGGCTTGTCATTGTCATATAAATCGGGAAATCCGTAGTAACCAAAATTTTCCATAATTTATATTAAAAACGAGACTTCAAATAAGTGCAACGATGGCATAAATCTAGAAATATGTCTTATATTTACAAGTGTATAAATAAAAAAAATGCAGTGACGCAAAATACGTGAAGATTTAATATTCGAATTGCAGAATTGTAACTTTTAGTGGAGGAGAGTGCAGTAAAAAGTGTATGAAAGTACATACATATATGAATATGCAATGATATCAGTTATCAAGGTACTACACAAACATTTGGATTATAACACACAAGACTCAAGGGTAACAAAAAAATGTATAAATAAACCATAAGAATCATAGTTAATTTCGAAGGCAGTAAATATTTTATTTTCCAAATTTGACTGTTAAAATATTATAAAATTTTCGTATCCTTAAATAACCCAGGCCAACTTTTTCTGACAGAAACAGAGTTTTGAGTTTGAGTATGCTAAGAATGTGATAATGAGGCAATTAGCAAATTTGTAGACCTTTTGTAGAATTTATGCCATATGGCAATGATGAATTCAAAACTATAAAAAATGAGTCATTTTTATGTGACAAAACATTGCTTATCAAACTATAATAAATTCAACATTCCTGAGCTTTTCCTTAAAACCAAAATTAAAACATAATATGCTCCACTAAGTTTACAAAGAAAAACAAATCTTTCCTAGACACATTTTTTGGGACATTTTTTTTTACCAGTTTTTACCAGGTGATTGCGGATAAATCATAATATTAAATTGGACCTGTATACTTGGTCTAAGGATATATGTAATTAAATATCAAGAAAAGTTTATAAATATCCCGAAATCTTAATCAAGTGACATTTTTGAGAAAAAATAAATATTATTTTAAATTTTTCAATATTAAAATCTTAATACATACATACATGTACATGTATGTAAATATGTGTATCTAAAAAATCTTATAATTTCATTATAATTTGTAATTTTGAATTGTTTTCTTTTCATATAAATGAAAATATACTGTTTTGTGAGTTTGGATAGGTTTCCAGCCGCTCTTGATAATATATACTCGGGAAGTTAAAGAATATATATAATATTTTATACCCTTGCAGAGGGTATTAGTACCCTATAAAGTATATATACTCTTGATCAGGATCGATAGTCGATATGAGCATGTCCGTCTGTCCGTCTGTATGTCCGTTTCTACGCAAACTAGTCCTTCAGTTTTAAGGCTATCTTTCTCAGCTATAAAGCTAAAGAGTTGAAACTTTGCACACATCCTTCTTTTGTTTGCTGGCAGTATATAAGTCGGAACGGGCGGCATCGGTCGACTATATCCTATAACTGACTTAAGAAAAAAATTAAGCAACTGATTTAAGCAAAAAACTTTAGAATTGATAAACAAAACATAAATGTACTTTAGGTGTATCGCGGAAACTGTGGGTGATGGAACCTATATTTGTTTTAGACTTTGGTTGAAGAGATCTTAAAGGTTATGAAGCAGGTAAAACTATGCGTGGAAGAAAAAGGATTGCAAATTGTCGGCCTATGTAGTTTGCAGCGTCGGATATTTTCCTTTTTTATGCAGCGGAATAATGTAAGATTCCGTCAACATAAGGGAAAAGATCGAAGTCTCCAGCGATAGATTAAAGAGTTTAAGAAGATGTTTGCACAGTGCCTCGTCGCAGTTCTTCAGAACACAGCCTCCATCTGGGCCTGGCGAAAACAGGGGCTTGACCTCAAGAAGATCCGAAAACAAATCTATTTAAATTCTATATAGAAAATTAGGATGATGAAATATTTACATAACCTTAATTACCATCCATCTAGTATTTCTGTATGATTAGCTTAAAACTAGTATTTTTAGACTAGGGACACTCTTCTAGTTAATCACGGAAATATGCTTTTTTATCTCATCTTTTCCAACGTGACATCAAGACTTCAAGACTTATATGTATGTGCAAATTGTACACCAATTAAGGACGTTCCCCTCCCAGGAACAGTCGGCTAAGGCAAGAAAGGTAGAATTTCTTGGCTCTAGGATTTCGCCATTTCATTGTATCTCCAAAGTTTACTGGGCCAACTTCATAAAAAAAGTTCAATTTAAAAGTAAATATAAATTTATTTTAAAAATGAACCCATTACATTTTTTCTGTTTAGCGCTCTATGGCTCTTTAATCCATTTAAAGTTCAGTCTTCATTTAGTAACTACTTTTCCGATACCAACTTGGTATCAAAAGAATAAATTTCATATTCATGAGTTCTAAGAAGAACATTGAAAAATATATGAATTATAGGATTGACAAAATTGTATGTATATATATATGCATGCATTAAACCATTTTATTAAATACTTAAAAAGCATTTACCAAAACTAATGGCTTTTCCACAAAAAAAATACCTTTTATAACTATGGGATCTTTCCGAAGACATCTGTAACGATTTTTACTCAATTTGTATATTCTTGATGACATTTTTTGTGCAATAATATTTTTATACAAATATGTTTTAGGTCGTTAAATTAAGCTGCTAATAGTACACAATATACTTCGATTTAGTCTATAAAAAAATAAAATTGCAAAAAATTTCCAATTCTGTAATTCTGTGTGCTTTAGAGACAATTGTACAAATCTCTTTCTTTTCATTCAGTATTGATAGGATACCCTGTTTAGTTCATGTGTCATAGTGCCATCCTCACAATTCGAATCAATGATTTGGAAAAAGTTTGGGAATCATTGATTCGAATTGTTTTGTTTTGTTTGCTGCGAAAAATGTTGTTTGCTGCAATACCCGAAAATGACCCATATTTGCAATAAAATTAATTAATGAGCAATAGGTCGAAAATTGTACCGTTTTTATAAACTCGGAGACACTATAATGCTTGTTTTCTCTACAATAAGAGTTTAGACCCAAAAAACGTTTATTTGTACGTTTTATTGACTTTTATAGCAAAAAAAACGATTTAAAAACAATTTCATTTATATTTAAAAGAAACTGATGCTGTATCTACTATTTAGATTAATCAACATTTTTTTTTGGCTCATAAATTTAATTTCTTATGTCGAAATGTTGACACAGTGGTCCTTTCGAATAAAAATGACGAATATTAAACGATTAATGTTTTTCAAAATGGCTTCAAGTTGGAATGTTTGAAAATTTACCTTTTAATATGGTCATTGGTCATGTGTGGTCATACTTTAATAAATAAATAAAATAAGTATCGTTAACCGATTAAAAATATGGATGCTTCTAACCTTTCATAAAACGGATTATTTTGCCAATTTATTTAAATTTATTTTATTTTTATTTTATATGAGTTTTATTTAAATCTCAACCATCACAATAAGACATTCCCTTTAAAATTAATTCAAGAAATATTCTTACACCATTTCCGAAAAGAAAATAGTTGTTCAGTTTGTCCATCTGGTTGTCTGTTTGTGGGTTCGATTTACTATATATTGTACTGTAATGTAATCCTGAAAAAATTTTAAATGTCTGTTACAGAAATGTGAGAAACTTTTGTTCTACAATTTTTTGTAAATTAATAAAATACTTTATAAATTCAACAATGCTTTACATTATAACAGCCTTATGCTAGAGTGTATGTCACTGAGTAGGAATGGTGGTTTGCTTAAAAACAACCTCTGGAAAATATAATTCTTTTAAAACTAAAAAATAATCAAAAAAAATATTAATAAACAAGAAAGTATATATAATAATTTCTTATTGTAAAGTATCAGTTTATATTATTAGATATGTATGTATATCAGATTAACAGATCCTTATGAGATTTTATTTTAAAATTAATTTCTTAAAACAGAAATATATGGAATATGTGGAATATCCTAGCTTCTCGCTTAAAAAACACGTAATGGCGATAAACAAACATTTCCGATTATTCAGTATATCCAAGCTGTAAAATATAGTCAACCGATCCAGGCCGAAGCAAAGAAAAGGAGGATGTTTTCAAAATTGGAAGTCGATAGATTTAAAAATGGGGAACTAGTTTGTTTAGAAACAGATGGACGGATATGCATACAGCGACTCATGAGGTGATTCTGATCAAAAATAAAAATATGTCATTTTTTCAGTAATGATTCTGAAAAAAAAAAATATATACCTTAAACGGCGGATATATCCTCATTCATTTCGTTACACTTTTGACCAAAATTTAATACCCTTTGCAAGGGTGTAAAAACACATACAATTTCTTCTGGTCGGTGCAGGGATTTGAACCCTCAACCTCAAGTGGCGCAGTAGAAGACTCATGCTTAATAAATTCGTTCATAATATCTAAACCACTAAATCTAAACTTCGCATCGCCCGACGATTCCGTCTCAGCTTCTAGCTTTCCCGGTTTCCATCAAGCATTCCTACGCATTAAAAGATGGAAAAACTTTAAAAAGGAAATGTTTTTTTCCTTATGAAAGGTTTAATAAATATTACTTTTCAGCTCATTGGTGCAATGATTGATTTTGGTAAAAAACACTAATATAATATGTTAAAAGTAAATGAGCTAAAAGGTAACAAGCTTAGATGTAAGCTTAGGGACTTATGTTTCGTTTCTGATCCTGATGGAATTACTCTTTCCAGAACTTTGCCCCTTTCTGACCCTAAGGATCCATATCATCCCACTCTTGAGCTTTCAATTGAAAACAACTCCTTAATTGACCTTTAGTCTACACTTAAATTTCATAAAGATCGTTTCTTTCGTAAGGCTGACTCTATAAAATTAAATAAGTTAATTTCGGAATTTGAATGGTCTGATTTTCTGGCATGCGATGATATAAACTTACCATTACAAAAATTTTATTTCACAGTAAACTCATTTTTTGACGTTTGTGTGCCGTGGAAATATCCGACCGCTTCAACGAACCCGCCTTGGTATATAAGGCATTTTATCAACTTAAAGAATAGTATGAGTAGACTTTTAGTTATTCTAGTTATTAGTTATTCTAGATACTTAGTAGCTCGGTCCAATTTCACCGTGCATAACGTAGAATGTTATAGGAGTTATATTCGCCGCTGCAGGATTCAGTTTACTCAGGATCCGAAACAGCTCAGCTCAGCCTTACACTTATAATATCCAATCAGCCAATCTTATATTTCGCCCATCTTTCGATCAAAGTGGTGTGTTATCAGATCTTCTTAAGGTCAAGCCCGTGTATTCGCCAGGCCCTGATGGAGTACCAGGCTGTGTTCTGAAGAACTGCGCCGAGGCTCTGTGCAAACCGCTCGTTAAACTCTTTAATCTATGGCTGGAAACTTCGATCTTTCCCCTTATGCGGAAGGAATATTTCATTATGCCGCTGCATAAAAAAGGGAAAAAATTCGACGCTGCGAATTATAGAGGCATCTCTAAATTGTCAGCAATTCCAAAGCTTTTTGAAAAACTTATCACTCCACATTTGCAACACCTATGTAGTTCAATAATAACTCCGTGCCAGCATGGCATGAAGCTCCGCTCCACCACTACCAACTTATTGGAGCTAACATCTTTTATCACGGATGGCTTCCGGAATGGCTTACAAACAGACGATTACACTGACTTCAGTAAAGCATTTGACTCTGTTAACCATTCGCTTCTTATAAGTAAACTCAGTCTTTTGGGATTCCCATCTGATCTTCTTATCTGGATTTCGAGCTACTTATTAGGGAGAACCCAACGTGTTTTCTTTAAAGATGTTACCTCGCGTTTAGTCCGCGCCACATCTGGGGTGCCCCAAGGAAAACATCTTGGACCCCTACTTTTTACACTGTTTATTAACGACTTGCCCCTTGCCTTAACTAGTTCACTTGTACTTATGTACGCTGATGACGTTAAGCTATGCCTTCAGTATAAATTCACTAGCGCCCAGTCTAGACTTCAATCCGATTTGGATAAACTTCAAAATTGTAGTTTAGCAAATAACCTAAAGCTTAATGGATCGAAATGTAAACTCATGTCTTTTTACCGATCTGGTCCTCACCAGGCTATGTACTTTCTCTATGGGAACGCCTTAGAACGATTAACTCAGGTTAACGCTCTAGGTGTCCTATTAGATTTGAAACTTAAATTTACCGACCATGTATCTACCATGGTTAATAAACCTATGGGTGTGCTTGGTTTTATTAAAAGATGGTCAAAAGAATTTAATGACCCGTACATAACTAAAACGTTATATACATCACTGGTCCGTCCGATTCTTGAGTGTGGATCGTGTGTCTGGAGTCCTCAATATGGAGTACACCAAGATCACATTGAATCTGTACAAAAAAAATTCCTTACTTTTGCGTTAGGGGACTTCATTGGGATGCAAATCTTTACCTCCCCTCTTATCGTAGTAGACTTTTACTATTCAACTTACCATCATTAACAAACCGTAGAACGATGCTGGGTGTCATGTTTCTATACAATCTTATTTATGGAAATATAGACAGCCAGCATTTACTAACACGCTTAAATTTTAACGTTCCTAGTAGAAGGACTAGATACTTTCGTCCTCTACTCCTCAGCCATTGTAGTTCGACATACGCCCAACACGATCCGTTCAGGGTATTATGTTCCCTGGGCAACAACGTTTTTTTTTGGGCAATGTAATTTGACCTGCCAAATTTCATAAGGATCGGCCGACTATATCCTATAGACGACATATAACTGAACGATCGGAAATGGAACAACCTTAACTGCAAGGGTATATCAACTTCGGCTCCGCCCGAAATTAGCTTTCCTTTTTTGTTTACATATGATATGAAAGGTATTGCAGGGTACACTGGTTTTATGGCAGTTTCGTTATCTAGAGTATTTGCAGATATATTGAGTGTATTTGCAGATACACTACCAGCATACAATATACCTCTATGGTAAAAACCGGAATTGAAATTAGTAATATGGAATTGAAGCGCATGTTTGCGTCAGAGCCAAAACATTTTAGGACAAAATGTTCACGTTAAAATAATATTGCTTTTTACACCTATGCATCTATACGTACATATTTGCGGAGGTATATTAGGAGGTAATAAGGTTGATGGTATATTTAACTAAGTATTTTCTTTTGAATTTTCAGATGGTTACCTTACCGTCAGTATTTATGATGCGTTTATGATCATGTGATTGCTGCGCGTTAGGCTTTACAGTACAGCTTTTATTTCTAGATTTTTATATCTAAGAAAAGTGACAACAAAACAATACGCAAATCCTCTTCACCGGCGACGGTTCCTTTACCTGCATTAATCATATCTGCAAAAAGAGTCAAAGACGTTAAAATGGAACTACGACCTAAATGGAGTGTGCCCCGACCTTACTTTCGTACCACAAACACGGGAGTTTTACTTCTTTTCTGGGTTCTAGTATGGACTCATTCTCTGGAGAATGTTTTTTGCGGCGAAAAATTAGGTAAGTAAATACAGTTTATGAATGGAATTTCCTGATATGCATTTGGGAGGTGTTAGGATTATCAATTTATAAAAAAAAAACTACGTGATAGAGGGTGAGTTCTTTCTATAAAGTCAAATTTTAATTAAACCTAATTTTCTAAGTATAGATTCACAAACAACAAATTTTGTTTTTATACTTTTTTGTTTGAAGCTAATGTCTTACTAAATTTGATTTTTTAATCTCATATTTTTAAAAAGGAATGGCTATCTACAACTTCAGTAAAGCTTTACCAAACAAGCTAAACCTGCAATAGATACGTTTTGAACAAAGAAACAGTTTTAGATAGCCATGCCTTGATCAATTTCTTCTCTTAGGTTTACCGCGGAAACTGTGGGTGTTAGAACCTATGTTTGTTCTGGACTTTGGTTGAGGGGTTAGGCTCCCCTGATGGGTTATGGAGCAGGTAAAAATATGCGTGGAGGAAAAAAAAAATTGGAAATTGTCGGCCTGTGTAATAGGATTTCGTAATACTTTCCTAAACTGGCCCTGCAACGGCAATATCTGTGGAAAAAAACAAACGTGTACTGCGTGGGTACTGCAGGAGCCCAAGTGCAAACTCGTATTTCTTTAACTCTTAAATTTTCTGAGAACCACGCATTTTTAACACTTTCATATATTGCATTTTTTCAAGGAAAATGTTTCGATAAAAACATTTAATTAAAACAATGTCGGATTAAATCAATGCCTTTTATTAGGTATATCATTATTCACGCCCATAAACAAATTTTCATTGTTCGAATAGAGTTGCAAAAAAACCTTTTTTTAATTTAGGTGTAGTTTTCCTCATAAATATCTAGAAAACAATTTGATTTTCAAACTATTTGGTTTTACTAATAAAGGATCAAATCTAGGCTAATCCTCTGAAACAATGAACTCTCTTATTTTTCTTCCCAATTCTAAAATTGAAATTGAGGAAACGTTTGAATTGCTTAATAATTCAAAATTGTAAATAAAAATTGCGAAAAGAGGTGGGGATATTTCTAGCATTTTTACATTGCCATTTTTACATTTCTCTATCTGTATAGTGTTTTCTATTGTGTTTTTATAAGATGACGCCGTTGACGAAATCTTATACATACATTTCTTTTTCTTATACATCTAAGACATCTTATACTGACTTTTCTACACCGATTTTCGTACACAGAATCTCTTATTTTATTCTGTTACTTTACTGTAATCATAGACCTTTAAAAATTATGGGAAATTCAGCTAACAGTTTATAAGAGTTAACATACATTTTATTTTTATGGGCAACATACAACATACACAACAACAGCACTATACTTCATTTTTATCCGTAAGATGTAACAAAGAGCGAGAGAATGTTCTCTTCGAGAAAAATATTGAAAAGGCAAGCAAAAGTATGGCTCGCAGGCATATCGTTTTTCCCGCAAGATCTTTTTGAACTACGCAAAAAGGATTCTACCACAGTGCATCGCCTTTTATATTTAACTAGGTACGATTAGGTATATAGGTACAAGTAGAGAGGCAGTTGAATGCCTCTTACTTTTATAACCTTTGTATTTACCTTCGCAGCCTTTCTTAAAACTTCTATGTTATTGAAGATAGAAGCGTGGAACTTATTTAAAATTCCTATAATACTTCCAACAGTATATCCAATAGTTTATATAAAATATTAATATTTATGCAAATATGTACATATATAGGACGGGTCCTATTGATAATCAAGATTAGAATCTACAAAGTAGTCTAAAATATTTATAGAAGAAACAAAGGGCACTAAGTTGTAGTATTTGTAGAATTTTTTTTTTTTGTTCAAAATATAAAAAAGTTATCAACTCCTCCGCCACTGAGGATTGTTTAAAACAATATTCCTATTAAAAGAGGTTTTTTATATTTAGCTTTTCCATTTTATATAATTTTTTTGTTTTTTTCATAAATTAAATCAGCTACTAAGAATCATTTAAATAAACCGCATGTGCTATTACACAAACAGACCAAATATAATATATAATGTTTTTACTACATTACTAATTAGTCAGTTAATTAAATATTAAAGTCTTAAAGTTAATCTAAAACCTAATTTCTAGTACATAACATTTTTACCATTTCTATATACAAAATAATATAAAATTCGTTAGTTAATATATTATTAATATTATATTTTTGAAACAGCATTGCTTTCGGCTACGCTTCGCACATATCAGAAAGTGGCTTGTGACTCGGAAGAAGTTGTTATTGCCTGTCCCCGTGGCACTAGTATTTCCATCGAGTTTGCTCAGTACAACAAGTTTGTGCAGAAAGGTAGGTAGCACCCACCCTATTATTTGTGGTTTTTTATAAGCATGCGCCATGTTTTTTATGCAGATGGCTACAGTATCGACGATCTGTGTCCGATGCCTGGGGAACTGGGCTCAGACATTCGTGGCAAAGCAAAGCACCTACTTCGAGGATCCATTTTTGGTTTATCCCAGCAAAAAGAGCCTTCTAAACGCGTTGCGAATGGTGGATACGGTCATATCATAACATCTAGTAGCGAATCTATCATTACCAAGCCAAGTTCACCAGACGATGAGACTGGTACAATCGCCAGTTTTGGAGATATTCAAAGTAGTTACGGGAACAACGAAAACCCGCCAAAAAGTTGCATGTGGCCAAATGCTTTACAGGTAAAAATAAAAGAGCTTCTATAAAAGCACAATTGGATTTATTAAATCAAATATTTTCTTTAAGGGGAACCTTTTTGTACACTCAAGGGTATACAAAATTCTGCTCTATTCGAAGCTAGCGTTCCCTTCTTATTTTGTATACCCTTGCAGAGGGACACAGTGAAGGAGACATATCTGAACCTATAAAATATATATATTCTTGATCAGGATTACCTCCTGAGTCGATATGAGCATGTCCTTCTGTCCGTTTCTCTGTTGCTACGAAAACTAGTCTCTCAGTTTTAAAGCTTTCAAGTTGAAACTCTGCACACATCCTTCTTTTGTTTGGAGGCAGTATATATGTTAAGTCGAAAAAGCCGGGATCCGTCGACTACATCCTATAGATGTCATTCCGATTGATTGGAAATGCCATAACTTTGGTGTTTATTAGGTTAGAGGGTTCGGACTTTCCAAGGATTCCATTTTAAGCAATCTTATCCTGCCATTTTTCATAAGAATCGAGCAACTTCCTATACATTTAACCTTGCTATTTTTAAAGATGTTTGGGGCATTTTTATTAAAAAATTGGTGAAATTCCCCTAATGATCCGGCAACTATATACGATCCGATGTATCTATAATAATACAAGCTGCTACTTAACTCGGCTCCGCCCGAAGTTAGCTTTCCTTTCTTGTTTAGAAATAAATATATGTTTAATATAAGCTTATGCTACATGGTAGATTTTAAATCAAGATATAAGCATTTCTTTCTCGGTATATACTTTTTTATCAACTGATCATATATTTGATTATTTATTTTAGTACTCGTTGCTGCAAACAGTAGTCGAGGCGTGCCAGAAGAAAAAACACTGTAAGTTCCAGGGGTCTTCGCAGTATTACGGCTTAGGCGCAAGCGGAGTAGGTGACTCATCCGGAACCAGTAGTTATCACAGCAGTACAATCAGCACTAATTCATTAAATAGCGATCCCTGTCCCAAGGTCAGGAAAATCGTGGAAATAGCCTACAAATGTCGTCCGTGTAAGTTTGGATTATTAGAATAAATTATCACTGTGAACGGTTGTTCACAGTGACGAACCACATGTCGCAATCTTAAATAGTGTAAGATATATACAATTTGACATTTCTGATCAAATGTATCTTTCAGATGAGTTTCGAAGCAAGGTGGCATGTCACAATGATGTCGCCCAGCTGGAGTGTAACCCATATTCGCGAATAGCCATTTATAGTGCAAGTTTCGGTAGAACCGAGTACGAAAGCATCCAGTGTCCTCAACCTCAGGGAGTTCGGGAAGAAAGTAAGTCTGAAAATTTAAGGGTCGAGCCCTTTCATTAACCCGGTTGAGGTGTTTATAGCCTGCCTCGCCTCATACTCAACGGAGACAGTAATGCAAATTTGCCACGGGCGTCGGCGGTGCAACTTAGCAGCTGATGCAAACACATTCGGCACTCCCTGTCAGAAGAACTCTCGGATGTACTTGAAAGTGGTTTACACCTGCGGTAAGTGACTTACCGTTGCCATCCCTGGTGACAGGTGTTGCGTGAACCTAGTATGGCCGTATAAAAGACGCACACGATATAATAAAATACGTTTTTGAAATTTCTGATCCGGTCCAGTGCCCATGCAAGTACTTAAGGAGCATGACGCATCAGAAACGGAGGCAGACGAATCCGAGGACTTTGAGGGTGATGTCAACGATCTTTACGACGATGAACTTAACTATAAAGAGTCAGAAGCCATTCCAAAGCTGTATAGCAACACAACAGCTTCTGGTACCCGTAATAGCTCTGGAGGAAGTATATCAAGACCTAGTGTTACATTGTCAAGTAACCAGACCATGACGAATAGCTCCTTGGTTTCTGAGATCGATACCGTAATAACTCATACTGCTGACTTTAGCTTAGAAGGTAAGTAATTATAGTAATAACTAATAATTATAACTTGTAATTACTTGTAATTATAGCTTTGCAGGGGGTATTCTAATTTTGGTTAAAAGTGTGCAACGCAGTGAAGAAGACATCTCCGACCCTATAAAGTATATATATTCTTGATCAGGATCACCTCCTGAGTCGATATAAGCATGTCCGTCTGTCCGTCTGTCTGTCGGTCCGTCAGTATACATATAAGTCGGAACGGCCAGTATCGGTCGACTATATCCTATAGCTGCCATATAACTGATTAATCGGAAATGCCATAAATTCGATTTTTTTTTAGTTAGAATAACTTTCTACGGATTCCATTTTGAGCAATTTAATCGGATCTGTCAAATTTCATAAGGATCGGACGACTATATCCTATAGCTGCTATGTAACAGAAAGATCAGAATTGGCATAACTTTGGTGTTTTTTAAGCTAGAATGATAGGACTTTCTACGGATTTCATTTTGGGCCATATAATCCGATCTGCCAAATTTAAGTCGACCATAAGGATAGGTCGACTATATCCTTACAACCTCAACTGCAAGTGTATATCAACTTCGGCTCCGCCCGAGGTTAGCTTTCCTTTCTTGTTTTTATGATGAATTTCTCATTTGGACCAACTATATCCGATATTTGCGATTTATATCCGAGACGATATACCCTATAAAGAAACTGACACTTAACTGCAAAATATTACTTAACTACAGTCAAAGTACCCTTCATCCCTACATTAGGTATCCTTTCTAAAAAAAAGATAGTTTATAGGAGTTTCTGTCTGTTTAGTTATACTAGTCAAATAATGATCAGATTGGAAACAATTTATTGAAACTTTTCCAATACCTGCCAAACTATGGTTTATTTTATAAGATAAAATTAAAAGCTTCATAAAAATGTTCAAAAAAATTTTAACAAATTTTTTAACAGACCACCAGGAACGTTTATATATTTACCTACTTATCGTGGGATCCTTTGGAGTGTTTTTCTCCATAATTATTGTTGCCACGAGGTTAATGCTCCAAAGGCGTCATAGTGTGATTACGGATACGCATATGAATTCTCCGAACAAAGCCAATGAAACGTCTGGGGAATTAGCTGAGGATACAACAGTTCCAAGTGGATTAAATGAAATAGACGAAATAGATACAGACATTGACCTAACTACATCAGTTCCCTTACCTATAGTTTCCAAAAATGAAGTAAGTTGTGTACTCTTTACATAAAATCATTTTTTTAAGATAATACCTTCTCAGAATTATTTGGCGTACGCCCCTGCTAGCAGCCTCTTCACAAATATAGCACCTGGACATCTATCCTCAGGAGGTAACCCTGGATCGGCGCCCGGTCTTATTACAGCTCCTCTTTTGGTTGGAACACACCACTCGCCAGACTTAATAGGTATCCCGTCAAGTGCCTATGTGGCAACAAGCAGTGCTACAGCAAACTGCCAGAATGCCGTGACGGGTATTCTAGCCCCAGCGATTGTTATTGGATCCAAGGCTTCTGGTTGTCCCTTACCTGGAAGTAGTGCTATAAGTAACTATTTTGGTCAATACCCTTACATTGATTTCCATATTAAAACAATAATATTTTCTAGGCACAATGGTTCCCATAACCTCACTGGCCCAATACACAAACGCGCCGACCATCAGAGGCGGATATATAGTAAATGCTGGAGGTATGGGAGTACTGCAGCATCCGAGAAGCACACCCACGCCACCGTCGTCTTTGGCCGGGGGGTCTCCGGCACATCCACCAACGCAACCAGTTCCACCCCTTGCTCCGTTAGGCCATGCGTCGGCTTCCTTGTCTGTAAGCGGCACTTCGACTCTGCATCGCACAAAGCCGCTCATGCAGCTTTCTTATGATGGAACCGCCCCACGGACCTTGTCCACTGGCGTGGCGGCTGGTTCTCAATTCTATTATGGATGACAAGACATGATGGACTCTGAGCCCCATGTGTACGGCACAGCCCTAGCCATGGGTTCAGTTGCACCAAATGGCATTCAACCTTAGCTGGGAAATGTTGAGGAGGCGATTTTATCGCATTAGTATAAGCATCAATAGAAGATCAATAGAAAAAAAGTCTTAAGTAAGCTTAAGTTCTGTTCGTTTTCAATCATTAAACTGGATCCGGATCCCTGATGTTCGGATGATTCACGCGATTAAACTTCCAAAAAGAATAGAAACAAAATCTTAAAAAGCTCATTCTACTCAAACTTATTTTAATCCTTAAACTGAGCTAGAAAATATTCGTATATTTCAGGGCAATTTTATTGAATCTACAACACATCAGAAAATTTTATATTTCTTTAAGTAGCGTATATAATAAGTTGTAAATTTGAAGTGTTTTAAATCTTGGCTTTGTTGGTTTTATTGGGTTCCTTCAGGTATATGTATGTAATAGTTTTCAGTATCAATACATTGTTGTTACTTATATGCACCTTTTTTTCTTATTGAGTTTTTTTTCGAATTCTTTTTTGAAAAACAAGTGCCTTCCTAATTAGCGTTTAAGTAATGACTTACTGAATTCTTAAAACTTTGCATATATGTAAATATTGAAACAAACAAAGTATACATCCTACTTATTGCAAAACTAATTAGCCATTGTGTAAATATATTTGCCAAAAAATTACATTTAAAATAGTTAATACCTTAGAAGGCAAAATATACTTCGTTCAAAACTACACATTTACAAAATGTAAATAAATTCCTCATACGGAATACTAAAAGGTCAATAACGAATATAAAAAATAGAAAACACGATAATCCCGCAAACACATTGATTTTAAATACAATTGATTTATATTTGGTATAGATTCTGTATTATATACATTGGTTGAAAATCGTAGAATAGTTACCTTCTACTAATACTACTTATATAATACTTACGTTTGTAAATAAAAAAGCATACGTTCATATTTTTGTGTAATGTATTTATAGTTATAAATACTTATTAAGTATTGTTTGAGAAACTTCAATAAATAAACTGTAAATTAACATTGTATAAATACAAAATTGATTTTACTGGTGCAAAGTTCTTCAAAATTTTTCAACAAATGCATTGTTGAGCTCAAAATATGGTATTTGGTGGGTGCCTTTTTTTTGTATTTTCTTTTGGTATGTAATGTGGTACGTAAATTAAACCTCTATTCTTAGAGGTCCGCGTGAACAGAGGACGATGGAAATTATCAATGTTTTGCCCTTCAGTTCAGGACAGCCCTACCGTTTTTGGAGATTTTTCAAATTATTTCATACTGTGTAATCATAATATTTAAGGGTAATAAAAACGTTGTCAAGTTGTAGCAGCAGTGCGTTGTATCAGTGGAGGAATCATTTCCAATCCCATAATATAATACAAAAATATCGAAATCCGTATAGTTATCCTTTCATCAATCTAAGTGACTTTTTCCATAGTCAGATCAATCCCTTTTGTCAAATTACTATGGACATAGAGATCAATATGTCAATTTGTAGTAAAATTTTGATTTTTAACCTGTGTATATGTATGTACATCTGTGAATAATATGTGTGGTACCCTGCTTTGTCCGCCAATAACAGAAAAATTCTGTTGTTGAGAGCTCAATAACTTTCATATTTATTAAAATTTTTGTTTTCTAGTAACTTTCAGTAATTATAGAGCATAGTTTTAACTAAATAACAAAAAAATTATGTTCTTCAAGTGTAAAAAAATTGGCATAATATGTACGAGAAAGCAACCAACATTAGGCTAAGAGAGAGATAAAGCAAAAAAAAACTATTTTTTATTGCACGCAGTAAGACACTATTATAAAAGCAAGATTTCTATGTGAGGGCGGTTGTGCCGCGGACATAAAAGGTCTATATGAATAAAAAATATCCCTTTTTCTTTTTTTGATGAATAAATGTTTATTTTCTTACTTGCTGATATGATCACTCAGGTATAACTACTTAACTTTTCGTAGCACTGAATTAGTTATTAAATTTTGTAACTTTCTTACTTATCTAAATATTTTCATCCATAATAAAACTTGAAAATTGACATTTCTTTAGAATTCATTCGAACCCATCCTTTTTCATAATTTCCTTAATTTTCTCCTTCAATGTTTCAAAGCTATGTAGTGACACAATCGTGAATTAGTTAATGCAGAGATCTATTGGATGTTAAACTGCATTGTCCCGTGTTCAAGAACGTCGGCTTGAATTTGAGATGGTGCTCTTTAAAAGAGGCGCCTGGACAGCCAGGATTTTACTGAGACCTCAAAAATACATAAAAAGAGAAAATTTCCGGACATGCGCTGCGCAGCAGATGTAAATGTTTGAGCGAATCGCAGTCTTTGACGAACCGCTCAAAATCGTTGTGACTTTTGTCGAGGGCGGTTGTGCCGCGGACATAAAAGGTCGATATCTCACTGTTCGGGTCAGTAGCTTGGACTTTACACCCGTTTTTAAGCGTCCTCGGGATACCGTACTTTAACGAACCAAAAGCGAATGGGCCGACGGAAATTCGCAGTCTACACCTCACGGTCGAGTATACACGTGTTTGCTGCCGAACGAGTGGCTGCTCCGAATGAATGTGTGTATTTCGCATCTCAACGACGAATAAAAATATGTGATGAGCCTATAAAGCGTAAAAAAGTTTTGAAGTACACATTTCCTGTTCTTTTTCGCTGCCCAAATAAAAATATTTCTGTAATGATTTCAAAGAGGAAAAAAATCAAAGCTTTCTTTTCCATAGAGCGTCCATTTGTTACACATAAAGTCAGTGCTTTCATTTTTTTTCACAAAGTCTTCTGCAGAAATTCAACATTGGAATTTCCTATACACAATAGTTAAAGTTTTAAATTCAATTTAAACGTTAGTGACAGTATGGGTGCGCCTATTCGGTCGTTGGCACATTGATACCTCAATGTACAACATAAGGCTTCCACTATTAAAATCTCCACCCCTTTATTAGCTATTATATACATATAACCACGTGGAAACTTTATTAAGAAGACACTCGTTCTAACAACTTTAATATATTGTCTCAGAAGATTGTCATTTGGTTAATGAAAGAACAAAAAAATGAATATGTCACGTTATTTGCAAGCATATCTGCTTAATGACACCTTAATTGTTGAACATTTACGGCTTTGTGCATCCAATCACGTCAGCATGTGCCTTCAAATCCAAAAGGCTTTGTCAAGCTATTTTTTTTTCTAATGCAACCTTTTTTGAGCTAAGACTGCCGTACAGCAAAATTATTCAGATCCAAAAAAAAAAGTTTAATAATCCGACGGCAGATGGAAATAAGCAGAAACCCTTCAGACGTCGGTGTGGCCTCTTTCTTAGTAGAGATGTAGACTCCTTAAGTAGCGGCTTGTAATTAGTAATATATTTTATATATAAACTTGCAAACGTGATATGTATTTATTTATTTAAATGTTGTTTGCGGATTAGCATAATCAAGTAATTAAAGGTAATAGGGAAAAGGTTTAACATTATGGTGGAACCCTTGTGGCATTAGTAAGTTGCTAATGATAGCAAGGTTGCCAATGATACTCCGAATTTGTAGGCTCCAATATAAAGAATTATTGCTTTAGTAAAAATAAATGCATTATTAAAATACCACCACCAGGAAAAAAATTAGAACTGTTGGCCAACATATACCTATTTTAATACACCTAAACATTTTTTCCTAGCAATCTTTATGAATAGTGATTGATATGGATCTCGCATTGTGATTGTTAATGGTGATGAAAAGTGCCAGTAAAATCTTAATTAAATGTAAATAAGTGAATATAAGTGAATAAACATGAAATAGTGGACAAAAAGCTATTACGAAATACATATTACAATCGTAAGTTATGCCACCGTCACCGTTCGACGCCTGTTTATTGTGCTGTCCGTCAATTTATTGACTGTCCTTTTCACAACTCCTACGGAGAATGGATTACATGCAAGCAACGAGTTTGATACTGCGCTTTCTATGGGTCCTCAGTACAGCAGTGGCGGATGGGGAAATGATTTTTCGCATCGATCCGCTAGGTAAGCTCTTCAAGAATAAGAACTTGATAATTATTCTAATTTTTGTAAGGTATGATACGATTTAAAACCGCAGTCTATACGTTTACTTTAAAAGCTATTCAAGAAAACCAGAAATAACGGTTATAATCTAGTTTCTTTATGATACCTGGTACTCTTCCTTTTTAATACACGCCTTTTTCTATACATTTAATTGTATTAAATAAAAGTTTATTTTTTAATTTTACAAATATAGTTTTTGTTATGGGTATAAACATTTTTGTTGCATGCTTTTGGGGAGTCCGAAATCAAACATTAAAATTATAATACCCACTGCAAGGGTATAATAAGAGAGAAAACTGCATAACAAATCTACCCATTTTGTTAATTTTTAACTCATGGAGGGGAAATATAACGCCTTGAAAATTTAATTCATATATGTATAGCAAATCAAATTCACCGAAATCGGCGGAGACTATAAGAGATAGAAATTAGTATAAAATACCTTAAATAACACATATCGTTAAGTAAAAATAAGGAAGTTTGAAAGGAGTTCCGGGTATTATATGGCCGGGAAAATTGACTATCGACGTCTTTTTTTATTGATTTTATATAAATATATTGCACTTGTCGTCAAAACGGATATCAGAACGCATAAAAGGAAGGACTTATATCGACACAGGAGATTATACTGATCAATAAAATATATACTTTGTAACATTGTACCCTAAGAATAAGTATAAAAAAAAATAAATAGAATATTAATATATTCTTCTATAATTAATAGAAGATTATACATTACACGCATAAAGGGGTGGGCACGCAGTGGCTCTCGAGGCTCACAGAACTAAAAAATCGCGGAAATGCGTCGAACTAAATCAATTCAGTTGGGAAGCAGAATAAAAACTCTATAGACTTTTCTAAAAAAAACTCTAAAAATCGTTCGATTTGAAATAAATAAGCCATTAAAACAGTTTGAATACAAAACTTTTTGTAAAAAGCTTTTCTTAACTGGCATCAGATCAAGATTTTAGATTTGGGGGCGGGAGGGCCGTCACAGATTTTTGATCAAACATTTCTTCTAGTCTCCGATCGTGCACAATCACCTCTAAAACCACTAAAGTAATTTTTAGGCTGTATATAGTGTCTCCTTGGGTTCGTCACCTACAACGGGCTACGGTCCTGCATGCGGCTAACAATTATTCAAAAATTTAATATTTCGATTTTTACTTCACTTCAAATTTACCAAGAAAGGAAAGCTCAGGAAAGATGAGAATTCTACTCAGGAATATGCGTCGATTACGACCTCAATTATCTCGAATTCGACTTCTCGTTAAAATTCGAATTTTTAACGTTAAAAACCAATTAAGCTATCTAAAACATGCATTGGTTGAAAGGTTTTTTCAATATCTATTTCACTTACTTTATGAGGAATAATACGAATAAAAAAACAATGAAAAGAATTTTTTTTCTCAGCAGTATAGCAACTACTTATCACTGCTTAAATCTAAACTACTTATAGTCCATAGTAAAGCAGTGCAGGAAAAAAACGCACAATGTATAACTTTTTGGTGTGTGCGTAGGCAGCAAAAAGGTTTTAATATATTGTTAATAATAATTTGCGTACTCAAGATATAGTCTGAGAACACATGCCGACAATTTCCATTTTTTTTCCCACCGCGCAAAATCTTCACTGCTTTATAACCTTTAGGCTCCACTGAACAAAAATCATAACTAAAATAAAATAGGTTCTACACCTACAGTTTACGCGGTATACCTAAGAGAAGAAATAAATCAAATTTTCCCATATATTAAGGTATGATTATATATTATAAAGGGTATATATTGAATCCAAAATTAATGCGCGGTATGATCTGATTTTTGGGGAAAAATAATACAGGCAAGAGTTTTAAAATTTGAGTTTGGATGAGATGAAATTTCCAAAGATATGGTAACTGTGAGATGCCATTTTTAACTGGCGTTGGTATACATACATTTAAAAAACGATATGTACTAACAAAAATGATAGTCAAAGCAAAATTTGATCAATTTCTTCTCTTAAGTGCACCGCAGAAACTGTGGGTGATGAAACCTATGTGTTCTTATGTTTGTTCTGGACTTTGGAGCAGGTGAAATTATGCGTGGAGATTTTTTTCTGTCGGCCTGCCGTAAGTGGAGCTACTTTTTTAATGCATCGGCCTGTGCACTGCTGAGCGTTATATGCACTTCTTGGTGTTTTGGAGTGTGGCTGTTAGGGTTATTTTAATCTGTTACTTGAATTCTTATTTCAGCTTTTTTTGGTTGTTTTAAATTACTAAATCAATTCTAAAAGATTTATGTAGGTCTTGTTATGGTTATGGCTTGTTATTGTTTTGGTTTGGTTTATGGTTTTTGGTTATATTTATTAGCAAAAAAATGAATTTTTAAGATTTATGATCTGCGTATCCAAAAAAGGAAAGCTAACTTCGGGCGGAGCCGAAGATGATACACCCTTGCAGTTAAGTAGCAGTTTAAAATATATACTATATAAATATATACCGGATCGTATATAGTTGGCCGATCCTTGTGAGAATTTCACTATCAAATCTAATGAAAATGTTAGAAATATCCCCTAGCATCTTTAAAAATAGCAAGTTTGTGTAATTTCCAATCGTTCAGCATTCAGCAGTTATATGGCAGGATTCGGATATATTCAGCCGATCTTTATGAAATTTGGCAGGTCGACTTGCCCATAACATAATCTCTATTAAGTCCCAATATTCTAGCTTAAAAAACAACAAAGTTATGCCAATTCCGACCATTCAGCTATATAACAGGTATTGGTTATAGTCGACCGATCCCAGCCATTCCTGCTTATATACTGCATGCAAAAAAAGAAGGATGCTTACAAAGTTTGAAGTGGATAGAGTTTTCTATTTCAGTTGAGGGACTCAGGTGGGGATCCTGATCAAGAATTTCAAGAATTCTTAACCAAGATCAGTGGTTGAGAGTCTGGCTCTGACTGGTGAGTTGTGTATGTGTGGGGTGTAAGGATCTCAGGAGACTTTAATAATTTTGGTCAAAGGGATTGGTCGACTATATTCTATAGCTTCCATCGGAAATAACAAAACGTTGGTTTATAGAAGATTTTGGGTTTTTCTTTTAAATTTATATTATAAAAAATCGCCAACTATATCCATTATATGTATGTATATCTACTCCGATACATTTTTTTTTTACTCATAGAAATGTTAAAAAATGTAAAATAATGGGTAAAATAATAGTCAAAATTAATAGTTTTGGAGAACTCCCCGGGTTTTGAAACATGAGATTTGGGAAAATCGTTGGGACCAAATATTTTTGGCATTTAAAAAAAAAACACTTGTAAAGTTTTAAATACAATGAAGGTGGACCTTGTAAAGTATATGTACATACATATATCAATGTAAAAAAAAATTTTTCAATGTAATTGAATCATGAAATTTTTAATAATTACATTGTTGGAATACTTAGAACAAGTCACGGAACATCGCGTTTTTTAAAATTTTTTTGTTGCTTTTTTTTTTTTTTTTGCTAAAATTTTTTGCACCAATTGCACCAATTTTGCCGCCCCTTAGTCTTGGCGCTCGGGGCGACTTGCTAGTGCTGGGCTTAATAGATCGTAGTGGTCTTAGTTTTCTTTTTATTTGCATGTAACAAATAAGCCCAGCCTTTTTGAATAAACCTGAATTTTCCACATGCGTAGACAATACCGGGATATGGAAAACTGAAGGTATTGTTGCCGTTGAAGAGGTCAAACGACAGGCGATGTCAAGCAAAGCCGGCGAAATCAGGGGACGTCCACTGTGCAGTTTCAGTGTCGCAATTTTTGTTGGTTCTTTCGGACGCGAGAATAGTGAATAGGGAGCGTGTTTTCTTAGCAAAGTGGTCTTAAGTCTACACAAACTTCACTCAGAAGCATAATGGTATAAAACGACTTACTATTGCGCTATTCACCCAGGTTTTTATGTTTTTTCTAGCATTGCTTTCGGCTACGCTGCGAACATATCAAAAAGCAGCATGTGACTCAGAACAAGTTTTCATTGCTTGTCCCCGCGGCACCAGTATTTCCATCGAGTTTGCTCAGTACAACAAGTATGTAGCAAGAGGTAAGTGGAACCCACATATTCATACGCGCATAATCATACATAAATGAATTAAACAGATGGCTACAGCATAGAGGATCTGTGTCCCGTTTCTGGCGAAAAAAGTCCGCAAATCCGTGGAAAAGAAAAGCACTTGCTGAGAGGATCCATCTTCGGTTCATTGCAGCAAAAAGAAGCGAACCAGCGCATTTCCAGTGATGAAAATGGGTTTGGTTTCACTATGCCATCCATTAGCGAAGATATCACAACCACAAAATCAAGTTCGAAGGTAGCTGAGAATGGTACCACTGTTAATTTCCAAGATATTCAAAATAGTTACGAAAATAGTGAAAATACGCCAATAAGCTGCATGTGGCCAAACGCATTACAGGTAAAAATCAATTATTTCAATATTCTTTCACTTAAAACCACACACTTTTTCTGCCAGGAAATAGATAGAGCTTTTAAATTGTAATATTTTACATTCAAACATTTATTGACATACTTAAATATATCAAATGAGGTATATAAGGTTTCTGCTATAGTTTAGTTTTTCTGCTATAAAAAATAAAATTTAATGAATTTTTCATTTATTCAGTAAAGTTCATTCGATACACTTACGTGTGCTGAGTATACTCTACAAATTTCAAGACATTCGGTCAATCAGTTTTTAAGATACAATGGAGGAACATTTTGTAAAATGCGATAACTTTAAAGGCGTTTTTCTTAACGACAAGTTTACCAACTTGATCTTCTGCTTTAAGATTAGATCTTTAAGACTTATTTTAACTTTTGAAAATGACTTTACCTCCTTATACTAAACATGTTTAAAAATCAATTTATACAAAATAAATCAAATTTTTTGAGCACGGCATTTTTTGATGCCAACCTTAATAAGTATTTTAGCATCCCAGAGTCAGGATCTCCCTTCTTTGCTGCCTTACGAATCTGTTGTTTTTCCTCTGCATTTTCTACAAAAAGTCGAAACAACACATATCGACTTAGTGCATTAATTAATGCCCACTATGATACAATAACTATAAAGTAGTCTTATCGACAAAATCTAGACTTTTAACAGAATGACAGATTGTGATTGAGTACTGACAATCATGTCTGTAGTTAACAATTTGACGGTAATAAGGGTTTCTTTTAGTTATTATTATAAAAATGTTCTTTTTAATTGCTCTCCACATTTTTCTATAATATATTTAATTATTTTGAGTTTGAAATTATTCACTGTATTTGTTTTTGAACAGATAATGTAAAATAAATTGTATTTTTAAACTAGAACATTTACATCTTTCTCTTCATAGATGTAAAAATTTCGTAAACTCATCTAGCTAAAATACTCATTATTCATATTCATAAATTTTTCTCATGAAAATAAGCTTGTAACAAAAATAGAAAAAGTCTTCTTTTGGACAAAGTAAAGGTTAAAATTTTTAAAAAATATGTATGCACCACACTGGATGTTAAGGGATTATCATTCGAATGATATTTCAACGACGAGATTACCTTTAAGGTGGTCATTATCATGGTCCCCTCAACCCTGATGCAATACAAATGTTCGTACGTTTTATGTAATACTCAATAGATATGTTTCGGCTGCACCCGAAGAATGTTTCTCTTCGTTATCATATCATAAAGTTTTTACTCTCTTTATAATTTTATATTAAGTACTCCTTGCTGCAAACAGTGGTTGATGCGTGCCAGAAGAAAAAGCACTGTAAGTTTCACGGTTCTTCACAATATTCGGACCTAGGCGCAAGCGGTGTAGGCGACTCCACTGGGACAAGTAGTTATCACAGCAGCACAGTTAGCACCAATTCCTTAAGCAGCGACCCATGTCCTAAGCTCAGAAAAATCGTGGAAGTAGCTTACAAATGTCGTCCATGTAAGTTCGGATTAGACAAATCAATTCTCACTGTGGGAACCATAAGTCGCAATCTTTATTAGATTTAAATACATACAACTTGACATTTCTGATCACATGTATCTTTCAGATGAGTTTCGAAGCAAGGTGGCATGTCACAATGATGTCGCCCAGCTGGAGTGTAACCCATATTCGCGAATAGCCATTTATAGTGCAAGTTTCGGTAGAACCGAGTACGAAAGCATCCAGTGTCCTCAACCTCAGGGAGTTCGGGAAGAAAGTAAGTCTGAAAATTTAAGGGTCGAGCCCTTTCATTAACCCGGTTGAGGTGTTTATAGCCTGCCTCGCCTCATACTCAACGGAGACAGTAATGCAAATTTGCCACGGGCGTCGGCGGTGCAACTTAGCAGCTGATGCAAACACATTCGGCACTCCCTGTCAGAAGAACTCTCGGATGTACTTGAAAGTGGTTTACACCTGCGGTAAGTGACTTACCGTTGCCATCCCTGGTGACAGGTGTTGCGTGAACCTAGTATGGCCGTATAAAAGACGCACACGATATAATAAAATACGTTTTTGAAATTTCTGATCCGGTCCAGTGCCCATGCAAGTACTTAAGGAGCATGACGCATCAGAAACGGAGGCAGACGAATCCGAGGACTTTGAGGGTGATGTCAACGATCTTTACGACGATGAACTTAACTATAAAGAGTCAGAAGCCATTCCAAAGCTGTATAGCAACACAACAGCTTCTGGTACCCGTAATAGCTCTGGAGGAAGTATATCAAGACCTAGTGTTACATTGTCGAGCAACCAGACCATGTCGAATAGCTCCGTGGTTTCGGCAATCGATCCCGTAATGACTCATACTGCTGACTTAAGCTTGGAGGGTAAGGAATTGTAGATATAAATTCCTATTTATGTTTACATTTAAGTTCCCATATTATAAAACGTTTAGAGAATATTTAAAAAAAAGTTTATATAATATAGTATGTATTATATAAAGCATAGTAGTAATATTTTTATATAATATAATTTTCGCACAGCTCCATCTTCATTAAGGAAATAGCAACTATGGTCCAAAAATATTTTTGGTGTTTTTGGTTTAGTTTTAGTGTTAATAAATAAAATCAACATGTATTTATTCTAAAATGCTTTTATTTACATTTTCATTTTTAATGTAGGTGTGAAAACATCGGCAAAAAGAATAATTCATGGAATTGTGATTTGTTTTATGCTATCTCCTTAAATTGAAATTGAAAGTTTCATTTATCTTTACGAGTTGCAAAATATGTGCATGAATCCATCATTCATTTTCATGCGATAACCAACAGCAATCAAATTACACATCTTTATATTTCCATTCCTAATCCTATTTCATTTAATTTTGAAATTATTTGTTTTTATACCCTTGCAGAGGGTATTATAATTTTGGTCAAAAGTGTGCAACGCAGTGAAGGAGACATCTCCGACTCTATAAAGTATATATATTCTTGATCAGGATCACCTCCTGAGTTGATATGAGCATGTCCGCCTGTCCGTCTGTCTGTCTGTCTTTTTCTACGCAAACTAGTCTCTCAGTTTTAAAGCTATCCAGTTGAATCTTTGTACACACCCTTTTTTCTGTTGCAGGCAGTACATAAGTCGGAACGGCCGGGATCGGTCGACTATATCCTATAGCTGCCATATAACTGATTGATCGGAAATGTCATAACTTCGTTGTTTTTCCATTTCGAAGGATGGGACTTTCTATGGATGCTAACTTGGGCAAAATAATTCGATATGCCAAATTTCATAAAGATCGGCCAACTATATGCGATCCGCTATATATCTAATAATATAAGATGCGTGGCGCCACCTAGCGGACTGCGACTCAACTGCAAGGCTATTTCAACTTCGGCTCCGCCCGAAGTTAGCTTTCCTTTCTTGTTTTTTTATTTTGTTGGATATAATATCCATATAAGGGGTAAACATTTATAAATACATATAAATCATAAAATGTACATGTAATAAAAAATACACGTTAAAATTTTCATTTAATACAACATTGCCTGACCAGACGACCAGGAACGCTTATATATTTACCTTCTTATTGTGGGATCCCTTGGAGTGCTTTTATCCATAATTGTCGTCGCCATTAAGTCAAAACTACAAAAGCGTCATGGTGTAACTACTGATACACACTTGAATTCTTCAAAAAAAGGCAATGAAGTTGCCGGGGTATTAGCTGAGGAAACAATTATACCTAGCGGATTCAATGATACAATTTCAGAGATAGATGCAGATATCGACATGGAAACTTCGGTGCCTCTACCTATTGTGTCCGAGAATAAAGTAAGTTCTGCAGTTTCTTTGTCTACTCACCTTTATAAAAGATAATATCTACGCAGAATTATTTGTCGTTTGCCGCGACTGGCAGTCTGAACAATGCGCCTGCCCATATATCCTCAGTGGGAAATACAGGATCAGCCGCTGGTATAATCACAGCTCCACTTTTGGTTGGCGGTAACCAGTCACCAGACTTATTAGGCCTTACGCCAAATACCTATGCAGCAACGGGCATTGGCAACCGTCAGACCACAGTGTCAGGAATTATGGGCCCGGCGATAGTTATTGAATCCAACGCCTCTGGTGGAATCCTACCTGGCAGTAGTGCCATAAGTGAGTATTTGTGACGTGAAATGTATTTACATAGATATGAATTAGAGTGCAATATTATTAAAAAGGTACAATGGTTCCAATAACCTCGCTGGCCCAATACACAACAGCGCCGACCATCAGAGGCGGGTATATAGTAAATGCTGGAAGTATGGGGGTTCTACAGCATCTAAGAAGCACACCCACGCCACCGAACTCTATAAACGGGGGTTCTTTAGCATTTCCGACAACGCAACCAGCTCCGTCGCCTCTAGTTATCAACCCGATGTGTCACAGGCCCTTGACCGTAAGCGGCACTCCGACGCTATGTCAAACAAAACCCTTGCAACTTTCCTATGATGGCACCGCTCCGCGCACCTTATCTACCGGCGTGGCCGGTGGCTCGCAGTTCTTTTACGGATAACAGGATCCGATGGACTGTGAGCCCTATGAATACATTCAAACATTGGCCGCAGGTGTTTTCCCATCTAATGGCGTGGTTCGGAGTGCAGACTGCTCTGCCAGATGAGAAGTCACCAATTCCTCCCAAAAAAGTATCCAAGTAGGCTCGCAATATAAGTCCTAATCTGGAAGTGCCATGCATTACTTTTATTAATGCATTACTATGCATTCCTTTAAAAAATTTAATGATTACACAGTGTAACAGTGATTCTGAACTTTTGAAGTGACATAGTAGGAATTGTTTATTGGGTCGAGTATATCACAAAACCATGTTTGAAATGTTTGAAATAACTTTTTTTGGGAAAAGCGTTATAACTTCAACTATTTTCATTATTTTTTGATGAAATTTGTCTCGTTTTATTCAGAATTAATGAGACAACATTGATATGTGCCAAAAATGACAGAATTTTTGTAAGTTGAACCGAAAAACTGGCATCAAAATCCGCAAAACACGAATAAAAGTCGAAAACTTCAGTTTCAGGTGTAAAAATGTTGTCCTTTTTGTTTAACAAAATCGAAGATATATTTTTTTTCAAAAGCTACAACATTTAACTATTGAAAAACACCAAAAATTTTGAAATCGGTTGAAAAAAAAACGCGTTCAGGAATTTTTAAGCGCAAAAAAGTCCAGAAAAACGGTTTTTTAACCATAAATCAAGATTTTAAGGGTATTACAAATATTTCAAACATGGTTTTGTGATATACTCGACCCAATAAACAATTCTTACTATGTCACCTCAAAAATTTATTCACTTTTGTTTTTTTTGTAACACTGTGTTATCGGTGCTCTAATCTTAGCATAATTTTTTCAGTGCACTAAAAACTGAATGCTGATTTATTATGTTAATATAACGTGAGAACATGAAAAACTATATTATCTAATAGTATAATTTTAAGTTTCCAATTATGCAGCAATTTTAGTAAAAGTAATTATTTGCTGTATAAAAAATGTTTATCCCCACCTGGTAATAAAACATTTTAAATAAAAATCGTGAATAAGATGTAATGAATAAGAAAATTAAGTTATAAATCTATCAGTTATTTATTTTTTAAGAATGAATTATTATATTTTATTTAAACCAATTCATAAGTAATTCCCTATTGATAGGTTTTATATTTATTTCACTGTACCTTAGTATTCCAGAGTAACTTAGTGAGTTTTGATTTAAAATGAAAAGTGCCTTCCTTATTAGAATTTAAGAATTTATTTTATGTATATTTAAAGCCATTTCAAATGGGCAACCATGTTAAGGGGGAATACGCAGTCAGCAACGCGAAAATATACGGTTACTCATTTTTTTGTAAGAAAATTTATTACGGTTTTTTATTAATATTTTTGCATAACACTTGTCTTTACTCGGATATCATAGTTTTTTTGTTGAGAAATAATAAAAATGATCAAAGATATAACAAATTCCGTGTGATTCCTAAAAAATAAGATTTTCACCGGTGGACACAATAAGTCCCGACAGGGTGCAAAAAATTTCAAAATTGATCCGTTTATTATTCTTTGAGGTATGTGTCCACCGACTCTGGAAACTTGGTTTGGAGAAAACCTTTGTCAAAGTTATCAAGTCACAGTCGCGGGCCTGATCAACGGAATTTAAAACGCGCGTTTTCACAAAACATTTTAAAATTTTTTACTTTCGTATAAAAAATTCAAAAAAAATCTATTTTATTGAATATATGACTGCGTATACCCCTTTAAGTCGCAATTCTAAAACAGGCTATTTAGAAACATTGTAAATATGAAACATAGTGTCAAAGAAAATTGCTTTTATTGAATCGTTTTAAACCTAGGCGACCTTAACTTCCAAATATTTTGCCAAAGTTTTTCATCACAAGTCTAATTTGAAAGTGTAATCTAGGCAAATTTAGGAAAGGCATGACTTACATATGTACACATGCCTAATTAAAATCTTCATATGGTAAATATAGTGGTAATAAATAGTGCTAACCTGTTACAATTAAATAATAGTCGTGAAACTATTTATGGCCTAGGTTAGAGTTATACATATATTGTTAAAATATTCCAGTTTTATTATTTATATATGTTTATCAGTATTATTCAAAAATTATTCAAACAATAAATACAATACAATAATTAAAACTAAAAAGTTTAGAAGATTGAATTCAATATGGAATATACCCATATATGTATGTACATATGTATAAATGTGCTTATAAACTATGCGGATGGCAGTTCTGGTAGGTGACTGGTAGCCGCACGCCATAGTAAAAATAAGAAGGCTATGTGTTGATGAATGAAAAACAATTTTTGGTGAGTTTAATAAATGATACACATATTGAAAAGTATTGTTTTAATTAGATTATTTTTATAGCCCTGCAAAGGGTATTATATTTTTGATCAAAAGTGTGTAACGTGAATGAGACATCTTCGACCCTATAAAATATATGTTTTCAGGATCAGGATCACCGCCTGAGTCCATATAAGTATGTCCGTCTGTCTGTTTTTATGCAAACGAATCTCTCAGTTTTAATGCTATCGAGCTGCCATATAACTGATTGATCGGCATAGAACTGCAACGAATATGACCCTTGACGAAAAACGAATCGAATCAAATCACATCACTAGTCGCAATAATTCAAATCACTTTAAATACTACCCAACTTATTTGATGTGAATGGTATGATTTGAGTCTTTGAGGCATACTTGAGTAAAAATGAGTTTGAAGATACTCTATACTTTTTTTTGTGAATAATTTGCACGGTTATGCAAATTTGCGTGCATAATGCCGTTATTCACATTTTCTCAGACAAAAAAATCTGATTTCTCATCTATTCCTAAAACCCATGTCTAGTCTTGGCGCCACATATGGGCGTGCCAAAAATGCAATGGTCATAAAATGATAATTTTTGTATACCCCTTTAGACCCTTTTTATGACTTTGTTTCGACATCATTTTTCCTGAACCTGAAAAAATTTTAAAATCAAATAAAGTAATGCATTAATACACGAGTATGAACAAATCAAAAGGGATTCGTACAGTTCTCTAATCGGTAGCTTTGCTTTTTCGTTTTAATTTTAATTAATAGTTTCGTTACTCTTATTATTCTAATATTCAGTAGTTAACCTTTAATAAAGAGAAATGTAGATTATTCCCTTGAATCGGCTAATAGAAAGTATGGTATGGGATAGCGTGGGTGCCATCGGCATGGATGCCGAACAAAATTAAGAACATTTCAAAGTCGGTAGCAAACAAGTTTTCAGGTTAGATGTGGGCTCGCGGAAGGAAATCGCGTCATCGTCATAAAAGTTAAGCGAATAATAAATGTGACGACGGCGCTCGTAAATAATTTAAATGTAATCGTCAAAATCCGCAGTGACATTAAGCACGTGCTTACCATCCCAAAAGGCTACGTTTCGCATGCTTGTTCTTGGGCAAGGCCTTATGCTTCTAATGTGTCTCGTAAATTATAAATTAAATATTTACACCAGATTGTAAACACCTTTCGTTTAATAATATTCTTCCACCTAGGTGCGGCTACTGTCTAAAAACCAAGAACAGCCGTGGGGACTTGGGCGGTTATTTGCGCTTTTATTAATTAAATCTCGTGTTTCAGTCACAATATAAAACTAATGAAGGTTGTCGCCGTCTGTTGATCCAATATAATTTTTTTTTGGAAGATTTTCATTAAAATTGGGGTTGCGTCCTTGCGAAATGATTTCGAACAGGGACTGCAAAAAAAGTTATGAGGTTGGCAAAATTTAAGATGTTTTAAAATAAAAAGCTGTTTCAAAAAATTTTCACTAATAATAAACTTTTATAAGCAATGTTTATTCAAAACATTACACAAATGAGTTATTTATAAATTTGTATTATAAAAGTTTAAAATAAAAATTATTTTCTCAATTTTATTTTAAAACTACTCTTACATTGGAACTTTTAGAATAAGGTGTCCGAAATAAGCATAAACTAATGATTCTTTTGTCCAGAAAAATGAATTCCTAAAATTTTTCTCTTAATCAGGCTATGAGTGAGGCATAAGCAAAAGGAATCGAAAAAGTCCTGTACGATCATCATTCTAGCTTGAACAAGAAAGGAAAGCTAACTTCGGGCGGAGCCGAAGTTTATATACCTTTGCAGTTGAGTCGCAGTCCGCTAGGTGGCGCCACGCATCTTATATTATTAGATATATAGCGGATCGTATATAGTTCACCGATCCTTATGAAATTTGGTATATCGAATTATTTTGCCCAAAGAGGAACCCCCATTGAAACTCCCATCCTTCTAACTTGAAAAACAACGAAGTTATAGCATTTCCGATCAATAAGTTATATGGCAGCTATAGGATATAGTCGGCCGATCCTTATGAAATTTTTTACATAAGATATTTTGGTCAAATATAACATGACCCAAAGAAAGTCCCAACCCTTTAACTTAAAAAACACCAAAGTTATGGCATTTCCGATCAATCAGTTATATGGCAGACTGCGACTGAACTGCAAGGGTATATCAACTTCGGCTCCGCCCGAAGTTAGCTTTCCTTTCTTGTTATAAAATATATTTGTAATATTTTTTTTTATAATTTTGCGGAAAATTTTGTAACAATATCCTATGTTACAAAATTTTCCGCAAAATTATAAAAAAAAATATTACAAATATATTTTATAACAAGAAAGGAAAGCTAACTTCGGGCGGAGCCGAAGTTGATATACCCTTGCAGTTCAGTCGCAGTCCGCTAGGTGGCGCCACGCATCTTATTTTATTAAATATATAGCGGATCGTATATAGGCGGCCGATTCTTATGAAATTTGGAAAATCAGATTGTTTTTCCCAAAATAGAATCTGTACCAAGTCCCATCTTTCTAACTTAAAAAACACCAAAGTTATGCCAATTCCGATCGTTCTATGACAGCTATAGGATATAGTTGGCCGATCCTTATGAAATTTTGTACATAACATATTTTGGTCAAATATAACATGTGCATAAAGTCCCAACCTTCTAACTTAAAAAACACCAAAGTTATGGCATTTCCGATCAATCAGTTATATGGCAGCTATAGGATATAGTCGACCGATCCCGGCCGTTCCGACTTATATACTACCTGCAAAGGAAAGAAGGGTGTGTGCAAAGTTTCAACTCGATAGCTCCAAAACTGAGAGACTAGTTTGCGTAGAAACCGAGAGACAGACAGACGGACAGACGGACAGACGGACATGCTCATATCAACTCAGGAGGTGATCCTGATCAAGAATATATATACTTTATAGGGTCGGAGATGTCTCCTTCACTGCGTTGCACACTTATAAAAATTGGCCATATCGTGCTATATGATATAGCTGCTATAGGAATGATTGGTTCAAAATACAAATTTAGTATGAAAAATGTGTAAACCCTTGCAGAGGGTATTATAATTTTGGTCAAAAGTGTGCAACGCAGTGAAGGAGACATCTCCGACCCTATAAAGTATATATATTCTCGATCAGAATCACCTCCTGGGTCGATATGAGCATGTCCGTCTGTCTGTCTGTCTGTCGGTTTCTACGCAAACTAGTCTCTCAGTTTTAAAGCTATCGAGTTGAAACTTTGCACACACCCTTCTTTCCTTTGCAGGCAGTATATAAGTCGGAACGGCCGGGATCGGTCGACTATATCTTATAGCTGCCATATAACTGATTGATCAGAAATGCCATAACATTGGTGTTTTTTAAGTTGGAGGGTTGAGACACACTTTCCACACATGTTATATTTGGCCAAAATATCTTATGTATAAAATTTCATAAGGATCGGCCGACTATATCCTATAGCTGTCATAGATCGATCGGAATTGGCATAACTTTGATGTTTTTTAGGTTAGAAAGATGGGACTTGGTACGGATTCTATTTTGGACAATATAATTTGATTTGCCAAATTTTATAAGGATCGGCCGAATATATCATATAGCTGCCATATAACTGAACGATCGGAATTGGCATAACCTTGCTGTTTTTTAAGTTAGAAAGATGGGTACTTGGTACAGATTCCATTTTGGGCAAAATAATCTTATTTGACAAATTTCATAGGGATCGGCCAACTATATCCAATAGCCGCCATATAACTGAACGATAAAAAATGGCACAACTGCAAGGGTATATCAACTTCGGCTCCGCCCGAAGTTAGCTTTCCTTTCTTGTTAAAGATATGTTATCTAAATTCTGTAAGTAAGACTGTAAGATTGGTGTAGTTTTACATATGCTTAGCAAATTTTATTAGAATTGGATAACTAAATTATATTGCTGTCATTGGAAAGATTAACTATTTTTTGTTTTATTATACTTATGTTTTTATGTTTCTTCTAATTAGTTGAACACAGATTCAAGTAACATTGATTTATCCTTCTTTCCATGTTTCCTTTGTCCAGTTATTAATGTTTCCGACCGTAAAATGAGTGTGTTCAATATGTCTGTGTTTGTTGCCATCCGAGATATTTTTCGGCTGTTATACAGTCTACATTTTTTTAGCTCTTTATTATTTGGCTCTGCTGCTTCCTCGGAAAGCTCTCCGATTGATACGAGTGCATGCTCAATCACTGAAGATCCATGAACTAACACCTTGAGGACTGTAGCTGGCAAATAGTACCATGGATATTCTCTTATCAGTTCCTTAGCAGTATCGATGGCATAATCATTAAATTTTCCAAATTTATTGTGTACCCCGAAGCAACTGCTTGGAGTATAGTTACACATCGATGGATGGTTTTCATTAAGCCCTGTAATTTCAGAAGCCAATTTAAGTTTTGAGAAAAATTTCCTAGCCACATTTCCATCGTTGGACGATCCTCTACCTCCGTATCTGGGCTTTTCTACCATTATTCCCATTTTTTCCAGAAAAGCCGCTTGAATTTTAAGCTATTGGTCTAAAAGATTAAATTTTTGCTCCGGATCTCTGCTTGTTACATTTTTATAACGGACTTATAAGAAAGATGTAGAAAATATTCGAAAAAACGTATTTTCGCATGAAGTGGGGATAAACCGAATTCGAAGTCGAAACCGAAGTCGTGTTAGTATATTAGCGATTACAAATACATTTTAACGATTTTAAAATCTTAAATCTATGACAAAGATAAAAAATAATAATTCTAATGTGAAATCGTGTGGGAACACAACTAAAACTTTTGGTAAACACATTTAAGACACTTAAAAAAGGTACAAACAAAAGGGTTTCTCATATCAAGTTAGTTTTTATTAATTTCATATCAAATTAGTATAAAAAATAATTTCATAAATTAAAATAAATACCTTGGGCTTCAAAATCCATTTTAAATAATATAAATTTATAAACTTGATTAGTTACCAGCCCAATTAGAAGTGAAGCGAAATATTGCATCAGAGCTGCGATGCGCTGATGAAATGAACACGAGTTCATGCTTTTGATTCTATTTTGATTCTTTTCGAGCGAAAACCGGTTTGAAAATATAAAATTTTGACATTTTAGAGACAAACTGTGTAAAGTGAGTATAAATATTTTCTGATCGGTTTTTTTATTTTGGGCTTCTTGCGGAATCACTGTGCGCTGTAGCCAGTTGTGTTGAAATTTTTTGACTTGATTTCTGTCCATTGCAGCAGAAAACTGATATGTAGAATCTGGAGTTTCTGTTTCAATAAATAATCGTAAATTTATCGACACATGATCCAATGTCAAACGCCATACGATTCACGAGCTTTATATTGCAATTATGCTCCTCAAAATTTACTTGCTGATATTCACCTCTTCTCTTATTTTCTGGAATAAATTATTGATAAGTATAATAACGAGCTAACTAGTCAAGTATTGAAGATTATTTGATATTAACCATTATACCGATTGGAAAGCTGTCCAAATTTCAGCATGATCGATAACTTAGGTCAATTTTTATCGTCGATCAAAGTTTATAAAATACACGTGTTTGTATCAATGGACAAAAGCGAGTTCAGGGCTGTCATCAAACATCTACATTTAAAAGGCTTAAGTCCGAAGGATATCAAAGCTGAATTGGATGCAGTACATTACTACACTCCAGAAACAAAGAGACAGTCATCACAGTGGATTTTCAAGGGTGAACGGGCTCCGAATAAGGCAAAAACTGTGCCATCGGCCGGCAAAGTAATGGCCACGGTCTTTTGGGATTCGCAGGGCATCATTTTTACTGACTACTTGGAAAAAGGGAAAACAATAACAGGAGCGTATTACGCGTCGCTATTGCATCGGTTGAGCGAGGAAATCAAAGAGAAACGACCCCATCTGAACAAGAAAAAAGTCCTCTTGCATCAGGACAATGAGCGTATGCACACCTGCGTTGTTTCCATGGCCAAAATCGAGGAATTGAAAATGGAATTGTTGCAGCATCCCCCTTATTCACCAGATTTGGCCCCTAGTGACTATTTTCTTTTCCCCAATCTGAAGAAATGGCTTGAAGGACGACGGTTCGCTTCCAACGAAGACGTCATGGCTCAAACAAATGAGTATTTTGAAGAGCTTCCGAAATCCTATTTTTTGGACGGGATAAAAATGTTGCAAAAACGATTGGCAAAGTGTGTAGAGCTAAAAGGGGACTGTGTTGAAAAATAAAAAAAAATTCTGCAAAAAACAGTGTTTTTATATCTTTTTCTAAAGACTTATTGAACGACCCTCGTAGAACGAACTGATGATGCTGGCGATTCACAATTACGTCTTTAACATTTGCAATCACCCAACAAGACTAATTTAAATTATAATTAGCCCGGCGATACAAATTTAATTCAAATAGCGATGTTGCAAAAAATATAAGGCGAGGTGGGCTTTAGCCCCTATAGCGAGGTTGTTTCCGGTTATCCTCCATGAGCCTGTAGGTCTGGTCCTTTATCTGGTGGTTCCAGGGTTGAGCTTTGTCTATTGGGTGTTGCATTATTACGAACGCGGGCTTGAGGCGGTCCACTGTACTTTGACACTACGTCCAGCGATAGGGTGAATTGTTTGTCGTTTCTTTCAATGACTTCAAACGGACCGTCGTATGGAGGTTAAAGTAAAGTGCGTACAGCATCATTTCGTAGGAATACATGTGAGCTGGTTTCCAGTTGCTTAAATATAAATGGTTTTGAGGTGTCATGATGAGCTGCTTGTGCTGGACGGATCTCTTGCATGATTTTTTTTCAATTCTTTGGCGTATTCCGATTGGGATTGTATTTTGTTTGATTGGTGAAAAAACTCTCTAGGCAACCTAAGCGTAGGCGTTCTGTATACTAGGTGTGCTTGAATGTCCGGTTTGTGCGAAGTTCTCAAAAGAATTATTGGAAGTTTCTAAGCTGTGCGAAGTCCTCAAAAGAATTATTGGAAGTTTCTATGGACAATTTGTCGGGTTTTTGAAAATGATGGCAACTTTTAAGGTTCGATGCCAGCGTTCGATGATTCCGTTTGCTTGCGGATGGTATGCGGTTGAAGATTGGTGATCGATTTCCAGTAGCCTTGATAGTTCATTGAATAGCCTTGATACAAATTGTCTGCCTGATCCGTTGTGATTCGAGCAGGTATGCCAAATCTAAATATCCAGGAGTGAATAAGAGAAGATTCTACGGTGTCGGCTTGCAAGACTTCAATTGATTGTTCGCTCGAAGATTGATGTGCTCGAATTCGTGGTTGCGTAGTGTGAAGTGTTGAAGAGGTGAACGAACGTGTTGGGTGAATTTTTATCTCTTTATGCACGGAGGGCCAAACGAAACGTTGTTTTAAAAGTTTTATGTTATAGCTGCTTTAACTCCACCGTTAGCAATGGAATATTTACTGCCTTTAACTAAAACGAGCTGGTGTTGCAATTAAGTAGTTTTTGGAGCTCTGGCCAGCGTAATTGCGCATAGCTTTTTTAATAAAAATTAGTCTAATTGACTTCGATGGCTACGATGCGGGAAGGCGTATATGCAGTTTTTTGCGTCCCCTGCTACATGTGTTATGGATGTGGTAAATTGTCCTATAACATCCAATTGGCGAAGTTGCCGCGGAGATGCTTTTTCGGGTTTATGATCAAAGGGAAGGCATATGGGGTTGGGTACAAACTAAGGGTTTGTGGTCCAAACGGATGTGAAAAACCCTGCCTTCTAGCATGTTTTATTCGAAAATAAATTGATAGCAGTTTGCGGGCGTACGTGCTATATTTTAGTTGCGTTTCTCAGAATATATTGCTAAAGAATCCCATTGGTTGGTATTCCGAGTTTATGACTTGATGGTTTTACATCTCCCACTCCCACTATTTTGATCGCTGATGCTGATGTTGATGTGCTTAGCGAGAGGTTTGTGTTCGGTACAAGGTGTGCCAATAGCGCAGCTTGTGCTAAAGAATTTTTGCAATTGTTAAAGTGTTGTATCGTTTCTGTTGTCCAGTTGATTGGGGTAGAATCGTTTTAGTGGAGCTTGATGTTGAACAGCATTAGGGAGGAATCGTCTGAAAAAATTGATTACTGCGAGGAATCTTCGTAATTATTTGGCCAATTTGGGTAAGCGGAAATTTTTAATGACTTTTACCTTGGTCTGTAGTAGCCTCATATGGTGAATTTTATGTCCTAAGAATTCAATTGATTCTTTTCCGAAGTTTTCTGGGGTTTATCGTGAGATTCTACTCTTGCAGTTTCTCAAAAACTTGGCGCAGGTGGATGTGATATTGTCGTATGTTGGCCGATGCGACTGTTATATCGTCGACTTAAACCAAGACAAAGTCTTAATCTCTGAATGCTTTATGCATATAGTGTTGAAATGTTTAAGCTGCTACAATCCAAATGTCATGTGTGTGGTTTCAAACGCGGTTAAGCGCGGTTGATCGATCTTGGAGAATATAGTATTTCCATAAAACACGTAGGTGCAATCATGTATGAATGGTAGCGGGTACCGGTCTGGTATGGTTTGCACATTGAGGGCGTGGTAGTTGCCGCATGGTCTCCATTCAACAGTAGGTTTACGTACCATGTGTAAAGGTTAACCATATGCGCTTTTATAAGGACTTTATACTCCCTTTTCCATTAAATATCTCGTTCTTTGCTGCTCGGAGTTTCTCTGGAGTCAGTTTTCGTAGTCGCGCGAAAGGTGGTGAAAGGTTTTTGACGATGGACGATGTGTGATTGTGTTGACTTGTGTGATGTCTTTGAATTCTTCCAACAATTGAGCGAATGTGTTGGATGTGTTGATATTTTGATAATTGATGAATTTTGTTGTGTGAGGATGCCACAGCATTTCAAAAGTGTTTTGGCATCAACTAACCTAGCCTCTTTAATGTTGACGAGGAGGTTGTAGTGGTGTTGGAAATCTGATCCAATGATTGGAGTATTGGTATCAGCAATAACAAAATTTCAAGTGTAAGGACGACGTAGTCCCAGGTCCAGTGTCAAGCGGATGGTGCCGTATGTTTTTATTTCTGTTCCGTTCGCTGCAAAGACTATATGGCAATTGGTGTTTTGCATATGCTTGTGAATAGGCGAATTTTGTGATGAGGAAAATTTACTTAATCTGACGGTTGCGCTTAGTTTTTTTGGTCGTCCTCTTTCAACACTGTAAAAGATCATGGTTGGCTGCAGCGTTGTGCGTCTCTGCTATACTTGTTGTGGTACCAACAAAGGTTTTTGGGACGATCTGCCGTTAAGGGGTGTGTTGTTGCGGTAATGATTTAAGGGTCGCTGATTATTTGTGGCACGCGTCTGATTGTAACTGTCCCAGTTTGCTGTTCCTCTGCTAAAGAGCGCTTTCGTTATAATCGAGTCGCCTGGACAGTCTTATGACGACCGCGAGGCTTCTTGATGGGACTGCTGTCGTTTTTTTTTTGAAAAGGTACGTGGTTGGTAGCATCATCATTTAGTGAGTCCATAACTGCTTCGGCTGCTGTTGCCATTTGGAAGAGTTTGATCTGTGGTGAGCTTCCTATCATGCCAACATCATGCCAACTATCTGGTAACGTTTTGTGTGTCGTGAATGGAGGAGAGGTGATGAGTTATTGAGTGAAGCTTCTTGAGGCGAGTAATCTTTCAGTATGCCCAAATAGTTTGCAGATATCATGGCCGGAGAATTTATTCGTTGCTATTTGAAGTAGTTTAGTAGTCTTTATATACTCATTTAAGTGTACTCATTTAAGAGATAAAGAGCGTGTGAGGATACTGGCAATGCAAGAAATGCGAATGTGAAAGTCACCTATTTTTATGTCAGTATGTTTAAGGGCAATAATGCTGAGGACTATCCATTTGGAATGGAGAACGCGCCGCCCGCACTTAAATCCAATAGAAAATCTATGGGGCATAATTTTTCAAAAGGTTTATGCCATGGAAGACAATTGGGACCTTAAAGAATTAAAATAAGCTATTAATCAAGAAGGGGCAAAAATCGACAAATCTTATAAACGACATAGGATGCTCTAATTAAACTAGCTGAAAACTTTTCTGAATTTTTTCTTTTTTCCTTTATTCTTAATATTACGAGTTTGTCCAACATACTCATTAAATTTTATTTTTCCATAAGAAAAAGTTGTTTTAATATTATAATGATCTTCATTAGTTAGAAGTTCATCGAAGAAAATAATCCAAACACAAGATCAGATAGACAAAACACCGAACAATAAAACTTATTTTTAAACGGGTTTTTAAACTGCATTAAAGTTACTTATGAATTATGGTAATATTTGTACAGCCCCTAATTAATTTAATAATTTTGGGTTTTTATACCCTTGCAGAGAGTATTATAATTTTATGTGTGTGTATAATAAAGTGTGCAACGCAGTGAAGGAGATATCTCCGACCTATATATCCGACCCGAGTATATATTCTTGATCAGGATCACCTCCTGTCTGTTACTACCTATCAAGTTAAAACTTTGCACACATCCTTCTTTTGTGTATATAATTCGAAACGGCCGGGTTTTTTTGACTTTATCCCAAAGCTGCCATATAACTGAATGATCGGAAATGGCACAACCTTGCTATTTTCAAAGATGCTTGAGGCTGTTTCAACATTTTTATTAGAAAATTTATTTGATGGTGAAGTTCTCATAAGGATCGGTCTCATAAGGAACTGCAGGGATATACATATCAACTTCGGCTCCGCCCGAAGTTACCTTTCCTTTCTTGCTCTTTTTTTTGCAAAATAAGAATGCGTTTGTTCCTTATAAGGGTATATATAAATATATTTACAATATAACGACCCCAACTTTTTCCCTGTAGAAATACAATTTCTACAAAGTATTTGAGCAACAATTTTAAGGCGCCCACAAGTTTTAGCGCTACCGGAAGTTGCTTGTGAGCGCCGTTGGGAGTAAACTAAAAGAAAAATCTTTAGGTGTCAGTTTAATTTATTTTAGTTTAATTTGTTTTAAAAATTTAAGTATGTTAACTTATAAAAAATTTTTTATTGTTGTTGCAAAGGTGCACTTTACATTTATTGCATTTCGAACTCCAATTTCAACCTGTCTTGCACAATCTGCAACAACCTTTTCCAGCAAATAACATACCACTCAATGTTCCAATATATCGTAACGCGAAGAAATTGTAGGATCGGGCTGAAACCTATATTTGTTGGATTGATTCGAAGATACACTGCTTGATGGAGACCCCAAGGATATGACTGAGCTTTCTCTTTGTGCATTTGATGGCTGACCGTCTGTCTATTTCTATGGAAACTAGTCTCTCAGTTTTAAAGCTATCGATTTCACGGACACGTCCAAGTTTTAAGTTAGAGAGATGGGATTTTTTGTGGAATTTATTTTAGGCCAATTTATTCGATCTTCCACTGAACGATCGGAATTGACACAACATTGATGTTTTTGATTATATAATGTTTGGAGTTAATACAGATTCCATTTGGAGCAAAATCATCGGATCTATAAATTTTCATAAGGATCGGCCGACTATATCCTAAATCTGCAAATAACTGAAATGACACAACCTTGGTATATTTAATGATGCTTGGAGCTTTTTTCAACATTTTTATTAGAAAATTTATTAAATCTTGATGTAGCGTTAGCTCAGAAAAGTTTTTGAATAAGTTTTAATGCAAAACTATTTAAATTCCTAATTTACAAATGCATAACAAAGTTCAGTGAAATCAGCCATTTTTATAATAGTTACATTATGCTTCCCTACTGGATTGTTTGAGTAGGTATTTCAAAATCGTATGCAAAAATTTGTTTTGGGGAATCTATACTTTGAAAGGTTAAGTAATGATTGGGCGGAAAAGATGAGTTCGAGGTATAGTCGGTATTTTCTTGTTTTTTCTTTACAATTTAGTTCAATCTTGATCAGCAGCACCTCCAGAGTGAATATAGGGTGCCCCAAGAAAATGTAGGTCAGTATATTTTATTTTTTTTTAAATGAAACGATTAAATATTTTCAAAAGCCAAATTTCTATTTATATATCACTGTGGACGGAAGTCCACGAGGTGACGACCTGCATGCCTAGGCGTGCGCGAGGAAACTCTATATATAGCCGAAGAACTAAAAATTTTCTGTAGGCAACCGATCTAAATGAATGATATACCAATCGAAAGGTATTGTTTCAATTAGATAATTTTTGTCGAAACATATTCAAAAAGGTTTGGGAGAAATTAAGGTGAAAGTAAAAAAATGTTTAATCACTAAAGTGGGGCTGGTGGACACATTTTAGTCCCCAGATAGAATATTTTTATATATTTGCATTCTAGAGCTAAATACGCGTCGATTGGTACCTCAATCCGACATTTCATTCAGAAGTTATTCGAAAAATTCGATTTTTTCTTCTTCTTCAAAATGAAGCCAGTTGTCGGTTTGTCTGTTTGCACTATTTTTTTCTTAAAAATCCTGAAAAAAATTGGAAAATGTTTGTTACTATCATATGAGCAACTATTGTTCTACAACTTTTTGAAATACCTTAAGCTTACGTCAAAAAATTAAAAAAACTTTGTTAATGAAAAAATTCATAACTTTATAATTAAGAAAGATATTAAAAAGAGCTTTACACCGTTGAAATGGTTTTTTAAATATCAATTTCACTTTTTTTGAGACCAAACGTCTATATAGTACACAAAAAAAAATACACTGAAAATAAAGAAAAAAAATATTTTTCAAAATTTGGTCGACTGACCCTTTTTATATTGCACGTGAAGATAGCTTTTGAGATGACGCAACTTTTGATATATCGCTTATATCTGGCAAAATCCGTTAACTCAAGATATAGTCCTGTAAGTGCAGCTACCCATTTTGTGCAGCCTCCTGTGAAGCTTGCATTTACACATGCAAATACAAATCAAATACATGTGTGTGTATTTGATTGGCAACTTTGCTTTTTTGGAGTCTGCATATCAATATGGTCAATACCCTAAGAAATATGGAGCATATCTTTTTAGATTTTAGTTTATTTATTTAAAAATAAAATCCAAATAAAAAAGAGCTTAAAAAGTAAAACGTAAACATTGACTCAACTTGGACTCGAACCCAGGCCCTCCGTGTTAGGAACCACGACGCTCTCCACTCGGCTAACCTCGAACTTTGTTGTTTGATGGCAACTTTTGTTGTAATTCTGCTTTGTGTTTCAGTGTCTCATGTCATAATGAGAAGACTCACAAGATTGGTACATACTTCAACCGACCCGGTCCGACATTTCTTTCAGAAGTTATTCAAGAAATTCGATTTTTACCGTTTTGTTCAAAATGAAGCCAGTGTGTCTGTTTGTCTGTATTTTTTTCTTGGCAATCCTGAATAAAATTGGAGATTTTTGTTATTGTCATATGAGCAATTATTGTTCTACAACTTTTTGAAACAGCTGTAAAAATCTAATTTCTTGAATAACTTCTGAAAGAAATGTTGGACGGGTCGGTTGAGGTACCAATCTTGAGGTCCCAAAGAAAAACAAGAAAAGCTAACTTCGGGCGAAGCCGAATTTGATATACCCTTACTGTTGTGCCATTTCCGATCGTTCAGTTATATGGCGGCTATTGGATATAGTTGGCCGATCCCTATGAAATTTGGCCAATAAGATTATTTTGCCCAAAATGGAATCTGTACCAAGTCCCATCTTTCTAACTTAAAAAACACCAAAGTTATGCCAATTTCGATCGTTCTATGACAGCTATAGGATATAGTCGGCCGATCCTTATGAAATTTTGTACACAAGATATGTTGATCAAATATAACATGTGTGGAAAGTCTCAACCCTCCAACTTAAAAAACACCAAAGTTATGGCATTTCCGATCAATCAGTTATATGGCAGCTATAGGATATAGTCGACCGATCCCGGCCGTTCCGACTTATATACTGCCTGCAAAGGAAAGAAGGGTGTGTGCAAAGTTTCAACTCGATAGCTTTAAAACTGAGAGACTAGTTTGCGTAGAAACAGACAGACGGACCGACGGACAGACGGACAGACGGACATGCTCATATCGACTCAGGAGGTGATCCTGATCAAGAATATATATACTTTATAGGGTCGGAGATGTCTCCTTCACTGCGTTGCACACTTTTGACCAAAATTATAATACCCTCTGCAAGGGTATAAAAACCAGGCATACCAACTCCGCCAATACTTTTCTAATATTTATTATTTTATATCGCACACCCAAAATAAATTGTTACATTCAACAATTGGTTTAACTAGAAAAACTGGAAAAACGTAATTTCCAGTTTTTTAATTTTTTATCTTTGCGCTTTTATTTTAGATATAATACATGTTTATTATATGATTGATCGGATATGCCATAAATTTTTTTTTTTTATAAGTTAGAAGGATAGAATTAGTACAGATTGCATTTTGGGCAATCTTATCCAATTTGTAAAATTTTATTAGGATAATTGGCTTAACTTTGTTGTTTTTGAAGCTAGAATGATGGGACTATCTATGGTTTCCGTTTTGGGCAATCTAATCCTATGTTTCATAAGAATCGGCCAACTATATCCTATACCTGCCATATAACTGAACGATCGGAAATGGCACAACCTTTCTATTTTTAAAGATGCTTGGGGCTGTTTCCAATATTTTTATTAGAAATTTTTTTGATGGTGAAATTCTCATAAGGATCGGACAACTATATAGGATCCGATATATATAATAATAATATAAGCTTCTGCTTAACTGCAAGGGTATATCAACTTCGGCTCTGCTTGAAGTTAGCTTTCCTTTCTTGTTTTTATACCCTTGCAGAGGGTATTACAATTTTGGTCAAAAGTGTGCAACGCAGTGAAGGAGACATCTCCGACCCTATAGAGCATATATATTCTTGATCAGCATCACCTCCTGAGTCGATATGAGCATGTCCTTCTGTCCGTCTGTCTGTTTCTACGCAAACTAGTCTCTCAGTTTTAAAGCTATCGAGTTGAAACTTTGCACACATCCTTCTTTCCTTTGCAGGCAGTATATAAGTCGGAACGGCCGGGATCGGTCGACTATATCCTATAGCTGCCATATAACTAATTGATCGGAAATGCCATAACTTTGGTGTTTTTTAAGTTAGAAAGATGGGATTTGGTACAGATTCTATTTTGGGGAAAAAAATCTGATCTGCCAATTTTCATAAAGATCGGCCGACTATAAACGATCCGCTATATGTCTAATAAAATAAGATGGGTGGCGCCACCTAGCGGACTGCGACTGAACTGCAAGGGTATATCAACTTCGGCTCCGCCCGAAGTTAGCTTTCCTTTCTTGTTTTTTAATAATTTATTATATAGTGGAACTCTCATAAGGTTAGGCCTCTCATCTGTTAATTTGTTAAAACAATTTGGTTTCCCACAACTACGAAACTATTTTGGATTTTAAATACATTTTTGGGCAAATTTTTAATTAAAATTTTTTCACTAACCAAATTCCAAAACCTTTGTAAATTAAAAATACGTATAACTTCAGAGCCACTGAAGCTATCGAAAAATTCTTAACGTCTTTGGAAAGGTTTTTAATTATTCCACCTTCTTGAATGTCAAAATCTATAGAGTTAAAAAAAAAAGTGTTTTGATGTTTATCCTTACAATTAAAGTATTGCTATATGTGTGAATCGCCTGTCCAGAGGTTACTTCCATATATATGTATATATTCTATATATTATGCGTTCTGTTTTAAATAATTGAAGATCAATATATACAAAACAAGAAAGGAAAGCTAACTTCGGGCAGAGCCGAAGTTGATATACCCTTGCAGTTGAGTCGCAGTCCGCTAGGTGGCGCCACGCAACTTATATTATTAGATATATAGCGGATCGTATATAGTCGGCCGATCCTTATGAAATTTGGCATATCGAATTATTTTGCCAAAAGAGGAATCCATTGAAACTCCCATCCTTCTAACTTGAAAAACAACGAAGTTATAGAATTTCCGATCAATCAGTTATATGACAGCTATAGGATATAGTTGGCCGATCCTCATGAAATTCGACAAATCAGATTTTTTTCCCCAAAATAGAATCTGCACCAAATCCCATCTTTCTAACTTAAAAAACAACAAAGTTATGCCAATTTCGATCGTTCTATGACAGCTATAGGATATAGTCGGCCGATCCTTATGAAATTTTGTACACAAGTTATTTTGGTCAAATATAACATGTGTGGAAAGTCTCAACCCTCCAACTTAACAAAAACACCAAAGTTATGGCATTTTCGATCAATCAGTTATATGGCAGCTATAGGATATAGTCTACCGATCCCGGCCGTTCCGACTTATATACTGCCTGCAAAGGAAAGAAGGGTGTGTGCAAAGTTTCAACTCGATAGCTTTAAAACTGAGAGACTAGTTTGCGTAGAAACGGACAGACGGACAGACGGACATGCTCATATCGACTCAGGAGGTGATCCTGATCAAGAATATATATACTTTATAGGGTCGGAGATGTCTCCTTCACTGCGTTGCACACTTTTGACCAAAATTATAATACCCTCTGCAAGGGTATAAAAACAAATATCATATAAAAAACCTCTTGACGAGGTAAAGTACCGGTGACGAACCTGCATGCGAAACCCAAATTATCTGAAATCAATTTTAGTGACGAAAATATGCTATATAGGTGTACAAAATTGCATATAAAAAATATTCTTGTTCGGCACGTGCAAGAAAAACAAAAAAAAAATCATTCACGTGCCGAACTTGAATATTTTTTATATGCAATTTTGTACACCTATGTATATAGCATATTTTCGTCACTAAAATTGATATCAGATATTTTGGGTTTCGCATGCAGGTTCGTCACCGGTACTTTACCTCGTCAAGAGGTTTTTTATATGATTGTAACAATAGTTATAAAACCAAAAAGTAATTAGGACAAACTTGTAATATAAATAGCAACGCAAAAAGGAACAAATTCACAATGGAAAAGTTTGAAATTAGGTTAAATAGAGTATCCTATGTTGTTCGAATTGTTCTGGACTCGTTCAGAACTCGTCCTTGCATCTAGCTTATAAGGTTTTCTAGTAATTTTGTGTGGATTTTCGTCCATTCTTCATTAATAGCTTATTTTATTCGAAACATAATAATAATACCGGTAGGAATCAGGACCATCTATATTAAATTTGTTGGCACTTTACAATCTAGCTAAAGTTGACAGTAGTTCAAAATTTAATTTCAAATCTGTTCGTATTTGGGATGCGCTGATGTTTTTATTAATTTTAATCATTTAATTCTGGACTTGATTCTGCACTTATGTTCGGTTCGTCAACTAAGGATGGTTGCCTAGATCAGAGTTTCTTACCATGATTTTGTAGGTTTTTTTAACCAAGTTTTCTATTGTCCAAAGTTTACACACCCTTGCAGCTTACATTATTATACACTCCGTTTCACTTGAATAGCACACCCAATTTTTCATAATTACTTGTTCATCTCTCAACAATTGCTTTTTAATTCGTATCTTTATCTACTCCCTTTCAACAAAAATTGGAAGTCTGGAAATGTAACGTTTAAATTTACCATAATTTTCTTTTCAACTTGCTTCAATAACTGGCACCTTTTTTGTTTCACTTGAATAGCACATTTTAGATTTAGTGTTATTTCAGCGGTCAAGGAATCATAAACGTTTTTTGATTAGTTTGTGAATTTTAAACATAGTTTAATCATTTTGTGCAACTAGGGGTCGTGGAACGTCACTAAGTCACAAAGAACAGATCCAAATACAAAGCTATATAGATTGTGACCTTTCTGTAGCTAATATTGCGAAAAAAACTAGAAGAAGCAGAAAAGTCGTATCCAATTTTATCAACAACAAATTAAACTATGGAAAAAATATAAAAGGTCGCAAAAGTAATGTCCTTAGCGGCACAGATAAAGGTGCGATTCTGCGGGAAGCCCCAAATTCTCATGACTCTGCGAGCAATTTAAGGGAAAAAGCAGGTGTTGACGCGAGCAAAACTACTGTTTGGCAAGTTATTTTGAAAGCTAAACATCTTAAGCGTTTGAAACTTAAAAAAAAACACCGCTTAACCCCAATCGAAAGGAAGCTCCAATCGAAAGGAATATATCAACTTCGGCTCTGCCCGAAGTTAGCTTTCCTTTCTTGTTTTTTAATAATTTATTATATAGTGGAACTCTCATAAGGTTAGGCCTCTCATCTGTTAATTTGTTAAAACAATTTGGTTTCCCACAACTACGAAACTATTTTGGATTTTAAATACATTTTTGGGCAAATTTTTAATTAAAATTTTTTCACTAACCAAATTCCAAAACCTTTGTAAATTAAAAATACGTATAACTTCAGAGCCACTGAAGCTATCGAAAAATTCTTAACGTCTTTGGAAAGGTTTTTAATTATTCCACCTTCTTGAATGTCAAAATCTATAGAGTTAAAAAAAAAAGAGTTTTGATGTTTATCCTTACAATTAAAGTATTGCTATATGTGTGAATCGCCTGTCCAGAGGTTACTTCCATATATATGTATATATTCTATATATTATGCGTTCTGTTTTAAATAATTGAAGATCAATATATACAAAACAAGAAAGGAAAGCTAACTTCGGGCAGAGCCGAAGTTGATATACCCTTGCAGTTGAGTCGCAGTCCGCTAGGTGGCGCCACGCAACTTATATTATTAGATATATAGCGGATCGTATATAGTCGGCCGATCCTTATGAAATTTGGCATATCGAATTATTTTGCCAAAAGAGGAATCCATTGAAACTCCCATCCTTCTAACTTGAAAAACAACGAAGTTATAGAATTTCCGATCAATCAGTTATATGACAGCTATAGGATATAGTTGGCCGATCCTCATGAAATTCGACAAATCAGATTTTTTTCCCCAAAATAGAATCTGCACCAAATCCCATCTTTCTAACTTAAAAAACAACAAAGTTATGCCAATTTCGATCGTTCTATGACAGCTATAGGATATAGTCGGCCGATCCTTATGAAATTTTGTACACAAGTTATTTTGGTCAAATATAACATGTGTGGAAAGTCTCAACCCTCCAACTTAACAAAAACACCAAAGTTATGGCATTTCCGATCAATCAGTTATATGGCAGCTATAGGATATAGTCGACCGATCCCGGCCGTTCCGACTTATATACTGCCTGCAAAGGAAAGAAGGGTGTGTGCAAAGTTTCAACTCGATAGCTTTAAAACTGAGAGACTAGTTTGCGTAGAAACGGACAGACGGACAGACGGACATGCTCATATCGACTCAGGAGGTGATCCTGATCAAGAATATATATACTTTATAGGGTCGGAGATGTCTCCTTCACTGCGTTGCACACTTTTGACCAAAATTATAATACCCTCTGCAAGGGTATAAAAACAAATGATATCATATAAAAAACCTCTTGACGAGGTAAAGTACCGGTGACGAACCTGCATGCGAAACCCAAATTATCTGAAATCAATTTTAGTGACGAAAATATGCTATATAGGTGTACAAAATTGCATATAAAAAATATTCTTGTTCGGCACGTGCAAGAAAAACAAAAAAAAAATCATTCACGTGCCGAACTAGAATATTTTTTATATGCCCAATCCCAATCGAAAGGAAGCACGGTTGACCTTTTGCCGCGTCAATATGTCATGGTGTAACGAGTGGAAGCGCGTAGTTTTTTCTGATGAAAAAAAGGAGGGGCCAAAGCTTTTCCACCATTGGAAATTTTTTTTAATAATTTGCCTTAGACATTCCAGCACGGCAATACCCCGATTTATACTGCACGTATTGTAAAATATTTTTTAAAAGGTAAAAATGTTGAGACTCTGAATTGGCCACCATACTCGCCGGATCTGAATATAATTGGAAATGTTTGGGGATGGCTGGCCAGAAAGGTTAATGAGTCTGGCACACCATTTTAAAACAATGAAGCTCTTATTGAAGCCATTCAGATGGCCTGGGCTACAATATCCCTAGACTATATAAAAAGTCTATAAGATTCGCTGCCCAACAGGATCTACGAGGTTATATTGAATAAGGGGGGCTCAACCCATTATTAAATTAACAAAAATATATATTAAAATACTCACTATTAAATAAAAACACATTTCCTAATGTTTAAGTTCGTTAAATATACTTTAAAAACAAGATGTGCTATTCATGTGAAACAAAATTGTTGAGGAATTTTTTAAGTTTTTAAGTTCTTTTGCTACCATTTATTAATTGTTAATTTAATTTAGGTTTTGTTACTTTTCTTATATTTAAAATTGATTACACTATAAAAAGAAACTTAAACATCAGTGTGTTTTCTTTTTGGTTAAAAGATTTCAAGATTTGAAATTGCATATAAAAGTGTGCTATTCAAGTGAAACGCAGTGTATATATATCGGATCATATATAGTTGGTCGATCCTTATGTTGGAAATGTTGGAAACAGCAAATCAGATTATTTTGTACAAAATGGAATCAATACCAAGTCCCATCTTTTTAATTTTTGGCCTAACTATGTATATATAATATTAACTATATTTTGGCCAAATATAACATGTGTGGAAAGTTCCAACCCTCTAACTTAAAAAACATCAGCTATGGCATTTCTGATTAATCACTTATATGGCAGCTATAGGATAAGTCGACCGATCCCGGCCGTTCCGACTTATATACTACCTGCGTAGAAAAGAAGGATGTGTGCAAAGTTTCAACTTGGTAGCTTTAAAACTGAGAGACTAGTTTGCGTAGAAACAGACAGAAGGACACGCTCATATTGACTCAGAAGGTGATCCAGATCAAGAATATATATACTTTATAGGGTCGGAGATGTCTCATTCACTGCGTAGCAAACTTTTGACCAAAATTACAATACCCTCTGCAAGGTTATCAAAATTACAAGGTGGACAGAGCTATGTATAATTTTCTGCCTAAGGGTAGGCAACTGAAGAATAGAGACGCCGTTTTCGTAGTGTGCTTATAGAGATGTTGTGTAGATGTTTCAATCCGTATTTCTTTATCATTTTATTAAACAAATTTGAACAATTAAACAAATAAAGTAATTACATTTTTTTGGAAAGATGTACAATGCAATTTGATAAAATATGAATTATATGATGTAAATATGTAATAAATGAGTAGTAAATATATGATAGTAGTAAGTATACCATATGATATTTAAATAAAAACAAGAAAGGAAAGCTAACTTCGGATGGAGCCGAAGTTTATATACCCTTGCAGTTGCAGTGACAAGCATCTTATATTATTAGATATATAGCCGATCGTATATAGGCGGCCGATCCTTATGAAATTTTTCAGATCGTATAAATTTGCCCGAATTAGAATGCATAGAAAGTCCCATCCTTCTAACTTGAAAAACAACGAAGTTAATGCATTTCCGATCATTCAGTTATATGGCAGCTATAGGATATAGTCGACCAATCCCGGCCGTTCCGACTTATATTATATTGCCTGCAAAGAAAAAAAGAGAGTGTGCAAAGTTTTAACTCGATAGCTTTAAAACTGAGAGACTAGTTTGCGTAGAAACCGACAGACAGACGGACAGACGAACAGACAGACATGCTTATATCGACTCAGGAGGTGATTCTGATGAAGAATGTATATACTTTATAGGGTGGGAAATGTCTCCTTCACTGTGTTGCACACTTTTGACCAAAATTATAATACCCTCTGCAAGGGTATAACAAGAGAGCAAAGTTATCATCGTGCGGAGCCGAAGTTGATATACCCCTATATTATTAAATATGGTCGGATCGGATATATCACTATCAATTTAATTTTCTTAATAAAAATGTTAGAAAAAACCCCAAGCATCTATAAAAATACCAAGGTTGTAAGATTTCCCACCGTTCAGTTATTTGGAAGCTATAGTATATAATCCGCCGATCCTGGTGAAATTCTGTCATATAAAATCTGGAAAAAGTATTTTCTAGCTTTAAAAAAAACAACTAAGCTATGCCAATTCCTATCATTCAGATATATGACAGCTATCCTTATGAAATTTTATACATTGGATTAGTTTTCCAAAATGGATTCTGTATAAAGTCCCATCCTTCTAACTTAAAAAACCGCGGAACCCAGGAAAGTCTCATCTTTGACATAAGGAATGTACGAAGTATCCTTTAGGAGCAAAACCATGGTGGATGCTCTTAAACAACAGAAGGCTAAGCCGGAGTCGATCCTTGTAACGCGGTGGATGGGCATGATAGGGTATGATATGGTAAGATAGGGTATCCCTTAAAAGGCATATTAATTGAGCTAGAAGATTGAGCTACAAGATACTTTTTGTAAAATAATGTTAAATTTTGTTAAATTAATAATTTCATATTTTGCTGAAACACAATTTAACTTAATATACACATCCTTAATTAAATCATAAATTATATAATAATATAATCATATAAAAAAACCTCTTGACGAGGTAAAGTACCAGTGACGAACCTGCATGCGAAACCCAAAATATTAAATCATAAATTATATAATAATATAATGAATCATCAAAATGTACCACATCCTCGCTCGGACACAGTCTAGACTATTAGTCTTCACTATTAAAGATAGGCAACTGGGTGTGTTTGGTAATCAAAACCGCATTTGTTGTGACGGCGCAATTCTATACCCAAAATTGAAAGTAAATTAATTTATTTTTAAATTTCGAATCTAAAAGCTATGTAAGCTATATTTTATTCAGCGACCGTAATCATTATGAGTTTTATTTAAAAAATCACAAAATAATTATTATTTTCTGAGCAAAAAAATAAAAATCCAAAATAATCATTATTCTCTGAGCGAAAAAATAAAAATCAAAAATAACACAGGCCAACAGCAAAAAATCTCCACGAGTAATTTTTCCTGCTCCATAACCTTTAGGTTCCCCTGAACCAAAGTCCAGAACAAACATAGGTTCTATCACCCACAGTTTCCGCGGTATACCTAAGAGAAGAAATTGATCAAATTTTACCATATATTAAATTATGTAGGCCGTGTAATGGCTATGACCATCATTGTTTTTAGTAAATATAATTTTTAAAATGTATGTGTACCAACTAAAATTAAACAAGAAAGGAAAGCTAACTTCGGGCGGAGCCGAAGTTGATATACCGTTGCAGTTCAGTCGCAGTCCGCTAGGTGGCGCCACGCATCTTATATTATTAGATATATAGAAGATCGTATATAGTCGGCCGATCCTTATGAAATTTGGCAAATCAGATTATTTTGTACAAAATAGAATCTGTACCAAGTCCCATCTTTCTAACTTAAAAAACACCTAAGTTATGCCAATTCCGATCGTTGTATGACAGCTATAGGATATAGTCGGCCGATCCTTATGAAATTTTGTACACAAGATATTTTGGTCAAATATAACATGTGTGGAAAGTCCCAACCCTCTAACTTAAAAAACACCAAAGTTATGGCATTTCCGATCAATCAGTTATATGGCAGCTATAGGATATAGTCGACCGATCCCGGCCGTTCCGACTTATATACTGCCTGCAAAGGAAAGAAGGGTGTGTGCAAAGTTTCAACTTGATAGCTTTAAAACTGAGAGACTAGTTTGCGTAGAAACAGACAGACGGACAGACGGACATGCTCATATCGACTCAGGAGGTGATCCTGATCAAGAATATATATACTTTATAGGGTCGGAGATGTCTCCTTCACTGCGTTGCACACTTTTGACCAAAATTATAATACCCTCTGAAAAAAGAAACTGAAATAGATATTTAAAAAAACATTTTCAACGGTGTAAAGCACCTTTTAAAATCTTTCTTGATTGTAAAGTTATGAATTTTTTAATTAACAAATTATTTTAAATTTTTTAACGTAAGCTTAAGGTATTTCAAAAAGTTTTAGAACAATAGTTGCTCATATAATAGTATCAAACATCTCCAATTTTTTCAGGATTGGCAAGAAAAAAATGGTGCAAACAGACAAACTTCATTCACTTGGAAAAAGCTGTACAAATCTAATTTCTTCAACAAGAAAGGAAAGCTAACTTCGGGCGGAGCCGAAGTTGATATACCCTTGCAGTTCAGTCGCAGTCCGCTAGGTGGCGCCACGCATCTTATATTATTAGATATATAGAAGATCGTATATAGTCGGCCGATCCTTATTAAAATTGGCAGATCAGATTGTTTTTCCCAAAATAGAATCTGTACTAAATCCCATCACAAGATATTTTGGTCAAATATAACATGTGTGGAAAGTCCCAACCCTCTAACTTAAAAAACACCAAAGTTATGGCATTTCCGATCAATCAGTTATATGGCAGCTATAGAATATAGTCGACCGATCCCGGCCGTTCCGACTTATATACTGCCTGCAAAGGAAAGAAGGGTGTGTGCAAAGTTTCAACTTGATAGCTTTAAAACTGAGAGACTAGTTTGCGTAGAAACAGACAGACGGACAGACGGACATGCTCATATCGACTCAGGAGGTGATCCTGATCAAGAATATATATACTTTATAGGGTCGGAGATGTCTCCTTCACTGCGTTGCACACTTTTGACCAAAATTATAATACCCTCTGAAAAAAGAAACTGAAATAGATATTTAAAAAAACATTTTCAACGGTGTAAAGCACCTTTTAAAATCTTTCTTGATTGTAAAGTTATGAATTTTTAATTAACAAATTATTTTAAATTTTTTAACGTAAGCTTAAGGTATTTCAAAAAGTTTTAGAACAATAGTTGCTCATATAATAGTATCAAACATCTCCAATTTTTTCAGGATTGGCAAGAAAAAAATGGTGCAAACAGACAAACTTCATTCACTTGGAAAAAGCTGTACAAATCTAATTTCTTCAACAAGAAAGGAAAGCTAACTTCGGGCGGAGCCGAAGTTGATATACCCTTGCAGTTCAGTCGCAGTCCGCTAGGTGGCGCCACGCATCTTATATTATTAGATATATAGAAGATCGTATATAGTCGGCCGATCCTTATTAAAATTGGCAGATCAGATTGTTTTTCCCAAAATAGAATCTGTACTAAATCCCATCACAAGATATTTTGGTCAAATATAACATGTGTGGAAAGTCCCAACCCTCTAACTTAAAAAACACCAAAGTTATGGCATTTCCGATCAATCAGTTATATGGCAGCTATAGGATATAGTCGACCGATCCCGGCCGTTCCGACTTATGTACTGCCTGCAACAGAAAGAAGGGTGTGTGCAAAGTTTCAACTCGATAGCTTTAAAACTGAGAGACTAGTTTGCGTAGAAACAGACAGACAGACAGACAGACGGACAGACGGACAGACGGACATGCTCATATCGACTCAGGAGGTGATCCTGATCAAGAATATATATACTTTATAGGGTCGGAGATGTCTCACTGCGTTGCACACTTTTGACCAAAATTATAATACCCTCTGCAAGGGTATAATAACTTCTAAAAGAAATCGGGTCGATTAAGGTACCAACCGACGCATATTTAGGAATAGAATGCGAATATATATATTCTATCTGGGGGCTAAAATGTCTCCACCAGCCCTAATTTAGTGAATCAAAATTTTTAGCATTCACCCCAATTTCTCCCAAACCAAAAAAATTTTGAAAAATGTTTGGATAAAAATGATCTAATTAAAACAAAACCTTTCTATTGGTATATAGTTCATTCAGATCGGACACATACAGAAAGTTTTGATACACAGTGATAGGGTGAAAGTAGAATTTAAAAAAACTGCCTAAACTTAAAAAAATAATTTAAAATTCCCGCATCTAGCTGTTTTTTAATTTTGACGCCATCACTTTAAAAAAAAACCCAAATCTGATGGAAAAATTCTGAAATGACACCACTGAATTCAAACAGTAGTGTAGGCAAGGAGAGTAATATGTACATATGTATATCACTGTGGACGGCAGTCCACGAGGTGACGAACCATACCTCATAGAATGCGCTAGAAGGCTACTTTACATATTCGAGAAAAAAAATTTAATTTATGATACATATCTAATGTGAAGAAGTAAACCAACAAAATGATAGATGTCGTAATATTTTACTGTATGAAATGTCCTTACAGGTCAACGATAACGTAAAATTATATTTAAAACCCTTCAAAATCAAAACATTTAAGTGCGCGAATCCAGCGATAGTTTTATTTATTTTTATTTTGTTCTAAATAATTTATTTTTAGTTTAGTTTTAAAGCACCAGCTTCCCACTGTTAAAGGTGCAGTTAATGCAAAACCTCGTCCAAACGTGGAGATTGCCACTGAAACTGAACTGAGTATTGCATACACATATACACAAGGCCGTCTCCGTTGCAAGGCCGTCTACACAACTCTACTCAAGTCTTCATTATTAATTAATTACTTCCAGGTTTGAAGTTAGTTGGGCATGTAAAATTCTAATAATGAAATTTAATTTCATGCCCTCATCAATTGGTTGACTCCAGTCAACTCAAGAAACTATTTTCGGAATGTCGAAGATTATCTGAGAAAAGTAGAAGCTCCAGTACAAAATATACCCATACCTGTTTAGACTGTCTGGTTTTAGCATAAAAAGCATCACTTTTCCTTTCAAATAGAAGTCAAGGTCAGCGACTTCGGGGTATTTTATTGTCTTAACAAGTAACTGGTTTTGTGCGTAAATCAATGGCAGGGAAAGAAGATGTAGGGAAGAAGCTTTAGGTAATCTTCGAAAGAGAAATCATAAATATTTATATTATACCATTGATACCACTAACGCTTTGAAACCTGTGATACGGCTTTGCACCAGTGTTAGCAGATTATTTTCTAATTTAAAACCTGTTTTTATATGGCAACTAATGGCCATATAAAAGGTAGCTCGAGCATGTATGTAGTTGTTTTGATTTTAAACAGCTTACTAAAAGAATCAGTTACAATCCAGGAGTGGCGGTGTATATTGGTTTATTTGGCCATAGAAGTAATAATTCTATGCATGCTAAAAGGAATGAAGCTGTGTGCCTAATAAAAATCAGTTCATACGTACAAACATATGTATGTAGTATTTGTCGGAATTTGAACAGATTTTACCCTTAGAATTATTCGAACTTTACGTTTTTTTTTTACCCTCCGCAAAGTCAAACTTATGCTTGTTGCCGCATCTATTTAATGTCTATTACACAAGTAGCACTTTTATAGGCAACGAAACAGTTCTGTTTTGCACTGTAAAAAATTTACATTGTAAATGAATGTATAACTAAATAAATTTATCAAAACTAAATGTATAAATGTTTATTCCTAAGATAAAGTAACAGGTTGATACCCGACCCTTAAATTCGAACCTGTACACATAGTAAACATACATATATGTAATTATGTGTAATTTTTGTCAAAAGTTTATAAAATATGTATATTAAATTTCATAAGAATCGATGGACTATATAGCTGCTTATTGATGCTTGGGACTTTTTCCAAAATCGTTTGCTCAGAAATTTACGAAGTTCGCTAAGGATCGGCCCACCATATCGGATCCTGTATGTATCTAGTAATATAAACTACTAATATAAACTAATAATGATGAGAATAAATGCCAAATCGCAAAACTGATTTTGTAAAGATGAATCAACCTTTTACAGGAAAAACGACTTAAGTCCTGATTTTTGTTTTTTTGCAAAATGGTTGTTTTGTTTTCATAAAGAAGATAAGTTATTTTTTTCAGCAGCAAAAAAAATAATTTAGAGCTTCCATTTGCCACCGATAAAATCAAGATATAGAAAATCAAATAAAATTTTTTCCCGAATTAGAGACAAGGCGTATTGCAGAGTAGAGTGTGGTGAACAAAAATAAGATTTATCTGGTGAATCCAATTTTCCCACTAGTGACTCCAAATTGTTTCATTTTCACCCTCTTTTCTCCCAAAAAATATAGTTTTTTGTACAATACCTTCATATTGGTGTATCACTCATTCAGATCTCCTTCAGAAATTTTTATTTCTTCGGTTATAGGCGGGCATTTTCAAAAAAGGGTCAACCAAGACCGAAAAATATAATGTTGAATATCATCGAATCATTTCATGTATTTTTATAAGAGAATGTTTAAATCTTTCATAATTCATAATACATACCTTTTTTTTCTTGGATATAAAAATTCTAAAACAGCAAAAAATGGACTTTACTTTCATCAGTAAGATATTCCTTCTGTTGCATTTGTGATAAAAATGCATTGAATTTTTATTTCAGCTACTTCATGGCTATCTTCGCTGCTTCGCCATCGGTAAGGATCTTTCGACCAATAAACCGGGATCGGTGATCTGAAATATTTGACCTGTCGAAAAAGCCATCGTGGCTCCAAAATAGAAATTTGCATTTGCCGAGCCTGCATAGATGCATAAGTGCCACAGAACACTCATTATAGACAGATTGTCGATAAAGACTGTGAAGGCAAAAATCACATTGGCCATGCATTTTCAGCAGCGTTTCCAAAGCGGCAGCAGGACCAAGTAGAAACCCACATCGCACAAGCTGGGATAGTCTCTAAGTATGCCCATTAGTTCTACTAGGATGGTAGCAAACAGGAAGCAACATATTTAGGACTGTAGCTAAATGTGTGCAAAGTTTCAACTCGATAGCTTTAAAACTGAGAGACTAGTTTGCGTAGAAACAGGAGAGCCCTTTCCATCTACCATCCATTGGACACTGCAAAGCCACACACAGCCACCTCCTCTTAGGTGCAGACCAGCCTAACTGCCAACTTTATGGACCACGACCCACTTTTTAGACACCTGCCCAAGATTAGCAAGTATTAGGAAACGCCATTTCCCAAATTCCCTTCCATCATCCCATCTCGAAATATCCATTCCCAATATTATTAAAATCTATAAATTTTTTAAAGAATGCAACTACTTTCAAATTTAAAATGTAAAAAAAAAAAACAGAGCTGAAGGCCTTGTTGCTAGTGCTCGCCGCAATAATTAGCTTTAACATTATTTTGTATCATTGTTAATTTTGTAAATAAAATAAATAAATAAATAGAAACAGACAGGCGTACATGATCATATCAATTCAGGAGGTGATCCTGATCAAAAATATATATACTTTATGGGGTCGGAGATATGTAGTGACAACCTCTTGACGAAGTAAAGCAACGATGGCGAACCCGCATGCCACGCCCAAAATATCTGATCTCAATTTTGGTGACAAAAAAATTATATATATGTATAAAAAATTACACATAAAAAATATTCTTACCCGGCTCGTGTTTATATTTTTTATTTTTATTGTCCCACGTGCCAAATTCCCACATCTGGTTGTGGGCTGATTGGCTTGCTGTATTTTTGAACACATGAATTTCGGAGACTTTATTAGATATAGCAGACTTTTATTTTGGGCGCCCCCTTTCATATGTAACATGAATTGTACTTTCAGGACGATTTTTAGGAATTTATGGAACGCATTCCATGGAATTCCATATATGACCACATATTAAGATATTCATGATCTATGATTCAATAACTATGAAATGAGGCAATAAAGGTGTTCTTTCAAGGGGCATAGTAAGAATTTTTCGTCTATATTTATTTTATCATCATTTATACTTCAGTTTCACTGCTGAATTCTCTTTTTTATGCACGAAACATTACTGTTTACTGACCAACTGACCATACTGACCAACTTCGTTATATTGTAAATATCTTTATATATGCCCTTATAAACATCAAACACATTCTTATTTTGCAAAAGAAAAAACGAAGAAAGCAAAGGTAATTTCCGACGGAGCCAATACCCTTGCAGTTAAGTAGCAGCTTACATTATTATATATATATATATTATATATATATTGCAAAGTTTCAACTCGATAGCTTTAAAACTAAGACACTAGCTTGCGTAGTAACAGACAGACGGACATGCTTATATCGACTTAGGAGGTGATCATGATCAAGAATATTTATACTTTATAATGTCGGAGATGCCTCCTTCTGCAAGGGTAAAAAAAAGTATTTTGTATTTTCTTTATTACCAAATAAATTATTGGCCTGATTCACAAAGACTCCTTTTGCATTGTGGTGCCGATGTGGCTTAAAAGAAAGACTTAAAGCACGAAAATGAATTTTCCCATTCCTATCTAGATAAGCCTGAATAACGTATCCGTCTAAAAGGGGACTAATCATGATGTGATGTGAACGTGTGGCTATTTAGGACATTAAGTTATAAATTTTGACGTGTAGAGTAATCGAAATCATTATCACCTTTACTAAGTCCCTATATCACTGTCTCTGCAGCTTGATGTTATGATATTGTTATATGGCTCGGTAATCTATGGCTGAACTTAATGACTCAAAACAATCAATCCAACGGAACAAATATCAAATTTAGGAGCCTTGTTAGTCAGTTTTTGTGGTACAATTATGGTTTTGCCCTTAGTATTAACATTTACTTTTAAAATAGTGCACTTAAGTGCACTCCAATTCCTATACTATAACAGTTTCAACGCTAACGCAAACATACATATATATTTACATGCATATATATTTTCGAAAGGCCTGAAAGCTCGCCTCGACTCTAAAGCCTAAATATAACAACGGCAGCGCCTCGATATACAATTGAAGAAAAGTTTTTAATGTAAGAGAACTGCACCTTCCTAAGAGCACGATCGGTGGTACCGATTTCATATGTACATATGTTTGTAGTTAGCTGAACCCAACTGCCACTATGCCAGCATAACAGGATTGGATACAATACACCTTTAAGATTGCTTTGAAATGCGACTGTTACTTCACCGTTTGCACAGTGCGTAAGAGTCGATAACCGCCTTCGCGTATGTGAGTGGTGGTACCGGCTGGGTGGGAGCCCGAAGCTTGGACTCTTTGACATTAAAGATCGGCAATGGATCGGTATACGAAGTCGGAGGGGTATGCGATGGCGCGGCCTATAAAAACGCCGTATTTAGTGTGAGCTGTTTTTCAGAGTTGGCTCAGTGTGATTAAGACAGCGACAGAGTTGGCCAGTGGTGAAAGCTTGCCCGATCCGATACGAAGCGAACCGCATACCTTAATAAAAATACTGGCACCGCGAATAAGGAGACGTAAAAAGCATTTCAAGTGAGTGGTGTTGTGTTATACATATATAAAAGTGCCAACAGGGCTACAGACTTGGGCCAAGAAAGTGGAAAAATTAATTTAAAAATAACAATATTAATTCGATTCATGTATTAAATCTGGTGTCTTAATTAAAATGAAACCTTAATATTCAACCAAAACCAGCCAGAAATTCGACTATAATTCAACATAGCTTATATAAAATACCTGTTCGTTAAGAGACTTGTGAAACTGGTGTGCGCCAACCGGAAACTAATTTAAAAAAAGACAGCAAAGTGCACACAACAGCGGTACCAGCTGTGTAACCAACTTATGCTCTATACACTACAGACATACATACAAAACAACAGAAAAGCTGGTTTCTTTGCAGAAAACCTAGAAAAACTCATTGAAGCTTTTGGACACCCACGTTTGTTTCGACAATTCCTTGCGAGGTATAATAGCTTCTGGACCTTTTTAGGCTAGTTATCATCAAACGCAAAGATGCGCAATCACAAAAACAGTCATTCATTTATATGTAGTTCTGGGTGCGCTAGCTCGAAAGTAATGAGGTGATAAGAAAGTACTTGACAGCAATTTGTAGATATTATTTCCGCGAAGTATCGAGCTGGAAAGTTCACGTCCGCTCTTAAAATTTCTGATGTCATTCAAGTACAAAATTTTAATTATTTTTCTTGGTTCTTTTTTTATTATTAGTTTATTTTTCTTTAATTATTTTCTGAAAAAACTCCGGCTCTAAGAAAACTTTATATATCAGATTAGGTGGCATAAAATAGAATCCATCCGTCTTTCTCTACAAACACCAAAGTTATGCTATTTCCTATCAAGTAGTTATATGACAGCTATAGGATATACATAGGACTGATCCCGGCCGTTCCGACTTATTCACTGCATTCAAAGAAGGGAAGGATATGTATGTATATACAAAGTTTGAAATCGATAGCTTTAAAAGTAAAAGACTATTTGGACTAGTTGGTATTTGGAAAGATTCTAAAAAGCCCTTATTTTTTTTCCTCTAGTTTTTATGAACAACTACGCAAGCTTCTTCAATTTATTTAGATCCGGTCATAGCCAATAATGTGCTGAATATGACCCATTAAGTTCAAGGCGATTGGTACCTTCATTTTATAGAAAGCTTGATAGCCGGTTGAATAAAAAATGTTTTTCAGGGCACTCAAATTAATTATTTCTCAGTGTTATAACTTTGTCAGTACATCGGATATTATTTGTTATATACTAGATGGGAAAAAATCAATTTTTCAACACGATTTTAGTTTATTACCAATAAGGAAATACCAAGGAAAAAGGAAACCAATGAATTACCTGATAAGATTTTAAAGGGTTTAAATATTTATAGATACAGAAATGTATTAACGGTTATCGTAAAGTAAACAATCAAGCACTTGCATGAAATAAGAAGATGGAAACGTATTCGACTTCGCAGCTGTGCTATCAGTACGACAATCTAGCACGTCTTAGCTTATATTCATAGACAGGGGCATGGACAATAAATTGTAAGTTTAAGTTCGTATAGGTTGTATTCCTAAATAATTGTACGTATATGTACATATATGACCATTAGAAAGCATATTTATCCCTCTCTAGTGTCTAATATGCTAAAGTAACAAAACCGGAAAATAAAAAAAAAAATTTTTTTTTAAGTAAAAAAAAAATTATACAGCCACTAAATTAAACCTGATAACTATATTACCATTTACATATTTTCTATTTGCTATATTGGCAAATTACGGGCTATCAGGTAATAAACATAATTGCTTAAATTATTTTAATCAAACTATACATAAACGTAGTTGTGCAATCACGTTTTTAGTTATTTTTTACACTAACCCATTAATGACACATTATAAAAGTAATCATTGAGGGATAATTTTGATCAAAAATGAAAATATTCGTATTTGCAGATTTTATACTTGATTAACTTGACCACCTAAAAATGTGCGGTAAGTATATTTATTTTTAATTTGTAATCATAAATAATATTTATAATATAATACAAACAACAATTTGACAATTTTAACCAAAGTTATAAAAATTGGAATATTGCTGTTTTGGGGGTTCACATAGTCACTATTTAAAAAATTGGTGTAGATCATACTCAACAAGAAAGGAAAGCTAACTTCGGGCGGAGCCGAAGTTTATATACCCTTGCAGTTGAGTCGCAGTCCGCTAAGTGGCGCCACGCATTTTATATTATTAGATATATAACGGATCGTATATAGTTGACCGATCCTTATGAAATTTGCAAATCGTGCAAAGTTTCAAATCGATAGCTCCAAAACTGAGAGACTAGTTTGCGTAGAAACAGACAGACGGACAGACGGACATTCTTATATCGACTCAGGAGGTGTCCTGATCAAGAATATATATACTTTATAGGGTCGGAGATGTCTCCTTCACTGCGTTGCACACTTTTGACCAAAATTATAATACCCTCTGCAATGGTATAATTAAAAGGGAATATTATGTAAAATGATCAAACCCTTTCAAACCTATTCAGAATGAATGTCTTTCTGTTAAAGTAAATTTTTGAGTATAAAAACTAATATTATATATTAAATTAATGTTGCTGTAGGGCATTATAAAAGATGTTGAAATAAAAACAGGCATTTATCGTTTGAAAGTGATAATAGTATCGGGTATCGTATAGGCGAGATTGACTTTCTTAGTTATTAGTAATTCTACTTGTCATTAATAATAATGTCCTCGTTTAATAGGAATCTTTGCTTACCTAAATTATTTGACGCCAAAATCGCGACAGGAGGTTTTAGACCTTTTGGTTACTGGCTTAAAGAGACTGGAGTATCGTGGTTACGATTCCACTGGTGTTGCTATCGATTCTCCAGATAATAAAAACATTGTGATGGTAAAGCGAACTGGAAAAGTTAAAGTGCTAGAGGATGCCATTCAGGAGCGTATGTACACCACCGAAAAACTTTTTTTTAAAAATGATTAAAAAAAATATTTTCTTTAACCAATTCGTGTAGACTTTAGTGGTGGTGAATACAGCGAACCAGTACTTACACACATTGGTATCGCCCACACGCGCTGGGCCACCCACGGCGTGCCCTGCGAGAGGAACTCCCATCCGCAACGCTCAGACGACACGAACGGATTTGTGGTAGTCCATAACGGAATTATTACAAACTACAACGACGTAAAAACATTTTTAGCTAAGCGGGGCTACGAGTTCGAATCAGACACAGACACTGAGGTGTTTGCCAAACTGGTGCATCATTTATGGAAAACACACCCCACCTACTCGTTTCGCGAGTTGGTCGAGCAAGCTATACAGCAGTTGGTAAGTTTGCCCGATGCTAGAATTAAAGTTCACCACATTACACATATTCAAAAATCATTCGCAGGAAGGTGCTTTTGCAGTCGCTGTAAAATCAAAGTATTTTCCTGGCGAGTGTGTTGCCTCGCGTAGAAGTTCACCACTGCTGGTTGGAATTAAGACTAAGACTCGCTTGGCCACAGACCACATTCCTATTTTGTATGGAAAAGGTAAGCGGGCCTCCGTTTCTTTGTCCTCAATGTTAGTTCCCCATCCACTTCACGAACAACGTCCTTTGTCTTCTATCTCTATGTAAATAACCGTATTTGTACCGGTCGTCTTCGTTCCGAAATAACCACGCTGCTCTCCTCCACCCGCCCTCCGATGATCCTTTCTGCCCCGCTTGCTGCGACTGGGTCGATGTCGAACCGAAGATGACAAAAAGCAGAGTTCCGAACAAGGTAGTCAATTGAATTACCCATTGACTAACGCTTTGCGACTCGGTGTTCGTGGGCTGCGGGGCTATTTCTGACTAATTAGATTCATACAAATTTTCGAATTTCTACTAACATTAGAGGGTTATTTTTTTATTTAATGTACTCTTAAGGTCGTTCTAGTTACAAATTTTAGGCTAGTACAATTGACGCATACAGGATGCAAATGAAGTCACTCATCTGTCTTTTATTTTTTGGTATTCCTTCTTATGGTACAATATATACATACCCGTTTTATTATACCGTAATATTTATTTATTATTTATTTTAATATTAAGATTTTAGTACATTCAACTGCGAAGTTTTATTTCTTTGAATATATCCATTATTTTATATTATTATTTCAGATAGAATAAATTATTATATGGGATACAATTTTCAGAAAATTAAAATTTTTTTTTTAATAAAATAATTCAATATTGCTTAAACATAAAATTGGAAAAAGACGTAAAAAAATAGTTAAATAAAAGTCGCCATATAAGGAATTCTCTTATATATTGATACTACATATTTATTCTCAAACCTAATTTTTAAATTAGAAAAAAGTTAATCAAGCTTTTCAAAAGTTCATCAACGGAATGCTGATATTAATATACCACTGCTTAACATCTTTCAAATCTCACGCATTTTATTATAGCGATTTTGGTGGTGGTGGTGGAAGTTAACAATTTAAGGTACAATAATTTGTATTTATGATTGTTATATCGAATTATTTTCTTTCCACACATAATGCTTTTTCATAACGCCATTGCAACCGCTGAAACCATTGTTGTACATGAAAATGCACATCGATCACTCTGAAACATTGATAAACAATTAACCAACCAGAAATTCGTCCTCATGGACAAACTCGTGAATTGCCAGTAATACCGCGTTCCGACAGCACTTCGGAGTTCATGCCAATGGAAGAAAAAGAAGTGGAATACTTTTTCGCTTCGGACGCCTCAGCTGTTATTGAGCACACCAACCGGGTTATTTACTTGGAGGTAAGACATTTTTTAAATTGTTTAAATCAATAACATATTGATTAAATCAATAACAAATCAAATTTGTTGAAACGTAACCTTGATTTAAAGTGCTCGGGATAGTAAATTATCTATTATTATTATTATTAAAATATCTTACACAAAAAACTGCATTCGGCGCCTAGAGATTATATAATATATTGAGCATTTTGTAATTTTTTTGTTATTTTAAAATTAATTTAAAAAAGTAACAAATTACAAAAAAAAAACTGGCGAACAAAAAATGTTCATCCATTATTTACTTATTCATCCATAACTATATTCTATAGATCACTGTAGATGGTACTCCACAAGGTGACAAACTGCATGCCTTAGCGTGCGCGAGGAAACTTTATATATAGCCGAAGAATTAAACATTTTCTGTACGCATCCGATCTAAATGAATTATATACCATACTATATAACTGAAAGATCGCAAATGACACAACATTGTTATTTTTGAAATTCACATTATTCGACATTAGTCTGATAATAAACTTCCTCGAAACTCGAAAATTGTGAGACCCTATAAAAGTTGTACACTGCATGAGAGAATATTTCTGTTTTGAAAAACTTTTCATTAGCAACGATTACGAATACACAAAATGTGTAATTTTATACATTATCTTTAACAAGAAAGGAAAGCTAAGTACGGGCGAAGCCGAAGTTGATATACCCTTGCAGTTATGTAGCAGCTTATATAATTATATATATATCGGATCGTATACAGTTGGCCGATTATTATTAGAATTTCACTATAAAATCAATTTTCTAATAACAAGAAAGGAAAGCTAATATTCTGTACCAAGTACAGAGTAATCTGTACCAAGTCCCATCTTTCTAACTTAAAAAACACCAAAGTTATGCCAATTTCGATCGTTCTATGACAGCTATAGGATATAGTCGGTCGATCCTTATGAAATTTTGTACACAAGATATTTTGGTCAAATATAACATGTGTGACAAGTCCCAACCCTCTAACTTAAAAAACACCAAAGTTATGGCATTTCCGATCAATCAGTTATATGGCAGCTATAGGATATAGTCGACCGATCCCGTTCCGACTTATATACAACCTGCAAAAGAAAGAAGGATGTGTGCAAAGTTTTAACTCGATAGCTCTAAAACTGAGAGACTAGTTTGCCTAGAAACAGACAGACGGACAGACGGGACTCAGGAGGTGATCCTGATCAAGAATATATATACTTTATAGGGTCGGAGATGTCTCCTTCACTGCGTTGCACACTTTTGACCAAAATTATAATACCCTCTGCAAGGGTATAAAAAGATAACATTTGCATTTCTAAAAAAAAACTTTCAAAAAAGGATGTCTAGTACATACATTTTAAAAATGTTTTGTATAAGAAAAATTGTGGTAAATGCGAATTGCACGGACCACAAAATAAAATATACAGCCAAGTATGATACATTTATTTTTTAAGAGGATTATTTTCTGAAGGTGATAGAACCTATGGTCGTTCTGTATTTTTTTTGTTTAGGAATGGTAAAAGTTCGATTTAGTCAAAAGAAAAATTTTGAGAAATGGATTACTTCTTTCTTTTGAGAATGAAATTTTAAACTATGAATTATTTTTTAAATATACAAAGAAAAATATGTTTTAAAATATGTTTCTAAAAAAAAACTTTCAAAAAAGGCATTCATGCAGATGTCTAGTACATACATTTTAAAAATGTTTTGTATAAGAAAAATTGTGGTAAATGCGAATTGCACGGACCACAAAATAAAATATACAGCCAAGTATGATACATTTATTTTTTAAGAGGATTATTTTCTGAAGGTGATAGAACCTATAGAAAAAAAACAGAACGACCGTTTTTTTTTTGTTTAGGAATGGTAAAAGTTCGATTTAGTCAAAATAAAAATTTTGAGAAATGGATTACTTCTTTCTTTTGAGAATGAAATTTTAAACTATGAATTATTTTTTAAATATACAAAGAAAAATATGTTTTAAATTATCATTATTTTTTAGGACGATGATGTTGCAGCAGTTCGAGATGGAACATTAAGTATTCATCGTTTAAAAAAGAGTCTTGACGATCCTCATGCTAGAGAGATCACCACCTTAAAAATGGAAATCCAGCAGATTATGAAGGGAAATTACGATTACTTTATGCAGAAGGAGATTTTTGAGCAACCGGAATCTGTGGTAAACACTATGCGCGGACGCGTCCGCTTTGACGGAAACTCGATTGTATTAGGCGGAATTAAGGATTACATTCCGGAGATCAAGCGCTGCCGCCGCTTGATGTTGATTGGGTGTGGTACATCATACCACAGTGCTGTCGCCACGCGTCAATTACTTGAAGAGTTGACCGAGCTGCCAGTCATAGTTGAACTAGCGTCCGACTTTCTTGACCGAAACACACCAATTTTCCGTGACGACGTCTGCTTTTTTATATCGCAGTCTGGCGAAACGGCCGACACTCTGATGGCCCTTCGCTATTGCAAGCAGCGTGGAGCCCTGATCGTAGGCATCACGAACACGGTGGGAAGCAGTATCTGCAGGGAATCTCATTGTGGCGTGCACATTAATGCCGGTCCTGAGATAGGTGTGGCCTCTACAAAGGCGTACACTTCGCAGTTCATCTCTTTGGTAATGTTTGCGTTAGTTATGTCGGAGGATCGCCTCTCCTTGCAGCAACGCCGCTTAGAGATCATGCAGGCGCTGTCCAAGCTCGCTGATCAGATCCGCGCCGTTCTTAAATTGGACTCGAAGGTGAAAGAGCTTGCCAGGGATCTGTACCAGCACAAGTCGCTTCTGATAATGGGTCGCGGGTACAACTTTGCCACCTGCCTTGAAGGCGCTTTGGTAAGCCAACATCTGACCCACAATTTTCTAAGAAATTATATAATATCTTTTTTTCAAATGTAGAAAGTGAAGGAACTGACCTACATGCACAGTGAGGGCATAATGGCAGGTGAACTCAAACATGGCCCGTTGGCCTTGGTCGATGACTCTATGCCTGTCTTAATGATCGTTCTGCGTGATCCTGTCTATGTTAAGTGTATGAATGCCCTTCAGCAAGTCACCTCACGAAAGGGATGCCCCATCATAATCTGCGAGGAGGGAGATGAGGAGACCAAAGCGTTCTCGTCCCGTCACTTGGAAATTCCTCGCACAGTCGACTGCCTTCAAGGAATTCTCACAGTTATCCCCATGCAACTACTGTCTTATCACATTGCTGTGCTACGCGGATGTGATGTCGATTGTCCCAGAAATTTGGCCAAGTCAGTGACCGTGGAATAAAAATGTTGCATATCTGTACTACATATATACATATATTGAAAATCCTTAATATTTGGACCTCAACATAGGGGCTTAAATTCGTATAATAATCTCAAGCACCTATTAAATTAATTTACATATTCTTATGTGTAAAACCACAAACAACTTTTTGAATTAAACATATCTTTCTAAAATTATTATTATTTAATGTTAATCGGGGTATAATCGTTTCTAGTTTGCGTAGAAACAGACAGACTCAGAAGGTGATTCTGATCAGGAATACATACATATACTTTATAGGGTCGGGGATGTCTCCTTCACTGCGTTGGACACTTTTGACCAAAATTATAATACCCTCTGCAAGGGTATACAAATAATTTGGCATCTTAACCTTTTCAAAATACTAGTACTCAAATACTACGCATTGTTCATATTAGTCTTCGTGGAAAGTCATATAGCTTTGTCTCTTATAGTCCCTAAAATCCATGCGTTCATACGGTCTGATGGACAGGCTATATCGACGCGGCTGTTGATGCTGCTCAAGAATATATATACTTTCGGCGGTCGAAGATCATTCCTTCTTCCTAGTACATTTAAACCTCCCTGGTACCTTTTTGTACTATACGAGTATCGGGTATAAAAATAACAGACCCTGCAGATTGTCTTAAATTTGAAAGGGCTTGCTGAAAATTCCGTGGCGGAATGAGTGGAGAGTGCCATTGCCAAAACTAAAATTTTTTTATTTTTTATCCATTGAAACAATGGATTCCTCTTTGGGCAAAATAATTCGATTTGCCAAATTTCATAAGGATCGGCCGACTAACTCGGTATCATGGGAGTCTATCTCAAAAAAATCCGAGCGTTCAAAAATACTGGAAGTCAATATGGGAATCATAATGAAAATATAAATAAATCCACTAAAAATTACTCCGCCAAACTTTCGATTTTATTTATTTAAATAAAGTAAAAGTTAAAAGTATTTACTCCATATTTTCAAGACTTTTGCACACATATATGAACAAGCTCAAAAAGAAATTCACAATCAATTATACACATCCATGTATGTTATACACATGCAGGCTTTACAGGTGGCTGCACAAAATTGGCAGCTCCACTTATAGGACTATATCTTGAGTTAACGAATTTTGCCAGATATAAGCGATATTTCAAAACTTGCAATATAAATAAGATCAAAAGAGCAAAATTGAAAAAATAATTTTTTTTTCTTAAAAAAAAATGTTTTTAGTGTATTTTTTATGTCCGTCTATCCGTCGGTCCGTCGGTCCGTCTGTCTGTCTGTTTGTCGGTTTCTACGCAAACTAGTCTCTCAGTTTAAGAGCTATCGAGTTGAAACTTTCCACACATCCTTCTTTTCCTTGAAGGTAGTATATAAGTCGGAACGACCGGGATCGGTCGGCTATATCCTATAGCTGCCATATAACTGATTGATCAAAAATGCCATAACTTTTTAAGATAGATAGGTGTTTTTTAAGATTGAGGTTTGGGACTTTCCACACATGTTATATTTGGCCAAAATATTCGAAAAATAATTGGATTTGCCAAATTTCATAAGGATCGGCTGACTATATCCTATAGCCGCCATATAACTGAACACAACCTTAACTGCAAGGGTATATCAACTTCGGCTCCGCCCGAAGTTAGCTTTCCTTTCTTGTTTAATACTGACATTGCAATGAAGCATTGAACACAATGTTAATAGAATTGTGAATATAGAAGTTCTAGTGATCGCTCTTACAAGAAAATGTTTTCAAAAATATAATTTATGAAGGGTCTCTCGAAGACGAACATACATACCAAAGCGTAAATGCCACCAGCACTTGACGCACTCAAAAGCGTTTCATAGCTAGCAATGTATTTTTAGTATCTTATTTATATTTAAGATTATTATTTATGTTTCGTGTAATAGATTTGTACGAAATAAACGCAGTGTTTAAACCGAAGTTCCACCGAACTGGAATAACACGTAATATTGTACCGTGGGAAACAAAGTACTTTTGGAGCAATCGATCATTAAATGAAAACGAACTTGCACCTAGATATAAAACTGAAATATTTAATAGAATTCCCAACTGAAAAAAAACGTATGTTCATTTAAGACCGCTACGTGCCAAGCATGTATTGAATGAGATCGCATTAATTATGTGTAGTTGTATTACTCCCAAAGAAAAATTGTAACTGTAAAATCCCTTGTACCCGGTGCTCATCTTTTCTACCTAAAGTTTAACACCTACCGACCCTATACAGTATCACCTCCTCAATCAACATAATTTACATAATTTTTATACAATTGCCAAGAGTAGCTTGGTTTCGTGGAAATTTGTGTCATTTTAAAATTTTTAAATTGGTTAAATTTAAAATTACCAAATTGGAAGTGGTACGGACCTTAGAGTATCTAGACAACAGTTTTTCTTCAATAATTCTACATATGTATATATTACACGCCAAGGCGTGCAGGTCGTCACCTCGTGGACTGCCGTCCACAGTAGAAACACTTTTGCCATGACTTTTTGAAAATATGAGATTAAAAACTCCAATTTAATTGACGCAAATATTGTTTAACCACTTATAATAAATACAATTAAATTATTTCGAGTTTTCCCTTAAATCCAAAATTGAAACATGGTATGATCTACTGATTTCAATAGAAAAGACCAATAGAAGACCAAAAATTAATGTAGAAAATCTGAGATTTCAACTTTGGATGAGTATTCCAAAGATATGGTTTTCGTTCGAAAAATGGACCACAGAATGGAACATTGAAATCAACTGCAACAAATGTGCTTCTGTCACATTTGCAACAAGGACCAAAATCTGCCCAGGAATTTAAATGATAGATAGGACATAAAAACACTTACAAAAACCTCTCGGTGATTAGACAGGGGCTCTATTTTAAAAAACCAACGACCTTTGGAAGGGTGCAAAGATGTCTTGTCTTTTTTATATACTTGTCTGTTTCTGCGCAACTAGTCTCTTAGTTTTAGAGCTATCGAGTTGAAACTTTGCACACATCCTTCTTTTCCTTTCAGCTAGTATATAAGTCGGAACGGTCGGGCCGAGATATCCTATAGCTGCCATATCGGTCATATAGCCAAACCTTTGGTGTTTAAAATAGCTTAAGTTTACGTTAAAAAAATTTAAAAAAACATTGTTAATTAAAAAATGCATAACTTCATAATCAATGAAGATATCAAAACGTGAAAAGGCTTACACCGTTGAAAAGGTTTTTTAAAATTTTGAGATACCAATCGACGCGTATTTGGGAGCATGTGTATAAAGAAAAATATGTTGTCTGGTGACACCAATGACCCGCTATCTCCAATTTGGTGATAAAATTGATCTAATGAAAACAATACCTTTCATTTGGTATATCACTCATTCGGATCGAACGCACACATAAAATTTTTAATTCTTCGGCTATATGTTTACGGATGCCTACAGAAATTTTTTAATTATTCGGCTATATAGACTCTATATTATAGAGTCTCCTTACGCATAATTAGGCATGCAGGTCGTAACCTTGTGGACTGCCGTACACAGTGATCACATAAAAACAAGAAAGGAAAGCTAACTTCGGGCGGAGCCGAAGTTGATATACCATTGCAGTTCAGTCGCAGTCCGCTAGGTGGCGCCACCCATCTTATTTTATTAGATATATAGCGGATCGTTTATAGTCGCCCGATCCTTATGAAATTTGGCAGATCGGATTATGTTGGCCAAAATGGAATCTGTACCAAGTCCCATCTTTCTAACTTAAAAAACACCAAAGTTATGCCAATTCCGATCGTTCTATGACAGCTATAGGATATAGTCGGCCGATCCTTATGAAATTGTGTACACAAGATATTTTGGTCAAATATAACATGTGCGGAAAGTCCCAACCCTCTAACTTAAAAAACACCAAAGTTATGGCATTTCCGATCAATCAGTTATATGGCAGCTATAGGATATGGTCGACCGATCCCGGCCGTTCCGACTTATATACTGCCTGCAAAGGAAAGAAGGGTGTGTGCAAAGTTTCAACTCGATAGCGTTAAAACTGAGAGACTAGTTTGCGTAGAAACGGACAGACGGACAGACGGACATGCTCATATCGACTCAGGAGGTGATCCTGATCAAGAATATATATACTTTATAGGGTCGGAGATGTCTCCTTCACTGCGTTGCACACTTTTGACCAAAATTATAATACCCTCTGCAAGGGGTAAAAGCTCTTGAAAAAGCTCTTGACGAGGTAAAATACCGGGGACCAATGTGTATGCCAAGCCCAAAATATCTGGTACCAATTTAGGTGACGAAAAAACGATATATAGATGTACAAAAGTGCACATAAAAAATATTGTATTGTATATTAAAAACTTTTTTTGCTCTTCTTGCAGGTGCCAAATAAAAATACTTTTTATGAATATATAAAATATTAATGTAACTTTCTCTGGACAGGCGATTTGCACAGGTAGAAATGTAAGGATAACCTGTGCAATGTAAATGTAAGGATAAACACCAAAACTAATTTTATTTACTCCGTAGATGTTGACATTACAGAAAGTGCAATAATTAAAAACCTTTCCAAAGATGTTAAGTATGTTTCTATAGCTTTAGAGGTTCTGAAGTTATACGAAGAAGAAAAGGAGTACGATATCACGAGCAAGAGTGTTATACAGATAAGGCGTTTAGAACTATAATGGCTGAGGAGTAGAGGACGAAAGTCTATAGTCCTTCTACTAGGAACGTTAAAATTTAAGCGTGTTAGTAAATGCTGGCTGTCTACATTACAATACATAAGATTATATAGAAGCAACATGTTATTGATGATAAGTTGATTAATAAAAGTCTACTATGATAAGAGGGGAGATGGATATTTGCATCTTAATTAAGTCCCCTAAGGGCAAAGGTCAGGAAGTTTTTTTATACAGATTCTATGGGATCTCCGTGTACTCCGTATTGAGGACTCCAGACACACGATCCATCCTCAAGAATCGGACGGACCAATGATGTATATAACGTTTTAGTAATGTACGGGCCATTAAATTCTTTTGACCATACTTTAATAAAACCAAGCACACGCATAGCTTTATTAACCATGGTAGACATGGTCGGTAAATTGAAGTTTCAAATCTAATAGAACACCCAGATCGTTAACCTGAGTTAATCTGACCTGAGCGTTTCCATAGAGAAAGTACTTAGCCTGGTAAGGACTATATCGATAAAATGAAATAAACTTAAATTTCGATCCATTAAGCTTTAGGTTATTTGCTAAACATAAATTTTTGAAATTTATCCGAATCGGATTGAATTCACAAGCGTGAATTCATACTGAAGACAAATCTTAACGTCATCAGCGTGCATAAGTAAAAGTGAATAAGTTAAGGCAAGGGGCAAGTCGTTAATAAACAGTGTAAAAAATAAGGGTCCAAGAAAAAAATAAGGGACTAAACGCGAGATAAGTAGCTCGAAATTTAGATTAGGAGATCAGTTGGGAATCCCAAAAGACTGAGTTTACTTATAAGAAGCGAATGGTCAACAGAGTGAAATGCTTTACTTAAGTCAGTGTAAATGAAGTCTGTTTATAAGCCATTGCGGAACCCATACGTGACAAAAGACGTTAGCTCCCATAAGTTGGTGGTGGTGGAGCAGCGCTTCATGAAGCCATGCATGAAGCCAAGTTTTTCGAAAAGCTTTTGAATTGCTGAAAATTTTGAGATGCCTCTATAATATGCAGCGCTTAATTTTTTCCTTTTTTATGCAGCGGAATTCCTTTCACATAAGGAGAAAGATCGACGTTTCAGCGATAGATTAAAGAGAGATCAAAAGATTGGCAAAATATAAGATTGGCTGATTGGGTATTATAAATAAAAGGCTGAGCTGCACTGCTGTCAGGTCAATACGTTGTTTGAAAAAAACTGTGCAAAGAGATCGGCCATTGCCTGATCAGAGTTCGCATATGAGTTCTCAAACGCAGAGGAGGAAAAGATACATGTTTGCGCTTAGTGTTAAGGGGGCATGCGCAGTTGGAGGGCCAAAAAATAGGCATTTTTTCCGAATTTTTTTGAAATGTCGTTTTTTTATGTGAAAGTACATTATTTTAACTTAAATTTGAAAAAAAAAAGTAGAAAATATTTAGGGGTTTCAAAGTTATGCCCCGTCGAAGTGAGGTCCGTCCGAAAAAGACGAGTTGCGGTGACCAACACTGTGAAAATCTGGATCGTTTGAAATCAAAAAATGAAACGGATTTACATTTATTGAAAGTTTATCTAGTACTTAATCGAAGGATATTAAAAAAAAAAAATATTTGACAAAATGGCGACCTTTCAAAGTTGAAAAATCGTTTTTCGTTCAAAAAAAGCGGTAGTTTTTCAGCTGTAAAAAAAAAGTTTTGCATAAAAAAATCAATCCCTCGATTAAGTACTAGATTATTAGGTAATAAAAGAGCATGCTAAATTTCAAGACAATCGGGTCACTAGTGTTCGAGTAAGAGTGGTCACCGACTTCAAAAACGTAGTTTTGAGAAAAACGTGTTTAATGTTTCAACTCACCATTACACTTACCGGAGGCCCCTCCCTTTCAACATGTGTAGCTCAGTGTATTTTCACCGGATCATATCAAAATTTTGTGGACACATTTCTAAATGTATATACTTTAAGAAAAAGCAAAACAAAAAATTCGATTTTTTTTAAATTACAAGTGCGCATGCCCCCTTAAGTCCCTGTTAACTGCTTCGGATCCTGAATCCGGCAGCGGCGAATATATGTAAATTTAATAGGTGCCTTGTATACCAAGGCGTATTAGTTGAAGCGGACGGATATTTCCACGGCACACAAGCGTCGAAAAATATATTCAAGGTGTATAAAAAATTTACGCAATGTTTATATCCTCGCATGCCAGTAGATCGGAACAATCATATTCCAAAATTAACTTACTCAATTTCATAAAGTCAGCCTTACGTAAGAAACGAACTTTATGAGATAAGAGTGTAGACTTAAGGTCAATTAAGCTGTTGTTTTCGATTAAAACCTCTAGAGTGGGATGATATAGATCCTCAGGGTTAGAAAGAGGGAAAGTTCTGGAAAGAGTAATTCCATCAGGATCAGAAACGACAGCCGACTTGAAGAATTTCTAACGTGGTTACTTTTTCCCGAGTGACATGTCGGGGTGAATTCCAAAACTTAATAACTTTTCTTTTTGGTTCGATTGAATATAAACTTTTTATACCCTTGCAGAGGGTATTATAATTTTGGTCAAAAGTGTGCAACGCAGTGAAGGAGACATCTCCGACCCTATAAAGTATATATATTCTTGATCAGGATCACCTCCTGAGTCGATATGAGCATGTCCGTCTGTCCGTCTGTGTGTTTCTACGCAAACTAGTCTCTCAGTTTCAGAGCTATCAAGTTGAAACTTTGCACACATCCTTCTTTCCTTTGCAGGCAGTATATAAGTCGGAACGGCCGGGATCGGTCGACTATATCCTATAGCTGCCATATAACTGATTGATCGGAAATGCCATAACTTTGGTGTTTTTTAAGTTAGAGGGTTGGGACTTCCCACACATGTTATATTTGACCAATGTACAAAATTTCATAAGGATCGGCCGACTATATCCTATAGCTGTCATAGAACGATCGAAATTGGCATAACTTTGGTGTTTTTTAAGTTAGAAAGATGGGATTTGGTAAAGATTATATTTTTGGAAAAACAATCTGATTTGTCGAATTTCATAAGGATCGGCCGACTATATCCTATAGCTGCCATATAACTGATTGATCTGAATTGGCATAACTTTGGTTTTTTTTAAGGGGTTAGGTGGGTCTGGCGGCAAAAAAAAATCGTTTTTTTTTTTATTTTTTTATAAAATTCTCCAGAATCTTGAAAATATTCTCCCAAATTTTCAAGTCGATGGGAATAAAAGTTTCGGAGATACAGTCCTGAAAAGGTGGACGCTCGAGGTCAGCTTTAGGCAGAGCGCAAACTTTAAACGCGTTTTTCTCAAAACTGTGTTTTTGAAATCGGTTGTCAAGATTTCTCGGAAACTACTCAACCGATCTTGATAAAATTTTGCACAGGCCTTCGAGATACGATTATCTAGAACTTGAACGAAGGATTTTTATTTTCGTTGATTACAACTATTTAAAAAAAAAAAAAATGTTCGAAAAATTTCACCAAAATTTGAATTTTTTTTGCAAAAAGGTGTCCCAAAAATCCAATTTTTGCTTGATTTTGTTTTCCTTCGTTCAGTTTCTAGTTTTAGGTCTGTACTAAAGGAAAATATTTGGTTTTTTCATTTTAGATGATCCTGTTAGGAATTGTGCTGTCAACGCGAAAGCACCTTTTTTGCCAGGAGTCATGGCAAATGACGTCTCAATGGCTAACTGTAAAATATTTTTTTCTCAAAATTTCAGAAATTCATCTTTAAATATGTATATTTAATAATTCTAAAAGTTCCAATAAAATATTTCATTCTTTATATAAAAAAAAAATTTTTGAAAATAGGCCAATTTTTGGCCTCCAAGACCCACCTAACCCCTTAAGCTAGAATGATGGGACTTTCTACGGATTCCATTTTGGGCAACATTATTCATCGTCTTTATGAGTAGAATGCGAATAAGAAAATATTTTATCTAGGAACTAAAATTTTTCTACCAGCCACAATTTTGTGATTCAAATTTGTTCACTTTCACCCTAATTTTTCCCAAACCAAACGTTTTTTGGACAATTTTTGGACAAAAATTATCTAATAACAAGAAAGGAAAGCTAACTTCGGGCGGAGCCGAAGTTGATATACCCTTGCAGTTCAGTCGCAGTCCGCTAGGTGGCGCCACGCATCTTATATTTTTACATATATAGAAGATCGTATATAGTCGGCCGATCCTTATGAAATTTGGCAAATCAGATTATTTTGTCCAAAATAGAATCTGTACCAAATCCCATCTTTCTAACTTAAAAAACACCAAAGTTATGCCAATTCCGATCGTTGTATGACAGCTATAGGATATAGTTGGCCGATCCTTATGAAATTTTGTACATAAGATATGTTGGTCAAATATAACATGTGTAGAAAGTCCCAACCCTCTATCTTAAAAAACAACGAAGTTATGGCATTTCCGATCAATCAGTTATATGGCAGCTATAGGATATAGTCGACCGATCCCGGCCGTTCCGACTTATGTACTACCTGCAAGGAAAAGAAGGATGTGTGCAAAGTTTCAACTCGATAGCTTTAAAACTGAGAGACTAGTTTGCGTAGAAACCGACAGACAGACGGACAGACGGACAGACGGACATGCTTATATCGACTCAGGAGGTGATCCTGATCAAGAATATATATACTTTATAGGGTCGGAGATGTCTCCTTCACTGCGTTGCACACTTTTGACCAAAATTATAATACCCTCTGCAAGGGTATAAAAACAATACCTACAGAAAATGTTTAGTTCTTAGGCTATATATAGAGTCTCCTCGCACACGCCAAGGCATGCAGTTCGTCAACTGGTGGACTGCCGTCCACAGTAATAGATTCAAAGTAAGACTAGTGTCTCCACGTGCCACCTAATTTAGTGTCACATCCTGGCGGACTGTCTTCAGCTGTGATTTTAATACGTAATTGTTAAAATTACCACTTATAGTGTTTTAATTCACAAAAGTTATTAAATTGGCCGTTCCGTATCACATTATAATTGACCCTATATAATTATATTAACTATAAGGGATAACTACAAGGGTATAAAAATGAATGTCTGTAATAGGGATATTCCTAATCATTATCAAAAGCCGAGTTAATATAGCCATGTCCTTATTTCTTTATTCTTTAAGAACGCGTGGATCTCAGAGACTATTGGGGATAGAGAAGATTTTGTAAAAATATGTTACTTATATATATTGCGTGGGTATAATACCAACGCACATCAAGTTTTTTTTAAAAGATGGCAACGAATGGCATATTTCTGTAACGCATGTTCAGGAAAGTATTTTTAAAAAGTTATGATGCTAAACAAATTGTATCTAAATTCAATCGGCTCAAATTTATAAGAACTTAAGAAATTTATATTCTCTACACTGGCTTGCATTTTTGAACGTGTAGATCTTAGATACATCACAAATTTCTGACCTATCAGATTTGACACATGGACTTCTATGCATACGCAGGCAAGCGTCTTTCGCCCCGAGCGCCAACGAGGCTAGCGCCTGTCTGTCTGTTATTACGCTAACTAGTCTCTTAGTTTTAAAGCTATCAAACTTTACACACATCCTTCGTTCTTTTCAACGCATTTTACACGTCGAACCGGGCGGCACCGATAGGCTATATTCTTTAAAAATTTGCTAATTAGTTGCCTTTAAAAATTGTATGGCTCTTTCCTTTCGAAAGCCATCAAGTATATGATGAAACCGTGGGTCAAGGTATAAACAAGCGTCAAAGCCTACATTTGATACCAATTTTTTACTTAGCGTGGTCGTTATCCATCTCTTCAAAGTATTTATAGATATTGTTTTATTGGATGGTGCCGTGTTCAAGTGACAAGTGTCAAAGGGTAAAAAAGTATTTTTGCAAGTCCTTGGTATAATACCAGATTAAAGAAAACTTAAAACAGAACAACAAACACACAGGAGCAGTAGCACATGAGAAATTAAATATGCTCTACTGTCATCTTGCTCCCGGAGTCAAAGAATTGAGAGCAACAGAAATATTTTTATAAATCTGGCTGCTACAGGGTAATAAATTCTAACCTTGCTTTGAAAATATGGTTTGTTTGGAACTAAACTATAGCCGTCCTTTCATTTTTTTTTTTGGGAAATGTTGTTAAACCATATTTCAACAAAAAGTCGGATTGTGGTGTCAATCAATGAATTCAAAAATTTATTTCAAAATAAAAATGTTCGAAGAAAAAAATGTAAAATAAAGGATGTGTCTGGGGTCTGTACCCACTAACTTCACCTAAGTAAATCAGATCGGACGCACACAGAACATTTTTAATTCTTTGGTTATATACATACATAAAATGTCTCCGCGCTTGGGGTTCGTCATCTCCGGGACTGCTGTTCATAGTGATTTTAGCAAAACAAATTTTCTAATTTTTTTAACGGTATTTTTTCCTAGAAAACGGTTTTTTTGTTAAGCTTTTTTTTCGGAATCAGCAACTAAATTACGTATAGCCAGAAAGTGATTCAAATCGGGTGAGGGCTTTTCGGAAGTTCACACGTTGAATCAAATAGTATAATAATGATATAAAAAACTAATACGGTATCAATGGTGTTGTTGGTCAGCATCAATGCATCGGCCGACTGTGCTCACTCTCCGATCTGTATTGGAGATAAAAAGCTTAAAGCTTTGACAATAATTTATGAGATTCTGTTGCTTACTTATCACTTACCACTTAAAGAGACTGGTGGCCTTATACAAGGGTGCCGAGGCGCTATTTGACTACCACTTGAATTCACCCGCCAGAGCGAGTTTTTGATATTTCATACGTCGAAATAGGCACCGAGTGACAACAGAAATAGCTGAGACTTCTTCCGACGTGGGGGTATAAAAGTGAACGTCGCTATGCGGCAACTAGTCAAAACTTGAATGTCAGCATGGTCAGAACTATTTTCATTTTGGTTCTTCTAGCCTGGAGCACAGGTAACTTGGCAGACGCAAAGCCGATTTTCATCAAAGTTTTTGCGCCCAACTTAGGTAAGGTTTAAATGGAGACACAATACGGCCGGAATGTTATATTTCCCTATGATTTCCCAGGCCATGGAAGCAACTTCGCTACCAGCTATCAAAGTTCTGCCACAACAGCGCCCATTAACACACAGTTCATCTCCAGTTTAATCTCCACCAAGATCCAGCTTTGGAATAGCTTACTGCAGAGCAAGTCGTCTGGTGGGAGCTATGGATTTGGCTTCAGCAAATCAATTTCTTTTTCCACCACCACAACCACGGAGAAGCCCACGGATATAACGCATCACACCACAGAAGTAAACACTGATTTTACTCCGGATGATAGCTCTTCCACCACTACTCACAATTTATACACCACCACTACAGAAGGCAGTACTAAAACGCCGAAGCCCACCATACATCCCGAACCTCCAGTCCCCACAACGTCGACGCCAGTGACAAGTAGCACGAGTTCACAGCCAGAGGAAAGCACCACAACGGAAGCTACTTCTGGATATTCGTATCAGACACCCACGCCCACAATAGTAACGAGACCCACTGTGGACACCTATTACTTGCCAGCATCGCATGCCTAAATCGAACACATAACCTCATATGCCGCTAGACAGATCATGTTATAATCCCTCGCCAGCTAATATGATTTATCATATAAAAATCTTTTACTAATAAAAAAAAAAAAGGTATCATGTCCGCGTTTGGGTTAAACTTTCGGCACAGTTTATCTTACAAATAAATTTATAATTTCATCATATTCGTTTTTGTGTTCATTGGTGATTTAAAAATCATTTTGATGAGTAACCATTTCGTGGTTTAACGAAAATTAAAAATTTACCAAAATGTAACTTTCGTATCGAAGATTTAAACTCCAATAAAATGCATTAAGTGTTCGGCTTCATTAAAATTCTCTTTCAATTTTATTTTACACGGAAGTTAGTCGCACATTGCTGATAATAACAATAGTTTGCTTTGTGTCGTCTAGTTTTCAACCTTTTGGTGATGAATGATTAACATAGAAACTGGTTTCTGAATTGATGAGCCAGACAAGTGAATAAATGCTGACTGCTTATTTGGTTCTTGATTTAGACTTTTGTGTAAATTTGTATGTATTATCTATGTTTTCAACAAAAAAATTTCACAAAAACACATGTAGTGTAGGCAAATGGTTAGAAGGTCAATAGAAATGGAGTAGAAAAACCTCTGTGTTTAAAATTTGATAATTAAATTTATTCATATACAGTTGCGAAAATTCATAGCACCACGAATACAAGCAATGTTTAAAATGTTAACTTTAAGTGTTTAAAAATATTCTTAAATGCTCATAGTTTTAACTGTAAAGAATTATTGAATTCAACCCAAGAATTATAAGTTTTTATAAAAACTACAAATGAAACAATTTTAAAGCTTTACCAAAAAATGTATTTCAATAAAAACTCGAAAAATTGACAACAACAAAAAATAGCACCAGCACTTTTTTTCAAAAATAGATTCTAAAGTTTGGAACGACCGGAATCGATCGACTATAGCTGCCATATAACTGATTAAAAATTCCATAACTTTGGTGCTTTTTAAGTTAAAGAGTTGGGACTCTCCACGCATGTCATATTTGCCCAAAATATCTTATGAACAAAATATTATAAAGATCGGCTGACTATATCCTATTGCTGTCATAGAACGATCGAAGTTGGCAAAACTCTGGTATTTTTTAAGTTAGAAAGATGCGACTCCATTGTAAAGTAATCCGATCTGCCAAATTTCATCATTTCATAACACATCCATGTTTGCAGACAGTATATAAGTCAGAACGACCGGGATCGGCCGATTATATCCTATGGCTGCCATTTAACTCAACGATCGGAAATGGCACAACCTTTCTAGTTTTAAAGATGCTTGGGGCTATTTCCAACATTTTTATTAGAAAATTGATTCGATGGTGAAATTCTCTTGGTGAGTTAGCTTTCCTTTCTTGTTTTGAGATAGAGTTATCCGATTCGACACTTAGTCTCCCATGATACCCAACCATATCCAATTTTTATACCCTTGCAGAGGGTATTATAATTTTGGTCAAAAGTGTGCAACGCAGTGAAGGAGACATCTCCGACCCTATAAAGTATATATATTCTTGATCAGGATCACCTCCTGAGTCGATATGAGCATGTCCGTCTGTCCGTCTGTCTGTTTCTACGCAAACTAGTCTCTCAGTTTTAAAGCTATTGTTTATCGAGATTATTTTATCTCGTCGCGAAAAACGAAAGGAAAAATCGGTGGCTGTAGAATTAAATTATATTGCGAAAAAAAACGAACGAAACGAAAATGCGTGCACTCTTCGACGTTATAAATTCGGTTATATTTCATATTAACAAAACCTTAAGCCTAGCTTATCTAGTGCGGCGAAGCGGGGCGAATTCATGGGAGAGCGCAAGTGAGAGCTTCACTTGCGCTCCCGCTCCGCCCTAAACTAACTTACACTAGACTTCATAAAATTCCACTTATTATCTACATCTAATTATACACCGGCCCCCGGCATTGGCAGCCTATTGGCAATGCTCCTCTACTCGTCCTGACGTCGGCGACCCTGACCCTTCCGTCCGCGCCGGCGTGAGTCTCGACGACCCTGGCGGTGATCCACTGCTGGGGCGGCTGGTCGTCCTCGGCGATCAGGACCAGATCGCCCTTCCTGGCGTCCTCCTGCTCCCGCTGCCACTGCGACCGCGCCTGTAGGCCCAAGACGTACTCCCGGGACCAACGCTGCCAAAACATTTGCTTGATTGACGAGACAAGCCGCCATCGCCGCAAGCACGTTAGACCCTGCTGGTCCGGGGTCCGCGGTGCTGGTGGGGCGATGAGCGGCCCGCCTGTCAACAGGTGCCCGGGAGTCAGCGCCTCGCCGTCGCTTGGGTCCTGACTGAGGGCGCCCAGGGGCCTCGAGTTCAGGACGGCCTCGACTCCAACGAGGACGGTCTGCAGCTCCTCTGCGGTAAACTTCGCGCTGCCCACCGCTCGTAGGAGTAGGTTCTTTGCAGACTTCACACCTGCCTTCCATAGTCCGCCCATGTGCGGAGCCCGCGGCGGTATGAACGCAAATACGCATCCTTTCTTTGATGCGTATTGCCGCAGCTCGTCCGCTTCGCTCTCGATCTGGTGCCGCAGTGCCGCGAAGTGGCGACTCGCTCCGACGAAGTTCGTCGCGTTGTCGCAGTGCACGGTCTGCGGACATCCTCGGCGCCCAACAAACCTTTGAAAAGCCAATAGAAAGGAATCAGTTGACAGATCGGAAACTACTTCTAAATGTACTGCTTTAGACGAAAAACAAACAAACAGGGCAATGTAGGACTTGTATGGTGGCCTACCACGAATTTTCAAGGTCGTCTCAATAGGGCCACAGAAATCCACGCCACATATGGAAAATGGGCGGAGAGCACGAACTCGATCTAGGGGTAAATCTCCCATGATTTGAGTCATCAGATGAGGCTTGCATTTAAAACATCGTATGCATGACCGCACTATCTGACTGCAGACTTCCTGCGCGTTTACTATCCAAACGCGCTGTCGCAAGAGACTCACTAGTGCTCGTGGACCCACATGAAAATTCGACTCGTGCAAGTATCGGACGTAGCTCTAAACAAATTGAGAGCGCTTCGTCAACAATACTGGAAACTTGGCATCGTACGAAATAGGAGCATTAATTAGTCGCCCCCCGACCCGCAATAACGAAAAGGTAAGCCCAGCCTGAGAGGTTTCATGGACAAACGGACTTAGCTTCTGTAGGCTTGGGCTAACAACAAGATTTCTTCGAATATTTTTAATTTCCTCTTAAAACTCGTGCTCTTGGACTATCTGGACAATTTTATTAAAAGCTTCTTGATATTCGACAGGTGAAGGTACATTATCAGAAGTAACTACTAATTTTTTACACTTCTTTATAAAGCGGACCTTGTAAACGAACACTCGCAGCAGTTTTAAGTGAGAGGAAAATCCTTCTATCACTTCCAACAAATATGAGGTAGAGACCATTGCAGTCAGTCCGACCGCACTCTTCTTTGCTTCCATCTGCAAAATCTCTGGTGACGGATCAAACCGAGGGCTCGTTGGCCACTTATCTTCCGGCTCCGTTAAAAACGATGGACCTGTGAACCAAATTGATTCTATCGTTTCCTTTACGTCTCCACCTCTTGACACAATATCTGCCGGGTTCTGTTTAGTTGGTACATGCCGCCACGTGCTATCCTCTGACCACTCTTGAATCTCAGCAACTCTATTTGATACGAACGTTGACAACGACGATGGATGGGAACGAATCCAATGAAGACAACCTTCCGAATCTGACCAATATACACTTCGTTCGATCGGTGCTTTGATAAGAGGTTTTATTTTGCGACAGAGGTCCGCGAGAAGGTGAGCGGCACATAACTCAAGACGGGGGAGCGTCTTTGTCTTGAGCGGCGCTACTTTCGACTTTGCTGTCAACAATGAGACTTTACTACCTTCTGCAGATTTGCAACGGATATAGACGCAGGCTCCATAGGCTCTCATCGATGCGTCAGAAAAGGCATGAATTTCAATTGGTGACATTGGCTCACTCATCACAAATCTCGGTATTGAGATCTCTTCTAACTGTGACAAGGCAAGCTGAATCTTGTTCCATGCGGTTTCCAAGTGCAGTGGAATGGACTCATCCCAATCTAGCTTATTGAGCCAAAGTTCCTGTAACAGGATCTTTCCTTTAATAAGGATCGGGCTTAATAAGCCAAGAGGGTCGAAAAGCTTTGACGTCACCGAAAGAATATTCCGCTTAGTCGCCCTTTGACCCATGACTGACATATCAATTTCGAATTTAAATACATCATCTTTAGGAACCCAAACGATTCCTAATGTTTTTGTCAGCTCTGAGTCCGAAAGTGTTATTGGCTTAACCGTGCTCTCGGATGCAGTAACTTCAGGCGAGTTTGAAAACCACTTGCTCAATTCAAACCCAGCGTTTTGAAGAACCTGAGTTACTTCAGACTTAATTGTCTTTAGCTCCTCCACGCAACCAGCACCCGTTAACATGTCGTCGACGTATAAGTCAGACCCAATAACTTTAGCAGCTCGAGGGAATGTATTTTTCGCGGATTCACTCAACCTCTTCAAACACCTTATGGCCAGGAATGGGGCTGGTGCAGTGCCATACGTAACGGTGTTGAGCTTGCACAATTTCAAGGACTCAGACGGGTCTTTTCTCCACACTATCAACTGGTATCGTCGATCTGCTTCATTTACCATCACTTGACGGTACATCTTTTTTATGTCGGCTACCAGAGCGAATTTGTTTAGCCGAAATCTAAGAAGAGTTGAGTAAAGCTCTTCCTGAATTGTTGGACCCACCATCAACAACTCATTTAAACACTTTTGTGTGGATGTCTTGCAGGACGCATCGAAAACGACTCTAAGTTTGGTCGTTGTACTTTGCGGCCGCAAGACACACTGGTGGGGTATGACGTAGTGTGGAGAAGCAAGAACGTCATTGCTTGCAGGGGACATATGGCCTAGGGATTCGTATTCTTCCATAAATTCCAAATACATTTTCTTTAAGTTCGGATCTCGAGATAATCTTCTCTCGAGCGACAGGAATCGGCGTTTGGCTATCTCGAATGAATTGCCCAAAACGCTTGGATCCGACTTAAATGGAAGTTTAACTTCAAATCGACCTGAAGGCAGTATTCTTGTAGTCTTCCGATAATGTTCCTCACATAGCTCTTGTTCTGGCGACAACATCTTTTTAGAAGAAGGAACTTCTTCCAACGACCAGAATTTTTTCAAGTTTTTGTCTATTGACTCTAATACTTCCTCTTGGCAATTCAGACTAGAGACTGGCTGTGGAGGAGTTGAGGAATTTGCCAGATATTTTCCCGACACTATCCACCCAAGGAGAGTTTTTTGAAGGATGGGATGGTTCGGACCTTGTTTTATTTGGCCAACGGACAACAATTCGAAAAATGACTCAGCTCCAATTAGCATATCTATCCGCTGAGGTTTGTAGAAATATGGGTCTGCTAACGGCAAGTTCTTTGGTAGGGTCCAATCTTTTACGTTCACTGACTGATCAGGGTGATAGCCTGAAATGGTTTTCAAAACCCAAAAGTCGAACGGAAACTCGCTACCATTGACTCTCGACTTCACCACGGTGTGTATCTTTTTCTTAACTTGTGAATTAGTTTGACCAATTCCAAGCAAGTTGATGAACGATTCCTCCCTACGGATCTGTAAGCGTTGAGCAAGATCTTCTGTAATAAAATTCATTTGTGACCCTGAGTCAAGTAATGCTCGGGCCAAGATGTGCTCACCATTTTTTGTGCGAACGCTTACGATCGACGTTGCTAACAAAACCCTTTCTACAGACGACGCATGCAAAGCATGTGAAGTAGAAGGGCCATCATTCGTTAACTCTGGAGGAGGATTTTGTGTGGGTGGTGGTAATGCTAAGCTATTTTCGGTCACTGTAAATCGGTGCAGAAGTTTATGGTGCGATCTTGAACAGATTTGGCACCTGGTCGATTTACAATTCGCTACCGTGTGACCTTTTCGCAGACAATTCAAACATAGGGAGGCTGACTTAACAAACTCAAACCTTTGCATTACAGCAAGGCGAGCGAACGGACTACACTGGGCCAAAAAATGGTTGTTCGCGTTACAATAACTGCAAGCTGGTTTGGCGTTGGTAGAAGAACAAGCCAACGAAGTTCTATTTAGTTGCTTGCCGAACCCAGTTCTTTCTTGTTTTGGTTTGCCAGTCTCTTCAGCGGACAGATGCTGGTATCTACGATTTAGTATTTTTTCGAAATCGGACCACAGCGGCAATTCCTCATAATCCAGTGACTCTTCCCATTTTTGCTTGGTCACTGGATCCACTCTACTCAAAACTAAATGAATAATCATTGAGTTTGCAATTTTAGTATCATCTCCTATGGATAATAGTGATCCATAAATTGATGATACAGTGTCGATGAGACCCCTCAAGGACGACGCAGACGGCTGGGAAATTTTCGGAAGGCTGAACAGTTGACGTATTTGGTTCGCAAAGATGAGACATTCGTTATCATAAACTCTTTTTAAACTAGCGATAGCCTTGACAGTTCCTAAGGCTTCACCAGAGAGGCAAGAAATTAAATGATTAAATTTCTCGATAACTGGAATGTTCACATCTTTGTCAACTAATGTCTCGAAAAGACTTATGAAATTTTTGAAATCCGAATAATTTCCACTGAATTTTGGCAATACCAAACTAGGAAGTCGAGCTCGAGTTAACTTTGACATTTAATCTTTTTTTTAAGTCAATAAGAGTCGTGGAATTAAGTTTTTGTTTAGTACTTTCCATTATAAAAAATTTTTTTTTTTCTATACAAAAACGAAAACAATGCAAATTTAAGATTTAATAATTTATTTAAAATTTGTTATTAATTTTAAAATATTAATATTAAAAATTTATTAAATTTTTATTTATTAAATTTTTCTAAAATTTATTTAAAAATTTATTGAATTTAATTCAACAACAAGAAAATGCGAAAACGAAAATAATTAATTAATCTTATTTAAATATAATAAATAATTTATTAAATTTAACCAAATCTAAATTGATTAATTAATTGATAACGAATTATTGATAGTCGAGGCACAGAGTATCAAAAAAAATAGTTGGTCGCCAATGACACCGAAACCAATATGCTCGACCAAATTGTAGGGGAGCGCGTCACTTGGCAGACCGGTAAACTATACGCGCCAAAAAGTGCATATACATACATACATACAGCAGCGGATAACGGTGGGAAACGAAAACGAGAATATTATCGCTGCATCTATTTGTATGTATGTAAACCAAATATATATGCACCTTTATTTTATCTGAAATAATTAAAATAATTTTTGGCTGCACTTTAGTATTTATTTGGAAGATTTGTAAATTCGAGAACGAGGGGTAGGGGGCGACAGTGATTGCAAATAATATAAATATTCTCTTTTTTATTTTATCCACAGGCAGTACATTTAGGTTAGCACATATATTTATAATTAAAATTTTAGAATTTTTATATATGTTGTTATTTATTTTTGCTCTACTATTTTTTCTACGTACGTATGCGCCAAGAATTGAAAGGAGGGTGCAATATTCCAGCACAAGACGGATTTTAATTTGTCTTATCTCAACTTTTAATTTTTTGCACAAATACCTGGGGTTCTGCCTTCGGATCCTTTAATCCTGCGGCCACTTTCCTTTCACAATTGATGCAGGTGCAGTGCATGGGGACGATTTAATTATTTAATTATTATTATTATTTCATTAATTATTTAATTATTTACTACAGTCCACCCGGGGGCGCCAAAATGTTTATCGAGATTATTTTATCTCGTCGCGAAAAACGAAAGGAAAAATCGATGGCTGTAGAATTAAATTATATTGCGAAAAAAAACGAACGAAACGAAAATGCGTGCACTCTTCGACGTTATAAATTCGGTTATATTTCATATTAACAAAACCTTAAGCCTAGCTTATCTAGTGCGGCGAAGCGGGGCGAATTCATGGGAGAGCGCAAGTGAGAGCTTCACTTGCGCTCCCGCTCCGCCCTAAACTAACTTACACTAGACTTCATAAAATTCCACTTATTATCTACATCTAATTATACAGCTATCGAGTTGAAACTTTGCACACATCCTTCTTTCCTTTGCAGGCAGTATATAAGTCGGAACGGCCGGGATCGGTCGACTATATCCTATAGCTGCCATATAACTGATTGATCGGAAATGCCATAACTTTGGTGTTTTTTAAGTTAGAGGGTTGGACCTTTCAACACATGTTATGTTTGACCAAAATATCTTATGTACAATTTCATAAGGATCGGCCGACTATATCCTATAGCTGTCATAGAACGATCGAAATTGGCATAACTTTGGTGTTTTTTAAGTTAGAAAGATGGGATTTGGTACAGATTCTATTTTGGGAAAAACAATCTGATCTGCCAATTTTCATAAGGATCGGCCGACTATATACGATCCGCTATATATCTAATAATATAAGATGCGTGGCGCCACCTAGCGGACTGCGACTGAACTGCAAGGGTATATAAACTTCGGCTCCGCCCGAAGTTAGCTTTCCTTTCTTGTTTTTTCAAAATTTTGCAACGCCCCCTTTTACCTCTGAAATGAAAATCTTACCAATGCGTAATTTATAACTAAAAAACGAAATTTAGCCAAATCGGAAATATTACTTAAAAATGATTTTTTTAATAAAAAATTTTGTACCAAAAAATTTTTCAGTTTTGGAGAAATTTGGGGGGAAAAACAAATAATTTTTAATTTTAAATTTGCTAATCCTAATTCTCTTGAATACGAGTCGATTACTAACTAACTAAACAAACTAATTACCGATCTAAAAAAAATGTATAATTTTGGTCAAAAGTGTGCAACTCAGTAAAGGACCCTTTAAACTATATTAATTTTTGCTCAGGATCACCTCCTAAGCCGAAACTAATACTGTCCGTCTATCAGTCTGTCTGCCTATTTGTTTCTAACCACAAAAGTCTCTCAGTTTTAAAGCTATCGAATTTAAAATTTACACAAATCCTTTTCTATTTTGCATGCCTATTTTTCGACCGAGCCAAGATTGGTTGACTATATCTACCAGCCACATGGGTGAACGATCCAAAATGCCACAACTCTGGAATTTTTGAAGATAGGACTTTGGTCTTTACCAACATTTTTTAATTTATTATGTAGTGAAACTCTCATAAGGATCAGCCTGTCATCAGTTTATTTGTTTGAACAATTTTTAATTGAATTTTGGGAAAATTATTAATAAACATTTTAAACTAACGTTCCACATTCCGAAACCTTTGTAAATGAAAACAAGAAAGCAAAATTCGAGCGGAGCCTAAGTTGATATACCCATGAAGTTGAGTATCAGCCTATATTATTATATGTATATATCGGATTATATATATAATTCACCGATCCTTATGAGAATTTAATCATCGAATCAATTTTCTTATTTTTATTCGGCACGTGCAAGAAAAAAGAAAAACAAAAAAAAAATGTTGTACACCTTTATAATATTTTTTTTCACCAAAATATATATCAGATATTTTGGGTTTCACATGCAGGTCACCATTTTACCTCGTCAAGATGTTTTTTTATATAACTAAAACTTTTTAAAATCAATTTATATTTACACTGTCTTTTTAAATATGAAATCATCAATCAAAATATAATATTTTGATTAAGAAGAAATTATTAAAAATTAAGAAAGTTTAACCGATCTAACAGCTACGAGAAGTTGGGTCGGGTGAAATGATATTTTTTGGAAAAAAAGGGTGCAATCGATTGCCCATCAAATGACCACAAATGACCATCAATATTATGAAATGACCACCTCCCGTTTGGAAAATATTCGAAAATGAGGTAAAACAAAATTTCTCAAAAAACTACTGAAATCGTTTTCTAATAGTGTGATAAACAATGACCATCAATATTTTCTAATGACCACCTACCATTTTGAAATAATTTTTGTTACATTTTTAAGTTTTAAGGGATGGGCAATTATGAAAATCAATTTGTCTTTTAAATTTATATGTTTTATGCTATGGACCATGATGGTCATCTTTTGGTTTTTTAATTTTTTTATTTTTAAGACTTGGAGAATCTCGAAAAGTAAATTTTATTTTAAAAGATGGTCATTGTTTATCACCCTAATGGAAAACGAATTCAGTATTTTTTTTCTTTTGAAAATTTTCTTTACCTGTCCAAAAAATGACCAAAACTAAAAACTTAAATATTTTAAAAACAAAAAGTTTTTTCAAAATTCTAAAAGATGACCATTTGTGGTCAATTGCGTTTATTTCGATATTGAAAAAAAATCAAAAAGTCGATTTTGAAATTTTTGAAAAATATTTAACTATATTCAACTTTAAATAATTTTAAAACGGTAGGTGGTCACTTAAAAATATTGATGGTCATTATTATTTCCATTATCATTATTATAATGATAATATTATCATTATGGTCATTATCATTATTAAAAAACGATTTCAGTAGTTTTTTTTTTTTTTTGAAATTTTGTTTTACCTGCGAAAATAATGAGCTAAACTGAACACTTATATATTTAAAAAACTAAAAGATTTTTGAAAATTCTAAAAGATGACCATTGAATGTCATTTTGGTTTATTTTGATTTAAAAAAAAAAATTAAAAAAGTCAAATTTTAAAATTTTTCCTGTCAACAAGAGAAATAATAATAACAACATAATAACGAAGATAATAATACATTGAAAGAGTGACTTACAAAGATCTGGAAAAAGTTAATCTACCCCGCAATGATATAAAAGTACTTTTGAAATATTAAAAAAATATAAAAAGCAAATAGAACTTCCTTGCTGTAACCTATGCTGCACCTATCCTTATGCTGCATTCCCCCACTTTCCATACCTCATATGGTTAGAGATTTCACCTAGAATGGAACTGAAATTTTACTGCTTTCTATTTAAAATTGTTTGGGGCAGCATTTTTCACGTAATAATCATAAAGATGGCGTCATTTGTAACCTAAATTTAAACGGATAGCGTAAATATTAATGGAAATTATGTTTTGGACAAAAGCTGCATGTAAATAGTATTAGCGCGCGAATCTGTGTTCATAACTCATCCGGTAAATTTACGGATGTGCCTAGCTCGGGGTAGAAGAAATCTACAATGAGAAAGCCATGAGGAAACAGAAACGACGGGCAAGGAAAGGCTTTTAAGTGGCCTTAATTGTAAGTGACTCCTTTTATGCTATGCGGTTGGAAGACTCTGGGCTGATCTGCGGAATAGGCTCCGTGACCTAAGACGGCCAGAAGGTTGCCGATGGTTGTGTCCGATCGTTCAGCTGTACAAAAAAGTGTAAAATTACAGTTTTTTTAATGTTTCAGAGGCTTTTGTGACCGAGTTGGTGCATGCGTCTCCCAAGCGTCGAATCTACGCGAGTATTCAAATGCTAGCAAACTGCCAAAGGAAAATTTAGATTACGTTTTTATACCCTTGCAGAGGGTATTATAATTTTGGTCAAAAGTGTGCAACGCAGTGAAGGAGACATCTCCGACCCTATAAAGTATATATATTCTTGATCAGGATCACCTCCTGAGTCGATATGAGCATGTCCGTCTGTCCGTCTGTCTGTTTCTACGCAAACTAGTCTCTAAGTTTTAGAGCTATCGAGTTGAAACTTTGCACACATCCTTCTTTTTTTGCAGGCAGTACATAAGTCGGAACGGCCGGGATCGGTCGATTATATCCTATAGCTGCCATATAACTGATTGATCGGAAATGCCATAACTTTGGTATTTTTTAAGTTAGAGGGTTCGGATGCCCAAAATGTTATCTGTACCAAGTCCCATCTTTCTAAACTTAAAAAACAGCAAAGTTGTGTCAATTCCGAGGGCTCTATGACAGATATAGGATAAGATTTTTTTTTCCAAATAGAAAATGTGTGGAAAGTATAGAGGGCACTATGGATGGAACTGTCTATGGATTTTATTTTGGGAAACCTAATCCGATCTGCCAAATTTCACATCATTTATAACGCTTTCCTTTCAAGGGCAAATGAATTTTTCGAAAAGAAAGAAGTCGCACGGTGCCATATCAGGTGAATACGGGGAGTGGTTAGGGCTTAAAATGTGATTTAATGATGGCCTTCGAATGTCGGATTCTAAACAATTTTTGGCCATTACTCAATTTGTGCGGAAGAATCCGTGCACGCACCTTTTGTAAACCGTATTGTTCAGACAAATTTATGGTGGAAATGCATAGATTATCCTTCAAAAAGGAAAATGGTAAAGATTGAATATAATTATTAATTGCAGTCCCTAAACTTATATTAAGAAAATTTCAATCCGTACAGACAAAATAAGCGGGTCAAATGTTGAAAGAGATTATATGCTTGGATACGGCTGAAAAACTCTTATTTTACTTAGAGGAGACAAAATATTCAAAGACAGTGTAATAAAAAAATCTTAGGGTTCTTTTAAATTGAAGCATCAAGAACATGGAAATTTTATCTCTAATAATATGGGGAATGCGCGGAGGTAGGACATGAAAGTTCCGCATTGTTTCCTTTTGCCAAAAACTGGTTTTAGCTGGATAAAAAAAACATTTCTGTATCGCTGACGTGTGCGCGGTTGCTCCCCGCGTATAGTTTCGCAGTTAATTTAAAATTTGCCGCATGTTAACAAGATACTTTACAATATGTCATTAAAAAGAAATACAGGCCGCTTGGCAACCCAAGCTGACAAAAGTCAGCGGATTTCTGCGTTGTGTTTGCATAGGTTACTTTGGGTCTAAAGCCCCAAGTTTCATTCCAGACAAGCCGAGATGCAAAGCTCTGCGATAACACTCCCTGCTTACTCAGATGTGTTGTAAAATTATGCATTAGTTTTATGTCATTATGCGGCATATTAAAATCCCCTTAATTACGAAACGTAATGAACAACGGTTGCACGTCCTGTTCCTTTTCATTTTTAGTCTCACCCCAATTTCTAAAATGTGATGGGCCATGTTGCTCCCTGTTTACATATCTGTTGTTATTCTATTCGTGTACGTGCCACATGAAAAGCAACAAAGCTTGGAGTAAAGGAAAAGGTTGGTAGGCGAGTTATCTTAAATTTACAATTTGAAATATTGTGTGCTTACCAGCAATATGAACATCACATGTAGCAAAATGTATGTGGTAAGATAAATATGCTGGTGTACCTTGTTTTCTCGAATTGTCGTATTAAAACGGTGAGATATGAGAAAACTCATGTTCTCCTTTAAAAGGTGTTAGTTTTATTTTAAATAGCTAACATCAATACACCCACAAAGAAAACATAATATTACATTTGGTATTCACGGTAAAACCTTTACTATTGGTTTACACATTACCTCCTATTTGGCCAATGATTATAACTGAGCAAAAGTGAAGTTTACATTTAAATTTCTTATAGCCCTTCTCACAAAACTGTTAACTTAACATTGGTTATCTTTTATTAACATTACACATGACTTTTTAACCATAAACGAACACTAAAAATCAATCTATAACATCTCACAACTATTAAACCTCAATATGGAATCCCGACCTACACACAAAACCAACTTTCTATCAAACTTAATATGTTATACATGTGATTTATCAAAAATGTAACCCCCAAATCCCCCCCCCCCCCCTACACTTCAAACCACTCCCCTTTTCCCCCCACACACTCCATTTTACATTATATCACCTCCAAAACTAAACCCCCCCCCCCCCCTCCCTTCTCTCTCCATTCAACACCCTTCAACCATTAAAAAACCCCTAATTCCCTAACCCCTCCACATCCCCCAACATTTACTTCTTATAATTCAACAATTATTCCACCCCAAATCCACCCCCACCCTCTCCCCCCCTTCTCTATCCCCCCATACCCCCCCCCCCCAAAAACACCCACCCCACCCCCCCCCCCCCCAACACCAACAAAACCCCCCTCCCCCCCAATTACCACAACTCACTCCCAAATTATCTCCAAACAATCCCCACAAATCCACAACTAACCTCCTTTCCCCCCCATACCCAATACCCCCTAACCCCAACCCCACCTTTAATCATCCCTAAAAAACCCTTACACCAAAATTCTACACCCCCCCCCCCCCACTATTCAACCCTAAAAACCCGCAACATTACCCCCTCAAAATCCCCCAACCACAAAAAACCACCAACACAATCAACCTCCCCACAACCCACCCCCCCAAACATCCACAACTCCACAACCTACCCCTTCTCATACATCATCCCAAATACTCACATCTTTCCCCCCATTTCCCCCCATCTCCCCCCACCACTTAAACCCCCCATCCCAATCCCCCCCCCTTAACAAACCCCCCCAATCACCCATTTATAACCTTTTCACTCCCCCCCCCCCACACCCCCAAAAAACCAACCTCCCCCCCTCTATATCCACACCCCCCACACCATCCACAAAATCTCCTAACCCCCCCAAACATTCTTAATCCCCCTTTACAATCACCCCTCAACCATGTCCCTATTCAGGAGAAGTTCCTTAATTTCCGGTCGAACGCTCTCCAAATCGTTTGTCATAATCAAAGGCGCAGCAATAACAGCCCATATAGCCAATTGCAAACGGCTGGCATCGTAACTCAGATGATAATTACCCAATACGAGCTATAAACAAAAAAATCAACTTAAAAAAAAACTAAAAAAAGGAAAGACATTCATCATCAGTACCGGTTTCTCTAAAAATATTAAAGTTACATATATAGTAATAAATAATTATATATATATAGTTATAAATAATTATTAGATCGTATTGCGATATAACGATTTGTGCAATAACAGACAGGAACAAAAATACACATATATAATATATACAACTTTAAGTACTACGTGCTATAAATTTGTAGGGTCGAAAATGATAAACATTTTCTGTGTTCTCGATCTAAATAAATTTTACACTAATCAAATGAGGATTAGACTCCACAAAGTATATACACTCCTGGCCAAAATAATAAGTACACAGATATAGTGTTTATTTGTTTCGATATAACTCGATTTTTATGCAATGCACACCCGCCATTTTATTTATATTGATAAGGTACAATGTTACACAATTTCTAAAACAAGAATGAAATATGGGAACCTCGTGAATTCAATACTAAGCTTAATTTTCTGCTGGGTAGGCGATTTTGGTCTGGTCAAAATAATAAGTACACCTGTGTATTTGATAAATTTTAAAGGATTAAAGCTAGATTCGAGTTAAGATATGTTGGTTTTTATTATTTCCTAGCATATTTAAGTATATCCCAGGAAAAAAAAATTCTATAGTTGGGCAAAAAAAAGAGTTGTACAACAGAAAAAAGAAAAATTGCTTTAATTCTGCAAAAGGAAGGATAAAATCTTCGGGAAATCGCTAAAAGACTTGGGCAGTCATTATGTTTGGTCCAGAATGCCCTAAAATTCAACATTCAATTCGAAACTCGAGGTCGGAAGAAGAAATCCTGTCAAACGACCGACACCCGAATCCTAAGTTTTTACTGCTCATCCATTGCTGCTCATATTGACCATGAAATATCGTCTAGATCAGTTCGTCGTAGACTTACTAATGCTGGCTTACAAGGACACATAGCCAGAAAAGTTACTCTCCTTCGAGGGAATAAATTAAAGATGAGGAAACAGTTAGCCCAAAATCATTTGGCATGATCTGGAACAGAGGGTTCCCAAAAGTGGAATAATGTCCTATGGAGCGACGAAACAAAAATAAATCTATTTGGTAACGACTCCAGAAAGAATGTACGACTTGTTTCGTCGACCCAAAGGCATAGAATTCGACGCCCGGTACTCGAAATAGACCGTTAAACACGGAAGCGGAAACATTATGATTTGCGACTGTTTTTCTTGGCATGGAGTCGTCCCGATTTACGGATTACCGATACTATGACCCAATTTGGATATAAAATTATATTGTCTGACATAATGCTGAGGAAGACATGCCCTTGAGATGGGTCTTTCTACAGGACAACGACCCAAAACACACATCAAAGCTGGTCAAAGCTTAGTTCACCGAAAACAAGGTGGACATTATGAAGTGGCCAAGTCAAACTGCAGACTTAAACCCAATAGATAACCTATGGGGAGAGCTTAATCGTCGGATTGGCACAAACACATTTCAAAATATAGAAGAATTGCAGCAAAGACAAGGTACGAGAGTTGTTTGGAGACGTGCCGTAAATTAAATGCCCAGCATGCCGAAACGGATAACAAAAGTTATACAAAATATGGGGGGATATACTGGGTATTAGCATAAGATTACTATAAAAAGAAAAAAATTGAGAAAATGTTTTTTATATTTAAGTTAGAGGCTTTGAAGAATTGCTGTACTTATTTTTTTGACCAACCCTTTTTTATGTTTTTTAGGTTTAATCGACCATAAATTCTACAAATTTCGTGAATTATTCTTATGTTAAGTATTTTTATAATCAACATTATGCCAGAAAACTAAAAGAAATTAGAATTGGTTCGTTATCAAAAAAGATTTACGTGACATAGAAGAAATCTTATGAGCGTGTACTTATTATTTTGGCCAGGTGTGTATGTACACAAACTCTTAAGCAGCAACAATAGCCGTGTCGATTTAGTTATATCCGTCTGTATGTATAATCGCATAGAGACTATAAGAGGCAGGGTTATAAGATTTTGCACGACGACTCCTATGAATAAGTATGAAGTTTTTTTCAAATTTTTGCCATGCCCACTACCACAACCTAAACTAAACACCTAAACACCATGAAACTATTTTGAAAAAGGTTTAGCCTTATTTCAGTTAAACCTATTTAACCTATTTTTAGAGAAGTTATAAATTTTTCAATCTGCTGCCCTACGGGATTATTTAAGTTTTTTATTCCATAACAAACAAACTTTATCCTCCGCAAAAGTAGGATAACTCGTCTTAAGCCTTTCTTCTTTTTTTTCTTCAACTTTTCTTCGTCAACTTTTCTTCTAAAATTTTATTTGAATACCTTTGTTTTTCAGATATAAATTATCCATACAAATAGTTTGGTATCAAAGTAGTATAGTATATCAAACTTTTTCAAAATAGTTTCCTGAACAGGCGCAATAGAAATATATACATACTAATTCTATAGAACAATGCCATTTTTGGCGGCGGTAGGGGGCGGGAAAAATTTTTAAAAATTTAAACTTCGTGGGAATTAAGAAGTCTATATGCAAAATCTTATATCTTACAGTTTCCAAAAACCACGCGTTCATAGACGGACAAACGGACATGGCTATTTCGATCCGGCTGTTAATGCGGATCAAGAATATACTTTATGGGGTCGGAGATGATTCCGAGATTCGGAGATGATTACATACATTCACACCAACATAATATATTGGTTGTACCGACGAACGCACATGCCGCGCCCAATCGTACATATATCAATATTTGTGGCAAAAAAACGCATAAAGTAAATGATAGTTCTATTGGGAATATGTTAATGAACTTAATGTTAATATATTAACTTTTACCATATCGGGGTCATTCCAACGGCCGGGACCAGCATGGGTAGTCAGCTCGATTTGACTTTTGCTGTATTGCTTCATAATATTGGTCACAGAAGCCACCGAGTCCTGAATATCATCTGCAAATCGCCAGAGGTTACAATGCTTTGCTATTAATTTGAAGTCTGGCTGAAAACAAGATTTTTAATACCAATGTACCAACACATAAAAAACTTTCAATCACCTGCGCTTTGTAAAAGGGCCAACTGCATGAGTAAACCATGGGACGACCCGTCTTGTTCAGAGCACGGCCAAATTCGGGATATCCTCGGTCCAGCTCAATTTCACTGGCAAAGCATCCGTCCATCTTGACATAGTCCACGCCCCAGTTAGCAAAGGTTTGGGCATCGAGATTAAAATGACGGGCGGCGCCTGGACCATGGAACATGCAAGTTTTTTCACCAAGATCATGGTAAATGCCAAACAGAAGCCCCTTGTTGTGAATCTACGCCAATATTGAGAAATTTTTATCGATATTTCCAAAACGAGAAAACGCACATACATACATAATTGCCAAGATCTCTCATTCCACTCGGGAACCGATCTTCGCTTGGTAGAAGTTCATGAGTAGCCTTGTCACGAGAAGCTTCCATCCAACAGTCGTCAATTATTAAATAACGATATCCTGCAGCTGCGTATCCCTCAGACACTAGGAGATTGGCCGTGCGTCTCATTAGCCTCTCACTGACAAATAAGTGGAATAAAAAAAGGGTCACCAAACACACAATGTCATACAACCTTATGCAATCTTTAGGAAAGCGGGAGCAGTCCGTCACGCAACGAAACCGCTCAAATGGCATCCAGCCCATGGGAGGCTTCCGTGCCAGTCCGTTTTCTAGTCCATTTACAATGTGGGTTCCGACGCAATCGCATATGAAAAGAAATAACAGCGACAGTGGCATCTTGAGATTGACATTTTATAAAAAGTATAGTGGGGAATAAAGAGAAATAACACCTAACTGTCAGTGTCGAATGAGCAAAACTAATTAAATTTAGCAGCGTGAAAAGCAAAATATTAAAAAAAATTTTATATACAGTGGCTCGCGGCTTTTTTTGTGCTGGTGAATAATAAATGTTAATGTTGTTATTGCCGCTATACTTTAAAAGATATTACAAAAAATTAAACACAATATTTTAATTTAGGATTTTATATGAAAACTAATTTCATAATCAAAAAAATTCCATACCGAAAACAAAATAAACAGTCATTTTCAAGACCGCAGCTTACTTCTTGAAGCACATTTATATACCAAGAACATTACATTTAAAGCCAAAACGCCAGATTTTTTTTGGATTTTTTGTATGAACAAACCTTCTGCATCTTCGGGCTTGGTCACTCTAACTACAAAAGATTAAGGGGAAATACTTAAATGGCACAACGTACAAAGATTGAGCCGCGAGAACTCGCCCTGCATCACTTTAATAATGGCAAATCAGCGTGCCATTTCTGAGATTGTTACATTACAGTACATTATCCAGCAGTTTGTTGGGGAGAATCGAATTGAAGATAGGGGCGATATGTGCCAAACAAAATTTTCAATGGACATGAGGAGCGCTGTACAGTAAGAAAAATTAATGAGAACCCGAAGCTATCCGCCCCAAAAATTGCTCCTGAAGCTTCACAATAAATGGGGAAAAAGTGCAGTGCTGATAGGGTGCACCGACTGTTGGACGATCACATCTTTAATGGTCGTGAAGCACGGAAGAAACCATTTATCAGCAAAGAAAATATAGCTGCTCTTCTTCACCCAATTTCTCTTTGGGATGACGTGATCTTCGCGTACGAGTCCAAATTTATTCTGTTTGGATCAGATGGAAGGCAGTACGTTTGGCGGTGACTAAATACAGTGTTCCATAACAAACACTTAGTTTGTAAAAGCTATATTATATAATACATCGTATATAATATAAGCTGCTACCTAACTGCAAGGGCATATCAACTTCGGCTTCGCCCGAATTTAGCTTTCTCTTCTTGTTAAGATTATAATTTATCACAATTTAGTGATGTTTTTTGTAAATATTTAAATACCTGTTTATTATGAAGAATATGCTCCTTAATGTTTAATCTTCTACATTTTTATTTTGATCTTATTAAATCTTATTAAATGCTTAAAAAGGTTTTATTACAAGAACTCAGCCATATTTTTGGTTTATTGAAAATTGAAAACATTTTCATTACCTTTTTAGCCTCTACACATACATAGTCTTGGGTCGTCAAAATTTTCATGTTATTTTTTGCTTCACATGTTCTTGATTTTCTCAAGGGAATTACTTATTTTCTTTAGAAAATTATCCTTAGATGTCTATATATAGGATCCGTCTATAGGATAGGAAGAAAGAAAATAAAAAATAACAAACATTTAGTCAACTTTGGTAGATTTAAAGATAGCGTTTTTATATCGACTCAAGAGGTTATACTGATTATGAATATGTAGAATTTACAGGTCTACAATATAGAATTTACAGGTATACAATATTATTCGACACATGGAAAAAAGATTATGAAACAGATATGTGCAGTGACGCCAATGTCTCTAGTGCCCAATAACGCCTCCAGACTGCTAAAGTTAAAAACACCATTTTTTTAATTATTTTTATTCCTTTTGACTAGAGATTTTACCGTGTTGCTCGTAGTCTCAAGAACGAAAAATACAAAACCCACAGTAAAAATAAATTTTCGTTAACTTTTTATTGCTTTTATAAGCCATCCCGTTTAGAGGCGGTCGTGGGACAATTCGGGGAAAAAAATATGTTTAAACGTGGAACAAACTGTGACATATTTAAGTTCATATAATTGCTTTAGTAGACAAGGAAAAACGACAAATGAATAAGCTATCAGGTCTTGCCGACGTGGAGATTGAGAAATTTTATCAATTCAATTGATTTTGATATTGATACGGGTGGAGAAGATTTGGAGGAGCATTTGACTGGTGATGCTTGCGAGACAGCGCTTCCTGTCAATGAGGAAGATGAAGAAGCGATTGAAAATGTGCTAAATATGTCAGATTTAATAATTCCTTAAAAGATTTTTGTAATTTCAAGCGAAAGTCCCACTCCTATCTTAAGCTCAGAAACGCAAACACAAAGCGCCTGCTGAGTATAATATGGCTCATATTAAAGAAAGCACAATAGGTGAATGTAAAGGATATTTTTGGACTATCGGCCCAAAATCACCGCTTTCCAAAAAGATGTTGAAGCTAAAAAGGAATCTAGTCGCAAATAAATATGCAATGTCCCTTTCTGAGCCTGACCTCGGAGTACTATATCACCCAGCAAACTAATTTGTATTGGGTGCCTTATGCGGTTGGGTGTGTAAATAATTCGGCTTGTTTTGCCATTAAGTGTCTTTCCAGGTTATTTGCAAGCAAACCAGTTAACTTTGATCGGCAAAAATTATTTTTTCATTTACTATTTCTGGCATCAAATTTAAAAAATCGATGCATTTTAATATCATTTACGCAGTTAACGCAAGTTAACGCAAAAAAGCCCAATTGCAAATAATCCAAGGATGCAAATACTTAGCTTATGAACTCATAAAATAATGACTATTTCATGCTTTTTATTATACAATTATAAAAGTCCCTAAAAAATCACCAGAGAGGCAAAAAGGAACAAATAGCACGGCATAACAAAGTAAAGAATAAAACTGACAAATATAACCAAAATACTTGCATTCTTAAACAATCAGTCAATAAATTAATTAGTAAATGAAATGGTCAGTAAATTATCTGATCATAATTGGGACATAAGTAAATCGGGCTTTCTCTGAGTGAGACTCTTTCACTCAAAACCCGAATGAAAAGGTTATTTTCCGACAATTTGTTCAAACGGTTCAAAAATGATACGTATTTTTTGACGGTTAACTGTTATTTAAAAGCTATATAAACAGGCTATGCTATATAAATATGATTATATAAGTATATGTTTTATATGATTTATTGTATATTATTATCAAAGTGTGTTTTAAGAACATCTAAAGAAGAAAGTGTGGGTCAAAAATGAATTTTTAGCCCTCTACCAAAATGGTTAAGTTTTTAATTTTTAGAAGTATATTAAAGCAGCTTATAGAATTATATATATATATGTATCGGATCGTATATAGTTGGCCGATCCTTATGATAATTTCATCATCGAATCAATTTTCTAATAAAAATGTTTAAAACAACCCCAAGCATCTTTACAAACAGCAAGGTTGTTCCATTTCCGATCGTTCAGTTGCATGGCAGCTATAGGATATTGTCGGCGATAGTTGTGAAATTTATCAGATCTGATAATTTTGCCCAAAATGGATTCTGTACTAAGTACCATCTTTCTAACTTAAAAAACACCCAAAGTTATGGTGTTATAAACAGCAATTCCGATTTTTCTATGACAGCTATGGATATAATAACCGATAACCGAACCGTTAACCGCTCCTTGCGAAATTTTGTAGATAAGATATTTTTGCCAAATATAACATGTGTGGAAACCATTTAACTTAAATAACACCAAATTTATGACATTTCAGATCAATCAGTTATATGGCAGCTTTAGGATATAGTCGACCGATCCCGGACGTTTCGACTTACATATATACTGCCTGCAAATAAAAGAAAGATGTGCGCGAAGTTTCAATTCGATAGCTCTAAAACTTAGAGACTAGTTTTCGTCGAAACAGACAGACAGACGGACAGACGGACATGCTTATATCGACTCAGGAGGTGATCCTGATCATGAATATATATACTTTGTAGGGTCGGAGGTGTCTCCTTCACTGCGTTGCTCACTTTTGACCAAATTATAATACCCTTTGCAAGGGTATAAATATTACGGCATCTCCGACCTTCAAAGATATATACTTTTGACCAAAATTATAATACCCTCTGCAAGAGTATAAAAAACGTACATATTTTGAATGAAAATTGGGTAAACGAAACTATATCTATTAAAACTACAGTATTATCATCAAAATCGTAGTACACCAAATTATATACGCAAACCGATTACAATGAGGGAAGCCAGAACGGACGGCACAGAAAAGAATTAACGAAAAGAATGAAGCTGAATTTTTTTACCTTTGTAGGCCGTTGTAAATTTTCATGTTATTTTTTGCTTCACATGTTCTTGATTTTCTCAAGGGAATTACTTATTTTCTTTAGAAAATTGTCCTTAGATGTCTATATATAGGATCCGTCTATAGGATAGGAAGAAAGAAAATAAAAAACAAGAAAGGAAAGCTAACTTCGAGCGGAGCCGAAGTTTATATACCCTTGCAGTTCAGTCGCAGTCCGCTAGGTGGCGCCACGAGTCTTATATTATTAGATATGTAGCGGATCGTATATAGTTGGCCGATCCTTATGAAATTTGGCATATCGAATTATTTTGCCAAAAGAGTAATCTGTACCAAATCCCATCTTTCTAACTTAAAAAACACCAAAGTTATGCCAATTTCGATCGTTCTATGACAGCTATAGGATATAGTCGTCCGATCCTTATGAAATTTTGCACACAAGATATTTTGGTCAAATATAACATGTATGGAAAGTCCCAACCCTCTAACTTAAAAAACACCAAAGTTATGGCATTTCCGATCAATCAGTTATATGGCAGCTATAGGATATAGTCGACCGATCCCTGCCGTTCCGACTTATATACTGCCTGCAAAGGAAAGAAGGGTGTGTGCAAAGTTTCAACTCGATAGCTTTAAAACTGAGAGACTAGTTTGCGTAGAAACGGACAGACTACCTAATAGTAATAATACCTAGGGTATTATAATTTTGGTCAAAAGTGTGCAACGCAGTGAAGGAGACATCTCCGACCCTATAAAGTATATATATTCTTGATCAGGATCACCTCCTGAGTCGATATGAGCATGTCCGTCTGTCCGTCTGTCCGTCTGTTGGGTTGGGACTTTCCACACATGTTATATTTGACCAAAATATCTTGTGTGCAAAATTTCATAAGGATCGGCCGACTATATCCTATAGCTGTCATAGAACTATCGAAATTGGCATAACTTTGGTGTTTTTTAAGTTAGAAAGATGGGATTTGGTACAGATTACTCTTTTGGCAAAATAATTCGATATGCCAAATTTCATAAGGATCGGCCAACTATATACGATCCGCTACATATCTAATAATATAAGATGCGTGGCGCCACCTAGCGGACTGCGAGTGAACTGCAAGGGTATATAAACTTCGGCTCCGCTCGAAGTTAGCTTTCCTTTCTTGTTTTAATTATTTTTATTCCTTTTGACTAGAGATTTTACCGTGTTGCTCGTAGTCTCAAGAACGAAAAATACAAAACCCACAGTAAAAATAAATTTTCGTTAACTTTTTATTGCTTTTATAAGCCATCCCGTTTAGAGGCGGTCGTGGGACAATTCGGGGAAAAAAATATGTTTAAACGTGGAACAAACTGTGACATATTTAAGTTCATATAATTGCTTTAGTAGACAAGGAAAAACGACAAATGAATAAGCTATCAGGTCTTGCCGACGTGGAGATTGAGAAATTTTATCAATTCAATTGATTTTGATATTGATACGGGTGGAGAAGATTTGGAGGAGCATTTGACTGGTGATGCTTGCGAGACAGCGCTTCCTGTCAATGAGGAAGATGAAGAAGCGATTGAAAATGTGCTAAATATGTCAGATTTAATAATTCCTTAAAAGATTTTTGTAATTTCAAGCGAAAGTCCCACTCCTATCTTAAGCTCAGAAACGCAAACACAAAGCGCCTGCTGAGTATAATATGGCTCATATTAAAGAAAGCACAATAGGTGAATGTAAAGGATATTTTTGGACTATCGGCCCAAAATCACCGCTTTCCAAAAAGATGTTGAAGCTAAAAAGGAATCTAGTCGCAAATAAATATGCAATGTCCCTTTCTGAGCCTGACCTCGGAGTACTATATCACCCAGCAAACTAATTTGTATTGGGTGCCTTATGCGGTTGGGTGCGTAAATAATTCGGCTTGTTTTTCCATTAAATGTCTTTCCAGGTTATTTGCAAGCAAACCAGTTAACTTTGATCGGCAAAAATTATTTTTTGATTTACTATTTCTGGCATAAAATTTAAAAATCGATGCATTTTAATATGATTTACGCAGTTAACGCAAGTTAACGCAAAAAAGCCCAATTGCAAATAATCCAAGGATGCAAATACTTAGCTTATGAACTCATAAAATAATGACTATTTCATGCTTTTTATTATACAATTATAAAAGTCCCTAAAAAATCACCAGAGAGGCAAAAAGGAACAAATAGCACGGCATAACAAAGTAAAGAATAAAACTGACAAATATAACCAAAATACTTGCATTCTTAAACAATCAGTCAATAAATTAATTAGTAAATGAAATGGTCAGTAAATTATCTGATCATAATTGGGACATAAGTAAATCGGGCTTTCTCTGAGTGAGACTCTTTCACTCAAAACCCGAATGAAAAGGTTATTTTCCGACAATTTGTTCAAACGGTTCAAAAATGATACGTATTTTTTGACGGTTAACTGTTATTTAAAAGCTATATAAACAGGCTATGCTATATAAATATGATTATATAAGTATATGTTTTATATGATTTATTGTATATTATTATCAAAGTGTGTTTTAAGAACATCTAAAGAAGAAAGTGTGGGTCAAAAATGAATTTTTAGCCCTCTACCAAAATGGTTAAGTTTTTAATTTTTAGAAGTATATTAAAGCAGCTTATAGAATTATATATATATATGTATCGGATCGTATATAGTTGGCCGATCCTTATGATAATTTCATCATCGAATCAATTTTCTAATAAAAATGTTTAAAACAACCCCAAGCATCTTTACAAACAGCAAGGTTGTTCCATTTCCGATCGTTCAGTTGCATGGCAGCTATAGGATATTGTCGGCGATAGTTGTGAAATTTATCAGATCTGATAATTTTGCCCAAAATGGAATCTGTACTAAGTACTATCTTTCTAACTTAAAAAACACCCAAAGTTATGGTGTTATAAACAGCAATTCCGATTTTTCTATGACAGCTATGGATATAATAACCGATAACCGAACCGTTAACCGCTCCTTGCGAAATTTTGTAGATAAGATATTTTTGCCAAATATAACATGTGTGGAAACCATTTAACTTAAATAACACCAAATTTATGACATTTCAGATCAATCAGTTATATGGCAGCTTTAGGATATAGTCGACCGATGCCGGACGTTTCGACTTACATATGTATATACTGCCTGCAAATAAAAGAAAGATGTGCGCGAAGTTTCAATTCGATAGCTCTAAAACTTAGAGACTAGTTTTCGTCGAAACAGACAGACAGACGGACAGACGGACATGCTTATATCGACTCAGGAGGTGATCCTGATCATGAATATATATACTTTGTAGGGTCGGAGGTGTCTCCTTCACTGCGTTGCTCACTTTTGACCAAATTATAATACCCTTTGCAAGGGTATAAATATTACGGCATCTCCGACCTTCAAAGATATATACTTTTGACCAAAATTATAATACCCTCTGCAAGAGTATAAAAAACGTACATATTTTGAATGAAAATTGGGTAAACGAAACTATATCAATTAAAACTACAGTATTATCATCAAAATCGTTGTACACCAAATTATATACGCAAACCGATTACAATGAGGGAAGCCAGAACGGACGGCACAGAAAAGAATTAACGAAAAGAATGAAGCTGAATTTTTTTACCTTTGTAGGCCGTTGCAAAGGGAAAACTTGGATTTGGCACTTCGTTTTCGTGATTTTGTTTGGTTTTTCCATTTTCGATGGCTAAACGACACTTTTGTTTCGATTTATGGCACCATAAAAGCCAAAAGTGCCGCAGTTGTAATTTTACGACCCAAGGGCAGTGGCTGGGGGTAAAAAAAAATCGAAAAAGAAAATGGATACCTACTAGGGGTTTCGACATTCAGAATTTGAATACCCGCGGATCTTAGAGTACAAGCATGTATTGAATTCTTGTCAATGTATATATGAAAAAGGTTGAAGGAATCTGGCCCCATATGTATATTCCTTATAAGCATCAGTAGCCAAGTCGATATAGCCCTGTCCGTCTGTCTATATGAACGCGTGGATTTACTTTGCGAGATAGAGATTTGGCAAGTAGACTTATTAATACCCACGCAGATCAAGATTGTGTCAAAATTTGGACCAGATTTATCCAAATTTGGCCATTAATAGAGGAGAGAGGAGTTCGTCATTTTCTTTTGCTTCTCCAATTTATTGTTTATTGCAATACGTCAAAACAGTGAAAACCGCGTGGAATTATTTTCCATTTTCCAGTGGGATCGAGACGTACATCAAGTCTATATTTGGATGTAGTTAAGTTAAATTTATATATTGAAATATATTAAAATTTAGGTAATTTCAATTCATTTGTGAATTTTTATTTTTAAATCTTTGTCATTCACATATATGTATGTAGATATAGAAAAAACATTTTGAAAGATGAAACATTGTGGTAAAATCCCATGAGCATATGAATCGATTAAATAGAACTTCGATTCGCTTTAATCTTGCCGACTCTCATTTTCTTTTCACCGTATTTAATATTTATATTTATTTATACTTATATTTCAGTCATCAATTTAACTATCGTGTCAAAATTTCAGTGAGATAGCGCCCAGAACTTGGTACCTTAATCGCTACAAAGACTAAGCCACTGTCTATATCTTCATCACTATTTTTTTTTGTTACTTTAAGCGGTTTTAAGCGCTTTTCTATTGTTTTTTTTTTGCGAGGCGCCTTTGAAACAAAATTTTCAATATAATTAAATAAGCAATCACGGCACTTTTAAAGAGGTCGTTAAGAAATTTTTAAAAGCCAAGATTCATTGTCACCATAAAGCACAAATTTATCATTTTATAGTTACCGTAATAATTTTTAAACTATGTTAATCATAATAATTATAAAATAATTAATCTCTAAAACAATGTAGGAATCATTGTCAATATTTTCAAATACCGCTTGCAAAATGTTTTGGCAATAGGTGCCAAAACATGCAGCAGTGCACTGCCGTGTAACACTGCAGTGCGTAGCAAAGACATTTTTAAAACAACAAAACGGGACGGAGAACTATTTAAATCTTAATGGGACAAGGATGTCCCGTATCAAATCGAAATTGAAAATTTCAATATTATGGATGGAAATTATTTTCTAGACAAGAAAATGGAAATAAAAATGACCAACAGCCGCATTACAACGCCGTCGTGGTTCAATATGACAGACTCGTGGGCCCGAACAAGAGGTCGTTGGGGGTGGAAATTAGATTTGACGAAGTTGAGGATGGGTTGTCCACCCATTACTCCCGCTTGGATGCTCGTGGGTTGCCTGAGCTGGGTAAGCGCATTTATTTTTGGTGTTTGGGTAAAAAGTTTATCCAGCTGTAAACAATTTTTTAAATTGTTTGTTGTCGCTTCGATGATTGCCTGCTAAAAAAAGAACTTAACTTTGAATTTTATTGAAGCATGCAATTAAAACTGATTGTTACACATTACATAAGTTTACCTTTAGAAACCACTTAAAATATTTCAAAAATTTTTCATAGGTAAAATGGACTCATTATTTTCAATAAATGTACCATCTATACGGAATTAAGTCTACTGTCTACTGAGTTATAAAATAAAATTTAGCTAAAATTTACCTGACCCTAATCTTTAGAAACCTTCAGTCAAGGGTTATTTCACATATAGGGAAGAATATTGCAATGCAAAACACAAACAATTAAATACATCAGATTCTGTTTCAAAGATGAACTTCCTGAAATGCATGCGTTAAGGGACCTTCGGTAAAGACGGCCATTCTTATGCTCAAGGGGGGCAATGGCATTAAAATTTCCTTATCGATTCCCAGCCATTCCACAGCAGCCATAATATAGTTTGCAAATGCAGACGCACGTGTGCGATATGACGATAGAGGGGCATGCAAAGCAGGCCGTTCAGAAAGATCGCTTGCGCAGCCACAAGGCGTAAATTGAAAGTAAACTCAAAGCAAAACGATTTCATTAAAGCTCTTCAAATATTAAAGCTCATTCAGTTGGCTCGTGGGCGGGCAGGACACACTCACCCGCACCTCACTCAAAGACATGACAACACGCCGGCTGTAGGTGATTGTGCCGCTTGTTTGTCGTCCTTGTCCTTACGCTCAGCGCTGAAGTCGTGTTCGTGTCTGCCCATCCCCATCCTCGCCATCTTGGCTGTCACTGGGGCGCTGCTTTTCATTCTTTTTGTTGTCTTTGTATCCATCTTTTATTTTATTTCGTCTCTTAAGTGTCAGAGCGTGGAGCGGACAATATAATTTACATTCGGTATGCAAATGTACTGGTGCGTTCGCAAATACACCCCTGTTATGTGTTCGTATGCCGCGATTACGTTCGGAAACGGCAAATTTGCAATAAAAGTACAAAAGTTTGAATAAGTAATTCTGTCAATCTTCCATGTTTTTGAAGCCAACCTTGTACCCTCAAGGTTAAACCACAAATGAATTGCACGACTAAAAAAAACAGTATTTTTAATGACACGTGAAATCGGTCCGAAGAGCTTATGAAATAATTCGTAGGTTAAGTTGCTAGGCCTACCAAACGCGTCACAGGTAGATAGCGAACGTCATTCTTTTAAGGTTAGGGCCTGTTTAAATATTATAATAATCTAAAATTTGCCCAGTCTCGAACAGAGAGTTCAGGGAATCTTGCCCTACCGTGCCGCCGAACAAATGAGCCCAGAGTTCAGCCAAGAGGAGTGCATCAAGAAAAAAAGTGTACTCCCAGCGTGCAGCACAGTGCCCAAGCCACAGCTCCGAAGTAGGATTCACGACATTAACATAAGCAGTGGATCCCAGGATGTGTCGGGAGGACCCACGACAAAGCGGCTACGACAACGCGGCAGCTACCGTAAAACTTTAGTAAACTCCAATCCGCGTATTGTCGGCCTATTAAAAGTCGGAACCCCCAGACAAGCTAGTCGCAAAGCATAGGCCTATTAATAGGATAGGACTCCAACGGTCCGCACACTGAGTGTATGAGTCTCTTCCTAATTATACCCTTGCAGAGGGTATTATAATTTTGGTCAAAAGTGTGCAACGCAGTGAAGGAGACATCTCCGACCCTATAAAGTATACATATTCTTGATCAGGATCACCTCCTGAGTCGATATGAGCATGTCCGTCTGTCTGTCTGTCTGTCTGTTTCTACGCAAACTAGTCTCTCAGTTTTAAAGCTATCGAGTTGAAACTTTGCACACATCCTTGTTTTGTTTGCAGGCAGTAAATAAGTCGGAACGGCCGGGATCGGTCGACTATATATCATCATTAAAAACCGTAACGAATCAATTGATTTAACACTAATTGCCAAACAGATACTCAACTCCGTATCCTAGTAAAACTAGTACAAGTACAACGGCTAGTTAGAAGGGAAAGGTATAAACGAAATACACCATTTAACACGCAGAAGAGTTCCCAAATTAGTTGTACCAGATGGGGATTACGAGTTACAAACTAGAAGTACAAATTATTGTGCAGACTTTCTATATCTGGCCTTAACTATAAATGCAAAAAATATATAAACAGCGATATAATCTGTCAAGCAATCTCGGTTTACCGCATGGCTTTCTTTTCTGACCCCAAACGAATCTCGTCAGTGCAGGAGCAGAAATTTATTTTTAAAAGTAAGAGAAGCTTAATTAACGGATCGAAGGAGCAAGCGTGAATGTGAAAGTAAAGGGGAAGAAAAATATTTATTAGCCCCTTTAGAGCGTCGACCTCTTATAGATTAAAGCTACGCCTAAATTATTCGTTGAGCGCCTTAAATCAAAGCGTTCAAGGGAGCGTGAAAGGTTCCAGAAGCAGCCCCAAAGGGGAAGATGGTGGAAGGATTAAGGATTAGGATTAAGTTACATGCTAAAGGTGTAAGTGAAAAATGTACAATTGAAATTACTCGCAGTGAATTTACTTGAAATTACTCGCACGAACACAATTAATAGAATTGAAGATATATATGGGTAATTCTCCAGAAAGGTCAACCGCGACAGAAAAAATCAAAGTCAATAAAAGAAGTTTTTTTTCACACATTTTTATAGGGAATCTATTAAATTTAACTAATTTAATAATATTTAACATTTACTTATAACACATTTCAAAATATTTTAATTCAAAGTCTCAAATGTGCAAAAGTTTATTTTTTAGCATTTCAGCGGCACGATTTGTTTTAAATAATTTTCGTAAAGAGAGTTAAATTACATTGATATTCACTATTTGTAATATCGGCTAATAGCCAAAGATTACAACAATAATGTAAAAGAAATGATGCGATTGCTAATTGCTGTGAATTTCTTATCAGATTATCTGTACATTTCATTGTCGCGTGCGACATAGAACATTTGTTATCAGTGCGTGGAAGAAATTTGTCTAATGACCATCAAAACTTGGGTCCAAACATAAAATTGGATATTTAAGTATTAAAACTTGTTGTGAAATATTTGTGAAATATAAGTAGTGCATTCGGTTATTAACGTTTTTTAAGTTTGTCGCGTGCGACATGGTAAAAAAATTTTTTTTTTTATTATATTTTTTATTTGCTTTTTATTAATGCAGATGAATGAAGGAAATAATAATAAAGTCAACTGCAAGCGGTGGAGACAAAATTTAAAAAATAATGACACCAAATAAAACAAGAAAGGAAAGCTAACTTCGGGCGGAGCCGAAGTTTATATACCCTTGCAGTTGAGTCGCAGTCCGCTAGATGGCGCCACGCATCTTATATTATTAGATATATGTATAGCGGATCGTATATAGTTGGCCGATCCTTATGAAATTTGGCAAATTGAATTATTTTGATGAAACTCCCATCCTGCTAACTTGAAAAACAACGAACTTATAGCATTTCCGATCGTTCAGTTATATGACAGCTATAGGATATAGACGGCCGATCCTTATGACATTTGGCAGATCATATAAGTTGGCCCAAATTAGAATGCACAGAAAGTCCCATCCTTCTAACTTGAAAAACAACGAAGTTATAGCATTTCCGATCAATCAGTTAAATGGCAGCAATAAGATATAGTCAGCCGATCCTGAAATTCGACATGAAATTCGACAAATCAGATTGTTTTTCCCAAAATAGAATCTTTACCAAATCCCATCTTTCTAACTTAAAAAAAACCAAAGTTATGCCAATTTCGATCGTTCTATGACAGCTATAGGATATAGTCGGCCGATCCTTATGAAATTGTACATAAGATATTTTGGTCAAATATAACATGTGTGGAAAGTCCCAACCCTCTAACTTAAAAAACACCACAGTTATGGCATTTCCGATCAATCAGTTATATGGAAGCTATAGGATATAGTCGACCGATCCCGGCCGTTCCGACTTATATACTACCTGCAAGGAAAAAAAGGATGTGTGCAAAGTTTCAACTCGATAGCTCCAAAACTGAGAGACTAGTTTGCGTAGACGGACAGACGGACAGACGGACATGCTCATATCGACTCAGAAGGTGATCCTAATCAAGAATATATATATACTTTATAGGGTCGGAGATGTCTCCTTCACTGCGTTGCACACTTTTGACCAAAATTATAATACCCTCTGCAAGGGTATAAATTTACATTTATTTTTTTAGCTCTAAATTAATTCTTATTAAACTGAGAATCTCCAAATTCACGTTTTATTATTTTAAAAGTACATAAACAACTTAAAAAATATGATGGAAGGAAATGTCGCGTGCGACAGTGAATAAAATTGAATTAAAAAAAAACTACTAAATAATTTTAAATGAAACAAAAAGAATTACTAAAATCCAATAATAAATAACGTTTTGAAATTGATTGCAGACAAATTTTCCATCAGGTTTCGCTAAAATCAGCGTTTGAAATGGTTTTTGAAAAAGTAACTTTCAAAAGTAAAGTTTCAAAAGTAAAGTGTTTTGTGTCGCGTGCGACAGACCTAGTTTTTTTTTGAATATTCTAAAAACAAAACTTCTTCCAAAATTAATATTTACACCAATTATACAACTTATTAAGACCTATTAGATTGACTTTTGTAAAAATAAAAAGCAGTCTTGGCACATTGTTTTTTTCCAGTTGGAATGCGTACGAATGTCGCGTTCGACATTAGAGAATTACCCATATGTAATCTAAACGTGCTATCCATTTCTTTGAGTGGAGCCAAAGGTTAAAATCCGGCTAAACGTAATGCCATATATGTTTACTTAAGAACCTAAACGAATCGCATATGTATAAATAAATTAATATGCGAAATTATCCCCAAAGTTAGGGAAATAAGAAAACTAAAAAATAAAGGTTCTACAAGGAAATCTAAAGCGAAATAAAACAAATAAAAGTAAAATCATGTAATCATCGTTAATCAGAGCAGAGCAGAGCAACAATAGGAGCTCATGTTAAATTTAAAGACAAAATAATAATTTAAGGCAATGCTGGCGTGTGCATTTGTGTGCCATTTATTCATCTAGCATCGGATCCTCGGATCGGACATAGTCCTTGTAGCCTGCAATCAGCAATTTGTATTCCTTCAAGCTAAATGAGATGCAGCGCAAATACATATTATGTATGAAAATTTTACAAAACGGGTTTGTTGACCTTACGGACCGAGGCCGAACCTTCTAAGGCACCAATGACAGAAACAAATTTTTAATTTGATAGGTAACCGTTTTTTTCTGGAAAGCAAGTAATACTAACAGCAAATAAAATCATTTGGAAGAGGGTTCTTTAAACTTTTCAAGTGTGACGCGATTTTCTATTGTCGGAGGTATGCGGAAGTTTTTCATTTTGCTGGAAAGTTACAAATGAACGGCTCCGTCCAATAGCATCGTAAAACTCGCCCATTTTACTTAGAAACTGCCCTCCGCCAGCATGACGACAATTGCACCACGCCTCCAACAATATTCCCAGATCGTACGAATTACTAATGTGCTCCAAATGGTCTAAAAAATATACATCAATCCAATAATTTTCTTTTAAATTTAAGAACTTTACTTACATACAACCATTTCCTTAACTTCCCACTCAGCGTCATATCGTTGGCAAAGGAACTTCAGCACTTCCAAAAGCTTGGGAGCCCTTAGGTGGGGCCGGATCCTGTGCTTCGTTACATGTTCATCATCAATCCAAAGGCCCAGGCGACTATGCATTCGCGTAGTGCTATCTTTGATCTTTGCCAGCGAGTCCAAAACCTTCTGCATAATTTGGAGAGGGTTCTGCAGCCGCAGAAACATCTGCTGGATGCGTTTCTCTGTGGAACGAAGTTCGCGTGGCTTGTCAACGTTGTTTAACTGATTTTCAGTTGCAAAGATTCGGGCATTTACGGTGGCAATTTGTTTCATTGTCACTCTCCCTCGTTGAACTAATTTCTGCCACTGCTCCGCCTCTTTCCACACATTGGTTACCATAGTATCCATCTCCATCTTTACCCCAGCTATGTTCATTTTTGGAAAATGTGAAATTGCGCGGTAGAAATCGAAAAATTATTAGTTAAGCTTATGGTGTTGTTAAACGCAAAATTCCACATGTAGGGGTGGAAAGATGTTGCAAGTAAAGCCTACTACGTAAGGACCTACTAGCAAATCCAGCAAACCAGCTGAATTGAATTATAAAAGTACGCGTCAAAAATTGGAATGTAAATGGAACAAAATAGGTGTAAATATAAGGTTTATAAGTTGTTATTTGATCTTCATAGTTTGTTTATTTAGGGCTGCGACAAACTTGATGTAAAAACCATCTTTTTATACCCTTGCCGGGTTCCGTTGCCTGTAATACATTGACGGAATTATCTCCAAGCCTATTAAGTATGTATATATTTCTTCATCAGGACTACGATTTAATAAAAATAAAGTATTTCCGTCCGTCTGTCCATTTTTCCATCTATTTCTATGCATTTTACTTGAAGACAATAATAGCTACAGAGTTGAGATTTTGCACTGACCCCGAAATGCAGGCAGATACGGTTGAAGATTTTTCAGATCTGACAACTATATCATACAGCTACTATAGGAACTATCGGGTCAACTTCTTATTGCTTAAGATTACTTGCGATTTGATAAATTGAATTGTAAACAATAGTTTTTTAGGATCGGCCGAGTACTGCGTTGAGAGTTGCACACTCTACCCACTCAACCATTTAAGCTTTAGTAAACTGTCTGAAATTTAGGAAACACTGTACGCGTATAATAGCTTCGAGTGTGAGCAAATTTAGCTTTTTTTCTCGTTAAAAAATTAGAAAGTGAGGAATTAGAAAAATATTTCGCGAATATGTTTTATAATATACTTTATTCACAATTGAGGTATTTAAAATATAATATTAAACTTCTCCTCAAACAAATTTTTAGCAAGTTAAAGCTTAAATGCAGTACTCTATTGCTCAAAAAGCCAATCTGATTGAGATTCTTCGGTATCGTTTACTAATTCTGTTCTAGGTATTCTTGGTTGGATAGGTCGAGGTCTATTTTCGGCAGGAGACTTTTTTGAGCTATGGATGCCAAATTCATTTGGAAAGTGGTCCTTGTGACGGTTAAGGTGAAGCGTGAAAGGAGATTTCTGATACTGAAGCATTTTGCTCTCAAATTGTCGTCTCTCGGCCATACGTCCCTGTAATTCAGTCCTATCAGCCAGAGCCTGTGACTGTAAAGGATCTATGGAATTCATCAAACTTCTTTCCTTTCCTGCAGCACGTCGATTGTATTTATCCATTAGCTCGTCATAATCGCGAATTTTCTTATCGTCCACTACCCGCGGTCCAGTCAAAAATGGGCGCTTATAACGCAACTTTATATTAACATCATCCGAATCCTCATCACTGCTTTTGCTTATAGCATCATACATCTGAGGTGGCAGCCGTATCTTGGAAGTATCAGGAAGTCGAGGCATTGAGCGCAAAGGAACTGTCGGTTCCAACAAGGGCAGTTTGACGGTTGGCTGGGCTTGCTGCACTGATTCTAATGACTGCTCTACCGCAGTTATACGATTTTCAATCTTCTTAAGACTTTCCTCGACAACATGGAGGCGATTTTTAATTTGTTTGAAGTTATCCTCGAACTGCTTCGTGTCGCTTTTTATAAACGAATCAACAAGGTTGCGGGAGATGAGCTTGTTAACAATTTCCTTCAAGTTATCAAGCTTTACAAATTCACTATCGCTATCTCCAACTTGTTCCTTGGAGGCGGCAGCCTTTATAGCTTTTGGATTAAATATTCCAGCCATCATGGCATTGGCTACCTCCCGGCGTACAAAATCACTAATCGACTTTGATATACCACATGCTTCCACATTGGACAGTATCATCGGGCTAACGCCAGAAACACGCATTGCTGATTCGGAAGAGAATGCTGAATCATCTGAGCTAGTTCTTGGAACACGATCTTTAGTTCTCTTGACTTTATTACTTTTAACACATTTAACGTTCTTTTTAGTTTTTTCTGTTGTCATGCCTTTTTTCAATCCCTTGGCGAGTTTTCCATACATTGCGATCGAATCAATAATTTTAACAATGAATTTGGTTAGTTTATTTGTTACTGTATTATACGTAGATATGAAATATTATCGATATCGCACGATAATGTGCCGCACTTTTAACGTGACTTTTAAAACAAAGCGAGCCAGAATTACGAGTGTGGGGGGGTCCCCTTTATATATGTATATAGTTATAAAGTATGTTTTGTAATAAAAATCTCTAAACAAAATTTTTTATTCTATATGTTTTATTAAATGATGAGTAACAAAAAATAAACTAAAAAAATAATCATTATTTTATCAGTAATCAATTTAGGATAACGAAAGGCCTCTTTGAAGGGGCTTCAAAGATGTAAAAGGCTTAAATAGGTTGGGTAGTTTTTTTTACATGATCTCTGAATAAAATTCGTTAAGGGGAAAATATCAAAGAAAGTCTTCGTGATAATAGCTGAAAACTTGACTTTGGCAAATCTTGAATTTAAAAAAAAAATAGAAAAGTCAGCTATAGTCGAGTTTACCGAAATGCGATATGGGGCGAAAAAAATTGTCACACAAACTGGATCTGCGTGAGTATCATAAGGGTCAATGAGATAAACCCCATAAAGTCACCGTTATATTACCTCGTCAAGAGTTTTATACCCTTGCAGAGGGTATTAGAATTTTTGACAAAAGCAATGCAGTGAAGGAGACATCTCCGGCCCTATGAAGTATATATATTTCTGATCAGGATCAGGATCACCTCCTGAGTCGATATGAGCATGTCCGTCTGTCCGTCTGACCGTCTGTCTGTTTCTACGCAAACTAGTCTCTCAGTTTTAAAGCTATCGAGTTCAAACTTTGGACACATCCTTCTTTCCTTTGCAGGCAGTATATACAATCGTGGACATAAGTATTTTGACACAGCTTATAGCTATATTCCAGCGCGTGTCTCTTTGTACTCGTAAAAGTTACGGGATCCATTTCACTTTCCAGTAAGAGATTCTATTTATAGCTTTACGAGAGCAAAAGATGGCACCGATAAGAAAATTAATTTCTTTGCTTTTGACATTGCATTCAATCAGTTCTCATTTGTTTCGTGCGCATTAAGGACAGTTTATTTTTATTTATAACTCCATCTTATAAATCTGTTACCAGATTTAATGCATTTTTTTTTATGAAAATATGGGTAAAACACGGGAGCTAACTCAATTCCAGCGAAACGAAATTGTAATTAAGTACCACGCAGGTATTTCGGTCCAGAGCCTCAGCATATTTTATAAAGTTCCCCGATAAACCATTTATTACCAAATTAATAAACATAAACTGAAAAATTCGACGGAAAATTTAATCAGAAAAGGACGACCACGCAAAACTACGCCTAGACAAGATCGTCTAATCCTTGCAAAATTTAAAGATGATGTCCTTATTACACCAAAAACAGCTTCAATGGAAGTTAAAAAAGATTATGATATTTCAATTAGTAGAAAAACAATTGAAAGAAGATTGAAAGAGGCTAACTTTGCTACTTATGTGGCGCGTCCGATACCTTTCATTTCACCTAAAAATAAGTTAAAACGATTAGCCTTTGCCAAATCGTTCGTTAACAAGCCTCAATCTTTTTGGGAACAAATTTTGTGGACCGATGAGAGTTCTTTTGAGTACCATGGTTCAAAAAATAAAATTTACTGCAGATTACCCAAAAATATCCGAAAGAAAGTGCGACCTGTAATTCAACGTATACCACATGGTGGCGGCAGTGTCATGTTTTGGGGATGTGTCTGCTTTAACGGGATCGGTGATTTGGTTCCCATCAATGGGACGATGAATCAAGGACACTATTTGCGTATCCTGAATGACCACGCATTACTTGCCGGCGACAGACTTATTGGGCAAGACTTTATCCTGCAATAGGATAATGCTCCATGCCATAAAGCAAAAATGATAACCAAATTTTTGAAGGACTTGGAAGTAAAATCTTTAGATTGGCCACCCCAAAGTCCCGATCTCAACGTCATTGAGAATGTGTGGGCTTACATAAAACGTAAGAGGAGTCCAAACTTAACAAGAACCCGAGAGGAGACAATTGATGAAGTCGAAGGACTATGGAAGGAAATTTCCCTTGAAACGCTTCAAAATTTGGTAAAATCTGTTCCTGCACGATTACAAAAGGTAATAGATGCCAAAGGAGGGTTTATTTTTTATTAATATCTATTTCATTATTAACATTTTTGGCAATTCACATTAATTTTCTGACAAATTATGTTATGTCAAAATACATTTGGCCTCCCACTTTCATGAGTTTGTATTTTTATTTTATAAGATGTAATATGAAATGTAATATTTTTTCTGTTTCTTGTTGTCTTATTACAATATTGTTATAAATAAATTTAATTAATATTTTTTGGATAAATAAATTAGAGTTTGTAACACAAAATGTAAATTTTTATTTATGTCAAAATACTTATGTCCACGATTGTAAGTCGGAACGGCCCGGATCGGTCGACTATATCCTATAGCTGCCATATAACTGACTGATCGGTCGGAAATGCCATAACTTTGGTGTTTTTTAAGTTAGAGGGTTGGGACTTTCCACACATGTTATATTTGACCAAAATATCTTATATACATAATTTCATAAGGATCGGCCGACTATATCCTATAGCTGTCATAGAACGATCGAAATTAGCATAACTTTGGTGTTTTTTAAGTTAGATAGATGGGATTTGGTACAGATTCTATATTGAAAAAAACAATCTGATTTGTCGAATTTCAAAAGGATCGGCCGACTATATCCTTTAGCTGCCAAATAACTGATTGATCGGAAATGCTATAACTTCGTTGTTTTTCAAGTTAGAAGGATGAGAGTTTCAAATTTCAATCAAAGTCCCAACCAAACACCAAAGTTATGGCATTTCCGACCGATCAGTCAGTTATATGGCAGCTATAGGATATAGTCGACCGATCCGGGCCGTTCCGACTTATATACTGCCTGCAAAGGAAAGAATGATGTGTCCAAAGTTTGAACTCGATAGCTTTAAAACTGAGAGATTAGTTTGCGTAGAAACAGACAGACGGACAGACGGTCAGACGGAAAGACGGACATGCTCATATCGACTCAGGAGGTGATCCTGATCAAGAATATATATACTTTATAGGGTCGGAGATGTCTCCTTCACTGCGTTGCACACTTTTGACCAAAATTATAATACCCTCTGCAAGGGTATAAAAATGAGCGGTATTCACATTTCCCTTCTTCATTTCGAATTTGAAAAAGCTTCCAAGTGTTGCCGTTTGACTATTATGGAGGAAAAAATCGATTGCAAAATATTTGTAATCGACATTTGTTATGCGTTACTTTTACAGAGTAACATAAAAAAATGATGTGAAACTTAAAATTTTCGACACTTTAGGCGATGTAATTGAAACGAGGATGTTCCAATGATTATACAAATGAATATATGTATACCAGTTAGAAGCTGGGGCTTGTCGTCACCTAGCGCTCGTGTCGCCTGAAAAGCTCCTCTTCTTGGAGAAAAAAGAAGCTGCAAATTTCGTGTTATATTGCACTTGCAATATCACATTTGCACTGGCCGCTAGTGCAAAGCTCCTTCAGCAGTTTGTGAATTGTTTGGGATTATTTTTTCGTATTGCGGTGGCGGCCAGGGGTACGTTTCTTTGTTAAAAACTTCTTATTTAAATAAAATAATTTAAATGCATTGTTTTTTATGCTCGCAAACTACAAAAAGTAAATCCGCAAAGCAATAAGTTTATGTAATGCTATGAATATGTACCTTAGCTTCACTGCCAGCACCATTGGTATCTCTACTTATCGGACTATATCTAGAGTAAACGACTTTACCCAGATATGAATAATATATAAGAATCTCAAAGGCTATCTCCACATGCACGAATGAATAAAATCGTAAGTGCCAATTTTGAAAATTTGTTTTCAGAGTATTTTTTCTTTCTTACGACTTATAAATTTTACCTTAAAGAAAGTGAATAAGATGTTTAAAAAAACCTTTGTATTGAAGTATAGAATATGCAGTTAGGGGCGTTGGTTGTAAAGATACGCGTTTTTTAAGTTTAAGAGTCTTTTTAATTTTTTAAGGACTTTACTTTAAGTAATTTCAAAAATCGTTGAACAAACAGCGAAGGATCCTCCTCCGAAGCTCATGACTGATCACAATTTAACTCCCTGGGGTCCTAACGATAGCCCATCCGGGACTGCCTCTCCAGAACATACCAGGTGTGTTTGTTGAAGTTTGCCGGTTTCACTCAGAGATGTCGCTGGCGATATGTATACATTGGAATAATTTCGCATCGATGTCATATTTTTCTTTGGACATTAAGCTTTGTAAATACAGAAGTTACATTCATCCAAAGTGATAGTGTCACAGTTGTTCATGTCAGTGAATATGTCCAGTTTTGTTCCAAATAAATCGCATTTGCGGCATTCGTTGCTTCTTTTATTTCATCAGAAGAAAAAAGCAGTTGAAGCTCATCGGTTGCTTGTAGATACTTATGGTGAATATGCTCCAGCGATTAGAACATGTGAGACGTGGTTTCGTCAATTCAAAAGTGGAGATTTCGATTGAACAGACAATGAACATCCTGGTGCGGCGAAAAAGTTCGAAGACGAGGAATTGCAGGCGTTAGTGGATGAAGACCCAACCCAATCGCAAGAACAATTGGCCCAAACACTCCATGTGACCCGAGGAGCAATTAGCCAACGTTTAAAAGCCATGGGAAAGATCCACAAGTATGGAAAATGCGTACCACACCAACCGAACGATAGACAAATGGAAAATCGAAAAACCACTTGTGAAGTACTGCTTCAAAGATTCGAAAGGAAATCTTTTCTGCATCGAATTGTCACGGGGGACGAAAAATGGATTTATTTTGAAAACCCGAAGTGGAAAAAATCATGGCTTTCACCTGGTGAGGCCGGCCCATCGACTGCAAGGCCGAATCGCTTTGGTCGTAAGACAATGCTCTGTGTTTGGTGGGACCAGTGTGGTGTGGTGTAATTCGAGTTATTAAAACCTGGTGAAACAGTTAATAAGGATCGCTACCGACAACAAATTATCAATTTGAATAATGCGTTGATCGAAAAACGGCCGGAATGGGCCCGAAGACATGGCAAAGTTATCTTACAACATGACAACGCGCCGTCTCATACCGCTAAACTGGTGAAGGACACATTGAAAGAACTTGATTGGGAAATATTATCGCACCCGCCGTACTCTCCAGACCTCGCCCCGTCCGACTACCACCTTTTTGCATCGATGGGACACTCACTGGCAGAGCAGCGCTTCGCCAACTTTGAAGAAGTCGAAAAATGGCTCGTCGAATGGTTTGCCTCAAAAGAAAAAAAGTTTTTTTGGAATGGTATCCATAATTTGCCTGAAAGATGGGCGAAATGTGTAGAATCAATAATGGTCAATACTTTGAATAAAAAATTTTTCACATTCCCTTGAGAATTAAGTGTTTTCTTTATCGAAAAAACCGGCAAACTTCAACAAACACACCTGGTAAATTGATGCAGCTCAATCCGAGACTACTCACTCGCTCCTCCGGAGAAACTCGAAACTAGAAAGACTTTCGGAAAATGTTTGGATAAAATCCATGTAATGAAAACAATACCTTTCATCACTCATTCACTCATTTAGATTGAATGCCCACAGACAATTTTTAATTTTTCGTCTTCACGTGCTAGCACAAGCTAAAGAATACGAGTCGCCAACTAGCGGACTACCGTCCGCTGCGATGTACATTGTCCCGAATTTAATATACCCTCGTACTTAATTTTAAAAAAATTCAAAAATATTTTAATGATCTGTTGTTTTTTGAGTTTTATTGTTGTTATTATTATTATTTTGTTGTTTTATATAGAATATAAAATTGTTTATATAGAATATATTGGGTCTATAACTTAATTCGTGCAGTTTTTTCAAACTTTGAACGTTTATTTAAGAAAAACATTACCAATAGTATTATTCAAAGTATTTCCCATCTGAAGCTATGACGTTTTCCTATCTTTCTGACAATTTGTGGATTCCATCCCAAAAAAACTGCGCCGGCTTGGCTGCTAAGATAGAATCAAGCCAATTTCTGATACCCTGTACTGATGTAGACTGTATTTCAGTGAGGGTGTTCTGCATTGAACGGAACAAATGGTAGTCAGGAGGGGCAATGTCTGGGCTATAAGGCGAGTCCCATCCATTGTTTTCCAAATAGTTTTCAACCGGAATGGCACATGGGGCCGAGCGCTGTCTTGATGGAAAGCTATGTCATGGTGCCTGGTTGCATATTCCGGGCGTTTTTCGGCTATTGCTCTTTTCAAACGGATTAGCTGGCTTCGGTAGCGATCTCCATTGATAGTTTCACCCGATTTTAGCAGCTCATAATACAGCACACTCTTCTGATCAGACCAAATACAGATCATTAACTTTGCGCCATGGATATTCGGTTTTGCGGTCGAACTGGCTGGATGGCCGGGTTTCACATGTGACTTTTTGCGCTTGGGGTTGTCGTAATGGATCCATTTTTCAACACCAGTAACAATGCGATGCAAAAAAGACTTTCTTTTGAGACGTTCCAGCAGCTTTTCTAACATGCAAAATTTTGAAATTACCATCTCCCAATTTTAAAATTTGCTTTTTTGATATCGAAATAAAGTCGTTTGACCACAAATGGCCATCTTTTAGAATTTTTGGGCATATATTTTTTTGTTCAATTTTTTAGTTTAAAGATGTGGGCCATGATGGACATAGATTTCCTTTTTTAAAATTTAGAGTTTTAAGGGATGGGCATAGATTTTTTTGTTAAAAGTAATGAAGAACTTCGACATATTTGATTGAATCAAAAATAATGTTGTTCACGATTCAAATGAAGGCATGACTCAAACATATGCACGATAACATTAGCTTTCCAACACATTTTTGAAATATTAGAACGATGGTAAAATAGTCATGCCGCGCCATCTCTTAGCAAACCGCACGAATTAAGTTATAGACCCAATAGAAAATAATTTGTATACAGAATATAGTCCCTAAAAATGTTAAACCATTTATACGAGGTGTGTTCAAAAAGTAAGGTGACTTTGTATTTTCAGGAAAAACTATTAATTTATTTCAGATACAATACACTTATGCCAACGGTTTTTGCAATCCTCAAAGCACTTCCCATAAGCACTGTTCGGTATAGCCTTGAGCTCTTGCAGCGATGCAGTCTTTATCTCTTCAATCGTTGCAAATCTCCGTCCTTTCATAGGTCTCTTCAGTTTTGGGAACAAGAAAAAGTCACATGGGGCCAAATCCGGTGAATATGGTGGCTGAGGCATTATTGTGGTGTTGTTTTTGGCCAAAAAATCTCTCACAAGCAAAGATGAGTGAGCAGGGGCATTATCGTGATGCAAAAGCCATGAATTGTTTTTCCACAATTCTGGACGTTTCTTTCGTATTTCTTCTCGCAAACGGCGCATAACTTCCAGATAATACTGTTTATTGACCGTACGACCATATGGTAAGAACTCCTGATGCACCACGCCATGGTAATCGAAGAAAACAGTGATCAAAACTTTGACATTTGATCGAACTTGGCGTTCTTTTTTCGGTCTTGGCTCACCTGGGCTCTTCCATTGGGACGATTGGGCTTTGGTTTCGATATCATAACCATATACCCATGATTCGTCACCAGTTATGACCCTTTTGAGTAAATCTGGGTCGTTGTTGACGTCATTCAACAGCTCTTGAGCGATGCTCATGTGACGGTTCTTTTGGTCAAAAATAGCGAAAAATTGCCGAGCACGCCAAACAACCTGTAACCTTTACGCCTCTCACAACCAAACAAAAGAGGGGATTCCATTGAAACTTGGTACAGATGTTAGGGAAGAGTGTACCAACATAACAAAACAAAAACATCGATAATCGAAAATATGTTGCCCGCGAAATTTGAAAAGTCACCTTACTTTTTGAACACACCTCGTACATAAAATACATTTTTTCTTTTAATATGAAATAAAAAGTAAATTTGATAACTTGAAGAGTCTGGTCACACTATCCAATGAATTTTGAACAAAATAATTTTTTTATTATACCCTTGCAGAGGGTATTATAATTTTGGTCAAAAGTGTGCAACGCAGTGAAGGAGACATCTCCGACCCTATAAAGTATATATATTCTTGATCAGGATCACCTCCTGAGTCGATATGAGCATGTCCGTCTGTCCGTCTGTCCGTCTGTCTGTCTGTCGGTTTCTACGCAAACTAGTCTCTCAGTTTTAGAGCTATCGAGTTGAAACTTTGCACACATCCTTCTTTCCTTTGCAGGTAGTATATAAGTCGGAACGGCCGGGATCGGTCGACTATATCCTATAGCTGCCATATAACTGATTGATCGGAAATGCCATAACTTTGGTGTTTTTTAAGTTAGAGGGTTGGGACTTTCCACACATGTTATGTTTGACCAAAATATCGTATGTACAAAATTTCATAAGGATCGGCAGACTATATCCTATAGCTGTCATAGAACGATCGAAATTGGCATAACTTTGGTGTTTTTTATGTTAGAAAGATGGGATTTGGTAAAGATTCTATTTTGGGAAAAACAATCTGATCTGCCAAATTTCATAAGGATCGGCCGACTATATACGATCCACTATATATCTAATAATATAAGATGCGTGGCGCCACCTAGCGGACTGCGACTGAACTGCAAGGGTATAACAACTTCGGCTCCGCCCGAAGTTAGCTTTCCTTTCTTGTTATTATTAATGTTGAAAAAAATGCACGTGTAATTGCTTTTTTTGCGAGAAAATCATTAACTAGTTGGGATGCTGTCCTGTACAGTGTCAGCAGCTAAACAATTACGAAAACTTTTTTGTAGTAGAAGCCTTGAAGAAATAGCCTTGTAGAAGTAGCCTTGAAGAATCTTAGCAAAACTGCATCTCCAATTTTCGATGGGTACTACTACAATTTACTAGCTCTCCTATGGCTTATCAAGAAAATATATCAAACGATAAAATAGATAAAAATGATTTAGGTCTAGGACAGAATGATTGTAATAGCAATTATAATCCTAAAGGTTGTAACAGAGGCAGGCAGAGATGGTCGAGGTGGCAACGCCGAAAAATATCGATAGGGGTAAAGTTACAGGAGTTGGCAGCCCAGCAACAGGGGGGATCATGTACGATCGGACGGGTATGAGGTAGGTCCGAATGGCGGCGTGAAGCTTGCGTTCTTTTCCACGTGAACCGGCGACACCGAAGGTATTCGGGGCCGATATTGAGGAAAACAAAAAAGACAGCAACGGTGCGAAGCGGACTCGAAGGAGCACGGACCCGAGAATACAGACTCCGAATCTGGAGCACGGCGATCCGCAGCGGAGAGCGTCGATTGGGTACAAAGCGAGACAGCTTTAGTGGCAGAGCTCGGGAATAACCCGCTTAGGTGAGTGTAGCTTGGTTAGTGAGGTTAGGTGGAAAATTTGATGGTGTTTTGCTTAGGAACTCGGCGAATATCAAGGCTGAGTGGGCGTATTGGTGTGCTCCACGGGCAGTGAAACTTGGAGTAGCTGTCTCCGTGGGCCCCAGCGGAAGCGAGGAGAAGGAGAGCGGCACGTGCCCGGCACAAGCGCGGCGGGAGTTGCGCTGCATTAGTATCGACGCAGGAGCAACAGAAGGAGCGAAAAGAAGGAACCAAAGAGGCGATTCCAGCGACGAAGGCGGTTTTGACCTCACCCTCGGAGAGGACTTCGGGCGACCGCGTGCTCTGAAAGAGGAGTTTCAAGAAGGAGCGGCCGCAAGCGCGCCCGAATACGGGACAAGGAGCTGGCGGAGCTATAAAGGAGAAAGATGACTTCGTGGTGATAATTGCCGTAGACTGTTGGTGCTGCCCGCAATTCACTCGCGTTCGGCGATTGCTCCGAAGTAAAAGGCAGATCCAAAGGGCGGGCGTGCTGGTTAGCGGGTGTAAAGATAACAATCGTTGTAATTAAGATTCTCTAACGTTTGAATATTGAAGTTTCGTCGTAATTTAGCACATATGCCTTAGATTTAAGAGATATTGAATGAAGTTTTGCCGTAATTTAGTACATATGCCTTAGGTTTAAGAGATATTGAATGAAGTTTAGCAGTTAGGTTCAGATTGTAAGGTTAGGAGTTAAGGGGATATAATGTGGATTAGAAGTAATAAAATGTTTATAATGCGCTAAGAAAATACAGCCGAGTCTGATTTGCAGCCGCCATGCCGTCACCTAATCGTTCCAGGGGTGCTACCTTGGACCGCTTGCGGGCCGAAAGTTTTTCGAGAGAATAGATTGGTAAGCCTGCGCTATTCGACAGGCGATGCACGCGTTCGATTAAATTCGAGATTCTACGATGGACAGCAAGGATCTTGCGGGGAGAGAGGGGAGTTTCAGAGGGACCCGCCCACTAGCCGACGAGGACTAGGCCGGCAACAGCGTGCACCTCCCGTCCCACCCGAATCTGTCAGTGCAGGATTCTCGCGCCAAGACTGTTCGTTACAAGGTACTGCAAAACCACCGCAAATAGTTTTGAGCAGTTCTAAACTTACTAATCATTTCGTAGGTCACTAGCTTAGATTACGTAACAGTTAAAGTTAATCAATGAGTTTAGGCTAGAATATTTCCCAAAGAATCTACAACTTATAGGGCTGTTGTCGACAATTTTGATAAAATGGAAATTGAATTCCATACATACCAAATGAAGGAAGAGAAGCCTCACAGAATCGTAGTTAGGAGCCGTTCAAGTATTACGTAATACTTATTTCTGGTTTATTCACCTCCCTCCCCCCCTACAATGAACAAAACCCCCCTATGAAACACGTGATATATTGAAACCCCCTCCCTCCCCCAGTGTGATAGTTTATGATCATTTTGAGAACAGCCCCCCACCCCCATGAGTGTCACGTAATACTTGAACGGCCCCTAAAGGGATTCATCATAGCACACTAACTAGTGAAATTTTTTCAAGATGTAAAATTGAACATATTTTTTTATTAATATTAAGCCATGCGCAGGAATTAATGCTATATATGATATAGAAAATTGAAGGGATGCGCAAAACAGCAGAAATTGCTCGCGATGCCAAGAATTTGGCCACACAACTAAGTACTGTCGCCGACGCACATAGGAGTATTTATCAAAAAAAGCCGGACAAAATTGAAAATCGTGAAGTGCGTTTAAGATCATCAAAACTGTACTTTTGCTCATCTCTAATAACGGCCTCATCTATAAACAGACCCCCCTTTCGCCACAGTCCACTTACTTCGTGACGACGGCGTTCGCAAGTGCGTTATTGTGCTTTTTGGGTGTCTTTGTTTTTGGTGCTCTAGTATATTCGCAGTAGTTTTGTGTTCAATAATAAATTCGTCTAGCGGACAAGTGGAAAAAAACGACTTGATCATGGAATTAGAAGGTAAGTAAGTACTGTATAAAAATAATTTTATAAGTTATTTCTTTATTATATTTTGATTTATACATTCAATTTTAGAAAACCCTTTTTTTATTAATTTTTTTTTATGAAATTTACAATATATTAGTGATTTTGTTTATGTGTCGCGCCTTGTCGCCTGGAACTTTTTATGTAGGAATAAAATATACTCTGTCGATAACTTAAAAGAAAAAAAACATTTCCCCCCAACGCACCCCATTTTTTTTTTTTAGTTTTTCAAAGTCTGCGATCATTATTTTCATTAAATCGACATCCAGAAGGTTTTTCGAAAACCCAGAATGCTCTTCACGAATAACAGGAGTCACCGTAGAATTAATGAAGATGTTCCAAGTTATCCTTGAGATTGTATCATGTGGACGCAAGATCGATCCGAATAAATTTGATATCTATGCACAAAAGACTGCTCGATTGTACGTTGATCTGTATGGCTTAAATTTTTTTATTATATTTTTTTACATGAAATTATGATTTACTATTAGCTTCCAATTCATAAAGAATAAAAAAATGCTAAAAAATAATTTTGTCCGGATTTTTATTTCAAATACTCCTATGTGCGACGCCCCAATTGTGCTCGATATGGCCAAGATCAATTTACAAGTACGTCCCCAAGTAGAAGTGGAGAACTATCGATGGCGCTATCGACATTATCGATGGTTGGCCGCTATTGATAGTGTCAAACGCGTTCGATAGTGACCCAACCACCTTCGATAGCTGGCGTCTCACATCGCTAAAATAATTTCAACATTGAAAAATGTTGTGTAAAAATTGACGGCAATGAAAAAGCTTAACATAATAATGGATAAATATGGATCGCTTTTTAAAAAAATGTTTAATGTATTCTACATAAGTATTTTGATTACACGTCGGAGGGCCGCAACGCCCAAGTCCAGAATAGGAAGACTGCGATTGCACTGCGATCTGAAGCAAGATTGCGATCAAATAACAAAGTCGGAAACGCACGAGTGGATGCTATCCTTATTAAATGGCAATATCTGGAGAGGGCAATTGCCAGTCAAGATGTAGACCCACTGTTATGGATAAAGGTATATTTCGAAAACAAATTATAAGTTATCATATACATTACTTTTATTTCAGGTGAATCAAACTAATTTTCTCTGCATAAATAGGCCTGTTTTGCAAATACCTTTGCCTTCCTGTACATCCGTAGAATCGGAAAGAGCGTTCAGCAAGACAGGGCAAATTGTTTCTGAGAGACGCACCCGGCTCCAAGAGGAAAATATTAACATACTCTTATTTTTAAATCAAAACTTTTGGTTAAAATAAAAAAAATTTCTTGAAAACTTTAAAACAAAATTTTAATGTCGGACGATAGTCCGACCCACTATCGAGGGTTTGAGTAAACAATCGCCAGCTATCGATGGCGCCGACTATCGATAGTTCTTCCCCTCTATCTGTATGCACTGAGGAGGCAATCATTCGGCAAGCTACAAGGGTTGTCAGTGGTATCAAAATTACCTCAGACGATCTATGAGATCTGCTAAGAAGCAAACAAACGGGGATATATGCGGGATAGAAGGAATATCCATAAATTTTGTCAATTTCTCTTCGATTGAGCCTTAACTCATTTAAGAGTAGATAATTAACGCCGTTGGTTGACGCGAAGAGCTCAATTTCTCTGGCTTAACCTAAAATGCCATTGACATTCCAGATAAGAAATTTAAGTGTGCTCATTGTGAGGCTGAAGCGTTGTTGTGAAACTGGAGAAGTAGGTGGAGATTTATCTCCAGTCCATTGCTTGATCGAGTTGGCCATTTTAAAAACCATATTTTTTAGACGTACGAGTCTTTGACTGTTCAGCTTGTTTTGCATTTGTTGTTCTTGCTGTTGAATCTTGTTGCTGATGTAGTCAGAAGGGCTGAAATTCTTGCCCCTGGTTCTCCAACCAGATACCCATATGTACCTGGTCACACAGTTACTTGCATAGACTTTGCAATTTACCATGGGATACTGGATTCTCAAAAAAAAGTAAAGTAAATATCCTAATGGTTTCAAGCGGTATACCAGAAATTGTCATATTATATCGTCTTTAAATGCAGTGATTTTTTTTTGGTTTTATAAGTGTGAGCCTGTCCCATTGGGGAAGGCAAAAATTCGATGTTGTAAATTTTTTTTCCAGCGACCCATCGAAAGCGCTTTTAACGTGGGATGCAGAAAGGAAAGATTTTCTGTGAGTAAACTTTGTATGATTCGACATACTTTTGATTTTATTTCCTGATGGCCCGAAAAGTCTGGACTCTATAATTCGAAAGTACTTATGAGCCTTTTGGTTTCTTTGTTTTTTTCGGTTTTTAAATATTTTATAACACTCAACTAAACACTCAGAATTATGCCGCAGCTAGCCGGGATTAGTTAGTAGGAGTAACCAAGAAAAGGGGTCGCTCGCAGGATGCGGAACCGGAGCGATCAATGGTAGGGTAGGCACGCGAGAGTCGCCCCTTTACACCTGGGTGACTCATAGTTAGGCGCAGGAAGGGAACCCCCCATCTCTTTACATATAGGAAATCGGGACTCATTCCGGAGAGTCTTGTTTTGTCGAGAGCACGCAATTTTAAATTAGATCCCTCCGTTGAGAGGCACTCTTGGGAACCGGCAATTAACACCCCCCTAGCCGACGAGCCAAAGCCGGATATTCCAGCGTGCGCTGGCTCCCATATTTTTACCACCCGCCTCAGCCCATAAACGATTTTAGTAGTTAGCGTTCGTTACACAATCCTTTGATAAGGTGTGCCATGATGCTCAAAACTAAAAATATTTTACCTGCTCTCTAACTGTGGAAGGACGAGAGGTCAAAGTCAAAGTCAGAGATACGTACTCGGATAACTTTCTAATGAGAGCAGGAGTTCTACAGGGTAGTGTGCTTGAACCTTTGCTCTATTCGTTGAATACTAAAGATAGTTAGATATTATAACTTCAAAATCCTTATATTACACTTTGGTTTGGTTTTTTTTTTATATACCCTTTCATTAGATGTTAAGGTACTTATTTGATGTACAGATTCTTCACTTAATAAAATCAACAAAAACGTACAGCATTTCTTACTCATCTCGTAGTTTTAAAGCTATCTCAGAAAGCGCAATTTTAAAGTTATTAATTTTTTATTAAGAACTGCAGTGGTAGAAGCTCGCTCAGTGCGTTCTCTGGGCCTGGGATTTGGTCTCCCTATTCCTCTCTATTAAGAATGAGGTTCTGGAAAGCTGTTTGTGGATACTTCCTGGCAGTGCAGCAGTCTGTACTGCTGGGAATGATTGGGTCGTTTAGTAAAATGGTAAAGTGGCCGGTGTTAAAGGGGTTCCATTGCTGGGTTTCGCTTAGCCTGATTACCGCTGCCTTCGCTTGCTCTATTCCAGCTAGTCCTGGTCTTGGTATATGGAATTTAGAGCTTATTCTGGGGTGGATCGTAGTGCACCACTGATGCATAGTCGCTGGCTGGATTTTTTTCCAGCTTCTTCGCTCATCTCTTTGAGGGCTGGCCACTACACCAGTTCCATACAGTAGTATGGGTATGATTATGACGGTGTAGATCGAGCTTACAATGTAGGGGGACATGCCCCACTTGATTCCTATGGCTGTGCAGGCTTATGCAGGTAAAGAGGGCTACATCTGAGTATCTTGCAACCTTCCTCTTTCATCTTGCATAGAATCGAGTTGACTGCTATGTTCCATTAGAGAGGAGAAAGGATGGCCATGTCTCCTTCTTGTTGGATTTGTACAGGTTTAATACCTTCTGGACCGGCCGATTTATAGGGCTTGAAACTGTGTATTTCCCAGTCTAGGGTTTTCTGGTCAATATCCAGTTTGAAGTTTGTGGGAAGGACGTTTGTATTGGGCGGTGCCTCTGCTTCCGGGATGCAACCTGGGTCTCTAGCACTTGTATTGGTCAAAGTGCCATTTTCTTTTTTTCTTGCGATAGCGTAGAGTTGTGGCTGATTGGGACAGAGTTTTCCTAAGCCTCGCAGCTTGGGCTGTATTTTAGATGCTTCGCTTACGGATGGCCTTTTTACAGGAAGCCAAAGAGACCTTGTATTAGGTCCCGAGTGTCTCCTCGTTTCCTTTAAGGAATAAGCTTTAACCCTATTGAACAGGGCTCTTCTTGCCGTCTATAGGGTTGCTAGCTCTGTAGACCACCGGGTGGCCTATTTCGCTTATTTGGTTTAGTTCTTGGACATGCTCTTCTTCTGAGGGCATTGTTGCAGGCTTGAGTGAATTCTTGCGCCAGAGTTTAAAGACTTTCCACGGTTTGAGGATAGTCTGGTGGCTTTGGTGCAATGGTGTTTGAGAGGATTTAGTAATACATGGCCATAAATACAGTTGGTTTTCCCAGAGAATTCCCAGAGGACATTCCAGAGAATTAATTGGCTAAGTATCTGTTCTGATACAAGCGTGAGGTTTATCTGCAGAATCCGTAAGAACATCTGACAACTTTCCCTCTACCATTGTGATCTACGACTCTTCGTCATCGGAGATGTCTTCGTCGATGACCCGACTCGCAGCCATCCTGCGCAGCAGCGACATATCGCAGCATATCTGAGACCTCTAACTCTGAGGCCAGTTCCTCCTAAGTAGTGGCTTGATTTTCGCCATCTCTCAAGTCCGATTTGTAAACCTTTATGATGACGGAGCTATAGTCTTAGTTAAGCTCTCCATGACCAGCCTCTAGGGAGCTAAACTTTCCTTATTGATGATAAGGACCGCCTGATTTGTCGGTCTCAATCCGAATTAATGTCGCTATCGCCCCCAAAATCAAAAGTTTATTTATTATTTTTCCTTAAAATAGACAACAGTTTTTTTACTTGTATCGTAAAATATAAGAATTTTTTTTCCGGCGATAACGAGATATTAAAGGCAAAAAAAAAGAAGAAAAAAAAAGCTTATAAAAAGTTAAAATTTTCCTTAGGAGTCTATTAAAGTAGTTAAAGTTTAAACATACAAATAAATTGCCAGAGAATGAGACCCGACGACGGAACATTTCTGTAAGCCTGAAAAATAAAAAATTAAATAACACAGGCCGTTAATTTAATTTAAAATTTTTTTTTCTCCACGAATAATTTTACCTGCTCCATAACCTTCAGGGTCCCCTGAGCTCCCCAAAACATTTTCAAAAAGTCATGGCTATCTAAACCTGTTTCTATGTTCAAAACATATTTTTTGTAAGTTCAGCTGATCCTGATGGAGCAGGTAAAATTAAGCGTGGAAATTTCACAGACCAACAGCAAAAAATCTCCACGCATAATTTCACTCTCTCCATATCCTTTAGGGTCCCCTGAATGGGCTTTTTCCTAAATGTTTATAAGGAAAAGGATTTAAGGAGATTTAAAGAGTTTAGGAGAAAAAGGTTACCAAATTGATACCAAATATTGTGGGTATGGAAATGTGGGTATGAAATATCCTCGTAAACAGGTTTTTTTAGATAATATATTTTTAAAAATGTTATATTCGCTAACAAAACTTTATATCGGTTAACCTAATAAATAGTTAAATTAGGTTTTCAAAAGGGCACCGTAAATTGTTTTGAATGCATAAGAGTTAGTTTTCCACTATTTATATTAAATTACTCGAAACAACTAAAACTATATTTTGCAGTTGCACGTATTTTCTGACCCGAATAAGAAAGAAAGATTGATTCATTTTATGGTAGCCATGGGTGCAATATGATATGATGATACGAGACTGATACGATTTGCACCCAGGGTATAGAACCTGCTAGGAAGATAAAGGTGAGCGTAGGGAATCACATCGGGCAGCTTTATGTCAAAGTGAATGAAAGGATAAGACACGAAGTGCTATCCAAAAAGCTTTATGTGTTTTCTACAATTTGTCAGAGATTCCCATGCAATAAAAAGGCGAACCAAAGTTTAAAATTACGCGCTAACTTAAGTCGAAAAATAGTGGGGAAAAATATTTCTCGAATGTCATTCTCCAAAAATTTAACGAAAGTGTCGCAGAATAAGGCGGGCAAAAGTATTAATAAAAAATGTTAACAGGAGCGCAAAAATCTCTCCAAACAATCAAAGGAAAGTGGCGCATCACGTGGCAAAAGACGGTACCAATATTCAAATTCTCAGAAGATGGCGACACGAGTTCTCTACCATATGTCATTACCACGGTTGCCATTTTTGGTACAAATGTACCAAAACTGGTACATTTTTTATGCGTTGGTACATTGGATCACTTTTTTTCATTTTGGTACATTTTCAATATGCCTGGTCTAGTTTTTTTTTCAAAAAATTTTATTTTCACACATATTATTTTAACAAATGGCTCTGTTCCACCAAGCACAAATTTTGTATCTGTTAGAAATGGAACCATTACTAACACTGAAAAATATCGCATGCAGTCGATTTGCGATGTTCCGTCTCAAATTGAGAAAATATGTATGCGCCAACGTAGGGTCCATCACTACGTAAAAAGTTATAAATTGTGAAATACATAAAATCTTTCGAGAACTTGAATTTGAAAAATATATTTGTTACTTCACTATGTTTGGTCTCCAAAAGACTGTTCATTTTTAAAAATGAACTAAGTTTAAATTTAATTTATTATTGTTTAAGGAAAGTTCTGTTTTTTTTTATACGCTAAATACTATACTACTACTATAATTTGAAGTAAAAAATGAAACGTGAAATAATAAAAGATCATTTTAAAAAAACGTTAGGAAATTTTAGTTTTAAAAAATACCGAGAAAAATTTGTGGTACATTTTTGCTCAAATTGGTACATTTTTTCAAAATTTTGGTACAAATAATTTTTTTGGAATGGCAACCGTGGTCATTACATGTACATACATATGTGGGTCGCAAAGTATAGCTTTAGTTATAGTATTTTATACGGACAATATATATAAAGTACTTTAGTTTGGATGATATTGGGGCGACATAGACGTAAAAAATACAATCCCAAGGAACCTTGGTGCTTCTATGCACAAAATATAATTTAATCACATATAAAATGTGATTTATTAAATATAATTTATTAATAAATACCCGTCGAGTAGATGCTTAGCCTTCCCGATCCTAGATTCCGGTTAATTTTTTTTAGGTTAGACTTCTTGGAAAATACACTGCAAAAATTTTAATAATTAATAAATATTTTATTATATTTTTATATAATTATATATAATTATAATTATACAAAATAATACAATTATATAAAAAATATATAATTATATAAATATGTATAATTATATAATATATAATTATAATTATTCGAACTTTTAAAAACTTTACTTCGAAATGATTTAATTAGGTTCTTAAAAGTGTGCCGTTAATTGTTTCGAATGTATACAAATTTGTTTTTCCCCCATTTATATTAAAATATTTTTTTTCGGTGTGATAATAGCCGAAAAAACTTTTCATTCCATTAAAAACATATTGCAAGTGCACTTTTTTCTGGCTTCCAGAGGAAGAAACAAAAATCCATTAATTTTATGGATTATCCATTAATTTTATGGATTATCCATTAATTTTATGGATTATCCATTAATATTAATTTGAAATTTAAATTTTTTTTATACAAAAATTCGTTTGCGTCTATAATATTTAAACCCAATGGAGAAAGAAACCATTAGGTTCTTCAACTGGTGCCGCCAGTTGATAAAACATTTGTTAGGTAAACGTAATAATATTTTGGAACCAATCGATAAAGGTCAGCTTAGAAGAATTACAGGTTAATTTGATTGAAACGGCAAAAAATTTGGTCAGGTTTTTAAAAGTTACCACAAGAGGGCAAAAATCTCTCCAAAAAACTTAACGTACGACCCATAAACTTACATCGAAAAATTTGATTAGCTTTTCGGAAATCTCTCCGAACAATTTAACAATAGTGGCGCTGCACGTGGCGAAAAACGGTACCATTATTAAAATTTACAGAAGATGGCGACACAGGTTCATTACTACAAATGTACATACTAAATGTACATAGGGGCGGTTATGGATAAACAAAAATTATACGAGGTAAATTTCCATGCATATCCATGATTAAGAAATCGTTAGGTGAACGTAATAATATTTTGGCACCAGTTAATAGAGGTCAGCTTAGGGAAATTACATCGGCCAAGTTGATTTGATTGAAAAGCCAAAAAATTTGGCCAGTTTGTTAAAAACTCCCACAAGAGGGAAAAAATATCTCCAAAAAATTTAACGTAAGAGACCGATAAACTTACATCGAAAAATTCGATTAGATTTTCGAAAATCTCTCCGAACAATTTAACAAACGTGGCACTGCACGTGGCGAAAAACGGTACCATTATTAAAATTTACAGAAGATGGCGACACAGGTTCATTACTACAAATGTACATACTAAATGTACATAGAGGCGGTTATGGATAGACAAAAATTATACGAGGTAAATTTCCATGCATATCCATGATTAAGAAATCGTTAGGTGAACGTAATAATATTTTGGCACCAGTTAATAGAGGTCAGCTTAGGGAAATTACATCGGCCAAGTTGATTTGATTGAAAAGCCAAAAAATTTGGCCAGTTTGTTATAAATTCCCACAAGAGGGAAAAAATCTCTCCAAAAAATTTAACGTAAGAGACTGATAAATTTAAATCGAAAAATTCGATTAGATTTTCGAAAATCTCTCCGAACAATTTAACAAACGTGGCACTGCACGTGGCGAAAAACGGTACCATTATTAAAATTTACAGAAGATGGCGACACAGGTTCATTACTACAAATGTACATACTAAATGTACATAGAGGCGGTTATGGATAGACAAAAATTATACGAGGTAAATTTCCATGCATATCCATGATTAAGAAATCGTTAGGTGAACGTAATAATATTTTGGCACCAGTTAATAGAGGCCAGCTTAGGGAAATTACATCGGCCAAGTTGATTTGATTGAAAAGCCAAAAAATTTGGCCAGTTTGTTAAAAACTCCCACAAGAGGGAAAAAATATCTCCAAAAAATTTAACGTAAGAGACCGATAAACTTACATCGAAAAATTCGATTAGATTTTCGAAAATCTCTCCGAACAATTTAACGAAAGTGGCACTGCACGTGGCAAAAATCGGTACCCTTATTCAAACTCCCAGAAGATGGCTTGTGTTGCTACATATATGTACATGCATACAAATATGTCGTATATGTATGTATGTACATAAGGGCGGTTATGTATAAACAAAAATTATATGAGGTAAAGGTCCCTGCATGTTATGTCTCCAAAAATTGAACGAAAGTATTTCGAAAGAAACTCGATAGTGGCGCTAATTTTCTATATAATATGCATTCTAAATATGTTTAACAGAATGTCTCTGGCGCTCTGACATTTAATGCAGCTGAAATAACGGGTATTGATAAAAACATAATAATCCGGTGTTCAATATTGTAGCAGTGTTTGGCATCAGGTTACAAAATCAATGCAGAAAAATTTGGAGAATATGCACTTGATACTGCTAGAAAGCTGATTAACTTATATATTTATTTATTTATTGAATATAACAATTATCTGTTATTTATACAATTATTATTAAAATTAATTATAATTAAGAATTAGGCAAATTATTCTAATAGAAAAACAATCAATTTAGATTTTATTACATCTAGGGATAATTCAGGCGAAAATATATGTGACAATCGGTTATAGTTTTTACAAATAACGCGAAAAGGATCATGATCCGCAAAATTAGATCTGCAAATTGGTCTGCAAACCGACACAAAAGGTGTCGGAAGGACCCGGTTGACCTGTTTGGAACAGAGAAAAGTATCTTTTCGAGTAAAAGTTTCGAGTCAACTTGACCAAGAATAATTTTATGAAGGAGCATGGCCCAGCGCAAGTTCGACGTACCTGCAATGGTGGTAGGTCTAATAATTTTAGCCGATAAAGATATGGTGGAAGAAGATCATCTGAGTCCCAGTTTAAATATTTTAAGGCAAATAAAAGAAACTGCTTTTGCAGTGATTCAATACTTTTTTAATGAACCATATACTGCGGACTCCAAACGCATGAACAGTATTCCAGGATCGGTCGAACCAAAGAGATATACAACGTTTTAGTGGTAAAGGGATCATCAAACTCTTTTGACCAACTCTTGATAAAACCAAGTACTCCTCTGGGGTTATTTACTGTTACAGAAAAATGTTCATTAAACGACAGCTTGTGATCGAAAAAAAACTCCAAGATCATTCATTAAGGATACACGATCTAAAAAGTGATTCCCAAGTGAGTACGAGATGACATGAGGCATGCTACGATTAAACGTCATAACCTTGCACTTTGAGTAGTTTAGTGAGAGAAGATTATTAGAGCACCACAAGAAAACTTCATCAAGGTCGAATTGCAGATTTCTATGAAGGAAGTGGTCAGAGAAAGAAAAGCAAAGCTTGACATCATCAGCATACATAAGTGTAGAAGCAAAGAGGATAAACAGAAGAGGTCCTAAGTGACTGCCTTGCGGAACACCAGATGTTACTTTTATAACATGAGATGTGATGTTCTTGAACAAAACCCGCTGCGTACGATTCGATAGATATGAAGTCATCCACTGTATGATATTAGGAGGAAAACCCATAAGATAAAGTTTCCGGAGAAGGAGACGATGATTAACAGAATCGAATGCTTTGCTAAATTCGGTTTAAACTACATCGGTTTGCATTCGTTTTAGACAACCCTTGTGGACGATCGAAGTGAATTCTAGTAGATTGGTTGTTGTAGAACGATATTTGACAAAACCATGCTGGGAGGAGGAAATTATGCTTTTGCAACGATGTTGCAGTTGAAATGTAACCAATTTCTCCAGCAGCTTGGGAATAGCAGAAAGCTTAGCAATACCGCGGTAGTTATCTATAAGTATTTTAGAACCTTTCTTATGAAGTGAAATAATAAAAGATTCATTCCATCTCTTAGGAAGGCATGAAAGGTCCAGCGATAAATTGAATAGGATGGTAAGAGGGTAGCATAGGATATCAGAGCAGTGCCTGAGAATACAGCTCAGGACATTATCGGGACCAGCAGAAAATGAGATATCCAAGGTTGAAAGAGCATTAAAAACATCAAAATGATTAAATTTTGACAAGTAAATATTGTTTATATACGGAATTTTATAAGGGTATGTAGAATATAAATTATAAGAATCGGACGAATAAGTTGATCGAAAAAATGATGCACAGATTAGCAATTCCTTGTTCCGAAGAATCAGAAATATTTTTATAAGTTAGGGAAGGAGGAAAAAGACTGGATTTACGTTTCATATTGACAAATTACGAAGAGCATTATAATCCGTTTTTCGGAAACATTTAGTACGATACTGAGTCTTATAGTTAGCATGTATATTAGGGACATCAATTAATACCGAAACCAATTGTGTAGGATGGTGAACGTCCCCAGGAAGCGATAGTGGTGAAGACCGATTTACAGTCACAGAGGATATCCTATTACAGAAAATAAGGTCTAGAGATCTGCTAAGTGTGTTAAGGATGGGGTTAATTTGGAAAAGAGCAATTTCAATTAATTCATCAATAAAGTCGTTTTGACAAGTGGCATGCAAGGATTTGTCATCTTCACACGGAATCCAGGAGATTTTGGCAAGGTTGAAATCACCCATAATTAGGACAAAATCAAAGTCACTGACTAATGATAGAACGAACTTAATAGCCTCGAGGTGGTGTAAATATACAGTATCCTCAACCGATGGAGGTATATAGGAACAGGTCATGAAAATATGAGTCGGTCCAACAGCTATTTTTAAAGCGATAAACTCGATTCCATGGATTCCAACTCGATATCCATGGTACTATCTTCTACCATCCGTACACAAAATTTTGGTTCATAGTCCAGATGTTATAAGTTATGCACTTGTGCCGATTGGAGAATTATCAGAAGAAGCTGCAGAATCTTAAAATAAGGACATCAAAATGTTTAAAAGGCAGCAAACCCGGAAGGCTTCTCCTATTGACACAAATACAGATTTCATGCACAAATTGCTTCTGAGCTCAGATCCTTCCGAGCAGTACTGAATTCATGCCGCATTTTCCGTTCGAAAATTCGTTTGAAAATCAAAAACAATTTCGTAAGGTTAGCCTTTCGAACGTCAAAGCAAAGTAGGCGAAGTTATTCTGCCGGCCCTCTGCTATTGCTAGAGTTCGAAATAACGCATATTCGATATTCGTTATTAATCATTAATATTTATACCCTTGCAGAGGGTATTATAATTTTTGTCAAAAGTGTGCAACGCAGTGAAGGAGACATCTCCGACCCTATAAAGTATATATATTCTTGATCAGGATCACCTCCTGAGTCGATATAAGCATGTTCGTCTGTCCGTCTGTCGTCTGTCTGTCTGTCGGTTTCTACGCAAACTAGTCTCTCAGTTTTAGAGCTATCGAGTTGAAACTTTGCACACATTCTTCTTTTCCTTGCAGGTAGTATATAAGTCGGAACGGCCGGGATCGGTCGACTATATCCTATAGCTGCCATATAACTGATTGATCGGAAATGCCATAACTTCGTTGTTTTTTAAGATAGAGGGTTGGGACTCCACACATGTTACATTACCAACATATCTTATGTACAAAATTTCATAAGGATCGGCCGACTATATCCTATAGCTGTCATACAACGATCGGAATTGGCATAACTTTGGTGTTTTTTAAGTTAGAAAGATGGGACTTGGTACAGATTCTACTTTGGGCAAAATAATCTGATTTGCCAAATTTCATAAGGATCGGCCGACTATATACGATCTGCTATATATCTAATATTATAAGATGCGTGGCGCCACCTAGCGGACTGCGACTGAACTGCAAGGGTATATCAACTTCGGCTCCGCCCGAAGTTAGCTTTCCTTTCTTGTTCTTTTTTCATTCTAAATAATTTGCGCTGAAAACTTAAACCTGATAGTTCAATGATTAGGATATCTGCCTGGATAGGATATCTGTCTGTTATATGGCAGCCGTCTGTCTGTCGGTTTCTAGAGCTCTCAGTTTTAGAGCTATCGAGTTGAAACTTTGCACACATCCCTCGTTTTCTTACAGGTAGTACATAAGTCGGAACGGCCGGGATCGGTCGACTATATCCTATAGCTGCCATATAATTGATTGATCGAAAATTCCATAGCTTTGATGTTTATTTGACCAAAATATCTTATGTACAAAATTTCATAAGGATCTGCCGACTATATCCTATACCTGTCATAGAACGATCGGAATTGGCATAACTTTGGTGTTTTTTAAGTTAGAAAGATGGGACTTGGTACAGATTCTATTTTGGAAAAAATAATCTGATTTGCTAAATTTCATAGGGATCGGCCAACTATATTCAATAGCCGCCATATAACTGAACGATCAGAAATGGCACAACTGCAAGGGTATATCAACTTCGGCTCCGCTCGAAGTTAGCTTTCCTGTCTTGTTTTGTGATAATACTATTTAAACACAGTGGTTTAAGAACATGCTAGGTTCCCAAGCTGCCAGTTGATAAAGAAATTGCAAGGTGAACGTAATAGTATTTTGGCGCCAGTCGACCAAGGTCAGCTTAGAGAAATTACATCGGCCGGGTTGAATGAATTAAAATGCCAAAAATTTGGCCAGTTTGTTAAAAATTCCCACAAGAGGGAAAAAATCTCTCCAAAAAATTTAACGTAAGAGACCGATAAACTTACATCGAAAAATTCGATTAGATTTTCGAAAATCTCTCCGAACAATTTAACGAAAGTGGCGCTTCACGTGACGAAAAACGGTACCATTATTAAAATTTACAGAAGATGGCGACACAGGTTCAATACTACAAATGTTCATACTAAATGTACATAGGGGCGGTTATGGATAGACAAAAATTATACGAGGTAAATTTCCATGCATATCCATGATTAAGAAATCGTTAGGTGAACGTAATAATATTTTGGCACCAGTTAATAGAGGTCAGCTTAGGGAAATTACATCGGCCAAGTTGATTTGATTGAAAAGCCAAAAAATTTGGCCAGTTTGTTAAAAATTCCCACAAGAGGGAAAAAATCTCTCCAAAAAATTTAACGTAAGAAACCGATAAACTTACATCGAAAAATTCGATTAGATTTTCGAAAATCTCTCCGAACAATTTAACGAAAGTGGCACTGCACGTGGCAAAAATCGGTACCATTATTAAAACTCCCAGAAGATGGCTTGTGTTGCTACATATATGTACAATGTACATGCATACAAATATGTCGTATATGTATGTACATAAGGGCCCTGCATGTTATGTCTCCAAAAATTGAACGAAAGTATTTCGAATGAAACTCGCTAGTGGCGCTAATATATTCTATCTATTGTGCATTCTAAATATGATTAACAGAATGTTTCTGACGCTGCCAGATTTTATTTAAATTTGCTACCTTTGCTCTAAACAGCGGGATCTACTGATAAAGGAGGCAGAACGATGAACGACAGGGGCGGGATCAATGGCAATAATTAACAATTAACAAATAAGAACATGAAAATTGAGGTTTCCTTCGCGATGTACCGCGACAAATCAGAAATACGCATGTAAAATAAATAATTTTTTAGTTCTAAACATCTTTTCAAAACAAGAAGTTCTCAAAGCTTCCAGCTTTAAAAGCAAATTGTAAAATGTAGTTACCGGGCCTGAAAATATTAAAAATTGTCATAATTTTCACTGAAAATCGTACGAATGTATCCGTTCGCGACCCTGGAAATGACCATATGTAGTCTGAGGCATTCTTTAGTGATTATATTTAAACTTGATTTTTGCCTGAGACTTTGTGCATATATTTAACCTATATGCATATTTTTATACTATACCAGACTAAATAGGCAATATGTGAAGCTCATTGCAGCTAATGGCCTACAAGGATATCGTGATAATCTTGTACGGTTGGACAAAAATGGAATTCATAGATTAACCCTCTGAAAACCCCCTATTGTGAGAATTATTTTGCATTCCAATGTAACTATAAGGAGTTACTAGTTCTGCTAGCACAGACAAGATTTCTTGGCAACAGCCCGAACAGCGCCTTACCTTGTGACCGAGATGTGGCATTTATACAAGGGCAACTAGGAAAACATGTTACTACCGCATCCAGAATCTGCGATGACTCTTTAATAGAAGAAGCACCAAGCTGTTAAGATGCAAAATTCAATTCACATTCCTGATACATTCTGATCCAGATCAGGAATATATATATTTTATAGGGTTTGATATGTCTGCACACTTTCTTACGTACGTACGTATAACATATTTTATAACTCACAATTTTCACCAAAACTTTCATTACCCTTCGAAAGTACAGATTCTACAATAAAAAATGTTGATGCATTTGTAATAAAGTTTTGCAATAAACATCTGCCAGAGAAGCTCCTTCCAGATCATGAATTTAATTAATTTAAGGCTTTCGAAGACGACACGGCACTACGGAACAGGTCCTCAGATTGCTGCAACATATCTTACAGGCCAGTGACGACCAGGAGTAATCGAAGGCCTACTTGCTAGAAAATGACTCCCAATTGCTTCCACCATTGAGGCGTCTTAAACGGCCAAAACAATTTGACACCAATAAGTAGACTATATACTATATTTAGATATTATATGACTATATACTATATAGACTATATTTAGTTATTATATGTTTGTAATGCTCATTATTATACCCTTGCAGAGGGTAAAAGTGTGCAACGCAGTGAAGGAGACATCTCCGACCCTATAAAGTATATATATTGTTGATCAGGATCACCTCCTGAATCGATATGAGCATGTCCGTCTGTCTGTTTCTACGCAAACTATTCTCTCAGTTTTAAAGCTATCGAGTTGAAACTTTGCACACATCCTTCTTTCTTTTACAGGTAGTACATATATAAATCGGAACGGCCGGGATCGGTCGACTATATCCTATAGCTGCCATATAACTGATTGATCGGAAATTCCATAACTTCGTTGTTTTTCAAGTTAGAAGGATGGGACTTTCTATTCATTCTAATTTATCCGATATGCCAAATTTCATAAGGATCGGCCTTATCTATATCCAATAGCTACCATATAACTGATAGATCGGAAATGCCATAACTTGTTTTTCAAGATAGAAGCGATAGAGTTTCAATGGATTCCTCTTTGAGCAATATAATTCAACATGCCAAATTTCATAAGGATCGGCCGACTATATACGATCTGCTATATATCCAATAATATAAGATGCGTGGCGTCACCTAGCGGACTGCGACTCAACTGCAAGGGTATATAAACTTCGGCTCCGCCCGAAGTTAGCTTTTCTTTTTTGTTATTCTTGTTCCCATATTAGCTTGCCACTTGGCTTGTCTGCCTGTTTGTTTCTATCCGTACTAGTTGCAAGGGGTTGCATGGGTTTCACGGTTTCAAAAAATTGAAATTTTTTTTGTTTTATTAAATTCTATAACATCTCTAGAATATTATCCTAATTAATCGGACAGTTGATCCGCATTTTAGTTTCGAAGATACAGCCTTGAAAAGGTGGACGTTCGAGGTCAGGTATAGGCTGAGCGTCTGACCTTTTATTATGTCTCAAAACTTTAATCGCGTTTTTCTCAAAACTATGTTTTCAAAGTCGGTTGTCAAGATTTCTCGCGAACTACTCAACCGATCTTAATGAAATTTTACACAGGTCTTACAGATATCATTTACAAGGTCTTTAGATCAAGATTTTTTAAAAATTAAACTTAAAAAAAAAATGTTTGGAGAAATTTTTATCGTAATTGCATTTTTTTTTAAAACGTCTGCCAAAAATCCAATTTTAATTTTTTTCTTTGTCCAATACTTAGTTTATTGTCTTTCCTAAAACTTTATTTTTATTTCTGATGATCCTGAAATAAGTTCTGCTGACAACGCGGAGGCACTTTTTTCCGAGGCACTGTCGGAAATGACGTCGTAATGACCGCCATTTTAATTTTTTTTTTTTTTTTGAAAATTTTACAAAATCTTCATTAAATATGTATCTTTTATATAATGAAGAGTTTCATTAAAATATTTTATTTCTATATGCAAAAAAGATTATTTAAAAAAGAGCGTTTTTGCCCGAGGAAACCCATGTAACCCCATAGCATTAAAGCTATCAAATTCAAAGTTTGCACATCCTTCTTTATTTTGCAGGCAGTACTTTATATAAGTCAAGATCGGTCGACTACAAGTGAACTACTACTTTAATGAGCGACTACTTTAGTTCTTCGGTAGGTCTTCAACCCTTCAAAACTATCACAAATTTTTAATCAACAAAATTATCAACAAGTTCAAATAAATTGCGTTTATAAATAGAAATCAAACCTAATTTTAATTTATTAAAACACGGGAATTCTAAACGGTGTTTACAGCTACCAGAAAAGGCTAACAACTGTATACTAGTTGTAATTTAACAAATGTATTTGTCTAGTTTTGTCAATTTTTCATTTGAATATATTTAGAATTATTTACTTATATTCTATATTATAAATGTGAATAGACAGTGTTAATGATGTTAAATCAAGGGTGTAAACTGTAAAATAAATTAATAAAATTAACTAAATCTCCCTTTAAAAAATACATTTTTCGATGTAGCATATCTAATGTGCTTCACTTAAACTGATCCATTTCATAATAAACATATCGCGGTCTAAAATCTAAATGCTCCCCAGATAAGTAGTGTTTGGTTGTCTTGTTCAGATTGGTAGCTTCCATAAATTCAGCTTCGCGAAAATCGGAAACTAAAACGATAAATGCTTAGGGTAAAAACAATTAAAGTTAAAAGCTATTCAATCACTTACCCAACGAGGCGGTGGAGGCACTGAAGCTTTGCTCCGTCTTTAATGTACTTTCGGCTGGTGCTACTGGTCCTGGGCCTGTTTCATGAGATGGATCCTGCATTAAAAGTTTACCCGGGCAAGGAGGCGTCACATTTCCGATGGTAACTGGGATTCTGGCCACAATAAAGCGCTTAGCGTTCTGTGTCTGTACCGTGACCTCAACCTCATAGTTTAGCTGAATGCAGGCACATTCAGCGATACTCAAGGTAGCCGCCGTTTGTGGAACTTGCAACATATAAAGATGCTGAAAGTTTTCGAGCTCTGCACGCGGAAGATTAAAGAGCTCATGACAACTGCTCAAGACTGTGTGCCGCTGAACTTTAGAGGCTCTTCGTTTCGGCTTTTTCTTTTGCTGTCCCACATAAGTGCTTATCTGTATAAGGGCGTAACTAACTCCACGAAGTTGTAGTTTTTCTGGATTATGAAGCTTCACGTGTACGGAAATCCCGGACCCCGGAGAGTAGCCCTGTCTGGGAATTTGTACTTTCATATGTAGCGGTTTCATCCAGAATTTGAAACGAGGGGTTTCCTCTAGTATATTTTCCTCGCAGCTTCGGGACTCCTGAGATAGGTTATTTTGCGGAAATATCTGCAGTTGACTGACATGTACCACATTTACAGGACGATCACCACTGCTGTGAATCAGCACTTGTAAGTTATACCGAATATGCCCATAAGTTCCCTCAAAATTTCCAGGACAGTTTTTTGGAAGCTTCACGACACAGCCGTATTTGTAGGTGCCAGCTTCGATTATTTGTGGCTGAGCCGCGTCTGATCCTAGAAAGTAATCGATTTTCGCAAAATAATCCACACGATTTTCAAAATCGATTAATTGATTTTGCGATTGCGTGTTTTGATTTTTCGATTTTCTTTCTTTTTGAGGCTGCTGCCAAGCTGTAGTAGCATACCCATTGGACTCAAGAGAAATCGCTGCAACAAAATTACACTATTAAGTAAAATTACTAAAATGTTTAAAATTGTTATTTTTTTTGCTTTTATTTCTTAAAAACCTTTTAATACTGAGGGTTGAGGGTATTATAATTTTGTGTGCAAATAATTTTGTGTGCTTATAAAAGTGTGCAACGCAGTGAAGGAGACATCTCCAACCCTATAAAGTATATATATTCTTGATCAGGATCACCTCCTGAGTCAATATGAGCATGTCCGTCCGTCTGTTTCCTAGTCTCTCAGTTTTAAAGCTATCGAGTTGAAACTTTGCACACATCCTTTTTTTTGCAGGCAGTATATAAGTCGGAACGGCCGGTAATGCCATAACTTTTATGTTTTTTTAAGTTTAAGAGTTGGGACTTTCTACGGATTCCATTTTGGGGAACCCTATCCGATCTGCCAAATTTTATAATATCCTATAGCTGATCCTATAGCTTTTATAATAAAATTTAGCCGACTATATCCTATAGCTGCCATTTAACTGAATAATCGGAAATGGCACAACCATGCTATTTTTAAAGATGCTTGGGTCTGTTTCCAACATGTTTAGAAACAACAATTAGAAAATTGAATTGATGGTGAAATTAATATAATAATTAATATAAGAAATTAATATTATAATAATATAAGCTGCTCCATAACTGAGGTTAATGGTATATTAACTTCGGCTCCACCCGAAGTTAGCTTTCCTTTCTTAGTTTTCTCTGGGAGAATTTTACAAACGCGTCTGTCATGCAGACAGACCGACGGAGCCGGCTATATCGACTTGGCTGTTGATGCTAATCGATAATACATATACTTAGGGGGCGGAGGTGATTTCTCCCTGCTACATTCGCACGAATTTAATATACCCTGTACCCTATGTGAGCCCGTTACAAAAACTGGAAATTTATTTGGTTGCAATATGGCACATAACGCCATCGTTAACATGCTGCGATTCGGATTTTCCAATAAAACCGTAAACTTATAAAAATACTTACTACTTGCTTACTACCTACTTTTGAATATACTCTTATTAAGGAATACGCATAGTTACACTTTCCATATGGAAATAATTAAAGCCGAATTAAAAGCCTTTATTATTGACCATAGGCCGCAATCAATAATGCGAGATAAGCTCACAGATAAGTAAATTAGATTTTCATTCACACAAACAACCATTATCGATAATTAACTTTTTTTTTCATTTTAATCTGAATCTTGATCAATGAGTCACCAAATGACTAATGCTTTACACTACCTTTGATTAGCGCCCGTTCCGTTAGGGTCAGAAATACAGTCAGATTAATGGTCTCGCCAGCTCGATAGGCCCCACGGGGGTTGTCCAGCTGAATATTACAACTATAGGCCATCTTGCGCACAGCTCTTCCTGTCCGGTTCAACTGTTTAGCGTTGTCTGAACTTGTTAACAAAGTGGTCTACCATTAAAAACTAGGTGTAGCGCCAATATCGACAAAGCCTTTATCTAATCTGGGCTAGGGCTGCCAGTGGCGTGCCGCAGTGACGCTTCTTATCGGAGAGCAATTAATTTTTAATTTAATTAGAAAGCATTGTACAGAGTCATTTGTTGCCTACGTACAGGCGGCCGTTTATGCTGCCATTTTTGCTGTATCTATTACTAAAGTAAGTTCAACTCCTATTTTTTTATTCATTTAACACTTAAATTAATAAAATAAAAAAAGCTTACCACAAACATGCATTTATTTTTATTGCCTTAAAGAGGGTAATGTGTTTTTTGTTTTTTTATACCTGGTACTAGTACAGGGGTATATTAGGGTATATTATATTCGTGTGAATTTATGTTACAGAGAGAAGGAATCATCTAAGACCCCATTAAGTTATAAACTTGATCAACATCAACATCAAGAGTCAAACTAAAGAAACTCAAATAGCAGGATACAATTTCCAACCCAATTATTTCAATGTTACTTAAAATGAAGAATGCACATTAACTCAGAGGAGTTTAAAGTAGCGCAATGTTTGAATTATCCTGAATAAAAACCGTGAAAATTATCCTGACGACCACCGTGAAAATTTCAATTACTTGTTACTTGTATTGTTGGTCTTCGAATTTGTAATACGAATGTTGTATTGTAAAAATTATAATACAAGACAAATAAATAATAAATAAAATAATTCATTCGAACTTACTTTGAAAACTTGATTCAGATGTTCAGAAAGTGTGTACCAACTTAACAACACGAAAAAATTGACAATCGAAAACATGTTGCCGCAAAACTTAAAAAGTCACCTGACTTCTCAAACACATGTCTTTTTATAAAATCTCGCAACAAGACTTGTCCGTCGGGATGACGTGTCCCGTTCAAAGTTAAGTTTTGAATTATATTAACACACTTCGCTCGTGGAGATCTTCATATACCTACTATCATATGATATTAAAGGACTCTAATATGGAGACCCTTAATATGCCATCAACCTTTCTCTTTCTCTGGATCATGTGCCTACTTTCAGAGTCATAGGATATTTGAGATAAGTCTTTATTATCTGAAATAAATAAAAACCTGAATTGATGGTCAGATTTTATTCAAAAAATTATTATCTGCCTCTAAGATTTCATTTATTAATAGCAGTGACTTTTATCGTAGCCGAAAGTCTGACTGCTGTGTATACTTTTATTGTCCACTCCCAATCGCATAAATTGATATTAATAATAATAAATGTGTAAAGGTCAAATATGTAAGATTAATGTATGCTATAAATACGTATTTTAGAAAAAATAAGACCTTGGCACTCAATAAGTTCGATTTGATCCTAAAGGGATGGAACGAATTTCGGGCTTGAAAACCCAGCCTAAAAATTATAATAAGGCTAAGTCTTGTTAATTTGTTCATATACAAAGGTGCTCATCATTAGAATAGGTGCTCATCCTGAAGGCCATGAGTTTCTGCAACTGGGGTCTGTCCAAAAACTTGGAGGCACTGCGAAGTTTGCCCCGAGGGCTCCCTCTCATCATCAGACTGATTTTCCTGGTGTTCAACATCCTCGGAGAGCGGGTCGCAGATAGAACCGAACGTATCCAAACTGCATCTAGTGCGATCCGTGCCCAGAGACCCGTAGGACCTGTAAAAGTGCATGTCCAGTCCAGAGTCCTCTAGTCCTTGATGAGCAGTGCCTATTAATGTTGTGAATCCTGGGAACTTCGGCAATTGAATGCGTTGCAGCACTCCGACATGGTTACTCTCCAGGGTTTGCTGACTGCCTGCCAGAGTAGCAAAACTAAAGGATGGAGGAACTACAAAATATATATATAAAGAGTCAGTAAAAATAATAAGCAACGCATTTATTTCGCCAGTTTTGTCCCAGCTATCTTTACATCCATGTATGTTATGAATACTTTGGAACAGAGAACGGTTTTTTTCGAATGATTAAAAATCATACACATAAACTGCATGATTAAAATAATTTACATTCAAATAATAAAAATTTCCTGAATTTTCTGGAGTCATAATTTATTTAATGTCATATTAAAACCAATTCTGTATTGCCAATAAAACTGGTTGATCGAAAATGGCATAAATTTAGTGTTTTTTAAGCTAGAAGCTTGAGATTTTATACAGATTCCACACGTATCCGACTGCCGACTGGTGTTTTTATACCATTGCAGAGGGTATTATAATTTTGGTCAAAAGTGTGCAACGCAGTGAAGGAGACATCTCCGACCCTGTATAGTATATACTATATATTCTTGATCAGGATCACCACCTGAGTCGATATAAGCATGTCCTACGCAAACTAGTCCCTCATATTTGAAGCTATCGACTTGAAACATTGCACACATCCTTCATTTGTTTGCAGGCATCCGCCGAAGTTAGATTTACTTTCTTGTTAAAGGTATAATTCGTTAGTTAGTTGGAATTAATACAGATTCCATTTAGGACAAAATAATCTGATCTACCCAACTTCATAGCGATCAAGCGACTATATCTTATAGCTGTCATATAACTTATCTAGGACGATCGAAAATGACACAACGTAGGTATTTTTGGAGATAAAAATTTGGGACTTTTTTCAAAATTTTTAGAAAATGTTTTTTTTTGTAGAAAATTGATTTTGTTTTGAAATTCTCATAAAGATCAGCCGAAATATATCTATTATATATAAAAAGCTACATAACTTCAAGGGTATTTCAACTAAGGCTCCTCCCGAATTTGGTTTCCTTTCTTGTTTAAGTATAAAGTAAAGATTGTGGGTACTTACGGCAACTGTCATAGGAAGGTGGCTCATCATCTTCGACTGCTTGGCGGATGTCACGATCCGCTGGGCCGGGCTCGTCTTCCCCGATAGATTCCTCAGCTACAGGTTCTTGACGAGGCGCTACTCGCTCAATCAGACGCCGCCGCTCCGTCGTGGGAGTTCGCCCCACCGGCTGATGTACATGTACAGTATCCCTAAGATGCTGTAGTGATATTGTGCCCACTGTAATCGGTACTGAAAGGTCCGTGTCATAATGAAAGCATCCAGTCTTGAGTTTCACCTGCAACGTATAATGAATGAAGACAATATAATTGGGGTTCAAGGTAGAGCGCGGCGTGTCCAGTGGCATGCAGATGCTGGACTCGTACAGCCTCTTGGACAGACGCAGCGTTCGGTCCCCGATGAATTCCTTAATTAATGTCTTCGTGTAAAAGTTTCGTTTGACTGGCTTTCGAGAGAGAAATACAAAATGCTGCCTTATGGAAACCTCGAGGCCTATGATGTCGTAATGCGGCGACTGGTTGTCGACTTCTAGTCGGTATGGCACCTCCTGGAGGGGCGTGAATCCAGATGCGGGCAGTGACAGACTGGAACTAATAGGGCCCGATATACACGGCCAATGGCAGAGGTACTTGATGTTTTCGTCCTTCACCGGCAACTGTAAGACAACAAAAAATTTGGTATAGCATAACACTTCTCATCATTTCCTACTAGGAAATAACCTTAATTGAAACCAGAATGAAATCTAATGTCAAGTTTTCTGATTATATAATACATGGAACTTTTTCATTTTGAATAAATTCCTAATATCACCAAAATGTTGTCTTTGAATTGCAAAAAAAGTTCAATAAGAAAGACCCGCTTTTTTCAGAGGGTCCATAACTTTATAAAAGAGAGTATTTTAGTTTTGGTCAAAACTATACAACTCGGTAAAATATCTCCGACCTCGTAAGGTATCCGACCTCACATATCATAAGAATCAGGATCACCAAGATATCTGTACCCGAACGATTTTACAGTTGTCATCTATCTTTGCACAATATTTTATTTCCTTTGCACGCAGTATATCAGCCGATGTTTTTAATGCATTAAAGAAATCATCTCCCACTTTATAAAGTATGTATATACGAGGTAACAAGAAAAAAAAACATAGGCATCTGTCCGTTTTTTATATTTGATCAACATAAAAGTTTAAGAATTTGGATTTACACCTTGGGGCGCAGTTAGATCAAGTTTAAACCCTTGTACTGAACGAATTCCGGGTATACAACTGATGTTTGAATTTGCTTAAAAAAAGTATTCTAACGCAATAAGTAGTTTTAAAATATCGTGGAAAATATTCTACACCACAACATTTTAATGGTTATTTAATCAATATAGTATTCATAAATATTTATGAATACAAATAGAAGGAAGTGTGTTCACTTTATTGTTAAGTTTTTATTGTAGACTATGCCTCCGCAGGATTTTTAAACACGCTATATATTCAATATATATTCGCAATTTGCGTATCTTTCCATAACAACTAAGCGGAGTTGTAAACTAAGTAAAAACTTACAGCGAATTCAGAATTGTAGTTGAGGTCCAGTGTCTGCACTACATTGATAGGTTTTCTAAAAACCTCGTCAAATCCCCAGGGCTTGTCAATAGTCAGGGAAATATTGTAGGCAATGTATCCGTAAGGACCCTTGCAGGTGCTCGGGCAATCCGGTGGAATTCGCAGAGTGAGCACGTATACATGTACGCCAGCCCGGAACAAAGAATTGTCGAACACATTGGTGCGAGAGTGTAAATATTGCTGGTGGCCTGAATAATTAGCTGTCTCGCTCTTTCCGCTCATCGACCACTGAACCTTGGCCTCGCCCTCCAGAGTTACATATACAGCTGAAAGTTGGCTGGGAATTTGAATATATCTGGTTAAGGGAATATAATATTTGGAAACACACCATTAACACGCTTCACTTTATCCGTGCGAAGAAGTATGCGACCGCTGATGTACTCGCCACTATTGTAAACTGGATTCAGGCGATCCAGTTGGAACACACAGGTGGTGGGCATGGCTGCTGCACTTTGATTAAGTTTGAACAATTTTCATTGCCAGCTCATCACTGAAAAATTAAAAAATCTGTGAACGAAGCTGAACAACCAAACTTCCACACAGCCAGACGCGCACTGAGCTAAAAGTTGTAACTCCTTTGTGCGGTGCCAGCATCCACCGACTTTGACTTTCGTTGGTAGGGGGCCGAATCAATAAGCTGGCGCCTTGCGTCTGTGTAGCCGTCTACTGTCTGCTTCTGGTCTAATATTTCAGCGCAAAAGCGTTCGGAAATAGAGTGTCGTTGGCCATGGGTCCTTTCGGTTTCCTTTGTTTGGCTTTTGGCGCAAATGGGGATACTGATGAGGTCAGGAGTCACGGCTTATATCTGCCTACGAACACAACATTACCATAAATAAACGCCTATCCAATACCATTACGACTATTTACAAATACAGTGAACCATATAGCGGCTTCTTGAAACCCGTTACCTCTTTAGAGCCCCATTACATGCCACAATTAGGGATCACAAATTATTTGGACGAATCACTTCATTAATGTCGCATGCATAATTGTGTTAATGAGAAATCTCTTCTATAATCTCGAATTTGTGGCAAAATGCGAAAATTATATTTACATAAAAAAAGTATCTTGATAATTCGGTATCATTCTGGATTAAATATAAAACCTCTTGACAAGGTAAAATTCAAGTGACGAACGCGCATGCTATGCCCAAAATATCTGATATCAGTTTTAGTGACGAAAAAAATCCAATATAGTAAGTAGAGAATTCGAATCATAGTATAGGTACATAAAAACATGCTTCACAGATAGCTGCACCAAATTGTTAGTTCCGCTTACACTAGTTTACACCAAAAATGAACCTCCATAAAAAAGTGTTTTTTATAGTAATTTGGGGTCGGAGAACACGAAAATGACATCCGTTTATTTTTCTTAAGAACCGTTTTTGAGATATTTTTGAAAATCGTGTTTTTGAGGTCCTTTTTCAGTTTTTTGGTAATATCTCATGAAAAAAACTGTTTACAAACAAAAAAAGGATATTGATTGACAGGTATTGAAGTAACGTTTACGTGGATATATAATATGTGCAGATTGAATCAAATCTCTGTAATGCACAAGCGAACAAAGTACAAAAATAGTGTCATTTTCGACCAATTTTGAAAATTGAAATTTTTCAATTGGTCGAAAATGACACTATTTTTGTACTTTGTTCGCTTGTGCATTACAGAGATTTGATTCAATCTGCACATATTATATATCCACGTAAACGTTACTTCAATACCTGTCAATCAATATCCTTTTTTTGTTTGTAAACAGTTTTTTTCATGAGATATTACCAAAAAACTGAAAAAGGACCTCAAAAACACGATTTTCAAAAATATCTCAAAAACGGTTCTTAAGAAAAATAAACGGATGTCATTTTCGTGTTCTCCGACCCCAAATTACTATAAAACAATCATCAATTTTAAGGTTCACTCGATTACATTTAAATTTGTAAACTAGTGTTATCAGACTACACTTCAGTAAGCAGATTATCCCAGATACAAGCCCAGTCATAATTCCAGTTAAAAATTTCGTCATTTCGAGGGCTATCTGAACAGTAAAATAAATTAAATTAAATTTGGAAATTTGTTGTTAAGAAAAAGTTTTCTTTTCAATGTAATTGTTTTTTTTACTACATAGACGTTTGGTCTTAACAATAACAAGAAAGGAAAGCTAACGGACGGAGCCGAAGTTGATATACCCTTGCAGTTAGGTAGCAGATTTTATTATTATATATACATCGGATTGTATATAGTTAGCCAAACCTTATCAGATTATCAGATCCCGATCCTATTCACCATTAAATAAATTTTATAATAAAAATGATGGAAACAGCCCCAAGTATTTTTAAAAATAGCAAGGTTGTTGCAATTTATATGTTATATGTATGTTATATGGCAGCTTTAGGATCCGACTTATATACTGCCTGCAAACAAAAGAAGGATGTGTGCAAAGTTACAACTCGATAACTCTAAAACTCAGAGACTAGTTTGCGTAGAAACCGACAGACAGATGGACATGCTTATATCGACTCAGGAGGTGATCCTGAACAAGAATATATATACTTTATAGGGTCGGAGATGTCTCCTTCACACCATTGCACACTTTTGACCAAAATTATAATACCCTCTGCAAGGATATAAATATTAAAAAACCTTTCTAACAAAGAATACCATTAAAGGTTAAAGGCTTCATTAAAGGTTAAAGGTTATCTAGTTCCGAAAAAAGGTTGTTATTCGAAAATTTTGTTTTATTTTTTTTTAATGTAACTTAAGAAATTCCAAAAAAAAGTAGAACAAAAATTGCTTACATTTTATTACGCAAACTCAAAATAGCCGCAAACAGATGGACAATCGATACGAATTCCGGATTATAATGTGAATAATGACTTCAATGTCTAAACTAGCTCCAATTTATATGATATTATTATATTTATTTATATTCACTTTTTTCACTTTTTCCAAGTTTTTCCCAAACCAATTGATTTTTGCCAAATTACTGGATATAATGATCTAATTATCAATACGTTTCGATTGGTGTCTGAGAAGGGAAATGCCTCAGTTTAATACAGTATATTTTCTATATAATCTTTTGATTTATTTATTGTGCTGCAGGTACAATTTACCTTTCTATTGCTATATATAATAATTTGTGCATAACTGTAAATGTTGACCTTATCCTAAATTAAATGTTAATTATACTGTCTTGCATTCCAGCTAAGGCATGAGGTTCGTCACCACGTAGACTACCGTCCACAGTGTTTTTACCCTAGTAAAATAAAAATTTTGTATAGTTACCGTTTCCTTGTTTACTAAATAAAACAAAAATTCTATTTAATTTAAATCCAATACTTTAATCATTTCAACTATTAAAAAATAATTTAATCATAATTTAAAGCCATATTTTATTATATAAACAACGTAACGCTAAATACACGTTCGAACGTTTCTTTTTCCTAACCCTCAGTAACTCGATGAGTTCGCAGTGTTTATTCAGCGACACTGCACCAATTTCCATGGAGTTTCCGTTAATCATAAGCTTATTAAATGGCGTGAAAACGTCACTATGACTCAAAACTTGAAAAAGAAATTACTTTAATAAGACACTGGATTTTTTTATTAGGCGTGATACTATTTACCTGGATTTGTGTAACAGGGACAGGAGATTTCGGTTGAAGAGTACATAGGCGGTGCTGCAGTGACTACGTAAATAGGTAAACTAATAGACGGATCACCATAACTTAAGGTCTCCACATAATAACTTATACTTATGAGGCCTGTTGGTTCTCTATAAGTCATAATAGGAACTGTTAGAGGCAGATGCAGCTTATTTGTATCTTGTCTACACTCTGATAAACATCGTGTGACTTTTTTTGACTTTACTTTTGGAGATTGGCTTTCGTAGATGATACACTGATATAAGCGAGTGATAGAATCCAGAACGCCGTCCTTAGTCTGAACCTCGTAGGTAACGGTCTGCCCGGGTACGAACACACTTCGCGCAAGAGTTAATACAAACCTGGATGATTCTTTAAAATCTGGTTTGAGATCGCTAAAATCCAGTTGTCTTTTGATCACCAAACGTTTGTCAAAGCACTTTCTAAATTTGCCACATCTGTCAATTTTCAATGTTAGAGTATAGCCCACACTGCCAAGGGGTACTCGACAGGTGGCAGGCAAATTTTCCGGAATGGAAAACTTGAAATACCCTAGATTAGTGGTGCCAGTTGGCAAAATCAGTCCATTAGTTAATTTTTTTGTTTCATTTATGTGGACCTTATCGCCTGTGTAATCCACCTTCACCCACTCCAAGCTTGTAGAACTGTCATTGTGTTCGATTTGCGGGTTTTCCAAAGATTCCTTCCAGTGGACCGTTGTGACTCCAAAGAAAGTTATGCTTGTGGCTATGTAAGTTAGGACAAATGATTTAAGCACATTTACTGATCTCTTATCTAATCATTTGTGGCCGACAAAATCTCATCTCATAATTTGCTACGTAAATCTTGTACGTACCCTCAATGGAAATTGCCTTTTTCCCACAGATTGAGATACTAACTGAGCCAGAAATTTCCTCGCCAGAATAGTAAATAGCTGCGCTACGTGATAATTTAAATTCGCAGTTTGCTCGCATTTCTACTGGTATCTGTAACTGCGACCGCGCACTCGAAATTGCATATTTCAATATATTCTTTTAGTTCTTTATAATGGAACTTTACACGGTTCGGAATGTAAGTGCGAAGTCGACAACGGGCTGAAAGCAACTGAATGCTACTATTAAAGCTTTAGCCACTCGTCGTGTAGCACTGGAAATATTTTGTACCCTACTCGGTTTTGTATGGCTGCTTAGCCAAAGGTCTGTTATCAAAAGATATAAATTAAGTTTATTATGTTACTAATACTGTAACAGCGGTCGTACGACCGTAAGAATTCTATTTAGATCTCCTCTGAGACTGGCAATTTAATTTCTTCTTTATAAGTACATTTGCTAGTGTATTTTTATTAAGTCGAATTAAAGACAGGAAATACTTAGGGTAGACACATGGCTGATTAGACTATCATTTAAGTAAAAAGGACTTTTAAAGTAGTATAGTCTCTAGTACAAATGAAAATGATTAGAAACTTTCATCATACGTAATGCGTATATATATTTTGTTTATCGTGATGACAGTTTAAATTTAAATGATATCAAATTTGGCAGATTTTTATAACACATGCTTACGTCAAAAATAAACCATAGTAAGAGAGGAATGGAAAATAATGAATTAAATCTTAATAAAACTAATTGATTTTGTAAAATTTTGAATTAAAGTCTTGACGTATGTAATCGCTTAACACTATTTGATTTCAAGCTTCTGTCAATCACCAAGCAACGCTTTTTAGTAGCTTTTTTAGTATGGATTTTTTGTAACATTTTCAGTAAGTTAGATATAATTCCATTTTAAAGCTATGCTATATTAGAGAAAGATATTTCATTTATAATAAAAGTCACTCATAAAAGAGAGATGACAGGAAAAAATGTATAATAAAATTTTATCTTTAGGAAAAACAAAAAAAAATGTGGCTTATCGTATCAAAAATTTAATTTATTTTTATTTTCGTTTCCGATTATATTTTTTATTGCCAATTTGTCCCGCTCATACTTCTAATTTTATTTAGCAATTTTATTAAATTTTGATTAAGAGTAAATATGTTAACGTTTTTGGGTTGGTTAACTTTTAATGATTCTGCTCCAGTAGCGTCTTTGAGTTCGTCTGAGCAGTTTCATTTTTTTTTTAAAGTAAAGGACTCTTCCTTTGGTGTGCTGGTGTCGGCTTCTTCATCTTGTATTACCGGTGTCGCCGTGGACGAATCCTGACAAGTGAGAGTGAGGCGCAACTGGGAGCTTGACTCATCGAAGAGCGTCTCTAGGTGTACGAAATTCGAAATAAGATCAATTTATTGTTGAAAAACAGAATTGGAGTCGTGAATAAAATGTTAAATGTTTCGAGGCGGTTATAAGAAAAAACATTTAAGTTAAACACATATTCATAAAGCGCTGGTTGCATACATATACAGTTACATACATAAACAAGAAAAAATTTCGAATAATTAAAAAAGCAAATTTTGTAATAAAATAAAAAAGGAAACGAAACTTCAGACGTAGTCGAAGTTGATGAATTATCCGTGCAGTTATGTGGCTATTTATAATTTAATATATAAAGCGTTGGCCAATTGCGATCTTTCATTATACAAATTATTTATTACTGTTATAGCATTTCAAATTAATCACATATATGGCAGAAGGATGTGCGCATAGATTGAAGGCAATCGCTTTAAAACTGAGAAAAAAATATTAGCGCAGAAACAGATGGACAGACTGAAGAACATACAGACGGACAGATAAACGGACCGACGGAAATGCATATATGGTCTCAGGGGGTGATGCTGATCAAGAATATATTTTAATGGGTCTTAGATGTGTCCACAGCATTGCAAGCTAAAAAAAACAAGCTAAGTATTATTATACCCTTGAATTTTTTTATAAGCGTTTTTTAACCGGTATGTGATTAAAATACAATTTTTCCGAATATCTATGGGATTAAAAGTTATGGGACAGCTATGAGATTTAAAAGTTTTAAATCCCATAGAGATAGGGTTAAATTCAAGGATATAATTTATCTTGATCACAAGCAAACCCCTTGAAACAAGCATCGTTCATTCCTTTAATTTTATATAAATTAGATAAAATATAATATAAATAATATTATATTTATAAATAAATATTAATAATTTTTTTACTAATACATAAAAGGGATAAAAATCAGTTTATAATATGGATTAGTTCAATAAGAACATTTAATAGTTTAATATAAAAATATACATAAATAATTTCTGAAAAAATTGGATAATTTGATTAAAATTTTGATGTAAACCGTGCATTTTATTTCAATACATATATTAATTTTTTTTTTGGCAATAATAAAATATTATAAGATATTAAAAGTGCTACAAATGAGTAAAAAGATTTTTAAATATATTAATTTTCACAGTAACACGCCAAAGTTTTCCAATTTACTATGTTGTCAAATTAAATCCTATTCATCCCAATACTTTGAATGCCAAAGTTTGACAGAATACAATATATTAAAGAAAATAACATTTAACGAGGGGTTATTGAAATACCCAAAAAAATATTTTAGAAAAAGCCACTAAGCCAATCAATTATTCAACTTGTTTATATGGTTTTTCATGTTGGCATTCGCATAATCAAATTTGGATATTTCTGTATTTTGGAGGGAGTTTTATGTGTCGGAGTCATTGGAATCATCACTACCGGGCGGTATGGTCGGTGTCTCATAATCGTAATAGACCGGATAATGCGGCTTAAAGGGCTCACTTGTGGTAACATCAGCCTGAGCTGTCATAACGCTGCTCATGCTAACGTTCATCAAGAAGTCAATATCGTCGCTTAATTTTTCACTCAGAGCCATTGCATCTTCATATGAGGGGGGCACTGTAAATGAGAGTGAGTTTATTTTGATCCCATCGTTAAATTAATGGTCAATGCTCTTACCCATGGGTATATAGTCCGGGGGGCTATCGCCATCATTGTTTACCAATATCGCTGGCCTTAGCGCGGCAGTTGTGGCCGTTGAAGAGAGTGTGGAGCTTGTGGGTGTAGGACTGGCAATCGTTATCATATTTATATTGCTATTGGTCGGCAGTGGGCCACCCATAGGGCGTCCATGATTGTTGTTACTGTTGGTGCTGGTAATGCTACTAAGTCGTTGCTGCTGACCTGAGGCACTTGTCCGGTTCCGATGCCTGTCTAAATCTCTATCTGTATTCCTATTCTGTTCGCAATCCCTCTGGCGCTGTCTATGCTGCGTCGACATTTGTAAATTTTGACTAACTACTTGGTGCTGTTGCAGCTGGCGATTGAATCGTATCAAGGCCTCAGGGCCATCCATTATTGGAATGCTGCCTATGGTCAACGGAATCTTCAGCTTAAGTTTCCAGTGAAACTCCGTGGGGTTTACAATTATTTTAATGGAATAGTTAACATTAATGGGGCAAGTAGGTTTCACTGACGTCGGCGGAAGTGACGGCAGGTCCAGGTAGCCCCTGTACACCTTTCTCGACCATCGCAGAACGTTTCCGAATTGCTTCCTGGCGATGAGATGTTTATCGTAGCGGTATTCGTGATGCGGGTCGTGCGACTCATAGCTGACCTCCTGCTTTAGTTTCACCTCACACTCCGTAATATCGATTGAAGACTCGTTGTTAACGTAAAGCACAAAGTGTATCTTCTGGCCGGGAGCGTACCCACAATATGGCGTCGAAAACTTCACCGTTAACGGTCCAGTTGGGCAACAGAAGCTCCAAAACCGTTTTCGGTTAAGAATCTCTAATGGTACCTGTGGGAGATAATTTTTGATCACGACTCCAAGCATAATAACACTATAGTCAAACTTTCTGACTATGTGCATCAATGTTCTACAAATATAAAATTCGTAAAAAATTACATTTTAACTTACTCTGTAAATGGCATCGGCGTTAAGGTCCAATGGTTGTATAACGGTAAAAGGCTGTTTAAAAACCTTTGGGTACCGGCCAGATCGCTCAATAGTCGTTATTATCTCGTAGTGAATCTGGCCGTATTTACCGTCAAAGGACGTAGGAAGATTGTCGGGCAGGATGACATGAAAGGTATACGAGTACTCGCCGGCCGGCCAGTCGATGTTTGAGTTGCTTGCACATGATCCGAGTACGTAAGACCGCGATGACAAATAGGATCTGTACGCTCGGCACATGGCGCGCTCACTTTCGCGCGGATATCCCTTTTTTATCCAGCGTATCTTGGCAAAACCACTGACAGTAACATGGATTCCTGCAAGAGAACCACATCACGGAACGTAAATGAACTGTAATGTTTGTGTTTTAAAAGGGCTGGAAAACATCGCAACGGAAAAAAACAAGCACATACCGCAAAAACGGAACCACGCCTTAAAAGAGTTTATGGATAAAATACAATTAGGCGCACCACAATAATAAAATTCTTTCCATGAAAACTCTGGTGTGTAGGGCGAAGGATTAACATCCCTGTTGGATTCGAAATAGAGTTTTAATGTCCTCTAGTTAATTTAATACATCAATTAAAAAAGTGTGCATTCATTGGAAGCTTAATTAAAAAAAACGGCAAATCTTGGTGGTAAAATATTTGTATTAATATTTAATATTAAAAAACATATATTGTGCGCCGAGTATTTCCTTTAAAATTTTTCGAGCTATCATGTCTTTCCGAGATACATGTTTCATGTTTCTCGCATGTTTCAAAATGTTTAAATTGATTTACGTATATTCATACATACATATGACGAAAAATGCCAAAAACTGAATCATAACCCGAACAAAACGGCAAAGACTATGCACCAACCTTGCTAACTTATTTACTTATCTTGAATAACATAATTATACCAGATATTTAACATAAGCCATATATAGGATTTTGGTATGTTTTGGTTTTTTAACACTAAAAAAGAAAATTCCTCATTTTTCGGCTTATACTATAAAAAACTTTTGATTAATTTAAGTTGGCCGTATATAGAATTGTATGGCAATATATACACACTCCGAGAGAAAGCTATTGAACCTAAATTTTGAATCACATATTTAAATACTATCACAAGAAATAATCACTATCTCATATATTTCAAGTAAAATATAACACACAAAACGTTGCATTGCTCATACGCCCAGTGAGTCATGGATAGAAATGGTACTAAAAATTTGAGTGAAATATTGAAATGTTGGCTTACCTTTAATGCGCTTGGTAACGTCGACACTGAGATCAACAACGCCCGATAGCTCCTGTCCGGCATAATAGACACCTTGTGAATTATGATCGAATGATATAAGGCACTCAATGGGCATATATTGTTGTATAGATTTCTTTTATTTCGGTATGTTTGATGCTTCGTCACCCCTTTTTTTTAAGTTTCAAGGTGTGCTTGTTAGTACTACTTAACACAAAAACAGGCCACAGTTGTAAAAATATCACTTTTTCTTTGGCTATAATATAAACAAAAAGTGACAGTACTTAGTTCATTTGTTCATTATGATGCCACTTTTCACTTTATTGCTGATTTTACAGCGCCAATGCACTTTTTCATCACACCACCTCCTTTTTCATATGTAGCTATCAACGTATGTACATATATGAGAATTCTGCTAGCGTTTTGACTCGACCCGTCCGACCAACCGACACTGACGTTTTAATATTAGTTAAAATGATTGCGTATATTAATTAGGTTTTCTTTTTTCCTTTTCCTTTTTTTTGCCTGCCTCCCAATATATTCTGTCCCACTTTCTGCACTCGTTTCGGTTCTTTTTTCCTCGCTCGGAACACACGTCCAGCAGCCTTTCGTGTTGGGATTCCTCTAACCGCATGCCATCATCATCAATAGGTTCTACCCTGAGAGAAGGATGAATTTTAGGGTGAATCCTACCTATGGTGTCGTTCTTTGGATGTTTAGATTTGCAATACAACATTTTTTTTTTTACTTTTTCATATTTTAACGCATTGTATGTGTAGTCAAAGTTACCAATAAGCTCATGATTATATAAATAAAAAATAAATACATTTTTTCTAACTCTCAGGATGATTAGTGATTCTAGCAATCAAAACGCCTCAATGTAACTTTTGTTGAGGTCACCCTAATAGAGACAAGAAATTTACTTACATACATACGCTGTTGGTTGCCAGCCACAGGACTCGCAGTGTCGAATAAAAACTAGGGGTTGTTTGAGAGAGAAACGAACACTGTGGTGAATCCACATATATGGTATGCGGATATTGTTTTGTTCCAGATGAACTATTTGAACAATAGTTTTGAAATTATTACTATTTTCATTTCATTTTGTTTTTATCGGCAAAATACCCCAAATTATTGAAATAATTAAATTTTTTTTTAAAAATTTTTTAAATGAGAAATGAATTTAAAATTTAAATATTTTCTGATAATATAAATTAAAATATACTGACTATGTCTGAACCAATTGTAGAAATTGGTCAAAATTGGTCAATAGCTCCCAATATTATTTCAAATATACAAATCATTATCTTATTATTCTATCATATGTTTATTGGAATTAAAATATCATATTTTTATTTGAATTGAAATGTCATACATACTCTGAATTTAAAATATTTGGCGCTCCCGTTTTAAAAGAAGCTTTCGGCGCCTTTGGCTCGGTTAAAAGTAACTTAACACTTTTTGCCTAATTCTGTTACATGGATTTTTTATCACCTTCTTTTTTTTAATAAAAATAAAATACTATAAATATAAATTAATATCATGCTCCACTTTTTTATTTGCTCCATACATGGCCACACTATAAAGCTTTAAGGGAAACTTTTTTATCGCAAAGGAAACTTGCGACTGAGTTGGAAATGAATTACCTTCAAACAAAATATACATATAAAAAATACATTGGCATCAAAGCTTTACCGAAAGGGGGGACGTCCGATCCACCACAACAGTTGGCATATTTTGCAAAAAAAATATAATAATTTGTAACTTGAATTATTATTCAAGAATATAATTTTTTATGGGATAGTTAGGACAGAAGTCAATTTTTAAAAACGTCCCAATTAAAAAGCTACTAACCAGTGTTGCCATTTAGCTTGATATTTTGTAAATAGCTTATAGCTTTAAATGTGTTTTTTTTAAATTTAGCTTGATTTGCAAAAACTTTTGACACACTTTACATTTACACACAACATTTCCTGACTCTTGGCGGCAGGACATTGATTGGGCTTCGGGAAGTGACAGGAGATCCAAGCAAAACATTCTTCTACCCTTTTATTATTGTTAAAGATATGGATTCCGACCCGGAAAATGTCGGCGTAACTATCAAGTTCCACCCTAATATTTGAATATAATTCCTCAGCATAAAAATATGCAAAAGAAAAGCACAAAATGCTGACCCAAACGAAAATGATGACATGATTTCATTATATTGACAAAACAAACAAACCGTATTTAATAGGATTTTGTAAACATTTGGGCCTTAGCTTATTTTTAGCTATGCGGATAAAAAAATGAATAAAAAAGTAACAGAATTGAAAAAGCTTAGTTAAGGTTCACTTTTTATACCCTTGCAGAGGCATGCATAATTTTGTCAAAAGTGTGAAAAGCTGTGAAGAAGACATCTCCGACCCTATAAAGTATATATAGCTGCCATATAACTGAACGATTGAAAATTACAAATTGTTTTCAACATCAAGAAAGAAAATCCAAAATATTCCAACCATTGCGTTGTATAACCCATTTCTCACCTCAAAGTTCTGGGATTGCAAACATACATTAAATAGATAAACGGGCGCCAACGAACAGGATACTCTTTATACCTCGGTAAAAGCATTAAAGTCCTGGTAGCAAGATGGCGAAATTCGCCGCAAAATATAGTTTTCCTTGGCTATGTCTAATGGATAAACATGTCACTAGACATGATGATCGGGTAAAAATAGGTCCATACATAGAATTTTCTCGTTTCTCGTTTGGGCTTTGTCTTCCACAAATATTTTCCTTTGGTTACAAGACAATACATAAAGATGTATATGGATAAAGATCCGTAAGAACTAAAATTTTTATTGGTATCCTTTTCGGGGCTGCTTTTTAAAAAATCTTGCTATTTAACCCATGTAATTCCTTGTAACCAAAGGAAAATATTTGGGAAAGATTAAGCCCAGACGAGAAAATTCTTTTTGGTTTATTCTTTCAGCGATGGATTTTTTTGATAAGCAACAAAGTCAAAAGTTTCCAAGGTACGATAGAATATTTATCCAAATACATAAAGAAACCCTTATTTACCATCCTAACTAGCTTTATGGAAATAATATAATGCATACATAAATATTTAAAAAAATGCTAAGCCTGCAATAGCAAGGTTTCATGATCTAACACAAAAATAACCAAAATTGAGAAAAATTTTTCATTTTCAAATAAAAAATTCAAACCCTTTAAATAGTATTAAGTTTAATACATTTTAATTTACATTTAATACATTTTGCGTAAAACATTTTCCGTAATCATTTTCCTTAAACATTTTCCGTATACATAATTTCCGTACAATAAATTTAAAACTTTTCGTTTATCATACTGGCCATTCTTATTGGGTATAGTTAAGGTACATTTACACTAAACTATGAGTCGTTAACTAAATATTTATGACAAGGAATCGTTTAACAATCTTATAGGTCCAAATTAACATCGATCTTGGATGGTAACAATACTGAAACAAATCATTAACAAGAGAGAGCCAAGTCAATAGGTTTAGTTTATAGATATATCACAACAGGAGGAAGAAGCGTATTAAACTACTTCAATTTCAATTTAAACATATTCTTCGCTATAAGTCAACATTTTCTGGGTTTCCACTTCTAGAGCGGGTGGTATTCTACAGGTGAGAGAAGAGTGTCGGTGAATAGTGAATCTTGTTGTACCCATTCCAGAGGAGTTATCCTTGGAGTTTACAGCATTCGTCCGGCAAAGGCCCAATCTGAATTAAAGAAGTATAAAATAATATTCTAGGCCAAATTATGGCAAAGCACTTACTTGCTCAATAAAGTGTAGAGATCCTGTCGATACTGAGCTGTTAATATGGCATACAAATAGGGATCTGCGCAGGAGTTCAGTGGGTAAAAGAACACCAGCAAGATTTTGGAGTTGGTAACATTGATTAGTGGGTAGCCTGCCAATGCCGTTAATCCAAAAAATGCAATCGGTGACCAACAAGCAAAATTTGTAAACACCTTAACAACGAGAAAAAATTTAATTGAAAAAAAAAACTTTTGCACATAACCTGGTAACTTTTAAATTGTCAAAACATGGAAGGTGCGCTGAAATTTTCATTTAGTAGTGATGAATTTCCATTTACCAGAAGGGACATTTTTTTAGCCACGCTCAATTCTCCAGGATTGTTTTGACGTGCATGACGCGTCTCCCGACCCAAGGAAAAATAAATTTTGGCATAGCACACGGCGATGATGAAGAAGGCCACTCCGTTGCACCCCAGAATTCCAATCAGATACACAGTGTCGAATGTATCACGAACTTCCATCGGCAAACATATACTGCAATACTCTGAAGCGTCATTTCATGGAATAATTAAGTTCATAATTAAGTCCAAAGCTAACCTGGTGGAGGAATAATTGCTAATACCAAACAAAGGCAGCGAGGACATGACCATCGAGTAGATCCAACCACCTAACATTATTATGGACGCAGAGCGCAATCTAATGCGTTTATTCAGATACATGGCCTGGGTAATGGCCACCCAGCGTTCGATAGTTATCAGTGTTAACGTGAACACCGACAGATGACTAGCAAAAACGGTGAGAAAACCAGCAACTTTGCAACCCAACCCTTTGGAAAACAAACAAAAAGCAAGAAAATTAAATGAAAATGAAATGACCAAATCCGCACATCCGTGCAAAATCAGTGACGCCTACCGTATTGCCAATCGTAAGCGTAGTTGAAGTACTCCCCCATGGAATGAGCATCGATGGAGGCCACCAAAAAAAGGTAGAGGCCCAAACACAGGTCGGCAAACGCCAGGTGACACATTAAAAAGCGTGCCACAGGCGTTATTTCTGGCCTAAAATAGATAATCAACAATAAAAATGCCAAAAATGCAAAACAATGATGTGAGGTTTCATGATTTCAAGAGAAATGATTTTTAAAATTAAGCTGATTTGTAAAAGTTTCTTTGTGTGGAACTTTGCCAAAGAGTAAAATATGTTTCAATTTACCTAATTGATAGATTAACAGTCAGTACTGCTACATTTCCAACAACGGCCAGAGCCACCACAACCCATACCGAAATTCGTAGCCACTGATAGCCCATAACATCCTCACACGGATTAAGCGCATCTGGCATGGGATAGCACTCCACACTGGGTTTTCTAAGATCATAAAATGGGTTTAAGTATTATTTTAATAAAAATATGAAATAAAATATTTGTCTACCTAAATGTAAAATTGCCACAAAACTCAGCAAATTGTTCATCGTCCGGATTAATGGTTATTTCTTCATGGAAGTATCCAAGGTTCATGGCCGCATCGGCCATGTAGTCAACGGAGGAAAATGGAGTAGAAAGTACGTCCGCAGACAATGCTTCTGAACCACCAAGCGTACCTAAATCATCCTGTTGACTAAGTGAAAAATAAAAATCCTAAAATTAATGTTACTAAACAACTGACTTGCCAATTTACCTTTCAATCTTTTTAGCTATATTCCTCTCTCTTCGAGAATTTCGTTCACCATTGCACTGTGTCCTCCATTTTTCAATTTCCAGCATCCTTTGTGCATGTCGCAGAGGATCATGCCGTGATGGGAATTGAAAAGCACAACAATGAAAAGAGTGGGTAAGGTAAGCCCTTTGTAGGTTCTAAAAAATTTTGAAAAAATATAAAATCTTTGAATATTAAATATTTTGTTTACCCACCCTAAAATTATAAATTGAAGGTATCGTCTTCAGTGTATGAGTGTTAAGTATATACAAAGCTTCAATTGTTTGGAGTCCCGCCGAGGGCATTTCAACAATAGAAGTACTGGACAAATCTCTGGAAAAAAGAATCATTAGGCTCCTAAAAAATGGTAATGCAAAAATACCCACAATTCTGTTATATCAATAATTCCATGAAAAGCATTGGTGTGCAACTCCTTTAGCTTTCGGTTTTCTTTTAAAGAGCTATTAAAATTAATATTAATCATTATTTGAGTATGATAACCACTAGATTTTATAGTTATGCTGTTAATAGGCATAAAAGGTACTCACAGTTTGGCTATCTTCGACCCGAAGAAGGCCGAGTCGTCCACATAACTAATGTCATTGTTAGCCAAAATTCTGTAAAGGTCAGAGCTCTGAAATGGTTTACAATTGGAAACAAACATTTTATACGTACAATTGTGCAGTTTTTACTTTAATAGATTTAGAATCTATTCTAGTTATTTGATTATTATCGAGATCGCTGTGACAAAAAAGAAAAGTTTACATTCTTCACAATTTTTGTAATGAAATATTTTCAGTTTTAAGAATTTCTACTCACATCATTTGCAGAATATTGTAGGGGGGCAGGTGGGTTAAATCCGGAACACTGGTGAGACCACTGTTTATGATGCGTCTGCAAGGAATAATGTTTCAATTAGGAAATATTATTAAATAAGCAATAAAAACTGACTAAATTTTTTTCCATTCGCAAGTCGCTACCAAGGAAACGAAAATATTTTATTCATTCCCTAGCCCTGGCTTAATTTCTGCGCATAGTTTGCAGAGGTTAAGGGACAGAGGACAAAAAATATTCTTTGACTTCAGTCAGGAAATCATATCAGGAAAATAAGTTTTTATTACAAATAAGAAGCTTAGACCACGCTTCTTATTTGTAATAAAAACTTATTTTCCTGTCTCGCTGTAAACAAGATTTTCAAGGTAAAGGTTAAACGGAAAATGTAAACAGTATATCCACGCTTTTTTTGCATTATATTCATTTATTGTTTATTTTATAAACATGTGACTTGTCAAGTACTTTATATTGCAGAAAAATGAACTGCTTTTTCGTTTTTTGAGGAAAAGTTGGTTTCATTACATTTTAAAATGTTTAAAATATCCATCCAACACAAACCACATCTTCCATAGCATCTTGAGACTTATTGAGTAACTTATTGGATATATTAGGACTTATTGTATATGCATATGGAAGTACTGAGACTTATTTATGTAAGTATAAAGTGTAAATCAACTTGACAAGTTTGCCTGCGAGGATGTCAATTGCAGCAACAAGTTGATTCAATTTTATCCGCAAAGGCTTTCCATAAATCCCTACCTATCATAGACCACAGTCTTTGAGTGGAAGTTTTTTTACTCAAAGCTTTTATTTTTCGGCTTGGAAAGTTCTCATCTAATTAAAAAGTTTTTGGCAATTGCAAAAGACTTACATTATTTCCACAGTGTCCGAAATTCCGGAAAATACGTCTTTGGATAGAAAGGATAGCTTGGGAGCATTGGCAATATAGCTGTAATTCAAAGCAAATTCACTTATTAAAGGCCCTCATCAATTATCATTAGGCCTTACATTGTGCGAAGGAGCTTTAAATTGGCGAAAGCGCCATCTTGTATCAATTCCAGCTGCAAACAGTCTGTGAAGGCACTGCGAAGTCATTTGAAAATAAACATAGTGATGTCTATGAATGTCCTTCGCGTATGCACTGTATGCACAAAGGATAACCGCAACTACTCACACATCCAACAACGTTTGGGCGTAGACCTTCAGGCCCGTGGCGCGAAGGCGTGGCAGGCCCGCCGACGCAATTGTTAGTCGCTGCATGGCCATCGTTAATGTTTGCGGTACTCGGGTGAGCGCCTCCCCCTCACACCGGCACTCCACCTCCTCGCTCTGGATGTTGTATAAAAGTGGTTAGTGTTTCTTCTCGTGCCAGGCAACCAAAGGATATGCTACTCAGTCAAAATTGCTGTCCTAATTAGATTGATTTCGACCTATAAAGTTTGCTTCTGGATGAAGGAGTATTTATTTGTATCCTATATGTGTATACCCTTGCAGAGGTTTATTATTTGATCCAAATGGCTGCAACGCAGTGAAGGAGACATTTCAGACACTACAGCCGAAGACCTCCCGCGTCCATATTGCATGTCCGTCTGTCTATTTCTATGCAAACTACTCCCTCAATCTTACACTATCGTTTAGAAACTTTGCACGCGTTCTTTTCTGCGCGCAGTATATATGTTAGAACGGTCGATTCTATCCTACAGTTGCCATATAGAGCCCAAAACGACTTTTATTATTAAATTTCTTACATATCATTGTGTGATTCTTGTGTTTAATTTGGCAGAAATACGGCCCGATATTTTATTAAATCAAGTTTTTGTTTAAAAAAAAACCGCGTTGATTCGATTGTTTTTGTGTACAAAAATTTTTGATGACCAGTTGAAAAATCTTTTTTTTATATATTTATAAAAAAGTTGTAAAATAAGATCAAAAGTACCTTAACTCTTCTAATAAAGTCTGTTCCCTAATAAACTTTAGTTGTCAAACAATGAGGACACAACTGTTTATCCCTCGAAAGCAAACGGAAAACCTGTGTGTCCTTCTCCTTGAGGGAAAACCTAGAAGTAACGGCGAAATGTATGTATCAATCACTTACTTGATTAGTTGCATTCCAGCAGCAACACTTCCACGGAGGCAATGTCAATGTCGGCGGTGGCGCTTGACCCGATGACATGGTAGTGGGATTACGGTCGGGGCTCAGATCGGAATTGCCATCGGGAGAGACATTGAAACCATTGTGGCTGTCGTGGCAGACGGCAGACGTGGCGTATACGCCATGAGGCCAACAAATTCTTGTCAATAGCAGATGGTGGAGAAGCAAGCGGTACACGAACTTGGGTAACACACACTTCATGATTGCCTTTTGTACCGGACCACGTTTGCTCCGATTTCCGGTTCTGCACACACCTCTAACAGAAAAATGTGCGGTTCATTTTCTTTTGATATTATTTTCTTCTTATTTTTTCACTATTTTTTGTCCTTCGACCAGTTGCATTTGTTCATTTTAAAGACAGACTGCTGAAATTGAATATAAGATGCACAATAAAGTCATCATATGTGTGTAGAAATACGAGCGAATGATAAAGATAAATAGCAAGTGACTCGCTGGTCAATCTAAACATATTTGGCAGGTTGCGAATTAAACAGTCACGTTTGGTGGCGGGACGCGTGTTTGATTGATTTTCAAATCCATACAAAAGCAAATGACAAATCAGAAAATGAACCGCAAGTATTGACAGCGAATTTCTTCGGCAATCAGCAATCGGCAAGAGATGACTTGGGGTTGGACTGGGCAGGATCGAAAGTAGGAACGCACTTGACGGGGACACTGACACGGGAAACAGGACAGACAAACAGATGCAAAGCAAACATAAGGAGAGCGAGTGGACATGAGTGGAGTTTACTAATTAACATATGTATGTTATCACAGGCATAAAATTCTTATTTAACCTATTATTTTTAGACACAATGCTGCGATATCTGCCTGTCTGCCTGCCAAGTCCACACATCACGTTTCACAGGCCCTATACGTTTGCCTACATTTATTTTTATCTACATATATTGAATACCCCACGAGCCGTGACAGCTTTACAGCTCTGTTTGTTCTTCACTTTAGTTCTCACTAGCTAATTGAATCATTCAGTTTTGCGTAATTAGAGCTCTCATAAACAGAGATTGGCCAGGAGAGCTATTCCGAGCGTTATTCCTAGACCCTGGAATCCACCTACATACCTAAACTCGAACTGCTTATCTGTTTCACCTCAAAAGATCGCCGACAGGTGTGCGCCGGGTTCCTACCTTTAATTAACAAATATTTGTTCTCGCATGTGCTCCAGCTAGCTTTATTGTCTTGAATTTTTCGACCGGAGTGCCCAGCACGACATTCGCCCAAAGGAAAAAATTTTCGAAATTAATTAACGCCTTCGGCTAGGTCGCACTCCTACGAAGTGATCGCGTTTCCGTGAACTATGCCTCCGGAATTCGGGGCAATCTGAAGCCGTGATTCTTCAAGGGTGACAAAAATTCATGTCCAAAATTAGGTGCCAATCACGTCATGAAACACAATGTTTGTGGTATGAAAAAATTGATGTTAATAATAATCGAATAACGATTCGAGTACACAATTTTGCCAGCGAGGAAGCGGCAGAGAATGAATTAAACAAATTATTTGCGCAATATTTTTCTTGATTGGCAGCTGGGACTGATTGTTTGCATTAAAATCGGGCACCCGGAATCCAAATAGTTAGCATTTCGAATTCAATTTAATGTAGTCCAACACATAGAATGAACCAATGACACTTCGCTGAACAACAACTAATTTTCCTAAATGCGTTTATTTTGCTCCTTCACAGCTTTCAATGGCGCTCACTCGATTAATTCCGCTAGGTTATAGGGACAATTATCACGATATATTCCAACAACTGGTCTCTTCCATTTTCTGGTGTCGTTTTTAGCAAATTATTGTTAATTGCCATATTAACAACATTATAAAGAGTTGGAAATAGTTGTGCGTCTAAAAGGGCAGCAGAGAATCGTATCAGAATATCCATACACACGTAAGCGTCCACTAAAAGTTGGCCATGTCCAGAGACATTAAAACAAACAAATTGCACTTCTTTTTCACTTTTCTAGGCTTAAATAAGCAAAATTAAAATTTTACATAGAAAATTCGTTGAGTTTTGAAAATGTATCACTTAAAGTTTAAACGGTAGCTTGTTGGGTTTTGATGAACATTTCGAAAATGCGCCAAAGAAAATAGCAAGTGTCATATGCTAACGATTTCTCGCTGATTATTTTAGTTAGCTCCCACAATAGAAGCAAATAGATTACTTTTCAGATTACGGAATAACGATTTTGATTTGTTTCGCACCCGTGAGTTTCATTAGTAATTGCGATTTTCGCTCGCTGCACAGATACATAGATTAACGAACTGAATAAAAACTTATCGCCTATTAAAATCGGGAGTGTATGTTCGGGCAAATCAACTTTGATCATTTTATGGGGTTTTCTGCGGAAACACTCACATTTATTTTTCGGAGGTAGGATCGTGTAATAAACAATTAAAACGAAATAACGGAAAGAATCACATGCACGAACATATTTTGAATTATTGTAATTGCGGTTAACTTTTAATATTCATCGTGAGATGAACCACGTCTATATTTCGGTGTTTTATTTTCCTGAATCCAATCACCACACAAACGCATTTGCTGCCCCTTTTTTAAACACTCTTAGAACTTTTTACAAATTGTAGTAGCCAAGAAGATTCATTGACTTTTTCTGCCACAAGGATTAGGAGAGATGTCACCTGTTGCAGTTGAGAGCCAAAAACGAAATGCGCCTCCAACCAAACCGAAACTGTGTGACACCCGCACGAGACGAACCGAAGCAACCGAGCCGGGCGGATCCGAGGAGCTGGGTGAATCAGCGTACGAGTGCGAAGAACCGGACAGCTCCAGAACCAATGGCGGAATGAGAGCTCCGAAGCAGTAGCAAGGTGTGAGAGCTGGCAGATATAATCTGCTGTGGCCCGGCACAATTTACACTGAATAAAACATACGTATAAAAGGAACCAAGAAAGTATCAAAAATACAGAAACATAATCCTAAATTTAACTTTTTATGACTATTTTGTAACTATAACTTTAAAATCTGTTCAAAATATTTTAGAGTACATTTAATAAATAACTGCCGGAGTATTAAGATATACTTCAAATATTTGGTATTTGTGAACCTTTAAAATTAATATATGTATAAAAAATCGTATTTTAAATAATTACGTGTTTTTAGGTTTTTTTTTTTATTTTGTATGAAATTAACGTGTGAAATGTGTTTTTCTTTATAAAATACATTTTTCCATTTCTGGGCCTTAAGGTGGCTTTTCCTTAGCTGCCAAACCCAGCTGTGGCACTATAGAAGAGAAAACGAAACTTCATTGGAAAAAAATACAGGCAGCCACAATATTATTACCAAATCCAAAACGAATTTATTTTTTCGCCCCACATCGTTTCGCAAAGAAGTCGGTACCCAATGGACATGCACTTTCAATACAAGAAGGATCACACGTTCGACAGGCGCCGCAACGAGGGCGACAAAATCCGACGCAAGTACCCGGACCGTGTGCCAGTGATTGTCGAGAAGGCACCGAAGACCCGCCACCCTGAGCTGGACAAGAAAAAGTACCTGGTGCCAGCTGACTTGACGGTGGGTCAGTTCTACTTTCTTATCCGCAAGCGCATCCACCTCCGTCCGGACGACGCACTATTCTTTTTCGTAAACAACGTTATACCTCCAACGTCGGCCACCATGGGAGCCCTGTACCAGGAACATAAGGACAAGGACTACTTTCTCTACATTTCTTACTCCGATGAAAATGTCTATGGGCATGGGCATCAGTAATAGAGTTAAGTTTAGTTGTCACTTTACTCCACTCCCGAGTTCGTCAATAAAACACAATGACTGGCCCTAAGCCAGATGAGCAGCTAAAAGTCGACATCGTCATAGCTCATGCTGGGCAAAATAATCATCTCCGTTGGCGGTACTTCCCCAGTCTGCTTAAGCTCATCTAAATACATCCCTTGTCTTCTCGGGGTCTCTGGAAAAAACAGAAATTAAATGAACTGTTCAAAACATCTAGTGAATTCACGGCATAATTATAATTCACAAATCGATAGCCTGTCCCATTGGCAGCACTGACAAATTTTATACAAATTTTAATTTAGGCATTTTTTTACTTTGGTTTACTAATTGGTGAAAATATAGCCATGAAACCAGTTTTATTCTGGCAAAGCGTGCTCCAAAAGCATGCAATAAAAATCCGACGGCATCCATTCAGACAAATGTTAGACGGTGTGGTTGGTTGATTCGGCGGTGCACCAAAACAATGTTTATTGACAATTTAATTGACACCACTTGCCTGAATTAGCAAAGGAAACTTTTGACGACACTTGAATTATATTTATTACCATAGATTGATGGAATACTTCCAGGCACCCCCTAGATATTTATGTCTGATTTAACTCTAATTGTTCATGTTCATTTACATATGAAAGCGACCAATCCAAATTATTCTGAATGATCCAATAATAATGATTTGATTTTTAGTGCCGGGTAGGGCACAGATTTCACAGGGCATCACTTATGTACGTCTGACACAACTGATTAGTTCACATGACTTACGTAAAGTACATAAAAATAGATTAACAAATAGCAAATACCTAAGGTTAAACAAGACTTCACAGATACCTGTATGTTGACACACAACTGCCCGCGAAGTCGAGCGAATTGATATAGACATTTAATAATATTCTGTTATACATTTTAATTTAGCTTGAAATTTGCATATCATGATATTTACAAATGCGAAGATCCACTAATTGACTAGATAATCGAAGAGCGAATCCACGCCAGAAACAATAAAACTAAAAACGAAATATATTCACATATATACCTTATAAAAGAAACAGTAGCAGAGGTGCAAATCAAATTAGTAGAATTAATTAATACACTTTTAAAAGACCGTATAAAAGAAACTGCTCTGATTTCTGAAAAAATATTTTTCTCCTAGCCAACAATGTATTGTTGAAAAGAGTACACCAGGACGAGAAGAGCAAGCGGGGAGCGCTTCAATATAAAGAGAGTTTACGGAGCTAATTTTACGTTCTTCAGTAGCAATTTGCGTATTATTAGCAATGGAAATCAGCTTAATATCTGCATCCAATTCGATTGGCCTTTATTTTGGTTTCTTTGTTCAGCCGCAGTTACATAAAACGGGGATATACAATTCATTGGAACATTGGCATATAAAAATACAGTATAAAAACTCGATAAATAAATTTAAAATCCGTTTACACATTATCTTAAGAGCGCCATGCAAGCAAATTAACAGCAGGCAAGTTCGGATCATCACAGCCAACCATTTGGTTCCTATCGGGAAAGATTAAGCATTAATATGAATGTAAATTAGGCTACATCACTCACTCTGGGTGATCCGCCCGTACAAAAGCAGCTACGGGGACTGCCTGCAGTGTTAGACGATCCGAATTATCGCACAAAAGCCGGGCCAATGTCACCTTTCGCAGCTCCTGCAGCTGTTGTGGGTTAAAGGCCCCCGGATTGGTTGCCTTGTCGTACTCATAGTAGTATCGGTCGCCTTGCTTAAAGCGTGCAAACTGATCGGCTATAATTTCTGCAAAAGTCCCGCCAACCACGCCCCCTTCAACGGACTGCTCCAACAATCCACCCACCCACAAATCAATGTCGTCGGGGGTGCGATAAGCACGGGCCAACTTCTGCCCGATCTAAGGAGTACAAAAGAAAAATTCATTCTCAAGAACAGAAATTATACACATTTATGACAAAATAATATGTTATATTAAATAAATTCAAGAATTTCCTTTAGAATTTCGGTTGGAGCCGACCAATACAAAATTCATCTACTCACCTCGCTGGGGAACTGCTGGAAACTTTTCAGCTTTGGCGCTCCCATCAGCTCCAGGTAATCGTTGTAGCTACGAAGACCCTGGTCGCGCCCCCTCTGAATATTGATAGCAGCCAAGTCAAGGCCGAAGGGATTGTCGCCACGGAAGAGGAAACGACTAAGCTGCTCAGGGACGAAGCATATGCTCAGTAGAAATAATCAACCAGCACATGGAAAGGTAAAATACTTACTCCTTGGGTGATTGAGCTGTCCACCTGCTGCATCGGTTGAGTATAGAGAGTGCGCAGCATGTCGTCATAAAATTCACGTTTCCGCATTCGGGAAGGATTAAACATCACATCTGGGATATTTACCACTTCGTCGATGTGGCCATGCTCTTGTCTTATGTGGAACTTGCCATCGACGCTATTAGAAAAATAATTTAATCACTAGATAGGGCAGCAATCCTTTATTTGTCCCACCTGGAATGACCCATGCGAAAGGCAGCTCCCGAAAATTCATTGGTTATGGCAGGATTTACTTCAGCATTATAGCTCCGAGCATATCCCTCGTGAAGAGGAACCAATCCAAAGCGCTTCATCTGTTGCGGTCCAATAATAATCGGCAAGAACTCGTTGTACGTTATGTGTTGCATTTCCGCAATGACAATGCGCCGTGCCTCTTGGAAGAGCCATTCATCAGTGGCCGAAGGATTCAGTTGCTGCAAAACGTCCGCTACTCGATTGTGCTCGCGAGCAAGAAGAATCTGAAGGGTGATGAGTGATATGATCTGATTGGTGCGGCCGTCCCCTGAAACAATTGGTGAGCCACGTAAAACAATAATTGTTACACAAAAAAAGGTATGATTTCTTTAGAAAGATATTGTCCTTGCCATGCATTGTTTAAGATTTTGAAAAAAACTCTTTGAGAAAATTTTAAAGAAAAAAGTTAAATATTCTATCAAATGATCGTTGAAGGTACATATACCAGTATCTCATAGTATGAGTATCATAGCATAGTGTCTCATGGTTATACTGCTCTGGCTAAAATTTAAATGGGAATCCTTCGGGAATTTATATTTATATCAATATTGAGATATTGATAGAAAATTCATTTAAACAGCGTTTAAGGTTAATTTGGTTGATTGTTTCAAGAGATATAGTTTCTTAATTTCATATTGGAAAAAAAGAGTGTAAAAAAATCGAATCGAGCTAACTTCGTGCGGAGCCGAAGTTGATATACCCTTGCAGTTCAGTCGCAGTCCGCTAGGTGGCGCCACGCATCTTATATTATTAGATATATAGCGGATCGTATATAGGCGGCCGATCCTTATGAAATTTGGCAAATCAGATTATTTTGTCCAAAATAGAATCTGTACCAAGTCCCATCTTTCTAACTTAAAAAACACCAAAGTTATGCCAATTCCGATCGTTGTATGACAGCTATAGGATATAGTCGGCCGATCCTTATGAAATTTTGTACATAAGATATGTTGATCAAATATAACATGTGTGGAAAGTCCCAATCCTCTATCTTAAAAAACAACGAAGTTATGGCATTTCCGATCAATCAGTTATATGGCAGCTATAGGATATAGTCGACCGATCCCGGCCGTTCCGACTTATGTACTGCCTGCAACAGAAAGAAGGGTGTGTGCAAAGTTTCAACTCGATAGCTTTAAAACTGAGAGACTAGTTTGCGTAGAAACAGACAGACAGACAGACAGACAGACAGACAGACGGACAGACGGACAGACGGACATGCTCATATCGACTCAGGAGGTGATCCTGATCAAGAATATATATACTTTATAGGGTCGGAGATGTCTCCTTCACTGCGTTGCACACTTTTGACCAAAATTATAATACCCTCTGCAAGGGTATAAAAAGAGGACACAATATAGTCTGAAAAACTTACCCGAATTGAAACAAGATTTTCCAGCTTCCTCGCTGGGACAAGCCTTTTTGTCATTGGTTAGTGGCAACAGTTCCCTGCCAAAATCGTTGAGCATTTCCAAACGTCCGCCTCGGAAGGCTCTGAGGTCTCGAGATGCCTGCTCACTGGATCCGTAAACCGGCGAGGCATCGATAAAGTGCGTCACCTTGCTCAGCTGCCTGCCATAGCCCAGTTGACAGTCGGGACTTGGCACCAGAGACAAGCGTACAAAGTTCAGGCAACGCACACCAAAAGACGCGAAAAACTCGTCTTCTGGATCAACATGGATGGGCATGCAGGCAAAGTGCCTTTCCTGCGGGCTAAGGGCTAACTTTCCCTCGGGGGAGCAGCACTGTACAAGATTGCCATCCTCGAGTCTTACGGACGAGGTTTGAGAAATGTCATGGGCCTAGAAAATCAGAAATCTGAAAGCTGTTCCTCTATTATGTACACGTAACTAAAATACCAAAACTTGGCCAAACTGCATAACCAGAAGATTATATTTGGGATGGGGTCGGTCCACATCTGCCAGCAGAGTCCGCGAGACTTTACGTGCACCCTGTAGTGGAGTGCCATCGGCGGAATGGGCTCGCGGTGTCCAGATTCCATCCTCATATGCGGGGGGCAAAAGTCGTTCCATCGGTTGGCCAGCAGCTCCCCATAGCGAACGCTGGGGCAGGGGATTGTTGCAAGTTCCGTCCAGACTGCGAAATACCGATTGAATGTCACGGCAAATAGGCGGCGGTTGGCAGTGCTTGGCCAAAGGTGTCTCCGTGAATTTCGTTGGTACGTTATTGGTTATAAAGTCGTCCAGAGGTACTTGCTCTTTCTGGCCAAAAAGCTGCGTGGTAATAACCTGCTCGATGGCGCTATTGGAAATTGCAAAGTTGTGCACATCGTCCTTGGCGGTGGAGTGGAACACAAGTCCGTGGGCGAAATCGGGGAAACCGCGTCGCACGGGTATCTGAGCCACTCCGTGCATCAGATGCTCGAAATTCCGACGCGCCTCCTCCAAAACTGATGGAGACAATATGGCAGGCAGTCCTGATCGCCGCTCTTTGGTGTTCGCGGGACGTGGGGCAGTGTGGTTCTGCCCTGTCTGACAACAATAGCCAAATTTCCCAGCAGGAAGATCGCAGATCTGCGGCTTTTCATGGCTCTCCATGCGCACATGAGCGGGGCATTGGATTTGGGGTACGCACTTAATACCCTGGCTGCATGGGCGACATTTTTTCAACAGGCCTAATTGTAAAGTATGTATGTAAGTATGTATGTATTTATGGAAAGAGCCGTTAGGAGAGCGTAGTTGGAAGAAAATGGTGGACCTCAGACTTGCAATATTGATAAGTGCAGATTACACATTTTTCACCTATTTGAAAATTGTAGTTCTTTATTTTAAGTTTTTAATATTTGGACACTTTTATGTGTATTGAGACCAACCCCCCTCACTTACACCACTAAAAACGAGATGTGATTTTTGAAATCTAACTGTTAACGCCATTGCAAATGTGACTTGTCCTACTTTTAGCAAGTTTACACACATAATTCTGTGCTTTTCTTACCACTTTCAACTTTCGTAGTTCCTTCAGTGGCTTCTGTCGTTGGCGCTGCAGTTCGTAAGGGCTCATCTTTATCAAAACGGTTTTGGCGCGGTGTAAATGCTGCGGCACTCGATTCCTGGTACTGTGTGCATAATAATAACTGCCAAAATAGCAGCAAGCCACAGACCTTGCGAATCATTTCGAATATTGACTGTTTTTAACTTTTGATTTTAACAAGTACAACCAGTGCACATAATTTTCAGATTTCTTTTGACTCTATGTGCGCTTATTGGAAAGAAATTCAGAAAGCTGGCGGGAAAACTTTAGTGTTGAGTAACACTTTCAAAGAGCGAAAGAGGAACATAGAAAACTAAAAATTACTAAAAAAAATTGATTTCTTGTGCTGCCACATCTTTGCAAAATTCCGAATTCAAAAAACAAAATATATTCTGTTAGTTCTGTTAGTTTACAGAATCACGTAAATTCGAATGGAATTAAAAAATAAACCATTAATATTGTAGAAACGAACTTCTTAACTGACCTACCACAACTCGATCAAAAACGTCTAAGTCCCAAATTGATGTAAGGTTACCGCCTATCGTTAATACCTCTTGTTGAAAGACATCCGATATATATACTATATATATTACATATTTAAAGATATTTAAATGGTAGCTCGAGGGCTTCTTAAAACTCTGGCCCAGTTTAGAGAACTGCCCGGCTACGTTTGACAAAGCCTTAGAGCTGAGTTGCACCAACTGAGATTCGGAACGGTTTCGCGGCATGCCTCTGGGTACATCAAGGTTGGGCACCTTGCTTTTCCTTCGCTGAAGCACTCCGCCAGTGACAATCCGTACATCCGTATTTCCAGCATTATCCAGAGCAATGCGGAACATATCCACAATGGATGTCATTGACTCGGTGAGCTCCTCCTGCATCTTGATTACATAGGCAACGTTATTGAAGAAGCGCAAGTTGGCGGAGCGGAACATGCGAAAATAGCCCTCCTGCTCGTCGACTATATAGTTTATTCGCAGACACAGATGGGCCGGTGCTGATCCCTGGAATATCTTCGGCTGCTGGTGCATGCCCAGCTCTATAAGACGCACCAGAGATAGGTACACCTTCTCAAAACGAACGATCTTATCCAGATGCGAGTCGTACTCGGCCACAATGTAGCAGTCATCGGTGAGCAGCAGTATAGAATCCACCTCGGTTTCGTTGGCATTTCCCGAGCTGTAAAATATTTCTTTAATGTTGTTCAATTTAAGCTTCAAGCTTTAAACTAACCTTGGATCAGCGTCGATGAGGCCCCAAGTACCGACTGGATACTGAGCGGATCCCAGTAGCAGACGACGGCAGTCCTCCACAAGCATCTTGGCGTGTTCAGCGTTTTCGGATGCATCGTTCTCATCCGGCGCCGCTTGACCACCCAGAGCAGTGAGCAATTCCGAGGAGACCTGATTGCCCAACATCAGATCGATGGTGGCCTGCCGATACGAGTCCTTAAAGCGAGCCAAATAATAACTGAAAGATGCAAATATTCATTAAAAATCTAGTGGAAGACTCTTGGAAAAATAATAAGCGGATGCTTGGATGATTCATAAAAGGATAAGGCATATATTATATGTGTAGAGTACCTTTTGAGAAATAAGAATCAAAGAATATATAACAATTGGAGCAACTAAAATCTTTAACTGCATGGGCTTCATTTCTTGGCCGTCAACTGCATCTTTGGATAGCGTTTGAACTGCGCACCTGGTCATGACGACGGATTCGAGCAACATGGCCAAGAACTTGGGCAAACTCAAATAGGTGGAATAAATACCTGAAAAGCTGGGCGGTACAATATTGACCGCCGCCTAATGACGCCCATGTCTGTAATTTCTCGTTACATATTTGCATCTGGGGCGTTGCGTGTAGCCATATTGGCCCCTTTGGGGTTACGGCTGCTCATTACTGTGCACCCTCTAAACGGCCCCGCCACCAGGCCTCTTGCAGCTAAAAACAGGCATGGAGAGTGCCCTTTACATGCCACCTACACACAATGTACGTGCAACCTTGAGCATCCTTGTGAGGTGGATGAGAGCTGGGTGACACAGCTCCCAAGTTACTTTTAAATTGTTAAATTTTATGCTTTAATCTTATCTTCGGAAGAACTTATCTGGTTTGCCAGACTGATAGTGCGAAAAAAACGTTCTGACCGACTGCTGTTTATCTGTAAGTCCCTAGACCGGAAGATTGGTGGAAGCCATAAATTATGTGAAGTCCACTTTTCATCGTGCGGACAAACAATTTTGGGCAAACAATGAAACTTGTCGGGCGGAGCTACTCCGTTGACCTTGGAACAGATTTATTGGCTGCGTCGGAGAAAGGTTTTTGGGGAAAGGGATCCGGCCACCCCACGGATGATGAGTCACGGACAGTGGTTACTCCTGGGAACCGGCAGGGAAGGTGGAGGGGCTGCAACAGTTATGGAAGTCCGAGGAGTCAATTAAATACGACAGGTTGCGTGTCAGCGACAATGATCCAAGTGTAATAGCTGCGCAATAAACAAGCAATTAGAGGTACGAATCCTGATGGCAGGACATGCATCCGACATTTATTTTATAGAGATTATTAATAGACTCGGTAGGTTGTCAATTGGATAATGCTGGCGGGGTTTCTGGTGTCATTATTTTTAGAATTTTTGTATCAAACCAGATTCCGTTTAATGTCTGTATAAGCTTAGTGCGCATTTGGCGGATGATTAAGCATTAGAGACACACAATGACCTTGATACCAAGGAACTGCATTTTTAATGACTGCCGCTTCCGGTCTTGTTCCTGGACATTAATCATTTATACTGAAAATCAAACAAACTGAACATGAATCATTTGCTTTGTTTGCATCTCTTAATATGAGGAAATTACCTGCTTTTATGGCAAACTCCGAGGTCTTGCGATTCCACCAGAGACTCTTGTCCCTTTTCACGAATATGTAGTAGGAATCGGTCTGGAACACCTCCATGGTTGCTGATATCCGCGGACTACTATATTTGCGACATTATCCGACTAATTTTTGGTGCATCTAAAATTGGATAACAAAAAATATATGTATTATTTAAGATTGTAGATTCCTTTATATGCTTTCAACTTACAAACGAGGAATTTAAAATTGAACCTCGGAATACGTTCCGTCTTCATTAATATCATCTTTCTCTCTTAATTGCATCCATTTTTTCCTATATTCTTCGTGGAATATATTTGGTATAAATTTTTTACCGCTTTCACCCTTGCAAAACCGAATATGGTTGCCCTTTGCTGATTTTCCGATAAATGGGCAAAGATTGCACGGAAACGTTTTCGGAATTTGGAGACATGTCTCCATGTGCTCCTCAACCTCCCACTTTGCGCGAAATTTCGCAAAACAATATTTGCACTGAGTGGGAGTGCATTCGAAAATTCTGGGCTCAATTCCGTCGTCCCTCGGACCTTCTGGAATCACCCACAAGGAGTTTGGTTTTGATTTTTTGTATACCCTTTTTTTTTTGGGGGGGGGGGGGGGGGGTGGTGAGGGTGATGGAAATAAAGGTGTCGACGTTGGTGGTGTTGGTGCTGCTGCTGCATCTGAAAAAGGCAGTGTTGGTGGGGATGTTGGTGCTGCTGCTGCATCTGAAAAAGGCAGTGTTGGTGGGGGTGTTGGTGCTGCTGCTGCATCTGAAAAAGGCAGTGTCTCACCGGTTGGTGGTGGTGGTGGTGGTGGTTCTGATGGTGCTGTTCCTGCTGCTGCTGCTGCTGCTGCACCTGACAACCTAAATGCATCTGCCAAAAGACGTGCAGCGTCTTGCAAATTTGGTTGGTTCTGCTGTGGAGCAGATCCAACTCCATAATAAAAATTATTTCCCTAAAAAAATTAATAAAAAAAGTATCAAATAAGAAAAGGAAAGCTAACAACGGGCGGAGCCGAAGTTGATAAGGAATGAAATCGACTTATATCGACTCAGGAGTGATCCTGATCAAGAATATATATACTTTATAGGGTCGGAGATGTCTTCTTAACTGCGTTGCACTTTACTTACGAAATAAAAATTCATTTTTGCTTTTTTTGGCTTAAATAAATTCCAAATTGCTTGCTGATTTGCTCTTAATTGAAATTACTTGATTTCTTAAATGAAAAATCAAATCAACTGTCATTCTTTTTCAATTCCTTTTGGGAGTTGATTCATGATTACATTGATGAATTGTTAGAATACCCTCTAAAATATATTTTCCAAAAATAATGTACATTTTTAAACTTATCGAAAAATAAATGAAAATATGCTTTTTTTTTATTTTTTTGCTTTGTAAAATTTTTTATTATAATTTAACATGATTGAAAATTCGAGCATACCCAAGGAAAATTGAGGAAAAGCTCAAAAAAAAAAGTTGCAAAAAAGAGAAAGTTGAGTATCTCTCTCTCGCTCTTATCGTCCCTTTCTTTTATTTGACATTTGACACAAATTGGCAAAGTGATTAAAACAAGACAATCTGATCTGTGAATTTAACAAATTAAATTAAAATAAAAAGGTGAGTAAAAGTAAGAGTTCAAGTCGGTCGTTTCGGATCCGCCACGCAGACACAGGACCATCATTGGGTCATTGAGAATGGCTCTAATGATGGTTCGATCTCCGAGGCAGTGGCGGCAGTAGTCGGCCAACTCACGGTAGCTGCAGGAGTTCAAGCAGCAAAACCTCCGACCCGAACAGGCTGCACAGGATTGGACTGAGGGATAGTGTGAGCTTGACACGAGCATCGCCCCACTCCCCTTCTTGTCCTCGGCGTCCTTCTTGGGGTCTATGATTACCAGTGCTCCGTTGTCCTTGCCCACATTAATATTATTTTCATTGATTTATAATTTCAGAAAGGATGATTCATAAAATAACCAGTTTGACGACATTCCAAAATATGGAATTCTCTGAAAAATTTCTGGAGTGGGTAGAGAGTCATAGCTCTACTTATAAAAACGGAATTTCGGTTATGGGAAGCAATATTAGATTTTTCCTTAATAAGGAGGAGCCCTTATTTTTGATATTTGATGAGTTCCATTTAAAGGACATTGACGTAAGTTATTCAAATTTTAATGAACGAACTTTATTAACTATCATACTCATACCTTTTTTAGAATGCACCATCACGATATGCAAAATGGAAGGTGTTTTGCGTGGGAATTTCGAATTTAAAAGGACATTTTCAAATAATTTATTTGAAAACAGTGAGTAAATTTTGTACATTTTTCATGTTTTTTATGTTTTTTTTTTAGATGACTTCTGGACACGAACAAATAGGTTCTTTAGCAATTAAAGTTGGTGTCAAAAATGCAACTGACCTCATTAAAGCTAACGGCGTTTTATATAGCCGTTTAGAAGGGGCAGCAGACAAATGCGCATCAAATGGTGATGCAATCAACTTTTTAAAGAGCCAGGGACTTCCCGTTATTTACGATCTGCGCCACCTTGTGGATAAGTTAAATTCAATGGGTCACGTCGATGTTATCTTGCGACACCTGCTGCAACAATTTTTATCAAAGTCAACTTATATGGATAAAATTAAATCCATCAAAACGGTAGTGGAGAGGACAGTGCCCCAAAAATTACAAGCTCGATATGAGAACGAGGTATGATATTACTAGATAATAAATAATTTTGAATAATTTTTAAAATTTATTATTTTAGCTTTCAGCTATACAATATTTCCTGAGAAATATTTTTCAAACGTTTCCCGAACGCATGGTGACCCTCCAATCGGTGAACTCAGATTTGTTTGAGAGCATGGGTTCATCCATTCAAGGAACACCATACGATGCTGCTAGCGAAGCGTTTCAAAAGTTTAAGGAATTGGAGAACGTGGAGGAGGCCATCATCTTCATGGCAACTCTTACCACAGTTGTTATACAAAAACAACACAAGAACCTGGTGGATGTGTAAGTTTTTTAACGATTTTTAACATTATTAGATATTAATAAATTTTATTTTCCAGTTATAACTTATTGGAGGATCAAGGACCAAACGATCGAGGAGAAAAGAGGTATGGTTTACTTTCATTTAAAAATGTGTAATTTAATTAATTATGAATTTTATATTAGACACCATGGCAATGCAGGGCTCGACGGGCCATCAAAGAAGAGGGCCTAATGAAATAAGTTGCGGACCCACCACTGTATGTGTAGTGACCTGGCTTTATCCAATAAAAAAAAAAAACAAAACACGTTGATAAATGTTTTAAAATATTTTTAAATAAATAATAAATAATAAAAAATAAAAAAAAAATATATGAGATTGGGCATTGAGGATTTGAGGCTGTAGGGTGGAAATACTTAACAGGTCCTCGGGAGTTTTGCACATGCTGTCTTTCTGCTCCAACTGCCGCATTTCGTCCGAGGAGGCGGGCGACTTCTTCTGGCTGCCCATCACAATGCCCACCGAAGGAAGAAACGCGTTTTCATTGTACTTGTTGGACTTGTGGCAATCCGTACATCCGTATTTCCAGTATTATCCAGTGCAATGCGGAAGACAATGTCCACAATGGCTGTCATAGATTCGGTGAGCTCCTCCTGCGTCTTGATTACATAGTTCATGTTCTCAAAACGTGTAACGAACTGTTTTGCTATGTTTTGCTCGCAACAAACGCCGCGGCTAGCTCACAGAGGTTGAGGGTTCGTTCCACCGAATTTATAGATTCGACGTGATTGCCCGAGCCCAGAAATAACACGGTATTGCTTCTTTTCAAATAAATCCCCTTTATTGTAATTAATTTACAAAGGCATAAAGAGAATCTCACCGGCTGTCTGGATCAGCCGACCGACCGCTCGCCCTCCCGTCGATCCCCGATCCCCGCTCCGGGTTGGTGCCAATACGCACGCCCTCCCAAAGCTTGCGCCCGGCAGGTCGTGCGGTCTTGGTGCCTGGCGCCGAAACGGCTCTCGGTTCCCTTCGTTCGGACTCACGGACTCTGGTTGCGGGGCCTGTGTTGCTGCTTGTCGTCTTCTGCTGCCGCTGCCTGTCCGTCGCTGCTGCTCCCTCGTCGTCGCCTTTGGCATGCCTGGATTTTCCATTTCGCCGTGGCACCTAATCCTAGACCGAGTGCCGGCAGGATATGCTCCTCGCTGCTTAGCGGCCGGATCAGGGCACGAAGGCCTTCCTAACGTACAGGACACGCCCCCGGTCGCGTTCGCCACTCGCCTCCAAACACCTGCGTGCCTACGCCCCGCAGGATCTACGGTAGGCCAGAGGTTTGGGCGTCGCGTCTCCTTTGACTCCAGGTGGATCGCTGTGCTTACGCTCCAGCGCCTGGATCAGGATTCTCTTGACTTCCCGTGGTGTCCCTTGGTTTCTCTGTTGGGCTTGATTCCCTGTTGGCTATCCCTCGCGTTACAGGACCTTCACTTTCTCCGTTAGCTTTCCCTTGCTCCTTGCTTGACTCTCGTACCGCCCGTCCCGTTGTCTCCTATAACCGCGGAGGCCCGCCCGGGACCGTTACGTTCCACGATTATCATCTTTCGGAGGCATCGTTCCAGAGATTTTCCCGGCTTTTTTCAAATTCAAATTTGAAAAAAAAAAGTGTTGGAAATGGACGGCGTTCGGCCGAAAAAATATATAAAAAAGTGGCCAGGTTTTTGAAGCTCGGCCGAAAAAATATAAAAATCCGCCCTAAAAATCTTAACCTGACACCCAGGTGGCGCACTATGTCGTATTTTTGTATTTCAGTGCGACCAGGCTATGGAGGTCTCTGTTGAGAAAGTGTGACCACACTTTCGAGAGACAGTCTGTTGAGAAAGTGAGACCATAAAAATGATAATTAAAACAAAAAAAATACTGAATGTAACCGCATGAGGTAATCTGGTCACATTCAATTTTTCTCTCGCCCATTTGGGCCGCCATTTTTAACTCCACTCTGGCAACGCCGCAAAAATTGTAAAGTCGCTTCGTCGTCATGCTGCGAAATTGTTGGAAAATTAAGTGAAATACAGCGCATTAATAGTGAAAAGTATGTGCAGCCTGTGCAGGGCCCCTCTGGCGATCAGCCGCGAGTGAGTTTGGCCGCCGCAGTGTCTTTTTGGCAGCGCCCAGAGCCTGGCGAAAAAAGCCAAAGCCCGAAACCGAGGCCCGAAAACCGAAAAACTCGGCGCAGCGCAGCGCAGACAGAACAGACAAGACTTGCATACACTTCCACTCTGCCTGCTGGCTGCCCAACTCAATTCGTTTCATTCGTTTTGTATTCCGTTTTCCGTTCGTGTACCGAGTTTGCTGCGAGTTCGTTTTTAGTATATATAGCATATATAGCCAGTCTGTGGACGGTCGTCAATGCGTGAATATTCTTCTATGTGTAAGTGGGTGTGCGTGTATGTAGATTTCTAGTTAAGAAAAGCCATCCAAAGCCACACAATTCAATCTGCCGCCGGACTTTCGCCCGAGTGAAAAATTCAGTTGCAGTTGGGGCTGCTGTTTCCGCTGCTCCCGCCCGCAAGCCCTAGAGTGTAGTGTGTGAGTGTTTGCATATACATGCATGTGTATATGCTCAGCTAATGCTGAGGATTTCAGATCCTTGCATCACCGCGACACTTGGCGAAAAACCGCAGAAAAACGCAAAAACCTCCAAGACACAAACGTCAGCAGCAGCGGCGGCCCGCCGCAGCAGCAGCCAAAGCAAAAGCGTCGACGGAGGCAGAGGCAAAGTGAACGCGCAACAAACGAAGCAAGCATAGCGTCTAGCTGTATGGCTGGCAATTATTTATAAATCGTTAGCCCCAAATCCTTAGCAAGCCGGACAAGTCAATAATTGGCGGCGCATCTGAGATCTGAGAATTATAAATTGAATTGTGAGATACCACAATGGTGTGCCAGTGCTGTGTAAACGCGAAAATTCGGCATAGAAAATAATTACGAAAAAATCATTACTGCCGTCCGTTTCGTTCGTTTCGTTTCACACAGAAACTAATAAAGCCTCTGCCCAGGGAGGCGCATAAGTGTGAGAGAGAGCGGCGTATGCCTCTAGCACGGCCATCGAGCAAGTGCGAGTGAGATAGAGATGGATACGGCGTGTGCGTGTGTAGCCGCCAAATGTAAAAAGAGAGCCAGCGAGCGAGTGTGAGAGAGAGAAAGAGTATATGCGAGAGCGAGTGCGCTCAAGCCGTGAGAGCCAGGCGGCAGGGTTGTCAATGCACGCGGCAGAAATGATTGTTGTTGTGGTATGAGTGATGTGTGAGTGTGTGTGTCGTGTGCGTGTGCGTGTCGAGTGCATGTGCGTGTGTTGGTAGCGGACTTTTCAATACACAACAGCAATGAACGAGTACAAATTATTTATGTTTTCTCCGTGAGGTTGCCTTATTAAAAGGCTCTTTGAAGTTTAGGCTCCAATGCACAATGCTAATCGAACTCTTTGATAACTTGCAGCTAACATAACCTCAAAATCGCCGCTGCAGTCGGACAAGTCGTCATCAGCGTCAAGCGTTGTTGTTGGTGGTTCCTGGTGTTTTCCAGTCGCCGCCACCGCATCGAGCCATCAGGAGCCCCACCAGCAGATGAGCAACCATGAATGAAAAAATAAAGTCTCCGCAAACGCAGCAGTCGCAGCAGCAGCCCGGTGGCGCTGGTGCTGGAGCTCCTGCCCCCTCTGCCACGCCCCCGTCGGCGGCAGGTGCCACACCGCCAACTTCGGGCCCGCCCACTCCCAATAATAACAGTAACAACGGCAGTGACCCCAGCGTCCAGCAGCAGAGTATAGCGCCTCACCCCTATGGTGCCCCACCACCCCCTGGCTCCGCACCCGGCGGTCCGCCAGACCCGGCTGCTGTCATGCATTATCATCACCTGCACCAGCAGCAGCAGCACCCGCCGCCGCCTCACATGCAGCAACAACAACAGCCGCACCACGGCGGACCGGCGCCACCACCGCCCGGAGGAGCACCTGAGCATGCGCCCGGCGTTAAGGAGGACTACGCTCACCTGCCGCCACCGCATTCGCATCCTGCGTATGCCCGCTACCACACCGATCCCAACATGGATCCCTACCGTTACGGACAACCGCTGCCAGGCGGCAAGCCTCCTCAGCAGCAGCAGCAGCAACCGCCCCAGCAACAGCAGCAGCCGGGTCCAGGAGGCTCCCCCAACCGGCCGCCGCAGCAGCAGCGCTATATTCCCGGACAGCCACCACAGGGACCCACGCCAACGCTGAATTCGCTTCTGCAATCCTCGAATCCGCCGCCTCCGCCCCAGCACCGCTACGCCAATAGCTACGATCCCCAACAAGCGGCAGCTTCAGCAGCAGCAGCGGCAGCACAGCAGCAAGCGGGAGGTCCGCCTCCCCCGCCACCAGGCCATGGGCCTCCTCCGCCACAGCACCAACCGTACGGGGCGCAACAAGGCGGCTGGGCGCCTCCGCCGCGGCCCTACAGTCCCCAGCTAGGACCATCGCAGCAGTATAGGACACCGCCACCGGTAAGTTAAGTTAAAAAAAGGTTTATAAAGTGAGGAATATATTTTAAGAGAATAATTCTAAGAGGGTATTGTTTTTAGGTAGGAGATGAGTTTTAATTTTGGAATATTATCATCTGAAATGTGTAGGGCAGATAATCGCTTGGGGATGGTATTTAGGAGCCAAGTCCTGAGTCTTTCCATTTTAGTGCTTTTTTGACATTGACACTGATTTTGATTCCATCGACCTTACACACACGCCCACACCAACACCCACACCCACCACTCCGTGTGCAGGCCTTTGGTGAGCAAGTGTTTCTTGTTGTTGTGGCTTTATGCTAGGCATCCCCCTTCCCCCTCCCCACTCCCATTCTTCAGAGGGGCTCGTCACGTTTCATGCTCGTGGATGTGAGTGAGGCTGTATGGGTGCTTGTGTGGGAGGGAGGCTGCAATATTTACTGTTACTTTTTAGGGTTTCGTCTTGGTCGCACTCCATTCAGCTCCGTGAAGATTGCCAAGTCCCACTCGAAGGCGGTTGGAAATAAAGGCAGGCCAGGCAGACACACTGACACACATAAAACATTGTTCCGAGATTCCGCGCGTTTTTCTGCCCCACCATGGGACCCCACCCCACTCCACTCCATGGGAGCCCCCACCCCACTCCATGGCCTCCCCTTGACATTTTGCCGTTTAAGTGCCGGGTGTAGGGTGTTGGGCGAGTGAGAGGGAGGCAGAGACGGAGACGGACAGAAAGCAGAGAGAACCGGCACTTGCCGCCACAACAATAACAACAAAGGCCGCAAACGCAACGGTGAAACGAAGAGGAAAACAACAAGAAAGAGTTTGTACACAAAATGTTGAGGCATTCATTCACATTTTGGGGTTCGGTTTTCCCGTCGACCCGTCCAGCTTATCTATGCCCTGGTAGAGGGTTCTACATCGAATGAAAATATAGATTTCCAAGATTTTGTTCCTGACTCCCGGAACTCATTTATTAACATGTACTTAAACAATGCAATTATTAATTTTGAAATAAAAACAGTGTGCAACGACAGAGTTCACCGTTGTTAGAACCCTAAAAAAACACTTTAAATATGTTTTCCAACTTTCTGCACGACTCTCGGTCATCGGGTTATTTAAAACAGAATTATTTGAAATTAGAGGCATTTTAATCTAGATTGGCCAAATTCGGTGCAATAAAATATACTGCAAATTGTAGAAATTTTAGAATTTAAAAAAAAAATTCACATTTTAGGGTTGTTCTTGTTGTTTTTCTTCTATAAAAAATACAATATTTGGTATTCTGAGTCTCTACAAACTCTACAAATTTCAAGGCATTCTGTGGTATCAAGCCATTTTTGAGATACGATGGAAAAGAGTTTTTAAAGCATGCTTTTGAGAAAAACGCCTTTAAAGTCAAAGTTCGCAGCGAACGAGTAGCTCATCCTTTTAGCTGCTATATCTACTAGTTTGAATTTTCGAAAATCACTTTACCCCCATATTCTAAAAATGTCAAAAAATTTAATAACAAAAATTGAATTCTTTAGCACGACACATGGGCTGGCCCCCTTAATAGAAACACGCAGAACACCAGACATTTGGAGCCCTTTAGTCTGTCAATTGGGATTCATAGGCCTCATTTGGACCGTGTTTTGGACGCAGGTCTTGCGAGATTTCGCAATCACGCTTATCTGGCAAAGCCCGCCAAGAGCGCGCTATCAGGTGTGCTTCTGGCTATAATGTTTGGTTGATGGCCGGCCCGCTCGGTGCACGTGATGCGACTTCACGTTTCCATTTAAACGGAAACCGGTTAATTGTTTTATTGGCGAGGCAGTGAGCGAGGTGGAGAGCCCACATACCATACATATATTAGCAGCCGGCCACTCATATCAGGCTCAGGCGTCCCGGTATCTAGTCATCGGTCTGTGATTCGCAAATTCCACGCCGCTGCAATTGATTGTTTTGGGTTCCGCGAGTGGCGGAGGAGATGTCTCGGATTCGAGTGCGAGTCAACGAACTTTGATGCCAACGATTAGCCAGAGAAACATAAACAAATCTATGCGAATACACAAATCAAAGCAGTCGGCTAGGGTGAGGCGTGTGTGGTTCGATGCGACCTTCGAGAGCTTTTATTTTTGTGGGGAACGGGTGTGTGTGTGTGGCTTCAGTTTGAGATAAAAAGAGCAGGAACCGCCGCTATCCAATGTCATGTGTGAGCAACGGAGAGTGTGACTCACGCGGGCATGCAATAAATACATTTATTTCCGTATCTACACACATAGGTACACCGCATCAGCAGAAACAGCCATTTCCAACGCAAGTAGGCACCGCAATCACGGGCAATAACAGAGAAACTTGTTGTTGTCACAGCTGACTCGCCCTCCCCTCGTTCTGGCAGGAGGATGGGGCGGAGGAGGAGGTGCTGGCTGTGATGGTGACGGTGACGGTGGCGGTGATGGTGGAAGGGGAGGGTTAGCCGGCAAGCCGTGGAGGAAACAGAAACCAAAACAAAACAAAACAAAAAATATAAATGAAAATCAAGTGAAGCCGAAGCCGCGCACAGTCAAAAGAGAGGGCTCGACTATGATGATGACATGCCTCCAATGCGCCTTCCCGGTCCTATTAAGTGGAGTGTCTTCTGCTGCATTCCGATTCCGTTATTCGAGGCGAGTCTGGCGAGTTCTCCCGCCATCCTTGGTCCTTGCCAAGCGGAAGAATTCTGCGACTTAGCCAACTGTGCATATATTAAGGAAGCCAGGGCGGCGGGAAGGCTTCTTTTCGTTATTTGGCCCATGCCCTTTTCTTCGGAAAGGGAAAGAGTGGAGTCCGTGCCTCCTCTCCACATCTCCATTGCATTAAACAATTTTTGCTCGCCCTGCCGCCCGCCACTCTCCGTGCTTGTGTCTTTGTTCCTTTTGGGTCGTCTTCCTTCTCCGCCTCCTCTTTGTTTACACTTCTTGTTTCTTTTTGGAGAGTCGTCTGTGTGCCGGCGTATGGGCTTGGGCCGTGCCTTTAAAGTTTGACCTACAAAAAGTGGAGCACACACGACCGTTGCCTCCTCTGTTATGGCCGCGGTTGGTTGGCCCTCACTTTCGTTCCTCTCGCATCTTGTCTATGCCCCATCAGCCGTCATGCTTCGGTTGGGGATTCTTCCTTTAAATTTGTTTATAATCTATAGAAAAAGTCTATGGGAACAAGCGTTACTGCATGCCACTGCCCCCACTCCCATTGTGTGCAATCTCGAACAATCACTCCATATTAGAGTGATATTTTGCGACAGTTGCAGGCGAGGACTGCTGCAGTCTGTTTCAGTTTCAGTTCCAGGTCCCTTGTTTATCTTCCCGCCACTGCTGTGAATGGGCGTGCGGCGAGTGCGACATTGTATTAAAAATTACGCTCATTCGCGTTGTGCACGTAATTCCTCCAGCCTGCAGGGACACCCCTTTCCAATCCAGTTCCCCCTCTCCTGTTATGGCACCCTCGTCCGCCGCCTCCTCCACCACCAACCCCCACAACTGCTGCCGGCTTTACCTTTCTGCAAAATCGCATTTACCACGTTCTGCCCTCGCACAATTTATATGCAAGCTGGTCCGTCCCGTCCGTCCTGCCCGTCTGTGGGTGTGTCGTTATATCTGTGTGCCAGTACGCCTGTATCTGTGTCTGTGTCTGTTGGTTATGAAATTATAAGCCCGGGAGCAGGAGGCGAGAGGGCGCAGGACAGGACCACTCCCTTGGCTGCTGTGCTGGGCTTTGTTTTTGTTCCCGCGATATTTTAATACATGTAGCCGGCTTTTAGCTGGAAAACCTACCACCATCGGCACCACTACCACTACCACAACCACTTTCGTTCTACCATCCATTGCCAGTGCCACAGCCAGCAGCACCACCATCAGACAGTTGTTTGCCACGGACCCTTCCCTGCCCTCCGCTCTCCCTTTGCCTTGATTCCACTTTTGAACGTTATTCCGAGCGACGTTCCAACCGTCACTCGTTCGTTACACTCATTGTGCTTGTGTATGTGTGTCTATACCGGTGTATGTGTTTGTGTGTGCCACCGTACGACCCTTGCTGCATTAATTCAAATTCCACTTCAGCTTCTACCCGCCGTTGCCGTTTCTGCTTTTGATTTTCATCCATGATGAGTTTTCCTTTTTTGTTTTTTTTTTTTACTTTATTTCTCGTTGCCTGGCTGGCTTCGCTCCTTCGTCGCCGGATCGTTGGAAGCGTTCGCTTCGCCCTGCACACAGATACACACGCACACCGAATACGAAAACCATCCATTCATGTTTCCTGTCACCCTGCAGTGGACCGACCGTCGTCGTCGTCGTTGTCGATTGCTGTTGTTGTTGTTCTACTTGTTGTTGCTGCCGAACGATGGCGGGATCTGGCCCGGCTCGGGCTCTGACTCCGGCTTCCATGCCTTTCCTTTTCTTGCCATTCCTTGTCGTCCCCTTCCCTCGAGCCGGTTCTGAGCTACTGGCGAGAATTTGGCCGGAAAAGGCTAAATATGTAAGAATATAAGCCACAATTGTTCCAAAACTTTCGTTTGTTGAACTACACTATGGATATTTGGCATATAAATGTTCTTTCTTGCATTCTTAAGATTGAAATATTTATGATATTTTGAGTTGCCATTTCTTTTAAAAACTAAGCAAAAATGGATCCTCATGTTTGTATTCCAAAATAAATCCGCTGAACTGGCAGCACTCGTCCCCAGTTGGTTCTTTCCCTCAGTGCTGCGAGTTTCCATTAGATTTATTGCCACATTTTACTCCGGGCTGTGGCATTCGCAGCGATGTTGTTTCCAGCAACATTTGTGTGTGTGCCGCTGTGGGGTGTGTGTTGCGAGGGCGAGCTGAGCCCCGCCAGCGCCTCTTCTCTCCACTTGCCATGTCAGACGCTTGGTGTGTCTGTGCCTGTGTGTGTTCGCCTTGTCGCACCACGTCAAGTTGAAAATCCTTTCATTAATGGCATCCAAAGCTCTTACCCGCACACACACACACTTACTTGGCTCGTCCTGCTCCAGTTGTCTGTCGTAGCCACGTTCCGAAGCGAGGTGTCTCCGTCTCGGAGCTCCTTTTCCACTGCTTTGTTGCAACTTTGTCGCCGAGTCCCTGCGCATGCATGGTTGTATGAGTGTTCATAGGTTTCACTTTATATTCCCCTCAAGTGGATTTCTTCTGTAGCTGTGACGGGTCACGGGTCGAGGGGCCAGGAGCCAGAAGCGGGAGGCAATCGACTTGTAGTGCCAGCCTGCCAGCCTGCCTGTGCCTTTTCCCCAAGAAATGTGTCTTGCTTCAGGACTGAGCTCCGTAATTTGAACTGATTGGTTGGGATACACACAGTCGCGGGCCTAGGGATAGGTATAGATAGCATTGCTGATTCTAAAAAGGGGGATTACAAAGGGGGCTTCTGCCGTAGTCTTGCTACCACTCTCTATTAAATACTTGTCAGGCAATAGGCATCAAAAGATAATAGTTCCTTGTACGTATCTCCCACTGTACAACATGTTATTGGCGTTACATAAGTAACCATTTAAACATTTTACTGCCAGTAGGGACCTTTCGCATCTTGTTTTTTATTTTCCGAATTGTCTCTTTTTTAATCTGCACATTTGTGACTGTCAAGTGACAACACAGCCGGGGGTGCGTCGACGTTGAAGTTGTACGGTGTCACCCCTCGCCCCGTCCACACATAGTGAGCTACAGTGGGCGCCAAATAATTGAAGGGGCCTTGGGCCAACGGTCGAATGCAATTATCGAGTAGCTTCTTTGCTAGGTGCCCTCGGAGTGCGGCCAGCCGCCTTGAAAAATTAGTTTCTCATACTTATGCGGAGAAGTCCTTATCGGAGGGCCTCCACTGTACATTGTGTGTGTATGTATTGGTGCGCGCATTTACGGGAATTGGTCGGGGAATATCGATTAAAATGATATATACAATAAAACGGAATGCACTGCCCACCCACATATACACACACAGCAGCATTGCCAAACGCAAATAATTGATGAATGGCAGTGGAATGGGAGTGGGAGGAATAAGCAGAGAAGCGGAGAGAGCGAGCCAGCTGTCTGTAATTAAAAAGCCATGTGCCGTCTCTCTTGCACCATCCCTTTAACCCTCTGCAGACGCACGTGACATATTAGCACCCTGGAAGCACATCTTCCCCAGGACTCCAGCGGTTGTAGTTTTTGGCCAACTATCTGCCTCTAATCCGAAGGACTCTCGTAGACTAGGCCTGCATTGCGATACTATTGATTTTAATCGGTCTTATCCTTCACAGACAAATACTTCCAGGGGTCAGTCACCCTATCCGCCAGCCCATGGTCAAAATTCAGGTTCCTATCCTAGTTCGCCGCAGCAGCAACAACAGCAACAGCAGCAACAACAGCAGCAGCAGCAGCCACAGCAGGCGGGACAGCAGCCCGGCGGCCCTGTGCCGGGCGGACCACCGCCTGGTGCGGGTCAGCAGCCGCCCCAGCAGAACACACCGCCAACATCTCAATATTCGCCGTACCCGCAACGCTATCCGACTCCGCCGGGCCTCCCAGCGACCGGGCCCAACCATCGAACTGCCTACTCGACGCATCAGGTTAGCGGCCAGCCTTTCTCTTGAGTTAGAGGAGCTCTTGAGTCCTAAACATTGATTTCTTTACAGTATCCTGAGCCCAATCGGCCTTGGCCAGGTGGCTCCTCTCCTAGCCCCGGCCCCGGACACCCCTTGCCGCCCGCTTCTCCGCACCATGTGCCGCCGATGCAGCAGCAACAGCCTCCACCGCCACCTCACGCCGTCGTCGGCGGGCCGCCACCTAGCAGCAGTCCGGGCCATGCGCCCAGTCCGTCTCCACAGCCCTCCCAGGCGTCGCCTTCGCCCCACCAGGTTAGTACTAATTGAAGAGTCCACCGTGACCTGGCCAACTCCTGAGAGCCCTGATCGGCCCGATTTCCTCGGCCGTTTTAGCTCCGGAATGGTGTATTGATATCTTCCCGATGTTGACAAGCACATTTGCTATTTGCACACTCATTGGGCTGCCCCCACTCGGGCCCCATCCCCAGCACCCGGCCCGGTTGACTCGGGTTGGCCGCTTTTCTAGATAATACACATCGAAAGTGGGTCAATAAACTGTGCTTCTGCTGCGTGAACAGCACGTGAACTTGACTCGTGACGTCACACATACGTTTACGTCGTCGTCGTCGGCGGCGCACTCTGCCTGCCTGCGTTTCACTCACCTGTACACCCTGCACCCCGTCATCCCCGCTGTTTCTGCACCTTACGCAACCAGCCGGCAACAAGGCAGGCAGTCTACAAAAGTGGTTCGGGTCAAATGTTTATGCCTGGCCGTGGCACTGCCATTCGCACCCGTATTTGCTCTCAGATTCATTTTTCGGATGGGATGGCTCTCCTTTCCGACCCTTCCCCGCCCATTCCCACTGCCGCGCTCTTGGTGCTTTGAATGGTTTTTTTTTGTCGAGTTTTCCCTTCTTTTTTTACATGCACATGTCTATCGGCCGAACTTGAACCGCTATCGCATCCCGATCCCTGGCCACCCCTCGCCCGCCTTCCAAATTGCTTTTGGCCTTATCGTTGTTGCTGGCGCGGCTGTCTGGATTTGTTTTTATGAATTTTAATGATTTTTATTTTGTTTTGATTACTATTTCTTGCCGCGGCATGCCATTCTCTCCTTTTGTATTTTGATTTATTTTTCGCTTTGCCGGCAGTCTTTTCCCTTTCCCCCTTTTCCCGCTTCCCGTCTTCTTCGATATGCATCGGAATATTGAATGGATGTATGTGTGTGCGTTTTAAAAGAATGCGATGTATCTATGTTTTGAAAGAATGTATCTGCGATTGTAGCATTAGCTTAAGTGCCAAAAATCCGACTAATATTATCCCATTCCGATGAGGGAAAGGCAATCAGGGTCTGGCCCATCAATCCTCGAAGTTCTGGACAACGCCGGTGGGTTACCATGGCCGTGTCTGGCAAGTGGCTGTGCCTGCGGATGTGTGCACTTGCTGTGTACCCCATTTTTATTCATTCAGCTTGTCCGCGGCGGCCCAGGCCGAGGCGGCTCCCCTGCCTTGTTCAGCCACCCCTGCCCTGCCGACAATCCTCCCGTGCCCCATACCATTTCTTTATTTCGTATTTCGTATTTTGGCTTTTTATTTTTGCCCCATTCCCTTTTTATTTGGTATGTGGCACCGCATACACATGCACCAACACACTGCCAGCATGACAACACTCAAGATCGCACACAAAGCGTCTGTTGCCGTATATTTGGGTCAATGCCAAGGTCATTGTTGTTCTTGTTCTTGTTCTGGTTCTCCATCTCCTTGTCGCCGACGTTGTTTAGCGGGTTGTTTACATTTTATATGAGTTCTCTTACAAGTATTCTGGGGCCCGAATCGTCAAAGCAGGCCCTTTTTGAAGTCCTTTCGGCTGGCCCTCTGGGGAGAAGTGGCTGTGCGTGTTGGCCAAGTTAGGAGGAATACCTTTAACTTTTTAAACCAAAAACCGCCCTCCAATCACTCGATCAAAACTAGCCAACCGTTTAACTCTCCGCCATAATTGAGTGCTTTGTCAGCCGAAAAAAATTCAGTAAGCTAACGAAAACTGCAATCAGCACCGGCCAACTGCCAGCAGCCAACTGCCAACAGCCAATGGCCACTTTAATCCGACCCAGCGCGGAGGAGCCACTCGCATTGTTACTTAAGCTGCTCGATTTCATATTAAGTTCCGTAAGCTGCTTTCAGTTCGCAGTGTGCGTGTCCTGTGTTGCAGAACAAAAATCAACTGCAGTGGCCGCAGTAGCATTCGCTCCTAATGGCTTGCTGCGGTAAATATTGCACATTCCGGCTGCCCCAATCGTTGCATCAACGCAAACGCAAATAAAAACACACCTGCACATTGCGCTTAATGCCATTCCAGTGACAGCTCCATTGCCTTCCAAACAGGCATCTCCATCCGTACGCCGATACCCATCATTATGGCCCACTTCAGGAACTTACTTCAAGATTGTTCTGCGTCATATTCTCCGTGGGCAATTGCCGTGACTATCTCCGTGAGCCTATCAGCATCTGAAGCTTGCAACGGCTGCATTCAGTTGGAGCTGCCAAAAATTGTGGTGCTAGCCGCAGTTGGGGCCAGGGCTTGGGGTGTTCGGGGCCTGGATTCGAAATTCGAATACGAGAGACCGACCCAAAGCCCCCAGAGCTGTCTGTCTGTCTGTCTGCTGGCCTGCCAACTGCCAATGAACAATTTTGCCGGTTTTTCTCCGTCCGTTGTTACTGGGATTTTAGTGCTCCACTCATTGGGGCTCTGCAGCACCGCGGGCCCTTGTTGTTGTTGGCAGCGACGGCGGCATCATCATCGTTTTTCATTTTAACAGGCGCAGCCAGAAAAAAGGCAAAAACAAGGGAAAATAAAAGAACGAACATTCATTTCAGTTGTGGCTCTTGCACGGAGAGAAAAGACGGTGCCCCTGTCACTAAAAAGCAAATTAATCTTCCCTATACCTACCCTTTAAAATTTGTCATGTTATTTTGCTGTAATCCCTACAAGTATTTCTCATTACTTTCGTATTTCCCCCAACTAATTTGTCACCCACTAATTTTTCCCTCTGTAGGATGGTTCGCTTCCATGCATACATATTTATAAAATATATATTACGTGGTGTTGGTGTGCGCTTGTTTTTCAGTTCACTCGTTTGGATACACGCCACGAACGAGTCGAGCTGGGCCGGGTCGGATTGGATTGGATCGGTCTCGAGCGGAGCTCTGGCAGTTGCCCATTGCCTTTGCTTTTGCCGGTTCTGGCTCTGGCTCTGGCTCGGGCTCGGGCTCGTTCGGGCTCTTCTCCGACTCTGTCTTTGGTTGGAGCCCAATGTGCGATGCCATGCGATGCGATTCACGGGACATTTGTCTGAGCTCTACGAGTGGCTGACTGCCTGACTGCCTGGCTGGCGGGCTGGCTGTTGTTTGTGCTCTTACGGCTGGCAGTGTCGGACCGTCTGGCTGTCGGAGTGCCAGTCAGCCAGTCGGTGGGCTGTTAGTTGTGCCATGTTGTAAGTGGTCGGGGCAGGGCGGTGGGGGGCGGCGGGGAGCTCCAGAGACTGCTTTGCTGGCAAAACGAACGAAGCCCAGCCAACCTAACCGAGTCGAGCAGATTCATGGCGATTGCCACTGCCGGTCGCTGGCATACGACTTTTCGAGTAGAATGTCAGTTCTGGCATACAGTCCAGCTTCGCAAAGTCGAACGGGTCGCACAAAAATGTTTGTTAGGCTTACTCTATGTGTAGCCCACATTAGGGGCAAGAAGCTGCTCTTTAAATGCTACTCCTTGTGTCGAATTCATATTCGGATATAATATTTCGACTGTTTCGTATGATTCCACAAGTGAGAGTCCCATTTGCAGAGGCTTTACTGCTTATTCATTTGCGTGCTGTTGTCAGACTGGGCTCCATTGTGCCATTCACTCCATGCTCACTCGCTCACTCGCCTCGAGGCACTGCGTTCCCGAACGCTTGCATTCAGACTCTGATTCCGATCCGGGTTCAGAGGAGACTCAGACACTTGGGTCTCACCCACACTCTGAGCAAATCTAATGAGCGACTGCCTGCCTGCCAGTCGCTCAGCTGTGCTCCTTTCTTCCTCGCTCGGTCGGAGGCTAAACCCAAACCCCCCGATTCGAAATTGCCAGCCAGGACCATGCGGGATGTGGTGAACTATTTTTCGTTTCGCATTCTCGAATCTGCAGCTTGTGGTTTTTATACACTTGCAGTGGGTATTATAATTCTGAATGGTCGTTGGCAACGGAAAAGAGAACTTTAATGACCGTGAGTCGTAAAGAAAACTAATTAAAATCCTGGCAGAGAGGTCTCCACTTCCATAGTGTTGAAGAACACTAACATGAAGTTGCGCCAAATTTTGCTTTATGTTGATTTCAAGTTGGAACTGCAACCTTATCGTAATTGTTCGAGGTACCACAGCGTTTGAGTATCTGAGGAATTGAACGTTCGGCAAAGGTATCCAGAGCCCACTCCGCGGCCCATTCCGTGTTTTCATTTTTATGATATCTCTGTGTTTATTATTTTTTCTTTTTTCATTACTGTGTTTACGAATTCGCTGCCTCTTCGGGGTTCGTGTGTGCCGCTCCTTTGTGTTTCTCAACTCCTCTCCTTTATTTTTATCTTTTCGCATGCCGCATAACAAGCGCATGTATGCCTGCCTGTGCTGGGACTTTGGTCGTTGCTTGCCACATTCATCGCTAAAGGTTTTAAGGTGATAAGCCACAAAGGTCCCACCGTCCAAGCCCGGCATAGTGCCGGCGGAGAACCACCGGCAGCAGCTGACAGCCAACAGCCAACAGCCGACAGCCAGACATAAACATACCCACTCACAGACACAGACTCGAGGACGGACGTATGTACATCTGCATGGCATATTCTTTATTCAAATGAACGTCCGTTCGCATATGACACTGCATAAAAAGCGGTGAAGTGCGCCTCGGAGAGCCAAAAGTCGAACCTGCGGCCAATGCTGCTAAATCATCATCGCATCTTGAGACCGAGAACCCCAGAACCCAGGCCCCGGACCGAGAGATGATGAGTTTTTCAAGTGGGGTCCAAGGGCAGGCAGTCCAGTCCCCTTCTCCGAAATCGGGCCCAAAAATCGAGTTCAACTCTTTCTTTTTGCTTGTTTCACTTTTTGGCGCGCAAATCTTTCCGAAAACTTTATTGGACGGAAGACGGTTATTGGATAATGGATGGGAATGGGAATGGGCATGGGGATCGGGATGGGGATGAGCTTGGGAAATGGTGTGCGGGCGGGCGGCTTTTCCCTTTTCGGACCTCGAGTGCGAACTCTGTTTTTTATTTGTTGACTTTTTGGTCTTGTGTTTGCTTCGCATTATTTTCGTTATAAATGATTTCATTGTTGTTGTTCTCGCAGCGCTTGTTTTTCTTTCCAAGTAATTTTTCTACGCGACCACAAGCGAACCGAACGCAAGCACACACACTCGCCAGATACAGATACAGATACAGATACGCATACTTAACTACAAACGTGGGCCGCCATGCTCCCCTGGCGCACAAAGCATTCTATCCGGCCTGGCCTTTAGCTCTGCTTTTGCTTCTGCCTCTGCCTGCTTGCTTGCTTGCTATTCTCGTCATCGTCTCGCAACTCAAGTGTATGCCGCCCTTGGCCCCCGTCCCTCTTGCGCAGAGCCCACTCCACACCCCTCGCCAAAACCCCTCATTGCGCCCCCCTCCTGTTTGCAAATACGAATGGCCCGGTCTTGCCTGGCAGCCAGCAGCGAGCGACGCCGTTGCTTATTTCATTTTATTATATTCCAACGTTCAGAGTGCCAGCCAGTGCCAGTATGGGTGTGTATCTGAGTGTGTGCATGTTTCTGTTCCTTATCTACGTCTTTGTCATCGTACGTTCGCCGTCGTTTTTGCCTTTGCTGTTCGTTCCGAGCGCGCCATAACTACCACAGCACAGCACAGCACAGCACAGCACAGCAGAGCCACTTGCCCGTTCCCCGGGTTGCCCGTAGCCCGTTGCCCGTTGCCCGTTGCCCGTTGCCACCCTCCCCCTTCCACATCGACTCTGTTTATGGCTCGGCCTCTGCCTCTGTAGCTTGCCTCCCTTTGAGCGCTTCAAGTTGCAGCCGTCCGACGAGCGTCGGCTGGTTCGTTAGTCGTCGTCGTCGTTGGTTCGTTCCACATAGCTTTTGTGCCCCACACCGCCCCGCCATCCCGCATCCCACATCCCGTTCCCCGACTTGCTGCCAGCCCAGCCGCTGCCTTGTGCCGTCAGTTCGTCGTCGTACATTTCATTTCACTTCACTTAATTTCTCAGATACCAAAGCGAACAGCGCTCGTTGTTCGTTGTATTTCTTGCTGCTGCCGTTGTGGCTCCTCAGTGGCGTAGCGGCTAAAGGGGGCTAAAGATAAACTTTTATGTTACTTTCGCCCATGGAGCAGCAGATACTTATGTGTATCTTTTTCCGAATGAGTAAAAACAATTTCTCCTTTGCAGATGTTATATTTCAGCTATTGGCAGCTAATATTTATTTCCCAACTCAATGTGCCATGGGGGACTTCCGTTCACCTTTAGGAACCCCCTTTGGGTGCGCCCTTTGCGTGGGGCTCTCTCTCCGCTGGGGTTTTTACCATCGCGGTGTGTGTGTGCGTTTCGAATTGCTGTCGACTTAAGCTTTATGTGCACGTCTGCTGGTGCTGGTGTTGTTGCCGCTTTCTGTGTGTGGATGTCGATGTGCCGAATGCCGACTGCTGACTGCTGACTGTGTGTGCCTGTTTGTGTTGAGCTTTTTCTTGATTTTCTTATAAGTTATAGGCGGCAAAAAGTTAAAGTCGTGTCGCATCGCACCGAGTTTCTGGTGCTGAAAACTGTTCCAAGAGTTGTTATTGTTCGAGCGGGTTGGCGTTTATGAATTCCACCCCTCCCTCCCGACCGGGTTATAATTGCGAGCTGAGCGAGAGGACGGGGTGATTCGAGCTGACGACCCATCCAGCTACAGGGATCGAAATTCCTTCGGCAATGTCAGAAAAGGTCGGTCCCGGGGCGGGGGGCAGCAGGAGGATGGAATGCGGGAGTGCATCCAGGCACCCCCAAAACATCTGATAGCCACGAATGTGCTTGCGGCGGATTAAAGCCTCAATCATATGCTTATGCCGCATGTACATATCTGTGCCTGATGGCGAGCAGGCAGTTGCCTAATTGCTGTTGCCGCTTCGCCAACTCATAGTCGCTATCACTTTCATTTAAATAAATAAAAACAACATGAAAGTGCCACCTGCCGGCCGGCATTTGCTGTCCCCACATCTAGTTGATTGAGTGCACTCTCATAACGGAACTGGTTCCGGCCTTCTTTTCCATTTCAGGAGCTAATTGGACAGAACAGCAACGACAGCTCCAGCGGCGGGGCGCACAGTGGCATGGGCTCCGGTCCCCCCGGCACCCCCAACCCCCAGCAAGTGATGCGACCAACGCCCTCGCCCACCGGATCCTCCGGCTCACGTTCCATGTCCCCAGCAGTTGGTAAGTAGCCTACCTTATCGCACTATTGGCAGCTGTGCTAATCTCCCTTCTTCCCCTGTAGCCCAAAATCATCCGATCTCTCGTCCGGCGAGCAACCAGTCGAGTGGCGGCGGTCCCATGCAGCAGCCGCCAGTAGGTGCGGGTGGTCCGCCACCGATGCCACCGCACCCCGGAATGCCAGGAGTCCCACCTCAGCAGCAGCAATCTCAGCAGCAACAGGCATCGAACTCGGCCTCGTCGGCGAGCAATTCCCCGCAGCAGACGCCGCCGCCGGGTCCACCGCCGAATCAGAGTGTCAACAACATGGCCACGCCCCCTCCTCCGCCGCAGGGAGCCACGGGAGGAGGCTACCCAATGCCGCCACATATGCACGGCGGCTACAAAATGGGAGGCCCTGGGCAGAGTCCCGGTGGTCAAGGCTATCCGCCGCAGCAGCCACAGCAATATCCACCAGGCAAGATAGTTTCTATTATAATTTTTCGGATAGATTAGTGATGTAGATGTGAAAGTCTTGGATTTTTTAAACTCTCCCTTTGTGCTTATCGAAAATAAAAAATTTTAATTTTATTTTAGGCAACTATCCGCCACGAGCTCAGTATCCGCCTGGCGCCTATGCCACCGGACCTCCGCCGCCGCCCACGAGCCAGGCAGGAGCTGGTGGGGCCAACAGCATGCCGTCGGGTACCCAGGCCGGAGGTTACCAAGGTCGACCCATGCCCAACCACAGTGGGCAGTATCCGCCGTACCAATGGGTTCCGCCCTCACCCCAGCAACCTGTGCCCGGCGGAGCTCCCGGAAATGCACAAATGGGTAACCATGTGCAGGGAAAAGGAACTCCACCGCCACCAGTTGTGGGCGGACCTCCTCCACCGCAAGGAAGCGGCTCGCCACGGCCACTGAACTATTTGAAGCAGCATTTACAGCACAAAGGCGGCTACGGAGGTAGTCCAACGCCGCCACAGGGACCTCAAGGATACGGAAACGGTCCGACGGGAATGCATCCCGGCATGCCGATGGGACCACCTCATCACATGGGCCCTCCACACGGGCCAACTAGTATGGGCCCACCTACCAGCACGCCGCCTCAGTCGCAGATGCTACAGGGTCAGGGGCAGGGACAAGGGCAGACCACCGGCGGTGGTCCGGAAGGCAGCGGCCCGGAGCATATATCCCAGGATAACGGTATCAGTTCGTCTGGTCCAACGGGTGCCGCTGGAATGCATGCGGTCACAGCGGTGGTTACCACCGGACCAGATGGCACCCCAATGGACGAAGTCAGCCAACAGAGCACGCTTTCGAATGCATCAGCGGGTAAGTGGATCGTGTGTGAAATAAATCAAGTAGGTACTAATAACGTATTCCATTTGGCACAGCATCCGGCGAAGATCCTCAATGCACCACACCAAAGTCGCGCAAGAACGATCCCTATAGTCACTTACCTCCGCCAAGCACATCGCCCCATCCGGTTGTGATGCATCCGGGAAGCGGTGGGCCCGTCGAGGAGTACGACATAAGCTCGCCGCCGAGTTGGCCGCGCCCAGCTGGCAGCCCGGTAAGTAGTGAAAATGTTTAAATTAAACATAAACATCAATAAGTGACTGACTTTTCTGCAGCAGGTTTTCAACCATGTTCCGGTGCAACAGGAGCCGTTCCGTAGCACTATCACCACGACCAAGAAGTCGGACTCGCTGTGCAAGCTCTACGAGATGGACGACAATCCGGACCGGCGCGGCTGGCTGGACAAGCTGCGGGCGTTCATGGAGGAGCGGCGGACTCCGATTACCGCCTGCCCCACCATCTCAAAACAGCCACTCGATTTATATAGGTTATATATTTATGTAAAAGAACGTGGCGGATTCGTCGAGGTATGCAAGGTGCCGTAGTAACTCCTTTTACTAACTTCTTTTTAGATTTACTAGCAAACCAAACCAAATCAAATCAACCAACCAAACCAACACACCACCAATGTAGTTAACAATTGCCAAAACCAAACCAAAGATCTATGTTCACATAAATACATAAAATCAAACCCAGTCTCTCGATTCGGCTACCGTAAACAGCAAACCAAAAGTAAAGCTGCCCACCTTTTGACCCAGTACCAGCCGAACCGAACCGATCCGATCCGCTCCGATCCGAACAATGTGCCCCAATCGTAGCTGCATCCTGTTGCTTAGCTAACCACGGGCAGGCTTTCCTTAGGAAACAGCAATCGAACTCGTTGTACAGCCTCGGTTTTCCCCTAGACAGCATGCTCTAAGCCGAATCCGGGCACAACTTGATTTAGTCTTAAACGATTTAGATCTTGCTAGAATAATATCCACCAGGCATGCCGTCAGATTTCTTTTTTTATACTCAGTAGTTTCCCTACATTCAATTAGTGCAATGGCCAGTTGGCTACACGCCTTTTTCGGTTATGATTTCAAACACAATTACTCATTTGGGTCTTAAATCGGCCCTTCTAATGGCCGAGTTTACTAGTTGTCCACTTTGCGGTTCTTGCATCCACATTTAAATCATCTTTTTATGCTCGAATGTACTATCAGCTTCAACTTATAGTTTCAAGTTAAAAGTTTAGTTGTTTTTACTTCGTAAATTTTCGGTTTTTTCGAATGATTGGTTTAAGTTCAAAAACTAACATAATCCTATTGTAGTTCCCAAATCCAACCCCCTACTCCTTACTCCACCCAAATTATCCATCTAACTTTTTGGCTGTTCCACTTTCCTAATGCATCCACACAACACCTGTTTTGTGCTCGCTACCTTTTTGATAAACTTTTTCGATCGACACTTTGTCATGAACTTTTAAAACTGAAAGCCGCCAATTGTTGCTAACATCTGATCTTCCTCTCGTCCGGTCAGGTGACTAAGAGCAAGACATGGAAGGATATTGCCGGGCTCCTGGGCATTGGAGCGAGCAGCAGTGCGGCGTATACCCTGCGCAAGCACTACACCAAGAACCTACTGACCTTCGAGTGTCACTTCGACCGCGGCGACATTGATCCGGGCCCTATTATTCAGCAGGTGGAGGCGGGCAGCAAGAAGAAAACAGCCAAAGCAGCGTCGGTTCCCTCGCCAGGTAAGTGTCTACGGGTGCACGGCGGGCTAGGAATAAGGGACATAATTCCTGGCCTAGAGACATTATTCCTAGCCCGCACTTCATTTGTGCTCAGCTTATTTTTACTTCCGATGCTTAATTTGAACCCTCTTTTCGTTTATTTTTTCTTCCATTGTTACGAAAACTGTCCTAAACGATGTCATGAATATCCACCACGTCATCCCCGATCCACATTAACAATGGCATCGAAACAAAAAACGATTCTCCAAACCGTTTACGACCAACCGGTGGTGGCCATTTGGATGCGGGAACCACGAATTCCACAGGCTCGTCGAACTCGCAGGACTCGTTCCCAGCCCCGCCAGGCTCAGCTCCCAATGCGGCAATCGATGGGTACCCCGGCTATCCAGGTGGCAGTCCTTACCCGGGTGCCAGCGGTCCTCAGCCGGATTATGCGGCCGCGGGCCAGATGCAGCGGCCGCCCTCTCAAAGTAACCCGCAAACACCTCATCCTGGTAAGAGTTAGTTGCAACCTCGTCTTTTTATATCTATCTTTTCCCAGAGTGGCATCAGATCGTTCCTTTTCGTAGTAACCGAGTAGTAGCATCTGGACTGTACTAATAAGAGATCCAGAAGGGACGATGGCCACTCTGACAAAGAGCTTTAGTTTTACTTTCTTGTAACCATTTTGTGTTCGTGTGTCTTTCATTTCTATTAACCCAAAATTACTACTCTATAGACCATGTGCTCTCTGCCTATCCTTCCAATTTGTGTGTGAATATCTAACCATTTTACATTTTACGTTGAATTATCATAAATAATTTTATGTGTACATTTTGTTTATTCATTTTTATGTTTTATTACGTTTGTGTGGGCGCACTACTAAACTATATAACTCCACCACCACCACAACCACAACCACAACCTCAACCACCATCACCACAACGATGCTTCCATGTATCTCCACCAACAAAATCAACAAACCACCAAAAACAACATCGAAAAAATTCATTTGCGTAACTCATTGACTCATTCATTTCGATTCATCCAATCCAAACCATCTTAATCGCCGCTTGCCCGCCCTTCAGGCGCCGCCTCCGCTGTTGCCGCAGGCGATAACATAAGCGTTAGCAATCCTTTCGAGGATTCCGGCCCAGGTGGCGGTCCTGCTGCTGCTCCCGGTGCTGTAGCTGGGGCTGTTTCTGCTGTCGGCGGGGGCCAACCACCACCACCGCCCCATTCACCGCACGCACCGCCACAGCAGCAACAACAACAGCACCCACACCATCCCCAGCACCCGGGTCTGGGACCACCTCCGCCACAGCAGCAACAGCCGGGGCAACAGCCAGGGCAGCAACCACCACCGGTGGTGGGCGGTGGGCCAGCACCACCAGCACCACAGCAGCATGGGCCTGGTCAGGTGCCGCCGTCGCCGCAGCCGCAGCAGCAGCATGTGCGCCCAGCCGCCGGAGCACCTTATCCGCCTGGTGGCTCCGGCTACCCATCGCCCGTGGCTAGAACGCCAGGTATACTCATCTTTTATTTTGCTCCCTCATCTCTTTCTTTCGCCTACTTTCATCGATTTTTTCTCACCTTCCGACGTTTACACTTTCGTCCTTCTGTTGCTAACTTCTGCCTAATTTTTAAAACTAACCTGTCTTCATTTAATATCTAACAGTAACAATATCTGAAAATGCATGATTGATGTTTACCAAATAGCTACTTATGTTCCCAGTTATTGGAAAATGAGGGTGTTATGGATATGCCGCATTCGGTTGTCATTTCGAAAACTCTTTTGATTTTGTGTCTGACTTAATACCGACTTCTAGCTTCTTATTTTGCTTCTTTTGGCCTTTGGCCACAGTCATGTTAGGTTTTTTTTTTTTTAAATAAGATTTAAATAGTAATGAACATTCAATTATAAAATAATCTTTGCTTCTATCTCTGTGGACGGCAGTCCTCGCAGGTAACGCACTGCACCCGGAGTGCGGAATTCTTCTGTTGCTAAGATAAATAGTTAGTTTTTGTTTACTCCATCGCTTGGCGATGAAGCTGCAGACTCCTAAACTTTCTAACTTATGTGTACCCTCGTGTACAATAGCTATCCGTTTAATTTAATTTAAAATTAAATATTCGCAAGTTATTTTTATATCCTTTGCGGGTTGGTCGACTTACCGGAATTATTATTCTTTTGTAACCTTTTTCAGGCTCGCCGTATCCGTCGCAGCCCGGAGCTTACGGCCAGTACGGTTCTAGCGATCAGTACAACGCCACTGGACCGCCTGGTCAGCCGTTTGGACAGGGCCCCGGACAATATCCGCCGCAGAACCGGAACATGTACCCTCCATACGGACCGGAGGGGGAAGCGTGAGTGCTCCTAACTAATTACCAGCTCCAAACACATCATACCACACTCAGTACACCTCGTCCAGACACACACATACACACAGACCTGTAGTACTGTAACTGCCCAATAAGAACTCACTGACTGAGCTTGGTAGCAGGTTCATGAATCAAGAAGGTACTTACACGTATTTCTTTCTCTTCACGTAACTCTTTCCACAGCCCTCCCACTGGTGCCAATCAGTACGGACCCTATGGCAGCCGGCCATACAGTCAGCCGCCTCCAGGAGGCCCGCAGCCCCCGGCACAAGCTGTTGCGGGTGGGCCGCCAGCCAGCGGAACACCTGGAGCGCCTCCAAGCAGCGCGTACCCCACTAACAGGCCTGGGCAGCAGGAATATTACCAACCACCACCAGATCAAGTAGGTTTAGGAGTTATGCTGAGATTTTGCAAACGGATATAAATTAATCGAACAATGTTTCAGAGCCCACAGCCTCGACGGCACCCGGATTTCATTAAAGACTCGCAGCCCTATCCAGGCTACAATGCCAGACCTCAGATATATGGTAAGTGCCCTGCTACTATATGCTGTCAGACTATAAAGTGGACTAAATTCATTTTGAACTAAACAGGTGGTTGGCCAGGCGGTAATCAGCAGTTTAGGCCGCAGTATCCAGCTTCACCAGCCCCGCAGACCTGGGGAAGTGCTCCGCCGCGGGGAGCTGCGCCACCGCCGGGCGCCCCTCACGGTCCGCCGATCCAACAACCCGCGGGTGTGGCTCAGTGGGACCAGCACCGATATCCACCACAGCAAGCACCGCCACCGCCGGCGCAACAGTCTCAGCAGCAGCAACAGCAACAGCCGCAGCAGCCGCCGTATCAGCAGGCTGGTGGTCCTCCAGGACAGCAGCAGTCACAGGCACCACCACAATGGGCGCAACTTAACCCTGGCCAGGCGGCACAGCCCGGCATCGCCCCACCAGGTTCACCTCTGCGACCACCCTCGGGCCCTCCCGGTCAGCAGCAGCGAATGTCCGGAATGCCACCACAGCAGCAATCACAGCAGCAGCCTGCCCCAGGACAGCAACCTCCGCCTCAACAGGCGACTCCGGGAATCCCGCAGGTAGGACCCGGTGGAATGGTTAAGCCGCCATATGCGATGCCTCCCCCGCCCTCTCAGCAAGTAGGCCAGCCGGGAGTGGGCCAGGTGGGAGTGCCACCCGGCGGAATGATGGCCCAAAAGCAAGCACCGATGCCGGGTCAACCTGGAATGCAGCCGCAGCCTCTGCAACAGCAGCAACAACCACCGCACCAGCACCCACACCCTCACCAACACCCACACCAGCATCCGCAGCACCCGCATCCGCATCAAATGCCACCAAACCAACAGGTGCCCGGCGGAGGGATTATGATGCCCGGCGGCGGAGGAGCCCAGCTGGTCAAGAAGGAGTTGATTTTCCCCCTCGATAGTGTGGAGTCCACAACACCAGTTCTATACCGTAGAAAGCGTCTGACCAAGGCCGACGTGTGTCCAGTGGACCCGTGGCGCATCTTCATGGCGATGCGCTCTGGCCTGCTCACTGAGTGCACCTGGGCCCTTGATGTACTCAATGTGTTGCTATTCGATGACACAACTGTGCAGTTTTTCGGGATCTCGAACCTTCCCGGCCTACTTACACTTCTGTTGGAGCACTTCCAAAAAAATCTTGCCGAGATGTTTGATGAGCGAGATGGCGAGGAGCATGCGAGTGAGGAGGCGGAGGCGGCTGATGACGATGCCGACAGTGGGACTGTGATGTGTGACAACCGACAGTCACGATGTGTTCGGAGTATCAGCAGCTACAACCGCAAGCGGCACTATGAAAACATGGATCGTGGAGCAAAAGGGGTCGGAAACGCCAGCGACTCTGAGGACGCCGACGAGGGCATCGATCTTGGCCAGGTCCGAGTACAACCTAATCCGGAGGAACGCTCACTGCTACTCTCGTTCACTCCAAATTACACGATGGTAACGCGGAAAGGTGTTCCCGTGCGAATCCAGCCCGCCGATCATGATATCTTTGTAGACGAGCGCCAGAAAGCGTGGGACATCGACACGAATCGGCTTTATGAGCAGCTGGAGCCAGTTGGAAGCGACGCTTGGACCTTCGGGTTTACAGAACCAGATCCTCTGGACGGCATCATTGACGTCTTCAAATCGGAGATAGTAAACATTCCATTTGCACGCTACGTTCGCTCTGATAAGAAGACGAAAGCGCCCAAGAAACCGGAGATCAAAAAGGAGGAAAACAGCGCGGAAGAGGAACAGAACACGTACAATAAGAAGCGACGTTTGGTTAGCGGCGGTAGTAGCAATGATGGTGGAAAGAAGTCCAAGCTGTCCAGCGAAGAGTTTGTTCAGCCGAACGCTGAAGTGAAGAAGGAGCCGGCCGACAGCGACTGCCGGACCATCGACATGGAGATCGACGAGTCACCGCAACGTTTGACGAACGGCGTGGCTCCATCCACACCACAGGACGGATTTGATCCTCGAACAACAGTAAGGGACGCTGCCCATGTTTTGCAGAGGAGACGGGATTCCAGTTACGAAGATGAATGCTACACGCGGGATGAGGCTTCACTGCATTTGGTAAACGAGAGCCAAGACTCGTTGGCGCGTCGCTGCATTGCATTGTCAAATATCTTCCGCAACCTGACGTTCGTGCCTGGCAACGAAACGGTGCTCGCCAAGTCGACCAGGTTCCTGGCTGTCCTAGGTCGTTTGCTGTTGCTGAACCATGAACATCTGCGGCGAACTCCCAAAACGAGAAACTACGACCGGGAGGAAGACACCGACTTCAGCGATTCATGCAGTTCGCTGCAAGGGGAGCGCGAGTGGTGGTGGGACTATCTGATCACCATTCGTGAAAACATGTTAGTGGCCATGGCTAACATAGCTGGGCACTTGGAGCTGTCACGCTACGATGAACTCATTGCACGTCCGCTTATCGATGGACTACTGCATTGGGCGGTGTGTCCCAGTGCCCACGGCCAGGATCCTTTCCCGTCATGTGGCCCCAACTCTGCGCTGTCGCCGCAACGTCTGGCGCTAGAGGCTCTCTGTAAACTGTGCGTCACGGATGCTAATGTGGATCTTGTTATAGCCACGCCTCCGTTTTCCCGATTGGAGAAGCTATGCGCCGTGCTAACCCGTCACCTGTGCCGCAATGAGGATCAGGTGCTGCGAGAGTTCTCGGTAAATTTGCTTCATTACCTGGCAGCAGCCGACAGTGCTATGGCCCGCACGGTGGCGCTACAGTCCCCCTGCATCTCCTACTTGGTGGCGTTCATCGAGCAAGCGGAACAGACAGCGCTGGGAGTGGCCAATCAGCACGGAATAAACTACCTGCGCGAGAACCCGGATTCGATGGGCACCAGCTTGGACATGTTACGCAGGGCGGCTGGCACTCTACTTCATCTGGCCAAGCATCCTGATAACAGATCACTCTTTATGCAACAGGAGCAAAGGCTCCTGGGCCTGGTCATGTCACACATTTTGGATCAACAGGTGGCTCTAATTATCTCGCGAGTGCTCTATCAAGTCTCCCGAGGAGCTGGTCCCATGCACTCTGTGGAGTTTAGATTACTGCAGCAGCGCCAGCAGCAGCTTCAAAGACCCGGCGGAGCGGAGAAGCCAGCTTCGACGGCAGCAAGCGGAAGTGGAGCAGCTGGGACTGCAGTGAAAGTTGAGCCAGCAGTGACATCGGAGCCAATCGAATCAAAGCCTCCGGCGGTGGTAAATGATGAGAACAGCAACAGCAGCCAACAGCTACCGCCGGCAGCGACCTTCAACGACGTAAGCAACAGCAGCACCAACAGCAATAGCTGCGGCACAGTCAGCAGCAACCAAACCAACAACAGCTCCAGCAACAGCACCCACAGCAGCAGTGCGGTAAGCAGTCAGTCAGCAAACACCACATGTCCTCCGGCCACAGGAGGAACATCCGTGACGGCGGCAGCAGCCGCGGCAGCTGCCATTGTCAATGACCAGCAGCAGGTGAGCAAAGTAGCTGCAGCTCTGAGCAGTGCCACTGCAGCGGCGGCAGTAGCAGCAGCGGCTGCGTCCGCCTCATCGGCCCAGCCTGCAACTCCAGCGGTCGCACAACCAGCGGCACCACCTCCAACCAATACCGGAACCACGACTGCCGTTGCGTAGTATACGACAATGATGCCAGCGTCCTACTACTGGCCACGAACTCCAAGAGGGGCAGTCGACTGAACTGGAAGCGAAGATGGACGATCGGAAGCAAGCTCCAAGGTGCACACGAAAACGGAGGCGCAACGATCTGCAGTCAAAGCATGTAAATTTACTTAAAAGAGAGTCGCCCGGGGGAGAAAGAAGCAGCCAAGCAGCTCCAAGTAGATGTCTGGAATGGGAATATTGGTGAAGGCCAGGCCCCGTTCCTGCAGCAGTCAATACAATAACAACTGTATATTTTTTCACTCAAATCTAAAACTAGTAAATACGGAATGAATTAAGCCTAAGCATTAAGCAATTATGCAATTGCAGGAGAAACATTATAATAGTAGGATCGTTGAACTAACCGGTCTGTAGGGGATTGGAATTCGATCAGCGGACGGAGTCGATGTCGATGACGATGACGATGACGGAGGGAGAAGCGAAATTCAAGCACACAGCATACTTATTGTATTAAATTTAATAAACAAAGGGTTAAGACGTTAGAAACAAAAGTTAAATCCGGAGGAAGAATAACTAACACATACATATGCATACGCACGCTATGGTTTATCATATATTAAATATATATATAAATAAATGCATAAATTAACATAACACTACACTAGGATGAGTTGTGTATGTAAACGGGATGAATACATACATACATACGTACATATAGACATTGATATAAATACATAGAACATAGTTTTTAAACTCTACCATTTACTACTACCTACATATTACGAGAATGTGCAGCCGAAACTCATATAGTGAACAAAGTGAACAGCAGAATCCGCAGCAAGGAGCAACCGGAAACATAAAGCCCAATAGCTTTATGAACAATTACTGCACTACAGTTTATGGATTTTAGCGGATTAAATCTAAAAGGAAGCAACAAACGAAGATAGATAGACTAGACGATGGTGGAACATTAAAACAATTGTACATACTTAACTATTATGTAAATTTCACTGTATTTTTTGTTTTTTTTACGCAATGTTACAAGGCACATGTAAGTGGCAGCACTGCATTTCGTATTATATATATATATATATTAACACCTATTTGTATGTATGTGTCTATGTATATGTATGTGTTTGGGCAGTGCTAAAATTCCATTTCCCTGGATATCTGTATCCTTGTAGCTACAAAGAGCTACAGAACCGAATCGAAACAAGAGAGTACTACAACACAAATAAAAACAAAAACCAATTAATGCAAACGAAATAATTTAAAAATAAATCAAATTAGGTGATATAAATATATAAATATACATAACATATACATACATATTGCAAAACAAAATTAAAACTAACAAAATCGAGAAGAAACACCCTATTACTGTACTTTTATGTTAATTGTATTATTTGCTGGAAGTGCTGCTGCTTCATTTTATTTTATATCGAACTTAAGGCGTAAATGACAAGATAAATAATTAGGTTTTTATCTTAATCTTAATTTAAAATACTGAATAAATAAAAATAAAACGAAGAAAACAAAAATAAAAACAAAAACAAAACCCATAAAATGCTACAAAACACAAAGCGAAGCGAAGCAAATCGAACTAAAGCTGTAGAGAAGCACGCAAAACGACTTATTAACAAACACACCCAACATCAAGCTTGACGTTAGGAAATCATTAAGAAACCCCATGGAAAACATTGCAACCCAACCAACCAGACGGGTGCACCAATTTGTATACTAAACTGTCTTACATATAATAATTACCGTGCTACATAAGAAAGAACGAACATGAACTGTCTCCCAGATTTTCCAGCAACTCATCCGTAATCCTCCAGATTCTGTGGGATTGCCGAAGAGGGTGTGGATTTTGGGAGTTGAGGTACTAGGAAAGTGCTGCTGTTGATACGTGTATTCGTGTAGTTGTTTGCAAACAAAATATTATAACTCAGCATCTCGATATCGATATATAACGTGTAGTTATTAGTGTATAATTTGCTAGGATGTAAATGTATGTCCCTCAAACTTAATTTAATTATTTAAATAATATACATACATATATAATATACAATTCTGACTTTGTCTTGGTGGTTTTTTGGGATGGTTCCTGTATTACTGTGGGCTGAGATTCGAACAGTTGCTTTTTTATATGTTAATTATAAATAAAATAAAATAATGAAATGTTTTTCATTTATTAAATATTTTCCAATAAAACCTTAGCTAATTTTATTTTTTATTTACCTTATTTATTATTTTAAATTCTGATATGCTGTTAACTCAAAGACCTTTTCCATCAAACATTTCAAATAATTAATTTCAAATAAAGTTTGAACAAAATTTTAAGTTTACTGTCCTAAAAAAAGATTAAAAATATGAACTTTTCCGCACATGAGACCAATTTAACTCCCTTAAGGGCGCCTTGTAATCTAGATACTCATTGTGTTTTCATATGTTTATTTATATTTAAGAAGTGTACAAAACAAGTAACAAAATTTTTTATGGAAATATGCATCCCCAAAACAGGAAGCCAAAACGGGTTGGGTCCTGGTTAACACGATTTAGACTCATGTGGTCATACAAAAAACAAAAAATGTGTTAATCCTCTTGAATTCCGCTATCGCACAAGATTAAAGGATAAATTTAATTTTAAAAAAATCTATCTTTTCACTAATTATTTGACTTTGTAATTAATGTTAGAAATATTAAAAGGGATATTTTAGGAATATTCCTGCCAAATTTCAAGTATTTCAAGTAATATTACTTGAGATATCGTGATAACCGTACCGAAAAAAGTAGTTTCGAGTAAACTGGTTCCAACAACACTGAATCGGCTAATAATAAAAAAAAATTTTTAATTCAGTACATCAAAACTATAGAATAATAAGGTCTTTCATCTAGCAAGAAATCGGGGTCGTTTTACTTGCAAATAATAACAATTTTCCCTCCCATTTTAACATTTTTTTTAACTACTGAACTATAAAAAGTAAAACTTTTATAAAACACCATCTTATGGATATAAATTCAAATTCAAAATTTTTCCCGCTTTTCTTCATTCGCAATAGATTTGATTTCGAAATCGAATTCGAAGTCGCTTTCGCATTTGGTCACACTTATCCCAAATTTCTCGTGGGTCGCGGCTGTTTTGAGGTGTTATTGTTTATAATTATTTATTTGTTGCTAAAATGGATTTCAATACTTTGCTGCAACGGGCAGAGAACTTGACAAAGAAGGTCGAGGCGGAGTGCGAACTTCCCCGGGTGGAACGGACTCTGCAACAGGTTCTGCAGGCCACCACAGAGCTTCATTCCCGCGTCACCCAAACCGGCGGCAGCGGAAAAGACATCCAAGCGTAAGGAGGGAAAAATAATAATATAAAATAATGGCAAGAACCTTTTCCGCAGGCACATACTGCTGGGATCCAAAGGCGTGGACTTGCCAAAGCTAAACCAGAAACTAGAAGCACTCAGTACTCGAAAAACGTTTGAGCCCCTGGATATAATTAAAGCTGATACGGATGTATGTACGTTTCTCAAAAGTGAGCGCGAAAATGCTATACTCTCGGTGATTGAGGACACAAATAAGAATGTAGGTTTTCCGAAATTTCTTTTTTTAAGTCAGTAACACGTGTTCTTATTCACAGATCAGCGATACGGTTAGCAAACAGAAATGGTCGCACCTAAATAGCTCCTGGAATGAGGAGAAGACGCGTCTGCTGGATGCTCTCATAGCTCCTTCGCAGAACTTTATCGACCTGCAGCGTCTGCCTGAACACACATCCCTCCATGCCTTCTGCCAGCCGCGCAGTAGCCTTGACAACTTGGAGCTTTCCTACGCCCAGGAGCTGCGTCAGTACAACGAACTGCTGCTAAAAGGCAATCAGCGTCCAAATCTTGTCCAGAAATTCGCTCAGCTATCTAGCAGCTTTGTGGATTCTCGTCTGACAGACATGTGGACTCTATTGGCCTGCGTCACTCAAATAGACGAGCCGCAGTGCAGCGATCCCATCAAAACTCGCCAAGAACGACCGGAATTTATACTTCATGCGAAGTCTTACCTCGAAAGGCGATACAAGACGTACATTGCCTCTTTAGTGGGGGAGTCATATGGCAAACACAGCTATCAACTGGTATTGGCATATGTGAGCCACCGGTTCAGCGCACAGCAAACCATCGGACTGGTAGATACGGTTGGCGGAAGACCTTTGTGGCCCTTGGTGTATTATGGACTCCGCTGCGGCGCTGCTGATGCGGCAGTGAACTTCCTCCGCGAAGCTGGACCCAGTCACGAGGAATTTGCGCAGCTTATTTCTGATAGAAATGCCGGAGAGATTAATAATAGGATCGAGAGTCAGCTGCGGTTGCAATATGCGAATAAGATACGCAACTCCACGGATGCCTACAAAAAGGCAGTTTATTGCATCTTGCTAGGCTGCGATGTCAATGAAGTTCACGGGGAGGTGGCCAAGACCATTGATGACTTTTTGTGGATCAAGCTGGCCATGCTTAAGCCCGAAGATTCGACTGGCTACGGAAAGCTTCAATCACTCATTCTGGAAAAGTATGGCGAGAAGTACTTTAATGCCGCCCAGCAGTGGCACTTATACTTTTCCACGCTGGCCCTTACGGGACAGTTTGAGGCAGCCATTGAGTTTTTGGCCCGCAGGGACAACACCTGTGTCCATGCCGTTCACATGGCTATTGCTTTACACGAATTGGGTTTGCTGGGCGGAGCACGCAGCGTTTCACAACCTCTGCTTTCCATCGATATCGCTGACCCAACACCACTCAGGCGCTTTAATCTGGCCCGGCTAATTCGCCAGTATACGCAGCGGTTCGAAAGATCAGACACCATCGAAGCACTTCATTACTACTTCACACTGCGATGTCTCAGAGATTCCAAAGGGAGAAACATGTTTGTCACCTGCATTTGCGACTTATTGGTGGAAAGTGGTGTCCTAGACACTAGCATATTCGATATGATATTTGGAAGGCGGCAGACTGAGGATGAAGACGATTTTAGAGGGTAAGCAGAAAAAACGGTTTTATATTATACAATTTGGGCATTAACAAAAAAAATTCAATTGAATATATTCGCTTTGACGTTTATTTCCTCTACTTTCGAATAAACACGAGCATCTCTAACAGTATTTCTATCCATTGCCAGTGGGATCTTCCGACAGTTCGATTGCCCGGAGTTCAACACCTGCACAGTGGCCGTCCTGGTGGCAGAGGAGCTGGCTTCGCGTGGAAACTTTGAGATGGCTGTACGTCTTTACGAATTGGGAGGAAAGTATACGTTGGCCATAAAACACATGTCCATACTCCTGGCCCAAGTGGTGCAGCTGCCTGCCTTTGACGGGTCGCAGCGGGTGCGCCTTGGTCAGGAGGCGCACAGATTCAGCAAGCTCCTGGCCAGCGGAAAAATTGAAGTGGACGCCAAAATGAAGGCTAGCTTTTTGCTGCTGCTGGATTTGCTTGTCTTCTTCAATCTTTACGACGAGGAGAAATACACAGCGGCACTGGAGCAGTTGCAGCGCACCCAGTTGCTGCCAAACACCACTGATGAGGTATCAGTGTGCATGGCCAATGTGAAACGACTCAACGGCGAAGTGATTAAGATTCTTCCCGACGTGATGGTGGCTGCCATGGAAATCACCGAGAGCCAGTACAAGCAGTTGGTGGCCACGTCGCACGATCAGTCCCAAATGCAGCAACTAAGGCAAAGGGCAAAAGCTATATCCAACATGGCCGCGTCAATGCCGTACCGACTTCCATACGACACAAATCGGCGTCTCGTCCAGCTGGAACTGATTATGCACTAGAATAAAGGTATTCTAAGCTTATTGAGTTTGCCTCATTTCATTAACATAAAAATGTACTCCTCCTCGTCTGTATCAGATACTTCTTGCATTTGTTCAAGTTTCTGAATTTTAGAAAGAGCAGCGGCCAATTGATCCTTTAGAGTTACACAATTGGAACACGATTTATGGGTTGTGTTATCACAAGCCTCCTTTGAGTTTTCTTCGTCGATGCCTTCGTCTTCTGCCTCGCTTCGGGAGTACTTTTTTCGCCGAAGTTTTTCGCTCTTGGGGGTTATGAGAGAGCTTTCCAGAGGGTCTTGAACCTCCCATCCCAAATAGAGCTCCGGTATCGCATCTTTAGGGACTTTACTATTCACCCTGGGCAGCACGCTGCGTCGGAAATGTCTACCACAAATAAAAAGCCATTTACTGTCTGCCTTGAGGTTACACAAGCCCAGCCACTTTTTGTGCATTTGCGGTTCCGAGGGAAACAAGTGAAGTCTATCAGGAGGTGATCGGGTGGGGCAATTCACAATACTGCATTTCCTTATGAAGGGTTTCTTTTTAGGGACGCCGTAGTGCAGCCCCTCTTTTTCACCTGGAAAGAGTAAATAACATTTAAAGAGGAGAAATACGAAATGAAAGAAGAGGTTATGCCCACCCAAGAAGAGCGTGGGAACTGCCCACGAGAACAACTTGGTTTTACCAAAAGAGTTGGGTTCAAAGTGACGTCGGCAGAGCCGCCGATTGTATAAATTTGTATTTTTTGAAATGCCAACGTTTTCTATCCACTTGAGTCTGATGGCGGGATTAGCGGGAAACTTGAACATGGATCTGCTATCCTGATATCCACTTTCGTAACAGTTTTCCACAATGCAGCGTAATTTGTGATTTTTCATAATTTGGAGAGTGCTCTACTAAGGTGAAATGTTGGTAGAAAGATGATTTTTAGGGGAAATGGAGAAAGCCAAGAGTGTTGGTAGGCGTAAAAATTCAAAATTGGGTCAATTGGAAAACTGATGTAACGACAAAAGTAACAAGTTTCAAGCAACTTTGACACATAAGAATAATTTCTCTTTAGATAAATTTATAACAAATTTAGATTATGTATAACAAATATATAATAAAATATTTAAACTTGAATTTAAAAAATGATCGTGTACCTATCGATTATTGATGTTCAGGGCTGGCGTACATTCAAATTGATTGTACCTGCCATAACAGGGTCACACTTCCTACTTTGGAGAAAAGAATTTGTGGAAATAGAAACCCAATAATGTTTAGATCTTAAGCACTTGTGTTGGTTTATTTGGCAAAGATTTTTTTTCAGATGTTATATTGGTATATTGCAAAAAATAACAACGAATATGATGGTATATTTTTTTGAGGTCGGTTCAGTATATTTTTTGTATCGGTTTCGGTTTTATTGGTTAGCTCAACCCGAAGCGTTGGTCACATTGCAAAACGTTTCCAAAAGAGCAACAACGCGTCGCGGCGTAGTAAAAGTTAAAATAAAGAAAATTAATTAAATTACTTAATACGTTTGTATCAGCCAATCCGCAGCCCAACGTAGAACGCTGGTCACAAACAGTGTCAGAGCGTCCCTGAAGTAACAATCGATTTCGTTGTACTCGTCAAGGCAATTTTGTTGCAGTAGTGTGTGTGCGTGCCTGTAATTAAACAAAAGTATTAAGAAAAAGTTTCATATTTTGCAATCTGCCTGGTTGGCTGCGAAAATAGTGCGCTTGTCGCAGTAGCTGCTCCAGGTGCGTTCTAGGCGCACTTCCTTCTTGTTTTTCGGATCCGCTACCTCATTTGCAGCTGCTGCCAGCTAGTTGTTGTTGCTGCAGCGACATACCCGCACACCTCTCTCTCGTTAACTACCTTGAGTGCGAGAGAGGGAGAGGGCGAAAGAGTGCAAAGTTGATGCCGTTCAACTAAGCTCCCCGTGCGTGCGTGTGTGTTTGTGTGTGTGTGTGCTTTAATGGACATCGACGGCCACAACAAATTAGTTGACTCAGTGTGAGTGCGCGGCATTAGTCACTTCGGTCTTGGCTTTTGTCTTTTTGTCAGCCGACCTCCAGGCAGCCCCCACCCCGCCCAGCGGAGCGCATCGCCAAGTCGCCGCACCGAAGATCGCACCAACACGGATCGGATCTGGTCGAGTCAGGCCTCGTCAAAAGGTTAGTTGCCTGCCATTGGAACTGGATTGGCGCCTTCCGCCAGTTGAACTTCCCCGTCCCTTCATCGAATAGTGGCTCTTGCAAGCCACTTGCTTCATTTCAGTCAAGGTTACGTTGGCCAATTAATTAAATATTTGCTCGGAGAGGTGGGTGGGTGTGCGGACTATATAACTATGTGCCCAGTACGGCGAAGCCACACGAACATATTGCACAAATCCGATACGTTGCGTTGGATTTAAGTGTTGGTCTGCCAAGGCAGCAAGGGGAAGAAATGTGTGTTTACCCCAAACACCCAAAACACCCAATTATGTCGTCCAAAGTGTACTTTTAACTCGGGAACTCGAGGGTAGGTTGCCTCTGAAACAGACTATTTGTGTATTGGCTTCCGCCTTCTGCGGGGGAGTAGCCAAGCAACGTGTGCTGCAATTCGAATAATCGGAAAACGAGAGAATTTCGCTTTCGTTTTGTCACTTTCGGGCGCAGCAGGTGTTGCGCATGCGCTTACCTCACTTTCCAGACCACTGCCTCCAGCCGATCCTCGCATGGCGCTTCGGCATTTCGAAAACCACCCTGCTGCTGTAGGGCGATAAAGTGTTCCAGCTCCAGTCGTCCAATCGTTCTTCAGTTCTTCAAAAACAGGAAATTGCCTACAACACAATTATCGTTGGAAGAGAGGCAAACGCACTTGGGGAGTACTCTTTTCCAATATTAGTTCTATCTTGAAGTAGGCCCTCTCATCATTGTCTTTAAAAATGTGCAATATATTGTAATGTCTCCTTTGATGGCATTTCATTTGAAAGAGACATTGTTTTCCCCCAGGAGTCGGAAGCTTGGAGCTGGGGGTGTGTGCGAAATGGCTGCTGCAGCTCTCAGCTTCGATTGCATTCAACTTTGACCCACATCGGCAAATGTCCCGCCTCGGCATGCATGAGTGGACTTGGCTGGGAGGAGGCTCGGGGCCATTTGGCTCTGGGCCTCCTCCCCGCCTGGCCCGCTCTCGAACGTGCGGTTCTGGCTGCCGTGTTTGTCTACGGATTTGGGAGTGCATGCAAATACGCCTTCAGAACGAATCGCCGGAGCTGGAACAGCATGTCGGAGAGAAAACGGCGGACAGGGAAACGTGCTGACAATGTGGAATTGTGCAAGTTGATTTTGCCAATTCTTCCATCTGCCGCTCCATCAGCTTTTTCAGCCATTAGTTCTGTGGAATGGGGGGACCTGCACGAGCAGAAGTTACTAAAATAATAAAAAATAACCTGTTTTGCGATTCTCTTTCATATCTTCTTCGCTCCGGCCTCTGTGCTTCCTTGGTCTGCTCTTTCGCCTCATTATGCACGCCATTTGGGGAAGCACGATAGCGGAGTTGCTTCGTTCTGGCCAGTTTGAACGGCTGATCACAATTCGGTGATCAAATATTTGCCACACACTGGCAAATGTGTGTATGTTTGTACTGTTTGAGCAGATTGTTGTCGCACCAGATCCAAGCTGAGTCCACAAACGCTCATTATGGACCAGAATGGCTGGTGAGATAATCCGAAATCAAATTAATCTCTCACCCCGACCGCCCGACCACAAGAGTTCTCGTTATGAGGCCACAAGCCCTAATCCCAGACGCGCACAAAGCGAGGCTCTGTTCCACTCGACTCGGCCTCTGGTTCTCATTGTAGTCGGCTTTAATTGCAAGGGAATCGCACGTTTTTCGTTACATTATGCGCGTATTTCGGCAGGTTGCACGGAAAATAACAAAAAACGGGCTGCGAACTGCGAATCGGGGCGTGTTTATTGAGGTTCGTTTAACTTTTCATGCTTGGCATTAAATTCAATTGACTTCGCCGCTGTGCGCTGCGTCGCCCTGCCTCGCGTCGTTATTGATGAGATGTGGGGCTATTGTCGGGCTGCTCCCGTTTGCTATTTTTACCCCAGGAGGGGGCGGAGGTGGAGGTGGAGGGTGGCGACTGAACAGAAGCTGAGGCTTTTTTCAAGCAGCGTTCAAGTGGCCAGACCCCGGCCGCAAGCCCAAGTAGCATTTCACGCCCTTTGTACCGTCATTGCGGTCTACTTTTCATTTGGCAAGCGAAAATAAAAGCCTTCAAGGTCTGCGCCAGCCGCCTCTATAGCTGCTCGGCCTACAATTTACTACCCACTATTCGAAGTGTCTTCATCAGACGGAATTGAGCACTAGTGCTGTTATCAGTCCAGCGCCTGAGGACAATCTAGCCTTTCACTATCCCCGACTTCTTGTGTGGAGCTAATGGTGTATTTTCTCTCCGTGTAATATCATCATCGAAGCGGAGCACAGTCCATCAAAAGCAGATCATGCAAATGGCTTTTTCAGAGGCATTCCCAGCCTCGGCTTCACTCTATTCGATTATTAATTCCGCTCTCTCCGCCCCACCCACACAAGCCCGTGCTTAATCGCCAAGTGGTGTGTTGTCACTTTCTTTTGTTCTGCTTTCTTCGGACTCTTCTTGTTGCTCTGGCTGGCACTGGCTGGCTCTGGCCGTGCGGTCAAGCTCGGGGCTAGCCTGTCCCCAGCGAAGTAAAAGCTGCCCCGAGTCCCTGGCTGACAGAGCCCGAGCTATTGAGTTGGATCTTGGCTGAAGAGGTTTTAGAAATTTGCGAGCGTTTCGCTGGAAATCGGTTGCACGCGAACATATGTCGGCGAACAATTAACCAACAGCACTCGCGCGGCTTTGTTCTCTTGGAGAGTTGTGGACGCATCCCCTGTAGCTACAAACCGGTTGGTGGCGACGGCATTGACTCAAACCTTATCACTTGAGCTTGAACCGGGCGGAAACTCAGGTAGCTCCATTACACAGTCTCAGGGTCTTAACTGATCCGACATGCCTATCATGACGGCTTCTACAGCGAATAAATAATAACATTTGTGAGCAGAAGAGCTTGGGAGAGCAGAATAACCTGTTCCCCAAATGAGCTCTATTTCTCAAAAGCTGAGATGGTTGTATTAAGTGGTCATCTTATTTAGCGGCCTTCATCGGCAGTGTGCCACAATCGCGCTATAATTGGCGATAAGCGTATGCTAATGATTTGACAATCACGGCAAGAGTGTGATTGGAGCACCTAATTACTCCAATAATCAACAATTATTCGAATTTCACCGCACTACTTGGCAGCTGGAGAAGGTGAAAGGAGAAGAGCGCGCTGTTCGATGTAGGGTGGCCTGTTCCTCGACGCCCAGACACCACCCAGTGACCGGGCAGGCACAGGTAATGGCTGCACTAGAGACTCAATTGGCACTCGGAACAACCCCCATTCCAAAGTGCCTCTTGCTCCCATCATCACCTTCCCTGAAGGTGATTTTAATTAGATTGCAACTGCAGTGTGTGGGTCTAGGTCCATCGTAGCCGCAGCCGGCGAGGAGGTGAGGTGGTTGTGATTAGCGTCACCGCCAGTCGTTCGGGCTGTTACAGAATGATGGCCACCCAACAGGCAAACACTTTTGCGATTTCAGACAGATCTTGTGCCTCTCGCCCCATTGTTCAGCTATTGTTCGGAGGGAGAATTAGAAAATTTACATGAATTTCGCATGCAGCGTTATTTGTTATTTTCGGCTGTTTACCGATCCAGCTGAAAGTTTTGAAAGTTGGGCATTATACATATCTGGAAATCGAGGAACGAAATCTTTGTTCTCCTGGCCGTTAAATGCTTATTGTTCTGAATCTTTGATCAGCCACTGATCATGGCCGCTTGTTGGTGGGATATTTGCATTTCTTTCAAACTAGATTGTTTGGAGGCTGTCCAAGTATGAATGGAATATTTTAGAGACCAAAGGGGATGTCTTTCTTTGAACTTCTTTGTTGACTTGGTGAAGTCAAAAAATTAGCCTCAAAATAGCAGACTTTCAAAGAAACATTTACTTTATCAGCGGAAGTAGCTTTTCATGTTTCTGCAGTTATTGTAATTGTATTTCCCATTAAATAAAATACTCCCCTTCCCCGGCGACTGTTGTTTACGTGACCGTCCACCTCCCACCTTTAGATTGCGGGGCGGGCTCTGCAGGGAATTCTCTCGAGTGACGCACCAGAATTCTAGCAGACCAGGCTCCATAGATATCCGATCCAACACATATCGTGTTGAACACAACACGTTGTGGACTCTGTTTGTGAATGAATGCCCAATGTTTCGACACAATTAGACGCCCCCCTCTGCCCATTCGTTTTTGCGACTTAATTCAATTTTTTATTCGCGATACGCCAACAATTTTGTTATTTTCCCGAGCGGGCGGCATTGCTTCTTGCTTATCTCTTTGTGCTCTGGTGTTTCCCGTTCTCCGAAGCTTGGGCTGGAGCTTGCGGCGGCATATGCAGCTCAGTTCATCTGGGCTCGAATCGGTTCCGCCATGTGCCGGGCACCGAGAACCCAGCAACTGGGACACTGCCCGACCCAAGTTCTCCCGATCCACCTACTTATTTTGCAGTTCCGGCGTTAATTCGAAAAATGTTTCGGTTTCGTGGCAACTGCCTGTAGCTTGTGGCGCTCTCCTCGCCTCGAAATGCAAACAAAAATAGAAAGAAAACGGCAATTAGCAGAGCATCTATCTGCTGGCTGGGAGATGACGTAAAAGACGCGAGATGCCCCCACCGGAGCAGGCTTTGTTTTTGCATTCTTCGTCGTAAAAACCCGCAAAACAATCAGAGCTGGCGATTGATTGCCTTTGCGCGGATTGATAAGCGCTGTTACTAGTTATCGCCCATTAGCTTCGATAATTGGGCGCTTCTAAGTAGTGACCGGCATGACTCACTGCGCCCCGCCGTAAATACCACTTTGGCTATCAATACAGGTAATCTGACTGGCGCGAGGCCGTTTTATCTAGCGACTCGTACTAATGCCTTTGTAAGAGTCCCTTATCGTGTTTTTAAATAAAGGTTTTTGTGCCTCTCGCTCTTGGGCTGGTTATCGCGAATTCTTCGCAGGCCCCCTCCGGGAATGAGCAACCCTTTCCAGCAACTATAAACAGAAACTCAGCAATCTCGGCGGAGTTCGCTTTCTGTTTAATTAAAATTGTCAGTAGAATAGTCCCCAAACCGTCGGATCACACAGGTAAGGTGTGCCCCGAACGGCGCGCCGTTGCCTTTTTATTTTGGTGACAGTCGCTTATCGGGCCGAAATTTGCGATAACGAAACATTTGTTGCATGTTTCCGGGGAAACGGGGGGAACGGCGTCGAGCCGATTCCGAAATGGGCCTAGAAAAGATAAATGAATGCTTCCTGATGTGGTTTTTCGCTTCCATTATTTGCAGGCAGCATGACCATTCCTTCGAGGCCAGCGCCCGCACCGCCCGGCTCACGTGGCCAGAGCGCCGCCGCTGGAGCCAACGCTAGTCTGGAACAACTGCGCGTCCAGCTGCAGCAACAGCACTTGCAGCAGCAGCAGGCAGGCGGAGGACTCCAGAAGCTGAACATCAAGCTCCCGCCGCCGCCCAAGGGCCCCCTGCAGTCGCAGAACTCGATCCACAGACGGATCAACAACATCAACAACAATAACAACGAGCCAACCGGGTCGAGCATCACCCGGAAGTTTCCTCAGGCGCGCTATACCCCAGCCACCAACTGGGACGATGATCCTTTCGTTTCTAACGGGAATGATCGATTCAAGAAGATGGCACCGCCACGACCGCCGCCACCGAAGGTGCTGGTTAATGGGCAGAAGATGACCCCAAACTCCACCTCAACGGCAGCGACGAACGGGGGCGGTATCAATCTCATCTCGAACATCTTCCACCGCAAGAAGTCAACGTCGACGGCAGCGGCCGCTGCTTCCAAGGCCGCAGCGCAGAGTCGCGTCTACGGTCTGAGCAGCGGTCATTCCGAAACGACAGCCACGGCCAGTGGGGGCACTTCCGCGGCCAGCTACAACGATGGCGACTGGAACGCCGCCTGGAACACGGCCACCACCGTCTCCACCACGACTACGAGCAGCAGCAACAGTAGGAGCCATTACTCCTCCCAGCAGATGAGCACGGTGACCGAAGGGGCGCTCATCAGCTTCGACTCGCCACCTTCGTCTCCCACCTTCACCCAAAAGTCCAACAGCGACTGCGTAAGCGTGGATAGCTTCAGCTCGGACAGCAACTTCAGTTCGCCCAACAATGGCAGCGTGTCGCAACCCGAGAGTGGCTTCGAGGACGATTACCACCGATCGCGCCCGTCCACCCAGAGTCCGCTGGATCCATGGGAGGCGGTGGACGCATTTCATGCTAATGTTGGCAGCGGGGTCGACAGCTTTGGCACCGCTCCGGTGCGCCAGACATATCAATCGGTGCCGTCTCGTAGCTCCGATAATCCCCTATGTAATGGCAAGAGCCTGTTGCCCCCCACCCAATCGCTAACGATGCCCACTATCATCAAGCCGAAGATATCGGCTAAGCCAAAGGCGCCAAAGCCCCCACCGTTTATCGGGGGCCTTCCGCCGGGATATGGGGGGTCTGATACGCCGCCATCTCCTCCGATGCCCAAAGGGGCGCCGCCGCCGCTTCCGCAGAGTGCTATCTCGATGCTCGACGTCATATCAGGAAAGGTAGATGCTACAGCGCTCTCCAACGGCGCCCAGGGTTACATTCAGGAGGAAGTCGTGCCTTATGCCATTGCTCTGTACAACTTCGACGGCGTTGAGGAGGGGGATCTAAGCTTTAGGGTGAGTAAAGGTAGAAATTGTTGTCTTCCTAATAAATAGTACGCAGCAATTGCTACACATTCGTTTATTTTTTATAAGAAACATACTAATTTTAAATTTAAAATCGTGCAGGAGAACGAGAAAATATATCTGCTGGATCAGCCAGCGGAAGAATGGCTGCGTGGTCGTTCGCGATCCGGCTGCGAAGGCATCTTTCCGGCCAACTATGTGGAAGTTATAGTGCCATTGGGGTCAGTGGGTCATCAAAGCTCTGCCAGTGGCGCAAGTTCGGGAGCTGCAGCACCCGCTGCTACCACCTCGCAGCATCAACAGAATCGCATGCCCACCGCCTATTGTTTGTACAACTTCCCCGGCGAGGTCGAAGGAGATCTGGCTTTAAGGGTAATTACTACTTCGTACCACTGAAGTGTTCCATATTTACTAAGTCGATTTTTTTATTCGCAGGAGAACGAATTGGTAACACTGCTTTATAAAATAAACGATGAATGGCTGTTCGGCGAGGTGGACGGGCGTCAAGGGCAGTTTCCGGCCAATTTCCTGGACCAAGTGCCCGATAACTTGCCCACACTTTAACCGCAACCATTCGAAGCCTGACATCCTTGGCGACATTTGGTGAACACACTACGAGCCATGTCGACAAGTGATGGGAAGACGTCAAGCGAACTGAAACATATACACGCATAATATTATATAATTGTATTTTTGCTATATCTTGTGCGAAAAATATTACGATACGAACCTAGTCTAGGATAACTAATTTGTAAGAAAACCAAAAGATGTTTTATTGGAACCAATCGAGCATATTGCCTTCTCCCCCTGTCCCAGCCGACACAGGGGAGTGATTCACCGATTCTATGTTTAACCCGTGAAATATTTGTTTTTTTTTCTTTCTAAAAGATCCGATGTTCATGTATTATTCGATTATTTGCTGATCCCTTAAGTATTTAACCCCGCCAGTTTACCCGTTTACTGAATGATGGCAACAAATGTATATAAGATAGTCTCTACGTGATTTATACTAATGTTTATTTAAATCGAGTTTAATTAGCTGCTTAGTTAGGCACATGTTATGCTTAGTTTACCAATTCCAATTTATACAGCAACGTGTTTAATTGTACGAATTATTATGTTCGAGTGCTCGAGTTATTTGTGGAAGGACCTATTTGTCTATGGAAGAGTGCTAACCACACAATCAGTAGGAATTCACCTATCAAATATAGAAATATCCTAGTATCAAAGAAGAAGAATAACTGAAATAAATGATGATATAAAATATGTTTTCCCATTTTAATTGGAGGCCAATCTAGTGGGCTGTGGAATTCATTTCCTCTCGCATGGAGCCTGAACTGGAACGCGCCAATCGACATTCTCCGCCTATATAGAACACATTGAAAAAATTTTCATCGTCGCAGGCCTGAGCAAAATTATTATTTAGTCGTTTTGGAAGTGTTAAGTGTACTATATCTGTTCTCAGCTCCGAGCAAACAAAATTATTTCCTTCGACAATTGCCTAGTTTTCGTTTGTTGGTTCCCCGACCCAACCGCTACAATCTGTCGTAAGTAGGAGTTATCTCACTGGTCCTCAGCACAATGTCGGGCGATTGCAACACACACTGCCCCAACCCGTGCGATCCCTGCGGCGGTCCGACCGACTTTACACCATGCCCGGCAGGCGCTACCTGTCCGCCTTGCGATTGCGGCGACTATGCGGGATGCTGCTACCAGCAGCCGGCACGCACCATGCCCATTCTTCCCAAGTCCAACTTCATGCGGTCGACGGCTCCTCTGGACACGGACACCATTTACCGGCGCTCGTACTACGCCAACTGTGGGGACAATCTTCGGGCTCGTCCTGTTATGCCATGCAGCCAGATCCGGGCCTCCACAGCACCGCTCGAGAAGTGTACCATACAGAAGCTCTCGTACATGCCGCCGTGCCCCACCAAGCGGACGCCACCCATCGTCCCAATGGAGAGTGGATTGCGCTTCGAGGGTCCCATCTACGCAATGACCTCTCAGAAGCACGATTATGTACCAAAGGGCATGGCGAAGCGAGATCCGATTGTGCCACGTGTGGCCATATGCTCCTCCAGCGCCCCCATGGAGCGCTGCACAATCCAGAAGTTAAGTTATATGCCGATCGATGTGTGCTCGAACCCACCACCCAAGCCCATGACCCAAGGATCACACTACTGCAAACCAACCGGGCCGATGGAGCGTTGCACAATCCAGAAGCTGTCATACATGCCGGTTTGCCTGCCGACCAAGGAGCCGACCCCATGGGCGGACAAGATCCGCTGTGTGCCGCCGCGCTACTCCAACGTCTGTACTACTTACAATCTGAGCTACATGCCCAACTGTAATGAGGCGCGTACTGCTCCGGTGCTCCCCTTGACTACCTTGCGCTTCTGTGGCAACGATTCTGGTGCCGGGAGCACCGTCTACAAGTTAAGCTACATGCCAGTGGACGCCTCGCGCACCAAGCCAGATCCCGTGCTGCCCAGAGATACCTTCTGCCGTCCCACCGGACCACTGGAGAGGTGCACAATTCAAAAGGTGGGTTATAGTAATCAAATATCGAGTAAACAGAAAATAGTAAGGGGAATTCCCTTTTTCCGAAAAGTCATAAGTAAGATATCTTTGTATAAAACCACCGCTAATTTGATACATTCAAAATGGTTTTTTCTGTTTCAAAATGGTGTTTAGCTCTCCTATCAACCGAACTGCTCGGAACGCACTCCCCCCATTCGCCCTATGGAGAATGGGCTGCGCTTCGATGGTCCGATGTACGCTATGACCACCCAGAAGCACGATTTTGTGCCTAAGCCGCCAACAAGGCGTGCTCCGATAATGCCCCGCACCGCCTTTTGCCGGCCTAGTGGTGCTATGGAGCGCTGCACCGTAAACAAACTCTCGTATATGCCGGTGGACGTCACCTGTTTCCCCAGGACTGAGGCCGTTCGCCCAGCCTCCGGGTTCTGTCGCAACGAGGGACCCATGGAGAAATGCACTACCTACAAGCTGAGCTATATGCCAAACTGCATTCCGCCCAAGGAACCGCTGCCCTGGGCCAACTACACATCCTACTGTCGGCCAAGCGGTCCTATTGAGAAATGCACAATCCAGAAGCTTAGCTACGGACCTCCCGGTGCCTTCCAACGTTGCAGCGGTGAGTATCGAACTGCCTAGAAAAAGAATTTAAAACTACATACCAACAAACTAAATTTGTTACAGGTCCTTGTGGAAACGGCGGCGGTGATGGCTTCCCGAAAGCCGGCATTTGTTGAGCTGGAAATACATTTTGATTGCTCCACGAAGTGCGCTGCATATCCCGTGTTCAATTTTACATGTTAAAGCAAAATCTTTAAGTCTCCAGCTTCAAGGACACGTTACGTTACCTTTTTCAGCATCTGTGTGAACAATGTTCATTGAGCACGACTCGTGAATGCTAAGATGCCCTTTCTGAAGTATTTCCATTATGTGAGACGTCATCTTAGGTTTTCTCAACTCTGTAACCTCTACTTGTTCACCGTTTTATTTTTTGTGTGATGACCCTGCGTACTTACAGAAAATTTCTAGTGATCAAGTGTCTGGTTATCGAATTGTAGGGTGTATTCCCCATTATAAAATTAAAGTATATAAATATATACAGAGTAGAACATATTTAGATATCATAAAGCTAACGGTTTTTATTTAGATACGTCTAAGGGTGGGTGTGGGGTCTCAGACCATTTGAATCTGGAGTCGTCTCTTGCTGGCTTCTCGGCGCTTCTTGTCCCGCTTTTTGCGCGCTTGAGTGGCGTCCCGGAACAGTTGGACACTCTCTCGTTGCTCCACTTCGGTCTGCAGCAGCGCCAGGCCATGCAGGTTCCAGCCAAGAGTGTCTCGCAGATTGGTAACATCCTTCTTGAGCAGGGTGAGCAATTGCACCAACAGAGGCTTCATGGTCTTGGCCGCTGAGATAGGCTTCATGTGTACTTTAAACAGGAATATTGTAACACGGCAGAGAAGCTCCAGTTGATCGTGCCTCTGGTTCAGCATGGTGGGCAAGCGCTCTAGCAACTCGCAGACAGTTGAAAAGGGCAAAAGAAGTAGCGCCTCCTCCAGATCAGATGCACGAATGCGCATTAGGGTGCTAACCAAAAAGTCCACAGGGTTTTTAACCTGGAGAGCCTGCATTAGAGGATGGAGTTCTGGCGACTCCTCAGATTCCAGCTCGAACTGCTTGGATATTTCGAGGCATTCGAGGATAGATTCTGCTGATTGTTCAGAGCCGACAGTTTTGCGGGATGGCATCTTCAGGCCGGGAAGCAAAGGAACAGTGTTATCATCTCCCGTGGCCAGCTGTTCGTTTTCCAGCTGTTCTCGCTCCTCTTCCTGGACATCCTTCAGGACAATGGTTTCATCCGTGCGTTCGTACATCCTTAGAGTTCGGTCCGAGCCGCAGGTGACCAAATATCGTCCATTTGGTGAGACGGACAAGCAGTATGCCTCTCCAATGTGACCTGGCAGCGTCAAGATCTTCTCGAAGGAGTCGCCGTCCCACTGTTTCACCTTGCCATCCTTGCCGCACGAGAAGAACATGTGCGTTTTTGGTATGAACTGCAAGCTCATCACAGAATCGTCGTGCGCGAAAATAGATCGATGACAGTCGCCAAAATTCAGACCCCAAACTTTAACGTTCCTATCTGCTGATCCCGTGACAATAAGGTTGGAGTCGTAGGAAATATCGAGGCAAAGAACAGGCAACTTGTGTCCGTAGAGCGACAAGTAAAATTTAAAGGTGTCTAGGAAAAATATCTTAACGGTGGCATCTAGCAGTCCCACAGCCAAATATTTCATATCTGGACTAACGCCCACACACAACACGGTTTCCTCGAGTTTCAAAGTATTCTTGTGCAGCAGGGACAAAACTTTGGTCTGGTCAGAATCGATTAGCTCAAAAGTCCAGATCTTCAGCGTACTATCTCCGCTGCCAGTGATGCAGCCCTTTTGGTCGGGCAGCAGGGCAATGCTCCACAGTTCGTTCTCGTGGGCTGGAATTTCTTCAATAATATCGGCTGATGCCACATCCACAATTAGGAGTTTTCCACTTTTCATTCCCAGCAACACATAGTGATCTCCAGGGACAAATTTGGAGCACAAAATGTATTCAGTTGGCACGGTACGCAGGCATTGCATGGCATCACGATCCCAAAATTTAAAGGATTCTCCCGCACCCGATCCTACGGCTAACGAATCGTTGCTGAAGCATACCGATCTCACCTCAGACTGGTGGCCCAAACGTGTCAGTGATCTCAGAAGTTTCACACTAGGATCGCTTGCCTTGCGGGTCTTGATAGATGCTTCCAGGGAGTACAAGGAGAGGCTATTGTTAGCCAGACTAACCAAAACGCGCAGTTCTTGGTTTTGTCCTAGCACCACATCGATGGATTTTATCTTTTGCTTAGTGCGAATACTCTCTAGCCTCTTAATCTCGTCGCTTAGGGACTGTTCCGTGGAGAGCTTGGCTTCGGTTCCGTCTTCCTTCCTTTCTTTCTTAAGCCGCTTGGCTAGTCGTTTCTTCACCTCTTCCGACGTGCAAATGTAGAAGTTCTCGATCAGGTCGTTGGTGCCGTGGCAACTGAGCACCCGCTCGCTGGGATCCGCCACCAAGTTTACTGTTCGCCCTTTTCCAGCCCGCTGGATTACGCCGCAGTTGCTGACGCTGATGGGACTTATAGTGTCTTCCTCTTCAATGGATAAGCCCTCGACAGCAGATTCCAAGGTCTCAGTAATAGTCCCATCGTGTTTTCTCAGCCGATAGACGTTCATTCCACTCTCACCAGCTCCAGCAACCATTAGATCGCCAATGAAGGCTAACGCCCAGACCTCCGTACGGTTGTCGACGATTGTTTTAAAGCAGAACTGCGTCTCCAGATTCCAGAACTTGATTTGTGTGTCCTTCGAGCAACTAACAACGATATTTTCTTCCACCAGACGCTGCAGGAAGTGCGCATCTGTTATAGCAGCATTGTGCCCACTCAATCTGGCCCTGCCAGCCTGCTCAACCACGTCCACTACAACCAGTTCGGTGTCCAGACCACCGCTGACCAAGCGCATGCCTTGCAGATCATACCGAAGAATGCTCACAGCGTTCTTGTGCAGCGCCAGGGAGCAAATTGGATCGTAGTACCTGTCCGAGCTGAGATCGAAGATCTGTACCATGCCATCTGAATAACCCACAGCAACGTGTAGATGATCTGGCGAAACACGCAGGCAGGTCACCTCGAATTTTTCTCTTCGAAGAGTAAGTTTGCGATCTCCCATCCTAAAATCAGTAGCTTGTTTAAAATAATTCTTCCAAAATATCAAAAAAATTACCGCAAATCCCAGACAATCACATTCTCTGCAGCTGGAGCGGCCACATAACGGCCCTCGGTTTTGTCAACTATTGCAAAATTAACATTGGCACGTCCGGATGCAATTATGTTAAAGCTGTCTATAGCTCGATAAGCCAAATATTGCTTAGTTAAACCCATTGGAGCATTTAAAATCAACAAGAAGCGTTTCACGTGTTTAGAGATGTGAAAACTTTCTAGTGCGCCAATTCGATAACCGATAAACTTGACGAAGAAGTAACGTTTTAAATTTTCTGGCAACGTTTTAATCCTTCAAAATTAAATAAAAATTTAAAAATAAATAATTAAATAAAAATTAAAAAGTACTGAGACTAATATTCCTATAAGAAAAATTGTTTTGCTATTTTAGACCTTATATGAGAAATTACCAAAATTTAAAAAAAATAAAAATTGCGTCTTCAATATTTAAATATTATTAATATATATGTCATTTTTAAATATTTTTTAAAATTAATTTTTATTTCAAGGGTTAAGGATACCTTAGAGCGTCTGCGCCACTTTTGGAGCATGGGTATGAAAAAGCCACCCCGAACCATACCACTTTTGCAGTTCAGCTAAACATCTCAAATTCTGTTTTTGCAAACAAAAATAAAAATTTATAATGTCTGCATATCCCAGTGCTTCCGCCTCCCAATCAACTGGTAAAAAATAAATCATAGACGCCTAGTTTTATTAGGATTAAATTTTCTAAAATTTATTAGGAACTTCGGACCTCGACTCGGAATCCGTGGAAGTCCTGCGGGAGCGCCTGACCACCATGAAGCGGTTGATGGCCGAGCGCACGGCCCAGCAGCAAAACAACCCGGCGTCCACGGAGGAGATATTCTCCACTAAACGCCACCGATCGGCCGGAATTATTGATGGGAACTTCCTCAGCTTTGCGTTTGGCGGAGCTCTGCTTGTGATTATTACGGTGTCGGTGTACGCCTTCTACAATCTCTACCACGCCATACTCAAGAAGTTCCCCTCGCGACACGAGGAGCTGTAAGGAGTGCCAAATGGGTCAAGGTTTCCACTAAAACTGCATGAATTTTTGCATTTAATAAACTGTAGCTTGAATTGTAACAACCAACTGGAGGCAAGGCGCATTTTAAACAACTGTGGGATTTGCTGTTATGCATTCGGGTTAATCAACGCCATTTATTGCAGTTCAACTCTTTACAAAATCAATATTTTTATACTTTTTACAAGTTTATCTTTTGGTTCGAATTCCATTAAAACTAAGTAGAGAGAACTGAATGCGTAGACAGCAAAAAAGGAAATCAGAAGGGGCATTTGGAATATGAGTGGTGTGAAAACCCATTAAAAATCAACAAAAGTAATGAAAACAAGACATGAGGCGAAATGCAGAGAAGGAACACTTGGGGGGAGGGAGAACACATTCACAGATGTATCTGACGAAAATCGTAGAGTTGGTTTTGCTTACTTGCTAGCTAAATTTGAAACTCTCTAAACTCCTCTCGCTGTCTGTTCGACTTTCCTATTGGCTTAAACATTAAATTTTGTTAAATTTCTATTATATATTCATGAGTTTTAATATATTTTTTTTCTTGTTTTTGTATTTTTTGTATCATTTGTTTTGTATCATTTAATTCAGTTGGAAAATTGGATATTCTTGGATAAATAATAACTAATATCTGTTGTTTTCTTAGTTTTTGTTTAATTCAAATAAAATTAATTAATGTTTCGCATTGTTGCATTATTTGCTCTGGGTAACAGTTCTACTAGTGGTTTACATAGGTTGTTCTTGATTTAGGCGGCCGTTAATGAAATTATTTGGATTTCGGATTCACTTCAAACTCCAAAAATCAATTTATAAATTCTGGAGAATATTAAACAACAAAATGACTAAATGGGCTTTTGTTTCTGATATCTATGTTGAGTTTCTTCGCGCTGTGCCGCTCTCTCTAGGTTGGATCATTTGGGGGCGTGGTGGCCGGGTTTAAGGTCTGCAACAGGATGCGGGGGCGGTTGGCTTTTTACAATTTGTTAATTCCCTATTCTCGAACTGACTCTGCTGCATCTGCATCTGCTGCTGCTGCGGAGGCGGACGTCCCCGCCGTCCCTGCCGACGTCGCTTTGTTTTTTGTTAATCAGATGTTGTCGACGGAGTCGGCATCGTCCTCGGAGCTAATCTCGTCGCCGAACTCGATGTCTTCGTCGAAGCCGTCCTCCACGAATGTGACTGTCTCGTTGATGCGAACGGACTCGGGGAACTCGCCGTATGTCTTCAGATTCCTGGCCTCGTCCGGAGTGTATTTAAGAATCACATCCGCCTTTGAGTCCTGGTAATCTCGCAATCCGACCAAGATGATGTCGCCTTGGTTAATCCACACCTGCAAAGAAAGAATTTAATTTGCAATCAAAACAGTGCTATCTCGTGCGGGTTTCTTTCGTTTGGGGAACAATAGAGTAAAATGGTCTCTTTGTTTTATGAGTAACACTTTTTGGGGAACGCCAAGTACAATTTTGCAGCTTGTATTCCGTGTAATAGATAAAAGATACTGATCTATGGCGCAGAGCTAGGCGTTCTGGGAATTTCGCAAATGGGCGCAATGATTTCAACCGACCTTGGAAAGGTGAGGGCAAACAAGAAACTTCGATTCAATAAATAAAATAAATTCATTTTTGACTTGATTTCACAAGGAAAAGAAGGCGTAGCTCACGTGAGGTTTGTAGCAATTAGCTCCATCGGATGCCAATCAGTACTTAAGTTAAGTTAACCATCAAACATTGCAAACGATAGTGCCACTGGAGATTAGAGAAGCTTGCTGACCAGAAGTCTTATATGTACCACGTATGTATGGGAAAGATAACTAAATGAAGCCATCAACGGGGTAATTCCACGCAATACGGACTATTTCTGCACGGATGCGATAAGGAGGTAGAGGTATCTCAACCTCAATCACAAGTTAACCGAATTTCGGCTCTGACGTGATAAGCAGCATGCCTTCCGACGCACAAATCTCCAATTCCATCACGAGCTGAGGAAGCACAAGCCTCTCGAGCAAATAGTTAGGTAATCGGACGCGAGTGTTACGACGCTGGAAAAGATGGAAGCTGTCTGTCAAGAAAGCAGGAATTGGAAAATGCCATGCGTTTTGCCATCTGTCAAAATCCCCCTGCAGTAGGAACACGGAGGCTCTTACTCAACTGGCAAGTCAACAAGTGCCAACGACCTAGGACAAGGTGCACTCGAAAAGTGATTCAAAGGCCCATTCACAAATTCACTTCCCCAGCTACTTCCTGTCAGTAGTAGTACGCCCAAGTGGATGCAATATAAATTCCAATGCCATGGTTAAATGACACATATATAGCGGGCTGACCACGTATGAATCGATAAGCGGGGGGGGCTTAAAAATTAATTAAACGGAATAAAAGTGACAGTAGCCGCGCAGAACGAATTTGGCGTTACGTCTACGCTGAAAATAACCACCTGGATGGGTTGTCTTGAACTTTGGAGTGTTCATCATCAATTAAAATCGAAGTAGAAGACCCTATGCCAGGCCGGCTATCTGTTCCTGCAGAAGAGCACGAGCACGATAGATCACGCTCAGGCAGTGAATCGTGACTAAATCGGAACGAAATTGACCTATTACGATAGCTGATAAGGAAGCCCATTGCCCGGGCACGCTCCATCACAGCCACAAGGTAGCGCTGGCCGGGAAGTACCGGGTTTCTCCACTCCCTTGCTGTTTGCGAGGTATCCCAGTGAGTAAGAAACTGCTGTGCCTCGTCACAAGTTTGGCATTTGAGGCAGCAGGCTGCTATATCTATACCCCGACCCGCGTATTGCTATATATAGCTGTAGACCTCACCGAACTTGATTTTTATCGCCGTAATATAAAGCCAATTGTAAGCGTTTAGCAGTGGAATAGTCTTCTGTAAAGAAATTATCAGGCTTTTTAATGAATTCAATGTAAGTAACTCATACGTTAACTATTTGTTGCCCCTTTTCAGCTGGAATTGCATGTGTCATAATTATTTCGTCGCTTACACACAAGTTTAATTTTTGGGAAATTATTCTAGAATTTGGGGCTTAAGTTTCACAACACCTTCGAACATGATTTCATAAATGGGTGATTTAAGTCCAGAAAATGAACTTCCCACGCTGTCTTTATCTGAAAGTTACTACGCACTTTTCTTACATAAATCTCAGCCGGCAAGATTGTACCGCCGATTAGGCGGATTTTTTTAAGGGGGTAGGGCATTCGGGAGCCAGAGCCCTGAAAACCGTATTGGCACTCGCCAAATTTCTGCTATCGCGACTCGTCACTGATAACGATAAGAAGCCAGTTCAGTCGCAGCCAATGGAGGCAACCCTCTCCCTGGAGAGGTGGCTCTATAAGTACAGCTCCCACTCGCCCGGGCCGGGCAAATCTAAAACAGCCAGCAAACAAGAGACACCTTAACACGGAACACGGCAAAATCGAGCCGAACAAAGCGAGTTCCATGCCAAGACGAAACGGAATACAAGTGAAGTGCTACAAACACGCCAAAGCGAGGGCGAAAAGCTAAGAAACAGTCGCGAACCCGAACACCACAATCGAGTCTCGCGGCCCCATCCAAACCCCAACCCCGAAACAACCGTCAAGATTACGTACTACTACCCATCGGGATCGTGCGGCGCGTGCAACCAGAGTGAGGACATCATGCTCTTATCCTACAGATGCATCTACTCAGTGCTCCTGACCACCATAGCCAGCATTATGGTCGTGCTCAGTGGCTCAGCACATTCCGGCTCCATGCAGCTCCCCACCGTTCGCAAGTGTGCCAGCGTTGGCGGCGGTGGATCAGCTCACACCATGGCCATGAATCTAGCGGCATACGGGCTGCTGGAGAACCGGATTAGCACTCTGGAAGCACCGCGACAAACGCACTGGAGCAAGAAGTTCCTGGCCAAGCGGGAGGCGACTCCACACTCGGCCCCCTACGTTGTCAGCATCCAGATGATGACGCCGGATCAGGGCCTGGTGCACTACTGTGCCGGGACTGTCATCAACGAGCACTGGATCCTGACGGCGGCCCACTGCCTCAGCTCTCCGCAAGCAGTAGAGAACTCGGTGATCGTGGCCGGCAGTCACGACATCCATGACCACACGGGAGAGGCGGCTAGCATTCAAATGCGCCACATCGACTATTATGTGCGGCACGAGCTCTACCTCGGCGGAGTGAATCCCTACGACATCGCCCTAATCTACACCAAGGATGCTCTGGTCTTTGACGAATACGTCCAGCCAGCGACGCTGCCAGAGCAGGATGCCCAGCCTGATGGATACGGAACGCTCTACGGGTGGGGCAATGTCTCGATGACAGCGGTGCCCAACTATCCGCACCGGCTGCAGGAGGCCAACATGCCCATTCTGGACATGACCCTGTGCGAGCAAATCTTGGCCCGCTCGGGACTGCAACTGCACGAGACCAATCTGTGCACTGGTCCGCTGAGCGGCGGGGTCAGCATCTGCACCGCTGACTCCGGCGGTCCCCTGATCCAGCAGTGCTGCGAGGAGCAGTTCGAGCAGGCCAACATTGTCATCGGGATAGTGTCTTGGGGCAAAATGCCTTGCGGCCAGAAGAACGCCCCGTCGGTCTTTGTGCGGGTCTCCGCATTTACGGACTGGATCAACCAGGTCATCAGCACAGCCACCCAGATTATGTAGAAAGTACATTGTCAAGGAAACAATTTCTCGGAAAAAAATGAGCTCGAATGTGAAGATATCGAAAAAATTAAATATAAAAAAAATACAAAAGATAAAAAAACTAAAAAAAATTTCAGTAGATTCTCTAGGACATCTCGTAGGTTTATAAGTTCAACAAAGAGTGAGAAATACTGCCTTGAAGCTACTAATAAGAATTATATATTAAGAAAACATGAATAAAATTGAAAATATTTAAACCTAATCCAAGACTTTTCATTTGAAGGGCGCTGTTTTCATTCAATCTGCATTATCCAACTTAAAATAAAAACAGAATTGCTCTAGTTCCCGATCTTGGAAAAAGCCAGTAGAAATCCAAAGATAAACAAACTTCTGTTATTTTTAGATACATTTCTATTTTTATCTCATCCAAGCAAACATGGCTTTGTTTTTGTCCAGGGTATCTAGATATGAGCTTAACCAGAAATTAGTTGAGAATTAAATGCCTATATTTGAATATTATATTATATTTGAATTAAAACGCATATATTTGAGAAGAAGAGAAATTATAACTCCCTCATTTTTCCTGAAGCTTGGCTAATTGTGAAATAAGTGGAGGGACTCGACAAGATAAGAATTCGCGCTACAAAGCATTACGATTCTGTTGCCGGGCGAGGAGATGGGGCGTTTTGGGGGTGGTCCCAGCCCGTTCGCCTAGCGCCTCTCCATGCATTAGTCATGCCCCCGGCGAGCGTCTGGCCAAAAAAGGGAATCATGGAGAGCATGGCAAGACTGTCAGATTAGGATTCATGGGGAGATTAGGGCGGAACTCGTAGAGCTCGGCAATTGGGGCCATCAGCTGACTACTGTGTGATTGACTGACATTTGGGGACAGCAGTGAAAACGGCAAAATACGGGACTGTTTACGGCCAAGACAATTGGGTCTAGACGTCTGAGAGAGAACTTATTGAACTTCGAGCCCAACAGCCGCCCCTTTTGTTGAACAAAGACCTGAGTAATCAAGAGGGCCCCCAGTTGTAAAGTCCGCACATCCACTAATGATCAATTATGAAAATGGGCTGATAGCACGGCGATATCAGAAAGGAATGCAAATTGGAGCAAGTGCTAGGGCTTTCATAGATAAGGATAAGACGTAAAATTATTAAATAGGAAGTCGATATAAAAGGCTTGGCATTTTTACGAGTCCCCATCACATTTATTTTTAGCCTTTTTGGCCAGTCTTGCTCTGGGAAACTTCTTTTTGCAACAACCAGGGATCCAACTCGACCCGCTGCACTTCAAAGTCAATCCATTAATCTAGCCAGGTCCGAGCCAATAAATTCCTTAGCCAAAATACTTGAGAGATTAGCCAAACTAATGATAATGGCGCCTATATGGGACGCGTGTACGGAACTCATCCCCGAGATTACATAACACCATTAGGGCTTCTGTATCAAGAGAGATTATAAGTCCATTTATGTAGATCGAGACGCAATTGTGGAGCCACCATTTTGCGTCGCAGGAACCCTAAAATAGTGAATAATTTGAGTCTTGGGCACGCGGCTTTAATGTAGATTAGATAAATGCTGATGCCCCCTGGCCCCGTGGCTAATTTCGATCGTGGAATTATTGCCAAGTCAGGATGTTGATGGAGAATTTCTTTTATGGCAATACAAGTGATTTTATTTCATAGACTGACCCAGATATCGTCTCTACATGGTTGCAAGTTAATGAATTCGTGTTTCACTTTATGCATACAGAGTATGATCAGCGCCAGGGGCTCCATGTGCAAATATGCACAGCCCTATCATTGTTTTGTTTTTCGATTAATTAGCCAACGACACGGGCTTCCCCATTCCGGGAAATTTTTGGTTGCGTAGCTAATTTATGACATCTGTGCGACATGTCCGCCTTGATTGGAAACTCAATTCGATCTCCAATATTAGCTTCTGGCTGACGCCACGACCATGACGTACGAGATCTGGAATCTTGTTTATGGCACCTCTCCTGCGGAGTGAAGTCCCATCCAAATGTGACATGTGCTCATACCTTTCTGAGGAATCGATCTAATCTCTGGGCTAACGGATAGGCCCATGACCACTAACACGGCTAAGGCCAAGGCAGGTAGGAGATAACAGGTAAAAGCAATTGCAGAATATTTCCAGACTGCTGGCTAGGGGACTTTTGTAGTTATCAGGTAAACTGCAATTTAAAAACAGTATTCTACAAATACTACAATATATGGCTTCTAAGACGCGATAACCAAATAGTAGGACTCCCACAACTAGAGTTTCCGGAAGGTCTAGTCTCCGCTGCATTGAGATGCAGATTTCTGTCTATATTTTTAATTTAATCGCCTTTACAGAAGGGGGCAATTCTGTTGCAAACATGCACAGCCAAGGACGATGACTCCCACGCAATGGACCAGAAATCTACTGCGAATGGTTCTCTTAGTACCGAACTGTACAGCGTTCAGCATTCAGTAGAGCCTCAAAAATGAGCCATTGAGTGAAAATTGTATAAAAACTGACAAATTTATTTGGCATTTCGCAAAACGGCATGCACAATATAAACACAATTGATAAATGCCAATGCCAAAGCGCTTAAGAGAGCAGAAACGAAATTAAGAGAGTCGGACATCCACAAAGAGACAAAGGCAAAGAGAGTCCACAGCTACTCACCTTCTTGCGAAGTTTCCCCCGAATGTGACACAGGCGCTTGACGCCATCAAAGCACATTGCCTCCAACCGACCGTTGCCCAGCATCTTGGTCACCTGCGCGTATTCCTGCTGGTCCTCCTTGAAGATCAGCTCGCGCTTTTCGAACTCGTTCTCGTTCTTACCACGACGACGGTTTTTGCCACCTTTTCCTTTATTCTTAGGCATATTGGTGCTGCTGTCGCTGCTGTTGGATGTTGATGTCTGGGGTGTAGCTACTGGCGCTGGGCTAGAGCAAACAATATGAAACTGTCAGTCTTTGGTTCCACTAGGCTGTGGTGAGACTTTAAAACGTATTTGGCACTCGAAGAGCTCTACAAACTTACAATTTTGTCAAATGTAAATGTGACAATTTCGCCTCGCTAAAGTGAAAAGGACTAGTGATGGCAAGTGGCGCGCCGAACTAGTTCGATAGACTGTGCTAGTGATGAACCATCAGCTGACTCATATCGATACCACGGTTTCCATTGTTTATAAAAATCTTGGGCGGATGCACTTGCTCCGGATTTAGTTGCCGTTATCAAACGCCGATTGGAGGGTAAATAACTAATCAAGATGCACCAAGCCTACAGTGTTCATCCTATCCTGACAAAGGGCGTTCAAATTGAGTCTATTGCTGCTTATGGTAAAATTCTGATATTTAGTTGTGAGCGGTTCTTCATCACTGCATTCTATTGTAGGCAACCATGTAATTTTGGGCACTAACAGCGGACAGCTCATCATGTACGTTATTGAAGACCAGAAGGACGTGGATATGCGAATGTTTAACAACAATTTCAGCCGGAAAGCCATCAGTCAGATGGAGGTAGTTGCCGCCGAGAATCTTCTGTTTGTCTTGACTGACAACTTGGTGCAGGTGTGCGATATTAGCCGGGTAGAGAGTAATTTCGCCTTCTTGCATAGTGCACTTAATACGAAAGGCTGTACCTTGTTTACTATGGATGTGGGCTCAGAGAAATCAACTACCGGTGAGGTGGTTACCCTCATACGTCTGTGTTGCGCTATTCGACGAAAGCTAGTGTTCTTCTATTGGAAAACGAACATGATAGACTCCTTAGAGATAAGCATCGATCTGTCCGACGTACCAAAGTCGCTCTGCTGGGTGGGCCACGCAGTCTGCGTAGGCTACAAAGACCAATATGTGATTTACGATGTAAGAGTTTTCATTGTTTGTTTTGTTTTTGCTTCTTCAACTTGGATATTCTTATTTTTTAGATATCTGTCATACCGCCTAAAAAACACGATCTGATACTCACCTCCTCGTCCATCAGTAGAGATCCCTGCAGTTGTATTATCCGAAATAACTTGCTGGGAATTTCGAAGGACAACTACTTGGTTGTCGTCGACCCGAGTCAATACAAAGACTCATCCAAAGAGGAGGTGCGCCCTAGTGGTATGGAGAGCAAGAACTCGCCTCCCCCGATACCGTGGTCAAGTTCCATTTTGGGCTTAGGTAAGAAACCTGCTACTTTCGAAAACGCATACGATCAACGCATATATTTTCAGTATGGGATGAACCTTACGTCATCGGCCGTGTCAACCAATCCATTGAGGTTCGCAGTCTACTGGGAAAGGATACACTTGTGCAGAACATACCCGAACTGGCAAAGACCCGGTTTCTGGTTCGGGCCAGCCAGGGAATCATTTTTGCTGCCGCTATCTCGGAGTTGTGGTGCATACGTCTTGTGGACATACCCACTCAGCGCGAGCAACTGATTCAGCAAAGAAAGTTTCAACTGGCTATTGAACTAACGGTTAGTAACCGCCTTTAACTCTGTAACGTAAATAAACATTTTTTTACAGCAAATTTCGGATGAACCAACCGTTGAAAAGACGAACATTATTCGCCAGATTCATATGTTAAATGCCAAAGCCCTTTTCACAAACAAAGACTTTTCGGAAGCAATGAAGGAGTTTGAAAAGGCGGCCGTAGACCCATATGATGTCATCCGATTGTTCCCCAACCTAGGGCCCGAACCAAATCAAGGTAATGAAAATTTACATGTCCCTGTGCCCAGTGTTCCGATGCTAGAGGAAACCGATCTGGAGTATGCCTACGAAGCTCTAATAGAATTTCTGAGTGCTGCCCGCCAGCGGGAAGTGGTAAAGTTGCGTGATACCAAAAGCACGTCCAAATCGTTGCTAGAAATTATCGACACAACGCTGCTCAAGTGCTACCTGCAAACAAAAGATTTAATGGTGGCTCCCATCCTGCGTCTCAATCAGTGTCACTTGGTGGAATCGGAGAGGACTCTCAAAAAGTATAACAAGATCTCAGAACTTATAATTCTCTACCAGATGAAAGGCAAGCATAGAGATGCCCTTAATTTGCTTAAGGATCAAGCAAGTCGAGAGGGGTCAGTTTTGCAGGGTCGCGAGCGAACAATTCGATATCTCCAAGAGCTGGGTTCCGACCATCTTCAACTGATATTCGAGTTTGCTGATTGGGTTTTGCAGGAAAACCCTGAGGAGGGCCTAACTATATTCACAGAAGAGTTAATCGAGGTGGAATCCCTGCCGCGTGCCAAAGTGTTGGACTTTTTGGTAAGCAAACACAAGGCCCTGGTTATTCCCTACCTAGAGCACCTGATCGCAGTGTGGAATGATGAGAACACTCTGCGCCACAACGCTCTGATCAAACAGTATTTCGATAAGATTCAAAGAATGTTGACTGAAAAGGAAAAAGGGTACGTGAACACAGTTCAGTTTGACAATTTAATCATCTCTTATTTTTTCCAGGGAGGATGTTCCTGAGCTTAAGACCTTACGCGAGAAACTTTATAAGATGCTCAAAGAATCCGATAAGTATTCACCCGATCGTGTGCTAGAGGATTTTCCTACAAACATTCTTCTGGAGGAAAGAGCGCTGATTCTGGGCCGCCTTAAGCAGCACGATAAGGTGCTGGCGATCTTTATACATGTTCTGGGAGACGTGTCTAAGGCAACGGAATATGCTGAAGCCAACTACGAAGAGGACAATGAAATATTCCATACGCTTATTAAGTGCATCCTAATTCCACCTAAAGAGCCACTTTACGTAGGAGTTCCATTGCATACAGATTTTGCCACGGTCAATAGAGAGCTAGCATTGGAGCTGCTTAACAAATACGCCACTAAAATGAATCCATTTGATGTTGTCCCGGTAATTCATTGCTTGAGCTTCCTAGCGTTTATTTTCTAATATTAAATCTCCACAGCTCCTCCCCGATGACATGCCGCTACCTCACATTGAGCAATACCTCAATAAATCACTTCGCCACATACTGGCCGATAAACACCAGTCGCTAATCATGCGTGGTCTGCTCGAAGCGGAGTCGAGCCGCCTGGAAAAGGAGTTGCAGGCCAAAGAAAATATCAGCTTTGAAGTCAACGAGTTCACGCTGTGTTCAGATTGCGAAAAACCTTTCAATATTCCCCGGAGATTCGTTAGATTTCCCAATGGTGATATAGTACATCTATCATGCTATGATCGCCTTGCACAGGAAGCCGGTCAAAAGCAATAATAGTTACTATTTATATTACTATAAATTTATTCGTATGTTGCGATATGTGATATGATAAAGATAATATAGTTTAAAATAAATAAAACTTTTTATGCATTGAGTATTTCATGATATAATAATGAAACTTGAATGAAAACATTAAAAATTTGTTGTATATTTAGCAGCATATTATTATTTTCCCCTAAACTTTCATTTTCCATCAACCTTAACTTACTTTCATTAAATTACAAATATTTTCCAGGAGAAACCCTTAAATAGAACGAAAACCCATATTGTACATATTTATTTTTTATATTTACAAGAAAATGCTTTGCACTGGAATGGTTTTAGGTTTCCTCACTTCCATCCATGAGGCTATCTCCATCCAGGGAGTCATTGCAAATGGAAAGATCCGATTCTGACTGCGCTCGACTGAGCGGGGGCATGGCTCCGGATAGGGAGAGCGATTGCTTGCTATCGTCGTTATCTTCATCCTGTAGGCTGGGCGAGACGGCAGTACGTCCCGTCGTGGGGTCAGTTGATCCTGCATGGCTCGCGTTAGCTGAGCTTGTCTGATTTCCTAGCATAGTTGTTCCTGGGAGCTGCGTCTGTCTGATCAAAGCCAACCGCTGTTGCGTTAGTTCTAAATGATGCTTGCGCCACTTAATGCGTCGATTCTGGAACCACACTTTAACTTGCGCCTCCGTTAGCTTTAGGGTGTGGGCCAGGTAGAGCCGCTCCGGGCCGACCATGTACTGCTGCCGTTCAAATTCCGCCTCCAGGCACTCCAGTTGTTCGGGCGTGAATATGGTGCGGACACGTTTGTTTTTAAGGGCACTCTTCTTGTGCGAATCTAAAAAAAAGTATGATCGTATATACTTTAATCAATGGGGCCTAATCAACCAAAAGAGTCGTGTGAAGATAGCTACCAGAAGTCGGTGAAAGATGAACGAAAAATCATTATATCTTTTATGCAAATTTTACTGCCTTTTGAATAATACCAAAGGATTAGAAAATTTTACCAATCGCATTGAAAAAAAGTTCTGGAACGGAGTTCCACATTCATTAGGGACTTTAAAAGAACCTTATTCGAGAGTTTTCAAAACTAATTTGAAATACTTTTCGCTTTTATTTCAATGATTCGAAAAGAGCGTAATTTTTGACATCCGCACCCATGTTAATGCCGCGCTATATGGGCCTGAACGATAGCTCCTCGTCGTCTGGCAACCTCGGTCCTACAGTTCAAACTCCAGCCTGGGCTCCCCGCCCACCACAATGGCAGCCCACACAAAGATGCGACTGCTGAGCAAATTGGAGCACAACATGCGTCAGAGTTAAGGTCAGAGAGGGCAGGATATCAACAGCCTGCTGCACACGGCGTCCTCAGGTAATGATATTGTGACGCCCACGCACGTTAAGGCCCATGTCTCGCCGCCCCCGTCCTCCAGCAGCTTGAGCGGGAGCTCCTCCGGAAAATGCGACTCCTCCCTGCCGGGCAGCACTCGGCCGGAACGCAACTTGTGGAGCCGTGCCGAAATGCTGGAGATGCTCAATATTATCCAGAACATTAACGCCCTGGTGCAGCTAAATGATCGGAATCAAAAGAATGAGGATGTGTTCCGTCAGATCGAAGAGGTGATGCGCAGCAAGGGTTATGTGAAGAAGTCCGGAATACAGATCTGGACTATGTGGAAGTCTCCTGAAGTCTACGTACAATACTACCACGCGCCACGTCACTGGGATACCGAAGGTCGTCCCGGAGGAGGTCGGAGGAGAGTGCTCTGCCGCATGCTCAGCGGTGAATGGCGCAGTGGGAGCTGGAATTCAATGGACAGTTCTAGAACGCAGGGCGAGAACCCTAAGGAGGACATTCAGGGCGTGGAGCATCCCATTTTCGGCTTTCGACTGGGACCCATTAAACCAGCACCAATTGATACAGGTAATTAATATTATTCATTTGACATTTTATACTCATAAATAGTAATATTCATGATTCCATAAATTAAATACCAATAGGTGTCATTAGCGTTGCTAAACATTTTATTCAACACCCTAAAAACGAGTGAGTGAGTATCGTTTCAGAAGGTTATTTTGGTCCGACCGTATAAGGTCGGAGATGTCTCCTTCACTGCAATTAGTTTGACAATAGCCGTCCTATGTGCATATGCAGACGTCAAAATTTTATTAGCTTGATTATTTTTGGTCTTCCCAATAATACGGCCCACAGTATTAATATTATTAATGGGTAAAGTACATGTTGTGATGTACTTGTTTTCTTTGATGCAAAAATTTTTTTTAGGGGATCCCAAAATCTTTGGGGGTTGGGGGGACTCTTAGGGATATGAAGCGGGCAAAATTATGCAAATAATGATATTTTTCCTTTGATCTTTGTACTTAGCTAAGCATTAACTCACCCGACTTAAGCTTCTCGCGCTGGAAACTGAGGCTAGCCTGTTGCTGGGCGTGGTGCTGCTGGTGAAGTTGCTGTAGGCTCTGCAGGGCTGAAGGCGCTGCTCCCACGGCGGCAGCAACCGCCGCAAATCCTGTCTGGTGCGGATGTCCACTCAGATAGCGGCCCCCAGCGCTACTATCACAGTTGAAGTTGTTTACACTCTGGCTGTTGATGTTGATGTTGTTGGTGTTGCTAGTATAGCCCTTGTTTTTGCCGTTATTATTGTTCTCGTTGTTGTTGTCGTGTAGGGACAGGTTGATGGCATTGTTGTAGTCCTTGCGCTGGCCCTGCAGGCCCAAAATGGCGGCGATGGTAAAGGACTTGCCCACGTCGAGGGAGGAATGCGCCGCTGCCGCCTCAATGAGCTGCGCGTGCGACGTCGCAGTGGCAGCCGCCGCCAACTGTTCCCGGTGGTTGCTGCTGCTAATGCTGTGGTTGCTACTGTTGCTGCTGTTGCTGGTGTTGCTGCTGCTCGTAGTCGGTGGGTGGCTGTCCGGGTGGTGGAGTTGCTGATGATGATGCTGCTGCAGTTGATGATGATGCTGCTGTTGCAGATGGTGATGCTGCTGCTGCTGCTGGTGCTCCATCTGGTACGAACTTTGACCTGCCGAGACGGCCGCCGCCGCGGCAGCAGCTGCTGCCAGCGCCGCTGTGGGCAGCGCATGATGTGGTTGACCATGTGTAGGGATTGCGCCTGCAACTCCTACTCCCCCTGTCCCTGCTCCGCCGCTGGCCTGTGTGTTATGCAATGCCAAAAAGTGCGACAAGGGATTTGCGTGATATTTGGAAGGATTCTGCAGCATGCTTAGGTATTTGCCACTGTCTCCAAGTTGTCGCTACGTCGCCTCTGCAAATAGGCGAAATGCCAGAGCTTAATTGTTGCTTCAATGCATTGTTGTGTTGGTGCTTGGCCGGGTGTCAACGACTTCCCGATTAAATCCACAGTTAAGTGAAATGTGATCCTTGCCTGGCGCAATCGCTCTACCATGAAGTGCTTGGTCAGGACTGGTCTGAGATTGAACAATGTCAAAACAACGAGTTAGCGAGATGGCCTCTACTTAATGCTTTCGCTACCTATTGAAAAATATAACTATTTATCTAAAATATTTGTATTTGGATTATAAACTCTGAAATATATACTTAATTTTTCAACTGCTAAAAGCAAATTTTTGATAAAATACGCCACATTTATGCAAATAGAAGCTTAACTAGTTCTAAAGATTAAATAGTAATGTCCCAAAGCTGTCGAGTTTCTGTGTTTTACATTATTTAGTAAACCCAATCCTCTGTGATTAGTATTAAAGCAGTTAGTTTTTGGCAGTGCATCCATTTGCTCTGTCTGCGCGTGCATTCATTTGCTTAATTGCGTGCCCTCTCCTTTGCACACAGTCCATGATTCTACTCGCCGCAATACGATAGCCTAATTGAGACTTTGTCACAGCTTGCTGCTTCATTGTGGCTGCATTTGGTGCTGCTGTTTCAGTTGCTGCTGTTGTTGGTCACCCAGGTGCGTGAACTATCCCCAATCCCGCCCATCAACTCAGATGTCGGTGCCATTGTTTGTGCCGCAAGCTAAATGTGTGAATGTCTCAAGCTGAGTTGAAGCAGATTTAACTAAATAGCTAACATCGTGCTCCAAATGAGCTTCATTAAGGAATGCAAATTTGGTGTAACAAGTGGATTTCTAAAGGCTCAAAGGGAATTCCCAAAGATGCTACTGCAAGATACTGCTCTCTCTAGCTCGATTTTAAGCAATTAAAACGTGATTTTGAATTAAAAAGAAATATATATTTCTAATGAAAATTCAAAAATCAAGGGCTTATCAAAGAATAGCTTCAATCATGTTCGGATCCCTTTAGATTCTAAACTGACTACATGTTAGCTACTATGTTAGCTACTATTGATTTAAAATAAATATTTATAAACTAAATACATAAACTAAAAAAAAAATTTGAAAAAAAAAATTTCTGAGCACTTAGCCGAAAATATCGAATCGACCATTGCAATTACACAGGCCGACAATTTCCAACTTTTTTTTTCCTCCACGCATAATTTTACCTGCTCCATAATCTTTAGGCTCCCCTGAACCAAAGTCCAGAACAAACATAGGTTCTATCACCCACCGTTTCCGCGGTACACCTAAGAGAAGAAATTGATCAAATTTTACCATATATTGAATTATGTAGGCCGTGAAATGGCTACGACCATCATTGTTTCCAGTACATATCATTTTTGAAATGTATGTGTACCAATTAAAATTAAAAAATGGTAACTAGCAGTTACCATATCTTTGGAATACTCATCAAAAGTTGAAATCTCAGATTTTCTACGTTAATTTTTGCTCTTCTATGATTTTTCCCCAAACATTTTTCTATGGAAGATTTTTATTTTCTTATTGAAATCAGTAGATCATACCATGTTTTAATTTTGGATTTAAGGAAAAACTCGAAATAATTTTATTGAATTTAATATAGGTGGTTCAACAATATTTTCTTAAATTAAATTGGAGTTTTTAATCTCATATTTTCAAAAAGTCATGGCTATCTACAACTTCTGTAAAGCTTTACTAAACAAGCTGAACCTGCAATAGATACGTTTTGAATATAGAAACAGTTTTAGATAGCCATGACTTTTTGAAAATATGAGATTAAAAACTCCAATTTAATTTAAGAAAATATTGTTGAACCACCTATATTAAATTCAATAAAATTATTTCGAGTTTTTCCTTAAATCCAAAATTAAAACATGGTATGATCTACTGATTTCAATAAGAAAATAAAAATCTTCCATAGAAAAATGTTTGGGGAAAAATCATAGAAGACCAAAACTTAACGTAGAAAATCTGAGATTTCAACTTTTGATGAGTATTCCAAAGATATGGTAACTGCTAGATACCATTTTTTAATTTTAGTTGGTACACATACATTTCAAAAATGATATGTACTGGAAACAATGATGGTCGTAGCCATTTCACGGCCTACATAATTCAATATATGGTAAAATTTGATCAATTTCTTCTCTTAGGTGTACCGCGGAAACGGTGGGTGATAGAACCTATGTTTGTTCTGGACTTTGGTTCAGGGGAGCCTAAAGGTTATGGAGCAGGTAAAATTATGCGTGGAGATTTTTTGCTGTTGGCCTGTGTTATTAATTGTATTCTTTAATTCTAAAGTTAATACATGTTTGGTAATTCGGCTTCCAATTAAAATGTTAGTTTAAGTAGCTGGCCCAAAATGTTTACTAAAATGTCTAATGAAATGTAACTATTATACGACTGAAACTTTAATTACAAAAACCAGAATTAAAGTAGTTCTAATTTTTACAAAATGTATTAAATTTGTACAAGTATCTTAAAATAAAAAAAATATTAAATTTTACAATACAAAAAATGGTTTATTTATTTTTCATGGTATTTATCATATCCACCGATATTAATATATGTATATTAATATCCTATCCGCCATATCTGAAAATACCGTCGGCAGATTTCGTTATAAGAACTTTCATTCACTTTTTTTTTAACAAACCTTTTTAATGCAGTTCCGTGTGCATTGAATAAAGTTTTAACTTGTATAAATGTAAATTGTAATCCAAAAAACGTTTACAATTTCGCACTGTAGAATGAAACACTAGCACTTCGTCAAAATAGATAGTTTATCTTCGATATCACGATTTTCCGACGGTACTGCAAAAAGTGTTGCCTACAATTCAGCGCCTTCCGGAAGGCTGGAACGGAAATCGAAGTAAAAATGGAAGATACTTGTAACTTCCGGTGAAGCATGCGAACGCGTTCGTGTTGCAAACTCAACTGAACTCAAAAGTTCGTGGCCGTAAAATTTTTACAATATCTGTAGACGTGGGCGCTGACGCCGACAGAGGCAGCTCTGCTGTAGCGTAACTTTGTGTCTGTGTGTGTGTTCGGGTGAGTGATTGTTTCTGTTTGTGTATGTGTGCTTAGGAGAGTTGTGATTTTTCTCGGGAGCTCATCCTTTGTGTTTTTTTCTCTCAAAATACAGCTATGATTACGTTGAAAGCATTTTGATATTCTACAAGCTGCACATGCTTTGAGAAAAATAAGTAAGGAATATACCATTGATCGTGTTAAAATTAATAACGAATAATAAGAAATAATTTCCATATTAAAATATATAACAAACATTTTGATGAACATAATAAAATTTTGTACATATTTTCAAAAAGTGGCACCATTGAAATCTTATCAGGCTGACCTTGACTATAAAAGAGACCAGGAAATGCTGGAACAAGAAGGAGCGAGAGGTGGCAGAGGCATAACAACATCATCATCATCATTTTTCAGAAGCAACCACCAGACAGAAAGACAGGCAGTTACATAAAAACGAATCACCCACCGAAGTGATTCAGCCATCAACCAAGCCACCACCCACCACCCACAATTCACCAACCACCACCCAAGCCTCCCACCTATCAGAGCAGCCTTCCCATTCTCGTGCCACCACGCCTGAATACTCTCTGTACGAGTGTATGAAAAGTTATTGAAATTATGAAATAAATGGATAATTGGCTTGCTCGCCTCATCTCCCTCGCTCTCACACACTTGCGCTTGTTGAGTGGGCGGTGCCAGCCACAGCGGAAATAATAAATGACAAACAATATGGCGCTGCTCGACTGATAATAATTTTTGATTCAGTGGCAACTACGTTTGGGGAGAGGCGGTGTGAGGACAGACATAATTAATGAAGCAATAAGCGAATAAAAATAAGCAGTGTTTTTCTTTTCCTTCTCCACATTTTATTCTTTTGGTACACGTATTAAAAGGACATATATCTAAGTATTATTCCATTAAAAATAGTATGAAATCAGACTCCATTAAACTAACACGTTAAATTTTCCTCGTTTTAAACACGATTTAGTTAGCCGTTCAACTAACCCATCTCCGACAAGGCCCGCCCGGCTAGCCCAATTAGCAAACTTTAACCAACTACCTCCCCAAACGAGCTTTCAATTTACCGTTTGATAAACTACAGGGAATGCCAACGATCATTACGCCACTAGCGCAATGGCGAAGAAGAAGGCCTCATTTAGCTGCCATCAAAGTAAATCAATGCGAGAGGATGCAGCAGAGGAACAAAAAGGAAGAGCTTCAAAAGAATAAAAGAAATGGTTAATGGCGGCGTAAGTTCTGGCTCCATTTTCCTCTCAAATTTCGAAATACCCACGAGAGACAAATTCGAAAATCAAAGTCAAAAATGATGGTTTAAGAACGACGGGTACATACAACAGTGAAGATGCGGGGGCAGATCATCCTTTGGAGTGCTCCACCGTCACGTTTGTCGTTTCAATCATCATTAGCACTAATGTACCCACAGGAATTGGGCCGCCACTTGACGCTGATGCTGATGCTGACGCTGTCGCCGACGTTGGCCCTGGAATGGCGGCCGCATAAGCTGCGAATCCTGAGTACTATAGACAGAGAAAGAGAGAGCCGAAATCTCTTTTTTAAACCTATCACCCACACCGATAAAAACTCCTTTGTATACATACTCTATATATGTACATAGTTAATTTTTCGTTTATTTACCACAAATTTTAATATTTTTATGCATAACGAGTTAAAAGCAGCAACAATAACGAAAGCCCCAAACTACGCACATATATAAGTACATATAACTTTATTGGCTACTGCGCATGTCTAAAATTGGGACAGGAGAGATGGGATAAGGAGAGGATAACAGGGGGCCTTCTGGTTCTGCCGGCGTCGCCATTGTTGCTGAGCCCTGGCCTTTTGATAAACTTCGTCGTCCTCGCTCTCCGGCTGTGATAAGCGAGAGGGGACAGTATCTCAGTAATGATGATGATGTCTCTTTTTTCGGGCTGGGAGGGGGTCATATCGGAGGGATCGTTGCCATAACCATAACATTTATTTATTTTTATTAAATAAAATCCAAGCAGCACAGAAGCATTTTAATGTTAGCTAATAAATAAAACACAAACAAGAGCAAGCGAAACTTTTTTCATTATGAATTATTACGACGAAAGGGCAAGGAAGCGAGGGAGGAACACGAACGAAAGAATGAGGAAAGGGAACGGAGGAGCCCAGGAAGGCGACTGGGAAAACTGCCAAATGAAATTACCGTTAGTGAGTTCAGGGCGCATTGCGGGTTTCATTAAAGCTACGGTTGACTTTACATTTCTGACTTTTTACTTTTATAAGAATAAATATTTTTTTAAACATCATGGGCAACACAACGTATGAATAATAAAAATTGCTATGCTGGTTTCATTTCATGTTCCTATAATACTTTTAGCATTAAAATAAACTTTGTTTGATGCATTAAGTGAGAAATAAATAAATATTGTATGGAAAACGAATTTAATGATGCGTTATTTTTATTGACTATCTTGAGCCTGCCCTGTTATCCTTTTCTATTTAATGAAAATATTTTTATTATTATAGAGCCGCATGGCGTTGGTTCGCACACACAGTCACACAAGAGCAAAATGGCTTTCCGCCTATATCCTTCCCCTGGATGGCTCCATATCTGGGCAGGGCTTAATTTTATTAGCCCTCTTTCTTGGCTCTTCTCCGCCCTGTAACAAGGCTACATTCATTTACCAAGCGAACATCATCATGAGCTTGAGCGCCCAGCTTCCATATCCGTTTCCAGCCCGTTTTTTCGTCCTTTCCTTTATCTTGGCCACTGGCTCACAACAAAATGGACTCAAAAATGTGAGAGGAGCAAAACATTTGTGGCATGTTTTTAATAATGTTGTTTATAATGTTGATTTTTCCTCAATTTTATTTCCCCACTTTCTTCTTGTTTTTTTCGCATTCCCCATCTCATTTCTTTTTGATGTTTTTTCATAGAATTCATTTTATAGGTTGAAATGTTAATCTCTTTTTTTATGGCTATTTACGTAACGGTAAATACATACTTCATTTTATTAAGCTTTATAGCTGTTGAATTTTGGAGTCCCCTTCAAGCGTCGAATCAAAGCGAATTCAAAAACTAATTACAAAATCAAAACTTATAATGAGAGGCAAATTAGAAATTTTTCAATTGCCCTCAAAATCGGATAACAAACGGCAACAGCAACAACTCCATCAAATCAGGTAAAAGGGCAGCCATTTTGGGATTTTAATTAAATCCCGTTATTCCGTTAGCTCTTACGCCGTATTTGCAGCCACTCGGCCATATTCAAAATGAGTTTTTGGTCCTGGCTTGTTACGGCTTTGGTTTTAGCCGAAACGTTCCACTTTGCGCGGATGGCGAGCCAGCCACTCAAAACAAATATTTTTGCCCCTTTCCGTTGTTTTCAGACCACCAAAAATTAATTTTAATTTTTTGATTTTCTTTGCGCTGTCCAAAATAATGCAAAACCCAACACAAATTTTATGGCTGCTTGTCATTGTTTTAATTGGAAATTTATTTGGTTATCTTAGATGCACTAATAACTTTTTAATTTGCATATTCCGCTATGGAAGGGGCGATACAGATACGATTAAATTCATCAACCACATTGAGTTGTATCAGTTTAAAGTTTGATATTAAATATAAAAATGGTTAAGAACGATTTTGGACCCGTTTTTACTAATTGGAGAATAGTAACAACAAACCAAAAAAATATATCAAACAAATGAAATAACACCATCTTACCACGATCTAGTTTAAACATATTTAGACCTAGCCTTAAACTGTTTGGACATTCAAAGCACCTTTGAATGGCCGTGACTTCGGCACACTTTCGTTTACCTTACAGCTACGCACAAAACTTACTACCAAGTAAGGAGGATGAGGGAGAATTAAATCGCCTACAGATAAAGGACACACACAATGGCACCAGGGTCACAAGGAAGGAAAAATCATCCCCTCAGTGGGGGAAACGCGCGTTGGATCTATTCTCTCGCTCGCTCCTAGTAGTCCCAGTCTCTGGCGGGGTTCTGAGGAGTTTGCTTCGCTCATAAAGCGTTGGAAATTATGGAAATTAATTGAAATTCCAAGGATGCCGTTTGCTCTTTTGCTGAAACCAACAAATTACCATCATTATACGTATGCCGCCTCCCTTGCCCCTCGTTTTACCTCATTATTTGCATCTCCCTCTGGTAGACATGCCGTTCAACTTCGCAAATGCCAAATGAGCTGAGCCGCTTTGACGTTTCCTAATTTTAACAACTGCGGTTCACCAATAGTTTGTGTAAGTGTACAAATATGCGCATATTATATTTGCGTGCATTACACTTTATTGGTGTTTAATTAAGCTAATTAATTATCACATGCTCACTCACTGAACAAAAAACTGCTAATTTTGGTGAGATTTGATTGACTGCCGCAGAACTTAACTTGTATCTGTTGGGTTATGGCAGAACAGCTGCTTTCACTCCACCCACTTAAACAGCCTCTCTCGCCCAGACCCGCTTTCTGCTACAACAACTACGAAAAAAGTCATATTAAAAATCATTCGCTTGTGAAGATCAAAAGCATTCTTTTTCACCGAAATGCCATGAAGAATGAAGCTTGCGTGGCTTGCATGGAGTGAGGTGGGTGGATATCCTGTAAGTGAGCGGCTTTCGCCCGATGGCATTGTTATAGTTGGTGCTGTTGTTGTCTGCTCAGCCTCTGCCGCTGGCATCGCTTCTCTCAAGTATTCAACCAAAAATGCATGGCACACATCCCCGTACACCCTTACATGCACCTATAGAGCCCACCTATACAAAGGCAGCACGAAAGTGGGAGTGGGTGGGAGTGGAAAGCCGTTATACACGTTCAAGTCCTGTGTGTGCGTAAGGATGCTCGTTTATTTATTTATGGTTTTTTCTCATTCAACCACCCACATCAACTGCAAAAACAATTTCATCCACATATACGCCCATATATAAATATTTCCGTCGATGTGTGAGTGAACATTTATTAAATATTATTGCTCTTGTTTTGCGCTCTACTTGTCTTTTTTATTGCCCATCGATGGCAAGTGGGCGGATAACTGTCCTCCATCCTTCCCTGATTCATTTTCATCTTCCTCTTATGGGAGCTGGTACATGTATGTATGTATATATGTGTGTATGTATGCATATAATTGCCTTTCTGGTTGTTGTTCTTAGTACTTTTTCCCTTGTAGCGTTTATTAATTGTATCGGCTGCCTACAAATGAATAACGGTTAATCAATACGCGAAAATACACTGAAAAACAGTCGGTTTGGGAAACAGAAAAAAAAATTATGATAATAATTAAAACGCATAAAGTCGAGGGATCATGGTCCATCCGACTTATATAGTAGCTGCAAACAAATGAACAGGCACACCCTTCTTTTTGTAGACAATAGTTTTAAAATGAAGAGACTAGTTTGCATACCCACACCTTTACAAATGCTGTTGTTGTATGTTTTAAAACCAACAGCACAAACATTAACATGTAAGTCTACTAAGCGAAACAGAATAAAAAGTCGATAACATCTCAAAAAATCGTCCGATTTGGATGAAACATATATACATATTTCATTTTGTGTGGGGAGTGGGCGTGTCAAATATTTGCTACACACTTGGTCTACGTGGACTAGGAGTATATGTGCCACATTTGATAGCATTATCTCTTATAATCTCCGAGATCCACGCGTTCAAAAATAAAACAAGCAAGAATGGCTATAACTTTTCTAAAGTACCGCCGATTGGGCTGTAATTTGTGTTCCAGAAATAAATTATCCATAGGAGTAGTTCATTTGAGGGGCGGTGGAGGGCGTTGCAAACATTTGAAGCTATCTGGACCTGCGCTTCACTTATAGGTTTATTAAGGCATTATCTTATAGCTATATCTCTACTCAATCTCTGAGATCCACTATATCCACTTGGCTGTTGCTGCTGAACAAGAATAATGCGGTCGGAGATGATTTCTTCTCCCCGTTAAACGCATTCACACAATACAATATACCCTTTTACTCTACGACTGCCGGGTATAATAACACGTCCTGCAAGAGTATAAAAAGATAATATCATTCTATCCCAATAAATCGAATTATCAAAGTGATCACATTATTTAAGAACTACTTCGGATTTCGATTTATATAGAGTGGATTTCGATTTTATTGAATTATCATTGAACTTTTTAAAAGACACCTTTTGTTAATTTTTAAATTTAATTAACTTTCAAAGATTTTCATCAAAGTACGGGAAAATAAATTAGTAGTAAATCAAATAAAAATATTATATTTTGAATTAATATTAACAAAAGGCAGATCTTAGAAACCGCCGTAAATCACAAGCCAATTATGTGCTGCTCATCAATCCGCTCCATTAGATTCGCTTATGAAGCATCCTGCACCTGCATCTGCACCCGGAGACAAACAAGCAATCGCATTTTCTACAGTTCCCATGGACTGCACGGCGTAATCGCATTGTGGCATTGACGCAACTTGCGGCACAAATAAACCACCCCGCCGCTTACTGACTGTGGATCCGGATTCCCCGACTTAGGCCATCATCAAGTGGCGCAAATTACAGATCAAACATGCCAGGGAGGGTAGTTGCGTTGTTTTGGGTGACCATTTGTCAAGAAGGTTGACAACATTACGCTGGAAATTAAATAGCGTAATAAAAGGGTGACTTAATTTGTTTTTTTTTTCTGTGCCGAAAGTCGCAGCCACTTGCTACACGAAGGGTTTTAAGCGGGAGATGAGCTGTGAACACGTGTTTGTTTTCCAATAAAATATATTTCTATATATTCTAATAGATGCCTGACCGTAGTCTTTTATAGGCTGTTTCGTCAGGATATTGAAATTGTTGGCATTGTCAACCCCGCGCGACAATAAAAGCGACAATTACGCGTATCTAACAACGAGTGAAGGACGGAGCGGAGTAAGCCCCGGAGACCAGAACCAGTCCGGGAAGCTTAGATTTAAATAGCTGATAATCCTTGAGTTGACGCGTGACGGGCAATTGCCCGGTATTTTATTAACAATTTAAAAAATAAAAGTCAGCTTTTAATCTGGGCTTACATAGATTCCTTTGAGATAAATCTCAAGTAGTTGCTTTAATATAAACTGTATGAAGAACTATGTATTTCGAAAAGATTACAGGGTTTACGCAACAAATTTAAAAACAAGAAAGGAAATTTAACTTAACGATGAAAGTTGTTTACTCGTTTAGATTGTTTGGTTGGTAACAACTTAGAAAAGATATTGGTTTTTAAATTTTTATGTAACATGAAATTAAATTGTTGAAAATATTCTGCTTAAGAATCGAATGATTTTTGGAGAGATACAAAATTCGATGAAGGTTATGCTGCTCTTCTAATATATTCATAAAATTCCGGGGATCATCCAGACAGCTAATTTGGAAAAAAATATAAAACAGTTTATTTGGTTTTGTAGCGTTTTTGTCTCTTAAGCGTTAGAAGAACATACTATATATATTCTAAGCTGGAAAATAATAGTGTTCACTCAAAAATTAAAAAATTAATTAATAATATTAATAAATATAATTAAATTTTCTATATTTATTTACCAACGCATTCATCCGTCCTAAATCTTCTCGATCAAACTAAATATTAAAATGTGATATGATTAAATGTCTAATTCAATTTCAACCCATCACAAGAAAATAAATGCCACTTAGAAAAACTTACGTTTTGATTTTACCCGTCACAATATAATTTCCCAAGCTGCCCACAAATCAGCGCTGAAAAGTATGCTCTAAATTTCGCTAAAGTGGCCCTAATAAGTTAATCAAACTAATTGCAGCAGTTGAAAGATGTTGAGCCGAGAGGGCACTTGCCACAAGCAGGGGAAACGAGGTAAATATTTCCCTTGCCCGTTGGCAGCTATAAATTCCGCACATACCCCAGCCCCCACCACAGTTCCGTCGACCCAACTAAGTATGTTGTAAACCATGAAAAGGGTTGTTTCTCGTGGCTCCCTTGCCGGCTTTGAAATTCCGGAGAAGCTGCTGTTGCTGCTGTGACATGAACATGTTAATTGCCGTTGCCAGGCTTAGTATCAGGATTCGTAAAAACTCTGAACTGTGGCCGAAACAGACTTGTTCTGCAAAGTTCTGCAAAAATTTACGCACGTTTTGTTTCGTTTCCTTTTAATTAAAAGTCCAAAGGATTGGGGAACGTTATGGTTATAGCCAATGGTCAGTTGAGCTTTGTTAAGCTTTCTAAATTGGCTAAAGAGCTCGACTCTTTGGCATTGGCGGTGACTTGGCAACAATCAAGTCCAGGGCTTGCATTTCGAAGGACGGGAAAAAATAGCTTGAATATGTTACATATGAGGCGACTGTATTCATTAGGCAACTTTTATCCACTTTTGAGGCAGTGGTAACAATAACGAAACTGTAGGGGGACATTTTTATATATTTTTTTTGCAAACTTTGGCATAAATCGCGTAGTTATAAACTTTATTTATAATTAGACGTATAAAGTTTCAACAAAATAACATTTGTTTTAGGATTTCATTAATTTTACACAGCTTCCTTATAAATATTGTACGTATTCTATTTGCAGGACAACGTAGATTAATTTGGTTTATTAAAAATTACGCAAATATTCCATAAACCTTATACTTACTTACTTTATTTACAGAAACTTTTTCCTTTTTAGGTATAAATGTAAGGAGTTTTAAAGCTAATAAAAATAAAATTTAGAATTTCAATTATCTGATTTATGAACATCTATTTAGCCTTTACCAATCCTTCACCATAGTATGCCGTTAGAGCCACCATTCGCGTATCTAGATAATTATGCTCCACCTCGCACTGCCCTCCAGGTCCACTTAAGGCAATTACCTGACTCATATTCGAATTTCGAGGCAAAAAAAAGCCTACTTTGCTCGAAAGATGACGGGCAAGTTTCATCAAGTGGGTGGCTCCCACGGGAAGCAAATTTCGTTCAATGTCGAAGGTGCTCTGTTTTTGGTAATCAGGGCCTCCCCACGGAGGACTAAGAAAAACCATATCTGGGCGTAACTTTGTGCTAACGGCGAACTGCAAGAAATCAGCATGGATAAACTCGATCTTGTGGGAAACCCCATAGATACAAGCATTGTGCTTTGCCATCGACAGCTTCTCCGCATCGATATCAATGGCAATCACCCGTCCGCAAGTATTAGCGAACTGTATGGCATTTCCTCCGCAGCCGCAAAAGGCGTCCACAATCAGATCACAGGCCAGTCGACGAGAAGTCTGCTTTGCAATTTTTTCGGGAGTCACTGAGAACCAGCTCTCACGATCCAGTCGAATACCTTGGTCAAAGCGTGAAAACAGAGAGAACCTCTTCATCCAGTATTTTATCATTTTGCTGTGGTTTTCGTCCCGCATAAAATCGGGCATTTTAGCCGAAAGGTTTTTTATTTTATTTAGCTTCCGCTGCTTCTTTTTTGATATCAGACCTTTCTGCACACCATGAAGTTGGTTGGCGCTTTCGTTTTCCATGATTAGATTTTCTTCTTCTTCCGTGTTACTGCTAGAATCTGTATCTTTTTTTAGTTTTTCTAATTTTTTTCTTCCCCGGGATCCAAAGGATGTCGGTAACCCCAATAACTGGAGCTGTTCCTCCTCGTTAAAATCTAAAAAGGAGTCGTTGACTCCTGAAAGGGTGTCATCATCGACTTTTTCTATAAGTTTCTTTGACTTTTTTTTTTTCTTTCTTTCCTTTTCCGATACGTTTAAGTTTTCAAAACCTTCCTCAACATCACCAAAAGTTACTTGCTGTCCAAAAGATTTGGCCAAATCGGTCTGATAGTTTTCAAAAGCACAGGAAAGTATGTGCCAAAATTTGGCATTTAAACTATTTACGTGTTTTTCCCACAGTTCGCGCCAAAGCGCTTGCTCTTCTGAATTTACAGCTTCGATTTGTTCCCTGTATTCGGGAAAACGTTTGTGCCACTTTTGCTCTACTAGTTCCTGACCCTCGAGTTCCCAAAACTCCTGCCAGGCAGCCTGCTGAACAGTTTCTAAATCGTAATTCTGCCAATCGAGATTCTCGCTAAAAGTTTGCCTGAATATGTAAAACTGCGGATTGGTACGCGAAGTCGTCAGGTAATGAGTGTTCATATCTCAGCAAACGTTCTGACCCTTAATTTTCGTTCTAGCAGATCCTCGGGAGCGTCCACAGGATGCGCAAACCACACATCGATGGCGGGAACGTGGGACAGATGCAAGTCGTCTAGGTAATGTTTATGGGCTACTCCATCGAGCCCTCGGATTCTAATGTTCTCTTTAACGCCTCTGGATGTAAGAGGGCGTTCTTTTTCATTCAATGAGTTGACAAGGATGACTTCTCCGCGAATAATGCAGTAGCAGCCGACAGTAACGTTTTGCTCGTTGGCCTTGTCTCTGGTCAAACCCAAAAGAGGAAGCGATACTCTGCCCTCGGGCAATCGGTATTCTCTGTAAGGAATATATTAGTGCTTTGATATATCAATAAGTATAGTTGGACTTACTCCGGAAAATATTTTACGCGCACGTTTTCTAGCCGCAGCTGATTGGTGTTCATCGACAGTCGACCAATCACTGCGCACTTTCCATAGTGCACAGTTGAGTAATCTTTTTTTAGAGCTACTTCCTCAACCAATAAGTGTTTAAAGAATGTACAATATTCAAACCCGTTCTCAGATTCTGTATTCATAGCGGGCTCGGTTGGAGCCTTAACAAATGTTTAACAAAACAAGAACCGACATAAACAATAGAGATGGTAGGTAAAGTTGCTTGTGAAGACATCCACCAGGATGGACCAGAACGATGCATATCGATGTAACTATCGATGACCACCCGTAACAATACATAACACTTTCCAACACTTAAAAAACATCTTGAGAAACTACCAAAAATATAGACGAAATAAGCAGCGCCGGTGTTTTCTTTAAATTTTTGTATAAAAAGTTAAATACACCCAATATGTCTTTCATGAATCCGGTCGACATGGTCGACGAGGACGCTGCCGACCTGCAGTTCCCCAAAGGTAACATATGTGCCCGACTAACCCAAAAATTGATGTTACAAGTGAAACTGTACATGCTAGGGACTTAGGTTCCGAGTGACACAAAGGTGGAGCTCTTCCACCAGTTTACAACATATTGCCTCTTTTCAGTTGATCCTTTAGGGGAACAGGAGTCACGATTTGTAGTTGCTCGACAAGATGAAGGTACCAGGACGGGATCTGTATTCTATAACGCCTACTCGCTGCATAAAAAGTTGGAAAAATTGGAAGAGCTAGCAAAAGATGTAGCCGGAGACACTGTTGTATCCACTAGCGGATTTATTCGCTGTGCCACGTGTAGGTGCAACTTGCGCGAACCATACATTAGGTGCTCCGAGTGTCTGGATATCCTGTTATGCCTGCTGTGCTTCTCGCGAGGAAAAGAGACTGCTATCCATCGCAACAACCACTCCTACATTATAATTAGGGACAGCATTCAGGTATTTGCCGAGGAGCCTCATTGGACGGCCAAAGATGAACGCATCCTACTGCAAACGCTCCGTTCCCACGGCTACGGCAATTGGGAGGCGGTATCCAACGCTTTGGAAAAGCGCCATAATCCTGCAGAGGTTCGCCGCCACTATCATGACTGCTACTTTGGGGGGATTTTCGAGCGCCTGCTTAAGTTGCAACATTCCTCGCACTGTTATTTACCGGAGAGGATGCCATATGTATACAAAATGCGCAGCCTGGATCCTCCACGCCACGATGACATCGCCTCCATGCAATTTAAAATGGGTGCCGGATATCGATGTGCACGTGGAGATTTTGATACACCTTACGACACCTCTGCAGAGAGCATACTTTCCATTATGTTAAACCAAAAACCTGGCGATGTAGATGGAGAAGACCAAGAAATCGAAGGGGAACATGAACTTATGGAAGAACTTCAGCTTGGTCTGGTACGGGCTTACAACAATCGGCTTAGGTGAGGAAAGATGATCAAACCATTATTATTGTGGATCTATATCTAAGTTCTTAAAACATAGGGAACGGCAGCGTCGATATAGAGTCATGCGGCAACATGGACTAATTCTGCCCAATCGTACAGTAAGCTGGATATCCAAGTACATGGGCGCATTTACCAGCGATTCTAGTTGCATGCGTTTTTTGGGATTCATGCAAATCTGCGATCCAATTCAATTTGATATGCTGGTGGAATCTCTGCGCTACTACAACGACTTACAAACGCGGCTCTACAAACTGTATGATTATCGACAGCTTGGTGTGCGCACTTTTTCGGGAGCCGCACTGTACTCTCGGCTCCAAAAGCAACGACAGCAGGCTCAGCGAGATTATTCCAGACAGAAACAGAACGAAGTCTATGACTGGCAGCAACTGGTTCAGCATTATGAAAGCAACAAAAATGGAGAGCCGCTACCCCTGGGCATAAGTTCCAAGATCTATACATTGAACGCGCGCCGTAAGGCTCAACCCATTGAGATTGGAGGTAGGATAACAAGATTATTTATTAAAAATTTCCTAATTTTCGATTTATTTTTTTTAGATTTGCCTGGCTATTCAAAGTTGAACGCTGGAGAGAGAAAACTTTGCAGTGTGGCCCGATTGGTTCCACAGTCTTACTTGGACTACAAAAGCCAATTGGTGTCGGAGCAGGCCAAGTTGGGCCATCTGCGCTTGGCCGATGCTCGACGGCTTATAAAAATCGATGTGAACAAAACTCGTCAAATTTACGACTTTCTTTTGGAACAGGGACATATTAGCAGGCCACAGTCCTACGGATAAATCTTTGTTTTCCTCGATATTTCACTTGTAACTTTTTTTTTATCACCATACATATTTATATATTGATGAGTGGTGTTTTTTTATCTTTTTCAGAATTTGAAAATGCCGAAACGCTGCTGATATCAGAGGTGCATATGCTTCTTGACCATCGGAAACGACAAAACGAGTCCGCCGACGAGGAACAGGAATTTTCCGAAGTGTTCATGAAAACGTACGCCTACACAGACAGTTTTCGAAAGTTTAAAAACAAGGAGACAATTATGTCTGTTAGAAGGTAAGTTTTATAGGTCTCTATAGTTTTATGCTAATATAATAGTAATGATTTTTTTCCAGCTTGCTGATGCAAAAGAAATTGCATAAATTCGAGCTAGCCGCCCTAGGCAATCTGTGCCCAGAGGCTCCGGAAGAAGCCAAGGCATTAATACCATCGTTGGAAGGCCGTTTCGAAGATGAAGAGCTACGCCAAATTCTAGATGATATCGGCACTAAACGCAGCTTACAATACTAAACTCTACTAATAACATAGGCATATATATTAAAGAATGATATGAATAAAAGAAAATTAAATATACATATATTAAAAAACAAATTTGTCAATAAGTGGCAACTCTTTGTTTACATTGATGCTACCAGAGTTTTATAAAATTACTAGTATATGTTTCTTATTTTTTAATTTTTTTTTTTAATCGTCCACATAGGTAGATACATCATAGATTTAAACGTCTTTATTGCGGTCACTTTCAAAAAGTTTTAAAGAGTGCAGAAAAGAACTTAAAAAAAATTATTTAAATTTGAATGATATGGCAACGCAATTCAAAAATTAAGAATCAAAACAAACCAATATTGCGTTAACATTTTGAGGAATCACCGCCAAAATGAATAAGGATAATTCTAGCATGCAGATGGATCCACAGCTTGCGCTGCGCCTTCTTGCCGAAGGAGCCGTGTTGGTCATCGCTGGCGTTCCCGAGGGCACGGAGTTCGGCATCGATTTGTGTGCCCACACCATTGGGCCGAATTTCCGAGGCGTGAAGATGATTCCGCCCGGCGTTCATTATGTTTGGTGCGCTTCTCGAGGACCCTATGGAGATACAGCACCGCGTGTGGGTTTCGCCCACTTCTTCCACCCGAATGAGATTTTGGTCCGCGAGTGGGACAACGAACTGGAGGAGCTGCGACCGCGAAGGATAGCGGAACCTGAGGTGGAGCGTGAGCGCATCCGGAGAAACTTGGCCCAGCTCGAGCGAGTGTTGGCTCCCTACGATTATCGATATGTATGTCCATGGAAGGATCTAACAGGAAGTGTGACGGAATCATGCGTGGAGCGCTGCCGACCTTCAGAAGGCACAATTCGCACCAATATTGAACTACAGTCATGCCCGGATGCTGAAAGGCCAAGAGGCGGGGGAGCTGGTACCAGTAACGGCAGCAAGCGAAATGCTGCTGCTAGGCTGCTTTTGGATGAAAGTGAACTTCTTCCCGACTTGAAGCCCGTAGAAGGAACGGCTCCGCGGTTTACTCCAGTACCTCAACGTGTTCCCAACGATGCTCTACCCTCCGATGTCTCCAGACATGCAATGGACTGCATTGAAGCGGTGGATAAGCTAATCTGCAGCTTTGAATCCTCCAATGCATTAATTGAAGAAGTGCAACTTGCCTATGCATTCTTCCTAGTTGGTTACTCCGTGGAATCACTGGCCCATTGGCGCAAACTCTTGGGTCTGCTGGCTCACTCGCAAACAGCGGTGACCAGTCACAAGCTCACTTATATGAAGTACAGCGAGGTGCTCGCACATCAACTGCCCCACCTTCCAGAGGAGCTGATGGTCCCAAGCCCGCATAATACAGTATACAAGGACGTACGTGAATTGCTCGTGAATCTGCATGCGGGTGGGTTAAGTGTCAGTGCCGAGCGATTAACCAAGAGGCTAGAAAAGAAGCTGGGATGGCATTTCGAGGGCCTGCTCGACGAAGATCCCGAGGACCAACCCGTAATCATTGAACTGCCGGAGGAGTGAATGGAAATTGTAATTTCAATAGTTTTAATATAACAATAGATATTAACTGATCGATTGACTTTAGCGGAGTGAGTGCTGGGTGCGTAAATAATTCCACAAATCCCGAGCCGTGCGGATGCTGACCATAAACTGGCACAACTTCGTCTCGATTAGGCAGAGAATCAAAAACTTGGCACGCTTGTCTTTCAGCAAAGACTGCAATGAGGTCTCGGCTGGTGAACTTTCATATATTTGGCCATGGAACACTTACCTCCTCGTTATTCTCTGGACCATTCTCCACCACCGACCATAGATCCTCAGACTCCAAATAAGCCCTAACCGTCATCGACCAGGCCTTATAGTTGTCCAGACCTTTGAGCTTTTCGATTTGCAGTTGCAGTGCCATATCTGTGAGCAATTCGAGCAACGTTTTGCAACTAAGCCGCAGTTTGCTTTCTTGCCACTTTCCTCCGCCATTTTCTGTCCAGATTTTCAAATATAGATATTAAAGCATTGGTATATGTGTACGGCTTTCTGCGCATCGACATGTGCGGAAAACAATAGCTTTTAGACCCAGTTTTTTTATTTGCTTCTGGGACACGGAAAGTGCTGGCCAATTGACATTGAGCTTAAGTGGACACTTTTGATTTGGCGCAGAAGCATCGTTATTGTTCGTGTATAGTAGGGCATAATCAATGTCCTATCCATATGCGTGCAAGTTTGAGTATTTGCTGTTTAGAAAGTAAAAATATACTTAAATTTTATGTCTGAACTCGAACATAAATATGATTTGGAATAGAACTGGAACATGCCCGCAAGGCAGCATATTTGATTCAACAACACTTTCTTTCTTACACCCAAATTGGATGAAATTTCTATATCAGTGCAGATATGGGATTGATTATGTATCGCAACTATCGGGTATAATCGGCCGATCAAAAAATCTCCACGCATAATTTCACCTGCTCCTTAACCTTTAAGCTCCCCTGAACCAAAGTTCAGAACAAACATAGGTTCTATCACCCACAGTTTCCGCGGTACACCTAAGAGAAAAAATTTATCAAATTTTACCATATATTGAATTATGAAGGCCGTGTAATGGCGATGACCATCATCTAGTACATATCATTTTTGAAATGTATGTGTACCAACTAAAATTAAAAAATGGTATCTAGCAGTTACCATATCTTTGGAATACTTGTCCAAAGTTGAAATCTCAGATTTTTTACATAAATTTTTTGGTCTTCTATGATTTTTCCCCAAACATTTTCCTATGGAAGACTTTTATTTTCCTATTGAAATCAGTAGATCAGTAGAAACCATGTTTTAATTTTGGATTTAAGGGAAAACGGCTATCTACAATTTCTGTAAAGCTTTACTAAACCAGCTGAACCTTCAATATATAGTTTTTGAACATAGAACCGGTTTTAGACCAAACGTTATGACATTTCCTATCGTTCAGCTATATGGCAGCTATTGGATTAAGTCGGACGATCCCGGCGTTTCCGACATATATGTACAATGCGTGAAGAATAAGAAGGTGGAAAACAAGATAGCTCCAAGATAGATCCTAATCATAAAAAGTCACGCACAATAAATCCCTAAAGTATGCAAAGAAAAAGTTTTTGCAAATTGTTCAAGGAAACTCTACAGGAATATGAAATCAACGATAATTTCTAAGCAAGTGTAATTAAACCTTTAAAAAATATATATTTCATTGTCAAGTTAAAGACCCAAATTATTGGATACATTGGAGAAATGACGTAATATTTATATAATTTAATCAGAGGTCGATATTCAGAAGCAGCCTTCGGGCAGAAATATGTACCATACATATATTTTTATCTATCAAGGCACATAAAACTTTCGGTTGGTGATAAAGAAGAACTTCCGCTCTTCTCCATATCTCACACTGATTGGCCTTGCCACGCCCTGCATCGTCTGCCCCCCAGACACGAGCCCGAGAAATTCAATTAATAATAAATTGCGACGACCAGTTGTTTTTTATGATTTTTATTTGAAATGAATACGAATGTCAGTTTAGCTGCTGGTTTCTTGTATTTGTATTGCGGTTGTTTTTGCTGCTGATTTATGCTTAATTAACTTTCTGCACGGGCCTCTTCTTTCTAGCATTTCTAGCAACTGCGAAATATTAGTCTGGCCTCTTTTCTGCGCGCCTCATTTATCATGAAGAGCTGCAAAAAAGTTCGTGCGAAACTTTCCTGTTCTGCTCTCGACCAACATTTTCCGTTGTCATTATATTTCCTCGCTAATCACGCAAACACGCTACAGATAATGCTGCTTTTGATGTTGGGGATTCAGTTTTTTTGTTTTTTGGCTAAACTAAATGGTATTTCTTTTGTTGTGGAATTGGGCTTCGGATTTAAATGCCGACAGTGTGTCGCCGGAAAGGATATTCTGGAGGAGTTTTGGGGCTGGAAGGGAGATTCTTGGAAAAATTCGAAATCTCTACAAATTACATAAGTGGTAGGCATAGAAAATATACAAGTATATATGTATACAATATATATGTACCGTTTTTTTTGTTTTTTTTTTTTTGTATTTAGTAACTACAAATACTTTTCTATATTATTAATATGTTTTGTTTGTTGCGCAAGGAAAGAGATGAGAAAAATAGACTGCGATTGCGATGGAAAACACAAAACGAAAAGCAAAAAACAGAACAAACAATATTCCCGTTCGATTTCATATGATCATGCTAAAACAAAATGTAGTAAGAGAGCAAGGAAACGTTAAGAGAAAACCAACGGTTCGTATGCGTGTTGTGTGTAATGTGGGTGTCTGTGGGAGTCCTGTGGGTGTGTTGCATGTCTGTGCGTATGTATGTGTGTGTGGGTATGTGGGTGTATGGGTGTGTGGCTGTGCGAGTGTCTCGGTGTCTGAACAATACACTTACATACATACAAATTTAAGCTTAAGAATTCGTTTTGAATTTCGCTTAACTAACATTCCTTTTTCTCATTTAATATAGTTTTTAGCTTTATTTCGGTCTTTCATTCTGGTTGCTCATTTCGTTTCGTTTCGTTTACGCTTTTATGTTTTATTTGTATTAAATTTAAATTAATTGCTGTACTCTTTCTTACATTTTCGTTTAATTTTTATGTTTGCGCTTATTAAATTGTTTTCGTTTTCGTTTTTGTTTTCGATTTTATTTTCTCTTTCTCTTTTTATTATGGGCTTAAAATTAAAGTTGTATTTTATGTGTTGCTGCTGTGTAGATTTATTTATTTTTTGATGTGAACTTGCTTTATTAGTTTAAAAATGAATGCATGCCAACTCGATGAAATTTTCATTTACTTGTGATTGTTTCTCGATTTTCATTATGTGTTTTTGTTTTAGCTTTGTTTTTGTGGTTTAAATGAAGTTTATTTGTTTTGTTTTTTTGCTTCTCATAATTAAATATAATATTTATTTAAATATAATATAATGCTTTTGTTTCTCGAATGCAAAAATTTCAAATGTAGTAGAGTGGTTGCTGTTTTATGCTTTATTTTCGGAAGCCAGCACGAGACGACGACAAGATGCCCCTTAAGTGCCTGCCACATAGTTTTTCGCGAGTCATGCAGTAGCAACAGCAGCCACGCCCACCATGCCGCCCCAGTTTCAAGCGCGTTTTATTAATTTTTAGCTTTTTGTGCTGAATTTCGGGTTGGTTCTCGTCGTTCTCTGTTCCTCGTTCTGTCGATGAATTGTTGCATGCTGGATTGCTTGTTGTTGTTGGTTGTTGATGCTGTTGCTGTTGCTTACATTATTCCTTCACTGCCCTTGTTTTTGTCGTTCGTTGATTACGGATGTTGCTGCCGTGTTGGTTCGGTGTTGTTGTTGTTGTTGTTGTGTTCTTGTTGTATGCATATATATTATATGGTATTATATTTACTTTTAGAAGGTATATAATGTGTTTTTAAATGGAAGGGCGGGGGTTTACTTAAATTACGACACATCCTGCTCTTCGGGATCCGCAATCTGGGTATCCTTCGGCTCGCCGTCACCTGTGTTGGGGTCTACTTCTTAGTGTAATATTTATAACTTAATAAATGCAACAATTTGGTTTAAGCATGTGTCTTACCTTCTGCCTGCATATCGGACGTCCATAATGTGAGGTTGTCTCGCAGCAGCTGCATGATGAGTGTAGAGTCTTTGTAGCTTTCTTCACTCAGTGTATCCAACTCGGCAATGGCATCATCGAAAGCGGCTTTCGCCAAGCGGCAGGCGCGGTCGGGGGAGTTGAGTATCTCATAGTAGAACACCTATTTTCAACATTTTCACACAAACACACCATAAATATTACAAACTATCTCTATGGCATTGCCAATTTCAAATTTCCAACTGGAACATACCGAGAAGTTCAAAGCCAATCCCAAGCGGATGGGGTGTGTTGGGGGCAGATCGTTCATGGCAATGTCGCTGGCCTCCTTGTAGGCAATCAGCGACTTCTCCGCCGCATCCTTACGATCCGATCCGGTGGCGAACTCGGCCAGGTAGCGATGGTAGTCGCCCTTCATCTTATAGTAGAATACTTTGCTTTCGCCGGTTGTGGCGCATGGAATGAGATGCTTTTCGAGCACGTTCAGTATGTCCGAGCAGATGTCGCGCAGCTCCTTCTCCACCTGTCCGCGGTAGGTTTTGATCATCTCCAGCTTCTCCTCGGCACCCTTAGTCTCCTCCTTCTGTTCGATCGAGGTGATGATGCGCCACGAGGCACGTCGTGCTCCGATCACATTCTTGTACGCCACCGACAGCAGGTTGCGCTCCTCCACAGTAAGCTCGACGTCCATGGAGGCGACCTTCTTCATGGCCTCCACCATTTCTGTTGGGATTGGGAGAATGGAAACCATTGAAAGAGCAATTCAAACACAATGGTTCGAGTGTTTTTTTTTTACATTTTTAGCCATTGGAACTTTTGCCTGAACTTGCCTCAAAAGTTCTCTGTCTAGGTCACCATTTTCCTATCGGCGACACGCCCAGTTCAATGATAAATCAAGCAGATACTTATACGCAGAGCTCGACGTTGCGTCCACGCCCGTTTTAACAAATTCAGTCATACACCCGTGGCCCATTCAGCAATCAACCGGTGATAACGGCTTCCGCCGCACTGGTGCACCAACCTAACTAGCATCATACTCCCAAAAGCGCGTCATGAATCACATGCTCGGAGCTCCGGTGAAACGGCAGCAGCTGCAAGGCGACTCAGCGGGTCCACAATGTATACATTGTTGATAACAAAACGACAAAACAGTTCGGAATCAGAGCTGAAAGACTGTAATAGTGGTGTTGCTTCCCATTTCGCATTCTGTCGCCTGCATTAGCGACCTCTCGCTCGCTCGCGGCTCCCGTGTCAGCTGCTGACGCACTTCACCCACACCCACACCCACATCCACCCCCTCAAGCAAACACCAGTGAAGGCAAGAGACGCAGCGGGACACTTGCCGGACGCCTGCCGCCTGCCTTCATTTCTGTTGTAGTAGCACGTACATGTGAGAATTTAAATTAAAGTAGCATGATTCATGCGTGCCTCGCAGTTGAACTTCAAAAATTGCTGTTTGCATTGAGACTCGTATTATGCGTTGCGCATTTTGCAACACTGTCGTGCGTTAAGGCTGTTACCAAATTGAACTTGCCAGCTAACTGTTTAAGGCCAGAACGAGGGGGGGGCTGGCTGACCAGATAGGAAATTCCCCCGCTACCCAGCACATGTTGCTTAGTAGTAATCCACTACCAATTATGAGACATGCGCGCAAGTCGGGTCATTAAATATACATATAGAACGCAAAAATCAATAAACGAGGCAACAAAAAAAATACAATTTTTGGATCCATGGCAAGACAATGCGCAGCCAAAAATAAAAATATAATCCAGAAACTCATTCCAACTATCTCATACTTATATTTCTGTCTAATATTTCACATTTTCACAAAAATGCATACTATCTAAATTCCTTTTTAGAAACAGGTAGGTAGGTCTTTAGGTATCATACATGTATACAGTTTGTAGTGTCTCCTGTGCAGGTGCACGTCAGTACCCCGTACAATAAAAGATTAAGGAAAACACAGACAAAAGGCAAAGGGGATGCCTGGAGGTTACCCCTAGCCACGGCACGGCCCGGCCCGGCCCATCCCAGTCCTCCCCCATCCTTATCAGAGCGACGTGGGTGTGTGTGGCTGTGAGGGTGTGCCCGCTTGTGTGACATAAGGGCGCAGCAGCTGAAAAAACATGCGCACATACCGTTACAGCGCAAAGAATGTGTAATTAGACAAAGAAAAGCTAACAACCGGGCCACGGAGCAGAGGCTGCTGCGAGCTGACCACTTAAATGGTGCAATTCGAACAAAAAGCGAACATCCAACAAAGCACACCTATTCCCCCCCTTCTCGATCCCATATACCTATCTATCAGTCTTATGTATGCTTTTTCGCATATTGACGACATTGACGGAAAAAGCAGTGCGCGACCTCGAAAAAAATGTAGATAGAACCCGGCGAGTGGGAACGGGAAAAGCGAAGGGGGAAACGGGCGCTAGAGGGGCAATGGGGCAGAGGGAGCACCTGAGAAAGCACACTTAAAGGCTGACGTTAATGGGTATTCAGGGGAGAGAGGACGACGAGGAATAGGCTGTGGCTGTGACTGTGCCGGTGAACCGGGAGGTGAGGTAAGTTCAGATTGGGGGCGCAGACATTGCCGGCTGGCGGCATTAGCCTGTGCCTGTGCCTGTTCTACGTATGTGTGCTCTCTTTGGCGGACTGGTGTTGGTGCTCCAGCATGAGCTCCACCGCAACCGACCAAGTGCGACAAGGCCAACGCCAAGTGCTCCCGCAAACACACACAGGCTCACAGATACGGCTCACGCAGGCGAAAATAAGAAGACAAACATGTGATACAGACACAAAGGTACGTGTGTGTGGGTTAGCAGTGGCTGCTAATAGTTGATTGACTTCTTGCGGCTTTTATGAAGGGACGACGCCGCCGTCGCCACCGCCGCCGCCTGTTAATGTTGTCAGTTTTGCAGGCAATTATCCGCCGTACTGTTGCAATTAGCCCTCCTAATGTACAGCAAACTGGGCTTGGGAGTATGCCTCTTATTTTTCGCAGGCACTGTGCAGCGACGCCGACAGTGCTAGACACTCTAGTCATCCCGTTTTAGCACAGGCAGCGGCCATCGGAAATCGTTAAGCGCGCGCTTTTTGCAAAAGCCGAAATTGTTCTTTCCCCACCCCCCACCACCCTCATTCGGCTAGTCCTATGTTTGCATTTTAAGCAGCGTTTTAATTAATTGGAGTATTTTTAATTAAATAAGCAGCAACAATAAAAGCTCCCGGAGAACACTCATCCGCGCGCACATACACACATACACAGTCCGCAGGCGCACAAACACATGCGCGTGAGCATGAGTAATGCGAGAGCAACAGAAAAAAAAAAAAATTATTTTTTCTGCACTATCAGACAGAGTTGCCAAGTGGCTGGAGAACCGATTTGGAGGCGAAGAAGTTAAAACTAGCCGCAACTAATTTGCATAAATAACGAATTAGGGAAAACCAGGGGGCGGGAAGGATGGGAATGGGGGGAACCGGCGACACAATCGATTCATTCATCGATTTTTCTCAGCAACGCCGCGCCGTTGACGCTGCGCATGAAAAGCACATTTTGAACAGAAGCAGCAGAAAGAGACATGCCCCCTCTCCCCACCCCATCCACATCGACATCGACATCCCACTGAAATGATTTTGGGTGTGGATGTAGAGGGCTCAGATATTTGGACGAAATTAATAAAGTAAAATTGTGTCGCTGCGTTTCCTTCTAGAATGATACGCCTTGACGACAACTGGCGACTACAAACAGCCCTTAGCAACGCTTGGAAATGAAAATGGAAATGTTGGCCGCGCAGCCCTCGCTCGCAACGCTAAATACACAAAATTTCGATTTGGAAAGGAACCCGGGGCCCCCACCCCCCCTTCCCCACGTTTACTCTTTTAAGATACAACTATTTTCTGTAAATTATAATACGCAATTTCGGCTTCTTTCTCTTTTCGCAAACGGAAAGACCAGCGCGAAAACCACGCGAATTTTTGCCGGTAAAAATCAGGTTTTACATTTTTCTCCTCTCCGTCTCCGTCTCCCTCTTCCAGTCTTTCTTCTTCCGACGCTCTTCTTCTTCTTGGCGTTCCTCCCCTTCCTTCTCTGCCTCACCCCTGTCCTTCGTTTCGAAGAAATACTACTCATCGACATCGGCAGCGACGCTACGTCGCACCTACACATATGAAGCCTGCCCTGCCTGCCTGCCTGCTAAATTAAAAATTTCCACTTTTCCCCAGCTATCAAATAGTCTCCTAGTTTTAAATTGGCTAACTTGGAACAATTTCGGACGTATCGGGCGACGGCAACTTTTCAGAGACCACGCGACGACGCAGCGCAACGAACGGACCCCTCCCCATGGCTGGCGCTCCTCTGGCGCTGATGAGAAAATTTTTTCCAGCCCAAGCCTTTTGGTGCACTTACCGTCGTAGCGCTCAGCCTGCTCGGCCAGCTTCGCCTTGTACACATTGTTCTCGCGCTCAGTCATTGTGTTGGTGCCTTTTCGGTAAAATTATCCACACAAAATTATTTAAATGCTCCCGGTACGTGCGGCGTCGAATTTGCAGTTTGCCAGTTGCCAGTTGCCAGTGTCTCGTCGCCTTCTTTTCTCTACTTGCTTCGGTGTTGCCAGGTGTGTGCGGAGCAGTGTTGCCAGTGTGGCTTGTAGTTGAAATGCAGCGAGCCGCCCTGTGTGCAGTCGTTGTTATTAAACACCCTGTGCCTTTTCCATCAAGTATTACCATGCTCAAGGCTTGAACTTCAAGCGACCCAAAATTGGGCGAGTTAATATTATAAATGTATTTTTCTGGGACAAGGCATACTTTTATTTTGATCCTTCCGTCTGGATCCTTAATATATTAATGTACATTTTGAATTGAAATTTAAGTTTTCTTTATTTGGGCGCGTCGATACGACAGTTAAACTGATAACTTAACTGTTTCTTATCGATGTTTATCTATTTTGTGTTGCCAATGCAGCTATCATACAAAATTTGGTCACACTGTACCAAGTTGCGAAAAAAAAATTGGGGGAAAACATTTGATAGGAAACGGAAATATGCTTATCAAATAAACCGCCACTTGCAACAGCAGGATGAGTCTCAATCTGGGGGGCTGGATACACAGTTTCACTGTGACGGACACCCAGGAGCACAAGGGAGGATACACAATCTATAAAATAACATCGATTGTGAGTACGGATATTATAAGACATAGTTAAAGATGGTTGATTTTCCGGACTTTGATAGGTCTTCCCCCGATCGGTGCCCCAGGCCCTGACCTGCCTAGTAGTGTGGAAACGATTCCATGATGTGAAAAGGCTTCACAAAGAATTGAGCCGACGCCACAAGAGCATGCAACTACCGGGAAAGCTGCCCGTGCCCACGGATAGCAGTTACTTCAAACGATTTGATGCGGTGGTCATTCAACGGCGAAAGGAATACATCTTGCAGCTCCTTGACTTTGCGGCGCAGCATCCCGCGTTGTATAAATGCGCTACCTTCACTCAGTTCTTTCAGGAGCAACCTTCGCCAAACGGGTCGCCCCTTAAAAAGCTCTATGTAGAGAGATCTTTGAGGCTGGGTCATGAGAACAGTTGCACTGGAACCATGGGAAATGGCGGTGCCGGGGCCATAGCCGATATTTGCGATAAACTTGATCTGCCTTACGACCCACGTAATGCCGAGGAAACCTCTACGGATGCACGCTGGGATAAGGATAAGGCAAACGACAAGGATGTCGAGCTTGGAACAGAACCCAAACCTGTTGCAGAGTCGAAGCCGGATGAGATTTCCAATAAGCGGGACTATCTGCGCCTTCTGACGCCCATGGCCTCTATTGAAAAAGAAGATAGTGACTACATATACGAGGCGGCCCTGGAGTTCAGCCATGCCGTCCAGGCGGAGGTCAATTTGGAGTATGCCGAAGCCCACCATCATTATAAGCATGGGGTGGATCTTTTGCTCAATGGATCGAAACAAGACGCCAACGAGGAGAGGAAGTATATAGCCAAGGCCAAGATAGCCAAGTATTTAGCCCGTGCGGAGGAGATCCACGCCAATTTTTTGGCAATAAATTGCCCAACAAAGAAGCTGCAATTTCAGCTCTCCCTTGACTTGACCGATAATGGTTGTGTTGCGCAGTTGGAGTGCCCTTGGAACCAGCTGGCCCGGTACAAGGTGCTGCAGGTGCTCCAGGAACGGGTGATGCAGGTTCAGAGCGTGACAAAACCTCAGCAACCCGCGGCCATCATGAAAGGTATTGAAAAGCCGGCTAGTCACTCGCTTACCCAAAGCATATTTCTGCCTCAGCAAGTTCCGTACATGGTTCAACTACTGGCCTATTTCCAGTCTGAGCAAAAGATATTCTTGCTCTTACGACAGGCAGAAGGCGGCAGACTGTACGACTATTTGCAGAGCTACACCCCAACAGGCAGCAAGAGTGCCAATTACGGAGAGCTTTTTCCAGCGGAGACGGAACAGGAGGAGCAGCAACAGCTCTCCGCCGACAGCGACGTCAGCGATTTGGTGCGAAGCTCCCAACAGTTGCTTAGGTCAGTTTCGAATACGTTAAGTAACTTGCAAGCTGGTATCCCAACACCTAAAAAGCTAAAGTCCGATGCTTCGCGTATACGGAGCAAGCCCATTCCAGAGCAGTGTCTGCGGCAGTGGGCCTGCGAGCTCGCCATTGCCATACACAGCCTGCATGGAAAGGGCGTCATCCTGCGAGACCTGCACATGGCTAACATCCTTTTGGGCGCCAAGGGGCAGTTACTACTGACTTACTTCTACCAAAATGAAGGCCTCAGCTCGGACGACAACTATGTGCACAAGGCACTCAGCTTCGAAGCGCTAGCCAATCACTTTGTGGCCCCAGAAAGACCTTTGAGTTTTCGATCCGATTGGTGGAGCTACGGTGTGGTGCTCTACCAGTTGCTATTGGGAGTGGTAAGTACGATGTTGAAGCTGCAAATCTATTTTAACTACGAATTTCTTCCAGCCTTATAAAGCTACACATCCAGGCCAGCTGGAGCTTTATGGATGTGTTCAGTATCCGGGTGATTCCATCGACATTTCCGAAAATGCCAGGGACCTCTTGGAACAGTTATTGGAAATAACACCCGAGCATCGTTTGGATTACGATCAGTTACAAGCACATCCATTCTTCAAAGGCATTGATTGGCAGGCAGTTTTGAAACAAGGAACAGCCTAACTGTTCCCATCATACCAGTTACTTTTTATTTATTATTTTATTATATTATTTTATCTTTTGCCGATTCGGTTGTAAAACAACTGAATTTAGAGCTTTTGATATTGACTACGAATCTTCAATACATTCAAGCTATTCCCACCATTTTTTTCCTATTTGAAAGTGTAACATCTATGATTCCCATAATAATACTTTATGCACCTTGTTTTTACATTTTAAGCTTTGTTTCTGTTTGGAACTTATTAGTCAGTAATTGGTACAAAATACGATTTATTCATATGTCTATTATATACACTGGCGAAATGTCCTAGAGTACGATACAATAACGTAACTTAAATTAACTTAATTTTAGGTACAACAAATTTTTAAACGAATATACAAAGCGGATAAATTAGTAAGTAGTAACTTTATAAAGCCGAATGAGCTAATATACAATACAGAAAGAATTTTATTGTCTAAACAACAGTATTTTGCAATGGTGTAGGGATATACTTAAAGTAGTACGGATCCGGGGCTCTTTGCGGAAGAGCCGCCCTGTATCCATGCGGTAAGGCACATTTTGAATGCATTGGGGGCTGGGTTCTACAAATGTTCTAGAACCTCTAGCCGTTTTTAATCTATACTTAGAATTAAAATATGTCTTAAGTTTTGGCAAGACTTATCGATTCTGTTGTTGCAACTTGCGAAATTAAACCTAAAAGGAACCTATGGCAATATGAAAACAATGGCCAGGGACTGTATCTGTGTACATGGTCAGCAAAACCCTAAAAGCCTCTGGATTGTGGAACTCAGTCGGGCTTAAATATCAATGTTTACACGTTATGCATTAATTGGCTATCGAAAATATTAATCATTACCTTTAAATTCGAAACTTTAAACGGATCTCGCTTGAAATCAATCTTTAAATCCCTGGCTCTTGGAGGTACCTGTGGCCCCACAGCCAGCCGACGATACAAGGTTTGAAATGCTGCACACCGCACGCCCACCTAAAATGGCCGCCGGAATCGGGCGCTTGGCACGATGGGCGTGGTCCAGCGGCGGTTGCTGCTGTTCTGCTGTTGTCGCCTATGTGTGAGCATTTCCCTTAGTGCAAAAAAGGCGGCAGGGTGAAGCTCTGTGCCTGCTGCTGCTGGGCGGCATCCTCACTTTTGATCACAGCCTGCAGGCCCCCGCTGTCGTTGTCGTCGCTGCTGGTACCCCCACCACCACCACCGCTAGAGGATCCGCCTGGGGCACTTGTCACATAGTGCTGACCTTGAGATTCGACCAGGTGACAGTTGGAGCCAGGACTCAACTCTAGACCCGATCCAATTTGGTGACATTGGAGGTGCACGTATTTTGTTTCCTCTGCGCTCAGGTACTTCCCGTTTAATTGCTGCTGGGACTGGTGGGGTTGCTGCTGCTGGTGGGTATGGACGGTTACCAGGGTGCCATCTGCCAATTGTTGTTGCTGCGGATGCTGAGCGGGCTGCATTTCCGCCGGCTGGTAGCTGGTTCCGTTGGCCACCACGTCTTCGCCTCCCCCTGCTACCGATCCGGAGGCTGTTCCCATTTCCATGCGCGTCGGGCTGCCGTAATCGAAGTGACGCATTGGGAACAGCTGACTTTCATGCACATAGGCACCATACTGGCCGGAATAGGTGCCGTACGGACTGGCCGCGGGCGAAAGCAAACTGAACTGGGGTGTCAGCTCGTAGGGAGTCTGGTAGCTGGTCCAGCTATCCATACTGCCCGGCGGCGTCACCGTCGTCGTCTGTGGATAGCTGGTAAACGGAGGGGCAAGAGTTCCAGGATTCAGACTCGCCGTCGGCGGAGTGCTTGTCTTGATGTACCCCGTTTTGCGAGGCGGTTCGTGCTTGCGCCACTTAGCGCGTCGGTTCTGAAACCATACTTGCACCCTAGACTCGCTCAGGTTCAACTTGATGGCCAGTTCTTCGCGTGCGAACACATCCGGGTACGGGGCACGTTCGAAAGCTCGTTCCAGTTCCTCCAGCTGGTAGGCAGTAAAGGTTGTCCTGTGGGTAGAAAAGTGGGTTAAAGAGGCGAATTAGAAAAGGAATTATAATGCCCCAGGTCTAATAAGTTGATGTGACCGAATGAAACTATTTCTTTTTTTCATATAAATTTAATTTGAACAGAAATAATTTAAACTTAAAAAAGCAATAATGAGAGTAACTTGGTCTGTCAAGTGCGTTTATCTAGCTCATTAAGAGTCAAATAACCCCCCAGATTGCGGTCGTAGTGCCCCTTAACATGCCTTGCCATTACTCATACGCCCCGTGGTTGACCCATAAATAGCAAGTATTACTGTCTCTGGCACATAATTTCATTGATTTCCCGTCGTTAAATTAATTGGTACTAAAAACACATAAAAAATTGTCATCAGCTTACCTCGTTTTCTTTTTTTTAATGCCATTGGGATCGCCTTTCTTTTTACTGCTGTTGCTCTCCTTCTTCGGCGCAGCGGATGTCACACCTCCTGCTGTGCCTGCCGCCCCCTGAACTCCTGCAGAGCTGGCGGAAGTGCCGTTGGGTGTTCCTGCCCCACCATTGACCACCGTCGCGGAGCTGGTTGTCGGAGCGACGACAGGGCCACCCGCCTCCATCTGTCCGCAGATTTCATCGGGTTTTTTGAGTTTTCCAGCCGATGAACCTCCATTGAGCATCACTGGGGAGGAGTCCTGGAGCAGGGCATCGCCCCCGTGCTGGTCCAGATGATCCAGGTGATGCGGGCTGCCGCCGTAGAGGTGCTGCAGTTGCTGCTGTGGCTCGTACTGATCTTTGGGCGAGTAGTCCAGCTTGCCATTCATCGGATGATAGTCCAGGATCCCCACCAGTTGCTGCTGTTGTTGGGAGGGCTGTTTATGGATCATAATGCCGTTATGGCTGGGCGGAGGAGTAGCCGCATAGTGGTGGTGATGCTGCTGTTGGTGCTGTTGCTGATGCTGCTGCTCCACGATCTTCTGGGGGGCAGTGATGTACTCGTACTTCTGCGTCGGTGAGTAACACCCAATCTTGTTCACGAAGTCTAGCTTGGGCACATAGTTGGGAGATCCTCCGGGACCAGAACCGCCACCTGCTCCTCCCCCGCCTCCGTTTGGCAGAATAGTGTTGCAGTCGGGCAACCTCTGTTGCTGCGGCTGTTGTTGTTGCTGGCTGCACAGCTCGTGGACACTGCCCAGCATCACGGGATGCATCGCAGTCGAGGTGGGCAGGAGGGGCTTGGCGCCTAGAGGGTTCAGCGGACCGCCGCCAAAGTCCCCAAAAATGGGATCGTCGAAGCTATCGTGTTCCATCCTAGATCCTTTTATTTTTTTTAAAAACACCAACACAAAACACTAATCACAGGCTCAGACTTTAGAGATCACTAGCCTTCCCAATTCATTCGATTTCAACAGCTCTTCTTTGTCACTGTTTCTTTTCTTTGGTTCGTTTATGTCAGTTAATTGCGTTTATCAAGAGCATTTTTCTCTCAAATCTGTTGTTTTATTCTATTACTATTTGATATTTATATTCCTCCTCAGAGCCTGCTCACCGTTCGAGGTTCGACTTTAATTGAGTCGGCTTCGGCGATGATTGCCTTTTTATACCGGCGCAGGCGACTGCGCAGCGTCGGGCCTGGCAGCAACCAATCCCAGGCCACCAATGGCCGCCGCTGTTCGGGGTGTGGTTTCTCTCCCCTCCAGCAGCATGTTTTGTTTTTTGTTCTTCAGCCTTCTTCCACTAGCCGCCCGTGTCCGGTTCACAGTTCTGGCATGCGATGAGGAATGCTACCAGCATTTTCCGTGGTCTAGGAACGGAAAGCGATACGGAATATTAGGTCCTGGGAACGGGACTTGGATTTCTACTGGTTCAAGATTTGATTAAGGGGCCCGGGTAAACATTGCAAGGACATAAAATTACTTTGTTTCTTTTAAACAAACTAAGGATTTTACCTTTTATTGTTTATATTGCTACTTTGAATATCTTACTCATTACCTTACTACTTATGCGGAACTTGCTCCTTTTTCATAAACCCAATAAGAGATAATACTTTTTAATAAGTCCAATAAGAGATAATAGAAGACTTACTCCTTCAGATTGATGGATTTCGAGAGCTTCCTATGACATACGATTTAGAATCTAAACTAATAATAAAAAAAGAGCAGGTGGTAGTAATCACAATCTTATAATATCACATTAAAGTACTAACCAATTTCCGATTCCACAAATTATAATTGGTATTACCATGAACAACTTATATTAAAAGCATATCCTGTTAGAATAAGAAAAATTCCAATTACATTTTTAACTGAATTTGAAATAATTCTAAATTTACCATTTAGAATAAAATTTTTAGAATGGAAAGTCCTCTTTTCTGAACATTCTTGAACAGTTTTCCAACTTATAAAACCACTGTATAGAAATATTGATGTGACGCCAGAATAGTAGTTTTTGGTCAAGTTTTTCACTTTCGGGCTTTTTGGACTGGGATTAAGTTTTGAAATCTTAGCAATACTCCTAAAGCATGTCCTTCTCTTCTTTCGTTTTCTACATGAAGTTGCAGAATAAGTAATCCTTAAATCGAGTTTAACTTGTTGACAATTTATACAAGCTGGTTCTTCACGATTGGAATAATAATTCATATCATATGATTACCGATTATGAAATAGAATTAAGCTTAATAAAATCTGAGGGTGGCAACTTCCCCCTCATCCCAATGGCTCCAACATCTCTGAATAGTGGAGATATTTGTCACTTGAAAGCGCTAAGCTGACCCTTATGACAAAGTATTTTCGTTTGGACATCCCTAACAATCCACCTTCATTTTCACACATGTTGGTCAAGCAATTAATTTCTGACTCACAACGAATTTCCCCTTAGTGTACAATCGCTGTTCCCCTGAATGCACAGGAATTTCGAGGGATGGCTCAAGATCGGGGTTCCAATTGGACAACCCTTAAACTACAGGGCCTCTGAAGGATCAGCAATCGGTTGGCACGCTTGCGACCTTTTCCTTCCACTTCTGACGGTTTGTACTTCCCTTAACGCGTGCCACCCTCTAAAAGGACTCACAGGAGTTGCGTGTGACCTTTTGGCCAAATGCTGGTACTTCGATCACCGCACTTAGACCTGGGCTAAGTTATGGCTCATTTGGGTGGACTCGGAGATTTCACGGGATATTTAAAGTGGGAGGGGAAGGATGCGGGCGACAGTCAAGGGGGGTGAAAGTGGGAAAATATACAATTATTAAGATTTGGGGATCGTAAGATCGTAGTGTGAAAAATGCCCCTAAATACAAGATATTTTTAAGTGCATAATTTTATATACGTATTTTTAATTTAATAGGTTGGTAGTAAAGATCGATTATTTACTAAACATATTTTTAAGAACTACTAAAGAGATAAAGCAACTACTTTATTATATTCTTCGATAAACAAGCTTAAATAAAAAGGATTTAAAGTACAAGTACCGCATTCTAAGGAACTTCAGGAATCCACCATTAAACCCGCATTGATCTTGCTTTAAAAGCATTAGCTTCCCAGGAACTCAAGTAGGATCAACTATTTTCCCATCGATTAAAGGGAGGTAAAGAGGAAGGAAACCCATCAAATTCCTCATGAAAACTACAAAAAATCTTTCACACAGACACATCGGACAATTCGATACTTTTTGGCTTTGCAGGTTCAAAAATGCGGGCAGACGGAATCGAGAATCGCCGGAATCGAGGTCTGAGGAATGGTCGCGGGGCACGCGATCTGTGCCGAAAGATGAAAACAAATAAATACACCCCATACTGAGGGTACTGGGTCGCGACCCAGAATGGGAGGGATGTTACTGGAAGGTACAAAGTCTTTGGGGTGCGGACCTCTTGTTGCGTGTGAATAATCAGACAATATTTTGCATTAGCCAATTCACCAATTATGAGGGCATGAGTTAGAGGATGGTACCAGGATGCAGTCACTGAGGAGGGAAGTTTTATCCTCCTCCCGTATAGCCTTAAGAAAGCCAAATGACTTTGATAACATCTCAGGCAAGATCAAAAGTCAAATCAAATTGATCCTTGAACCTTTAAGAGGCGTAATTAGAAAGGTCCTACGATTTTTAATATAAACCTAATTAAAGGGAAAAGGATATTGGATTGGGGTTTCTAATACCTATGATATGTACGTTAAAATTGTAAACAAAATTCTACTTCTGGTAAACTACATAATGAGAACTCTAAGTTTTAGTATAATCTGATTATTTCTGGATTTTTGCAGTTGGACTGTGCTTGTTTGGAAATATCTGCGATAGGAACTACTTGGTACAGTCGACGCTGGAAAGCAACATGCGCGCCTAAGCTTTTACTGAATATTTTTTCATATTTTTTCCATAACCATTAAGAAACACACACTCAGAGACAGACGGACAAACCAGCAGACAGATACGACTGAGCGCAGACAGATACTCAAGCCCATCGCCACGTCGCCGCGTCCACACTTGTCCCACCGAGATGACAGGCCATCCTCAGCGGCAATATGGCTCGGTAACATCAGCAACATTCTCTCATCCTCGGTGACAGCGGCCTGGCATTATCACATTGTATTACGATATGAGTGGAGACAGTCACGACGTTTTGTTATGCATTTCCACAAACGTTCTCACAGATAGACTATATACACATATAGCTATGTGTATATTAGGGCGGTTCGATTTGTAGGGGGTAAAAAAAATCGCTTAGGCACATATGATTTTTGGATTCCAGGGATCAAAATAAGAAACTTTGCTCAAGAGACCATACCTCTAAAATGAATTCTGATGTCCCTCGTTTTAACGTGAAGGAAAAATCTTGTTTTGACCCATTTAGAGTGCCCCAATCGAGTCCAAATGTATGAACGACCCCCACTAACTTTGGAGGGTCGACCCACCAATGCTTGTGGTACCCCCCTAGGATCCCACAGGAGGGATTCTCCCTTACAAAAATATCACAAAATCACTGCACCTAAAAGTATGCTATGAAAATGTAACTCAAAACCTGTTGCTCCGCCCACCGCCTCTCCTCCTTTTCGTCCCTTGGTGGCCCCAGGGGGGTACCAAAGGGGGGCATGGGTGGGTCGACCCTCCAAAGTTAGTGGGGGTCGTTCATACATTTGGACTCGATTGGGGCACTCTAAATGGGTCAAAACAAGATTTTTCCTTCACGTTAAAACGAGGGACATCAGAATTCATTTTAGAGGTATGGTCTCTTGAGCAAAGTTTCTTATTTTGATCCCTAGAATCCAAAAATCATATGTGCCTAAGCGATTTTTCAATCGACCCACCCTAGTGTATATGTATGTATGTACCTCCCATTCCATTCGCCTTGCTTTGGATCGGCGATTGTGATCAGTTTGCACAACAAAATTCCAATATGGCGGGCTCAAGCTCGGCTCACACATTGCCACACTTTCCCATTCAAACATATATGGACACCATACATGTGCCCGCCGTGCCAGAGTCCAGAGCGGAGCTCACCCATACCGACGCGTCCAATTAAGCTTCGTTAAGATCAATTTAAATCCCGCATAAAATAACAAATAGTTTTTGTATTTTAGTTTCACTTCTGCCTCTGCAGTCGCTATTTGTTCTCGCTCTCTCAGTATTCAGCAGAAACAAAAAATATAGGATGAAAAATGAAAAACCCGACTTATGATCATTGCACTGCGAGAAAATTGCAGTTAAAATAGCGCTCAGAGTATTTTAGGAATTGTTTTGCAAAACCGCGTTATCCTTGAAGACCCAAATTATACTTTCTTAACTTTGCTGAAACAACATATTTTTTTAAGTGCATATTTCGAAATCCACTGCCCACGAGACAAAGTCTGCAAGTCGACCCGTAGCCAGTGCCGTAGCCGTAAATGTTCCCGGCCGTAAAATGGACCCGGCCCATCCTCTAGCTTTCCGATGGCTGTGCTGACGAAGATGTATAGTTTTTTCCTCATTTTCGGTTCGTTAATTCTCCATGGCACTTTGGGGTCCAACTTGCCGGTGCCTACGACTCTTGTTCGGGTTATTCTACCCCTCTGGTACCCGCTTTACACGATATGGAGTGCATACTTCTGAAAATTCGTGGGGACGGATGTGAGAGCAGTATCTGACATATGACCCAGACGAACAGCGACGATCACAAACGGCGACTCAAATTGGTTTATGCATTTTGCTTTCCACTCTCTGTTGCCTTTATGATTTTGCCATCATTTCCATAAATGAGATTTTTTTCGACATGACTGTACCCAAAGGGCAGAGCTCAAGTATTTGGGAGGGATTTTTCTTATCCACATTCTTGTATCTCATAATAAGATACAAAGAATGTATTCGTACAAATTGGTAGTTTCCAAAAATGTATAGCATACTTTGTAGCATGAGACTAGCATAATGAAATAGCATCAATAAATCGGTTATACATTAAAGTTTTGATTGATTTTTATAGAGAAATTTGTAATGCCCAAGAATCCTGGTAGCCTGAAGTGCCAGGTTCTGGGTAACAACAATCGAATTATACTTTGTGGGCACTTTAATTTCATTTGATAAACAATCTTCCGCCAAAACGAGATAATTGTTCAGTAACCCTTTCGAATCAAGGCCTAACTCCCCGCCACGCCCCCACACACAAATCGCCACTAAATACTTAATGCAATCAAAGGGAAAGTGAGAGAGGACGCCAATAAATTAAAGGCAATCACCATTGGACAATTGCTATCGCATATCGCACACGAAATGTGGGGCATGTGGAGCATATAGCTGAAGATGTCAACCGCTTGGTTTGGCCCGTGTAATTGGCTTTGGGTCTTGGGCCTGTCGATTCACGAAAAATCGCAACACAGTGCGCGCAATTCAAATTAATTGCCGACAATTGTGACTTATTTAAGGCGAAGGCGCCATTTAATGTGGCACTGTTGCAACTGTGGCTGATAACTTGAGCGGCACGATCGTTGTCGCGGGCCAATTTGTTGGCCTGACTGGCAAATTATGTAATTTGCTATATTGTTATATGTATGTTAAAAATAAGTAAGAAAAATAAAATTTACCAAATCCTAAAGTGATTTTTATAGCCACATTACATTGTTTATTAAGACCTTTAACATTTGAGAACCCTTATTAGTATTCCAAACTACAATTTTCAATTTAAATGTTTTTTGCATACTATTTAGTTTAGATTTCTTAAAGAAAATTTGAATTTTTTTTTAAGTTCAAGTTCTTCCAAGAATTTTTAAGAAAATTCAAATTTTAAAATTATAAATCTCCCAATCGCTTTGTGGGGTAATATTTAATTAATTATGATTACCGCCGCTGCACTTGTCATTGCCATTGTTTGGAGGCACCACTTATCGTTTTTGGCGCCGTGGAACTGTGTGAGGACTTAATTGTTTGTAATTATATAAAATTGTACAAGGTCGATTACAAAAATTCACTCTCGTACTCGGAGGAGGGGAGGAGGGTTTTCTGGATGTGCTGGTAAATCCATGGATTCCAATTTGTTTTAATATAAAACGCCGGCCGGCAAGCAATTTAATTTGTAGCGCATATAGCAAGTGTGGCGTCGGGAAAATTGATTCCTGCTCATTATTTCATTAAAAGCATTCTGCCAATTGGCGGGACGAAGACCAAAGAAACCCGGCCTGGTCTATCAAATTGTCTCCCGCGCTCCGTGATTTTTGCTTGCAGTTCGATTTGATTTCATGAATGGAATTGTATCAATTGATTGTTTTGGTCTTGTTATCGTTGCCTTTCGATCGTCAATAATTAAGTCGTGGGCGTGCTTCGACTCCCCTCCTTCTCTCCAGCGACTCCGTCTAAATAGATTAGAATTATTCGAGCTGGTCTGCATCTCGACGCCTCCGTTTTAATGAACAAATCAAATTGTCTAACTGTAATCCAATTGGCTCGATTCAAGTTGGTGCCACGCATTTCAATTGGAGAAACAAGTGAAAATGAATATGGAATCAGTGGGGATGAATATATATATTGATTCGGTAGATTCGGGTTCGGTATATATTTTATTAGAAGAGGAATCACTTTTTCCCAAATACTAATTACCAAAAAGGCAGGCAAATACCCACTAACTAAGAATATTTAATCCAAACCAGCCATATTTAAGCCGAAAACTTGACGTTTCCTAACTCCATAATAAACAATTAAAGTCTGCCGGTAACTGAGATGCAGCGGAGGAAATTGCCTCTCAGAAATATCAATATTTTCGTTGAATTTCAGAACCTCAATGAGGGAGTCCTGCGTAGTGGATATTACTTACTGGAGAGTAAGAGCCTAACGCACGGGAAATTTCAAATATTAAAATGATCAAATAAGTATGGATCAACCAAACAAGTGTTTTTGAATATTCCAATTCCATGCTATTTCTTAAACATCATTTAACTTTTTTAAGCATAAGGTGTGAATTGACGAATGTTTCTTAATATGTGAAAAATACATTTGCCTCAGACATATATTTTCTGTATAGACCAGTCCAATAAGAAATTCCAAATGCGTACGCGAAATGGAGGCTGGTGAGGCAGAGTCACGGGAGGGATTGGTAAGGGACGTGGAAAAGGGAGACGGCGGGCATGACATGCGGGCAAGTTTAAATTGATCTTAACGAAGCTTAATTGATTGCGTCAGTATGGGTCTGTACGTGTTAGCACAGTGTATATCTGCGAGAGAATAGTGGAAGAGAGTTTCCTACACTTTCAAAAATGTTCTTAAAATTAGTTTGGTCCATCGAGAACAACCTTGATGCGAGTAAAATCATGACTCTCAGTGTAAGTATATTTTTTATGTCCTTTTTCAACACCAATAACGTTTGAAGATTAAATTTTATTAAATGTATCTTCTTAACGTAAGAAACATAGATAAAATCATAACAAAGTTAAAATTTTGTGGATTTAAAATTGTAGCATAATAAGGATAATGGATAAATAGGATACATGTATGCACATTGTACAATTTATGTACATAGTACAATACAATTGAGCTAATTGAACAAAAAGGACACCTTTAAAATTACTTTAAAAAGTGCCTAAAAAAAGACGACTAAACATCTTAATAAAATGTTATATAAATAAAAAAAAGCGTGAGTGGTCCAGATTTTTAATTTATTTATTTCAGATATCAACTGGTTTAATTATTTTCACACAGAGCGTAGATCTCTTTAATCTTTGGACACACCGACTTATGAAGATTTTCTACAGGAATAGCGCCAATTCGCTAGTGAAGTACACGATTTAAGCAATTCGTCTATGGATGGGTGGGTGAGGATATTGTCGATTCAACCGCTTAGGCATTGGCGAAGTCAATGCCCTTCTGGATGTTCTTCTTCAGCTCAGGGATGGCAGCCTCGAGCAGCTTCTTCTCGTAATCGTTGAGCTTAGGCAGACCCAGGTTCTCTTGCAGACCGTTCTTGCCCAGGACCAAGGGTGTAGAGAAGAAGGTAGCTTCAGTAATGGTTGACTGAACGTACGAGCACTCGATCACGTTCTTCTCTCCGTTAAGACCCTTCAGCAGGGATCCGGCGAAACGGGCGCCGGCGTAAGCCATCGAAAGCGTGGCGGAGCCAGCTCCGGCCTTGGCCTTCACAACCTCGGTACCGGCTTCCTGGATACGCACTGTCAGCTTCTCGATGGTATCCTGGTTGCCCTTGAACTGAGGCTGGCTCTGGGACAGCACAGGCAGAATGGTGACACCGGAGTGTCCGCCAATAACGGGGATCTGAACAGTCTGGGGATCCACGCCCAAGGCATGGCCGATGAAGGCGCGGGCGCGCACAACATCCAGAGTGGAGACACCGAACAGACGCTTGGGATCGTACACACCAGCCTGCAATTTGATAAAATTAGAAATCGCCACCTTCTTTCGTTTTACTTTTGTACAACCTTCTTGAGGATCTCGGCAGCGATGGGCACGCAGGTGTTCACCGGGTTGGTGATGATAGCCACCAGGGCCTTGGGGCAGTTCTTGGCAATGGAGTTGGAGATGTCCTTGATGATACCGGCGTTAACATTGAACAGGTCATCGCGGGTCATGCCGGGCTTGCGGGGTACACCAGCAGGGATGACGACTACATCGGAGCCTGAAAACGATGCACACAAAAAATATGAAAATAATCGATTTGAGCTTTGATCTTTTATTGGTTCAATCTCCGTGGCTATTAGCTACTGCTGATAAGTCACTGCCTCTGATTACGTCGTCAAAAATACCAATAACCTTTCTACGGACTCAAAGTGGCTGTCTTTATCTTAGTCTCTTGAGCTATCTTATCAGAGCATAAAATGTGCTTAATGCAAATCACATGAAAGTTTTTAATAAAACTTTTTATTTTAAACATCCATAATTAAATAGTAAAAACAAAATAAATATTAACTTAATATGATTCTTAAAATTACCTTTTTAAATAAATATTATAAAATTGACAAATATGCAAAGCTTAGACAAAGTGTTAGGTGTTTATTTTATTGCCACATTAATTATATTATCTGTCGTTTTACTTATACTTGTTGTTCTCTTTATAAAAATATCATTGTATTTTATGTAATGTTCTTAATATTTAGATTTTTTACTCGCAAGTTACTACTTTTAATACACATTCAAAACCTCAATTGTTAGACTCTTCCCAACCTATCGGGAACATCACCCCCACTTTCTGAAGATACACTAGTCGGCATATATATTTTGACATAGCGATGCTTCATTTTCTTTTTCAATTATTTCTTTATTTAAAGGAAAACAATTATTGATTTAATTTCAAATAGATATTAGTAATGTTTTATTACCAAAATAACAGTTTTAGGTTTTTTATAAATGTATTTTGTATTTATTTTTTAATTTAAACTAAAATAAACTAAATTCGATAGGTGGCATAAGTATTTTGACATAGCTTTGTTTCACAATTAAATATAACAGAGTGCAACAGTGATTCTGAACCTTTATAGTGAAATAGTAGGAATTGTTTAACTGTTCGAGTATTACACAAAACCGTGTATAAAAAATTGTTTAACACCCTAAAAATCTTGATTTATTTTAACAAAACCAGTTTTCGGGACTTTTTTGCGCTTAAAAATTCCTAAACTCGTTTTTTTAAACCGATTTCAAAATTGCCGATGTTTTTCAATAGTTAAAGGTTGTAACTTTTGAAAAAAAAATATATCTTCGATTTTTTTAGGCAAAAAGGACAAAATTTTTACACCTGAAACTGACATTTTCGCCTTTTGATCGTGTTTTTCGGATTTTGACGCCAGTTTTTCGGTACAACTTACAAAATTTCTGTCATGAATGCCACATATCAATGTTGTCTCATTAATACTGAATAAAAAGAGACAAATTTCATTAAAAAACTATGAAAATTGTTGAAGTTATAACGGTTATTCCAAAAAAAGTCAATTCAACATTGCGAGCGCACCGGAGAAACAGTAGGAATATGCTCTTATTCTTATAGTGCTCGCAATGTTGAATTGACTTTTTTTGGAATAACCGTTATAACTTCAACAATTTTCATAGTTTTTTAATGAAATTTGTCTCTTTTTATTCAGTATTAATGAGACAACATTGATATGTGGCATTCATGACAGAAATTTTGTAAGTTGTACCGAAAAACTGGCGTCAAAATCCGAAAAACACGATCAAAAGGCGAAAATGTCAGTTTCAGGTGTAAAAATTTTGTCCTTTTTGCCTAAAAAAATCGAAGATATATTTTTTTTTCAAAAGTTACAACCTTTAACTATTGAAAAACATCGGCAATTTTGAAATCGGTTTAAAAAAACGAGTTTAGGAATTTTTAAGCGCAAAAAAGTCCCGAAAACTGGTTTTGTTAAAATAAATCAAGATTTTTAGGGTGTTAAACAATTTTTTATACACGGTTTTGTGTAATACTCGAACAGTTAAACAATTCCTACTATTTCACTATAAAGGTTCAGAATCACTGTTGCACTCTGTTATATTTAATTGTGAAACAAAGCTATGTCAAAATACTTATGCCACCTATCGAATTTAGTTTATTTTAGTTTAAATTAAAAAATAAATACAAAATACATTTATAAAAAACCTAAAACTGTTATTTTGGTAATAAAACATTACTAATATCTATTTGAAATTAAATCAATAATTGTTTTCCTTTAAATAAAGAAATAATTGAAAAAGAAAATGAAGCATCGCTATGTCAAAATATATATGCCGACTAGTGTATTTTGAAAATTTTCCATCTTGGACTAACATAACCTCACTTGCTGCCCTTTACTCACCCTTCAGGGAATCGCCCAGCTGGTCGGCTCCCATGAATCCGGCGGTCTTGCTCTTGGTGTCGATGTGCGACAGATCGGCGGCCACACCGGGCGTATGCACAATATCGTACAGAGCCAGGTCGGTGACCAGGGGATTCTGCTTCAGCAGCAGCGACAGAGGCTGGCCAATACCACCGGAGGCGCCGCATACGGTGACCTTATAGTTGTTCTGCCGGGAGAGTTAAAGAGAAATCCTGGAGTCAATAACTGTGATTCTGTACTAAGCTAGATGGTTGCCTCCTCATATGCTCCTCTTTGTGAGATGCAATTTTCGCATGTTACGTAAACAGTTGCAGTATACTGGCTAATTTTTAGCCGAGATTTGCTGGCTTCCATTCTCACCTGCTGGCTAACCGAGAAGTTGCGCACTCCCTGCAGGGCCAATTGTTTCGTCACTTGCTTCAGCATATTTGCAAATTTGGTTTGTACAAAAATTGGTTAAACAATTAAACGAGCAGCACTGCCAGCCAAATCCCAACGACCAATGAAGCGATTTGCTTTGCGAATCTCCGGTGTGGTTGTTGTTATTGTGCGACCCACGCATCGAGGGTGTGCCAACTTGGTTCAAGGCGCCACTTCGAAACAGAGCTTTTTAGAGCTTTCATTTTAAATAAGATGAAATTAAATGTATTATTTTTTATTGCTCTTTAGAGTAAATTCAATGATATGGTTTGTCGGACTTCTATTGTATTTTTTTAAGATTTGAAAATAAATCTATTAATGAATCTTTCGCAAAAAAAATGTGGGAATGAAAAATAAAGCAGTTTTAAATAATCCTAACTATCAATAATCTCTTAAGTAAAATAACAAAAATAGATCTTAAAACAATGGATTTAAAATAATAGCGCTGTAAAGATTAATTTTCCGTTAGGAGTATTGAAAATCCAGTCTCGAATATATTTGGTGCTGCACAACACTGTTTTAAGAAACGTTTACCATCACCCTCTTTCTTTGGAGCCGCAGATATTTACTTTTTTGTTTTCCCCAAATGATGTTTACGTTTTCCTGAAAAAAAATTAGCTTGTTCCTAAAGTCAGTTTACATTGAAGAACTCCAAGCGGTAACCAAGTGGTAAGGACAAACAGTTTCTTGCCAACACATGATTATGGTTTATTTCCTTTTCATTATTTTTTCAGCCGCAAGACTCACTTCTTTTCAATGGGAGGTAAGGTCATTAAATAAATAATGTAAACATCGTTACTACTGAGATATTTTAGTTACTTTCACTTGAACTGCAAAGCGCCTTAAAATGTCGTCTCTTGGGCTGAGCCAACAACAACGGAATCACCTGGCCCTGCTCCAAAGGCCTGCTAGTGATGTCGTTGAGCTCTGTAAGTCCGCCTTTGATTATCTGATAAATGGCCCTAACCTGAACCGCTACGAGGCACTGGCTATAAAGTACACTGACACGGGGGACCCGGAGCCTGTGCAGCATGCTGTGGAGGCTTTAATATCCCTTCTTATCAGCGTCACCACTCGAGTCAGTAGCAGTTCCGTCAATCTGCAGACTGTTCTGCGCCAAACATTCCCCGATCTCGACGATGAAGTGCTGGATGTTCTGGAGCAGTTCGTGACCAGCAAGCGTAATTTTGTGGAGGGCTCAATAAAGTCGGCCAACATTCGTGCCTATAGGTTAGTTAACCTTGACTGGCGACTCGAAGTGCGCACAGCTTCCCGGAGCCTGCTGGATCAATGCAATGTCACCGTGACAATGAAGCTTTATCTTCATACCGAACCAAAAAACGAGAACCGAGAGCTTCTCGAGGTGGATGCTACAGGACGCAGTGAAGAAGAGCTGGCTGCCATGCACGAGGATGAGCGGCGGCACCGAAAGGATATGTTGGTGCAAACCGATGTGAGCAGCCTGTTGTACATGATCAAAACCCTGGAGGACGCACTAGCCGAGTCTAAGACACGGCGCATCCGAAACATTGTGGATGGCATACATTAGTGACTCCAGAACTCGCATAGTTTTTAACGCTACTTTAATCTGGACCAATTTATTATATCTAATGCTAACTATAAAAAGAAAGGTGAATAGTTTCATTGCGATGCGGCGATGGCTTCGGCAGCGGCTGCTTTCAGAGCAACTTTCTTGCGCTGGCGGTTTTCTTTCTTCTCCTCGGGTGTTTTCCGGAGTGCCTTCACGCGACGAGTCTGTATCGATCCAGTTTGTTGCTTGCCCAGATGGACACGGCCCTTCGTGTTGCCCAGGGCATCGGTGCTGATGTTCTTCTTTTTGACAACCTTAAGTTGCTTCGGTTGTTTGCGGGCCTGCTTATACAGATCTTCGCTAGCAATTTTGGTGCGGCGAATAGCAAAATCAGCAGAGGGTCCTATCTCCTCTAGCTCTATTCGTGGCGTCTTTTGGCCAGATTTCTTTAACAATATCTTATAGGAGCGCATGAGGATGTTCATGTCGTCGGTGACAGTGAAACTGATGACGTGCTCAATGCCCTGAAGACGAATTGACTCAACCTTCTCCCTTTGGAAGGCGTCGATAAAAAGGTTGCGAAGGCGCCGAAGCTCCTCGGTTTGGGCCCATTTGGGACCATTGAACACCAAGCAAGGCTTTACACAAGTTCCAATCTTTTCGTTTTTGAACTCTGAGATTGCCTGATACCTCTTGATCCCCAACTCGAACATGTCCAGTACCTCGTTCTCAAAGATTCGGCCCAAAATTATGTTGTCGGGGCGCTTCTTGGATGTGGAACCAAATGAAAACAGCGCGGCATCGTTTTTCATTGTTAAGCTAGGATTTAAAATACAATTTTTTTAGATTGTCAATTTTACTTTACAACCGCAAGGACTTACAATTCCAGAGAAGAGGGGTCGTCAAAGGGAGTAATATCGTTCTTCCTATTAAGGACCTTTACCAATGGTTTTTTTAGCGACTGAAGATCCTTCATGCACAGCTTAACATTGCCTCCACACTTTCTACCATCTAAAAACAGCATAGTGCGGGCGGATTCAATCAACTGTGGCTCCCTCGCCAAGAGAACCTTTTTACCCTTCCGGGTCTTGGGTTTCCTGAAATAAACAATAGTTTCATTAAACGAATTTAACATAGTTTAGTGATTCCAGTACCTGATACGCAAAAGCGACATTCTTAGTGCCTTGTTTTTGTAGAAAATTCAAAGAAAATAAAGTAACAACTTGTTAAGAAAATGCACGTGTGAGAAACCGCACGGTGCTGCCAACTGTTTCAATGTATAGGCGTTGAAGTGGCATGCCTTACAGCTGTTATCGGTGCTGCCATGTTTTAAAAATAATTTTTCTGGACTTAAATAAAAAATTATATTCAAAATATTAAAAAAAAATAAAATTAAATTTTATATTTTTTTATATTGTAACATAAACAAAAATTTTTAATTGGTATTTTGTTGACCTGAATGGGCATCACTGATGGCTAGCAACAGTTGCCATTTCTCTCACTATCAGTTACATGTCTTTTGAGATTCTTGGTCTCACGTAAATAAAAATATTTTGAAATGCTCTAACTATGCTGCGCAACGGCCAGAATCAAGCCCACATCGTGGCCCGTAGCTTGGGCCAACTGGCGCGAGGCCTGGCATCGTCCAAAAAGATTACCGGCAAGGAAACATCCAAACCAAAGCTGCCTAAACCCTCTCCCGTGGAAATGCCGACAGAAGAACCCCTAAATGCTAGCTATTTGACCAAAACTATAGGTGAGCTATTTTCTCATATTATAAATAAAATATGTACATAGAATAACATATTCTTAATTAGGTAGCAACTATCGAGCATGGTCTGCTGCCTTGGAAAAACATCCTGAACTAAAAACTTTAAAACGCAAGGATTTGCTCAACTCCTACGATGCCTTAAAATCATTGAAGTACAATGCAGAAGACATCATAACCAAACCCATGATCATTTACTATGGCGCCTCTACGTTGTCCAATCGACATAGTGTTCTGGTGGAGTGCGGCTTTCAAAATGTAACCATCCAGACGCTGGCCAAGTACGTCACGGTGGTTAACAAACCCATAGACATCCTAAAGGCCCACGGTTTCATACCCTACGATGTCAAGGTGGCGAAGCTTTTGGCTGACTCCTTTACAGATATAAGCCTGCCAGTGAATGAGGAGGATTTAAATAACGAGAGTCTAACCTTAAAAAGCCTGAGGCAATCCCTGCTAAACACCTATCTACGTGAAAGGCTGCAGATGGACGATGCTGATCTGCAGAAGCTGTGGCGGGTTTATTCCCGCGTTCGTCACAAGAGCTTTTGCTCCTTGCAGGACACTGTGAAGCTGCTCACAAAGGAGTTGAAATTTTCTGTAGAGCGCCTAAAGAAAAACAGTTTTTTGCTTCATGCGGATGCTGATAATGTGCGCCGAATCCTCCGAGAAATACCTACCATTGATTCGCAGGATATCCGGGACATTGGCTTTCGTCGGCCCAAAATTCTGATGTCAACCTGCGATAGCTTGAAGCAGACTCTACAGCACGTGCATGCGTTTGGGATCAGTGAAGATTCTGTTCTGCGTTGCTTGGAAATTTTAACCCTAGGCCCAGACACGGTATTGGAACGTCTGCGAGATCTACAGCAAATCGAGGAGTTTCAGGTACTCGGCACCAATCCGCGAGTGCTGCGATTGGTTCACTACCAAAACAAGGCGCGTCTGCGTTTGGATTATCTTAATCAGCTGAAAGTGCGCTGTGCTTCCTTACACATCCTGTCCTGCGGCTCCGAGGCGTTTGCCAAGTACGTATTCGACTTATTTAAATAAATTAAAAATTACTTAAAATAGTGTACTCATTTCAGATTCGCCAGAGATGGGTCAGATCGTACTAAGGGACGTGATATCGTTGTCTACTTGAGCAACGTTCTGTCCAAGGATGAACAGGTTCTGCGAAATCTACTCTCCCGTCACCCAAATTGGTGCCATATACCTGTGCTACATGTAAAGCAGTGTTTGGAATATTTACGCAGTAAAAAGTTTATGACGGAGGAGATCTTTACGAACATACACTTACTTCTTTATCCCATGTAAGTATGAAAACTAGTTATTGGTTGAGTAGAAATAACAATTTGTCATTTAATAGAAAACGCATTGAGGAAAAACTGCTACTCTTGCAATTACCCGATGCGCTGGAGGAACTCCAATTGCCTTTATCGGGTATCCATGCGCTGAGCAACACCGAGACTCTTACGCTCATCCTCTACCTTATCGAATCAGAGTTTCACTTCACCGGCGATGGCATCTGGACAGAGCAACATACACATCACGTGGAAAACTTCAACAATCTTTTGCCCGATTTTCCTGAAAGCCTCAACAAGGTTTACAAATACGGTGTAAAGCCCTCTGAAAAGCTGGTTATGCAGCATTTATAGTCAAAATAAATGGATTTGTACATAGTTTAATATTGAATTTAATGTATTTTCTATATGTTTTTGTTCATATCAGGAGATTTCTTCCTCTGAATTACAATTAACATCTTTTTTTAACTCTCCATTCGTAAATGTATGGCTCTTAGCTGTTAGAGCGTCCTGATTGTCTTTTTCTGGTCCAGTATTGCTCTTACAGGGGGAAGCTTTATGCTCTAAAGTTTCTTGATACTGTGAATCAGAAGGATTTTCATCTTCTTTTGATTCTTCATATACACTTGCTTGATCTTCAGTATTCTGCTTTGGCTTCGTTTTATTCTTAATTCGTTGTTTTTGAATCGCTTTAGGTGGTTCGTAATCTAGATGTAAAACGTTTTCCACCCAATCCTTAAGCAGAGGCTCATCGTGTATTTCAACAATGGGGTCGTACTTAATATTAATTTCGGCAGTTTTTTTCTTAACATCTTGATAGGCAGCTGTCAGTGGTTCCTGCACAGCCTCATGGTACACATAATCGTCATCCTGGAATTCAAAATAAATTCATAATTATGGGCATTTGCAGATTGCGTAAAACATACCAAGCCGTATGTGCGATCTGAGTCCCATTCTCCCTTGTAGCCGACAAATGGAACGGTGACAGCGGGAGGATATCCGGTAAATTCCTCAATCCATGTGGATGGATCATTTTGCCACTCGAGGGTTAAGTTGCAGAGCTTGTGCCCTTCTGGCAGGCAGAACTGACGACCAATTACAAACGCCTCAATGCTGGAATTCCGTGAGGCGGAGGGCTTAAAAACGCACACATCTTTGAAAAAGCGCTTCATTTGAGTGTATGCCTTGCTGGTTTTGTCACAGCGGTAGATCTTCGACACAAACGAGCCACCTTCCTCCAGAATGTAAGTGGCAATGCTAATGGCGGTGATGACCAGTTCGATTTGGACGTAAGAATCAAAGTCATGCATGCCCGTCGAATCTGGGGCGCCATCGCAAACCACAATCTGAGCTTTTTCGCCTTCAAAAAAGTTTATAATAGCTTCGGCGGTGGATTCCTTGCTGATATCCTCCCGCATTTGTGTAACACCTTCGATGGGGGCCATTCCCTGCATATCAACAGCAATGATCTTGACCTTTTTCTTGTCTTCTTCCGAAAGGGGCTCATACATGTGCTTAGCCAGCACTTGAGACCAGCTGCCCGGCGCTGCACAGAGATCCACTGCTCGATGAAGTCCTGGAATTTGTTATTTGTAAGTTTTTTGAATCAAAACACGAGGTTTCTGGGGCACCATCCAACAGGTGGAACGTCTCATCCGCCTGAAGCAATTTAAAAGCGCTTCTCGCCCTCCAGCCCTGCTCCTTGGCCAGTCGGTAAAATATGTCACGCTTATCCTTTGAAGTTTTCCCCATTGAAAAAAAAAATTATTGTTGACAAAACACAAGTATCATTGCAATAAATTTCATTCAATTTATCGCAAGTCACTGTTATCGGTCACAGTTTTTCGCTCAAAAAATATTTGAACAGTGCTGTAAAACGTAGAAAATACAAGGCTGGAAATCGTCACACAAGTGTTTCTGTCGTTGTAGCCCGCAGATTGACAAATTTTGCTATGAGAAATAAAAATTTGATAGTTGAAATTGCTCCCAGCTCAATTTAACACCACCCCCGGAAACCTTTGGAAGCGTGCGGCAGTCGAAGATCCCTCCGAAAACATGGCCCAGTTGAAGAAGTTGCACATGAGCTCCAATCTCGAGGGCCTGGAGAAGATGACTAGTATTCCCGATCTGCGCAACAGAAATATGAAAATGTAAGCTGAAACTTCAAGAAATTGTGCTGATTCGTAAGATTTGACATTCTCACATCTTCTTAGGCTACTTAACACCGCCAGGAAACTGTACGTCACTGCAGAGGAGTATCGTCTAGAAGGCGACGAAGAGTTGGCCTACATCACCTATATGAAGTACTTTAACATGTTATCCGCCATCCGCAAAAAGTCAGACTATGTCAACCACAAGTCCACTGTGCGTCAAATGCTGGGCGACACCGACGCCAATCGTCGCATTATGGACTCTTTGGAGTTGATAAGCAACTCTCTGGCGCGGCGCTACGCACTGCTGGGAAAACCTTCGACGGTGGAACCAATCGCCAATTTCGTCAATGGTCGGACAGTGGTTGAATCAACCACTAAAAACGTTTCCTCCCAGCCAGCGGATTTTTCCCGCTTGGGGCTGATTAGCTGCCAGGAGCTGTACCGGCGCATGCAAGAGAAAACGGTTCTGGTCATGGACTGTCGTTCCAGTTCCGACTATGAGATCTCGCACCTCACGTACTACTGCGCGTTCAATGTGCCCGATGAACTAATAGTGGCTGGGTAAGTATTCCAATTTACCCCCATATAGTATTACAAAAATGTATTACAATTTCCATTCCAACATAATTTATTCTTTAGAATGTCGGCGGGTAGACTCCAGGCGCGACTCAGTAGCAGCGCCAAAGCATCGTGGGCTTCGCGATCTGTCAAGGACTCGGTAGTGCTCATGGACTGGAACACGAAAGATGCCCAGCCGGCTGCCAATACAGCAATTGCAACGCTTCTGGATATCCTAAAAAATGTAACTATACAAAACATCAATGAAATTAAATCAATAAAAACCGTAATATTTTCAGTGGGATCCAGATGTGACGTACCGCGCTCCCATTCAAATTGTTGAGGGCGGCTACGAGTATTTCATAATGATGTATCCCACTCACTGCACCAATCCCAGCGTTCAGGCACCGAAGCAGAACAACAACGACATTGAAACCATTGACGATATCGAGTATCCCTCGATTCATGACATCACAATGAAGGAGGACATCAGTGCGCGGGATTTTAAGACACGACCAGACATCAATCGGGCCAGCAAGCCAGCAGCACTAAAGACCTATGAACAGGGCCAGACGAAAGCGGTTATCGAGGCTAAACCGATCGCCGAGATAATGCGAGATCAGGAGGAGTTTCTTCAACGAGCAGAGCAAAATGATGCGCAGCTGGAAAACGCCTTCGAGCTGTGGAAGCGCCAAACGGCTGAGGGAGATGCTGCCGATAACCAAGAACTGCACTACCGGATTCTGCAATTGGAGAGCCGACAGCAGGACTTTGTAAGTACTGTACTTATGTGAATTGCACCAATAACTTATTTTCTGCAGATACTGGAAAACAACCGTTTACGTGACGAAGTCACACGCTATAAGGAACAGCTAAAAACGGATACCCCACAGAAGATATCGTCTAAAGATGTGGAGGCCACCCGAAACGTCGAATCTAAGATTCAGGAACGCCAACGGCTTGACGAGCAGCACGAACTAGAGCGTTTGGAGAGGGAGCGGCAGCTTGCCATCGCCCGCGAAGCCAAGAAACATTATAAGTCACCGCCGCCACCAAGTCCTTTGCCAGTAAAGAGACCCTTAGATGGCGTACATGACCTCTCCGAAAGCCTAGATTCTCTGCTCAAGCTACCCGAAGAAGAATTGGATCCTATCCCATTGGATCGTATCGAAAGACCCACTTTTGATCGGGCAACGAAACCGCAACAAAATAAAGCTGTGTCTTCACCGGCGCGGGTCCGTGATTTCTCACCCGTCAAGGGTCAGAATGTGGTAAGTGATGGATGGTCGAAGAAAATGGGCAGCTGAATCACCCCGGTCACATAAAAATAGACGCCACACGAGTCCAATCAATAAACGTGGGGTCACGTTTCGAAGACAACCGCCCAGACGGCGAAAGTGGTCAGTCCCTTGCTCAGTCGCTCGCTGTCCGTACTCAAAGAATGCTCGAACAAAAAGCTAAGCCGCGTACAATTGCCAATCTGTTGAGAAGAAGAAGCAAACAGGATTCCGCGAATGATTTGCGTGGCGGGCGTCAAGTTTCAGCTGCCGGCAGCTCCGCCCACTTACAGCATTTATAGCTCCATCTTCCCCTTGCGACGAGTAACTCGTTGTCTCTGTTAGATCTTCACCAGTTTTATTAATTTCATATTTTTTTTTGCATTTTCAGGGTCGTGGACTAACTGGTCTTAAAAATCTGGGAAATACTTGCTACATGAACAGCATTTTACAGTGCCTGAGTAATACGCCGCAGCTAACCGAGTATTGCATTTCGGATAAGTACAAAAGTTACATCAGCAGGAGCAATAGAACAAATGGACAAGTGATCGAGGAGGTGGCCGCACTAATTAAGGAACTGTGGAACGGTCAATATAAGTGCGTGGCCAGCCGGGATTTGAGGGTGTGTTGTCAATGTACAAATGCATAAAATATATCATATTTACTTTCATTCGATTGCAGTATGTGGTGGGTCAGTACCAGAAGATCTTCCGTGGCGTTGACCAACAGGATTCCCACGAGTTTCTCACCATACTGATGGACTGGCTGCACTCGGACCTACAAACGCTGCATGTGGCTCGCCAGAGGGAAACAATCAGTGCTTCGGAAAAGGCATGGCTGGAGTTTACAAAGGCCAAAGAAAGTATGATCCTGCATTTATTCTACGGTCAGATTAAGAGCACCGTCAAGTGCGTGGCCTGCAACAAGGAATCTGCCACCTACGAGTGCTTCTCGAATCTCAGTCTAGAGCTGCCGCCGAACTCAAATGTGTGTCAGCTGAACCAGTGCATGGACATGTACTTTAGCGGGGAGCGCATCCAAGGCTGGAATTGTCCGAACTGCAACACCAAGAGAGATGCAATTAAAAAGCTAGATATATCCAAGCTGCCTCCAGTACTAGTAGTGCACCTGAAGCGGTGAGTTTTGATAGTAATATATCATTTTGCTAAATTTCTATGATATTTATTTAAATATTTGTTGAAACAGATTTTATGCGGATCCGGGCAACACAGGTGCCTACATAAAAAAACAAAACTATCTGCGTTTTCCATTGGATAATCTGGAAATGACTCCGTATATAGCTCGGGCGGAATCTCGAGCCGTTACGCCAAAAACTTACCAACTTTACGCCGTTTCCAACCACTACGGCACCATGGAGGGTGGACACTACACCGCCTTCTGTAAGAGTGCAAACTACGGCAGGTGGTTCAAATTCGACGATCAGATTGTTTCCGCTTTGGACACCTCCAATGTCGTCTCCAGCGCAGCTTATATTCTTTTCTACACCTGGCTGCCACCCATGCAAATGTCGCTGTGAAATATCTAAAGCATTACTCCTTCTCAGTTTCCTCTTTTCGTTTTCAAATTGTTTTTGTTCGTTTTGATAGCATCTAAGGTCTAGTCGCCGCATCAATTTATTATTTTACCAACTACCGCATAACTGTTGCTTTTTAGGCCGATAATCGCTTGTTTGTTGTTGTCTAGGCCCTTAAGCCGCATTGAAAGATAGTGTCATGCAGGGGGGTGTATTTTCTACGGGAACGAAGTACATTCACTAACTTCAAATACTTCAAGTGCATTACCAGTATAACAACAAGGGGACCCATACCCTAATGGGTATGTGTGAATAAAGTTTATTGTATTTTAAAAGTATATTTTAAAACCAAATAAACGAAATTAAATTTCTTTACAACAAAAAAACCAATAAAAATTGAAATATGTATAAAAATAATATCCCTCTTTTAAAACCAGATTGAATCGTGTCTTGGTGTGGAGTACTTTATTTTTGTGTCGATGAAGAAATATATCTTCTGGTGTCTCTTGTACAGTAAGTTTATCAAGTAGTAGGTTGAGCTCTCCTAGTCGAAATAGTGATGGGTTATCACCACACTGGAGCAGCGCAGACTGCAGATGTTTATTTTGAAGGAACATCCTGGATGTGAATTACTTTAATCAGCATAAAAGTCAAATGCGAAAATAATATTTATACCATTCGGATCATCATAAAATGTTTCTAAATAATGTCAGGTTCTCCTATCACTCAAAATATGAGTAAAAAAGAATATGAAACAAAAAATAACTATTATTACTTAAATAAAATAATGAGTAAAATTTTAAGACCCTTTTATGACATTATTGCGGAAAGCAGGTGTCTTCAAAGGAGACGTTGTTGGAAGTCTGGTGGATTATTGAATAAAGGTATTAATTATCACATTTAAATAACATATGGTGTGTAATGCATTTTAAATTTGTAATTATAATTATTGTTTTAATATACTAAAAGTAAATTAAGTTCTTTATATTAACATAAATAAAACAAAAAATGTAAAAAAAAAAAAATTATAAAAACTAATTTAGGAATTAGTTTTCATTTTTCTCTATTATATCATTAATTTTTATCATGATTTTTCTAATTCTTAAGTATACATTTTTTTACTGCCCCAATAATTAAGTGTGGTTTTAACTTAACTTAAAATTCTCTCCAAACCTCCATATAATGGCATCGCCTGTATAGAAACGTTTTTTGTTTTTTACAATTGTATGTGTACACCTGGATGTCCTTCGAATTTTGCTTCTCCTGGTGATTCTCCATTGGTCCTTCTTATGGTGCACTCGATAGCAATTAAAATGTTGGTTTCAACCTAAATTTGTATTTTTAAATTAAAATATTGCCATCTAGCAGTCTGGCAACGGTGCCACTTCCATCTTTAGGTCTGGCAACAATATCTCCGCCATGTACCACGTATTAGGTCTCTGTAATCAACAAAATCACGGCACCTGCAGCCGCTGGGATCAATTGTTTGATGCAGTGCCGCGAAAACCACGGCCCAATTAGCAGCTTCGAGGACCCAAAGACACCCGCCATGCATCTGCCAGAACGCAGCCGTTTCGTGATATACGCCGTGGGCATCTTTGTCTGCTACTTTCTGTATGGAATCGTGCAGGAGAAGCTAACGAGAGGCCGCTATGGTGACCAAGTGCAAACGGACGGATCCGTGGGCGAGCGTTTCACCTACGCGCTGGCCCTGGTTTGGGTGCAGTGCCTCTGCAACTATGTGTTTGCAAAATGTAAGCAGTTATTTTCTCCATAGTCCTCATTTTTAACCTTCCCATTTTAGTACTTTTGACGGTGAGACCCCAAAAGGAAGACACAACACATTCCGGTTCCTACGTGGCCTGTTCGCTTACTTACCTTCTGGCCATGGTCTCCACTAACATGGCCATGCGCTGGGTTCCGTATCCCACCGCTGTAGTCGGAAAATCCGCGAAACCGATTCCCGTAATGATTCTCGGTGTGCTGATTGGTAGAAAATCGTACAGTTTTACCCGGTATGCCTGTGTGTTAACAATCGTCGTGGGAGTTATCCTTTTTATGTACAAGGAGGGTAAAGTGTCTAATCTTCCGGCGGAGACGACCCTACTGGGCGAGGTCTTACTTTTCCTAAGCCTGTCCATGGACGGCTTGACGGGTGCAGTGCAGGAACGTATCCGAGCAGCTAGTTCGCCCTCGGGTCAGCAAATGATGAGGGCCATGAACTTCTGGAGCACCCTGATGCTGGGTTTTGCTATGCTTTTTACAGGTCTGTTTTGGGAATTTAATTTATATGTATTAGGCCATCAATACTGGATTTATTTATTTTCAGGTGAGGCCAAGGAGTTTTTGTACTTCACACTGCGTCATCCCGAAGCCTGGACCCATCTTTCGCTGATTGCCGTGTGTGGCGTACTCGGCCAGTTCTTCATTTTCTTAATGGTGGCGAGCTTCGGGCCACTGGCCTGTTCCGTAGTTACCACCACTCGAAAATTTTTCACTGTCCTCTGCTCCGTGTTGCTCTTCGGTAACGTCCTCATCGCCCGCCAATGGTTTGGAGCAGTTCTTGTGTTTTCGGCCCTCTTTATTGACATGATATACGGCAAGAAGTCAGCACCGTCATCTGCGGCCAAGAAGCTACCCGTTGAAGGCAAGCTGATCGACGAAAAGAAAAAGTACATAGCCGAATTTAAATAAACATATAAGCTTTATATGTTGTATGTGGCTCATGCGGCTGCTGGGCCACGTCTTAACCTTCCTGGAATTGCAATCGTACAAAAGGTTTAGCTTTAGCCAACTCAGCATTCTTCACCCACAATCAGCAAAGCGTCGATTTAAGTTAATAAATTATTGGTTCTAAAATAGCAAAACAACTATGTTGTTCAGTAAAATGATTTCAATGCGGTTTTTTAATACGATTTTTATTAATTAATTCCATGACAAAAAAAAGGAGAAAAAAGTTGACAAATTTTTAAACATTTCACATATGAAAATGTTTATTGAAATTATTAGAGATATTTTTGCAACTTCAAACTTTATTATTTTAAAAAGTTCCTTTATTATTTTTCTTTATGCTTATATTTAGACTGTAAATATCACTGGGGACGGCCGTCCAAGCAGGTGACGAACTCCATGCCTTAGTGTGCGCGAGGAGGCTACTCCTCGTAGCAGTAGCCGTGGAAGTAAACATTTTCTGTCTGCGTCCGATCTGAATAAAAAAACACGTTTAAAGCGTTTTCCAAAAAAAAAAATAGTTGTTTAGTTTGTTAATATGGTTATTTAAGAAACTTTTGTTTGACTTTATAAAATTTCTTAGAAGAAAGAAAAAACTACAAGCAGCTGCATTGGCGAAACGTTTAGAAAAATTTTTTAAATTTATATTCGACTTCTACATTAATACAGTAAAAAGAATTCAAACAAATATATATATTTTTGTTGTTTTTTTTCTTTTGGAGCTTTTGCTACTTTTAATATATCGCTTTCTTCTGGAATAATTAGCTTAGTTGGAACTACAAAATTTATGCTGCAAAATCAATGTTCGATATCAAATGCACTTATTTATTTTAAAGTTTGTGCTTATAGATAAACTAAAAAAAAATATGTGTTGATATTATTTTGTTAAACTAATTGCAAATAAAAAAAAAATATTTGTTTAGTTTGTTAATATGGTTGTTTGAGCAACTTTTGTTTGACTTTATAAAATTTTAATATTAAATTTTTTTGTCTTGGCAAAAAGGACAAAAAGTTCTTTTTCCAGGATTTAAAGAGTAAGTATTTCGCGCGAGAGACCAAGTAGACTACGTTTCCACTTGATTGCTTGTTGGAAAATTTTGATTTAATTCCATTTAGGTTTTTTGTTGTCCCGTGTTTTAAGGATATACAGAAATATATCAGTCATTGAAAATAAAACCTGCCTAGGTGAGATTGTATTTATTTATTATTAAAAGGCCTAAATTAATCCCATTTATTTAAATATTTTAAATTACAAGTTTGAAAATAGGTTTTATTTTCCGTGCAACAAAAATATAAAACAGACACAAGTCGTGGAGGAATATTTTAAAATGTACAATTTTGTATACCTTTATTGAATTTTTTTCATACCAATGTTGATATCAGATAATATGCGCGTGAAATCCTCTTTTTCACCGTTATTTAGTTCAAGGGGTTTACTTATTTGATTTTCAATCAATCTTCAGGCAGAAAACGAGAAGTTTGCTCATTAACCTTTACTCATTTTATTTAAAATTAAAAGTTAATTTTAAAGCAATTTTTTACTATTACCCAGCACTGTACTCAAAACTTATCGATATTTGTTACACAAAACAGTGCCATACCGTGACAACCCTAACACTTCTGCCGTTGCAGATGCGGTCTAAAATTTTCGGAATGTTTTTAAAATGCACAATTTAAGTTTTCGTTGTGCTTATCATACCAAGAAGGCAGCGACGCATAAACGTGACGGTATTAAATAAGATAATAATATTGAACGTGAAATTCTCGCTGAAGTTGCGAAAAAAAACCAAAATAAAAAAAAAGGATATTAGTGAATCAGCCGCGGGAAAATGAAATAGAAAATTAAGAGTGCTTCCGGGGAAGGCAAATGTGCAAAAAATAGTGAATTTAATGTGTCGAACCAGTGCTGGATGTGCTTTTGAAGAGCCAAAATATTAGGGCGCAACGAATTCGCTGCTCGTTTGCATAAATCAAATAAAATATTTTCCTATTGGGTGAGTTTTGTTTCTCAGTCGTGATGTTGTTGTTTTCCGTTGGCGCTGCTGCCAGCTGTTTGGTGTATTTGTGTGTATTTGCCCTGGTGACGTCCGTGCGTGTGTGGGTGTGAGTGCCTTTTAGTGCTTGGATTAATTTTAGCAACTAAATTCGATCGAAAGTGAGAGGGGACACGAAAACAAAGGCAAATACAAACATAAATTAAGTCCAATGCTTATAAATTCGAGATAATGGCGAGCTGCAGGCGTTGTAAATTTTTGCTCACATGTTGTAAGAGCAAAGAGGGGTGCAGACACCCCCAAAGCAATGACTGCTCTCTCTCTCTCTCTCTTTCGAATTCTATGTTTCTACTCGATGTGTACCGTTAGCATTTTGCCGGTTGGATCCTTTTTTTGCAGGCGATAAAAAACAAAGCCGGCGAGGCAGCTCCCGTCAAACATTATGTAAAAATTTGTGTTATGGCCCTAATTTAATGCCATGCCCACTCCACTTATCAACGTGTCGCCAAACGGAATAATTGTGGAAAAGTGATTTATGCTTGCGGCTCGCCTCTCTTCTTCTATCCGGACAGATAGTGACGGCCGGCGCCTTATCGCCCGCACAAGTTCAACAATGAAATAATGACAGCCGAGCAAAACAAAGAGCACATGCATAAATAACAGGCGGGCGGGCCCAGTGTCGCAAATGCACAAACAGATGTACAAATAACGCCACTCAGAGGCGCCCTTCACACTGATAGTGCCAGGTCGGTGAAGCCAGAGAGATGGATAGTGCGTGGAGGATATGTTCCTTGGTTCTGCAAATCACTCTGTAGCTGGATGATGATCCAAAACTACTGTCAGGACAATGATAAACTAATATGTCAGTTGTCAGATTCAAAATAATCTTCAATTTAAATGGCTAGTAACCCACCCCAAAAGTACCTTACAACTTTTACTTTCGCGCTTCTGTCGTCACGACTCACCTGAGGCCAACAAACGCATTTGACATTTTCAAACGGCAAAGCAGAAGCCAATTTGGCGGCCAATAAAAACAGATTCGAGGAGAACGGGGGCTTCTCGGACGCTATTTATAAAGTAAACTCTTTCCCTTTCTTCATTTCATAATTCATTTGTCAAGTTCGTGTGTGCCCAACTGTCTGCCCGCTAGACATCACTCTGGGCCGCCACCCACTAGTCCTTACCCGCCTCCGCCCCCGCCCCATCGCCGCCCACTGCCCATGATGTCACCCAGTGGGGGCTTTCAAGTCACATGTTTGGACGTGAGCCCGAAACCGAAAGAAAAGCAAAATAACAAACTCTTTCTACAGACGTCTTTCTACAGACGCAAATCGCGTAAAATTCTTCGCCAAGCGAAACGTGAAAATTGTTGGGATATGAGCTGTTGAAAATAATGATGGATGGGCGGTCTATGTTTAGGTGTTTCTGCACAGAGAATAGGACTTTTCACTTTCAAATTGTATTTGAAATGGCTAATATGCTTCCTGGTTATATGAATTTAAATAGTAATGCTTTTTTCTTGCTTCGACCCAGCTCGGAGACCTACTTCCTAGTAGCACGAAAGGATTATGGCACGGCGTGAACAGATGAGTCACTCAATATTTCCATGTCCTCATCCTGTGCCCCCAAAATCTGCATGCAACATATCCCTTCCCCCCGTCCCCTGTATGGAGGAGGATGCGCTCACGTGTTTGCCAAACAGCTGTTGGAAAAGCTTCTCCCATGCACTATGGAAACTTTTCCTAGTTTTTCTGGCATTTTTAAGAGTTTTCAAATTAAATAACAAAATTGTTAAAGATGCATTAAGAGAACATCGAACTTTTACACCCCAACCCTAAAATTTTAATATTAACATGTAAAATTCCCGATTTTCTGCCTTCTTAGGGTGTCAATCAATATAATGTAAAAAACCGCAGTCAAATATCTCCTTTGGTCTACTGGAAATATAAAATGCCAGAAAAATGCACAAAGTCCCATAGTACCATGGCGTATACGCAATTTCTGGCTCTTTCTATGGGCTCTCCCAACCGTTCTCTCTTCTGGGCTTTTAGAATTAAATGTAATGCTGCTCGCTCTCTCGAAAATGAAAAATGCACATGCGACCATAGTTCCATCCTTCTCCGTTTGTTTTTGCAAAAAGTAAATGAACCCAATGGCACAGAGAAAAATGTTTATATAACACATTTATGTAGGCATGTATTTTTAAATATATTAAATATATATTTAATTAATTAGCAAACATGTCCTTCCAATTTATAAAATAATATCATTCATTTTATTGTACCACTTTTTCTCCGTGTGTCCGAAATGCACTCTTCTCACTGTGCCGCTCGCTCTCTTTGCCAATTAGCGATTGCATTTTGGCCACTCGCTTCTCGCCTTGGATTCGGGTTGGGTTTATTTTGGTGCTGCATGCATTTTGGCCGCGTTTCGTTTTCGTTTTCGGACTTGGTTCGCCCCGACTTGGCCACGCCAATTTCATTTTTGGCAGTTGCATAAAACAAACGAGAAATTCCACAGCGGCAGCATCGCTTCGCTCTTTCTCTCCCGCCGCCAGTTTATTTTTCTCCGGGAACCTTTTGTTTTTATTATTCCAATTGCCCAGTCGAAGAGTGTTTGCTGCGCGCTAAAAGTGTGTTTTTTTTATGGCAGTGTTTTTAGTGTTTCGGTGTTAATTTGTCGGGCATCGAGGAGTAAACTCTAACCGGAGCATCGCGAAAAAAATCAATAATATATTAAACAGCACGCAGTCCTACGGATGGGACAATGGGACGATCTGACCCACAGTCCGTATATGCGGCGTATGAGTGATATATATAGTGTTTGCATGTTTGGTTGTGCGTGTTATGCAAACTTTTTTCGTTTTTGCCGCTAAGCAGGAGAGAATTCGCTTTGGAAATTTCACCAGAAGTGACCAGAAATTACTTGAAATGCCTGATGTGATGGGCCAAAGTTGTTGTCGCAGTATTGGCACCATTTGAAGTGAAAATTATGCTGTTATGTGCTCTAAATAAAGTTAAATAATATAAAAAAACAAACAAGAAAGGGACTCATTGAGGTAAATACAACGCAGGTGGACAACAGTGATCCCATTTAAATTTCTACTCTGTGCTCTGTTTACGTAAATAAGAAACAAAGAAATCAATTCTAAAAAATAGAACAAGGAATTTGAGAGACAAATATACGACCAATTGCTTGAATCAGTGACGTTGAATAACTAAAATAATTTTTATAATAATTTTTAAATATAACCAGTGACACATAGTACAACAAGCATTGATGTGTCCAGCCATGACGGCTGAATTAAATTGTTTTCTTAGCAGAACTAGCAGAACAAATATGTGTCATGCAGGCAAACTAATAAAAATCCAGAGAAATTCGTCACGAGCTGAATTGAGGAATAACAAAGGCGAGCGGCAATTTTAAATGCCTGGCCAGCGCTTTAATTTGTCAAAAGACACAAAAAAGACAATCAAAGAAATATCACACATACGCCGCGTTGTCGCGTGGCGCGAAGACAGCTGTTCAACCTTGCTCTCTTTCGCTGAGAACCCCTTTCGCTGCTCTCTCGCTTTCGCAGTTGAATGACTTGGTGGCCCCCTTTCGAGGAATTCTCTTGTCGCACTATTCGGTGCACTCCTCCGAATGTTCAATTATGAGTTTCCCCAGGGCGCAGCATTCAGATGCCTCCCAAGCTCCTGCCCCTAAATCACACTCTCCGACTAAATCTGACCGCTATATTGATTTTGACTAACTACCCCGTTGTTTTCATATTCCTTCCACTCGAATTGCAGTTTGTGTTGAAGCGCGAGTCGAAGCAGCCACAGCATGCACAGCAGTGTTGGAGGAGCGGCGGGGGGTGGCAACTATGAGGATGTCGCCGCCGCCCGACGCGGTCGCTTCCGCGTCACCTCCTCGACGCCGCAGGGTCCGCCGGAGACAACGTTGGGTCGATTTCGCCTGATGCCCACTTGTAAGTACTTTACTAAAGATTAAATTAATGTAAATTTAAGCATAAAAATTAATAATTTCATTTTTACTTATTTTTTTACTTATTATAAGCCATGGTGACCTTATAGCGAATTTCTAGCACGAAAATGTTAGATCTTGATTAGAATTATTATATATTTATATTCGAATATAGTTAACAGGAATTACATTAATTTTTTAGTTATATTCTTAGTTCAAACAGCGCGCTAATAAGTATGCAATGGATATTTTAATTACAAAAATATCAATACAAAGGGAAATCTTATCAGCATGCTTGTAATTTTAAAGTGTTTCGAAGCCACTAATGATTTCACTTTTTGTTGTGTCTGGTGCTAACTGTTGGCCTCTCCTTCCCTTCGTTGCAGCTAATTACGGCGCCATTTCTCCCATCCTGCAGCGAGGACGCTTCGCCGTGATACCCGAAGAGCCGCAAGCCGGGTCCCCGGCCCTGGGCACTCCGCCGCCTGGTGGCCGAGCAGCTCGCTCGCCTTCCCCCGAATGGGACTTCGACATTGAGCAGGTGAGTGAATAGAATCCGGCCGGCGTGTGAAAGTGGAGTTGGCGGGTGGGCGATGGTGGTAAAGGAGTCCTTTTCGGTTCCTACCACTTTTGCTGTTTTGCTGTTTCTGGTGGCGGCCTCCAAGGCTAGTCACAATGCAATGCGCCATTTTTATTGATTTTATTTCTGAAGTTTCAAAAGAGTTCTGTGGGTATGAATATTTTGAATGCCTTTACTAATGAATGGCATGCCAAGGCAAATATTTCTTGATTTCGTGGGTTTCAGGATTTCATGGGTTGTAAATATTTATTTCTAAAGAATCTTCATATTGCCATTTAATAGATTTATCGATTATAGCCTTTTCGTAGCAGAATATTTTTTAATATTCAAAAATTTAAATAAAGAATTTAGCGCCACCTATTGGTGAGAAATCAATTGGTATTTTATTTGGGAATAGTGTTAGGAAGTGCAATCGTTTTCCCGCTAAAATTTGAACTAACACAGGGTGATTAATGAAAAAAAAACTGGCATGTGTTCGCCAAATAAAACATCGAATTCAAATTTTTCTTTTTAAAACGAATTTAAATATATAATAACCACTGATGGTTTACTGCGAGCTATTTGAGATAATATGGAAGAGTTGTTGTGAAAATAATGTGCACAGGGTGAATCGGTCTATCTTTTTGTCTCTGTCAGTGAGAAATATTGCAACACTGATATTCAGAGAATATCTAGGGCTGCGAGATAATGGAAAAAATCTTTTCGATAGTATTTTTTTTTAATAAATACGTACGATATATTTTGGCATACGCCTGATTTAAATAAATGTTTTATTATAAGGATTATGAAACATCTTGTATTACAACATAATAAACTTTTAAATGTGATTATCTGTGTGACCTCAGTCAATCGTCATGTATCGATATTTCGGTTGCAACATGTTGCGTATTGTCGAGTTGTATCGAACAGGGACGGAACATCGGATCTCTCGCTCCCACGCACAACTTTGCTCGACAGGCTTAGTATGTTCAAAACGAGCTGAAGGCACGAAGCAAAGGTACAAACCAAAAATCGAATAAAATGTGAAAATCAAACAAAAAATTATAAAAATCAAATAGTTTTCGCCAATAGTCACATTTAATAACACGTCTTGGGTATGCAACACCAAGTCGAAATATAATTTAATATAATATATTCTATTTTCGATATTGAGCCACAATGCACATATCGGTTTGAAAATATCACTTTACACAAGGAATATCGATATATTGATATGTTGACAACCCTGGCTCCCACTCTGGCTGTCGGATTGTTTTTGTCGGTTTTTTGTTGTTGCCGTCTCTTCGTTTTAACAAGTTTTTCGCATGTGAGTGCCACCGAGAAGCGAGATAAAGAAAACCTCCAGCCATTTTATCGCGATCGGTGCGTGGAATTGTGCCAGCGACACAGCGCTGAGAGTAACAACAAATAGCTGGATACGGATTTGGCTTGCAAATCGGATACAAGTGTGTGCTTTGAAATATTATTTTGTGATAAGCTGCGTACCGAGCTTTTAATTGTGCGCGAACGGAAACGGAGCCAAGGAAATTGCAATTGCAACGGCGACCACAACAGCAACACAGCAACATCCAGCATCCAGCATCCAGCCCAGAATGCCATCAGTTTTCGCTTTTTATTCCGGCCAGTGCGCCCAGCAGACGGTGCACTCCTCCGCTTCTGTTTGCTCAACTGCCCGTCGGTCTGGTGGAAAATAAAACCTTCCAGCCAGCTCCGTCCATAAAAAATCAATAGGCTGCGATCAGCTGTTGCGCATTCACAAGCACACATGGCGTCGCCTGCTGGAAGAGGCACCAAAAAGTTTGGAAATTTTCCACGGCCAAATACTTTTATTTGCTCCGTCTGACTCTTGTAGTAATTGTCTATTGGACAGAAAATCGAATCAAGGCCTGAATTTGAGTGCCGCGGACATCCTCTGTGGCCTCTATTCTTTTCCGATCAGTTTCGATGCGTGTTCCGATTGGAAAGTCGACTCTCGACTCTCCAGTCCAAAGTGGAAGCGCGCGCCTGAATAATTTTCGCCTTCTTTTGTTTTATTTTTTTTTTTTTATTAAAATAGGTTCATTTGGATAGTCTAGTTGTTGTTGTTGTTGTTGCTGTTGCTGTTGCGTGTTTGTGATTTATTCGGTGTTGAACAAAATGGCTGATAATTAGTTGGGCAACGGCAGTGAAACGAGTGTGCTGAAAATAAAATAATCTAATCTGAAAAGTCAACACCTTCGAGTGTTCGAACATCCCATCACGTCCAGCGAAAAAGTTATTATAATTTCGCTCTAATCTTTATATAACGAAAACAGGGAATTAATGTCCGTTTCGTATTATTTACAATTTCATTGTAGCGCAGCGCTGCTAAGGCCTAATCGCGGAATTGTTTACAAAAGCCAGCCAGCCAGCCAGCTAGCCAGCAGTGTCGACTCCCAGTTTTCCTTTTGTTTTTCCCGTTCACGTGAATGTGTCTCAGTGTGAGTGCTTAAGTGCCAAGTGCCCAAGTGTATGTGTCTCAGATCGGAGCACAGGTTAAACGAAATTTGAAACAAGCAAGAATTAATTGCAAATCAAAATCAGAACCGATCACCTCTGCAATCGCTCCACAACTACGTCGCCGAGTCACTGATTAACTCAAAGGTTGGTACTCCCTGACTGCTCTGCTTGCTGTCTCCCCTTTGTTTAATTGCCAAATATGATTCCCCTTGTGTTGATATGAGCGCGCTACATTTGATTTTCCCTGCCTCGCATTTGGTTGTGACTCAGTGGGCGGGACTGGGCGAGTGGGTGGGAAATTCCCCCTGTCAGTTGGTCGTTGGAAAAACACCCGAAAAGGGGGACATTCTTGTGATTTGTGGGGCGCTCTTCTAAAATCTAATTTAGGATATAAAATTATGACATTTTTCAGTAAATTTAATTTCATCATTTTGATTTGATTTATAATACTTTATATATTTATAAATATTTGTGAGCGTTTGTTTCTGGATCTGGAATCATTCACACAAGCATTGTATCTAATCGAGCTAATCGACTATCTCTGCAGTACGAGCTAATTAAGAGAACACTTGTCAGTTAGCTTCGCAGAATTTTGAGGAGATCGCTGGGAAAGTTAGGCAGTCGTGAAATCGAATTTTGGTCGGGGGATACAATATATTGTGGAAATCCCAACTCACCTCTAGAAGCTGGAGCTACAGCTAGTAGCTAGCAGGTAACACCTAGAAGGCGTTGTGGATATATATTATTTATTTACAGTTGCGGCCGATCGGCACGAGTTGTGTGCCAATTACCGTTAAACAGAAACTGCAATTTCTTCGTACACAAAAGTATTATTCAATATTCGTGCGGCTATCCACAGCGAATATCTGTGGGGCTGTTCGAAATCACATGCCCACGAAGTACCGGGATTCAGTGATCAGCGGGCTGTGGTTCAGTGGTTCAGTGGTTCGGCGGGCTCCCTTCCATCCAAGTGGCTGCGCTGAAACCGAAACTGTTTGTTTATCTTCGCAATTAGTTGGCCATAAATTGTGGGCCAGCGAATCGAATGAATGGAACACAAATAATAACAGGGCTACTAGAAGGAAAGCTACTAGAGGCTACTAGAGATTTTTGACCAAATCCATTGCATTTCCCACATAATACTTGTTATTCTCAACAGGAAGATGCCCAGGGACTCTCTGAGCCACTCATTTCCCCCAGCGCCCTTCACCGGCTTGTTTGCTTGTTCAACTGGGTTGAATGAACCCCTTTCCATATCTTTTCCCAGGAAGCCCAGAGCGGCGACATAGATTCGCCAGAAAATCAATATTTTTCGTAAATATTTTTTTACGTACAGACCGAGTGAAATATGTACACAACAGATGGTGGAGAATGGGATTCTTTCCAGCGATCGGAGCGAGGAAAATAAATACATTGTTTTCGGCATGGGTTTGCGATTGAGAGAGCTTCCCTGGAAATAAATCCTAGCATGAGTTGGTCCTTTGGTCTGTCTCTATTTCATCTGGAGAATTGGTAGACCCAATGGGTCATGGGACTCATAGATATGGGTCATTTGAACTAAAAAAAACTTGTGCTGAGACTGTATTTTGCTTTTGCAAAAGGTGGTTCCTCTAGACAAGCACTGAGATTGGTGGTAATCAGAAGACAGAAGTTACTTTTAAAAAACCAGTTCAAACACTTATTCACCTGCAATTAAGTTTAAAATGTTATGAATTAATTGTTCTTAATAATCGTGTCTGTTTGATGCAAAAAATTCAATTTGGATCACTGTTGCATGCGACATTTTATACATCTTATTTTTATATATTCTTTTAGTTGGAAAGTGAATAAAATTTATTTATTTTTGGTACTATTATTTCTATATTGTAAATAATTGTATTAAAAAGTGGTAAAAAGGGAAATTATTCGTGAAAGAAACATATGTACATTCGCTGACTTTAAATTTTTTGGACGCGGTTGACCTTTCAGGAGAACATTCCATTTTCCATTCTAAAGTTTTTGTTTAAAACAACATTTTTATTTAACTTCCTTTAAGTGAAAAGTAAACTCATTCCTGCTCAAATCAATGACAATTAAACATTAAACAATTAGATAACTAAACCGACAAGGTGACTTGGTTCCAAACTGTCTGGTTCAGCCTCTCGATGGACTCCATCAGCTCGTTCAGGCGCCTCAGCTGGGCGAAGGCCATGTCGAACTTCTCATCAAAGTGCTGCACAATCACCTTGAACTCCCTCCGGAGTTCCTCCACCTCGCTGGAGGGGGCGTTGTAGTTTTTGGGCTTCTCCCAGAACTCAAAAGACTCCGGGGCCACCTCAGAGGAGGAACTCGACTCCATAGACTCCTTGTTCGCAATGCGGTACATGCAGGCGATGCCGTGGAGGTACTCCCCCGGAAAATCGGGGTCGGGGATGTCGACGGAGTAGGTGATTCCGTTGGGCCGGATCAGCACGTCCAGGACCGCTCTCAGGCTGAAGCAGTTCCAGCTGTTCTTGTGGATGTAGAAGTGGGTGAGCTGCGAGAGCAGCGGGAAAGACGACGGGTCGAGGTCTGTGATTCTGTTGCCGGACACGTCCAGCTTTTTCAGGTTGGGCATGCCCTCAATGGCCTTCAGGGGCAGCTCCTCCTGGCCCGTGTTCCGCAGCACCAGCATTTCCATTTGCGGCGTCTGCCAGTCCTCGGGTAGGTGGCCCAACTCCGGATTGTCGGCCACGTCCAGGTGGCGCAAGCGCGGCAGGCGGCTGAGGGACGCCAACTGTACCAGGGAGTTGTTGCGCAGCACCAGGTGCTCCAGCTTGTCGGAGGCGGGGAAGTAGAGCTCCCGAACGCTGTTGAAGCTCAGATCGACGGTCGTCACCGAGCCGTACAGGTTGACGCGGTCCAGCGAGCAGTTGCTGGCGTACAGGTGGCTGACATTCAGGTTCAGCAGCAGCACCTTCAGCCGGGGGTTGTGCGACAGGTCTATGGAGTGCACCTGGTGCTCGGCCACCTCCTTCCCGACGCCCTTTGGCCGGAAGGCGTACTCCTCCAGCTCCTCCAGTCGGTTCCTCTGCAGGGTGACGGAGAAGAGTAGCGGATTGTTGGCGAACAGGTCGCCGGCTACGATGGTCAGGAGGTTGTCGGCCAGGAACACCCGCTGCAGGCTCTTCAGGTCGGAGAAGACGTCCGGGGGCAGGTCCTCCAGCTCGTTTTCGGCGAGGTCCAGGTGCTGCAGCTCCCCCAGGTTCTCAAAGCTGTCTATGTGTAGCTTGCTGAGTCTGTTCCTGTTGAGGAACAGGAACTGCAGACTGCTGGCCCCGCTGAAGGTCTTGCTGGGCAGCTCGTGGATCTCGTTGTCCGCCAGCAGCAAGATCGCCATCTTCTCGGCGCCGCTGGCGAAGTTCTCCCAGTGCACGTGGCGGATGCCGCAGCCCCGCATGTCCAGCTCACTGATCTCCAAAGTGTAGAACAGCCCCAGTGGGAAGTTAACGAAGCTGCAGTTCTCGAAGACGAATGTGCGGGCGGACTGCTCCTTGCCCACCTCGTAGGTGTTGCCGTCGGCGGCAATCCTCACCTCGGTTTGCAGGTCGAAGGTCGCCTTCTGCTGCTCCCGGTCGAAGTGGAAGCCGCTGCAGCGCACCACCTCGCCCTCGGTGCGGCAGTAGTCCTCCAGACTGGAAATCCTCGCCTCTTTCTTGGGAAACTTCTTGCTGGCATCCTGGCTGGCGGCGATGGCCGCCAAAGCGGCCACCAAACAAATCCGGACGTACATCGCGCGTGCTCCGCTCATAGCGATCGACCTGCAACTGATCTCGGTGGTGACTGGTGACCGCCAAACGGCTGGCCAGATAAGCCGCTCTATAGTGCTCGAATAATGGCCTTTTTCTATATAAATTATATAGAATTCTATTCATGGTGTTTTGATTTTGCAAAAAGTGAAATAATAATCGCTGACCACATGAAAAATATACAGTAGCTCTCAAAATATTGGGGCTGGAGGGCTGTGGCTTGAAATTAAAAATAAAATATAACAATCATTTCACTTTATATGGTAGTTAAAAAGTTAAAAATATTATTAATGTAACAAATTATAAAATAATAATTATTCATAAAATTGTTTAGAAATCTATTTAGTTAAAACCCGAATTAATGAAAACAGACTTAAATGTGTGAAAATCAAATCGTAATTATTATGAGTTCTAATTTCAAAATAATCATTATTTTCTTGGAAAAAAAATTAAAAATGAGGAATAATCAATTTTTTCTGAGAAAGTCACGGAATTTATTTGTACCGGTATACTTGGTCTAAAAAGATATTAATTAAAATGTCTAAAACATTTAATAAATAGATCGCAATCTTATATTTCTGAGCGAAAAAATAAATAAAAAAGAATAATAATTATTTTCTGAGCGAAAAAATATAAATTCATAATCATTATTTTGTGAGTTTTAAAAATAAAAATCACATCAATAATCCTTATTTACGGTCTCTCGCAAAATAGCTATCTAAACTATTATATATCATTTGATTAACTTTTATTCATAAATGAATTTATTGATTTTATGATTTTTGGAACTACTTTTTCGCTGGAGCCTGTATGCTCTTCCAATTAAAATGGGTCTGGAGTCTGGATCAATTGTTTCGATGCTCACTGTTCGAGCCCGACAATCTGATTCATATTGTTGTCATCATTATTTTGACATTTGTGCGCGACTCGCCATTTATTGTTCTTAATTACGTGGCGCTGCCCAGCAGGGTTCTGCTCCGGTGCCTCCATTCAGTGATCTGCGCGTAAGCCCATGGCATAGCCCATCGAGCAAAACATTGTACGGCCATATCTGCCGGCCGAGTTCCCTTATCACGGAGTGGGTACTAGGCGGTCGGTCGGTCTGACCGCATCGATCGAGGCGGTCAGCACTTTTTCGGGCTGGGGTGTTCCCCGAGGGCCTCCTTTTATTAAGTGGATCAAGAGCGGGCGCACATGCCTCCAAGAATGAGTTTTGCTTCTCATTCCTCCCCCAGATTCTGTCGATCGTAAAAGTCTCCCCGAAGCGGGCGGGCCATAATTTTGTTTGGAAATAAAGCTGACCGATTTCTGCTCCCGAGTGATTCACGATTATCAGCGAGCAGTCCCCCTCCCCAGCGGCCTCTGTGCTTTGCTTTGGAGGGCATGCGAGTGGCGACTCGATAAGGGGATTTCTGTTTCCGCTCCCGCTCCAAGTGTTTACAAGAATGTGCCACCTTTTGCGCATCTCTGAGCAGTCTTGGGGCTGTCGTCAGTGGAAAAATATCAAAATTATAACAATATATTAAGGCTGCCGCGCACGCCGGGGGAACACGTTCAACCTGCTCTCGAGTCGTCCGATTAGTTGTTCGCTAAGCCGCCTGAGCGCCTGAGCGCCTGAGCTGTGAAAACAAAAAGACCATTTGTCTTAAACACAAACGACAAAGCCTTATTAATTTGCGTGCAAACAAATTTATGCGCTTGTTGAAGCTTCGAAATTCGTTTCCAATCGGCGGCCTAGCTGGGCAAACACTCGCCCACCCCCACTCCCTCGTACATCACAATTGACCTGCCTATTTGCATTGGGCTAATTATGAGCCAATGGACTTTAAATTATCGGCGGCCAGTCGTGGCCAGGGGTGTGTGTTGTTGGTGCCTCAATTGAAACGGCATGACTTCGTTTAGCGATAAATTTTGAGCCCGCACCAGTGCCCCTTTGTGGAATTCAATTTGCCGCAATTAGTTTGCTTGCCCAGCAGCCAAGAAGCGGGAGATGCTGGTGATCTCCACCAGCCTCAGACTTTGTCCGCCCCATTCAAATCAAGTTCTGGCAATGGCTCTGCTGGGTAAACAAGTGCGCTAAACAAGTGCCCCAGAGACTCGCACAATGCGAGTGAATGCAAAATGCGACTGACTAGCACGTAGGATTTGGTGTCTCTATTGGGGGTGCCCTCACATGGCGCCTCAGTTTATGGCACCTGGTATTATTTTAGTAGTTTTATTGGCCACTCGGGCGCCGAGTATCGGAATATCAAAAGCGTGGGCTGCGCCCTCCTTATGCAACGATAGGCTAACCAGAAAGGGCTGTCATTTCTGGTTACATTAAATAACTATTAGCCAAGAATATCTAAGGCTTAGGCTTTATACAGAATAATAAAAATTTATTATAATTATGCAGAATAATTAGAAATACAGAATTATTAGAGGGAATCACTTCACCAGTTGATACAGATTCTATATAGATATAAAATGAAGCCATAGCCAATTAAAAATAGTAAAGCCAAATTGCAGAGTGTAGACTTTGAATCCTGAGCCCAATTTTAAGGGATGACTTTTTAAGGGAGAGGTACTCCTAAATCAGGCTGAAATCTAAGTCTAAGGATGTTGTAAGGAATAAAAAATCCCGATTTTAATAATTTTTCTGTTACAAAAAATGTGTTTGAAAAATTCGAAACTTTGGAATTTGTTCGATTCAGGGTACTTAATGAAGAACAAATATAAATTACCGTTTTAATTCTAAAAATAAATTGTATTTAATACACTATGCTTTAATTGAAATGTATTTATGTCAGAGACTGGAAATAATGATTATTTATTCAACTCAATATTACTCAATCAATCAATATTATTTATTATTTAATAACGTTCCTAGAAATCGTGTTAATCGCGAATCATGGATTCAGCACAAAATAAGGGTTTACGTTCGCAAAATTCAAAATTGGCACCAATAAAATTTTTTTTTCAAATTTATTTTTTATTTTATTAAAGTTTCATACATTTGTTCAAAATTAACCAAAAGTTAATATGCATATGCCTTTAAATGCAAAACATTCATATTAAAAGTTGGTATTTAATTTAAAAAGTTGCTTCATATAATTAATTAAATTAATAAATAAATTAATTAAAATAATTTAATGAATTAAATTACTTTTTTAGTGGCTTTTTGCAATCGTGTAAGAACGAGGTTCTTAGCGAGTTAAAAGGGGGAGCAAATTTGTAACCGTGTAAGACCGAGTTTGTGGCTAAAAGAGTCCGTGTTAAGCGAGGGCCAAGTGTAGTATTCATAAGAGAGCAATAATTGTACCATTTTCTCATTAAAGGATATTCTTTTCCTTATATTTTTTAATTTGAATTTTATTTTTTTTTTCAATAAATAATCGTGTTTTTTTCTTCAAAGTTTTTGGCCACCCAAATAAATATTTATTTTTGATTAAAAAAATAAAAATGAAAAAGAATCATTCTGTTTTCCGTTTTATTTTTGATGAAAAATAATGAATATTTCATAAGTTATTTTTAGTACTCATCCAATAATAATTATTTATTGGAAATAAAATCAAACTCGTAAAATAATGAATATTTTATGATTTTCGTTATTAAAAATGTAATAATGTAATGAATCAGGGACTGCCTGATTTATATCCAAAAACACACAAAGTTTAAAATATGGCTTTAATTTTTTACTTTTGTATTAAAATGTAAAACATTTCAAAGCGTGTTTATTTTTAAAAACGTGTTAGTTAAAAAGTTATATTAATAAATGATTCAATAATGAATAATGAATACTAATGAGGAGGGGTTGGATCAATAAAATAGAATAGAAATCAATAGAAGTCCAATTGTTGACTTTTGGAGAGAAATCATGGCAACTGTGAGTTACATTTTTATCTCAAAGAAGACATTCTTGTCATGCCTTGTTGTTGTCACTGTATGTTCCAATAAATAGAAAACTTTTTTATAAAGAGGAAGGATGAATCCGAAGAATCGGATGTTTTTGGCAAAGATAAAAACTATTTTTTTCGCACCCATTCCCCTTCAGAGTAGTAACAAAAATCAGGGAGCACTCGAAATGCTGTCTTGAAAGAAATATCACTATTATCGGGCACCAGCCAGACGTTACGTAGTCCCTCACAACAAACACTCGGCTATCAGCTGATACACTAGATGCCATAAACTGTGCCACCAGCGGTCGGTGGGGGGAGTTGTTTTTCAGCGGAGAATAGAGAGAACGTGCTTGCGGGCCGGCTATCGGGCTGTAGCGCGGCACGGCCCAAAACGCAAACAAATATCTGAAACAACAGTTCCAATATTCAATATTCGGTGAGAGGCGTCATTAAGTTTTATTGGTTACTGGCCCGAAACGGGTGCGATCGGCTGGCGGATCAAGTTCAAGAGCCAAAAACAAAGCAAAACACGCCGAATGCAAACAAAACAAACGCCGAGACCAGTTCCGCGGTATATAGGGTTGCTGGCGAAGGCTGCGTTCTGGTTTGGCATTAAAAAGCCCCGCCGAGCCAGTCCGCACTCAGTCTTCTTCTGCCGAGATGCTGTCGCTAAACTATCCAAACTATCTCCTGGTCGTCCTCGTTTTCGGAGCTTGTGGGGCTCTCGAGTTGGAGGAAGTGGCGCTGAAGAGTCTGGACTGCCGGGAGAACGTCTGCCGGGGCCTGGACCTGTCCAGCCCTTCGGAGGTGGGCCGGCTCACCAAGGAGGCTGCCGATACCCTGCAGGGCCACGAGTCCCTCATTTTGCACAGCAGTCGGTTGGCCAACCTACCGAGGAATGTGTTCCGCAGCCTCCCCCAACTCGTGGAGCTCGACGTGCTGGAGTGTGAGGTGCAAAGGATCGAAAGAAAGTGTTTTGAAGGCGCGCGAAACCTGAGGAGGCTGAACCTAGGCGGAAATCTTATCAGCGATTTGGAAAGCAGTGCCTTCGAACTGGCGACCGAACTGGAGGAACTCAACTTGTCGGACAACCGCGTGGAGGAGCTACCGGCGAGGCTGTTCCTGCCTCTCAGGAAGCTGCAGAAGATCAACCTGTCCAGCAACAACATCAAGTCCATTTCCCCCTTGCTATTCTCCCAGCTGAACGCCCTGAAGTTTGTGAACTTGGACGGCAACCAGTTGGGGGATCTGCCGAGCGAACTCTTTCGGGACCAGCGGAGGCGCTTGACGGAGTTCTCGGCCAGAAGCAACCGACTAGAACGGTTTCCCTCGAACTTGCTCGTTTCCCTGGAAAGGCTGTCTCTGTCCGGGAACTTTGCCCTCAAGAAGCTCCAACTACCCGCCGACGTGGACCAACTGCAGGCCACAAACTGCGGGCTGGAGTCGGTAAGCCTGAGTGGAAGAGTCGTCAGTGTCCAGCTGGAGGACAACCCGAGCTTGAAAGACCTCAGGATATCCCAGCCGGAGCACCTGGAGCAGCTCTACCTGGCCAACACCAACCTCTCGCGCCTCGACTTCTTGTCCAAGTCCAAAAATTTGGTCGACCTGGATGTGACGGGCATCGAAAACCTGTCGGATTTGCCGCAAATTACAAGCTCCAGAGACCTGGAGCGTCTCAGCTTCACGTATGACAATAAGACTTCGGATAATATGGACATGCTGCCCGAGCTGAAGAACCTCAACTACCTGGAAATCAGCCACGAGAAGGGCAAGGAGGTCTTCGTAAAGGACCTGGACGAGGACTTCTTTGTGGACCACGCAGAGGTGAACTGCGGCCAGCTGGCGGAGCTCCTGGAGTTTGTCGACTTGCCGAAGGACACCACCATTCTGGAGGACCGGGTGGTGGGCGACCCGAGAGGTCCTCTGAGATGTGGAGTTGTTTGAAGGGCCTCGACCTCGAGGGCTATTGTTAAGTTTTAGTTAAAAAATAAACACGATCGTTAACAACAATTGGCGCCAATCGACGCACTTTCGGAAGTCATTTTTCATTCGAGAATAATTTATGAAGCTGAACGAATCTGCGTATTATTTGAAACCCGTCTTCGCAATTGTCTTCGCTGTGCGATTGCAAGTGCATTGTTAAAAAACAATTTGTCAGCTCGCAGTCATGCGATTGCTGATCTCGACTTGGCTTGCGCCGCTGATTGGTGTCAGTGGAGCGTCCAGCTCTTGTCACTCGAATCTGCGATCTGCGATCTGCTAGCCTGCGATCGATTAGCCATCGCTCGATCGGCCACCGGACCAGTTTGTGCCAAACGACCCGACTAATTCCGTCTCATTTTATTAGCTTGAATTGGACTCTATACAGGTGCAGCGGACTAAGACTAAGACTACGGTGGGGAATCGTGGCGACTCTCTAGTAACGCTCTCGCTTCTCGCTCTTGGCGTTGGGCGGGTTGGTGCCTGGGATCGAGGTGTCCGCCGCAAAGTGGGGTGGCTCGTTGGGCTTGTTGGAGTCGGCCACCTTGTTGTTGGTCTCCTTGATGATCTTGGGGGGCAGGGTGATGTCCAGGCTGTCGGAGTTTTGGTAGAACAGAAAGCCGGCGGACCCAAGGCCCACGAAGGACAGCATTATCAGGAGCCATCGCAGGCCGGAGTTGATTTTCAGGCCCCTGGAAAGGGCAGTAAGGATAATAAAGAAATCGAAGCTATCAAGCATCAGGAGCACTCACAGGAACAGAGTGTACTTGACCATGTTGGTGAAGGTCTTGTTCAGGTGCACTCCCTCCTCCACCCAGAACAGGGGCAGTATGAGCTTCGGCAGGCCCCTCATAGCCTCGATGCCCTCCACCGGCTCCATGTCCAGGTTGAACTGCAGGCGCTTGGCCGCCTGGAAGGGCGTGCCCGACATCTGAAACGAAAGCATGTAACCGTGAAAGCCCTGGGCAGCAGCAGTCCAGCTTACGAGCTCAAAGTCAATGTAGACGGCGTGATCTTTCTCGTTGGGATTGAGGCCCTCCACGTCGGCCACGAGCTTCGGGTCGGCGTTGTAGAAGTGAGGCATGGAGGCGATCAGGGGGCCGTTGACGCACGGAGCCAGGTTCATGGTGCCCTTGGGCGGGCAGGTGTCCAGGTCCTCGGGGTCGTCGCAGAAGCAGTGCAAGCTCTCGTCCGCTCGAGCGTCGCCCAGGTCCAGGCTGTACCTCATGGACGGCATGCCGTGGTACGAGGACTTCCGCTGGTAGAAGGCTCCTAGCGAGCGGCACAGGTCCGGCGTGAAGGCCCACAGCCCCTCCTCCTTTTTGAGGCCCGGGGGAAAGACGGTGGAGTCGGTGCCCACGAAGTTGTTGCACTCCCCCCCATCCGGCCAAATGGCCAGCTCCGGCTCGTCGGCGAACTTGACCACCATTCCCAGTTTCTTGTTGTTCTTCACTCCGCGGCAGACTGTGAAGCGGCCGGCATCCGAGTGGTTGGCCTTCAATCGAGTGGAAAAAGGGGGTTTCTAGCAAGGATCTCTTTTCAAGTACTCACCTGGCCCAGGAATGAGAAGAGAAAGTGGGTCTGGTTCACCTGCTTGGCCTGCTTCACCTCGCCCGTGTAGAAAACGGAGCAGAGGGCCTTGGCGGAGAACTCGTCCGAGGAGCAGTCGACGTCCATGCCGCGGAAGAAGATGTCCATAAAGCGGCCCTTTATGAAGGCCTTGGCGTCGGGAAACACGATAGACAGGCCCTTCGCCGCCAGCTCCATCATGGCGGCCTTCTCCCTCTGGACCATGATGCCCCCGGGCTGGAAATTGTTGCGAAAAGTGTGAGAGTTTCTGGGATCTGAGATCTTCCACTGATTGCTCCTCTAATTCGCAATCAAACAGAATGATACATCATCCCAGTGGACTTGGAGTGCCATTTGGGGCTGGGAATGCGATTTGCATAATTCTCAGGCCTAACAATGGACACGTGGCCATTAGCCATTAGCCGGCGCCTTTAAGGCAACCCAAATCGCTGCCTCTCCAGTTGCTGGCTGCATACCTAATGGCTTCATTGGAACGCCAAGTCTGTAAGTAAAACCTCTCACCTGCATTATCGGATGCGGGATGACGAGCTCCTCCTCGCCGGTTAGGGGCAGGGTTTCCTTTTGGTTGAAGATGAAGGTGTTCCTCATGGTGAAGCTGACTGTGTCCTCCTGGACGTCGTCCTCCAGGTCGTACTTGTCCTTCCACTCGCTGGAAAAGGGAAGACCCCATGAATACTGAACACACTCGCACCTGGCATCTGGCGACCCACTCGAAGACGAAAGGACCCACTTCCTGGAGGCGCGGCTTGCCCCCCGCGGTGACCTCATCGGGATTGGTGACGTTGAACACGTAGATGTAGAAGTGCAGGGGAAAGGGGGTGTTCGACCAGAGGTCCCTGATGTCCGTTCCCGGCTTCAGGGTCACTTGCTGCGGTTAAAAGGGTTCAGATTACGTCCTTCGACTGAAGAGATCGCCCGCTCCCACCTTGGATATCATGAATCTGAGGATCTTGGGGAAGATGACCCAGCCGTAGATGATGGCGAACAGAAAGACCCCCGCCGAGGCGCCCAGCAGCTTCGTGCGATGTACGTTCATCTCTCAGACAATGGGACTCCTGTCCAGTTCGCAGAACACCAGATCCGTTCGCAGTCGCAGCGCAACTGAATTCTCTAGATGTCGGAGTGCGGATTCCCTCCCGGTCGGCTGGGCATACGTGCGATTATTTTTCGTTCGCGGTGGGAGGTTCGATGGGGCGGGGAGTCCGCACTGGGAGCTGGGGTGCTGGAGTGCTGGGGGCGGGAGAGCGGAATTGCGAAACAATCGTAGAAGCCGGCGCTACTTATAAAATCAATAATTGCATGTATTTGTGCATTAGGAATTATTCCGCTCCAGAGCTCCGCGCAGATTCGGCCGTGGTCGGTTCACAAGTGCGGTTTAACAGCCTCATCCAGATCTAGATCCAGATCTTAAGGCTGTCGAGTACCTGCCCGATTGTTCTCTTTGAAATGGCAATCGAGTTTTTGTCGACATCTCGTATACGTATACTTCTGTATCTATAGCACTGTTATTGTCTCTGAATGCCTATATGCTCTCGGAAGTACACTACAGGCGACCACTTTCTATTATTGTTCCTTTGTCTGGACTTGTGCGATTGAAATTACTAAACGACCTGCCCGACACCTGGCCCATATTCCATTATTAGCTCCTCCGACCTTTCTCTGACATTGGTGTGTCTGTAATTGTCGCAATTAGAATCAAAACTCTGGGCTGGGATGGGAAACCCGGCCGATTGGCGATGCATCTTTCGGGAAATGGCCTAACAAGCCACACCTTCTGTGAAAGGATTTTCCCACTGTACCAATTAGGGTCATCAGAAGCGATGTTGAATATTTCATATGCCATTCGTGCAAAGTCTAAAGTTTTTCATAGATTTCAATTGGAATTCATAAAGTTATAAGCTGATTAAATATCCCACCCGACTTGTTACACCCTCTTCTAAAACATTTTTTGAAACATTACAGAAAGCTTTCGTATGAACGATTTCATAGAAAACATTTCCGAAATGATAAGAATGTTTCAGAAATGGTGCAGAAAGTTTTATCGAATAATATTTATTTGTGAAATGTTTCATAACAGGTTTCTTTAACATTATTTTGAAGTCTAAAAGGCGGACAAATGATTACTATTATTTGTATTATAATACAAAATAAGTATTTTGTAATGTTTTTGAAACTCTGAAGATTTCGGAAAGGTTTCTGAAAGATTTCGTTCGGGTGGGTTCAATCTGTATATTAGGAGTTAATGCCAAGACTCATTATTATTATTTTTACTTTCAATATTTTTATTTTCAAAGATCATTTTACAAAACTAAACTAACTTCGTGGGTATAGCGAGAAGGCATTGGCTGTTCAGTTTAATAGTTTCAGAGTTTAATAGTTTGGTTACGTGATGAGTATCTTAGCTTAGGTCCATGAGATTTGTGAACTAAATAGTAGACTTTCATATTAAGAATATAGATTTATTTAGATATATTATAAATTTGCACTTTTATTTATATCTGGTACTCGTTTGGGGTTATGGTTTTGCGAGGAAATCTATATTTGGGAGGGTATCTATATTTGGATTTGCAAATTGGATTATTTTAATTCTTTAAATTTTAAAAAGAGTTTGATTTTTTTTAACATATATATTTTAGAAATATATACATATATTTTAGAAATATATACATATATTTTATTATTTTATAGGAACGAGTTTAGAATGGATGGCCCTGAGTTTAGTACTTTATTAAGTTAGTTGTATATTTTGGCTGGTAGTATTAGTAGTAGGCTACTATTAGGTTTAGAATTGTATGAATTATTATTGTTTTATGATAGAGCCTACTCGAATTGGCAGGAAGAAAGTAATATCAAGACTCATAACTGATAGCTGACCTTCAAGAGGTCTACTCTTTCATAGTTAATAGAATCTTCGCCTACTTTTTTCGAGTTTAGCAATCTGTAGTAACTAATTAGTCTGTATACTATATGGGATGCCGCCACCTTGACCGGCTCCACGACGCCTGGCACGCCCTCCGCTCGCTGTTGACACAAACAGAAACAGAAACAGAAATCGAAACTGAAACCGAACGCGAGACAAAATACACAACAATGGCAAGGCAAAAAAGACAACAGAGAAAACAACTCAGACACTCGCTAAAGCCAAACACGTGACGCTGACGTCGACTGGTTCTGGTACTGGGGGCTGGGGCTGCTTGGGACAGATTGCCGTAAAGATGGTGGAGCCTCTCAGAAAGACACCCAGACAGGCAGGGCCCCTCAAGTTGACACAGAAAGCGAGTCGTCGAAGTGCGCTTGACAACAGCAACACTAATAGCTTGTTCTGTAGAACCAATGGGTTCAGATACTACTCTGTAAGCCCAAAACCCGAAGCGCCCCAGCTTTCTGCTGAGCAATGGAAAATGGAAATGGAAAATTAAGTGCCACTGCAGGCAACAATTTGATTCTCTCGCTTTGGAGCTCGGGGCGTTGAGTAACAATATCTGGCGAAAGGGGAAATTCTCAATTCGATCGTAACCAATTACTGCTGAACAAGCTTGGTTGGAAGTGCCTGGGGATCGGAATCTGTCTCGCTGGCAATTCTGGGCTGTACATTGTGGAAAGCACATTTTCTCCACTTTGTGGCTTGTTTGTTTTCGGAACAAATCACTTCCCACCATCGATCTTATCTTTATGGACTATTTTGCATTAAAATAGGCATGTGGGTAGTGGTCGTCGTTGAAGGCACGTCCCAGTAACTCCACTGACTGCTGGAGCAGAGTAATAACCCTCAACCGCTTGGGATTTATAGTTGTCATAAGGGGTCTGGCAGCGGGTGATTAATAATGATATTAGCTGTCAAAGGCTGCTGACTGCGACTGAAAGTTGTTCTCACGGAGAACTGCATTTGCGCTTCGAACAGTTCTCAGAACTTAAACTCTACCCATGAGCACAATAAATACTAGTAATGGGCAGTAATGAGTGGATTATATCTGGGTTGGTTTTTTGCGGCAACTTGAAAGCAGAGCTCTTGGCCAATTAGCAGCCTGCTGAGGAATCTCCACCCACGCGTAGTGGCAGTGCAGTGCTAATTTGCAGACTCACTCGCAGATCTTGTTTCGGCAGCCAGCTCTTATCGCGGCTGGGAAGTGGTTGCTCAGCCCTGCAGGTCCTGCCCGCTCCCTCCCCGACTATCAGCTCCCCGGGCTGACAGCGTCTAATGAATTGCTTGTCGGAGTCGGAGTCCAGAGCCAGTGACATTTGCGCTATCAGCCATCGAGTGTCAGCCATCGCGAGTGAATCACCCGCCATGGGGATCACGTGAGAACTGGTTGCATAAGCAGACCAAGAAGACCAGCTGGCAGTCCTACATCATTTAGCAGCAATTACAGCCCACTCGCTGCATTATTCAGTCTGTGGGGCATACTCATGCACTTGTTTGTGCCTCAGATATTCAGCTTTGGATAATTTATCACCGAGTCGTAATCTTCCAACGCCTCAGCCTTATGTCACTCGGAACTGGGTGACCCCTCGGGGACTGCACCCAGCTACCCAGCACTCGCCACTCGTGCCATATTTTACGGCCCAAATGAAACAGAAAATGGTTTGAATGCCACTCCGGCTTTGTTTTGCTTTTAATTATTGTCGTTTGGCTGCTGATATTTTGCTGCCGTTTTGTTTTCTATTTTATTTGCAAACCCAGGCGCTGGCTTGGCAGTGCGGTTTCTTCAATTAAACAATAATTCCGATTACGTGACGCGAGTTCAATGTTTGATTGCCATTTGCACTTGGTGTTTGGAAACAAAGTCCCGCAGCGACCTTAGGAACGCCACTGGAAGCGGGGGAATGCGGATGAAAGTCACGTAGATTCTGGCAGGGCATCTCAGGAAGTCTGCTTAGCACATGTAAGTGGAGTCTGGTTACTGCCAGTCTGGTTACTGGCTCGATCGAACAGGCGCCGCAGTGTCTGGCGAGCAGACTGGCCAGCAGATAGAAAGATACACGGAAGCCCGGCCCAGATACAGATACAGATACAGATACAGATAATAGATACAAATGCCAGGCTTCGGCTGGTAATTAATAGATACAAATAGTCGGCACATCAGCTGACTGCGAGTGACTTGGGCCAGCCGCTAAAGTTATGCAAGGCCTGGGTAATTGCACGGTTGTGTATCCATCGGATACAGCTACCTGGTCGCATTCGGCATTGAGTCAGCATGGCCGGTCGAGATTAACGCGAAAAGTCTCGCCTGCTGGCATTCCCCGAACTGCGCTATCTGGGATGGGCTTGAGAGGGATGTGCGAAGCTTCTAGCCCTCGTGAATCACTGGACGCCTCCCATCTGCGTCATCCGCCGGCCGAAGACCGCGAAATGAGCCCCAGCATTAGCATAGTACTTAATTGCCTCTAATTTGCGGTGGATATCTGTTGGATGCGTGCGCCATATGCTCGGTTACCCAACTTGCGGTCGGCCTTTGACGGGGCTACTTGAGTGCAGCGGGATCGGGGGAGGTGGTGCCCGGGGCCCGGGCTGAGCTCACCCGGGCTCAGTTTCGTGCCACTTGTTGCTCTCGGAGGGTGTGTAAAGTCGTTGGGGTTAAGTGTGCTCACCGACCACTTAATCCGCGGATTTGGTTTACGAGGTGTCGGTTCGGAATGATTCATGGAGCGCTTTTCAATTATTGGATGCAGAGGAAGGTAGATTGTGGATCTCAAAGTATTTCGTTCTCTTCTGCTTGAGTTTGTTTCTAGTTTTTGAAATATTTCAATCCCAGTTGGTCGAGTTTCTGTCAGTCAAGTTCGGGTATGTCAGTCCATCAGTGCCATATGTTGAACACTGCTCCCGTCCATCCCCCGAAGAGCTTCTGTTTTCCGCTCTGACTTGTTTGGCTTTTGTTTGCTTCGATGACGAAGGAACGTAAACAATAAAATTAGATTTTACTTTTCGGGGGGAACACAACCAAATGACCTTCACCTCTCGAAACGGGGAATTGTTTGCTCCCGAATCAAAAAAAAAAAGATCTCCCGAAGCGACAGCTCATATCAACACAACAGGAATCTGCGAAGGCCTGCCATTCGATGATGTGGCCAGTCGATTGATTTAAAACCTCTCCTTCCAGATACCCAAAGACAGCCAAAGACACCCAACGGCGGCTTCAATGTCGTTCAAAAGAAAATACTTTTGCTAGCGCCGCGAGAGTGAGAAGCGATAACCGAGTCGAGCGACTGGAGAAGAAGCTACACGAGCAGTAACCCAAAGATTACCCCCCAAAACACACACCAAATGGCCACGAACTGCGACTTCATCGAGGAGCAAGTGAAGCAGCAGCCGTCGGCCAGCGCTGCAGCGGAAGGAGCAGCCATGGTGGACCAGAGTGATAACAAGGACCCCAGGGAGCAGGAGAAGCAGGAGGCCCAGGCGTCCAGCTCATACCAGCAGTATGGTCCCAACGAGGACAGCTTCGAGTGCGCCTTCGAGTCAACCATGGACGACCTGGAGCAGGGCGTCCTGGACGGCTACGAATCGGACTCGGAGGCCAGTGCCAACGAGCACATCACGGACTCGGCCTCCTCCGGCAGTCTGGGCCAGTTGCGGGAGCAGCGGGAGGAGCGCCTGAGGGGCTTGCCCGGAACGCTGCATGGCCAGCACATCGACTCCGAGATGCTGAAGTGCCTGCCGCGCTCCAACTCCTTCGACTTCCACAGCAGCAGCGGCAGCAGCAGCGACGACGAGGACGACCCCGAGGACGACGACGATGGAGACGGGGACGGGGACGAGGTGCAGCACAGTCTGGGCCTGACCCTGAGCGGCAAGTTCGCCAAGGTGGACCTCTACTCGGCCCACCAGAGGCCCGGATACCTGTTGGCCCCCTTCATCGAAAGGCGGCGGCTGTCGCAGTGCAAGGAGGAGGACGATGAGGACGGGGAGACCCAGCCGAGCGCCGGCGGGAGTGTTCCCGGCGAGGTGTCGAAGGCGGAGCGGGCTTCCAAGGCGCCTCCGCGACCCCCTACGCCCCAAGACGAGGCCTCCAAGGAGAGGTTTAAGGACCTGGAGCGACTGCGGCAGCAGTTTATGCACAAAATCGACAGGATCAACACCAGGAACATCGAGGAGAGTGAGGCGCCGCCGCCACCTCCGCCTCCGCCTCCTCCGATCCCAGCCACCATTCTTCCGAAGGCCCTGAAGGCCCTGCTGCACACCCAGGAGCCAGTGTCAGTGCCAGCACCCGCAGCCCCGGCGCCGCCCCCCACGGCAGTCGATCCACTTCCCCCCAAGACCCCGGTGACACCTGTTTCCGAGCCCGTTTCGCCCCTACCCCTGCCCTCCGAGCCGCCGCTGATCATCAAGGGCAAGTTCAAGGTGACCCTCGCCCAGGAGACACCCGAGCTGCGGACGGAGGCCCAGAAGCTCAGCCAGCTGAGGGCCAGCTCCAATGCCCACACCATCAGCTTCCCGTCCAGCTTCGGCGGGTACTCCTCGGTGCAGGGCCTCTTCTCGCAGCGGTACGGGTCCAATCGCTTCCCCGCCGCCGCCCCGCACCTCTCCAAGCAGTTCTTCGAGCCGTCGCTGGTCGAGATTCGGACCCCGGCCCAGAGCAACCTGGCCCTGAACGTGGCGGGACTGGCCGGCAGCAGCAACCACCAAAGCCTCACTTGTGATACAAACAGCTTGGCCACCAAGCAGCGCACGCCCAGCGAGCGCGAGCTGGACGAGATCTGGATACGGCGCCCGGAGGGGCAAGCTGCGCCATCGGCATTCGCGTCCCAGCCTCAGCCTCAGCAGCAACCCCAATCGCAGAGGCCGGTGTCCTTGGGCGGGGCCTCCACCATGCCGCGGCTGCTGCGGAACGAGAGCGGAGCCTCCACCACGAGTCCCTCCCGGCAGCTGACTAACTCTGGATCCGTATCGGTGTCAGTGTCGGATGATGTAAGTTGCTGGGAAGTACTGGGGAGTAATGGTTGAGGACCTGGGAGGCTCAATGAGCTGAAAGATAGTTCTGTTTAATCAGTTTTTAGCAGGAAGCAGCTAAAATAAGTCGCCGAAGCACGTCAAGAGGCGTAGCGTGTCGCAGATCTGTAAACCCCGGAATTTATTGAGCCCAAATGGGGGTCTGTGTGTGATCTTTGTGTTCACACAACAGACTGACGTCATTCGGCCCACTCTGGATGTCTGTATGTGCCACTTCCATTACGGAGTCACTTAGCGAGTCGTCCGGATGAAAGAAAGGGGAAAGTCTACAAAGAACTGCTTCCTGAATCCAACTTTGAGAAAAATAACTCTCTGATCTTCATCACTTTCCATTAATCCAATCATTAGATTCTAATGCCCTTCTTGAGCCTCCACTTGACCTGCACTTTGTGCGATCTCTAGTGGGTTCCTATTCTTTGTTTATTCCATTTTAATAATATTCCCGCCCGCTGGACCCACCAGTTCCATAAAGTTGGCTATTAATAGCCACGAAAACAAGAGCGAAGCATTCGAAATATTTTCGCTTTGTCTTTCGGCCTTTTCCAGTTTATTTCTCCAACCGAAAGGTAAACACGGCGAAAATCGGCTTTTTGGGTCTCGTTTTCATCGTGCCACATATGTCGGCTATATATAGTCGAGGGGGCTCCTCCGTATATCTTTTTTCGCCAGGGGATTGGTTTTGGGTGGCTTTCCGCTCTTATCGTGACACAATTTGTCAACAGACCTGGCTGGAGCTCCCCGCCGCTGTGTATTTGTTTTGACGGAATAATTACACTAAAAAATACGAAAGGGCTTATACGGATTATCTTTTAGACTTTCTAGCCTCGAGGCAGTACTAATTTGAAATACACTTTTGACTTGGCAATCTTTTCTTTATTTTGAATCCAATTCAATGCAATGTTCAGTATTCTCTCAGTGATTTTATAAAATTTCCATATAGAAGAGGCCTGTTGATATTTGCCTCGTCTTGGCAAACAATGACGTCAATTTCGTCCAACCCGCCACTCCCTCGGGGCCAGGGAATACTTGCCATTGGAGTATTTTGTGGCTGTTTAAATGTTTAATTAGAACAGCTGATATGAAGCCATTATCCGTGTAGCCGCCGCTTAACCCACTTTCGCCCCCTTTCCCTCTTTGATGGCTCATCGAGTCCGTCTGCGCCCTCGGGGCACGTGACTCGGCACTTTGGCAATGGGCCTCTGGCCATAAAACCACAAAAACTTCAAAAAGACACAACCACAAAGCCATACAACATTCGGCATTTATTTCTTTGTTGTTTCGCTAAAAATAACTCCAATACAGGTGAGGTCTATTGCTTGAGGGCTTTGCCGATTTTTCGCAAATAAAAATAAGCCTGAAGATCGTTAATTACGGAAATCTACATAATTTTGTGAAAGTTGGTAACAATTTCAGGAAGCAGTTGATAAAAGTGGCAATAATTTAAATAGTTTTGCGGCAAAGGGCAGAAGTATCTTATTGTTTCATAATAATACCATATTTTCGACAAATTAGTTTAAAATCCCATCAATCAAAGGGGGTTTCTTATTAGTTAAACAAGTTTTAAGGGGATTTCCCAATTCGACCATAGAATTGTATAATTATTTAGTTTCTATTCTTATTAGCTATTAATTAGTTTCATAAGAGACGGGTTTCGATCCCCAATGCGTACTTCTTTGGAAGGAAAAATTACTAGTCGCGGCTGCCCAGGCAACTGGGTCTCCTGTTTCACATTTCGTTGCAATTTCGCGTAATCATAGATTAATTGATTGCCTTCGATTGGAGGCGCCGCAGGATGGGACAGGATAGGTCTTCCCGTCCTGTCCTGGGCTCAATTAAACGGACGCATCGGGCGTCGTCTGGGCCTCCAATTGCTGCCGTCTCTCCGGGTTACGCCATTGAGTTGTGTATTGTGGCGAATAAATTGTATTTGTAGACAATTCGGCATAATTGCATCAGCTGGGGCGGAAAGCGGGGGCAAGGCAGTATCTGGACAGTATATATCCAGTAGATAGCTGGGAGGGGTGATAGGATACGGGGAGGACGGCCTTCGATTGTCACTTCTTGGGAGCGTTTAGTTTTAGTTTGCCTCGGCCGGTGGCGCCAGAAACATGCAAAGTACTCTCCAGATCGGAAGCCAACTAGATGAGAACTCCAACCCCCAGCAGACTCTTTCTCAAAAACGTCATGTTCGATTCCAGGAACAGGATGGCAGCATCGGAGGACCAGGCGGCAGTGGACGGATGCCGGGATCCAGGCCTTCCAGCGCCCCCGCCGAGCCCAACGCCAAGGCGGCCAAGAAAGCCTACAAGAAGATGGAAAAAGAGCAAAGGTAAGTGTTGGAACTTAATATCAGTAGGAAGAAAAAACATTTTTTTGAATGAGATAAAATACATACACATATTTTTAGTCAGGATCACCTTTTAAGTCAGTATATGCATGTCCATCCAAATGTCTCTCCGTTTCAAAACTTCCTGCCAAAAGTTGCAAGTATATGTAGGCTGTAATGCCCGGAACTTGGCACCAATTCCTATAGTTTCTTGGGAGAGAGATGTAGTATATTACTGATGGATCGCAAATGTGGTAACTTAAGTGTTAAAACTTTCTTAATTTAATTAATTTATTTTATTTCATCTGTTCAAACTGGTCCAAAACTTAAACTGAAAACTAAAAAATAAAAAAAAAATAAAAAACCTATTTAGAAGTGTCAGGAAAAAACGATGATATAGAAACTTGTTGATAATAGAATCTGAACAATCGTATCTCCGTAAAGGTGTTTTGGTCCAACATCCGTTTCTCTCAAAAAACTTTCCTTTCTATTTGATTTGATTTTTTATACATAGATTACATTATTCGGATGAGATATTTAAGTAAACATAGATTACTTTAAACAGCATTGAGAGCATTTGGGTGGCAGTTTATACAATCCCAGCTTCCAGCCCTTCTTCCCATAAGGATCGACCCGTAAAAACAAGTGTTAATGGTCCACTCCACCCAAAGCTTTGCTTTCTTGCTTTTTAGTTTATTTTAAACGGATCTTACCTATGAGATGGTCAATAATCATAGTAGCCACAGTAGGAACACATGCTTCAAGGACACTAATTGTGTTTTTAATTGTACAAGTTGTTGAATCCTTTGAGTCTTAGAGTCACCCTTGGCTTTTGAAACACAAGTTACTAGGTTATCAGGTCACACATTCGATACAATGTCATAGGGGCGCAGGAAAATGATTCCGAATGCTTCCCTCTTCCCTTCCAACAGGCGGCAGGAGAAGGAGCAGTCGCGACGGGAGAAGGAGGCCCGCAAGCTGGAGCGCGAAACGGCGCGACGAATCGAGCGCGAGGCCGCCAAGCTGGAGAAGATTAACCGGCACAGCGAGAAGATCTCACGCAGCACGGAACGGATGGCCATGGCCGGCGGGGGATCGCGCTCCGGCTCGCTGGAGCGGAGGCGGAGTGGCGAGGACTCGCCGGTGCTGAACCAGTCAACAGTGCACGGCATCGCCTCGCCCAATCGCCGGCCCACGATATTCGATGTGTTCCGGCCGCGGGCTAAGTCAGACGCGAAGCGGCAGAAGGAGAAGCACCTTCTGGACCCCTCCTCCGCCGACAGCAGCGCCACCAGCAGCACATACTCCGTGTCCGGGGGCACGGCGCCCGCCTCCACCACAGCGGGAGCCGCCGGCGGAGCGGCTGGCGCGGGAGGAGCCGGTGGCCTTATGAACTCCATGAAGGTGGCCATGCAGAACTTTGGCCACCGCCAGCACCCCGCCGTGACGATAACTAACGCCGACGGCACAGTCTCCGCCAAGAGCAAGTACAAAGACGGCAGTGCCCATCCTCACCAAGGTAGCGACGCGCAGGTGAGTTACCAGATCCTGGAATCCTGGAAGCAATTGCCTGGATCAATTAACCCACTTAATGCCTCTCTAGTATTACCACACGGTGACCGCAGTGCGTCCGCACGCCTCCCAGCGCTCGCCTATGACGAAGGTGATGGACCTGTTCCGGCACCGCTCCAATTCAGCGGCCAGCGAAGCCGACAAGCGCAAAGCGGTAAGCACACTTAAATAGATCTTAAGAATTCTAATATTAAAGCTAAAATGTATAAGTTTGTATTATTAATTATTACGACTAAAGTCCGTATAACCGATACTTTGAGTAGGACACTTTTAGGTTACACCTACATTTTACATACGTAAATATTTTCTACAGTGGTGCAAGCGCCATCTAGCGGCTAGCACGCTAGCATGAATTCTACATGAGTCTTTATGGGATGTTTCTGGCATAATTTTATTACTGCCCGCCAGTGGCGCTTATTGAGCGTATAACAATTTTCAATAATATTTATTTATTTGGGCGTTTATGCAAACGCATAAACTTTTAAAAATGTAATAAATATTTCTTAAAAATTTTCGTTGTAATTAAAGAAAATACAGTTTTGTTTGTTTCATATTTAGTCAATCCCACTTCCGCCAAAAAATATAATACCTTTCTGTAGAGAAAATTTTGATTTTTGAGAAAGGTTTTTCGAGTGAAAATGATTTTTGAGGCAGTCTAAAATCTCCTTAGAACGTCTTAGATCTCTTTAGAATGGCTTTGATCTCCTTAAAACGTCCTTGATCTCCTTAGAACGTCTTAGATTCTTAGAAAGGTTTCGAAATATCGTATACATCCTCCCTTCTGAGAAAAGAAAAAAATAATACACCATAATGTGATTTAAATTATATTTTGTTAGGTTTTTGAAAAATATTCATTACGAAAAGTAACTTAAAAGAGAACCGGATGTTACATAGTCGAAAAAGTCCATTATGGCTATGCTCCTGTTATTTCTCACGAAATCTTGTGCAAATGAAGACTAGTAATAAGAGTCTAGGAGTGTCTTGCTAAAAATGTTAAAAAACCAATAATATTTTTTATAAAAAGAAATTAAATAATGTTTGGGGGAAGACTAAATTTCGCTAATCCCCATTAAATGGCTTCGAAATCGAGTGGTGTGAGATTAAGTATTTTAGGAACCGCCATGAGGTACCACCAAATCCCAAGCAGTCTCGAGAAGTCCACTTGAGCCTTATCAGCGATAGCAGGCGTCATTAATAATCGCCCATTCACTGGCCGTCTATTAATAATTATGAGCAATTTTTGATTCCCGGGCGATAGGCCTCACTCGATTTGAATGATAAGCTGCGCTTCTGCGTGATTGTTTTTATCGCCAAGATAGGGAATTAACAACAAAGAGCCTCTAATGAAAAATATTTATTTTGTGGCGCACTCACACTGGCAAGCTGGGAAATCCTTGAGAGCGAAAGCTCCGCCAACAGGTGATCGCAACAGCTGTTTCTCTTTCTTCGCCTTCCGAAGCTTTCTTCGCACTCTCTCACACTCAGTTGACAGTTTTTGGACTTTGCGGAAAAGTTGTTCAAACACACACGCACGCACACCAGTGAAAATATTACGTATACGACAGCGTCGCCACTGTTGCCGCTGTCGTCGACTTTTGAATTTGTTTTCTTCTTTCGCACGCTCCGTGCTCGGTTTTGATATTTTCAATTGCATTTCCAATTGGACGGGCCGAGCAGCGAATTGTGCGCGTCTTGAGTTCCTTCAGTTTTTAACCAAAAAATAACGAATAGTACTGTGTGCTTGCAAAGTGAAAATCATTTAAATTGTTTGGAATAAAACATAAAAACCGTTCGAGTTCGTTTGGAACCAAATATATTTCGTGTAGAGTGGTATTCATTATAATTTACGACCAAATCCCCCAAACGTGACTACAAATTTAATAAATCGAGTGAAAAACAAAATGTATTCTGTCGTTTAAAATCAACATGAGTCACTCACTATGTTTTGGTGGACTCTGAAGTGGCTTTTTAATTTATTGACACCGTTTCTTGGCTCAGATTTGCACAATTTAAATACTATTTAATTCTAAATCAGGCATATTTATCTGTTGTTGCCATTTTGTTGCCATTTACGCTCTAATGTGCCGCAGCAATTAATTCAAATTATAATTTTCGCCTCCTCTCAGCGCCGTGGCGGACAAATTTTGTTTTTAATTTTCAAGTTCATTGACGAACCACACGCGGCACTTTCATATTTCTCGCAATATCCACGCCGTGAGCTTGTATTTATTTAATTGAAGGCACTGTCTGCCGCATGGAAGTGGGCTTAGGCCGTAAGAACCAAGCCAAAAAATAATTCGAGCCAAACAAATGGCCAGCATGTGATCCGCCCCTCTGTGGTGGTGCTCATTGTTCTATTATCGTATTCACGAATTTGCTAAACAATTTCTGGCCGTGTCACTTTTGGCGGCTTTGTTGTTGCCAAAGCCGCCTAAGCCATTTCCTTAGTCGCCAATTTGTCAAGTGTCCAGTCCCCCGAGTGTGTTCCGCGGGCGGAAAACCAGCAAACACGAGTTTTTCTTGGCATTTATGGCGGTGCTTATGGCTGAGTGACAATTAGCCATACTTCAAAAGTAAATTATCGGCCTTTGAAGGGTTCCAGCGAGTGTGCTGACAGCACTGACCGTGTTTGGCCATCAATCAGCAGGCCATTGGAGGCTGTGTCCCAATGACTCCCTGTAAGGACCCCCCTGACAGGAGCCACAAATTCCCCATTTCTGCCATTAGGTCATAACTATGGCGATTATTTACTAGTTTATGGCTCTCCCCGGATGATATCACGGTCAGGGCTCATTCCCATTGATTACTTAACTCCCAGGCACCAAGCACCAGCCACCAGGCAGCGTGATAAGCCCGAAGGTATTATTTGCAGAGTGAAAATGGGGGGAAAACAAAGGCTTATCAGCATTAACCGCAGAAGTATGCCTGGGGAAGATCGGTCGAGCGAAAATTAATTTAGAATGCACGGCGGAAGGGAGACTAGCAGATAAGATAATTGAAAGACGGGGCCGTAACAAATAAAAACTTTGGCAGATAGCTTAGGGGAATACTAAAAATAATGATAATTGGCCAGATGGAAATTAAAAACGGCCCAGTCGAGCTGGAAGTTCGCTACCAAATCGGCTATATCGATATCGAGTGGATCGCAATCGGGTTTCCCTACAAGGCATATGCCCACTTATGTTCTGTTTATTTGCTTTGTAGTTCTCCACTTTATGTCCCACGAGGAAGTGCGAGAAAGTGAAATAGTTCAGCCTGAATGCTTTCTATTTGGCCGCTTGTTGACTGTTTCTATTTTGGTCGGGTCTCTGTCTCCGTTCTGCTTGTTAATCAATCACCTGTCAAAAGCGAATACTGCTGGCCGGCTGTGGGGGATCCTCTCTGGGTGTATAATAATATTTGCTTGCTCATTGTTTTTATTTGGGCTTTTATCATCGCACTCGCCTTGGAGGTCAACCACTTGACAGGGAAGCTTGTTTACGGCGGGAGGGGCTGGATCCGGTAACTAATAGCTAACAGTTGGGGCCAAAGGAGGATGGTCCTCGTCCAAACATCCCTCAAAATCTCCCAATGAGTTACATAAGGAAACTACCAATTGTTTTGGCCAAAGTGTGACGCGCTTGCGCTCACATGCCGCTCGCCAATTAACATGCCTCTGTTAGTGCACTGTTAATTAACAGCTTCTAATTTTGGCGTTCTGGCCGGCAGGGCGATCTGTTTTTCGGACTGGCACTAGTCCAACCAGACCTGGACCGCTAAATGGATCCAAATCAAAATTACTTATAGCTGAATATTAAATTGTGGTCCATTGGGGCCCTCTCTCCCCCTCCATCCCAACCCTTGCAACACTATTGTCTCCCTGCCGTTTGGCTTATTTGTTTGCCTTTCGAGCAGCTCGAGCAGCTAATTAACGTTAATGACTCTTACATTCTGTTTGCGTTTTGTCGTCAGCTCCCCGGAGTCTGTTTCGCCCAGCCCCTGGGCCGTATATTATTGATTTATTAAATTTTCCGCTGTTTCTCCTGCTAATATTGACGATCATGACGATCTTACAATCTAAAAGAAATACGTCGAAGCTGAGTGTATTCCCAAAAGTGTAGTTTTGATGGTCCCATAATTCCGTCAAAAACAAAGTATCGCCGGAAAACAACGTATATGAAAGAGAAGATAATAAAAGAAAACAAAATGGCTGCTTTAATAAGCCATAAGCACACGTCTCAATAAGCGTATGTAGTTAAATAATAATATCTTGATTTTAGAAGAAAATAAATATTTCCTGCTCGGGGAATTGCTTTCCATTCAATAGAACCGCTGTTCTCGCTGTTGTGGGAACCTTTCAATCAAAGTTTTTGTCAATTTCAATTGGGCGACACACGACAGGCAATCAGAACCGCCGTCCAGTAGTCCGCCCGCAAAGCAAAAACAATGTGGCGTGTCACGCCTCCTCCCAGACCCAATGAACTCTTCCAGCGTTCAATCAACTCTAATGCGTCATCTTCGCCAACTTGATGGGCATGTTTGTTCTTATTTCTTAATTAAAAGAGTTCGGGGTCAAGGATTAATTCGCGGGGTGATTGGGCAAGGTAGCGAGACAGCCGAATAAAATTATACTTCTGCTGGATAAATGGCATTATTTCATTTGCGCCTTCCGCGGTCAGAAAATAAACAAACACGAGCCAAGACAGGAAAATCTGAGAAAATTCCTGCCGCTAATTAAAAAATATACATAAAATTACCGTTCTTGGACTTCGCAAGTGGGGGAATTTGCATAATTTACGACTTTGTAAGAGTAATAATAATTGTTGTCTAGGACGCATTAAATAAAGCGGGAAACAAAAGTATTTCTGAAAACGCTGATATTGACCGAGAAAAATCGACTGGTGTAAACCGCCACCTGGCGTTGAGTGGCGGTAGCTGCGGCTGAAAGCAGTTGAGCGCAAGCAGTGAGCTGCTTGCGACTCGCTGAGGTTCTTTCAACGGAAAGTGCACCTGAACCCAAAATATTCAAAATTGTCTTTGGCAGATAAACTTTTATTGCGCAATTAAAACAAAATTAACAAGGTGTAGTGGAACAATATGAATCACCAAAGGTGACACCTATGAAACTGAAATAAATACAAAAAAAAAAGACAAAATGTCGGCGGTGAAGCGGTGGATATATCGCCACACGCACTCCAGCAGCTCGGCCACGCCGCCCGGCCCCCCGCCCGTCTCGCCCACCACAAAGACCCGTCGGGGGCGCAGCCACTCCCTCGATGTGCAGTCCTTGCCAGGAATTCGGGCCATGATGGCCAATGTAAGGACTAATTTGAATAATTAAGTTAGCCTAGGAAACTTTCCTTTTAGCAGGTAATTTAATAAATGTTTTGTTTTTTTTTTCAGCGAGCGGCGGCGCATCAGCAGCAGTTGGCCGTACAAAGTGAGTAGAACCTTCCACAGACTCTTCCGTTAAGACCCCTTTCGAACAGCAAGCCTACCTTACAACTTACAAATAACCAAATAACCGTAAGCCGTAAGCCCATTTAATTAAATGCCCACCGCGAAGCGGCAAAGTCAAATCGACCTTGACTTTGAAGTTGACGCAAAAAAACAATAACAACCACTCGTCGCACACACATCACTCATATGTACATATCTTGAACAAACTGCGAAAACTAAAACAAAGCAAACACCGACAACAGTTCGCGCCAAATACAAATCAGAAGCGCTCGAGTGGAGTTTCAGATACATGGGGGGAGGTCGCTTTACATATGTAAATGCCAAGTGCGGATCGCCTTTTTTTTTTATTATTTATTTGCTGGCCAGCGAAAAGAGATCGGAAACTCGCCGAAATTAAATAAACAAGAGGCAGGGGCTGGGAGTAATAAATTCCAGTGCGTGGGTGTGAGAACATCTGTCACGGTGGAAATTTTTGTTGTTTTCGAATAATAAAGCTAAGGAATATTACGACCTTCTCAATCGAATTAGTCTTAATTAGTGGGCTAATTTATAAGTGTTTTTAAACACTAACTTTAAGATTTATCTAGGTATTTTATTAATTTTAATAAAATTATGTCCAGTCACCTGTTTTGACAGAAAGCAGGCAGTAGCCGATCTTATTAAGCCCCAGTGCCCCACGGGAGCGAATCTTCAGTCACTCTAGCGCAATATTACACGAAAGTCAAGGAAGGGTGGTGCAGTACAGGTGAGCTATCAGCTGTGATCAGTGGGATGACCCACATCCCTGCGCCTCCCAAGTGATATCTGGTGAGCGAAGTGTCCCTAGAGGGCGGCACCTAGATCTTCACGTTCGGAGATTTCATTAGGAGAGCAAGTAGGTGGCCTGGGAGGAGCCGGCTGCGGCTGGAGCAGCTAGTCGAGTCAAAAGCGAGTCCCGGCATCACCTCAACGGCAGCCGTTCTTCCAGAATCCCATGGAAAGTGTCGCACTGTCCTGCAAGTTCAATAAAGTAGTTTTTAAGGAATTTTATTTACCTCTATTTAAAGCTTTCTTTGGGAAAAATCACAGTGTAATTTGTTTAAAAAAGGAATGCAACCGAGCTCGAAGACATGATTTCAGGAATCACTTGTCCCTCTTGGACGTTGATTATTCAATTTATTTCAATTTATATATTATTAAAAAAAAAATGCATACCTCGGCGAAATATCGGGCTTTTAAGGAATCGGGCACAGCTCTTTCCACAACACTTCTAAATTAATTTATTACATTTCTACATGTTGAATTTGTAACATATTCATTTATTAGCTTCCTCAGTATAATGTCAACATGACCTTTTTTTTACAAATTTTTCGAGCAGGTGGCGGAGATCGTATGAGACCGGCAAACCATGGCTTTTGAGAAAATCGATTGAATCGCAATTAGATGCACATTTATATAGGCTATATAGGAAGCCGTCAGCTTTGATTAGGTCAATTGCACTTGTTATGCCATTTTTAATTTCTGCCGATCCTATTCTTTCAATCATAAAAAATTTAATTAAAAATTAAACATGTCTCTACTTTACCAAATGTACTCACTGTTTTCAGATAAAATATCTGCAAGTGACCTCTGAAGTTAGAAGCCCCCACACAAAACACCTTCCACTTTGAATAGTGGGAAGGTGCATTCTAAGGAATATATAAATATTTCTTATATACTTCTTATTTGCTATAATATGAATATCTTTCGTTGAGGTCCTTTAAATGGAACTCGTCAAAAATTAAAAAAAAGGGCTCATCTCTAGAATGAAAATACTTGAGATTGCTCCCCATTATGGAGATTCCTTTTTTGAATGTGGAGCTCCTTTTCTCCACCCACTACTGGAATTCTGCAGAGAAGTCCATAAAGACCATCTAATTATAAATTATAAATTGAATTAACTTGATATACCCTTGCCGTTAAGGTTGTGCCATTTTGGATATAGTCTGCCGATCCTAATTAATTTTGGCAAAACCGGATTATTTTCGGATTTTAAATGAAGAATATATAGTCTCCTTCACATAACTTTCGCCAGATCTAAGCATAATTTTTGGGACAATAAAGAAATTCACAAATTGGCCAATTGGGCCGTTGGGGAGCCGATTCCGAGATATAAAATATAATTTATGAATGTTTTAGAATGTAATATTTTAAATTTTAATATTTTAGAGATACTTATAACTTTTCATTAACTTTTAAAACGGAGTTTTGAGTAGTTAGTAATCGTTACTTCTTTTTCTACTTATCGATTCCTTGAAAATCAGTCAAGTATTAGTGAAGTTTTTATAATAAAGTTTTGAATAAAGAGTAAATCATGAAAAATTCATTCTACTTCTACGTAAGTTTTATTCAAATTTTTGTATGATTTCATAGTAAATTATAATATTCAAATGTGTTAAAGGGTCTTACCTATGTGTGCACATCGGCACAAGTGCCACAGCCAATTATGATGCAACAATAAAATAGTGTTCCCGCTCAAAATCAGCAACCAGGATATGAACAAAAAAACAGTCAAACTTACCTTCCCACCCAAAATCCACCAAAATGTATGGGTGTGGTTCGACCAATGGTTTTACCATTTTTACGGGCAATAATGGGCTAATTTTTGTGTAAAAATGGTACCTCCGACTTTACAACCGCGCCAAAAATTCAAAATCGCATATTTTTTAAAATGGTTTTGTTCATCCACACAAGAAACTAATATTTTAAGTAAATCAATTCAATTTTTTTGTTTCCGATAAGATTGTAAGGCCAGACTTTACGCACCGCAAGATAATAATTTTTTGAAGCGATTCCGGCCGACTGCCCGTCACGGGATAAATAATAATTATTTCTTAAAAATAAAAATTCCTAGATACTTTCCAAATATGGCCATTTATCGTGTAAAAAAATTGACTAAATATATTTACTCAGAAATGAAAAAAAAAATCGCAAAAATCTGTTTTTTTCCAGACTCTGAAACCATCCTGCCCTGCCATCCTCTTAAGACAGCAGCCGTATTGGTTTCAGACTCGTCAATTAATGTAAAAGCTCTCCAATGCAAATCTAGCCGTAACTATGCTAAAGAAAAAGCTTTTACATAACGGCACTCTTATCTCGATATGCAAAATCAAAGATAAGAATCGCGTGATATTTATTCCCTTTAACAAAGTAACCGGCAGATCAACGATATTAGATGATAAGCTTTTAAGCTTTTCTCTGTCTATCTTATGACCGCTCTTCGTAGCATGCCCTCTTGGAAATCCACACACTACAAAACATGGAAGTTTTGCAGTATATGAGGAACACGTCAAAAATTGCAAAGTGCAAACCTCAGTATAGCAAAGTGCTACCCATGTAATTTGTGTCCGTTTATAAGCAGGTGTTTTCTGGCAAGCCACTACAGGACTTGCAAAGGGAGAAATGGCACTGTATTCATTCCAAATGCCAATATTAAGTTATATAGACAATATTGGCTAAAAATGAGCCAGAAGAAGAGAGCAGGTGGAATATACTGCTTACTGTGCCGCCAGGAGGACCGATCCGGAGTACCGAATTCCCGAACGGATTCGGGGTATGGAGGCCCGTGCGACCCGCCGCGAGGATACCGAGGAGCGCCTACGAGAGCAGGTTGAAAATACTACTAACCATGCCACTCGAAGGACCGATCCGGAGTACCGAATTCCCTCAGTCCCAATCCCAGCCCAAATGGGCCGGCAAGTCGCTTTACATATGTAAACGCCAAGTGCGGATCGACGTTTTTATTTATTTGCTGGCCAGCGAAAAGAGATCGGAAACTCGCCGAAATTAAATAAACAAGATGCAGGGGCTGGGAGTAATAAATTCCAGTGCGTGGGTGTGAGAACATCTGTCACGGTGGAAATTTTTGTTGTTTTCGAATAATAAAGCTAAGGAATATTACAACCTTCTCAATCGAATTAGTCTTAATTAGTGGGCTAATTTATAAGTGTTTTTAAACACTAACTTTAAGATTTATCTAGGTATTTTATTTATTTTAATAAAGTTATGTCCAGTCACCTGTTTCGAAAGCTCAATTAAAGTGGAATGGAATTTCCTCGCATTACAATAACAACTGAGCCAAGAATGCGCCATCAGAAATAAGAAAAACATCAATGACAATTGTCGCAAACAGAAAGTCAACAATTGAATTACAGAAACTTTGTTTACTATTTCATGTTTACTATTTTCATGCTGCGGGAGAGTCAAAAATATGTGTTAAGGGTGCGCAAGAGAGGTGGGTAGGCACTAAGAGAAACGGGGCGGCTGCACTGTGGGGCGAAGGGCAAGCCAACTGTTGCTTCTGCCTCGAATACTTACCCTTTGGCTGACCTTGAAAGTTCTAAAGCAGCGTGTACAGGCTGCACTCTGTTGCCACTCCTCTTATGCCTCCTGCAGTTTCAATGTCAGCTGCAAGAAGAAGGCTGAAAACAGGCTCTCTCTCTCGATCGGCTCTCAGCTCTTGGGCGGTGCATTTTTATTTTGTTTTGTGTCTCCGCTGTTATTTATTTACTTTGTTTTTCTGTCTTTTGTTTATCGTTTGTTCGCTCTTACCCCTGTTACTCTGCTTGCGGCCGGCTGTCGGCTGGCGGCGTATCAAGTATCTCAAGTCTCCGGCCATGACGTAATGCAATTGAATCGCACGAGTGCTGCAGGAGCGAGTGAGAGGAGATGCCAGATGCCAGACCGGGGCGTAGAAAGCACATTAAATAGTGTTTTTTGCAACCCACAAACAAATCTCAAGCGGCATTGATTTTGAAGGCAGCCCAGACGCTGTAAATACGTGCATGTTTTTTTTTTTCGCGCGGTTCCCACTGCATACGTACAGCCCACCTCCCGTCCAACCGACCGAGGGACGCTGCCGCATAACGTACGGTGTGGGTGTGTGTTGGTTAGTGCTGTTACCTCATGTACACGGTCAGTGGCGTAGGTCAAAGGGGCTTAAAGCTAAAGTAAAGGAAGGTATCTAATTTTTTAATATACATATGAATTATTTTTCATCTATTGTGGCCCCCTCAGATTACCTCATGTCTAAGGCACTGGGCCTGTGACAGCTTTTTTGTTGTTACTCTCGAGCAGCATAAAAACGCCAGCGCCAACTGCGCAGTCGACGCAGCTAGAACTAGAGCAGACTCGGTGGCTGCAGACGTGACGGAGAGCCACCGACCCACTGAGAAGCAGAACCAACACCCCCGGAGACCGGCCCGGAGAGCGGCCGGAGCAGGGGTGCCGGAGACAGCTATGCTAAGGGCTCGTAGGCCTACGTGCGTTGCGGCACACACAGCAAGAACCAACAAAAAGAACATTAGGTCCAATGAATAGCGCAAAAATAGACGAAAAAAACAAAAAACAACAGCAAAGAGCAGAGCTTAATGCCAATAACAGAAGCGGCACAGTGGGCTCTCCATTTGGTATTGGGCTTTTATCTAAATTATTCATTTTTTATATAAAAATATAAATGGTTAAGAGGCGAGGTATTGCAACACAGTTGAGTCTTGTAAGCCTTGTCTTGAATGTGATTCGAGCTAATGAAGTTGCACTTTAGATCGAAATTCCGCTGTTGGGCAGAGCGAGAGAGCGCCAGTGACGCGGAGAGAGTTCGAGAAGGAAACGAAAAACAGAAAGTGTTTCGAAATTAGATGCGATCGCTGGCGACTGCCACCTCCGGTCAGCTGATGGCCTGCCACGCCCCGCCAAGCCCTGAGCGGGCCCTAATCAGCCACCATTTGGTTATCTATTCACGGCCTTTCCGGCTTGTCTTCGATTCTCCGCGTTTGCTTTGCTCGCTTGATTTTCTGTTGTGCTCACCTTTTTCTCGCGTTACAGATAAGGTGTGTGTGTGTTGGTATCACTCGCCCCGTACATAGGTATCTGTGTGGATACACACGTAAGGCGGAGAGGCCCGCACTCCCGCACACAGCCGCAAACCGCCTTGCCGGCTGGCACACAGATACAAGGCCTTATATAGCGCAGGAACGCTTGTATCTGTATCTGTATCTGTATCTGTATCTGTATCTTCGAGCGAGCTGGCTACGAGCCGCATGGGCGGCCCCCTGTATGTTCATTTCGATTCCAACTGCCGGCAGAGTCGGATGCTCAGCTAACGTCGCAGCCAGCGTCCCACGTGATTCGTTAACAGTGACTTCGATTTGTGAATTAATTAATATACCCGCACTTGACTCGCCCAGAGTGAAGCATCTAAGCGGTTGGCAACGGGGGGAATCAGTAATAATTCTTAAGAAATTGCCCTCTGGTCAGCGCCAGTAATTATAATATTCGAAAACATAATTAGTTTCAAACAAAGAAAATCCAGTTTTTCGACAACACGAATATTTTCAACCGCTCCGCTCGCCTCTATAAATTTGCATGAGCGGGCAGTTTGTGGTCAAAATCAAACACTGAAATCGCCGGAGTGGGCTGGAAACGTCACGGTTCTTTAAAGTCAGCATTCCGAGCGGGGGCAGCTGTGATAAGGATTGTGTAATAATATTCGTAGTGACTGTTTTTAACAGCGGCGTACATCGGATTGCCTTAACGCGAAATAAACCAGTTGATAAGCCGTCTCGCTAATTAACACGATAATCCGCATCCGATAATACAATAAACGTAAACACAACAGAGCCAGAAATCGATCGAAAGAAAGAAAACAAGTTAAGATCCAAACAACAGCCGGGGGATGTGTAATGCCATAAAAATTAAACCGAAAAGATTCGTTTAAAACGCCTGAATCGCGTCAGAAATAGCAGAGACCATGTGACTGAATCTTATAAATAAAATGGACCGAACTCGGAAAGCAGTGGGTGCTGAAAGAGCCACGACTGCCGAACAGTTTGGATGGTCAGGTTTCCGTGAGGTTTCTAATTTTCCTGGAATAAGTGTGTGTGCTCCTCTAGAATTCGGAAAGGTGGCACATTCGTGATAAGCGTTTTCCGTTCCGGCAGCAGTTTCGGCTTCTCCCAGTCTTGATTCTTGCCATCCGACATTTCGGTTCTTCTTTTGTTTTCGCCAAATAATATTTAAATAGTCGAGAAAGAGGGAACAGCGCTGCGATTTGATTTATAACCGAGGGGCGCCAATCGGCTGCTGTTTTCGAGATGCTGCTGGTGTGACGTAAGCGAGAGCCAAATGTCCGGGGGTGATGTTTTGATGAGCCGAGGACCGACCGTCCGACCGACCGTGTGTGACTGTGCTGGGGGGCTGCTTTGCATAATAAACCTCAATCAAAATTGGATAAAGTCAAATGATCTGGAAACGGGCTCTGCAGGTGTCTGCCTGATCTCTGCTCCTTGTTTCTTCCCCTGCGATATAAATAACATCGAAATTCTTTTGATTTGCATTTTATTTTGGGACTTTCGGGTGCAGTGCGAGGTGGCAGTTCGCACTAACCCACATCCGCCAGTCGTAGTTCCGGACGCCCCTGGCGATAACCCCACCAGAGCTCCCACAATCAGTCCCAATAGCGCACCCCCTTCCGCCACGATGAGCGGCGGATCAGCAATTGAAATTCGCTTGGAATAGGTCAGTTTCGGATTCGGTTTCCTTCGCAATCGGTTTATGAAGCCCAGACAAGCTGTTTGCTGCGTTATTAGTTCGCTCGCCGAGTAAACAAATAAGGAGCAGGGCCCCCAAGCCCCACAACTTGGCCCAAAAACCCGCTCACGTCATGGGCCTCCAGAATGCCATCATGTTCTGAATGAATCTGTTTTGCAGCTAATCCGATTCAAATTTATGTGCGGCTCGCAAGTGCTCCAGGAGGGCTCTCAGCTCTGTTTATTTGGGGGCCTCCATAAATGAAATTAAATTTCGGGCCGCCGTCTCGGAACGAGATAAACAACAGCATGTGGGCAGACCCCCCTTTCGCTCTCGTTTGGCCGGCAAGGGGAACACTAGCGGCCGGAGGCGAAGAAATGAAAACACGGCAGAGAAGAAATTGCGCAGCCAAATCGTTCTCGCTGCGCTTTATTTTCGTTTTTTTTCCCTGGAATTCTCGATTTTTGTTTTGGACAACAACCACCGGCGAAAGAAGAGAACCCGGCGCGGCCTTCTCCGAGAGAGTTGGCAGTACTTCTTTAAAGGTTTTTGCGTGCGACGCAAAAGCCACCAAACAAGACACATAGCACTTTCCCCTTTCCCTTTCCCCGCAAACATTGTATCTGTGGGATACAGGGCCAGAGTGTGCGAGAATGTGTGCGAGTTTATGCGAATTATGTTTGGCCGTTGGGGGAGTGCCAACCGCCATGCCATTGCCAGAATACTGATGTAACGCGGACAGTGACTCGTAAAAGTTTTACGATCTTGTAGGCCCACCTTATAAGGCGGAGTTCTGCCACAAGGAGCTCTGATACGGGAATTATGGAGCTGGATAGTCTGCGAAGTGGGCGAGCGAGCGAGCGACCTTCACTTTTCCCATTTATTTTTCGCATTTCGCAATTGCATTTTCACTTGTTCTGACAGACACTCTTCCGAAAACAAATATCTGAATTTTTCGAGGCGTAGAATGCAACAAAGATTGCGATCCGCTGCGGTGTGGATAGATTTTAATAATTTCCACTCGAAACCTGTTAGCCCCAAAACAACGACAGGTTTCCACGAAATCTTACTAGTCTGTTTTCGAAAGTCTGTTTTCTGAGTCTAGTTCACTGAACCCCTGCTGCCAGAAGCTTTTCGCCGTGCGACGGATGCATCCACCCGATGCAAGCTTGTATCTGGCAGATGCAGTCTTTGCACTTCGATCATCAATCATTCCGCAGAGTCGAAAATAGAATTATCCGCCGAGCAAAACGCTTTTGGATTCGTACTTGGAGATCAAATCGGAGGCTTTGAAACGCAATGTATGTAGATGTTTGCGCGGCAGCCTTTTGTTTGTGCCTGTTCCCTGGGAATTGGGTCAAGACGAGGAACTTACTTTAAACGGCAATTAAATTTCTGTATTATTTCGATTTGTTGCTGTAACTGCTGCTGGTGTGGATGCTTTTTAGAGCTGCTCAATTATAGTCTCAACCCGCAACAACATAAATATTTCATATTGCTGCCTCCCCTGTCTGATGATTGTTGTTTCTTATCTGTTGTTTCTGTTGTTGTGAGACTGTTGTTCATGCTGTGTTGCCTTAATTACAACACGTTGCGACTGCTGTTGTTGTAATGCGGCTATTTGTTTGCTCTTGTTGTTGCCGCATAAATTTTGTAGTGCACTTAGCATACAGGGTGTTCTGAACAGCTGGACTTCTCCAAAGCCAGATCTTAAAGCAACACACTTGTAGTGCGGTTCTGCTCCTAAAGTTACAGCTTAGCAACTATGACACAAACCCTGCTATTAACTTTTCCTCTTGATTGTTTAAACCTCTCCTTTCTCCCATTTCCCCATTATTCGGACTAAGCGTTCTTGGTAATTCGAGTCCATTTCTCTCGCTTAATTGCATTCACGCCGAACGGCGAGCTTAATGAGGTCCCCAGGCGGTCTCCTCGAGGTCCGTCCTCGTCTTGGAGCCAGAGCTTGTTAAGACTCGCGGAACGACCTCTCCCGGCTGGATGTCGCGCGTCAGCTCCAGACCACGCACGTAATGTCCACACACATGCACAGCGATTGTCCTTGAACTGCTCTGTGTCACTAAATCCTGTATCATATGGCATCTGCCCAGCTTCAGACGAGGCGAATGGGATACAGTAACAGGGAAACGAGCTGAGTGGGCAGCAGTTCACAGCCTGTCACAGTGAGCCCCGCTAAAAGGGGAAATCTGAGAGATTAGTGGGATCCTAGAGGCGTTGTCTGGCCTCGAAATAAATGAAACACTAGGCAGTGGCCAAGCAGGTTGCTCAACCAGATAGTGCCACGTATTCGAATATATTTGATACTCGAAACAATCGCGCGGCCCTTAAACGTGACTTTCTGGGCTCTGCTCCTCCTCTTTGTGTGGGTTACTAATTTGAAACACAAATATCGAGTGCAGTTCGCAGATTTTAGCACGCAGCCGGTGGAAGTGATTTATATCGCGGTATATATAGACTTGATTACAGATGTGCGGCCGTAGCAGCGTGTGTGCAAATCAAATATGAGAGTTGCTAAAAGTCAAACACACCCACTTTAAAAGCCGCTAATTAGCATGCACGATTGCCTATCATCGATGGCTGCCCCGCCTCGAGGCAGAGGCGTAGTAGAACAGAGTCTGTGCTGATAAGATCGAATGGTGGAGAAGAAAGCAAGTGACCTTGGCAGCTAGTCCAGGGCGAGGTGACAGCTCAAACAGCGCTCGATGGCTATCGAGCTACAAGCAATTGGTCAACAGCGAAGTGCTCAAATTTGCGGCGCACTTGAGTGGGTAAACAAACTGCAATTCGCAGGCCAGCCCCCCGCAGGTATCTTATGCAAACTAAATGTGGAATATAGTTTATATTTGCCCGGGGCACACACTCGTATATCGACTTCATAGCCACTAGCCCACTACCCAATAGCCACCACTATACAGCCACTATACAGAAATCGTACGTTCGCAAGCCCCAAGACTTTGCCTCACTGGCTGATAACAAAACAAGAATAACAATTCAACTGTTTGCTCATCGCTGCCCCGCTAGATATGCACACACTCCGAGAGATATATCTACGAAAGGTGTATATTTATACTCGTACTGTATCCGAGCACACTTTCCTACAGTCAACAAATTAATTCGTTGTAAGATCTGTGGAGAACCTGCCAGCAATTAATAATGTTTTGCTGACTCTCGGTGCTTTAAGTATTTTGTTTTCGAGGGCCGCGAGGATGATTGCCCGCAATTTTGCTAATTGCGGATTTTTTATGTTTTCGCATGCGGAAGTTGTAAAATGGTTCGCTTTCGGGGGCCAGGGTTCAGCGAAAGGCAGTGAGGACTGTAGGGCCATTCCTAGGGGCCTTTGTTTCCTTCTATCCTCGCCTCCACTGCCAGTTGCGTGCCTAGAAGAATGAATTTTCCTGCCGGCAGGCTTTCATTACGCTTGACATTAACATTTTCATTTTTCACTCGTCGTCCCGACAACTGTCTGTAGTCCATTCGACTCGTGTATTGTTCCAGCCATTGTCCTTGAGAGCGGAATGGGGCTGTAATCCTCCCAGTTTAGTTGTGCGACTCTGACTCTTTCTTTTTGCAATCTCCGTGTCGCATCTTGGCCAGAAGCCAAAAGTCAAGTTCAATAACAGCCACACGGCCACGCCTGAAAGCCACAAACTAGGCTCGTAAAATCTAATTAGCACGCCGGACAACCTGCCAAAAATACGATCCAGTCGAGCCTCGTGCCCACTCATTTGCATGATTTTCCAAGTCCCATTTCCATTGACGTCAGCAGGGGGGGCTAATAAATAAAACATTGTGAAGGATTCGGAGGAGCTGGGGGGGAGCTTCTCTTAGAGAATAGATGGGAAAAAATAGCCGAAACCTGGCAGATTCATCAGCTTGCCTAATCATTAGTCTTGGCAGTGGCCGGCTAGTAACAGTCTGAAATTGTGATCCAAGCCGTTGATACAGAGTTCAACTACAAAATATAAAAACCGTCTAAACAAGTAGGAATTATCTAATAAAAGGAATTAGACAAGTAGGAAATAAAAATAAAATCTAATACATGGCTTTTACACAACTGGAACTAGTTTCTTGAGTCCAAGAAAACCTTCCAATTTAAAAGAAAACTCAATCGATTAAAGAGTTCTTTAATTCCATTTCTTCCCCACTCGTCGGTCGATGTTCCTCTGTCGTGACTACCTTTGATAAATAGCCTTCGTGACGTCAGCACAACTATTTGGCTTTTGGGCGCGTGAGCCTCATTCGTTACGGCCCCTTGAAAGCCAAAAACACGGCAGATAGCTGGATATTTGAACGAGAAACTGTTTTGCTCAGAAACCACTCCGCAAACAGCTCCAGCGAGCCGGGCGGCCTTCAAGGCCAGCGCCGGGTTAAAGATCAGCGGGTAATATAGATTCAATTGCGCGGAAAACCCAAGTCGAGCCCCTTTTCCCCTTTGCTCGGTTGTTGAGCCACTTCACCTGCTGTGGTTATGCAAAGAGCTGCCAATGTGAATCAGATGTCGGACTCCATTAGAAGGGTAAACAAGCAGCGGGCTGCGAAGAAAATAGCCTGCACTCATTATTCGAATTCTAAGCATACACTGGGGGAAAAGTGCAGTTCGTTGAGGTGTCTAAGGTAGCCTTGGTTGCCTGTTGTTTTGAAACTATTTTTCTCTGTGAACTTGTTGCTGCGAGGAAATCTCGAGTCGGTTGCCGGCTCATTTCATTTGCAAATTTCGCCGGCTGTGTGCGCTGCAAACAGCAAATACCGGCCACCGGAGAAGCTCCACCTGCTCACCGATCCCCGGGCCGTGAGACCACGTCCATATGTACGTATGTCCGCAGCTGTTATATAAGCCAAACGCGTGAGTCGAGTCAACGTTGAATTGCTTCCAGTGCCACTGAAGCCGACTCATCCCCAGGGGGCGTCAAAGGTCTTCTCCGCCGGGCGCTGTTTATTCTTGCCTTTGTTTTCCCACTAATTCGAAGTGGCTGAAAAGCAGGGACACTTGCGAAATTCAGTTCAAATGACTCACCAGAAGTGGGGTGTTTCTGAAAAACTGAATGTTCAAAGTGTTGGACTTTAGTGCTTTGCTTATTCGATTATCCGATTCGGTTTAGCTTCAAATGCCATCATGTTCGGCATATCTTTGCGTATTTCTTTGAGATATTATTGGAAGAGGAAAGGAAATCTTTTGGTTCGGATTCCCAACCACCTGTCAGTCAGTGCAATGCACACTTTTGCTGCCAAAAACGCACAACCCTGAAGGACTTGTTCTATTCTATTCCGCGCCATGCACCGGATAATCCCCGGCCCACCCCGACCGTCAAGGTTGCATCGGTTCCGCCGCGTTTCCGCTTCTTCTCGCAGACCCAACCGAAAACTAATTAACGGATGGCAACTGCCAGCCAAGTTCTGTTCTACGTGCCGGCGAGGGGGTGTCGGCGACCGCTCTTCCGGTTGCGCTCGGCACCTCCCCGCACTCGTGTAGCTGCGTTTGCATTTGTTTAATTGCACGGCTCTAATGATGCGGAAACGACAACAAACGAAAGCGGTTGCACCGGGGTGGGGGGCGGAGGGCGGAGCACACAATGCCCGCCCACGACAACTGGACGCGACACATGCATCCAATCATTTGGCAAGTGCAAACTGGTGTCGGGCACTCGGCGGTCTCTGATGACAGGTTTGCGGGCTGGTTCTTGGAACGAGGCGAGGACACCTGTAAGGGCCAAGAGTTGGCAGCGCTCTGAGTTCAAAGTTTCCCCCAAGGTCGTGACCCGTGTGCATTCCTATGTAGTCTAGGGGGGTGGTGGGGGAAAACTGAACAGAAAGCTGAGGTCAGCGACTCGCGCGAAGGTCGCAAATCAATTCTATTTTTGTGACAGTGGGCAAAGTCCCGAAAAGGAATCCATTTGGAGTGATAATTGTGTGGCACTTGGGCTGATAGCCGGCCAACTGTCATTTTCCTCAAGCGTTGGCTAACACGAGTCTGTGATTGGACTCCAGCCCCGACTTCTATTCTATTCCGAGCGAAGGCAGTTCTAGTCTATAGCCGGAGATCGAGACCGTTGCCCCGAATACTGTTATATCATGGGGTTCTCGAATTTTGAGCCAGCACTCCCCCTACACCCCGGCCTGGCCGGGAGCAAGTTCAAATATTTGGCCTGAAATCCCCGCCCGCGCCCCCTCCCATGCCGAGCTGATTCATCGGGTTATCTGCTTTCAGCGTAAACAAGCAAACAGAAGTCAGCAAAAATAAAGCGGGCTCTTGGCCAAACCCGAAACCGGAGGAGCCGAAAAAAGAGCGAAAATTAACACAGAAGACCGACTCAAATCGCACACCTTAGCACATCCGTCAGAATGTTGCCCGCATGACCAGTGCATGGGGGGCATGGCAGGGGCATGCCAGGGGCAGGGGGAAGGGGAGCAAGCTTCGATATTTATTTACACATATCCGATATCCAATCACGTTCAAGGTAAATGATGGGCCAACTTCGCACCAGTGCAGCGGCAGCGCAGGCGGCCAAAAGAAGTGTTGTTTCTGTTTACTGGAGCTCTAGCGGCTGTTATTATTAAGCATATTAAGCATACGCCACATGGGCAGCAATTCTGGGCTCTTGTTTACGGCCGCCCGCCCCAGCGCCCGTCAATCAAATCAGTTTCGCGATAGGCCCTCAGCAAACAAACAACAGCGCCATTATCGCCCGAAATTCTACCGCTCCATGGGACTTCCTTATCGCAGCGGCTTGTCTAGTGGGGGTCTGCCGCGCCACTTATCAGCCCGATAATTTGGCATTTAAAAATCGCACTCGCTAATCAATGCTCCTTTGCGTACACACTTGACCTAAATGCGCAATTCGGCCGCAGAGCCGAAGACTTTTGGAACCGCCTGTAGTATACAGACCTCCTCCCTATAGTATCGAATACTCCTATGTGTGTTATATACTTTCACTTTCGTCCCGCGCATGCGCCGGGAGTGGGATTAGAGGAAGGCGCCCCCCACATCGGGGGGGAGACAACCGAAAGGAAGTTGACCCTTGAATTTTTTTCGTTATCGTTGTTTTGGTCGTAACACGTTTTAGCCGTTGCATACTTTGAAGGGTTTTCAAGCCCTGCGGCTATAATGTGCTGCTAATGTGGTTGTTCCCCACTCGAGAGCCGAGTAGAATTTTCATACTCTTTCACATGTCTTGACGCAGGCATTTCTTTGGCTCTTCTGTTGATTTATGTGCGAAATATGTTTGTGCCCTTGAGATGCCCTCCAAACTAATTGGTATGGAAATTCCTCGTCGCTAATGGATTACACATGCTGGAGTGGCAACTGCACTGGAAGCGGTTCAATTTTCATACTTTCACTCCCGCATTGCACACTTCTCTGCGGAGCGTTCAGATTCAAGGACGCTGCTCCGCCACCGCCACCCCCACCCCACTGGGAGCTCTAACAGAGCGCTGTTAAGTAACAGCCCATCTGCCCATCCCACGCTCTCCCTCTCTTGTTTACGCGTAGCTGGCAGCACGTGCACCGCTTGTTCTTTTCGTTCTCATTCTTCGCTCGAATTCTTAGCGAAGCGGTTGTGTGCGTGAACGCGAGTGTGCCAACATACAAACATAAATAAATACATACGTACGTGTAGGTGCGTGGGCGACCGGCTCATCAACATACATACATATAGACTCGAATATATACTGTTTGCATTATTTGTTCACATTTGATTGAGGTGAAACAGGGAGGTGGCGACTGACTTAACCTCAACTGAACCGCTCTTTGTTCTATGCCTGTCTCGCAAATTGCATTAAATTTGATAAATATTGTGAAATATCCCTGAAAGCCACTTAAAAAGTTAATCAATATTCCTGCCATTCCCCCTCGCCCCCTCCCCACCTTCTTTACCAATTTCTGTTTATCAATGCGTCTTCTCTCCTTTTTCTTCTGTTTCTGTTTTGAATCGCTCGCAGTTGTTGTTGCGCTGATAATAAAAATAGAACTTAACTTATTGTTCCGTGCTTTGCTTTGACTTGCTTCATAAATGCTCCATGCTCCATGCTCCGCCCCCAGCCTTTCCCCCGCCTTCTTGCGCCTTGTGTGTTGTTTGTTTTTACACAGCGACCAAGATAAAGGCCGTTTATTTAAATCAAGCATTCAAGTTGGCTTGTGTGCGTGCGATTTATAAAGCTATCAGCGTGCAATCCCCTCGCCGGCGAACAGATGCAAAGAGCAATCTTTATTTATTGCAATATAAATAATTTAATTACCTCCGAGGGTTGACAGCCAGCCAGTGGCGACAGACAGAACCGCAAGCGCGCCAGGCCTAGAAGAGAGAGAGTCGTGAAAAGCCCAGAACAAGAGAGCGAGAAACGGGACCTAATCCAGCCAGGTGACAAATGTGTCAAATTTTGGGTGCTCTCTTCAAGATCTAATCCAAGCAATACTGCAACAATGGAGCAGTACTTTTTGTCATTGAACTTTTGTCACCTGCCGCTAGGCCTGGAAGTGCAGAACACAGAGAGTGGGAAACGGAACTTAAACCATCCAGGTGACAAGTGTGTCAAATTTGGTATGCTCTCTTAAAGATCTAACCCAAGCAGTACTGCAACAATCTTGTCACTGAACTTTTGTCACCTGCCTGGCCTGGAAGTGGCCCTGGTCAAAGTACAAGTTACATGTGGCGCGCAACCACATTTGGTGGCACGTAGTGCAATCGATCAGAACTTATTTAATTATGTGCAAAATTACGCAGCCCCTCCGAAGTCGTATCCCCTCCGAGCAGATAATTTAATGAGCTAGAATGCGAATGGGAGCTATGCGCACATTGACTCTGCCTTTTTGTTGTTTTGTTGTGGGTGGTGGGGCTGAACTTGTTCAAGTGCATGCCTCCTCTGCCTCTGCCTCTGGCTCAGCCAACGCCGGCGTCGCAGCCAAAAAGCCACCGCATCGCAGTCGGTGCGCCAGTCAATACATTCGTAATTCGTAGCTGACGGCTGCAAGTGTGTTTGCCGTCAACTTCTGTTCTCGTTGTGGGTTAGTCCACCAAGAGCCATCATGGGGAGAAAAGTGTTTAAAATGTTAAAAATAAACAACCGCGTCGTGGCAAACAAAAAACAAATAAAACGCAAAAATGTGTGCAGCTTTGACTTAATTTCAGTGCGTTCAACCTAGGCGGGAGCGAGACGCAGCACAGAAAGCTCCGACAAGTGCGCTTTGTAGTGGGAGTGAGAGGAAAGAGGAGCGCGCGATTGAGTGTGATGTGATTTTTATTTACAGTTGAAGGATTATGTGACTTTTACGAAGCGAAAGAGAGACGGCGACACGAGATCGCAGTGTTTTCAACTAAATTGACAAGCGCAGCAGCTGCACAAGCAAAAAAAACAATACAAACAGCAAGAACTACAAGAACACTTGTTCTACACTGCAACGCAAAAGTGTAACAACAGAGAGAAGCATCAAGAAGCGGAGAGGAGACAACAGAGACATTGAAACGGCCCAAAAATGCACGGCATCACGCACCTCTACCGCCAGCACGCCGTGGAGAAGCAGATGAGCGGGGGCGAGAGCTGGTCCCGGAACATCTATCCCGGGTACGGAAGTAGCGCCGAGGCCTCCTCTCAGGGCAGCCGCCTCTACAGCGTGGACTCCTCGAGCAGTTCCAGCTCCAACTCCAACAACTCGGGCGGCGGGGGTGGAGGTGGTGGGGGCGCATCGGACAACCTGGGCGGCGTCACTGGGAGTGCCTATGCCCAGTGGCAGAGCGAGCGCCACTCACAGCCGCAGGCGGTGCCGGACGCCAACAAATCGCTGGCCAACCACCACTACCGGAACTCGCCCACCCACCACTCCCACTCCCATCAGCCACAGAGTCACTTGCAACACCCCACCAGCGGCAGCCTGAAGCGGACACCCTCCTCGAAGCGCAGCTTCCTGGAACGATCTCATAGTCCGGCGATCTATGGCGTGAGTATTCAGGTCCCCCCAGGGATGCAACCCAACGACGGATTAGGTCCTTTGGTTTGCATTCCTACCCAGAAGTACAAAGTTGAGGACAATACTAAACGAAAAACAAATCCTACAGAGCATGCGACGCAGTGGGGCCCCCGACTTCGGCTCCCCACCACCCATGACGGCGCCTGTGGGCGGCGGCGGGTACTTTCCGCACGATCTTGACGACATCTATGAGGCCCAGGCGGATCATCAGTATTTCACGCACACCGGTGCCAGCGGACAACAGCAGCGCAGCTGCGAACGCCCCTCTGCGATCTCCATATTCCACCGCGTGAGTGCCGCCCACACCTCGCTGGATGACTACAGTGTGGGTGGGGACTCCTCGCGCCAGTCGATGAACAGCACCGACAGCGGCACGGGTAGCGGAGCCTTCCACCGCCACCGCTTCGACAACGCGTCCTTCGCCAAGAGTCTCAGCATCGACGAGCAGGAGCATCAGCCCCACTCGCCCCACAAGGAGGGTCATGGAAAGCACGGCAAGCACCACCACCATCACCACCACCATCACCACCACCACCACTCCATTCAGGAGCTGCTCAAGCACTTTGGCAAGAAGATGCACGTGTGGCCGCGGAAACACCACGACGCCCAGAGCGTCTGCACCTCCCCCCAGAACGACCCCCAGGAGAACTTCCGCACTCGCTCCAAGAGCTTGGACGTCAACACGCTCAGTCGCCCGAATCGCATTCTGGACGACTGCGGTGCCACCTACAAGATATACGATCGTATTGTCAAAGAAGGTAAAGGGTTCGCGGGCTATGAGTTACTTCCCTGGTACTTGCTGTTCGAATAGGGCTATGTCTATACCTAATGTTTATATTATCTTGGCGCTTTATTGATGTTTCTTATCCTTTCGACAGGTGCTCATATGCGTCGTGCCTCTGCGGACTTGGAGAAACGACGAGCTTCCCTTGGTGCCGCCGGTCGAGGGCTCAGAGGCGATGGTACTCTGGACCCACACCATGCCGCCATACTGTTCAGAGACTCCAGAGGGGTAAGTGTTTAGAGTTATCCCTAACAGATTCAGTTCAGGTTCTAATCTCTCTTAAAACCACGACCGTAAATATTATGAGATTTATTTTTTAAATCGCAAAAAAATCATTATTTTCTGAGCAAGAAAATATAAAAAGGAATTTATTTGTACCTGTATAAAATATCTTAAATATTTAATAAATAGACCGCAATCTTGCATTTAGTGATATTTCTGAGCGAAAAATGAGCGAAAAAGTAAAAATTAATACATAATCATTTTTTTGTGAGTTTTAAAAAAAAAATCATAAAAATAATCAATATTTACAGTCCCTTCTTAAAATGTGAAATGTATCTTAACCGATTCAAAGCTATTTATAGCTTTACGTGCAGCTTTATGTCCCCCTCTTTCGTTCTTTGACTTCAACTGTTTGTTTTGCTCACCTCGTCCTGATTGTTTAACCTTGACATTTCTGCTTCCCAAAGCCCACCTTTAAAACTGAATGACACACATACACATACATAGATGCATGTGAGCTTTGTCGTCTGGCTTATGTAAATATTTGCAGCTGACTGCTCATGCACCTGTTGCGCAGAAAGTGAAAATTGTATCCCTTCATTAAAACACTATCCTTCTGTTTCCCCAATGCGGCATTAAATTCGGAACATTTTATTTTTCATTGCATACTTTAGGGTTTAATGCTTCCGTGAATGTAATGTAGAATTCAATCGTTTATCTACACGCTACTTGTACCGTGTATTACGTATTTGAAATGAATCTGAAAGCATTACGTAATGGCAGACCCCCTCCGTAATCGTAGATTGTGATGATAAGAATTTCAATTCACACGACATTCGACCGATTTATGTGAAATATCTGCTAATCGGTGAGTCGGAGGCAGGAGATAATAATTTCCAAATCTGCTGAGTGGCCATTGGCCCGGCATAATGACCTTTCACAACTGGCAGGGATCAGGTTTGTCACCCGCACCCACTTCCAACATGTAAGCGCCAAGGTCGCACAATGGCCATAACTATGTGTTTACTGTTATTATATTGTTTTTTTCGCACTGACTACCGTGGTCACCCAATGGAAACTGGTTTCTATCGACTGATAGAATCACATGCCAGGAATTGTGTCTTAGATCGCATGTGCCCCGGGACTTTAGAAAGAGCCCCTGACGTCAGCGACTGGGGCTTTCACCCACAAATTCTTTTCTACTGCCTGCTTTATGCCCGCTTATGATTAATAATTAGCCAGTACTCTTTAAATATCTCACGTCTGGAGAATTCCACTCTCCCTTCTCTTAAGGCACGGCCCCTGCTTGCAGTAGAGTTTGTTTTAGATATCGGGCGAAGAAAACAAATGTATGTATGAGCTCTTTGGTTTGGTGCGTAGTTTCTCGTTGAGTGAAATTGCACCGAGTCGAGTGCGGATGGCGGGCGCTTCTTCTTCCGCTGCAGTGGCCTTCTTGAGCTTTTGGCTCGCGCTCACGAGCGTGTGGGGGAGCTCTTTATCTCGGTCTCCCCATCTCCTTACACACATGCCTCCCCCCGCCCTGTGGCTCTCTGCCCCTACACCGTTCAGCGGGTTAAGCGATTTAACGATCTCGAGTCGAAAAAGAAATAAACGGGTACCCTCTACTATCTTAGTGGAGTGGCTATGTTTTCCGCTCAGTTGGCTCTTTTTCCTGTAAAGTCGCGACGAGAGGGCACTCCGAACGATAATGCAATGCAAACAAGGCGTAATAATAAACTGGTGGACAAATAAAAATGTATTTTCGTCCAAGCTAACCCAGATCTTGTAATGCACTGAAAAAAATTAATTAATTGATTCTTGAGGCTAATAGGATGTCTTTGTTCTGAAATTTTCAGTTAGTGAGCTAAAAAGAATGGCTTATTTTTCAAGTGTAGGGTAGTGCAGAGTGTGGGGGCTTCGTTACACCGCCAGAGTTTGGTGTTTGCTCAAGCTCTGGCACTCTCTCGCGGAAATCGGCGCTCTCCTAGGCCAGCTCTCGCGGCCCACTCTGCGGCTCCTCCGCTCTTCGTTGGTGGAACGATCATGTGTGGGGTTTCGCTGGCACTCGCGAACCCCACCAGTGCTCGGTGGGTAGATTTTGATTTGAAACCTCTCCGCGTTCGGACGTGCCCGGAAAAGTGAAAGAACGGAAACGGAGCGGAACGTGTGTAACACAGCCAGCCACTCAGCCGAACGTAATCTGGGAGCCATTCGGAGTCGTTTCGTCACTTAGTGCTTCTTGAAAAGTCCGTCTGCGAGTGGGCCTAAGGCTGAGTGCGCTTCTTCTTTGCCTTTCTGCGCGGTGTGAGAGTGTGCATCTGTGTCAGTGCCAGTGCGTGTCCATGTACCGACGTCGCTATTCCGCCTTCGAGCCGAGCACTCCCCGCGTGGGCGTGCTACCCTCCCCCCTCGCCCATCCGCCTGCATCCGCACGAGCATCGGGCGAGAAAACAGCCCCCAAATTGGGAGTGCGCTTTGACCCAAATCTGCCCGATAATGACAGCAACAACAATCTGCCGAGCGAGAATGCAAATTCGAAAAGCGGCCGCAAGGCGCGCTCTCTGAGCAACTCGCCGCTGTACGAGCGCAAGAAGCGGTACGGTCACCTGCCGGCGCTGATGTCGGTTAACGGGCCGACGGCCAGCGCCAACTACCAGCTCTTGAACAGCGCCAATCTTCGCGATCTCGTCGACGGCCAACGCCAGTCCCAGCACGTAAGCAGGCGCGATGACAGCAGCATCCAAGCCACCAGCAATGGCACTATAACCAACCCCAGCACCAGCAGCAGCAGCAGCAGCAGCAAAAACAAAGCGAAAGATGGCAAAAAGCTGAAGGCGACTTTAACGGCAGCCATGTCGTCATCGCTGCTGCGACGGAAAGCGCACAGCAACCACAGTCAGCAGCAGCAGCAACTGCAACAACAGCAACTTTTGCTGCAAAAGCAACAGCAGCAGCAACAGCAATACCAGCAGCCTCAGCAGTCGAGGAGCAGCAGCCACACAATACAAAATGCTCCAAAGGCCCGCCACTCGCTGGGTCATTCACCCACAGCAGCGGCTGCCTCTGCCGCAGCTGCGGCTGCAGTGCAGCAGACTCTCGTCTACGAGAGGCGGCGGGTGAGCAGCGCCCACTCCTCGCCCCGCACCCACTCGCCGGTGCACCAGTGCCTGCTGATGCGACGCCGCAGCGACTACAGCGTCGAGCAGATCGAGCAGTGGAAGCGCCAGCAGCAGCTGCTGCCCCGCTCCGGCCGCAAGATCAGCGTAAGTGGCCCCCCACCTGGGAAATGGACCCGCGAGGGAAACAAAAGAAAAACCAGTGTGTGTAATTGGCAAAGCTCCGAGAAGCTTTTCTTTGGCGCTGGCTGAAAATACACTGCGAGAACGGGCCTCGCATATCCACTGCCCGCGGACGTCCACCGAGGAGGAGTTGAATTGCCGCCGATCGAAATGATTTATTGTTTTTCCTCCACTTGTAAACAGTTCGATGTTCAGACAAAAACAAACAGAAATCCGTCACCCTTCGAAATTACTCGGATTACTCACCTTCTTCGGAATAGATATTCGGTTTCGAGAGATCCCAACAGACTCTGCGCTGTTCTTGGCCGCATTCTTGGGAGCAGATCGCGAGAGCAGTATTAAGCGCTAATAAAGCGTTTAGCTCGTTCGTTGGGAGAGAGTAATTTTCCAATTGCCGTGTCCGATATGGGGCACTTGCTCCACACTCCCCCGGCGACCGCCTGCCCCTCGCAATCGCCGATGCGCCTCAATTCCACAATTGCACATTTCAATGTTAATTCAAAGCTACTCGAGCAAATGGAATCACCTTGTCACCCCCGACAGGCTGCCTCCCCATAAATATTTCATTGGAGTTCGAGTTGTTTTTGCTTTTGTGGCTTTTATCTGCGATTTCGCCCGTTGATCAGCAGATAACACGTATGAGAACTGTATCAGCGCCATTCCAGCTATATTCCACAGCGAAGTGTTCCCTAATTGTTTACTTTTGTTATTGTACTGCTGGCATTGTGGGTCCGTTCCCTTCAATAAAGAAGGAAAAACACCCATCACTGTGACCCATATACTTTTGGAGCGCCATTGATAACAAGGGGAACAGGGGGAAGAAAACCAAGGGAGGGGGTGAGGCGCAAATGATTCTCCAGCTGATGTGAGCTTACGTAACTACTTACGTACTTTACGACTTTTCAAGTTTGCTCGTTTATTTCTTTAATGACAGTTCGCGTAGTAGTGAAGAGTTATGTAATTAACAGCTGTAAATAAATAAAGAGGTTTTCTTAAATAAAATAAAAAACATATTCAGTGATTCCTATCATAATCAATAATTTAATCAGAATATTTTTGCTTTTTTTTCAGTTGCCTGTCGCCGATCCGTTCCTAGAGAAAGTAAACCTTTCGGACTTGGGTAAGTTTATGAGCAGCCCCCGTATTCCCAGCCCCCCCAACCCCCCTTCAGTGCCATTGGCCGATGGGCACAAACAAAAATGTTTAAATTAAATAAATTAGCAGACACACTTGGCATTCGATCAAGAATCGGCCTCTGATGGTGCTCTGTGGGCACACGACGACGCCATCCCCTGAGCTAATAGGACCTACTATATATCTGTGGGGTATATAAGAGCAATACTAGAATTCATGGAATCGAATTCATAACTCACTGGGATTATGGTCGGTGGGCCGGAGCAGGAAAGGCCAATCTGCTCGTTGACGTGGGCGGGCCAAAATACTGCGACATAATGATTATGGGCGGCACATATAGAGCTCTACATGTCTGTAGATGGGGAGAGAAAGTGATTAGAAGCGGTGTGCCACTGTCAAGAAAGATCTAAATGCAGACCGCTGAACACACCCCCAAGGTATTTGTTTCCCTGTATTCCCATAAGCGGCCTTATGCTTATCTTCTATGGGAGCGATCTTCTCAGGTGTGTTGCTGGGAGGGACGGAGCAGAAGAAGAAGTGCATGTAGTTGGTTGGCCGTTTCAGGCGCTTCATGATCCTCATTAACGTCAGTTCCCAGCCGATTCGATCCAAAGCGATCTCTCGCCATAGATTATATTCAGTTTATTCAGCGCTCTGAGAACTTTTCGGTTTCTGTTTCGTATTGAGACTCTCGAATCGCAGACTGCTCGCAGAATTTCCCATTTGAATTTTGTTCATCTATCTTTTGTTTGTTTTGCGCTTTTCCCTGACGAAAACTTTTCCGACCCAGAGAGCTAGTCCACCAACGTAGAGTGGCAGAGCGAGAGGGAGGAAAGAACAGAGACTGCAGATCAGTTTATGATAAAATTTCGAATCGTTTAGAACGTCGCCGCCAAAGACGGGCAGACGACAGTTTTTCGGCGATTTTCCGTGTATTTTTTCGTGTGGAAATATTGGCAGCAGCAGCCAGCCCCTGGTTTATATGTGCCTATATGTGCAAAAGTGTGTCTATGGATATTGCTCTGTTGTACTGTTGTACGGATTAGTTACCAACCCAAGAACCAGACAATCGCCCAGCGCCAAGGCAGAGGCGACCCATCGAAGGTCTTCGTTCCTCTCTTAGTCACCCGTCAAGAATTTTCAAATAGCGCCGCGACGCCAAAAGCAACTGAACCACTGCCGCCCACTGCTCGCACCGCCCAATGCCACCCACTGTGGAAATGGGTTTTCAATTGTTTTGATCCCGTCCGCACACACAGCCACGAACCAGCAGAATAATCAACAAATGCAACAGTGGCAAGGAGCATTTTAATTAACTCGTGTGGCCCGCTGTCGAGAGAAGCACAAAACGCAAAAAGACACAAATAATAGCCAAAGAATCGTAAACGATAATCCATATACGCCTTTGCGATTATCCCTAGGTAGACCAATCATACGTGTAATAAACCATCCGAAAATAGTAGTACTAGAAAGCCAAGACCTTCACCCATCTCCCCAGGCCTTTATCTGGATTTGTTTTCTGCTTTTCTTTATCTGTTGATTTTTTTGTTTTTTACTTCCCGGCAGCGGCAGTAAATTCCGTTTATTAAACAGCATTTAAATGTTTACATTACTTAGGCCGAAAATCTTTTAGCTTATAGCTTAGCTCCACATATATTACAATTTATTTTGGTATATACGCGCACTTGTGTGCTATTCTTTGTTTGCAATTGTTTCGCCCATCTTGCAGCGGAGATTAACCGAGAAATTAGTTCAAAACCCCGTCGAATGATGGGTATTTAAATTGGTTTAGGTAAAATAGCATACACTTTCTCCAACGATCAATAATAATTTCCCTAGTTCGTTCAAAAGTGTCTTAAAATAATCCGTGCGGTATAAACAAATGTGGGATTTCGCAAATAGATTTCCAAACGCGAGATGCAAATAAATCGCACATCCTTTCAAGCTTCAGTGTTGAGGCCGTTTGCTTTGGCTAATTAATTTCTTGGCACAACTGTCCGACCCAATGGCTGTTATATGCTGCTGAACTGCCTCCGACAAACGGCGAAAAGGTGTATGTTTGGCTTGCATTTATCAGCGCCCTGACAAGGCAGATCTGCAGCCCCTTTGATTATGTGAGTGCGGCTACACAGTTTTTGATTAACACCTTTTGGCCCCGCCTCAATATTTATTTGTTTACAATGTGCCAGAGTCATCTACAGCTGTCCCCTCCCAGTTCGCTCTCCTCTCTAGCCTCTGCGGGAATTGAAATGATATTTATTGTTGTACAATTCGGCGGATCTATTTCGGTATGTTTGGCGTGTTTCTGGCTCTGCTACTGTTGCTTTTGTCGTACGCTAAATTTATTTTAATTAAAAATGTCTTAATTTAATTTATCGAAACGCGCGCGCCCCGAAATTTATGGTACTCAATTGCTTTCTAGACTCCTCTGGCGAAGGGTTGTTTGGTTTTTAGGGTTCGGTTTCGACCGGGGTCCGTCAATAAATACGTTAAGTTCCCAACAGTGAGAAGCGCGTAGAGCGGCCGAGCTCTGTTGACGACCTGTTAGAGGCCTGTTAGTGGGTTGCCCAATTAGACTGGCCACCAATTAGCAAAATAAATCGAGTCCCCCAGTTAATTGTTAGCGCCCACAGACCCCAGACTAGACCAGATCGGATCGGATCGGATAAGAAAACAGAGAATATAGAACTGCACGCATGTTACAGTTGCACTTCTACTCGAATCATGCGGGTCGCCTGGTGCTTGGAGGTGGCAACGGTAGACCGTCCGACTTCCTTTGCTATCCCCTGGAGAGCATCAAGGAGTTTGAGCAGATCTCCGAGGCCTGGAAGCGATTGCTAGCCGAGCTGCTCAAGAAAGGTGTAAAACTCAGACCCTACCCCAAACATATTCCCCAAACGATCTGCCCTCAAGGATGACCCCACTAATGTACGTGGATATTTTCTTACTTTACAGAGGAGGACGACTCACAGATCTTTGTAAAGTTCTTTCGTTTTCACAAGTGCTATGATCTGATACCCACCTCCGCCAAGCTGGTCGTCTTCGACACCCAACTGCTTGTGAAGAAGGCCTTCTACGCCTTGGTCTACAATGGGGTGCGAGCGGCGCCGCTATGGGATTCAGAAAAGCAACAGTTCGTGGGCATGCTGACCATCACGGACTTCATCAAGATCCTGCAGATGTACTACAAATCGCCCAATTCGTCCATGGAGCAGCTGGAAGAGCACAAACTGGACACGTGGCGAAGTAAGATACACTAATGCTTTCAGGTTAGCGACAAGAGCTACATGAGCTTTCGTTTCTCCCACAGGTGTGCTGCACAACCAGGTGATGCCTTTGGTCAGCATCGGCCCGGATGCCTCCCTCTACGATGCCATCAAAATTCTCATCCACAGCCGCATCCATCGCCTGCCCGTCATTGATCCGGCGACCGGCAACGTCTTGTACATCCTGACCCACAAACGGATACTGAGGTTCCTCTTTCTATACGTGAGTACTTTGCGCTTTCGCGAGTGGGCAGCAGAACTCTAACGCTCTACCACCGACCCCCGACAGATTAATGAATTACCAAAGCCCGCTTACATGCAAAAGAGTTTGCGAGAACTGAAGATCGGCACCTACAATAACATTGAGACAGCCGATGAGACGACGAGCATAATCACGGCACTGAAGAAGTTCGTGGAGCGACGCGTCTCGGCGCTGCCTCTGGTGGATTCCGAAGGTCGGCTCGTCGACATCTATGCTAAGTTTGATGTGATTGTGAGTATGCCAAAGAGGTATTGCTTCCTACTCGATTTGTAACGCCTATTTTACAGAATCTCGCCGCCGAGAAAACCTACAACGATCTCGATGTGTCGCTGCGCAAGGCTAACGAGCATCGCAACGAGTGGTTCGAGGGGGTGCAAAAGTGCAATCTGGACGAATCGCTCTACACGATTATGGAACGGATCGTCCGCGCCGAAGTGCATCGCCTGGTGGTGGTCGACGAGCAACGCAAGGTGATTGGCATCATCTCCCTGTCGGACATCCTGCTCTACCTGGTTCTGCGGCCCAGCGGTGAGGGAGTCGGTGGCTCTGAGAGCTCTCTGCGCGCCTCTGATCCCGTCCTGCTGCGCAAGGTCGCCGAAGTGGAAGTAGAGATTCCGTCGGCCGCATCTTCGACGTCAACACCCCCGCCTCGCAGTCCGTCAGCCGGATCCGGCAACCGCAGTCTAATCGAGGACATACCCGAGGAGGAGCCAGTACCAACGTCGACGGAGCCAAGGAGCGAGGATGCCGACAGTGATAACAACAAGTCCGCCAGTGAGGATAAGGCCAATAACAATCAACATGAGCTGACGACGGCGGCGACAGCGACGGCCAATGGTGATAGCAGTAACAACAGCCCCGTGGAAGTGTCCTTCGCCGATGAGGCGCATGAAGAGGAGGGAGAAGCTGCAGACCAGGTCGAGCGCAGCCATTGTGATGATGACGATGATGGTGTCCTAGCGGGGGTGGAGCGTAAACAAGCAGCCGCGGCAGCAGCCGCTGCGCGCACATCGGACGAGGACGAGGATGGGCTAAGCAGCGCCGTATCCGCCGCATCCGCTTTGGGTCAGTCACTAGCGACGCCCGCGGCGCGAGAAATGGCGCTGGTTAGTGAATAAACATTTAATTTAAACAAAACAACAATTTAATCGGATACAGCTAAACAGCTATAGCTAAACAGCAACAAACAAAAGCTAAACAAGAACTAAAACCCAAAAACACAATAATGATAAAGCAGAGAAAATTATATTTGAATATTATTAGTTGTTAAGGATATATTATTACAATTATGAAATATTATGTATTTTACAAGAAGCAACTAAAAGCAAAACAAAAACAAAAGCTGTTAACAAGATGTTTATATATACACACAAGAAAGCGAAAACAAAACAAAAATTACATTAGAATGTCTTTAAATTTTAAACGATGTAATTGATTATTATATGATAGTACAGTACAAGTCAAATTTGGAGTTTTAATGGGTTTTAATAAGTTGGTGGGCTTGTATTTGTTTTTATCAGAAAATTCAGGAAAATTAAAATTATTGAATTTTTGGTTTGTTTAGCAATTGAAATAATCGTCAGAGGCACACAAAAAGCTTTTAAACAGCCAAAATTTTAAAGTCTTGAAGAAAGTTTTTTTTTCATTGAACTTGCAAAACTAAGAATAACGATTTTCCAAAGTTCATTTAGATTGGAAAACGGCATAAATTTTGAAAAAGACGATGGCGCCAAACGCTCAGACCAGTGTTGAGTAGCGCAGAAATTAATTTGGAACAGCTGTTTTGACTTTATTTGTGTTTCTTGGCGTACCCCCACGTGCGGTTGGGATTTGTTATTATTTTGCGCTTTATATCTCGTTTTCTGACAAAATGAATCATTTTGAGATCCGGGAAATACCCGGCAAGGTACTTATAGTAATTTAGGGTTTCAAACGCTCAATAAAAAATGGTCTTTTACAGGGACGTGCCATGATAGCCACGAAAAACTTTGCGGCGAATGAAGTCATCTTCGAAGAGGAACCCTTTGTTTCCAGCCAGTTTTCTTGGAACACAGCCTACGGTTATGCGGCCTGCGATCATTGCATGCGCCCTCTGGAAACGCTTCTGGAGAACGTCCGCCGCTTGGCGAGCGATCCGAAAGTGGAGGTACCACTACTGCAGCACGACCCCACGGCTGCTTGGGTGGCGCAGTTTACTCAGTGCCCACGCTGCAAAGTACGCTACTGTTCCGAAGACTGCCTAATGGAAGCTCAAAAGCGCTACCATCGAGTGGCATGTATGGGCGCCTTTCGCTTAGACGACTCACATCCTATCAACGTCCTTAACGAGACCTGGAAGAAAATGCATTATCCTCCTGAAACCGGGACAATCATGTTAATTGTCCGATTGATGGCCATGTACCAGCAGAGTTCGAAGAAATCTGAATTCCTCGAGCAACTGCAATCATTCCAGGCTTTGATTGTTAACCGAGAGCAGAAGATCTACCACAAAATGCTGGGCGAAAACTTTGAAAATCAGATGGAGCAGCTGTACCGAGCGTTTTGTCATGCCTTTGCGGGAGAGGAGTTTGCCTCGGTAATATAAACAAATGGTTATTATTTACTTTGATGGTCTAATATTTTCTATTTACTAGTTCACCACACCCGACGCTTTTAAAACTCTTATGGGTATCATGGGCACCAACAGCCAGGGCATCGCCACAAGCGTACTGGCCCAGTGGGTGACCAAGGTCTCCGACCTTCCTCTGCCGGACGCAGACAAAGCTCAATTGGACACTGTGATCGATGAAATCTACGCCAAAGTAGGTGAATGTAAGTATGAATGATGTAACTAATAATCAGACCATATTCTTTTACATTTTCAATTTTTTCAACAGTTGCTGGCGAATTCTTGAACAACGAGGGCTCTGGTCTTTACCTCTTACAGAGCAAAATTAACCACAGTTGCGTGCCGAACTCCTGCTCCACGTTCCCTTATTCCAACGATATAGTGGTTTTGAAAGCCTTGACACCCATTCAAGAGGGCGACGAGATCTGCATCAGCTACCTAGACGAGTGCCAGTTAGAGCGTAGCCGGCACTCTCGACACAAAGTGCTTCGCGAAAACTATATCTTCGTCTGTCAGTGCCCCAAATGCCGAGCCCAGGCCTCTGATCCAGATGAGACCAGCGACGAAGAGGACGATGATGAGATGGACGATTATGATGAGGACGACGATATGAACTAGGCGACGGACGAACCAAATCCATTATTTTATAAAAAAAATTTATATTGAAAGGAAACTATGCGTTTGTACAATAAATAAATATAAAATATTGCGATGTACAATAGTTTGCTTACATACAAATAATATTTAAACATATTGCGACCAAAAAATTTGTTTTTTTATATTGCGTTTGAATTTTAAACTTGAAATAGTGTTTTCAAATTCAAATAGATATTAGCTTCCATTTGGGTAACATAAGTTTGGTTCGGAGGAAAGCCAAAGATCATTCGAATAATTCGTCAAGAAAAAGCGTTCGATTTTGAAAAAAATAATGCAACTGATCAACGACATTAAGTATAAGTATTCCCCTTTGTTATACAACACTATATATTATCAGAAAAAAGCTTTTTGTAGATTGGTGCGCATTTCACAAGTTTACAAATAAAACGGATGTTTCTTTTAAGAAAAGATGCATCAGATACTAAGTAAGTTGGCTCTACTGATGAGCATCCTACACGTTGAAGGACTTTTCTTTCACATAAGGGGGATGGAGCGAAAATGCTTTAAAACGGAGACACCGGAAGATACAAATCTAATAGGTGGGAACAAAAAATTAACAGGTTTCTCCAATATTATAAAAATTTTTATTTTCCAGTTAACTATAAGGTGGAGGAGTATGATCCCCCATCCAATAATTGTACGCGGCTTCCGAAAAATTATGAACTGCATATAGAAGTAACAGATAACGACGACAAAATTTTTTTAAGCCGCGATTATCCGGCAGAGAGTCGAATCACCTTCACGGTATTTCGAGAAGGCGATACTTCTATCTGTCTAAGTTCCAAGAATCCCAACAAGTTCAAATGGCTTCGTGTTCACTTGGACATCCAGGCAAAGACGAGCAACGAGAATACATTGAAAGAACGTAAGATGGACACCATGCTGTTGCGTGTAAGGCAGCTTTTGGACCAGGCCGAGCAGATCAAAAAGGAGCAAAACTATCTGCGCTATCGGGAATTCAATTTTCAATAATTAGTGAGGATATTTATTCTAGTGTGTTTTTTTGGTCGTTGCTTCAAGTCTCGATGCTGGTATGCATCTGGATTTTTGTTTCTGCTCGCGTAAGTCAGCAATCTGTTATGTACGGGGTGTTCTGTAAACTTATCCATGAAAAGGAGCTTTCCAAGGTAATTAACGGTCCAACGCCTATTTTTCATAACATTTTTCATAATTTCTAAAATGGGCATTCCCTTTGGTCAACTCTTATATACTCATTTAGAATTCAAAAGGTATAAATATTAAGAGTATATATTGAGGATATTATACGTAAACATTTATAAACTCCATTAGTTCAGGACGAGAAGAGCTTACTGTACATTAATGGAAATCATCGGGCCGCAGGGGCAACATCTATCTGGCAGCGAAATTTCGCAGTGGATCAAACAAGTTGCAGATTCTGAAAAAGCAGAACATTTTGACGAAAGCGATTTAATCTCTATCACCGAAAAACTTCAGACAAAAGTTAAAGAATGTAAATATGATAAACCATATAGGTTTGTTAAAAAAAATTATATTTGAGCAAAATTTGTTTATTTCAGTTGCGGATTTGCTCAAGGGTCCAATACCAGTTTCCCAAAACAATCCTACTGACAAACACTTGAAAGCCAATTTATCCCTTTTATTGGCCACCGCCGAACAAAATCGGGGTAATAACATCAAATGCAACGGAGTTCTAATGACCTGCGACTGCAAAGATTGCACTCCTAAGGAGCAAAGAAAACAACTTGTCACTCAAGTATGAAGAATATAATTTTTTTTGCATGTTTTCTTGTGATTTATTATTAAAAACATCGTATAAAATGCAGTTTCATAACCTCTTCTCCGTATCTATATAAGAATAAAACTTTTAAAATTTAAGAAATTTTTAAGGCAATATAAAATTTTTTATATGCAGCTTTACAAATACTAAGAGAACAGATAATGAAATAGCTTGTCGAAGAGAGTTCTTTGGAAAATATGGATGGTAACATATTCTTTTTAAAAAATTCTAACCCCGAAGTTGAGCAGTGCATATGTCACTAGTGCACTAAGCGCTTCCCACATCAATAAGTTCCACGAACTCTAATTCAGCAACTTAGCAATCTGCGGTTGCCAAAACCCAGGGACTCGAAATTCATGGTACATACATTTGCAATTAAATTACTTTTTCATTTCTTTTTTACACCTTTGTTCTTGTTATTATATCAACAGATCGCACCTAAATATAAATTACATTTATAAATAGCTAACAAATCTCATCAAGAGCTACCCTCTGCGGAGACTGGCGTCAGATTTATCAGATTATTGCTGCTCTCGGCCAGATCAGCAATGGAAACTCGTCCGCGCTGCTTAATGAACTTTGCCACAGCAACCAATTCCTCCTCGGAAACATATATGAATTTGCCTCGATCGTCGATGACACCAGTGATAGTACCGTCAGCCTGAAGCTCCTGGATGCGATCGATGGCCTGCTGAGTTTTAAGTTTAAAGGCGACGGCTAGGTCTTCCAGAACGACAACCTTGTTGTCCTTAATGTACTGGATAAAATCAGCGAGAAGATTGTCTTGTTCATCTGCATCACCCTCTTCAAAACCCTCTTCTTCTACGCTGAAAGCCGCCTTCATTTTCAGGTACTCCTCGTGTTCTTTACGCTCGCGCTCCTCCTTAGCCAAGCGCTCGGCTTCAGCCTTCTTTCGCTCCGCCTCTGCTTCAATTTCCTCCTGTTGTTTACGCTCAGCATCCTCCTTGGCCTCCTTGGCCTTCCTCTGCTCACGGTCGTATAGCTCTTGTTCGCGTTGGACTCGTTTAGCCTCTTTGGCCTCCATTTTAGCTCGCTTTTTAGCGCCCATCTTCTCGTCGAGGACAGCGCCCTGTGGTAAGCGAGCTCCTTCTCCATCGGCTTGTGCATCATCATCGTTGTCTGAGCCCGCTGGAGCTTCTGCTTGAGGAGCAGCCGCAGCTACTGGGGCGTTCTGACGCAGTCGATTTCGTTGGTTACGTGCTATTTGGGCACGTCGCGGGACACCCTCCTGGGCGCGCTGTGGGACGCCACGTTGCGGAGCAGCAGCCGCAGGTTTCGCTTCTGTTTGGGGTCAATGATTAGTTAGTTTTAACAGAAATTGTAAAACTTTCTCACCTGTGGTAGAATTTTTCTTCTGCAACAAGTACAGAGAGATAATAACGACCAGCAGAGCTATGGCAATGCCCACCAGAATAATCAGGTCCATTTTAGCATTTAACGCAGTGTTTATTGGAAAAAAGTAAACGTCAACAAGCTGCGCAGCTGTTTCGTGTATTTTTCAGTGTGCCCAGCCGAACCCTTGGTGTGGAGAGCGTGATGGAAATAACGATAGTTTTTGAAGGGGGAGTTTCATTGCAATCCCCAAATATTAGTTTCAAAGTATGTATGAAAACAAAATTAAAAAAGAAATACTCTGTAAAATTGGATTGTGTTTCTCCGTTAAAACATAGTATGCTTCTAGAAAATTGACAATCCACCAGTCTGAGAATATGAGCGAGCTATTGCTCACGCTCCCATCTCTACATGCCAAACACTTTGACTTCGATCTGGCACTTTTTCTCATGACGTGTCGGCGAATTTAACTTTTTTAAATAATTGGTTGGAATAGTCACTACGAATTTCGGAAAATGCGTGATCAGATACTCAGTCTTGCCCTGCTCCTGTGCGTACTGCACAGCGCCTGCGGCCTGTACTTCCACATATCAGAGACGGAGCGGAAGTGTTTCATAGAGGAGGTGCCCGACGAGACGACAGTGATTGGTAAGACCACAAAGTCGCTGTCTTTTTAAAATGACAACTTGATTTATTAATTCCCTCCTTCCATAGTCAACTACAAGGTAGAACTGTATGATCCGCGCTCCAACGGCTTTATGCCATCTTCGCCTGGTATTGGAATGCATGTGGAGGTTCGCGACAGCGACGACAAGGTTGTTCTTTCCCGCGTATACAGCTCTCAGGGCCGCATCTCGTTCACGTCGCACACGCCTGGGGAGCACATCATTTGCATGTACTCCAACAGCACTGCCTGGTTTAGCGGTGCCCAGTTGCGAGTTCATCTTGACATCCAGGTGGGCGAGCATGCGATAGACTACGCCAATGTGGCACAAAAGGAGAAACTGACAGAGCTGCAGCTGCGCATCCGTCAGCTACTTGACCAAGTGGAACAGATCACCAAGGAACAAAACTACCAGCGTTATCGGGAGGAACGTTTCCGTCACACTAGCGAAAGCACCAACTCCCGCGTGCTGTGGTGGTCCTTGGCCCAAACCGTTGTGTTGGTTTGTATGGGATTCTGGCAGATGCGCCATTTGAAGAGTTTCTTCGAGGCCAAGAAGCTCGTGTGAGACGTCGGATATTCTCGCCGGCTCGCAACCTCACAGTTCCGTGTGTTTATTTCCCTATTTGTCTCCTTTTGGTGCACGCCCGGCCAGAATCCCGAATTTCATCGATGGATGTCATCAGCAATTTGCAACAGGTGTCGACTTCAAGCACTTCTAGTTTTAATTTCTTGTCCGTAATTTAATAAAAATCCATTGTACAAAAATTGGCCTCAGAGTGTGTCCTATCTACGCTGGGTCATACCGCTAGTCAGCTGAATCTGGTCCCGTGACTGGGCTTGTCCAGCCGAGCATGTGTCTTGGGCGCCTTATCAGCGGCTCCGGCAGATAACCTGTAGCGTTAACTCCCTAGTTTTAAGCTTGCTTTGCGACGACTGCGACTGCCCTTTATCTCAGTGTTTGTTCTTGCGGAGAGTCGTTGTCGCTGCAGTCAGTTAGTAGCTCTTGGACCTCTCGGAGAGGCGGTCGTCGGTCGTGAACAAAAGTGCTTATTGTTGCAGACCCAACTGCAACCTCCTCCAACAGCGCCGACCCACAAAAGCCGCAAGCTTGTAACCCGATCCGGTCCGAGGTGCCTACGAATCAACAACTCGCCCAGGTTGCTGTTCCCTCTCCGGTTCAGTTCGTTAACGTTGGATTAAGTGCGCGGCTGTATTTGGAAAATGTTCCGCGCTACAGAAATCGGCAGTGAAGAAAGTGAGTCTGAGATGGTAGATAAGATAAGGGCAGATTTTCAGATAATCCCCTCCCTTCACAACTTCCATGCTCCATTGTTTGCAGCCCTGCCCGCTCTGGCAGAGTTTACCCAAGCGGACTACGAGGCGGAGGAGCGTAGGGACATCGAGTGGGGCGGATGGCGGGCCGAAGGAGCCAAGTTAAAACGACCCCAGCGCAGCTCCCTCCCCAACTATGGTTTTGCACCGCCGCCCATCCGGATGGAGTACCGGTATCCCCGCGCAGTTTTCTTTGTGCTGGCCACCAAGTTCTTTGAGGCCTTTGCAGCAAACGGCATACGCAGTGAGTCCCATGCTTCACAATCATCCAACAGAGCGTAGACTTCTATCGGTGCACAATTATTTGGCTTTGTCCGCTCGAAGAAAAATTCCAAAATCATGGCTTATCAGTCGGAGAAGTGCACAAACATACAGGGAGGTCTCATTTGCAGTCGAAAGGTCTGAGATGCATTATCTAGGTCTATGATAAGATGAATAAAATCATAAATTTAAATAAATTTATGTAAATTCAATTTTTTCATTTCATATCTAAAGATTACTTAATTCATAACTTATTCAATTAAAACTGCAAAACTCGGTTTATCAGCCAGGTCCTAGTTCGGTCCTTTATTTTATATTAATAATGGAATATCTATGTTTTAGTGCATTTCTATTTGATTCTGATTATTCTGAGAGATTCAGCTTCGTTCACCTCAGTTGAATTGTGGAATTTAAAATAATAATATTAAGTGGATCATCACTCTCTTTTCTTTCGTGTTTTTACGTTTATTTTATTGAGAAAACAGTCTTTATTGCAGTGACCTTCGTTTCACGGTTAATAAGTCTAGATTGATTGCAGTCCGTCAGACTGATTATGCCACTAATAAATCAGTAATTTTCAGCCGTACTTGCCCTATATCTTCGCGATGATCTCAACTTCACGGAAAGCTTCTCGACGGTTGTCCTGCACATATTTAATTTTTTTGGACAGTTCTGTCCCATAATCGGGGCCGTATTGGCAGACAGTTACATGGGAAATGTGCGCACAATCTCGGCGTTTTGTTTCCTGTACGCCTTCGGCTGGCTGCTCCTCACGCTGACATCCCTGCCCACTATAGGTGTTCCCATGGTGTGAGTACCATTTGGAAAACCATAAACCTACAATAAATATCTTAAAACACTTCATTTTTAGATTAATGGTTTCCATTGCCTTGCTCCTGATTGCCGTGGGAAATGGATCTATTCGCGCCTGCATAACATCGCTGGGAGCTTTGCAGTTTAAGCTACCGGAGCAGAGTGCCCATCTGGCAGAGTACTTCTCCTTTTACTATTTTGTATACTATTTTGGTATCTTTTTGAGCAAAATCTTACCACCGCTTGTGAGGGCCAACACCCAGTGCTTGGACAAAACGGATTGCTATCCGGCTGTTTTCGGCACCTTAGGAAGCTCATTTTTAGTGGCTTGGGGTAAGAAATAGGCTAAGACGCATGGTTGTTCAAAACATATTATTTTGGATCGTACTTCTGCCTTCTTCAGTTATTTTCTTGATAGGCAAGTGTTTTTACAAGTCTGAAAAGCTGGCAGCTGACAATATCCTTTTTAAATTCTGCGGCTGCATCAAAACGGCTCTGGTGGAGAAGTGGAGACGGAGAAAGTCCCCTAAACGGCCCAGCTACTGGTTGCACAACGCTGTTGGAGCCTATGATGAGGGATTCGTGAATGACGTATCTCGTGTGTTGCGGGTAAGAGTGGATTTTTTGAAAACTACTCCTCATTTAAAAGTATTATTTTCAGATCTCAAAATTGTTTTTGCCACTGCCATTTTATTTTGCCCTTCTGGCGCAGCAAGATTCCAGCTGGACTTTTCAGGCCACACAAATGAATACCACACTCCTGGGTGTGACAATCCAGCCCGACCAGGCAAAAGCCGTAGGACCCATCTTCCTCTTCATGCTCATTCCATTGTGGCAGTATGTGACTGCTCCACTTTTGCGGCACTACTTTAACTGGGAATTAAAGCCCCTTCACAGCGTTACAGTGGGTGGCATATTTTCTGCGGCAGCATTCTTTTGTGCCGGAGCTGTGCAGGAAAGAATTGAAGTAAGTATTTTTTGTTAAAGGAATTTCGATTTTTGGTGCTACTCCCAGTACTCCCTCTTCCCTAGAATTCCCCCGCTCAGACTGTAAACATTGTCTGGCAGCTGCCGCAGTTTTTGCTTCTAATGTTGGGTGAATTGCTGCTCTCCATCCCGGGTCTCCAGTTTGCTTTTACACAGGCACCAACTTCCATGAAGTCCGTGGTCACGGCGGCCTGGTTCCTGAACAACGCTTTTGGTAATCTTATCGTAGTCGTTGTCACTGAGCTGGGCATTTTTAGCTCCCAGATGGACGGGTACTTCTTCTATGGAGTAATTATGCTAGTTTGCATCATCCTATTCGCCTTGCTGGCTTTTGACTACACGCTACAGGAACGCAAAGGGGGCTTATATTTGCGGGGTCTGGACGGGGACTTTGAGGAGATGGATATTCCAAGTACCAGTCGCAGTGGAAGCATTTAAAAAAGTGTGTAATTTTTCATGTTATTACCTTATATTAGCTTAAAAAAATAATCTTTATATTTGTTAAATTATTATTAATAAATTGTGTGTGTGTTGATCAAGTTATTTGAGAGAAACAACTTATATTTTGTCCCAAACTTATATTTGTCTGTAATATAAACAGTTTGAAATGAACTTCAGTTACGTCTTTAAAGAAAATGATATAGTTTCAAAGGGATTAGTTATGTAGATTAAAATCCGTTTTGAAGAGCATTGACATTGCACTATTAATTTATTGGAACACGCGCACTCGCACACACACGAAAACTAAGAATGAATAAAATCTAAACAACAATTAACTAGGTCAGTCGATGATCTTGAACATGTACTGCAGCTCCAGGTTTGTGTCGTCCGGCAGATCGGTACAGTGAACGGCATTTTGTACTTTTGACTTTCCAAATTTGGCACGTAACGTATGAGGACGTAGCAGCTTAGCAATCTCCGGATCCATGGGTCCACAAAAATTGCGAAATTCTGTGTGAACGTCTTTCTCCGGATCCGATGAAGCGATCTCCAAGCACATGCACACGCCACTGGCCAATTGCGCTACCATCGGAATGTATTCGGGAAGTACGCCGCGGTAGACCTCGTAGAATTCTTCACAATTGATGCGTGCCATTAGGATCATGCGCATAGCCGTCACCCGAAATCCATTGGCCATGATCTCCAATATAATGTCACCGAGAAGGCCATCCTTGATGCTGTGAGGTTTAATAATTGCCAACGTGGTATTCTTGAACACACACTCCTTTATAATGCCTTGACCTGATTCAAAGAAGAACTTAAGGTCCCTGGCCACATCTTCTTCATTATCTGCGAAGTAAAATCCGTTCCGGATTTCCTCGCACTCGCATAATTCCTCCAAGCTGGGAGAAAGTTTCACACCGGATGCCTCTTGCTCCGGATTTTTGTAGGTGGCACAGGCTTTGATAGTCTCTATTACATTGTCTCCAATCAGTTCCAGGCTGATGGCAGGACCCGCCAGTAGCTCATTCATGAGGACGCTGCAACGGGTATTCTCGTAATGGGATATTTTTATATTTTATTCTATTTACTTACGAAGATGAAGAGACATCCTTTCCAGACAGAAACTGGGTGACCATCTTAGGTGAGAACTGCACCATCAGTCCTTTATTTATGTTGATTTTGTTTTCTATCATAATCTTCAGAAAATTTCCTAGATGTTTGGCCCACATGTTGTTTTTCAGCAAAATGAAACCCCTGAAATTAAATTGGGGACAGTTTAAAACGAAAGGAGGCATCTAGAATGCAGGTTGGGATTACTTTTTGCGATATTTTGCCAAGTTGGTGCGCGTTATTTCATCCGCATAATCCACAATGTCGAACTGCCGGCCGAAGACATTGATCTTGGAGCCCACGAAGAAATCGCGCTGGGTCAACTCCGGTATCTTCGTTCTCCGCAGAAATGTGCGCTTGTTCCGCTGGTCAAACTGGAAAGTAGATTATTAGGATACTCACAGATGAGCAGCATCCACTCACTACTTCCACCGCCTTGTCCGACACATAGTAGGTAATCAAAAATGGGCGAATGATGCCTGCCTCCGCGTGGTACCACTCGGCCGCGAAAGCCAGCCGTCGCTCGGTCACAGGAATCGCAGGTTTCATTTTTCAATTATTTTTTGCAATTATTTTCCTTGGACTCTGGTGACAGTAAAGTCTTGTTTTTTAATGAAAAACTGTTTGTTTATATCGCATTTTGAGCATGCTTCCTCTTCCCCGCGTTGTCACAGCAACAGTGCTGCCAAGCATAAAAAAAATGATACGTTAGGCGGGTAATTCAACTCTGAGCTGCCATTTTTACATCGAATTAAGGACAAATAATAAAGAAATTATAAGTTCCCCTATCAAGTTGTTGCATGATCCTTCATTTGTGGAATAATTCCTCAGTAATTCGAATCGAAGTCGATTTCCCTTATGAAGAATACATACATAATATAGGCTTTCTTACAATGATTGTTTTAATTTAAAAGAACTTTCCTTTTTTCGCTAATAAAAAAATACAATTTTTAGTTTTCCGTGTTTTATTGTAATTTCCTTTATTTACAGGAAACAAAAATAATAAATTGCAAACCACTTTGCAATAAATTGGTTGTAGCTTTTCCTCTGGTTAAATTCTAGCGTAAAACTTATGGGTTTCCCTTGTCGGCGCCAAATCTTCTTGTTCCTTATGTTGCTTCTTGTTAACATCGCTCCTCTGAATGCGAATATTCAGCTAAAGATAAATGTGTTTTGTTTGGAATTGTGGTATGTAGTAATGCACTCATGTGTATGTGGATGTTTTTATGTTTTACGAGTGTTAATGAGAGATTGTGGAGGAGTGGGCTTGTGTTCGTGTTGACTTAACGGTATAAGCGCCTCGGCTAACGCTACGACTACGCCAAAATGCTAGACACCATCAATGCAACTGCCTAGGCAGCCGGCTTTTTCTCCTTATCGCCCTCGGCACCCTCCTCATCATCCTCATCATTTTGCGACAGGCTTGGGATGTTGTCGTCGGAATCCTCCTCTTCGTCGTCAACGTTGAAGTCGTCGAACTTATTGTTCCAGTCGCCTCCAGAGCTGCCCATGAAGTTGTTGAACATTCCGTTGTCTTTAGGATCTGTTTGTGACACAACCATAACAATTACACGAAACTTTCAAATGAAAATTATCCAAACTCACCCTCCTCGTCGTCGGACTCATCACGCCACTTTGCGAAATTGGCTTTCAGGAAGTGCAACTTGGTCTTGTCCGTGGTCAAAGTGGGCCAGTAAGGTCCAGCCTCCTTCTTATATATTGTGAACTCTAAGCAGCGACCGATGTTCTTGCTCGTGACTTTCTCGGGGTCCACCTCGTGGAAGAAGTTTAGTGTGACCTCGTACTTCTTTGATGCATCTAGCACGTTCACGCCCTTGAAGGTGAAGCTCTTTTCTGTCACTCTGCGGGGTAATAATTGAATTAACATCTGACGCCAGGTTTCACTTAACTAAAAAAACATACTTGTGTTCAATGTCCTTGCACTCGACATCAATAATGACATAAATCAATTCATTGCGCTGGGCCCATGAAATGGGAGGCGGAATCAGACTGCAAAAAGAAAAATATGCAGTTTAATAAACAAACAATCCGCAATCGGTGGTATAGGGTATCCGGTGGGTAGGGTGTTAGGTGTCATGGCAACGGGAGCGTCGTAGTTTCTGGAAGCACACGGCCCATGCAAATTCTTATCGAAAACATTAACATACTCCCGGCCGAAAGTCCATGCTGAAATTCCACTGTGCAAGCGCCGACCCAAACATAACCTCAAAAGATGAACGGCACAATTGGACCACTACTACACTGCAATGCAGATGCGCACGGGACACGCCCACCATAGGGCGATTCAAATGTTTGGTTGTTCCAAACGCACATCCAGTAAAGAATCTCGCTAGCGTATCATCGGTGACCAAAAATGGACGCCGCCGTCGCCGCTGTTGCAAAGCACGCGACGCACAAAGAAGCCACAAAAGAAGTTCCATTCGAGACGAGTTTACCAACGTTTTCTCTTATTACTTACCCTGCTGCCGACATTTTATTATTTTAGATTTTTCGGATCACTACTTTTATGCTTTATCGTTAAAAGAGCCGTACTTTTGTACGTTTTTCGGTACAAAAAAGGCAATTTTCAGCTGACAAATGAGGGATACAAAGTAAGATGACTAGGGGGCCCGTTTGCCAGTATCTCGTCGCCTTCTTAACTACTTTCAGTGTTGCCATGTGTCATTGTTGTTGACAGTGTTGCTAGGCAATGGTTTTAACCGCTGCCGCGTTAATTTTTTTTAAAAACTTGTTTAGTTAAATGTATTTATAATTATTCTTTAAAAAATTTGATTTGTTCGAAATACATTATGTGATAAATATACATAAAAATCGACGGGCTTTAAGAAGTATTTGTTTAAAATAATTTACTTGTGTGTTTGTCTGTTTACAGAGTTAAAAATTAATCGTAAAATATTGTTGAAGGGTATTTTTGAATTAAACTAATTTAAATTTTTAGCACAACAGGTCACATCTAGAAAAGTAGCAGTGAAAAGATGCCTAGTGCTGGATAATTACAAAAGTCACTGTGAAAAGTCCCAGTGCTCTTAAACGGTCCTCAAATCTGTCATACTGTCATACCTGTGAAAAGTAGCAAGAACAAGACCTAAAAGTGAGTCGAGCTGTTACTTAACCAATTTTTGCAAATTAAAAGCATTTTCCTGCCCTCAAATAGCAATGTTGCGCATCACAGCCGGTAAACTTGCAGGTGCCATGCGAGGCGCTCTCGTGGGTAACTCCACGCGTGTGGCCGCCGTGCGCAGCTTGCACGGAACCGAGGAGTCGGCGGAGGAGTTCGATAAGCGCTACGAGAAGTACTTCAGCCGCGAGGGCATTGACGGATGGGAGATCCGCAAGGGCATGAACGATCTGCTGGGCATGGATCTGGTTCCCAGCCCCAAGATCGTCGAGGCCGGTCTGCGTGCCGCCCGCCGCGTCAACGATATCGCTTTGGCCATTAGGTGGCTCGAGGGCTGCAAGTACAAGTGCGGCGATCAGATGGCCACCCTCTACCCGTACATTCTGGAGAAGGTCACTCCCACCCTGAAGGAACTGGGCGTGCCTACCCTCGAGGAGCTGGGCTACGACAAGCCCGAGCTGGCTTTGAAGTCTGTGTACGACCAATAGATTGCTTAACCCACATAAAACACAATACACACTGCTACACTGGCTACCCATTATATGTAGGGTGCGGATGAACATGTTGTTGGATTAATAATAAAAGGAGATTGGAGTAAGGCTACTACACAAGCTATGAGTTGTTTGCCTCCTAGTTATGTAATTCCCTTAAATTGGGTGGCCATCCTCTTAGCCCAACAAAAACCACAAGGGATTTGCAACAAATTCGTTTATTGTCAAGTGACTACTTCCATTGACTAAGCAGCTCAGCTGCCTTGTCTAGGTTCTCCTGCTTTTTAATGAAACAATAGCGTACAAAATCCTCGCCCAGATGCTTGTTGGGTTCACTGTAGAAGGCGCTGGGCGGGATGCCCTGCAAGCCCTTGTTCTTGGTCATCCACTTAGTGAATTTGTAATCCCTCTGTTTGTCTGGCTCTGAACTTAGATCCACCTTATCCGCCACTGGCGACCAGTCGGCCAGCATGAAGTAGCCTCCTTGAGGAATGGTGGGGCGCATTCCAGCGTCCGACAAAAATTTGGCCATGAAGTCCCGCTTCTGTTTTAGCTCGCGAGGAAGGCTCAAGAAATAGCACTCCGGTTGGCCAAGGCGCTCGAGTTCCTTCTCAAAGCTTCGTGCCACTCCTTCCTGCAGCGGTGTAGGGCAGGTATACACAGAGTTTTGGTGCACCATCTGGAGATTACGGATCAACTGGGCAGGACCATATGCCCATCCAATTTTCCAGCCGGTGACGGAGAAGGTCTTTCCCGCCGATCCAAGGGTGATGGTGCGCTCCCACATTCCTGGCAGCGTGCAGATTCGAATGTGCTCAGCCCCGTCAAAGACAAGCCACTCGTATACCTCATCCGAAACGCACAGCACATTCCACTTTCGGCAAAGCTCGGCAATCCTTTCCAATTCCTTGCGATTAAAGACCTTACCTATGGGATTGTGGGGCGTATTAAGGATGATCATCTTGGTTTTCGAATTAAACAGTCCCTCAAGCTCGGCGTCATCAAGAATCCAGTCGGCTGAGCTAATGGGGCCTTCCGTCTTTTTCTGCAGAGGTTATATTGGATAGAGGTGGAATTATATATAGGTACTTCAAACTGGTATTTACCACTTTCAGAGGTATAAAGCGAGGTACTCCTCCGGCCATCTTGACCATTGGTTCATAACAGTCAAAGAAGGGTTCGATAATGATCACTTCATCCCCCACGTCTACATGTCCCATGATGGTGGAGTAAAGGGCTTCATAGGCGCCCGAGGTGATCAATATGTCGCTGAGCGGGTTTAGCTCTCGACCCACAAGCCCACAGTAGAGCTTTGATAAGGCCTGAACTAACCGCACATGCCCATACCCACGTGTGTACTGATGCAGAAGAGGATTCTCATCTTTGCCAATGTCCACTAACGATTGAGTCACGTACTCTGGGGCAGCGTCGTCCGGGAATCCTTGGCCTAGATTCAATGGCTTGTACTGCATAGCCAAAGCAATGTATTCGTTCCACACACTGGGGGTGCTCCCTTGCAGGCGTTTCGGAAGGTCAAACTTTTCCATGTTGGCCAATGCAGCTGCTGAAGTTTTTTGATAGCGGTGCAACTGACACTGAATGTGTCGCTTGCCAGTAGTTGTGAGAAGACTTCTGGGAAAAGCCAGACAGCAGCTTTTCAGCATCTGTAAGAATGTGACTTTAGTTTTGCGCTTTACCAGATCGCTTATCACCGCGTGTAAGTTTATTGCTGGATGTGTCAGATAAGCACGCACTTTGATAGTGTTTTTGGCCTGTTTGTAGAATACTTTGTTTTGTAGAATAATATCACTTGTTAAATGCAATTGGTGAGGGAAAAATGTAGAGCTATTTACTAAAACCGTGCAGTTTGCGGTGACGTTGCATAATTGACTGAATTTTGATTAGACCTGCGGTATGTCTATATGCGACGCGAACGTTTTGAGTTTCCTACACACACATTAAAGAAAAATAATCAGAGTTTATTAAGGAAAATTTTAAAAATTATGAAATACAAGCTACCAAAATCGTGGCTCAAACAAGAATACCATAGTAATGAGAGCTGTGACTGAGCAGTTTACTGATTTAATTAACTGATAAATAAACAAAGTGATTAACAACAGGTGTCGGACTTAAAACTAATTATAAATTATATTTTGGCCATGTGCCATTTGTTTCAAAAAAGACTGGTTAAAAAAATAAAAGTGGTTCCCTTCAATTAAATAAACCCCTTACGGTTTACCAATATATGTGGAGCTCACAAAATAAACGGAATGTTTATTATTATTTTAGACGGCCAGTGTTGTCAATTTCGCTTTTTTCCCGTCAAATCTGGCTTTTATAAAGACCATTTGCTACAAAATTTAAAAACGGCGGGCAGGGGAAATACCTTTCAAAATACCTAAATATACCGAACATCTGACTCTGGTCATTTTAAAACAATGAAAGGAGGAACTCAGCTTAACAAAAACGTAAAAAAAAGATTTAAGAATGCCAAACGACTATAAACAGAAAGTTCGGGAAGAGGGGCTCAAAAGCGAAGAGTTCAAGGCTTGGGCTCGTAGAGACACCGACGAAAGGCGAGTTTTGTGCAGAATTTTTACTTATGTTTGGAACAGGATTATCTTATCAAGATCAAGCAGCAAATATAGACGAATTATATATAAGACAAACACAATTAAATTTACCGATAACTAAACCCGAAAAATATATGTTTTGAAATTACAGACTTTTATGGTTTTTTTCTTATTTTTTTGTGGCTTTATTCACGTCAAAAACTGACTTTTTTCAAGAAAAAGTTGGCAACACTGTAAACCGCAAATAAAGCAGTGTAAAAAGCGCAAAAATTTGAAACTTTTCTAGCACTACTCGCGCGGTTCCCACTGAATAAGTATAGCCCACCTCCCGCCCAAACGACCGAGGGACGCTGCCGCATAACGTATTCGAATCGCGGGGCAAGATCCGAGAAAGTTTAAGAGAAGAGTAGGAGTAAGATATTACGAGGAAGAGTGTTGCACATGTAAGGCGTTAAGTATAAGGGATTTAAGATTGTTAGACCATTTTAGTCGAAACATAATACCCTGAACGGATCATGTTGGGCATACATATGTCGCTGAGTAGAGGACGAAAGTTTAGAGTCTACTAGGAACGTTAAAATTTAAGCGAGTAAGGCAATAGTGGAAGCTGATGTTCCATCCGATTTAAAGGAAAGATATGAAGGCGAAGTAAGTTTTTTTTTAAATATAATAATTTATAATAATATATTAATAAAAATTGTATCATTTCAGCTTCGCCGTATCGAATGCTTCCTAAGAAGAATTTTTAAATCCTTCCCAGGAAGGCAGCTGAGGATGAGCCACATCAACTCCATTATTTTCGAAAGAGTTGGGGCGGAGCTCGCTCAGTACATCCATTCGGTTGCAGAGGAAGCATTCGGGAAGATGGCAACGCTAGCTGTTGTGAGGTCACAATTGATGGCCAGGAAACTTAGAAAATTAAAAGTATTCTAAAAATTATTTAAAATTTTATTAATTTGTATTTTCAGGCAAACTACATTTTTATACCCTTGCAGAGGGTATTATAATTTTGGTCAACGCAGTGAACGCAGTGAAGGAGACATCTCCAACCCTATAAAGTATATATATTCTTGATCAGGATCACCTCCTGAGTCGATATGAGCATGTCCGTCTGTCCGTCTGTCTGTCTGTCTGTCTGTTTCTACGCAAACTAGTCTCTCAGTTTTAAAGCTATCGAGTTGAAACTTTGTTGGGATTTAGTACAGATTCTATTTTGGGAAAAACAATCTGATCTGCCAATTTTCATAAGGATCGGCCGACTATATACGATCTTCTATATATCTAATAATATAAGATGCGTGGCGCCACCTAGCGGACTGCGACTGAACTGCAAGGGTATATCAACTTCGGCTCCGCCCGAAGTTAGCTTTCCTTTCTTGTTGAAATTCAAATTGAAGGACGATGAAGAGCTGCCTGGACCGTTGAAGAGACCCAAGCTCCAAAAATGACAGGAAGGAAGAAAGGATGACCCTTGACGCATATAAAAGGATCAGGTAAGTATAAAGTAGACTAGGCCTCCAGGGGAAACCACCTTAAAAAAACGCGCCGATCACTTTGCCTCTAAGGTGGTGCGGATTTTCATACGGAGAAACGGCATGGCATTCAAACTCCGGTTGTTCGACGCCTGATCGGGAGGGAGCGACCTCTACAACAGGTACTGGTGACGAAAGAAAATCCATCGAGATTCCAAGCAAAAGTCAATCCTTGTTTTCTTCTTACTTAAATTTCTATCTTACATCTATCTACATTTTACCACTAACCATACAACATATAGACTTCTCATTTCATACAACGAAAATGGACGCAAAAATTTCTTGCGACAGGCCCCCGGAGGCCCCAGAGAGAATCTTACTCTCATTCTTACGCTCATAATCTCATTTAACTTTTTTGGTTGTTCAGTCGCAGAGAGGCGCATCATCAAGAAGGTTCTTCTGCGGTTTAACCGATCTTTATATGTATGCGTGCTCACACATTCACACACACGGTTTCATGTGTGCGTTGGATTTCGTTTTGAAACTAGCTAAAATTTTTGATTTTTGTAACTTTACAGGCATGCTACCCTAAGAAAATGGGAGTTATCATTATTATATACCTGTGAAAAAATTTTATTATATTTTATATTATATATTTTTATATATCATACTTTTTATACATATTTAGGAATACGATTAGATGGCAGCAGTAAAATGCTTCACATATATATTTACGAAATTAGGTATTTATATATTTACGAACAATTAAAAATCATTGTACTTAGATAGAAACAGGGTATCTTTCAGTCGCTTTTATTTAAAACCCAAATTTCACTGTTGTTATTTTCAAACGGATGGTTCTTGCATACCCTACTGATGCCCACGGAAACAAAAAATCAGCTGTTTTTGTTTATTCTCACTCCACAAAAATCATCTATCAGAAGGGTATGGAACACCATCCGCTGGCAGAACTACAACAACTTAAAAGCAATCGACTGAAATATACCCTGTTTCTACCTTAATATATAAATTTTAATGCATTCGTTGACATATGCATATGTATATATACATATGAAAAACATTTTACAGCTACCACTTAATCGTATTCCATAACAAATATAAAATATAGGTTGAAATATTAATATATAAAACATATTTTTTTCATCATTAGCGTATAATGTATATCCCAATTTTCTTAGGGTAGCATGCCTGTAAAGTTACAAAATCAAAAATTTTAGCTGGTTTCAAAACGAAATCCAACGCACCCATGAAACCGTGTGTGTGAATGTGTGAGCACGCATACATATAAAGATCGGTTAAACCGCAGAAGAACCTTCTTGATGATGCGCCTCTCTGCGACTGAACAACCAAAAAAGTTAAATGAGATTATGAGCGTAAAAATGAGCGTAAGAATGAGAGTAAGATTCTCTCTGGGGCCTCCGGGGGGCCTGTCGCAAGAAATTTTTGCGTCCATTTTCGTTGTATGAAATGAGAAGTCTATATGTTGTATGGTTAGTGATTTTACACATTGTGATTTAGTTGTGTGTCCAAAAGAAGTAAAATCAACGGACAAGTGGATCCCACCGATGGAGGCGTTGGCGTTGCTCCACTGCGAATACCATCGCCTTTCCACCTATGTTTTCCTAAAAAAATATAAAGTTTTGTTAATCCCGTAGATATATTATATCATTGTTTATGTTAGCATACCGGAAACAAAGTACTTGAGTACTTGGGTATATCCACACTTAAGTAGGAGATTATTTTCCGCCTGTCTTCGCAGAAGGGCTGTCCATTGACCATGTTAAACTCGAGCATGGTGCTCAAGGAACTCGATTGCTGTCGATCTCGGATGGCGTTCAAGGGATAATTGAAGTCTTAAAAAGAAAGAATCTCCCCCATTTTACTCACATTTGCACCCGCTCTCCTTTGGTCACCAGGTTCTCCAGGTTCTGAACGTTCTTCCCCGGTAGCTCATCAATGGAAACTTTGAAACGTGACATGACCTGGAATTGCTTTTCGCCTGGGCGGTCATTGGCGAAATCGTGAGTTTGGTTCGATAGGCCACCGACATCACCAGCGAGCCCACAATCGTGTTGAGCTGCCCGTGCTTGTGGCCCTCGCCCAGAGTGTGCACCTGGGGCCTGTCCACATATGTAGATGCGGTAGAAGATGCAGTAGGATCCGGGGCACTGGCGGGGCAACAGCTTGTAGGCGGGTGTAGTGCGGGTCAGCGAGATTTGGGACTTCAGCATGATGCCCATCCAGTTGGATATGGCATGGGCCGCCTTCAGAGTCTGCCTCTCGTTCAGGCCAAGGGTTGCATACAATCTGGCATTTAATGTTTATTATTATTTTAGACGGCGAATAAAGCAGTGTTAAAAACGCAAACATTGAAAAGTTTTCTAGCACTGCTCACCAGTTACATATCTGTCACGGCCCCATCCTTAGAAAAAAGCCGCGGAAGTTCAAAAAGTTTTTGAAAAGTTTATTTATAAAAAATGCTTGTTAATGTTGGTAAATCAAGGGAGAAATCATCGTATAGCTAGTACAATTGACAAATTAATTGATTAATAACATATTAAGCATAGAAACATTTTACATTAAGTGTAGAATTATCTGTTATGCTAAAAAGAGTTGACGTTTATTGTTTTCCAATTTCGACCTCAAATTTCTGCAGAGTTTCAACAAAGTAAAGCTACTAAACTTAAATCACAGATAACACTAAAGTGTTTGTTACGATATATGCATTTATATATATGTGTCTGTTTCAATATATATTTATATATATATATATATTTATGTCACTATATATGTTGTGTATGGTCAAATCGGTTGATACCGGCCCGTCATTTCTTAAGATTCCCTTGTGTAGAAATCATAGAACGCTGAACTGACTTAATGTTAGGTTAGAAAAACGCTAGAACTAACAAAATTGTGTGTGTGGTTGTGTTACATTAATTTCGCTGGTCGCATATCATCGCTGTTAAATGCAACAGTTGGCTTAAGTACTACGATCCGAATCTGTGATAAGATGAATTCCTATTTTCCATCTTTATTTCTGGTGTCAATGGCACACGTATTGCGTAACGCGAATGGCAAAAACAAAAATGAGTTTAAATACCGTTTTTTAATTCGTACCGATTCAACTGAGAGGAATTTAAAGTTATAGAATTTATTTTTAAGAAATCAACTGGCATTTAATTGTCACAAATTTTCCCATTCGGTTACGAGACAAACTCATTTAACAAGTTCTAAGATAGATCTAAGCTGTTCGGTAGCTAAACCTTTTTGAGTTGGATTTTAAAATATATCTGTCGGTACACGAAACCTTTATATTTTAAGCAAATGAAAGTAATATCTGAGAATCTTGTTCCTCGTAGTCTAATGGAGTTTTGAATTAAAAAACGGGATAAACTCTTTACTCCCTCTTCCTGTTCTGAATCTGTGAATGATTTTGTGTGGGCGTGTGGCTTCTAGACGTGGACCTCCGGGCAGTCCTCGTCCTTGATCGACGTGTACTGCACCTTCTTGGCCACGTTGTCGAACACCGGCGTTATCATGTACTTCAATTTGTCTCGGCTGACGTAGACGAGGGCCACCAGTAGCCCCAGAAGAATCATGCTGAGCACGATCAGTAGGAAGATAAGTGTGGCCGTGTGACCGTTTATGTGGGGGTGCGCCTGCAGAGATGTCTCTGCCTCCGCGCCGTACCGCTGTTCCTCCTCGGCAGCATTCAGAATCGAAGCGGCTGCAGCAATGGCGTCCGCGCACTGGGACATATCGAGCTGCAGGAGATGAGCGGGGGCGGCGTCCACGCGTCCCTGCGAGTGGAAGCACATGAGGCTGTCCTTGTTGCGTACAGTAACTCGGGTGCTGGGGATCCACGTACGGAACGGTGCTATGCTGCAGTCGCAGACAAAGGGGTTCAGGTTAAAATCAACGATCAGGTTGGCCGTGCGATTGGGGCGCTCCTCCAGTTCGTTGAGGACTCGAAGGTCACTCGGCTTCACAAATCCGAACTTGTTCCGCTCCAGGTCGAGGAAGCGCAGGTTGTTGAGGCAGCGAACCTCGAAGTTAAGGTCGCGCAGCAGGTTGTCGCCCAGGTGAAGATCGCGCAGCGAGGGCAGGTCACAGAAGACGTTTCGGTCCTTGAAGTGGGTGATCTCGTTCTGTTCCAGATGCAGCTTCTGCAGCTTCACCAGCTGGCTGTTTACGAAGATGTCGTGTAGGTCCTCACTCAGTTGCGGCGAGCTGTTGTCCTCGAAGGCATCTGTCAGATGGAGGCTCTGCAGATTCACAAAGTTGGAGAAGACCCGCGGATGGTGGTGATTTACTTCGTCGTCGAACCGAGATATGCTCAGGTTATTGTGGTTCAGGATGAGTCGCTCCACACGCGGCACATGGTGGTAGCTCTTGCCGCGGATTTCGCGGATGTGGTTGCTGCTCATGTCGACAATACGCAATTGCTTGTAATCGTTGATGCTGCCGAACACATTCCAAGGAAGTTCGGTAATTCGGTTGCCCGTGAAGATCAGCACCTCCACCTGCTCGGGCATAAACTCCAGGACGCTGGTATTGCGCAGTCCGGCATTCGTGCAGTTGACCACATACTGCATCTCGCTCTCGTAGAGCTCCTCGCCGCAGCTGCAGGCCGCCGGGAAATTGGGTCCGCAGCTGGACGAGGACGAGCTGTCGCCCATGACGAGGGCCAAGCTAATGGCCATGGCCAAAGTCAGGGCAAGTTTTCTCAGTTCGGTGGGTGGCATCTCCGGCTCTAGTGGTTGCTGCCTGCAAATAACATGTAGAAGCAAAATGTTTTATTAGTTACGAATGCAATTTAAAGCGGCCACCAGGCCGCACTTGCCCCACGAAATGTGTGTTGTAGCGTCGCTGCCCCGACTAACCGCAACCCCAATGCCCCACCGCCTGGCACGAGCTTATTTATGCTCCACAAGTTGCAGATTTATGGGCTTATGAACGCCGGAGCATCGCTTTGGGCTTCTTTCCCATCCGCCATCTCAATCAGCGGCCCACACGGCGTATGGGTAATTTCTGCTTAAAGCCAAACTTTCTGGCGTCGGGACCACAACAAAAGCTTGAAGGCCCTCCAGCGAACAGGAGCTGGCGCTAGAATCATCAGAGCGCATCTGCTCCGGCACAAAAACAGTGGCAGCCATAGTAGTAGGAGCTGGGCAGGACGAGAGGAAGCCTCTGGAAGCAGCGCAAACCTGATTATTTTTGGGCTTTTATTGCTATTTGTTTAGTGCGCGAGTGTGTGTGTTTACGAGTCAGTTTATGAGGCACTCCGGATGGCGGATAAAATCTTCAACCCTGGAGCAGAGGCAGCCAACAAAGTTTTAATTTGGCAATATGTTTTATTTTTATTAACCAACTGAAAAAATACAGAGGCGAATATAAAATTGGTTTAATTTCTGGGAAAACTCCAACAAAAATGTAGTGAATGGGGCTGTATTTCGTTTTTGGCAAAAGCTTGTACTTTTTCAACCTCTCAACTTTAGAAAATTTTCGATTTTGATACATGATACCCAAACAGTGATGGGTTTTCGGGGAAAACCTGATTAAGCGCTATGAATTGAAACCCATATTAGTTAAATTTTGAAAACGTACCCCACAAATGATATGGGTGGCCTCTGGATTCGAAATCGAGCCCCCATATACAGCCGTCAAAGGGAGCCCCTATCGCCCCAATGAATTTTCTCTTTGGGAGGCTGTTTACTGCATGTCCTGCGCCATGTTGGGCGGGTCAATTAGTCCGGCAGAACTGCTTCAGAGCATGGAGCCGGCTGCCCAAGGGTCATTCGATGCTAATGGGCGCATCAAATTCCAGCCGGGAGAAAATTGAAAACTAACGGCTTTATAATGGGCCCTACAGGACGCCCTCGACGCACTTAACTCTTCGCCTCTGCCAGCCACTCAATTATCTCTGTTGCCAATTACGCTGGCCTGGCCAGATGGCTAAGTGAGCCAAGGAATGTAAATTAATTTTGCAAAATTTGCCAATATTTATCCACCGCAATTTCGGAAATATTTACCAATTAGTGTGAAACGAGTTTGGGCAGAATTTTCGTTAGGCAAGGATGCAAGGGATATTTCAGCTTAACCACTCTGTTCCCCGGATTTGAGCCGTATAAGCGCCGCACCACCTTGCCTTTTAGCAAAGGTAGAGCTTTACAAAAAACGAGAGAAAATAAACAAAGCGAGAATGCTGCATGCTCTTGAATCTGCCGTTAGGAAAAGAAAATGCTGGCTTTACGTGCGAGTGTGTGTGTGTCACTTCCGGTTTACCGGGCTAACAAGCAGCCCGCCCCCCACGTTGCCCCAACTCAAGGGCTCCCCCATGCCCCTCTGTAGTTTTACTTTAATTTCAACTTTTATGTCTTTGTTGTTGTTTGCTTTGTGTGTTTACTGTTGCAATAACATATACCTCTCAGGCACCCCCCCTGCCCCGCGTCATCGTCACATCTCCTCCCCCCGCCGCCTTTGTTCCTCCTGGCCATTCCGCTGCAATAATAAGGCAAACAAACAACATTCGTTCCTTCTTTACTGCACTCGGTTCGCTTCGCGCTGGAATTTATGCATGCGCGTAAAATAATAATAATACAGAAAGAAAGCAGCACTGGGGCAGCAGCAACTAAAACAAAGGCAAAGAGCTACAATAGCGGCATTATAAACCGAACATGTGTGTGTGTGCCACAAGCACCAGCAAAATATAAAGGTGCGCGTTTTTTGTGGCCACTTTTATACCCTTACGAGGGGAGTCCCAAGCTGATATTTATATGTTTTCAATACTGCCCTCGTACTTTATATATTTCCAATTATGGGTTTCCGCACCATAAAGCAAACAGGGCCCATAATAATATGAAAATAATATGAAGAATTTGTTATTAAACCTATTTTAACATTTACGTAATAAAGTTGAATCCTTCATTGATTTGTACTTCATTTTAATTTAAATATAAGAAATCTAATTTTCTTATATTTAAGGATTTAAGTTAACATTTAATATCATAAGCCTGGAAAGGAACTACGCATTTCGGTTACCAATCCCGACATTGCATTATTTTTCGGTATTATTTTAATTTTTTGTGTTTTGTTTGCCTGGCAGCCCCATGGCTCCCGCTCCAATTCTTCTCAGTCCGGCTCTCCCCCTAATTTGTTCGTGGCGAAGTGGCAGGCACTTGGCAGTTGCAAGGGAAATGGAGTGCGAGGAAGGTGGCAGGAGGTAGGAGGCAAGGCCCAGGCATGTTTAGAGAACAGGTGCAAATGCAATGCGAATGTGGCAATGGTATTAAAGGTGGCCACTCAATTTGTAATGCACGATGAAAGCTTGCTTTGGGCTCGAGTGTGTGACTGACTAAGTCTGTTTTGTGTGAGGAAGGTCTAATTAGAGCATAACTGCAGAGTGCCAGGGCGTAGTGCCATCCGAGGGGGGTGCCGATCCAAGTGGGTGTGGCCCAGCCCTCAAATAAGGCACGTTCGCGACTGCATCGTTGGGTGGCGACCGCAAATGCTCGCTGTCAGCTAATGCTGACTAACGACAGCCAATTAGCTTCACTTTCGAACATTTTCCCCTAGCCCCAAACCCCATTCGACATTCGATAAATACCAATTTGCTCCATGGATATTGTCAGTTTCCGCTCTGCAATCGCTTTGAATGTGAATTCGGAGTGGCGTAAATGTACACTAATTGTTAAAGCGGGTTTGAAACCAACATCGAATCGCGAATTGGAACCCATAACTGAGGGATTTCTCATAGAAGTCCTAAGTAAAATATGCAATTCAGGGCACTACCTACGAGGAAGGATTAAAATAACAATTATTTTCAATTTTTTGGCGTACAAACCGACATCAAATCATTCTCTTATGCTGCTCATTTCATAATCCCGCTTTGGGAGCTCCTTCCCATTGCATATCCCCCGAAAATTGTTGAGCAGAAAGTCTCCATTAACGCAGCACGCCTCAATCGGATGCTGTGGCCAAGGCTCTTAGCATTTCTGGCGCTGAAAGACGACGCCACGCCCCCCATTTTGAGGGGCCTTGGGAGGTACGCCAGTCAAATTTCATTGTTGGCACAGCTCGCTGCTGCATTCTTTCGGGCAACACTTGCGAATGAAAAGCACTCCAGAGTGATTTCACAGCTGCTCTTGAAACCACCTCGGTGGATGGGAGGAGAGGGCGAAGTGCCGGGGATGGTGCGGGAGACCCTGTTAGGCCCTGAGAGGCGCTGGGCGGTGTTGGGCGGCGAGGTGGTAAACTGCTTGCTGCGCCAACTGCATTACGGAAATCCTAATGCGGCCAACAAGCGTTTAATGTCCTGCCCGGCAGTCATTAGGAGGGAGTGAGAAATGTTGAAATGTTTAAAAGCTTTTCGCCAACTCCAGCACGAGTTGCAACTTGCAAGTGCCAGCAGCCAAAAATGGCTAGCTAACTGTTCTTTGGCTGGCCATAAATAAAGCGGGCTGCCTTGCGGGTTGGTGGTGGGTGGCAGCGGGGGATGGTTGGGCGTAGTGGGCGTACAGAGGAAAAACAACGACCTACCATCAAGGATATTGAGTTGTAAACGCTTAAAATTAAATGGGACTATAAATCAAAACAGTTCTGCGGGGTTTTTGCAACTTTTTGCTCCGACTGTTATAGTGTTCCTAAAAACCAGACTAGTTACCAAATATTATATATTAGAAAGCTTTATGTTACTAAAATTGTCTTGAAAAATATATATTTTTTAAGTATCTTTAAGTAAAGCACCCTCTTTTTGGTCAGTGTAGAACATAACTGAGTTAAAACTGAGTCCCTTTTTCCATTTTAGCGGCTTTGTTGGGGCTTGTTTATGTCCTCATTGACTGCCTGCGGAGCGAGACACGAAAAAGTAGGCAACACTTGCCGCGGTGTCCTTCCCTCTTTGCAGCTCCCAGCCCCTAATCCCCGCTCTCCACTATATCCCACTTAGTCCTCTTCATTGTCAACCTGCTGGCAGTGCTCAGCTTCTGGCGCTGGCTTTTGAGGACAGCACGCTCCTTGCCAATGCAATTAAACGCGACTGCAGTCGCGGCATGCTTTACTATCCTGTCCTGTCCTGGCCGCATGAAACTCAATTAGGAAAGTTCAGGCAGGAGCAGGAGCAGGAGCCGGAGCAGGACGAGGAGCAGCGGAGGTGCGGCCGAGGCGAAGTGCACGCCACAATATGAAATTGGTGCACGTTGGCTTCATAATTTCATTATGAGTGCGCCGTGCGAAGTGCAAAATATACGAGACCGTCAGAATACAGAAGCCGGCAGGCGTCAGGAGTCTGGAGGCGTGGCGCACTCGTCCTCACGTCCTCGCGTCTTGGTCAGAGCCTTGGACTATGTAATTAGTAGTCAGCTAATTGCGCTTCAATGGCCGAGTAAGTGGAGATATCCCTCTCCGCTTCGTTCGGGGAAGCTGGAAAGTCTGGGAAGTTTTTCACACGCCACAGGGAAAGCAATGTGGGCGGTGCATGGGAATGGTGAAAGTTGGCCAAGAGTGTGAATTGTGGCTTTGCGGTCTTCCGAAGACACACTCGCATGTTTGCCAGCCGAGACCGGATGGAGTGGAGCGGCACGGGGCGCGTTCTGAGTCCGAGTTTATGATGTGGTTGACCCATCTGCAAGCGGGGGTGGTAGAAGTGCGAAAGGTGAAAGCAGTAGAGGTCATTAGGTGAGGTGAGTGGTCTCTTTTTTGGCGAGTGAAAAGTGATAGGATAATAGAGAAAGGCATGTGCTATGCCTTTGTTTTAGGAGCGTTTCATTTTGCTCTTGACTTGTCAAACTCTGAAATTGTTTAGAAAATAACAGCCTTTGACGGGTAAACCTTGAATCTTTTTTACCACGTCAAAATCACAATTTGTGTGAACACTCACAGTGACTGGAATGGCCAGTAAACCTCTTATTATTTTGTGCTCAACTACATTTGATACAACTACCGAAAGAACCAAAGGTTTGAAATGCATGTTCGAGAGTTCTGTTCGAGAGAAATGACCATCCATTTAGGTGGTTTCGGTTTAAAGAGCTTCCGTTTCGGCCCGTCCCTGCCCCGAAGTGTCCAGGCTTAAAGCGTAAACCCAATTCGAATTGGTAATTGGAATGAAAGCCAAACGAAACGCACAGATAAACACGCACACATCGATGGAGATGCAGATTCCGATTCCAAAATACACGAAACACGTTACCAACACTCCTGGCCGAGAGAATATAGCCAAGCAGAAAATTGCACGTGTTGCCTAACAAGAGCAGCAGCCATGGCAACAGAGTTGCAATCCGTTTTCGAACAGCATTTGTAGCATCGGCCTCCAGGATTGCCGTCAAAATCCATTCAATGCTGAAGGGAAGTGGAATTCTGGCAGGGAGCAGGACGACATGCGACAATTACGAAATGCAGGGTCCGGCTGGGTCCCCTCCTAACTTTCGGCCTTTGTTTCCGAATTTATGCCAGAGGACTCGCGCCCAAGCCACGCCCAAAACGCGACCGAATCGCGCGGACACTTACAAATTGCATTTAAATCGGCCGCAGTGTCAGCCGCTGTTTTGGGGGCGTGGCATCCAGCTCAGCCCGTCTCACTTTCCCTCTGTTATTGCGTACTTGTTTTCGCGTTTGTGTTGTCCTGTGTTTTGTTCCACACTTTTTGCGTGACAAAGTTTTCGTTTGCATATTTTTGGGGGCCCGAGAGCTGCTGACTTTCCAGCAACTTTCTGTTTTTCAGTCGAATGGAGGAGCATAGAGAAAGCCCCTTCTAGTTCCGGATTCATAACATTTTTTAGCAGTTGCGGGCTCAGAAAGCGAAAAGTGTTTATTGAAATTGTTCATCATATTAGAGTGATAGTTGACAGACACGTGCCCTTCAAATTGTCCTCCGATTGAGGTATATTGATTGGAAAATTATAAGCCGACCGGAGCCCATAATCACACTTTTAAGCTTGACAAAGGAAAATAAACCCAAATAAAACCCAATAAGGCAAAGCAATAGTGAGATGGCCGGCATAAATACTTTATGAATGCTTCAAGTCTTAGAAGCGAGTTTCAGCCACAAATTTTCTTGCATTTTCATGAGGCTAAGCTCTTAACTTTTGACCGCCAAAGATTCCTAAGATTTATTCAAAATTCCGACAACAGAATTCCATTTTGCCGTAATCGCTTCTAAGCACGCTGTTGCGGCTGCATTAACTTTCCATTTAACATTTAAAAGTGTTTAGTTTTGTTTTCGCTTCCACTCCCAGGATCAATCCAATTTGCGAAACACTCTCCGCGCAAACAAAGCCGTGAATAAAGCTGGAAGGCAAGCGCTTTGCTTCATTGAATCTGTCCGGCCACACCCCGTGTCCGCGCCACCCATGTCCCTTCAATGGAAAGTTTTCAGCGCGCACTTTGTATCTTTGTGACCCGCTCCCCGCCTTCGGCCGATCAACTTTGTGTTGTGGCCCAAACTGAAGCAAAAAAATAAAACCTAAAAATATATAAACTGTTTTTTGTTTGGGTTACGCGGGGAACGAGAGGGGAAAGCGCGTTTGGCTTTCTCATTCAATATTTCGGTTTCATCGTTGACGGGAAATGGATTTCGTTACTTTTCCCAATATTTTTTTTCGCTGCGTTCCCCCAGTCTCGGCCAACAATTTGGTGGCATAAAACTGCGAATGAATGAATTTTAAATAAACGCAGGCTCGACCCGAAGCCAGAAGTGGATGGGACTGGCACTGCTTTGCATTGGAAATGCTAAGGGGCTAGGAGCTCGGAGCTGGGAGCTGGGAAATGTAAATCTACTAAATTTGTTTTTTTTTTCCGACCCTCCTTTTGACTTTCTTTGCGCTGTTTTTGTTGCTCAACTTTTTACTGGCCTGGCTTTTGACTTGGACTCTTGGCCACATTGGGGATGGGCACTGCCGTGGCCCAAAGAAGGTCCTGCGGGAGGTGGGAGTGTGGGGGTAGACAGGACCAAGCTGTTTGCTTCCAATTAGACTCGCCGGGCGCCATGGCAGCACCTAGGGGCCGTATGATAATTGGATTGCCATGCATGGAGGACACACCCGAGTCCTTCCAGGCACTGAAAGAAACATATCTGGGATGTGTTTAATACAGTTCATTTAAAAAGTATTATTCTATTAACAAATGGTTCAACTTAAAGGCTCCTCAGTTGGGAAACTGTTGAAAATGCCATTCTAATCTGCTTGCCACAAAATCTTCTAAGTGTAGGAAAAAATGGGAAGAAACAAGGGGAGAGAGATAGTTGAACAAGGCTGTTTGTTTCCTGCTTCTCGGTTCTTGGTTCTCCGTTTACCGTTAGCAGGTTGCTGTTTGCCTTCTGCTTTACCAGATAAATGGACAGCCCCGTGAGACCGAGAGCCAACAAGAGTAGTCGCCAGGACGAGCAGGACGGGCTGAACGGGGGGACGAGACAGTCGAGCAGCTGAGCAGCCGGCAGCAAGAGGCAGACAACAAAGAAACGTCAACAGTTGACAAGTGGCTGGCAAGGAGTGGCCCGGCGGGGGAGTTCAGGCACGGAGCACGGGAGGGTACGAAAAGCCTTGCAAAAGAGCTACAAAAACTGTAGCACACTTTCGAGAGCAGCGGCAAGTGGGCAGTGCTGCACGATGAGGAGGCTATAAATAGTTTCAGGCGCCTCGGGACTAAAAACTATGCCAAAGGAAGTGCACTGGGGTTAGGACAAGGGCGCGGAAGTCGGCGCTCTACAGGTGGGCGGTGGGCGGTGGGGGACGGGGCGCGGCCGGCTAAGCCACTGCGACAAGGCAATTTTCTAACTGACCTGTGCACTGTTGCGGGAACTCCGGCACACAGTGCGTATGTGCAATATGTGGCCGGAGCTATTAGCTCCCCGCAGTGGTGGCTCCACTGTGGTTTCGGATAAACAATGGCTGCAACACTCTGTGCAGGAAATTGCACACAATTTCTACACTGCATTTCTAATGCGCCTTTAAAAATTGACGGCAAAAACGGAATTAAATTAAATCCGAATGAGCGTTTTTATGGTGGCAGCATCTTTTCAAATATGCAAATTAATTTTTCAAGAGGAAAAACATGGCGCAGCTTCAATTTTTTCTATAAACTAAATATGGAAAGTGCGGCGAGTGCGATGCGGACAGATTGGTCGGGCAATGAAATTAATTAAAATCGCAAAATTTAAAGCTTGTTAGCGCTGTAACCACACAAACTGCGTATGCATACTAGGAAATATGAAGGATTTCACTCTTAAGCCGAGGGATACTGGCTCTCCAAGCTGCTAGGTCCGAGCAGCAGAAACAGGAGATAAGAAGCAGCCAGGGCCAGCAGTGACAAAGTGCTAAAAACTAACGAAAAAGTAACGCCAAAGCAACAAAAAGCAGATAAGCACAAAGCACGGCAGCAGCTCAGTCGTGGCAACAAAGAGCAATACGAATGAGTGCAAATGCCAAAGGTTGGCAACAAAACCACACAGGCGGCAGAGGCCGGGCCATGGAGAAATGGAAGAAACTATTCCAAAGTCATTTGGCGGGGGTAGGGCTGCTGGCAGGAGGTCAGAAGGTCGAAGGTAGAAAAGCCGGGCCAGCTATAATGGCAGTGTTAATGGGCGGTGGCACAGATGAAAGAGGAAAAGTGTTTATTGCGAAACAAAGCTGTAAAATGTGCACAATGAAGAGTGCGGGTGGCAAGAACAATAACAGTTTACTGAAAAGGCAAATGGGGGTGGAAAAGCCATGAATATTCGAAGAACAAAATATTTGTTACATGTTATTAGAAAATTAGTGGGAACTGCCCTTTGGATCTAAGCCTGACTCGATTACTGAGCTCTTACTTTCCTAAAGTACGTGCTAAGGAATGACCACAACTACCTTTGAAAAATATAGAATTACTTTCCCAGCTTCCGTGATTTTATCGCAGTTTTGATTGCAATTTACCCTCCAGGGTCAGCACCATCATTGCAGTCAACTTCGGCCACTCGCTGGCCTCGTTAACTCTCTGACAGGCCAACTAATTTCGGTGCGAAAAGGACAAAAGTGGCCTGAGGACAGGCAAAATGCAACGCGAAGTGGCACTTTCCATCCTGCCCCTCGACTCTTCCGAGCCAACTTCAACCGGAGGCCAATCAATCTTGGGGCTGGAGTTCTGGCAGGCAGTTCAAGTGCCGGGCAGGCCCGCTTCACTTCATCTTCATTCATTTGGGCAATTGCCCGCCTGTCGCCCGAACAGTGTCCTTTCTTTCGCCCGGCCTTTCTCCTCGCTCGGCCTTTTGGAGTGCCCTAACGACAATTGCAAATATGTTGCAGTTTCCCGGTTCGAGGGCCATTGGTCCCGGTCCCGGTTCTGGCTCTGGGATGCTTTTCTTGTCCAATTCTGTTGCTCAGTTTTCGTTTCCCCTTCGCCCCTCCGCTTTCTTGTGCACTCGTGACACAAGGACATGGCTGCCTGAGCAGCGCCCGGGGACCCAAAAAAGTGATGCAACTGGCCCTAGCCTTCTCCTCATACTCGGCCTCGCCCTCCTGCGCCTGCCACAAAGATTGATCACAGTTGGCGCAAGTTTTTTGCCCCTTCCTGCAATTTTTATTTCCGGACAACCTCTTTCGCCGCCCGCTACGTCCCGGTGCCTGTCGTTTAATATGAAAAATTGCGCGCAAATATTTGCAGAGCTGGCGAAAGAGGAAAGTGGCAGGGTGAAGGGTGGAGCAGACTGGGGGCATTCGTCTGGCTATCCTAATTGTGAGAATTTGTCAGTTTCCTTGCTGAGGTCAGATATTAATCGTCTGCCCTTCTTGCACATTGTGGGGGAATAACAATACTTTCGTCTAAACGAATAATTTTATTATTAGACTCATCATTTTATTCAAGAACCCAGTTTAAAAGACTTAAACCTTGCTCTAGAACTTACAGTTCTGTCCTTGAATATTTTTCATGTAATTCCACAAAGCCAACTCCAATAGGATTAGGAAACCCTTTACCTTTTTCTCGTTCTACTTTCCGATAGAGTGGCTTATTATCCCTGCGCTGGCTGGCCAAAGGATTAAACCGTTAAAAGGATCCATTTAAATGGATGGCAAACGAATAAGGTTGGAATAGTAAACATGATAGCGGAAGGGGTTTAACTAGAGTAGCTCGCCGTTATTTGAATGCACTTAGCTCAAGCCCTAGAGCTCATTGCCAGTTGTTAACGCGGCTTCATTTGCCGCAGCTTTAAGTACTTTCTGCAGCTCACTTTCCCCGAAAATACTCAGAGGAGGGGATACAGAAAGGAAAAGCGAATCCGTTCCAAAGAGCAGGAAAAATGCGGAAATACGAGAATCCATAAAAAGTAATATTAACTCCTTTATACCGCGCTGAACAACAGTGAAAGTTAGCAAAGCAGACAAGGCCAAGTGGAACAGGACATTCAGGAACAGAGCTCGCAAGTGGCAAACGGCAGAGGAATAAAATCGTTGGCCAAAGTTTTTCGCTTTTGCTTCCTCTCGATTTTAACGCATTGCCTAAGCCTTCGGGGAGTCCTCTGAAAGAAAAGGGGGGCCAGCTAGAAGAGGCGTGTCATGGCCTAACGCGCGACTGCAGTTTGCAGGACGCGAAAGGATAGAGGGAGGCGGGACTGGCCTCAGACCGGCAAGAATGATGGGAATTTCTAGCGCGACAAGTCGGTCTTTGGGCTGGTACATGGACGTCTATGTACCGGCCTATGTACATATTTGTACATAGACATTGAGAGCTCCTTGTGCAGCGGCTTATGCGAGACTGGCTCTAAAAAATGAAAATTGAAAATTGCTTGAATTGCATTTTGCTAGCGCTTTGATGGGAAACGGGCGGGGTGGGAGCTCTGGGATAGAGCAGTTTCACTTTATCCGGGCAAGCATCTGCTGCAGCTCCTTGTGCCGCCCAAGCCACAGGCCACGCGGCGTATGAGCAACTTTGACATCTCTAGTTCCTTCAAGCAGACAACAGTTGAAGAGCCATGTTTGTTATGAAATCCGACTGACAGCCTCTTGTTTTTCTGGGCATGTCGAGTAAAAGGCATTTAATTAAGTCATTGAGCTTTATACGACCAGTTTTTCCGCGGAAAAGGAATCACTATGTGGGGCTGCAGATTCCCTTTGGTTTAATGAGCAACTTGCTCCGCGAAGAGATGTGTAATTGAAATTGCGGATGCAGGGCGAACACTGAAAATGACTTTCAGTTAGCAGTTTGTTTTCGGTTTACCCTCATAGTTTTCCCATGCTTCACGCTGGCACACTGCATCCCAGAACTTACCTTAAATTATTTATTTATTTGGCTGGCTGCTTTGATTTGTTAGGAGTTTGTACGATCGCAGAGTTCTGAAACGAGAGAAAAAATTCCATTATTCACCATCCTACACGGCCAACTTTTATGATTAATTGGAAATCTAAAAAATGTCTCTTTAATTACGCACTCGTGAATTAAAAATGAAATAAATCGTAAATAGGTTATCACTCCTGACAATCTCAACCAACAATTTGAGAAAAACTCGCCTAATTGGTCAATAATGATAACAATAAATTATGTTTAGGTAATTTAATTATTTATTTAGTTTATACTGTGGGACAAAGTGGCAGTTGGGAGTAGGTCCTTTTTTAAAGAAGAATTCATGAGTAAGTTTCGAGTGGCCTAGTCTTAGCTATGCTTATATGTTATTACGTCGAATCAACTATTGTAATCTTAAGGAGTAATAATATAGTTTTTAAGCCAGAACTTGTTTGGTATTCAAGCAGTGTTCTAAAGTCTTATTCCATATTTTCATGAGCCTAAATATTTGTTTGTTGTTTAAGCAATTGAAAATGTTCATAGTTTTTAGCAGAAACTGAAAAGTTGACTAATTATCTTCCTCAGTAGATAGCTCTCGGGCTTTGCATGTGACACTCTGACAACCTCACTCCGAGCATTTCTGGACCCATTCGGTTAATAAATCCCGAGGCAATCCCTTCAACTACAGTATATCCAAACTTCAGCTGGCCGTAGGAGCAATAACAAAGACGGCCACAGCATGCAGCCCCCGAGCCGTGCAACACGACGTATGCGCAACATGCCGTTGGATGGACTAAGGACCAAGTTAAGGCCGCTTTCATCAACAGATTCTGGCTGCTTCGCCTTCTATTTCACTAAGGCACTCAATTTCGGGACTTCGAGCCAAATAAAATTTCTAATCCCCAGCCAGACACCCAGCTTTCCCGCTCTCCTTCCCGTCTGCATTTAATTACGGCTTTACACAGACCGATGGACAGATGGACAATTAGTCTGGCCGTGAATTATGGGCCCTGGCTTTCGTTCTGCTTTTTCCCTGGTCGGGGGGAGTAAATCATGGTCAGGAGGGTAGACTCTGGAATCATAACATCACTTCGGACAATGGAAGCAGAGGGCGGGGGCAAAGGCCAACAAATGTGTAGTTAACTATTATGGCTGCCAGGAGACGGAGAACAGAGCCGAACTTTTGTGCTTCATTTCCGGTTCCGGTTGCGACTGCACACATATGCAAAGCATGCCACGTTGCAGCTCGGGGCGGCAGCATATGGATGCTGCGGAACGTGCCGAAAGCCAAAAAGTTTATGAACGGAAAAGACAATGTCGGAATGGCCTGGAGGCGGCTGCCAGTGAGGGGCGGGCCCGAAGCAGCTCGTTTGTTTTGACTTTCAATTGGAATGCTTTCTCGAGCCCGAGGCTTCTTTGATTTCCCAGCGCCCCACGTCCTCCTGCTTTTGATACTTAGTTTGTTGAAGAGACAATGGCATTGTGCACATAGCATTTTTCTACACGTTGACTTTGGATGGTTTTGCGAAAGCTCTATTTGCGCCCATGAGAATAAACATATTTTAGAAATAAATGCAGTCAAGGGGTACTGATACATCTTTGAACTTGCATTTTAACAATAAAATGTGCTAGAATTAAATATGACATTTCGGGAGAAACTTAAAAGAGTTGGCACAGACTTATCCTGCAACTCACCCTTACATCCCCAACTAGCTAATAAAGTCTTCAAATGAAAATACATAATGCATTTTTATTCATTTTTTGTTGCAAAATATTTAAGCAGACTAAAGGAAAGAGAAGTAAAGGCTAGACATGAAAGCAGAACCCAAAATAACATTTCTATAGCATCGGTTGGAGGACTGCTCCCCCAGTTGTTTGTTGTTCTGTCTTCCTTCTGTTTGCTCATCTTGTTAACCATTATTTCCCTCCTTTCGTCCTTTCCGAGATAAGACTTCAACTCAACTCAACCCTAGCGACTTGTTAGCCCAATCCCTCAGAAAGGCAACGTCGAGGCCAAATGGAGAATTGTTTTGGCCCCAAAATTGTGGGTCAATAGTTGTTCTTGTTGGTGCCCGCTTGTGCCATTGCTTTATCTACTGCCCAGCTTCTATTCTTCTATATATTTATGCACATTTCCATGGCATTTTATGTGACAGGCCAAGCAGCGCAGAATGGAAAACTTTTGCGTGTTTCCCCTGGAGACTCGACACTTGGCAGCTGGAATATGTAGTCCTGTGAAAGGGATAACGACAAAGAGCAATTTCTTCTCAATAATTTATCAATTTTTGTGGTCAAATTAATTTTGCAGTTTTATTTATAGATATTCCAAGTGAGAAAATAACTCTATTGTGACTTGAAGCACTTGGATTCTAAAATGGAGAAATAGCTCTTTTTATGGGCCCTGATTTAGAATAACTGGAAACTCTTAGAATGAGTTCCACTTCTAACATTGAACGACCAACGAGTCTAGAGTCTATCAAGTACAAACTTATGTGGACTCCGAGTTCCCATGTGAAGTAAGACCCGATTTAAAATACAAAACTCATTTTCCGACTCTGAGGGGAAAACTCCCAGTGGCCGAGTGTCAAAATCAGGCCGATTGGTTGCCTCTCTCTTTGTCTGAGCCAGCGCCGACAACAATAGACAGATATATGCAGCTGGCACGAGTCTAGCTGGGAGGGGAGCAAACAGGACCTGAGATAGATGGTCTGACAACGTTTTCCATCAAACAAACAACAAAAGGGAGAGCAGGCCCTACAGGGCCAACAAAAGCATCAACCATAACCCGTTGAAGACGGAGCTGAAGAAGGATTTATTGTCGGTGGACCGAAGGCATCCTAATGTTTCCAGTCAGAGGAAAATACGTGTGCAGTGGTTGGGTGGTGTCTAAGGTCTCTGCTATCAAAAGATTAAATCAAATTGTGGTCCCAAAGGAGTCGGGAGCAAGAAAATGTTGCCTACATATGGACGTCATAGGTGACGTAAAGTCGACGAGTTTGGAGGAATTGTGTTTGTCACGATTTTTAAAGTTATTTTAAATTTGGGTTCTCACTATGGTTACTAGGTTACTAATTCTCATACGTGTTATATAAACATTTATGCTGAACTGTAATTATTTCCATACATTTCCGGGGCTCAGAGATATGGAAATTTTGGTGGGGAAAGTTTTGATAAGTTATTGGCTTAGTGTGGCTTAGGGAATGAACTCTTCGCAATGGTCCTTCTTCCCCACAAGCCAACCATTCCAACTAACCATTCCGACATCTGATGCCAGCAAATTCAAATTTGCGAACTCATCAGCAAAATCCCCATCCTTATCGCTCCTCCGTCTGCGGGCTGCCATTCAATTAAGTCATCATCACTGTGCATCTTGGAAGCATTTAACACGCAACGGAGTCCTCCAGCTACCCCTTCCCGCAGCCCATATAGCCACTTGTCGAACATGATAAATTTGTGGGAAAATGGCAGTTGGTAGCTATCCAAAAAAGAGGAAAATGTGGAGAAGGAGAGGGGCTTCATTGGACTGTGTATCCCGCTTAGATGTTATTGCATTTTTGGCACAAGCCCCAGTCCCGCTGCTCCCCGAATCCAAATCCAAATCCGAGTGTCCTCCCTGCGCGCGCTGCGTTAATTTAGCGCCAGCTGTCAAATGTCAAAATGTCAAGTGAAACAAAATTTTCGCATCATGAGAAATGCATGTCAGAGTCAGACAAAGTCCCCATGGAGCTAACGGGCGGGCGCGACGAATGGCTTGCCGTGAGCCGTGAGCTGAACTGAGCGACAGACTGCTCCCCCAACGGTCTCTCCTCCACCGCCAATAAAGTGGCTGCCTGGCGGGAACCGTTATCGAGTTACCCAGCCGGAGTGCGCTTCATCATCGTCTAACTAGGGCTGGAGGGAGGGGTTGTGGGTAACGAGAGTGGGCGGGATTACGGGGCGGAGTCGCAGGAACCGGCAGCAGGAGGTTGCGCGGCTTGAACATCATGATAATGCCCATTATTAGCAGTGGCACAGCATTTGCATGCATTTTAGAATTTGTAGTTCCGCCGTAGACTTGGCAGGCTTCTGCCCCCATTACACTCTTCTACAGGGCTCTATTCATACACGATTTTAATTTATTTAAACACGCAGTTGTTGAATTTGTAATATAATCTATAATCTATTTATGGGCATTTCCAGAAAAAGTGTCAGCCTTGACCGAAGAAAAGAAGGTTGAATTTTTTATCATAGATATATCATAGATTTATATCATCGATTTTTTTGAGTATTCTTGTAAGGGAATGCTTAAAACTTCCACAATTGCTCAGTTTCATAGTACTTTTAGCCAATTTAATTTAAATGTAATTACTTTGCATGGAAAACATTTGACATGTTTCCATTCTTTATACCAAATGTCTGTATTAGGTGTCAGGAAAGAGGCGCAAATTCAAAAAAAGCGAAAAAGTTCATTTAACACATAATCAACTAATAAATACGTATGTAACAAAAATAATATAGTACAGTTCTAAGTTTAAATGATGGTAAATATACAAAACTACATATTTATATTGTGACATTTAATGTTTTTCTTTCAAATCACTCTCAATTTTTAGCAATTTTCACGCTGAAGCCAAACAAGACATCTATTTTTTGTACATTTAGTAATGCATTATTTTAGTACAATTTTAGTACATTTTAGTACAAAAAGGAAATTCAGAAAATATGAATTCTTGTCATATTTTTTTCCATTGCACCCTGGAAATGCCCAAAGCCCTAATCTATGCTACGTGAGTGAAAATACTACATAGTGCATCCCTAAAGCTGTTTAGTCCTTTAGCCTTGTTAGCCAGTGCCAGATTTGGATGAAGTGTCAGTGGTGCGATGTGCTCTTACGTCGGGGCAACCTCAGCCACCGAGAGCAGCCCACGCAACAGCAACCACTCCCGCCACTAGCGCCACTCCTCGCGCCCCGCTACGCTCTCAGGATACCCGATTTATGCGCACATTATAAGCAATTACACGGCCGAGCCATCTGGGAACCGGCAACTGGCATCAGTTTCAGTGCCACAACGGCGCACCACAGCCACTTCCATATCCATTTCGATAACTATTTCGGGCGCTAATTGAATGAGCGACTCATGACGCGAGCTGAGTCCCATTCCCGGGGGCTGTAGCTAGCTATGATTTGATTTGGCGCTCAAGTGTCCCGCAAAATCGACCTCTGCCAGGCTCGGAAGATACATATTGATAAGCATTAGGGTGATGCGGAGGCCCGAAAACTTGAAATAGTCAGAAGTAGCGGGCTATCGACAGCCCTATCACGGCCTGATTGCAACGGCATAAGGCCATTTCTCAGAAGGTATAATAACCAGATAAACCTGGAGCTAGTTCGGAGGATTAATATCTTCACCAGAACCATGGGCCACCCTCGCGTGGACACTCCCCTGATAGGCCAGGGTTAAATGCGGTTTGTGTGCCATCCGACACTTTGAGTGGCGACAGGACCTGGGCCAAATCAATGCAAATGGGAGTGCAAATGACAGGGCCTACATACAGGTCCCCCTACACCGTTGGGTGAATCTCTGCTGCCAGTGGCATTTCAATTGGGCTATGGTGTAATTAAATTTCTTGGGCCTTGGGCCCTGGGATGCGGGAAGGTAAGTAGTCAACGACTTAATGGAGTCGGTACTGCATGAAATTGCACATCAAACGACTTGCCTGGGGTCGGGATCTCCTTAATGCTCTCAGGACCGAATCCCAGCTAAGGGCGAATGTCCAAATGGATTTCCGTGCAGGTAACTCAGGCTAATTGCAGAAACCGCCCGACATCCCTGCGCCTGAGTGGCCTTAAATATGTTTGTTTGTGGGTCAATGGCATTATTTTCGCATCAATCACCCATTGAATCGAAAATGGAAAATTGCGAAATGGCTGGCTGCTGCAAACGTCAGAAGGGACGTGTCAAAGGCCGCAGGAAGACTGGCCGCAATAATGAAAATAAAATGGAAAATTAATAAAGTTGCCGCACTTGAAGCAGAAGAACCTCAAGCAATACCCAAAGAAATTGGAAAAATAGTGTTACATTGGAAATGCGCAAATTTCCTTACGGCCAAAAATCACAATAAACTTATATAACAACAATTTTCAGAAATTCCCAATCTCATAAAATAATAATGCAAATTTTACTAAAAGTGTACTCTTTGAGACGGTAGGGCATTCAAATCCAGTTGAATGTCAGCTGAACTCTGAACTTAATTAATTTCTTATGCCTTGTCGCAATGCCTTTCCATCTGCGTTTTCCGTCGCTTCTCCTTCTTCTGGCTCTGATATTGACGTTGCGGGAGCGCTGGCCACGGAACTGGAGGGGAGCTCGAAAGGGCTGGAAGTTGGGAATAATCAACGCACTCATTGAAAAATGCAGCGCGACATTTCCGCTGCCATTGGCAAGGCGAGGCAGAGGCGCCAAACGGGCGGCTTCGGGAGGTGGGCGGCGGGCGGTGTGCTATGGGAGGCAACTGCTTCACGGATGTCGCCTGAAGGTGTCGCGCACCTTCGCCGCTCGCTTTTCTTTGGCCCCCAACAGAATCATTCATTTGGTAATCCCCTGCTCCCTCAGCGCCTCCTTTCGGCTCCCTGCTGTCGCCGTCTGTGCTTTGTGCCTCGGGCGGCGTGTCGGGTGCGTGATTTATGTCACACGAAATGCAAATACATGGGTAAACATGCAAGCCTGGCACGGACAAACACATATATCCTCTTTATATAAATGCACTTGACGAAAATCGTGGGCTAAAGGATGCTACGGTGGGTGATCGAGCTCCTGCCCTTGTAAGAAGTAAGGCGTAGGACTTGAGTCAACACTGCGTATGAGTAATGTGTAGAACTGAAACTATTCTACGAGACTTTAAATTCGGATAATAGATGCAAAAGTGGCTTGTTTCTTATCCTAATTCTATTCTTATTCTATGCTACTTTTATTCTTAAGATAGATCTAGATACCGTATCCGATCTCTGCCAGTGCACCCGAAGCGGAGTCATACATATGCATGCTCGCATATATATTTATATAGTGGGAATAGTTATGGAAATGGGATCCGGAGTGGGCACGGGAGTTGTCTGTGTGGCCGTCTAACACAAAATGGAGACCAAAACATTTCACGTTCCTCAAATAAACTGCACACGAGCGGATTAGGGGCGGGCTGGGACGGAGCGAGGAGCAGGGTGCAGATTGTCGAGCGTTTTGACAGTTGGCAGAACATTCTTTCTAATAAATTTATGCGGCATGCGATATGCGGCTGGGGGAGGACGGAGGGATGGCTGGAGGTAGACAAGTGAATTTTAACTGCTGTACATGGTATGCTAAAGATGCAAAGTGGGAATCTGTTGCAGCCACTTGTTTGTTCTCGATTTCTGGCAATTGTTGCTTAAATTCGAGTCATGGGAGGCAGTTTGAATTGTTTGAATTTAATCAAATGATCTCTGTGAAAATATTCAGAACGCATGTGCACTGATAAGCCCGGTAAAAAAAAAATAATTGAATTTAATCAGTTAATTATAACACATTAAACACGTGTCAGTTGGTAAGCCGAATGAACGCTATTGAATTTCGCGGTTGATAGATGCGAACCTGTTTTCCGATTGACATTTTAAAACAGATATATAGTGCATATTTAGCACACAGATATGTAGATAAAAGTGTTAACCTTTTAAAGCTAGAATATTGTGGAAGTGCACTGGGGCTGAATCACAATAAACGTGCAACAAAACGCCATAAGCTGCTAATGACTGCCACCAAATGATTGCATTTACGGTTCTTTAATTCATTTTTAATGTGCTCAGCCGACGCGAATCGCTCAGCGCTCATCGCTCATCGCACCAATGAATGAGTGAGCGACTGGTTGACTGATTGATGGCAGCATTTTAATGAGGCCCAGTGGCAATAGCTGCCTGCAATCGATTCTCATTATGCAACCCAGCTAGTGCACCTGTTTCGTCCTCATTAATCTGCTATCTGCCTCCTTCTTTTCCTGTTGCCCTCACATGCATGGCTGCCCCAGAAATTGGTTCAATAATTCCTCAAAGCTCGCAGACCAACAGTTTTTTGAAAGACGATAACAATCTAGTAGCTGGCCGGACTATCTACAAGCTCGCTTGCAACAGAAGAGCGAGCGGGCGGAATGCAGAGGTGGAATAAGACAAGACAAGCAGAGTCAACAAAGTCAGACGGCGAAAAATGCTGAGGTGGCCGCCACACAAGCCAACACGCTTGCAATGGCTGACGTTGAGGTGCAGTAGCAGTATCTGTATCTACACTAAAGATACACTTGGAATTAAAGGAAGTAGTTTGAATTAAAGAATTGTAATAGAAAGCAATTTTAATCACACCTTTTTAACGGATATTTGGCATCTTAAACATAAAGAATAATGAGAAAGCACTTTTTTTCTGTGTATACCTGCTATTTGTGTGGTTGTTGCTGCTGAGTCGCCTTGCTTTATGCGGTTGTGTGGCGAAGAGCGAGCTGCAGCATAAAGCAAATCGTGTCAATGACATTTAGTGACACAAACACACACACACACTTGTGCCGAGGTGTGCCAGCACACTCCCGTGTAGCACATGTGCGTGGGCCAGAGGGAGAGCCGAGAAAAGTCTCCCCGTCCGAGAAGAATGGAAAAGAAAGGCCGATACAAGAGATTGCTTTGCGGCAACAACATCACCAGCCACGGCACCAAGGGGGGGCCCGTCTTGTTGTTCTTGTCTAACCATTTAAGTGGGCGGACGTTGCGCCTGTCACAGATAAAGGGAGCAGGCTGGATGGCTGGACGGGGGAAGAGCGGGACTTCGAAGGGACTAAAGAACATAATTTACGGTTAGCTGTGCTTTGCGGTTGCTATTAATAGAAACGCTTTTGGGGTCATTATGTTGCCGTTGTTGCTTGGAAGTCGCTTCCATTGTTGCTATTGTTGCATCTTGCTTCTTGATTGTGTTGCAGGTGAAAGGGGGCCCCCCTCCCGAGGTGGGATTACCCAGCGATTGAACAACACACACACTTGGACAAATTAATGGGCGACTGCTAATATATTTGAGCGTGGGTGGGTTGGGGGCTTTATTGAATATCAAACTAAGGCTATTTCTAATAAGGGACATGCGCTGAATCGCCCGAATTGTATTTTTACGGCTCGGCCTACTTAGAGTCTATTTTGGTTCCACCTTTGGTTCTAACCATTGCAGTGATTTGTGAGGAATCGGGCCACTTTTAAAGACTAGACTGTGGCAGGGCCGGGCAGTGGACAATCTCCGCCTGGTCGCCACTGCCACACCTGACTGCATCTGCATTACCGCCATTTGGCTCGTCAGGGTTTAATTAGCTAAACAAACAGCTACGACGATGTAGGTAAACGCTCGAATCGAATCAATTCCTCCGCCATAATGCCATTACGTGCCATTCACTCTCCGCTTGTCAATTTGCGCTTCAGTTTCAATTATTTTTTATGCCAGTTCGCATCGATCTGGGCTCGGACACGGACCCACTCCCTCGACAGTCTCTCCTATTGGCCTGAATATATAATACGGAACAATTCAATTTCGAATTTTTTCTTGTTTGTTCCCAGCTCCTCTTTCAGTCCGGGTCTATATAATTTTATTTTCTGCTCCCGCCCTCTACTCGATTCTTTTTTCGGCGGCCAGTTAGCCGACCGCAGTGGTTGCCCCCAAAGCGCCGAGCGCCGACGCCACCTCCACTTCAATGGCATTTAAAGTTAAAAGCCATGAAAATCAACACATAACCAGCCCGATTCGAGGTAGGAAAAAGTTCTGCGGCTTTGCGGAAATTGTAATTTAAAACTACGCCTCTGCGCATTGTTCTTCGTCCTGCCGCCGCTGCTTCTGCTGTGTTTTTCATTTAGTTTGGCGCATATATATTTAATTTCATTACTATGGTTTTTTCCGTTGTTGGCGTCATTGAGAGTTCATAGAATAGCATTTCAAACATATAAATGAAATGCAAACAGGCCGCGAGTCGGACGGGAGTGGGGCTGGGAGGCAAAAAGTATCTCTAATCAACAGGCGGCATAATAAACAAAGAAAAAAGCTCTTGGGAGATGCTGCCGACTGCACAGCACCCTGTACGGCTTAAGCTGGCCCGATCAGCCGTTTCAGTTCTCAGTTTTAAAAGCATAGTCTTTGTTATTTATAATGCGCTTTTCGATTCCCTTTGGAAAGTAATTACTGGCTGATTACATCCACATCCGTGTTACCTTCAGGCCACTACATGCCGCAATTGCTGTCTACCCCAGTAGGGTATGCGAAAGGCAAACAATTGAACGCATTTAACACAGTTGTAGTGCGGACAGAGATGACATTTAAACAGCTTTTTGCACAACATGCACTAACGATTTACTTGCAATTTGCAAATATGTGTACTACACAGCGTTGTCTACAAATAGCAGCTATTGAAGCTTTAAAACCAGTAAAATAGTGGCAAGAAGCGGCGGAAACTGAGTTGCCTTTTCGGCCTGCGATTTGACAATTTTTAGCACCAATTACCAGTGTCGTTCGTCACTCTTGGCGGGCGCAGAGTGGTAGGAGGCGAACTTGCCTTTGCTGCTGTCGTTGGCTCCCTTGTCTGGATCCGGGCTTATTTAAGCATTCTGCTTATACATTATTTCTGTTGCGGGAAACTCGGCCAACTGACAGCCGACAAGGCAATGTGTCAACCGAGGGAGCCCGTGGAGAGCGGAAAAGCGACGAAGGCAGAGGCTCTGCGGAACAACCGAAAACACCATGAAGAAACAGAGCTCAGAGCTCGGAGCTCGACACTCGGCACTCAGGACGCAGTTTCAGATGCTTTTTCCCATACCTGAGGTGGCGGCAAAAGTTGACAACTTCTTTTCAGTTGGCGGTGACTTCTGAAATTAGTTTGGGCTTAAATATGCAAACTTCCAAATGAAATGGAATGGAAATCGGCCACCGGCGAGGCAGAGCTACGGACCAAGCGAGAGGAAATGGCGTGGAAGGAATTCAACAGCCAAAGAAAATGCATAAATACATTAGAGTCGGTTCTAGAGAAGACGATAGCTTAGGTTGAAGAAAGGGAAATAGCTTTCCTCCTTTCCCTGCGAACAGTGTTCTACTTATCCTACCTATGTATTGAACTTTGAATGCACTCCCTCCGGATGGATTCATTAAATTAATTTAGACCTGCCGTCACTGAATCATATAACTAAGGAAAACTACAACTTATCACCTAGGAGATGTCATCCTGCCCTTCCCCTCCTTTGGAGGCGAACTCTGCCCTGCATAATTAATAAGCTTGCACGCACATACATACATAATTATAATTACTGCCAGCCGGCAGTGACTAATTTGCAAACTAACGTTGTTAAGAAGAGGAAAGGGAAGGCCTCCCAGGCATGATGCCAGAGCGAAAATAATCACAAACTAACAGAGGCTCATCGAGAATTCTAGCGAATTGCCAATTTGTGACGTCTCTTTCCGGGCTCCAGCCTCGGAAATCCTTCTCCTGGGACTCGGGCATTGTTAATTAGCAGTTTTCCGAAGAGCGGCGGCGGGGATAATTTCCAGTAACTGTGTGAAATGGCACCGAATTTGTTAACATTCCCCAAATAAGGCTAGACAGCAGCCGCAACATCAGCCAGAACAACAAGGGCTCGGAAAAGAGGTAGGAACCGCTGGCTTATCCATGGCCCCTCTGGAGCCCTCCCCCACCCCCACCCCTGGCGCCGACCGGGCTTGATTACTGAATAATTGAGTGCTGCGTATAATGAAATTCGTATTCAAAATTCGTCGTCATTCAGTTGCCGCCGCTGAATCAGAATCTGACTAAATGTTTGCATAGGACAGGGGCATGCCGTGGGGCATGGCCGTCGAGCTGAGGGGGCGAGTTGTTCCACGTTCGGAGGTGAGTAAGTGCGTCTGTGTGCGGCTCTGGGTCTGTGTTTGGTTTGTGTAGCCGACTTGCATACGTAATGCGCCCCACACCTTCCCTTCCTGCCCCATTGTTGCCGTGGCAGGCAGCCCCCCTCAGCTCCCCTCAGCCCTCCTCTCGCCGTCATCATCGCAACATCATTCAACGCTTTTATAGCCATTCAACTTGACGCATCCGTTTTGGCCAAACTTTTTGGCCCGAGCCAGAGCTGAAAGGGCCACGGGGCCGTAGTTCCATGAGTCGCTAACGAGTGGGTGGGTTGATAGGTTCTACAGAGCTGAATGTGCTGAACAAGGCAGCAATAAGGATTCCTACAGTAAACTCCTACAGGACACTGTATATGGCATATATTTTATATTTTTAACACTCATGCCAAAGTTTGTAAGTATGATTTGGAATAGTTTTAAGAGTGCCATATCAATACCACTTTTCTAATCTTTTAGGCTCTAGCCATTTTCCAAATAATCCTTGAACATCCCTTCCGAGTAGAGCATCAACTACTCCTAGGGCATGGAAATGGGCAACCGTCCGGGGATCACAGGCTGAACTGGAGTCAGCACCAGAACCAGGACTAAACCGGGAACGATAACTGAAACAGAACCAGTACTGCGGGGCCAACCAGCTAAAACAGGGATTACGCGGCCTCCACTTGGAGTTAATGCTTTCATGTTACTTTTCACTTTCTCGGCCTGCCTTCCGCCTTGGTCGGCCTATTAGCTCTCTCTCCGCGTCTTTTGTTGCCACTTCCGGCACCACTGGCGTGTCATTTGGCTTGGCTCATATAAATTGTTTTGGGATTTAGTCGCACGCTTTCCCGCCCGTCCTGCCCAAGCCTCGTGCCCCGAGCCCCATGCTAGTCCCCAGGCTCGGCGCAGAGCCCCGGCTCATTATTGTCGTCAGTTCGTTCCAGTTCTTTGTTTAATGACATCATTCTGTGTGAAAAATTGTAGTTGCATACGGAAAGCCCCGGCGTGGGGCAAGCCCTGCCAAAATTATAAAGTTGCGCAATGATTAATGTCGGAATCTGCTCCCGTTCCGCATACATCGCCTGCATAATAATCCTTGTCATGAAATATTTTGGCGGAGACATGAACTCTGCTTCATAAAATTAAAAAACTGAAAGAGTGTGCGACAGATGAAAAGTTCTTCATTATATTTTTTGAAGCGAGTCCGGAGTCACGTTTCTCAAAGGAAAACGAATTCAGGGCTGGGACTGCGGAATGAATAATGGCAGCTGTGCGGCGGAGGACGCACAAATTAAATGTGTTGACAATTCTGAAGGAAACAGAAAATACACATTTTAGCAGCAACCTAATTTGGCAGCCATTCCGAGTGAATTACTTCAAAGAAAATCAATGATTCGGCCAGAAATGAAAGCTACCAAGTGCGAGATTAAGGCGTTACTTTGGTAATATTGAAGGCTTTAAGATGCAGTTTAAAGTGGGCTTTGGGACCTCTATCAGAGTCTAAACCTCAACTGCTAATTTATAAAAGGTTATAATGAATGTGTCCCCATTTCCGGCCTAATACATCTTTAATCCTGATTGTCTTGGTAAGCACGTACTTAAACGAACCCTTTCGTGGTTTCGCTCCCGCCTTCTAATACAGATATGAATCCCGAGTCGTCAACCACGAAATGTTTATGAGGACTGAGCTCTAACCGCACATGTCTTAGGCACACAGGAAAGTCCGTCCCTAGATCCCTGTTCCTCAAATTTGAGTAGCAATAAATCCCCACCCACCGGAGAGTCCTGCAGTGTGCTTTTTAGGAGCCCGGAGCCCACAGTGCACGCCACTTTGCCAATATTTGCCTGGCGGCGTGCAAACAGGGTGCCGCGTGCATTGTGTGCACATTAAATGTCGTATAAATTAAATTAATTGCAAAAGTTTATTTTTATTACTCTAACGAGGCTCCGGGAGGCGGGCAGGCGGCGTGTAATCACATTTCATTGTGTACCAATCTTGGCACAGTCTTGGCGAAAAGTTTTCAACACTCGGATGCTTGGTTGGAGCGGGAGGGTCGAGGGCGGAAGGTGTTTTGGCGTTTGCGGCGGCTCATTTAAAATTTAAATGGCTTCAAAGTGAACATTCTGGCCTATAAAAACGGCTTATGGTGACCTTATGCCCCAGCCATTCGCTTCCTGCTAATGAGCGCCAGCCCTGGCAGAAACCGCAAGCTTGTAACGGTGAAATACAAATGTCAAAGTCGAGAGCAGCTGTCAGTTGTCAAAAGTTGTAGGGGAATTGTTCTGTTATGGAAATCCATGCAAAAGTGAAATTTCCCCAGTCTGCAGTCGAATTAATTGTTTCCCTGGCGAATGGGGTGGCGGAGAAGGGATGAGAATAGAGTGGACCTTAGTTAGCGACCGTCTAGCTGTCTTTTGGCAGCTTTACTCTCCCACAGGGTACAATTAAAAATTATGTTTATATTTATTTTCCTACTCATCCCTTAATTCACTGCCGTTCTAAAATGGCAGTCCAAAAAGGAATAAAATGCTGAGAAGGGAAACGGAAAATACAAAATGGCGGTCAACGCTGGCAGCGAACGTGGCAGGGACTTGTTAAATAAAAACTTATTAATATTTAAATTATTATAATCAAACAGGGAAGGAAAGTTAACTTTGCTCGGAGACGAAGCGTATATACCCTTACAGTTAAATAGCAGTTTGTGAGATAAATTCATATTCTTATGGGATCTTTATGGATCAGTTAACCAAAAATGGAATCTCAACTGATCCGTTCTGTATTTTAATATGGAATTGGGAAGTCCCAACACATTTAACAGTATAAGTGATCATTTTCGATTGTCATGATCGTTGGCTCAATTTTTTCGAATTGAATCTATTGTTGCATTGTTAATTTATATGGTTAATATAACCGAATGATCCCGGCAGTTCCAAATTATACACTGCGTGTTAAGGCGAGAGCTTTAAAACTAGCAGACTAGTTTTCGTAGACACATCCTCCCAGACGAACATCCTTGTCTATATCGATCTAGAAGGTGATCCTCATCAAAAATAAATTGACAAGATCGGAGATGTCTCATTTGTAATATATATTTAAAATACATCGAGATCTCGATCGATATAAGTTTTTCTTTCCGATATTCGATTCGGCAAGACATAAAAAATGCAATTACTTGACATACTTTGGTTGTGATTACCTGTGTTTGAAGCGATTTTTACAGTACCTACCGAAAACGGGTATAGGGTAACTTGGAAGTAGAATACATATGTATGTATGCAGAATGGGGAGTTTTTACAAAATCATTCATTGGCGTGGACGAAGCATAATACAGCTCATGAAGCAATTCAGTGCAAGCAATTGCATTGTCAACAAATCAGTTAAAAGCGCACTACAAGATTCCCATGGATTCGGTCCGATGGTGCCTATACGGTTTAATTGGATATGCTTTTATTTTGGCTTTTTCCGTTCGGGTAGTTGTTTTCCAGCGAAAATCAGCGACTACATAAAAATCGCATAAGGCCGGCTCCCTTTCCGCTTCCAGTACCGGTCCTGCCTCCATCTTCATTGTTGGCATTGCTGCTCCTGTTGGCCAGTGCCTGTTAGTGGCCGAGAGAAAGCGGGAGGCACTATGGAGCGTGAGGGAGCGAAATGGAAATCGCAACGACACCAATATGCATTTATACGAGGCATCGGGTGCAGATGCGAAAACATCAGCAAACCGAAAAAGAAACTGGCAGAAAACGAAACACAAAAACAGAAACAGATCTCGAAAAAATGAAAACACAATGCGAATGCGGGAGTGGGAGCGGGTGGTGGACTGAGGGGACCAGCATGGAGTCTTCAGTGTTCTATAAGCCGAGCTTTATAACTCATATGGGCTTGTTGTGAGCCGTGTTATCGTCTGGTTGTTGGATGCATTTGTCTTGGGTCTTAACTCGTTTTGTTGCCTTTTTCGGCTTTTAATAGGGATGTTCAAGCAGGGTATTATGTTCAAGCAGGGTATTAGAAGGGTATACTAGGTCTTGCCTAAGAGGCCCTTGAGACCTGAAAATCATAAATATAAAATGTTTGGTAAGTGATACTTATGGGAAATCATACTGCGCTCAAAGAATTAAGGGTCAAACACCGATCAGTTGGTCATTCCGAGCCATTAGCAGGGCAACGTCCAGTCCATCTGCGGAGTCCACCGAGCAGTGGGCGGCATAGGATGCGGAGTGGGAAGGAGGCGTACGGCGAAAAATGCTGTTAAACAAGTTTCGGGCTTTCGGTTTCTGTTCTTTTTTGCAGCAGACCTGCTGCCTGACGAGTGCGTGCCTTATGGCCTGGGAATGAGAATTGGTTTCAGCGTCTGCCCCTTTTCCCACACGTTTCTCAGTTATTTTTTGCACTTCTGTCTGGGAGTGAACGATATGCGGAGGCACTTAATAAGTAAAGTGTTTGCCCTCCGGCAGCAGGGCAGCTCCCTCGTACGTGTAGCTCCCTTGGAAACGTGTACGGCCTTATCGATATTGCTAAATTAAACTCCTAAAGCCGGGCTAAAGCTCACGTGAGTACATTCCCGTTCGGAGTTGCAAACTTGTCATCAGCATGCGAAGGTGGCCAAACTTTTCCAGCCGAATTCAATTTGGGCCGCGACAACAACAGAAAGCAAATTGAAGCGGTGCCCCAAAGCGAGCGAAATCCAACTTAAAGCTGGGGCTGCAAGGGAGGAGCTGCTTCCTTCAATTCCTGCGCCATCCTGCCTCCTTCAGAGACGCCGTATACCGGGTAAAGTTTTACGGCTCACTGCCCTCCCTCCGCAACCCACCTCCCCCGCGCCGCTTCTCATGCGTTGTAAATTATGTTACGTATACGCAATGTGGGCGAGCACATAAAGTATCCGCGTTATGAATATAGAAAGAAGTAAACGCAGTAAATTAGGCGAAAAATTCAATAATTTTGCCAGCCAAATGGGGACAGCAAACAAAGGGGGCACAAGTGTAAGCGATCTAGGGCCTGGGGCTTGAGTTCTTGGCTCCTTGAGGGGCGCACTTAAGAGCGCAAACATCCTGAAGAACAGCGATAGCTGGGATGTTGTGTAATGAACCAACCACAGCATCTTCAAACAGTTTAAAATTCATTAAAAATCACATAATGATTGTTGGAAACAAATTTCTGTCAATTTTGTCTGCCAAGTAGATAAATCTTTCCTGAAAAGTTTGCAAACACAAAATCAAAGGGCGAATTCGCCTCAAGTTTTCGCTGCGTTTGGCTTTGTGCCGGCGGTAATCGGTGGGCCATCGTCAATTTGGCCAAGAGGCAGCTCCGAAAACTAAAATCAAATTACACAATTAATAAGCGAGGCAAACAAACCAGAACACACAAACGAAAACAGCAACGAGGGCAGCAAAGATAAACAGCACATAATAACCGCACATTTAAGGCGAAAATATGCAATTAAGGAGCTGGCCAAAAAAGGAGTAGGGGAGCGGGGAAGAGGAGAGCGGAGAGCGGAAAGCGGAGGAGATGGGGGTGTGGCTCAGACCGAGACGTGTGGGAAACTAACCGTATCCCAGGTCCTCCTTGCGAGTCCGGGCTCTAAAAGGAGACTCAAAAATTAATCAGGCGAACATAATGCCAGCGAGCCAGATGAAGCGGCGGAATGCGATAAAAACAAAATGCGAATCCTGAATGTATTGCTCCCCATATATACCACACCATGGCGAGTAGATACATATGTACCCATACCATGTATACACACGTATAGATAATGAAATACGAGGCTCCCGCAAGACCGAAACCCAACAAACCACTCTGTTCCGCAGCCCCCGGCGAACTTGCTCCGCTCCCATTCAGGCCCCGCCGACTCATCGTCCTGGCCCGGGGCAGAAGACCAAAATAATGGAGCCAATGGCCATGGCCAAAACAACGGAGCAACTAGAGCAACATCACCCCGAATGGTAAACAAGCAATATACATTTTGCAGAGTGCTGAGCGAATAGGTGATGCCCTTGGGATTGATTGCCAATCGGTTCAATCATAAATATTATATTAATTGAGGGACGAGGAAATGGATTTTAAGAAGACTTTTAAGCTTAAAGTTCTGTTGTTCCTCTTAGAAAAATAAATCTTAGGCGGCCATTTTGGTAAGTACACTAATTAATTAGGATTATTCTTCGAACATTAAAAACACGTCAAAGCATCTACTGCCAATGCGAAGGATATAAGATATATTGCTCCACATATAGACTCCCACTTGGCCAAATAGATCAAGTGCCGCTTGTCGCAAGAGTACTCGCAAACAAATAAAGTAACCAAGGGACCACAGAGACAAGGACGACAAGGAGAACGCTCATAACCGAGGTCCTGGAGCCTGGCATCTTGGGCAGCAGCTGCCAGACGCTGGCACGCCCCCTCTAAGCACATATGTGTGGTGTGTGGGCGGCTGGCGCTGGGGAGAGGGGCCGAGCCCGGGTTAGGGTCCTGGGACACTGCCCCAATGGCTGCCCTGAGGACGGGAAGGAAGCGTAAGATATGGCCATAGACAAGTGCTCGACTTCCTTATCAGAGAGGGGCGGAAAGCAGCTTTGTTTTTTCGTTTTTCCACTTCTCTGGTTTGTTTTTTCGCAGCACAAAAAATTGCAACATTTTCCCAAGTCATCTCAAAAGTGGAAATGGCTGAAGAAATAATAAAAAGGAAATCCCCGTTCCTCAGCCAATACTCATTAGATTTGTGCAAATACTTGGCAGGTCCTGCGCCCCTTTCCCCGGCCAGGCCACTAATAAGGCCCTGTGCACGGTGCTCCTCAGCTTGAAAGTAATTTCTCCGCTTACGCAATTTTTCATTTCGCGCTGGCTGCACAAATAAATCAGCAGATTTTCAATTTTTTAACGAGCCACAAACATTTCGCAGCGACTTTTGGCTTATTTTCTCCACTGCTGGTCGAAAGGGGCGGCTGGTGCACCGGGCGTGACCTGCAACCTTAAAGCAAATAAATCGCCCAGGCCCTCGGCTTCCATACCAATTGAAAGTAATCAATGCCGAGCACTTCACATCTCAAATGTGTTTGTCGAATTTGAAGGGTGGGTTGCTAGGGGATGGGGTGGGTTGGTCGATAAGCTGCTCTTTTCTGCCGAACGCCAAGGCGAGAGACTTAAATCGATGTTGCAGTGACGAGGCAAATTTAATGCTGACAACGATTAGCTAGGAGGTCGAAGGACTTTAAAGGATCTTGGAATATGTTTGAAGAGGTTGAAACTTTTAATAATTTCACATCTTCCAGTATAGTCGCAACTTACAGTTTCAATAGTTAAACTCGATACTTCACCAATGAGTGTTACATGAGCTGCTCCTAGCTATTAATTGAGTGGCCTAAGCTAGAGTTAGTTATTACCATTGTTCGAGGATTGAATGGAGTCTGGCTTGCATTAGCTTCTGTATCTAAAGTTCCGCCCAAATTACCTTGCCAACATAATTCCATGGTCCACATTGCTGCTTCGGCTCACTGAATAATCCTGTTAACAGGAGTTTCTCCCGCATTTGAAATTCAATATCGCCATTTGTTTGCCTCGTAGTAGCTCCCACTTTCAGTACCGATGGCCCCTCTCGGCCCTCAGTCTATTGAGACGGGAAATGCGCACCCAGTTGGGCACAAATTAAACTAAACCCTGTAATGTTCGGGGCCTTATTTGCTCCTGTTCGCATTTGCCGGGCAGGTAATCTCAGGAGGCGGGGGGATGCTAGCTCCCAAGGTGCTCCGGCATCTAAAGGCGAACGCATCGTGTTTGCAATCCCCAATCAATGGCCAGCACTTGTGTTTATATGCTGGCTGGCAATCGCCTCCTCCCACAAGCTACCAGGACAAGCGAAAATAATCACTTCTTTAAAGTCTCGATTGCAATTTCCATGAGGGCGTTTTAATCCAGTAGGTATGTTGTGCTTTATTTATATAAAACTCAAATCGAAATGCAATTAAAGGCAGTCAGCATTCAGTCCGGTGGAGTATTTGCAGAACAGCCGCATCCTGCCAGCCCTGCCCGCTCTGTTGTTGCTGGGAGTGGGCCAAAAGTTCAGTCAACAAAAATAGTTTGAAGGCTGCACGAAAAAGCACGCTTCCCTGTTCAGGCCGACTATAGGCAGAAGTTTAATTAATAATATATGGCTATTTGCTGGTAGTGTTCTAACGGATATAAAGCCAACGGACTTTGCTACAAATCTAAGTTCCTTAAAGGCACTTCATCCACAGCCCGGGCCTTGGCGGCTCTTGGCCTTAAGCCGTTGCTTGTGAACATTTCCCGTAATTAATGGGCCACCCCTTGAGCCTCTTGGCTCTGCGCCTCGTCGCCCGTACATTTAGCTCAGACGTGGCCGCAGTAAATTGGTTTACAAATCGCAACAATTAATGCCTGATTATATTCAAATTTGACAGCCCATTGGCTTTGCTTCTGGTTTGGAATAGAGCGCCATTGACCTTCGGCCTCATCCTACAGAGATCCCGTGATTCCGCCAATCAAATCTCAGCCACCGCGCGAAAACGCCCCCACCCGATGCAGACAGGAGGCGAAAAAACAACCGCGACATCAGCTGATAGCTGTAATCCTAGCGGCTTAGACCGGCCCAGACCACCTCTGAGGAGTCGCGCTATTTCGGGCAGCTCACCAGCGACGGGCGGAGAACGGCGCGGCAGTAATTCACACAATAAGCCGCAGACAGGCGGCCAAAGGAAGAGGAACGAAAAATAATATGACGGGAATGAGTAACAAAGTTTTCAAGATACCCATTACACAGTGGCAGTAAGAGAGCTGTGTAAATCTTTTTATTATTTTGATAAGATGTAAATTATAGAATTTAAATATATTTGTATAGTTTTTTAAATTTGGAACTATATATTTACCTGACACACTCATACCCATCATTTATTTGAATAAAATAATATCGAGGAACCTATCGAGTTTTTACTCTGGAAACTTTCAGACATGAAAGCCATGACGGCGAAGGGAAAAATGCTGGGTGCATTCGGGACTCCCGTTCCGCACACACTATCACGCATAAAAAACACCTGAGTGAGGTAGCAGGGAGAGTCAGACTTGTGGCATGCCTCAAAGGCAAATGCGGTTCAGACATGCGGCACACAGGAGGAGATGGAGAGACATTTCGGCGTGCCAAAGTAAAAATGGGAAAAGCAAAAAAAGAAGGGCATCTGCCAGCTCCGTAGGTGGGAGCTATCCTAATTCACCTCTTTAACACGTAAGCGACAATTACCGTGCTTCGGTTGCAGTTGCAAGATACAGATACACCAGCCCCCTGCTGGCAAGTGGAGGCAAAAACCATGAGTCATAAATTCGCATCGACGCCTCCACGCTTTTGTGTATTTTTTACATTTTCCACAGAGGTGGAGGCGCGGGGGAATGCAGTCAGCCAGACGGCTAGAGGTGGGGGAGTGGGGATGATAAAGATAATGTATGTAGCGTCGCTTACACAATGTATCCGTGAGATACGAAACAATTAAAGGCGGCCGGCAATCGCTTTAATTGTACTTTTATGCAAATGTTTGCTGATCCCCGTATTCTCAAAGCTTCCTCCTCTCAACTGAATTAATCTGCCGTAGTTATGGAATTTTTATTTCGGTTCCTGGCTCTGCCATCATTTTCCGACGGCTGACTCACTATCGGTGGATACTTTTTTAAACAGTGTGTTATTTTTGCAAGTTATTTGGGGAAATGGCCGCTTTGCAACTGAGTTGAGACTGGTTTTTGAAGAGCCAGCAATCTGGGTCACATTCTTTTAGTCCGTATTTAATGGAAATTAAGAATAATATAATTTAGTTCTATAGCCAATGAGTATATAACAAGCCATGTATAACAAAGCCTATAGTGGCATATAGTAAGGCACTTCTGATTTCAAGATGTAAAATTCCTTAATTTCCTTTTCCCTATAATCTTTATTATTTTTGATATAAATAGAAAAAGCAAACATTTAAATAATAAGTTTACATTTTTTGTTCTATTCTTATTAAAAAAAGTATCTACTCTTGCACGTTTCAGTCTTTTTATGTTTATCAAGCAAATTTTAATATTTGATCACAAGATCCCTGCTTTAATCACACTTTTACACTTCTAGGCATACTATCATACTATTTCGGCATAATTTCTTTTGGGCTATATTTCCACTTCCTTTTTTTGCATTCTGACCCACAGAGTTAATCAAACCTACTATCTTAATTTGGCAGCCATACATACTGACTCTAGGCTGGCCATTGCATTCTCAGAAAATTTTGATTTGAGAGCCAATTTTTCACCATTTTAGCCTTTATCTTGCTGAAAAACAATTTTCTTTCGTGCTGTACTTTGTCGTACTTTTGCCACAGGAATCTGGGAGATTAGTCACCAAAATATCAAGACAGTGTTCCTCTTTCGTAATACCATAGATTATTTCCAATGTACATATAATTTGTTCTGAAGAAACCCGACTCACACAGACCGTATTTGCGCCCATTGGGATGCTGGTAACATAAACTAAGAAGTTACTAATACTTTCATTCCCCTTATTATTGGAATTATGGGAAGAATGAATATATAATACAGAACCTAATACAATTAGTGCAAATAATAAGGGAAGTAGCAAATTTCATCTCAAGAAATAACTTCTAGGTCTGATAACAATTTCAGTTGCCTTTCCACATTGCACGAGCGTGTATCTTCTTTGGTTTAAGTAGTTTTGATTCAATTTTCATACTGAAATATTTTGAAAACCGGCAAGGTAATTTTTGGCCATTTGATTAAATTGCCAAAATTCTTCTGGCTCAGGCTTTGAGGGAATCAGAACCACTGCCTGTCGGAAATGCTGCCGCAATTGACCGACCCCGGACAAGATTGCAATTATATCCAGGCCCAAGCCACAAACTAAACAAATATCCAAAAATAAAGGTACCACATTTTTGAATCTCTATTCGAACCACAGAAATGGAAACTCCCCCTCTTTTCTTCCCCCATCCAAACAAGTCAGGAGTTAAAAGTCGAGCTCTCGCAACACAAATACATTTGTTGCAATCCTGGCGAGTATTTGCTTTGCTGGACATGTGTTCAGTCTGGGAAATAATTAAAGAAAATATTTCATGTTTTTCTTAGACTGACTCCGGCCAGAGGGCCCGAAGGGAAGGGCAACGGATCATGTACGTATCATCGCCCCCAAAATGAATAGCTATTCAATTTGTCCAAAGGAAAGGGAGGGCGGGCCCCAGAAATAGACTTCCGTCCGGCCTTCCAGTGCAATAAAACATAACAAGTTGTCACAAGAGTGACACTGATTGAAATTATAAACTGTCACCAGCAGGGACATCCCTCGGATCCTCGTATCTGGAGACACGCACACATCCCCGGCTTGAGTGAGTGGCGTCCCATGTATATTATTTTGGATTTTTGCATACAAATTATGCCAAAGTCTCCTGGCAGCTCTGGCAAATGTATTCCAAATATTTTCCCGGTGAAAGTGTCGACGATATATACGTTGGACGGAGGAGTCGGAAAAAGGGCAGCCAGAGAGGAATGTTTGGGGAATTTTCGGGTTCCGGACAAAGTTCTTGCCTGCTGCTGCCGCCTGTGCGATAGAAAAAATATTGCTGCGTATTAAGCCTGGTTTGCACGGATAGTTGGCAGGCTTAGACCCCAGGTCTCGTGCCAGATGCACTGGGCTGCCTCCAGTGGCCTCCACATGCCTCTGCCCCCATATCCTGCTCCCTTCCTGACACTGAAAACTTTTAATTTGTGCGTAGCTAGCGAAAGTATATGAAAAATGGCACGAAAACAAAAGTTGCCAGCAAAGTTGATGCATGGATGCTGGTCTTGGGAGGACCGGGCACGAACTCTGGAGCCAGCCAGTGCCAGTAATTGAGGCAAACTGTGAAATACGAGTGCCTCGAAGCAGGCCAAACAAATTAAAAAGGCCTGGCACGCCACTAGGCAACGTTGTTGGCAAAATACGCAAATTAATGAAAGGATAATTAAAGGACTTATTGACAACACGGCTAGCCCAGAGTTGGCTCTTAATTAAGCGCGGCTGCTCGTTCCAACTAGATTTTAGGACTGGACCTCATCAGCTTTTAAAGGGTTCATGGAATACCTGTTCCACAAGTAGAGTTGGCCGCAGCCAGGGAAATTCCAATCTTGCATTCCGACCGTCGCACTCCCGCCCTGTCCAGCATATCGATTAGGAAAATTAGTTTTTCTAATAGAAGTGGACGCTTTTCAGGAGACGGAAACATCACAGTCCCCTGAGAAGAGCGGAGGGAGGGAAACTGGCATAAAAATACACTGAATTTCAATTAGTGGATTCCGGCCATAAAAGCAAACGAAGATTCCCTCAAAGCCCTGTCAAAAACAACTCTTCTACGAACATAGTACGCAGAGGAGTATTCCCAAAGTTGGCTTTGGCTTAAAGTTGACAATTAAAAACTTTTCGGGCTTTTTGTTCGCTTTGAACGGCTTTTTGTTGTTTTGGCTTTGCTATCAGTTGTTGCTATCGTGTTGTTGCTCCCTGTCCAAATGAGTTTTTTCCTTTACAAAAAAATGAAGACGAGCGACAAAGTTTGTCCATCGCAAAACTGTGCAAATTAGTTTAGTTTACTGTCGTTTCTGTTGTTGCTGTTGTGGCTGTGTCGTTGGAATGCTTAAAATTTTCCAGAATCTAGATTTTAAATGAGTCTTCTTTCACTCGATTTCTGCATTTTAAAATGAAAGTGGAGTTGTCCCTGGTTCTGGTTAGTTGCCAAAATTTAGCACACCTCAACAAGTTGTTCTTACAACTCTGGTAGTGAGTCTCTGGAAGGGGGTCTCGGGGCTCCGATCAAATTAAAGTTATTTTTTATACACGAGCGTCGAAAGCCAGTTTAAGCTGCGACGTGTGGGCGGCAAGCACACAGATACAAAACCCACACTCACACCAACACACAACCTACCTCAGACAACGCTGCGACTGCGCTGCTCTGCTGCTGCTGCTGCCGCTGCTGCTTCTGCCGCTGGAAACTGGTTTTCCTATATACCCGCTATACTTCTGGCTTAGCTTCTCTTCCGTCGATATCGGTGCGTGTGTGTCAGCTTTGGTGTTTCTCTTCTGGACCTCCAATATATACACTTTTTGTGGCGTTGCGAAATACTCGATGTCGTTGTTGCTGTTGCTGTTGCTGTTGTTTGGCTACCGCTGCAAGTTCTGCTGTTGGCCCATATGAGACAAGCATTCAATTAAGCCCCAGCACAATTGGCCAGCAAACAAAAGAAATCACACAACCAAACACTGTCGGGGGCATCACCAACACAGACACAGGCAACCTGTGCGCTTCACTTGTCGCGCGCTTTTCACTGCTTTATTTATCTATCTTTTATTTTCTTTCTATGAGCGGCGGTGGGGGTCGACTTGGGGGTCACAGCACGGACCGCACGGGCCGAGCGGCGAGCGAGTGTTTGGGGCTTTGGGCTTTAGGGCAAAGGGCGATTTGCATACAAGCTCGAAAGGCCGTGTCGGGGAGTTCCGTTCGTCCAGTGGTATCTATGGGATACGGATCATTCAGAAGTCAATAGCTTGATCGAGAGACCACTTCAGCACTGATCCGCTCTTGGGGCGATCCGGCGCTCTTGCCTAGACGGTTTAGAGTCGTTCTCACGAACCGGTAACGCACTTGCGAACCGGGAATCGAATCGGACTTCAACTGTTGAATTCGACTGTTCCGATACAACGCTCGGGCACAACTACCGCGACGAACTCAAACTGAAATCTGAAAGAGAGTTTATAAACAAAGTGTCTGGGAGGCCCAATGCCCCACTGCCGGCAAACGCGTTCGATTGGGGCCTCCAACTCGAACATGCTCGAAGCATGAGTGGGTGGTGGCAAGAGGCGGGCGTGGAGCCACCAAGCCAAGTTAACTAAAATATTATTTTAAAATGTTTTCAAAAGCCTTTTATATGGCTTCAAATATAATATATTATTATTACATAAAGTAAAATAAAATTGTAATGCAACTCTATCTAAGAGACAATAATAAAAATAAAAAATTAATATGAAAATGTATCTTACCTTCATAATTTAAATGGCTGTCTTTCGTTGCAACAAACTATTAAACCTCCCCTCGCCTTTTGGTCGCGTCTGCCAACCTGTTTGAGTTTGACGCTTTTGTTGAATTTGTAGTACAACCTTAGCCCAACAAACGACTCTAAGCTCAAGTTAGCCACACATATTATTGTACCAACTTAAGTAAAATATTGGAAATAAAATAAAACACTTCTGAGAACTACAGTTACTGAAAGACAGCAATTACAGTTGTTCGATTTTAGCCACGTCAGATGAATGGCAGCTTAAGTAAAGAAGCTTTCCCTTTTCTTCGGAGGCAGGCTTTTATTTCATTTGCATTTAATTTTCATTTTTCTTCGTTGCCTGATTGTTTGTTGATGTCATGTCACGAAGCTTTTTACTTTTTTTTGCTGCTGTTGCTGCTGCTGCTGCTGATGTTGGTGTCGCCAATGTTGCTGTTTCTGGTGTTGCTGCTGTCGTTGGCATTGCCGCCGTCGCCAAGTCAATTTTAAGGTTTATTTGAATTTCATTTTTCTAGTTTTTCCCTTGCGTTGTTGCTGCCGTTGTTGCTTTTTACTCCGTCTTCTGTCGGAGCTAGCTGATATTTTTAGTGTTTTATGCAAATTGTTTTCGTTGTAGTTCCCCCGCCGCGCCCACTAGCCCACATAGTTGCTAATGAGGCTGGCCTTATGCCTGACCATACTTATTGGTTCTCAAAGTGCCTCCCGCCCTCCGAGTCCTGGATGCCTGTTGCTTGTGTTTACTGCCAGCTAATAACAAATTAATTTTGATTTGAATTATTCATGCTCGGCTTAGCACTCGCCGCCTCCCTCCCCCACACGCAAGCACAAAAACACAGCCACACGCAGGCAAACAAATTAGCATTTTGGCCAGGGATAAACCGATTTGGGCCGAAATAAGCAATTACCGTACTTTGGAATCCGCATCGGATCGAAATCAAATACAAACCTAAATCAAATTCGACAAATAGCAGGTACTTTGAATCCTGTCCCGATCGAATAGCTGCCTTAAATCCGATTTACCCAAGACCGCTTTCTCATCCCGTTTCCTGCCTTTAGCAGCCAATCAGAGAAGACGCCAGGAGGTGGGAGGGACGAAGGCGAAAGCAGACAGTTCGACCCCCATCCTTTCTGCGCCGTTAATGATGATGCCCCACACGTGTTTCAGTTCCTCTCTTTGACTCCACGTGCTTGCGAGTGTGTGTGTGAGTGGATGCAGCTGAGCCCCAGCAGGATGCACTCATGCAGCTTGATTGGCCTCCCCCCTTAACTATCCTCCCGCTCCACAAGTCCACACCCCGATGCCTCCTCGCTTGCCAAATGACAGACAAAACTAAAGGAGCAGAGAGAAGCAGGAAGGGACCTACTGAGGAAAGCAGGAGGCTGGCGCTTCCCTATTTTATTTTATATTTTGCTGCGTCACAATAAATGGGTTAGGATTACCAAGGACACCTGATAATAGGGTAGCGTCTGCCGGCCCATAAACGAGGCATATGCTGGCTATATACAGGCAGGAAATTCTACAGGAAGAGGTATTTTAAATAACGTAATTGAAGGGATCCCCAAATGCAGGAGTAATTAAAAGAATTGCACCAGTAAGTTCGTGGCAACAGAGAGAAAGGGCTGCAAGGGTCAAGGATAAAAAAGCAAATAGGTAATATGGAAAATAATAAAAATCAATACGTGTAAGGAAAATGCTCCATTACTTTGATAAATGAAATGGAAAATCCTCACACATACCTCTGTAGACTTTGATTCATGGTGGCTTCACCCTTCACCTAAGCCATTTAAATTAGCTGCCATTATTTATGGACACACCCCAGCACTTTGGCCGTTGATATCGCGCATTTGTGGCTTAATTAGTTGGGCGCTGCTCTGAGCCAAGTCTGGAATTATTATGAGCCGGCCAACTGATAAAGCCCGTCCACCAGAAATAGCATAATCATCATCGATGGCGCCGCAGCTGTCAGTGCAGTCTGTGACATGATTTATGCCTGGATTTCCGGAAGAGTCCCCAAAAATATACATTTCTGGGCAGAGCTAAACTGTGGCGAAAACCAGACAAAACCAAACAAAACTATTGCTAATGAGGTCCGCAATGCGCGAGGCAAATAAATTCAGGCCTGTATGGGAGCGGAGCTCGGCGATGCGATGGGCAGGGCAGGAATGCGTGACCTTTCACTCCCCAACGCATACATATTCGACCCTAACCCGAAACTCAACCCATTTCCCCCACAAAGCCTTCCCCGCTAATGACCGAAAGCGGATTTCGCATTGCAGGCAATTATTATTTCTTGTTTTCCCTTTTTTTTTAAACATAAATTAAACTAAGCCGCTCAGAGGGGTAGGCCCAGAACATCCTACGAACCATTCATCCTCGCCTCCCAAAGAAAGCAATGCCCGGTGAAGCGTTTCGGTTTGGTTCGTTCCTTGATTCACGGCTAATGCGAGGAAATCAAATTTAATTTTGCGTAATTAATGTCGTCCAAACTTGGCCGCTGCTGAACCTTTTTCAACCCCCTCTTCCAACTCGCCCCTGAGGCCAAACTTGACCAAGGTCTGAAACATGACTAAAAGAAAATTCATTAATATGGTTTGGGCCCACAGGAAAACAACAAAACACCACTTGGGCCAAAAAAAGTCTAAGCAAACAAAAAAATTCAAAATGATTTTGTATTTATGTTTTTTGGGTCCCCCGTCGTGCATGACTGCGCTGAGGTATAGGAGTATTCATGGGGCAGGCATAACCCTTTCGGAAAAGCTCGGACAAGTCCAGTTGACAAGAGGAGAGGCCGGGGAAGCAATACAGTGTTTGAAAAAAGGATGGAATGGGGGTGAGGTGAAGAGGGCTATAAACTTTGTCACCTAAGTCCTTTAAGAGTTTTAACGTCCTAACAACTACGAACAGATAATACTCTTTTTTAACAAAATATAAAAAAAATATATGAGACACCAATCAAAACAATAAAATTCCTTAGTTCTTTCATATTAATCTGTCTGCCATCAAAATATTTTAATTAAAATTCACCGCCTACGCTTCAAATTTAAATCTATTGCGAATAGTTCTACTACTGCGTTCTAGAACTAGGATGTCTTGTATAAAGTCCTCGCTAAACCAAGCTGCCACTAGGAGTTTGCGTTTCAGAGTTAGAGCTGGCTACCAAAAGAGGTTTTAATCAGCACGTGGCATGCATCCTGTTGTGTGTCCACGTGCGCGACGGCGGATTGTTGTTTTGGTGTTTGGCTATCTGTCCGCTCGACTGCGAAAATTGCCTGCTACGACCAGACTCAGGCTCAGCCTCGCTTTTCTCATTTTCCCGATTGCCTAACTGCCTGGAGTCCCTCTAGCTCCCCCAGCCCCTGACAGTCTTGTTTATTTGCATTGGCTGCGGCGATGGATTTATGAGCGAAGCCATTGAACTTGCTTCTCGCCATATCTCACCATACCTTCTCGCCCCCACTCGTCCGCCCCATCTCTGGCAGCACAGCCCTTCCTCTGAATGCATACCTCTTCGCATGAGCGTTTGCGTGTGTTTGGAACACAAATATGCCAAAGGCACGCACATTGCCTGAGCCACTTGCAGGCGCTCCCGCCCACGCCCATTCCCACTCCCAGGCTCATGCCCCTTCCGGCCCCTTGCACAAAGGCCTCCACCCCACGGCACACTCCTTCTGGCCCGTCCAATTTTGACATTCGCTTTTTGACGTACGCTGCGTATACGCAATTTCTAGCTTGGACTCTGACTCCGACTCTCTAAGCCCTGGCCCGGATCACGCTGTTGGCCACGTGACCAGAAAATTGTTACCGCTCCTCCTGGTACGGATTCCCTTTTTTGGGAAAAGTTTCCAATAGCTTACCGGGAGTCTGAAAATAAACTCACTCTGGGTTGTGTGCCTGAAAGTTTGTGGTAAGCGGCGTTTCATAACTTTATGCCTTGAAACAAGTGCCTCAGATTCCGTTTCTGTGGTTTTGTCCTTATTTCCGATGACAGTTCCTTGAGCTAATTCACCCCCAGAGTCTGGTGTAACAATGCATCCTTGAGTATATTGGGATCAGCTATCATCCGATTATGAATCGCACTTTACGTTCATACATAGATGCCTGCGATTACTCATATTTCACAGCTTGACCTCTCCTTTCGCTGTCAGTGGTATAAATAGTTCGCTCCTGTTTCAGCTGTGTTTGCTGCTGCTTCGGGATATATGTATATAGTTTTACGACCCAAAACGTTGGCACGTCTGAAAGAGGGAGGAGCGGGGACCGAACAGCATGCTTTCTAATACTATGGCCAATATAAATGTCATTTATGTTTTGGACACATTTTGGTAGCTGCAGTGGAGTGGGCTGGGGCTACAATAGGAATGAGTGAGGGTGGAGTAGCCAGGATGACCCTCAGAGTGGCAAAGAAAAAAATATATAGGACAAAGAAATTCTGTCATGGTCAGCGATACAAAAACCGCAACGAATCGGGGACTTTGGACTTCGAGTGTGTGTGTAAAAAGGGAATGCGAGGATAACAACAAATGCTCGTGCACTTGAAAAGCACAGACAGACAAACAGGATACATGCAGGATGCACAGAGTGCTCGCTCCTTCCGTGAATTCCCGTATCTTCAAATCCAAGTATCCTTATCCGCATTTCTGTTCATGTCCCTCCACACACGCTGTGGTGGGTTGTGATAAGCATTACATTCCACAAATATAAAAGAATGATAGCACCACTTAGTGGCACTTAAGGATATGCAAAAGCTGTAAGGACTTCCGCTTACGGTTCGTTTAGGAAACTCCAATAGAGTCAGTTGAGGACCCAGGTAGATGATTTCTCTTCTATTTGGTTTAAAAAGTAGTTCGTTTTTCGCGGGCGCATAACAAAGATTGATTTAAAGCTGTCCGGCATTTGAGTGCCGACATTGTAAGTTTTTTAAAATGAAAATTATCCCATCGTTGAAGCTGTGAGGGCGAAATCATTAAACAAATCAGCACTCCAACTCTGCAACTATAACAATGTAGAGGAGCTCTAGAGGAACAATATTAATAGGCTGGGAAATCCAGGCCCATCCATCTCAGCATTTTCATTTCCAGCCGGGGCGAAGAGATTTCACTTGGTGAACTCCAACTAATGACACGCCGAGCGAGACGCCGCTCCTCTGCACTCTGGAGCCCGTTCCAACTTCCGGTTTCGTGCTGATTCCCCCAGAAGTTGGCAATAAAAGCGGAAGGCGTCACTTTCAAAATGGCGTCATGCTGCTTTGAGCTTTGTCTTCCGCCGCAGCCCCTTATTCCAAGTCCCTCGTCGTTTCCACCAACTGTTTTATATATATTTTTTATTTATGCTCTTTCCGGGCTGCTCTTATTATTGCATTAACTGGAGAGGGACGCCGATGGGGGCGGCGTATCCTTGTTCATTCTGTTATTTGTTGCTCTCCATGTTACTTTGTATTATCTTTATAGGAATTGTGCCCCTCCCTGATCCCTTCGCTTCCACGGAATTATTATTTTTATTATTATGCATGTCGCGTGTACTGCCGCAAAGACGGGAAACAATATTTATTTATTTGAACCCTTTTTGTTCAGCAGGGGCTGGGTGGCGGCGGAACGGCGGAAGGGGCGAAGGAGGCCCCTTTAATACACCATAAATATAATATGATATGGAAGCGATTTCCCTGCCTCCGACGGTTGGGCTTGGAGCAACCTTCGTCAAACGGCACCCAAAGTCGCAGGTCACGCGTTCTAGCTTCCAATTTCTGCTAGTCGAACTATTAAATTTAGAACCATTAATGAATAAATTCCAAAGCCCACGGCACTCACTCCCCAGCTCCCAACCCAGTCGACTTTATTCTGTTTGCTTTGTTTTCTGTCAACTTTTTGATGTCACATTGCCGGGTTTATCTTGCTTTGTGTGCTGGTATTTGATTTATTTTTAGTATCAACACAGCTGAAACATGCAGAATATGGCCACTAATGGAGCACATTTGCCTTCCACGGTACAAACCTGCGGCCAAATACAGAAATCATGGCTAAAAGTGAATTTATGCTGTCAGTGAAGTGATTCGCAATATGACTGTTGAGGCTTAAAAACCAAATGCATTTGTGTGCTGCTGCCAGAGGGTTGGAGTGCATATTAAGCAGCGTAGACAGCTTTATTTATAGAAGAATTTCAACAAAAATTTGGATAATAAAAGAATTCAAATTTGTACTATGTACAAAGGTGTACACCATTTTTACCCAAAATTTACTTAATGTTAACATCATATCTGTATGAGAAAAGAACAAAAACACCAATATATAGTCCAATATAATGCCAACAATATAGTCAAAATAATGACAGATCTATGTCCGCATATTTGTTCAATCGTTTTCTTGTAAATCCAAACCAATTCAAATTTTCGCGCCACATTGGGTTTAAGCACGAAAGAGACTCACTAGCTGTGCTCTTTTATTCGAAGTGAAACCGAGCTACTTCGAAAATTCGTATTTAACGGTCACAAGATTCAAAATAAAGAATAATAAGTTCTAAATTATGGTCAGTTCCTCTTAGCTTTTTGGACTCAGATTACCAAAGCCATTTTAAATGTTTGAATGTTTTTATTTTTAAATAAACCATAACTGTTGCTATCAAAAGGTTACCCAATTTACATAAAAATTTGTATGCAGCTAGTGCAACATAAAAATGATGGAAACAAACACATTTTAGATTAAGATGAACACCCAAAAGTCGCATTCGCGAGCATTCCAGATTGGCTTGGTTTGGCCCAATGACAACCATAACAATGCGAAAACCACGGGCAATTAACTCACCTGGTAATAGCACCCCGTCGCTCTCGAACTGCCCAGTACTCCCCTTTTTCTCCTTCTCCTGGTTCTTCTTCCCGCTTCTTTCTTTATTTGCATGGCCAGCAGAGTTTGAAGTGTCCACTCAGCGCGTCTGCCGAGCGCGCTACCGAACGACCGATCGGATTGCCGGAATGAGGGAACTCGGAATCGGCAGACAGATATTCTCACCTGGCATCATACACTGGGAAGTCAGCCGATCGCAGGTAGCCGATCGCAATTGCGAGTGAGATCGGTATCGATGGGTTAAAAGGGCCGCTCCGGCCGGCGGTTCGAGTCAGTCTTTCGGAGTCGCCTGGCCTGGGCCGGCCTTGGTCTTTTGTGTCGGGATACGTTTCAAGAAGTTGAGAAGTCGCAACAGGTGCTGTTCCCACTTACCCGGCGCCTCACCCCCGCTGGGATCGTGTAAATTAAAGAGGAAGCAGAGAGCGATGAAGAGCGGGCGGCCTGGGCCGCTGCGCTGGCTGCGCCATCTGCTCGACTGGCTCCTGGTGCGTCTACTAAGCCTGCGGTTGTTCCACTACGGGATTAATGATGCCGGGCTGGAGTTGCAGCCCATTCCCAAATTTTTACCCATACCCAGAGTCAAGGGCTTGCCAGTCGTAGGGACACTTCTGGATCTGATAGCCGCCGGAGGAGCCATGCAGTAAATTTTCAATTCTAACTCTCCAACAAACTCCTACTACACCTCACAAACTTTCCCAATTCCTACTCAAACAGCCTTCACAAGTATATTGATGCCCGGCATCGACAGTATGGGCCGATCTTTCGGGAGCGTTTGGGCGGCACTCAGGATGCAGTGTTCGTGTCATCCGCCAATCTGATGCGAGGCGTTTTCCTGCACGAGGGTCAGTATCCGCAGCATCCGCTACCGGATGCCTGGACGCTCTACAACCAGCAGCATGCCTGCCGACGTGGACTGTTCTTCATGTAAGTGGAGTGAGCCAAATCAGTCCGATGAATTGCAAATGAACTACGATCTCTTCTATTTCTGGATGGGAGCAGGGAGGGCGCCGAATGGCTGCATAACCGACGCATACTTAATCGGCTGCTGCTCAACGGAAATTTGAATTGGATGGACGTGCATATTGAGAACTGTACCAAGCGGTTGGTGGAGCTCTGGCGGAGCCGAACCGCGGAGGTGGAGACCACAGTAAATGTTACGGTTGAAACGCTGGAGAAGAGTTGCGGAAAACGCAGTTACGAAGTACCCCAGCTGGAGCAGCAGCTCTACAGATGGTCCATTGAAGGTAAGATAGGGTTTTTAATAGGCATGATTAAGGTCTGCTGCTAAAAATATTTTAAAACATTCATTTTACAAGTTAAAACCGTTGTATACCGTAAATTTAAAAATTGAATTAGTGGAATCCGAATATTATTATTCTTATCCTTTTTATCGATTATGCACGAAAAAAATTAAACGTTCCGTCACTCTCAAGTGCTCTGTTGCATCATGTTCGGCAACACAGTGATCACCAGCCCCGAGATCCAGTCCGCCCTGGACCACTTCACACAGATCGTGCATAAGGTTTTTGAGCACAGCTCGCGCTTGATGACTTTTCCGCCAAGGTTGGCCCAGATGCTGCGTCTGCGTATCTGGAGCGACTTTGAGAAAAATGTTGACGAAGTGCTGCGCGAGGGAGCAGCCATCATCGATTACTGCATAGAACTGCAGCAGCAACACGGGCCAAAAGAGGAACCCCAACTGCCCCACGAGGAAGCCCTCTTCCAGCGACTACAGGCGGCGGAGGTTCCCGCCGAAATGATTAAGCGGATATTTGTTGACTTGGTCATAGCAGCAGGTGACACGGTAGGCAGTTTCAATCCCATATTTCTGTGGTAAGCTGTAACTAATTTCATTTTCTTCCACTAGACTGCCTTTAGCAGCCAGTGGGCATTGTTTGTGCTGTCCCAGAATCAGCTGCTCCAGAAACGGCTGGCCCGAGAGCGCGCTTCTCATGGCTCCCAGCTGCTACACGGTCTGATCAAGGAATCTTTACGTCTGTACCCCGTGGCACCATTCATAGGGCGCTATCTGCCCCAAGATACGCAACTCGGTGGGAACTTTATCGAGAAGGATGTAGGTTAGCCGAATGCTTCTAAGAACTTTGTTTCTAATAGTTTTCCCATACAGACCCTGGTATTGCTCTCCCTCTACACGGCCGGTCGCGATGCATCTCACTTTGAGCGTCCTGAGCTGGTACTACCGGAGCGCTGGTGCCTTGGACAGTCGGAGCAGGTGCATCAATCACACGGCAGCCTGCCCTTTGCCATCGGCCAGCGGTCATGTATTGGACGGCGGGTGGCTTTGAAGCAGCTACATTCCCTGTTGGGTCAGTGTGCTACCCAGTTCGAGATGCAATGTCTCAACGAGCAGCCCGTCGATTGCGTTCTCCGCATGGTCACTGTTCCGGACCAGACCCTGCGTTTGGCCCTCCGGCTGCGAACCGAGTGATACCCATACACGCATTAACGTAATCCTAATATTAACACTAATGCTAGAATTAATCGTAGTCGTAGTTTTCTTAGTTTTATACAAATACATATATAAAAGTCACAACTATTATCAGATCTATGAAAACAGCGCCAACATCAGGTTATAGCCAATGACTAAAGAGCTCAAAAGAAAAAGTCCCAAGATTGGGGAACCCCACAGCATTTGCCCAATAAGCAGTGCTCCGCCGATCGTGACGAGAACGGGAATGGAGCCCAGCTGACGCAGACAGACGCGAGGGGGAACCAACCTTTCGCAGAGGTCGGTGTTTCCGGAACGCTTGTCAAACCACTGCTCCGTCATGGGGGCATACAACAGCTGCCTTGCAACCTTGCCACAGTAGTCATCGCGGGTGTAGTACGCTTGGATTTGGCTGCCATACTAAAAAAGCATCCAAGGGAGAGGATCAGAATTCTGAAGAGGATAAAACTTAAAAAGCCTGTACCTTTTTGTTGATTTTTTCCGAAAGGATATGTAGCAGCCTTACTAGGGGCTTCCATTCATTTGTCTGGATGGGCAGTAGCGCCGGATCAATGGTGGACTGAATATTGGAGGCATTCAGAGACATTTGATGCGGGTTTAGCTTGGATGTATCTAACGAGTCGCTATCGTCAAAGAAACTAAACTTTTGCGTGGTGATCGAGGAGACCGGCGGACATGCCTCCTCAGGCATGTTCTCATGTAAAGACAAATTCGCTTGATCAACCTGAAATAATAAAGATTTAGCAACTAATTTAAAACTTGGTGAAATACTTACATTAAAAGTCCGACAAAAAGCGTCTATACACTGACGAAGAACTTCTGGTATACGACTGAATTCGCGTAGCGTCACTTCGTCCTGGGTGCTTTCGCCAAACAGCTTATTGAAAAAATTAATAAGGAACCCGTCGGACCGCTGTTTCTCGGCAATCTGATTCCGAAGAGCAGCCATATCTCTGAGAATGGAGTTCCGGCTCATGCTAATCAGGAGCAGGAAGTTTTCCATGTGCAACTGCATGGGCTCGCTAAATAGCTTTGGAAATTGGGTACTGACAACCGGAGTCCAGTGAACGCCTGGGGAAAGTGATTTACTGAAAATAGTCATGTGTAAGTGGACATTTTTTTAATGTCAAAGGAAGAACTCACTTCATCATGTTGACTTGCCGCTGGGGAGAGTCAAAGCCGTATGAGTTGCCCGCATTGAGGCGCTCGTACCGCTGAAGGCGATCAATTAGATCATTTTGGGAAAACATCGTGGCCAGGCGGTAGAGCATGAAAGCATTTCGGTACACAGTGTAATCCAGACGTTCGAACCGTGGCAGAAGCTGTATGAAGATGTGCGTATACATTATAAGGTTGTCGATGATGAAGCCATCAAAGCAGGGTGAAATTGGGGGAAGGTAGGCGAGGCCAGAACTGCAATGGAACAAAAATTGGGACGAAAATTAAAATTTTCTGTCATTTAATTAGTTTAATATAGCTCCTATCTATTGCATTGGTATGGGCTGTTACTCACGTCTTGTTGTTCAAAGCTGCCATGGTATAGCGCCACGGTTGTATATAGCTTAACCACAGCTCCAGCACTACCATTAAAGAGCTATCCAGAGGCCACCGGTCGATCAGGCCGCAAATGAAGGCGTAGATCCGAGATTTCACCATGCTCGAGGATACTTTACGTAAACAACAAAGCGAACTGTGATCCTGCGAGGCACCGTTAGCAAAGAAATGGATCTGCTTCACTAGGGTGCGCACGCCGCGTACAAAGTCGCTGCTTGGAAGATGGCGCTCCGACTCTATGTCATAGCGCAGCCAAATGTCCACAAAAAAGTGCAGCACGCTCTCGGAGCGCCAGGCATACGCTCGAGCAGCACTTGTGCTGGCGCCACTCGACTGCGGTGATGTGTTACCAGCGCTGGCATTGCTGGTGGAGCTACCTCCAACACCAGACACATTTCCACCGTTAAGGAACGACGAGGGTATTTTAAGGTACCGTGGTTGCCTTAGTGGCTGAAGGGCCTGTACTGGTAGAGGCTGGGGTGCCTTTACACCACTACTAAAATGAACAGGCTCTATTCGTGCATCTGGAAACAGGGGCAGGAAGTTGTTAAGATACTCGGATACCAGCTTCAGATACACCGTTTTGCTTCGAACGTTGTGAATCTGCATAGCAATGGGATTGATGGAGTGAAGGGGTTGTAGGGCGTACAATACGAAGTGAATAATGTAGAAATCGAAGGCATTTAGCGAAAGCGTTCCCAACTGGTTCCTCAGGGGGTCCATATTTATCAGATCCCCGTAGAACATGGGATTTTGTCCTGCTTGCAGCATGCTCACAAATTTTGCCTGGAAAATAGTGTTTAGTAGAAGAATCTGCAATTAAAGGAGCTATATTTACTGGCAACAGGCTAACATCCAGCTCGAATTTGCACTGATCAGCCAAGAGCCGGTGACACAGATGCATCCAAGACCCACAGATTCCGAAAAACTGGTGCAACACTTGGAACTGCAATGGATTGTTCTCCAGCGTCGTTGTCCGCAAGCCCCAACCCAAGGGATTGCCATTAATCCCGAAAACGGAGTGCACGATGTGGGGATATATTTCCTGGATCTGGCGAAGGGAGCATCTGTCGAACAGGATACTTAGTTCCTGAATGCGTTCCAGCAGCGGAAGACTCAAAACACTAAGCACGCGGCTCTGAAGTTTTAATTATTTCAGCAAGATTACTTGAATAGTTTTGCGCATTTTAAGCTACTCACGCTTAGATTCTCTGGTGGCATCAGCTGTGACATGGTCAATTTTTGAATGCTAAATCAGTGTAAAATCACTACAAAAAATTTATTTAAATTCTAATAAAACTTAGCCGGCGTGTGGTAAACAAACAATAAATATCGAATGTATTCATTCATATCGATATATCGATTGGTTTCCCTTCTCTGTACTCGTGAGTCGTAAGCCTGTACTCTTTTTACAATTTACACAGCTGGGACATTTGTTACATACATTTTACGTATCATTTTAAATTTTATCGGTTCGTACATGGCTACCCAATTCGTACACAATTTCTCATAATTTAAGAAAAAATATCGGTTTAAATGAATATACATTATGAACATACTGTATTTGACTTCTTAGTGAAGAATCTTCTGCATATAAGTGTATTTGTTGCCCCATGTGCTTTAAAGTAGTAAATTAGAATTAAATTTTACGCTAATTACATTTCCTCTTCAAATAAACCATGAAATGTTACTGACTTCATTTTTTGCATTTAATCCGGCGTTTTTGGAAGAACATTAAAGGACAGTGATGTTTTTTATGAGGACTTTTACATTCTAGTATTTTTCATTAAATGCGAAAGTATTTTTGTCAGCTCGTAGTACGGTCACATTGCTATTTCAACCGGCGTTTGTTTGTGTTTATTTTCGTTATTTCACATTTTTTGCAACAAATATGAAGCGAAGGAGCCAAACGCAGGCTCAAATGGCCAAGGATGACAACAAGAAGACCAAGGCAACGTCGGGAGCGCTTACAGTGTCTCAGCTAAGCTCCGATGTAATCTGGCAGGTGGGTACTCCGCTGAGAAGTCTTGGAATGCCTAACCATGGCAGTTTCGTATTTTCAGCTGGCATCGCAATACTGGGCTCCTGACACGAAACAGGATCACCTGCCATACAGCGCTCAGGTGATTGAAAAGATCTATAGCGACGAAATCGCTACCGGAAACGCCGGACACAGTGCCCGCCGAATCAACATGCTGGAGTTTAGCCAATATTTGGAGCAGTACCTGTGGCCTCATTATCAGAGGGAAACTGCCACTCATGCTCATCTCATGTCAATCGTGATCATGGCCAACGAGAAGTTCCGTGAAAGAGTGGAGGTTTGGACGGTGTTTGAGAAACTGCCTGAACAGTATCCATCCTTCTTTCGCCACGTGCTGGAGAGCTGTCTGCCGGCCGACGGTGGGAAAGAGGCAAAGAGCTCACTGCGAGAACGCACTGCTCTGTTGATGTTTCTCAATCACTGCTTCAACAGCATGGAGATCGAGCTGTGCCGCGAACAAGCCAAGCGGTTGGTGTCGTTGTCCATGTGGCACTGTTTACAACCGCGTAAGTAGAATAGCTAATTTATTTTCCATTTTCCCTCTAATTTATCCATAAACTAATCTGAATTTTGGTAATTGCAGGACGTCGCGAACAGGAGCTGCGTGAAGTTCCAGAGTGGCGAAAGTACTGGAAACGGCTGCTCAAAAAAGAAAAGGACATCAAGCCCGAAGTCCTATGGGAGCGCCACTTTATGCAGAACCTTATCATCGACTTCTTGAACATCCTCGAGAGCATACCCGCAGAAGGCCCAGTGAAAGCCAACGTCGTTCATTACTGCGAGCGCTTTCTGGAATTCATCATTGATCTGGAGGCTCTGCTCCCCACGCGTCGCTTTTTCAACACCGTCCTAGATGACTGCCATTTGATTGTTCGGGCCCTGCTTTCGCCGCTGGTTCGTCGTGAGGAGGGAAAACTGTTTGGGCAGGTGAGTGTCAGACTTTTAATTTAATTACTATTTCGTACAGCATAAATTAGTTAAGTTTAAGTACAAATCTCAATGTTAGACATTGCTAAACTAAAAAACACTTAAAGTAGTGTGGGCGGGATAAGGTGGCTCCTCAGTAGTCGTTGCCGTTCATGTAGTGCAACTCATCGCCCCAGTCATTCGCCGAAGGTGGTTCATTGTAGCAGCAGGTTTTCTTTAGCAGGAAGGTAACGTGCCTCTGACGCAGTACGCATATGTAGAGCAAAAGTGGAGCCGTCAGAGCATTCACTACGATGTGTGCGTAAAGTAATCCCTCCAACTGCAGCCAGGTCATGATAAGGAAGAGCCAAGATATTGACATCACCAGCAGCATAAGGGAAAACATTATAAAGCTAGAAAGGATGAGGAAGTTTAGTGATAGGTCAGCAGTTTATTGAAACAATATACTTACTTGGCTTTTAACTTATGCGCGATACGCCCGTAGACGGTTCGCCTATTTATCAGCTTTCTGGTGGTCACAAAGAAGAAAATGTTCACCAAAATGGTGCATGCAATTGGTGCAAAGAATATGCAAATTCCCAGCAACCCGATCGTCTCCTGTTCGCCGACTAGATTCTCTTGTTTGTAGGACTCGGCATCCAGGAAGAAATGGGCAAAGACGGCCATGGCTGCCATTGTTCCCGCGCATCCCCAAGCGTAGGCGGAGTAGTAACAATACTTTCGGCCATCCGTAACCCGTAGGAAGACGTTTCTCGACCGAAATGTTTTCCAGATGTAGTATCCGAAGCTGTTCAGCCAGAAGAAGGCTGCCAGCAAGCTAAAGCACAAGATTATATCCGCAACAATGAAGCTAACGTGGCTGGTCAGTTCGGTGAAGATGCGAACCAGGTCGGCCGCCTGGCTGACCATCAGACACAAGGCAATGGTTGTTACAATGTTTCCCACCAGATCTCTGCTGAATGGATGTAAAATTAACGAATGAAGGGGCTAAGTTCAGAAATTCTCACCTGAGAGTGGGCAGTATGAAGTAGATGATGGCTATAACCAGAAGAATGATCAGTGAGATACCATGGAAGATGGGATTCAGAATCTTGCGCAGCAGGAAGTTCGAATCATTCCACTTGATATTCTTGTGGGCCAAGCAGATCTTCGCGAAGAGTACCTGTTCGTCACCAGTGCTGGAGGTTGCCTGAAAATAGATTAAAGATTAGTCGTCTATTTGAGGAATGGATATAAAGCTTACTTTATCGATGCAGTACAGTCCATGATCGTAATCGTGGAAGAGTGGTTCCAGCGCGCCAACAATGTCCTCCTCGTAGTCCGTTCGAACGCCATTAACCTCCTGGTCTTCGTCCTGGGCATTGGTGTAGTGTCTAAGCCTCCCATCGCCCAGTAGTACTAGCTTATCAGAGCTCTGCAAGATATTACAGCTTAGATTGGCATCAAAAGTTTACTACGCACTGACAGAAGCTCACCCCTAAGTAGTGGTATATGGGCCACATCTGCAAGGAGCCACAGTTGGGAATGCCGATGACGAACTTGAAATCCACGGGCATGTTTTGCAACCCTTCATAGCTGGTGAACATTGGCTTGAAGAACTCTGAAAATGGAAACAGAACATATAGAGAGCACTGCATAGTAAATTATTAAATCTCGATGATCTGCCGCCTTTGTTGGGCCTGTGGACCAGGGGGAAAATTATCTGGCTCCCCTTCTTTCGGCTCGCCTATAAATATTTACAAAGAACGTGAGTTCTCATTCCGTCCCATCCATCAGTTCCCTCTCCATATTTTTTGCAATTTGTGCGGATTTGTTCTCCTCCAATTGCCGCATATGCGATGCACTTTTTATTCGTTCATACTATTGATATGTTAATCGCAGCTAACTGCACGGAAATTGGACACCATGAGTTGATGTGTACCAGATACAATTGTGGGATTTGAGTAATCCTAACGCTTTACAGTTTGATGAAATCATTTCGATGCAATCTAAGGACAATGATTCATAACTATTAGGCCTTGCCTATTGCTAAAAAAATTGTATGTGTCACACTATTGTATGCTTCAAGGTATACATTTTTAATTCTATACAAGTTTTTTATTCTTTATTTCTGGTGTGTAGTAGTTTTAAGCATGGCCACTGAATATTCTGCTACATAGATAATGTTATTTTTTTATCCCAACAACAATATTTTAACACAATGCTAGACCATTTATTGGTAGCCCTTTTTTAATCAAAGCTTTTTATCATTATTTTAACAATTTGTGTACAATTCAAACAAATTTGTAACAATAAAAAACATTATTTAATGTTTCTATTTCGCTGGTAAGTAGACTCTAAGGAAAATGTGTGCCTCAATATTTGGTTGTTAATACTTCTATAAATAAGTGTCCTATTGATGGATTTTCCAGACTTTATTCCACTTCCATAGGAATTTATTTTGGATTAGGGAAGCCAAGGGGCTCAAGTGGATCTCTAATGCCAAAGCACAGAAGCACTCCACGCGACGTAAATCATATATTCCATTAGGAGTGGGGGCATTCAGGCACTCTGTTTGTTTTAAAAACTTGCCAGGGAGAGTGGGATGGACGGGGAAGTGCTGGCTGCGTTCCACTGATCCACTGATAGCCAACAAATGGGCCATTTAATGTTGGGCACACATATGTTGCATGCCAGGGAAAATCCATAAAGTTGAATGGCCAAGCAACTCCGTTGTGGTTGTTATGGCGACTTCAAGGAAGCAGCGGGAGTGAGGAGTTTTCCAGCTGTGGGACTCACCCGTTTCGTTGACCTGCTGGCACTCGTTGTCCACGTGTATCTCGAACTTCTCGCAGCATTTGTTGACCAGCACCACGCTGGGGTCGGGGCTGGGTGCCGATGAGGACGAAGATCCACTGCTGACATGGCCCGATGCCAGAGATGGGCTGAGCAGGAGGAGGGAAGACAGAGGCACCACCAGAGAAAGCAACAGAGCGGAGCAGCTGCATTTTGCATATTGCCGGCCCGCAAAATGCGCGCCAAGCGTTTTCTTGAGCATCTTTCGCACACTCCGACAAAGAAACTAACAGATACCGATACTGCTACCGCTGCCGATACAAATACAAGCACAGCCGGAGGGGCACACAGGTAGACAGCAGCAACAGCAGCAACAGAGGTTGTTGTTGTTTACAAAGATCAGTGCTGAGCCAGAAATGCGTCATCAAGGTGGCAGCAAAGCCGGCTGCGAGCCGAGATCATGACTTGCATGCCAGACCAAAGTAAGGCGACACTTTTTGTGACACACCACGCTCAGGAAGGCACAATTAAACTGTACGGGAATGGGGTAATAAACAATGGCAGCTTAGCTTCCTCGTTAAATGTTTGTACTTGAATCGGAATGGGAATCTGAATCGGAATCGGAATCGGAATGGAATAAAAACACGAAGAAAAGTCAACCGATTCGGAGCGATGTCGGAGAACGAATGACTCTGGCGCGCTCTTAACTTCTAGTGACTGAACCGGGGAGAGTATCTGAGAGCGTAGAGTTGCTCCAACTGAGAGAGTTGCTTGGCCGAACCTCCCTTTCTCTTACTTTCGAAGCAGGGCTTGTAGGCACTCCTATGTGTAGCCCCTGCCTGTCTAGATAGTTCCTCCCTTGCCCCCAGATTGTTTAAATTGAGCGTCGCGACGGAAACCGTCAATTGGAGTAGCGTAAGCAGGAACCGGCGTTGTCTGCTTTTGTGTGGGTTTCTGCGAGGGGCTTTGTTTGCTCCTCCGTCAAGTACCTACCCCTGCCCCGGCGCCTTTCTCTCTCCAGGATATGGAGATAATGCGGTGCGATAAGATTCAGTCTTGTGAAAGCGGGACGCGTGCCTTGTCGCCACACTTGTCGTCTCGCACCTCCACACATGCATACTTGGGGAGCGTGAACGCAGGAGTCACAACAATATTTTAAAGTATTCCTTGCGACCCAAAATTCAACCAAAACGCCCTTCAGTCAACCTTCAGACCAGATTTTGATTGAACCCTCACGCATATTCCTTTCCCGAAAATTCTCAAATTTCCAACCACCTCCTCCCAGTACCGAGGACTTCCGCTCGAGCTAATTAGCACTCCTTTAGAAAGACATCAATAGCTTCGCTTGGTGCTATCTTCCACCAACACCAACACCAACAATATGCGTGTGTGCTAGTGGTCTTGCCCAAACTGATGACGTACCAGCCTTTTTGGAGCAGGCCGGCTTGGAATACCTGCGGTGTGCACCAGTTCTCAAGAGAGAGCTAAGGTGAAGAGAGTTACCAAAAGTTTGCTTGAGTTTGGAGAACTCACGAGTACAGGTAGAAAACAACAAAACATGTTCCGTTCAATGCACGCGGTTGGTGAAACGAACGAGCGGATCACTGCACACGAAACGTATCAAATATTTTTAATTTAAGACTATTATTAATTTAGGACCTTTTGTTTTTATCATACTTGTATGTATATTTTGAGATGCACTTAGTTGAGACTTCCTATTGAAGTTTGAAAGATGAGCAATGTTACAGCGTTTTGCAGATATACTTGTTAATGTTTTTCAAAGTTCATATAACAGTTGATGGCGAAATTTCCCTAAGGGTCGCCCAACTTTATCCAGTATTTTCTATACATTTTGTTTAGTTGCAAGGCTACGGCTTCGTCCGAAGTAAGATTTTCCTTCTTCTATTTTTTGTACATCACGTTATTTTTATTCTTATAACGTCGCCATGAATGTTAAATTAAACGAAATAATTTATTTTATAAAGCTACTGGACATGCTTAAGTTCTACACCCGCTTTGAGATCAATGATGTCACAGGAAACTCGCTAACCGATCATGACATGACCCAATTGCACTACAAAAAGATCACCTCCTTGCAAAGGGCCGTTTTTGCCAAGTTTCCCAGCCTGCGGGTTTTTGCACTTTCCAATGTGGCTACTGTGGACAAAAGGGAGTCATTGGAGCAGCACTTTGGTGGCTTGGATGGCGATGGCCTTCGGCAGATAGCCACTTTCCTCAACCTGGTACCGGAGGAGGTGGTGTCCCCATTAGACTGGCATCGTCTCGATGAACCGTTTCTGCGGGAACTTTTAATTACCCGCCACGAGCGACGTTGCTCTCAGCTCGAGGCCCTCAACGAGATGCCACTGTATCCTACGGAACAGATTATTTGGGATGAGAATGTGGTGCCCTCGGAGTACTACACCGGTGAAAGTTGTCTGGCACTGCCAAAGCTGAATCTGCAGTTCCTCACCCTGCACGACTACCTGTTGCGAAATTTCAATCTGTTTCGTCTGGAGTCCACCTATGAGATCCGACAGGATATCGAAGACGCCATAAGCCGTATGCTGCCCTGGCAATCGGAAGATGGAGATGTGGTCTTTGGTGGGTGGGCGAGAATGGCTCTACCCATTGCCAGCTTTGCGGTGGTCGAGGTGGCCAAGCCTCACCTTGGCGAGAACAAACCGTCAAGAGTGCGAGCCGATGTGGGAGTGACTCTTTCCGTTCGCCGGGAGATCAAGGAGGAGTGGGAGAACCTGCGGAAGCACGACGTCTGTTTCCTAATCACAGTCAAGCCAACACAGCCGTACGGCACCAAGTACAACCACCGGGAGCCCTTCCTTCCTCAAGTTGGTTTGGTCAGTGTTCGTGGCTGCGAAGTGGAGGGCATGTTGGATGCCAATGGTAGGGTAATAGAGGATGGTCCAGAGCCGAGACCGCAGCTTCCAGGTGAACAGAGAAGCTACCGCGTCTGGCTGGACTCCAATCAGTACCGAATGGATATGGATGATTTGCAGGAGGTGAGATCAAAGAGCTCCAAATGATAATTCCCTAATAATAAATGTTTATACTTTTCACTCAGGGAGCCGATGACGTGTACGAGAGCTTCAACATCCTGATGCGCCGTAAACCAAAGGAAAACAACTTCAAGGCCGTTTTGGAGACCATTCGCCACTTAATGAACACGGAGTGTGTTGTGCCGCCTTGGTTACATGATATCCTCTTGGGTTATGGCGATCCGGCAGCCGCTCACTACAGTAATATGTCCAACCAGGAGCGTAGTCTGGAGTTTAACGATACCTTCCTCGACTATAAGCATCTGGAGGATAGCTTTCCTGGCTATGAACTGAAGTGCAGTGTGGGGGTGGAGCAACGCATGCCGCCCTATCGACTGATTTTCGAGGATGTGCCCGTCCAATGTGAAAGCGATGAGGAAGACCAGATACAAAAGAAGGTGGAATTGAGTAAATCCATTGCGGTGCAGCCCTATAAATACGAGGCAAGGGGTCCTTACCCTAGGAACAAGCCAAAACAGTCAGTGTTGTAAATAGGCCAATTACAGATTATGTTAACACTTTATTTATCTTTTAGGAACTCTATTCGATTTACACCCACGCAAGTCGAAGCTATTCGGGCAGGAATGCAGCCTGGTCTGACGTTGGTTGTGGGACCCCCCGGAACAGGAAAAACAGACGTAGCCGTGCAAATTATCTCCAATATTTACCATAACCATCCCAATCAGCGTACCCTGATTGTAACGCACTCCAATCAGGCACTGAACCAGTTGTTCGAGAAGATTATGGCCCTGGACATCGACGAAAGGCATCTACTTCGTTTAGGTCATGGAGAAGAAGCCCTTGAAACCGAAAAAGATTACAGTCGTTATGGTAGAGTTAACTATGTTTTGGCCAAACGAATGGACTTGCTCGAGCAGGTGCAGAAGCTTCAGACAGCGGTCGGAGTGAGTGGTGACAATTCGTATACCTGCGAGACTGCTGGTTACTTCTACCTGTATAATGTAATGGCCCGTTGGGAGAAATTCCAAAGCCAAATGAGTGTACACAGAGAGGTGGCAGATGCAACAAAGTTAAGAAACCTCTTTGAGACAGAGTTTCCCTTTGGCAAGTTTTTCGACGATGCTCCACAGCCTTTGTTTAAGGGCTCCAGCTTTGAGGAACTAATGGACACAGCTACTTCGAATTTCCGCTATATCTCAGACATTTTCACCGAACTGGAGGAATTCCGCGCTTTCGAGTTGCTGCGCACTGGCTTGGATCGCTCGAAGTATCTTCTCGTAAAGGAGGCTAAAATCATCGCCATGACATGTACGCATGCTGCTCTGAAACGTAAGGAGCTGGCAAATCTCGGTTTCCGTTACGACAATATTCTCATGGAGGAGTCGGCGCAGATCCTAGAAATTGAGACATTTATACCACTGCTTTTACAAAATCCACTGGACGGTCTTAATCGTTTAAAACGTTGGATCATGATTGGAGATCACCACCAGCTGCCGCCCGTGATTAAAAACATGGCTTTCCAAAAGTACTCTAACATGGAGCAGAGTCTGTTTACCAGACTGGTGCGCCTCGGTGTGCCCACTGTGGATTTGGATGGACAAGGTCGTGCCCGTTCTAGTATCTGCTCTTTGTACAAGTGGCGCTATAAAAAACTTGAGGATCTGCAGCACATATTTGAAAAGGACGAGTACAAAAAGGCAAATTCTGGTTTCGCCCATGATTATCAGCTAATAAATGTTGATGATTTCAAGGGAGTGGGTGAGAGTGAACCAAATCCTTACTTTTATCAGAACCTGGCGGAAGCGGAGTACATTGTTGCTGTTTACACGTACATGCGCTTGCTTGGCTATCCCGCTGCCAAGATATCCATACTTACCACCTATAATGGGCAGAAGCATTTAATCCGCGATGTTATCAATGCTCGTTGTGGCAACAATCCGCTCATTGGCTGGCCCCACAAGATTACTACAGTGGACAAATACCAGGGTCAGCAGAACGACTATATACTCATCTCGCTGGTTCGCACCAAGGCGGTGGGTCACTTGCGCGATGTGAGGCGTTTGGTGGTGGCCATGAGTCGTGCTAGACTCGGTCTCTATGTCTTTGGCAGAGTGTCGCTCTTCAAAAACTGCCTGGAACTGCAAAAAACATTCAAACTGGTTAGTTTTTAATAAATATAATAGTATTTCAACTATTAATTAACTTTTTTTCTAGCTAACTCAACGACCTCTTAAACTGTGTCTTGTTCCCGGAGACAGCTTTCCTACAGACCGTTTGACTACCGATCTCGTGGGTAATGAGGCCATAAAAACTATCGAGAATATGTCGGAAATGGCACAGTTTGTCTACGAGCGATATATGGCCAAGATGGAGGAGCTTAAGGGCACCTTGCCCACAGAGGAGGAGTTATTGGCCATGCGCAACCAACTTCCGCTGGAAGATGAGGAAAACGCTAATGAAGAGCCGCCAGAAAAACGGGCAGCGAAGGAAGAATCTGTGTCAAAGAAGAAAGCACCCGAGACTTTCAAGCCCACACCAATTGTAAATGAAATAAACATGGACGAGGCGGAGACGAATCAACGGGAGCAGAACCAAGAAGACCCTATAAAAGAATCGCAGGATCAAACTGAAGAGTCTTAGGTGTTACTGAGATGCTCCTATAATTTTATTTGAATAAGTTCCAACAATTTTTAAGTGACAAATGGAAAAAACATAGACCACACCTTTCAAACTAAATTATTATTTACTTATTGAGTGCGGTGATGCGGGTTATTTTCAGGAAATTAATCTTGGTAACTTCCTTTCCTCGGAAGCACGTAGCTAATTCCGTCTTTCTGTCTGCTTCTGCTTTAGCTTCATGTCATTAATGATCTCTTGCAACGCCTCCTTTTCCAGCTCTAGGGACCTAACACTATCCCACACCATAACTTTCTTCAAGCTCTCCATGGTAAATCTTTCCGCATGCCAAAAGCCACAAGATGCAGTAAATTGTTTCAAAAGCTTCAATGAACATAATTTAGGACTCAATTAGTTTTAAAATTTTGGTTTTATTGAAAAGAATTCCTAATGCTTTATCAGTTCTTTTTGTGAGTCACTATCACAATAGTCTTGTGGCACCTCTTGGGGTGCTTGCACTTCTTCTTGGGCCTGAATGTGCCACACCAGTTATTGCTCTTGGAGCAGCGCTTGGTTCCAGTGGAGGACGATTCGGTGGTTGTGGTGGTGGAAGAATCCGTCGTTGTCGTTGTAGTCGTCGTTGTTGCGGCGGTGGTTGTCGTTGTGGTGGCATCGCTGGTTGTAGCTGCCGAGGCCAACTGGATAGCCAGGACGATGAGGGCGATTACGAAGAGGTATTTCATTTTATGGCAAGTGATCAACTTGGTTTATGGCAAGAGGTTTATGAACTTGTGGCTTTTATACCAAAACTATACCTATTTATTTAAAAAAGTGATTTCCTCTTATGGTGGCTTACAATAAACAAGCGCGAATCACTAGAACTGATACTCATACCAATAATTGCTGTTAAAATAATTCACGCCCTGATAAAATAATCACACAAATCGGAACTTATTGGTAATTAAAACTGAAAAATCGAATCCGGCATTTGGAAGACCTTGAAGAAAAAAAAATTAAACCACAAGTAAATACCTTGGTTTCGACAAATACTTGGACAAAAAAGTTAGGATAATTTTTTTGTATAAAAATTAAATTCCTATTACTATTTGGAAAATTTTTAATGAATAAAAAAACCTATCAGAATGTTTAAATAAATATTTGACGTTTTTTGACAGCTTTTGTTCTTTCTTATTGAAAGTATTTTTTTTGTGCATTTTTTTTAAATATTTAAAATAACTGTCGAGTTTTATTCAAAATGAAATTTTTGAAACGTTATATTTTATGTAGCACCAAAGAATAAAATTCCTCATGTAGATCAATAGAGATAAAAATGCGTTTTTATTAGATATTGGATATATTTAGTTTATTTTCGAATAAGTTTTATTTCTGATTAGTTAAAATACATGTACAATGCTTATAATAATCCTTTGTAGCTTGTCCCTTAGGAATCGATACCACATTGATCTTTTTGCACCTATTAGACTGGTTGCACTTCTTGTGTATGAACGTTCCGCACCAGTCGGTTCACCACCAGCCTAGCTTCTTGCGATGGGCCTCCCGGAAGAGGTGGTGGTGAGTCTGAAGAGGCTTCTGGGATTGTTGCGGCTGCCGATGCCGCTGTGGTGGTGATGGTTGCAGTGGCATCGGTGGTGATGGTGAACCCAGTTCCGTTTCCGTTACAGTACAAAATACATTGTAATCTAAATTACATTGATTTTAAAAAAGTATATTGCTTCTATTTGTAATCTTTTTCTTAAGGATCTTGAACAGGGAAGACAAAAATCTCAATTTCGGTTGAAAGTTATTTATTTGATATCAGTGTTAAGATTTAGCCCTTCCTGTGGGTCACCCTCACGATGGTCTTGTGACACTTCTTGGGGTGCTTGCACTTCTTCTTGGGCCTGAACGTTTCGAACTCTTTCAGAGAGGGATGATCGAGTTTTGTGATCTATTGGACCATCACATGTGTTTTTATACTATTTTTTCTATTTCCGCATGAATTATTTATTTTCTACTGAGCAATTCAGTTATTTTGGTGAAGCAAACATGACAGAGATTTCCTTAGTGGATACAAACAAGATACTTGCGTAAACAAGTAATTAAATATTTGTAAATAAGTGGATGTAAGCGCCTCAGAGTATGCAGAACTTAAAATGCCTCAAAAAATAAAAATGTCCAACAGAAAGTAAATTGACACAGCTTTGAATTTGAAAATAATTAGCTTTGTATCCCTAATTGTTCTGTCTAAAGTTAAAAGACTTTGTATAAAAACCTTTTTATGCAAATTTGAATTAATTCTTGTTAGCCCTCGGTCTATACAACTTAAGTTTGCCAGATCGGATAAGATGTTTAGAATTGGAATTTTCTCTGATTTTATTTTTAACTGATGGAGATATTCTATTAAACATCTTATTTGTTTCCTATAAAACCATGCAATTAGACAGACATTTGGCAGTCACTCTGGTATTATGCTTGCACTATAAAATGTGTTTATGGTTATTATTTCTTGAAATTTAATTTAATTTTAAACTCCGTATATTATGTCGTACTTCAGTTATTTATAATTGAAAAAAGGGCTTTGCTCTTATTAAAAGCCACACCAGTTGTTGCTCCTGAAGCAGTGCTTCAGGTGGTGGTGGAGTCGGAGGAGGCTTCTGTAGTGCTTGCATTAGCCGATGCCGCTGTGGTGTTTGGGGGGAAGCGGCCAACTAGAGGACCAGAGCGATCAGGGCGACTGCTAAAGTTACATTATCTTGGACGAATCTTTGAAACTGCCTTTACATGTGCTAAAATGCCTTTTATATAAATCCATGGCATCAAGAGAATGGTTGGATGTTAATGATTCTGATACATATTCTAAAAAGTAGCTAAATATTTGCTATATAAATATGGTAAAATATATAAACCTATAAAAATTTAAAAGCTCTTAATCAGCAGGTCCATTGAGGTTGCAACAAAAAGAGCAGTAAAGAGACTCCGGGAATTTCATATATTTTAAAATTTCTAATTTCAAGGTGAGAAATTAGGAAATGTTAATAATGTAAAGAAATGTTAATCTTCGAAGGGCTATACTATAATTTAAAACTGCATTTTTGACAAAAATACATTTTTATCAAGAATACATACCTCATTGCTTCCATTAAAAATCTTTTTATAACAAACAAAAATCTCAATTTCGGTTGAAAGTTATTTATTTGATATCAGTGTTAAGATTTAGCCCTTCCTGTGGGTCACCCTCACGATGGTCTTGTGACACTTCTTGGGGTGCTTGCACTTCTTCTTGGGCCTGAACGTTTCGAACTCTTTCAGAGAGGGATGATCGAGTTTTGTGATCTATTGGACCATCACATGTGTTTTTATACTATTTTTTCTATTTCCGCATGAATTATTTATTTTCTACTGAGCAATTCAGTTATTTTGGTGAAGCAAACATGACAGAGATTTCCTTAGTGGATACAAACAAGATACTTGCGTAAACAAGTAATTAAATATTTGTAAATAAGTGGATGTAAGCGCCTCAGAGTATGCAGAACTTAAAACGCCTTAAAAAAATAAAAATGTCCAACAGAAAGTAAATTGACACAGCTTTGAATTTGAAAATAATTAGCTTTGTATCCCTAATTGTTCTGTCTAAAGTTAAAAGACTTTGTATAAAAACCTTTTTATGCAAATTTGAATTAATTCTTGTTAGCCCTCGGTCTATACAACTTAAGTTTGCCAGATCGGATAAGATGTTTAGAATTGGAATTTTCTCTGATTTTATTTTTAACTGATGGAGATATTCTATTAAACATCTTATTTGTTTCCTATAAAACCATGCAATTAGACAGACATTTGGCAGTCACTCTGGTATTATGCTTGCACTATAAAATGTGTTTATGGTTATTATTTCTTGAAATTTAATTTAATTTTAAACTCCGTATATTATGTCGTACTTCAGTTATTTATAATTGAAAAAAGGGCTTTGCTCTTATTAAAAGCCACACCAGTTGTTGCTCCTGAAGCAGTGCTTCAGGTGGTGGTGGAGTCGGAGGAGGCTTCTGTAGTGCTTGCATTAGCCGATGCCGCTGTGGTGTTTGGGGGGAAGCGGCCAACTAGAGGACCAGAGCGATCAGGGCGACTGCTAAAGTTACATTATCTTGGACGAATCTTTGAAACTGCCTTTACATGTGCTAAAATGCCTTTTATATAAATCCATGGCATCAAGAGAATGGTTGGATGTTAATGATTCTGATACATATTCTAAAAAGTAGCTAAATATTTGCTATATAAATATGGTAAAATATATAAACCTATAAAAATTTAAAAGCTCTTAATCAGCAGGTCCATTGAGGTTGCAACAAAAAGAGCAGTAAAGAGACTCCGGGAATTTCATATATTTTAAAATTTCTAATTTCAAGGTGAGAAATTAGGAAATGTTAATAATGTAAAGAAATGTTAATCTTCGAAGGGCTATACTATAATTTAAAACTGCATTTTTGACAAAAATACATTTTTATCAAGAATACATACCTCATTGCTTCCATTAAAAATCTTTTTATAACAAACAAAAATCTCAATTTCGGTTGAAAGTTATTTATTTGATATCAGTGTTAAGATTTAGCCCTTCCTGTGGGTCACCCTCACGATGGTCTTGTGACACTTCTTGGGGTGCTTGCACTTCTTCTTGGGCCTGAACGTTTCGAACTCTTTCAGAGAGGGATGATCGAGTTTTGTGATCTATTGGACCATCACATGTGTTTTTATACTATTTTTTCTATTTCCGCATGAATTATTTATTTTCTACTGAGCAATTCAGTTATTTTGGTGAAGCAAACATGACAGAGATTTCCTTAGTGGATACAAACAAGATACTTGCGTAAACAAGTAATTAAATATTTGTAAATAAGTGGATGTAAGCGCCTCAGAGTATGCAGAACTTAAAATGCCTCAAAAAATAAAAATGTCCAACAGAAAGTAAATTGACACAGCTTTGAATTTGAAAATAATTAGCTTTGTATCCCTAATTGTTCTGTCTAAAGTTAAAAGACTTTGTATAAAAACCTTTTTATGCAAATTTGAATTAATTCTTGTTAGCCCTCGGTCTATACAACTTAAGTTTGCCAGATCGGATAAGATGTTTAGAATTGGAATTTTCTCTGATTTTATTTTTAACTGATGGAGATATTCTATTAAACATCTTATTTGTTTCCTATAAAACCATGCAATTAGACAGACATTTGGCAGTCACTCTGGTATTATGCTTGCACTATAAAATGTGTTTATGGTTATTATTTCTTGAAATTTAATTTAATTTTAAACTCCGTATATTATGTCGTACTTCAGTTATTTATAATTGAAAAAAGGGCTTTGCTCTTATTAAAAGCCACACCAGTTGTTGCTCCTGAAGCAGTGCTTCAGGTGGTGGTGGAGTCGGAGGAGGCTTCTGTAGTGCTTGCATTAGCCGATGCCGCTGTGGTGTTTGGGGGGAAGCGGCCAACTAGAGGACCAGAGCGATCAGGGCGACTGCTAAAGTTACATTATCTTGGACGAATCTTTGAAACTGCCTTTACATGTGCTAAAATGCCTTTTATATAAATCCATGGCATCAAGAGAATGGTTGGATGTTAATGATTCTGATACATATTCTAAAAAGTAGCTAAATATTTGCTATATAAATATGGTAAAATATATAAACCTATAAAAATTTAAAAGCTCTTAATCAGCAGGTCCATTGAGGTTGCAACAAAAAGAGCAGTAAAGAGACTCCGGGAATTTCATATATTTTAAAATTTCTAATTTCAAGGTGAGAAATTAGGAAATGTTAATAATGTAAAGAAATGTTAATCTTCGAAGGGCTATACTATAATTTAAAACTGCATTTTTGACAAAAATACATTTTTATCAAGAATACATACCTCATTGCTTCCATTAAAAATCTTTTTATAACAAACAAAAATCTCAATTTCGGTTGAAAGTTATTTATTTGATATCAGTGTTAAGATTTAGCCCTTCCTGTGGGTCACCCTCACGATGGTCTTGTGACACTTCTTGGGGTGCTTGCACTTCTTCTTGGGCCTGAACGTGCCACACCAGTTGTTGCTCTTGGAGCAGCGCTTCGTTCCAGTGGAGGACGATTCGGTGGTTGTTGTTGTAGAAGAATCCGTCGTTGTCGTTGTAGTTGTCGTTGTTGCGGCGGTGGTTGTTGTGGTGGCATCACTGGTTGTAGCTGTCGAGGCTAATTGGATGGCCAAGGCGAGGAAGGCTACTACGAAAAGGTATTTCATGTCGGATGATCTTCGGGCTATGTTTTTCGAGCTTGTCGGGAAAGAGCCGATCGAATGATCTGATTATCTGCGCCAAGAATCAGGTCTTTTATACGGACTTTGACATTTCCGCTTCGGAATCATATTCCAAAAAAGTTTTTACAAAATATTTACGTCGCACATAAATATAACAAATATTTTCTGCTTGAGTGCTTCAAAATTGGAGTAAGCTCAAATAAGCAAATATTTATATGTTACAAACAAGCGATGAAGTTAATTATTTCTAAGACAGCTGTAATGTTCGCCCCATTTTTGGGTTTCCTATTTGGATTCAGATTATCGGAATCTTGTAGAATCTTTTTGAATACTTAAAAAACACTTGACATTGTGTGCACTTGTGTATTTTATTTACACTCGAATTTTGGTATGTGGACTCTTGCTCCTGCTCCTTCGACTCCTCTTTGGAGTGTAGGTCCCGCACCAGTCATTGCCCAGTGGTTGTTGTGGTGGAGGCGTTTGAACTGATTTCTCTGCGACTATATAAATCCAAAACTTCAAACCCCTTAATACGTAAATTGAAATTGTAAGTTCTGTTTCTATTCTGCTGGAGTGTAACTAAATATTTACTAACAGCGTATTATTCCCCTACCTTTCGAAACTGTGACGACAGATTCCTACAATATGTAATATTCTCACTTTGTAATGGTGGTTCGTCGCATCTTTTGAATAGTGTAATAGCTATATGTAATAGTTACACATATTTTTGATGATTCTGCGGGAGTTGTAGCTCCTTGTAGGTGTTAAGGCGCTGATCCTAAAGAATGGGGTAATTAAATTTCTTTGGTTAATTTTTCCGATCTTTTGAAATAGATAGATGGTAGATAAATAGATTGCCTCCTTGATGAATTAAATGTGTATCGAGTACCATCAGTTTCAATCACAAACTTGGTAAATCAAATTTCCGGTTGGTTCCAAAATAGTTAATATATTCGCTAAAAGGTGAATAAAAAATTTCATATTTAAAGAATATTAATAAAGAATAAAGAATATTAAATAGGCAAATGGAAATATATGTATAACTCGGGTAATACTTTGCAGATCTTTAAGTATTACACCTTCTCGATCTTAAAACTTCGAATATTTTGATATTCTACAGAATTCTATTGGAATTTGGGCCAATTTTTGCTGGCCAGTGATATGATAATGTGTTTAAAATTCTGTTGTTTCCACCTGGAGCCATTTTCCAATTGATTTAACTTATAGTTTAGAAATATACTCCTTTACATCAATGAAAGTAGTTTTAAACATTGTTTTGCTATGATAATTAATTCAAAATTGAATGTCTAAAATTTAGGCATTTTTTCTGGTCACCCTGTGGCACCTGCCAATCCTGCACCTCCTTGGGATCCCACTGTTAAGACATCCATTCCAACTATAATGGGCGGATCAAATAATCTTTGGCAGGGTTACGGAAAAGGAAGTTTCCCAAAAAACATCCGTTAGTTTTTAAAAAACTCTCTATTCACTTTTCTTCTAACTTTCTCCTGAACTAAGTCAAGTTCCTGGAGGCATCTATCCTACAGAGCGCTTAACTAACGATCTGAGGGTAATGAAGCCATTAAAACTATTGGGAATATGTCCGAAATGGCTGGGCATTCGTCATTTTTAGAAAAGTAATCTCCTCGGAAACTTCCTTTCCTCAAAAGCACGCAGCTCAGTATTCCGACTTTCTGCCTATTTCTGCTTTAGCTTTATGTCATCAAAGATCTCTTCGAACGCCTCCTTGTCCAATTCTAGGGTTCTAACTCTATCCCGCATTATATCTTTCTCTTCATGGGCTTGTAAAGCTTTTCGCATGCCAAAATCCACCTAGCTACAGTATATTGTTTCAAAAGCTTCAATGAACATAATTTAGGACTCAATTAGTTTTAAAATTTTGGTTTTATTGAAAAGAATTCCTAATGCTTTATCAGTTCTTTTTGTGAGTCACTATCACAATAGTCTTGTGGCACCTCTTGGGGTGCTTGCACTTCTTCTTGGGCCTGAATGTGCCACACCAGTTATTGCTCTTGGAGCAGCGCTTGGTTCCAGTGGAGGACGATTCGGTGGTTGTGGTGGTGGAAGAATCCGTCGTTGTCGTTGTAGTCGTCGTTGTTGCGGCGGTGGTTGTCGTTGTGGTGGCATCGCTGGTTGTAGCTGCCGAGGCCAACTGGATAGCCAGGACGATGAGGGCGATTACGAAGAGGTATTTCATTTTATGGCAAGTGATCAACTTGGTTTATGGCAAGAGGTTTATGAACTTGTGGCTTTTATACCAAAACTATACCTATTTATTTAAAAAAGTGATTTCCTCTTATGGTGGCTTACAATAAACAAGCGCGAATCACTAGAACTGATACTCATACCAATAATTGCTGTTAAAATAATTCACGCCCTGATAAAATAATCACACAAATCGGAACTTATTGGTAATTAAAACTGAAAAATCGAATCCGGCATTTGGAAGACCTTGAAGAAAAAAAAATTAAACCACAAGTAAATACCTTGGTTTCGACAAATACTTGGACAAAAAAGTTAGGATAATTTTTTTGTATAAAAATTAAATTCCTATTACTATTTGGAAAATTTTTAATGAATAAAACAACCTATCAGAATGTTTAAATAAATATTTGACGTTTTTTGACAGCTTTTGTTCTTTTCTTATTGAAAGTATTTTTTTTGTGCATTTTTTTTAAATATTTAAAATAACTGTCGAGTTTTATTCAAAATGAAATTTTTGAAACGTTATATTTTATGTAGCACCAAAGAATAAAATTCCTCATGTAGATCAATAGAGATAAAAATGCGTTTTTATTAGATATTGGATATATTTAGTTTATTTTCGAATAAGTTTTATTTCTGATTAGTTAAAATACATGTACAATGCTTATAATAATCCTTTGTAGCTTGTCCCTTAGGAATCGATACCACATTGATCTTTTTGCACCTATTAGACTGGTTGCACTTCTTGTGTATGAACGTTCCGCACCAGTCGGTTCACCACCAGCCTAGCTTCTTGCGATGCGCCTCCCGGAAGAGGTGGTGGTGAGTCTGAAGAGGCTTCTGGGATTGTTGCGGCTGCCGATGCCGCTGTGGTGGTGATGGTTGCAGTGGCATCGGTGGTGATGGTGAACCCAGTTCCGTTTCCGTTACAGTACAAAATACAATGTAATCTAAATTACATTGATTTTAAAAAAGTATATTGCTTCTATTTGTAATCTTTTTCTGGAGGATCTTGAACAGGGAAGACAAAAATCTCAATTTCGGTTTAAAGGTTTTTATTTGATATCAGAGTGTTAAGATTCAGCCCTTCCTGTGGGTCACCCTCACGATGGTCTTGTGACACTTCTTGGGGTGCTTGCACTTCTTCTTGGGCCTGAACGTGCCACACCAGTTGTTGCTCTTGGAGCAGCGCTTCGTTCCAGTGGAGGACGATTCGGTGGTTGTTGTTGTAGAAGAATCCGTCGTTGTCGTTGTAGTTGTCGTTGTTGCGGCGGTGGTTGTTGTGGTGGCATCACTGGTTGTAGCTGTCGAGGCTAATTGGATGGCCAAGGCGAGGAAGGCGACTACGAATAGATATTTCATGTCGATTTTTTTTTTTAATGTACTAATAATGTGGAGTAAATGATTTCGAACTCTTTCAGAGAGGGATGATCGAGTTTTGTGATCTATTGGACCATCACATGTGTTTTTATACTATTTTTTCTATTTCCGCATGAATTATTTATTTTCTACTGAGCAATTCAGTTATTTTGGTGAAGCAAACATGACAGAGATTTCCTTAGTGGATACAAACAAGATACTTGCGTAAACAAGTAATTAAATATTTTTAAATAAGTGGATGTAAGCGCCTCAGAGTATGCAGAACTTAAAACGCCTTAAAAAAATAAAAATGTCCAACAGAAAGTAAATTGACACAGCTTTGAATTTGAAAATAATTAGCTTTGTATCCCTAATTGTTCTGTCTAAAGTTAAAAGACTTTGTATAAAAACCTTTTTATGCAAATTTGAATTAATTCTTGTTAGCCCTCGGTCTATACAACTTAAGTTTGCCAGATCGGATAAGATGTTTAGAATTGGAATTTTCTCTGATTTTATTTTTAACTGATGGAGATATTCTATTAAACATCTTATTTGTTTCCTATAAAACCATGCAATTAGACAGACATTTGGCAGTCACTCTGGTATTATGCTTGCACTATAAAATGTGTTTATGGTTATTATTTCTTGAAATTTAATTTAATTTTAAACTCCGTATATTATGTCGTACTTCAGTTATTTATAATTGAAAAAAGGGCTTTGCTCTTATTAAAAGCCACACCAGTTGTTGCTCCTGAAGCAGTGCTTCAGGTGGTGGTGGAGTCGGAGGAGGCTTCTGTAGTGCTTGCATTAGCCGATGCCGCTGTGGTGTTTGGGGGGAAGCGGCCAACTAGAGGACCAGAGCGATCAGGGCGACTGCTAAAGTTACATTATCTTGGACGAATCTTTGAAACTGCCTTTACATGTGCTAAAATGCCTTTTATATAAATCCATGGCATCAAGAGAATGGTTGGATGTTAATGATTCTGATACATATTCTAAAAAGTAGCTAAATATTTGCTATATAAATATGGTAAAATATATAAACCTATAAAAATTTAAAAGCTCTTAATCAGCAGGTCCATTGAGGTTGCAACAAAAAGAGCAGTAAAGAGACTCCGGGAATTTCATATATTTTAAAATTTCTAATTTCAAGGTGAGAAATTAGGAAATGTTAATAATGTAAAGAAATGTTAATCTTCGAAGGGCTATACTATAATTTAAAACTGCATTTTTGACAAAAATAAATTTTTATCAAGAATACATACCTCATTGCTTCCATTAAAAATCTTTTTATAACAAACAAAAATCTCAATTTCGGTTGAAAGTTATTTATTTGATATCAGTGTTAAGATTTAGCCCTTCCTGTGGGTCACCCTCACGATGGTCTTGTGACACTTCTTGGGGTGCTTGCACTTCTTCTTGGGCCTGAACGTGCCACACCAGTTGTTGCTCTTGGAGCAGCGCTTCGTTCCAGTGGAGGACGATTCGGTGGTTGTTGTTGTAGAAGAATCCGTCGTTGTCGTTGTAGTTGTTGTTGCGGCGGTGGTTGTTGTGGTGGCATCACTGGTTGTTGCTGCAGAGGCAAATTGGATGGCCAAGGCGAGGAAGGCTACTACGAAAAGGTATTTCATGTCGGATGATCTTCGGGCTATGTTTTTCGAGCTTGTCGGGAAAGAGCCGATCGAATGATCTGATTATCTGCGCCAAGAATCAGGTCTTTTATACGGACTTTGACATTTCCGCTTCGGAATCATATTCCAAAAAAGTTTTTACAAAATATTTACGTCGCACATAAATATAACAAATATTTTCTGCTTGAGTGCTTCAAAATTGGAGTAAGCTCAAATAAGCAAATATTTATATGTTACAAACAAGCGATGAAGTTAATTATTTCTAAGACAGCTGTAATGTTCGCCCCATTTTTGGGTTTCCTATTTGGATTCAGATTATCGGAATCTTGTAGAATCTTTTTGAATACTTAAAAAACACTTGACATTGTGTGCACTTGTGTATTTTATTTACACTCGAATTTTGGTATGTGGACTCTTGCTCCTGCTCCTTCGACTCCTCTTTGGAGTGTAGGTCCCGCACCAGTCATTGCCCAGTGGTTGTTGTGGTGGAGGCGTTTGAACTGATTTCTCTGCGACTATATAAATCCAAAACTTCAAACCCCTTAATACGTAAATTGAAATTGTAAGTTCTGTTTCTATTCTGCTGGAGTGTAACTAAATATTTACTAACAGCGTATTATTCCCCTACCTTTCGAAACTGTGACGACAGATTCCTACAATATGTAATATTCTCACTTTGTAATGGTGGTTCGTCGCATCTTTTGAATAGTGTAATAGCTATATGTAATAGTTACACATATTTTTGATGATTCTGCGGGAGTTGTAGCTCCTTGTAGGTGTTAAGGCGCTGATCCTAAAGAATGGGGTAATTAAATTTCTTTGGTTAATTTTTCCGATCTTTTGAAATAGATAGATGGTAGATAAATAGATTGCCTCCTTGATGAATTAAATGTGTATCGAGTACCATCAGTTTCAATCACAAACTTGGTAAATCAAATTTCCGGTTGGTTCCAAAATAGTTAATATATTCGCTAAAAGGTGAATAAAAAATTTCATATTTAAAGAATATTAATAAAGAATAAAGAATATTAAATAGGCAAATGGAAATATATGTATAACTCGGGTAATACTTTGCAGATCTTTAAGTATTACACCTTCTCGATCTTAAAACTTCGAATATTTTGATATTCTACAGAATTCTATTGGAATTTGGGCCAATTTTTGCAATTTTTTAAGTGATATGATAATGTGTTTAAAATTCTGTTGTTTCCACCTGGAGCCATTTTCCAATTGATTTAACTTATAGTTTAGAAATATACTCCTTTACATCAATGAAAGTAGTTTTAAACATTGTTTTGCTATGATAATTAATTCAAAATTGAATGTCTAAAATTTAGGCATTTTTTCTGGTCACCCTGTGGCACCTGCCAATCCTGCACCTCCTTGGGATCCCACTGTTAAGACATCCATTCCAACTATAATGGGCGGATCAAATAATCTTTGGCAGGGTTACGGAAAAGGAAGTTTCCCAAAAAACATCCGTTAGTTTTTAAAAAACTCTCTATTCACTTTTCTTCTAACTTTCTCCTGAACTAAGTCAAGTTCCTGGAGGCATCTATCCTACAGAGCGCTTAACTAACGATCTGAGGGTAATGAAGCCATTAAAACTATTGGGAATATGTCCGAAATGGCTGGGCATTCGTCATTTTTAGAAAAGTAATCTCCTCGGAAACTTCCTTTCCTCAAAAGCACGCAGCTCAGTATTCCGACTTTCTGCCTATTTCTGCTTTAGCTTTATGTCATCAAAGATCTCTTCGAACGCCTCCTTGTCCAATTCTAGGGTTCTAACTCTATCCCGCATTATATCTTTCTCTTCATGGGCTTGTAAAGCTTTTCGCATGCCAAAATCCACCTAGCTACAGTATATTGTTTCAAAAGCTTCAATGAACATAATTTAGGACTCAATTAGTTTTAAAATTTTGGTTTTATTGAAAAGAATTCCTAATGCTTTATCAGTTCTTTTTGTGAGTCACTATCACAATAGTCTTGTGGCACCTCTTGGGGTGCTTGCACTTCTTCTTGGGCCTGAATGTGCCACACCAGTTATTGCTCTTGGAGCAGCGCTTGGTTCCAGTGGAGGACGATTCGGTGGTTGTGGTGGTGGAAGAATCCGTCGTTGTCGTTGTAGTCGTCGTTGTTGCGGCGGAGGTTGTCGTTGTGGTGGCATCGCTGGTTGTAGCTGCCGAGGCCAACTGGATAGCCAGGACGATGAGGGCGATTACGAAGAGGTATTTCATTTTATGGCAAGTGATCAACTTGGTTTATGGCAAGAGGTTTATGAACTTGTGGCTTTTATACCAAAACTATACCTATTTATTTAAAAAAGTGATTTCCTCTTATGGTGGCTTACAATAAACAAGCGCGAATCACTAGAACTGATACTCATACCAATAATTGCTGTTAAAATAATTCACGCCCTGATAAAATAATCACACAAATCGGAACTTATTGGTAATTAAAACTGAAAAATCGAATCCGGCATTTGGAAGACCTTGAAGAAAAAAAAATTAAACCACAAGTAAATACCTTGGTTTCGACAAATACTTGGACAAAAAAGTTAGGATAATTTTTTTGTATAAAAATTAAATTCCTATTACTATTTGGAAAATTTTTAATGAATAAAACAACCTATCAGAATGTTTAAATAAATATTTGACGTTTTTTGACAGCTTTTGTTCTTTTCTTATTGAAAGTATTTTTTTTGTGCATTTTTTTTAAATATTTAAAATAACTGTCGAGTTTTATTCAAAATGAAATTTTTGAAACGTTATATTTTATGTAGCACCAAAGAATAAAATTCCTCATGTAGATCAATAGAGATAAAAATGCGTTTTTATTAGATATTGGATATATTTAGTTTATTTTCGAATAAGTTTTATTTCTGATTAGTTAAAATACATGTACAATGCTTATAATAATCCTTTGTAGCTTGTCCCTTAGGAATCGATACCACATTGATCTTTTTGCACCTATTAGACTGGTTGCACTTCTTGTGTATGAACGTTCCGCACCAGTCGGTTCACCACCAGCCTAGCTTCTTGCGATGGGCCTCCCGGAAGAGGTGGTGGTGAGTCTGAAGAGGCTTCTGGGATTGTTGCGGCTGCCGATGCCGCTGTGGTGGTGATGGTTGCAGTGGCATCGGTGGTGATGGTGAACCCAGTTCCGTTTCCGTTACAGTACAAAATACAATGTAATCTAAATTACATTGATTTTAAAAAAGTATATTGCTTCTATTTGTAATCTTTTTCTTAAGGATCTTGAACAGGGAAGACAAAAATCTCAATTTCGGTTTAAAGGTTTTTATTTGATATCAGAGTGTTAAGATTCAGCCCTTCCTGTGGGTCACCCTCACGATGGTCTTGTGACACTTCTTGGGGTGCTTGCACTTCTTCTTGGGCCTGAACGTGCCACACCAGTTGTTGCTCTTGGAGCAGCGCTTCGTTCCAGTGGAGGACGATTCGGTGGTTGTTGTTGTAGAAGAATCCGTCGTTGTCGTTGTAGTTGTCGTTGTTGCGGCGGTGGTTGTTGTGGTGGCATCACTGGTTGTAGCTGTCGAGGCTAATTGGATGGCCAAGGCGAGGAAGGCGACTACGAATAGATATTTCATGTCGATTTTTTTTTTTAATGTACTAATAATGTGGAGTAAATGATTTCGAACTCTTTCAGAGAGGGATGATCGAGTTTTGTGATCTATTGGACCATCACATGTGTTTTTATACTATTTTTTCTATTTCCGCATGAATTATTTATTTTCTACTGAGCAATTCAGTTATTTTGGTGAAGCAAACATGACAGAGATTTCCTTAGTGGATACAAACAAGATACTTGCGTAAACAAGTAATTAAATATTTTTAAATAAGTGGATGTAAGCGCCTCAGAGTATGCAGAACTTAAAACGCCTTAAAAAAATAAAAATGTCCAACAGAAAGTAAATTGACACAGCTTTGAATTTGAAAATAATTAGCTTTGTATCCCTAATTGTTCTGTCTAAAGTTAAAAGACTTTGTATAAAAACCTTTTTATGCAAATTTGAATTAATTCTTGTTAGCCCTCGGTCTATACAACTTAAGTTTGCCAGATCGGATAAGATGTTTAGAATTGGAATTTTCTCTGATTTTATTTTTAACTGATGGAGATATTCTATTAAACATCTTATTTGTTTCCTATAAAACCATGCAATTAGACAGACATTTGGCAGTCACTCTGGTATTATGCTTGCACTATAAAATGTGTTTATGGTTATTATTTCTTGAAATTTAATTTAATTTTAAACTCCGTATATTATGTCGTACTTCAGTTATTTATAATTGAAAAAAGGGCTTTGCTCTTATTAAAAGCCACACCAGTTGTTGCTCCTGAAGCAGTGCTTCAGGTGGTGGTGGAGTCGGAGGAGGCTTCTGTAGTGCTTGCATTAGCCGATGCCGCTGTGGTGTTTGGGGGGAAGCGGCCAACTAGAGGACCAGAGCGATCAGGGCGACTGCTAAAGTTACATTATCTTGGACGAATCTTTGAAACTGCCTTTACATGTGCTAAAATGCCTTTTATATAAATCCATGGCATCAAGAGAATGGTTGGATGTTAATGATTCTGATACATATTCTAAAAAGTAGCTAAATATTTGCTATATAAATATGGTAAAATATATAAACCTATAAAAATTTAAAAGCTCTTAATCAGCAGGTCCATTGAGGTTGCAACAAAAAGAGCAGTAAAGAGACTCCGGGAATTTCATATATTTTAAAATTTCTAATTTCAAGGTGAGAAATTAGGAAATGTTAATAATGTAAAGAAATGTTAATCTTCGAAGGGCTATACTATAATTTAAAACTGCATTTTTGACAAAAATAAATTTTTATCAAGAATACATACCTCATTGCTTCCATTAAAAATCTTTTTATAACAAACAAAAATCTCAATTTCGGTTGAAAGTTATTTATTTGATATCAGTGTTAAGATTTAGCCCTTCCTGTGGGTCACCCTCACGATGGTCTTGTGACACTTCTTGGGGTGCTTGCACTTCTTCTTGGGCCTGAACGTGCCACACCAGTTGTTGCTCTTGGAGCAGCGCTTCGTTCCAGTGGAGGACGATTCGGTGGTTGTTGTTGTAGAAGAATCCGTCGTTGTCGTTGTAGTTGTTGTTGCGGCGGTGGTTGTTGTGGTGGCATCACTGGTTGTTGCTGCAGAGGCAAATTGGATGGCCAAGGCGAGGAAGGCTACTACGAAAAGGTATTTCATGTCGGATGATCTTCGGGCTATGTTTTTCGAGCTTGTCGGGAAAGAGCCGATCGAATGATCTGATTATCTGCGCCAAGAATCAGGTCTTTTATACGGACTTTGACATTTCCGCTTCGGAATCATATTCCAAAAAAGTTTTTACAAAATATTTACGTCGCACATAAATATAACAAATATTTTCTGCTTGAGTGCTTCAAAATTGGAGTAAGCTCAAATAAGCAAATATTTATATGTTACAAACAAGCGATGAAGTTAATTATTTCTAAGACAGCTGTAATGTTCGCCCCATTTTTGGGTTTCCTATTTGGATTCAGATTATCGGAATCTTGTAGAATCTTTTTGAATACTTAAAAAACACTTGACATTGTGTGCACTTGTGTATTTTATTTACACTCGAATTTTGGTATGTGGACTCTTGCTCCTGCTCCTTCGACTCCTCTTTGGAGTGTAGGTCCCAGTCATTGCCCTTCCAGCAGAGCCTTTTGCCATGGTGGGTCTTCTCAGTGGTTGTTGTGGTGGAGGCGTTTGAACTGATTTCTCTGCGACTATATAAATCCAAAACTTCAAACCCCTTAATACGTAAATTGAAATTGTAAGTTCTGTTTCTATTCTGCTGGAGTGTAACTAAATATTTACTAACAGCGTATTATTCCCCTACCTTTCGAAACTGTGACGACAGATTCCTACAATATGTAATATTCTCACTTTGTAATGGTGGTTCGTCGCATCTTTTGAATAGTGTAATAGCTATATGTAATAGTTACACATATTTTTGATGATTCTGCGGGAGTTGTAGCTCCTTGTAGGTGTTAAGGCGCTGATCCTAAAGAATGGGGTAATTAAATTTCTTTGGTTAATTTTTCCGATCTTTTGAAATAGATAGATGGTAGATAAATAGATTGCCTCCTTGATGAATTAAATGTGTATCGAGTACCATCAGTTTCAATCACAAACTTGGTAAATCAAATTTCCGGTTGGTTCCAAAATAGTTAATATATTCGCTAAAAGGTGAATAAAAAATTTCATATTTAAAGAATATTAATAAAGAATAAAGAATATTAAATAGGCAAATGGAAATATATGTATAACTCGGGTAATACTTTGCAGATCTTTAAGTATTACACCTTCTCGATCTTAAAACTTCGAATATTTTGATATTCTACAGAATTCTATTGGAATTTGGGCCAATTTTTGCAATTTTTTAAGTGATATGATAATGTGTTTAAAATTCTGTAGTTTCCACCTGGAGCCATTTTCCAATTGATTTAACTTATAGTTTAGAAATATACTCCTTTACATCATTGAAAGTAGTTTTAAACATTGTTTTGCTATGATAATTAATTCAAAATTGAATGTCTAAAATTTAGGCATTTTTTCTGGTCACCCTGTGGCACCTGCCAATCCTGCACCTCCTTGGGATCCCACTGTTAAGACATCCATTCCAACTATAATGGGCGGATCAAATAATCTTTGGCAGGGTTACGGAAAAGGAAGTTTCCCAAAAAACATCCGTTAGTTTTTAAAAAACTCTCTATTCACATTTCTTCTAACTTTCTCCTGAACTAAGTCAAGTTCCTGGAGGCATCTATCCTACAGAGCGCTTAACTAACGATCTGAGGGTAATGAAGCCATTAAAACTATTGGGAATATGTCCGAAATGGCTGGGCATTCGTCATTTTTAGAAAAGTAATCTCCTCGGAAACTTCCTTTCCTCAAAAGCACGCAGCTCAGTATTCCGACTTTCTGCCTATTTCTGCTTTAGCTTTATGTCATCAAAGATCTCTTCGAACGCCTCCTTGTCCAATTCTAGGGTTCTAACTCTATCCCGCATTATATCTTTCTCTTCATAGGCTTGTAAAGCTTTTCGCATGCCAAAATCCACCTAGCTACAGTAGTACAGTTTCAAAAGCTTCAATGAACATAATTTTGGACTCAATTAGTTTTAAAATTTTGGTTTTATTGAAAAGAATTCCTAATGCTTTATCAGTTCTTTTTGTGAGTCACTATCACAATAGTCTTGTGGCACCTCTTGGGGTGCTTGCACTTCTTCTTGGGCCTGAATGTGCCACACCAGTTATTGCTCTTGGAGCAGCGCTTGGTTCCAGTGGAGGACGATTCGGTGGTTGTGGTGGTGGAAGAATCCGTCGTTGTCGTTGTAGTCGTCGTTGTTGCGGCGGTGGTTGTCGTTGTGGTGGCATCGCTGGTTGTAGCTGCCGAGGCCAACTGGATAGCCAGGACGATGAGGGCGATTACGAAGAGGTATTTCATTTTATGGCAAGTGATCAACTTGGTTTATGGCAAGAGGTTTATGAACTTGTGGCTTTTATACCAAAACTATACCTATTTATTTAAAAAAGTGATTTCCTCTTATGGTGGCTTATAATAAACAAGCGCGAATCACTAGAACTGATACTCAAACCAATAATTGCTGTTCAAATAATTCACGCCCTGATAAAATAATCACACAAATCGGAACTTATTGGTAATTAAAACTTAAAAATCGAATCCGGCATTTGGAAGACCTTGAAGAAAAAAAAATTAAACCACAAGTAAATACCTTGGTTTCGACAAAAACTTGGACAAAAAAGTTAGGATAATTTTTTTGTATAAAAATTAAATTCCTATTACTATTTGGAAAATTTTTAATGAATAAAAAAACCTATCAGAATGTTTAAATAAATATTTGACGTTTTTTGACAGCTTTTGTTCTTTCTTATTGAAAGTATTTTTTTTGTGCATTTTTTTTAAATATTTAAAATAACTGTCGAGTTTTATTCAAAATGAAATTTTTGAAACGTTATATTTTATGTAGCACCAAAGAATAAAATTCCTCATGTAGATCAATAGAGATAAAAATGCGTTTTTATTAGATATTGGATATATTTAGTTTATTTTCGAATAAGTTTTATTTCTGATTAGTTAAAATACATGTACAATGCTTATAATAATCCTTTGTAGCTTGTCCCTTAGGAATCGATACCACATTGATCTTTTTGCACCTATTAGACTGGTTGCACTTCTTGTGTATGAACGTTCCGCACCAGTCGGTTCACCACCAGCCTAGCTTCTTGCGATGGGCCTCCCGGAAGAGGTGGTGGTGAGTCTGAAGAGGCTTCTGGGATTGTTGCGGCTGCCGATGCCGCTGTGGTGGTGATGGTTGCAGTGGCATCGGTGGTGATGGTGAACCCAGTTCCGTTTCCGTTACAGTACAAAATACATTGTAATCTAAATTACATTGATTTTAAAAAAGTATATTGCTTCTATTTGTAATCTTTTTCTTAAGGATCTTGAACAGGGAAGACAAAAATCTCAATTTCGGTTTAAAGGTTTTTATTTGATATCAGAGTGTTAAGATTCAGCCCTTCCTGTGGGTCACTCTCACGATGGTCTTGTGACACCTCTTGGGGTGCTTGCACTTCTTCTTGGGCCTGAACGTGCCACACCAGTTGTTGCTCTTGGAGCAGCGCTTTGTTCCAGTGGAGGACGATTCGGTGGTTGTTGTTGTAGAAGAATCCGTCGTTGTCGTTGTAGTTGTCGTTGTTGCGGCGGTGGTTGTTGTGGTGGCATCACTGGTTGTAGCTGTCGAGGCTAATTGGATGGCCAAGGCGAGGAAGGCTACTACGAAAAGGTATTTCATCTCGGATGATCTTTGGGCTACGTTTTTCTAGCTTGTCGGGAAAGAGCCGATCGAATGATCTGATTATCTGCGCCAAGAATCAGGTCTTTTATATGGACTTTGAATTTCCGCTTCGGAATCATATTTCAAAAAAGTTTTTACAAAATATTTACATCGAACATAAATATAATACAAAATATAAATATAATAAAACAAATATTCTCTGGTTGAGTGCTTCAACATTGGCGTAAGCTCAAATAAGCAAATATTTATATGGTACAAATAAGCGATGAAGTTAATTATTTCTAAGTCGGCTGTAACGTACGCCCCATTTTTGGGGTTCCTATTTGGATTCAAATTATGTTGTAGAATCTTGTTGAATACTTAAAAAACACTTGACATTGTGTGTACTTGTGTATTTTATTTAAACTGGAATTTCGGTACTTTAGCCATGTCTTCTGCGGGTCACTCTAACAACCTTTAACGTGCACTTTCTACTCTTGCTCCTGCTCCTCCGACTCCTCTTTGGAGTGCCGCACCAGTCATTGCCCCTCCAGAAGAGCTTATTGCCATGATGGGTGTTCTCAGTGGTTCTTGTTGCATCGGTGGTGGCCGTGGTGGTTGCGTCCGTTGTCGTGGTGGTTGTGTTGGTGGCGTTGGACGAGGTGCTGTTACTGGAGGTTGCTTTTCAAGCCAACTGAAAGAAGGTACATCTTCATCTTGGTACTTCATCTTGGGAGAAAGTTTTGAACTAAAATATCTGTATAAATCGGATCAAACTTGGCTGATCTTCATATGTTATGTATGTATGCACGATCTTAAAACTTTGAATACTTTCATATGTAGTAGGACTGGTAATTTTGCCAAATTTTCGAAATTTTTCAAGAGATCAACAATTTTACCAATTTGTTATACCCTTGCAGAGGGTATTATAATTTTGGTCAAAAGTGTGCAACGCAGTGAAGGAGACATTAAATTTCATAAGGATCATTCAACTATATCCTATAGCTGTCATAGAACGATCGGAATCGGCATAATTTTGGTGTTTTTTAAGTTAGAAAGATGGGAATGGGATTCTATTTTGGACAAAATAATCTGATTTGCCAAATTTCATAAGGATCAGCCGACTATATCCTATAGCTGCCATAAAACTGAACGATTGGAATTGGCATAACTTTGCTGTTTTTTAAGTTAGAAAGATGGGACTTTGTACAGATTCCATTTTGGACAAAATACTCTGAATTGCCAAATTTCATAGGGATCGGCCAACTATATCTAATAGCCGCCATATAACTGAAAGATCGAAAATGACACAACTGCAAGGGTATATAAACTTCGGCTCCACCCGAAGTTAGCTTTCCTTTCTTGTTTTTAAATATTTTTAGACGCTGTTAATTGACGCAAAATATTTTTTGACGAGGAAAATGTTTCTCTTATTCATAAAAGGAATTTTCGAATCGGAGCTTGCAGTTGAGTAGCAGCTTACATTATTTTATATATATCGGATCGTATATATTCGGCCGATCCTTATGGTAATTTCACCATCAGTCCAATTTTCTAATGAAAATATTGGAAATAGGCCCACGAATCTTTAAAAATAGCAAGGTTGCGAGGAAATTTGGCAGATCGGCAGATTAGGTTGCCCAAAATGGAATCCGTCGAAAGTCCGATCATTCTAACTTAAAAAAAACCAATGTTAAGGCATTTCCGATCAATCAGTTATATGACAGCTATATACTACTACTATATCCTAGTCGACCGATCTCAGCCGTTCCGAGTTACATATATAGTGACAGCAAATAAAAGAAGGGTGTTAGCAAAGCTTCAAGTCCATAGATTTAAACCAGAGAGACAAGTTTGAGTAGAAACAGACAGAGGGAAAGAAGGGCAGAGGGACATGCTTATATCGACGCAAAATGTGATTAAAATAATTATACTTTATAGGGTCAGAGAAGTCTCCTTCACTGCGTTGCACACTTTTAACAAAAATTACAATCCCTAAATGAATAAATTACATTACAATAGTAATAGTATGAGTATTTCCACTGTCTAATTGCATTTCTTCTAACATTCTTCTGACATTTCTTTCTTTTCTGGATACAGCATTGTCCGCAAGTTTGTCTACGAGCGAAAAATGGCCAAGATGGAGGAGCTTAAGGGCCACTGCCATAGAGGAATAGCGCTAATGAAGAGCCGCAGGCAAAACAGGCAGCAAAGGAAGAATCTTGACACAGAAGAAAGCACTTGAGACCCCCGCCAATTGCAAATGAAGTAAACATGGACGAGAAAACGACGAATAAACGGGAGCAAAACCAAGAAGACCCTACAAAAGAATCGCAGGAACAAGTTGACGAGTTATTGAGATGCTCCATTAATTTAATTTGAATAAGTTCCAACATTTTTAAAGTGGCAAATGGAAAAAAACATAGACCACACCTTCCAAACTACATTTTTCTTCTACTTCTTGGGTGCGGTGATGCCCTCTAATTGGGCCTTCAGCTGGGCATTCGTCTTTTTCAGGAATGTAATCTCCTCGGTAAACTTCTTCTCCTCAGAAGCCCGCAGCTCAGCATTCCGACGTTCTGCCTGTTCCTGCTTCAGCTTCATGTCAGCAATGATCTCTTCGAGCGCCTCCTTGTCCAGCTCTAGGGTCTTCACACGATCCCGCAGCATTTCCTTCTCTTCATGGGCTTGTAGAGCTTTTCGCATGCCGAAAGCCACAGAACTGCAGTATAGGGTTTCATAGGCCTCCATGGACATGGCGATCTCATCGCGGATGCGAAGCAACAAAAGGCCACGTTCTGAGCAGTTGATAGTCACCTGGCGAATGATTTCGTCTGAAGAGAGGTTGGGAATGTAGCTAACTAACAACGGAGAAAATTCAAACCTGGCTCTTACCGAAACACTGCGAGTAAAGCTCACGCCGCACAGGACAAATACCCGTTTCGCGAGCCTGGGTCTGTTGTAGCCTTGTGTCCAGCATCTCCTGGAGATTAATCACATCCTGACGCGTGGCTGGGGTGCTGGACACCGACTGTTGCCATAGCTGACCATCTTCCTCCCAGCATCGTGGCGGTAAAATGGAGTTCAAAATTTCTTCAGTTTCCTTTTTGGTATCTAGTAATGCTCCTGCTGTTTGTGGTCTTTTCATCTCAATCTCAGTCAGTGGGGCACCCTTTTTGTCCGGGTGCTTGACCACCAGCACCGGATTGTTGTAGCGCACCAGGGTCTGGAACTGACCCACACTGGTTATGTCTAGTTCATCCATTGCGATCCTGTTATGTCCTTTTACAATATAAATTGAATCGCCTTTTTGCTGATAGCAAAGCTTGTGTGTTTTGAGGGGATATGTTTAATTTGTTCAACGATTTTCTTGATTGTTATATCGAAAATGCCTGTGCTGGGAAAAATTGTAAAAGGGTGTTTATTGTTCTCCCTGCTAAAGGTAGCAACATGAAAAACCGGGCAACCAAAATGTTTCATGGTTACGATGCTTCTGGTAACAAATATCAACAGGTGCGACGAGAAGAAAAATCCAACTTGTGGCGGCCACAGGTAGCACCCCATTTTAATGTAAAACAATGTTAAATTAGTTATTCATATAATATATTTGATGTAAATGCAAACACAAATGAGTTTCTGGCTCTGTCCGTGAGGACCTGGACAGCGGTCAATGGTAACTTAATTCGTTGCACGATTCCAATTCTCTCCAACTTAAAATTATGAACTTATAAGTATGAGCAAGTTTGGCTAATTAAACTATAATCTATTGAGCTAAGTGTTAGCGGCACAACTAAATATAATACGGAATTGGAAGAGCAAATAATTTAGTCTTTTTAGTGGTACAACTTAGGCTGTCGTTTAAACTAATATCGCGGAAATATTCGAGTAGACTGAACCGTGTAGGTGCAAATGCAAATGCAGATGTACATTAGTAACTCTTACATATTCATATCGTTTCATTACGGCTAGACATTGTCAATATATAATAGTACATATATATTATTGTCATTATTTATGCGGGAGAATTTCCATTATGGGTTCTTGAATTTCTGTCCTGGGTTCTAGTTAAACGCTGGCTTACCAGTTACAACTACGCTATATATATATTTACGTTGTCGATAATAAGTATTTGCAAAGTGCCTATGTACGTGTCTAGAATATTTGATGGTGTATACGCTACGGCGGACTCAAAGATGCAACGGAACCAATTCGGTTGAAAAAACCACGACAAACTAAACGATACACAGCTACTACATAATTTACACATCGCCTGGGGCAGCTGCTGCTCGACCCGACAAGGCTTAGATGAGCTCGGCCACTGCATCGTCGCCGTCCCGGATGGGGGCCTGGAATGTAGATCCCGTAAACTCGTAAAGCTGTAAAGGAATACAAATATTTAGCTTTTGCAAATAAATGCTGACGCTTTTCTCACCGAAGGCGCTCGATTGTTGCGCAGTGTGGCGTAGTCCGCGAACTCGTTCATGTGTGGATCAACGCGGGCCAGGAGCAACCCGGCACCAGCCACACCACCGGCACTAGCCCCACCACTGCGCATAGACCCACTGCCAGCTCCACCGGTGAGACGATTCTGGTTGTTCCGGGGCTGAATGGTGGCGTAGGTGTTATCCACCGATTGACCCACATGGTCGACCACCGGTAGGCAGCGGTGGTCCAGCTGGCCCGGCGCCTCCGAGTTAGAGATATGGTCAGGCTCCGAGAAGACCTGCATAGTCAGCTCTTGCTCCTCATAGAGCTTAAGTTTTCTGTAAAATATATATTAATAAGGAGAGCTCATGGGACTGGGAATCAAGTACTGACTGTTCAATCCACAGTGGATTCTCGGTTGTGTTGAGGTCCTCAATAATCTGCTTTTTAATCAGAGCCTCCTTTCGTCGTGTTTCCACCGGAACGGAAAGATTCCAGTGCTTGAGGCAGCAACAGAGCACAATGAAACTGATGACACCCACGAACAACACTATGACCAGAGCTACCAAACCAGCTACGGCCAAATCAAACTCATCCTGGACAATGGCTATGTAAGCCGGGACAACATTCTCTATGGCAAAGCCGGCATAGTAATCCTGAAAGACAAAATAATTCTTTGAATGCTGATAAGAATAATTATGTTTAACACAACCTTCAAGTAGTCATAGTTCCTGTCGATATCCTTGAGTATCTCATCAACCGGAGCAATCTGCTGGGTTTTTGGGTCTACGGCATGGAAGTATAGATCGCACCAGTCCATGCGAATGCGACCAATGGAGTCTAAATGGAAACGGATCTCATCCACGATAATCCGATGCTGGGTGGCGTTTCGCAGCTCGGCTATAATCTCTTCCTGCTCCTGATAGACCTCTTCGGGAGGACGGGAAAGAATCACCCGGACCAGTTGAGTTCCATCAAATACCCATATCTATATAAACAAGTTACAAAAATACATATATAATCGAAGAGGATTTGCAATTTTCCCTCTAACACTCACATTAACTTTGGTGCTGGCCGAGCGCTGCGGTTGCTCTAGCTCGCGGGCAATGATCTCCAACTCGAAGTGGTCCTGGTTGTACTCGGCCATTATGGTGTTGGCTGTGATTCGGCCATCTTGCGAAATGGCGAACGGGCTGGGAACAATCGATCCCGTGGCCTTGCTGGCACCAAACTTGTACAGATTGGAGGCCACGATCATGTACTCGATCTTGGCGTTCTTTCCCTGATCTGCGTCCGTGGCATTTACGAGGGCAATAGCAGCTCCCATTTTAGCGTTGGCATTGACGCCGGCATAGTATATAGGTTTTTCGAACACGGGCGGATTATCATTCACATCCAGCACGGTGATGGCCACCTTGGCCACAGTGTTGTCCCGGTTCAGGGTCTTGATGGAGAAGGATGCCCTTTCCTCTTCGGAGATGTGCAGGTCCGCCTTAATACTGGCCAAGATGTACAGCGTGTAAGAGTCAGTCTGTTCCCGGTCGAGGCTCTTGTTGGTGTAAATGTCCCCCGTGAGTTTGTCCACATAGAATGCCCCATCCTCGTTGCCCAACAGCATATAGTAAAAAATGTCCCGGTTGTGCTTGCTCCTAGAGGCTGCCTGGATGTGACCGATCTTAACATCCCGGCCGCTGTTCTCATTGATCGACACCTTGTAGGGATTAGAGGCATCGGGAAACTCCGGGCGGTTCTCGTTCGCATCCACAATACTGACGCTTAGAAGACGCAGAGATTCGAAAGGCGGATTTCCGGCATCTCGTGCCACCAGAATAATATCGTAGCTAGGAATTAATTAAGAATTAAATAAAGTTACTTTAATAGAAGTTTCATCAAGGGATCTTACTTGGCTCTGTTCTTGCGATTCAGCTGGGTTCTGGCTCGCAGTTCTCCCGTAACTTCATCAATTTTGAACTCTCCCGTTTGCTGTTCATTCCTGTTGTTTACCTGCAGGTGGTAACTGATCTTCCCGTTCTCATCCGTGTCGTTGTCCGCTGCCTTCACAGTCAGGAGAAGATAATCTGGCTGGACAATGTCTCCGGGAATCTCAATAGTGGCATTGGACAGGGCGGGAATCAAGAACTCCGGCTTATGGCGATTGACTTTCAGAACTGTAATGGTAGCTTTGGCCGTGCTTTCCATGGTACCAGATCCCTGGGTGTCCCGCGCCGAGATGGTAAGCTCATAGACTCCGTGCTTTCCAGCCAAACTCTGAGCAGGATAGACTATACCCGACTGGGCATCTAGTTTAAATAGCGCCATTTCGTTGCCGGCCGTTATTATATAGCGCACGTCGCCATAAAGACCCTCATCCTGGTCGATGGCCTGGACCTGTAGCAGTGCAGCGGGGGGCTGATAGGCGGCATTCTCAGCCACCGTAGAGTTGTAGACATCACGTGTAAAAATAGGCGCATTGTCGTTTACATCCAGGATGTTAATGTGGATCTTTAAGGGATAGACTTCAGTAAAAAAGAAGTAGTATTTATTGTTATTACTCACCGTAGCGGTTGCTGATTTTTGGACGGTGGCAGGAGCCTTATCTTGGGCCACTACCGAGAGAGTTAGCTCCTTGATCTGCTCGCGATCTAGTATGGAGGAGTTGGCCACCATCACGTTGCCCGTATAGGCATCAATGCTAAAGTATTTGTTGTTCTCGCCTATCAGCGTGTACGTGATCTCACCGAAGACGCCCACATCGCCATCATGGGCCTCCACTTTGCCGGCCACTGTGCCCCGCGGGGAATTCTCCGTAATATTGAAGTAGTAGTCCGACTGGGTAAACTTCGGTTCGTTGTCGTTTAAGTTAATAATGTCCACGACCACATCAGCGGTGGCTGTGAGGGCAGGCACACCGGTGTCGCTGACGGTGGCCAGGAACTTCACTTCCTTCACCGCCTCGTAATCCAATTGTGCAATGGTGTATATCATTCCGGTGGTCTGGTTGATGGCAAAGTAATCATTTGCGCTTATATTATACTCGCCAATGCTGGAGTCCTCGTCAGTGGCCTGCAACGTGGTGAGCACGGTGCCGATGGGCTGCTCCTCCACCATTTGCAGCTTTATTTGGGGTTGCTCCACACTCCACGGGGCATTAAATCGCTATAAAAGATAAAAAGTGTACTCTACAGTGAAGGCTGTAACTTAGAAATACATAATACCAAATTGCTTTAAAATTTATTGCTTTGGTTATAAAGTCAAAATTATTAAATAAAATACAATTTGGAAGCACTCTACGAAAAATATGAATGATATATCCTACTCCAAGCTCAAGCTGCTCTTCATCAACGTCTTCAACATACTCCATAATGCGGCCTATTTGAATGTCTATCGCTTATATTCCGACATAAGAAACGTTAAAGTGGAGGTTGACAAATCAGAACAAGAGACTTGGATCCGAGAGATCTTCATATTTCTCATCACTGGCCTCGTTGTGGTGCGATTTTTACTGTGTTTTGTGGGCCTGGCTGCGAGCATTGTGGCCATGTGAGTAGATAGCCAGTGCCCTAGCTTATCGTTGACGCCCGCTTTTCAGCTATCCCATCTTGACCAACTCCCAGGCCGAGCTGCTGATGCCCACGGTCATTGTTCAGACCGTTGACAACGTCGTTCTGAACCTCTACGAGATGATGTTGGGCTATGGAAGCCTCTGCTTCCTCTACCCCACCAGCACGCCAGTCTTTGTCTTCTTTCTTGCCAAATTAAGCCTCAAGATTGCCCTGAGCATATCCGTTTTGTAGGTGTCCTCCGTAGAAACAGAGCCTATATTAAACTTGTTCCCTTTTTCTGTAGGAACATATACTCGGACCAACACAGCCACTTGGCTAATTTGGGCAGTTTTCAGGAGGAAATGTCTAGCTTAGAGCCAGATAGTATTGACGAGATCGAGCTAACTAACCAAAATTTGATCTCTTAGACGAGAATATACAAACGCAAAATTTAATAAAAAAAATGAAGTTTACTCACCGGTGGATTCTTATTGACATCTATAATCTGAATAATCAGCAGACCACGGCCCTGAAAGGAAGAAATCTTTCTTTGAAAACCGAAAAGATACTTTATAAGCTTGAGCATCCTACCTGTTGGACGTTGGGAGCTGTACTATCTGTAACCAGGACATTGATGCGCATAACGGCAAACAGATTGCGGTCGAGCTGCTTGTTAACAAGGACCTTTCCGTTCCTGGCGATGGCGAAGAACTCCTTGAATTGATCGTTGTGCGGCAGTTCCTTGCCCTCCTTGTCAATGGCAGTGATATCGTCGGTGGCGGCGAATTCCAAGGCGTTGTGACTGGCCACATCAGGATCAAGGGCAATTAAAGTGTGCACCAGCTGCCCAGGCGGGGCATCTGCTCGCACCTCGGCGTGCTGAGTGGCAGGCACGAAGTAGGGATCCTTGTCATTGCTGTTCTGGACGTTGATCGTCAAAGTGGCGGTCCCGGTGAGACTGGGGGTGCCCAGATCGGAAGCCTGCACCTGCAGCTGGTAGGTGTTGCGGCGATCAAAGTCAAGTTTGCGGGAAACGAACACCTGGCCAGTGCGCTCATCAATGCCGAAGTCGTCGAAACTGCCTTGCTGGATGCGGTAGCGCAGTTCCGCATTTTTACCGGTGTCCAAGTCCGTGGCGTGCACCCGCTCCACGCTTGTTCCGATCTCCGAGTTCTCCTCGATCACCGCATTGTAGGATTCCTGATCGAAGCTAGGAACATGGTTGTTCACATCCCTCACGGTGATGTTAACCCCGCAGCTGGCCGTGAAGAGTCCGTCATGGGCCTCCACCACAAAGATTAGCTGGTCGCTGTTCAGGTTGGTCACGTCCAAGCTGGCATTCGGACGGATACTGATCTGGCCACTTTCGCGGTCAATGTCGAAAATGCTCTCCACCTGCTCGGATCCTCGGATCCTGTAGCTAATGCTGGACATTGTGTCCGCATCGCGGGCCTTCACAATCAGAGGGGAGTCAAAAACCACAGATCCTTCGTCCACACTCGCCCTGTACAGAGGGCTTTCGCAAACGGGAGGCGAGTCGTTGGCATCCGTAACGGAAATTCGTAGGGAAACCACGGATGTGGAGCCGCTTCCGTTATCATCGGTGGCCTGTGGAGAAATTGTTAGTCAGTCTCTATTTCATTTTAATTAGGTTGGAGTTTAATATATCACCTTTCACATAGGGAATATGTCTCATAAATAAACTATATTATATACTCATTTATAACATAACTTCAGTTCTATTTTTTAAAATTACAATTAATTATAACAAGAGAGAAAAACTAACTCTGGCACCGCTTGATACCCTTGCAGTAGGCTCATATTGTTCATATTGTAGGATAATATCAATGCAGAAATAGTATTTAAAAGGGTTTACATCCTCTAAAAGTGTTTGTTAGCCACCTCATACACAAATATATTTGATGTACATATAAATCAAGTTTATTATTGGTTGCCCGCGGCAATACAACTTTGTTTACCTTGTAATTCAATGTTGGTGATAAAATTTTGGCGTGTTAAGCACAATATTTGATATCATTTATTTCCTAATATATTCCCTTTCCTTATTTAAATAGTGGCATTCCCTTTTTTATTTTTTAAAGGAGATTATAATGTTTCGATCCAGTTTTTTCTCCCCGTCACGCATGTGAAAACATTACCATCCATGCCCACACGCGAGGATTGAGACAGTCACTCACCTTGTATGACAAGAAGTACGTGGTCTCCGTTTCGTAGTCCAGACACGTCTGCGGTGCCTTGTCGTCATTAGCAGTCGCTGCGGGAGCCGGAACGGGAACTGAAGCTGGCACTAGCGGGGCAGCTGGATGCTCTGGCGCCTGCGTGATTAGCGTGTACTGAACCGTGGGCTCGGTGCTTATTTCCCTGGGAGCCTCCTCCACGGACCGCATTTCCAGGTGACCCTCTGCCGACCCATACTCCAGCTCGCCTTCTTGCAGATCCCTCCGTTCGCGCCGACTGCTCTCGCCCTCGCCGTGGCAATTGGCCAGGCTAATGACACCGGTCTGCTCGTTTACGTGGAACAGTTCGGCGCCAGTGCCAGAGAGGCTGTACCGGATTCCGGAATCTCCATAGCTGCCGGAGTCCACATCCTTGGCGGTTATAGTGGCAATATACTGGCCCGGCAGCGCCGCTTCCGAAATGGAGGCTGAGTAGCTATCTCTTTCGAAAACTGGCTTGTTGTCGTTGGCGTCCAGCACGCTCACCGTGATGGTGGCGGTGGACGACAGGCGGGGACTCGTATCCGTCTCCTCGGCCACCACCAGTACAATGAACTTACGCTGGTTGGGATTCTCGTAGTCTAGGGTCCCATTCGCCACGCGAATGTTCACCTGGGAGTAGCCGGTAACCAGCTTGGGCTCCACATCAAACACTCCAGAGACATCTTCCAGGCGTAGGGCGAACTTTGAGTTTACGCCCACATCCGCATCACTGACACTCATGTCCAGGGCCAGGGGTGTGCCGGGGGGCGTGTTTTCCAGGAGGGACACGGCGTACTCCTTGCGGTTAAACACCGGCGGGGAGTCGTTCACATCCCGAATGGTAACTGTGGCTTTGGCCGTGGCACTGGTCAGTGGATCGTCGCTGGGCACTCCGTTCACCAGCTCCCGGGCTCGAATGCCCAAGGTAATGATTCCCGTGGAGTCATCCAGAGCCTCGCGATCCAGGGGCTTGGCTGTGCGCAGTTCCCCGGAATGGGCGTCTAGGAGGAAATAGTCACTAGGATCTGCAAGGGAGAATTCATTGATATTGATAGAGTACAAAACCCCAATTTCCAATCCTACTTGTGAGCAAGTCATAAACTATTTTCCGCGGCTCCCCCGTGTCGCCATCCCTGGCATGTACGGTCAGCACCAAAGTATTTATGGGGCTGTCCTCGTCGATCACCGTTGAGAGCGACCCCTGGAATACGGGCGGCTTGTCCTGGACATCCTTGACCCTGGCCTCGAAGGTGGTCTGGGTTTTGTGGGTACCGTCGGTGGCCTCGATCTGGAAGTGGTACACCATCCGCTGGTTGTAGTTCAAGGTGTCATTCAGCACCACAGCAGCCTCGAGAACCGTCGCCTCCTGCTTCGTCACCTGCAGCCGGAACCTAAAGGACGAGAAAATAGTAATATGTGGAATCCTTTCTTCGAAGGTGATACTCACTTTTGGCACGCCTCGGGACTTTGCTGCTGGGGCAGACACTTTAAATCCAAACTGTCACCTACTATGTCCCGGTCCTTGACAAGAATCCTGTCAAAAATGGTCGTGCCCACCTTGGCGTCTTCATTAACATCTGCCTCATAGGGGGTCTGCGGAGGATCATTTTTTGTAAAGTTCTTTATCCTGAAATTGTTTAATATTGCTTACGTTCTGAAACTCTGGCGGATTGTCGTTCTTGTCGAGAATGATAAATGTGATTGGCACTTGAACGATGTTGTCCTTTTCGGATTCCCCCTCGGGGTCCACGCGGTCGCGGATTGAGACCAAGAACTTGAGGCTATCCTTTTCTTCCCGGTCCAGGGGCTTGACCAGAGTAATGTTACCAGAAATTGGATCCACGCTGAAGTGATCCGATCCAATGGCTCCGAAGGTCACGGGGCTGCCCTCAGGGTCGTAGCCCTCCAGCGTGAACACGACCGTTCCCACAGGCACATTCTCATACAGGACAATGTTGTTCAGGGTTTGGGTGAAAACCGGTGGCAGATTCGTCTCTTCTGATGGGGGAGGATGATTAGTTGTCGCTTGGCACGTTAATAGGCTCTGAAACTCACCATTTGCATGGCCCAAGACCAGGCAGACCAATAACAGCGCCAGAGAAAGCTTCATTCTGAAGCCTGCAAGAGAAGACACAACAAATTTTATTAATTGTCTGTTTGATTAGTCCGGGAGATTATCGCTAAACTCCTATTAAATAGAAGTAATCATATTATTGATGTTAAACTGGATCATTTTTAGTTTAGATAATGTCGGGACATGGGTAATGTTTAGATACTTGGATTAAAAAGGCAAATATTTTTGCAAAATAAAGATTCACACTTTCGAGAGCATATTATGGCTGTTTTCAGACCCTCATATTTTAGGGTACTTTGTATTATTATTTGATGCTTTTCGGCCGCTTGTTTGTTTTTGTTTTTCGTCATTTCGCTCGCGTAAACAAACAATAAAGATAAATTAAATTTCATTCCGTGCTGAAAATTCAATTAGCTGACAATGCACACGGGCCAGGGAGAGCGTGACAACGACGATGTGGATGGTGGGTGGGCGACGGTGCTGTGGGGCGGCGATGCTGGTGGTGCTACTGCTACTGCTACTGATGATGATGGTTATAACAACATAACGATGTTGATGACAAGCCAACCAACAACAGCATCGGCGGTGTCAGCAACAACAGCACCAAGAGAGGCACAAGGCAACAGGCAACATTGTGGCAAATTGTGCACTTCAACTGGGGGTGGAGGGCTACAAAAGGGCCAGGGAAGGCCAGGCGGCCGAAGGCGCCAACATTTCTGATGTGTCCGTCCACGTGGTCGGGTGTCCGGCACGCGCCCACCCGACCGGTGGCGATGCGGGTTCGAGGAGTCCTGCGAACAGAGCCGTACATATTTGGTAACCAGCAGGCCGACCGACCAAAGGATGACCACACAAACAGGCCAAGGAACAGGATTACACGGTGGGAAAGTGTAGAAACACAAACAGTGTATAGGAACTGATATGGCTGCTGATTGGTGGCAAACTTCCCTCGAATAGGCCTTTTCAATTGACTTAAATCGAGGCAGCATTTCGGTTACATCTCGACAAAAAACTAGATTTTTTTTCTAGTGTATGGAAGAGAAGCAACAGCCATGTGCCGCACCCCAAAGCAGGCAGAGCCAATTAGTTATGCATAAAAGCTCGACTAAATATTTTCAGTTTTGCCATGTTTTGTGTGGGTTTATTTGCTTACAGCTCTGGCCAAGAGCTGATGCCTAAATGGGCAGCCCGAGCCCGAGCCCAAGCCCAAGCACACGTCCATTTGGGAGAGTCTGTCTGAGGCCACGCCGGGTCCGTAATTCACCTAGAAGCGTTTCCAGTTGCTCGACACCGGCCATAAACTGCACATTTTAGGGTTAAGCGGGTTGTTTTCGGCTCTGCTGGGGTTTAGTTGAGCTTCAAACTAAAACTTATTCCCCCGCGTCCCGACACTACATCCATCCCGTAGTCCTCGCCGCAGGTTCAAAGTTCAGGCAGAAGCTCGGAATGCCCTAAATGGTGAATATACTCTGGCGGGCTGGGCTGGAACCTGAGCGTTCGAGAACTTTAAAAATGGACTGCCCTCGACTTAAAGCTAAGAAGAGTTTGTAATGTTGAAATTCGATGAAAACTGAGCCGAAAGTGCGGTTGATTTTCACAAGAAGCACTCATCTGTCGACTAGCCTCTTGACAGCGAGTGATACTCTATACCGCGTTCGATTTACGCAAATTGAATTTCGTATTCAACTGGTTGCCGCCAAAGCTCACAGTCCCCACGATCCTGATGATATATGGTTTTCGGTTTAGACTCGGTTTGCAATGATGTTCTATCCTGTCCTATCTGCCGTGTGGATGTGTATAGTTGTGGCGGCTTTGTCCTGCTGATTGGCGCTCCTGAGTGGGAATTTATGGATGTTTAAATCATGTTTGCCGCAGCTGAATAAATTTGTTTGCATTGTGGGGTAATCAATGGGGATTAAATGTGTCTAATAGACTGCCATTGTTGCCGAGTTGGCCTGGACCCTAATGACTGGCCCAATGACAGCTTGGCCAGCAAATTAAATTGCCACATAAATATCCCTCTGTCGGCACACATAAATTTTCTCATGCATTTTGAGAAAACTCCGAGCAAACTAATTGCCAGAATTTCGACATTATTTCAGGCATGAAGTAAATACGAAGAGAGGTTGTGTAAAGGTGCGTTTGGATGCAAAAATTGTTGCAAGATGCCTTGGAGGCAATTACTTTACCATTTTGTTGAAATTCTTTCAAGCAGCATGAGAGAAGCCTGTCCTCTCAATAAAGGCTTTATTTTGTTTAAAAAGTAACATAGAAACTAAAACATATGCCAATAGTCTTCAATATTCCTCTTCACATCCAAAGTCCTTGCCATTGAAAAGCCAGAGGGGTCGGAACTCACAGCATCATTCTCATTAAACCAATCATCAACCTTCAGTACGATTCTCATCACTTTCCGCAATGTTCTGGCCGGGGCCAACCCTACCTTGCGCTAATAGCCCACAATATCCAGGCAATATCTTTTTATGCTTTTCCGCTCCCGAGCCCTGTGTCAATATTGTATCACAACCATTAAGGCTCCGCAGCCCAGCCTCGCACAGAGGCGCCCATAAATACACACTGGCGCGCGGTCGGCGGAGCACAACCAATATCAATCATACAGTAAATTTATATTGCATTTACATATTTTCCCTTTCACGTTTGTCAATCCCCAGCCGAAGCTCCCCTTTCAGCCGAACCTGTTGATGGCCCAAGCCTTTCGGGCGGAGGCTGCCACAAGCCGTCCCCCGGGTCAGGTCGTTCGCCCCTCCCTGCTCCCGGCTGCGTCCTGAATGGCACACATAAAAAGCCATGTGTACCTTGAGTCGAATTTGCCGCCGTGCTCCGGAGCCAGCTGCCGTGGAGTGCTCTGCAAACCTGGCTTTGGATGCCTCGACCAGATTGCTTTCCCCATCCTTTTTCGCCGCTTGTCAAACATAATAAATCATATTTATTTAAAATACATTTCGTACTCCTGGCAGCGCGGCGCTTTCCTTCTAAGGCCTTGCTCCTCTTGCTCCGCCTGGCCCGTCTTCGGGGACCGGCAATAATAATTGAATTAGGTGCGCTCCAAAGGACTCTGGTCCGCATCCTTGGTCCGCATCCGATTTCGCCTAATGCTCAAAACTTGTTTGCCCGCCACTGTAGCGCCGCTAATCCCCGGAATCCGACTACCACTGCCAAAGTGCCGACTGTGACTGTGACTGTGACTGACTGGCAAACTTGACACTTGACTCCGGCGGTTCCGTAACTTTTTCGCCTTGCTCGCACTTCTCGCCGAGGAGCAGCCCAGCTGCTGTGGTGGCTTGTCCGGATTTGTCTGCAGGGAAATCGGTAAATGGAAGCGGATTTAGAGAGTCACATGCTTCTCTTTATCGCCCAAAAGTGTGTCTCTAAAGCCCCCCATTTCTACCCAATTTTTCCTGCTTTTTTAAATTCAACGAGCAACTTTATATCTAGCCCTTTGCAGATAATAGATTGGAATACTCACATCTCCCGTCAATCATATTTTAATTGAATGCCAAAAATTACCATATTTGTGCTTTTAGTTTGGAAATATTTGTGTGCAAATTGCCGGAAACTGTAATTGATTTCTTGTGCATTGTTTAGATTTGATTTTGTGGCAACGCTTTAAAAGATGATAAATGGATTCGCCTCAAAGCACTGCTCGTCAGTCCCCAGCTGCCACGCCACTCCAGCTGTTTTTATCCGATTTCTGCCCTCACAGACATAATAAAAATGTCAAACTCCTTATGCCGGCGCTTGTAATACATTTTATTCATAAAATGTTTTTTTTATGATTTCAGTTCGAGTCCCCCTAGCCTAGCTTATAGCCCTGCCCCCTCGTTCATCTGCCCGGTGTGTGCAACATTTGTTAGGACTGATGATGATGATATCCCACGCGCGGGGAAGGACGCGCGGGGGCCCAAAGTGCTCCACTTAAGTATGCTATGTAAATCACCTGTGCGAATGCCTCTCTCCGCCCGCCCCCCTCCCCGCAGGTGACACCACCCCGTGGCCCCTTTTTGCCATCGGCCACCATCCAAGCGGCATGTCAGTGGCGTCATTTTCTTTATGTCTTGCAGTTTGTTTGGCCCGCGGCATCCTCGCCGGCGCAAAACCTTTGCCGGGGATTCTATTTAAACGGCATTATCTTCAGTTGCCGCCCGGCCTCGTCCTGCCTCGTCCTGGCTCCTTGGAGATGCCTCAACATTTTTCCCTCGCATTTAAATTGCTCTTTTTTATTTGCGCCTGCTGCCCCCATTTTGTAGGGGGAGGTGGGGCGCTCCTTCTTAATTTATTCATAAGCCTGGTGGCGTTGGGGCTGGGGCTGGGGCGTTGGGTGTTCTACTTCTTGAGTGGGGCAACATCATTACTATTACTCATGCACGCCACACACACACACACTCTTGGGCAAATAAACGCATACAAACAAACTCACAGGAACGCATTCATGTGCGTGTGGCATCGTAACTCAAAGTTGTCGTGTCCGTGTTTATTTAGGACCCATCCCCACGCTCGGAAGTCAAAGTTTCCATTTTCTTCTGGTTTGTTTTTTTAGCTAAGCAATTTTCACGTTCACCTGCCTTTCCTCGGCCGCCGTCGCGCCGCCACCAGCTTCACAGATTTTCGCTGTATAATTATTCCTAGGCCGGGCCTCCACATAATCCACCCAAGTGGGGAACAGCGCGGAACGAGATTGTAAATCGAAAATATGAAGAGTGGTCTTGGGCATGCCCAGAAACAACTTACGATAGAGAGGAGAATTGTTTCATCCTTAAACTCATGGAGCGCAGTGTCCTCCCCGTGGACTTCCTCATTTCGTATTCAAAACACTTGTGACAGTTTAACAAATTTGGAATTTAAATTGCACTTGCACTTAACTAAGCCAGGAGGCAGAGTGGGGCGGCAGGAGGGGGCGCCCAGGAGGAGGAGGCAGATCGCGAGCGTGGCACCTGTTGGGGGCACACCCGTCCCCACATTTGCCATATAGGTGGGGCAAGGGCGGTGCTTCTGCAAATCTGTTGCCTTAATCGCTATCGTAGGGGATGCCAGTTTTATGATGAGCGAGTTGCTTAATTTCTGCAATCCCCCGCAATTATGAAAGACAAACGCGGAAAGGGCAAGTCGCAGGGCGGAAGGGCGGAAAGGGAGGGAAAACGTGCCACATCGACATCCTGGGGGGACTCCCCTTTCACCCCCTCCCGGGAAAAAACTTCGGGTCTTAAGGATAAAGCCAGAAAGCAAGTTCGAGTTCGAGTTATTATCAAGTTTCTCCATCAGCTGTTTGCCTTGGCGCTCCGGGTTTCGTTTGTTTTTTCGTATTGGGGGATTACCATTGTTGTTTTTCCCACGAGTATTAAGTGGCAGCCGTCCCGCCACCCTCTCTATCCGTGGTATCCATCCGCTCGCTCAACACCCCTCGAAAAAGACAGGTGGAAGCTGCCGATGCCGAAGCCGTTTCCGGTGCTGGTGCTGGTGCTGGTGGTGGCGCTGAAAGTGGAACTCGAACTTAAAATTACGGCTCTGAAATGAAATTAAAATGGTTTTCTTTCCCGCCTTCCGCCTGAAAAAAGCTTGGGCGCTCGGTAGTTTGTTATTGTCTGTCTGCATATTGGAGAACGTTAGACAGTGGGCCCTCCCCGGCACCCATCCGCCCACTTGGCCAAGTTTAAATTGGTTTTATGTTAAAGCCAAATGAGTGCCGCTCGAGGGTTGGGGCCCAGGACCAGGCTTCAGGTCCAAGCTCGGGTTCCACTCCCCCTCCCCCTCCCACTCCCACTCCCACCACGTTTCCAGTTGAACATCAGGAAATGAAATTTCTTGCGAATTCCTCGTATTTTTTGCCTCCGTTTTGTTCTCTCCTCCTGCGGGCGGAAAGTGGTGATGGGGCCAGAGTCTTCGGGTTGGGGACTGGGTCTGGGTCTGGGTCTGGGGATGGCTTTGGCTTCGAGGGGTTGAAAATTGCCGTCGAGAGGCAGATTTTCCAGCTCTTGACGAGCGGCCGCTCAAGGAGTTTGACGGCTTGTCAAACACAGCCAAATGTTTTGATATATTTCATACACTTGACAATCAACTGCGGGGGCCGGGACGAGAACGAGGCGAGGGCTTTGGCGTGGCTTTATGGCGTGGTGCACGGAGATGAGAGCATTCCAAATAAATGACCCGTAATGTATTAGTTGGGACGACCTTGAAAGGGCCTTTGACAAGGTCTTAACCCACTTGGAAAGCACTCAAAAGAGTTTGAATTCGAGAGCCACAATACCATCCTACTTGGTTAATAAAATTTAAGTTGTATGCCTCAATTGGAGGCATAATAGGCAGAAATAAAAAATAGAAAGCATAAATAAACCAGATTCCCTTATAATCCCTCTCAACACCCTAAAATCGGATTACTCGTAACATGTTTATCTTTTTCGGATACTAATTGGTGTAGAACACTTATCACACCCCGGAGAACACCACAGGGTTAATCGTTTGTTTGTTTGCCTCCGCCGGGCTCTAATGCAACGTGCTTCCTCCAAAGAAAAACACCGATTTTTCTTTATTTTTCGGCATTTGTTCTAAACTCATTGTTCTCCTGGGGCGGGTCCAGCAAGGAGGAGAGGAGGAAAGCTCTTTTCCGCTTGTGTACTGTTCTGATTTTAAGAGTTTTTCGATTCTTTAAATGTGCCCTGCTCTGTTCCCTCTCTCTCTAAGCCTGTGTTGCTGTCTCTGTCCCCTCAAAACCATTGCAGCTTGGACGCTTTGGAGACAACCTGCTGTGGAGCCAACATCCAAGTTAACAATAAGGACTCGACAATAGACTCGCAATAATAACGAAACATGAAAGGAAACACAGAGGCGAATACTTAATTGACGGCAGGAGCTCTTGGAACTTATGCAGGGGATTTGGAATGCATTTCAGGAACGAAATTCTGTGTAAGTGCGTGTTTTAAAGTTCTGAAGCAGCTGCAGCTCTGAGTTTGAATTGTGGCAACGCTTCAAGAGGCTTAGTACATTCGAAGGCTGAGATCTCTCCCAGCCTGCCTATTAAAACGCTCCTTGATTAGCACACATTTGAAAGCCAGCTTGTGCTTCCCCGGCGGTTCACCCGCCGCCTAAATGATTATCGAATGCCATCAACTGGAGTTGGCGAATGCACTCGATAATTTCCTCCAGGCCTGGCCTAGCCTGGCTTCAGCTCTCACGCGTTTCGAGAACCCATTCATTACGGCCCTTAAGCCGGACTACGGCCCAGGGGATGGCCCGAGCTGCACTTGCAGCGAGGCTGGCCTAAATGGGGGCGATAAACACGGATATTATAATACTGCAGATGGCCCGAGCTTCTGCAGTCTATCGCAAAACACCCCGCTCCCTGCTCCCCTGGCCCCTGAGGCCTTCAGGAGTGGGAGGAAACAAGCCAGGAGCACGTTCCAGGAGGAAGCACTTAAAATATCTGCGCACGCATGACTGATGATGACTACTAAGGACCTGGCGTTCAGGTGGGAGCAGAATCCGATAAGTATTTATATTTTATACGCCTGGCGTCGCTTTTTGTTTGCAGTACGTGCCCCATTCGCCGCCCACATAATTACAGGGCTTCGTCCTGCCCCTCCCAGAGCCTGGCAGGCAAAATTATCGAACAGCAAGGGGCAGAGCAAACATCAAACGCCGCATTACACAAACGGTTGAAAGACATCAGCACTTAATTGCCTCTAATGTGGCCGAGCGGCAAGTGCACACATGCCACAAGTGACGCGCCAGGCAGTATTCATAAGTATCTGAACTGTAAGTATCTGTATCTGCCTATCGGGCTGTCCGCCTGTCCGGCTGTCCGGCTGAGTGCGTTGTGACCTGGTCCGGCTGCCGTTGACTGGTGTGCAATTATGTCCGATAACGGATGAACTATTATCATCACTTGTGCAAAGAAACACGCCAAGATGTGGCCCAGAAAAGCCGGCCTAATTAAATCAGTTCATGCCTCCGCACACGCCCCTCTGGCCAATTACGTTCGATTAGAAGCCATTAGGTAATAGTATAAATACGCATGAGAATGAGGTAATTGCAAAATGGACTGATAGTGCATTATGTCTTTAAGACTTACGCCCAAACTTTCCAAATCGGAAGCCGTACGATCTGGCTCAGATTCAGGCAAAAGATAAACAGTTTCGGCCGACTTTGGTGTCTGAGGGCGCCAAGAAACCACGTAGAGGGGCTCCACTGCAGCTTACTACGTGCTGACCATGAACAGCCGAGAAGTAAAAGCGAAAGCTGGAAAGAAAACAACCAGAAATAAAAGCCAAAACTGAAGTCATGGAGTTGTATCAATTCCATCAGCTATTGTGATTCGGTTTGACTTCATTCTGTGACTTTTTATCAATTTGTACGTCTTGCTTTTTGTCCCTTCTTCCGGACTTATCTTCCGGTTCCCCTTTTTGTGCGTGTCACAATAAGAAAAGCGCTAAAAAATATGAAACGAGAGTTGAGCGCTTTAGAAGCCACGAAAACAGCATCGATGTTCGACCTGGGGGTACTTAAAAAATCCAATTTATAAACTGTCAATGCCAGGATTTCTAAAAAGGAGGAGAGTATATGTAGAGAGTATTTTTGTTTGGCAAATTCAATAATCAACATCCAGTTTGCAATTTATCAGACAATTCTAAACAAAATGCAGATAGTACTGCCTTTTCTTTACCAATTCCGACATGCCCGCAATCCTTTTTTATACTCGCCACTAAATTCGACAATAAATATTATGCCAGCAAAGCTCTAAGAGAATTACATGACAGCAGCATCTAGAGAAGCATCAACCGCCCGACGTTCTTTTCATACGCAGTCCGTAGTACGTCCCAGGGCGGAAAGGCAGCAGAAATAAGTAGACGGAGCTCGCAAGTGGTTGGCAAAAAAGCACACAGAACACAGAAATGAAAGAAATAAGCGTTATTATCGTTATTACGTGAGCGAAATACATACACACTGCCAGCCAGGGCTTCTCCAAGCAAGCAGAACTACTATATATTAACAAACAATAACAAAACCGACTAGAGGAAGACCGAAGGACGACGACGACGTTGAGGAGTCGACGACAAAGTCACCAAAGTGCAAGTCGGAAGAGGGGAGGAGCCGGCAACGTCAAGCTTGGAAGTGATTTCAGGGAGCACTTATACCACTTCCATATATTTTACTGTTCATATGGATATAAACACATACAAGGAGGCTAAATGGACCCACGTACGTCGCTCTGGGCTGGGAGTGCACTTGCCAGCGAACGGAAAAGGTCCCGAAACTGCACACGGGACTGGCAGGGGCTGAAAAACAGGGCAGTAGGAACAGGACAGCTGCCAAAATGTCCAGCATAGAATACATTTTATTGTCCATCAATCCAGAAATTGATTCGCAACTCCACAAAGCCAAACAAACACACGGCGAATGACAGCCAAATTAGCCAGAAGTGCCCGGGGCTCTCCAAAGCCTCCATATAGATAGATGTACATAGGTGTGGAGATGTGGAGGAAAGCACCGATTGATGGGTGGGCATAAATTTAATAAACAGCTTAATTGCCAGCCACAATGAATCGACGGGAAATCCGCAAATCCCCAAAACAACCGCTCAAAGTACAATGGCACATAATATTTGTTACGCAGTACTTTCATGTTTTTTGCAAAGATTATTGTTATTTATTTGTATTTTATAAACATAAAGGATAAGAGGATTGTGTGTTCTGTTACTTGATTGTATTCCCATTGAATTTCTGAGTTCTGAAGCAAAAAATTAAATATTCCGCAGCTAAAAATCGATGCGAGAACCCTTTCTGGCTCCTGCTTCCTTCGCTCGCCATTAAATAGATTCCAGGGGATCTGAATCGAATTTCATTCCGCCGCTTGTAGTCCTATTCAAATTACGGCGGATTTCCAGCCGCCAGTCGACATATGGCCGGCGACTTTCGTGGGCTGGAGTGCGGCGGGGCGCTAAACACGCCAAATGCCATCGGATTGGAGCTGCCTTGCCGGGGATTTAGTTATGAATTCCCAGCAAAGGCGCGGGCGGGATGCGAATTGAAATTTAATGCAAATGTAAATGCTGCACACAGAAAGGGAAACACAAACAGATTATTTGTAGCATACATCGGGGGGAGCGCGCGCTCCGTGCCCGGCAGTGCAACAGTTTTAATATTAGCGGGGCTATAAAGATTTGCATTCATTTTTCATAGCTATTGGATGTTATGTTTCTGCAATATTTTGCTCGCTTTTCCGAATTTTCCAATTTCCAATTCCGATTTTCCCTCTACTCAATTTACACGCAAAAGGTGGGAAGCCAGCTTTCGGGCGCCGGAGCGGGGCTGTTGTGTTAAGCCCTTATGTAATTTATTTTTTGTCTTCGGCTTTTTGAAGTTGACAGCGCAATAAAAAGGGGAGAACAACGAAATATATGCAGCAAATACGCAAATAATGACAAAAGCCGTCCCGCGAAAAAATGAAGGAAAAAATCTGTTACAATATTGAAATATTTTATGAGTGGAGTACGGCCCGCACTCGCACTTTAGCCTGCAATCAAGTCCTCCGCCGCACATGCATAAAAAAGCAGACGCAAAAACATCGACCCGGGCGCACCCATACTCTGAGCGCGTTACGTCCTTTTCCGGATTTTGTCGAGGGCCCTGGGACCAGGCTCCTCCCTCTCTGGCAGGTCCTTGTTTTTTGGCTTTCCCTCAACACGCGACACTTAAAGCGCTTTAAAAGCAAATTTATCTCCCATTTCCTCAACTGCCACGAGCTCGACTGCGGCAGTCTCTCATCCTGCGTCCAGGACCGAGGCGTCTATCCTCTATCCTCTTCAAAGACAATTGCATTTGCTGCAGGAATGGGAGGAGCGGCCCGAAGAGCCCTCGAGTATTGATTTATCGAGTTGCTCACATGGCTATGCCCCATATGTCCTGGCAGCTTTCTTTGTCCTGCCTTACATTTCCTCGCCTTCGGCCCCTCCCCGGCAATAAAAAGCTAACCTCTCCAGGTTAACCCCAAGTCGTTGGCACCTCCCGCCCCACTCTCCCACAAGTTTAGCAAAAACTTTAAGTCTAATGACTTTTGTAGATACTTCGCAGTAAGCCCGACCCTCCTGGATCTCCCATCTGGCCGTCCGCCCACGTGTTGTCCGTGGGTGTGTGGTGGGATTTGGCCAATGAACTTGATTGTGGCAACAGGGTTTTAGCCGGGGATTGACACAACTCAAGTGGAAAAGGAGCTGCCGTCACAAAGGCCAGAAAGCTCATAATGCATTAAGCCCTCTTCTGGAGAGACACGGAGGCTGGGATCCGCAGGGCGGAAAATCAGGAAGTCCTCCTGGCAGAGGAAGCGGCGACCGCTCCTGAATATTCCTCGCTTTTATTAGTCTTTCCTTTTATTGGATGTTATGTGAATGTGCCTGATTTTGTGGCTTTATGATCAGATTATTAGGGGCTTATCGAGCTAGTTCCAGTGGCGCAGTGGCTTAAGTGATATATCTGGGCAGTACAACTATAATTCCGAGTTATTGCATAACTTGTTACTTGATTCTGGATTAAATTTCGATAGTTTAAGTTCAGTCCTCCGCTCCACTCTTCCACCATTTATCATCGACAATAGCGCTGCGCCAAACAGAGTCCCAGGGCGAGTCCTTACATTGTCTCGCAATAATCGTCTCTGCAGCAAGGGAGCTGCAGTCCCCAAACTGCAGTACACGTCACTGACCACACCTCCAGGCCCCAGGCAATATCCCCAGATCACCTTTTATATATTTAAAGACACACGTATATCTGCAGAGCTTTATTGCACACTTTCCCCCCTTCTCCCGAGGACACTTGCGCCCTGCGGCGTTGCAATAAAATGGCGAGGAGCGAAGAAGTACAAATTGCCGCAAGGCGTCATAAAACCGGCGGCGAAAGAAGGTGCCAAGACTTTACTGTCAACGCGAGTGAATTCTTTAATTCGGAAAATGGATTAAATGCACTCCACACTCCCCTTCTCCCCCTCGGCGTCCTGTTCACCATTTAAAAGCCTTGTTTAATTACAATGATGAACAATTGACGGCCTTTAATGGGACAAAAACACGGCGCAAATGGCGAGAACAGAATTTCATTCTCGTTCGCATTCCAACGTTTACGGCCTTCGACGGCTGATGGGATTGCTCTGGGCCCCGCTTCCCAGGCGTTTTTCTCCGGCTTAGGCCAGAAATTAATGGCCCAGGGGCGGAGTTGGCCGGAGAGAGTGGGCGGGCTGTTTATGGACTGCCAAATGTGGGCGGGCCGGGGGAAAAGTAAAACAAATTCAAACTGCTCGCCACGGAAATACGAAACGAAATGGAATTGGATCCAGGGCTGGAGTCCGGACCGGAAGTGCAGCTGCCCGGGATTAGCATTACAAATCAGATGGGGAAATTGCAAAGAGAATTTGTTAATTAAAAGGAGATTGATTAAGTCCAGGATGAGCCTCACGGACAGGAACAAGATGCAGGCTTTGCTGCCGAATTAGATAACAAAGCTCTTATTTCTGCTGAATCAAACCACTTTTAATGAAATGCTGGGTCTTTCAAGAGCCAAGATGCCAACAAGGCCGGAGGAAAACCCGAAAAGCTGCAACTCAATTGGCTCGAAACTGTGCCCCAACTTGTGCATCTCGAGGCAAGCTGACAAAAGTGCATAATAATTCTATAAAAGGCACCAAATTGAAACACAAACACGAGGGAGTCTCTCCTGGGCCTCTCCTGGGCACCCCAAACAGTCTTGAAAACTAAGAGCCAAACTTTCGGCTGCCAGTCTGAGAGTTTCTATTAAAAATATTGTCAACTCAATACGGGCGAAGGAACTGCAAGCTGCTTCGGTCTGGTGGTCGGGGCGGACGAGGCGGGCGGGTGTCTATGAGCTGATTGTTGTAAACAAAGTTTTCGAAGGGCGCCTCCACGCCGCAACAAACAGTGGAGATGGAGCCAAATAAAAAACTGAAACCGACAAATTGGCAAAACCTCCGAAAGAATCACAACACAAGGAAGCTGTGGCTGGTGGCACAGCAAATAAATTGACAATCCCCCCTCCCCAAATCCCACCCCCTGAGCCACTCGTTATCATAGTTATGGTTGAGGCCCAGCCGCAGCCCGGCAACGGTGAATGCTGCGGTTTTTCCAAGGGCCCAGGGATGGGGAGCGGCAGCCAGACGCCAGGACGCCAGGACGCCAGGACACAAGGTGTTAGGCTGAGGCATAGAATTGGAAGCTGCCGCAGGCTCTCCATACACTCTATCCGAGTCTGCTGCAGCTCCTGCGGCTGTTGCTGCCACAAATTAAAATGTGGCCGCGCTTAAATTCTGCCGCAAATTTATTGTCTGCCGCCAGCTTGGCAGGGGACCAAGGAGCCGGGAACAAAGCCAGCCAACCAGCCATCCAGCCAGTCAGCCAGAAATAGGCAAATAAGTAAATGCTTTCTGGGCCAAGTATTTATTGGCGTGAAATGGGAGCTGCTGGGGAATGGGATCAGGGGCGATTTACGAACACATTACGGGAAGTACAGAAACCCAATGCAGGCAGGATGCTATTTCCAGCCTTTAAGCTTTAAATCTGATTATCAAAAGCGGAGAATTAAAGCTGGCTCGGTCGAAATTTCCTCGGAATAATATCTGCCTTCCAGGAACAACTTCCCATGCCACACATTAGACCAACTGCCAAAAGTTATGAACCCTTCGCTCGCCTGAGCAGAAAAACAAAAAAAGAAAGAAAGAACAAATCTCTTATCCGGCAAGCAAAACAGGAATTGCTGCCAAGGATAATGCGTTGCAAATGTCGACGACAATAAAAAGGATAATGCGACAAGTTGAAAACGAGCCAAAAGGCGACCGAATGACCGCCATTTCTGCCGGAAAAGTTTTATGCGAGGGACAGAGGACAGGGGGGGGCGGCATGTAGGATCCAGAGGCGGAAAGTTGAGGGCCTTTAATGAGTTTATTGAACCAATTGCAGGAGCTGCAAGGGCGGGGTGTGTGTTTCGTCATCGGCAAGCCCGGCAAGGGACTGCACAAAACTGAAACAGAAATCCTGCTATTATTTTCAAGGAGCGTCCTCTTATCTGGCAAAGGGGAATGAATTAGAACTTAAGTTTCTAGCAGCTCTAGCAGAAGGAGCCAATTCAGCACAGTATCCAGCCAGAGAGAGCCAACTGCAATTCTTCTTGGCCATTCGTCTTGGCCATTTCGACCATATCCGAGAGCAGAGAGCCGGAGAAGGTCAGAATGGCTGGCAAACGAAATTGCGGCAGACAGAAGTCATTTAAGGAGAATTTATGGGATTTTAACTGACATTTAAACAGTCTCCAGGCCAGTTGGCGAGCAGAGGGGGGCGAGCCCCCGAAGGGGACTTGTCGACCAAGATTAGCGACGACTGTGCAACAAAATTTTATGGACAGGGCCGGATAATGAACGACGGAGCGAGTCCGCCCAGAGAGGCCCGGAAGGCTGGAAGGTTGGAAGAGGAGCGAAGCGAGAAAAATGAAATGTAATTACATTTGAAAACGGCAAAGGAGGAAAATGCAAAAGAAAATGTGGCAGTCCAGTCCCCAGAACAGAGGACCATCTGGAGCCGATGGCCAGTTCCAGGGCACTGCTGGCGAGCAAAAATCACTGCAGCATTTCCTTGTAATTAACTTCATGAAGATGTTTTCCACGGCGGCAGGCAGGGGCGGCAGGGGCGAAGGGACGGAGCTCTGCTGACAGCCAGCTCGGAGCGAGATGACTGAGCGGGTGGGAGATGCTATCTGGGAAATTGAAAGCTTACATTTGTTCACCCGCCTCAGCCAAAAGAATCTATTGCGAAAATTCTCCAAAAAATTGCATGAAAATGCTGAAATGAAATATTGAGAAAATAAAGAGACTTCAAGCCCATTACAATGTTTAATTGTACTATACTTTTTGCAGCGATATTCGAACTATTCCGTGGAATAACACTCCATCATAGTTAACCCATTCCCCAAAGGAAAAAAGTATCTCTCGAATTCTGGTTGTAGCTGGTCATTGAGTTCGCAAATCACTTGCTTTTTTCTGGCTGTACTTAGCTCGGGGACTGATGCATCATTCGGGGATTACGCCTGAAAGAGGGCCCGTGGATTAGGGCTCTGGCACAAACAGAATCGGGAATGAGTGCAAATACCCTCTCTGGCCTGGCCCTCGAAGATAAATGTAAATATAATTAGTATCGGCCCGCAAACACGCGAGTACATATCGAAAACTTCTGTTCGCTAAATTAACTTGGCTAATTACCACACTGTACACACAGGCATATCTAGGGTTTAGATACAAATTACAGATTGAAGGTTCCTCAGGGCAACGAAAACTTTGGCTTTGGTTGGCTTTAATAATCACTCGACGGACTTTAGTTGCATTCTGGGCAGCGACTGCACTGGGATAATTCGACCATTTTGGTGTCCAATGCCACCTTCTAAAAGTCAATAGCATTAGTATTCAATTAATAATATTAAAGTAATACAATTTAAAAAGGAAGTAATAAAGTTAAATTCTTCTTCAATGCTTCAATGCTGATATTAGACGAAAACAGCCTTTCCGATAACAAACCACATGGTTATGCATATTAAAGTCTTGATTGCAATATGAAAATGCCAGTTTGAACATTCTACAAAATAGTTCACATTTTTTTAAATCAATTAAATTCTGTATGGTTTCCTTTTACATTTGTTAGGAGTCAAATGTTGAAATACTTGTGTTATCCCGAATAAAGTGAAAGTTACAATTTTGCCGCTATAGGCGTCTATTAAAATATGTATCTAAAAATTATTCTAACAATATTTAGTTGCTACAAAGTATAAGGGTTATAATGAATTCTTAGCCTTCGCCGGAAAAGGTAAAGTTTTCAAACTGTACGATTTTTTCTCTGTTTTTTGTTTTTAAAAAAGTAATTCATTATTAATAATTTTATACACAATTTCGAATAATATATAACCAAGGATTTCATAAAAATTTTTTGTTGTGTTATGTATATATTTTGTAGTTATGAAACAAGCCCTCCCTCTCTGAAATTCAAAGTAAGTCAAAATGAATACTTTTCAGCTTCCGGTTTTAATAGGCGCTTATTTTTTTTTTTTATCCCCGAGTAATTGACCCACTCTAGGGGTTAGCCTAGGTATTAGGAAATTACGTTATGTCGTTGTAGCCTTTATTTTGAAATAGTGTAATTTTTAGAATCAGTGAGAATATTTTTGAATGAATTATGTTGAATATTAACATGCTAAGTTAGCAACGCAGTGAAGGAGACATCTCCGACCCTATAAAGTATATATATTCTTGATCAGGATCACCTCCTGAGTCGATATGAGCATGTCCGTCTGTCTGTCTGTCCGTCTGTCTGTCGGTTTCTACGCAAACTAGTCTCTCAGTTTTGGAGCTATCAAGTTGAAACTTTGCACACATCCTTTTTTTCCTTGCAGGTAGTAAATAAGTCGGAACGGCCGGGATCGGTCGACTATATCCTATAGCTGCCATATAACTGATTGATCGGAAATGCTATAACTTCGTTGTTTTTCAAGTTAGAAGGATGGGAGTTTCAATGGGGGTTCTTCTTTGGGCAAAATAGGATTATAGAGCCTTTGGGCAAAATAGGAATATATAGAAAATAGGAATATAGAGCCTCTTCCGGCTCCGCCCGAAGTTAGCTTTCCTTTCTAGTTTTTTACTAATTTCCCAAAAAATTTTCTATGGTACTGTTAAGTGTACTTTTTTGTACATATTTTTTGACAAACGATAGGGGATGTTGTACAAGAGTATTTAGATCGGCGTCTAGATCAGTATTTTAATGGCGTGGACCTTCCTAAATCTCCGTACTCCCACATACACTCGTGTAAATGCTGCTTACCTTATCCTGTTTTATCCCTTGAGCCGTTTCTGTAAGAAAACAAGAAAGGATAATTAGTTAATTGCCGTTTCCAAAAGTTTAAAGTCAAAGAAAATTAAAAGTTTGCTGGTGGAAGAAGCTTAAAGTCGAAGCGAAAGCTTGAAAAACTTTGGAAACTTTACAGTTTCCAGTTTCCGGCGCGGCATGGAGGACCTGTTCATTTTCCCATTCAAATAGGTAAATTAGCTATTGGCTCGCTTTGAAAGGACACTTCTTGTCCTACAATACGACTGCGAGAGTTTCCGACTGATGGAAACTTTGTAGAAACACAAAAGGCTTGGGAAGTGTTGAGCAGAATTCCCGCTTGTAAGTTGTAAGTTGTGGGGGAAATCAAAGAAGCTTCACTCTGGCAGCTGTGGCAACAATTAAGCTCGAGGACTCCCCGGAACTCTATTCTATACTCCTATATGCGTACTCCTATTTAATATTTTTTCATAAGTGTACATATGAACCTATACAGAAGCTGTAATTTATTACCAACTTACAAAAAAGCCACCTCTACTAGCTGGCCCCAGAGTGGGCTGCCTTTGTTGAAAGGTCAGGGAGAAGGGCAGTCAACCACAAAAATTACCAGCCACATTTCTGTCTGTGATTTGCCAGCCTCGGCCCGCTTTCCGCATATTTCCATAATTTTCGAAATATGTGTGGCACTCTGGGGCGGCCGAGGCACGTCAGTGGGAGTCCAGAAACAATTTAGTCGTTGCACAATTTCATGACCCTTCCCATCGATCTGCGGTTGTGCGATGTTAGACTCTGTTTTTTAACTGCACTTGCAAGTTCTTGGTTCTTGCTGGCCTGCCACTTTGTCTTCTTCTTCGCTGTGCGGCAACTGTGGCAGTGGCAACTGTGGCAACAGTAATCGAAAAGTTAATTCTCCGAAAAACAAGGTAATTAGTGTAGCAGTGCCCATAAAACCCAAGCGAATGTGCAAAAATAACGAGAAAAGTTTAAAAAGTGCCCGACAAAAGTGTTGGCAAAAAAGGCGAGTGGAGCTGGAGAGCTGGAAAACGGGCGGCTGGGGAGCGGAGAAGCAGAAACAAGAACTACGAAAGTGTGGCATTGTTGCCTGCAACTAGGCAAACTCAAACACGCCGTAATGAATGGCTGCGACTTGCAGAGGTGCCGGAGGTGCAGGCTGGGCTTCCAGGTGCCAGCACCTATAGGATCCAAAACAGAATTTATTTTAGCAGTTTTTAAATCTTTCCAATTCTACAGGGTGTATGGTACTCAAGACCCCCCATAAGACCAGGACTCCCTCCGACCAATCACATGCACGAGCCCTCAATTAATTAATAAACAAAACTTTCAGAGCCCCTCAAGTGCTGCACCCACACACGCGTGCAGAAAGAACTTTTCGGCGACTGCCGTTTGTGGCCCCAAACTTGAGCACTTCTATCCGATACGGGCCGCAAATTCCGGAAACCCTTTGGCCTCCGCCTCGCTCTAGTTGGGCGCCTAATGACAAACATGAAGTTTGCGCCACAGCATCAATCAAAAGTTTTTCATCAACGTCATCAGAGTTATCACCACGGCCGCAGGCGGCACAAACAAGGCACAACCCCACACTCCCTATCCTCGGCCCAGACCGACATATACACACGTAAACGACAAGCGACAAACGACAAGAAAAGTAACGAGAGCCACTGCCAACACTCTGAGACATGATGACAAACAAGAACAACGAGACAATAACAATAGCAATGGCTGAGCACAAAACGGCAAACGGCAAGCGGCAAACAGCAAACTCAACAACACCCATAGCGAAAACGTAAAAACTTAAATTATGAACGGACAAGTGGACAGGCGGACAGGTGGACGGGCGGAGGAACACGCGGCGTATACGCAATTTGGCTCCATCGCGAGGCTGCTGCTAAATGTCTGCATAATTTATGAGTGTGGCAGCAACAGACACGGCGGCAGTGGCGATGCGCTCGCACCTTAAATAAGAGAAATGGCGGCCATAAAACGCCATCCAGGGCGGCTGGGCGAGCCCCAGCAGCGATCAGGGAAATATCATCAGCCGACCAACTAAATAACTCGAATAAAATGCCTCAAATGCCGCACAAATCTTTTCAACTTGTGCGGCAGAGGATGATGCTTCTTCCCAAGATGCTATAGAACTTGCCTCAAGACACTGCGAGAAAATGGGAGCAAGTCTGGCAATGCGACACCTGAAGTGAAGTAGTTTCCAACCGAAAGGGAGAATAGCGCTTTCGGTACACATCCCATTCTTTAGAAGATACATTTTCGAAAGATTCCCCTGTTCTGGGAGTGTAATATTGATAAACCAAGCACACTTCATCTTCATCATCGGCCGAGGGAAAAAATGTAAGACACAGACACGGCCGGAGAAGGAGGCGCTGGGACATGGCCAGAGAGCCAAACATAATCAGCTTCATCATCGAGGGGGCATCCAAGGAGAGCAAGGGAGGATCCAGATTGCCACACCTTCGCCTATACGTGGGCATGTCATGAATCAGCCACCGCTGGGGTGGGAGGTCTTGGTGGGTGGCGGGGGGACGGTAGCTGTCACCATCAACATCTCCATCTTGCTCTGGTTTTCCCATTTGCGACGGCAGCGACATCTTCATCTTTCAAATGCGTTTAATTATGTCAAAGTAGGAACCTTTTTTGCCTTCCAACTCGCATCCTGCCATCCTCCTGCCCTGTTGTCCTCCTGGGCTCCGTTTGCATCAGCCCGGGATGTGGCTGACAGGTGAAATAGGAGCAGAAGCAGGAGCAGGAGCAGCAGCAGGAGCAGCAGCAGGAGCAAAGCGTAGTCCTTCAGGACTCTGTTAAACCAGAGATACATGAGCATACGATTCGCCTTGAAGTCTGGCTGGCCAAAGGCCCGAAAGCTGTTTGTAAGATGTGTCATTTCCATTTTATTCCCCAACCTGCCGCCCTCCCCACCCACGCCCAGCGCCTCTGCATTTGTTTCATTTGTGCGACGTTTCACATTAAGCCTGACAGTCGGGCTTTTGTGCATAATCGTGATGCCGTTAGCCGGGCTTAGTCCTGCTCCTCCTTTGTCCCGGCCCTCCTTTAGTCTCTATGTGGCTCCCAGCCATCCGCTCTATTCCCCAAAGTCCACTGATGGAAATAAGCTACCAATTACTAAAGTGTTTTACTCTAAAGCCGCTCCGTTGTTGTTGCCTCTGATTCGGCTCCGGTCGCTGCTTTTGATTCCCCTTTCAGATTGTGATCCCTCTCTCTGCTTAACTGGACTTGGCTCAGGACATGGTCATGAGCAGGGACATGGATATGGGTGTGGACTCCACTGCAGTCATGCATTGCTCGGAAAGCTCCGAGCTTCAGACGAGCAAGTCTGAGTCCCACCACAAAAGCCTGAATTCGAGCCATTGTATTCGGAGGCTTGCAATTATTTCGCCGAAGGGCTAATATTAATTAATGTGTTGGGACACCGCAACCTGGATGTGACATCAACCGAAAGTAATACTGTCTTGGTCCATCACGCTCCACAACCAATAAAGCAGCAAAGCAGCGCCTAAAGAGACGACATCATACATCATACGACAAAATTCAGATATAAAGTCCAATTATTTCGACCTCGTCCCCCTCGTTTCGACTGACTGTGGACTGACCTTTTCAATTACCATTCAAGCACAAACGCAGACAAGCTGTGTTCGGCGTCCATCGCTTTAGCATTGCAGATTTAATTTCGACAGAGTGGAAAAGCCAACCAGAGGTCGCCGATGAGTGCCAAAACCGAAGAAAAATAGCCCAGATTCGCCCCCACTTCATGCATATGCGTCAGAAGATCAACATAGAACCCAACATATGGCAAGAAATAAGTTTCGGCAGACGCGGAGGGTGGACACTGGAATTTACAGACGGCGAGAACCTTCCGAGCCCGGCCTAATTTAGTAAATATTATGTCACAATCGGGGAGACCAAGGACGGAGTCTAAGGTCGCGGAGAAGCACCTTGGAAGCCACCACTTCTCGTTAACCCTTCGGCCCTGATTAGCTGGCACAGATAGCGCCAGAACTTGTCAATTAGCCCTCGCCCGGACCCAGCTCGAATACTAATGACGTCTGCTATCTGTTCATTTGTCTCTGCTGTTTTCCATTTCGGTGTTATTTTTTGCTGGTCGGTCTGGCCTGTCAAAGGGTTCAGCGCTCGAAGAGGGGCCAGAGCCAGCTCGCTCCAACTAACCGTTCAAGCCACGCTCCCCTTGGCCGGGTCAACACGCCGCCGGATTTGCTTTGGCCTGTAATTAAACACTTTTCTAGACGGGCAGCGGTTCTCGGTGATGGACTAAAGGCATTCCAATCTACCTGTCTGTGTCCCAAGTCTAATGGGAATCTGTGACTGGCCAGAGTTCGACGGACGCTTCAGAGACCCAATTAGCCGCCTAACAGTTGTTTCGGCAAACAAAACGGAGCTCCCAATTTCCCTGTCAGACCCACTTAATGGACAACTGTTGGCTTTCTGGCCCCATTGACGACTTGTTGCCACTCCTGGCTAGGCAAATAAATAAATCGAGTTATGAGCAGGGAAACTCTCCAGTCCCCAAATGGATTCGAAATAGTTTCAGTCCATCCGTGAAGCTGCTGACTGCGCTCTGGCCGTAAAGTGTAGATTCCTCTGGTGTGGGCAGTGCATAAATTTTATAAATACATTTTCAACAGCACATCAGTCATGGTCAGTCCGAAACAGGACAGCAGTCGTGCTACCCTTTTTCCGGCCATGGTGCAAGGAATATGAGGCTGCAGAGAGCGAACTCTGATGGGTTCTAGCTTCAAATATGTTTTCACTTTTTGCCAACCATGCAGATAAAAGATAAAAGCCATCTTCTATTCAAACCTATTAAGCCATTTAAAGAGTAAACTCAGTTCGCCATCAAACTGCACTCCATTTCACTCTTTTCGAGGGCAATGAATTTATACAACAGACGTAATACCAGGAATTTTTCGGACAGCACTCACATGCTGCACATCAACATCAGCATCAGTGTCGGGCGGGCGGAGGCAGAGGGCACTTTGAATATTTATGAAAACTGACCTCCCGACGGCCCAAATCGAATACGGGCTGCAGTCATTACTCACAATCATGGGGCCGGCGGGCTGGCGTCTTGAGGACAGGCGTTCATGAATATGGAAACTAGTGTATTACGCACACGCCTCCTGGGCGGTTTAATAACCAAGTGTCAACTGCAAGGGAGGCGCCTCGAAAATTGCCAGCCAGTCTAAGGGCCTGACATCGCTCTGCCAGATTGCATTGTTTGCCCTACTCTTGGGGCTTGTGTTGCAGCACTTTGGCAACTCAATTTAATAGAAAATAGCATCGAACGTGATGGAAGCCGAGTTAAATGGATTCTGGCATTAAAACGAAATCAAAATGGCTGTATCGATATGACAATTATGGCAAACACAGGCACCCGCAGAACGAGCCGAGAAAAACTCATTAATACGCCATGTATTTGAGCCGCAAAGCACTATTAATTTTACAAAATTCAACCGCGGGAAATAGTCTAAAAAATAGATATGTTCCACTTCAGTTGGCGAGTGGATGTTTGATTAAAAACACTTTGGCCAAAAATAGAGGCGAAGCCCTCCACTTGATGGGCCATTTTCAATTAAACACCGAAATGAAAGGACAATCGAACTAGATGCCATGCAATAGATTTGACAGGATCCGGGATTCCTGCACTGCATGTTGCTGGACCATTGAACCAGAGATTTATGGACTAAATCAATAAATGCATTCGACAGCGAGTGCCAGTGAGGGGCCAGGGAGGGGCGACCCACAACAATGAACGATTGCTCCCAAAGGCCAGTCCTTTATTACAGTCCAATCCGTCCACATGCCGGTCCACTCCTGTCGCCTGGCGACAAGCTCAAAAAGAGTCCGACAAACTAATTCAATCTTTGCCGCCTGTCCACGTTTATCACAGATTTCTGTGCGCCCTGCCGCCCTCCAGTTCCCGCCGACCTTGTCAGTGTTCTACAGCCGAACGAGCGAAAGTCCATTTGTGTGAATTGCATTTTTATTTGCATAGAATTTTCATAGTGGGCCCTCTATTGGAGCGTCTCATGGCATTCCATGCTTGTCCCACCCTTCCTCTGCTCGGCAGGATGTGCGACTGTAGGGCGGATCTGGGCAGGATCTCGTGTTGCTTTGACAGTTTTTTGGCCAACTGCCAGACGGGCGAGCGAGCCATAGGGAATGGAGTGCACTCATCGGGAAAAAAGTGGAAAATCCACTACAGTGTTTTGGGCTCAAATACCCTTTAAGGACCAGCCATACAGGACCATCAGTTCTCTGGTTCTCTTAGTTACTTCCTAATGTTTAAATAAATGACTTTCATTAATAAAGCATTCTGGTTTAAAATCTTTATTTTCTCTTTTTGTTGGCCAGACTCACCATAGTCAAGCCAACTTTACAGGATATGGGGAGTACAACTTCAGAGACTCAGAGACTGCAACCAAAGGACACGAGGCAGTGACATATAAGGTATCGTAATAGCGACGTGGAGGTACGGATAGACGGAAGAATGCGTGTGGGAAATGTAGCACGCCCTACGTGCCACGGCGAAAAATAAAAAATTAAAGTAAATTTGGCAACTGACTACACAGAGTCGTTAGGTCTCGGCCAGGACTGCCGGGGGAAGCCCGCTCGAACCAATGGCCCAACTCAAGCAAAAAATACGGACACATCGACGGCCCCGGACGGAGACCCACTGGCAGTCAGACACGGAATCCGGCTGGAGTCTGCAGACATCCCGTCGCCAGACTTGCGCCATCCACTTTTTCGCAATGCGTATTCAGATGCAGCTTAGGCCATTAGCGCTCGTGTTCTCGGATTGGCGAGAACACAAGAAAGCAATTGCGGTGCAGGACTGCGGAGGAAGCCTTGGTCAGCTTCCAATAAACAGTTCTCTCTTTCGCAAACCAGTCAAGGTCCTTAAACTGCAACTTTAAGCAGTTCTTTTAGCTGACAGAGCAAACACTGGTCATCAGGGTCTGCTGGCTGTTTTCAGTCGAAAGAGTTTCAATTTTGTTGGAAACTGAAACCCCTTCGATGCAAAATAAATACTGTTTAAGGAAAGCGAATACCCAAAACAATACTTAAGCTTAAGGTTTTAGTTTATCGACAAATTCCTTAAAGCTTTAAGCACTTAAGCGTAGTTTTGGTTCAACACTCCACCAGGCCACAGCGACAACGCTGCGTATACGCAATGTCGGTCACCGCCAACAAGAATCCTACGAGTCTAATGAAGGCCCAACTACGGCCAACTGGGCCACAGCCAGCCCACAAGCCGGGTCGGAGCTGGCGCAGAAGGAAGTGCACATTATGTTGGCCGGGAAACGACGCCGGGTAACTTATTAATATGCGGAGCAGCCAGCAGGTGTCTCTGCTGCCGTTTTATGCCACAATTTGCGCCACGTGCGCCCGCCGCTCCTGCCGCTGACAAGGCTTTAATAATGCTGCCACTCGGTTGCGAAACCGATTTCTCCGCTCAGCTGCAGCCCGAAATTAACAATTCGTAGCTCATTTTTCTGCTCGGGGGCGGGCGGACCACTTGCAGCGACAATTAGTTGAGTTATTGGCAGAGAGCCGGCTCTGTAATCCCTCTCCAGACCAAACTCTGGGCAACCAAGTAATTTCGTAGCCTGGCAAACAGAAACGCCAGGCAGACACCCAAGGGAAAATGTCCCAGTGACTTGGATACAACCTCTTGAAGGCACTTATATAAAAGATTTGCCGAAAAATACATTAACTATATTAATTTTTAGGCAGATACAATGACATATGAACAAGTTATTTTGAGATATTTAATTAAATATCTTTATAACCCCTTTGTTGAAACAAAATTAGGTTTTTTTTGGCAGCATACCTTTTCAATTAACCTTTTCCCTTGGGGGTCTGCCTGTATTATGTTGGTACTTGAAGTCCGCACATGTGGGCGGTTGATCAGCTTGCTGGCTGCTGAAGACATACCGAGCACGCCACTCCCATCTCCGGACACAGTTAGCCAAAGGATTCGAGGCGGCTCCTGTCATCGCATAGTTGGGGGGTCCGGCAATGGCTGGCAGCATGAGGACCTCAACCTCAACAGCAGCTGCAGCGTCCGGGGATGCGCCTGGGCTCTGTCAGAGCAACATACCTGGCCACAGGCCAACGGATGCACACCGGACAGGACTCTTGGCTCTTCTGGTTGGTCGCTCAGCCGGCAGAGCCACTTCCAACTTGCCACAGTTGCCATGGAAGGGTCAGAGAGCCGAGTCAGGGACAACAGTAGCAGGACAGTAGCAGGACAGTCGAGTGGGTCGACGACAAGGAAAAGTAGCAGTATTAGGATGAGAAGCTGCAGCAATCCACAAATTGACTGCCGAACATGTCAAGTGATTGAAGCCTTGTTCCTGCAGGATGCAGGATGCGGGATGCAGCATGCAGCATGAGGAGGGCAATTGAATCAATTTGGGGACTATGGCTTGGATTTGTTGCTACAGATTGAAGCCTCATTTCGGGATGTGAGTAATACGTTCGTGAGGTTTCAATATTGGAGCTTTACTTGGCTTATGACATATGCTACACCTTAAATATTAAAGTACTGATCGATTATGGGCTCACAAGATGGAGGTACTAGCAATATTTTTCATCTAATTGACCTCATCTAATTGTTGCTTTTATTCTCATTACTTTTGAAGGCAGCTCACAGCCTGCAGTTGGAAAAAAGGACCTCAAACCGTTTGTCCACAACCGACTGCCTAAGCGACGCTTTCATTAGGTTTTCCCTTCATGTGTTCTGGACGCCTACGCAGTACTACGAACACCTCGTCAGTGGTGAGCCCCTCGTCCTGACCGGACCACGACTCGTTTTTTGTGCCGTCGTGTTGGCTTTTTTCGGCAGTCACGGCTGCGTCTGACATTCTTACTTTCGGATGGGTTTGTTTTTTATTTTGTTGCAGGAGGGGGGCGGAATCCGGCTCTGACGGAGGCTGCTGCAACTGTGACTGCGCCTTTTGGCAGCTGTGGCGGCGGCGGCGGCGGCGGCGGCAGCGGAAGGGGAGGCCATAAACCTGCCCGGTGCACAGGGTTTTGCTGCCGAGGAAAATGTCAGCGAAACCTACAGAAATGCAAAATACATTGCTACAAAAAACCAACGTGGAAAAACATCAAAAAAGCGGGAAGGGGACGGGGAAGGGAAAATTCACGGCAAATGAAATCTGAAACGACTCAAACGCATTTAGCTGTCAGTTTGTCTCAGCGATTCGGTCGCCGGATGTGTCGTCGTCATGTCTCATTGTGCTGCCGCTCGTCGCTTTCCGCGCGAAAGGAGTAGCGGTAGGAGGATCCTGGGGGGCGGATGGTTATCCAACGAAACCAAACCAAACCGAGCTGGAGCGAAGCAAAACGCAATGCGCGTAAAATAAACAAATTTCCGTAGACGACACTCAACTATGCAAACAGTAATTGGAGGCGGCGGCGGGAGGTTCAGCTCGAGGAGCTCCGCCGCAGTTGGCCCCGCTAAGACCTGTAGCCAAAACTCAAAACTGAACTGAATTTCAGCGGAATGGAACAACAACAGAGGGAAGCGCAAACAGAAATAGAAGCGGATGATATCCTGCATAATTGTGAGAAATCAAAATATCAAGGGGGTTGTTTAGGAAATAGGGGTTGTGGACAGCACTCCCATAAGCTAGTGGTTTTTCTCCAATTATCTACCGAATTTTGTGTCTAGCATACCCGAAGTGCCAGCTGAAGCAGGGTATCTGCAGCAAAACCGTAACTCAAAGCCAACAAGGTGAGCGCGGAGGATTCACGGGATTCGCGCCGGATATCCACATAACGCAAGACAGTTGGCGGGCGGAGTGAGGAGCGGGACAGGCAGGGGCTGCGGAGGAGAGAAATGTTTCTGCAAATGCAATATTGTTACGCCGTAATGGTATAAAATGTATGCATATGTTTTACACAGGATACAGGATGCTGCAAACGAGACCTGACCGACGGCGGCGAGGAAGGTGTGGCGGAGCGGCGGAAAGGGATCAGAGGAAGGCAGGAAGTCGCCGCTTTGCCGGCTTCGTATGCGGAAAATTAAAGAAAACAACTGCGCGAAAATCGCACTCGGAAGGCATTCCAGTCAGGGTAAAGGACAAAGGATCCAAACGGGGAGCGGGAGTGAAATACAATTCCCATTTTGTCTCCGGCTGTGCAACAGATCCGGTTATTTAGCGGCTGCTCCGACTCCGCCGGAATGATGTAAGCTGCTCCTGACATATTCAAGGCATTCCGGGGAAATAATGCTCCTCTTTCGTATTATTTCGATAATATTGTTTTAAGAAGGAATTATTATGTATAACCAACCTGTAATCCTCACGGGGAGAGAGATTTGATGCCTTATCGTAGCAGTACCATCCAAATTGGTGGGAAACAGACGGGGAAGGTGGCAAATCCAATAAAGTGGCCTAATTAAAACGGCCGGCTTAAGCTCAATCACTGAATGCTTCTCGCAGGTTCCATTATTTGTACTTTTCCAGTTTGTGCTCGTTATTCCTTTTTGGTAAATACAAATCTTAGCTGCAGGAACCGGCAAAAGGAACCGAAATTGTAAACTATGCTAATAGACAAACAGAAGAAAAGGGCCAGCAAAAATAGTCAAACAGAAAAAATTATTTAGGGCCGAGGAAAGTAAGGGCCAGAACTAGGGATTGTGGGCAGGAAGACTCGTTTTTCCACCTCTGTGTATTGCATAGTCGTACCATATATGCATAGATACTATTCGATTGGAATTGCAGAGAAAGGTTGAAACGAAAGAAAAGGCAACCATTACGGTTATCCAGTGTACCCCGGTTTATAGGCGGAACACTTCAAATCCCGTCCAGAAGTCCCTCTTTTATGTATAAATTCGGCTTTAAAAACAGCGATATTCGACACTTTCGGTGAAACCACAGCCGCCAGAGGAACATGCTTCATGCTCTTGCTCTACTTCTACTTCTTAAAACTTTATACTGGAGAACTTCCGGAAATCCCCCATGTCTGATATTCGTCATAGGCTATTCGTACCTTGGGGGCTTTTGGAAGCCTGTGTATTGCATAACTTTACAATTGTAAAGTTAATCAATACGAGTATCGATGAATTTGATGCCTATGACCGAGTCCTGTCTCAGGTAGCAGCCGTCACCTAGCTTTGTATTATTATATAAACATTTGATATGTGTACCTTTATATACATTGGATATGTGTTCCTATCGCCTTCGATGATCGATGGTCCAGGTCTCGTTTCTAATCACATTGCATTCGTACCACAAGTTCTACCATCTGTTTGATCATTCAATCGCATCTATGTATCTATGTGCATGCAAATAAAGAAAGAACGGCCAATTTTACGGCATTCTCCGTGTCCTACAATCCAGCCAAATATTACTTGAATTACTTCATTTCTGTGGCTGCAGCAGTGGCTTGACAACCACATTAGAAATTAAACATCTAGATGCCTGGGAAAACAATTCAAACTTAAAGATAGTCTTGTTTCTATTTGCAACTCGTGAGATAGGTTCCTAGAAATGTGCGTTGCCAAGCCGGATGCGTGGAAGAAGTCCTACAGAGATAAAGCGCCGAGGATTGTCAACATTCTGCTGTTTCTAATCATTGTCGCCTTGCTGGTCATGACGTATTCGGAGCCCCAGCTGCATGTGGGCTTGGGACGGCCGCCCCTGGAGTCCACGCCGAGGGCCAAAGAGATGGGCATGATGGTCAACACCTCCAATTGCCGGATTGACGCCATCGACTACCTGTCGCCCGTCGCCCGCCAGTTCATGGTGCCAATGCCCATATGCAGGTGCTACAAGCTCCCGGTCCTGAAGGCCAAGAGCGTCCGAGGCCGCAACTACTTGACCCTGACCCTCAACAGCACGCAACTCTGGCAGAAACTGGGGATCCGCAGGATGAGCAGACTCGTCTGCGCCTACATTATTTTCGAGCGCGTCGACGACTTCAGCAACCGGAACGTGGCCAGAGGCGTCTTCGGCTTTAGCCGGAGGCGGATGAACGCGGAGGTCGAGGCGGGCAACGTCACTTTGCGGGCCATGTGCTGGGTGGACTTCAGCCGCCTGGTCTTCCACGACGTGTACATCTTCCTCTCCCCGGCGGCGAAGGCAGAGGTGCCCCAGAAGGAGAATCAGAAGCCGGCCAACCACTTGTCGGTCATGATCCTGGGCATAGACTCGATCTCCCACATGCACTACAAACGATACTTCAGGTAAGGTCTTGGAGTAAGCGACTTTTATGACACTCGTCTATCGCCTCCCCAGCAACGTGATGGACTTTGTGGACCAGCTGCCGCACGTGGAGCTCTGGGGCTACCACCGAATCGGCCGCAACTCCTACCCGAACCTGGTGCCCCTTCTGAGTGGCCAGAGCGCCGACGAACTGGAGTCCGCGAAGGGCTGCTACGGGATGGGCAAGTCCAACTTCGATGGGTGCAACCTGCTGTGGAATGAGTTCAAGAGAGCCGGCTTCGCCACAATGTTCGGCGAGGACACCCGCATCGGAGGCACCTTTACGTACGGAAAGCGGGGATTCAGCCGGCAGCCCACCGACTACTACTACCGCAGCGTCATGGTCGAGGTCCACCAGCACACCCGATACCTGGCCAGGGGGCCGAAGGAACTCTCATGCAGCGGCAACCGCGTCTACCACCACGTCCTGTACGATTTCATATACCTCCTGATGCCGCACTTCAAGCAGCGCTGCCTGGACACCGGCTTCTTTGCCTTTTTCTGGCAAACCCAGGGCGTGCACGACTACTTCCCGTACGCCCTGCAGACCGACATCCAGTATGACGCCATTCTGCGCGTTCTGCACCGATTCCGAGTCCTCGAGAACACCCTCGTCCTGCTGCTGTCCGACCACGGGCTGAGGTACGGCTCCTTCGCGAAATCCCTGCAAGGGATGCGGGAGATGTCACTGCCCACCATGGTGGCGGTCTACCCTAGCTGGCTGGAGCGCCGGTTCCCGCTGGCGGTGGCCAACCTACAGGCCAATGCCCACCGGCTGGTGACCACCTTCGACCTGCACGAGACCATCCAGGACGTGATTAACCTGGAGAACCTGAGTGACGAGCGGATTCGCAACCGAACGCGGGCTCTGCGCGACGATCGCAATGTCTCGCTCTTCCTGCCCATTCCCGAGGAGCGGAGCTGCAAGTCCGCCAACATCCCCTACCACTACTGCCAGTGCCAGGAGCTTATGCAGATTCCGTGGAACACCAGCAGCGTGCGCCGCGTGGCCCAGGTCGCCGTGGACAAAATAAACGAGTTGCTGCGCCCCTACCCGCAGTGCCACAAGCTGAAGCTGTTGAGAGTGAACCAGGCCTACCTGCGGGACCTCAACCAAACGATCACTGTCCGGCTGGAGACGGTTCCGGGACGCGGCAAGTTCGATGCCACCGTGCTCGTTACCAATTACAGTTCGCTTCAAGGACCCGTCACGCGAACCGACCAGTACAAGAAGCAGTCCTTTTGTGCCGAGGAAACCCCTGTTGAAATGTATTGCTATTGCTTCAAAGTATAGGCTACAAACCACGGTTTTAATGATTTAGGAAAATTCCCATTTTAAGAATGAAACAATAATAAGAAGGATAGCATATACTTTTTATTCCACTTGCGCAAAAATATAATAAACTAACACAATATTATATAATTTTTTAATGCAACTAATTGCATTCCTTTGTATGTTTTGCACCACCTCCTCTAAAGGTGGTCCGATTTTGAGTTTTTTTGCAGATAAAAATAGGCCATCGGAATAGCTTGGCATCAAAACTTAAAAAAGAAACTTCTTAGAAATATTCCATTTATGTGGCAAACGGACAGTCAGAGAAACGGACGAACAGTCGGACATGGCTGCATCGACTCTTCTGCAGTTGCTGAGCAAGGAGAACTCTACGAGCGTATTCCAGTTTCTGCTTCCTGTTATATTTTGGTCATTATTTTTTTAAAGAAAACTTTTTACCGAAGGCGCAAGCTACATGCTTCCCAGCAAAACACCCGACTTTTGAGCGAAATCCTCATTAAAAACTACAAACCAATTATTAATTAAAGTTAGTAATTGTCAATTCTGGAGTGTTCACCTCTAAAAGGTAGAAGGGTCAATTAAAGGTCATCTGGTCCTTCTATGAGTCGTGGTTTTTGTGAAGGAGGAATATTTCAAACGACTATATCGATTCCCTCTCAATCTGCATCATCAAAGGAAAAACAAAATATTTGGCTTCAATTTCTGGCTGGCTCTCTTTAGGGGTTACAAGGGTTTCATGGTGAAAAATATCTGAAATATTCAGGAAATAGCTCAGTTTTCAGTACCAACCTTTTATTATTAATCACATATGTACACATTTGAAGAATATTTTGTGTAATTTTTGAACAAAAATATAAAATTAAACACGCAATCTTTTGAAAATATTCAAGAGATCTGGTAGTGAATTAAATAATAAACAATAAAATGATAAACCCCAAGCCATGCAACCCCTTAAAAGCATCATTGTGGGCAAAGGGCAAGGGGCACTAGTAAGAAGCACTAGCAGCAGTAAGATAAATGGCAAGTGAATGTGTTTAGATTTCTCTTAATTTCGTTTGCCACAAATAAACACCCGTGCACTTACCAGAGCTGTTTTCGCCCCAAAGTGTCAGCAGATGGCGGCGCCGAGTCTCCCCGTGCAGGCAAACAGTGAGGGAGATAGTGCCACGAGGGGATAGGAACGGGGCTAGAGCCGGAGACAGAGACGGAGACTCGGCGAGTGGCACACATATGGCAGCCATAAACATTTGTCGTCGCTCCGCTGTAATTAATAATAATTTGCATTCACAGTTTGCAGTTCAGCGCCCCGTGCGAGATTTCGTTTTAATTAAATTATGTGCAGCTTGTCAGGGTGCGGGCGAGTGCCTTTGTGTGGGCGTCCTGGGGCGTCCTTTGGGTGTCCTGGCGGCCTAGGAGGCGTGGCAAATGATGCCAACTACAAGATAAACCTGGTCGGAGGGTGGTGCTGGGCGCTGGACTCGCAACATGCAGCATGCATAAATTATTACCGCTATCTGCTGTCATTCAGGGTCGGCTTTGGCTCAGTTTAATTCGGTTTTGTGTCGCGAGCTTGTACTGCAACACTGCCGACATCGAGCCAAGCACAACAATGTTATCAGCAATCACAGCAGCCCGTCAAGTCGGAAGGTAAACAATATCAGAGCGCCTGATTGGGTTTCCTGTTTTAAATACCATTTGTGCCCCTCAAAACTGAATCATTCAGCAGTCAGTTTTCCATAATTTGCCGACAGAATTTTGCCTAGCGCCCTAGCAACGTGCCGATGCGGCGTATACTTAATGTCGCGCATACGCACCGTTGCCGCTCGTAAAGCACTAAGCACAAACTTCATTTTCGGAGAACAGATGACCCTGTGGGTAAGGGTTAGGCGGTTGGCTGGTGGACTCGTGGCAAATGCCATTAAGAGCTTTTGACCGGAACGCGCCGTAAATCAAGTCACTTTAATTCAATAACAAGTTCCCCAGAGTGGCCGCCCGCCCCGGAGCTGAGCAACCGCTTCGCAGGCCAACGCAATGGGCAGATGTTGCCATTTGGTTTTGGGTTCGGTCCGTGGACATTGATTTCGTTTATCTGCGATGCCAAATTATTCATTTGGACCACAGACACGGAGAGGGCTGCACATGCAGAGGACGAAGGACACACAGACAGACAAAGCGATGGGCACACACAGGACATACAGTGTTGGGGGAGGGACTGGGGGTCCAGCCCCCCTGGCCAGGCCATTTGGCACAATTCGATTTCCAGCTCGGGCCACAACAATCGAGGCAAACTTGGCCGCCTTTTGGCATCTCGAATTGTCTTCAACGAAGTTCGAATGTTTTCTTTGGGGCTGCTGCTCTTTGGACAGTTGGACTGTTGTTGCCGTTTAATTTCCATTCGGCACAACGGCCCATTCAACCTTGAACAAGTTTACACAAAGCTAAATAAATTAGACAACGACAACGCCTAGCCGGGCAAAGGAGCGACTCAAGCGCTGGTCGAGTGTCGAACAATTACTGAGGAAGAATTTATGTTTTGCTTCTGCTGCTGCTGCTCCCCGCCCCGCAAGCCACTTCGAGATTTCAAGATTTATTTGCTATGCAAATTCGGAGCACAATTAATAGCAATTATGGATCATTGAAGGGAGAACGAAGAAGCAAACGCAATCAGGGCGAACTTTTTTTTTATTTCGAACATTTCCCTGCATAATTATTGTTGTTTATTGGCGAGTGCCTCTCACTTACTCCCCATTGAGATTTATTGCGGAAGTGTTTTGTCATCTCCGTCGAACAAAATAATGTCGAATGAATAAATCATAAGCTGCCTATTCATTCGGGTAATCGAAGCTGAGCCCTGATTGCACTGATGAAGAGCTATCCGAAGACAAGTGCATTGATTGCCCGATTTGATTGGATTTGAAGCGAAGGATAATAGAAATGGCATTTAAATAATCCGAATGGCATCTTTTATTTAGGGTTCTGTGAAAAGCTGTCACCCATTGTCGATTCCCTTTGTCCGCCCGCTGATTACGCGTTAATATTTTATTCAATTATTTCGCTTTTCAGTTTTAAACACGGGGATGGCTCGGAGTGCCATCGTTTTTTCGAGCGGAATGCAGGCCAATTGTGGCTGCCACAGCACACTTGACTTCTGGTCGGCCGCACTAGGCGTGGATTATGATTCAAGCAACCGCAGCAGCAGCCACTGCCGCAGCCCGGCACATCGTCAACAGATTCGCCCACAACGCTCTCGGCTAATCGCACTGTCACTGCGTTAACCACATTTCGTTTATTTGCCGCATTGCTCTAAATGGCCAATTCGCAGTGGCCCGGGAGGCGGCAGGGAGTGGGCTCGGAGTGTTGGCATTTCAGCAATAAGAATGCCGCCGCAGGGGCGCTCTAATGCATTTCCCATCGCATATTTCATTATCAATTTGCATTGAATTCGATTGCGGCGGGGGCTGGGGGGGAATGTGGCCTACAGCCGAAAACCAATCGCATTTAGTCGGTTTGCATAGTTTGCGGGCATCACTCGGGCACCGACGTATCGGACAAGAAACACCAAACATTGTTGATGTTTGGCTTCTGCAGCGCCCCGACTGAGCTGTGGCTGCATTTTAAACTGATTAGATTTATCAAATGGAGAGACACTGCCCGCATTGGGTGGATGGAAAAGTATTGGCCATTAAATGATTGAAAGAGGATTAAATGGAAGCAGTGACAGGCGAGGGGAGCTTGGTTCCTGCACTCCAGTGCAGTAATAGGGTTTAAGGGGCAAAAAACGGCTTTATTTCAATAATTGTTCTATAATATAAAAAAATACTTTTAAGTTCAATCTTTTTAATACAAATTTATATAATGGATTTTTTTTATCTTTTGAACAGAAAAAACCAAAACTGGCTTTAGGGCTTCATTGTCAGCCAGTCCTCGCAAAAGAAGTCCGGATGACAGCATCTCCCATAATTGGCTCATCAGAATTGGACTTAAATAAAAAAACTTTAGTAATTGGTTGGTCTTAATTAAAATTTATAAAATCCTTTGTTCATTTACTAGTTTCCCAAGTTAATATTTCTCAAATTTCTCTCCCTTGAAAGTCAAATAAAGATCGGTTGAGTAGTTTTTGAGAAGTAGTATATACCGATTTTCAAAACATGGTTGTGAAACATAGGTTCTATCACCCACAGCTTCCGCGATACACCTAAGAGAATAAATTGAGCAAATTTTACCATATATTGAATTATGTAGGCCGTGTAATGGCGATGGCCATCATTGTTTTTAGTACATATCATTTTTGAAATGTACGATATGTGTACCAACTAAAATTAAAAAATGGTATCTAGCAGTTACCATATTCTTGGAATTCTCATCCAAAGTTGAAATCTCCGATTTTCTACATTAATTTTTGGTCTTCTATGATTTTTCCTTAAACATTTTCCTATGGATTATTTTTTTTTATTAAAACCAGTAGATCATACCATGTTTTAATTTTGGATTTAAGGAAAAACTCGAAATAATTTTATTGAATTTATTATAGTTAGTTAAACAAGATTTTCTTCAATTTAAAAGGAGTTTTTAATCTCATATTTTCAAAAAGTCATGGCTAAAGGTTATGGAGCTGATGAAATTATGCGTGGAGATTTTTGGCTGTTGGCCTGTGTATTTAGCATTTAATACAAAAATATTATAAATATAAAAACCCTTTAGTAAAATACCTACTTTCGGGTGCCTCCTAGTAGCTACTGTTTGTGTTTAGGAAAGTTTCTAAACCAGTCTGTTAGTGGGGGTGTCGAGAAATGACCTAATCGAAGCACTCCCCACAGAGCTCCTCTCCGTGCTCCAGTTACCCACTGACATCCCGCAACAACACCCACCCAGCCACACCCCACAGCCTCCCTCCCTCCCCCCGCTGGCACATGAGATACAAACACAAACACTAGAGCCACTGACAATACGAAATCTATAAACTATTGAATTGCAAATTGCGAAAAGTCGGGGGAAAAAAGACAGTTTTTGCAATGTAAATTAACGGGCAACGAGGCCGAGCCGAAAGATCAAAAATCTGCGGGGAAGATGCGAAAGGAATGTAGGAACAACAGGAGTGGAAGACCACAGTCATTTGCGCCCCTCCACCGCCCACTCCCACAACTCATGGCTTTCTGTCCAGAATTGTGCTATGAAATAATCCGCAACGACAAATATGCGCGCTGCCTCGAATGTGTGCTGTGCAAGTATTTTGTATTTTCGGAGCCAGTTGCCAGTTGCCAGACGCCAACCTCCCAGCCACCAGCCACCACAGCCGAAACAACAAGGCAGCGACTGGCTCGAAACAAACCACACACATAAACCGGTTCAACGAAATACCAGATAGCCGCCGTCGTCGCCAAAAGAGCACCAGCCCCTGGCTTCCCCAGCCCCAGCCCCTTTTCTCCCCTCCTTCTCAGACTCTTTCCATTTCTGGCTTTGTCCCGCTCGGACCCTGATTCTGCCCCAATCTCCACTTCGGTCGCCATCGAAGACCCCAAGACATGAGCAGCAGCCGGCACTAAATGTCAAGCAAGTGAACGGTTTTCGCTTCACGGAGCAGCGCGGAGAGGTAGGGGGTTCGGGCCACAAAAAAAATATTTCAGCCAAAAAACACGGCTTGAAAATAAAATGTAAAATTATACATTAATATTTGAAAAGTTATTGTAGAGTTTTAAAAATAATACTATTTTTATTATTAGATTTAAGTTTCTTATAATTCAATCGTAGAAAAGACTTATAGGATAGTCTATTACTTTAATCTTTTATATAAATACTATACTATTTTTTCCAGTGTTAAAATGCAGTGGAGTAAAAAAATGACATAGCAGAGAACCAATATGGCTGGCTTAGAAACCGGCCCTGAAGAACCGTATCAGCGATTAGCGAGAAGATTTGCCTTCACAGAGAAGACTCGGCTTTAAGAAAAACAGCCAAAAAAGACAATCTTGGAATGATTTCGAACTTTAAGGTGATTGTAATCGGAAGTCCTGAGGGCAGGCCGCTCTAAACCAGATCATACTCGGTATTAATGTCCTTAATGGAGCCCTAATGGTAAGTGGAAGCAGCCGACGAAGAGCCAGCACAGATATGTACTTACTCCCGCATACGTCAGTTACATAATCACGTTTTTGCTCTCTCCTCCCAAAGCCGGCGACGGCGACGGCGACAACTCCAAGCGAATGGCGACTGGGATGGCGAATTTGTTGTAATCAATATGAACTGGCGTCTGGCTGCCTCGGATAGCTCCGCACACACGGACACACTCTCGGGGGGCCATAATGGAGCTGACTGTGTGTGCCAGATGGAGGGAGGGAGGGGAGTGTGTGCGAAAACAGATTTGTGAAAAATGCGGAAAATGGCAAGAAATGAAATCGATGGATCCACAATCCGCAGCAGGAACCATTGCGTTATATTGCGAGATACAAGTGGATTGGGGGAGGAGGAGGTGCTGCCATCCACCGTCTTGCGATGTGTATGTGTGTGTGTGTGTGTGTGTTACATGCGTCAGCCATTATGATAAATCGCACCTTTTATTGCAGCATCAGCGCCTTGGTAACTGATTCATAAAGGGTGCCCAGGGCTGGATTTCGCCCAAAACGGTGCTGTGGCAGATCGCAAAGGCAATAGACCGACCGACAGCCCGGCCGCTCCAGGAGGAGAAGGGGGGCAAGGCGGGGGCGTGCGAACATGACATCATTCAGGGATGACAACGACTGTGTCGCTTTTCCGAGCTGCCCCTCCATTTCCCGTCTTACGGCTGCAATTACGAGTACACATTTTTGATAGACTTGCTCAAGCCGAGCAAAAAATGTTATAAACGACCAGCTGGAGGGGGGATGGGAGGGGCAGGGGCTGTGCAGCGCAAGTGGAGCAATTTTTATAACAGAAACCCACATATCTCCGCAAATTCCGCAAGGAATTCGAGGCACAATATGGGGAAGATAACGCAGGCAGAGTACTCCGGATAAGTCCGAAAATCGAAGGGGAAACTCCCATAAGTGGGATGATAAGAAAGGGGAATGAAGTCTTGCACTTGAGTTTGAATAGGAATGCTGGAGTGCTTTTTAATAAAGAGCCATTCATTACTACCCACTTGAAGAACCATACACTTATCTTTGATAGTTGGGATGCTTGAAACAGCCCCGAAAAAATACAAACAATATTAAAAATAGAAGAGGCAACAAATAGCATCCTTCCAAGGCAAAGTTCACACTGCACTCTCTCTCTGACTTCTAATAATATTTCCAGGCAACTTTGTTGACACTGCAACATGTGAGTGTCTGAAAGTTTCGGCATCGACCTGCTCCATGATGCATGACCAGCCCAGAACCGAAAACCGAGAACTCGTGCAACCTCGACCCATCAATATGCTACCTCAAAATGTTTTTGCTGTCGCACTGCCCCATTAAACATTCATCATTTTCCGTGGCCATTCGTCATCAATGCGTGGAAAAGTTATCGCCAACCGCGCTGGACTGAAATGGCAAAGGGCGGAGGGTCTGGGGGTGTCTGGGAATGTGGCAGTGCAGCTGCGAGTGAAGAAAAACAAAAAGAGATCCCCAGCGGTCAGCGGAGCAGGGCAGTGCCCACAGACCCACACACAACTCTTTGTGCCCTGCCAGACTCGCACGAATCCACAAACATTTATCGAAATATTTCACACGCATTCGAGCCAAAGAAATGTGGGCCAACTACAGGCTTTTGCAATGACTGGGCTTTTCATTATGCTTTCCGACTCATCAATCACATCACATTTGATTCAAGGAAGTCTCACGTATTAAAGTCAGTTCCCCCAATCTTTATGGCATTTGTTTTTTATTTCAATTAAAAATCGGTATTTGGAGGGACAGATAAAGTATTATTTAATCTGTCTATCTCCGTTAGACATCTGTATTATTCTCAGTTAAAACACTTGGATATTGTTGCAAGTGGTACGCCATTTCATTGGCCCTTATCTTTAAAGGATACACTATATTTTAAATTTTATTTTGCGCTTTTATTAATATTTAATTTTTACCTGCTATCTTTTAGTTCGAACAAGAGCTTCGACTGAGAACCAACTTGGTGAAGTGAAAGCACTGCACCGGAGAACCCTACTTAGAGTTGCATTCGAGTCGCAGAGAAACGCGAGTTCCTAGAGCTCTGTGGCACATACTGACAGACACCTGAGAATAGGGTCAGCGGAGTTACGAAAGAAATGGGGGAACAGAGCCAGATAGCCAGCGAGTGGGGCCAAGAGACACGGCGAAGCAATGTCACGCCAGGAAATTGTGGCTCTTTTCGTACTTTTTGGTTGTTTGCCTTCGTGGTTAGCAGCAGCAGCATCAGAAATCAAAGCTCTACTTCTGCCTGACCCATTCATTACCATAAAAAGCGGCGGGCGCGGGGAGCGCCGGTGGAGGGGCGGGCAAACAGGTTTTCATCATCAATGCAGAACAAGAATATTCATTGGGATCTCCTCAGCGAAAGTGGTGCCATAGAAAGTTGAGTCGTTTTTGCTCGGCGGGGTGACTCGCCACCTTGGCCAGCGGAGAACTTTTTAATTAGACTCTAAACTACGGCCCTGGTCGCTTTCGCTGCTTAAACAGGGCTGCCCTCTCATTATCCTGGCTGATTAACAGGCAGAGTGCCAGAGGTAAGGACAGTGGGCGCATAAGCTCGTAAAAACGCACATAGAATCCCTATTTCCTGACTCATCGAGGTGGCGCATAATTAATCGAAGAACTTGAATTATTAATCGATCAGATGTCGAAAGGGAATAAAAACAGGAACAAGTGTTCTGGAAAAGGGTGTCATCCACTGTCCTGCTGTATCAGAAAATACCTGTCACGCTCTAAACGATCAAGTTTCCGACTGACAGTTGGCTAACTAGAGCGAGTGCCTGCCCGGCGGGTAGCGACCGAATCCGGCGGAAAAAGTGCTCGGAAAGTGCAAAATGTGCTGAGCCCAAGTCGAAAGTTTAGCAACATTCAGCTGAGCAGGCAAAAAGTTGCTGCTGTGTGTTGCAAAAACAAGGATACGCAGAAAGGTGCCAAGGACCAAAAGTGAAGAGAGCTGGAGCCTGTCAGAGCTCTTCGCTGAAAAAATGGGATCAAACAATTCGCTAGTTTACACCTCGGACTCATTTAATTATATTCATTGTGCCAGTCCAAGTCCCTCATTAGTCCTCCCCTCATTACAGCCCGAGTTATCCGCCTACCGCCTGCCCCTTTGGCCCTTCGGCCCACTTCGGCCCCCAAAAAGCTGGAAAAGTTTCGTTGAATTCTTGAGCAAGTGACCCATAAGTTGGACCTGGCCGGGTGAGCAGGGAAGGTTGCTCCCACTCCCTTCGCCTAATGAATACGCTTCCCCGGGGCCGGGTCCTGGCGCCTCGGCAACGTTTACTCAGCAAACTCGAGCGGTGTTGGCGTATCCGTGGCGCTAATTGCTTTGTTAGACACCGTTGGGGCGAAATATGATGGTTCTGCGGAGGGACAGGATGTTCTTGGGAGGATGTTTGGCGTGGAGAGTTGTTGGCAAAGTTTCTGGTCACCAGAGGAGCGACTTCGACATTGAAAGTTTGTTTTTTGCATTTAGCTCGCATGTTTTAGCTTAAAAGCCTTTGAAACAATTATTGCATTTTAATCGAGGGAAAGTATCAGCCCTAAAAGGACTTTCTGTTAGACTCTCTTAATATTTGATTGTTTTATCCTGTTTTGTGTGCTTTAGAGGGAAAATAAGGCAACATCAACTAGTCCATCAGCCCGCGGGGGCAAGCAGCTCGTCGGACAGGACTCGCACAAGTCTGGGCCCCGAGGCCGGCAATTATAAATACTCGTCCTTGCTGGACTGGCGTTTAACAGGAAAACATCACAGGGCGCTTCACTAATCTCCAGGACAGCAGCCAGTCCATGTCAACACGGCAAAAAGCTGAGCAGGGGGTGGGAGGAGCAGGAGCAGGAGCAGCTCAGCCCCGTGCCCCCGGCAATCAAACTTCGACTTCATTTGACAACTTTAATGGAGTCCGAGGCAGGGCAGCAGTTTGAAAAAGTTGCTTATTGCATTACCGCTGACCCTTGACTAAACTTTGTATTACATAACTACTCTTCTGTTGGCCCCTCCCTTTGTTTGCTCTGAAGGGCACTGGCCAGTGTCGTCCGTAAATGTTGAACAAATTCGATGGCGGGTTAGTGCCAGCACTGGTCTCCAAATGCTCTTTCTGGAAGCTGCAGGTATCTCTAAAAAGTGTTTAGTTTCTCCAAGCATTAATGTTTAAATAGTGTAGATATTATTTGAGATATCAAGTCTAAGACTTAAGGTAGCAAGTGTCCTACTCCCTGTTCCTGAACCCTTTTAAAAGCCATCGAAACCTCTGTGTATCTCTTCCATAATTTCATAAAACCACTATGTTTTTTTACAGTTTTTGGCCATTTTAGTTGAAAACTAGTTTGGTCGCTGGCGAAACTGTCTCCCGGAGGCGCTCCCCGCCCTCAGCCCACAGCCCACTCGACCGCCTGATGCGACATGTGGGCACACCGCTAATTGTAAGTGAAATTAGCGGTTTTGTTGTTGCTAATGAAAATTGTTCAAGCCGAGAACTTTGCGTCATTTGTGGGCGGCAGTCACAGCGGCGACTTCTGAAACAGGAAAAAGTTTCCCCCAAGAGACCCGTAGGAGCACGGGCACGGATACAGATACGGATACGGATGCACTGAGCGAATAATCGAGTTTGGTGTAATTCCAATCAAAGTTTGACGTCACGTTATGCGCATAATTAAAAATTACTTTACTCCCCCCCTGCTTTTTCCATTATCCTGTCTGTGTCCCGTTAGTCGCCATATGTCCGAGCCACGCCCAGAGCCCCCTCCCCGACTTGTTCGCCCTTTTTGGGCAACATCTTCGACGAGAAGTGAAATTAATGGCTTTTCTATTATTTTGCACAAAGTTTCGGAGCGCATTTGACGTTGATTGCATTTTTTGCGCTTTCGAAGGACGAGCACTCTGCTGCCAGTGGGGAGGGGAGGGCTCCTAACAGCTCCAAAATGGCTTCCACCAGCGAATCACAGCTGCCGGGAAGCTTGATTAAAAATTTAGCACGAGAGCTGGGCGGGGGTGGGGGTGCGGGTGCGGGAGTGTGCCTGGGTGTGTTCCTGACGCCAATCCGGCAATTTGCCTTTCCCCGTCCAATGCCGGCGATTAACCAGCTAGGAGGTAAGTGGGAAAGAGCGGGCGGGGAGCGATGCAGATTAGTGGCCAGAAATTGGAACCACTCTCTGCGGCGTGGTCCATCATAGTCGCATATGTTCCACGGACTCTAGTTTACGGCTTGATTTATGCCCTCCAAGGTGCGGTGGATCATAAATCCAGGTACGAAATTCTGAAAATGGCTTTTGGCACAAGTGTCTCTGCCACCCTCTGCCCAAGAAAGCAATTTCTATAAAGTACTTATAGAATGGCTCTACTATCTATTAGAATGGCAACCGAGACACTCATACCTGCTTGACTGGCATCGAAACACTCCGATTGAACAAGGATTTAGGCGAACAACTTGGGCAACTCGATACTTGCTTAGGCCTGACATGACTGTGAATGTAACCTCCTTGTCAAGGTTCGGATGGGACAGGTTCCAGCCTATCTACGCAGTTAACCCAAGGGATGCCCAGGGATACCTCCACAAGGAGACGCGTTAAGCCGCACCTGCACCAAGACGAAAGTTCTCGCCAACACAGGAGCACCATAGGGGCTCTATTTACCTCTACTCTACCATTTACCTCTGCTAAAATTTATATTTTTTAAGGTACAATTTGCAAGTTTCATCATTGCCCATCATAATTTAAGGACACATTATTAACAAACCTACAATGAAAGATACAAAAATAATTTCTTTAAAGTACGAAGAACATTCAGTGCTCACTAAATCGAGTGCAGGGTGTTTTTCCTTTTCTGTTATACTAAATAGTAATTGAGTAGTCTTCCTTAGTTCTTATTTTAACGAGTCCGTTGCATATAAGTTTTCGTCAGCAGATTCAAAATCAATACACTTAATGAGATGAAAATATGGAATAAAACTTCAAACACTACAAGAACATCAATGAAGACAAGAGCTCGCTTAAAATCTATAGTATTACTCCTCAAGATTCCATTAGTAGACTCGACATTTCAAAACATTTCAAAAGCTAGGACTTGGCCATTCGAAACTTACTCATGAATTCATATTCAGAAAAAGGACCTCCTCCCAAACCTAAATAAGTATTTGCCACATATTTTAAGAATGTGCTCCTATTCGACAAAGAAGAAGGCACCGCCCACTAATCACTCCACTAATATTAGATCTATCTTGAAATTTTTAAAAGTAATTAAATAGTAACACTACTTTTGAAAATATGTACGTCCATACAAGATAACACCCAGCTTAAAAACTAGCTAGTTTCTCCCCCAGGAGAGCTGGTTTCTGTTATTTTTTCGAATAACCAGAAACTAAATAAAAACAGAGACAATTAATGACATACTCTTGTTTTGATTTCGTGTTTGAAGTTACTTTCACAGAACCTGCCGAAAACGGGTATAGAGTGTTTTTGTGCAGGGCTGGCTACTATCTCAGTATCTACTATAGTAACACTAGGTACTATCAAGAAACATTTTTATGAGGAACCTCAGACCAAGAGGGCTATCTTTGCACTATTGTAGTCTAGAATCTAGATCTTGTCCTATTTACAACACCCACGAGAGTAGCCCACCCACCCACTCTGTGTTGCATCCAAACTACCCATCAAGTGCATATCTGATCCTTTTTCAGCCATTCTCCGACTGAAACAAAACAGGATCTGGGCGCATGGGGGGCGGGAGGGCCAGACACGCTTCTACTCCGGAAGAGAGAGGGAACAGCGTTAAGTTGCACAAAATGAACTTCCTTCCGGAGCTGTCTTCCTGTCGCGGCTGAATGGCCGACTTCCACTAGCCACTGGGCCCCGGCCCCACTCCTGCGACACACCCCTTTCTAAGCGTGACCGCCCACTTGGCTGCTAAAACTTTTTCGGGGCAGTCCCAGACGGTCGAAAACCTCAACGCGTAGAAGAACCCACTGAAAGTTGGCCTGGAAAACTTTAAGCTCGCTTAGCCCCCACACATAGAGCCGTCCGTCTCGCCACCGTCGAACAATACGAATGGCTGGCGAGCGTTGTGGCCCAGACAGGATTCCCTGGCCAGGCCCAAAAACAACCAAATCAGTTAATTTCCAAACTGCGAGCAGTGCCAAAAAGGGCCGCCTGTCCAGGGGAAGGGGTGGATGAACTATGGACAAGGAAAGTGATAGGAACTAGAGATGGGTGTCTAGCGATGGATGTCTAGAGATATTATAACATATGGTATTATGTGTAGCATCCTTCCCAAGCAATTCCTTCCAATTAGACCTTCACCTTCGTGCCGCCTCTCCCTCACGCTCCCATCTCTAGGCCTACAATGGTTCGGCTTGATTTGATGCGCCACAACTAGTTCAAAACTACACAACGCGGCTGCACCACAGCACCACCACCACTAGCCAGTGAACTGAATGCGCCCGGGAGCGGACTGGGTCTGGTTTTGGGCTCCAATTCGGAATCGGGGGAATGGGAATGGCAACACTGTATGGCGTATGGCGTAGGCCAAGAACAACAAAAAAGCTGCCTTTGCCACAGAAGCCGATGGACTGGTCGGAGCTGGGGAGTCAGTGCTCTAGCGTCATCATTGCCAAAGCACAAAACTTGTTTCTCTCTAAACATGGGGCCCATGGAACCAGCACCCAGCAGCTCAGCCCAGGTTCCGGCCACACCCCACTGCCCTCTGGTGCCCGCCCGGTTGCAAGCCTGTCTGAAATATCTTCCGGCTTGCGATGCCAACAACACAAATAGCAGCAGCAGCAGCAACAGCAGCAGTACTTGGGACGCAGTTCATGACGGCTTGGGCAAGTTTTCCATTGTTGAAAGGTTTCCCAAAAAGCTGCCGCTGCCGCCGTCGCTGTCGCCCAGCTCTTTCCAGCTTTTCCGCCGCCACCCACTCTCGCCCCTGCCCCTGCCGCGTTGCAGCAACATTTTTCCCATTGTCGGGGCCTGCATTAATATTGTGATTTGGAAATTACGAAACTCCCCAGAGGCGGATGAAATTGAAGCTGGTCGGAGAGCAGCTGTTTTGGTCTATTGTTGGGCTGGAATCCGCGATAAATTTTATTTGGGAAAACTGTGGACAAAGGGGCCTCAAAGGGGGCAGCATTTAATTGTTATATTATAGTTTGATAACACTATTAAATGTTCCTATTGTGGCCTGGCCACCAATTATCTTTTGTGTGAAACATTATCTCCAGCTTCTAATATTTATTTTTAATCATAATATTGACAGATATTATGATATCTTTTAGTTTTCATCACCCATCAGTCAACTCGGCTTCCAGCTTCCATTTCACCTGCCAATGGCAGCATCATTAAATGTCCATAATCGTCAATGGGAAATGGGTAAATATTTGCCACATAATCACATTGGTTTTGCGAACTGAATGTTCAAACAACTCATTAGCCAAAGTAGCGAAGCCGGGTGGATGGCTGAAGTTCATTGCCGCGGGATCGGCACTCTTTAATTGGGTCTTCGGTCCGCTAACAGATCGCCAGATGGACGGAGATGAATCAATTTTCGGCAGTGGCCAAATCAGGCTTGCGAAAAAGCGCCCGAATCTGGGTTACGGCGACGACCTCGCCAGGTGCCAGCCCAAAAGCCCACTTACCCGCTTGACTTGCTCTTGCTCTCCCGACTTAATCCACCACGTAGCCGGGGCCCCCTCAGGTTCCCATACAAAAACGCGCACTGGAAGAGATACTAACAACGGGCGGAGGGCGGAACGGGGCGGAGGGCGAGGCAATTCATAATTAACATAATTGAGGCAGCCGCCTTTGGATATTTTTGTGCTTTGATGAGCAGAAAGCGATGCCCTGTTAGCGAGGGGCGGGGGCTCAAGTGGGGGACTCACTGGCAGAACAACGATGGATGACGACCCATAAAAATGCGAGAGGCCCGGAAGAGGGGAAGGGGTTGGCAGCCATGTAACCAAGGTACTTGCCAGCTGGCTGGTTGGCTGTTTGGGGGCAGGGTGGCCGGGTAGCTTGGCGCTTGGTAGCCTGGGATGTGAAAACGAAACAATATGTAATTTCTACGCAAAAATGTTTTCACATGGCCCGCTTGGCAGCGGAAGGCGTGGCATGTGGTTGGGGGGCAACGCCAGCACGCCGGCGGAGAAAGGAGCAGCAGCCTCCTCTAGAGAAGAACAGCAGCGGAAAATTGCGCTTCCCCTTCGCTTACAGTGGAAATTGCTCTTCAATCTCGAGATCTGATGGGAAAATATCAACTGAACAGGGAAGCTAATCCCCATTATCACAAAACACCAACACACTTCCTCGAGTTACATAATTACTGCCCCTCTAGGGGCCTTCAACAGGTGTAGCTGTTAGCCTTGGCTCACTGTATCTTTGACTCACCTTTCTGTGCTGGCTTCTGGGGGTGAAGTCAGAGCTTCTGTGACCCGGGCTTGGAGGCTGTCCGCCGGGCGATCTGACGGCTGGATGGCTGGCTGGCTGGCTGGAATGTGGCCACCAGGGCTCTGCTGACTCCGCAGTTGCGTCTTGTTTTTATTGGCTTGTTTCTCCTCTTATTTTCGGCTTCTCCAATGCCGGCTTTGCTCTTTTTATTTAATTTTTTTCTCCTCTTGTTGTTGTTGTTGTTGTTGTTGCTGCTGACAAAGGTGAGGCAATTTGTAGTTGTTGTTTGCTCTTCTTCGACTTCGCACCTCGAAAACTGCCGTTATTCATTGACGAAGGGCAAACACACACACACACACACATAGGAATAGTAGAGAGGTGGCATACGCACACAACCGCAACTATTTCAGCAATTCAATCGTTCGCAGTAATTCGGCTGCTGTATCTGCGAATTTATGCTCGCACATCAAAATCAAAATCCGCACGATTATCACGGTCAACTGGTTGGTTTGGTTCGGCTTGGCACTTTTATTCCGTCGCGGCCTGACGGAGGCTGGTGTGCAAAATGCAAAGTGCAGAAATATGAACGATCAGAACGCTTTCCGCCCAAAGGAAAATCCAAAACGGCACGCGACGCACGTACTTAATTGCTTTGTAATTGTGTGCGTGCGTGTGTGTGAGTGCAGCGGTAAAAAAAACAAACTACGGCACATTTCAATGTCAGCGAAAAGCCACCCACACGGACCATAGAGTCAAGCGGACAAATTGAATTTCGGCTTTCAATTCACGCTTTTAATTAAATCATTAAAGAGAGGGCACAAAGATTACGATTACGCCATTATACCATTACAGCAGCAACAGTTGTTTGTGTGCGTGTGGCAGAGTGGCTGCGCTTGATTGTGGCTAAAAAATTTAATTACGCACCAATGCAAATGCAATCGGGGCAAATTACATATTTGTTATTGTTTGCAATTGAACTGCTTTTTAAACTCAATAGCAATTAAATTGTTGCTTCGCAAACACACACAAACACATACACACAAGCACCAGTGCCCAAAAACGAAAAAAAAAAACCAGACAGACCACTACACCAACACACTCGCACAACACACAGTTGCAGCGCGGTCGCGTCGGCGCAGCAGAACAGCTTCTCCCCGCCTTCCTGTTCTGATGCTTTTTACCTTCGACTATCTATTTTAGCATAATTTCATTCACACACTGCTTCTGTTAGCATCGAAATTAGCCGCCGCTGGTGTAATTAAACAATGCGGTATTTCGAAACTCCCGCTGAGAACAAACACCAACACTATCGCACTCGTTTACACCACGTAAACACGATGTCGCACCGCCGACGCAACTTTACAACGGCAGCGACGCGTCCGGACGCCACGAATCGAATGAAAGACAAACTATGCGGCCCAACGGCCCCAAAGGAAAATAATCCGGCCCCAACGAAGCAAAACACGAAAACCGAGCGACGACGAGTGGCAAAGAACAGCTGTAGTGCAACAAGTGCTAGTGTAGGCTGCCAGACCGTGGAATTAAGAAGCCGAGCTGCCGGACCTTCAGATAAATAGATGCTAACGGTGCATATTGTGGTTTAAATTGATCTTTGATGAACTTATGTTCTCTGTATACCTAAAAAATAGATAGATGCACATTTTTCTTCTCACTTTTTTATTTCTCTATTATTTATTTGTGACGAATATTAGTATTCTTTTATATGTCTGGTATTATGCCCCAATGAAGTAAATGGTCACACTATATCGTCTACCATTAGTTAGGGAGTTTTAGTCCTCCTTTTTCCTCCCAAAATTTGTTTGTTAATTTAGGAGTTTAAATTACACAGACCAACAGCAAAAAATCTCCACACATAATTTCATCTCTTCCATAACCTTTGCGCTCCCCTGAACCAAAGTCCAGAACTAACATGTTGTCATCTACTGATTTCAATAAGAATATAAAAATCTTCCATAGGAAAATATTTTGGAAAAAATCATAGAAGACCAAAAATTAGAAAATCTGAGATTTCATCTTTGGATGAGTATTCCAAAGATATGGTAACTGCTAGATGCCATTTTTTAATTTTAGTTGGGCGCATACATTTCAAAAATGATATGTACTAGAAACAATGATGGTCATCGCCATTACACGGTCTACATAATTCAATATATGGTAAAATTTGATCAATTTCTTCTCTTAGGTGTACCGCTGGTCTTTGGTTCAGGGGAGCCTAAAGGTTATGGAGCAGGTAAAATTATGCGTGGAGATTTTTTGCTGTTGGCCTGTGTAATCGACACTTTCGATAAAAAATATCTATATTTGCTTACTACTGCTCCTTATATGTCGGGCCAGGAACTAATTGAGCGATGCGATGGTACAAAAAAAAATACACTGAAAATAAATTTTTTTTTTAAGAAAAAAAATTATTTTTCAAAATTGGCTCATTTGATCCTTTTTATATTGCACGTGGAGATAGCTCGGAACTTTTATAGAGATAGAGATGACGGAACTTTTGATATATCGCTTATATCTGGGACTATGGCGACAGGTGGTCCTTACACTTAACGAGGATACCGTTAAGCTCCTGGAAGGTGACGGCAACCGAAGTTAGTAAGGTTTCGAGCACGTTACGACAAGAATCTACAAGTCGGATGCGAGAAGCAAGTCTGAAAGCATAAAATTGGAGCCAGACTTGTAGGAACCGATCGAAGAGGAGGCCCCGAATGAGTGTCGAATGTAGAGGAGGACATTCTGGAAGGGTACTCCTCGGAGAAGAGTAACTTCACACCTAAGTGAAGATCAAGGACTTCCAAGCGTCGAAATGGAGGAGGACTCCTTGCTAGACCTTAATATATTCTTGCTACCAAATTTCAGTAACAAAGACCATCTAGCCGCAGCTATAGATGGCCCAGGCGGCCCCCTTAGAACATGCTCTGCGATCATGTCGCCTCTCGCCAGAAAAAGATCCTCTTAAATACAGCCCCAACGTATGCTATATAAAGACATGGAGGTTATCCGTCCAACGGATAAGTAGTGATAATTACATGACTTTCGTTAAGTTTAAATTTTTCATGGAGGAAAAAAAAATTGGAAATTTGATGGCCTGTGTTATTTGATTTGATATTTTCGACTCCACCCGAAGTTAGCTTTCTTTTCGTGTTTTAAATATTATTTTCATGGAATAATTTATCATTTCAGAAAGGATGAACTTCGATAAAATAAGCAGTTTGACCACATTCCGAAACATGGAATTCTCCGATAAATATATTGAGTGGGTAGAGAGTCAGAGGAATTTCGGTAATGGGAAGTAACATTCGATTTTTCCTTAATAAGGACGAGCCCTTATTTTTAATATTCAATGAGTTTCATTTAAAAGACATTGACGTAAGTTATTCACATTTTAATGAATGAACTATTATTAACTAATATACCTTTTTTAGAATGCACCATCACAATATGCAAAATGGAAGGTGTTTTGCGCGGGAGTTTCCAATTTGAAAGGACATTTTCAAATAATTTACTTGGAAACAGTGAGTAAATTATGTAAATTTTTCATGTTTTTTTTTTTTTAGATGACTTCTGGCCATGAATAAATAGGTTCATTAGAAATAAAAGATGGTGCCAAAAATGCAACTGACCTCATTAAAGCTGACGGCGTGTTATATAGCCGTTTAGCAGGGGCAGTTGCTGACAAATGTGCATCTAATGGCTATGAAATCGATTTTTTTAAGAGCTAAGGACTTCCTGTCATCTACGATCTCTGCCACCTTGTGGATAAGTTGAATTGAATGGGTCACGTCGACATTATTTTGCGACACCTGCTTCAAGAATGCGTATCGAAGTCAACATATATGAATAAGATTAAAGATAGTTTAGTATTTTGTGTTTGATATTGGAATTTGGTATTGTGCCCTCATGAAGAGTTTGGGCACACTAGATAATAATAGCGCGCTCGTGATGAGTTTGTCGTCGAAAGCCATGGAGTGTGGGAGGGTCTACTGCGGTAAGATATCTTGATTAGGATCACTCTTTTGTCTCTAATTTGTACTTCCACCAGAATAAAACATACATACATGCACGCTTAAACACTTTTGGCTTGTGTTCTAGAGGCGGGTCGCCCCATCGCAGCCGTATGTTAAAGGCAATTCCCACCCGAGTGACGATTTTTTTAGGGACATCAATTTTTTATGGCGCTGGTACTGCTCTACAGCAAACTAAAAGTAAAAGTCTGCAAGAAGCTGCTTCTGTCAGAAGGCAGCAACTCTTGCCTGGTCAGCAGTACCACCCCCAGCTGCATTTAGGTGGTCAGGTGCAGCAGCAGCACCACCACCAACCCCAGCAGCTTCAAGCCGAACCTCGACCCCGTCATTCTGATCACCGTCACCACCCCCCAAAAAAAAAGTTTTTAAAAAAGCTAACTCCAATACATGGATGATTCCAGAAGGTCCGAGAGACGACGGTGTTGACCCACGAATTTTCATATGCACTCCAACTCAGTGCTAAATGCTAAATTCAAAACAAAGTGGGAGTGTCAGGAGCATATGGAGACATGCCTCGACATACCAAAAACGTTTCCGTGCAATCTTTGCCCTTTCATAGGAAAAACTGCAAAGGGGAACGACATTAGATTTTACAGTGGAGAAACCATTTGTTTCAAATGTATTCCATGCAGAATACCGAAAAAAATAGGTGGAGATACAAGAGAAGGAGAGTACAAATGAAGTCGGAACGTATTCCGAAGTTCATTTTCAGTTTGAATCTTTCCATATTGTAAAGTTATTTGTTTGGTAAAAAAAAAGAGTATCAACCCATATTTTTTTACCATACATTACTGTGGACAGATCTTAAATTGAAATTTAAAAAAAAAACCGTTTCTGTATGATTTGCGCCATTTTAAAGACACTATACAGAGGAGCAGATATATTGACCAAATATTCTGTTGCCTCTACACTGAGCCCAATATCCAGGAAATTTTAAAAATGTCCTGGAGTGTTGTGGGAGCGGATGTTCCCTCAGATTTAAAGGGAAGATATGAAGACGAATTACGTTTTTTTTAAATAATTTATACTAATATATTAATAAAAATTATATAATTTCAGCTTCGCAGTATTGAATGCTTCCTGAGAATAATAGATTACAAAGAGCTGCGAAAATGCGAAAGTGACTTGGAGCGTAAGAAGGCGAAGTTTGAAAAGCGCGAGAAGGAAGTTGTAAACATGCGACAACAGTTTAATGACAACCTTTTGCAAAATTTGTTTGAAGACGACAATGAATAAAATATTTATGAAAATAAATAATTATCATTAATTTTTTATATAATTATCGCTTTTCTGCCAACGCAAATAGGAATGGGAATTTAAAGTGGCCTTAATTAATATAAATAAATATTTAATAATAATACACGTTAAATATTTAGAATTTTTAATAATATTTAAAAGTCCCCCCAAAAAAATATTAGAAACACAATTTTTTTTTTTTTGTTATATAGGTGAATATTTTTTTGGCTTTTTTAACTTTATTGTTGAGAAAATTGTTTTTTGTTGCTCAGAAAATATTGTATAGTATTGTATAAAAAATTATTTAAAATTATTTATTATTCTAGTTATTCATACCTCGTTCTCATATCGAGCTTGTAATGTTGATTTCGATACAAATTGTTTAAGCAGATGATAATGTCGACGTGACCCATTGATCGTAGATCGGAAATGACAGGCAGTCCCTGGCTTCTTAATAAATAGATTGCATCGCCATTAGATGCACATTTGTCTGCAACTGCCCCTGCTAAACGGCTATATTTTTTTTTTTTATAATTCAGTAGTAGTTTTATTTACAATCTTTCCGCGAAAAGGACAATAATTAAATGTTGGGTGGGTGCCTGGACATAAGGAAGGTGTGAGTTACAATATATCTCTTGTGTTATACATAAAATTGGAGTGTCTGTTCCTTCGCAGAAGTGGGTTAAATGCCACATTTTACGAAAGTTTTGTTGTATATAGTGTGTGTGTTCCTTCACAGCGCTAAACGGCTATATAACACGCCGTCAGCTTTAATGAGGTCAATTGCATTTTTGACACCATCTTGTATTTCTGAAGAACCAATTTTTTCATGGCCAGAGTCATCTGAAAAAAAACATTAAAAAATACATAAAATTTACATCATTTACTTTACAAAACTGTTTTCAAGTAAATAATTTGAAAATGTCCTTTTAAATTTGAAACTCCCGCGCAAAATACCTTCCTTTTCGCATATTGTGATGGTGCATGTGATGGTATATTATCCTTCTCTCTGGTGTTGGTGGTGCTGATGGTGCTGCTGCTGCTACTGCTGCTGCACCTGACCACCTAAATACATCTGCCAACAGACGGGCAGCTTCTTGCAAATTTGTTTGGTTCATTTGCTGTGGAGCAGATCCAACTCCATAATAAAAATTATTTCCCTAAAAAAATTAATAAAAAAAGTATCAAATAAGAAAGGAAAGCTAACATCGGGCGGAGCCAAAGTTGATAAGGAATGAAATCGACTTATATCGACTCAGGAGGTGATCCTGATCAAGAATATATATACTTTATAGGGTCGGAGATGTCTCCTTAACTGCGTTGCACTTTACTTACGAAATAAAAATTCATTTTTGCTTTTGTTGGGCTAAAATAAATTCCAAATTGCTTGGTTGATGCTGGGGTCTAAATTGAAATCACTTGATTTCTTAAATGAAAAATCAACTGCCATTCTTTTTCAATTCCTTTTGGGAGTTCATTCATGATTACATTGAAGAATTGTTAGAATACCCTCTAAAATATATTTTCCAAAGATAATGTACATTTTTAAACTTATCGAAAAATAAATGAAAATACGCTAACAATTTTGCTTTGTAAAATTTTTTATTATAATTTAACATGATTGAAAATTCGAGCATACCCAGGAAAATTGAGGAAAAGCTCAAAAAAAAAGTTGCAAGAAAGAGAAAGTTGAGTATCTCTCTCTCGCTCTTATCATCTCTTTCTTTTATTTGACATTTGACACAAATTGGAAAATTGAGTGATTAAAACAAGAAACAATCCGTGAAATTAAAAAATTAAATTAAAATAAAAAGGTGAGTAAAAGTAAAAGTGAAATACAAGGGAGTTCAAGTCGGTCGTTTCTGGATCCGCCAGGGCAGACACAGGACCATCATTGGGGTCATTGAGAATGGCTCCAATGATGACTCGATCTCCGAGGAGCTTTGGTGGAAGGTGGTTATTGAGGTGGTTATATAGTCGGCCAACTCATGGTAGCTGCAGGAGTTCAAGCAGCAAAACCTCCGACCCGAACAGGCTGCACAGGATTGGACTGAGGGAATAGTGTGAGCCTGACACGAGCATCGCCCCACTCCCCTTCTTGTCCTCGGCGTCCTTCTTGGGGACTATGATTACCAGTGCACCGTTGTCCTTGCCCACTAGAGGTGGAGAAACATCGATGTTAACATCGATGTCATCGATGTTTTGAAAACATCGTTGACATCGATGTTTGGCAAGCCAACATCGATGTTTATCATCTCTAACGAGCATCAAGCAGGGAAGACGTGAAAATTGTAAGTAGATTTAAATTAAGTTATTTCTGATAAATTACTAATTACTAACACCACCGTATCAGTTTCAATTATCATCCCAGTTATATGCGAGCTTTTCCACAAAATTTCTGGTCTGGATTGTAAACTCAAAACAACTGAAGGAACTATTGCTTTGGGATATATCAAGACTTGCTTGCGTGAGAGATTATTGCCATATGAGGGTAGAACCATTCCACGTATAGCCACCATTCTTGACCCTCGTTTTAAAAAACAGGGTTTTCTCAGCCAAACCAACTCAGAAGAAGCGGCTAAAGCTTTGCAGGACGAGCTAAACTCCACCCTTGTGTCCATTCCTCGACAGCAACCAGCACCACCAACAGAAGAACCCACACGATTTTCTTTCATGAAATCAAAATTGGATGCAAAAGTTCAATCATTCCGGGCCGATGCTATTGTCCTGTTGCGACAACATGTGGAAAAAGAGAACCAGCCCGAAAAGTGCGAGCCACTTGCGTATTGGGAGGTAAGAATGTTTTAATTAAGACCTTTTGTTCTTAAAATATAACAATTTATCTTATTTCAGATGTCTACCGAAGAAGCTTTTAAAATCTTGTCTAAAAAGTATTTTTGCGTTCCCGCTTCATCGTGTGAATCAGAACGTGTATTCAGCAAAGCAGGACAACTGATATCCGACCGTCGCACCAGACTTTCATCTTCGGTCGTCGACAAACTTTTGTTTTTAAACAAAAACAAACATATAAATAAAATTTGACTGTGATAAAAAAAATTTTTTTTCTTTTAAACATCGATGTTTCATCGATGTTTTGCCCCAAAAACATCGAAAACATCGATGTCCGCGAACATCGATGTTTCTCCACCTCTATTGCCCACATTAATATTATTTTCATTGATTTATAATTTCAGAAAGGATGATTCATAAAATAACCAGTTTGACGACATTCCAAAATATGGAATTCTCTGAAAAATTTCTGGAGTGGGTAGAGAGTCGGAGCTCTACTTATAAAAACGGAATTTCGGTTATGGGAAGCAATATTAGATTTTTCCTTAATAAGGAGGAGCCCTTATTTTTGATATTTGATGAGTTCCATTTAAAGGACATTGACGTAAGTTATTCACATTTTAATGAACGAACTATTATTAACTATCATACCTTTTTTAGAATGCACCATCACGATATGCAAAATGGAAGGTGTTTTGCGTGGGAATTTCGAATTTAAAAGGACATTTTCAAATAATTTATTTGAAAACAGTGAGTAAATTTTGTAGATTTTTCGCATTTTTTATGTTTTTTTTTTAGATGACTTCTGGCCACGAACAAATAGGTTCTTTAGCAATTAAAGTTGGTGTCAAAAATGCAACTGACCTCATTAAAGCTAACGGCGTTTTATATAGCCGTTTAGCAGGGGCAGTTGCAGACAAATGTGCATCTAATGGCGATGCAATCGACTTTTTAAAGAGCCAGGGACTTCCCGTTATTTATGATCTGCGCCACCTTGTGGATAAATTAAATTCATTGGGTCACGTTGATTTTATATTGGGACACCTGTTGCAACATTCTTTTTCAAAATCTACTTATATGGATAAAATTAAATCCATCAAAACGGTAGTGGAGAGGACAGTGCCCCAACAATTACAAGCTCGATATGAGAACGAGGTATGATAATTACTAGATTAATAAATAATTTTAAATAATTTTTAAAATTTATTATTTTAGCTTTCAGCTATACAATATTTCCTGAGAAATATTTTTAAAACTTTTCCCGAACGCATCGAATCGGTGAACTCAGAGTTGTTTGAGAGCATGGGTTCATCCATTGGAGGGACACTCTACGATGCTGCTAGCGAAGCGTTTCAAAAGTATAAGGAATTGGAGAACGTGGAGGAGGCCATCATCTTCATGGCAACTCTTACCACAGTGGTAATACAAAAAAAACACAAGAACCTGGTGGATGTGTAAGTTTTTTAACGATTTTTAACATTATTAGATATTAATAAATTTTAATTTCCAGTTATAACTTATTGGAGGATCAAGGACCAAACGATCGAGGAGAAAAGAGGTATGTTTACTTTCATTTAAAAATGTGTAATTTAATTAATTATGAATTTTATATTAGACACCATAGCAATGCAGGGCTCGACGGGCCATCAAGAAGAGGGTCTAATGAAATAAGTTGGGAGTCACCTGGCTTTATCCAATAAAAAAAAAAAAAAAAACACGTTGATAAATGTTTTAAAATATTTTTAAATAAATAATAAATAATAAAAAATAAAAAATATTATATGAGGATTGGGCATTGAGGATTTGAGGCTGTAGGGTGGAAATGCTTAACAGGTTCCGGGAGTTTTGCACATGCAGTTCTTCTGCTTCAACTGCCGCATTTCGTCCGAGGAGGCGGGCGACTTCTTCTGGCTGCCCATCACAATGCCCACCGAAGGAAGAAACGCGTTTTCATTGTACTTGTTGGACTTGTGGCAATCCGTAAATCCGTATTTCCAGTATTATCCAGTGCAATGCTTCTTTTCAAATAAATCCCCTGTCTGGCTCAGCCGACCGCCAATACGCACGCCCTCCCAAAGCTTGCGCCCGGCAGGTCGTGCGGTCTTGGTGCCTGGCGCCGAAACGGCTCTCGGTTCCCTTCGTTCGGACTCACGGACTCTGGTTGCGGGGCCTGTGTTGCTGCTTGTCGTCTTCTGCTGCCGCTGCCTGTCCGTCGCTGCTGCTCCCTCGTCGTCGCCTTTGGCATGCCTGGATTTTCCATTTCGCCGTGGCACCTAATCCTAGACCGAGTGCCGGCAGGATATGCTCCTCGCTGCTTAGCGGCCGGATCAGGGCACGAAGGCCTTCCTAACGTACAGGACACGCCCCCGGTCGCGTTCGCCACTCGCCTCCAAACACCTGCGTGCCTACGCCCCGCAGGATCTACGGTAGGCCAGAGGTTTGGGCGTCCTTTGACTCCAGGTGGTTCACTGTGCATACGCTCCAGCGCCTGGATCAGGATTCTCTTGACTTCCCGTGGTGTCCCTTGGTTTCTCTGTGGGCTTGATTCCATCGCGTTACAGGACCTTCACTTTCTCCGTTAGCTTTCCCTTGCTCGTACCGCCCGTCCCGTTGTCTCCTATAACCGCGGAGGCCCGCCCGGGACCGTTACGTTCCACGATTATCATCTTTCGGAGGCATCGTTCCAGAGATTTTCCCGGCTTTTTCAAATGGAAATTTGAAAAAAAAAAAGTGTTGGAAATGGACGGCGTTCGGCCGAAAAAATATATAAAAAAAGTGGCCAGGTTTTTAAGCTCGGCCGAAAAAATATAAAAAAAAAGTGGCCAGGTTTTTCTCCAAGTTCTCCAATTTTAGCCAAGTTAACAGAGATATAAGTCATTTAATAAAAATTTTTTATCCGCTCTCTCTCGCTGTGTTAGGAAGATGCACTTCCTTGAGTCCCCGACGGATGGCACCATCACTGCACATTAACAAGCATGAGTTTGGTTTTAAACTGCTTTGCCAACCGAAGGCAAGTTCTGTTCAGTAAGCTCACGATAGATGGCGCCATTATTGCATATCAGACTGATACACCACAATTGTGAACTGCTTTAGACAAACAAACACTTCTAGTGTGTCCTCGACAGATGGAGCCATCACTAAATCTTACACTTCTTCATACAAGACACAGCCCATCACGGTAAACTGCTCAAAAGCAGTTAATTCTCCAATAGAATAACACTTCAAAACAGCAACTATCATTGTGAACTGCTTTGCGCGAATATACACTTCTTGTGTGCCCACGAAAGATGGCGCCATCAACGCATATGAAACTGCTTCATAAAAGACATAGATAATCACGGTAAACTGCTCAAAATCAGTTCATACTCCAAAAAAAAACCAGCATGGTGAACTGCTTTAGGCGAATAAACACTTCTAGTGTGTCCTCGACAGATGGAGCCATCACTAAATCTTACACTGCTTCATACAAGACACAGCCCATCACGGTAAACTCATCACAGCTCAAAATCAGTTAATTCTCCAATAGAATAACACTTTAAAACAAGATCTATCATCGTGAACTGCCTTTCGCGAATAAACTCTTCTAGTGTGTCCTCGACGGATGGCGCTATTAATGCATATTAAACTGCTTTATACAAGACATCCCATCGCGGTAAACTGCTCTAAAATAGTTCATGCTCCAAAACCACCATCATAGTAAACTGCTTTAGGCGAATAAACACTTCTAGTGTGTCCTCGACGGATGGCGCCATCACTGCTTTTCAACAAGCTTCTGAACTGCTTCTCCAACGGAAGGCGTCTTTGAGAGAATTGGAGGCCAGGACTTGTCGCCTTTAGAACAACCGCCCAAGGTAGACTTTACTTTGGGCGAAAAATTTCTGAAAATATATTTGAAGTTTCTTCCCCAATTATACAAAAGATGAGATAATTTTTTTAAACAAATTATTTATATTTGCTTGCATTTTGAAATTTTTTTGTTCTTTTGTGATTTTTTTCTTTGTTTTTCTTTTATAAAACTTTGTTTTAAGTTGTTCTTTTGTTGGTTTTGCGGTTTTGTATATAAATAATAATACTTATGGCTAGTAATATAGTAAACGTTTTTCGATTTTTCATCATTTTTGTTTTGCTGCCATGTTTTGCTTCGTCGTCTTTAAGTTTAAACTCTCTTGCTTTTGCCAAAACATAATTTTTTGTTAATTGATCTGGATGTTTAATTAAATTTGTTGGCTGTTCGTTTTGACGTAGCTGTTGTTGTGTTCTTGTGTGGTGTGGAATCGAAAAACTGCAACAATTGCAACTAACAAAGCTAGAGTTACACTAATTTATAGATTTTCTGTTTTTGCTTCCGTTTCAAACTTACTTGGCTAGGAGTTTTCGCTGCTCTGCCTTAAAAACTAACAATATTTACACTTACAAAAATTTGCTAATAGTTTTGCTTGCTCATTTGTCATTATCATTGTATTTGTATGTGTTGTTCTCTTAAAAATTTCTTACGCATTTCACATTCAATTGCAATTATTTTGTGTCACCATCGGATTGCTTATATCGGGGGACAATGGCATGGGGTCAAGGTCTGGGGGTGGGAGAGGTATAAGGATAGCGGATTAAGGATAATTTCATGCACGTTCACAACCTGAGCATTTATTCCCCTCCCATCCCCCAATCTGCATCTGCGTTTATCTCAATACTGCTTGGAATTGCTAGTGGACGCCCGGAGGCGACCCGGACGCGACCTACAACTGATACTAACTGCCGACCATTATGTGGGCCGGCTGCTCCAGCTCGTTGTCGTGCAACCGCGAGGCAGCCACCACCGGTCCGCCGAGGCCACTCTTGAACAGCTCCTCGGAGCTGAGCTTGCAGCTGGGCACCAGTTCCGTAAACTCCGATCCCAGTCCGAACTCCATGTCCAGGAAGCCGTACTCCCAGGTATTGGCACCCGCCGAAATATTCGAGCTGATGCTGCTCACGTAAGACGAGGTCAGGGAGTGGGTGGCGGACGAGATGGTCGACAGGGTGGTGAAGGTGGCCGTGGTGGAGCTGCTGGATCCGCTGCTGGATCCACTGCTGCTGTTACTGCTCGCTTGCACCGTGGTGAAGCTGCCGCTGAAAGCCAAGGTGGAGGCGGAGGCCGAACTGGCTCCGCTGCTGGAGGGAACCACCGTGACCGGTACCGCCGTGGGAGTGGCCGCCGCGGGCAGTATGCTGAACAGATCGTTGTTGTTCAGCGGATCCAGCGCCGACTGCGAGCTCAGGCTGAGCACCGAGCTCCAGTTGATGGATCGCGTGGAGTCGTCGTCCGCGTAGCCGGAGTCGCTGGTGTCACAATTGTTGCTGGTGGAACTGGAGGGCATGGAGGTGGTGCCACTGATGGGGGCACTGCTCCCACTACTAGTGGTAGTGGAATTGCTGCTGGCGGGAGTGGTGTTGCTGCTGCTGCTGCTCAGGGTGACTGAAGCTGCTGTGACTGCAGCAGCTGCTGCCGCCGCCGTAGCTGCTGCTGCTGCGGCCGTGGTGGTGGGACAGGCGGGAAAGGGAGTGGCTCGTCCTGATTGCGACTCCCGAAAGGGATAGTGATCGTAGGGGTGCAAACTACTGCTGGTCGTGGCCGCAGTTCCTGCTGTCGATGAGGGATTGCTGCTAGCGCTGCTCGATCCTGCGGAATTATCACAGTTGGCGGTCTGCGTGGGGAATCCAGCTCCACCCGCTCCCGCTCCTGGCGCCGCTGCCACTCCCCTGTAGGCGGGCTCCAGGCGCTCGTGGTAACCATGCTGCTGCTGATGCTGTTGTTGCTGTTGCTGCTGCTGGGGCTGGGACTGGAAACTGAGCTGCTGGTAGTGATCCATGTTGGCCAACCTGGCACAGTTGAGAACAGGAGCATAGTCCATTTGCTGCTGTTGCTGCTGCTGAGGATGCGGATGCAGGGGCACTGGCGGAGATTGCTGTTGCTGCTGTTGCTGCTGGTAGGCCGGGTGGTATTGCGCTGCTTGAGCTGCCGCTGCTGCAGCGGCTGCGGCGGCGGCCGCCGCCTGCTGATGGTGTTGCTGCGCTGCTTGGTGCAGCTCCTTGGCCTCCGCTTCGATCTCCCTGTCGATCCGCTTCAGCGTGTTGCAGATCAACACCGACCGGTAGAGCGACTGCTCGGACACTTGCCTAAAGCGGGAGAGCTTGAACATGGACAGGTTGCGTATCTTCAGTCGCGTGTCCTTGTAGCAACTCCTGTTGGCATTGCACCAGCTTCCGGGTCTGCCGTCGCAACAGCGCTTCAGTGGCAAGCCGTGCAGGGGCAGGCCGGCGAAGGGGGCGACTGAGGGGGCCGAGGAGGGCGGCGGACTGCTGGGCGGTCCACCGGCGGTGGTCGAGGATCCGGCATTGCCACTGCTGCAGCCGAGATCCAAATAGGACTTGCCGTTTTCCGCACAGCGGATGGTTTGCTGCGGCGCCGCCGGCTGAACATAGCTGCTTCCGTTGGTGGCCTCGTAGAATTGCTGTCCGGCAGCCGAGGGGTTCGCCAGGTTGGGTCCCGTTCCAGCCGTGGCCCACTGAGGCGGCGCAAATCCTCGCGCCTGTTGGGGCGTCGGCGGTGCCTGCTGCGTCATGTGCTGCGGTCCTCCCGTACGCGAGCAGTTCTGTTGTGGGAAGGGCTCCGAGTAGTAGTTGGGCTGGCGGCTGCCAGGGTATCCGGGTGCATAGCCCCGCTGCTGCTGAGGATGTTGCTGCTGGGAGAGCTGCTGCTGGGTGAGCTGCTGCTGCTGTTGCTGCTGGAGGGGATGCGGTGGCAGCTGATGAGGGTGCGAGTGCGGGTGCGGCACAAAGGGATGGTATCTCATGGGACAGTAAGTGGGTATGATGCTCTCCTCCTCCTCATAGTCGTCCTCAAAGTCGTCGTCATCGTCGTCCAGTTCATCGGCGCTCAGAAGCGTTGTAGCCAGCGTGGAACGGGTGGCAATGCTGCCCCACGGATCGCTGGGCACCGCCACCGCTTGCAGCTTGGAGATGCAGTCCACGGGCTCCGAGGACGACGCCACCGATGGAGCGGATACCGATCCCGATCCCGCCCATGGTTCGCAAGGCAGCGCAGAGGCCGCCACAACCTCCAGCTTGGCGATGCTGTCCTCCGGTATCGCCGCACTCGCCGTGGGAGGCAGGGGCACCTCCGCTTGGCTCTTGAGCTGGCTAGTAACTTCCGTACCATTGCTAATACTCGACTCCAGAGGAGACTTCGTTGTTGCCACATCCATGGCGGCGTCCACTACGATGTGGTTGTTGTTGGACTCGATAGCTGCTGCTGTTGCAGGTTCCGACTGCTGTTGCTGCTGCTCGAGCGACTCCAGGTAGTTGTTGTTGCTGATGGCCCACTTGTTGGCCTTGACGGGGGGCGGGGCACAGGTGCCCGTGTAGGTGGTGTTGGCATCCTTGCTGTCAAAGGTCAGCTCATGCTTCCGCTTCGTGGCGGCTGTTGCTTGAAGACCCATGGCGGAATTCACCTGCAATTGAAAGGAAGGATACATTTTAGTGATTTGCTGTCGAAAAGTTACATGTACACTGTAAACTAAAATTAGAGATAAGTCGAAACTATATTCCTAAATGCATAACTTCAGAGCTCCTCTCACATTTTTCGAGTGTAGCACATAAAGAAAGTATCATAAATTTCCTCAGAGTTCGCACGACCCAACAAAGGACACAGCCATCTAAAAAGTTATCAGGAAAATGGAAGTCGGGCAGGGACTCGAACTCCCACTTTCCGCCACCCAAAACATCCACCCACCCCTCAGGCCCTCAGACCCTCCGCCCTTCACTATTCTGCTTTTCACCCACTCGAGCAGCAGGAAAATGAAATGGAAAATGCCAGGCGGCAGAAAAGCAAGAACAGCCAAGCCAAGTCGAGGCTGTCTGCCTGTCCGCCCGTCTGGCAGTCTACCACCCCATCCCCATTCCCCATCCTCATCCCCATCCTCATCCCCTTGCCCATGCCCACCCCCACTCGCCCACCCACTCCCTCTCTGCTTCCCCTTCGCCGCCCCGTCACCCTCCTCGACGGCTGGCATTGCTCATCGACGCTGCTCGAAATCTTCTTAAAATAAAACGCACAGAGCGTCCGTCGGCCAGAGAACCGTGTGGGCTGCCATGATTGCCTCGCTCTTCCTCTTCTCCTCTGCTTCTTCTTCATCATCTTATGATTGGTCTTCTTCTTCTTCGACCGCTGCCTTAGCATGTTCGCTTGGCTCTTTCCCATCAACTTCCGCCACAGTTATTGTGAGACTTTTTCCGTTTCTTGGGCTTTTTTCGTTTCTGAAAACTATTTTTGGGATTTCGAGTTCTTCTGTTCTGGTTCTGGAACAACACTGGAACGGAACAATGGCCACGAAGAATTCCCTGCCTCGGATGGGCCCTCTCGCATGATCATAAAAAATCACTTCGCAGAGTACTGCAAATGATTTGCATACATAGTTGCAATAAAACTAGTCGTGTTTGGGATATTAAACATGTTGCTTTTTAATTGGGCTTCAAAGTCTTGGATCGTTTCAGGATTTAAACCCATTCCCCATCTAAATTAAGATGTAAGCACTAATCAACCCCTTTTGTCCTTCTGATACCCTTAGATCTATCGATCGTCGAGCCGAGTTTCCCCTTTTTCAGTGTTGCCACCCTCTTGTGAGCCGGCACACTCAAAGCAACTCTACGAGCTATATGCTCTGTTCGCGGTGCGTCACGACTCCCTTTTGGGTTTTTGAGTTTTGAACATCTGTGCGAACGGCGGCTTTTGTAAAATCCATAAGGGTTGCCATATGCTCGCATATTCGCTGCCTCCACTGAATGTTGCTGCTGCATGTTGCTGGTGCTGCTTCTACTGCTGCTGCTGCTGCTGCAGTTGTTCGTGGGGGAAAAAATACGAGTGCGAGCATGAGACAGTCTCCGGTTGCAGAGCCTTTGCCTCTGGTTTGGTTTGGGGTGAGTTTTTGGTTCGTTTTCAGTCCGCTGTGTTGTTATCGTCATCGAGGTCGTCGGTCGGCGCTGAGTCGCATGTGTTTCGCATTTTTCTACCCCCTCCACCCCAGTCCCGGCTGCCTTTTCCCGTTTCCCTTGTTATGAGCTGCCTGTCTGCCAGTGCCACTGCCGCTTGCTGTTGCCGCTTGCTGTTGCCTTTGGTCTGCCTCATGTCTCATCATCGCATTTCATCCCTCGTTTTCATTTTCGTTCCCGTTCGCGTCTGCAGCTGGATTTTTGGTTATTTTTGGTCATAGGGGCTGGAGCGAGTCTAGACGCCGCTGCTCCTTTTGGGAACGACGTCGTCTTGCCGCATCGAGAATCCCCCGAATCGAAAGTTTTCCTTCTTAGAATTCGCTCTGCCCCATCGCCGTTGCCATTCCCCAGTTCCCAATTCTTGCGACGACAACTGAGTCACCCCGGCTTATCGTCATCAGAAGTTGAGAGGCGAGGCGAGGCGCACTCATTGCTGGTTCATTGCTCATTGTTCGCCGTCATTGCCGTTGTTCGTTCTGGCGACAACTGGTCGTATGTGTAATGCGGCCGAAGCTCGTTGCGCATACGCCGAGTGTGCGCTTGAAAGCTGCCTGCTAACCGAAAATCGCCAGGCAATCGCCGGAAAGCTCTCAAAACCCCCATCAAAACGTATCAATTCGAATCAGCCGAGCTTCCCGCAACGGGAAAACCATCAAGCCAACGAACAGTCAACAAAAAAGAAAACTTTCTACGCTAATTTTCGTTCGAATGGAGAAATGTTTAGTGTTATTGTTGCTGTTGCTGGTGCTGTTGCTGCTGCTGGTGCTGCCGTCATTATAAGCCGCAAAAGCAACACAAACAGCAAAAGCATTACAATGCTGGCCATCATCTTGGGACGGGCTGATGATGATGATTTCGAGCTGCGACTGTTGCTTTAGCTGGAAGTTGAATTTTATTGCCACACCAGCGACCAGGCATCGCAGCACAGCACAGCACAGCACAACACAAAAGCCAGTCCCGTCAAGCGTTCGTTGCTTTTTACCCACCAGCAACATCCACATCCACAACAGCAACAGCACAGCAGCATTTTACGCTTCGCCAGCAACTCGTTTCAGCTGGCACTGGCAGCGGCTGAAAATAAGCAGAGTGCTGGCTGACGGGGCCGCTCGAGGGGAGTGCTGAGGAGCGGCTTCGTCCGACTCCGACTGGCTCCAAATTGACGGCCCGAGTCTAAAGCTCGCACGCAGCACTGCTGCAGTTGCTGTTGTTGTTACTTTGCTGGCTGCAGTAACAACAACAGCAACATCGTCGCTACCTTCAAATTCCACAATATTCAAGTTTCAGGTTATGAGCCAACCAAGCAGCCAACCAGCCAACCAACCAAGCAGCCAACCAACCAAGCAGCCAGCCAGCAAACGAACGAGCTGCCGAGTAAACGAACAGAAAGCAACCCAACCTGAGAGCCGGAGCCAGTCATCGTCAGCGGCAACAACAGCCACAGCAATAGCACTAGCAACAGCAACATGAAATGTTCGCCCCAAGCCAGGGCCCAGAGCTGAAAGCCAGCGACAGAGCCTGGGACAACGGCAGCAACTTTGATGGTACAGTGGCTAGAAACTGAGCTCAAAGTGCCCATAAAGAAGCAAACAGACCAAAAAGTATCTTTAAGAATGAAAATACCTATCTTAGACTCGCATCTTTCTTAACTCGTATGGGATTGAATTCAACTCTTATTTGGATTCTAAAAATTTGAAAAAACACATATCTCAAAATGTTAAAAAAAAAATTCTGAAAAGAATTCAGTTTATTAACTTTCAGACATATGGTGTTTGTTTTAAGTCTTTAGTTGGGAATTATAGTTTGCTTAAATTATATATAGCTTAACATCAACCCATATTTATATTTGAAATTCCCAGTTCAATCCCATTTAATCCCAATGCCATCCACTGTGCCTTTGCTTGAGTCGAGAGTCGGCTTGCAAGCATTTAAGTCGGTCGCGACTACCTCCAGTGCCTGGCTATAACTCTGGGCTGTTGTGGATCGGGTCTGAATCTACCCAGGCCTGGTCTCCGGTCGCAAGTCGCAGTTGCGGGTCTCGAATCTCGAGTCTCTGGTCTGGGGCCCCACTTTGAATTCTTCGGCTGGGGCGCACACAAAACAGGGGAGCAGAGGGAAAAAAACGTCGGGGGAAAAAAAAACAACAAGGTAGAAGGCAACCGAGCCGAGTTTTCGAGTTTAAGCCGCGATCTCCGCCAAAGCAATTTAAGCGTACGAGCCAAAGAGGAAGAAGAAACTTTGGAAACATAAAAAAGAGCGCGCGATGAAGAAGAAGCATAATAAAAAAATTACAACCGAGCTGGGGAGTTCAACGAATAAGAGGAAAAAGAAGACAGCGGTCTGCTCATCATAATAAAAATGAATTGAATTGGAGACGACTACGCCGAAGACGCACCCGATCTCCCACTCCTCCACACTCGGTGCCTGGCTCTCTTTTAAGTTTCAGATGTGGCTCTGGATGTGGCCCTGGACGTGGATGTGGATGTGGATGTGGATGTGGTTGGGAAGCTCGCGATGACGACGCCGATATGGTGGCTTGTCTCTTGGAGTTTCCCATGCTGGCTGGGTTATGTTTTCCCTCCCCCATCTCATGGTGAAAACTCTGAAGGCAAACACCCACAACAATAACAGAGCGAGCTATTTGCTTATAGCGCTTATGGCCCGCCGCTCATTGTGGGAAAGGAAATTTTCCGAGCTCGACAACGCACCGGCTTCCCACCGCAGTCCAGCTTCTACGACTTGAACTATAACTGCATTTCTGATGCCTGACAATAGGAATGTTTTTATAATTATGCATTCGTAAATATTTTAGGCATTTAACCTTAGCAGTTTAGTTGGGGAGACCCCAACCTAATAAGCTATAAGATAGTACGGGAATCAAAGTTATCTTTTGGCGAGAAAGAAAGCCTATCGCTACGTGCAACTGCGCCCCGAAATATGACGCAAGGTTGGCAGTAGCACTACCAATCTTGGTGGAGGGTGGCAGACTGGGTTGGGGAGGAAGTGCTTCAACCATCCGAGGCAGACTTTTTTGATGTGCGCATATTTCGCATCGGCATCGACCATTTCATGTTGCCGCACCACGAAGTCCGCCGCACGACTGACAGCCCCCGATGATTCCGATTCAGATTCAGATTCAGATTCCGAGTTCGAGTTCGAGTCCGAGTACCCCCATGTCGATTTGGCAGCAGCGACGGCAGGCAGGAAGCCACGGCGCCGACCAAATCAGCTGTTTTTGGCGAATTAGAGCAATTTTCAATGCGCGTACCCGCCCGCCGACCGCCCACAGCCGGCTGTGTGTGTTTTTTGTTGTTGGTGTTTTTTTCCTTTTTTTTTGCGGCTCCACGTCGAAGATTTATAAGCAGCGACGTCGGCAGCGAAGTTGGCATCGCAATTGGTGACATTGAAAATTTGCAAGGCACGGATGAAGCAGCATGCTCTCCCCATTATGTACTTGTGTGTGTCTGCGAATGGGGAACAGCTGACAGCATACATTACCCACATGAAAGGAGGCATGGCGGCGTGGCGTGGCGCATAAGTTCGGGGGAGTCCCCGGTTAAGAATGGTGACTTTTGGTCAATGAACCGAGCCCCCAAATGGCCTCCTCCTAACAATTCAAATCAGCTGTTTGCGGAATGCGTGAAACGTGAGCACTCAACGACTCGCACAAGCAATCCCATGGCCTTGCTGCCATCCCATCCCGTGCACCATCCCATTCCATTGTAAGCCGGCCAAGGGTCGCTTCAACGTTCTACCTAAGGGCCGTAATCCTCAAAAAGGATGCAACGCATTAGGCACGCCAGTGGTTCGGGGTTAGGGGTCCCGAGCTCGGTGTTCCTTTTCAGAGTTCTAGGATTGCAACTATGTATGTTTTGTGCTGCTACCTGACCAGCCCAAGCCAGGCGATCCATCAAAGTGTCATTGCGGCCGTCGAGACTAAAAGGACGACCAATTCCACAGTGATTGAACTTGAAATGGGAATGCAATTGATAGGAAATCAACCTGTTGTTGGATGGATGCTCAGCTAATAAGAATTCCCAGGAAAAGGGTCCAGGTAATCGGTACGGAGTCTTGGGAACTCGTATTGGTTGAGGTGATACTGAAGTACATATTATTGTTAGATATTTCTTTATAGGCATTTTAGGGAATCTTGAATGTTATTTGACTATCAATGCAGTATCTTCAATTCAATTCCTGACTGCCCCCTTGGGAATGACCCCCTTGAAGGTTTCCCGGAACTAGCTGCTCCACTTATCCAGCCCAGCTGACAGACATCTGACAGATAACCGGTGATCATGGGCTTGCATGCAAAATTTCTGCCGTGCCGCCTCTTATCACGGCCGAGATGATAAGGCCGGAGAACGAGAGTGGGGAGAGCGCAGCGTTGCGTATTCGTACGTTCACCAAGCCGCTTGGTAAACACAAAACTTATAAAAAAATACTATGGAAAAAACTGTCGGAATATATGTACGGTATGGATGTATGTATGTATGTAGCCACATACCGAAATATACACAGAGAAAAGCAGAGCCCCCAACAACAAAGACTCCACTCCACACACAGTTTCCACATCCAATGTTGCTGACTCGACTCCGAGAGCGAGCCGAGGCGAACCGAGTACAGTCGCACAGATAAAAATAAAAAGGGAGGAGATACAGATACGACTGCGGGTACGGGAGCGAGTGCGAGATACAGATACGAGAGCCCAGAGAGTGAGAAAGCCGTGCTGGGTGAGAGACTGGCATGGCGAGGGTAAAAACAACAAAGCATGCTGCTGCCACTGCCGCTGCCGCTGCTGCTGGTAAATAATGATGGAACCAGAGTCGTGGCTCTGCCTGTGTGCGTGTGTGTGTGTATGTGTGAGTATCTGTGTGTATACTCCACAGTAAAATTTCATGTACTGAAATCGTTTCGTTGCCGTTTCGTTTGTCCGTTGCCGTATACTGTACGGGTAAGAGCTGCCAGTGTCGCCTCTGCTGCTGCTGCTGCTGCCATGCTGTTGTTGTTGGTGGCGTTGATAGCGAGGGACGTAATATCGCAACTTTTGCCGTTCCAAGCGAACGTTCGTTCGTTCGTTTCGAGAGATTCGAGTTTAATTTTGTAGTACGAAGCAGAAAAAAAAAACCAAGCGAACGAACAACGAACGAAAAATAAATGATGGCGGCAACAACAGCACGGCAGCAGCAGCAGTGCCTGACTTGGCAGTGTTGCGTTCCGATTTTTGTTGAAAATATTTTTGCTTCTTTTTACGCTGCTACTTTCGAAAACACTCAAAAGTGGTAGAAACGAGGAAGAACCAAAAGTGGCGGACAGAGACCGTTTTTCTAGTACGTTTCGCTTAGAATGGCAAAAATAATATCGCTAAGAGGGTTGGCGATTCCACCCCAGAAGCCTCTGCCTCAGCCCCAACCGCAGCGGGTAGTGTGGTAAGTTCGGCCTCGCACGCTCGATTTAGCGAAGGTTGCTCTGCTCTGGTGGGGATGTTGCTGCATATTCGATGGAGCGCGCGCAAATTCACGTAGTTTAAATCGTTTTCGGATTGGGACTCAGATTCCGTTCGGATTCGATCGAACAAAGGTTGGCCTCTGGCATTTTCGCAGTCGCAATCGCAATTGCATCGCGAGAGGCTGATCTGAAGGGATGTGATGTCTTGTTCACCTGTTTTTCAACTCCCAAATGACTGATCTTGAAAAGATCACAATTTAATTATCTATGGTTTATACATAATACGTATTTCTATAGTGATCTATAAGCTTCATACGAATATTTCCCTTATTTCCTTTAGTTGATCACCAATTCCAGAGTCTTTTACAACAATCTACGCATCCCTTCTTTAAAAGTTCCCTGGTTAATGCTCTTTAAGGGCTGGCTGTCGCTTTAACCCATGTCCGCCCACGAGCACCCAGCCGTGACTATGACGATGCCTCCCGAACTCCAGGACTCCACCAGGGCAGCACTGCTTCGATACGGCCGCCCACTCGCAAGCACATCCGTGCAGACAACCCTCCGATGGCAGCCCCCCCTTATAACACCCTCGACTGTTTATAAAATAACCTTATTTTGCACACACACACACACACACGGGCCATTCGAGCATTTGTGTGTGTCTGCGTAAGCTCCATCATCGCCCACGGGGCTGGGTGGCTCTTCCCCTTCCCCTTCCCCTCTGCAACTCTGTTCTGCTGTCTCTCTTTGGCACTTTATGCCTGACATTATTATAATATTATATTCTTTATAATAATGGGTTGGCAGCACTGGCAGCCGAAAACCCACCCACCCAGCCACCCAACTACATCCTACATGCCATCAACCCTCCGCTCCCCTTGTCGAGTCGTGTAGGCGACCCTGCGCACTAAAGTCGAGCCGGCTTTTCTCTACCGAACGGCCCTCCACACTCCACACTCCGCCCTTCTCTCTGCCCTGTTTTATAAACCAACCAACCACCCACCCATCCACCCACTCTGGATATTCCTCGTGCTGTGGGTGTGGTGAGATATGCCGTGTGACGTATAAAAGCTAAAAACGTTGGCAAATATAATGAAATTGGGTGAAATGCTATGCCACCCACCACCCACCATCGACCATTCACCATCCAATCCCTCCCCGCAGCAGCCCCTCAGGTCCTGACATAATAAAGCCTACCAAACAGGACGAGGAATACGCTGGGCTATGGGTGGATGGGCGGAAGGCATGGGTGGCCTGGGTGGCCTGGTGGATTGCTGGTTAGAAGAGAGGGGAGGTGGTGCGGCTGGCGGTGGTGGTGGTTTTGGGCCATCCACTAGTACGAAAACCACTTTTCCAATTGCACGTACACCACTACGTGGGCCGAGTAACAGAGCGAGCAGGCGAAAGAGAGAAAGCATGCTTTCTGCCACTCCACCTCCTGGCCTGCCACTTTTTGTTGTTGGGTGGGTGGTTGGGCGCCTGTCAGAGAGAAGCAGCAACGAGAGAAATGAAAATGGAAGCTAGGACAGGCAGGGGCAGGATGAAGAACAGTGCACTGAGAAAATTCAAGTTTCAAAACCTTCAACATTAGTATTTATGTATGACAGAAAGGAAAGAGCCAGAAATTAATGAAAGAAACTCTATTTTTGGAGCAAGTATTTTGCTATTTTGGTCATATTTTTAAAAGTTTTTAATATTTTACTGGTTTCAAAAACTGTATTTAACTGTTTGAAATGTAAGCCCTTAACAATTTCTTCCAGTGCCCCTGAATGGGTGGTGAATTGGTCTGCACTGTGGGGTTCTGAGAGGGCTGCTTGCCAGGCCAGCCTTGCTCACGATAACTTTAATTTGGCTTAATGGAAATTTTTGCTAGCGCTCTCGTTGCTAGCCTCGGTGCGTCGTTGTCCTTAAGCAGCCGACGGATGCTGCTTCTGTCTCTCCTTCGCGGGCGGGCCCCCGATCTCCACTCACCGTCCACCGTCCACCCACCTCATCCTCACCAGCCGGATAGCTGGCCAGGGTCCGCGTGTTAAGTAGGTGACGCAACCGCACATTTGCGGCTGGCGATTTAATAATGCTAATGGTGTGCGTGAGCAACTGCATCTGTGTTGATGTGTAGTGGTAGTTGCTGCTCTGGAGCGTCTCTGAGTCACGTCATCACCGCATCGCCATCGCCGTCGCCGTCGTCATCGTGGAACCATTTACGTCGTCGCCAGCCGGTAATTCCCCGAATTCCCCCCGAAGGTGGTACAAACAAGTGCAAGTGATGCGCATTCATTGATAAGATTTCGTGCCACAACTCGCCAGCTGTCTTTATGCGATGCACACATATGTACTTCAGCATGCGAGCATGTGTGGGCATACATTATAGGCCAAGTTAAGACCGCGGCGTGGCAATGCCAAGTCCGCACCATATAAGCGGTGAGCAAATCTTTCAATCGGTCATCGGGGGACTCGTGTCCCCGGAACTACTTGCCAGGCTCTCTGGCCAGGCCAGCCAGCTGTTGGCCAACTCTTGCAATGTCATCAACGATAAGAGATCCCCGTCCGTCCGGTGCCCAAACTAGCCACCTTAGGGTTTGTTGAACCCGTACTGCTTACGATAGTTCTTATCTGTGGCTCTGAACTTAACCCTCGGCCATCGAAAGTCATTAACAGTGGCCGGTATTTATGGGGCTAAGTCAACACCTCGAATAGTAATTGATGGGTAGTCCCCGGCCATTATCGTGATTTCGAAATTGCACTCATAACCATTGACAATATAGCGCCATTCGGTGGCAATCTGAATGCAGATATTTAAATTATGATTTAAGAAGCCGAAAGATTTTGGCTGAGCTTTCTTCCGACTTGCGTTCCGAATACGTTCCTTCAATTTATTCCATTCAAGTATAAGGACCACCTCTAGCGCCGTTCACCAAAGTTGGACTCCTTTCTGTTTCACCTGACATCCGACGCGGGACAAAAGTCGTGACTGGAACCCAAATTGCTTATGCGACGTGGGGGCCCCTCCTACTCGGAGTCCCTTGCCGGTCTTGCGCTGCTCCTTTGTTTACGTCTTCAGAGGACTGCCAAGCACAAGCACAAGCCACAACAAACAAAAAGGCCAACTTCTCTTATTTGATTATATGTATTCCTCATTGAGCAATCTGCGCTTTCGTGCTGCACTTGACCCAAGGAGCCGGCAACAAGTTAAGATGCCAGGCAAATTAAGAGAGCCAGCCTCCAAGGATAATGGCATTAATGGGGCACATGCGCGGGTCGGGGGCACGGGGCATGGGGCTCCGTCAGGGAGTCCGTCTTCCATGCCCCGGAGGCATTTTATGGCAGCCCCAGACAGTAGACATGAGTCCATGTGTGCGTATCCTTGCGAGGGGGGCGCGCACACACACACTCATGCAAATAACGTTGCAGCCAAAGCGTAACCAAAACCAAACCAACCAAGTCGCGATTTTCATTCATAAAATCGAAGAGCCAAAGAAGGAGGCGGCTGCTGCTTCTGTTGCTGCGCTGCCAGCGTCGCTGCTACCAATAACTCAAAAGCTGAAGGCGCGCGCATTCGGAGCACTTGTGTTAATGTATCTGAAAGTGAAATCACCAATCCATGTATCCGTGCCATGCCGGTCCGGCGCCAACTTCAAACTATTATTTGCCAGGCCACGCGGCCAGCCGGGTGCCGCTGTCTCTGCCTCTGCCTCTGCCGATGTCTCAGCCTCGGCCGGCTGCGCTGCCTGCTCAATTAAGCGAATTAAGTCTCGTGCCGGAATTTGCACCACACCACCCCACCCCACACCCCAAAACCCCAAAGAAGAAGAACAAAAACAATAACAGCAGAAGCAAAAGAGGCGCACAGCCATAAAGAACAATTAAAAAAGCAGAACAAGAAGGGAATAAAGATAAGGCCGGCTCTCAATCAGGGCTGGGACGAATCCCAAATGCCCTTTTCCGACAAGGAAAAGGTAAACACAGCCTTTGGAAAGGTGTGAACTGCAATTGGGAATGTATCTCCATAAAAGAGAGAGGTGTAAGGCTTATAATTGCACATTGTATCAAAAATCAAGATACATTTAAAAGTGTTCTTAAGTGGCCTGCGTTTCTTTGCGTTTCAGCTGATCAGTTGGCTAAATAGTTCGCTTTTAAACTGTAAAAGATTTCTACTCTAAATATAACTAAAAAGTAGCTATTTCAGGAGCAAAGTGTGCCGAATATCTAGTCGAACAATCACCAACAATCCTTGCTAAAGTTGCCTTCTTCCTTCCACTCCTCTTCTAACAGTACTGGGCGTATCTGCAGCTTGGAACAACCGCCCGAGAGGATTCGCCATGACCTAAACGCATTGTAAACTTTACTTTACTGTCGGAGGAACTAAGAAATTAATACGAGCTGCTCGCTGCTGCCAACGAAAGAGAAAACGTAAACAGAGCCGTGACGCCAGCGCCAACGCCAACGCCGACGGCGACGCCAAAAAGTTTTGTTGCTGTTTTCCGAGCAGGGATGGAGCGGGCGGGCGCTAAAGTGGGCAGTGAAGTGGGGGTGGTAGAGAGGTGGCGGCCGGCGGAGGCAAAGAGAGTCAGCGTGAGGGAGAGCCAGCCGAAAAAGAGCGTTTGCATGTAATTAATTAAACGGCCCCAAAAGTCAGCTGTCTGCTGCTGTAACGGCTGCTCCTGCCACTGTCCAATTGTTGCGTTGTTGCATTAGACGGAAAGCTGCGAGCAGAAGGCAGCGGCTTAGCCGGTGGCAGCGACGCGGCTGCGATGCCGACGCTGGCAGCGGCTATTTAGCATATTGCGCGAATGTGTGCCAATAGATGGCGCTGCATGATGCCTGCTGTGGTCACAAGAGTGTGAGGGAGAAGGACAGCCAACTGAGGTGCACTGAGGAAACAGGTAGCTGGCTATTGTATCTAAAAGATACGTTACTTCATTGATAGTGGTAGTCTAAACCGGTAGTAACTCAAAATTTTCTTTCTAACTTAGTAAGGAATGTGTTGCTAACTAAAATTTATATTAGAACAAGGAAAGTTGAGTGAGAAATTAACAAGACTAAATTATTTTAAAGAATATCCTTTAAAAAAATATTTGTAGTATGAAATAAACTATCAAAGAATTTTAGTCAACAATAATAATAATCTTCCTATGACTTTAAGATCCCACTACTAAGAAACAAAGGTCGCCGCATTTCTCGCTGTGCTCAGGATGAAGTTGGGTTTATAAGGGGGCACTGCACTGGCCAGCCTGCTGGTTGCACGTGCAACTTTCGCATTGTTTACATTGCTGAATGGCAGCAGCCGAACCTTCTATTGTTGTTGCCCCTATTGTGCTCCTTCCCTGCTCCTCGAGCCAACACTGTTCTGTTCGCATTATCCTCCACCTAAGTTTGCATGTCATGCCACCACCACTCTGCCACCATTGAGAGGTCCACCCACCGACTCAGACGCCCACCCACGCATTGCCAATAAGCTGGCACAAACCACATGTTGAAGCTACGCGCATTTCGCAACCAAAGCGCTGCAGGTGCGGGGATGCCACCTGAGTGATTCACCAATTGGCGGAGGCTGGTCCTTATCAATTGGAAACTGAACCGCAAGTCAAGTCGATTCCCAGATAAGGTAATCCCTAATTGTTGGGATTCTTGGAAGACCCGTTAGGTCGAATGATAAGCCTTGGAAGTAAATCATTAATTTCTTTCTTGAGAATTTATTTTAAGTTTGAGGGTATAACTGTGCTATAGAAAGTGTCTAGCAGTGGGCAGTTTCAAACTCCCTCAGATTACTAACATAAACTGTATTTTTAAATATAACCGTCCCTCCATATAGTAGATCCATATTTTGTCAAGACTCACCTCAGTGCACATTTTCGGCTGGGCCGTTCTAGGTTTCACAACGTTTATATCCAAACGGATCGGAACGAAAAAAAATGTTCGCGTTGAAGTCTATCTTCAGGATTGTGCGATCTTTCGATCTCTGTCTCTCTGGCGCCGCGCTCCTTGTTTCAGTTAGTGAGTGGGCGGCGGATGCTGACGCTGGGCGGTCTCAGAGGGCGGCCAGCAGGTGTCCCGAGGGACGGCGGGACGGGCGAAAGGCGGAGGAGCGGCCCAAGGCGGCCCAATCACAATTGCAATGAGATGGCATACTGGGCACTGTCACTCTTGTCACTCTGTTTATATTTCGGATTTCCTCAAATATTTTGTTCACCTTTCAATATTTATCTATTCTGCTACTAATTTGGGGTTGAATACTTTTTAAAACTGGCTATTTCACTCGATGCACTTTGCGTTGAAACTCTTCTGGGTTGATAACTTTGAATTACGCGCGCTAGATTACGGCTGGCGTTTACGTCGTTTTCGAATTGGATCTGGCCAGCGAGCACGGAGCGACAAAACGACGTGGACCTCGCTGTGCCGTGTCGAAATCACAAATAAAATGCTCGGTGCTCAAGAAGCGGGCAGCAGGCTGCCAAACGCTAGTCAGCCCGCACACACACACTCGCAGATACACAGATACCCAAACGAGTAAATGCACCCCTGTACGAGGCTCAGATACAGATACATGTCACGGGTGCGAGCGAGAGGGCCCTCTATGGCTTTCTCTCTCCCGCAACGAGCACTTATGTAAAAAGCATTGAAACAGAACGAGTTTATGGGCAGCAGCGGGGCATGAAGGGATTGCGGCCTAGGTGGAGAACGAGAGAGAGTGAGACACAAAACAGGGGCATTGCCAGCTGCACTGCCAGAGTTCGGAGCCTTGCCAGCAGCGATTTTTTTAAAACCAGCAACAACGGAAAGCAGGCAGCCTAGCTGCTTGTGGGAGCGGTGCTATTTAAAAGATACAACCAACCAAGCAACCCAGAGCGTTGCCAGAGTCTCAGATCGATTTGAAAGTCGATTAGAAATCTGGCGTTTTCGAAAGTCAACAGTTTTTCGAAAAACGTACGGAGGTGGATTCTTTCAAGATACCCTATGTTTGAGCAGTAACTTGAAAAATGTCAAGAAATATTCTTATTCAAACACGAATGCAAAACATATATATTGTACATCTAAATATGTATATGTACATATATAAATATATACCTATATTTATAAAATGATGTTTAAAATTAGAGTCAGTAGTATTAAATCAAAGTATATTCCTAATTTATTTAGGTTCTATCATAAAAAGACGGTTTCAATATTTTAAGATAGAAACGCCTAATGGGAACAACAGTTATAGGAGATTAGTTATGGAGGACCCATTCTATAGTCCCAAAAATAAAGTCCATAAATCCTTATTCACCCAAATAAAACTAAAATATTTTAGATATATGCACCCTACATAGGTCGTAGGGTTCGGTTCTGTTTTCCTAACCCGCCAAGTCAGTAATGCCCTCGTCCGACTCATCGATTGCAGCCATGTGGCAACCCTGGGCACCACAAATGCTGACTAACAGTCTACACCAATACCAGTGCACTCGTGTGTATCTGTGTGGCAGTCTTGCTTTTGGGATTCCGTTTCGTACGTTTCGTATCGGGTCGGTCGTTTTATATAAAGGTACATTTCCACATGCGCACACACACACTCACACACACACACAGCGGACTCTCGAGTATCCGCCACCATGGGTATATTGCTGTTGTTTTGCTGGCGTCGCTGTCTCTCTCTCCGTCCAACCCCCCACCTCCCCTCCTCGACCAACGTCGCTTTGTTCAACATTTTTGTTTATTTCGCTCGTATCTGTATCTCAGATGTTGGCTGACTGGTTCGTTCGGACTCGTACTCGTACCCGTACCTGTAGTCGTATCTGTATCTACCAGGTACTTTTTGCGTTGCTGCTTGGACTCTGGCTCTTGCCGTTGCCGTTGCCGTTGCTCTGGCTGCAGCTTTTGCTGTTGTTTTTAGCCCGCTTCGTGTGCGCTCTGTGCTATTTTATGCGCCGAACTGACTGACTGACAACGGGCCAAGATTGCTGTGCGAATTTCGCCTTGAAACATTTTGCTTTTTTTTGTTTGTTATTTTTTGTCTTTCTTGCTTTTGCTGCCTTTCTGCTTTACAGCCAGCCGACATAGCCATCGCCATCGCCACCGCCACCTCCGGGCTTATCTCCCCAACGCTTTTTGGCCCAATAAAGCAAGAGCATAGCGCGCCAATTCTAATTCGCCAGCCGAATTCGAATTTTGATTGAAGGTCAGCGACGTCATCGCAGGAACTGTAGTCCGTCGCAGGCTGCGGACCAGCGCTGACTGATTGTTTTCAAGCTGGCACGGCACCAAACCGAAACCATAGCCATAGCCAACTTATCCCAACCCCCACCCCAACCCCAAACTCGCAGAGCCGACCAATTTCTGCCGCATATTTGCCGTATCCTGCTTCGCTGCTTCCGTCTCCGTCTCTGTCTCTGTCGCTGCCTCTGCTTCTGCTTCTGCTGCCGCCTCGGCTGCTTCTCAGTCGCTGATGTCATTACTTCACTTTGCGAACAAGGCGAGCGAGATGTGGGGTTTATTTTTTATTCCCAATCGAAAGGGGTACAAAGGTGGTCCGAGTTCCGTTCCAGCGGATGACGGCAACGGACATGCAACTGGTCGAGGGCTATCGATACCAAGAGGTTGCTTATCGACACCGATTCCGTGCGGCATCCTACGGCAGCCATATGTTTGCGGGGGTGTGATGACTGTACCTCTATCGGTGCTGTTATCGATCATTAGGGGTTTCAAGGCTTTCTTCCAAAAATGTAAATAGTTCTGCTTCAAAAAAGTCATCTATCATTGATCCTTACATTTATTATTAATCATGAATATAAGAATGAATCTTTAAGATATTTTAAAAATAGAAGCGATCAAAAAGAACTAGAAATGAATGACAATTACTGATTAAAAACAAAAATTAAAATGCAATCTGTTGCAACATCTATCCTTAACACTGACACGATTCGTAGCATACTTTTGGAGTCCAACGAGCATAACACTTGTACGATCCTTCGACCAATCCATTGGATTCGACCGTAGAGACTGTAAGGGGCTCAGAATCCCCTATGTTCGTGAGTGTTGCACTGTCGAGAGCCCAGTTTCCTTTTCCGCTGTTTGTGTGCCACTACGGTTGTTTAGTTTAATTCGTGACGCGAGGCAGAGAAGCAAATAAATCAAAACAACAGCGGCGGCGATAAAAAATCGCTTTTCACGTGAGAGTAAAAGCTCTGCAATCTGCGCTGCTGCGGCAACAGTCGGCGTCTCGGCCTCAGCCCAGCCTCAGTCGTTGCTCTGCTTCGTTATAATGCCGCCGGCAGAACTGGCAGCGATTTGAATATGTTATGATGTGGATGTTGCATGTTGCCAGCGTCGTCAACTGGTTTTATTCTCTATTTCTATTGCGTCTACTTCCGAGTTCAATGCAAGCACTGTCGGTGTCGGTGTTGCGTTGGCGTCGCCGCCGGCAGCAGCGTCGGCGTTGCGCAACCACCCACACGCGCTCCGCCTGCCGTTAGCTTTTCTAAATATATGCGAGTGGGGCTGGGTGAGTGTGAGTGCGTTTTGTCGAGGCTGCGTCGTGCAAATATTTTGCCAGCATTCGCTATTCACACATATGTTGCTAGCCCAGAGGCGTCGCCATCCCCGACAGCCTTCAAGCACTCAGCCACCCCCTTTTTAGCACCCACCACCCCCTGAACGTGTCCCATTGAAAGCTGGCCGCCGCTTTTGCCGGCACTCACTCACTCGCAAACAACACACATGTTGCTTCGGTTTAGATTTAGACGAGTTTTGAATGCTGAATAAATGGACGAGCCAGGAGCAGGACTCCCACCACCCCTTTGCTATCGTTGCGCCACCAGAAGCAGCCGCAACACAGCTCCACGGCAACAATGGCGATCATGTTGCAAAAACAGGTGGGCGCTTGGCAAAAAGTTATGAATGTTTATAACGGACGTACGGTTTTGTCAAACTATTAGGTACAGTAAGCTATCCCTAACACTGCACGCATGGTCTCTGCCGTCCTGTGGTCCTTCATCTAAACCCTTTTAATACCCTTGCAGAGGGTATTATAATTTTGGTCAAAAGTGTGCAACGCAGTGATGGAGACATCACCGACCCTATAAATTATATATATTCTTGATCTGGATCACCTCCTGAGTCGATATGAGCATGTCCGTCTGTCCGTCTGTCTGTCTGTCTGTCGGTTTCTACGCAAACTAGTCTCTCAGTTTTAAAGCTACCGAGTTGAAACTTTGCACACATCCTTCTTTCCTTTGCAGGCAGTATTTAAGTCGGAACGGTCGGGATCGGTCGACTATATCCTATAGCTGCCATATAACTGATTGATCGGAAATGGCACAACTGCAAGGGTATATCAACTTTGTTTCAATATTCTTGTGTGTTTCAATATTCTTGTTAAGGCAGAATGACGCGAATAATTTCCACGGCGAACCTCGATACCTGCGCCAATTAGTATCGACTCCCACTATAATAATAACACAGGCCAAAAGCAAAAAATCTCCACGCATAATTTCACCTGCTCCATAACCTTTAAGCTCCCCTGAACCAAAGTCCAGATCAAACATAGGTTCTATCACCCACAGTTTCCGCGGTACACCTAAGAGAAGAAATTGATCATATTTTACCATATATAATATATGTGTATTGAATTATGTAGGCCGTGTAATGGCGATGACCATCATTGTTTCTAGTACATATCATTTTTGAAATGTATGTGTACCAACTAAAATTAAAAAATGGTATCTAGCAGTTACCATATCTTTGGAATACGCATCCAAAGTTGAAATCTCAGATTTTCTACATTAATTTTTGGTCTTCTATGATTTTTCCCCAAACATTTTTCTATGGAAGATTTTTATTTTTTTATTGAAATCAGTAGATCATACCATGTTTTAATTTTGGATTTAAGGAAAAACTCGAAATAATTTTATTGAATTTATTATAAGTGGTTAAACAATATTTTCGTCAATTAAAATTGAGTTTTTAATCTCATATTTTCAAAAAGCCACACATGTTATATTTGACCAACATATCTTATGTAAAAAATTGCATAAGGATCGGCCGACTATATCCTATAGCTGTCATACAACGATCGGAATTGGCATAACTTTCGTGTTTTTTAAGTCAGAAAGATGGGACTTGGTACAGATTACTCTTTGGGCAAAATAATTCAATATGCCAAATTTCATAAGGATCGGCCGACTATATACGATCTGCTATATATAAAAATAAGATGCTTGGCGCCACCTAGCGGACTGCGACTAAACTGCAAGGGTATATAAACTTCGGCTCCGCCCGAAGTTAGCTTTCCTTTCTTGTTTTTCTCTATAGAAACATATAGGGTGCTCGCTACATGTTTTTATCCCGTTATCCTCGATGAGTAAGGTGAACTCTGAAAGCAAATCTATACAGGACAGACTATATTTTGTTGCCAATTTGCTCCATATTCTATCCAAAAACTGTGTTCTTGATAGCAATTTTAAAATCTATGGCCGAGAATTCCATATTTTATTTATTGCACTACTTTCGTCAAAATTGGGTCTCTTATCTCCGCAGGAGATAAGCTAAAAAGTGGCGATGGCTCCACATTAAAATCTATTTAACCCTTCATATGGCATAAACTCCGATTTTGATGCGGTTTTTGTTTTTAGATATATAATTAAAAATAAAAAATACACTTTTTTTTCGTTTTCCCGATTTTTGATTTTTTACACTTTTATTAAGGATAAAGGATATGTTGCATAAATACATCAAATATGCTTGGGTTCAAAATTAAACTTAATATAATCCAAAAATTTATTTAACATAAATGAATATATTTGTAATGTTTTTAGTGCATTAAACAAAATATTTGAATTCATAATATATTTAATAGTTTCAGTGCTCAGTTTACATAGATAAAACGTAAATTTTATTATAATATTTGCTATAAGGCGCTTAAATTACTGTTTAATTTGTTGCACATGACTTGAGAATATCCTGCACAGTTTGGAAACTTGCATCTTATTCTTTTGTCTGCCCAAATTGGCCAATGTCCAACCTGATCCTGTCGTACCATTTGGTTTGGTACATGCTGAGTTGGACCTCTCTGCTTCTTTAGCTGCAATTCATTTTCAATGACGGAACTTCGTTTACCCAATTTTGATTTAGTGTTAACTTTTGTTAGCACTTCTGCGATATCAAGCCGAAAGTCTGATGAACTTAAAACTTTTCCAGGATATCCATTTGCCTTCATAACACGTTTATACAACAACCAAGCGTTGCTGATTGTAAGGTCCAGTAAATGATAAAAGATTCTGACTTGCCAACGTTTGCTTCTCAATAAAATTTTATATCTTCCGATTATACTGTCGATCAGATCAACGCCTCCCATATAACTGTTGTATTGTGCTACAGCGAAAGGACGGTCAATTTGTATATATTCCTTTTTGGCCTTGTTGAATCGGCGGGCAGTGTCTGTGGGAACTATTCCAGCGTAGTTCGATGCCAATGAAACTATTTTATTATCCACCCATGAGGGGCAAGATATGTCTACTCCACCAAAATCAGCGACATACTCCACAGACGTGCCGCGAGGATTTTTCCTTAGGTGAATATTCTCCATGGATTTGAAATTAGGGATTCTGTTCTTTCGAATTGTACCCAACGCTAAGATCCCGCTTTCCGCCAAATACTTTAAAAGAGGTAATGAATTAAAATAATTGTCAAAATATAGGCGAAAATTCTGATGCCTGGGGACTTCTCTGGCCAATCTTACAACACAATTTGATGCTGCTCCTAGATCTGGCTCGTTAAGTAGTACTACGTTTTCATTGCCAGAATCAATCTCGAATTTATAGCAGAAGCCCGAATTACAGCTTAAAACATATATTTTATATCCCCATTTATGAGGCTTGTTAGGATTGTACCGTTTCATATGTGATCTTGCTTTTGTTGAACAAATCTGTTCGTCGACACACAAAAACTGTTCCTTAGGTACTTTTCCAAAATTATTATTAATTTCCTGAATAAGTGGTCGTATTTTGAAAAGCCGATCATGACGGGAATCAGTCAAAGGCAGATTATTATCATTGTTGTTGAAATGAATGTGACGTCTGATTGTTTCAAATGTTTTTTGTGACATAATGTTTTGAATTGTCGGTATTCCAATACTTGCAGACCAGTAAAGGGCACATTTTGGAAGTCGTGAAATGGACATATACAACACAATTCCAACAAACTGTTGAATATCCAAAGGAGTAAAAGTAATATTTGCGTTTGGCTCTTTTTGATGAATGTAAAGGTTAGTTTCATTCGAAATATTCTCAAAAACTTTTTTAGGAAATAGATACGAAAAAAATTGAATAGGCTGGGACAGCTCCATTAGTTCCGGAGGTAACGCAGTGCTCGTGAGCAGCTGAAGTTGGTTCTCATTCAAAATCAAACTGCGTTGTCTCCATAGCAAATTCCTTCTTAGGTCCTTTTTGCTAGAAGTCGCAACATCGTTGACATCCTTGCTTGGAACATTCAAGTCGGTAGGGAGTTCAACTTGATTTTCCAAAACTTCGTCATCTGAGGTCTCAAAATCTTCTTTATTGGGATAGTAATCGCTTTCGTCATCAGCAGAAAAGTCGAGATCATCCTCGCTATCCACGCTATTAAAAAAACTTTCTATTTGCGAAGGCGTTAATCCTTTTTCTGACATTATTCCTATGTAATACAATAGTATATACCATTTGAAACATAACATAACTTTGGTTCCATAGATGAACATATAACACAGACGACAAAGACAATAAATACCAAATAATTGTATATAAAAACACATAAAACATAACATAATAATAATCACAAACAAATAAATGTTGCATATATACATCAAAACTGAGACTGCAAAAATTATCTCTGAAAAGCAGTTTGATGTATATCTGCAACACAACGATACTCACTATTTTCACGTAACACATAAACCATAACATAAAAACTCGGCTGCACATGCATTATAAACATAAATACCTTTTCAATTGTGCAGTTTTGTTTAAACAAATAAGTTGTATTTTAAGAAATATTTGTAATTGAAAGTTTGGAACGGAGCTCACGTGCTTGTTTCACAAAATTGGCGGGAAAAGTAAACTTATGTTGTCAAAACTCATGGTAGAGTGGGATCAGGTCATACTAATAAAAAAAAGCCTTGTTGCATTATGACATCACACTAACACATGTCACTTTCTTTATAAACACTATGAAATAGTTGAATTCAAACGGTATGTTGCAGATATGCATCACGGCCATATAAAGGGTTAAATCGGCATTAAATAGTTAACTTTCAAATTTATATTACCACTCAATAGCCAGCCGTTCAGGCTTTGATTTCTAGCTTTCTGCACATTGTTGGATAATGTTGCTTAGGCTCTAGACATTAATTAATCCCGGTTCTTCCCTGCGCCTTGTTGGGGCTTCGCCACCTAATTAACAATTGCATAATACGGGAGAAGCTCGTATGCAACGCATCGGCGTAAGAGCAAAATAAGAGCGACAGGCAGGGTGCTGTAATCGAATCAATTCAACGCCAATTATACAATCTGTCAACAGAAGCTCAAAGGAGAAGGACCTGCCTGGCCAGAGCGAAAAAAACGACCTGCCAGCTGACGACCCTGACCGATACCAATTCGCATTCCGGCAGCATGGGGCGCGGACGTGCTGATAAGAAAGCATTCGAACAGGAAGTACTCGCGCCGCAGCGCAAGGAACAATAGTCACAAGCAAACAACGGCAGACCACTGAAGCTCACGGAGTGAAGTCCAAAGGAAAGTTATTTCGCAGGAATCATCTAAACTTTTCCGACTTTTTTAACCTTTTCTTTAAATATAGATAGCATGAGTAAAATAGCATAAGTAATTATGAATAATATATAAGTTCTAATATTAATTAATGAAAATGAAGGAATAATATTATATAACTATAATAATCTTCCGGCTATGTAGTTCCCCACAGTGTTCGTAATTTTGAACCGTTCCTGCACTTGTTCGCTTGCGAGTCGCGAACCTCTATCCAACACGATCGGATCCGATCGGATCCATTCATTTCCGCTTGCAGCTTTGGGAAACCACCAGAGAGCTATGAAGCGAAGGCGACCACTCGGAACCGTTCGCCGAGCGAGAAACTATTGCACCTGATTGCCTTGAAAAGCGAGCAAAACCAAAGTAGCAAAAACAAAAACAATGGGGCCAACGGGCCCCATCAGCTTGCGTCGAAATCGGAGCTCGCCACGATCGGTCTTGGGATCGGACTGTTCGCTGCGGAAAAGAGAGTTCTCATTGAGCCGAGTGCTCACTTCCTGCTCTTCCTCCGGCCGGGCTCTTGCAAGTTGCAACTTAAAATCGGCTCAGCTGACGACAAGTTTTCGAAACTCAATTGCTGTCGCTGGTGCTGCTGGCTGGAAATTGCAGAGAAATTCCTTTGGCTTAATTAGCCTCTTTCGTTCGGGGCGAAAATATTTTCAAATGAGAAACGAAACGCACAAGCCGCCAAGAAAGCGGCACAACAACAGCGACATGACGAGCAACAGCAACAGAGAGAAATGGAGGAAAGAAAGAGGGGTGATTGGGAGAGTTGAAGTGTGTGGTATGGCAAGCAAAAACAACTCTGAGCTCAGAGCTCAAATGAAACCAGTTTAGTTCATTTCGTTTCGTTTCGTTCATTAATTCAAAATTTCCATTTGAAACTTTTTTCCCTCTTCTGCTTGTGCTTCTTCTGCTGCTGCTTTATTTTGTGTGAGCTCTCTGCTGCTCTCGGCCGCTGCCACTGTCGCTGCCTCTGCTGTTGTTGTGCTGTCGTTGCTCATCCCCGATCTCCAGCTCCCCCCACCCAACATCCCTTGGCCCAACGTCATCGTCATAATCAGAGTTTTAACATTTTATGTACAGTGTGCACAGGTGAGCCTCGCTATGCGGGAAGCGGAAAAAGGCACTGTTAAAAAGTAGGGACTTAGAATTATATGAATTATATTGAAACTTAAAATATATATTATTTAATCCATATTTTTATACAGAAATAACATTAGGATTTAAGAAACAGATAAATTTTTAAACTTTTCTCCAACTCTATCAAAAATATACTTTTTCGGATGCCCCACTGTATTTATACAGCACAGTATTTATACACTCCCCCACATACCAGCGCCACATACACACACACATACATAGGAGGAAAGAGCCAGCCAAAGCTCGTTTTTGACGAAGTTCCTTCGCTTCGCTCCCACAATCGCCCTGCTTGACTCACACTCGCCACGACCGCCGCTATATACACATAACCTACAAAAATATATAGCCAGGCGAGGCGACTCCCTATATACATACATATTGTCGGTCTGTATGTCCGCTACGATATTTGTGCGGCTGTGCTGTCAGAGGCAAATGGCTTGATGGCCGTACAAACGTACGGTCGATGGGTGGGGGCATGGGGCTGGGGGTCGGGGATGGGGATGGAGAGGTTGCAGGCTGGTTGGCAGACAGGCGGCATAACATCAGCAGAGGCAGAAGCAACAAAAACCCAAGAGTGCAGGGTTGTCGAGCCGCCCGGTGCTCGAAACGGCATTGAACCTTTCCATGAGGGTCTTGAATAGGAGATTTCCATTTTAGAATAATTTCCTTGGAACTATAAAGTTCGAATTTTTGCTGTCTGATGATAAAGAGACATTTTTGCCAATACCAATAGTTATAATATAATATTATGTAATTATTAATTAAATAACTAAAGTCTGACTTAAATTAAAGTTATACTATGTTTATATCCTTTCATCGTGTTTTTTCGTTTAAATTCTCTTGCTTTTTAATCAGCCCTGGCAACCCTGGCTGTCGTAGTATCGGGTTTTGTATGTACATACGCTGACGCTGTCACGGCCTCTGCCCGTTCACCCTCCCCGTGTCCGTCCCTCCCTCCATCGTTTGTCCTCATTGCCTCCACCCCAGCCCCTGTTTCCACTTATTCTCGTTTCGTTTCGTTTCGTTTGGTTCGTCCGACCGTCCCACAGACCGGCGGACCGGCAGTGCGACGCGACTGTCGTTTGCCTCGGAGTTTCGTATGTGGGAACGAAATAATACCTATAAAAAATTCTTTTCCCCCGGTTTTTTGCCCTGCCTGTACTGCTTCTTCCCCGGCTCTGGCTCTGGCTCTGGCTCTGGGTATAGCGACATCGAAAAAGAGAAAGACTTGTGGGTAGAAAACCAACAAAGTACGACTATAAAGTATGAAGGGGCGAGGGCCGCGCGAGAAGGCGAGCAGAAACAGAAAAATTTAAGATGCTTTTGCTGGAGCTGGAGCGGAGCTGGCACCAAGATCTGTTGGACTCTGTTAGAAACATGTTGAAATGGAATTGCTGAACGGCCGGAGCTGAGTCGAGTCGAGGCTGAGCCGAGAGTTAAGTGTCAGGTCGGACCGGCTGGTCTGGCCTGGTCCGAAAGAAAGAAAGAAAGAAAGAGGCCCCTGCGTAATGGTCTCTGCCACTGCTGCTGATGCTGATGCTTCCACTGCTGCTGCTGCTGCTGCGGGGGTGGGCAAATGTTTGGCAGCATTTTTGTATTAAAATTTTATGCGAGTGTGCGGCGGAGGCGGCTGTTGGGTCGGTTTTTTGCTGGTTGCCGTCGTCGCATCCGAGAAACTTTGAACATGTTCGGTGCTCCGCCGTTGTAGCTGTGCTAGTTACTCGAAATATCACCAGCCAGAAAAAATAAGGGGTAGATATCGAAGCCGAAGTCTCGGATACACTAGTCGAGCCATGGCTCAAAGGAAATATCCAATTAAAAGATTACGTCAGAGTGGGTTCTTTTACAATTTTAAGGGCTTATTTAAGAAAAGTATTTCCAATACTATCCCTCCGGGAAAGAGTATACAACGCTGCAGGTTCGACGGATTTTAGTGGCTATGTGGCTATGTGGCGACGACGTGAATGTGGAACGCCGAGCCCAAAAAAGAGCGAACGGAATGGATGCGATGCCAGGCAGGCACAGAGGTGATGCTGGCGCTGGGAAGGGGCATTGGGGCTAGGGAAGCACCAGAGGCAGCCCGGAGAAGTTGGATGCTGACGCCGTCGATGCGATGAAGACGCAGATTCGGATTTGGATTCGGGCCCCAAAGACGCGAGCGGCCAGCTGTTGGCCTTGTGCTCGGCGCGCTGTTGTTGGCATTATTTTTGGAGACCCGTCCGCTCTCTCCTTCGCATCGCATCCATCGTATCTGCGGACTGGATGATGACTCGATGCGATTGAGTAAAACTTATCCAAACAACAACGGGGGCATTAATAATGTTTGTGCTCGCTCGCTGGCACTAGCACTGGCGCTGGCTATTTTTGCCCGCCCAGTCGCGAGGAATTGCGACTGTCGAAATGATCGGTTCCGTGTATATATTTTGGATCTCTTCTCCTAGGGGCCCCACCATTGATAACTGAAATCAGGTGCAGTCCGGAGTCGAGATGACCTGAAATGGCCAATGTTAGATTTTCCCCCCTTGCAAAGTCCTTATCTATTTTACAATTTTATGGGTCATCAGCTTATGAAGGTTATTTCTATTGGAAAGGGTCCCCTAAGAAGGCCAATCCAAAAATAAGTGAGAAGACGCTTGATGGACTTGAAGTTTATCATGCATACTCTCGGTTTAGATATTGAAATAATTGGCAGTAATAAACGGGAATAATACTTTATTATTATTAATAAGTAAAGTCAAAATGAACAAATATTTATTTTAAGAAAACAAAACTTCAAGTTTATTACTCATACGCCATGGTGTCCTACCAACCACTCCTCTTTAAAAATCTGCTTGGGTGGATAGTATGACTGAATACTTTGCCTTCTTCCGTAGAACAAAATGGCAATACAAAACTTGATTTTAGTGGGGTAAGTTAAAAAAAGCTTTGAAATTTATCACATATACGCAGGGTTTCCTTAGAATTTATTTGGCTTTTTGAATCGGTTTGAGACTGATTGGCCATTAATACACTATTTTAATACATAAAGCAGATTTAAGTTTTCAAAAAGAAAGGTTTAAAGTTGAACGGTTTAAAAGGTGTCATCTATACGTAGTCTAGCCCGTTCTTAGACATAATTAATCTAAAATCCTTTGTGGACATGGTATTGATATTCAATGTTAAGAAAGAATATTCAAATAATTATACTCCTTCAAAACAACCCATAGCCCCTTAAGAAAGGCCATGTAACTCATTCTTCAGCCAGAACTCAGGTTTGCTAGGCTGGGCCTTCGACATATATTTGATCCTCGGAACAGGTGAGTACTATGCATGTGTATTCTAATCTTCTTAGAACTCAGTTTTTTCTATGAATTCCAACAGTCACTTTATTGGCTCGCATGCATTGGCCCTCTTCTAATGCCAGTTTCAATTTCCTAAAGCTCGCATTCGGAGTCACCCACCTAGCATGATTTGGCCGCCTCTGCCCCGCCCTGCTGCTCTCCGCATCTATCTAACCCCTTCGCTCCCTTCGTTCTAGCCCTTGCCAATTCCCATCGCCTGTCCGGGCTGTCCTTGTCGGATTAGAGTTTTGGCCAGGGCCAAAAGCTGGTTACGTTCTGTTGGGTTTGTGGCATTGCTTGGAGCATCAATGCAACTCTACTTTTGTGATGTTTACACTGTTAGAATTTGTGATAATCTCTGAAATAAAAGTTTCAGATAATAGTGGGAGTATAGATTAAGTTCGGCTGTAGTCCCTTTTTCTATGTGAAAATTATTGGACCAATCTTTTGAAGAAAAAATAACTAAAATTCACAGTTGGGAATTATTTGTGACAGTTTCCCGAATTCGGAGATTAATTATTTCGAACAAAATTCAAACAGAGTTTCGAAAATAACTGCAGGAGCAGTGAAGAGCATAGGACTTCAGGCGATATGGGAGTGGAGTCATGTGGGAGCCGAACTGCAGCATTCCAGCTCGACGACCGCGCCACTCGAAGGAAGAAATGCAATTGGCGATTGGGGTTATAATGGATTTCGACAGTCCAAGAGTCGTGCTCCGGCACGGCAGCGCCGTCGACTGCACTGCCACGGCGGGTGCAGCGCTGTCGGTGTTCCTTTCACGCTTATTAGTTTAATTTGCCGCAGCTTGCGATTGTGGATGCTGCTGCTCCCGATGCTCCCGGTGCTGCCGAGCACCGACTTTTTGTTGTGTTTTTGATTTTTTCCCCATTTTCTGCTTATGGCATGCAACATGCTGCTGGTGCTGGTGCTGGTGCTGCTCTTTCTGGCTTTGATGTTCTTCGACGAACTCAGGCGCTTGGCGGAGGGACTTCAAACAAGTTCGAATAGGTGGCGTTGCAAGGTGCTTGCCACAATCTCAATTCCCGTGTACAGGTGCGGGCTCTGCCGATTGTGTGCTGCGGCAGATTTGCATATATGCAAAGCACTTAGAGGCAGCGCAGCCAAAAATCGGAGACTCACATGTTGCATTCGTCTTTAATTTATGCCGATGGAGTCCCCCCTTCTCTGCGGGTCAGCTGCTGTCTCGCTTTGCCGCCAGCAGCTAGTGCGTCCTCCGTTTACAGTTAAAGCTATCAATGTCATCGCTGACAGACAGGCGAACAGGTAGCGCCGCCGACTCACAAACACACGAATCTAAACTACAGTGGGCACTCGAACGAGGGAGCCCCGAAGGATGTAAATATTAAAATTGGTATAAATGCTAGGACTAGATAAAGTGTATTCTAATACTAAAGACATGGTTTCAACCTTAAACTTATGGCATGAGTTAGACAGTTAGTCAACCAATTTCCTACGAGACTGTGCTATTGAACTTTAAGAGAAGACCTTCGCAGAAGTCAAGTTTCGGCAAATGAAGAACACTTGAAACTCGAGAGCTTTTAATTTGCGAGCGACCACTGTGGCCGTTTATCTGTCTATCTCTATCATGCTGGCAGGGGCAGGAAGTTGAAGGTCGTTCGTTCTCCCTGTCACACACCAACACTCGCACACTCACATTCTCGGTCGCACTCATATTTATTTATTACTTTTTATGTTGTTTTAATGACGCCGACGACGTCTGCTCTACTTCATCTGTTTCTGCTGCTGCTCGGCCTCTGCTTCAGCTTCAGCCTCCGCTGGCGTAGCTGCTACTTCCACCTCTGCCTCCTTCGAGACAACTATTGGCATCTCTGTCGCTCGCCCGCGATTATTTTCGGGTTATTAAACCAACCGCAACAACTCAGACGGCAAAACAACAACAAACACCCCGAACGACAGCCACTTGCAGTTTTTGAATTGCTGATTAATTTTATTGCTTGTTGTAATGATAAATTCGTTTTTTTCGGTTTTTGTTTTGATCACTTGCTTCGCTTGCTACACGTGACTCTGGCCTCTGCCGCTGCCGCTGCCGCCGTCGACTGCGCTGCTTGGCTTTGGACTCTGACGTTTCGCTGCCTCTTCCTCTGCCGTCTATAATTTATTAATTGTGCTCAGAACGTGAACGCCGCTGTCGTCGCCTTTTTTGTTTTGATTCGCCACTTCGTGCTCCAAAAGGGTTGCTTGTCGATTTGTGGTCTGAGCGCTTGTCGGGGTGGGGGCGTGGCTTGGGGGGCTTAACACGTTTCTCTTGCAACTTCCAGCATTGTTCTTGTTATTGTTGCTCCGTTGCACTTGGCCAAGCTCCTTCAATGGCATGACACCATGTGCGTCCGCCTGACGAGATGAGCGATTTCAAGTATGAGGTAAGATACTGGATACATCTGGAGATACCATACCAAAGAGATTAATCCCGAGTCGATGCTATGAAGTTGGTGCTGATGTCTCATATATGTCTAATATTATTTGATTCAGTTCTATCCTATGAGAATCGTATCTTTAAGATGCAATATTAAGCCTACTATTGATTTAGTCAGAAGGGTGACCCCGTTCTACAAGTCTTTCGTAAAGTTCTTCAACTTCTAATTGATTCTTAAGCAGATATTACCTAAGAGTAAGAGTCTCCTATGAGTCTTTTATTTTCATCATTATTTGCTTTGGTTCCCTCTTTCGTCACACCCATTGGTATTCCATTTGTGATCTGAGCTCTAGTAATTGGAATGGCACTTTCGTTCTCGTTTGGTCGTCGCCCGCCGGCTCGGTTTCATTCATTCCCATTCGATTGTCATTTATTAGGAGCGATCATTACGTAGACAGTTGTGTTTGACATTTTGAATGGGTTTTCTCACGCTAGGCAGCGCTTCCGCCGTCGACGTCGGCGCCGCTTTGTCTTTTATTCCACTCATTCACATTCAATTTTCATGCCTCTTCTGGCCTGGCCCGGCCCGCTGATTGTTTGTTTGCTTCCGTCTGTCTGTCTTTTACTGCTCGGCTCTTCTCTTTTTCATTCATATTTATTTAGCTAATAATATAAGTCGAATCGAAATTATTTATGACACCCGGACCCGGCATCGAAGGCGAGTACGAGACCGAGACCGAGACCCTACCCCAACCTGCCGGCCGACCGGCTGGCTCGCTGTGTGTGGCTTTGTTTTGATCGTTATGTAAATGGCTGCGAGATGATTTTTATTGTTTTTATTGCCACGGAATAATCGGCGTGGGCTGATAGTGGAATCTCGCGTGTCTGCATGTGCTGTGCGGCTCTCGTAGTAAATATTTGGCTCAATGAATGCGGCCAACAGCTGATCTAATCTCAAAATCTTTTTATTGTAAGATTGCTCATTCATTTCGCTCTTTTGTATAAATACTTGCCACTTATTACTTAACTTTATAGTTTTACTTAACAAGTATTCTTCTTAAGGCATATAATAATCAATAAAAAAATATTATTTGCAACCACAATGGTAGGGGTTTTTGGAAATCAACCACATTGCTTTCAAAGTCTCCTGAAATTAGGCAAACGAGTTGGTTTTCGGGCTTCCGGTTCGGGCTTCGCACAACATAAAAGGGATTGCGGGGATTGTCGAGTGCCACCCCTTGCCTATGCTAAGTGCCAAAAGAATCTCTCCCCCATTTTGGCCCCAAAAAGTAGCGGCATTTTTACGTTTCCGTATTTTTTCTCTTGATTAGAAACTGAAAAGCAAAACAAAACCCGGAAAAGGGTTATTTTTTATTGCTCTCTGCACACTCGCCGTGTATCTTTGCTTGATTGTGTCTGTAACTGTGTGTGTGTGTGGTGGGCGAGGGGCGGGGTTGGGGGCTTATGTTTACTTCTTAACTTTTGGCGATTTCTTGCTTTTTTATTATTTTTATTATTATTGTCGCCGGCTGGTGGCGACTGCGCTGCCGCTGGCACTGCTACTGCCACTGCCGCGGCTGGCGTTGCCCAAGCCGGCACAAGCTTTTAGCATTTTAAATTGACGTTTATTATGCGCTGCCTCCGCTGCCTTTTTATTATTTTCTTTTCTGTTATTTTTATGTGTGCCCCGAGTACTCAACATTGTTTTTGTATCTCTCTCCTTGCGACGTCGACGCTGACGCTGACGCTGGCGTTGGCGTTGGCGTCGACGATGACGATGACGGCGGCGTTGGCGCTGACGCTCGCAGCGCAGTGCGGCGTCGTTTCTTTAGTTTGTTTTGGTTTTTAATTTAATCGTTTTTGTGGCTGCTCTTTGCTGTTGTTGTTATTGTTGTTGTAGTTGTCGTTAAATGTGCTTAGCACGTGCTGTGGCTCTTTTTTGTGTTTTTGTTTTGCCTGACCGGCCTCCTCTAGTCGCCTTTGTTGTTGCTGTTGTGTTATTTTCTTTTGCCCTTTTGTGTCTGCTCTTGATGCTTATTAGCGAGTGGCACTCACTCACTCTTTTTTTTCACCTACACCGCTCCCCATCTCACTCGTTCCCCCACTCGCTGCCATTCATTCATGACGGCAGGTTGCTGCCGCTTCTGCTGCTGCTGCTGCCGTCGCTTAGAAACAAGTGGCCAATAAATTATGGCCAGCCGCAAGGGTAAAGCGGAAGCAGAGCACAGCCCATTATTATTGCCCATTGAAAGCGTAATGGTAAATACACATAAAACCGTTATACAGTCGGACATCCTTAAGCCAAACTCCGCTGGCATGCAAAAAAGGCTTTAAGGGCACTACCTGCTCGTACTTACATACATTAAAGAAATTCCACCAAAGCATAGATGCTAAAACATTGATACCTTTTAATCGTTGATACATATACATACAAGGGTCGTACAAATTATAGTTTATTAAAATTCTTTGTAACGTATACAAATACTAATAGATACTAATAGTTAGTTTCTCACAACCTCATTCAAACTTAAAAAACAGAAAGCTAGAGGAACCGTTTCAATTAGCCAATCACGACTGTATCTATAGGATGAAAAAAGGGTTCGTCCACTTCTGGCTGCTGTATGTGTGTGTTTGTGATTTTTTTTATGATTCGGAAACTGACCTAAGGTAGGCGACGGCATTTGCATGGGACCGATAATGAAAATGAGCTGCGACCGCCCGGCTGCCCCACCCATCCGCTAAGGGAGCAGAACAAGCGCAAGTCATGATGCTATTATTATATGGCTCGGACTTTGGTACGTCACTGTGTCAAGGACAAGTGGACTTCTGGCCGCGTGGGGGTACCGTCGTCTTGCTGTGTGTGTGTGAGTGTGTGGGTTGGTAAGCGGGGAGTGGTAAGTGTATTTATTGTTGATTTACCGTTTTACGACCTCTGCCGCGGTTAATCATTAATGTGAAGTGCCAGCGAATCTGTTGACTTTTCAACTGAAGCCGGTTACAAGAGAGCAGGGAATTAAATTGAAAATTTAAGAGTATGAATATGTTTAATGGAACTTAAGGGAACGATTGTTCTGAAAATTGTTTTGGCAAGTATATTTATTCGAATATTCGAGCTACGTATTCGAAGTATAGCTCCTCTCTTTAATTATCAGAGTATCTATCTGATCTATTTCAATTTATCAACATATGTACATACATATGTACTTATGATGGCAAGTCCGTCTCGAAGTCAGCAAATCTAACAGAAGGGCCCATTGTGGGTCAAGTTTATTTCAATAAATTTCTTTCCCTTTGTGTTTTATTTGTTGGAAAGCCCGAAGTCGATGCCTGCAATGATTCTTAAACGGCATTGCACTTTACACACCCAGACCAACCGTTCAGCACCGCACCACCCACTCGCACTCCCCCGGCGCATATGACATTTTTGCAGTTTTGTTTTGCTCGCCGGCTTCGATGCCTCCGCCTCCTGCCCCACCCCAGGCCCAGCCCCGCCCCCCTTTCGCCGCACATCATCACAAAAACTTTCATTTAATTGCTGCAAAGAAAGAAAACAGAGAAAGAGGCACAGAAGGAAGGAAAAAACATTTCTGTTGTTGGCCTTTGTTTACTTGGCTTCGATTGTGGGAAGGGGGCGGAGCGGAGCGGAGGAGGAGGTGGCCAGTGGGATACGGGGCCTCGGCTTGGTAATGGAAATCGAATCGGAATCGGATCTGGGAATCGGGCGGGGGTATTGCGGCGGGAATATGGCTAACTGACGACGCGTGCTGTGCGTGCCTACTGCGGAATGCCCCACATGGACATGCGTGTCTTCGCCCCACCTTCGCCCCTCAGCTGCACCTCGGCCTCCTCAGCTGCTCAAATCCATTGAGCACTTTACCTGCCGTAGCCAAATGGCTTTTCAATTGGATTCGCCGGCAGAAGCAAAAGAAACGCGCGGGCAAAACATAACTGCCGATAGAAGAAACTCAAGAATCAAAACAAAGATAGAGAGTGCACCTCAGATTGCGATTGCACATGCACGCATTATACACCCACGCACCGGTGCACTTTAAAAAATGGGAGTCTAATGCGAATAACAATCTATTAAAATAGATAATATTTTTGCGCTAATTTTGGTAGTTGACTTACAAGACTTAAGTATTAAAAATAAACATTAAGATTTAAAGCATAATTTTTGAAAAAAATGACTATTCCAATTAAAATTTAATAGCATGAGCATGATCTTTATGTAGAGATTTATCAGCAAACGTCTACATATTTTGCATATATTGAGTAAATTGAACATGATCGCTTTTAGGATTATGCTACACCCATTATATATCTAAATAATATAGCATATCTCAATAATACTTAAATACCAACCAAAGAGGAATTATAAGTCCCACTTAATATTCATGAACAAGATCAACGATCAAGTTTCCATACATTTTGTATTCAATAACACTTTCATAACAGATTACAACTTTATCATATTCCTTAAATACTCCTTAAATATGACTAAAAAAGCCTAATATAAACCGATCTACTCACATGTGCTTCGGTCCACATTTTCATAGCGGTTTCCGGAAGGATCTCGCAGAGGTAAGTCGGCAAAGTTTGGCGCCTTTTTTCAGAGTCGTTGATTGTTAGTGCTTCGGTGTCCTTAGCCCCAGCTCCACATCTTTGCGTGGGCGGGGGATCGATCGCCGGGACGAAAACAACGAAAACAAATCACAATTGCACACACAAGTCACTGGTACACACGGACCGTCAGTTTTGTTTTGGCTTTTCTTCGATTTGGGGCCCCAACTGCCGCCTCTGTTCGAGTGGGAAATGGAAAATCGCTGTGCTGTGTGCTATGGAAAATTTACGTATTTTTTGCTCGGGCTCTGTGGCTTGGGCCAAGCGCCTTTGGCGTCGTCGTCGTCGCTGGCGTCTTGTTGTGCGAAGTGCAGGGTTCGTACTGAACGCTTTTCGGCCAGGCCAACCAACATTCGAAGGCCCGGCTGGCTGGCTGGTTGGCTTACTGGCTGGTAGCGACCAGAGTTACCATCGAGCCGAGCAGCTATCGAACAGGAACACGATGCGCTTCGGCAACCCTGCCACATGCGCGTTGTTGTTGTCGGCTTTCCGCCTCGTATTTTCGCATTTTCAGTTGCGTTGTGGAAAGCCGCCAGGCTGGGACAGAAACGGGCGAAGCCACAAGCCCAATCCCAATCCCAATCCCGAGCCCAGTCCCATGCTCCTCCATACTTCCCTCCCCCTTAGGAACTCCCGCCTGGGCGCCCTCGCTGCTTCCTGAACTATTTTAGTGGCAGCGTCGAACAAACAAAGGCATCGCAACTTGGTTTGCAGAGCTTTGTTGGAATTGCTTTGGTTCGGTCATGTCGCTAGCTTTGGTAGCTTGTTTCATAACGCCGATAATTGTGATTGGCGCCAAACGGTTTCTAATCGATGACCCGATACTTTTTAATCGACAGATCGATGCTTGCTTGACAGGAAATGAACCAAAATTTGACATTTTACATTTATCTTTTATAAAAATCACGCATACGACCCTTAAGCCGTGCATTTTCCTTTCGGTTTAATTTATATTATTATAAGTAAAACCTAATATAATAAACAATTTTAAAATTAAGTTTAACTCTTCTTTATAATATTTTATCATAACAAACATTAAAAATAATCATGTAAAATGAATAAAATTGATCAGCCAACATTGCGTATGAGTGATAAATAGCAGATCAATATAGAATAGAATCAATCTGCCAATGTGGGAGAAAACTAGAGTTTTAAAATTAAATGTTTTGAAGCGGAGGAGAGTATTATTAGTGGTATTAAAAAATTTAGTTTAAATAAATGTTTAAAAATAATAATATTTGCATTTCATTCATAGAATATATAAGAAATAGATAAAAAGATTAAATAATAAATGATATTACATTAGTTGTAAGGGAGTTGATAAGAAAGCCGTTGAGATCATAATTTTATTTTCATTGAATTTTAAGGCCAGCAGATAATAGCACCTGATCTTGCCGATTCTTATCAGCCGAACGAAAACAGCGGCGAGTCAGGTGCTTTGCGAGCAGGGCGACCACAGAGCCGAACGACCTTTTGCTGACTGATAAAGTGGGTGGTTGGGCGGTGGACTCCATGCTCAGCGGAGTGAGGCGTCGGCTTGGACCATCCATCTCTTTCCCACTCGCACACACTCAGTGGCTCAATCACACACAGACACACACATACAATGTGAATGAGAGCAATTCCCCACTCTCTGACCCCGCTGACTGCTGATTGCTTTGCTTGCTTGGCTGCACACTCACACAACCCGTGTTGTTGGGGGCCAGCCGTGGAGTGGGTGGGGTGGGGTGGGGTGGGGTGGCTCTTTGTTCTGCGCCTCTTTCGCATCATCCCAACTCCCAACTCTCTCGGGTGTGGAGCCGAACTCGCGAGAGCCAACCCGAAGCAGAGGCCATGGAGCCGAGCCTCGTGCTTGAGTCCACCTTCAAAGCTAGATATCTGGCGCTGGCTCTGGCTCTGGTGCGGCCGCTGTCGCTGTTGCTGTTGCTGTTTCTGGCTCTGCCGCCGCCTCTGCCGCTGGCAGAAACTTCTGGTCCAAAGGCAGCCAAAACAACCGTCGACGGATGACGACGTTTTCCGACTAACAACGGACGCGCATTTTCCAGCGTTTCGAGGCAAGAGCGCATTGAAAATTGTGCGAAGCAGCGCAGCCTCGAAAATGGCAAAAGGCGGCACTAAGTGGGGCGCGGCAGCCGGGGGAAGCAACACCGAAGGGGGGTTGTTAGCTCTAACGATGTTGGCCGCTCTGGTGACTGTGGCATTCATTGTTCGCCTCCGAGCACTGAAAATGCCATTTGATGTAGTTGCTTGCCCTGCCAATGGGATAATGGTTTTGGAAAACTCTTCTCTTTTAGAAAAATTTGAAAGTTTTATCCCTTTATTTGGAAAATATTATATAACTTATAATACTATCTTCAACTATCTGAGATTATTTAATAATTGTAAAAATATTAATAGTACTATTAACTTAATATGTTGGATCCTAACGAGTTCCAATTTTATAAAACTACCTTTTCTAATCCTGCAGGTCGCACCTTTTCCTGCAGTGTGCTGTTGTTGTTGCCACTGTTAGTCCATACACTTTGCGTATCCCTTGGCCGTGCTGCTGATTTGTGCGCAAAACTTTTACAACATCGCAGCAGCACAAGCAGCAGAGGAACAGAGTCCGACCAGCATCGCCAGCAATAGCAACCTATGGTATCAGTAACATTAACGAGACTCAGCAGCGACGGCGTCACCGTCGTGGAGCGCCGTTGTTGCTGTCGCGTGGTTATTGCCGCCAGTTGCCAGTTGCGGCTCTGCTTTGTCTACGAAAGGTCGAAGACGGAGTCTGTGGTCTGTCCCAGTCGCTGCTCGGTCCAAGGGGACTTGGCCTGAAGTGGCTGGGGGAGGGCGGTCGCCTCTGGCTTTGACCGCTCAAGTAACCCGAAGAAAGAAGTTCAAATATGCTTGCCTCTGGGTTGTAGAGGTTCTTGAAGGGGAAATTAGTTTTTTATCAAAAAGCACAGCATAGATCCTCGTCTTCAAGCTTAGATTATCGTGGGGGTATGATCAGATCATAGATACCTAGATATATGATTGGAATTTAACTTTGAAAGACACATAGATACATCAATTGGATAGAGGAAAAGATTTCTATTATTTCATTTATCCTGTATCTTTTTTTTTGGAAGAATCTCTTTTGGTTTGGCATAATGAAAGAATGACTCAAAACATGACGATCCCTCAATCCCTGATCCTTCCATAGAAACCATGTTCTTGATGTCTTAGCCTAAGAAACCATGGATGGAATCCCACATGGATTTCCCTCATTAAAGACTTAACCGACTCTGCCTACGGAAGGCTTTAATAATTCTGTGTTTCTAATAAAATTCTCTTGATTGCCCGAAATGTTAATCATTTATTGATATTTCATTTCTGCCACAGGCCTTTCTACGCGCTTCTCATGCCCAAGTCGAGCCGTGTCCACATCGCATCCTATGCCGACTGCTTCTTTCTCGCTCGCCCCGACATCTATCTCTCTCGTGGCAGTGGGTGGGTGGGGGTTGAGTGTTCGCTTTGATGATTTTGTTTTCGAGGCTTATCCACCCTACACACAGCCACAGTGGATATTGGTTTGGAGAGAACCTCCCTTTCACGAAGGACTTTGAGATCTATCTATGACGACGTTGGGTTCTATTTGGTCTCGGGGGACCTGGAGAAAGGATTTCACCTGAACTGCCGAGGCGTTAGTGGGGGCTTTCACTGTATGTGCCAGTACCTACGCATACAGCTGCAACATTTTATATACATGTATGATATAGTCGAATACATATGCATCCACATGGGAAGAGACACATACACTTACACACACTTGGGGCATACACATACACACATCCATAAGTAAGCATATGAAGGCAAACAAAACTGAAAATGCGGTAAAGCAGAGGCGTTGTTTTCGGGAATTGGGGGGTTATAATGGGGTTATAAGTAAGGAATAAGAGTAAATAATTAATATAGTAACTAAATAATAATAAATTATGCATTTTCCAGAAGAGTTTTTCCGGAAGAAGTCCTTTAAAGTTAATCCCAAGAAGTTAAAATTATGTAGCACACAATTGGGGGCTAACAGGTGCGACAACTACTTTCGAAAAATGATGGCCTAATTATTAACTTCATGGATTATTTACTAAAGATTATACTATAGTTATAGGAGAATATTTTTTTATAAATAAATTCAAATTATTAGAATTAAGTTTTAGTTCCTTAACCCTCAGATGATGCTTTAAAGAAACCCCGTTGGTTGACTACGCCCGTGGTGTTGCTGTTGCTATTGCTGCTGCTGTGATGCGTTGCTGCCCGGCTTGTTGTTGCTGCTGTATTTTGCCGCAGCAACAACAGCAACAACGAACATTCATTTCGTTCGTTAGATGACTGGCTCTGTGTGTATCTGTATCTCCACTTGTTCGTGAGTATCTGTGTGTGTGTATACAGTCCTACATTTCCATCGATTTAATCTATCTGACTACGACATCAGCCCAACAAACACACACTCGCAACAGCACAGCTACATCTACATCCACATCCACATCTACAGCAGAAGCAAAAGCAGCAGCAACACAAAACCCACCCAAAGTACGAGGAGAGAGTCGGAGAGTGGGTTAGTGAGTGAGTCAGTGGGTGGTTCGGTGGATAGGTGGCTTGGTGGATTGGTGGATTGGTGGGTGGGCGACTGGGCGAGAACGTCAGTTGGCGGGTTCGTCGCTCGTCGATCCGTACAAATAACGAAATGGCAATGGGGTGTACGACGGGCCAGGGACTGCGAATGGGAACGAAAATGCGATGGGACGAGTTGGGAGTTTTTCGACATCGGCAAAGGGAGTGGGAATGGGAAGGGAAATGGGAATGGGCCCTGTTTTTGTTGCTACTGCTGGGTGGTTGCCATTGCTGCTCCGGCTCCATGAGCAATGACACGATGCCAGAGTGGGAATCGAAATGGGACTCACATTTTGGTTCGTTTCGTTGCTATTGCTGTGGATGTGGAGCGCTAGCTCGGTTCTCCGGTTCTGGCTGGTTCTCCGGCTTGAATTGGATTGTACTGTGCGCTGTGCTGGGCTGTGCTTTGCTGCTTTTTGGGCTGAGTTGGAGCCGCATAAATTTCGTTCGTCTAGTTGCCTCTGTGTGGCATTGTGTATGCCGACAACTACGACGGCGCCACAATTGAACTGTCAGTAAGCCGAGTCCGGGGGCTGGGCGGCATGGAAAATGATGAAGGGGCATAGTGTAATAGGGGCAGGAATGAGGCGAAGGGCGGTCGGGGTCCAAAACAGAGTGTAACTCATAGTGCATAGTGTTGGAAAAGCAAAAAAGGATTTCCCTCCCAAAAACTCACACACAATGCGAATATATTCATGACGAAACTGGAGTTCCTAGTTCGCGGATTTTAGAGCAGAGCTTAGCCAGGGTTGTAGTATTTTGTCGCCGAGTTCATTAGAGGCTCTGTAACTAGGTGTTTGTCTAGGATAGCAGTTGAAAAGGATCTGGTTATTTCCGTCTTTGGCGACTGGAATTCATGATAGGCTATAATTTACATTTGAACGGAGGTCTATTGGGATTGAAGTCTTTTAAAGATTGAAGTGTTTAGGAGACAAAAGTGATCCCACTTAGACCCTCTAACTTAATGCTTGGTGGTTTTTGGTTGGTAGTTTATACAAATAACATAACTTTCATAATTAAAATATGTCAAGAAAGCATAATCACAAGATCTGTTTATAGATAAAAGTTCCTGAAGATGACAAATTAAACTTTAATAAGGTTAATAAGCCTAAAGCGATATTAGTAGATAAATTAAAACTAAAGGATTATTTATGAAATATACTTTTTTTGCCTGAAAATACTTTGTTACATTTATTCTTGCCAATTATTTTAAGACAAAAACATTCCATGTTGATTAGGGAATAAGAAAACCAAACTTAAAAAAGACCTACCAAACTAACACATTTAATGGAATACACGGTGAAATAAGTAGGGCAACCATTACCACGTCTATACTCGCCAAAAACCACAAACAATTTACATTTTTGCTCAGTGTAGTCACCATGGCAACAACAATAAAGCAACAATGCAACAAAGCCAGCCTCCAGCTCGTTTCGAGGAGAAGTTTGCCACAGAGCAGCGAGAAACGAGAGCTGCATACAACTTGATGGGGAATCGGAACCGGAGGCTGAGACGGAGCCAGTGCTACAGCCATAGCTGCTTCTATGTAGCCATAGAGCCATAGAGCCATATAGCTACGGACGCACAGTCGAGGCAAGAGCTCTGGGCAGCAGTTCACTGATTGCCAGGGCAGCGAGCGCTGAGTTGGAAATGGGTTGTGCACTGAACTCGGTTCCCAAACTAAATAGAATGCCATGTGGGGCTGCATTTGGGCTTGTTGTTGTTGCTGCAGATGATTTTGTTGCTGCAGCTGCCGTTTTTGTTTTTCTTGTTGTTTTTGCGATGACCAATGGTCACCAGTGGCGCAGGATACACAGTCCGAACCAGGGCGGGGGACAGGACGACGATGGCCGTGAGGACGAAATAATACTATAATAGTTGCATGTTACGTATACGTACTGTAGTCTCCAGTGTCTCCCAGCTTCTATTTGAGTCTGTGTGCTTGTGTTTGTGGGCAGACACAAATGCAAATACACAGATACGGAGCTGCAGATACGACGCCATAGCACACACACTCACAGATACTCATAAACATGAACACGGCCACGTGCATATGAAATACTGACCGCTGCATAAGGGAGCTCGGACATTAAGTTTGTGGCATGCTCTTTGGACGCTTCGCCCGTTCGACTTGGTCCAAGTCCTGAGCTCGGATCAGAGCAGGCAACTACTTTGCCATGGCCATGGCAACCGTGGCTTGTGTTCTCGATGCTCCTTGGAACAATAGACAAATATTATTGCCCAGAAAGAGCTTAGATATGAAACTTAAAAAGCGGGGAGTGCTTTGTTGCGACCTAAAGGTGCCCCATCTTTGGGTTTCTTTGGGTAAATGATTCTTTCCATGGAACAATATTTATAATATATTTACAATATATATAATTTATATAAGTGCATAACATCAGCAATATAAGAATTGTTAAGATAATATTTTACAAGGTTTTTAATTTTAAGTAAAACCATGTTTAAAATGGAATTTTATTTACTTTAATTCCCGAGTCATAGGCCGATTAATATGTGTACTTCATTTATATTTTATGTAAATAGATTTAAAATGTCCCGTAAATGTACGTTTAAATATGAATTTTACAAATTCATTTCTGGCCAAGTTTCCAGCTTAATCCCCTTAAGTCGATGCATAATCCTTTCATTGAAAACATCAATAGCCGCCAGTTCGCATGGACCTGCCCCATTCATGGGCGTGCCGCGCTCATTGAGCCATTTTCATGCCTAATTAGGGGCAACACCAAAGTGGTAAGTCCTACTTGGCCCTAGTCCGTGTGTAGGTAGTGCTCCTGCTCCTGCTCCTGCGGTCGCTTAACCGCAGAAAGTAAGACAAACCTGATTGTGCAGATCTGGCCATAAAGGTAGGAGGGAGAACCACTTGTTACTTGAGGTCTCATTTTCAGTTTTTTGTTTTACATTTTTTTTTGGCCCGTTTTGGGAAAGCGCCAAAGTCAAAGTGGCTAAAAGAGCAATGAACGTAACACTTTCGCTGATGACGTAGAAGCAGCTGAAGCTGAAGCTGAAACTGAGCACAACAACATGAGCTGAACACCAGCAACATCGACTAATGATAGATGGACGGACGGATTGACGGACGAATGGATGGATAGACGGCTGTGGCGCTATGTTGTTTTGTTGGAATACTTTTGGTGGTTTGATGTTGATGGCTTTGAGTGACAGGTTCGCCGGTTGTTCCGCGTACCACGCCTCCATCCCCCGGCTACCTCCCCCTGCATACATTACGCAGCACGTCGGCAGCAGCGGCAGTGGCACTGGCAGCAGCAGCTACAGCAGCAACACCCATAAATAAATAAATAAAAAGCAGCCAACAACAACTAAGAGGTAAACGTCGGAGGATGAGGGGCAGTAAATTGTTCAAGGTCGCCGCTTGTCTGCTGCTTTCGAGCATGAAAAATGCAAAACAAACGCCGACCGAGCTGCCAGCGTCGACGTCTGCAGCTACAACAAAAGTCTGTCATAATTCACATGCGAGTGCCGAGCCCCTCGTCATGCCCCACACCCCACACCCCAGCACCTCTCTTCCTCCTCCTGGTAGCCACCCCCTTTGGAAAGGAAAGGCAGAAAACCAGACATAGAAGCTTTAGTTTAGCAACGCCAAACAGCTGGAAAAATGTATTAAAAGCAAACGCACCAAGTGGCGGCAACAACAACGCATCCTCCCACTGGTGCGCCACCCCCACCCTGGCCCCCTGCAGCCAGCACCCTGCACCCGCCCGGGTGCAATGGTCTCCTCCACATATGCACAACTGTGGGTTCGGGTGAGCGTTGGCCGGAGTCTGAGTCTGCATACAAAGCCATAAATTGAAAATACGCTCTGCCTTCGATGCTGACGTCGGCGTCGAAGTCGCTGCCGCTACCGCAGCCGCAGCGCAGCCGTCGTCTGAGACCGCAGCAGCAGAGCCGCTCAAAGGGGTTGGCCAAAGTTTTTCACTTTTCACGGCGGCACAAAAAAAATATAATAAAAGCCAAAAATTGCTGCCTGCCAAGAAGTGGCGGCAGAAGAAACTTTCGCTTTAAAGGGGGCCACTTGGGAAGATACACAGAGGGAAAATGTGGTTGCATCCTTTTGGTGCCACTACTATTCTGTGAGAGATGCATTTTTATTGTAAAGTTTCCTGCTTGTTTCAATCCTTCACCAATGAATGGAATATAATACTTCTTTTATAGTTTATTATATAATTGTAATGTGATCTGATTGTGATTAGTCCAAATAAGCTTTTCATAGTTTCCGCATCAAAATAAGTTCAAACTTTAAAGTTTTAAAGAAAAAAACATTTCAATAAGAAGATTCCATTTCATGCAAATATATAGTTAATTATATTATTGTAATGTGATGCGATTATTTTTAGTCCAAATAAGCTTTTCACTATTTCCTCTTCAATGTAAGTTGAAGGCTTTCGTTCAAACTTTAAAGTTTTAAAATTAAATGCATTTCAATGAGAAGTCATGACTCCATTTCATGCAAAAATATTTCAAAGACCTCAGTCTGAAACATCCTTTTTTCAGTACACCTAAGACAAGGCGGACAGGAGGTCTGAGGACTGAGATGCTCCGTAACCCGTGGCCCGTAACTGCCCTCCTGCTGATTAAGCGCCGCAAGGAGTCATCACCGTCTGCAGTCTGGCTTGGCATTGTTGTCCTCTGCCGCTGCCGCAGTCGCTGCCTATGCCGTTGCTGCCACTGTCGCTACTGCGGTTTGCCAGACTCAGACGGGAGCAGACGCCAAGGGGCGGCAGGTGCTGGGAGGGGCTGGGTGGGGCTGGGAGGGTCGGGGCGGAGTCAACACGAACTCCGTGGATGGCGCCTACACTTGATGCATTTGCATAACTCCTCGACGCACTTTGACATGTGGCAGGCCAAGTGTTTGGCTCATATGAATGAACAGGCATTGTGTGTGCTGTGCGCCTGTTTGAGTGTGTATTTGGGTCACATGCACACACGCACGCCCCTCCGACAGCCGCCAACAAGGAGGCAGCTGCTGCAGCGGGCGCTGGAGCGACAGGACTCGACTGTTTCTCGGCCAAATTGCACCACAGCCTGCGGTTGCCTTGGCTGACCTTTCGCACAGCGGGTGGTGTCAGGTGTGCAGAGACTTGCCCTGGGTGTGGGGCAGGAGGGGCGTCACAGCCTTCCTAGGTGTCATCACATCTCACCTGCCCACATGCCCACACGCCCACCTGGCCACCTGCTGGGAGCCCCGAAAACTTTTACCAGGTCAAGTCGTTTCAACGCTTTCGGCACAGGCCAATTAGTGGGTCATGTTCGCCCACTGCAATTCGGTAATAAATATTGATATGCGGCGAAAGGATACGATACGGAAAAATGAAAAAATCCTTTCGCCCTCTTATTCCTAAACTGCAGCCAGCCCCAACTCGCGGTCTAACTCAATGATACATAAATCAGAACAACAGTCTTTTTGCCTTTTAACAATTGCAAGTTATGTGTTTCATTTAATTATTTTTGCCAGCCGTTCAATAAAATATTCCGATTTAAAGAGAGTCCGGAAACCACAGTTTTTATGCATCAATGAGTCCCTTTTGGCCGTTTGTTTTTTTTCAGGTTTTCGCAACATCATCAGCAATGAAAGGGTAGTTGCAGAAGTGCAGGCTCTAATGTGATGCTTATCGCCTCTTATCCGAAAGTAGCCCGCAGCTGTTGTCTTTATTTGCTCTGAGGATTAGGATGATTTAGATAAAAGTAAGAAAAGATCAAAGTGCAATTCAATTCGATGACATTTTACTTTTATTAAGTAATATTATGTTCTATATCCCTTTTGAATAATTAGTTCAATGTTGAAGGTATTTAGAAGATCAGCGTATTGTCTATTTAGGAGTCTATCACCTCCTATCAAGTAAGGGCATTAAATATTGCCACTTTGGCAGCAGCCCCTTCCACCATCATAGCTGCCTTCCCAAGATCACTCGATTCCTTCCTCCTCATTAGAAATAGAACATTGGGGCCGGCTCTTCCCAGATTGCAATTTGATTCCATTCCCCTGGTTCGCTCTGTCCGGTGCTTTGGTTTTCACCAATTCTAGCGTCAAGCTGGCTTAAATGCCAGAAATTTAATAAACAATTCTAGTGGAATATATTTCGGCTCTGTGCTGCTACCAGCAAGAGTCCTCCAACCCCAGGTCCTTTTTGCCCATTCCATTCCAAGCTCAACCTAACATCAATTCCTTCTACTTCTGCTGCTGCTCCGCTCCGGCAGCTCTTGCTCCTGCTCCTGCTCCTGCTCCTGTTTGTATAAAAACAAGGAGGCCAGGACGGATCCGGCCAGATGCGAGGGATGGGGCGATGAGAAGGGATAGAGAAGCATTACGACAACACCAATACCAACAGCAGCGGCAACAACAAGAACAATGAGGATTCTTGGCGTGTTAGACTTTTGCCGAGGCAACAACAAGAAATTCGCTTCGAAATGAAACGAACGGAGCAAAGGACGAAAGGAGCTCCGGAGCTCTGCTCATGCTGGTTTTTCAGATGATACACAGAAAAACATATATTGAAATGAGATTAGTGATATTTTATTTTTTTAATTGTTAGATTTTTGACATGGATCAACAATGCCTATCGCAAAACTTATTAAGAAATACAACTAACATATTATCCTAGACATTTCCAAACGATCCATGAAATTTAATTTTTAAAGCTACTAAATCGGGAGAAGAGTAGTACTAAATCTACTACTAATTTTGAAATACTAAACAACAAAATAATAAGATATTGTGTATTTTCTTGAATAAAAAATATTAATAATTTATCATTTACAATAATAATTAATATTTTATGCCAAAATCTAAGCCATGATTCTAATTTATTTCCGTGTAGTCTCAGCCTCAGTTCAGTTCAGCTCGGTTCTATCTCCGCATCTCTGTAATCATCATCAACACCAAGGCAAGGCAAGGAAAGGAACGGCAAGGCAGCCATCCTGTCCTCGTGCGCAATATCCTTGTCGTCCTTTCACAGCAACACACAGACACACTCGCACATAGCCAGACAGACACCGACACAGACCCGTACACATTTTCCATTTTCGTTTTCATTCTGGCCAAGTCGTCTCCTGCCTGGTCGTCGTTGCCATCCTTGCTATCCTTGCTTTCCGTACCATCCTTGCTTGGCTGCTTGCCTTGTGCTGAGTCGAGTCGAGTCCTTGCTGCTTCATTATTTCAGCATGCGGCTGCTCGATGCCTTTTCTATCTGATGGATACGTATACGTACCGTGGGCCACGTTCAGTCTGATGCCGCTGCTGCTGCTCCTGCTGCCATCCTTGTTGTTGCCGTGAATTTGCAGCATTTTATCCTTCGTTCAAGCATGGTTCTCTGCATGAGAGTGTGTGTGAGTTTGTGCTTGTGTCTGTTTGTGCTGACAATAAAAGTTTCGCACACACACACAGGCAGCAGGCACACACAGGGCCGCAGATACAAACACACTCGCATGAAAGCTTAATGCTCTGCCGCTGTATGTGGCTGTGCGTGTGTATGTTTGCGGGGATATGTGTGTAACTGAGTGTGTATATGTTTAGCCGTCGTATTTCAGAGCAAGTCCTATATACCCTACAACTATAGAATCGGCCACGAGGTCATGCTTGTTAGGTGGCAGGACTTGCTCCTAGAGATATACACAAATAAAGGATCGTTTTTAACTTCGGAAATATGCACATTATTTTTACAAATTCAAATAGAAAGCTTTATTCATTTCTTAAACAGAAAATTACACTGTAATTATGACATTATACGAAATATTTAATATAATAATATTTTTAGTAAACTACTTTCTCCTAGGGATTATCCTCTTCGGCTATGCCCGGTTCTGTTTTGGTTTTTCCCATCCTGGGCTGGTGTTCGTTATGCCGACAACGTAGCTTGTGTGGCGGGTGAGTGGGAGGTTGGGTGGTTGGGTGGCTGGTGTGGTGCTGCCTGGCACGGTGGGTGGTTGGGTTGCTGCCTTGATTGGGTGGCCGTAGTGATGGCTCTGGTGGGTGGATGGGATGGCGTAGGATGGCAGGGAATGGAATGAAATGCACGGGTATGGGGTGGTGGTGGAGGATGGTGGGCTGCTTTGCTCTTGCCTGTCAGACATTTGGGCTCTGGCTCTTCGGCGGAGGCCGGGGATGGGAGGGTGGGGCGGCGGTGGTGTCTGTGGGTCGCATAACGGTTACAGTGAAACTTTTGCCCTATTGTGACAAACAAACGACAAGGGGGGAGCACGGGCGGATGGCTGGTTGGGGAGGACAAGCGACTGGCATTCACCCTCAGCCGTTCACCTCCCCCCGGAATTTCCTCCTGCGCTACGGCCCTGCCATCCCTTTTCGAGCCCCTGCCCTGGGCCGCTGAATAGCAAAGTGAGCGACCGACTGACAGCCGAACCCGGCCTGAAATGTGTGCCGCTAAACAGGGTGCTCTCGAAGGATATACAAGTATTGAAAGATAGTTAGCGACTATTAATATTGGATTGTTTAAGTTATATTTTTAATAAAATTTACTTATACTTATAATGCCTTTTAACACCAATGAAAATAATTCTTGGGGCGAGGTCAGACTGTTCTCTCCGAAGAAATCACCCTCTATTATGTCCCCTGGCCTTTCACGCGTTTGGAGAAGCAGGAGCGGAAGCGGGGCGGCGGGCGGAGCACAATCTAGCTAACAGCAAGGACTACTCCCCCCGGAACCCGTCCTCCCCCGTCGCTGTGCTGTGCCACTATTGTTGCTTTGGATGTACGAAAACTAAATGAATGAGGTGGGTTGTGGGAGGTGGGTGGTGGGTGGTGGGATGGTAAGATGGTGAGGCCGAAGGGCAGAATAGGATAAAAAAGCGGGTGGACCCGAGTGGTTAGGGGGAATGATATCTGTGTGCGCCGACGGCTTGAAATCCAGCCCTAAGTTGGGTCCCTGCAGGAGGATTTCTGCAGCAGCGACGACGGCGCAAAAACGCTCCCCAAGGATCGCACACACTGCGCAGCCTTGATTGAGCCATCGGCTCAAGTTCACCGCCGGGAAGAGGGCATCGCTTTAGCCGGCATGACGCATGGCCAGCACTTTCAGGTTTTTATCGACTGTTTCTCTTTCGACGGAATAACAATTCGAAAAAAACAACACCCCAATATGCGATGAAAAAGCTACAAAAAATTCACATTTTTTGCGGCGCGGTGTTTGCTCGCCCAGTGACGAACCAAAGCAAACCAAACCAAACCGAACCGAACTGAGCAGTACGAGAGCCTGAACTCTGGGAACGTCCCAAAAAATATCTCATGGCAGTACTACACGCAGTTGACTTGGCATTGGTTCAACACCAATAACAGGCAACAGCAACAACAGCAACAAAGCAGCGGCCAGTCGAAGGGGCTAGGCCCCATTGAAGCGAACCTAAGTGGGGCACACACAACAGCAGCTCATACACTCACTCATATTTGCCTTAACTGTAATTCATGGTAGTTCTCCGATGATTTATCGATTTTGTAATCGATTCGAATGCAGCGCTGCAATCAAATAAAATCAAACAATCGGTAGCAATCGATTTTCGGTTTGATTTATTTTCTCGTTAAGCGATTGCCATGTATCGCAAAATCAAAATCAATGTTCAAATTGTGTTTCTCAATATCCACCACAAGCGATCAGTTAAGCTAATTGAAAGATACATTTTTAGATATTCCACGATTATGCCCCGAAATGGTTTGAAAAGAGGTCTTCTTGGCTGTTAAACATTGTCGTATTTACTAAAAACAGTCTTTTTAAATCAAACAAAGAATCTATTTATTTATATATCCTCTAAGTAGTTGAAAACAATGTAAAGAATGGATGCTTGGATATGCTTTTAACATTCGATTAGAATTTTATAAAAAGGCTAACCTTTTATAAAAATTTTAATTTCGAGAAAAGATTTCTGAGCTTGTATGACTGATTCTAATTTTAAATGGTTTTTGTGTATAATTGCATTAATTTTTGTACTAATAATAAATTATTAAATTAAAAATCTATCTCTTAATTTATATTGATGCAACTTTAGGTATTCAATATGAAAGTTCAGCCTCTTCACTGGCTGATCGGTTATTTATGTCTATCTATCCTTCGAATCTATCCTTCGAATTCCATTCCCGATTTTTCCTTCTGTCATTACTCTCTTTTAAGGACTCCCATAACCTCCCAGCCAGTTGCCCAATTCCTAGCTCAATACCCCGGCTATTTCTGGCCTCCGCGTCGGATCGATGGCTCCGGTTACGCTACTGCTGCTGGTTTTGTTGTTTCGGCTGCGTTGCGCAAATGGCAAGTGGTCGTCATTGTCGTGGTTGGCCAAGTGCTGAGGGCCTGGGAAGCGGAGCCAGGGCCAAGCTTAGTTCTAAGTTGGCTTGCAGTCCAAGGAGGCTGGGTCTTATGTTTTTAACTAAAGCCGAAAGAAACCTTAGTGCACTCGACTTGCAGATCAACATGCAGGTTTTAAAATTTAAGAATTAGATGCTAGGACAGATTCTCTTATCTTAGCTTTCTCTTTTATGCAACTAAGGACTGCAATAAAGTATCCTTATTAGACCACAATTTTATTTTTCCTATCTGTGTAAATCAATAACCAGTATGATTACTTTTGATTTGAAAACTTTTTATTCATTCTTCGCTAAAAATCAGGACCCGTATACGGATTATAAAATCTTAAATATTCAAAACATTAGAATAGAAATAATTCTTCATTAAAGTAATTTATTAGGGTGTTATCTAAATTCAAGCAAAAACTTATAATAAATATTATTTATATAATTATTAAATTATAAATCTCTTTAATAAGAATATGGATATGGATTATGGAATATTTCTTGAAGATTTGGCATTGCCAAACATGGCAACCTATTTGTGCCATATATATTAGGAATTATAATTTTTTTCAAACTTCAACGGCTTACAGAACTCCGAGTCCTGAGAAAAAGTGGAGACAGTGGCTTCGATCCCCCCACTACTTAGCCAGGAGGATGGGATGGTGGTTGGGGCTCTGGGTGGCTCTGCAGCGGCAAATGTGTTGTCACAGTGGCGTGGAATTTCCTTTATCGCAGCAGAATGAATGGTGGTATCCAAAGGATGGAGCAGGTGTGGGGGGAGGGGTATATTTTAGGTCTCCGCACACTCGAGGGCCGCCTGGCACCTCGGTCGCCCCGACCCGCCCGCTCACCTCAGACCGCCCCGGGTCCGCCTCACGGCTCCATCCAGAGTTTCAGCTCTCAGCACTTTGGTTTTCCCGCCGCCCACTCCTTAACGTTTCATTTCGGCCAGGTTCGTTCGGCTCGGTTCGTTTCGTTTGGCCCGCTCCGTTGCCACCGCTCTTTCGTTCGTTTGTCTTGACATTTGCGTTTTGCCTCTGCCCTCGGCCCCGGCCTCCCCAACGGCACCACCTCCCGCCCGGACCACCTCCTTATCCTGCCTCGCTACCCAAAGAGGAGACAGTGGGCAGAAAACCCAGGCGTGCGGTTTTCGAGCGAAGAATGTCGGCAAATTGAGGCTAAAGTGTGGTCAATAAAGCTCAACTTTGGATTTCTATATTTAATTTTGGTTCTTCAACAAATGATTTCTTATTTCAGGAAACAAAAATATAATATTTCTTGAACATCATACCAACTTCCAATTAGTGTGGACGATAGTCGAAGAAATAAAACATCCAATCAAAAATACGGATACTAGAATACAATGAAATGTACCTTATTTTTAAATTTTTAGTTAATTTAATTTTTTAATACACCTTTACTTTCCGAGTCCAGCAATTGGGCCTTCATTAATTAACAACCTTTGTCCAACAATGTACTCCACTGTGCCTGGCTTGGCTTAAGCGAATTTTCGTTTATTCTGATTACAAAAGGCGGCTTGGGGGGAGGAAGGATGTAGAGAACCGAGCGCCCGTTGAGGCACAAATTCCAACTTTACTTTAACTTTAATGTTGGCTCGGCTCGGTCGCTGCCGTGGTCGTTGTTCGTTGTTGGCTGTTGGTTGTTGGTTGTTCATCGTCGGCTTGGATGGCTGACAGCTCTGGGTTCTCGGTCCCGGCCTTATTCTCGTTTCTGGTCCGGTCTCAGAGCAGTCGGTGCGGCGATGACGACAACAACGTCTCTGACTCGAGGACCGACTCCAACTCCAGCTCCGCCGATGACTGTCTCTATGGCTCTGGCTCTGGCTCTGATGATGTTATGTTCCCTAGCAAGGAATACTCCAAATATCAATGAGCCTTGAAGAGTCAAATATAGTATTGTATTAACTGTATTATCTATAAAGTTTAAAGAAACAGATTATCATATCTTAAAACTTCATATATGGATTATGCTAAATATTTGTTATTGGAGTTATATTTTACATTATATGAAACTTTATTAATTATTATTACCCTTAAAACAACCTAACAAATATTTTCAAATTCAATACGTATGCAGTTTTTTATTTAATACCAACCCAAACTTTTTTCGATCGCCCTTGGATCGACTCCCAGAGTATTCCCATTTCGGTGTCATTTTCCCCATTTTATTTTCTTTTTCTTGGCCTAGTCTGGGGCTAAGCCTGCTGATGTTGCCGCTGCCTGACTGCCAGCCTGCCAGCCTGGTTTCAGTTGCAAGAGTCGCCATCGCCAGCGACGTCCTCGTTGGTGCCTCTTGCCTCGACGCTTTTATTCAGCATTTTTGTTGCTCCGACTGGCGCTGGTTCGTTCATTTGCTGGTTATTCGTATTTTATATTTTTTTCCTCTTATTTTCCATCAGCGTCGCCGACTTGCCTGTGTTTCGGAGCCAAGAGCGAAGTCAAGCCAAACCGAGCCAGCCGAGCCAGCCGAGCCAGCCAAGCCAAGCCAACCATCGCCATCGCCATCGCATGCTTCACCTTCGCCCCACCGCACACAGATACTCACGCACACACGTCCAGCACTTTGTGTGGCGGCTCCCCCATGCTCCCGCGGCACCGGCACCAGGCCCCAGCACCAGGCCCCCCTCCTCATCCGCCTCTCCCCATGGAGTTTCTTGTTTTCTTTCAGAGTCTCCCCCTGCCCCTGCCCCATGCAACCCCAACCCAAGCCCCGACCACTCGCCCAGTCCCAGCCCACTGCTGGCTCTTTGCCTTGTCGTAATTTTACTTGGATTTTTTCTGTTCGTTTTCTTTTTCTTGCCACCGTGCCTGCGACTCGGTTTCGAAATAAACTTTAATGCGAGCCATTCGTTCGGTTGGGGCTCTGGGTCTGTGTTTCTGTTTTCTGCTTTTCTGCTTCTGCTGCTCTGTTAAATTTCTGGTTAAATTTTGTGCGCAGTCAGCTCGCAATGCAGTTGGAGCTTCGAGGTGGGTGACTCTCGATTGGGGTTGCTCGTGGGGTTGGTTTAATGTCCGTTGAAATTGGCCATCTCGAAGGGCTTCAATGGATCTCCTCTTATCTTTCTCTGGGTGGGTACTGCTGCACGGTTACCTGAGGATTGGAATGTGCCACTGGGATGTCAATTAACCTGCTAGATTCCGGATTGCTGCTTTCCGGAATTCTTTTAGAATTGCGTGAGACTATTATTATATTTGAAGAATAGCTTTGTTTTAGCTTAGAAGGAAAATGAACATTACTAGATGTCCCATATTTCACATTTTTAGGGACTTTCAGGCCTCGCTTAAAGGCTTTAATCCTTCAGCTCCACTCCTTTGCGCAGTCTCCGCGGACAGCGGCAACATTGCAAGTTGCTGGCCGGAATGCTGCCGCCGTTTATAGTTTCACTATAAGGCGCACATATGAATTTTGCCAGCGCCTGCTTTTTGGCACGCAAACTCGCACCACACAGTACCACAGCAATACAGCAATACAGCAACCCAGCACCACCGCCAGCCATCCAACCCAGTCAGCCATCTACCGAACGTCCTCGACAAGCCCAGTCGGCCGGCCAGGCCAACGGCAACGGCAACATCATCAGCGCCAGCACCAGCACCAGCAACAGCAACCACTTCAGTTCCTCCACCTCGCCAAACGTCGCGCCATTCGACATACGCCATACAATCTGAAAATATAGAAAAAGCAGCAACAACAACAGAAACCACAGCAACAACGTCGACATTTGGGACGTTCGTTCACTGGCTCGTTGGTTAGTATCGCTCAGAGCCGGAGCCTCGCACAGCAGATACAGATACGAGGAACGAACATATACACACACTTTCAGATACAGTGCCATGCCAGCAGCAAAAACAATAACAACAACCTATATGAATGTGGCCGTACATATAGAAGCGTATATTTATATAGAGTCGCCGCAACACGCGCACTGGAATGAACGACGGAAAAAATGCTCTACTACGGGTAAAGATATAGATACGGACGGGCCGATTGCGGGCTGTTTGCTGGGAGATACAGCCAGGGAAGGCGAAACTGAAGATCCATTTTGGGGGTGACGCAATTAAAGTAGGATCTTCTCAAGGAATTGGCCACATTTCGTAAATATTGAAGACCAGTAGTTGGTCTTTAAGATTTTTATTAAAATTTCTTAGGGGGAGTATTATATGATTTGGGAATCTTTAAAAATGACTGATTTTAGTTAAGGCCTCTATTGAACAAAATATCTGTCAAATATGGTTGTATAGTTTACTATAGCATCGATTTTCTTCAGCAAATTATTGTAGATTGGATATAATTCTACTTTTTAGATTAGTTTACAAATCTTGAACGTTTTTTGCACCTGAAATATGAACCGTTCCACCGATTTCAAGTAAATCAACCAAATCAATCAAAAAATACTCTAGTTTAAAAAATCGGTGTTTCCAATAATTTTACGAATTGCTTACGAACGTATTTAAATATAGCTGAATAAGTTGGAACTGGCTGAGCTGGCTGCAATCTCTGAGGGGCATTGAGGCATTCGATCAGCTTCGCAGAATCGCGAGTGTGACGCAGATTGCAAACAGTTCCGAGACTGTGGCCGGCTGGCAATATAATATGGCTGGTTCTTGGGGCACCGACATTGCGACGATGCTTTTGCCGCCGACTGTCGTCATCGCCTGAATTTGAATGCAAGCCTGAGAGTTGCAGAGAGGCTCTGGTTGCTGCAGATGCAGTTGCTCTTGCGGAATATAAAAATGGTGATTCTGGGCTTCCGCTCCGTTTCGAGAAGGCCTCTCGTCCCGGGTGTTCAGCTTTTTATTAGCACCCGGCTAACGGGCGCTTGTCCGCTCCTCGCTCTTCCTCGTTTGCAGCTCAAACAAAGCCGGCTGGCGATAACTAATTTTCGAAAAGAGCAAGACCATCTCGAGAGGTGGCAGGCAGGGCATGCCACAAGGCCTGCCGTCGAAGTTACATCCTGTTTGTGGTTGTAAAATTTGAGTCTTGGCCATTAGGTTGGCCGGATTAGCCTTCTCCAGCCTTGAGGATGGAAATCAAATAATCTATGTTGATTTCTTAAGTATTCTTTTTATTATATTAATATTTCCAACCAGTAAGTAGGAACAATCTAATCAATTATATATCAATTATCTATAAGAATGGTATAATATACAAGTTTCACAGTAAATATCTTCTTTTAATACATTTTAGATCTGAAATCGTTCAAATACAGAAATAAATGGTTGAAAGATTATTCCTCAAAAATAATATTAAAACTCGATAATCAAAATGATTTTGCCAAAACATGTCACTTTTTGGATTTTATGTAAGAAAGAAATCTTAATAACAGTTTATATATAACTAACTATATAACTAAAAACTGAAACCCCCAATAAGAATATTAAATATAATTTGATAGACGGAATTTATTTTGAATTATAAACTTTATTGTGGCGCCATTTTGTAGTAACTGCTTCACGCCACCTGCCGGCTAATCTTACAAACATGCGAATTTTCTGGCATAGTTAAGCCAAATTACCACAGAGGGCGCTGCTTCAAGAAAACAGCTGAGTTTCTGCACTATCCAACACTAACACTCTTACCAACACTCACTCCAGAATCTGTTGTACTGCTGCCGGCTAAATAACATTGTTAAATAATGATGCAACAAACAAAACACATGGTGGGTACAAGAAAACTAATAATTTGGAACGAATTAAATACTTTTGCGATTCATAGTTCCAGCCCATGCTGATTGGCTTGCGGACACTGGCGACACGAGGGGTGACCACAACCACAGCGGCGGCGCCCGCCAAAATTGAAAAAAGTGCGTAGTTGCCGGTGCGTTTTTGTGAAATAATCCCAACAATTTACTTAATACCCACAGCCGTAAACAATGTAACTATTTTGGGGCGCGTGGGGGCCGATCCGCAATTGCGCGGATCCCAGGAGCATCCAGTGGTCACGTTCTCCGTCGCCACTCACACCAACTACAAGTAAGTGCGGACAACTCAGCGTGTGTGCGTGCTCCGGAGCATGCGTTCGCAATTGAACTTGAATCTTCAAAATCTCTAAGGAGGCACACAGCTTCAGGCACAGTAATAGTTTCGACTAAAACAATATGTATAAAGCTTTTGGATGCATCAATAGCTTACAAACTATTTAAGAGTATAATATTTCCTAACTTATGATTTTGTTATCCTCCAGATACGAGAACGGGGACTGGGCTCAGCGCACAGACTGGCATCGCGTGGTGGTTTTCAAGCCAAACCTGCGCGACACCGTACTTGAATACCTGAAGAAGGGACAGCGCACCATGGTGCAGGGCAAGATCACCTACGGAGAAATAACTGACCAGCAAGGAAACCAAAAGACCAGCACCAGCATCATAGCCGACGACGTGCTGTTCTTCCGCGACGCCCACAACTAGTGTATAAGCTGAAAAGACCAAACCTAATCTTAAGAAAAAAGTTTAACTTGAAGCATTGTATGCATTTTGGTTCAAAAGAATATTTTGTCGGATTAAATGCGTAGATTTTTCGGACAGGGTTTCCTGGGCTTTGGCTCTGGAATGCAAGGGACGTGGGGAAGTGAAGCGGCGAGTAAAAGCTTTGCTTCGCGCTTAGCCATCTCTGCAAATTCTTTCTTTAATCCCTCGATTTGGACGTTCAAAAGGTTTATCTGCTTCTCCATTGTATCCAAAGTGCGATTGTGGAAGTCCATGATCTGGCCAATCTGGAACATATATTACGTCAATAGTAAACGCATACAGAATTTTTTTAAAACGTACCACATTAACTGGCATGAGTTTCCCCGACACCTCGTTGTTGTACGCCTCGATTTCCTCCCTGAGACTGTTGCACTGGACAGCCGACTTTTCGGTGGACATGAGTAGTCTCAGCAGGTCAGTGTAGGTGGCTCTGACCAAAGGGTCTACTCGGCACTGTCTCTGTTCTGGGACATTGACGCAGGAGCGCTCCAATATGGTTACCGTATCTTCTGCCTGGATCAGTAGATTCTCGTTCTCATTAAGATCCATTTCCAACTTGAGTAGGGTGCCATTTAAAGTTCTCAGGAATTGGTCCACTGAGACAAGCTGCCAAGAAGAATCAGATAGCACCTTGTTACTACCATTTTTTAACTCCACTAATCACTAATCACTCACATTTTTGGCGTTCGAGAAGCAGAGCTTCTCCTGGTCTCTGATGAACTCCATCTTGATCCTGAATTCGTTTTCGAATTCCACGGTTTCCTGCATTAAAATATCTGCCAGTAGGTTCATGTAAAGAAAGGACATGGGGTCCTTGTTAGTCGATTCACCCATAATTTCGGAATTTATTTGTATGTATTCAATGCTTTGTGTTCTGTACTCTATTTGCAGTCTGTTAAAATGAAATGTGAGGTAACCCAATTTGAAATCTATTTCATTTGCACACTAGATTCAGTTTCATGTTTTTATAAAGGTTCACATCTGAAGTAGTTCTGATCAATTTAGTCAAATAATGAACTAACCAGTGAGGAATTCAAATCACTTTTCAAATATTTAACGGACGCGTTCTTCGTCGTAACCGATTCATGCCATTCATCTACCAAGATTGGAGCCCCGTTCGAGAGCAGTCGGAGGCCCCCAGAGACGGTTCTCTCCACACATGTGAGCTTGGAACGACCTTATCGCTGTCTGTGGGTGTGTGAGTGGTACTACGGGTGTGTGTGGCTCCGCGGACGGTTCGATTTCTCGGTGAGCGGCCCAGTTCCCCGTTCGCAGTTAGCTTTTTGCCAGTTCAAATGCTGGCGCCGGTTGGAAGAGTTGAGTGCTGATCGAGCGCACAATCCGCGACTAGCTCTGCCATTTCTCCACTTTCGCGAGTGTGAACTATCTGTGCCTGCTCTGCTCCCAGGAAGATGAAACTTGCCTGAGCCACGATCCAGAGGAACTCTTTACATCTTCGTTGAACATAAAGTGGGATAGATTGAGGAATAGATCAATATGGCAGTGGACTACGTTTTGGAGGACCTCATGGGCAAACTGGGTAAGTCGGGGCTTGGAGCGGGGGTTTGGCCTGGGGCAGGGACCCGGGAAGGTTGGCTGCTACGTTGCCAGGCGTCTCCCTCCCCGCTGATAAGACTTATCACTTTGAGCAGTCTTATCAGCTGCGCCAACTTGCCCCAGGCCAGCTGCCATCGCCGGCAGTGGATAATTTGCGTGAATATTTGATTTAGCCGCCGCTTCCATCTGTCCTGCATTCGGGGTTTCTAATTATTTGCTGTGTTCTAAACCTCGGTCTAATCTACGCGTCAAGTGCTCAAAAGAAGCCGCCTCCAATACAGTTTTAATTACAGCGATTTTGTTTTCGCACCACTTCGAATTTAATAATTCCCAAGGCCGCGCCGAGTGATAGACGTGTATGACAGCTTGATAGAGTCTACGACCTGCTGCTCCCATGTGGATTAAGTACACCCCGAAAAATAAAGAGGCAGATCAGCTACAACTCAACGTGTTTCGGCTCCAATTGTTGAACCGTCGTGGCCGAGTTTCGCAGAGAGCGGCTAATAAGCGAGCAAACACGAATAAAAACGGGGGCCTTGTCACAAGACTACGAAGTGGGCCTGTCATAAAGATATAGGGATCGACTTGATTTATAGTGCAGTCCGATTCTGCAGTGGAGCTTAGGGGGAATTACTATAAGCCCTACTTATACCTCGATGCAAAACAGTTAGAGGCAAGGCCGGGAATCCGGCGGAGGCTCACTTGTTTAAACCGTAGACTGTTTGTTTACGACCTTCGTTTTATAAGAAACTCCAAGCTTTAGTGACAAGTGTTTGCGTTTTTATACAGTTATTATCTCTGGGCTATCTCTGGGAATGCGCCTAGCTTTTTTGACAGAATTTAAATTTTAATCTCTGCAAAAATCTTGGGGACTGCGACAGGGAAACGGGTTTTTCATTTAGCAGAGCTGGCTGGGAAACGGCGGAGAGGAGAAAGGCACCTGGGAACGCAAGAGAGGTGTAATGAACGCATTAGCGACTTTATTTAATCATAATATGTATTATTTATATATTCACTCACTCACGTGCCTGAGAGTCTGTTCGATGCAAAAAACTCAAACTGGTTTGTAGCGCTCCCCGAACAGGCCCCGAACACACATCGCTCTTGTGGTCCGCATTTGTATTTATTTGGTTGAAGACCTTTTTGGGTGGGCAGGCTGCTCTAATTACTCGGGATTGGAGGCGTGCTGCAGTGCTGAAATCGTGACTTTCTGGCCACAGGAAGGTTGCTGGCCCGGCCGCAAGTAACAAAGTTGCAATGACTTTGGAAGCACTTCCATCCATGGCGTGTGCGGAGCTAGAACCAATTTTAAAACGACCTTTAATTGTCTGCAAATGAGGGAAGTGAAACCGCTGGAACTGCAATACAGAGCACACATGTACGCAGTGAACAAAGAAGCAACTTAACTGAAACTATAAAGCCCGCGCACTGAAACCATGATCTGCCCCAACTCAAAGCCCCATTGAACTCGTGCAAAATGCTAATCAGTATGCGAATACTATTTAATTTCCTTTTCCTTCCTGCATTTCGCTATTGTATAGTAATATTTAACAATATCTGGCCTCTGAGTGCCTAATCTATTTGTTTTAATTAAATTTTCTATCGGAAATTATCACTCCTGGTTAACGATCGATAGTGTCTGTTGCATCACCTTATCGGATCTGTTTATCAGCGTTATTGCTTCCAAAGCAAACAAATCTTAACAACGACTATATATTTTTAGTATGCAAGTCAACACGCCGTGTGAAAATATAACGGCCTATTAACCAGAATCGCAAACCGCGAAAACCCAACAACAAATGTCCCATTCAAGGGCCACTTGGTAACAACAACGAGACTAGTTCGGATGCAATAAATCCTAAACTACACTACAACCTGGGGTGATATACGATATAGTTGTTGGTGGCCTCCTGATAATCCGTCCTGTTAGCAGTTGGGTTATCACGATACCCGCTTATCGACCTCCCGCCCAGTCTTTTAGGCCATTAAACGCTGATTAAGCCCCGAATTGGGGTAGCTCGCAATAATTGAGTTAATTAGAGATTGAGACAATTTTAAAATGTTTTTAATTGAGATTGCGACATAATGTTACACCCTCTATGACATAATTTTTCGACACCCGCCGCAATCGGAATTGAAATTCTCAGAAACGTTACTTACGAGTCTGGGGGGCTCTGGGGGAATGTAACTTTCTAGATGATGGTGATGGCAACCGCTTCGTTTAAACGATCAATAAACGTAACCCACAAATCAATTGAACCGGCTGATTGAACATTGGCCCGCTCATGTGTCGAATTCTGGTATCTAGGCTACGGACTGTCCGTGTCCGAGCCGATGGAAACTTACACAGCGCCCTGGATCGATCGCGGGGACTGGGCACTGTCCCAGTCATAATCGATTCAATGCATTCTATTCTCGCAAGACAAAAACAAAGCACAAAGGCTCAAAACCCAGAGTCAGAGTCGGACTCAGACTCAGACTCAAACTAAAGAAAACCAAACCGCGATGTGGGTTGACCGCAAATATTTGATGGGCATTTGTATGCGATTCAATTGAAATCGAATTGAATAAATTCCACTTGATTTAATTGCAAGCCCGGCGGAGTGACGACAATGCCAGCGACACCCATAAAAGGTCCCATCTACATAAAAGCAGGGTGTTTCTTCGATTAGATCTGTCACTGGGGCTTTTACGGGCGCTACTTGTGATTCGGATAATTGCCTCACGAATGCTTCGAATATCTGTTGGCGCTCAGCTAAGGGAAGTCATCTCATTGAGACATTTTCAGCCACATCCATATCTGGCTAATTGCAACATCATTTTTGAGATAGTTTTTATGCGAGTACCGCCATGGGAAACATAATGATGAAGCTCATAGTTCCTTTCTGACTGAAACCCTCCTTATGTTCCACCTTTAGGGGAGTTCGGAAAGTACCAGTTCCTGCAGTTCTTCCTCCAGGTGCTGTCCGCCCTCACCGCGGGCTTGCACATGCTCTCCCTGGTGACGGTGGCGGCCGTGCCGGACCACCGCTGCTTCATCGAGGGCCTGGACAATAGCAGCTTGTCCACGGGCCCCTGGAACTCCAGCGACATTTTGGCAGCCATTCCTCTGAAGCCCAGCGGCGAGCTGGACTCGTGCCACATGTACGATCCCGCAGCACCGGGCGCCAACTCCACCATTGCCTGCACCAGCTACGTCTACGACACGACCTACTACAAGACCTCCCGCACCATCGACTGGAACTTCGTCTGCGATCGCCGCTGGATGGGGGCCATTGTCCAGACCGTGTTCATGCTGGGCGTCTTCACGGGAGCAGTGACTCTGGGCGGCCTGGCCGACAAGGTGGGCCGGAAGACGGTCTTCTGCTGGTCGGCTCTTTTCCAGTTGATCATTGGCGTGGGGGTGGCCTTCATTCCTGAGTACTTCTCCTTCATGGCGGCGCGCTACCTGCTCGGCATTGTGGGATCCGCCGGAGCCTACATCTGTGGCTTTGTGCTCACCATGGAACTGGTGGGCCCCAGCAAACGCACCGTGTGCGGAATCACCTTTCAGGTACGTTTGGATGCAGGAGTACTTCCACAGTTCACTCCAACACTGTAACTTATTTCCAGGCCGTCTTCGCCGGAGGCATCATGCTGGTAGCCGGCTGGGGAGCCCTCATCCACGACCGTCAGTGGCTGCAGGTGGTCTACGGCCTGCACGGCTGCCTGTTCCTGGGCCACTGGTGGTGGCTCGACGAATCTCCGCGCTGGCTGTGGATGCAGGGCCGTGCCGCCGAGGCCGTGGACATCGTGGCGAAGGGCCTGCGGATCAACGGCTCTGGCATTCCCGTGGACAAGGAGTACTACGTGCAGAAGGCCAAGCAGCAGGCTGCCGCGGAGGAGAAGTCCAGCGCCGGACTGAGCGACCTCTTCCGGACGCCCAACCTCCGGATGAAGACCCTGAACGTGTGCCTCTGCTGGTTTGCCAACTCCCTGGTGTACTACGGCCTGTCGCTGAGCGCCGGAAAGCTGTACGGTAATCCGTACCTGATTCTGTTCATCCTGGGCCTGGTGGAGTTCCCCAGCTACATCACCATTGTGTTCGTCCTGGATCGCCTGGGTCGCCGGTCCATCACCTCCACCCTGATGCTGGGCGGAGGGCTGTGCTGCATCGTGGCTGCCTACATAGCCCAGGGCAGTACCACCTCCACGGCCGTGGTGATGGCTGGAAAGCTCCTCATCGCCGGATCCTTCGCCGTCATCTACAACTACTCCGCGGAACTGTTCCCCACCGTGGTCCGCAACTCGGCCATGGGCTTGGGCTCGATGTGCGCCCGTCTGTCCGGTGCCCTCACTCCTCTCATCACTCTCCTCGATTCCTTCGACCCGAAGATCCCGGCTGTTCTGTTCGGAGTGGTTGCATTGGTGTCCGGTTTCTGGGTCATGTTCCTGCCGGAGACAATGAACCAGCCCATGCCGGAGTCCATCGAGGACGGCGAGAACTTCGGCAAGGGCGACACCTGGTTCAGCCAGTGTGCCGGCCGGAAGCAGCGCCAGGACAGCGTCTATCCGGAGGACCCCGAACAGATGGTGCCGCTCAAGACGATCGAGAGCAAGTGAGCCCGACCCCGAGGCCAAAGCAGTTCACATTCCTTGTTACCCTGTTGTTTGTTTTTAAGCGACCTACTCCTCTGTCTAGATTCTAGAAGTAAGTCTCAGAATTTTCTTAGCACTTTCCGAGTAAATAAAGTAAGTTTAAAATTTAAACTGTAATCGATGGGGTTTCAAATGGTTGCCTACTTTTAGGCTCTCCAAACAATTCTACAGACAAGCGACCCCGACAGATCTCTGGATGAAGTCACTCGACCGATTAAAGAAATATTTCAAAATAAAGCTATCAGAAACACCACTTATTTCGCCAAAGGATAGCGCCGCATTAGAGCATCATCTGCCAGCATTTAACAAACTTTTCCCCAATTAAAGTTTGGCCCTTATAGTGCCGTCCGGCCAGCTGAGGCAACGATTCGCGCCGGCCTTGGAAGTTTTCAGTAATTTCCACTCAATTGCACTATCGAATTGCCAATTGTCGGCAGGGACTTCCAATGTCAAATCCATAACCCTGGGGCTCCCGCCACAGGACGCCCCACGCCCCAATTTTCAGCTGCCCCGCACACACGCGGTTAAAGTTGTTTGCAGAGAGTTTTGTTTCGGTTTTTCTGTTTTTGTTTCGTTTTTAGTTTTAGTTTTAGTTTTTGGATTGGTTTTGTGTTTTTGGTACATTTGAGAACATTCATTTCGAATCTGAATATATTTTTCATTTAAAGATTAACTACATTTAGGCATATACATTTATAAACCGGTCGCTGGCTTAGAATTACATTAACATTTACATAGATATAGTTTGGGGTACATCTGGGAGTTCGCGGTTCGCTGGAGGCGCTCTGGCAGCGGCCGCCCATCGAAGGTACACAGAGATAGAGATATCGTTAGCAGGTAGTCCCGTCGGGGGTAACATCGATATTCTTACACAAAACACACTCAAATCGAGAGAGAAAACACATCTAGATCCGGTTGCTAGCTCAAGAACTTATCATATGTCGATGAAGCCGAAATGGGTTAAATGCTACGCTTGAAGGGGCGGGTCGGGTTTGGGTTCGGGTTCCAGGTCGGGAGTCAGGGGTCGGGGGTCTGGGTGGGAGCTCAACTGCCTAGCGTACAAACAATTCGTAAGAACGTAGCCAAACGTATGTATGTGTAAAATAATCACAATTGAATCGGAAAATATTTACAAAAAATACTCAATCGAGTGGCGCTCCTGCCACGGAGCTAGGGAGTCCCCACCAACCCCTTCGTTTCGAATAACAACTCAAGTTTCAGGTCCCCAGCTTCAGCAATAGCCTTGCGTCGAGGTGATTATGCCCGCTCCGGGCACTTGGTCTGGACAATCGGGGCCTTGGCCTGGACTCCGGGACCCGCTACCGGACCGCCCTCCGGCAGCATGGCCGTGTGCACAATGATCGCCGGCTGGTCCTCGCTCTGCGGGTGCAGTTCGTGCGACTCGCCGGGCGTGAGGCTGGCCAGGGCCGCCAGCAGGTCGTGGTTGACCAGGGGCTCGCCCTCCTCCCGCGGCTCCCAGCCGGCCGGCGGGGAGGCGGGCGGCGAGATCAGGAACTGTTTAACCGGTGCCGGCGGCTGCAGGTTCTTGTTGCTGACCGGTGTCACCGGCTGGGCGAAGTAGCAGGTGATCACCGTCCTCTTGTTGAACTCGTACTGGTGCAGCTTGATCCTCGCATTGGCCGCCGCGATGGCGTTGTCGTAGTTCACCCGCATCCGGCGGAAGCTGCGCAGCCACTGGAACGTGGCCGAGTCGCTAAACGTGCGGAAGAGCTCCTCCATCGCGCTCTTCAGTTCCGGATTGGCGAACACCTCCGAGTGGATGTTGGTGACGATGATGGAAGTGGGCAGGTCGTCGAACGAGTCCGCGTCCACCTCGGGCTCCGTGTCGCTGTCCACATCGCCCTCCGGCGGCAGGGTCGGGTGCTGGCTGGGCAGGCCGTCGGCGGCGTTGATGTAGATGTCCTGGTCCGGGGACAGCTTGTCTATGCTCCCGCCCCCGCTGCTGTTCTGCGTGGACTTGAGCTTGTTGCTGCTCTTGCCGCTGTGGTTGTTGTTGTGGTTGGCGCGCGTGGCGGCAGCTGGAGTGGGAGCGGGGGCGGCCTCGTTGCCATCTCCAGCGGCGGAGGCATTGTTGTTGGACTTGGTCGCGTCGGACATGGCTGTCTGGAAGAGGCACAAGAGATTAATCATTTTTCAAGGATTTAAAGGATATTCTATCAGACTAGCACATGTGGGGCAACTATTTTAGTTCCCGTTGGGCACAATTAGAAAATAGGCATTCGGCTTCAAAGGCTTCAGGCCTGAAAGCCGTGGGAAGTCACATCCTGGCTGACCCATTTGGGCGAGCACTCCAAGCTATTATTACCGCCGCCGCACGGAGTATAATTATAGCCAACAGTTTACAGTAATTGGAATCAACAAGTCGGTGACATTTTCTATAAATAACACCGCCGGCAACCTTCAAGACCTAATACTTCCCAAAAAAAACGGGGAACAAAGCTTGTAAACAGGCTCCCTGTATGTTGATTCTCATTTCCGACAGTGGCCCGGGGTGCTGGGTAAACATCCTCGCCCCGAAGGTCGCCCAAAGTTCTTGTTTACATAACACATTTGGAACGAAGTCGAGCGCCACGCCAGGACAATAAAAACTGCAAGCTTCCTCGCCAAACAGCGAAGCCAGAAGCTACAGACGAGTCAGGTCGGGAGGACGCAGGACTTAACTATCGACACGTGAAGCTAATCAATAGGTCTGCCGGCGACGGGCGGCGGGCGGCAGGAGAGCCTCCGCTGGTGACGCACTGTTGATCCACAACAGAGTGCTTGATTTTATTGTTATGCCGGGAAGGAGCCACGGACTAGTGATTAATAGTGGCGAATTTTTTGTGAATGAACGAATGAACGAATGAATGGGGAGCTGGCGCCACGCTGCTGGCGTCAGAACAGGAGTAGTGACGTGTGTCGGCTTTGGCACCTGTGACCGCCACGAAAACCCATTCCAGCTCAGTTTATTACAATAATTGCCAGGTGGATGGCGGAGGGCAATGGAAGTCCCTCTGCATAGTTCTGCCCGGGCGCCCATTTGTGAGCCATAAAAATAGCATTCCCCCGGCGTTTATTGTGGCCCATGAATCAGCAACATGCACTGAGGTAATTACACGCTCCCGCCCCCGGGGAGTGAGGTCTATTAGCCAAATGCAAATTGTTTTCGTTAACATTTAGCCGGGGGAGTGCTTTCAAAAGTTTTGATGGCTCCCGAGACCGTTTGTTTAGCAATTAATTAATATTTTATGCCCTCACTCGGTCTGGTTTGTTTCTATAGATCAGTTTAAGGACTCATCTGACTATAACCTGCCAACAATGTGCTCCTCCTGATGTTTATCCAATTTAATCGCCCAATTTCCAGGAGCGACCTGCCCCCAAGTTGCCTCTTAATTCAATTAAATGGCGAGTCCCACTCGTGATAACCCGTCGCCGATAAGCTGCTTATGCATTTGGAAGTATGACGACGGGTCCTTAGCGCGTGTCAGACGCGTCTTCCCGCCACTCGCACTTCCGTTTTACGGCCACGTTTATTCCTTGTTGACTTTCAGCCACCGGCTCCCAGCCAAGCGCTCCAACAGCAGGAGACAAAGGCTGGAAAAGAATGCCTCGACTGTGCCAGAGTTGATCTATTTCCGGATGATTGATTTCCTTGGAAGGAGCCGCCCACTGCCGCCCATAACTGCTGTGGAGATTGGGCGCCAAACGAGCGGAGACACCTCCATGACGCGAGTGCTTTGTTTTCCGAGGGGCGCTCGATGCCTATCTCCCGCCGGCAACTGCAAGTCAGCATAAACGAGCTGCTGGCATGCAAATCGCTGGCCCCGGCCCCGTCCTCGGCCCCGTTGTGACGTCACCGTTCCTCCTGCACGCAATCCTGCCAGAAAGGTCCTGAGAAAGCGGCCGGAGGGAGCGCACTTTAAACTAGACAAAAGTAGCTCTCAGCCCCGCCCCTCCCATGGGCTATGGGCTGTGGCTTCGACACGATGATGAATTGCCTGCCGGTCGTTAGCCAGCGACCTTCGCTCATTCATAATTGCTGTCATCATTATATCAAGTGGTCGCCGCCAGGACGAGCGGACGGATCCTGCTCCTGCTCCTCCTCCTCCTCCTCCTCCTTCCCTTCCGCCAAGCATCCATTCAGCTTGCAGATTTGCGCGGGAGCGGGGGCCTGTAAGTGGTCTGCATGTAAGCCATCTCAAAGGCACGCTAGAAGCTCTTTAAATTTCATCTGGGAAGTGGTCTAGTGTTTGCTTCCTAGCCCTCTTAGGAAAAAGACGCAGTCTAGTTTAAACATTAAAGCAGAAATGCAAGGCAGCTATTGTTTTAGAGGTTTGTGTTTGAAAATTGTAGTAACGATAGCTTCCACTGTGCCTTATCAAAAGGGAGGATAATATGAACCCACTTCAGGCAATAAAAGATATGACATTGCCACAGAAGTCTTTACCTTCTCCATTAACCATCCTATTCTTAGGGGGACTAGCTACGAAGTCTACAAAGATTTTTAACGAGAAAGGAAAGCTAGCTTGGAACCAAAGTTGATAGTACAGTATCGTATATCGGCTATAGTTACCCGATCCTTGTAAGTATTTTATTGTAAAATTCATTTCTTACAATATAAATTTTGAAAAAGTTTCAAGCTTCTGTCTTTAATTTGTTGGATCGGTTGTGTTGGCTTAAATAAATGATATAATTATGTGTCAGCTATGGGATATAGAAGGAAGGATGTTGTTCAAGTCCGTAGTTTTAATACTAAGAGATTATTTAGGCACAGAGTAGTAGGTGGAGATGTCTTTCCACTGTGTTTTACACTCTTGACCAAAATTGGAATAGGAACTAGCTCCCCTATCTATGTCTTCAGGTGATACTTGCTGGCCAATAACCCTGGCTTGTTACATCAACTTCAGTTGAGCTCTTTAAAGAGTGGTTAACTCAATCAGCTTATTTGCTGTTTAATTCAGTTTGAAGCTCTTGCATAAAGTATTCCACTCATGTGAGGGCGGATGGGCACGTGTCAGTGGCAGGGAGCCTTTGGAGGAGGAGTTAATCAATTTTGCAGCCTTATTTACTCTGTGGCCCCGTTTTCGTGACAAAAGGCAAATCCCAGGCGAGAGCTTGCCACTCGGCAGTCTATGATGCAGCTGGTGCAGTGGCAATTGCATTTATCCATTCCGATGCAAATGCAAATACGATGCAAGTTGGGGGAAGATTAATTTGATTTTACGCTGAAATTTCAAACACACCCAGGGCCGTGCTCCTTTCCCGCGCCAGGACATGTGCGATTGATGTGCTCAATATGCAGAATGTGTGTATCGTTTGGAATTTAATTAAACTGCTCGCCCGGGGCTGCTGGATCAACTCAGCGCATTTTTCAGGCATTTATTGGCGCAGCGCCTTGCGGTCGCCCTGGCACCCACCCACCCATATTCGATGCTGCGCCTGCAACTGTCGCTTCAGGATGCCGCATGTCACATGTTGCTGCAGTCAGGCGGGCTCCTCTACCGCCTCCGCTGGATAATGGAAGCCAAAGGTCAGGCCTATAAATAAGCCGGGCTTTCGTGGAGGAAATAATTGAAACCAAATTAGTTGGGAGCTTCTTTTGTTGTTCTGCACTGAGCTGCCTAGCATCCCCGATAGGAATTTAACTCTGGTGTCTGCCACTGGTGTGCGACCAAAAGTATGCCACGCCCTTCGCCCGCCCTTTTCGAGTGCGACGCATATTCCTCTGTAACTGAGCTCCGGATAAAGCCAACTCTGCCCACGCACTGCTGCTGCTGCTGCTGCTGTTGTCTGATAATTACTGGCAAAGGTGAAACGCTCACCGAAAGCCCTCCCGCCCCACATGTGGCTTGTGGGTCTGGGTGGCCACTGAGTGGCAACCCATTGATTGGTCTCATGTAGCATGTGGACTGCCGCCCAGAGTCCGACTGCAAATCATAGAAACTAAAAGGGAGGCCTAGGGCGAGGCATACCACAAATTCATAGGGGGGTTCAGAGTTGGAACTACTGAGTTTTAAATGAAAACTATGCTGTAGAGTCTCCCGTTTCGCTCTGCAATTCATATTCCGCTCAGTAATTGAACAGAAAACTGTGGGTTTGCCTGCAAGCCCCCTATCACGAGCGTTGATATCGGATTAGGTAGCGTCCGGGTTGATACTGTGGCCTCTGTGGCTGGCTATAGGCAGCGACTGGCCGAATTGACCTTTGGCTTTGGATGGCGGGCTCTCGTAATTACACGACACTTCCAGGCATGAACTGCTAATTAAATCACTCGCACACCGTTGGGCACAGCCACCGGCCCGACCCGCAATCGGTAAACAAAACGCTTTCGGAAAGTGAATATGAGCAATGGCTTCGGCTTTGGCTTTGGCAGTTCCCGCCCACAGTTTTCGGCAGAGAGCTCCTGGCATTTCCACTGACCTTCAATCGAAATTGTAAATTCTTCCCCCAAGCACACACGCACACTCGCACACACAGACAAATGTGTCAAAGTTCACACTCACCCACCACCACCCTCCGCCCACTCCGCCCAAGACTACTCTTACAAATTGGATTGTTATCACTCAAAGTCCTTCGGCGATTCGAAGGAGTTTCCAGCCCCTTTGTGGTAGCCTGTCACTGCCAGCTGTGCGGAAGGCTTCCCATCCGAGTAGATGTATCTGCATCTGTATCTGCGCCTTTGTATCTGAGAGAATGTGACACGAAATAGTTGGCCAACTCTGCTATGCAAAAGCGATTTATATTGGGGGCCAGCCATCGCCGACATGTGCTGCCACAAGTCAGTCGCCTGGAAAGAAAGTGCTCTGAATAATGATGGGATTTTGGCAAACAAATCGGAGGACATCGCCAGGTGGGGACTATCCGGACAAGGATTTGGCCGAATAGGTGGTCTTCTAATAGTTCCACTAACTGCGAACCGGTTCTAGCCCGCTGGCTATCGTAAATCAAGGCTATGGTAGTCACTCCTTATCGCCGATATCCCCTCTGACGCACCACCACTCCGACGGAGAGATAACACTCGGCCACTGCCATTATCGCTAATTGAGGCGTTTACAGCCCGCATACTCCTCAAGTCGCACCAAGTCGGATGTGCCAAGTGAGTTCGGGGCACTTGGCTGGTCATCGAGTGACGTCAGTGGAAGTGCAGCCCAGAGCCGCTGGAACCAATTGACGGAAGAGCCACCGGCCGCGGTCTGCACTCGATTCATCAATTGGCAAGTCCACTGGCACTGAAACTGAAGCTAAAACTGAAAGGCATCAGAACGCGTTACGGCCGGAGAACGGAGAACAGAGAACAAAACAAACGCGGACGCAAACAGAAATAGCATAAAATGGACAGCAGAAGCGACAACGGCTGCGGCTGGTTGGCGGCGGGGGCGGGCGATGAGTTGCTTTTATTTTAAAATCGTTTCATTCATTCTGCGTCAGCACGGGCTCAATGGGGAAACGCTGCGTATACACAATTCTCCTCCGGACAGAACACACACGCACCGCCGCCGTATCTGTCCGCCGGCCGCAATAAGAGCCACCGGACGAGTGATCTTTCCTTGAGTTTGTGCAGAAGCGGTGCGATTTGCTTTCTTACCCGCCCATCCATGGGGGCTTTCATACTATTGATGGTAAGCTTTGGTTGCATTATCAAAGAAATAATTTGTCAGATATCACCCCCCCGTTTATCTGTATCTTTGTCACTTATTAGTATCTTTCAGCAGCCTTTATCACGTTTCTCTTTTAGGAATCCCTATTTTAATAATAATTTTCATTCAAAGTGCTTATAATTCGCTATTTGTCAAATTAATATTTACATCTATCAGCCTGCTTGTTAGCCCATTAAGGTGGTTTAAACGACTAGACCTTGCCAAAACAACTAATTACAATATAAATATAGATATTATAACTTCTTAATCCTTATATTATATTTTGGTTAGGCTTATACTCTTTATCCTCTATATACTCTTTCATGTGATGTTAAGGTACTTATTTGATGAACAGATTCCTCACTTAATAAAATCAACACAAAAAAAGCATTATACTATAATTATATTTCATATTTTAGTTCAACATTGAAGGCAATTCGCGATAAATAATATTAAATATTATGAAACTCTGCCCTCATCCTTCATTCCTTTCCCACTGTGTTTTAATCGGATAGGAATCGGTCTACTATATCTACCTTAACTTTAAAGATTGTTTAGCTAGAAGCTTGAAACTTTTTTCAAAGGAATAGTTCTTTGCAACAGCTATCTGATACTGAGATTCTGATGATCTGATGTTTGCTACGTACATGTATCTTAGATAGTAATATGACTTGTAATACATAATAATATTATTCCTATACTATAACTTAGAATAATAAGCGCCTCTGAGTTCTCCTCTTTTTTCATAACGTCATGAAAGCAACTTTTATCATCGAAGCTAGATCTCTGCAATCAGCCGGACGCTCGAGGTGGTAGGTGGTGTATTTTGGGAATGTTTTCAGTAATTCAGATTACCTTTAAACGTGAAATGACGAAGATAGCCTACCTCTTGAACTTGAACAGTTCCTTATAAGGAATAGCTAACAGTTGAGAGTGTGGAAAACCCGGTGACCACCGGAGCGACTACTCCAGCTCCACTGCCACTACACATTGAATAGATTTATTTTCGATACTGGCGCCTGCAAGCGTGTTCCAACTTTTAATGGAGGACCAAGTTAGCTGGCACTTTGCTGCGAAACTCGCAACAGCTGCTGTTTGCGCCCCAAAGCCTTATTTCTGCAATTAGTGCTTTCCTGCCTAAGTCGGCTTTAAAAATTTGCAAAGGGATTGGACATGGGACATGGGACATGGGCGGCAACCTGGGAGCGAAATCTGTCGTCGGCACAGACGCAGGGGCGCCGCCTAGGGTCCTCAGCCCTGCTCGGGCGTTTCTGGCGGCGGGGAAGAGGACGCGCTGCGCAAAGGTCGCCATGCAAAGCCAAGGTCGGGATTTACAGGCAGGTCATTGTGTTGCTGGCACTAGAGAGCCGCCCACGCCCTCGCCCACGCCCACGGCCCTGACAACTAGCCGGGTAAAAAATAGAATCAAATACATACAATCGTCGGAGGGCAGAACAACAACAGTGCACGCATTTATTTGCATTTCTGAATTTATTGCTTTCGGGTTTCTTTTCTTTCGGGGCTCGCCTTGCTCGCCTCCGTTTTCCAGCTCGGTGGCTGCTTGGGGAATTTTCGGGTATCAGGACTGGGTCTGGAACTGGAACTGGGACTGGGACTGGGACTGGGACTGGGCGCTACCAGGGGCTTCTACTGTTGCTCAAAGCAATTAAAATTAGAAAAACGAGGAGCGAGAGGCAACCGCAACGTGGCCCGCTCCCGCTCCAACACACACATGCGAGTACGTCTTCATCTTCCTGCCGAAGGACTCGGCACGTTTAAAATTCAGGCAGCAACCGCAGGGCGACAGAAGCTTCTCGGCCAGCAGGAGCGTTTGCAATTACATTTTGTGCAAATATTTTCCAAAGAACCACTTAACAGGGAAAGTGAAAGTGAATTGCTTTTTAAAGAGTTCTTTGTTTGGGAAGCCGAATACTTCGGGATAGCCCTTATAGCATTGAACAAATACTAAAGACCTCTTGTTTATGAAAAACTGCACTCAAATGCACACTCTGCCCATAGGTAGGTGTTGGGGTTACCAACTGTCAGTCACGGTCACGGCCGCCCACCCTTCGGAGGGGAGCTTCGGAGGAGAGCAGCTGATGGCCATGGGTGGAAAATTCAATAACAGCAACGCGGAAAAACAACTATCCCACATCCCAGGAACAGTGGCAACAACAGCTGCTGCAGGACCAGCAGCCGACTTAAAAACACAAGCCTTTGAAATACGTCCATCCACGCCGACATCAGATTACGCTTTCCCGGGGGATCACATGAATCATTGGGGATTTCATTAGTGCCCTCAGGGTTCCCCCCGAAACGAGGGGGCTTTTCAATGTATGCTCCCAGAAGCTTCTCGATTTATCGCCGTTTTAAAAGAGTACTTCCCTGCCAGAAGGATCCAGTACAGTGGCATCCTGGTCCACTTTGCGGAAGAGTATTCCCATAATGAACAGATTGCCATTACTGTCAAATGGGCGGGGGCGGTGGGCGGTGGATGGTGGCAACCTTGTACTCCGCGTAATGAGGATGTGATAAAAACAATCCGCTCGCATCGGCTTCCCCCGGAATGTTTACAAACAAGCCAGAGTGGGCAGCCTGGGGTGGCTGCTCTGCAGACGCCGCGGCACCACCCCCAGCGACATGGAAAACAAACAGCCCTCGACCAGCAACAATGTGCACGTAAAAGTCAGCTGCTGCTGCGCCCATTACATAAGATGCTCTTGCCAGACTGCCAGCTGCACAAAGGTGGTCTGCGAGTGGACCGCAGTCCCCCAATTGACTTACCGTCTACGAAAAACTATTCAGCGACAAATTGAATTTCCGATTTCCGCTATCCGCTTTCTTGCTGTTGCTGCGACTGAGCCAATGGTGTCGGACGCTACTGTCGGTTGCCCCCAATGCACAACGGGAAATTTCGAGAGCCGCTCTGTTTTGATGCGTTATTCGGCTGTCATCCAGAAGTTTTGATTCTGCGTCATTCGCGGGGGCGCGTAATCTTGCCGACACAACCGCTCGCGACGAATTTTTATATTTAAAGGGGACCCGTTTTGTTTTGTGGAGGTGATACAGTTCAGTGCTGCCAGATGCCGATTTGCATTTACCCTAAAACAATCGGCTGGCCTGAAAATGTACTAAAAAATCCAGGTTTCCCGCCAAACTCGCTGACATATTGTGTTGAAATAGAACAACGGAATTGGAACACATGGCGGGATTTATGGCGGGACAAAAATACGAAACTAAAAGGTGAATAAACAATTCTTAAAAAAAGGAACAATCTTTTAATGGAATTTTGAATATTGTTATTTTACTTTTAAAAAATTTATAATGTACGTTTTTGTTGAAGACAGCACTCATGCAGAAGAGGCCATCTTTGATCAACAGAGGCCGAATTGTCTTCAGCATCTCGTTGGGAACGCGTCATCGAACAAATCGGCGCATATTTGACTTGAATCGCATTATTGTAAACAATTTTATGAACAATTGAAAATTCAATAAAAATATCGCAAGACTTTTTTGACAACCTTAATGATGTGCCACGATTAGGTCAAAATTTTAAATCAACTTTTAGAAAGCCGCGAGAGGGATAACGACTGTGAACAGGGTGACTGTGGCAAGCGAATGTACAGGGCGACTAAGACACAACTGTTTCCAAACATTCACAAAGTTGGTCACACTGTAAAATAAATCTTCTCGCTCGGTCGCTGCTCGCCTTTATTTCCGTAAAAAGGGCCAAAAATGTGGAAAATAATTGATAAACTGGCGTGAAAAGTGTGTACGAATGTCGTGTGCAGTGTCTGGATATGAAATCACATCGAATTCGTAACGCGAAACTGCCAAAAAGAGTGAAAATCGGTTGCTGCAAACCTGATTTGTGAAGAAGAAGCAGGCATTTTTTCATCGTCGTAAAACACGTACATACAGACACTCGCACTCACACACACACACGCACATGTGCGCAACTATATATGTATATACGAAACGCGCGGGCGCGAGAGCGGGACAACGCGAGGGAGAGCGGCGAATGTGAAAGCCAAAGCAAAAACCAAGAAACAAGTGAACGAAAATAAAAACGAAAATCGCAATTCTCTCTTGCACCCCTGTGTGTTTATTGTGGAAAATACTAGTGTTTTTCGTGTGTTTTGTGCCGTTATAGTGCGAAATGAGCCCCCAGTGCGGATTATTGGCATTATTCGTGGGCTGAGTGACAAATGCAACCCCCGAATCCCGAATCTGAGGCTGAATCTGGATATTAGCTCGACAAAAGGTAATTAAAAGATCGTGCGATAAAAGGCGTCGCCGGTTGGGCCGATGAGTCAATCCGCCGTCTATATGCGAGTGTATATGGCAGCTATTGATTCGGAATGCACCCGGAGATATGTACCTTGCCTAATCACACTCACACTACAGTACACACTCACACCATAACACTTTCATCTTTGTACCTCATTTCCATATATACCCCCCATCACCCACCATCCATTTGTAGCTGAACACTAACCCTTGTAGACTAGACCTCTAGACAGTAGTTTAGATTGTTGTTTTGGACAGATATCGACGCCCGCCAGCGCCAGCAAGTGTCGTTAATTATTCACTCGATAATGCAAATTAGGCTGCACAACCAATACTGTTAGTTTATGGCCCACGCCGAGATTGCCATCTACAGTGAGGCCTCGCTATGTAGCATATAGATTAGTCAAATAAGATAGCTGTCAGCCAGCTACTCCTATTGCTTTCTAATACTATTGTTTTGTAGAACTGGCTGGCCAGCGGAGATTTCCATTAGCTACCGCCCGTAAATCGAACGGTAAATGACGGGCAGCCACTCCCACACAGCCACACGGCAAACAATAACAAGACAGCGCCGATAAATAAATCTAATGTGTAGCCAGTTAATTGCTTTTGTTGTCGCCTCGTTCTAAATCGCATTCAGCCGCTCTGCCGCTCTCTCTGGCCAGCGCTCACATGGCCAAGAGAGTAGTGTGTTGAAACTCTTAATAAATTATACAATAAAACGAAAAACGATCTCAGCAGCAGTAGCAGCGGCCAAATCGATAACCGTCCCTGATGCTGCGATGAATAATTACAAAATAAATATTTTTATACATAGGCTGGGGCACAAGCTAGCGCCATTTTTTGCTGCTTTTGTTTTTATTGTTATTTCTTATTGTTATTGTTATTGTTATTGTTGCCATCGGAAGGCAAATTCGGAATCTGGTGGTGTGCGTGTGTGTTAGTGCTTTTGCTTGTATTTGTGGGAAACTACGCGCCAAATAACATTGAGGCGCAAAATGAGTAATTGCGCATATTAAAATTCGCCTTTCGAAAACTCGGCCCATTTGACGGAAAGCCACTGAGCCGTAAGCTAATGTGCGAGATCTTGAATGGGGAGTGGGACATGAAATGGAAGTGGGAATGGGAATGGGGATGGCAATGCAATGGAATAAATGGCAAATGCATTGCATTTTCACGCTCGAATAGGCATTGCAACTCATCAAGCTTGTTTTTTTTTTTTTTTATCTAAATCTTGAATGTATCTGGAGGAATTCAATGTCCAGATTTGCATTTCAGAGGCATCCTGTTTTCGAAAACTATTGTTGTTTACACTCTAGAACAGGGGTGCCCAAGCACTGCTTATGACAGAGCAAATTCCAATACCTATGCACAAAAGCACAAATACATATGAGCGATAGTTTTTTTTTTTTTTCTATCGTATCACTGAAAAAAATTTTTGTAACATTTTCAACAGAAAAAAAAAAAAAAATTATTTCGGATAATTGAGAATTAATTTTAGGATTATAATTATTTTCAATATGCTCAATTATTTTTCGAATTTTTTTTACTGCGCTTCCATATCGGCTTGTGACGCAGATACTTTAGCATAGCATTTAATAAAATGCCTTTCCAAATTAATTTTTTTGTTTCCGCTTATTATTATATTACATATAATACATTGCTGCTCGCAAAGAAAATTTTCGGCAAAGAAAAAATTCATCGTTCCAAAGTCAACCATTCTGTCCAAAACCTCAACAAGAAGTGATTTCTTGCAGTGAAAAGTTTTCGGCAATCCAACAACAAAATGCCAAAAAAGTGTTGAAACTGTTTAAGTGTTATTAAACTAAGAAAAATTGTTATTGTAATTTGCCTTGCCTATACTGGGAGCAGCACACGTATATGATTTTGCTCTACCCATATGACAGAGCAATCCAACAACAAAGGAGGAACGAGAGCAATGGGACTGGGCATCCCTGCTCTAGAAGGAAAGACGAAAAACACCCCCGAAAACTATTTAAATAGAGTTCCCTGTGTTAGTTCCACATATTTGTTCTGCCAACCAAAATATTATTTTGTATTGTTAGCAGTCAACGGTACTTACGATGCGTATGAATGGAGTGGGAGATGGCGAGGGGGAGGGGGAGGCTGTGCAGCAGCTGCCAACTGGGTTGCCTTTATTTTACTTTTGAAACCACCACCACAGCACCGCCACCACCACCACCACCGCCATCACCATCGACACTACCACCACCACAAAACAGATGTCCACGCTCGCACACACCCGCAAATTGGCGAGTGTTGCTGCCTGTTCGTTCGTGTTTCGTGGCAAATTGGACATCGAATCTGCGAGCTGCGAACAGAGCTCCCAATGCTCATTCATGCTACGAAGACATCCGAACTACTTTGCACCCACACACACACGCACCTTGGGCAAATTATTGGCGCGCACATTTTTCATTTTTCACCTTTAGCTGCCGCTGCTCGGCTGCTCAGCTCCTCTGCTCTGCTCTGCTCCTCTGCTGCGTGTTTTGATTTACGAAAACCAATACAAACAAACACCCCCGCGTGGGCTCTCCGGCGCTTGGGGGCTCTCCGGCTCTCTTCTCATTGCTGCCAGGTGCTCTCATTTGTTGCTTCACTGGCTTTCTCTTCGCTCTTCGCTCTCCGCTCTCTTGTCGCCCTGTCGTTGGAGGCATTTTTGCATAATTTCATATAAATTTGCATATTTTATGGGCGACTTTGATTTTTTCTCAACTTGTCAATCGTGTTTGTAAGTAAACACAGTGGAGGTGAAATAAATATGGATTACAGGCGTTATAACTATTCCAATTGGATTATTAACCAAAACCGGTTCCAAACTAATTTAATAAAGTGTATCAGGCAGTTTCGCTCCTACCGTCTTGGCCGCAAGTGTTCATCTGTCAATCCTTCTGTCGGTATGCAGATAGTTGTCTATTCGGCAGCTGTGAGGTTACCTGGCTTCGCATCTCTCTCCCCCAATTCCCAATTCCTAATTCCCATTCCCACCCTGCCGCCCACTGCCACCGCCGCGCAATCACTCCCTCTCTCTCTCCGCTCTCGCGTGCTTGACTTTAATCTTCTCAATTACTCGCAATTTGCAAGTTTTGTGCGCGACTCGGCTCTTTGGCGGTTATTGGCATGCAGTGCGAACGAGATGGGTGTACCGCGGGCCTGGAGAGCGGTGGGTGGAGAAAGAGAGCACCCATAATTGTCGGCTGGAGGAGCACCAGAGAGCGAGTAATTAGGTGTCACTTTTAATCAATTAACCAATTAAAACCCAAATTTCCCTATTATCCGCTTCTTGTGAGTGGACAAAGGGAGTGCAGAGATGGTTAACGAAGAGAATTAACGGAATTATGAGTGGGGCTTGAATGAAATCTCTCCCTTAGTACATAATTTTTTTAACCGTTATGTAATTATTTAAATAAAACACATAAATAAACTCTTGGTCAGTTGGCATAACCTCTTGGCATTCATTCTTCTTGTATCTGTATCTGCGCCTGTTTTGATTTCTTAATCTTTTCACCATAATTGATGGCAATTAAATAAAAGGTGTGCGAGTGAGTGCCCGCGTTTCTCGTTCTCTCGCATGTCTGCCCCTGCCCCTGCCCCCTAACCACGCCGCGCCCTCGTCGTATTATTCGTCGTGTTTACTCGGCTGTCTGTCGATTTCGAGATGATGACGATGCATTCGAGTTTTGAATTGGCCAGGCCAGTTTTGGTCCGCTCCTCTCTGATCCATCCGCTCTGCTGGAATGGAGGCTGACCCTTTCGAGACCCCTCTTGTAGCGCCGTACCTTCTTGGGTGTTATTTTCAAAAGGCTTTCGGATGATTTGCTTTCGAAAGTCATTTAAAAAAGGCTATTCATCATTTATTGTCAGAAAAAGAAAAAGAGTTCCCACAATTTTTATGAAAATGTGTTCCAATATCTGAAGCACTTATCAGGTATCTGTGGGTATATTTTCTGATTTTAAAAGAGAGATACATATGCGTCTGCAGTGTTTCTTTCGTTTGCGGCACATAATTAAAGCGATTTAGTTAATTGATGTCAGCACACTGGCATAGCGTAGCTGGCATTCAGCAGCTGTCGGCGGCAGTGGTGGGCATGGGTATCTGCCAGATACGTTTTGTGTGCAATTTGTTGACGAGTGTTTTGTGATTGTTTCTTGCCTGTCGGCTGTGCCGACTGTGTCGGCTGTGACGGCTGGGCCCCTCCCCCCAGGGGTATTAAATTGTTGACAATTGTTTTGAGCTTGAGCGAATTAACCTTTAGTTTGTTATGTCATGCTATTTGCCCAGTCTTTATATTTGCTGCTAAACAGCCACTAAAACGGATACGAGAGATACAAATCGATAGTCATCAGTCAAATAATAGTTTCAAAACAGATTAATTATTATTTATGAGTTTCTGTAAACATGGATAATAGAGTCTCCCTTACAAACAGTATAAACAAGATGATCCGACCTCCCAGACAGCACTTTATGGAGCCGCAAATCACTTGTATCTTTCAAAGATTAAAATTGCAATCAAGTGCGCTTAGCACCCCATCGATTCCGAATGCAAATCACCAATATTCATCACCAATATTCATATTCATATTCAGTGCTTAATTCGCGGCAAAGCGACTCCGCGGCAATTAGTGTAATCGCTGTGCAAATACGGAGGAGTGTTGTCCAATTAAGCCCGGCTCATTCCCAGTATTAGTTCCAGCCTCAGCCTCAGTCCCGTGCTTACATCATGCCATTAACATCAGAAACAAAAACCAAAGCAAAGACGATATAAAATAAAACGAAAACGGGGAAAATCGACAAATAAAATCACAAATCGCAAACAACTGGAGACTGGGACAGGCCAAGTTACAGTGGGTGGGACTCGAGAAAAGGGGGATAAATTCTTAAACTGATCTAAAAATTATTACCTTATTATGAGTACATTATTTTATAAACTAAATGAAAATAAAATGAAATATTTAGCTAGATAGCTGTCTATATCTGATGGCATTTTTAAGAATTAAATTCAACTTCCTATGCAATCAAAATTTTGTCATCGGGAAGTGCCTCCAGTAGTCCCACTGTGCGGCAGGCTGGCTTGCATGTGTGTGCAACTAAATTAACTTGCTGGGAGCATTGCAGTTGCAGTACAGTTGACAAGATTGACTAACTAACGAGGCAGGCAGCCGAGTAAACCAGGTAAACTAACTGCTGCCAAACACCTTTGAGTGGAAACAAGAGGCGAAACGGAAAACAATTACGCCGCACTACTGACTCATGCCACTGTCGGCTAAGAGGGGGTGGTGGCAAAGAGGGAGGGTGGTAAAGTCTAAATGGAAAGCGCCAAACTCGAAAGTATTTTCACCTCATTCCTGCCGCTTAAGCACATGCTATGCAAACACACTAGCGGCAAGGGCAGTGGTGGCGCCAAGGGGGGAACTATTCCCAACTTCCAAATAAAACAATTTATAAAAAATATCCATTTTCACGCCAAACTGTAGTTCATAAGCACATCCCCTCATAAAATCCTGCGACGTCCCTGCACTCACTACTCCACCCACCACCCACCACCCACTGCACACTCATCCACAAACACATGCATAATCACCGCACCGTCACCCACACAAACATTGGCACACACGCTCAAACACTCGAAAAGTCAACTTTCAACTTGTTTGCCCAACTGCGACGAAGCGAACTAATAAATTTCCACTTTGTTTTTTTCCCACCCGCCCCGTTGTCCGCCCCTCTTGGATACACCACCCCCACCCCCATCCCCATTCCAACCCCTCAATTATTTTTGCAGATTCAAGACGCAGACCCTAGTGCAGCTGTGTGCGTGAAGGAGTGTGGTGGAATGGAATGGAGAACGGAATGGCAGTGATGTAGACCACCACAAGACGAAAACGAGAACCAGATGATGAGCCGCCGATGGGGATAATGATGATATAATGATAATGATCCCGATGTGGGATAGCAACAGCAAAAGCAACAACAAAAGCAACATCAAAATCAACTGCAGATGAGAGAAAAGTTAGCGCGAAAGTACAGCTATGTGGAAAACTGTGAATTCGTCGAGCAGAAACTCCCAACGCAGAAAAACTAAACGCGCAAAAAGAAGAATTTTCATCAGGCCATAAACGCGAGCAGAGAACAAAGGAAAACTGTCGTAAAAAGAGGCAGAGGAAGAGGCAGCGGCAGGAAAACCCACCACTTAATAGTGGCCCACAGCAGCAACAACAACTGTAAGAATTTCAATTTCCAGCAAACAAAAAACTCAAAAACTGAAACTGCGAGAACTGACAAAAAAACAAAGGCAATACCAGCAACAACAACAACAGCGCAAAACGAGAAAATCCTGCAAAGAAAAGAAAAAAGAAAAAGTTCAAGTCTGAAGTAGAAAAACCACTTAAAACGTCGATGACAAGCGACCCGCGCGGCAGTGGGTGCGAGCAGGACGGAATGTGGCCAAGAGAGACAACAATCGGGGCATGAGAGCCGGGGCTCGAAAAGGAGTCTGTGAGAGCGGAGCTCGTGCTACGAGCGCGAGTTTAAGGAGCAGTTGTTTTGCTTACATTTTTTTTTTGTTTTTCTTCACTAACTGCACACATTTAGTGGTAGGAACGTGGTGGTGTGAGAGCAGACATTTTGGCTTGGTTTTTACTCCAGTTTTGGCTTTAGAAGATAACAATTATAATATGAAGGTAAAAAATGACTAGAAACTGGGAGATTGGAAAACTGGGAAAAAATTTATTGTTTTCTGTAACATAATTAATAAAATTACATTTCAAAAATAAATTTTTTAAAGATTTTGAAGATTAGAACTTCATCACTCAGTAGATAGTTATATATCCTAGCATTTTCTTCAGGTATTTTTGGTTAATTATTTAGCTAATTACCCGCCACATATGCCACCACTATATGTGTCTCTGTTTACGGTCACGCAAGACGTGGCAGAGGAAGGAGCGGAACAAAGGCAGCTGCAATTGCACCTTTAATATGCCTCGCTCCTTGCACAGGAGGAAAAGAGAGCCAAGACAGGTAAACAGAGAGTGGGGGGTCGGAGAAGAAGGAGAAAGAGCGCGTTCGGCCGGGAGAGAGCAACAAAGCCTTGCTTGTCGCATTGGCCTTTGTAGTTGTAATTCGCTGTTCAAGGAGCGCGCAACGAGAAGCGCGCAAAAAATAACACACGAGACCGACCAAAGAGAGTGCCAGAAGTGAGTGGGGGGCGATGGGGTCAGGGGCGTAGTGGGCAGTGAGTGAAGAAGGAGCGAAAATAAACGAGTTGCCCCAGCAACAACAACGAGATCCAACAAAAAAAAAAGGGAGGAAAATTGACGCATTCCAAAAACCATTGCTTGTGCTAAGTGTTGTTGTTGTTGTTCGTGTTATTGTTATTGTTGTTGTGTTTTTGTCGTTACTTTGGCTAATACCGGTCTTTACGTTAGCCTCTTACTTACCCCATCCTCTCTCTCTTATACTAATGCATTGTAGTGGCAAAGAGTCGAGGACGAAACTGCTAACCAAACTCCAAACGTAAATCGAACAAAAAGGGAAACTACAAATCAAAAGCAAGCAAATGCAAACGCAAAGGCAAACGCAAAGTCAAACAAATAATGGGTCGCTCCAAGTTTCCCGGCAAACCCTCCAAGTCGATCAACCGCAAGCGGATCAGTGTCCTTCAGCTGGAGGATGATCAGCCGCAGCAACAGCCGGAAACGCAGCCGGACTCCCAACCGGACACCCAGCAACAGCAGCAGCAGCAAACAAGCTCAGGATCCGGTGCCGGGTCCCTGACTGCGCGGGAAAAGGGAAACAATTGTGATAAAGATGAGGATGACAATGCCCCGGGCGGGGCCTCCTCCACGGGCGGCAATAACGCCTCATCCTCCTCTGCATCCAGCTCGGAAAGCACTGGAAACGGGAACAGCTCTGCCTCAGGATCTAGCTCGGGCTCCACCAACGGAGGCAGTGTGAACGGTGCCAGTAGCCACAAAAATGCAGCTAATTCGGACAAGGAGCATCAGGGGGAGGCTAAGGATGGCGACAAGGGCAGAACGAAAACGGCACCCTTGGGTGGAGCAGCGTCCTTGGGTGGAAAATCTTCCAGAACATCCTCGGGATCCTCGGCTTCAGGAGCGGCGTTTGAGAAGTGCGCCGGAGGAAAAGGCGCCAAGCCACCAACTGGAACAGCATCCGGGAAATCATGTGGATCTGGCAGTGTGATTTCCATTGAAATATCTTCTGGAAAACAGTCAGAAGCGGCATCCCCACGAGCACTGGCAGGCCTATCCCCCGGAGCATCGTCTGCCTCGTCGTCGGGATTAGCCTCTCCGGGAGGCTCCTCGTCGGGATCTTTTGCGTTGAGTGCAGCCCTCCTGCGGGCCCGCAAGGGCAGCAACAAGAAGTTCAAGAACTTGAACCTGGCGAGGGCCGAGGTCATGTTGCCCTCCACTTCCAAGCTGAAGATGCAGCAGCAGCAGGAACTGAACGGCCCAGGGGCGGCGGGCAGTGGCTCCAGCTCAGCGCCCTCGCCCTCGTCGGCGGAGACAGCCGGCATGGGACTGGCGAATCCCTTTGCTGGGGAAGCGGGCGAAGATGCGGCCCTGGTAAGTTGATTTCCACCTTTCCAGCTTGTCGGTGTTGTGGCCGGTTTGTTCCCAGGTGTTGCCCCTTCATTTCTCGCTTTATTTATGAATAATTTTAAGCCGCTTTTCCCCTCCGAGTGCAGCACCAGATTTAAGTTGCGTGCAGTACACCCCGGCCCTGGCACCCTTCCTCATCCTCCAGTGCCACAGTCCGATTGCCGCAAATGTAAATAAAGAACCCCTCCAAGTTGGTTACCTATAGTTCTGGTCTGAATACCTCTTGTTGGAGAGCCGCCCCACGCCACTGGATCCATTGTTACCTGGTCGCTTACCTGCTTAATTGGCTTTTATGACGTTTAGCGCTTGCAACTCTGCCACATGTGTCTGCCGCTGGTGTCTGGGCCCCTGCTTATACTGATACTTATACTTATGCTTAGTAACTTGTTTTGCGCCACCGGTCGTCCCTTCCCCCCACATACCCGAACCACCTCACGGTGCTCCCTTCGGACCAGTGGTCCCTTTCCAAAAGCGGCACTGGCTCCTGTTCCTTTGCATGCTTCTGCGTTTCAATTTCCACACTTGAAGAAAAGATTGGTGCTAATGGATGTGATATACTAATATTCAAAAACTTACAGTCCTAACAATTTTTAATTTTAATTTATTTATTTTTTTGAGTATATTAATCAGAAGGCCTAACTAATGAGTCTGCTACTAACATCTCTCTTCCATCGCATTTATGAGCTTGTAGTTAGCGGCATGAATTATTGATTTGGTTGCAATCCCCCTCCCCTGCTCCCTTGCTTCCCCCTCGAGCTGCCACCTGAGAAACCCACTGAACCCTTTTGTTTGTGAACTCTTCCAGAAGCGCAGATTAGCCGACATGCCCCACGAAGTGGCCTCCGAAACCGCTTCCACCAGCTCCGGCTCGGCGGGAAATGATGCGGCGGCGGGAGCGACTACGACAGCGGGGGCTGGGCCATCGGGATCAGCAGCCGGATGTAGTCCCAAGCCGGGACAAGCAGCAGCGGCGACAGGGTCGGGCCCTGGCCCTGCCAAGCAAAAGAAGACGGTGACCTTCAGGAATGTGCTGGAAACGAGCGACGACAAGTCGGTGGTAAAGCGGTTCTACAACCCGGACAACCGCATACCCCTCGTCTCGATCATGAAGAAGGACTCCCTCAACCGGCCGCTGAACTATTCCCGAGGCGGCGAGTGCATCGTGCGTCCATCCATCCTGTCCAAGATACTCAACAAGAGCTCCAACATCGACAAGCTAAACTCCCTCAAATTTCGATCGGCGCCGTCTAGTTCCGGCAAGAGCTCCGAGTCCCCGAATGTTTTTGGCCTGTCCAGGGCGTTTGGGGCTCCCATGGACGAGGACGAGGAGGAGTCTGGTGGAGTCACCTTTCGCCGGAACGACTCACCGCCCGGCCAAAAAATCGACGACGACGACGACGATATGGATGAGGACGAAGATGAAGAAGAGGGCAACCTGGATGAGGAGGACAACGAGCAGGAGGACATCGACGAGGGCGTCTCCGAAAAGAGTGCTGAAACCGACCGGAATGGACGGGAATCCGAAGAGCGAGATTCCGAGGAGAAGCAGCTGGTCATGGACTCGCACTTTGTGCTGCCCAAACGGAGCACCCGCTCCTCGAGGATCATCAAACCGAACAAAAGGTTGATCGAAGACGGTGCAATCAGCAAGAAGTCTGCTCCCAGTTCCAGCGACTCCAAATCAAAGAGCCTCTTCGGAGCTCCTGCTCCTTCCACATCCTCCACGTCAGCAGCAGGCTTCAGCTCGTTCGGTAGCCTTAAATTAAATAGCAATACAAGTGGAAGTGGCAGCGGCAGTGGCAGTGGAAGCGGAAGCGGAAGCTTCGTGCTGCGACAGCCACGACTGCGATTCCAGACGGACAGCAAACCCGTACCTTTTGGCAGTGCAGCTGCCACTAAGAGCTCTTGTCCCACGTCGCCCAGTGCCATTCAAACGCCAGCTAGTTCCTTGGCAATGACCTCGTTCGGTACTCTGGCTACCTCCAGTTCAAGCCCGAACCCCAATCCTGCGGCAGGTGAGTAACTCCGTGCACAGCCCAAGAATTATGATAAACGTGATTGTGCTTTTCAGGATCAGCTGGGAGCAGTACCTGCTCTGTGTGCTCCACGTCGGTCAGCAGCAAGGAAGTAGCCCAGCCCCGCAAGTACGGAGTGGTGGCCTGTGACGTGTGCCGAAAGTTCATGTCGAAGATGACCAAGAAATCCATATCGGCCAACTCGAGTAGTCCCAATGCAGCCGGCTCATCGGGTGGACAGCAGCATCTGCAGTGCAAAGGAGCCGAAGGTAGCGTCGGCATTATTAAAAATGTGTCTCATCCATCTAATCATTTGCGTTTTTCGTTTCAGGATCAGCTTGCAGCATCCTGACGGCCAAGAGTCAGCTGAAGAACTTCAAGAAGTTGTACAAGGAACGTTGCACCGCCTGTTGGCTGAAGAAGTGCGTGAACTCGTTTCAGCTTCCAGCGGCTCATCGGAGTCGATTGAGTGCCATTCTGCCTGCGGCAATGCGGGTAGATGTCTCTTCTCGGGAGGACAAGTCTACAGAACTGCTATCCCCCACCGGAAGCATCCGATTCACGGCCCCATCTGCTCTCAGTTCGTCGTCAGTGGCTGCTTCCACGTCTGTGAAGTGGAAGTCGAGTGGCGACTCGTCCTCGAGTGCCTTGGCCTCGATCAAGTCGAATCCTTTGGCGGAAAATAATGTTACCTTTGGCAGTACTCCACTGCTGCGACCGGCTATCCTCGAAAAGCCCCTCTTCCTGAAGATCAGCAATGCAGCCGACCAAAAACTGGGAGCCAATGAGGTTGGCTGCCCAAGTCCTTCAAGAAAAGCAAAGCAGGACGAGGAGAAGGAAAAAGAAAAGGAAAAGGAGAAAGAAAAGGCTAAGGACCAGGACGTTGGCGACAAGCTACTCAGTCCCACGTTGTCGGCCTCTAAAAAGCCACCTTCGGCAGAAAACCCGATTCCAGAAGCTCAAAAAGAGGAAGCGCAGTCTTCTACAACAACCATGCAAGCTGGTACTTTGAATGGCACGTCTCAGGCCACGAACCAATCTGAAGCTAATGGAGACAGCAATCCCAACTCCAATGCTAATGCCACTTCGTCTGGGGAAACCCTGAAACGCCAGAGGATTGACCTCAAGGGGCCACGGGTGAAGCATGTGTGCAGGAGTGCCTCAATAGTTCTGGGCCAGCCACTGGCCACTTTCGGCGAAGACCAGGAGGCGGAAGAGGAGGCTGAAGTGCAGAAGGAGGCAGTCGTACCTGTGCCATCAGAAAGCTCTGCTCAGAAACCGGAGCCAGTAGTCACTGATGAGAACGATAATTGCGCCAGTTGCAAAACGCATCCTTCGGATGGATCGAACGCCAGTCAAGCTTCCGGTAGTAATCAGGGAGAGGCAAGGAAGGTTGCTCCAGCTGGCAAGGAAAATGTCACGGTGGCCAAGGCAGAACCTGCAGCACCAAGCGTTCCTGCTAAAGTGGCAACAAGAAACGCGACAGTCGCTTCCAACATGAATGTGGTGGCCACTAAGAAGCAGCGGAATGGAGACATAACCAGTAGCTCTGTGACCCAGACCTCCAATCTGTCTCAAGGAAGGAGGACCAAGGAGCAGCGCCAGCAGCGCACGCTGATATCAATCGATTTTTGGGAAAACTACGATCCCGCAGAGGTTTGCCAAACGGGCTTCGGCCTCATTGTGACCGAAACAGTGGCCCAGAGAGCTCTGTGCTTTCTTTGCGGCTCCACGGGCTTGGACCCCCTCATTTTTTGTGCCTGCTGCTGTGAACCGTACCATCAGTATTGTGTCCAGGATGAGTACAACCTGAAGCACAGCTCGTTCGAGGAGACCACTCTGATGGGCAGTCTGCTGGAGACATCAGTGACCGCCGTCGGGTCTTCATCTTCCCTGAATCAACTGACTCAGCGCCTGAACTGGCTGTGTCCGCGCTGCACCGTTTGCTACACCTGCAACATGTCCTCCGGGTCGAAGGTGAAGTGCCAAAAGTGCCAGAAGAACTACCACAGCACGTGTCTGGGCACCAGCAAGCGTCTGCTGGGCGCCGACCGCCCACTGATCTGTGTGAACTGCCTGAAGTGCAAGTCCTGCTCGACGACGAAAGTGTCCAAGTTTGTGGGCAATCTTCCGATGTGTACAAATTGCTTCAAGCTGCGCAAGAAGGGTAACTTCTGCCCGATTTGCCAAAAGTGCTACGACGACAACGACTTCGATCTGAAAATGATGGAGTGCGGCGACTGCCGGCAGTGGGTGCATTCTAAGTGCGAGGGCCTCAGCGACGAGCAGTACAACCTGCTCAGCACCTTGCCGGAGTCCATAGAGTTTATATGCAAGAAATGCGCCCGGAGAAACGAGAGTTCCAAGATGAAGGCCGAGGAATGGCGACAGGCTGTGATGGAGGAGTTCAAAGTCAGTCTGTACAGTGTTCTAAAGCTGCTCAGCAAGTCGCGGCAGGCGTGTGCTCTGCTGAAGCTCAGTCCTCGCAAGAAATTGAGGTGCACCTGCGGAGCCGCCGGAAAACTTCAGCCCAAAGCTCTGCAGTTCAGCAGTGGATCGGACAACGGGTTGGGCAGCGATGGCGAATCTCAGAACAGCGACGATGTGTACGAGTTCAAGGAGCAGCAGCAACGGAATATGAATCAAAACAAATCCCGGGTGGGGAAGTCTCTGTCCTGCTCCTGTCAGCAACCGATCAGCCAGCCGCAGTCCTTCAGCTTGGTGGACATTAAGCAGAAGATTGCCAACAACTCGTATGTTTCCTTGGCGGAGTTCAACTACGACATGAGCCGAGTGATTCAGCAGAGCAATTGCGACGAGCTGGACATCGCCTACAAGGAGCTTTTGAGCGAGCAGTTCCCATGGTTCCAGAACGAGACGAAGGCCTGTACGGATGCTTTGGAGGAGGACATGTTCGAGTCCTGTGCCGGAGGCAACTACGAAGACTTGCCAGATGGTGCAGGAGGATCTTCTGTCTACAACGATCACTCCACCTCGCAGGGAGAGTCCCGTTCCGGAGTGCTAGACATTCCCATCGAGGAAGTGGACGACCTGGGCAGCTGCGGGATTAAGATGCGATTGGACTCAAGGGTCTGTCTATTTTGTCGGAAGAGCGGCGAGGGCCTCTCCGGAGAAGAGGCGCGACTGCTGTATTGCGGTCACGATTGCTGGGTGCACACGAATTGCGCCATGTGGTCGGCTGAGGTCTTCGAGGAGATCGACGGCTCGCTGCAGAACGTCCACAGTGCGGTAGCCAGAGGAAGGATGATCAAGTGCACCGTGTGCGGTAATCGGGGCGCCACGGTGGGCTGCAATGTGAGGTCCTGTGGCGAGCACTATCACTATCCCTGCGCACGGAGCATTGAGTGCGCCTTCCTCACGGACAAGTCCATGTACTGTCCAACGCATGCCAAAAACGGTAACGCCCTGAAGGCCAACGGCTCCCCAAGTGTCACCTACGAGTCCAACTTCGAGGTGTCCCGTCCCGTTTACGTGGAGTTGGACAGGAAACGGAAGAAGTTGATAGAGCCGGTGCGCGTTCAATTTCATATAGGCTCCTTGGAAGTCCGCCAGCTGGGAACCATAGTGCCCCGATTCTCCGACTCCTATGAGGCGGTGGTGCCCATCAACTTCCTCTGCAGCCGCCTGTATTGGTCCTCAAAAGAGCCGTGGAAAATAGTGGAGTACACGGTGCGCACGACAATCCAGAACAGCAGCTCCTCGACTTTGACTGCGTTGGATGTGGGCAGAAACTACACCGTGGACCACAGCAATCCGAATGGCAAGGAGGTGCAATTGGGACTCGCGCAAATCGCACGATGGCACAGCACTTTGGCTAGGAGCGATCTTCTCGAAAGCAATGGAACCGATTGGAACGGCGACTTTGCCAACCAGAACTCGTGTGTTCCACCGGATGAGAACACGGAGGAGGAGCCCCAACAGCAGGCCGACTTGCTGCCGCCCGAAATCAAAGATGCCATATTCGAAGATCTCCCCCATGAAATACTCGACGGCATTTCCATGCTGGACATATTCATGTACGATGACTTGGCCGACAAAAGCGACTTGTTTGCCATCAGCGAGCAGTCCAAGGACGGCACGCAGGCCATGACTTCCCACCAGGCTCAGAGTCAGCAGGGCCAGCAAGCGGGAGGCGGGAGTGTCAGCATCTGCGATGAGGACACACGGAACTCGAATACGAGCCTGGGAAATGCATGGCCGGCGAGCAATCCCGTGGAGGACGCTATGCTGTCCGCGGCTCGTAACTCCAGTCAGGTTCAGATGCTCAAAACCCTGGCCTGGCCGAAGTTGGATGGAAATTGTGCCATGGCAACAGCGATAAAGCGAAGGAAGCTCTCCAAAAACCTGGCCGAGGGCGTTATCCTCACCCTGAGCAGTCAGCAGCGCAGCAAGAAGGAGATGGCCACGGTAGCTGGTGTCTCCCGGAGGCAGTCCATCAGTGAAACATCCACAGAGGCTTCGAGTTCGAGCTCCGTGAGAAGCAAAAGCTTCACATGGAGCGCAGCGAAGCGGTACTTCGAAAAGAGCGAGGGTCGCGAGGAAGCGGCAAAGATGCGGATCATGCAGATGGACGGGGTGGATGACTCGATCACCGAGTACCGCATCATCGCAGATGGCAACCTGTCCACAGCTCAATTCACGGGTCAGTTGAAGTGCGAGAGATGCCAGTGCACGTATAGGAACTACGACGCCTTCCAGAGGCATTTGCCCGGCTGTGAGCCCGCGATGTCCACCAATGATACCGAATCGGAGGTGAACGCGACTGGAACAACCACCAACGCCACTCATCTGAGCGCAGAGAGCTTGAATGAGCTCCAGAAGCAGCTCTTGGCGAATGCCGGTGGCTTGAATTATCTGCAAACCGCTGCAGCTGCCACGACCTTCCCTCAGGTTCAGAGCTTGGGGTCACTGGGCCAGTTTGGCCTGCAGGGACTGCAGCCCCTTCAGTTGCAGCCGCAGTCTCTTGGCAATGGCTTCTTCCTCTCCCAACCCAATCCCGCCCCCAGCCAGTCGAACGGTACGGAAGAGCTGCAGATTTACGCCAATTCGCTGCAAAGCTTGGCCGCCAATCTTGGCGGAGGATTTACTTTGGCCCAGCCCACGGTGACGGCTGCACCGCAGCCCCAATTGATCGCAGTATCGACAAACCCCGATGGCACCCAGCAGTTCATCCAGATCCCTCAGACCACGGCTCCCGCGGCCACCTACCAAACGCTTCAGGCCACAAACACGGACAAGAAGATAGTGCTTCCCCTGTCCACAGCGGGAAAACCGCTGAAAACAGTGGCCACCAAGGCGGCACAACAGGCAGCTGCCAAGCAGAAGCAGCTCAAGTCCGGACACCAGGTGAAGCCCATCCAAGCCAAACTGCAACCACATCCCCAGCAGCAGGCGACGCAAGTGCAACAGGCGCAACCAATCACAGTGATGGGTCAAAATCTGCTGCAGCCGCAGTTGCTCTTCCAGAGCAGCGCGCAGGCGCAGACTCCTCAACTAATTCTCCCCCAGACACAGCCGCAGAATATCATCTCATTTGTCACTGGGGACGGAAGCCAGGGACAGCCGCTGCAGTATATATCCATACCGACTGGAGGAGAATACAAGCCGCAGCCGCAACCCACAGCCACCCCTACTTTCCTGACCACGGCAGCTCCCGGAGCCGGAGCCACCTTCCTGCAAACGGATGCCAGTGGTAACCTTATGTTGACCACAGCTCCAACGAATTCCGGACTGCAAATGCTGACAGCTGCGCCCCTGCAATCACAGCCTCAGGTGATTGGGACCCTCATCCAGCCCCAGACGCTTCAGCTGAGCGGAGCGACGGATGGCAGCCAGCCAGGAGCAAGCCAGCAGTCCCTTATTCTGGGGGGAACGTCTGGTGGTGGAACCACTGGCCTGGAGTTTGCCACAACAACGCCCCAAGTGATCCTGGCCACGCAACCGATGTATTACGGGTTGGAAACCATTGTGCAGAACACTGTGATGTCTTCGCAGCAGTTTGTGTCCACTGCGATGCCGGGAGTTCTGAGCCAGAATGCCAGTTTCTCGGCAACCACTACGCAAGTATTCCAGGCGAGCAAAATTGAGCCAATCGTGGATCTGCCCGCCGGGTACGTGGTGCTCAACAACCCAACGGATGGGACGGGCGCTGGCACGTTCCTGAATGCAGCCAGTGTGCTGCAGCAGCAGCAATCGCAGGATGATCTTCTCCAGAATGCCAACTTCCAGTTTCAGGCAGTGCCCTCGTCGTCCTCATCCGCCACATTGGATTACTCGGCTCCGCTGGTCGTCACGGCCAAAATACCGCCTGTGACTCAAATGAAGCGAGCGAACAGTAACGCCGGTAAGGCGGCTGGCGTGTCGGGGGTGAGCAAGGTGCCGCCGCAGGTGGTCAACAAGGTGCTGCCCACTAGCATTGCCGCTCAGCAGTCCCAGGTGCAGCTGAAGAACACCACCTCTGGCAACTTGAAGCATACGGTTAAGGGCAAGGCGGTGTCTCAAACGGGAACCAATTGCGGAGCTCCACCTAGCATTGCGTCGAAGCCGTTGCAGAAGAAGACCAACCTGATAAGACCCATCCACAAGCTGGAGGTGAAGCCGAAGGTGATGAAGCCGGCGCCCAAGGTGCACGTCCAGAATCATGCCATATTGCAACAACAACAGCAACAGCAGACCGTGCCACAGCAACAGCCCGCGGCCCCAAAGATCACAATAACTCAGCAAAGGATTCCCGTGCAGACCCAACAACAGCAACCTCAGCCCACGCAGTTGCTGCAGATTTCCCAACCACTTCATCAGCAGCCCCAGCCAGTGCATGTGCCACAGCAGCAGTTGCAAGTCCAAGTGCAACCTTCGATGCCCATAATAACCATTGCTGAAGCTCCGGCTCTGCAAACGCAGTTCGTAATAGATCAACAGGAGCTGGTGAACCAGCAGGAGATGGTTAACCGAGCACAGCATTTCGCCGGCAGTAGCACCAGCAACTCCTTGCCCACCAATGTGGTGAACCCCCTCCAGCAACAAGCTCCTCCCACAACAAACATCTCCACGACACGGCCAACCAACAGAGTCTTGCCAATGCAGCAGCGCCAGGATCCGAATCCTCCCACTATCGAGAGCCCAGTGATGCCATCGCCTACGCCTCCGAAGCCCCTCGAGCAGCAGGTGATTCAGCAGATCACCAGCGCCAGTGCTCCCAAGTGCTACATGCCGAAAACTGTGTCGCCCATCTACGAAGCGGAACTGAAAACGGTCACCGGACTGGACAGCATTGTGCCCTCGAACGTTGACTGCGAGATCATGGAGCAACCGGTAACCGAGTCCATCTACACAGAGGGTCTATATGAGAAGCACTCTCCGTCGGACGCCAAAACAGAGCAGCTCATCATCCAACAGCAGCAAAGGGAACAACTTACCCAGCACCTGGCCAACAACAGTTTCCTGCTCGAAAAGCATACATTTGAAGTGGATGCCATGGACACGGACTCCTACAGGGACGACGATCTCGAGGACGAGGACGACGAGGAGGACGACTTCAGCCTGAAGATGGCCGCTTCGGTTGGAAACGACCATGAGATGTCGGACACTGAAGAGCCGGCTGTGAAGGATAAGATCAGCAAGATTCTGGACAATCTGACCAATGATGATTGCGCCGACTCGATAGCTACAGCAACCACCGCGGAGGTGGAGGCCAGTGCTGCAGGCTATCAGCAGATGGTGGAGGACGTTCTGGCAACCACGGCAGCTGCTTCGTCTGCTCCCACCGAGGAGTTTGAAGGTACTTTGGAGACAGCAGCGGTGGAAGCAGCTGCGAGTTACATCAATGAAATGGCCGAAGCCCATGTACTGGAATTGAAACAACTTGAAAACGGGGTGGAGCTGGAACTGACCAGGAGAAAGGGTGAGCCCCAGAAGCAGGAATCGGTTGCCAAGCAGCAAGTGAAAGTTCCAACGGCAGCTGCTCCGGAGCCACCACCGCCTATACGAGAACCTAAAAAGATCAGTGGGCCCCATCTGCTCTACGAGATTCAGAGCGAAGATGGTTTCACCTACAAGTCCAGTTCGATTTCCGAGATATGGGAAAAGGTTTTCGAAGCCGTGCAAGTGGCCAGGCGGGCGCACGGGCTCACTCCCCTACCGGAAGGACCCCTGGCGGACATGGGTGGCATCCAAATGATCGGACTGAAGACCAATGCCCTCAAGTACCTAATCGAACAACTGCCAGGAGTGGAAAAGTGCTCGAAGTACACGCCAAAGTACCACAAACGAAACGGCAATGTATCCACAGCGGCAAATGCCGGACATGGAGGGAGCACGGGCGGTGGCAACGCATCCTTGGCCAGTAACGGAGACCCGCAAGCGCTGCTCGACTATGGATCAGACCAGGATGAGTTGCAGGAGAACGCCTTCGAGTGCGCCCGCTGCGAACCGTATTCCAGTCGCAGCGACTACGACATGTTCAGTTGGCTGGCCTCCAGACATCGGAAGCAACCCATCCAGGTGTTTGTTCAGCCCTCGGATAGCGAACTGGTGCCCAGGTACATCCCTTTTGTACTATTGAAACTCTGAAACATTTACTTATTCCGAAATTTTCGATTGCAGACGGGGAACTGGCAGCAATCTTCCCATGGCCATGAAGTACCGCACCCTGAAGGAGACTTACAAGGATTACGTTGGGGTCTTCCGGTCGCACATTCACGGACGCGGACTGTACTGCACCAAGGACATTGAAGCAGGTAAATAAATGAGTCTTGAAGATTATGTAAGTGTAAACATTTTGTTTCAATTTTTGTTTTTGTTTCAATAAGGCGAAATGGTGATCGAATATGCCGGAGAGCTGATTCGCTCGACTCTGACCGACAAACGGGAGCGTTACTATGACAGTCGCGGCATTGGATGCTACATGTTCAAGATTGACGACAACCTGGTTGTGGATGCCACCATGCGCGGCAATGCGGCCCGTTTCATCAATCACTCCTGTGAGGTGAGTACTTATTTTTAATGCCTTCCGAGTTTTTTTTCCAAATGTGTGTCTTCCAGCCGAATTGCTACTCGAAAGTCGTGGACATTTTGGGCCACAAACACATCATAATCTTCGCACTGCGTCGAATTGTGCAGGGCGAGGAGCTCACCTACGACTACAAATTCCCCTTCGAGGAAGAGAAGATACCCTGCTCATGTGGCTCCAAGCGTTGTCGGAAGTACTTAAATTAGTAAGGGAAGGCAGAAAAAGGATGGGCGCTGGGAGCTTCATCCTTAAAGAATGGGATGGCGTAATTTATTGGAATAGAAAGTAATATTGGGGTTATAATGTGCAACTTGGCAAGGTTCAATGGTGCTCAAGATTGAAAAGAGCTAGATTTTAACGCTGTACAGATATTCGTAGGCTTTTAATTTGTATCTTAAAATGTGATCCGTCTATCCTAAAACATAATTTGTCTAATTTTTATTTTCAGAAAGTTTTTAATTTCCTTAAAGTTCTTTAAAACTTTTTGATAAAAAGAAACTGAAACGCAAAGTTGCTCTGAAACCCAAAAAATTACTTTCCACTCCAATAATTCATTGTCTAATAAAGAAAAATATGAGAAGAATTGAGAAATCACACGGATTGTGAAATGAAACACTTGTAGTTAACGGTTATTTCGATCTATTTTTGGTCAATCGTGATACTTTCATTTTATACCCCAATACGTCTTAAGTAGTTGATAAATAAGAGTTAAACAGTTGATATTATTCTGTATCGTATATCCAGAAGGAAAAGAAACAAAACAGCACATATTAGGCAACGAAAGCAAGCAGACTCCGAGCGATCCGATCGGATGAAAATAACAGAAACTCGATGACGTCAGTATTCAGGGGGAGTAAAATTAATTGTATATTGAATATGTTACGTATTAGCTACTTACCACATACGAATAACGCAAATCAGTTAGCAACCTAGACTAAGGCTCCACAGATTCTATACATAACGGATAGTACTACCACTAAGCTGATAGGGATAGAAGTTGTTGGGCTTAGGCGAGTGAGGGATGAGAAGCGATGGGAGACATTAAAAACGATTACTTACAGGGGCTTGTGTTAGAATGTAAATATAATGCTTATGGATTACAAATATCTATATTATAATATGCCTAAAGTCTAAACCATAAGATACATGAATTGTATAAGAGAAACTATTTTATGTAGAGGTCTGCGTATTTATGTTTGTTAACAATTAACCTACTGACTAATTGATTGAACTACGAATAATATCCGCAAATAATTGCTAACATATAAAAATATAAACGAGAAGGACAGAGGAGGAAACGAAGCATCACCCTTGAAATTATTAAACCATCATAACTTATAATGTACGAACTAATTCGCGCTATTGATTGTATATTTATTTTTTAAATCCTTGTTTTAAGCATGTACATGTAATTCCCTCGATCGGAGTGCAAGCATAATATTAATTTGTAATGCCTAACTTTAGGTCAGCTCCCTTGTATTCTATTAGTTTACCGATATGTATCTTTATGTTACGCTTAAGTATTTGTCCAAAATTGTAACCCCACACTCACATGTAGCAGGCAGGCAGTCAGGCGGTAGATGTATTCCTATCGGACTTGTACAGGCAAAGTTCCATAGCATTTTTGGCAGCCATTCAAGACGCGCGCACTTTTTGCACGCTGTCGAGGAATTTTATATTTTTATTCCCTAAAGAAAAAAGTTTAATAAACTACAAATTAAAATACAATGCAAGACTTTTGTTTCATTCCCTTTTTTACCAGCAACACGAACTCCTCGAACCATGCTTGTATGCAGAATGTAATATACAAATATATATAATAATAATCTAATCGGTTTTGTCGTATTCTTGCCAGGCACGTCTGTGTCTTCCGCGTTCGCACTCCGGTCGCGGCTCATTATTTGGCTCAATCCGCTGCTTGGCATCCTGTGCAGCCCGGGCCGCGTTGTTGGCCGCTTTTCTGGTCTTATCGAAGTCCGACCGGGCTTCGGCCAGTTGGCGCATCAAGACGCTCACTCGCCGCTGAGCCGCTTCCAGGAGAGCTGTTTTATCTGCCACGGATTGGGCCCACACGTTGGACACCTGCTCGGTGGTTTCCAAATTTTCCTTTGCGAGCTTCAGACCCACAGATAGCATTTTGAGCTCCTGCTGGGCCTGACGATTAGCCTTGAGAGCCAGCTGGACATTAGTTTCGGCGGTGGCCAGTTCCTGGTTCTCCTCCTGCACTACCACCTCCGCCTCGTGGACTTCAGCGTCCAGTTGGTCCAGAACCTGACTTTTCCCGTCCAAGACAGCTTCGGCGGCTTTGGCCGCAGCCGTGGCCTTGTCAGCATACTCATTCTTTATTTTTTCGGCTGCTATTTTGACGGCACTAGCCATGTCCTCGTTGGCTCTTTTGGCCTCCTTTGCGGCCTGCATGGCTATCCCGGATGCCCTTGCCTTGGCACCGCTTCCCGGTTTCGGCCTCTTCTGCTTCGTCTGGGATGACTTACCGTCTTGAGAGTGCTCGCCATCCGAACCACATCTAGCACCGGACCCTCCACCCACAAAGTTTACCAGCGGACCTGGTTCGTATGGCTGCAACCGCTTTCGTCGGATTTGTGAGCTTCGACCCGAAACGTTGGCCTCCAGCGAGATAAGCACAACGACAACGAGCCAGCACATGATCATAGGAGAGTCTATCCGCATTTTTTGTCGTAGTCTCGGACATTTTTCCGACTGTCAGACATGTTCTGCCATGTGTCATTTCAGGAAACGTTCCAGAATATGATCTGTTGCCAGGCCATGTGCGTGTTCCTGCTGCTCAACATTGGCGGCATGTCCAGGAGTTATTTCATTCACAAGGTGGGTGGTCGGTCTTGACCAGAGTCCCTCTAATATTTTGTCTTACCTGCAAGGAGGTGCAACTTAATCCAGATTTAGACGTGGCCGGTATATACGAAGCATATAGAGAAAAGAAGGAATGCGGGAGCTCTGGTGGAGGTGGAGGTGGCGGAGCTGGAGGAAGATCAGGTGGTTGTGATGGAGGCGGTAGTGACAAGCCGTGCGGCGCCATTTTCTCCGAGGGTGATGCCAAATCGAAGGCTTCCAGCATAGCCCAAAAGGCCGCCCAGGAGGCAAAGGCTGCCAACGATGCCCAAGTGGCCGCCGGCGAAGCTGCTTCCATGCAAGTGAAATTGGAGCTAGCCGACAGAGCCCTGCAAGCGGCTCGAGCGGCCGAGGCGGCTCTGGCTGGGAAACAGCAGATTGTCGAGGCCCTGGAGCAGGAGCAAGGCGAGGCAGAGGCGGTGGTCAACGAAGTGAACAGGTCCTTGCACAGCACAGCGGCGAATGCAGAGGCCGCCGGAACAGCAGCCAGTGATGCCAAGAACCAATTGAACCAGCTAAGAGTCCTTTTCAATTCTGCATCGGATCAGTTGCGAAACATTGAGGCGATGGCGAATGGGGCTCAGTCCGAGTTGGCCGAGAAGTCTCAGTTGCTGGAAGCCGCCAAAAAGCGGCTCGATACTATTACGAGGCATCTGAACTCCGCTCGGACGGATTTTGACAAGACCAAGCAGGCGGCGTATAAGGCAGCCTGTGCTGCAGTGGAGGCCAAGCAGAAGGCTCAGCGGTCCCGTCGGGGGAACAAGTCTTCCTCCTCCTCTTCCTCATCATCTTCCAAAAACTAGAAACATTGTATTATTGATTTATTAAAGTATATATTTTAGAAAAATGTTTTTGTTCAAAAACATTAAGGAGGTCATCCCGTATGGTGGGAATGGAATTCAAGGAATTGTATTTTTTTGATCTTATATCAAGCGTGGATTTTCGAAGTAGTTTTTGAGAAACAGCAGTTGGAGCAGAATTTTAAACGCGTTTTTCTCAAATGTGTTTTATAAAATTTCCTCCATTATATCTCAAAAACGGCTTAATCGAATTGTAGCACATTAATGTGATTTTTTACAACAAAAAACCCAAAATTTCGCAAATTTGTTTTAAGTTTATCGTGTTTTTTTGTTTAATCTAGATCATTCCGTGTATTTAGGTACATATATAGATTAAACGCCGGAAATTTTTTTGTTTCAAATCCAATCAAATCCAAGCACACGGAAATCCAATCGTAGAGGAAGTTTGAGTTTACTAGGGATATTTAAGGAAATACTTATTTACGAACTTAAAGATATAAACACTTTTTTATTTTTTGATTAACGTTTTTCATATTAGAAAATGAATTTATATATATATGTGTTCTTATGGTCGTTTCAGTCTTAATTTATAAATTATAAATTATAAATTATATAAATTATAAATTATATAAATTATAAATTTTTTCAAATTCTCAAGATTTTTAAGTGTAGAATACTAGTACTAGACTAATACTAGAATAAAATATTCTTAAATTGAAAACAGGTTATCATTATTTTGAATCTGTCTGAGGAACAAAAATTCCATAATGAGCAGGCTTTTTGAATGGAGTTGGACCTGGATAGTTTGAGATATTCCATCGGAATATGCCTGGCTCAAATGCCCTGCTTATCGTTTTGCTGCTGCTGGTTGCACTGCCAAGATTGGAAAGCTTCTATTACCGATCCGCCGAGCCAGTTGCCGGCTGCCTGTCCAGTTTGTACTCAGATGGTAGTGGACTATCTGGAGGCGGAGGCGGAAGTGGGAGCGGTGGCAACAACTGTGGAGACAACAAGGGCGGCGATAAAAATGAAGCCAAAATAAGTTGCCAAGGTGTACTCAAGGGCGACCCAAAGTCGAAGGCTTCAAACATTGCCCAGAAGGCGGCGCAGGAGGCAAAAGCGGCCAGTGATGCCCAGATGGCCGCTGCAGAGGCAGCAGCATCACAGGTCAAATCTGAATTGGCCGCCAAGGCAGCTCAATCCGCGAGAGCAGCGGAGGCGGCACTGGCCGGTAAGCAACAGATTGTGGAGCAGTTGGGTCAGGAGATGACCGAGGCAGAGGTAATATTACAAAGCATTATACATACATACATATATGTTATTGGTTTCATTTCCAAGGCTGTGGTCACCGAAGTCACCTCCTCGCTACAAAACACCCAGTCGAATGCTAACGCTGCCTCCGCCGCCGCCCAGGAAGCCATGATCCAGCTTAATCAACTTAAAAACCTAGTGGTGGCTGCCAGCTCCAACCTGGCTAATATAGAGAATGTGGCCAGCGGAGCTCAGCAGGAATTGGCCGAGAAGACGCAGCTCTTGGAGGCTGCAAAGCATAGAGTGGACAATCTTCAGAAGCAGATGAGCGAAGCCCAACAGGACTTTGAAAAAACTAAGCAGGCGGCCTACAAGGCAGCCTGTGCCGCCGTGGAGGCCAAGCAGAAGGCTCAGAGAACGAGGAGGATGTCCGGTAGGCAGCGGTGGTCCCCTCGGAACTTCTCAAGCAAGTTCTCTGGCGGAGGGGGGTCTAAACTGTAGGGGTAGCAGTTCTCATGTCTCTTGTTTTTATATTTTGTTATATTTTTTTGCACTTAAATTGGTAGATTTTCAATTAAAGATTTGGACCATAAAAAATAAATCCTGCTAATGATTTTTTTTAATTGTAATTACAATTATTTATCTATTTGTTGCAATATTTATTTGGATAAGTGCTTAAAAAACCAAAGTTTATTCCCAATATTTCCAAAAACAAATGATAAATCATAAATATATTATAATTTCATAAATTCAAAATATTTTGTATAATATTTATTTTTTTTAAATGGCATGTGTAGTAAATTTATTTCATAAAAAAATTTTGAATTTTGAAATTTGAAAAAGGGTAGCCAGACACCTAAATGTATGTTATAAAAATTTCCATTGGAAAAATATATCGGCGGGCTCCCGGCCGATATATCGAAAACTAGTGCATCACTAAAAGAGAAGTAATGGAGCCACCATTATGATTTTCGCTCACCACTAGAACATTTCAGTGGCATTTTTAGTGTGGTGGCGTCTAATTCTTCACAATTAGTTTTAAATTAATAGAAAAGAGAGGAAAAGTACAATGCTTAGCCGCAAGCGCCGGGCGAGCAGCATCTCTAGCCGGCAAGATGAGGATCCGCTGCAGTTGGACGACTCCACGCCGGAGCAGTCGCCGGTGCAGCAGACGACGACACAATCGGCGCGAAAAAAGCGGCGCCTTGATCCCGCGGAGCTCTGCCAACAACTCTACGACTCCATACGAAACATTAAAAAGGAGGACGGATCTATGCTGTGCGACACGTTTATCAGGGCACCGAAGCGACGGCAAGAGCCCTCCTACTATGAAGTAGTAGAGAATCCCATTGATTTGCTGAAGGTGCAGCAAAAGCTCAAGACAGATTCCTACGACGATCTGGACGATTTGATGGCCGACTTGGGGTTGCTAATTGGAAACGCCAAGGCTTTTTACAAGCCAGATAGTATGGAGTATCAAGATGCGGTGTCCCTGTGGCAGCACATACAGTCCCAGCGACAGCGCATCCTAGAGGCTAACGGACTGGCAGAGGAGGAGCCTCGCAGCAAACGCATCTCGCGGCAGGTGCGTAGGCTAACCAGCAGCGTGGAGCCAGGCGGAGACGGAGATGACGACTATAACCAGTATGAGGAGCTCTTTGCTTCTGTGATGACAGCCACGGATCCGGTGGGCGACCGCTCCATGCATCGCATGTTTCAGTTGTTGCCCTCCAAAAAGATCTACCCGGACTACTATGACGTGATCGAGCATCCCATTGACTTGCGCCTCATTGCAACGAAGATTCAAATGAACGCCTACTCCTCACTCGTGGAGATGGAGCGGGATCTGCTGCAGATGACCAAAAACGCGTGTCTTTTTAACGAGCCTGGTTCGCAGATCTACAAGGACGCGAAGGCACTGAAGCGCATATTTACGCAAAGGCGTATAGAACTAGAGTCGGGGAAAGGAAAGATGTCTAGAAGGATCAAAAGCCTGTCCAGCGCGGCTATTGCAGGTACGGCACATAGCACTTTCTCAACGTAAATAATTTTTAAAATCCTTCTTATTGTGTTACAGCTCTCAAAGAAGAAGTGGACAGTTCGGACGATGAGGAGACGAGTAAAAAGGGAGAGGGTCCCATGTGGGCGCTCTTCGATCATTTGTACAACGCTCCCGGTACTTCGGAGCATCCCGGAGTCACCGGCCCGCCATTGGGGAACTCACTTTGGAAGTTGCCAGTGCGTCGCTTTCACCCGGAGTACTTCGAGCTGATCAAACGTCCAATCTCGATGAGTCAAATCCATACCAAACTGAAAAAGGGCGACTATGCGAATATAAGCGATCTCACCGCCGATCTGTATCTTATGCTGGATAATGCCAAAAAGGCTTTCCCCTCAACCCATAGGACCCACAAGGATGCTATAAAAATGCTTAAGCTGATGAATGCCAAGCTGGTGGAGGAGTCGCTAGAGGAAACCAGCGACATGGATGAAGACGATGTGGATGAGATGGAGGCGGAAATCTTCACCGCCGTGCAGCCGGAGAAGCGGAAACCCGGTAGACCCCGCATAAACTCCAACTCTAACTCGAATGCGTCCCATACGCCGAACTCGAACTCACCAAAGTCCAATCGCATCGCCATTAATGCGGCCATCAAAAAGAAAATCTTAAGCATACAGAAGTATCTCGTAGATTATTCGGTGGGCAATCGTCGGCCCATCGAAATGTTCATGGAAAAACCGCCCAGAAAGATCTATCCCGATTACTACGATATTATCCAAAGCCCCATCGATATGAACACCATTGAGCACAACATTCGAACGGATCGGTATGCCACTGTGGAGGATGTGGTGTCGGACTATCGTTTGATGTTCTCCAACTGCCGGCAGTACAACGAAGAGGGTTCCAACATCTACGAAGATGCCAACACCCTGGAAAGGGCCCTGAACGATAAGCTCAAGGAGTTCCCCGGATTGGTGGAGGTGAAGAAACCCCTCCAGAAGTACAGCAAAGTGGGAAGAAAGCCGAAAGCAGCCTTGATCACTGACCGACTGTGGCAGTTTTACGAAACTGTTAGAGAGTACCAGGAGCCAAAGGGAAAGAGGCAGCTGTCGCTGATCTTTACCAAGTTGCCATCAAAAATCGAATACCCAGACTACTATGACATCATAAAGGACCCAATAGACATGGAGCGCATAGCTCAGAAACTCAAACAAGGAGCCTATGAAAGTTTGGATGACCTGGCTGCGGATTTTCTTCTGATGCTGGAGAATGCGTGCAAATACAACGAGCCCGATTCGCAGATCTACAAGGATGCTCTGGTGCTGCAACAGTTGACATTGCAGCTAAAGCAACAGCTGCGCACGGAAAGAGACTCGCTTCCAGATGTCCCGTTGGCAGTTCAGGAATTGTTTCTTACTCTTTTCACCACTCTGTACAACCACCAAGACGAGGAGGGGCGCTGCTACTCCGATTCTCTGGCGGAGTTGCCGGAATACGATGAACAGGGCGATGTGCCAAAGATTCGGGGGATTTCTCTTGACTTGGTAAAGCGTCGGTTGGACAAAGGTGCCTACAAACGATTGGATATCTACCAGGAGGATATCTTCGCATGCCTAGAGCGGGCACGAAAATTGTCGCGTACGGACTCCGACATATTCCAGGTAAGAAAAAAGGGAAATAAATTTTGAAAGATGTATAAAATATGAAAACTTACTAAATTATTAAAATGTTGTAGGACTCTATTGAGCTGCAGACGTATTTCATACGCAAGAGGGACGAACTTTGCAAGGACACGTTGAGTTCGCCTGCGCTTAGTTTTTCTTTGGAGCGCTTGCTAGCCGATGTGGAGGTCATGCGTCAGCAAAAAGCCCAACAGGAGGAGCAGGATCAAGAGCAGGACAAGGAAAAAGACGAATTTAACGCTGCCAAGGGCGAGAGCATGACAATTAATCAGCAAGTCTTCTCCCCCGGCGACTATGTGTATGTACAAATGCCGGAGCATAAGATCCCCTCCATAGCCTGCATCGAGCGACTCTGGACATCGCCCACCAACGAAAAACTTATGCAAGGATCTATATTTGTACGACCTCACGAAACCTATCATGTGACGACCCGAAAGTTCCTCGAAAAGGAGGTGTTCAAAACCAGTATCTCGCAGACCATATCCATGGACAAGGTTTTGGGCATGTGCTGTGTGATGCATATCAAAGAATACATCAAGATGCGACCAGACAGGCTGCCCGAGAAGGACGTGTTCGTGTGCGAGTCGCGTTACAACATCCAGGGTCGCTGCTTCAAGAAGCTCAAAAACTGGCCCCCGGCTCGGGAGGGCAGCTCAGTAAAATTCGTGCCGCGGGAGCAGCCACTGGAGCTTAAGCGGGTTATGTCCGTGTTCAAGGAGCGCATCGAGAAACACAAGGGTGAGCTCGAGGAGCTCAAGCTTCAGGAGACTTTGGTCGAAAAGGAGAAACCAAACGTCTCCTGCGACCCCCCACCGAATGCAGAGCCAAATAGCACCTACTACCAGCAATACAACACCGTCTGCAGCGGGGCCATCAAAACGGGTGACTTTGTTTACGTCGCCACCCAGACCGGCAAACAGTCGGTGGCTCAGGTCCAGCAAATATGGGAACAGAATGGCAAATCCTACTTCAAAGGTCCTTGGTTGCTGCCGCCCGCCGAAGTTAATTATGGACTGGCAAAGCAGTTCTTCCGCCAGGAACTTCTACTAGGCACGGTGGAAGAAGTTAGTCCAGTTGTTGGTATCGTAGGTCGCTGTGCCGTGTTGGAGTATGGCGACTTCATTACCTCGAGACCCACGGAGATACCCGAAAGCGACGTGTACATTTGCGAATCGGTCTACGATGAAGTGAAGAAGGCTATTCGTAAACTCGTTGTTGGCAACATGCGCAAATTCCAGCACAGCCCTGCAGTCACAGAGGATGAGACTTTCTACTTTAAAACGCCCATCAAGCCGGGCAAGGACGTGAAGAACGAGATGAATGATCTGGGCATGCTTGAGGACTCCATGGACGGCGACACACCGTCGCTGAGTTCGGACATTGCCGCCATGTCGTCACCCGCTCCGTCGGTCAACTCCACGCCGCTTACATCCAAGATAAAAGCAGCAAAGGCAGCCAAAAAGTGTCTCACCGGTTATATTCTGTACTCCAGCGAAGTACGAAAGAGTAAGTTGCACTGGAAAACAGTCTCACATAAAAAATTGTTATTAAATTTGTATTCTTTTGATTTTAGGCATATGCCAGAGCAATCCTGACGCCTCCTTCGGGGACATTTCGCGGATGGTGGGCACCGAGTGGAAGAATCTCCCCTCCAGCGTCAAGCAGACCTGGGAGGATCGAGCCAGCAAACAGAATGAGGAGACGGCAGCCATGCGTCGTGAAATGGATGGCGACATTCAGAACAGCGCCAGTCCTTCGCCGCAAGTGTCGCACGACACCGTCGGGCATGGACTAACCTTCGAGTGCCAGTGGGACAAGTGCGACTTCCAGTTCGAGGAGATGTCCGATTGCATGGAGCACTGTATGTCCGATACGACAGGTCACATACAAAGGCATCCACAGGCAGGCATGGATTTCGAGTACGTGTGCTTGTGGCGCAACTGTCCGCGTATAAAGAAGTCCACGCAGGCCTTTCCCAATGTCCTGCGACTCATAAAGCACGTGCGCGAAGTTCATCTGAGCAAGTGTGGCAAAACTTTGGGACCGGGTGAGAGGAGCAAAAACTACATACCGCGCCGGCAAAAGCACGGCCCGTTAGCCACCGCTATGCCCCTCCCGTCCAGTAACTCGCCCCGTAATCTCGATGCAGTGCACCTCCAACAACAGCAGCATCAGCATGTAATCCATCAGCCGTTGCACCAGCACCAGCTGCAGCAGCAGACACTCGTTCTGGGTCCGCCGCCTGAGCCGCTGTTCGTCACCGTGCCGCCACGCACCACTCGCGTCATCCACTCCGAGGCGTACATTAAGTACATTGAGAGCCTGCAGACGGGAAGCCACCTTAACGTGGCCACCTGCAACAACAACTGGCGACGGGCGCTGACCCACGTCACTCCGGCGCAAGTGGTGGCCAAAAATCCGCTTCCGGAGCACTGGCTGGGACCCAATCTCCGCGACCAAGGAAACGTGGTGCAGGCTCTGTGTCATCTGCGAAACTTCATGCTGGACGACGTACTGCAAATTCGACGCAGTTGCAGCTAGGCAATATTGATCAATAATTAAGCCCAAAGCGTTTCAAGTTAATGTAAAAATATAACAGAAACAAATCATGTGTGTGAATTACAATTCATATTTGTTAAGATCCTTAGTTCCACTATAATATGTACTTTATTCAAATTTTAAAGTAAAACTCCCTAATCCCTACTTTAATCTGTAGTCCTGTGTCATTTTGATAAACTGTTGGGCCCGAATGTGTCTTTAACGGCAGCTTTTAATAAAATATTGTTTTATTTTGTATTCCCTTTGAAGGTCTTGTGGCCGCCTCTGTTCTGGTAGTTGTTGTTATCAGTTTTGGACCCATGACGACATAGCAGCGCTGGGCCCCATTTATTTTTCATGTGTTTTGTTTTGCTACGCAACTACGACAACAAACCGGTTTGCACGCATAGAGTCACCTAGTTATTTTGCGGTGCTTATCTAATTGGCCTGCTCAGAAGTGCTCAGCGCCTCTCCGGGGCGCTCTTTTAGAATTCGGCGAGTGGATTCCCCATACGCCGCTGCTGGTCATCGCAAACAGTCGAAGTCTAGCGGCCGCACACTGCAGACGCTATCAGATACGCCGCATACCCAAGTATTAGCCACCAAAGGAGCAAACATGTCGGAGGGCGAGTCAAAGTTTGGTTTCAAGGATATGGAGAAGGCTCTGGAGACGCTGAAGTTGTTGGAGAGCCACGACATGCAATACCGAAAGCTGACAGTGCGCGGTTTACTGGGCCGGGCCAAGCGCGTCCTAACAAGTAAGTATATTTAAGGATTCCCTAGGATCCCCATCACATGATACAAAATATTCCCCCTAGTGACCAAGGCGGAAGAGAAGCTGAAGAATATCAACGATGCTATCGGTGTGTTTGAGAAATGGCTGGACGAGAATGGCGGAGGCGCCTCCAACAAAAATACCAAAACTGATGGCGACGACAAGGTAGAAACCGTTCCCGGTTTGGGATTCAAGGATAAGGCGGCCGCGGAAGCAACGCTGAGGTAAGCCCCCAGGCTATCATTCTTGTCTTCATGCTAATTAGCCGGAGACCTTCAGCCCAGGCAGCCAGCGACGACGTCAAATGATGTCATGGCACAGTTTTAGAGTCGAATTCGGAAGTCTCATTAGCTTCATAGACATCGCAGCGCTCTTCTCTTAAAATCGAGAGTGTGCCTCCTAAACGATTGCGATTATATAGGGTTGCTCCCAAAATATGATCAGGGTAAATGTCTGGAACTAAATGAAACTATCTATAGACACGTAATAGACTAGGTATTTGATAAAAAATGAATATAGTCCAAGAGGTTGTATAGTTTGAAACGTTTTTCAAACTTTTTAAATGCCAATTCTCTTTACCTATTTGAAAATTATTAGTATTGCCCTCTGAACGTATCGAGCCACCCCGAGAACCGAATATATGCGCACATTCCACAGTTTGTATTAAAAATATTTATATATGCAAATCACATTGCAGTATTTTGGCCGAGCGAGACCCGGACTACCAGAGATTGGCAGTCAAGGGCCTGATTGGCAGCTCCAAGCGGGTCTTATCCGGCACCAAAAACGAGGACAAAATCAACGCCATCAAGGAGGGAGTGCAAGTGTTGGAGGACTTCCTGGAGAAATTCGAGGCCGAGAACCGGATCAAGGACAACCGTGCCTATTTACCGCTGGCCGTGGTGAGCAAGCTGCCGGAGCCACAGGACGAACTGGCCAGTGAGTTCCTGGCGGCCTATGGCGGGCCCAAGGCCAAGGGAAACTACAAACACCTGCGCACCATGTTCCCCAAAGACGATGAAGCCACCAGCTGGGACATTGTTCGCAATCGCCAACTGGCCAAGTTGCTGGAAAAGATCAAAAGCGAGGAAGCGAAGCTTTTCGACCCCGAATCTGGAGCTCCCACTGATCTCCATCTGCAGCTCATCCACTGGGCGTACAGTCCGCAACCAGACAAGCTGAAGCAGTACGTGGAGAAGCTGGCCAAGAAGACCCCGGAGAAGCGAAAGCAGGGTAGCAGCAGCAGCTCCAATGAGTCCTCGGGCAGCAGCAAGGGCTCGGATGAGGAGGATGTGCCCAAGAAGAAAAAGAAGACTGAAGAGTGAACTCTAGACCTGGAAGGGCTAGCCACCATTTCTTTTGACAAACAAAAACAGTTTATAAAGTTCTGTCCCGGTTTTCCAGCCAAGGGAATCTGGCGGTAATGGAGTAAGTTTTTTATAATCGTTATGCTTTAGTCGAAGAATTGAATATTTATTGGAAAAAAAAGATTAATCAACTTAGTTTTCGGAAACATGAATGTTCTGCTCTTCCATATCCGCCAAATTTCATTGGTACTGCCAATCGAAACAGGTTTAATATTTTATTTAAGTAACTCAACCTCAACGCAAACTACTATTAGTTGTGGACACATTGTTGTTTCTATATCTCCGCTATATACACATATGAACATCTATGTAGGCGTGTAAGTATGCTATATTTAACGTCGTATATAGTACCATACGCATATGTGGTTCTGATGAGATCGGTGACTTTGGAATCAATAAACTTTCTTGAACAGCGTACTTCCACCCGCTCATCGTGCGCCAAACTCCATTTAATACACACGCAACTAGATTACACAATGTACACGAGATTTGGGCACGCCCACTTGGCCGCATTCCCACGCTCCGCCCACACCAGAGCTAATACTTGTGGAGAGTGGCGGCGTCATAGTAATCCGACTTGGCGACTCGAGAAGATTGCGTTTGGGAGTCGCCCGTACTTGGCGGCGTCTTGGCCAGCGCGAGGGTCAGTTGGTGTTGGTCGCCCTTGCTGGATCCGTTGGTCAGGTGGCCGTATGCCATGTTGAACAGGGCATCCGGATCGCAGACAAACCTGTAGACATACCGCTCGCCGTTCACCTTCTGCATGATGCCCTTCTCGTAGTAGTAGCGCAGGCTGCGGGATAGCTTGTCGTAGTTCATGGCGGGGCGGTTCTTCTGCAGGCCCCACCGTCGAGCCACCTCCTCCGGCTCAATAAGCTTGAACTCCATGCCGCGACCTGTCCAGGCGATGCAGCTGGCACTGGGTTATAATTGGGAAAGAAAATAAGAGGAATTTACAGATAAAAAGTTAAGGTAAAGTAAGATAGATTTTTATACCCTTGCAAAGGGTATTATAATTTTGGTCAAAAGTGTGCAACGCAGTGAAGGAGACATCTCCGACCCTATAAAGTATATATATTCTCGAGTATATATATTCCCGGGATCGGTCGACTATATCCTATTGATGCCATATAACTGATTGATCGGAAATGCTATAACTTCGTTGTTTTTCAAGTTAAAAGGATGGGACTTTCTGTGCATTCGAATTTGGGCCAACTTATATGATCTGCCAAATTTCATAAGGATCGGCCGTCTATATCCTATAGCTGCCATATAACTGATTGATCGGAAATGCCATAACTTCGTTGGTTTTCAAGTGGACTGCGACTCAACTGCAAGGGTATATAAACTTCGGCTCCGACCGAAGTTAGCTTTCCTTTCTTGTTTTAGATTCTGTTAGATACAATTACAATTTTTTTTATGAATTCTGCTTAAAATCGGATGGTTATAGGCAGAAACATTCTTTCAATTTTAAATCAAGAAGATTTTTCATATATTTTGAGGAAGATTGATAGAAAATCGATCTTTAATCTTCTAAGGTCTCTTGCTTAAGAATCAGATGTCATCCTTCGATGATATGCCCATAAAATCTTAGAATTCCTGAATAATTGCAAAAATTACAGAAACTTTAAAAACTAAAAAAATTGTTTTATTTTAATGGAGGTAGATAGAGATCTTCAACATTTTGAGGTATCTCGTTTAAGAACAGTATTTATGGCAAAGATAGAAAATTTCGCTATTAATTGCATTTATCTTCTAATCAAGAATTTTTAAATTTTCTAATCAAACTTTAAAAATATAGAAAAAAAGCAAAATGTATTGTACATTTTTATCCAAACCGATAAAAAAAATACAAAGTTTGTATTTTGATGAAAGAGAATTTTCCCTGGGACGATTCTATTCAGTTTTAAAATTTTTATTGCCCCTTTTTAGATTTTGATTAGTTTCACGGCTTACCTCGTAGTAGGCTCATCCAGAAGAGCCACCAGGAACTGCCAGAGCTGCAGCGACCCCCGCCGCTGGCTGATGGTTTGGCCATTGCTGCTGGTGGAGATTCCGTTGCTGGCGTAAAAGTGGTCCAAGCGCAGCTCCGCATCGCTGGACGTGGTTGAGTCCACTACACTGGGCCTCAAGGATGCCGGATAGGTGGAGGATATGGTGGCGTTGTAGGGACCGTTTTCGTACTTCAGATCCGCGTCGCTAGCCACTGCCGCCACCGCTGCTGCCGCTGCCGAGGTTGGCGACAGGTCACGATAGACGGCAGCATGGGATTGCGATTGGGCCTGCTGTTGGTGGGCGTAATGAGGGGGTGTGGCATACACTGCAGAACTAGATATGACCGCCGTATGGCTAAACTTGAAGGCGGATGCGGCGTGCAAGGGGGTTAGGTGGGTCAGGGCCTGCTCTGCCTGCTGGTGGTGTCCATGTCCGTGGTGATGATGGTGCGGGTGAAGGGCCGCAGCATGTTGCAATTGCTGCTGTTGCAGTTGTTGGTGCTGGTGTTGCTGCTGCTGTTGCTGGTGCTGTTGTTGCTGCTGCTGCTGATGTTGCTGTTGCTGCTGCGCCGCCGTCGTGGTGGAGTCCGCGTGCTCGATCTTCGTGTGGTGCTGGAAGTGCTGTCCCGAGGTGACGTCACTGCAATACGCAGCAGCAGCTGCAGCGGCAGCGGCGGCGGCAGCAGCAGCGGCTGCGGTGGCTGTTTCTGGAAAAAGGATACAAGCCAGAGTTGGCAGGAGCTGTATAAAATCCTCTTTCATGCATGCTTGGGCAATGTCTCGACAGGACAGGGATGGGTGCTAATTACATGGCTATTTTGAAATACCTTACTTCTGGACCCTATTAGTATTTCATTTTATTTATATAAATTTTAAAAATCATAAAACATGTGGTATTTTAGCTTTAAATTATATTTTTTTCATAAATCTATTAATAAGACTTAAAAGTCTACTTAAAGCCCTTTGGATTTCTAAACAAATTGAGGTGCAGATTTTAGTGTTCCTTTTTTCTGTTAAATTTTTTTAAGTCAATTTTTTGTAGGGTATTAGGAAACTGAAAAATCACGTTTCCCATTGCTTTGCCTTGTTTATGTGGCTCTTGCTTCACTAAATGGCCAAGGTATTTAGCAGCAATTAATAATTCAAGCAACCCTCTCGCCCACTCCCGGCCGAGGCTGCAAAATGCTCAATATGCTGCAATTTAGCGGGTAGGTTGGACTGGGGGTAAACAAACCTCCATCCACAACGCCACTCCGGAGTTGCCCTTTTCATTAGGTAGTTAGGTTACTCCCAGGGCAGCCCCACCCCCACTTTTTTGCACCCCCCTTTCACTCTCGGCGCGACTCGACGCTGGGCGCATTAAAGATTCAGGAGATACCTCTGCATAATCCATGAGCAAGTGTCGACAAGTAAAAACATCATTGTCGATAACAACAACGAGCCGCTCATGGAAATGAAGACCTGTTGGCCCGGCCCAGTCGTACAGAGAGAGAAAAGCCCTAGGACAATCTATCCTATCAGTTTTCGAATCAAAATCAAAGTTCTCTAAGTGTCGAAGTGCACTAGCTGGTGGGCGGGAGTTGGGATGGCTTCAGCTTCTTGTTTGGTGGGGTGGATGGATGGATCGACACAAACCACTCAACGGCGGTCCCGTGATTGAGCTGCTTGTTCGACTGGTGGCACTGCTGCAGCCACCCCACGGCTGCCGCCCACCGGAGGCTAACTAACAGCATCTGATACATGCCCCTCGAAATTGAATTCCACGCTCATGCCGCCGCCGAGTCGCCAATTGGATTAGCGGTTACTAACACCGGCGATATTGTTATTGTAAATTATGCGCACAATTTCTTGCATTTTGCTTGAAAAAATATTGGAAAGAAATGAGGTTCGTGCTCGCACTAAGAAATTCAAACAAATTGATTTACGGACTAGCTATCAGATGTATGAATCGCGGCGGCATCATAATTTTAATAAATGATGAACGGAGAGAGGGCGGGAGGACGGGAGGATGGCTTTAATAATTTCTTTTCATTTTTCAGTCTTAGGGACTTACCTTCGTCGCTCTTTTTCAGAATGCCCGCGGGTGGCGATGATGGAAATCTGGTGGGAGCATAAATCAAGAATATTGAAAGCGCATGAATCGAGGAGCAGTAGCAGCCGCAGCAGAGCCTGATTGACTTAAATTTGACTTGTCTTGTCAGGACGAAGTTCAATCTGGTTTGGCCAGCTTACCTGTAGCAGTACGGGTGCGGATGCGGATGTGGGTGCGAGTGCGGATGCGGATGCGAGTGTGGGTGGGTCACAGCGGGTATGTCGAAGAAAGTGGATGTTCTTTCATGGCGCACGCCTTTGACATTCACTGCAGATACCAAAGAAATGGGAGAGAAAAACAAGTTCCTGTTACTTCTGAGTTACAAAAACTGAGGCTAAACGGAGCTGCCTCCTCGACATCCCATCGCCGTAGTCGTCTACTACGAGGTGGCCTCGACTTTTGTTAGGTAATATTTTATATTAACGCACACGCCGGGATGTCTTTGAGGACACAAATCGAGCTTGTCACATGCACTTGACTTGGCCATAATCGAATGCCAGGATGAGTTCTAGACTAGATAACAAAAAATGGATTTTCTCAAGCGGCAGAATAAAGTTTCAGGCAAAAATGTAATAGCTTATAAAATATATGTTTGCTTCTTTAAACTTAAAATTAAAAAAGATACAAGTTTCCAATCCTGACTGCTCCTGACTGCCATATCTAGGATGATGTTTTTCGTCCTAGGGCTCGGCACGCGCCAACGCTGGGCCAACGCCTCACTTTTGTTTTATTAATAAAAAAACTTATAAAAACAAACTAAGCTAATACAAAGCCTCCAGGCTGCAGCCCGGGATCCTAACTTCCCCCGTCACATCCGCAGCTATTGCGATAGCGAATAACCCAGCTCCCCATCCACAAATTTGGCTTATATTCCACCACCCCCCTCCCCTATACCCACTCCCTTTCCCCCCCCCCTATTCAACCCCTCTTTACTTTCCCTCTCCCTTCCCCTTCTCCTTTTCCTTTCCCTTTCCCTTTCCTTTCCCTCTCTCTTTCCCTTCCCTATAAACCCCCTCCCCTTCCCCCCCTTTCCCCCCCATTTTTTTCTTCATCCCCTTCCCATCCCTATTCCTATTCCTCTTCTCTACCCCAATACCAATCTAACCTACCCCATATTCATATACCTACCTCCCAACCACTACTTCTCCTTATATTTCTATTCACCCATCACTACACTTCCCTATTATTATTATTATTAATTACTTCATTATCATTCACCTTCATCCACCTCATCTAACATCCCTCACTATTTTCAACCCCCTAACTCCCAATACTCCCACAAATAAATCCCCCCCCTCCCAAAACAATTCCCAAAACCACCTCAAATAAAATAACTCCCCACTATTCTCACCAACTTCCCCCACCCCTCCCCACACCCACCCCAACCCCCTCTCTTCCCAATCACCCTCACTATATTCTTACACCTTACCTCTTCCATCAACCCTTCCTCCTAATCTCATCATTTATTCTTCTCATCTCTCTACCTCACCCTTCCCTCCCCATTCTCCTTCCTCTTCTTCACCTTCTAATACATTCCCCATCCCATTCCCCATCTCTATATCCCCTCCACCTTACCCATCATATTCCCACAATCCTCACTCCACCTTATATCATCCTCATTTTTCATCTTCACCATTCCAATTCACCTCCTTCCCCCTATTCCCATCCCCCTTCCCCCCCCTATACATATTAACACTACTCATACAATTTTCTCCCAATTACCCAGTCCCAAGTGGGAATGATGGTGATGGTGGTGGGGATGCGGGTGGGAGTGGTCCAGGTGCGTGAGCGTCTGCTGGAGCTGCTCCAAGTGCGTCTTGGCCTCGCTGTAGTCGCTCTGGAAAATAAGGAAATGAGACAAGGCGCAGCAGGAAATTGTCATGAGTCTGGCTTTTGCATGGGGGTTTCACGTCTTGGCCAAATTAGTTGTCGATTTGGGCAAATCCTTGAGGGGGGAAAGAATGCCACAGCAACTTAAGGCCTCTTTAAGTGACTTTAAAGCACCCTGCTGGGCGCACTGAAGCCACCCGCGGCTAACAGGTTGCAGAGACAATGGACACACGGCCAGCTCGTCACATTGACACAGTCAAGTGAGTGGAAGTCGTGGCAATTAGCTTAACAGCTTCTGCTGCGGCTTCTTTTCCCGGGTGTCAATTGGCCGCTTTCTGTTGTTCTTGGCCATTAAGTAATGAGCCATTGTCACCGGCCAGCTACAACTGGACCCTCATATGACACCCAGCCAGTTGGCTGATATGGGGAACTGGTGTACTAATGCATGTATGTTGCTGCCATCTCCAACTGTGGTTTATTGACATTGGTGTACATTTAATGAGCGGAGCTCCGAGGTTAACCTTTGTTTATGGTCGTCACTCGCTCTCTCCGGCTCCGGGCCGAGACTCCCCGGCTCGTGGCGCTCATTAACTGCGGCAGGGATTTCACTTTTTTTCATGGGGGAAATTCGGTGACAGTCGTCTTAATCACATCTTGCAGGCTGACATCTTTGTTTCTAATATATTGGCGACTTAGAGCTACTTGGCTTTGAAACAAATTACTTATAGTTAAAATAGAATTGTTTAGTTCATTTTGTTTGTTTGGGTTTCGAATAATTTAACACGTCAAGTCGAGCCGAAGACAGGCTCCCATTGCTTGTTTTTGGAACCTACTTTTTGGCCTGCTTGGTCCGACATCCCAAAGCGCACCGAGCGAGCTGTTCCCATTCCACATCCCTTCCCTGACATTTGAAATCTGGAGCAGCAAACGATCCGCTGCATCCAGTGCGATGTGCACCGTCGCATTCGAGAACCATTTTGTGCGATAGTTACCCTTAATTATGGGCTGTAATCGTTGCCGGCTTGTTTCGGCTCTATCGGCTCAGCTGCGGAGGCACCTCCTCCAATCTGGTCTCCATCAGATAGAAACGCAGAAAGCGGCACCGTCCCTTCCCCTTTAGCCATTCTCTTTTGGCCAGAAGAAGAAATGCAGAAACTGATTTTTGGTCTTTCTGCTTTCTCCCCCAGCACTCGAGAGTTATGTAAATCTTGTGGCATTAACGGACAAAATACGTGTATTTGGCAACTTACACACATCTAATGCCGCTTCCGCTTTTTGATCGCTCACATTTTTGATAAATTGCAAAATATGTCACCGAATTGCGTTTGCTAAGTGCAAGCAAACAATTTGTCAAATCAAATTACCGCAATTATTTAGTGTAACTGTCATGTGCAACTATCTGAAGAGGCAGACACACGGGCAAAGGCAGCCAGCCAAGCGATGTCACCTGCCACACGTGCGCATGTGCAACAGGGGAAGTGTGTATTTTCAATTTTGTATGAAGCAAACCGACGGAGTGATCACTCTTTAACAAAATGATGATTTCCGTATTTATTTATGGAGTGAAATAGTGATTTTTGGTATTAAATGAGAGCTCAATGGGAGGACAAAATTAATTAAAAACTTCCTAAATCATTGAGAGACTTTGTTCCTTTTCAATTGGATCTGATTAGGTTGATCTGATAAGATCATAGTATACCCACCAGTATGATTGTGCTTTACATGGAAAATACCCTTTAAAGGTTGCGGTACTTCGGACTCCCCCATTAGGCCCTAATTTATATGCCCAATTGATGCCAATTACAAGGGCAATTCCAAAAACAAACTGTGGCGGCGGTGAGTGATTCATCCGACGGATTGATCAACTTTGAACCCATGCTGAACAATAAAAAGAGACACAGAGATTACAACGCATGCGCAGCCGCAACTGACATTACGAAACTTTTTCTCGTGTTTACTCCTAAGGTATACTATATAGTATATAGTATGTCGGCTGATCTACTTTGCAGCAGCCAGGGGCGGGGATGGGGACAAGGGCGAGGCGGTGGGAGGCCCGACAGAAGACAATGCTTTTCTTTTTCAAATTGTTTTAGTTGCCTTTTCGTTTCCACGCAGAGGTGCGTTGTGTTGCTCGGCTTGGCTGATTTGGACTCCGTCGCCAAATGTGACTCTGTCTCTTTTCTAGCCGCGATCCAGCTCGTGCTTGGGTACGTCGTGGAAAACACTTTCACTGCCACATGAAGAGGCACTGACACGGTCTTCTTGTGGGTGCTGTGGCAATGGAAGCGCGACCGAGCCAGTTTCTCGCTCTGCTTGGGCCCTCGCATTTTCGGTTCAGCTGCCCGCGAGTTCGGAGGTGTTTTCAAAGAGCTAAAGGATTTATTTTCTAACCAAAGCCCGAGCCAAAGCCATCAAGGCAGCATCATCAAGTCCTATAAAGGATTAAACAAAAACCTATAAAATAAAAGGGAAACAAATCTCAAGGGAATAAGTTTATTTACAAGTTTTATTGTTTACAAAACCGATCCATGTTTACAAAACCACAATGTCGGAATTCGTGAGCTGGCTGCACTTTCTGCTGCCCCTATGGGCTCTGTTGCAAGGTAAGCTCCTTTAGCCCTATATATCCTTTAATTCATAACGCCTTGCATCCTTAGTGTCCCTCTGCCAACCGTATCAAGTACCGCAACGGTGTTCGAACCGTCTGGAAAATGCTCTGGAGCACATGCGTCGCCGCAGTATCCAGACCAAGAGCTCCTCCGATCGCACTCGATCGCGAGCCATGTGGGAGCCCCCACCCCAAAGTCCCTACCAGCTCTATCACAGTTTCTACGGCCAGCATAGTGAGCCGGAGGATGATTTTTACAACGCTGGTGGATCGTACAACACCGGACGTGGCTATCACGCAAAGCTTCTGCACCGAACCGGGCGCCCGTATCCCTTTTCCGACTCCAGCAGTGCTCTGGAGCTGGAGGACTTGCTCTCCGTTAACCAACAGTACCAGCAGCAACAACAACAGCAGCATTATAACCACCGGCAGCCCCACAAGCTGGACATTTCCAGGGTCGATGTGGAGGACCTGAAGGTGCGAGTGCCGCCGGCAAAGTCGTCTAACCGTTGGGTTGAGATCGACAAGTGCAAGTTCAGCACCGAGAACTCTACACTAGATACCCGCTTGATTTTTCCTGACCTCACGCTCAGTGGAAAAGTGGTGATGCAGCCGATGGGCGGCAAGTGCCACATGATTTTGAGGCTACGGCATGCCGGAATTGAGTTTCGCACTGTGCCGCTGGGTTTCGATCCTGGATCAGGACAATCCACCTACGAGCAGTCGCGGAGATTGGGAGCAGCCTCGGTGAGGACGGACTCCCACTTTGCAGAGCCGGGATTCATATCTGTATTTGCTCACGGGTGCCAGGGGCCCAGTGGCATTCGCTTGCGACAGAATTCCAAGCGGAGATTTAGTGGTGCTCCGGAAGTGGAGCTAGGTGAACCACATGTGATTATGGGTACGGACCGAAAGGAGAGTCAGCGATGGGGCAAGTTCCATAACCAGCAGCAGCAGCACCCGGCGTATGATATCAGGCTGGGACAGAATCCCCAGAGGGACCATAGTCTGGAGCTAAGCAGTGACAGTCATGCCCAGGACTCTGGTGAATTTGTAGATGTCAACGGTGACAACTTCTACCGGCGGCAATTCAGCAAAAAACGGAGACGCCGACGGCGTTACGCCCGCGAACTACTCGAGGACCAAATGAACTTCAGCGAGGATGTGCTCCACTTCCAGGACGAGCAGTTGCAACAGCTTGTGGAGCCGGATGCCCGGGCCTTTGCAGACATATTCAGCGGCAGTGGAGCAGCTAGTGGCCCCGCCAGTGGAGATCGCGAGGAGCTGGTGGGGGAGGCCATGTCGCACGAGCTGGAGAAGCTATTCTCCATGGGCGTGCGAGGTCTGCTGACCACTTATATGCAGCGGGCCCTGCAGCCGGCCATCAAGGAAACCCTGATGGAGAACATGGGCTACACCCTGAGCTATGGCTGAGCCTGGCTGGGGTATTGTTAGGTTTATCTTTAAGCCCTCTATTTATGTCTGATGCAGCAAATATAAAGCTTTAAGCGCACCGGGTTGTGTAATCTTACCAATTTTGCCGTATCCATTGATTGTATCGATCGGGCGTCCGGATACACTCTTGAACTTGGTGCGGTTCCGCTGGGTTAAATTTTCACTAATAGGATTTCACCTTGTATCTGCACATCAATACATCTAAATTATTTAACACCCGAAGCTTTCACTTCTGGTAGATCAGCACGCATTCCGTTGCAAGTGCCTCCGTGCAGTTGGTTGCGAGTATCCGTGGTGACTGCTGAAGTTCACCTGGCCAGGACCTGTCTGGAGTTCAATCTGAGGGGGTGGCTGTGCCAGGATGCTGGGTGGGTGGACAATGCGCAGACGCGTCCCGCCCTTCGAGTGGGTGATTGGTTGGAGCGTATTGTGGGAGTTTAGCCAATGGAAATTCGGCATGGGCGTCATTATGAACCGTCAATAAAATTCATAACTTTTTGACAAACATTTAAAAATAAACGTGTCAATAAATTAAACTTATATTGTCCAATAAGAAACAGTAGGAAAACAAGGCCAGACATTTTTTTAGATATTGTAATAATTAAGTGATTTCTTAATTTAGTTAATAAATTTTCTATAATTAATTTTTTTAAAAACAAAACGGAAATATTTATTACACTAATATTTGAATTTAAATTATTATCGATAAATATACGGTAAAACTGTGTGATCTGGTAGCATGAAAAAATTGCACCAACTTTTTTGTTCAATCTGGCATCTCTATAGATGGGAATATAATTTTAACTTTTTAGTTTCTTGTATCAGTAAATTTGTTACTTGATTGATTATGACTAGTGAAAGTTTTCGGATTTGCATATTGCAACCACAACCATAGCAGACAAATGTAAAATAAACTGAACTTAAATTTAATTACTTTTGTGGATGAAAGCATAGAAAAAAAGCTAGAAGCGGCCTGAATGATGAAGCGAAGACACAAACCAAAAAATCGATAGGCAATATATCATTATTAGACAAAAATATCGATATATTGATATTTTATTTATTTCAACAACCCTAAGGCTTTTATTATGTGATTGTGCGAGCTAAAAATCCAAATATTCGACAGGTCTAGGTAAGTGATAAGTGACAGCAGCGGCAAGGCGCCACAAACAGCTGTTCCAGAGCGGCCCACAAAAATTGGAGGCAGTGCACCACGAGGAACTCCGCTTTCAGAGTTTGTTTACGTTCGCGATTGCTTTGTTGCAAGGGAGGAGTGGGTGCTTGGGGAGGCCACTCAGTCAGGTGTCTGCGCATTATATAATGGTAATCTCAAGCCTATGCTGCCGGAAGATAAGATAGCCTATTGGAGTCTATGGGTACATCCTTGACCAAAGGTTACGGGCAAGCCCTTGAATCTTCCGAGTCCGTCCGTAACCGCAACCGTATTAGTCACGACCTTGAGACCTTCGCAATGATTTTCGTGCGTACGCCTTTGGATTGCGTCAATGCGCTGATGTTGTTTTGTTTCCCCACAGATATATACACACACATTCATACACGAGTCTAGCGGCCAACAAAAGCAAACCGGAACGAATCGGGAGGGATAAGATCGGAGCAGACAAAGAAAGGGATCAGTGATCTTGGCGCGAGTCATGCAGGTCGAATGCCACAAAAGTCAGCGCCACACGAGGCTGTGAATAGACTCGCTTCGGGATCGGGATCTGCCAGCAGCTCATTGCCTCGCATGAGAAGTAGTCGCAACAGGTAGCGCCCACCGCAGGATGACGGAAACCAGAGCTGCGGTGGCTTCTGGTGGCGCCGCCGGCACCGGCAGTGGCATGGACGGACCCTCCTACATACGCACCATCGAGTGGAACATGATGAACAAGACCAAATTCTTTCCGCTATCGATGCTCAGCTCCTTCTCGGTGCGCTGTTGCCTATTTCCTCTGACTGTGATCAAGACCCAACTGCAGGTCCAGCACAAGAGCGACGTCTACAAGGGCATGGTGGACTGTGCCATGAAAATCTACCGCTCGGAGGGAGTACCTGGCCTATATAGGGGATTTTGGATATCCTCCGTTCAAATCGTATCTGGGGTGTTCTACATCAGCACCTACGAGGGCGTGCGTCATGTACTCAATGATTTGGGCGCAGGCCACCGCGTCAAGGCACTCGTCGGTGGTGGATGCGCTTCCCTGGTGGGTCAGACCATCATAGTTCCTTTCGACGTGATATCGCAGCACGCCATGGTGCTGGGAATGTCGGCTCATGCCGGCGCAAAGGGTGATATTAATCCGCTAGGCATTAAATCGTGGCCGGGTCGGAGCCGTTTCAACATTTCAATGGATATCGGGCGTGAGATAATGCGACGGGATGGTCTGCGCGGATTTTACCGCGGTTATACCGCCAGCCTTATGGCCTACGTACCTAACTCGGCTATGTGGTGGGCCTTCTATCATCTATATCAGGGTAAGCTCGGTGGCCACCGCTTCCGCTACTAATAGTGTTGATTAGATTAATTAAATTTGATTTCTATCCGCAGACGAGCTTTGCCGCATCTGCCCAATTTGGGTGTCCCATCTCTTCATTCAATGTGTGGCCGGTAGCCTGGGTGGCTTTACAACGACAATATTAACCAATCCATTAGATATAGTACGCGCCCGTCTGCAGGTGAGTTTTTGTCAAGTCATAAGATTAGCGGAAACATTTCCTTCGCACTTTTTTAATGGCGTAATCAAGATTACCTAGATGGTCAATGGGCTATGTTTAAAGGCTTATCTAAATGACTTCGTCTAGCTGCTAACTAATGACACTGTCATTCCGCAGGTCCACCGTTTGGATTCAATGAGCGTCGCTTTCCGAGAGTTGTGGCACGAAGAGAAACTTAATTGCTTCTTCAAGGGCCTGTCCGCCCGCCTGGTGCAGTCGGCGGCCTTCTCATTCAGCATTATCCTAGGTTACGAGACCATTAAGCGCATTGCCGTGGATGAGCAGTACAAGCACCAGATCCGTTGGTGAAGAACGCACAAACACCAGAAAAAATAAAACCAACTCAAAACTGCATTTACGCGACGTACTGAGAAACCACCAGCGGAACCACCATTCGCCCTCTATTGTAAATAAAAAAGTTAGAAGGCTCAAAAGGAGCAAAAAGCACAGTTTGAATAGTTAAATTACCAGCGATAGCGAATTATGGAATCATGGATTGCGGACGCATCGAGGATGTACTTTTAGTAGCGTTTCAATTAACTGGCAGTTAGGATGTTCGAGCAACGCGATTCAATATGCAAATACCCAAAGTGTTGTACATTATTTTTGTTATAATTAGTCATTTTATATATAACATGCGTAGAGGCCCATCGGTTACAAGCATAATTTATTATACACATAACTATACCTGTACGTAATTGATGATGATGATAATGTTGATAATACTGTTGTTTATATTGGTAGCCCAAATTACTTGTACGTTTACTAGCAGAGGAATGTTTGCGCCAAACATAAAACCATAAACTGGACATGCCGAATTAGAAATTAAAATCGAAGCAGGGTCCCCCTCCAACGGGGCGGGTGGAACTAATTTAGTTAAGCATCCGTGTGTGTGTTCTTTGAATGGATAACTAGTTTTAGTTCGCATTGTAATAAAGTACAAACCAAGAATTTTTACATTTTTGGCCCTTTGAAATATGAGTTGAATTTAGATTGCTTAGATGAAGCTTCCGTGTCCTGTTAAGGGCCGTTGAATAACTCATTAAATATTAAACCTCTATCTTTGATCATTGATATTTTTTCCCCCTTTAACCACAAAGAATTGGCCTATATCAGATAGTTGAATTTTATTCCTAGCTTTTGAAGGATAAGTAAATAAATAAGTAATCTAGGGCTAATTTGGCATTTCTAGTTACTCTCCGCTGCTGCCTCAGTGGTTGTCTCCTCAGTGGGTTGCATAGTTACTTTTTTGATTGTGCTGGAAGCCGATTCTTCCTGCTGTGATTCTGGTCGAGCTTTTAGATCCTGCTTCCGCCAGGCGTTGTTGAAGTTTTTAATTGGCATGGGAACTTCGCCAGTGGGTGCCGCATCCATGTTCACCACCGGGGGTTGTGGCAGTGGTGGCTCCTCGCTTGCCTTGTTGAATATCACCCAGTTGTCGGGCCTGTCCGGTTTTGTCAGTACAGTAATTGGCGCGAAGGCCACACTGGCCAGCTGCTTCAGCTTTTGGGCCTTTTGCCTTGCGTCCTGGGTACGGTCGTCGTAGTCGTCTAGTTCGTCGGCCAATATGTCATTACCCAACTGCTTGCCGAGGCTGTCCGGAAACACAGTCACCTTGCTGTTCGTCACAGTTCGACTAGAGGTGGACAGCATGGGCTTGGGCACTTCGGTCACGTAATTGGCCCGAGTCTTGTTCTCCAGCATAGGCAGTACGTAGTTGTCGTCGAGGGAGGAGACGTTCGTACCATTTGAGTTATCAGTCGTGTCTCGCATCAGCTGGGGTCGCATGTAGCCGTCCTTGTCGAAGTCCTTGGTGGTTATGTCGGTCTGGTCTTTGCGTGTCTCCGTCTTGTCAAGATCATTGTGAGGGACCTCCTCGTCGTAGACGTAGTCCTCTTCATCCTGTGAAGGGTTGCTTTCGTCGGTAGTCAAGTTCGATAGCGTCCGACTCACGTAGTCGTAGTCTTGTAAGTACAGCTTGTGTTCTGTCTGTGTCAAATCGTTGCTGTTGTTACCCGCCTCCTTCAGTTCGGGCGTCCGTCCGTATAATGTCTGGTGTTGCGTCTGAGGTCTGTAAGATCCAGAGAACGGACTGGGGTTTCTGTCCGTGCTAAGTTCTCTGTCGTAGTACAACTCGCTCTGGTCCGGCGGATAGTCCGGTCTGTAGGCCGACTGAGAAGATAGGCCGTAGGAGCCTCCGCCTACGATGCCATGACTGGGGACCTGTGGGGGCCGCGGATGAGAGCTGACCACCGAACCGAATTCCTGACTAGGACGCGGACGAATATTGAAGCTAAAAGTGCTATCTGCTCCGTTGGCACTGGCCACTCCGGAGATGCTGCCGAAGTGACCTGCGCTCACGGCACTGCTGGAGGCATGCAGAAAGCCGGATCCTGGATTACCCCCGATTTGGGAGGAGGTGGACACCGGATAGGAGTGCACCGAAGACGGCCGAGGCGAGTAGGAAGAAGAGCCCGTTAGTATGTGGGAGTTGCCATTACTTATGGGACTGTGGACCACGTTGTTTTCGAAAAGAGGACGCTCCGTATGAGATTGGCTGATGGCCGAAGGAGTGGTAGGCGCGGGACGGCGATTCCCGAGGGGATTGAAACCATTCGTGGCAAAGGTTAAAAAGTTCTGGAAAATGTTCGGTGCCCTGGTGGTAGTCCGTCTGTCGTCGATGTCGTTCAAGTAAATGATAGTCGGCGGTTTCGTCCTCTGTCCTTGCGTGCTAATCTCTAAAGGTTGGTGGTAACCATAGCTTGGAAGGGGAATCGGAGTCGTGCTGGCATAGTCCACGTAGTGCGGAGCGTAGTTGGAGGTGTAGTACGGTTTGTGGGCAGTCGTGTAGTCTGCGTAGTCCGTCGTCGAAGGTCGTGCTCCGGGGCTCTTGTTCGTCTGTCGTATGTTGATCTCGATCTCGTACTGGTCGGAGTTCGGTCCGTTGACCACCACTTTCTGGGGTCTGTCATGCGGTCTCTCGTAAATCGGTCTGCTCTGGTACTGTCTTAGTTCTACGCCCCTTTTAGTGGTCTTGGTTGTCTTGGGGGCCTTCGTAAGTCTAGTGGATCTTCCCAAGCTTGCTGTAGAGCTCGTCTGGGTATCCGAAAGTGTCGTTGTACGATTTGTTTGTGAATGCAAAAGTCGGGAGTTGGGTGTCGTTTGAAGTTTTCTTGCGTCACGTCTCTCCGATTTCGGAGATTTTGGAGGTACGGTCGTGTGTTCAGTGTCCATAGTCTGCTCCATTGGTCCGTCCTTTTCAGTCTTTGCGTTAAGGCCCAGGTCAGTCTGGGTCAGGTCGCTCTTGGCTTGCTTCGAAAGTTCACCCTTTATGGCTCTCAGTTCTGTCACCTCTTCAAAGTCAACCATTTCGTCAGACTCCATTTCGACAATGTCTCCGTCCGCTGTCGCAGTTCCTGCTCCTGCATCCGCATCCCTATTAGTACCATTTCCCCCGGCGGAACTTCTCAGCTCTATGGGCACATTGTTTATGATGACCCTTCGCTTGGGACCCTCTGGTCGTCGAACATTAACGCTCTTTATGTTAATGGTAATCTTGGGGGACTTGTCCAGTTTGTTGTTAACCCCATTGACGGGTTTTCGGGTGCCTGTAGTCGGTCTGTTCTTGCTGTTGCTGTTTGTAGTCACTGTCTTTCGTTTCAGGTCGAGTTTGTCACTAACTTTGCTCGCGTTTCCATTAGTAGGTCGATTGAAGCCGGAGACAGAATTCGGAATGAGCTCAACGTGAGGCTTTGCAGGCTTCACTCGGTTCGAGAAACCCGCCTTGTCCTCCTTGACTAACTGTAGTTCCGGCTGGGCTATGCTGAACACATGCTCTGGCACTTGCTGGTTGTGGAAGGGATCTTGCTCCAGCCAGGGGCTCAGATCGATTGGAGCTAGGCTGTCCACCCCGCAGTTCTGTCGCTCGTTGTCCTCGAACTCTGCTGGGATGAATATGTGCGGCTGAAGGGTGCCTCCGCCCACTGTTCGGCAAAGTACTTGGGCCAGGGACACGCGGCGCAGGGAGTGCAGCTGGGCCGGAGTGAAGGAGCTCTCGAAGCCACCGTTCTCATACCAGAAGCGATCGCCACGCCGGGCATTGCTGAACTGCTGGGCGATGATACAGGCGAAGGTCGGACCCACCAAGCCTCCCACCACAGGGCGCTCGGCAATGCCGCCCACAAAGAGATCAATGTCGTGCACACTCCGATAGGCGTGACCAATACGTTTGGCAGACTCCGGGCCAACCACATTAGCTGTAAAAGAAAGACAAAATCGAATCATCTTTTGGCCAAAAGCTTCTGTTATATAACGTACAATTAGCAGGTAATTAAGCAAAGAAAGTTGGAGAAATCATACGTAATACACTTACCAAAATCGTCCCAACTTTGAATGGCGCTAAGACCACATGGCACACGCCAGGCAGTGTACGGAGCGATTCCGTGATCCCTTCCCCGCTGAATATTGATGGCAGCCAGATCTAGGCCAAAGGGAAAGCCGGGAGTCTGGAAAAGGTGATTGGTCAACTCCGGAGTTATGAACTCGTCCCTCTTCAGGGCGCGTTGGGTGGCCAATCCGCGCAAAAGACGATGGAGCGAACCCGCCGACCCAATATCACCACGTTGGAACTCTTCATGGAGGCTGACATCTATAATATTTTCAGGGAATATTTAAATTTAACTTAGAAGGCAAAGATAATTTCGGATCTTACTGTTATTGATCACATTGTGGTGGCGGTCGCATCTCGTGTAGGAATTTTGAACCAGTGAGTGGCCAAACCGAAAGGCAGCAGCGGCGAAGGCATTGGCCACTGTGGGATTCACCTTGGAACTGTACCGTTCATAGTAACCGGAGGACAGGAGCTCCAGGTCAAAGAGCTTGCAAACTTCCCTGCCTAGGATGAGTGGCAGAAACTCCCGGAACGTAATGTGCTGGAACATGGCGCCTACAATACGTCGCGTCTCTTGATACACCTTCTCGTCGCTCCAATGCGGATTCAATTCGCTCAGCTCCAGGGCAATCCTGTTGTGCTCTCCCACCCAAACGTGGTGCATCGCTAAGAGACCTGGCTGCTCGCCACTTCGTCCATCGCCAGAGCGAATGCACTTGGTGGCTATGGCTCCACGTTGGCACACATCCTCGGCGGGATCCCCGCGGCCGTAGATGAGTAAGCCGTGCCGGAACACGCGAGCGTTGTCCGAGGTCTTGGCGCTGTTCGAGTAAATTGGAGAGGCGTCGATGTAGGAGGTCACCTGATTGGTCTGCTCCCGCCAGGATAACACGCAATCGCGCCTTTGGGCAGGTGCTGATCGCAGGAACTCCAGGCAACGAACTTTGAGAGGTGCCAGCCAGGGATCGTCCAGTGGCACCTTGATGGGAAAACAGGCCGGATGGAAGTCCTTTCCGCCGCAGCAACTCGGAATAGAGCCGTTGATGGAGCTACAAAAAGATAATCCGGAAGTTAATACTTAATTTATTGCGTCAATTGGGTCAAAGAGTATACATACCGTGGCTGCGCTGTGGAGGTCAAGTCGTGATCGAGCAACTGGCCCCACTGGGCGATCATCAGGGTGAGGGGTGCCTCGCCCTCCCGGGCTCCGTGCACCAGGAGACTCACGAATCGCGACGACGAAAGGGTGCTGCCGTCCGCAGAACTCCTCACGGTGTCGACGCCATCGCCATACTCCGGAGGCAGGAAGCGGTTAAAGGGCATCTGGGCAGCGCCCCATCTGGGTCGCCGCTTGTTGTTGCAAGTGCCGTCGTGAGTGCGATACCGCTCCGACGCGGGCATGCAGGGCGGCGGATCCCGGGGGGGACACAGACCTTCCAGGGCGGTCCGCCTCAGCGAGATTCTCTGTGTGTGGGACTGCCGAGCAAGCTCATCGATTTGCTGGAAGCTGCCGAAATAGGAAACGAAGCAGATAGAAGAAGGAGGACGGGCAGGAGAGATCCAGGAGCGCCAGGGAGCACTCCGTGGACCGTTATCCTGCCGCCTCCGCAGGCTCCAACGGTTTGGATGTTGCCGACATGGCTGCGCTCAAATTTCGAGTTCGAGTGCCGGCAGTTTCGGCCGCCACCTTCTATTTATAAAACGCTCGACTGCTCGAGCTGCAAAACTCAGCAGCTCCCCGGAGTTGGTGGAAACGAGTTCGCCACTCGGTGGCTTCGAATTGGGATCCACCGTCAAATTAAAGCAAGTTGCGTTGCTTGCTACTGACACTCTGTCAGAGTGTGATTTTGGGTAAGCGTGTGTTTGTGGTGGGAAAACGCATACGAAATCGGTAAGCCCGACTTTGCCGCCGGCTTTAATTTACTCGCTTTTGCTTTCCATTTGCTGCGTTTATTAGCGACTCTTTTTTCGTCAGTTTTCATTTCGTTTTTATCTCTTGGGGTATAATAACTTTGTCATGAAATATGCCGAACTTGTTGAGTGTAATGGCAGTTTCTCAGAAAGTACTACGAAATAGGGTTATTCTTTTGGCAAAATTTTCTGGGACATAATATTCTATACTTCTTGAAGGACACCTTCCTTATGACAAAATGTTGTAGTCAATTTAAAATTTATAGTAAATAGATCTTTTTAAAATGCAGACATCAGGAGGGATCGAACAATTTTCTAAATTCCTTTTCTGTCTGTGATTTTCCAGTTCTGCCAATCTGCGCTAAAACTTTCTCTTTTCTAAATATCTCGACGATCTACACTTCCTGTCAGACTTATAATTTCCTGCCATCTTCAATCGATTCTCTAGGAGGTTTCACTTTTCGGCTCACACATGCCTGAATCACATGCTTATGAAAATTAACTTTGATGGAATGCTATTTTCGATTGCTGCTGGGGGGATGCGCTAGTGTATAATCATTTCGGCACGTTTTTCCAGTTTTTCTGCTCGTTTCAGGCTTTTCACCTGCAGGTGAAAGTGGAAATTCGAATTTTCCCAGGCTTTGTGCTCTTTGTTTTTCATTACTCGCTAAATTATTTCATTGGGCATTGTTTCTGCCCAAGAAAAAGGCCCATTAAATGCGCGACTGCCCTTTGTCTGCCGCTCACACTGCGTATACGCAATGTGGAGCGTGAAAAGGCGCAGTCGCAACGTGAAAAAGTTCATTGCCCCCTGCAACAACAACCCCAGCAAAAAAACAACACAATGGGACAAAAATAAAAAACTTTCGTGGGTCTTGAGGAGCTTGGGGCCGAATTCGTTGGTCGTTGGTTTTGGTAGAAAACGAAAGTCGCGTCATGTTTGTTTTTCGGTTTCAGTTTCAATTTCGGCTTCGGTTTCGGTTTCGGTATCTGTGCCTGCTTCTTTCTTCTCCCAGCATATCACTCGGAGTCTCTTTGGGGACTCTTCAGCCTCAGCCTCTGCCTCAGTCGCTGCCTCTGCCTCAGCCTCTGCCAGCGTCGCAGCCGGGGCCGCAGTCGGGAGCTTGCCTTTCGTTTGATGTAATGAAATTGCGAATGCCGCCGACGAAGCCGAATCTGAAGCTTCCAGAAGTGCGACAGAGCGCGGGCATTCACTCACACTTGAATTCGATCCGATTCGATTCGGGACATATATGTATGTATATATTTTTTCTAGCTTCTCTGCTGTCGCTTTCTTTGGCTTCTAATTTGGCTAAATGCTGCTTTTGGCACCATTAACGAGCCCCATCGGCGGTGGCGGTGATCATCATCAGCGCGGCTGGCTGATTGACGATATTTGTTGATATTTAATTAAGCCAAACATGTCGGCCATTTCGTAATTTGATTGTGACTGAGCTGGCCAAACATTCCATTAATGGCCATCAGCATCTTTTGTCCGACAATTGTCCAATTCGACGTTCGAATGCCGTTTGCTGTCGTGTCGCCCCATTGATTGCAATTACATAAATGTGATTTGGCCAGCTTTGCATTTGGCTCGGTTAGAGCTCATTGCACCTGAGCCGAAAGCACCTGAGTGAATTGCCTTCGCTTTTGGGTGAAAGTTCTCGCCTTCAGCGTGCTCCCACCTGTGTGGGTAGTTGTGTGTATTTTTGTGGAAAATTGCATGGATTTTCACAGTCCCGCAGTTCACAGTCACACAACCCGTTGTGAAAAGTGAAAACTCTGCCAGCGAAAAACTGGAAAAACTACCAACAGCTACAAATGAAAATACACGCAGAGAAATAGTGTCTCGATTGAAAATATATTAGTGAATAAAAAATGTATCCACCGACAAATTATGTCATTATTTTATGTCTTTTGTTGTATGCTATATAAGTCTTATCCGTCTATAAATGCTCTACAAAAACATTTTCATAATTCACTTTCTATTCTCCCAGTGCATTTAAGCCAGTGATAAAAATGGAGATGAAGCTCGGGTCGGAATTGGTGGCGTCTGCTGTTTCCGTTGCCCGGCCAAAGAGGTCGTTTAACCCGGGCAACTTTAATTTACCTTCACCCAAGTCGCACCGCATTTCTGCCGTGACTTGGCTTCGGTTGGCGCGGTGCGATCTGGTCCGATTGGGAATGGTGGCGTTGGTGTCGCCGCTTGTCTGGCAATTATGCGCCATTTCAATGTCAAAGTGAAAGTTGACTTTAGTCATGAGCAGTCCCAAAGAGCACTCGCACTCGCAATGGGACTCCCATCGTTTTGGCTACGATTTGTTTTCAATTCAGCCTCTGTTCGATTTTTTCGCCCATGGGTAGGAGTGGGGTTGGCCCGGGGAGGCGGAGTGGCGGGGTCACTTCCACTTGAGTCAACTTCCAGGCCATTCCATTCCAACTCCAACTCATTAGCTCTGCCACAGCCACTGCCGATGCTGCTGCTGCTGCTGCCATGGATGCCGTAGAACTCGTTAATCAAGCGAGAAAGTTGCCAACGGTAATTGGTAGGAGAAGGAGCTCTCTGCCACGGGGAGGCGTCCTCAACACAATATTACTGCTCACTGTTTTTTGTGGCTTTGTCTTTTCCGCTTATTTCGTACGGCTGTGCCCGCTTTGCATTAGATGGCCGGAGGCAGCAGCTCGAGTGCGCGGGCATGTCTAGTTATTGGGGGTAGCTGCGAGGGGCGCCACAGAATGATGTATGGATCTCTGCCCTAAAGATCAAACAATCGATTCAAAGAAATGTCTATGGCAGGAAATATGAACTGCCGCTAAGCAAAATTCAGCTATGAGAAAAAAATAAAACATATTGCTATCGAAAATACTAGATATCAGGGACCCCCTCTTTCAAAACACCTGTTCAATTGCATACCTTTTATAATTTTTACTTATGTGTCAGGAAATTTATGTCTCTAACCGTGTACCTTTGAAACCACCCTCGTTTCGTCGAATCCACTTTGATTTTTAATCATGCGCTCCTCTTTTGCCAATAACTTTTTTCATATGTCATCGCCACATAGTTGCGTCTGACGAACTTATGGCCCGCCACAACCTACATACCACCACCCCAGGCACACACGGCAGATCGAACCCCCCAGCTGACTGTCTCCCCTGTCCTCGACACTGCCACCTCAAACTTACTTTTTGCGGAAGGCCTTGGCTGCGGCTATGGTGGCATAGGCGGCCATCTCCCGGCGCTCCGAGTCCGTGGTGGGGGCATTGAAGCGGGAAAGCATCGCGGCCGGATGGTTGTCCTGCAGAGTTTGACCTTTGCGAGGCATTTTCGAGGTTTGGAATCAAGGTTAGCAGTGGGTGGGGGAAGGGTATGTGTGCACGCCATACAGACCATTGCGCAGCATCTCCGGCTGAATGCGGCCGTAGAGCTCGGCCATGGCATCGAGTCCCTGTCGCACGCTCTGCTGCAAGGCCACGTCCATCAGCGTGGGGCGGCGTGAGCGGCCGTTCCGCATCTTCTGGAATTTCATCTTGGGATCCGCCTCGGTATCACTCTCCTCAGTGGCCAGGGGCGTCAGTGGACGGGGCAGCTCCTTGGTGGGTGGCTTACCAGTGGCATTCTCCAAATGCAGGAGCAGCACTGCCAAGAGCAGCAGCAACGCCACCAACCATGATGGCTGCAACATTCCAACGGCGACTTCTGGAATGGATTATTTATTGTCACACAGGATTCAGGAAAGGATCTAGAAAGCATTGCGCATTTGGGCTGGAAATTTCCACTATGGATATGAATAACATCGAAAGATTTGCCTCAATTCGTAGGGTTGTGAATGTTTTGGCCATCTACTGCCTTAAGGGGCAAAAGGTTAGCCAAATCAAATCAAGCTGTCTTGCCGTCAATAAATTGCTGGATTTAAGGTAATTATCTATAAAGTTGCGTCGGCTTTGGACACCTCTTCGATGCATAATTACGGATATTTCTTCTGCTGTGATTTAACCGATCCCATTACATCAGCAGCAGAAAACAGCTGAAGGTTGTTATTTAATTTCCTTTTTTAAGCAGCCCACAGCTAATGTCAATAATAAAAAATTATCTACAACCTATTTTCGTCTAACTGTATTCTTTTTTCCTCGACACACTGTATTACTGGGCACTTTTTCTGCATATTTATTTCAATTTCTGCCGGCTTTGGACGAGTGATTTTAAGGGGTGGCACGAGTTTCTCGGCCGATAAAAGGGATATTGTAAATATATAATAAAAAGAAAAATATGTTTGTCTTTAAGTTTGAACTTTAAGCATTTTATTGTTTTAAGGATTCTGTATCTTAGAATATAGAGTAGAGTATGTATCTTCCAAAAGGATAATAAAAATTGAACAAATATTATAAAGTTTCCCGACTATATGATACCCGGTAAATAACCTTTAAAAAAATTGTATTTTTAAAAGAAAATTTTGTTGCATACTTTTGAGTGCTTCGGTTCAAGACAATCAAATAAGGTGGTGGAAAGGAAAAATCTATAGCTCCTACAAAAATTGTCCTATTCCGCTGAATTCTTTTTCGCATATAAACTAGACTTTGGAAGAAGACTCTACAAGTATCGGGTATAAAAACACATATGTAGTGCAGGACCCGTAATTTTACGTATTTTTGGCAGAGGTTTTTACGAAAACAAAAATTTAAAAAAATCAATTTTTTCGATGCCTTGAAATCTATTTAACCCCTTAGTGTTATTTGCACTTTTCGTCCGAGGGTCGTTTGACTTTATCAGACTTTCGATTAATTCCAGCAATGTGATTTGAGTTTTTGGTTGGTATTACAATCTGAGACTTCATACGAACAACAAATTGCCGATAAGAGCTGGAGAAACGCACTCAAAAGTTTAAATTCTGGAAGGCCTCTATGCCGGTTAATCCCGTAATTCCCCTGGGTTTCTTGAGTTTGTGGCTTGTGAGTTTTCCGCGTCTTATTTAATTTCTGTTGCTCTATCTATTTGGCTGCAATGCGGAGTACTTTATACGCTTCAATGAGCGCATAACAGGCGTCAAGAGTGGTCTGTGTAATAAATATTTTATAGTAACTGCTACCTACAACTTTACACACTGTTTCACATTCCAATAATGGATATGGCGGGCTCTTTGCTTCTGGCCAGCAGAAAGCCACGCTCAGAGGCAGAGGCGTTGCTAAAAGGGAGGCCATTGGACTTATTTTTAGTAAAATTTCCACCGGCACTTTAAGCATTCCTCTTTTCTTGTTTGGTTTTTCATTCAAAAATTATGCAATTAGATCGGACCGCAACTGAGGTGTGGAGGCACTTGCATAATGACTTTCCACTGCACCTCGTTTAAGGGTACTCGCCCCCACCCACTGACACCATCTCCCGCCCACAACCGCCAGGAAGTCGTTACTGGCTACCGGCCAAGTCCAAGCATCAAAACTTAGTGGCTCTTATTATTTCTTCAAGACACGCTCACTTAGTTATCTGTGGCATTCCGGCCATTAATAATAATCAATTTGTTGGATGATCTTTTGCGCAAAACGGAAATTGGTTTACCCCAAGTGCAGTTTGCAGTTTACAGTCTACAGTTTTAAATTTGTTAGCCGTAATTGCCGTGATTAACACCTGCCTCAATTAGCCGGGACTTTCTCGTTGCCACGAGCTGTTTGTAATTCTTATATTTTGCTCCGTGTTTTCGGGGGGCGTGTGGGAGTTCCTATTTAGGCGGCAACTCCTGGCGATGTTTCACTTTTCACAACACACCGAAAAGAAACTTTTTCGCGTTTGTATCTGGGATCGTCGTAAACCGAACTAAATCGATTCTCACCTCATGGCTGCCATTAGAAGCCAAAAGAAACGGAGATGCCGAGCCGCAGAGCCCGAGCCGCAGATGCCACAGCTTCAAAAAGCAAAAAAAAAAAAAGCACCAAGCGACACACAGAAAAAAATGAAAGAGCAGCCTCCAAAAAGACCAAAACGATCTTCAGGCAAAGCGACCAGTTCTCCTCTGGCTTTCATTCACTTCTCGTATAGTAGCAGTTTTTTTTTCCTCCAAGACTCCCCACCCCGGCCAACTTTTAAATATTTATTATTTATTTTCAACTTGTTGGCGCTTATCGCCGTGGCCGTTGCCGTTGCTGTTGCTGTTGCTGCTGCTGCTGCCTCTCCCGGCTGCGACTCTTTTTTTCCGTATTCCGTATTCAAATCGAAAGAGATAAAATGCCTCGCGGCTGCATAAAGTTCCCATTAAAGCAGAAACATAAGAAATGTCTTACTACATTGTGGGCCAACCGAACCGACCACCGATCGCCATTCATCCGCTCCAGCCAAAAGTCCGAGCCCCAAAGCCACTCCAAGCATCCGACCATTCAGGCATCCAAACAGCTCCGCATCCACATCCACATCCACATCAATCCATCGTCGCAGCCGGTTCATCAAAAGACGCCCAGCTGGATGCTTTGCTTAGCTGGCCGCTCTGCTCCGCTCCGCTCCCCTTCCCGCCCCCAATCCCCACCAATCGAATCCGCTCCGCTTCCCCCCGCGTCGACTTATCGCCCGCCGCCATCGAACTGCTTTCAATTAGAAGAGAAAGTTCTTGCCACAAGCGCATGCAAGAAAAAGTGAAAAAAGTATAAAAATAATCAACAAAGAAATGTTGTTACCAGCGGGCGAGATGCTTTTACTCTTAGCCAGATGGGATCGGGTACTGTATACTATATACTATGGGGCGTAGGGCTCTGAGGGGTTCAAGGGCTAGGGCGGGTGAGGGCCGTAAAAATTGCACCTCATAAATTAAGAAGTTGATGTATCACCGCGAAGTGACAACAATAAACCGGGGCTTCCAGAGCGATGGGGCTGGAGCGGAGCGGGAGTCGAGAGGCTGAGACCCGAAGGCAATCGAATAAACTATACTTAACCATGCCGATCGGAACGGAGTGGAGCAAAAGGCAGAATATGCATAGAAATCAAATGACATCAGCAATGCAAAAAGGCTTAAAATAGAAATGGAAATTTTGCCGTTGGCAAAGAGGTTCGCTGTTGGACTGATAGAAAACGGATCACTTCATGAAATATTATAGATACCTGTAATAGAAGCGCTCCGTGGGCCCTATAATAAGATACTGTCTTAGATAATATATCAAGTACCAATATTTACAGAAATCCGAGGCACACACTCAGAGTGTAAAACGCTTCCGACATTCTTCGTCTTAGAACCAGAAATCTGAAGCCGTTTACTCATGCCTGGCATTTTCCCCCACACTCCGGACTAATTCTCGGATTCTCGCCGCTTCTTAAGTGCTTTTAGCTGCACTTACACGTAAGGTTATCAGATGGGGATCTGTGATGGGATCGGCGCGAAGCAGGGTAAGCTATAGAGTCAGATCATCACCAACTGCGTCGCAGCTGCGACATCTGTAATTGCCAATCGCAAGAGACAAAGTCAAAGGTAATCCACACGGCTAATAGAACGCAATCAAGTCGCCCAGAAGAGGAGAGTAACTGGGTTCAATTAGCGGGTCGTGTTGGACGACTCATCCGCTGGCGAGCGGAGCACGCTGCAGGTTCCCGCTGCACTCGTGGGCGTGCATTACGTATACGCCCCGTGGATCAAGTATACGTAAGCAAATTTATTTGCTTGACAAGAGCCACGCACTTGGTCAATTGGATTCAATTGAACTGTGGGCAATGGGCAGTGGGCCGCTCCGCACTGCCCTCCAAAAAGCGGGGAGGGAATAAAAATAACTAAACATCGCTGACTTTGATCCACAAAGCGACGTCCCTCGGGTTTTTTCTTTCGAGTGGTCAGCGGAGGGAAAGGGAAGAGCTTTTCTGCTGTGGCTGTGTGTGTGTGTTTGTGTGTGTGTAGGCGTCGAATCGAAACGAAATGGAACGTTTGGGACGCTGGTGACGACAGTCGAATGCCAGAACAGAAAACAGAAATCCGGTGACTCTTACTCAGAGACTGGGTCACTGTTACGAGCGTAAGAACCAGCGAGTAGTATTCTCTGCTCACTCACACATCCCCAGAGGCAACCCCAACACACACTTAATAATTAGAAGTGAGCGGGAGAGATAAAGTGGCTGCCATGGCAGAATTTATAAAGAATCGCTGGAATACTACATTGGAGGCCTCCATTTCTGGCTTCTGGCCGGAGACTTCGCTTTCGTTTCGCATATTTTACTTTTCCCCTTGCTTTATTGTAATTTATAATTTATTTGAATTTTATTTTGAGCTTCTTACTTTTTTTCTTACTTTTCTTACTTTCACACGCAGACAGCCGGCAAAGAAAAAGGTTTGTCCCTGCCCTCCCACTCCCACTCCCACTGCCACTCCGCACCACTGCGCTCCAAACAATTGCGGAGCGCCATTGTCGGGGTAATTGAAATTGCCAGTCTCCCGGGTCCGAAGTTTTCGATTTCTGTTTATTAAGAGTTCGATTTTTATTTGCCATTGTTGGGATTAGCTCTATAAATAGACGTACAAGTAGACGTGTGTGTATTACATTTTAATATTATATTATAGGCGTAATAAATATATTGTAGATGCTCCTCCTCCGCGCCTCTGGATCTCTGTTGCCAAAACGCGGACCATTTTTTCTCCATCTCCATTTACAGCAGTTGAATTGAGTTGAAATTTTCGTTTAATGCATTGTCGCTTCCATTTTTGTAAACAAACGAAAATCACTTGAGCAAATACGATCCCATTTGGAGGAATAATTTTAGTTTCTGTTTCTCGATTCTGTCTCCGTTTCTTCTTTTCATCCAGCATATACAGTATGATTATTAAAAATAATAACAGTTGTATAGGTATTAATGATTACGCGTATATATAGTTTGTAGTATATTTATATGGTGTGGGGTGTGAGTGTAGGTGTAGGTGTAGGTGTGTGTGTGTGGAGTTACGTGCCTGGCATTTCGAGCTGCAGCAGCACCTGGAAGTCTCCAGGCCCGCTGCCAGCCCGAAACTGCCAGACCGCGTGAACAACAAAACAAAATTAAACAACATTGTAGAATGAGTGTGTGTGGAGTGTGTGTGCGCTTACAAAATAAAACAAACTTAAGACTACGCATGTGTGGATGTATCAGCTAAAGTATTGCACTATGTAGTATGTATAAATATGCGATAAACAATTTACATCGAATACGATTCGAGTTCTGCTGAAGATTAGAAATGATTAGCGGAAGGAACAGGAACAGGAGCCCGACAAAGACAAAGAAAGACAGAGTGTGGCTGACAAAATATATGTAGTATAAATATGTGATGTCCTTTTCCTAAGTTATGGTCTGTTTTGTGGTTCTTTTCTCTTTATTTCTCTTGTTTTTGATAGTTATTCTTTTGAGAAGGAATGTCGTTCTTGGTGGCCGACCCACCAATCCGGCCACAGACGGCCCTGCCCCCCTGCAAACTCTTTGAAGCCTCTAACTCGACCCAAGGGACCAGGACCAACGCTATCTCGTTTTAAACGGATCGCCCGGATAATCGAATCACTTTAGTTATCTGACCAGTTCGGGAAATTCGAAGAGTCTATATATAATCCATAAATAAACCCGTCAAATCCGAAAAACAGATAAAAATTTCGATTCTATGTCACTCGCCTAATCCACTTGCTGGAACTATCCGTCTGAATCATATGAATCACCCGACTCAGCCCGATCCTTTCAATCAGCCAGAGATCCCCCGACAACCCACAGCACAGCACTTGACCGATCCATCGGCCGTTCGTCCCGCCCCGCCCATCGCCTCCACTGGTGCTCCAACGACGCTGCAGCTGTCCAACGAAAGCCCCCCAAGTCCAGCTACCCTCAGTTGCGCCTCTCGCCTGCTCGTGCCACTGCTGCGTGCCGCTGCTGCTGCTGCTCCTTGTCGCGCAGCTCCTTGATGGCACCCACCGTCCCGAACATCACCTGGGCCGTCAGCTGGGTGCGCGGAGGACCGCCGGACTTGCTGCCGCTGGACGAGGCCTCGCGATCCATTCCGGCGTTTGTATTGGCGTAGGCGCTCGTATACGAGACGTAGTTGTTGTTGAGGTCGCGACCGCAGCTGCACTGATGCGACATGATGCACGTGTCTTGTTGCTCCGGACTGGGTTCTCCTTGGACGCAGAAGTGATGTGGGCTTTTTGTATTTTTGGCAAGTTCTCAGCGGCGAGTGAGCAGTTGATCCGCTTGCGGTTGTTTGCCAATTGATCGCGCGTGTACCGTCGTCGCCGTGCGATAGTCGAAGTCGCTCACACTTTCACAGACTCACTAGAACTAATTTCGAAAAACTGTGGTGTTGTTTTTGTGGCCAGGCCCCAAGTTGGCAGCGGCCGAGGCAGCGACGCTGGCAGCGGCTGCGATGAGCCCCCGAGAGCGCCAAAAAGAGCGCCATTGACGATCGGCGGCTCCGCTGATGTGGAGAGAGAGCCCCAAACTTGTTGCTTTTGCTGTTGCTGCCGCCGCCGCTGCTGCTCCTGCGTTGTTGCAGTGAAATGATAAATTTCTCTACACTTTGCAGCAGCGGATTGCTGTGGCTCTCCGTGAAGTTGCTGCTGCTGCTGCCGTTGCCGTTGCTGTTGCTGCTGCTGCTGCGGCGGGAGAGCTTTCCTGATTGCAGCGGCGCAGCAGCAGCAGCAGCAACAACAACTGTCTGTTGTTTCTAATGCCGCCTCCCCCCCATTCACCGCCCCCTCTGACGTATATAATCGCGACGCTGCGCTTGTGTAATCTTTACGTCGTCTTTGTATGGCAACGATTTGGTTTTCGAATGCTTTTTTTTCTTATTTCTCTTTCAGCGGTGTGTTTTTTGTTTTTCTCATAACAATTTGCGAATTCCAAAGGCACGCTCGCACCAGCAACAACAACAAGAAAACAACAACCAGACCAGGTGAAAATCACTAAGCATTGCAGCGAGTCACCTGTTGTACTTTAGTTGTTGCTGCTGCTGCTGCCGCTGCTGCTGCTGCTGCTGCTGCTACTGCTGCTGCTGGCATTCATTAAGTTTCATTCACCTTTTGAGCAGCTTTATTATGGCTTGTTTGTTTGGTTTTTAATCATTTTTGTCCTTACTTTTTGGCTTTTACATAATTGAGTGGCAAACGCACCGTCCAAAGGGCGACTGCATGCCGGAAATGCCATTCTAACAGCCTGAACCTGACCCCGAAACAGACCAGCGGCAGAACGGACGGGATCTCTCGGGGGAAAGGCTAGGAGAAGAGGCTACGGCAGTAACAACGCCAGCAGACTCGCTTTCGATCGAGTGGCCATAGCATATCACTTTCCTCGGCGGCTGAAGACTCGTAGTACCAGTTTTCTCCACTCTTCTTCTGCCAAGAACTCAAACGGTGACCCATATTGCGGTGCGGTCGCTGCTGACGTCAGCGTCGTCGGGGAGCGTGTACTGAGAGAGTGGGTGGTGTGCGGCCAGAACCATGTAGCGGTGAGAGTGCTGCCGGAGAGTTCGAAAAGAAAGCGAAAAAGAAATTTCAATGCAGCGAAGCGTAGAATGGAGAACGTACATATATTTATGTATGGATGTATGGATGTGTGCTGGTACTCCAGCAAACAAGCGCACACCAGCACACAAGATCGTTTGCTCACCTACTTCTGGGCCGTCGAGTGGCGGAAAGTGTGTCAGTGAGAAGCCCCCAAAGGCGAGAGCCCCAAGGCAGAGGCAGAAGCAGAAGCCAGAAGAGAGCAAAAGTAACGAGCAACATTCTTTGCTGACTTTCTGCCTCTTCCATGCGTACTTACAAATCTAAAGCACACAGTTGGGTCCAAAATAATAGGCCTGAATCTTCAGAAATCTCACTTTAGTAATCATCTTAATCTAAAAATAAGTTATCTTTAATGGTTTACTTTATTTGAAATATATCTCATTATCTTTAAAAACTTTCAAACCCCGCATTTTTCTATACTATTTATACTATTTTCTACAATGGATAAGACATCCTATTAACGGCAATGTGATGTTGTGTTCAAGAATACATATGAATCCACATACATATATACATAATGTAAAAAACACAGGCGTAGCTGGTTAGGGAATGCCGCCCACTCGGCCTGCTCCAGAAATTCTTGGCTACGCACCTGGCCCAGAAGACTGCTCGTTTTAGCCATAAATCTCATAAGATTTCCTCTCGGCCGGGCGCACTGCCCGACTTCTAATTATAAATGCATATTTGCGCCGTCAGTTAGAGGCTTCCACTGGCGGCGGCCATTGTTATGGCTCGGTATGTTGGTATGGAACGGCTGATATCTGACGCCACATAAGTTCATCTGGATCTCAAGTGCACAGTGCACTGCGTTCTCATGCGCAGAATCAATTAAAAGAGATGAAAAGCCCCAAACGAAAACTTGTTGTGGGAAAAATCTCCGAAAACCTGCATTAAAATCGTGATTTTCAATTTTTTTTTTATTGTTGTAGCTGTTATTTTTTATATTTTTGCTCTAACCCAGCACTAAACTACAACTACCAAAATGTTTTATTTGCTTATTTTTATTTTTATGTTTTCGTTATGCATTTTTGGTGGGAAGCTGGCACCGTCTTTGCATGTGCCCGAGTGTGGATGTGTGTGCGATTGGAGTAGGTGTGGGCTAAACTGGTTGGGTGCCTCGTTGTCTTTGGCCTGGCCTGGCCAACTGCTGGTTTAATTTTTGTCTCTCTGTTTTGGTTTGTCTTGCCCACCGCCGCACCGCGGCAATGATGATTTATAGCTGAACTTGTCTCTGGAAAAGCGGACAGAAGTTGGAATTGCTTGAGAGCGATCGAGCCGGACCGTGACAGCAGCCGCAAAATATCCTCGCCGGGCCACATGTATGCCGACAGATGCCAGATGCTATGCGCCAGATGCTATGTGGTGTGCCCGAATAGCCAAATGAGCTGCCGCTGGCCTCCGAGATTAGTCCGATGGGAAATTTATTAACCTGTTCCGGTGCGATGACGCGCCAGTGTCAGCCCACCGAGATTAGGCCGGCCACGCTTTGGCCATGTTTGCATGATGTTTCGGTCTTGATGGTTCTGTTCGCAGCCGATGTCATTAGAGCCTCTTATCAGCCTGATTTATGATCGATTGCCTGTGGTGAGTAAGAACAGCACACGCCATTCCATTTCCTCTATCCCTGTATACGCATCCATATCCACATCCATATCCATATCCACTTCCACTTCCCCACGTGCTGGCCAAAGGTTGCTGGCCATCGATGATGCAAATGGCTCCCATTTCACGCCCAACTTGTCGAAGACTGACGTCATGGTGAAAATTAGCCGCCATTTTCCAAGAAAGCCATAAAAACTTATAAATTTCTATAGCAAATTGTTACTGCGCCACAAATCTCAATGCAATTTCGGAGCTCCCCTCGGTTCACGCTGAGCTCGCAATATTGCGTATACGCCGAGTGTTACCGAACCCCCCCGAAACAGGAGCAATTAGCTGGGGGCCGAAGGCGGACGAGGATGGAGTAGCCCAATCAATGTGTATATTTTCTCAATATTTTCCAATTAGCAAGCGATTTTTGCTTTTGTACGTAATTAAACTATTTACAACTAAGCGCCATCCCAGCGGGATTTCCCCGAGTAATGGTGGCTTTTCCCTGCTTCTTTAAGGGTAATTACTCGGAATGCATTCAACCGTATTGGAATAATGTAAGCAGATTGATTGGAAATAATGCCAAAATAAGAGGAATTCAAGGGAAAGGTCTTCTAACCTAGGATTATATATCTTTGTTGGAAACTACACCAATGTCCCTCCAAGGGAGGAACACAGAACCCACATCAAAAGCTACTACAAAATCAGGACTTTAGAAGGACGTTTATATAAAAAAAGCTTAAATCGAATTTTGCCATGCCGGGATGCCAGGAGAGGGTATGGCAAACAAAATATTATCGACAAAGTGTCATGGATCGGACGACATTTGTATAATTTACAAAGGAAGCACAGCCTCAGAGGACTAATGTGGCAGTCGGACAAATGTGAACTTGTTATGCACCCGACCCCGTGGCGAGATTGTGGAAAAAGCTGACATTCCGCATAAAATTCCTTGGCGCTTTGCTTTTGAAATGTTACGGATGAAGGAAAGGCGAATCGGCGGAAGAAGGGGTTCTGGGGACTACATATCATTTGAGTTGTCAGTGGATTTGCGGAAGAGCCACAAAGCCGGTCTGAAGCCGGCTCGGGGCAAGTGTCCCGTCTTTGACTAATGCGCGCTCAGCCCGCTAACAACTTGCCATTCCAAATGAGAAATAGTTTCAGACCCACCAGTTCTGGGGGTGCTCTCGCCTCCTAATGCAATGTCGCATTCATCATACGCACCGTTGTTTTGCATACGAGCTCCGCCGTGCCCTCCAGTTGCAGATTTGCCCTCACCTTCTTCAAAGTCTTAAGTTACACGAGCTTCAGTGCACCACCCTGACTTCTGGGTTGCCAAAGTCGCAGCACGGCCACTTGTTACATCCTTGGCGGCAAGGACCACGCAATTCGACCCACCTCTGCCTCCAACACCACCGCCACTTCCCCTCCGTCCGTCCGTGTTGAGAATCTGCGCGAAAACTCACCACACATTGTCGTCACTTTTTGCTGTCGTGTGGGTGTTTCGTTGATAAGGGCGCGCAAAATCCAGCAACACCAACCAAAAGAGGAGCCGACGCCGCCGCCTGGCTCATATAAGAGGCCGCGCTCCGGCGGATGCGGATTCAAAACATAACCGACATTTGATCTGTCAACGTGCAACAGCAGCAACTTAAACTACTTAGCCAGCTTTTGGCCGCGGAGCGTTTAGATATTCGAATCTCAACGGAAGCTGTTCAAAAAAAGTGCGTTTCTGAAAAGGTTTCAATCTTTATTGATCCTTAAACGGTTGAACTGCGTTTTCAGTGAGTTTTCACAGATACAAATTCCCCGCGAGGTGTTTGGAGCTTGCTGTAAGTTTTACAAAATAATCTTATATAATAATTTTTTGTAAATACTACAAATTTTTGATGCGTTGAGGATTAAAATACACTGTTTTACCTTTAATCAAACTCCATTCATTATAAGAGAACAAAAATTAACTGAAACGGGAAAATAGTATTTTTATAGTTTTCTCGATATTTTAAAATCAAATTGTGAGAAAAACTTATGGTACTTCTGAAGTTATAGTTTATAGAGGAGTTTATCTAGAGTCTGCTCGAAATTTTTAATTATTCAGTTATTTTATGTATGTAAAAAGATATGTATTTGTTTGAAATATTAATTGTTATTATTTGTTCAAGTATTAATTTTTTGGGAAGTGAAACGGACGAAAATTGTATTGTGTTTATTCACCCTCGAGCGCATAAAAATGTCAGATATTTAGAAACCCTAGAAAACATTTGTAAATTTTTTGATTTTTTTTTAAACCATGTCAATCCGAAATCCATTTGAAAGACTTTTCAAATTTAGTTAGAAGCCAAAGAGGTAACCCGCAATAGTCCCTATAGGCGCGCCCCAAAAAGTATGCAGCAAAGAGAAATGGCAATTTGTTCTCGCATTTGATCTAACAGAGACCCCAAATTCAATTCACTTTGAATCGCTTAGCACGGAGGCATAACCAAATTTGATTGTACAAAATGCCTGAAGCTCCAATTGACATATGGCAACAACAAGAGTTCCTTGATCCTGGGGCAGGATAAATCGCTCGATTTCGCATAGACACAAGACAAAAGACAAGCCTCAATCAAATTGTAATTAAATAAATAACAGCACGCCCGAGAGCGAGGGAAAACGAAAAAACAATGCCGAAAAAAATGGCATCACACACTCACATGCTAGGCACAAAAACCCAAAAGCCAAGGAAAAATATTAAATAAACAAATCGGAGGACAATTGTTGATTGATGTTGGGGCAAGTTTCGGAACGGGTCGGAGGAGGATGTTGCGCCTCGGGGTCAGTCGCAGTGTTTATTCGCAAAATTGATACCCAAACGATATGTGGCCACGTCAAATTAAAGAAAAACAAGCAAGTTGAGGGCAGCAACAATAGGCAACAACAACTAGGGTCATCCGCTTTGGCAGGAAACGGTTCAAAAGAAAGGGAACGGACAGGGCAATGAGATGCTGGCTTTTTATTAGCTGCTCCCTCGCCAAACCGCCATAAATTGGTGCAAAGAAGTTAGCCACTTCATTACCTGAACGTAACTTAATTAAGGAGCTTAGAGGGTTGCGACAGGACAGGGCGCCCCCGGCGGTGCTTTCAATTTAAAAAAGCAGCTGCGAACAAATTGCCCGTACTTCAATTGCAAGCATCTCGTTTTTTGCCCATTTGGTGGTTTAATCTTTAAGAATCGGCCTCACCTTTGGATTTCAAGTCACCTGGGGCTGGCTGAGGGATCTCCGTCTGTCGTAATTTGCCACATCAGCTGAAATTGCTTGGCGCTTCTTGGCAAAGTCTTGGAGAATTTGCTTATATCCTTTTTATATTTTTTTGGCCTTCGATGCCACGGCCAACCTCTGAAATGCTTCGCTTCTCATCTTGGCCAGCCAGGAAAGTTTTCAAACTTAATTAGAACGCCGTCGTGGGCGCTCCTTTGAATTTCCGTTGCATTTTGTGTGGCGGTCAAAACTAATCGCCGCTGCGGATATGAGAAAAGCCGGCAGCCCAGCAGGCCAAAGAGTTATGGGCCAAAGCGTAAATTCATAAGCAGATAATGCCTGAATCTCATTTGCGCACAAGGGCGCCGCGTACGACAAACAAGATTTTATGGCACGAATGGAAATAATAGTGAAAGGTGTTGACACTTTTCACAAAACTTGTCCAGCCCCCTCTCAGATTTACGATTGGTTCTCCGGCATTGCTGCTGTCCCTGCAGATGTTGTTGTTCTTGTCGCCGTGTTGCGGTTGATAAAGTCTAACAAATGTGACGATTTTCCGCCTATTATCTCGTGGCCGTAGCCTGTGCCAGCGCAGAGCAGTCATTGCTTTTATTGTCCTGCGTGGAAAATGCACAGCTGCCTGCCATGGCGCTGCCGTTGTAAATCAAATACGGGGGTCGACCCCGGGCCCGACCCATCTGGCCTTGGCTGTTGCCTCAGTGCTGCGGTAGCTGGTGCTGAACCTGTTGCATGATTTGTGCCCCTGTTGCACATGCACTGTCTCAATTTATGAAGGCACACGTTGCGTATGCGCAATATTTTCAGAGCAGACGAACCCCAAATGTAGGCTTCAATTAATGGACGGGTCGAATTGTTTGCACATCATTATGGATGGCAGCAGGCCATCGATGACGGAATTAAGTCAAAGGCAGAAGCTGCCCCAAGTCACTGGCCTAATGGAAAACGGCTAGAAAAGTTAATTTGCCTAACCAAACAACTAGAGGCTGGAGGCAGTGGCAGTGAAGAGATTTAAGCGAGCGTCTAAAAGCGTCTACGTGCTTGGCCTGTCGCGCAGTTGGGGCGAGCCGTCAGCCGTCGGAAATGCAACCGCAGCAATGCAAATACCGAAACAAGGATGGAGGACTCATTCGTCGGCTATTGTCTGCCAGCTTCGTTAGTGCACTTTCAATTGAAGGCGATGGCGATGGCGATGGCGATGGCACTGACACCGCGCAGAAGTGTCGTGACAGTGCCACAAAACGCTGATGGCACTGTCACTACTGCCATTCCGCTAATGGAATGCGAAGAATGAGCCCTTAAAGCTGAACCCATTTCCAGTCAGTTGTGGCTTGAGTTTTTGGGTAATTGTGGCTGCTAATTGCGGCGTTGGGGCGCGAATTAAGCCACTCAGCAAACGGGGGGCCCAACTCCTCTTCGCGGATCAAATTTAACTTTTACGAGCCGGGCACTTCCAGCGGCCTGCAAGGCCAGCAGAAAACCCAACGACGCGTCTGCTGCAACTCGGCCAAAGACATTCCGCATGGCCGAAGCGGGCGGCGCCAACTTTTGCCACATTTTTGGGCGTCCTGCAGGCCATTTTTATTTGCTCCCCATATTTGCTCCGCTGCCTGGTTGTTTGCCGTTGCGGGGCTGTCAACGCGTCGACATTTGTTTGTCGTTGACATATTTTATGTTTGGGCGAAATTACTGGTCGATTGTTTGTTTCTTTATTCTGCATAAAATTTGGTAAAGGATGGCAGCAATGGGTATGTGTGTGTGGGCAGTAGGGTGATTCGATTTATGTAAATAGGAATATTTTAAAATTGAAAAACTTAGCCGATTACACAACAAATTGGGTGTTAAGGATAAATATTATTAAATTTTGTTAGGTTTTTTTTTAATCTATGAAAGATTGACTATCGATGGTATTGAAATGAAAACATAATTTAAAAACTGCATATTAGAAAGTCAAAAGTTGTTCGGAAATATACCCAATTTTTTTCGAAAGTATATTCTCTCCAAAAATAGACCTTATATATTGTTGTGCAAATTTGAACCACCCTCACATAGAGGTATCTGTTTGGAAGCGGCAGCCATAGAGTATGCAACGCTCTCGACACACAGAGAATGGGCAATGAATGTTTAAAATTCTATTCGTCGCCTGCTCACTTTGTCTTCGCTCACTTTTGCAGCAACGGCAGTCAGACGTGTCCCATATTCCAGCCACACCTCCAGCATCACAATGAACTCCCTTCACGCCCACATCTTGCTCCTGGCCGTGTGCTGTGTCGGCTACATCGCCTGTTCTCCGGTCATTGGCCAAGATCAACGCAGTCCGGCTTCCGGCGATGCCGACGCCGAGGTCATGTTGGCCGCCGATGAGATGGCCGACAACAATGGCGACAACATAGACAAGCGGATGGAGCGGTATGCCTTTGGACTGGGCCGACGGGCCTATATGTACACGAACGGGGGAGCGGGCATGAAGCGGCTACCGGTCTACAACTTTGGATTGGGCAAGCGGTCGCGTCCGTACTCCTTTGGCCTGGGCAAGCGGAGCGACTACGACTACGAGCAGGACAACGAGGTGGCCTACCGAGTGCCGCCGGCGAACTACTTGGCCGCCGAGCGCGGAGGTGAGTAGTTCTTCCCACTAATCCCAAATACCCTTTTAATAACTCCACGGGTTACAGTGCGACCTGGCCGACAGAATAAGCGAACGACGCGTCCGCAACCCTTCAACTTTGGCCTGGGCCGACGTTAAGTTATCCAGGGCTAGGGGCTCGAGTGGCGCACTTACCCGAATCCAGCCGTGCGACACTCGGCACAGAGCCCAGCTTTATAAAATAATCAAAAAAAATACTGCAAAAAGCTCTCAGACACTCTCAGGCAAATCTCCGCCAAAGTAAGATCACCTTCAGAAAATCTTAATGTTTTTAATCCAACCGAATTCTTCGCACGCTCTTCGCCCCCGAAAAATAGTTGTAATAAATCGCTAAAGCCAAATGTATTTATATTTAGTTTATAGTATTTCGATTGAGGCGTACGACGTACGACGGCAGCAATTATTTAGTTTAAACGGCAATATAAAATTGCAAAAAAAAAAACGGATAAAAAAAGTATTACAAATAAATGACAGATTGTGAATGAAAACGGCGTGTGCAATTATCAAGGAAGAAGTACATAAAATGTTATACGAATTATTATACATATATATGCATATTCAATCCAACTTACAGTAACACGTATATGTACATTTTAAAGGGGCACTACTTAATATATACACACGGATATATACGATACATACTTGGGGCACTCCCTCGCAGGAAAGGAGCTGTCGCTCGAGAGACGTTCGTTGCAGCCGCAATTGGAGGATCACGAATATTGGGTAACTTACATACTAATATCGGTGTAACTGAGTGTTTAAACAAAGTGATTAATAATTTAAATATCTATGATTACAAATATGTAATTGTTTTGTGAATACATGCATACCTAATACCTACCCGAATAAATATAGGCGTAGCCAAACTGTGCAAGCAAATCATTTGACATTTGTGTTTTTATTTTATTTTTCAGTTCAGCTGTCAGGTTACATAAAAACAATAATAGAAGTTAATAGGACGTACATAGTTCCTTAGATGTAAGACCGCGACGATAGCTTAGCTTACTTAATGGTCAGTTGGTGTTCGTAAAGAACAGATTGATTCAACAATTTGCTTAAGATTGGACTAACACAACACAGAAACGTTTCAAACACTTAACATAGAAGGGAATCTAACCTAGAACATGTCGATCTGAAGCTTGCAGAGGATTGTGTCGAATGCGAACACGGAGGAGATGAACGTGTAGGGGCTGAAGCGGATGATGCCAAAGTCCGGCTCCAAGCTGGGCAGCGCGCGTTGAGAGAAATTCGGCATCGGCTGCGTCTGGTAGCGGCCCGTGGGAGCGGGAGGATGCTTGCGGGCATTCTGCTTCATTTTCTCCTTGCGGGCCACCAGCTTCTTGGTTTCGCGCACCATGTAAATGGCCTCTGTGTTGGTCATGTAGTCGTGGATGATCTGGAATGCGTGAGAAACAGTAGAGGCAAGATTATAACTGAGAGGCACTGACTAGTTAGATTCTTTAAATTTTGACAAATATATTTCTAATTTTTTTTTATAAAATTGATTAAATTTTTTACACAAACACAATTTTCACACGACGTACAACAATAAATTTTTTAGTTCAGTCATGTAGTTATTTCCGCTTTCGAAACATCTCTTCGAAAACTTGTAATGCAATCGGACTTCTGGAGACACATTACGGAAGCGGAAATAAGGACAAGACGGGTTTTTTGATTAGTCACCTTTCGCTTCTTGGGACAGTGGGCGAAGACCCAGATGAGGGTGCAGAGCGTGTTGAATATTTCGCTGTCCTTGTCGCACCAGCGCAACAGCATCTGGGCAATGGTGACCAGACCGCCCTCCTGGAATGTGTTGACGGTGGTGCTATTGTAGCGCGCCAAGTTGAGGATAATGCGGCTGCAGCGCTCGATCAACTGCTTGTCCACCTCCGACCGAATGGCTTGGGCCATGATTCCATAGCAGAACGTGGACATGAACTCCGAGCACCACATCAGCAGGTGAGGCACGGTGCGGGATAAACGATCTGAAGAAGGATTATACGGAAGGGGATTAGCAAAGCCATGGGATTAATGGTACTGCGAGGATCAAGAGGACTAAATAATGCAAACACTCACCCAAGCGGTTTAGCACAGCCAAAGCATCTGAAGCAATAAAGCGCCCACGGAGAAATCGCACCGCTTCCTGCACCTTGCAGCGAACAGAATTGACAGCAGTGGCCTCTGTCCGCAGCTGGACAATACGACGTCTGATGGCCAGGAGGCCCTGATGCCGTTGGCGCTTTCGGATGACATAGCCCCGCCAGTAGCGCTGTATCACCTTTGCCGCGCGCTTTTGCCGGATCAGTTCCTTCATCTCGGGCGTCATGAGGGCGTGGAACCGCTTCCGTGCTAAGAAGCCTCGAACTCGAGATTGGAACTCCGGAACGGTACGAATGAGTAGCTGGAAATGAGCCCGCTGCTCCATCATCATCTGCTTCCCGCGGAATTTTTGCTGCAGATGGATGGTAATGTTGCGCAGTTTTACGAATGCCTGTCGATGCTCTCGCATGCACCGGGACGCACGGAATTTTTGCTGCACCAGGATCACCGACGACCTAAGTTGTTGGAATTCTTTGCGCGCCTGCTGCATTTTGTGTCGGGCCCGGAAACGTCGCTGCAGCACTATAGCCGCCCTCCGTTCCAGTTCAAACTGCCTGCGTTGCTTTCGCATCAGCAGAGTGGCTCGGATAAATTGCTGCATCAGTCGCACCTTGGCGATGGTGTTAAGAAAGACTTGTCGCTGGCGACGTGCCGCCACGGTTGCCCTCCAGTTGCGTTGGATGCTCAGGGAGCTGGCTCGCATCCTGCGGTAGCCGCACCTTAGTTGTCTCATCTCCCGCAGACTGCGCCACCATTGCTGCAGGCGGATGACTGCATCCCGCTGCTTGTGGTACGCTTCCATCTGTTTCCTCGTTTGAAGTTTTCCCCGATACCGTCGCTGCACTTTGATGATCATTACTCGTTGGCTTTGGTAAAGGTCCCGTTGCTTGCGCATCTCAGTATTGGCACGATAGCGCCTTTGAATAGTAACAGCCGCTCGTCTAAGCCTTGCATAAGAGTTCCTCTGGCGTATCATTGCTAAACGAGCGCGGTAGCGAAGCTGCAGTGTGACTGCCGCCCGACGCTGCTCCAGGAAACGCGTTCTCTCCTGCTTCATGCGGAGATATCCTCGCCAGTGCATTTGCAGGCAGGTAACTGCCGCTAAGGTGCCGCGATACTTGGCCCGCAGGAATCTCATGGCCTTTTGGGCGTGGAATCGTCGTTGAAGCTTTATAGTACATTCGCGTACCTTTACGAATCGTTGGCGCTCCTCTCGCATTTTTAGAAGGCCTCTTCGGCGCCGCTGAATGAGTAGAGTCGCTCTCTTTAATCCAAGAAACTCTTCCCGCCGCTTCTGCATCTCGAGCTTGGCGCGGTACTTGGCTTGAATAAAAACGACAGTGGACTTTAGTTTCAGATAACCTTCTCGCTGCCGGCGCATTTCCAAAGTGGCCTTCCAGCGACGCTGCACATGGATGATGCGCTGTCGCGCTTCAAGGTACGCCTGGCGATCCGTGAGCATCTGGCGCAGCAAGCGGTAGCGCCTTTGAATAACAAGAGTGGCCTCACGCAGCTGGTGGTACTTCTTCCTTTCCTCGCGCATTTGCCAGGTGGCCCTCAGACGCCGTTGGATGAAAATGGCACTATCTCTGGTAGCCTGGTACTTGCTTCGGTCCAGTCTCATCTGGATGGTGGCTCGGCGAATAGCCTGAATCTTCTTTACATTCATACGAAGTTGCAGGAAATCAGCTCTCTGCTTCCTCATCATCAACTGAGCCCTCCAACGGCGCTGCACGTTCACAGCTGCACTTCTTAGATCGAGGAAGGCTTTACGCTGCTTCTGCATGATCCACTTGCCTCGCAATCTGCTTTGGACAAATAGAATGAGTTCCCGTTGGCGCAAATACTCCATTCGCAGCAGCTTTCCCAACCGATGAGCTCGCCATTGCATTTGAATGTAACTGGCGGCAGCCTGCTGCTTCTGGGAACGCTGAAGCTTCGCTGTGGCCGCTGCAGCAAGCAACTTCTCGGCGAAGAGACGACGCCGCCAGATGCGCTGAAGAAACACTGCTGCCTGGCGCATTTCCAGGAACCTTTGGCGCACCTGCTTGCCCAGCTGCTGGGCACGCCACCACCGCTGAATCATGATAATGCTATGGTAGCTGAGGTAAAGTTGCTTCTGGGCCAGATAACGCCTAGTGTACTTCTGCAAGACGACAGCTGCCGTGGTGCGCTCCGCCTTGAAGAACTTTGCATACTTGCGCATCTGGTGGCCGCGGAATACGGCCTGTATCACAGTGGCTGCCCTGTGCCGGCGCATGAGTTCCTTTTGACGGATGCGACGCTGAATGACGACATGGAGCCAACGCTTGCGCCACCACTTCTGGAGTACAGCTGCGGCTGCATGGAATTTGGGCGATCGGAATTTGTATATGAGTTGCCAGAGCAGCGAAAGCGTCTTCTCCCGGTGGCCATCAACAATATCCGGCGCAGCTATATCGCCTCCCAAATGAAAGTTGGCTTCGTTCAGGGCTCCCAAGGCCAGCTTTACATTAAAAATGCGTTGGAGACGAGATATGGCAGGAACTCTTAGCTGCTTGGTTAGGTCGTCCCGTAAGAGGATGACCTCCATGACACGGGTCAGACGAACGCCGTCCCTTAAATCGACAGCCAAGTTATTGAAGGCGTAGTCGAATTCGTCCAGGAACGTCTGCTTATGCTGGAGCACGTATCCCAAGCGCCGCATTTCACGTGTTATATCCCCGATGTTGGCAAGGAGCTCCGAGGCGAACCGCAACAGTATATCCTTGGTTTCCTTGTGCGGCGATTTTTTCACAAAGAGGCAAGGATTGTGCTTAACGATGCGTTTATGTTTCGCCTGGTCCAAGAAGAGCAACAGAAACAGGATTTTCTGCAGCGTATGCTTCTTAATCGTCTCCGCGTACTCCTCCGTGAGAGTGTAGGCCTTGCTGTAACGTTGCTCCTCCAGCTTGTTGCGGAACAAGCGATTGAGAATGAAAGTACTCAGCCCTATGATATCCCTGTTCGACTGCATTTGGATCTTCTCGCCGAAGACAACTTCCAGTCCGAGGCGCAGCCACAGCGGATTGAAACAAAGCAGCAGCTCAAGGATTGTACGCTGCATCACCACGTCCAAGTGCAGGTTCCGATCGCTCCGGATGCGCAAAGCCTGCTTGTTGACATAGACGGCCACCTTGGAGCACGGCAGACGCATCTGTTCGCTAAAGAAGAGCTCCACTGCGGCTTTGCGAAGAGTTTCCAGACGGTACTTGGTGAGATAATTCATTGATTGCTCCTCCTTGGTGGGGGCCACCACAAGCTCCTTGTTGCGCACTTCGTTGAACAGCTTGCCCACGTCGATTTTGCTATTGGAATCGGCATCCAGGTCAGCTGGTATGGACACCAAGGCATTTAGCCACTTCTTGAAGTCTGCCTGGTGCCGATCCACCGCCTGCTCGTCCAGATACATCGTGGACGCCAAGAAGGGGTCTGCCGTGGTAGTTGCAGCGAAGGGATCGGGATTGATGTACGTTTGCATGTACAACTCAGAATCGTAGAGTTTCACCGGGGCTGTGAACGATGTGTTTCTAGTACTTCGGGGAGTTGCTGTTTTCTTCATCAGCGACATTGTTTGCGCCAGCTTAAACTTTTTCGGTTGGGTGTGCGTCCACGCATGGGTTCCACCACTTCGAGCAGAGGCATTTGCTGGCGCTGGACTTCTACGCGAAGAAGTGTCCTCCACTCTCTGCTTTTTGGGCGGAGAAATCGCCATTGGGTCGTTCCGGTGCAGAGATTCAGTGCTGGGCGCATCGGAAAAACTCAACTCATGGGAACGTCGCTTGTGAGGATTCGAATTGGCTTGCTTCTCTTTGCTCGGGCTTCCCTTTCTGGACTTGCGTCCCACTTCGTGGAGATTGAAGCGACTAGACTGAGCCAGGATTTCATTTTGGTTGAAATGAAAATCGTGCTGTCCCACCAAACTAGTTTCACTGCTGGAGGAGCTGTTCAGGCACTTGGGTTTCATCTGCGGATGCTGGTCTTGGTAGTAGCGGTTTTGCTCGATGGAGCGAATTTGCTGCATCTCATTAAGATTGGGCATGGACCCCTGTATTGCAAGCTTCGTTTGGGGTGAGAGCAGAGACAAATCCTTCATGGACTCGGAATATTTACGCAGTGGAGAGCCCACCATCTTGATGTCCCTTTTAAGATCCTGGATAGCGCCTTTGGACGGTGCTCTAGGTGGGCAGGAGACCTCCTCTTCGTGAATGCATTCCAAAGCTCGCGCGTGAGTGGCGTGGACAATGGTGGTGGTTTTGTTTAACACCATTCCGGAGGGTGTCTGTATCAGCAGTTCGGATCGGGAGCAGTCCAAAGTGTCTACAGACAAATTCATAGTCTCGGAATGTTTCACGTCAAAAGTTTTGTTAGAAACGGCGACTACCTGGTCCTCCAGTTCGTCGGGACTGAGGCGGCGCGGTCGCATCTCGCTGACGCTTAATTTGGTACCGTCTTTCAGGTTGGGCGTGGGCCATGCGGCAAGGTTGTCGGGCCTGATAGCATCCGGTGCAACTCCCCGAGTTTCCGTAAGCGGGGTAAACTTGAGATTATCAATTACGTTGAGCAGATTTCCTGGAGTCATGGGGCTCAGGTTTTCTTTAAGACTTCTTGGTTGCGGTGAGATGTAAACAGGTTCTTCTACCGGTGGGTTATAGACATTCTTCTCCATTAGAGGAGCTGGAACTGTAGGAGCTATACTGGCACGGCTTGGCCGCGAGGATACGGTGCTGGACCGCCAGGCTTGCTTCGAGGGAGCTACCGCTCCTGCTGCCGCCGAGGACATGCGCTTTTTTTGCTGCACAGCAGCTGCGGCAACGGATTTCATGCTCTTGGCAGCGCCCGTTGGCGATTTCAGTTGCAGGGTCTTGCCCACGGTGGGAAATTTGCGCGGGTTCTTCAGGTAGACAGAAAATAAAACAAAGACATGCAAACGAGGGTGAGTGGCGTGAAAGGGCAACCCCTAAAAATTAACATACCTTGACGGGCTGGTTGCTCTTAGACTTGAGGATGATCATGACATCCTTGCGGAAATTTCTGTCGTCGATCAGCTGCAGGGTCTCCTTGCAGGCCACCTCCAGGAGTGGGCTCCATACCAGCTCCATGGAAACCTCGTCGCGGGCGGGCACAGTGTGCTCCATCCACTCAATGCTGAGGTTGTGCTCCTCGCGGACTCCCTTTGTAACCTTGACCTGCGCACGCAAATATGGATCAAATATACTTAAGTTGCCAGGCAGCGCTTGGTATCACCAGTGTGATCTACTGACCTCGATGTCATCGTCGCTAGGGTTGATGACGCGGACGATACGCCTGGCCGTCTTGGTCACCGGCACATCCTCGAACTGCACAATCGCCTTGGCCGAAAAGGGCGCCATTACCACCGCCGCCGGTTCGCGTCCTTCCACCCGCTTCTTTTGCTTCAGACGCGACGGCGTCACTGTGATCTGCAATGAAAATGAACAGTAAACGAATTCATTTTTGAATCTGACATAGCTGTAAACACTAACCTCGAAAGCGCTCATTGCAATATTCAACGAACAACACTTGCTCTAAATCGAAACAGACACTAAATGATGACGCCCGAGAGCCATCAACACGGGGACTAACACTTAACACAATTAACGAAGCGCGCTAAACAAATTAGAGCCTAGTCGAAAAATTTAAAATGATTGTTGATAAAATTTGAAATGAAGCCCGCTTTCAAAAAGACGCCGTCTCCTATCGATTGTAAAAAAATAGTGAGGGTACTCGTTTTCATTTCAGTGCTGTTGGAAATGTCATGTTCAATTCAGTGTTGTAAAATCTCACATTGAAGATTTGATTGGCAACGCCAGTAAACATGAAAAAAACATGTAACGGAAAATTTAAATGTAAATGTTAAACAAATGTTAGTAGTATGTTAGCATAAATGTAAAGTTAAACATTTTTACTTGTAATAAAATCAGATCAGTTTCAAGCACTCCCAAAAACTAGAAAACAATCTATTAACATCGAAAAATAATAAATAATAAACTTTATATAAATTCAATAAAAAAACATAATCAAAACGTAAATTCAAAAAACTTTAAAAGGACGAAATTCAAAACCAAAATAAAAAGTTCCAAAATTTAATACTTAAAATTAATATTAGAATTAAAATTATTAGGAGTAGTATACTCCACCTCTTTTAAATATATACCCAAATTGGACAGCTCTTGCATGCATGGGCAACAGGTGCACGGGTACCTTTAACGAACATTTTGCAGAGTTAGCGTAGCGTAGCGTACGTGCTTTTCGTCCTATGCTTTTTCTATCTTCTAGTGACTTGGTTGCTTGTACCTTTCCTGGTTTCAAAGCATAACATCCTTAAAGCGAGAAGCCGGGATTACAATCATAGGGGAAGAGTCGATAGGGATGGCTGCGGGAACTTGGATATTGCGGGGTATCCTTCTTCGTGGCTTGGTCATCCTTCTTTGTTCAAGTTCCTGGTCATCCTTCAGTTTGAGGTTCAATGCTTCAGTATATATATGGACCATGGTCCTTAGTAATTAGTTATGCATCCTTAATTTGAACGAAACGGTTCAGTCCTTTTCTTAATAAATTTAATAAAAAGTAACAAAATTTCAATTTATTTCCATTTTAATTTTTAAGTAAATAACAGTATATGCGAAGAAATCATTGGCTTGAAAGATGTCCACAAAGATTGGTTTGAGTATGTGGTGAACCGGGTATGACGAAAAAAACGTTCAATACTTAATGTGGCACACGAACTTTACTAAACAAAACTTCTCGGACATAATGCGTATGGTTTTTTGGCGACAAAAGTGTCGGAATATCTGAAGGTTCTATATCGATGTTTATAATAATTCTTCTTGTTCTGCATCAATCTGGGTTGGGATGGTTTCGTTTAAGATTTAAGTTTTCATCCATTTCCTTATTCATCCATTTTCTTTCCATTTAAAAAGAATATTGATATATTTTGTTAAAATTATTGACTTTTTTTTGAAAAGTTTTTATTCACAGTCTATTTACAAATTGCAACAACAAAACTTAAATACATTCTTACATCAGTCTGCTGGGCGGCAGGATGTGGGCTCGCGGCAGGTCGCTTGCAGTTTCCGAGGAGTACATGCTCTTGAGGTAGCCCGGGAAAGGAGTAACAGCTTCGAAATCCTCGCCAGCGGAATCCTCTGGGGGGTCAACAGCCATGAATGAAATTGCGAATCCCCTGAGGGAGTTGCTTTCGTCCGTCTGGAAACGAAGAAGAAGTGTGTCCGAATTGGAAATAATTATGGGCGGCTTGTGCTTTCCACAAAATCTTCCGTGTATGGTGTTCATGGAGTAACCCTCCTCGGTCACCTCGAGGAAGTCATAGTCACACCTCTCCGAGTATTCAATCTCGAAATGCAGGAACCGTATTTTGACGCTGCTTTCCGGATCCGCTTGGATTCGCCAATCGCAGTACATGTTTCGTTTGTACGGTCGACTTCCGTAGCGCGGATGCGAATAGAAGGTCTGTGAATGGTTAGTGGCCCGAAGATAGCCACCGCACTCCGAAACAAAGGTGGCCTTGAATCCCTTTCTCTGCAAGCCCGCGTCCGTGGCCAACACCATGAACATCTCGTTGCTGGAAGCGATAACGCCGTATGGTTCGCGACCACCGCAGTAGATTCCTAGGGTGGAGCTGTTCTCGGACTTCCCATCATATATGGCCACGTAGTCATAGATGCACTCCTGGTGACTCTCCACAGCAAAGTCATGAAAAGTCAGCTGAATACGATGACCCAGAACAGTTTGGAAGTGCCAGTAACAGTATATATTTCGTGGATAGTCTTCCGGATAGTTGGGACTCTGCAGTACCCCGTACGAGCTGGTAATCTCGAACTTGCAACGCGTCTCCGTGCAGTTGTGACCATTGTCAGCGAGACTGTAGCCATTCCGGCAGCTGCACTGATAGGACCCGAAGGTATTCTTGCATCTATGCTGGCAGCCCCCGTTGTTGATGGAACATTCATCTAGATCTGTGGGGGAAAGGTTATCCTTAGTTAGGACATAATGAGACAAAAAAAAGGGTCGACTTTACCTATCACAAACTTGGCGACGAATCCACTCCTTTGCACCGTTCTGTCCGAGAAGAATTCCAGCCGCAGAACACTCTGCTCCGAGTTCACCACCGGTGGGAGGTTGTTGCCACAGTAAATGCCAATCTTTTTTAACCGATTATCCCTAAGCTTGGAGTAAATAACGAGGTAGTCGTAGTTGCACTTTGTGTATTGAAACCGTGTGCCCTCCAAGTCAAAGTGGGTGAAGTTCAAGAACACTGCATGATTTGGCGGAGCCACCACCTCCCACACACATTGCTTGGCGTTGGGATAGGGGTCTGGGTAGGATGGCGAGTACAGCGATCCATTGGACTTTCTGGCATCAACGACTCCGCCGCAAGCGTTCTCACAGGTCTTTCCATTCGCCTGGAGCTCGTAGCCAGCGTGACAGCCGCACTGGTAACTGCCCAGGGTGTTGATGCATACGTGCTGGCACCCGTGGTCCGTAAACTTGCACTCGTCCACGTCCAGCATGAGGGCGGCAGAGAATCCCAATTTCTGCACGGAGCCATCCGAAACAAACCGGATATACATCTGATTGGTGCGGGTTCTGGGGATCATAAACCATAATAATGTAAGGCTACAAATTTGATTATTATTTTTAAGCTTACTTTATATTCGGCGGAAGCTTATCACCACAGAAGCGACCTATTAGCCGGGAATCGCTCCGGTTGCCATCACGGATCTCCACAAAGTCATAGGCGCAGGTGTCGTGCTTCTCCAGCTCGAAGCTCTGGAACTTAAGTGCTACCTGGTGGTTTTCAGGAGCAGATATTTTCCATATGCACTCCTTATCGGGCATGTAGTCCAGGGGATAGTTTGGCGAGTCTATAGACTGATCTTTGGTCAGATTAATCTCTCCGCCGCAGACCACTGAAGTTAAGAGTACAGGATGTTGATCAAATGTCCAATTATGACAAAATGGCATAAAAACTTACCCTCGAACCTGGCTTTGAAGCCCCGGTAACCCTTGCCCGCATTCCGGTTCACATAGTTGATGAGCATGCGACTCGTCTGGGTGGCAATGACCTCTCTACTGGCGTTTCCACAGAGACGGCGCACCAACGGTGAACGATGCCAGTAGCCGTCCCTGATTTCCAGGTAATCCTGCGAACAATCCTCGGAACTCAGCAGATGCAGCTGCTGGATATGCAGCAGGACGCGTTCACCATTGGTGGCCGTAATCCGCCACTCGCAATTGGTTAGAGAGGCATCAAAGTCACTGACTCCGTCGGAGGCCTCCCCTTGGCCATCACCGCTCCCTTCGAATTCGCTGAGCACTCCGTTGGCGGAGTACATGAAGTGGGGGCTCACTATGTGACCCGAGTTCTGTTGGTAGGTGCGGCCACAGCTGGCGCATTTGTACAGCAAGTTGGCCTGCACAATGTCGCCGCGACTAAGACGCCTACGCTGACCCAGCTCCACATGTGTTCCAGGTGGTATTCCAATGGGTGTAATCGTGTCCAGAAATGAGCTCTTCGAGAACGAGTTTTTGGCGTAGTGCATGATAGAGTTGTAATCGTACGGCAACAGTGGCAGGTCCACCTCTTCCGGGGACAAGACATCGAAGTTGTACTCCTGTCCGCGCATTATGTTGGCCTTGTTTATGATAATGTGCTTATCTCGGTCGCCACGAGCATGCTCGTGATGGAAGCCGATGGTGTGCCCCAGTTCATGGATAATTATGCCGAATTTCTCGCAATTTCGACCTATTGAAATGGGCTGGCGACCATTGCCATTCTTTCCCAGAAACGAACAGCATCTAAAATAAAAGTATAAATAACAATTTTTGGGGAGGTTGATCCAAAACTTACCCACAATTCTTGACCGTGAAGTATATGTAGTTGGCATGCAGCTTGGCATCCCGCTCCACAAACTTGATGCAGGTGAAGTTCTCCCAGTGGCGCATGGCCTGTTTGAAGAGCGCCTTGTGGGCGCCGCTAAAAATGCTATCGATCTCGTAGGGGATGACCCCGTAGTCCCAGGTGCGTTCCTTACGCACAGTCACAGCTCTCCGGTGGCGGTGCTGGTTGGGCTCACGTTTGGGCAAGTAACTGGGTTGCAGGACATCCACAGCATCATCTGTCCAAAGGAGAGGCGGTGGGGGTAATCTCAATCGCGGCCTGGCTTTGATTCGCAATTTGTGAGGCTGTTTTCGGCGACTCCTGGAGAAGGAAAGTCAATAATTAGACCTTCATTCGGCATTCCACGGTCATCTCTCCTCCAACTTACCCCAATGAGTGTCTGGGTCTGGCTTTCTCGGGCAGTTTCCAGTGATAGGCATCCTTCTGCTCCTGATCTGGCACCTGTTGGGACATCGGCGTTTTAGAAATACTGACTGTGCCGCATGAAGTTACTCACCTGCACAGCATCCAGCATGCCATAGAAGTCCTCTGGCTGTTCTTTGAAGTCGAAATCGCACTCGCTGTCCACCTGGCTAAGTCTCATAGTGTCAGCCATGTCCAGTAGAAGAACTGGGATCACAAGAAGTACAACTAATTTAGCTTTCATTTTCAATCGCATTCCGCGCATTCTTGCTAATTTCTGGAATTTAATTCTGGGGGCTCGTTCCTCGGGCGCCGAAGTTGCTTTGGCCAGTTCAAAGTTCTAACTGAGAGCTCGTGGCCCGCGATTGCCGAATTATATCTCTCATATTTGTAAAGGCATATTTCAGGCAGGTAACAGACCAGCATCATGCCATCAGCACCAGAGTCTCGACTGTCCTCTCAAGTGTCCGTCCGTCCGCGTGTCCGTTCGCAGGGACACATACATAGAGCGAACGAGACGACGACAAGCAAGACTCCGCCTCATTGGCGTTTCAGGCCGACTGTCCATTGTATGCCTGTTTCGGTTTGCATTCAATGGGTTTTGATTTGGGTATCCCTGCACCTTGACATTGTCTCTGTTTTCGCGACCGTGGCTCCGTTCCATGTTCCTGCCTACCTGGGGCACTGGCCTGACTCAGGGGCATTTGTTGCCGGGTCGAGGATCAGGTGTTGGGACGGAGATCCCTTTTAGGGCAGGTCATTAATGGACCCTCGCGATCATAAATCCCCCGCATGAACGAAACATTTCGTGGTAATTCCAGTAACACCAGTAAATGAACTCAATAGGCCTGGCGCTTTTATTGCTGGAAAGGTGGAAACGATCATTTAAATGGTATGATCTGTAACTCCTCCTCGTTCAAAGAGGTTATAGAATCATATATTACATTTCTAACACTAATCCCGTCAATTTGTCCAACGCACAACTGCCATGGCCATAGCTAGAACCACAGTGCTGAGTTTTAGCTCCTTTTTTAATGTGAGTTGGATCCTGACACCACAGTTGCTCTACAATAATCCAGACTTCCTTTTCACATTTTCCTCCTTATCATTGGAGACACATTGGAGGTGTTTTACGGCATAACTTGATTATTAAAATTCAAAAGGCGTAAGTATAAATAAAAATTATTATTATTTCACCTTTTTCGAATACCAACTGTAGTAATGAGGCACCTAGGAGGTGCCTAAGGCACCTTATTGCAATATGAACCTAATTTTACATCTGTGCGTTGAGCTATCATAAAAATTCTGGTAGCTGGAAAGTGACATTAAAGACAAAAGAGGTTTAAAATATAAAGATGGCCAGCAGATGGCACATGAAACGGGTGTGGAGAAGGTTTTTAAGGAAGTCGATTTCCACTGATTGCCATCAATTAACTTCAAGAAGAAGGTGGCTTGTGAGGAGTGCAAGCACGATGCCTCCCAAAAGGCAGGTAATTCTAAATCACCTTTCAAAATGCTTGAATATTTTCCAATGCCTCGAAAGTGCATTGCATTGCGGCTTAAAAAGCCTGATTATACGTCGCAGATCCGTCCAGGATCCGCTGCACTGCACCTGTTTGTAACGCTTGCCAAGAGCTCGCTCCGCTTAAACCACAGTTGAAGGGCAGCGAGTCCTTCTTCGGGTGAGGCAAGTATACATAGCTATATTGGAAATTTGAAAAACGTGACCTTGTTCAAATAGAATAAGGTTTTAAAATAATAATTAGAAATTACCAACATAATTGCCTACCAAACAAACATGTTATGTATGTATACTTAATATGAAATTTGGACATAAACGTATACGTAATATTTTTCGTTTCCATATGCTATTTTTCTCAATTTTATTAAGTTATCAATAATTGAATCGTACACTACATTCAATAAATTTCAATAATATTATTAACTTTTAATTTTAATTTTTTGGACGAAAACTTTTTCGTTGTTGTTACGGTTCCCATTATCGTAACCCAAAATCTACTCTATAGTATTGTAATATGTAAGAATAATTTGCGCTATTTGGGACTTGGGCTTGAACCGACATTAAACGTAAGGAATCCATTAAAATGGTGCAGGAAGTCATAAATAGTGCCTTAACCTATATTGACACAGTTCCCTTCTATGCATAATCGGAAGGAGCTATTGGATCAGGCTATAAGGGATGTGCCATGAGAGGCCAATTATTTTGCCACTAAGGTAGACTGCTTCAAAATAAATCCTGCCAAAAAGGGAGTGAGAGTGGGCGTTTGGAGGGGTTGTTATTTCTACATATAATTCTCCATGAAGTTGGAGGGGGCCAGCTCCTTCCTCGTCGGCATTTCCTCCCGCTAGTTGGTGCAGATCCATCTGGTTGCCACTTCGATCGGACTCACTCCAAAGAGCAGGAAGTGCTGCACGTCCGCGAAAAGTAAGTGAAAAGTGGGCAAGTCGGATTTGGTGTAAGCATTGCATCACGGGCACGAACTTGGCCTCAGCCTGGCCAAACTGGTTCCTGCTGGATGGCGCAATCCAGTTCCACTTTTAGTCTCTAATTTCCACCAACGATAATTACGTATTTCTCAAAATGTCTTATTTTTATAGAGTTTTTACCAAAACTTACACCTGGCGCCCGATACCATTACCTAAGTTAAAAAAGTCAAGTAGTCCAAAAACTAAATCGGGAAATTGAAGTTCAACATAGGAAATTAAATTATTTTATATATGATAGTCTGTGAAGTGAATAAAAATTATTTTATTAATATTGTTGGGCCAAGCAGCCACCAAAGAATTCATCTAAAATAATTATAATATGCTAAGCTGCAGCTGTTGTTATCAGCATGTTTCGTCTCTGTTTTGTCCCCAGTTTCGCATGCGCTTTATTGGCATTTGTAGCGTATGCGCTTTGGGGAGCTTTAGTTGAGCTTCTGCGCAAGCTCTTGTTTTGGCGTTTTTGTTGTGATTTGGAGTTTATTGGAGCCGCTTGTATTAGGGTTAAATTGAGCCCAAAATAAATATATTGAAACTATAATTTGAAACGCGTATAGTTATTCGGTTGCTATTAAAAACTATTAATAGCTCAACAAATATTATTATATTATTTTTTTTTTTTTGTAAACATAAACAACACACAATGCCACTTGTTTGTTTGCTGGTTTGTGCGAAAAGAGAACAGACTGTTTATAAAATAAATATATTTTTATTTTAAACCTGACTCTTCAGCGATAGTCTCTCTTAATTTTGATCTGCCGGAGCGCTACGAGCAACACAACTGGCTCCAACATCCCCCACTGCCACTGCTCGCTCTCCTCGCTGATAAAGAATCGTTCTCTGATTAACCGCATATAAGCCACATGAATGAAAATTTGCAGTCAGAAGTTCTCTGTCTTCCAATTGAACGTAAACAGAACGAGAGCCACACAATCATTATATTATGTCTGGAAAATTGCCGGCTACATATGTGAAGGGCTTCCACGATGAGGCGAAGGTGCGCCAGATGGAATACCGAAAGTTTGGAAAGACCGGTCTGGAAGTCTCGAAAGTTTCATTTGGAGGAGGTGCCCTGTGCGCTGCTTATGGGTATGAGTAATTTTTATTTTACAGAATGCAGCTTCTCTAATAAATACATTTTTGTATTATTTTAAATCTAATTTAATTTAATTTGATACCTGCCTGTTTACTCCAAAGCTTTGACCTCGAGGAGGGCATTAAGACAGTGCACGAGGCTTTAAAATCTGGCATTAACTACATCGACACTGCTCCCTGGTATGGACACGGTCGGTCGGAAGAGGTTCTTGGCCAGGCTCTTAAGGATATTCCAAGGGAGTCCTACTACATCGCCACCAAGGTGTGTCGCTATGAGCCCGAATACGAAAAGATGTTCGATTTTAGTGCCAAGAAGACGAGGGAGAGCGTAGAAAAAAGTCTAAGGCGTCTGGGACTTGACTACGTGGACGTCATCCAAATCCATGACATTGAGTTTGCTGAGAACCTTGATATTGTAATCAATGAAACGCTGCCCACATTGGAGCAATTGGTCAAGGAGGGCAAGGCGAGGTTTATCGGGGTGTCGGCTTATCCCATTTCGATTCTGAAGGAATGCTTAACCCGAGCGGCCGGCAGGTTTGATGTACATGTGCTATTTCTTAACTCAAAGTATCCTTATAAAGTAGCATATTTTATTTTTCAGACTGTTCTGACCTACTGCAGATACACTTTGGCCGATGAAACCTTACTGGAGTATTTGGACTTCTTCAAGTCCCAGAACCTAGGCCAAATCTGCGCCGCTGCCCATGGCCTGGGGCTGCTCACCAATGGGGGGCCTCAACCCTGGCATCCGGCTGGCGCGGATCAGAAGGCGATCGCCCGCAAGGCGTCGGATATCTGCAAAGAGCGCGGCGTGGAACTGGGCAAGCTGGCTTTCTATTACACGGCCAAAGGGCTGCCTGACGTGAGCACCTTCCTCACCGGCATGCAGACTCGCGAGTTGCTGAAAATCAACCTGGAGGCCGCTCTGCTGGGCCTCAGCGACAAGGAGCAGGAAGTGCTGGAGTATCTGCGCAAAAAGTGAGTGTGCAAAACTCGGAAGTTGGCCAAAGCCGCACTGCGAAAATTGTGCAACTCGGATACAATGTTACCATTACATCATTTCCACTTCCCTGCGGTTGGGGGTCCACTCCTCCAGTCCAGGCCATAACCCGCACACTTGTCTGTGTGTAGAGCTTATGTGGCTTATGCTGTGCATGATCATTGTCAATCTTGGCCATCGGTGCAGTAGGCACCAGACAACCTCCTCCCCTGCCGCGAATTCGCTGACCAGCATTTCCCGATGTTGGTTGAACTTGTTCCCCCCTTTTTTCGTGCTCCATCGGCATTACGAGTGTGTTCCCCACTCTATTTGTTGGCTAATTTTCACGATCCTCACCATTAAGGCATTATGTAAATTTTGTATTTTCAGTGTTTTTACCAAACCTTTCAATTGGGAGGGCAACGAACTGGCGGTGTACTGGGCAGCCCTGAAAAAGAAGTAATCCACTTGGCCATCTCAACAAAAGGATGCAAGAAATAGACAACATCTTCAGTTTCTTGCCATTGACCTCAATAGTGGATTCTTATTGACTTATAAATGAACTTGAGATAATATATAAAAAGGCAATATCAGTGTACAACAAAATTAATTGATAAAAATTTTTAATCAGCGAGTGATGAAAAAGCATGGTAATCACAGATATTGGAAATCATTTAACACATACGGTTATTATATATAATCTGAGGTAATAAAGAGCTTTTTAAATAAAAAATAAAAGAAAACGTCATATTAATTATGCGAAAGGAGAAGGTTTACTTCTGAAGGCATTGTTTTTATAAACGGAGGTCCCAAAATATGTATGTAAATATACATATGTTACTTAAATCATTGTTTATTCAAACTCTGGCTTTAATTAATATATCAATGTCAATAAAAATAGACATTACCCAAAACACACGCTCGAAAATATCCAAACATCGATTCGTAAAGCAAACCATAAAAATCGCATTCGACAGGAGGCATAACAACTTAATCATGACCAGCTTCGTGGAAAATGCATTTTTTTGGCCAATATTGAACACCGACCACTTCCACCTTTCGCTGGCATGGCCAGCCCGAATCACCAACTAATTAAGCCTTAATTAACGCAATAAATGAAAAACAAAAGATGTAAATACAAACAAAAGGCAACGAAACCGCAGTGGAAGCCAGTAGAAAAACTACTAAAATTATTAAATTGGTTGCATGAAGGAGAATCGAATGGTGCCGAAACGAGACGCAGAAAACGGGGAAGTTTAATAACATTTTGAATAATGAAAGGCAAAGAGAAAAATCGGTTGAATGCAGCGCCAAAAATGCGAAACGAATGCACACTGCAGATACGTATCCACATGCCACACGCGAAAAGCGGAAATGTCTTTGGACCGATGCCGCATTTTGTTTTCCTTAAACTGGCGCTTTAAATAATTGATGATACCCTGTCGGTGAGTATCAAGTTACTATTATAAATTCGATTTAAGAAATATTTGAGCGTTGAGCGCCGAAACTATGTTTTAATTTTTATTTATTTAATTATTATTTATAAAATTTTAAAATATATAAATTCTTCAACAAGGCTTAAAACTAAAAATTTTATAATATTGAAATATATAATATTAAAATTGTATAAACCTTTATTTGCCACAAAAATTAAAAGAGTATTTTCTACTTCGATCTATAAAACAGATTTTATATCTGTTTAATTTGGACTTTTTACTCGGCGGTGCCAATAAATTTTAGCCTTATCAAAAATACAACAAAACGAGCAGTTTTTGTACTCAGCTATTGACCAAATTCTCGTTTTTTCTCGTTTTCTCTGGCTCTTTGGCTACCTACTTCTCTCTTAAGCCGCCTCTTTCTCAGCCAAGCTCTCCATCTCTGTCGTAATGGGGGAATCGAAGCTTTCGAGCCGGGTTTATATACGCTGCACAGGCGCAGACGCTTCGTCATTTTAGATCTTGGCTTGCAGCTACAAGACGTATTCGAAGTGCTCCCTCCGAACAAATTGTTAAACTGTTACAGTGTTAAATAATAACAAAGTGCAATAATGTCTGGATTACAGAATGGCTTTATGCTTTTGTTCGCCTGCAGTTTACTGCTCGCTGCTTACGTGTCGGCCAATAAGCAGCAAAAACAACAGAATCAAGGTAAGAGGCTGGCGACTTGGCTCGGAGCCCAAAGGGTTCGACAGTGTCTGATTCATGTTGTTGGAGTGGAGAAATTTTCAATGCCAAGTTCTTTGGCTGGTGGCTTTTCTAGCCATACCAAAATAAACAAAAACCGGTTCCAAAGGCGGAGAAATGCCGGTTAGCCGTAAGACGAGTGAACTTTACCGTTTGCGGCTCAGTGGTTATAATGTGAAGATACACTAAGTTTGGGTAGAGGTAACGGTTCTCATTAGAAGGAAAACTAATTTCCCTTATTATCTGATATATTTAAAGAAAATGGAAAGTTTTCTTGGATTTCAGTTCCAAGAGGATGAAATATATTTCATAATATATTTCAAAATAAGGTGCATAAAATCTTTTCAGTCAGTTTTCTTATATTGATGTTTCATTGACATATATACATTGTTTTTAATAATCTAATTTTTCAAAGCTAATGTTAAAAATATACTAATTTTATATTGATAAAAAATTAAAAAAATAAGGGCTGCTTTAGTAAAGTTTCACGACTGTTGGATACCTTTTAATATATAAAGGGCGGAAGGAGGCAGGTTTTTTTTAAAACAAACTTAAACTGTGTGAAAATTGGAGTCTACTATCTCTATCTCTTATAGAGGAATTGAAGGATAATTAAGTTCCGCGAAAGTATCTTATTTCCAAAAATCAATCTTTACACTAAATGGATGACACTGACTGGATTTTGGCGCACATATTAAATATAAAATTTTACAATAATTTTGGTAAAAAGGAAAATACGATACGGAGGTGGTTTCATATCCCTGTTCCATTCGCAAAAATAAAATATACTCTTGTACTCTACAAGTAGAGGATATACAAAAAAATTAATTTTTAAATGCCTTAACAATTAACTGAAATGTATCCAACGAAAATTGCTTCCATTTATTGCAGAAATCTGGGAACAAGACCTTTCGGACACCTTTAAAATTGAGGGCAGCGATCAGGGCATTCAAAAGGTGAACCTTAAGTGCGGAGCCAACTCCATGAACGTAGTATTGGAGACGGAAAAGCCGTTCACGGGTGTGATGTACACTCGTGGCAGCTTCTACAAGCAGACGCCCCCGTGCTTCATGAAACCCACTGTCAACCAGGGATCACGTTCTTTGGAAATGAACTTCCAGCTGGACCAATGCCAGACCTTGAAGGATGGGGACCTATACACCAACATAGTGGTGATCCAAAACGATCCCGAACTGATCACGCCAGGAGACTCGGCCTTTTCGCTGGAGTGCGACTTCCGGCAACCCCGCAGCCTGGATGTGGAGGCCAGCATGCAGGCCAGGGACAGGTAAGGTGGCGGGACTGTGTCCAAAACGTTGATTACTATCTGATTTGATGCAATAGAAACCCGCAAAAGTTGCGCGGAGCACGCGGTGGATCCCGCCAGCGCCAATAGATTCATTCAACCACTCTAAGATCTTCTCTCTTCGACTAGAAGCACCTCAAAAAGCTGTACATAAGGTACAAGAGAGATGAATGTCGTTTTTAAATGCCCCTTAAACTAAAACCATCCTAGTAGTGCTTTACTAACCTTTACTACGAAACATGGAATTCGGGGCAAATGCAGTAAAAATTATAGAGCTTTAAAATATCGAAACTTAAATATTTTCAGAAGAGGTTAGCTAATTCTTTTAGACGGGTCTTTCAAGCTGAATGTCATATTATTGTCAGAGACCGATGGGTTCTATTATTTTGACTGCATAGCCACAGAAAACACATTACAGACATTACCTCATACATTCCACAGAGTGGCCACTGGCTCCAAAATCACACTCACTAGTCCCGATCCCGCGGCACCCACGGAACATCTACACAATTCGGTGGTTAGCAACAGCGATTCGGTCGAATACATACCAAAGTTCAGCAGGCCAAATAAGACCATACACCTGGGCTCTGTCGAGGAGGTGGAACTGCCATCCTCCGCTCAGGGTCGAGATGAGCTATAAAACTATCCAAAACACTGCACCACAAAAATTAGAAACTACACAACAAAAATCACAACACTTGAAAAACACTTCCGAATACAGGTGAGATACGTAGACGCTCGTTTTAAAGCATTTGTTGATTATTACCCCGCTGTTATTAATTAAAACACTTTCCCTTTTATACTACTTATAATGTTTTTACTTTATTCACAGAAAAAACGCACAAAATGCAACGCAGACAAATGACGGAAATTAAGGAACTGAGATGCACTAACACCACTTCATGTATTTTCATTTCAATGGTTTTTCATATCCTGTGATATTTTTTAAGTTTGAGTTAAATAAAAATTCTACAAAAAAAGCACCTTAGTTTCGTTTTTAGCATTGATTATATTTTCATTTATCGTCGAGAGAAATTTATTATTTAAATTCAAAAAGTCTTTATTTTTAGTGTGACCAGTATGATTAATTTTAGTATATTTTTACGCCAACATTGAGATTTGGGCCCTACCGCAAGTGCGACACCACTGATAGGCCAAAATTGCGAAAAGTCCCCAATAAACCGAACGAAAATTAACTTTTCTCGAAAAATTGGTAGTTAATTTCCCTCTATACTTTCTGACAGCAGGGAGTGCACTATTGTTTGCGGCTTGAAATCCTCTGTAAGGTCATCCAGCAACCAACCTGGCCGCACCGAATCAGCGAGTTATCACTGCGCAGCTACAATTGCGAATTGCATTTCACAAAGAACGTCAATATCTCTAAATCGAATTAAAGGAACACTCTTCGGATTGAACTTGTAAGAAGTAAAATGGATCACCGTGTTTTTCTGTCGCTGATATTTGTGCTCAGCGGCACATTCAACGTTCTGGTAGTAAAGTAAGCAAATTCTGGATAAATAAAACAAGTAAACATACATATATACGCATGTGTATGCATTTTCAGGTGGGCCAATCAACAGCAGGTGACAGGCAGCGATGGACAGCTACACGGTTTCCAGCATCCGGTGGTCTTCACCCTCCTTATGTTCCTGGGCGAGTTCTTGTGCTTTGTAGTTTTCAAGATAATTCGGGTGTTCTCTTGCCGTCGTGGAGGAGTAAGTGCATTAAGATCAACTAGGATCTTAAATAAATGCGAAATTTAAAATGTGACTTTGTTAAAATTATCATTTATAAGGACAGCAGTTTAAAGAGTTATTTGGAGTAACCATAATATTTATATAACCCACAGCCCGTTGGCGAACTGGACAACATCCTGGGTCAAGAGAGCAGCGAGTTTACTCCTTTGAGCATGCTCTTACCCACGCTCCTGGACGTAGTGGCTTCCATTCTGCTGTTTACCGGCCTGTACTTGACTTACGCCACCAGCTTCCAGATGATAAGGGGTCTGAATCTTTTGACGCTCCTTATCTGACCATGACTCACCTTTTTGTGTCTCCACAGGCGCCGCTTTGATCTTTGTGGGAATTTTTAGTACTATGTTCCTCAATCACACACTCAGCTCGCGCCACTGGTTGGCCATTTTCACTATATCATGTGGTCTGTTGGACATAATATCTTTGGATGTGCAGCGTGTTGATTACGACCGAGTCACCTTGCCTCATACGGACCACAAGTCTATCCTGACAGGTGATATGCTCATTATTATTGCCGAGATCCTGCACGGGCTGCAGTACGTTTACGAAGAGAAGCAACTGAAAACCTCCAATGTGGCTCCGTTGCAAGCCGCCGGCTGGCAGGGAATTTTCGGATTGGCTATAACCTCGCTCCTGGCCATTGCTTTACATTTTATACCAAGTGTTACGCCTTTCGGCGAAAGCTCCCGAGCTGTATTTGACGACTGGAGTGATCTGTGGACAGGCTTGAAAGAAAATCCAACGTTGATCATGGCTCTCATTGGATTCACTGTCTCGTGTGCCGCGTACAATTTTATTGGACTATTCATCGCCATGTACTCCTCTAGTTCCAATCGCCTGCTAGCGGACGGGTTGCGCGTATACTTCATCTGGGTTTTCGTGGTGGTCATGGAGTGGGAGTACATAAACCTTATTACTATTATGGGATTCATCATCCTGCAAATGGGCATAATACTCTACCGTCAGGCCCTTTTCCTGGATTGGTATCGAACTGTCTTAGCCCGCTGGCAACGCGCCCGGTATGTGGACTTGTCCGCTGACTCAGCCGGAGCCCCTCGCAGCCAGCCGGCAGATCTTATTTAAGTTATTCGACGCTCGGAAGTGATATGAGAAGGAATGTGATATGAGAGATGGGCTGCAGATCAACCATGGGCTGATTCATGAAAATTAAATACCGATTATAAACGTTAAATACGTAGAATCAATAAGAAAATACACATCTTAAATGTTAATACTTGTGTTGTATATTTTTTAAAGAAACTTATCGGTTTACAAAAACTAACCTTGCCTCGGGTAGGTCTTTTAATTTGAATATACATACATATATGAAGGAGAATGCATGTTCGAAAATATCAATACTTAAAACTAAATTACAGATTTTAAAAAAATACATGTTATTTGTCATTCAACATAAAAAATGTAATAAAAAAAATGATTTTAAAAAAATCCAATACAAATGTTTTACAATTCTTTGCTTTGAATATAACTATATTTTAATTCGTTTTTTATTGAAAATAAAATTTTCCTATTCATTTATTAAAATTTTTTCCAATTTTTAAATAGATTTTGAAATTAGGCCGGAAAAATGGTTAAGGCGGAATTGAGTTTTAAAAATGTAATTTTAAGTAAGTGGATTATATGTATATAACGATTGTTTTTTTAAGCCAATCGGACAAAAATTGAGAAGGTTATGCACAAATTTTTTGACTTTTTTTTAATGAGTGCTCAAAATTATGTGTTTTCCACTTCTCTTCTCACCATTTGTTTTAAAACTTTTTGCGCGGTTTTTAAAACAATTTCAATGATCCAGCATAGATTTATGATGAAGAGAAGTTTGAGAATATTTGCAACCATTTCAGTACATATTTGTCTATATTTTACACTATAATCTTTAAGACTTTTGAAGATTAAACGTAATAAGCCATCCATTCCAAAAGATTACAATGGTCCCTTTGGAAAAATATTTTAAAAAATGCGCATTTTTCAAACGAATTATATCTATTCCTCCTTAAAAATGTTTGAGATATTGATCAATCGTCTCTAAAACGCATCACTGAACCTTAAACAGATTTCTTCTGCTGGATTCCGAGTATTTTTTCACCCACTCCAAGGAAGTAAAACATTTGGGCAATACCAAACAGAGGAGCCACAACCATAACACGACAGAGGCCGCCCTTAAAGAAAGCAGTTATCCCTTCGTCCTTTAATGTCGTCCGGATGCAGTCGCCAACACCGGCGTATTCTTTAACACCGGCCTGTAGCCGGGTCTTTATCACGTCCAGCGGCGTGACCAAAAAGGCGGCAGTCATTCCTGCCAAAAGGCCGGACATTAGAGACCAATAGAACACAGCCTCTCCAGAACCGTCCGACTTTCGTGGACCACTGTCATTAATGGTTGCCATCAGCGGAAAGTAAATGACCGAAAAGGTAATATCCCGAATTCCAGTGGCTGTGATGCCCTTGTAGAGTCCGAAAATTCCCCGCTCCCGGAGCATTTTCTTGGTCAAACCCAAGGCTGTAACTTTTTTCACCTCACGGCCCTCGGCTCGGGCTAAGCTGGCGACTCGACCTGCGTCTTGCATTTGAATTTTTAGTAGCTCCATCGGAGTGGTGACGACTATCTGGAACAAGCCTGCCAATCCTCCGGCCAATCCGGCCAGGGGTAAAGGAAGCACGCCATCGTCAGTGGCCAGCTTGTAGCGAAAGTAGTCGTTGGCGGTCAATTTGATTGCCTTCTCGGGGGTGATGAGCAGGATATTGACGAAGGAGCCACGGTACATGCCAAAGAATCCCTCGCTAGCTATTGTCTTGCGAAAGCAGTCCGCTCTGAGGAATGAAGGATGAACCAATTCTACGCCCGCTCCCAGAGAACTTACATGCTAGTGTACATACGTTCACCATTGGGCCCGATTGGCTGGTTTTGCAGTCGCGTCTTCACCATGTCCAGGGGATACACACAGGTAACTCCGATAATTCCAGCAATTCCGCCATTGATGATTTTTGGCAAGACGCTGTGGCAGAACTCGTCTCATAAACGCTAAAAACAAACCTTATTTTTAAAAATCTTACTTGAACTGCGCCTTCTTGTTATCGACCAGGTAGACCATAATTTCACTACAATTTCCAATTTGGGTGCTTACATTTCAAAATATTCGAATATCTGACGGATTTTCATAAAGTACACAGTTTTTTCTAGTCATTTTCTTCCACTTTAGCTCCACAAATTGTCGACAAAGAAATCCAAAATCCTTTATCCTGACCTTCTCTGGAGGCATTCCCGATCAGTATGGGAGAGCGAAATAAGTTCTATAGAATGTCCTTTTTAAAATATTAAGTCCGAAGTATGTAGTTGTATTGCTTAAAAATATAAACCAAAATACTCATTATTGATATTCAGCCGATGTAAAATATATTTTCGAATGAAATTCAAAACTATCAAGTAAGGAAAACTATGTATATTCTTAACTACAATTAAATTTAGAAGATTTTACGAAAAATAAATAGTTTTAAAAGGTGTTTGTTATTACATATGTAAAAGAGAACTTAAATTCGGGCCGTTGTTGAACAAAAGATATTGGAGCTTCGGCATTTCGGACTTTCGGGAAACACTACACACTTTTTTTGTATTCAAGCCCCAGTATCTTTTCACCGACTCCCAGGAAGTATATCGTTTGGGCAATACCATACATAGGAGCCAGGACTGTTATGCGGCAAAGGCCGCCCTTAAAGAAAGCAGTTACTCCTTCGTGCTTCAATGTTTTCCGATAGCAGTCGATAACCCCGGCGTATTCCTTATTGCCGGCCTGTAGCCGAGTCTTTATCACATCCATCGGAGTGACTGAGATGGCTCCAACCATTCCGGCAAAAAGGCCTGACATCAGTGACCAATAGAACACAGCCTCTCCAGATCCATCTGACTTCCGCGGTCCGAGGTCGTTAACGTAGGACATCAGCGGAAAATAAATGACCGAAAAAAGGACATCCCTCTGGGCGGTGATTGCCATGCCTTTGTAAAATCCAAAAATTCCGTGTTCCTGTATCACTTTCTTCGTTACACCCAGCGTAGTCACTTTTGGCACTTCGCGCCCTTCAGCTCGGGCCAAAGTGGCCACTCGGCCCGACTCCTGCAACCGTATCTTCACCAGCTCCACTGGAGTCGTGATCAGCATCTGAACAAGACCGGCCAATCCTCCAGCTAATCCTGCCCGTGGTAGAGAAATGACGCCGTCACTGGCCAGCCGATGGCGGAAATAGTCATTGGCGGTCAATTTGATTGCCTTCTCGGGAGTGACGAACAGGATGTTGACGAAAGAGCCACGGTACATGCCGAAGTATCCCTCGCTAGCTATCATCTTTCGAAAGCAGTCCGCTCTAAGGAATGAAGGATAAGCCAATTCCCCGTTTGGCACCAATAATTACTCACATGCTATTATACATGCGCTCACCATTGGGTCCAATTGGTTGGTTCTGCAATCGCGTCTTTACCATGTCCAATGGATAGACGCAGGTGACTCCGATGACTCCAGCTATGCCGCCATTGATGATCTTTGGCAAGGCGCTGTTACAGGACCATGATAAAGGCTACAGCTGCACCAGACTGTCAAAAATCTTACCCAAACTCCGCTCTCTTTTGTTCAACCGGAAATATCATAATTTCAAAACAAATCTATTTACATTTAGTACATTTTTAATATTTTTTATATATTCTGACGGAATTCCATAAAGTATACAATTTGTCAAGTCATGTTCTCCAACTGATAGCTACTAAAAGTTAAACTTTACCTAGCCGCAAACTAAAATGCATTATTAATACGGTTTGAAGCAAAACCATTGCTCGGGAAGAGTATGTTTTCAAAGAGAGACATATTCAAACACAACATCTATAAATTAAGCTATAAACAAAAACATTCGCGCAACAATAGCATTGATTTGTTGTATCTTATTGTCATTGGAGTATCAGATGGCCTCTGATATGGTCTGTTTTCGCCATATGCACATGCACTAAATAGAATATATATTGAACGGATATACTTTATGGGATGGGGAAACTTTAACAACGTTTATGGTATTTGTCTGGATAGTTCAACGCTCGATAACTTTTTCCTTAACATTGAGACTTCACAATTACACTCATGGACAGCTTTAACAACATTTAAATACAATATACGATACAATTTACATTCAGAGTTTAGACTTAAAATGCTTCTGTCTTATCTATCCGCCCTTAACGAGTATCTCTGTAACATTTCCATTAGTGCTTCTCAACGCCCAATAAATTTTCGGCTACGCCTAGATAGTACACCGTTTGTGCGATACCAAATAGGGGGGCAATAACGATCATTCGGCATAGGCCGCCCTTAAAGAATGCCGTGGGGCCCTCGTGCTTCAGGGTTTTGCTAAAAAGGGTTTAAGTCAAAGGTCAGACATTTAGTGGTTCCTCTAAATTTGTTAATATACTTACGTGATACAATCCGATATTCCCTTGAATTCCTTTTCACCATCTGCCTTCTTAATCGCCTGGAGTCGTGTCTTAACAACATCGAATGGGTTGACGGCCAGGGCAGCGGTAGATCCAGCTGCCAGACCCGCCAAGAAGGAACACCTGTAAGCCAATCATAAATTTAAAAAAAAAAAACACTCAAATGAAAGAAGTCAATTTCCTCACCAGAAAACAGCTTCTCCAGAACCATCTTTTCGCCGAGGACCCAAGTCATTGAGGGTGGCGAACAGGGGGAAGTAAATTATGGAGAATGTGACGTCTCGGAGACCAGTGGCTCCGATGCCCTTGTAAAGGCCGAATATGCCCTTTTCCCGCAGGAGTTGGGTGGCCAGCTGGGTGGCTGACACCTTCTCCACGGACTTGCCAGCCAACTTTGCAGCCGCCGCTACCCTTCCCGCATCCTGCATCTGGATTTTGAGCAGCTCCATTGGCGTCGTAACAATGATCTGGAACGCACCGGCCAGACCACCGGCCACCATTTGACTGCTGATGGGCAACTTTCCATCCTTGGTGGTCAGCTTGTGCCGGAAGTAGTCGTTAGCGGTAAGCTTGATGGCCTTTTCGGGAGTTATCAGCAGGATGTTTACGCCGGAACCTCGGTACATGCCAAAGTATCCCTCGGCGGCATATGTTTTGCGGAAGCAATCGAACCTGGAAGGAACATAGACTCCTTTAAGAAGTGGCATGCATATACATAATAAAGTCCCTAATTTACATTTTAAGTTAAATTGAAACTATATAGTTGAGATTAAGTTATTAGCACTTACATGCTATTGTACATCCGCTCGCCATTGGGTCCAATCTGCTGGTTCTGCAGCCGAGTCTTGACCAAGTCCAGAGGGAACACACATGTGACGCCAATGATGCCCGCGATGCCGCCATTGATGATCTTCGGCAACAGACTGCAATGGGAATGGGATTAATGGGCATCGGCTGGTCGGATCCCCTCCTGCGCTTGGCTAATTGACAAATATGTGCACTGCGTTAACTTTTGCCTGCATTTGCCTGCTCTGTATGCCCCGGTAAGAACAACAACAAAATGTAAACAATGTCCGTGTGGCCTAGAACTTGGCCCGCATGGGCTCCCGTCGCCATTCGGTAGATACCACCAGTAATTGGACTATCGGGTGAATGAGACAAAAGAAAGGTCGAATGGGTTGACCGTTAATAAGCAAGAAATATTTGATTCTCTGCCAACAGATCAAAATATACGTATGTATCTACCACCAATGTGTCTAGATTCTAGACTTAGCTAGGGTCTATTTTCGGCCTGCATTTGTCACAACAACCGCGCCTGAACAAGAACAAAGTGCACCATGCAATCATATTATGTCATACTATCGGCGTCCTTGTCACTAAGTTTCGCCCCAAATTTAATCTAAAAAGAGTCGGATGGGGTGGGGGCGGTCTCAGGCGCGCGGCGAACTGCCAAACTGTCTGTATTGCCATCAAAAAAATGACACATATATCAAATTATATTTAGCACTACAATCTTGCAAAAAATAGGGTTTGAGATTATTTTGTTTACAAGTAGCTAAAACTTTTATGATAAATACACTTTTCTTCTATAAATCAGCGAAGATTTTATTTACTATATATAGTTTTTATTGCGTTTGCTTAACAAACTTTTCTGCAAGGCTGTTCCTCCCACTGTAATACCCACTGTAGCCACCAAACGAGTTTCTGATTCCCATTCCGACTAGGATCAGCTGATTTTACATAGTATAGTTTTGCCGGCTTTTATTGTTTTCCTATTAAGTCGTGGCCTAGTGTTTATGGCTCTAGTTAAAACAAATGGGAACTGGAATTGTTTACGTTCTCAATTACAATGCGCGGTCTAACTAAATTGTTTTTGATAACTCACGCGAATTGCTGGTGCTGCGGCTGCTCCAGGGCTTGTTTGGCTGCCATGCTGTGAAAAACAAACCGAAAAATTCATTAATGATACAATATATTAACCTCTTTGTTCCCAATCATATATACATACAGTAAGACACAAAAAAAGAATATTTACATATTAATATTATTTCTTAATAAGCTACAGTTTATTTTTCTCTACTTCTTCTTATATTTTGACCATTAACATAGTACTTATTTATTTTCCATTAAATTTGTCAATCGATGCTATTATTTTACCCTCTGCCGTTGGCCAAGAATCGGTGCGAACTGGTTTTATAAAATTTTAAAAATATCCATCCATATGTTACAAATTGTTTATTAGAACGTGTTTGTCTTCGCACTACTGCTACCCCAATTAAACAATAAATAAGCTGATATAGCTACAGTATAGAATATTTCCCAGCGATAAGAAATGGGCGGGGTGGGGCAAAGTTTGTTGACATGCACGGGCGGCCCCACGGAGATTAGCAGCATATCAATGGGCCGCTTTGGATGCCATTAGCTTGCAGTCGCGAATAAACTTTAAGAGTGCTTCGTTAGCACAATAACACTTGGGTGTGAATCGAAACATTTTTCCAAACTTGAACTTAATTTAATCTTTGAATTAATAAACTAAATGGCACGATAACGGGTTTTCCACATCGCCCAGACGATAAGACTGGTCTTTATCTAACTCTCTTTGGATAAGCATATTTAAAGCATAAAGCTATCAGCTTGGTCTCCGGGCAAATTGGTCTCCGGGCAAGCTGTTGCTTTCGGCCGCGGTATCATAAAAGCGCTCAATGCGGCCTTAAGGGGGAGAACTTATACACAAGGCCTTTTTAAATCGATTTTTTAAAGGACCCTTCTCCAAGCGCCTTCTTTATGTTGTGCTCCGTACACTCAGAATATTCGTGGGTTTACTTTTAGTTTATATATATCAAATATATCACTATATAACTATATAATTGCTCAAATTTATATATATTTTTATCTTAAACACTATAATTATTGATAGTAAAATGTTTTAAAGTTTTGAACTCCCCCCCCTAAGTCGGTGTCCGTTCAATCAGTTTATTGATTATTGCCCGAAAACTAGGAAATCGCAAGGGGGGCTCGACAAGTGCGGCAAGTGGTTCCTTTATGGGCCGCGTGTTACCTTTCGGCCAGGTGAGGTGATACCCCTTCGATTCGAGATAATGGTTATTGGAGTAACATTATTATTACTGGGGACACTGGAGCAGGCAGCACTTGAGTGAAATTTACGTAATTTTTCGTGTTTATCACAAGGCCGGGACACCTTTATTAAATTCAATTGATTGCCCACACTTCTGATACTTGTACTATATATTTGTTCGCATGTGTGTATCGTATCTCTTGATTCATTAAATGTTTAAATAAATTCGGCCCTCTTTTTGGACTAGCACTTTTGTCAGACTAGCATCCACTCTCACGAATCACAACTCACTTTTAGTTTTTTGTAATTGACTTGTTTACTTTAAATTTAAGGTTTTATTGTTAATATTAAGATTATTATTCTAGTTGGCTAAACAAAACGAATTTATTGGTGTTCTTCGCGCGTCGACATGTGTGTATGTGAATGTTCTAACAAAATGTAAATATATCGATATTTCTTTTTGAGTATCGAAAATACGATTTCATGGTGATGCCACCTGATATCGGTTTTCCCGTCTACCTAAAGTCCGTCGTTTTTTTTCAGAAAACGGCTCATCGTCTATCTATTCTGAAAGAAATAGGCTGAGAATTTAAATTCAATCCATATGCATGGGAACAAAAAACACCAGAAAATGATGTGAGGCCTTCACAAAAAATCCAATCGTAAGTACTGGAAAAATGTCTACCGTGACCCAACACTAAACCAAAATGCTTTCTAGGTGGCATCACTTGGCGCTTTATTCGAAATATGTTGTTTAAACTACATATAAGAATCGGAAAAAAGTGGCTGAGAAGGATCATTCTTGACCACCACAACTTTGGCGTTCTCTCCACCCTGAAGCAAGGATATGTTGCTTTCCTGCATCGGTGGCTGTGCCGTCTCAGGATCGAAAATACTTATCATACTTGAGGTGGGCTCCTCGTAAACAACCATTTGCTGCTCCGATCCGGCATCCATGGGCATAGCCTGCACATACTGCTGCACTATATAGTTGTTCGCATTGAGTTCGTCGATTGGGACGCATACCATGGCGTCTTGCTGGTCTGACATAGCATATTGGATCTCCATTGCCGGATCACCGGCCTCGTCGGCTCCTTCCATTGAGCCCACTGCAACGGAATTACCATCATCCGTATCATCCTCGCCATGCTGCTCCTTTTCCTGCTTTGCCTTCAGCGCCGCAGCGGCAGCAGCAGACTCCAGCTGAAATTTTTGCATCTGCATCATTAGCCGTGAATTGGCATCCAAGTGAGCATGACGAGCCCGGATGTGCTTGTCGCGATCGCCTCGCTGACGGAAGGTTTTGGTGCAAAAGAGACAACTGTAAGGCTTCTCGCCAGTATGGATGCGCTGGTGGTTCTTTAAAGCATCGGCTCGGTAAAAACGCTTGCCACATTCATCGCACTCGTAACGCCGTTCGCCGCGATGGATCAAGCGGTGCTGGTAGAAGACGGAGCCAGTGAGGAAGCGCTTGCCGCACACCAGACAGTGGTACGGCCGCTCGCCTGTATGGCACTTGCGGATGTGGTCGTTCAGATCCGGACGGATCGTGAACTTGCGGTCGCAGTTCTCCTCCTGGCACACGAAGGGCTTAACACCTAATGGATACATTGGAAAGGACTTGCTCTTAGGCCTTGGTGTAACTACTTACCCTGGTGAAAGCGTAGGTGCTGCCAAAGATGGCTAGATTGGGTGTACGACTTGCCGCAGATGTCGCACAAATATTGGCGCAGGCGGCCGGAACCCGTGTTACGGGTCTCCTTCTCCCGCTTCTTCTTGTTCAGGTGCTTTTCCTCGTTGTGACTCTGGATCTCGTGGGCGAACTCAAAATTCACCTCACAAAACTCGCAGGGCAGGAGCAGCCGCTTCCCATTCTCGTTGAGGCGTGGAAAGTAGTGATAAGAAGTGTAGCTGAAAAAAAAGACAAGATCCGATTTATTCAATAAATATTGAACAGAAAACATGTGGCTCACCGATGCTCTTGGAGGAGATCCGTGTTGGAGAACTTAACCTCGCACACATTGCACACAAAGAAGCGACTTAGCGAAACATTAAGAGACCGAAGGGATTCCCTCATAAAGTTGCAATCCGTCTGAAAGTGAACACTGGCCTCCTTGGCTGTGCTCATAGAGATGTCGCAGGCGGTGCATTCGAAACGGCGCTCCGAAATATGAGCCGCGGAGTGGAGCAGCAGATCCGAGATGTCCGCAAACACGTACTCGCAGAACTCGCACTGCAGCACGCTGCCCAGAATCAACGTGGAGAACAGTTTCTGATCCAATCGCTTTGCTTTCTGCTGTTCTGCAGCAAATGCAGCGACCAGCTTTTCGCCCTCTAGCATAAGCTGCTTAAAGTTAAAGGCCGCTCCCCCTGCGGAGGAGCCTTGGTTTCCCGCTTCTTCTTCGGTTATGCGCGGCAGCTCTGGGAAGTGCACCAGGCCGTGATTCAGGGCCACTTGGGGATCATAGAAGACGCGGCCGCATGCATTACACTTGACCACCACATGAAGCCCTGCCGCAGGAGCCGTGTGTGGCTGCAAACTGGTCTGCGACGGAATCAGATCCAAAGCATGCTTTTCCATATGGCGCACCAAGCCGGAGGCATGAACAAACTTTCGGTCGCACATAGTGCATTCGTTCGGTCCCTTGTTGGACTTTCTGCCGCGCGAGCTGTCAATTCCGGTGGTCAGATCGTACTTCATCTCGTCTTTCATGTAGCGGCGAAGTCGGATTTGGTTTTCCTGGATAACGCGTTCGCTGCCGGGTTTGCTTGGCGGTGCCGGTGGCGTTGGAACACTGCTTGGCTGCGGCTTCTCCTGATGCACGGATGCAATCTCACACACGGGTTTGCGTTCCTCTGGTTCACAGATGTGATTTTGAATGGACATTGCATCAAATTGGCCATAGCATTGGGGGCACTTTACCCGGCTGGCAGATATAGCGGCGGCGTTGGCCCGAGAAGCTTAAGGATGTGGAACAGTCGCATTGTAGAATATAAAAAATGTAATAGTTCGAAATGATTTACCCTGGAAGACGGACTCTTCGGTCGTCATTTTGTTGTTTGTTACCCCGGCCAGAAAGTCACGTATTTTCATTTGCTCCGCCTGAGGGTCAAAATCCGGCTTACCATCGGCCTCCTGCAGAATCTGCTTCAGTGCCGGATCCGCCAATGTGCGCTGGACTACCACTTCCGTGGGCATTTGGATGGTGGCCGACGGCGTTGCCGTGAAGAACTTTGAGAGCTCTTCATGGCTAACAATCTGCTCGAGGATACCGTCACCTTCATTGGATGCTAGCACAGTGGCTCCGGGTTGTAGGTCATCGGGATTCAATTCTGTTTCCATGTCCACTTCAATCTCGGCCAGCGTATACTCGCCGCGCACCTCGGTCTTTATGCTTGATAGATCCGCGTTACTCATTTTTACTTTCACCTTTCACTTGATTTCTTTTTAAAATACTTTTTGAATTCACAAACTATTATACCAAGACTCAGGACTCAAACTTTTGATTATTTTGAGAAAGGAAAACCTATTTTTCCGATGTTTTGACGAAGCGTAAGGACTGCTGAGCGACGGGAAATTGATTTGCTTTCTCCGGGGATTGGAGAAAGTTGACAATTTTGACAGGAAATTCAATGACATACAAATATGTAGGGTTGCCGTTTAACACAATAGTTCTGATAAACATCCTTAAATAAAATAATTTCGCAAGGAACATATTTGCCATGTATACCTTTATTATATAAAGCTGGGACATGATTATTTCAAAATAAATTAATGTTTAGAAAACTAGGTTATTTGACTTATATTTTGAGTTATATAATTAGGTTTCATCTAAAAATAATTTTTAGATAAATAAACTCTAAGCCAAGTCTATGAATTTCCAATCTCGAGCTTCCGCCTCTTGTAACCTCCGGTATCAAGGTTCTATGCTTTTTTTACAAAGAACCTTGACACTTATTTTTAGATTTGAAAAATGTCAAGAACCAGAGTAATCAAATGTAGTCATATATAACCTCTTAACCTCTTAGATTTGAAATCGATTTTATGACCAAAAATTGATTTCATAAATACACTTCCGCTGTCAGAAGTCATTACTCACTGAGTGGGGATCTCTGAGTATGGACTTACCCAAGGAACTGACAGGTAAGGTTTTTATCGTAGTCCCGCGGCATAAAAATATAGTTTACGCGAATTGTTTATATTTTCTTTTAGCTCAGGCCTCGGAGCCCCAGGCCCAGTCGCCCGAGGTGATTAGTGGCCCACATTTATCAGTTTTCAGACCCTCGGCTACCAGATAACGCGCTTCGCGAAATGAGTAAACTCAGTGCCCGCCATTGACATACCTCTACCGTTAATCAGTCCTCCACATAGCTCCGAGTCGCTTCAACCTACTGTGACCAGTTACGTTCTACTCTAAGTCGATCTGGTTGCCCAGGTTCTGCAGAAGCCGTGGACACCAACTCCTTCCCATACGGTAATGGTTCTTTGTCTTCGTCTGGCCAGTGGGCTTTTGTTCCAACCGGGTTACCTGGTGACTCTGGGGAGGGCCCATGCCGATGATTCACACTATCCGAATCCAAAATTGATAAAGCACTAGCTGCGCCAGCACCCTTATCTTCAAATTGGCTACTAGATAATACCTCAGCGCAAGACAGTGAAAGCCGCCAGTGGCCGATCCTTTGCAGCCTTCGACTAACGCAGCTCCGCTTTTCTAGTGCCATGGAGGATTACTCATACGCCTACATCTCCGAGCCAGTGGAGTTCAGGCAGCTGGAGGGGAAGGCCATTGACTTCCGCAAGACATTCGATGTGCGGGGTCAAGGCGTCGACGAAATGCTCCAGTTGTACCTGCGGAAAGCCAACTTATCCGACGACCTGAGTCGTCTGCCGACTCTGATGCGACGCGCCTACGTCTATGACATAATACGGAGCAATAAGGGGCCTGGTTACTGGGTGGTAATTGAAAAGAGCTTTTTTTTATACCCCTGCAAATCGGATTTCTCTCATTATTAGCGGATCCTAAAGCCCATTTCAGTTAAAGGTTAAAACTGCATCCGCAAGGGTATAAAATCTCTAGCTCCTTATGCATATATTTCACAGATTTTACTCTACAGCATTAGAGGTTGCAGTCTTGTCCTGACCTCAGCAATTCGTTCTTTCGTTCCAGCCTCCTTCTATGCAAGTGAGCCGCGACGTGTTTGCTCATCCACCGCCAGCAGTCCGTCCGCCGCCTGTCTACGCCGACAACGCCAGTATCGACATGAGTTTCAGCGGCATGAAGAACTCCTCCTCCTCGAACAGTCTGGACAGATATACAGGGGCTCCTCCAGCGGTGGCTCTGGCTGGTCCCAGTTTCCCAACGAGCGTGGTAGTCAGCAGCAAGGGCTCCAAGTACGAGATCAGTGGACCCACAAATTTTCAGCACGTTGCCGGCGATGTGACTCGGGATAGGACACGCAACGCCTTCGATCTGAGTGCCGAGACGAACGATAATGTTTTGAGGAAGTACATGATCGAGCGTGGAATCACGGAAGCGGATATCAGTGAAATGCGACGTCAGGATGTCATACAAAAAATTGTCCACTCCAATTACACGTGGATGGTATGTAGCTGCCGGATCACACTCGTTCAATATGATTAGTAACGTATTAATTTTTATAGCCCAAAAAAGGTGATCTGCAAAACAAGCCGAAGGGCCAGGAGCCCACAAGGCCACTGTTGTATGCCACCATCTCCACCAATAATCAGATCACTCCTCCACCTTCGCCTCCACCCGTTGCATTTACGACTCCGGCACCAGCTACAAGTTTTGCAAATTATGCAGCTCTTACATCCCGGTTTGTGGATATCTCGGACATGGACATGCCGGTGCCAGCGCCTAGCCGGCAACAGGAGGTGGGCTCTGTGATTCCCGTGCAGGTGCAGCCATCAAATAAGCCGAAGGTGCCTCCGCCTCCTTCAACAGTCATGGCCAACAACTCACACGGCGGCTATCCAGCGGCCATTGATATTCGCCATGTCCGACCTGCTGCGAGTCCTGTGAAGCCATCCACCGAGACATATGCCACCATATCACCACAGAGAAAAGCGGGAACCATGCGTATTCCACCGCCGGCTCCACCAAAACCGACCATTGGGCCCAGTACAAACGCCACTGCATCCTCTTCGGTCCAATATGCACTAATCGGCAGGCAGCAGCCGCCCTCCAACACATACTCCACTGCTTCCATGGCATCCGTATCGTCTGTGCAGTATGGATCAGCCAAGCCTCCGCCGCCAGCTCCTCCGGCTAAGCCGCGGTCCCCAGCTCATTGTCAACCACCTGCAGCTGCATCTTACGTGCCACCTCCTCCACCCATGCAGGTACAGAGCACCAAAACTCATGTTCCGGTTCCGCCACCACCGCCTCCAGCTTCTGCAGGAGGAATTCCTCCTCCACCACCGCCCATGCCAGTTTCTACTTCCGCCACCACCGGAGGAGGTCCACCCCCGCCACCACCTCCTCCATCCGCAGGTGGACCCCCAGCGCCACCACCAATGCAAAAGTCTGTGCCCAAAGTGGCTCCGGCTGCTGCCGATGACAGGGGGGCCTTACTGGAAAGCATACGCAAGGGCGTAGCTCTTAAGGTAAGTGCAAAATACAAATAGGAATATTTTTAAAATAGTTTTTAAAACTCTTATTTTTTTTTTAGAAAGTGGACCAAAAAGCAGCCACTATTAGCGGCATAAAACCAAGAGCTGAGCGCAAGCCGCCGGCAAACGACTTTTTAAGCGAACTTAAGCTAGGCATAACCCTAAGAAGGGTAAAAAATCCGGCAGATAACCCATTTTCCGAAGAGTCGCAAGCTTGAATTGGCAGTTGAGCTTTTGACTGCACGTGGCAGCTCTGGGCACCCTACAGGGTTGCCAGACTGAAATTGAAATTAGTGGTTGGCGATAAATTTAAATACTATTATTAATCACCATGACAAGTGCATACATTTATAGCTTTGTAAATAAACTTGTTTTGAAAAGATTAGATTGGTTTATCTATCTAGATGTACAAAGACAATACGTCGGTATACTTTTTGGAAAAGGGTGATATATCCTATGGGAAATTATGCCTAGTTAGCTTTGAACATAATTTTATACAAGAAATTATTAAAGAAATAAACTTTCAAAGATAGTTAAAATATTGATACCCTAAATAAAAAAGGATTAGAACCCCCCTTATAAAATTCGGCATACTCCCTTGAATTTGGCACAAGTTTTGAAGGTGTGCGTGAAACACAAATCAGCTGGCGACGCTCTGGGTGCGAACTCGAAGCACTTTCTGGAATCAATATAATTCGGACTCTTCCCTAGATAACACCACGGTACCCCTGCTGGAGTACATGTGACACTGCAATTTCCAGACAAAAACATTATAAGTAACTGAAGAGCAAAAAGAAGGAAAGCATTATGCAACGCATTGCAATTATTGGAGGAACCGGCATGACCGGCGAATGTGCCGTAGATCGCGCTTTGGAAAAAGGTGAGCAGATCAGAGGTCAAAGGGTATTCCAAAGCAAGCTAATTCTAATTCTTCATGCAGGTCTTAAAGTGAAATTGCTTTATCGCACCGAGGCCACCGTTCCAGAACGGTTCAAGTCCAAAGTTGACTTGGTCCAAGGAGACGCTACCAATTACGAGGATGTGAAGCGCCTGATCGAGGGTGTGGATGGAGTGTGCGTAATTTTGGGAACGCGCAACAAGTTGGAGGCCACCACGGAACTATCGCGCGGCACTGAGAACCTGATCAAGGCCATGAAAGAGGCCAAATTGACAAAGTTCTCCATTGTGATGTCCTCGTTCCTGCTTCGACCCTTGAACGAAGTTCCCGCGGTCTTTCACAAGCTGAACGAGGAGCACCAGCGAATGCTAGACCTGACCAAAGCTTCGGGGCTGGAGTACATAGCTATCCTACCGCCGCACATCGCCGACGAACCTTCCACCGCATACACCGTGGTACACGATGAAGCCCCCTGTCGGCTGGTATCCAAATATGATTTGGGCAAATTCATTGTGGACAGTCTGGATCAGCCAGAACACTACGGCAAAGTGTGTGGTATTGGAAAGGCCCCGAAAAGTACCTAGATTCCCTATAACCAGAGAAATAGCATTTCAAACCCTTTGCAGCTGATAAATTAAATCGTACAAATATTAATATTTTTTCATAGTCCATACAGGTAACGTAGATATCTGTATGTAATGTGAGCAAGCGCCCAATAAACTATCCATTTTTGAAAAGTATTTCTTAATTGCAATTACGTGAGGTGGTTGACGGCACATTAGCACCTGTGCCACCAAATGCCAACTAGCTATTCAAAAAATCTCTGACCATAACAGATCGCCGGCGGTCCCCAGGCCAGGCCATTAAAGATCAACAGCTTCCGCTTTCAGAGCACATTCACCGAGAGCGAGAACCGAGAGATCCGACAGCATTTTGGCAGCCCCTTACATCACTACAGGCTATTTCTGTAACAGAATTATTTCGCATGACGCTCGCTGGGCGGGCAACAACCATTTCATGGGCACCGAGCCCCCGTCAAATTTGGCTGCACCAAAATAACATCAATTTATAGGCGTAGCCGTGATCTTGAACTTGTCATCTCTGGTTGATGTGGACACATGGATGCAATCGTTCATGCGACAGATTCTTCCGCCCAGGAAAAGATGCACACTGTTTACTACAATTTCTACACGATTTATTGGAAGTTATTGCCTTCGTTGAGTGCTTATTGGCTAAGGCTCGATATGTCTCTATGCTATGTTTCGTTGGAAGATACTTGAGCTTCTTATTATCATTGCTGGCAGGTAGGTTTCCGTCTAGAAGCCACTATATGCACATGCTTGAGCAAAACTATAACAAATCATAATGGCTATACAGAAAGATTTGGATAAGGTTAACATATCCATACACATGTACCGAACGTAGTGGTCACCTTTGTCATACAAAAAGAACCAAAAAGTTTAAAAAATACACGCGGAAAGTAATATTTAAAAATCAACACAAGCTATCGTGAATGTTTGCTTATTTGTGTAATGGAATTAAAAGCTAGCTGTAGCTGTACCAGTATTCGGAGAATGAACGTGGTGCCTATAAGCGTACCCCTCATTCGTGTCCCGATAATAGCACGGTGCAGCTGCTGGCAGGCGACAGGTGAGTCCTGTAAATAGTTTCATGCATTTGCCAATTTGACTAGTTAACTGCCACGCTCTGTTCGGGCTTGGCTAATCTCACTACCACTGGCGTTGACGTCTATAAGACCTTCTTCATGTATTTCTTTTTGGCATTTTGTAAGCTCGGCAGTTCGCAGTGACGCGGCCCATACATGGAAATGGGTGCACAGTATTCGTAGCCGATGCGCTCGTAAAATCCATCCTGATCGATAGTCGACAAATAAATTGTCTTCAGATCAAGTACCACCCGACAATAGTCCTCCGCGAACTTCATGATCAGCTTGCCGAAGCCTTGGCCCCGATAGGTTTTGTCCACCACTACCGACTCGACGAAACACGCCTTCTTTTTGGAAGTGATCGGGCTCAGTTTCAAGTGGGCTATTACCCGACACATGCCCTCCGTGGTGAGAACCAAGCTGCATGGCAGTGTGTCGCAAGATGCCTCCAGAGAACGCATGCGCGCCGTTTCCGATCGCGGCCACTCGGCGTTGATCAAAGCGCAGGTGTCTTTCATCAGCTCCGGGTAGTTGTGGATGGGCACCACGTTAAAAGGGCTGCCGGTGACATTGAACGGTGGAAGCCCCTGCAAAATGGAATCCGGTTAGTGGAACTATCGACAATTTACGCAGACTGATGATTCGGCGCTCTTGCTGTTTTACTTCATAGTACGGCTCCGGTTTTATGTAGCGCATATCGCTGAAACTGACTACTGAAGGGTGGTTGGCAGGATCGGAGCCCGCCTAAGCTCAGAAATTGTGAAAAAATCTAAAAGATAGAATAGAATAGAGTGGTTTCTGTTCGCTACCCACACTCAACACAATTCACACCGGCTGATGGTTATTTACAAGGGATGTTTGTAAACATTTCGCTGGAGCAAAACAATAACAAGTGGACTGCATAAACAAATAGGAGGAAATGATAATAAGCCGAAGCTTCTATACCCTACAAGTCTAATAAAAGATTAATCAGAGAATTTGCAAATCTCACTTTATTTAGTTTTTTATAAAAAATAAAGATTTGTATTAATTGGAAATGAAAGGCATCCATTTTAAAGTGCTTTGATTAATTATAAAATTTAAAAATTAAATAAAAAGTTAAACAGATTGTCAGAATCTCTGTTCGATCAATAAATGTATTTGAAATTATATTTTAAAGAAAGTTTCAAGGGTATAAAAGTGAATTGGATTCGATAAACAAGGCGCTCAGCGAGCAGCCATGGAAACAGCACACACACTCAAACCAACATAAAACTGAAGAAAATCAAGGTGAGGCGTAAAAAAGAACGTTTTCATTCTACAATGTGCGCCTGGCCGAGAATTTACCGACCTTGGCTGGCCGTCTACTGAAACATATAACGCATATATACAGATATATCCGAATTGTGCGGGCGTTTACGGCTTTGTTCTGAAACTCTTCTATGTACAAATGGTCTGGATTTTGGCACGATGGCCGGGCGGACACGCACGATTACATTTGGCCAAAAGGTGCTACACACGTTATTGATTTTCCAATTGATAAAATTAACTCAGAATCAAGGGTTACCATTGTGAGAGCTGTGTGTTTGGGTGAATCTGCGTCTGCCTCCCGTGCGCCACGACGAAGTGAACAGAGTGTACTGATATGGTTCCCAATATTGCCAAGATATGGGCCAAGTTGAGAGCCGGAAATTCTTTTAATATAGAGCGGGCTCGTATGCGAGCGCGTCGCTTGTTCGGCCTGCTGAGATTTGATTCAGCGCTGACTGCGCGCCGGAAAATTGAATATCAGTTTGGTTTTAAATCGGAATATGTTTATTTTTAAACTTTTCCGTTCAATACAGCTTCTTCTTTTTATTTGGGACTGCCAACTCGATGTGGCTGGCCACCTAGCGCGACAGTGCTGTAAAGCTGGCCAGGACAGTGCTGGTAAATGCGCGCTGGTGGCAAGCGAAAATAGCAACAAATTTGTTTTGTTTATTGTTTAAAAGCAACGCAGGGCATCCGCAACGAGCATGCAGAGTGTGAAATAACTGTAGAAAGTTCAGACACGGGCGGCACATTTCAGAACTTACAGTATTAGGGCGAAGTTTATTGGCAGCGGGAGCAGCGCGAAATTCCTGTCGTTAACACGGTTCTAAATTATTTATTACACAACAAATAACTCAAAACAGACATTGTCAGCGAAAGGTTAAAAATAGCTTGTAAACAAACCGATCACCAGGAATAGGAAGAACCCCTCGCGGCGTCATTGACCCACAAAATTGCCCCAGCTCTGCCAACGGCCGGTTTAGCCAATCACTTCCCTGATACGAGCACGTGCATCCATCAACACTATGGCCAGCCGGCAAATGGCCAACGACCACCTGCGCCTCTCCTGGCATGACACCCAGATGATGGCTACCCTCAGCCCCCAGACGGTAATGGACTACTTCTGCAGGAGATCCAACCCCTTTTACGAACACATATGTAACAATGAAACCATCCGGATGCAGCGTCTAGGCCCGGAGCATCTGCAGTATGTTGTACTTCTATTAAGGATAAAATCCATGAAACTAACCATCTTGTACATTTCAGTAACATGATTGGGTTGGAGTACATCCTTTTGCATGTTGCCGAGCCCATTTTGTATGTCATCCGAAAGCAACACCGTCATAATCCTTCAGAAGCCACGCCCATCGCCGACTACTACATCATTGGAGGCACGGTCTACAAGGCGCCCGACCTTGCGAATGTGATAAATGCTCGCATTGTAATTATTTTCACAAAAATATTTCCTGCTTTTGCTTCAAATTACTCGATTTCAGCTCAACACTGTCGTGAATCTGCAATCGGCCTTTGAGGAGGCCAGTGGCTATGCTCGTTACCATCCCAACAAAGGATACACTTGGGACTTTTCGTCTAATAAAGTTTGTAAGTGAAAATCAGTATGGGACATATCTAATCCAATACCGATGGAAAATGTTAATAAATCTTGAATTCTAGTATCCGATAAATCCAAATCCGATAAGAAGGACACCAGCTCATCAAAAGACGAAAACAGTGGGACATTATTTCAAAAGCAACGCGTGGATATGCTGTTGGCCGAACTCCTTCGAAAGTTTCCGCCCCCAATCCCACCAATGCTGCAAAATCTACAGCAAGCCCCACCTACAGGAGATGAGATGAGTTCTGCTGGCGGCCTTAACTCTAATGAGATGAACAACGCTACTGGACCGCTGGATATCAAAACAGAAGGTGTGGATATGAAACCCCCGCCGGAGAAAAAATCAAAGTAATAAGGTTAATGTGCATTTAAACGTGGGGAAATCTAAAATACACTCATCTTAGACCTAGGCTATATTAAATTGGTTACATTTGATTTAATCTTGGGCACTCGGTGCATTTTCCCGGCCAGCTGGTGGCTTCTGCGTGAAGTTCTTTGTGTGCACCGTCAGACTGTGATTGGTGAACTCAAGTATGCTCTTAAAGGATTGCTTACAAATGTGGCAGGGCACAGTCTTCGTAGGGGTACGATAAACTCCAGCGTGCGCAGCCTTCTTGGGTACCTTCTTCGTGGACGGCGGAGCCATGGGTGGTTCAAAAGATGAAGTAGCTGGAAATTTAACTTCAATTAAAGTTTGGAAATTCATAACAAAAAAAAACAACATTGTTTAAAGAAACAAACAAAACAGTAGCATTTCATTCGAACAAAATGAACATAAATAAATAATTTTCTCATTTAATTTTCTTTTCAATTATGGACTTGCTGCTTTGATTCGATTGTATGTTTCTTTTAACAGCTGTGCTTGATATATTTTGGGAAAATTTACCCTTGCTAGGAATCATGCTGAAGCGCTGCTGTGTCTTCTGGGAAAGGGTGCATGGCTGGTTCACAGCATTGGAAGCTCCGATCTTGGGGAGCTGAGCCTTCTTTTCGTGGTTGAGTTCCGTAAACTGAAGTTTCCGCTTTTCACCCGGCGGAATCTTGCTGCAGTTTTGCATCAAGTGGATGTGCAGAGCGCGTTCTAGGGCAAAGTTTTTGTCGCAGTATTTACAGGAATTTTTACTACCGAGCGCACTAGTTCCTCCGCCCACCGTATTAGTATTCAGTCGTTTCAGAGACTTTGGTCCATTCTCTACCATATCGTGCATGCGAACATGCATGTCTAGTAAGCTTTTAACACGGAAAGTGGCATCGCAGGTCTTGCAGTTATAGATGACGGGAAGCGTTGTTTTGGGGGTCTGCTTGATCACTTTGGTTGGGATGTTTTGAGGAGTACGGCTGCTCGATACTGCGACGGATTTAGTTCCAAGTTTTGGTTTGGCTACAGGCAAGCAGCTCCGGCGTCCCACAGCTAGTGAGCCGCCAGCGCTTAGCTTACGGGCCGGACTGTTCAGTGTGGTTTTCACAACCACTGACATACGCTGTTTAAAGGAATAAGTACGACTCTCCACACTAGAAGTTGGCAAATATGAGCGGCGTGGACGCGGCATTCCACCCGAAGATCCAACGGCAATAGTCATTCTCTTTTTGCTTCCTTCCACTTTAATTTTTGGGGGCTGTGGTTTCACAGATTCAGCCGAAATCTTTAGGGCTTTCGAAATAAGTTCCGAAACCTCGTTCACAACCTCTTCGACCTGGGGATCATGTTTCTCTGGCGGTGGGGAGGCCACCATAGACACCCCTTCGTTGGAAACTATATATGAAAGTCGTTTAAGCAAAATTTATAAAATGTAATCTAAAGTCTTACCCTCGGTGATATTCTCAAGGACTACGTTGGCGCTTAGCGGATAAACATTGCTTACGCTGGGCTTTGGAATCTCTTGGACCGACTCCTCGTCAATGGTTCCATCTATGGTTTTTAGAGTATTTGCTTTAACCGTGCTGACGGATACGTCTACGGAACTAGACAATGTAGAATGATCGTTTTCGCCAGTATGCGAGTTTTCCTTGTTTTCCACATTTGTTACATCAAGATTTGTGATCACTGGGGTATCCTTAGACGGTGTGGAGCTCAGAGCATTGTGTTTGTTAAGAATGCTCATATTAAAAGGACGGAGGGGTGAGCCCTGATCCTGCTCACCGGTTATGATCTGCTGCAAATCCTTTAGGACGCTGCGCCGGAGCACCGTTTCTTCCACATTAGCCTCCATTTTACTGTTGTGAATTTCAAGGAACTGACTGCTTTGAGTGACCACTGCAGACTGCCACTTTGTACTGGTTCCGCTGGAAAGAGTGTCGTCCGCGTCGAAGGACAGGTACATGGTGACGCTTTCATCGTTGGCCGCGATCGACGACCGCCTTGAATCGCTCTGAAAGCAATCAAAAAACTGAATTACTATGGGAACCAAATATGATCGTGAGGCATCCTGAAGATCTGAAGAAACAAAGCAGTCGCTCTGAATTAAATGATTAACAACTTGCCTTGCCCACGGTTGATCTGCACGATTCATCCATTTTAGTCTAATTATGTAGACTACTGACTATAAGGAAAAACTAAAATAATTGAGATTTAAATAGAACTACTGAGAACCGACGCTGTACCAAAAACAAAGCGTTAATTTTTCAAAAACATTGTTCAACACTGTGCGCGCAAACATGAAACACAATACTACAAATTATTAAAATCTTTCACTTTCGCCCTAAAAACGTTTTGAGCTCGTGCTAACTTATTCGAAAATGAAGTCTATACGTTTTAAGGATCTGACATTCAATTTCAAACGTGTTACTAGATCATATATATATTTCGTAACATTAAGCCCGCCAAGCCATGAAAATATCGGCTATGGATGGAAAAATCTCCATATCGGTTCTATCGATACTTCGATAATTCGGCCACACTAATTCTCATATATATACACAAATTAGCGTATGTGTGAAAAATCTTATTTGCCAAATACTTGTTGTAATTGCTGAATTGTATAAAAAGTTTCCTAGAAAAAGAGCACAAATCGAGCTTAGGCGCATCTTAAATACATATCTATAAACTGCAACCTTGACTCTCAGAGAGGCGTTCCTGAGAATCTGACGGCTGAATCTGCGACTGTGAGTCATTTGTCTAGGTTTTACCAAAACAACCACTTGCTAAGCCCACCACACCCGGAAATGGCCGCCGTGGAAAACAATGAGCCCCGAACGGAGTTGCAGGAGCTGCAGCTCAAGTCTGCCCAGGTTGCGGACGAATCCTTGGAGAGCACCCGCCGGATGCTCAGCCTTATGGACGAAAGCAAGGAAGCGGGAATTCGCACGTTAGTGGCTCTGGACGACCAGGGCGAGCAGTTGGATCGCATCGAGGAAGGCATGGACAGGATCAACGCCGACATGCGAGAGGCGGAGAAGAACCTCAGCGGCATGGAAAAGTGCTGCGGCATCTGTGTGCTGCCCTGGAAGAAGGTGAACATTAAGGATGACGGCGACAGCGCCTGGAAGGCCAACGATGATGGCAAAATAGTAGCCAGCCAGCCGCAGCGTGTGATCGATGAGAGAGAGCGGGGTGGAATGGGTGCTCCGCCCCAGTCCGGCTATGTGGCACGAATCACCAACGATGCCCGAGAGGATGAGATGGACGAGAACCTCGGGCAAGTGAATTCTATGCTTGGTAACCTACGAAACATGGCACTGGATATGGGCTCGGAGCTGGAGAACCAGAACAAGCAGGTTGACCGCATCAATGCCAAGGGCGACGCCAACAACATTCGGATGGACGGTGTAAACAAGCGTGCTAACAATCTGCTCAAGAGTTAAACATGCACAAATCGGTCTCAAATCAATAGCGAACTCGGTAGTCAGGTCCCCAGTATACCCAATGACCTCGAACCAATGTTGTGGGCACAAAACAGTAGCTAATGCGTTATTTATACAATATATTATATACAAATACAAGTAGACCAATGGACTCCTAGTAGGAGCCAACGTAACTGACCCATCTACTAACAAGCACTTACCTGCTAACCAAAAAAACTAAATACTTTCTACTATATATTGTCCACGACGTATACATATGTATGTACACATTCTATATGTGCGTGCAAAGGCGGAACAACTACTAACTAACTATAACTATAAACCTACTTAAACTCGTGTACAAATGGCAACCTGACTGTTGCCTGAAAAAATTTTTATTATGAGATTTACCGAATGATGTACTCTGTTTTTGGTACAAACTTTTTGAGGCATTTTACTGAACTTTGTCGAATCAAACTTGTAACTACTGAGCTGAATATATGTGTATTAATATATATATTTACAGTCCCTAGAACCACCGCTTCCCCTGGCACACAGATAGTTAAAGATTAATAAAGGTGGTGTCCTCATATCGTAGCCAATTTTATGTTGTCCATTGTTATGCCCTTTTGTGCAAATTTTGTCAAGCCATTGAGAAGGGATTCCGGAAATTCCATAGTCAGTCACTGGTTTAAATGAACATTTACAGAGTCGCTCTCGAAAGTTCTGCATCGTATAAATTGTGTCCCAGATGAAGTATCATTATAGTTCTAAGTGAACAAAATTGTTTGAAAGTAATCCAATGTTTAAATATTAGGAAAGAACCTGTTTGTGCGCAAGATATTTCTCGTTAATTATTGTATGTATTACGAACGTGTATAGCCTATTGATTAGATTACTTATTTATCGCTACTATTGCCACTTTAGCTTTTATTCATAGCTCTTAAATTGCAATTTTTTAAATAAATGAATTCACCACCAAAATATCGCATTTCTGGATTTATTGCACTAAACAAAATATTATCATTGACTGACAATGCTAGGCCACTCGAAAGTAGTTGAAGGAAGCTATGTATCCCGTAAAGTCCTCGTCGCAGTCTTCGGCTTTTGCGAACTCTACTTCAGGTGCCGATTCCACAGGAATGTACACAATGCTGCCACGCGAGACCACGATTTCCTTGGGTCCTGCTTGAGTTTTCAGCCTCAAAGTACGAACTCCATTCAGGACTATTAAAATGGATCCGTACGGCTGGATTTGCAGCTTGTACGTTTTCAGGCTGTGTTGGATTTTAAGGGAAATCACAGCAAAGTCCGACACTGGTGGAATGTACACCTGGACCTGTTCATCTACACGAAATGGCATGAACTTCTTTAGGTCTGGGTGCACTCCAACAAAGTTAACAGAATCCAGCAGCTGTTCAACATCCTTGTACTTGGGTGTCAAACCCGCACGGATAACATTGTCCGAGCATGCCATGCACTCTACACAGTCGCCGTCCAGATAGGCATGGATCTCGTTGGCACCCAAGTAAATAGCCTCACCGGGTTGTAGGTGGAGCAGATTTAGGAAAAACAGTGATAGCACGCCCACGTCGCCAGGGAAGTCTGCGTTGACGCTGTTAAACACGTCAAGCAGCTCATTAAACTTGAGTTCTGGGAAAGAGTTGAAAAGTTAATTTAGGCAGCAGTTGATGTGTACTCGGTTTACCTTTCTGATAGTTCTTAGCTATGTCCGCGATGCACTTGGAAATCTCCGATGCGTCACTCTTCATCAGTTGCTCGTAGCACACCTTTACGCTTTCGGCATTCGGTGACTCGTGCAACTGATCCACTGCCTCCTTGCCTAATAGCTGGCTGAGGGGCTGGAACTCGTCGACGTAGTCCCTAATATCCTCCGGCGGCATAAAACCGCACAAAGCCTTGAACGGAGTTAAAGCAATGGCCAATTCTGGTTTGTGGTTGGGATCTTTGTAGATCTCCGGGCGTTCCTGGTGCAATCGCTCGGCTTCGCATTTGTTCGGATGCACTTGAATGCTAAGGGCTTTGTTGATACTCAGCACTTTGAACAGATACGGGAGGTCGCTTTTCAGGACACGGTCTAGCGTCTCGCCCGTTTCTTTCACCACTGAAACGCCGCAGATGTGGGTACCCATCCACATTTCCGCGTAGGTCTCCTCATCGTCCAGCGTAAAATCAGGATCATTGGCCATGGCCAGTTGGGCTACCGCCGAACTAATACCCCTGCGGCCCCACTCGTAATTTTTCACCCATCCAGTAAGCTCCATTTCCAAACTTCGTCCTTCCTTTCCAAATTTTGAGGTCAAACTGAAGGTGATAAGAAATCATATGGTTTTTTACAATATTGTTTGCGTGGTATTTTCCGGTGATAAGAAACAAGAATTGCAAACGATGCTCATGCGAAAAAATCCAAAATATACCTTAGATAATCACTTACATTAAACGAGATAAAGTCTTATACTAAATGGGAAAAAAAATTTGGAATTTACTTCGAAAGAGATTTTTCTACAATATTGTTGGCAGTCAGAGGCGTAGTAGATTTCATGGAGAGGGTCGTATCCTTTCCTTGTGCCAACAATATTTCCAAATACTTTTTTTTTAAATTAATTTCCAGCGTTTTTTTTCAATTGCTTATTTTTGTTTTTGATATTTACGCTTAGAATCTAAACTTTAAAATTTAATCCCTTCTAATGACAACGCCTCTGTCAACGTTAATCGATAGTCGATTACAACTTATCAAAACTCTACGTTGTGGCGCAAAATTCAAAATTTGTGTGATGTTGAAACGACAAAAGAAATTATTTAAAAAAAAGTTTATTTATTTCACTGTTTTACAATATCATTATTCTTAGGTTAAAACAGGCTTTTTATTTCAGTTTTGCATTCTCGCTGTCGTCAATTTTGTCAATGACCTGTTTTAAACAGTCCTTTGTCGATGTCTTCTCCAAGTCGCAGATGCGTGTAAGGTCCATAGTAGAAATTTGCTCGATCATCTCCTTAATCTTCTCTTGTTTTATAATGGCCTTTACAGACTGTCTCACGCCAGGACGTCCAGCAGTTCCACCTGGTATCTTTGGCGACCGTTCCGCAGAATCATTTTCGATTTGCTTGCCCTTGGATCGGTAGTGCTGCTCAATAATCTTTCGTATTTTTAGTTTGGTTGCAGCTCGAGATGTTTTTGTAGTTTGACCCATGGCTAAATTTCGTAATTCCTGAAAATTAATTTCCTTGGCTGGCGTCTCAATCGATTCTACTTCCGGTTCAACTACTTTTTCATATTCACTGTTTATGTCTTGTTCCAGGGACATCTCCTCAACGGTCGCCACGATACCATCATCATCATCCACATCTACGGGTAGAATAGCTTCCACTACCGACTTATTGCTATCTCTAGCAATTTTTTCGATTGGAGGAGTTTTAATTTCTTCTACAGCTTCAGGTTTTGTAACCTTTTCCTTTCTTGGCTTTGCCTGGGGTTTCTGCTTATTAGAAGGTGGAATTCGTCTCTTAAGGATTCCAATACAAGGCTTGGTTTTGATTCGGACTGGCAACAAGGAGTTGTATTGTATGCCAATGCTGTTGAAGCAATCGATGAACTCCACGGTGTCAAATTCATCTTGCAACGAGGCCCACACATCAGTATTTTGCTTATTTTTGGCCTCTACTAAGAGATGTGTGTAACTGGCCAGTTCTGCCTGGGTGTAATTCATAGACTCGTTTTTGCTATACGCCCATTCATCTCGTACTTCCATAAAACGCGAAACTCCACTTTGAGCGGCTAAGTTCGATATGTGCACAGATACATTGGATGAGCCAACCTCCAAGCGGTGTAAACGTGAAAGAGCTTCTCCTCCAGGATAGTTAGTTCCCGAAATGACGAGCAGAAATACCGTCATAAAGACATTTAACAGCAGGTGAGCTCCAGAACATAACGCAAGGAAACTGTGCCACGTTGATTTGGCGCTGTTCATCCAACTAGTGGGGAAAAAATAAAATCAATTTTATCCATAAAAAAATTATATGAAACCTACATCCTTTGGCATGCGCAAGCAGCAGCAATATTCAGAACTGGGAACACGTAGATAATAAACCGAAGTTCCTTGTGGGGCAGTAGGGAGTACAGAAGTACAAAGGCTAGAGCAGATAGTGCCAAGGGGCGAATGCGTTTCTCCAAGAAAATGCCAATTGGCACAAACACCAATGATGCTCCCATCGCTCTAGGCATTGCCGAGTAGAAATACCAAAAAAAGGGCGACGTGCCCCAATTGGAACTTTTGTTGAGAATTGTGTTGTACCAGAGTACTTCCCCCTCAGGCCACAGCAGTCTCCGCCAGAAAAATGAATCTACCAACACAGTCGCAGCCAAAATGCAAATGCCCGCCGGCAGTGAAATTTTCAAAAGCCTGAGAATAAAATATTTGGCATTAAATAATATGTTAAAGATTGATCACTGCACCTGTCAATGGAGAATTTTCGCTGTAGCAAGCTCACGGCCAGCAATAGACCCAAGAATAAAGCCAATTCCGAACGAAAGACTAGGATGGAGATGCCAGAGCAGATGATAAATGGCTTGTGCTGGTACCGCATCCAATACGCAATGGCATAGAGTACTGAAAAATTGGTTCTTAATTAAACTTTTTTAATGAATGGTTGTCCCGGTGCTGTGTGTTAGGTACCTAAGGGCAAGGCAAAAATATTTGGCAAGGGCCTCGTCATGTAAAACATGAAATGAAACTGTGTTATGGTGATGGCTGTAAACCACAGACGCACCTCCACGCCATAGATTTTCGTTACGGCCTGCCTTAAGTTGTTCCATGCCACTGTGATGGCTCCAGCTAAGACCAGCCGCACTGGGGAAGATTAAGAAATTTTAGAATTGGGGCAACTTTAGTTTTTAGACTTATTTTACCTACATATTGGGCCCAGAATTTGTTAATATCCAGAGTCTCAAAGAGTAGGACAAACGGAGCAGACAGCATAGATACAACCAGTGGGCCAATAAAGGTTCGTGGTACTACTCCCGGAAACTCATGATGATCATACTGAAAAAATGAATAAAAACGACATTATTTTCCTTCGGCAAATATTGACTAAAAAGTAATTTATTTCCCTTACCTGAGTAAAGTTATCCCTCAAATATAGAATATCATGCATGGCCTGCAGGTTGAAGCTCTCCTCCACTTTCGTAAAAGGGGTGTAGACCAAATGGGCCACCGCCGTTAGGAAAACCAGAATGTCCATAATGGTTTCGTGTATTAAAGAAGACTAATAAATAGGCTGGAGCCGAATCAGGAAAATTACATAATGTTTTGAGTCCGATGTTTATATGTTCCGAAGATAAGTATCTATATGTCAACGGTATCCAATATACACGGTGTCTTATATTTTAAATTGCTAGAGTTTCGAATGCAACCGCTGTGATGTGATGTAGGAAACACTCTCTGCCTAACGAAACGATTAACGACCGAGTAACATAAATGCCATTAGTATGGCAAATATATATGCTACGCCGTCTAGAATCCGTGGGGTTCCAAAATAAGTCGAAAAAGATATATAAAAATAGATCGTTCCACGTCGGACAGAGCAATCACAACAAAAACAAAATAAAGAAGAAGATAAAACAACAGGTCGGAATCAGCTGACTGCCTTCGATAACTGTCATGGGATTCGATACCGATACATATTTCCAAATCCACTCTGACTTAGCTTTTGAAAATTCAAGTCATTCTATCTCCTGCCTTTTCTAACGAGACCCTTCAACCAAAATGCGCCTATTCAAGGAAGAAATCGCCCTTTTTCACCAAAAGTCCCTGGCAAAATATGAGGGCTTGGATGAAGCCGACTTGTATGTTATGTACAAGAAGTTGCAAATGGAGTTGGAGCTTATCCAAGTTCAGGAGGACTACATCAAGGAAGAGCAGCGCAACTTAAAAAAAGAATTCATTCATGCTCAGGAGGAGGTGAAGCGCATTAAGGCCGTTCCCCTGGTCATCGGGCAATTCTTAGAGGCGGTCGATGAGAACAACGGAATTGTGGCGTCCACCACGGGTTCCAATTACTACGTCCGTGTACTTTCTACTATCGACAGGGAGCAGCTAAAGCCTTCGTCTTCGGTGGCCCTGCATAAGCAGAGCAACTGTTTGGTAGATTTGGTGCCTCCGGAGGCGGATAGCACTATATCCATGCTGACTCCGGAAGAGAGACCTGATGTCCACTATTCAGATATTGGGGGACTGGATGTTCAGAAACAGGAGATACGCGAAGCTGTGGAGCTGCCCCTTACGCATGCGCAGTTGTATAAGCAGATTGGTATGTATGGGCTCTGGGTTGTCAACTGTTGCCTCTTTTCTAATTTAAATATTGGGCTTGGACTACTAATTGATTATTAAATTCCAGGCATCGATCCTCCCCGAGGAGTCCTTCTCTTTGGTCCTCCTGGATGTGGGAAAACAATGTTGGCGAAAGCCGTAGCTCATCACACCACTGCTTCTTTTATTCGTGTAGTGGGTTCTGAGTTCGTCCAGAAGTACTTGGGCGAGGGTCCTCGCATGGTCCGCGATCTATTCCGTCTGGCCAAGCAGAATGCGCCATCCGTTATTTTCATTGATGAAATTGATGCCATTGCTACCAAACGTTTTGATGCGCAAACCGGAGCCGATCGGGAAGTACAGCGCATTTTGCTGGAGCTCCTCAACCAGATGGATGGTTTCGACGAAACAACCAATATCAAGGTAATCATGGCCACCAATCGCGCTGATACCTTGGATCCAGCTCTTTTGCGTCCCGGCCGTCTTGACCGAAAAATAGAGTTTCCACTGCCGGATCGTCGCCAAAAGCGCCTTGTTTTCTCAACAATCACATCAAAGATGAATCTTAGCGAGGACGTGGATCTGGAGGATATTGTAGCACGTCCGGACAAGATCTCAAATGCAGATATTAATGCCATTTGTCAGGAGGCTGGAATGCACGCTGTGCGCGAGAATCGCTACGTTGTCAACTTTAAAGACTTTGAAAAGGGCTACAAGACCAGCGTGCGCAAGGATGAGACCCAGCACGAGTTTTACAATTAGTGTGGGTTTTAAATTACTCTTGGGGGTATGCTGCTGAATTAAATAATATATGTTACTATTCCAATGAAAATGTAACTGATATTTTTGAATTATACGTTGTTGAGGGTGGCTTGGCGCGCAATATAAATGCTATCGAAATTTTCGATACCGATTGTGGGTGGTACTTACGCGCGATATCGGATAACAGCCGAGCAGCTGTTGGTTTAAAATTCGCCCCATTTGCCGGTTTCATTGTTTTGAAGGATTCAGATATTGGGATCTGACTGCCAGAATGATTCACTTGGAGTGGTATGTCACGCGGATAAAGCCCGCCATTGAAGCCTTCCTGAAGGAGCCCAGCAAAAGCACGCTTTCCCTGGTTGAGCGTGAAATTGAGGGATTTAACTTTGGAGAAATGCGCATCTACCAGGTGCAGACCCTGGTGCCGTTGGTGCTTAAACTGGACGAGCTTACGGGGTAATTGGTCGTCACTCTTGTGTATCCCATAGTTGCTCTAAAACACATTTTTTCAGGGAGAATCAGGAACTCCGCACTAGTTTAATGAATTGCCTTAGTACCATTGTGTCCCGCGCCTACCTGGCCGATGCGAAGGGGTTGCGGTCCATCCTGGTGGTAGTAATGCAGCAGATTGTTGACCCAAAAACGGCAACCATGCGACCAGACCTCTCAGAGGAAATTAAGCTGGCTGCAGTCGAATGCATATTCGAGGCACTGCGTCGCTCCACTAGCGATGTTCTGGAGACGTTCTACTCTAAGGAAGCGGCGATGATCATTGGACAGATTCTTATTACGCTGCTAAATATCATTGAGCACGAGAAGTACCGGAAACTTGTCCAGACCGCTGTGAAGTGTTTAATGGTGGTTTTCTACGTCCATGACGAGTCCGACGCCATGGACGTGGTACTGCGCAGTCAGGTGGCCAACACCACATTCATTTTCCTTCCAAAAGTCCTTATTGTGCTATTTAAAACGTCCTTAAAGGATGATAAAGTCGGTGAGACCTTAAAATCCGTAAGTAGTTTAAAGAATTTTGAAGATGTAGTATAAATTCGAGGTTTCTATTAGATGACGGTCCAAGCCCTTGGACGCATTATCTGCATCATGTTTGAGGAAACGACAGAGGAATTTATGAAACTTCGCTATGATGTAGGCGCATTCCGGAATCTTTTAGATAGCTCTACGGAAAATTCCGAGCAGACAAGTGAATTTAAATACTTTTCCAATAAAAAAGCCAGTGTTGAAGAAAATGAGGAGCGACTTCATGAAATGCAGTCCGAGCTGCGCTCCCTCAAATGGATCGGGGCAACATCGCGTCGTTTGCGGCCCATCTTTGTGGAGACAAGTATTCTGAGGGCACATCCTTCACTTAAGATAAGGGAGTCCTATGCCGAAATGTGTTGCCTTCTGCTCTCGCACTGCGTCCATAACTTGCGCAGCAACTTTTTACATATACTGGAGAGTGTAATGGCTTTATCGGAGGACGAAAACGAAGCGATAGCCCAACGCTGCAGAAATACATTGATTCAGCTGCAACAGCAAACTAACAGCCAAGGAATATTTGACGAGAATGCGGAAATGCTATTAGATGCGCACCTCAATAAATGGCCTCGTATTTTACACCGCTGCGAGGACAATGAGCAGTTCGCTGAGTTACTCTTTTTCAAGGGATTCCTAAAGAATGTCAAATCTGAAAAACTTCAACTTCTGCTCTTAGTGCCAAAGAACCTCGAAATGTTCGTCAATTGTCTTCTAATGGCTTTAGATTTGCGAACTTCGCGGGATCTTCTCAACGAGGAATACTCCCTCCGCCAAATTCGGACGGGGAATTCGAAGGACCTGTATTCAGAGTTGTCAAAGTTGCAATGGCGCCAGTTTAAGTACCTGGGATCAAAGCGAACTGTGGATATTCTTTACGATATAGCAACTTTATTAGGCACAGAACCCACCATAAACCGAGTTATCTTCGACTATTGTCAGGAGCAGATTCAGCAAAGATCAGCCGCCATGAATGAGGCAGTCTTGCTCCTAACGTTAATGATCACAACGCCAGTCAAGATAGCTAGGGAAAGTCGCTTGATGTTGGCCCAGCTTTTTTTGGACCAGCTTCTGCGGGAAGAGCATTGGAACCTATCCTTACAGCCCGATGCCTCCTGGCGTTTAAAAGTGGAAAAGGTCAGTTCTTGCTTTGCTTTTTTAGAATCCGATAACATAATTTATTTACGCAGCCAACTAACTGGTTTAAGGACTATACCCCGGGCCTGTATTCATCAGCTGTGGAAATTCGTACTCAGGATTGCGATTCTGATGATGAGGAGTTGGCAGACGTGGTCAGTAGTCGTGTAAATATTGCGGATGCCCAGTTCAATGTGTTGCACACATGTTTGGTACTATACGCAGTCGGCCATTGTGCCAAGTTCATTGGCGATACCTTCGACAGATATATCTTTCAGAGCCTGCATAAAGTTCTCCTTAAAGTATCCAGTAGCAACACCATTGTGTACCAAGCGGCTAGTTTCGCATTCGTGTCAATGCAGCTGGCTCTGAAATACGCGGAACCATCGCATTTCATTGAGTGTTCTACGGATTATATAACCTTTCATTTGAACTCGTTACTTAAAAAGTCGCCGGAGAGCCCAGCCGCCGTGGATATTCTCACCGTGGTGCTTCAGTACAGCACAAGGGGAAATGTGCCCCATTTAGATAGTATATTCCAGACGATACGGGAGGAGTGTTCCAAGCGTCACCAAACATCCAATGTGCACTCATATCTGCGCGTTTTCAATGCATTCCTTAAACACATAACAGGCTGGCAACACGACACCCGGACACAGGTCGATGCGGAGCACGACATGCAAGTAGACGAGGATAAGGGAGCTCTTGACACCTGGCTGAGCGTACTCCAGAGGCCGCGTTTGTTGGACGATCTAAATGGAGACGAAAATATGACAGAAGTACCAAACAAAAATGAAGAGGATGTCACGGAAGAGGAAGCGGAAACCGAACCCGCAAAGCCTACTTTACCACGTCACATTGAAATGGTGAAGGATATTCTGGGCCAGGTCATTAAGTTTATATCTACCGATGACCAAGCTCAGCAGATTGCCGCCCTCGAGTGCTTCGCCAGTGGTGTACCCCTCTTAGCGGATTATGAAAACGAACTCTTGCCACTGGTGCACCTTGTTTGGCAACCGCTTGTGGAAAAATTCCGTCAAAAGGATGCTCTGGTGCTTAACCGCTGTTTTACATTGTTACACCTTCTCGGTGTTCACTCAAAGGAGTTTATATTTAAGAGAAGCCTCAGCGATGTGATACCCCAACTGAAACAGTTTCTCCAAGTGGCCAGCAAGCACAGTAAAATGGAAACCTCATTGGCGAAGACCCAAGAGTACAAGTTACAAGTAAAGTTGCTTCAGAGCCTGTCAGATTTTATAATAGGCCTTCAAATAGACGGAAAACACTTCCACGAGTTATTATCCACCGTTGTGATTTACCTGTCGCAGGAACAGCCGGCAGAGTTGCAAGCTCTAGCCAAGGATTGCATTCTCCAGTTGGTGTGCTACAATGGACCCTTTCTTTATGTGACTTTACTCCAAAGGGCACACCTTAAGGATTATATGAATAGTGTTAGCCAGATCCTGGGAGTCATGGGCTTCAGCTTAGCTAAAGGAGGTGACCTCGATTAATAATAAAGAAGCGACCAATTTTATTTTTCACAATTGCTCTATTCTGATTTCTGTTCACTCAATTAACATTACATAGACTAATGCTAGGTGTCTTTTACTGCATTTCGGATGCTTTGTTTGGTTACATACTGGTTACATACGTTATGCAAGAGGCGTACGTAAGAGTTAAGTTTAGGAATAAAAAAAATCGAGTTATTATCATTGAGGTATCTAACTTGAATAGTTTTATTAAAATGACTTTGTTTAATATATAAATAAGGCAAGGTTGAACAAAACTGATTTATACACAAATGAAGCGATTGGAACAAACAAAATTGAAGTAGATTTATATATATATATGTACTCGTATATTGGATTTGGGTAGCCATAACTAAATGCTATGCATAAACAAACATTTTCTTTCAATTTTCACTTTCAAGTGGAACCGCAGATGCTTGGCACCGATAAAACTTAGCATCCGACTTCTAAAGCCACTATACACTATAACATTTTTTCGTTCTGTATCAAATATAGCTGAATTTGTAAAATGATTGCTGTTCGGTAATTTGTGATCTAGATTCTGTCCACGCCTGTTCTCACCGTCCTTCGCCTTATTGACTCGCAATACTCGTACTTAAGTAGTGAAGCAGCTCGCAGTGCGCATAAAGTCTATTGAGCATCTTCGAATTTTCAGCATTCCTTTTCTCCTTTGATCGTTTCAAGTTGCTCTACGGTTGTGGGTTTAGAAGCTGTTCATAAATTGGTGTGTTTTTGTGTGATTGTGTCGATGTAGGAGTGTGTGTGTGTTTAGCTACTCAGTTTTCATGGAAAATGACTACGCCAGCCAGTTCATTAAGCTATTGGCATAGGCCATCGGCTTGACATCGGGATGTGGCTGAAATATGTTTAGTAGATTGGTTAAGAATTTTGCAAGATGTTTTGAATGTATTATGATACGTACCACAGCCTCGAACGATTTGTAGTTTGGTTTCAAGTTGTTACCTGTGATGGTAATAAATGCTCCCATATTGCCCATAGTATCACTGCAAAAACTTGTCTATTAATTTTCTATTACCACTTATTTGCGCTGGGACCTTACCAATAGTTCGGAGCTGAGAAGACCGTTATGCATTGACCATTGTGTGCCTCTTCGTAGCCCATATCCTTGACTTCGTGACTTCTGATGATGTAATCCAGATTGTTGTTCTTGCAGAACGCCTCAGTGACATCTGGACCGAACTGAATGCCTACGCCTCGCTTAGACGGCCCTCGGCCCATCCACAGCTGAGGATCCGACCACAGAAGCTCGCACATGAGACCTTCCTCTGGAGGCTGACAGTTGCGTTCGATACGTCTTATGTTGTCCAGAGTCACATTGTCTGAGGAGAAGAGTCCGCCGTGCATAACCAAGATCTTTTGATTGATGCAGTGGCAGAGCGGAAGCCAGTTGAACACCTGCGTAAATATGTCTGCCATTGCACTGGTGTACTTGGCAGTCACTTCACCAGTAAATCCGTACATTTGGTTCATGTTGATACTTTCGTGGTTGCCTAAAATCCAAATTTTTAGAAGAGTATAAAAATAAAGCGAAATACAATTACCTCGCGACAAGAAGAAGTGATTTGGATACAGAAGCTTAAAGCCAAACAACGTGAATATACATTCTACGGAGAAGGAACCCCTGTCGACAAAGTCTCCGTTGAAAAGGTAGGGGTTTTTCTCGGAGGGTAGCCCATTTATCTCAAAAATGTTCATCAAGTCATAAAATTGGCCGTGAATATCGCCACAGATTGTAAACTTCTCCTCATCTGGCACCGTGATATCTACAAGCGAAGGCTGGGAGCGCATGTATGTATCAATCTCGCACAGTATCTGTAAAAAATAAACATAATTAATATGCCTGTATCGTTGAATTAATTCGTATTATAATTTTAAACATACTTTATAGGCAAATTTTCGGTGCAATCGTTTCTGACCCTTATAGTGCTCCATTAAGTCCTTCATAAACTGGAGGGTAACCTTGCCGTCCTCAAGTTGCGGTCCTTTGTAGTCATCCTCAATAGCTGTTATAAAGGACAAATAAAGAATATTATAATTTTATCGATGATGAATTTTTCTTAGCTTAATACAGCTTATTCTATTAAAATGGCATTTGATTGCCATAAAAAAAATGTCTTAGTATAGTTTACCCACTTATATTCTCCATGTCCCTGTACATCTCTGAGAGCGTCTTCTCCGGCTTGTCCACTGCAATTGCCCGCTCGAAGGCGCGCATTTTTACGATTTTGCTGCACTCGGTGAACTTCAGCTTAGCGTCCTTGTCGTTGGGCCTGCACTTTGCCACCTGCAACAGGAAATTACTTATTTGCTATTATGAGTAATCATAGGTAAGATTACTTACGAATTCGAAATCGCAGAGGGCCTGCTTGAACTTTCCAAGAGACATGTGCGCAGCCGCCCTACGGTAGTAGCCCTTCAGGTAGCTGGGGTCAGCCTTTACTGCCGATATTCCATCCTGCAGAGCATATCCAAAGCTTTCCTGGCGCAGATGGGCCAACGATCGGTTGGCGTAATATATCGCGCTGTTAGGCTGCAGTTCTATGGCTTTGGAGTACATGTCGATAGCTTTCGTAAATTCCTTGGCTGTGCGGAGATAGAGTGGAGACCCGACGGGTCATTAATAATACTAATTATACCCACATGAGCCCCCGGAGTCGAAGACTTGTAAATTATCACACAGTGATAGTTTCAGTCTCTTTCTCTGTTTTAAGGTTATGTTGAAAGGGGCACCTCCGACACCAAATCTTCTAAATGGGTATGAAAGTGCACTTCACTCCCTAACAAATAAGCAAAAGGAGCAAGGGATGCCATTGGGGCAGCTACTTACTTTTTAGCAAATCGTTTCCCTGGTTTTTGTACTGCTCGGCCGCGGCAAAATCCTGATCAGGCTTTTGACTGGCATTTGTGGCGGCCCCTGATTCTTTGGGACCTGTAATTTCCGCACTGGCCACTCCTGGCTGCTCCGGCTGGCCCTCTCCTGCCTTTGGCTGTATTTCTAGCACGGACGAAGACATCTTTGTTCTAATAAATGATTTTCTTAAAGTTATTTACTGTCTGAAAACGTTCTAGGGTTGGCAAACGGCAAATTTTAATGGCAGTGTTGCTCAACACGCGTTTCAGTTTATCGAAATGCGAGGGAAACTTTAAATGGGGTAGATAACCAGAGATGGATAAACTAAAGGTTTAACCCATTCTAAAAAAGCTAATACTAATAATGTATTTTAATCTAGGCTGTTTTAAAGAATATTATAAATCGATATAAGGATAACTGCTATATCGATAGCACAGCCCTTTAGGGGGTGGCCAAACTCAAATGCATATTTTTCAAAATTATACTTGAAATAAATTTAATAAGAAACAGAACACAGAGAAAAAAATTCCAAATAATTTATTTGGATATACAAAAAAATTTTATCAGAGTCTGCCCCCCAAGCGGGACAAGAAATAAAATTTTAATTATCCTTAAATTGAAGCTCCCTCTCGTGGGGTTATCGATAACCGGCTTGGGTCATTATCGGTGATCAGCTGCTCACAAAGCTGGGCTGCAGGAAAAGATAGGTTTGGAAACTGGTTTTGCGGCTGATACAGAAACTTTGAAGCATTCAGGAGCAATTTATCCAGCAGTCTGGAGTAGCACCCGCGTCTAAGCAAACGGATTTCTTCCAGCGCATCGCAAAATCAGCAGACTTACGAAAGGGAAGTGCGGGGGAGTCACGTTACTGTCGTGGGAAAAACAGCAGCATAAACAAACGCCAAAAGCCTGCAAAATGTCCATGAGCAATCTATCAATCGACGGAGAATTCCGTTACATTATACAGTGGTTCAACGAGTGGAGTGAACTGCAGCGGGACGATTTTGTCTACGTTTTGGTTGAGTACTTGACGGGTGGAGCCACAGGCGGAGGCGGTATTCATGTGAATGGTATGGTGAACGCGCTGAGCAACGCAGGCGTGCAGGACAAGCCCATGAGCCTATTCCAGTGTCGCGTAAGTGGGGGAAAGTTCGGTCTCGAATTTCTCATCTAACGGTTCATTGTCTGCAGATTAAGCTGTTCCGTGAATGGAGCCCCAAATGGCCGATCGAGTTCAAATGCAAGCTGCAGGAAAAGATTAGCGAGATCGACGCGAAGGTGGGGGAAAAGATCATCAATGAGCTGAGGGGGCCCCATGGCGTGCACAATGGCGATGTTGCTGTGCATTTAAATGCAAATGGAACGAGCGATGGAGGCGGGGAATTTGAACTGGAGCAAGGAAAGGTGGTAGAGGTTGCTAGTGCAACAGCAGATCAACCTCCAGAAGCAGCAACTACAGCAGCAGCTCCCGAAGCAGAGGCGGACAACGACAATCGTTTAGCGGCGGTGCTTCGCCAAGAAACGCCCGTCGATGACGAAGACGTGGAAGAACCAAGAGAAGAGTCCGCAGAAGTAAATGGCCATTATCCAGCCGCTGCAGTGACAACGATTGCCGTGAATACGTCTCCATCTCCATCTCCATCGCCATCCCCCACTCCAGCGATCGTCGAACCTGTAGAACAGGTCGAGAATAGCGTTACCGTCACCGTGGCCTCTGCCCAAGTTTCCCCGGTGGCTTAGATCTTCAACAGCACGGCCAGAAACCAGAATAATCAGATTGACTATGAAAGACTTAATGAGTAGTTAAGTATTTTAGTTGTACGTCATCAGCAGCTCTACATTCCATATATATTATATTCCATATATACCCTATGCATTTCTAGTTATGTAAGTACAAAACCCAAGACTTTGTTCACCTTCCCCGGCCTTCAGCCCATTCATGTGTATTTGTAAGTGTATCTCAACTGTAAAGTAAGCGCCAATAATATACGAAGATTCCCCACTTTATCCACTATCCTGCCAATCTTGTTGCCATTTGCCAACGCATCTTTATCGTCGTCTTGCCTAACTAGCTCTGCTGCGAAACATGTTCTGGGTCTGGGTCGGGGCTGGCTTCTAGTCGGTTACTCTGGCAGCCGGCTATGTCGTTGCTCTTCGAACTGCGTCGGCTCTTTTGCCCAACATGATAATTGGTTTTTTTCTGCTCTCTTTCGTTTTTGTTTCGCTGCCGCTGAAATCGAAATCTCAATCGGGCCCTGGGAAGTGGAAGTAAGATATGCATGCTGTTGCGGAGATTGGACCAATTTATTTCAATTTCGCACTTCAACGAGCCACGTAGTGTCCGCGGCTCCGATCAGCTAGATTCAAACAACCGAAATGCGAAAGCAAACCTTTATCAGCTTATTTTTCTGTGTCCTGTTCCTTGGAGGTAAGTGACTTCTAACAAAAGACTGAAGAAACAAACTTGTGAGAAGGAAATTGTTATCAAAGAACGCCCGGTAAGTGGGTCAAGGTTGGCGGTCACTAGAAATTCCCAGCGGCAAAGCGAAGGGCAATAAACCGCGCTAGCGTTTGCGAACGTCGTTCCAAAAGTGAGTGAGTAATTGCCCTGGGCACTTCTGGTTTGCTGGCTGGCTGGCTGGCTGGCTGGTTGGCTGGCTACTGGTTCGACATTGACCTTGAAGAGATTTGTTATTTTTATACCCTGTCATAGGGTTCTTCAATTTTAACACTGTTAAATACTTTGTGACTTGATAGATAAGAAGTACACGGTCCTATCCTTCAATGAGCCGATAGGAAAGACTTTTATCAATCTTGAGATGCTTTTGGAAGAGTCTGAAATTATTTAGGAATTGTATAGGAATTGTTAGGAATTTGTCTGGACTATATGGCCTAAATTTAAGGAAAGGGTATTGAAAGTTCGACACCAGCTGAAGATCAGACTTTTTTTAGTTTTTATTATTTTTGCTTTGTCATCCAGCCAAATAGCCCGTTATCGTTTCAGCGGATCGCGGCGTCTTCGCTTGCCACTGCATTCTGCTGAAAGAGTGCAGCACCTTCGTCCGGCTCCTGCTGCATCACAAGGCCGGAGACCAGTCCGCCGTGTACGCCAAGGTGCTTGCTGCCAGTTGCGGATTCCAAGGCCTTGATCCATTGGTTTGCTGTCCCTCCTCTCGAAAATCTTACCGCGATGAGTCATCTCCGACCAAGCCAGGTCGCATGCTGCGATTCGCTCCACCAGATGAGCGTTGGATCTGGAGTGGCGAGAGTGATGGAAAGGGTAGGCATTCCAGCTCCAAAGAAGCGTTTAATTATCACGAGGTGGAGACAAACTTGCATGACTACTGGGACTTTAAGGAAAAGCGCAACTGTCCGCAGCCAGTAGAGCCAGAGTTCTTCGACCACAGATTTGGCCAAGGTGGTCACCACTTCCACTACCAAGTGGAGCATTTGGACGAGCATTCGTCTGCGCGACCTAATCCTCGGGATAAGCCTATTATATTTCCCGGAGATTTGCGATTCCTGCGACAGGGTAGCGATGAAGATGATCTGGGAGAAACACCACTGGCGCCATTTACCTCACCCACGTTCTCAAATCTGGAAGGACCACCTCTTGCGCCATTCACTACACCAAACCCCGGGGAAACCACAACCCCATTCATATCCCTATCGGCCCCTCCCACACAAACATCTGGAATCCAACAGAACCTCCCAGGATGCGGAATAAGTGTGGAAAGCCGCCTCCTGGGAGGTGAACAGGCCAAAACAGGACAGTATCCTTGGCTGGCGAGGATTGGATACCGTAATCGAAGTGAGTAGACCTTATTCGATTGATTTCAAACGCAATCTAGAATTTGGAATTTATTCATGCCGCTCCCAAATCAACTCAAAACCTGTATGCTTGTGTGTGTGTTGTGATTGCTTCCTTTGAGGTGGTAACTGGGGAAGGTCCTGACCTGAAAATATAAACCTCAGCTATTAATATTAGCCAATCTCATTCGCCACAATTCCCAGTTTAACTGTTAGGAAACAACCGACGGCAAAGAGCAACGCAGCCAGTCCAAGAGCAGCTGGTCCTCGGTTGTTAGGTGGTGCCTTGAAAGCGCCCCCGAACATACCAGGCTGATCGCCACCGGAACCCGGTCCGCCTCGTTTTCCGGCTCCGGCTCCGGCTCCGTCTCCCTTGCCGCCCTTTCCGCACTTTTTGCACTTTCCACCCCCACATGGTTTCGGACCACATGGTTTTTTCTTTTGTGGTGGAGCAGCGCCGCCACGAGGGGCACTATCTCCGGCTCCAGGAGGAGGGCACATCCGGCCAGATCCGGGAGCTGCTGGTCCGGGTCCGCCCCCAGATCCGGGTCCTCCGCCAGATCCGCAGCCCGATCGTGTACAGGGACAGGACATCTTTGCGTCGGTGGGGCTGCAAGAGTTTAATAACTATATCAATGCACAATTCTGTTTTCAGCCAGTAGCCGGATTAGCTATCGTTGCTCAGGATCCCTAATATCCAGAAACTACGTTGTGACCGCCGCCCATTGTGTGATTAATTTGGTGCGCGACTTGGAACTGTGAGTTGAAGCTTTAAACCAATTTTTAGTTAGCCCAGCCCAAGCTTCTATGTATGTAATAACAGATCTCATGTGCGCTTGGGAGTCGATGATGCAGTTTCTCAATTTTCCATTCAGCGAATTGTCGTGCATCCGAACTACGACCAGCCCAGATATTCTAATGATATTGCCCTTCTGCGGCTGAATACTACCACAGGCAAGTAGTGCGATTCGCGAACACCAAGGATATGTATGTAACACCATTTTATGCAGGTGCTTTCACACCCATTTGCTTACCTTTGAACGGCTCTACCACAATCGGTGAAAGGCTTATTGGACAAACAGGAGTTGCCGCGGGCTGGAGTACAATGAACCCCGAAAGTGAGTGTCGAAAAGTTTAGTGCGTCTATATATTGTCGGTTGAATTTGCCAACTGACACTTGTAGTTCTCCGGGCTCCCCTAGGGGAACAGGTAGAGCAGAGCCGATCAGATGAAGTAAATTTTTATTAATGTAATCACAGATGGAGCGAATTCGACGTCCGCTGGAGTGCGATTCATCAGGCTGCCCATAGTGAACACGACCAGTTGTGCGATTGCCTACGCGAGTCTCAGCGAGAACTTCCAGCAGCCAATAGTGATCACTCCAAGTCATCTCTGTGCCCAGGGTCAGCCCATGAACGACGTGTGCCGGGGCGACAGCGGAGGACCTTTCATGGACGATGGCAGCTCTGGTCTTTTTGGAAATGGCCTCCACACGCTCATTGGTATCGTGGCTTTCGGACCCACGCTTTGTGGGGTCAGCACAATTCCGGGGGTCTACACATTAGTTAGCAGCTTTTCCGATTGGATACTCCAGAGCATCACTGAATGAACTGACCTATAATCTGGCTGCTTAGGGACTTCACCCACTATTAGCCCATCCAAAGCATTCAATGCCAAAGTCAAAAAAGTATTTCATAGGCAAATTTTATTTTTAAAAACACATTCACATCACTGTGGACGGCCGTCCACGTAGGTGACGAACCGCATGCCTTAGCGTTCGTCCTATATATAGTCTACTATATATAGCCGAAAAATTAATTATGTTATGATACACATTAAATGATACACAAATAGAAAGTTATTGTTTTAATCGTTTTTATTTAAGTATTAGCCAACAGTCCTTTGGTTTCGGGAAAATTTAGTGAAACGGACAAAATGTGATTTACTAAATTCGACGTCGAAGTGGAGACATTGGAGTCACAAAACAAAATATTTAATTACATTTCAATTTTGAATATAAATTTTAAAATAAAAATTAAGTTTTTTTATGGAATTTAAGCAACTTAAAAAATAAATCACAAACACGTGCCGCGAAAGGATATTGTTTCACAATGTTTAATTTGTAAACCTGTATAGAATTTTTTCGTCACCAAAAGTGATATCAGTTATTTTGGGCGTGACATTCGACATTGGTATTTTACCCCGTCAAAATGTTTTTAAATTTAATTATTGCGTTTTTTAAAACAAATCTTCAGAAATTACGATTGCAATTTTAACCGATACTTTGAATTTTTATATAAATGGATCATTTTTTTTTAAAATCAATTAAACTAAAACTAGAAAGGAATGCGAACTTCGGGCTGAGTCGAAGTTGATATACCGTTGCAGTTAGGTAACCGCTTATATTATTTGAAATATTTTTTTAGAAAATTGATTCAATAGTGAAATTCTCATAAAAATCGGATCAATTAGTTGTGTGGCAGCAACAGGATGTTGTTGACCGATCCCGACCGTTCCGATATATATATATGTATGTTCTGCGTGCTGGGATACTAGTTGGGATAAATTGGGATACTAGTCCGCGTAGAAACAGACATGGTTATATCGGCAACAAGGTGATCCTGATCAAGAACACATGTGTATACATTATAGAGACGGAGATGGCTTCTAGCCAGCGTTACACAATTTTTGATCAAAATTATAATACCCTCTGCCGGGGGGCATTATATGGGAGGATAATACCCTCCCATATACTATGTGGGGTAGGAAATGGTTCCTTTTCCCTATTACAAAGTCCATACGAAAACAATATACCCTTGAACTTTACGAGTACCGTGCATAAAGTTTTTATTCTGATTTCAAAGCACGAAAAGCCCTCGAAAGCAAAAAATATCCGATAATACTCGGATATCTGATTTCGACAAAGTAGAAGAGCTTTATGGTAAATAAAGCTTGTGAGCGATCTTGACGGCGGCACTACCTCATCCCCAGCTTCTGTTAGTTGTCTGTTTCAGTTGAAGCTCTGCTCGAGCCTCTCTTCTTCGTGGAAATTCCGCTTTAGCGTAATACCCATATTATCGCGACGTTTATTTTGATAACTGCTTCAGGGACCACATAGTGCCCCAACATCCCAATCACTGACGACGTCTCGACAAAGGATTAAGCTTGTGTAACTTAAAATGTTCAAGTTGCCATTTATCTACCTGTTTTTGGGAATTTTGGCGAAATCGTCGGCGGGCCGTAAGTAAATAATATCACCCAATCTGCTAGGAACGACAAGATTATTTGTTTTGCCGCGGGCCTTCACCACTTCTAAGCGTACGAAAACCAGTTTCGAGACATCTATAAATTATAGTCTTATGAATTTGTTAAAATCGACAACTATAATGAATGAAAGTGGGTTCCGAACCTAATCTTTTATGATCCTTTCTTTGGCCAGAGTTCTACTTTCCCAACGAGGCGGCCCAGGTGCCGAACTACGGCAGGTGCATCACTCCGAACCGGGAAAGAGCTTTGTGCATTCATTTGGAGGACTGCAAATACTTGTACGGGATCCTGACCACCACTCCGCTGAGGGACACCGATCGCCTCTACCTCAGCCGCAGCCAGTGCGGGTACACGAATGGAAAGGTATTGATTTGCTGCCCGGATCGCTATAGGGACACGTCGCCGGTAACCCAGGCGCCACCTAGGCCAAATGTCACCACCACCAATCTGCTGCCGCTGCCCGGACAGTGTGGGAACATCCTTTCGAACCGCATCTACGGTGGTGTGAAAACGAAAATTGACGAGTTCCCCTGGATGGCTTTAATAGAGTATACAAAAGGTAAGCAATTACATAATTTGGGGAAGTACATTATCAAATCGAAATGATTTATTGACAAATAATCTTACAGCGGAGGGGAAGAAGGGGCACCACTGCGGTGGCTCCTTGATCAGCACAAGGTATGTGGTGACAGCCTCGCATTGTGTTAATGGAAAATCTTTGCCCTCGGACTGGCGGCTGACTGGTGTCCGGTTGGGCGAATGGGACACCGCCACTAATCCGGACTGTGAGGTGGACGTCCGTGGCATGAAGGACTGTGCTCCACCGCATTTAGACGTGCCCGTGGAGCGAACTATACCCCATCCTGACTACATTCCCAGCTCTAAGAACCAGGTAAACGACATTGCCCTTTTGCGACTTGGCCAGCAAATAGAGTACACCGATTTCGTACGACCGATTTGCCTGCCATTGGACACCAACCTGAGAGCGGCCACATTTGATGGCATAACCATGGACGTGGCTGGGTGGGGTAAGACAGAGCAGCTGTCGGCCAGTAACCTGAAGCTCAAAGCAGCCGTGGAGGGATTTAGAATGGAGCAGTGCCAGCAAGTGTACAGCAGCCAAGAGATTCTACTCGAAGAAACCCAGATGTGTGCTGGCGGAAAGGAGGGCGTTGATTCATGTCGTGGCGACTCCGGCGGCCCTCTCATCGGCCTTGACACCAACAAGGTGAACACCTACTACTTTCTGGCTGGCGTCGTCTCCTTTGGCCCCACGCCCTGTGGCCTAGCAGGATGGCCAGGGGTATACACCCTGGTGGGCAAATATGTTGACTGGATCCAAAACACAATAGAGGCCTAAATGTTCACCGTACTTTTTAATGTGTTTCTGTGTAAATAAATTAAAGAAATATATGTGTGTCCCATATATGTATGTATAAATTTTTTCAATAAATTTTTAAGAATTCTTATTCGAATTGAAGCAGGTCCCCCACTTAAAAATTTAAATTAATCTGGCAACTCTGTTGACATATGGTGCCGAAAGTAGTCTGGCTACACTCAAATTTGTAAAAATGTTGAAGTCCATATACGTAACTCCGTTAAATTTGCTTAAATCTGCCTCCACGGTCCAGCAGCAAGTGCGGGTAAGTGTCCTGGTTTATGTAGAAAGTGACTCCCATTCATGACCGTTACCCTGCAGACCACCTTTATTCTCAAAAGGAAGTATGACCCTCCGCTACACAAAACCAACGAGAAGCCCCGCCGGATGAGGGCGAAGCACTTCATATACGAATTGGTGGAGGACACTCTGGTCAAAAAGCGACCCAACATGCAGGTGGTACTGAAGACATTCGTGGAGGGCGTAGGAGACAAAGGGGACGTGGTGTCAATGAAGCCGCATTTCGTTTACAATAAACTATTGCTGCCGGGCTTAGCTGCTTACAATACACCGGAGAATGTGGCAAAGTACGCCAAGACGGAAGCGGAAAAATCGGCGGTGAAACATAGTTCAGCATATGCTCAACGGACCGTTAACATGTTGGAATCCATCGTTCTGGCGGTGGTAATGAACAAGGATGAACCATGGGTGCTGGAGCCCTGGCATATTAAAGCCTCTCTGCGAAAAGCCGGCTTTCATTGTCGCGAAGAGTGCATAACCCTGCCCAAGGAACGCATAGAGGGTCCGGATCTCAAGAAAGAGAACAAGGATTTTTATTGCACCATTACTATCAATAAGCTGGAGCAGGCGAAGCTCAAGTGCCGGCTGCACCACTGGAGCACCGACCCCAGCGAAAGATTGCCTTATGTCCTGGAGCATTGGAAAATGGAATCTGAGCCCTTGTTGAACGTGGGCTTGCCTGAGAAAAGCCCAGAAACTACCCAATAAAGATGATTGTCACAAAGGTCATTGATTTTTGAACAGCGTAGAAACAACGTGCATTTATTCAACATTTTATCGGGTATTTTTTAAAGGGTTTTGCGATGCGGATTCTTAGAACTACTTTTACAAGTCTATATAATGCGGGCAATGGGCAGATTACTGGATAGCCTTCAGCTCGACGTCGAAGACTAGTGTTGAATTGGGTGGAATTTTCGGAGGAGCTCCACGCGAACCGTAAGCCATGTGCGGTGGGCACGTGACGCGGCGCTTGCCACCAACCTTCATGCCAACAACGCCCACGTCCCAGCCCTTGATCACCTCGCCTCCACCCAAGGCAAACTTGAATCCTTTGCCTTTGAGAAGGCTGTCGAAGGTCTTGTTGTTTGACTGCAGCCGACCTGTGTAGTAAACAAACACGCGCTTTCCGGACTTGGCTTCCTCTCCTTTTCCAACCACAATATCTGACACCTTTACGCCGCCGCTGACTGTGCGCTCACCACCAGCTTGTTGAGTCTGCTTTTGCTTGGGTGCCTCCTTTTTGGGCTCGGGCTTTTCACCTTTAGCCTTCTGCTGCTGTTGTTTTGGCTGGTCCTTCTTTGCCACTCCGTTCTGTTCCTTAGCTGGCTTTCCCTTGGCTTTAGCTTCCGTTGAGAGTTTGGCCTGCTTTGCCTTTGGCTCCTCCACTTCCTCTTCCTCCTCATCATCAGACTCATCCTCCTCTTCGCCGCTCTCCTCAATATCCTCAGAGTCGTCCTCTTCTCCATTCTCAAGGAAGGACTCGTACTCCTCCATGAGCTGGCTATCGTCGACATCTTCATCTTCATCCTCGTCCTCATCCTCATCTTCATCCTCCTCGTCATCCTCTTCATCCTCCTCTTCATCGACCTTGCCGTTTTTCTTGCCCTTGGCATTTCCCTTTAGCAGATTCTCGATGTTGAAGTCTTCGTCCTCATCATCGGAGTCGATATCATGCAAGTAGCCCAATAGGGAGACAGTAGCATCACCTGAAAAGTGGCCAATAAGTGTCATACTCGGACCATGCAGAATAAATTGCACTCACCGGTGGTCTGGAACATGATCTGATCGCCCTTGCTAAAGTTCAAATCCAAAGGCACCTGGGGAATGTTTTTAGACACGGTGGCCACAATGTACTTCTGCTTCTCAGCCATAAGGTATAATTTTGCCTCCTCGCCTTTGTCCAGGGCCACACCCGATATATGGAACGATTTGATAATCGTCTGGGTGTATTTGCGGTTAGGCTTCATGGTAAGACCTTAAAAAAAAAAAAATTTTAAATAGGAAAAATGGAGCCGGTCCACGCTGCCGGCTGAGTAAGCACGTGGCGCGAACAAAATCTTTGGCTACATAGTTGGCCAATACTATATACTAATTTAAAAGCATCCTTCCAAAACGAAATGATTGTGCTTACCCCAAAACATCGACATCTTTGCTATTTAAAATTTACTAGCAATTAAACCTTTAAACAAAAAATAGAACAAATTCTCCAGGAACGAACAGACGCCGACTGGCAGAGAGACCAAAAGACCGCGAAAACTAGAGGTGGAACAACACCCATGCATCGATATTTTTAAAACTTGTGTAAGCATCGATACTTCATGTCATAGAGGTTTTCGACAGCTCACTAAATTAATAGAAACGCTTCGGAATGTTTGAAGGTAGAGGAATAACGGATTTTTTTTAAGGACATAGGAACATTTTTTCATTTATATATATATATATATTTTATATACACTTTTAAGCAAAATAAAATTTGTTTTTAAAAATCGATGTCAAAATTACATTTTTTTCCACCTCTAGCGAAAAGCGAGCGAATCGACAATTTGAATAGGACCCAACTAAGGGCATTGCCATCCACTCAAAGCATCCGTGCAACGTAGTTCAGCACTGGAACTTAACAAGACAGCTGTTATCCATATGTTAAATAATAATATTCTACATTAACAATGTCCAAGCAGCCCCCATCGTTTTTCTCCCGTAACTTGGTGGCCATTGTGATGGTGCCGTCCTTGATTGGGATCCACCTCGGCTGGAGCTACATGCAGAATAACCGGAAGCTGGTTTCAGAAGCGGAGCAGATGGAGTTGCCGCCGGTTAAGGTGAGAAAAAATACAAGATTCAGTCAAGTAGTGAAAAACGTATCTTTCAGTTGGCAAAATTCGTGTGGAATAAGGTGACTAGTATAGGAGGTCCCGAAAACCCACCCAGCAATTGACAGCCTCGTTTCCCTCTGATCTTAAGACATACAATCTATTTATTGTATAGATTAATTAAAACTACATACAAACGGTATGATACATTACAAATCAAGCCGGCCGACAACTGATGGCCAGCCCGGAGGTTGGGGACACAGACAAAATTGTGTGATATATAAAAAAGACTACACTTTTTCATCCTATTATACTAATCCTATTGGCAATTGCAACGGCTGTGGCGAAGATTACTGCGTGAGTGCTGAGTTGACGGTGAGGTTGTCCAACTGAGCATTAAAGAGAACGTCACTGATCAGTTTCTCTGCGATGATCCTCTGTGTGGGGTTGATAGCGCGCAGTTTGCTCGCCACATTCACTCCAATCGCATCGTACTCGTCGTCAGGCCTATGCGGGGCACTTGGAGCTGCTGTGGTGTATGCGGCTGTGCTGGCGCTACCAAATAGTGGTTGATAATGATCCCGCCCGATTTGAATGGTGGGAACGGTCTGCGCGTGTCCGTTAGCTTGTTGCAGGTGTTGTAGCTGCTGCTGATGTTGCTCCAGAGAGTTAACCGCCTGCAATAGTTTACGTTGTTGAGGGGTAAGATTATAAGGTTTTCAGTAGTACCTACCTGTTGTATTTCTCTCTGTGAGTTTGAGTCGAGCGATGTGATTTCAAGTACTTTGACGGCGTGTCCCTGGGCCGTAATGGAGTTCTGAGCCGCTGCATGCGCCACCAGCTGTTGGTGCGCCTGAGCCGCTGCCTGTGCTGCCTCGTCATGGGTGTGCTGGTTCTCATCCTTGACTAAAGCAACGCAGTCAGCGGGGGTCACCGAAATGGTGCTGATTGTGGCGCCTTGGCTACTAACCACGACCGTATTGGCGGATGCTTCTTCTACCACTTCCGTGGCTGCTGGAACTATAGTTTCCAAGTGTTGGGTCTGGGCGCCAGTTTGGTGAGGCTCTTCGTCGTATTCCATGGACTCTTCATCGTCGAAGCTGATCTGGAGCTCGCGTTTCGGCTTAGAGCCCAGTTCGTGCCGCTTGGGCTTATGGTCGGCAATGAAAAGAAGTTTGTCGTAGTACCACAGCCTCGTTTCGTAGTGGTTCTTGCTGGACGACTTGCGGAACTCCCGCCGAAATGCAGATCTCAACGAATTGATTTTCCTAAAGAAAATACTTTGGTTTATAGTATTCTGTGTATATTATTGAATGGAAGCTTACCTGACAACCATGGCGCGGTCCGGATTGGGCTCCACTTCCTTGAGCTTCTCGACAAGGCGGTCATAGGATTTGTTGCGCGCTCCGTGGTTACTGTAATCGGTGTGCTTTGGCTGCCACAGGCACTCTTCCTCCTGGTATTGCTCAATAAACTCCGTGAGCCAATGGCGCGAGTACGATCGCAGGTCGACGTTCATTGTGTTTATTTTCCAATTCAATTCTACAATTTTCTGTTTTGTTGTCGGTGCGTCTTACGTGAAGTTGGCTGCTGCAGGATCCAGAGTTGCCATTTTTCGGACGTTAAGTACAGCCACGCTATCGGTTATCGGTTTGAGGTTTTTTAAATACGGATTAAGCCATGCAATTTCATTGATGGACACTGAAGTATTTTTATCTACATGATTAAAAAACCGAACAAGTTACATTTTTTCATATATTATTTTATTGTTTCCCGCCAAACTATTCCGGATGGAATGGAACATTTGGGACGCCTGGTCCCACTGCGCTATAACTTTTTGGTAACACTGCTCACATACACGCACACCCCCTCCCTGTTATTATTGTTTGCTCTTGTCATTGCTCTTTGGAGATCCGAGTCGCGCGGAAAATGTTTGCTAACAAATAGTCCCGAGTCGAAACTATTCAAATTAGCCATCTCGTCCGTTTGGTGAATGCGGAGCAAGAGTACAGTCGGTGCGGGAATGAGCCAGACGCCCGTTGGTGCTGATAGTTTTGTTATTGTTGCAAGAGAGGCGGCCAAGAAAAATCTGTGTTAACAAAAACAAAGGTGCGTGTGGGGTTCCCACACATACTACAACGTCGAATTTGTTGTTCTCGATTTGCCCAATTATATAAGGTTTCGGGGCATGAGTGTGTGTGTGTGTGTGGTGCAACTGATTAAAAAGGCTAAACAAGTGCCGTAATTGATAAGTAGGGTGCCCCTAGTAGAAGTGTCTAGAGGGGGGTAAGGTGGAATCTACCTGTCCTGCCTTATAGTGTCTTTCTTTCCCTCTCCCCTCCCTCTCCAACCCGAGGACAACGTCGGAAGGTGAGCAACAGCTGTTGCCCCAGATCCATTCCAATCAGAATTAAGTCACGTAGTTAGTTCCCTGAAAGACACTTTCGTAAACAAAAACAGACCTGGGCTGGTGCGCCAGCGAATTGAATTCCAATTGAGAGTGCGGTTCCAGAAAATTGTTTACTCGCTTTCCGTCCAGTTCAGTTCCATGCTGGGTACAAAGTCCAGTCCGAGTGATGTTGGAACTTGTCTACTATCTGACCGCCTGCCCCCGCCCCTACTCTCGGTCTATTTATAGCTGCCCAGCAAACAGATTCTCAATGCTAGAACCGAATCGGAAAACTGCGACTGGATCAACTGGATCCACAGTAAATATCCACAGCAACCTTGACTGAGTGCAAAAACAACAATGAGAAAAGTGCTCAAACACCGCCTAACGAGCTTGTTTACGTTTATTGTGCGCCGGTAGCAGGCAGCAGGCAGCAGGCAGGAGGCAGCAGCATCCACGGCACAGTGGGCCAAAGCTGAGTTCGAGTGCTCTGATTGGTCCGGCTTATCAGCGGGCGGACTTAACTTTTCAAGATAAACTAAGAGCTTTAATACTTTAATATGAACATAAGTTGGCACAAAGTGGAACACTTTCCTTACAAAAAGTATTCAAAACAGAGACCGGGAATAATGAATATTGTCATAAAACTTATTTTTTCGCTCAGAATACAATCATTCTTTGAGCGAAAAGATAAAAATCTATCATAATCATTATTTTTTCGCTCAGAAATATCACTCATTTCAAGATTGCGGTCTATTTACTAAATATTTGATTGCATATCTCCTTAGATTCTAAGGCTTAGACCAAGAATTCAGGTACAAAGTAACTTTGATCCTCAGGTCCATTAAAAACTGAACTGATATAAAAAATCCCTTTTTAAACATTTTAAATTTGCTTCAATAAATAATTATTCTTGACTTCTATTTATTCGCTCAGAAAATTATGATTTTTTGTGATTTTTATACATTTTAATATATTGTCTATATATCAGTTATGCCCTTTACAATTCGTCACAGCTTGCACCCACTGTACCCGCGCCTCTATGGCGACAATCACGTTCAAGGCTGCCATTTCTATTGCGTTAATGAATGCTCTCACTCTTAAAGGTTTCCTGCAATGACTGCGTTTAATTTTAGCCGGCTCCCCTGCTGCCCACTTGGAAAAGTGCCCACTGTCCGCCACCCACCGCCAAATATCACACGTGTTGCCAGTCCACGCAGGCCGAGTTCGCTTTTTAGCAATCGGCATGATAATTGTTTTGGAGGTGTGTGCCGCACAACCACACGCAGGTGCCTACTGTGCGCCACTCTGCTGCTGATAAAGCTTTGTTGTTGTCTGTGGGCGCAACCGGTTTTCGGAGCGGTCTTGTTTAGCATTTCGCATTTGAGTCTTCTGGAAGCGACCAGCCCGGCCAGCCAGCCTATCTGCTCTGAGACGCAGTTCGCAGCTGGGGAAGCTCTTATCAAGTGGTTGGTGTTGATTAAGTCCCGCGTTGTACTCGCTGACCAAGTTTCTGCTCCGAGGGCAGCGCGACTGGCCAAGCAAAGGTCAATAGCCAGGTGCTCAAGGGACCGATATTCTCTGGCCAATATTGTTTTTCAATTCGCAAGAAAACTCTAGTTTTTAGTGCCTATTTTTAAACCAATGCCAATATGTTAAAATTATGAAACAATTGTGGGGAATGGGATTTGCATAAGGCGACATTTTTCGGACGTCAATCAAAATAAATAGGCATTATTTCTTATTTATTTATTTATTATTTTTATATATTTTTAATTAAGTGATAATCGCAGTGTCCATCAGTGCTTTTTATATAATTTGTTTAATGGGATTTACTGACATTTAAAAGCCAAAGCTATCTAAAAGTAATTAGTAATATTTTAACCATTATTTTTCCACCCAACTTGAATTGACTTTTGAGGAAATATTCAGTCTGGAACTAGATGTGAAACAATTGATTTCTTTCAACTACATATTCATGTGAAAACATCTGTACCAACACCAACACCAACACCACCCACCCACCCACGCTCCGTTTTTGGGAAGTCTTATGAGCGCAGAGTAGCTCTGCCCCGTATGGGCTTGATTAGTTTTGGCCATATTGGGCTCTTATCTGCCATAGCGATAAGCAGCAATACACTTTACCCGAATTAGCATTCAAATTGATTCCAGGTTCATAGGACGAGTCTGCGATGAGCCGTCTCCTCGAGAAGCCCAACATCGCCATGTCCATCAAGTCAACGGGTAGTCAGCTGTCGAGCTCAGTTTCCACAGCGGCAGCGACGTCCTCCTCGGACGTGGATGATGCCGATGGAGAGAGCGCGTCCCGCACAACGCCACACACCTCCATCACACCGGATCACACCTCCCAAACAGTCACCGCCAGAGCCCCGTCTACTCCTAGTAAGTAAAGCCAAAGAGAAGTAATTGATGTGACAGTAAGATTGTTTGCTGAACACTTTTCCAATTAGCTCCTGTGACACGACTTGACACCCGATCTCTAGCTATTGTTTCACAATTTGCTTTAATTTTTGTTTGCTTTGAAAATTAATAGTGGCACAATAGCACGACAGTTTATTTTGATAATGTAAACCGAAAGTAACTCACCCACCACCTCTCCATCCTCTCTCCTCTGGTAGTGCGCCAGAAAATTGACCAGGTGCTGATCAGCCTGGTGTCCGGAGCAGCGGCGGGCGCCCTAGCCAAAACCGTCATCGCGCCGCTGGATCGGACCAAGATCAACTTCCAGATCCGCAACGATGTACCCTTCTCGTTCCGAGCCTCGATGGTTTATCTGCAGAACACCTACACCAAGGAGGGTGTCCTGGCCCTCTGGAGGGGGAACTCTGCCACTATGGCCAGGATTATTCCCTACGCGGCCATTCAGTTTACGGCGCACGAGCAGTGGCGACGTATCCTGCAAGTGGACAAGGATGGCTCAAAGTAGGTCGTTTATTGGATGTATTAATAAGTGTAAGTAATTCATTCTGTTCTTTCGACAGCACGAAGGGTCGCCGCTTCCTAGCGGGCTCCCTGGCGGGCATCACCTCACAGTCGCTGACGTATCCCCTGGACCTGGCTCGAGCGCGCATGGCTGTCACGGACCGGTACACAGGCTATCGAACGCTGCGGCAGGTCTTTGTCAAGATCTGGGTGGAAGAGGGTCCGTCGACGCTATTTCGGGGCTACTGGGCCACAGTGCTGGGTGTGATTCCGTACGCCGGCACCTCCTTCTTCACCTACGAGACACTCAAGCGTGAATACCAAGGTGGGTCTTCAACTAGCTATAGATGAGTGTCGGAACGAAGCAAACTGTTAGGTAATCCGGTTTAACTTTCCATTTAAAGTCTAACTTTGGAAAGTATATATTCGCGAGAGCTGTTTGCTTCGAATATCGACCCACCTGGGTGTTTAGACACCCGCTAAGTAATATACTAATTTGTTTGCCCGCAGAAATGGTTGGCAGCAACAAACCCAATACTCTAGTCTCGCTGGCTTTCGGGGCGGCGGCAGGTGCCGCGGGTCAGACCGCCAGCTATCCACTGGACATTGTGCGCAGAAGGATGCAGACGATGCGGGTGAACACAGCGCAAGGCGACCGCTATCCCACCATTTTAGAGACGCTGGGGAAGATCTACCGGTAAGATTGTCCTTTCAAAATTAAAGTCAAAATATATAACTTGTTACTTTTGTTTTCGCAGCGAGGAGGGCATCAAGAACGGCTTCTACAAGGGACTTAGTATGAACTGGATTAAGGGCCCCATTGCCGTGGGCATTAGTTTCTCCACCTATGATATGATTAAGGCCTGGCTGATAGAGCTGTCTCATTTGAGGAAAAACAGTAACAAGAACTAGCCAGTATTCAGTTCGAACTGCGTCCATTTTCCCCTAAAAACACACACCAAAAACGCACTGCTTTGTTCTCTGATATGAAAGTCCCATGAGATCGATGGAGATCTTAGAGCAGCACCGAAGTGCAGCACCGACATGCTCTAATTGTTAGATATTTTTAGTTGTTAGATATGAGAGGGGAGTGATAGAGGGCGTACCAGCAAGCGCTTACCTTTGTTATTAACCATACTTGATTTATTATTGCTTTAAGCCGAAAGTATATCAGCCAATAAACTCTCTGTATATCGACTCGCCGGATCCTACTACTCCTCTGGCTCTCGCTCGGGGCTAGTTGGCAATCAATGGTGTTACTTTGACAATAACTTCATCGTACACGTACACGTACACTTTCACTAATAGATTATATTTTATATTGTGATTATGCTCCTTCGATGTCAATCAGCTGCGACTGTAAAAATTGCCATGAATTTATATGAGTGTTCACCAGCGAAATCATCTTATGCACATACGATAAAAATTGTACTCTAGTGTGTTTTTATAATTAAAATAAATTTAAAAAATTGTTAAATCTGCTTGGTGTATTTAAAAAGTGCGCCCATCGGCCGCAATCGATGACGATGAAATATGGGACTTTACACAACACTGGATTTAAAACTGGGATTCTTCATCACACTGAAAGCAACAACCACGCAGTGTGCCCGTATCTGGATCCTAGTCGCAAAAATTAAAGTACGCAGAAAAACGAAAAACAAATTATTCCGGCTTTCGAGAGTCCGAATTCGAATATTGTTATTGGGCTAACTTGTTAAAATAGCCAGCCGCGTGCTGCCAGCCGTGTTTTCGTTGGCGGAACCCCCAGTGGTAGTTTTCCACCTGCTTGTGCCGAAAGCCCATAACCAAAAAGCAATTGCAGACCTGCAGAGGTGAGTCTTGGCTCGAAATGGAAAACATTAAAAATTAAAAGGCATTGATTTTTGGGCTTCCATCCAACGCCCTCCTGTTGCTTCCCCCGCCCACACCTTGCCAGGGATGCCTTTGGCCGCTTGTTGCTGCGCACAACAGGTGAGAGTCTGCGTACCTTGCCATTGGTCTTTGCCGAGGGATAATAAGCGAGCCCTGCGCCCGCAATCCCGAAGCTAACCTTGTCTGGAAGTGGACAAATCAATTAGCTGCAATTAATTACACCGCCTGTCCAGCATGTCCGAGTGTATGTGTGTGTGTACATACAAACGGTCTGCGCGTCATCTGCGGCGCCACGAAAACAAAGAGCAAAGCCCCACTACGGTGCTTCCCCAACCCGTTTTCCCTGCCGCGCGCCCTAGTTGCTCCTAAACCTACAAATTCCCATTAATTCTTAGAAACGCAAAATCATTTTATAAACAAAAGGTGGGACATAAAATCGGCGGAATGAATTCAGTGGGACCGTTTTGTTCCGTTGCCACGGCCACAGCAAAGGCAAGATTACCAAACGAAGAAACGAAATAAGGAACAAAAAATACCAGACAGCGTATTATTTTGTTGCCAAATGTCCAAAAACCTCTCTCTGTCAACATTGTCGGTGTTTGGCAACATTGAATGAATGTTTACGAACTTTTTATTTCCTTTTATAAATTTGAATATATAGAAATCTCGAATAAAATCTCTACTGATCATCTAAAAAATGTAGAGACTTTATATTTGTTAAAAATCGAAAAATACCGGAATTTAAAATTGGCGCTCCGGCTCATCTACCCACGACATGTTGCAGGTGCGCCAGAAAGAGAGGGCTACCTGGCCTCTCGCTCGCACGAAACATGTGGGTAACTTAGTGTGACCAACGAGAAATACGTATAATCGGTGTATCATACTTCTGCGGAAAAAATAATATATTTTACAGGTGTTTTGGTTAAAGATATTGATAGTTTAGGGATATATTTGGGGATTTATAATTGATATATTGATAAGTTGCAAAGTGCGTAATTGTAGCGGATTGATTAGGATGGAAGTCTCTCATTCGCATCCAACTGCGCAGTTCGCAACATGTCGGGTCGAACATGTTCGATCGGACTTGGCCTGTATCTGTATCTGTAAAATGTTTCACTTGCGCTCTCAATCGTTCGCTGGCAACATTCGGCCGAACGATTGAAAACTACGTTGAAAACACTACGTTGAATTGTATCTTTCGGAACTTTGGAATCGTCGCACCAGCCGCGTAGGAGGTGCTCGCGGAGGTTAGCTCAAGAAGTGCCCTGTTCTTAGTGCGCCACTAGTTGAATCCGTGTCCTTGCAAAGTGCACCTCCTCTTGGGGATACTCGCCTTCTGCTCGAATTTCGCGACCGTGACCGTGCGAGTGGGTATCCTATCCTGGTGTCTCTCGGCGTCGCTGCAGGCGTCAGGCGTCAGTGAGAGCGCGATTTAAAAATAAAACGGCAAATACATAACAAAATATCGAAGAGCAGTCGCCACCGCCGCCGCCAAGCAGCAGAAGCAACACCCATACACACTCGTGTGGGCCTGCACTGGTGTTTGTGTGCCAAAGGTAAATAGAAATACAGAAAAAAGAGCAAAAATCGGGGGGAACAACGACAACCGTTTCTGCGAAAGGTGGGGGGTTCTGACATGTGTGGGTGTCGGTGTGGTTGTGTTTGTGGGTGTGTGCGTGGGAGGACCTCTAACTGCATTCATGAAGGGCGGTCGGGCTGGTGGCGCTGGGTGGCGGCGCACGCCTCGAAGGTTCCAGCCCAGCCCTGTGGCTACTTTTGGCCGCAAAAGCAGCCCCTTCGCGTTCCAAATCATGTTTCCACTTGAGGTTTTATTTAGACACACACACACACGCACATGCTTACATTCCAACACATCAACACATGTGTTCAGCCCAGCGCTCCTGTTTCCTCCACTCTGCTCCGTCCGTCCATTGCTATTTCCTGGAAAATCCATAAAAACAAAGGCAACAAGAATTCGAGTGCAATAGCACAAATGACAGCAGCAACAACAACCACAACGCTATCGAGTATATTAGCTGCTCCTGCCCCTGCCCCTGCCCCCCCTCCGTTCTCGTATTCACATGCTACTCTTGCTTTCACAAGAACGTCGTCCGCCGCCGACTTCTGCGCGCTCAACACTTTTATCTTGCTCGCCGTCGCTGTCCCGTTCCACCGCCCCCTTCTCTTCGGTTCTGGGCCTCGCCAACCTGGCTGCTCCACCACTTTGGACAAATTACGCTTGTCAGCGGCTGGTTAGGGTTAGCCCTTTCGGCCATTAGTTCCATTAATAGCCAGTCTAGCTCTCCTCCTCATCGAACTGATTGGCAGGAGAACTATCACCTAGAACTAGTCCTCCCCTGCCAGATGCAGTTCCTCCCCCATGACCTACCCGTTCATTGCGATTATGCCCAGCTTAAGGTGGGGGATTAGCTTATCAGCCCCATCCCCTCGTGTCTACTTCACTGACCAGGCCATCAGATGCGCTTATTGCGTTGCACTTCCTCGAGCCACCTTCGAGGTGGAGGGGCGACACTATCAGGCCAGTTACAGCGACTGGGGGCCTACTGTACTTACATAGATTGGCCCGGCCGCTTATCGGGCCACTTTGCGCTGCCATTCCGGAAAGTTAATCACTGGTTTCTGCTCTGCTCTTGCGACAAAGGCCGAAAGCAAAATACGGCACTCCAAATCGATAGATTCCATTCCTGGAGTGTGGTGTCTCGGAAATGACTCGAGCGAGTGATATGATAAAAGCTAGCCGGAATAGGGTTCTCTGAATACCCTTTCCGAACTACAGTGGCTCCAGTAGCTGGCAAACTATGTGGAAAATGGAAAAGATTTAAATGCAGTTGTGTTTTTGGATTATTTCATCATTTTTTAAGTCACTAATCTTCCTTAATTTGTCAAGCCTAAAGGAAATTGTTTTAATATTTCTTTGGAATTTTGAATTGTTTTATTGCCATGGCCATAAATTATTTATTTGGCACATGGAGACAAATTTTGAATAATGGGATAACCTTTGGTGGCCGCGGATGCTGATAAGCCCACTTCCCTTAGCAATGGTCTCCTGATAAGGTGAGGTTTTTTCCCCAAAAGCCGGGCTTGCATTTGATTTTATTGCGCATTCCGGGAACTAGCTTGTTGGCAACTAGTCCGATATACCCTCTCTGCGCTTTGGGCTCTGGTCTGTGGGCTCCTCCTACATACTGTAAGTATATGGGAAACTAAAGCCGACAAACATCGTGCAAATGTCAGGCGAGCAGCAACGATAAATGATTACTTAAATAACATTGGGAGAAGGTGAGGGGTGGGTGGGGGCGGTGCAGTGGGAGGGCCCACTGTACGAGAGTACGACGACGGGTGAGGAGCGACTCACAAAGACGCACACAAACAGTGTCGGGCGAGCACACTGGGGCATGCTTATTAAACTTTTATGAGCGCAGAAACAAATACAGAAACATCGGGACACGGCGCAGTGTGTGTGGCGAGCGGAGAGTTGGAGAGCGGCAGCGGGAGCGGGAGCGGGAGCGTTGTTTATAAAAAATTGAATAACAAAATACAAACTGTGTGGCCTGGGCGGCTGGCACAAATGTCGAAGCAGCAGAAATCATGGGAGTCGGGCAGGTTCCTAGCTATAGCTATTAGAGGAACTGGCCCTAACCGGGATACTAGTGGGGGGGATAGTAGTACTCCTGATACTTGGCACTCTAGCCATCTAGCCACTGTGGCCCTTATCAGCTCTGGCTGGCAATTGGCTGCTGCCATAAAACTTTCCACCAGCACTTGGCTTTCCAGTTAGCCCGAAATTGGGGATCTCTTCTATCCGGCGCTCGAGATAGAGATCTTGTTTGCCCGGTTTGCGGGAAGATAGCACTCGTTTTCCAGAATTTTCGCTTAGGCTCTATGCCAAATATGCCAAATAGCGCTCTCGGGGATTACTCCCGCTTTGTATCTGAATCTGTATCTGTATCTGCAGACCTGCAGATTGTTTACGGCCGCGGTATGTGCTGGCCAGATAAACAAACCGAGTCGGATCGGAGCAGTTGTGCCTGGTCAGCGGCGGGAGGGGCGATGAGTCACCTCCTAATGCCCAATCTAAGATGCGCATTCTGGCGCGGATTAATCACCCGGCTAAATATGCAACTGGGCTACTCTCTCCCTCCCCAAATCCGACTCTCTGTTTGTTTGCGATTCTCTCCCATCCCATCGGGTGGGCAGCTGGCGTGCCGGCGCTGTTTCAGATACATATGTATCTGGCCAGGCGCGTGTCCGAGTATGGGGGCATAATAGCCAATGGCTGTGAATTTGCCTTGGTTTTTCCCCGCCGCCAATTGACTTGCAATGGGGAGTGCTAGCGGGGGCCGCCCAACCGACCGCCGATCGGCAGCACCACTTTCTTTGTCCGCCAAGGTCGAGCACCACATCCAAATGGCACTGCTGGATGAGCACTTTCCTGCCCGTTGCTGCCCATTTCCGGGCTGGCCGCGGACTATTCTAAGCGAGCTGAAGCCAAGCCGATTCCCCGAACGCTCGCCAACAGATAGACGTCAATGCAAATTCGAGTTTTGCAATGAAAACGCTTTCGCAGCCGCCAGATCGACTGAATTTATACATTTCGAGAAACAAGCGAACGGCAGACAGCTTCGTTACACTTTTGTTGTGCGGGCACGGGTGCTATGGTGTGACGTGCTCTGCGGTCTTTTGTATTCGCGTTATTAACCCACTAAGGCCGAGGGGGTTTTGCTCGCCAGCTCTTTGAGGCCATTATCTCCCCCCTGGCTTGGCCCAAATGGCCCGTTTACAGCGGCGTATAAATAGTGTTCTCCGGCTCTCCGTTTGCGGCTGCAACTAAGTAAATAGACTTGCCCCTCCCCCTCCTATTCGCATTCTATTGCGCTATAAATCGCAAAGTGTGGCGGGGGCGGAAGAGGGCCAAGGGGGCTCAGCAAACTACCGGTTATCGCGAACTGGTCGCCGGGTCTGGAGCTGGAACTGCGGCTGCGGCTGGGGTGCTGTGTGTTTTTTACGCTTTTGGCAGTCAATACCGAAACCCAAAAGTTGGAAATCTTTTTATCGCATCTGCGTTTGAGTGCCGATTTGTTTGGCTTTGTTTGCGTCTTTTGTCGGGACTGGGTACTGGGGACTGGGGAGTGCGACCCCGAAGCTAGATTTCTTCGCAGCCAACCGCTCACTCGGAGTAATCATCTGCGAGAAACATTAATGGACATTAAAGGTGAGCACTGTCGGAAGGCAGACATTAGCCGTCCGTCCCAAGTACCTGGATCTAGTGCGGGTTATCTAGTTTCCAAGTCCCCGATGACGACACGGGCCGCGACGAATGGCCCTCTGGAGGAGTTGCGCGCTCCCCGGGGGCGTCAGCCGTCCATGCGTCCACCCACTCGGCAGCCCCGGAGTTAATTATGGCCCGCGGGCGCTGGTTTCTGCTGATAATATACGCCCGATTTCCAAAATTATGGACCACGGCGAGAGGTCATGTGCCGGAATTAGCATAATAATTCCATAAACAGAGTTTCGCAACCAAACACAATAGAACAGAGAGCTAGTTTATGAAAAGTTAACAGTTCCTGCTAAGTGACGAATTCGGAGAGTTTTCCGGGAAGCTCTTTGGAGGCTATTTAAAGTCTGCAAAGTGAACTGATAAGCACCTTGTAGTAGCGCCTGTTGGACGTCGAGGTTTCTCCATAATCCAGGCGCAATCTTTCGCGGCAATTGATTCATCGATGGCTTTCGCTCGGTCACGGCCTTATCAGAACATGGTAATAATATATGGAATACGTTCCACTAATTCTGATTATTCTAACTGCTTCGGGGTAATTTTCATATCAAGCGGCTAGCAGTTGGCCATTTGAATCCAGCTCCTCCTCCCCGGCCTTCTGCACAGCAGACTATAAAAGCCAAAAGGCAATAGAGCGGGATCTTCAGTTGCGCTTTTTCGACCAGCCGTGTAAGACCGCAAATACAAATTATCCAATAATTGTTCTGTTTATTTCCGTAGAGTGTTATTGTTTCGCATGTAACACATCCAACACGATTAGGGCTATCGCTTTCCAGCCCAGCTCTGTTTGTAAACAGTCTGCCGCCCGCCCGCCACCTGACACTTGATAGCCGACACAAGACAGCCTCCTCCTCAGATAACCCAACCCGGGATCAGTGGGATTTCCCCTGAAAATGGGTCGGAATCGATCCCGGTGATCGGTATAAACAGTAAACACGGATCCCCAGACAAACATACGCTGTGTGTTGTGTGTGTTTTTGTGTTTTTCAAACAACACTCGTCTTGCGGAGCGTGACTCACCCACCGTCACCGTCACCGTCGTCCAAGTGCAGCTGTGTCCACCACCTAAACACACACCCAATGCCAGCCATTCAGTTGATAACGACTCTCTAAGAGACCTCTAAGGCAGCAGAGCTCTAAGCAGGGCAGAAAGTTTTGCCAACTTGGCTGGATTGCTGGCGGCTACCATCTGACTTGGCACATTAGAGGCTAGGGGCGGCACCCAAGCCAGAACCTTGAACTACTTTGCTTTCCACTTCGCAGTGCCGAAGGGCAGAAGCTTCGGAGTCGGCTGCTGAACATAAAGATACCTGCTCGAAGAAGATACATGCATGGCATTGTCTGTATAATCCATCTACCTAAGCGGCTGACTGACTCCCTGACTCCAGTGAGCCGCACATCCGATTTCGTTTTCGGTTTGGATCTTCTCGTTCTCGTTCTGGTTCTGTTTCGGTTTCTGTTTCTGTTCCTGGGCCAGGTAGAGCCAGCAGAGCGACCTGTTCTTGGCCGGTCGTCCCTTTTGTTTGGAGTGCACTTTCGGGCTCGCTTCGGTCATTAGATCCTTATCTAATTTCTGTGCCTGGCCTGAACTGGTTTGCCTTGTTTACTCCGCTCTCCTCCTGCTCCTTCTCCCCGGCCCAGCCATTCATGCTCGCGGCTGCTACGTGAGCTGCCCGTCGCACTGGCCTTTTTTCCGGGTAACTACAGAAATTAGCGTATCGACCACAAAAGCAAACACGCCTCGGCCATACAGGGTCTGGTTCTTGGCTGGCCCAGAGTGTTGAGTCTGGACCTGCGTCTGGGCCAGAGCCGCTCGTTTACGGTCACGTTTCGACGGCAGTCGAATGTCGCCTCGCCAGCGCTGGAGACCGGTTGAGAGAAGACCTGCAGGGCTCGGCCCGAGGCTATGAGGCTAAGGCTGCCTTATCAGCGCTATTTAGCGTGGCCATAAAGGGTCATATTCCCCCCAGATTGTGGACTGTGGCCTGTGGCCTGCCCGGCGGTGCAATTAATTTTCACACCTGTTGTGGCCCGAACTCACCTCACGCGCTGCTCTCTTGTCTTGGCTCGTCTTGGAGCGCTTTGTTTACTTTCTCACTTGCGTGCGATCTGGAATTTCTTCCCGGTGTTTGTTTGCCATTTGCCATAGTTCTGTTGCCCTTTTCGCTGTGGTAGTTGTACGTTAAGTCTCTGACCTCACATGGGGAAGCTCAACTAATTGCAATTATCCAATTATCCTGATTGGGGTTGAATCGCTCACTATTCAGCAGAGTAGACTATGCTAATAAAGGTAGTAAAGGGGTGACTCGATAACCTTGGCAGATAACACAACAACTGCCCCTCTTTGTGCATAGGTAGGACTGGGGGCCAAGAACTCCACTTCCACAACACACACTACATACACCATGATCGCCACATTCTGAAATATCTCGCACTTATCCACGATTGTACATATGCTTGTGTATTTATAGTTCCCTCCTAACCATACTAAACAGAAACACACTCAGACAAACACCGTCTCGTCTCGGTCGCATGTGAATGCATTTTATGGACGCCCCAGACTCACTTGCCCGCGGAAGCCTCGATCGGAGCCCTGGTCGGTCCAAGAGCCTCCCCAAATCGAAACTGTAACAGAGACCGAAGACGAACCACAATCACACTGATCACCATATCCATTCAGCTGTCCAACCCAGCCAAGCATCCACCATACTCACAAACCAAACCAAACCAAACCAAGCCACACGAATCAATCAGATCAGATCTCATCATCCATTGGGTAGAGCAAGAGCATGAGCCTGTGGAAGCGCATCTCCAGCCATGCCGACTGCGAGCAGCGTATGGCGGCCTACTACGATGAGAAGGGCCTGTTCGACCTGCGCATCTGCTTGGCGCCCTGGATCGAAGACAGGATAATGTGAGTAGGAGCCACAAAGTCGGGGTGGCAGTCGCACGCTTTGCTCAGGATTAGGATTAAGACTCACATTTCTGCTACTAATAGATACTAATAGAAGGGAGTCTCGCTCTCGTTTCCACCCTCCGTTTTAGGTCCGAGCAGATCACACCCAATTCCCCGGAGCAGTTGGAGCGAGTGGCCCACAAGTTCAACGAGGATTTGCAGCAGAAACTCCTCTCGACGCGCACCGCCAGCGACCAGGCCCTCAAGTACCGTGTTGTGGAGCTCTGCGCCCTCATCCAACGCACCCCCGCCCTTGAGCTCTACACCCATCTGCGAAGCGGGCTCCAGAAGGAGCTCCAGTTGGCCACCGAGAAGAGTGTGGCTTCCAGTGCCGGGCAGTCGATGCCAATGCCATACAACATGAACAACGCCGGCTACATGGACACCAGCGACATAATGGTGGGGGTGACTAATGGTGCCATGGCCCCCAGCCACAACGTCGTTCCATCTCCCGGACTGGGAATGGTCACCCCGAAGGTGGAGCTGTACGAGGTGCAGCACCAGATCGTGTCCACCCTCCACGAGTTCACCAGTTGCCGCAACGCTCTGAACGGCCTCGTCCAGAACTACACCTATATGATGAACTCGATGCCATCGCCCAACGCCGAGGTGCTCCTCAAGAGCCTCCTTGACGAGAAGGCCTCCATTGTCAATCTACTGCGGCGCAGCTTTATGTACTACGAGACCCTGAACGACCTGGTCATCCACGAGCTGAAGAACTGGCGGCGCCAGCAGGCCCTCGCCGGCAACGGAGCTGCCTTCAACGAAGGCGCCCTGGACGACATCCAGCGCTGCTTCGAGATGCTGGAGGCACTGGTGGCCCAAATGCTAGAGGCTGTCAACGAGCTAATTCGCGTGCAGCTGGGCACCGATGAGCCAGAACTAATCCATCTGCGGGAGCAGGTGAAGATTGCACAGAAGAACCTGGTGATATCCGCCTTCATAGTGGACAAGCAGCCGCCGCAGGTGATGAAGACCAACACACGCTTTGCCGCCTCGGTGCGCTGGCTCATTGGCTCCCAGCTGGGCATCCACAACAACCCACCCACCGTGGAGTGCATCATTATGTCAGGTGGGGCTCGAGAACTTGGAATCTATTTGGAGGACTCCTAACTACTTTTGTATTTTTTACAGAATTGCAGTCGCAACGCTTCGTGTCCCGCGGCACCCAGCTGGAAAGCACCATGTCCGGGCAATCCTCGGGTGAAATTCTAAACGCCTCCAGCAGCATGGAGTACCAGTCGAACAACCACGTCTTCTCCGCCAGTTTCCGCAACATGCAGCTGAAGAAAATCAAGCGTGCCGAGAAGAAGGGCACTGAGAGCGTCATGGACGAGAAGTTCGCTCTCTTCTTTTACACAACCACGTCGGTGAATGACTACCACATCCGCGTCTGGACCCTTTCTCTGCCTGTGGTGGTGATCGTGCACGGCAATCAGGAGCCCCAGTCGTGGGCCACCATTACCTGGGACAATGCCTTCGCGGAGGTTATCCGCGAACCGTTTGTAATCACCGATCGGGTCACCTGGCCCCAGCTATCGGCGGCACTAAACACAAAGTTCGGATCCAGCACACAGCGCTTCCTGACGGCGGACAACCTGGAGTTCCTCTGTAAGTGCACCAGGAAGTGCGCGCTTTGGGTGCATAATATTAATGGGCTTTTGTCTTCCAGTTGAGAAACTTCAGCGGGAGGAGCGCTCCGAGTATATTACGTGGAACCAATTCTGCAAGGAGCCCATGCCCGACCGGACGTTCACTTTCTGGGAATGGTTCTTTGCCATCATGAAACTCACCAAAGACCACATGTTGGGCATGTGGAAGGCTGGCTGCATCATGGGCTTCATCAACAAGGCCAAGGCGCAGGATGCCTTGTTGCGTTCGAATACGGGAATCGGGACCTTCCTGCTTCGCTTCTCCGACAGCGAGCTCGGTAAGGGCATTGCAGAATCAGAATCCTGCGAAGACAATCGAACATGAACTAATCTTTGGCTTTCGCAGGTGGTGTCACCATTGCCTACGTGAACGAAATGGGATCGGTCACCATGCTGGCTCCTTGGACGGCCCGTGACTTCCAGGTCCTTAACCTGGCTGATCGCATCCGCGACTTGGATGTTCTTCGCTGGCTTCACCCCTCTGACACCACTATGGTGGCCCAGCTGCGCGACCGCGCCTTCGGCGAGTTCTTCTCGAGGCGTCAGGGTAAGCATAGCCTCGTCAGCTCGACTCTCCAACTTTCCTGATCAGAACGAAACCCCCGCTCTCTAGAACCCTCCCCCGGATATGTGCCGAGCACGCTGCACGTCCAGGTCTGTAGCAGCAACGGCGATGGTGGATCCATCAGCGGCACTCCGCAGCACGTGCCGCAGCAAGACACCTTACCAATGGGAAAGTAAGTTTTGCCAGCCCAGGCCACTACTAACACACCTGTCTTCCCCAATCCGAAGACAAGGGAACCAACTGTTTCTGCTAACTTTTTATTTCGTTCCCCAAAAATGCGGATGCTTGAAGGCCGAGAGCTGATCCTCATGCTTCCAACTTCCTACTTCTGACTTTTCTACACCCCTAGACTACTCTGCTATGCTTTGCTCTATTTTGTTATGTTTTTTTTTACTATTTTAACCAAAAGTTTAACCAGATTGCAATACTTTGAATTCGATAAAGGACGTTTGAAAGTTTCAAACAAGAAAAAAAGAGAACGATTGAAACGAAATTGTTTGTGCCCGACTAACCCCAAATTGAGGCTTATTTTGTTCTAAGTACTAATAAAAATTGTTTGGAAAATGCTGGATGAGCTGTACTGAGTGTGTGGCTCTACCCGCGAACTGACTTTATTTATTCTGTAATTACTCAGCCACTTACCAACCGTACTCTTTGTTTATTTTCATTGTCAAACTTTTGCGGCGATTTGATTGATTTTTGGGTGCTGCCGGTGTACTCAGTGTTTCGCCATTGAGCATTGTGCCCTATTTGAATAGCCCACGAACTGAGGATTCCGATTCCGATGACAGCCAGGTGGCCGAAGCACTGGGCCAGATCCTTGCTAATACCCCGCCCAACCACCCCCTCTTGGATCAGTTCAATAACTCGCTCCTGGGTATCACAGAGATCAGTAACGCCTTGAGGGATAGCCTAATAAGTGACGAGTCACCAAGTGCCAGTGATCTAGTGGACGAACTGATGAGGGATGACGATAATCTCGTGCTGCGATCCTGTAGATCGGGAGTTAGAAATTTTTATTGACAAGAAAAGAGATAAAACACGCTGTGCCATTGCCTTCACTCTGTCTATCTAATCTGCCACCGGTTCTGACACTTACCGCAAGGTATACAACAAATCTTTGATTACGCTCCTCCGCATCCAATCATTCGAAATCCACTGCACCTCTCCGTCGATCGATACCAGTAGAGTGTGCGCCTCCTCCGCCCCGGTGGCCACTTCATTCTCATTCCATAGCCTCCATTGCATCGCCTCATCAGCAGCACATGTCCGAATCATCAGACTTAGATGGGTTCTCCCCGAGCAGCTTACTAACGATAGCATTAGTTGGTCGCAAATTATAGTTTATAGTCCAATAACCCCATTACTTGTTTGTGTTCCGTGATTTTTGTTTTTTTTTTCACACAAAATTATTTTTTTTTTTCAAAGTATTGCCATCTTTTTAAACTTTTCAGCCCCGTTCGATCTTAATTTTATTTTGTTTACGCAAAATTACGCAAAATATGAGGTTGAATATCTAACCGCCTACATTTCAAACTCTTCTGTATCGTCCCACCTTGACCGCAGCTTGCAGAACAGCACCATCATGCCCCTATAATTCTGATCTCGTGACTGGCCAACCGCAGTGCCAGTGAAATTGGCCGATTTGATTCCGAGAAAACGCGATTTAACTCGACAACTGCTTAAAGCTAGACTCGCGCAGTCGATCTAACAAAAGACTAGACATTAGCTATTTATGCGTGGCAATTGTAGGCCGTTCTGCTTTTGATTGCATGTACTCGTTGCTGTTGTACTTTTTAATTGTGATTTGAACCTCAAATAAGTGTTACTGTTGTTACTTAAGACATTAAGGGAATCGCCTGCTCCAAATTGTAGCGCCTTGCCTCCATGAAAGCTTGTTCATACGCTCCCAGTCACTATCTCTCTTATACGCTTCTCCGCCATTTCATCTGAAATCCCCTATTCCCCCTACATATCAACCATACCTCTCTAAGCCCCGCATGAATATGAATTACCCTTCTTCCAGCCTCTTTATTTATTAATGTTTTCTTTTCTTGTTTTTGTTACATTTTAATTCCACCTTCGGAACGATTTCAGCGGTGATTTCGGAATGACGGACTTTGATTCGATGACGAACTTTGAGGTATATAAACTAAACTAATTGTAGTGTAAAATCTAGAAAAAAGCCAAGCCTATGTATAAATCGCGATTAGCACCGGAGCTGTTGCCGCCAGAATGAGAGTTCGACGTGGAAGTTTTTGAAACTGTTTCAACGACCGGCGCCCGACTCATTCTGCCATTCGAGCAGCTTTATTTAATGTTATCTAAATGTAATTTTAAGATTATGGAAAGCATCGTAGAGGCGGGTTTTGTTAGGTATGTATTTGATATTTGCTACTCTTGATATTGTTCCACCCGAAAACCAGAAAACCACAATCTAAAAACCACCATTCGCACCTAATACTCTGTCGCATCGAGTCGTATGAACAACGAATGTAGTTCGATTGTATCTAAAATATTCATCACCACGCACCTGGGAAGGGAAACGTACTACCTAATATTATGAATTGTATGATTATAAGTGTCAAGTTAATTGTTAAAAGTATTTTGAACGTTATTCGTCGCTTTGACTATTTACAAAAAAAAAAAATTAATAAAATAAACTTGAATAAGATACGAAAATTATACACAAAGAAAATGCCAAGCTTGGACAGGGAGGAGCTGTGCGTTCCGGGAATGAAATAAGCTGGTTTCACTGGTCAAGGATCCGTTAGCACTGTAAGACTAGATAGAAGGATTGGAACACCCAAGTACAGGGAAAGATATTACGAATTTACACACAAAGTATCTAGATATTTATACATGTATTTATACGGTGAAACTATTTTTGAAATGCAACTTAACAGAATATTATAAATGTTACTCGTGTACCTAATACCTACGATTAAGAGTTATCTAATCCCACGGTTTTCTCCTTATCGACCTTGTCGTATTCAACTCTCCCCGTTTATCCTTTCAGCTTTTGTGAATCGCCAAACAACCTCCAGAACAACATCCACCACAACAACATGAATTTGAACTACCAGAGCAATGCATGCAAATTGCGACACCTGAACACAAACACCTTTGCCACACAACCAGAACATTTCTTATATCGTGATTATGATTGTGTCTGACGTATGCAGCCAGTTCCTTATGGAATGCCTGCCTTGTATAAACCTATGGAATGTGTCCCGAGCATGTGTTATTCGTTTTGTATTTTTATGTATAACTCTTTATATATGTAGACATATACTTTGATTTTTTTGTACCATTGCGTTTTTCTGTGACAAAGCATTACTTTTAAACGATGCGACCTGCGACCGATGGCGAGGATAACTGGCTGGCGGAGCATCGCTTTAGTTAGTTAGTAACTATTTGTTGAATCTAAATTTATGAGTTTAATTTGAATCGATTACGTTTAACAACTAAGTGTAAAATTTACCATATTTTGCGTGCTAAGACCTATGTTTAGAGCGATTTAGAGCGACGAAGAGGAAATCGAACGACGAGCAGCCCTGCGAGATAAGAATTGCGTTAATTTTAGTTATGTATCATGTAAGAACCATTGTGAATTTGCTTTATGTCAAAACACCCTCCTTTAATTGGCTTCCAATGCTGAAAGTGCGTAAAATTTAACCAATCCATGTATATTTTTAGTTTGTTTGAGTCAGGGCACAGATTGCAATGCATTTCAAATGCAATAGCCTATTGCCTTTAGTCAGTTTACCAGAGACACGAGGGGAACCAACACAAAGTTTATATATATGCGACAATGTAAGCATAATCATCTATGTAACAACTACAATAACACACGAGTACACTAAGCTTTGCACGTGAACCTTTATAAGACTTAAGACCACCCTCAAAATAAATGAGTAACTTAGTAAACATTTCAAAAACACTTAACGCCCAGAGTGGAGTTTGTAGCGAGTGACCTTGTTCACTATTTGAGAACCTATATCCGAAATGTCAATTGGTGTACGTCAAGTTTTTAATATATAATTGTGAAAACTCGCGCACAAACGCATTCCCCAAACACACAATCAGACACCGACACTGACACCCACCCACTACCCTCAGAACACACACACTTCGATACACAACGACGAGCAGACAGGCTCGCCAAAAACCATGTTGATATTTGGGAATCGTAATGTCCTGTCCACACTGTGTACTCGACCTAATTGTCTACATTGTGTAAGTGTTTTAAATGTAATTTCAAACGATAATTGGGTGTGCAGTTTCGAAACGTTAAGTGGGAAGTAACTAAAGAACTATTCTTGTCAAAATGGCCAATAAAGATTTGATTTTAAAAATTAAACTTGATTTTTATTTCATGCTCGTGTAGGTCACAACAAATCACAATATGCCAGAGGAGTTCAGTGGTTAGGGGGTCCTGGAAACTAGTTCTTCTTGTTGGCACAGCACTTGTCCTTGGGCCCGTTCTTGCAGGCGCACTCGCACTGTTGGCTGCAGGCGCAGTTGTCTCCGCACTTGGTGGTCGAGCACTGGCAGTCTGTTTGCAATTATGTAGGTGATCAGTCAACAAGTGATTGTTTGTATTTTTTGGCTACTTACTGGTTCCACAAGCCTTGCAACCCATTATGCTGGTTTTGTCTTGAATTTTAAAATTTATGTTGTGCTTAGAACTGACTTTGCTAATTGCAAAAACTGTTTGGTAATCAATCCCGGGAGGCACTGGGATTTTATAGCTCCCCTAGCGGTTTGCACACCACCATGGAGCATTCTATTAGTGATACAGCCCAGCGGCGTTCAATTTCTTATCACAGCGTGTGCAAATGGGCTTATCAGTTCGGGCGGAAAAAAGCATAACAATTTTTTGCGCGCGCTGACTGCGCGCAGCTGCACACGGCTTTCTTATCTTATCAGCCTCGATTGGCGGGGCACAAGCGGGTATAAAAAGCCCGATCCTACAACCATACAACATCAAAAAGTTTCAAAGCTTCTCGGCTAAACTACCAGTCTCAACCACCACCAACCGAAACTCTTAAAGATGCCTTGCAAGGGATGCGGAAACAGTAAGTTAATCCTTAGAAACAAAACAAGTAAAATGCTAATTAAATCAATCCTCTATCCATATAGACTGCCAATGTTCGGCCGGCAAGTGCGGAGGAAGCTGCTCCGGAAATAGCCAGTGCCAGTGCGCCTCCAAAACCGGAGCTAAATGCTGCCAGGCCAAGTGATTGCTAAAAATTAGTCCTAAATAGCTAATAGTTTTTAATAGTTGTTACACAATATCCGACTGATCCTTCCCTTATCCTGATGCTAAATAAAACTCCTATAATGTCATAGTTAAAATTAAAATGTCCTTTTATTTGGGAAATGGAAAATATGTTATTGTTTGTAGTTCTTAAATAACAGGCTGAACTAAAAAGTCATAAATTTAGTTTTGACATATGAAGAGATATAATTGTGCATTTTTCCGTTATATGATGAAGGGACATGAACAGTTTTTCATAAAAGTACCATACAAAAATTTAAAGTAGCTAATAGGTTGGGATATTACTTAATTTCAGTAATTCTAATATTATAGTCTTGTCTATTGCCCTCGTGATTAACTTGTTTTGCGATCCACCGCTCACATTAACTTCAAATTAGTTTTTCTTAAAACTATATTTTTTAAATCGGTGGCAAGTTACAGTAACTTAAAAAGGTATAGATAGAACTTTTTAAAGTTTTGCAATAATAAGTGGTCTTTTTGCGATGTACATATTGTATATTGTAATATTCTAAGCTGCCACTTAACTGCAAGTCGGTTTCGTTAGCTTTTAGCTTTCGTTTTTTGCACTGTAATATTACAAATAAATTGCTCAAAAATTTTTTGGGTGGAGCTCTACGAGAAAATGTTTTTTTCCATATTGTTAGGATCACATAGAAATTTTAAAACTTTTTAATAAAAGGAAATTTGTTTCTTCCTTAAATTTTGAAAAAGATTCAGTCTGTTATTTCAAAGGATTCAAATATCTCTCTCCCTTACAATGTTAATAAAAAACAAGAAAGGAAAGCTAACTTCGGGCGGAGCCGAAGTTTATATACCCTTGCAGTTGAGTCGCAGTCCGCTAGGTGGCGCCACGCATCTTATATTATTAGATATATAGCGGATCGTATATAGTTGGCCGATCCTTATGAAACTTGGAAAATCGAATTATTTTGCCAAAAGAGGAATCCATTGAAACTCCCATCCTTCTAACTTGAAAAACAACGAAGTTATAGCATTTCCGATCAATCAGTTATATGACAGCTATAGGATATAGACGGCCGATCCTGATGACATTTAGCAGATCATATAAGTTGGCCCAAATTAGAATGCACAGAAAGTCCCATCCTTCTAACTTGAAAAACAACGAAGTTATAGCATTTCCGATCAATCAGTTATATGGCAGCTATAGGATATAGTTGGCCGATCCTTATGAAATTCGACAAATCAGATTGTTTTTCCCAAAATAGAATCTCTACCAAATCCCATCTTTCTAACTTAAAAAACACCAAAGTTATGCCAATTTCGATCGTTCTATGACAGCTATAGGATATAGTCGGCCGATCCTTACGAAATTTTGTACATAAGATATTTTGGTCAAATATAACATGTGTAGAAACTCCCAACCCTCTAACTTAAAAAACACCAAAGTTATGGCATTTCCGATCAATCAGTTATATGGCAGCTATAGGATATAGTCGACCGATCCCGGCCGTTCCGACTTATATACTGCCTGCAAAGGAAAGAAGGGTGTGTGCAAAGTTTCAACTCGATAGCTTTAAAACTGAGAGACTAGTTTGCGTAGAAACAGACAGACGGACAGACGGACAGACGGACCGACGGACAGACGGACAGACGGACAGACGGACATGCTCATATCGACTCAGGAGGTGATCCTGATCAAGAATATATATACTTTATAGGGTCGGAGGTGTCTCCTTCACTGCGTTGCACACTTTTGACCAAAATTATAATACCCTCTGCAAGGGTATAACAAGAAAGGAAAGCTAACTTCGGGCGGAGCCGATGTTGATATACCCTTGCAGTTCAGTCGCAGTCCGCTAGGTGGCGCCACTTATTTTATTAGATATATAGCGGATCGTTTATAGTCGGCCGATCCTTATGAAAATTGGCAGATCAGATTGTTTTCCCCAAAATAGAATCTGTACCAAATCCCATCTTTCTAACTTAAAAAACACCAAAGTTATGCCAATTTCGATCGTTCTATGACAGCTATAGGATGTAGTCGGCCGATCCTTACGAAATTTTGTACATAAGATATTTTGGTCAAATATAACATGTGTAGAAACTCCCAACCCTCTAACTTAAAAAACACCAAAGTTATGGCATTTCCGATCAATCAGTTATATGGCAGCTATAGGATATAGTCGACCGATCCCGGCCGTTCCGACTTATATACTGCCTGCAAAGGAAAGAAGGGTGTGTGCAAAGTTTCAACTCGATAGCTTTAAAACTGAGAGACTAGTTTGCGTAGAAACAGACAGACGGACAGACGGACCGACGGACAGACGGACAGACGGACAGACGGACATGCTCATATCGACTCAGGAGGTGATCCTGATCAAGAATATTTATACTTTATAGGGTCGGAGATGTCTCCTTCACTGCGTTGCACACTTTTGACCAAAATTATAATACCCTCTGCAAGGGTATAAAAATGTTACGATAGAAGGAGTATTTAATCAGAAGCTTAACAAAATTCCTAAAGAGAGCTAAGCAACTGAAACCGAAAATTCAACCCCTCACTTAATAACTATAAAGAAGTTATTTAATTTCCTCTAACAAAAAAAAATATAATTGCGCACTTTTTTCCCTTTGGCCTTAATTTCGAGCTTCACTTTCGTCACAAGTTTATAATCTTTGGGGTTTATTTAATTTGCAGCCAAGCAAAAACACATTTATGTGAGGCACATTTGCGAAAGTGCTCGGGGGTGAGCAGGTGCGTTAGTTGAAGGACCATCAGCAGGCAGAAGGACTCTCGAGTCGCCGCCGCAGTCTTTAAATGTGCAACTTGGAGTGGCGAGTGGAAGGCGAGCAAATGGCGAATGCATGTCTGAGAGCTGCGTGCCAAGGCGTTGCTTGTCCTTGCCGCAGCCCTTCAGGACGCGTGAGCCTTTAATGGGTTGGCAGGATGGCAGCATTTCCTGCCGCAACGAGCCTGACAGATTGACAGAAGCTGTCTGGCCTGTCATTTTCCATCCGAACGATGCATTAACCGGAGTTAATTGCAGTTGACAATTTCATTTTCCAAAACAGCTGCCAATCGAGGCGGTGTTCTCCCATTTTTCGGCCAAGCCGAGTTAAGCCCGTGGGAGGTTGCTACTTTTACTCGTATTCGGTTGCCTTGGAAGTTAGCACTTGGCCGAAATTTCAATTTCAGCGCTTTTAATGACGTTAAGCGGCGGAAATGGAATCGCGCCGGGTAACTGCTTTTTGCGCCAAGTCATCAAAGTTAATTTGTATGGCTGGAAGTTCGAGCTCGACTGTTTTTACAGCCATTTCCTGTTGGTTGCCAGTCACAGAACTAGCTAGCCGTGTTTTGCTCTATTTGCTTTGGGATCACTTTTTACCATTTTTCTGTTAATTTTTTTCTCGCTGGGTTCCGGGCGGAAATTCGTGTCACGCCATTTGCCAGATTCCCGGTGATAAAGTAACACATAGCCAGCCCCATGCTATGGCAGGCTGGGAAACTGCAAGCGGAACATGCAATGCGTTTAAATCTCGGCTTAAGTCATCCGCCACTCGGGCGTATGCGCGATTTAAGTTACGTATACGCTCCACGACTCCATTGTCGCTTGTAGCGCAAACGCAAACAGTTAATTACGTCATTAAGTTTTCATGTCCCGGCAAGGACGGCAAATTACGGCAAGGACCAAAGGCAGAGCAACAGCAATAGCAAAGCCAAAATCGAGAGAAGTAAAGCGAAACGGAGCGAAGCGGAAACAACTGCAATGCGGGCGCTTCGTGAGGACTTTGTCGCCAGCCGAAAAGCGAAAAAGCGCCATGCAAAGAGGACGGAGCGTCCAGGACATCACTTATGCATAAGAACATTTTAACTTTTCGTTGGCCACTTTGGATGCTCCGTGTCACGCGGGATAGGGCATGCAAGGGCAAGGATAAAGGATAAAGGGCAAGTGGCACAGGGCACGAGGCACGAGGTAGGGGGGTTCGTTGTGTTTATCTTTGCGTGTGAATCTCGCCTCCTGGCAGTCTAAAGTTGTCCTATGGAGAAATCAAATTATCCCCTCACAAGTGGTGAGAAGTTTCTGTCAGCCAGCGAAACATAAATTAATGAAATGCACAAAAACTGTGAGCCTTAGCCAGGCTCAAAGGACCGCCCGTGTTGTGTGCAAATATTCTTAATAATTTATTGCAATTTGTTTGCTAAGCGCTCCGAAACTTCCTTGAACTTTTCAACATAAATTAACAGATTAGTCGGCAGCCGTCGCGTCGAACAGCAGACTGTAGTTAAGGTATAGGTATGTGTACCTGGACATCTTCCCCCAAAAACAGCGTCAACTTTTTTAGCAGGTGCCAGTTGGCACACGAGCCGGAAAAACCGAGCCCAACAAAAAACCCAAGCACAGGGAGCGGGCAGGACGGCAGACTGGAGCCAGACAGGTCCTGCTCGGTTAGGACCCAGCTGTTTGGGCTGTTGTCCCGGCGTTAATTTCCATTTCCCAACGAGCTCTGGAAACTTTAAGCACAGCGAAGAGCGCTTCTGTGGGCCCACTATAAATCTTGGCCAATTTGTAAATCTCTCCAGCCGGATTGTGCGGCTCGGGTTGGCCCAAACGCTGCCACCTCAAATCTATTGGGAGCCGAGTGTCGGGGGCCGGCAGGACCTGACCATGTTTAAGTTTCACACATTTAACATGAAATATTCAACCTTAATTTGTTTAAATTGTTACAAAAGGTCATGGGCTTAAACCTTAAAGAGTGTCATACGTTAGGAAGTGAATATTTTTAAAAGTATTCTAAGGTGAAGGGACTTTTATCCAAAATCCCATTTTGAATAAAAAAGGTAATATTTTTATACTTGCTATGTTTATATAGATTCATAGTATGGCAGGAATAAACACCACCCAAGTGACAATTAATTGTTATCAATTGTAGTATTCGCAATATTCGTATTAAAGGAGTTTTTGAAAATGAGACAGCACATATAAAACATATAGAATGTAAAATATTAAACTGTTATGAAAAATGCAATTTCAAAGAATCTCAACTTTCAGAACGAAACTATTAAATCCCCTCAAATTATAAGGACTTTAAACTGCCAGAAAACATGGAAACGAAATCTGTCAACTGACTGACATTGATTTCATTGCCACATAAAAAATTATGTTTGTACATAGTCCCAGGTGCGTAATCAGACACGCCCACAGGGCCGGCAGGTGGGCGCTTGGCTGGCAGTGGGAGTGGGAGTGGCTATTATCAATCGCTTCGACGACACTTTTCCCACCAAGCTCATTTTGTTTTCGGCTGTGGCTGGCTGTTGGGGTGTTCAGTTTCCGATTTAACGCTGATTTCCCCAAGCACTTTTAAAGGCCCTGACAAGAGTAAATGTGTCACATCGTGATTGCCATAACTAAGACCGAGACCGAGACCGAGAAATTGCCGTCCGGAGATGGGCAGGCGCTGGGGCTTGGGTTGTGGTTTTGGTGGGGTTCTGGTTGGCCTGGCAAACACATTAGGGCAGGACATTCTGCGGTTGCAGCGGGCGGAAGTCCCCCACCAGTCCCGTTGACCGGCGAGACCTGCCCTTTGTTGACAGCAATTTCATATGCACGAATGCACCATTAGACGATGTGTCACACATTGCAAAGACAAAGGAGAGCCACCCAGGGCACGACCCGAATCTGAATCCGAGTCGTAGTCCCAGACTGTATTGGTGAAAGTGTCCTTGCCCGCCCTGTCATTTGAGCAAACAAACAAAATTACAATTTTGTCCTTGTTGACCATTAGATTTATTATAAAACTTTAATGTAGACTCCCGCTCCCGTCCCCCATACAATTATCCTTTCGAATGGGCGTGTGTGTTAATGCTGTAATGTTGTTAATTAAGTCGACATGGCAACCAGAGTGACCTGGCAGATGTCCAGCAGGATACACGCTCCACCCTCAGCCTGTCAGTTGCAACCACAGCATTTCACAGGAGTCGGGAGGGACAGGGCCACAGAGTGGCAGGGAAAATGCAGAATGTCAGCGACGATTGCAAAACATTTCAGGATGCCAGTGTCAGTGCCGTCCCAGGACCAGGACCAAGACCACTGCGCCGTAGGGTCCGAGCCTCATTAGCTAACGTTGCACGTGCACAAATCAATTTGGCCGTGTCCTCCAGCTTTCCCAGCACTAGCCAAGCTAAAAACAATCATACGACGCGGTGCCCGACCGGCAATCAAAGGCAACTGCTTCGGAAAGTAATTCAGGCACTGAAAAAAAACACTACTTATTAAATTTTATTCAAGCTATGAATGTTTATAATGCAGAATAGAACTGACCTTCATAGAACACAAGAGTGTTCACAGATAGCAATGACAAAGTTGGCGATTTCTTCGAGTGTATGAACCCAGCGAAGCCACAAGGGATGTCGTGGAATGTTTTAATAAGCAATGGCTTAAAGGAACCAAAGGGATGCCTTATTGGACGGCTCACTGCCTGTAAGTCCTCCTCCCCGATGGATTTAGTTTGGGTGCACAGAATGCAGTTTTGAGCACCTTCTTTGGAGCTTTACTTGCCACACCAGCACTCCAGCACTTGCCACTCCAGCTCGAGCTCCAGTCCCAGCTCTCGCTTCTCAGAAGCTCACACACTCAGCTGATGCTTATCTATTGCAGTGCTTGCCAACCGCCCTGATAAGTGCACTTCATGATGTTCAAATTATATGGCTGCCTTAGAACGAGCGCACCATCACCATTACACCTCCATCTACTCACTCACTGCACACACACACACATTGTTGCATACACTATTAAACACACTGCACTGGCTGGGAGGAGCGGAGCGGGGGCAGGGGCAGGAAAATGCATTTTTAATGCAGCGCAAATGTGGCAAGTGGTTGGCCAGGCTTAGAGAATGCTTCTTCAGCAGCATGCTTTTAGTTAACCAGAATTCGAGGCGGCCGCACGGAAAACTTTGGATTCCACGCTATTCTCGCCACAGACCCCAAGCCCAGATCCAATTAAACACCAATTAGTAGGGGTTAAAGCCACAAGTTAAACTTTGGCTAAGCCAAACTTTTGATTTTTTGTTCGCTGTTTCGGCATTGATTTCTGAACTTTTCCCCTAGGCCTACTGCCCCGCCGTAGAGTGGGCTCATTTTCACGTAATCCTCGCTCTAATTGTAAGTGGCAATTGAGGACAGTTGGGGCGGAAACGGAATCAGGGAAACTACACTAATGTGGTTGAAAACAATCACGTGACTTGTTTGCCCAAAAGCCGGATAGTAATGTCATAAATTAATCACGTCAAGTATGCGAACCGTTGTCCGCAAACTCAGAAGCTGTTGATTGGGAGCGTAAATATTGAAAAGAAAGCTCTGAAAAAATATATATATTACGCTTCCATGTGTGAGCTATTTTGTTTGTTTAGTGGCTTATGTACTTGTTTATTTATTTAATTGCCAATCCAATAGTGAGCACGTTGTACCTACAAAAGCCAGCGAGCTTCGGCTTAGCGTCCTTCATCCTGCATACCAATCCCAGCCACGAAGTCCATTTGCATATCCCGTACTTGTGTGACTCGATTCTTTGGGTCTGCTTCGATGGCAAATTGAACTCTTTCGACACTCTAATCAGTGGCTGCCAGGCAGCATGTATCACGTCCCGGCTCTGTTCAATCCGGAACCAGGATCTCCTAAGGATGCACAGGGAGTCGAAATCGATGCAATTTGACTTGAATCAACAACAATAGCGGCAGTGCCAGTGCTGGTGGTGGTGGCGGTGGCGGTGGAGGCAGTGCCCAAAAGCAAACCCAATGCTCGGCTGTAAAAAGCGAATCAGCCATGGAAAAGTAGATCAACCAAATAGAAATCAGACACGAATCGGGGCTCCAGTGAGCCCAAATCAAACAGTCGTGCAAACACAAAATGTCCAAGCCAAATGAGGAGGAAGTAGGAACGAATTTAAAGCTCCTAGAATCAGGAGTTTGTACTCCTCGAATACTCTTTTCCATTTCTCATTCATTTTATAAACTGAATAAAAATATATTGGCTTGGTTTAAGGAAACTCAGAGCTATTCAAGTCATCCTGCTGGTGATTACTATTTTTATTCCAAAAGAGCCCCTTCTGAGTCTTCAATGAAATTATTTATCAAAGCTGCGTTCCTTAAAGTCCACATTATATTCCATATATAATTCCACTCAGAGTTTATGCCAAAATTGTAAAATAAAACCAGCTCAATTTATTTCAAGGGACCTGGCCTTAAAGGGTTATTTGTTTCGACAAAGGGCAAATTTTTCGTCTACTTTACGTGCTGGAGGACTTGACTTTTCCCCGATGATTTATAAAGTGCAATATCTTCGCAACCAGCGGAGCGTAAATATAAACCCATGCTGCCGGCTTTATTTGCCAACTTGGCCCAGAAGGCTCGGCTTCGGCGAGAATGTTTCAGATACCAAAGATATGAAAATGCAAATCGTTGTGCTGTGAGCTGTGGGGATGGAAGTGAGTGACTTTGTTTGATAGGCCGCTATTCTGGTGACTTTATTGCGTGGCCGACGGCGACGAAGGCAAGTGGTGTTCATTCATTTGCAAGCCACTAAATAATGCACCGAGTGCAAACTTTATTTTTGGTCTTTATTCTCGGGCAAGGACTGGCTCGAAGTGTTGTGGTCTAATGAAAAATGCATGTCCTCCCGCACATATCCCGATCGACGGAGGTCACGAAAAAGCTTTCGCAAAACTTCGCTTAGCGCAATATAAAATAATGAAAACCTATTTCATTTCTCGCACTAGACCATACCGGGCAATATTCATCGGGAAACTTAATTAAAAGACGTATCAATTATTTGCCTGCGGGGAGGACTGGGGAGTGGGTTCAATCAGCATGCAGTGGCACTGAAGGCAGGTGGACGACGACCAGCGGCTGACTACGTGCTGGTTTCAATGAAATGAAAATATTAAATATGCATTTACAATCCCCCACTCCGACTGACAGTTCCTATGGCTGTTCCTGGCGATGCCCGGATAAGTATGCTACGGGCCACGTGATGGGGAATTTCGCCAAAAACGCTCGGAAGCAACATGCGCGCTCTGCATTCAAATGGAATTGGGGCGGATCCGAGGCGGAGCGGGGCGGGGCGGGCCGGGACGGTGAGCCATGCCGAAACCTAATCCTGGCTGTCGGGTGCATTGTTCGACGGGTGTCTGCCAGGCGACAAAGCCACTCAATAATAAATGTAACGAGCGCATTACAAACACTTATGGCAACTTTAAAGTGCCGCCGTCGTTGCATGAGAAATGGAATGTGGCAAGCACTGTATGCTCACTCCCGGCACAAACCATATATATGCCGTAGCCGTGCCACATAAATAATTGCACAGTTGCTGCAAATAAAATGGACATCAAGACGCCAACTTAGTCAACTTGAGTCTGTGTTGCAGCCGAGGGTTTTCCGTTCTCTCTGTTCGCCCGGCAAGTGAAAACTTATAAAAGTTTTGTATTGTCAAGGAAAAGTGGTGGGTGGTGGGTGGTGGATGGTGGGGGGATTTGGACCTGTTCCATTGCTGGTCGGCTGGAATGGGCTGACAGGGCTCCTCCTCGGGTCGCTTGCACTTGAAGTGGAAAAACTTTGGTGCACTGCGTTAGGGAAAAGTTTGGTCGCTAGTTGTAGTATAAAAAGCAAAAGTTTGCCGTCGAAGCGAGAGTTAAAGCTGAAAGCTGCAGCCTCGCAGAAGGGGAAGGGCGAACCATTTGAATATATCTCAGCAAAACGACCCTGTCTCGGCATTTACTTAGCCAGATAGCCAACGAAAGTCTCAATTAACAAAATTAAGAAAATTATTTCCAAATTATTTTGCATGTTCGGTTCTGGAATAAAGTTAGAACGGAAAAGGACTCACCCACACAGCTGTCACCCATGTGTGCTAGTTTCGAAATGGCACAGCAACTTTCTCGTATTCCCCCAGCAAGTTCAACGAAAAAAAATGAAAAAAAAATCGCCCACAATTGGCAATCGAAAATTGGAAAACTTTTCCCTATATTTGTTTTGGCTTCATTGACTTGATTCCCTCACACCCTGAAACCTACACACACACTTCGCTTAGGTACACAGATACACAATCAACTTCTGCTCAGCTGCTGTGCTATTATCAAAAGTTTTGCTTTTGCTTTTGCTTTTCCTTCAGCGGGAAGTTGCCGGCTAACCGAAAACTAAGCGCTGCCAGAAACTTTAATGGGGGGAGTCGCTCAGTAACCATGGGACTTCGCAATGGCAGCGACTTTAATTGCAAACGGGCAGTTTCCAATTTGTTTTGCCATTGCCTTGGCAGCTTTACGGCCAACACCTCAAAGAAGTCCCAAAGAGCAGGCAGACTACCGTGAGCTTTCTTAAATCTAATGCAATTAGTGTGCAAATAAATTGTATTTTATTTCGTTCTTTAGTTCATTCATGCATGCATTTTAAATTTGAATGTACTTTGGCAGTAGGTAAATAATTTTCATAATATCTCAACAATATAGGTTTTGTTTCAAAGTGGGTTTCCCTTTAAACTTTATTTTTATTGGGATTAAATTAAAAAGCAATCGATTACTTGTGCTGAGTTTTTTTGCAGATCGAAACGACAGATTTCATTTATAATGAAAATCAATTAGGAAATAGAAAAGCAATGATTCACTTTTCCACGTATTGAAAGAATCTGCAAGGATATAGAAGCATCAGTTCTGTCTGAAAACGAACTCTGCAATTACATAATTTGTACCTTGCATTGTCGGCATTTAGCAATCAACTTAATAATAGTGAAACACGACATTCAAATTATAATTTAAGATCTTTGTAGATGTGAGAGGTGAGAAATTTAGCATTATTTCTTAGATTCAAAGATGGTTTTTGAAATTTCATGTCAAGTAGCATAATTACTCTTTCTGAATTAATCAAAATTTTTAATTTACTTTATTTTTGAGGATACAAAAATATGTGAATGCTTTATAGTAAAAAGTTGATATATTTCTTTTAAATGAATTAAAGTATTTATTTATATTTTATTAAAAAATATTTATTGAAAAATTTATTTCAAAAAATACAAACAAATGTAAAATTTATTCTGTTGTATTATTTTATTTTATTAATCTGCCTGATAATAATTACCAATTCTAAAATCAATTTTTACCTTATTCGGAATTAAGTTTTCGGAAAGTGTGTTATAACGGCACGTAAAAAATACTGTTAGACACTATAGACACGTCCCGGTTCACAGGCTGCTACTAGGATATGAAGGGATATGTAGTCAATGTGTGGATGAGGATATCCGTGGGTTGTGCTGCGCTGCGTGTACCCGATTCACTTTGTCGCCGCCACTGATTTCCCCAAGCAGCATCACCCTCGGTGCCCAACCTCTGGACCATCCTGCATCCTGTACATTGTACACCACCCACCGTGCAGATATCAAAGCGATTTCGAGTCTGTCAATATGTTGGGGTTTATGGCAAAAGCTTTTCGCTCGACTATGATTTAGGTAAGCGTCTCCCAGGACGCCACATCGATGTGAATGTCGTTGTAGATGGGGTTGTGGATATATGGATATGGATGTCGATGTTGCTATCGATGATGACACCAGCGACTTGGACATAGCCGGCAGAACCACCATATGCATAGCGAAACCAGTTAGTGATTTTATTATTTATTGTCCTGCGTTGGACCGCAAACCTGGGATGTGGGGAGTCGCCACGCAAAAGGATTTAACACATAAATATTTCATTCCCTTGTTGTTGTGCTTTTTTATACTTTTTGCCTGGCTGTGGCTGGGGAAAACCATTTTTGGAGTGCTGTCAAAAATGTTTGGGCATTTGCATTATAATCGTCGCATACAAAATAAATCTATGCCCCATGCATATTTTATAAATGGTTCTCGGACGGACCTAACCCATTCCCTCCTCCAATCCAGTTCCCATTTCCCACGGGACCTTTTCATCGTTCGAAATGTAAAAGCATTTTACTTGAACGAATTATATTTTATGTGATAAATTCTAATGTCCTGGCACGGCTGGTAGGTGCGCACGTGTGTGTATTTGCGGGAATGTGGCCTGGTGGATGGATGTCCTAGTTGGGTTGTGTGGCTTTGACAAATTGAAATTAAATTTCGTTTGTTTGCAGATCACATTTCGAGTTTGCATGGCGGCAGGGCTCGGAGGGCAGCTTTTATTTAATTAGAAAAATGTATGAAATACGTTTTGCATGGGAATTGGCCAGTTTTGGGCCAAAAACGGTTTCGGCCCGGACTCGATTAGCCGGAATAATTGCCTTTGACAGAGTTCAGCCCGAAAAAAACCCGTTTAAACCCATGAACCTTTCCGTCGTGGCTTCTAAACAAACACACAGTAAACACGGGTGAGCTCGTGACTTAATTAAAACACAATATAATGGTTGTAATTGTTAATTAGTTAATCATTGCGGTAACCGCAGTTAAATTATCTAAATAGTGAAATCAAACTAATTATAATTAAAGGTAAACTAATTGCATTCAAGCCGGAGGGCCGCAAATGGCAATTAATTTGGCGAAACATCGATGGCTGTGGCTGAGGTCACCCAACTGGTCAGAGTTTTCATTTATTTTTTCCTTCTTTCCGTCTCGGCAGAACTCTATTTTATTATAATTCTATTTGTGGACTTTTTTAATTTCATTAGCCTCCCCCGCTCCTAGTCTCCGCCCCTGATCCAATCCACAGCGAGCTCAGTGCGGCAGAAGCTTGTAATTAAAATGCCACAAAGCGACCTAGTCCGTAGTCCGTAGTCGGAGACCAGAGACCGGAGACCGGAGACTCGGGGCACGGAACCCCAGGAGAGCTCATCTCTCGGCACAGTCGAGTGCGGATTGTGGACGCGCCCACGCATTTTCCTATTAAAAATTTCAATTGCCGCGTAAAAACGCGCGTGTAGAAAATAAACTCGCCTGAAATGGAATAATTAAGCAGGTTCATTCATTAAATTTCTCGCCGGCAAAAGTTAAATTCAGATCACCCTCGTTTGTGGGCCGTTGGTTCAGTCTGGTTTAGCATATTTTTGGCAGCCTATATTTATTTATTTTTTGATTTTTCCCCCCCGCCTTTTGAATGTGGAACAAAATTAATAGAGTTGCGGCAACGCTGATGACCACTTCTGTAATTACAAGGCGGAGTTGTGCCTGTGCCACAGAACTGTGTGTCAGGCTGTGTGTCAACCGGAGGAGAACAGTCCCTCGGAAAAGCAAAGCAAGTACTGGGGGAAAACATGGGCGAAATTGCATAGGATGAAAATGTATTTTCCACAAGAGGCAGCAGACCCTGAGTTTCTGCAGCAGCAACAGCAGCAGGTGCGGATTATGCATAAACATAAACCAAATGCAACTACTGGCCGTCCCAGCAGGATACCCGGCAGAGTGCCAGGACACTCGAGCTGGGAGAGCAGGCGACGGCAGACTAGAGAGCATAATGCATGCAAACTTGCAATAATTTTACCAGGCCGAAATCGTTTTCATTTTATTCTTTCCTCTTTGTAAATTTTGCAGCCAATAAATTTTATGCTTTCTGTGCAAGCACCGGAGGCACCACCCATCCTCGCAACCCACATACGAGGCGGAAAAGGGGGTTGGCCCGGTAACGAAAGACAGTAAAAACATTTATGGTCCTTGGTAGATAATTAAGTTTTCAGTGAGTTTTACTTCTAACCCATTTCAAGCTGAGTGGCTGTCTTAATGGCTCCTCAAAGGAGCAAGAATAACTTGAATGCCTACTAGGCAGATTATAAATAAATGACTGACTTGCTTTGGGAGTTTAAGAGCCTGATGAATTTAAAGCACAATTTCGAATAACTATCGCAAGTAGAAGTTGTGTATGACGCTTGTTGTGACCTTTGTAGAAACGAAACCAAAAAATGACGGAAAAGGCCTCTAAAAGTACTTCCTTGACGTAGAAAGTAAGACAAATCAGAAAGACTCTTCCACTTCCCTTTAAAGTTTATGGTCAGAAAACTTTCACGTAGTTTTGATGTATCCTGTCTTTCGATTTCCAAGAGTTCCTGTGTCCTAATCCAAAATAAACTGCATTTGTCAGCAGTTGCCAGCAGTTGGGTCAGCAGACAAATCTGAAGTGAATTATGCAAATCCATTCTTATTCCTTCCCAACGTACGATATACATGCATTATTTACCCAAATTTCGCCCCCGAAACCCGAAAAAAAGGGAGGGAGTGCCAAGTGGCAGAATGTGTGAGGGATTCAGTCTGCCAAGAGCTAGAACTGCTCAAGGGTTCTTAGCCCAAATGTGCAAAGCGAACTTCACAGTCGTGGCTTGGACGGAGGACGAGCACTCTTCACGCTCACCGTAAGTATCCAAAATAACAGCGGTCTGACGAGCAGAACGACCAGGGCCACTCCACAACTGCAGTCCTGCAGGTCCTTCGCCAGGCAGCACTACGCACCAAACTGGGTTACAACCGTATATCGGTGGGGATGATGGGCTGCATCTCCGGGATGCGGTGTGCGGGATGCGGAATCACTGGGCACAACAATGCGGAAGGTAAACAAAAACACGTGCTGCAAAGTTATCCGCATTAGAGAGCTGCATCCACTGGCGCATGTGCGGATAAGACAGGGTAATCTTGGCGAAGAGACTTTAAGAGAATATTTGCTTTTGGATAGAAGCCGGATAAAGAGAGTCAGCGAAAGGACACTGCGGCGTATACGCAATGTTTATGTTGGCAAAGTCCGACACAAATTAGAAAATATTCCAACAGCGTGTGCAGCATACTTTTGGGGAGATTTTGGGATTTTGCTTCTTTTCATTTTCAATGGTATTTTTTAAATGCAAATAATAGCAACTGTAATATAATATGACAAACATTTTGTAATTCTCGTAGTAAAACTACCATAAATAGTTTTCTTTAATTTACAACATGATCAAGCTGCCACAGAGATAGTATACCTGTTAATTTTAATTAATATAAACGTTCAAAAAAAATGTTTCTTTTTATAAAGTCTTATTTTAAGAAGTTTTTAAAAAGTGGATTGTCATATTAGTTTTGGTTGATCAAGTTATGGTTTATCATCAAGTAAAATAAGATTTCAAATAAAAAAAAATACGTTTTAATTTAATCATGATGAATTACTCACATACAAATTAATCAAAAATATAGATTTGAGGCTCAATTCTTTCATGGTTGATACAGCGAGAGGCCTTGAAAGCCGTGTTACTCATTTCCAAATCAAATTTAATTTCCCGATTTGGGTAACAATAAGCAAACCTTCAGTTGAGTCTGTAAATCATCCGGCTCGATTTGCATGTGTGAGTGTGAGCGTTAACTGCTATAAAAATAGTTTCAAAGTGCTCATTGAAAACTTATTGAGGCAGAACGGCAGATGCCATATATTTGCTTTAAATAGGACACGGATGGGGATGCTGGGCTGGGCTGGGCTGGAAGATGGGGGCATCATACATGTGCGTGTGTGCGAAAAGGTGTGTATGTGATTGGGTATGCAAACACACAGGACTCAGGATGCGACGTCTGGCTTGCTTCCATTTATAGCTCACCCTCCCCATACGAGCCGGTAGTTCACCTTTCCCACCGTCAGGTGACTGGAGGCGAGGAGGAGGCTGTCCATAAATTAGATATTTGGGGGCCGGGACCGGGTCAGGTGCCGGACTGGTGTGCTGTAAATAAATCGCTGAGAACCCAGCATGTGCATAAATTGGAAGCATTGAATTCGGTTTCGTTTTCCCTCCAAATTCAATTTCGATATAGTGACAAATGCAATTTAATTAAGCGTTAAGCACCATAGCACTTGTGAATTGAGTCGTATATGTTTCGTTCCCTTCGACATTTTGATTACCAAGCCGGCAAACATGTAAGTGGCAAGTGGCAAGACTGGCAGAATGGCTGGCATTTGATGTATTTGTTGGCAGTGTAACATAAAGCGCTTGTAATGCGCTCGTAAAGGCCCGTCATAGCCTGTGGCAGGCAGTCCATTAAATTTTCGTTGATAGCCTCATGTGCACATGCGATGAATTGACGGCACCGCTCCTCAGTCGCATTATTTTTGTACGTCGGAGTGGCTTTGTGGGACAATTTAATTAGCATGCAAGCGGCAGGCGTTGATATTTTCTTTAATTAAATGAACAAAAGCTGTCGTTGCGTTTTTAAGAGCTCATCATTGTTGGCACTCAAGCCCTTGGTTGGCAAAAGTGGCTCCTTTAAGCGGCCACAGTACGTATGATTGATATTTTTTTCATTTTATGGACCGGTTCTAACCCTCTAACTGTAAGTTTATTGACCCCTCTTTCAGGGCAATGACAATTGCACAATATCCTTGTCTGTCCGAATCCCCCATGTCCCCGAAGCAACATCCTGAATCTTTAATGAATTTGTTTCCAGCCAGCACTTTTTGTTCCGGCTAGTTCTGTATCCTTTTTTTTCTCCACCCTGGGCCGGCCGTGTGATGGCTATTTTGTTGGAGTTTTGTTACTTTTTTCAGTGCCTGTTATAAGCCGCTCTCATTCGCATCTTAGCCAAGCTCAGCCGCTTCACAGGGCCATTGCCTGGTGCCTTCAGTGCTCAGTCTTCAGTCTTGTGGTAAAACGCATTAATTCATTTTAGCTGAACATTATTAAAACTTTGCACACAAAGCTGCAGCGAAAGTTCACCCAGCGCACCTTTGTGGTCCATTCGAGTGTCTGTGTGCTGCAACTCGTCCTTGTATGCGCTTGTGTGTGTGTGAGTTAGTAAGGGGAAGTAAGTGGCGATGGCAAAAGTTGTGCACTAATTAAGCGCTAATAACATTTTAGCTTACTTTGCCGCTTGCCGGCGAAGCTCCAGGCTCCCAGCTTGCAAATATGATCAGACCGCAGGACAAGGGCTGGTCCGGCACAGGAAAGTGGGCGTGGTCAGGGACCAGGCTCCGCAATCAATTTCGCACACAGGGCAGGTTAAAAACATTTTAATTTCCATTTGGCCGAAATGGCAGGCTGGCCAAATTGCTGCGATTGCCATCAAATCCCAGGGCCCTGGAATTTTCTCGGCCAGTTCCCGGCAGCTGCCAACTGTCACACAGGTGGGCAGATGGGCGGGGCGGCGAGGGGACCAGGCGGAACGCGGAAAGAGGCAGCCAGGACCTGGACTGGCTCTGACGCCCGGCGGTCTCTCAGAGCTCACAGTGAAAAACTCATTTTCTGGATAGCTTATGGTACAATGTTAGTTTCCGAATGAGTTCCTTGAATTCTTTATAATTTTCGTCTGTACATATTTTATATGAGAATTAAAAATGGTTAGTAATTCAAAACAATATTAATAAAAGGATATTTATTTTAAATATTTTATATTTAATTATTTTTAAAGCATATGGTAAAACCCATTGGTAATACCATTTCTTTGATCAGTCACTGAATTTGTTCAGTGTAGGCCATGGTCCTGAGGCAGGACAAATACAAGGGAGAATAAAAATGTTGTTGCCATCTTGCAGTCAATTGAGTCTGTTAGTTTTTGCCGCATGTGCTTGTGTGTGTGTTGTGTGGGTGTGCGTTTGAGTGTGTGCGAGTGTGTCAGTGCACTTTGCATGGGGCAAATAGGAAGTCCCCAAGCTGGTCAGGGTTTAGTTTTCTTGTTCGTCCGAGCCTCGTGCCCGGTGTGGCGTGTGTTGGATGTTGCATGTCTCCGAGTGCCTTGAGTAATGTTGTTTAGTCGCCACAGAGAGCTGCTGCTGCTGCTACTGCTACTATTGCTGTCCATGTTGCAATTGCACTTGCAGTTCTGTAGTGGCAATAGATGCTGCTAACTGCTTGTTGCTTGATTTATGGCCGAGCAAATTTCACTTGACATAATCTTGGGCAATTTTCTTGGCTCCATGGCTCCCCAATGACAGGGGCGTCTGCTGGTGGAGCAGTAACTGAATTGAATTCTAATTTTCAGGGGGGTTCCAACGAGGTCAGTTATCTTGCCCGACAGGACCCCGTTTTCTTTGCCTTTTCCCTGTCCCTTTTCTTTTTCCCCCACGGTTTCGTAGTCTCCCTCTCCACGACTGTGTGTGCAAGTCCTGTCTGCCAAGACAAATAAACGCTTATTTGCACACTAATTGCACCTGCGACGTGCTTTGTTATTATAAAATTCTATATTTACCCAGCCCAGCCCTCTCATTCCCCGCCCACCGCCTGCTGCCGTGCACTGTTTTTGTTTTCTCGTTATTGTCACAATATTTGCCATTGTTAGGAGCTAAAAGGCTGCTTTTCGGCAGCTGCTGAATACATTTTTCAAAGTCTTCTGAGCCAACGCGGCGTATGATTAACCATGCGGATGTCTCCACTGCGGTGGCTGCGTGCTCGGGCGCTTAATTATGCGCAAGGTTAGCCTGGCTCTTGCTCTGGCTCTGGCTCTTGCTCTAGCTCTGACTCTGACTCGGAATTTTAATGCATATGTTCTGCCAACAATTTCATGTGCATCCTTGACCCAGGACGCGTGCAAATGCAACAGTAGCTCCGGCTAAATTATGGTCATTAAAAAGCTTTCAGCTCGTGGACATATCAAATGCCATTAAAACATGTGTGCAAATGCACGATTCGAAACGAGTGTGTGCCTGACCTTTGCTCTTTGGCCAGCGCGCTTTCACGTTGGGTGATTGAAAACTGGAGCACAATCCTTGATTTTTGACCTCTTTCCACTGCGCTATCTTGGCTACTTGGCAATTAGGCAAAGTTTGGCTCTGCAGCAGCCCGGCTGAAATATTTAAACAGCTTCGGCAGGCAATGGAATTGCGTTAACCTCCGGGGACCTACGTGTGTCCAAAAGCGGAATGGAAATGAAATGTCCAACTGCTGGCTACTGGGAATCGAAGGAGAGGCTAAGACTTGTGCTTGGGCTTCTACCTCTGCTGCATTTCAAGTAGCCGGGATGCTGAGCTCTTGTAAGGGAATGTCAGAGCAGGGGCCAGGCAGCTTCAACAAAAAGCGCAATGGCACAAGACGTCCCGGATCCAGTATACTGCTCTTCCATATATTTTTTTTGTACTTTTTCGGGTCCGAGGAGCATTCGGGGGCTTTGTAATATGCGCTCAACTCGCTGGAACTTTTGTCAACTCGAAATCAAAGGGGACGACAACGGCACTGGCACAGGAAGTTGAAAAGTTTCGAGTTTTGCGCTAAAGTTACTACCAGAAAACCATTAAAGGCTCACGTAGTCAAAGTCAAAAGACAAATTTGCATTGGAACGGTTTTGCGCTACTTCTCCATCCGTTTTCCTTCTTTTTTCGGCATCTATATATAAGGTATAGGGTAGAAGGTGTATAAGGTGTATTCGGATGAAAATCCCCTTAAAGCTTGGCAAGCAATTTTCTTGGTTTTATTTGTCGCGCATTCAGCTGAAATTGTTTGCACTTAGCTGCGTTTGCTTTGAGCGCACAATTAAAATGCAATTTGCCAGAGGAGGGCGATCGCACAAAGGCGCAAACAAAGGCTTCTTTGGCGAAGGCTACGCCAAGAGAAAAATTCGACACCTGGCCGAATAACCAGGTAAGACAAATGACGCATTTAATAGGGATTATTTTTGGAAAAGGGACTGCCTAAATCTATTCCTATGACGAACAAAAAATTAACATCTAAGCCAGAACATCTGTGCACGATTCGTGAGCACACGACCAAAGAACGTTCGTTAAAGTTTTATTCGCAATGAGGTGTGAAATTATAGCCCCGAGCGTCGTTTTAACCCTTTTAGTGATCGTAGGGATAGGGGGACCTGCTCCCCCGAAAATCAATTAATTGCAGCGTACACACTTCCTTGGGGCCACTGGTGACGACACACAGAACTGGCAGCAATCAACTTTTGTTATTCTCTTTCCGTTTTTAATTCAACATGTCCACATGTTGCTCGGCTCTCTGTGTATTTTGTGAGTGTTTGTTTTCCTTGTTTCGCCAATTTTCTGACCGGGATGTTGCAATGTTTTTGTCACGTGCAGCAGCTGCAACTGGCTCGGCGCATGTAAATTGAGCTGCCACAGTTTGTTTATTTGTTTTGCAGCACGTGTGACTGCGGCAATTGTTTATGATATGTCAGTACCCCTTCAGCCCGATAAAAACACATAGCTGCATGTTGCTGTTTTTTTAATACAGCCGAAGATTGCATATTTTTTTGCGCAATGTTTTGCATGCCTCTATTGTTCGTATTTCAATAAGTTAAGCTTTATTATTGCTTTTTTCCAATACACGATGAAACAAATGACGGCAATAATGGGCGGTCCACGGGGCGTATACGTTATGAGTGCTTTATGGGCCATTGGAAGCATTAGGGCCTTACTCTGTTAACCGCACTGCTTGCTAGCTGTTAGCACCTCGGGGTTAACAGCGCCGTGCCCCTCGTCCAAGTCCCACTATCGGCACCACTCGACTAATTAGAGGCTCTAACCATATCAGTGGAGTATCCCAATAGGAAAATAAAATCCACTCTCAACTGGATATTTATGCAATTTGTGTTTTTGTTTGCAGATAATTCGCACTCGACAATGAAAATAGATGACATTAGTTAAGGCGTAGCCGCAGAGCGCCCGTGCCAGGCCCGTCCTGACTGTTAATTTCTGCGGTTCGTGTCTCTCCATGCTAATTTGTTTTCGGCACTGATTTGTTTACCACATTGCGGTCAGTTACAAAAGTAAAAATAGATTAATGCAAAATATTTAAATTAGAAAAGCATGTGTGCCATGCATGTTTTTTATAGAACGTAGCCCGCAGAAATCAATTCAATTCGGTAATTTAATTAAGAAAGTACTCATAATTCCTACTTTAATTATGAAGTGTGCAACAAATAACATAATGCGATACAATGTCTCAACCAGTTGAATTAATATATTTAATGAGGATTAACATATTAAAGGATATTAAAACCCTGAATCAAATTAATAGCAGAATCCCAATTTACAACTAAATGCATTAAAATGACCATTATTTTTAAAATGTTTCAATTATTCGGATAAATTTAGCGCAAAATTCTATGTGTATGCTATGATGCGAAGTGCCTCTATTAAATAGTAATTAGTTGGCATTATTGAGTTAATGTGTATACAATTATTTTATTATTGTCCAATTAGAACGCCACCGCACCCGTCCTTTTCGCTCGAATTTCTGGTTTTGCCCAATATAGCTCCCGAAATTAGCAGCAAATCTCGCAGATTCAATTTAGTACTAAAGCGCTATCGCTGACCGCCCAAAATTGCCCATACAATTTATCTTTACAAGCGTCACACACACCGCGCTAATCAAACGATAAGCAAGCTTTATGTCGATCACTATCAGGGCACTGCGGCTCTGAATTCGGCCCTAATCATAGTCAGAGTTCCTGGCATCCCCCATCCCGCTCTGGCTTTATGATCTCAGGTGGTTCAATGAAAGTCACCTCACGGGATGGGTTCTTCACTCATCCAGATACGAGTAGCCTCTTTCCCACTTTCTAATCGCAATCAAGGCTTTTCCTGCTCATGCCGAGGAGCCTCTTCGCTTCCATTTCGCTCTGAAATTACGACCACCTAGGCTTCAATTGAAAGTCATAAACTGGATAGAAATTTCGGCTCCCGCTCCTAAAAATAGCTTGACTAAACTGATCGGGCTCTGGGTTTGCTGCTTCTCAGCTGCTGGGACGGCTGCTGCTGCTGCTGCTGCTGCTGCTGCTGCTGAGGTAAGCTGGTCGCGTTTGCCGGCTTGATATTTCAGTCCGCTGCGAGCAACCGGCGGCTTCACACCTGTCCACACCCACACCTACCCGGCAAGCAGTTCAGGCAGCAAGCAGTTGGCCGTTCGATCGCAGTAACCAGTTAAGAAGTGTAAACTTTCATCGGTGCGTTGGTGTTCGAAAAAGTTAAAAAGTATTTTAAAAAAAGTATTCACAAACTGCACTCGTGTGTATATTGCTGTGTGTGTTTGTTGAACTTGGTTCAACTGCGGTTGGTTGTTTGCTCAACTGCCTTCAATGAAGTTTTCATTACAGACACTTTGCCGCCTGGTTTTGCAGATTTTTTTCCTCTAATCTCACTTTTGCAAATGTTTCACTCGCAAGGAATCTGCGGGTTATCTATAAATATAGAGTGCAAATTTGTTTAGCAAGATTCCTATATAGATTGATAGCAAAACACATGTTCTGGCCCCAATATTTTGCACGGGGCTAATGCCGTTCTCGTTGCAAGATAAATATTTTGTTCGGGCAGCTACTTATCAGAGGCAAAATATGGTTTTGAAAACGGCTTACCCCAGGCGAAGCCATCATCCGAGGCCCGGAATTTACGATACCCAAAATGGCACTCCATAAAGCAAAAATCTCGGCAGGTTTCCTTCTTGTTGTTCCCGTGCGTCCGAAATACTGAAGTTTTCAGCCAAACCAGATAACCCGTGTGTGGCCATAAAAGGCTATATATAACAGTTTAACAGTCCCATCTTTATTGGCCCAAGCTAAGGAGCATAAACAAAGAACTAATCGCCAGGGCAAATAAAACGATTAAATAACAATTAGTATTTTTGAGACTCAGTCATGGAAAGGTTCGATAGTGTAGGAAAGCTTTCGGGAAGCAAAATATCTCTGTCTCTCTGTTTATTAAATATATGGCTGTAATAGATGGTATGAATGTAATAAATTCAGCGGTAGTTGTAATCGTAAAACCATAATGATAAGACTATATATAGATACTCCGTTCATTGAGGGAATGGGTCTAACCACTTTCGCTGAATACCGATTGCCGCGGCGAGTTCCCATTATTAGCACGTGCGTGTGGTGTGCAATTGCTTCAATTTGGTATGACAGTGCCAAAAATTCATGCAATTTGCAAATCAAAGCGAATCAACCCAGACGGACTCACTCTACAATTATTTGATTACGGTTCCGAGAGTGCCACACATACGGGATTGTATATAGGATCTGCGAGATTTCGCGTGCCACAATTGGCGAACCACTGGCTTAATAAGTTAAATGGATAATTGAGTTAAGATGCGTCTCGTTCGCGGATGACCAGCTTAGACAGCAGAAACGTCTCCGATCCGGCTCGTCTATTATGTTTCCGCATTAGTTGCCCTCAAATTGCTTAGGAAAATGTTTGCTCTTCGTTCAGTGTCAATGGCAATTACGCGACCGGCACGCAACAGACCAGATCCCTCCATATATTGTATGCAAAGCTATGGCATTTGGGCGCTATAGCACATCCCGCGAATTATAACACGCTTTCGAGTGCGGGGCTTCTGTTGGGTCAGCTTTAATCAGCCTTAAATACGGGTTTAATGATTTGCCAGCACGCACACGAGTTGTCGGTTAACAATTGCCTTATTGTATAAACAAATTAAATGCATTTGCAGGCCGACAAAATGACTGACCTGGAGTCTTCGAAGAACGGCAAGCACCACGACCAGGTGCACCACAATAAGTGAGTACTATCTAGATACTTCAAATTGGTTCCGCATTTTTCGAGTGCCCAAGAATATGTAAATCAAACCAGCGCGAATACACGTGCATATAAATAGACTCCTCGGTGCCCTGGAGCGCAATATGGGTTGAATAAACCAGTCGATAACACACCAGCTTCAAAACTGGTTTCGGGGCTAGACGCAAAAAATGAAAAAAACCAGCATTTTGCCTGCAGAAAAATATACAGACTGGCTGAAAGGGAAAGTAAACTCTTCATTTGCATGCCTCTCACCATCGACCACCCAGCCATCGGAATACCCTGAATTTATGCAGAACTATTTTCATATTTTTGTACTATATTTTCCAGCAATGAAATCACGGAAAGTGAACCGCTCACCTGGCGCTTTTGGCGGAAGCAGCGTTACATTGTGGTCCTGATGGCTTTCTTCGGCTTCTTCAACGTGTACTCGCTCCGGGTTAATCTTTCGGTGGCCATTGTGGCCATGACCGAGAACCGCACGGTTGTGGACGGCGACGGAAATGTGTCCTGGGAGCAGGACTTTCCCTGGGACTCGAAACAAAAGGGCCTGATCCTGAGCTCTTTCTTCTATGGTTACATTCTGACCCAGTTCCTTGGCGGTTATATTGGCACCAGAATTGGCGGCAACATTGTAAGTACCTTCCTTTCTCTTTCTCACATATATTTGAGTAAAATTTAAAATACGAAAAAAATAGAGGTTTGTATAATATAATTAATCAGCTTAACGTCAAATAAATCATGCAAATTATTTTCCATCAGCTTATACTTAGTAACTGGTTTGAAAAAACAACGTATGTTTTGTAGTTTTATTTTAGGATTTTAGCAGACAAGCTACTTTTAAAAGTTTCTAGTAATTTTTAACTTAACTTAAACAACATTTTTTAAATTTAATTCAGGTGTTTGGCACTGGAATCGGCAGCACTGCTATCCTGACCCTGCTCACTCCTCTGGCGGCGAAACACAGCCTGGAAATGTTCCTGGCCGTCCGCATCATTGAAGGCTTCTTTGAAGGCGTCACCTTCCCCGGCATTCATGCGGTTTGGGCCCGTTGGTCACCGCCCTTGGAACGCTCCCGAATGGCTTCCATCGCATTTGCGGGTAATTACGCTGGCACAGTGGTGGCGATGCCCTGCTCCGGATTCCTGGCCACGAAGTACGGTTGGGAGAGCGTATTCTATGTGTTTGGCACCATCGGTGTAGTTTGGTACATCACTTGGCTGATTTTCGTGAAGGCAGGACCCGAGCTGGATCGCTTCTGCTCCAAGGAGGAGTGTGAATACATTCAGAAGACCATCGGCTATGTGGGCACAAAACACATCAAGCATCCCTGGAAGTCAATTTTCACATCCATGGCTTTCTACGCCATTATGGCTTCGCACTTCTCGGAGAACTGGGGCTTCTATACTCTGCTCACCCAGTTGCCCAGTTTCCTTAAGGGTGAGTTAAAAAATAATATGGAAATATTTAAATAATATCCTTTTGCTTTTTTGAATATTTCGCAGATACTCTTAACTTTGATTTGGGCAAGACGGGCATTCTGTCGGCCGTGCCTTACTTGGCGATGGGCATTCTTCTGGCCGTGTCCGGCTATTTGGCCGATTGGCTGCAGGTGAAGGGCATTTGGACTACCACTCAGGTGCGACGCAACTTCAATTGCGGCGCCTTCCTGGCGCAGACGGTGTTCATGATGCTGACGGCCTATCTGCTGGATCCCACCTGGTCGGTGGTGTGCTTGACCATTGCCGTGGGCTTAGGTGCCTTTGCCTGGTCCGGATTTGCGTGAGTGTCTTGGGCAGACAGGAGCTCTTCATGAGCAGTGGCATTCATGTGCTCTTTCCATTTCCAATTTTCAGAGTCAATCACTTGGACATCGCCCCCCAACATGCCAGTGTCCTGATGGGCATTGGTAATACGTTTGCCACCATTCCCGGAATAGTGAGTCCACTGCTCACTGGCTATGTGGTTGTGGAGCAGACGAGCCAGGAGTGGCGCATCATATTCTTCATTTCCGCGGGCATTTACCTGGTGGGCTGTGTCATCTACTGGTTCTACTGCTCCGGCGAGCTGCAGGAATGGGCCAAGACACCCGAACAGAAGGCTCAGGAGGCCGAGGAGAAGGCCCAGTTGCAGTTGACTCAGACTGCCGGATTCGTCAACACGGCAGCCGAACTGAAGGACTAAGGTCTTCCTCAGTATCCTGTGCAATTTCAAGCACCACACCAAGAATTTTGTGCTCAAGTATTTGTTTCTGTTACGTTTTTGTGATGCTAGCAATATGCGCACCAATGTGTCTATATTTATGTATGTTAATCCATTTAGTCTGCGAATAAACAAAGCATTTTCTAACAAGTAAATAATTTTTTGTCTTCTTATTTAAAGCCTAAAATTATGATGCTTACATTTTTGTAATTTTCAAGGGATGGCGACTTTTCAATTTTTATTTTATGCCCAAAAGTAGGCATAATTTTAGGAACATTTCTCTGTTAAGTTTCTGTTGCTTGCCATTAAATGTTTCTTTTCTTATCATTATGTACGGCAGTTCATGTAGGTGACGAGCTTAATGGCTTGGTATGCGCGTTTTATCTGTTTTTTACTTTTATTGAGTTATTTATTCTATTGAAAAATTATTGAGTTTCATGTTGCATGCACGAAAAAAATTAAAAGTAAACAATAAATATTTTGAATGGAAAGGAAAATAAGGTTTAATTCCCTAAACTGTTTTACCAATACAATATTCTGTTTCGTCTTTTAAAGATATGTAGATAAGTAGAAATAAGTAGATAAAAGGCTATTTAAAAGAAATAAATTATTGTACAGGGTTGTAAAAAAATGAGTATAACTATTAACGTTTATGGACAAAAAGCAGGAAAATATATAAGGCTAATGTTAACATGAAATATTATCCTAATGAATATAGTATTACTAATAATATATAGTAATTAGTTTAGTCACTGTTGACGGCAGTCCACGAGGTTTCGAACCGCATGCCTTAATGTCTTATTATTATAATCAATCAAACAAATCCAGAAAGTTATTGGAACTAGATTCGTAATCAAGATTCAAGCCTTTAAAGTTTAAACGAATGAACTAAAAAAATCTAAAAGAAACCAATTTTTATCTTGCTTTCGCAGTGCTCTTTTGGGAGCTGCGTTTTTTTTTGTGACTCATACCGCACGGCGTATACGCAACGCATTCGATTGATAAGCCAATCGAAAAGACGTGTGCATCGAGTTGGCAAGCGATTGCGTGTGCAAAAAAATGTATTCGCTTTTCGTCTGATAAACTGCGTAGCACTCGCTCGAGGCTTGCACACGACGCGATAAGTCGCCTCAAACAAACAAATTTTACTCGAAACTTGTGCAATTTTGCACTCGTTTGAGGCCAACAAAATCGGTATAAATAGGAGAAGCAGTCGGTGGAATAGACAACAAACAACCAAGTCCAATTCAGATCACCTTAACCGAGTTAAGCAAAGAGAAGATACCAACAACAAAATGGTTTGCAAAGGTTGCGGAACTAGTAAGTTGGAACAAAGAGATCAGTAATCCGGAAAAAATTAACAACTTTCGATTTGCATTTGCCAGACTGCCAGTGCAACAGCCAGAAGTGCGGAGACAACTGCTGCTGCAACAAGGACTGCAACTGCGTCTGCAAGAACGGGCCCAAGGACCAGTGCTGCAGCAACAAATGAAGTGGCTGTTGGCCAACTAACTACCAGACTCTTAACTGTCTAACCAACAACCAATAAAGTTTATGAACATTTAAAAGTTTTCTACCTCACTCCTAGGGTTGGGGCAGTAATTTTGGCCAGTTTGCCACTTGCAGCCAAAATCAATTATGATAAAATAATAAACGTGCGCTGGCTTTTGGTTAAGCAAACCGCAAAATAGAATTACATGCTAAATAAACAAATCTAACGCAATGCGACAATTTGGCTGAAAATGCAAATATTTGTTTGCTCGTTGACATCTGCACACACTGGGATTAAAATGCAATCAATCAACGGTGATTGAGGGCGGGGAAGCATTGGCAGCTGAAAAATTTGTTGAATTGTTGCCTAAACTGGGTATAAATAGAAATAAAGTTCCGGCCAGCGAGCTGAAACCAAATTATTAAGCGCTTTAATCTCTGGCTGCGAAATGAATTTTATTTTCAGACAGAACAAATAATAAATATTGTTGCGAGCCATGGAGTGCAGTTTGCTTTTGAAGCAATCTCTCGAAAATTGTTTGGCAATTTCGGTTGCACTCCCGCTCCGGCGTGGTGGTGTTCAACTTTTATGATGTGCAAACGGAATTTTATTTATCGGCAAAGTAGCTTTCCAGGCCCGGCTTCAGGCCGAACCGGGCGACCCTGCATGATGTCGCTTAAATGCTGGAGTGGCCTGCCTCCAGCTGTCAAAACCAAATGACCAATTAAAATACAGGCACTTGAGGACAATTTCAAGCGTCCGTTTCCGGTTGTTTAAGCTGCCGGAATATTTATGGAACAACAAGGAGTCCAGCCCCCCAGCAGATCCATTAGCATAATCAAAGGTGCGTGATTGAGGCGTTTTCTCCGTTTGACCTTTGTTGCGTGCCGAGTTTGTTTTGTTACGATTTGTTTTGTTTCATTTCTGGCCCGGAAGCGAGCCGCAATTTCTTGGCTAATCAGGTGTGAATAATGTGACATGAATACGCTTCTAAGACGGCCTCGCACTAAACGTCCAAATACAACAAACACACGGAGTTTCGTGTAACAAAAAACTGAAAACACAAGACCCAATTGGAAAACTAAGAGAATGGAGGTCTCGAATCTGGAAAACGGATCGAATGTGGCGGACGGTAAGTAATCTTGTGCATAAATATCTGGAGAACCTCTATCAGAATATACTTCCCGAAAGATGGTGAGGTCAAGCCCTTCCGGCCGCACAGTATTACCAGAGCCGTCATATTCGTCATTTTATTCAACGTGGTTTTGCTTTGCGCCAGTCTCCCAGCGTATTTCTATCTTACATCCATGCACAAGCCTCTCCCTGCTAGGATCGTAGACTTCTTGATAGTTGGAGGAGCGACAATGGCGATTCCTCTGCTCTACAGGTTGGGCGTAAGTATTACCGCAATACTTGGTCCTAATTGTAGTACTCCATTTCGATATAGGACCTATCCAAGGGAAAGCCAAACTTTTATTATATTTAACAGGAACGATCGCCCAGTCTATAGTTCGTTGAATTCCATTTCATTTTGCCTTCCGTTCGAAGCAAGTACTTACTGAGAAACTTGCCATCCGTTAACAGTTTGATACACTTTTAATTTTATATAACCTTGCAGCGAATCAAAATTATTTTATAGTAATCCCGACAAACCTGTGACATGTCGATCCGGAGAACATCGTTGATATCCTACAACCAGCGCCGTGTTGCGCGCTGGTACTTTGGCGGCGTAGCCAGCTCGATTGCCACCCTCATTACCCACCCACTGGACCTGATGAAGGTCCTGGTCCAGACACAGGTGAACAAGCTCTCGCTGATGGCGACGACCCGCAAAATAGTCAAAGAGCAAGGTGCCCTGGCCCTCTACAATGGCATTTCGGCCTCCCTGCTGCGCCAGTACACCTACACCCTATCCCGCTTCGGCATCTACACATTCGGAGCTGGCGTAATAGACACCAGCACTATGACCCGAAAGACAATGCTGGCTGCCGCGGCAGGAGGAATTGGTGGCTATGTTGGGGCTCCAGCGGATCTGATCAATGTTCGACTGCAAAATGATGTCAAGTTGCCGAAGGAACAGAGACGCAAGTGAGTCATGCAGAAAAGATTTACACGAAAACTATTTTTAAGAGTAATATGCAGAACTTAAAGGAGCCAATGCTAATCTTCAGCTAGATTTTATTACAGATTTAGGGACAAATATGTAAAATCCAGGGTGGGAACCTAAATACCTACCTACCTATGCTTCACATATAATACTTCCCCAAATAATTCTTGTTTAGCTACAAACATGCCATCGATGGGCTCGTCCGCATCACCCGCGAGGAGGGCTGGCGGAGTCTGTTCAACGGCTCCTCGATGACCGCCCTGCGTGGCATGTTCATGACCGTAGGGCAGATCGCGTTCTATGAGCAGAGCAAGGGAATGCTCATCGATATGGGAATGCCGCAGAACATGGGCACCTACATCATGGCATCTATTATATCTGCCGGGACCGCCACGACCCTGACCCAGCCAATCGATGTTGTGAAGACCCGTCGCATGAATGCTCGCCCAGGCGAGTACGCCAACCTGGCTGATGTGTTTATCAAGACGTCGAAGGAGGGTCCACTGGCTTTCTTCAAGGGATTCACTCCGTCCCTGACTCGCCTCATGCCACATACAGTGATGCTGTTCGTTTTCCTGGAATACCTGCGAACCCACTTCGGCTATTTGCCGGAACCCAAGAACACCGGTCCATATAGAAAGCATGTGGACCGCTACGATGACGATGAGTCCAATGATTAATTTTACGCAAAGCTCTTCAGAAATCTTTTGTAAATATTGCTGCCATTTGGAGTACGCTGTTGGTAAATTTTTAGCTTGTAAATAAATTAAATTTCAGATCGCACTTTTTACTTTTTTTGGTCAGAGTGGTGTGGAGCCTTTTCTTTGCTTTTATTTCGCTTTCAGGTCTCCCTTAGTTTTTATTTTGTTTGCGTTTTGTTTGGCCCGGCATATTCAATGAATGCTTTATGAGGTGAAGAGAAACCGGTGGGCTGGACCGAAACTCCATTACCCAGATGAATGCTTTAATGGCCTTTAAAGCAAATGAAGCTGCCTGGTACACTGGCAGCTTGGCAGCCTGGCATTTCCCTTGAATGAAAGTCATAATGCGAGAACACTCGGAACTTGGCAGCCAGCGGATAATGATGTCGTGTAATCGCTTTAAAGCCATTAACAGGTTACAAGGGGGAGAAGCTCAAGCGAAAGCGCTGGGGCCGAAATAGAGATACACATTGTGTTGACAAGGAAAAACAATCATACGCCCCGTGTGACAGCAGTGTCAATGGCAGAGGCAGTGGCAGTGGCAGTGGCAGTGTCAGTGGAAATGGCAATTCCAGCTCCTTGTTCTGGCCTTCTATCGATGCCAGTGTCCATGCAATATTGATGCCACCTAAGGCATCGAGCCAACGAGCTTCCAATGTTCTAAACAGTGTTTAAGTGTATAAGGGAAACTTTTCAGCTCTTTCCGACCATTTGCCAGAGGCGGTTTCTGCTTGAAAGTTAATTACATTTCGGAAAACATAAAAAATTCAACGAGTCCCGAATCTGCTGCGAAACCAACTTCATACGCTCATGTGAGTGGCTGGCGGAAATTATAATAAATAATAATTATGGGGAAAGAATTTAATTTCCCTGGACCAATACGGCGAAATCAGATCCATTCAATAGCCACGAAAATTAAAATTAAACCTGGCTGGGTGTTCATGCCCAGAGGCAGCTTAATTGGAGCCTTGTGGCTTAACAACTGGACATGATTTTAAGCCAGATTTCCTGATAGGTTTTCCGAAGTTAATCAAACATTTAAAAGATGTCCGTGGCTGGTTAATAATTTCGGGTGCCGCAGACTTAAGTGTTGTAACTTTATGACACTGCCAAGTACGCAATAAAAGCGCCATTGTGGATGCGCAAATTTATGCAAATTCGGCATGTGCCGCCCGAAAGCCGAAAGCAGCAATAACGACCACAACGACAAATACATAAATCAGTTTTAATGCAAATTTCGAAACATTCCATGCTCTTGTCTCAATAAGCAGCCATTAATATGCCGCGTCGGCTGCATAAATTGTGCGATTTTTGTGGCTTTGCTTAATTATACGCATTGTCGGAGGGACAACCCGTTTCTGGCTGCTCTGAATCCGTCGCACCCATCCTTTGTGCGATGGTCAAGGACAGCAGCTACCAGTTGCCGCACATTTGCGGTTACGAGCATTCGGAGCATGCGTGGAAATTACTTCAGTATTTATGACAGAATTGAGTCCTCCACGCGCTGCAAGGCGTTGGCAATTGCCGGACAATAAATTCAAGCGCAATTTAAAGTGGCGGGAAGCATTGGAAGCATTATCCGCTTTATGCACGGAAGTCCATTTATACTTCGAGAAAGGGAAAGAGGCGACACGCAGAAACAAATGAAGTCGGACACGCAGGTCGTTTTAAACGCCTTCGGGGCCAACTCCACTTCCCAAGGATCTGCCACAGTGCCAGCCAGGATGCAATAAACTTCTAAATCAGTCGATTAAGCAGCGAGCTGCAAATGCCCCTAAAAAGCATTCAATACTTGCCCCAGTGTGTTGCAGCATGTGTGTGCTGCGTGCAAAAAGTTTCTGAAAAATGTTGAGCAATTAAAATAAGTAGCAAGATAACCTCAGGGGAACGAGCTACCAAAGTTGCAAGTTGGTTTTTGTTCGTTCGCCGAAGGGCTCGGGTTGCTTTGTTATCTTTCGTGTGGATTTTACTGTCAGCGGCGAAAAGGAGTAGGGCACCGGAGGGCTCAAACAGGAAACGTTTGGGGGAAACCGAAAAAAAGAAGTCCCAAAAGGTTATAACAGTACATTTTCAACTATTTAATACGACTTTAATTTAATTGCAGGTTAAATGGGTTCGATTGAGATCAAAAGGTTCTGAGGGTTTCTCTGCAGCTTCCGCTTGTATCCGAAAATGATTTTATTAAATTAGTTTTCTTTTATTCACTGAAAGGTATAAAAGATGATTGTAAAACAATTTAAAAGAGTTGAAAGCTTTTTAATATTATTAAATACCAAATCAGCCTCCATTACTTAATTTTTAATGTATTTAAAGACATCCTATTATTGTTATTCCTTTTTAAATTCTTACGCCTTCTTCAAATCTTTAATATTTATATTCCAAAAGGCTAGAAATATTTCACTAAATCGGATTGAGTAGGCAAAAAAATTTGGAAAAATGAAAAATATGGTAAAATTTCCGTAAATACTGACAAAAATCAAGAGTGTGTAAACGTAAAAAGCAAAAAAGAAAATTTATATATATTTTATTTTTCTTGATTCAAATAAAGACATTTCTGACTTTTGTTCTCTTTAATGTTTTTTCTATGAAACATACATAAGTACCGCTATTTTAAAACAAAAACGTATAGAATTGTGCAAATTAAATTCTGTGAAAAATAAATTTTGTTTGTCGCCAGGTGAGCATTTGATTAGAAATTCGAAACGCATTGGAATTTATTTGGCCAACATCCGGGCATCTGTCTGCCAAAGATTTGTTGGCCCATTTGAATTCCGGCCACATCACACGGCAGCATAACAGTTTATCTTTATAATTAGATCTCATCGCTTTCTATCTTCCGAAATAGTGAGTGCACAATGGCGAAAACCACTTCGAAAGCCATTTGCCCAGGCCATCCCAGGTCATGCTATCTGGCTTCACACGTACCACTACTTGGGGCTCCAAAATGGCTATGAGCGCACCCGAAGAACCAAACGTAAACTAAGCGAGAACCAACCTGAACCCAAAACCAAAGCGAATCCCAAACCCAAACCCGAACCCGCGAATCGCGAAACTTGGCTCATTAAAGATTAAGACGCATTAACACAAATGGTGTGAGGGGCTAGCAATTTAAGCGCCATCAGCATAAATATTTATGCAAATTGGGATTACAAGTATTTTGTACGTTTTTGTGTCGGGCCGCATTTTCCAAACTTTCCGATAGAGCCTTCTCTTTGGTGGAATTTCTGGCCTGAAATTGTTATTTAATTAGAATTTAAGCCGAGTATTCGAAACACTTGAAGTTTTTGAAGCCTTAAAGCTTTTCTGTGGCTGCGGGTGACCTTGCGGGGTGCATCTTTGAGTTTTCCATTTTCCCGTTGGCTGGATTGCAGCTGCTCTTTGTTTCGACATGCTATTTTTGCATTTTCAGCACTCAAGGCTACTGCTGAAAAAACGAATCCCCGAAAAAAGTGAGAAACTCTACCCAGAAATAAATGCATGCGGTGTAATTTATGCTGCCACGAAGCGAAACCAACTTCCAGCTCATAAAATGTCGAGGTAAGTTGGGTTGAACGGCCAAGGTTGCCGGGATTTAGATAAATGCAATGCATAAAATCCTTTTGAGGTCATCCGTGGTGCCGCAGAACGAAAAATAGCTTCGCACTTTCCCACTTGGCTGTCGAGATTAATTCGCTTACCGCTCTGCTCATCAATATGCATTGAATCGGAATTGGAATTTGGGACTGAGTGGGAAAACTTGTACGAGGAGCCCACTCTTTGATGTCTATCAGAATGTGGCTTATTGGCAACATTGTTCCCTAATGCAATTAGCCGCATTTATGCCGAATTTCGGGTTGGCCTAAACCCCCAACGCCACAGCCCGACAACCCGCCCACAGACATGCCAATTTCCCAGCTGCTTGTTGTTGAAATTTCATTACTTTGTGTAAACAAAGTGCACGTGCCCGATGCCTTGGTCCTTCCGCACCTTCCACGCATGCGCGGATAATCCTGAAAGAGCAATCCAGTACACGGCTCGCGAGACATGAGCTGTGGCATTAAATCATTTTGCGCTTTCCTGTGCTTCATTCAATTATCAAAAATAATTTAAAATAATTTTATGTGCCGGCCCGGCCTGGGAGGAACGCAGAGAGCTAGGACTGGCGGTCACGTCGTAATCAGCAAAAGGTTTCGTCTAGTTGCGGTTGTAAAGTCGCCTACGTGACTCCAATCCGCAATGAGACTTCTCACAGAATTTCTAATTTATGTAGTTTGCGGTTTGGTTTTATTGCGCTTACTATTTGGCTGTTGTGTATCATTTATCTCTAATGGCGAATTGATATGGCGGTGCTTCAGGGAAAGTGCCCTTTCAGAGAAGCCTTTCCATTCGACAACAGGGCGTATGAGCGATGTGCATTAAATGCGTCAGCCAATTTAGCTGCGTCCTGAAGTGGCGGGTGCTTCACTCGAGTGCAACGGCTTGGCTTTTCAAGGGTTTCGACAGCCAAGAGGCAAGAGTCAAAAGCCAAAGGCCCACAGCCATAAGCCAAATGCCTGCCTGCTCATCAACTAATTAAGCAAATTACCAACTGCTAATGGAACGAAAATAAGTCGCAGGCCTTGACACGTTTAGAACTTTTGTCCTGGCAACCAGGAATCGATCTTTGGGGAGCCCTAAAGCTGCGACATGCTGGGGCGTGCCACAGTCACACCTTCTTTTTGTTGCTTGGCGTCTCCCCGGCTGAGCAATCTCATAATCAGCATAATTTTCATGTAAATACTTTTACAAAAAAATTGAAGCCAATAGTAAGCAGTGTGTGCACTGAAAATAAAATGGGGGGTTATGTGATTTTTGTAAATACTTTTACAAAAAAATTGAAGCCAATAGTAAGCAGTGTGTGCACTGAAAATAAAATGGGGGGTTATGTGGTTAGGAATAACAACATGTTTTTTTGGTTAAAAATATTTTTATCCATAGTTTTTGAAAACTTATTTTGTTGGTTTGAAGACCAAATGTTTTTTTGTTTTAATAAAGGTGCTCTAATAAATTTGGTGTATAATAGTTAGCAGATTTTTTATTTTGGAATAGTATTCTATTTTAGAATTAAAACTAGCCTTTTTTCTCTCTCTGCAATCGGAATCCAGATAGTTGACTTCAAGAGGCAGGCTGTGATTTGGTATCCGGGGGGCAGGAAAATATCTTTGGCTTTCTGCTGGCTTGCCAGTTGGCTCATTCGGCTGGCGAGATTATGCACTGAGATAATTATTTGGCCAGTCGGCGAATGTGGCCAATTCCATTCTCATCGCCATTCGCCATTCGCATTTCCATTCCCTTCCCGGCATTTTCATTTCTTGAAGCTTTCACTTTCGCCGGCGCTTTATGCTCCTCGACGGCTGTTGGCAAGTTGTGCCCTGGAGACCAGTTGGCCGAGAATAATGTATCCTTGTATCCTGCTGGCCTGTAGATAGAGTCCTGGCCTCCTGCCGTCCTGGGTCCTCCAGTGTGTGTGTTTCGCGCTGTTGTGTTATTATCTCACTTGCGGGTAGGCGTTGCTGGCGAGTGTCATAAATAAAATGGCAACTATGCCGGGCGGCTTTCTACATTCTCACTTAAGCACCATTATTAAGCAAATATATGTAAGGATATGTGGGAGGGGTGGTTCCAGAGCCAGGACCTTCGGCCAGTTGGCTCAGTTTTATTACCGCAGCTCAAATTTGATTTCGTTTGCACTAATTGCTGGCAGTGTAAAAATATGGGCAGCCATTAATCAAAGATACAACTCCTGACGTGCCACCCCCACCTACACCTTTACCTATACCCACAATCACAATTACCAACACAAACACAAAAAAAAACACAAACAGACTTGGGTGAATGGCGGCAGTGCCGGAGTTCGAGTACGCCGTATTTTATTGGTTGTACGCCGTGTAAACAATTATAGTTACACACAATAATATTTGTCCGACTGCCCGAGGATGTTTAATATACGATATGGGAGGGGAGAAAGTGAGGCCGTAGGAGTGGCTGAAAGTGTCGGCGATATAGGACCATGTTACAGATGACTTACCAATTTACTGCCTACTTTGTACAGATATTCCCGCATGTAAATATGTACTTCTCCGTCATATCAGCAACGTCACAAACCAAATACCATGCACGACCATGTCAAAAAATTCATTAGTCCATTAATGAGTAATACCTGATTTTATTTGTGTTTACCGATTATGAGGCTTAATGGTGGGGTATTTGGGGTTAAAAATTGAAACACCATTATGGGGAAAAATTAAGCTTCCTTATAATATACATCCTACTAATAAATTTTATACCATGATTAAATGGATAAAGTAATAAATATGTAATACCAGCTTGGCCATTTATAGAAAAATTAATGTCATTTTCCTAGTATAAAAATTAAGTTGGCGCAGATAGGCATGGGTAATTAAGCTTTTGAAACATATTTGTGGAAGTATTGGAAGTGTGGAAGATTATAGCCCTTTCTCCCCGCATTGAAATCATGTGAATAAGGATAAGGACTTTACATAGCCCAAGCTTGGTTTATTCATTAATCGTGGAGGATCAACTCAATTCATACAAGCTTAGTTTTAGTAACTATTACACATTTGTTGAGCAAAAAGTTGCTCAATATTTCTCATATTTCATTGAAGGGGTTTTGTTTTATTTCCAGCCATAAATAGGATATTTGTATTAAAGGGTATACTTTGCAAGCAACATAAAATATGGAACTTTTATTTGCTTGTTTTAAAATTTAAATCTATGGAAATGAGTTGGATCTGGTGGGAATGTTTCAATTAAAATTAGTCGAATTAAAATAGGTTAATCAAGAAAGATAAGCTAACATCGGGCGGAGCCGAACTTGATATACCCTTGTAGCTTATATCGTAATATATTTATCGAAAATGTCGGTTATAGTTAACCCTTAGGCTATAGGTAATCCTTGGGTAAATATTATTATAGAATTAGTTTCTTATAATACGAAATTTGAAAAAGTCCCAACTTTCTATTATTAAAAACTGTAAAGTAATTTCGATCCGTTCAGTTATATGGGAGCTATAGGATATAGTTGGCTGATATTTTTGAAATTTGCTCAATCGGATGGGATGGCCCAAAATATAATCCATAGTTCCATCCATAGTGGGATCAAGTCGGCTGACCCATCTGAAATTTTGGGCGGATCAGTTGGCTCAAGTTAGATTTACAAGAAAATCCCATCCTTCTAACTTAAAAAACATCGACAGATTCCGGCCGTTGCTACTTATATATATCGAGCAAAGAAAAGAAGGATGTGAACAAAGTTGAAGTCGATATCTTTAAAACTGGGAGTCTAAACTAGTTCGCATATTTACAGACAGACAGATAGACGGACATGCTTAGGCTCAGGAGGTGATACTGATCATGAATATATATACTTTATAGATTTAGAGATTATTTACTGCGTTGCACACTTTCGACCAAAATTATAATAACCTCTGAAAGGGTATTTATATCCACTTGTTTTCCTTTTCTTCAGTAATACAATTCTTCATTATACTTTGAAGTCAGAAAGAAATTCTATTTTTATTGACTTGCCTCACAAATCGTAATAATAAACTTGAATAAACTTTATCGACTGCCTTCTGTTTTCCTTCACACGGTCTCGACTTAATGTTGGCTCATAAATTGTCCATAAAGTAACTGGCTCGAAGAAAGGCACACCGAACACAGTCACACACAAAGTAGCTAATATCCTTTCATTATTAGGTTTTTTTTTCTTTTCCTGTGATGTACTCGGATATAGAGGATATAGTCCAAGTCATGCGGCCAAACGTTCTCATGCCTGAATGGTATGGCTTGAGTTTTTAAGTCCTGTATTTTCGGAAATGTTTGTCATGCCAGAGTCAATTTGCTCCATTCAAAGACACTTTATTGGTAACTCGACAAATGCAAACGGCAGATACCACAACACACAGAGAGACACAGGCACAGACACAAAGGTGGTGTGCAGTCCTGCGGGTTTTTTCGGGTGGTGTGAGTTAAAAGTTTGCATGTCATTCGAGCCGTACTTCATTTCATCGCCGGGCCATGCTGTAACTTTTTGTTTTTGGCCATTTTTCTCCTCTTTTTGTGGGCCACAAGGTGTGAAACAATGTGTCAGGCTGTCGGGCAAATGCGGAAAAAGGGAAAATTATTTGCACTCACAGGACTCTCAGCTACAGGATTTCTCCAGCTGCTGCTGCTGCTGCCGTTACTTCTACTGCGCCATTTTTTGGTTGAAACAATTTTAATGCAGTGCTCTTGGCACTCCACTGTCGTGTGTTTTTGGGGCAGATTTGTTTTGCTTATCCCCAAAATGTAATGTACTTTACAACATGCTGAAAAGTTTCTGTTTCGAGGCAAACGCTCCTCAGATTCCGGCACTGCGCTGCTACAACCTGTGCTTGCCATATGAGCTAATGCACCAAGGAATTCACTCAGCTACATTTTCATATCCTCAATTATTAAATACTCGAGAGGAATAACAGCTTCAGTTGCAGGCCCGCATCCACATCCGCATCCGGTCCCCTGAACCTTGTATTTATCTTTCCTAAGGGGTAAGAGGGCTAGTGGATGGGGAATGGGGGAGTACCAATTATAATGCTGGCTATATCGCCTTTGAACCGCTCGTTGTCTGTCATAGACACGCCATCGATTGCAGTCCTCTGGCCAGGCCAACTTTCTGCCCCATTTACCTTCTTTTCTCCTCCGATCTACACTTGGCAAATTATGTGTAAATATTTTGTGATATTTTATGGCTTACCTTTTACAATATTTAGTAAGCCTAAAGTTTTAATATATTTAAACATGCTGTAGTTTTGTATTTTATTCAAAGAAGTCTATAAACTTTAAAGCAATGCCCTTATTCAAACTAGAAATTTCATTTCAAGAAATTTTTTTTATTTTTGTTAGTGTTCGGTCTTGGCAGCCAAGAAACAGTGGCCAGGAGAACAACAGAGCAGCAGAGTCAGAATCGAAAGCGGCAATAGGAACAACAAAGAATAAAGGCCGACAGCTGGATGGCTTAAGTAACATAAGGTGCCTCATTGGCTCATACTTTGCCTTATTTATGGCCCGTACCGGACCCGGCTGGCTAACTTATTGTTGCCACTTGGAGGCGGCTTTTAAAGCCCACTCCCTTAGTTGGCCATTGTTTGCCTGAATTATTGATTTTCATTAGTGTCTTTGGCCGTTTTCGATTACGCCGCCATAACCGGGGCGACATACTCCCTTGGTTTTGGTTGGAAACTTTTCTGTCCTGGCCCACTCCCCAGCTCGTTGGCGTGTATTGTGTATTTGATTTCCTTTGAAATCACTGTTCAATGGCCCGGCACTGGGTTCGGGCGACTCCGGCCGCCTGCGGTCCGGCCCATGTAGCGCTGATTTAATTACGACCGCAGACGCCTCGCGACCAACATGACCAAGTCAATTGAAATGTTCGGCAGTAGCTCTGGCGCCGGCGATGGCGATGGCGGAGGCAGAAAGGCAGACTTTAACCTGGCCAAAAGCCGTCTGTGAATCTTGAGACTGCCAAGACCGTAGCGACTGGGGATTTTTTAATTTAATTAAAATGTCGACTGACGGCTGATGGCAAACGGCAGTCGGCAAATGGTAGGCGGCAGACGACAGACGGCAGCTCTGATGTCTGTGTCTGTTGTCGGCTGTCCCTGCGGCCACAATGCAATTGTAAGGTTTCCATTTTAATTAAAGTTTTTACGCGCATTTCGCTTACTCGAAATCGCAGCGCCGCCAGATCCACAAACTGCGGGCCAACCAAACTGGCGAATTTCATATTCCGTTAGAGCCAACTTGCCAACCTGGCAACCTGGATTCCGGCCCTAGCAGCGGAAAGAGTCGGGAAAGTAAAAGGTAAAGAGTGCTGCTTGCCAAGCGGAGGGGACAGGGTGGGAGCCTAAGGTGCAGGGGCGGGGGAGGGGCTGACTATTTAAATAAGAAAAGCGGAAAATCAAGGGAGTTCTGATTCGGCACTGAAAAAACTCCAAGTGGAGAGAATTTGATAGAGTTTTTAAGTGTATTCTTTTGGGTTAAAATAAAAATATATTCTAGGTATATATGTAGGTAGTAAATTATGATTTGTTCATAATTTCTAAAAAAAAAATAAAACATTTAAAGAGCAATATATTATTTATGTTTTCAAATTGACAAATCACAATTCAGTCAAAATGGTCAAACTATTTTATAATAAAAATAATAAAATATTCATTCTATACACTTTATAATACATAAAAAAATGTTGATTATTTATTGAATAAAAAAAACTTTTATACTTTATGGTGGAAATGATTCTTTAAAAACAGGAATGGTATACTTCTCGCTCCTTTATGAATAAAATTAAACAAATAATCATAATTTGCAGTGCCTGATTATTTAGGTCTGAAACATATCTTTGAGTATTAAATTTCAATGAAATGGAAAATAAGGAAGAAAAGAATTTAATAACGTCAGTGTAATTTTTAGTTTCCAGTTGAGATGCGATATCGGGTTGCCGCCTGCCACTCAGCAGGATGCCTCTTCGTATTGCCGGCATCCTCGGTGTCTCTCAGTCTCGTCTTAAAGCTTAAACTGCCAATTGATTAAAGGAGCCTCCAGCGACCAGCAGGTGTTTAATTCGCCATTGATGTATTCGCTCTTTGCTGACATTGCGTATACAACGTGTGGAATGCTCGGCTTTGCCAAGAAGGTAATAAGCCCGGGATAAGATGGCTAAGGGCACACCTGGGGCTTCGACGTCACTTTACCTTTTGTTTTTGCAACTTTTAAAGCTTCTCAAGCCCTTTCGCTTAAACCTCTCCCGTCCGAGTTTATTGATTTGTGGAGCATTGTGATGCATAATCGTGGCAATTATGCAGCGCAACGATCTTGACTTGAACTTGTCTGGGCCGCTTGGGTGAAAATTAATTGGCCAAGTTGGGGCTCGGGTGGCGTAACCTATTCCCCATGGCTGTGTCGCCATGCATCCATCCACCTGGGCAATTACCCTTTGTCTTTTCCAATTAGACCAGTCAATGACCTCAACGCCTGGTAAATAATTGCCGCAGATAAACCAACATTACGCCACATTAAATTATGCACTGAGGGATCCCTTCCTGGCTGGAGTGTTTCAAGCTTTCCGAGTGGTTGTGGCTCCAAAACCCACGAGCGGCACCACGCCGGCGAGAGCAATTAAAATGTCAATTGAAACGCCCCTAAGTCGCGGAGTCGGGAGCCAGGTAGGGGAACGAGGCTGCAGACACCGTCAACGGATATTGCAAACAGCGGAGTCCTGGAATCGTTTCAGCCAACGGCAAACATTCCAATTTCATTTGGGGACCGTCCCGCCGGTTGCTTCTCTGTGAGCCTCCACTGCCAACGCAAGTCTCCCCATTGTCAACTAATTTCGAAGCGGGCTGGAATCAAAGTTGCATTCACCGTGGAGAGCTCTAGCCCGGCCCGGTCGCACTCTGGAGTACCAGCCAAGTCCATTATAAACTTTCGCTTTTGGCACTGCCACCAAGCCGGCCAAAACAATGGGATCAGGTGGGCAAATTGCACACGAAGGCGATGGCCAAAAGGAAGTCTATGGCTCGGCTCTGGCACCTGGCTCATGCAAAATGGGGCCAAGTGTGGCCCACAATTATTCCTCTGTGTTGGCCTGACAAACAAGCTGAAGGGCCAAATCCATTCCGTGACATGAAGCCTTGCTGCTGCTGCGGCTCCTGCTGCCCTTGGATAATTAAATTCCGCTTTTAGGTGCCACATCGTTGAACGATAAAAATAACATCGCAACTAATGTGCCAACTGAGGCAATGTCCTATCGCTGTTTTCCAGGTTCACTGACTCAGCTTAATTTCATTTCACGTCGTTAAAAGACCTAAAAATATTCGACTCGGATTTGGCCCCTGGGTTGGTATTGGCTGGCCAAATGCGAAAGGTTCCCTTGTCGTAGGTCAGGCTCTGAGAGCGGCAGGTGGGGAATCAGATTACACATACGTGGAATTTATATTCTCTGCCTTGCACATTTCGAGTTTACAATTAAATTTCAAAACTTTTATACTCCGTAGTACGTAGTACACTGTGTGTGGCGAAAAGTTTTTCGGAGGCAACGTCACAGTTGCGCCAGTTAGGCGGGCAGTTTGTCCTTTTGACGAAATAAAATACGTGACACAATTCCATACGAGGAAAAGTACAAAAGGTCAAACAAGCAAAAAACAATTGCAACAACTTTGGGTCGAATCGCACAAAATCAACTTTTCGACGGGTTCAATGTCCTCTCTTTGGAACAGCGATACTTCCAAGCGAAGATACTAAAGATTATCTAAAACGTAAGTCCTAGACTTGTGGAATTCTTAAAAAAGGTAGTACCAGTAAGACTTCATTGAAAATTATACCTATCACCTACCAAACCTATTATAATATTTTTATGATGCAGCGTCTGCCAGTGAGGGTTCAGTGAACCGAACTTTTGAGTAGTGTGTGTATTTCTAGGAGGCGGTGCATGTGGCAGGTGGCAGATGGTGGATGGAGCAGACACTTGGCCCCATTCTTTTTCAATTCGTTTTCGTAGTCTTAGCTGAATTTTATTTATTTATATGGCCAAATGTTGTCTTTCGATTCAGTGCTCTCATTTCCTCGCCGGCAACTGGCAGTCACTTCCTTGTTTCTGTATAGATATCCCTACTGGTATATGTATTTTGCTCTGGGCTCGCTGCACTTGCGCTCATTAAACATTTAGCTACATTGTCTGGCTTGAGTTGTGCGGCGATACGGGGAGGCGTTGGCCGAGGCAGCTGCTTAGACAAGCACTGCAGACAAAAGATATGAGGCAAAAGCGCAACGTCAAAAAGGAAATTGTACGCCTAATGGTCATTGCCGGGCCAAATGGAGCTGCCATTGGGTGCCGGTCGCTGCCAGTGCCGGTGCCTTCTTCTGTCTATTGAAATATTTAAAAGGATTTCTTTTTCTGACCAGCTGCCTATTTGCCATCCCCCTCCAGTTCCCCCACCTCCCTATCCTGTCCACCCTTGCCCGCTGTCTCCTTCCTGCGTTAGCCTTTGGCGAAACACTCTGGGATTAAGCAAATCAAAAAGTCAGTGCCCCAGCATCACTTTGAGTCACCGACATCGACAACTGTGCCCGGACCCACTTAAAAAAAAAGGTATTTTAGAACTTAAGTTGAAAAATTAAATATGAAACAAACATGCAGTGTAGTTGCCCTTAGTATATTATGAATTTAAAATAAATATTACATATTCCAAAAAAGTATGAAAAATATGTTTTCAAAATCGGAATAATTTGAAAAAGATTTCACTGATTTTATACATTAATTATATTTTCAAGAGAACCTAAAATAAATATATTCTTTTGTAATAGACACCAACATTTTCCCCACCTGCATTTAATCTAAATATTTGATTATTTCCATAAATACAATTTAGATGTGCCAGCATATACGTATATTTTTTGCTCTGCAGTAGCCAGACTCTGGTCGGTCCTGGAACAAGGACCTCCTGTCCCTATCGTCAGCATACCAGTCACAGTTGCAGCCGCACTTGCTGCCTTGTCCGAATGCAATTAAAATGTCAGCGATGCAGAAACTGGACGGCCCGAGGGCGGAAAAATGGTTGGCTAACATGCGAGCCGAAATGGAGTCCAATTCCAACTCCGGCCCGGCGGCAGGACGAGCGGCCAAGCACGCATTTGCGAGGCCAAAAAGACCGGACACTCGACTCCATGTCTATACAGGATATATAGGATTCGGAGAGTTTTCAGCGAATGGCCGACCAGCAACCACGCCCCTTACACGCCATTAAGCGCACTTGTGATGTACGTAAATTAATTTACTCTCGACCATTTATGTTCGCTGTCCGATGAAGGGGCAACAGAAACACGGTTTGCCGGAAAACAGGACCGCAGGACAACACGGCCACCTAAAAGATGAAGAGCCAGGAACGCGTTGTTAGCCGCTATATTGACAGACAGAAATTTGTAGCCACACACAGAAAGTTGTGAAAGCCACGAAAGTTTACTAATAAATAACATTTAGCATCCAGGAGTTGCCATAAAATCCGGAACAGGGTGTGGAAGGAACACATCCTACATAATTATTGATTCGACAGGCAGTTGGGATATGTAAGCAGAATTTATGATTCAACTTGATATATTTCAGGGGATTAGGATTCCGTACGACTGAGTTATGGAATGACGGGTGGGAATACAGGGTAGAATTCACAGGAGAAACCTACTGACTCGGAAATTAAATTATAAACAGAATTTTTTTGATTTAATTGTCCTTAATTGCAAGGGTTTTAGTCTAATAAAGGATTTGATTTATCTGTAATGCTGAAGTTCCCCGTAAGATATTAATAGCAATTACTTCATGTTTTCCCCATTGTTTCCAATACTTGGCTTACTTCATGAATTATTGTAGGGAATTAAAGTGGTTATTATCAATACCGTTATTCAGGGAGTGCAACATGCATATGTATGAGTGTGTGTGTGTGTCACAAATTGCAACCGCAAGTTGCGGATATTATCAGGAGGGTGTCACTTTGTTGGCAACAGATACTTAAGTGCTGTCCGGGCATTTTCCCATTTCCCCGGAGGGGCATGCCGCCGCATTCCACACAGAGTCCGGCCGGACTTTTCGAGCGGAAGCACGCGACTACGGCGGAAATTGCTGCACATGCAACGCACAGAAACGGCACCAGCCACTTGCCACTGCCACATGGCGGTGGGCATTCGGGAGCCCCCATTGGAGATGCCATCAAGAGCAGAAGTTGCAGGCCGGTTGGGTTGGAATGGATTGGAAACTCCGACTCCGGCTCATTCCACCGCACTTATTCCGTGTTAACAAATTAAAGTAAAAATTACAATGCATGGCATGCCATAAATACGAAAGTTTAAGACCTTGACAGCCCTGACCAATTGACCCAATTGTTTGCTCCGTACACTTTGCATGCACTGCGAGGTGTTTTTCTCCCTGCGAGTGGGCGTGTGGGTTTCGGCGGCGGCGGATGGGGCGGATGGGTGGTGGGGTTTTTGGCCCGCTTTTTGGCCTTTCGAGGGCCCGAAAATGCAGCAGCCCGAAGAGTGGCCAAATTGAATTTGAAGCCCCAACCCGAAACAGGGCCAATCCCAAAGGCCTTAATCGCAGAGCCAACATTTGACTTTAACATTTCGGGGAGCCCCCACCCACGCGGAAAAGAGAGCTGGCACTCTCTTAGCCTTCGAGTGGCTCTCTCTTAGCTCGGTTTTATCCGGGCCGGAGTTCGGCTGGCAGTCGGCCGGAGAAGACACGACCTAGGCAAACGGCGGGATTTCCTCGCCTGTCAGTTTGCCGCAGTCGAGCAATGAAAACGCACCGGGCGGTTGGGACACTTGTGCGCGAGGACATCACCGAGGCAAGGATAACGCAACACGAAATTCGTTTTACGCCATAACGTGTTTTTACCGCTGTTAAAGTGTGTGTCTGTGTGTGTGGATGGCACTATGACCAGGTCCTGTGCAACCGCTAACTTCCGGGGCTGTTGCACTGCCACCAGCATCATTTCGCGGCTGGTCCACGCAGATTGACTTTGTGCGAGAGCCGCAAATCCAAAGTCTAGTTTCAAATTCACAACGTGCCACCGGCAACGTGTCCCTGCCGCAAATAAAACAACTGACACCTCAAAAGCGCGGCACTAACCAAAATCCGGAACTAGCCATACCCGTTACCCGCGATCTGCCGCATCGTAACCCGTTACCCGTAACCCGTGTCCCGTTTTACGTTTTCCGTTTCCCGTATCCGCGCATTCCGTGTTCCGCGTTCCGAACTCCGGTCTCCGTTGGCATCGCTGGCAGCCAAAAATGTCGGTTTAGTTGCACTATTATCTGTATGCACACGCATCTGGAGGCTGGGAAATTCGTGTCCTGCCGCCGCGCAACGTGTCAGCCATCGCCATGTAAGTGATATCCTTTTTTGAGTTGCCTGGCAACCCACAATAAATTACCTGTCCCCAAATGCAGTCGTACTTGCAGTTGCATGTGCCAGCCTCCGGACGGTCCCTCCTGTTGTAATTAAATTTCTGTAAATTTTATCAGAATTTACGAGCCGCCTCGCAGCCATCCAGCCACGGCAGAAATAGCAAGCAGGCCATCAGTCTTTTGGTATCCTGTTTCCAGCGCGTCCTCTTTGTCCTGTGTTCAATAACAATGGGTAACCATGTCGAAATCGAGCCGCGGGCCATACTGATGCTCCTCCTCTGATATAACATCCGTATATATAGTATGAGTATCCTGTTTTGTGGGCTGTCGAAAATTTCGTTTCGCAAAAACTAAAGCCAAAACTCCATTAGGACGCAGCAGCAAAAGCCGCATGATTTATACAAGGGCCATGCATCATTTTTCTAAAACCGGCCAGCATATGTAGAGCCTTGTGTATGTGCTATTGATCTTTTTATTTTTTCGGCAGACCGTTTGCTCGGGGCTAAGTAATCAAAACGGAGATTTAAACAATGATTTTATATGTGGGTCAGCAAAGAGGTAGAGGTAACGAGTCATGAAAATTGCATTATTCTATATTGTGGATGCGGAACTATGGGATGGCAATTTCGGTACCAAATTGTTGCCTTTGAGGCTAAAATTGGTTCTCTTCTCAAAAAGAGAATAATACAAATAGGCAGGCGACTGGAGAAAGGAAATTATTGAAAAAAAGATTAAAATCAAACAAATAAATGTTTGAGTTCTTCGAAAAATATTGAAATATCGGAAAAAGAATATATTCTTTCTGGTCAGAGGCCCGTAAAAATATTCATGCATTTTCGATTAGCTTTTGGTTGTGCCACCAATGTAGGTCACTCCTAGTTCGTGCTTTCCGTACCCCATCTCGAATGTAATAAATCAAAGTTCTGCTTGCTCAAAATTAGTGAAATGCAAATAACATGACAATATTAATGATTTTGTACAAATACTCCCAGAGCCATGCACATAGTAATAAATATGAAACAAGGCGAATACGAATCCGGTTTTATGGGGCAGTGAATGGAATGGAGTGGGTGTCCTAACGATGACGGTCTGCCCCAGCCAGCGACGGGAAATATCGAATACCCGGTGTTTTATCAATTGCCATATCGCGTGCTCAGTCTAGCAAAAAATGTGTATATAAAGCAACATATAAACGTGTATTTTCGGCAAATGAATGTAACGAAAACGAAATTGTTGCGAGTGGTTTGGACGGAACAATGAACTCTCCTCCCCTGGAGAATATGTGTGAATTGTTTGGCTAACAAGAAACCTGATAGCGACCCTCGTGATCCACACACACACACACATACACACAAAGGAGCCCTTTCTGAGCTACGAATGGCACGGGCCCATTTAGGAATTCGCCATTTTACTATTTCGCCATTGATGGTAGCCATAAGCCATTTGCTCTTACCGTTTGCTGCTAATCGAAGTTTATGTTTTGCATTCTTGTAACCGCTATTCAAATCCAATTCAAGCTGGGAGACAAGGCCTCTGCCACGCCCACTATCGACCTCCGGCCCCCATGGTTCTCGGAGTAACTATCACTATTGTATGGAATATATTGTATGTTCTCATGTTGCGACTGTCAGTTTAATAAAAATGAACTGTTTATGTTAATAAATGAGCTCACCGGTTTATGCCGGGGTGGAGTTGTAAGGGACTCCCCCAGGTGAGGGGTGTATTACATCATTAAAGCAACACCTGTGGTGGTAGTGCTGGTGGTGTGTGTGCGCCATTGGGGGGCAATGGTGTGTGTGTCAATGTCAAGAGGCGCCCACGCATTGGAGCCATCCAGAGGCACCCTCCCCTGAGGCGTCCTAGTCGCTTGGCAAGCAAATTACAGCTAATTAACATTTCTTTTTTTTCAATTTGTGCCACAGATATTTCGCAGAGAATCTACAAAAAAGTTAATAAACTGGGAAAACGATTTAATTATATATGCAACTGATGCAATGTGCGGTGGACCTAAGTGGGACATCAAAGTTTGTTGGCTAAGTGGGCAGTAATATAGAATAATCAAGTATAGTATAGAAATATAGTATAGAAATATACTATAGTGTATTGGTGTATGCCCATTTTATTTGGAATTTTAATTCAGAAAAATATAAATAGGTTTTTTTTCTCAGTGCTGTCAGCTGAAAGCCGACCGTGAGAGTCTTTGCCGCTCTGTTGGGCGTTTAATAGCCGGAAATCTGTCTATTTCCGCTTGCCGTGGCGTTGATTATACTTAATAGATGACCGGCTGGCTGGAGGAGCTCAGCCCTCATCCAGCTCATAGCTCATAGCCTCCGTGCCCCACTCCTCACATCCCACCCCTGGCCACATTCTTCTTTACCTGCTGCTAATTTTTCTTTTCTCTTGCTTTTGGCCTGATACTCGAGTATTAGTCGAGCTGTAATTATGCTCTAATTATATCCCATATGGTGTGTGTGTGAGTGGGCCGGAGTGTGCCTGTGGCGAAAAGAAAAATCTCTGCTCTGATGTAATTACAACCCAACGTGTAAAAAGCTTGAGAGCTGCCTCCTACGTCCGACTGGGGCTTTAATCCCTGTTTTCGTATTTTTTTCCAGCATGAAATGTGCGGTGCTTTTTTCCGCTGTCAGAGACACAATCGGATACCCTTGCATGCGTCTAATAGGGCTGTCAATTACCAGGAAATTATTACAGATAACCGCAAACCGTTTTTCATTTAAACCATATTCAGTGTTGGTTTTTTTTCTCGTTGCAGGTGAACTGAATAATACCAATCAGAAAGTGAAATGATTTAATTGTCAAACAATAAACGCGAAATAACCGGAAAACGATTGATGCGAAAGTAACATTTAATTAATCTTCTCACTTTAACGATACATATCAATCTAGTCTGATTTTCTTTAAAATACTAATTAAATAATACTAATAATAATTACTAATAGAAGTAAGCATAAATAATCCAAATAAATATCAAAGTCTTAAACCTACAATTTCAATTCCAATCCAAAGTAAAGCATTCCAAGCCAAGTTCAAAACAGAAATAAATCTTTCATTAAAGTGACTGTGTGGACGGATGCATTGTAATTGAATGGAAATAACGAATCACGCGAGTTTTTCTATTCCGCCGTAGACGTACCCTTAGCCGTGGCCGTAACCGTATAGCGGTAAATTCCAAATCCGCGTGTGAGCTTTGGCGTGCGTGTGTTTGTGTATGAGTGTGGCGTGAAATCGCTTTGTCATGTAATGTCTTTATGCCTCTCAGCGGATCAAGTGCTTAAACGATAAGCAAAGCAGCTGCCTGGCTCCATTTCGTTTCCATTCCGGATTTATATGCATAAATGAAGGCACGCATGCTTCGAGAGGACCTACAATTCTATCGCACACACGCCAATGGATTAGCTGCAACATAAAAGCACCCAACAACACCCGACAAGGACCCAGGAAAATATACAAAAGTACGAAAAGGAAAGTATACAAGGAATATAGAAAAGCAGCAGGAAGCTGGGATTTGGATTTGGACTTGACGGCGTCCTCGGCATGACGTCAACTGTGTGCAAATGGGCAAGCAATTAAGCCGTTAACGATGTGCGCGCTCTCAAAGGTCCCGCAGCCAGATACGGATACTCTAGTGGGAAGCCAGTCTCAGATACAGATACCCAACCAAGTTCGAGTCAAAAGCTCCGCAGTAGAGATAGCAACCTTTACGAGCATAAGCGAACCCATGAAAAATGCATTCAGCCGTCTTGTGTCCAATGTCGCTGATTAATTCCAAGTAAGTTGATGAGCTTTTGCTTTTTACGCCCTTTCCTTTACGATACCACTCTGGGGCATTAAGGCTTTACGAGAGTTTCTGGGACAAAAAACAGGCAGACAGTTAATTTCTTGTAATCATCACAGTTTTTAAATAAAGTCCTTAGTTCTTGGTATAGTATAGCTTTATGTTCTCTGTCAAGGTGGATCAGTGGAGTGAGGACCAACAAATCGTAGAACTTTAACATTTTCCGCACATTACAAAACTATTAATTATTCATAACTGAATTGCTATTCAAACATTTTTATACAAAAGCTAACAAACAATTTCCAACAATTTATTTTATTGCCTTCACTGAATGCATCCAGATCTCGTCCATGGAAAAACAACATCATTTTGAACCCATAATAAATTCTTATCCTTTATGCTCTTGCAACCAGAACAATCAAACGATTTTCCGTAAAATGCTTCCCGTTCTATACATATACATGTAATTTCTGTTTTTAAAATTAGATTACAGACATTTGCCTGTGGCTAACGTCCAAAATGGCAAGCATACTCTTCATAGCTCATCAAAAATGCGAACGAATTTATAAAAAGATAGCAACGTGCCGGCAGGAAGGGGAGTTTTGGTTTTCGGCTGCTGTTTCTGGTTGGGCTATTATTGTCAGCTCGCTGGGTTGTGCTAAAAATACAACATCCAAAATTATTTTTGAGGGAAGACAAACGAAGTGAACTAAGGCAGGCAGACTGGCAGGAGGTCTCAAGGTCTATATGGTACTTCCATAGAAAGTCTGTATGAATTGTGTGCGGTGAGTGGACGTGGCATTTTGTTTGCCAAAAAATCGGACAGCCAAACAAATACATGCATAGCTTGAAAGAGAAATCTTGGCAAGCCGGCTTCGGAAAGTCATCTAATTCTCTCAATTCAAACACTTTTGCCCAAACCACATGTACACACATGGCCAACATCGAAGCTTGTTTGTAGGCAGCCATTGAAAAGTTGGTAAACTGAATGCAAAAAGCCAGGCCGAGTGATGTCTCCACGGTGAGCAATAATGGCTAAGAAATATTTCATATTTAATTATTTCAGAGAATCCCCTAAGTTATATTCTTTAAACATCAATTTTTTAATTTAAAATATTTTAAGATGGAAATTGTTAGTTGTTAAATGACTTATTTGTCATTTTGGAAGCAATTAAGAATAAGAAACAATAAATGTAAACTTATAAACTTTTCTGGATATTTGATTCCATATCCCTAGACCAAGTATACAGGATCAAATTAATACTGTGATTTTTCTGCAATCGCTCCTCAGTACCATTCAAAATTGGAATAAACTGTTATATTAATTACTCTTGATTTTCATTTTTTTCGCTCAGAAAATAGTTATTTTTTTTTTGCTAAGAGAACAATCATTATTGTGCGATTTTTAAAATAATAATTATTATTTAAGATCCCTGAACTTTTAGTTTAAAGCCTTAGTTTTTTAATAAATTTTTCTCTCTGTGCTGGTAGAATTCAAAGACATGAAGGAAGAAGCGAAAGCCAAGAGCTCGGCCTAAAACAGGCAATTCATAGGCAGTCGGCCTGCCAGCTCAGATTCAATGGCGCTCATTCACCGGCTTAGAGACACACACAAGCGCTCATAGGGAAAGTGTGTGGCGTACACATATGGGCTTAGAGGAGGATTGAGGGTTGGGGCATAAATCAAGCAAACACACACACACAAACTAGCTGATGGTGGGAGGTTCCTTGGCCGCCTTGGGCCGCCCACCAATGCTGCAGCCGATGGCGCTTAAAGGCATTTTCGCAAAAGTTTTTGACTTGAGCATTTCAATCGCTTGTTTTATTGCTCACATATTTTATGCCGTTTATGCTCAAAATTCAACATGCGCGACTCCGGCTTCTCATGAACACATACAAACAGTCACACACACACTTACACATGAAAGGAGTGCTCCTTGCCTTGTGTCTGTGTGTGTCCTGCGGCGTTGAACAAGCAACTCTTGCCAGCGTGCTGAGGAAAAACCGCAATGCGGCACATTATGCGCGCTGAAATTCCCTCAAGTCCCTTTCATTCCCGACTTTGGCGCGAAGGAAAAAAGGGAAAACGCAGTCGCGAAAGAAATGCGCAGCCCACGCCCTCCCCATGGGGGCGTGGCCGCAGTTGGACATGGCTATTTGGTTGCATTTTCCTTTCTACATTTTCCACCCACTGATAAAGTCGGGAGCCTCCGGAGTATTTGGTTTGCGGTTTTCCTCTCTGTCCTCGCTCTGCTCCTCTCCGTTTGCCAAACCAGAAACCTGGAAAAAAACATAGCTAATTAATGTTTTTATGCGTGAAAATGGATTTTAATTGTGCACCTGCTGTCGTTGACGTTGCGGTGAAGTAAATATTAATATTGCCTTTGTGCGTTGACATTGCGCATTCGCCCCGTGTGCTTTGCAGCGAGCTCTTCTGCTGCCGACAGCTTGGGCCTGAGCTCGGGGCTTTCCACTTTTGATTGAAATGTTTGTCAAGTTTATTTGCCGGGGGCTCCTTAAAATGATTTGGCAGGAGCTGTAGAAGTAGCAGCGCCAGAACCAGTGCCTGGCAATCATGAAGCCAGGCAACAAAGTAAACACTTTTGTGAGCAAAGATGAGATGAACTGGGGCATGGGATCCGACCATGAGAAAGGACTCGAAGCCAGCTCAGCACATACGGCCTTAGATTGTTGGTTCAATTAAGACAAAGCTTCTCTCCCAGGTCGACTCGCACGCTCGCTCACCCACATATATATTGATTTTTATTCACTAATGAAAAGTGAACATAAAAAGCAAAAGACACTTAACCCTTTTATTGAATCGGCCACGCAATCTGCCGATGACGTCAGATAGTCACTGACTAACTGACAGACTCGCCGAATGAATAGGTTACTGACTGACTGACAGACTGGCTGACTGAAGGACGCACTGAATGACGGACGGTGCTGGTGACTGAGTTTCCTGACAACTTGGGCAACAGCTTGCTTCAATGCCTCCCAAGTGCTCCTTCCTCATCCACCGGTACAAAAAAAACACTTTAAAAACAAGACACTGACACACTGGGGAGTTTGTAATTGCACTGATCCAGAAGTACCACATGTCGGATACGTAATTTTCAAGAGCCTCCTCAAGGCACTAAGCATAATGTCTTTCATCTTTGTAATTAATGTATTCCCAAAATTCCAGTATTCCAATTGATTTATTGACTCCACTTGGTTTTTCGTTCAGTGCACCTAAGTGTCAGTGTTCGTGTGGGTGGCATTCGTGTCTGACTGCCTCTCGAAGCGCACACATCACGCCTCTGGTGGACTGGCAAGGGGCTTTTAACCCACATAATAATTACTGTACCCAAAGGCTGCCACGGTCGAATGCGAATGCGAAAACTTCGAGTCGATAATTGCAGTGGCTGTTTTGTTTTCCTTTTTTTTTTTGGCTGTTTGCCGTAAACGATTGTTAAATATCAGTATTTGCACGGGGTGTCTTATAATCGGCTGCACTACTAATTGCTCCCGCCGTGCCACGCATCAGTGGCTCTGAGTTCCTTTCACATATATTTCCTTTTTTGGATTTCGTTTTTGGTATTTGGATATTTCGCATTCGCGATTGAGTGAGTAAGCAATGCGCGGTTGGCTGCATGTGCCACTTCCGCTTGATAGCGTCATGGTTCCGGATCCGTATCCGCATCGAGTGGTTGGGGTGTTTTTCCACATTCCAGGACAGCTAGGACGACAACGCTGCACTGAAAGGGAACAACGTTTGCGTGTCATTCGGGCGTTAGTCGGAAAATGCGTTTGTTTTGATGGCTGAGGGACAGTGAGGAAATGCCTCTTTCGGCATTTGTTCTGTCGTGGCATTATTACTTGTTTGTCTGTGCCGGGGGTTGCCGGGTTGCACGCCAACATCCACGATATCCCCACGACTATTAATAGCCGGCCGGCTTTGCATGCCAATTTCTCTAATTCCCAATTCCAACAATTTTTCTTAATTTTTTAATAGCTTCGGCAACATAGAATATTTGTTTAAAACGGCGAATTCCCCGAAACGCTGAAATGTAGGCAACACTTTAATCTCCAACTCCCCAAGGAGGGGGAGAAATTTTTTTGCGCTTTGCGAAATGCATTTAGTATGCAAACAAAATGGGTTCAAAACTGTCGTTATTTATGCAAACGTAACTTCTGCTCTTTAGAAATTATTATTTCGCTCCATTCACATTCGCAGGCTCGGCGCTGTGGCCCGTTGTTTCTCTTGCTGTTGCCAGTTTGGTTTGCATTTCCGTCTTTATGTTTGCTCGCTGCCAGCACACACCGCACCCGCACTCGCACTTGGCCAAACTCTCAATGCACACACTCGAACTCACACACTGGCAGGCCACACGGAAGCAGAGACGCATAATGAGCGGCCGGAGCATTTGGCCCGCTTCCTTCCTTCCGTCTTGTAACATTTAGCTTGTCCTGTATAATATGCTGTGTGCTGCAGCCTTTATCCTGTGATGCTTTAACCCGTAATAAGCTTAAACACCAAAGGGCACAGGAAGAAAAATATTATGTTTCCACTTTTTTTTTTAGATACTTAACGTTGTATTAAACAAAGTACAAGTTTTCGTACGAATGCCTTAAAGATATCCAGATAATAAGCAGATCACGAATAAGTTTAGCTATTTTATTGATTTCCACAGTGCTTTAAGGCTTTCATCCTGGTTCAATCAATTAAAGCCAAAGACTTTGTGCCGTGTGCCGGGCAAATAAAGAGAAAAAACGTATGTATAACGACCATTCACGTGGGTCGGGTGTTCGGGGACAAAGCATGGCGCGCCGTCACCAAATGAATGGCCAACTGACAGGCATCTATTAGGTCAGGAGAGGTGAGAGGCTAGCGGTGAGGGGTCCAAGGGGGGAGTGACTGGTCTGGCTAATTTGCCACAGGCCTGTGGCCATTGACTAGCTGGTGGGTCGCCTGTGTTGTCTGCAACTGATGGAGTTGGGGCAAATTATATGGCACGGGCATCATCAACCAGTCGCCATCTCAACAATCACTTTCCAAATATGTCAACATAATTAATTTTCAATTATTTCAGTGGCATTTGCCGCGATACACACTCCGGCGTCCCACCACTACGCCACTCCAGCGCTCCAGCTCCCCAGCTCTTCGGGACTTGGACACTCGGAACAGAGCTAATTGGGTGGGGCCCGGAGGTTGGCTGGCTGGGCGTAGTCTATTATTATTAATAGCAGAGTTCGCTTTGTTGGGCGACCCTCTGGTGTCACTTAGTATAATTGAGCGGCATTTGATGGGAAATAATTCACAATCCCGCTGGCTTACAATGGGCAAAGTAAATTATTTTTGATGTTCGTGGTGATGTTGATCGATTAATCACGAAAGCAAATGCCAATATATAGTTTTTCCTTCCCACAACCACCTAGAGCATAATTTGCTCGTTGACCCATCAAATGGCGCGACCCTGACCCCAGCCAATGAAAGCCGCAGAAAGGTGACAAGTCTGTGGTTTTCTCACAGCTCTGTGTGAGCCTGTTTGTATTTGCCACTTAATGGCAGGCCATCAATTTGGGCCTAGAAACAGTGGCGGCAGGCCTCGTCTCTCACAGCCGAGTCAACAATCTTCATTTCGAATTTGAAACGTGCTTTTAGGGGCGAGGCCATCACCGAAAATTAAATTGAAGCTTCAAAGACCTTTTTATCACCTGGCGTTAATCAAAATTCAAAACCCGACAAATGTTGCGGAAGTAATGAGAAACGCTTTGTGGGGCTTCGTATCGGATTGGTTCCATTCCAGCCGGCTGGCTCGTTTATCGGCCGGATCCGGATTCCGAATTCCGCATTCCGGATTCCTGGGTAGTTGGTTTAATCATCGCCTCCGGGTTGCGGCGTCAAACCGCAGTGTTTCTCAAAGCTATTCTCCTTGTGTCTCTCCGTCTCCATCGCCGTCTTGGAATGTCCTTGCCGTTTCTCCTTGTCTTTTGCTTTGCTTTCCGTTTTGCATAATAAATGTCACAGCTCACGAATGGGAACGAGAATGAACTACAATGGCAATTGGAATGAGCAGCAGCAGTGGGAGCAGAGAGCAAAAAGCACAAAAGCAAAAGCAAAACAAGTCGCTTAACAAGCAGTCGAGCAACTACTTATGCTCAGGTGGAACTCAGATCCACAAAGAGAACAAAAAATGGCAGGTGAAATGTTTTTTTTCGCAGGATGAGACTCAGAGATACCTGGTAAACAATCAAAAACATTCAAGTAGGAAACTTGTTCAAAGGCTTTATGGAAAGGACTACAATTCGGATTTCTTTTCTTCCTTATAAAACTATAAAAATATAAGTCTACAAATTGTTACATTTTTATTAAATATGTTTTATTTTCTTCTATTAAACGGCTTAAGATATAGAATTTATAGACAATAGCAAGACAAATCTCCTTTTCCCCACTAAAATAAGGTTTCTCATAAAATTTGAGAAATAAGTGGGTTTCCATGTAAATAAAAGAAGAGATAATAAAAGTTACGCACTTGTTTATCTGAATAAAAAATACATAAAGAAAAGTATGATTTTAATACTCCACATGCAGTAAAAATTGAATTTTTAAACCAAAATAAATAAGTGACATCTCTGCATTCCGATCAAGAATGTTCATTTTATTATGCAATAAAAACATGTTTGTTGTCAGGCGTGTAACTCTTAGATGAATGCAGTACTCCCAAAAAACATAATCGTATGTTATACGGTATAAAACGGAAAATGGCAGAAAAGGAATCTTAACCGGAATTATTCATAATGTTCAGGAGGCACGCATACATTTGCATTTCACGGATGTGAGTGTCTTTATCGAGACAAGGGGCAGCGACGGGCGGGACATTAACATGCCGGCTGAAATAGAACCATTGCGGATGACAGGGTAGCCGGAGATACAAGATTGGGGGGCAACCTCGATACGGGCCCAGCCAAGCAAGTCATTCAATTTAGCTCCCAGACACACTTACACACGGACACACACACACACGCAGCGCACAACGCAAGGACACCAGTAGCAGATATACACTAATAAAAGTGAAAAAGGACGTGGGCAACGCTCGTGGAATTTCAAACATGTTGCATCTCCGTCAGCAGCTCGCAATCAGACGAAAACTAAACGTGAAGTGTTTGGAATAGAATGGAAATACTGCCAGCGACATGAAAACAGAGCAGAAACAGGACAAAACAGGACGAAACAGGAAGCGAAACGTTCATAGGAATCAGCTAGGCAAACAGAAGGGCGCCCGAAAGGAGCCAACAAGGCTAAAAAAAATAAATAAACATAAAAAATTCCAGCACAACAAAAGGAGACAAATAATTAAAGTAAAAAGTTTCCTTGCATCTGTTTACTTATCCTGAATTCCTTTTTTTCAAATTACACTTCTCAGCGGTATCATGTTTCAAATAAAATTGTCAGCTCGGAGTCATAAAGAGTCATAGTGAAAAAATACAAAAATTGATGTATATTTTACCGTAACAATTTTAATAATATAGAAATTTTTAAAATTTATTTTATTTTTTCTTTTCAATTATTATTAAAGAAACATTTAAAGCTATATTTAAGCCCGAATGACTTTTATGTAGAGTGTAGATGAAATATAAATCAAGAGTATTTGTCTTTCGTGAAGGCATTGAAAAGTTCATATTTTAGCACAGACTTTATTCATTTCACGTTGATTTGGCGGGTCAGAAACTTTTATCAGTCAAAACGCCCAAGAAGCACTCATCAAGGTCAAAACGTCGACGGCTCTGTCCTGGCGCTGCTGGAGCCGTTGTGCTCCATTGTCGTGGTTCGGTGTATGGGTTCGGTTCCGGAAAATTTCCTTTTTCTTATTTTTGTATTTTTGGTTGCGGCTTGTCTGCCTCGCCTGACTGCCTTTGACAACGGCTCCAATGACTCGATACCCGGCGAATGGGCATTGGAAATCGACGGGCAGAGGGACGCTTGGAAACCGCGTCTTGGGTTCAGTGTTTATCGGCCGGTCGACAAAGTAATTTCTTAAAAAAGTTTACCACCATAAAGTCGGGGCCTAGGGCCGAAAGGGTCGAGAGTCCGCAACGAGTGTCAAGTGTTATTGACGATTTGTTGATGATGCTGCACAAAGAGTGGGGTGAAAAACCAAAGGAGGGTATGAGAATGGAAATTGTGGACTAGGACTAGGCTCATCCCAGAATCCTTAGCCGTAACTTGAGTGATGGCACTGACCACTACAAAGTTGTCAGTTGTCTGCTGTCCTAGTGTCATTTTCTACTCTGGCATATGCTTAGCATACAAACGGAATATTTTGTTCTGCTTTTATACAGCCTTCAAGGTATTTTGTTTTTCAATTTTGGGATTAGTCTAAAGAAATGTAAAATTCGGTAAACAGTAACTACTGCCTTAAATCATATTTGAGGCACATAATTAATTTAATTTGATTGATTTTTATTGTATATAATATATATTAAAAATTAATAATATAAGTTTGTTATAAAATAAGTATAAATAGATAAGTTTTCATAAACAAAACGAATAAAGTTCTTTGAACTAAAAATATAGTTCTTTAAAGTTGTACAGTTCTTCAATGAAAATTAGCCTACAAATTAGATTTGTGTTTGTTTAAGAATTGAACACACAAAATAAATATAGTTTTAGCTCCTCTTAAACAGTACTAATTAACTGTTAGATATCCCGGTGTTTACAAGGATACTTGTCACAATAATTAAACAAAAAACAGCGATTGGAAATGTTGTGAAATGAATATCTATTGGGTAGCATTTCAATATACATTTAAAGGATCTTTTGAATAATTCCATAGATGAATGCATACTGTGCTATTTGCTTGATGAATGGCTCTTACAAAGTCCTTTTTTGACCAGTGTTAGGACCAGGTTAGGACCGGGATAGGAAAAAGCATGGGCAACAGCAACAACTACGTCCAAGGTAAACACGCAGGGCACGAAACATCTTTTCACTGCGATAAGAGAAATATTTCTCCATTCAGTCAGACACGAGGCACGTAACAGTTTTATCTCTTATTCAAAGTGCTGGCCTTGCCTTGTAGGTTTTTAGGGTTTTCGGTGAGGTGGGTGAGGTCTGGCGGGAGCTTTAGGTGTAAGTAAAGTTCTGGCAGGCAGTAAGCCGCCGCCCAAAGAAAACTTTTCAAGTGCTGAGCAATAATCAGAAAGGCTGGACGGAACCTACGCCCCCTGGATTTGTTCGCTGCTTCGGGAAATGCCCTTTGTCGTCGCCGGCGTCGTGGTGGAAAAGTTTTCCGTGTTTCGGGCATTGCTTAAATGGGTTTATGGGTTCATTTGCAGTTGTAATAGGCGTTGAAATGCTGGGGATTGCGGCCCTTGTTTTGTTTCTTTTGTTCTACCGGATTCCGTATACTGTAATCCTTAGCCCACATTCCGTATTCGGTTCTCCTAATTCGCTCCTTCATCTCCTTGATGGGCTGCAAATGAAGGCTAGCGACGAAGTTAATTACACTTTGACCCTCCGAATGGCACGCAACCTTTTTGTCCAGCTCATTTTTTGTAATTTTTGTTTATGGCTCATCATCAATTTCGGGGCCTGGACTTGGGGAAAAACTTTAGAGCACATAAACAGTTTTGTATTTCAATTAACCGAATGGACACCGCCAGCAAATCAATCGAAAGTGAATCATGAGCTGCAAACGACTCCGACAAGGATTCCACATTCACAACAGGCTCGACGACGACGGCAACGGCGACGAAATGAATCAAATCAAATATTTATTGTTTTCGATCCAATAAATTTTTATCACTCACCAGGGGTGGCTGGCGAATGGCCAGCAAACTGGGCCAGCACTGCCGTGGGCGTTGGCGTTGGAGCGTGGGTGTGGTAGGTGAAAAATATATCCAAGTGACAACGCGTCGTTGGCGACAGGACTCAGTCACTTTCACTTATCTGGGGAAAAGCGCACAAAAATACAAAAAAAAAAAAAACGAAAATAATAATCATAAAATGGCGGGTGAAATTCGCAAATAAATACAAATACAAATCAAACCTCCCTTCTGCATATGAGTAGGATTCGGGGGCTTTCAGAGGGAGGGCTTTTTCTGGCAGGGTGTTTATGCGTGAGCCGAAAATGCGAGCATAAAGAATTTGCAATTTAAAAGGGATTTACTGCGCCTCGTAAAACAAACACAATAAAAGATCAAACGACATGACAGGCTAAGGCCTGGCGTGCCCTGACCTCAGACCCTCCTGACACCGCCCTGCCTGCGGCTGAGGCAAAATGTCAAAAGGGCTGCTGCGAGTGTGCGACGACATCAAGGCTGGATAAACAACAGACACGAGCCGAAGATGACAAAATAAAAGTAAAGCAAAATTTGGTGTGACAACTTTGCAGGCAACGAGATCGAGATGGATATGACAGGACCTTCGTATATGTATCCTCTCCCAAGCGAGCGTGCGTGTGTCTGTGTGGTGAATTGTTTTTCCTTAGCTTCAGCTTCAGCTTCATTTCCAGTTGCCAGCCAGCCCCAGCCAGCCTGCCAGTCTGACTGCCTGCCTGCCACTGTTGACGTTTTAATCGAATCAATCCGGCAGCCGAGCGTGCCGAAAAAAGTTATAAACTTGTTGGCAGTTGAATTGCGAGTTCATGTTCTCCTCGTTGCTTTGTGGTTTTTTGCTGGGGGTTACAGGTTGCGAGTTGCGAGTATTCACATGGGGATGCTGCTTCTCTATTTCTATCTAGCAAGCTAATTTACGCAACAATATAAAAGTTGTTTGCTTGTTTTCCTATTTGAGCACTGAGCTGCCTAAAATCCAATACGATGTTCAAATGAAAATTACAGGTCAGGGCTATGATTTGATATTTGGAGCTTTTGAAAGGGCGGCTCTTAAATTGTATACATCCCATGACTGCTTTAATTCCTCAAATTACCGAAACTCCATAGAAATTTTATAGATTTCATTCAATCGATATCGAAATTAAATCAGAGCCTCAGAGTTCTTCTAATTGGAAATCTTGAAAATCCGCTTTGCTTAAATGGAAAATGAAATCCAAACAGTCTTTGCTGCCGATTTCAAAGATTAAGCTAATGTGTCAAACGCAAAGGAAATTCAATTTTAATTGACAATTCATTGAGTTTTGGTTTCCAATTATTTCTCCTGCCTGCCGCAGAAACTCTGAGAAAACAAATGTCAAGTGGTTTACATCGAACATGTCTGAGTGCGTGTGTTTCGTGGGGAGCTTATTTGTAATTTAATAAGCTTGTCTGTAATTATGCAAAATAAATAAATTAGAAATTGGCAGACGCCGAGGACGATGTGGCGTTGGCTGATGCGGAAGCAACTTTTCATCCAGTTATTTCCATCGCTCAGTGGCACGCTCGGGTAAACAAACTGCAGACATAATCCAATTAATGTCGAATTTAAATGCTCGAGACGATTTGGCGAACAGGCTGACAGCCTGACAGGCACCGAGCCAGCGAGAGCAGCTCATCTCATCTCGATTGGCCATCGAGGGACAGTCGCGGGGCCGCTGGTGGGGCCGCAGATTGGGGGCGGCCACCGATTCACATATCAACTTGCAACAGCCACAACCGCAACGTGCACAAGTTACTCCTGGGAACGTGGTGGCAGAACGAAACTTTTTCTGCGACGCAGATAGTTTTTCCTAACAGCTTATGTGAGTGTGTGGGGGCTGCTCGGGGGGCGTGTCCGCAAGCTGACTCTATACTCTACTCGGCACGTAGACAGCCTCTCATTCAAAAAGGGCACTGAGAGAAAAGTATGATCAACGATTTAAAATATTAGCACTGAATTATATTTGAAGTATACCAAATAGGTTAAAAATTAATTAAATTAATAAACTTAAAAATCATTAAACGAATAATTTATAAATATATAAAACTAAATAGTAATAATTTATTACAAAGTGAAATCGTTCGAAATCAGTAAAGACTTAATTCCTAGTTTTCTGAAGTGAAAAAAGGTAAAAACATTTTTACTCTAATGACCAGAATTAAAGAGTTTTTATCATTAAATTTAAGGCTTAATAACCCTTGATCAAAACAAATATTAAATATTCTTAAAATGGAATTTTTCTCAGAGTCCTTAAATCCCAAAACGTGACCACCATTTCCATGAATACTAAATTACTTGGTGCACTCAAATTGAAAATTTGTTATGGTGCTTATTTCCTCAGTGAGCATGTGAGGGCCGTTTTTGTGGGTGGAAGTGTAGGTAATGCGTCATGTTCAAGTTTATCGCTTGGGCCCCGAAATTGCCATACTGGGGAAAAAAGAGCAGCAGCAGCAGCAGCACGGATAGGGCAGAAAGTCCTATCCGGGCCCTGACGAGACGTGAGACGAGAACTGAACGGAAAAGAGCCGAACGGAACGCGTCTGATGGCTGAGTTGTGACCAAATCGGGTAACCAGTTCGGGGATTAAGCCATGGCCAATGTCTGACACTTGGATGGCCCAGAGGGGCCTCGGCGGGGCTACATCGTTGAGCATGTGCCAATGTGCTGTTAGTAATGGAACCGCAAATTGAACCAGCCGAGATGGTGAAAACGGAAACGGAAGCTCAGACCCCTGCCTGCAATTTGCAGCCAGCGACTAGCTGAAAATGCCTGCTCATCGCTTTGATTCGGAAAAAAATCAAACAAAAACTGAAAATAGATAACATATTAAATGCATTAGAGGCCCGTGTGTGGCGGAGGGGACTAATTAGATTTCCCTTCCATCTGATTTGAATTAAATGGCTGAGTGATCGACTGAATGAGTGCACAAAAACCGGAGCATATGGGATGCGCTCGCACATTTGATTTCATTTAGATTTTGATTTTGTGTTTGGGCTTTTGGGTGGAAACTAAATGGCGGAAAGGCTCCACCCGAGCGTGCTAATTCACCGGAGTCGAACGCGTACCGTTCACATGCTCGGATGCCAGTGTGTCCTGCTCCCTTTGGCATCCGCCACCTGCCACCACATCGGTCTGGAGGACTGTGGCTAGTTTGTCGCCGCGAGCTCTCACCTGCCTCAGCCTTATGCTTCAGTTCAGTTGCCTGGCTTCACACGGACACACGCACAGACCCACATCTAGACACATACACGCATAACAAACGCACACAAGCCACAGAAATTGTCGTTCTGTGGCTGCTTTGTTTTCGTCCTTGCCACTTGGCTTTTACTTTGCTTTTTACTTGTAGCTTTTACGTTGTTGCGGTTGCTTTGCACTGCAAAAAAAGTAAATAAAAATAAATATTTACTTGAGACGCATGTTTTCGTGTTTTGGCTGAAAATGAATGCCATTTTTCTTAAGAATGTTTTCTGTATTGAAATCAAATAGTACAAAAGCCCTTATATAGAAAAATTTTGTGATCGGGCATATTTCTCAAAATTTATATACAATATGTCGGTTATTTTCCATTACACTGAAAGAATTGCTGGTAGTTTTTCTTTAATCAACAAAATCACAGAAAAATTATGCAACGATTTGTGTTTGTGTAAAGGACCTTTGTTGTCCGGGCAACAAGATTTATGCAAAACGCATTTATTGTGGTCTCAAGCACTGGCAACAGTAACAACATGAATCCTTGCCGCTCCTTGGCCGATTGTTGACTTAGCGGTTGCCAGTGTTGGCCCAAAGACTCTTCGCCACTTTAATCACTCAGATGCTGGCCGCTCATAAAATTAAATACCCACTTAATGCCGGACCCGAATGTCGGTCCTGTCAGCGCTCCTGCCAGAGTACAAAACTAAACAGAGCTCTGGGCCTCGCCGCGAAGGAAGTTGTAAATGTGCTAAAAAGCAAGATGAATTGCTGGTTATTATTGCCAACTTCATTTGCTATGCACTCAAATGGGCCTCTCCTAACTGGGCCAAGAGCCCCAAGAGCAGAATGAGGCCAATCTTAAAGATGCAAAAAACATTTTTGAAAAAGAAGAAGGCGCAATTTTGAGAGGGGCCAGCAATTAAACCGACCTGGCCTTTTGGTCGACTGCGTTACAAATGAATATTAATTATGTATGGCATGCTAATTCCGCGGATCCATTAATCACAATTATAATTTATGCCGTTGATTTTGCAGTTGCTGCTGTTGTTGTTGTTGTTGTTATGTTTTCGCCTTTTTACGTGCATTAATTTTCACATTTTTATCGAGCAATCGCCACTGGCACTTGGCTGCCTCTATCTCCGGCCATGCCCCTTTTTTGTTGCCATTCTGGCTCATTAGCATTCGCATGGATAATAGAAATTTAAGTTGTAAAATCAATAAAGAAGCACATTAATTATTACAACAAAAATGGGCATAATGGCAACAACTACAATGCAATCACGCGACACTAATAAATCCCCTGGGATATGTGCAAATCTGCGAATAATTAATGTGTGAACTCGAAATGGCATTCGAAATGGACTCATACCATTATGGAGATTATAATTGCATGAGGGCTGGTGGGACACGCGTATTAACAGAAGCATTAGCCAAAGGCTAGAATAATCGGTTATCATTAATAACGAAATGTATTCTATTAACTTAATTAGGGAATAAATTAGGGACAAAGTAAAAGGATGGGAGTCACAGAACCCTTTTTAACTTTGGTTTTGATTTGAACAAAATTGGCGCATTCACCCGTCCGTGATTGCTTTTATTTAAAATACACATCTCATTTTATTTATGGCAGACTAGTTTTCCTGTCAACTTTGGCCCCTATCAAAATATGCATAATTTGCAATTTACATTTTGAAACATATTGAAAGATGCAGCCACTTGTCTGGCTGCTAACTGGCTCATAATTGTTCTGCTTACATTTGGCATTTGTTATTTGATTTTCTGCCATTTCATTATCTCTTCCGTAGATACCAAAAAAGCAAGTTTCAGAGTGACCCGTTTTCCCTTTGACAATTATTCAGATGTTCGCTCCAATTTCAATAATTAATTGAACAAATTTCACATCCCCCTCTTTTCTGTTTTATTTTGTAGTTGAACTACGGAACCGACGTCGTCCTCTGATATCTGGATTTAATTTGAGCTTCAACCAAATGACAACATGCTGAAACCGTCGCTGGCCGTGATTATCGGAATTTTTTATTTAGGTGAGTCCCACGCATATCCTATCTGGTCGGCGTGTATTATTAATTACACTCGTTAAATTGAATCTCGACATGCGAAATATGCGAGCGAACGAAAGTTAATTAATCAGATTTTGCCCGGTAAACGATTTGTGTTCAAAGTGTTTTTGCTCATTAACTCGATTCGATTCGACTGGAATCAATGCGAATCGAATCGAGCGTTTCGTTTCCATTCGATTTGCGTTGAGTGCCAATTGCAGTTTTGATGGATTTTTGTAAATTTATTTGATCCCCTTTGAGCCATAAAATGATTAATTCAATCGGTATTTATTCACTTACGGGAATTGCATTGAAAAAAAAAATATATGTACAGTTTGAGAAGTACTAGAGCTTTTAAAAGCGAACTGACGGTTTATTTCTGCAATATCCTTAGAAGCATCAAAGCAAGCAGTGCAGAGAAATTTGTTTGAAAGCTTTCAAGGATACCAAGTTCAGCGATGAACTGATTTTCGTATAGTGCTTTCTTCTTCCAAAAGCCCGAAATTTGTATCTTTCAGCTTTTGGAAACCCTAAAGCAAAAAGCTTTTTAAAGCCAAAAAGTCCTTTGGGCAAGTGTGCTAAAATATAACTGAGCTTTTAATCCAAGACCAAGAAAAGGCACTTTAGTATATCCTTCATCCTGTAAATAAAAATGAGTATTTAACGTGTCAAAATGTAAATATCAAATCGCGAATTATTACACAAAGTGGTTGTTAAATTTATTAAAAGTCTGACTGTCCAGGGACCGTAATTAGTCATCGGCAAAAACCCCTGATAGCATAACTTTAATCGCCTTTCAAATCGACGGTCCCCGCCATTAGCAAATCCTCAAAAGGCAGCGCGGTAAAAACCAACACATAACGGCAAACTATAATTATGTTTATCTTAATTATATTGCGTGACGTAAGTTTCTTATTAACCGGCCCAGCACAAAGTCACAAAGTCAGCAACAATTTACCATGTTTATGGGACGGCGGGTCGGAAAAGCAGCAAGGAATTATTATTACATGCAGGTGGCAAGGACTTCGGACTAGGACACCCACTCCCCCGAGGAGTCGCGTGAGCAATCACAGCCAGAAGTCCGAGCCAGCCAGACCAGAAAGTGGCCAAAAGCTACCAAGTGGCGCCTGCCTTTTGTTCGCCTTCTTGGGGGGGAGGAGGTCCCTGGACTTTATTTGCATATAAAACGTATGATGACCGATGGCAGGGGAGGGCGCCGAGGGGGGTGGTGACACGCGTCTCTAATGCGGCACACAATGGTGAGGCCACAACAATTGCCAAGGCGGCTTGTGGGGCTCTTGATTTGAAGCGCCTTGCAGCGCCGAAAAGTATGCTAAGAAATTAAGCACATTGGCCATTTTCATTTGCGTGCCACCACGGCGTATGCGCAATGCTAAGAAAATGCTTCCAGTCGCTCCGCGCGACACACGCAAAACAGAAAATAAAAACTGCACGTCATTACCTTGATTTGTGGCCACTTTTGAGTCCAACACCCCCGCTCTGGAGAATACGTATGTAAGTCCTAGCACTTACTCAAGTGCTTAGTTCAAGAAAGCTTGGTTCATCATTTATGCTAATCAAAAGTCGGCCCGCTATCAATTTCCCCGTTTTAAGACCTGCTCATCGATAGTTCAAGTGTCCCGAGTGGCGATAAATCAAAATAATTAAGTCGCTTTAAATTGGAGAGTCTTGGGGAGCAAAGTGACTGGCATTAACCAAACTCCCAAGTGGGGCTAATAAGCTTGAGACAGCGCTAATTTTACCCTCATTAAACAAGCTGACATGCCAGGCCCAGGCCGAGAGCCACGAGGACCACGACACACAGATTGGTGGCACAGAGTCCTGCTGAAGGTTTAGGAGCGGGCTCAATAAACTCAAAGGGCTGGCCGACCCACCACCCCAGCTCCACGTCGACTGCCTCCACCGCCGTCCCTCCCCATTTCCATGCCAGCAAGCGTCGCCATTTTGGCAGTCATTAACGGCAAACTGCTTCATCATTTAATAACCCAAAAGTGAGCTGGTTAAATGCCTGGGCTCTTTTTGGCCCAAATATACGTACGTATTACGTACACCCCCACGCAGACAAGGGAGCTTGGCAGGCAAGACAGAAAAAATGGGGGAAAGCCGCCAAGGAAAAAAGGCTGAACAGAGTGGCACAGAACATGCCACACTTATTTTTATAGATTTCATTTTAACACCGAAAAAGGCAAACGCATGGAAACTTAACCGATGGCGGAACCCCTTCTGCCCTTTTGTCCCTCTTATTTCCCGTCAGCCCCGCCCCGGGCTCGCCCCCGCTTTCGCTTGGCAGAGCCGAGACTACATAAAATTGGCAAGGCGTCAAACAGGCAGAAAAGCAAGGATACCAAGGATGGCCGGGATGGCAAGGAGACAAGGCGGCGCGGCGGCAACAAAAAAGGGTTCATTATGGCAATTTGCTTAAACTCGTGAGCTCTGCTAAGGGAACTTAAACTTTGTGGCTTTTCCTCTTATTTTTTTTTTGACGGGTGGATATATCGTTCTTTCGAGGACTTTAAGTCCACAATGATTTGGGGTAACAAAAAGAGCGCTATCATTTGGGGGTTTGGTTTTGACTTTCGTTTCCCGTGCGTGTCCCGCTCCGAGTTCATAAAATATAATGAAAAGCAAAAAATGATCCAGCTCCTGTGAAAAGTAAACTAAGCTGGCTAATTCTGTCACCTCAGAGGTCACTGCACCCGACGCTGCAACTCCTTGGCATATCCCTGGTGTCGCGAATTTTCCAATATGTGTGCTTAGTGTCGCTTTGTTTGGACATTTCCAAAGAGGGTTTCCATGCTCGACGACTTGGATTTATGACATGATTTTAGTGCAACAGCAGGAGCGGGCCAAGCAACATTTTAATTGGGCTTCGATGGAAGTCGCAGGGGCAACACGCAACTCAATGTCCCGATTGGGAATAGTAAAATATTTCAAAAACCACTTAAAGTCCAGAGCCAGACTAAGTGTAGGCACTCACAACAAAGATGTCGCACGCGAAACAAATATTTCTAATTTATTCAAAAAATATTCTTCTTTCGAATGAAACATTTTTTAGTTATCAAAATACAATAATTCAGAAACGAAAACATAATTAATCGTTTTAAGAATAAATTTCCGGCAATCAACTTGAAGATTTTTTTCCATGCCTTTTTGTAGGCTTTCCGTGGTAGTTTTCTCCAGTTGTCGTCGCTGCGGCCGGAAGTCCTTGGCAGGGAAAAAAGGGAAAGGGAAAGGGAAAGGGAAGGAAAGCGGCTGTGGCGTGTCGAGTTTTCATTTTTCGTGCGTGTGACTCCTGGCAATTCCTAATTATATTTGCGTGTGCATGACCAATTGCGAACCATAGAAAATGCCTCGGCTCTTCAGTGGGCTTTAAAGCCATTTAAAAGGATATTAGCCCTGGGGTGCATCACCAGCAGAGGGTGACAAGGGACATGTGTAGGCGTCACTCGATCTCGGAGCCATCATTTTGTCCTTGGGCCGGCAATGTTGACTTTATTGTCAGCAATATGATTTGTCACCTCGCAGGACATGGCAAACAGCAGGCAGAAAAGAAAGGGGAAGCTTCGCCGGCTTCCTGACAGATGAGTGTCTGCCGGCCTTCGTTTCGTGTCCGCCTTTGTGGTTTCGCCCACCTCGAGTTGGTCGGTGCCTTGATCGATTGCTATTACATCCCGAACCGGGGCCCGAATCCGAAGGATAAAAGGCCACCTTAATGGGTAATAAGTAGATTGCGTGATTGTTCCCAGCAGAGCTCGTCGCATTCTGCAGTGATTGCTCACTTTTCGACACTTTCGGGGACAAGACTTGGCCCGGGGAGACGGGCATTAACTCTTGAGCCTAAAGTGGGCGTCCATTAATCAACTTGGACAAGAGATGTGGACTTTTCTTCGATGGGCGTGTTCCGTTTCGTTTTCGTTTGCATTTTCTATTATTATTATTATGAAGACATTCCGTGTCTAGGCAGTGCGCCTAACTTTTTGTTCATTTCTGTTCTTAGCCCCGGCTCGGCTCCCATGTGTTTGCCAAGTAATTAGTGGCATAAGGCAAAAGTTTTTGATTTGGAGGCGCTTCCTGGGGCCACAAACAAACTACCGCGAAAGTGCCGCTTAATTTGTATTCAAATTAAGGTCAAAGGCCACACACATTCCCGAGAATTTATTCCTTCGGCGCGGCGGCATTTAATCTGGCGAATTTACACATTTATCGCAACTTTCGAATATCCCTTCCATTCGATCTAAATTGTTTTATGCGTTCCGCCTGGCTTCTCCGATGGCAGGTCCTTGCTGCGATATGTTAAGCAGCCAGAATGCGATTCGATTTCCTTTTTGTATCCTCTGTGTGTGTTTGGCGATTTTTAAATTTATTTGGGGGCCTGGCATTCTTGTGACTGTAATTATTTTTCACGCTCGAACTTGCAATTGTTTTTTGTAGCTCGTGTTTCTTTGGTTTGCCATAAATTTAAGGGCCAGAGTGTTTCAATTGTTTTTTGTTTGGTGGGATGTTGGGCTGCTTGGTTCGGGGTGAGTGTTTTGAGCCAACTTGTTTTGCATGAAAAAGTGTCAACAACAAGCGGCGGCGAGTCCTGCAGCCTCGGGCTGTGACACCAAAGCTGACAACACTAATGAACGAGCAATGGGCGCACTTGCCACGCCTTCTTTAGCCACCAACCTGCCGCCTCCCCCGACAACTTTATGGCATTTGTTCTATGCAGTTTTCACCTTTCCTTCCCGTCGCATTCTTTTTTTATGTTTTTAGTTAGAGTTTTTTTCTGTTTTTGGTTTTTGTCGCCCACAACTTTGACATAATTCAGGGCAGGGCTGCCAGGCTGGCCAAAAAATATGAAAGTTTGTGGGTGTCGCTGCAATATTCTCTCTCATTTTTTGCCATTTCCCACGCCTTTGTTGCTGCTGTTGTTGCCGGCAAAAGTTGATAACGAGCAGGTGTTAAAATGTGACCAAGTGTTGGCTGGCTTTTGGCACGCCTACGCCCTCAAACCCCTTCGCCGCCGCCCCCCTGTTCGGCTGCCTTAGTGATTACAAGTTGTTGACACTTTTGCAGTTTGCGGCAACAACTCAACTCAGGCCGGCTCAAAGCGAGCGCCAAAGTTGGCTGTTGGCTGTTGGCTGTGACCATGGCCAACATCCCGCAGCCGCAGCATTTGGGCCAGTCTAGATTTATTTTCAAATCTGCCAACTTTATAGCGTTGCCAGATTTTCTCGCTTAAATTGCCTGACGTTTATTTGTCACATATTTGTTTTCCTTTTTTTTTAAGTATAAAAATATTGTCAAAAGAAGTTTTCTAAATTATTTTTGTTTTGTATTAATTTTTACGGGAAATTCAATTCAAAATAAAATATATTTTTGCAGCTCAAAAAATAAAAAACACCTTGCCTAATACCATAGATAAAATATAAAATAAACATACAATTCTAAATAAAAGGAGACATAAATACTTAAATATACAAATTTGTGAAAATAGTTTTAATATTAAATCATCTTAAACGTTTTGGCAGTTCAATTAGAGTGCTATTCTGCAGGTTTATAAGACTTCTGTATGAACAAAGTTAATATTTTATGATACATTTTAAAAATGTACTATGGCATAAGTTTTACATACAACATGTATGATAATTTTTAAAAACACCTCCCAATAAAGTCCAATTAGTTTCGTACGATTCTCTTACCAGTAAAACTTAATAATTATTTTCTAAGTGTACTTCGATGGTGTGTGCATATTGTGTATGCTACTCGTGGCCTCTATTCTCCTATTTCCCGGTCATATACAAGTTTATGACGCGGGCGTTGACTTTTTAATGAACACGGCAATTTGCCGAAAGGTGAGGATGAAAAACTGAAGAACCCACACTGATACACGCACTTTGGCTGGCGAGGGGGCGTGGCATGGCCTGGCATTTTTGATCAGCCTCGAATATCATTTCACATATCGTTAAAATTCGTTTAGGCGCAGCATACAAATTGCTACATTTCCGCCAAACTTCAAGGCGTTACACGGGACGGGTCCGACCTCTCAACCTCAACCCCAGATTCGACCTTACCGCCCCATCTCCGCCTCCCGCTCAGCCCACCGAGTCTACGTACGACCTTTGGGTGGTGAAGTACTTTTAAAAATATCCTGCGTGCGTCTGCGGTGGGCCTCGTGTAAATTGAATGAAATTGAAAAATTTAACGCAACAGCAATTCCATTACGTTTGCCATGCCAGGCTCATTTTCACCGCGTTTGAGCTTGGCCTTCCCGCCCCATCTACCATCTACTCCTCCCCCACCAATGTTTGCCTTGAAATTTATTCATTACATGCAATTTTTTGCGCCGTCTTCACTTTCGTTTATCTGGGTTTCCTCAACATTTTCGAGCGCATTAGGCTTGGCAATCAGAAATCATGTGTGAATTGGGAAAAATGTGCGAAATAAAATGAAAATCGCGCTCCAAACAGGAAAAACACTGGGAAAACATAAGCACACACACGACCCACTTGAATCCCAGTGGCCTTCGGGCATTTGTCTTTATTCGTGTGTATTTTCAATTACAATGGCAATTGTTGTGGTTACATTGCCATCGCCATTGCCGTTGCCCTTGCCTTTGCCTTTGGGGCCAGAGGAAGGATGTAGAATGAAAAAACGAATCAATGTAAATAAATAAACGCTTACAAACAGAAATGCACAAATAGATTGTCATCAGGTCTCATCAGACTGCCAGAGATTACCGCATTAGCTCCCCGGCACACAAACAAGCCAAATGGAGGCGATTCTGGATTCGATTGGTTAGGGATGACTGGGTGGCTGGCTGTGCTGCATATTGTATTTATGCAATCTGCATTTTATAAATATTTTTATAAGCAATCAACAATGACAGCAGACGGAGCCATCCATGGCCGTCCAGCCATCCAGGACCTACCAGGACCATCAGCTCGGGGCAAACATGTTGAGCATGCCAAGTGCGTTGTCTTCGCATTTCGCATTTCCCGTGTGTTATGTTAATGTTTAATATAAATGCCCGTTGCCTGTTGTATTGGCTCTGTCGGCTTCTGGCTAAGAAGCTTTGGAAATCCAAGAAGAAGGAAGGTCTATGCTGCAGAGAGGAAAATGTAGAGGCTTTTGAAAATTGAATTTTGTAGCATACTTTTATGAAAAATAGTTGAAACATCCTGAAAACCATGATATTATAGAGAGAAAGCTGTATTTCTGTCTGTGTACTACCTTTACATCTTAGTGACTGATGCATAAGCAAATAGTTATTGCAAGCATCTGACTTGACCAAATCCCATCATTCCAATGTTTGTTCTGTGAGCTGCAGTAGCAAAATTTAAATTGACAAGAAGCGGATTGCAGGGTCTAACAAATTGAAAAAGAATAGTCCGAGAATGGTCCCCGAGATCTCTGGGGACATTAAATTTCGGGAGACTCCATTTAAATGTGTCTCACTTGATTCTTTTTTCGGCTCGTGAGTGAGGTTGTGTGTGCAATTCTGGTTACTTGATGTCGCTTACAAACTTGCATACTAAATAAGCCGCTGGCTGCTGCCACTATCTCTCTATCCGCCTCGCTCGGCTCTCCGGCTTTTCTTCGGGGTTTTCCCATCCACTTCTGCTGTCTTCCCCCCGAAACCCAGAGGCCTCATGCATTTTACATTTGTAGTCGTCAGCCGCTACTTATTTGTTTTCTTTGCGCCCAAAGGCGAGGACTCACCCGCACACACACACACGTGCAATTACACAGACCGCACACAAACACACACGCATTGTTGCAATTGCACGGGAAATAGACTTTTTGAATGCGAATGCGTTGCACATGTCAGATGGTATGCGCTCGGAAAAAAACCAGGAAGAACGTGCTGGGAAAAAAACAGAATGGGATGAAGAAAGCGAAAGAAGACAAAATCCCGCAGCAATACGAGTCCTTTCTTTCTTTTTCACTTGCTTTTCTTTTACTTTGCAATTGCAAGGAGGTCTCATTTTTGTCCTCCCCCCTTGCAACATGCTAGTTCTTGTTGTTGCAATGTTTGTGGGCCCGTCTTCATGTTGTCAGCAGATGTTGCTGCTGCTCCTGCTCCCGCTGCTGCTACTGCTACTGGTACTGCTGTTCGCTCACTAAATCCGTGCTACTTAAATCGTCCCTAAAATCCTCGTGGCAATTCTTTCGCCATGGAGCACATGCAGCTTTTGTGTGCTGTATGAGAATTTAATGACATTCTTAAGTTGTCATCAGTGGCTGACTAGCTGGCTGGCTGTCTGGCTGACTGGTTGGAACGAGTCTGGCCCGGCCTGGTCGCCGGGGACAGCGATTGGGCCAACTATCTGCCATCTTGGCAGGCTGACTGCCTTCAGGTCTCTGGCTCTCGGCACTCTGCTGCTCCGACTTGGTGGCATCTTATCCTGTCGCGGTTCGTTTTTCCACCTCCCTAGTCCCTTGCAGCAGTTATTGTTGTAGTTGTTGCCACTGCCGGCATGGCAGGAATATCAAATTGAGTAAGACCAACAAAATGAGTTGAATCATTAGCGTACACCACCCACACAAATATAAAAGTGCAGGGGATAAGCAGGTCAGGTTGAATATTTTGTGGCGGGAGTCTTAAAGATTTAGCAAAAAAAAGTTAAAAGTTATTCAGAGGACTTGACTGATGAGCCTATGAAAAGGATTATTGTTCAATTTGCTTAAAATCACCACTTTTGTTTGGCCGCTATTATTTTGGTCACCACTGTGGGATAGAATGGAAGATGCACCCCAGTATTTTTGGGCTTACATCCCACATATTGCACAATCTCTGTTGCGGTTCTGGGATCCCTGCGGCAACTGCCGCTGTTGGATGCACTTTGCCTTTTGAGAGGATGAAGCCATATCAGCATTAGCGTCTGATGTCTCTTGTCTGCTCCGGGGCAGCTGCATCTTTTTTGGGACATTTCTTTACGGCAAAATCTTACAAGACAGGCAACAAGACCGAATTATCCAGGTCAGGTCGGGCCAGATATGAGGCATGTGGCAAGACGATTGTGTAACCCTTTCGGAGAAAAGTACGATGGGGCATGGAATTTAATTTTCAATTTTTGGAGCCAAAACATTTGCGCCTTTCATTTCACGCTGTCTGCCAGTCAAATACGTAGTTTTTATGTGCATACACTATAGCATTCTATACTTCCCAAGTCAGGCAGTTATTTTTGCGCTGCATGAGCAAATCTTTAGTATTTGTACATGCGACAGCCGCAGACTGGAAAAAGCCGCCGCATTTGAATATGCAATTTGCAATTTGACTTGGCCCAGGCTCTGTCGCCGAGGAGTAGTGTGGCAAGGAGGCCAAAACCGCGCGATTCTGCTGCCTGTCGTCAGCTCGGAGCTGGAGGACCTCCCACTCCCACCGCCCCTTTGGCGTCCTGAGTTAATCTGCGAGCTTAAGAAATCCCAGACCGTAACGAGAATGAAGGGATCGAGTAGCTGTTACAGTGGCAGTGTCATATAGGTTTGAATTAAGTGTTCCGACTTTAGGATATCCCGAGGTTTTGAGACAGGTCTGAAAAATAAATCAAAGAAAAACTTATTTACTTGATTATTAAAATTAAATATTAAAAATTTTCATAAAACTTCATAAAATACATTTTTTTATAATCTGTGGTTACTGTTTAAAATATATTTTAGTTATTTTTGTCTATTTTAAAGTGAAAGTTTTATACTTTTATAATTTGCACTTTAAATCCATATATCTAAAATTAATATTTTGGGGAACTAAAACTAAAAAATCCTGTGTTTTCTTATAAAACTCATCCTTAGAAAAAATTTTGAAATATATTCATCATTTTCTTGATAAATAATATATTTATCTAAATTCTTAAGAAACTCTCAAAGACTTTACGCTCCATGGTATTGTAAGAGCTACACGCCGTGCTATTTTATCACAGTCCTGGGCGCCTTTTTGTCGTTCGTCCTGCGCTGACATTTCAGCGGAAGATTTATGTCTCGGGCTGCAGTTGAAGACAGCTGTCGTTGGCCCGGCTGTCTCTCATCTATTCCTAGTCCTAATAGCTTTTTATTCTCTTGCATGAAATATGCCGCCGCCGAAAATGTGGAATAAAACAGAGCCAGGGAGGCCCTGAGAGCAGAGCTCGCCTTGGAATATGGAAAGTGTCAATCTGGATTTAATATACATTTTTTTCCGGGCTGGTGCATAGCCTGCATTCAAGTTCATCAATTGTCAGCCGCAAGTAAATAGGATTCAGGAAGAGGGCCACAAAAAGTGGGAGAGACAACTCGAAAGTACAACAAACTATAGCTAAGTTTTTCTGACACACCAATGACAAGAACACACGTATAGCCACACACCGGCACACACACAATTAGGGCTTGATAAATTGCTTTTGTATGCTGTTTCAGTCGTAAGCTAACGCGGCAGCAAAATGAAACAATAAGCCACGTCCGTCAAGTCAGCTCTTGAGGTGCCTAAAGTCGAGTCGAGTTATGAGCGGAAGTCAGGACACAGTCATACACACCATACACACACAAGCACGCACAGACACAGGCACTTCGTCACACTTGCCAAGACAATGGGACTAGACAGTCAGACAGTCAGACACCTTCCTAACAACGCGTTAGAAGTTCCCTGTGTGGGGTACTAGCCTTTTGCGACCTAAGAGGGGATTCAAATTCAACGAAAAAACTTTAAAATTACATTATTCGGAAAAAACAAAAAAACGCTTCCTCAGAAATAAATCTCATCTACATATATCCATAGAATATCTAGACACTTTATCCCTATTTATACACTCATTTTATGTAAGTAGTAAAAAGTAAACCCTTTAAATGAATGGCAGCGAACCTTTTGAATGTCATTTCCCATTGAGGCCCAATATTCTGTTGAGCTCAGTGAGCGGCAATTTTGGCTAATTGAAAACGCATGTTAACACTTCAATGGAATTGGCAAAGGAAAAGCGTGGAAATGAGTCAGGCTAACTAGAGTCCCACCATTTAAATTTCCTTTGCACTTTTCAATGGCTGCTGCCGGCATCACCTTTGCTGTCTATGGGCTGATAACTTTTCGGATTATTTGCCGCCTTGTGTCCTTTTTTAAGCCAACTAACTAGCAATCTATTATACGTGTCCTTTGACCGTAACCAAGGCACACACACACCAGCGCCTCCATTCATCCTTACATATTGGATATGTAGAATGGCCCAATGTTACCTTTCGGCCTGGCTGGCTGCCTTGTACCCTGGCCTTTATTGAATATTGTTCAATTTGGAAGGACATTTTCTAGGCCCTCAGTCCTCCCCCACTCAAGGACTGGCTAATGCACACAATTTGCTTTGTATATCCGTTTCATGGAGCTTGTTTTTGGGCCCCCCGACAACATTAACAATCTCTGAATGGGAGTCTTATAGTCTATTGGCTGCCAGAAGGGTTACAGAAAAGGAAACCTGGCGACAATTACTTTGAGGAGCTCAACTTTAACTTTCACTCCAATCAGGCGAGCACTGGGCTGGGTTTGGGGCAGAGTGACAGCGGCAATTGTCCTGGCTGACATGGATGCGAATGAGAGCGACAAGAGTCCTGTTGTCGCTGCTTCCGTGTTCTGCGGCTTCAAGAGCCTGGCTATCTAGCTGGCTGGTTGGCTGGCTGCCTGAGAATTGTTGTTAGCTACTAATTATGCATGGACTGCAGGGCAACAAACCGCGCTGATGTTGACACACAACCAGAACTGGATCTGCAGATGGTGGCCAGGATTGAGGCAAGAAGGAGTAGGAGTATAAATGACGAAGAAGCCGCTGAAGTAGTAGACTTCTGTAGATGCTCAAAAACGCAACACAGTCGCGTTTACAATTTAAAACAAACAAAAATTTATTTTTTTCAGTTTGCAGAGACTTTGTATAATTTCCTTAATGAGTAAGGTAATTTTAAAGATGATTTTTGTATTCAATGGATTTAATAATATGAATAAAAAGTATATACCAATTAAATAAATATTTCAAAATGTTCAAAGAATACGAATTTTTTGCGTTTTTTTTTCAGTGCCTACATAAAGTGCGACTCTATGTGTTTCTGTGCGTTCTGTGATATTTTCTAATTTTCACAAAATAAGCAATTCTCACGTCTTTGTCCTTCTGACATCTCGCAGCGTTCTGGTGCCGCTGGCCCGGCTGTGAATTCAATTCCAGCCTGGGCCTGCCGTTGTTTAGCCAACGGGCTGCAGGTGGCAACACCAAATGCTTTGTACTTCAAAAGCAAGTCAATTTGCAACAGTGAGCGTGTATGTGCCCCACCTCGGGAGCCTTGGCATGCCACCTTGCCGCCGCCGATTGTCTCTGTTTTCAGGTTTAGGTGGCTTTGCGTGTGTCTCCCTCTGTGTTTTCTGCATTGTATTTCCCTTTTTTGTATTTTTCCACAATTTGTTTTACTTCTGCTGGCAATCGATTCAAGTTTAGTTACTTCCCTGGCTTTGATGTTGGGATAGGGAATCGTTTGCTCCCATTTCCCGCCAGCAGCAGGTTTCCAGCCAGCAACAAACGAATAATATTTCTTTTGCTTTATTTACTTTGCAGGTGAGTCTCCCTCCTTTCCGCAAACTAACCACTCAGTCTCGACTCGCAGTGAGTATGAATTAGCAATGGCAATGTAATTATATTTTCATTAGATTAAAATATCATAAGTGCCATAAAAATTAAGTTATGCCAGAGGGCGAGCACAATGGAAATGAAATAATCAGCTTAGTCGGGCCGCGATTGCGGCTGCGGGCAAACATAAAAGTCCAGGCGGACCGCACAAAGGCGGACCCTCCGACCAGGAACTGAGGGCGCCTTCCCCACGTTGCCTTGCCAACCCGGCCACGACTTATTGTTTTGGCAAGACATTCGGGTCGGCGGGCATCGCTTTGATTTCACGCGATAATTACAATGTACTCTCCAAAGAAATAGCCGTGCTCGTGGGGCCATAGTTCGTGCAGCTATGCAGGACGACGGGGACTCCAAAATACAAAATCCAAATTCCAATTCCCGTTTCCGTTTCCAGCTCCAGTCCCGTCTCCAGTTCCTGTCCACCATAGTACGGCGTACTGCCTTTATAGATTTATAGCGTCGGCGACATGTTGACATGCTGGCCAGGCCGCTGTCGAGGCCAATTTCTTGAGGCGCGGCCAGGCTGCAATTTTCGTGCCCATTGTTTAGGCTAGTTACACTAACAAAAATACTTTGACCTTGATAATAGCCATGTCCAGAATTAGAGTGATTTGCGGTTATAAAATGATATTTTTGCATTGACTAAAATTCTTATTAAAACCATAAGGGGAATAGACAACAAGGGAAATAGACAACATTACTATGTGTTATAGAATACTATAAACACTATATAATAAACTTGGAAAACCCATTTTATAAAATAAATAGGATGGAAAGTGTTCAATTAATATTCTTGTATTGGTATTTTTATTTTTTTATTCATATTCTATTTTCTTTTGTTAATGATATTTTTCGACTGTACATATCATACAGTGTTTATTTAGTTCTTCGTTATTTTTGCAAAAACCTTTAAAAGTGTAGGCGATGTTTTGAAGGGTCATGTGAACATTCATACATACACACATAGATATGTAAGTGTACTTTTTACTTGTTTTTGGCTACTGCCAATTACCGCACGCTTCGTGGCTTAGAGCCTGCTGCTTCGGGCACTCGCTGCGTATACGTAATTTTTATTGGACACTTCCATGCGTCGTCATCCATCGTGGATGGCCTGGCTTCGGTGGCATCTGCCATTCCGTCCGTTTGTGTGTCAAGTCGTGAGCTTTTGCTCGTACGCAGAGCAGAGTCCTAGGCCAACACGGACACGGGCATGGAGACCCGGAGAGCTTTGCACGGCGAATGTCCTAGCAAAACAAAAACGGATAATTGCACTGCCACCTGAAACTTCAACTATCTGTGTGTATGTCTCTCTCTAGCTTTCCCGTCGCTTGCTCTTTCTATTTTCCGGCTGGCTTTCTGGTAACTCTCCAAATAGTCAAGTTAAAAATTAAAAATTGATTTAAATATATATATTTAAGTCTAGCAGATTACAAGCCGAATAATTCAGCAATTGTAAATTCCGATATATTTGTATTGATATATTATTTTAAAAAAATTTAAATTTAAAAAATATACATTCTAATTCATTATTTTATTTTATCACTTATATATATAAGTAGTCAATATACTAAAAAATAAATAGAAGAAAACTTTGAAAGAATATTTTTGCCATTGCTCCTGATCCTTTTTCAAACTCCCAAGTTGCCCTTTACAGTTTGAGAGTCACACTCTCCACATGACAGTCAAACCAAATTGGCGCCAAATAAAACTCTACACACTACTCTCTCCCTATCTCTCTCGTTTTGTTCCGGTAAACGAGGCAAGTCGAAGGACCAAAGCCCGAACCCGAGGCCGAGTCCTGTCGGGTCGAAGGATGCCGAAGGCTGGCTAGTCCTGCGGACCAAACAGTTTGCGACTGAGACTCGTGACGAAAGGACACGCGGCCAATGGCAAGCGGGCTCTAGCGATTCAAACAGGCCGCTTTGGGTTTCAAGTCGAAGCGATTCGAGCGGAATTACGAGTGCGTGTCCTGGCGACGATCGTGGCGTTAAAATATACAAGAAATACCAGAAAAATCACATTATCGTGGCCGAGTGAAATCGTAGCTTGGCTCCAAGCCGTAAATCATTAAGTGTCAGCAAAGCAACGGAAATTCATTCGAGTGTGCACTTCTACTATAAATGTACATAAAATATATAATATATAATTCAATTTGGCAAATGTGATGGAAAATCGTATGGCTCAACGAAAGGAAAAGCTGGGGAGGCGAAAGGAAAAAATCAGGAAAACCTGGCAAGGAAAATTCACAGCTTACTGCTTATGCTGGTAATGGGTTAATGCGGTTGAGCACTCGCATGGCCCTCTTCCAGCCCCCAGAAATATTTCATGTTATTTACCTAGGTGCGCCACTTTCGTTAATTGTATGCAAAAAAGTTGCCAACATTCGTCGAGTGTGTGTGTGTGTGAGTGAAGTTTTTGGCTCAGCAACTTTTAGGTTGGGCGGCTCTCTGGTTCAATTACAAAGCCCCTTACCCTATACCCCATACCATGAGCCCCATGCCACATCGCCTGCCGCACTATTTCCGCTCTAAAATTTGAGCCAACTTAGCAGCGCTTGCCAGCTGTGCTCCTGACGTTAGTCCTTAGTCCTGGTTCCACATCCTGCGCCTCACTGGCGCTCACTTAGTAAATAAATTGGCAATCGCATTTAATGTGAGTTTATGTGCGTCGCTACCTTGGGCTGTACTCTGCTGTGCCTCCGCTATCCGTTAGTGTTTATTTATTTTTTTACTTCAGTTTTGTTGCCTTTCTTGTGCCCTCCGCCTTGGCCCGTCGTGTGCTCATGTGCAAATCGTAAATTCACGTTAATGCCGAAATTTCACGTGATAATGACGTGATTACCTGGCGCACACAACACATACTATGCGCTCTATGGTTAGAGATCCTGGCACATGTCTCGCTGTCGTGGCCTATCCTTCTGGTATCCTTCTGGCATAAACTACGGTTCACCCAAATATCCAACACCCGACAGGGCCTGGCTGGCTGGCAGCTTCATCCAACCACTCAACTGAAAAATGAGTGCCTCTAAAATAGTTGCAATGCATTTACTCGAATGGCAGTCCCGAGTCCCGATTCCTGGCTCCCCGTTTGGAATTTCTGGTTAGGCCCAAGCGTAAAATTGTTGGCGTACTTTCCAAGGGCTGTTCAATGAGTTGTGGAGTTCAAATTGCCGAGGGGGGAGCACCAGTTCTATTTCTGTTTTTTTTTTTTCAACAAAATTTAACTGTGTTGTAAAGAGTTTTGAATGCCAGGAGAGATAGATTAACAAGACAGAGATCCCGCCTGCCTCAAAAGTTCGCTGCAATCGCGCAATTTGGACGGTATTCTTTGCCGTTTTATTTGCAACTTTTTAATTACTTTTGAGCAGCGATTTGAACTTTGCGCTTGTCGCCCGTTTACACTCTAATTACGGCGCCCATTCACGGGGACTCTATTTTGTTTTTCCTGCCTACATTCTCCTTGCTTTTCTGCTGCTTATCAGCCGGGCCAAGAAGGAAAAGAAGTTTCTTTTGGCTCTTAAATGCAGCTGTCCAAAGTTGGTGTCGCTTTAAACGGTCTTTGCTGGCATTTCCGTTTCCGTTAAATCGCTTCTAAGCCAGTTTGTTAGTTTTACCTTGACATTTTATGCAGTTTTCCCCGGTGTGTTTTATATATTTTTCTGTTTTTTTTTTCTTGTCCAGCTACCTATTGTGTTGTGCTGGCTAACCGCGTGCAATTTTTTCCACCGGGCGGCAGCAGCTGTTGCCACAACAACTTTAACAATATTTGCTTTGCCGCAACACCACTGCCTTGGAGTTCCTTTCCGCACACAAATCATGAATCTTTTTGCTTACACACAAACACTCATCCGCCCGCTAAGCACCCGCCTTTGGCAACATCTAAGTGTTGTTTAATGCAGCTTTTCAACTCTTTCGCTGTGACATTATACCTTATTTTCCTTGTACACCTCCACCTCCATGTTGCTTCGGATTTGCGTATGCAAATGTATTTTCCACGGTCGTGTGAACCATTTTCTGATGTCATACATGGGGCTTGTCGTTGGCCAGTTTAAATAATTGCCACCGCCATAAATTATTAAACCACAACAACCAACAACCACTCGGAGCGGAGTGAATTCATAAGCCGACAAAATGCCAGCCACCCAATACCTCTATTCAACGGGAAGGTGTATTATAACGAGTTTCATGACAGCAATTATGTGAGGGCGGCACAAGCACACACATAGCACGTATACGCAGCGTGTGCCGGCGCAGGCTAATGTGTAGTTTTGGGGGGTACTGTTCGAGAGCTTCGTAATCGATATTACAATGGCATTGTGTTAGGCCTCTCCAATATGCTGGTTTTCCACTTTTCCGTTTTTTATCCAACTATTTTATCGCTCCCTGTGCATCGCTCACAATGGGAGCTGGGACTTTAATCGAAGGGGCTGTGGGAGTTTGTGTGTGTGTTTGTTTTGCCCGGTGGGAGTTGACAATGCATGTTTAATGTGCTTGCCTGTAATTTGTAATTAATATTGCATGGGTTGCAGTCGGCCACCTTAGCCTGAGATTTTACCATATGGCATGGCATTGCAATATCGGATTTGAGCCCACATGCAATATCTTCCATTTCTGCGTTCAATTGGTTTCGATTTCGTGTTATAGGTGTGTCGGCAGTTTGCCACCAAACTCGACAGCCAGACAACCTGACAACCAGCTGCTATTTGCTACACTTTATGTCATTTTTTGATTTATGTGTGATTAGTGTTGGGTGTACCCGAGCTTGTCCTAGTACTCGGTCTGATTTTCCATTTCTCCTGGCTCTCAGTCAGTTGTCGTTTTCTATGAATACGTAACGATACTGAGAGTTCGATACCCAGCCACTTTCAACAATGTCGGTTGACTTTTTGTCGGTGTCTAACGTGGTTACCCCTTGAATTACACGCTTCAATGTTTTTGTAAAATGTGCAAATGAAGTCTCCAGAAGACAACACATGAGGACAAGAACAGAAAGCCATGGGAGAGAAACGAAAAGAGATTTGAGCCATGTAAACAATGACAGGCCATGAAATATGCAAACACCATAAATACCTGCAAGGCCCGAGGATGTTTCGTTACTATTTCAGCCCTCCCGTCTGACTTTGAGTTCGACTTTGCCTGGCTTCGATTGTTGATGTAAATGTCAGAATAAATAATAAATAGCAATTTCAGGCCCCATCATAATGCCTGATTGTCTGCTGCCTGTCCGCCTATCCACCAGCCATACTGCCAGGCCTAAATTCCAATTTGTTACGTCGCCATTTTATGACTTTAACGAGGCTTTAATTTTCGAGATTATGGATTTAATCCACTTTTAATTATAGGCACCGGTCGGTTTCCGGACGGTTGATTATAATTAAAGTATCAAATGTGTTAATTGATTATGCAATTAGCGCACGAGGCCCGGCAATGTTAGTTAATTAAACGACGATGAATATATTTATGGTATTTGTATATCCATCAATCGGGTAGCGTTCATCTGGCGAGCGTCGAGTGGTTTATTAAATTACAAAAACCCGCAATTGAAAGCACTTGAACTATTAGTTTATTTGCCCCAAGCATTCCATTCATTCATTTCCATTCAGAATGGGAGGAAACTTCTTGTGCTTCCTGATGTTGCTGCTGCTGGAGCTGCTGGAGCTGCTGCTCCTGCTTTCTCCTTTCTCCGTTTATTCTCTTTTCTCCAGCGATGTGCTCTCATTTATTCATACGTGCGCTTATTGCAATGTTCATTGCTTCATATTCATTATGGCAATGGAGGAGCAATGTGCGTTCTCCAGACAGTTCATGTGGCTGTACGTCCGATACGTTCGATAATCCAATAAATATTTATGAAGCACTTTATTGGAACAACACTGAATTACTTTATGGCAGATGTATGTATGCATGGCCATGTCCATACGATTGTGTGTGCACGTGTCTGCCACAGCCATAGCCGCAGCCACATCCACATCCACATCCACTGCCACTGGCCCAGCCACATCCATTCCCATTCCTACCGTTACCATATGCAGCCGCACCAAAAAACTAACAACCAAGCAAGCTGGTATCATGCGGGAAAGGAAAACATTCGAAGCGATTCCGAAAAAAAGTAGAAAGACGGAAGCATATTCTGCATTTGGTCAAGTGTTTCCGACCCACTCAACTTGGTCTGTATTGCCCATACGCACCATGGTGCCAGGATGCTTTGATGCGGTCAGTTTCGGCCAGACATGGCTTGCTGGTATTTTGGTTTTTAATATTTTTAAGAGCCACTGCCACTCAAGTGGCAGCCGACACTAATTGCTTCCCCCACTCATGTTTAAATTATGGACTGAAACTGTCGACTCAAGTGACTCAAAGGATCAAACTGCCCACCTGCAGTGGCTGACCCAATTAACTGTCAAAGGTTAAGCACCTGGGCCAAGACATATGCTCGACTATCTATGCATTGTTTTGCATTGTTAATGCCCCTCCAGAGGCGAGATGGCGTTGAAATGTCGCTTGCCTTTATGGCCCCTCGATGACACTGCAGGACTTGTGGCGCACAGGCCCGGCCGAATCAAAGGTTGAAGTTCCCGATTCGCTAACAATTAAATTTAAGCCAGAAGCTGTGAAAATTAATTTAAATAATATAACATAGAGGTGGCTAAATAGACAAAGCCAAAAAACTAGCAAAAAATGGAAGGAATGAAAGATGTTTTTAATTTGCCTCTTTTTTACAGTTGACGATACAGAAACATTTGTGGATAATCACTTTTAATGCCTTATTTTTATCAATAAATAATTACGGAAATTTTATTTCTACAAATTAAAATGATACCACTGAACATCTAATTGTAGAGGTTTTATAAATTAAAACTAGTTTTTTTAAGCAATACTATTATTTTAGCTTCCACTGTGAGTGCAATTTTTTAGGAATTTCCCCGCTGATGAATAAATTTCAATATAAATACTAGAGCTGAAAAAAATGAATGAAACGCAAATCAAAGCAAGTGCAAACATTAAATGGCAACACAACAATGACGATCCACAATGGTGGCGAATATGAATGATTCGGCGGCGGTGGGGGTGGGAGGAAGCGACTGCCACCCACCTCGCTCAGCAGCGAGTTTAAAATTATTGACCAAATTTTCGGGCAAACACACCGCAAAAACGAGCACAAGAGCAAACTATGGAAGCAATGCATAACTGGGTCAGTTTGACATGTCGTTGTCGCAGCAAACCCTGACGGCTTCTCACTCCGCGTATCCTTGTCACCCCGGCCGCCGTCTCTCTTTCGCTCTCCAATATTTGGCAATGCATGCGGGCCCGCCGGAATGCCGGAGCACCGAAACGCCGGACGGAATGGGGACGAATGTCAATGCATAAAATTCATTCAATGACTTTTGCAGCTATTTTTCTTCCATGACGAAGCATTGTGGGCAAAAGGGGGTCTGGCTTGGCAGGAGATGGTGGGGTGAGGGCGGGCTGAGGGCGGGGCCGGGAAGGGCAGACAAATAAATTGCAAGACATGCAATAAGACGGGGACAAGCCAAATGTGTGTCTAAGTGTGTCTCTGGCTCGTCTGGTGCTGCTCCATGGTCTTCTTCTTGTATGCAAATAAAATTGTACACGAAATTGACTTTATGCAGGGCCCCAAATGCAAACACACACGTCTTTTGTCTGTGTGTATCTGTGGGGTGACCCAGTGCCAAATTTGGTATAATTTGATTAAAAAATAGGTTCTTCGAACTACTACAAGTGGGGCCTATCGCTAAAGCCTTAAAAAGTTGAGGGATAAGTCGTGATATGGAAATGGTTTTAGAACCATGATTGCAACCATGAACCATCAAATAATGCTTATAGATTTGATATAAAGTGATATAAAAATCGAGAAAAACTGAGAAAGTAAGCTGCAGACCCTCGTAATTTTCAAACAGAAAACGGAAAACTCTTTATACATATTTTTTAAAACCAATTTCAATCTATAAACGAATGTAAATAGCTCCTACAAAGGCTCACTCTAGAGTCCATAGGTGCAAGTTGCAAGCCTTTGAGCAGGACATGACTTTGACTAACGTTGCTGCTGCATGTAAATGGCACCATGCCGCACGGCAAGCCAGGCCAGCCCAAGACCCTGCCACTCTCTGCCACTCCGGCACTCCGCCACTCTGCCACTCTGGCACACGTTTCCCCGTAATCATCCATTATCCTAATGCCAGGTCCATGCCCAGGTCCCTCGGGTCTGACCATGAGCATGTGTATGGGTGTCCAGGATGTGTGTCCTGGTCGATTGGATTATGCCTTTAACCTGCGTACACTGCTCGACTTTTCGTAGCCTTCGCAGCGACATTTATTAATGATGCGAAAGGAATTTTATTTTGGCCCACTTCAGGCTGTCTGGCGGTATGGTTGCGTGGCTGCGTGGTTTCTAGTGGAGGCCAAAACGATTTGTGTAATCGCTGGCCGCAATCGTTTTAATTGGCCCTCCAATCAATCGATAGTTCAAAAACTGTAAAATCCTAAAGGGCAAAGGACCTGTCTTTGTGCGTCACCGCTGCGGAAGGGCAGGAGAACCCTTCCACGCCGCCCCACTCACCACACTGGCGTATAATTTAAATGTTTGATTCAATTTTCTAACCCATCCTGCGATTATTTGTATATTTGGCCTGACGGCATCTGTTGCGATTCTCAGGCCCGGCACGACGGCTCGGGGGGTCTCACCTGAAATCAATACTCATAAATTAAAGTCGTAAAATGGCAACATACACAGTAAATATAAATAGAAGCCAGACACGAATTTTCAAGTGCCGTCGCCAGTCAGTGAGTAAGGGGGGAATATCAATCGATTTACTGCCGATTTGCCTAGCTGACGTTTACGGCTGAGCATTTCAAAAAAGTACCGAGAAGGACACAGGCTTCGTAAAAAAGGACAAGTTTTAAAGCCCGAAGTAGGGTAATCTCGGCAGAGGCTCGCTCCCAGGCCAACAAGAGCTCGATTCAATTATCATGTATGTGTTCTGTTTATTGAGTTAAAGTGATTTGACGGGATCGTCGGGCAAGTTCACCGGCAAGACACTCGGCTGTCAGGCCGCACTGACGCGACCTCCAAATCCCATTTAAACTTTCAGAAACAATAAAAATCGCCCTACATAATACATGAGCCGCCGTGTCACGGCAATCCCCCAACAGTCAGTCAGACAGACACACCGTCAGATAAACAGACAGGTCGAGTAAGTTTGCCGGATTAGTAACTGATTTTTGAAACAAACAAAAGGGGGGAATATGTTTTGCATTTGAATCGCAAACATTTGGCGGACTCATTACGGATGTGATTGTTGCTGCCACCAAACTACCACCGACTACCACGATTAAAAATTCATTTAATTTCTGTCAAGTGTCCAATAATGAATGAAGATCAACTAGACAAGTTGACCAGCATTTGCAGACTAACTTTTTCCCGTGAAAGAGTTGGGGACTTTAATGTTGAAACTATTTTTAGTTACACGAATAGTTCGAACGCTTATTCAAATAAATTTGTTTATAAATGGGTCATAAATGTTTAAAATGCTTGAAATGAGCGTACTTTAAAATAAAATTATATGCCGGATTAAAACAATTACTTCTAAAAGATGTATCAAGAAACTTTGCAAAAGAACCTTACATTAAAAATCTGATTTCACATAATTGAGTTGCGCAAGTTAAAACTATAACCATTTGAAAATAATGTTCAACCAATTGCTTAATTATATTTAAAATTTGTTAACTTTGTCTTAAGAGGCTTGGAAGACTACAATTGCATTTGTCATGCGGAGGAGACGCCTCCGAAGACAACAACTGTCACTCGACACTGAGACTCTTCTCTTTGTGGGTGTAATGGTTGCAAGATAACGTAAAGGTGCAACCGCAAAAGGAAAATATCTCAAAGGAATTCTGGGTGGCAAGAGGAGACTAAAGTATCAAGTTGTTATGTTGCACATAATTATATCAGAGCCGCGAAACTTTCCAGGCAATTTCGTCGACTGCCAGTCAGTCAGTTAGTCAGTCGGCTGGTTGTTAGGCGAGGCAGGTGCATGAGGATGTTGCGGTAAGAACTTTTATGAGATGCTGGAACTGACAGGCGGCTAATTAGATATTCTATCTTTTCTATTTAATGCACTTGGCCTGCCCTGCATACTTGGGATGCTACAGCCAAGAGTGCTGTGTGTGTCTCTATCTGATTCTGGTCAATGGACTCTTAAGAGCTAAAGAATTCCAATTTAAATCGAATTTTCGGCATGTGGCATGTGAAAGGCATGTGGCATTCTCTATTTTCACAGTCGGAGACTGGCCAAGTGTGTCAATGCAGTAGTGACTCAGAGAGCTTGACATACAAATTTGTGGTACATTTATTGGCTTGTTTGGTCAGCCCTCGCACACGCCCCTACCTCCAACCTCCGACCTCTACACACATTTAGCTCACAGAGGGCAAAGGATATTTAAATGCTAAGCTGACGCAAAGTCAGGGGCTATTGACACACATTTGTACGAGAATTTGCACAGCTGGTGAGCCGAGACGGAGACGGTACTTTTTGGTTCCGCTTCTGGACTCTAATCTCCGGACTCTGGACTCTAGATTTTGGACTCGGCATGCTCCTGCGGTCTTTATACTACCAGTGTGTGTGCTTTAATTTGCTTTATTTATTGCACACATTACACATATTGTAGTCCTATTGGCAGTCCACAGCTGGCCCCCCGTTCGGTTCGGTCTTGTCCTTAACGACAACTTATGCAAAAAGTTGAAACTTTAAATAAATAAACTCTGAGGCGAGGGGACCGAGAACACACCGCACACACCTTACAATTTGTGGGGTAAACATGGCTTTATTTTAGTTTCAATTTTCGCTTCGTTATTTTTCCTCACACACACACACGGACGACGGCGGCTGTTTGTTTTTAGATTGCCGGTGCCTCCGTTGCATGTTGTCTTTGCCGCCGCCATCGTCTTTTTGCCGCCATTTTACGCTCGTTATGGCAACACTTTGGCTCAAAAGCAAACGGCAGAGCCGTCCTGACGATGGCAACACATCTCAAACGGCAGGGCTCGACGCGTTCGCACACAGAGAGAAAAAATGCATGCGGGCTGTTTGGCAGCAGCAAAGTAAAAAAATGAAATAAAAATTCATCTCAAGCAGAAACAACAAGGGAAATGCAGAAAGCGCCTTCGCGCCCTCCTCGGATGTCCTTTTCCCGTGACTCCTACTATTTTTTCTCGCTCCTTTATCGTCTGTGTTTGCCTGCATTCGCTTCGTTGACTGGCAACTTTCGTCGCCTCGGCCGTCGTCCTTCGTCCTTCGCCCTTCGCACTGCGTCCTTAGTCCTTCCGCCATCTCGCCCACGTGATTGACTGCAATGCAGAATGTCTCCTTGATGTTGTTTTTCTTTCGCTGCACAGAGAAAAATAATCGCCCAACCAATGGAATGTGATTGGATTAAAGGGGATTACTCTCGTATCTCGACTGTATGATACCCGATACACACGGTAAACCCTGCCATTTATGGATTTATTCCCTAATCCCTCAGACCGTTTACCATTTCTCCAAGTGATGATGATTTTACCGAAGCGTTCAGCTCCACAAGATGCGTGTTGCATTTTCCTCTTGTCTGTCCGCTCCTGCTTGTCCCCGAGATTTGTTTACACGATTGTGAACGGGAGTGTTTGCTAGTCACCCTCAATCCCCCGCTTTTCCTCCAGGATTTCCACATTTTCTTCGTCGCCGTTGCATTAGCGCTCTCGAGTGTTTGCATTTCCTTTGAGCCAAATCACAGCAAATTATATTTTTATTGATTCGTGGCAAACATTTGTGCGCGATTTGCCCGATAAAGTGGCAAAGTGAATTAATTTTCTTGCTTGGGGATTTAACCGATTGGTGGCACTCCAGTGCATTCTGCATATTGCGCATACGCCACCGACATGGTGGACTTAGATAGCGGCGTAGTGTAAAAAAATGGAGAAAACCCGCAACAACTAGGGAAAGCGGCGGTAGCAACAACTTTTCGCATTTACCAAAAAACTTTTCAACATTTTCTTGTTACCCGCTTGCTGTTGTTTTTGTTGTTGTGGCTTCTGCATTTTTTTTTCGACCAAGTTACCAAGCCATAGACCCACTGAGCAAATTGTAAATGAAAAAGTTTTGATGTTATTCAGTGTTTGCAGGGGGCGGAACTGCTGTCTAGCTTCCTCTCCCGTCGTCTGTCCCTGTCTTTCCGGTAGCTTGTTCTGTTGTTGTTGCCGCTGTTGCCACTGTCGTTATTGCTGCATTATGTCTATTGTTGTCTATATACATTTTTGTTGAAAGTAATTGTAAATGCTGTTCATAGTTTGACTGCCGGCGCGCCTGTCTCCTTCCTTTCCATTTTGTGGTTGTCAATTCAAGAGTTTTCCATCGCCAGTTTTCCCAGCTTTTCCAAGGCAAACACCCAAACGAGTCCTTGTCTTAAATTTTAGAATTTGTTTTAGCAGCCTCTTACATCATAAATAACAAAGGGATTGTCCAAAAGCATTATACATAATGGTAATGCCGAACGCTCAAAGAAAGTGTGAACTGCAAAACACTCACAGGATGAATACCAGTGCTCACAACTAAGCTAGAAATAAACAATAAACTATATAATAAATAAGCACAAAAATCAACTTTAAGCCACATTTGAAGTGGAGAAGGACCAGGAGGAGGAGGAGGAGGTTAAAGCCACAACATGACCCGCTTTCGCATAAAAAACCTGAAAATCCTCTCCTGCTGCCTCAGCATTTGGGTGGTGCTCTTCCTCTTCGGGGGTGCACTGCACCTGGCCCAGGGCAGTGAGTTTCCCGAGCGCGAATGTTGCGACCTCACCACCACATCCACAGTGGGGCCCCTGCCCATGCCCCCCGCGGCGCTGCCCACCGACAAATCACCCTCATCGGCCACAACGGCCTTGGAGACGGATCTGGCCATCGGACGATCGGGTAAGTGGTTGCCTTGAATCTGAAAGTGTTGCACAAAATGACAAGGTTAATAGCCAGATTTCGGAATTAGGGGTAGAGACAGTTTGGCCTTTTTATTATTTTTTTAATTATTGACATTCAAGAGTTTTATAAAGTCAACCTTTTTATTCTGGATAATGCTGGATATTATGTTTGGCCAGGATCGAATTTCATTATCGATGTTTTGTTAAATGTTTTAAATTATTTAGTTTGACTTTTTTAATTTGGATTGAAAATTAAATTAAATGCATTAATGGAGGAAAGGATCCAAATTATTCTATATTCTATAATGAATAATAAAAATTTTTGATTTTTTTTTTAATGAATACTTTCTATAAGACATATTTTATTAATATCAGAAGGTCGAAACATATTTAAAGACCCCTTCCATAATCAGAAGATGTCAGCACTGGCTAGTGAACTGTGGCCAGGTCGTTTGCGGCCGATTGCCTATTCATAGTGCTTCACTATAAATGACCAAGTCTAATTTCCAAGCGGTATTTAATGGCTGAATGAGCAGGACTTGGCCCGGGGACTGGCTGGTGGAGAGATATACATATCCTGGTGGACACCATCATCGCTTATGCTCCAATTAACACAATGACCTTTACGGGCCAGTCATCGATGCAGCCATGCTGTGGTCCCACGGACCCCCTCTGGCAAGCAAGGGGTTAAGTCAAACAGTTTGCAATGCACTGGGAGTGGTGAAAATTTGAAATTCAAAGCAAACGTCAGCTGTAAAACAATTTATATTCACTTTGAATTGAGGTTTTGTTTCGTATTTTATTGTGCGGCAACACGACAGAGCGGGTTGTGTGTCGTGTCTCAGTTTCTTGCTGCCAACTTGACTCGAATTAAATGTTTGCTGAGCGTTGCTACGTGTCCTAAACAGGGGCAACAACAACTGCATTTGGCTGCTGCAGCACACTAAATAAATATAGCAGTCGATTGAGTCTCTGAAAACTGCACAAGTTATAGAATATTTTTTGTGTCGTGAGCTGAATTGGCTTTTGTTGTGGCACGTGTTGCGGCCAAAGGATGAGCTCGACGCGATGTACTTTACTTTCAAAACCACATTTATATCATAACAGATTTTGGAAAAATGACTCGTATTACTAGTGCTATGTTGCTCAAACCAATTCATTTCATATTTTAACTACCAGAAAATTTGAGTTCGATTTCAGTTCAACAACCTTCATTTGGGCTTTTACAACTAACAGTGGGTTTAAATCAATTATAAGGTTACATTTTAAAAGTTCCACAATCAGTAGGTGATGAAGTTCCACAACTTCATTGTATGCCAACACTGCGTATAACTAATATTTAATATTTTAAATATTAAACACAATAACAATTAAAAGCTTGTTTAACAAATATGTTTTCATTCCGAAACACCAGTTTTCATTTTTTAGGCCAGTGTACAGCGACAGCCGAATACGAATAATAGACGACTCGGAAAATTGGTTGTGTATAACTTCTCTAAATGCCAAATTAGCCACGAATTAAAAATGTCAGTTGGAAAAGTTGAAGCCTCCACTTTACGCTGAAAACTTCCTGGGCCTCCCTACCTTCGGGGGGTCGACTTTAACTATACCGGACAATTGACGGGCTTGAGGTAAAAGCCGGAGTGCATTAACCCCACTTAGGCACGGGCTGAGGCAGAATCAATACACGCACTTGGAGGCAAAAGCAGACCGTAGTGAGGGGGGCTATGTCCTCGTAATTGAGTTTATTAAATAATCACAAATATCGATTGATTGCGAGTTCCAGCTTCAAAGAATGGAATGGGGGCGGCTACATGAAAGAGCCAATCGGTCGGCACAAATACAGGAAGTTTTTTTTTGTAACAAGCGTGATAGACTGGCGGCGACTGCCAGGATAAATTAGTCATTACAGAAGGCTCTCAATTTGCCAGACAGACGCAGGTCGAGAGAGCACTACAAAATCGATGGGATGCCTAGGATGCGCAGGACTTTCTAGCCCTTCAGATCTCGGTTAGCACCAAAAAAAAGTAACAACGAAAGGCAAACGGTAAAAAGGACATAGTCCTTACTGCAATGGGTTTGACGTTGAGGGACATAAAAATTTCCGTTGTATGTAAGGCGAACGCCATTTTGCTTTTTTTCCATTCTGCTCCTAACAATGTTACTTGGACACTAGTTGGATTCTAGAGGGGATGAAGGTAAAACGGCCGGAGAACGTGTGGTACGTCGAGAACATCTTGCAGTTTATGTATATGGCCTTTAGATTGAGTTGGCACGAATGTACACAAGTTGTTCGAATTCGCATTTGAATGGAGGAATTTCTTTTAGTGGCCGAGGACGACGGATGTGCCTCCTTGAGTTGTGGCTCTCTGTCTGCCTGACTGTCTTTCTGTCTATCGGTCTGTCGGTCCGTCCCTGGGTCTACATGCCTGTCTGCCTTCCGTTGGACTGAGCCATGATATAAGATTTTAATCAGCATAAAATTTCGTTATTCCCTTATATCTTCGATTGCTTTTCCCTTTTCAAATATGCAAAAAGAGAAAATAATAAATGGTGGTTGGTCAAGAAAAATGAAATTTCATGTTTAATGTTCGATTTTGCCTTGTTTATTCCATTTTTTTATTCTACCTATTTGCCATGGATGAGCATCTTTTCTTTGGGGATTATTTTCTCAGTTTTATTTATTATTTTAAGGAGTCCGTACTTAAGCAGGTTTAATTGCTTAAGTCCGTATATTTATACCAAACAATTGATTTCTACTGATTGGCTTATATTTAAACAAAACATAATAATTTTGTAAGGTATGTTCCTAACAATATCCTAATCCTCTGGAAAGTTTAATATTGTTGTTCAACTCCCATCTATTGAACAACAATTTAAGCATATCTGTCCATTATTTCGAAAGGCTCCCAACTTTAAGATTTTTTGCTTCACCTTTAGTGAGGTTTTTAAATTTTGGACTTAAACTAGTTAAAGGTGTACTGCTGCCATATTTTCTCGCTAACACGCTTACCCTTAAATCGCATCAATTTTAAACGCAACAGACACTTTACTCTGCACACGGACACAAACACTCGTAAGTTATTCCACCTTAATTATATTGCAACACCCCTCGACTGGACTAAGGCCCTCGCCCGTGCTCTCCCCGCATTCTTCTCCCTCCTCTTTTGCCTGGCCTGAACCGATGCGATTTTCTCCTACCATTCCGACCCAATTCGAAGCGTTCGCCGAGCACACAACGCGCCCAGGTGCCTGAAGGTCCATGTAACACAATGTTTTATGTACTGCCCATATGTGTGCTCCTGTGTGACGGCGCCTGAGAGTGTGTGCGTCGGTGAGTGAGTGAGTTAGTGAGTAGTGTGTGTGCGTGAATTAGTTATGAAGCCAAAGTCAAAGTGGGTCAGTCAGCTGTAGTTCTTCTTTCGCTGTTGCAGTGCTGCCTCAGCTTCTGTTGCACAGAGTGCGACCATATTTTTAGAGCCCCGCCAATGCCAATTTAATGTTATTGCGCATACGTGCCGTTGGCCGTTGGCATTATCAGTCCGCCCTGTGAGCCTGTTCGCCAGTACCCCAGAATGTCAGTATGGCAGTGTGCCTTGTGTCTTTAGTGCAGTTAAAATTGTAATTAAATTCAATGCCCTCGCACAAATTATGCATGCGTGTCACATAAAATGCAACACGAGGAAGACACGACTGCAGCACAACATACATTTCAATTTGTAGCACTCTCCACCAAAAAACAAGAAAAGAAAGCAGGACAAGCTCTCGACACTTAACCTTCAGTGGGTCTCCTCCTTAAGGTGATGGCATGCTGCGGCGACCTTCATCAAATCAACGAAAGGTAGCACACGGCGTAGCTGCTTTTCCTTTTTGCCTTTCGCTCTTGCTTTCTGCTCTCTGCTGTTTGCCAAGCAAATTAAAAATTCAGCAGAAAGACAGAAGGAACCAACGACGACGTCGACGTCGACGATAAGGACGGCTATGGGAAAGGTTGGTCCGTGGTCTCGACCTGTCTCGATTTCACTTGAAGGGCGACTAAAAAAGTAAATTAAAATTGTCTGTTTATTTGCACAGCATGCCAGTACAAAGCAAAGGAACTGTGCTGAGGCTGCTGACAGTCCTTTAAAGTCAGTTCCAGTGCTGAAAGTCAAGGCTGCTAATTAAGTGCTTTTTGGGGTTAAATACATACATATGTACCGAAAAAAGGCCTGCATTTCAGTTACAGGGATCAGAATTAAGCCGGGATTTCCGCCAGTCTCGGGCTGTTAAGTGTATTATGCTTTAAGCTGCTGGTATTACCATCAATTTTTAAGAGCTCACATGCAAAAAGCGAGTTACATTCAGACATATCTGAACAAAATACGAGTGTGAATAAAATAACTAATACCAACTGGCTGGAAGCTGTCAGATTTTCTCTTTATTAAACAAGATGCCATCTAATTAGATGCAGTATTCAGGCTGTGTATTCATCGCGTGGGGGGCTTTTCGTTAATGACACTTTAATGTGCCACAAAATCAACTGACACAGCTGGGGAAATAAATCAAAAAGGTTATTTTTTTCCTGCATTTTATAATAGAACCTCGGCGAGCTAGCATATATCTCTGGCACCCCCTTACACATGTACGCCCCACTCATCATCTATCAAAATTCACTTTTCATATGTTTGTAGATCCTACCTGAACCGACTTACTGTCTGTCTGGCTGGCTCGTTGTGTGGGTGTCGGTCGGTTTGGCTGGCACACATTTAACCCGCACGTAGTCGCAATTTTAATATAATGGCGGCCTGATGCGAAGACGAGTCGAGTTGAAGCCATATCAACGACCTAGTAAGCATCTTTATACAATTTCATGAGGCTGTCAGCACACGCACAGGCCCACTCACTCAAAACACTCTCACATAGACATATATAGGGGCCACCTGGCGACGCGACCGCGCACTTTGCATAAATTTGTTATGCATATAAAATTAAAAGCATATTTTTAGGCGCTTGCTCCGGCACGCCGCGGCAGCCAGTCGGACTTTTGGTCGGAGTGTTGATATTTTTTTGGCAAATACTCGTAATTTGTAACTCTTGCACACAACTCGAAAACTTCAAAAAGATACACAAATAAACAAAAGCCGAGGGTAGAGATACAGATACGGATACGGATCCAGATACGGAAACGCATATGGAACCCCGGATTCATCGGCCTACAAATGAGCAAAGTTTTACTTTTATTTGATTTGCACGAAACCCGAAAAAGGAAAGTAACAAAATTACTTCTGTTTGCCTTCGTTCGTCTTTTGCAGATTTCGTTTCTTTTTTTTTCTTGGCAAAACAAACGGCAGAAAGTTGAGTTCAAATGAGGGAAAACAACGGAAAAGTCATACAAATTTTCCGAGCAAATGGTGGAAATATTAACACGCGTGTCTGTTTACCTCTCGCATGTCTGTGAAATTAAAAATGAACTCGCACGCACACTGCAAAATAAAATGCAGGTTAATGTTAATTAAGACATAAAAGTATAAATGAAAAAAATATTTCTACGGATTATAGAACAAAGGAGCCGGCTATGGAAAAGGAGGAAAATTATATATTTTCTAATAAAGTAACTAAAACTAGCTTGCGTTATAGAATTTCTTTATCTTAAGATCATATAGATAACTAATAGTACACTATTTTCTTCATATTATTTATTTAATATTATTTAATATATTTAATTTAATATTCAGTATCAGTGCCGAAAAAAAGCACGATGGCAGACCTAATGTTGCTGTCGAGCTGGAAATCAAAATACATTAACGCGTTGCGTGCCTGAGACTGAGTGTGTGTGTGTATGTCCTACAGGACGAGTGGGTGAGCCACTTCATCACCGCAGCAGGAACGACGGCATATGCAAATATATTTCAGGCAAACCAAAGCGACACTCCACATTTATTCCAAAAACCCGGCACTCCACCGCCATCGCCAGCGGCTTAAGTTTGCGTTTTTATTTAATTGCGGAAATTGTGGCTTCGCCCTGCTTCAAAAAAAGCTCATACACACACACACACATGTGTCAAACACATCACGAAGATTCCTTTCCTGAGAAAGCGCTGCCTTTATAATTTCTTTCATAACGCAACCAAGCATTGTAACATATTTTTATGGCCCCACATCTTTCTGCCTTCCCATACACAGTGCCGCGTCTCCTCGAAACATTCTCGGAATTCCAAAGCAGATATGAGTTTTGATACCGTCGAAGTGGTTGCCAGCTTCCATGGCTTCCTCCTTTGACTTTCCGCCTTCCACCAAGAAGAAAAAATAAATAAAATAAAATACACTCGCATCGCACTCCCGCAAATTGAGTCAAGTGGGGTGGCGCCTCGCTTCGCAAGCCAAACTAATTAGAAAGTCATTTTAGACGCCGCTCCACCATCCACACTCCCACAGGTCGAAAGTCGTTGGGCATAAAATTAAAACCGAAAAATGTCTCTTTGCTCGTTGCGTGAATTTGATGAATTCGTAATATATTTCTTATATTAGAAATGCTCAATCATAACCCAATTACACCATCCCAGGGCCAATGCAATGCAATCGAACTAATTATTTTCCCACTTTGTTTCTTTCCAGGTATGTTCTTACCAATAATTGCTGAATCATTAGGGGCCACGCGTCGTATACGTAATATGCCAAAACTTTACTTTATTGATTTCAATTAATTGCTCTAGCTCTGGAGCTTTGGCCTTTACGAAAACGACTCATAAATGAATTGGAAAAGCGTCGAACCAACAAATGGCTGGCAATCAGCTCCGTAAGTGGCTTACGGCCAGGCCAAAATATCGATGTTGGTATGCTCAGCCAGCTCCTAACCCCACAATCGTGTAACCCCTGACCCCACGACCAGCTGGTAATGTGTTCTCGAGCGCGGGCCCATATCAAAGCATTACGATCTAAATGACACTTTGACAGGAGCGGGACCTGGCACGGCGTCGGAGTTTCGGGATATGTATCGGGTGGCGGGTTGTGGGTGGGCGGAGAGGTGGTGTGGGTGTGGTCGGTTACCTATACGGTTACCTGGCGTTCACTTGCACGTTCAGTCGATGGCTGCCAGGTGATATGGGAAAGAAAAATCGAGCCAGACCGCTCACATGCTCGCGACACACGCTACTTAACTGTTAATATTTAAAGTTGCAACGGAAGAGAAGCAATACACTGAACGAAATTGGGTCCTGTTAATGAAGAACTATACATTGGGTGTTGTACATCATTTTCACATAAATCTTTACCTCCCACTTCCCCACATTAAAGAACAAATGTTTCACCTTCGAATGGACAATATATATATATATAAATAGAATCTCATTTTCTTTCAGTGCATTCGCAATCGCTGCAGCAACAACTGCGAACCGGAAGCGGAAAGCTTTTCGCCTGCGGAAGTGTTTCGTGCGCGCCAAGTTTATACAAGCGAAGGCGATACGCAAGACAAGCCGAGTGTGTGAGTGTGATCTGGATGTGTGTGTGTGTGTGAGAGAGAGCGCATTTGTGTGCAAATTGCAAGGAGGGTAATGACAAGGAACAACAGCAACAATAACCCAGTACAATGCGTTTTAACATTCGAGACGCTCAAGTGTCTGTGCCAGCTTGCCTCCAAAGGTGCTGGTGTTGCTTTCAATTGCTGTGTTGTTGGTGCGAGTCCTGCTACTGCTCCTGAATGCTGTTGGTCCTTGCAGCTAAACCGAAACTCACACTAACGAACCGACGACAAACCGGGATTTCACGCCTTTTCCCACCTCGCGGCTGGCAAAACACTTTCACTCGCAGACTCGCTGGCTGTTTTCCTCTGAATCTCTCTTTTTTTTGGAGGGAGCGTGGGGAGGAGGCGGTAATGGGTTCTCCACTTGCCCCCGCCTCTACGGAGATGCCTCATGCCCCCATGATATTGCTTCATTTCGTCTCGTTTCTGGCTCCATTTCCGTGGCACTGCCAGTCGATGATTTTAGCCGACATCTTGTTCGCTCGCTTCCGTTTGGCTTAGCTCGCATTTGGCCCGTATTTGTTGTTGCTGCTCGAAAGCGGCGCTGCACAATCACCGCAGCTGCTTTGCATTTTTCAATGGCTTTTACCCCCTCAGCCCGAGCCCCTGAGTCCTAGTCCCAGTCCCAGACCCAGTCTCAATCCCAGTCGCAGTTCCCATTTTCCATTTTCCGACCTGGGCAACTGTCGCGTGTCTTTGTAGATTGAAAAACATTTTTCCGTGATTTTTTGTTGTCTACTTCTGCCTTCTCCCACTCCTACAGCTCCTGCTCCTGCTCCTGCTGCTGTGTAGTTTTTCCGGTTATTCTCTTGGCATTTTCACATTTTGCATGTATTTTGTTGACAGGCCGAAAATAATCTGGGTGGCTTCCCTGCATTAATTTCTATTCCATGCAGGATCTCTATTTACGGTGGCATTCAAGTGGCTTGACTACGTGACGGTTTGAGTTTTTGACTTTTCGCTGGATGTTGTTTATTTTATTATATATCATACATATATCAACTTTTGGGCACAAAAGCTCTATATAGCCTTTGGCAGATGTTCGAGAATTAGGTTGATTTAATAACAGCTTTCGGGCAAATGCAACTCCTGTAATAACATAGTTAAAGCCGAGTAGTATTTCCCAAATTATCCGCACTTATCGCCTTAAACCATTTCCCCGCACATGGATGCTAATTTGTAGTTGTCCGCCTGTGCTTACCAGGCCAGGCCCCTTTAACCAAATCCTAAACACTCTGCATGTGTGTATTTTCCGACAATTAGAAGCGTTTGCATAACTGACACTCCCAAACAACAACGACGTGTAACAACAATAATTGTGGATATAATATGCATAATTTATAATTTCTGCGGTCACTTTCGTGCGCATTGTTAATTGAAGCATACTTTCGAGAGAGCTGAATGAATTTATTGACATTTATATGATTTAATTAAAATGCCATAAAATGCGCAGTGTGTTTCAGTAGGGGCTGGGCGATGCCAAATCAAAAGCTACCACATTATAAATATGCATAAATTAATGGCTCTGCCCAAGTTAAACAATTTAAGCATTGAAACTGTCCATCCCTCTGTCAATTGGCAAATTGAAATATAAATAAATATAAATAATTAAACCAGTTTGCAGTTTACGATGTCGTTGCCTTATCCTTTGCCTTTTAAATCTGGAATTACCAACGATGCCATAGCCGTAGCTGTAGCTGTTGATATTGCGACAATTATGCGGCTGCAAAGTCTGGCAAATCTTTCGGTAAGCTTCATAAAAGCTTCCGCATTATGTTTACAAGCTAATAAATGTCAGCAGCAAACTAGCAACTGCAAACTGAAAATTGTAAACTGCCAACTGAAACCGAAACTCCAACTCCAACTCCAACTCCAACTATAACTCGAACTCCAGCCAAGCCCCAAATGCAAAGCCAACAAATGGCCGGCAAGGACAAACAAATTAAGCTCCTGCATTTTGCATGAAGCCAATTGCATTTTGGGCAACTGGCCAAAGGACGTTCGGTGGTGGTCTGCTTTTTAGCCCCAGATCAAGTTGTAGCCGTTTTCGGCAAACTTTGCCCAACACACTCGCACATACATATCATATATACGAGCACTGAAAGTCAGAGATTATTTGCAGCTGAGTGGAGTTGGCCTAATTGATTAATGATCCCCGCCGATGGCCCCCTGAGATGAGTCAGCGATTTGTTAACCCTCCGATGACCTTTACTGGCCTGACCCTAGTTAAGCCCAAGTTTAAGAAGGGATTATGCACCACGAGAAATCTTGGGTTGAAGTTTGAGAATTAATGGGGTTTCGCAAGAGGCGAATTAATAACCAAGAAATATAACAACTACCCATTTTTTTCAATGTTTCAAGGATTTTGATGCAAATTGAATGTAGCTTTGGCCGACCGGTACGTGAGCGCTTATAAATAATAACGATTTGGCTAAACCGGAAGCCAAAGTAACAACTTCCTTTTGTACAAATGTTAACCCGTTCGGTCACATGCCACTCACACGGCCTCTGCACATGTGTGCGTGCATTCGTTTATGATTGAGTGCGCTTCGGGGGTGTGGCAAGGAGTCTACATCTGTACGGGTAATGAGCCCAGAAGCGCTCGTGTGTGTGTGTGTGCTTGTTCGTGTGTTCCAGCCCGAAAAAAGCGCCAAAAAGGTCAAAAAACGCAAAATGTTCAAAATGAAACGTCAAAAACAACAACATCAGCAACAGAGCCAGCTCCAGCGCCAGCAGAAGCAACAACAAATTGCGTGTATACTGTTTTTTATTTCGTATATTTTTGTTGTGCTTTTTGGTGTGTTGTAGACCTGTATAGGCCTACACATCATCATCAAAGTGTTGTTTTTTGTTGGGGAACTCGCAACCCTTTTTGAATTTCCGTCTGGCATGAAATATATAGCCGGCTTTCTTTTTGTGAGTGTGTCGCAAAGTCATGTAGTAAAAATTACACATGTATACCATCGGTGTACACGCAACAACACCACCACCAACACCAGCGGAGGCAGAGGCAGAAATTTAATTTGAATTCGCACATCAAATTCATACATAAATATTTAAAGCGACCGTGTATGTGCGAGTGTGGGTGGCTGTGTGCGAAGCCAACAAAAAGCCTTGTATGTGCGGGCAGTAAAAAATTTAATTTATTAAGCAAAGCAACAAACAGTCCAAGAAAAAACACACGATTTAATCATTCATAGGACCATCTATGGCATAATAAACGTCATCATTTGACAGCCGTTTCTTTTGGCCATTTGACATATTAATTGGCCCTCTGGCCCCAAAACCCGAAATGGCCCCATTTTCACCCACTAAACTCGTGTGTCCCGCAACGGGAGATAACTGGCCGGGATAAGGCAGAAGTTTTTTGGCCCGCAGTTTTGCCTTTCGACCAGATTTGTAAACGGCTCTCATATGTTTGCCTGTAGACGGCAGCGTCGCCGAAAATTCGTTAGCTGCAATGGTTTTTGGCCGAGGAACAACTTTTACAAAGTGATTATTATTGTATGGAAACTTTTGCGGCTACTAGTTCCAGTTGCCCCTTCTGCCATATCCATCGCTTTGCCCGCTTGTAGTTACATATGTAAAACCAAAAGAAAAACACGAAACGAGCCAAAACTTATGCGCACAAAGTTTTGGTACAATTTTCATAGAATATATCGCATGACATGGAGCAACAACAAGCCAGGCCAAAAGCTGAAGACAACGCTGAGCTAACACCAATTAAAAGTCATTTAACATCTACCCCCGTACAAAAAGGGGCAGCCGTGGGCGTGGCTCCTTAGACGGACCCTGCCACAGACAGCTTCTGGTCATATAAAGTAAATGGGTTCAAGTGTTTAATATTTCAAAAGTGTTGTTTAGGAACTATCGATACATAGTTTATAAGTTATCCCATATTGTCATCTTTATATTTTCTATACCAACTAGCTTTACAATCCACAACATGTATGCACACACACACCTATCGTTAAGTTCCACAAATGTAAATTTTCTTTAGTACCAATTAGACAGCGAAACTGACAAGAACATATTACTCTACAGTCCACTACTCATTCGTCTTGCCGGTTGGGGATCATTGTTTGGTCCTTCGCATCCGGATTTGTTTTGTAGTTTTCTGTGCATTGGTTCTCATTTGTAATTGTTTCTCGGCATGGAGCAATTAAAAGCATTGACAAAAGGGCGCGCCAGACTCAAGGCCAATATCACACGGAGCTTGGCTTGGGCTGAGGACGCGCAACATTCGAACGCCACACGGGCAGAGGTGTCTTCGCGGCTGGAGCATCTCAACACAACATGGAAAGACTTCAATAGATTTGGTGATGAAATAGCTATGCTCGACGAAGTAGATGGCTATGTGGATCCGGAGCATGACAACATATTCTACGAGGAAAAATATCTAAGGGCGCATGCATTACTTTCGGCGATGGTAGGTACAAGACCTAGTCCATCAGTTGTGAATAGTGAAAACGGCAGCGGCGTGCTGCAAAACAACGACGCAATAATAAGTTTGCTACAACAACAACAACAACTCTTCGAGCAGTTGGCGGCAAATCGAGCCACTGCAAACATGTCGAGACCTGAAGGAGGAGACGCCTACGCGGCGAATTCAGGTAGTGCTCAAATGGTAGGGGCATCAGCTCAAAGCGAATTGCCTAAAATTCAAATTAAACGGTTCGCTGGCAATTATTCAGAGTGGCCAGCTTTCAAAGACATATATGAGAGCACAATTCACAACAAGGCGAATTTGACAAATACGCACAAATTTCATCATTTGAAATCTCTTCTGATCGACGAAGCTGCAAATCTGGTACGACATTTGGCTATTACGGATTCAGCTTACAACACTGCGTGGGAGCGACTTAATGAAAGATATAATCGTCCACGGCATATCGTGAATTCACTATTGGAGCAGTTTATGAAGCTGCCAACAACAACAAGGTCGGATACAGCAACATTACGGAAGGTGTCAGACGGCGCCAATGAAATAGTGCGTGGTTTGGATGCCATAGAGGAAACAGGACGAGACTGTTGGATCATCTACTTGACGCTGGAGAAGCTGGATGCAGATACTCGACGCAGGTGGATCGAGCGCAGTGTGGAGACAGACTCACCCACACTGGAGGAATTCTTCAAATTTTTGGATGCACGTTGCGAGGAACTAGAGCTCAGCAAGCGTGAAACAATCGGAGGCAAGACTACAGCCTCAATCGGTGACAAGGGAAGGAAGGTCACACATTCGCTGGTTGTACTTGAAGGAAACAAGTGCAGCAAATGTCATTCTACAGAGCATCGTCTGTATGGATGCCAACAATTCTTGGATATGTCAGCAGGACAGAGGTTTTCGTTTGCCAAGGAAAACGCTCTATGTTACAATTGTCTGAATCCTGGTCATGGGGTCAGAAAATGCAAATCTACGTTCAAGTGCAGACAATGTAAAGGTCAGCATCACTCACTGTTGCACCTGCAACGCACGCAACAGGCTATTGGAACAATCTCTCAAACTGGTGAGGATCAGGAGGATCCTAGCGCACACATCTCAACGGTGACTACGAGTCACATCGCACAAGCAGAAGGTTCTGCAGCAATGGTATGTGCACAAGGCACTGCAAATTCACAACAATCAACTGGATGGAACAGGAGCACCTTGCCGACGGCCATGGTCAACGTTCGCAACGCAAAGGGAGATTTGGTTGCATGCCGACTCCTATTGGACACGGGTTCAGAACTGTCGTACATATCTGAACGCTGTATACAAACACTTGGTTTGGCTCGTACGCCATCACGCATACTGGTTACGGGAATTTCATCAACCAAAGCAGACACTACAAGGGGATGCAGCACTATAAGCATCCAATCCCGTATTTCGCAAGATCAGCTGGTAGTCCAGGCTCACGTGCTTGGAAAGATTACGTCATCATTGGAAAGGCAGACCATCGACGCGTCTGTACTTCGAGTTTTCAACGATCTGCAACTGGCAGATTCACAATTTAGCACAAATGCCCCAATTGACATTCTTTTGGGCAGCGAACACGTTTGGAGTGTTATAACTGGAAGAAAAATCTACGACGACAAAGGAAAGCTCATTGCTATATCATCAATTTTCGGATGGGTAATTACATCACTGCTTTCATCACGCGCATGCAGCGCTACGGCACTCACAACGACAATAGACATCGATGCTTATCTCAGAAGGTTCTGGGAACTAGAGAGCATACAACGCAAAGCAGAAGTCCAACCTGAAGACGAGGAGGTGGAGAAACACTTTCTTGCAACACACACTCGAGACGAACAAGGCAAGTACATCGTGGAACTTCCGTTTAAAGCATCCGAAACACAATTCGCAGATACACTTCAAGGAGCGCTGCAGAGGTTCAAATCAGTTGAACGACGTTTGGCACAAAATCAACAATTACGTAACGACTACGTGAAGTTCATGAGGGAATACCAGGAGCTAGGACATATGCGAGAAATCTCACCGACCGAAATTCCCAAGGGTAGGAATTTCTACTTGCCACATCATCCCGTATTGGGTCGGAAACTTCGAGTGGTTTTCGACGGATCATATCAAGACGCCAAAGGCATGGCGTTAAACGACACGCTCTCGATCGGACCGAGTATTCAGCGAGACCTATTTGCTGTGTGCTTGCGATTCCGTATGTACAAATACGTCTTTTCAGCGGACATAGTCAAGATGTTCCGTCAAATATGGGTGAGCGAAAAACATAGAGACTATCAGAGAATCGTATGGAGAGAGGATCCGTCAGATCCTATCAAGCACTTCCAACTATGTACGGTGACGTATGGAACATCATGCGCACCATTTCTAGCAGTCAGAGTGCTAGAGCAACTCGCTGCTGACCATAAGCGCGAGTTCCCGAACGCAGCAAAAATCGTGTTGGAGGACTTCTATGTCGACGACGTTCTCACTGGAGCAAATAGTGAGGATGAGCTGCTACGCAACAGGGACGAACTGGTCCAACTGATGTCCTGTGCTAACCTAGAGCTCGGGAAATGGGTATCGAATACCAAACGCATCAAATCGGAGGATAACACGGATTCCTCACAATCACCAGTCAAAGTGCTAGGGCTGCATTGGCACCCTGGAGAGGACACATTATCGTACAATGTAAACCTATCGAAAGACCCTCGCTGCACCAAGAGGCAAGTGTTGTCGGATGTCTCACGTATATTCGACCCTCTCGGTCTATTAGCACCAATCGTAGTTCAATTCAAAATACTATTTCAAAAACTCTGGCTGTTGAATTTGAATTGGGACGACGAACTACCGAGCAAACTAGCAAACAACTGGCTCAAATGGCGAGCTGATCTGGACAACCTTCACAAGCTCCAGATACCGCGCTTAGTTAAAAGCGACAAACAGAAAATCGAATTGCACGGATTTTCAGATGCATCCACCAAGGCATACTCAGCGGTGGTCTACAGCCGAGTGGTTAACGACGATGGAACCATTTCGGTCGCCATACTTGCAGCAAAAACAAGAGTGGCACCTTTGAAGCAGCAGTCTTTGCCGCGCCTGGAACTATGTGGCGCATTTCTACTGAGTCAACTTCTGCAATCCATAAAGGCTGGACTAATGAACAACGACGTAACGATCTACGCATGGAGTGATTCGACGATAGTCCTGTCATGGTTATCGTATTCACCAGCCCAACTCAAGACGTTTGTTGGGAACCGCACTTCAGAAATCCTCGATACCATTCCGAAGCATGCATGGCGGCATGTAGACTCAAAATCGAACCCAGCGGATTGCGCATCCCGTGGCTTGGGAGTATCCGAGCTCATTGACTTCCAATTATGGTGGAAGGGTCCTTCATGGCTGAGGGACAAGGAACAATTCTTGGAAAGGTTGAACAATACTCACAACTGTACTTCTCTTTCAGACAAACGCATACAAGACGAAGTCAAAACTACCTGCCTAGCTGCGCAGATGACTGTCACGACGGACAACCCTTTGGATAAGCTTCTCAATCGCAAATCATCTTGGCTGAAGCTTATACACACACTTGCTTACGTTTTGCGCTTCATTCATCGCATGAAGCACCCATCTTCGAAACAAACATCGAATTCTCTTACATTCGATGAGATCAAGGCAGCAAGGATTCGATGGCTGCAACACGCTCAAGCTGGTTTTCAACAGGAGTTCCAGTTGCTACGCGCAAACAAGGCTCTAGGGAACCAATCTCAATTGGTCAAGCTCTCACCAATCATCGACAAGGACAACCTGCTAAGAGTGGGTGGACGAATCCAACATTCACAGTTGTCAGCAGAGGCGAAGCATCCTATTTTGCTTCCAAAGAATCATCGGATCACATATTTGATCATTGAGCATGAGCATCGTTTTAATTTGCATCCTGGAGTCTCATCTCTCTTCGTCATTGTTCGACAAAGGTATTGGATTTTCGGCGCACGAAATTTAATACGCAAACTCACACACAACTGCCTGGCTTGCTTTCGGCAAAAGTACAACACAATGCATCAACGTATGTCAGATTTACCGAGCGTACGTATCACGCAAGCACTTCCGTTCGTAAACACCGGATGTGACTACGCAGGACCCATTCTTCTAAAGGACGCAAAGGTGCGTAAACCACGCATCAGCAAGGGCTACATATGCCTATTCGTTTGTATGGTCACTTCGGCGATCCATCTTGAACTCGCCACGGACCTATCCACGGAAACATTTCTGGCGGCGTTGCGACGATTTTTCTCGATACGAACAAATGCGCACCTTGCTTGCGCAAATTAGTGCTGTCGTCAACTCACGACCCCTCTGCTACTCATCAGATACAGATGACAGCTATCTATCACCAGCCCATTTTCTTATCGGAAGACCATTCACAACAATACCGGAGGCGGATCTTGGCCACATTCCTGTGGGCCGACTGGGATACTGGCAGAGTATCCAATCTATGTACCAGGGCTTCTGGAAGCAATGGCACCAGGAGTATTTGACAAGTCTACAGCAGCGTCCTAAGTGGACCACAACAACCCCTAACATTTCGATCGGTAGCGTTGTGCTCGTCAAGGAGTCCAACACACCACCAGCATCATGGCAACTAGCGAAGGTGATCGACACGTTCCAAGGAAAGGACAATATGGTTCGCGCAGTCAGGATCAAGACGGCAGCAGGAGAAGTGACCCGGCCAATAACTAAAATTGCGAAACTACCCAGTTCAGAAACCGTGTTTCAGGGTGGCCCGGGATGTTTAGGAACTATCGATACATAGTTTATAAGTTATCCCATATTGTCATCTTTATATTTTCTATACCAACTAGCTTTACAATCCACAACATGTATGCACACACACACCTATCGTTAAGTTCCACAAATGTAAATTTTCTTTAGTACCAATTAGACAGCGAAACTGACAAGAACATATTACTCTACAGTCCACTACTCATTCGTCTTGCCGGTTGGGGATCAAGTGTTTTCGCCAAAACTACGTGGTGTGATGATGTGCTGGGCGAGATTCTATTGGAAACGGCCAGAGTTCGAGCACGTGTCGGTTTAGTTGTCGACAAGTTTACTATCACAGTTGGGCACACGAAACTTTGCCCTGCCAGTCGGGTGGGTCCACTTCCTAGATGGGTTCTGGAGTGGGTCTGGTCATAAATAAATTAACTACTTAAATTTGCTTGCGGTTCCGATCTAAGACGGGCTTGCTGCCCACCCACCCCAGCACTGCTACAAAATGTCTTGTTTGGCTTTTAAATGAGGTATTTCTTTTATTTTTATATATATGCTTTTAATAAACTGTAGCTTAATTTGTATTAAGAAACTGCTAGTAAGACCCTACAAAAATAAAATGTGGAACAAGAGTGCAAAATTGTTTGTTTAAATACAAAGATAGGGCTAAGGGATAATTGGAAGAAGCTTATAAAACCCACTTTATTAATGTGTATCAAATCTTATTTCATTTCCATCATTAAAAATAACTATCTAAAACATTTCTCTCAATGATTCAAGTTACTTTGCATGCGTAACTCGCTGCGGCTGGTGTCAATCAGCCTTGACCAAAATGGCAACATCTCTCCTCGCCGTACAGTCTTCGGAGCCAAAGCGGCAAAGTGGCCATTACTCTAATTAACCTTATTTCATTCTCAATTATAAACGGCAAGAACAAACAGCAAACCAGGAACAATAACAAGAAAGAACATCACTAATTGTAACAAGCGGAAAAACAAGAAAATCCAAGGCGGCAGGGCAGGCAAGCGAAAACGAAAAGAAAAACCAAAACAATTGCCTTAAAACATAATTGTTATTTTGTGCCTTTTCCTCTTTTGATTTTCCTTTCGACTTTTTGGCCCAAATATCCTCCTCCGACAAAAAAAAAAACAGGCAAAGGCAAATTAAGTTTTTTGCTCTAATTTAGTCTGACGCGCGTTTGGCCAAAACGGCAAAACAACAAAAAAATCCAAAACAAGAACAATAATCGTGGGATTCGCTTTCCTCCGCCGCCCGTCTTGGCTTTGCTTAATTTACCATTTTTCACTCTTATCGCCCCTCGAGAATGGTGGAGGTGGCTGGCCATAAAAATAGGGCCAAAACGGCACAGTCCCAGGCTCAGGCACGGACATAGGCAGTGGCTGTGGCAGGCAAATGAAAAACAGTCGGACTCTCTAGATGTTTTAAAGTTTAAGCTGCGAGCGTAACAATAATTTAATGCGCCTCTTAAATTGTTTGTAAAATGTTCAACAACCGCCGCGCTCTCGACATGGCTTTTCGCTTTCCAGCGGCAAAAGTTAAAAAGTGGAAAAGTTTTTCTTTTCTATTTAACGTAATTTTCCCTTATTTGCTGTGTCTTTCGGGCCCCAGCCCTCCAGCTCCCAGCCGGGACGCTTCGTGGCTAGCTCATTTCCCCACGCAGATTTTCCGCATTGTTGTCGAGCATATGTTGCCCTTGCCTCATAATGTGGCATATTTGGCAGCTCGACAGCTACGATTGAGTCTCGTGGCATGTGCTGCTGTCTTCATTTGCAGGAGTCCTTCCTTCCTTCCGTTCGTCCTTCCGACTTTTCTTTTTCCTTCTCATCATTTTTTTTTTGTATTGTGGGGGAGGAAACCCGAGACACTTCGGGATGTCTCATCTCGTTTTCGTGGTTAAGCAAATGTTTAACAAACCAAATCTGAGATTTGCATTTTATGTTATCCTTCCTTCATGCCTTGGATAAGCTCAGCTTTAATGCCTCTAATCGGGCTTAAAATCAAGGATGTCCCAAGGAGCCCCGAGAGCCAAGAAACAAATAATTTAAAATGACTTTTTGTCTAGCTCCACATCAATCGCCGCTGCTGACATGGGAAAACTTTGCGGTCTCCTTGTAAAGCTACTTAAGTGCTAAACCCCTTGTCCTGGGGGCGGGGAAAATCCTTCACTTAGTTGCTCATTTCTAATTCCATTTCCACTTCTGGTCCTTATTCACACTTTGGCCAAGTCTGCCAAGTCAGCCAAGCAGTTCGAGACAAATTATTGACACGCTCTGCTGCCACACAGACACACACTCGTCTCCTTGAAGGGGAAAATCCATTGCTCAAAGGCATGAAAATGAAAACATTTTCACTTATTTGCCCAGAAATTGGATAAGAATCGATGTGAAATTGGATCTCGCTCATTGTCGATACACTTGCCACAGCCTCCGTTCAGTCATTCCAGCTTTGTTTTGCTTTTAACTGCCTGCTGCTGCTGCTTCTGCTTCTACTGATGCTGTTGCCACATCAAGCATTTTCCGGCTATTTTCCACAACCCCTGCTGAGCTGCTTTCCACAGCCCCCGTCGCCCTGTTATTATCGTAATAGAATTTGCCAAATTGAGGTTGAAATACCATGGCCAGGTTTGGGTTGGTACATGCAGATAAATTCGAGTGTGAAAAGTGTAAGTTTAATATTTGAGACATATTTTGTGTTAACTAGCTGATGGAAAATGAAAAGAATAAGAAACTGAGTAAATTTGAATTCTTTAAAAAAATGCAATATTGTTTGTTGTAAAGTTTCTAAATTATAATCCTCATTATTTTCCACTATAGGTTCCACTATTACTTTCCATTTCTTGCTCTTTAAAAATTAATATAATTTTTAAGGGAAATTGGTCACTACTTTTTGTCTTACAATATTTTACACATATTTTTTTAAGTGTCCCCCTTTTTTGTTTGGCATCCGTTTATCGTTTGATTGTTTGTCTGCCTCGCCCTTTATGGCGCCTCCCTCTGGCTTGTTTGCTTATTTGGCGGCAGTGCTGCTGGTTTCGCTTATCAATTGCTGTTTTTATTGCCATTTTAGCCACCGCCCGCTCCGCTCCCCGTTTCCGGCTTCCTTTATTGAGTACGACAAAAATTCATTGCCTGCCCAAGGGCGCGTGCCAGTAAACAGGCTCAGTAATGGAGAGCCGAGACTAGAGGATTGTCGAAAGGCATTTGTCCTGACATTGTCTAGGCTGTGGTTTTGGCCTCATCGCACAACACGGCCATCCAGGCAACCGCCGACGCCCACAATTTAATTGTTTACTTTGTGGCAATTGACCTTTTGTGGCATTGCGGTGATTGAATGCCAGATATCGGATTACGACTCGGCTATTAGGGAATTATGATATTTTGCAAGGGAAAAATTGCTCATTTCGCAGTGCCAGCAATTCTATTTGAGATGTCACAGGGAAGGGGGAAAAAGGTGAATGCGGAAGCTCATCGGAAACACGTCAAGTGGGCTCAGAGGACTAACCTGGCTAGAAACTCATCAGGGCATACACTGCGTATGAGTAACGCGCTCGTCACGGCATGTCATCAACTTTGTTGCTTCCATTGTGTTGCACATTGGGTTCCACATTCCCTTTCCCTTTTGTCAGTACACTCCTTTTTTGTTTGCATTTTTTGCTTTCTTTTTTCTGATGCTCTGGCCTTTTGCCCTTTTGCGTTGCACCGCAATGTTGCCACAAAAAAGGGTCCAAAGGGGAGCGGCTGGAGCATTCTTTGTTTCTAGGCAATTTCAGTCACTTACTCCGTCGCTGTTATTGCGGCTTTGCCTTTGCCACTGCGTTGTCGTTGACGATAAAACCGTTGCTACCAGAGCTACTGCCTCAAAATACCGGTGTTTCTACCACTCTCCACATATGCAGTTGGTTCAAGTTGCACTAAGGCAAAAAATAGTTATCAGAAATGACTCTTCATTTGGGATTATGCAACTTGCCTTAAAGGGAATATATTTTAGGCCATTCATATTTTAAAACCTGCATATACTCTCTCACTAATTCTTTATTATAGGACTATTTGATTTTGAAAGGTTCACATATATTTTCGAGTGTCCTCCGAGCTTAGCACAGACCTCACATTGTATCGGTGTCGTGTGTGTTGTCCTTCAGCTCTCCTTTTTGCCATAACAGCAAACTCTGCCACAAAAGTGCCAAAGCTACGGTCGTTGTCCTTGCTGGCTAAGAACAGGGACACTCAGAGGAGGATTGCCATGCCAGTTTCAGCTTCACCTTGGGCATATTGATGAACCCAACACTTTAATTAGAGCGTCAATAAAATGGATAAATGCAGTGTGTCCCAGCAGCAGTCTCCCAACTCGTTGGCAGAAATTTAATTTGCCATTCACTTACACGCCACTTGGTCCTGCGGCGTGTTTGCACCAATTAACCGGACAGAGAATCCGCCCAGAAAATTACAATTAATTGTGCTGGAACTTTTCGCACCTTTTGCTTGACAGCGTTGTGCCAAGTCAATGAATGAATGGGTTGGCCAACTGATTGCCAGTGGTCAGAAGTGGGAATCGTTATAAATTATGGTGTCAAGTGAGGCCTGAATTAGTCTCGACACGCAGACAATGCAGACAAAGACACCTTACAGAAGTGTCTAGAGCTTGAGTTCGCTACATGCATTTAGAATATTTTATAAACTTGCCTATCGTTTGAGCCTATATTTATCTTACGTGAGAAATAATGCGTAAGATTTATTCAACTTATCTTGGACGATTAAATAATGCGCATTCAGTGCTATTACTTTGCCCTTGACTGTGTCTGCACTGCCCATTTGTATAACCCTCTCCGTGCCTTTGAGTGTATCGATCTATAATTAAGATAAGCCGTGTACTGTTCCATGAATGTGTAATGTACGCCTGTCCGTTGGTCCGCGTGTCCGCATGTCCGTTAGAATGGCTTCATTATGGCCGGCTGCAATGGGCTCGAATCGCACTCTTGATGAAATCCAGATAACTGCGCCTTATTTGTTTATGAAATTGACCTGCGATTATCGTCGACGTACAACAACGGCGGAAACAGATAGACCGAGGTCGGGACAAAGCCAGGACTTATTGCGTGTGTGTGTTCCAGGGCTGTCTCATGAATAAAACATACACTCCACGTAGGCGTGGCAGGACAGACAGAATGTCTGTCTGCCTTCCCGCCTGCCTTACACACAATAAAAGTTTGCCAACAGCGAAAACGTTTTGTTAACTTGTTCACAAGTGTCGGTAACTTAAAAGTCTCAGCAAAGCCATTCTCCAAACGATCTCGGCTCTGCGCCGCCCGCATCCTCAAGGATCTGCTGGAGAAATCCGTTTACACAATTTAACGCACAACTTCGACAAAAAATGGATGGGAAAAAACTTTGCACAAATGCATAAAACTTTTGTATTGACAATAAACGCCGACACAAGACTTCCCGATATATGGAATATGCCGCCGAGCCAGGCTGCCAAGAGAGCCAAGGGGGCAACAAAGTGCATATGCACATACAGTTCTACTTCACATTCTCCGGAAGATAAGACCCGCAGGCGGAGTTTAGTTTGTTGCACAGTTTGGCAGTCAAAGTGGAAAAAAATTCCACTTTAAATACCTCAGGTTCTACTTCAAAATCCAGAACAAGGACTCAGGCACAGACGCAAGTCAAAGCGAAAAATAATTAAGTTTTAAGATATCCTTTCAATCATTTGGCAAGTATATTTTTTTTGAGCCGGGCTCGAGGGGCAAAGTGCATCCATTTTTATGGCATTGGCATGGCCAGGCACAAAAGCGTACGAAATTCAATGAGCTGCAAAAAGCAGCCAAAGTCGCTCCAGCTGCCAGATTTACGCCAAGCTGCGGGTTGCCCATAGCCCGGAGTCCTGGGATTCAACCTGTTTGGAGTTCGGCTTGGCAAATAAAGGAAGAACGAAACCAAAGTTTGGAATCCGACTGGAAGTGGAGTTGACTGCGGTCTGAGCAGGCGGCAGACAAATTGCGCTCGTAAATGCTTTAAATTGTGCACTCTGCGCTCCAAATTGAAGTTGAGCAAGAAAAAGTGAAGCCGCGGATGGGCGGTTGGGCGGATGGGGCAAGAAATGTAACAAAAAATACAACAAAAAGTCTTAAACAAAAACCAAGAAAATGAAACAAAAGTCGACTCTAAGGAGCGTGCAAAAAATTGCTGAGCGTGTTAAGAAAAATGTTTCCGTAAGCTGCGAACAAATGCGCGACAATATTTTTGGTGCGGAAATCCTTTAGCCACAGCATCTGCCAACTCTAGTCTTAAAGTTGCCTCACCTCAGCCGAGGAAGTGCAGGCGAGTTGCAGGCTCTGATTGGGTTGGGAATACGCGTGCATTTCTTGCTGAAAATGCCAGCAGCCACACTTTTTGTGCAGGCTTCGGTCGGGTTGATAACCCAAAACCGAGTGCCACTTAAGCCCAGCCAAAGGGCTGGCCCACACTTGAGTTCTCTGGCACTGCCACAGTTGCAGGCTGCCGCGTTGCAAGGTGTTGGATGTCAAACCGTTAAGTTAATACTCTTGAACTCAATGGCTTTGCCACCGGTGTTAGATTTTCAATTTAGAGTTTCTGGTTTTCAGTTTGTTGCTCCAATGACCTTTTTATACACCATTAAAAAAAGGAGTCGAACAATAGACCTTATGCCCGTAATACCAAATTAAATTGAAGTTTTAAGGAGACCAATTACCCTTCAAATTAGGTTGGCCCGCGTTTTAAATTCTGTATTATGTGGCGTTAGGAGGAACAAAGTTGGCTGCTTGTTTCGGCCAACTTTTAAGCCCTCTAAGGCCGCGACAAGGTCAGTTCGCCGCTCTGACAGCCTGATAAGGGCCGCGAGAATTCAATAAATTCGCTGACGTAACTCCTAATTGCCAGGAGAAGAAAATAAACCAAGCGAAGCACTTAAATTAATTAAAATATTATTTTGAAACTTGAGCGAAAGTAAACACGGTGAAATCACCGCCTCAAAGAATCCTTTATTCCTTTTCCTTTTTGGTCGGCTGGCGAAATCGAAATGGCAAACAAAGCACGAAATTAGGAGGCTCCTGGTATTATTGTCAAAATAACATCGGTATCCTTTCCATTTGCCTTTCATTTCGATTTCTTTTTTATTTTGGTTGCTTTGTGCCAACGCTGAAGGTCATAAATAATTTATGTAAACTTGAAGGTCTGCAGCAGTGCTGGCGCTGGGAATGGGGCTGGGGGCGTGGCAAATGGCAGTGGGAATTGTCGCAGACTCCTTTACACTTTGATGCTGCTGTGTTATGAATAATAACTTGGCCCGCTCTGACTGACTATAGTCCTGCTGCTGATGTTGTTTTTTGTTATTGTGCGTTCGAATTTCCCGTCAGTCCTGACGTGCTGCCGCTTTCTCTCTCTCTCTCTGTATCTTGCTTTCTTCAGCCACTTTCTCCCCCTCGTCCTTTTGCATTTGGCAAAGCTTTGAATATTTTACGCAGGCATAAATAATTTAAAACAATGGAACACACGTAAAAAGGGAAAAGGATAATGCAGCAGCAGCAGCAGCAGTAGCAGTAGCAGCATCAGCATCAGCATCGAAAAAAGCACAAACCAGGACAAAAGTGAGAGCGGAAGAGTAAAAGGAAAAAATGGGTAAAAAAAATAGCAGGAAGATAAGAATAAAAATTTATATATGTCCGCTCTCCGCTTTTTGTTTAAACCTGGCCCAGAGATGCTGGCCCAAAGACACAGAGAAAATGCTGCAGCTCACCTCCTAAGGAGGCTAAAAAATAAGCGAAAAACTCTCAAACACCCATCCGCTTTCGACCCGGTCGCAACACTTGACGTATGTAGGTGCCGCCCTTTGACCTCTTTCCCCAATACCGAGGCGAGAGTCAACAGGGGGCACACAAAGGCCAGGGCGGGGAGATAACTTGTAAATGAGACGGCAAGGCGGCCAGGCCGAAACATTTGACGAACGGCAAAAAATGAAATGTAAATGCTGAAAATGTTGTCTCTGCCCCACACACACGTACCCACGCTCGTATGAACCCTCCTCTTCGCATTTTTTGAGTGTGTGTTTTTTTAGCTTTGCCGGCTCTAAGCCAGTGAGTGATAGCGGCTCAAAGAAATGTCAACACACACAAGGCTCACGCACAGACGCCCAGCCCTCACACAATTTCACTTTGACTTAACAAATAGAAAATCATTTATTCTGCATGCGCGAACGTCGACCCGCTGCCAGGACAAGATTCGATTTCCCACAGAGTTGGGGGTACACACTAAATAAAATAATTTTCCATTGAAAATAATTATATAATAAATTCCTAGAATTGTGGCATGAACTATTTAATTATTCGAAAATCTATGTCAACTTTTTGGAAATTAGTTAGTATTATTAAACCATATTTGTACATACCACATTGTCCAATAAAGAAATGAAAAATTTGCTGATTTTTAATTTTTCCTAAACCAGAAATTCCGGTATAAAAATTTTAAAAAATGCACAACCTTTGAGATAGTTTACTCTCCCAAAATTCCCATTTCCAATAATTTATTATTTAAACCATAAAAAAAATACACTCTTCTCTCAGTGGATGACTAAAGCAGATGGGAACTCATCCAAAGGCTGCCTCCGCCGTGATTTCCGCCCCGCCCCGAGCTTTAGATTTATGCGCATTTTGCATATTTTTTTCTTTTTCCTCCTCATTTGAAAAGCAACAAAAGTGACTGTGTCCCCCACTTTTCCTTCTGATTCAGCAGCTTTTCCAAAGGATCCAGCTCCACAGCCCCCGTCTCCGCCTTTCCATCTCATTGGTGGTCCAATTTTCATTGCGCGACTTTTATGACTTTGGCTGCCACTGCTTTTGACTTTTATCGAATGCAAATTGTTTTATAATAATGCAATCAAATCTTTGTCAACTCTGTTTATTGATGTGTTTATTTTGTTTTGGTTTCTCCGATAATGCCAGCCACTGGCTGAATAAAATTTAGCCTGCGGAATAAATTTAGAAGAGAGCTATTTGTGTTATCGAGTGTCCCAGTAACTGGCTTATAATGTTTGCTAATAGATTTCATTCTGGTTGTGAATAATTTTAGGAGTCAATTTAAATTATTGTCGTGAACTGGATTGGCCAGAATACTGGCAATGAACTTTAGGCCTTTAAACCGAACTGTTGGAATCTTGGGGGAAAATAAACCCCCATTGAACCCTTTTGAATCCCAGCTCTTGGCAAAAGCTGCACCGGTGACGTGACTAAGCCAGAATCGAAAGGACCACCTTGGGATGCCAAGGAATTTACTGCATTGTCTCGGCAAATGCTTTCTTACTTGTACTTACACTTCTATTATTGTTCCCTGATTTATTTTGTGTTTTGCCTCAGCTTGTACTTTTATTTGCTGTGCTGGGACCAACTGGGATTGTACTTAAATCACGGGAAACGTGCACAGCAACTAAAAAGTGGCACGAGTGGGCGGAGAGTCCTGTTCGGAGGAAGGTCACGGGGTTGTTTTAAAATGTCCCACTTTTAATGAATCGATCATCGGCCAGGCGTGCTGTGAAAACAACAAATTTTACGGCGCGCTTCACACGGCTGGCAACGGTAACTACAATTATGGAAAAACATCAATGACAACGGCAATAACAACGACAAGTGCAACAGACGTCGGGGGCCGCACCGAACAATAATGACAACAACGCGCCTCATGAACGCCGACAACAATAACAATAATTGTATTTACACATAATTGACCATAATCCCCAGCAGCATTCTCGTTATTTTGGTACCGATTGCTCGACTCCTCTTATTTTTCCGCAATTTACACAAACGGGCACAATATTATGTTATTAAGTTTAATAGTTAATTAATTATCTTATAATTCAATATTGTGTTCTATTCAAAATATTCTTTTTTTATGAATTCATCTTTGAAATTTTGAAATACCTCTAAAAAATAACAATTATCTTGACCCAGCCTGTACCGTTGCCATCCTCCTCCTCCCTCGGGCGAAAGATTTTTTTTGTTTGGCTTGTTGTTTCGGTTAAGGCCCAAACACAACTTCAACACCCAATTCGGTTGGTTGCCCATGAAAATGGCCGCAGGCGACATTTTATGTTGCTGTTGGTGTTGCTGCCGCAGTTGGTGTTGCTGTTATGGATGTTGCTGGTGCTGGTGCTGGTTCTGTTGCTTGTGGAGGAGTGGCTGGTGGTCGTTCGCATTGTCTGTCAGTAGTTAAATTTAAATGCCAGCAAGGGCCTGCCTCCGCTGCGGAGTGCGGATCGGGTGCTGGACCATAAATTAAATAAAATGAAATGAAATAATTTGGTCACGCACTTTCAACTGTTGACATTTGGTGTGTGTGAAAAATTTAACAGCTTACGCCGGCTTTTCCTAGGAAGTGAATGGGTATTATTACGGATAATCCCGTCCCAGGACTTTAAGCTAAGGGAGTCGGGAAATCAATGTTTTATAAACTCCCTCGCTCGTTAGGGAGTTGCTCCATGGCCCATGCCCCGTGCCCCATGCACCATGCCCCATGCAAATTGTGTATTGCTCGTTTGTTAGTTGCCACTGCTGCATATTTATGGGCCGCCAAATGTCGGCAACATGCACACTGCAAAATCCACTTCATGACCGAAAATTAGTTTTTAACCCACAAAATAATCCCGAATGACATAAGGATGGCCACCGAGCAACAGAGCAGGAGCCAGGCAGTCAGGCAGTCGGGCAGGCTGCCCTAAAAAAAAAAAGTACACGAGAAATACAAAATACAGAATGAGTAAAATAAAAACATCCAACGACCACAGCGAACATTTCACAGTAGCCAGAAGGACGCGCTCGTCCTGTGTGTAGCTGAGTCCTTGCCGACCGGAAGTTGTAAAGCTGCCATTTCTCGGCCATGTTGTTGATGTTGCCACTGCCGCAGACTTGGCTTTTCCAGCAACGATTCGCGGCCTCGTAATGCGGTTATTGTTATTGCAATTGTTGTTCTTGTTCTTGTTGCTATTGTAGCGAGGGCATTTGTTGTATTAACTTTTCCAAGTGGCATGCAGCAGCAGTAGCAGCAGCCACGGCGGCAACGGCGGCAGTGGCAGTGGCAACTACCAGCTACCACCCCCAACGTGGGCCATAATTTATTAAAGCCTGCACCAGAGTGCCCCAGCGTCGGGCCAGGGCCCCTGGCACACAATTGAAATTTAAGCAGCAGCAGAAGCAGGAACAGCAGGACCTGAGCCCGGAGAGCAAAGGGCAGGCCACCAACGAAGTTGCAGAAAATGCGAAACACTGGAGGAATCTCCAACCATCGGCCGGGCACCCCCACGTTTTCTCTTTTCCACCAGGGAAAATGGTAATCGAAATGTTCGCCGCACGAATCAACGCAAAACAAGGCACAGGAAAAAATACTCTTACCTTATACAATTAATTTAAAATTATAGTTTTGTCTTTTCCTAAAATAATTCCTATAAAAATTTGAGAAAACTAACCAAAATATATTCTTTAAACCAAAAAGTCATCAAAAATGTCCTAAGCTTAACACTGTGCAGCATTGGAAGTTGAACTGCAACATTGTCCAGTTCCCAGTCAATGTCTTGCCGCCTTCGCTCCCTTTTTAGCCTCCTTTTTTTGTAAATTTTTTATTTTGGCCTCCTTTCTTCAGTCAAAGTTTTTTGGTCGCAAACTTTTTGGGGTTCGGGGAAATAATTCATGAAACATGGCGAGCGCGAAACGCGAAAAGCGAACATTTTTGTGCCTGTGCCGAATCTGATTGTGACACAAACGAATTGTTCTGGTTGTCGTCGGCTTGTGGAGTTCCAGGATACGGAAAGGAGGCGACAGGACGAGAAAGGCGCCGCCGACCGGTCGGTCGCATATTTATGTGCCTATTTCGCGTTTTTTTCTATGTGGACTGAGAGCATTACTCTTCTTGGCATGCAAATTTATGGTGTGTCCCAAAACAATTGTTATTGTGTTTTCAACTTTTGCTTGATTTGTGTGTTTTAAGTGATTCCAAATGGGTCGCCGGGGACTGAGGGGTGGCGAGTCTGGTCTGGCGGCAATTTGCGGCCAAGTCGGTTCGAAAATCCAATCCGAAATTCCATTGCCTGATAATTTCTTGGCCTGTCATCGGGCCAGACGCGCGCTGCATATCTCAATGCAATTCTAAGCACCCAATAACCATAAAACACTTTAAAGTCCAGTCCAGAAGAGACTCCCTTTTCGGCGGCCTGCCCCTCGTCCTCCTTTCGGAATTTCCTCTTGACTTTTGTTTATTTGTATTTCCGCAAACAATTCGAATGGCAGTGCCACGAAACTTTTACTGTTCCCAGTTACTTTTCGCTTTTCGTTTTTGGTCTACTGGCAGTAGGCCACTTCCTGCACTTCCTGCAGTCGCCTCGGAGTAACTTCAGCTGCGTCCGCATGCAATTCGTGAATTTTTGAAGGCACTTCTTTTGTTATTCCGGCTACGGCTACCGACTGCAAGCCGCCCTCTCCACCGCCCACTCTGGATTTTCCACCGCCCACTCCCAGTTGCAATATGCAAACGGTCATTTCGTTAATGAGCGTGGGGGGCAGCTGGGCTGGCGGACTGAAAATAGCGGTAGTACCAGGGGCAGGCAACAACTTTTACTGGGCATCCGGATCCGGGAGGCAGAAGAAGGAGAAGGGCGAACTGGCAGCTCCCGGTCAGGACCGTGACCAGTAGGCAGGGCCATAAAGCTGACTGCTTAGATAGACAGCAGGCCCCCGGATGACTTGGTTTATTTTACGTAATGAAATGAAATTGAAATGAATGTTTTATAAACCGCCCGCTCACTGACAGTGGTAGTGAAACATAAAATTATGATAAAAACTAAAAGCTCCATATAAACATTATTGTAATGCTTGTCTGCGTGCTTTTTGCGCTTATTATTTCGTGTCAGATTTTCAAAAAGGTACAAAAAAGTAATACGATTGTAGAACCTGAAACCATTGAGGAATTAACATAATTAAATACTTGTGTAAATATCGATGAGTCATTTGCAATTATAGGAGCCACAAGACAAATAAAACGAGTGAAAATATTTAAGGAACTTTACACATTTGATTTAACTATGCGATGGCGAAAAAAACATAAATTCAACAATTCCAAAGTCAATGCAGGTCCAGGTATTTAATTAAATCGTTTCGGCTTAGTATTTGAAATTCTCGTTATTAAATTTTTTGACGATTTTCGTCACGGTTCTCGTAGGCACAGAACCTTTGATACTCAATTAGTATAGAGACCACTATATCGCCTTGGTCACTGAAATAGAAGACATAAGTGAACATTTTCATAGAACAACTCCAGCACTCACCTATTTATTAGATCCTTGACAGTAATTTTATTTGGATCCTTGGGCTTGACCATGTCAAATATCTCATCCTTGAGGTCTTGGAAGTTGACTTGCTCCGCATCCGTTGATTTGATATGCTGAGTAATATCATCAAAGAAATAACTCAAGTTATGGGCAGTCAAAAAGCCTTGATGATCGACATCTAAGAGGTGAAACAAGTAGTGCAGTGCTGGAGGTTTCTTGAGGACATTTTTGAATTAACGAACTTAATAACCATAGATTAACTTACATCTCTGTTTTCCAGGGCGAAGAAAAATTCCAAAAACCCCTTATAATCTATTTCATTATCATAGGTGCGAGAGACTTTAAAGACGCGATCAATAAAAACGGATGTCAGAGTCCCAGAACCAAACATCGCCAGTTCTTCCTTGCTCAATAAGCCATTATGATCCTTGTCCAGACCTAAAAAGGTGTCATAAACTTCAATAACGGATTCCAAAGAAAACCAGTTACGATCCTGTTTCTCGTGAATCTCTTGGTCCTCTTCTCCCTTTCTTAGTTCCAATATTTCCGACAACATTCCCGTGGCAATCGCGTCCTCGATACGTATACGCCCTGTGTGCAAAGGATCCAGGAAGAAAAAGAATTTCTTCACCACTGTGCAGACATAGAAAGTTTCAAACAAGGGGTCCAAGAAATTGGATACTTGTGCCAGGGTGGGTATTATATCCCTTACGTAGTTCTCCAAGTCAGCCTCCTGCAGAAAGCCCTGACCCATTTCATCGTAGAAACTGATGCCAATGCGTCCATGTTCCAGTGCGACTCTTCCTGTTACATATTTGAAAATTGCTAGGACTTCTGCTTTTCCTGGCACGGGAGAGTTAACCATTAAGGTTAGGAACAGACGTGGTCTAATGAACATCTCAAACTTCTCGCCAAGTTTTTCCGATACCTTAATGAAGCTATCGAACTCCATCAACTGGTCCTTGGCCTCTGTGGTCTCATCAACGTGATCCTGCAGTATTTTCCACATTTCGTCCAACTCATCGGTGTCCGGGAGCAGAGCCGCCTGTCGTTGCAAGAACATCGAATGAGCTTCTCTACGCAGCATTTGACGGATCTTATCCTCTGGTTTTGGTGGAGGATCGAAGAATCTTGGTATTTTTGAGTACGAGGGGTGATCCTGCTTCTCATTGCGCTCCTTTAAAGGGGTGCTTTCATCGAAGGCGGCTATCTCCTCAGGGCTGATAGGTCGCATAGAGACCTGAAGGTTTTCAAAGGCCTTCAAAAGCTCTGGATCGATTTCCATCGTGTATTAAAATAAACATTCAAAACCAGGCTTGCTGTAAAGCAGTGCTATGAATATTTTTCAATCAATTTCAAATAGTATATTAATTCCCCCATTTTCATATAATTTCAGGTTCCACCATTAAAGGTGTCGTGGCCATATTAAATTGCATTTTGGCCCGACAACTCTGTTTCGAGGATCCCTCATGTTCGGCTATATTGGAAATTATACCTCGCGTCTGCGGACCTATACCAGGTAAACAACATCAACATACAATATAAATAAATAATACTAGGGTATGAATAGTTTTCCTCACTCTGACGGACTATTTGCACAAAATCTATGGCGCTTTGTGTGTCAAGTGTTTGCAGAGCTCTTGAGCGCCAATGGCGTTGCCGTCCAGTCCTGATTATGCGCAAGTTTTGGTCATTTGAGAATTAATTTCCGCTGCCTGGGCGAGTCCTGTGAATTTATTTTATTTTCCTTTTGTTTTTATTTGCCCAGCCTTGTCCAGGGACTGCACCGAGGTGTGTGTGTGTGTTTACTGTTTCGACAACTGTGTAATTATTTCAACAATTTTTCTGTGTTCCGTGAGCAGGCGCGCGTGCAATAAAACAGTAAATAACAGTATACACTTTAAGCGCAACAGCCGCGGAAGGAAAGTGTAGGGAAATCATTGGCGAAAGAGAGGGGAGATCGGCCACGAAACCCAAGCTAAAGCCATTTGAATATTCAAATGCCCAGGAGAGCTGCAGAGCGATGCCCGCCAAGACGATGGCCTGTTATAGGTGAAAGAAAAGGAACCGCAAGGTACTCAGAGTGGGCATACTGTCCGTATACTTAATTTTTCTTAAATATTAAATACTTGTTAAATGAAGACTTGATGCAAGAAAAAGCTTTCTCTATAACCGAAATCTTTTAATAAATAAACTTTCATATGGTACCGGGGATAACTCATTCTTGACAAAAGTTAAGTCTGAAGTTCCTTCTCTCTTTAGGTCTGGTCGCCGCACATGACCCGCAGGTGAACGCATGGCTCCCGGTGACCTCCATGCCTCTGACCCCTGACCTCACTCCGTACTTCCCTCCGGAACTCCATTTACTTTTCAATTCGTACCGCCATACTTAAACAATGGACGACGAGTGGGCCGCAGAAAAAGTTAATTTATAAATTATTCAGTAATTTGTTTTAGACTCTGCTTTAGCTCCGGCTTTGGCTTTGCCTTTACCTTTGCCTCTTCTTTGACCCCACCCACCTGCCGACCACCTGCCGACCACCTGCCGACCAGCCACACCAGCAACAACAATGGGAATAAATTTCTTTTGTGCCACACTTTGATCCGCCCCTCATTCAAAATGTGTATCTAAGCCGGGACTTTTCCGCGAAACACTATTCCATCTATTCCATAGTCATCGTCATGGTCTCGTAGTTTGTGTCCTGTGCTTCGAGTATCGTGCGCATAAGTCCCCTCTTATATTTAATTATTAATGTTCATTCAGTTCGGCCAGCCAGAGTCTTGTGGCATTTCTCAGTTTTTGCCGCGAGCGCCTTGAGCACCGAGCTCCGCCAGGAACTCAGGGAACTCCCCCGCCACAATATCCTGTGAGCCAGCACGTTGGCTTCCATTTAAGTGGCTTTCACCTTTGTGCGGTTGTGGGAGAACATGGCGAAAAAATCGCATTTAAAACGAAGCATTAACGGCTTTGGCTGCCCGAGGCGACCTCGATTTTTCTCAGTAGTTTATATACAGATAGAGAATATCTGTTGTAATATAATACGCAAGTAAGATAACTAAAATCATATAATCAGTAAACACCATGAAGGAATTATTATTTTTTTAAATATTGCAATAAAGCGGAAACCTCTTAAGACTCTTAAAACTCTAAACCTGCACAAAAAATACAAGAATATCATAGGGCATCTGGCCATTTATTTTCTTTCACTGCACCATACTTTATTTTAATTTCTTTCGGTCCAACCGAGGCTCATTTCCGTTCTCGAATTAAAGTTGAGAAGTAAGTCCAAAAGGATGCGCGTTTCATGGCTGCGGTTTCGACCACTCGACACAGAGGATCAAGTGGTCGTAGCCATGTCCGTTGAGGATTTCGATGGCTGCAGCTGCGTCCTGACGGAATTTGAAGTGCACGTAGGCGAATCCCTTGCACAGTCCCGTGTTCTTCTCCCGGGCCAAGTACATCTTAGTGTGCGGACCGATTTTCTTTACCAGCTCCTCGAGATCCGTCTCGGTCATTGATTCCGATAAATTGGAGATACGAACCGCCGACGAATCGTCCCGTTCGCGGCCTTTGCCTCCGGCTCCTCCAGCGCCGTCCTTCATAAACGGCGGCACATACTTACCCGGTTTGCTCGGGTCATTCAAAGCAGCCGCCGCCGCTGCATTGGCCTTACTCTCCATCAGGGTCTTACTGTCCATCGAAGTGCCCTTGTAAGGGCAATTGACACTCCAGTGCTCGCCATTACAGATTCGACACTTGGCAATATTTTTGCCGGCGTCCATTTGGGTTTCGTGTGTCTGCTCGAACTCCTTGGAGCCCATGAAGAGCATGAAGATCTCCTCCGAGGCCATGGTGGTCTGGGAATTTGGTCCCGGCTTGTCCAGCCGTGAGTCCCCGAACTTCACCCAGCCACGTCGCCGAGCCACCGCTTTGGAGACCACCTGTTTTTCAATCTTAAAGGTGCGCACCACTTTCACCTTCTTGCCGTCGTCGTTGAACTTGTACTCCGTTACGTACTTGTAGTCCCCCTCGATGTACTCACTACAAGGCGGCAGACCGTCCACATAGTCCGCCTCCACTTCGTCCGCCCAAGAGGTCTTGAAGGGTTTCATTTTCGATGAATTTTCGGTGTTACTCCGTGGAGAAAGCAATACAAGGCAGAGATATTTCTCTGAAATTAAAAGAGCAGCCTGCTACGATCCAGTATTTTAAGCTTTGAAGTTAAAGTCAAGGGGTTCTTTGATTTAACGTCGTTAAAAATATTTAAGTTCATCAGTTCAAATAAATAACGTGTATAATAGGGCGGAGCAATTTTTATTCGATTTAAGCGTTCACCAAAATCGGAATCTAGAAAGAATTCCATAAATATTCTTAGCCCTAAAAAAAGGTAAAAATTATTGTGCTTTTAGTATTTTCTTTGTTTTCAAGTGATATAAATGAAATATTCATATCCTATATTCTTTTCTTCAATTTTGTAAATGTTTATGCAAAAAATGATATATAATTAAAAAAAATTGAGCTCCAAAAATGTGAAATTCAAAATGCGTGAAACATTCCAATTCCATCCAAAATTCGAGCGACAAAATAAAAGTAATCATCTTATCAATGGGTTCTAATTAAACTAATATAAACCACAAACAGAATTTGTTAAAGTTGATAATGTATAAACAATGTTTAGAAACTAAATATTCCATTAGAGTTTTTATTTCCTAAGAAATCAACGGATTTAAACTTGTTCTGTTTGTTGACATTTTGATTTCATTTTATCAAATTAAATCTGTCAGCAAAGCCTTATCAGAAACCCAGCTGAGAGTAAGCCAGCGAAGAATCTCAGAAGCGCTGATAAGATTCCCAACAGGTCGAAGCCGGAGGCCTAATCACTTTTTGAGAGATCAGTTTGCTTTCATCCCCCAATCTATAAGGTTGCACTTTAAAATGCTGATTTTGAAGCATCCCGAAACCGGCAAAAGTCTGGAACTAAATCAGTTCTGGCTCCGTGATCACTGTAGGTGTGGGGAATGCCTTAACTTGGATACAAATCAGCGTCGAATTGATCTCCTGGACTTGCCGTCGGATGTCAAGTTGCTAGAGTCAAAGTACGAAGGGAATAACTTTATTGTGCTGTGTAAGTGAAGACATGTTTGTTGAGGCAATGTTTAAGTATGAGTTTTATGGCGTTTAAAGGGAGCGATGGCCACCGATCCAGCTATGCCTTGGATTTCATTTTCGAGTCCCAGTTGGAGAGCTTGATAAGTCGCCGTTCAAAGTCCAGCACTCTCACACCCTGGAACCGCAGCATTATTTTACAAAACGAGCGACACTTGAGGTTCTCGCTGCCCCAGCTGGTCTCCAGTGATGATGTCGTGAAGACTCTGGTGGAATCTTTGGTTCGCTATGGCATTATCTTCATTGATGATGTGCCACCCACGCCTTACATGACTGAGTTAGCTTTGCGGCGAGTCTTTCCTTTGATGAAAACCTTTTTCGGCAAAATGTGGACCTTCAGCGACAAGCCAGATCATGCGGACACTGCCTACACCAAGTTGTATCTTGGTTCGCACACGGACAACACCTACTTCTGCGATGCTGCCGGTCTCCAGGCTCTTCACTGCATCGAACACTCTGGGGGCTCTGGCGGAGAAAACTTTTTCGTCGACGGCCTGCGGGTGGTTCATGAATTGAAACGCCGATCCCCCGAAGCCTACCAAACGTTGTGCCGGGTTCAGGTCCCGGGGGAGTATATCGAAAAGGGGGAACATCATCGCCACACGGCTCCCATTATCCAAGTGGACCCCTTGACTGAGGAGCTCGTGCAACTTCGGGTCAATGTCTACGATCGAGCTGTTTTCGACACCATTCCCCAAACCGAAATGTCAGATTTCTACGCAAGCCTCAGAAAACTTTTGAAGCTGTTAAGAGACGAGGAGAATCAATGGACTCTAAAGCTGAATCCAGGCAGCATTGTCCTTTTCGACAACTGGAGAGTCCTGCACGGGCGCCATGCCTATACGGGCAGTCGCACCATGTCCGGTTCTTATGTTCAGCGGACGGACTTCCTCAGCAAAGCTCGTGTGTTTGGAATTATTGATTAGTTCTTGCAATATTATGCGTGGAAGGACTCTGCCTGTTGGTCCATTAAACAAATTATAAATTAATTGAAATAATTATCTTTAATTTTGTTTTTGATTGCAAAAAACTCTTGTGATTTGATGGAATTTGTCGTCGTCTCAGTCCAATCCTGAGCCCTTCTTCAATTCCATTTCGATTGCAAATGCCAGCGCATCACAATAAAAAGTTACGATTACAATTGCTGGCCAGTGTCTAATTTTTTCCAGAGCACTTGTGCACAAACATACGGCAAAGCCACCAACAAAAATCATTTGGCATTTGTTTTTATGGCCAACGTCTCATGTGTGGCTGTGTGTTTGTGTGGCATAAACAAACGCACTTTGAACTTTTTCATTTAAAAGTGAAATTACTTTTTGTTAGCCGTGTTGCCGCCGTGTAGCCGTGCAGGTTAATGGCGGTAGCTGTCGCTTTGTCCTTTAAATGTCCTCCAAATATGAATGTGAGCCTTAAAGAGGCTCCCTGTCCGGGGGAACAGTGCCTGAATATTTATGATAATTGCATTTCATGCAGGTTTTCCTCGCTCCTCGCTGGCTCACCCACACTTATTTTTTTTCGCTGCTCATATGCACAGGCACGACCGGGGAAAGCCTTTAAAAGCAGCTTCGATGCCCCAGCTGGGCGATAAATATATTTTTGCTCACTTTTCCTTTGCCGGAAGCCGGCGCCAGTGCAGCAGCATCGGTCGTGCCTTTGCATGCCATACTTTTCGGCATTCCACTTCCGTTTTAAAACTCACTGCACAGCAGAGCACTCACTTTGAGCCGCGGGGCACTTGTCGAGGGTTCAATAAAATCAACAATGACTCGCTAACCAACACACTCGCACACACACACCCTATGCAATATGCGACAGTTTAATACGGACACAAAGGACATGTGTCCCGGGAAGCCATCTCCGGCGATCCGGAAGTCTGCCAGGCCGAAATACTGCAAACACAAAAGGCCGCATAAGGCGCCGCACGGCCAAGCGGGCATTCCTTCGGCGCACAATCAGTTGCAATTAATACGCTCGATAATAATTAATATGTCTTTAAATGGCTTAACACAACAAATGACTCATAAATTTCGCCTGCAGACGCTAATAAAAGACCGAAAAAAATCATAAAACAATGGTCAAGACGGGGGGCGAAAACAAATACCAAACTAAAATCAAATAAACCAAAGAGGGAAAAATCACAAGCACACACAACATGTCGAGGCAAAAAGTTGAGCGGCGGCAACAAACAAACAAACAAAGAAATCATTGAACCAATTCAGCGACCAACTCAACAACCGGAAACGCGTTTCGAATAAAAACGAATTGAGGACTTAACAATAACAGTAAAAGGCAAGGGCAATGGCGACGGCTACGGCAACGGCAATGGTAGTGGAAAAAAAACAATATATATGTATACACAGCCAAGAGCAACAACAAACAGCAAATGGCGTCAGTTGATGGCGGCGAAGCATAAAAACCACTCGCCTTGGCTTTATTTTTTATGACTGCCCAGCATGCAATGACGAAACCAAGCCAGGTGCCACAGTGCCACGGTGCCACTAGCCCAAGGCAGGAGAAGGCCTGGAGCTGGGAATCAGGACCCCGGAGCTAGTTATCCTTCCCAGCCATCAAATGCACTCATCACACAGAAAGAAAAACGAGCTGGAACAGGAAACAGAGATTTTATTCTAACTTACAATTTATTTAGGTGGATTTTATCCTTTCATATAGTCACAAATAGGCACAAGAATTTAATAAAATTTGTAATTTTATATTTGGCAAATTAAACAAACGAGTTTAAGAATTGACAATTAAAAAATTTCCCTCTCCATTTTACCCTATTAAACTGTAATAATTATATTGTTTTATTAAAAAAACTGCCAATAGGGTTTTTGTAATATAATACATTTAGTGGGATTTTATTAGGCCGATAAAAATGAAAACAAAATGGCCAAGGCACTTATTTTTTAAATTTCCTTATGGAAAAATATCCCATTTTTTCCTCTGGAATAAGAACTGCAAAAGATACTGGAAACACTGGCAACCAACGAGTTTTAATTGACACCCGGAACGGTCTTCCCGGAAAAAAAACGGAAAGACCGAAAATCCAAAATCCCAAAAACTCAACTCACCAGAAAAAAAAAGAGCAGACCAAAAAAGCAAAAAGGTTTCGAGGCCAAAGGGCATAAAAATGATGGATGCCTGTGAAAAATGTCACTTGTTGCTCTGTCGATGTTCCTATGTGGTGTTTGCCCAACGCCCAGTGCCTAGTAACCAGTGAGGATCCCTGGCGGAAGCAACTTTATGTTCAACTAGCAAATAATCATGTCCGGTCTGTATTGGATGAGAGGAGAGTTATTGGAGGTCGAGGGGCAATCACAAGGGTTTCAAAAGGGCAGGAGCAGGAGCGATAGCAGGAGAGGGAGCTGGAGGGATGCAGGAGAAAGGGACTGAGTCTGGGATGGAGGGCGTTTGAGTGACGTGAACCACATGGCATGGCGGTGGCTATTGGCCACTCACTTCCTATTATGCTGGGCAGCCCATTGTCCTGGCAGTTTGCTTGTTTTGCTTTTTGGCGATTTTACGGCTTATGACGAGAGTCCCTCCTGCGTGTGCATGTGTGCGTGCCAGAGCCAGTGCCAGTCACGGCTTGCTTGTATTTGTGAAGTGTTGGCGTAGCCGGGTTTATTAGTAAGGCTTATGTTTTATGGCCAAAAGGACAATAGATGGCCAACAGATGTTTGCCTTTTGTTTGTCGTAGTAGTTGTCATATGCTCCAATAAGCTATCACACACTCACCGCTCACTCCTCGTGCATGAGTATACGTGTGTATATGTGTAACATAATTTATTATGTTATAAAATATTATCCGTATCCCCCCGGCCTGCCCTTCTTGCCATCTCCTCGCTTCATTGGCCGCTTAAATCGACCGTTTTGTTTGGAGACTCAATTATTCATATTGTAGTTGTTGTAGGTTCTCTCTCGGCTCTTATTATGACATGTGTCTGGTTTGTAGTTGTCTGGCTGCCATTTATAACAACTGTCATGGTCCCCACCTGCACTGAGAAATATTACTTGTCGAACTGATGTTGGCTTATTCCAAAATTCTTATTCTATTTCCAAAAACTATGCTTGCAGCTTCTTCGCTTTGTTGTCAAGAGAGCTATTATGATTTTAAACAAACTACAATTGGTATACTATTCTTTTTTCCAAGTGTTATTACTTATGTAGTCCGTAATCGATGTGCAGTTCCCAAAATGAACCAAAACGACAGTATGTGTCAAAGTTTAAGCATTGCTGCCATTTATAGATCATTAAGCATAACCGGACTCCAATCCCCCAGAATGGATCAAACTGTCACTCACTTGCCACAGCATTTTGTACTCAATTCTTCCTCTTCCAGTGTCCTGCAGCACCGTGACAGTGACCAAGTGCCAGGCAGCTCTTCGCACCCTGCAGGCCTTCCAATTCTTCCGGCCGACATGTTTGTGCAAAGAGCCCGGCATGGACCCCGATTGCAATCATTTTCGGGACTTTCTGTTCGATCATCCCTGCGGATTTGTGCTGAAGAAGGGTGAGTAGCTTGGAAAGCATATCCACAGCGAATCAATTAATAATATTTACGATGCCACAGCCGAAAAGGATCCATATCCCATAGACGCACTACCCACGTGCAACCATGCACTATCCGTCTGTCAGCAGGAACGAAAATGCCTGAAGCTCTTCGAGGACTTCAAAACGCATTGTAAAGTCCGTGACAATAAGTGCAAAATGGAAAACAGGTATGTTTAATAAATCACATTATAATTAAACTTATTTCTGACCCAGATCCTTTTAATTTTGTGTGGGAAAAATGTTCAACCTATTACCATAATGGTAATCATCACTGATAGCACAATTTTCAGGCAGCCACTGCCGTTTTGCGATTAAAGTGTCAAGCATATTATGAAAATGGGGAAAGTGGGACGGAGTCCATCGACCGATAACCAATTCCAATAATGAAAATTCAATTAAAGCGTGTTTGAGTTAATAAGAAAATTGATTTGCCTTTTGCTCCAGCCCGCCATGCCATTTAATGGTTAACGGCAAAGGAAAATTGCATTGGCAGTTGGCAAGAAAAAAACAGTCCTGACTCCACCTGAACTACGTACATTTTGAGGAAAACGCTACCCCGCAACATTCAATTTCGATATTCGATTTTATTGGCACAAAAAACACAACGCTCGGCAAGAACGGCAGACAGCAGAGTAAACAGGAGTCAAGTTGAGCGAACAGAAGGCGAAATGAAACTTCCTGCTTGCCGGCATCTTGCTGCTTCCTTTAGCCATCACATATCCTTACTGACGCGATTTCCTTCACATCCTTTCAAACCCACCCCAGGACCCATCCAGGAACCTTCGCCGTCTGGCCCCGATACACTTGGATACAAACGTTCTGAATGTTTTAATAACTCGAAATGACTTTTTGCGGCGCCAGTTGCGAGTTGGGACCTGGGAGTTGAGTTCAGTTGACTTCAGAGTTCAGAGTTTGAAACTTGGGCTTAAAGTTCTGCCACCCCCCCTCCCACACGCATGCCAGGCATTCTGGTTGCGGGTCTGGGCCCAGGCCTGGCTTCAGTTCCGGGTGGAGAGATCCACCTATGCGATAAAATATTAATTGCAACGCCATGCGGGTTCACTCAAACAAAAAATGAATTCATTACCTATCACAAAAAATATTAATATAATGGAATAATAAAATTTTCGAGTCTTCATGCCAATGTTCCATATATGCATGTTAGATAAAGATTTGTTATAGACGGCTAAAACAGGTTTCTGTATAATTTAATTCGCTTTTATTGAATTGAATTGAAGGAAATATCATCCAATGTTAGAGACATATTCCTATAATTATATTAAAAGTAACATTTCTTAAAAGTTAATTTTCGAGAAAAAAGATAAAAGGCCTACAGCATAAAAATAACGTATACGACATGTTGACACTTTACAAAAGAAAGTGTTAAGTAGACAAAAAAACCTTCTAGAGAGTTTCTCCAAAAGAATGAAACATTTTGGACAGTGCACATATGCATTTTTGATGTAATTGGCAATTTTAAAGTTTGCATACTCCCGCCCTCAGAACGGAAGTCGCTGGCGGTTCGGGTGGTTAGGGACTTGAAATGAATTCAATTAGCTGGGATGGCGGGCACTCGGTTGGCTTGAAAACCACCCACATCGGTGTGGTTTAGACCCGATTGAGTTGGCTGCTGAAGGCGGAAGTAGAAAAGTGCTTAAAAGCAACTATCATCGCTCTCGTTTCAGGGACGCCTGCCACGATTCCTGGACCAACCTCCGTCTATCGCCCATGTTCGGATGCATCTGCCCGAACAACCATATGAAAAAGCGCTGTGATCGTATCTTTAATATTGTTAATCACAATCCGTGTGTGGGTAAGTTTCGACTGGCGACCGTGACCCTTGTAACTGCAACAGAAACAACAACAGCAACTACTGCTATTATAACAACAATAAAAACAACAACAAGCAACAACACAAACAACTGAGTCAAAAATAAACACAAAGCAAAATTGACGCTTTGAGAATCATGGAAAAATATATATTAATTATATTTATATAAAAGAGTTATTTTCATTTTGATTGTCCTGTGTTCTTAAGTGTCTAATCTCCTTCTCTGTCAACTTTCTGGTATCAAACGCTCTTCTGTTTCTACGGTAAACGTTAATCACTTTACCTGTCTAAACCGAAAACTTATTTCCTTTGTTCTTAACTGATTTTTGTGTTTATTCTAAGATTTTGAGTTCCAATATGGTTTGCCTTTGGTTCGTGTACTTTTGTGAAACGCTCAAAAACCGAAACTAGCCTAACCGTTTAAGTAACCTAAACAAAACCAGAAACTAAACTATCGCACGCTTCTGCATCAAAAAATAAAACCAACTAGAGAAAACCCAAACCAAAACGATACCCATGTTCTGCGATCAGTAAACAGTAACCAATTATGCCTATATATCCAATATATACCATACCATATGAATATTATGCTCAGTATCAGTAAATATCACGTATACGAATGTATATCAATGTAAACCAAAGCTGCCGTGTTCGAAGTCACTGCAATCTATCTCTCTCTATCTCTCTATACCTCTCTCTCTCTCTCGCTCTATCTGTCACCATATCAAAGTTTGTCGTAGCAGTAAGCCAGTCCATTACTACATACAGTCACTTGCTAAAGTAAACCGCCACCCAGCGAACTGAGTCTATGCTTTAGATTGATTGCACCAAAAAAAAAAAACACTTCTAGAACTATCTCTCTCTAACCCTAGATCTAAGACTAATTTTAGCCAAAGCTACTAACTGTATCACCCAACACACACACACACCGAACAGAATACACAGTCTGAGGCATTATTTTCGAAACATTTTTTGGTTTTTCGGAAGGAGTAGGGCCAGAGCTTTGATTTTCCCACGCCCACGACCACGCCAGACCACCACCAGAGAAACTCTTTAAAGCATAATTTCATTTTCCACTTCACTCAGCCACCACCTGCACTAATGGATTAACTAACAGCACCCGAGAGCGGAATGATCCCCTCCCGATTTTATTACATTATATATACAGTACATACTATATAGAGTATAAAAGCGTACACTAATTGCACTAATTAAATACCAGCGCACACCCACCCACCTCGACCCTGTTGCACACACTTATTTTAATAGCGAATAGCAGCAACAATTTGCACCTTTTCGGCACTAAATGTTTTCTCTGCTTTATTTCTCTTGTTTTTTCTGCACGAACACGCCCCTGCCCCGCCATTTTTTCGCCCACATTGCAGATAGACTAATATTTTTCCCCAACGGTCTGCCAAAATTAAAGCAACAAAGACCAAAGCCGAGGCCGCAACCGAAAACGAGACCCAAGCCGAAACCGAAGCCAAAAGCAAAGCTGAAGCATTACGGCGGCATCAATGGCACGGAGCTCATGTCCAACAATATAGAGTACCATGATGAGCCCAACATGGAGTTGCACTCCCCCAGCGGGGCGGAGGACCAAGAGGCAGCCGGCGACGAGGAGGAGGGTGACGAAGCTAACGGGGAGGACGACGACGACGAGGAGGAAGACGACGATTATGACGACCGCATACGAGCTGAAATTTATTCAAACTATCCGCACTACCTCCATCCTCCGTCCTGGGGCATCAACAATCCTCTGGTCCTGGCTTCCCACAGTCCGCACACTCTGGACGACGATGACGATGTGGTCGTGGAGGTGGCCAACAAAAAGCCACCGCCAGTGCGCCACGAGAATCTGGAGCACGATGTGGTGGTGGTGGTGGATGCCGGGCCGCATTCCCACGGCCATCCGCACACCCACACCTACTACACGCACGGCGATCAGACCACCATCTCCACGGGATCGGGACATGGAGGAGAAGGAGGTGTCGGAGTGCCAGCGCCCACGATTCCCAGCCCACCTAAGTATGCGGAGGGATACAAGTTGGAAACTTTATAATTTTGCCTTCATTTTCCTAAAACTCCCTTTTTTTTGAACACCCGACTTGAGTTGGCATCTTCGACTGGAAACTTTTTGAAAAGGCTTACCTAATACACACTAAAAAAAAAACTAGGAAAAATATCAATTAATCGTGCAGGGCCATTAAAGTAATTTATTATTCCAAAAGTTTGCTTTCCTTGAAGAATAATGTAGAAATCCGAAACGATAAAAAGCTTTCTATTAAATAAATAACTAATAATAGAGTTGATCCCCAATATTCCCCAGTGCACATATGTGTGATTGCTTTAAAAGGAATGCAAACCGAGACCCCTAACAAATACAGCCTTTCATTAATTCCACTTTTAACCACCGAGGAGCTGCTGCTGCTGCTGCCAGCTACCGGCAGCTGAAAACTTTATGCAAAAAGCTTTTAAAATAATTGACTCACTTGGGTATGCCACAATTTCCGGTTAAAAAGCCAACTAATGAATAAGTCCAACAGCAACAGCAGCTGCTGGGCAAATAAACAAGCAGAGCACAAATCGACAAACGTCCTGCCTTGGCCGGTCGAACGATTTGTGAGCTCTTTGCTGTTGGTTAGCTCCCCGGGCTCTTGTCGAGCATTTATGTAATCTGATTTTAATGCATTTCATCTTAATAAATATTCAAATGAGTCCGAGTCCGAGTCCAGTTCGAGTCGAGTCGAGTCTAGTGCACTCTAAGCTGAGCTCAGGGACACAATTAATTTATAATGCCTCCCGGGCTGGGACGGAAGTTAAAAGTCAGTCAGTGGCTAAGCCGGCAACGTCATGGGCCGAAAGGATTTCGTGCATCCGCATGGTGGTAATTGGCCATCATTGTTGCCTCTAGTCGATTAATGGCCAACTTAAGTCATTACCCCACCCTTCCTGTTCCCCGAAAAACAAACTGAAATTTTGTAAATGGCCTAAATCAGCTTTTGCAACATGACTAATCACACACATGCACCTTATTTTAGTCCAAATCTAATCCGTATCAATAATCGCACATACATTTCGTAATTTGCACTTAATTCTCTGTACAACTCTGCAATTCATCCAGCACTGGCACCAAAATGCACAAAACAGCACCACTCGGCGATTTAGTTGCCGGCAGCGACATAACCCACCGCACCTACACAGGGCCCACGATGGACGAACGAGGTGAGTTTAACAATTGAACTTAGCCAAGCTGCACTGTACTATTTTAGCAATAAGCTTCTCCCCTGGCACTGCATTGGCAGCATAGGTAATAAATTGAAGGGGAAATTAATGTATAAGATGCTTCTATACATTTTATTTATTTTATTTTTCGGGGGAGAGGTTCCCCTTCAACATCATTTATTTCCTTTAAGTAATTAAAGTTATTAACTTGGGTGCCCAGCATCCTTGTTTTTTAATATTTTTCATTTAATATTCTTGGGCTGCAAATGAAAAAATAAAAAAAAGGTTTGACTTTAAATTTAAACTATTGAGGCGTAAGTATTCCTGAAAGACTTTAAAAAGCACTCTATCTCTTTCTTGGGCACCATTTCCTCTCTCTCACTCAGTTGTTAACTCACCTCCTTTGCACTAAGCTTATTAGACAAACAATGCTGGCAAACAAACAAGGAGTGGATGGTCAGCGGTTGTGGCCATGGCGCTTTGTTGAGTGTTTGCAGCTTCGCTATATTATGGCATTAGCTATCTGCAGGGGCAATCACTTGCAGCCTAACGAATGCACACACAGATACACACGCGCACAGAAGGCTCGCAAGTGCCATAAATAAGCCCTTCACGTCATCAAAAGCGAAGCCAGAGACCGTACAGTAGTGCTCCTGGCTTTTGGTGCTCCAATAGATAGCCTTGTAGTAATATTATAGATCAGAAAACTACAGGCACTTGTTAATGCATTTTCGTTCCATTTTTGATTGTTCTACGCCGAACATCCTTTCCTGTCTGTCCTTTTTATTTATTGCCACAAATTTCACTTGCCATTTGACGTCCGGGCCGTCCATCATCATCGATGATGGTGTTTTGTGCAATCTGTTCGGCAAAGTTATAAATTCCCAGCAGCCGGCAGCCAGCAGCCTGCATTGTGCTGCAGCTGCAAATTCTGCAGCTTTTGTCTATTGTTGCAGCTGCTAGCTGCAATGGGAGATGGGATTGGGGCAAATATTAGCAAACTATTTATGCACGTCAAGCGCACACATGCCTTATTTACGTTTACGATGGGACACCCAGTAAATTAACAGCTGCAGCCTAACCAACAATAAGCCCTCAAAATAAAGCCCTACTATCAGATTTTTGACGCGCATCCAAAAATACGGAGATACGCATATAAATATTTTACTTCAAAGCCAAAGGTTATATTCATATATTTTTGTACTCACACGTTTATGTGGGTTAGGGGCGAAATTTTAAATTGAATTGTTATTGTTGCTGATTGGATTCTCAAATGCAAAGCACAAACATTGTCAATGGCCTGGAGGGCTTTAAATTTTCAGAATGGCATCAAAAACAATATCCCTACTAAACAAAGCAACCACGCCGAATGCCAATAAATAAACACAGAAGTTATTTATGCTTCCAGAATCGATTGTTTTTGTACCTCCAGTTATTCATGATTTATAGGCTTAGTTTATCAAAAAAGTCAGCTTTTAAAAGGCCACTTTAAGACTAATTTCTCCAATTAATCTGAAAAATAGAATCTGAAAGTATTCACTTCTCTGGGTTGCCTGTCGGCCATGTTGGGACTTGCCCAAAACAACCCACAAACAATGAGTAGCGTTTAGAAAAATTAAGTTCAGCGTTGAATTTCAAAATTTAATTAAGCACAACTAAAAAGCAAATAAAGCGATTTGTCAGCACTGCGCCAGCAACAAAATAAAGCAAGCACGACCTATCAAGCACCTACCCCACTTCAAAAACCCACCCACCCACTCAGCCCCCACTAAGCACCACCGCCCACAAAAGCACATACATATTCATATACCCATAGTACAAGGGATACGCTTTCCAGGCGATGTTTGCGTGTAATAAATATTTTCATAATATTGTACAATCCACTTAGAAGTAGCACAGAGCGACGACGACGTTGATGCCGCAAACCCGCCGCCATGCCAATGCACCACAACACCAAACACCTCGCCCCTGCATGCTAGTGTGTGTGGCTCAATGCAGCTGCTCCCAGCTTTCCCAATTAGGGCATGAAAACCACGGATGGGTGTTCGTTCGGCCATTTGATATGGCAGTCGTTACCTCACACATTTCCGACGCTCTGAAAGCCACAATGTAATTTTGAAATTATTGCACATTCTTAAAATTTATATCCATTGTTTACGAGTCTCTACCCGTATCTGTATCTTTACGTTTATTTGTTATACAGCACTCGTATATAGGAGGCACACATTCTGACATGAACTCTTCGCTTTTCGGTTAAATGTGAAATGGCATGCAATCTGAATTTAAGTGCAACTGAAACGTTTTGTATTTGAAACAACAGGGCAACAATTAGAGGACACAGATCCACTCGACGACAGGAGCTTACAAGCGCGATAACAGTTAACAAACTGAGCTAGTCCCATTCTGAGCCACCCCGAAGACAAGCTCTCCCTCCTCAGCGCTGTCTCCGCTTGTTTGCTGTGCAAATATTTGCTGGCAATGCGAGCGACAAACATAAATACGTAGCACGTCTCCTGGCAAATCCTTGGCCATTTAGCGCCACCAGTTGACCCGCCACGGCTGCCGTCTGCGATGTTGATGGAAATGGCGCTGGGTCTGGATCTGAAATGGGCATGGGACTGGGACTGGCACTGGGATTGGGATTGGGATTGGGATTGGCATCCTTTGAGCTTTGCCAGACGCCGCAAATGAAGCGCACTTCAGCGTGCTCTCAGCGAGATAAGCAAAACCAACACTGACAAAAAAACATGGCAGTGGAATATATATATTTTTTTTTTATTGATTTTAGAGAAACCACATTCCAATTTATTTTTAAAATATTTAATATTTAATGTAGAACAATGAAATTAGTCTTAAAAACTTTATATATTTTATAAATTATTAACAACAACTGTGTGGAAAATATAGAAAGAAATATGAATGAAAAACAAAATCACTGCCATTTTTGTTAGTGTAGAAGCGGAGATGCTGTTTCTCTGCGGTTGCAAACCGTTCAGCCATTTGCTCGCTCTATCAGTGCATGACATTTGACAGACGCCCACCCGCCCATAGATACACACACACACAGGGACACCTACGCCATGTAAAGGCGGAGAAGACAGAGAAACGCTCCGGTGTGATGTCCTGTTTGTCGTCCTGTTTATGTTTCGCCATTGATAGCGACGAGCAATCGAAGCGTGGCGGCACGCTAAACCTTCAATGGATTCCCGTTCAATGCAAAACGTTTAGCTCGTTGGCCTGCGCTGCGTCCTTTTAGTCCTGCACTAATTTTAAACGATAATTGTTGGCACCGTTCTCCGCACATTTTCCTCCGTGTATGTTTGTTACATTTTTCTCTTCAAACATTTTCCGTTCAAACTGTCTTGTATTTTTTGAATCATTTTTTCTCGAAAAAGTATGTAAACGTAATTCTTTGAGTTCCTACAGTTTTCGTTTCAAGTTTCAAGTGTGTATTTTCGTTGTGATCTAACATAACAGTATAAAAGTTTTTACCATTATTAGTAATAAAATTGATTGTAAGAAAGTCAAAAGCTACTACCAAAAGTATATATGTGATTCTGATTGGACAACTCAAAACTCTGCTGCGTAGCAACAACTACAACTACAGTCTACAATAATAACAGTAATAGCAACTATAACAGCCAAATAGATGAAGCACTGAACAAGAACGCAACAACCATAATAACCAAATACAACAACCATAATATCAATATCAATTCAAACAACAACAATAACCCAATCCAATACAGCAAACAAGAAACAACAAACAACTACAACCATTCTACCCATCTCTCTCTTCTTGCTAACCTCAAATTGCAGTAAGAATATTGGGCATGGACGAGAAACTGCATCAGAGAATCTTCAATGATAATTTGGCCCTTATTGATACGCCCCTTATAGCCATGGGGTCCGGCTACGGGTCCAGTTCCGGCGTGGTGACCACTTCCGGCTCCGGCCTGGGCCACCTGTCCGGCAGCTTTAACTATCCGGGCTCGATGCACGGCGTGCCCAGCTATCCGTTCAATATAAGCGGCTTCCATCAGCGGCACATGGCAGCGGCGGCTGCCGTCGATAATGAACCATTCGATATCATTGATACGGGCTTCGGCTACGGCGGAAACGGAAATGCCGGTGTTTACTACCAAAGTATGTGTACACGTATTAGCATGAACGTAAATCCATAAATAACAAAATCCACGACCACTGCATAGGCAAAACAAATAATTACAGAAACCAGACCAGACCAAACCAAACAAACAACAAACCAACCAACCAACTAACCAACCAAGCAAGCAAAAAATATATATATTAAAAATAAATTTAAAATGCAGCGACACACGCACACACACTCGCAAAAAAAAGTAAATAACATGAAAAGCGTGTGTGTGCAACATCCTAGAACTAATTAACAGGCAAAAAAAGTTCGTTTGTTCATTTGTTCGTTCGTTGGCTCACCATTTAGATAGATTTTTCTGTGAATTTATTTATGATTTCCGTTTTTGTGTCGTCCCCCTGTAACAAAATACCACCCCCGTGTTGCAGGTTCAATTTTTTAAGTGGAAACAAATCGAGTTTTTTACCGTTTTTGCTTTTGTGTTTGAATTTAACAAAACAGTCAGCAAGGTGAATTATAAATAAAATACAACAACTGGGCGCAATCCGATCGCCTCCTGGCTTTGTGCATAATTTTTGGCATTTGCTCTACCTTTGTAAGACAATTGTGAAAACGAAACCATTTCTTCTGTTTAGTTTAAACGAAAATAAAAATGTATACATTACAGTTTCTATACATATATAAATATTTACATATCTCGAACTTTGTCAAACTGCTTTTATGTTTCAATTCTTTTTACGTAGCTTGCCATTTGTTTTGAAAGTTTTTGAAATTTTCTTACAAAAATATACCAAAAACAAAAATCTTAAACAAACAATATGCTTCCAATGCGTTAAAAACCAAACAAAAATCCTTTTCTATGAATTTTGTTTGTCATTTTGTTTACCAACTAATGAAGACTGTAACCTATAACCGAAAATTCTAACAAAATTGAAATTTCTAAACCAATTGTGTATATTTTCGATACTAACTCTTTCTTACGTTATGTGAGCAAAATGAAAACCCTAAACAAAACCAAAATCTAAACAAAATTCATTTAAGTTTCTCTTAAAATATATATTCTAAACAAAACGAAAACCAAACCAATTTTGTTATATTCAATTCAAGCACACTTTTTCAAATTTTTTCCAAAGCACCCAGTTTTTGAATCAAAAACATAAACATTTACAACAAAAACCAAAAGAATTAACTACCTCAGAATCAATAATTTTTTCGACCAATCTTTTTGAGATCCCAGTCATTAACTAAAGCCTCTTAAAATCAATCATTTGGTCCATTTGTCCCATGTATAAACATTCATCATTGACCCATCATGTCTCATTGTTTCATACAAAGCCATCGAAACCTTTCCACTCCTAAGACATGGAATTAATGCTGAACTCTTACACAAAAAAAAGAAATATTCGAAGCCCCGAGTCTATCAAATAGACTTAAAAACTTGATTAAAATTTTCCCCTGCTCGATTATACTTTTGGCTTATTCTTGTATCGTTTCAAAGTGAATTATTTGTGTTTACACATGTTACCGCTCCTTATTTATTGCGTTTCTGCTGAGTCTGCAACGATGAATTAATGTTTTCTTTTACAAAGACCCACAACACACCGAGTACCAAAAATAAGCAGAATATAAAAATGCCAAAAAAGTAAAACATTTTCACAGTCGCCAGAATTCATAGTATCATGAGCCATAGAAGCCCGAGCTGGGACCTCAGTATATCCAAACATAAATCATACAATCCTATAAATACACCCAGTCACACACACAGGAATACAGCCTATCGTTAGAATACTGTTGTCGATCCCCAAAAATACAGAATATTTTTATCAGTAGGTTTGGTAGTTTTTAAAGTCAAATCCAATAAATAAAATAATAAATTTACCTCTCATAACGTATACATATATAGAATATAAGTATATAGAACTTAGTTGTGTTTTGCCAGCCCTGCAGACCCTGCGACCACGCCCCAAAACAAGTTGAAAGTAATACCCCGATTTCCCATAATTGACTCTCACTCTCGATATCTCTCAACTCCCTGGATTCCAGAATTAGGCAATAAACAAATTTGTGGAATATTTGCATTTAGTTTACGTTATTTATGTGAATTTTATTTATTTTGATTTCATAATTTCCATCATTTTTTTTGCTGATAAGCATACGCGGGAAATGAGGGGGTGATTGGGATACATATATTTGAATCACGCACTGTGATTACCAATTGAAACTGAAATCGAACAAAAAGTTGGTTAATTAATATGCAATCGATAACATCTGTCACCCGAGCCAACCGACTACATTTCAATTCGGTCCATATACCGCACACATCCATTTAAAAAAAGTAATTGAGTTGTGATTAGGCCCCAAAGGCACTATAATCGGAGCGTATTAAATGCCATCCATTAAACAAGGATCTGTGTTTAAACTATACCTGAGAGCCATGAATAAATAAGCCAATTGAGAGTGAATTGGACAAATAAAACCCAAAAACGGATATAAATAAATGAAGCCAATTAAGACCATCCACCGGCAAATATGCGCAAACAAAGGCGGCTGTCAATGAGTTTAGAGTTTTAATTAGTTATTCCAAATGCAATCCACTCTCGATTGGCGTAATCACTGATTTTACAATTCATTTCAACAAACAGCTGGATGATTGAGCTAAACCGAATTGAATTGGGTTTGAACGGCTAATGCAGTTCACCAAGTTGGTTGGCGAAAGGCGACAATTGTTTCCATTTCGTTTTTTTTTCGCCAATTATATGGTATAGATTTGGGCTCGGGCGCCAAATCCAACAGATCCGTATTCACGTCGGAATCGAATCGAATATGCTGGAAAATGGGCTGCACAAATTGAAAACTAATGAACTATTTCAAACATTTTCTCTACGCATCCCACAACCCGCTGCGGTCACCAACTAACCCGAACGACAAATCCCCAATCGAACCAAATTCAACTCCTCTGGGTAACATTTTCTCGGTGAAAATGCAAACTGCAAACTGAAAACTGAAAACTACAAAACTGCATCTGCCCCTGCAATGGCCGATTGCAAATGCAAATGCGACTGACACACTTGGGCACGTTTTGGCCGTTTGGTTGGTCAGGTGGTCAGGATGTCGAAGTTGACCTCTCAACGGAAATAATCAAGCAACACTTTCAGGTGAGTCCGAAGAAAGTCCCCCCTACCCAACCCTTTTTACACACATCCTGGAAAAACGCAGGAACAATGCAAAGTGCAGCTCGCACAATTTGCTGAATTTGTTACTACACTGTAAGAAAAATCTGATAAAATTATGAGGCCTATCCTTTCAAAAATATATTTAAAAAAAAATGTTAGAAATTGCCATAAACTTGGCCGGTTAGGCAGAATTTAACAATTTTAAAGACTATTTTTCCATACAAAGCCCCATTAAAAACCTTAAAAATATAAATAGCATTTAACATTTTTCTTAACGTGTTCATAATCCCCACAGAGTACCTGTCACACAGCATTGGACACCTGCCGGGAAGATCCGTCCTGTTCATCGTCCCTGCAGCCGATGCTGATGCACTGCGAAATGCACCGATGCAATCGCAACTCGTGTATGACCTCGCTGCAGGCCTTCTACAAGGGGGTCCACGAGGACCTCAATCTGGACATCGCCTTTTGTCTATGCAAGTAAGTGGCTGACCAGTGCAGGCTCCTTCCGCACTTTCGAACGAAGCCCCAAAAACCCAACAACTTCTCCCCTTCTATCGTTGCAGAAAAACAAGCAGCGGCATTGGGAGCAGCAGCAGCCAGCAGAACGGCAATCGGCACGACATGTGCATGATTGCACAGGAAAAACTGCATCCCGTGTGCGCCCAGCGGCCGCCAGATAACAGTAATCCGGCCAGCTCCAACGGCATTTATTACCATCCGCCGCCCGCCTGTCATGTGGTCGCCGAAAGCTGCAAGGAGGATCGCGAGTGCAGGTGGGTTCAAAGGATTCAAGGGGTTCAAGGGTCATAATTCAAAAGCGACGAGCGCGGTATTGGGGGTTACGGTTTAAGCGGAACCGGAAATATGCGCGATACAATGTGTCCAATGCGTAAGAGTGTGTGCGAATATTTACCAATGAAATATATTTGGTTTTTAATAAGCAGAATCTTTATTTGATTTTTCAAACAAGCCTATTAACTGAAACTGAGGCATAAAAAAGAAGTCGGTTGCCTCTAATCAACTCCAAAACACATCTAGCAGTTTATTTGAATATTATTCCCCTCGGCTTCTCCTAACAAAATTTCCTCAAACTTCTGGACCACATATTCTGGCGTCTTATTTGTCAGCCTCTGCTGCCAATTCAATTAGGGAAAATTGAATTTCTGAGACTCAGTCTCACGCTCGCGTTGATATTGAATTAGGAGCGTTTAGCCACGGCAAAGTCGCTGAAAGCCGCAACTTTGATGGCACTCAGCTGAACTCGTTAAATCGACACGACTCCACGAGAGACAGGCACTCCAAAAATGCTTCCATAGTTGTAGTAGTTTCGAGGAAGCGGGGCATAAATTTACCAGTTTGCAGGAGCCAGCGAAAAAGCATCTAGCAGCTTTAGCTCTTCATTTAGCCAGACCAGGGCAGGAAGCCAAAGTTGCAGCAACACTGAGACCGCGTGAATGTGTCAAACACAAAGTTAAGTTATAAATACGATGCTGCACCCCCAAGCCACTTGTCTGGCTCAAACTTGCTCAAAACCTCCGACCAGGATGCATATGCTGGGCTTGAAGGTGTGTGCCGTTGAATGGGCGGAGCAGAGTGGGTGCCCGGTGTAGGTGGTGAGGTGTGTTTGTTGTCGTGTTACGGCTGAACGACCGCAAAGTACGTGGTCGTAGCTGTGGCTGTGAAAATTAATTGCCTTTTAAGTGAATCGCACTTGCTTTGGTAAACAACTAAATTGGACTAATGACGCTCATTTTGTATGCTGCAGCCGAGGCCGTCGGAGCCGGGTGAAAAGGGCCAGAAGTCGGGCCCCGGAGAAGTTCTAACAACATGGCCAACAACGTGTGGCTCTCTGTGTCGAGTGCTTATGTTGACTTATTACGTATACGACGCGTTGTGCACCAACACGTGCCCCGAGCCTGGCGCAAACGTGCAGGCCGGGTGTGGCACGGCCCTGCTATTTTGGAAGGGAAAAGTGTAGGGCTTCCATCCAACTGAATGCTCGTTTATTTGGCTGCCATCGAAGTTGCGACTCTGATGTCTTAAACTGCATTTCGATGGCTGCTAGTACAGAGACTTCTCTCTGCACAAAAACTCCTGGCATTACGCAACCAAAAATTCGCAAGAAAATCCATTTAGATGACTGTGCAAAAACTTGAACCACTTTTTGTGGAAAATTTTCTTTGATTGAAATGCTACAATCCGCAAGAAGACATAAAGATATTTTCGTATAGTTTCCCCCAAGAAACATATGTGAAAGCAAAAACCAAGAATCACTGAATGAAGATTGATGCGGACACTCATATATAATTTATTCAATTCATTTGCAAACTCACTTAATTCCTTTAAATGCTACTAACAAACTCAATATTCGATAGAACTATTCACCTGAATTCGTCACCCATAATTAAGTCCAGATTCCAGTCGAGATTGGAATGCCCAAGTCGTCGCCTTGAGTCCGATAATCTGCAATTGAAATATTACGCATACGTTCCCTGGCACTTGACCAAAAATCCCATCCAAATGCCAGGGACTTGGGCCTCATAAATTTAGTTGCACTGATGCGGCAGCATTCTGCCCCTAAGACGATGAAATGCAGTAGAATGCGGAGAGTAATGCCAACACAAATTGGTCGACATCAATCTCAGAAGAGCGAGTGAAACGGAGACCTGCAGTGCAGGTAACGGGGGGACCCTTATCACATAGCCAGCGATGGCTATCACCTAGAATGGGGCATGAAACCAGACAGGAGCTGCGTCTGCATCTGCAAGTAACTGGCGTATGACATGGGGAAGGCACTGGCTGCTTGGTGGCAATGGGAATAGCAGCCACTTTGAGTTTTACTTGGGAAGCTTGGGTTTTATGAGTGAGGTTATCTATTACACTGTAAAAAATGTGGGAAACATTTTAAAGTCATCTTTTTTATTTACTACCATTTGATTTTGCAGGCTAAAATTGGAATATTATGAACAGGCCTGCGCCGTGGATAGCGTGACTAAAAAATGTGCCGGAAAACCTAGTGGTTGTCGAACCGCCATGATTGGGATATTAGGCACTATGTTGAGGACAACCTGTGCCTGCCAGGGAACCGATCCCCAGCACCTCTACCAGTGCGTGGGGTGGCGGCGTCTCCTCTGGATGAATCCTTGTGTTGGTAAGTACGATAAATTTTTATAAACAATTTCCAGAATCAAAATCATAAAAGACTTATTGGAAAAATATCTATAATTGCACCTTTCTAATAAATTTCTCACTCTTCTCATTAACTTCCCACAACCCGCTCTTGAACATTAACAGTTGAGGCTCAAAAGGATTTCCATATGAAACGATTGGCTGAGCTCGGTTTCCTTACCACGACAACAACTACAACAACCACAACAACGACCACAACTACGACAACAACAACACGCGCCCCACCGCCTCCTCCACCGCCGCCGCCCACCACAACAAGGACGACCACAACGAGCCTGCAGCCCAAGCAAACGCAAAGGAAGCCGCCCACGCACATCTTCACGGACTTCAATGCGGTAAGTGGCAACTTAGGCGTCGGATACTCCCATTTGGCTACTAATTGCCCCACTGCGGTCAACTAGTGGGCATCCCATTTGCCCATTTGTCCTATCCTTCCTCCGCCCCATACCCAGCCGCATCCCCTGCCGACCAGGTCGGCGTTACTCGATTTTAACAAGCATCAACAACAGTTACCTGCTCCAAATCCCCAAAACATACCCACTACTATCAATCCGTTTGGTTTCCGACGCTCCGTCTGTCCGCCTGTCCCTTCATCGGTTCGTTTTCTGTTTTCCAATCAGCACTCAATCAGTGGCTCAAATGGGGCGACGGGGGCGCTCCGAGATGAACGCCAAAGCGGACAATATGCCACACAACACAGTCCAGGTCAAACCAAAGTCCACACTCAGCTATGCATTTTGGGCTTCGGCCAGGACTACGGTATCCTGCACTTGAAATATTCGATGGCATCCATAGATTTATTGAACATTGAAAGTAAAAATAAAAAATGGATTGATTTAATATATAAAATAAAGATAAATTAGATCTAATTACTTTCCTACTACCATTTACCTTGTCAAATATTTTATTTTCTATTTAAATTAATGTAACAATTAATCCAAGTTCCTAGTCCCTTTTCACTGTCAACCTTATCATATTTTTGGTAGTGTGTATCCTTATTGGGTGTCCTGGTAAATTTCAGTTTCTGTTTCTGCTTGTGGCCCAGTTCCTCGGGTTGGCAAACCGACAAAGCAATCAATTCCTGACCTGCAGCAACGGCTGCCTTTGCTGCCACCGGGGCAGCAAAAAGATTAAGACCCCCACCCCTTATGCCCCACGCTCCTCATCCGTAGCACCCAAAAATATATCCGCATTCGTTTTCAAACTCTTTAACATCTCTTCTCTCCCTTTCATGTGGCATCATCCACAACAACAATAACTGCGAACAATTGCAACAATGAACCGCAAAAACCACAAAAAATGCAAATAAATAAATAAAAATGCAAAATGCAAAAAACAACATATACACCGGACTACGAAAAAATTGAAAAACCACGAAACGCAAAACCAAACCAAACTGAAAAAAAATGTATAAATGAAAACAACAAATTGCGGGGAAAATGTTGGGCGAATACGGCAGGCAAAAGAGAAATCAGAGCCAGCATCGGTGGAACACAATTATCTCGATCCACCCGATTCAATACCGCTGCCCAGCGTAAACGTCGAGAGCGGCGGAAATGGCGGAAATGACGATTATCGCAACAGCAATGGACACGGAAATGGAAATGGCAACGGCAACGGGCATGGCCACGGCAATGGCAATGCTAACGGTAACGGTAACGGTAACGGTAGTCGACGTAAAAATGGCGGCAACGGCGGAAAGGGACAGGGCCCGGGACGTGGCAGCAGCAACTCCGGCAGTGTAGATTTCGATGATCCAGTAATTTTCGTTGACCCAAGGGAAACAACTGAATTTGTGGGCATCAGCATCACGGAGCCGGTAACCACAACAACCACAACAATGGCAACCACAACAACAACTCAGCCGCCAAGTAAGTAAATGCAAGTGGGTAATAAATTGGAGTTCCCTGTGGCAGAGTCACTTTTCGAGTTGGACTTTTGAGTTTCAAATTGGAGCGGGGCGGTCCTCAATCCAATTGTGGCTCAATCACTTCTTTGTTTTAATATCCAGTTGTCAGTTGTTTTGGAATCAAAATTTTAATATCGGTGGCTAGGACTCCATGAATTCGTCAAAGATAGGATACTTTTCCCATTATAAATAATATATTAATTATAAAAAAATGCTTGAAATCTCTGATGACCCATTACATCTTTCCAACCAGCTTAATAACAATTAGCCTTCGCAGAACTCAGCCCCACAGCACATACTCATTTTTATATATTTAGGTTTCGTTTCCGTTTTGAAGTTTTCAACATAATTGATGCGGTGACTGCGGTTGTTTTGGCTAATTGAAAGCATAACTCAGCGCCGACCGTGATTATTATTTTAATAATTTGTGCGCAAATCATATAAAATTCAGTATCCGCATCGGTCACCCCCGAACGCATATCACTCACCGGAAATGAGTTTGCTTTCGGCTGATGTGGCAATTACGAGCGTGTGTTTGTTCGGCATATATTATATGGTAAGTGGGTGTTTTGGGTCCAACCCATGAAAAGTTCGCTGAAATGCCGGAGAGAGCCATGTGATCCTAGTACATGCCAAATCCGATTATGATTTGAATGACGAACAAACACAGGCGCATATCACTCGACTGCATTGTGATAATACTTCCGTTATCTAAAATCTCCAGTGGAGGACATCGTTTATTGTCCAGTCATTTATCACACACACGAGCTCCGGGGAGAATGGATTTGGTTTGGGGGCGAAACGTGTTTACAAACATCATTAAAAATGTAAATGAGTTTGTTTGTTTGCCAGCCCGTATATCAGTCCTCTCTGTCCGCCTGTCCGTCTGTCCGCCCGTCCATCTGTCAGTTAGTCAGTCACTCCGTCAGTCAGTTAGTCAGCCCGGGCATGTGGTCAGCTCGTCTGTTGTAATTATTTAGACACTTGGGACATTTGGGCTTGAATTTTGCATGAAATGTTGGTGGTCCCAGGTCCGAGCCTGTTTCGGCTCTCATCTATAATTGATTTTGCTCGTGCAGTGAGGTGGAAATTTTAAAACTATATTTACCTATTGTTGTTCAGTGTGTGTGTGGAGCGGGCTTCAATTATTTATGTGCCAGTTATGTCAGGCTTATAGCCAAAGTTTCGCAAAGCACAACTAGGGATTCTGATGAGCGGGGCAAGCCCCTAGTTGCCAGTTAAGTCGCATCTTTGCAGTTTAAAGTGCCGAAACTAGGTCCATGGGTAGTAATTAAGTGCGGAAAAGTCGACTTAAGGAGAGCCAGAGGCGGATTGGGCTGGGTATGAATGTGATGTGTGCTGGATGTGAATTCTCGCCACATAAACACACGGGGAACCAATTCCGCCCTCACCACACTTGCAACTCCGGCCAGGAAAAACTCGTAATGGCGTTGATGACATGATGAATGCTCCACATGAGTGGCGGACATCCGTTATTTGGCCATGAGTGGCAGGGTCCCAGCATTGTGTACGTTGTCTGGCTCCCCGGCGCCCCATGCCTGACTGCCTGCCACCAAACACAAAAATATAACGCTCCAAAAAAGGACACGAAAGCGCTTTTGTGTGAGCAGCAGTTTGTTAGTGGTTTTTGTGCAAAGTCAAGACCAAACACTTAAAGCCAACTAACCTATAAGAGTGGAAATAAAGTTTAATTGAAGGTGTTAAACTGGTTTATGAATGGGCGAGCAATTTATTTGATGAATAATTCCATCAATTATGCGTTGCTGTTTCCGTTCGCACTCCAAACTCAAATTGATTCTCTGTCTCTTGTTTTTTCACAGGAAATTGTGTGGTTCAACGTCCTCGTCAGTCCGACCAACTGATTCGGGAGGGCAGCAGCAAGCGGGTAAGTAAATTATTGCCAAATCTGAAGCATTAGCACAATCCTATTATGGAAGAGCCAAAAGTGAAACAAAGAGCCATTAAATATAGTTTATTTATTAAAGCGGCCGAATGCCATTCTGGCCCAAGCCAAATAAGTGCAAATTAATATTTCATATGGAAAGTTGAGAAAATGCTTTTAAGCGCATTTACATAACTGAAAAGTTAATCCGGAGAAAACCGGGAATGGAAAGCCAAACAAGGTTGGGCACGTTTGCGGCACGTGTCCGTCCAAATACGAAGCAAACAATTATAAATAGAAATGCACATTGCCAACTATTTTTAAAATTCTATAAATTGTGCTATTGCCGAGCCATCTCTTAAGTATCAGCCCACTTGGCGTATACGTAATGTTAATCCTACTTTCCCTTCCTTTCAGATCTACTCTTTGGATGATGTCGAGTGCAGCGAGCTATGCAGCTGCGGCGATTCGCTCACCCTCACCTGCCACGCCCTCTGCGTGCCATTCGCCCCCTGCCGTACTGCGCTAGCCTTCTATAGCCACGCCTCCCCCGCCTACCAGGCATTCCGTGGCCGCTGCCTCTGCTACTCTGGACGCTTCATCTGCATGAAGCCGCCGCTCGGGGAGTACATTCTTCCAGGTGAGTCCCTGAGTTCTTAGTCCTTAGAAGGTGCCCCCCACCTCCTTCGTACCCACCAAGCTACATCATCCTGGCGGCTGTGCCGTGTCGGGTTCGGTGTGCGTTAAGCACTTAGCGATTATCGCCGGCGACAGGCGATGACGAAGCAGGGCTGTCGGGAATGCTGCAGCATTTTTGTGGCAGCTAGTGCCAGTCCTCCCGGTCTACACTAAAAACTAATCTAATAAAATTAAAGAAAAGGGTCTTACATTTCTTTAAAAGCTTATTAGTTGAAGCTTAGTTTTTATTTTAGGGAAATAGGTCCCTTTGATGCAATTTTTTGTTGGGCACCTTGACAAAAATATAAAACCGATTTATTTTTGAGTGCAGCTTGAACTCGATCCTTAAAGCCTTTTTTTTAAGAGCACTGCCTCAGCCGGAGAGCCACTTTAGAACTTATTTGACACAAAAAAAGGGAAAAAAGAACCATTGTGGCACCGACAAGGTTGCGTGGCTTGTGTCCACTTGCCACATGGCACTTGCGTGCGTTTTTGTGCACGGCCCGCAGTAAATTACATTAGCTGCAATTGATGTTGCATTCGCTACATTCTTCGTAACCCCACCCTTTCTGCTTCTGCTTTGTTTTGCAGGCGGGGTGTTCCTGCTCCTGGGCTACAGTGCCGCCGACGAGGCACTCCTGAGGCCGCACACTAACCTGGGAGTGCAGGACGCCGTGCGAGCCCTCCAGCAATACGTAACCACATACATCGATAATCAGGTAAGCCGTCGGTCGAGCGAGCTCATAATAAAGTGCGGCTAGCAATGTATTAATTGCATTTCGTCCTTCTTTGTCCTTACACCCTCACCCACCTCCTCTCTCCACACACCCAGACGCAGTGCACCCTGACGTTGTTCAACATGACGGAGGAGAACATTATAATTGCAGCGCGCTTACCGCACGACGGCAAACTTAAGGATATTGAGCTGTTGCGCAAGGAGAAGGTTCGTATAAATGCCTTGGGCGAAGCATTCTTACAGTGAGAAAAAATCAGGACCTCATAGGGGCCTTGGCTTAACTTAGGTTAGGTCGCAACTACTTAAAGAAAATATCTCCTCCTGATTTTTTTCTCACTGCCTCATAAGATTGTCAGCAAATCCATTTTCTCTAATAATCCAATCGACGACCATTGCGCTTATCTGGCTATTTGCAGGAAGAGTGCACCGCCATTCTGAAGACCATCAGTCATCAAATCAATAACGAGCACAGTGAACTCCAATCCCACCGACTGCTGAGCATTTTCAAAATGTCCGAAGTCGAGGTCGTCTGGCCGGAGAGCACGAGTGCGGCGGCCCGGAGTGGTCATGGTCCGGGCCCGGGTCCGGCTAACTTCGCCGGATGCCAGCGGCTGCTGTACGTGGCGATGCTCGTGCTGGCTTATCTCTCCACTCGGACAACGATGCGTATGAGCTATGTGGCGACATGACAGCCGCATAGCTGAAGTAATTCGGCAAGGACAATTGCTTAACTGTATGTAATAGATATGTGTGAGGGGGCGGGCGAGACGGAACTAAGGGCGATGGGAAATACATACGATGTATAACTATAATAGCCACTAAACTAAATGGACGGCAGAGTATACAAATATTCGGGAATACTCTCGTGGCCTAGCATAATCATAATCATAAACGTGTTGTATACATTTAGGGGCTAGTTTTGTGTTTAGCTGCGATTTTTGTGAAGCTTTGTTGTTGACCTTTGATGACGGTGTTGCTGTCTCTTTTGATACGTATGTGAAGCATTATGAGATATACAACATATAACACATAGAACATAAACCTAGAACTCAATTAGATTAATCTATATACTGTATACCTAAATGTGAAATGGAAAACTGCTGTCTACATAATAATATTATTAGCGAATAACAAGACGAACTCGATAGTTGGATTTGATTTGGCAAGTTGTACATAGAGGAGAGGGATAGCCGTTAAGTATTCGAACTATAGCTAGTGTTTTGTACGATAAAAAAATACAAATATCAGTCGGTCCACCAGTATCACACTATCACACACTCACACGCAGTGAAATATTTTAAAAATGAACACTCATTGCATGGCCTTTATTGTTTGATGTTTAAGCTCTTTAAAGTGCCCGCCTCCCTCATTTAAAAGGAATTATTAACCGCCTTAACAATGTTTGCTCTGTTGAAGAATGCGAAGGCCTCTCGCGGATATTCCACGACCGCTCTTTCTGATTTTTAATTACATTTTAATGTTGGCAGGCCTCCGTTTTCCTTGTTTTCCGCGCTTTCTGGCGGAAAGCAAACACCAACTTTCCGCCCAGTGAGCGAACTTTCATTTAACACCCACATTCGGGGGCGTGAGTTCGCAAAACGTTGTTGTTAATTTATTTCATAGTTTTCCGTTCGATGCGAAAACAATTACGGTTTCATTATCAATTATGCGTTCTGCATTTCGATTATAGGCCAACAATCGGCCATGAACTCGCCTCGTTTCAACAGGTTTCATTGCCACGATTACCCCACATTCAGTTCGCTGTACATACCCACACATAGAGTTCCTCCTATGGACTCACTTTCAAATCAATTGACGTAATTAATACTAAACCAGTACATATCAATATGAACACCTAAACAAGTTTACACACAGATGATGAAATTTCTAACAATGAATGTCCCTCGAATGCTCGAATCTTTTGTATATACTTCTTTATACTTCAAGTTTACAACGATATACAATACAAGAAAAATACAGCCTAGATCAACTTTACGAAATATGGTATGGAAATAAAATTCATGATAGCAGAGAGCAGCCGCATTGTGTACGTTGAACTGTATAATCGAACATAACTTCAGTTGAGCCTTAAATAAATAAATTATGTAAAAAGGGATATCCAGATGTATTGTAAATAGTAGAGACATCAGAGCAACACTGGGAGTGAATGGAAAATCTATGAATATTAATTGGGTGTTTGAAGGATACACAAACACACACACCCACACACACTGGCACACTAATAAACTGATACACTTTAAGCCTAAGCCTGACCATTTAAAGCATACCTTGTGGCACCTTGTGAGAAAAATGTGCGCATGTTTTGAAAATGGTCACAATCATGAAAAAATGTCTTCCTTAATGCATATACTCGGCGATATGTATTTTGTTTATATACAAATATGAATATATACTAGCGATTACCTATACCTATACGATATCTGGCATGACCCTAGCCTGGCTTCAGTTAGACAAAAGATATGTAATATATACACCACTATCGATTATCCAAGCAAATTATAACACTGTTGACACGAATTACGAACTAACCGCAGCATATCTAAGTCAAATATACCCCTAAATAAATATATATATATATATAAATTAAATAAATATACAATATGCGTAATATTAAAAACGTTAGACGAGCATTAAAACAACTACTTTAATAGTCTCTAGAGAAGCAACGCTTTAACCCGTAAAACTAATGGAAATAAATAAAAAATTATTAAGTGTAAAGTTTATTGGGAACCTGCTTAAATACTTCTAGCTAAATATTAGACGAATTTAAAGCTATACAAAATTAAAAAAGAAAAAAAAATTATATCGAGGGCCGCTGTCGAAAGCGAAACAAAAAACGCAGGAGCTAGGTGCGAGGAGCTAGGTGTTTTTTTAGAAATAGAGGGGGAAATTAGTAGAGTCGTTGGGGGATCGAAATTCAGTTCCGTATCGTTGATGGCTTGCAAAGTTAAAACTGAAAGGGGCAGCAGCAACTATGTCTTTATCGTTTTCGTCGGGTGTCTTTGGTTCTTCTGAAACCCTTACTTACCGGGTGCGGACAAAGCGTAGCTACAATGTAAAGTACCGTTAATGTAAACTGGAAGGCGAATAGGAAATGAAAGGAAAATTACAAAATAGACGCACTAATGTAAAAAGCAGGAAACAGCAAACCCAGCACTCAAATAGCAATCTGTAGCCAGGATACGTATATAAGTTTGAAAGGCAAAGGCATAATAATGAGAAACATTAAGACGGCAACTCCGAGAATTATGCATGAGGAATACAAAACCAAGCCACACATGAAATTAAAAAAATAACAAGCTGTAAGTTGAAACCTAAAGAAAGTAATATATACGATATGTTAGGAATATGTATGTGTGTGGGCTTCATGTTAGCGTATGCAAGCGAGGCACATGGATAAACTTAAATATAAATCTAAATTATGGTATAAAGAAATGCATGTTTGTAATAAAACAATGTACGAGAGCAACAACAACAGCGGCAGAAAATAAAGAAAACAAGATATAGAAAGTAAAATAGAGTGTTTATTTGTTATTTGGGTCGGTATTGGAATCGGTTCCTTTGGCGGAATGATATGAAAAAATGCTCTTTTATTCTTGACCTCCAGCGATCGGCAACTAAGTATGTGACACTATCGAAAAGAACAAAGGCTGGGAGAGAACAATGCCAGGCAATGTTGGGAAGATACAGGATACAATGAGAGAAGACCTGCTAACAAACACACTCACACACACGCGCATACATACATAGTAAACAAGGCCAAAAAGGCGGCACCAGCAAAAGCAAAAGCAAAACAAACTGAAACGAGCTGAAAAGAAAAGCCAACCACACAATGGCTTTGTATGTGCTCGGGCATGGAACAAAAGATGAGCCGAAGACAAAGACACTTGCTCAAGGCAACGCCGTTTCATGGCTTAAACTCAAGTTCCCAGGGAACCACTCCAATGCACTCCACACCAACAAACACACCCAGAAAAGAACACACACACACCCCACACACCCATACTCGGAACACAAAGAGTAAGGTCAATCATTGGAATTTTGCCAGTTAATTCGCATACAAAAGGCGGTGGCCCAGAAGAGAATGAAAATAACACGAGTTCGGGCCAAAGAGGCCAAAAGAGCTTAAGGACTGCCCCTCCTTCGACCTGCCACGCCCCTTCTCGCCCACACCCTCGGCCTGGGTGGCTGAGTTTGGCATTTATACTTCCACTTAATTAGGTAATAAATGATTGAAGAAATTATGTCTAGACGTGAGGACAATTCCGATGGCTTTGCTCGGGACTCTCCCAATTCATTCCTGGCACGTGAGGGGTTAAAATGTTACCAATTTCCACACACACACTCCCACACATATGTGCCAATCCCCTGCTGTTCGTGTGTGTGTGACATACATTTGAATAGCATTTGTATTTTTATTCTTAACTTGCCGTGATTTGAAAAGCAAGCATAAATTGTAAACAATTTCTTTTTGATTCAATTTGTATAACCTGTCGCCGCTAAGTGGCAAAGCTTTTATGGAACCTCCTACACCTACACCTACACCAGCGCATGTGTTTATTTAGCATTATGTATAACACATATGTATCACATTCGCATGAGGAGCGATGCCAGCTGAATAGCAAACTGAATGTGAATGCGAATCGTAATGACTGCTGGAGGATGGGGCGTATACGCGATGCGGGATTACCAGTTCATTAATATGGTGGAAATGATGAAGGTCGATGATACGTTAAAATGCACAGCAATAATAAAATCTTGCAATCAATTTTTTATAAAAAAAGAGTATTAACTGCATAAAAAAAACTGTTGAAATTAAACTTCAAATACTTGGACAGATTTATCAAAGAACTAATTAAATGAATAAATTCCAACTTTTTGCTTGATAATTTTGGGGTGTCTGCAAAGAACACTTCATATTATTCCCTGTGTACAGGAGTCTGGCTTTTGTTGCACGCACATTTATCAGGCACCGATGTTTACGTGTTTGCCATTTTATTGCTAAAACTGTTGCGCCTCTTTGTGTGGCATCTAGTATTCCGTTCTCTTTTCCTTCACCTCATGCCATCTCTCTTGCCATAAGTGGGCCTCTGTCTGTTTGTGACTTTTATGCCGCTGCTGGCTTTGTTCTGCTTGGAACTGCCTTTTATTTTGTGCTAATTGAAGTTGCTGCCATCATATTTTTTCTCCACACGGACCCCCCAATCAGCCGCAGACCCACAGGCTCGTCTGTCTGAATGTTGTGCGCTCTGTTTGCTTTTATTGCCGGATCTATGTGTGTTTTGCCTGTTTTTGCAATTTTAATTAAAAACGTGTTTATAACAGCGCAAAATGCTGATGAGTGAGCAGAATAATTTATTTCGAATGTATGAGCATATAGAACATACAGGCTAATACAAAAGTAAGTGCGCGTCGCTCCGGTTGATTTGAGCTGCGCTAATTAATGACAATTTTCTATTTGGTTTTAGCAAGTAAATCCGTTTATCTACTCGAAGGGAATTAAATCTGAAATATTAGGCTGATGTTGAAATGCGAAACATTTTTCATTAATTGCAATCTGAGCGAAAACGTAGCCAAAACAACGGGTTAAAGTTGAGTTGAAATTCCTCTCGACATGGCCGGAAAGTATGCAACATTTTTCGCTGCAATTTATTGCACATAAGGTGGCGAACACTCACCCCGATGCACCCCGAGCACCCATTCGCACATTAAGAATTCCTTTGCAAAACGCTGTGGGGAATGTATATTGCCAGGATGCCGAAGGCAGCGCCACGACCACAAGGAAATATGCGCTCAGCATTCTCAGCTGGAGACGCCTCAACTCCAGACTCAGCCGCAGCTACTGCACAAAGAATTCAATTGAATTGATATTCAAATGCGCTTTTCAAGCACCGCACACACAGAGGCATCCATTATTTGTCGATTTTACACATGGCACATGGCAAATGCAAGGCTTCGATAAAAAAAGGAGAACGGAAAGCCATGCATATATAGATGAAGGTATTTCCTCGTAAAAACTACGAAATCCCAGTTCTAGTTTTCATTAGTACATTTTCACCCACTGCACACTTCCTTGGCCAATGATCAGTGAGCTCCTTTTGATGGCTCCGATTGCTTAGACGGACAGTGAACTATTTTCACGGCATTTGCCAAAAACCAGCGAACCAGCACCTTTCGGCCCAGGAAAGTGCAACAAAACAGGGCCAGGACTCGAAGGAGCTGCATTTGCATAACTTGCCTCCCCTAGGAGCTAAAAGCTAGCTTGCCAGGTTAGAGGGAATTCATATACGAAGAAAAAATCCAAACAGAAATATTACAAATAAAAGCTTATTATTTTTTTAAGTTTTTGAATAATTTGGTAAACAAAAAACATTGAAATCAATTAATAATATGCCTCTTTTAGGATAGAACTCAATTAAGAATTCCATTTTTACTCACAGCTTTATTTATTTCAAACATCCTTTTTTAAATCCAAAGTATAGGCTTTTCGCGCAGTGCATTATCAAAGACAGATAGACAGGCTCAGGCTCAGCGTTCGATGCGCGCCAGACAAGCAGCGAAGTGCAGAAATAACACAAAATAGATGGCAATGCGATGGGGAAATAATAGAAGCGGAACGGGAACAAAAAGTATATATGCATGCATACTTTTGTATATATGCAGGATGGGAAAAAACTGCTAAGGAGTCAAATACTCGAACATTTGCAAACGCGGCAAAGTAGCGAAAATTTGCAAATTGATTGCATTCCTGTGCCTGGTCTGGCCCCACCCTCCCCAGGCTCTTGGTTTGAGCTTGAGCTCAAATATGAAATCTTGGAGGAGTGCAAATTTTGCACATTTTTTCTGGCATCTTTCGGAATGTATTTTTCGATCGAAGGGGAAACAAAATTGCCAAAACACAAGGAACAAGAAGAAAGTCAAAGATCTGTGCGAGTTTATTACATTTCCCATTGTCGTCGGAGCTGCTTCAGCACAAATCAAATTATGCAAATCTTGAGTTTAATTACGGACAATAAAACTCCACTTTAAACCAATTTTTTGAACATATTTGTACGAATATTTCGTTTGCTGGGAGTGTCGTGCCGTTTCTTATTTTATTTGTGTGCTTCATTGGAGCGAGGGACTTATAAAATATTCAGGCACTTTGACACACTTTGTCGGTGGCAGGCGGACACACAAAACCCAAACGGAACAAGGCAAATTTTGTTAGCCAACAAAATGACACTTAGTGCAAAAACAGGAGAACGAACACATTCCTAATAAATAATTCAGAGCGCAACAAGCGGACAACAGGCGTGTACTTGCTGGACCTCAGCTACCGAGCCATTCAACCAGGGGCCCACCATCCGCCACCTTCCCATGCCTTTCTATGACCAACTCCGACAGCTGTCCATGGCCGGCCCATCCATATTCACACAAGATTGAAATCCAGTCGGATGTGTTCGCTCAAGTGTTACGTGTTATTCAATGTCCTTTAAGACGGACATCGTCCAGATCCAAATCTGAATCCAAATCCAAGCTCGGGTCCGGAGAGACATATGCGGGTCATTTACCGACCGAATGAACCAAGATGAGGCAACATCATCATATTTGAAGGATATATTTGATGCCAACACGGTGAAGTTTCGTTGTCTGCTTCATTTCGTTGTGCTGTATGGTATTGTGTTTTATTGTGTTTTGCTGTGAGTACCAAAGAAACGAACAATTCAATAAAATAACACGAAAATCTAATACAGAGACACGGAAATGCTTTTAGTCTGGCCGAAGATTCGTCAAAATATAAAGTGGGCAGGCCGCTTCACTCCACAAAGTACCAAAGCAATTTGGGATGTTTTCCCAGGGGTAAACCAAATTTCTTATTGCAATTTAATAAAAATTATATAATTATACATGTTATATCAATTGAGGCTCGATTCTCAGATATCAATCATAAAAATTTGGGATTTAAGCCCCAGAAACATCTAAGATTTTAAGATAAGCTTTTTAAAGAACACGAAAATCTTCCAAGGTAATAAGCCTCATATTAAGAAGTATGATTTATCATTGCTTGAGTTTTATTGATATTGCAAACCTGGGAATATACAGGAAAATAATTTTGTCAGAGCTTGGAGCAGCGCGCAGGTCATAAAAGTGAAAGATGAACCTCGAAAAAAATCATTTAGCATTATGATTAAAATAAATCATAATGTATAGGCCGAGGATTGGGAGGAAAGTGGTCAGAGGCGAAGAATACAGCGAGGCAAACATATGCAAGTGCCGGCATTACGTATGCCGGCATTACGCCACGTAGCCGGCCACGTCCACGCTGGCACACATACACACTTCCACAGCGAATTACAGACGGCAGCAAACAAGCTAAATGCAAACAGACAAACAAAAATGATTTATAAATTGGCAAGACGTGCATAAACTGCTGAGCAGCCCGAGGAGGAGCTAGAAAAAAATTTCCACTGCATACGTAATGAGGCTCTGACCGGATACGATTCCCAGACCAGGCCAAAACCGAACCGAGAGCTGGACCAAAGCGGAAACGGAAGCGGAAGGAAGTGGCATTTAAATGCGCGCATTTATTCACTTATAAATGCTACAAATAAAAATATGCTAAGGGAAATATGCTAAAAAGTCAGACCAGCAAACCGGGCCAAGTGTGTGGCCAGAACTTACTGCACAAACTGTGTGAGTCCCATTCGTGCCCCCCTGTGCGTCTCTTATCCCAGCTTTAAATCTCATTTGGCCTGCAGCGGCAGAGGCATTCCTAAAAAATGTTTAACGTTGAAAAAAAGCGAAGAAGCCAAAGAGGAAACCACTTTCTGGCACGCTGGCTCGGTTACTGCCAGCCAGCAAAAGTAGCTGCCCAGAGATACTATCACCATCACCATGCCATGCATGTCTCCTTCGCACCAACACAGGCGCACCCCCGCACTCGCATGGAGACGTACTTACACACACGCATGGAACGCACGCACATATGCCATGAATTTCATTTAGTCGGTACGTGTGTGCGTTAGTTAATATTGCCCACGTTGGGCATATGTCTGGGTGCCTTTAAATTACCTTAACCATAAGATAAACTTGCTCAGAGCAACACCCACCCCACACCCCATAGCTAGCCTTGCCAATATGTTGTTGAGGGCATTTTAAAGATTTTTTACCTTTTTGTTTCTAAAATATTCTAATTAGTTTACATTGCCAAATAAATGACCATAAGTGGGCTAACAAAGAAGACATTCAAGCTTTTCAAGTGCATTATAATTTTTTCTACAAGGTGAAAAATAATTATATATTTTATTCCGGCTAGACTCTAAGGATAGCTCTACGTATAAGATTTAATATAGAAATAAAAAAATTTAGTAAAATTTAATCCTCATACAAATCTATTATTTTTAACGCCTACAATATAATAGAAATTATTAAATGATAAAACCGATTAACTAAAATTGTTAAGAGCTATCGCCCACAGAATCTTTCAACTTTGATGGACCAGTCTGACTCTAAAATTTCCCAGGCATGGCTCAAAGTGCATAAAATGCAGCAAATTCTATCCCAACACCAGACTGCTCCAGCTCCGAAAATTCCTTGGAAGCCGCTGCGGGTTTTTGGGGTGGCTGGGTGTTAAATCTCAGCCATCTCGGCTCAAATTCGGGAATTTCGTTGCATATTAAAAGCATGCTCGACGCTTCTCGGCCAGCGCCGCTTCTTGGCCAGGCCAATGATGATAATGCGGCACACGTGCACTAAAATGCAAGCACTTGAAATATTTATAAGCTGACTGGCAGATAAATCAGAGGCGCCTGCACTCAAGCTGTTCGCTAAATGAAGAAAAATGAAGCGCGCAATGTTGCAACTTTTAGGCAAGAAACTGTCAAACTGCCACAGCGGGCTATCCAAAGTGGTGGTGGTTGTAGCCGGTGGTTGGTCTGATGGGTAAGTGGTGGCAACAGTGCACTTTGCTGATGGATTTGCCTGTCCCAGATTGATGCTGTCAAAGCATCCGAAGTAGAAGTCGGGGCAAAAACCGTTCAAAGGTCACAAATTTATGCGCGACAAGCTGGCGAAAGTGTTGACAGGATGCACGGCGAGGATGTGCTTAAATATTTTATGCCTCCGAAGATGCGCATAAATATTTGAGTGCCAAAGCGTGTCGCGGTCTCCCAAAAGGACTAATATTTTATCACATACGTAGATAGTTTAATACACAATTAGCATTCTAGAATGACTTAGAGTAGAGGAACCACCTTTAAATTCCAGATGTGTTGCTAAGCAACTCCCGCTTATTTACATGTCAATTGTAAATTGTTTTTCATGTTTTTCTTGTTTTTTTTTTGCGTATCTCCATCTTGTTTATTTTTTTCAAACACTTTTCACTTTAGTGATTTGTTGTGCTCTTTGTTTATCCCAGAAATCGAAAACATGTCAAGCACTTGCCGTATATTGAGCCATGTGTGTCGTCGCCTGTTCGGATAAGTATTCGGGTAGAAGCCACGCCAATTCCCCCAGGTGGCTCTCACTGACAGACTGCCAGGGACTTAAAGTGACAGCAGGCTGATCCTGATTTGGGGCAGGGGGCGTAGGGAACCGCAATCAGTAGGCAAATCTCTCCTGCTAGGCATATACAAAAAAAAATAAAAATACACAGATTAAGGACTATATGATACCCGGTACTCAAGCATCCCTCCAAGGACTTTTTTACGTTGTACTTCGCTTTAAAAATATGCTCTCTGACAAAAACATGTCTCTGGTTATGGACTGACGGGCAAATTGTTCCTATGACTATACCTATGGACTCTACGAGTAGCGGGTATCAAAATAAAAAGGAAATGTATCAAATGTCAATCTAATTTCATTTTTACGCTCGACCAGATCTGCAGGAAGCCGCTACCTCGCACTTATATATAGATTTCTCAACGATTTGACAAATCGCATGTTGACATTTGTTGACGTCTCCCAAACATACACACACCCACACTTAACACTCCCCCATGGAGGGGACGTGACAAAGAGTACGACTCTGTATCCCATTGATATCTCGCAAACTGACAGAAGGGCACCAACAATTCTAAATCACTGATGACGCCAATGGATGGCTGTAACTGTAAAACTCAATGAATTGGAAAATGTTTTGTTAGCTTTCCCATCATCACTCACACACACACCCCATCCCAGGCACACCCAGGCAAACACACACTCCCTCAGTAGCTCGCAGGTGAGCACAAAAGCCAAATGGAATAAAATCGATGCAAGGACGAACAAATGTTCAATACAAATTGAATAATTATGTACAAATAAGAGCGAACAAAAAAGTAACCCATGGACCGATAAGGTCGTGATTAAGTTTCGAAATTTCAATTGAGTTGGAAGACCAAACGGTGAAGATTTAGAAAAACATTGGCAAACTACCTGCACATCCGAATATATTTGCAAAAATTTATTCATACAAATAAAATGAGAGTAAATTGATTTATCTGCCGCAAAATAAGTCCTTTGAGGAGAGGGCCGAGGGTGAGAATACGGTAGCCTGAAGGGTCCGCGCTCATACACTGGGGACACATTAGCCACGAAACTCTCACTCGCACACGAATGCAAATAAATGCACAGGAAAAAACGATTATTAAATCTATTAAAGAGTAAGTTATTTTTTCCTAATTAAGAAAATAAATGTCAGGGACATCACGAAGTGTCTTAAAGCTTTAAAAGCTTAAAGTAATGCACAAAAAACACAAACATTTTTCGAAGTGCACTTGCGACTTACACACGCATGCTAATACGCTCGTAAAAAGGCAATTTCCACAAATTCAACGCACCTCAGCCACCTCACGCATTTGTTTTTGTTGTTTTCGTGGTGCGGGAGCCGCTAACTCAATTTTCTATTTGCAAGAATTTCTGGCTATATTGTGGTGGCCCGTGGGCCTGAGGTCAGAGAGGCGGCGGATGGGAGTGCCACCCTCTGTCCATTTGGCCACCAGCGTGGCATAACTTATGCCATAGATACACACACGCACGCATCCACGCTTTGCATACAATATGTCGGTGTGGGTCCCAGCATACATTTATTTCAATTTTTACAACTCGGATGCCATTCCTTTCCCGCACTTTTCTCCGCTCTCTCCGCTCGTCGGGCTTTCCCCCGGATTTTTCCCGGCCCACCGACGGATGGTGCTTGTAATGCGCTTTAAGGCATCTACATTGGCTTCTGCCCGCTTTACGATTACGTTTCACGAGATTTGCATAAACACTTTTATCGAAATATAAATGACTTAAAAGGCTGTGAATACATAAGGATGTGTAGTATGCCCTTCCGCGGGAATGTATAATAAAATAGTGTGGAAAAATGTATCAATTTCAAAAATAATAAACATATATATGCCTGTATCCACATTTTAAATGCGTAAAGTGTACCCATACTTCGTCCTTGGCGGGAGGACAATTCTTCATCCTGAATTTTCTCAGCATTGCCTTCATGAATTTTGCAATTCTCTGGCGTCACATTACTGACTCCTTTATGGCGTCGTTTTAACGAGCTATCAGTCCTGAGCTTTGTTTGGCCAAAAGGTGTATTAAAATTCGAAGGATATTGGCTAGACTGGGGCTCCGAAATTTTTCAAATATTTACAGGGAGAAATTTGAATTCTTTCATCAACTTATCTATACAAAAATTCTACAAAATGGATATGGATTTCTACACAAATCTAAAACTCTAATGCTTATAGTCGTTTATTTAAACTTATTTATGAAATGATTAGGTCCAAGTCCAAGAAAACAAATTAAAAATAACATTATTTCATCAATCCTACTTCTTAATACTTTGTCCATTCGACTGAAGAGGCATGCCACGCTCTTTGCCACGAAGTTTGATGCCAATGATGCGCTCGATTTTGACCAAAATTATGTTGTTCGGAATGCAGCGTCCAGCTTCGTAATCATTAATAACTTGCGGCTTCTCGCAAATCTTGCTGGCCAGATCCTTTTGGCTAAGGCCCTTGGCCTGCCGACCTTGCATTATCAGGCGGCAGACATCCTGCGGCAACTTTCCGTGACGCAGATCCTCTTCCTCACCGGAGACAAGCTTCTTGAGAGTGGGCATCGTCTGAAAAAAAATCGAAATTCTCTATTTTTTCCTAGAGTTTTTTTTGGTTTCTACTCTGACTGTTTTTCTCGACTACTCAGAACCGAATGGAGGCTGAATGTAGTATCGGAACTGATTACAAATCCCAGAGCCCACTTTTCGGATCAGCCACACCCCAGAGATATTCACCGGCCACTGTGGATGTCCCGACAATGAGATGGATAATAAAAAATGCCAACGACAACAAACTAACAAAAGTCAAAGCAATTGTAATAAATGACAGTCAGACATCTGCCAAGTGGGCAAAGGACGAGCGCGTGGGCGGTGGCTCCTTGGCACATGCCAACTCGGCAAATCCTTCTCCGCCTCCGCCTTCGCCTCCTGCTTCCGCCTGTGATATCCACTCCAAATGGCGTCCTCGGCTGGGTAGGAAATTTTCTAGCATTTTAGCATCATTAGCATTGATTTATGATTAAGTTCAACCTCAATTTTCAGTTAAATCGTTTTCCTTCCCCAGCTTGTGCGTCCTTTCGCCTCCTCGCCATCTCCCTACCCCGCCGCGACAGGGTTCTGGTGAAAACTTGCGAGCTCGTGGGTTAGTTGGAGCGAGGGGTTGGCAAGGATGCGAATTTCCAGCGAGGAGGCTGGCTAAACGTCGAAAACAAGAAATCAGAAAATCAGAAGTAGCTGCGATTCTCACAATCGGACGCACTGATGTGTATAATGATCTTTAGCTGGGATTTAAAACGGATAATAAATAATAAAAATACATGGCGAGAGCCAACAGGGCCAACAGCCTGAATGGAATCAGAAATCCAAAATCCGAATCTGAATCTCGAGCTGATGCTGAAGCTGAATGTGAATCTGTGTCTGAGTTCTTGAGCTTACTGTAAGGCGGCTCTCCCCGGTTCTCTTATAAAAAATGAATCGTTAAAAGGCCGCCGCACAACGAAAGGAAAAGGAATATAAATGTTCCTTGGCACAACAAATCAAAAAAATACGGAAAAAAGCATAAGGCCAGAAACGGAAAAATAACGCAATATTCAAGAAATGTAAGTCGGAAATGGAAGACAATGGCCATGATATATGATGAGACAGACACTCGCAGCCCATTCCCCCGAATTCTCCGTAGGCCTGACCAAGAGCAGATTGAAATTGAAATGAAAATAGAAATTGAAATTGATAGAAACTTTAATGATGGCAGTCGGCTGATTGTTGGCCAAGAAAATAAACTGTTATGAATGATGTTTGTGTGGCAAGTTCAACAAATCGAGGCCACAGTGCATACGGCTTCATAATCTTTCCAACATCAACTTCATTTGAATGATGTTGTTCAATAAACTGAATTGCTTTCATTCAGCCAGTCTCTTCATTTTTTTGCAGCAATCCGCAAAAGGAAAACCCACATGGTTGCCTGGCAGTTATGTCCCGATTTAAATGGCAATGCGGGGACTCCGACTGAAAGTCTGCACCGCAACAGCTCCGGCATTGAAATATGGAATATGTTAAAAGGATTTATTAACTTTTAAAAGCTTCTCACACAACAATGCGAAAAGGACCAAGGCAGCCAACGACTGACGACAAATATTGTATGTTGGCATCAAAAAAATGCCAAAGGTGCCTTTGAATCCTGGATCCTGGCGGTATCGGTGGCATGTCAGCAGGGTCCCTTTAATACGATGTATCGGATTTATGCCACCGTTTCATGGCCTTTTGTCGCTGAATCGGAAATTGCTCATATGAGGTATGAAAATAAGGCTAATAGAGAGTACATCAAAAAAGGCAACCACAATCGAGATGATCTCAATTGGCCAATAGAAATTTTCATTCCTTTCTTCTTCAAATTTACTTCAAGGGGCTCTTATTTTATAACTTTTTTCCATCTTTGGAAACTGTAAACCTCCCCAGAACGAATTTATAAAATCTCTAAACAAACTAGTCTATTCAGAGCTTTAGCAATACCATATATCCTTTATACAATAAACATCACAAACATAAACATACAGAAGAGGCAGAAGTGGAGTGGGCTGGTGGTGCAACCATATTTTTGAATAAATTGTGCTGCCAATAAAAAATATAGCAAGCTCAAACAAAAAATGCACACAAAGCACATAAATTGGCTTTCTGTCGCCAAGGCAGCAACTTATTCGACGGGAGTTCCTGATCCTGAACCACCGGAACCGACTGCACCACCACCATCACCATCAATTCCCGGCAAAATGCACAAAAAAAGGAACCCACTGGCTGCGGGAATAAATAAAATGACTGCAACTGGTTCTGACTGAAACCAAAACAGAAAGCAACCAAATAGCAGATACTTTTTCAGCCACTAAAAATAAAATGGTTATCAAGTTTTAAGATATTTTTTTAAGAATGAGCTGGATGGAGAAAAATTTCATTATTTAACTTTTTGATTCAAATTTTAAACTCTTTTAATTTGTTTTTACAAAAGATGACCTTTAAGCTTTTTCTCTGACAGCTATGCTTAATTTTTTTAAATCATTACCCATACTATTTTTCCAAGTGCAACATTTAAATTAAGCACATTTCACGCGATGCCTTTGTGTTGCTGCTGCTTCAATGCAGCTCTCAATGGAAATTAGCACACTTTTCACATTTTCACTTTGAGTCTCTTGCTGATGCTGGCGATTGCAGTTTTTAATCCATTTTCGCTCCCTTTGCCGGGCTTCGTAAATTCAAAAGTTCGGAAGCTGTTAATAATGTCGACAGGCGTACGACACAAGTATTTCATTAGGGAAACGGCATCCTGCCCATCCTCGCTGCTCCCGTATCCCAGATCTTGACTTGGCGCGGACGCGTCCATGGACGCGCAGTGCAGCGTTTCCTCTAATTTTCAATTTAGCTTTTATCCGAGCTTGAAGAACGACGAGACTTTTCGTGGAGTGTTCCAAATGCTCCCGCGTGTCGTGATATCTATTCAAAAGCAATTACACGAGAGCTACCCGTTACCAGCTACCATGGCAAATGAAAGAAAAACTAATTAAATCCTTTGTCCAACATTGTGTTGTACAAAAAAGGATTGAAGGAAATACGATTCCGCACATAAAGAGATCGTTGTGACAACTATTTAGTGTCATTTGCATTCCTTAAATGCAAATCAAAGTATCTGTTCCGCTCCCAGGACGTCGTCATCTGCATTGCGGAGCGAAGCGAAATCCGCTTAGGTTTTTATTTTATGTTAATGCGACCGAATCAGTGTGCTTTCGATTTCGACTTCAGCATAAATGGCGCATCAGCAGCATCCATCTTGATGTATGTATCTGTATACATAAGGGTGGGATTACCGATGAACAATGCCAAAGGACAAGGACTTTTGAGGGGCAACAAGGCAAGCGACCAGGCAAACGACGACGGATGGCAGCCATAAATTTTTCACTGGCTTGAAGCCCATTAGGGTAAAGCGGCGGCCAGTGAGTAGTACGAGTATGTCTCAGGGCAGGGCAGGTGCATTCTCCACCTGAACTGCATTGATTTATGCCAATCACGATTCGCTAATAACTCAGCGGTAGCGGTAGCGGTGTCTACTGATGCTGCTACCCTGCCCTGATGGCGACGCTGATGCTGTCATAATGGCAGCAATTTGAGGGTTAAATTGGATATGCTTCAAGCATTGACAAAGTCGGTCACGTTCTCCCTTTTTCCCTATTTTTTTCTCTTGGCTTGTTAACTTTCGCACATAATTGACGTTTCATTAGCATCGTCATCTCTTTGTCCGCTTAAAGGGCATTTAAATTTGTTTTGTAAATTTAACCCCCACTTACCCCCAGCCCCCAGTAACCCCCAGGCCCCACTAACCCACTTTGAACTTGATACCTTGGCAATTATAAAGGTCAATCGAATAAGGATGAAAACGATGATGGCACTCATAAAAACTTAAATTTGCGCACACACTCGCTCACTTTTCGATTTTGGGGGAAACAGAAATCGAACTTGTGAACTTTCTAAGCACCCACACACTCACCGGAATGGGAAAATTTCATAAATGAACAAGGATTCAACATCAATTTATGACATAATGATATTTGAGTGGGGCAAATTGCGTTAGCCTGGTATCTTTGTGGGGGAATCTACGTAACTTTTTTCCATTTTCTTTCTTTGCGAGCTGTGGGTATTTGTGGGTCACACAACCTCCTTTGTATTCCAGACCCACCGATTCGGCATCATTTTATGTAAATTATGGGATTATGTTGTGATTTAGAAGGGGCTACTTTTTGCGGCTTAAGGAAATCATATTAGAGGTGGATAAGGTGTTGAGGTTAATTCGGCACTTTATGTCCTGCGAACAGTTTGCGACCAAATAGTACTATTATTCTGTTTTGCATTCTGCGCTCTCCCTCTCTGGGTGATTAATAGTCGAAAAACTTGTTTTCTAATTATTTAACACCCAAAAACTACGACAATTAATTATGTGGCTGAACAATGAAGCCCCTAAAGGACATTTTGTGGGCGACGAGCGCGCACACCGACACACTCGCGTCCGTACGCACATAAAAGCTTACAACAATTGCTGCTACAACAATAAATTTCATTGTGCAACTCACCCACACACTCCCACGAGCCCACACACACGCATAAAGACATTCAACATTCCCATTGCGAATTTTGTATAGAATATACACTTTTTTATTTGGATCTAGCTTTTTTCGACGGCAAATGAAATTCTAGTGAAATGCACACAAAGAAAACATAGGCATAGTTTGCATAATAAAAAATAAGGAACAAATTAGCCAGATTTTTGTTTAATTTTTTCAATCTGATCAAATAGATGGAATGGCGCTATAAATTGAACAATTAACTGGTTCAACGCCCAATTAATAAATACAAATAGCGAAAGTTTGATTGGAAAGCCAGAAATAAACCTGTGACGAGCAGATAATTTCAAACCCAAAAAACATTGCGGAAGATTAGTAAAATAAATAGGGGCAAATTGAGCGTGCAAATTACACTTAATAGGCTTAACACCCCGATTCCAGATGTAAAGCCATGGGAGACTTGTTTAATTTTTGCATTCCAACATTTTTGCAAAGCTTTTTCCGCCATGCCTCGACACACATACACACATATATGCCACTGCAATTGCATTGCAGTTGGGTTAATTGTTTTTTAGGCACGCAGAAATGCAGAAATGCGCAGGGCGCAGGGCGGCCAGAGGGAAAAGTGGAAAGAATCATTTAATGGCATCGCACATTCATTTGAAACTTTTTAATTAAACAGAATACTGTGACAAATTATTTTAACGAGCTTTTCGCAGTGCAAATTGAAAACGAGACGGGCTTTAAAGACTCAAACGCAAATGTCAGACCCCCAAAGTCGTTCAAAGCCTGTAAGCGCTTAAGAACCCAACACCAAGGATAGCAATCTACAAAAAATAAAAGCAGACAAAATAAATAAGCAACAAAGGCTCGCCAAGGGAGTCGCCCAAGAAATCTGCTTAAAACAATTATTTCTGAATAATTGGCTTTAATTGCCGCCAGCAGCTTCAGCCTCGACAACATCGTCGAGGAAAACTTATGCCCAAGAGTGTAGGTCATAATGGCATCTATCAGAGAGCGACCAGTGGTGGAGGGTGGTCGTCCCGGAAGCGGAAACAAGCAATTTTGCGGCAAAGTTAAGAGTGCCACAGACAAGAAAAACAAAAACGTTGCGATAAGAAAGCTGGATGCCAGACCCAAAGTGTGCAAGTTTCCATTCTCTTGGCAAAGTAACTCAACAAGTTATTTTTCTTAGATATGGGTAATTTTATAATTAACCCACTTTGTTTAAAGATTATGCGGTAGGGTAGTCAGACAGCCGTAAAGTGTTTATGCTTCGAAAGTTAATTAAAAATGATAAAGGACTAGAATAGATCAATTTCAGAGGTTTAACATGAACGACAAAAATAAACCATTTTTATAGCAAGCTTCAAAGCCCAGCTAACAGACCCTTTTAAAAAAGAGTAACCCCCTCAACTCAGTCAAACCACAGTTGTAAAAATAATGTTGTTAAGAAACCAAAAGTTTTGGGATTCGGTTGTGTTTGCTGAGTTTTCGAAATAATGAAGGCGGAACAAATGCGAAAAAGTCTATGGCCCGCCCTAATGACCGTGATCAACTGCTCGAGTACACCTCGCAGAACGGCCGGCAAGATTAATGACGGAATTAAAAACCAAGCCAAACACTTGGATGTGTAGCGCGAGTGTGAGCCGAGCATTGCACTTAATTAAAAATGTTTGCCTAAATTATGTACAGACAATTAGAGAGGCAGCTGGCTGGCTGGCAGACGGGCCAGACAGGCATTTCCGCAATTTGCGGTTTGAATTTTCGTTGCTTCTCAGCCAGACAAAGTTCATTGTTGTCGAGAGTGAAACATGAGTCCTTCTGGCGTGCCATTATGAGGCGGCAATCTGAGTGGAGAAGCCAGCAAGTTCTTAAGTGGCCACCGCTTCATACATTCCCTTTTTTTTGTCCTTCGGCCTGGCTAATTAATTGCTTAAACAATTGCACTCCTAATGGCAGCCGCATTGTTGTGGCATGCCCCCATTGCGTATGCTTAATGCGCGAAATTATTTCACGCTCACTTACAAGTGTCACAATTTCGAGCTCTGCGTCCTTGTGTCCTCCAAATGAGATCGCATAAATTCTGCAGCCACGCCACAAATGCAATAATTGCGCTTTTTGCAATTGCCACCGACCCTGGCCAAACGCGTGACAGGCACTTGGCCAAGAGAGGACTTGGCCTCTGGCCCAAAAAGCATCGCGGTGAGGGCAGGGTAAATATTTGTCCTCGACATGGTGTGTTTTGTACATTTTTAGAGCAATGCGAACCAAATTGTAATTATGCGAATATCATTTCTGGCAGACAGCCCACGGACCACCGATTCACCGTAAATGCAATATTGGAATAAAGTCGTTTGAAATATTTATTGGGATTGGTTCATTTGATCATTGCCGGGTTCTACTTGGTCTTGCAGCACTGATCCTTGGGTCCGTTTTTGCAGACGCACTTGCAGTCCTGACTGCAGGCGCAGTTGTCGCCGCACTTGGTGTCCGTGCACTTGCAGTCTAAAAGGGATTTGAGATATATTCATTAAATTTCCTTTATTTTTAACCTTTTTATTTTTCAACTCACTAGAACCACAGCCTTTGCAAACCATTGTAGTAGTTTTCTTTTGGTGTGTTTAATTGATACTCTTTTTAAGTTTAGAAACTTGTTTATGAGAATATTGTTGCTGAGCTTAGTATTTATAGGCTTGACCACCAGCAGAGTGCCGGGTGTTATTTTTGCACTCCGTTTGTTGGAGAAGCTAAAAAGCGTGCGCAAAATCAACAATAATTACATGTTGCATTCAACACGCTATCTATTAAGCTTTATCAGTCGGCGAAGCAATCTTATTGCCTTTGAATGATAAGATAATAAATGGAACCCATAACACTGATAAAAAATGTTATAACCGCAAATCTGAACAAAAATACGGTGAAATCAGTGCAAGAATTAAATTAATATTTAAAATATTTAAGTGTGTACTTTTTCTTAAATTACTTTAATGAAGAAACCTGACCTCTCATACACTTTTTAGGCTTACTATATTTATTAATTAGGATATTTGATTTCACAATTCCCAAAACATATTTTTCAAACATCTTCCTAAGAAGCCTGAGGACAAAAAAGTCCTTTGGACTAACGTTACTAGCTACTTGTTATGCGCACTTGACGGCCAAAGGGTTTAAGACTGGAATTACCGCAAATTGCAAAAGTTTTTAATTGTTTATCTCTTGGCAGCACCCCACTTGCCGCTAGTCCCCTTTCTGTCTGGGGTTCTGGGTCTCAGGCGAAACATTAGCGCAACATGGCATGGAGGTCCTCGCACCGATGTTGTCCTTGTCGCAATCAGCAAACAAAAATCTCAACTGGCGGATGCAGAAATTAGTCCAACCCCAGTGGCGCCCACGAGTTTTCTAGATTTTCTAGCTCTCCTAGCCAGCAGCAGTTACAGGATGAGGTCAAATTATTAATTTAATATGCATCCGTGCCGCCTCGGACTCCGGACTCAGGACTTTTGGACTTTTTGGAGTCGCTTCCGTTTGCCGCAGCCGTAGCCGCAGCCTCCGTCCGAGCCACAGCCGGCAATTTGTTTTTTGACCCACTGACACGGGATGGCCACCATTTTGGCCAGGCTTTGCTTTTTGCCTGATTAACGTTTAAACTCATTAAGATAACGAAATTTTTGGCGCTCTACTGAATTTTACTTTTGAGCAGCTGCCACGGGGGAAAATGTCGAGTTGAGTTTTCAGATTTTTTGTTTTTGGGTTCAAAGGTCAGCAAGTTGGAAATCTGTTGCCATTGTTTTGCAGCCAGGCTTGCTGCGTGGCTTGTAATTGGTTTGCAAACAATTTCGCCAGTGCTTTGACAATTTGCTTGGCCATTTTATTTCGGTCGGCTAATTGCAAATTTTCCTCCTCCAGATTGAAGCTTCTTATCAAAATTGAAGCTGCGCGCATTATGCTCTCTATGTTCACGCTCAATTAGGGCCTGTGGCCTGGACTCCTGCTGGTTCTGGCCCTGATTCCGGTTGGCGATTCTGGTTACGGCCGCCTCTGTTTCTATTTGCCCGGAATGGCTAAGCGAGCATCCGGGTCGGGGCTTGTTTACCCGCCAATCAATTCAATTTGCGACTTGTTTGCGCCCCGGCATCGTTCGCATTTCAGCTTCATTTTTGTGCTGAGGTTTTCGGGGTGTGAGTTTTGGGCTCGGTCTCTGGTTTGGATTTGGGCTTCCCTTCGAATCGGTTTCCGTCAATGGCAGCCCCAGGCTACGTTCTCCCTTATTAAATGAGCAAATATTTTCACTGGCATATTAGATAAATGCTATGATTATGGTTATGGCCTGTTCAATGGCATAATAATGCGGGAAAAGCTTCATGCCATCGCGAATGAGTGGAATAGTGAAGCAGATTATTTTCAAAGTAAATTGTGAAAACAGTGGTAAAATTCTGATGATTAAGTTTAAACTAACTGCTTTCATATTTATTAGATATCAATCAATTATTCAGATTCAGATACATATTATATTTAACAGGGACTGGACGACAAACAATTATTATTTGTTAATTTACAATCAAAACAAGAAAGGAAAGCTAACTTCGGGCGGAGCCGATGTTTATATACCCTTGCAGTTAGGTAGCAGCTTATATTATTATATATATATATCGGATCGTATATAGTTGGCCGATCCTTATGAGTATTTCACCATAAAATCTATTTTCTAATAAAAATCTTGGAAACAGCCCCAAGAATCTTTAAAAATAGCAAGGTTGTGCCATTTCCGATGGTTCAGTTATAGGCAGCTATAGGATATAGTCGGCCGATTCTTATGAAATTCGGCAAATAGGATTACTTGGCCCAAACTGGAATCTGTACCAAGTCCCAACCTCTAACTTAAAAAACACCAAAGTTATGGCATTTCCGATCAATCAGTAATATGGCAGCTATAGGGTATAGTCGACCGATCCCGGTCGTTCCGACTTATGTACTACCAGCAAGGAAAAGAAGGATGTGTGCAAAGTTTCAACTCGATAGCTCTAAAACTGAGAGACTAGTGAAGAAAAAGTGATCCTGAACAAATCCTTTTCCTGAAGTGATCCTTTCTCCTTCACTGCGTTCACACTTTCACACCACCAGGGTACCAGGGTTAACACCAGGGTATAAAAACTGTAGAACAAACGTTGCTTAAATTTTAGTAACAAACGCACTCAAATTTTTTCAAAATTTTAAAAGACAAAATAAGGCGAAAGCGGACGGTAGTTTTTTTCGGAGAAAAATTTGAGAAACATCTTCATGTGAGAAATTCTTTAAAAATGTTTTTTTCTGAATAACTTTTGAAAGAAATGTCGGTTTGAGGTACCAATCGACGCGACCTTTCGAGCAGAATCTGTGCATGTATATAATATTTGGTCGGGTGACACCAATGTCCCCCTTATCTCTATTTTAGTTAATCAAAAGTGTTTTACATTAACCAAATTTCTCCTTTAATTACTTTTGGCAAATTTTTGGATAATATTCATCTAACGAAAACCATACCTTTCATTTGTTATATCTCTCATTCAGATACAAGCTACAAGCTAGGGCATGCGTGTCGTCACCTAGCGGACTACCATCCGCTGCAAAATTTTCTTCCGTCCCTTTGTCTTCTGCAGTTCCCCTTAACTCTGAAAGCTGTTAGAAAATCCTTCCCCTTTGGTTCGGCACCTCAAAGGACAGCAATTAGCATAATCCTTGCAAGAGAGAAGAGTCCAAGCTCTGATTGAGAAACTCTCAAAATAGGAAAAGGTAAAAGTGGTTGCAATAATCCTTCAGAAAATCGAAAAAAAATATTATTGGTTCTCTCAACTCACAGCTACATTCTTTAAAAAAGTCTGGTAATCAAATTTATACAATTGTATTATTTCGACAAGCAACGATTTTTTCCCCTTTTTTCCCTTTTTAACAAATTTCGTTAGCGGTAGTGACGCCTTGGGGCTTTCCTCACTTTCTGGCCTATACATGTCAAATCGCATTCAAAAATTTTCCAACAGCAGTAAAACAATTTTTGACTACGCACCCTTGGGCAGCTCGACTCCAACTCTGTACTTTGGACTCCGGACTATGGATGCAGGACCGGCGACCACGTCATGTGGCCGAACAACCGAAGGAACAACAAGAGGGGAAGGGGTACCCGAACGCAAAAGCAAAAAAAAAGAAAAAATGTCCAGGAACAAGCCATGAACCAAATGCTGTCCTGGTTCTGGATCTGCCTGCGTTGCGGCTGATGTGGTTGCAGTTCATGGACAGGCGGATGGCGCCACAGCGGAATGGAATGGCCCCAAAACCCAAAACGAGGTGGAGGCTGGAATCAGGCCTAGGCCGAGGGAAACGGTCCCAAAAATGTTCTGCAATATGCGTCGAGTTGGAAAATTCATCATAAATTCCATGCGACAACATGGGAGCCAAACTTTTCATATGCTCTTCAAAATGCCGCACTGCCCCATGTCCCAAGCAGGCATCTGTCCGTCAGTCCATCCGTCCCTTCCATCCATCCACCCATTTCATCCGATTCCGTCCAACCAGTCTTCCCAACAGCTGCTGGCGATTTTTATTTATACATATTCCGTACGTACGAGTACGTTAGGCAGACTGCTGTTGCAGCATCTCGACACGCCGAAGTGTGTTAAATGCATATTTGCAGAGTTTAAATTCCATAACCGAATGACGACAATTGGCAACAGCTGGACTAGTAAATTTTATATTTAACATCCTCGCCCCGACCAGACCGCCGCCTCCTTGGTCCTGTGACCCTTTTGTTGAAACGAATTTCGATTTGCATAAATGTCAGTCGGATCACCCTGCTAAGCTGGCATGTAGCAAACAACTTGGGCACTGGAAGAAATTGTTCGGATTGCAATGCTGGTTTTTGCCAAAAAACCATAGATTTCTTTTTTATCAACGCCAAGTTTAACAACTCCCGCTCCGCAATTATAACAACTATCTCCGCTCGAGACGAGTTGATAGAGGGTTAAGGTTTTACGACTGGTTTTATGACAATTCCAGCAGCCCTTATGCTCCGTCATTATGTCGCCTTATCCCTTTAAAGCCGGCAATTGCCGTCGTTCGTGTCGTCAATTGAAATTGCTTGGCATCAGTGGAAGTTGCATTACCCGCTGACGCTCCCCATATTCATCACACACTCCCACACACACCATCGCCCTGATGAACGCACAAAAGTTTGTCAATCTGCCAGCAAATGACATGCATCGACGCCAACGACGAGTCCTTGAAGGGGCTGGTGAGACTGGACGGGGACGGGGTGGCCTGCGCTAAAAGTATGCAACACTTGACGCACATTGCACGAAGCTGGCGTGCCAATGTCACAATTATTTAGACAAGCCCCGCGCCCCACTCCGGGCTTATGGGAGAGCTTATGAGACAGTCTTCCAAAGGGATGAAGGTGAAATCAGCACTGAAAGATATAGTATAGTATAAGACAAAATGTCAAGGAAATGAACTTTTTAGAATAATTCAACCAAACAATATGTTTTAGGCTCAAGACATCTTTAAAATTAAGTCAGGTATAAGTAAGAAAAGTTTCCATAAAAATTCCATTATTATATTTACTTACTTTTTCCCAGTTTTCATCCAGAATATGCATTTTTCCAAGTGATATCATCATATCCGTTGCAACTGCTGCAAACTTCACATGCCGGCTCACGATGAGAGGTGAGAACTTGACGGAAATCACTAGAGCAACTTTTTTAATGGAATCAAATCAAATTGTTCGGAAGCTGTAAAAAGCGATTGCACGGAAGCATTTTGAGTTGTTGACACCGGGCGGCGCCGCCACCGCCAAACTCCGACATCGGCATCGACAACGGCAACGACAACGAGAGTCATCGAGGTGCAAAAAGCGACACCAGAAAACTTGCCAAAGTAACGCAAACTGAAAATTCCTACAAAAAAACAGAAGGGGCGGGGGCGATTGGGGAGGAATCATAAGTACACACTTGAGGGGGAGCTTGGGAACATCGTCAATAGAGCGTCAAGTGTGCGCTTGTCCACGCCCATTTAAAGCTCAGCCACCAGGCGATGCCAAAGTTGGTCACGGTGCACTCGAAAATATTAGTAGCTGTGCCAAAAGATCAAGTATTTAAAAGAAAACTTAATTAACTATTAAATCTAAAGGTAAAAAAATTCAATTAAAAAATTTAAATTTTTATATAAACTCGAGTTGAAGACAAATTAAAATATTTATAATACAAGATTTAAGAAAAAGGATACATTTTATAATATATTATATTTTATATTATGTAAATGAATTTAGAAAATGTTTTTCAAATTTAAATATTAGAAAGAAAAAGTATATTCCAGTATTCTGTTTATTAAAAACCTTTAATATTTAAGTAGCCATGTATTTCTCCAAGTGCATCCAACGAAGTTACCATATAATTGGCCAAATGACAATGTGCACAAGGTGCAAGAAGTTGCCACCAAAATGTAGACCAGGCGGAAAAAAATGCGGAAACCGAGGGATCTGAAGAAGGCAGAACAGAGCAAAGTTCAAAGTGCAATCGTTCGTTTTTTGGTTATATGGCGCATAAGTTTCAGGCGCGCTGCACTTGCAAAGTTGCAAAGGCCATAAAAATCGGCCATAAAGCGTCAGGCTCCTGACTTTGAGTTTCGAGCTTCAAGCCGAAGCTCGAGCCAGCTGGCTGGCCGCACAAGAATCGTAAATCAACTTAACACGCCGCAGGACGACAGCCCACAGACAAGCTAATAATTCTTGTTGACACCCAACATCTCCGAGTTATGCCCAATGAACTTCGAGTCTGGCCGGCCCCGAAAACCTGCCCGTCCGGATTAGGATAATCAATTCATTAGCGTGACCAGCGGCTGGATCCGCTCGAGCGGTTCTGCAGCCTACCACCACTCTGTGGCAAAGTTGCCGGGACCAACCAGAGTCCTTTGCGAAGTGCACAAATGAAATTGCAATGGAAGCCTGGTGCCGGTGGGAGAACAAATGTTCACTCCACATTACATTTGTCTTGGCTGGCGAGCAGATTAATTGCCAATGAGTGTGTACAAGTTCGAGATGAAAGTTTTTCAGAACTCCCTGCCTCGGCTTTCTCCCCTTTGGCCCCCTTCTCCGTGCTCCATTGCGTTGCCGTTGCGCTCCGAGTGACATCCTAAAACGGGGCCACGTACATTTTATCTGCTACTGCTGCCCCTGCCCCAGTGTCCCTGCCTCGCCTGCACACAATTCGAGGTTTTTGAGGTGAAACAAATTTCCGGTGACATAAACTTAATTAGCTTTTGTTCGGGCTTTTGTTTTATGGTTTTGTGGGTGCAAGTGGCTGTGGGCGGGTGGATCGGTTGGGGTGAGCAGAGCCCGCGGTTTCAGTGGGTTTTTTGTGGGGTGGTTGGGGGCGCATTCGTTCAAGGCGACTGCCGACGCCAGAGCCGCTTTGTCTGCTCGTTTTTATAAATGGCTTTGGCATGTTGAAAGGCGGCATTTAGTTTTGATTTAATTGGCCCCACTTAACAGATTTATCTTCCAGATACTTTTGCTCTCTCTCCCATATTTAATTAGTGCTGCCCACCCACACAGCACTCACTGGCACACCAACAAAACCAAACAAAGTTAAAGCTTATGCAGAACTCTATTACTTTCATCAACAAAAGTCGACTAAAAGTTTCTGGCAACCACTTTTGGCATTTCGCTTTTCCCCAACCGCCTTCCAGGAGCAAAATGAGAGAATATTTACTGATGGTATCCCAGAATAATACATAAATGTTTACCGCAAACAAAGGAGCCGCAGCCGAAAACAATAAGATGAACAAAACTCGAAACGCATTCGGAACCAGCATGGGCAAAAGTAATGAAATTGAAAACTGAGCTCACGCCCAGGACGTGGCAGGGATGGGAGCAGGTAGACGCAAATAAAAGTTTGAAAAAAGTGGTATCAGCCTCTGGAATTGGTTCTCAAAATAATAATAGTCTTTGGAAAGCGATAGCTATTATTCAATTCTTAAACTAAATAATTTTCAATATATTTATTTTCAAAAGATGTAAGGTTCTCTTGATTAAATGAAACGCTGAATAAAGGAAATAAAATTAAATCCGACATGTGTGCGGTTCATAAATACTTCATCAGCCACCCAACCACTAAGAACTTTGCAGTGGGGCTAAGCCGACGATATAATGATCTCCCCAGGGTGTCAGACAGAATACTCATACAGACACCCATGCTCCAAGGACCTCTCAACACACGCACACACTCAGCCCGCCACAGGCAGACAGAGCTGATTAGGTCCTGAATTGAGATTCAACCTGCATTGCCAGGCATCTCACCTTAATCGGCTGCCAAAGTTACTTATGCTTGTGGATTGTGCCTCGGCATTCTCAACTTTAGCCCCACCTATATCCCCAGATTCCAGGCCAGGCCCGGCCAGACCCGGCCTTACCTTTACCTTTACGGACAATATTAACAGGAAGTGAAATCAAAAGGTTGGATTTTACTTGATTTTCTCAATCCAGGGACTGCCAGAGGAACCCCCATTGTTCGTGTGGCTAGTAGTTTAACTTTATCATCCTCACTTGGCGGTCGGAAAGTTCCTTAGCCAGCCTTCAGCTCGGGCGGTGCAGATAGAAAATTAATTGAAATTGAAGCTTTGGCTAATAGTTTTAAGTTGTCATTAGAAAGCTGATTAGGATGCCTTTTGTCTCAGTGTTTGCTATTTAAAATGCTTTATTTCCCATGTTTAAAGTATGCTTTCTAATTTTTCTCTGTGTAGGCCCTCCCTTCGGGCACACTTGTCTGCCACGGCTGCCAGCTTCCATCTTCGTTTCCGTTCGCTTTCCCCCGTCCTCTTCCGTCTGCATTGGTTTGTCCGGCTCCATCTCCGGCTCCGGCTCCGTCTCCGGCTACGAATCGCACTGTTATTGTATAAGCAGCTCATCTGCGGCTGAGCGCATTTTATTTGCTTCAAATTGAGTTATGCCTAATGAAAATCAAATAAGCCGCAATCGAGCCGGAAATGTTGGCTGAGTTCTGAGTTCTTCCTGCCGGCGGTACGTGTCCTTGCCTTCCTTTTTCCCTCATTCCCCTCCTGGATGGAGCCTGTCACTTTTCGTTGACTGTTTTCTGACTTTACATTAGCTTGATTTTGGCTTATTCACGCCCTTTGCTTTGAGTAACCTTACCAAAAGTACTACAGTTTTGTTGGAATTATTTTAATTTTTAAATTGAAAACGATTTACTTAAATCACTCGATCAAGAGGAATAAATCTTAAATTAAAGGGTTATTGTATTTTTTGGAGGAGAAGTATTGTCGAGTTTCAACACTGTTCGCTCCCACTTTACGCCTTTTGTATACGACTTATTTTCAATTAACATTTCAAAAAAAATTTTTATGTACACTTTTGGGTTTTTCGAGAGAAGCCGCTATCCCTTTAATTAGAGACAGAGTAACCACTTTTAGAAAATTAGATTTAGATAGGAGTAACCACACATTTTTTTATTAAAAATGTTATTTGTTTTATTAACAGCACTCTATAAAGAACAAAACAATCAAACAAATTCTTTCCACAAAATATGAACCATTTGAGCCGTCTAAAATCTGAAGGGGAACGTCTGTGAAACAAGATAGTTGAAATCAAAATAAAAAGTCTATAACGTCCTAAAAGTCTCCCGCTTTGGCTGAATGATGTTTTCTAGGCATGCATTGGCCTTTAAATAAATTATAACCACACAGAATTTTCCAAAAATAGTAGCGCCGCAGAAAAATTCGCCAATATTGGCGCCCTCGAATAGCACCCCCGCGTGTTAAATATTTCAAATAAACTTAAACTAGAATGGTAGAAGTCTACATACGAAATCCTAAAACTCTATATCTCTCAGTGATAGACGGACAAACGGAAGAAGTGGCGAGCTATATCGACTCGACTGTTTATGATGATCTAAAATATAAATTTTTTATGTTTTGCAGATCCATAATGATCGGAGATAATTTACGAATTCCTTGAATACCCTTGTTCTCTACGAGTACAGCGTACATAAATCTTTCAAACCTAAAAATTTATATTACAACTATGAGTAATCATGAAAAAATGAGTTCGTGTTTTAAACACAAATGCCCCTATATTTGTTAAATTATACCCCAAAATAATGCTGAAAGCATTCGCAATATATTTCCCCTGTGTATATGTCCGAAGACATCTGAACTGTGCCTTTTTGGCCCACTTACTCGGCTGAGTGGATTCCTGTACATAAATTCATATACTCAGACGTACACATCATCGTTTAATTTCATATTTTAGTTTCTGTCTGCGGCCAACTGAGCCAAGGAATGCGAAATGCAAAGGAAGTGCAGGAGAGCCCGGACGGAATTTTGTTTGTACACACCAAATTGCCTTCGTAGCGTCATTACCCACATGCATGAAGCCAGGACAAGTATCTCCTGGGTTTATGTCATCCAGCCCCGCACTCCGGATGCTCCGACCGCCTAGGCGGGCGTTAAGTGCAAGTGTGGAAAATTATTTAATGACTTTTCTGAATTTGAAACGGAATTTGTAAGTGCGTTGCGGCATCCTGAGGCGAGGGGCAGGGTGATGGGGCAAATATTTGCATAAGTAAACACACGGAGCCCGGAGTGGGGGAAGCTAAAGTGGAAGTGGCCAAGTGGCCGACGAGCAGGGCCAAGTAATTCAACGGCTCAGCCGTTAGCCGTCAGTCGTTAGCCACTTTTTTTCTGCTACAACCTTATTAATTATTAATGCGTCTTTGAAGTGCAGCGATGGCGGCGGCGACTTCATCATCTCGTCCTCATCAGCGGCTAACGAAGCCGCCACTCAGCCATGGGGCTCAGCCGAGGAATACGGGTACACGGCGACCTGGCGACGGTGTCAACATTAATTTGTGTTCAGGCGACACTCACAAGACAGCTGACAGCCCATGAGCCGGGGGCCGGGAGCCGGGAGCCGGGGAGAGGCAGCATCTAGCCTTCCGCCATCAGCGGCAGCACCAGCTCCTGGAGTGGCATATAATTTGTAATTAATGACCAGTTAAAGAGAGCAGCCTTTGGCGGAGGAACGGAACGGCCTGAGATTTACACTAGCAAAATGGGTGACAGCCAAACGCTGATTTATGGCCGGCGACCGCAAAATTTATATGCCGGGCTTTGTGACTTGGTCTACTCCAGAGTCCTCAGTTCCAGTTCCAGTCGCCTGTTTGTTCTCTCACAATCCACATTCAGTTGTAAGTGCACTTCCCAAGGGGTATATTTGCTGGTGAGTTACGGCAGGTAATCCTAGGCATTCATAATTGCCAAGAGCAGGACATGAAAGGACACACTGTAAAATAACATTTAATTAGTATTTAATTAGAACAACAAATTAAATAAAATTACTGCAATACCTGCCACTAAGCCCTAGTAACTCAACTTTAACAATAAAAGAAAAAGTTCCGAACTAGAGTAAGTAAAATTCATGGTCAATTTTTAGTCCTTTTTTTTCTATTCCTGGCGCATTTGAATGTGAAACGTCAGCAGGATATCGACACGGCTTGCCTTTATGCTCCAGTCCTGGAACTCCCCCACTCCGGTTATATCCTAGTGCCCGACTTTGAACTCTTTTTGAAAAAAATGCCAGACTTTGAGAGGGGCTCTGTTTCATTTTGGAGCCATAGATCCCGGCCGAAGTGCAATTTGTCTTGTGCCAGGCAGATTTCGATAGACCAGCGCCTGAGCCCACTTACGTTTCTGTTATTTCCTAAGCAGTGGCGCAATGCCAAGGGGTCTCAGTTGGAGGAGCTGGTATATCATTGGTTTGTAACCAATCAAATGCCCCAAGGACATTGAAGCCCCTCTTTGCAAAGATTGCCAGCCTCTGGGCCTAGCAGCTCCCCATCTCAGATGTTGTTGCTTTTCTTAGCTTTTCTTAGCTTTGACTTTGTCTGCGGCTGTTGTCACTCGTCAGTGCAATAGATAGAGAGACGGAGGAGGAGATAAGAATGGAGATGACTAGCTTAAGCCTTAGGAGAGAGAACCTGCCATTCAAAGTGTAATTCCTCAATTACACAAGTGTCTTTAGGTCCGTCCCTCTCGTGCACTCGCTCGCTTCCGTGTAAGCTGCTGTTGGTGATTAATGGCCCCCGATTCGAATCCGGATTCTGGCCACCGGATCTATGTAGATGCGCTTTGAAAACGCAGCTAAGTGAAACAACATGGAAGATAACAGCTTAAGCCGATTTCGTGCTCTGTATTTATTTGGCACGCCAACTTTTTAGCTAAGTGCAAAACAATTTACCTAAATTCCCGCAACGCATGCACTCCCCACTCGCCTAAGCCCACACGCACTAGCCCCCTAGCATGTGCACAAATACACGTTTGCTTAATTGTTCCCTCGACTGTATTGCCGCTTACCTTTGTTGTTGCTGCTTTTTTGTTTTGTTGATGCTCTCCTTGTTATTATTCTGGTTGTTGTTGTTTTTGAATCGCTTGTAAAGCCTGCCAAAGCAGCTCTGCACTTTTGTGGGTTTTTGGTATTTGTGCATGCAACACCCTGTATTTTCCAAAGGACTTGCCAGAATTCGAAGGATTTTGTTCCTGAAGGATTTGAAAATATTAAACTATACCAATACTATTTTATGCAGTACTATACTATGTAGTTAATATGCTATTATGCATACATACTATACAGTATAGGGTACCGGAATAGTTGCATTCCTGGGGACACGCCACAAGTTAAACTTTCCCCCATGTTGTTTTATTATGCTAATGCAACCGTCGCAGAGGCAACTCCCAGCCACCTGCCGCGTAGTCATGTGTGTTGATTGGCGCCGTCTCCTGCCAGCAGCCTCCCCGCACCCACTTCCTTCAGAGCAGGGGCGGGCCAAAGAACAATAGCGGCTTGTAGCAACTGGAAACTGTGCCAGCGACTCTGGCTCAGAGCCAGTGCATTTGAGTAATGCCTTTTAAGCAGCATTAGACTAAGCCAAAAGTTTGATGGGGAAGCCAATCGCAAACACCTCGTAAAATATTAAAAAGGACGCCGACGCAGAGGCGGGCGAAAACAAACAAATGCTACGAAAATTTAAAAGCCCCGTCAAAGGACTCGCAGTACAAGGCGCGAATGCTTCGTCCTGGCCAGGTCGTTTGCCTGGGAACTTCAGCAGACTGTAAAATGAAATAATTATGAGCGATAAATTTGCCGGCATCTTGGAAAAATTGTCGCAAAAAGGGCGTAAGATGGTGGGGAAACGTCTGAGTTGATAATGAGCCTGGCAACATGGGCGTATAGCTATCAGTCTTTAAACGACAAAATAAAAATACACACTTATTTAGATGTAAGAAGTATCTTATACCTTGTCTATGAAAATATCTATTTAGTTTTTATTTTTATATCTGTATCTTATATTGAAAAACTTTAGACATCTCCCTTGACTACGCCCATGCTGAAGATGAAAGCCGTTGTTGAGGCAACGTCTTCAAAACGATGAAGTGGCAAAAACACAAGCAATTATGCAGAACAGAAAGAAAAAATATTCAGAATTTCTAATTGGATCGATTCGAATGCTAGGACATTAAAAATTCATGGGAATCCCGCCTGCCACGGCTAATTCAATTTAAAGGCCTCAACCTCTCCAACTCCGACCTCCGACCTGCGACCTGCGACCTCCGAAAATCCAGTGCCACGAAGATACCCACCAAAAACTCCGGATCGAGCTCATATTTTATCGGTGCTGTCGTCTGGCTGCAGTTGCACGTGCCAATCTGCTTGGGCCCCAGCTGCCCCACTCCGCCGTAATGCTTCTATCCGTCCGGCACTTTTATCGGTGCGCGTAAATTTCAACGCCCGGCGACAACGCCTCGCACAGATTTATTTTATTTACAGCAGCAAAAGGAGTTTGCCGGCTTCGCTCCCCTTTCATATAATTTCAATTATCGCCCGTCGGCTGCTGGCCATAAATTAAGTTAAAATCTGAGGCGGTGCAGGTTGCGCTGATTGCATGTGAAAAATATTCCATTTTCCTGCGAGTCTTTTAATTAAGTGCAAATGCAAAAGTTATGAACCCAACTTTCGGCTTCCTAGGTGCTCAAGAATGTCCGAAACCCAAACTTTTCCATCAGTCGTCTTCCGCATATTGAACCCTTTGACGTGCGATTATCAGGTTTGCTTCGAAAACTTTGGCAAAGCCGGTAACTATTTTCCTATTTGGGAAGCCAGAAGAGTCACAAAAGTCCCCATCACTTTGGCAGCACCAGCAACAAGGACAAGAGGCGGCTAACAAACGAAAACAAACTGCTACATTAGCAGCCGCAAATCAGCAACAATCACAGTAGCAACAGAAAACAGCAAACACCAGCAAACAAAGTTGAGGGCACTCACTTACAAATTCCAAACGCAAAAGCGGAAATATGCAAAAAAGCTTTAACCAAAAAAAACTAAACAAAAAAAAGCTTCTCTGACGAAACTTTTCATACCATAACTACTTTATACACTTTGATTTTACAAGCTTAATACAACAAAATTGTTGCTAGGTTTTCTAATCCTTTATAGAATACTATTAAAGTTCTAGCTTTTAATGCAACAGGGCATTCGATGAATTAATTAATTTTTTACAAATCATATCCACTTTGATTCTACAAGCTTAATACAACAAAATTGTTGCTAGGTTTTCTAATCCTTTATAGAATACTATTAAAGTTCTAGCTTTTAATGCAACAGGGCATTCGATGAATTAATTAATTTTTTACAAATCATATCCACTGTTGTCCAATATTATATTCATAATTGACTTTGTAAATAAATTTAATATGTTTTTTTTTTAAATAAAAAAGACTACAGTGCGTATGATTCATTTCTTATCCATCATATGACCTTTTGTACTTTCCAGACTTTCAAAAAAATTAAAATTTACTCATTGAAATGAATGATAACTACTAGATGCAATTTTATTTAAACAAGAGGGGAAAGCTAGCTTTAATTTTATAAAGAAAAAAATTATTTTGGAGTGTATATCTGATATGTATATGTATATCAGATAAAGTTGGCCGCTTCTTTAAAAATTTCATTATCAAATCGATTTCAGTTATCGATCGGTTTTACTAGAGGATGGGAACTAGATAATATAGTACTCTGATCTTAATGAAACTTTTCAGATTTTTAGGCTTAAAATAGAATCTGTAGAAAGTCCCAACAATTCTAGGTAAAAAAAATATATATATGGAATTTCCGATCAATCAGTCTGATCAGTTATTTATTTGACAGTTATATGAGTAGTTATAAACATCTTTACTAAACATATAACAAAACAGATGTTTTTGTTAATTTTTCAATACGAATTATATTTGTGTAACCTTTAAGAATCTAATTTCACCATTATGTACCTACATACACACATCTGATAATATTCCATTTTGTTATAAATTGAATGATTTTGAAAGTAAAAAAGTCGTTACTATTTACTTTTGCGTTTATGCATTCTGAGCACCCAAATTTTCTCCCCACTGGGTTGGCCACGAACACCTAACAAATAACTACGGCATGTCTCTTCGTTATTTATTCAAACTAGTGTCCTTCTTTAGACTTCTTAAAGGTATTTAAATTTTAAACATTTACTTTGTTCTTTGACCATTTTCAATTTCATATTTGTTCCAAAAAGTTGTTGTTTCCTTTAAATATCCTTTTCCACATAAAATTAAATAAAACTAGAAAGGAAGGATATAATGTCCGGTACTAAACTAAAACACCCCTTCTTTAAACTAACCTCTCAAAGCCCTGTGAAGTTAGCAAGGACTTTTTGGGAATCACCCCAAAATTGTGGTGATCCTTGATAGAAGATGGCGACCAAGAAAAAATGGATAAGAAATCGCTAAGAAGGAGACTTTTCTCCTGCAACCTGAAGCGGCAGGCAAGAATGCTGTCGGTCCCACTTAAACCCGTCCCATGTATGCGTATAAGTGGCCTGTGCTGCGGCAAATTAGTGATAATGAATAATTTCCCACAGCGATAATTAAGGGGCATCATTAAAAATGTTGCCAGCAACGAAATTGCGTTCGCCTAACACTAAACGCTTTTCCAATTACCGCAGCACACAGGGCAGAAGTCATTTTCCGCTTGCATATCCACAAGCCCCCGCCCGCCCTGCACATCCGTGGCTAGTGCAGCAGATAGAGCCGCAAAATGATGGCTCATGGGGGCGGAGTAGATGGCAAGGCGATGGTAGAAGAGGCGACATGGGATATATGGGTTCACTTTTCACTTTTCAGTTGCTCACTCGGCCGTGACGCTTATCCATCCCAGGCCAACAATGCCAGCGGTCGATTCCAGGCTGGCAAACTGCTGTCAAATTTCTGTCAGGGGAACTGCCATCACACAGCCAGAACGAGAAATGAAACGATTCGATTTGCAACAGTTTTGGCCAAGAAACAGAAATGGCAGAAACCAAACATGAATTTTCCCTTAACCTTTAAACCTATTTCAGCTATAATAAACTTTATCAGAAATGTAAATATTTTAAGCACAAACCATCCACTTGTTACTGACTAAAGTTACCTTATAAGCTTTATTTATTAAAAACAAACTATTTTTCTCAATGCATCCCAGTTATGTGTGGGTTTTGTGGCTTCTGCGTGTCCTGCAGCATGCGATTTTGATGTTTGCTGCGACACGTGCTCATGGACGCTATGGATGAAGTGGTTAATTTTGATGGTCAAATTATTTGCTCTTTCGGAGCCTAAAGATCACATTCTCCGCCAGCAGAGCACAGCCAGCGAATGTGAAGCCGAATGCCAGAACAAACAGGGCTCCAGCAATATTATGGACATCCAAAGCCTGGGGCGCACCTTTAGCTTTGTGGCCGTTGGCCAAGTTCATTAGAACTTCCTGTTTCCTCTTATCCATATACTTGACTATGAACTGCAATTGAAATATACAAATATTTAAAGATAGAAAATAGTAGTTTATTGAAAGTTACCTCAAGTTCCCAGTGAACATACAGCCCAGTCTCCTGGCAAGTCAGAATATGCTTATCCAGTTCTGGCATTAAAATCCAGCCTCGTATAGAGACGGCTCGTGTGTAATCGAAATACAAGTCATCCCGCAAAACCTTTAAATATAATTTCAATATATTATCCCTTTAAATAAATGTATATAAAATGTATACAATTCGATTCTCCAGAGCATCTGTGGATACATAATCGCCCACGGAAAGAGATCCTGAAGATAAACGCTCGATGCCGAGCCCATAGTTCGGCATATAGCTGGCATTGGACAGATAACTATAGTCGTGCACTTCAAAATTTTTGGCCAGGACCTGTTCTGTTACCAAATCAGAGGTCTGAATCGTGTGCACCCAAATAATAGAGGGGGCCGCCCACTTCCACTGGGCCAGAGCAAATTTCTCAAGAGTGTCCACCGGGGCGCTGTAGAAGGGGATTGTCAGCATGGACTTCAACTGGCCACTGTAAATGTTTTCCAAGGTTATGGTGGCACATAGGAGAGTGGCCAGGAAGAATCTGGGAGCAAACCGATTAAAGCTGAGAGGGAAATCTGGTATTAATATACTCTTAATACAATGGATGAAAAATTACTCCAATGGCGCCGATGGCTGTTGTATGAAAAGGGCAAAAGTGTCCAGCATTGACTTCTCCAGCTTGCTTCCATGGTGAAAAACCTCTTCATTCCCCTTCAGCCCCAAACTATAGCTAACATATTTCATAAAGTATAAAAATGCGCCGCAAAAAAACATGGTTAATATCAACAATAACCAAGTGTAGTCGTTATACGGCAAGATGTTAGTCCGCCAGCTTGGCAAAGGTCTGTAAAGTATGGATCTTAAAATATAAAGAGTCGAAGAGTTCGAATTTTAAATCTATTTACGATGGGGCAGGTCCCAGAAAGGTCACTGAAGAGCGGGCAATGGTGTGGGAGGTCTCTGTGATGCCATTGTACCAATTGTAGATGCATCCAATGGCCAGCTCCACGCGCTGCTCGTAGATGTCGCCCAACATGCCGTCGCTCGTCTCATTCTCGTAAATGCCTCCCCAGTTATCAGCCCCATCTGAGATAGAAACGCTATGGTTTAAATAAAATGTACATGGATCTAATAGACTTACAGGCCTCCAACCTCAGGTGGCAGTTGTGCACCTGGCAGAAAGTCTTCATCACATTGGCCTCGGCCCCGTCGAAGACGATCGAGAGCCTGCCCTTGTGCAGATTTATGGGATCTACGTCGCCCTGCCCAGCTGGCTGGAAGCGGTGCAGATGGGTATTCGTTTAATGACTAAGTACTGCGGGTCAATGAAGTGTCTGGGCTAATTTCGTTAATGGCCTTGTTTTGGCCAGCCACCCCACAAAACAAAGCACATACATGTGGATATGCGGCATTTGGGGCACACGAAGTTACATTCAAATGGACATCGACACTTGGCTCGTCGGGCAGCAATTAAATGGAAACACGTAATTTAAATCAATGTTGGTGCTGTGCCGGATCCGAAGCCAAGCCCCAAACAAAACCACATGCACATGCTTGTGGCTGTTGGCCCAACTGTGCGAGTGTAAGTGAACCGGCGCTGGTGTCGGTTTGGATGTTTGTGTTAGTGTTTCGGGTGGGCGTGCCGGTGGGCGGATGCGTGCGTGTGTTTACAAATGTGCAAATGTCCTTAAGGCAAACAATGGAGTGCGAACAAAACTTTTTGCCGAATGACAACAAAAAAAAACTTTTTTTTTTGGTGGAAATTTGTATGGGTACAGTGGGATAAAACCACGAATTTTTAGGTTTGAAATAATCAGTAATAGTTGTTCTAGTACTAGTTGCAATTTCGGAATTCGTACATTTTAATTATTCCTTTTTTATTAGGTTCTTTAATTGTACAAGCCACAAAATAAATGAATTGCCCACACACCCCAAGCTATGGACTCTGAAACTATAACATATGCTTACATTTCAGTTGCCACAGAGACAACAATCCCAAATAACCAAAACACACACAGATACAAGCATGGGAGCACCCACACAAGCACATGTCTGGGTGTGGGCCAAAGTAGTAACCACTGGACATTTATTCACGATGAGTTCGCACACTGAACTCGACTAATGCAAAGACAACGATGTGAATGGGCCTGATGAAGATGAGGAGTCCTTTACGTGGGGAGAGGGGGAGGATTAGGGTCAGGGGCAGGTGAGGGGAGGGGAGGGTCGTAGGACGTAAGGACGACCAATTGGCTTTGCTTAATGTTGGGGTGCAAATCTCTGGCATTTGTGTAAAGCTGGCTGCCCAAAAGCCACATGCACGAAAACAAAAATAGTCTGGAGGTGTTTTATTAAAGTTATATTAAGGATACTTTTTTCTGCGATATATTAAGCTTTAATAAATAATATTTAAATTAAATTTTTGACTTATACAAAGATAAAATATTGTCCTTATGTCGACTGATAATTTTTGTATCCATTTTTCTTTACGTGTATCAACAAGCAGGGCGGCAACAACAAACGATAAATATAAACTTAACCGGCAATTACTTACCACATAATTAGTAATAGTATATGGGACATAAGTAATGGAGCCAACGCGCAGGCTGCGGCCCTGCAGATTGAGCAGCTTGTTGGGATAAAGTTCGACTCGCTCGGTTTTGGCCAAAGTTTCGTTCGGCAAGAATGCGTCCAGGCGCACGGCATCCAAATTACCAAAGGCACCGACAAACTTTTGTGTCCACAGCTCGAAATTGATGTCGCGGTGGGGCGGCAGCACCCCGTCTTGTTCCTTGTTTCTCGTGTTTACCGATGTGCCCTCTTTGCGCCCGGGGACTGGGGTTGGAGGTCCTGTTTTTGGTCCAGCTTCTGGTGGCGAGTCTTTTTCGGTTCCCGGTCGCACCATCAGATGGTGGGGGTAGACTAAAGCGCATTACAACGATTTCCGTTGTCGGACAAGCACAAAAAACAAGGCAAAGAGGCATTGAACTTAAAACAACGTGAAAAATTAGGACTTCCTATAGCCGAATGGAAAATACCCATTAATAAAAAATTTAATAATGTCTGGAAAATAAAAATCTTTTAAGATAATCGTTTGATCTCCAAATAAAGTAATATATAAGCGATACACATATAAGTATCATCCTAAATATATATAGAGGCCTTTTATATAAAGTCTGTGACAAAGAGGGTGATACAGAAAGTTCATTGGAAACGTCTTCATTTCAAAGTTCAGTAAAAAGGGAAAAACACGAAAAATTTCAGCCAAATCCTAATATATTATACTTTTTCAACTTTTTTGAACAGTTTTCAGAACATTTGAACAGAAGTTACCAACTCTATTTACGTGAAAATCTACTTATTTCCTTTATCTTAAATCAATCCTAAATATTACATAAATCAAAAAAAATATATTCAAAATCGCGCAGGGTTCTATAAAAACACACGCCAATATCCGATCAATATCCGATTAGGAAACAATTTCCCTCGTAGTATTTCATAAGGCTCTACAAATCAAGAGCCCAGGGTATTCTAAATAAATCCAAAAACAAAATGAAGTCCCTGTAAGCATGCCAGTAATCGAAACAAAACAAATAAAAAACCGAAAGACAAAGGGAAAATACCAGGCCAGCAAAAAACTGGGAACTGGAAAGTTTACAATTGAACAAGACGCTGTCGAGCGGTGAAATTATTGGCAAGTGCTAAAGTTTGATCAACTGGCCACGAATGGCCTGCGGCGGTTGCCCAACCATGTTTACGTGGGAGACCCTCGTGTGAGTGAGAGTTGGAGAACTTTTCGAGTTTGACTTGTTTTGCCACACCCCAGGGAGGTGGCGAGAAGTCACCGCTTAAGCTAATAAATTGATTCCGAAGGGGCGGCACTAAGGGATAAAGCACGACAGGAACACTCAATTGAAATGGCAGATACGAAATGCCTTCATTAACCCCTACATCCACCACTTACACTGCAGAATATCCATAGACAACAACTCCTCGGGGCTTTCCTCATCGCACAGGAACAAATACCGCTTATCCTTTAGCCGCACTACGGAATTCCGAGTGGCATAGTAGCGGGCATGCAGAAAGTGCTCAGTATGCGGCAAAATAGTTATAAAGCCCTGTTTCAGAAATTCAATAAAAAAAATTGATTGGAGAGGACCCACAAAGTCCTACCTCAGTGACACTACAATTCAGAGCATCCATAAGCTGCTGCTCCAGATCCGAAATATCCTTTAATTTTGCCACATCGATCCATTGAAGCAGAACAGGTCGAGGCATGTCCCTAAGAACCAACTCCAAAGCACTTAAATAATCCAGTTGGAGTCGAGTTGCAGATCCGGAATTATTGTACACAATCATAATGGATGAGAACGAGGCGAAGTATTGGCCAACTATGGGGCAACGACTGGTTTAGTCTGGGCAAGATATTTTGAAAACACAAACTTCGTTACCTACAAGCCTAAGCAATTGGCTTAAATGCAACACCAGAGGTTGCAGCAACATCTTGCCTGCCGTTTGACTTCCATTCTCACTCAAGTGGCAGCTTTTATACGATGGCCGTTTAATGACTCCTCTTCGACTGGACGGCCAATTGATTTTAGTTCGAACTGTAATTGAAAACCTCCGGCTGATCCTGCTATCATTTCAACTGGCATTGTTTGCACAGACATTACACTAATGAAACGTACACAGCCCCAGTGGATTATTTGCATAATTCGGTAAACAAACAGGCCAATAACAAAAGGGAGAAAAGGTCTAGGTTGTTCAAGCGGAAGTCCTGACTCTAGTTCCACTTGCAAATAGTTGATGATGAAAGGCAAGCGGAGAAGCATGTGACTTTCAATTGACGGATGCTCATAACTACTCTTAAGGAAATAACAAACAAACTGGTTTTCTTCCTGGCTAGTTAAGTCATTTTTTTCACAATAAATTCCCAAGGAAGTGGCTAATTAGTAAAGCTACAAATTAGCGAAAACAATGCGCTAGACAATCGACTTACATTATGAATGCGAACAAAGCCGCCAAAAGAAGGCAAAGCTCCAAAAACAGGCAACGGAAACTGAGCCGAGACTGGGCCAAGTGTCAATTGAAACAATTCAATTGCTCTGCCAACCGGACAAGCGCCAAGTGGTGGCCGAGGGGACTCCCATTGGGGGTGGCAAGAACACGGGTTGTCGGCTGGACTGTGTGAGTGTGGCGAGTGCTTAACCATTGGGTTATTTGAAATTGAAAGACAGATTAAAGGATTTGCTCCTGGCGAGCCAAGCCGCACCAGACGGAGGCGACGACATCCCGAGCAGGGCGGATGCCACCCGGATGAGGGAGAAGGCTTTGGTCATTTGAGTGCCCAGCAGGCGGCGATTTTATTGCCTCGACAACCTGCTGGGAACACCCTTAAAACAGCAAAAAAGATGTGGGGATAGAAAAAGACCAGCCACACACACACACATTCAGATGGGCGACTGTGGACCGGCACTAAAGGGCAATTAAACACTCAAGCGGTGCGGCATCCACCAAGTAAGTGTTGAAAAAGTCAGCCCCATTGGAGTTATTCGAAAGTCAATGGCATTAAAAAACCATGAAACGATATTTATCTTCACAAATGCCCTTTGGAATAGCCATAAAGTGAAATAGGGCAATAATTGCCAAGCGGCTTTAAGCTCATGAAATCAAATCAAGTTTAAATTTGTGATTAGTAAGCAGAAAATTATCACTGGCAATGGTTTTATTTTATTAATTTACAATTACTATAACTTTCTTATGTTCTGTTAAAGCCACCCAACATAGTCCTTTGGGCCACAGTTCGTTCTCTCCTCGAAGTATGCAACACTAATCAAGACACACTTGCAGATTTGTGCGATTGCGTGTCCGTGTACGTGTGCGTTTGCGGGCATTTTATGCCTCTGTCTGTATGCGTGTCTGTCCGCAGAAATGGAATTTACACACCTTTCTCACGCAAGAACGGGGCGTGGCACGGGGCTTGGGGGAACCGGGGGAACCGCAGCACTATGGTCCAGACGACCCCTTTTGTTGGCCAAAATTCAAATTTTAAAAGTTAAAATATCGAAGTCATTTTAATCGCATTTTATTCGGAGAAGACCGACTATCAATGCTGCATACTAAAAATTTTTATACATGGCGCCACATTCACGAAATCGGAACTTAAACTCAGCTGGTCATACTGAAAAAAGTTTGAAGTGTAAAAGTGAAAAAAAAAGAGTCTTTTTCAACATCACATTGCGCAAAAAATACAACAATTTTACCAATCTTTAGACATGAATAAGATTCAGTGGGGTTTGTACTACGTGTTGTGTATAATGAAATGTTATATATTGTTGTGGTGTCTTCGTAGTTATATGTTAAAGTGAATCGTCTGAACTGTGAAAATTGTGTAGAAATCTCGTTTTTATAAAGCTGTAGAAAGTGAGTCCAGCCTAGTCCAACTTTGAAACCTTTTGTACGTCGTAGAGTAATTAATTATCTTTCGATTGTATATAGTCAGAATTGCCACTTTTAACCACTTTCTTTGGAATTTGCGTTTTTAGCTCATAACCTAAAATTCGACAACTCAGAATTGTTTGAAATATGGAAGTCTGTGAAGACCCAAGAACAAAAGTACAAAGCAATTCTTGATTTTTTTAAATCTAAAACTAGTGGCGAAATATTTGAGAAAAAAATGCAAGCTTTTGAGGATGCCAGTAAGAAAATATGCTACCGTTTAACGGTAAAATGGAAGAATTGCAGATCGAATGCAAAGCTATTTCAAAGGAGACATTCCGATTGGCTCTGTTCACAAACTTGTATTCCGGTTGGAAGGAGAAAACATTCAATAGGACGCCCTGTACTAGACTACTTAGAAAAATCTCGAAGGGCTCAAAGAAAACAGGTAGCAGATCTTGTGGTGTCTGATCTGACGCATTCATAACCCAAAAAAAATGAAGCTCCCACCTGAAGTCTTGGAAATGCTCTTATGCGAAGGGGGCCCAAGTGAAGACTTCGAATATGAAGAGGAATTCGATGACAGTCTTAAATACGAACTAAATTTTGAACTAGAGAATGAAAATCAAGAGCTTTTACAACATTTGGGTCTGTTAATTAATCAAATTTAAAAAGCATAATACAAACTTAAACGTTATCTATTTCAGATCCCTGAAGCTGTTTCCTTTATGTGGAACCCTTAATTTCATTGATTTTTATTAAAACTGTATATTAATATTATGTTTTTGATCCAATACAACCATATTTTAAAACATTTAATAAAATAAAAAAAATATATATAAAAAGAGGCGGTGCCACACCCATTTTTTTTTAAATTTCTACTGCCTATGGATTATATTAACCCAATAAAAAAAACTAGATCGAAATATCTTGTTCCATTCGTGAGTTATTAATTTATGCCAACAAAAGGGGTCGTCTGGACCATAGTGCGCAGGCGGGCTGGCCATCAAACCGGCCACAACGTGGCCCACAAGCTGCAACACATGGCCAAAAACCGAGAGCCAGGACTGTGACTGTGTGTGTTTGTTTGAGTGAGTGCGTGGCGCATTTTTAGCTAAAGCTTTTTTGTTTCAAATTCTTTTTCTCCAGTCATCTGTGGCTTGGAGTTTTGTGTTATGCTTTCATCTGGCGCCTGCTGTTGGCCAATTTGCCTAGCCCGAATTGCACTTGCATGCTAATGAAAAGTGCTTACCACACAAACCCCCAGAAAAAATAGAAGAGAACTTTAAATTGCCTCCCCTTTAAGGCTAAATGCAAACACATGCAGTCGCCCCTGGATTTACATATAAATAGTAATAATAACAGCGCCGAATGGGGCGCGGCAATCAGCGTTCGGCGCTGCATTAATGAAACTCAAAACAACAACAAGCCCAGGCCCAGGCAGGGCATTGTGCAACTGCCACAGCAGTGTCCTTGAAGTCCTTGTGCCAGCCAACTAAACAATGGCAACATGAAGGCTCCGGCGTAAATCGTGCCACTTCATTATGGCAGCCACCAGCAGCAGAAGCGGCGGCGGGGAATAAGCCTTGCAAATGAGTTTTCCCTTTCACGACTTTCACTGCTCATTTTGCTGCCAGAACTGGTTAGCATTGTGACATGGCTGAGGGCTTATTGTATTTTGATCAATAATTGCGGCTGAATGCGAGGAGGTTAAAGGGCTTGCAATGCTGGAGGAGAGTGATGTTTTGATTATTGAACAAATTGAGGTGGAAACCATACCTCTTACATAAAACACCTGCCAGAATATGGATTAGATTATTTACAAGTCATGGAATTCCTATGTAATTTGTTTACACAAATGAAGGAATTCATGTATATTTAACTGAGCCATTCAGCTAATGCCGGACAATTCCTTGGAAAATTATGCAATCAAACCCATCACCTGCCGAGAGCTGAACGGACAAGTCAGAAACAATTACGCACAGCTCGTCAACTGCCCGGCACACGCTGCGTATGCTGGATAACACTTTGTGACATCTGACGGTATCTGACAAGCATCCGACAAGCCTTGTATCTGTGCGGTTGTGTATCTGCAAGATGCCTCCGTCAATGCATGCGAATGTGTAAATATTTGCATGGTAATTAACTAGAACATCTAGCCCCCTCCCTCCCCATACACATCTAAATTAGCCGTCGTCCTTGATTTTCACATTTGCCACTGATGCGTGCCGGCTCGCTAGGTGGAAAATGTTACCTATCACATTTTTTTGCCGCACAATTATGCAGATTGCCACAGAAGAGGCACTAGGCTGATGGGGACACGAAAGTTTGGGCCAAATATTTGCCATTTGGGCGAGGACACGCCCCAGCACCGACTCCTGGTGGTTGGCTTATGTTTGTGTTTGCCATTTTCGGACCACTGAAAATTGCAACTTTTCCATGATTTGTAAATAAACTCAAGTGGCAGCCAGCAAACATTTTTTATTATTTTTGGTTTTTTTTTTTTGGTGGAGAGAAAGCAAACCGAACCTCGTCTTCGAGTTTGAGGCAAACACTCGAGCGTGTAAATGCACATACGAAAAAAATAGGGCTTGGGAAACTAAAATAGAAACACATTTCATTTCCGTAAGATCTGGCAGAGTGGAAAAGGAAAATGTTGAGTTGAAAAAAAAAAAAAATAGGAAAACCCATGCTGCCGGAGAACAACTGGCAAACAACAAGAAACTGGAAATAAACTTGGCGATAAACCAACGAAATCGATTGGAAATATTTTAACGAAATTGCAGCTTAAAGTGTCAAGGCAGTGTGTTGGTTGCTGCCAAGAAGGGGGAGGGCTTTTTCCAAAGCGGTTCTCCGATGATGTGGGGCGAGCTGGAGCAGCAGGGCGGTGGCAATCATTTGCAGTGACGTTAAGATGAGTGCTCGTTGCAATGATTCGACTGTCGATGATTATGAGGCTGCAGCTGCAAATGGTTTCTGTTGGGTATTTAGATAATGCCGCCCATTTACTTTTCTTTCAAACCTATCTTTTCAATCTTTGGTAACAGAATGGGGCGAAATAAAAGTTCTGTTAAGGTAAGACCTAATTTTCAGAGAGCTATTAACAAAGTAGTATCTCTCTTAACTATGAGGTCCTGCTGAAATAATATCTCGTTCTTAAGCCCCACAATAATGATGAAAAATATCATGACCACCCACAGTCTTACGTATCCTCGGCACTATTGTCCTGGCCGCTGGTGCATCTCTCCAGTGAGCAGTTCAAGTGAAGCACAACGGCAAGAAACAGTTTAAATGCTAACAATGCAACGGTTTCGGGTCAAGTATTTCCATTTTTCCTCCTCTCCTCCCCCGAGGGCTGGGGGCTACGGAAACGAAGTGTAATGAAAGCGTGTAAAGTGCAAATCGAAAAGGCAATACAAGCAACGAGTACAAAATACTTGTGCTTCCCTTTTGGCCAGAATTTTCTCTAAATTACCAATGTCGGGGCGTGAGGGCCGGGGCGATAAGGATAAGTTGGTAAGGTGCCCGGACACATCCTGCAACAGCGAACCAGGTGAGGAGGAAACAAGTCCAAGGAAATGTATCGCAAAATGAAGCAAGTTTCTTTCATGCTCCAAATAGTGCTATTTTTTCCTGGCCATTTAGTTGGGGGAAATTATAACTTTAATTAAATGCATTTAATTTGGAAGCCAGCAGCTGCATTCTAATGCCTTGACTTATCGGAAATGGAAGTGCATTCCTGGCCTGTTATTACTTTGGGCCTAAACAGATTTCCATATTTCATTAGCATTTCGTCCGACCGCAAAACCACCAATGAATTAAATATTGATAATTGTTTTTCCGATTCGATTTCATAGACCAGCTGCCCCACTGCTTGTGTTATCTGTGCGAATATAACAAATATATGTGCCTGCGTCAGTAAACTATATTCGCAATTACATAATCCAGCGACAGAGAAGACTTTTTGCATATTTGGATTGTTTTTGTGTTTTTTAGAAATTTATTGCATATTTTGGCGCAGCCCGTGAACTCTCCCGGGAATTGCCCGGGGCTTAGGACACACATGAAACGAGTTTAAAGCCGTCGAGGCGGCGGGCCTGACCAACAAAACGCTCCAAATGAAAAATTTCAATTAACCACAAAAACCGACGGCCAACCAAATCGAAACGAACCAAACCAAAACACAACGGGAAGCAGATACCAAGGGGGGTGGAGCCATCAGAAATGGGTCCACTGCCAACCATTTTTGGCTAAATCATTTTCCTCTCTTTCGATCCGTTTGAGGAGTTTTTGCCCCTAAAGCTGCTGCTTCTGCAGGGGCAGGGTGGAAATCCTTTTGTCAGGATGCACTGTGCGTACTGGGCCACAATTAAGTGCACTCGGCAATGCACCTGACGGACCCCAGCCCGCACGCCGCACGCCGTACACCGCACACCCAAGCACACTATTCATTTATTCATTGAAGATTGGCTTTGCCCAATCAATTGGCCATGGACCATGGACCCGTGCATTTGGATGCGGCCAGGATTCGGCTGCACCAAATCAACGCAAACTGTGGCCTTTCCGGTGCCCCAAAAGAGTACCGAGAAAAATAATAGTTTTCTAATATTTTATACGATTATTTGGGTCTCAACTATACGTAATTTATCCAATAAAATGTGCATCTTAACTATACTTTTTTAAAATATATATCTCCAAACAATGGCATTTGATATTTTCCACAGTGCAACATTGATTTGAAACCATCGAAATCAATGCGAATTATTTGGTTTTCCAATTCGTTTCACTTCATTAATGACAATCCCTAAGCCCATTTCATTTTATTTTCCCCGTGATAAGAAATATTTAATTGTGTGATTTTTGCGATTCGAAGAATTATTTTATTTGGCATTCATTTGCATGTCTACTGTTTATTGTTCATCATATTGACATCAATTGTTTGTATTATTGCCGAGGATGCAGGGACCGCAGCTAAAATTTATTTCATACATGCCAGCCACACCGCAGCTCATTTGGCGCCACGAAAACCGCCAATTTGGCTTCATGTGGCAAGCAGCTATTCAAATCGAACTTTAATTTTGCATATTTCAGTGTGTGCGGAGAGGGGTGAGTCATGGGGTGAGTGTCGCCCACTCAATCGTTTTCGGAGCATTGTGTTGACAAAGACCTAAATAAAAATTTATGCTCACAAAAGTATGCTATATAACATGCGCATAAAATGATTATGACGATTATGCCCTCGCTCCCTTGCTTCGGATATTATGCGAACAAGAACATGAGCTCCCAACTCAACTACAGTCGAGGATAAGTTAATAGGAACTTCACATCCACACATTACTAAACCGATCTTAAAGCCGATCTACAAGCCGACATGTCTATGTCTGGATTGTATATAGTCCAAATAGGTATATTAAATATATGAAAAATTTACAAATATTTCATTTTAAAATAATATTTTTAATTTAACAAATCGTGCTTGAAAATGTAAAGGATTACACGGTTTCCAGGGTTGAAAAAAAGGAACCACTCTTATATCTTGACACCATACCGCCGGAAGGCAATAATACGAAAAAAGATAAATTCAAGCTAACAGCATAACTTCATATAGAATCCTTCGTTACTAGTAATATTAAGAATTAGTAATTGTCCCAGAAGAAATTAAGATCGGCTTTAAGATCGGTTTAGTAATTCTCTTCTTTCTTTTCCAACCGATTTTGAAAAGCTTAAAGTTTTGAGTGACACTGAAGCTATACTGAAGATACTACCTTTTTTAACTCCGAATGTACTTTTTAGTCGAATGACTTTTGAACAGTATTTAAGATTTTCATTTTTTAAATTTATTTGAAAAATCGACTAAGCCAAATTTTTGTTATGAAAAATACCAATTTCATTATATATATTATTATATTATTTTTAGCTAACAGCTAGTTACATGGTGACCTCCATTGTACTATTCCCCTCCTATACTGTCTTAACACGCTCCCACATTTATTGACACAAATTGCGTTTTCTGAACAGCCGTCGTTGGGAGCTCCTCCGTCTGCCTTTCTTTTTATTAAAGCAATAATAAAATATTCATAAAGATTTTGTTTATGCCACGATAAGAGGACATATTTTAGAATAAACGCCCATTAAATAGGTTTGTGGCTGGCTATTGTGGAATCGATGGGGATCCCTGCTTTATTAGCCCTGCCTGAGTTATTCGTGGTTTTAGTTCGGTTATGTTTTTGGGCAACCTCCGGGTCCTCCTGACCTCCGAGGGCTCAATCAATTCCAGGACAAGCTGTGCTCCCCCGCAAAACAATCATGTCAAGAATTCAATATCAAAGCACGAGCGCAGCTGTCGCTGATGACATCGGAAGTGTCCGCCACTCCTCACGTCCGCCTTTCTTTCGGTGCGATTGATGAACAGGCTGGATTGGTGGCAGGGCAGCGGTCGGGGGCATCGCATTTTGATTACAAATATGAAACATGTTCACACAAATATGACCTGCCCTCGGAGCCCGCACCGAAACCGCCTTCGGATTCCACACAGCTTCCTCAATGGCGTTTGTATGGAGTGCACTTAATGGCAGTCCACACGGGGGAGGGCAATGAGGCGGGAGGCCAAAGTCAAGTTAATATTGGGCCAACTTGAGTCAATTTTCAGAGTGGGTCCCACTGAAAGAAAAAGGGTCGAGTAATTTATGCCAATATTTAAATCTGACATTTTTTCTTCAATAAAAGTAATTATGAAAGACCAATATGTTTATATTTATATAAATTTAAACTTAAATAAAGAATAATAAGTAAATAAGGTAAATAATAAAACAAATTGGTCCATAAGTATGTACATTTTAGAAAATCACATTAAAATAGACTATACTATACGGGTTATTTACGGGGTTTTATGCATCCCGACCGAATAAAACTCATTTTGTAAAATATTAGCTACAATTATTTTTTTCAGTGCATTCTAACACATTCACTTGGATGGCAACACTCGGGAAAATTGCGAATAGACAAGATCTTAGGCCATTAGCTTTAATTACCAAAGTTCTGGAGCACCAACTGGAATTGTAACAGCAACAGCAACAACAACTGCAACTGCAACAAATTGCGTGGCTATCAATATTTCCGTGGCTGCACTTGATTTCCTAATGCACCCACAGCCAGGCACGGGCAGGGGGCAAAGTTGACAAGCCCCAAGTCCCACATCCTCCCGTTATGCTGTTGTCAACGATTAACAATATCCGTTTACCTCCTTCGGCAGGAGGTCACCCGGTGGCCTGGTTGGGAGCTTGGTTTTAATTAGTGCCGCCCGTACGTATTTTCTATTGGCCAATTCACCGCAGAGGCTTCATTACCAGCTGCCTTGTGTGAGTGTGTGCGGGACGGATTGCGAGTCATTAAGTTGATGCTGCAGATGCAGCTGAAGCTGCATCCGAAGCGCCTGCCACACAAACATGCAGTTAGGATGCCACATGCCACGCCCACACCGCCGCGGCGGTTGATGATGATGTCAAACGGGGCGTAAACGTGGACTGCGACGGGGACGGGGATTGAATCGGGGATCGGAATCCGAATCCAAAACCAGAAACAGAAACATGTCGAGAGTTAACCTTTGTTGGCGGTTGCTGCTTTTTGTGCGCTCCGGAAACGGCAGAGGAACTCAATCAGTTTTTGCGGTTTATGGTGGCACGGTCAAAAGGGACACGCTAATGGCTCACAAATGGCACTTGAATAATTGAAAGCCGGAAACAGAAGAGAAAAACACACACGGGACGAAATGAAATGAAGCGCACCGGGCTACGGTTTAGCTTGATACTGCACATGGCATTGTCCGCTTTATTCTATCCATGTAAACAAATTGCACTCTTGGAAAACGAAACTACAAATTAACTACGGATTGCACTAACTAATCTCAGGTCCTACTGCGGCAGTCGACTGCTGGAAGGCTCATCATCTTTGTCTGAATGTGGTTTTGCTTTGTTAGCCGCAGTCGACGGCTCATCATCATGATCCTCCCCACTCTCCCCCCTTTGCGGCTGCTTCTTCTCCAGTTTTTCCTTCTCCGTATCAATGAGTTGTTGCAACTCATCTTCCCAGCCAAGCGCTTTGGCCAAGGCTAGGACTCCGGCGTCGCAGTCTCCCAAATAGGCCACGTCCCTTGTATTGTTCGGCTTGCCATAGGACAGCGATTGCTCCTGGGGGTTCATCCAGGGCACAAAGCTGGCCTGGCCCACAGGATCACGGTTTATCAAGAGCCTGAGGCATCGTGGACCAGGTCGCTGGACTAGCGAAGCAAACGGCTGGACCTCTAGCGAAGTTCCCATTATGATGAGGAGATCGCAGTCACGGAAGTCCTCGTTGGGACTCTCGTAGAAGCTTGCGGGAAGGTTTTCTCCGAAGAAGACAATATCCGGCTTGACTACACCCTTGCAAACCTCGCAGGTGGGAAGTCGATCGGCAAAGATCTCCGTCTTCATCCACGCCATGTCGTACTCCTTGCGGCACTTCAGACAATGGTTGGTGTGAAAGCTGCCATGGGCCTCTATAATCTTCTCCTCGGGCAGGCCCGTCAGCCTATCGAGGGTGTCGATGTTCTGGGTATAGTGGCGTTGCAGCAGACCCTTTTGGTCGAGCAAACGGACGAAATAGTGTGCCGGTGTCGGTATAAAAGAACCTGGGTACAGCTCCTTGGCCAAGGCAAAGAAGGGCGCCGGATTCGTCTCAAAGTAATCCAAGTCAAAAATGGCCGTAGGATGCGGAAGTTTGTATTTCTTCAGGTTGCTGTACAGTCCCGAACCAGGCGATCGAAAATCCGGAATGCCAGCAGCTAAAAAAAAATACTTTTTAATTAGATGCATCGCTTGTCGTAGCTTAACCTACAGGTGGAAATTCCAGCTCCCACCATGGTCACTACTTTCCGGAAACCATGCTCGCGCCAATGAGCGGCAAAGCCCTCAAAGGACAGGTCGGGTATAACCTTGAAAGATTTCCGTTTAGTAATTAATTAGATTATCTAAACCCATTCCTCACTTTATCCACTTTGAGGTCTGCCTTTTCGTCCGTGGAGCCGCCCAGATTCAATGTGTGTGCGAAGAAGCGACGAATCATATCCATTGTAGCTTTATCTGGAATCGTAGTTGGATATTGAGTGACACTAGAAGCATTTCTCGTTGTTTTGAACACAAACCTTCTCCGCCTTCGTCTTCGTCGCTAGATGAGGAATTGGTAGCCTCTGGCGGTTTAACGTCCTTTTTCTTATCGGATTTGCTCATGGTGGTTGTAATCCTTAGCCTGGGATGGCTATAGTATCGTAAGTTGCGTATTATTTTGAGAATTTCCGTCTTGTTTTGGTTTATGTTTCCTTTTTGACCTGACAGCACATCAAGCCTTTGCCTCATTTATCGATAGTCTTAACGATATTTGGTAGGGTAAGTCCTAGCTGCAAAAAAACCACAATTTCTACTGTTAAAACATACTTTTAAAATCTGGGTATATGTTTAAAAAAAACACTTCATATATATTTTATAAAATATTTATTTTAAAATTTTAATTTTAAATATAAACGCCAAACTGTTATTGCCAAATACGACTATTCGATAACCACCTATCGCCCCAGCCTCCGATAAAATGATTTTTTTGCAGCCCTGCTTTCGATGCGATAACGATAAAATTATAATAATCTTATCGATATATCGATGTGTTATCAATGCAGCTCTGTCGTTAGCCCAGCCCTGGAAAACCACGCCAGTCATTTTTGTTTTGATAAGGATACGGATACAAAAAGAGCGTGGCCTGGAAAATTTGCAGAAACCAGCAAGAAAACGCCACAACCCGAGCCCGAATCGGTGCAAACTGTGCGTCAGGTGGAGCGCGATCCACTAGTCACGCATTCGCGCTTTCCCCAGCCAACGTGGTATCAGCGTGCGAGGAAGAAGAGGAGAAGTGGCAAAAGCAGAAGCACCAGCAAGAGCAGAAAACAGTGCAGACAGCTAAAATAACGAATCGAAAAAGCCCGGGGAGTGCTGGTGGAGGTGGTGGTCGTGCTGGTGCGGAGCAGGAGGCGAAGAGAAGTAGCGCGCGCGGGGGAAGGACCGAGTGGGCATGGCCGTGGGCCTACGGTGTGGCCACCATTGTATAACTAGGAAGCGCTAAGGAACAAATCTCGAATAGCTCTTGAACCGCCATGCATCTGAACCATGCGACCGCCGCCACAGCAGCCATGGCCTCCTACCAGCAATACCCGCTGCCAGCGAACCATGGCGGGGGTGGTGGAAACGGCGGCGGAGGAGGCAGTGGGGGTGGGGGTGGCGGCAGCGGCAGTGGTGGGGGCGCTGGCCTGCACCAACCAACCACGCTGGCTAGCTTGCAGCAGAGCCCGTTCGCCCTGCACCAACTAACTGCCGTGCAGGCCATCCAGCATCCCACCCACCAGGCCATGCTCCATCCACAACATCCGCTCGTCCACCTGCTGGACATTTCCACAACCACAACGAATAGTGGCGGCGGCGGAGGCAGCCACACACCCATATCGCCGATGAAGCAGGAGGTGCAGAGTGTGATCAGCGAGGAGGAGGTGGTGGTTGATGACCCTCGCAAGAAGAAGCAGTGCCACGTGTGCAAGAACAAGTTCCGGCAGCTGACCACCTTACGCAACCATATGAAGATCCACACAGACGAAAGACCCTACAAGTGCAAGCACTGCGACAAGGCCTTCCGCCAGATCTCGACGCTGACCAATCACGTGAAGATCCATACCGGCGAGAAACCCTTCACCTGCAACATCTGTGCCAAGGATTTCCGCCAACAGAGCACGCTGATCAATCACATCAAGACGCACAAGGGTGAGTATGCTTTCATCTCATAATCTGTTCTATTAATCCTATCCTGGAATCCTTTTTTCGTACAGCGGCGGAGTCCAGCACGCCCACCTCCCTGCTGAACTACCAGCCGCAGCCGAGCGGCAAGCACCGAAAGTCGCAGATGCATCAGGCGTATCAGCCGCAGCATCAGCGAGTCCAAATCTCAAAGACGTTGTACTCCGGCAGCTACAGTTCTCCGGCGGCGGAGGAGTTGGTGAAGCCCTACCAGTGCAGCGTCTGCAAGCGCCGCTTTCCACAGCTGAGCACGCTGCACAACCACGAGCGGACCCACATCGATCCCAAGCCCTACAAGTGCGAGACGTGCGACAAGTCCTTCAGCCAGCTGGCCACGCTGGCCAACCACAAGAAGATCCACACGGGCGACAAGCCGTACACGTGTTCCTACTGCCACATGCAGTTCCGCCAGCAGAGCACTCTCACCAACCACCTCAAGACGCATACGCACCAGCTCGCCCACGGCGGGGCTGGCGCCGGTGGAGGAGGTGGTGGTGGAGGCGCCGTAACAGCCACAGGTGAGCCGCTTGTGTGTTCGCCCTACCAATGAGCCGCTTTCTGTTTATCCACTGTGTGTATTGATTATTAACGCTCTTCCCTAACGAAGCTTTTATTTAAATCTTGTACGCATGCCACTCCCTCCATCATCTGATCGAATCTACACCAACTCTACACCAATCCCCGAATCTGCAGTGGATCACTCAATGCCCGCTCCTCTGGCGCCCGGAACGCAACAACTGACGAGCGGACTGTTGCCGAATAACCTGCATGGCAGCACGCCAAACATCATCCAGCTGGACCATCATCCGCTGCTGCACTTCCTCGACGGCAGCACCACGGTTAGCTCAGTGGTGGCTACAGCAGCGGCCGCGGCCAATACTAAAGTGGAACCGTTCCAGGGCAGCGGCGGCAGTGGTGGCGGCGGGGGATCACCGCCGGGCCGGATGACCGTGGTGGGCACGATACACATGCTGAAGGGCGATAATCCAGACCGGCCGTTCGGCTGCAGCGTCTGCCAGCGATTCTTCTCGCAGCAGAGCACTCTGGTAAATCACATCAAGACGCACACGGGCGAGAAGCCGTACAAGTGCAAGATCTGCGAGGTCAACTTCCGGCAGGTGGCTACGCTCAACAACCACATGAAGATCCATACCGGGGAAAAGCCCTACAACTGTTCCTACTGCCCCAAACAGTTCCGGCAGAAGAGTACGCTGCAGAACCATCTCAGGGTGCACACCTGCTAAGCCCAGACCTGCACCGCCAGCACCTGCCGGAACGAGCAGTCACAACCAGCCAGCCAGCCAGCCAGTCAGTCAAGCAGCCATTGAGGAATAGTGCAATATGAATGCCACATAGCACGTACAGTTTAGAGATCGCATAATACGGCATACGAATACGATGATTACATGAATACTATATTTGAATATATACTCGAAAGTGTTATTTACCTGCTGTGCAGAGCGCAATTGTATGTAACTATATATCGTAGAGAGCTGATCCATATGCGTGTCCAATTGTAAATTAAGGCTAACCGTATTCGCATAAGCCACGAATGAAATGATACAGGGTGTTTAAGCCTATAGCTCCAACCTATCCCCTATCACCTGGGTGGATCGGCTTCAGTGGGTGGCTGAGAAAGTAATCCTTGGAACAGGTCCAAACAATTCAATCTCTATTACACGCCTATGTACTATGTTAGTAAGCCCCATGATTATGTTTCCTAGCCGAAGTGATACATATTGAAATACTAAATCATAAATATTTATTTCTTTCGGAAGCGTTTTAACTACTTTAGCAGCCAACTAATATTCGTAGCTTATTTGTACATTTCTGATTTATATTTTAGTATATATCGCAAAATCAAAGCTAGAAAATATTGTTTATTTTTAACACTATTTTACCAGCACCTATTTTATTTCCTAAAAGGAAGCGGTTCAGGAGCCTCGGGAGGCGATCTACGATATCTGTTGTTTGTTTTATCGCTTTTAGGACCTAATTGTTCTGAGCTGTGCAACGATTACTTTCCTGCCCCCACTGCAACTGGTGCCCCCGAATTCCCATCCTCCTCCTCCTATGAGTTCCGAGTACCGGCTTCTCTCAGCTTTTCTCGTCGTGTTAAATGTTAAGCCCGCCAGCAAAGTAAAGTAAATGAATTAAAAGTAAAACTAGTTATTGCTACTATACTACTGTGTGTAATCCCCGCCCGCTCTAAACTTACATAACTGCATCGGAGAGGTAGAATCGAAGGAGAAAACCGACTATTCATATAAGTGTACTCTTAGCGCATATTTAGCAGCATCTTCTACTCAACATGACTACAGCGGAGCAGAGGCGATCGCATCAAATAATCAATAATACAACTTAAATTGATAACTATTGATTGCAAACCGGGTTGCTTATAGAACAAAGCGTAAAGTTAAATTAGAAAACGGAACGAAATCGAGTCCCTATATTAAGTATGAGAGGTGGAGAACCGGAGTAATACCAGCTATTGAATCGACAGAATGATCGTAAATGTTGTAGAGAATATATAGTATATATATAAAAATATATATATAAACTACTTGTAAATGTAAGCGAAGCGATGAGCTAAAACACAATAATAAAAGATACAGAAAGAAAACATTAAAATCCGATTTTTATTGCTACTTGACATACTAATATCCACTGATTAGAGTCCATAAGATAAGATAATAATTGGGCACTTAGGAATATTCACGGCATAAGGTGGAAAAATATGACAAAAACTAGCTTCAGTAGTAATTGCCAGTAATATTGATATTTTATATTTAAAATTGATTATGTTTATTTATATATTTTAAACTGAAAGCTTTGGGGATTTGTATTGAAAGCATTAAAAACTAGGCATCGAGAATGATACAAAAAATATAAGTCTTGTGGGGAAATGTGGGGAATAATTTGAAGAAAAATCTACTAATGTCACAATAAAATCATTTAGTTTCCTATATTTAGAATTATTTTGAATAAGAACTATTATATTATTTATTTTACATGCGGACCTGAGCGGTACATCGCTAAAGGTACCACAATTTCCATGAACTTCTTTTTTTATCTGTTACCTGAACAACTTTACTGACAGCGTAGTTGTTTTTAAATTTTACTCCTCTTATTAGGTGTCTCATATAAAGAGATTTGGTATAAAGACTAAACACATATCAAATGTTTTCAATGCGAAATATGAAAATATAAAACTGCCCAAAAATTAAATAACCCCCAACCAAAACACACCTAATTTGATTTGAAAAAGGGGAATTTATTACGTTTTTAGAAGACATTTTGCAGGTTGTTGGAAAAAGGAAAATAAGGTTGTGTTTAATTGATACTATATGTAAATACTATAAGCCCTCTTCGTGTAAAATCACTAGGGTGTTTTGCACAGTGTACGCAGTATGTGTGTTGCAAAGGGCAGAGAGCCTCTCGAGCATTTTTGTTCCATTCGGTAGTTACACAAGGGAATCGAAAATAAGCAAACTAGCTAAAATAGTAGCGTCGGTTAAGTTGGAATTTACGAAATCTGGTGCATCTAATCGAATATATGTGTGTGTTCCATGTATAAATATAGTATGTATATCCTAACCTACCCAGACTGTCTAGGGGAGACGGGACTTGCACGTGGACACTGTCTGTGGGAGCGACTTGGATTATCGGGACTTATCTAAAGTATAAGACAAACACTCATTAACCTATGGATATATATGTAGTTCGTGATTAGACGTTCCGGATCGAGCCCGGAGCCTGGAGCCAGGCCTGGCAGCGTGCAAAGGCATTTGAGTAGGACCGAAGTACACAGTTCAGTAAAGCATATATCGTATGTACTCTAGGGCGTATTATCCTTTATATGTATATGCGTTTATAATATATATATAGTTGTATATGATGTTAACTGAAAGTTTTTTTGGAGTTTTGTTTTTTGCTCAAGTCCGAACAAAACTACATCAACAACGACTCCCCCGGCTCCTCGTCTCTATTTGAACAGCCAGCGCAGAATGAGGCTGACCACCAGGCCAATCAGGGCGTAGAGAAGCGATTTGATCACAGTGGATTGCGACACCCCTCCGCCCCACAGGTGCTGCGACTGCATGCTCATATTGCTCGGCGATGGGGCGTACTGCATCCGCTCCAGCCGCTGGCTGATCTCGTTCAGCTGGCGTGTGTGCTGCTCCAGAACCCGGTTAACCTGGTCAACAGCCAGCGCTAGTCTGAAACGGAAATTGCACAGTTTCACAAAGTGTTCCATAAACGACCGAAAATAATACTCACTGCTTGATGGCACTGGTTGAGCTCCGTTTCACGGCGCCTTGGGGCGACTGGCTGGAGTCGGAGTTGGTGTCGCGAGGCGCCAGCACCAGGCTCTTGTTCTTGGCCTTGGGAGCCGCTGTACCGCCCGGCTGATTGCCCGGACCAGCGTTTGATTGTCTTTGGCTGCGCGAAATGGTCTCGAGGGATGGACGCAGCGGATGCATTAGTTCGCCTCCGTGGATTATCGGCACGGACTTGTGCCGCGTCTGGGTGAGCACCTTGTAGTCGCACTCGTATTGGCGCACATCGTTCCGTGAATCCCACGGACGCAGATCCGCGTACTTGTACACCCACTGGCCGTAGTTGTCGAGCTCAAAAATAGCAGGTGTATATTGCAAGTCGGCACTGACCCGGTCTTTGGCCTCTGCCCGCTGGCGCTCCTCCAGCACCGTTTTCTCCTCGGTGGCCGCCACCTGATCCTCGCGAGCAATCGCCTCCGAGACGCGTTGCCATAAAAGCTGCGATTCGAACGGCAGCTGTTCCTCGATTGGAACCAAATACCGAGTTAGCCGCTTGGAACGCATCTCAGCATCTGCTCGGAACAGCAACGTTTCTTCGCCAGTTTTGGAATCCTTAATACGGCACTCCTTATCCCAGTGGCCCGAGATGGTGGCCAGAGTCTCTTTGCCCAGCTTGATCTTGCCAACAACCACATTCGTGGCGTCCGAACCGCCAAGGAATGGCTTCAGTTTGAACTCCAGCTCCGTCCTGTAACCGGTGTTCTCGCATTCGATGTTGATCTTGCCCCCGAGCTCCATCGAGAGGGTGCCCATTAGAATGCCCTTGCAGTGGGCGTACGGCGTCGACGCCGTATAGCATTCACCGCGCGGCAGCAACGTCATAGTGGCAGCGCCTTCTAGCACCGCGGAGGTGCTGTTGCCGTAGAACTTCGATTTCGCCAGGATGGAGCAGGTGATACTGAAGCCGTCCTCCCGGTTCGTTACGTAAAAGGCAGAAACTGGGGGATGATGTGAGACCTGTTCTGCAATATAGAAGGTTTTGCTGCCAGTGGGATGCTGCCAATAGCATCGGAATCGTTCACCCAAAATCGGGTTGTAGGGCTTCTTCAAGCCCTTGGGCTTCTTGTAGAAGCTTGACAGGTACCATTGGACTACAAGCTTCATGCGCGTAAAGGCATCATCTTCGTGGACGGCCCTTCGAAGTAAAGATCGTAAATAAACTACGTTTGAAGCGGAAGATCTAAGCTTACTTGGAGAGAATGTCTGCATGGTAGTACGAGTCGCTGAGCTTGTCCAAAAAGGAGCGCGGCTCCAGGATAAAAGTGGGCAATACCACTTTGCTCAGGTCCATTCCCGGGCGCACCTGCTTCACAATGCACCAGATCAAGCTCTTGTTCTCCTCGGCCAACTCCTCTACCTGCTCTCCTTGCTGCTGAAAAGTAAACATCAATTTTTTAAATTTAAAAATGGTCTTCTTAAATATGAAGTAAGAAGTCACCTCGCCAAATTCCTCCTCGGTTATGGGTACGTAGCTCGTCTCCTGACACTGTTCTGGTCCATCCTCCTGAACTTGCTCGGCGCCATCGGACTCCGACTCAGACTCCAGACCGGACATGACAGCATTGGGTGCTTCATTCTGACTGTCTGCATCCAGATCTAGAATCACAAACACAACGATAAGATCAGGATTAAGATGAAGATGGCAGGTGCGTCACGGACTCTTATAAAGCAGCTTCAGTCTAGCAAAGACCCGGACATGACCCCGCGGCCTAAAAGCAGGATACTGTGAGGATTCAATAGCGCCGAGGCTGACCAAGGGAGTGAAGATGGAAAAGGGGGTTTTTCGCCGGGCGGTGAATACACAAAACATTAATTTTGAACAATTAATGAAAAGTCTACTGTGGCGCATGAATTTCTGATGATCACTAGCTAACTTTGGGGGGACACCACATTGTGTTATTGGATCGATTTTTTCTTGGATTTGCATCGAGCTGCAAGGCAGTAATTACAAAAGCCACTAGCGCAATGTGGTGTCCCCGATGAAACACATCGAAAAAAGAGGGGCGTTCTTTGTTCACCCTTGACATTTAGACGAAATTGCGGCAGAATCAGACAGTCCGGAGGAGCACTGACTGGCCGCAGAACACTCTGCGAGCTGTGAGCGTAGTCGTCGTCGTCCTCGTCACTGGAACTACTGTTGCACAGTGCGGCCCCCAGGGACATTGACTTGCTGATGGGACTGAGGTGGTGGCGCCTTCGCTGACCCATTCCCATGGTCCCCATGCCGTGCTCCACACTGGAGGCGTCACTGTACGAAGTCTTTCGCTGTTGGGACTGCTGGCCAAAGCGCGGCAGCCGCCTGGTGCGCTCCCAGTTGCTCACGGCGCTGCTGTATAGCTGCTGAAGCAACGGAGTCGCAGCCCGACCAGACGCCGACAGACTGGTGTCGGAGCGCGAGGTGTCCACCGCATCAGCTGGCGGCAGAGCCAGGAACTGGGCCCACTTACCATGTTCGTTGAAGTGCTTCTCGTAGTCCGCCTCCGACCATTGGGTTTCGTGGGAGACGGGCAGCGGATCGCCCACGTAGCTGGATGAGGGCGCTGCTCCTGTGCTGCTGTTGGAGCGCAGCAGGAGGGCAGAACATCGCAGGGAGAGCTCCAGGGCGTCCATCCAGCACTTGCCAGCCGCTTGACTGGGGGCCCGGAAGATCAAGTAAGCCGTTGGCAACGGCTGGACCACAGCTCCTGCAAAAATAGTGAATAGTTAGTATTTGTTTTTCATCTTAAAGCCATGTCTAGTACCGATGGTCTCCTTGTCAGGTCCGCGCGGTGCCCAAATGGACTGCTCCAACGGATGAAAGAGCTTGAAGCAGAAGCCGTCCTTCTTGCTGGGCCGCTCTATGACCTGGCAGGACGTGAGCATGACTGTGCCCACCCAGTGGCTGCTCTTGGTCTTCTGGCTTTTGTAAATGAGCAGCAGGCCAGGCTTCAGAACGCACCACAGCTTTGTCCAGGACTTGAGAGTACCTCGAACCTACAAAAATGTAATGTTTATGTTTAATGCTTATATTATGTTTATTGTTGATTGTAAGCCCACCTTCAGCCAGTCGGCCAGTACAATCACTGCAGGATCTTGGAGAGAGTTCATCATTTCACTGGCCACTCGCTTCTTCTCGCGTCTGTAGTTCTTCCTCTGGGCCTTGTAGGACTCCTTCCGGTTAAGTTTGGCCGCCTCGGCCGCCGACTGTTGGGATTTAGAGACAAAAGATAATAGTTTTAGGCACTACTGTTTGGAGAAGAATGAACCTTTCGTCTTCTGCAGCTGCTAAAAATATTGAAGTACTTGAAGTACATATCGTATTGAGACTCTAATTCTGACGTGCGATTACGTCAAATGTTCCCCGACAATTGTCCAGAGAAGCTTTTAATTTTGAGTATTTTTTTCGAGAGAAACTCGAAACGCATTGTTAATCTAATTAGCATTTATAATTTGCTTAGCTGAAAATTTTGTCACTTTTATGTCAGAAATATTTGCACGTGGCGTGTTCCGGGGGCCAGACCCAATAGTTATAACTATTTTTGTGACTATTTCCACGCCCGAAGCCACGAACAGGGCCGGCACATCGATTATAACTAAATTAGACAACGACGGCACCTCTTATCAGTCCATGGTGACCCAGATTTTTTGTTCGAATTGGAGTAGGAGAACTAGAGTAGAGTCTTTGGGGATTACTTGCCTTATCTGCCAGGTTTCCATCCCGGTTGTCTGAGGCCCAGTTGGCGATTCCTGAAACACGGAAAATCATAGTTATTCGCACAATTTTTCTAGGAGGCTTTTAGAGAGAGTCGTCGCTGGGAGTGATTTTTATTCGAGACATGATGCTTCTAGGCCTAGGGGGTTTCCAAATCGATCTAGCACTGACAAAGTGGTTTGTTTTGCTCGACTCTTTTTGGAGACTATTCCACCGCCTATTTACGATCCGAAAACGAGACCAAACAAAAACGAATCAGTGGTGGGAAAGCGCGAAAGCCGCAAACACAGAAACCAAAGCAAGACGCGCGCCAGAGGGCGGGAGAGGAACGCACGCTCGCCCAGCGAGGCCTCAAGGTGCGATGTAGTCCAAGGGGCAGGGTGAACGGCGGACGGTGGGCGGGGCGGGGCGGAGCGGTGCCCAGGGTCAGAGGGGCGGCGTTTTATTTATTTTACGAATATGTTTTAATTTATCTCGCAGATACTCGGCGCAAGCAGACTCTCCGCTCCGGCGGGGTCTCCTTGTCAAGTGCCTCGCACTTGCAGTGACCGACCGACCGACCGACCGCGGCGCGTATTCCACATTCTTATTAATTATTTTTATTGCTTGGCTAAAAATAAAGGTCTCCCAAAAAACGAGTGAGCACATTTTAATATGCACATCGCACACACAGCCTCACGGCTCGGACTCACACCCACGCGGCACTCGTTAATTAATTAATTACGACTCGAAGAGTTGTCACTTGCTTTGCAGGAGATTCATGGCCGGGAAGTCGGAGAGCTCCAAGCTGCAAGCACTTCAAAAAAATGTTTGTCTTATTTTCGCATATTTTCTGTCGTGCTTTCTGTCTTTTGTTTTGCTCGCGGCACTACATGGCGTATGCGTGATGCGCCGAATACTCTTCTGCTCTGTTTGTTGACTTCTCGCCTGCCGCTCGTCCGCTGGCCGCTCGCCGACTGATTGAGATATATTGAGTCGCTGCCCGGCCGAAACCGAAACGCTCGCGCACAAAGCCCAACAAGCCCCAGCGGCAAATGACAAAAGCCGCGGGGCAGAGGCAGAGCAGAGGCAGAGGCAGCGGCAGAGGCAGAGGCAGTGGCAGAAGCAGAGACGGGCCAAACAATTATCTGGCTTTTGCCGTAATGGCTGATGTGTTTTGTAAAATGGATATGAAAATGTTTTCATAGCCAAAAAATAAATAATGAACGAAGGGGATCATCTCTGGCGCTGCCGCCCAGTCAGCAGCGCCTCTGCCGCCGCCAGCAGAGCGCCTAGATACATAGATACAAAGATACAAAGTGTGCTTTGCTGTTCAGATAACGATATCAACGCCAACTCGGCTCTCCCAACCAGCCAAACACGCACCGCACAATGTCGGGAGAGCGGCAAACCTCTGACATGATCTCATCTTCAAGATGTTTGGGGGAAATCGGTGGGACAGCTTGGGGCTTTGTTCCCGCGATAAGATCATCCCAACCTATCCCAATCGTAAGTGAAACCTGCAAACTATTACTCATTCGAAGAGAGTATCCTTGGCAGCAAATGGTGCCTCGCCAGCACCTGCGAAATATATCATAATTATGTCATCCAGATAAGCTTTCGAATCCCCAAACTGAGCACCTGTAGATTGTTAATATGGGCCGTGAAGGCTCCAGGTGTTTGGCGTCGATATCTAAACTCCGACGATTACTCATCAGCAGTCGGAACCTGTCAGAGAATACCTTATCGCAGGCACTGTAGATAAAGGAAACTGCTCTGCCGTCTGGCAGACCTAAGCTAAGCCCTAGAAACTGGAGCGGGGATGAGTCAGCCCGCCTTTCCCGAGGGCATTCGGGAAATCCTGCACCAGGTACCGCACTTTACAATCAGTTTAGTGAGCCGATTAGTGACTCTTCTATTTGATCACCGAATTGGATCGTAATCAGAGTGCAAAGCGAACCGACTATGGAAGATTAATGAGTGCCATAACAGTGGCGATAAGATATGATTAGCATTTGTATTCAGAGAGCAGCATGTGAGTGGCAGAGCACTTTAGGTATTAATAACACACTCGCACCCCGCAATCGCCTGATAATAATGCGCCAAAAACAATGGCAGGGAAGCAGAGCCCCACAAAAGCTCCACCCAGAAATAAAAGGCCAAATGCGTCACACCGAAATGGGAACGCCTGGGGGGGCTGGCATATGCAACTGCATACAAATGCGCCTTTTAGCCAAGTTGCTGTCATAATCATGAGCCATCGCCAGACGTGCCGATCGCGAAAATAAAAGCAAAAATCAAAAGTTTCTGGCCAGATGATGATGGTCAGGATCGGGAACAAGATGTGCATTTTAATCTCCAATTAGTCTCACAGGAAGTGACGTTCTGTGGCCAGGTAATTGAAAAAATCTACGTTCTATGAGAAATAAAAATCAGAAACTGAACAAAAAATCAACATAGGAGGTGCTACAAGTGATCTTATCTATGGTATGTGGGTGATCTTCGATTCTACTTCTTAAGTAAATAAATTTTGAGGATGGGATGGTGGGATGATCAAGACTGTGTCTAACCGTGCTGGAATTTTGTATTGATTTTTGTTAACACTTCACCTGGCGATGATGGCGCCGGACTGTTGCTCAGACTGTCCGTGGAGGGGAGTTTGGTCATGAGGACTTTTAGCGAGGGTCGCCGTTTGAATTTGAAATCGAATACTGAGGAGCGGTTAGCGGCACACACATATATATAGGGGGGAGAAAGAGAAAGCGGGCGATATGTATATAGATAATATATGTTATATAGGATAATAGGTTTATAGATCTAGGGGCACTGGTGTTGGGCAGCTCTAGACTAGCCCAACATACGCACGACACATAGACACTAAGACACTTAGACACTGACAAATCGACAAAAACCAAAGACAACTACTTGGGGAGGCACAAAGACGGTACACAGAGAGAAAATAAAAAGTTTTAAATGATTCTTAGACCTGAAAAACACATAAAATCCATCAACACCAATGGGAAATAGCAAGAGCTCCCCACAAAATAAAAAGTTTTCCAGTGCTTCGTTGGGAGTGAGAGTCCTTGAACGCACTGAGCCTCTACCAAGGCGTAGGGAAGCCTTGAGACGACGCCTCGCAGCACATCCACTGCCACTACGAACTTAATTATGGCCTCATCATGGACTCATCAATTGTCGGCTATCGGACATGGGAGCGCCGCCAAGGAGCTCGGAGGAGCGCCAAGGAGGCGCCCGAGAGACTGACTGGCGGTAATTAAGATTGCTGGTGGATATGGCGATGGGAATGGCGATGGCGATGCAGATACGGATGACGATAAGATGGCTGGACAATACCAAGGCACTGATTGATTTTAAATAAGGCGCCAACGCCTGGCAGCCAACCAATTTCAGCGATTAGAACACGCCTTCGTGGCTCTCGAATAGTTCAAAGTTCAAACGGCAGTGCTATTTGTAATTAAGATATCAGAGTCTCCCCATTAAATAGACAAAAGAAACCTAAGATTTTAAATAAAACTAGCACTAATACTAATACTCTAGCACTGGTGTTGACCCTTCGCGTGCGGCAGGACAGTAAGTCTCCAGCCCAAGGATGTCAGCCGATGCAAGACATTGCAACTCAGCGCGATTGCAACGCGAGTTCCCCCACTGGGCCACTGGGCCTTGCCAAGATGACGTCACTTCTGGCCGCTATAATGGCGCCGCTCTCAATGGCCGCTAACCCCGACCATATTCTGTTGCTTCTTTTTTACGTAATCCAATTACGAGCTAGTGAGGGGCAGAACGTGTGTGTAGTGGTGCTGGAGGGTCAAGTGTGGTGGGGGCCAATCAACCACGCTCATAGCCCGAATGGGTCATAACATCGATGTGGAAACTCCACTCTAGGATATCCATATAAATGGCCAACACAAAATACCACTCAGCCACATCCTGCCATGTTTTATTTATTGCCGAGTAATTTGCCCAAAAGCATGCTTTAAAATATTCATCGAATCACAAATACATGCGCACACCCACACACACACACCTCGGCAGGAGGTAACGTCCCAATCATGGACCCGTTCGGTATGCAAATTCGGATGTAAATCGCGTTAGCCGGCAGATTCCCAGCCGGTTGTGCGAAAGACACTAATCCCGCTGCATCTGCCCATCTGCCCACCTCACTTTTGACCTTTGGAGTGGGTTTCTGGGCTCGCAGCTTTCCGCCAAAACCAAAATAGAACTCGGCGCGCTGCGAGGAGGGCGTGAGAAGAGGACGAAGGTCCTCCGACTGACCCACTGCCTCCCCACTCACTCGCTTTTCATCTTCAAAACAGAGAGCTGCGCAAAAATAATGGCTAAGGCCAGGTGAACCAGGCCAGGTGGGTGTAGGCCTGCACTTTTCACGGAAAACATTTTCACGGAACTTAAAAGTTATGTTTTAAACTATTTTTAAAGGAATACATTTCACCACAACCTTATCTATATTTCCGTTCCATTAAAAGCTTAAAAAAGTGCAAAGCCTGGAATTTTAAATCCTTTTTAAGAACTATTATACAGTGATGGGAAAAATAAAAGAAGATTTTCTTTAAACAGGAATTTTTTAAACTAAATACGAGTCCATTTCATAATAATAAAGAAAGTTACTGTAAAAATGCTTTTATATAAAAAAAAAATTATTTTTTCATTAATAGAAATTAAAACCATGGCTTATAGTCATTATAATTATTATGAGTTTTATTTTAAAAATAAAAAACATAATCATTATCTGAGCCAAAAAATAAAATAATCATTAATTTCTGAGCAAAGTTTCTGAGTTGTATCTAATTTTTTGTCATGATCTTAATTTTAATCATGATGTTAATTTGTACCTGTATTCTTCATCTAAGGAGATGTACAATCAAATGTCAAAAATATTTAATAAATAGACGGCAATCTTAAAGTGAATAAAATGTCTAAGCGGAAACATAATGATTATGCTTGATTTTTAACTTTTCACTCAAAGAATAATGATTAATTTTTGAGAATGAATACTAAACATTGGTTTGTAAGTTTTAAAATGAAAATCATAACAATAATCATTATTTAAGCCTTAAATTTTAAGGTCTCTGCCTATAATAAAACAATTTGACTATAAAAGTGATATAAATTAAATATGGAGGATTTGCAATTAAAATTTAAGACTGCAACGCTATGAACTAAACAGTTGAGCGAAATAATGAAATAAATATTGTGTTTGAAAATGTTTCTATAACTCGTGTATCTTGAACTGTTCCTTCGAGGCTCCATATTTTCGATCCTGAATATCCTAACTAGATTAACTACTACTATACTACCCTACTTTAGTACTATACTAAAACTACTACTGAAACCACATTCTGCAATATATTGGCTTAGTCTGGAGCAGAAAATTATTCGCTCATCCACCATATGGAAGAAACTGCAGAGTCTGAAAGGCATGAGATTGTTACCCGTATCCTTTGGTGTCCTTGGAATCACAGTAATTGTTATTAAAATGCAAATAGTAAGCAAATAATAATGTCAATACAGGCAGGTGAAAATTCCCTTTCTATTATTTTGCTCCATCACTGTATTGGGATTTGGAGAAAATATTTTTCGCAATGTACAGAGTGGCCCGGAAAATAAACACATCACAGTTATGCATCGATTTTCCGTTTTTATTTTGTACGCAATTTCCCTTTTGGCGACTATATTTCCATACGCCGCACAGGCAGGTAGCAGGTGGCAGATAGCAGGTGGCAGGTGTGTGCTTTTCCGATTTTCCGAACGTTTATGACATGCAGTTTTCCGCCCAGAAACAGGGCCACTGCTCGTCGACACCCACTGTGCCCCGGGCGCCGGGGGCCACAGAAATAAATAGCAAAGACGACTACAGAGGCGACTACAATGGCCATTATAAAGTCGTATTCGGGTAGAAAGTAGTGGGTAGGAGTGGGAATGCTGTGTCAGCTAATTGCGAAAATATACTACATGTATGTGGAGCAGGGTGGACCTTATGCACTGCGCTCTTCTAGGGGTTACCCCATTATAATTATTGCAATTAAATATTTCGAGCGAGGTCGCTGGGTGCATGAACTACGTGCTGCTACTGAGAATATTTAAAGAAATAATATTACAATTTAAAAAGTTCCTTTGAAGTTGAAAAGCATCGAAGGTCACCTTTATTAACGAGCGTGTGATGATAGTGTTAATGGCGGCACATACGAACGAACAGAAATCAGGGCTATAAAGCAATCCAGCATGCGAGTCGAGTAATAATTTTAATGACAGTTGCACGCCATAAAGAAAACAATAAACGGAGAAACAAACCGCAAGCGACATCGGAGCAAATCCCACCTGGCGGGCCATCCCACCTCCTCAGACCCAGTCCAAGTCCCAGGTCAATAAAAAGCAAAAGTCATACATATGTATGCAAATCGATAAATCGCATGGGAAGCGGAGAGACCTGGAGGCCTCTACTGGACAGCTGTCCTGTTTCATTCGTAATGGAGCTAACTTATTTATTGAGGAAAGTTTGCGCCGTCCAGCGGCTGTATCTCGAATGCAAATCGATAATTACCTAATGGATCTGACGGCCAGACACCAGTTCTCTTTCCATTCAGGGTTAATAACTATGGCATGTGTTCTAAACAGAAATCTAGACAAATCATAAAAACCTGTATCCGAAAACAAAAACAAACGCCAGACAATTCTGTCCATAAAGCAGCTGGACTGTGATCTCATCACTCCCCGAGAAAATCAACAAATTATTTATAAAGTTGTGTCGCAGATGGATTAGGAAGCGGGAACAGCTTTGAGATTCATGACGTCACTGGCGGAGACCTAATTAGACGATCTTGAATCCAATTACTCGGATAATCTGCATGTAATACTACCTAATTGCTGAATTAAAAGCGGAGAGCAGGCTAGGAAAGTTAGTAGGACAAGTGGAGGATTGTCATGGAAATGGGTTACAAACAAAAGGGGGATAGATACTTGGCCATGCAAGACCTAATAGGCTACTATGGAGCTACTTGCCCCCATCGAAGACGTGGCCTAGCAACCCAACCAGCCCAACTAAAAGTCAAAACTGGTGGGCAAGTCAATTAACACCATCCACGAACGGGGAGGGGACATCTCGCTTGGATGAATGGACCCGCAGAGCGGAAGCGCGCTAAATGGCGAACAAAAGCCGAGTGTTAAGCGATAGCTTGGCTCCTCCATAGCCGGCAGATGAGTGAGCTGGATTTTGAAATGCGAGAGGAGCGCCGTAATCAGAACACAAGCCATATGCGGAACACAGAACACGGAAATGGGAATTAAAATCAGACAATCGTGGTATTGATTTACAAATGCGGTCGAAATGAGAGTTGTTCTATTTTGAATGTTCTCTTTTTATTGACTAGTTGTTAATTTAATATATGCTAGTATTACTACTTTACTAGTATAAACAAATTAATAATATAGTTTAAGTCCAGCATTTACTAACACGCCTAAATTTAAACCTTCCACTTCTACTAAGAAGGACTAAAAACTTTCGTCCTCTAATCCTCAGCCATTCACGATCAGTTCGGACTACAATGGTCTCTACCATATCTTGTCACTTTGCTCCACTATCAATCTTAAATACCTCATCCTAAACCCCTTATCTGTGCAGCACTCTTCCTCGTGATATCATACCCCTACTCTTCTCTGACACTTTCTCGGATCTATCCCCGCGATTCGACGCGTACGTTATGCGGCAGCGTCCCTCTGCCGCATGGACGGGACTAGAATGTATAGCTACTTTACAAGTATTAACTAATTAATACATTAGTTTAGGCCAATATAAGAGCAAAATTATTATTCTTTTTTTATAAAATATCTATTAGTTTTGTGCTAAATTTTAATAAATACTAATTATTAAACAAGTCTAACTACTGTACTAGTATAAACTAATTGAATATATAGTTTATAAGTCAGTTATGGTAAAAATAGGGACAAAATAAGGTCAAATAGAAAGATGGGAGTTTCTAAGGATTCCATTTTGGGCAAACTAATCCTATCTGACAAATTTCATAAAGATCGTCCGAGTACATCCTATATATGCCATATATCTGATTGATCGGAAATGGCACTTTTTAAGTGACTTTTGATCTTAAAAATGACTTTTTAAGATGTTTTTGGCTGTTTCCAAATATCTGACATTGGAAAATGGATTTTTTAGTGAAATTCTCATAAAGATCGGCCACTATATCCCACTTTCTGAAAATAAATATAATGTTACTTGACTGCAAGGCTATATCAGCTTTCCTTTCTTGTTTTTTATTAAAAATCTATTCATTTTGTACTAAACTATAATTGATACTAATTAGTATACTGGTATAACTAGTAGCTATAAACTACTATACTAGTATGAACTAATTAATAATATAGTTTATAAGTTAGTTCAGGTCAAAATAAGAGCAATAATATCATTCTTTATTCATTTAATATTTATTTATTTAGTGCTAGCTAACTTAGTATTCTAGCACAACTACTTAACTAGTATAAACTAATTAATAATTTAGTTCAGATCAAAATAAGAGCAATAATACCAGTCTTTTTTATGAAATATTTACTAATTTAGTGCAAATTTTGGTCATAAAGATTAAAAAACAATTATGTACAAATATATAAATATTTCTAAGCCAATGGAGATAAGGTTCTAATAAAACTTTACAGCTATATGTACTTCCAGATAACTTTTACGATACGATAAAAACAATATTTATGGCAAACATGTACAGTGCGGAACAAACTGTTAATAACAATTTCACAACCAAAGAGTCCGAATGAAAAAAAAAACTTAACACACAAGCTGCGTAACTGAATCGAGTAGATAAAGAAATTACTGCAATCTGTTTCTCGCTTTTTTGTGCCATTTTTCTGACCGCAGTTGTGCGCGCGAGTGTGCGTGTGATAGCGGTAATCGTAATCGTAATCGTTTGAATTTAATTCAGAACTCAGAAGCGAGCGATCAAATCGGCAGAGTGTGTGCGAGTGACATTGATTGTGGGGGCTGTAGAACACGGGAAATGGAACGCAAACGACATCGAGAAGCGACACAGAAGCCAGAGGCGTGGGCGGGAACACTCACCTGTCGACTGCCGCAGCCCGGCGCTGTTGGGCGGCGTGATGCTAATCCCACTGACACTGCTGGCCGCTCCGACGCTGACCCCGAGCGACTGGTTGGAGGCGCCCATGGACAGGGCCGTCGGAGTCACCGAGCCACCGCCACCGCCGCCGGTGGGCAGGGGCAGGGGCAGCTGGCTGCCAGTGGGCATGCTGCTGGACTGCTGGGGGGTGCCCGGCATCGAGTGGGAGTGGGCGGCAGAGGGCGCCAGTGAGTCACCAGCACCGGCCCCAGCATGCTTGGCGCTGTTGATTCGGATGGGAGTGCTGCTGGCGGCACCACTTCCCACTGAAGCGACTCCGGACGAGAACGGGATGACCGGGAGCGAGGCGGTGGGCGGCGGAGGCGCTGCCGCAATTGCCGGACCACTGTTCACAGGTGTACCGGGCGATTGTACCGACTGCATGGTGGATCTGGATCTTTCTCGGCCTTAATTCAATTTGCAGTTCTCTGGTCTCTATTGTTGCTTATTTTTTCTATCAATCAGCAAGGCATTGCTCCAGTTGTTCCCACAACCTTTGCGCCACACACACACACGCAGATGGGACCGGACGCAGGGCCAATTATTGATTTTGTTGTTGGCCGCTGAAGAGTTTGGGCCTCTCCTGGTCGCCCAACAATTGGGTTCTCGCTTTGGATGTTTTGTTTTCCCAGCACAGAGAACGGAATAAATCGAAACTGTCGCTTCTGGCAGGGCGCGTGTGTGTGTGAGTGCGATTAGAAGCGTTTTTTGAGAAGCTTAGCTGACTGGACTGGCCTGGGCCTGGCGTTGAAAAAATTTTATGCAAACGCTGCTGCGGCGGCCACGTAACACAATTTTTTTCCGACTTTCGACAATTAGTAAGGGAAAAGTGGTGTACGAAAAATTCTCATAATACGGGTAGGGCACTAGCGCACTTCGCTCACACACGCACACACAATGGTGGGCACTTTCTCACACACTTTTCGCGTTCTTCTATGTACATATGGATATTCCCTCGCTCCAACGATCCGGCGTCGATGGCGTTTGGCGTTCAAATGAGGCTGCTGCCGTCGCTACGTTTCCAAAAAGCTAAACTTGTTTCTTTTCCCTTTCGTATGAGCTCATCCACCACCCACCCCGGCGCCGCACCACCTGCCTCGGCCTCGGCGAGTATTATTTTCATGACGCTGCCAAGACGCTGGAAGTGTGTAAAAGCGAAACAAGCTTTCATAGTGCGTTCTTGTTGTTGTTGTGGTTGTTGGATTACAAGCGCGGCATCAGCTGATGTGAGCGGCTAGTGCAGCCCTGGACGCCTCGCTTTCCCCAGGGCTACCCACCATGTAGTTTAAAATCTAACAGTTTCTTTACAGTAGACTCCCAATAAATGTTACAGCTTTAACAGTTATGTTAAATAAAAATAGATATTTTGTTTGCTTGCTATCTTTGTTTATTTATAATTGGTTATCGGTTATATAATTTTAGAACTATAAGAGGAAAAAATTGTACTTATACTAATTAATTAATCATAAATTTTATTATAACTTTTTAAATTCTGGCAATAATCAGAAGCTTAAACCTAGTAAGAATCATAATATTTATAATTGGCATCCGTATTTTAAGAGTTTAAATGTTTTCATTTTCAATTAGACATTCAAAAACTGCACAATCGTTAGCTGGGCTAGCAGAATTCGGTCAGGTCCCCGCCGCTGTGGATCACTGCCGTCACTCGCCACGCCATGGACTCGTACAGCATCTCGATCCTGTCCACCATCTCGTTGTCACTGTGCCACACATCGTACAGAACTGACCGGAACTCGTAGACGTTTTTCGGGGCCTGGTCCTGAATTCGCGGCTCGATGATGGCCATCAGCTGCTCCAGGAGATTGAGGTCGCTGCAGTCAGTGCCCTCCGGGCCGACTAGGGTGTCCAGGAAGATCTCCTTCGGCGGCGAGCCCTCCACAAACTTGAGGTCGTCCATATTGAAAATGTTACGCCAGTCGCGCACTGTCCAGTCCTGATGAGCCTTGGCCCAGGCCACCCTTCTTCGCTTCGACTCCATGCTGAGCGAAGTCGGTGTCTTCTCCTCTTCTTCCGGTATTGTGACTGCCCGATTCCCGTCCCGGATCTGCTTGGACCGAATCTCGCTGATGCGGCGCTGCAATGTCCTACGGCTCACCTCTATCCCATATTGTCGGATCAGTATCCTCTGCACGTCAACGGATGTACAGTTCGGATGACTGGCCAGAATTTGCTCAACTAGTTGGCGGTTTTCCAGGACTTTTGGTCTGCCCACTTCTCGTTTTCCCGCCTCGCGATTTGTGTCCTCCTCTCGAAGTGGCGCCTGAGTCTGGACTGGGGTCTTGGGCTTCTGGGGCAGGCGCAGGGTGGCCGTTTTGCCCTCAAGCAGCTCACACTCTCGGATGCAGCTCACCACGCTCTCCACGTCGCACTCGAGGATCTGGGCGATCTCCTCGCAGCTGTTCGAGCCCTTTAGAGCCTTCACAATACTTCTCACTTCGGCGGCCAGAACCATTTTCGCGAACTTTCCTCGTCGGTATCTAGAAAGTAAATGATGCTGATCTGATTTTGGAAGGCGGCTTTTATTCACCTGGCAGGTAAAGTTGCTGGAAATATTTTGTCGCCTGCCTGTTTTTATTTTTATGGCGATCAGTAAGCTAAGTATACATACATATACCCGGGATTACGGCGTCAGGTAAATATGGCTTCGGATGGCGTCTCTTTTTGCCCTTATCGATCCTCTCGTTAGGGGCTGCCAACCCTTCGGAAAGCAGCTGTTTGAAGGATCGGACATTTTCACCTCATGATCCTGGAACAGCTGTTTTCGAATACTTACCTGACGAAAGAGGTGAGCCATAACTACAAAGTTTATGCTAGCCAGTCATTACTATAAATTGTTAAAATTGTAATTATATTTTGAAGAGTTATTATAAATATATTTACTTTATATATATTTATATATTTACTTTCTTATAAAACTGTTGCCTCTGAACGCCCAGAGGGCCATTTTCGTATCTGAATAAAAAAATATCTTTGAATTAAATATTATTTTTATTTTTTTTATTATTATATAAAAGACAATTAATTTTATTTATTTAAAAGTGTCTGTTTTTATACAAAACATTTTAAAATCTCACAATAACAAAATAAAGAAACTTAAGAAATGTTTCTATTTTGAAATAAATCGAAGATAAACAAATATTTAAATATGTTTGCCTATTAAATTTTATAAAATCTTTAGAATATTGTATTGAAAAGGTGGACACTCGAGATCAAGTATAGATATAGAGCAAACCTTTAAACGCGTTTTTCTCAAAACTATGTTTTAAAAGTCGGTTGACAATATTTCTCGCAAACTACTCAACCGATCTTAATTACATTTTACCCAGGTCTTCGATATATCATTTACTAGCTATTAACCGAGGGTTTTTTAATTACAACTATTTAACAAAATTTCGAGAAATTTTCACCGAAATTTGAATTTTTTTATAAAAACGTCTGCCAAAAATCCAATTTAAATTTTTTTCCCCTCGATTATTAGCTAATTTATTGTTTTTACTAAAACACGTATTTTTATTTCTGATAATCCTGAACAATTCTTCTGACAACGCGGAGGCACCTTTTTTTCGAGGGACTGCCGGAAATAGCGTCGTAATGGCCGCCATTTTGTTTGAAAATTTCACAATTTTTATTAAATATGTACATCTTAATTAATAAAAAGTTTCATAAAAATATTTCATTTTTTATACGCAAAAAAAATTATTGAAAAATGGCAATTTTTTGCCCCAGGAAACCCATGTAACTCCTAAAGACTTGAAGTCAATTTAAGAAAAATCTGAAATAAAAGTTTTAGCCATAATTTCTATAGCAACGAATTAAAAGATCGATTTGGCACACTTTGTATGAATTATGTGGCCGTTTTCCAAACATTTTCTCCCCCATCTGTTCCATTACCAAAACACACAGTTAGTGATTTGTTTTAAACATGCAATTTAATAGTTGATTTCATTTGTTTGCTTTTGTAGAGTTACAAAAATAAATATAAAAACTTGTACATATGTGTTAGTTACCTCTACAGTAGGAAATGCAATACTCCTTGTTTTAGCCGTTCAAAAATATATATGCCAGATGTCTTGTTTCTTGTCTTTTGTGTTGTGTTGTGTTGTGTGTGTATGACTTTTTTCGTTTTACATTCGGGCCGTAAAACTATCCTCAACTAAACATACATATATATGTGCTTCAGGTGTGGGTGCATTGTGGATTTGGAATTACAGAAGGTATTGCATGGAATTCCATACCGTAAGATCGAATTTTGAGTACGCTTAAGCTCGCTAGGGTGGCTCAGCCTTCGAGGCAGCTGATTGAACTGATACATTAAAGCACATAATCGTGGGGAAAAGGCAACCGAATAAGCCACTTACATTCTATGTGGGGAGGGGGTTTTGGGGGTGTGGAACCGTAGCAGATACTGATCGGAATTGTATAATTAAATAAATATCGCTAAAGTACGCCTAATTGGTTTAGATCCATGTGCTAGGTTTTGATTTGTGTGTGTGTCTCTGCCTCTGCTTTTTCTTGCTCTCCATCACCTCTTTTGAGTGTCTCGAGTGTAGGAGTTAGGGGCTAGGGGAATCATTGAGAGCGTGGGACCAGCTGCCCGTAGTTAGTCATCCAGGTCGATGTCTGAGTCGTCAGAATCGTAGCCGCCGCGTATTGTCTTCTGTGGGCGATTTATGAACGGCTTGCGTTTCACATCCGGTGGCTGCATTAGATCTCCCTTGTACTCAATGGCTCCTGAGTGGGCGATGCGCCACTCCAGCATTTCCGTGGAGAAGTCATCGCAGTTACCCAGATCGGTGAAGCCCACAATGAAGTCCTTTGTCTTGCTATCCTTCACCAAAGCAATGGTGGGTATCACCTTGATGCGCAGCCGTTGGGTCAAGAACGGTGTTTTTTCCGCATTAACCTTGCAAAACTTGGCCTCCACGTGTTTGGCAGCCAGGATTTTCAAATGCATGTCCACGATCTTACAGCGCTCAGTGCTGTCGCGATAGAAGTGACACACAATGTTTGGTGATTTCTTCGACATCTCAAAGAACTCCTTCTCGTCGGCCAGTTCGGAATAGGTGCCATGACCCTAAAAAGTGGAAAAATTGAATGATTTAATATTCCCAATAAGGGGTAACAAAAGTTTCTTATTGGAAAGCGCAACCTACATTTCTGAGCCACTCCTGCTTCTTGGTGTTCAGCTCCTTCATCTCTCGGAGGCGCTGCTCCCGCAAGACCTTCAAATCATCAGAGTCCAAGTTGTCCAGACGATCAAGTTGCTGGTCCAGCTGCTGCTCAATGGTCTTGGCCGCCGTGAACAGTTGATTCTCGAGGAGGTTGGCCATGTCTGCTGATGCTGCTGCTACTGGTTTGTGATTTGTTTTCCTGCTCCAGTGGCGCTCTTAGTTTTTCCGACTCTGATGTTCGCACTCTGCGTGTGGTACGATTTGGTCCAATGTAAGACGGTGTGGGTTAATGCGCCGCATGTGTGTGTGGTTCCGGTACGAATGGAAAGGCGTAGCCATGGAACCGCCGCAGATGCGTCATGTTTTGTGGAAAATTCAATTTAGTAAGCCTGCTGGCCAGGAAGTTGCGGGGCCCCGGAGTCGGGACGACCACAAATCGATCTTTTGAAGGGTACTCACCCAGGTGTTTCAGTTATTTCATTGATTTTGCCGATTTTAAGTTTATTTAGGCGTAGGGTTGTTGACTAGGGTTGTCAAAGTGTGGCAGGCTGTCTAACTATCGATAAAGCACACAGGCTTTCCAAGCAACGTATTTAATATCGTAGATATTACTTTCTAAATCTATCAATAAATTGGGGGTTTTCTATATAAGTATCTTGAAAAGCATAATATTTTTCAAATGTGATAATTTTTGAAATATTAGTTTCTTCGATAATATTTTAGAAGCTCGTTTGAACATGTAAGGTGTTTTACAGTGCTAGGTTGTTTATGGTAAGTAATTTATATTTTATGACTGAGAATGATGTTTGTTTTTTGAATATTTCTTAACAAATATCAAGATCGCGAAATCGTTAAGCATATGCCAATAGAAAAGGAATGTAGAATGTATGTAACATAACATTCAACTTCGCATCGTATGTCAAATTAATATACCAAATTGGAGCCGTGTTTGACACATTCGTTGGTGGTGATCTTAACCATTTATGGATCCGATACTATTGACAGAAGAGTGCAGTTATTTTAAAAATAAAGATTTGGCGGGTAATTTCTACCAAAACTTTTCCAGTTTCTATTCCCCAGCAAAGTTTCAATTTCCCACAATAAACAAGGTCCCTTATTTTGCGATGCATCCTTCAGACTTATATGTTAACAATACTTTCGTTTAATTTATTTAGCTACAAAGAATATTTAGCTATAAATTGAATTGATCTAGCGATGGGCACGGCGGCCCGCGCATTGCCATCGCAGCTCAGCCACCACCGATACTATCGTCGATGGTCGTACACCTCTGCGAGGCATACAGCCATTTTTCAGCGCGTTGTTTGTATTTTGTATCGGTCGGCGTCAGTTGCAATTCAACTCAATTTCTCCGAGAGCATCAAATACCGTGTTTTAACCGCTGCCGAAGCAAAAATAAAAGGTTTGTGCTAACTAATAATAGTCTGGGGGAATAGTTGGGGGCCGCAGTGAGCGAGGGGCGCCTATGTCCTTTGTTGCGGTAGGATCGCAAAGTTTGTGGTGTACATAAAAAGAATGCGCGGACAAACAAAACCGGCCGACTTTCGAATCGCGAAATGTGCAAAAAGTATAGACGCGCTCGTCGCGCTTTTATGGCCTGGCGGAGGGCCATAGTTTGCAGCTGCCCAGTGGCCGTAAAACACTCTGTTGTTATTGCATTTTCCTAAAAATCATTGTCACAAATTGTTGCTGCAGCAGCCGCGCCGCCATTTTAAAAAATTGAGCCTCCGACAATTGTCTGGTACAGTGGTGGCCAAGCACAAAGGACTATGTTTGCGCTGATGTGTCAAATTGTTTTTTTCTTTATTTGCATTAAGTAAAATACAATGTGTCGGCACCTCCATAGACCTTGACCTTTTAGTTCCCGCAAAGTCGAAAACATAGAATGCTATAAATTTGTATCTAAATCCGCCAAGACCAATATTTTGGCGCGCACTGTGAGCCGTACCCACACTAGCACAAGAATTGAAATCCAGACTGCTTGCTGTCTTGTGTTCCAATGTTTTGCTGTTTTTTATTGCGATGGAGGAAGGAGGAAGGGCTATCCGTGTTTATGTTCTGCTGATCGGATCGCAACTGGTTTAAATTGATTAACTGCGGGATGGGGCTCTCTGCCCTCCACTAACTGCTCGAGCATACCAAGAGGCCTTATGCTGGGGATTCGTTCAGAGTTTAATCAACTCTGGCGAACGAATGCCAAAACAAAAGCGAGGAGCATTATAATAATCATTCCCCTATCGCGAGGGCTTGGCGCATAACTGCGCTCCACTGCCTACCCACGCCAGAGGCCCTCCTAACACACCACCGGATCCCCTCCCGACACAGACTCATATCTGGGCACTGTGATATTTCAGTTGCAGTTGCAATTGCATTTCATTATTTTTCGCTGAATTTTTCACTGCCGGGCACAGCATCGAGCTGCTGGCCGCAATTTTCGCATTCGCATTTCCACTTTCTAAAAAAGAAAACCAAAGTCGCCGAGCCGCGCGATGCTATTTCTTTCTAAACGGCGTCCCCTACCTTCGCTTTCCCAGAGAAAATGCACTTGGGTGCAACCCGTTTGTACCCTTCCAAGGGGTGTTTTTGGTTCATTGAAAAGCATGGAATATTTGGCCTGTAAAGTAATTCATTTTTTATCCAAACTAGTTTATAATTTTAATAAAAAATGGAATAATTGTCTGTATAAGTGTATTCCATGCTCCTGCTTTCTTCCTTCAATATTTTCGCATTTATCTGGCATCGAGCTGTCTACTCAGTGTAGGTCGGCATGGGAAAGGAAAATGTCTTTTTATTCCACTTCTCGGACTTTGTTTTTCTACCTTTCTGGGCTTCTGAACTGGCAGTGCGAGCTAACAAGTACAGAAAATATAAACAACGCCTCGCGTGCTGGCCTGTATTTGTAGGGTTTATGTCTCATTTTGCTCTGAATGCAATTAATAGAACGGAAGCCAGTTGAACATATTTTTGGGGGGAGCGAAGCCAGTGAAGTAGAACCGAAAACCAGGCAGGTCATGGCGGAGGGCAGAGGGCTTCAGGTATTTGCCGGAAAATTTGGCAGCGATCATTAGCATATGTCGCTTGGAAAAGACCACTCTTTCCCGGTAATCATGGCGCACTAATCTGCACACCCAGATGGAGGCCATAAAGAGCAGCTGCTGGACCAGGTACCTGCAGAGCTACCTGCTTCCCAGCCCGATCCTTTGGGTAGCTACTTAAGCCAGCACCGACTCCTCGTCCCTTCAAGTCAAGCTTCAGACGCGAAACAGTCTAGACGTGTTGGGATAAGTAGAGAGATAAACGCAAAGCGTCACCCAGAGATTAGCACCAGAGTGATTGAGAAAACAGCCACTTCACTGTGATTAAAAATTCTCATATTAAACAGCAGACCTGTGGTAAGTGGGTTGGGGCAGTCGGGCACTCGGAGCCGGTTCTCGAGAGGAATGTGGTGTAAACAAACCGCAACATTCTCGTACTTGTTCAGATTCCATTTCGATTTCATGTAAACTAATGAGACCTTTGTTTGGATCCCTTGCAGAGATCGTGCAACACGGCCAAGAAAAACCAATGCTGAGCAAAATGGCGCAACCAAACAGTGCTGGAGGCGGCGGCTCGGGAGGAGGGGGAGCTGCTGCTGGTGCTGGTCCCAGTGGCCCCGGTCGTCGGCTGCCCCTGTCGCTCAGCGGCGGCTCGGCCGTTTCCCGCATACAGGCCGGCACCAATGGCCGCTCCAACAGCCCCCAGAATGGTGGCAGCCAGAAAGGAAGCGCCACTGGGCCAGTGGGAGCTGTAAAGAAGCCACACAACCAAACGCGTTCATCGTCGAGCAGCTCGGCGTCGTCGAGTGCCTCCAAGGACGAGGAGAAGAAGAGCCAAAACGGCGTCGGCAAGTCCACCAACGGCAAGGAGAAGCCGCCCCAGAATGGCAAGGATCAGAAGGAGCCAAAGCCTAAAGAGAAGGCCGCCGATAAAATCGAAAGGGAGACGGTGACAGAAAAGAATGAATCCGCAGAAGAAACCAAAAAGGAAGCCATCGCTTCTGAGGTCCCCAAGCCAGAAGACAAAGACAACGTAGTCATCATCCTAGATGATGAGTCAGAGGAGCCGGAGAAGGCTCCGGAGCCCAGCACGCCCACCAAGGAGCGCAAGTCCACACGCAAGTCGGGCAGTCAACAGACCTCCCCAGCAGCCAAGCAGCCCTCCGCTTCGCCGGCTCAAAAGAAACCAGTAGATGTGACTCCCACGTCCGTTGCGGATCCTTCTCCGCCAGCCCAACCAGAGGACGTGGAAATGGAGCCGCTGACAGTTGATGCGTCTCCTGTACGTGGCGTGCGCAGCAACCTGGACGCCCAGCCGGCGGCCACCTCCACGCCGGGACGCAGCATCTTTGGCTTCCGGAGCAGCAGCAAGCAGAGCACCGAAGTGGAACTGGCTGCCCAGGCCTCCAGTTCGCCGGTCACGGCTCCGCCACGCACTTTCGCCCAGATCAGTGGCCGGCGCAGCATACGAGGCCTCAACACCTTGACGCCCTCGAAGGTGGGAAGCTATAGGTGCGTCACCAGCGACCTGGACACCTCGAACTGCACCAACGCCAGTATGAACGCCACCGTGGGATCGGAAATTCCCAACAGCTCCTCATTTTCGTTCTCCATCTTCCGTTCCGGACGCAAGCGTGACCGCACTCCTCCGGTGCTTTCTGGATCTCAGTCGACCAATGATCTGGCCCAGGACGTAGAGATGTCGCCGCCGAAGCGAGCCCGCTTCGATATTTTCCATCTGAACCTGCCGTCGCCGTTCAGTCTGCTGCGTGCGCGCTTCTCCAAGACGACCATCAGCAATCCGACGCGTCTGTGCCTGGACCAGGCTCCGTTCGCCGACGACGGTGGCGAGGTACAAAACGTATCGGGCATTGTGATCGAGGAGGAGGCCAAGCTAAACACGTCTTCGGTCAGTTTGCCGGAAGGCGAGGAGGAGAAGGGCCAGGAAGCTGGAAAGGATCTGTCTGTGGGCCAAGAGGTCGGCGTGGAAACGCCGAAGAAAGGTGGTTCGCCCGTGAAAGAAATCCCCGCCGAGAAAGGTGTTGATGGCAATGACGAAGCAGTTCCCGTCAACGAAGAGAATATTCCACCGGTCGTGGAGACTGCGGATTCGGAACCCAACCGATCGCGCTGCTCCATTATGTAGAAGAATATCAACAAACACCCTTCCCTAGATCATAAGTATTACGTAGCATATCTGGTTTTCCCTCCTTAAGGTAATTTGTGTTTTGGACGTGAAATTACATAGTAAGGAGATGTGACAACTTTAAATAGCAGGACCTGGCCTTGTATTTTTTAACAACAAAAATTCGACCAGGTCTGAAGTTCTACCCATCCTGACTGTGATTTCTTGCTGGATGGCTGCTTACCAACGATACAGCCATCTGCCGATAAATCGCTCGCAATCTCCCTTTTTTTTACCCAATCAATTGGGTATCGAACCGAACATAAAATATACATATATATTATACCATTAGACCTTACGATTAATGCAAAAGTTTTTATAAATAAAGATATTTCTTGAGTCTCTTTTCAAGCACCAGAATATATGCAATAAGCTATTTTGATTTGTAAAAATGTAATACGTATTTCATAAATAAAATGCATTTTTGTGAAAAAAATTGAGGTGTTATTTTTTTAATTTAAATGATAGAATTTGTTTTAAAACGTGTTGCATTCGATTTGAAAATAACGCTTTCCTCGTGGCCCTTAGAGATCGATAAAATGAACTATCGATTAAATACAGGCCTGGTTTGCGATACCAGCGCTGCACAGTGTTCAAAAAAGTGATCCGTGAAACTGAAAACAATATATTTCTATAAACATTAATTTTAAAAGAATATGCTTGATAAAAATACAATTTACTCTAAATTTTATAGTGTTTTGGGCTGAAAGAAGAAAAATTGTATTTTAGATTATATCGAAAACGTGACTTCTTCCCAATTTGGCAGCCCTGGTTTCGTGCCTTCGCCATTATTTTCGAAGCCCTGGTCACACGTACGAACTAAACCAATATCGACGCGCTGCTCGGTTTAAATTGGTTTTTAAAATTTCAATTGTGCAATAAACGATAAAAAAAGGCACACTGCTATCGTGATTTTAATTGGGGCCTACTTTCAAACCCTACAACTCTCAATTTGGCAAACGCGTAAAGGGCGCGATCGAAAGAAACAGTAATCTGGGAGATATGGAAAACGCTGATGCGACTTCCCAGTCGGATCCCCAAATAGACTACAAAACCCCCAAGAAGACCCACTCGCTGATCGACAGTGAGCAGTTGCTAGACAAGATCAACATCCTTACCACCAAGCCGGAGAACCATTCGCAAAATGCAAAGGTAAAGGGGAGGAGGAGGACACGTGACAGATTTACAGTTACTGGGCGACAAGAGGGCGCCAAAAAATTCGGGTTTACCAAAAAGGAAAATAAATAAATATTTCTAAAGGAATCCCCTATGTTTTTACGCCTTTAAGAGATTTATACACTTGTAGGATGCAGTTCTGCAGCCAGAAATAAATCTGAATTGTTGTTTTGAACGAGGATATGGATCAGGTGACCGTTTTACAGTTACATACTTAACAAAAATATCGATTTTGTTTCTGAATAAACTGGCAGTTCCTCTCCACATTTTACTGTAGTATTACAGTACACTCCCATTTTGGACTTCAATTCTAATATATTATGAAATTACAGCTGCCCACGATCAAGGACTTTGTCATCATCAAGCCAATCAGCCGGGGAGCCTTCGGCAAGGTCTTCCTGGGCTACAAGAACAATGACTCGAACAAGCTGTTCGCCATCAAGGTGATGCGCAAGTCGGAGATGATCAACAAGAACATGGTCTCCCAGGTGATCACCGAGAGGAACGCCCTCGCCCTGTCGCGCTCCCAGTTCTGTGTGAGCCTGTTCTACTCCCTGCAGTCGCTGTCCTACGTTTACCTGGTGATGGAGTACATGGTCGGGGGCGATCTCAAGTCCCTGCTGGCCATGTACGGATATTTCGACGAGGCCACTGCCCGCTTCTATGTGGCCGAAATGGTAATGGCGCTGCAGTACCTCCACCAGCACGGCATCGTCCACCGAGACATCAAGCCCGACAACATGCTCTTGTCGGCCACGGGCCATGTCAAGCTGACAGACTTTGGGCTGAGCAAGATCGACATGCGAAGGGACTTGGAAATCTCAGACTTAATCAACTGTTCGCCAAACCTAAATGCCCGGACACCAGGCCAGCTCCTGTCGCTCACCTCGCACTTGTCGTTCGGTTCGGAGAAGAAGTTGCAGGACTATGGCTCCGCCCTGCCAGGACACATCGTGGCTGGCCTGGGAGGCACTGCCATGGTCACTGGCACCGGCACTTCCCACCTCCTCCAGGCCATCAACAAGCACAGTCTGATCATGGAGCTCTCCGACAGCGAGGGCGACACTTCGCTAAATGATGCGGAGAAGACGAGCGACAGCAAGATCTCCGGAGTCTCCCCCTTTTTCTCTGCCGAGGAGGTTAACGATTCCATTACCCACACGTGCACCACCAATATTAATGTGGGTAGAAGTTAAGGAATCATACTTAAAATTTATTACATTCTCTTTCTGGTATTTGTAGCCGCAGGACAGCAGCTCGTCGTGCTCGTTCCACACTTGCAACTCGGCTGATCTGAGCAAGTGCTCGCCGCCGTTGGAATCCGCTGGACCAGGAGTCGCGGCTACGGAAGCTGCTCCCACCAAGCGGCGCGTAGAGTTTGCTTTGGACCCAGTTCCCTGCCAGGTAAGTTACTTCGCCTCGAAGCGCCCTAGTAATGGTTCGTTCTCCGCAACAAGGGCTGCAAGATGGCCGAGCAGGACAGCAGCAACAACTTGGCCGCCAAAGGTAGCAAGCATTTTCCAAAGCTGGAGAATGCAAACGAGGCCTCGTTTGAGTTTTCCATGGTACGCAGGCGATCCCTCGACGAGGTGCGTTGGCATGTGCATGTCCTGTCAGTGTTTTGTCTCTTTCGGCTTCTTTTGTTATTATTTTCTTCCTCCCCTTTTTATATCCTTGCAGAGGGTATTAGAATTTGAAAAAAAATCGTGAAGAATGCGATGAAGAAGGCATATTTGGGTTGGGAGTATTCTTGATGGAATCTTGAAAATTCTAGCCACTCCTTTGGGGATAGGTCGGATAAAAGTAAAAGTAAATGTAGTTCCAAAATAAAATACCTTGGAAATACAACCTCAATACTATAGAGATAGTTAATGGGTATAGATGTCCATATCCGAATTTTGGAAAGTATCGGATATTTGTCACAAAATCGAACTTCAAAGTAGATGCGAAATAGAAGCTTTTCTTGACAGGAGTTTGTTGGAAAAGAAATGGGAAATAGCGTTTAAAGTATAGTTATAAGTATATGGTAGGTTTCTGATACTTACATATTTTATAAGGAATAAAACGCATTAAAACTAGAACTAGAAATGCAGACATCGAAACTGCTTAGGCTCCCCTGTCTATAGCTTTCCTTTCATGTTAAATGTTAAACAAATAAAATAATGATACACCGAAATAATACACACTTTGTTACCTTCCACCCAGCGGAATCGCTTGTTGAAAGGTCAGGAGGACTCCGGCGTGTCCAGTCGCAAGGGCGATGACAACTCCAGTTGCCACCTGAACTTGAACAGCGAGAGCACCGCCTCGTCGATTGAGAACAAGGCTGAAAACCTGAGTCAGTCCAAGGAGGACTTCAGCTGCTCGGACTACTCCCGCAGTTACAATATGACCAATGGAAACGAGATGAGTGGCATCCACATGAACTCGCCTTTTCGAAATCTGTCCAAGCACTTTAAGCGCCCCGACTTCCTGCGCGGCATTAAGCGAAAGATCAATCTGGTCAACCGTTCCGACAACATGTCCAGCCTGGAGGCCGATGGCTCCAGCTCGGGCAATGGCAGCCAGAACACCGGTCTCACCCAGGAGATCGAAATCCTGAACATCGGCAGCAGTACGCCAAAGAAGCGAAAGGCTCGCTCGTCGCCGATTCGGGGAGTCCTTAAGGTTCGCTCCCTCTCTGACGACGAGCTGCCCATGAATCAGTTGCTGTGCCCGGAGGCAAATGTGGCCAATGTGGTCTTCTCAACGCCGGTGTCGTCCCAAAAGCTGCCCCGGCGCGATGGGGGCTTGCTGGGGAAACTGAAGGCTACCCGATTTGCACTGCCTTTGTCAATTGAAAATAAGAAGCGGGAGCACGCGGCCGTTGAGAAGATGTCTGGCGTGCACTACCACCTCAAGCTGGCCGACGACCCCACCATGTCTCCCATTAACCACGGCGCTGGTAATCTGCCCAAGACTCCAAAGAACATGAATATTAACACGCCGTTCCGCACGCCGAAGTCTGTGAGGAGGGGTGCGCGTATCTCCAATGAACGCATCATGGGAACGCCGGATTACCTTGCCCCCGAGCTGCTGCTGAAGCAAGGCCATGGCCCCGCCGTGGATTGGTGGGCACTGGGAGTGTGCTTTTACGAGTTCATGACCGGCATTCCACCCTTCAACGATGAGACGCCTCAAAAAGTATTTGACAACATTCTGAATAAAAGTGGGTCTTCTTTTTTTTTTCTTTTAAAATGGAAACCCGATTGACTTTCGTACTTTGCAGACATTGAATGGCCCGAAGGCGATGAGGCGCTATCTGCTGAAGCCATGGAGGCTGTGGAACTGCTGCTAACCATGGATCCCGCGGAGCGACCTGCTGCCAAGGAGGTGCAACAAATGCAGCACTTTGCGGACATTGATTGGGAGAACATTGGCAACACGGAGCCACCGTTTGTGCCCACGCCTGACAACCCGACGGATACGGGCTACTTCGAGGCTCGCAACAATCTGCAGCACCTGCAGCTATCAAACTTTGCCGTGGAAGACTGATTAGCGCTCGAACGGAGCCCGGCTGCGCCCGCTTTTCCCAGCCCTGTTATTTATTTACGTTTTAATGATTAATGTCCAATAATGTCTAAGAGTAGGCCCAAAGTTCACCTGTTGTTGTTCGTTTAGCCGTATGTATTTATATTCTGTGTTTAGCGTTCATTTAAATTGTATCATTAAATCTATTGTACAGTCATTTCATCCATCTTTGCCACATATTGTAAAGGAGATATATTATTTCGGTACTGATTTCAAGTGTTATAGCCATACGCTACAAGTCGCTTCAAGGCACGACCTAGATAAGTGTGTTCAATAAATGCATAGTCCAAAAGATGAAACCCATTCAGAATGTAATAATTTATGTAATAAGATCAACTGAAACCGTGTCAATCGAAAATATATTTGGAACTGACATATTCATAGTCCAAAATAGTTGTTGTTTGGCAAAATTGCACAAAATTCATCACTTTATTAGCCCTAAACCTAGATATATGATATTTAACACTCTGGAAATAACACAACTGGCTGTTTGGATGAGAGGATTTCGTCGCCTGCTCCCCGAGCTACGTGGAGCTTAGCTTGAAGTCAAAGTCCCAGATCTCCGGAATGGTTGTCAAGTAGCTCTGTTCGTAGAATATTGCAATCAGCCGACAGACCAGATGCGACACCGACCGCGGTTCAGGAAAGACGGACTCCTTCAGCAGGGTCACGGCTCGCACGATCCCGGGCTTCTCCTCCGAGAACTTCTTGTTAGCCAAGAGCATGGACAGCTCGCGCATGCCGCTCTCGTACTCCTCCGAGGGCAAGCGCAGATCCCGGCTGGCCGGAAACAAGGAGAATATGACGCAGGCCAAGCAGCGGGTTAGGACTTTCCGTCTGAAAAATAATACCAAAGGATTAAACTGGTAGTGTCTGCCTGACATGTTCATTTGATAACCCACCTGTTGGTGATGACCTCCGATTTGAGTCCAATCGCGCCCAGCAATCCATCGCTCCAGCCCTCGGCTTTTGTTGATGCAACCTGCAGCTGCCGGGCGAGCATAAAAAGTGGCTTCTTCACCTGCTGGTTGACCTGGAGGATCTGGCAGCCCCGTGAAATGATCACTCCCCACACCAGTGCCAAGCGGGGTTCCGTCACAGGCGTAGTCTTCACACTCTCCAGCAACTGGGTGAGGTCCTGCAGGAACGTCACCTTGTCGCCATCCGTTGCAATCTCCTCCATCTTGTGCACCACGAAGACGTGCAGCGAGAAGAGGTAGCCACCCTGCATGATGGGCATTAGATCCAGCTTCGGCAGAGACATGCTCAGGGACTCGAGTAGGCCCCGCCAACTCGGGGCGTGCCACGGGGCACTCTCTAAGGAGGTGCGAAAGTAGCTTTCCACGCTGGACTCCAGCAAGGTGTATATGCTCGCGATGTAGTTGTTGAGGTGGCCAATAGCCGGAAGAGTTGAGCACATGACCAGGTTGCCGGGGGCGCATCGCTGCTGCCACCAAACAAGAGCCTTGATGTGGATGCTTAATAAAAAGAATCAATCCAGTTAGTATCATTTCTTGTTCTGGAAAAGAACCGCAAACTCACTTGGACACCTCCTGGCTCTGGGTCTGGGTGGGCGCCACTAGCTCCAGCATCAGATTAAGGGCCTCCCGTCGTTGCTCCTCCGGAGTGCGGTGTTCACTGCAGCTGTGAATGGCCCGGTCAATGCTGTTCAGGAGTTCCAGGAACGCGTCCGTGAAGAAGCGCTCCCCATCTTTGGTCATCATGAGCTTCTTGTGTTTGGCTCCTCCGGCTCGCTGCAAGCGGATCATGGACCGGGTGTACAACATGCGCTTGGCGGATCCCAGGACAATGGCATCCTGGGTGGAGCGCTCTGGCAACATGGCACAAGCCAAGCGAATGAGTCTACGAAGAGACACAGTTAGATTTAAATAGGATTTAAATTCCTGGGAATGCTTACTCCAAAACAGCACGGTCGGCGTAGTTTGTCTCGTTGGGCAGCTTGAGCACGATTGCCGGCTCCACACTGGCCACAAACCACTTGAGCAACAGCTCCAGTTCGCTGTACTCCACCAAGTGCCACGGATACTGAATGGCCTCCTCGAGAATTCGGCTCGTATTGGGCTGGATGTGAATGTTCGGTTCGAAGGCTATCTTGACAAAGATGCCAAAGAGATGGGACAGCAGAGCCACCGGCTGGGGCATCTGGGAGAACCAGTTGTTCCAATCAACGCGGATGAAGATGTGTCCCAGCATGGCATGAGACTCTGGCAGAAAGCGTTGGAGGCTCTCGTACAGAAGCTCAATATGCTGAGCCGGAGGTAGGAAGCGCTGCCACGGAAGCTGGGCCAATCCCTCGTGGATGGGAGCCAGCACATAGCCTGCTATATTGGGCTGGGCAAAGTGATGCACATACCAGGCGAAGACGTGCTCCAGGATCTTGTTCGACGAAGGCAGGAACTGCAACACCTGCAACGTGGTGGCCACGAAGGAACGAATCATCAGCTTGCTGCTGCCCACCTGCTGTTCGCTCCACGGCAAGAGCACCTTGCTCTGCCCCGGCGTCAGCTGCCTTATCCAATGGGCCACTCCAGAGGCGGTCTGCTCTGTGTACGGAATGAGCCATGGCCCGTACGTCTCCACGATGGACCCAAAGACAATGTCGCTAACTGGAAAAGGGTAATCCATGAATCTGTTCTTCCTCTCACGACCCAATAATCAACTCACTCTGGTCGGCTAGCAGTTCCTGGTAGCTGCAAATGGCGGATGCCAACAGAACGTGGCCGAAACTGGTGAACCACATAACGAGCGGTTGGCAGTAGTCCTTGTGTTTGGGGTACAAGCCATGCAGCCCATGGTGCAGCCGCTCCTTCTGAAAATGCCGCGAAAAAAGCAACAAGGTGTCCGTAGCAGCTTTCAGATTGAAGAGCTTCTGCCGCCGGGCAAAGTCCAGGGCCACCTCGTGCACTCTCACTTCGGAGTCCTCCAGCGACAGCTCCGGACAGTTGCAGCGCACGAACAGGGCATTGAGCAAGTCCACTAGGACCACCGGCATTAGCTTTTGATCCGAGGTGCGATCCAGCACCAACTGCATGACTTCCCCGTAGTGCTGGGGGAAGTCGTAGCCGAAGATGTGAACCAGGTGCCGGCGGAAAAGATCTTGCAGCAGGCTGCTATCCGGCTGCGACCATGCCTGCAAGCCCTGTAGCACCAACAACAGGAGGCGGTTGATCTCGTTGAGCTTGGGCTGATAGACTTCCAACCACCCCAGCAGATCGAACTTTGAGAAAAGCACAAACAGGGTCTGCGTGTCGCAGCGTTTCAGGTGGGAATCAACGAGGAACTCGTACATGGGAAGAAAGTGCGTCACGTCGGTGCGACTGGGCACAAATACGCCGGCCAGAAGCTCTAGGAGATCAGGTCTTTTGAGGGCCAGTCGCAGCACACTCAAGCCCTGGGCCGCTTGGTCTGCTTGCAAGAAAATCTAAGAATTGGAAATGGAATGCTTAAATGAATAGTAGATGACTTGATTATTTTTACTCACTCCTAGCTTATCCAGGACCTGAAAATACAAGTCATGCGTGGGCTGGAACTTCATGGTAACCTCGTTGAGGTTGTCCACCAACTGATAGAAACTCTTCACTCCCAACTCAACAACCTTCGCCTCCATGGGAGCCAGCAGAATGGCACCTATATAGACGCCAAACTCCTCGATGGCCTGTGCGAAACTATCCACATTCATGGCCGCCAGCAGTTCCTCCACGAGTTTATCGTGTCTCTCTCGATTCTCGTTCAGCTTCCGGGAAACAACTTCATTAATGCGTATGTGTTCTGGCTTCAGTGTGATCTGGGCTGCCCGCGTGCAACTTCGATGAAAAATCAGCGAAGTGCATTCCTTCCTGCGGGTTTCCTCGTAGGGAACCATCTGGTACAAGCCCGGAACGCTCTCCAAGTAGTTTAAGTTCAGGGAGTTCAGCTCCGAGGTCTTGTAATGATAGTGGCTAGCGAAGAAGGAGTTTAAAAGTGACAAGGAGTTATTAAATGGTGATGTGAAGCTCTTACTTGGCTGTGGAGTTGAAGGTGCTCATCCGTTTCTTAAGCTCGGAAAGAAGGTCTCCATCGATAGGAGGCGTCTGGATGGGTTCAATTCGTTCATGGCCAGGTATGGCTACGCTCTTTTCGTAAGTATTCAATAGAGTTTTGATATGCTGCGCAGGAGGAGTTCGTGGCTTCGGTTGCACTGGTGTCCTGGGTGCCTTCTGGTTGGCCAGTCTAAGCACCTTGCGACCCCAAACATCGGCTTGGTTCCTCTGCTCCTTTCGCAGCGTGGCCAGGCAGAGGAACTCCGTCCAGTGTGCCACATGACCGCCCAGTAACTCCCTCAGCTTCTCACAATTGTACTGCGCCGGCAGTTGCTCCGCGTCGCTGGTGAATCGATTTATTTGCGTATCTTCCAGCCACAGCGCACAACTCTGCATCAGCTTGGAGCAGCTGCGATGAAAGTGGGCCATAGCGTCGTCATTGGCGCACTTTGTGGCCAGGGCTGAGTGGTACGATTCGGCGGACTTCAGTTGCGACTTAATACTCTTCATCAAAGGCACATTGTGTTCGTAGAACTTGTCGGACACCCCGAAGTTCTGACTGAAGTTCAGCGATTCGTTCTCTGTCGGCACCCGCCAGAGATAGAGTTCGAAGAACTTCTGGCAGACGATGGGAAACAGGGCATGGTTGCTCTCCATGCTGGCCAGTAGCTGGGCCTGTTTGTAGATCACCAGTTGGCTGGCAGGAAAAGAGTTCACCTTGGCCAAGGACAGGGTTTTCTTAAGAGCCGCCTCTACAGGCTGGGCGGAAACCTGACGCAGTAACTCAGGCCATACTCGCGTGTCCACCAGGCGAAACTCAATCTCTAGGAGCACCAGGTTTAGCCAACAAGTCTGCGGTGAGATCTGCGGAATTCGAGAAGATGCCTGCCCGCCGAAAAATGCTTTCAGAGCAGAGCCCTTGGGAGCTGATTTCCAATCTGTGCAGTCCTGTGGGTATACATTAAAAATAGCTAAGAATAATTACTCTTTACCCTTTTATTGCAAAATACCTTGTAATAATTGTAGAAAAACTCTACGGCCTGAGCACGGCAATCGGGGAATTGGTAGGAAATGCGGAGCATCCGGTCGAGAAGGTACAATAAATTCGAGTTTTGTGCCCAGCCAGGTAGGGTTGTGAAGCAATTGAGCCAAATATTCAACAGATTAAGAGGCGAGCAGAGGCCAAAGCTGAAAGGAAAGACTAATTAAGGGAGAGCCATTGATAAACTTTCATTCAAACCTTGTGTAGGAAACAATCTGGTGATGAAGCATGTTGTCTAGGAGTTCCAGGATGGGACCGATGGAGTTCGCATAGACCATGTCCTTGGCCAGTTTCAAGTAAGTTCTGTCCGCATTAAGCAGGGTAGCCAAGAGTCTCTGAAAGCTGAAAACAACAGTTGGATCTTATATGTTTTTAAGAAAGTTTAAAGAAATTACCTTTCGCAAGTGGCCAGCGTTTCAGGAGTTTCTAAAAATAAGGGCACAATTAGCTCAAGGCATCGAATGGTGGCTGCGTGTCTGTGATCCAGCAGTAGTTGCTGCAGCAGGTTGAATCCGTGCTGGCAGATGAGGGGAATGGAATGGCCATGCAAACTGACCAGCATGCCCACATACAAAGCCAGCGGGCGATTCTCCGTGACCCCTTGGAATATTATGTCCATGCGCTCCAGCTCGGGTATAAACATTAGTGGTTCCGTGGGATGCAAGAGGGTTCTCTTCACAGACTCCACCCCTTGGTCCATAAGATGCAGCCGCAGCAGGGAGATCATACGCCAGCACCAGTTAGTGAACTGCTCCCGACTCGTCTGGGTGGAGTCGATCAGCGAGGAGACTTGGCGCACGCTCTCAGAGATTCCGGAAGCGCCAATTACTTCGGGAGCAAACTTGTTTAAGGCCTCGTTCACCAGGTGAGCCATCCGAACATGAATGTTGTGGGGCAGGAAGAGACGACCCTCCACGTCCAGACCCCAATTCAAATGACTGATAATTAGACGGGCCAAGTGGCTCTCCGAGGACTGATAATCAAAGTGGAGAAGCCAATTGGAAAGAACCTCGAAGCTGTCCATGCTAGGATGCCAGTTTTCAAGGGGCAGTGCCTTGAACAGATACGCCGCCTGGTCCACCTCCCCGTAGCGCATCTTAATCTGCACCAGCAGGCAGCCCATCAGGTTTTCGTCCATCAAGTTGACCAACATATCTCGCGCCGCCTTGTAGCAAAACTCCCGCGTCGAGCGATGTATATAGCCGATGTGAAAAATGTGAAGGCAGATGGCTTTGACTAAGTTGGCGTCTTTACTGCGATTGCGGTCGTTGGCCATCTCGAAGAAGGTCTGCAGCAGATAGTACATGTCGTCCGGAGCCACGTCCGCGTTGGCCAAATCGAACTTAGCCCAAAAGTCATCCGACTGGAAGGCAGCCTCGGCATTGCCGACCAAATCGTTTGACAAATCGATGGGGAAGCCCACGTTTAGGTAGTAGAACAGGTGCCACACAACCTCGGTGTCCAAGGTGCCAAAGGGTAGGGTGGAGAAGTACTGCCAGGTTCCCAGATTGCGAGTGCGGTAAATGTAACCGCAAGCTCGGATAAGCAGAGCCTGCAGTTCCACTTGAATACGTTCGAACAGCTCGGTCGATTTGGGTCTGTTGTTGTTTCTGTGGGGGGGTCCTTATTAATGAAAATGTTGCAATAGAAACGCTTAAAAAATTCTTACAGAAACAGTTCGTTGTAGTCGAAGATATACTGTAGAGTGTGGCGCACTAAACGACCCAGTCTCTTGGCCAGTTGCTTGTATCTTTCGTTGTTGTAAGTCAGCAGTCCCTCTCCCAGTATCTTGACTAACTGGGAAAAGAACACCACCACAGCCAGCATGCTCTGGGCAGTGATCATGTCCGGTTCCAGGATGTAGTCGTCTAGAAACTTCTCTATGCGCATGGCCGATCTGGAAAAGATCTATCTAGGAATATAACTTCACAACCAACAGTTTCAACTTACATAAAGATCTTTTCAAACGGCAGTTGGTTCAGCAAAGCAATTAGATCGCTTTCCTTCAATCCAATGCATTCCCCAGCTGGTGTGTGCGAGTCCTCCCCATCGGAGTCGACCACGATCCACCGTTCGGTGGTACCTGTTGCCTCTGAAAGCTCGCGATGCGCTTGTGCCTGGCCCTTTAGGTATTCGTTTCTCTTTTTCACCGGCATCAGCAGGATCTGAAGCACAGCCATGCAGTGATTCAGTTCTGGGGAGTTTAGATCCAACGGCAGGTCATTTTTCTGAGAGCTGCGTGGAGCAATCTGCATTCCCGGCAGCTGTAAAAACTGGGCGGCCCAGGAGCCTACGCCATTGGGGCATCGCAAAATATTAAAGAGCAGGAACCAGTGATCCTCTCTGGTGGCCAGAATCAATTGCAAGGCAATTAGTTGACGCAGCCATTGCTTTAGGTCTGTGTCGAAATTCTAAAATTACAAAAGTTTTAAAACAGTTTCCTAAAGTTGACTTTAGTTTACCGCATTTGGACTGGGTCGCCTTATGAAACAGAACAGTATGGAGATGGCTCTTCGCAACTGGGAAACACACTCCAAGGCCGCTCCAGATTGGAGTTTGTTCAAGGAGATCTCCTGCGGGCCATCCGCATGGGGATAAGATAGCAAGTCGTTGATAATTTGGTCGACCTTCACTTTGGTTATCTTGGCGGTGATCAGGTTGTTAGTGTACGTGTGGCAGACCAGGTCGTAAAGGCTTGTTAGAGAGGTTTTGGCCAACTCAAGCTTCACCGGATCAACCTGTATGATTCTGGGAATAAACATTTAAAACTATGGAAACTATGCATCTTAAATAAGGTCATTTAATTACTCGAATGTGACGTTCTCTTGCACTACATTCCCATCTCCGCAAGTACCACTAAAGCTTCGTGTCACGGACTCTTTTTTCCAGATTTGTCTTTGCGATACTCCGCAGTTTTTGCGCCACTTTTTTACGTCGTGCAAGTTCGAGGTGATCTTGCCTTGTAGCTCGTAGTACTCTTGCAGGGCTGAGTACAAGGGATCGGCCTCGCTGGACTCTAGCAGCGAGTTCATAAGGAACTCCAGCTCAAATTGCTTTGCCAGCTCCAGATCGGGGCAGTTGTAGATTTGACGCAGCTGCTCATCGCTAAGGGGCTTCACATTGCTCCTGGCCAGAGCAAAACCCGAGGCTTGTGTCTCCGACTGCAATCGGTAGACAATCTTTGCACTCTGCTCCTCTACTTGGGCATTGGAGACATGCATCGGCAGCAGATTGGGATACTGCACAATGTGAGGCACGACATTGGTGGTCGAGGGTGGGGCACTTGGGGCATTTGGTTCGGTTTCAATTTGAGTTTCAACTTCCGGTTCCACCTCTGCGACGCTTTCCTCGGGTTGCTCCCTCACATCGCTGGAAATGCAACAGTCGTGGCTAATTATGTCCGCGCCACTGCTGCTGCTGGCCAAAGCGGCTACCCGTTCCAATTCCTCCAGCAGCGATACATTCTCCGGCGCCTCCTCTCTTTGTTCATCGTTACTTGTTGATAACTGAGCAGTTTCCTCCTCTTCCTCTTTTGGAATCTGCCTGTCGCTTCGCTGTTTTTTCGTCTTCTGCAATTTAGTGTTTTGGCTTAGTATGCGAATGTTATAGATTTGGCAACCCACCTCCTTTTTGGGCTTGACTAGCGTAGCCATTTCTACGAATTAATTCTCTTCTCCCAAAGCCTTTTGCGTTCTATTTGTGCATTATTTTGGACACAGCACCACTAAACAATGAAAATCCCCACATAATAGAGATGGACAACCATGGAGCTCGCCCAGCTGGCCCCGGCATAAAGAACTATCGGATGTTTACACTTTAAAAAATATATACAAATTTATTTTCCTAATTTTGGCATAGTAGCCTTAAGGTAGTTAAAGTTCTGACCCCCTTTCAACAACCAATTTACCTCATTTGTTTTAATTTTTTTAATGAACTTTTTCAAATTTTGAACATGTTTGAAAGTTTTTTATGAAGTTTAAAGAGGGAATCCAAATGGACTTTGGAATCATTAATTTCAAAACAAATGGAATACATCGAACTATAAAATAAATACATTCTTCTTCCCCACCATTTAATTCAAACACCTTACAATGGTTCCTTAAAAAATTGTGTTATCGATAAACTAAAATTTATATAGCTGATGGGCAGCACTGGCTATTTAAGTGGTCAGGCGCGCAAAATCCAAAATGCCGTTAGTACACAGTTTTGTGATTTGTACAAAAATACGTTTATTTGTCTTTATTTATTGCACACTGTCACGCACACACATGCGATAAGTACATGCGAATGAAACTCGATTGCTACAACAGGCGCGAACATTGCTCAACAATAGTCGCGCACAGAAAATCACAGCATCTTTATAGACTTGAAAAACACTTGGCTAACTAATTGATCTATTCTAGGGCTTAGCTTAGCGAACTACGAACTAATTGGACAGGCTAAGACAGATCTCAGAGCGCAGATCTGCCAGCCAGCTGGCGGTATACGCCCGTCTCCCCCGCTCCCGGCACGGTGTCCATTTGGATGCGACTACTGTCGCAGATGGACTGCTGATCCTTGGCTCCTTCTGACGTCGTAAAAACCACCGCAATAGGATTGTTCTTTTCCTTCTCCTCCGGCGAGGATTCATAGCCGTGATTGATCTTCTCCTCCTTGCAGGTTGTCGTTCCGGAGGCCGAGGACTCACTGCTGTTACGCCCATTCAGGCCAGACTCCTCCTCGTGCTTCACATAGTACGGCTTCTGGCCAGAGAAACGCTCGCACAGACGGAAGATCAAAGGGTGGAGCAGCTTGCCATCGTAGGCATCATCCGGGTGCTGGGTTACCAGGCTGATCAGGGTGCCGATGATGACAGTCAGTGCCGTGCCAATCAAGCTGTAGTACATGAAGCTAATGGAGTAGAAGGTCTCCAGTCCAGATCTAGAAGTAAATAAAAAGGTTAAAAATTGTAATTTTTAAATAATCTACTAAAGTATCTACCTTTCGGGTGCTATTGTTGGTGGTGTGGCCACAAAGCTCTGGTTGTAGCCATTAATGGGAGTGTGAGTCATGAGCCAAGGCATCTGGCCAGGTTCAATCAGGGGCTTCGTAATCGAGTCCGAAGCCCCTAAGGCTTTCAGGAGTTTCTAAAAATAAGGGCACAATTAGCTCAAGGCATCGAATGGTGGCTGCGTGTCTGTGATCCAGCAGTAGTTGCTGCAGCAGGTTGAATCCGTGCTGGCAGATGAGGGGAATGGAATGGCCATGCAAACTGACCAGCATGCCCACATACAAAGCCAGCGGGCGATTCTCCGTGACCCCTTGGAATATTATGTCCATGCGCTCCAGCTCGGGTATAAACATTAGTGGTTCCGTGGGATGCAAGAGGGTTCTCTTCACAGACTCCACCCCTTGGTCCATAAGATGCAGCCGCAGCAGGGAGATCATACGCCAGCACCAGTTAGTGAACTGCTCCCGACTCGTCTGGGTGGAGTCGATCAGCGAGGAGACTTGGCGCACGCTCTCAGAGATTCCGGAAGCGCCAATTACTTCGGGAGCAAACTTGTTTAAGGCCTCGTTCACCAGGTGAGCCATCCGAACATGAATGTTGTGGGGCAGGAAGAGACGACCCTCCACGTCCAGACCCCAATTCAAATGACTGATAATTAGACGGGCCAAGTGGCTCTCCGAGGACTGATAATCAAAGTGGAGAAGCCAATTGGAAAGAACCTCGAAGCTGTCCATGCTAGGATGCCAGTTTTCAAGGGGCAGTGCCTTGAACAGATACGCCGCCTGGTCCACCTCCCCGTAGCGCATCTTAATCTGCACCAGCAGGCAGCCCATCAGGTTTTCGTCCATCAAGTTGACCAACATATCTCGCGCCGCCTTGTAGCAAAACTCCCGCGTCGAGCGATGTATATAGCCGATGTGAAAAATGTGAAGGCAGATGGCTTTGACTAAGTTGGCGTCTTTACTGCGATTGCGGTCGTTGGCCATCTCGAAGAAGGTCTGCAGCAGATAGTACATGTCGTCCGGAGCCACGTCCGCGTTGGCCAAATCAAACTTAGCCCAAAAGTCATCCGACTGGAAGGCAGCCTCGGCATTGCCGACCAAATCGTTTGACAAATCGATGGGGAAGCCCACGTTTAGGTAGTAGAACAGGTGCCACACAACCTCGGTGTCCAAGGTGCCAAAGGGTAGGGTGGAGAAGTACTGCCAGGTTCCCAGATTGCGAGTGCGGTAAATGTAACCGCAAGCTCGGATAAGCAGAGCCTGCAGTTCCACTTGAATACGTTCGAACAGCTCGGTCGATTTGGGTCTGTTGTTGTTTCTGTGGGGGGGTCCTTATTAATGAAAATGTTGCAATAGAAACGCTTAAAAAATTCTTACAGAAACAGTTCGTTGTAGTCGAAGATATACTGTAGAGTGTGGCGCACTAAACGACCCAGTCTCTTGGCCAGTTGCTTGTATCTTTCGTTGTTGTAAGTCAGCAGTCCCTCTCCCAGTATCTTGACTAACTGGGAAAAGAACACCACCACAGCCAGCATGCTCTGGGCAGTGATCATGTCCGGTTCCAGGATGTAGTCGTCTAGAAACTTCTCTATGCGCATGGCCGATCTGGAAAAGATCTATCTAGGAATATAACTTCACAACCAACAGTTTCAACTTACATAAAGATCTTTTCAAACGGCAGTTGGTTCAGCAAAGCAATTAGATCGCTTTCCTTCAATCCAATGCATTCCCCAGCTGGTGTGTGCGAGTCCTCCCCATCGGAGTCGACCACGATCCACCGTTCGGTGGTACCTGTTGCCTCTGAAAGCTCGCGATGCGCTTGTGCCTGGCCCTTTAGGTATTCGTTTCTCTTTTTCACCGGCATCAGCAGGATCTGAAGCACAGCCATGCAGTGATTCAGTTCTGGGGAGTTTAGATCCAACGGCAGGTCATTTTTCTGAGAGCTGCGTGGAGCAATCTGCATTCCCGGCAGCTGTAAAAACTGGGCGGCCCAGGAGCCTACGCCATTGGGGCAACGCAAAATATTAAAGAGCAGGAACCAGTGATCCTCTCTGGTGGCCAGAATCAATTGCAAGGCAATTAGTTGACGCAGCCATTGCTTTAGGTCTGTGTCGAAATTCTAAAATTACAAAAGTTTTAAAACAGTTTCCTAAAGTTGACTTTAGTTTACCGCATTTGGACTGGGTCGCCTTATGAAACAGAACAGTATGGAGATGGCTCTTCGCAACTGGGAAACACACTCCAAGGCCGCTCCAGATTGGAGTTTGTTCAAGGAGATCTCCTGCGGGCCATCCGCATGGGGATAAGATAGCAAGTCGTTGATAATTTGGTCGACCTTCACTTTGGTTATCTTGGCGGTGATCAGGTTGTTAGTGTACGTGTGGCAGACCAGGTCGTAAAGGCTTGTTAGAGAGGTTTTGGCCAACTCAAGCTTCACCGGATCAACCTGTATGATTCTGGGAATAAACATTTAAAACTATGGAAACTATGCATCTTAAATAAGGTCATTTAATTACTCGAATGTGACGTTCTCTTGCACTACATTCCCATCTCCGCAAGTACCACTAAAGCTTCGTGTCACGGACTCTTTTTTCCAGATTTGTCTTTGCGATACTCCGCAGTTTTTGCGCCACTTTTTTACGTCGTGCAAGTTCGAGGTGATCTTGCCTTGTAGCTCGTAGTACTCTTGCAGGGCTGAGTACAAGGGATCGGCCTCGCTGGACTCTAGCAGCGAGTTCATAAGGAACTCCAGCTCAAATTGCTTTGCCAGCTCCAGATCGGGGCAGTTGTAGATTTGACGCAGCTGCTCATCGCTAAGGGGCTTCACATTGCTCCTGGCCAGAGCAAAACCCGAGGCTTGTGTCTCCGACTGCAATCGGTAGACAATCTTTGCACTCTGCTCCTCTACTTGGGCATTGGAGACATGCATCGGCAGCAGATTGGGATACTGCACAATGTGAGGCACGACATTGGTGGTCGAGGGTGGGGCACTTGGGGCATTTGGTTCGGTTTCAATTTGAGTTTCAACTTCCGGTTCCACCTCTGCGACGCTTTCCTCGGGTTGCTCCCTCACATCGCTGGAAATGCAACAGTCGTGGCTAATTATGTCCGCGCCACTGCTGCTGCTGGCCAAAGCGGCTACCCGTTCCAATTCCTCCAGCAGCGATACATTCTCCGGCGCCTCCTCTCTTTGTTCATCGTTACTTGTTGATAACTGAGCAGTTTCCTCCTCTTCCTCTTTTGGAATCTGCCTGTCGCTTCGCTGTTTTTTCGTCTTCTGCAATTTAGTGTTTTGGCTTAGTATGCGAATGTTATAGATTTGGCAACCCACCTCCTTTTTGGGCTTGACTAGCGTAGCCATTTCTACGAATTAATTCTCTTCTCCCAAAGCCTTTTGCGTTCTATTTGTGCATTATTTTGGACACAGCACCACTAAACAATGAAAATCCCCACATAATAGAGATGGACAACCATGGAGCTCGCCCAGCTGGCCCCGGCATAAAGAACTATCGGATGTTTACACTTTAAAAAATATATACAAATTTATTTTCCTAATTTTGGCATAGTAGCCTTAAGGTAGTTAAAGTTCTGACCCCCTTTCAACAACCAATTTACCTCATTTGTTTTAATTTTTTTAATGAACTTTTTCAAATTTTGAACATGTTTGAAAGTTTTTTATGAAGTTTAAAGAGGGAATCCAAATGGACTTTGGAATCATTAATTTCAAAACAAATGGAATACATCGAACTATAAAATAAATACATTCTTCTTCCCCACCATTTAATTCAAACACCTTACAATGGTTCCTTAAAAAATTGTGTTATCGATAAACTAAAATTTATATAGCTGATGGGCAGCACTGGCTATTTAAGTGGTCAGGCGCGCAAAATCCAAAATGCCGTTAGTACACAGTTTTGTGATTTGTACAAAAATACGTTTATTTGTCTTTATTTATTGCACACTGTCACGCACACACATGCGATAAGTACATGCGAATGAAACTCGATTGCTACAACAGGCGCGAACATTGCTCAACAATAGTCGCGCACAGAAAATCACAGCATCTTTATAGACTTGAAAAACACTTGGCTAACTAATTGATCTATTCTAGGGCTTAGCTTAGCGAACTACGAACTAATTGGACAGGCTAAGACAGATCTCAGAGCGCAGATCTGCCAGCCAGCTGGCGGTATACGCCCGTCTCCCCCGCTCCCGGCACGGTGTCCATTTGGATGCGACTACTGTCGCAGATGGACTGCTGATCCTTGGCTCCTTCTGACGTCGTAAAAACCACCGCAATAGGATTGTTCTTTTCCTTCTCCTCCGGCGAGGATTCATAGCCGTGATTGATCTTCTCCTCCTTGCAGGTTGTCGTTCCGGAGGCCGAGGACTCACTGCTGTTACGCCCATTCAGGCCAGACTCCTCCTCGTGCTTCACATAGTACGGCTTCTGGCCAGAGAAACGCTCGCACAGACGGAAGATCAAAGGGTGGAGCAGCTTGCCATCGTAGGCATCATCCGGGTGCTGGGTTACCAGGCTGATCAGGGTGCCGATGATGACAGTCAGTGCCGTGCCAATCAAGCTGTAGTACATGAAGCTAATGGAGTAGAAGGTCTCCAGTCCAGATCTAGAAGTAAATAAAAAGGTTAAAAATTGTAATTTTTAAATAATCTACTAAAGTATCTACCTTTCGGGTGCTATTGTTGGTGGTGTGGCCACAAAGCTCTGGTTGTAGCCATTAATGGGAGTGTGAGTCATGAGCCAAGGCATCTGGCCAGGTTCAATCAGGGGCTTCGTAATCGAGTCCGAAAAACTGTGGTTGGAGCAACCCTGTAAGAAAAAGCCTCTTTGAAACCATTCAATTCAATTTCAGCGTTTCCAATCCCACCTCCGTCGATGTGGGCAACATGGGATTCGACTTTTCGATGGTCATTCCTCCGCCAATGATCCACAGGACAAAGGCACAGGCGGTGATCATTCCAGCAGAGGTACCCTTCCAGTTGGCAATGGGCACCATCATGGCCAATATGAAACAGCCCAGCAAAGGACCCGAAGTGGCCGAAAACACAAGCAGCGAGGATTCAATGACTCCAGCCAACAAACCCACTCCGAATGCCACGCACATGATAATCAGGCCACAGATGACGGTGATCAGCTTGAGGATTCTCAGCTGTTGCTTGTCGGAGAGTCCTTTGAACTTGGGAAACTGCGAAATGAAGTCCTCCCAGCAAACAGTGGCCAGGGAGTTCAAGTTGGAGACCATCATGCTGTAAGAATTTTACAAATTAGTTAAGGCTTTTAAGAAATATTTGTTAGGGTATCTACCAAAGCGCTCCATTGAAGAGCGTGGCCATGAATATGCCTACAAATCCGGGCAAGAATCCAAGTTGATCCTCTACGAAAAAGGGCAGGATCTCATCGGGCTTCTTGATGTAGCCTTCCGCGTAGGGATCACAGTTGATGTAGGTGGAGTAGATGACCATGCCGGATAGCCAGGAGAGCGAAAAGAAGAGGAACACCAGGGGAACATTGGTGAGCATCACTCTGCAAAGTAAGAGCTTGGTTATATTTTAGCTTTTATTACAGTTTGGAGATCACTCACCGTCGCACTTGCTTTAAGGACTTCAGGCTGACGTAGCGCTGCATGAAGTTCTGCTGGCATCCAATCTGGGAAAGGGACATAAACAGCTGTCCCAGCCAGGCGGAGGTGGTATCCACCCGCACCGTCATGTCGCCGGTGAAGTTGAAGAAGTTGAGACGACCTGCGGAGTAGGCGAAATGGCAATGTACTCCCTATGGCAACTAGTTAAAGATTGAGCTGCAGGAGCAGCCGGAGCAGGTGGAGGGATTCCCAGGAGCCCGACGATTGCCGCACAATGACAGCCAACAACTCAAACCCGAGTGACAAACGCTCCGCCATCACACATTTATTACTGTCGTCATGCGAGGCTGCCATTTCCTACTCAGCTTCTCCTGCCCCCGCCCCGGATTCAGATGCCGCTGTTTTATGCCACTTTTATCATCATCATTTATGTGCATAATGAGCCGGCGCAGTAACAGAAACGGGAAGGGACGTGGCAGGAGGTACACGGGATTCGCAGTGGCATCCCACAATGGATGCCATTTTAATAGTCATCATTCGTCAGCACTACACTATAAGTGGTATGGTATGCGTGCAGGATACACATATCCTGACAGCCGGCTAATAAGCTGCTATGATCAATCGAAGCGAATCCCAGCCACAAACTAAAACTGATGGCTTACCGTTGTCCCGATTCAGTTGGTAGACCTTCTTCACGCCGCCCGTGGAAATGGTGCCCTGGATGCAGACGGCGATGGTGACAACCAAAATGGTCAGGGTCTGGATGACATCCGCGTTGATGGCCGCCTTCAGACCGCCCTAATGAGTGGAAAACACAAGGAATTTAAATATTTTCATCGTTAAATCGCTGGCATTCCCGAGCCGGATGCCCCCCAACTTACCATAATGGTGAAGAATATGCAAATGATGGCCATGCCCACGATGGAGGCCCAGTAGGGTATCCCAATCACCGTCGAGAGGGCCACGCTGGGTGTGTAAACGGTGATGCCCAGGTTGCAAATCTGCCTCACTATATAGGTGGCCGACGCCAGGCACCTGACCGTGCGGCTCTTGAACCTGCAAAATACCGGAGAACAGAGTTACAGGTGCGGGATTTAATCAAGCTCCTTCGACTGCCTTCTGCACTCGTCCTCCTATCCATTTATTTATTTTTATTAAACTTTTAATGGCGACTTGGCTCTTTCTCGAGCTAAGAATTTCGGAATTTATTTTTATTTTTAACCTCTTTTATGATTTACTACCCGCTGTAAAGAAGTTATGTGTGGCATCGGGTATGGGAGGGTTAAATTTACGACATGGGCGACAGAGAAAAACCTAAGAAAATTGGCGGGTCTGTAACTCGTTTTGATTGTTTTTATAGTTGGGCCAGGGCGCGGGCTCTAGCCTTTTATGTTCTTCTCGGGGTTGTAAAAATTTGTGTGTTAATTTGATGCGAAATGTGCGACAAGATGGGGAGCACGGCTTTTCAGGGGGTTCCCCTAATGATCGTTTAGTATGCGTTATGTGGGGGTCCGGGCGAATGTCTCAAGTGCCTTTCCACACGCACTGCCATGGAGAGAAAGGCAGTGCCCGGGGTCTATAATAAATACACTGCTTTACGTCCGTAATGCTTTGATTGGTGTTCCCAGCTTTAAGCTCATAAGGTTTGCAGTCCGTTTCGAAACTATAAAATAGTTTTAACATCCTGTGGAATCAAGTTCACTATCTCTGATTTAAGTGAAATTTATACGTGTTATATGGAGTGATTTAAAGGTTTTTGACCGCCCCAAGCTTGTTTGGATATTCAATTTCAATTTAATAGAATATTTAATATCTTAAAAAATCTATATTAAATTTTATATAGATCTCCTTAAGGGCTCGTTACGCACTGTGTGGGCTGTAATCCCAAGTAATTTCTCGTCGAACATCTAATCTGGCTGCATAATCCACTTTTCCCTGGCCCGACTCCGATTCGTCTCGTCCTTGTTCTCATCCTTTACACTTCTGCGTCTATGCTTGGCACTGCATGTGTGTGAGTCGGCCCACTAAATGATTAATTGCCCTTGGCCAATATTGATCTGGGCCGTGTTGCGGGCTGTCATCGGGCCCTATCTCCTCGGCCAATGAGCGATTGGCTCCAGGAGGCGCAGGTGTTGCTGGAGCGGGAATTAAATGTACATTTAGGCGGCGGGGAGAATGAGATCCCGGGGCTGTCTCTTTAATCGCCTTAATGCTCGGTTCATTATGAAGTGGGTTCGCTGCAATATGCACCACTGCACCACCAAGTATTAATTAACCAGGGGGTTAATGGCGGTGCTGCACTTTTGCCGTAAGCAAACATCGATTGGCATGTTTGTGGGACAGGCTTAACATATTTACCCGATCGACTTAACATTGTTGGCTGGGGCTTAAAGCGGTTTACATGACAACGTGTCGTATGCTTGATACACATTTTAATTGCGGCCCCGAAAGAGAGAAGTCTCGGCGGAAATCGGAAAATCCTGCAGAGGCCAGCCCGTAGGCCAGGCAGGCCAGCACACATAACTGGCCAGCCCAGCCGGACAGCCAAGGACACATGTATGACAATCGAATATGTGTTGATTGAATGGGCGTGGCAGTGGGATGATTCTCCGGGCTCTCCGGCTTGCTTGGTTGGCCAAACATTTATTTAGGCATTTTCTTGGGTTTTTCTTGTTTTTCCTAGGGCTGAGCTTGTTGTGGAAATTGATAAAGAAATATTATTGTAGGATACAATAACCCAACACAAGCCCGGACTACCAAACACACCCTGCCACACGGATAGAACATATTGTTGCTTGCGGTCAATTTTAGCCTGATATGTCAATTTAATATGATTTATGGGATTTATTGTTTTCGGTTGCCTTTCATTTCTGTAGCTGTTGCTGTGGCTGGCCCCTCGGCCTCTGCGAGTGTTTTTCTACGTTGTCTGATTGTGGCATTTGTTTCTCATTTAGCCTGTTAACATTGTGTTCATCACAATAAGTGCTCGGCTCGGCTTGGCTCGGTTCGGCTCGGCTTGGCCTGGCCTGGCCAAGGATCTCCCTTTCTGTCTGTCTGTCATTTCATTGGGCCCTGTGTGTGAGTAATGACCTGGAGGCTGTCACCGCCGTCCAGTTGATTGAACGATGTCCCAGTCCCAGGCTTTTGTTTTAGTTTAATTGATTTAACCGTTTGCCTCCATCCTGGCTCCCCCCGCCTGCGTAATTCACTTCGTTGAGTTGATTAAAGACATCCTGCGATGCGATTGTCGCTTAATAACTTTAAATGAAATGTAAGTGCCGCAAAGTATGCAATAATTGCTGCAACCATGCCAGCGGGTAAGCAATTACCAGCAAGGACACTTGCTCCCCCCGCACCAAGCTCACCGCACGCCCACAATCCACCCACAGGACAACGTCAATGACCACTAGAGGGTGTGAAATGGGCTTCCAGAAGAGAGAAGCCGGAGAAAGAGGGAGCAGCATGAGCAGGTCAGGGGGCTGCTCACCCATTAATTGAACTCCTGGTAGGCTCCTGGTAGGTATCTACGTACGTCCCATCTCGCATCTCCCACTGGCCACCCAGAATGAGGTCGGTCGGCTCCTGCTCGGACCCGGATCATTTATCATGGGAAAGCCGCTAAGCCAGTTTTGGGTGCCGGCGACAAAGGCATAAATTAATGGCAAATTTAATATGACGAGTGGTTTTGTACAATGGCCAGATAATCGCCGTTTAGACACCGCCCCGGGCAAGGGCGCTCCGAGTTAATTTTACAATCAAAGCCAATCTCTGCTCAAAGGCTCGGGCGAAAAGGGCGACATATTTGATTGCATTAAATGCCATGCATAAATAAACATAATCAGCCATGTGAAGTTGGTGTCCCGAGCTGAGTGCCGTCGCAGTGTTAAAAGCCGCCCACATCGACAGGGGGAAAAAGCCAAAGAAAAAAGAGAATCAAAGTTGAAAGGTATGATGTGACCTTAACGACTTCCAGGTACCCCAGAGGTTGTCAGTCAAAGATGAAAGCTAATATACATGGAGGAGAACTGAGATTTAAGGGAAAATATTAAAGAAGAGCTCCGAGTTTTATGCCTTAAAGTTGAAATTCTCTTAAATGTCCTTGTTTGTAATCCTCCTACTATCCTTTGCTGTCATAGCCCTTGTACAAGTATTTTTTATGACATGATTAGCTTAGTGCCAATATGCCCTCTCACTGTGATCCTGCCAGGGGCATATGTGTTGCTCCCAAACAACTTTGTTGTCTTTGAATTGCAAATCACGCTCTCACTTTGTAGCCCAGCGACGAAAACGACTTTATTTATGCGTATGCATGTCGCCCCAAAAAGCTCGACCTCTACCCTTTTCCCGCCTTTCCGCCTCCTCCACCCCACTAACCTTCCATCATCTCCACCTGCCGTCGAGTTATTTTTTCATTCCCTGGCACTTTGTTGGCTCCTTGTACTCGTAAATAAACCAGGAGGAGGAAGCCCAAATGCACTTTTTCCATTTGCTAAGTGCTAACAACTGTTCGCATTGATCTCTCCCGCTGCCCTGCCGTACACAAGGTTGATATCAATTTATTTACATGTAATTGCCACCCCATCTCCTAGCCCCTAGCCAGTAGCCACTAGCCACCAGTTCACCCAACACACAATAGATGGAATTATGCCGTAAGAACAAAGCCGAACTTTGCTTGACCATTGAACTCGATGGCCGGACAGCCAGATCTGTGTGGGGAAATCTGTGCGAGAGTCGGCCAACACTTGAGTTGGCAGCGAGTCAAGGGTCGCCCATCCCGAGCCATTCTATCCGCCCCCAATTTGAGTGGCAGACATCACTTGCGACAGCCGACTGACAAGTGAGAGAATCCATGACTTTGTGAGTGCATGTATGTGTGTGGCTGTGGGTGTGTATGTGGGTGTGGGTGTTGGCTGTGCGACAGTGTGTGTGGATGGATGTCTTGGGTTTTTTGTTTCGCAAGTTTTTCGGAAGGGGAGGAGCTGCGTGCCTGATGCTTGATCCTTGATGCCTGATGTTAGTGACAGGCAACAACACGCGCTATTTATAAACATTATGGCACAAACGAATTGTCATACAATTTGTCAACAGCCTCAGACCAAGTGGCTGCTTTGTTGGATTTCTTTGCTTTTTTGCCTCTGGTTTCCATACCCCTTAGTCTTAAAGTGTGCAAGGATATGTGTTGAGGCAACCTAAAGGAGTTTGCTTTTTGAAAAAAATATTTTAAGCCCTGTAATGTAAAAGTCAGCGCTAGGCAAAGTGTTTCAGTTACATGTCCTTTTTTCATTTCCGACTACTGGATGTCCTTTAGTTCCACTCTCCTCTTTTTTTTTTGAGCATTGTCATCGTGTTGCCTACGTCAAGGCTATTGTCTTTCTTCCATCTGGAGTGGGCGGCGAACATTTCTTCATTTGGCCTGACTGCCTGCTTGTTGGCCAAGTGGCTTTTGGCAATTTGTAGCATATTCACTTATCGGCCTCTGTGTGCGACCTAGACCCCAATCCCCCTCCAAGTCCTTGGCCCATCCGAAGTTCGGCCTATTTTGATGAAGTTGTATGCATAAACATGTCGCGGGCGCCAGTTGCGATGACAAGCGACAATGAGGCATCCAAATGCTGTGCTCGCAACTTTCTGGGGCAACATTTGGCCATGTAGCGTCTTCCCAGTCCCCCGCCATCAACCCTTTTTTTGCCTTGGATGGATCTCTTTTTTTCCAGTCTTTACTTTCGCCAAAGGACTAAGCCAATTGACAAGGATTGATGAAGTCGCTTGTCTCGTTGGCTGGCCAATTAGTTAGAGTGTTAAAGCCTCGCACCAAAATTATGGTATATTTTATAAAAATCACTTTATCCATCACTGAATTAGGCATTATTTTAAATTGGGCAATTGTGATTAGATAGGTTTATTTTTTGGCCCAAATCCAGCTAGGATTAATCGAATTCAACTACTCATTGTAGAAACAAACTAAATATAGATTAGTCATCGATTTTGTCATTAATATTACTTCGACGGCCCTAAAGTCCTTCGTGTGTTTCACTTTGTTTTATGCTAATTTACAAATTACCCCTGTTCTGGCCTAGGAAAACATTTAAATAATTTGTCAATTCTGCACAGCTTTCACTTTCGCTACTTTCCCTGGCCCTTCTCCGCACTCTTCCCTATTAGCCAAAAAATGTTGCCAATGGACGGCACATGCCAATTAAATTTCAATCAAATTATGCTCCGCACCCCAGACGCCGCCGACTCTGTTTGTCTTGTCAGTTTTTGCAATTAATTGAATTCTGTTGTCGAAACTGCAAAACATTTGATAACAAATTTGTTAACTAATTTCGAACTTAAAAAACAATTAGGCCCACGAGGCGACAACTTGCGACAGATGGAGGAGACAGTGGCGCTGTGGCGGAACTGACGACAACTGGGCGATAGCATCCGCGACGGAGTCCGAGTCCTGCTCCGGCAGGGCAAGGACGAATCTATAGATTATTTGCTCTGTCGGCTCTGCTTTTGTTTGGCCATTTGTTAGCGTCTCATTGTTGCTGCTTCTGTTGTTCTGTTCTGTTTTTTTTTTAATGTAATTCAAATTTATTTAGCAACGCGGCACAAGTTGCACCGCGGACAGAATCAGCATCAGCATCAGAAACAGAACCTAAACCTGAGCTGGATCCTGGCTGTGTCCTGCTTAGTTTCATTTGGCCTCCTTAATGAAGAATAAAATTGTGTGCGCTTCGGCGATAAGGGAAGCAGGAGCGGCTGTTGCGACACTGCGACTCATTTGGCGAAATTAAAATGAATGTTTAAATAACAATTTCCCTGTTGCCGCTTCGTTTCTTGCTAATTAAACGATGTGGCGCTCAAGGGAGTGACTCTCCTCCTCCTTCCCTACTGCGTGGGAACTTTGTTTGTTCTGTCTGTCTCGGACTCACCTGAGATCGATGTACTGATAGACGGAGGTGATGCCCAGGTTGAAGTAGACTGGCACGAACATGAAGCACACAATCGGGTAGGCACTCATCATGCCATAGATGATCTCCCACATGGCAGAACCACGATAGTACAGCTCACTGGGATAGCCTACATAATAATAGTAATATTTCATATTGATTTGTTGGGCAGAGAAAATAATCAAGCTTACCCAGGACAGATCGAACTCCTAGTGTTCCTCGAGCTATGGAAATCATCACAGCTACGATCGAAACACCGCCGGTGGCGAAAACATAATCGGCCTTGCTGCGCTCCTTTTTTTTGCCGAAAATTCGTTTCCAAAGCGGCCCCAAGACGGTGATGGCTATAAACAGGACGAACATCAGATAATCCCAGCCCAGAGTACTCAGGTCCTTGGCCATGTTGCTGCGGCTGCTGTTGGGAAGATGCAACAAAAAAAAAGCCGAGATGTGAAAAAAAAATCAAAATTCAAGTTGGTGACCGGCAAAAAACAAACACAATCTCTTCAACTTTTCAGGAAAACTGGGGCTGACGGCATGGGGGCTTTTAGGTGAGATGTGAGCTGGATAAAACGCTTTCCAGCACAGTTGAGCATGTGCATGTTAGTCACGCTCGGTGGACATAATGCCAACTGAGAGCTCCTCCGTGTCCCTGCCCGGCGGAGCAGGAAACTTGGGCCACATTGTTGCATATCCGTTGGAGGGTGCTGCGGTTGCCTGCACCCATCATAACAGATGCACTGCCAGCACCCTTGGCCGCCCAATTTCCCAACTTCGCCCACTTAGGGCCAAGTCAAATGAGCGGCAAAAAACAGCTACTGTACCGAACTTTCACCAAGAAAGGCCAACACTGGGCAGATATTCTTAGAGCGGTTTTTATACTTAGAAACTTCTACTTTTACCATATAAGTATTATAATGCCTCTTTGGAATATGAAGCTTCTCCTAAATTGTTAGATGTTTAATATAAAAATTACGATTTGTCCATTTTTTCTCACTGTACCTAAGCAAAGGAAATTTACAGTTATGGACTCACGCTCTGACATTTGTGTGGCGTTCTTCCAAAGCGACTTTTTACTGTACTTTGTTTCTGGCTGGGAGGGTGTGTGTTAGCCGAGGTAAGAAGTCAGCTTAAGTGCGACTTGCCTGCGACTTTGTGTTTTTATAGCAAAGCCAAACTGTTGAGTCGCCTTGTGATGTGGACCCAAAAACGAAAAGGATATAGGATTTGGCTCACCCCTCACCTGATTCCGGGGCCCTGGTTTCCCAGTTTCCCAAATAGTTGCCAAGACTTCAAAGAAAAACTTTTAAGGACAAAGGGGGAAAACTAATTGGAACAAATGTTCCATTGGCTTATAAGTTTGGGCTTGGCAGTTATTTTTAGCTCAAACGCCAGACCCAATACCAGTTTTTATATTGTCAATGGAAGAGTTGGAATTATTCAAGAGCTCTCTATGAATTGAAAGATAGTTTCCCGGGAAACCCCGCGATCTTCAATAGCCAACTGAGGATGATTAATTTATAGTGGAACCTTGCTGGACTGTGTCATTTATAAAACAAATAGTCGTTGATTTAATTTTGTTTTGCAAATTATCTCATTAAAAAGCAGCAAGTCACGTGGTCGGTTCAGCTGTTCCATTTGCAAAATAAATGTCTGGCTGTCTGATGCCTTTTATATTAAAATTTGTTCAGTCTTTAAGACTACAATTCCGCAAGTCACCGATAAAGTTCGGAGCTCCCTCCCAGTCATGTCATTAAATATAATGTATTGCTGGTCAAATCCCGCATTACCCATACGCCCCATTGCCCCGAGCTGGTCAACTGCTTTTTTCAAGTGTCATCCGGTGGTCATCATCTCGGTCGTTCCGTTCAACTAATTGACAACATTTAGCATGCAGTTTCGCTTTTTCGCCCCGTTCTTGGCCCTCCCGGCCCCACAGTCGTTTGGCTTTTATCTGACATGCTGTCTGGCTTTTGTTTTGCCTGGTTCTGTCAAAACTATTAGTCATGTTGTTTTTGCCCGAGCTTAGCTTTGTTTAAAGCACAGCTGCCATGTCAGTCGCCTGACAGTGGCAGCAGTGGCGGCAATCCAGGAGCCGGGAGCCAGGAGCCTGGTCACCTAGCCAGCTTTCTCATCTTTGTCCCTTCGCTTTTTTGGCCAAGTGATAAGCCAGGGCAGACAAAGGACACGAATAGCAGGAGCTACCGGAGCCAGGAGTCAGGTCGGACAATTCCGAGGGTCCTGGCCCCCCTCCCGGAGCTATTGTGCGTGCCAGGTTGTGTGCAAAACGTTATTTTCTGCTTGCTGAGCTTAAGCAAATTATCCATGATCCTTACGAGAGTGCCACCTGCACTCCACATGCTGACATGCCGGAGTAATACTTGAGTTTCATGCATTTTTTAAAGTACATAAGTCGGGGCATAAAGTTTACACACTTAATATTTATAATAATATTCATGCAGGAAAATATCTTTTTGGATTTTATGAAATCATTGATATCTCAAAAAACTACTACCTTAAATGGAACTCAGTTGCTTGGAGAAATCCACAAACTGTTTATTTTCAAGTGTATCCAATATATCCTTTGATGTGTGGCAGAAACTTAATGTGGCCACAAAATGTCCAATAGACAGCGTCGACAATTTGCGAACATTTGCATCAAATATGTATGTAAAATCCTGGCCAGAAAAAAACTGCCAGACCAACTGACAAAATCACTAGGAAATCTAGAAGCCAAAAGAAGCAGGGACTAAGCCACACGTATGCATAAGTTAGTAGGTGGGCGTGGTCGCCCCTTCCGGATTAAGCCGGCACTTGAAAGTTTTGGCCCGGGCTCACACACAATAAAAGTGGCAGCCAAGATGGGCCCAGCGATGGAATGAGGGAGGGAAGCTGTCGCCATATTCTGCCACTTGCAGTTAATATTCATGCAGTTCTCTTTTTTGGAAAAATTATACAAAAGTTGGCGACATGTGTGTGGGAGGGGGAGTGGGAGTGGCAGTGCGAGGATGTGGAGGAGTCTTCGATGCCAAGCATCATAAATTATAAAGCAGCTTGAAGGAGGAACAACAAAAGCAACAAGCGTCCCAGCCGTTGACATGTCCTGGCCCGAGTCCTGGCATTTTCACGTGTGTGTATTTGGGTTTCAGTTGCGTGTGTGTGGTGTGTGTGTGTGTGTGTGTGCGCCACTGGCAGCCACAATGGAAAGTTATTAAAAATAAAAACCCGGCAAAACTGAAGACCGCGTAAGCGCTTGACTTAACTTCCCGAGCTGCAGACCTCTCCTTGGCCCGGGCGGAAGGAGATTTATGACTCTCATGAAATATTCAACATGTTTCTGATAGCCCGAGCCGAAAATCTGCCACGATAATGCGCCAAGATCGTCAGACAATGAAACACATATCAAAAACACATTTGCGCTGGAAACCGACTCCCAAGGCTGGGGCAGAGAAAGAAAAAATGCAAGGATTGCCGAGCAAACAAAATAGGAGCCGCTGCTGAACTTAATTTGCCATTTAATGGCCTGCAGTGCCATGCCAGCTGACAAATTGAAAGTGTAATTTAGCCAAAGTGCAGGCCCGGCATTGGCCAGGAGCCAACTATGGCCAGCCAGTCCCTTTTTTCGAGACTCAGAACGTATGTAAAACTTTCATTCCTGCGCTACATTGCAGAACTTGGCCGGAGAAAGGCGCGGCACCTGTTCTGTTGATGATCGGGAATTGCCAGGATAATTATGCATGGGGAAATTACAATACAATGACACATTGTTGCATATGCAGATGCGCTCGTACAGGAGCCACTTGTGCGGCGCACTCAATTTATGGGGCACTTCAACTTGAAGTTTATGCGCGCGGCTTGCGAGTTGCAACATAGTTGCATGCATTTCATGGTAGTGCCCCAAAGTTTCCCTTCCCCCACTGCATTTGCTAATTAATGCACTGGCAAAGTCAAGCTTCCAGTTCCAGGGGGAGCTTTTCGGCGGGGGCGTGGCAATCAAACTTTTATGTGACAGATTTTTCGGTCTAAGGATGCAACTTCTGCGGCCGTTAAAGGGAATCGCAAAGTGCAAAATGTTGTTCCAATTTTAGGGGATCTCTTAATGCCTTTATTATTACCTTTTTGGGAAAGAAGTTTGGCGAACTGCTTCAATTTATATGCCATTTTGGGGAAAATGTTTTCCTGAAACTCTATCAAAAGATATTTTCTGTACACATAGGACATACAAATAATTATACCTATCGCAGACTTTTTCTCTTTGTGTACTTAGGAAATTGCAGTCAAGTGAAGTGACTGCGTTTCACTTTTTTGTTCTTCGCTGAAACGTTTCAATTTTTTGTGTTGGTTTTGCGCTGAAAACTTTGGTCGGTTCATCTTCTTCATTTTTGCTGCTCGGCTGCTAAAAGTTGTTAAATACAAAAGTTTGCCACTTAATACCAGTTCGAGTAATGAAATACGAGTCAAACTGTAAGCAGCGATCCCAGTTCCTGTTCCCCATCCAGTTCTGCCCAGTTCTGTTCTGTTCACTTCCTTCCCCTTTGAATCCTTCCAGCAAATTGAAGTTGAAGCATGCGGTTGGCAAACTTCTTCCTGCCATTCGCCAACATGCAACTGTTCTCGACTATCCGAGTCACCATCCCAACCCACACCAAATACCACAGGGTGGGGCATGCCTCCTCGATTGCATTTGGCAATTGTTTGTTTAGCTTTAACCGCTCGACGCTTTACACATGTTCGCCCTGCTCCCTAGGGCCCTTTGACCCGAGAATTTTGTGCGAAACTTTAGTTTGATTTCTTCTCGACCACATTCGCCTTGGCCAAGCTTAATGAGAAAAGTCATCGGGGGCGTGGCAGTGGCAGTGGCAGTGGAGGTCCTTCGGCTTTCGTTTGGCTTGCACTTTCGAGGCAGGTCAAAGTCATTTATCAAGCGATGCCCGAAAAATAAATACTCGACTTAAGTTGCCGCTTATTTATCGTTCGCTGACCGTACGTTGTTGCCACCAGACGTAACGAAAATAATGTCAATTTTTCAACTAGTCCCCCATCCGCTCGCCCTCTTCTGGATGGGGTTAAACTTTCAATTGCGATCATTTATAACGGAGCGGGGATTGGTGGAGAGTGGTATCAAAATCCCCTCCATCCTGTGCTGACATTTCTCTTTCGCTTTGGAAAACATAATTTTCCGCGGACATTTTTATAATTTATTTGCCGAGCATGACTTTTGCAAAAAAAGCGCGCGAACAAATTCAAGCAAAAAGAACACTTCCACGCACTTTGTGAATTTCGCGAAAGTTTTAACAAAAGTGACAATTGCAACTTGTTGTTCCCTGTCATTGTGGCCCTGTCGCATTTCAAAGTACAACTTTCCGCTTTACAAGTTGTCCTGTCAAACAATTAGGCAGCCTTCTTTCTTCAAAACTTCGCCGAGTTCCATTTTTGTGTACTCTCTTCAGTGGTGGCAGCAATGATAATGGACTTTTTGGTACGGGAAATATTATTAAACGGTAAATAATCTAAAAAAAACAGTTTCTTGATAAAGCAGAACATACTACAGTGTTTAAGAATATTGATTTTTGTTTAAATATTTAATCGGGCAACAAAATACCCTTATACAGCTAATTTTAAAAAACTTTCTACCGTAAAATAGTGAAAACTTTTTCTTGGCCATGGCTAAGATGACAGGACAGCCACTCTTGTCCTGGAGCCGTGCTCACAGCTTAAGTAATTTGTTGGTCGCTGAAAAGTATGCTAAAAAAAAGAGCAACCAGAGTGTCGGGAAACCGGGAATGAAGTCGGCAAGGAATTAAAGCGGCCGCCAGCCAGCCACTTGCCAGTCGCCACATGCTGTTAATTTGATCAACATCAACCCGGGCACTAAACCGGCGACTTCATCCCGGCAATTTAGTGGTCAACCCCCAGGGATGAGCCCAGGGAACTGGCAAGGGGACAGGAAAGGGGCATAGAGCGAGCATCTAGGGCAGCTCGGTAGCTAATGCTCGGTTTTGCGTTGCAAGTTGCGTTGTCGCAAGTTGCGATAGCATGCACAACTAATTTCACGTTGTCGCCACTTTCATGTCCAGAACCAGGCACCCAAAGCACTCGACACCATCCAGTGGGCACCCGCAGGGAGAGCTGCTTCTCCCCTCTTTTCCAATGTCCTTTTTTACGCTTCTCTTTTTCCTTCCTTTTCGCATTGCCATGCCCTAACAAAGTTTTCATTACGCGTCCTGCGAAAAGTTCTCTGGAAGCCTTTTCCTCTCCCCGGAAAACTCTGTGTCTCCGGTTTCCACCTGCCTCGGCAACAATGGCCTGCGGTTTCTTTTCATTTTGGTTTCTCGGTTATTTTTTCTGTGTTCGCATTTTACAAATAATTGGGTTAGTTAGTCTCCGGGTGCAATGTCTGTTGGCCAATTTTTTTCCTTCGCTTTCTGCTTTCTGCCTTCTGCCACCCCTTTAACACTTTCAGCTCCTGGTGAGACATTAGCTCATTGCTGGTCACCCACCTGTGGCTGTGGATGAGTTATTCCAGTGAACGGAGGAGTGGTTTTAATTATAAACCAATATTTATAGTCCCAGAATGCGATGCACATTTGTTTAAATATTAAATAAGCGTTTAACAGGTCTAAGCAAATATTATATAATTAAAAATGTTAATTTTTTTATTGGAATACTAATTTTATGTGATTTTGATTGCCTCCTTTTTAGTTGTTTATCTTTGGTAAAAAACGATTATAAAATATGGTTGACTGACACAGTGGAATCCTTTCGGGCACATAAATTTGTATTCAAGCGAGTCCTGTCAAAGGCTAAACAAACGACGGTTTGTCTTGTATTCGCCCCACAATACCCCTGCACCTGAAAGGAAAGCCACTAATCATCGTTTAAAAAGCTACCACTTGACATCCAGCCAGCACCTGTCCGGCTAATTGAACTAATGAAATGCCCTTGCAGGTCCTGCCCAGGTCCCAGGTAGCCTGGCGAGATTGTGGAAATTAAAAAGCTTGTTTCAGGCTCTTTGTTTGAACAAAGGCTGTTGATAATAAATTAGACTGGATACATTTTTGTCACCATGGAAATGCTACAAATGGATATTTATGGCTGCTGCACCTGCCCCTTTGGGCGCAAACTATTTTCACCTTTCTCAGGTGGGCCCCACACACACACACACATGCACAGTGTCCTTCCCCTTAGTGGCCACGTGCTGGCGATTTGTTCCAGTGACCGGGTTATCTTTGGGATCCAAGGGCTCTTTATGGGCAATCGGGGATATAATGTTGTTGTCCAGTCTGGTTAATTACATATTTATGTAATGAGTGTGCATATGGCAACAACTTAGTTATTTATTGATGTTTAAACTCAGGCAGATCCTTTAAAATGTCCTTCGATTGCCGGAGGACTTTGTGTCGGCTTTTCGACTCTTATGCATATTTCAGAACATCTTAGCTTAACGTGGACTTTCATAGGCTTTTAATATTTTATTATTTGTTTGTTCATTTGTGGAAGTTAAAGGAAATACAAGTATTGACACTATCTATTCGAAATGGTCTGTGAAAAATGTAATTTAAGTTAAGTGGTCTAATGTCACAGTAAAGTGGCTGTGAAAATGCGAAAAAGGCATCCAGGTAATTTGCTGCTCTTGATGTATTTCATATTTTTTCTTGATGCACAAAGAATAGCTGAGCATAATGTTTTCGCAGTTAAAATTGCTTTGACCTGTTGCCATTTTGGATTTTCAATTAACTCGGATAAACCTTGTTTGGGGCAGCAGCTCGATCTTTGATGGCCACAGGATGACGCTGTCAATGTCAGTTATTAAAAGATAAATTCACTTAGACGGAGCATAAAAAAAAATTAGCTCTAGCTCATCCGGTGGACCCTGACAGGACGAGAGGGAGGTGATGCTGGTGCAGGATATGCAGGAGATGCAGGAGACCCATACCAACACGACAATGTTGCCGGCGGGTTAGAAATTCTGTAGAGCAGTGGGTGGACCTGATAGCGTTGCACAAATTGTTTTGCTGGCAGCGTCAACTTTATGCTGGCAACAATGTAATTTATTTAATTTCCCCCATCCCCCTGGTGCCTCTAAATTTTTTGCACGCTGCAGAGCAATTTTGAACCCTACTGGCAACAGTTGCTAAGCATTTGAGCGTTTGAGTTGATTTCATTTGAATTTATGCAAAATTGTCAGTTTCAGAGTTTCGGAATGCGTGTTATCCTGCGTTGGTGTTGTCCTTCGCGATGTGCCTTCGGCGATGCGGGAAGCAAACTCGAGAATTATAATTTCAAATGATTGTGCGTACAATCAGTTGTAATTAGCATATTTAATTATATCGCGCTCATAAATATTCATGAGTCACAAATTGCAGCTAACCGGAGGGCCAAGTGCGCCGACAAGCCAAGAGAGCGCGAACACTTATGGAGGACAGTCGGGATGAAAGACATAAAGGCTTGAAAGGACCCTTCCGAAATGATTGATCTATGCATGGGTTGATTGATTGATTGAGGGCCATTGCCGGTAGCCGGAAGAGCCCTGCACAGTTGCAAGTGGCAACAAAGCAAACAAACAGCCGGAAAATAAAACGTGCAAGGACCAACAATTGTGCAAACACTATCAATACGCAATTAATGTCATGTAATCGATATTTACAGATAAATACGACTCGCTCGTCCTCAACTACTATTACCCTTCCTGTCCACATTTTATCAGCTTAATTGACAGGAAAATATTCCAGCTGGGAGCCGTGTGGGGGGCGGCAATTAGTTATTGTCTGCACTTCAGTGCAAACGCCACTTTTCGTATCGTGTGACACTTTAAATCGATAATGCATTATTACCTAGACAGCCATTACTCATACGCCGTGTCTGACAGGCGTATATGCTGGGGGTTGTGGGCTGGTCGTCTGGTGGGGGGGTTTGGCTGGTGGGATTGTGAGCCAGTGCGCTTCATTCATAATTAAAGGCAATTAGTTTTGGGGCCGGCTGCAACAGTTTGCGGCAGCCAGATACCACATGCTGCAATCGGTAATTTGGCAAATTGTTTTCGACAGTGTGTTCGCCAAAATGGAAATTAATTCGGCCTCCCCAAAAAGTAGGCAACATGAAATTAGACAGCACAGTCCTGGCTCCGCTCAGGATTGGACACAAGTTAATTTACATTTGTGCCAAGCCAGCTGAAGCTCCGCATAATCGTTAGATTATGCTGCTGCATCAGCTCAGCTCAGCTCTCACAGTGCCAACAATAACAATCACTTAATAACTTGGCCCAAACTGTAACAGCAATTACATGACCAACTGGAGGACAAAAGGACATGGCACGACAGACCGGGTGGTGGAGTGGCAGTGGCAGGGGGCGGAACAGAGCAAGGAGTAGGAGTCACAGCCAGTAACAATGGCGAAAAGGACAAAGTAAACATGCTTGGTAGCAGCTTGTCCGGCAACAATGTCGCAAAAATTTTACTTGTCTTGATTGACAGCAACAGCTAAAACAACTACAGCAACTACAATTTTGTTCTCTTGTTCCTGTTGCAAATACACTTGGAAAAATTAATCCTTAAGATACATTAATGAGTTTGTACGTGTCTCTATGTGGCTGCAACTTACACAGAATGCCTTTGGAAGCTAAAGAGAAGTAAAAGGATTTATTTTCTCTGTATATGAGCTGGCTTCGTCCCCCAAAAAGTTGCCACATCATTTATTAGCCAACGGTTAGCGTGAGTGGGAGAAACATCTTGTGTTCTGGAGCTCTTGAAACGCTGTCCTTTGTCATAACTGAGGCAGCTTACTTAGCCTGCTTACACTCCGGGGCTCTGCAGGACCCTTAAGTCAGCCAACTGGCCGCATACGTAACGAACTCAAATGAAGTCGCTCGAAAGTGAATCAATTTGCATAGAGTTTATGCTGAGGCTTCTCGGCAGTCTGTGTTGTCTACTTGCCGAGAACTCATTAAGAACATTGTCTGGCAACTTCCGAGTGTTAGGTAAAGCTTCCGCCCTGGAAGCTGTAACAACACTTGCACTGAACAGTCGAAACGACAAATTTACATATGGCTCTGTGGCAGTGTGTGTGGCTTACTCGGGAAGCAGCACTCGACTCGGCGGATAGTCATATTCCACGGCGTTAAGCATTGAATGGCTTAGACTTATGACACCGATCACGGTCGGAATGAAACTGGGCAAAAATAAAAAAAGCTGAATGCCAAAATATACATTATACAGGGTTAAAACAAAAGTTAAACACAAACAAAAAGAATAAAAACGAAGCTAGGTCACAGCTGTTTAAACTTTAAACGCTCCACATTAAACTTAATATCCATATGTTTCAACTCACGTGAAGTAATTCGAAGAGTCCTCAAATGGAATACGGAAAAGAAAGTTGATTGGATTAAGTTGACCAGTGCTAGTGTCCGACCTCGTCGAAGAACTGGGTGAAAATGCAAGCACCTAGTGGCCCTGTGGACCTTATTTATATGCCAAGAGCCAGATTATCAATTTACGTAGAACCAAAGGCCAAAGCAAATACTAGGCTGTCGGCTGTTTCGGCAGGTGTTTTTTTCCGCAGATCGTGCTAGGCAGCCACTTGGGCCGGAGTGGGTGCGGGGGCTGCTGAGATACTCAAAATATTGAGTTAAACGGAATCTCGGCAGACACAAATGTTTGCCAGACAATAAAATCATATAATTATTTAACGTCGGTGGAGGGCGATAAGTTGACGGGCAGACCTCTGGCTGGGTGGGAAGTTGCCTCGACCTAGAGCACTTAATCGGAAGTGTTTTCTCAGACGCAGTTGAGAATTTTATCTAAATGAGCCATAATTCACTGGCTTGTTCCAGCTAACTAATTACTAGTTGTGAATTTACAAAGCTGGGGGAAAATACTGGGGCACACAGCCAGGAACCGGGAGCTTGTTTGGCTGTTTCTTTCTTTTACGACTGCAGTCGTGATTAACTTCGTTTGCATGAAATATGTGGGATGGCTCGGACACATCCTGGAGGCCGTGGCAAGGAGATTTTACAGCGATGTAAAGTGTAATTTATTGCCAGCACTTGGTTATTTAATGAGGCATAATTTTCATTTGCCACAAAAAACTTTGCGACTTCGGGAGACCACACAAATTTCAAGTTCATATTTTGAGCTCTTCCGAGTGGCTTTAGATTTGGCTTTTGGATTTCTGCATCGGCATCAGGTTGTGTGTGTTGTGCCATCTGCTTCATAAATTTTCATTTGGCTGAAATCATAAAGTGAAAAAAAGGAGGCCGTTTAAGTATATCCCGAGTCCCCGGAATTGTGGGTTGGATTTGGTGTTGTGTTAGCGGCAGCAGATTTAATTTATGTTTCATTATTCACACCAAAGCCCGGCAATCGCCAAAAGGTGCTCCCGACGCCCTTTTCAACAAGTGTGGTGGGTATGTGTATGTCCTGTGGGTGGTCGGGGGTTTATGTGCCTATAAATATGCAAAATTTATGCGGATACTGTTGCTGGCTGGTTTCCCGGCTTATCCAAAACAAAAATGTAAAGCAAAATTTTCCTTCTCCACATGGCTAACTAATTGAAATATACGCTGAAGCACTTTTTTCCATAGTATTTATTAATTTATGCCTTCAGTTTACTGCTTGAATCTTAAGGGTTCTATTGACTTTGCAGATTGATTCCCAAGGATATTACTTAAAATAAAATAAAATGCGTATATGTGGGGAATAAAAAGATTTTCAAAGTTAGTCGAGCTTATGATTTTAAATTTTTAATCGAATAACAAACTGTATTTATGTTTTAAATCGGGTTTTCGTCAATCTTGTTGCACACCAAACAATATTTACTTGAGCCTGCCAAGTGCAAATGTTAGCTTTAATAAAGTGAAAGCATTCTGTATTAAATGCAAGTTAATTTAAACAGAATCGGTGCAGCCTGTTGTTTGCTCACTTCTTAAATATTCATCGGGAAAATCGTATCAAAAATTCATAGGGTTTTTGCAAAAATATCTCCAATTCATAGCCGCATATTTTTGTTGTCCTTGTTTTTATTTATGCCTCAGTTTTTACACTGTTTTCTCTGTTTTTTTTTCTGCATTATTATTATTTATTTTTTGTTCTCCATGGACGAGTTTCGACCAGAAACTGCGACGGCTGAAGAGCTGCATTTTCACAGAACCACACAAATCAATTTGCAATTGCGCTCATTGTGAAAATGCGAATGAAAACGTTTTTATTACAATAGTTTTGATGCGGTTTTTATTTATTTACCACAATAGCAACAACAGCGTAGCCCGATTTCGCCTGAATGCATTTCAGTGACTAGTTGCTGTTCTTTTTTAGTTGAATTTCAGCATCTGTTGAATTTTTCATATAATTTCTTGCTTAAACAGCGCCTCGATGTTTTCACCTGTTTTTGTAAAGATTTTGTGAGCTTGATTTCGCCCAATTGCCCTGGAATAAGTATACAAATTGTCAATTGTGATGAATTCCTAACCCAGTGCCACTGGATTGTTTGAATTATTAACGAGTTTGGCGAGTTAAAATGCAATATTCCAGACAATTAAATCATGATAAAGCAATTAAATCGACTGTTTTGCTTCCACGATTAATTCAATTCGAGCCCTCTAACTTAAAGAGGCAACAAAAGCCGACTTGGCCTGAAATATTTATCAAATGCCATTAAAAAATTAACACATGATTCCCGTTTGTCGCTTGCCGTTCGGAGGCGACCCTCTGTAGTGCAGGCTCTAGGAGGAATCTCGGGAAACGCTCTCTCTGTTCAGCACTTACCTTTAATTAAATGATTTATGCTAATTTTGCGCCACGTTGCTAAGTTAATTAAATTCCAGCGGATGGCGGCGGTGGCGCCTCGCTCTCTGGAGCCTAGAGATGATTAACCTGCCTCTTGGCTGCCTCTGATGTGGCTATTGTACGGAGCGTTTGTTGTTTGCCACCTAATTGTTGGTATTATTACCATCGATTAGCCATGTCGGCATATTGAATGGATATTGTTCAGTGTTTAGTTATTTACCGACACTGATACAGCCACTATTAAAACCTGAGTGGGCAAATATTGACTGCTCCGGAGTCCGACTTGGACTACATTACGTACTTCAGGTGGTCTCACATTTTGATTCGAAGCCAAGTAGAGTTCAGAATTATATGTATTTATGAACGGCAGCTGACCACAGGCCGGCGAATTAAAGTAATCAAAAATGTCAGCCAAATTAAATCTATTTGCTGAACAGAGACAGAGACAACTTTTCAATTAGTTGAAACAAACAAAATGCCAGACAAAGGTATTAGTCACCCACCGATCCACCAGCAGCCAGCTCCTCCCAGCAGACCAGAAAACAATAAGCAATCAACCTGGTTTGCTGAGTGGTGCTATCTGGCCAAAACCATCAGCAGGCGGCAGCGGCAATCGACTATCAGCCATCAGGCATCTGCATTCTATTTGGTGTTTTTGCGTGTAAAATATCACACATTGAATATTCGAAATTCGAGTATTCGCCGGCACACCACCCGACTGCTGGAAATAATTTATAAAACAAACCGCCATTAAACCGCCATTTTTCAATGCAATTCACACAAAATTGCTCTTAATTTCAGATTAAAGTCTGCCAAATTGAGAAATTAAAATCAGTCTACTTCCTGGCTCATTAGCTTGATAGGAAATTAATTAGACAGTTCAAGTGTTTTTTTCCTGAAAAACTACTCCCATCTTAATTTTTAATCAATTTTGTGGTTTTGGGTCTTATCACTGATCGAAGATAAGTTGGTGCTTCGATTTGAATGAAATTTTGTGACTCATAAGTACCACTTCAAAGACTGCGAAAGCAGACGTTTTAGATTTAATTATTCGATTGGCAAATTAAAAATATTTAGTCAGGGTGCTTGACTTTTTGCCAAAAGCACTTTACCTATCATTTAAATTTTATTTTTGTATCAACTTATGTTCTGTTCTGCACTTGAGAAATTTTGATAGCAAACTATCTCGATCGACGAATCTGTTCTTCCCCCAAAGGTTTCTAATATCAGTCACTAATTTGATCTGTTTGTTAATTACCAAAACCAATCAGAATTTTATTTTGACGGGCCTGTTATCTCTGAGAGGAGTGCTAAAATTAAACAGCCTTAGAAAATAGAAAAGATACGCCGCTTCACGTGACCAATCGAGTCTGTTATTCAGATCGACCTGACATCTAAAAACCTGATGGCTTTCTAGAAAAACACTATAACAGGTGTTAGGAGTGCGGGCAGGTGGTTAGATATGACACTTGGGACAACAGACGTCAATGGGGAATCAAAAAAAAAACTTCAAATAACAATTCTGAGCAACAATATTTTGACTACGAAGACACACACTCGTAAAAGTCTCAAAACGTTTTTTCGCAATCGGCTTTTGTATTAAATGTTGAAATGTATTTATTCATGTTTAATATTTTTGCATCGTCTGAAATGATTAATATTTAAGTAAATAAGCTTATTAAGATAAAACCGTTCTAGCATCATTTATTATTTAAGAAGAATTGGGGAGTCATTAGGTTTTTATGATTACGAAGAAACTAAACGAGAGAAGCAGTCGGGACATTAAATGGAACGATTAATAGAAATCTCTTTTGAAACGAATAATATTTTCAAGCCAATATTTTGAAGATTGATTTAAAACTCGAGTTTTATATTTTAATTTCCATGTCTGGGATGAATAATTTTAGGTAAATAAAAGATCTATTGTGTAAGCGTTTTATCATGAATTTCCATTCACGTTTTTTGAGGCACTTTCGTTGCACAAGACCCTGATAAGGGAGCTTGCCTTATCTGTTCCGGAGACTTTATTGTTGATCTTCTCCGTGTTAAAGTTTCTAGGCAGCTGCAGTCAGCACATCTGTTAATTGTTTTATTTACATTCATCAACAAATTGAGTTCCCTTGTTTGGCGGCGGAGTGATTCTCGCACTTCTGGCCGAGAGCCAAACAAGCAAGTACTTGCGGCGTTCGCCGGGCATGGGCATTGTCATGGGCAGTTCCTGACCGCGATCCCGAAACGCCTACAGAACCCTCCCAAGGACCCGGCCGAGGCCAACTTTTAGTGGCAGCTGACTGGCTGTATTATTTGTTTGACGAGTGGAGTGCAGAACGCAGCATTGCACTTGAGTGATTGTGATATTGTGACACGCGTGCATGCTGTGCAGCAAATTAAGTGCCTCGTCTCGGCCACAAAAAACAACAATGAGCATAACATAGCTCAAGGGAACACACATCTGACAAGCAATTAAATTGCGTTGCCAGGAAAGGGATAAATTGGTAAATGCTGCATCAGGGTTTGGCTCTGCAGACTGCAGACGGGAGGCGGCAGACTGCAGATTTAATTGCGGCTCGGGCAGCATCTGGATCTGGTCCGTTCGGGTGGTGTTTACTCATTTTGCCACTCACCATACTCTTGCCACACTCTGACAGTTTCAATTTTCCATTTCTGGCACAATAAAAGTGTACTTTTCCATTCATTATTCATTATTTTAATGACTCCCACAATGATAGTGGGACAGACGCCAAAAAAAGGCTGCGAAACAATGCGATAAACATTAAAAATGATACAATTTAAAGTTTTTCTGCTTTTCTGTTTGTGAGTTGCGCAAATTTTAAAATTGAAAATGTTGATTATTTGCTTATTTAAAGATTACACCTTAATCTGTTTGTTCAATTTGGTTTTCCCAATCATAAACATGTGCACAATTATAGTCTGTTTTTTGTTTTATTGCCCGAATGATATAAAAACTTTTTTGTTTAACAATTTGTCATGTGATTCTTGTCTACGAAATTTTTAATACTTTTTTTTGGTGAATCCCCAACCCATTTCTCTGACTCAACCTCTCGGCCAGCTGTCTTAATATTTGTTTTATCTACCGACCGTGGGATATTTTGTCTCCTGCGACTGCCGAGCACGTGATCGCGAATAGGCGTTGGAAAAAGTTGGTGCATTGCACCACACTTTGAACATTGAACACGGATTATACAAATTATTTAGCATTTACTCGGGATTACCAGCGTATTAAAAGTGTAATTAATTTGTGTCTGTGTCAATGCACAGTCTGCTGTTAAATAATCAACCAATATCGACTGCGAAAACCGCACAGAACATACACGGCCGATGCGAAAATCTCTCAAAGGATAAAAGGACAAAGGCCAAAAGGAATTTGCAGCAATGCAGCAGCACAAAATGAGTATCAAATATTATGCATAAATAATTAAATGCATACATATACGAGAAACACACAATGCCTGGCCAGGAATAAGGCGTGGTCCTTGACTGTGCAGGGTACAGTGAACAGTGAGCAGTGGATACTGAGTACACCCGCTCATTATTTATTTCCATTGTATATGCATTTTCAGCGCCTACTGCCGGCTCCTGCAGAGATTTATGATCCGGCGGCCGCTTCTTGGGCCAAAAGGGGCAACGGACGGAGATTGACATAAATAAAATGGCTTGCTGGTTGGTTAGCCGGTTGTCGGTTGTTGGTTGTTGGTTGTTGGCTGTTGGCTGTTGGTTGGTCGCTTGTGGCCCGGTTTGGTCGGTTGGCTGGTCAAGGAGCATGAAAACAATTTCAGCCTGTTTCAGGACCGCCGCCGGACTGCTGGTCTGCCTGCTGCACTTACAACATCGGAGACAAATGCGAACACTTTCGAAAGATGAAAGTTCAATTCACTTCAAAGGCTTCTAGATATTTTCCATTGCATTCCAAATTTTAAAGAAGCAGTTTCTATACTTTCTTTACCATTTCAGAGTATGTATTATCTTCTTCAAGTATTTGTAAGTGTCATAATAGTTTAAACTCTCTGAAATACAGTACGCTTGCCTAGATACCTAGTAACTAAATTCTGTAATTTTTACACCTTATTTAAAATCTTATTTATATTTAGTGAAAAAGTCTCACACATCCAACTTATTCACTGGAAATCAAAAGAACAGGACACAAAATGTATCTGTGGCAATTTATGGGGCATGTTTTGGGCCCATGTCGAGAGCACTCACTCAGTGCAACAGCAACAAACAGAAGAAACAAAAAAAAACCATACAATAGCAACAAAAACAAAGAAGACAAAAACAACATACTTCCAGATGGCAAGAAAATGAAAATGGGGGCGTTTTCAGAACGTCCTGCTCGTTGTTGAGTTCATAAATAGCGATGTTGCATGCAACTTGAAGAGCGCCTCGGCTCAGTTCAGCTCTGGACTTGGCTTCAGCCTTAGGAGGTCTAATTTTTATGAGCATGTTGCGTGCAAGTCGAGGGCAGAGCTTGCAGCATACTCTAAGGCGTTCCCACACCCGCTCCTGATCTCGTGACGTCAGCCGGCAGGAAGTGGACTGACTGCAAGTTTCGCATTCAGTTTCAGTGTTTTGTGATTTAATGCCCAGCACGGGCATAATTTAAATTGCCTCATTCGTGCTTGGAGCATGTTCCTTTGCACTTGCCAAGCGAATTCAGTATACGCCTCGTGTGCCCGACAATCGAAAATTATGCCTCATAATGACAACACGAGGAAGAACACAAAATTGAATACAGCATTCGGAGTTCTATTCCGCCTGTTTTGGTCCTCTCAGTGCGTTGCATGTGGCATGTGGCTAGCAATTCGATCAGTTGCCAACGGCAAACGGCAATCACGATGGCCCCCCGCCAAATAGAGCAAAGCAAATGAGTGTCTGATAACTAGGGGGGAGTTTTAACTTTCAGCGAAACAAACTTTGCCACAAAACTATCAGCAACACTGCCACTTCATGGCTGTGGTTGTTTATTTTTACCATATTTGTAGAGTGCAGGCCAAGCAGCAGCAGAAGAAGTAGCTGGTGAAAAGAAAGCCAAATTTTGGACAGGATTTAATGGCACTTGGAGAAAATTCTTACATTAATAGTGATGTATCTAATGAATTATCCCATTAGAAGAGTTCAAGATCGATCAAATTTCTTAAGCCTTGAAGGCATATAGAGTACACAGAGTATCTTAACCCCGAAGTATCTTCTCAATTTAAACATAATTAAGTTTGAGGACAAGTATTTCTCGAGTGTAACTTTGGGGATTTCGGATTCCATTTCGCTCGACTTGGTCGGAACTTTCGGGCTGCTCTGCTCCCTGCTTGGCGTGTTGGCCAAAAACTGAAACTGGGAGAAGCCACAAGAAACTGTTTTCGGCTTCCGTCTGGCTTCCTTGGCTTCTGGGTTACCCACATCAGCCTGTCCATGCCATGCCACTTTTATTGATTACTTTGTTATGGATTTTTCTCCATTTCTCCTCGGGTCGAGTGGGCTTTGTGTATTGGACTGATTTGCAACACAAGCAATGCAACAAGGCCGGCGAGCTCCTCCTCTGATTGTGGCAATCAGGCAGCTGGCGAAAAGGGTGTGGAAAGTTTGTGCAATTTCATATTCAATATGAAGAGCTCTCGAACCGTAGAAGCTTAGTTGAATCCATCCATGAGGGAATTCAATTGCCGTATCAATTCCCAATTCCCAAAATTGAATTGCATTGCAGGGACACTTTTTAAAGCGACACTTTTTGGCCAATCGGTGTGCAATTAAAATGCGAGACATGACCGAGCTTATGATTAGAGAGAAAAAGATCGCCGCAATTTTATGCACGTAGCCGAGCGATTCAACTTCAAATAGCCGGAGCGCATTAGCCGGGAATAATATTCAGTCGGCGTCGCCGTCGTCGTCGTAGTCTTGCCAACAACAATTAGCCAGAAGTTGAAATGCGAAATGCGAGAGGCGACGACGCCGCCGTCGACGGTCGTTAAGACGGGTACTGGACCTGGAGCTGGGACTGGACTTGGCTCTGGGTCTCGAATTGGGCCTGCACTTAAGCACACTGACTGGATCTCAACTTTGGCCAAATGGAATTGAAATGACAAGACATTGTGGCCAGGGGAATGGGTGGAATGGGTTGGGCTGCTCGGCCACTGTCCAAAATCGGCAATCGAATAGGATTAAAATTCAATTGAAATTTATTGTGGGAATTTTTTGAAATTCAAATAAATGTAGAATAATCATTATCCTTATTTATGGCTTAGCTATAATAAATTTTAATCGGTAACATAACATAGTCAATAAATTTTGGGAGTGTTGAGTTAGAGTCCATAAATGCCAGTAAAAATATTTAAAAATGCACATCAGTTAGGAGGTTAAAGTGACACTACTCTATGGACTTTTGCTCTCCATTTAATGTTTTCTAAGATGTTGCCCCTTCAAACTTATAAAGACTATTTCTCTCAGTGTGGAGAGTCACACAACTGGAAAGGAGTGGATCGGAATGGCCTGTGATGCGAAATGGGATTGGGGGAATGGGATGTGATGCCCAGCTGGATGCCGCCTATTGGCCTGTTGTTGTCGCATTTATCACGGCTGTCCGATTGCGGGGGAACACCCCTTTCATTCCTCGTCAGCTCGGCACTCCGGCTCTGTTAACCAAGAACTTGCTGCAGGTCAAGTTACGGGGCGGGTGCGATGTAAAGTTTCATTTTAAAGCTGATTTCTGATTTCTGCATTCAGACCAAACTTAAGTAAATGGCACAGGTACATACGTCGTTTGTCCTGCGAGTGAGTGAGGTCAACGAACCATTTGCCTGTAAAGTGTATTCGTTCCTCCTCCTTTTTTTATTGAATTCCATTGATAAATGCTCCTTGCAACATGCATATGCCCGTGGCTGTTGCTCCTTTTCGGTCGCCTGTTGTTTGTTCGATGGCAATTCGATTTCTGATTGCATGCCGGTGCCATAAGTATGCTGTTATTTGTGCTGTGTGTACCTTTTAATCGACTTAAATCCAATTTGGGTCATATGCAATCATTGGCTCAAAGGTAACCGAACTCTCCGCCAAGTCGTTCAACTCTGTGTGAAATGTCTGCGAATTCTGCCATCGATCTGTATTGATTATCCAAAAAGGAAAAAACTAACATTCGAAACTCGTTTTTTAAGTATCTAGTTTATTTTGTTTTACGCTTTTATGACACCTTTTAGCCGGTCGCCGAAATCGATTTAAAAATAGTTAAGTCGCGTCATGTGATGCCAATTAATCAGCCGGCTGTTGGCGAAAGAGCCAGAAGTTGCTATTGGCTTTTTGGCCGACACGGTGTGGCCTAGTGCAATTATTAAGGTAAAGCATGTCCACTGCAGTAATCAGCGGTGTAAATTTACCTTGCCATATATACTATATTGCACGTGACTCACAAAAGTCGGGCTTAAGTATACTTAACACTGTTTACCAGCAGCACCGACTAAATAATCAAGCGAATAAACAGAGTTCGTATTTATCCAGGCCACTGGCTGAGGTGTCAATGTCAAGTACTTAAAACCTTAAAATAATCAGCTTAAGACAATATTTTTATTTTTAATATCATCGATGCAGTTTTCAGCGTTCTCTTTAAGTGTAAAAAGCGACAAGTTAATTTTGGTTGCGCTTGGAAAATCTATTTTCAGACTGGAAATCACTTGGCAGTTTCTACGCAACCGGTATCGGCTCAGTCACGTGGTTTGGCAATCGGGTTTGGTTTGTTTTTCCGACTAGTTGATACAGTGAGCATGTGATGTTTTTCCACTGCCTGATTGCAATGGAGGATTGTTGTAATGCTGCAGAGATAGCGCCCACACATGTACATACATATGTATATAGCCATTGGGTGCTCGTGACTGAAGGGAGTGGTCATTACCCTTGATAGATTATATAATTTTTATGAAATTTGAAAAGAAAGCTCTTAAAGAGCTTACAGTTTTGAAGCACCCCAAGTACTTATTGTAATTGTTTATTTAGACAAATAGTCTACGTTGCATGCTGAGAAAATATGTTAAAATGCATATACTAAAGAGTTGACTGAGTAAACAATGTGCAGCTCGCACCTCTTGCACTTGACACGCGATTTTTGTTGTCATGCTAATTGAATACTTTGTAAAATTATTGTAATCCGCATCGAGAAACAAGTGGGAAACACTTTTCATTCATGATTTCTTGGGATGTTAACTGTCTCGATGAAATATTCATGAATTATGCCCATCAGGTATACGTATGTTTATATTGAGGATTTGACTTCATTACACGGCTTGCGGTGTGGTCGCAGGTTGTGGTCGATGCGGTTGCAACGAAAATGTTATAGAAAACACTTGGAAAAAAAACTTTTAAATAAAAAGGAAATTAGAAAATTAAATTCAAAAAACTTTATCATTCCCTCTGTTTTATTATTTTTTGTTAATTTTGTTATTTTTTGTTAATTAAACAAATGAGTTCAAAATATGAACTTTATTCGGATTTTTCCCGTGGACTTGCTCTTATTATTTTGGGCAACACACGTTATTACCAGTTTGACAAAATGTCCGATGCGGGCACATGTTTAATTAGTCAATGTTTGTCACAAATCCTGACATATGAGCTTTTCAATCGTGGCAACTCATTTAAAACCGTCAGATGGCCTAGTCGCTGGTCGCCAGTGGCCGGTCGCTGGCGGCCAGAACTAAAAATAAAACCAATTTCAATTCCAATTCGAATTCCAATACATTGGCCACTCGGTTGACAGTTGTTTTTGCTTTGGCTGCTGTTATATACCCCTGTTGCAGTGGTAGTTGCACAAGAAATATCGTTGCATATTTCACGCCAACATTGCGCGAATATTTATCAAGTTACCCTAGTCTCCTAGTCCTCTCGCTCCTCGTTTTTTCCTTTTTAACAACAGCGTCTTTGCTGGAGGATAAAAAACGCAGGAGCAGACGATCCAGCCAGATGCGATGGCTGAGAGCCGCATGGGGCCGGGGAGGGGACAAAAAAATAGTTAAAATGTAGATTTATGCAAATGGGACGCATAGCGAACTCGCTCGCATCCTGTCCCAGCTCGCATTCTCTGTATGCCAATGTGTTAGTAGCCCGCCAGGCGATTTTCCCTTCCCCCTGCTAACCGTCTTTTTATTCCGGCTAACTCGTAAAATACCAGGGTATATTATGTTCGTACAGGTGTCGGTTTTTCTTCTAAAAGAGGTGTCTGTGCTGCTTTAAGTTTAATGTATTTTTGATCAGAGTTTAGGAGCCTAAACTAAAGTGGTAATTAGATTTAACAAAAAAACATAAAATTTATGGATAGAAATCTAACCTTTGTAAAAGCAAGATAAGGGGTTTGATGATTATAAATAGTACCGGGTATCATATTGTCTTGTATGCAACCTCAAGTATCCTTCGAGTCCCCCTGGCAGCTCAGCTTGCTTGCCAGTTGCCAGTTCGCTGCCTGCTGTCTGTCTGTCGCCCTGTCTGACTGTCTGGGTATTGAGTGTATTGCATTTAATATTTATTTGCTTTTATTTTTCCCTTTTCGTTCTGCCGCGCACATTTTTCTTTCCGAGCAGAGTAGCGAGCGGGTGGGGAGGCGCCCGAATGAAGGATAGAGAGATTCTGCATGGCCGTCAGGTGGAAAAGGAAAATTAAAAATGCAATTGCGATTAAAATTGCATGACAAACGCGTCGGCAAAAAGTGTTGCCAAAGGGGGTTTGCATGTTTAGCGCCCACGGCCCCCCCGGCACCGCTCTGGCGAACCTTCGCGGAACCACTCACTGATAAATAGTCGCATCCCCATCGCAGAGGGCCGTGCCGCTCCCGATTGTCCCATAAAAGAAGAGTGATTCACTTTGCAGTTGAATCACAGCAGCGGGCTTAATCCCACTTCTAAGTAAATCAATTCACACTTACCTCTATCAATCTTCAATGGAAAGTGTCACCAAATTTAATTAGCGCGGTGTCCGTTACGTCTAGTGAGCCGAAAAAGAAGGTGAAGAAGTTTGATCTGTTAATTAGCACGACATAAAAATACTTTTAGCCAAAAATAATCGTATTTGTGGAAATTTCACCAGAGACACAATCCCTCATGCATATCCGCAATCATTGTTACAATAAAATCATTTTTCAGCCGCATTTATTTATACATATTTCTTCATCTGTTTACGAGTCCCACCAGCTGGCTATCTGCCCAGTTTCTCCTTCGTAGAATTTAATTCTTGTGGCAATGGCCGCCACACGCGACACTCTCGAGTCCCCTGCCCCTGCATTCTCATTTTATAGATACATATTGTATCTGTATCTTTGTCGTTTGTGCATTAAGCGATTAAACAAAGCATGTGCACAGAGAACAAGGAACAACGACAAAATTTTAAAGACCTGACAGCGATATAGGAAAGTTAAATTCAAGGTAAAAAGTAAAGGTTTTAAGGTGGAAGGTTACATTTTTCATGAATTTAATAACATTTTAAAAGTATTTCTTTCAATCTAGCAAAATCTATGCGATTTTTTAGCCAAGTTTTTATGATCACTTTTAATGGTTCATAATTTTGGGAATGCTAATTCTGAAAACCATTTCCCTACCAAAAGTGTTTAGAAACGCGGCCAACAGCGATCACGTGACTGCAGAATGATTTGATAATTCAACCGGCGCCAAACGATACGCGTTTTTTTGTGTTTTTTAACTTTTTTGTTTTGATTCCGGTTTACGCTTTCTGTTTTCAGTTTTTTCTTCTTGGGGCGAACTGTGTGTGATTTTTATTTCGGCCTAGCACTCGTCACTTTTCGCGCACTTCTGGTCGGTCGGCTGGGGGACTGAATGTCAAATGGCTTGGCCGTTCGATGCTTATGCTTTATTTATAACAGCACTAATTAATTTTCACTCTTTCTGGCCGGCAGGGCGGGGCTGGGCTGCTGAAAATACGATTGTGATTGGGGGATAAGCCATCAGCCGACCGACAGACCGACCAACAAACCTACCGACTGCCAGCGACTAATATAATTTGCGGAAATTGTGACACAGCGAACTGGGGGCCAGGTAATTGCACCCGGCTACTAGGGCTCAAGCTCAAGCTCAAGGCCCACCCCCCGTTTTGGGCCCGATTTCCCCCGACTCTCCCATTGTTACTGGTTATTAATTTTCCATATTCACACACACCATATATGGATATACTACATAGTGGAATCAAACGTGGTGCCCCGAACAAAACAGATCGGAATAATAACAATTCGGTTGCCACCTGAGAATGGACCGGAAAACTTGGACAGATCTTTGCCGCGATTTCGGCGGTGTTTTACATAAACAAATCTATTTTATAAAATATCAAGCTAAATCAGTAATTAATTAGTGGCGTGCTGGCTGTTGGGAAACCTGTTCCACGTTGCCAGTTAACTATTTGTGCCTAATGTGGCATTTTTGAAAAGTTTGACTAAAAATCGTTTATATTATCTTTTCCCATTTTTTGGATGCTCGTTTGCATTGCTAATGAGGGCTCGGGCAAGAATTTATGGTTGGTCATGTGAAAAGTTCGTTAATATTTAGCAGATGGAATTAATTTATCAAAATCTGAAAACGACAAGCCATAAAAATCGAAACTGGCGCTTCATTTGAATTATGGTTAGAAAATAAACTTTATTGTTAACGGGGATTTTATTTCACTTTTTTTCGTTTTTGTTCGATTTATGGGGAAATTTTCCGCTTTTAATTTTGTCAGTTTTGTCGCGCAATTTTTTGAAATCAGAAATATGTGTGCACTGAAAATTTTCCACATCTCAAAGTCGATTGGGGAAGGTGGGAGGTAGGTGCTATATGACGACCTTCGTTATCAAAAATTTCTGTCACGTCCGCCCGAGTGACCCAAGGGCCCTCAAAGGGTTATGTAAATAATGCCTCGACTTTGATTGAACTTTCGGTTTAGCCAGATCGCGTGATTGCTGAGCCCCCATATAATGCCAAACTTGTTCAATCAATTTTCCGCTTATCGCCTTTTTCAAAATTTTTTGTGTTATTATTATTATTGAAATGCTTTTGTTGCGGTAATGGGGCTATTAGGGCCCGCTAAGATGGAAAGTAAATGTTAATTAATATTTGTTGATATAATTTATAAGAATTTAGCGAGACTAACTGCGAAACTAAGTAGAAAATTATTCAACTAAACACTTGAAACACTGATTTTAATTAGTGAAAATATTTTAAATTTGAATTGTATATAAACTAGAATTCTTAAGCTTATTTTTTTTATAGACCATTTGTTACAAATTCTGCTGTTTTGGCTTTTATGGATTCCACCCATTGGAAACATGTAAGATGTGAATTTTCAAAATATTTTTGAAAATCTCATATTTTTGGCCAATATTTATTTTAATAATATTTATTTCTTTTTGAAAACAAAAGTGAAATTACTTTTTAAAAGGTTGGCTTGTCGGTTGCTTTAGTTTTCTGAGTTATCCGTTTGGATTACTTTAATTTGTTATTTTATTTAAATTGTATTGATGTTTGTTGTATTTATTTTTGGGGTAAAAATTTTCACTGCTACGCGAATAGGATAGGATCGTATCTTTTGGATCGGTTCGATTCGGAACTGCGTCTTGTATCTGCGAGCGCCACGACGGGTTTGTTTTCATCGCCAGTTGCGCGGCTGCCTCTTGGGCGGCGCTATTTCTCTGCTCGATCGTCGCGGAAGGTTCGTGCGACGCCGACGTTGGCGCTGACGGAGCAGCCGTAGCCCCAACAGCAGCCGCAGTCGGCGCTGGCAGCTCTGCTGGGCGTACCGCCAGCATCTGAGACTCCCAGGTCCCAAAGTCCCCCTCAAACGTATTGAAAAAAAAAAAACAGAAATGAGCGAAGATCTTTTGTGGGCTGTGTGTTTTGTGGATTTGTTTACGCACTGCTGTTGCTGCTGCAGAGCCGGTTTTTATAATTTTTTTTTTATCGCCAGTGCCCGTTCCAATCGATCCACTGACCACCACTCTTAGCCACACGCTTTGGATATTCTGCTGGCACAGAGTGCATTTGCACCGTTCGGCTGCCAATTGGAAATACTGACACAAAACCAAAAAAAGTGAAGCCAGTACAAACATGGCAACGTAACGCTGCGATATAATTAACACATGCAACGAACGCTAAACAACTTCAACAACAACCAATAGATAAACAAACAACAATTGCCGGTCTGCCCTTTGCCCAATTACGTGGGTGGAGGTGCCGGGGGAGCTAGGGGTTGTGGGTCATAGTCAAGTGCAGGGCATGTTCAGTGCAAAAATGTAATTTTCTGGCACTTGAGCTGGGGGAATTTCCTAGGGGCCTCTGGCGGCTAACATGACGCACATCTCATAGTCTAAACGTTAATTACACACCAAACACTTAGTCATATGAAATGCCGGTTTATGTGCCAGGTTCAAGGAGTAATAGAAAACAGTACATCAGAAAAAATGTCAAGAAGTCTTTATTAAGTTTTGAGACATTGTTAGAAGTATATCTCAGATATCCCGAATCATTTTTTTTTAATAAATGTAGTTTAACTACCTAATTTATTTTATTAAAATTTTTAACAATGTTTTGTTTACCGTGCATCTATCATTAATCGCTTCGTTTGTCGCTCAAGTTGTCGGCATTCGGGACGAGTTGCATGTTGCAGACTTCGCAACTTTTTCAAACTTCCGGCAACAGTTTCCACACACAGTCGAAGCAAAAGTTTTTGCATTAAATACAAAACAGTGTTAAATAATTTCAGCTATTTTACGATCATTTTTCTTGGCCCGGGCCTAGTCCTGCCTCTCTGGGTGAGCCTGTCTGTGTGGTGCGGGGGTGTGGGAGTTCGTAGCGGTTATAATCATCTCAACCGGAAGTATGGCCCTCCCTCTCTATTATCGACTCTCATCCCGCTCCTGGCTCTGGCTCTGGCTCTGGCTCTGGCCGTTGCCGTTTACTTTATGACCGCTAAGCAGGGCGGTGGCCGACTGTTTGGCGGTTGGCTTGGTTGTGCCAGTGAATTAGCACAAACCGCATGTTAGATTTGTTGATAACATGCCACCACCGCGACTCCCCCACTCTCCCTGGCACATCCTTCCGCCCCCACCCACTGACACAGACAGGCGTTTGTTGTTATCCTTAGGGGTTGGGCGCGGGTCCTTAGCCGTGCAGTTAGAGGCTGTCAAGTTGAGAATTTTATGCGAAATGTTTAGTAATTAGTTGCATCCGCAAGGGGAAATTACTTAGCAAAGGCAACCGCAAAAGTCTCTCCCTCTTTGCCGCTTTCCCTGCCTCCTTTCCCTCCCCCTCCCAGTTCAAATCCCACTTCCAGTTCCTATCTGTCATCTCCTTCCCCTCCAGCCACCTCAGTGTCTGTCCTGCCGGGTTTGGCGCAAAAGTTCAAGCGTTAGCAAAATGTTGACAGCTTCAAGACATACGCATTAGGGGTATCTGGCTCATATGTTCAACATGCAAAGAAAAACATAATAATTTTTGTAATAATAAGAGTTATTAGGGGTGTATAGAATTATGAGAATTATTTCTTGCTACACAGGATACTTTAGCAAATAAGTAAGATTATAGCCTTTATTAGTTCATATTTTTGTGTTTAATCTGCTAATCCTTCGTGTTAAATGGTTTAATATTTTCAAGCTGAACAAATCTGTTCTAAATTTTTCTCTCTGCACTTATTTAGGAGTCTTCCCCAGTGCGACAAGCTTGTGAGCATGTGTGTGGGTGAGCCGAGCTCATTACTCATACGCAGCATGCAACGGGACTCCTGTTGGTGCCAGGCGTTAAATTAACTAATTAAAACTTGCACAACTCATGTGGCCGTCTCTTTTTTCCATAGTGCTCGGTCTCTGTCTTGTTTCGTGACAATTATTCGTGGGTGCTTTTAATTTCTGCGCCTTTTTTCTAATTCCGCTGGAAAATGATGTTGCCACCGACTTGTGACCTGGCTGATAAACGTTGCACAAGTTTCGGGCGGCAGCAGGAGCAAAGTAAGCAACAGCAACAACTGAAACAATTAGCACAGTCGCTGGCAGTTAGATTTAACCCGCAGGTTCAAGTTCGCCCTCTCTGTTCATCGCAATGCGTGGGCTGCACGAAAGTTGTGCCAACAGCTAGCCCAGTTTTTGCACCTCACGTGTGTAATTAGCACCTGGCTGACTCGCAGACGGGGCAAACAAACTGGCTTGACAAACTTTGCATGCTGCTGGCGCGCTCTGATTAATGAGACTGTTGCGGCTTCGTGGCGTTAAAAGCGCGTATTTGGCTCTAATTATTTAATTGGGTTCGCAAAACAATTGATAGCACAAAGAAAACTGTTGGCTTTACGGTTTAAAGAGAATAAGGTTCATCATGCTAATGAATCGCTAGGAATCGATTGGGAAAAGCCTGGTTATTGTGTCCGGTTTGGGGGGAGGCCCTTGTGACGTTATCAATCAGTCAGATATCACAAAAAATCTGGAACTTTATCTTATTACACAACACGTCTTTAAATGCCTTACTAATTAGCTTACTGAGTAACCTGAAAATATCTATTTGGATAGCATTTTTAAGAAAGTATGAGCTTGCTATAGCGTTGCCAAGCTTTGAACAGTCATGCCCTTTTTTATTTTCCTCAGAAAGCAATTAACATTGAGAACAATTAATAAGCTAAGGTAATGCCGGTGTACCTGGAAAAAGTGTGACTATTCAACACAAATTCAATTGAATGAAAGTATTGATTTTCTTCAGTCTTCTCTTGAATTAAAAAAAATTAATTAAATAAAAGACGTTAGAATTTATCAATATTGAACAGCTTTAAAATGGCACTTAAGCCTGAAAGTGGGCTATGAAATCTGGAGACACTTACTTGGCCAATTCCATCCCTAGAAGAGTGCTATTTTAACGAACCTGTCTCACCTTTGTTAGACTGAAAATTTAATGGCCAGCAGCTGCTTGACAATTCTGCAATGTCAAGGCTACAACCGCCATTGGGAGAAAAAATCAATAAGATGAGGAGCCCAAATGGCGGCGTCTGCGCATACAGGAAATTAAACTGCCATTTAATGCCGGGGAGCTACCTATTTGCACTCCCTCCAGATTCACGCATTCCCACATACTCGACCGAAGTTTTTCAGAATTTATCGGGAATTTTTTCCTCATACGCCTGCAACGCCGTGTCGCCCTGAAATATTTTCCACCCGGCCAGGTGTCAGAAATGAATGAACAAGACGAATGCATTTAAAGAATTTAAGAATACTTTCGGTTTTTATTAATCAGTTATTATTTCGGTTTATCCGCACTGTTTTCTGTTTCTGGCTCACTTAACGAGATTTAAAAGTGGGTTGTGTTTAGTAGCTTTAGCTTTATCTAGTTATTCTCTGATGAAATCGAGTTCGGAGCCTCTTGTGGAATTTTTCGTCTGCTTCACTATTTAGTTTGTAATTGTTATCGTATTGTATAATTTCAATTAAATCTTTATTGTCCTTTTAGTGGACATATGTATTCACTTAGCTAATAGTTTTATAGTTTCATATATCGTATTTTCTATTTATAAGTTTCGCTTAGAACTAGAAGATTTTAGGAAAACAAGTTGACCCCATACAATGGGAAAATGTATCATTTTGCTCAAACTCAACTGGTGTCTGGTGGTGATTGAGATGGGAATCAAACAAAGGACAACAGAACCGAAAGTTTTAAATGCGATTTTAGTTCTTGGTTTAGAGTGTAGATTTGTGAGGATTTTCCTTTAGTTTAGTTTAGTTCAACTATGATATATGATTGCCTAAATGCTAAAAGTTGTCAACTATTTGTGGGGCTAAGAAACGGGGTTTCCGATAGTTTGTTAGTTTTAATTTTTGTTCTTTGGTTTTTTGGGCTTTGTTTATGTTGGTTTGTTTACACTTAGTCTTAGCTTTGGTATAATTAAATACTTTTTAGTTTACTTTTTCGACTTACATGCGAAAATTCAATTCTTTGGTGGCTTCAATTTGCAATTTGTGTTGCTCAATTTACATTCATTTCGTAACCCTAATCGTATTCATATTCATATTTATGTTCAAGAGTTATGAGACTATAACATGGCGTAGTTAATAGGTATTTACAAATGCTTATTTGGCTAGGTTAGTTTGAAATGCTCCTCTTAAACGCGTAACTAACTTTAAATTTTGATTTTGAGTTCTCTTCTTGGGGTTGTTGCTATGTGTGGTTCTAGTGGGGTTTTGTTTCTGTGGTGAGGTGGTGCTCTACATGCAACCAAGACGTTAAAAGGGGCTCAGATTTTAACGTTTTGACCACCCTGAGGGAGAGGGGTGCATGGGATGATGAACCGAGGCGATTCGTAACTCATAGCACCATGTTACTTCGTTGTTAGCTATGTGGATACTACAAATACTTACAAATAATGCAATGAGACTATATTCTCCTATAACAGGCTAAGGAAACAGAAAAGCAACAACGACAATGGCAAGTTCTAAACATTATTAACCTATTCATATTCATTTTATCATTTAAATTTGTTGTGTATTTTACCCATTGTTAACTACAGTTTATTATGAAATACTTACATGTCTAGGGCAACTAACATGCAGAGTTTGTGCAGCATTTTTCTAAGTAGGTTTACTATTCGTTTTTACACTTTATTGGCTTATGCCTGTTTAATGTTTTCCATTTGTGTTTCCGATTTTTTTGTGTTTTTGGGAAGAAACCTTTCGAAATACATTCACTTACTTAATATACACACATTTAGTTACAAAGTCTGCCCGGAAACAGGAGTCGAAGTCGGATAACGCAAGTACAATGCAAGTGGATAGAGCGTAATTGTAGTGGAAGACTTCCGCTTAAAATTTAGGTAGGTAGTTATTTTTGTTATTAATTTCATATGTTATGAATGCCAGAAATTTGATTTTCATTAAACACCTGCCTGATATACATACATCGTACTCCATCGTCCATGAAGTATCTCTATGGCTTGTTCATACATTTGGTGGTATTTTTGGTTTCGCTCGTATTTAATCTACCTTTACGCACAACTAGTGGAACAGACACACATATGAGAGTTTTGAGTTCAAATGTTGGCTATGCTTATTGAATGAGTAAACGTTTTAATTATCTTTATAGTTAATATATATGTATGAACTATTCGAATATCCGCCGTTTGGCGTTTATCTAATTTCAAAATTCAACTTTAATATATATCTGTTAATTTATCATTAATTTTAATATATTTATATTTGTATTTATATATTTGTGTCTAGTTTACAATTAGCAGAAAGTTTAAGTTTTTATATTGAAATACATTACGCTAAGTTACTTGCAATTGGTTTTTGGTTTTTGTTTTTTTAATGAAATAATTTCATTTAAACGTTTCAGTCATTTTAAATTTTATTTTTAATATTTGTGGTTTAGTTTGGGAAAGACGGACCCAAAACATGAACTTATATCGCATGGTCGCATGGCTTATCTTATGGAAAACAATAAATTCCTTTGTTCTTCGGTTTACTTTTCAATCCGAACACAGGCATTGGATTTGCTTAGTTTTGGCCGGAATTTTCGGGGGCATGCAAAAATATGAGGAAACGCAAAATCAAGCATACGACCCGTTGAACCAAACCAGCAGCAGCACCAGAACTTTTCCAATTAATCAACGGGGGGCGGGGCCAGGAGGGGAGCTAGGGGGCGTTGGGAAGTGGGGCAGGCACAGTTTAATGGCCGCCATCGTTGTGTCGTCATTGCCTCATAAATATTCATGCTGTCAATGCGCATAAATACCTAAGTGCATATTTATGGTCCAACATTTGTCGTTATGAGTTTTACATTTATGGCTTTTTTACTTTATTAATTAATATGCAGGCCAACGAGCCAGCAGGCATTTTTCATTTGATTCATGCGTCTGCCGTCCGACCTGGTCCCGATAATTGCTCCAAGAGACTTCCAGCGAACAACAAATACATATATCACAGGGCCTCAAAAATGTGCGGCGCCACACCCCCCTCTCTGAATCAATAACTGAATTGTGTACAGACGTTGCGATTTCGGCAACAATGCATTTTTCACGTGTTCCCCATGTGGGTGGGTCGTATAAATGAAACAGAATGGATTAATTGCACTTTTATGCGATTTAAAGCGTAATTTACTTGCCATTTTCAAAGAATTGGTCATTATTATGACGGTAATATTTACGCATTAATAAACATTTGCCAGCCCGCCTGGTCATAAGAAATTCGCTCAAATATTTATCAACTTTTCAGCCAAAAAATGCTTTGAATAACCCGCAACCGCAAACCGAATTTCAATTAAACCGAAGCATTCCCTACCACTGCGGGCCCGGCCTAGTGATCCTTCAGCTCTGTAATTTGCCAAGTTAATCAGGCATTAAATTGGCTTATGGCGCTAAAATAGATGATGACAGAAATGCAAATTCTAATTTAGGCATTTGGCGCGATAAATAATTCAATTTCGCCAGCTCTCGTTGCAACTACAATATTTCGATACGGATTTAAAAACGGAGAACGGAGATACGGAAAACAAAACATTGCAACAATAAGAATCCTGTAATCTAAATGAATTTATGTAATTATTATAAATATTTTACGGTTTATTATGTTATTTACCCGAAAATCGGTAGACTTCTTTGTTGACTCGTCGCACCAATTAGGACAAACAAACTAAAAATTTAAGCGAAAATTTGCATCAAAAATCTCATAATTCAATTAAGGGAATTAATTTAAATGGCTTTGAATTATGCAAAATGTTTGCCACTTTTTGTTTGCTTTTAAAAGTGATAAATTTTACACATTTAATTTATGGTGATTGCTAATTGTGACATTAATTGCGAAATATACAAAGAAACGGAAAAAAAGCGACACCCAACCGCCAGCAGCCGGCAGTAGACAAAGGATAGCATTGCGTATACGCCGGGTTGGTTTGCAGGTCTAAAATGCAGAGCTGGCTTTTCCACGCACTAAGTGAAAATGACTTTCAGTGTGCTTGGCAAAACAATGCCGTTCGACACTCATCTGGCTGTCGCACCTAAGTGCAGTTAAGTGCTGTGTGTGTTTGGTGGGTGTTGGGCTGCGTAGTAGTAGGTGTGTGTGTCGCGAATTTTAATGTGCCTGCTGCACCACCTGCTGCTGTTGCACCGCTATCAGCAGCACCACCACCACCCAGAGCCCTCCTGTCGATTTCAATTGTTTTCGATTTCGCTTTGTTCCCAACAACAACATCAGCAACGAGAGTCCTTTTTTGTCCTGGCATTTTTTGTCCTGCCATTTAGTTTGTTGCTTTTATTGTCGGACTTTCTGTCGCTGTTCAAATTGTCATTTGAGTGCAGTTGTTGTACACACATTGCTGACAATGCCGAAATGTAAATACGTCCGGATGCAGCGGCGTGATCTATAAAAAATTCAGCCAGCAATTGCTTTCGATGTTTGTCTTTCAACACCCTCATAGCTCTTGCCCCGATTTCCATTTTCCATCTTCCACACACACTATTATTTATGCGTTCTTAAACAATTTTAAGAGGTTTTCTGGTGGCCAACAGCAGCACTTAGCCTATGGACCGGGGCCCATAAATCAGATCCATCTTCGGATGTGGCGAAAGGGACGTGGCGTGGCTTGGCTAAAAGCGTCATAAATTTGATGTCACAGAACAAGGTGATTATATTTTAGTTGCTACAAATTGCTTTGACTAGATTACGATCGATAAAGTTTAGATTTAGCTGCACCTTGTCAGCCACAAAGTGTTTGAAAAAATACCCGAGTGTATCTCAGATGGAAAGCCATCACACAGGGAAGTAAAATAAATTGAACGTAAAATTTATGCATAGACCCGTCAAAGTCCCTCCCGTCTACTTTGGTCCTTTGCCTCCTATACCAAATACACTCGTATATATTTTGCTTTCCATTTTTTGGCTTTGGCTGGCAAAACAAGCCAAGCTGCACCAGCCAAGCGAAATGGAGAGCCATTCTGGGCCACATGCCAAAAACAGAGGCAGCTCCCTCTGTCTCTTTCTGGCCCTGCCTATCTGTCTCTGTCTCCGCCTTCGTCTCACTCAGTGTCATTGTAGCGTTCCAGTGACGACTGTCTGTCCGTCAGTCCGTCTGTCCGTTCGACTGACTGGATGACGGGCTGTCTATTCCACTCGGCCGGGCACATGCATTTGCTGATGCATGGCCAAAAACTAAAGTGGGAAATGGCGGAGAAAATTCTAAAAATGGTAAAAAGGAATGTGCAACATTAAAAAAAAAAAAAACAGTTTATCAAAAAATAAAATATAAAATAATTTATAATCAAGAATTGTTCTAAAAAAATAAACTATTTCCATTAAAAACATTACTTTTACATAGTATTATCATAATATTTAAGATAATTTCAAACATGAAATGTTTAGAATTATGGAATATAAAAATGAGTATAAGACCTGATTATAAAGATGCAATGATAATGTCATTGATACCTTTAAAGAACCTATTTTCATTTGAAAACCAAAAAAGGTAAGAAAACTTAAACCTGAGCATGGGACCAATGTCCCATCCAATGTTTTTTTCAGTGTAGCTCCCAACTATTTGCATTTGCATCTGTGTGTGCCCATTAGGCATTGGTTCCCACCCATATATTTGGTTTATTTTTTGTACTCCCACTTTCTGTGTCGCTGAGTGAAATATCTTTGAGTGAATGAATAAAACTGCGGCTGCCTTGTGTCGCACTTTTTCCTCTTTTCCCCCAAACTTTTGTATTTTTTGCCATATTTCTGTGTGTTCACTTTGTTACATCGAATTTTGTGTAGCGGCCGCCTGACTGGATTATACTTTACATTTATGTGAACATGAAATTAATGATCTGGCCGAATGCCAGCTGTGGAATGTAGTCTTCTGCGGAGAAGTATTTGCCGAAATATTAAAAAGAAATCAAATTAATTTGCTGTCTGACTGTAGCATTTGTTGACCTCGATATCGGTTGGGGCTGCGGATCGACTAAAGGGTTTCCTGCCCCTTCCCAGCACATTCGACTGCCGATTGCCGACTGCACTTGGCCCGAAAAAGGTAAGGGGTGGCATTGGCCATGCAGCCGCAAATGGAAATTTGCGAAATTATTTCAAGTTGAATGGCCATAGACGTCGCAGGCGGACACATCCCATTCAGGGGGAGCATAATAGATGTTTGCCGAGCTCGAATCCTTGTTTGCACAGCTCATGCATTTCTATGAGCTCGTCGAGTGTGAAAAGTGTGCGGTTGGAGGGGGTCTTTGGGTTCAAGGGTACTAGAGAAACCAAACGAAACCAAAAATGCGTAAATTGAAATTGAGAGATTCCATCAAATTCACAGCCGTTCATTGCTTTTGAAATGAGCTACAATGTTCGTTACTTCTTCTTTTAGTTTTTTGTTTTGTTTTACTTATCCCCCAGTTCAATAAAAATAGGTAAGTGGGACGAAAGGAGGGGAGTGGAAAGGATGCCAGGACGAATGGACGATGAGATTACCAAAACGAAGCAAGTCTAACGCCTGTAGTGCTGATACATGCCATGACCATAACCCATGGGTGTGCTGCCCATGGCACGTTCGGTTGCCTTCTCGATGCTCCTCGAAACGCACCTGTAACAGCACACATAGGCCAAACATCACTTGAACAGGATGCGCCTGAACGCCCGCCGGAAGTCCTTGTTGAAGATGGTGTAGATGGCCGGATTGAGGGCCGAGTTCATGTAGCCCAGCCAGAAGGCGATCGCAAATGCCGACTCCGGTATGTTGCAATGACTGCTACAGGCCGGCACCAGGATGTACAGGAAGAAAAATGGCAGCCAACAGGCTATGAAGCTGCCCATAATGAGGCCCAAAATCAGCGTGGCCCTCTTCTCCTTTTTCCTCGCAATCCGACGCTTCTCCTTCTCCGGATCCCGAGGCTTCGGGGTCTTCGGTATAGCCGGTTCCAGCTCCGCCTTAATCACCTGCTGCTGTTGCTGCTGCTGCTGTTGCTTCTGGTGATCCTGGTTCTTGCCCTGCTGCTGCTGTTGGTTTTTGGCCGCCACCGCCTTGGCCTCGTTACGGCGCTGCTGATTCGATTTCCGGCCAAAGATCGGCTGGCAAAGGCGAAACTTGAGCGGCTTTACGACGGCACAGCGGCTGACGACTCCAGAGTCGCTGCTGGATGGATCGAATTCACTCACCATGTCCGTGTCCACGCCCACGGAAAGAGCTCGACATCGGCCGGCAATGGGCGAAACGCGCAACTCATTGCCCGGAGCAGTGGCAGTTGCAACACCTCCACCAGCACCAACGGTGGCACCATTACCGCCAATATTAAGTGTCGAATTGGCCACGACTGGTGGCGCCTCGGTGGCCACACTGCCGTTGTTGTTGTTGAGCACATTAATGGAATTTGTGCTGCCCATGGACGGTGGCACGGGAACATTGAGACCCACCCGGCCAGTGGCTATCGTGCTCACCTGCAGCGTCTCCTTGGGCGAGGTGGGTGAGCAGGGTGCACCGGCTGCACTTGTTGTCACAACGGTGACCGCATTAGCCCCAGATCCGTTGGGATTGGCATAGGCCAGAACCGTTTGGGCGGCCACCGCTTCCAGTTCGCCCGCCTCCGAGGTGGATATGTCCGAGGCCAGGTCCATGGTCACCGTGGGAATTTGCATTGGCAAGGTGGCACTGTTCGGTGGCGTCTCGATGGTGGCTATCTGGCGCTGCTGGTGCAGTTGCAAGGCCGCTGCCCCGCTGGAGGAGGGCATGGGTATGGTGCCTTTCTTGTTGGCGGTGGTGAAGCTCGTTACCTGCGGCAAAATTACAAAAGTAAAGTTTTAAAAAGAATTGTACATTTTAATAAGAATTTATTCTTCACAAAAATAGATTAAATTTTATCTTATTTCCCCCGACTGCATTGTTGGGGCAAGAACTCCATTGCGAGGCAGTGTGATTAAGAATCGGAGCCTTCCACCCCACCCCATCTCATGCTCATGGCATTGCAAATTAGGTCCGCAACTGCAACTGCAGCTGGAAAAGGGGACAGATGGCCCAACACTTGCTACAACAGTTTTCCATTTCGAAAATCCTGTTTAAGCCAAAAGGCGGGAGGGAAACGCGTCCGAGCGCGCGGATTACACAAACATGGAGGGATGGACGCTGCCAGTGGAGGGCTGCGGAGCTGGCTGGAAGGGCAGATGGGGTGGTGAGGGAATGCTGTGCCAGGGGGCTGGGCATATTCAATGCGCGAAAAGCAGCAACAATTACCCCGGGCAATTAACAGAGACACAGAGCGTCCAAACGAAAATGAAAACAAAGTGGTGGCATCGTTGATCGAAGACTGACATACCCTTTAGTGCTATATACCTTATTATAACATACATATATAATGGGATTGAATGAGATTGTAGGCTTATTTTATATTAATTCTTAAAAATGGATGCGTGACTCTATCATACCCTTCTAGGAGGTATAAAAATAATGCTTCGAGCAGAACGTGCTGTCAGCATATGTGTAAGAATTTTCCTTGTGGCCCTCCCTGTTTTCCACAGCTCGCCCCTGCCGGGTTTTGCTGTTTTCCCACGGCCTCTGCTTGCTTTCCTTTGCCATCACCACCGCCTGGCCGTCTCCTCGCCTGGCCGTTAATCGCTCGTTTGGGCCGCTGCTCTCGAATTTGTTTGCACAAAATGGTCGAGAAGTGTCGCCCGATATTACCGGGCAAGTTCCAATGTCCGGGCCAGTCGGTTTCTCTATTTTTGTTCAACAGCTGTGTCCATTGCGCATACAGTTAATTGAAAATGCAAATTGCGTGGCACTCGTTGCAAGCAGCAGGTAATTGACGATCATTAGAGACTTTTCACTCAATCAGTGGATTTGGGGGCGGAGCTTCGATTAAAATTTCAGCGATAATTTTGCAACAAAAGCCAGGTCGACAAATGCCATTCCATGGAGTGAGTCTGCATAATGGCTGCAGAATCTGTTCCGTGTGCTAACGTGGCCAACGTGGCAGGCGGCAATAGCGGCCAAAATTGCAACGTTGGCACACAAAACCGACGCTGTCCAAACAGCAATTTCCAATGCACTGGCACGGCAGGCAGCCTTGGGGGACGAGAAATCCAACACGTAGCCCCCAAGTTGTTGATGGGAAATTGAAGCGAAGCATGTGTGCTCAATTTGCAGCTTCCTACCAGGTAGGGTAATGCACAATTACTTTTTGGCCAAAGGACCAGGAGCAGACTGGGAAGGGCTTGAAAGGGCTGGGCGCATATTGCTCATACGCCGCGTATTCCGCACGGTGGCTTAGAAAAATTACATTTGTTCATTGAAACGAAAAAATTTCCATTTGCAATGCTGCCACATTCGGTGGGCAACCACATTTAATACTCAGAATGTGCAATTGGGGAGTGCTCTCATCAAAGTTCATTAGACACACATCCCATTATCCCTGGGAGGGTTCCAAAACCATAAATAATCAGATTTACCCACCTGTTCGTTGTTTGTTTTGCGGGGATGCTTTTTAATGCCTCGTCTCGCCCGCGCCTTGGCTGCAAAATAAATTCGTATATACACAAAGACCATTATGCAGCTGGGTATGTAAAAGGATCCCAACGCCGAGTAGAGCACGTAGCCGATGTCCTCGCTTAGCTGTAATGAGAAAGGTAGAAAGTCAGTAAGGGTTAAATGTGATGGCTTGAAATTACACATGAGAGGGCGAGGTCAGTGGTCAGTGGGGGTCTAATGTATGTCAAAGGGGGACAAAATAATGACTCTACTAAAGATGGACTATCTAGAAATGATTTTAATATGTTATACGACTACTGCTAAGACATATATAGTCTTTCTGCTCCATTAAACAAATTTTTATGAATTGGTCAAAATCACTTCAAAAATCCCCTTACTAGCCTCTTAATTGCTTAATCCTATTGAGAAATTACTTAAGAGGTATTATTTTTAGACTCATTGATAAAGCACTTAATGAACTTTATTCTATTTATTTCAGCTCAGAACAAACCTTTATCCTCTTAGCTCAACTATCGCCTGCCAGATTAAATTTAGTGCAGAACATCCGCTTTGAAATTCAGCTCTTCCTCCATAGCCGTTGTGGCCTGGCTTGTTGCTTTCGAGCATATTCTCCTTTTTTCGGCTAGATAGCGTGGGTTATTGAGTGCATTAGGCTGATTTATTATAAAATGCATTTTTCTCTTCTTTCTTTCTTGTGCCAGAGAAAAGATTTTCTCCGCCTCGTTTCCGAGGAGCATTTACGGCAAAAATGCAAAGTGCATGAAATTTCATAATGGTAAATGAAGTAAAAGCATTAGATTACCGCGCCACAAAGGGCTTCCACCTGCCAGCATCGGAAAGTTTGTGGCCTGCGAATCGTGCGGCACTTTTTCAGTTTTCAGGCAGTTGCAATTGCATTTTATTAAAGCTGGCGGAATTAAATCGCCTTTCTGCTCCGGAGGCAGCGGCCCGACTCTCTTCACAAAAATTATGCAAATTAAGTGTTTTGATGAAAGGCGCACAAAAAAAAGTGCACTTGACAGCCACGGAGGGGCACAACTGGGGTATAAGGGGCGGGTCTGAAGGAGGGATTGCCCGAGCAGTTTGCTCTTTTGAGTTGCTGTTTTCAGTTTCGTGTTGTTCGCCTGCGAGTGGCGTGCATAATGAAATGCTTTTGTACTGTTGTTGCTCTCGGTGCTCCTGGTGCTCACCTCGATCCTTGTTCACGCTTAGCTGGGAAATGCATCATTTTGCACGCAGAAGAATAATCCACATGAATCGAAAATCACAGTACTCTGAGTAGACTAGAGCTACTCAATGAAGCTACCCTTACCGCTCACAAATGCAGTACTTTAGATAAAGGAAATCCCTGGATCCTTGCCCACATCAGATGGTCAACCTAAGCCCGATGATTCTCTTATGGTAGTTGGCTAAAGAATCGACTGGCAATTTATACAAAATTCTTTGCAACGTCACAAACGAAATTTATTTAAGTTTTAAGCTGCTTACACCCCCATATAGCCGCACACACTCACATGTACACACACTCAAATTGAATTGCAGAGGAGCTGCCGGGAACTGTAAATACGAGCACGTATAAATATCTGAACTCCGATGGGGCAGAGCCCGAGCCCGAGCCCGAGCCAGAGCCAGAGGCAGTGGCAGCTTAAGTGCAGCCCAGTTTATCATAAGCCGCAGGCGAAGTTGCAGCAGGCAGCAGGCAGGAGCAGGCTGAGCTAGACAACTTTATCCTGCTGCCAAAGCAGAAAATAAATTTCCCATCCCCATGGACACCGCCTTGGCCTGAGCCGAGTCGGTTGCGGCAACAAAATAAGCATAAAGTATTAAGCGCTGGGTATAATGTTGCCGAAATAAACATCAAGTGGCAGGTTGAACGGCAGCAGAGACTCCACGGAGATGAGAGCCAGCCACCAACAGCTACTTAAACTGGATTCTTGAACGCTGACGTTGCCTCGGCTGTCTCGGTTTTCAACTTATTGCCTGCCACAGAGGCAGCACGCAAAGTGCACTTGAATAAATGTTTTCCAAAACTTTTACCAAGTTTATTGCAGATGAGGCAATTACAGGGGGCCAGAGGCTATTTTATTAAATGTACCGATTTCAGGGCTTAATAGTTCCTTCTAGTCTAAAGCAGCTGGCTAATAAATATATAGTTCCTCTCAAAAGAAATTTTTTTTTCTAGTGTAAGCCCTGCAGTTGCAACTAAAAGTTCCAGTTGTTGTTACTCCTCCTTGCTGCACCATTATAAATGATCTCATCATTTACGGTTTACTGTTGAAATATCGACAGCATTTGTCAACGTTTCACGCCCAACTGAAACGAAACTGAAATCATTCCGTCGAAAACCTTTTAGTTAAGTTCGGGTCGATTGCATTAAAGCCAAAACTGGCTGCCAAAAACTTTTGCTCGGTAGGCCCAAAAGTTACGCATACGCGACGTGCTCACACGTCGCTCCGAGGAAACACCTGTAGCAACAACGAAGCACGAAACTTTTCCCCACTGATAATGATGTCGGGCCGAAAGGCTGGGGAAATATTTTATTAACGCATTTGAACAAAGCTCTTAAACTGACATTTGTACAGGAGTAAAAAAGAGGCAGAACATACAACTAAAGCCGGAGCTGGGCTGGGGCAAGTACGTGTTGCCAACGGGATGGGAGGAAACTAGTGGACGAACAAATAAATTGTCAACTGTGCGTGACGATAACTTTGCGCACCGGATTTAATGTAATTGAAAACTTCACTTTGTCGCTGCATTTCCCTTGTTCTCTTGCTTCCCGTTAGCCCATTTTCCGTTTCCCTTAACCCATTTCCATTCAGTTTTCCTTCAATCCGGTGTATTTACACTGTGGAAAATATGTTTTATGGGCTATGAAACTTTCTAGCTAAGAAATTAGAATCTTAGAAATTGAATTAGGAATAAGCTTGGAAATTAAGTTTTGTCTAAAAATAAGCATCGTTTTTTCTATGAGCTTAGCATCCATTTCTATCCATATTAATGCACCAAAATTCCAAACTAGTTTTCCCAACTAAAAGTGTGTAAAAAAAGCTTGCCTTCTGGGGAGTTATTATTTCTTGGACTAAAAATTCTAGCGTTTGTTTTGAACTCCCGTCAAAAATAATTAAATAAAATACCTTGTCAATTAAAATGCAATAAAACTTTAATTTGGCTTTCTTTCGGACTCAAATGGATCGTTGCTCATTAATGTTTCATTAGTTTTTTCAAAGTGCATCCTGAATCCCCTCAATCCATCCACAAGCTGCATTTGTGCTAATTTGCAGATTTTCAAATTGCAGAGGGCGCTTTTGTTTATTTAAAAGTTTTTGCACGCTTTCGTCGAAGAAGGACGACCGAAGATGGAAAAAAGGAGTAGCAGGAGTCAAGGGTGGCAGGAGGAAGGAGAACAGCGTGGGAAAGCAGCGAACGAAAGAAAACAAGAAGCGTGACGCAAAAGAAAAATAATTATTCTGCAATTTTTAATTAAATGGCAATGGTAATTGTTGTTGCCGGGCTCCAGCATTGGGGAACTTAAGCTGATGGAAACAAAAACTCATTATGCGCCACCAAATTCGTTAGTCGAGTGGAGCAGCGGTGGAAAGCAGTGGAGGACGGTAGGAGAGCAACAGCTAAAAGTGTTGATGATGACAAGTACCAAGCCAGGAGGCTGGGATGAAGGAAGAGCTGCCAGAAAACGCAAAAAGAGTGTAGGCCATGATGAAAAGGGCTGACGAAGCCCGAGTGAAAATTTATTGAAATGTAAACATGGAAAAGCGAGCTGAAATGAGCGTAATTAAAAATATTAAATTTCCAGGCCCGCCTCGGCCGGCGAACGCGGCGTATGAGCGATGCTTTAAAGGTAAATCAACTGGCCGCATGGCTCTGGCTTACGGCCACCAATAGCTGCCAGCAATCGCAAATAATATGTAATGAAAGAAAATAAAGAAGAAATTCCGCTGTAAACACAAAAGAATTTCAATCCTCATTGCACTGCAGAAAGTTTGCGAGCGCGCTTGGAAAAAAAATAAAAAATAAGAAATCCTCAATGTTCAACAAAAAGTTGAGTCAAGCACACAAATGTACAGAAGAATAAAAACATATATTTATAGAGAGTGTGTGTAAAGTAGAACACTTTGAGAAATACAGTACAGATAAACAAGGGCCTTGGGGCATTTGTCTTTAAATTTCGGCAGAGTGTTGATTTTCAGTAAATTTATATAAAAACCAAATATATTATTAAAATAAATAATTCAATAATTTAAATCTATTAATGTCTTTTATAAATGATTACTTTCTTTATGTTTATGCTTTTTTTTAGACACAATTATCTAGGATTGAATTTATTTATTTTTTTGATTTTTGAATGGTTCGATTTTGATTAAACTGATATTCATCTGATGTAAACACCACTTATAATTTATGTTCATGAAAAACAAAACAAATACTCCGTTCAGTGTGGAAAAAAATCGCCGAGTAGCTGCTGTCATCATCAGCATTGTTGTCGGGGCTTGTGCAAGTTTCTCAACATCAATAAGCCAAGACTGCGAAGGACTGGGCGACAGGACACATTCGGACACGTCAAGGGCGCAGCAGCCACGCACACTGAGGGAAACAATAAATCTGAAGTGCAACTGCAGGCTGCGAGTAGTTTTTTTGTGCGATTCCAAAAAAAAAAAATAGTGAAATGTGCGCTACATGGCAGCCCTGCCCTGGTGCACGCCCCTCCCCTTTGACAATGTTGTCAATATTTGAAGGGGTTCGGAACCAAACAAAACCCCCTTTTTCAGCTCGTTTTGGCCCGCTTGTTTGTCGGTGCTCGCTGGAGCAGCCATTTTGCACAGTTTGCATAGCCAATTTGCCTGGCAGTAGTTTTTCTTTTCACTTCTCGTCTTCGCTTTGACTCTACAAGGAATTTTCCTTCTACTTTGACTTCCACCTCCCTCGGAGCTACTATTTCAATTGACTGCATTTTCCCATTGCCATTTCGCCATTCGCATTCGCATTTTGCATCTTGCCAATGCCAATCCCTATTTTCTATTAGTGTACACTCGATTCATGCCATGTCGTCGTCCTCCCCGGCACCCACCCTGCTGACTGACTTTATTTGCGTTCGCCTCTTCGCATTTCCACAACTTAACGCTTGCCCGCACATGCCATAAACGTAAATCAAGTGGCTCCTCCGCCCAAAGCGACGGCACTCAGAAGTGGCCCTCGAATAAGGGCTAATTCCCTGGATCCTGTCCAGTTGTCCGGCCCTCCTCGGACCATTTAGCCCACGACAATGACCAGCACGCGCCAGTGACAGTGAATTTTTAACAATTAAAAGCTTTCTGACAACGCCCCGTAAAGACGGTCAAGAGACGCTGAGCTACTTCCTGCCCGATCAATTATCTTTATAATTTTGCATAAATAGATTTTTCTCAATACCTTCACATGGTGAACTTCCAACCATATTTTCAGAGTCCTAAATTTAAATAAATACTCGCCATGGAACAATACAATTTCCGCTTCAAAAGTGTATGCATGTTGTAATACCCCACGGGTGCAGGGCTCTGGGGCAATCTGATTTCCATTTCAATTCGGTTAATCAATTCCATGGCGAAAACACCAGGCCCCCGGGGTATTTTTTAAGCCACGGGCCCTGTCGATTTGTTATTGCCGCTTAATTGCGGCTGACGGCACGCATCATTAAATTGCAATTTTTCAGACTCTCGCCACTGCGATCGCTAAGCCTGCAAATGCATTGATACTGCGATAAAAAATAAAATAAAAATAGCCAAGAACAAAAGTTGGCAAGAGAAAAAATAAGCAGGAATTATGCTGTGGGCTTTTTAATTGCTGTGGCCGGTTTTATGGTTTTATTATTTGATTTCGAGGGGAGGACCAGGAGCAGGACCGTCACCCCAACCGGACCTCGACAGGGATCTTTTCCTGTCCCGGCCGGGTATGTTGTGTGCTGTGTGTGTATCCGCTGTGAAACGGCGTTTTTATTATGCGGCCTGATATTTTTAATGGCAACCACTTTATGCTGATTGCCAGCCTGGCCTATTCGCCAGCCGGCTCAGGCTTAATGTTATCGTAAAATAAAATAGCAACAAAACAACTCGGCAACTGTTGCTCTATATTATTGTTGTAGTTGTTGCGGCCTATTGCAGCGCCAACTGAGGTTTTGTTGTTTTATTTTTATGAATCGTCCACAACCACGGAAATTGCTTGTTGACACGCAGAGTGTAGGTGGTGGCAGTGGCGATGGAGGTGGATATGGGAGTGGAAGTGTGGCAGGTTCCTGACCTAGTCCACGGTAATTTGTTTTCTCACATTCCCGCCTTGGTCAATACTGAGTCCTTTTAGAATTTATACCCTTTCGAAAGGGTGTTAAGAAGTGGTTATTTTGAGATTAGCTTTAAAAATATATTTGATCTCAGTCTAATCCCTAATATGTAGCATTTTTAAGAATTACTTTTAATAATGTATTTTTAATATAGTGTCTTCTAGGGTATTACCAAGTTCTAACTTTATCCAATATGTTCCCACCTTTTAGCCTTTTTGCCCGCTTTTTGTCTTTAGCCACCACAAATTGTGATTGATGTTTGGCGTTATAGATGACTATAATTATGCAACACGATTTGACTTGCGTTTTATTTGATTACCGGTTGCAGGCTTATTGTGTGGCCGGAACGCCCACCCCATCGCCCCCCTCCCCTTTGATGACTCTATTCCAGTTGCTGGTTAAGGGGAAAGCGGCTGAATTGGTGATTCGGTCCGAATAGTACCTATTGATTTTGTGTCATTGGCGTTTTCGGTGCTCAGGAAAAACAAATGAGTTGTGTAATTAATATGGGCTTTTGTCTTGCCATAATGGCAGGCACATAAATAGCACAATAAGCCAATGTTTTCGGTTCGGGCCATGGGAGGATGTAACGCAAAATAGCAGAAAATTAATTTTCATATGGCTTTGGGGTGTCTTTCGTCCTCAGACCCTGTATCAGGAACATGCCACGTAAACATGTGTGGGGCAGCATTTGCTCCTAAATGTATGATAATATTATGCCCCTTAACCACAATGTCGCATGCATTGTTAATCATCTGCAGTTGCCAGTTGTAACAAATTGTTGCCAAATGGTTGTTTGGGGCTCCGCAAACTTGCACACAAGTGCTGCCGAAACTGGCAACGGCATCGTTAATTTTAACAGTAAATTAAATACGGGTCTTTTCGCAATGGGGCTATACGGAATCTGCCATTGAGCCGTGTTACAAGCCCGGACGGGCGGTTAACCGACCAGCACTACACTTTGAAATTATTTCAATTAAATGAAGATTTTGGTAAACTATTATTAATCAATTTAAACTGATTTAAGCTTAAAATTCAGAAGCAAGGCAATTAATAAGATGCACAATTTCATAATTAATTGAATCCTAAAGCCCATTCCTAAAAGAACCGAGTTCTGTTTCGATCTATTTTTTAATAATTTTTTTCCAAGTGTACTGGAGCCTAGAACCGACTGTCCAAATGTTGGTGTTTGTGAGTGGCTGCCTGCCAAGCCAATTGGAAATTTTAAATGATATATATTTGTGAGGTCGCGGCGCCCTCTGGGCGATCAGCCCTCTTAATGTAACTAAATCGAATGCTGGCTGAAACGTGTTTATGTCGAAATTGTTGACCAAATTTCCAACTGGCCGGACTTGGCCGGGCAAAAATAATTAGTGTGCTGCTGCCAGGCGAACAATTCCTAGTTGTGTGTGTGGGGCATGCTCTGGTGCAGCAGCAAGCGTGCATCAGCATCGGCAGAGACCAACAACAATGTTTCGCAAATTTTAACGCTTAATGGTTATTGACACACATACAATCCAAACAGAGAGAAACAGAGGAACAGGATGTGTAGGTTTATTGAGGCAGTGGCAGTGGCAGTGCCAGTGCCAGGAGGGTAGCAGGCGGTGGAGGGGTAAAGCAAACAGCATGACACTTGTCGGCCAAGCTGGACAAATGAACAGCCGCCGGTGCAGCCATGGACAACCTGGCATTGGTCATTGGATTTGGTTAAAAGGCATGTAGAGCCGGAGCGTGCCGGTCGAGGGGGTGGTGCAATAAGAGATGAAAGGGGGACCTGGGGACCAGGGGCAAGCGAGACTCAACCGCAGCTGATAGCCAGGACAGCCATGATAACAACGACAACAACAAGGAGCACTACGCACAACTACAAACTACAAGAACCCCCGGCAGTCACAACAAGCAAAACAGTTTTCCCACATTTCACGCAATTTCCAAAGCTTTCCATGGCTTGTTTGCTGCTCCGTCTGTGTTCCGGTGCCTATGGTTGTTATTTATGGTTTTAAATACTTTTAAACTGCACATGTGTGTGTGCTATTGCATTTCAATATTCGTTATTGCGGCGTATACGTAATATTTACGGCCGAGCATTGAGCGTTGCGTATACGCACTGTGTGCTGTGTTGAAATTAAAATTGAAATGAAGCCTGCATGCGGTCTTGCTTAAAACCTTAGACAATATTGATTTTAGCTGGCTAGCTGAGTGCTCAAGTTGATGGAGTGGAATTAAGAAGTTTCCGCCCCAATTTGATTAAGTTGATTGCGCGGATTTAAAATTTAAATCTTCCAAGTGATTGTTTTTCATTGGCCACCATTTACGACCGCTAACAGTATCAGTATTGGCAGCATTCATTTTCATTATCCAGCCGTGCTCGGCAAGTGCAATTTCATTAATGGCTAATTAATTGCAACTTTATTTCGCGGTCCGCCGGCAAATGGCAGTCAGCCAAACCAACCAACCAACCAACCAAGCTGCCAGCCATTTTGTGTTGCAACAAAATGTGCTCGATGCACGCAACGTTGCCAGGAAGGAAAGGTGGAAAGTCAGACGCGAGAAGCATACGTTTTGTTATTCGAAATTCCTGTAATAATTTCATTTTAATTTTTTATTAATTTTTAAGCGCCGCTCCTTTGCACGAGAGCTGCTTGCGGGCAATTGCATATTCAGAACCACTTAATATTAAGCGATTGCACAAGGATCTGGTGTGCCTGGTGGCGGTGGGCTTGCTGGGCGACTGCGTGTGTGTCTGCGTGTTTTAAAATCGTAAAACATGTTCCCCGCACTCACACACTTAAGGCGAACTAAGGCTACAACTAATTGGAACACTAATTAGCGTTATTAAACTACAGCAATGGCGGAGTCGTCAGTAAAGCGGCAAGGAGTATCCGGGAGTGTGGGGGACAAGAAGTGTAACGTGTGGCAGCTGCATGTCTGTCTGCCAGTCGCTTGAAGCCTGGGAAGCTGCCCATTAAAAGCACATTTAAGATGTTTACAAACGTGTTCTGAGACACTGCACACACCCCCCTAGTACCCACACGCACACTTGCTGCACTGAGGGAAATATTTTTAAAGAGCTTTTGATGATTAATATTCGTTAGAATAAATATCCTTTAGAATGTTTGTTTAATGAAAACGGTTAAAATTGAAGAATAAGTGACACATAGAAATATTATTGAAAGGTTTTTTTAAAAAAGGATTAAAATATAAAATTTTTCGTTTCTTTTCCGTGTAATGACACGCATTTTCTGACAGTTTTTTCACTGGCGAAAAACTAGAACGCCGATGCGGAAGCAGCAACTGCTGCGGGGCGGAAACGGATGTATGCCAGCAGCAGCAGCGGCAGCGGCAGAAGTGGAAGAAAATGAAGAAGCAGCAGCCATGCCAGCAGAAAAGAATGGAGAAAGCCTCTAATAAGAGGCGGTACAGACTACATTTTACAACCGACATTACCGCTAAAACCAGGAATAGACTGGAACGGAGGGCAGGGATATCTGAGAGCCTTTGATTGGCCCGTAAACGAGCCCTGGGCAGGCGGAGGGGGTGGCGGCCAAATGCGAAAACTTTACTTTAATTGACAGCAAAAAGCAATTTGCCTCATTACAAGCAACACGAGCGTAATTAAATGCTGCCCTGGGGTATGAATGCTCCATGGCTGCGACCTCGATGGAATCGTCAGCCGACACCATTGAAATCGGGGAAATCCCCTCGGTACATCCTTCCTCGGTACCACTCCCCCTGAACTTCCTGATAGTGCCGGATTACGGGGAAAGCTTTAAATTTCCAAATGCTTTGACCGACACGCCGCACAAAAGGGTCGAGGATCCAAGAATCCCAGAATCCAGCGGCCAACAGCCAACATCCAGCCGACAACAGACAACAGACGACATGCGATTTAGTTTCTTATTTGACACTTTTCCGCAGAGCTCTTGCCTCGTTTTATTTTGCCATTTTCTCTTCTTTTCATGCTTTTTGTGTTTTCCCGCTCCTTCTTCTTCTTCGGCATCTGTCGACGTCCGCTGCAGTCATGGCAAATGTCATTTAAAGGACAATAATGGCGGTCGTCGTTGCCGCTCGACCAAGTTCCCGTCTCCAGAAAGGAGGGAAAAGTTCTGCCTTTTTTCATTCCCTTCTGTTTTTGTCTTTTTTGGGCGCATTTAAAGTCAAGTTAAAGTTCAAGTTACTGCGAAAATGTGCGTCAGCTGCGGATCCCAGTATCGATTTACTCCAGAATGTGACATAATTATTGCTCTGTTAACACACACTCTTGCGCAGCGCGAAAGCGGAGCAGCAGGCTCCTTCAGGACATGCTGGGATCAAGGAGGCCAGTCCCTCAAGTACTGAGAACAAGTGCCGGAGATATGAGCTAAGGCGTCATACTTTGCACTGAAAAAAAAAGGATAATACGCTTGGTAGTCCATTTATCCTGTCGGTATTCGTTTCTTTCTTCTACAAATTTCAGTTGGAATCCCTTATTATGGAATTAGGTTTTATTTATTTAAAGAATTCCTTTTACAACCTGATTTTTTTAGTGTCCTGGTTCCATCAAGTTTATGGCAGCCCTGTGCCTTTGACTTGGCCCCACTCGGCCGGCGATTTATGTATGTGGGGGCGGTCCGACGGGCCGGTCAGCAGGAAAGTTTTCATTAATTGTACTCGCATGTCAGCAGAAAAGGAAGAAAAAAGTCAGCCCCTGGCTGGGAGGCTGGGTGCCTGCCTGCCGCATCTATGTAATTTAATCAAGAGATGAAGAAACTTTAAGCCATCTTCATTTTTGGGGCTGGCAGCAGGCTCAGCAGAATGTTTCCCCGGCCAGGAGGGCAGAGGACATAGGACAGGGGACAGGGGCCAGAATAAATATTGAAATCTACAACCTCTGACCCGCATGACAGACGAACAACAAGGACAACAATGCCCCGCATACAAATTTGTGGGCGTTGCTGAAGAGATTTGTAAACAATATTTTGTGGCATACATTTGGGACAGCCGCTGCCTTGGCTTGGCTTGGCTGGATCTGGATTTGGTTTATATATTGGCAACGTCTTTGCTCCTGGCTCATCTCGATTTCGGTTTCAGTTACAGAAGCAGCCAGCCTACTTTTTTCTTTCTTTTTGTTGGGGGCCAGCTATTTTGTGCTCTTTTTATTGGCCTGCCTTTGGTGTGTGTCTGCCTTGAAGTATTCCCTTACATTGTTGCTCGTTTATTTGGCTTTCTGGTCGTGTTTCCATTTTTTTTATTTCGCTGAACTTTGCCGGCAGGCTGGGCAGAAGGTTTAGCGGATTTAAGAATTTTTCATGAAGCGTATAATCTGAGAAATCTGAGCAAATGAGATTAAAAGTTGGGTCTACCGTTTTTTTTTTATTAACTGAGAAGTCGGTCAGTCTGTCGGCCAGAACTTTCGAGCAAAAATCTGGCACTTTAGCGATGCAATCAAGCGTGAGCATAAATATTTATGCTATACATTTTTTCGGCTCCAATCAATTTTGCATTAGATGGTAGACACAAACCAACAAAAACATATTCGCAGATGAAAATCATAGCAAATGTTTCGGCATAATTTCACAAACACAAAGACAAAACACAACCAATAAGAACCAGACTGTAATTCGTTGGTAACACAGAAATTTATTACAACTGTCAGAGCAGCCAGATACTTTACTGAGTTTCCAAAGGCATCGACAGGCTTCGATTGCTCGCTTTTATTTCTGTCGGTCGGTCTCGACAGTCGTGATTGCTTTGCAGTTTTCAGAATGTATCCTCTGTGTGTCCTAGATGCGTCCTAGCCCGCAGCCCGCCGGCTCGCCTAGTCCTGTGCGTAGTTATGTCTGATCATAAAATCAATATGCGCATACTAAAATTTTATTTCTTTACAATTTGTGTACGAATTTGTGCGATGCCCGGCTTTTCTCCTCCGCCCCGATGGTTTACGATTTTCCGCATTGCCTTCGTTGGTTTTTATTTTTTGCGCCGAGAGCCTTTGTTTTGCGTTTTTTTTGTTGTTGTTTTGTAGTCCATTTAATTCATGCCATCAAGGACCTCGCCCATCCGCTGGCAGGGTGCACATGCTTTGTCCATTTTCGAGGGGAAATGGGAAACGTTGTTTTGACATATTTTTCTCGTTTATGTGTCCCTTGATCCGCCGAGTGTTGCTTCTCGCTGTTTCCCTCTTTTATTTCGCTTTTTTGTTGGCCCGGCATGCATGCCCACACGGCGTATGCTTGATAATTGCTTTGGCATTTGGCAACGCCTTTGACACGGTAAATGACTGGCGAGTATTTGCTTGGCTGGCTTCATAATTGTGTTTGCACAACGCCCCGAAGGAGTGGGAGGACATGCAGGACCTGCTTTTCATGTAAGCCACTCCATTATGTCATTTAGGGCATTCAATACAAATTGGTAATATCTCATTTATACTCATTTTGGTCTTTTGCCTCGTCTGTCCCAACAAGGACGAAGATGGATTGCCGGGGAGGGGCTGAGGCGGCTGAGGAGGGCTTAAATGTACGTCTCTGTGGATAGAGATAAGTGTGTACGTGTTGTGCTCGTGTATCCTGCTCCTGCTGCTGACCACGCAGCAAACAAGCAAAACAAACAAACAAGCGAAACCAAAGGACCCTCACTCACACACTCGTTCATTGCCATTGCGCTGGTGAGTGACCAAATGTCAAATATACAACGGCACACACTTATTTCATTTCCAGATTTATGGTGGGAATCGCAAGTGTCCGTCCGAGCCATTCAATTCGACCTCAAGCGCTCAAGTGCACTCAAAAAACTTTTATAAATTTTAATTCTTTTTCTCTCGGACTAAAAGATGAAAAAATCGTAGGTTACAATTTCAATTTTGATAACTTATTCTCTTCTAATTGATTATTTTTCAACTTTTCCTTTTTATAACGACTCAAATGCTTTAGAGTTCCAGGCAATAACAGAAATTTTGTATGACATTCCTCGACGCCAGGACTCAATGTCACTGTCTCGTCCTCTTTCCGTTTACGACCTCTTGTTTACTTTTTTGTGTGTTTCTTGCTGCATATTTCCTGCAGGCTGCAGCAGGTTGAGTTCTAGATTCGGTTTCAGTTTCATTTTCAGATTTAACTTCAACTTGGCTGACAACACTTCAGCTGCACTCGCACTCGCGCGACATGTCAACAGATTGCGTATTGTTGGTGCATTTTCCATTTGATTGCTCTCCACAATTCCCCAGTTTTTTCTGGTTTGTCCCCCTTTTGGCAACAAGCAAGCAAATGGCAAAAAAACAAACACGAATGAAAGCAAAGACCGCCGCCACATACAATGTAATATGCTACTCGTCTGCGGTATGTGACGCACGGGATGTTGCAGCATGTCCCATCGAGATATCCTTCTTTATGCTTCCATCAATTTCGAGTCACAGCTCTCCGGATCCATATCCGTCCGTATTTGTGGCTTCAATTACTCCTGGCGAGCATGGATTCTACGCACGTATATCCGCTCGCTGTTTATGTCCGTGTAAAGAGTTTAACATGTGCTTGGTTTGGTTTGGTTTGGTCCTCGTCCTGGTCCTGGTCCTGGTCCTGGTCCATGCCCTGATCCTGGTCTTGGCTCTGGGCCTTGGTCCTGCCACAACGCATATTTCTTCTTCCTTTGCGGCATCACGTACACAATCCAGTTATAATATATAACTACAAATGGAATTTATCTCTTCATCCTGGCCCACGGCTGCTTGCCTTTTTGGGGCAAGTTCCTCCTTCCCCCTCCCAAATTATTGACATGTTCAGCGTTTGCAAAAAGTTAAATGACTCTGTGTACGATTTTGTAATTGCCTTTTCTCACTCATTTTTGGATGGTGACCTAGCTTATCTCTGTGTTTTTTGATTTAACGTGTCTAATCTAATAGATTAGATCTAATTCATTTTAAATTTTTATTTACATATTATATTAAGAAGAATTTATAACTTGTTGTTTATACGCTAGGGGTGAAGATGCGAAAAATAAATATAATAGTATAATATTTCGAAAACAAATGTTCAACCAAATAAAGCCATAGCGAAAAATACAGATTTTTCAGTTATTATCCGCAAGCTTATTGATTTAAATGGATTAGATTAAAGACAATCAATTTAATTGTCGCCATTTTTGCTAAATTAAAATTAAAAAAGATTATAATCTTTGCCAATAAACTAACTAACCAGTATGTGAAAATGGTGAAACTGCAAGTAGTTTAGTAAATAAAAACCTGTAAGCCAACACCTGGTAGCTTTGTTTAAGTCCCTGGCCTTCTTCTGCACCGTTAGGCGCCATTGGCTTTGATAAAAGTGTCATAAAATGTGTCCATAAATAAAATCGACTCGCCGGCCATCCAAACTGACTGACTAAAGCTCGTCATTAAGCGCGTGCGTGTTGCCAGCTTATAACTAAAACGGCTTATGCGGAAATGTGCGATGGACGACAGCCAGGAGGAGGTCCTGTGGCCAGAAGCAGGAACTGGAACAGGAACCGGACCTGTAGTGGGACTGGGAATGGAGCTTATGTTAAGGTGGTGCCAGAGAACTTAATTTCCAGGCCAGATGAGCGGACTGGACTGATTAAAGTGGTTTCACCGAGCCACGTAAATAAATAACAAAGGCTGGCGGGGGGGAGCAGAGAAAAATATTAAGAGAATTGAGGTTGTGGTTGTTGGGATTTCGCCTTCTGCTTAGACGAAAGTCAAATTGAAACTCGGTTGGGGCTTGGGTTCGGGTTTGGGTTTGGGTTTAGGTTTCGTTTTGCCGTGGCAAGCACAAACATGGCCCGGCGATAAATTATGATCACAGCTAAACTTTATGCCACACACACGGCTTACACACACATGTGGCCAGTTGAATATTTTATGCCAACACCCAAGCCACAGGACCGACTCAGCCCAGCCAACTCAAATCTCATGAAGTGAACATAAAACATGCAAATTAAAAGGTCCAAACACGTCGTCGTCCTCGTAGTCGTCGTAGTTGCAGCTGAAGCAGACACATAGACACGCACAAAGTGAACTAATTTACACAAAAACAATACAATTTGCGAACCCTTGTTCCATTTCCTCTTCCCATACCCCTCATCATCCACCTCGGGCACTCCAGGCCTGGCCATCCCAGCGATTCCATTTGGCAGGACTAACCCCATTCTGGGTTTGCTTAGCTCACAGCCAAATGGCGCCACCTAGACATTTATAACCCGTCGTCGTTCTGTCTCTTTTTTTCTCTCCCCCTCCCCTTATCCTGCCCATTGCGATCCTTTTGGCCCATAGTCCTTGCTTCCTTGTCGCACACATGCGTGCCTGCGTAGCCACATTGTAAATCTTACTGTCAGAACATACAGGCACTGGGCCACTTCATTTCAAGTGTATTCATGCACTGGAAAAAAATAGTAGCCCTGTTCCTTTGTCCAAAGATTATATTTTATTATGAATCTGCAATACATGGTGGCTGGAATCCTTCTTACTGGAAGTCAAACATTTTTGAAAAGTGTACAGAAAGTAAAAAGATAGCTTCTTCCCACGAAGACCCCCTCCGCCACCTCCAATACTCCGCCAAAAGAACCTCGTTGGCGTATTTTTCATGTGCACACTTAAGCATCGCCAGGAAATCCCACATAGACAAGCATATACCATGTAAGTAGTACACCCATCGGCAGGGACAATCAATGCCAGCAGTTTATGGCAAAAGTCAGAGATGGTGAGAGTTCTGTGAGAGTTCGGCTCCAGATACCTTTTATTTCCTTGGCTTTGACTTTGGCTTTCGGCTTTGGCTTCCGGCGTGTGTATTAAGTTTTGCGATACTAATTTGCCGGATAGTTTTGCATGTGTGCGTGCCTCGGCGGGAGCTCTTAATTACATTGCCTTTTTGTGTCAGGATGTCTATCCGAGAAGGAACGCGGAGGCGGGAGGTTAAGTGGAAATTATTTTAATCAAATCATGAAGGGCGAAAAAGTTTCAGCCGAGCCGAGAGCAACAGTTTCCCAGTCGGCTGGAAATATTCCTCATACGCCCCGTTGCTGCTAGCATTTCGGTTTGGTTTTGCCCTCAAAAATGGCCAAACTAATTTATTTGATTCATTTAGATGCAGATTGTGTTTTCTGATTTCGCACACACACACACCCCCGCTCACTCACATATTTATAGCCTCCATTTGGCAGGGCTTATCTTCTGGGCCAAAAGCATTTGGCTCGGCTTTAAATGTCCTCGTTTTGTACTGTCTGAACGGTCTGCGTTTGTATGCATAAATCTGAGTTATTAGTGAATTAATATTCGCTAGACATTTTCACGTACTTGCTGCCGGGGGAACATCATCTAACGACTAGAATTTTAAGCTGAAGAGACTTTATTCCGAAAAGCGGGTAAGCCCATCAACGTCCGTGTATAGTATAGTACATACGGTCCGGAATCGCTCACCCATTGCAGGCGTCATCAGCGAAAAATGTACTCTTCAAAATCCTTTGAGGATGCCTGGCTGGATGGCTGGATGGATGGATGGCTGGCACTCAAAATGAAATTAATGACTTAAAAGCTTTTTTGCGGTACCCGTCACTCAAAATACAATCAATGCGCGTAAAAGCAACAACAGCCTGCTCGCTCCAAAAACGCTGAGCTGTAATTTGCGAGCGCCGTTTAAAGTCGTCGTTTCGAAAAGTTTTCAACGATCAAAATGGTTTTTACCACCTGCCCGGCTCTGGCCGCCTGCCTGCCTGCCTTCCAGCTCTTTTTAGCCAAGTGTCACGCCGGCAATCTTTGCCACAATAAATATAAGGGGGACGTGGCAGGCAGAGGTGAGCAATAATTGTTGTTTGTGTGGCAAGTTCATGCAAAAGAATTAAGTAACTGTAAATGCAATAAACGACCACACCTCCACCTCCGCAGTAGCCCACCCTCTGCCCTTCACCCGACTTTCGCTGGCTCTCTGCTTTTCCATTTCCTCCTTGGGCGCCCAGGTTGGGAGTCGAAGTTTTTATGGGTTGACAGTCAACCACGCAGACGCCCAGCAATAAATTCTGAAGCGAACGCTTAACGTGCAACATATTCCAGCAGCACTGGCAGGGGCAACACCAGGAGCAGCAGCAACAGCAGCTAACTTCCCCTTAAGAGGTTCCTTCGGCCGGGCTTCCCCCTTTTTCGAAATAAATGAGCATTTCGCACCGAGGGGTTTTGTGGCGTCATTTTTCTCGACCCTTCCGGGCGGGCCAATGGGGAAGCCAATGGATACACAATAAAAATGTAATACAATTGATCCCTAATAGCATTAAAATGAGATGAATATTCTGCAAAGATTTCCTTTTAATTCTAGGAATAAAAGTCTGTTCGAATTTAATGGACATTGAAATGTAGGAATTGCAAAAAGCGTTTCCACTAAGAATCCTTTTATTGTTCTATTTTTTGAAGTGAAAGAGGTGAAAAAGTATTCATTTATTTCCGTGTAGACCCGGCAAGAACACCTACGAATAACAATGGCAAATTGTAACGCCATTAGCTGCTGGAAAATTGGCAAACGCAACAAATCGAATCGGGTCCAAAATAGGAAGCTAGGTACCTGGCAGGTGGGCTGGTAGGTAGAACATTCCTTAGACTTTTGCCTGTGGGCTGCCACATTAAATCAAGTGCAAAATGTCTGCGAAATGTGATGCGATGTCCTCAACGCTCCCAGCTCCGGGCTGAGTGATAAAGTGTGAGCTGTCAAAGGGGCGAAAGCAGAAAAGGCGGGAAATAAGCGTCGGGAACGCGGCGGGGTAGCCACCGGGATATTTGTCCGGAAATTGTGTGGAACAGCAACACGTAGAGCTTCAATTCATTTCGGTTCACCATTCCACCTTTTATCATTGCGTGAATTCTGTGAATAAATCATCTAGGCAATCTTTATTTTGCACTATATCACATGAAATAAACCAAGAGCTCTCCTTAAAACCAAAAAAAACAAAAATGAAAAAAAGAAAACAATTTCTTCCCTTGTCACGCTGAATCCGATTTTCGAAATAAAAGTTGCGCAGAATTTCGTATAAATTAAATTAAAGACAAATAAAAGTTAACTCACATGCTGCCACGGTGAGGCGTGCCCCTCCCAGGCCATGTTGCCATGAGGTAGCAATTAATTTAATAAATCAACATAAAAGTTTGGCCTCCCTCGCCTGCGCTCAGTTTTGTTGTTGAGTTTTTTCTGATTCCATTATTCAGAGTTGGCTGTGTCAACTTAGGCGGCCATTAGGCACAAGCTTAACCCATCAGTGCCAAGTCGCTGTGTCGGTGGGTAGAAGTTGAAGAGCGCCATCGATTGGCCGTGAAGTCTTGCCGTTTTGGGCCAGGGGTGGCCTCCACCCACTCCACTTCGGTGTTTTGTTTCAGACTTTTGTTGAACGAATTTTTTGTGCACTTTGCCTGCCATCTATTGAGGCTATCTATTCTGGGTTGCTGAAAATAACTCCCAAACTTGGGCCAATGCTTTATTCCTTAAGTTTAATTAAAAGGCTGGCAGTATCAGCAGGGGAAAAGGAAGGGATAAATTGGTGGGGACACTCGGAAAAATAAAGGTTCTGTCAACGGAATAATATTTAAACAAAAATATAAATAATGTTATAAGGTCCCACAATAAAAGAGACAATTGATGTCTATCTAGAATCTCCAGACTGTTATGTTAAGATTTGAGAAATAAAGTTAATAAAATGAAGTAATTGAATAGTAAGTAAAATGAAATACTCATAATTCTAATTACAAATAACAAATAAAATATTTGAATATTTAGTTTCTCAGTTTGTCTCAAATTAAGACTTTAAATATAAAATAGACTTTTCAAACATTTTTGTTCCGAGTGAAGCAACTGCAATGGTTTTTTGCTGGTTGGGCTGGGAATTGTCCTAAAAAAAGTCCTGCCACTTTGGCTCATAACAATGTTTGACTAGTGAGGGAAAGGCAAGCATTGGGAAGCGGGTGTGGAGCTTGGAAAGGACTATCCAGACAAGGCAGCCAAAGGAGGCAGAGAACATGGAGGCCGCCTTGTCTGGGGGGGCGGACAAGATTTTCAGTTTAATTTGAACAGGACCTGACGACGACGTAGCCTAGTTTCTTTTTCCCTTCAGCTGCTGCTGCTGCTGATGCTGAGGCTGATGTTGTTGTTGGCCCTTCAACGTGGCAGCGATGATAACAATGGCCGGCAACAAGAAGAGCAAAAACAACAAGGACAAAAAGCGTGCATCCTGCGTATCTGTGTCTGTATGTGTCTGCTATGTAGATTTGCATCTGTGTGGCAAGTTGCAGCTGCCAAAGTTGCTCCCGGCTAAGCTGGACTCTTTTTCATCCATCGCTGCGAAAAGTGGGAACAATCGGAGAAAGTCGAGGCTGTATAAGAGGCATTCCCCGCTAGACATCCTTTTTGAGGCGCATCCTTTGCTGTCCTTGTTGCTGCCTTTTTAATGACACTAAACGTTTATCAACACACAAAACAACGGAGCCCAGCAAATGCAATAATCCCCTCAGATTTCCCTGCTTTCTGTTTTACTCTTCTCGGATGCCTCTTGTTGCTACAGCGTTTAATTAGCGGAAACTTCTAAAATTAGGCCGGGCTCTTTGCGAGTCAGATTGCGTATACGACCCGTGAAACCAGAGAGAGACTGAATTTTGAAACGGGCCTACCCACGGAAAACCAATAAAACAAGCCTGATGGACCCTGAATTATGTACAATTCCTAGCTTTTATGCCCAACGAAAGTTTTTACTTAGTCCGTTAACAACAGAGGTCCAAATAATGGCGTGTAGTTCCCCATATCGCGACTGTAGGCCGTCTTTATCACATATTTGTTTTGGCCGTTTTTGGTGTTTGTCTGTGTCACTTTTATGACGGCGTTTATGAGCGATATATGCGGTTATGACAGCACCAACAGCACCAGAGCTTGTTTATCTATGTTGTGGCTGCTACACAGCTACTCTAGTGTTGTTGCTGCTGCGTGCCGCCGACAGGGGCAGGAGTGGCTGACACAGGAGCTGCGGGAGCACCAGCAACTGAAGCTGAAACAGCTTGTCCCTGTCAGTTTTCTTGCAACCTAAAGCGAAGACCCCCAACTCCCGACCAGACCAAGCCATTTATGGTTGCACGATGGCCGCATCTCTTTACGGCAATATCGTCCTGTCGCCTCGCTGTGATAATGGCCTCTCTACACCACCAGCCACCTCTACACTTGGGGGAAATCTTTTTAAACTAAAAATATATTTGGATGATTGGCAAAAATTGTGACGTATGCCTTTAAAGATTTTATTTTTTGGAAAGTAACTGCAAATAGAGGACACAAAGTGTAGGATGGACTCGCCTTTCCCTACAAATAATTATTTTTATTTCAGTGAAAGAATCTTATAGCAAAGTAAGTTCATTGCGTACCTCATGCTCATAGTTGACCCTCTGCCAACTTTGCGTATTTCCGGATCGTAATGAATTTGATTGCTTGACCAGGTCGAGAGAGCACAGGCCGGGCCAGGAGGTTAGATTGTGCTCTTCGTAAGCCAGACGAGGCCATTGGAGTGAACTTTTCACCTGGTCGAGTTCCGAAAAGCTTGACACTCATCCTCGGCGACGATGACGAAGGACGGTGAAGGAATCTCCCTGCTCATTAACTATGGCACAACTTTCGCAAAGCCCTGGCATTCCACTTTGGGCATTAAGCTAATGAAATAAATTCCAAAAAAAAAATTCCAACTGAGCTGGGCTAAAAAAATGTCAAACTTTCCGTGGAATAAAGAGAACCCAAGTGAAGTGACATTTGCGAGCCCTAAAACGAAACAATGCGTTTGGCCAGGAGCGCTTTTTAGTGCATTTTTTGTTGGGCTGCAGCGCAGGGAATTTAAAAGAGGAGCCTCGGTGACAGGTTCAGTTATTTGACGGGCGGGCGAGTTGGTTGCATGCCACTGAAATATGCCAGTTAATATTTTCAAACGCCCGGACAGGGACTGGGTGACAGGTATGCAATCGAATCAACTGAACAACGGAAACCCACCCGCCGCCAAGTGCCACGGAAAATTTTAATAAAAGGCAAATATTTGCCAAGGGGGCGAAGGGACGAAGGACGACGCATCTGCAAAGAATTGAGATTGAGATGGAGATGGAGATGGAGATGGCGGACCACTAAATTGAAAGTAAACAGCAATCTATTTTAATGCGTGTGCACCCGAGTGGGTGCCCTATTCACCCATTCCCATGTCAACCGCAGTCAAAAATCTGGACTTGCATCTCGTTGAAGTCTCAGCATACAGGATACAGTGTGCACGATGCAGGATGCAGGATGCAGGATACGGGATTCAGTGTTGCGTCCAAAAAGTATTGGGGATTTTACAACGGGTGCAAGTAAAACGAGCTGCCGGGGAGTTTCAAAATATTTCGCTGGAAACTTTGAGGCAAAGGCAAACAAAAGTTAATTAAAACATTCCAGCTTTCAACATTTGCCTTCGCCGATTGAAAACCGCGACTACACTCTGGGAAAAGTTCTAATGAAACTTTATTTAAAACGATTGAGAGGAATCCGCAGAGAACTATGCATATTAATTGATTTTCCAGGAAATTGTTCTCCAACTTCAGCTCAGATAGTGAAACGAAAAATGTAATCAGCTGCCTGTATCTAATACGCTGCATTTTTGATTAAAGGGAAAACCTGGCAAGTTCAGGATTAAAAATTAAAATCTCCAAAATCCACTCGTTTTCAAATGCAGATGGCGGATGGTGGCTGTGGGGGTTGGGGAAAATCTCGAAAAAGCCACAGAGCAGCCAAAGTAAAAGATGTTTAAGCATCGGCAGCCAACCAGCAGGCGAAAGGAAAGTGGAATACCATGGAATGTAAATTGAAATCGCAGTCGAAATAAAGTGAAATGAAGCGTTTAAATTGCGAGAGACTGTGTGTGAGTGAAAGCACCCACACAAACACACAGAGACACACACTCGGGCCGGGAAAGTAAGTGAAAGTTAATGTGAGCGCGCTTGTTTACTCTGCGGCTTTTCCAAGGCAATCGTTGAAAATATTCGACGTGCAACTGAGGCGAAAACATTACCATTGAGACCTCGATGCTGGAAAATCGGGGAAAAAGGTGCGGGAAAGCGCAGATCCATAAAAGAAAACCGGGCGGACAGCGCTAAGGGGAGAAATCCTAAGAAAAGACTCCAGAAGCATACACACGAATTCCCTTTTCTTTGCTCTGACTGAAGGGGATTGGCTTCAGATATATGTACTATATAAAAGGAACATTTACATATTCCTTCTTCTGCGGGATGCCCCAATTGTTGTCATCGCTCACTCGATTCGGTTAAATATTTTTTCGGGCCAACAAAAAAAAAACAGAAAAATAAACATTTGGAAATTATATTTCACTTGAGGATTTACTTGTAAATCGTGGGGATAAATCACAGTATGGCAGCGCACCTGCAACTTAATAATCATTAGAGCCAGGGGGCTCATAGTTAGGCTCGACAATGTCTTTCCCCCGGAATTTGTTTCAATTTCTTTATTTTTTTTCTTTCGGGGAGTAAGAAAATCCGGGCTGTGCACATTTGCCACAAAAGCTGTGCGCATTTTGTTAGGGGATTTGATTCAAAACAACTCGCTGCTACAACTGTAATAAACTTAGGGACCCACAAAGGATAGACACACGTTCACCCTGCATACGAACAAGAGCGTATGTGTGTGGCTTGTGGCAAGTTGGCTGATTTATGCCCTCGCGGCTTTGGCTTCTGTTTAAGCGCCAATTGAGTCTCACGTCCCAGTGACAAATCGATTTCTTATCACCCGATGCGGCACATTATTGCCCTTCGACGGGCGTGTGCGTGTGCGTGTGCCCGGGACACAGATAAGGTTAAAGGTGAGCCAGCCCATCGCCACGCCCATTCTGGCCAAGTCCCAGCCGGCTTGCCTTGCCGGAGCCGTCGGAGTAAATAAAATTTTAATTTAATTTTTAAGCACTCGCGACGATTACGCGTAATTCAATCGAAATGGCTGGCGAGGGGCTCGAGGTTGCCGAAGCCGAAAAGGAAACCGGCTGTCCTGGGCAGGCCTTTATCAGTGTATCGCCAGGGAAAGTTGTTGACTTTTATGGCAAATGACTAGCGCAACAGCGTCGTTGTCCTTTTCGCCTCCCCCCGTCTCAGCGGAAAAGTTAGCCGCTTATTTATTTTCATTTCTGCTGGCAAGTTTGTGCAAGTGTACTGAACAAAAAAATATTTCAAGATACATTCAAGTTATTTTAAGTTTAATGTTGGTGTATTTATTTTCAGTTCAGTTAATCATAATCTTATCATGTTATTTGTGAGTTCTTTTACATAAAAAATGTAAATACTTTTGTACATTTTTCTTGCAGTGCCTTCTTCCTGCCGTAGTTTACTTTTTACAAAGTTCATGTTGCAAAGGTCCTGCCTAGTTGCCAGCAATTTATATTTGTTTTAATTTCCTTGCCATTTCCTTGGCCACATTTGTCAGTCAAATGGTAAACTGACTCTGGGCCAGGCCATTCCACGTTTTAGTGTTTATTACAGTTTACTGGCGCCCACCGCCCCGCCGGAAGTTACTGTTACTTGCCACTTCCACTGTAGATGCGAAAATATCAACCGGAAACCGGTTGCTGCCCCCATCCCTGCTCCTAGTTGAATTACCCGCTCAACAGCGAGCATAACTTCCGACTCGCCTCACAGGCACTGCCCGGTTAGAGTTATTAAAGGCCAAACAGACGCCGAAGGCAAGTGGTATGGAGCCATTAAAAATTTTATTGACTTCACATGCTCAATAGCCCAAAAAGGCCATTTATTACTCATCACTTTATTTGGCCTTCTCCCCAAATGGGAAATTTAAAGAAAAGCTTTAAGACCACTCGGCCAGCTGGCAGCAGCTGCAGTTGATGTGGATCCTGGCTGTTATATCCTTTCATCCTGCCCCGTTTGTATACAAATATATAGGTATGTGGGTGTATGCAGTGTTGTGTGGCATGCCACTCAAAACTTGCCGTTGAGCAGGTGGCTGGCAAACACGTGACTGGCCAGTGGGTGGGGCATTTCGGACCACGGGACGGACTTGACTTACAATGTCCCTTGTTAATGGCATTTTATCGCCAATTATAAAACCTGTCATTTCACCATTTTTATCAGTGTGCAAAAAAAAAGAAGGGAACACGGGTATTGAGGAATGAAGGAAATGTGTTAACAAAGGATACACACGGGCGAGAGTGAAAAAAGCGGGCGGCTGATGCTTGAAAATGCCAATCATGTAGGGACCAGGCCAAAATCGAGGACCGGGAGCTCAGTTTCTGGATCAGGATGGATGGAAGTTCCGCCGCCAGACTTTGCAGGGCAGACATGTGGATAAGTGGGCGACTGTCTGGCTCACTGAGTGAATGCCTGACTGACAGACAGGTCACTTTTAATTCATAAAGTGAATTGAAAGTCCTTTAAGCCGCTTCCAGTAGTTTTTAACTTGCAAGTGCAGTAACAGGCTCAAATCGACCTACAAACTATTAAAGGCATCGATATGGGCTTACATATTCAGAATTCTTCAAAAAAGGTTAATTTATAAGCCGGTATGTAAATAAAAATTTCTAAATGCTATAAAAGATAAAATCATATTTAAAGAAGACAATTAAAGAAATAAATAAGAAATTGTAAGGCCCAACCACAGTTAGAGCAAGTAAAAGTTATTCTTCTTTCAAGGGAGAAGGCATACATGTAAATAAAAGCTGTTAAAATACGATAGTGTTGGCTATTAGCACAATAGGCCAGAGCATACACATATGGCCAGATATCCGACCCCAGACACGGCAGAGGGGCTGCAAAAAAGCGTATACGCCGGGTGGGTTTCGGGTTTACGGTCGCCGGTTGCCGGGGGGTGCAAAAGTGCACAAAAACACACAGTCACAGCACGCAAAGTGTAACCACAAACACGACAACGAAGGCGGCAACAAACTACAATCAACAACTACAAATACAAATACAATGGCAGCGACAGCGACAGCGGCAATAAGAGAAAAACACACAAGGACGCCCAGGATACTGCACGCAGGGTGAGGCAGTCAGAGAGAAAGGCAGACAAATGATATGTGTGTTGTGCTTCTGTGTGTCCTGTGAGCTTCTAGTTGTTCACTGTGCCCTGGTAAGACAAGTGCAAAGCATAGGTTGAAGGTGCCGCAAATGGGATTGGGTTTGGGCCCCAGTCACGAGTCGAGTTGCCACGGCTTCTTTCTGCCGCCGCCTTATTTATTTGCCTATATTCTAGTGCGGGACTTGGTATGTGCGGCAAGTTTATGATCGGCAACTGCGACTGACGCATAGCATACGGCGGCAATGCGGCCAGAATCACAGTAGGCCGGGCCAAGAGGAAATCAAGTTGCTTCCTGCTGCTGACTGATGGCGAGGTTTTATTTCCTCATCCACTATTTTACTCTCTTATCTTGGCAGGCGAAGATTTTCTGGAATCTTTTTACCTGAAAGAGTAGGAGTATACACAAGGTTTCTTGAAAGTTACAAAGGATCGAGAAGGTATGACAGCAATTAATGGAAAAAAGACTCATGGGAGGAGAACACAAGATAGTTAAAAACAAGAAATTTAAAAACAATAAAACGATGAGTGACTCAAGATTAAAAAATTGAGGAAAAAACAATTAAGAAAAAAAATATGAAAACATATGAATTTCATTAAGAGGATGCCAATTCTTTATTGCGATATAAAATATTTCAGTTTCAATCAACTTGTGATACAAAAATAAAATCTCAAAAATCAAATGCCAAATTGAAGTGTTCAAGAATAATTTTAAAAATTGTTATATAACGATATATGTAGGTTCATGCCGAATCCATTCCTTGAAGTGTGGCCTACAAATCCAACCACCTGTTGTCTGACTTTCAGAATATGTTCCACCTCTTCCTCAATTGCGACTTTCGATTGGGTCGAATGTCTTAATATTCGCAATCAAAATACCATTGATGGGAGGCACTTCATCTCTGGTGCGTGCCTTGTGGTATCAAGACACTCTCTCGAATTCATAGCAAGGATAACAAATGGCAAAGCTACATGGCTGCTGTCCTGCCCATAATATGAAATCATATTTTAACGTTTATTCCCACAACAATAAAGGCAGCCACCGACAACTTTGTCTCTCCCATTCTTGGTCCTTCTATATATAATGTATATATATTTTCTACTGCTCCTCTTGATGGCATGAAATTCCTCGGAGAAACAACAAGGGCAACAAAGGCCTGGCATTTACTAATTTCATAAAGCCAAATGAAATAAAAATGCCAGCAGAGTGGAACAGCAAAAAGGGATGTGACAGGCGAAACGAAAGGATATGGGCAAAGGAATTTATCGCGGTCTCAACATGTGGCCCAACAAAAAACGAAAAAAAAGAAAATGGAAGAGTCGAGTGCAGAAGAATTTCCTTATTTTTGGGGGATTTTTTCTTTATTTTTTTTGGCGAAAATCAGGCACTTTCCAAATGCAGTTTTAAGCTCCACTGAGCAAAGGGGAAATCATCAAAGCCTCGGAATGAGTGCGCCATTTCCGGTTGCGGCTACGACAGGAGGTTGGCAAATGGGGAAGCCCAGGACCCTCGCCCGCACCAGGGCCAGGATCAGGACCAGAGCCAACAAAGGCAACAATAACTCAATAAAATCTTGGCGCCCGGCAGTCGCAGACAAGGCTTAAATGAATGCAGGGCGTGTTGGCTGAAACCAGTTTCCCCTCTAGCATCTTTCGTCCTGCGCCGTCCTTGGCAGCCAAGATATCCCTCTTTATGCCGCCATTCGTCTTCATCGTTCCAGCGTGTTAATGAAAGACAAAGGCAGAGGCAACGGCAATGCCAATGACTTGAATGGTCTCTCTTTCTCGTGGCTTTTATGGCCAACATTAAAGTGAACTGTAAAATGCGCTTCATTTGTAAAAATGAGCCATCGTCAGGGGGGCGTATGCGCAACGTGTGGGCCAAGTGCGCCGAATTATGATGATTGACGATTATAAACTCTGAGAAGGATTTCACTCTTTTGACATGCAAAATGGAATGAAGCCAAGCAGGACACAGGAACACAGGCTCTCTGGCACAGAGTAAAATATGCAAGGCTGAGGTAAGCCAAACTCGAAAAGCTGGCAAAACATGCCAACGGAATTTTAAAGAACCAGAAAACGACACAAAAAAGTGGCAACAGGAGCAGGAAATTAATATTTATAACATGGCCTGTCCTCAAATGTCAATGTGCATATTTTTAATTATGCACAAAAGTCGAAAAGGCAAGGAAAGTGTGAACTTCGGAATGCTAACTGGCTGATGCCGGTTCTGTCTCAATTATGCTCCGGCAATTTTCACTTCGTTGCCGCTGTCAAATTTTACACGCCCTGCTTTACGGCTTGTTGTTTTTAATTTAAAATTTCCTCAATTCCATTTCTCTTATTTGTGTTTTGTTTCTGTATTTTCTTTCAACTTTTTCTGTTTTTTGTTTTTTGTTTTCCGTTTTCGGGTTCCGGCTTTTTTCTGTTTTCATTTACATTAAAAGGCTCCAAAATGAGCGTAATTAAAATTGACCCAAGGGAGTAGCCCGGGCAATAAAAAGTACGAGATGGAACAGGCCAAACTTTTGCATAATTAGGCGGGCGGAGGCTGGATGGGCAGTTGTGTTTGGGAAGCAGTCTACATGAATCATCCGGGGCTCTAGCTCGGATTTATGAATGTCGAAATTAAACTCATATATGCTAAATTGAATCTCGGCCCCCATTGAGTCGATGATACTCAGGGCCAAAGTTGCAACCAGGGGGACGGTGGTGGCATTGTATGGATGCTAGTGTGTTAACAAGGTCCTGGCACATCCTGGCTGGCCTTGCCCAGCCCTTGTGCTCTTCTGTCTCACTTAATTTTGAACTTTTTTGATTTCTCTGGTGGCCGAGCGGCAACTGCCTCCCCGAACGACATGTGCGGCGAGTGAAAAAGTTGATTTGAAAGTTGGACTGCGCCCCCCTTTTGGGCGAGGCAGGCAGCAAATTAAACTACAAATTTAATTTACGCAATGCAATTTCAGTTGGCAAATTTAATTCAATTCGCCCAAAACGAAAGTTTATCTCGCCACGCCGCTTGGGGTAATTATGTTCGCATTTAGCGCCGGATTATGGTACACTGAATTAAGTGCGCCCTGCGAATTAAAAACTTATTCATGCTTTTGCCAAATAAATGCAATTTCTATAATTTCTTTTCGGCGGGCCTGCTCTTATATTCGGTTATTTCATCCAGCCTTTTTGTTCGCCCCACTTCACCGTATTTAATAGCATAAAATGGCCCACAGAAATGGGGCCCTGACGACATTTTGTGTAATTTATTTGGCCTACGGGCGCATCCGAGAGTCCTGAGTCCTTTGCCTTCATTCCGCCCGTTTGTTGTTGTTCTCGTTGCTTTTTCTTTTCCTTTCTGGGCACGACGATGAGGCGCGCAAATACTTTAAGACGATTTTATGTAAATGTTTTTCGTGCTCATGTTTTAAGTGTGTTGGCATCGCCTTCGACAAACGCCGAAAAAAGGCAACGCCGACCGTCGGAACAAAGGATGCGGCCGGATTTCAACTGCCGCCTGCTACGTCAACACTGAGAACAAAACGCGGCTTAATCAATTTAAGGAAAACACTTAAGATTACCAATATAAGAATTTAAATGTCAAGGAGAGGGAAGTCTATGGCCTTAAAATTTTGCTTCTGCAATTTTATTTTTTTTTTAAATATGATTTTAAACGTTTAAATATTTTTCTTCTGTGTTCGTTTCCCCTCTTGAAGGATATTCGGCTCCTTTGCCGTGTCTGTTCATTCGGAATTTTATTCAAAATGGATTATGCCGCCTGCGAGTAAAAGAAAACAACACAAAAAATAATTCTACACCATTTTGCCCACGATGTTGGCTGGTGGCTGGTCTTGTTTTTAGTCCTGGCTTTGCCCCGAATGCCCCACTCGTTTTTGCCGCTGAATTTGCAAGTGTTTATGTTTATGCGACAAAGTGGCAAGGCCCCCTCTAACGAAAAAAAGAACAACACCCCACAACCCCCTGATTGCGATCCTTTTTGCGTTTGCGTTAGCGTCCTCGCTCCTGCTTCCTGGCTAATGCTGATAATGCCGCTCAGCCAGTCAGTCTGGTAATGTCTTAAAGCCAAGGGCACAACCACTTAAAAGTAAAGTTTAATGAATGGCGAAATTGGTGTTTGATTTCGGCTCGGCCATAAATCTTCACATGGCCAACTGACTGGCTGCTGCTGCGGTCCCATGTGTGCTGACTCAACTGGCAATTATCTCGCCTTTCCAGTTTTCCAGTTTCATTTTTTGCACTTAAGTTGAAGTAAATCAATATGCCCGGCACGGTATAAATTTACGGCAAATAACGCATTAAATTGAATTGCTAAATTTCATTTTATTGTCGGATCGTGCAAAGGACTTTCGTCGAGTGTTGAGTGTTGAGTGTACTATACTCCTACCTCTTACGCCACTGCCAACTGCATAACTCTTTCGTTTATTAACCATTTCCCGCACACATACCCTCTCTCACTAAACATGACTAAAAGCCACTCAAAGAAATTTAATAAATTCGCTATAGTTCTAGTTTAGTTAATATTTTTTTAGAAAAGAAAGTCTTAGGCGCCTTGAAAAGAAGGTTTAAAGAAAAATGTATAGCTGGCATTCCATGGCTCTGATCACTTCAAGATATATACACACTAAAAAAGTATTGCGAATATTTTATTACAAATTTCTCCTTGTGCATTAGTCCTGTATCGAACCAACAAAGGCGCCAGACGATGGCAATGGCAATGGCATCACTGCGATGGTGACAACGCCAGCTGGCGTGATAAGCCATTCATTACGATTATTATGGAGGTGGTGCCACGCAGTGGAGGGGCCAAGGAGGACTCGCATACGTAGGACATGTGTGTGGCAGCGAGTCTTGAACTCGGCGAACAAATAAAAAAAAACTGCTGATAGGAGTAAAAAATTTTCATACTCATTTATTTTTATTTACTGCGCGCAATTTGCACATAAAAGCCAGCCCAGTGAGAGCTAAAACCGGCAAAAACCAAAAGCCCAAAGTTGTAGAGCCCATGGCGTGTGAAAGGGTTTTTCTGTGATTTTTGTCATTTTTTTCGGTTGGCGTGGGGACAGATCCTGAAAGTATGGAAAAATTATGCGTAGCCATAAAAGCTGAGCGCTGCTAAACAGAGCAGTGCACGGGAACGCTCCTCGATGTCGTCGATGTCAATGGCATTGTCAATATTTACGCTTTGACATTGTTGTGACAGCGGAGCCGGGCGGAAAGTTTTTGCCCGAAGTTAATTTATGGTGTTCATGTGTGCAAATGCTGTCATAAATGTCAAGCGAATTTTCGTTTCGCCAAAAAGAAATATTTATGATCGTATTGGGCTAACATCGATTGGTGTTGCCTCTTTAATTGCGGCCGGGATACATGAGGAAACCTTCTGGCATCTGGCCAGCGGGAAGAGAGCAGCGGGAGAGGTGCTGGGGTTAAATTGCTGGTTGGGAGTCAGGCTCTTTTGCTTTCTGCCTTCAAATTGAGTACAGAGTCGGTCTTTTCATTTTATTTGGCTTTCTTTAATAAAGCTGCGCTCGCCAGCGAAAATCACAGGCCAGAAGTAAAGCGGCTGCGGGGCGTATACGCAATTTGTTTTGTTTGTGTTTCATGGGAGTCGCAGAAAAGGGGGAAAGCCAAGTTTATTTCCAGCTCGGACTGGCTGAGATTCTGTTTTAATTTGCGATTTTCCGCTTGTTTTGCCAATTAGGCGCCATTTGACTTTACGATTGCAAACAGTGTCCCCACAGTCCACAAAGTACACGAGGCCAGCAGCCAGCTAGCAGCAAAACTTTGACAGATTGCCCCCGTTTTGCTCGATTCATTCGGCAATAAATTAACTTTGACCCTTTCAGCCGCTGCTTGTCATCAGCCAACCAATCGAGTTTCTCTTATTCCAGTTTATTTTCCTCGGGGCCGGCCGGCGAGCAACTTTCCGATGGATTTTAATTCAATTAGCATCAGAACGGCGCAAGTCAATTGTAAAAGAATTTGCTTTCATCTCGGAGCCATTCCCACAGCTTTCCCGGCTTTTCCGGCCTGTTTTCTTCAATTTATTTCGTCGAGTATAATTTACTCGGGCATTAGAACAGATAGAGGCGAGAGTGTTATTCGAGGAGGAAGCTCATAAATAGAAAATCTGCTTCAGTTGGCATTGTTGCTGGTTTATGTACTTTGTTGCCTTGGAAAGTGAAAGCTAATACGCGTGTGAATCTCACAAGCGCTTTTCGCACAGCCAAGAGCCATGAGTCGAGAGCAGTCGAAACAAAAATAATGATATTAAACTTTAGCAAAGAAATTATATTTTATACGAGATGACATCAGCTCCAGCTCACCCAGCCAGCGTTGCATTGGCTGTATATATACATTTTTATATATTTGGGTCTGTGTGTGTTTGTATCTTGTATCTTGAAACAAACTTTTCGGGGCAAAGTACTTGATGCGATAAGACAGAAAAACAAATGTGAGTTACGGCCCGGAGACTTGGTCCATGTTTGTTGCTCCGGGAAAAATGTAGATGAGCCCTCGACTCTACGTATTCGTTCTGCATTTTATGGAATGCAATAAAAAACTTTTCAGACAGCCTTCAAGAGCATGCAATGCAAATTCCATAAGCAGGATTTAAGCAACGACCGCAATGAACCAAACAAAATAAATAAATAAATGCCAGCTGACTGAGCCGAGAGCCCCACAGCCAATGAAAGCCAAACAATTGACTGAAAACGCGTTTCTTCTCAAAAAGGAAAAAATAACACAGAAGGTGAAGCTGAAAGACTGAAAAAATAATAATAATTCGGACACTAATCTGGGCTTAGAAACTTGGCTTTATTTTAATCAAACCGACGGAGCGAGAGGCACGAAAAGTTACCCCAATGGGATACACTATCAGAAAAATACCAAACTTAAGAAAGTAAATAGGACATTTATGAGAGTTTTAAGGCGTACTTTGCCACAAGATTTAATGAAAAATTGTTATTTAAAGTTTAACCCGGAGAGCTATCATTAAAAACTAAAGTAGCCTCTTAAAGAAAACCATTTTTCATTTAATAAAATAAATCTTTCTCAGTGCACACACACAGAAAATGGATGCTGAGGAGGGAAAACGGATGAAAAGAAGCCATTGGCGAAATACGCGACTACCAAGATAAGGGGGATAAGCCGTCAGAGGGGCGGGTGGAGAACCCAAACTGGGCCAAAATGAAGTTCAGCTCGGGCCGACTTTAAGTTCCTGCCGGAGCATGACAAATGCCAATGAGCGGCTGCACTGCATATGGCAGTTACTAAAGAGATAGAAACTGGGCAGGATCCGGGCGGGATGGCGGTCTGGTAAGGGATTTCTGGGAGAGTGGAAACCAGGGAAGGGGAAGACCACAAATGGTATACGTGCAGCACTCACAATAACGGGAGAGACCCGAAAGCAGCCGGAAAGAATTGCTCTGTAATTTAATTTAACCAAAGGCCCCGGGAGTTGGGGCGGCACTGGGGAAAGAATGGCGGGCGCCAGTTAGTGGTGCGTGCCCCATAAGCTAAAATGTCAATATTTGCCTATGCCACGCATAAAGTGCCAAGGCATATGCCTTGTGGTTGGCGGCCATTCAAAGGCATGTCTGCTGTTTCATTTTTTTTGCTTCCAGCTCCTCTTTCCGTATGCCGCATGCCACCGAAAAACATCCTATTCGTAATGTCAGCGGCGATGAGTGCGCGGCGAGCGGAAATTAGCAAACGATTCGAGCGCCCACCAGGCAGCCAGCAAAAAAAAGCAAAAAAAAATAATAATATAAAAAATCTCCGCGAGACGAATGTAAACGGGGCGTATGCTTGTTATTTGATTTTGTGTTGATTTTCTCTCGTATATATTTTCTTTAATAATTTCCTGTTATAAACAAATCAAGGATGTAATAACGCAGTTCAATGCGTAAATGTTGCCGAAAAAACCACCTCCTGTCTGCCTCCGCTTGAATATAAATGCCACTGATTATGATCTTAAAAGCCATCGCAAGCCGTAATGGCCGAGAAAAGTGAACTTTTCCAACGATGTGGAGCCGTGGTGTGGGGCCCATATAGTGAGCACTTTAGCTGAGAATATACAGTGTAAAAAATGTAGAGCGCCTAATGAGACGAGCAAATAGCAGCTTGAAATTTAGAAATAGCAACATATTTCCTTAGAGTTACAAGCCACTTTTCCTCCAGTGCACGGACAAGATATACAAACACAGCCCAGAGAGGTATTTCAAGGACTAAGCCCATTAGCTCACTGTTGTTGAACCTTTTTTGCTTTTGCAGTTCGGGCTCTGGCATTTCTTTGCCTTCTTTTGCATGAAAATGCTACCAAAAAAATGTAAAATACTTTGGCTCACGTAAAGGGCTACTCACACACTTGCTTAGGGGGTTACACACACACACACACACACACACACACACACACACACACATAGATATGGAGAGACGTCAACATGGGCATCTAGGAAGGCAAGTGTAAGTACAGAAACAACAAGAGAAAGTCTTCAGCCGAGCAAGTCAAGTGTATGAAATGTAACAAAGACCTAACGAGAATTACAGCCACACAAGCTCGTAGCTACATATAGCCTGCGAAATAATGAGAAAATATCAAAAGTGCCCAGGCTCACGCACACTTTCTAGTGTGTGGACTTTGGACCCGAGCCTGGACCCAGGCTCAATGTCAACTTAGAGCTCCTTGCATATCAAGCGCCGCCGGCCACGACATTGAGGTTGTGCAAAAAATGGGCATTAGGTTGACACCAGGGAGCGGGGCGAGATGGGTTTCCCTTCGAAGCAGTTTTCTCTTAATTTCCTTTAAAGTGCCTGCTCAAAAAACTGACGCTAATGAGCTACTTAGGCAATGACTTAAGTCGTTATTGTGCTGCGGCAGCTCATCACATTACACATACGCAGTGTGGCCCAGCCGTTTGAGAGCCCTCATCCGCCTAGGTTTTGTCTCAGCCGTTTTGATTTCTGGGCTCAAAACTTGTGCATGAATTAGTTGAAAGTTGATCCTTTGGCGCTGGGCTTGGTGGCCTTTTGATCCTGGTCCGGCCATTTGTTGCTCCATTGTGCGGATGCCTGGTGCCTGATGGCTGGCTTTTGTGCGTGTTCCGTAAAATGGTATATAATATTCGATTAATATTTCAATAAAGTGTTTGCCCCTTTACGGATTATAATAAGGTCCATTGTGCGACCCAAAGGACCCCAGAGCATCGTCACAATAGCAGCTCCCAGGCAGCCTCCAAGCCGGGCCCAGTTGAGTTGAGTTTGCCCAGCGTTGTGGGTGAAAGGCATTGAATAATGTAGTTTCTTGGAATTAGAATTTCTTCTTAGTCGTCGACGTCGTCGTCGTCATCGCCATAGCCACTCCATTCAATAAGCGGTCTTTTGTACGAGTATATTTGTAGATTTGTTCGACAGCAGGCGCTTTCCGGACAAAATTGCACTCATTACGCGGCAGGCAAACAATACCCCATGATTTGGGTGGGTTCCTGGCACAGCGGGCCTTATTATTATGCTTGTGCCTCCAAAAATAACACGAAACCCGTACGCCCACTTGTACGTATTAAGATAAACCTCATTAGGTTCGGCATTAATCAGGACCGCCAGCTGATCTCAATTAAATGCGCCTATCAAAATATGTGCCCACACATAATACCCCCGGAAAATAGTCGAGCTTAGCATTAAGGTCTTAAGTATGGGTTGAATAAGGTTTGGCAATAACTATTTTATGAACTTTTTATTCATGTGAATTGAAAAGGGTTTTGTAGGTATCTTAGGGGTAGCAATGCACGGTTTGAGTCCTGTAGAAATTGAAATAAAAAGTAAAGAGAAGGTCATTAACTTGTAATATCTTTATTTTTTATAAATATTTAATCACTTATGGCTGGGTTCACCCTTTCACAAAACCTGCTCTTGGAAAGTCAAAAATAAGGTCTAATAATAGTTCGACGGCTAGACTTTCTCGAGTATCCCCAAATCAGCGTCATCGCGCTCTAAAATGTTATTTTATTAATTAAATCGAGCAGGCAAGTGTCAAATCAGCGCCTCGCTCGCCTCGCCGCCCCCTGCGGCATGTATTGCGGTTCAATGTGCCGTCGTCGGCGTTGTTGCCTCTGTTGTTGTCTGTTGTCGGCGACGAGGAACAACAATTTTGTCCATGTCAACATGGTGTCATAATTAAAATGTTCACCAGGCTATGGCCCATATACCCCATATGCCTAGCCCCCAGTCCCGCCGCCCCTGCTTTGTCGGCCTGCAAATTGCGGGGCTTACATGCCAGCGCCCGAACAAGGCCAACGCCTACAGGCATTTCCTTTCCGAAAAATTCGCCAGGAGACATGTTTAATGATTGGACAGGGCGTGGGCTGGGGGCTGGTCCAAAGCCGTGTGGTAGTTGGGTACTTGGGTAGTTGGCTGTGACATTGGTTTGAGCCCGAAATGCTAATTCCTGCGAGCTAATTGGAGTGCCTGGAACTGAAACCGTGCCTGATGGATAGATATGTCCCCGCTTTAGGAGATAATGATCCAGGTAAGGTGATGTGCGAGGTAATCAATGCTTGTTGGACTACACTTTGACATTATAAATTGTCATTGGACCCGCTTGTTTCGCTTGTTCAAAATTTTGGGCAAAAAAAGTGCTTCGCAACCTTATCCGGGCCACTTAGGCCTGATTAATGTGCCAGCAACTGGACTCTGGCCATCGTAAATAAGCAAAAAAAAAACAATGTTCAGCTTTCCCATCGCTTTCGCTCTCGCTGTTGGCCCGGCTTTTATTGTCTCAAGGTTAATTTGAATGGCAAACTTTACGTAAGCATTCTTCTATATTAAGATACTTTATTTTGCTCTACTGACGCTTTCCACTTTATTATTATTTCTGCTCTGGCTTTTTATACACTGCCCTTGTGGAGGAAAAAAATTAATCAAAAATTCTGGAGACAGGCGAGATACGGATACGGACGATATGGAGGGGAATGCCCTGGGCTATTTGCATTTTCCATTTAGTTTTTTTTTCCTCTTGGTTTTGTTTATCATGATTGCAATAAATAATATTGTGGCTTAACCCACAGCCGCTGACCAATGTTTTTGCCACACAATTCAGTTTCGTTCTCTGTTTTTAATGCTTAAAAATCTTTACTGGCTGAGCTTTAACCCAGGCAACTGAAAATTCTCTGTGCCCTCTGGGGAATGGCTGACGGAGAGGTTCTGTCGAGAGTCCAGTCACTGTGATTGAATGCTTTACTCGTTGATGGCAAGCATCGATTCCCTTTTGAAGGACGTTTTCAATTTGTGGCACAATTTAAGGAATTTTCCAAAAAGCAGCAGTGGCAGCAGCCAAATAGCTGTAAGCAAGTGCGCCAGTTTGTGGCAACTCAGCTCCTACATGTGTGTCCCACAGCCTTGCCTTGCCCTTGGCCAGGAATTTCTCTTGTGAATTTTCCGAGTAGTTTGTTACGACGTACGCCCGCCCTTCCCAGAACGGCCCTCGACCCCTCGAAATTCAAATTCAAATTCGGCAACTGGCAGACCCGCATGATAATGTGCATATTTCTATGGATTATATTCTACTTTTGCGAGCCCGGCCCCACTCTATTAGGGTTCTACTCGGGTGCTGGCGGAATTAGACACACTCTCGGAATGTATCCACCACTCATATGCATAAATATCTCTGCGTTTATTCGCTGCGTGACCCAAGCTGTGGCAGGAGGGGCAGGGAGCCACCGCACGATCTGACAATTGTGCCGGCAACTTGAAATTTGCATAAAAAGAGGCCGCAATTTTGCGTTTTGCATGTTGCTATCTAGCATTATGGCAATTCAACGCTTTATTCCTCGCAAATATGAGAGCTCTCAGCGGGCTGGCTCTATTGACTGACAATAAATGGGCTAAGGCTAAATTAGATACGAAAATATGCCAAAAATACTTCTTAGTCACCAGAAATAGAATCTATGAAGTATGCAAAGTATGTGAAAAATTATTACTTCTCTGCATTGCACACCTTACGGAATTTAATTTCAAAATTCTTTTAAAATGTGTTACTTTAAGGTGTCTATTATTTATTGATAACATTGACTTTAATTCCCAATTAAACCCAATTAAACGATTTTAGGTCTAATATCAATAGATTTTCTTGCAATTTCTGTTTAGTTGCTTATGAACTACAAAATGAAATTTAAAACCAATGAAGTATAAAGTCCAAATGATAGTAGAAGACAGCTCTGATGGAATTTCTCAACCCATTGTTCGATAGTCAGTGGTGCGACGTCAATTGCCTTCAATTGGCTCTAATTTCACTTGGACGGATATGGACGGAGAGCAATACTCTTAGTGGATTACTTTGCAATGGATTATGAAACTCACCTCGCACTTGGGCAGCTGTCCCTCCGGCATCTTCACCTTCCAGCCGAGGAGCGGGGGAATGCAGATAAGGGCGGACATTATCCAGACCGCCGTGATCATGACAGCGGCCCGTGCCGGCGTCCGGGACTTGAGATAGTCCACTGCCTTGGTGATGCTCCAGTACCGGTCCAGCGAGATGAGGCACAAGTTCATGATCGAGGCGGTGCAGAGCAGGACATCCATGGCCGAGTGGATGTCGCACCACCAGCTGCCGAAAATCCAGTAGCCCATCAGCTCGTTGGCCAGCGAGAAGGGCATTATGATGAGGCCGAGAAAGAAATCCGCCACCGCCAGCGAGGCTATGAACCAGTTCTGAATATTCTTGAGGGACTTCTCCGTGGCGATGGCGATTATTACTAGCATATTGCCGACCACAATAATGATCATCAGGATGGTGACGATAATCGAGGCAATCACTATGTGGGTGAGCGTGTAGCCACTGGGGTATCGGCCGTCCCAGTGGATCTCCGTGAGATTGGGATTGGTGTAGTTACCGGATGTGCTACTTTGGTTGTAGTATCCCCCGCCCGGCTGCAGGCTGCTGTTGTAGTAGCTGCCATTGAGCAGGTAGATGGTGTCGTTCACATTGATGTATCCCAGACCCAGGCCCAGGCCCACTCCCGGCGTGGGCAGGGTCAGCTGTCCGTCGACGGCGAGGAGGGGCGGATTGAGGGTGGCGTTCTCCGGCTTGCTGGTCGTGAACACGGCCAAGAAGTCATCGGTGCTGATGTTGCCCGTATTGATGTTGGCATTCAGCCGGCTGTAGTCCATTGTGATTTTAGATTCTCTTCCGTTGGCTAGCTTCTAGATGAGTCTGATTGGTCCCATGCTGCCCTCGATTCCCGATTTGTTTATAATTAATCTGATTACGCGCGAGATTCCAGTGCTCTTTAAATCTAATAATTTAGCTAATTCCTTAATAGCATATTTAGCATAGCTATCAAATATTATTTCGACTATTTATACCCGTTTTGCACCGAAACTTGTGTGTTTGCGTATGTGGAGATCTGGCTCCGCTACATATATTTATTTATTTTACTCGTTATTTATTTAGTTTTGTGGTTTATTCTCTATTTCTGGTATTTGCGGTTTAATCAATTAAAGAGTCAAAAACACATATACAGTATGTACATTGGCGGTGGACGCGGCGGACACAACAACACGATAGAAAAGGCTGCCTAGTGCTATATACAAGTGGTTGGGAAAGCGATCCCATCGATCCGGCTCGGGCTCACATGGCGTATGCGTTACGGGTCCATCAGTCAGACCCTGGCGCTTTCCTCTCGCACTGTTTTGGCTTTTAATTAAATTGAATCGAATTGTATGGCCGTCGAATGTCTTTTCACTGAAACCGCAAATAGAACTCGCCCAAATTGGTCGGTCTGTTTTTATTTTAATTCTTTCTGTTTATTTACACTAAAAAAGCGCGACCCGCGTTTAGGCCCTCAACCAGGCGTTGGCATAGTCTCTCGCCGTTTTCCGGCCAGCTTTTTGGTTCGCTATTTGTTTCTTTTTTCTATGTATTTGTTTTTGTTTTTGTTTGTTTTGGAACTGCACATCCTGACTGAAAATCACGTAAAAATATTCGGGGACTTCCAAGTATCCACACTTTCATTGCCTTCCGAGGCTTTGATGCTTTTTCTTTGAGCGCCCGTTTGACACTAACAGCAAAAACAGATGTGATATTTTGGCCAACTTTATATCACGTTTAGGCCGATTTTTTTTCAAGTGTTTCTTGGTTCGTGCCCTCGCTTCGTGTCGAGCATGTTCGGTTGCGCCCGAGGGAGAGCTGCTTATGAGAGGTGCCTATTTACCTCTCGCTCGACTCAACATGTTCCGTAGTGGGATGTTGCGTGCGAGTAAGAGATCCGATAGCTCGTCCCATTTTCTCAAAACGAACATGTTTGCAGTGGCACGAGTGCTCGGGATTGCTTCGTTCTTCGGTTCCGTTCGGACATCCTTGGGAAATTTTCTCATTTTCCTTTCCCTGCCTTTTTCATCGCATTTTCCACCAAACACCATCGCCTCGGCGAGTTCCATTTCAATTCGTGTGTTTCAATTCTTTGACTGTGATTTAAGTATCTCACAGATGCATTGGTTAGTCCATTGTTTACCTGTGGACAAGTGTCGCGGTGTCAACAGATTAGATATAGGCTATTGAAATATGAATATGTATTGTGTGGGGTGTATTGAAGCCCGCTTTTATCGCCTGTCTGTCAAGTTGTAATTCGAATATAACAAGTTCTCTCTATTTTTAGATGGCTTAACATGTTATTCCTTTGGTAATAGGCTTTTGATGATAAGTTAAGTTATTTCACATGGTGTTTGACGTATATATTTATTTAATCTGCACTTGAAATCGAACTAGACGTCAACAATAAAAGGACCTTCTCCAGAATTCGGCCAAAAATCGAGCAAACTTAAAATTTGTTTGTGGAAAATGTTTTTTGTACAGCCATAGTTGAACTGAAACTGAACATTATTTTTTATAAATATATTTGTATAAAAGCATCCAACTTAATTAAATCCAATTGTATTCTCTAAAAATATTAGTACTTGTACAAGTTATAAAAAAATATAATTAATATTTTATAGAAAAGGAAGGATATAGTCCAAATTCTCGACTTTATTACACCCGATACTCCTCTCGTTCGATCATGTTTAAGATTTTCTAATCTTGAAAAGAAAGTTATCTCTCCCTATTAGATGCATTTTCACAATTACAATATAAATGTATGTTCATACGTTAAAATTTATAAAGCAACGAATATATTTTAGTCAAATAAAATTTAATGGGAAAACATTTAAAACAACAAGAAACAAATTATTATGCATAGAAATCAATTTATTTGAGTTTACTTATTCATGCCAAAACAAACATAGTCCAAACATTTGCATATTTCATTTAACAACTGCAAACAATGAAAATAAAAACCTATTTGCCCAACAACTTTTTTCGCAGCTATGAATTTTAAATAAAATAAACAGAACTTGAATTATGTTGAGCTTTGAACGGCACTTTGAACTTCCATGATCTTTGCAATTGAAATGCGATTAAAAATCAATTAAACTATTCACTTTCGATATCAAATCGCACAGGCTTAAGTTCCACAAGTGCATTGGGTTGGCCGGGAAATTCGTTTCACTCTCGGCGATTCGCGGGAAATTTTCTCCCTCTAGGTGCTCGGGTTTCCGTCCGTTTTCCACTGTGTTGCGCCTCTCTGTTATGCTTTTGTTTGCCTTTGTCCCAGTGCCCTAAACCAAAAACCGAAACTTATTTTTGTGGCAGCACTTTTCACGTTTTTCATTTCGGTGGGTGGCTTGGGTCCTCTTTTCTACACACATATGTTTGTTAAGGGTTGCTGCCAGGCTGGCCTGGCCAGTGTGTGTGCCATGCTACCTTTTGTTTACATTTTCGTTTTAACCCAAATACGGGGCCCTGTTTTCACGGCAAATGCTGGCCGGTTGCGAGTCGGCCTTTAAATACTTCTCACTTTTTCCCCTGGGAAGTGTGGGGTGGCTGGTGGCCAATAAGGATCCCATAATGAAGCCATCCATCCGCAGAAGGTGTGCGGGTGGATTGAAAAGGAAAAGCCAAGGCAACGCCAACATATCAGACACATTATGCGCGATAGTCACGTCTTCTGGGCACATAATTGAAAAGCGAACTTGAGCGTATCAATCGGGCAAACAGGTTGCCTTTGCCGGCGCAATGAAATCAGCTAGAAATTATGATAATGAAACAGCCAAGAGCCTTGTCCTTTTCTCCGTTTTCGTTTTTTACGTTTTATGATGAACCTGCTCTTGTCTTGTTCATCAAGTGCAGACGGTGCGTATGAGTTATTTGATTATGTTAAGCATACATCGTTACGCTCCCGCGCATAATTTCAAATTACACGCAGCCACATCAAGCATCCAGGTTTTAGCATCAACATAATAAATCCGAGGAGGTCGTCGCCTGACAACAAACAAGCTGAGACTAGGACCCACCCAGGTGGGTATATACACTACACAGCATACACCCACGCCCACGCACCTCCAAGACGGTGACAAATTCCGGAAACAACAAGCGACAGCGGCAACAAATAGACAGCGGGCACTTCTCATCTTCAATGCATGGGCTAAGAGATTGCTTGTCAAGCTCTGATTATGTTAACCACCTGCGAAGGTGCTCCTAGATTTGCCGGATAGCGATGGGAAAAGCTGCCATTTCCAGCAGATCTACATGAAAAATTCTCCTCACAGACCTGGACTTGAAAGTCCAAGGTTTCTAAGGAAGTAAATTGAAATTAAGTTTTTAATGCGCCATTCTATACGTTACAACTAACTTTATGTAATGGCCACTTGAATCTCTCCACTTGTTCTATCAGGAAGTTAAATATTTCTTCCAAAGAGGAGCTGCTATTTAACTGCTTTAATTTCATGCTCATATGGCTTTCAAATTTTAAATCAAGTACGGTTTTGATCGAATCATGACCGGAATCGGAGAGTAATTATCATAGCCGTAATTCCCCCACACCTATCTGGCATATGGCCTAATGACCACACCCAGGCCACCCATTTTGGTATTAGTTCCCACTTCCCATTTATCATTGTGGTTTAGTTCCGTTATTGCGATAATCGGGGAGTTAAAAAGACGAGTATCAATGCAAGTTCTGGTTGAATTACTGAGTTAGAAGTTGTCAAAAGTGTCAGATTGTAAGATAATTATTATACCCGATGTTCCCGATGTACCCGTTTGAGTTTTTTTCAATGGGTCGTTTTAAAGTCAGATTATGAAAATATTTAATGAAAATCTGCTCCAAAGGTCAATTTATATCTAGGAAAATCCCTTTAGCCAAATTGGAATATTCATAGAAAAAATTATAGACTTTTTATTCTGCTTTCCCACTTGCTTGTTTCAGGGTCTTGTTCGGTTACACCCAAAAATATGCAAATTTTCCTTTTTAAGAATATACTATTTTATAAAAATTTTTGTTAAATTAAACACAACCCATTTATCGAAATGGGTTATTTATACATATATTATAAATTATTTATACATATAAAGAGCGTAAAGTGGAAGTGAATAGTACTGGGTACCATTTAGTTGAGAAAAAAAAGAATAATAATTCCTTGTGAATATTATAAATAACTTAAATTTAATACAACTTTTTTAAATTCTGTGTAATATACAATAATTTTTCATTTTTAAATAAATTATTTAAAATGGCTAATCTGGCTCTCAATACTCCGAAACTTTCTCAAAGGCTATTTGTTTCATTTGAATTATCTTTCATCATTATCTTTAATCTTTCATTTTGAAGATTGTAGCAGCTTAAACTAGTTTCTTTGGCAAGCGTTTTAAGCCGTCTTCTGTATGATGAATTACAAATATATAAATTTAGCTGACAGTGGGATTCGGGATTTCGAAAGCAGAAACAGCACTGCTGCCACAGATAAGACGCCAGTGCACTGAATGCGCATATATTAAATTATTTTCCCATATATCAGAGCTGCTTCTACAATTTTCCAGTTTTCCGTGAATCACGCACTCACCCTCAGGCACTCCCTGCCTAACTCTATTTTCCTTTCTCTTTCCCTGCCGATTGCAGTTTCCTAATGGAGGGCGACGACTGAGAATTCGCCCGGCTCCAGACTGCATTGATGTCCTTGCAACATGTCTTTTGTTGCAGCTCCGGGCTAAATCCACTCCTAATTCGCCGCACGTTTTACATAATGAAATCGGATTTGTGGGCCGTGGAAAGAGGAAAGCCCAGGACCGACGAGTCCCATAAATTGGAGCTCTCAAAAGCACGCTGCACTTTGTCACGGTCCAAAATGGGCCAAAATGTGGTTAAGGTCGCGAAAATTGTGCGGCAGCTAATGCCGCATTTTTGGCGTAAATGCTCCAACTGCAGCTAGCACTAATGGCGGCAAATATATTATGCGCGCTTATCATTCGCATTAGCTGGCGAAATTGTTGCTAAAAGATTTTCAAAAGATGAAGGCGAGGCAGGGAACAGAGAGGAATGCCGAAACAAATGGCAAATGGCAGCCAGGCAGGAAATTACGCTACTCATACGCACCGTGGGCCCCATCGCCTGCATTATCTTTATTTGAAAACTCAGAGCGCGTCGCTCGTTTGCCGTGTTTTAGTTTCATTAACTCAACTGAAAAGCTATTTATCAAGCTGTCAGCACCAATTATTTATGTACCCACTCGGAGCGGAACAACATAGCCTGGCATCGCCTGGCGCAAAAATTATAGAAAATATTATCATGGCCCGGGATACGGCTTAAATAAATGCTTGGGATCAATTCGAATTTGGCGTTAAATGAAATGGCAATCGCGTTGGCGTTAAATGCGCTACAAAATTAAATTAATTGCCAACCTTTCGCCCCGGGGCATTTATTGCCAAACAATTTAAAGTTTTAATCTGCGTCAAAGGCATTTAATCGAATGGCCTTGCCCGGCAATTAACCAAAAATCCCAACGCCATTGGGCAACATGTGCCGACAATGCCCGGCTCTCAGAACGGATTCCTTGATCCCACATGTTCTGTGCGGCTCAGTTGGCTGAACAACCAGGAAATTTGCTCTCGACATGGGCCCAGGAAGTGCATAGTTTGGGCCTGGTCTGAGGAAGGATCCTATTCAGTCCCAGCCCCTGGCTCCTTGCGTCTGGCCAAGTTTCATGGTTTGTTGGGGCCAAAGTTGACATACAATTTATGCGTCTAATTACTTGCACTTTTTGCTCCGAACTTTTTGTTAGCCATTTTTGATGGACCCATCGGCGGCCATGTCATTTATTATTTTTATGTACACAGCGAGCGTTTTATTGACACGACGGCCGATTGGCTCCGCGTCTGAGTCAATAAGGCAGCGACAAACCGAAAAGGCTATTTTGGCCAGGCTCTTTGGCCGAACAAAAAACAAAAAACGAAATAAAATAAAGACGAGGGCTGTCATTAATCTTTCGTTCTTCGGCCAAGTTGTGCAGCTAATTGCGCCATTTTCGTAGGTTTAGCCTCGAGTCAGGGTCGTTTCTCAGGAAGGACCTCCCCTTTTTCCCTCTTGTCTCAATTTACCTTCGTCTGGGGTATATTCATATTTCCATGGCCAGTGACCCATTCCTGGACAACTAAGTATTTTACGCAAAAAAGACGAGGTCCTTCGCTGTGACTTTAATGCCCTGAATGTTCATCTAAATTTTCATGCGAAACAGGACGAAATAAACAAAGCGTTTGAAAAAAGAGAAAATAAAATACAGTCGGAGGTTCGGTGGAAGGGATGGAAAGTCAGGTAAAATAATCGGGATTATTTATGTGGCTCGGCAGAAATTTGCTTACATATTACACTTTTGCAACATTCTTTTAATTAGCTGCGCCGACAACAAAACGAAAAGTTCCAAACAAAGGCAGCGCCGCACAAATGCTGGGCATGAGCTGGAAACAGTTAGTGGCCTCTGAAGGAGATGGCTAGGGTTGATGTGGGTGGCAGGGTGGCAGGTGTGTGGCGGGCAGGTGGCTTTGTTCCGCAAAACGCACCGCGAGCCATGAACAAGGCTGGACTGGCAAATAAAGCAGAGCGTCGGAAAACTGGAAAGGGAAACGAGACGAGCCAAAGACGAACTCTTTATAAAATTCCCAAACTAGACCTTTTCTTGGTCAGTGAAAAAAAAAATATTAAAACTTAAATGTATTATATTATTGAAATATAAAATTTAAAGCTTGCCTAAAACTTCCATTTAAACTTCAAATATTTTATTTTCCTAATTAAACATCAAATTAGCCTTTTTCTTAGTGATCTTTGCTTTTTGTTCTTTTGTAGCAAACCCTGTTTTCCCTTCCTGGGCCATCAAAGCTTTTCGCATTTTTGTTTGCTTGTTTTATGCCAATTTTTGGAAGCTTGCACAAAACATTTTTGCAACACAAAGTGCCCGCAGCGCCGAAGGAAGCACAAAACCCCATGACTTAATTAGAATTTTGTGTTGCTACTAATGTTGCTGACATGGTTAGGCGCAGTTTGTGCCCCCCGGTTGCCTTCAATTGAATGCTCTCGGTGCCCCTCGACGCTGCGCTGACACATGAAATGCATTTGCTGTTTGTTGGTCTAAAATTTTTCGTCTCATTTCAAGCGAAAGTTTCTCTGATTCATCTAATTACCTATGGTGGATGAATTGAATCAGATGGTGTGTTAAAATATACATTATAAGCTAGTATATTAACCCTTTTTTCCATTTGAATTTCAGATTCTCTTTCATAGTACCTTATCTTTCATCCTGGCCTTATTCTTTCCTTTATTTTAGTTTTAAACTTTTTGTAATCAATTCTGTGACCACACATGCTGTCCAAATGGACACAAAGAGCTGCCATTCCTTCTATTTTTCGGGAGGAAGAACGGACAAAACTGAAACTAATTTCGGATCCATTTACATAAACTGACATCTGTGAGAGTTTTGCCTGACCAGCCGCTGCCCTGGAGCAGTTTTCAAGGCCAACGCCCTTTTCAACCAGCCTCGCCCACTGTCAAATATTTGCATTTTGGGGCTTTTTTGCCTTCTTTTTGCAACTCTTGCATAACAAATAGTCCAAAAGTATTGCATGGGAAGCGTGCATGTGAGTGCATTGTAAAACATGCGGAATTACAAGCGGCAACATTAAATGCAACATTTCCAGCTGTCGCACTCTTAGAGGAAGTGGCAGTGGGAGTGGGTGGGAATGGGTGTGGTCGCAGAGAGATAAAACCATGACCATTAGATACGCCCATAAAGTCAGCTATCATCGGTGGCCAGCAGATTAGTGGGTGGATGGATGGATGGCTGCCTCGTCATTGCCGGCAATTGATTTTCAATCAGCGCCGACTGCGACCTTGATGCGAAACCTGAGCTTGCCTTGCCGGTTGACTGCTGGCCAGTGCTCTGGCACTCCGACACTCCGGCACTCAAGCCTCATTTGGCCCAGGTCACTTTAATCAGCTGCAAAAGCTTTCAGCCAGCCCGCAGCCATAGAGACCGGCAGTCCAAGTTTTAGCTATATCCATCCCTGTTCCCAAGGCGAAGACGCAAATCGCACATTGGGACGGAGAAAAGCCATAAGCCGGGGATGTATTATGGAGGAAGTTCAACATTTAAGGGTATATAGGGTGGTAAGGAATTTAATTCGCAAACCCACTAATTTTTAATGGTTCGACTTCAAAGACTTCAGAAGACTCTTGTTAGCTTCATTCCCATTTTTGAAAGTTTACACACCAGTGTACTCCACTGCATATGCGGGGGCAGTCAGCTCAAGGGCCACAAATTTCAATTGCCAATAGCGATGCTGCCACAGTTGCAACAGCAGCGGCGGCGGCAGCAACTGCTATTGCAATCGAACAAATGTTTGGCCACATTACGAACATTGAAAATTATTGGTTGTGGGCTGCTGCTTGTGGGAGCTTTTAGTTTCTTCCCAATTTTAAGCCCTTTGTGCGGAATAAACGCATCGAAAATTGAATTCTCTAAATAACTACAATGTTTGACGAGCTGTTATTTGAAATTGATGCCAATGAGTTGCCGAATCAAACAAAAATGCAATCAAAGTTCCAATTTAATTGCATTCGTATTGGGCAGAGTCCAACCATGCCATTTGTATAGCAATCAGTCTAAATGCATTTCCGTTCAATAACAATCAGAGATCGAAGCGGTTTGCGGGCAAGTGGCCATTTTTCAATAACGAATCTCACACATCGTTATCAATGGGCAGGCAGGCTCTATCTAATGAACTTCCTGACGTCGATTAACCCTCGTTTTTTCAAAAACAACATAAGCATAAGCCATCGCAGGACAGTGAAAGATTTACGTTAGTGGAGGCACTGTGGGTTTTTTGTTGGTTCATAAAAAAAAGAAATTAAACATTGAGATTAAATAATTTGAATGCCAGACATTTATTGTTATATAACTTCCCATTACCCAACTTATTGAAAATAATATTTGTTGTCCAGCTCATTTTTGAGGTGAAAGTTTCCCATGGTGCAACATTTCAGTTAAACTTTCAGTTCGTTTGGCTTGTTGGCCAAAAAGGAAAACTTTTCTTTTGGCATACATGCGAAACGTGAGGAAACTTAATTGGGGCACGGTCATTTCTTTTGGGAAGGAAATGCGATGGGTAGTAGGTAGGTAGTGGGTAGAGTCCCAGCCAGGTGGGCGACTCCGGAACGGACTTTTATGAGCAACAGAATTTGCTGTTTATTGGCTTTCATTATGGCAGCGTTGAAAGCCACAGAAGCTGCAGGCTGCAGGCCGCAAGCCGCATTTAATTAATGGGGTACTGGCTGCGACTTTCCAGCTCAATGGAACTCTACCAAAATAACTGGCAGCCGCAAGGACTCGTAGCAGCGGCCCAGGACCATTATGTAAAAGTGTGTTCGAGTGCGGGAGGCGCAAAGTTTTCCCATTTTGTAGGCCAAAGAATGCACAATTCTACAGGCCCTCTTCTGCAGGTTTGGTTACAAAAAGCCGGCCGTCTGGACTTCACTTCAGCCAGTTTAAGTGTGCCAAATTGCTTACAAATTCACTTTATGCAGAAACGCAGGAAGGCATTTTGTTGCACCTGCTGAGCCGGCGGCCATATATTTTCGGTAGAGTGCTCTCCATCGAAATCTGCCGGCTATTCCCATTTAAATTGTCAATTTTAATTAAATTCCGACGGAATGCACTCAGAACTATCGAACTATTGCATAGACGTCTTAATTAGCGGCACTCGAATTCGGAATGCGAGTTTGAATTTCAATTAAATGGGACAGCGTTTCGCACGATTGCACATATTCTCGAAAAAACAACGAAACACACGCCGGACGGCAACCCAAATCAAGCGCATCTGCCCCAATCCGACACCTGTCGTAATTTCTGATATCAGATGGCCCAAAGGCCAAAGGGGCCACTGGCCAGGAGTTGGGTCAGGTCCAGTTCGGGTCTAAATAATCCGGCAGGACCTGATAGAATCTCCGGTCGGCTTTGGAATTAACTCCCACGACGCCCAATACCGAAATCTGTTTTACATATCCCAGCAATTATTTCAACCTTTTCCGATTTTATTTATTGCCGTTTATAAATACTTGATTTTAAATCTTGCCGAGGGTAGCAATGCACTGCAAATAATTTGTAAAACATTAATTTTTCTTTAATATTAAAATTCTGTAAATATTCCCGAGTGTATTTCTTACCTAGTATTACATTTTAAGGCTATTCAGAGTCTTCATATTACTGCAATAAACTAATATATTGCCCATAAAATATCTGTGTATGCTAATTTCAAACGAAATCGAAAATGGGCAAAAGCAAACAAGATTGGCCAAATCCATTAGATTCCCCTGAGCCAGATTTGACAAATAGCTTGTCCTGCATTGGGAGAATAAAATGTATCCGGCCATCAAGTAATTGAAAAGTGCACTGTCAAAGTGAGAGTGTTTCGCAAGGCGATGCCGGAGGTGAAGCGGCATGAGCTTAAGCAGCATTTGATTTGGATTTTGGATGCCCAAAAAACAAGCAGCCATGTTTGTACAAGGAGTGGGTATACGCACTCAAAGCGATAACGTAATGTAACGCAATTTGTGCGAAATAAATCAAATTGTGTCTGCCACCCAGGAACTCGATCGACTCCCGACGTCTCCCGAGACGACAACAAATGAAATCAAAGTTGGGGGCGAGCAGTACTCAAATGGGAATCAGTGGCGCAAAGGCATTTGTATTGATGATGCTGAAGCACTGCAGATAAACTAAATCAATGAAAATTGGCTTACGAGTCTAAGATTTTGAGTTATTGCTTGCCAGCTTGCCGTCCTGCCGCACTGGCGTCTTGCGGGTCGGCACACGCGGCGTATGCGCAACATATCATTCTGTGTGCCATAGAGCGAGCGTTGCCATTAGCGTAATCCCCCTTGCAGGCCAAATCCCCACTCAGTCGGCAATTTCCATTAGCATTCAGGTCAATGCAGCACCATTAGGGCGGGCCACTGCCCCCGCCGGCTCACCCCTTTGTGCCTGCCACGCCTCCTGTGATTGTCATTAATTCGCCAAGCGGTTAAATATTCAGAACAGAACTCACAGCAGCCCAGGCACTCGAAAGGTGACTTTTGATTTTTATTCAGTTTCCGGTGAAACTTTGTGCAAAGTCATGGAGAGAAAGGAGTGACAGTTCCTGCGTTTCTCAGCGAAAGTCTGTGACATTATGGGACAGCGCAAAGAACATAATTGACAAGCCCCATTGCAAGCTCATAAAATTTTTCAAACTTATTTGTCGCTGGCAAGGAATTTTTCACCACTCGGTAGAAAAACTTTCATCTCCGGCCAGCCCTACCCGGCCCGCCCTTCCGACCCCTCGGATTCGACATCATCGAGCCGGGTCGTCGACGGGGTCACAAGTCAAGTGCTCGTAGTTTGGTGCAAAGTTTCTGGCACAAGATGATGCACATGTGCGTCGTCTTATCTCTTGAGCCGCATTCACAGGCTTATTCTCTTGATAGCTGGCGTTCCCCCAACCTGCCTGTTGGCCCAAGAAATGAATGTCAGTCGCAGATACATGAGTATTCGAGAGATGTGAAAAATGTTTCTTAGTCCTCTCTAGCCCTTGAAGCTAACTTTATGCAACTGACAGTCAAAATAGCGTCAGAATCTAAGGAAGTAGGATTTTGTCAAGTCAGTTGCTTGGCTTTAAAAAAAATTATGGTACCATGTATTAAATGCCTGCCTATATCTTAATTACTATTTTACTTTCATTACGGTTCTGTCTGCCTGTATCCTCCAGATACAAAAGCCAATTGCAGACTCATGTATGGAAATAATAAATAATAAACGGAGATAACGTCTCGAGCAGCTAAGAAAAGCAAATACTTGGCTTTTAATTACAGAGTCAGTTGAGTCCTTAGAGTCTGAGGATGAAATTCACAGAGTGTTGGGGGGGAAATTAACAAAAATTGGGTTAAATACACACACACATGGGCGGCATCAGTGGGTGGCTGGTGATGCAGGCATATTGGAGTCAAGGCTAAATTAAACGTGAACGTTTTGTTAAGTGCTCTCGGATAAACATACTCACCCACTCCCATGACATAGTTGGGAGCTATCGAAGCATTTGCAACTGTGATAATTACTAAACCACATCGGACCACCCGACGTCTGCTACTGCCTCTGCTCCTAGTTCTAGTCCTAGTCGCAGTCGCAGTAATAGTCCTCCGCCCAGTCCTGCCCACACTCACTGCAAATTTCCGCTTCTAATGGATTTTTATGCGCCGCCCTGGAGGAGAGGCCGACGTGCTGCCATTTAATCTACACTCAATATGATTTTACCGCACAGCAGGAGGAAGCCGGCGAGCGCCGCTAATGTCGACATATTGTATCTATGCACTGAGAAAAAGATAGGTAGAAATGAATAAGCAAGTAAAGTTTTTACCTATTTTCACTGCTGTGCAGACCAAAAATTATTTATGAAGTAACTTGTAATTTTTCTCCCTGCAGAGACAGTGTGCGTGTGTCCGTATTTATATGCCATAATCAGCATTATATGCCCGTCATGTTATTCTCCATTTTTCGCCCTGCCATTGTAGTGCTAATGATGATGAAGTTGTCCTTAAATGCCCGGCCAGCGTTCAGCCAGATCCGGATGCTGCGGTGGCATTTGGCACTTGGAATTGGAATTGGAATAGGAATAGGAATAGGATTTGGAGTAGTGTGAGTAGGAGTGGCTGTGCCAGAACTAAGCTCCTGCAATTCTGAGGGGCTGAGAGATCCTTGGCACTTGCCATGCCGGTCAGCCAAAGCTTGTACACTTGTAATGAAAAGTAATTTGCGCTATATTCGCTTGATTGTGCGTATTTTGTTTGTGGACTTAATTCGGGCCAGGCTACGTTTTTCGAGGAGTGGGTCCACCACGCCCACCAGGCGTCCCAAGGAGTAATAATTGCGTACAAAATTAATGAACGTGCTTTTGCGCGGAAAATTTGATTAAAGTGCTCATTAATTCTAATTGTCGGGCAATTTCGAGAGGTACAATCATAAATATGTATATGCATGTCTGTATCGAAAGTCAAGTGTTCATTGAGGTCTCTAATTGTGCATTCAAAGCCAAACATTCGGGCCAAAAAGTTGATTATTATTTCCTAGTTGCCAGACTCTATGAGAGCTGCAATCGAAAATTGGCATTGCATTATGAAACTCGATTTCCAGATTTCCGATTGGCTGGCAAAAATGCCAGGTCTAATTGAAATTGATAGCTGAAAAACGAAATCTCCGACATTTATGTTGATAAATTGTGTTTGTGACAAGCCAACATCCAAATGCAAATGCAACTGCAAAAATTGCAACTGTTCAAGCTCAAGCCGAGAGAATAAAATGCAACTAAAGCAAATAATCGGGATGGAAAATGTCAAAAAATGTAAGCCCCAAAATGCAAGGCAAACAAACTAAGCCCGGCCAGGCACGAACGTTGCCCACAATTTCCTTGGCCAATATTTGAGGCTTCTTGTCGTTCTCGCATGTTCAACAAGGCAATATCGCACAATAAATCCAAAACTAAAATACACACCAAAGAGTCAAGGCTTTGTCGAGCAAAAATCAACCATCGTCTTGTCCTGCCCCACGGCGAGCAACAGTCGTTTTTGGGTTACGGATTTTCATCCGGATCCTGGGTCTGTCCGGCGTCGGATTTCGTTTCGATTCGGCCTGGTTTGGTGTTTCGGGCTCAGTTTGAGTGGGTATTGAGGGGCTCATTATTATGCATGAAGTCATAGACTGTCTAGCACCTGCAGGACAAAGCCATACAGACACATACACACCTCTGCGGCAGACGAATGGAAATTTACGCTGACATGAAAACCTCGCCAACGGCGCTTCACTGTAACGTAACATCCGCCATTGTCCCTCCTCCGTCGTCCTTGCCACTCTTCACCAGTCCTTCAGCTCTCCTCACAAGTTTAAGTGGGCTGCGGCGAAGGCCTTTGGTTCGGGTTCAGACTCTGTGTCCTGTATCTGCAGCCAGTGCACTTTAAAAATTTGGTAGCCATATAATATACAGGTTCTTAAAAAATATCAAAACTTAAGATTATATTTAAATATACCATACAATTGTAACAAGAAAAAGAATTTACTTTAAACAAAATTACGAACCATTTTTTATTTCAATTCATTTTTTCATGATTTTAATACAACTCTAAAATAATAGTATCTTTCAAATAATATGATAAAAACCTATAGATATCATTAATTTCTTTATGTGTGTCTGGATCTAAGCCAAACTAGTTGATATTCAATGCAGCACCCGGAACTTGATGGAATTGACTTTTGCGTCCTAGAGTGGGGAGTCCTGGAGAGAAGTCGCAACCAGCCGCGAATGCGTTGCGTTGAATTTGTCCCGACTGCGTCATTAAATCAAATTGAAACCCTTTTTCGGGCCGAAAAAGGACTTGATGCTTTTGATTGCTTCGGTCTGCGGTGGTTGACAAAACTATTAAGGACACCACCTTTCCCCCTTTGAATTTCAAATTCCGAATCAGTTTCCTGTGGGCGTGTCAGGTATCAATCTTAGAGCATGCTTAACATTAATCACACTTAAGCAAAGGCCTTTCAGGGTAATGAGGCGGATTTTTCACTAACAGATTTGGTTTCCATGGCCCCGAATACAAATCGGTTTTAATTAAAACTGTATATCTCTTGGGGGAAATCAAAGGTAGGTCTTTAAGGTCTCTAAGTGTGTCTTTGAAAACTTCATGTATCATGTAACTCTTGAATTCTTTCCCTTTAACAAACTCCAATTTAAACGGAATAGGTTTTCTGTAAACCCAACTACGTCTCTGTTCGCATATATAGTTTCAATATTTGCACAATAATTTTGTGGACCAGCAAATATTTGTTCACACACTCGGTTTTGCGTGTGTCTGGATTATAGTGTCCGTGTGGGTGTTATAATATGCGGAGGGGTGGCTCTGTTGGGTGGCTGGATGCCTGTCGGACTGCCTGGCTGGGTGGATATACATTCGGAGCCCCTGTGCTGGTCCATTAGCATATTATGGCATATTCACGCACGGGTTTTTCCTAATCAAAAGCGCAAAACATTCTGTCCGCTTAATCGACTTGATTAGCGTAAATGTTCCGACAGCGGGTTCATTTAAATGGTTTTTATAACAGGTTTTTGGTGGAAAAAGAAATTGCCATTTTGTTTGGAGCCATAACAAAGGGTGAAACGTGATGGGCGAGGATTAGAACGTGGAATATATTCTCAAATCTAAAATAAAACTTTTCGGTTTGCTATAATCTTCGTTTCCAGAATGGCTCCCCTGGCAAACAACTAATATAAAATGCAAAGTCATTTTTTAGTCATCAGCCAGGTATATTTTTCCTCGAAAAATTGGAAAATATGCTTACAACAATATATTGAAAAGCGGACGTTGTTGGGCAAACAATATTAAAATCCAAGCGACACCTACCCGGTCATTCTCCCTCTCGAACTCCCGGAAAAGAACGAAATTCCCCATCCAGCTGATGTCCTGGCCGCACGGAAAATAAGAACAAAAAGGAAAAATGCATAACAAACTGTGTGGGTAAAGTTTCGCCAGAAATTATTTTAGGTGAACACCACTGGACACTGGCAGGAACTTCAAAGTTGCCAGCAAAGGGAATAACTTGCATATATTTGATTGTTTTTTTTCCACTCACTGCTCACTTCCGCCCTTCACTATCGAAGTATAGAGAATTTTAAAACAAGCAAATAAATTTCATAAATTCGCTCGGGGACTTAAAAGTTTGGAATTGGAAATGGCCATTGTAACGTGTAACGAATACCCGGCTGGATGATATTTCCCCGATTTGACCCGCACGTTAACTGTTCCGGCTCTGGCTCGTCGGTGGCGTGGTGTTTGGGGTTTTGGCCAAAATAAAGGGGTGCCTTGTCAGGAATGAAAATTATTTAATTTAAGAAACGTGCGTACTAATAATGACGAGATAAGCTACCGGACGAGCTAGACCGTGAACTGTGACAAACTACCAACAAAGAACAGAAAAAAACAGGAAGACACAAATTTGCAAAGTTGGTCGGATCGCTCCTTGATGTAATAGGAGCTAGTGTCGCCCTCCCTACCGTGATCATGCTTCTCCTAAATACCGGTTTTCCCATGATCCCTTCTTCGGCAAGCGCTACTGAGGCGGGTTTACGAAATCAAAAAATTTTGTTTTTAAACAGACATTATAAAATTATTTAATACCGCTAAAATGGACTTGATATAGTATTGGAGGTTATAAATTTCATGTGCATAATTAAACTACAGATTAATAATATAATAAAAATTTTTAAATTAAAAGAAAGGAATTCGGAAAAAATTATCTCAAAAAAAATATATTAATCCTAGGGTTCAATTGCTAACCATGGTAAAGCGTGGTCGCTTAGCAAAAATTAATTAAGAGTAATAAAAAAAAGGTTACTTCAATTTAATATGGCTCTCATTATCATTATTATCATTATCTGACACTTTTATAATTATAGATGAAAAATCTCACTCACTCTTTTTATTACGCCATCCACCGTCGAAAGCTTTCTAAGGCTGCTGCGCTGTGAAAAAAAATGATCATCGCACACCAAAAATAATAATAATAATTCTAGAATTCGATCAGCACATAATATGGTTTTTTTTTCCCGAATTAGGGACTTTTGCCGCTTTTTCACTTTTTCCTTACTTTACCATAATTAAAATTAATCCCTAAATTCAAAATATTACTTTACTAGTTTACAATAACAAAATCACTTATCCTAAGCTCAACTCAGCTGTTCAACACACTGGTATTACTCTCTCACTCTCCGCTCTACCAAAGTTCAATGACCCCAGTGGACCATTGGGGAGCTATGCTCTATCCCTCACTCTCCACCGGGATGCACCGCGTGTTCTCGCCTTCTCGCTTTTTGGCGAAACCGCAACGGCTCCCTTGCACTTCCGTCTGTCTCCCTTACTCCTACATCTAGTCTCGGAGTGTCATATGAGACGATTGGAGCTTTTTCTTTAGTTTCTTTTTCGTTGCGTTTGGGGCTTTGACGAGCAGAGGGAGTGGGGCTTTTTGGCAGCGGTTACTTTTTTTGAACCTATTTAAAACTGCATGACTTAGGCACAATATTAATAATTAATAATAATTAAGAATTCAAAATATTAACTACTTAAACTACACTTAAGCACTACAAATCACGCCGAATTTAGGTTTTTTTCCTCTTTTCCTTTCCCCTCGCGTAATCAGCGGAAGGTGTAAAAGTCGCCGACTGGGACGGTTCGCCAATTAGAAGATTTCGCGACGAGCCCCCGCACCAGGGACCACGATAATTCCGGAATCACGCCGACTCCGTGGGCTTGAGAACGCGAACTGCTCCAGTCCCGAAGCTTCGCTTCTTCGTCTAGGGTTCCTGACTTAGGGAGCTCCAACCTAAGCAAAGTACGCGGCGTTAAACCTCCTCTCTTATAATAGCTAATTCCTCCCCCGCACGCTTACCTCTCGACTCAGCGCCAACCACAGAAATTATTATTGATTCGCACTAGTTTAATAGTTCACACTTTCTTAGGCAAACGCTTTTAACTTTTCTTTACACAAATGCCTTTACACAAAGACCTTTTCTTTCACTTTTCTTCTGGGGTTTTAAGCTACCTTTCTGGATGAGGTCCGGATGGGAAAAGAAAGGGCTTCCAGCCGCGAGCTACGAGGAACCCCGTGCCCGCTATTCGGAAGATTTTACCTAGTTTACCCGGTCCTAAATTTCTCCACCCATTTCTCTCGCTGGGGAGCAGCGCTGCCACTAAAAACCTGCCCGTTTCGCTAGAAAGTTTGACAATCAGTCGCTCCCAAACCTCCTAGGCCAAACTATTTGCTACAAGCCTTTTACAAAATCCCCCCCGACCAAAATCAGACTTGGGGTTGCATTTAAACTTCTCAACCCACAAGGCTGATCGCTTGTAGCTAAGCCTGACGAATATCTTTGCCATGGTACCGACCGACAAGCTTCCCATTCAAATCTTCTAGTTCGTAAATTGAGCCCCCTATTTTCTTTCTCACTCTAGCTTTTACAAATAAGGGAGCCAGCTTAACATTGTAACCTGCTTGGAAACAGCTCTGTTTGAAATTTCGCCGATAAACTTCTTGCCCAACCCCATACGATACTTCGCGCGTCCTAAGATTGTAATGACGCTGGTTCCTCTCATACTGTTTTTCGCATATTTCAGCCGCTTTCTTTCTGACTACCTCGAGGGAGTCCTCACGACTAAATGTAGCTGCTTTATCTTCTAGCATAGACAAATTCCTCAATAAGGAGTAAGTTGCCCCAGATGTAACCATCTGCTGCCCAAAAACCATATAGTACGGGGTACATCCCAGACCGGAATGAGTTGCCGATCTCAGCGCGCAACTTATTTTACTAAGATTTTCGTCCCAGTCTTTTTGATCGCTGCGAATATAAGCGCGAATGCCTGCAATCACAGAGCGATTTACTCGCTCAGAAGCGTTAGCCTGCGGAGCGTGGACTGCCGTTAAAGTTTGCGTGATCCGATGCCTCCTAAGCATTTCTTGAAATCTCTCGGATCTGAACTGCGACCCATTATCGGAAACAATGCTCTCTGGGAACCCAAATGTATGAAAAAGATCCTCTTCCAAATACTTCAGAACTACCTCAGCGGTAAGTTTCTTTACGGCTCTAAGAAAAACGAATTTCGAATAATGGTCGAGCACAATAAAAATTCCTATATTCCCGCTACGAGACCTAGGATAGGGGCCTAAAAAATCAATGTAAAGGCGCTGGAAAAACCTCTGCGCCACGACTGCCTTTCCCATAGGTGGCTTCAACGCCGTATTCGGTGCTTTAGTCATCCTGCAACTTTCACAGGCGGAAACGTAGTCCTTCACGTCATTCACCATTCCGGGCCAAAAATAATATCGCCGAATCCTCTCCAGAGTTTTGTGAATACCCCCGTGAGACGCCAATGGATCGTCATGCGATCTTTTTAGCACCTCATGAATCATCGTCTTCGGTATCCACAATTTCCACGCGTACGCATCATTGAGGAGTTCGCCTTTTGAATGTTCGGAGCGCCGATAAACCAGGGAATCCACAATTTTCAGATCCGGAAACTTGTCCAAATTATTTTTAATTCCCTCCCTTAACTGGGTATACTCAGCGGACTTAAAATGTTCTGAGTCGATATCCACCAGCAACCCGCTATTAAAATCTATTGCGGCCATCTGTTCATGCTCAACTCTAGACAAAGCATCGGGAACAACATTTAGCTTTCCCTTTCGATGCTGGATTGCGAATCGAAACCCTTGCAACTTTAAAGCCCACCTTGCTAATCTGGTATTTAAATCATTCTGCGACATCAGCCACTTCAAGGACGCATGATCCGTGATGACGGTAAATTGTAGTCCTTCAACATATGCTCGGAATTTTTTTATGCTCACTAAAGCCGCAAGGCACTCCTGTTCCGTGACTGTGTAATTCCTTTGTGCTTTATTCAATTTCTTTGATACAAAGGCTATAGGTAATTCGTCCCCCGTCACCGATTTCTGCACTAGGACCCCTCCTACTCCTGTTTTACTAGCGTCACAGTGTATGAAGAAAGGCTTATCGAAGTCTGGGGTCTGCAACACTGGAGCACTTCCTAGCATATCCTTCAACTTCTCAAAAGCCTCTTTACCTTCTTGGGTCATCACAAACTTCCGCTTGTTTTGCAAAAGATCAGTCAACGGTGCCGATACCGACGCAAAATTGGTTATAAATTTTCGGTACCAACCGGCTAATCCCAGAAAGCTCCTTAATGCTTTGAGTGACGTTGGCAACGGAAAATTTGTAATCGCCGAGATTTTATCTGGGTCCGTTCGAATACCCCCATCACCTATTATGTGGCCCAAATATTTCACCGTTCGCCTACAGAATTTGCTCTTCTCCACATTCAAAGTTAAATTGGCCTCTCGTATTCGTTTAGCTACTGTTTCCAAAACTTCCACATGCTTCTCGAACGTATCGGAAATAACTAATAAATCGTCCAGATACACAAAAACTTCGTTTCTAAGTGAGGCAGGTATTACCTTGTCCATTAACCTCGTCATTGTTTGTGGAGCGTTGCAGAGGCCAAAAGGCATAACTTTATAATGATATAAAGGCCGCCCTGGTACTGTAAATGCAGTTTTAGCTTTCGATAGGGGATCCAAAGGGATTTGCCAGAACGCGTCTTTTAAGTCAAGGCTACTGATGAAATTTGCCTTGGGTAACCGACTCAGTATGCCATCGATTTGGGGAAGCGGATATGCATCCTTTTCCGTTACTTCGTTTACTTTTCTACTATCGAGACACACTCTTATTTTGCCTGGCTTTTGGACCAGTACGACTGGAGAAGACCACGGACTGTCGGACTCCTCAATAACTCCTAGTTTTAGCATCCTATCCACCTCGGCATAAAGCAATTTCTCAATGGCCGGCGATACAGGAAAGTGGCGTTGCTTAATGGGCTTCGCTGTCCCGGTGTCTATTGTATGCATCAAAACGGAGGTCCTACCCAGTCCCGATATCGCAAATGATGGAAAGCTTTTAATAACTTTTTCTAATCTAAGTTGCTGCCCTTTTGATAACGAATGCAGCTCCGCATCTCCTGAGATCTCTGAGATAGCTAGGGTAGGCGGCAACAGCTCGTAAGCTGTCCAAAAATCTATTCCTAAATAAATATCTTGCCTCAAAGAGGGGATTATATGAAATTCTAATTCCCTTTTCATTCCTTTATATTCTATCAATGTCTTAAATTTACCAATTATTTGTTGCTTATTTCCATCGGCAGTACACGCACCAGCTAAAACCTTTTTAAAAGGCTTTCTACTGCATATATACTCCTTAGCCAGCTGCCCACCTATACAAGATATAGCAGCGCCTGTATCTAACAACCCTCTTCTTTTCTTTTCTAGTAAATTAACTTCTGCGTAAGGCCTATTGTCGCCATAATTTCTCCTAATGCTAGCGATTTCTTTTACTGTCTTCCAGTAATTCCTTTGTCGCTGACTGTTTCGCGAGACAGATCTGCCCTCGTTCTTCAGCATTGGCAGGTGTAATTTTCGGAACTTTTCCAGCTTAGTATGCCAGACTTGCAATCCCGCATCTCCGGAAGGGGAATTTTCTACCCTAAGCGCTCCACCCCCACTAACTACTGCTGGTCCTCCAAGCCTGTCTGTCGGTTGGGAACACTTGCTTTGGAACGCGGTGTTGCAGTGTTCCTGCGGGAGTTTTTTGTGCATCTTTCACAAGAGGGTTTATAAGCATTCGGAAGCCCACAACCATAACAAAAGATTTTCCTTTTTGAGGCGCAATCTTGGTATCTATGCCCTTCCTTTCTACAGTTCCAACAGACCAAAGCAAAGGCACTTATTTCTTCTTGAAGTTCTTCTTCCCCAAATTCTTCGGCATCGTCGGCTTCCACCTCCTCGCAAAGTTCACTAATCGGTTTTCTTAAGGGAAGTGGTTTTTGGTACCCGTGATGTTTGCGCATCTCTTCTATAAAGAATTCCCTTTTTCTAACCGTATCCCTTAAATTCTCTATGGACTCGAAGCTTAAATTCAGAATCTCGTGCTGTATTTCTGGACGTAAATTTCGCCGTACTATTTCCACTAGTGTTTCTTCAGATATGGGCTGGCTAAGTCGGTCAGTAAGCTTTAAAATGGAATCATAAAAGCTTTCAAATGATTCCTTATCTCTCTGCTTTCTGTCCCTTATCATTTGACGGATATCTACATCTGTTCTTGAATCCCTGAATTGCTTCCTTAAGGCTGCACAAAGCTCTTGCCATCGCACCACTCCAACAGCCTTATGATGACGCCAAAAGAAATCTGAGGCCTTTCCTTCGAATAGCATGTTCGCATTTCCGCATAAGAGTGAGAAATTTCCCTCTAATGTCTGGTGTGTCAGAGCCTCGACTCTGTAGATAAAACTATCTACTCCTATAGTATCTGACGATCCCGAAAACCTTAATTTCCAGTTTGATAATATATGCCCCACTTTGTCGGGTCTCTGTGCTAAATCCGAGTTTAGGGATCTGGAGCTAGAGGGTCTCTGTGGAACTGTATACTGCTCTGTGGGTGGCATATTAATTCCCAAAACCTGCTCTAGGGAGGAATTCCTACTTGTATTAGGATTTACCGTGGCTCTTTGCTGGTCTATATTGCTCATTTGCGCTTCAACATTTGTCTGTATTAGGTTGGCCATCCTCTCAGTGAGCTGAGTTAGTAGCTCGTTTTGCATTGCCTTTACGGCTGCAGAAATTTCTGTTGTGATTTGGCTCATTTCTTCTACTGGTGTATTACAGACTGTAATATGATCCTGCCTAGACCGCTCCTGACTTGTAGAAGCTGTCAAGTCCAACTCGCTTCCACTACGCGAAATTGTTTCTAGCCTTGTACGCTGCCTAGTTTGAATTGCTGAAGTCGGAGGCTGTGAAATACGTTGATCGATACAAATTGACTCACAAATCGGACAAGTTCTTTTGACTGCTAAATGTGTCCTAAAGCACGCTTTATGAAATACATGCTGACACTTGGTTTTATAGCTATCAGCTGCCCTGATCTCAGAGTTACATAATCTGCACTCAGAACTAGGAGGAAGTTCCTCTTTTTGAGGCGATCGATCCAGACCCATTAATGTCTACGATTACTTTTGTTATTTTTTTATATCTACTTTTTTTTTTTTTTCCCCGTTTTTAAAATCCAATAACTAATACCAATAATGAATGAGGGAATAATAAAGGGTAAATAATAATATATAGTAAAGGTTTTTATATAAATAAATAAATAATAAATAATAAATAATTAAATATAAATAAAATAGTATGAATTCTGTGATAAAATATTGATAATTGCAATTTAAACGTAATTTTGATTTCTTCTACCTACGCACTCAGTAACGCTGCCAGCTATCGACCGTCTTCACAAAAATGTAAATAAAATAGGAAAGTAGACTGAAAACAAACAATGATTTGTGGACATGAAAACATATGTGTAATATGACTCCTCATGTTCTCCATGCAAATCAATCGCTCGTTTATACCTAAAGAATTGGTTTTCAACAGAGCTTTTATCCGTGGTCACGAGCTCTACTTTGAAGTAAAGTCAACGTGCATTCCAAGCGTCTTATATAGCTCTTCAAGAATAACCAAAGATTAGTTATGAAAAGAGGAAAAGAAAAATAAACAAAGAAATGGGGAGCTATTACTGAGACTAAGTGGTCAGTAGCCAGCTGCTAGCAGCTTAGCAACTGAATCCCAATCCTATGTCTCAGTTAGCCCTCTACTTTTTTCTCCTCCAGTCGTCACTTTTGAACCCACATGTCACTGGACAGGATATCTGCCTAAGGCTGATCATCCTGTTTTCCAACTGACGATCCAGGAACCAAAAATGACAAAAGGACGTGCAAGAAACTAGATAGTTGCCGCTAAGTAAGGTGATGTCTCCCCCACCTAACTTTTGACAACTGACCCAATTTAGTCGTTGAGGAGAAATTAAAGTTAGTTAAATTTTGATTATAGCAAGAAACAGTTACGGTCTAAATTTTAGTGAGTTTCCTAGACTTAATATTCTTTAAAACTTTTCCAAAAAAAAATCTAGCTTCACGATTGGGCGCCAAGAATAATTATTATTCCTTCATAATTATGATTCATTACTGTAACGTGTAACGAATACCCGGCTGGATGATATTTCCCCGATTTGACCCGCACGTTAACTGTTCCGGCTCTGGCTCGTCGGTGGCGTGGTGTTTGGGGTTTTGGCCAAAATAAAGGGGTGCCTTGTCAGGAATGAAAATTATTTAATTTAAGAAACGTGCGTACTAATAATGACGAGATAAGCTACCGGACGAGCTAGACCGTGAACTGTGACAAACTACCAACAAAGAACAGAAAAAAACAGGAAGACACAAATTTGCAAAGTTGGTCGGATCGCTCCTTGATGTAATAGGAGCTAGTGTCGCCCTCCCTACCGTGATCATGCTTCTCCTAAATACCGGTTTTCCCATGATCCCTTCTTCGGCAAGCGCTACTGAGGCGGGTTTACGAAATCAAAAAATTTTGTTTTTAAACAGACATTATAAAATTATTTAATACCGCTAAAATGGACTTGATATAGTATTGGAGGTTATAAATTTCATGTGCATAATTAAACTACAGATTAATAATATAATAAAAATTTTTAAATTAAAAGAAAGGAATTCGGAAAAAATTATCTCAAAAAAAATATATTAATCCTAGGGTTCAATTGCTAACCATGGTAAAGCGTGGTCGCTTAGCAAAAATTAATTAAGAGTAATAAAAAAAAGGTTACTTCAATTTAATATGGCTCTCATTATCATTATTATCATTATCTGACACTTTTATAATTATAGATGAAAAATCTCACTCACTCTTTTTATTACGCCATCCACCGTCGAAAGCTTTCTAAGGCTGCTGCGCTGTGAAAAAAAATGATCATCGCACACCAAAAATAATAATAATAATTCTAGAATTCGATCAGCACATAATATGGTTTTTTTTTCCCGAATTAGGGACTTTTGCCGCTTTTTCACTTTTTCCTTACTTTACCATAATTAAAATTAATCCCTAAATTCAAAATATTACTTTACTAGTTTACAATAACAAAATCACTTATCCTAAGCTCAACTCAGCTGTTCAACACACTGGTATTACTCTCTCACTCTCCGCTCTACCAAAGTTCAATGACCCCAGTGGACCATTGGGGAGCTATGCTCTATCCCTCACTCTCCACCGGGATGCACCGCGTGTTCTCGCCTTCTCGCTTTTTGGCGAAACCGCAACGGCTCCCTTGCACTTCCGTCTGTCTCCCTTACTCCTACATCTAGTCTCGGAGTGTCATATGAGACGATTGGAGCTTTTTCTTTAGTTTCTTTTTCGTTGCGTTTGGGGCTTTGACGAGCAGAGGGAGTGGGGCTTTTTGGCAGCGGTTACTTTTTTTGAACCTATTTAAAACTGCATGACTTAGGCACAATATTAATAATTAATAATAATTAAGAATTCAAAATATTAACTACTTAAACTACACTTAAGCACTACAAATCACGCCGAATTTAGGTTTTTTTCCTCTTTTCCTTTCCCCTCGCGTAATCAGCGGAAGGTGTAAAAGTCGCCGACTGGGACGGTTCGCCAATTAGAAGATTTCGCGACGAGCCCCCGCACCAGGGACCACGATAATTCCGGAATCACGCCGACTCCGTGGGCTTGAGAACGCGAACTGCTCCAGTCCCGAAGCTTCGCTTCTTCGTCTAGGGTTCCTGACTTAGGGAGCTCCAACCTAAGCAAAGTACGCGGCGTTAAACCTCCTCTCTTATAATAGCTAATTCCTCCCCCGCACGCTTACCTCTCGACTCAGCGCCAACCACAGAAATTATTATTGATTCGCACTAGTTTAATAGTTCACACTTTCTTAGGCAAACGCTTTTAACTTTTCTTTACACAAATGCCTTTACACAAAGACCTTTTCTTTCACTTTTCTTCTGGGGTTTTAAGCTACCTTTCTGGATGAGGTCCGGATGGGAAAAGAAAGGGCTTCCAGCCGCGAGCTACGAGGAACCCCGTGCCCGCTATTCGGAAGATTTTACCTAGTTTACCCGGTCCTAAATTTCTCCACCCATTTCTCTCGCTGGGGAGCAGCGCTGCCACTAAAAACCTGCCCGTTTCGCTAGAAAGTTTGACAATCAGTCGCTCCCAAACCTCCTAGGCCAAACTATTTGCTACAAGCCTTTTACACCATTGAAGGCAGAGAAACTTAGTTTTGATGGCGTTTTGATTAGAACTGTAAGCCGGCGAAAGGATTTACATAACTTAGGATATTGAATATAACTGGCAGCACGCTAAGTACTCTAATTGAATCGGAGCTGAGCGCCATAATATGACCAAAAAAACCCCTCGAAACGGAAGCCTTATAAATTCCTAATGCTCCTCCAAAAATAAAATAAAAGCAGGAAACATCTTGAGTTTGTTATCGGTTTAGTGGTCTTTGTTGGCCATAAGAAAGAGGAGTTTAAGTGAAAGTTAAACCCGTAACGACTGCCGACCACACCTACCCAGCAACCAAGAACTTTGTCCGACGCGGCGGATGGCAAAACGATGACAAAAACGGAAAAGTGGAAATTGCTTTGCGCTGGTCCAGTTGCAGAATGCAACTTGGCTGATTGAGAACGGGAATGGGAATCGGACTCCGGACTAAGGACTCTGGACTCTAAACCAAAAGCAAATCTAAGTCGAAGTGGGAGTTCCACACCAAAAGACCGCATCCGAGTCCAAGTCTCATTTAGTGTCTGGACTGATTCCTATTTATGTGATTGTGAAATGCAAACCGAAATGCTCTGAGATTTGGGTTGTTTGGAAAAGCAGAAAGCAATGGAAAATCGCGGCAAAGACCCTCGGGCTAGATAAGCCAGTATGCCTGTGATATGTTCGAGTCATTAAGCGCTTTTTGCCAGGCTGCTGAGCTCCTCCAGTGCTCGGTGCTCATTAAAGCTAAGCCCAAAGCTAAACAACAGACCAGGGCCAAGTTTTCTGTCTTGTGTTTCTTTCATACATATTAATCATACGCACAGTTGCCAGGCAACCCGGAGCAGAAACTTTTCAGCTGTTTTTTCCTTTGGTTCAATCAGGGGCCAGCAACCCTTTTAGGCCTTCCAGACCGTTCGAGCGCAATTATCAAAAAGTTTCTACCAGCCAGGCCGGGCGGCGAATAAACTTTTCAGCCACCCACCCTCAACGGGAACGAACTCAATCCGCCGCCGAAATCGAGAGTGAAAACAAAGCGCATTTTAATGCGATGGACTTACTGTAAAGTTTCGCAGGCCGATTAAGCGATTAATAAGCTTGTCAATTTGCAATTGTTGCCAGCAGTTGGCACTCTAAATTATGAACTGCCCGCCGGACTTGTTTTCGTTTCTCACACCGAAAGCCGCTCAAAGGCATTCGGCAATTAGGCGTCGTCTGAAAATCAAGAGCTCCTAGGAAAACAAGTGGTCTTTTGCTGGCACGGGTTTCCTGCATTGGCTGACAGTTAACACCTGCAGTGCCGACAGTCTGTCCGTGTGTCCTCATGTCCGTTGGTCCATTGGCCCAACGGTTAGTCCGTCACTTTTTCATCCGTGGGGGCAAGGTACAAGGCACAAACACAGATTGGCCTGCTCTGGTTGCTCCGTGCCAGCATGGAAGTGAGAAGCCAACTCTCGAGGGCCTCTTCAAGCACACACAAACACATCCTTGGAGCAGGACATTCCAGCGCTTTCCTCCATATCTGTGAAGGAAACATTAGACAAGCCTGTAATAGTTTTGTGCTAGGGTATTTTGCGTGCTTTCTCTGCCCCAAACTCGTAACAACTTCTTCTGCTTACCTGACTACACATTTTTTTATGGGCGCCAGGAGAGCAATTACTAAAGATTCCGCTTTCCTTGCAATAAAAATTTAAGATGCTAACCAGGCCGACTCCTCGGCCAAAATGTGGCAGACATCCCAGCCTCCAGCCGCCTGCCGGATGTAAGACAACGGACAAATTGTTGGCTAAATGCAAATATTACACCTGGGCGTAGCATTTTTGTTACCTTTCTTTTTTTGTTTTTAAGGGTTCTTTAAGAGCACCTTTAAGCTTATCCTATTGGTCACTTTGCCTAGGGCTTGAGAGAAATAAAGCCTTTTTGGCCAACTGAAAAAAGCTATGGGTAAGTTTTGTTTGTAGATTTTCGGGTAAAGATTGTATTCAATTATAATTTTTGGAAGAAATGTTTCAATTTTCACAGACATTGGGTTACATTTAAAAATTTAAGATGATGTTCAACCGACGATCATACGCCCTCTGAGATAAGCTCTAAGACTTAAAAAGTTTTCATTAAAAAAATCGAATCTTAAGAAATAAAATGTTTAAGTTTTTGGCAAAAATTTTGTGAAAATGTGGCATTCATGAAATATTTTTGGTGAGTGCATCTTGATGTTGATAAACGATTGTGTGTCTGCGAGGCTTAGTCTTTTCACTCGCCGCTCTCGTCCGGCGTGCCTGTGAGTGGCTTTTACGAGGGACTGGCTGCCAATGTCAAGCCAACATGCAATCCGGTGAGACAGGTCGAGACCCTGCCAATAGCCAATAGCCGGGGCAGAGGCAAAGCCAGTGGCAAGTGGCAGAGGCAGTGGCAGTGGCAGTGGCAAAGAAAGCATGAGGAGCAAATCTACATTTTCCCAGCCGCAACAGGGCGCACTTAGCCCTCCTGCTCCACTCACAAGAGCTCGGGAGCTGAAATGCCAGGCACACGTAGACATAGAATAAAGTAACTTTTTTATTGCGTCTTCATCTACATACATACTATATGTGCCGTAGAGTATAAAAGCCACCGCAGAAAACTTTTTTAGCCCAGAATTGTTATTCAAAGTGGCAGCCCAACCACAAAATCCGAAAAGTAAAAGGCATATCAGGTGAGCTGGAGGAGGTGGCGACGGCGGAGGAGGGCCGAATGGAAATGGCAACGCACCAAATTGAAATACAAATAATGAGCTGGCAAAACAAAAATCATGCCGAGAGGCCATCATCAAATCGATGGAGAGGAAATGTAAGCTGCCAGTTTAGAAATATGAAATATTACCCCAAAGGCACCAAGGTCCTTACCATATTTTCTGTTTGACGGGCAGAAGGAATGCCGGGAGCTGGAGTTGAAGTGAAGGTTATTGACTGCCCTCGGTGATCCATCAAATTTGGGTCTGGCCCCAGTCTCATTTCAATTCAAGAAGCTGCTTTTGCTCTTACTTTGCGCCTGCAAGTTTTCTCTCCATTGATGCGCATTTCTTTTACTTTTTGGTATCCAAAATATGCCATGACTGGGCCATATGCCGCTGCTATGCCAGTGAGATTTTTCGGGTTTTGGGGTTTGGGCCTGGAGCTCACTATTCTTCCTTTTTGGCCGAGAAGAAGCGAGCTAGGCAAACTGACGCCATAAAATTGGCACATAAAAATAAAGGCTGCCAAAGGGCAGCAACTCCTGATTCCAAATCCGACTCTTGCTTTGGCAAATGTACTCTAATTAAATTGAATTGCTTTCTGCTTCTTTTCCGGGCAAACTTTTTGATGCAACATTTGAGTTCAGTTTTACGTGTGCGCTCCATTGAAGCTTAAAAATGTGGTCCGCGTTTAGGTTTTATGGCCGCCGTCCCCCACAAAGTATACTTTTGGCAGTCACTGTGCACTTTGTATGCACTCGAGTGGCCAGGCCCATGTCTGACCCATTTAATGGCAGCCAAACTGACTAGCCGAAGATGGAGAACAGAGTACATACACTTAGTCCCCAATTGGGTGGGGGTGGCATTAAAAATGAGCTGAAGCTGATTAAACCAAAGCCACTGCCCAGACAGCTTGGCCTGATTTTCGGGGTTAGGCGGCTCAAAGGACGAAGCCAATTAGAGCAGGCCAGGCCCGGCAGGGCCAAATGCTAACTAAATACGCCACGACTCCGTCTTCTTCTGGCTTCGGAGTCCAATTAAACTTAAATTAATTTGGCCAACAGTAGCCGCCTCGCCACGTCTCGCCCGGCCATCAATATTTGCACACATTGATTGAGTTAACACTTTTTGGCCAAGTTACAAAATTGGCTCGGTACTCGGCTCGGCCTGGGGTGCGGGGCTTGGCAACTTTGCTTTCCTTGGACACCAGCCAAGAAATCGGGCTTTCTGCTACAAAATAAACTCATAATTGCCCCCAAAACTCGGAGCAGGGCTCGGCAAGGATGTGTCCGACATGGGATAAGGATAACGAGAGGGCTGAAGCCGATGATGGAGCGGTGAAAAGGGACAACACACAGGAAACTTTCACATTAGTAATTAATAAAGCAGTGGGGATGTGATGGACAAAAAACTTTTTGTGCCAGATAATTTTGATGTGGCTCAGAACCGAACAGCACCCAGCTCAGCTCATGTAAATTAAATTACAAGCGGGCAGGCTAGCGGAAGGACATTCATATCCTTCGCATCGCTGGATTGAATACCGAATGGAAAATTGAAACGAAGAAAATTATAATGAGTTCTTCCTCTCCGACGAGCATAAAGTTTTTTTCGGACAAGATTCCCTTGTTCCAATACATACATACACGTATGTATATGTTTTTCGGTTCGTCCTGCCATTCGCATTCCTCCGCTATAGCTGCTTTTTCCCGGATATCTGTCTATCAGGATATCTGTCTGTTGAGCTGTCACCATGATGTTAATTGCATGTACCATCCCGGTGCAGAAGCTGATGCGCTTTTCTTTGCCATCTACAAGCACAGACACGAAGCGAAAGCAACTGGAGATGTCTATCGAAAGAACATCGATATTATTTGAGTTTATATAATACGTAAAAATTTCCATTATTAATAGAGAATAGGTGGGTTTTTAAAGATTAAAATAAACATTGTACGTGCATATATGCTTTAATATTATTCGCTGTTTTAAGAAATGTGTCTATGCATTAATATTAACCAGTAATCTTTGTGAAATTGATTAATATCGATACTCTTTTAATGCTCCGATTACCCACCATCTCTGATAAGTGCAGATATGGAGGGCTGGTGGCAGGCAGTGCGAATTGGTTTCGACATACACACCATTTGCATAATTGAAGTGAGCGAGAAATTGCAGTGCATGTAAAATGAGAATTTTCCCCTTTAGCGAGAAACATCATTTTCGTACTGCTGGCCACCAGTATGCTGCAGCACACACCCACACTGATGCACATGCAGGGTGAGGTGTTATGTTAATGTTGTTGTTGTTCTTTCTCGATGGCACACAAAGACATTCAGCAGTTGCATCTGCATCCACATGCCCACATCCCCAATTGCATTTACAGTCATGAGTCGCAAGGTAGCGCAAGGAACGAAAGCGTCTGTCACGAATCGCAGAGAAAATTGATTTTCTGTTAACCGAGTTGTGAGCTGGCATTGCGTTAATAACCAAATTATGTGTAAACAATATTATCAGGCAACAGATTGAATTCATTTGTGGGGACATACCTTAAATATTGAGCTATTTGCAGAAATTGTTTGAATTGAGCCTCGCAGAACAATTCTTATGTGGCGTAAGTTCAACATAATTCAAAGCTCTCAACAATTTCTTTTTAAGACGGTATTACTTAACTGTTAGCAACAGTATCGTAAAGTTATTTTAATTAATGCCAGGAAACCACAAGACTCGTTGTGGTGAGGCGATCTTCCCTCGACTAAAGCTCTCCGCCATGAAATATTGATGGGGAAAACTCTCTCTTTAGCACCGACCAAGCGTAAGCAGCTCAATTTCGAGCAGCTAGTCAAATATTTCACACTCCAGGGGTCACTCAGTCGGGGAGGGGTGACGGGTCAAAGTTCAGGGGTTGGGAAACTGCTGTATTGTTGTTCTGCTGTTGCCTTTGTTGTTGTCGTGGGTATATGTGTGTGTATGCTTTTATTGCAGTTTGGCAACTTTTATCCTATCAAATATTAACAAGTTTTGGATATTTGCATATCTCACATCTAACAGCAGCAGGGAGATGCTTCCGGCCTTTACGGCCACTGTGAGAAATTTTTGTAAGCAACATTTTAGTAATCTACAACAGCACTTGAACAAAGTTCGTTGCTGCAAATATTTATTGTAAGTATTTCAAGCTTTTAGTTTCAATGCTTCCGAAAAGTTTAACGTAATTTTTGATATTGTTAGCTCTGTAAAACTATTCTAATAAAAATCTGAAGGTTGAATAATATATAATCAATTAAGTTTATAGTTTACTTTCTTTTCAGTAATGCATAGGTTAATTTAAAAAAATGTTTTTGATGTATGTACGTTTGTAAAAATAGTTTTAAAAAATTAAACTAAAAAGTTCTTTACCTTACTCACAATTTTGGTGATTTCCCATTATGTACACCTTAATAATTAAATGAAATTATAATAAACGGGTAATCAGCATTTTTCTCTGTAACCCCGTTAGCCTTTCTCCTCTTCCCTAACCCCAACAATGACATGCGCATGAGTTTTGGCCATTTGTGGCCATTTGCAGAAATGCTTTTACACCACTTTGGCATTAAATTCGATTGAAAGTTTCACGCCAGCAGCACTCCGATCCGAGAATGTGGGGACAAGTTTCACCATTTTTGGGCAACCAATTTGTCGGCTATAATTTAATACAGCTCACCGAGACACACAGGGCGTATGCGTAACGTGAGCGAACTGTTTGGATCGCCGGTCGGTGTGTTGTTTGGGTTGCAATTGTGATACATTCATGGCTTGTTGCTGCGCGACATTAAGTAGCGCATTATGCACACTGAATGGGCGCGGTCATGGTTCTGGCCACATAAATCACTTGCAGGCAAACAAGCGCACAACTTGGTTGCATTAAATTTGCATAACTTTCCACTGTTGCTTCGGCAGCACTCTGGTCCTCTGGTGCACTGGCTCTGGCGGCGGCTCCTCTAGTTTTTGCCAACAGTTTGCATTTAAAACTTGAGCAACTTTTATAGCATTCGCTAGTTGGCCAACTTTATGGTATAGAAACCCCCTCCGAGCAGCAACAAACGCTTCGTTCTTCGCTGACAAGCAACAAATGTTTGCGGAAATCTGTGGAAATCAAGGGGAAATCTCGGGGAAATGCACTTGCCATTAGGAACTGCCAGAGAGGACTTTAGATGGGTTTAATTTGAATTTTGCCACCCCTTTTTATTGGCAAACTTCAATAAATTACACAACCATTAATTCTGAAACGTGACGCGAGATTCTCCGCGTTCGCCAGGGCAGGCAGCCAGTGAGTCAGGCATCCAGGAAAGCAGGAAGCCAACGATTCCTTACCTAAACGACTTCAATTTCCATGTGTGTTCCCTGGCTGGCGGATTGGATGGCTTGGTTGGTTCGGTTTGTTTGTTTGCAATTTCAATTTACTCGCCACAAAGGGGGTAATACAGTGATGGCTGTTTGGCTTCAATCGAATGCCGCTCCTTTAGCTTGCCAAGCGGGTAAACAATTTTCCAAACCAAACGAATTTCGCAAATTGATAATCATCAGTCGTATGTGGAACGGGGATTGCTTTGCAATTTGTTCCCAACAAGAGTCCACGTCAATGACGGTTTTGACGAGAATTTTCACTGGAAACCGTTCTCATTCATAACTGACATATCTGCATAATGAAATGATAAGCAAGAGACACAAAGCAGCGGAAAAGCGCATTAAAATTAATTGCGCTTTTTCATTTCCCTTGCCCAGAATAGGGCTAAAATAAACCGTTAACACATTATCTAGTGTTGTGACAGCTGCGCCTCTGCAGCACTGTCTTTTAAAACGGCAATGGAAAATGAAGATAACTATCAACTAAATTTATTGGTCTGAAATTATGGACAAACTAAAAAACCATGGCATAAATTCAATTAGGGCGGCAGGTTAATGAAACGATACAGACACTCTGACAATAGGCGGCAATTAATAGCGGACGTGTCTCGGCATTAGCTTTAAGCACGACTTTATCAAGAAATAAGAGCGGAAATAACTACTCATTAAGCGCGATGGCCACGTAAACGGCCAGCAGTCCATTTACTGGCGACTGCAGCTGCAGCAAACTATGGCCGTGTGGTAATAGAAATCATTACAATAAAACTAAATGGGCCCGAAGCAACAGCCAAACGAGCCAATGGCCAAGAAAAGAAAGTCATTTGGCTGCGGAGGAGCAGAGTTCCTCGAGCTGGCCGAAATGAGCGCAGACAAATAGCAGACACGTAGAGGGCATCACGGCCAAGGCGGGCAAGGCGGCCAAGTCGGCAAACTCCATGCTGGCCAAAAAAATCCGAGGCCATGCCAGACAATCAAAATCCATTTGAGTCGGAAATGAGCGAAATCAACAACTGGCATTGCTTATCCTTATCCCCATACTGAGGCAACTACACTGCAAAAACTGACTTTCATAAACTACTAACCAAGAAAACCGAGACTCCTCTAAGTGAGATACAAACTTGCAGAGGTAAGTACCAAATGCCCTTTATTGCCCCCAGTGTAGGCACAAGCATCTGCTGCATCAAGCCGTGCCATAACTCCACATAAGGAGGGCGCATTTCTGTGGCTGAGTCTGAATTATATATTTTATTTTATTTATTTTGGAAATGTCAAGGCGCCTGGCTGGATTTAAAATAATTACGTTACACACAAAAACCGAGACGGGAACACATAAAAGAAAGAGACTGGGAGAGCGAGGCGAGGTGCGAGAAGGGGAAAAGGACAAGATGAACGCTTCATCGCCTTCGTTTGACTTGCCGGCTGGCTGGCTGGATGGCTGGCTCGACTCCGTTAAGCTTTTGAGCGCATTCCTCGGCTTCTTCGGCATGCAAGTAAAATATGTTTTGATATTAAATTATTGTCGGCACGCCCTAACAGCCACCAACAACACATAACATACACACACATAGCGTAGCCACACACTCCCTCTCCGAGCCAGATTATATGAGGCACGTGCAGTTCAGGACGCATAATAATTGCCGGTTGATAGCTCCGGCAGCCCGTTGGGATGTGTTGCGTATTCTTTCGCCTGCCTCCGACCCCGCCTCCTTGGGTGGCAGCTTGAGTTTTAGCCTCGAAAGCCGCAAGGCCGCAAGCCAGAGGCGAGAGAGCTCTAGACTACCCTTCAACTGAATTCCGAAAAGCAAAACTGGAATTTTTATTGCAAATTGCGAAATTTTGAACTAACAAAAAAGAAATACAACAAAAGTGGAACGCAGCCAGTAAAAATGACTATGGCCATGGTCGAAAGTTTCCTAGCCCATTGTTTGGAGAATGTCGGCGCAAAAAATTGTTCAGTGTCACTGTGACAATGTTCTTCGCAAGAAATTGCTTCTCATGCCATTGAAATCAATAATATTTCCAGAAGCACTTTTGTGCATTTCTCGAACAGATCAAAGTTGTAATTTGAATAATTTATTAGGGTTGGAACTTTTTGTGTGGCGGTCAAGAAGTTGCGCCCCGAAAGCATCTTAAAGGTAATAAACAAAACTCTTTCCTCCGCCACCCCGTTCTTTTTTTTATTTTTTTGTTTATGAATCGTTGGCACAAAAAGGAAGAGCCGGAAGCAAATCATTGAAATGTTTCATTTCCTCAATTTGAGGCTTGGCCCAGGCAGAGAGAAATCTTTTTCTCAAAAGCAAAGCGGACGAAAGCGGATTGGAAAAAAAAATATAATTCCAAAGTAGCACAGGAGGCACAAAAAAGTGCATTGGAAGAATCGGAAGGCGTTGAGGAGGGATCTGGGGCTCGTGGCCAGAAAACGGAAGGCAGGTGCATCAACAAAAGGTGAAATCTATGCAAAAAGTATTCTCAGAATGTCGGGAGTGAACGTCAGCGTTTTCACTCAATCTCAAACTGCCTCAGTCTGTCCTTTTCCATCGAATCTCTCCATTTCGTTTCAGATGGTTTCGTCCTTCGGCACGTTCAAGTGCAACCATTAAATAATTTTTGCTTGAGTGCGTCCAAAAATTGTGTGGAAATTAAAGACGACAAATCACAGAATCGCCAAATTGGTCAAAACAAGTGGAAAATCACAAATTGTGGCCGAAACAACCAAAACGTGGCCAAGAGCATAACTTCGATGGGACCACTTTTGGCCATCACAGATTTTTTGTTATTTTTGGCAGATCCCTTTTATATTTCGGCTGACATCCCGATACCGATTGATTAGTAGCCGCATTTGTGTATTGATTTACTCACGCTGATACATCACGTATACGCACTGCTGCCCAATCTGAAGTGAACTGAGTTTGATGATGGCTCCCCATCAGCTCTTCCACTTGACTGGCCTTGTGTATACCTGCTCTACCGTTTTTAGTTAAGACTTCCGATTTGTGTTCGGGGCACATCCCCTTCGGAGCTTGAGTCTTCCGTTTTCTGTAATTTTGATGATTTCCCCATCGCCGGTTCTTGGTTTCTTTTTATCGAAAAAGGGTTCTCCTAAGGTTGCCTATAAGGATTAAGTCTTGGCCAGAGAGAACCTTGTCTAAGGCACTTTTTAAATGATGTTTCAAGAACAAATGTGTCAAAAGAAATCCCCAAAACATACAAAATTTAATTTAAATTGTCTTAAATTGAAAAATCATTAATATTCCATACTTTTGATTTTCTCTTTGTAAAAAATGAACTGTCTGCGTAATGCCTTTGGAAGGCAATCGCGACATGCGACACCATTTCGTGGATTCTCTTTGATGCGTCAGAGCGTTTAAAATATTCACAATTCCTTTCGTTTTCTTCATTTTTTAATTTTCTCCCAGCGAATCCAATACGCTTGATGACCAATAGAAGCCAAAAGGCAAAACGGGCCATGAAGGGGCTGCGAAACTTCTTTTATGCACGCAGCGCATTAAATTGAATTTTAAATGAAGATTGATTTTTGCTCTCGACCCGCAACGGCAACAACAAAATGGAAAATGGGCAAAAGGCGAGAACTGATGCCAAAGCCACTTGCCAAGAAACCAAATAAAAAAAATGAAAGAAATAAACCAAAGGCAAAAAACTGGGGAAAACGAAAACCCAAAACAAATGCTGCCCATTGTAATTAGAGACAATGGAAACGAGAGGGATCCCTTGTGACTGCAGTGCGCGACCCTTTTCGCTTTTTTTTGAAGGTACTCTCCCCCGCCCCAACGCGCCTGCCTCTTATCTAAATTAATTCAAATGCCTGAAAGAAACACAAATAATTAAAATTAATTATGTGGAAAATATTCAATAAGTTGGAAATTATGCAAACGAGCGCAAAGTAAACGCCCCAAGATAAAGCTAAGTGCAATTTCGTTGGGTTGCCGCGGCGGGCAGCGTCAAACATTTGTTGACCAAAAATATCTTCTCCTACTTAGCATTGATGGACACGGGCCGTTGAACGGCTGGGAGGGTGGACGGATGGAAGAATGGAGGAATGGACCAGTGGAGCAATGGACAAATGGATGGCGGCTTGGATAGACAGACGGATAAATGGATGGATGGATGGATATGCGTATTAGAGGAACATTGTCATGCTCAGAATATTTCCCGAGCGAGAATTTTCGGGTGTTCGAGTTAGCAACAATTTCCGGCATTTCGTATATAAGCTGAAAACTGAAAACGAAAATGCGCCACAGCCAGTGAGTTCTCAATTCGGTATAGTTCTTCGTATAGCATCGTATCGGTTTGGTTGCACGTTTTTCGAAAGTAGCGCAAATTACTTAAAAATACCAAAAACGAAAAATTGGAACAGCCGTCGCAGCAGCAGCACCAGTATCTGAGAAATTGTACGGGTCGGATTTTGGGATTCTGCGGTATTCGACATTCTCCGTTCGCATTTGGTCAACGCCGCATCTTTCCGTTCCGCATCTGCTAGCCGCGCGAAAAACATGAAATTGAAAATCAACCTGACGTTCCTCTGTGCGACACTCGTCGGCCTCCTGTCTATCATCCTATTGACACAGACCGCGACGACCGAAGCCTTCGGAGGCGGTGGCACCTCGGGGCAAGGAAGTGCAGCAGCGTCATGCAAAGAGCTGAGTAAGTGTCGGATGTAAGCCCATCACAGATGCCTCATTAATGTGTTTTAGTACCCAACTGGAATACAGAAAAGCTACCCATTTCAATGGCGTTATTGATTGTTTAATGTTTCAAAATTAAGTGAAAAATAGCGCATAGTAATCAACATTTAATTTAATTTGAATGGAACAAAAGGTCTGTAATAGACTTCTATAAATTTTATCTGGAACCAATTTATATACAGGATTTCATCCGCTTTTCTATTGAAAGCTTGTAATTAAGTAAAAAAAAATTCAATATCAATAGTAATCAATAATGGTAATCAAATGGAAAAAATATATACTTTTTATTTAAATGTGAGAAAAAAAATGTTCAATTTAGTGTCAGGAATTGTGTCTCACTCTCATGTGTTTATTTAAAAAGCATATGGAAGTCAACTTTTCGAATTTATTTCACACATTAATTTTTCCCAGAAAAATTATCTTTTTATTAGCGATATAATGGCCTTTAAAACACAAAGTAAAAGTCCCATTATTTTATTATGGACTTATGACAAAGGTAAATAGTAATTACACCAGTCGCTGGCGTGTGGAATTTTTTAAAATGAAATTCAGTAGGTACTTGCCAAGTTTTGTCCGCATTCTTCTGGCCGGCTATCTGTCTATCTGTTTGCCCAGCAAAATTGTTCTATTTTTCCGCTTATGACTAAAAACGTGCCCCGCGAATTATGAAATATTCTGCCTTGTGCCTTGAGGCTCGGCGCCCGATATAAACAAACCATCAGAGACAAAGGTAATTGCACTTAATGAGGCCAGTCGTATTTTGGAGCTAGTCCATAGGGCTATTAATAACTAGATTCTGTATCTGAAACTGATTTTCTGTAATTTTCAGACAACGTCAACTGCTACGTGGGCCGTAACGAGGGAAACTTCTGCAACAGCAAGGATCAGACAAAGGCGGTGACCCGCTGGTACTTTGACAAAGGCGTCTGTCGACCCTTCACCTACAAGGGATGCAACGGCAACAGGAATCGGTTTTGCTCGCAGGACAGCTGCGAATCCCGCTGCGCTGATGATTAATCCATTTGCGTTTAGTCTATAATTTTGTACGAGTATATTTAAGTAAAGTAAAGATCAAAAACAACAAAAGGACTTTCTTATAAGTGGGTGATTTGCATTTAAAAAAACTTGACTTGACTTAACTTAACTTAAAAAAAAATACTTGAGGATTCATCTTCCATATAAACTCTAACAACCTATTATATAAAATAATAAATATGTTGTTATAGGCTCTAGAACAACTCTAGACAAGATTCTTGAATCTAGAGACTGTTTCTAAAATTTGTAACATTTCAAAAGAGTAAATCTGGAAAATTATTTCTAGAATATTTTTGAATTTTTTAAAGTATAAATCTATTTACATTAGACGATGTCATTGAACTTGAATCTAGTTTCTTAGAGTGTAGCTAGAAAGTCTTTAAGTGTTTTTACCTTTGATCAAACGGATTTTGACTAAATGCCGCCACAAAAATAGAAACTCAAATGTTGTAAGCTGTCAGAGGTGGATCGGCACTTTGCTCACTGTCAGGGCTGAATAAAAAGCCAAAACCCGAAAATCGAAGAAAAGAGTGCCCCGAGGGAGAACAAAATGTGAGGCAAATGCGCTAACTGTCAGTGGCATATCAAATGGCCTCCTGACATGGCACTGACAGTGTCGCCAAGATTGTGACTGCCACCCATTCCGCTAGCTTTTAATGCCCACCATTCGGATGCTGATGCTGACGTACTCCGATCGCCTGCTGGCCCAGATGCCACCGATGCCACTGGACTTTGGCGGGGGAAAGTAGGGGAAAATTGCTTGATAACCACCAGATGGCCATTGTCGGACACATCAAAGTGTACACGCTGTCAGCAGGGGCCCTTTTTTGCGGCTATCGACTTACGGCTAATTAAAATGCTAAAGCTACATTTGCATTTACCTGTTGACTTAATCGGTCGCTAGGTAGATGGGCAGGTGGTAGCAGGCAGAATTAATTGCAATGCCGGCATGCCCGGATTGGGTTTTGACAGGCCTTTGTTTCTGGCCACGTGTGTGGGAGGGTGATTGCTGTGCGCAAACAAATGCCAATCAAATGCATAATAGCACCGACGACATGCACAACATGACATGCCATTGATGGCAGCACATTAATCTGTTTAAATGACAGCACTCAAAGTGGCAAAAGCCGGCGGAGAAAATCGTTGGTACTAACCAGTGGGTATCCATTCAAGTCATGTGCCAAAACTTCGCTTGTCCGATGCTGGCAATTTTCGCCACTATTAGCAAGTGTGCGAGGCGTTCAATTTTTCTTTTTTCCGACAAATTCCAACTACTCAACGCATAATGGCGAGAACGAACAAAAATTCGCAACGCGCAAAAGAAAGCCCCCCTAGAGGAAAGTTTTTTTCGTCAGCAATTTGCATGAAATTAGTTTGCTCTCCGGTCTAATTGGAAATTTAAAACGCACGCACACGGCACACAAAGGCCACTTTTGAGAGCTATAATTGAAAAATGGCAAATCCAGTCGGCATTATCTCAAAGCCGGAATAATCAGCGATTGCGCCATAAATGATGCATGAGCCGGAAAAAATGGAAAATCAACGTCATAAAAATGCTAAGGCCCCGAAAAAATCTGGGCAGCCATCAAATGCGTGTAATTTGATTATTTATCACATTTTTGTACATTTAACGACTCAATTGAGTTTTATGCGAACCAAAATATAGGACGAGGGCGTAGAAGGGGCGACAACGAGCCCAGCACACTGATGGTGATGAAATGGAAATTTTGGGTGAGTGTTTTGGTTTCCGGAATTGTTTCCATTTTCGGTCTCGGGGGAGGGCGACTGTAAAGCTGCACTTCCATAAAACCAATGCCAGCGTCGTACTTTTTGGTCAATCAAAAAGTTTCCCAGACTGATGGAGGAAACAGGAGCCAAGGCCCCAGCCAGAGCACGAGCCAGAGCCCGATTTTGTACCAGAGCCAGGCGCTGCAGAACTTTGACAATGCTCGCAAAAGTATGCTATGCTAAATGTTTTGCTTAGATGGAAAACTGAAATGTTTCTCTTGGCCGTTTGTTTGTTTGTCTGCTAGCCTGAATGTTTTCGTAATGCATAAATGGAAGTATGCCATAAAGCAGACTAAAGCCATGAACCAAAGGAATTTATAAAACGCAAAAATTGCTTTTGTTTACGCTCCCACACAAAAAGTACACAAAGGCCAGGGATAGAGAGAATGTCCACCAGCTCTAGCCTGTGCATGTGCCTGTGCCTCTGTACCTGTCTCTTACTCTGCTGTATGTAGCCATCTCTTTCGTTTCGTTCGTTTTAGTTTTCGTTCCCTAATCTGTCTTGCATGTGTTCATATAAATTTTGTGTTTATTCGAGTGCATTTCCACTGCGACGCACACTCAGCCGCAGTCGGTCACGTTTAGTGGCCATGGAGCCAAATATCCAAACACCCAAGCTCCCGTACACCCCGTTAGGTCTGGTCTCGCCCATTGGGGCTTTGAGGCTTCATTTGTGTGTGTGATCCGTGTGTGTGTGATTTAGACCGGGTTAACTCACACACAGCTCCCAGGAACTTTCTGCATTTTAGCTTTAACTATTTTTCCGTTTAAATAATTCCGGAGGTACTTTTTTGCGGTTGAGTCTTAGTTATGTTTTCGACCCTGGACCCAGAAATCTTGAGATTACTTTTTGTGCGAGATTGAATTAAAATTCCTGAAAATGAACAAAAAATAAACCGAAGGAACGTACAAAGTTACCAATGAAATTTATTGCCATCGACTTTATAGGGACTTATAAAAAGTTTTCTTTCAGCAATGTTTTCCACTGACTTCACCTCCCAAATGCGCGGACTTTTGCTGACAAGCGAGAGGCGAGGGTTGCGGTGGCTAAACTTAAACCCTTTGGCCAATTTAATTTCGCCGCTGTGGTAGTTGCTGTTGCCTTTTTGTGTTTTCCACACAAATTGGTTTCTCATTCTGGTTGATTACATGCACAATCTGGAGACGAGGTGCTTCAGGTGCCACATATATGGGTACCCAAGCCACCAATACTTAAAAAGACTCCAACTAGCAAGCACAAAACAAAAATTTAAGAATGTTTAGAAGAAAAACACACTCTCTGTTAATTAACTAATGTCAAAAGAACATTTTTTAACTCGACAAACACGATTTTATATTAATTTTTATTCATTTAATCTCCCATTTATAGAACCATTTCTCTGTGTGCATTTGTACCTGTACTTAGAGCAACGCCTTGGCAGCTGCTAGGTCTCTCAGGCCACTTGACTTGTTATCTGCACTTGGGCGATCAGCCCACTTACACTTGTTGCCACTCTTGTGCCTTTCGTTCTTTGAGGGCGTGGCCTTATCTGCAGGATATACATATCCAATCCCCAAGCCCCACGCCCCCACACACCATTCCCCAAGGCGCGCATTTATTTATCTAGCTGGAATTGTGGAATTTTTGTTCTCCTGATGCGTGCTCACGCAATCGAAGTGTGTGACAAGAGCAAACAACAACATCCTGCTGCAAGGACTGCACTACTAGTTATCCCCCAAAAGGCATTGAACAGCAGTTGCTTGGCAGGATTGTCTCGTGTCCTGCACAGCTTACGAGGAGTGTGCCAAGCCAGGGGATTTCGAGTCTTTATGTTCAAGCAGCTCTCAAGTATTCGTTCATGGTGGCTTAAAGACAACAATTGCAGTTGAAATTATAGTATTGGAATGAAAGATACCTATTCATTTAAAGTATTAATCAAAGATTAGGGCTCTTGCTTTTAAAAATGCGGGTTCATATATCTTCTTCAGTGTCATAAATAAAACAGCATTATTTAGAAGCTAGAAATTTATTTTTATGTTGGAAATTTTATTGAAAATCAATTTACATCACGATATCTGAAAGCGTTTTTACGACTCGGTTTAAATGGATCACTAATAGGTTTAAGACCTTAAAGTTTTCACATTCGATTGTATCCTGCTGCTCTCCACTGTTTGTACATATGTATGATGATTTTTAGCTGCAGCCTTTGCTGTTCCAGCTTTTCTGCAAATAAATTAAAATATTTATAACACATCCGGACACTAACCCGCCGAGCGAACCAAAGGAAGAGACTCGCATATTAAATTAAATATGAACCTACTCCAAATAACATCAACATGCTATTTCTATTTAAATTTCGCCTTGGGTCCATTGCTGCACGTACAAGATAAAAATATATGTATAAGTAAGTAAGAAAAAAAAGTAAATAAAGAAGGTAGTGTAGTGTAGTGTACGTGTGTGTGGGGATGGGGATGGGAGGGCGTGGCAGCAAACATATTGCTGACAGAGTTAAGCAACAGCCCGGGCTCAGAGCGAATGAATGAGTGAATGGCTGATGATGCACGTGTTTGTGTGTGCGGGTGTGCGTGTGTAAGGATGCCTGGGAGTGTGTGAGTGTTAGCTTGTGCGTGTGAGTTAGTGTCAAGTCAGGGACATTTAGTAATTCCACAGGCATATCAAGGACAACGTACTCATAAATACCAAAGGCAAATGCCGCAACGGCAGTAGCAGTAGCGGCAGCAAGGCAACAACAACTGCAGCTACCTATCTTTTTCGCACCCACTCCGTAATCCTCTCCGTTTCCTTCTGGGCCTGTCTGTGTGTATTTGTATGTATGGAATTTTTAACTTCATTATCGAACCCGGCTACCATTTTCATTCAAAGCCTTCGCATCGTCATACACACAAAAACAAAAGTGTTTTTGAAAAAATATACATCTATCCAATGAAAAATAATTATACGATAATCTTTACTTCAATAAACTTTCTGCAAACAATTTATTTTTTAGAAACTATTTATTTTTTATAGTAAAACACATTCTAGTTAATTAATTTTGTAAAGATAGTTTCTCAGTGTAGCCATTGTCTCTGGTCGCATTGCTTAACATCTTTCCCAGTGCGAGAGGCACAACGGCATGCATACCTAATGCCCAATGATGTGCACACGGGATCCTCGACGACTTCTCCATCATTGTCGCTGCCAGTTGTCAGTCACCCAGTCCGTCATTCCTTCAGTCCGACAGTCCTCAGCCAGTCCCTCAGGCAGTCAGTCAGTCAGTCGAGTGAATTCGGATTCCCCAAGCGGATCCAGGACATTTAAAAAGTCATTAATCTCATTTCTGGCCAATGCGAATGTTTGAATCAAGATGGGCGAACTGGAGACACCGCCCCTCAGCCACCAATGGCCCTTTTCCTAATCCAATTGCTGGAAAATTTTTCACTTTTTTCGCCTTAGACTCGCAGACCATAAATTCATTCGCTGTCCGCCAATGTTTTGTTATTTATTTTACTTTAGCACGTTTTCCTGCGTGGCACTTTTCTCGCAATCCTTAAAATGATATGCCACGCCTAGGGTTTCAGGAACAAGGAATCACTGGAACTGGAAACTGAAAACAGCATTGTACGGGCTGTCAGCAGTCAAGCGGCACAGAAACTGAAACTCAACCGAAGGAACACGCAATTTATAGCACACCTAAGCGAAAGTTTTGCATGGAAATATATGTATTTCGGGCACGTTTGTTCAATGAGCAAACAAATAGGGGATTGGGAATCGGACTTGGATTCAGATACGGAATGGGATTGGTATTGGGATTGGCAGGGAATTCGCGTAACCGCGAGAATGGGAATTGAATTTATAGCGTCTATTTATTTGTGCGTATGTCAATGCCAAATGGTGGCGCCGCCAAGGCCGGCCGCCAGCCACACAGTGCGTATGAGTGATATTTGTTTTGGATGGCTGAGCGTAAGCGCTTAAAAGTGAAATTTAATTAATTATGTGCCGCTGCCTGGAAAATTGTATACGAAACGTACTTCGAAATGTATGCAATGATTTATGACTATTCCACGGAATGGCACAGGAGGCTGGGTGGGGGCTCTGGCGTTTGTAAGTGGAATGATTCGTTTCGCTATTCTGTCTGTTCTGCTCAGCATTTTGCTTTCGGTATTCTGTTCTCTGCGTTCTGGTCTTTCTCTGTACTCCAAGCTCTGTGCTCTGTGCAATTTTGACGCGACTCAAAAGCGCAACATGAGAATTTATTTGGCTCACATTTGTCTTCCGCCAGGAGTCGCGCACATGCACACAGTCCCCCCCACCCCCCACCAGCTAAAGGCCGCTCACACCCGCAACCCACGCCCCCTCAGCGGATACGGGCACACATTCCTATGCCCGTTTCACATGGAGCATTATTAATAGTTCTGGTGGCGCCTGCAATATCCTGTCAAATTAATTTCAATTTAATTAAATTTTTTTTTCGCACCGACAAAAATAAATGAAAATTTCTGTCAAATAAATGTTAAAAAATTGACTCATTGCCGAACATTGGAAGGGGCTGGCTTTCTTCGAGGGGAAAAGGAATCACAGCTGCAGAAATATTTACAAGCATTTGTTTGGCACCCCTGACTTTGTATCCTTCGCATCCTTCGTGTGCGTGCGTGTGCGACTTTGGGAATTTCTCACGCTTGGCACTGAAGCCATTTTTCGCCGAAAACCCGCCAAACACCAGCCCCTCCCAGCTCCTGCAAAGACCCATGGTCCTCCCCCACTAAAGTTTGGCTTGAGCCATTTGTGGCACAGGAATAGTTCAGGCACTGCGCTACGTTTTGGAAAATGCGCTCATTTATCAATATGTCAGCTGTTGTATAACTATTAATGTTGCCAGTATAGCACTCTTCTCGTCCTTCGGCTTATCCTTCGGATATACGTTTGTATGGCAAAACTTGGAGCAGGCATCAAATGCGTTTGAACTAATTTTCAGCAATTTATTTTCATTCCTCTCGGCTTGCATCTCGGCTGGGTTTTTTGCTGTGAGACATATCTCGGGATTAATGCGAAATGCATTAGCATTAATAAATGATTGCCGTCTTGACTTTGGCTTTCGGCTTCAAATTCGGCTTATTAATCATTCAGACCCAAATCAAGTGTGGCACAAAGACTAGTTTATACCCGTAATTCAATCACGCGCTTTTGCCATCATTCATTTGATTGCCAAAACAGTCCATGCAAAATAAATGCACTACGACTGCAAATAAATTCATTTACCTTTGAATGGATTACAAACTTAATAAAGCAGACCGTTCGTTGTTAATTAAAAATGTTTTTTCCACAAATGCATAGGGTTCTCCTTTCCCATCCCAGCCCACATCCGCCCGTTCAAACAAGGGGCGTTAGTGTCTGTTAATTCTCAGGATGCCTGGCATTTCATTTGATTGCAACAAATGGTGCTTCGGGGTCTTTGTCTGGGAGGATGGGGGCAAAGGACTTTCATAAATGTGTGGGTCCTGTACGCCAGACTCTTTTGTGTACATTTATTTTTGCCATCTTATTTGCTTGTCAAACTCATCTGTGCCCCGGGCTCCCGGGCACTGAGGGGTATGTGTGACAACGGAAAAAAATAACACAAATTATGGCAAATGGTAGCAAATTTTAATAAAATTCGCCCACAAAAAGAAACCAATGAAAAATGGAGCAGACGGGACAGACAATCACGAATGTGTACAACGAAAATGTCAACAGCGAATTATTGAAAAGACAGTCATGACATAAAAGCGCTACTGCATTATTTTTATACAAGGCCACAAGACCTTGTCTCTTCTTGGTTATACACTTATTATCATGGAAAATTTATTCACCTGCTCGTTATTTTAAAGCCCTCATTTGACAATTTCCACTTCCTTAATCGGGAGAAAAAAAATTAAGCCGCCGATTGACTTTTTATTGAATATTGATTATTTATGATCGGTTGGTCGGAAATCAATCGCACGGCCGATAAGGGAGGGAAACGCAATCTTGACTCCTGGAGGGTAGGTCCAAGAGGAATTATAATATGTCACATGTACACACAAAACACAATAACAACAAAGCACCAAACAAGCCGCATTAATTCATGAGGTTTCTGTCAATGGGATTTCCGGTTGGCAACTTCCGCTTTTCACGCACTTGGCCCGGCACGGCAACATCCCATCTCATCCACTATTAATGCAAAAATGGTATTGGTAAAATGCGGATTGAAAATTTAAATGAAAATTCCATTGTCAACATGTCACGGCAAATTAATGCGGCCAAGCCAAATCCGCAGATTTCTGGTTACACGACCTTCTGAAATAATTAAATTTTAAATTGAAGCATATTTTTCTTTCCGCCTTAGGCGGTGTGAATAGATAGATATTTTTTACCGCTCTTTGCCAGGCAATTAACTATGTTTAATCGTTTTTTGTTGGCGTTACCTTTAGCTAACAAGCTTTGAGCTATCTACGTGTATACAGGCGTTTTTTTTTCGTATTTTTTTACAATTTCTAAAGGTATTACATATTTGACGAACATTTTTTAACGCTGTAAAAATTCAAAGCAATTAATATATTCGGAGAACATTTTTCGAAAAAGGAAACAGACTTTTACTAATCAGATTTTTTTTTAAATAAATGAAATTGGTCAGGTTCATTCTCTGTTTGATTGAACTATAGTTAACTATATAGCTACTATAGATATAGATAAATTATCAAAGGCTTATAGGTAATACTTAACTCACAGATCGTCTCAAATATCACGTATACGCAGATATCCTTTTTTTCCTGTTTATATGCACTTCATATAAACAGGCCATAACAGGTCTCAAATATCACGTATACGCAGATATCCTTTTTTTCCTGTTTATATGCACTTCATATAAACAGGCCATCATTCTGTGTATATACTTTTTATATATTTTGAGTTTTATATTGAGTTTCAGAAAGCGATATATTTAAACCGACCTTGCACTGCAGATTATCCAAAAGTTACCATATATTCTTTTTTTCTGTTAAATTCAAAAATGTTGTGCATTCATCTGGGTTATTTAAATATTAATTATAATAGCCTTATTTTTCACAATTGATATTTTTGTACTATCCGTCATTAATTCCATATTTGAGGCGCGCCAAATTCCGTTTCCCTACAACCGTTTTAATTCCATCACCAGTTTATTATCTTCCTTACTATGGCGCAGTGCCAGCACCCACAGAAGAGAACCCAGAATTAAAAGCAAATATTTTGCCACCAACAAAATTAAAAAACAAATTTTGGAGAACAAAAAAGAATGCTATACACTCAACAAGCTAAAATATTTGCTTAAACGCATATTTACTTGCCAAAAAACGAAGCCGAGCAAAATTGGTTGGCAAACAGAGAGGCGGAACAAAAACATCATATCCAACGAAATCAATTTTCCGTCCCCCACCACGAATGGAAAAGCTGAAAATGCATCATTTTCTGAAATCAGAATTAACAAACCCAAATGCGAAAAGTGGAGGACAGAGGGCTTGGCAGTAGCCCATATAAGCATGCCGGAAACAAAACAAAACTCGGGGTGATTGTAAATTCAAAATGATTGCTGAAGTCAGAGGGTGAAAGCTCGGAGAAAATGTTAATTTATAAGGAACAACAGACTGCAAAATTTTGAGGCATGTCATGCATTTTAAATGCGTCGGGGTCACAATTAAATCCTGCAGCGAAATGCATTTTAATTACCCGTCCCCAGCCAGCCAGTCAGCCAGTCAGCCAGCCAGTCAGCCAGCCATCCAGCCAGCTGTGCGTATATATTTAACCGGCCAAGAAATTCAATTATACACAGTATATACGTAAGCATGCAGGTGGCTGCGGGCCAAAGGTCAACGCTTGGCTGCGCCAGGTACCTGTAACTGAAGTTGAAGTGGCCGGGTCTACTATTTCCGTGGCCGCTGCTGTGGTCACTCGACCGCAATGCAAATAATTCACGTTAAGTCCGCGCACTGCATCAAAGGATTCCCCGGACCTGCCCCCGGCCAGCCGTCCTGTCAGTAGTGGGATGTCCTGCAAAAGGCGACCGCATGTGGTCTCGGTCGTAATTTATGATTATAGGCACCTCAGGACCCACACCACCGGAACCACCACCACCCCGGCCAAAGGGATGCTGTGTGACAGGACTACGTACGGCATTCCGGGTGGGTCGTCAACACTTTACGGCTATTAAAGGACTCGGCTTAGGCTGAATTAATGGCGGCACATTAAAATCACAGATTAATGCCGGGGCCTGCGATTTGTTTCACGGATCCTTAGCGATTTCAATAAAATACAACAAAACTCAAACAGAATCGGCAATAACAAGTGCAAAAGTTTTCGGGCCCCAAAATAAGGGAAAGTAAATGGAAAAAAATACGAAACTTTTGCCAACCTCATCGATGAGCTGATAAGTGGCAATTGAGACGACACGCGTGTGTATCTCGGTGTGGGGTTTGAAGTGCCAAAGTTGAAAAAGTTATTTGCATGTAAATTTGTTGTTAAGATCACAAATGTAATACAAATAGCAGAACAAAGAGCTCAAAGAAAAAAGTGCGAGCACCCAATAACAGAAACTTTAGACAAAAGTCAAATGATTAAGTTGGGCGCAGAACTGGGTGGGAGTCCGATCGGGGGCTAAGATAAAAGTGCCCAAAAAGGGAGCTGGGGCGGAGCTTCATTACCAATTGGCACATGCATATAGCAAGAGGAGGGGCTGGAACCCTTCCGCGAAAGTGTTTTCTTGGCGCTGTATTTCAGTTTCCGCTCAACTGGCAAAATTCATTAGGCCCCGGCGAAGTGGCCGCCCATCCACTCAATCACTGTGCCGTGTGCCCAATAAACTTTCATTAACTTCATTCAGTCAGGCAGCCAGTCAGTCAGTCATTCAGTCGTCTCTGGGATATGTGTGTTGGAATTGTAAGTGTTTTGTAAACATGACTTACACCACGGACTGCCAATATTTTGCGCAATTGCATTGCTTCGACCCAACGTATCAATAAACTACATAGAAGTTTCGCGCTCCCCGATTGCCGGGGAATAGTTTATAATGGCATTCAGCGAAATCAGTCGGGTCAAAGGGCCCAGAGACTCTGGACCTCTTAAGTGGCCAAAGGCAACGCAAAAATCCCAATTACAATCCGATTTGGTCGGCTTCTGCCCCCGGGGCTCAAAACCAAATCAGTCGAAAATTTAATTGAGCATTCAAAGACGCACAGACACGACAATGTGGTGGTGGCAGGACCAAAAGGTCCATCGCCCCTCTCCCTCCTCCAGTTGAAAAAGGACAACGGGTTCCATCCCAATGCCAAACTCGAATTGCTGCTGTCAGAGGAATAAAGGAATGAGGTTGCGAATGAGAGCATTGCCGAGCTGAATTTATCCCACAGTTTGTGTTTGTCACTCTATTCCGGGGCTGAAACTCCAGAATTCAGCCAGGACGCAGAGTTGGAGGACATCTTGTTATCGAGGCTGTCGGCACGAGCTCGGCATGATTGGCAGTTCAGGTTGGGGGCTTAGCCCTAGTAACGAATGTCCGAAATGCAACCGTATTCTTCCTCTCTGTAACTTGACAATTTTTCTCGTCTACACCTGATGGTCGTCGCACAGGGCGCCCATCTTCCTTCCAAAGGATGTCAGCTGACTGTCACCAGGATTGGCACTGGCAAAAAATATAATTGTTGAACAGGATTTAAGGTAGCTGAGATTTAGAGCATTAGCTGGAATTTATTTGAAATCTTTTACCTTAAATTGGAACAAATAAATATATTTCAAGAAGTTTCTAATTTAAAATTATGGAAATTTGTATTCTTCTATTAGTTTCATCTTAAAACTATGGTAATAACAACTGTTTTATGGACACCTTGTGGGTATTGCTGGGTTGAGTGGAAGACACCTCGAAAAGATGTTCCATCTATCATTATTTTGGGTGACTCAGCTTCAGAGCCGTCACGTCGCCAACTAATTATCAACATAATTAAAAGGTGCCCGTGGCAGTCCCCTGCGGCGCCACTGACTGATTATTGGCAAAAAGTGTTTAAGAATATTTCATTTTATTTTGGTGCAGTATTTTCTTTTCTAATTGAATCACGTTCGCCGAGGACTGGGACGTTCGGCCCAAAAGTGAGATGAGGCCGGCTGACTGTCCTCCGAGGGATGTGGCCTTTTTCTTGATAGTTCCTCCGTCACAGCGGCCCCGCCCCCACAAACACACACACACAGATCAGCCGTCAATCAACACGCACACAGGGGGTCTGGGGACGCGGCAACTTAATCATCATCAAGTCAACATTAGTCACACTCCCAGCGCGTTATCCTTCGGGCTTCTGCTTACGCAAGTTGGGGTTAGTGCGGAGTGCCTGGAATGAGGGCTCAAATGTCATTGCGAATGCCATTTGCAAGTCTCTTTGATGGCCACGACAATGAAGACAGTTGGCCAAGAGACCAAACCCCAGCCCTGTGGGTCTTGCGGCTCTAACTCCAAAGCCATCTGCCCCCGTTGCCAGTTGTTGCATTAAACTGATAATTATGCCTAATGCCATTTGTCGATTTGATTCCCGGGTTGGGCGGTGCCTTGGATCGGTTGCACTTGGTGATTAGCCCAGGGATACGTAGCGTATATGGTTTGCAAAAGGTACCTATTTCAAAAGGTTAATTACGCACGTTTGCATATCACGCACCACATGCCGCCTCAATTGTTTATCTAAATTGTTATTGCCCGTGGCATTGGCATTTGGTTTGGGTTTGAGACTGGGAAAACAAAGGACACGGGCAGTCCTCCCCCGATAGCATTGCAATTTAATTAAGTCACGCAGCATTTCGATTTGAGCTTTAAATTAAACATGCACGAGGCATTTGATTTGCCTAATGAGGCCCAACATGTTTGGACATTTCCCCTTGGTTCTGAACAGAATTGTGCCATTAAAATGGAAACTTTTATTTATTTTATTTTTGGCAAGCAGTTGTGGACAGCATGCACCGTAATTGATTTACAAAATCTGATCGGGTGCATGTTATTTTTGTCGATTGGTTTCGAGTTGGGGGTTTGAGTTGTGTTGCTGCGATTGCTGAACAAAGTTATATTTTGCTTCGTTGGCAATTTTTCCTAAAATGAAAAAAAATCAACCTTATTTCGGCTCTGTTTGAATGTTTTACAGAGACAGAAAATTAGGAGATTAAATAATAATCCTTATTTGTTATGGCAGAAGATAAAAAGTGGAAATTTCCATCGGTGTCAAAAGTATTTATACTTGTCTGCTGCCACCCATTAAATAAATATATATTCTAAGATTTGTTAAGGGTTTAATATTTTTTTGCAGTGTTTCCCGTTGTCTGTGACCCCGCTCTTAGCCTGCCTTTCTTTGTTGCCGGGGCACCTTAGCCAACAAAGGCAACAAACAGTAGAAAAATATGCAAACAAGCGCCAAATTTTGCATGCCTCGTTGTCGTTGTCGTTGTTGCAGTTGTTGCCGCTTGCTACTTGCTACTGTGTTATTGGTATTGCCACTCCTGCAATGCCTTGGTTTGCCTTGTTAGCCCGGTTGTCTGAGTGCGTCTGAGTGTTGTCGTTGCCACGTTTGTTAGGCGAGCCAGGGAAGCGTAAGACATTTGCCGCCTTGACTTGCCACGTGCAACAAACTCGCTCGCTCGCTCGCCCGATGCCAGGACCTGTGTCTTGTGTGTGCCCCCCTTTTTGATGCAATTTGCTTACACAGACAACTCGTTATTTTATTGTTTGCCTGCTGCAGTTGCAGCATAAATTTCCGCCGTCCCAGTTGTCTGTCAGTAGAACCCATCCACCTCCCTGGCTGTCACTTTCTATTGCCTCTGCAGTCAGGTGACTAATTTTCTGTTTTTGTTGATTGCTTATTTGCCATTACTGCGAAAATAAAAACGCATTTCACCTGTCTGACGTAAGTGCTTGTGAATTTCATGGCCCGCCAATAAAATTTTAAAAGCAAACAAAATGTTTCCTTGTGTCATTGTTCAATTATTCTCGCCCCTTGATTGCCGCTGCCTCTGCTGCTGCTGCTGCTGTTGCTGCCAATGACTGCATTTCAAACTGCAAAATCCTTTTAGCGCTAAACAGCTCAACACATTAGAGACATTTTATTTTCGTTCTGGATGAGACAGTCCGGGAGTATGACCAAAGGGGCCACGGACGGGGCCAAGCAGCGCTGAAAGTGTGGCAATTGAAGCGGCTGTTGGTTTGGGTTCTTGGGTGCTTTTTTTTTTTACCAGTTTCATGTTGACTGCTTAAGAGCTTAAGTGATATTACACTTGAAGCGCAGCAATTTCATTCGCCAAATGACGAAGTGTGGGCGTTGGGCGGAGGTTCGGGCTAAAAGCTTTTCCGCCCCAAAATGAGGAAAATTTTCGGAAAAAATTCTAAAGTGACATGGCGATAATCGCGTAATCGATGAAGTCTGTCATTATCACGAGCCCCAAATCGGGTGTCAGGGCAAGTCAATAAGCGAAAGTTACAATGGGCGACATGTCAGTGAAGGCAATAACAACACTTCACTCTTGGCCAAAATCTGGCATCAATAAATAAATTGTTGGTAAACATTAGAAGGGAAGTAAAAAATTCAAAATATAAATATGCTTAAAAATGGTTATGCTTAACAAGAAATTGAAACATACAGTCACTCAGTTCGCCCTAAAACTTAAGGAGTAGGACTCCCATACACATCTAATCACGTTTCTGGCCACTCAGAAACAATGGCCGTCAGTTGGGCTCATTCTCTTTTAGCCTAAAACTTGGAGTTTTGATGGCAGGAAGCCGGAAGGGTCAGGACGCAGGCAGATTCAATTTGACAGTTGCAAGAATTCAATTTTCTTGTCGCCATGTTGCGGATTAGTTTCGTGCTCGTCCTATTAGAAGCGTCCTGTGAAGTCGACAGCCGCAGTTGGACATCATTTCGTCGCAACGGGATGACTGCGGAACTGCCAGCAACAGAGCAAGTGGCAAGACGGAGCGTGCAACTTACCAATGCACACGCACAAATGAGAAAAGTTGCAAGTTCCGAAATGTGCAGGAAACTTTATCCAGCTGCTGTTCTGCCTCGCTGCGGAGGACTCTGTTACTGCTTCTGAAGATGGCCAGGATCGTGGTTTTGCGGCTGGTCCTGGCCCAACTACAGTCATGGCCAAATAACAAAGTTCGTGGCCAAGTCATGAGCGTGAGGCATTGAAATTGACGCGCCAACAATAGGAATAAAATAAAAAGGAATATCTGGAAACCAGAAGCGTTGCAAATGCAACCGCAGCTGCAGTACATACAGAAAGTTGCTTCAGTCCTCCTCAATGCATCAATTCATCAAACTGATTGACAGCTTGTGGATTTAGAAGAAGTATTTTTGATGACTAGGAAAATATTTATTGAATAATTTTCTTGGCAAAGTTTGTTATGTTTTCTATTAAACAAATAAAGCCCACAGAAGTTTGTTTCCAATTAAAATTTATATTAAATTGTGGTTTAGGATTATCTTTGGATTATTTCTATTTTTTTGGATAAAAACTAAACTAAAAACTGAATGGTAAAAACAACTTTAAAGTTTAAGCCATTATGAAGCAATACTCAAAACCAAGCCAGCGTGGCAGCCCCTAAGAGTAGCCTTGAGGCTTAATTTGTCATATGCATTCCCCGCAATTCAATTCATTTCATCCACAAAGGATAATTGGAAGCTGGAAGGGAAGGATGCTGGATAATGGGGACCAGATACTGAGGCAGATGAAATGACTGATAGACCGGAGAGTGAAAGAGGCTCAGCCGAGTGACTAAATGCTTAAATACCAAAAACACCAAACGGAAGCTGAAACAACACGCACCGACAAACCGGCTACAATTCAGAGAATGGAAAACAATTTTCTGGCAACGTTTTGGGCTCTTTGTGGCAGATCTCCAGCCACCCCGCGTCCCCAAGTATACCTCCTCTGTCCTCGGACAACCCTATCGCCTCCACCCACAGCAGGACCCACCTTTTTGCGTTGTTTACTGTATTTGTTGTGACAGTGGGACCCCGAATCAAAACCGAAGCCGCTTGATGGATTACAACCAAAAGGCGGCAGCATCACAAGTTTTTCCCCTCAAGCCATTGTGGGTGTGGCTAGGTGGGCGGTTTGGGCCGGGTGGGCCGGGCCCAAGAAGAGAAAGAAAAGCAACAGAATCGAAGGCTGCTGCACGATTAGGCTTTTGTTTGGCTATATGTCGAATTTCTATGGCCACACCCAATCCAATCCTAGAGACAGAGGCCCTTTGTATCTGCGGCCAAAGTGATTTGTGTGCCCTTGGGGTATTGGCAAGTACGTTTAATGAAGTGAAGGGTTAAATTTGCCAGGGACCTTGTCGGGGGTCTGGGGTCCTGCACCAAAGAAAATGCCAAGTGGAGAAGCGGCTTAGAAATACACAAAAGAGTTATACCAGCAAAGGAAATAAAGACGGAAAATCCCCCTCCCTTTAGCCGATTCAGTAGGAGAAAGTGCTGGTTGGCTGCTTAAAGCAAACAGACAGTTGTATTTTAAAGTTTAGGAAATAAATTTTAGAAATTATATTCCTTATTTGGTAGTATTTATTGATAAAGTTTTATAGAGTGCCTTTAAATAATTAATTTAAAAATAGCAATACCTTAACTCATATTATACATAACATATGGGTGGGATTGGATTTTCAATACATTTTTTATTTTATTTTATTTTACAGCCCTAATCTTGTCAGAACTAGGATCTATTTTTTTTTTGATAAAACTTAAAGTGGCTTTCGCAAGCTGGTTTATTTTTCGCGAAAACTCCCCTGCATTGGCAGGGCAACTAAATCATTTATCATAACGAAGGCTGCAGCGCATTTCTCTCGAGTGGCGTGTGTGATTGCGGCAAAGTCGGCCCGAAATCCTGACTCCCAACCGCCCCCCCGTCATAGCATATATAGCCATAAATCTGCGGACTGGGCAAAAGTTGCGGATATGCGAAACGGCAAACGGCAATGGCAACCATTTGTCTAATTTTAATGGGCATGCTAATAGAGCCATTGCCTGGTCAGCCGGACACCTGACCCTGACCCTGCCAAAGAGATCCTACCACCGCCGGGACGGTGGGAGGCTTTGGCAGGCCCAGGTTACGCCGACCGGTCGGCAGACTTTTAATTTATGTGCTGCAAAAAGTTTTTGGCTCATTAAATGTACCTCAAAATGGTAAATGACTTACGGGATCCGTGGCCCAGAAGCTCCGTTGCCGAGAAGATGAAGATGCCGCTGCTGCAGACGATTGACTTGGTGGCTTGGAACGTGCTCCGTGCCCTCTTGCATCATTTGCTGAATTGCCGCTACGTGCCGCATTATCGGCCACAAAAAATCTCGGCCAGACGACTTTGCAACAACTGGCTATACCCCGTCGGCCCCCTGCGCTATTGATGGGGTCGAATTTTTCGGTTGCGGAAATTGCCAAGACGCTCGACCATATTCGGCATTGGCTTTTTAATGAGAGTCGGTGTGTTTGGGCTTCCTCCGATCTATCTTGGGTCAGTTTCCGCTCTTTCCACCATCATTTGTTAATGTTTTCCCCAAGACATTTTTCAAAACAAGCCCCCGAAGCCCAAAAGCAGGCAGTAGTCGTACCTTGAGACTTTCTGGTATCTGTTTTGAAAATGCTTGACAGATAAGATTATGGGAGTACAATGAGGGAAAAAGCCCTTCGGACTACTACCATTAGAAAGACTAAATTGAAAATACAAATCATTAAATGTAAAATTATTACTCCTTAATGGCTATAATCTATTTCAAATATTGACGGTCTGTGGGCGTAGTTCTTAATCTTCTCATAGATAGCGCTTATCTAGCTTTCTTCTAATTAAATTGTATTATTGCCATACTGCCGTGCCACCAATAAATATTTATCTTTCTCAGCCAGCCAGTCCACATATGAGTTTAGCCAAGCAAGCGCTTTCGTTTATTTATCACACTCGAACGCAACCCAGCCAAAAAGGCCATTTTCCGCATTTATTCAGCCATCTAATGAGAACTCGAGCCAGAAGAGCGACCAGCTCCCATTAACGTATACACTTTTATATATTTTCATTCGCATACGCTTTGGGCAAATTTAATTTTAAAAAGCAAACCCGGATATACATATGTACGCTGAACCTCAATCAGCGAGAAATGCCCGCAAAACACGGCGGATAAAGCTGCATTTTCTCCACCACTGGCCGCCTCCCCATATTTACCCAATCTTGCCGCTTAACACACCTGGCGCACCTCTGTCTGGGTCAGTGAAAATCCTACACCTGAGGGCAAAAAAATAGCTAGGAGTGATAATATATTTTCAAGTAATTGTTAAGCTGTTTTAGAAACCTGCACTTGGAAGAGTTAAATGAAGAGTGTTGGTTGTCTAAGCCACTTTTATTCTGTCAATTATTCACCTGAAACTTGTATAATTATGTAACTTTTAAGTATATTCAAGTAAATTTCCCTTAAATACCATGTTGTTCCCCTCTAGTGTAAGCATAATTGTATGTGCTTTTGTGGCCAAAACTATGAGGATGTTGTTGATGTGGCCATTGTTGCTTGTGCTGCAGTTGCACCTAACGCTTTTGTGGCCCAACGCTCCGCCTAGCTGGGCGCTGCTCGCTGGTCAGTTAATGTAGTTGGCCTGGTCAGCAATAAAGTTGTGTGTTTTATTAGTTTCTTCTGGTGGCAGGACTGAGGCTGGCAGTGCGTTTACCGCTGATTGTTGTGCTGTAAATTGCATTTGTGGTCGACAAAAAGCATTTGCCAGCCAGGTCAGGCCTCTGTTTCATTTGTTCTTTTTTAAACCTTTGAATCTACATACATATATGAATGTGTGTGTGCGAGTCGGGCAAGGGTTTGTTGTTCATTTAAATTGCCATTAGGTGTGGCTTTTGTCTGACTCATCCTTTAATTTAGGGAAATGCCACAGCATTACGGTTGCCATTAGCCAATGCAGCTAGCAGCTAGACAAAAATAAACCGGGAAATAAAAAAAACGACAAAACATAAGCGGCAACACTTACATATGTACGAGCCAAAGGATACAGTTGCACATTTCCGTTGGGTTTTCTTTCCTGTGAGCGATTTTCGTGTAACATTTTTTGCAGTTGCCGTTGTCGTTGTTTCTTTTGGATTTATTTCAGTTTTTTTTTCAGCTATGTCTGTGCTATATGCTTTGCACTAAATATTCAACACTTCCTCCTCCATTTAGCCTCTCAGGTTGCTCACTTTGGCCTTACTTTTTCTGGTTTTTCTAGCTGGTGCTCTGTTTTTGTCGGGGCCAACAGCTCGGGAGGTTTGTTTTTAATTAAAACAACAATGCAATGCCAGAGCCACATTTCCGTCCGGCATCTAACCCTCTTTTCACCTTCCTTTTTCACAGCCCCCGATCCCCCACGCGATGGCGATGCAGGCTCACATATTATTTCCCACTCACCCAGTGACTGAGTGACTTGTTGCTGTTGCTGTTGCTGCAACTGCTGCATGTTGGTAGTGTCGCTGCCGTTCCTGTTGCTGCTGTGCTTTACTTTTGCGCTTACAATTTCATTTTACCCGCTTTTTGTTTCAGTCCCTCTGGCTCTGACTCTGACTCTGGCTCTGGCCAGAGTGCTTTGTTTTGGCCCTTGCTCGCTTGCTTGTGTGTTTTGTGTGAAAAGTGATAAGTGAAATATGCTTTTTCAGCTGCATTTTCAATTTAGTCGTTCAATGCAATTTCAATTGGATATTGCCAATGGCCAAGTTACAAGCCAGTCGATGGATGGAAAGGTGGTAAAAAAATGGCGGTATATCCAATATACACCCTTTGAAATGTTCAAAATGAACTCGTTCGCACAGGAACTCGCTTAATTGAGACTGAAATAAAATGAATTCTAGCTGCATTGTTTGCAGGTCGTACTAGCTTTATGACACGACATCTGAATAAAAGCGGATTGCGCCAATCATGTTTATACAGTGAAAATATTTTTTATTAAAAATCTAGATTGCAGCCAGTTAAAAGCGCTTACTTCTAACGAACTCTATTAGCCCAATCTCAATAAATAAAATAATACCTTTTGAGGAACATTTTAAATGAAATATTGTGTTTTTGACACTTTTAATTAAGAAAATCATAGGAGTGGTTTTTGTTACAGGCACTTCTTCGACACATATATTTTAATTAAATTAAATTTTCTTCAAAGTGCATGTTTCCAAGGCGTTTAGCATATGGGTATGGGGTTTGGCACTTGGCACTTTCAATTCCCCGTCCTGCCTGGCAGTTCGCTGAACTTGTTGACTAATTTCGAATTCAGATCGTGAACCGAAGTGGCCACCACCTGACAGACACGTGACACTATCTACCCCACGGGTCCTTGCACCAAAGAGGTGGTGCAACTTGGGCGTGGCCAACAAGTCCTGGGCCAAACCCTATTGTTTGCCGCCAGCCAAGTACCTCAATCTAGTGGGTGGGCCGGGCCGGTCTGGTGCCAGGGCAGGTGCTGTAAAAAGTGCATTAGTGCAGATGATAATCTAAGGAAATGGTCATTTAATGCAACTCTAGCAGAGGGATTGACGATAGTTAACCTAAGCAGGCCACCGGGTCGATAAGTCAGGTTAAACTCAGTAGTCTCAGATATACCCCACTTGTAGGTTTGGCCAGTTTTCAAAAATCCAGTCTATATTACACTAAATCTGGCAAAACATCGTAAATAAATTATAAAAAATTGTAGGTTTGTAAATTATTATTTTTTTGAAATAGTTCGAAAGCTTGTAACATATCGGACTTAAACCCAATACCCGAGAAACGAGAAAAACAATGTCGTTTAAGAAGATGCTGTTTGTTTGCATGGGTAAGCAATTTTTCTGATTTTAGCGATTTTCAGGGGATTTTCACTTTTCGTTCGCCCGTCTAGGCAACTCATGCAGCTCCCCAATGGCTGAGGCCATTATGCAGAATCTAATGGCCAAGACTAGCCTCTACTGGGAGGTGGACAGTGCCGGCCTGAGGACCTGGAACACGGGTCGCAAGCCCCACAAGCGCTGCATGCAGACGCTGCGTGAGCACGGCCTGCGATCTGACCACTATTGTCGCCAGGTGAGTGTATAGTTTATCGGGGGAAGTGGAGGAGTCTCAATATATCATCTTTCAGTTTGCTGTTAACGATTTTCATTACTTCGACTACGTTGTGGCCATGGACGAGGCCGTGTACAACGAACTGCTATACTGGGGGGGAGTGAACCGTGCTTTCGAAAAGAACTGCGAAATATTGCTGCTGAGTGCTTTTGGCAAAAACGGTCAGCCGGCCGTGATATTCTCCCTCTCGCCTGTAAGTTGGAAACAATACTAGTAATAATGGAATTTTCAAATAATATTCAAAACTTCTGTAGACTCGGAAGCTGAGAAACTTCCGGACCGCCTATTACCAGATCAAGGATTGCTGCAAGCAGCTGATTCTCAGCCAAAAGGTAGACATTTTTAGGTACGAACTGCCCAGCTCCGACGATGATATTTACTTTGCCAACGTCGCCAACAATTCGAATGCTAAAAAAGCCGCAACAGCCGTCGGAAATGCGATTCAGACATTGGGGGACCCTTCCGTCACCGAGAGCCGTCGGGGTCGGGCCGCGAAGAAGGGAACCGGCAAAGAAAGTGAGATGCACGTTGTCACCCCGGAACTGAGGTCCTCTGGCGGACGGGTGGGTCCACGCACTTCGTATACGACGAGCTCCCAAAACTCTAGCTATATGCCCGGGACCGTGGCACCGTCTGACTACAATACTAGCAAGATGGACCACAACATGCAGTGCAGCAAAAACTCTCGTGGCATGCAGCGAAAACTGTGCCAAAAGTGCGGACAAAAATTCCTTGCAGCGCTTTGAACCTTCGGTGAATATTGGTTGACTAGTTTTATGCCAAAACACAAAGAACACAGCACTCTTGACCTTCGATCACAGTATGTCGCGTATAAATTTGAACGTGAATGGGTGGGTTAAAAATAAATATGACTGTTATCTGGCAGCTGTCCGCTTGTCTCGGTTACGGATTTACCATCCCGTCTAATTGGCTTAGAAAAGGCCTATAAAAGCAGGCCATTCAAGTCGGGCCCTCGAGTTCCCACACAGTTCGATGAGCATTTGAGACGCTGCACGGCGAGTTGCGGGTAGCTGAGCATGGAGAGCACTCATTTTCCGGAGACGCCATTGACTTTGGCCCTCACAGGGCCCAGGTTCCAGGCCCAGTCGGGCGGCAATGGATCCGTGCTGGACAATGTGAGTTACTGATGACTAACTAGCTCCAATGTCCGTGAAAACCCCTCAAAGAAACCGCAATCCATATTGCCTCCCGTACATCATTAAATCAATTTTTTATTCAGGCGTTCAGGAAATTTGTTTTGTGGTATTGAATTTGTGAAATGTGAAAACTAATTGAACTTTAATTCAATTAATATAATTAATAAATAAGACTGTGGTGACATATGAACATACTCATAATTACTTTAAAAAGAAAAACACATTTCAATAAATCAGAAAATTCAATTTAAACTTCAAAAACTTTATTATACTGTTAGAAATTTGGGACTCAATTTGTAAATTAAATGGTTAAATTAATCAAATAATTCTATATAACATACCGACAGGTGCTGCCCGATATGGCACACCTGGTGAATCCCTACTGGAGTCGCTTTGCCCCAATGGACCCTACAATGAGCAAAATACTCGGCCTGTTCACCCTGGTCATCCTGATTATATCCTGCTGCGGCAACGGAGTGGTGGTCTACATCTTCGGCGGAACCAAGTCGCTGCGCACGCCGGCCAATCTGTTGGTCCTGAATCTGGCCTTCTCCGATTTTTGCATGATGGCCTCCCAATCGCCGGTGATGATTATAAATTTCTACTACGAAACCTGGGTCCTGGGACCGTTGTGGTGTGACATTTATGCGGCCTGCGGCTCCTTGTTTGGATGCGTTTCTATCTGGTCGATGTGCATGATTGCCTTCGATCGGTACAATGTCATTGTAAAAGGCATTAACGGCACACCCATGACTATCAAACTGGCCATTATGAAAATCCTCTTCATCTGGCTGATGGCTGTTTTCTGGACCATAATGCCGCTGTTGGGCTGGAGTAGCTACGTGCCGGAGGGAAATCTGACAGCCTGCAGCATCGACTATATGACCCGCCAATGGAATCCGCGATCCTACTTGATAACGTACTCGCTTTTTGTCTACTACACGCCCTTGTTTATGATCTGCTATTCATATTGGTTCATTATCGCCGCCGTGGCCGCCCACGAAAAGGCCATGAGGGAGCAGGCCAAGAAGATGAATGTGAAGTCGCTGCGCAGCTCTGAGGACTGCGACAAAAGCGCCGAGGGAAAGTTGGCCAAGGTCGCCTTGACCACCATATCCTTGTGGTTTATGGCCTGGACGCCGTATCTCATTATCTGCTACTTTGGATTGTTTAAAATCGACGGCCTCACACCTCTGACTACCATTTGGGGAGCCACTTTCGCCAAGACGAGCGCGGTTTACAATCCCATCGTATATGGAATCAGGTGAGTAGAAAATTCTTACTAGGGATCTTCGTTTACATAGCCTTGACCTACACGTCGAATGAGTAATTTTTCGCAAACTATAGTAGCTATTTATGAGAGTATTTGATAGATGTTTATAGCCTTACAGAGGGTATTATAATTTTGGTCAAAAGTGTGCAACGCAGTGAAGGAGACATCTCCGACCCTATAAAGTATATATATTCTTGATCAGGATCACCTCCTGAGTCGATATAAGCATGTCCGTCTGTCCGTCTGTCCGTTTGTACGCAAACTAGTCTCTCAGTTTTAAAACTATCGAGTTAAAACTTTGCACACACCCTTCTTTCCTTTGTAGGCAGTATATAAGTCGGAACGGCCGGGATCGGTCGACTATATCCTATAGCTGCCATATAACTGATTGATCGGAAATGCTATAACTTCGTTGTTTTTCACTATTGAAGGATGGGACTTTGGGCAAACTTATCCGATCTGCCAAATTTCATAAGGATCGGCCGTCTTTATCCTATAGCTACCATATAACTGATAGATCGGAAATGCCATAACTTGGTTGTTTTTCAAGTTAGAAGCATGGGAGTTTCAATGGATTCCTCTTTGGGCAATATAAATCAATATGCCAAATTTCATAAGTATCGGCCGACTATATACGATCGGCTATATATCTAATAGTATAAGCTGCGTGGCGCCACCTAGCGGACTGCGACTCAACTGCAAGGGTATATAATCTTCGGCTCCGCCCGAAGTTAGCTTTCCTTTCTTGTTTTTTATGGTTATATGGCAGCTATAGGATATAGCCGACCGATCCCGGCCGTTCCGAATTATAAACTGCCTGCAAAGGAAAGAAGGGTGTGTGCAAAGTTTTAACTCGATAGTTTTAAAACTGAGAGACTAGTTTGCGTAGAAACGGACAGACGGACATGCTTATATCGACTCAGGAGGTCGATTTTTTGATATTTTATATTTTATTTATTTATAGTACTAATAAATATACGTACTAAAAAATAAAAAATGTATTGTCATACGTGTCGTATACGCATTTTGTATGATTTCATTTAGAAACAATTTAAACTAGATCTTGTTTTGTTTGTCGATTTTTTTTATTTTTCACTATAACGTATGGCGGTAGTACAAAGCTGTACAACGAGTACAATATCCTCCATATGTATAAATATATTAGACTATTATAGCCAAATTACTGATGCTTTAATATAGTTTACGAAAAACATTTTCCAATTCCTCCAACACAGCCATCCCAAGTACCGGCTCGTGCTTAAGGAAAAGGTGAGTTCCTGAATGAGGCCCTTTGTATTTCAATATGCATTTCATTTTATTTTCATTTGGTCCTGACAGTGTCCCATGTGTGTGTGCGGCAACACGGATGAGCCCAAGCCGGATGCGCCTGCCTCCGATACGGAAACCACATCTGAGGCAGAATCAAAGGCTTAAATAAGAAACGAAAATACAAACGCAATTGCCTGCAAGAGGCACAAAAATTCGAAATAAAAGTTATACGCAACCATCATAAATTGATGCAAAAATGTAAAAAAAATAAATTAAAATATAAAAGTAGGTTATTAGGAGACAATTGCTTTTGTAAATTCTCTTTACAAACTAGACAGTCCCTTAGTTACTAGATAAGAAGGTTAATTAATTGTTTTATACCCCCAAGCTCAGTTTAATTAAATCACAATCAATACTGCTTACGGTCTGTAATCCATCGAATGAGCAATGAAAGCTGTGTCAAACTATTGAACTTTCAAACGAAAATTTGCATATTTTTGACATGCTACTCAGACCAAGAATTCTCATTAGCTAGCGCCTCGAAAATTCGCTCATTTCTGGCTCGTCAAGGAGCGCCATACCATGGCGGAGTGCCTGGGCCCAGGACTCCGGCCCGATTCATCTTCATTGACACACATTTCCACGCAGCTAATGTCGCTATTTGCTTTGTGCCGGTTTTGTCTCGCGTCTAATGATTATAATTACGAAACAGTTCGTGCCCCAACCCGCCCACAGGGCCGCACATTTGCCTAATGAGCACTAGACTGTGCCACCCACTATCCCAGCCCACCATACCAGCCACCCAATCCTCCCAGACAGGGAGAGATGAGACTGCACTCTCGAGGCCCGAGTCGACTGTCTAATTAAAGTAGTACATGCCATAGGAGTACAGGGGTGGGGGACTTAAAGAAAGCAGACTTGACGCCCGCCAGCGATTGGGAAAACCGGAACCAGGAGCCAGTTCCTTCGCCATTCCAATTCAATGCCAGATTTTAAGTCTGCTCGCTCCGCTAATCACCCGCTCTTCTGTGTGATTTGTAGCTCTCCGGATGTTCTTCAACCTGGTCAGGTGAAGGCTGGTTACATGCCTTACGCAATCGGTGAACCTTTCCATGGTCGATCCCATGTAGAACTCGTAGACACACCTGTTCACCTCAGCGTGGGCATGTTTCATAATGCGTTCGGATTTCTCCTTCTCCAAGTTTGTCAATTCATTGTAGTACTCATGTAATTGCGTCTCCGATGCAACAGTTGCCTTCCATGCCTCCTGGATGCGCCACCGGGTGGTAACGTTCTTTTCCGCCGCCATGTCTAACGCCACGCGGTCCCATTGCGGAGGTGAAGCCCAAATCACCAGAAATGCCAAACAAAATGTACAAAAAACTACAGACAGCCAACTCATTGTATACAGTGTGTATGTGTATTTGTGAAATTACTAAAAATCTTCATAAAGTTGTAGTATTTAATTCCCTTCCACTGTGCTCTCCAAACAAAACCCTCTGAACTATAAAGACATTTAGTTTATTTTGAATGTTTCCATTAATTACACTGATGATAACTTAAATTTAGTTCAACAAATTTTCCTACAAAGCAATGGCCTACACTTCCATTAAATCCAAAAATCTACCAAAACAAATGGATGCGCGATGCCCCGGAGCTGGCTCCATAAATGGCCCAGTGTTCGCTGGCCACTTCTGCCAAAGAAGATTTCGCAAAAGTTGTCACCGACTTCACACAGGCCTCGTGTTGGGTTAAATTTCCAGAGGACTGTAGCGCAATATTACAGTGCGAAATAGCCATTTTCAATGAATCCACCAACTCGTTTGCGTCACTTTGGGCTGCGTTTGTCGGAGGTAGCTTCTCCCTGGCGATGAGTTCGAAGATGTTCACTTCCTCCTGGGCCCATCGGAGGGCCACATCTGTGGGGGAGCCCTGGGCATCGATCTGCACAGTCTGGATTGAAAAACAGAGTTAGGAGTTAGTCCACTAATAATATTTGGAAAACCCACCAGTACAGCCAGCAGACACAATGCGATCACCGTAGAAGTAGACATTTTCTGAAAGCTTTAACTCAGCGACTGAAGTACAATTCCTAAGATTTTGTTAAGCCCTCCAGGTGCCTTATCTTCTGTTTGTACCCTGATATAGTTTACAGCCTCCCTTATCTGTGTTATCTCCAGATGCAACGAAGCTCGATAGCCTCAACCTAATTATGTTTTATGCTGTGTGCCATATATTCTGGGACTATTTAGATAACTTTCTTATCAGCGTCCGACGGAAGTGACACCTGAAGATCAGACAACAGTAGCCAAGTGGCTTACGGAGTGTTAAACGCAAACCTACAATAAACACCAACAGGTCGGGAGGTGATTCATCAACATTCGATTTGGATCTGCACTGATTTTAAACCGATTTTATGGAGTGAACTAACGAACTCCGACAGAGGGCCAAGCCGCAGAAATTGTGTTGCCTACTTTGGGGGACACTCACAACTTTTGCATCAAAACAAAAGCCGCAAACCCAAAACAAATTTACATACATGCACTCTCAGATGGTACGCGTCCCCCGCTCCTTTTCACTTTTTGTTTTAGCCAACCAATTTCGGACGTACATATATATACATACCTTCCTCTATATATATATTTAGTTGGGCAGCCGAATGCGGCGGGATTTTATTTTGTGCCTCGGCAATACCATTTTTTGCTGCTGCGTGAATTTCAAATGCCGCAACTTTTGCATTACCAAAACAGAGCTTAGGGGTGGCTGAGTTTGGTTTTAGTTTCGGGGGATGGGTTTTTGGTGGGGCCTGAAATGTTCCTGGTAGGGGCAGATTTTACGGAAAGCTCGCGGCTAACACTAAACGAAACTTTTCAAAGTTGCGGTGCTCCGGCCCCGGCTGGTTGTTGTAATAATGACAACACTGTTACTCAAGTTTCAATCTTGAAATATTTCAATTAAGTGGCTCCAACTTGGCACTCCCTTCCAGGCTCCGGGGGCATTGTGTGTCTTGTGCGTGTGTTTGAAATTTACATTTAATTACATATTTGAATTTGAATTCAAATTCAAACAGCCAGTAGCCGGCTTATCCGGCATTCCGCCATTTATGGCCTGGCTCTGACTCGTTAAGTCAAGCCATTTAATAACCACAGGCCCCGGCTTGCCATTCGAATTTGATTCATATGCAAATGCCATATCAAATCGAATCGAATCGAATCGAAATGGCAGGACGTTGGGAGGACATTGTTGGATAATTGAAGCTGCCCTGCCACATAAATCAACATTGGCGCTGCAATTCATTGAGCGGTCTCGACCCTCACAGAGGGCCAATTGAGAGCCAAATCATGCACTGGAAACAATTCGGCAGTGTCAAGTGGAAAATGCATAAAAGGGCTGTCATAACCCTTCCGAACGGGGGGAGGCCAAGTCAAACGTAGAGAAAATATTTGGGGAAAATGCGTCGAGTTCTTGCGATGGCCCAGATCGACTCAAGTATGCGGAGACAGTGTTGCTCAGTCTTAGCCTTTTTCTAACACGATTAGATTGGATAAAATGGAGCTAAAAGGTCAGTTCTAGCTTACATTGTTCTTAATAAAAAGTGAACTCACTTTTGGACTCATCCATCTCATAAACTATATGCTATTTCTTAATAGATAACTTATAGACTCACCATTGAAGATCTAAACATAAATATAATGAAGATTTCGATACTGCATCTAGCCTTTTATTTTGGCCATCTTATTTAGCCATAACTATCAGATTTTATGTGGTGACGTGAGCAGTGAAGTATTTGCGCCACCCACCAAAAATCAACTAGATAAGGAAGGGCAAGCCAAGGAGGCAACATCAAAATTTGTAATTCCCGATGGGAAATTTAATAAAGCGCCGGAATGCAAAGCTCGGCCAGCCACATCAAAGCATGTCCTGGCGTAGGTCAGGACACTCCCACCCAGGACACACACAAAGGCAAAATAAGCAAAAGGGAATTCCTGCATTGAGCTTATTTAAATTTTATTGCATCTCTGTTGGTCGATGGTCGCCGCTAGCTAGTCAAGGATAATTTCGGATATTAAACAGCAGGATCAGGTGGTTCAGGCGAGGGCAAGTGGTGGGTATCCTATGCAGCAGTCGGAGCAGCGGTGGTGGCGGCAGCGGCCAAACGGGCCTGCCACTCGTCGTCGATGGTCTTCAGCTGGTTCTTGGCAGTGGTCAGCAGGGGCTTCACACAGCGGATCTGGAGCCAGGGCAAGGTGGCGTTGTTGCAGTTGGCAATCGCCTCCTGGGAGTTGGCCACCACATCCTGGACACGCTCGGACAGATCGGCGGGGAAGTCGGGCTGGGCCAGCAGGCGTTCGGCTTCGCGTTGGATCACCACCGACTGGAAGAAGGTGGAAATGGAGGCGCCACCGAACGGAGGAACCGGTGCCACGGGACCGGCTACACCAGCTGCGGCTCCGGTGCCAGCACCGCCGAATACTCCATTCAGGAAGGGATTAAAGGCAGCCGCATAGGGATTGGCAGCGGCGAACGGGTTGATGCCACCCGAAGGTAAAGCCTGTTTAATTGGGATTATTTAGATTCCATTTTTTGCAAATACTACTGCTCCGGCTCACCTGGCTGCTAACGCAAACAATGCTGGCCACTAATAGAGCAGTTGCGAATTTCATTGTGAGTTTTCGGCTTTTATACTCTGAGTTCTCGGGAAGCTCAGTCGTTGGGGCTTGGTCGAGACTAATTGCCAGAACCACTGTGGTGCGGGGCTTATATACGCCATTAAAAACACACGACCGTCTCCTTATCGTAGCATCCCAGCCACGATTGAACTGATTTACATTGTCCACTGTTTGTATGGCAATTACCTGTGCTAAGCCCACTTCGGGGGTTATCTACAGAACAGAAAAAACTATAAAAAAAAGATGCTTCGCGGCTGTTGTTGGGGAAAAGTTGCCATTTCATGCAGTGACGTCACGGGTTTTTTAAAATATTCACAGTCTTATCAGGGACCCTTCCGGTTGTGGAATATCTTTGGCATCTGCAAGATAAAATTCTTTGTTTTGTTAGGCTACTGTGCAGTAATGGTGATTGAAGATTTTAAACAGAGCGAAAACATGTTTATATTACAGAAGGTAATGTGATTCATTCAAAAATGAAAAACTAATATCTAAACAACAAAGTTATAAAGTTATGAACTTAGTGACCTTTATTATATTATTCAAGAGATTATAATTTTAGTTCTGCTGAAAGATATACCAAAACAGTTCTAGAAACTAACATTAAATGGTAATAAATGTATACTGATATCAATTATTAGAATAAATTCCGACTATATTTTCAGGAACGCCCATTTTTCAGCTTTTAAAAATATTAGTCAAAATATTTTACACTTTAGTAAATGTAATGTAAATGTAACATGTAATGTTTTAAAATGGCAGTGTTGATAAACGTCATTTCCACTGGTCTTTTGTTTGATTTTTATAATTAAGAGATCTCTCTATGGCTCTACCATCATCGATATACCTTATAATATTGTCATACACAATACACAAATACATTTTTCGACAAAAATATCAAGTTTTTGAATCAAATTACATTCAAATTTGAAATTGCGCCAAGACAGGGTGCCCATACCGTAACTTATAGTACTGTTCAGTGTGGCCGTTCTAGCGTCATAAGGAAATACCTTCACTTTCGGGGGGAGGGAGCACGCCCACTAAATTGTTGTACACAGCCGAGATATTGATTTTGCAGGCAGCCCGAGAGGAAAACCAGCAACCGACCACCCCCGCGCGCGCGCCACTCTTACGTATGTACATATAGTAGTAGTAACGCGACGGTCCTTCAAACATTACGCATCGCCCAAGGTTCTGGAAGAAAAAATCGAAGATTGCCGTGCAGCTGAAACGCCAAAAGGCAGAACGTGCGGAGCAAGCGAAGCGAGTGAAAGTGCCAGCGAAAAAGTAGAATTGGAGCACTAATTTTCCATTTGTGCCACAGATACCCCGTGACAGCAAACACCAAAGAAGTAGCGTAACCCGCGCAGAGCAGCAGCAGCGCACCCCCAGAGGAGCACCCCCACGCAGCAGCAGCAGCAGCAATAGCTGAGGAAAAGTGCACGCCGCGTAAGTCTTCCAAACGTTAAAAATAGAAACGCAACGCTGTCGCCGTCAATTGATATTGACATTGAAAATCGGTGGAAAAAAAAGAAACCGAAACCGAAACCAAGTCTTGATTGGCAAGTCAACTAACTCAACCAACCCGTTCACAGCAAACGCTTCGCGCCACCACCCAGGCACCACCACCCGACACCACCACCACCTCGATTCATTCATCTTAATTGGAGTAGGAAAAATCCAGCATCACCATGGCTTTCGCTGGTCTGAAGAAGCAAATCAACAAGGCCAATCAGTACATGACCGAGAAGATGGGCGGTGCTGAGGGCACCAAGCTGGACATGGACTTCATGGAAATGGAGAGGAAGACGGATGTGACCGTGGAGCTGGTGGAGGAGCTGCAGCTGAAGACAAAGGAGTTTCTGCAACCGAATCCCACGGCCAGGGCCAAAATGGCAGCTGTGAAGGGCATATCGAAGCTGAGCGGGCAGGCCAAGTCGAACACGTATCCGCAGCCGGAGGGGCTATTGGCGGAGTGCATGCTGACTTATGGGAAGAAGCTCGGCGAGGACAACAGCGTGTTCGCGCAGGCGCTCGTCGAGTTCGGCGAGGCGCTAAAACAGATGGCCGACGTCAAGTATTCGCTGGACGACAACATCAAGCAGAACTTTTTGGAGCCACTGCATCATATGCAGACCAAAGACCTCAAGGAGGTAATGCACCATCGCAAGAAGCTGCAGGGCCGGCGTTTGGACTTTGACTGCAAGCGTCGCCGGCAGGCCAAGGACGATGAGATTCGTGGTGCCGAGGACAAATTTGGCGAGTCCTTGCAATTAGCGCAGGTTAGCATGTTTAACCTTCTGGAGAACGACACCGAGCATGTGTCCCAGTTGGTCACCTTCGCCGAGGCACTATACGATTTTCACTCGCAGTGCGCCGATGTGCTGCGCGGCCTGCAGGAGACGCTGCAGGAGAAGCGCTCCGAGGCGGAGAGCCGGCCACGCAACGAGTTCGTGCCCAAGACGCTGCTCGATCTGAACTTGGACGGCGGTGGCGGCGGCCTCAACGAAGACGGCACGCCGTCTCACATCAGCTCGAGCGCCTCGCCGTTGCCCTCGCCGATGCGTTCGCCCGCCAAGTCGATGCAGCAGGCCGTGACCCCCCAGCGCCAGCAGCAGCCCTGCTGTCAGGCGCTCTACGACTTCGAGCCGGAGAATCCCGGCGAGCTGGGCTTCAAGGAGAACGACATCATAACGCTGTTGAACCGAGTGGATGACAATTGGTATGAGGGCTCCGTGAATGGCCGCACCGGCTACTTCCCGCAGTCCTACGTCCAGGTGCAGGTTCCGCTGCCCAACTAAGCAATTCCCGATCCGATCCTCCAATGCTACCCCATCCCGTGTCCCCATCCATATATATCCCATATAAAAATCTTATCGTACTGGCTGAAGAATGAGATATGTAGTAGTAGTAGATGGCAGATTGGAGAACAATAACCTTACATGTTGGTTTCGCCACCAGAGGCGCAAGTTGGACAGAAGCAGAAGCAGCAGAATATGCAAATATATAAATATATATATAGTTGAATTAGAGGCGGGTTACTACGGTTACGGATTACGGATTACGGACATAACGATATTACGGCTTAGCTAGCTAGCACAGCAGCACGGAAGAAGATTGATTATTCATTGTGGCCATAAAAGCAAGCTAACTAAATTTTATGTGCGAAAATTTTACCAGTTGGCAAAACAATAATTAACAAATTAATTACGAGTTAAATTAATGTACGTACGAATAACTAACTAAATTTACAAAATGTTACGCGCGCAATGCAATGCGACACTTCCTTGCGTTTCCAATTTTTATTCTCAAGCGTCAGCGTTCGAAGCAAACTCTTAGTGCTAAAGTGAAAACAAATTCAAGGCAAAAAATTATATATATTTAAATCAGAATCCGCAATAGGCCAGCAGAAGCAGCTCTAGCGTTCTTGCACACGTATTAAGACGTATTAAAAAAAAAGCAAAACAAGCTAAAAAAAAAAAAAAAGAAAAACATAAAACAAAAAGATACAGAAGCTAAACACTCTAGTTAATTAACCAATTACCCATACTACAGGATCACCCACGAGAAGTGCGTATTTTTTAGCCGTCTTTTGCCATTTTGTTGTACTTTCTCTTCCAACTCCTACTCCTACTCCCAACTTTAGTCCTGCCTTTGACTTTTATCCGGTCTCATCGTTGTGTATTGAAAACCTACCTAAGCCATTGGGCTCTCTATAGGATAATTGCTACAATACCCATCCATGTCACACGCCCACATATACATCCTATATATTTATTATATACCCAAATGAAAATACCTACTCTACCTAACGTATATTTGTGCAAAAACAATACTCCCCACACTCTATTTCAAAATGGCACACAATTTAATGCGAAAGTGTGCCGTTCTCGATGTTCGTTCGTTGTAAAATGTAAAGATACTTCAGGATTCAAGGATAAAGCAAGCGAAATTTGTATCCTACTTTTGCTCCTTTTTATGTGTGTTGTTTTTTTTGTTAATTATATACATAACAACTATATATATATACGATAAAGAAAAAGAAAAAGAAATCAAATATATATAAATATATTTATTAAGCGTATTATCTACATGTATATTTATTATTATGTATTTATTATAAATTATACTGAGCAGCAACGTATAACAATATATTAACGTATTGAAAACGATGATAAACCAGAAAACTAGCGGCAAGTAAACGTAACAGAATCCTCCTAAACAATACCAACAATACAAGCATAAAACTAGTTAAACGATTTCCACAAAACATGTTGATAATAAATAATTGATAAACTGTAAACCCTATAATGTAAGATGCAAAGCCAGTCAAGTCAATCGAAGCATAGCAACTCTTGAAAAACAAAACAGACCTACTAACTAAAGCGTTTACTAACCACAAACTCTAGATCAAATATTATGTATTCAAAGAGGAACCCAAAAATGAAACACAAATAAATAAACGAGAAACAAATAAATGATTAAAATAGTCTCATGTTGGCATATAACGGAACAAGCTATGCAATATATTATATATACGAATTGTATATATTTTATGGAAAAAGATATATACAATAATAAAAAATAATATGTATTTACGTATGAAGCGAAACCCAATTCAGATCCATGCAACTTGTGTTGATAATAAATTAGTTTAAAAATCGGAAAGAAAGCAAAAAATTATATTCGCGACCGAAGATAAAAAACATTTGCCTCGTGGATGGACACAAAACAGAAAACAGAAATACAGTACCGAACATTTCCAGAGGGCCTGCCCTCAGTATCTATCGGCTGTACTATCTACATAAATATTTATCTTTAAAAACACACACATTTCGACTCATCGGCGAGGAAGAGAATTGTTAACAATAATTATTGTAATTATGCATTTGTGTGGGCGGAAATTAAATAATATACATTATAAACTATACACCTATATAATACAATTACGCTAAACTGATGAACCTAATTTATGCAACCAAATTAATAAATTTAATTTTTAATGTGTCTTTCGTTCAAAGTCATAAATGAGAAATGTTTCGTGTTCGCTCTTTGGCTCTTTGGTATTTGCATCTCTGACCTTAAATAGTTATTTACCTTCCAGTGTCCATTCCCCCGCTCCAATCAACAGCCTTGGCCTCGCCATTTGGTCTGTGTTTCGTAACACACTGACTCGGATGCTGCAAGACCTTGAGGGGGTTGTGTTGTGCTGGGTGGCTTAGCAGCGGCGCCACCAATAAACCCGAGAAGCATTGAAATTTTCGATTTTCCGCCCAGCCACACACACTTACATGAGCCACTGAAACGAGAGCCACCCCCAAGCCAGCAGCAGCAGCAGCTTCCCCCTCTTTTGTGTCCCCAATGGGCATGACATTGAAACGTGACGCATCCACCCCAAGTATTCCACCCCAAAAGTGGCTGAGGTCATGCTGTGCCAGGATATGAGAAAGTGATGCTCTGGCTGATGCAATTGTTGTAGGAATTTGACACAATTTCCGTTCTCCAGTTACCTATTTTAAAAGGGCTTTCAATCTTTGTTAAAAGGACAACTATAAATAGGCAAACACTTTTAGACTTTTATTTTCAAAACTTATTGCTTTAGAGATTTTTAGAATGGTTAATATTTGAATGCCTGAGATCCTTTAAAATCGAAGTCAGGAAATTATATATATTGACATAGTCTTATTGGTCCACCCAAATATTATACTATTTAGAAAAAAAATCTATTTAATTAGCAAAAAAATGGGATAATGGTAGTTAGATTTCCAAAATATTCCTGAACTTCTATAGTTATTAATATTTATTTTTCGATGGTGCAACTTTAAAGCTCTTAGATTTGTGCCCCGAATTGTAACCAATAGGGAAATGAATAACAAAGAAATACTCGTGTTATCAGCACTTTAGGGTGTTTTTTATTGAAGGTGCGATAAGACAGTAGCACTCATTATCTCTAGAATACCTAAAAAGAGCTAGGATGGGAGGCCTAGACCACCACATACTCCTCATACTGACTTAGAATCCTACGGTTCTTATGGGACGACTTCAGGGCTTCATGCCCCAAAGTGAGGCAGACAGGCTGCTCCTTGAACACGCCCTGCTCCTGGAGGACAGCATGCGGGGCACAGCGCCAAGGATCCTTGGTGGCCACCTGCCAGTCGAAGAGCTGTTGTCGCAGCTGCTTCAGGGTTCCACTGTACTTGGGCTTATCGGCCAGATTGTTGCGCTCCAGAGGATCCACCTTGATGTCGTAGAGCTCCCATTCGGGTCGCTGGTAATATTGCAGCAGAGAGCGGTACCAGGGGAACGGTGTCTTGTTGATGGTGGCATTTAATATTTGCTGGAAAGTGGGCGAGGTGTAGAAGTCCTGATCGATGGGGAAGTCCGCCCAGAAGTTAAGATTGTGAATCAGCTTATAGCGTCTACTTCGCACCATTCTCATGGGATACGCCATGGTCACCTCATGGTAGTTGTGGCTGCCAAAAACTGCATCAGTCTCCTTTGCGGGAGGTTCTTCCTTAAGGACTGGCAGTATGGATTTTCCAGAGACCTTGGTATCATTGGGTTGCGGTATCTGCAGGGCGTCCAGAACACTCGGGTATATGTCCAGGAGACTAACCATGGCTGCCGTGGTTTCGTGTCGACGATCCTCCGCTTTCGGCGAACTAACAATCAAAGGCGAGCGAATTCCATGCTCGTACAGATTGGTTCGACCTCCGGGGAAAGGTGGCCCGTTGTCGGAAGTATAGATCACAAGGGTGTCGCCAGCCAGACCAGCCTTTTCCAGTTCCTTGAGCATCACACCCACTCCCTGGTCCAGCCGAGAAATGGTCATGTACTGAGCAGCCAGTTCCTGGCGCACTACATCCGTGTCCGGCAGCCAAGGCGGCACCTCCAGGTTCCTCCAATCGTAGTAGATCGGATGCCAGTCCGGAATGCTGCCCATTCCCTCCTCACCGCTGCCCCATCGCTCGCAGAACTCCCCAAATTGCGGTGTTATATGACCACAGCGATGGGGGTCATGGAAGCCCACCAGGAGGAAGAAGGGCTTCTGCTCATCCTTGGCTTGCTTTAGGAACTGGCGGGCGTACTCCTTCATTCGGGTGATATTGCGCCCGATCTGGTTGATCGAGTGCTGCTCCTCCGTTTGCTCGAAATCGAATCTGAAATTGGTAGCCGCACCCACATGTTTCTTGCCAATGATTCCGGTCAGGATGCGGCCGCCACTTTGGTCGCGGAGCCAATTGGGCAATGATCCGGTGTCTGGCAGAACATTGAAGTTGTGAACACCCTGGTGGAGGCCGTACATGCCGCTGGAGTGACTGGCCTGGCCGGTCAGCAGCTGAGCGCGGCTGGGACTGCAGCTGCTCACCGAGGTGAAGGCGTTGTTGAAGAGTAGTCCGCGTTTGGCCAGAGCATCCAGGTTCGGGGTCTGGCAGAATTTGTTCAGATAGGCACCCGCCTCAAAGCCCGCGTCGTCCGCCAGGAGGAGGAGTACGTTCCGGGGCGTAGAGTGGGCTGCTCCAATTACCAGAAGCGGTAGCAGGCACGAAAGCAACCCCATCCTCAGTAAATAAATTATCCAAGAAATCCAATTCAAATACAAACGAATCTGAGCTCGAACCAGAGTACAAGGCAATTCCTCTCGACGTCGTCACCGCACTGAAGTCTGGCTTAGGTGAGTCCCATACTTTTTAAGTAAGCACAGGCCGGGTCTCTCATTTCTCCGTTTCTGCTTAAGTCGCATTCAGTTCCATTTCCAGTTTTAATCCGACGCTCTCACCGCAATAATGGCTCAGCGGGAGCGCGGCCTAGGTACACATTCACTTTGAACGACTTTCTATGGAAGATACTTGGCTATAGTGGACACCCGCTACAGTTAACCCGATGCAGTACACTAACTATTAGTAATCAATAGTATAATTTTAATTGAGCGTTCAAAGGTTTGGCTTGATTTAATGTTGCAACTTTCGTAATTTAATTATGCAATTAAATGGTCTTATTATTTAAGCCCAATCAAACTACTTTGTAGAGAAGCAATCGAATTAGTTTTTAGCTTAAATTAAGATTATTGTAGAGAGACTATATTTATAATTTTATATTTTATATTATAATTTTATTCATAATTTTAATTTCGAAACATCGCTTTAAAAGTAACAGGCTTTACAGGCTTCGTAGATACTATCTACTAATTGGATTCAAAACCCTTATTTAATTTAATAACTATAAAAAATTTAACACAATTTTTCCGATCTTTTTCTTAAATCTAAAATTAAAACATGGTATGTTCTACGGATTTCAATAAGAATTTTTTCTTTCTTAGAAAAATGTTTGGGCATTAATCATGGAATCACAAAAATATAAACATATTAAATTTGAAATTTCAACTTTGAATGAGTATTCCAAAGATATGGTAGCTGCTAGATTCAATTTTATAATTTTACTTGTTACATACTGAATACTACCTCTCCAAAATTATATATTATAAAAAAAAATGGGTGTCAACGCAATTTCTTTTCTGAGGTTCTTTTCCGTGAGTGTACCACGGAAACTGTGGGTGGTGCAACCTATGTTTGTTCTGAACTTTAGTTCACAAAAGTCTAAATATTATGGAGCAGGTAAAAATATGCCTGTGTAATAGAAGCCTATTTGTTTCAATTTTCCCATAATATGGTATTATAGTAATAATAACTTCCATAATATGTATGTACTCCCATATGTGCATCCATATTATCAATTTCTGATATTGGCCATTAGCAGATCAACACGTTGCCTTTTCAGATGGCATCGTGTCCCAACTCAGAAAAGATAAAAGCAGGCCCAGTGCCCAGTGCAAACACGTCAATGTTTTCTGTTCCTACGCCAATCCCAAAGTGCGGTACTACATGTGCATATAAAGTATATCTGTTTGTATAGGATGTGCCTTTCATATACCATGTATAGTATGTGCGCCATTATGTGGCACAATGGAAAAGCTCCAGCGTTAGAGCGTTATGTAAGTGGACAACCCTTCGAAACGAATCATTCACCGACTAATTTTAGCCGGCTCAGTGTCGCTAAGGTTTTGGCCCCTTTTTGCCGCCCATTCCCGGTTGACATTTGCTTGGGTAACTTTGCCAGAACATTCGGTTGAAAATGAAATCTTTAGCAACATGCTGAGTATTTTCCCACGCTTTCCTTGGCAGCACGTGATGTGCAGATTGGCAACATGTTGCCAAGAGATTTCCTCTTACTTTGGCAACCGGCCGAGCAATCCGCTGTGCAGGCCACCAACCAGCTGTTGCAATACGTGGCAGGTGTTGCATCAGCCAATCTGTGGAGAGAGTGAGAGTAGCAACGAGTTCGGAAAAGAGAGAAACAGCCGCGAATGCTGCATGCCAATTGTTCCCTCGGCAAGCCGCCAAACAAGTTCCCTACACATTTCAGATCGGCTATAGGCGGCTTCACCATCTCCTCCAGCGTTCGTTAAACTTTCCAGGCTCTCCACCGTTTTCTGAAAGCAAAACAAGTTCGGGGCAACTGACAAATATTGCACTGATGTTTGCATATTATAAAAATATGGATTTGTCTTTAATCTTTTTTAGGCTCCCTTATCTGCCTTGTTTTTGGCGGAACTTGATAAGACTCAGTGTGGCCAAAACGTTATCTATGCGATTATTTCGTACCGCTTGGCACGAGCCAGGGCAGTGTTTAGGGATATGATAATTAGACATCGACTATTCGAATAGCTTCTGATTTACGTATATAAAATTATCCAAGTTTTTGAATCGTATTGAAAATATATATTTTTCAATATATACAATTATTTTAAATATAAATAGGTGACTATAGTTTAATTTGAGTGTATGAATAATAGCAATATTTTCATGGGTTAAATATTAAAATCATACATTTTTCACACCTCTCTCAGTCACCTAAAACTAAACCAAACCAGTTCAAAATTATTAAGACGACATTTCAAATAACTAGAAAAGGTGTATGATTATGTTCATGTGGCCTAGTCCTTAAAATAATAAATATAATAGGAATCCCATGTTTTGGGGGCACGGCCACTGAAATAGACTCGCAAGCTGTGAGAGACCTTCTGGTCCACAGACCAAGAGAAGGGTATACAGGCCGGAGGGGTGCTGAGTAGAGAAACGACAACGACGTCAGCAAAATTTTTATTAACCCCGGACAGACGGCAGTCGTCCAGAGCTCACACAGTCGAGTCAGTTAGTAACAATACTTCGGCCGCCACGAACAGAACCACACACTTTGAGTCAGTCAGTCCAATCGCCATCCGAAAGCTCTTTCCGAAAGTGTTTGCAAATCAGCGTGGAATTTGTGAAATTGTGCGTTTCCAAATTAAATCAAAAATCAACAAATAATAATAATCCCAACCTAATAATTCTTAATGGCATCATCAGCTGAACATCGTTTTAAAGATTTCTTATTCATAGAACAATAATTTCCATTTGTGCCGGAAATTAATAAAACTCCATTTTGAGTGCAAAGTGCAAAGCGAAAAATTGCCAAGAGACGCAATAAATCATTCGTGACAAAACCAACCATTTACAAACTATTTACTTTTATACTAGTATCTGAGATAAGAGTTGTATCTAGATGCTGTATAGATAAGCGTGTGTGAACTAACATTTGCGAATTTAAACGAAAACACTAAACACCTATAGCTGCAATAGATTGTGCTATCGTGTTGATAATATTAGATTCAAAGGCTTGTTGCCCGAATATTATGTTCGCTGTGTCTGCGGTGCCAAAAGCCACAACAACAACAGCGAAGAAGGAGAAGAACTGTCTCACCGAGCTGAGCCCCAACGTCATGCAACATTCGCCTGTTGTCCTCCCCATGTGTGTGCAACATTCGCAGCAGCAGCAGGTTCCCATGCTAAATACTTTGATGTGTATGCGTATGCGTCGCTGGCATAACAACAAGATTCACTGCACCAATTGCTTCAATACCACCACCACTCTCGGGACAGGTCCTACTGGTACAAAGATCCTCAAGCTAAAGCTGAAGCGCTCCAAGTTGCTACGAAAGAAGCGCTACGATATTATTCGGGGCTCCATTTACCGCCACCGCTTTGGTTTTTATCGTTTTTGAGGTAGTCGCCGGAACAGAGGACCCACCACATAGATTTTACATCAAGGAGCAGTGAATTTTGTCTCATCATTGGAACCTGCTTACCAGGGCAGCACCATGATGGAGGGTAAGCATTAAAATGCAATTTTATAACTTTATCTTTTAGTTTGCAATGTTAAGATACTATTTTCATATTCATGTTGCTATATGCTTTTCATAGCAACATATAGTATAGCCTAGCAACACTTACACACTTACAGTAGCAACTTGTTGCCAAGAGTGTCATTGACATTCGCCCCACCGAGGCCGACAAGTCGACCCACCGACGAGCCCTCTTTATTAGGCCTATAGTAATTGTTACATTGATAGGGAGAGCCACCCAAAACTATTTGAGTAGGGGTATTTATATTGTGTCGCCCAATACAGTACAAAAGTTGTTGTTTCATATTTATTTTAACATTAAACATATTACGTAGAATATAAATATGCAAATATGTCAAGATGATTCAGCTTAGATAAAGTCAAAGATTTTATGTTATTTTATATTTTATTGGGGTTTAATTAAGAGGCTTACATACACAGAGACATCTTTTAAAAAAAGTGATGTGTATTAAGCTAATAATTCCTCAAGAACATCATTTTAAACTTAGCTAAAATGCTTAAGGGGGTATTCTAGTCTAGTGGCTCAAATTTGGGTTTTTTAACAATTAATAAAAAAAAAACACTAGATATTTTTACTATCCGTTTTTTAAATAATTTTTTATTTAACTTCGAAGAAGACATAAAATAAATTTAAAAAAAGATCGATTTTTTAAAATTTCTAAACTAAAAATCCCCCTTAGGCAGTCTTCAGAAGTAAGCGCACCAATCAAGTTTAAATTAAAAACCATATATGGAATACATGGATATTAGTCACTAAAAAAAGTAGGCACAATTAGTCATATGTACATATGTACATATGTATGTATTTCAGGTTGCATATGGAAGAAGCTTGAGGAGCCATAAAGATTAGATTGAAAATCGAACAAGGAAGAAGCTTTATGCGCCGATAACTTATGGAGCTATTCATATGAACACTATCTCGGGGAACCTTTTGGGCCTAAACTGCGCAGTCATTGTGAAAAGGCAAATAGTCGCTTGCCTTCACCTAATATTTCCCACCTTCGGCTAGCAATTTGGTCATCTGCACAAATACACAAAAGTTTTTTTCTTTTGGTAATTTGCCAGTGTAGACTGGCCATTGTTGGCGTGGGTCTTCGCTTCCAAGATCTCGTGCCAGCCTGTGCTAGCTCGGCACCAGAAGATTAGCATTTGAAAGTCAGCGTGTGGCTGCGCCTTTTGGGGGGAAAATTTCCACGAATTTAAACACACTGGAGTGTGTATTTTTAAAATGGCAATTAGGCCGCTTAGCTTTTGGCGGATTTAACTCATACGTGGCCCAAACAAGAAAAAACCCACGCAATGTACCTGTTGTTGGCATTTTTGGGCCCATTACAAATATCACATGATGGCAGTTTGTTCGCCAACTGCTCCAAGCTGAAGCTCTTTTTGCACTTTGGTGATTTCTGTTTTTCAGCATGACTCATGGATTTCTTTAATTATCAACCCGAAAGCTCATGTATGTATGAACCGATGGTTGAAGTACATATTATATGTAGGTTTGTAGTCGGTTGAAAGCTGTTTAATTCCGAGAATCTGCTAAGCTTTTATCTGAGCATTCAAACAAGATGTTACTCATACATTGACACGAAAGCTCCCACTTTTGATTGTGTTGGAGTGCAATTTTTTACTAAAAAGGGATAGAGATACAAGAAAAATCCCCTTTTCGAATTCACAACGTATTTTGAATTGTCTTTGAATTTATATACTTTTATTTCGAATAAGAAAAACTATTTAAATAAAGGGGTTGAAAGTCGAAACATCAAAGCCACCCCAAAAGCCACCGCATTAGGAACCAGGACTTTCAGTCCTCTACAAACAAAAAAACAGAAGAGCACTGCAACAGTTCTTCTTTGCAACAGAAAAAAATAAATTAATTAAAAAATAAATGTCCTAAAAGGAATTTAAATTTAATATTTGTACGAAATATGTATAATTAGGATATGAAGTTGAATTATCTTATAAATACTATATGTATCTAGTCATAATATGTTCAAAATTCTAGCGAGATACCATTTTATCGGTGAGACTTGTTGTTTTTTTATTCAAAACTGTCCCTTAATTATGTATACCTTAAATGTTTTAAAATTCCTTATTTCAAATTAAAAGTTTGCAAGTTTGAATTCTTGTTTAGATAGATCTCTATCTCCTACCTTGGTGAATTTTGTCATAGGTCAGTAAAGAAGTATCTATGCCTTTGTAATTTTTATTTTTAAAACCCCAATCAAGCGATGACTCATGTCATAAATGCCACTAATAAAAGAATGAATATGCCTCAAAATAAAATTGAAAACAAATTCTTATACTATGTAGAACGTGTTGACAATGTTTTGTCTAAAAAGGAACACCGGCCGGCGATTCCAAGACCTTCAACTTGTAAAGACATTTCTTCAAAAAGAGGCCAGCTGTCTCAGGGAAATTATATTAGCCGTCCTGCTCTACAGCAAATGTATCTGACGGATGTACATATGTATGTATCTGTGTGTAGAAAGCTCGACACACCGATAAGCAAAAGTATCTGGCTATGGCAAACCGGTACTGGGGTGCTTTTTGAATTTCACAACAAATGAAATTCACTTTGGGTCTGGTATCGCACAGTTTCGATTCTGTTTTTGGCTTGTAGGTTGCAAGCGACGGTCTGAACATTTCAATTCGTAGTGACTTCTACAAGCGGTCGGTTGACTCACTCAGTGAACACAGTTTCTGCAACCAAGTACCCACACAGTATTGGGACTTTATACCATAGTAGTAAAGCATATATTCCTGCCGACAGGAAACCAAGTGAATAGAACATTTTGCAATCGTTGTTGTTCTTTGCGGAGCAACAACTGGACATTTGTCAGTGCGTAGAAGTATCCATCAGATCCGAGCAACGGCCGGACGTGACCAAATACCCAAGTGGTGGTGCGAGGAACCACCCAACCAACTGCGTAGCAAAAAATACAAGTGAATTTTCGGTCGGGTTTTCTAAAAACCAGACCACCGCGCTTGAAGACACATTCACCAAGTTTATGTAAGTAGTCAAAAATCAATGTCGAATCGCATTAAATTCCAATAGAGCAGTGCCCAAAGTGCATATATGTCCATATGTAGTATAGATTTCACAAGAGCTTTATTGTTTTTTTTCTTTCGAAAAACCGCCATATTGAATCGCTTAAGTTCGTTGCTGACGTCACACCCCAGACACAGATACAAATGTAAAAAGAAATCTAAGGTTTACACTTGCCATCGGCTACAAGGGGGTTTCTTTCTATTGTGTTTGTTAATCATTTAATTATATAGTCGTGTTGCTGTGTGTGTCGTGTGACATTTATTAGTGTGTAATTAGCCAAAGCTCGCGTGTGCTTTTTGGGGGGAATTTTCCATCAAGCCGGTAATTGCTTTCTGGTGTTGTTTTTAGCGGAGCGCCCGATTTTCTGATATTCGAGGCAGATAAGGCAGTGACACGAGCCCTTGGCTCAATTATCTAAATGCAACAACAGAGTTAGGGGAGGGGAGCCAGTGGGGTGGGAGGCGGTTGCCAACCACTGATTAGCGTCCCCAGCCCCCAAACCACTGACGCGGAGACCTGTTGATGGGTCTGCCACTTCGCTGTTGTTGCCTCTGCTGCGGCCTGTTGTGAAATTCTGAAAGAGCTTTTCGCCCGGCCAGAGCCAAGAGTATCTGCGAAAAAAAAACAACTATTTGCCGACGCCTTTGAGTTCTCTTATCAAATAGGGAAGCAACTTTTTGGGTGGCAAAAATATCATAATAAAATATCTCTAATTGTAACTGAAGAGCACTTATAAATCTTATTTTACGATAAACCAGCTGTGGGGCCTATAAGTAATGCGCCTTCTCCACTTCTTTGCTTACAGCTTAAAGGGAACTTGTGTCGACGACTCTTTTAGAGCTTGTTTAGAGGGACCCTAACAATTTCATTGTTTCTTTCTAACGGTCAATTGAAAGTGAGTATAACAGATCCTTTTCCCGGTCTAGGCGTAAGCCAGCCTCATACCTTATAGTCCTTGCACTCCACCACCTAGTTTCTAAGAATGTTTTATGAAAAAATGAAAAAAAAAAAACAAAAAACAAAAAAAGCAAATCCATCTAAAAAAGGAGCAATTCCAACTAAAAAAGGAGTAATTCCAACTAAAAAAGGAGTAATTCCAACTAAAAAAGGAGCAATTCCAACTAAAAAAGGAGCAATTCCAATAAAAAAGGATTAATGCTTAACAAAATACTAAAAAAAAAGAACTAACAAGCAAAAGAAAAAGATTTTAAAAAATACACAGAAAAAATGGGAAAAATAATGGTGGAAAGGCCAAAAAAATGTAAAATAAAAAATAAAAAAAGGCCTGAGAAAAACACTACTCACAAACAAAAAAAAAACACCACTCACCTAACCATAACTAAACATCGCATCCAGCTAAGCTGTTCAAATGTCGCTTGAAAAGGGGGCTCCCCAGGGGGATCCTTGAGATCCCTCCATGTGGCGGGGCCCCTCGCCAGAACATGTACATTTGCTAACCCACCAAATGAATCCTTGCGGCCGGAGCCTCGTGCTCCTGTCGTCGATCCGTCCGTCGATCTGTGTAATAACAAAATCTTTTTTCTTTTGTCTATTTTCTTTCACATAAAATCAAAAACAAATATTACAAACACTCTTAACTGCGCTTGCTCCACTCACCAACCGATATCCTGTGCCCGAAACCGATTGAAATCGAACCGTACACCGTAAATTGCCAACTTGCCGATAATTGCCACGTCATTGCCACGAAACACCCAACACCCAACAGCCACGTTCAAAATGGCATTCTCCGTCGAAGCCCATACCAGCCAAGCCAGGCCCAAGAGCGAATCAAACAGCAGCAACGCAACCCCACAAGAACAGTGCAACATCAGCACCCCCAAGAGCAACCCCAAGAGCAACAACCACTCCGATCGTATTTGCGAGGAGAACTCCAACCAATTCTACACCGAGAAAAACCGAAAATCTCAGAGATATAATATTGACGATCCAGGAGCCAGCACGAGTAGAGCAGCAGGAGCAAGTGGAGCACCGAACATTACAGTCCCAGGATCAGACGGCTGGCGCGACAAATTATTGGCCCAATTGCTGTTGCTCTCAGAGGAGAACAAGGCTAACGGCGCCTACGACGGATTCGCATACGTCCACAACAATCACCACAATACCGATTGTGATAAACAGCCATCCCAATCCAAGAATCCTGCTGATCAGGGTGCCCACAAGCAGCAACAACAGAAGCAACAAGAATCCAAGCGGGACAGAGCACAGGGCGCCTCGAACTCGCGTTATCAGAATACCCTTTTTACCAGGGTCGGTATCAACTCGTCCGCCAGCCAACCAGGCTCCGCCTTCGACGAGCTCTTTAGTAAATCCGATAGATTCGGTGACGCCAACCACTATCTCAACTTACTCAATGACTGGGACTGCAACATCCCAGCCAGTATCCCGAGTGGCAGCAGGTTTACCGACTACGGCAATGGTGAACCAAACGGTCCCGGTTTCGAGCGCGCCTCCGACACAGACCCTGGCCTCCATGGCCGGTCTCCAGCTGGCAGGTGCGGACGAGCCGCCATCCCGCCAGGATATGAGTGGAGCAATGCCTACTGCCACAGTTGAAGAGATAGACGTTCCGGTGTTCATTGATGGTGAGTACTGTGTTTTGTGTGTGTGTTGCCTATGTACCCAGCACTCTCTCATTACTGTTCGAAGGCGAGAAGATGAAAGTGAATGCAATCAGTTGGAGAAAGAGTCAGATAGCAGGCATCGAGCGCGGCCAGGATCCCCCCAGGGAGCCCATCCCCTCCCGGGCACCTGTGCTGGCGTTCTGCCAAGGACGTCGAGGTACATTCACCGCTTGGCGGTCGATGGGCGAAAGATCACAGTGCAATGACCCATTGAAGAAACGAGAGGAGAACTTGAGGGGGGTGTGGCAGTGGTCTATGGTCCCAGAACACTGCCACGCCCCCTGCTGTTGGTAAATGGCAGATAGATAGATGTAGATCTATGTACTTCCCATTTATCGACCTCTTTTAGTTAACCTAGCTATTTTAGTTAATATTGGTCTCGAAATTTGTATAAGCGTTTTAGTGAAATTCGATGGTTCTATAACTACTTTTAGTAACTATAGCAAAATCGATCTTGCCAAACTGTTGTCACTTTTTTCCTTAACAATTTTTGTTTGTTGAAAGGTCTTTTTCTGATAATTCGAATAATTTTGAACATATAGGGGAATGATACGAAGAAAATATGAATACCGTGTTTCACGAGAATACATTTCTAGAATAAATAACCACATTGTCTTAAAGAGATTCCAATTTTTATAAGTGTGCAACGCAGTGAAGGAGACATCTCCGACCCTATAAAGTACATATATTCTTGATCAGGATCACCTCCTGAATCGATATGAGCATGTCCATTTGACCGTCTGTCTGTCCGGTTCTACGCAAACTAGTCTCTTAGTTTTAGAGCTATCAAGTTGAAACTTTGCACAAGTCCTTCCTTTGTTTTCAGGCAGTATATATAAGTCGGAACGGCCGGGATCGGTCCTATAGCTATCCTATATCCTATAGCTACTATAACTATGTATGTATATCCTAAAGACCCTTGATACTTGGGTCTGTTTCTAACACTTTTATTAGAAAATTGATTCGATGGTAAAATTCTTATAAGGATCGGCCAACTATGTACAATCCGATATATATAGTCATGGGCAAAAGAGGATTGTGCCTTTCCATTTTTTTAAATTTTAAGGTTTTCAAAATTTGCTACAAAAACCAATTTTATTTTCCAATCGATTGTGTCCTTTTTACAAAAAAGCGACTTCACAAGTTTTCAATTTTATTATACCCTTGCAGAGGGTATCATAATTTTGGTCAAAAGTGTGCAACGCAGTGAAGGAGACATCTCCGATCCTATAAAGTATATATATTCTTGATCAGGATCACCTCCTGAGTCGATATGAGCATGTCCGTCTGTCCGTCTGTCTGTCTGTCCGTCTGTCTGTCGGTTTCTACGCAAACTAGTCTCTCAGTTTTGGAGCTATCGAGCTGCAACTTTGCACACATGCTTTTTTTTCTTGCAGGTAGTATATAAGTCGGAACGGCCGGGATCGGTTGACTATATCCTATAGCTGCCATATACTGATTGATCGGAAATGCCATAACTTTGGTGTTTTTTAAGTTAGACGGTTGGGACTTTCCACACATATTATGTTTGACCAAATATCTTATGTACAAAATTTCATAAGGATCGGCCGACTATATCCTATATCTGTCATAGAACGATCGAAATTGGCATAACTTTGGTGTTTTTTAAGTTAGAAAGATGGGATTTGGTACAGATTCTATTTGATCTGGCAATTTTCATAAGGATCGGCCGACTATAAACGATCCGGTATATATCTAATAAAATAAGATGGGTGGCGCCACCTAGCGGACTGCGACTGAACTGCAAGGGTATATCAACTTCGGCTCCGCCCGAAGTTAGCTTTCCTTTCTTGTTTAAATTTCAAGATTTACAAAATTTGCTACAAAATTTGCTTTTTCAACCAAGTTTCTTCATTGGAAAGAATTGTATCATTTTTATACCCTTGCGAGGGTATTATGATTTTGGTCAAAAGTGTGCAACGCAGTGAAGGAGACATCTCTGACCCTATACAGTATATATATTATATACTTGAGCAGGATCACCCCCTGAGTCGATATAAGCATGTACGTCTGTCCGCCTGTCCGGTTCTACGCAAACTAGTCTCTTAGTTTTAGAGCTATCAAGTTGAAACTTTGCACACATCCTTCTTTGGTTTGCAGGCAGTATATAAGTCGGAACGACCGGGATCGGTCAACTATATCCGATAGCTACTATCCTATAGCCCCAAGATGCTTGGAACTGTTTCCAACACCTTTATTAGAAAATTGAATCGATGGTAAAATTCTTATAAGAATCGGCCAACTATATACAATCCGATATATATAGTCATGGGCAAAAGTGGATTGTGCCTTTAAATTTTTTTAAATTTTAAGGTTTTCAAAATTTGCTACAAAAACCAATTTATTTTCCAATCAATTGTATCATTTTTACAAAAAAGCGACTTCACAAGTTTTCAATTTTATTTTACTTAATTATGGACAGAAAAAGATACAAATCAACAGAATTTCCAACCCGCAAGATACATAGTTTTGCTTTAATAAAATTTTTTTTATTAATCGGAGCCTCGGTGTCGTGCTGATGAGTCATTGTGCAATGGCACCACCTCCTAAACTAATTACGCAGTTGCAGCTCCATTTTTTAGCATTTGCATGCATATAATCGCTACCAGACCAAATTCGCGATAATTCCAAGAATGTACACGTACACTTGTATACCATCTTTTGTATCTGTCGTAGGCTTCGAATGACCAATCAGAGGGAGTTAAAATCACCCCATTTATTGTTCTCATACCTCATACCGTTGTAATTGGCCCACCTATGGGTTATTCGAAAAGTCGGATCGATGAATCGATGATCTCATCGTCTAAATCTTGGAAGTCTTTGTCTTGAAATAAATGCAATAGTCAAGCTTCTCTATAGGGTTAGGGATATCCAATAATATGCCTATGTACACATTTACATACATACAGTACAGTATGTACTAACTAAACTATCCTACTTAAACTAACATAAATATCGTTTTTAAAAGGCTGATCTGTTCCAGATATATACTTTCTTTGCCCCCCCACCAAACACTTCTACATATATCTTAAAGTCTGTTTAATTGTTGAATCAAAAGCATTAGTATTGTTCTTAGCTCTTATCTTTTCAAGGTTACATTTTTGATTGTACGCCGTTTTAGACCAAGATGGCGAAAATATTTATGTATTTTTGCAACGGATATATATTTTTATATTTCCGTAAATGGCCATCTTTTTCATTGTTCGATTTGACGCGTGTCTCATGCAGTACAAAGGTTATTGCTACTTACCCAATAGGTTTGTGTAGATATTGAAACAAGTCGCCGGTTCCGAGAGAGGCCCACAGCTGATTCATGACCCGAATTCCAATAGCACGTGTATCTAGCCGGCAATTGCAAGTTTACTCATACACATACAACATTTTGTACCTATACTATATAATAAAAATATGTATTATATATTTTTATTCATTGATTTTTCCTTAAAATATCGTTTATTTAATTTTACATTATTTAATTGTTATGTTTTACCGGGGAAAACATTGTCACGGTCATATTATTTTGTTTATTGTGAAATTCAATAAGAATGATCTGCAAAAAATTGAGAGAGAGAGAGAGAGAGAGATCCATACGTGTAGAATAGTGTGCCCCCTCACAAATACCTGCACATCGGATGCTCGATTTTGCGCGTCCTCTCATTCTCTCATTTCCGCTATGAGCAGCGGGTGCCAAAAAGAGATAGCTGACTTACCGGTGTCTCACAAATACGGGAGCACTTGTATTCGACTCCCCCAGTCTCACACATACACGCATAATCATAACTCTTTGCAAAAATGCATCACGTATACGCAGCGTTGCGGGTTCAATTTTGTTAAATTTATTTAGTTTGTTTGAAAACGAAATGGGTTACCTTTAGAAGTAGTTTCCAATAGTTTAAAATTTTTTTTGTTTTTTATATTTTATTTATTTTAATTATTTTCAAAAAACCGATTGTTGCACTTTTCTGATAAATTTTTTCTGCGGGATCTAATGGTCAGCCCTTGCTCAAGAAACGCATTCAAGTCAACTGCCAAATAAGGGTAAATGTTTTCTTCGTTCTTCGGGAAGCTTCTCCGTTCTGGTGAAATTAATGTGACACTGGTGTTAGTGCATTCTAAACGGTTAACTTATTTTCGACGGCCTATTGGCGGTCAAAAATCTATGTAATTGGCAGAAGGAATAATTCGTTTGCGCACAGACTCACAGATACAAAGATACAATATTCATCCATGTATAGTGAGCAGAGAGAGTAGCTTCTCGCTCTCCCCACCGGCCTTAGCGCATGTGTGTGAGCGAGATGGCACGATGTCGCGCTCACTTGTTGCGCAGTCAGCTGTTGTTGTAGGGCAGGCTCTTGGAGGCTATGAATTACAGTGGCCCTCTAAGTCTCTCACAGTCCGTTTGAAGCCGTTGCCGCGTTAAGAAGTGCATCTTCAAATCAAATCAAAGCGGATAAACCAAATTGATAGCTCTGCGGAACAACCTGCGGAAGGTGAATATTTTCTGCTAAAAACATACATATAAATTCTATAAAATATTTTTTCATTCGAATTTTTTTCTATTTCCATTTGTTTCTTCCATTATATAGATGTTTTTTTTTACTTTGTATTCATATGCATTTATGTTCTGTATCTTAACATCCCCTAACTTGGCTGACACACAAACACGCACATTCGTATGAGAACTCGAGCACGATCGTTCTTGTTCACATTTCCTACGTGTTTGTTGTTGGCAGTCAGCCGGTGGGGCGAGTGCGTCATACTGATATCGGCAAATAATTTTTTTTTATTAAAATTTGTTTGAGGGAAAACTGAATGGGGTGTCGAATTTTCCAAATCGTAGAAAGGTTAATTTTATTTAAGTCTAGGATTCTAGAGAGATTATTTTAAAATAATATTATTTAAAATAATAATATTTAAAATAATAATAAAAAAAATATAGGTATATCTATTTTTAAAAAAAAAATATTTATTAATATTCACATTAAATTTTGCATAGGAATTAAAATTTTTGTTTAGCAATTATAAAGACTGCATTTGGCATACATGGTAAAATCATTTCTTATTTAAGCCAGCAAGAAACATTTTCCTCAATATTTTTATTTCCCTAATCCTTTTCCTTTCGTGTTTTTTATTTTCTTGTCGCAGTTTCTCTTTTCGTTGGTGGTGTTTCACAACAAATGGTGGTGTGTAGTTCCGAAAACAAACTACATGCGATTCATACAAGCGTGTAGAAAAAGTGTAGCGTGTAAAGTAGATCGGGTCGAGTAAAATTAGCGAGTGGCAACACCGTTTACCGAAATATGGCGTCGAGTAGCGTGTTTAAGTAAAGTAAATAGAGTGTAGATAACAGTTGTGTAAATAACTGCGTATAATTTGACACAGAGTACAAATATTTAAAACTGATTGTTTTAACTAAATACAAATTTTAAACATTTGGTTACAATCGAAAGAAATTAAACTATTAAGGCCAAAAAAATCTTTCTCCAAAAAAAAAATAAATAAATTGGGTACCTAGAATTAAATAAATTTTAACACACACTCATCTATTAATTTTAAAATTTAAAAATTCTTTTACTAATAATGCTTTTTCTTTTCCACAGAATACCTGCAAGATATAGAAGCATCGTCATCGACGTGCCCCAGCGAAAACGGAAAGGAGATTTTTACTGAAACGGATATTCTTGACTTTGATATAAACATGTTTGCCGGGGATCAACTTGAACTTCTTGAGGAGAAGAAGATGGATCCCTTTAACTCGGCGATGGACGAGATGAACAACGACAACGTATACGATGACTCACAAATAATGGAGGACTTCCAGCAGCTGGCTGGCGAGGAGGAGACTCTGGATATGGCGGAAATGTGCGGCGTTGACTTCAATAACGTGGAGCTCGACCTCGCCAGCTTTCTCACCAGTTCCCAGGACCCCATGCTAGGCACCTGCTTTTCCCAATCCCAGCCCACCGCATCCACATCCACATTCAGCCAGACCAAGTACATCACGGAGGAGCCCCTGATCTCCGAGGAGACCAGCTACTCTAGCAGCCACTATGGCTGCAGCCAAGAGTCGCTCGGCTTCGGCCTGGAGGAGGACGTCAAGCCCAGTGGCAGCAGCAATGCTATTGCTTGCGGTGACGTCGCCGTGGCCATCCCTGTACACATCCCCATCGGTGTTAAGCGCTCGGCCCCGGCGGTCGAGTCGGTTGCCCAAAAGCGCAGCCGGCTGGTACTCAAGATCAGCCAAGAATCCAGCCAATCAGTGGCCATCAACACCCCTGAAATCATCGATCAACTTTTGAACCTTGATTCGGTAAGTCAATATTTAAAGAAGGCATATTCGACATGTACTAATCAGGATATTGTTTGCACCTTACAGATGGAGACCGCCATCCCGAGCAACAATACCAATTCCACCTTCACCACCCTAACCAGCACCAGCATCAGCCATGAAAACATCATTGAGGATCTGCGCAGCGCCGAAGAGGACACCACCACCGACTTCTCGGCGCCCAACACCCCGCACAGCAACTACTCAGCGGGCTCCAGCAGCGTGGCGCCCACCTGCCACTCCGGTTTCGGTGGGATCCTCACTGCCCCAGCGTCACCTGCCTTCTCCGTAGCCAGCACCTCCCAGTTCAGCATATCAGCCACCGGCAACAGCGGCAAGCGGAAACGCGGCCGCCCTGCCAAGGAGCATGCCGACGGACCCGATCCGGAGCTGATGTCGCGCATGAGCAGCGATGAGCTGAAGGCCTACCAGGACAGGATCAAGAACAACGAGGCCAGCCGCATCTCGCGCCGGAAGACGAAGAAGCGCGAGGAGGAGGAGAAGCAGGCGGAGGACGAGCTGTTGGCCGAGAATCAGCAGCTGCTCGAAGACCGTGCCCGGGTAATGATGGCGGAACGCAAGTTCAAGAAGTACCTGATGGAGCGCCAGCGAAAGAACAGCACCTACACAGTCAAGAAGGAGCAGCACTGAGATTCTCACCAGCCATGTAGCCATATAAGATAGATCAACTGTCGTTACACACCACTACTACCAATTGTCGCATATTGCGGTGCATAGCCTTAGTCTGAGGACACATACCCCTCGTCATCCATTCGTTAGTCATCTAAGTTGTCGTTGTAGAAGTCGAGAAGAAAATCCAATTTCCATTACGTGGAGATCAATCCTGCGCGATTGATGTAAAAAAACACAAAAACATTTTTAGCCACGTTCTAGGCATAGAAAGAAGGGCGCCTTATTGAGCGCGAGACGTTTAACTTTAATTGTATTTTTTATTATGTTTGAAAAACTTGAGAAAATTTTTACATATTTTTGTACCCAACTTGTATGTTTCGTCCTAAGTGTACTATCAGAAAAAACAAGAAAAGCACACAAAAAAAAACTTATGTAATGATTACGATTTTGTATTGTTTTAACCCCATATTGAAAACAAAAAAAGTTATAAAAATGTCAACAAAAAAATTATATTTGTTAAGGAACATTGATATGAATATATCATATAACTGTAATCGTTTTAATAAAAGCATGTTCCAATGAGCATGATAAAATCAAAAAATCAAACGCTACTTTTTCTTTAAAATTGTATTATATTTTAAACTTTAAACCATATCCATATACAGGCCAATTTTATAAAAAATATTTTTTTCGTCATATTAACGATTACATTGCACCAACACTTCAAATTTTGATCAGCGGCCGAGTGAAATTAACTAGGGGTTAGACTCTTTTGGAATTTGGGTATTGCCGATCAGCACAAATGAGGATAGATGAGGTGGCACGACAAGAGCTTCGCAATTCGAGATTCAGCCGATTGTGCGTGTCTGATTTGAGGCAATTACCCCACCACATTGTCTTTCCAAGGGTGCTATGGGGGCAGTGCAATTTGCTAGATTTTCGTCGCGTGTGGTGGCAGTAAATTGCTGTCGCTGCTGGGTAAATATTTGAAGTATCATCGCGCCGATCTCAGGGAGTGGAGGATTACGTCGAATGCTCCTTGTCGCCATAGTTGTAGTGCAGGAACCGCAGACCCTGAATTGATTGCGCAGTAGCATTCGTAGCATGGCAGGCAAAGAGCAGCCAGTTTCGGGGCTGGACCTTGTAGGCGAACCGCATAAATACGCACGAGTACAGGGTCAGTGCTGAAAGGGGAAAATAATAAAATATTAGAATCTGGGGACTAAAGTATTGCTGCACATGTTCATTGTTCTCCGTCCGTTCTTATCGGCAGCCGTTTCGACAGTTTCCGTATCTGGCTTATCAGGCACTAGTCGGGAGTGATTTGCTTTAAAACCATATCATAGAGGCTTTGATTACGACATCTCAGACGGAAACTTTCGATGCTAGCGCCACTTTTTCAGGTTGATTTTTGGAGATATACCTACCTAGGGTCATTTTTCCCGAAATAAACTTGGGACTCTTCTGTGTGTCGGCCAAAGCAGCCAGTGGAATTCCCCAATTGGCCGCCGGTCCCCAGAAATGAGTGCTGTGGGTTCATAAAAAGTTTTTATTTATTTAATTATGGAAAACAAAGCTTCCACGTACCTGAGGAAGTAATCCCTCCACTCTTTGCTGGCCACAGAGGACATTCCCCGCCGTATCGACATGATGCTTTATTCGCTTCTAATTGAACCAAATCCAACAGGAATATTAATTAAGAGGGCGACAACACCTGCCGGAATAATTTAGATTAGATTGTCTGTCGCTCAACAAATCCAAAAAAAAATCCCCTCAAGGTCTTACAGGTTGTTTGTGTTGTCCAGCTGTTGTTTTGTTGTTTCTATTACTGCGGTGCCACTTCAACACTGGCAAACCTTGATCCGAAAAGAGAGGAATTTTTAATTTTAATAAAAGGTTGCCCTATAAAAAGGTCGCAAAATTTTTATATATTTTGAAGATTTTGATTTGTTTATGTGTTGGGCCTGACACTCACAAAGTTATATAAATTTTGTGAAACGAGAAATACGCAATAGGGTTGTGGATAATGTATCGAAACATCAATTTATCGATATGCGTTGTAAAAAAATTATATATTTTTATCCTGATATGGTTTTTACACGAAAATTAAAAAAAAAAGTTTATTTTGGTACTTAAAGATATATTAAAGATTTTATTTTGGCAAACTCCGAATTAGTTCCTTACGCTATTTGAATTTTTTCGTTACGTTAATTTGCCGCGTTGGCGCCTTAAAATAATCGATAGCTGTGCTGTCGATAGGAGCATGAACGGCCACACTCAACCATGTGTTCAAATTCGTCAAAATTCAAAAAAGGCGTTACTTTTTCGTTCAGATTTAGTTTTGATTTTTATTAAATTTCTTAACAGTATTTTATATATAAAGTTATAAACATTGATGCGAGAACAAATATAAGTCAATAAGCAGGAGATTCTTTTTTTTTAATTTTAAAAACATTTGTGTTGTTACATTTAGGGTCCTGCAAAAAGTCAGGGGCTGGAACAAAAGTCTAATTTTTATCAAAAAATAATTTATTATGAATGGAAATCGTATATTAATAATATTTTATGCATATATGTATGATGCATGATATGAATATGATATAGTACGTAAAATGCAAAGGAGGTTGTCCCCGTGATCATTAAAATGTATTCTAAGGGATGAAACTAATTCCTTTAAGTTTGTATCTGATTGGAAAGTATTTCGCATATAACTTTAGGAGGGAATTCAAAAACGCACTCCTTGATTTGCATACTAAGCTGGCCAATTAAACGTAATTGTAATGTGCATTTAGAACACATTTGCTGAAGTGCGGCGCCACCGTTTTCAAGTGTTTAATCCACCACGCGAATCCGCTGGGCGCTCTTGAACGCCGGACAAAGAGAATTGGGGACTATGGTTTCTGCGCCGATGTCCTGCGCCGTCGCTTCAAGTCCTTGGCCGCTGTGACAGCAGCAGTAGCAGCATCAGCAGCAGCATCAGCATCCGAGTCGCCCCGAGGACCACAACTCCGGCTCCAGCTCAGTGTGAATTTGCGACTCGAGAGCGACGGCGGCTCAAAGGGACTTGGCTCGGTAACTGCTCCCAATTCGACAAAAACAAAAACAACAACAATAACGGCAAACAGCAGAGCTAAAGTAGCGGAATAGGCAAATGGAAATGGTCATGCTAGCTGTCGCTGCCTCAGCCAGCATGTAATCCCCGTGTGCGTGTGGCTGTGTGTGTTGGTGTGCGTGCGTGCGAGTGTTTATGTGTGGTCAGTGTGCCATTTTGGGAGCATTTTCCATTTTCCATGTGCGGTCTACCAAGTATCAAATGAAATAACGAGAAAAGGCTTAAAAACAAAGAAAGAATTTTCCCAATGAAAAAAAAACACACGAGTACAAAAATTAGCCCCAGCATGTCATCATTTTCCGCTTACTTCCCCGCCGGAAAACCAGAAAAATCAATCCCCGAAAAATGTGGGAGTAGTGCTTTTTGTTTGGTATTTAGATACCTCCCCCACATTTAGATGCTATTAGAAAAAGCGTGAAATTTTTTTGTAGAATATTTTGTAGAATCCAAAATAAGAAATCAAGTGAACCACACGCAAAAAAAACACTTTTCTTAGCGAGAATAAAAAAGAAAAACATTTAAGAGAAAAGGCGAATGAGCCGCTCCCAAAAAATCCCAAATTACCAACAACAACAAGAGCAGAAGACAAGAAGAAGAATGTGGCCACAAAGAAAGAGCAACCACAACAACAGACAAAGAAACAGGAATAAAAGTCCTTAAAACAAAAATTATTTAAATATATAGAAGTTTTAGAAAAGGAGTTTCTTAAAATATACACTAAACAATTTAAATTTGTGTTTTTTAATGAATATTTTTATTTTTATTAAAAAAATAACTTAAATAGGTTTTTTTTTTGTTTATTTTGTTTCTATGTCGTTTCTTAAAGTCATAATTCTGCATTAATTTAAAATACTACATATATAATGTGATTAAATACTGGAATATTAATAAAATAAAGACAAATTAGAGATACAAGAATAAAATAATTGTATTTATGCACATATAGAATATATGTAAGACGACCTAGTTCCCTTGAAGGTCTTTGTCATTAGCTGGACCTGCTTTTCTGGCCAATAGTAATTACTCGCTCCTGGTGGTGCAGCGCAAAAGTGTCCCCAAATGTAACGGCTCAATTGAATAAGTGGCAAATAGAGCAAATAGCTCCTCACTTAAGCGCACTAATCCGGGGCGACTAGTTAAAGTGTCCGAGTCCTAAACTAAATCTGTTCACTTGTTTGCTGTTGATTCAATCAAACGAACACAAACACAAAGACAAACACACACTGACACCAACAATGCCCAAACACACACACAATGCCAAGTATCTCAATGCAAATTGAGTTTATTGTTCGGTCAATTGAGGAAAATTTGCTTAGACTTTGCTTAGGTGCTGCTTGGCACTCGTAAGACATTTTACGGCCCGCCAGCAGATGAGGTGATTTGCTTTTAGTTGGTCGGTCGAGTTGGCCGTGCGGAGGACATTTTCAAATCCGATCCAAATAATCAAGTGCGAAATCCTTTAATTCCCCACCCCCCGCCCAAACAGGAAAGTGTCTCGAGTGCGAACAAACAAAAGCCCAAAGAGTGCAAAGAGTTGAGTTTAAATTTGTTAACAAGCTGGATAAATAAAATTCGAAAATAAGCACAAGTGTGTTCAGCAAGAAAACAGCAGCTTCACAGGATCGCTACAGGACTCGACCGAGCAGGAGACAAGGAGCCAGACTGCAGCCTAGCCCAGTACACATACACAGTCTACACAGGATAAGGATACAGCCGCAGATGCAGCCCTAAGTAAGTACGGGACTAACTACAATTAGCATTTGCATAGCCAAGTCAGTCAGCTTTTCCGTCCAAAAGGGCGTGTGTTGTATCTTTGTCTCTCAGCATCTCTTTTCTATATATATATATATGGGTGTGCGTGTGAGTGTGTGAGTGCTTGGCACTTTCTCTCCTTCGCATTTTTGTTGTTGTTTTTGCCTTTGGCGTTTTTCATTGATGTTGATGGCCTGGTACATCATCAACTTGCTGCTCGGCTGCGCCTCTTTACTTTGTGTGTAATAAAATTGATGATAAAATAAAAATGGATAATGGGCGATTTTCGGTCTTCGTCTTCGGTCTGAGAGCTCCCCGCCATCGGGAGAGAGCGCCTTCCACCAGCGAGAAGTCAAGAGTCTGTTGTTTACCGTCTCTCACTTTTCACTTTTGTGGTAATTCGCCAATACACACGCACACACCAACATACACCCACTGCCATTCTCTTTTGTCTCTTTTGCTTTCTAAACTTCCCACATTAAAATCCTTCTCTTTAATACTCTCTCTCTCTCTTTGTGTGGCGGTGTGCTTGTGTGGGTAGCGCCTGTGGGGGCAAGACGGTGGGTGGTGGGTGGAGGATGATGGGCGTGGGCGTGGGCGTGGGTGCGAGTGGTGGGGGTGCATCCTGTGGCTGATAAGAGCGCTGCACAGTTGTTAATGGGTTTGGTAGCTGGAAGATGGCGATGACTCGCCTTAAAATTGCAACATTTTAATCGCGAAGGAGCGGAAAGCAGATAAAAGATAAACATGATACACGCGACACTTTCACAAAAAAACTTAAATAATGTTTGTAATAAGAGTTTTTATAAGAAGTTGATACGTGACATTTCATTTTTATTTAACAGTATTAAAATTGGATTAATATTAATATTATTTTATTTCTACATAAAAAATTAAATGTTACCCTGAATTATTTATGAAATTATCGAATAGAAGAGAAGCCAGTTCGTTATATTTTTTAGCTTCAAATTTAAATTAGGTTCTTTAATTTATTGTCTCAGTTTTTAGAACATTTTCTGCCTTTACTCCATCTTGAGATATATTTTTTAAATTTACGCATTAAAGGTTTTTAAATTATTGCCCAAAATAATATACTTCCCTCCAGCAAGTCCCTCTTTGTGGCAAAAACTTGATGCTCATTATAACGAATAGATTGTGTAGTTGCTATTTAATAAGGGAGATACATAGGTTAAGATAAATACGTGGAATTACTAAGGGATTGGGGCCGGGGGGGATTTGCGCTCCGGGCCGAGCTCGTCAGGTCCTGTGCCTAGGACATTAAGGGAGCACACGTTTCGTCTGGGCCTGGGCCTGGGCCTGGGCCTGGGCCTGGGCCTGGGCCTGGGCCTGGGCCTGGGCCTGGCATAATTTGGCCGTCGTATCGTATTTAGCCGGGTTAATTACCGAACATTGTGTTGATGGCTTAAGCGTTTCATGGGGCGCCATAATGTGGTCGGCGTGTCCTGGAGGAGCTTTTTAAAACGTTGCCAATTGTTGTCCTGCGCGGCATTGTTGTTGCTGCTGGCAATTGCAGAGCAAGAAGCCCGCAATGGTTTCTTGGCCGCATTGAGACTTCCTCCTCGACGCCGTGGAAATGACTGCGATAAGGTTAAATATTTAATAGGTTTTCCGGTTTCCTTAACTCTTCCTCTCCTTTTGAATAATTTCTCCAGCGACAACTGTCTGTCTCTCCTTCAGTCAGTCCGTCAGTCAGTCTATTTGTCTGACTGCCTGTCTCCGTCTCTCTTTGCTCCTTATTTTCTGTCTCTGTCATTGCTGCGACACACTTTGGGAAACTTTTGCAGCTGTCTTGTCTTTTGTTTTTTGTTTTCCCCTTGACTATTGGTAGGGAGGGCAGCATTTTAGAAATAAATTAAAATTTCATTTAAGTGCCTTTCAGCTGAAAACTTTCTTAATTACAAATGTTTTGTTGTCTGTTTCCGGCCATGTCCTTGCTCTCCACGATCACCCAGATGCCTGTCAATCGATGGGCGTTAAATGCCTTTTATTCTGACTATTTTTTTTCGATGGGCCATTCGTATGGGCCATTCAAGGTTGATCTGGGGCCCATTACGTTGTCGTGTTTCAATCTGTTAAATGTGTCAAGGTGGCTTCGCTTGTGGTGGTTGTCGGCGAAACGCCTGAGGATATGCAGCAGCATTTTGGGCCAAAACCGCACTTGAGATAAATTGCCTGCAAATGGCCCGGTCTGGCTTGGCCTGGTCTCATATTAAAATACCCGAGAATAGAGACAAAGGACTCGCTGACATCTCTTAGTCATGGGCCAGGTGCTCCCACTCCCCCCCCTCCCCGACTGACATGCAAAAATAATCAAGCGCAAATGGCACAGCATCCCGCAGCAACAAGCCATGCACTCAGCCCACACAGACCCACACATATTCACATGTAGGTAGAACCAGAAAACCAGAAAAACAAAAAGCAAAAAGAAAACATACCAACTGACAAACACACTAGGGAAATGGGGAAAGAAAGAACTTTTGGAGCGCTCTTCGCATGCACTTAGAGGAAAACGACGGCACCAGCAGCGTCCACAACAAAGAGCAGTGGAAACAACGGGTCGGGTAATGACAGCGGCACCATCCCAACAACAGAAACAACAGCAACAATGGGCAACAGCCACCAACGCTGGCCACGCCCCTCACATGCTGGCTTGTCTGGCTGCCACTGGCGATTCAGGGATTCATTCATCCATTCATGCGCTCTGGACGAGGACGAGGACAAGGAGGACGACGTCGCCGGATGTGGGAGTGTGGGAGTCTCACTAGGGGGTGTCTTGCACAGAGAAAAGTTTTGAAACTGCACTTTCCTCTATTATGTTACAAACTTTACCATGTTTTAGTCATAATTTGAATACTTTATTATCTAAGGTTATAAATTAAATACAAAATATTTATTTGTTTATTTAAACAAAGTATTATTTGGAGAAAATATTAAGTAGGTTTTCAAAAACAAAACCTTTCCGAGACTGGCAGATCAAAGACTACCACAGAGTGAAGTGGTATCTGTGAAGTGGAATCTGAAACACTCATAGTCCAAAAACAGTATACCCAATTAATACATTATTAAACTAAATAGATTTCTTTCCGTGTAAGGCTTGCATCTTTGCCACATCGTTGTTGCCACTGATGATGCTGGCTCTGCTGCTGAGCTTGTTGTTTTTCTTTTGCTTGGAGAACACACTTAAGTGGTCGTTTAGAGTGTACCGCGCTGTTGTTGCTTGTTTATGAATAAAAAATAGTTTATTTGCAAAACGTTTAGCCCAAAAGGGTGCGTTGGACGGAGGAAGTGGAGAGGTGCAAGGAGGGGCCGGCGGTGGTCAATTAGAGAGTTTCATCGAGTTAAGCTTCCGTTGCTCGCTAATGGACCAGAATCCTTGGGTCTAAGGAGCTGCTTCATAATTGAAAAACTTTTCAATAAGGCATACAGTATAATGTGAGGTCTCTAAGCCATAATGTGACATCTGTGGGGGTGGGGGAGGGTGTGTGTGTGTCTGCGGCAATTTCAATTGGCAACCTCAGGCTGCAGTAAGCGCACCCATGAGTGCCATAAGCATGCGTCCAAAGATAATTGTTACGTCATTAAGTGACTGCCAGTAAAAGGCTCAGAACAGCAAACAAAATAAATAAATAAAAGACAATCACACACGCACACACACACACACAAAAGTGACACACAAACCGAACACTCATACGCACTGTGGGCTTGGTAAGCAGAAATTATCGTTGCCTACTTTTGTGCGCAGTTCACAATTAAATACATTGGCAGCGACATATGCGGCAAACCGTAAACAACAAGCCAGCCCAAAAACAGGAAAAAAAAAAAACAGAAAAGATTCCCCAAAAAAAGGGCGGCTCAGCATTGGAGAGGAAAATATAAGTGGAAACGGAAAATCCTTTCTCTGCGTGTCTATCCCAGCGACTCTTATTCATTGTTGAACGCCACCAGGCGCAGGCGTGCTCTCTCTCTCTCTCTCTCTCTGTTGCTCACATACACTCTCTTACCCGCTCACACACACACTGGGACAACAGTCACCCACACATGGAAAGGCACAAAGAACGGTAGGCAATGTCAATGTAACTTTTATCCAGCTGCCGCTTCACTGGTTTCCTTTGGCTGCAGCCAGCTCTGGATGCTCGACGGGATTGTGTCCTGTGTGTTAGGGTGTGTGTTTATGCTCTGATTTGAATGCCACTGATAAGGCGGCATTACGCATTAGGGGCGGCGGCGGTGGAGCTGTTTTTTGCATTATAATTTGATCTTGGCCACAATGGCTCTTCTAAAGTATGCTACTCTCACTTCATGGGCATAGAAATATGAAATAGGATTTTGGCACTTACAGTTCATTTTTACATACTCTTTTTATACCCGGTACTCGTAGGGTACTCAAGGGTATATTATATTTGTGTCAATGTACATAACAATAAAAAGAAATCATTATTTTCCCGTAAAGTATATGTGTTCTAGTTCTAGAATATGATCTAGAATCTAGACCCTTCTAACTGTATGAACGCGTGGATCTGAGAGACTAGAAGAAAAGCCTGCAGCTCGCTATAAGATGCCTGTAATGAATCCTTTCCTATCCTATGTGGACTCCTATAATTCCCAAGAAGTACTACATTTTTTTAAACCTCTTCCGCTTTAAAGAATGCATCTCTTTTTAGCGTCAGTGTAGTCAAATATATGTATTTTAAGAGAACTTATAGCCATTCTATATAGCCTATTCTATAGCATTCAGTTTTCTTTCAGTGGCTTTTTTCAAAGCAGCCAAAAGTATTCCAAAACGTGGTACCGGGTATCATACCCGTTTTTTACCCGTTTTTTAATGAGTTTGACTAATACAATATTCGAAATATCAAATGTAATTAGCCAAAGAGTTCCAAAGGTAAGCCTTTGTCCAAGAACAAATCATCCATCCTACCTTCTGATTGATTTAATTCTGTCATTGTTCTTTTAATTAATCTAGGGTATTATTTCTGTTTAACTCTTTTCTCGCCGTGTCCCAATAGTTGTAGATTGCGAGTGAGCTTGCCTTTGGGCGCGCAACTTTACAATTGACTTTTAACGATACGACTGCCACACACACACTGGCACACGCGGCACTCCCAACAAGACAAACTTGTGTGTGCGAATTTATGTGTTATCATTTATTGTGTCTTTTGTGTGAAAACGTGCGCTTGGCACAGATAGAAGCCGATATAGCCCAGCCACGCCCAAAAGAAGCCGCACCGCCCCATGCCAGCGCCATTTTGTGATAATATGCTGCGCCTTTTGTTTTCGCAGCAATAAAAATTGGTTGTAATTTAGTTGCCTCCCTATTCCTGTGCGCCTCTGTTTTTGTATCTGTATCTGTGCTTGTATCTGTATCTGTATCTGGTTGTGTGCTTTGTTGTGATTGATACGGAGCCTGTGGGAGGGCTTTGTTTGCTTTCTGGCCCCGTTTTCCTTTGCCATTTCCTTTGGCATTCGGTTTTTCTACTAGCTTTCCAATTAACTTTCGTTGATGCGTGTTTCATTTTAATGCCATTTGCGGTTCAACTATTTGTATGCCACACTCTGCGGCCGGTCGCAATTTGCATAGTCATAGGCCAATTATGGACACATATACACGAGTGTACGTGAGCCGCATAATTGGCATTCGTACGGGGAAAGTCGGAGCTAATGTTTTATGGATTACTGCACGTGGAGCACACGTAGCCGGGAATGCACTGCCCGAGTCCCATCAAAATTGCAAATACATAATTGATGATGTTTGAAGGCAGTAGCGGCACAAAATAAACAAAAAATATTATATAATACAATCCTTCCTGGGAGAGACTTTCTAGCATTCTGAAAGAGTAATTTTGAGGCTGCATTTTAATAGAAATTTAATTTATATTCTAATATCCCTCTTGGCCGTCTTTGTAATTATTCAGAGCCCAACATCCGCTTAAAATATGATTTCCTACGAGTGCAATTACTTATGAAAAACACCGGCTTAGAACTCTGTAACCTCATTCCCGCTTTCTATGGCTTTCGTTGCAGCGCCGAGAAGAGAATCTCGTCATCGTCGCCCAGCTGAAGCAATTAACTGAAAATGTAGCCGGGGAGAGAACATGGCCCAACTGGAACACCAAATGCCATGCGATGCAACTAGCATAAACGTGAGTACAGAAACAAAAACCAAGAAAATGCTAAAATGCGAAAATGTGAATGCGAACGCGAACGCGGAATGTAAAACCACTCCACTCCAGCACCATTGAAGGAATGTGGAACTAAAATTGGGTCTGGGTGTCGCGGCTAATTGCTCGAGTCGGGATCTTGGCTTTTGTAAGTTTCCGTTCTACGTTCTTCGTTCTAGGTCCTTCGTCCTCGTTCCTGGCATTTCATTTGCTTTCAATTTGGCTGCCATCTAATTGCTTGGCACTAATTTGGCGTCGCACATTTCATTTGCAGTCTGTCCGCCCCCCGTCCGTCCGCCCGTCCGTTCGTTCGTCCTGTCCCGGACATTATTAAAGTTTCCACTTGGCAGCGGCCCATTGTGCTCGCTTTTCCACTCTTCCGCCGCCACTAATCAACTGATATGAAATGCAGCTCAGACTTGCCAAATAGCCGGAGGACTCGCAGAGACTCATAGAGAAAAAACCTTATTGAATCGTCAGCAAATAGATTCTTGGCACAAAGGAATTGGCCATATTTGCCTGGCCCAAAAATGGTAATTTGATGGCCGAAATGGCAGGAGCGGCAGTGCATCGATCCAAGCGCCAACAACCAGATTGATTTATAGGCACCTTTGGGCTGCTTTACTTTGATTGTGTAATCCCATGAATCAGAGTGTTTAATCATCGAATCCTGACGAATCCCGACAATGGCTCACTGCCATAGTTTACTCTCAACCAGGCAGGATTAAAAGTCCTGTGGAAGCCATCAGGAAATATCATTTTCGTGTCATCTCCTAGTGCCTTACATTTTTAAGCTGGAATTGGATTTGATTTTTAATATCCTTGTGCCCTGCCGTGTCAATCCCTGTATATGTACGTGTGTATGTGCCTTGGCCAAAATCAGTTTTACAACTTTTATGTGAATCCTTCACCTGCTTTATTGTTGGCATTGTCGTCCTCCTTTGCCGTCGTCGCTGTTGCCTCTGCAGGAGTATAAAAAGCCGTGTAACATTACCGGGGACAACGGCAAAATGGCAATGACAGCGGCAACAACAGCGCCGATAGTTAAACTCAAGCGGGCTCCCAAGTACAAGATTGTTAGCATAGCACAGGACCCAGCAGGAGCGAGGACAACGCTGAGCAGCGGCACAAAGCCAAACACAAATGCACAACATTCTTTACTGGCTGCACTGTCAGAAACCAAAGGAAATTTTTACTTTAGAAATTCTAGACTAAAAACTAGTTATCTTTTGGCTTTCTGTGACAATCCTTTGCCAAAGGATTTCATACATAAAAAAAAACCATTTCCCTCAGTATTTATTCAATTTTTGTTAGAGTGTACTGTGATAAAGATGGGAACGTATAGCTTAGTCCGCTGGGCATCATGTTGGCCAGGCGCAATGAGGATGGCAAATGCGGTGGCCTCGACTCCTGCGGCTCCTTTCGGATCCTTTTAGGTGATGGTTGCTGCATCTGAAATGTGGGGAAATGATGCATTTAATCGAGACGAGGCGGAGAGGCGGTCTAGGGACTAGAGACCAACAAACGAGGGTGCGGCACCTGGGCGTGGTAACACCCGTCCTGGAAGTTGACACAAAAGCATTGGCCACCTCTTCGGCGTTGCAGGTAGCAGGATTCAGTCTGCTGCAGGTTGGGTTGTGTTATGCGGTAACGAGTCCAGGGGCGTATGCTTTGCATGTGACACACGCCCCCAACGTGCCATGGATACCTGAACATGAGGAAGCCGTGCAGCTTCCAGACACTGCAAACAAAAACCGCAGGAAACGAAAGAGAAAACATTTTGACTATTTTCCTAAATTGCAATGAGGAAGTTGCAATGGGGACTGGAAAATATCCTATTTTTAATATGTTGACAGGAGTCTTTGACAAAAATTACCTCAAAGGTCTCATCATCATCATCAGGAAAAGCTATTTGGGTTTCAGTGCATACTACGAGGCATGGTTCGACCTTTCCGGGCGAGAAGCATTTCTTCTGAAAGGTTTTGGGTATTCCCTTTCATATCGCACGACACGTAGACTCGTAATAAATTTGGAATTATGTGCACATTTCGTGCCACAGGCTGAAGGCCAAGCAATTTGCAACCTGCACTTTGATAATTTATGTTGCAGGCGCGGTGGCATCGGTAGCCAGCAGCATATATCACTCCTGCCCTCCTGTCTGTCCTTTGCTGAGGAATCCGGTGTCAACCAGCCGGCGGGGGAATAGTGCCAACTGCTATTCTCTTTCCTTTCATTTTTCAATTTTCACGAATGCTTGGCACAAAGGACATGGTGTCAGGATGGAATGGATTGATTATGCCGACTGTCAAGGACAGACAAGCACACAGGACATGCACACAAGCCCATATGTCACTTGCACACTTGTCTTTACGGGGCTTCAGTTTCATTTTCAATTGGACACCGCCTGTCATACGCTCTGTCAGCTGACCAAGGACGAAATAAAAAACAATGAAACCAGGATGCGTAGGGAATCGAAATTATAGGCAGCTTTTCGCCCTAATCGCCCGCACAAATCGATGCTCAATGGGAGTGACACTGACGCCGCAACACAGCTCATTAGGGGGCTTCATCTATCATTCGTTGCCACATTGCATGTGCCACTTGCCGCTTGTCCGGCAGCTGCTGCAACAGACAGCTGCAATCGATATGTATTTGGCTCTTGATTTGCCATTTGATTTACCGATTGCTCTGGGGCTCGGTGAAGTTTTGTGTTTGTTTCATTAGCCTGACAGGTAGCTGCCAAAGGGTGCCAATTAGGACAATCGCCTTGCTCGTTTTAAGGGACATTTCACATAAACGAATGATTTATCAAATAGTTTTGTGCCTATTCCGATCATTCAGCTGTCAATTAATTAATTGCCCGGGGTTCGAAATACGATGGGTGAGAATCAGAGGCACCCGTGTATGGTTGCGCAAAAAGTTTATTCAATTCGCTGACTGGGCATTGGATTCATTAGTCCTGGCAACGCGTAATTGCATCGTCCTGGCGGTAAATCGAGTTCGGATTCGGGTCGGCCACTGCAGCATATGCATATTTTATGTGCAGTCAACTTCGTCATTATTATTCCACGAGCAGGGCAGGAAAAACTCTTTCGGGTTTGCAACGTTACGTTCTGACCTGTCCAGCCCCTGGGTCGAGGTCCAGGTCCTGGTCCATCCAACAGCCACTTCCGCTGTGCCATTGATTTTTGCATTGCAATGGAATTACGTTGGTATTTGGCTTTCCACTTTTTGGCTTTTCATACCCAGTGAGTGCAGTTTTCCGGGGTAACATAGGTTATAGGTTGACAAGGTGCTTCACATGTTATATAAAAGGTAAGAGTATCCGATGTCCAATCATGTATAAGGTTCTCTATATTACAAATAAAGAGCATCATTTGAATATTTATATTAAATATTAATAAAACAGATATATATTTCATAGTATATATGCCTAAAATAGCAGACTTTGATTGAAAACCCAGCGAAATTTAAGCAAGAGGTAACGAGAAGCTCCCATCCCCCGAAGCTGAAGCTTCCAACTTCATTTGTTTGTGCTGCAACAACAGTTTCAATCGTAAACAATTTGATTTTGACGCACACAGGGCAGTGGGTGGAAAGGGGAATTGGGGTACGGGCGGAAAGCTAGGGGTGACCGGAGGGGCTGTGCAGGAATTCTAATCGGATTTCGCTGCAGCTGCGGCCGGGAGTGGCAGAAAAACAAAGCTTTGCCAGGAAATTGATATCGAAAGCAATTTGGCACTGCTGCCCTCTGCGGATGAGAGATACGGGCTGGCTGGGGATGGATGTGGGTGGTTGGGTGGATTACGGTCCTCTATGGTTGACATTCAATTCAATTTGCAGAGCGTCGGTACACGGTGCGTATGCGCAATTGCAGGCGAGAACATAATCTTTGGCACTTCAATTTGATCGCCAGGCATTTGTAACGTCTTCGACATCAGCGGAAGTCCTTCTGCTTGGCTGCTTGGCTCCTGGCTGCTCCTTTAAGCTCGTGGCGGCTCCCGAGTGCTCTGCCGAGAACTGCTCCTTGCACTAGGACCAACACTAGCACTGACGTTGATGAATATTGCTACAGCGATAAATTCAATTACAAGAGCCGAGTGGGGCCAAGTCGAGCGCTATAACTCAACTGACAGCGGCAGAAGCCTTTGCCGCCTTCGCCACTTTATCCACTCGACTTGGCTCTTAAAGTGTCTGCCACGCCGAAAAGGGGCTAGGACGCCAGAAGCCGCCAGAAGGCTGGGCGAACAGTTAAAAGTAAACAAAGAGGAAACGACGAAAAAATACGGAACGCACAAAAACAACATAAAATAAATGTAATAAATTTTAAACATAGAGATGATAAATTGCTCTGGGACTCGACTCAAGGCGCTGCCAATGCCTTTGCCTTTGCCTTTGCCTTTGCTTTTCTCTGAACATTTTTTTACAATTTGTTTGCGGCTTCGCTTGTCTTGTCTTGTTGTTGCCACTCCTCCTTGCCGCCTTGCTCCGAGCTCCAGGCTCCATGCTCCATGCTCCATGCTCCGGGCCCTGTGCCACACCACCCCTTTTGGCACGTGTGTTTGGCATTTTTATCTATTTGGCAGCTGGTTTTGCTTGTCGTTGTTTAATTTAGTTTACTTCGAAATTGATTTGCTGCAAAGTTCTCTGCTTTCTCCTTCTGTCTTGAGCTTCTGTATTTTACTTTTCCGCCTTTTTATTGGGGTGTGTTCTCTACAATCTTTCTGACACGCCCTCGCCACCGATGCAAAGTTTGCAACTTTCTGTTGAAGTCGCATTAATGCTGCAGTTGCAATTGTAGGGCCCGTAACTTTTACTTAAGTCCGCCCAGCTTTTGGCTGTATTCCTTTCAGTCTGGAGAAATAAAGAAACTGCATGCAAGAAACGAAACTAGTCTAAAGTACAACCAAAGTCCTGCCAGCTGTCTGTCACCTTGTAAGTAACATTTCCCAACGCTCTTTCCGTTGCAGAAACTCAGAGGATTTCGTGATTAGGACGTGTTGTACCCTAACGCTCTAAATGCAGACGATATGGTAAGTTGCAGCACCTATAATAGAATAATAAAATACATAAATTCCTTAATTCCCTAAGCTTTAAAATTCTTTGGCAAGCCAATTCACCGCCTCGTAGACAAAACCACTTTTGATTGCTATAGAGCTTAGCTCAACAAGTTTTGCTCACGGCTGATTAATTTCAAATGCATCTCTCTGTTTTGGACTTCACACATATCCCCGTACGTGTGTGTTTGCTCACACACACACATAGTAGGAAATGCGCATAAATCATTCATTGCGTATACGCCGCATATGCCCAGGACTATTAACAAGCGCATTGCATATTCATGGAATGATTTTGATGCGCTGAAGTGCGCTCTGCAGTGCTACTTGCTGCACTCGAGAGGGCAGCAGAAATAGACGCAGACGAGCTAAGTTTTCTAATTAAAAACTACAAATAATTGTGACTCGTAATGAGCCCTCGCACGCACACCCTTAGAGCTCGGTGCACCATCAAAAGCCGAATTTAAATTGCAATTTGTCACTGCGGTTGCACCGAGTACAAGGTTCTATCTCGGGTGCTGGCTTTAGCCGTGGCTGTGGTTGTGGCTGGGGCGGTGGCGCTGGCTAATTTCCATTCCACCAGCTGCGCTGCGTTGACGCTGGTGCCACAACGATGATGAAGTTCTCCAGCCACCCCACACCGACCAACTAAAGGCAAAGGCATGCCGCCCCACAAAAAATATGCAACAAAATGCAAGAGCACAAAACAGCGTGTGACAGCGTCTTTGTTGGTGCTTTTGACATAATTTTGACATATAATATTTGCACAAACAACTTTAAAAATAAAAGTCAAACAGGGTGTTAATCAGCCCAGTGAATGCATCTTGTTGTAGTAACAGCGACGCATATATACAGCTTGTATCTGGAGTGGGGAATTGCAGATACAAAATACTCGAATGGCGAAATTTATGCCACCAACTCGTGGCATTCAAGTGCCTTTTTTGTGTTGCCGCTGCCTTTGATGATGATGATGCCGCTGCTGGGATGGCAACTTTTTGTGCAGCAGCTGCAAGCGCCATTTGTTTCAGCCACCCGTTCGGCGGTTGTGGTCCTTGCCGAGGGCTTAATAACTATTCTGGAGTGTTTGCAGCTTCCCGAGAAGAGCTGACTTCGGAAAATATTAAATTGGAAATACCAAGGAAGTGAAAACTTGGGAAAACCATTAAAATGATTAAAAACTATTGTAGGGGAAACCTGGCACGAAAGAGTTCTAATAGATGGCATGCCTTTTGGTATACCCTCTGCAAAGTGTCCGTAAAGGCCATCACTGCTAAATACAAGGGCTGTCTCGTTGCGGCTGCCCTCTTTTTATTTGCCACTTTTGCCATTTTTTGCCCTCTTTGAAGTGGTTCCTGCTCTTTAGTCGCTTCTAATTGGCTTCGGCTGGCTTTTAATTTTTTCTCGGCTTTATTATTTTCGCATTCACTGTCTTTTGAACTGAATGGAGAGACAAGGGAGAGAGCAGCTCACTCATTAAACTGCCCGGCCAAGTGCACACTTACCAGGACCGCACGGATACGGGTCAAAGTATCCCGAGACCAAACAAACTGACTAATTGCGAGAAAAACAGAAACAGGTCAACCGCAGCCACAATTGCACAGGTGTCTGTACGTGAATATATGTACATCTGAAAATAGGGAAAACTATTTGAATAAACATTACCTAGCGCCCGAAGACAAAAGGAGAAAAAACAAATTGCAATTTGCCCATGTTTGTTACTGTTGCGGCGAGCCATTACTTTTGACTGCAATTAGCATTTTATAGTTGTGTCATGGTGCAGCAAATAATTTCCAATTATGTGGCCACCCAGGCATGGTTCTGCATTCGCATTCGTATTCGCAACGTTGACAACTCAGCGAAGTTCCACCAGGCAGCCAGTCGAGGCAGTCGAGGCAGTCGAGGCAGCCGAGGCAGCTGAGTCAGCCAACCAGCCAGTCTCCTTAATTATTCAGCAGGATACACACACACACACACACACACACACATGAGCACACATCCTTTGCTGCCAGCTGCCCGGAATTAATGGATACAGCTGAAACGTAACAGAAAACACCACTCAGCCAGCCGGTTATCCCATTCCCTGTTTCCCCCTCGAGCCGGAAGAGTCCGGCCATCCAACCCCGGCAACTTCCGCACTCGACATTCACCTAGTTACGCATACGCGCTGATGACATTAGTGCAGCATTGCAGACAATTTTCGTTGGCGAAATGGGAAAGCCACCGACCAGCGGCCAGTTTACGGCACAGCCACCGGTGACCGACATTCGGTTAGGGGGCAGACACTGAAAGAAATATTTTAACTTTATTATTAACAAATGGTACTGGATAGGACATTGATGCTACTTACTCTTTGGTAGGCTTTGCTTTGAGTTCTCATAAGACTCATCTTGACACTTTTGTGTTCCTGCTCCCCTAATTTTTCTCAGTGCATCAGAGAGCCGGAACGTGTGTGCGTGCGTCGCAGTTTCACGTTGATTACGAGCACTTTATGGCTCAGTGCTACGTGTGGGCGTTGCTCGCCTGTCCTGGCGACTGCCAAAGACATGATGCCTATGCGTTCATTGTTGCAATTTTACTTTATTATCAGCGTCTGTAATCACTACAGCACCAACAATGATAAAAGCCGAAACAACAAGGCCAGCAAAAGCAACAGAGCAACCCCTTATTCGAGTCGGCAACCTAACCCGCTTCGGCGTCTGTTATTGCGGCCAAAAAAACAATTCGAGTGGCGGAAATTTGATAAATGCCCGGCCTGACCCAATGGGCGTGGCATTTGTGCCAAGGGTTTATCTAGTGTACTTGTTAGGTTATTTATGATTATGCCACATATTTTTATGGCTTGCAAATGAGGAATGTGTTTTCGGCACACTTACCCACACAGTCTGCGGGGCTCATTCTCCAAGGATTAAAGGGATCTGTCGTGTTTCTCCTTTAACTAAAAAGTGTTGCATATAATATTAGAAAAAGTAAGGAACTTGTTATCATTTACTTGTTACGAGAGACTATCCTTTTGGTATGTACATGGGAGTGTATCCTTGGAAGCTTTTTACTTACATTTACACGAATGTAAAAGCTTTGTTATCCCGTTACAGTAAAGTTACGTATACGTAATATTGGTTTTATAATCTTGTCGTAAGCTCTGCTTTCATAGCTTGCGCCATCTTTCCCAGCTTTACAAGTTACAACAAACAATAGAAAAGCTCCTAGGGGTATGCTATAAAATATACTTTACATGCCATAATACAGGGCGTATACTTAATGTAGTAACTTCATGGCCCTATCATTTTAAAGAGAATTTTAATATATTTTGTTTTTAAAATACTTGAAAATTCATTTGCAATACTTGAAGTCCATTTGCTAAAGACTTCTTCACTTTTGACTTCCTTTAAAAAAATGCTTAAACAAACCTTGCAGAGAAAAAACAAACTAAAAGAACCTTTTGGAAAAAAGAGTCGGGGATTTGTTTGAAGCTTGTAAAAAAACGAACCCAAAAAAAGGACTGTCCGCCGGCATGGGCATTAACAGAATGGGAGTGCCAGTGGAAATTGATTAAAACGAAAAGAACCCGAAATGGTTTGCAATGTTTTTTGTTTCCTGTGGTGTGTAATCCCTCGAAATCGATAATCAAAGCGATTGGTCAACTCTTTTCTGTGGGTCCTTTTCTTTTTGACAGCACTATAAACTTATTGCATTTTAATGCTTATTTTACGACCTTGTTGGCTTTTGAAATCTCATTTTAGGGCACAACATGGCCTCAGCACAGATACGACATTTCTATAACACACCAACAACAATTTCTTCAACAACAACAACGACACGCCAACTTTTACAACAACAGAAGCACACAAACAAGCGGAAGCAATTTCAAAACGATACGTTTCTGTGGCACACACAAACACAAAGCGAATCGGTGGCAGCAACATCAACTGGAGCAGTCGGAGAAGGAGCAACACCATGGCCCGAAGCAACAATTGGAGCAGCGACAGAAACGCCAGGACCAGCCATTGCAGCAACATCAACAGCAGCAACATCAAAACCAGCAACAGATGATGCACCAGCGAGTGCAACAACAATATGGCCAAGAAGGACCACAGATGAGATCGTTACCAAGCACCCAAGGATGCAACATCCATTGGCATCCAGCAGTGCTGCTGCAACATGCAATATTGCTGTTGCTACTGCTACTGAGCAACAGCAATGCATTGCCTCTACTGCTGCTGCTACTACAGGGATTTCGGAGCAGGATTGCCGCCACACCACGAGCACTTGCCTATCACGTCTATCTTCCAAAGTCAGTCAAGACTCTACCAATCAACAAAAACAGCAACAGCAACAGCCACAGCCACAACCAAAACAACAACAAGCGCAACGAAGACTCCTTCAACAACAAGGTGCCGCAAGGGACTCTGATGCTTCCACTTCAACGACTCCGGGAGTCGGCATCTTTACGGATATGCAAAAGTTTGCACGCTCTATATTTCCGCTGGTTATCATCTTCAATCTGCTGCCTTTGTTCTATGCAGGTGAGTTTTCAACTATTTCTTTCAATGAACTAAAGAGATAATCACTAAAATGTAAATGCAACTGATGGAGGTGCTACAGACGAAAATGAATAAAATACTGAGTTGTTAAATATATGACCAAAATATCTGTATTACAAGATTTAATATAAAGAATCTCATAATGAGATTCTTATGAAATATCTAAGTATAAATCAATTACTATTTAATATTTTAAAATTGAAATAGTCACTGTATAAATATTTAAAATGTATAAAAAAGAACTCTTATCACAAAAAAGAGTTATGACACAAGACTTGATTGTTTGTTCTTGTCCCAGCTCTCTTTACCTTGCATAAAATACAATAGTTTTTTATATCCTGAACAGGATCTCTTATAGTTACTCAAGCAAAGCCACTCACCTTTAGCACTAATTGTCTCAATCTGAAGGGTTCTGCTCTATCCTGTACGAGGGCTTACTGTACTCGCATCGGGTTGGTAAATAAATAATTGAAACTGTCGAAGAACATTCGCAAATCTGGCCAAACAACAACTGAGCTCATTATTTATGTACGCTACAAAATATGTATTGACTGCCAAAGGCGATGGCAAAAAAATTTAATGACCATCCTCCGGCAGGAAGGAAACAATCCCGCTCCGGCACCCAGCCACGCCCCCTCTGACAGCCGGGCTTTCCTTTTTGTTATTTTTCCTCCTTTTTTCCTTTGCAACTCTTTGTGTGACTGTTTTTTAAATATTTTCTTTGATACTCGGATTTTTTTGCATTTTCCGATGCTCATTTTTCAAAAGCCAAATTATTAAAAAGTTTTAGGGTCAAGCGAGGTTGAGTTTGTGGAAGACAATGTCTTAATTGCTTCGGAGTAACGACAATGGCAAATTCTGGGCAGAGCAAAGGGTCTGCAGGCCAAGTCACTGGGCCTGGCCTTTGTTATGGCTGCAAACTTATTAATTAAATGCGCACATAATTGTTTGGGACAATCTGGCGACGCCGGAGCAAATTCAATTTGTGATCATGGCCCGATAACCAGCCAGGAGCCAGGAGCCAGGCGTTGCAGTAATCAGCGGGAAATTGGGGAAACCTCGGCTGCTGCTCAGCTGCCTAATGTGGCAGAAGCGAAGGCAAACAATAGCGGCGCCATTTCAAAAGAAATCAATGACAATTCGTTAAAGGTCCCCCAGCTAGCTCCACCCGCCCCAGGATATGCCAGCCCGGGCCCCTCGTCGTCCCAGCCAGGACATCATCATTGACGTTTGAGCAGCGATTAAAGACAATTGAAGCCACAAATGCAGGCAGCGGCACGTCCTTATCAGTTCAGCCAACAGATGCGAACTTTCACTCTCTCTCGCCGCGAAAGCTCGCGCCTGCGCTCCTGCTCGTTGGCCATGTTATCATTTTGGCCAAAAGACTAACTCTTATCAGCCCGCGGGAGCGCTGAGACAAATGTTCACTGGGTTGTACGGCTATCCGGCTATTGTTTGGCCCCAAATAAATCGCTGACTTGGGGATATATCAATGGAGGGGGCCAGAGACGGAAAGAAGTCGAAAGCCAGTGCCCGGGGCACAGGTCAGAGCATCATCGAGCCCATTCGCACATTTATCTTGTCATGTCGCGTTGCTCTAATGAGATTTTCGCCAAATTAAATGAAATCGAAAATTAAGCACTCCGAAGTTTAGGGCAATTTAAGTTAGCAGCCAGGCGGGCACGGTAATTATCCTTCCGAAGGAGCTAACAAATTTTTGGGTTACAGCAGCCTGGCTGTCTGGCAGGCGGCATAATGAGCGGAAGCCAAAGTCAAACAAGATTCTCACCTGTCAGCTTTTGGCTTCCATCTGCCAGCTACCATTTACCGTCTTCCAGCTGCCACCTGGCGGCAGGTGTCTCGAGTGCCACAAGGTGGCCACTCGAACAAACAGATCTGAGACTGCGGCCCAATGAGCCGCGTTAGCCGAATCGAAATGAAATCCTGGGCCCAACAACTCCGGGAGGCACTTCAGAAAAAAATCAGAAAAAAGAAAAAACAGGAATAATATGAAAAGGAAAAAAACAGAAATCATAAATTCAATTTGATTTATTTCACTTGTATTGCCGCCTCAAGACGCCAGGCTGATAAGTTAGGGAAAAGCTTTCTCTCTCCAAATTTTCCCGAGCCGGGGAAGATTTTCTCTTAAAAGTGCCGTGCCACTGGCCGAGTCCGTTCAGTCGATTTCTGTCGGCCGTGCCGCCCACACGCAGTTCGCTTTGCAGCCAGCAGTTTTTAGCCAACTTGCTTCAGAACCAGCCAGCTTCTACAGTCGAATCGCGTCATTAATCGCATCGTGTGCTAGGCCCCCAAAGAATTTGATTTCCCAGCAACGCGCGCACTTTTCCGGATAGCTCTGATTACGGCTTTGTGTTTCCGCTTTATCGCTTCGACTCGGATACCGCTCCGGTGCTTTTAGTTTTGAATATTTACTTTTGCTTAAGCCCCTCGTTTTCGGTGTCAAAAGGCTACTCCCAGTCCCCGGCGATAAGCGAACATTGTGCGACACAAGAGTGAATTACAAATCAATTGAAAGATAGCCCTGTCTGGCAGCAAGACGTAAATATTCGAATGGAACTCGATTTGCATATTCTTTGAAATTGCCGCGGCTCTGGTTGTGCACACTTGAGATATTCGGGTTATATTCAAAAGATAAATTTCTGGGTTGTTTTAAAGTCAAAGAGGGGGTAATCGGTTTGGGGACTTGATTGATAATGACGACATCAGGGAGTGATTCAAATGGCAGTACTCTTAAAAATTTAATTTATTCCCTCAACCATCTATAGTTTTATGGTTTATCTGTTATTTATCACTAAATTAGTTTTTCTGAGAAGCAGAGATTATTTGCATTCGAGGGAAAAAATAAAAATGAATTCACATTCATTCGCCCCACCCTTTGAAATAGAAAGCATGATATAGATGCGTTATTAGTTTTCCACCACACAGCATCTACAATTTCCTAATCGCTGACCCTGAATGCTTTTCCTTGGAACGTCCTTCCACAGGACACATGATAACATTCAGTGTGTGTTATGAAATGTTGCAAAACGAATCGGAGGCAGGCAATTGTTGAGGGATTTACAACATGCTTTCCCTCGAATTGTTTGCAATGCAGCAATAAGAGCCCACCTCCACACACTCTTTATAACTGCTGGAAAAAATACTGGCAGGAGGAGAAGCTCAAGAAAGGCCGAGGTTGTGAAAGATAGATGTGTCCATGGCAGTTATGACAAAAGGGTGCTCAGCTGTTCCTCAACTAAATTGGAGTCACTGTCGGGAGCAACTTTCCAATTTCCGGACTTGCAGCACTTCTGTCGCTGACAAGTGTCAACTTTGAGAAAGGTCCGCCCGCCACTTACCTTCGGAAAAATGTTGGGATTATTACAAATATTAGTTTATTTGAGATGCTTAAAAAATTGGATAAAGGACTTGTAATAGCATAAGGTGAGGACTAGAGGCTTGTAATAATGTGTTTTTTTGTGGAATAAGAACCATTTCTTAGGACTTCATGAGATGTAGATTTTCACAAAAATCTACAAACTTTTAAATATTATTTTGCAGATTATTAATCAAACAATTTACACATTTTTCTTAACCGTAAGCTATTTAATCCCTACACTTTATTAAAGTTTATTTCGTACAAATACATATTTATGTTTCATCTCCAGAATAATTACCCATCAAGTCTTTGAGAACGTTTCTGGTTTGTTTTGCGATACATCTGCAGGTTATCACTGTTCGAAAAGTGTGGGCGCGAAAAAGGAAACTCGAATAAACTAACGATACCCCTGCAATTTGCATGCAGTTCAGCAATTTCTGCGAGATTGAATCGTGCCAAATGTGCAAACATTGAGCCAGCAATCGTTTTCCACTTTGTTTGCGAAAGCAACCAGGTGATAAGCAAACAGAACCCGGCGGTCTAGCAAGTTCAGGGGTTGAGTTTCGGTTTCTCAACCCTTTTTTGCTTGCTGGGCCACTATGGCCCCTAAATCAAGACCTACTGCCAGGTAATAGAGAGATAAAATTTGCTACGTGTGGAAAATGTGTAAAAAAAAAACGAAATAAAATAAAAGCGAAAGGAGAGTTGCTGAGTAAACTCGCAAATAATGTGGTCCTCTGCTCCCTGATGGCAACCACTCGAGTGTTTAGGACCCTCACGCATAAATTATTTATTCATTTGCCGTCGCCGGGTTTTTATATGCATCATTAAAATTTCTTTCGGAGCCTCAAAGTGAATTTTTCGAGACCGAATCGAGCACCTTTGACCCTCAAGCCCCCACGCCCTTTCCGAAAACAGGACTATTTTGGATATACTTTGGCTATTTTATAATGAGCTGCACTGACTTCCCTTCCAAGAATACCCTTTGGCTCACTCACACGGGGCTTTCCCTGGCTCCATTGTTCGGCTTTTCCATCTTTCCCGCTTTTCCGGCAGTGGCTGGGAAAACTAAGACGGGCGGAAGGCGTGGCCGCTTTCCGTTGAAAGTGTTTATTTATTTTTTGTTTGTATTATTTCCTGAGCGTTGGGCCTTTGTGTCGGCATTCGGCAAAAAACCTCTCATTTCTATTTAGCTGTTTCCGTTTTCAGGCCGTTTGCTACGAAAATTATAATAATACCCCATGGACGCAAACCAGCGTTGCGTATTTTCCCATTTTTTTCTATATATATGTATATGGTATATATTTTTTTTATTTAGATTCCAACTCGAAACTAATTAGCGCCCTGTGCAGAAGTGCTCGCTGTTTTGAAGGCTTTACGCTTTTCGCGTGTCCACGTCATGTGATATGAGATGAGAAATATTGTTGGAGAACGCTGCAACTTTTTCATTACATCAACTTGACGGCTGCCGAGTGAAAAGTTTTCACCCACCAGCCGGCTGGAAAAGGGGGAAAAGCGGGCCATGCCAGCTGCGGATGCTGTTTCTTTAATTTGTATTTAGTTAGCGGACGATGCTAATGAGTTTGCTAATTAAAAAAGGACCGCGCCTTTTGATGTCCGACGGCCTCTGCAATGTGTCGGAATTCCACTTCCAAAGGGGCCTATTAGCCTAGCCACCAATTAGCCCGCACTCTCACCGCTCTAAACTTGACACAAATTAGCCAAGTCAATCAATTACCACACAGTGGAAGTCATTTTCGTTTCATCCATCAATCGGCTAATCAATCTGGGCAGAGCAAATAACATAGCTATTCAGCGAGAAAGTTTTCCCTTCGCATTATGAATTTATGGAGGAAGCCATGCGAAAACTATGCCGATTTCAATAAAAATCATTAACCGAGCACTCAAAGGGGCTCTAAAAACACTCGCATTTGGCTCGGGGTGGGAAAAGTTTCCGATACATTTAATATGAATGAAATGTAGGGGTAATTAAGCTAAACAGAACCAGAAACAATAACCGAAATCGAAATAAATAAGTTGGATAAACAAACCGCAAATGGCAAAATGGGCAGTCATAAAATGGAACGAGGTGGCGCCTCCATTTCCATGAACTTCTTTTTGGCAAAAACACATTTCCAATCGAATTTAAATAAACAGGGCCTGTTGTAGTCAAAATAAACCTCGACAGGAAGCCATTTCAAATAGCTCACGAATTCCTAATGTACTCTGCGTACAATAAATGACAAACAAAACAGCCTGCCTGCCATTATGGCTGATTACCCAATTTGAATTTTCAATATTTCCGGGAAAATTCATTTCAGCCTGACGAAATTCGCAAAATATGCATTCCTAGTAATGGCATGGTCTGCTTAACAAAACATGAATCATTGTGGAACAAGCAAAGTGATTTCAGAACCCGAAAAAGTCGCGTCTTTAAGACCGGAATTTCATTAATCTCTGTCACACGTTCTTGGGCATATTAAAATATGTCTTTTGTGGCGATACGTGAATATAAAAAGACCAGAAGCGACAGGCGAATAAACATCTTTGTGTAAGCTTTAAAAACCTTTCTCGTAAAAGTCAAACGAGAAGCATGCAACAAGCTGGGTAGTCAGGAAGCGGGCCGAGGGAGAAGGTCAGCCCAGTAGCTTCTGTGTCGAGGTTGCACCCACACGCACACACACCCAAACACACACTTGCTATAAATCTTCCATTCATGTGGGGCAACAATGAGGCCCAGACGCTCTCTTGTCCCAAGAACTAAGACAAAAGATACACAGAAATCAAGTTTAAGTGCAGTTGAAGGCGGAAACACGGTGCTCACTCTAGGCAGGCATACACTGAGTTTATTTTTTAGGTTTCTCAGTTTTTTATTTTTATACTTTACAAGCTCGACAGGTCTCTACACTTTTATCCATTTTTGTATAAAAATAATTTAAAGTAACTGAAGCTTTACAGAAATTAATATTCAAAGAGCTCTACTATTTTGTAATCCTCAACTTATGTTTAATACATTTGACAGCTGTGGTTTGTGTTAAACTAGATCCTTTTTATTGAACTTGACCAATGACATAGAATTTAAACCCTTTTATAAATTTTAAATAACCAATTTTGACTCCTCTTGGTATTGGAATTTTTCGCTTGTCATTTTGTGTTCTATATTTTTTTTGCTAGTGCATTAGATGCGGAGCTCCACCTGACTTTGTATTGGTACGCGATTATAAATCAGAAATGCTCGCTGGCATTGGCCGAGTGCCGCCTAAACAAGTGCAATTATTTTAATGCACTTTTGACTTTTGACATGGCAAGGCAGTGTGGCAGAGGCTTAAAGCACTGTTGAAGCATTTATGCTGCCATTGTCTCAGGCCCAAGGCAGGCTGCCGTGCTCTTGGCGGAGGAGAAGACTCCTTGAGTCGCATCACGTCCAAGGTCATCCAGTTGAACTTGACAAAGGATTCATGCGTTTTCGTTTTGGCTTTCGCCATAGCGGTTGCTTTAATTTTGCATGCAATTTCATATAAACGTTTTTCCCCGCCGTCCTGCCCTTCGCCCGCGCTCCTTGAGCTTTGAGGCCAGCAGCAATTTTCCATATTTTCCCGCGCCAAGTTAACCCTTCAACGTTTCTTTCTGCTGGCGAAACAAATTGAATTTATGTTTCAGCGCACAGCGATCGTAGCGAAAGCAAAAGCTGCCAACGTCATTGTGGCGCGTCGGTGGATGCCTACGCACTCCGGGGGGCCATTTGAATACTCAACCGAACCCGTCCCCTGGGCTTTCCCCTTTTTTTTCGGAATGGTGGCCACGTCATGGCCCATTTGTTCTATGACCTCTCACACCGCCGCCGCCCTCCGGCCTCCGCCCGCCGCCGACATTCGCAGCATAAACAAATTTTGCAAATGTGCGCATAAAACTTACGAAATTGCAAAAATTTATTTTATTTCACAGCACCACACACGACGTGGCAGTGACAAGCCTGGGCACCAAGCTTCCTTGGCATTTCCTTTGTTTTGTTTTGAGTACAATCTCTGTGTTGTTGCGGCTGTTGTATGAGTGTTGCTGGTATCCTGTCATCTCGGCTTTCCGTTTATCTGTGTTCGTGGCCCGTCGCCTTCTGGCGCTAATTTAATTAAGCTTCATAGACCGAGCAAGAGGACTGTCTGACGAACCGGCAATATGTGTCAGTGCAATGTGTTGTAAATCTATTCAAGTGACTCACCCGCCCACTCACGAAAATTTCCGAAGGCAGCACAATAAACAAATATAAAATATCGTTTCGGCCTTCTCGGCCTGTGCGCCTTTTATGGCCATATAGCCATAAAACACAAGCGCACGCAATCGAGTCAAGTAAAGTGACTCTCTCGGCCACCACGTTGCGTATACGACGCGTTGGCTGCATTTCATTTAATTTTACGCCTGCCGCTCGGCAAACATAATTTGATTGATGCCCCCGCGGCTGTGGCTTACATGTGTAAGCCAAAAATAAAACTGATAAATTGACTTATTACAACTTGATTCGCCAACCGCCGCCGGGCCACATTTTAAGTTTTTTTTTTTGTTTTGAGAAGCTTACCAAAATTGGCAGACGTATGTGGAAAGCCAGGAACTCAAAAGGGAAGCATAATTTATTCCTGGGGCCAGGTAAAATGCTTATGAGCGTAACGGAGGAGGGGCGGCATTTCATTAATATTAATTGACCAATTCAAAGGGACAGGCCCGGCCCACAAAGAACAATTGAGTCACGAAAATGAGCCGGCAATAAAGGCCGCCAGAGCCAGAGAAAAAGCCAGTTAGTTGCCGGCTTATTTATAACCTACGACCGCGCGCGGAGACACAGCCCAGACAAATGGACCCAAATAAATAAAGATAAATATTTAAATAGCCAAGCCTTTAAAAGAGCTCGCAGCAGGAGAACAAAATCAAACGGAAAAATGGAAACTGTCACAAACATTGACAAGGCCTGGCCGTAATGCAGCCGAAAAAAGGAGGGCAACAGATATTTTGCGTGAGCCGCATAATTAAAAGGCTTCTGCCGCAGAGCCTGTCGGGTATAAAAAATAATAAGTGCTAGCTTTAAGCACTTCCATATTTATGCTCCCAGTTCTCTCCGAAGTGATTTCAATTTTTGTTGCCGTTCTATTGACAACGTCGATGAACAGCAGCTGTGGCCATTTGAGCGAGACCTATGTGGGGCGTCTGCATTAGTTTTTATATTCAATTCCGTTCACCTTCCATTTGGCACTGCAAAAACTTATCAAAAGTTTTCCGTCTGGTTCCTGTTTTCTTTATTTTTTTTTTTTTGGTCAGCAATGTCAGCAACGTTTCAATGGGCAAAGCCATTTTCGCTTTTGCAAAAAATAAAAGAACATTCATTTGACGATTTTATTTCATACTCTTTCAGAAAGCATCTGAAAATATTTTGTGCTAGTCATAGAGTTGGAATAAATATAAAAAAATCTACTTTGTCATTGTTGCAGCCTTAACAGAAGCGAAATTTTGTTGTCATTAAGTTGAATTGTTTTGATAGTCATTGTCAAATATTTTTAGAGGGGTCTTTGTTATTTTTCAGAAGGCTTTAAGAGAGCTTCTACCATAGATTTTCTTAAAAATTAGACTTCTAAAAGTATCTAGAGTCCTTACTGGAATCCCAGCATCTTAATCTATTAATTTCTTTTAAAACAGAATAATAATCAGTTGTATCCCATAAATATCACTTCAAAGAGCATTTGAACAGCGACTTTGATGCTCAAATTGTTCCGAAATCACTTTATTATTTTTGTATGGTTTATTTTTGTTTTTCATTGAATCGAACCGATGTTGCGATGGCTTGTCGAGCTTTGTTTCGATGTAATTGAATTTTCTCCAGCCCATGGGGCGGATGAACAGCACCGCCGATAATTAAGTATACGTGTCGAGCGCCAGCCTTCCATGTCAGGACTCATAATGCACGGGCAATTATCGGCAGAGCGACAAGAAGGCAGTAGATGAGCGGCAGCCGGGCGGACTATTAGACAGGATAATAGACACTCGAAATTGCATTCAGCTCCGAGACACACTCTCGGGGGTACAAGATCCTCCATGGCAGGAAGTGCAAGGCCCACACTCCGGCGGACAGCATTAATCATCTGTCAGTGGCAGACAAAAAGGCCCGGGTCCTTATTGGTTGTGATTTTTGGGCAAATTCCCACTCGAGGGACACTTTCTGATGAAGTGAGTGCCACGGGATTGGGGCTGTTTGTGTGGGTGGTTTATGGGCGGGTTTCGAGTGTCACACACTCGCACACAATACGGCAGAGGCGACAACTTTTGGGCTGTCCACAGGCTGTCGGGCATTTCATGCACAGTCGAGCGACTGATAGGCAGCCCTCGCAATTTATGGCAGGCAATTTGTATCGGTGGGTAGTGGGTGGTCGGTGGGCTGTGGGTTGTCGCCGTGGCTGAAAGGGCATTTGTCAGTGTCGGGGGGACAAGTGACGGCCCAGTGGATAGACCGATAATCTCAACTGTGCACTACAGAGCAGGCAAATATGTAAATTCCCACATTCACACCTTTCTTTCCAACCAGATAGAGTCGCAGTTGAAAAGTGAATCAGTAGTTCGCCCAAAAACTTTATAAAAAAAAACCCGCATGAGTAACAGCGCCATGGTGGCCGTGGCCATTTGCTGCATCCTCGTCCTGCTGGCCGTCTTCATTGTGATCATCATTGTGGTGGGCCAGACGATCGAGGAGCCCAAGTGAGACATGCTCCAGCTGGGACCTGGCAACTTCCCAGATGGATAACAGAGGCCTCAAAATTGTTAGTTGCCGCCACCCCCAATCCCAATCATTATGACCTTGGCGATATCATCAACATTTACCAACACACAAGGAGGTGACAGGAACAAAGGAAGTGACAAAGGAACAGGAAACGGAAGGGGAAGCGAAGGAGGAGGAGGAGCAGGAGCAGGGGGAGGAACAGGAACCAAAGGAGCAAGAAGCCGGAACAGTGGCAGAAGGAAATGCGTCCTATCGTCAGTATCCATTGGCTGTGATGTGAAATTTTTAGAATTTGTGAAGCAAAAATATAAATAGAATCAATCGAGAATCAACACAAACACGGATCGACTCAATTTCGGAACATTCCGCAGCCTGAACCACATCTTCATGTAGCATCTTTCCGACTATTAAGTGTTGTTAATATAAATGTATATACACGCATTCTTAACAAAATATATATATTAATATGACTATGAATATATTATATGAATATCCAAATATATTATATACGTACCGTTTAACAAACAAGAAATATGTGTAACCCAACCGTCGTAACGTTGCGTTCTTTTTTATAAAAGTGTTGTTAACAAACCGATTTTTATTAATGTTTTATTGATGTTGAATATAACGTATACACACTCACACTCGAGAGGAATAAGTTTACATTAAATGTCCAGAGATGTCAAAAATGATGAGCAGAAATCGCAAAAGAAATCCGAGCAGGAGAAGGACGATTTCGAAGGAACAGAGGCAGGACAATAGGCAAGGCAACCGGAGAGCTCAATTGTTTAATATATATACGATATATACCTTTAGATCATATCAAGATCGGAACGCAGTCAGCAATTGCACTTGTTAATTGCACAGGAGGAGAGTTGGAGGAGCGGGAGATGGAGGACCTGGAGCATAGTAATATATATATATAGGAGATATGAATTATACAGATATATGCAGAGATATGCATTTTATATATCAAAGAAAGCAAAAGAAAACAACTTTTTGGATAAGTTTTATGTGTACCTAGACCGTAGCTAACACTTGTGTATACAATGATAAAGCCGTTATCAAAAGCAGAAAAACAACAAATATTTATTCGATATGAGAACATTATGAAACTTAACCAATTGAATGTAGTTAAATGAATTTCGAGCTCCGAAACCCACTCCCAAATTAAATCAATTCAATGCAAAACGTACGTGCGCTGTTATGAAAAGAACCGACTTCCACTCAATTAAATATGATTATCCAATGCAAATGCGAAAATCAGCAAACCCAGCATTCACGTGCCCAATAAATTAATAAACATATTAATTAAATATAAATATCAACAACAATGGGGGGCTGCAGCACAGAAATGGAGAGAGAGGTAAGTTTAAAGGATGCACTTTGTGATTTCCTGGAATTTTTCCCACTTTCACTTCAGTTGCAACCCGCAGAGGGAATCTCAATAAAATTCAATTTGAATGCCCAAGAACCCTTCAAGCTTGAAAAGCAGGTACAAATCGTCGCCTATCGACACTATTTTTCAGCTTTTTGTATTCTGCTCTCCTCCGAGGGTGGGTAATAAAGTTTTATTGGTGCAGGCGCCTGTCAATTTGATTAAAATTGATATGGCCACTTTTGCCAGTTGTCCGAGCTACCGAGTCCGAGCATAAAAGCGGAAGTTCCCTGGGGCTTTCGACCACATTTGGCCACAAACAAAATCCAGAGTCCAGAGTCCTGAATCCTGAATCCAGAGCTCCAAACAAAAGTCAACTTGATGAATTTCTCCAAGTAATCATAAAGTGATGGAAATTCAATTTGCACAGCATTAAATATGGCAGAATGGGGCAACTCGGCTGGCAGAAGGTATACACCTTGTGTCTGTGTGGTTTATTATTATGCAGATTAGGGCAAGTTGCTTCAGCTCCAGATATGGCATACCTCTGGCTTAGCTGGTGCCTGCCTTACTTTCACCTGAGCCCCCTTGATTTCTGGCATTCAACGAGCTGCCTCGTGTGAGTGAGTGTGCATAAAACGCCGCCCCAAGCTCCCTGTATGCAAATTACATTTCATTTTGAATTTTCGCTACCTTTTTGGCACGCACACACACTCGTGTACACTGACGGCAAGCCTTTATGGGCATTCAATGCCTTGGCCAAATTGAAGCTGACGGCAAATGTCACGTTTTATGACTGCGTTTGCATATCAACATGTACATACAACCCGGCCCTTTCGAGTGTGTGTGAGGTGTGTGCTGGAGTGTGATTGCGAGCTGCATCCGGCCAACACGCTCGAGTGCTCATCTAGCTCCTCACTTAGTCAGCATTATGCAAATGCCCCATCGCCTGCCAGACGCTCTTTGCAATTTCAATTTGTTTGTTTATGAATTGCTACTAACGCAAATTAATTGCCCAATTCCAGGGCAAGCAGATTGTTTGTTTGCGATTAGGCGGCGGCTGGGGCGGGTGATTGGTGGGCGCGGCAATCACCGAAAAGGAAATTATTCTGATTCGGATTCTCAATCGGAATGTGAATGTGAATGTGGATGTGAATGGGAATCAGAAACAGAATCAGCAACAGAATCAAAATCAAAATCCAAATGCGAATCCGCCAGTGCGCAAAAGCAATTATCTAAAGGAAATTGCTCAATTAGAAAGTCCAAATCGAAAACCAACTAAACTACACAAAAAGGATAACAGAACAGACGGAAGAAGAGATGGCCATTGGGATATCAGCATAAGTAGGAATAAAGTAGAGAAAGAAAGACATTAAGGAGCTCTTTTTGAAGAGTTTTGATCTGGACTGGATCTGGATGACTTTCAGGGAAGAATTAAATTTTATCAAATTAAATTCGTCCTAATTCTCTAAAGAATTTAAAAGCAGTTTTTCCCACTGCAATCACACTTTTTCTCATCTTTCGATGATTGCGCATAAGTAGACGTAGCTTTTTTATTATTCCTCCTTACATTTGCATGATGAACGCCTCACAATGGCTGCGAGATGCCAGATAGCTTCGAGAATTGCAGTCAGCGATGTGTAAAGCCCAGATAGAAGATGTCCAGCCAATGTCGGCAATAGTCGGAAATCAGAAGGACATTAGAGGCAAAGGATGGCCAGGCAGGGCAAGGGCGGCAGAATGGAAAGTATACTGCCTGCCTAATGACTCGAATTTTAATGCAGTTTTGCGAATATTGACCGTATTCACACCAGTCATTGCCAAAAACGCAAACTGGAATGCTGACTCAACTGTCAATTAATCAATTTAGCCAGCCCTCCAGCCGGCTCTAGGCCATCAAATTAATGTGAGCACGTTAAGAACACAAAAACAGGATGCGTTGGTGTAACAAATGTTGGCGTTTTTAAAACCAAATTACATTCCATGGAAAATGATTCGACAACAAACAGAGATTCTGGCCTGAGCCGTGGCATATTTTTCATTTGTGGCATTTGTGTGCCCGAGCTGAGCTGCTTTTTGTGGCACTTCCTGCTCCCCATGTTTTTGTTGTTCTCGGTCTCTCGTTTTGGCCGTGTCGCTACGCATTTTAATGCCGCCAACGAGTCGGTCCACAGATTTATGGCCATTTATTGAGCATAAGTGTTGGCAATTTATGAACCAGCCGCGCCCAGTTCCCAGTTCCCCCACTCTAAAATGGCATTTTAATAAGCGACTAAGAGTCTGTGTGTACCGGAGTGTGTGTTGGTGTTTGTCTTTGTGCTTGTATGTGTGATGTGGTGAGGTCTTTGTGCTGAAATGAAGATTTATAAACCCGGGCCCTGGCCCCGGCCCCGGCCCGTCACTGGCCCAGGCCACAGGCAGCTTCGTCAACTCCCAAAATGGCACAAGTTGTTAGTGCGGGTTCAGAGTACCCATAAATCTCCCACAGAATCTTGTTTAGTTTATTGAATTATCAAACGGCTCGGATATGTGTTAGTGGTGGCTGGTGCGGAGTATGACATTGTCTGACATAAAACTAAAAGAAATATCAAACACGTGCGGCAAGTCACAGGGCACTTATGTAAATACACTCCCCACCAGCCCCAGCAGCCACCCATCTATATTTATAGTTTTATTTGTCTAAGGTTTGCTGGAACGGCATTAAAATGTGGCCCGCTTCGACTTATCTACATCTCGCGTATTTTCTTCATTTCCCAAACTCACACACCCACGTGGCACACGCATTTCCACTTAATTTTCCTGACTCATTTAAATAAATTTGTTTGGTTTCTGTGGACTTTTGGCATGCCGAACACGTTTTTTGGGCAGAAATCAGAGAAAAATTTTTTTTGTAGCATATATTTTGGGGCGTGGAGGGCCCAGGAGCACATTGACTTGCCATTATGGAAATATGCGTTTAAATTTATTAATTTCTGCTCTGGAAGTCCTAGAAAAGCCTCCTGCAACAGCTTTGACTTTTGCTTCATGAGATTTCCTTGAAAACAAACATTGGCAATACCTCAGAAACCTCAAGACCACATACAGGTGAAAGAGAATCCCATGAAGTGCTGCTGCATTTTAAATGCCGAAAACCAAGAGTAAACTTTCCACCTACAGGAAGGGAGGAAAACAACAAATTACAACTTTAAGCTTCGAGGCGCCACAAAAGAATAATTTCAATGTCTAAAATCTTAACATTGACAGCAGATGCTGGCAACAAAGTGTGGCAGTGTGTTGCAGCAGAAAAGGGCCACTAGATCAGGGTTACAAGCCAGCGCAGGCACTTCAGAGGCAGAGTGCACACCCCTTTCCCCAACGCCTGCCCGGCCACGCCCCCTCAAACACCCCTTTCTATGCATCATCGTTGTGCACTTGGCATCAATCAATAATTGCCCATTGAGAGCAGCTGCTGGAAGAGGACTCGGCTGAACCAGACACTGCACTGGGAATCCTGACAGTGTGATTTGCAGAAGAGACAACATAGTTCTTGTACTATAAATTCTATTTTAAATACATAAACAATCCTATTCAGATCTAACTCCCAAGCTTATATTTTAAAAAATCATCAATGCTTTAAACTACTATACTATATTTTAATTACTGTGTACCTGTGACTGTGTTCCGATTCCAGTGCCAGGATTGATTAGCAGCATGCAACACGAGGTGCTTCAGCTGAAACCCGACTAGACAGCATAATATGGCGCTTATTGAATTGAGTCCTTTGGCTGCCTTTACTCTGCTTGGATGCTTTCCTCTACTACTTTCCTTGGCATTTTTGCTGCATTTTCCGTGCCAGGGCCACCAGCAGAGCACTGGCTGTTAATGATATTGCATTGTATCTTTGAAATCGCCGTGCCTTTTCGAAGGCGAGCAGGGCGCTCGAGAAGGATACTCGAGTGGTGGCAGTCGGTGTTTTTATCCATTCTCCTTTCAATCTCTTTGACTGCCGCCAGCATTCTCGTTTCCATTATGTCAATTTAACCCAGCGCCTTCCCCCTGCCACTGCCACTGCTGTTCTGCTATTTAATTGCCACCCCTTATTAACCCCTGTCAACCGACAGCCGAGATGCATTCTGCACCTCAACCGACTGCTTTGAGTGCAAAATAACAATTTAATCATATTGACTTTTCTGCCTTTCTCTTTCTCGTTGCAGGTACGTTCCCAAGAGTCGGCCACAATCGTGAGTAGCTGCCACAGCCAATTTTATTATTTTGCCACTTATCGATAAAAATAAAAAGTTCTTGGTTCAATATAGTTAAAAGTTCAAAGTTGAGAAGGGCGCTTCAACTGCAGTGCTGGGTTTTTTATGCGAAAAGTGCATAAATAAATGCAAAATAGCTTAGGTCAAACGCAGTCAAACTCTCAAGTAAAAAGTCAAAGAGGATTTTGAAAGGCAATATGAATTGCAAACTTTTCAGCTGCTCGAAACTGAGTGCCCATGGGGGCGTATACGTGATCTTTATTATAAACATAGCCCTTCAACCAGGCCATAAATGAGCTATAAGTATAAACAGTTGAATTTAATAGCCCTGGTAATTGGCAATATATTAGACTCAATTTACCTGATGGCTAACACAAATATGCACTTAAGACCCTGCAACATAATATGCATAATTATGCCTGCCACCCGACCAGCCTAACTAACCCGAAACCAACGAACCGAAGCTCAGGCACCAGCTGTGCCTAAGATGCTTATCCATAGATCCGCAAGGACTCATCACATTCCTGCCACATCCGTGTCGCCCACCTGCCATCGTCTTAATCAACGCATTTTATCGCCATGATTTTATTTTTCGGGCCAGAATAAACTATTAGGAAAACTCATTTTCATGAAAATCCACTTTAATTGCTGTTACCGTTGCTGAGATGTTGTTTTTGACGTTGTTGTTTTTCCCCTGTTGGGTTGGGTGCCTGTGGTTATGGCATTTAGGCACCCAGTGGTAATACACTGTCAAAAACAACACGGGTCCCACTAATAAACTAAGAGCTATAACCTAAGACTCTAAGGGCCTGGACGGCGTGAGTTTTCTTCAGGTGCACTCCCAACCCAAAAATCTGGTGATGGCTGTTTCTGAACGGCATGCCAGGCACCAATAAAGCAACATAAGACGTTGCGCCGCCTCTGGTTTTGGGCCTGGCATTTGGCGAGCGGTGTTACTTGTAAATTTAACACAAATTGTCTGTAACATGAGCTTCCCACGAAAGGTGTCTACGGGAGTGAGGGGAGTCCTGTGGTTGGGTTGGGTTTTTTGGCGGCCAGGGACTCAGCGGGTGGTGGCGTTGGCGGGGGCGGTGCCAGTGTAAGTGCCAACAGCAGTGGCAGCCATTAAATTTTCAAGAAGTGTGTGTACTCGAGCAGGAAACCCAGACCAGGCAGACATCTCAAGGATGAGGAAAGAGTGCTGTCGACAGACAGACAGAGCCACTAAAGATTATGGGTACTGGAGGGCGACAAAAGTGTCGCATTGGTAACACAAACTAGGCGAAAATTTGATTTCGAAAGCGTAGTTATTGCTAGTTGGCTTATAACTTATAAGTGAAACTAAAAGTCTCAAAAACTTTCCCCCAACAATCTGGCAAAAGTTCACATAGATGGTTTAAAGTTTAGGGTTTTGGACTGAGTGTGAGGGTGAAAATATGTAAAGTTTAAATTAAACAAACTAAGTGAATAGTTAAGTAGAGCGATCATAACTTCTAAGGACTATTAAAGGATTTTAAAATATAATGTTTAATATTCCTCTGTGTACTTTATTAGTGATATTACGTTACGTGTTTCTTGGGGACTATCTTGGGCAACTTGGCATCATTACGCGTCTCGGTTTCAGTTTCACTTGAAGTTTTCGGTTACGGTCGGGGAGCATTTAGTGGCAGGCCTCCCCGGGGCGCTATTACAGGTGATGCTGCCACAATTACACCTGTTCGCAGAGCGGTAAATACGTTTAGCAGGCAACTTGTTTCCCCCAATGGAAATTCTGTTATTTAGCAGCCATTTTATTGCATCCATTTTGTTTTTACGGATCCGCAATTAAAATGTGCTGCATTTTTGGAGGCATTGTTCCGAGCTCCCTTGGCATTGAAAATACAAAAGGTGTAAATTAACATAATGACGGGGACTGAGTGGGCCAGAAAAACAAACGCCAGAGCAAAACAGCAACCGTCGTGGTGCTTCACGGCCCAACAAAAATATTTATGGCGATGCAAATGGCGTCTGCATAAAATTTATTGACACTTTACTGCGCATTGTCATTGCGGTGGCGAAATGAAAGTGGTGCAGGTACAGGTGCAGGTGAGGGCGAGGGTGGGGCTGTAGAGAGCCATGGAGCCATGGAAGGTGGGTGGTGGCAGCTTCCGTTTGCGGCTGACATTGTTACGCACCCCCCACCCGCGTGTGTGCGAGCTTGTAAATGCGTCCATGTGTGTGTCATGCAAATCCGTTCTCATTTTAATGAGCAAACTTTTTGCTCGGGCGCCATTTATTTGCTGTTTAGTAAACTGCATTTCAGATAAAGCGTTTGCGGGTGTCTGTGTGTGAGTGAGCCTGTGTGGGCGTGTTGTCGGGGTTTTCGGAAAATTAATTTAAAATACCCAACAAAAGCGACAAACGGGGGATAATCGCTCGGATCGCTTGCCTAAAGGGATTCTATTCTGGTTGCGTGAATAATTAAGTGGAAATTATGTAAACGGCTTAGTTGGGGCTTTTGGCTAACACAAAATGTTGACAGCGAATTTTGGTGTGTAACATCATAAAATCAATATAGACAGCATAAAGACCGAGGCATTCATTTGCCCGAATCTGATTTCCGCTGCCGCACTATGCCCCGAAAAACACAAACTACAGTTACAGCAAGTTTAGACCACAGCTGCAGCTGCGTGGCTGCCACAAAAGCCAACACAAAGCATGCCCGCCCCCAAAGCCCTCTGACCCCTTTCTCCTCAGGCGCCCCAACCCAAGAACCCTGGCCAACATCAAACACATCTTGGCCGGCTCATTTATTATGTACCAGAAATGAATTTAATTAGAGACGAAAAGCCGCAAGGCATCGGTTAATGTTCAACCAAAGTGGCAAGCATTTATGCGTATTTTAAAGTTTCGAGTTGGAAATGACTATCCATCAATTGTGCATAAAATATTATACATTTTGTAAATTTTTCTAAATAGAGCAAGTAATTAAACTTCACATAAACTGATCATTTAAAAGGAGAACTTGTCTTGCCTGCTTTTCTTTTCTTGAAAAAGCCATCTCTTTGATAGAGAAAGTAATTAAAGGATTAAAGCCTGTAGGAAGTACACAAGTGGAAGCAGCTTCCACTGAAATCACCTTGATCAATGCTTCAGTGTGGGTATGCTGTGTGCTCTGATGTGTGTGTCTAGTAAAGCCCTTAATAATTTCCGCTGGCTTTGGCGCACACGTTGCGTATACGCCATGGCTGCCGGCACGAGTCGAGTACGGTACATGGATTTCCTTTTTGAGTTGCACTATCAGTGGGATATGGAGCTCCCATATCGCCGGGCCCCCACCCGGAGCTAAACCTGGGATGATAGATAGAAAAAACGTAAACGAAAACGAAAGCGAAACCTTGTGAGCAGTTAAACGTAAACGTAATAAATGGACAGACGGACAGACAGGTTGTCATAACGTCGGAGGGAAGCGCATTTCCATGTTCTCGTGTTGTGACTTTAATAGAGCTACAGGAACGCCATGCAAATCAAAATCATTAACACTGTGTATTTGTCTTCCCCCCTCATATTTCTACCCCCTCGAACAACCTGCTCACCACACCCACTACGCCTCAAACCTCTAACCCCGCCCCCAATCACCACCCACCCAATTCAGGGGCAGGCGCTGCTCATTTAAAGTCGCCCGGCGCAGATGGGGAGCCTTGGATGCAGCCGGTGGTGGCCTATTTGGAGGTGTCGTCGCGACCCACAAAATCGCCAAGTAGGTGGCGCCTCTACCTCTATTCTCTCTCTCTCTGTCTCTCTACCTGTATTCCTCCCAACACACACACACACACTATTGTCACCACCACCAGTACCACCACCACGCCCCCGCCCACGCTCTCGATGTGTATCGTTGTGTATGTGTGTGCGTTCGATCGCCTTGGGCCGCGTGTGTGTATTTTTTTTAATTGGTGTGCGTGGTGTGCCCGTACAGCGCGCCCGTAGTTAACAGTTACATTTTAGTGTCCACCCGTAGTAGTTCGAGTTGCCCTAGTAGACCAAAAACAAAAGACTCAAACGCTTAATAGATGTACATAAATAATGCCAAAACAGAACAGCGACCAGATAACACGAACACAGAGAGAGGAAATTGTATCAATCACTTTGGTTAAAATAAAAAATGTATTATAGTAACGCATATTAAATTAACTAGCAAGAATAATTTATCAGAATACATTTTATGAAACCTTTTAATTGATAGAAATTTCTCTCTGTACACCCCCATACACTCACACACACACACACACTGATTGCGAGATGCCATGTTAAAAGCTCTTGTTTCGATGCTACGTTCTGTGTATGTGTTCTGTATTGTTATGTGTGTCTATGTCTTAATCTATGGCAGAATGAAGTATTCTTTGACTTATCAAATCCCAATCGCAATGCAAACCCTTTGCGTTTGTGCTGCTTTCTCCCCATTCTCCCAACCATTTTTTGCAGAGTGTGATCAGACCTTCGTGTCGCGGATCGGCGGACCCCAGAATGGCAGCTTCTCGGCCCCGCTGCTGCACAACCATCGCAATCATTCGCGCCAATGCCTCTACACTTTCCTAGCAGGACCTGGACAGCGCGTCGAAGTAGTTTTTAAATCATTTAATTTAAGAGGAAGTCCACCAGAGTAAGTAAAGCCTATAGCTTAATAAGTTTTGTAGTAGATTCTTATACCTTGTTTCCTATATCAGTGGTTCGGCCGTCGGTGAATTACCAAGGTAAGATGCGTTATAGCTTATTTTTCTTTTTTCTCTATTAAATATTTCATTTACTCATGTATTTTAGTTGTGTTCATGAGTACATGGATATCTACTCGGAGGTGCAGTCGTCGGAGCCAGCGGAACTGATCAATTCGCCATTCGGGGGCCGCTACTGCGGCACAATTCCGCCGCGTCGTCGCATTTCCATGTACCGGGCAGTTGCGATTTCATTTTTTAGCAACAAGAACGTGTCTACGGATCTGTTCGAGGGCACTTTTAGGTTTATAAATGCATGTAAGTAGCCTGATGACCCCAAGAACACTCAAACTATTGCCCAAAAAACACTGATTAACAATTTAATAACTTTAATTTAATCCAAAAAGCGGAATATGAAATTGGCATTCCCATTGCGGGGTCGCCATGTTCCTACACGATTACGCCAAGCATGAGCGTCAACAAAACTGGTGCGCTCATATCGCCAACCTATCCAGGTGCCTATCCGAAGGATATGTCATGCACATATCAGTTTCTTGGTGAATCGAATCAGAGAGTTAGATTAGAGTTTCGTGATTTTGATCTATTTTTTGGTGGACCACAGTGAGTACCTCTAATGCTGCACAATTGAAACAAACACGAAACATAAACATGAAAACACTAACATGACCGGTAACAAGTCAAGATCAAAGCAAGTTATGGCCTTTGGCCAAAATTTGCTCTGATTGGCAGCACCCTCACCCACACCCATACATACACTCTTATTCTGTAATCTTTCTGAAACAAATTTCAAATTTTTCTAAACAAAAAAAACCAATTCTTCTCTACCCAACCAAAATCTGCTATCCCATCTGCAAAATTTCAACAACTAAAACCAACCACCACACTGAAATATAAACAGCTGCCCATTTGACTATGTGAAGGTGTACGATGGTCCCGATAATTCGTCAGCATTAATCGGTACATATTGCGGGCAGCAAAGAAACTTAGTTTTGTATTCGAGCGAGTCGAGCCTTTTTGTTCATTTTTATACGTTACCGCGCACCGCAAATACCCAAAATCGTGGCTTTAAAGGAATTTATGAATTTAGCGAGAGTTTTGTTAAATTAGATTTTATACGTAAGTACTGTGAATTGTTGTCTACAAATATTCGTTTGTCGTTTCAGTTGTTGACTATGTTACATTTGCAAAAGCAAGCATTTTGTGGCACCTCCAACCGTGAAGAGGTTTGCCAAAAATATTGCCTACCTTTGAGCGCCACAAAATGGTTGTCCTTGCGAATAGCATTTAAAAGCTAATTGTATGTGCTTGAACCAACCCATCCACTGGCTTTGTTGATTTTTGATGCAATTTTATTTTCCCCCCAACTGTTCGAACTATTTCTAACCACAACATACAAATTATAACCTCTCGACACTCTCTCTATTTACTTAACAACAAAAAACAAAATCACAAAAAATACATTTTCCTGCGCTATCTGATGAAACTACTATCTGGCCCCGATCTGATCCGACTGTTCTATCGAAATTACCCACTAACCTCGCAATTTGCAACAACAACAACAATCCCTTGCCACATCAGGTGAAAATGATGGCATTCACATACGTGGCTCAGAATGTGATCAAAAGATTTTATCGAAGAAGGAGTCTACTGGCTTTGTGCTCTCACCCAACTATCCCTATCCCTATATACCAAAAACTGTGTGTAGGTGAGTATCATTTCAAAGACATCTAGCTCTAAAAAAAAAGTACAAATCATTAAATTTAATGTTAATACTTTGACATTTAGATATTTCATCTATGGCATGCAGGATGCCCAGCATCTGGAGCGTGTGCGCCTCGAGTTTAATGCTTTCAATATTCCAAAAGTAGAGCACAAGGACAAGAGCGAGTAAGCAATTTTTTTAGATTTACAGTATGTATTTGGCAGAAGCGAATAAAGATTTAAAGATTAAAGAAGAAACTAGTACTATATACTCTATCAACGATACGGTCTTCAACCATATCTGTAGGATTGTCGCAATTCTTTGAATGATTTTTTTTATCCATTTCTTAATTAAAATTTGTTTTACCCAAGGTCCAACTGTACGGACGGCTATCTGAAGATCTATCTGAAGGGCCAGGAGACGGCCGATGCCTATGACAAGTTCGACTACGAACTCTGTGGCAATGAAACCCAACGCGTGATCAGCGAGGGTCCCCGGTTGGCCATGGTCTTCAGTTCTGGCGAACTGCAAGGTCGCGGCTTTAAGGGCAAGTACACATTTGAGACGGAGTACAAGATCCCGGGAACGGCGGCTCCGGACGGCACCTGCAGCTTCACTTACGTAAGCAGCTCGAAGAAACGCGGCGAACTGAATAGTCCGCGCTACCCCTCCAACTATCCGTCGGACACGAACTGCTCCTACCTGTTCCTGGGCGAGGCCAATGAGCAGGTGACCATCGTGTTCGATCACTTCAAGATCAAGGCTGATAACAATGCGAATGCCACAGCGGGAGCATATGGGTAAGATCTAAAAATTATAGGAATTATGCGTTTATCCTTTATTTTAAATTAATTTAAATATATCTCACCCTTTAGCTCCGGCGCCTGTTTTGAAGACTGGCTAGAGATGTATGTCGTCTATCGGGACAACAACGATCGCCTACTGGGACGCTACTGCGGGCAGACGGCCCCCGGACCCGTCGAGAGCCCACGGGGAGCAGTGGGGCTGCGCATCACCCTGCACACGGACCAGGAGAGCGTGGCCAGCGGCTTCAAGGCCCGCTACTTCTTCGAGTCGGCCAAATCGGACGCCGGCGACTGTGGCGGCAATTTCAGCAACCAGGACTCGGGTATCATCACCTCGCCCAACTGGCCGGCGGGCTATAAGGCTCCGGGTCGTGGCATGGCCTCCAACGCCTGCAACTGGGTGATGACCGCCCGACCAGGCTATAAGCTGTCCATTCACTTTGAGCAGTTCGGTCTGGAAGGAGATCCAGCAAGTGAGTAAAGCTCCTTTTTAGTTTTAAAGGCAAACTTAATGTCTTATAAACTTCAAAAAATAGATCGCGGCTGTCCTGCTGCAGTGCTGCGTCTGTGGATGAATGTGGATTCAGACCAGCCGCCCTTGGAGCTGTGTGGAGAGAAGCCACCCGTGGAGCACTGGCACTACACCTCCACTGGCCAGACGGCGCGGATCAGTTTCACGACCAGCGACAAGACAGTGGGCGCTCAGGTAAGAATAGATATGCCATAGAGATAAGAGAAATTAATAATAATTTTGCCACCATTGTAGGGCTTCCGCATTGTGTGGACCGAGATTCAAGACTCCGGTCCGGGCCCGCCGTCCGTGGGCCTGCACTGCGAGTCCACGTACCACTTCCAGTGCGGAGCCGGATACTGCATCTCGGACAAGCTGAGATGCGACGGCGTCAAGAACTGTGGGCCCGGCGACGATACTGACGAATTGCACTGTGAGTCGTGAGTGAGTCGAACGGTTCAGTTCAATTTTTATTTTCCTTATTTGTTGATTAAGTTTTTAATGTCCGTAACTTACTGAATACTTTTAAGTTTTTTTCGTGTTTTTCGGTTTCCAGTGCGCAGCGTCCGCTGTGGGGCAAGCAATTTACATTTTCCACTTTCATTTTCCTGGTTGTGTTGGTACTCCTGAGTTGGTCATTACATTTTTCATTTTCGAAACGTTTTTGAAAACTTGAACCCGACGAAACACTTGCAAACCGTTAACCACTAACTATAATGATAAACTATTTTAATAATCCATACTAACCTAAAGAACCAACTAAAAGGGTGAACCTGAATAAATATCTCTTTCTAAGTCTTTTTGCACCTTAAAGTACTCGTATGTTGTCCTCTAGATGTTCTTTTATCATTTCTCTTCCTCATTTCGATGGCCAGACATACTTTTGTACATACCTTCTTCGATAGTCTAACGATAGGGCACATCCTGCGATCATCCTGTTTCCTCCCACCCCACCTGTATCCTTTCACTCTCACCTCGAATGGCATAATTCAGCACACTGCCACTGCCACCGACTCAGACTCAGACTCAGATCATATGCATATATCCTGTATCCCCTGTATCTTGGGGATTTCTCCGCCAGCCACTCATCTTAACTCATCTTTCTCTCTTCTCTCTCTTACTTGTCTAATTCTCCCTCTATTTCTCTCTGTTCTTTCTTTTGTCTCCACTAACAAAAAACGATTTAAATATACTACAAACTCTACTCGACTGTGAAACTGTAAAAACTTTACAAAACTTTACAACTATATAACTATATAACCCCCTCCTCGAATCTGATCGAATCTATCTATCGAACACCCCCCAACCCCATGGCACAGGTGACGCAAGCTCCACGCATTTGCCCACATTTCTACAGACACTTGTTTTAGCAATTATGGCATTAGTGTTAAATACGTACAACTAAAATCACATGACAAGAATCACGAGAGATCAAAACTCGAAAAATCAAAATTTTTAAATCGAAATTGGAATTGCCACGAGAATCAAAACGAACAAAAAATCCAAAGTATTATATACATATAAGCGAAAAGCGAGAAGCATTACTAAGTAACATGTTAACATAAATGAAACATTCTAATAGCGAGAATTTGTACTCATTTTTCTAAACAACAACGCCAAGCAACAAAACAAACAAAATCTATTACTCTAATACTTAAGTAAATAAAAACAAAACTCTTTGGTCTCAATAAACACGTGAGTTCTGCATAAAGCTTGTCTACAATCGTTCAATACTCCACGCCACGCCACGCCCACCACGCCACTCGCTCATGACATGCACAGCGATCACTTCAGACACAGTGTCACCCAAAAGTCTAGACAAAGTTCAACTCAAGCCCCCCACCCCCACCACCCCAGTAGATTGAACAACAAAATCACAGTCTAACAAATAGTACCTTTTGAGATTTATCTTGCGTTGCATCTCTGAGTTTTAACTGCATTTTGAGAATTGATTTGAAAAGCATGCCTCAGTTTTTGGTTCTGGCTTCTTTATGTTCTTGCACCTCTCCACTCCACCACCTGTCATGTGCACCACATCTCGAAGATGTCTAGTTCACATATGTATATAAAAATATACCTTTCTGGTGCCTTTAATAAACTCAACTGAAAATTTCTACCCTAAATCTATTGTAATGCTAAAATAGGTTTAAAAAACCCGAAAACGGAAACCACAGCACACACACAAAACAAGAACATCAAGTTCACCCACATGAGATCAGCTAACAACTGTCTAAAGATCAAAACACATTCCTAACTATATCTATTATTATTTAACAGTTTATTTTACAAAAAGTTAAATAACAAATGTCCATTCTGTTTCCCGATTAACTCAAATTGAAACAGGTACCACGGAAGCGGCCGAGGAGGATCACGACGTTCTAATTATAATAACACTCTTCGTCGCCTCGTCCCTAATCTGTCTCCTATGCATACTCTGTCACTCCAGAAGAAGCCGTAGGAACCATGTCCGCCAGTTGGGCCTCCACCGGAATGCGCACTACGACTCCCAGACCAGTGCAACGGGTAGGAGATTATATTTCCATTTTAAAGTTCTTGAAATCCTTGTAAAAAGTTACTGAAATTTTTTTTTTAAAACTTTCTTCTAGGTTTCCTTTGATTTAATTTTTGTTTGATAATTTTTTAAGGTAATTCTTTATTTTGAAACATAAAAAGATATAGTTCTGGTTTCTGGAAATACCATATTTAATTTATAAAATATTTATTATTCGTTCAGTTCAGTTTTTGGTTCAAATTAATAAAATATTAAAGATGAATAAGTACTTAATTTGCCTCATGAGGTTTCCACAACCACTACACATAAATATTTAAATGAAAGTCAAAATTATTAATTAAAACCATTACTATCTCAGCGGGTCTCAGCTCTAGTCGGAGGCATCTGCAGAGTGGCGGGGCTAGCATCGCTGGCAGCCTGCATGGAATCAATAGTGGCACCCTGATCATTCCGCCCGCCCCGCTGCCGCCCACTAGTGTGCCGCCACCGCCCCACATCTGCATCGCCGGGGTGGACATGGGACACGGACTGATGTCGAACGGAGAGGACGACGACGAGGACGACCTGGAACTGGACGAGGATCAGCTGGCCGCGGACATTTTCATCAATGATGTGCATTTCGATGAGGATAACATCGATCATGTCAACCAAATGGCGAACGTCTAACAATGGTTAAGAGCAGTTTTAGGCACTTTTATCGCAAACTTCAGTTTCGGTTTTAAAACGCATTTAGAGTAAGGCTAAGGCTAAAACTAGGTAATGGCGAAAACAGAGCCACTTTGCAGGGCAAATGCAGTAAAACACACACGACTCACACAGACAGACACCCACACAGAAAAAACTGTGAAAGACAGAACAAGATGGCGGAAGCGATAAGGCGATATAAGAGCAGAAACAGAAATTCAAAAGTTAACAATACCTAAAGACAAGAAATTATGCAAAAATGCGAATTGATTAAGACATAAATTTAATAGAATCGAAGGGGCTGGGTAGTAGCATTTAGAGTTGATAGAACGGGATGGGAGCGCATAAGCAAAGCTAAATAGGTACAGAAGGGCGTGCATATTGTAGTTGCGATAACATGATGAGAAAGGAGGAATGGTTAGGACGCTGAAGCGGAGAGCAGGAGTAAGAAACAAATAATAGCTACATTTAATAAACTATATTATACACATAGCGAAATACGTATGGCGGGAGGACAGCGTAAAAAACACAGGTCACTAGGCGAATGTGTAATGAAAAGCGAATGTGAGGCCATGCTGCCGCGCGGCGGAAGCAGAAGCGGAAACGGAAGCGGAAGCAAGCAAATAGTAAGAAGCAAGCGGAAGTAAGAACGAATCATTTTCATAGCCACAAGAGACCGCAGATAAGACGCAGAAATAAAACAAAGTTGTTGATTTTTATATTTGATACGAGTAATATTTAGGTGAAGCGTAAATTGAATTAATTATACAACTGGAGGAAGAGGGACGACGGTAAGGATAAATAAACAGTACACCCATTTGCAGAAACCGATAGATAAACCGACAACGGATTAACGGAAGACACACACTAAAGGGCATAAAACAATAATAATTAACTACCTTTACATACGCGCATGACTTTTTATTTACACATTTTGTACAAACTAATTGAAAGAGAAACATCCTCGATCCTCGAAGCTACACAAATCAAACGTATAACAACCAAAAAGGAGGCGAAGGACGAATAATGCATAATAAAAGAATTAGTGACTATCAAAACTGTATCTTCCAGCAAAGAATAAAAGCATGAGTTAATGACGCTAAATCGAAAAGTTTATATGAGAGTAAATAACGAGAATTCAATAAATTAGAGGCCCCTATAAAAAGGAATGCAAGCGAGAAATGGAAACGGAATAAATTCAAAGATTTTTGTCTATTTAAGCACATTTTTATAAACATTTAAGGCGAAAAAGAATATTTATAAAAATGTATACGCTAAAGGGAACGATAATAATAAAGTAAATTATACAAGAAACTAAAAGCAAGAATCTAAACACAAGGAACCGAAAATATAATTTCAATTCTGTTGTGCCAAGTCGTATTTGGTGGTCCTGTGTATCAAATATGAGTTAATATTATTTTATCGACCTAAACCTATTGTAATTTTTAGGATGGTTTTAGTTCATATCAGTTTCCTCCGTTTTGGAGTTGGAGATGATGAATTTTTCCAAATTTCGTAAAACAAATAATAATTATTGGTTTCATAGCGCACGTACGTTTTGCAAAAGAAAATTGAGAAATTAAAATATACGGCTTAAATCAGCGATGGAAACTTAAACCCTTTTAACGTAAAAACCATTTATAATAAACGTATGTAGGTGTTACAAAAATGCTAAATTAATTAAACAAAAAAAATTAAAAAACAAAAAGATAAATAAAGCAAAATAAATACAATTACATTGATGAAGTAAAACGTTGTTAAATTGTTGCATAAAAAAGCATACTGATCAAGTAACTCCTAAGAATTAATTCATAAAAATAAACCTTAGTTTAAGTGTACAAATTTTGTTGTTGTATTACATTAAAACCAAAACCAAAAACCCAAACTGAAAAACAAAAAGGAAATCAGATGCAAACAATTCAATTAGTTAATAAAACTCGGAATTTGTGTTTTAGCAATAAAAAATTAAATATAAATTTAAAGCGAAAACAAAATAGTACTAAAATGTTCGACAAAAAGGATTCCCCCACAAAAACCCTACCCCCAATAACCGAAAATGTTCTAAACTAACAAGCGTTTACTAAAGTAACACAAAAGTTAAATTTAAAACACCCCAAAAAGAGCAAATGTTAAAAATACAATTAAACCTATAAATAAGACACGCGACGGAGAGTCAAAAAACACATTTGAATTGAGAATCGTTTTTCGAAAAACCAATCCCGAAAAAGAAACAGAAGTAGGAAGAAATCCGAATCTCAGGCGCACTTATTGGCTCAAGACTCGGCGCCGTTTGCCAAAAGGGAAGCTAAAGAAATCCGAATAACAAAATAGTTGAATAATAAAATGCAAAACAAAATTTCAAATTAAAAGGAAACACCTACAAAAACAATTCCATGTTAACATTAAATATAAATAAAGGTAATTAAATAAATGAATACTAAAACCAAATTAAATAGCAAACATTTAAATTCGCTGCTAAATAAGACTGGGTGCATGAAATTTATTACTTAAAATATTTATTTTTTTTATATTTTAACACTTTTTTCCCTATCCCTTCAAACTCACATTTTCGTTTTCTTTATTTTATTAAATTTTTATTCGTTTAAATAGCAGTCATTAAAGGGTTTCTAAAAGCAAAAATAAATCAACTTTTTAAAATCGTACACAGAATAAACATCCTTGCATGCTAGTTCTGAGAATTAATGCGAAACTTTTCTAGCATTTTGTTAATCGCCTCTTCGTCGCCATCGATTTTGGCCTTTTCTTGCTGCAGAATCTCCTGGAAAGTTTTCTGCTTGGTGCCCACCAAGTAGAAATCCTCGTCCGATATGGTCACCTGCCCATCGGCGCCAGGAGCACTGCCCTCGTAGATGTCCAGCGCTTTGAAATCAAAGACTACGATGAGACGGTCAACGACGGGAAGACCCACATTAAGGTCCAGCTCCCACTCACCCATGCTTTTAATGAGTTTTCCATCCGCGTCGGTGAAGTTGAACTGAAAGGTATTGACAACAGTGCGCCGGGCAGGATCCGACTCTTTCAACTTGCTGCGGATCTTCTCGATGATCTCGTCGCTCTTCATGGTTTCTCGAGTTGCAAGTGAACCGGCCGAGTGTCGTTGTTCGACTAATTTGAGCTCTGATCCACCAATTGAGGCAAACTCTGCGGATTAGCGCTCTGAGAGGCTGGGGCGCTTTGCATAATGCTTAATTAAAGTCAATTTGTTTTATATAGAGACATGATTGAAGCTATTGATGTGAGGATTGGGTGAGGGCATGAGAAAACTCAAGACTGGAAATCTTTGGGGGCATGGTATATTTTGGTAGTGAAACTAAAGCCTACCAACTTAAACTAGGGGGTGAAAGTCAATTGCTTAAATAATCTAGGGTTTCCAAAGCTTTAGTAGGCCATCTTCGCTGTAGCTGGCCAGCAGATTCTGATGTGGGTGATGCGTCAAGCCGATGACATCCTTTTCGTGAACCTAAAGCAACAAGTTTTATGAAAGATACATTCATAAGAGAGACAACCATCCAAAACTTACGTTCAAAGTACGCTCCAGTTTTCCTGAGGATACGGAGAAGCAGTACAGCACCTGATCCTCACCGGCACAATAGATGAATTCACCGCGGGGCGACAGAGTGGCGGATATAAAGGCTCCTCCTTCACGCTTACCCGAAGAAAATGATCTTACTATCTGGCCCTGCATGTTCATGATAACCACCGTATTGGACCTATTACAGACAATGAAATGCTCCGGATTCTTGGGAAGGATGAGTACAGTGTTTACGGCGAGTTCATTTCCCAGCGGTTTGTATGTGGCCACGCACTCCGTGGTTTTTAGGGACCAAACCTTTACTGTGCCATCCGAAGAGGCACTCAGCACACTGTGGCCGTCTGGCGTAAAGGTGGCTTCATTGACAAACGACGAATGGCCTTTGAACTCTTTAAGCATCTTTCCGGACTTGAGGCCATGCAGACGCACTGAGTAATCGAAGGAAGCACTGAGTACCTGGCTGTTATCACGTGAGAATTGAAGACAGGTAATGCCTTTCGTGTGGGCCTTTTCAAACTTGCGCAGGCATTGGCCGGTGATGATACGCCAGACCTTAATCTGACCATCCTGGGCCCCGGAAGCCACCATTTCAGAGTCTCGAGAGAAGTTTAGTGCTAGTACGGGTTGTTCCATCATCATAAACATGTCCTGTGCCTGGTACTTTAAATCCTTTCGCACCTTGCCGGTTGTGAAGTTCCACACTTCCAAAAAGCCATCGACACTTCCTGTAATCAGGTATTGTCCGTCGGGCGAGAATTGGGCACACTCTACGTGCGATTTTTGGCCAAACTTAATCTGGCGGAACAGTTGCGTGGGGTACATTTCCTCTTCCTGATCCTTCATAGCAGCCTTGCCTCGGAACAAATCAATGGTGGTGCCAGGCGGTAGGAGACCCTGATGCTGTTGCCATTTCAGAGCCTGTCCTAGCAAAGCCAATAGCCTGGAAGAGGGGACAACATGCACCTCTCCGCTGAGTTCCTGGGAAATAGCAGTGCGACGTTTCTCCTTGCTGCTTCCCTCCGCATAGGCCTCTCTTGGGTCGAAATAGGCGCGTTGCAACATGTTTTCTGTAATTTAAAGTATTATATGAAGATCCATATATAAGAGACCTGGTATTTTACCCAAGTGGATGTATCTTTCAGGCTCTTGCTGTTTTAACATGCTCATAGGATCCGTTTGCCGTAGCAATGACCTAGCGGCACCCAATTCACGCAGTTCTATTAGTTCTAGGACGATCTGTTCGTAAAGGTTGAGGAGTTTCTTATCCGGCAGCTTCAACGACTGCGTTACTTTTAGCACAGTGTCCCAGTGGCCATTGGATATATCCTGCACGAAGCCGTCCACGCTGTCGACTGTGTTTAGGGAGACACCAGTTTCCTCCTAGGGGATGAAGTCATCGAGGAATAAATAAAGCTTAGACGGGCTCCAGTAACTCACCTGTAGTGTCTGCAGGGTCTTCATCAAATTCGACTCCTTGAGGTATTGCTGGATAAGCCGAATAACACTTTGGAAGGACAGAATATAAGTTTCATGAGATAACTATGGGTTGATTCTTTTTACTTACTCGGCAGATTCAATTTCTATAGACATATTTAATCACGTTCTGCTTAAAAAGTATGCTTAAAATATATTTTATTTATGTTTTTAATAAAGTAGGGAAATCTTCCTAAAGATCCCAACCGGCCCAGAGTTGTATTTACTTTAGAGATGGGATGTTTTCGTGTTTTTCAAACATGGAAAAATTAAAATTATTTTTTCTAGGCTCTAGGAATTATATATTAAGTTAAGTTTTTTTTTTATATTGAATGAAAGATAATATAACCAGGAAAATTAGTCTATTAAAATTATAGAATTGTTTTATTATTGACTTATAAGTGTTGATAAACGTGTTGTGTAAGGTTGAAAAGTATATATTTTCCGCAACAGCTGATCCAACTTCATATAACGCGATTTTTGTGAAATTCGAAGAAAAATAAAACAGCTTTAAAACCAATTCGAACAATAACGTTTGAAAGAAGGAACTATTTAATTTTTTCCTAATTAAAATGCGTTTTTATCATCGATGACAGAAGATACGCCATACACCATGAGGAGGAATATAATATCTTTTATTGGTAATTCAAACTGGAATAAATGTGTTTTGAATTCTGGTATATACGTATGTATATTATCTGATCATTCCGATGACATATGTATGCTTACATACATATGTACAAAATGTTGCCGGTCAGCTGGCCGAAAAAAACAAACAACACAACTGGCAGTTCCCGCTCTTTTTCCGTTTCGGCGGTAAAATACGGTCGCTCCATTGCTCTTCGTGGGGTGGTTCATTTTAAGTTTATCCATCTCCATGTACAGTACTCCTCCAGCTCATCGGGAGTTCGAAAACTGACAACTTTTTGACTGTACTTAGCGCTTAATCCACCTTTCAATCTTCACGTGCAGACCGCAGCCTGGCCAACCTGATGGCGACAGCAGCATCCAGTGCCCGGCAGGGACGAAAATACGCCGAGGGCACCCAGCCCTTCACTGTGCTCATCGAGGGGAACATTGGCAGCGGCAAGACCACTTATCTGAAGTATTTTGAGAAGTTCAATGACGTCTGCCTGCTGACCGAACCCGTGGAGAAGTGGCGCAACGTAAATGGAGTGAATCTCCTCGAGCTTATGTACAAGGACCCCAAGAAGTGGGCCATGCCCTTTCAGAGTTATGTCACGCTCACCATGCTGCAGTCCCACACTGCACCCACGGACAAGAAGCTAAAAATAATGGAGCGTTCCATTTTTAGCGCACGGTAAGTGTGTGAAAATTATGCGTGAATACTCGTTTAGCCAGATCATTATTGCTAATTTTTTTTTAGATATTGCTTTGTGGAGAACATGCGCCGCAACGGCTCCCTGGAGGACGGCATGTACAACACATTGACGGAGTGGTACAAGTTCATCGACGAATCCATTCACATTCAGGCAGACTTGATAATTTACCTGCGAACCTCGCCGGAGGTGGCCCATGAACGCATTCGCCAGCGAGCCCGCTCTGAGGAGAGCTGTGTCCCTCTGAAGTACCTCCAGGAGCTGCACGAGTTGCACGAGGACTGGCTTATATATCACAGACGTCCACAGGCCTGCAAGGTAGTTCTGCAATGTATCTCAAATGACTTAAGCTAATTGAATTTGTTTCTTGAAAATAAGGTTATTGTACTTGACGCCGATCTGAATCTGGAGAACATTGGCTCGGAGTACCAGCGTTCTGAAAGCAGCATCTTTGATGCCATCTCGGGAACCCACCAGCCAGCACCGGTTCTGGTCTCGCCTAGTAAGCGCGAACGGATGTCCAGATAACCACCACTGCTGACGAACTACTTTCCCTGTCGTACCTAATTGTGTTTAGTAACAGACTTTAAAGATAATGTAATTGTATGAGCTCCTAGCTGAGCAGGCGGAGGACCAACTAACACTTCAATATCATCATGAAACGCATTCTTATTTTAACAATTATAATCCAAATTATATTCTATTCCCATAATACTAGATTGTAAGCGAAAATTTGTAATAGAAACTGTGAGTGTTTATGTTAAAGGCCTTGAGTTTTGTTTGAAATAAATGTATATTTTAAAGTGAAAAGAAGAACTAAGATGCTACTTTTGAAGGTGAAACTGCACTTAACCCCAATAAATACTACGCTTTTTAGGCCGATTTCCTTTTTATATAAATTTATATAATTGGTTTGGTAAAAATTGGAGTTACTTATATGGTACAGCTTAATTAGGACATCCTATGAGGCGGAGGAAATACCCATGTCGTTCTGTCACTTTGGTCCGTTCATGATTGGCGGACGGACACCGGGAATGGTGCCCAATGGTGGCGGTGGTCCCATCATGGCCATGGGGTTGAGAATGGGTGGCGGGCGCATGCCCGTCATCATGGGATTCATCATCGGCGGCATGTACGGCATTCCAGGCATTCCCGGTCTGGGCGGAGCGCCCAAGTTCGGCGGCGGAATGGAAACACCCGCAGGCTTCGGAGGCCCCGCCGCCGCCGGTCCTCCAGCGAACGGATTGTTTGTGATTTTGCCGGCTTTAAAGGCGGCGGTGGTGGCGTCAATCAAGTGCTGGGCCTGCTCCTCCATCCACTTTTGGTAGTAGAACTTGACATTGTCGCGGTGCTTGCGGCCGGTGCAGTGCGTCTTCCGCACCGAGGGCGAGTCGTGGGTCAAGTACGTATCGCAGTAGTCGCAATAGTACTTCGGCATTGCACTATTTTATTTAATTTTGCGGAGAATCGAAAATATTTTGACTTTGTTTTATTTTCCGTAAGCAATGTGACCCCCAGAAAAAGTAATCTTTTATGTAGGTACTCACTGGCGATATTACTGATTTATCGGTTGGTGTCTTTGCTTAAACTAATCGATATTTTTGTAGTGGCGTATAGAGTGGCCAGCTGTGGCTTCGCCCGAAACGCCACAGTTTCGAAATTCGAAATCAGTAAAGGGGCAAAACTGCAGCTGGCGCGGCTTTTCGAAATTTCAAATTTTTTTTGACCGGCGAACGAGATAGACGTGTGCGCGGACGTCGGCTCTCCGTACCGGCAAAACACACCTTCGAATCGAAGCTCGAACGACGTAACGACGGCCAAGCCGGCACCCCGAAGTCACCTGGCGGCTGGCATTCACTCGTGTGCGGCGTGCTAATTGTGCAAGGGCGAATAGAATTAAAAATAAAATAAATAATATAATAATAGTTCTGGGCGAAAGAGCGGCCTAATATAATACGGCCCAATAAACCAGTTCAACCAAACTAGTTTGTGTATGTGCGTGTGGGAATAGCCGAAAATACAAAAAGAGCCAAGGAATTCGGGCCGACAAGCAGACAATAGCTAGGAGGCTGCGGCAGCGCGAGGATTCAACTCCAGAAGTTGCTCGACCAGTTTTCGGAGTCGTTTTTGTGTGCGTTCGTGCGGCTTAGTCGGCTCAGCTTAGTCTGTTTTGTTTTGCTGAGCGCAGTGTCGTGGGAGCGCAGGAGGGGCATGAGGAGCAGCTAGTGACCACCAGATAGAGCCAGAGAGCCAGCGAGCCAGCTAGCCAGCGCGATGCCCTTCATCCAGCGCGTGGTGCAGCCGGTGAACGTGGCCCAGGCCACCGCAGCCAGTCTGGGCCATGCCGGCGGACGTTTCCACTGCACGCCGGGCAAGTGCCGGAACAACAACTGCATCAACAAGCAGTCCCCGGATGCGGAGGCCCCCACCACAGCCCTGGGGTCGCCCACCTCCCTCACCCGGGCGCTGGTCCACAACCACCACAACGGGATGGATGACGCGGAGGAGCCCCAGCCGCCGGCCGCCGCGCCCATGAAGAAGCTGAAACAACACGTCGAGTTCCTCTCCACTTCCCCCACTCGCGTCCAGTCGCAGTCGCTGCCCAACTCGCGCCACCCCAGCCAGCAACGGCCGGCGCTGGCCAGGATCGCCAGCGCCCCGCAGTCGCCCACCGCCGGCGGAGCCTCCTCCAAGGTGATATCCGGGCACGAGTTCGACTCGATCAGCAACATCACCCTGAGCAACGCCCTGCGCCAGCTGGCCAGCCTGGTGCTCATCGCCAGCGACATCTTCGACGACCTGCAGCGGGACCTGCAGGCGGTGGGCGAGCGGGCGGGCCGCGTCCAGCGCAAGATAGCGGCGGTGGAGCGACGCGTCTGTGCCTTTGACCCGAAAACGGTCACAGTTCGTAAGTACCACCACCCACTTCCTAGTGCCAAACTGCATAATGAGAGCTGAGCTGAAAGTATGGTGTCCGTATTATACATTCCCCTGGCGAGTCAAGTGCGTTATCGGGAGGGCTTATCTCTGTCATCTTCCGCGCTTTGTGTGCGCAGGGGCTTCTGTGTGGGTAGGTGGGGATCTGGCCGGCCCACGAGGCGGCGAGGCGGCGGCGAATGCGAATGCGAACGTGCTCCAATCTTATCTGCCTTTTCGCGACTGCCAGCTCTTGCGGGGGAATTCAATTTGCAGAGGCGGAGGAGCAGAGTGCCAGGGATACCCTAACCGCAGACAAAGGGGTTTGATTAATTAATTAAATTAGTAATCTAAAAAAAAATATAAAAAAGACAAATTAAATCAGGCTTGCTTAGGTTTCAAGATAAGTTTATTTTTATTTTCTACTACTATTTATTATTTATACTATATGTATACTATATACTATATGTATACTATATTTTATATACACATAGTAGAAAGAAATATGTATATTCTTTACCAACTGACCTTAAAAGTCTCTGAAAGTAGAGTTTCTTAGGAACCACCTTTGTGTTTCCACGAAGATCTCTTTCTTATAAACCACTCAAGCCCTGAAACCTTTTAAACAAGCTCTTCTCACTTAACTCTTTTAATGTATAATAAGCACTTTATACTCTAATTTAAAAACAGAAACAAAACCTTGAGCTTTTATTAAAATTTTAGTCAAACAAACCCATCTCCAGAAGCCACAAGCCCTCGACTAACCTCAGCCTTGAAAGAGAAGCGAGTGGGACTCCCATGGCAATCGTGGCAGTGAAAATGACAACCTTGTTTACTTAGTCGCCTCCGCCGCCCTTCCGGCTCTGGACCTCTTTCACACTCTACTTTCCAGGTGGGGCCTGGGAGGGCCTGTTCACACAATTAGCTTCTTGGCCGAGTCGTCTGAGCTTCAGATAAGCGGTCTAAAGTCGTTTGGCTCATTGTTTTCGCGACCTTGTGTTAAATAGCGGCCAGCACGAATGGTCGGCCGTTTGTGAGGCAAGTGCTTGGAGTGTTGCAACAGCAACAGGTTGTTGCCAGTGGCTGTCAAACCGCCTTGCTCTCGGGCGTTGAATGGCTTTTTGCTGGCAAGCCAACTTTTGAGTTTTTCGTCTGAAAAATCTGAATAAAGTTTCATAAAATGCTGCGCTGGGCACTTGGCCGCCGCCGAACGTTGCAACTCATTGTCAGCTGTCATTTGGCAAGAGCCTGGTCCCCACCCCACCTCGTCAGCTGCCCAAGAGCCAAAACGGCAGCAGCTGCTTCTCACTAATTGCTCAGGTACTCAGGCGACCGACAAGCTGCAAGAAACAAGAGCGCCGGCCCAGAGCACATACATAGGTTGTTAATTTTGCAATTGGCAGCCCCCCTCCCCGCCCCGCCGCTCACCTGTGCCCAGAGCCATTAATGCGTGCCCATATTAGAAAATGCCATTACATCGCGCCATTTGCGGGCAAAATGCTAACCAAACCACCACGGAGCGGCCGGGCCAGAGCTCACCGGCGAGTGCAGCCGAGCGTGAGGAGGGTTAATATTCCAATTCCAACTCCGAGCTCTGTTCCTTCCATATCTGCTAGGCCGAGTTACGCGGGTAGCTCCGTTTCGATCGATCGGCCATGTTGCCACCAAGCAACGGCAACGGCAACGAGCAACTTGCAACGTGACTGGCATGGAGAGCAGCGGGAAAAATGTTACTTTTTGCCTGGGATTTCGGGCGCAGTGGGCGCAGTAGGCCCAGCAGGCGCTTTTCGCGAAAGAGGAGTCAGTCCACTTTGAAGAGCCGAAGAACGAGTGTCCACTTAGGAGGCACTTGCCCTCTGGACACTCGTCCCGGGCCCGGGCGGAGGACACATGTGCGTGGGCATCCCACAGATACGCAGATACAAGCGAAGCGCACACATGCCCGGAGATTGTTTTCGGCAGGAAACGGGCATTTGTAATTACGGCCACAGTGGGGCATAAATAACGCGAGATGTAGCCATCTACGTACAAGGTACGTACGTACATACAGTCGTAAGACCGAGAGATATGGCCCGCATCCAAAAAACAACACAAAACAAAGTTCCAAAAACCTGTTCCCACCTGCAACATTGCGTGTCTGTGCCTCTGTCTGTCGGTGTGTGAGTGTGCCGCCTCGAAAACTAAACAAACAAGCCAACGAAAAATACAGCCAGCTATGGAAAATGCCTCGTCTACACGGCCAGCCGAAAAAAAGATACATACTGGTACTGAGAGATACAGATACTGTGCGTCTGTCTCTGGGCCCTAAGCAGCAACGCAACGCAACGCAACGCATTATTTTCAAGTGCGCTGATGAGCATTTGATTGTGTTGCAGCCAGTCTTTTTGGTTTTTTGGGGCCAATCCACTCCACTTCACTTTTGCTTTGGGCTGCGGTCGGAATTCTTACTGGCTGGATGGGTGGATGGATGGATGCCGTGGCTGGTCGGCTTGTTGGCTGGTTGGCTCCTTTTGTTTATTTTCCCAACATTTTTCTCTCACTTGAAGCGCAAAACCGAAATGTAAACCAACTAAACAACCAGTCCTCCAGCCATCCAGCCATCCAGCCAGATACAGATAAATAGATGCGTCTGTCATCGTCTGCAAGTAAACAGCTCGGCGCGAACCCGAGACCCCAGTTGCAGTCCGATTCCCCAGTCCCAGACGCGATCTCAGCAAGAATCCCAGTTCTTGTTACTAGGAGATGGCGAATAATGCTTTTGTTTCCAGAATACTTTAATTGAAATAAGGGATTTATAAGGGAAACTGATTTGCCCAAATAGTTGTACAGTTCCTGAAATAATAGCTTGTATCTCAACTTGTAGTTGGAAAAAGATAGAACTTAAAGGCAGGCAGAGTTATGCAAAAAAACATCTCGTTGCGTGCCTCTTCTCGTGTCTGCAACTGGCAACCCGTTGCTAGATGCGTCTGCTCGGCGGCTGGAATCTGCGGATTGATTGCCGATCGCTGCTGGCCGCTGTTCATGCCGCATTGTTGCACGTTTGGCCAGCGAAGCGAGTGGAGCGGCAGAGGCAAGGAACCAAAACCAGAGCCGGAATGGCTAATATAAATGGGTTCCGAGTCAAAGTTGCTGATGGATTCCTGAACAACCGCAAAAGAACACACAAATATGTGTTTACTAATAAAAAAAAACAATCAAATTAAAAAATTCAATACCGAAAGTAAATAAAAGCATTACAAGCTTATCAACTTTTTAAACAAATAATAAAAGCAAATAGCGACATACAAAAAGGTAGGGCTCTTGTGGGGTAGAGTGTTTATTGTTTGATAGATACTTCCTATGGTTTAGAATTTGTATTTCTTGAATCTAGAGAAAGAGCTGAGAGCTTTTTCTCACTGTGCACTGCACGACGACCGCAGCCGCAGCAGAACAACAACGCACCTTCAGTCATTGAACTTTAAGCTATGCGTTCGACGACTGGAGTGGAGAGGCCTCCGCCCCTGGCACCACTCCACTCCACCACTCCACCTCTTCACTTTGGAGGGCCATCGGTGGGCTGGAGCCTCAACAGATCGAAGACGATCGGCTAGCTTCGGATTTGAAGCGCAGCGCTTTTCAATTTTTGATTCCCAACAGCCAGAACCGCCAGAACAGCGGCAGAGCCTCCCATTAATGTGTCTGTCTGGGCTTTGTCTGATTGCCTTCTGTGCCTTCGACAGATATGGTATTTATATGCGAGGCCGTGGGCAGGTAATTCCTGGTGTTTTTTTGGTAACGATTGTGTCGCCGTGGTGCAGCGGATGCGATTGGAGGGCCTTGATTAATAGCCCAGGGCCTCGTTAAAAGCCCCTCTCGGGTTTCAAGTTCACCGGCCGAGTCGTAAACACCTTTTGGTAACGCTGCACCCGCATTTCGACTTTTATTATTATGCTTTTCTTCCCAACCGCCAAGTGGTTCTCTTCAGGCACGACTTTCTAATCTCCGCCTGAATGGAGGAGGCCCGGGGCCCTGGCCACTCGGCTCACAATCTTCTACATATTAAATGGCATTTAAATTTCATTTTCCCGTCCGAGAGGCTGGGCTGGGAAACGTGTTTGCAAATACCAGTCTCGGGAGACTCCAGAGACCCGGCCAGACAGATGCGAATGCCATGCAGAGTGGACGAGCGTGGGCGTTAGAACAAAAGCAAAGCAACGGCAGGGAAAGCGAAAATGCGTTGGGAAATTCCATCCACAAACGATGGAAAACACAGGGCCAGGGCTAGGACCAGTCCATCCGTCAGAGTCCAGAGTCCGCGTGCGATCTGAGTTTATAGATTCGTTCCAGAAACCTGTACAGCATCAGCATCAGCATCGACCAGTCCCCGGTCCAGGTAAACAGCGGCACTAATCAAGCACGAACTGCAGGGAGAACGACGCAGGAGAGGCAGGAGGAGGAGGAGGCCAGGAACCCTGGGAAGACCAGGGACCATTACCTTGCATTACCATCGGAATTTCTCAGCAGCAGCAACTTGTTTCTTGGAATTTTTAGCACAAGAACTTCAGGAGTGCAGGGCTGCTTGCCTCCACTCCTCCTCCTGGTATTTCTCATTATGTCTTGCCCTTTTTCGTTTTGGGCAGCTTTAGGAGGGAACTTTCAGAGGGAACCAGAGCTCCAGAGCTGCAGAGCTCTCCAGAAATTACATAAAGGGAGCTGCCAGTGTTTGCCGCAAACACAAATTGCACAAAGCGGAAAACTGAAAACGGAATGGAAACAGTTTGTCGCCCGTTGCGGGCCTCATAATGCGGCCCTAATATCCGCCTGTCTGACTGTCTCGCCTGGAAGTCTTCCCGTTCTTTGACTGCCTGTCTGAGCTGATTTCCGGACGACTGATTGCGGCAGCGCGTGTTTCATTTTTCACTCTCATTCATCAGGCAAACATCACGCAACGCCGGGCGACAGATGAGACCTGAAGCCCAAACACCAAACACCAAGGACCAAGCCAAGGACCAAGGCCTTTATTACTCAGGCCCAGGTAAACACTTCGTTCCGGCCATCGTAAACCGCAAACTGTGAGCAAATGGTCCTGCCGAATTGTGCTCTACGCTGCAGAGCTGTTCTGTTCTGTGCTGTGCTGCAATGCTGCCATGCTGCCATGTTGCATGCAACCCGTTGTTTTACCCTTAAAGCGGTCTGCATTCATAATTTACCCCTTTCGGGGTGGACCGGGGTGAGTACGACTCACCTGGATGGCTGGAAGAAGCGTCAGTGCGAAAATTGCTTTGTTTGTGGCACAAAAACAAGTTCTCTTTAGGATGGCAGGGGAAGTAAATAAAGGGGAAGTAAAGGGGCCTCTGGCCGGGAAAAGGGACTCAGGGGCAGGGACTGATGCGTTGATCAGATCCACCTCATGTCATATGCAAATTAATCAAGACCCGGGTGTGTTTCATAACAGAACTATAATTGCGAGGGAAAATAAATCAATTGGAAGGAGGCAGCTGCCTGACCTTCGACTCTTCAACCAGATTCTACCGATACCAGGCTCTACTCTGATATAATAAATTGTGTTTTCTCAGAGATATCTTATCGGGGCACTTGTTTGCACACACCTCTGATAGGGCCACCTCCAAGGTGTTACACTGAAGTTTCATAATGTCTGGTACTAGCCATGGGTCTAAAAATATTGTCCATTGGCTCGGCGTATTGATTTCAAGTGAAGGCGAGAGCTGTTTGAATCTGGGTCTATCTATAGATCTGTTGCCTATAGAGGCCCTGAAACACTCGAAATCCCTTTATTAATCACTTTTAAACAGCCTAGCGGATACAATGCGATCGTTTAGGGGTGACTCATTTGTGTTGTCACCTTTAAGCAGGAAATCCTGCCAGATAGGCCTGCATCCCCTAGATGCATTCCCGCGCTCCGCAGAACAATCGCGTGATCTAATTCGTTGGTTTTTATGTTTTATTCATGGAGCGCTTGCCACCTCCGTGGCATTTAGTGCGCTAAACGATGGCGGCAGAAGCAGAAACTCTTGCAACAGCGGCAGCCTCAACAATGGAGGAGAGTCCGGAGTCGCAATTCATTAGATAGAAAACACGTTGCTCTGATTGCCGTTCATGTAACATCTGAAACTACTTCTGGAGGGGGCTTCAGAGCTTTGCCAGCAGCTTCGCCTTTTCGGTCTCTGTGTCGGTTCTGTCTGTTTTTTGTTGAAAAACTTTTACACGACTTGGTCTGATCGGGGGAATGCGTAGAAATTGAGATGGAAAAAGGGCAGGCCGGCGCACAGAGACACAGATACTGGCAGGCAGCTTGACTGACATCGCTTCCGATGTTTATCTTTTCGTGTTAACAACTGTGGCAAGATGAGCCGGAATACGACATGAGGGCCGGGCCGTTCAAATCCTTTACAAGGCAAGGGGTCAAGAGCTGCTGATGCTTCTTAACTTGGCTTAGACTGAATTCCAAGGCCGGCATTCTATTGGGGCTTTAATAAGGGAACAGGCATTCTTTTTCGAAAGATACCTTGCTGCTGCTTTCACTTGATTTGCATTTCGACAATCAGAAACGGAAAATAAAGAGCCCAAAACGGTAAAAATCATTTTCCATAAGCGAGGAAAACCTGAAATGCGACTGAGAATCGGGGATTTCGAGTGGAATGGGTGGTGGGATGGAGGATGGGGGCCTTGCGCAAGACACAGCCGGAGACTGAGCCTCTTATGCAGCCGCCTCTCGTAATGGCCAATTAAGCCGCGTCATGCAGTCAACCGACCAGTCAGTCAGTCAGTCACTCACTCAGTTAGTTAGTCAGTCAGTCGGCCCATGGAGGCTGCAGTGGATCGGCTCAGGCAAAGTGCGTGGGACCCCACCATTTCCAGCTCGTATGCCAAGTCATGCCCCTACCCCTGCCCCATTTGAAGCCGGAATTGGAGTTGAGTTCCAGAGAGTGGGAGGCCACGCACCGCGATTTGTTGCAAGCTACTCCCAAAAAAGAAAACAACGGAAAGCCAAACTGTTGCCGGGGAAAGGCAGGTGGAGCGAAGCCAAGGTGTGGGTGGCGCTTTCCACTTTTTGTTTTGGGAGTCGAGGCAGGCTCTGCTCTGCTCGGCTCGATCCGGCCCCGGCCCGGCCTGGCATTAATTAGGCACATGTGCGAGTGTGTGCCTCCGGGCTGTCATTTACGCCGAACGCACTCTGGAAACAGTAATTAGATTGTCTATGCCCCGAAAATCCAGAGCTGCGGCAGCTGGAGGCTCGCTTAGGGGTTGCAATCCGTAGTCTATCTGCTTTAATGCGCTTAAGCAGAGCGCCAGATAGAACTACACTTTCAAGTGGCAGATACAGATACTTATGCTCCGCACGTGGTACGGCCGACAGATGTGAACTCCGAACAGATCTGAGAGAGTCGATAGGCATATGTTGCGGTTTCGAGCCACATTCCGGTCCGATTCCATTCAAGGTTCCACAAACTTTGGAACCAAGAACCAAGCCCAATCTCCATCCCGAGCGATTAAAGCCAAAGCTGGCAGATTGAAATCTAGTACGAGCGACACTGAATCCGACTCCGACTCCGACGGCCACCAAAGATGCCGACGTTTAGATACTGGGAGGCCATTGTATCGCACAGATACAGATACAGATACAGCTACAGATACAGAGAAACCACAGCCGGGCAAAAAGAGCACAAAAAATAAATCTCGCAAGCTGGAAATCGTGTTTGGGATGCTGGGGCAGACTTAATTTTTTGTGGGGTCTGCGGTGTAGGACCTGAAGTTCAGCACGAAATGCAATTACAATGCCCTGACATTAGGGCCAAATCGAAATCTCAGAGCTCAGCTCGGAGTTCGATGCGGGAGATACCCCTTAGCCCAGTCTGAAGTCTGAAGAATGGCAATGGAGGGGGAATGATTACAAAGTTGGCCGACTGACTGGCAGGCGGAAGAGCCGTAAATTATGTTATAACCAACAGCGGATATGGCGACGAGCGACGGATGGAGATGCAAGTCTTCAAGGGGAATGCGATTACTTATCTGGCAGATACTCTGAGTACAGGAACAGTTAACAGACAGGCCGTCCAATTGGGTCAAATTCCTGATGATGGCTATTGTGAGATTTAGTTCCAGGAGTCTGCAGGAACCGCCGTGAAACAGCTGTGTGGTTATGCTTCTTCTGGGGTGACACAGGGGCGCAAACAGCCCATAATTGCTCAACAATGCCTCGCAACACAATAATCAATTGCAACTCCTGATTCCGCACTCCATCCACCAACCCTCCTAGTCGAGTAGTCGACCAGTCGAGCAGTCGAGTGCAGTTGCCCTAATTTTGTTGTTTAGCATTGAACATTGTTTAGAGCTGGCACATCCGGCGGCGCTTGGCGCTTGGATTTTTAACAAAAAAAAGGCAGAACTGTCACAACCGGAAATGCAACCTGGCGCGTTTCAATTCGACTCCCAATCGAAGTGCGCACAATGCCGGTCTAATGAGCAGTTTAGCCCCCGATTTATGGGCTGCAACACATAAAAAAGCGAGGCGAGAGCCGATGAGGGGTCAGTAAACAGCGGAGGCAGCAGAATAAGTGCGTGCACTGCATTAATGAAGGCATAAAGAGCTCCTCCTCCGTCTCTGCCTCCTTCTCTGTTTGCTGCTTAAGCAGTCCAAAGGCAACAAATTGTGGCAATAAACGAACGCCAGAGATCAGCGAAAGTTCACGGCTTCAATTTTAATGAGCCCGCTGACCCATTTCTTGGCGCGGCAGGGAGGGGCGGCCTAGCAGTTTGCATTGTTTCGCCATTTCGAGTGCCAGTGCCAGTGCCAGTGCCCGTGCCCGGCTGGGGGAGTACGTTCGGGAGTTCAATAAACCCACCGCACCAGAAGTGCTCCGGAGAAATCTCCGCAGATGGCCCAGCTGTTGTTGCGCTTCAGCGGCAGCCTGCACTGCGAGAAATCACTTATAAAAGACTATTTCGGAAAGTAACAGCTGATAGTAGGGCGGAGGATTTCGCGGAGTGTACACATCCATCGCACACTCCCATTTGATCTGTGGGCTGCTGCCTCCGTCTCCGCCTCCGTTCCGCCTGCTTGTTTGTCGCCTTTTTTATGTGCGATACTAAATGCATCTCACATCCACAATAAATAAATTCCCGGAGCCCAAAACATGTCAAGTCCAGAAGAACACACACTCCTACAGGCACTCCAACCGCCCCACCCACTGGCTCCACCCAAAAAAAATCCAAGCCATAAGTCCTCCCCCGGCGGCGTTTGAAAGTGTAAATGAATTTGTTCTTAATTATTGTGAGACTGCTCCCGAACATTGGCAATTCGGTGGATATGGCCGGAAAAGACCGAGAAGACGTCCGAGAACCGTTGGCATTGATTTACGGGCCACCGAAATGGGAAGCCAAAAGGGTGAGGCAGCCCGGAGAGCTCCGAGAGGCATGAATTGCTTTTTATGTGGCGGCAAAAATTTGTTGAGGCCTCGGAGTGAGAAATAGAGGAGGAACATGGTGGAAATTTGTTCGGCGAGTTATCCAACGGCCTGGGAAAATGTTTTCTTTGATGCTCGCGTCGAGACACAATGCCGAATGATGGATTTCTTGAATTTCAACATGGAATAGCGACGTGTGAACTATAACTAGCAGAGAAACTTGAGACTATTTTGGAGGCCAAAGAAATGCCTAATGCCTAATGCCTAATGCCAGATTGAAAGAATCCAATTATTACTCAACTAAACATAATTGGCATCAATTGACCCACTTGGCCCGAGACTCTAATACCTTGGACTAGCGATCCGTTGTATCCCGCGGATACTTAATGGTTTCTTGGGCAAGCCTCCCCAGATTAGCCCGAAATTTCTCAATTTTCATTAATTATCGCATCAACTCGATTTACATTTTCTTTCCGCTCGGGGGTCTTCGAACCAGAATTTATGGTCCACTCGGCTAATGTTTGTTTTATTGCTAATAGATTGTGCGTTTTATCTGCAGCATTCGGTTTTCTTATTGATTTTCCCCCGAAACTGCGCTCCCCTGATTTATGCGCCTGGAAATTGATTTAGAATTGGAGATGCCATTGAGAGAAAGCCATTAAATGGGACATTAGGGTCGGTTTCGAGTGTCCTTATCACGCTGGTCCAGCCACTCCACTCCACACAAATACTTCCAATATATAGTGTCTCGAACATGGAAATGTATCCTGTTCGGTGTCGAGTCGTAAATTCGAGGGCAGTCCACTGATATGACAAGTGACTGGAAATGGTTTATGGACATGTGTTGCCTAATTTATGTTTCAATAACTCGCACTCGCCCACTCCAGAACGCCACTCTGTCCCTGGGGACATAAAAATGTCATAATATCCAATGAAAACGCAGTCCAACAAATAATTAATTGAAGCGAATGGGGGGTTCGAGGCACTGCAACTGTTTCTCTTTTTATGGCAAAGGAAAACGGAAATTAGGGAAAGTAATCAACCACCTCCCATATTGGAAAGCTCATGCTGGTAGCCATGTTTGGGCCAATAAATCAAAATTAATTTCTTCATTGACTTCAGACTGCTGTTCTCCCTTCCACTCTAAACTTGTTGACAGAAAAGCTTTGTTCTATTTGCCTTGGAAATCGGCAATCCCTGTCCGAGGTAGCCTTCGTGGTGGAGCAGACGAGGTGGTGTGTGGTCTAATCGCCACTTGATTCGGTCACCGGTGCAGGTGATAATAGACGCCGAGCAAATCGTTGACAATAACAGGTTTCAGCTGGGAACCGGGTCTCTGAGCCACGCTTTACGACCAGCACAGCACAGTAAACTGTGCCTAATGCAGCCATCAACCCGCTCTTATCTGCCGGCTGTGTGTTTTAAAAGCCATTACAACTTTTTCGGCTTAATTTCGATTTTTGTTTTCAATATTTTTATGGGCGAGGCGCTTCGATGGAAGTGGCCGGTTTATCAGCTTATTGTTTGTTTGTTTCCTGTCCGAAACGACGACGACGATGACGAAGACGAGGATGGGAGTGGAAAACTGTCACAGCGCTGACAGCCGGCGCTGACGGCGCTGAGAAGAAGAAACAGAAATAAAATCGAAAATGGATGTCCCAGAGCCAAAGATTATGCAGCCAGAGATACAGAGATACAGATACGCGGCGGCGAGTTGGGGCACAAATATTTGCGCTTGGCGCAGTCGAAATGTTTACAATTTATTTACAATTTCATTATTAACGCGACTATGCGGCCCTCCATCGGATGCGCGTTGTTTGCCGAAGACATTAACGACACCATCGTCGCATAATGAGGCAATAATTATGTTTGAGATAGCGTTCCGCCTCGGAGACAAAGGTTTGTCTTCTGCTTCCCTTGGAGAGCTTGCCGCAGATAGGCGACCACATCGCTTGGGCTGGAGCTTGCCGCAAGTCTGAGTTCGTCTCAAGGACCCGACACTCGTGTGGCAGTCAGACGTGGCAGGGAAGGCTGAAGGAGATTAGCGCTAAGGATTCCACTGAAAGAATAAACTTAGAGGTCTAGGATTATCTGGGAGTAGGATGACTAATCTAATCACCAGAGTCTATACCCTTTTCTCTCTCTGTGCAGAACCATCTCGGCTGTCAACGCACCTTAACTGCAGATCTTTAGCACTTGATAGAGGCGTCTGGGGAGACTCGGCACTCGTCGCTTCCTGCCGTCGCTCCTCTGAGGTGGCTAGGATCTCCAGCCACTTCCCCCAAGCTGTCTGCCTGCCGTTTATCTCCGACATTGTCGTCTGCATTTAATGGCAAGCGATAAACATTTGCGCCATGGCCCATCCCAGCCTCTGACCTCCCAATAGTTTCCCCATGCAAATGGAAATCAAAGCCGCACTTCACATTCTCGGACACATTTTTGTGCTTCTCCTGGGAAAGTTGACACAGTTTGAACCCCACTGACTCTGCGACAAATAACATGGCTTGCTCTCTTCGGGGCTAAAACCGTGAGCAGTGCCTTGCCTTTCACTTGGCTGGAAGCTGGAAGCTGGGAGATGGGATCTGGGATCTGGGAGCCTGTCCCCCAGGCCCGAAACAGCCAACACCTTGCCAGTTGGCCAGATTCGGCTAATCGTCGCCCGACCATCTGCGGAGGAGTCCTCCATGGCGAGGGCGGGGGCGGGATGTGGAAAAACAACTTTCGGAAAGAGATTCTGGCCGAGAAGTGGGCTATCAGATAGTCCGAACTACATACTGGATATGAAAATAATTAAGTTCTGTTCTCGCGGCTTGGAGGAGGACTCTTTAATGATTTTCCTCCAGCTAGTGTGTTGTCTCCCGCCCCCCAAGGCCCAGTGGCGGGAAACTTTCTAATAAACAAATTGTTGTCGATGTCGATGTCGATGTCGCGCTTTGGTTTCATTCGACAGCCCGCTCCTCGGACTTTAATTAACCGCAACAGCTGCCGGCGAAGAGGAGCCCGCAAAAATAAAGTGGCACATTGCCGCATTCAGGGGCGTGGGAGGCGGGGGAGTAGGATCTGGGGTAACCGGAGCCGATGCGGTTTCTCTGTTAGACGCTCGACTAACTTTATAGCGCTTGCCGATTGTCACCTGATCGGATCATATCTCCCGGAGGCCGCAAAAAGTTCGCAAGTTCATAGCGCGAGCAGGCTTGCCACTTTCTAAAACGGAAGAGGATCTGTATCGGGAATCGGTTTCTTTGACAATTACCAATTAGCATTGCAGTGCCCCCAACCCCCCAGGGATGAGGGCAAATATTTATTCCAGCCCCTCAAGGGCTGACATTGACGCCAGAGACACTAAGGATATGCATGTCCCTCCTCCGGGCAGGAGTGTACAGAAAGTGTGTAATTCAATCGCCTGCAAGGCTTCGTCTTGGAGCGTCTTCAAGGGTCGCAGGAAACCATAAAACTCCATATGAGAAATGAATGATGATGTGAGGAAAGGAATGCCTTGGATTTCATTCACAGGAACGCATATATGCTCACGTTCCCAGGTCCCAGGCAGAAAGGACCTTAGGGGTAGCTCGGCATCCCGTGTGTTGTTTGCCGAAGGATTCCGTTCCTGTCGTGTACCTGCCTGGGAAATATTTGCCGGTTTTTGTTTCCACAGGATTTTGTCCATTCCTCCCCGTTCCTCTACTCCCTTTTTTTTTGCTTTCTTGCTGTTGTTTATTCTGCTCTTAACGGAGGACCTCCTGCTCCTGCTCTTTTGCGTCTTCCTGCACCTTCGACAGAGGCGGTTCATCGAGCCAAGTGTTGCCAAAATGTTATGCCGCACTTCCTGTTGTCTGCCCGTGGAAAGTTTCTTGTTTTTTAACTTTTTAGCACGTGTCGGGGAATGAAAAAATGCAGAACTTTTCGAATAAACTGAAACTGCGGACAGAAGCCGGCATCCAATGCCCTTGCAGCCCACCCCTCGCAAGTCACGGGCTAAGTGTCCCTGTAGGCCCTCGCGGCCCATTGTTGGCCGGCCCAGTGGAAAAAATGTTAATGCAAAATGCATTACGCCTTGAATGCTTGAACCCTGGCTGCCAGACGCCCCGGAGTCGGCCCTCGGGAGTTGGATGGCAGCCACTTCTGGCCAAGTGCTGGTGCATAATAGAAGCCAGGCCCAGGCCCAGGCCCAGGCACAGGACATTGGAGGCTCGTGTCACACCGACTAAGCATTTAATTAGTTTTTTTTTCAGGACTAGAAACAGAAGTAGATATAGAGCTTCCTCGCATAAATTCAGATGCAAATGCAAGTGCCAGTTGTGCATCAATCGCCCAAGTTGGTAACTTTATACATCCCTTCAGGAGTGTCTGGCCAATTAGCGACCCTGGAGGGGCACTAGTTAGTTGCCAGAAAGTCAAAGGCAAGCCTATAGGGAAGAGCAGCCCCAACTGCGGATGATAAACTTTATATAGAAGCCATTAAAGCACTAAACTAGAGCATAAACGCCTGGGAAAGTGTTAATAACATAAACTACAGAGCACTCGGGCTAAGTAATCACTTCAGGGAAGGGAGCACTAAAATAAGAGTGAGGTAAGATGGAGGTGGGCTGCACAGGGAAAAATTAAACAGTCTCTTCTTGGTAGGCTGTCTGGCCCGAAATTATTTAAAGCCATGCTCTCAAGCCCCAGCAGAGTCTCGAGCCGCAGTTCAAGGTTGGCAGCCCATGTGTAAGTCCGCCTTTCGCTCCGCAATGATTTCCAATGAATAGCAAATAGGAACCGTCCGTCCGGGGCAGGCATACCAAACTCTGATCGATGCCACAACGGGGGGCACTTGGTACAAGGAGGAGGTGGAGGTGGAGGAGGCCCTTGACTCAAGATTCAAGACTCAAGACTCTTCCACGAAATGGCGAAACCCGTTTTGGGTCTCAGCCTCTGCTGGACCGGGCAGAGCCGGAGTGTCGTTCAATTGTATTCAATGCTAACTCAATTTCTCGGCTGTGTCTCTGGCCCCGGGCTGGCTCTAACCGTTGCCACTTACATCTGGCAATTGGCAGGGCAATTGAGGCACACACACACACTCCCAGATCTTGAGGGGGAGGGCCATTTGTTTTCCTGCCCCGATTTGTAGATCTCGCAATCGGACAGAAAGTCAGGGAAACGAAAAGAGCAAACGACTTACTTAGCTGGGAATGGGAATGGGAATGGGATAGGGATAGGTCCAGGACTAAAGCCTAAACCGGATGCGGCGCATCTTTCGGCTTTCACTTCCTCCCTTTCAGTTTTTTGTTTCAAGTTCAAGTCAAACATTGGCCGTAATCTCCTATAGCCGCCAGCGTCAGCTGCGCCACTTTTTATTTGAATAAAAACCACAAAAGGCAATGGAGGGGAGCGGAAAATCTCTGAAAATAAAAGGTGCCAGCGCTAAATGAGCTGTTAAAAATAAGGGAACTCTGCCGTGGAAAGCCGTGGAAGCCGGAAAATGTCGCAGCGTGGGAGTGAGAGTGGGGAGAGTGGAGGATCCGTATCCTCGGTCTAATATCTAAAGTGGTTGAGCGAAGAGTTCCCCGGCATCTGGACGGGAAGGGAGAATTTTGGGCATTGGGTTTAATTTTAGACACAAAACCCAATAAAATTTTGGCTGCCATGGCGGCTGGCTGGGTGCCTTTATTTTTAACTTCCGCAGGCAGCCCAACCGACGACTGAGGATGTGGCTCTCCGGAGTTCCCTTAATGATATCAGTCGCGCTGATCGCTGGTTCCTCCCCGGGCATATAACCCCTAGGAATTTTAAGTAAACTTATCCCGCGGGTACTCGCTGAAAAACGCATGTCACTTAAATTTATTGGCCGCAGCAGCAACAACAGCGGGGCAACAACAACCATCAGCAGACAGCAGTTGCCACAGGCGGCAGTTGGTGAGATGCATTTTTCATTCAATTGCCAGTCGGGGCCAGAGTCGGGGAAGGGGCTGACTGCATTTTATGTTCGCCCGGGGGCTGGGAAATCGATTGATAGACACGGCTCATGATTGAAATTGAACGGCAAAAGGGAAAACACAGCAGCAACATCGGTAGCGGGACGGGGCAGGAGCTGCGGGGGCGGCACTCAAATGTTTAGCAGCAAATTTTACGTTTTCATTTAATTGCCTAACACGGCCGTAAAGTCACAAAGTCAGCAGGCCTCCCCCGCCCCAGGGCCATCTATACTTTATCATTATACCCCGGGGGCGGAAGCAATAGTCTTACTTAATAAAGCCGCAAGCCGGGCTCTCGGCGGCTTATTATTAATTGGCCCAAAAAAACAAAAACAAGAGTGCGCTAATTGCTATCTCGACAAGTGCTCGGGGTCAATTAATTCAAATAAAAGCCAAGCTGTCAGTCGATGGCATCTTCGGGCCTAAATCAACATAATTATTACTGAGTGGAGGGGGTGGCAGATGAATCATGTTTGTATTAAATTAGGAGACTAAGAAATAGTCTTTAAGACTAAATCTTTAAGAGATAATATGAATAAGTTCTATTCTTGGTTCTTGGAACTATTCAGCACTCCTGGAAATCCCTGTTAGAGATACTCATCCCACTAATCCATTTCTAAATCAGGGTTAAGGTGCCTGCGATTCCCTCCCTTTTAATCCTCTTTAGAGCCGAATGAGTCGTGCGCTATCTCCCATCGCAGGACCTAATGGGAAAAGAGTTCGCCCCGGCACATAATTCAGCCCAGCTCACTCACTTTCCCCCCATATTTAACCCAAAGCGAACCGCATTTCGACCTTTTATGGCCCGCGAGGGCTTGGCGAATCAGAACCACGTGACTTGCCCATTTTTATTGGCGAAATGCGTTTCTCGCGTGGGTGTGTCACTCGGCCGATGGCAGTGAACTGCAGAAAAGGTCGGGGAGCATAAATCAGATTTAATAGTGCAGCTGGGAAAGTTGTCTTCACCAAAAAAGCAGAAACATTATGAGGAAGGAGGAAGCGAGTGCCTGGGATACGCATATGGGACTTAGCTGGCCCGCTTAATGAGATTTCCAGTCGGAAGAGCAAAAAGCGAAACCAATTTTATTTGCCATTTCTGCTGTCAACATTATGCTTTTGCCTTTTCAGTTTTGCGTTTTGGGCTGGCTCTGTTTTGGCAACAATTTTTACTGTCGCATTACGTGCAACATTTGCCCGTTGATTGCTTTTGGGTAGCGGCTGCTACTGCCCCTGCCCCATGCCCCATTCCCCATTCCTCCTCTTGCTTTTTTGCCGCCAATGCCACCCCAGGGCATTGCATAAATTTGTCTAGCTTTTGTTTTGCTGGCTGGCTTTACAATTTATGCTCTTGTGGCGCCCCAAAATGCGGCGGTGGCCCATTGTTGGCCGGGCTTGGCGAAAATTTGCTAAAGCAGCAACCCCCGATTCCGCCCGGCGAAAACTTTTTGGCCATAAAGCACATGTGACTCCCCAGCACACACATTTTTGTGTGTTAGTTGTAGTCCTCATTGCGTATTACATGCTGCCAAAATATGTATTTGGCTATTTTGTTTATTCTGCACTTTTTAGTTGGCATTTTCTGCTTAAAGCTCCCCCTGTCGCCGAGGAAATCGCTGCTCATAAATCATCCGAGCAGCTGAGCGCTGAACACGGTCGGTGATAAGCGCTGGGATCTCCGGACAGAGCTTCGTATTTGTAAAAACTGAATACTTTTTAGGGCGTTTGAAAAATTAAACCCAAAGGTTATCAGGCCGAGGCTCAAGCCTCAAACAAATGGGCGCTGGGAAGGAGCTCTGAGAGCGATGAGATCACTCTGTGATTGATGAACTTTATCTTAAATTTTCTGGGCTAGTAACCTGTTTAACTCTCCATCAGTTTTTATGATTCCTTGAGCACTCCCCGCTCTGCGCTTTAATTAATTTATCACTTGGCTGTCGCTTTTATCGCCGCACTTGTCGCAGGACCTTCGCTTTCCGCTTCCCCCAAATGTGACCCGTAATTGCGTTAAATGCCATTACGATACTTACGCGCCGCATGCTCCGGCGAGGGCCACAATGCCACATGGACATCGTCCGAGTGTCGTCTGGCCGCCAGCCAGATTGCCACGGCCAAGGGCGGACTGCTCGGCCTTTAATTCAGCTCCGCGGACAAACTGCACTTGTTTTCCGCCTTAAATAATTAAATTAAAGTGGGCAGCCCACTGATTCGAGGAGAGCTTCACTCCGTCTGAGTCTGAGTCTGAGGAACTGCACTCGATGCAATTATGTTTTCGGCCAGCGAAGAGCTGAGCAAACAGAAAACAAAAAGACGCTGAATCGGGGCAGAAACAAAGAACCAGAAAGCAGAAGGGGCCAACGACCTCTAACCTGGTGCAATCAGCGTAATTAAGGCAGCCAGCGGATGGCTTATAAATCATTTATTGCCAAGACATTATCGTGGCTCACCTCACCGTGGGGCCACCTCCCCCTTTCTGCCCGAGACTCGTTTGGCGCAAATTATGCTTCGGAACGCGTTACTCTATGACAGATTGTATCTGCTAGATACCACAGCTCTGACGCTGCCGACGTGCCAGCGAGCAGCTTTTATGCTGCACGTACTCTTACTGCTGCCGCCGCTCACCCTTGCCGCGCTCGGTGTCAGTTTATGGCCAGGGTAAGTTCTGAAAAGAGCCAGCTTCGGAGTCGTTCAGCCCCAGCTGGGTTGGCCAACATCTTGTGCAAATCTCATTTATTTGCGGCTTTTCCACATCGGCTTCGAGTATCTGGCGAATGCCTCAGCATCGACATCCACATCGGCATCAGAATCAGCCGCATAACATCGCATTACATACGTGTCAATGTGCGCCGCTCCGGCCCGGCCCGGACCGATCTGGTCTGGTCTGGTCTGGTGCCTTGGCAAATGCACTTTTGATATATTGGCTCAGGGCTTATTGGTTTTCCATCTGCCGCACATCATCGCCCGCAAGGGGGGCGGGACGGGCTTTGATTTGCGGCCTCCTATAAATTTCATCGCTCCTGACATGACAATCGAGAGATGTCAACAGAAGGCGGGCGCCGAGCCGCAAACTGCCTGGTAATACAATATTTGCACATGCCCCTATCGCTGGGGGCTGGCGGGGTGGCCGATCACCTCGAAGGCTGTCACAAAAATAAATATTTCCAAATTCCGGAGAGCACAAAGTTGTATTTGCATAACAAGTTGGTCTATCGGGGGCTCACCTTTATGGCGGAAGTACTTGTCATGGGTTTCGAAGGGATTATAGGTGTCTGATTACTTTATGACTCTTAAAATGGCAATTAAATATGATTGAGGTAGAACTCATAAGAGTTTTTAATGAGAATTAGTATTGAGGAAAAAATAGAGAATCCTCTATTCGTCCGACTCCACTCCGATCACATATCAGAGCCCACTGGCTGACAGTTGTAGTGGGATAGCGGCTAAATCGCCATAAAAGTGGATTACAGCCATATATAGCCGGCCCAGGCCTTGTATTAGCCATGGCTGTGGTTACATGACCAGAAAGTGATCTCCTTCCCGGCTGCGGCTCGTCCTGGCCGGCCGCGTGGGGGAAAATAGTTTAAGGCAATCTCCCGAGACGGGACTTGTGGCCATGGCATGGCTGCATCCCGGGACCGATTGCAATCTGCTGCTCTGTGCTGTGCTGTGTACACAGTACGTATGTGCGAAGAGACATTCTTGTACATGAGTCATAAATTATGTGCAGCGGCAGCAGCACCGGCAGGGCCATGGCCGTTGCCCAGACGTGACGACGCCTCTGCCCTGGGGCCCCTTCTCCTTTTTCGCAACAATATTTTGAGGGAAAACAATTTTTGCCAAGTTAATTTGCCATTTCCGGCGACGGCTGCCTGTCAGCTTCCGTTTGGCCGAAAAAGCAGGCGCTCTCCTCCGCTGCACCTGAGCATGCTTAATTGAATTTCGCATTTCAACGAAATTAACAGGCAACTGTGGAGCTGCGAGATTGTTTATTTTCGCATTTTATTTCTCAGATTTTATTTCTGCCAGTTGACTGCCAGAGTGCCAGAGTGCCGGAGTGCTGGAGTGCTGGAGTGCCGGAGTGCCAGACAACGGGGGTCACTTGGTGCGTGCCAATGTCTGTGCTCTTGAAATGGCTAATAGGATCCGAGATCGGAGAGGAGCAGGACCAATCCGTGGCATTCAGACTCATGCGTCTTCCAGTGGCGCACTAAACGTCAAAATGTGGCCCGGCTGCCATAAAATTGCCTGAATTTAGCGCTAGGTTGCCGTCGTTTCTCTAGCCCATCTCCATCTCCATCTCCACTGCCATTTCCATTCCAAATGCCTCCTGGCATCGGTCCAGGTCCAGGTCCAGTCGCCCTGTCTCCCTGTCATCCTGACCATCTCCCAGATGCAGTTCCTCCTCCTCCCATCTCGTTCGCCTTGTTCCTCTTCTATGTCAAGTGTCTTTGCTCTGGGCTTGTTAATCTACGAGTGGATGGCTCGGCTTCTGTTGGCTGGCTTCCTGGTAGAGACTCCTCCTCGGGCCTTGTTTTCATTGCCGACCAAGTCCACATGGCGGCGGCCTATTAAATGCAAAATGTGCAGACAGCCAGAAAGACAAACGGTCGCCGGTTCGCTCCCTCCGTCCTGTTTTTGTCATGAAAATTAAATATGCAGCGAGGAGTTGCCCCCACCCAGTCCCAGTTCCAGTCCCATTCCCAATCCCTGGGCATGTGGCTGGGTTATTAAAGTTAATTACAATTTTTCATGGCATTCATTTTGCTGCAACTTGCTGCGATAATTCAGTTTTCTTTTTTCGTAGTATTCCCAGTGTCCTTGGTTTTGTGGCGATTTTTCCACTCTATTAATTTCCGCGTTGATTTATTTCCCCCCCTTTTGTTTACGGAGGAGGGCAGCATCGAGGCGATCGCCATGTGGGCCAAATTGAAACTGTATTGTATCGAGGGGTGGAGGATCCACTGGGGCGCGGCTATTTCCATTAGATTACGCGAGATGCTCTTTGTAATTATCCGCCGATGATAGAGGTGAATGGAGGAGTTAAATGGCCAGAGATGAAAGGCTTTGGGGGATTACATGCCTCGATAATGTCTATAATTAAATCGTTTATTTCTTCTTCCAGCTGAAAGCGACCTGCTCACCTTCGCACAGCGCAAGCTTCACTACGAGACGGACAAGTCATTCCAGAAGGAGCTCTTCACCAGCGACACCCGACCCCAGAGCGTCCGGCAGCTGTACACGGAGGCCGGCAAGGAGCTGCCCGTCTCCGCCGGGGCCACGGCCGGAGCTCTGGCCTCCCTGGCCCACTCCCAGGCCCTCACCCCGCCCCGATCCATCTCCTTCAACGGCGAGGTCCTGTCCAGCGACAACGAAGTCCTGCAGCTGAACGGCTCCGCGGGAGCAGAGGATCAGCTCCTGTGCATTTCGGAGTTCGGGAACGCCAACCGCAAGCTGCGCACGCGCATCGACGCCGAAATCGAGATCCGCCTGGTGAGTAGAGTGCCATTTGGCCGGGCTAACTGCTTCCAACTGGTTCTCCGACTTGTCGACCGTTAGAGGCCCGTTTGGAGGCACAGGTACACTTGCCACTTTGTACACCGTGCGGAGCATTACTTCCCCATGCATAAATAATACTTTTGTTGTGGCAGTTTACCCAAAACGAAAAACCAGACCATACCGCAAACTATGACGACCTCATGTGTGTGGTCTGTGTGGCTGCCGCTTCCTACTGCTCCTCCTCTTGTATCCAAAGGCCGCCAGCTGTGTTGCCTCAAAAGCTAATGCCAAATCGCCCCCTTTCCACCCAACTCTGGGGCAACTGTTTGCTCCACATCGTCCGTGTGGCCGCCCAATCTTTGTCGTGCCAGTGTTATGGCGATGACGGGAATGGGAACGGGTACTGAGACTGCGACTGCGACTGCGACTGGAACTGGTAGTGGAACAAGCCAACAAAGACCACACACAGACCTCATCCATCGCCCATCAGCCATCTGCAGCCGGGTAATGGCCAACGAGGAAGAGAGCGAGTCGGTGGACGCAGCAAATCATTCCGAGTTAGTCAACCCGTTTTAATTGCTCAACTGACGTCCCACGCTATTTTGTGGCGGCTTTGGCGAGCCGGCTTGTCGGGGCTAGTTAGCCGGAGCTATTTGGGCTGCACACATCAATTGAATCTTGACAGACAGTTCGACTAGGGATCTTAATTAAGGGATCGTGCCTCGACTGCTCTATTGGCTCACTGCAGCAGTTGTCTTCTTAATTGGGCTAAGAGATCTATAAATCAGAGGGCTGGTTAATTAAAGACTTAATAGTTTAGTAGGATAAGCCGAATAGCCTTAGAAGTACAATCCTTTCTACAAGTTTTTGGGCCATTTCTTGACGCCTTTGTTTGCCCAGCTTGTACCTTTTGTGCTGGCAAGTCCTTCCTTTCGACACAAATCGTTTCAACTTTAAGCCAACTGAATTGAAAAGAAGATCCACAATGGCATCGCCCGAAGCAGCTCATATCAGAAAATTGCAGTTAATTTGAGTCAACGCGCTTTCCAGCCATCCCATTTAGTCTTTGTGGCGTCTTTGTCCTCCGCTGACGTCGTGGCTTGTTTATCTTTTAGCCAGGCCATTAGATAAGCTCCGCAAAGACAAACAGCCAGCGGCCAATGGACTGGGATGCCAATGGCAACTGCCGCGACGTCGACAACAACTCGGATCCCCGTTCAATAGGTTGCCAAACTAGTTTCTTTTTGGCAAAAACAAGCACGCCGGCTGTCAATCGCAGTCCACTGGCTGGTACTGTCGCCAGATATCCTACCATTTCTAGCCGTAGCTCCATTCTGTCGTCTGCTCCTTAATAAAATGACTTTTAATCCTTTTCGCATTGCGTTTGACGTTAGTTGGCTAGTTGGCTTGTTGGCTTGTTGGCCGTTGCTTTCCGCTCCAATGCACCCCAAAAAGATACTCAATACCCCCAGGAAAGTCAAAGCCAAGTCCCAGACTCCAGGCCATCCAGGCCGGCCATTAGCGCTCTGCGGTTTATTGGTTACGGCAGCAACTATCTCCAAGACGGCCTGGAACGAGCCTGTGGGCTGCCGTCTTGACGGCACTTAAATTGCATTATTATATACGGCTCGACATTTATGTGCAAATATTTTATCGTTAAAAGTTGGCCACAGTTGCCCCTCCTGTCCGCTCTGACATGCTGGGGAGATACCAGAAAGCCCCGGCTCTGGAGTTTGCTTCAATTACTCTGGAAATCTAGCTCAAGTGCCTTTTTATGTAGATTTCGGTGGTGTGGGTGGCCATGGAAATGGCTCCAAAAAATGGAAATTTGGGGGGACAGTGTAAGCCCCCATCGCACCACCCCTCTGCCAGATATTTTTCAATTGTTACAATTGATTGGAGCAGTCGAATTTAGGAATCAAATGAAAAGATTGCGCTTTTTCTTTATGAGTGTAATTCACTTAAAAACATCAGACGATTTGAATGTTTCTGGTGCAGACAAATGAAATTACATTGTGTATTCATTACGTGATTTCTAGATTGTTTTCAGATTCCATTCTAAAGTCAATCTTCTTTCCCAACTAACCATAGAACTAGCTTCAGCTGTGCCCACTTTTATGGATCTCCACCGTGGAGAGTAGTGGTTCCTTTATTGTTTTTAATTAAACTGATTGAGTTTCGATTTCGTAACACAAAAAAGAATACAAAAATGAAACCTGCAACATTTTGGGAGATTTAAAAATCGCGTGACTTGCCCCAATTTGCGGAAAGCATAGAAGAATGTTTGGGCAAACAGAACACCAAGAGGCAGCTCACGTCTCCCATAAAGGGATCTGTTCGTGACAGGCTGTTGCGGCGGCTCCTCTGTCCCACTGGCTAATTAAGGACCTGTCCGCCCGAACATGAAAGCCACATAAACGCCACAACCACACACACAACCACACATGCGGGCCTGCGAGCATAAAACAATATTTTTGCATGCCAAATGCGTTAATTAAGGACGATGTTTTTAACAGGCTTTCGTTTTTTGTTTATTTACAGCCCGCCGCCATCGAGGATCTGCGGAAGTGGACATCCAGCGAGGCGCTGGGTGATGTCACCGTCACGCCGGATTGCATGCACCATGTGGACACCTCGGTGAGCACCTCCCTGGCCATCGGCGACAACGGCCTCCTGACACCGGCCCTCTCTCCGTCCGTCCTCTCCGCCGACGCCGTGGACGCCATGTACGCCCAGAACCTGAGCCAGGCGGCGGACAGCTCCCAGCACCACCAGTCCCGGAGCAACCACCACCCACAGGCCCTGCTGCCGAACGATATCAATAAAGACGTGCCTTTGAATCATCGCCTGCCCTCGCCCGAGGAACAAACCAAACTGATTGCCTTAAAGTGAGTATTACGGAAAGCCCCTCAGGCGATCGGGTTTCTCGCCTTTCCATTTGATAGCTTTATCCGGCTCAGCATTAATTTATCGCGTTTAATTAATAAACTCATAATTGGGTTTCTAGCAAGTGCCAAGCAAGCATTCTATGAATTAATGATTCATTCAAAAAAGACCAGAAGGCTGATTTGATTTTCTCACACAAATAATAAGATTTTCCTTTATTCACTTCTAAGAAGACAGACAAACACAAGAGATATACATTTTAATAAACTAAACTAAGAGATTAAATCAAAAGTAAGAGATATTAAAACTCCTCCACAGTTTTCAACGAACTGTGTCTCGGCTTACAGTTTTACAACAGCTGTGCCCATTTCCCATTCCTGGAGAATCTTGAATTTAAACACAATTTTAATGTGTTTTTTATGCAAATTTGGCCGCGTCTATTGTTTGCTTTGTTTTTCATGACGCACCAAACAAAAAAAGAAATAATAGCTTTTATAGCTATCCGTTGTTTGTTATTATTATACATTTTTTCGACGTTCGATAGCTTTTTTGCCCTGTCCGTCTGGAGCACGAGATGCTCGTTCGGCGAGCGCATCGGGGCAAAAAATGCTTAAATAAATTAATTCAATTACGTATGAATATTTACAATGCGGCCACACACACATTATGCAAGTGTCGCCGACCCGGCTTGGCCCCAGAATGCACCTTCCCGGCCCCCGCCCCGATCGGGCATTGGACACTGGGCGTGTCCGATGCGGCCATGGCTCATTTGTTCGATGTTTTTTAAAACTCCGAAATGGAGCAGCCACAGCCACAGCCACAGACCAGACCAGACCAACCGAGCCGGGCATTCACGCTCCGTCGGTTTTGGAGCACAAAAATGTGGCTGGTTGGCGTATTAAAGCGTAAACAAATTGTTGTTTGGATAACCGCAGAAGTGCACTTCAAAAGTCCGTAGCCTCGGTCGAAATAAGTTAAGCTCTACACGTTTTCCGCATAACGTTTTTATAAACAAGTTTCTCCAGATGGTTGCCCAACCTGAGCTGAGGAATCCATTTTCCACTTTCCACGTTAGTTTAATTTTTGAAATGATTAATTACTAAACAATATTCTCGTTGCGATCCAACAGATACCCCGCCGAAGTGATTTCGGTAAACACCAGCGGGAAGCACTTCCAGCGGATGTGTGCGGCACGAAAGTCCACCAGTGGATGCTACGCGGGTGGCACCACCGCCGCCGCCGGGTCCTCGAGCAGCGCCTCGCCGGAGAACGGCGGCCAGGCGGAGGGCAACAACCTGGACGACAACGTCCAGACCGTAAGCCGGCGCTCCAGGTCCCGGAAAGTGCGCGGCAAGCGAAGGAACACCATAGCCGGAATCGACCAGAAGGAGATCCAGGACGCGGCCAATGGGTATGTAGCCGGCTCTGTCTATCTAGCCTATCTATCTCCATGGTACATATGGTACTATATGTGTTCGTATAGATGCCACCTGTTACTTCCTTTCCCCACTTTCGTTCGCCTCTCGGACTGTACATAAGAACATACTAAACCTCGTATCTACATGTGTACATACAAGCCGGACAGATCCGCCGGATCTGGCCGCTCATAAACCCGTATTATCCGACTTATTTCGAAATTGCATTTTCTTATGAGATTATTGTGATCAGCCAAGCTAAGCTGGACGATTTGTTATGCTGTTTAGTTTTCTTCGTTTGCCTAATTTTCGTGTTGCCTAATTTTACGAATTAAATATTGCCTCTTGAATATTTTTTGAACAAAACGCCTAGCGGACTGTACAGATCAGAACTTTAAATTATTAACTATTTTTATTCGTACCTATTATACATATTGTTTGCCAATTAGCCGCACAACTTGCATGCAACGAATTGAATGTCTCTAAATTACCAATTTAATTACGAAACTAAAATGAATGTTGTACAAAAAAGAAAAAAATTGTAAATAAATTGTGTTATTAGCATTGCTGTACGTAATTAGAAACCTTAGCCAAACATGCCAGCCAAATTCAAATTTCAGCTACGTATTCTTTGCGAAATATTATTTTAAAAGCCACGTTCTGACGTTCTGAACGGAAACTTTAAATGCATCTCTGGATGAGTAACGAACAAGCGAGCTTGCAACAAAACAGCCTAACAAATTAATCGATTTTCAGCAGACACAACCAGAACATTTCCATACACACATCCATCCACACACACACAATCACTCATAGTCAGTCAATTAAAAAACTCATACATCATGATCCGTGATCCATGATCCATGATCCATCCAAGACACTCACCCCCGCACATTCTTATCCTGCTCTCGAACCGCCCACACATGTTGGGCAACATTTGTTGCCAGCCACCAGCCACCAGCCATAGCCCACCAGCCCCCCAGCAACATTCGGGTTGCACCTAAGTCGACTGTCAGTCAGTCGGCCCACTCTCGAGCCTTTTCCGCTTCTCCCGCCTGTTGGCCGCCTGCTCATCATCAGCATAAATCATGCGAGAGTAGGACTGAGTTCCGTAGGATTTGGCCAAGACCGAAAAGCTGCAGCCATTCCAAAAGCGACACTATTCCACTGCAGCAACCACTGAGGTTGCACAGAAAAAATACGCTAGGGATTTGTAAAAATGGCTTTAAAGTCATAAAGGTTTGAAATATTAGATAGAACTTGAATTGGCATTATACAATTATATCTTATCTTGTTGGTAAATTAATTTTATTTAAAATCTATAAAGTATTGTTTTAAAAACTAACAAAAGTAAGCCTGTAATATCAGGTATTTCAAGATACCTTTATTCCCAAAATGAATCAGACTTTTGGTCGAAGTGGATAAGTTTTTTAACTTTATTCCCTTGTTGCTGCTTTTCCTGTGCTTTTCAAATGCCATACACGACAGCGACGACGCCTTTTGCTAAAAGTTTCATAAATCTTGTACTTTTTTGTTTGTTTGTCGGCTCGGCGTCTGCCCACAAACTCCCGAAGTCCCGAAGTTGGAGACGGCGTCATTCCATCTGACTGCGTTCTACATACCCCGTCGTATTGTTGCTTATTTGTGCAACTTGAGACCCCAACTCACACACACACATGCTATTGGTGTGTGTGGCGAGGCATTATGTCAATGCTGTTCAATATCTGTGCGATCAGCAGTCGAAAAAAATGCGGAGCAAGGCGAAAACTTTGAACCCATATTCCGGCAGTGGCTGTCAAACTGTAAGTGCATTTCGTGATTTTTGTTTCTGTTTGTGCACTTGTGTGTGCGCCCCTCTCTCGGTGTGAGTTCGCTTTATTTGGATTCAGTGGAAATCTTTTAGCAATGACTGCACTTTAGGCTGCCTCCCACTCCGGCCCCACTTGGCCCCGAATGGCATTCAGAAATCCCCTTAATTCAAGTTGTTTGCTGGCCCAGAATCGAAGCGACTCCCCGCCTTCTTATCGCCAATTTATTCTGGAGGAGGCCCACTCCCCCTCTCTGCCGTGCACCTTGCCTGCTGGGGGGGATTGGGAGGCACATATAGCTCCCCCTCTCAGGAATGTAGATGTTGTAATCGCCTGTAATAATCTCTCGCAGAGCACAGAAAACGAAAAGTGTATTAATGTATGCTCGGAAATTAAACTTTGAACTGTGCCATTAATTAATTTCCATCTTGCTGTTGTTGTTTTTTTTTTCTAGTTCTCCCCCCAAACACGTCATGTATGTGCATTTGTGTGTGTGCGTGAAATAAACCAGAAACAGAAACAGAAATCCAGATCTAAATCAAATCAAAATCAAAAAACAAATGTATCTTGACTGAAAATTCACTCACAATAATGTTCATAGAGAAGGCATCTATCCTGCTCTCTCGCCTCTATCTATCTCTCTCTCTCTCCCACTCTCTCACTCCGCCCTCTGACATCTCCCACATGTTCCATTCATCATTACCAAAAAATGCTAACCAAATACCAAACATATTTTCTTTTTATGTTCCCCCCTCCAAATATTTTGCAAATATATCGAATACCAAAATATTTCCAAAATGTAAAACAGCAATGGGGAGTCGAAGAATGCCTCGAATGCCACCTCGCCCGTGGCGCCCGCCTCCAGCCACCAGACATCCTCCGCCTCCGCCTCCACCGCGGCCTCGGACGCCAAGAAGTCGTCGTCGAAGAAGTTCGGCCGGAGCAAGTCCAGCGACATCTTAAAAAAGGAATCTGCTGCCTTGCCCTACGACAAGGGCAAGAGCACCCTCACCCGGCTGAACTCCCTGAAGCAGTGGGGCCGCAACCGGTTCAAGTTCATGCAACGCACTGGGGACCTGGTCGCCGACCAGCTCGACACCAGCGGCTGCAGCTCCCAGAACAGCAGCTCCTCGGGGGCCGACAAGAAGGAACATCATGGGGAATCCGGACATGGCGAGAAGCCCAAGCGGGACATCGACGACGAGTGTGTGGTGCATCATTTGGTGGCCCAGAAGAGTGAATCTCGGTTTTCGCACGAACGAAAGCCCTCGTATTCCTCCTCGGAGAAGAGCATGAGTGTGTCCAGCACTGGCCAGCTGCGAGGCAGACTCCAGCCGGTGGGCTCCCTGGCGGCGGCGCATGTCAAGATGCGGGAGACGGCCACCCTGAATCGCCAGCGACGCAACGGCCTCCACGCCCTGGCCGGCAAGGAGGAGCAGCCGCACTCGTCCAGCGGCAACTGGAGTGCCAGCTCGGAGTCCGGGCGTGCCTCCATCGGCAGCGAGATCACCATGCAGCCCAAGTCGAGTGCCTCGAGCACTTCCCTCAATGTCTCCAGCTTCCAGCCGGGCGGAGCAGGCAGTGGCCCGCCTTCGTCCATGCTGAGTAGGAGGCGTTTCCTGAACACCTCCGCCTCGAGCAGTGTGACCGGAAGCGAGGGCACTGCCACTCCGGAACTCCAGGGCGAAGCTGGAGGCTATCCCGGTCATCTCGACGACGAAACAAGCTCCGCCTACAGCTGCGACACGGAGGGCTACTACACCTCCTTTCACATGGACAGCGGCCTGCGCACCCTCAAGGAGGAGGAGCCATCGGCGGTGAACGGCACTCCGCTCCAGACCAGCCTTCACACCAGTAGCTACTCCTTCGGCAGCCAGTCCAACCAGACGGTACTGAACGCAGAGAACGAGTACGAGCTGTTCGGCAAGGGATCCACGTCGACGACCACCAGCTCGGCGGGCACGGTCTGCACAGTGGCTCTGCTGAGCGGAGCTGTGACCGGGCCGGATGTCCCGGAGCGGAGCAGCTCGCTGGGCAAGCACAGTGGGCAGAGCCGGAGCCAGAGCACCAGTGCCAGCAGCAGCACCCTGGAGAGGAGCTACAGCAGCAGCACCATAGGCAGCACCCTGGAGCGCACCGGCACCATCAAGAGGAATGTGAAGATGTCGCCGGCCAAGGGCGGAGCCACGGAAATCGAGGAGAAGGAGATGGAGGAGAAGCGGCAGCAGGAGCAGGACCAGCAGCAACTGGAGTTCTCGGAGAGCTCCGACCTGGAGGGAGTGGAGCGCATAGAGCGCATCAAGCAGAAGACAGCCATCAGCTCCAAGCGGATACCCTCCATGTGCATCATTACGCCCACGACCAGCGACGACGACGAGCACCAGACGAAGCGCGGCCAGGAGGATCTGAACCGCACTCTTACCATTGATGTGGACCAGGACGCCGAGGGCGAGGAGGAGCAGAAGACCCCCACAAACGCCAGCAAGGACCACAACCTCAACGAGCTTAAGCAGACGCCCACGAAAGCCCTCAGCGGGATGTTCGAAAAGCTAAGGGTGAAACTGGCGCCCGGCAAAAGCTCGCCCACCAAAGGATCTGGTTCACTGCCAAGTCCCAAGCCCGCCAACTCGAGTGCCGTGAACAACGACGAGCTTTACGACTTGGCCGGCGAGTACGTCACCATAGCCGACATCAGCAACAACAACAACAACAACCAGAACCAACGACCCAAGGTGGCTGCCACGGGAATGGGCATTTACTATTCCAATGACATAGTTACACGGAGAGCGCCAGTCGCCGTATCCGAGTATGTGTCGTTGAACGAGCTGCCCCAGCACTTGCGTCGGCATGCAGTCTCGTCGGAAACTCCGTCGAAAGAGAGCCATAGCCAGAGCCAGAGCCGGGCCTGCGCACAACCACCCTACGAGTGTGAGCCGGCGGCAGCAGCTGTCGCCGTAGCTGGGCAAGCGGAGCAACCACCACGGCAGCAGCGAGCCACGGGGGGAGGCGGCGAGGGTGCTGGTATACCAATGTATGCGGAAATCGGCGAACTGAGCGAGGAGAAGCCGCTCGCGACGACGGCACAGCGACGACTGCGTCCGAACGCCGAGGGGAGGGTCGTATACGACTCCGACAGTCTGAAGCGGCGCAAGGGTGCACACACCACCTTCGCACCTGGTCCGTACGTGAAGGAAACCGAAAGTGCGTACAGTGCAGTGCCATCCGTTGCGGGAGAAAGTGCAACATCAGCCGCGGGAGTAGCAGCATCATCTCTGAAAACACCGAAACTCCTACTATTGAGTGGCGGCATTGTCAACCGAAAGGTGGCCAATGTGAGGCCGATTCTGGCCAAATCCCCGCTCAGCCGTAACAACAGCAACAGTAGCGGCATGGCTACCTACCAGGCCGCCGGAGCCACCTACCAGGAGCAGAAGCAGATCCTGGCGAATCGAACGAACCCCTTCTACGAGACCATTGCCGCGCCAGTGGCCAGCCTGATGATGCCCTCGCCCTCGGGCAAGTCCAATTCCTCCACCGGTTCCGCAGCCACCAATAGTTCCTCCTCCGGCGAAGAAGGTAAGCCCGCGCAGCACCAGCTTCATCCAGACAAAATGGGCTGCCGAAGCGTATCCCAAACCGTAACCCAAGTCCAAACCACGTCCTGTTCCTTTGTCCCTGTAAATAACACGCTACTTTGCAACACTAAGAGCACCCTGCCACATAACCATCCAGAAAGCAGCAAGTCAGCGGGCAGCATATCAAGTGTGAGGCAACAGCATCCGCTTCCGAATCAGAGCCCCAAAGTTTACGAGTCGAAAGTGAGGGTTGCTGAAATGGAAACTAACCCCCTGGGGGGCGGCCGGGGTGGGTCCGGGTCCATTCAGCGAAACATTCAGGGGGATGCCGCCAGCGATGGGGAGCAACTGCCACCCCTGCCGCCGAGGGCGAAAGTAAATGACATTAGGGGGGGAGCTGGCAGCCCCAACACCATCCACACCCACCCCCTATCGATTGACCCAATTGCGTTGCAGTTTTCCATTTCCGCTTCGAATCCCAGCCAGCCTCGCACTGTCCTGAAGCGCAATAACAGCTACAGGCTGGCCAACGACGAGCTGAAGCTCCGCGAGATTGAGATGAACAAGGAGAATCTCTCCGAGAGAACCCTGGCGGCGGCACCTACTTCGGGAGCAATGCCCCCCATGCAGCACGCAACAAGTTCCCTGAGGCTGCGCAATCTCAGCAACTTCTCGAACGGGCAGGGCTCACCTGGGGAGGAGCGGCGGATAGCCAAGTCCTTCGAGCGGCTTGTGGACGAGTTTTCGCTGTCCCTCACCACGGGCAGCGACTCCTCCTACCTGAAGAACAAGTCGCTGGAGAACTTTGATGATTCACCGGCTCTGTTGAGCGAAACTACCGAACAAAAGCCAGACGAGACGGAGTCGTCTGACGAGGAGGAGGACGACACGTGTGCCCCGCCTTTGTCCTTGCCAGCCAAGTACCACAAGTCCTTTGTGGACAGCGTGCTGTTGCGCCCGTTCAAGATAATACTGCCCAGCGACGAGAACGGCAACAGAAGGCAGCGCATCCTCCAGAAATTCGAGGTGACTGAGATATGGTAGTGGCCGAAGTTCCGCCTCCTAAGTAAACACAACGGGGTAATTACGCCAGACCCTCGGGCGGCACTCGGCAGGGGCGTACGTGTTCAATGGGCCAAGACGGAAACTTGTCCTTGGGTTCAATGTCCACCGAGATGCAACTCCTGCGCCGCCACTAGATATGCTGCTCCTGACTCTGCTGCTCTCCCTCTCCAAGAAGGAGAAAATACTTTAGCGCTGACTTGCAAGATTAAGACTTTTTAGAGACACAGCTTGCACTTTTCAGTATCACTACCAGGAATGAAATATTCTAGACACTTGCAGCTATCTGTTTGTAAATAACACCCGTGCTTTGTGACTAATTCGAATTATTGTTCTTATCATTTATTGTTTAAGCTTAAAGTCAAGCTGTGTATTAAATGCGGAGTGCCGGCAGGCAGTACAAATATTAGTCTTACGATCCGCCTGCCGGGCTCCGCCTAACCCAGAATTTAAATTAACCTCTTTGTTTATAATTGTGCTTGTTTAACTCTACACCTAAGGAATAATATATTATATGTGTTACGTGTTTAATCGACGAATGTTTGTAACAAATTGTTAATCAACATAATCCAACGCCTGTACTGTACACTCTTGTAAAGTTTTTTGCACCGTTCACGTCCTGTAATCGACACAATACTCAGTTATGATTTAAACTTAAGCTAAGACTATGATGCTGATTTTTTAAATTTTCCATCCAAAAAGTTGAAACGTGGAGGCGTGCAAAAGGCTTCTACTGCATTTTAACCAGAGCTTGCTTGTGTTCCGTCCCTGTTGAGTAGTGTAGTAGTAGTTTTTGCACGTTTCCACCCCCCCCGAGTAGTTTAAAGAATTGGCACCATACCACCATATACACCACCTAACCACTTAAGTTCTCGGCTAAGTTCAGTCCGCATTCCATGCAACCCTATCCCGCCCACCGATCGACAAACAAAGAATAAATTCGTAAACAAAAATCCGCATTGACATTATCATTGGCATTTGGTAAAGGTAACGAATACCCAACATTCTCTCAAACCACCACATACCACCATCCCACCCACAAGCATCAGTTGCATCCCAGCACCATTCCGGCACTTGTAAATATAGGGGAATGGGATTGGGTTCCGGATAAGCTACCAGGTAATGTCGAGTCGCCCGGGACACCACCAGGTATGTAAGGAACGCTTGCCTTGAACGCTTATTGTAGTTGATGGTCCAGATCCTAACCAACCGCACCCGAGACTGCTTACTAATCCTAAAGCAATGGTTAAAAGATTCTGAACATTGTGACTAATCCCCTACTTTAATTTTTTGTCGCCCCTGCAGGGTATCAACGTTTCTCTAATATCTATGAGCAAGTGCAGCCAGCACCGAACAATCAGCCCTCGGAGAGTGTTGAGACTGCCTCGCCCTTCCAGCGCAGTGCGCCCATCTACTGGACCCTGCAGAACCGGCGCAGCCAGCCAAGGCCACAGCCCACGAGCGGGGTGACCTGCCGAGACGACCTCTATGCCACGCCCATACGCCGGGCCGATCGTCTGCCGCGGCCGGTTGCGACAGCAGCCAGCGACGGGAATCGCAGCAACATATCGCCAATCGTGCCAAGGAACCGCAGCGGCGGTGCCTTCCTCACCTCCACGCCCACACGGGGAGGCCTAGTTGGGGGAGGCGGCGAGGGAGAGAACTCCGGCGCACAGGTGCCCCCGATGAAGCAGCCCCCGAGGAACTGGAGCGACGACTCCCCCGAGCGCCTGAACACCTGTGCCGACCGAATCGGTCAGAGCAAGACCACACTGTTGGACTTCAAGAAGCTGCTTCTGGCCAAGTCCGCCAAGGCAAGTCCGGTTCAGCGAAAGGTCTCCGCCGTGGAGCTCCTCAAGAAGTCGTCGGCTGCAGCCAGCCCACCCCCTCCCCAGCCGAAGCCAATTACCGTGGGCCAGAAAGTGGCGCCCGGAAAGCCCACCCTGAACTCCAGCCTCAAGCTGTTGGATTTGAGTGGATCCCCCAAGACGTTCGCCAACCGGAGGATGCTGCGCCAGGGGCAGTTCGGCTCGCCCTCCAAGACATTCGCGCCCAAGATTCGGGGTCCCGTTAATGCGGTGACTGCTGCATCGGCGCCTGCACGGACGGACATTATGTCCACCACCATACCGGAGGCCAACAGCGAGGAGGACAACTCGAACACCAGCGGGGGCTCCAGGGCCAGTTCCGAGGCGGGGGACACCAAGCCCACCCTCTCCACCTACGATCTGAGGCGGAACTTCTTCCTGCAAACCGAGGAGAACAATTTCATGCGAGGAGAATTGAAGTCGAGCTTTGCCAGGACAACAAACGGAGCAGGAGGCGGAGGAGGAGGATCGGGAGCAGGGTCAGCAGTATCTGCGGCAATCGGAGGAGCTGCCAGCGCCGAGAGCAACAAGTGTGTGCCGGCTCCGGTGGCGAATCCAGCGCTGCCATCGTTTGAGACGGCTCTGTAAGGAATCGGGTCTAACCCACTTCTGAAGCCAGGAGGCAGATATAGATATACACATATACATATTCCATAAGTAACGATCCGAGAATCGAGAAATGAGCAATTCCCTTCCGTAGCCACGCCGAAATTGCATTTATTGACGAACGGAAACGAGTCAGAAGCGATGCTACTTTATGCAACTTATACATATATCAGAATATATATAGGTATATATATATAGAAATATACAACACCTTTATGAAGTAACTGTATTTTTTAAATTGTGCTGCTTGTATAAACCGAGATGATGTTTTATACACGAATACGAATCGTCTGTACACCTATACAACATATTTATTTGTAATTTTACGTTATTTATTGCATTTATGTATTACGCCACACGCATTGCTCTTTGTTTTGTACGTCTACGAACTAAGGAGACCAGCAAATAAATAATAAACATTGGATAACACACTTGACAATACTGGTGTACTTCTTTGGGCCGATTTTGGGTGGGTGGTTACTAATTATCTGGGGTAGAAATTCCAGATGGAACTCTCTATGTAGTGAGAAATGAGTAAGGTTTTCATATTACAAAAAAGGCCTTACTCTCGTTATTAAAACACAAATATTTGCTCATTGAAGGTTTAGTCATATGGGTTTTATACAAAAGTAATTAATCTACGATAAATTATACTTATAAACTATATAGGTTTAGGATATTAGGATGCAGGCCTTGACTTATTTAATTGTCTGATTTATAGGCCTTTTAAAATAAAAACTGATTGGGGAATGCCATAAGGAATGATAATCGACCCAAAGTCATCCTAAAGTATATTCATAACCTTCTACAGACTATCTTAAATCCAGCTACGTCCCACACTTCCCGATCTGCGTTTGTTCGATTTCTCTCCGACTGAACCGGCAGCCTGATCCTTGCGCCCCATCACAGGCGAACCGCCGGATCCTATGTTGCGGATCAGCTGTTTGAGTCCGCGGGCCTGGGCATCGCTGGCCTGGCTCACACTATTCGCCTCAGAGGCAATAATGCAAAAGTCGTCCACGATGTGACCAGGTGGACTAATATCAAAGGGCAAGATGTCACTGAGGCTTTGTTGGGGCCGGTAGACACTCCGTCGGCGAGCACCTGCATCCGCATTAAGGGAACTTCCGCTGACGGCTCCTGTTCCCGATTGTTGCTGGGACATTTGGTGGAGTTCCTGTTGCAGGTGGAGGAGACGGGTGCGAAGACCAGCATTATCATCACTGAGGCGTTGCATATGGGCCGCCTCCTGTTCGGCCCGCACAAATGAGGGTTGCGGCAGGCATTGGTAGACTGTGGTTAGAAAGTTTTGAAGGGAAAGGAGCAGAGTGTCCTGCCACTGCTTGGTAAAGAACAAAGCAAACGTGGGTGACTCTTCGGCATTCCGACAGAACGGAAAATCTGAATCGGCAAAGAAAGATTTGGGATTAATAAGGGCGTTGTCCTGGATATAGCGTAGAACACTTACAGAACCAATCCTTCCACTCGCTGTGCTGCTGCAGCTCCCCAGCCATTTTTGTAAAGAATTCCGAGACCTTATCGTGTCGGTTATTGCTGTACGCCGTGACCAGATAATACTTCAGTAAGCTGTTTTCCAGTTTTTTCACAGCTGAAAGAGAGGGAGTGTTTCGTGAATCATAGTTCTCACATGGGATCCCTTAGGACCTACCCACTGCGTAGGTATGCTCCAGCTTGGAGAACAGGTTGTTGTCCAGGTGAAGCCATAGACTTCGTAGGGCCTGAAGGTCGTAGGCCTGGATTGCGTTCTGGAACTGTTCCAGAACCCGCTCCGCCCGAAAGTGCTGGTCCTTCTCGGTGCGTTGCTCCAAATCAAGGGCCTTCAGGGTACTGGAAAACCCACGGAAAACCAGATACTCCCTCAGCAGGTTGTCCAGAAAAGCCACCTGCGTCATTTTGGAATATTTTTTTTTTTTTTTTTTGGGTTTTAAGTTACCGCGACGCCTTATGGAGTCGAGGGATTATTTGGCCGCCCTTAGTGCAAGGAAAACGCCAATCTTAAGTTCGTATGGGGTTGATTAGATGTTAATATTGATTTTATCGAGGAAGTCTGTTATTATGTTGTACTTGTCGATGTTTTCCAGTCTTAGGAACTCGTGTATGTCATTATATTTTAAAAGTGTTGGAAAGTTTCGTCTGGTAGCGTTGTATTTGGAACAGCTGAGGATTATGTGGGAAGCGTTATCGATAGTATCGCATGATTCACATCTGTTGTTGTTTACAACTTTCATTTTTGCAAGGGTTGCGTTTTCGAAGCAATTTCCACTAAAAATTCGATTTAATACTCTGATGTTTTTTGGTTCTAGGTTACATGATGGCTGGGAAAACCATGGCTTATTCAGTAATGTTGGAAAGACGTTGCAGTATCCTCTGGGCTTGCTGGATGCGAATTCGGCATACTCTCTCTCCCATTCTTTTTGGATCTCATTGTGGATGGCTGATGTGGCGTCCTTAATACTCCAGGGAATTGTAGCGAAGGTGCCTTGGAGGTGCGCGTTTTTGGCTGCCTGGTCCACGAAATCGTTTCCTTGTATTTTGCAGTGGCTCGGGATGTAATGGAGCTCAACTAAAGTAAGCTGAGGTTGTCTTGCGATCTTCTTTTTAATTTCGTATACCATATAGTTGACGTGACAAGGCTTAATTAATGCCGTAGCACTATTTTTGCTGTCAGTGAGTATAGCCAGCCGGGCTATTCCTTTGCTTATGGCGTAGTCAATTGCTTTGTCAATGGCTATTAGTTCTGCCGATAATGACGACAGGATTCTGTTTGTGTAGAATGATTCCCAGTGGCTATTATCCCAATGTAGGAATGCTGCGCTGGTGTGTTGGTGGGTGACAGATCCATCTGTGAAGAAGACATCTAATCCTCTTTTTTCAATTTCGTGGAGTTTCTCTGAAAAGATTTTGTTTATAATATCTGTGCTTGTAGCATGTTTGCTTTGGGCCGAGCCCATGAAAAAATCTGTGAAAGCTTTTATCTTTGAGCATGTGAGGGGTGGTGAGTTCGAGATTCTGATGTTTTCAATAATGTTTCTGTATTCTGTGAAGATCTTTGCGTAGCTAGAGTTTAGTTCTATGCCTGCTGTGAGTGTTTCCTTCACTGGAAGGTCATAGGCAAATGCTTTTATTAGGTCTTTGGCTGTTTGAAATTTTAACCTGTACTCAGGTGGCAATTCCGCAGCCATGTGGTATATTATAGGAATTGGCGTACATTTTATTAGTCCTAGCGTTTTTCTTAGTCTGAAGTTGGTGAGTGTTCTTAGTCTATCAATGGCCGTTTTAGACATCTGAGAGAAGGAAGAACAAGCGTATTCTAATTTACTTCTCACAAAAGCTTTGTGAAGCAGTAGTCCTTTTCTAGGGTTCACTCCGTAGTGGCAGCCACTTAGGAGTTGGAGGAAGGCACAAGTTTTGTTGATCTTTGACATCGTTTGATCAATGTGAGCTACTATGGAGTTGTTGGCCGATATAGTTCTTCCGAGGTATCTTATTTGATCCACTTCCTCTATCTGAGTGTTGTTGTGTGGAATGTTAAGCAGCCGCCTGCGGCTGCTAAAGTGCATGACTTTCGATTTTCCTGGGTTAAATGTTAAGTTTAATGCTCTGCATGAAACTTCAAATTCGTTGATTTTATCGATTAATTTTTGTCTGGCTAAGTGGAAATCTTTGTCATGACATACGAGGAAGAAGTCGTCTGCATATTGGAAGAGTTCGCAGTGTGGATCGATTATTTGGTGTAGGTCTGTTGTATAAATATTGAAGAGAGTGGGGCTAAGGCAGCTTCCCTGACAAACTCCTCCATTTATTTCTACCTTAGTTTTTCCCTTAATCAGGTACCTTTTACTTAGGAATGAGGTTATCCAGTTTATTTGGTGGGTGTTTACCTTAATTTGTTTAAGTTTTCCTTTGAGAGTGTATATGTTAACACAATCAAAGGCTTTTTTGAGATCTAGGCATGCCGTGACTACTTGATAGCCACGGCTTTTAAGAAGAAGTATGTAATTTATTAGGTCATTTATACACTGTGTGGTTGATCTGAATTTTCTAAAAGCGTATGATCTGCTTGGCAGGATGTGGTTGTTATGTAGTTGTTCTTCTATGTCGTATTTTAGTATACCCTCTACTAATTTGCAGAGTGTGCTTATAAGACAAATTGGTCTAAAATTATTCACTTGTGTATTGCCTACTTTTCCTTTGGGAACTGGGACTACTTTTATATTTCGCCAGGCGTCTGGGACAAGTCCAGATAACCAGGTATTGTTTAGTAAATTAAATAATTCCCTTAGTTTGGGCGAAGGTAGGTTCTGGATCATTCTGTATGATATATGATCCAGACCCCGTGCAGAGTCTGGGTTTCTTGAGACTAGATATTCGTTGAAGATATCAAAATTTAGGGGTTTCTTTAAATCTAGGGTGAGTAAGTTGTCCTCAATTGTTGGCGGATCGTTGCTCGGTGCAATTGAGTTTGTCGTGGCGCTCTTTACCATTTGTAGAAATTTATCGTTCTCTTCGTCAGACCAAGTGTTACCTACATTTTTAGGTAATTTGTATTTTTTAAGGTTGGCTATGCTATTCCATATTGAGGGGCTGTCTGAGATCTCTTGAGTGAATTGTTGGAAGTTCAGTCTACGTTTTCTTCTAATACACTGTTGCAGATTTTTCTCCGCTTCATTAGCTTTAATTGCGTCTTCCATTTTTTTTGATTTGTAGAACTTCTGCCTGGCTGCGTTGCGAAGTCGGAAGAGTTTTTCTCCTTCTTCACACCACCATTTCTTTGGTACGTACTTTGAATTTTCTGGGATATGAATTGTGTTATTTTTAACAATATTTTTGGTCGACCTACCAAGACTGGTAACACTATTGAAATCCGCTTTGCAAAAATCTTGTACTACTTTGCTGTGGATTATTTTTGTAACAGTTGTGTACTGTGTGGGGGTGCTCCACTCTACGATTATTGGGTAATGATTACTATTTGTAACTTTTGCCTTAGGGCAACTCCAGTGAAGATTTGAGGTGTTCTGATTCGTGAACGTAATGTCCAGCACGGAGAATTGGGATGGGTTTAATGAGAAGGTAGGGGATCCGTCGTTAAGGCAAATGAATCCAGCCTCCTGTGCCTCGTATTCTGTTGTGTGTCCTTTTCTGTCGCTCGTGGAGTTACCCCATGCTATTGATTTGGCGTTTAGGTCGCCCCCTATGATGGATTGGTTTGACAGTGCCGCTGCGTAGGTGAAGATTTCTCTTAGCCCATGTTTGAGGTTCTCTACAGATGTGGAAGGGGCAGCATAAAGACTAAATATGTTAAAGTTGATCGGAAGATTGGTTGTCTGTATACCAATACTCTCAATGACATTGCTATCTTTGAGAATTCTGAATTTGATGTTATTTTTAATGTATAGGCCGACACCCCCGTAACCATCGCTTCGTGGTTTTCCGTAGAACTTAAACCCCAGTATGCTACAGTCCGAGTTGTCTTTAACCCAGGTCTCTGAGATGATGGCAATATCGACGTCGTTGTTAATCAGGTACATGTTGAGGAGGAGTTTGTTGTTTGAATTGTTGATGCTTTGTATATTTAATTGTAGGATTTTCATTGTTTATGTGAAGATTGGCTATTAAGTAGTTCTATTTGTGAAACGTCAATCATTGCATTTTTGGTGTTGATAAAGTCCCTTAAGTCCGTGAGAAAAGAGATGACCTTGGAGTTGGAGTCTGGGTCATTGTGGAAATTCAGTAGGAATGAAGAAAGTTTTTTCCCCAGTGTGTCCAGTGTATCTTGTGCTACACTGGAGAAGGAAATAGGGGTGGGGGTTGAGGATTTAGCCGTTCTAGCATAGGATTGTAGGGTATTCCTTTGAAATTCTGAGGTGTGGTTGTGTGTGCTATTTGGCATTTGCCAGGCCGGTTCTGGAAAGCAAGAACGGTCCTCCGGGTTTGGGGATGCCCTTTTGAAGAGAGAGGGGTGTTTGAGTTTTAACTCCTGTACAGAAAGGTTTTCCACCACTTTCAATTTTTGTATTTCATATGCTTTGCTTCTAACTGGACACTCCCTGCTTGTAGCAGGGTGATCGTTTCCGCAGTTGGCACATTCCGTTTTTTGGCAATGCTCCTCCTTGGGATGTTTCCCTCCACATTGGCCACATTTTTCTTGCCCTTTGCAGTGTAGAGCTGTGTGCCCGAAGCGGAAACACCTGAAGCATTGCACGAAATAAATGAAAGGCTGCACTTCCACCTTTGAAAACATAAATGTGATTTCTTTGGGTACTTTTTGTCCCTGGAATGCAATTTTGACCCTATTTGTCGGGATGCGCTGACCCTTGTCTTTGGGATCCTTTTTCATTATTCTAGAAATCCCTAGGATTGGGACTTCAGAGCTTATATTATCGTTTATTTCCTCTTCCGAGAAATTGGTAGGGATTCTGAAAATAATCCCAGTCTTGCATATAAAATGCGGGAAAATTTTGGCGCGGTAGCCATTTTCTTCAAGTTTTTTCTCGTGTTCCATTATAGAGTTGGCTATAGCTGCTGAGCCAAATTGAATTTGGCACCGGCCATAACCTACTCTTTTAATCTCCAAAATGTCGGAGATTTTCAATTTTTTTAAAATGTCTGCCAGGTGAAATTGGTTAATTGCTTTTCTGGCTGCCGAATCGCTGGTTCGGTCGAAGCAAACCAAGAAAGGGCCCGCGTGATCGTTTGTATATATGGATATGTTTTTTCCACTTACCCCAATCTTTTCGTTAGTCTTCTCAGTTAAATTGTTGTTCTTTTCACTTACAGTTTTCTTCCCGATCGTCGCTTTTGGAGCGGCGTCGGGTTTTGGCGCGCGTGCCCGGACTCCCGTTTTTGTTGTTGGTTTACTCAAACCATTTCCATTTCGTGTTTCCATGGTTGTAGGTGGGGAAGATCTTCCAGTGCTTGGCGCCTTCCCCTTTCCTTTTTCCAGCATACCTGTCCAAGTCCAAGTTTTAAATTCCTTGAATCCAAGTTTCTCCAGAAATTCCGAATTCCAATTGTCATTTTGGAATATTTTGCAAGGAATCGCTCGAGGAAAACTTTGTTTTTGCCGTTTTAGACTGACCAAGCTGCACAAACACGTTAGAGATGGTACCAATTTTAAGAGGTATTCAGGCAGCCCATGTAGGTGACGAACCACATAACTTAGTGAGCGCGAGGTTTGTATTAGAAATATCATTGTACCAGAGTCTGATTATAATCGTTGCTTCCAAGCTTAAACACTACTACATTATTAACTTTTGTATGTACTATTGTTAGTTGTAATAATTTATTGATAGTTACATTTATTCAGTAGTCAACATTACTGTAACTCAGAATTTGGAATCTGGATTTCATAAGCCTCAGATGATATTTTTTTTATATTAAAAATAAATGAAAAAAAGTAATTGTCCTACATATGAGAAAAAATATTAATTTTATGTTATCCTGTGTAAATATATAATATTATTCAAAAATATTAAAGTCGTACGATTAGTTATTTATTCTGCTGTAAAATCGCAAGTATGACTGAACACAACACTTTTTCTATTTGTGATTTGATTTGGTTATATATTTGATATGGCGTGATTCATTATAAAGATGTTTTCAAACATTAAATTTGAAAACAATATTCAAAATAAAATCTTTAAGAACAGTTCTCAGGGTGCTGCTCAACACTGATTTATAGATTTGACAGCGCCGCGTGGAATGTGGACCGCAAGTGGAACGTAATTGGACGCATGTTGTACAAAAAGAAACGTCAAACTGCAATCGAGTGAACCAAAACGAGCCAGCAAATAAATAATAAGCATACCCACTGGAAACCCACTGACATAAAGGACTCGTACCGAAACAGGATCATTGTTGACTAGTTATCGGAGGACTCGAAGAGCAGGAACCGCTCCCCAAGCAGCGGCGGCCCCAAAATCGCCAAAAAGCCATCGCGCACACAAACAAACAAACCCACGCACTCACACTCACACTCACACTCGCAATCGCACTCGCAGCACTCGCGCAGCCAAGGAGCTGAAATAAAAGCAAAAGAGAATTCCGCCATAAGAAGCAGAAGCAGCACTAGCAGTACTAGAAACTAGAAAACACATAGTTATCGTTCCCATTCTCGATCGGCTGAAGCGGTTGGAGCAACGGCAACCACAGCCACGGAAATAGCCACAATAACAGTCACAAAGTTTGGATACGGATTCGGAGCCGGAAGCCATCGCCAGGATGAGCATGGAGAAAGTAGCCAGCAAGCAGTACGAGTCGTAAGTGCGGCCCGTAATCCCACTCCCCTACCACTCTACTACCCCGTAGAAACTAGGCCAGCATCACCACACACCACACATCTTTGGGGGCGATTGTTAGGTTATGTTCTGGCAACATTTACGTGCGCTCTCTTATTTTATTTAGGCCCGTTCCTATTCCTCGTCCTCGGACTGACGGAAAAGGATGTCGGCAGCCAGCTCCTCGTTCTTATCGCACGCCAAATACGCCTGCACGGCCAGGTCGCGATGGAAGCCCAGCGAAACGAGACGCTCCACCGCGGCAGCCTCCTCGCTAGTCAGTGTTATCTGGTGACGACTGGCCGCATCCATCTCGGAGTCCTCGCTGAGATCGCTGCCTTCGCCAACGCTGCCTGCACTGCTCCCATTGATCATACTCAGAAACTCGTCCTGATGGTCACGAATCGCTTCGAAGGCGGAAGGATCGGTCTCGGCCAGACGCGATAAGACTACCTCAAGGAGCTCCGGGTTCTGGCGTAGCATATCACGCACCCGAGCAAACCGAGGATCGGACATCCATGGCTGTAGATTCGGGGCCGGCCCGCTGGCCGTTGCATTAGCCGGTTGCGGAGCATTTTGGGGAATCCCACTAATCAGATACTCTATGGCACGTTCCGGGTGATTGAAACTTGCTCGGAGAGCGGCTCGCACCTCCTGCTCGCCATAGCCCATGGCCATGAGATCTCTCACTCGCTGCTCGTTGGGAGTCATCGATGGTGGCGCCGGTGGCGGAGCCATTACCAGTGCCGGTGCCGGCGACAGCGGTGGAATCTCATGGGTCCGGGTTTCGCTGGGACCGGCGGTTAATGGCGGCGTTGGAGGCACGTTCTCCTCAGCCGCCGTTCCTGCAGGCTTCGCCGGAGGCATCTTCTTTCCCATGAGCACAATGAACTTGTCCTCGGCTATTTTGTAGTCGCTAAGTGGCAGTGCATCCTCCATGATCCGGCCGCCGTAGATCAGTTGCTGACTCTCGACGGGAATGGCCACTTCCGGCATGCTGCCCAGACGTTGCTTCAGTGCCCGCACATCCTGCGAGTCACTCATTTCCAGTTTGATGGTGCGCTGGTCCAGCGTGCGGATGGAAATCTTCATAACTGCTCTAGAAAATAGAAATTTTGTTATTCAAACTGTTTGCTAAATGCTTCAGCGCCTGTCCGTTTGTTTGGGCGGGCTTTCGAGATGTGGGCTATGATGTGGTGGGTGGGGTGGGATCTTGAAATCAAACCCTTGACATACTAATCAAAAACTGTTTTCTCCCTTCTCGTCCTCCTGCCACTTCCATATATGCCACGTACATACATATGTGCCATGCACGCGCCCTTCAGGAAAGTCTGGCCAGAAATCGTCGACAGCGACGACAGCGATGTGGAGAACGAGATAGACGTGGACAAGCTGCCGCCACTGGAGGTGGGACCAGGCGAGAACCGGCTGCAGCACACATATTGCCTTTGGTTCTCCAGGAAGGGGACGCAGCGGGCGGCCGCCGACTACAGCAAATCGCTGCACGTGGTCGGGCGGTGCGCCAGCGTGCAGCAATGGTGGTCGCTTTACTCGCACCTCATCCGGCCCACCGCCCTCAAGCCCTACCGGGAGCTGAGCCTCTTCAAGCAGGGCATCAAGCCCATGTGGGAGGACCCAGCGAACAGCAAGGGCGGCCAGTGGGTGATACGGCTCCGCAAGAACAAGATAGAACGGGCATGGGAGAACGTCTGTATGGCGATGCTCGGCGAGCAGTTCCTCGTCGGCGACGAGATTTGCGGCATAGTGCTCCAGACAAAGTATCCGGTGAGTTTGAACTTCTTATAATACCTACTGTTGGAAGCCATGCCAGGCCCGTTGATTATTTACTGACTATAGAATTCTGAAAGCCCATTCCGTAAACCGGTGAATTTAGTTGTTAACAACAAGTGATTGTGATTATATTAACTAAACAAGTGATTTAATTAGTATTGGAATGTATTTCCAAAATCCAAATTTAAATTTGCCCGCCAGTGTTGAAAAACGCAAAAATATATTACCTATTTACCTAATGTTTTCTTTTTATATAAATGCATATAAATTTCATACACGTAGCTACTAGCTATACCAATTTATTACAGCTAGAAATATTAATTTAAGAGTCCCGGTCGCGTTTCATTCATAAAATTTGTCGCGCATGACGGATTGCGTACCAAATGGAATCCACAAACAAACCATGGCTGATTGTTGTTGTTGTCCCAAGTGCTGTAAATCGTTATAAACATCGATTATTTGCAACACTGGCTGTCAGGCGTTAGGGTATTGTTCAAGAAACTAACAACAAAAGTGAAAACACGAAAATGCTGAGCAAAAGAGAAAACAAAACCACTTGCAATTATTACAACATTTAATCGCTATAATTAAGTTAAATAATACCGAAAACAAGTGAAAGTCTGCATCTGCACAAGTGGTCTGACCAGTTCAGACCGGAAATCCAAAAACATATCAACAAAGTACAAAATTAAAAGTTTAAAAGAGACGCCCTGCAAGGGGTATCTTAGGAAACATTTAATAATTATTTAATATTTTGCCGGCTTTTGATCAAATACTGAGGTAGGAGCCACAAATAGAGAGCAATCGAGAGATATAGTGAGAAGCTGCGCACTTTTTCTCCCCATTTCACACACATGCCCACATACGCACGCACTGTTAAATCAACCGTCCCCCTATCTTTCTGTTAAAATAACAGGTCATAATGGTTTCAATCTCCGCTAAACAAAACGTACAATTTAACAGACTATTGCGAAACGGTTAGGACCGGTTAGGAGTTAGATTTTTGCGAAAATACCAAATGTACGGATTTGCGGTTTTTTTTTTATTCACCTCTCACTCGCACACGAATCCATTTAAACGGTAGAATTTTACAAAGTAGCTTGACCTGGTATTAAAATAGCTAAAATAGTAGTACAGCAGTGTGACCAACATGCAGACCTGCAGAAAATACCGCGTCAGTATGCCTGCCCCAATGTAGCATAGTAAGGGTATCAAGAATCCAGATTCAGATAAATCCAAAAATAAAACTCGCACCGCGGACGACGCACGTCGGACGATCGTCGACGGAATAGACGAAGTTATCAGCGTTTCGCTCCGCGATAAAAATTACGAAAAATTCGCTAATCTCCGGGACTGTATTGGTTTCCTGTTAACTAAAAAAAAACCGAAAAAAAAATAAAAATTGTTAATATCGCTGCGCGTTCAGCAATGTGCGGGTAAAACAATAGGCGGCAATAACTCTGGCACCCAACACAGAAGTGCGAGCGAGAGCGAGCAAAGTGGCCGTGCGTCCCTCTCCCACCCACCGTACGCAACAAACGAAACGAAACGAAAATAAAACGCAAGCAAAAAGGAGAAAGAACAAATAACGCCCACCGTAACACCCCCAGCCCCCGCCCCCCTCTTACGCTTGTTGACGAAGCAGCAGCAGTAAAAGAAGAAGAAGAAGAAGAGTAAGAAGAAGAAGAGGAGGAGGCATCAGCAGCAAGCAGACGGCAGAATTGGAGCTTTGCGCAGAAATCGATTTTTTTGCCCATTTTAAGAGATTTTTGGGAGCCTCTCCCACTACTCTGCTGTTCCCCAAAATCGCCTCTGCGTCCGTGTGAGCGTGCGTGTGTGTGTGTGAGTTGGTGTTTGTGCGGGCGAGCGTGTTTGCGCGAAAGTGAAACAAACAAAAGTAGCCAGTAGGCAGGAATTCGAGCTAAAAAGAAGCCCAAGATTATTTTAAATAGACGTGATATCGGGCGTACGTTTTTTTCGTGCCAGCGTGAGTCACAAAAGTCATTCAGCTTTAGCTTTTTAGCTGCTGGCATTGAAGAGGTGCTGTGCTGTGCTGCCGTAGCCGCTGCCGCAGACGCAGCGCAGTTGACGTCGCCGCCCGCAAACACGCGCTCTCTTTCACTATCTCTCTCGGGCCCCTGTCTCTCCGCCTCTCTTGCGAAAAACTTGGCCGAAAAACGCAACGCAAGGGGCGCAAGAGCAGCACATAAAATAATAATAATATTAACCGAAAGTTTCCAAGTGCAGGCAGCCGCATCGGAGGAAAGTGAAAGAAAAGTAAAGCACATCCGAAAAAGAAAAGAAAAGAGAGAGAGGCACACCGCACCCCGCAATCCGCTATCCGCCATCCCGCAATCGGCAATCAGCGACGGAAAATCAATAAAAAGTCTCTCAGTGGAAAAAAAAGGCAAAAAGGCGAAAGGAAAAAAAACAACGTGCAAACAAGTTAAGAGGCAAGCTGCAAACTCCGCGCGCTCTTGCACGTGTGTTAGTGTGAGTGTGTGTGTGCATGTGTGTGTTAACGTCTAACTGCTAATCGCAAACCGCGTAACAAAAGCTTACGTAAAGCTTGGCGAAAAACACAAAAACAACAACGAAGCGAGAGCAACACAGACACCCCATACCCCCCCTCCAAAAAAATTAACTAATAACTCTATAAAAAAAAAACACCCCAGTTAAGCAAAAAAAAAACAGCAACAAAAATGACTAAAGACAGATTAGCCGCTCTGCATGCTGCCCAGTCCGACGACGAGGAGGAGACCGAGGTGGCCGTCAACGTCGATGGCCATGACTCGTACATGGACGACTTCTTCGCCCAGGTGGAGGAGATCCGGGGCATGATCGACAAGGTGCAGGACAACGTCGAGGAGGTGAAGAAGAAGCACTCGGCCATACTATCGGCCCCCCAGACGGACGAGAAGACCAAGCAGGAGCTGGAGGACCTAATGGCCGACATCAAGAAGAACGCCAATCGGGTGCGCGGCAAACTCAAGGGCATCGAGCAGAACATCGAGCAGGAGGAGCAGCAGAACAAGTCATCGGCGGATCTGCGAATCCGTAAGACGCAGCACTCGACTCTGTCACGGAAATTTGTTGAGGTGATGACGGAATACAATCGCACCCAGACGGACTACAGGGAGCGGTGCAAGGGAAGAATACAGCGTCAGCTGGAGATCACCGGCAGGCCGACCAACGACGACGAACTGGAGAAGATGCTGGAGGAGGGCAACTCGTCGGTGTTCACGCAGGGCATCATTATGGAGACACAGCAGGCGAAACAGACGCTGGCGGACATCGAGGCTAGGCACCAGGACATCATGAAGCTGGAGACGAGCATCAAGGAGCTGCACGACATGTTCATGGACATGGCCATGCTGGTGGAGTCGCAGGGCGAGATGATCGATCGCATTGAGTACCATGTGGAGCACGCTATGGACTATGTGCAGACGGCAACTCAGGACACCAAGAAGGCTCTGAAATACCAGAGTAAAGCGCGACGAAAGAAGATCATGATACTGATCTGCCTCACTGTGCTGGGCATCTTAGCGGCCTCATATGTTAGCAGTTATTTCATGTAAATCTCGAATGCAATTACTTACTATACTCACCAAAACACATAACATAATCATATATACTGTACACCCACACCCACACCCACAACACAACACACTCATTGGGCTCGATCCAAGTCTGTTTAGGATGTTGCGTAACCCACCCAGAGAAACAGAGAAACTCAAACAGAAAATTGAAATTGAAATTGAAATTGAAATGTAAACGCAACCAGTGACCCTGACCCTGAAAATCTCACGAAATTAGGGATCGATTACACCAATTATAGCTAATATTGTAGAGAAACTTGTATGGTTAGTCGATAATACGAATTAAAAAATACAGAAAGAGTCTCAATACCCCGAAGAGTCTACACCCACACTTAACACTCGAAACTCAGAATCGATATAGCTACCAGAATACTTAGTAAAAAAAAAAAAAATAATAATAATAAAAATACAAAATGTAAACAAATTGCTAATTGAAATACCTATTATGAATTGAAAACTTACAAAAGTAATTGCAAAAAAAGAGCATGAAATTTTATTGATTATTGTTATAATGCGAAGCAAAAAAAAAAAAACAGAAAAGAAAAGAAAAAGGAAAAAGTTTAAATTATAATAAAAGATAGGAAACACATTCAAGACACAACTCACCACTCCACCACTCACCACTCACTGGTATGCTTGCGAGGAGGGGGGAGTCTCCCCTCCCTTCAAACTTGAAGATGCATTTAGTTTTTGTTTGTTTAGATAGTTTAGTTAACCGTTATAAGCTCTCACCTATAGTAGCCCATCACCCACACCCACACACTCGAATCACTCGAACAAATCTCTAGTTAACTTTGAATATTCATTATAAAAAGATTGTTTATTATGCGAGATAATAACTATATTGACTATTTACTATAATTCTATTTACTTAACATGTTCATATTTATTGAATGCATATATATATATATAGAGATATACACACGACAAATATATAAACTAGTTGATACTTGAAAGCAAGCCCAGATGAGAGATGTAAAGAGAGGCAGAAGCAGAAGCAGAGGAAGTCGATGGAATGCCACAGAACAGAAACGTAAACACAGACACTAGCACGTGCGACTTCCCAGACTCCAATTGATCGGCAAACTGTTTTTTAACTTGATTTTCCGTATTGTTGTCTCAACAAAGAGCAAGTTTTTTTATTTGTTGTCATAGACTTCCCTTAAAACTGGTTTTTCTTTTTTTAATTTTCATCTCAGAAACCAAAACTCATGCCCTCACTCACATCTTACGGCCATTATTTCTTTCTTGATTCTTGATTAACCTAATTTATTTTTCGTTTTTTTCCTGCCCCGCCTCCACCACCACTACCTACCACCACCCTCCCACCACAACAACTAACAATTGGAATGCAAACATGTACATTCCTCATAAATAAATCAAATATGTACTCCCCGGCATGCTGCGGCTTTTGAAATAACAATTTAACAAAAACTAAAACACACCACATTGTAGTATTCAAGCCACCAAGAACTAGCATAGCATGCTCATGCTCATCGAGGCCCGTACCGTACTCTGCATAATATTAAATTAAATAGTTTGTAGTACAACTAAGCCGCACACAGAAATGCAATGCAATGTATTCAGTATCAGTTTTGGGAGAAAGAGCACTCGGAGAAATGCTTTCGCTTTAAGTAGGAACTGCCGTTTGTTAATGCACCACAGGAAAGTCACCACAGCAGAACTGCGACAAGTGGTGCACTTCCTTCGATACTCTACCCACCACTCGCAAATGTCAGAGTTGCCATTCTGTGCACATTTTTTTCTTCCGTTTTCCCACTTTTGATCTTTTGTCGAGCGAGAAGAATGCCCTCGTAATCGATAACTGCAACGACAACAGCAACAATCAGCACTTTCCACCACAACAACAACTACAACAACACCCAGCCACAATCGCGTTTAAATCGTAATCGTAATTGTAATCGACGCCGACTTCGTATTATGCCAATCAATCAAACTGCATTTGGGTATCGAACCACGAAATGCAATCCATAAGCCCGATAACCGATAAACAAAACAATTGTAACACGCGACTCCGCCCACCGCCCCGCCAGTTCCAGTTCTTCAGTTCTCTCCCGCTTCCAGTTACCAGTTACCAGTTTACAGTTACCAGCTTCCAGCGAGAATCAGCTGCAGTGCCCCATTCCCGTGCGCTGAGGTGAGTAATATACAATAATTATTTAACATTTTGCATTTTTATCGGCAATTCCCGCAATTACTCTCTCTGCGCTGGATTCTCCCGCGTGACTTGTCGCGGACAACATTGAATAATTGTCGAAGGTCGAGTTCCATGTCCTCCAACGCCCAGCCCCAACTCCGCCCCCTTTGTTCTATAAATGAATGCGTGCCCTTTGTGTTGTGACATTTCGAGTTTCAAGTTGGAAGGCGAAACAAGATCTGGCAAACAGAAATAGCTAATTACAATATAGTTCCAATGGGTATATGTGCCTTTCATCCGTCTCAGACTGAAAAGTGACATCAATGGCCCTCATTTAAAATACATTCAGTTAATATAGTTTATAAAGTGTATGTCTGGTACTAACTAGTCTAAACACAGCTGCTATATTCCCCATCTAGTGGTCGGCTCCTGTCATCTGCGGCCATTAAAAAAGGCATTAATTAGCACACTCTCTCTGGCCCGATGGAGCATTAAAACAATTGCCCCGATAATGAATATTTATGTAGAATAATAACTAACATTAACATTTAAAGTTTCTCTCTTTAATCACTTAATGTTAAGAAAAGTTGATTAGTTTTTAAGTCCAATCGAATGCAACAATCTGAAAATGTACAGAAGAATAGATCGAAAGTTATGGAAATAAAGCAAAAAAGCATCTCGGCTGGTGATGATCTCATTGGATTCGTCGAGAGTTATTTTTCGGACTGACCCAATCGCTTGCGAGCTCAGATCTGAGGAGGTTTTGCTGGGATGGATGGCTTGCAAGTGATTTCACACTTTGCGGTTTCGTGGAGGTTCTCCCTGGGCCCTCTCGAATACCTGCTCCTCAGTGACTCCGCTTTGTGTCACGAACTGAACTCAGCCATTTCTGTAGCCACCTTTCTGCCGCTCCATCCATTAATCTTCCCCTAACTTTTTCGTGATGACCCCCCGGTTGCGTGTATGGCATGAAGGCATTATCTGCACAAGCTTCCTATACTACTTGTATGTGAGTCGTTTATCATGTATCATTTCATTCTGTTGCCCCGGCGCTTCCTGTCGGCGGCCCCTGAATAGGCTGAATGGGAAACGCCGTCGTCAGCCCTCTAATGTGAGTCGAACATGCAGCGAGTTGACGCCTCCCCCGACCCGATCCGATCCGGTGCGATGCGAAATGAATGCTTGAATTGAGTCATCGTTGTCACCCGGCGACCTTATTCGCGCCTGCCCTCTGCTTGCCTCGTTTTAATTTTTCGTGTTGCAATGAGTAATCTGAATATTACAAGACTAGTAGATACTTATACTAGTATCTACTACTACTTAGATACTTATTCATTAAAAATATGAAACTATTCCAACAGATATCCAAGTATTATGACGTTTCTCCGATAAAGTTTTGTTTACACTCTTCCCCAATTAGTAATTAGCGCTGGCCAGGAGCACTTTCGCGCAAATAAATGAGGCGATCAAACTGCAAAATGAATCATCAGTGTTATCATTCGATAGCAAGTCCACAAGTGGGCGTAGATAAGAGCCAGCCAGTCACCCGTCCACTGGAGCCACCCACCACACACTGCTCACCCACACCTCCAAATGCAATTAAAAAGTTCAACTCTCGAGTGACAATCCCCCCTCGGTTCTCATGTATCCATTTTTTCAATGTCTCTCTGCCTTCTCACCTTGTTGGACTCCATCACATGGTCTATGGCTTTTTTTTTGTTCTCAAGCCCCACTCATTACTCTACCAAAAAAAGGGTATATCTGACTTTGTGTTTATTTTATTTCAAATCTGATGTATCATACACACTTTCACATTTTTTCAGCTCATTTCATCGAAGTCTTCATGATGTCCTTTGGAGTCTTCGGGCCTGCTCCTCCTCCCAGGTCGGATGACACTGCTGCAGTGCCACGCCCCCTGCACCAAATATCTGCCAGTCATGAATTCAATTTGTGTATTTATCTACATTTTTTCCCTCGCTTGTCAGCTCTTCTGTGTCTGTCTAGTATTTCGATTGCTTGCCAAATCGAATACAAGTATCTATATATTTTTCGGTACAATGTTTTTATCTGTGTGGGAGTTCTCCTCTCGTTTGGCCAGTTTAACTTTGGCTGGTGAGTCACAGTTTGTGCCGGCTTATGACTGGCTGTTGTGGCGTTTTTTAGCTGGCTGTCGGTGGCTGTCAGCCTACGGTTTGATTTATTGATTCGCATCGGGAAGCGGGAAGCTTGTCTTCACAAGTCGAGTGCTCTTCAAGCCATTTCGTACGTTCGTGCGAAGTTTTTCTAGAATCTAGATATTTGCTGAGACTGTCCATTGTCTTGCTATCTGTTGAAACTACTTGTCTGCCAAGATGTTCGTTCTTCCTCAAAAGTTTGTGATTTGCCGCTGCAGGAGGGGTCGCACAAGTCAAGTTTCTCCAAGCTCCGACCATGTAAGAAGTTACCAAGCATAAAGAAAAGGAAGCCTGCATCCTGCGTTCCGTTTCCTGCCTCTACCCATCGGATGCAGGCGGAATTCTTTGAATCTATCTACGAAATAATGAAATCAAGATATTTTCAAGCAAACTTGCTTTAAGTTTGCGAGTTCCGAGCAACCTTGTCGGCAATAGAATCAATTTGCCTAAAACTTCTCTTCTGTATGCTCTTCTGTGGGATGGCAAAAAAAGGATAGGATATCGATTTTTTAGCTCCGCTGGGAAACAATTTGTTAATTGAAAACCAAAATTTCAGCCTCGAAAGATGAGTTGGCTCAGAGGTGTGTTGAGCGAATGGGCAGGGTCCTTGAATGAAGCGGCGTGTGGGTGGCTTTCATTTGACCCATGGGCCTCGTATAGCAGAACAGAGACCGAGACCCACACTGACAGCCCACTTTTCAGTGTGTGGGCGTAGATTTTGTTGGCAAAGCCAGCAAATTAATTTGCAGTTTGCCAAACAACACATTTTCATGGGCGATAAAATATATAAAATCCCCTAAAACTAATTAAACTCGGCAAACTTTTTTCAGAGTTCAGAGCTCAACAGGAGCTGGGATAAATTCAGGTAAACATGAACAAAAATATTGATATTTTTATTCTGCGACTTAAAATTGTGTGCAAGGCTGGAGTAGAATACAAAAAATAATTTAATCCTTGAATATAAAGTTATATTCCTTTTGATTATGCATCAGACCTGCGGGCTCGGGCATAAAAGTCCCTAAATACGCGTGGTTTAACCCTTTTTTGGGGGCTTCATTTGCCTACTTTTATGTACTTCCCCGGCTTGACCACGCCCACCTGCTGCCCTGCTGCCCAGCTGCCCCCTTTGCCAAATTATATGTGTATTTAATGCCGCCGCAGAAGAAACAAAGCCGAATATCAACATATAATGTGTTCTGCCAGGCATTTACGAGCGCCACCAAAAAAACAAAAAAAGGAAGAAAGAAGAACCTGACCCAGAAATGCGAAGCGGTCTGAAAAAATGGGTCTTGTTGGGGGCTCTTCTCTCTGCCGAAAGGGTTGAAACTGATTTCGAGTCCCAAGGTTGAGCCTGGCTTCTGGCGAATTTTCATATTTCGCCCTTTGTTCCGCCACAGCACAGAAACAGAAAAGTACAAAAAATGAAGGGAGAACTGAAATTCGCACATTTAAATTCCGTGCGCTACGCTTCATCTTCAATTTCCTTTTAAACTTGGCTCACAAAGACGGAGAAATGGCAGTTAACCAAGCGTGCGGCCAGAAGAAAGCGAAGCAGAAGAGCGAAAAGGTTCTGACCATAAATATTAATGACGGCAGGGAGGAGGGTATTTGCCTTTAATTAAATGAACCTCTTCAATGCGAATGCTTTTAAATGGCCAAATTGTTTTCTCCTTCAATTTTAGATCAAAATCAACTTCAGTGTCCTGGCAGTGTTTTGTAGAAAAATAAAAATATGGAAAAGGTATTTTTTGTACTAATTTGCATGTTTAAAGTCCTCGCTCGCTCAGTTTATTTTACCAACAAGGAAGGAAAGTTATCTTTGGTTGCAGTCGAAGCTTCTATTGTAAGATATGTAGGATATTTGTAGATAGCGGATAAAGTAGTCCGATAAAATTGTTCCTATAATTTCGTATAAAATGGAGTTTGAAAAGAGTGGGATTCCAATTTCTTATTCTTCAGTTATATGACAGTTTTAGGATATAAAAGCAAAGAAACTAAGGAGATTAGAGATTATACAAGGGATATTACTAATAAAATGATAGATCAGATCGGGTAGATCGCTTAAAGTAACATACATAAAGACATATTATAGCAACTCTCAGCTTTAAAGGGTCGGAGCTTATTTGTGTTGCATTTTTGAGCTTTATTGGTTGAAGTTTTGCAGCAAAACTATAATAACCCCTGCAAGGGTGTAAAAATTCCATGAGGCACAAAGTTTTTATTGCATTGAAACTTTCCGGGCGGAAAGTGAGTTTTGCGTAATTTTATTTTTGCGTTGATTGACACCTTTGTTGGCCCTGCCCAGACCCCAGACCACCAGCTTCTTCTGCAGCCCGCATAAATTCACCTTTCCTTTCTGCTTTCTCTAATTAAGTTGCTCACGAATTTCAGCAGCAATGGCAAAAATTTGCATCTTGGAGGAGCGAAGAGGAGCGAAAGGATAGTGCCCCGAATCGCAATCAACAGAAAGGCGCTGAGTAATTACAGTTGTCGAAGCGAGAATGGAATGCAGAAAGCTGAAAGGCTTGGAAAGCAACAAGGGCGGAAGCCCGGCCAACCAAAAAACTCTGGAGGAAAAGAAAACGGATAGCCATCCGGGTGGAAAAGCAAGCAGTGGTCAAGCACAGCTGGCCAGGCTCCCAGGCTCGAGAACTCCTGTTCTCGAAGGACCAGTCGGTGGCCAGTGTTTTGAAAAATGGCGAGCAAAATGCCAAGCCAGGGGCACTGGCACTGGCACTGCCAACTCCTGCAAGTCACTGACAAATGGGCTTGACATTGTTAACCCTAAGCAAATAGGACACAAGCTGGAGAAGGAAAGAGCAAAGTCCTGCCGGCAAAAAGAGGTGATGGAAAATAACAGACTATGAATTTATGGAACATTCTAAAGTAGTTTGCTCGGAGAAGTCCCTGGAATTTTCCATTGCACGCCTCGAGTCGTGCCGATAATTTTATTTGCCATAATTTCAACTTTTGCACTTTGCCTTTTCCTGCTGGCACTGCTGCTGTTGCTGCTGCTCAGCAGGATAACAAGCAGCAGGAGCGAGATGACAGCCCCACAACAGCCACACCAGAAACATTAACTAAACCGCATTACGGCAATCAGATGGAAATAGCAACAGGAAAGGGAGGGAGTCCGAGGGAATTCCTAGCGGGTCTTTGCTTCACTCAATTGCAGACACAACCTCTCGCCAGTGGCTCGTCCTGTTCCTTACCTACCGCCCCTTCCTTGTTCTTTTTCAGTCCCCAGTCATGGCCAGCCTTTTCCGCTGCCTGGGGACTGGGGACCAAGGCTGGAGGCATCATTTTCCTAAAAGGAAACTGCCGGCCGTGCTCGTTTATTCATTTGGTGGTCTTCTCCTCCGATCCTTGGGAGTTAAAAGAAGTCTTGAAATGCATATACTTTTTAAATGAAGTTTAAAGCCTCGGGTTGCAGGGATACTCACCTGTTTCAGACACTCCCTTGCATTTTCCCACAAAAGCTTCAACAGCCAACCCCTCGGGAGTTTTCGGAGTTTCCTCGGGTATCTTCTGGAAATGCAACACCTTCCAGCTGTTACCGGAGCACTTAAGGTGGAAATGAGTGGCTGAAGGGAGCTTAACTGCTGCGACTGGGGTTGTGCAATAAGAGGATACTGCGAATCGCATTCATGCAACGGGCGCTAATGTCTCCATTGTTGCTGGCATCCCCCTGTCGCACCCCGTGATTACTGCCACCTCCCCGCTGGACTCCCACTGGCCTTCAAATGTCACAAGCAATTGCCAATTACCGCCAGAGTCGGTCAGAAAGAGGACGAGAGCTAATTAGATTGAATTTGAATATTAAATTGTTGTGCAGTATATGATTAACTTGGACCCGGGGCATTAATTAATTGCCTAGAGATGTTCTCTGGGAGTGCAGTCATCTTCTGGCCACAGGATGTCCACTTTCCTCTCCCCGCCAGTCTGCCAGCCTGCTGCGTGCCCTCTCGACCGCAGCCTGTCCTGGTGGACAGTTTTGTGTGGTTTTAACGAGCTGCCCCCAAAGCTATTTAAGTCTGTCCATGGAATGCTTTTATCCTCCTCCATTGTTGACGAACATTATAACAGGATTTGAGAGGAACTTAGGCAATTAAAATGTGCATAAGTTCCGAGCTTATAATTTGTACCAGCCATGCAAGATTCTTTCCCGTTCAGCTGATACGGGATGGGAAAGGTTGCAATATACCTGAAAGCCTCCAAGACGCCACATGTAACCCCGGAGTTCTCGCTTCAAATCCCATTTCATTCCACGTTGCGTATACGCCTCGTTATCCCCGCAACCACATGAATCCCCATAAAGGGCGAACTGTGTTTTCAGCAACATTTTTGTATCTTATTTATGAAAAAGCTACATTTTAAGTAATTTTTTCTCTGGTGGCGGTTGTGGTTTAGGCGGCTGCTTGCCCATCCACCGACTTGTGGGACAATTTGTCCAAGGCGTTTCCTTCCGGCGGTCGGAGGCGTGGCAGCAGCAGCAGCAGCAGGGACATGCCAGTGTCGACTTCCTTCCTGTGTTCGTTCCTGAGTTCTTTGTGCGTAAAATAAAAAAAAAAATAAAGAAAGGCGAAGGTGCTGGTCTGGGTTGGGTGGTCAGCAGCAAGTCTTCCTTAGGAGTTATGGATACACTGCAAAATGACCTGCTTGGGAGAATTAAAAGTTTTATGCGCCAACAAAAAAAAGCATTTATTTCATTACATTTAAAAAAAGATTTAAAAAAGTTCTGTGTGCAAGTGTGCCTTGCGGGGAGGAATTTCTTTCTCTGCATCCGGACGAGAGTAATTTTTGGTTTGTGGCTTACGTCATATTTTATTGTTGCTTCGCACAGTTGGCCCGAAAGGATTTGGCTTCTTCGGAAGGCACGTTACCATGTTGTAAAATTCATTCATATGACACAACACATGGGCAGGAAGTAGGAGGCAGCAAGAAAGGACGGCAGGACAGCAGGACAGCAGGAGAGCAGGAGGTCAGGAAGGGAGTGTAGATGAGTGGGAGGAAGTAGGACAGCATCATCATCGTCGGCATTATTGTCGGGTGGACCTCAGTCGGTCACAATGTCAAACAGAACTGTACACAACAAGCAACACACACACACACACAAAGCGAAGCTCAGTAAAGCGCCGAAAAAAAACACAAATGAGTGAAACAAAAATGGCAAAAACAAGCCACACACACACACACACTCATCCTCTCACTTGGCCTCTCCATTTTTTCTTGCCGTTTTCCGTTTCCTCTTTGTACTGCTCTTCCTTCCTTCGCTCTTGGGCTTAGGCAACTAATCCATTTCGCTTGCTATTTTTAACAGCGACGCGGCGACAGGCAGCAGCAATGGCAGAGGCGCGGAATCCCAAGGGTCCCAGTATCAACAGTAGGAGCAGGAACAACAAAGCGCCCTGTCTGCGTCGCAGCTGTGGCAAATCAAAAGCCGCTCACCCACACACTGCCACCAGGCAGCAATCGAATAAACAGTGGAGCGCAATAATGTGTGGTTGCGGGGCTAAACCCTTTTAACTAAGTAGTTGGCAACTGCCGATTCCCAACGCCCCCTGTGATACAGTCCCGCTGACGCCACTGCCTCTCACACACGCACTACCCCTTGGGTTAGGCTACAGTATTTGGGTACTCGCTGCGCAAGGCGTTCTCTCTCTTTAGCCTTAATTCGCTCTTTTTGGCTTTCTCTCTCTTTGGGTCTTCCCAAATGTCATCGCTGCTGGGGTATAGTGGGGCTGGGTATTTTATGTGGCACAGTGTTAATTTCCACACGGGGTACACACACAGGCACAGGTCGGAAGAGGAAAAGGCTGAATCCGAAGCCCGCCTCACGCAAAATAACTTTGTCTTTAGCGCCACTGCTCCGCCCAACCTCACCACAGCTCACCTCGGTCCCAAACTTCGTCTAAAACTCACCACCTCGCTTAAGCCCTCGCCCCTCTACCCACAATCCCTCATTTTCCCCATCGGCTTTGTCCACATCCTCCTGGCTTTGCGTGTCTTTTCATTCTGCTTTTGTTTTTGTCCTTTTGTTTTACCGTTATTTTTTTGTTGTTTGGTTTCATGTGTGTGGGAGAGAGATGGAATGTGAAGCTTGATTGGAGTTCTCGAAACTCCGAAAAAAGAACAAAATATCGGTTAGCACGTGTGAGCTGCTGCAGAAGGGGCTGCTGAAGTGTGAGCTACTTAATTAAATATAAATATTTAAAATTTCCTTTTTACGAAAGTTTTAGACTCGTTTAAATATTTATTTCATAAGTAACATAAGCAAATTTTATTACAGAGTTGATAATAAAATGTCATTTCAAGGCATTACTCATACGCCCTGTGTGAAATAATTATTACTCATACGCAGTGTTGCCCATAGAATAGCCTGAGATAATAGATTATTTATAACAGAGTTAAAAATGACCTTCCATTTGGCCATTTTCAGTTCCAGGACCTTATTTCACGCTGCGTTTCTCCAGCTATGCTGGCCAATTCCGTTTAACTGACCAACTATATCAGATACCAGAGGGTGGACTGCTCCAGAAATGGTTGCCATTTCGCCCCCTCCCATGGCTGAGCACGAAATCGCATTACTGGTCAGCCAGTTCGATGCGACCTCCATCCTGGTGGCACTATTGTCTGAATCGCTCTGCGTCTGGCCTCCGGCACTGCTGCGGCTTCGGATTCGGCTGGAGATTACTGCTCCCCGACATTATCCCATAAAAGCAGATAGAACACAACACTCACTTATCGCCGCAGGCATATCATTTAATTTCAACATTATTTGTCATATATATGGAGCAGGAAGGACACGGCACGGCATGGCCAGGGGTGTGGCAGGCAGGAGGAGGGGGATGGAAACAGTGTTGTTTTGCCATTTGGGGCAGGCACCAAATAAAATGCGCTATTAATTAGTTTCCCCAACATTGCTTCGCTCTCTCGGGCTGGCAAAAGGCCTCAGGATAGATAAAGTTCCCCACGGAAACCGGCACTGAGAAAACGGGTTGCTAATTAGGTCCTCAAAGGATATCAAAACAAACAAGTTTCATTTACTAAATAAGCCATGTTTTTTTTTAGTTTTATTTCCACTTAGCCTATTGAATGAAAAGTACTTGAAACTCAATTGTTAATTGGCTTTTAATTTTCATTTGAAAATAGTTTTTCTCAGTGACCACACTCTTAGGAACTTTTATTGTGCTCCCCCACAAAAGTTGGGCCTTGAGTGCGAACGAGACACTCGTCCTTCTCCGCTACCCTTCCTCCTGTCGCCACTCGAGTCCTTGTCGGAAATTTTTGTAGCCTTTTTCCGTCGCGTCATTCCAGCTATCTGTGTTCATGACTTGTAATTATTTCGGCTGTGCTCGCTATCACTGCTGTTTTGTTGTAACTTTTGCTCCTTCTCCCACTGGGTGTCCTCGGGGCACAATTACTTTTGGCACTAAATTTATTTTTATTTGCCCCTGGGCCGCCAAAGGCTGCTGTGCCATTGGAATTAATCAATCCCTGGGCCGCCGTCCGCCATGTTGCTGTGGCAGCATTATGTTGCCATAGGTCTGGCTGGTAGGATGGCTGGCTGGCTGGAGGGGGCGTGTTCCATACACACATAGATCACGCCCCGATTGATTGGAGCAGCTGCCGCATTGTGGACTGCACGTCAATATGTAAACTGCAGTTGATTGATTGATGGACGTTCCGGCCCGGCCCGGCTCGAGTGTGGGCGGCAGGCGGGCCATCCCTGCAGGATGAATGACCTGGAGGGGCGTGAACACACAGCTGCCAACGGAATGTATTCAGCGTATTAAGTTACCTGTATGGAGTCGATTAGCTCATCCTACTCTCCTAGTAACTTAAATTTGAGAAATAAAGGTCGAATATTAAAGATAAAAGGGGATTGTTTTTTAAATAGAGTTAGGAGTTGGCAAGTTCACCCCAAGCCCAAGCTACGGTTTGTTGAACCCTCCTGGCGGTGGAGGAGTTCAAATGCCTGGCCTTTGGCTGGCTCAGGTGAGCTGGCCCACCTGCTACGGTTCACTCGGCACCGCGGCCCCTCCCAGCCAGGGTCGGGCATTATATAACAAAGTTTCTCTTGAAATTGGAAGTTCACTTTCGGGTGGGCCCTTCTCGCGGAGCCACTACACTCGCCGTCATTGTCACTGCTTATCTTTTAGCCATTTTTGTTGTTTTTTTTAATTTGCATTTGTTTCGGGCTGAAAGAGCACACACCACAACTCAAAATACAGAAAAAATATATATAGAAAAAAACAAAGCAAACAAGAAGCGAGAAATTTGATGTCATAGACCCGGTTTAGAGCCGGTCCCCGCTGCCCCCAGCGACTGTTGGCCAAAAGCTGGTGACTCTCTTGTTTCGCTTCTGGCCCAATCCACCTTCATTTCGTTAATGTTTCAGTTTGCTCCTCAAGGCCAGGGCATATCAAATTGTTTAACGACTTTTTCTTTATTGTCTGTCACCTTAGACTTGGTTTGTTTTCGCGTCTATCTTTTTTTTTTGTAATTCAGTTTTGATAATGTGCGGCGATGACGGCATTGGAATAGCACGGCTCTTGTTGGTTTGCCCGACTTTTATGAGCTTTCTGGGCGGGGCTCGCTCTCTCCGTTTCGGCCAAACGACTTTCAGATGTCAGCGAATGTAAATTACACATCTGATGAGAGCCCCCAACAACCCCCTGGAATCTGGCTGTTATAAATGGTTGGTTCATTTGCCATCAGACCTTTTATACGGGAGTGTATGAATCCTGAATCAGAATCGTTTCTTGAGTACTTCCCTGGTTGAGTGGTGGGTCTATTTATATTCATTTTTGTGGGGGGATCTTGCGGTGAGGATTGCGAAAAACTTGCAATGGAGTCTGGTTTAAATATTAAATTCTTTCTCCAGAATTGAATATAAAGAGTTGTGCCAAATGAATTCAAACACGCCTTTGTTTTTCCCTGCCCTGTTGCAAGCCCCTTGGGGCATTAAGAACAGCTTTCCATTTTTGTGTCCGTTTGTTTTTGCTCCTCTCGGGATCCTCCGGCATCCTTTGGCCTCTTACCAAAAGCTTTCTCGCAGGACCTCGAGCTGCGAACTCCGTCTTTCTTTTATCCGTTTCTGTTCTTAATGGAATTGTTAATGCTAATCGCAGTTGCTGCACACAAGCCTCCTTCCTGTTGCATGGCGGAGGAGTTGCTTCTCGTTTGTTGGCTCTCAAATTTATTCCCAAAGTAATTTGCCGCCACAGGCATTTGGGCCAAATAGAACTCAGTGCCATAAAGTTGCCCCAAGTGCAGTGCAAATTGCAAGGAAGGGAAGGGATGGCCACATCCGAGGAGGCGGGTGCTGATGACGGAATCCATTCCTCCAAAGCGCCTCTTGTGCATCATTTACAATAACCGTCGTCGCGGCCGTCAGCGGCGTCATTAAAAGCACAATTCCTCACTGCTTAAGTTTTTTGGGGGCAGCGCGAAAGGCGCGGGACGACGTTGTTATGAGGGACACTTGAGGCAGGATAATCATTTAAAGACCACTTAAGCTGGGCAACATTTTTGAGAAATTCCTTGAAGAAAAGTAATGACTTTTCGAGAAAGAAAAAGTTTGGCCTCGGGCAGATTTCTGGAAATAAAGAGGGCTTTATGCTTTAGGATCTAGACTTTAGACTTTAGGCCTTTATTAAAAATTCCATTTAATCATATTCTCGGGCACCAAACTACCAGGCAATCTCGCTTTCTATTTGCCTATCTATTTATTCATATTATGAGAAGCTTTTTGCCCGTGTTTCGTGTTGTTTTGAGGCCGTCATGTCTAAATTAATAAATTAAATTGGCGAGCAAAAAATTTTCGAGAACTCTTGGCGCGTTATTGCATTTGCATTCGTTATTTATGGCTGCCCGGGGCTGGGGGCAGGCCCGCCAGCCGCCTTGTTACCATGTCAATCATGATTATCGAGCGAGCGTCTTCCTGCCTTGACTTTGACTTTGGCAATTTGTTTTAATTTAAAGACAACAATGAGTCCAGCGCCGCTCTTGTTTGGGTTTCGGATTTTCCTAACCGCCTAAATTGTTGCGGCAATTCGTTTTTATTCCTCGCGATGATCCTGGGCTCTTGGCTTATTCTTGATTTCAGCCAGGACCTCCTCCGCCTTCTATCTGGCCCACGTCATCTGATTGTTTGCTCCCGCGCCTGCGAGTCTCTCCCTGCCCCTATCTCGAGTGCCCCGAGTCTTTAATTTGGTTTTCGGGTTTATCTAGACCGGGCCAAATCTCTTGGTTTCCTTTTTATACCCTTGCAGAGGGTATTATAATTTTGTTCAAAAGTGTGCAACGCAGTTAAGGAGACATCTCCGACCCTATAAAGTATATATATTCTTGATCAGGATCACCTCCTGAGTCGATATGAGCATGTCCGTCTGTCCGTCTGTCCGTCTGTCCGTCGGTCCGTCTGTCCGTCTGTCTGTTTCTACGCAAACTAGTCTCTCAGTTTTAAAGCTATCGAGTTGAAACTTTGCACACATCCTTCTTTCCTTTGCAGGCAGTATATAAGTCGGAACGGCCGGGATCGGTCGACTATATCCTATAGCTGCCATATAACTGATTGATCGGAAATGCCATAACTTTGGTGTTTTTTAAGTTGGATGGTTGAGACTTTCCACACATGTTATATTTGACCAAAATATCTTGTGTACAAAATTTCATAAGGATCGGCCGACTATATCCTATAGCTGTCATATAACTGATTGATCGGAAATGCTATAACTTCGTTGTTTTTCAAGTTAGAAGCATGGGAGTTTCAATGGATTCCTCTTTTGGCAAAATATGCCAAATTTCATAAGGATCGGCCGACTATATACGATCCGCTATATATCTAATAATATAAGATGCGTGGCGCCACCTAGCGGACTGCGACTCAACTGCAAGGGTATATCAACTTCGGCTCCGCCCGAAGTTAGCTTTCCTTTCTTGTTTTTTTATTTTTTTTTTTTATTTTTGGTCTGTGCTGCTGACAACGCCACTTTGTGTTATTCCGAGCGGGTAATAAAAACTGCTTCTTGCTCTTTCGAGAACATTTATTTCGGCAGGACTGCCACACGCACCAGGACGAAAGTAGGAAAGAATTCTCCTTAACAATTATCGTATTGGGCTTTTATAACTGCCCCTGGACCGACCCGCACCCCCCTGTGACACACGGCCGCACAACCACGCACCAAAGTCATAGCTAATAATAAATATATATATTTTCTTTTTGGCCCGCACAAACGAGAAACACGAAAAAAAAATTCCAAAGACGCCTCGGCGTTGTTGTTTACTGCTGACGTGTGCTTGCCATAAAAATCCGGCAAAGTAAGACGACCTTGCCCTGGCAAACAGAGCGCCCCAAGGAGTTGGAGGGCGCTTCCCGAGCAGATATTTTGGCTGGCGCTGGAGCCACCGCCGAAGGGACCCACCCAGGAACGGAACTCAATTTGCATTACATTTACTTTGTTCGCATAATATTTTATAGTCGGACATACAAGTTGGGGCTTTTCAGCTGAAAGAGTTGCTGTGGGTGAGTGTCGTGGTAGTGCCCTGCCAAGTCGAAGGAATCGTAATTCAGGGCAGTAAACTGGTTGAATAATTTTTTAAATAATTCCATTCTCGCTAACAGAGTTTGAGAGTTTTCTTTACTATCATATTTTACTTCCCGACTGACAGCCTCCCAACAATGAAACAGAGCCATATATAATATTTGATTAGCTGCCACCATTGTCGATACACACTTGGCGCCAGTTTAATGAAGCAATCAATCCGGCCTCGGACTGCTCTGCTCTGCTTTTTCAACCCATTTTGATTGGGGTTAGCTGGGAAAACAATAAAACTTCGCAGTGACCCATCGTAAATCTCGCAGCGGGACTGAAACTGAGAGATCTGTATAATTTTGAGCATCCTTCCGCTGGCCTGGCCTCCAACCCGCTCCCACCCACTGTCCTCTCTTTCGATTCGCCTCAACGGATGAAAGAACAAAGGCAGAAAAAGTGTTGCCTACTTCTTTGGGCCTACCTTCCGGAAAACAGAAGCCTGACCTTTGACTCGGGTCCTGTTTGTGCTGCTCTGTATACACAGCGAGCGGCAGCAAAGTGCGTGTGCTCGTTATTAAGGTGACCCAGAGCAGGCGAAAAAGGCATAAAAAAAAACAAAAATTTCTCAAAGTTCAGCGCTCGAGGCGCACTTGTAACTTTCCACATAAATTAACTGTCAAAAAGAACAGAATCCTGCCCGCAGAGGCGCAGGGAAGCGTTAACCGTGGTATCCTGCCGACCAGAAATTTCCTTGTAAATTTGTCTTGTAATTACATTCGCCAGTTGTTGTTCCTGGTCCTGGCCCGGTCTAATAACAATCATAATTAATCAAAAACTTGAAACAACTGAAAATACTTCGTCTCTTTTTAAGGCAGAGAGAAAAATTGCGCACACATCATGGAGGTTTTTGCGAGTCGAGTCGATAAATTCCTCTTAATAGGATTACACGTATATATTCCCGGGATAATTGTCCTGTTACACCGTTATACCGTTATACCGACAATAAAAATTCATTTTCCACGCTTCACAATTACAAATGCGATGAATAAATTCGTTGAAATCGCAAAAAAAGGAAATATAAACCACATAATAATGATATTACCGTGGCCTGTCATAAATTATACATTTGTATGCGCATAATATGTATATGCGCCACAAGGATACGGTTTAAGGATACCTGCTCCCGCAACTGCGTAACGATTTAAGCTCCGTTTTGACTGCGCCGAGGTCAGATCTATTTGCGTATCTCTGGATTTTCTTTTCTTTTGTCTGCTGATGCATAAATAAATCTTCAAATTAGTCAAGTCAAATGGGAAATTTGTCAGGTTTCGGCTGGGACGGCTGGGCCGGCTGGGCCGGCTGGAGGTTCCTCTGCGCGTCCTCATAGAGATAGTCACAGTTCCTCAGTGGGCTTCTCGCCCACTTTCTCCTCCTCAGCCCCGCCTCGATAAAGCATTTTGATTTATTTAGGAGGTCAGCCGGGGCGGCAGTGTTTGCTTTCTTACAGACAACGACTCTGTGTGCCCTCTGCTCTGCCCTGCGCTGCGACATGCCTATGTGTTTATCTTGATATACGTATATCCAGCCATGCCTGAATCCCACCAGAGGTGTATTGTGACAGCTTGCTTAGGCTGGGATACATGTAGCCGGGGGCCTTGCCACACAGCGGTGACCTTGTCGTGCAACCGTCCTTAGCTATGCAGTTACCGGAGGGTGGGCGTGCCATGATACATCGCCGTATCTTCAAGTTGTTTGCTAATTAGCAACAAGCAACACACATCACACTTTGGACGGCGGGCATAATGAAGTTCCCTCAAGTTCGTTCTCTTCAAAAGCGCCCTAATGATTAGCCATAAATTTGTTAAACTTTTCCCCATCGCTTTTTTCGCCTCCGAGGTGTTTGGCTTAATATCTAGCCAATTTATTGGCAATTTCTTTGCCATCACCTGATGCCACAGCCACGCCCTGCTGCCAGCCAAAGTGGCAAGAAATAAATTGTCTCTCTCGGCTGCGGAGCCTTAAATTTGACATTTCTCATATCAGCATCGGGCGGATTGCCATTCATTTCCTTTCGCCTCCAACGGTGATTTATATTCTGGTTCAGTTCACTTTTTTTTTCGATTTTGTTTTTATCAAGTGCACACGCTCCTCCCCGCCATCGGTGCTGGGCTTGTCGGCCCGGAGCCAGTCCAGCAATAATGATAATGAGAGCCCGATAAGATTTGCGGCTTAATGAAATTGAAATGGAAATCTGTTAAGGAGCAACATGCCTCCACCATGAGTAATAGTTCACTTTTTTAAGGGCTGCTTGTGAATGGAAATAGATTACTATATGCTGAAGGTCAAAAAAGAGGGCGAACAACTTAAACACGGGTTAGATGCAGACTGCTTATACAATCAGTTAGGGAAGATAAGGATAAGGGGCTTATCAGTTCCTCCTACCTTAAAATTTGTGTTTTACGTCAAGTACTTGCTTTCAACTCATTTATCATGCATTCTGGCAATTTTTCTCTCCGTCTTTGGAGTGCATCGATTTGCATTATTTTTTATAATGCTCTTTTTGGAAAAACATTTAATATTTCATAACGCGATAGTGCAGCGCATAAATATATTTGACAGAACACGTACTAGGAAAAAAACTCTACGAAAAACACGACACCAGACTGAGGGAAAATGGCCAGAGTGGATTATTATGCGATATCCATGCGGCTGCCACGTGGTGATGCTGATGCTTCCATCCTCCCACAAACTGTTGTATTCCAACAAACTCAGAACCCCGAAAACGAACGGAAAAGTAGGTTAGGCCGGGCAGAAAGCACAAAGTTTGCTGGGAGGTGGTTGCCTGCATTTTTCATAAAAAGCCGAAGCCAACTGACTGGCAAAAGCACGCCATGCGCCAGAAGACGATGAGAAGGAAAATCCATTTTGCAACAGATAGGAGCCGAGCCAGTGGGTGCTGGTCGGGGGATGGAGGGTATAAACATCTCTCATTTGGCCACAAAAAGTTTGGCATTGTGGTCTGGGCGAGCAGTTCCATCGCATGGACCTCCTCCTCCCCGGCTATGTGAAACAATTTTGAATTTCAATATGAAAAGCCAGAAGCTAGCCAGAACACCCTCTGCTCTGCCATTTTGGCCATTTGTCGGTAATTAATTTTGTGAGTGGTTTTCCATTAATTCCAGAGGATTCTGGATCATCTTCGGGCTGGCGACGAGCCAATATCAATTAATTTCCGGTTTGTCTCCACTTCGACCAGAAAATGCAACATGCCACGCAAGATGACTCGATTTTGCACTTCAAAGCAGTTGAAAGCGGATACATTATCTCTGACTAAGCAGTGGTTATATATGACTAGTATATATATGTATGACTAGTATGACTAGGCTATATATGACTTATATGACTAGTGGTTATAATTTCATTGTCTTCACTAATCTGCACTATTGTGCTTAAATTATTTCATTGTTGGCTTAACTCGAAAATAGTTTAAGCATTTCCAGCAAATCCATTTTCAGTTTTGGCCTCAACTTTGTCAGCTTTTGTGCCAGCTTGTGTATCCTCCATCCAGGACTGTCGCATCCTGTCACACAGCAGCAGTAACTGTCCTTGTTGCAACTTCGTTAAAAATCACTTGGCGTGTCCATAAAATTCCCTTCGCCATATCCTCCGTGCATCTGTCGGATACTCGGAGACATCCTTAATAAATTCTCAGTACTGAACCACTGAAATGGGCAACTTTCGATGTACGACAAGCATTCGGAGCAGGGCAGGAGGAACTGTTTCAATGGCTGGATTTTCTGCTTGTCTGGTTTTATTTTTTTGATGCTCCTTTTATGCGCCGAACTATGTTTGATCGCCTGCCTGAATGGCTGCCTTTTGCAGTTACTGCATCCTTCTCAGAGTGCAGATGCCCAAAAAATAGTCCTGTCTTGTGTCCTTGCTGGGACATTTCTGCTCTCCTCTATACAGCTGTTTTCAAAATAATAGGAGTGCTTTTGCATATGCACTTGTCCCTTCTGTAGCAATGTTAGGCGTTCATTTTTTTCAATTTTATTTCTTTTTCCAAATTTGTTTATGGGTACACATTCTAAGGTACCGTTTTTTTTTCGTTTTACTATCTTCGTTTTCTGAGAATTACGCAAATTCGTAAACAAACTTCATTTTGCGTTCATCAAAATAATAGGAGTGTGGCATTTTAATCTGCTCAGAGCGAAAAAATAGGTAATTATTCTTAAAAAAACGGTTTAAAAGTATAGAAAGATTAATTTCCAACTACAAATTTAACTTTTAAGATCGAAAACTTAAAGCAATGGGTCGTGGCAAACACTGCACACCTGAGCGGCGTGAGTTGATCAAAAACTTGATTTCAAGTGGGAAAACGTACAAGGAAGTGCAAAAAATAATTGGATGCGGTGCTTCCATGATCCGAAATGCAATAAAATTTTCACCCAAGACGGAAACCCGCGGCCGACCCCAAGTTCTAGCCGATAAACTGGCTACACGTGTCGCAAGGTACTCCAAAAAGCATCCTTTTGCAAGCTGCAAAGAAATTAAGGATGAGCTTAACTTGGACGCAAGTATCCCAACAATAAGTCGTCTTTTAAAGAAGCAAAATTTGAAAGCCCACAGTCCACGGAAAATTCCATTCCACACCAAGAAGCACATAGCCGCAAGAATGAAATTTGCAAAGAGCCATGTCAACTGGTCAGTTGAAAAATGGCGTAACATCTTGTGGTCGGATGAGTCGAAAATAGTCCTTTATGGTGGGAAAGGATCTCGACAATACGTTAGAAGACCACCTAACACCGAATTTAATGCCAAATATTGCATTAAAACGATTAAACATGGCGGACATAATATAATGATATGGGCATGTTTCTCGTATTATGGCGTAGGTCCCATATATTGGATTAAAAATATTATGGATGGTCCTGGATATGTCCAAATAATGCAGGAAACAATGCTGCCTTATGCTAGCGAAGAAATGCCACTGCTTTGGGTCTTCCAGCAAGACAATGACCCAAAGCACACAAGTAAAGTGGCTAAGAAGTGGTTTGCAGAAAATAAGATTGCAGTACTAGAATGGCCCGCCCAGTCTCCCGATCTGAATCCGATCGAAAATTTGTGGACAGACGTTAAAAAGGCGGTCGCACAAAGGCACCCAACTAATGTTTCCGAGCTTTGGGAAATTGTAAAGGCCTCTTGGACCTCGATTAGTCCCGAAAGATGCCAGAAATTGGTGGATTCCATGCCAAGGCGCTGTGCGGCAGTGATAGCCAATAAAGGTGGTGCCACGAAGTACTAATTATAGTTTTTTTTTATTGCATTTAACATTAAATTACTTCATATAACCATAGTTTGTCGTTATATATTATTTTCATAAGTTTTGAGCGAGTTTGCTTGAACACTCCTATTATTTTGAGAAACCCATATTGGGTGTTATTCCCTTTTTATTTTTTTTATTAAGTATGTATTCAATGAAGTAAGTTCTTTTTAGTTTTCCGTTTTTTAATACAAGTCATATTTGTTAAAAAAAATAAATTTAAAAAATTTAAATCGTATTGACATAGTTTTTTTCACCGTTTTTCACATTTGTAATGGGCACTCCTATTATTTTGAAAACAACTGTATGTGCGGCACAATTTACATAGTGTGTACTTGGTTTTAACGCTTTAAAGGAGAAATAACCAGAAACTAAATAGAATTTGTTTTATTTTCCCCAAAACAAACATGTGGCTCGTATTATGAACCACATTTTTCTGTCGTTTAGCACCTGAAGCTCAGCGGGAAATGGCTGACACGCTATTTTCCTGCAACCAATGTAAAATTCATTATATAAACAACTTTCGCTAATTTGTGTAATTATTTATATTTATGGGACAGCTGCAAATTTCCGCACGTTTCGAGCTCATCCTGTCTGTTGCTTTGGGCGCGTCGCGCCTACACACGCGTATATGGGACGCACATCCGTTCAAAGGTTGCAAATTAAATGAGCGCCCATAAGTAGGCAACACATTTCATATATTTTCAATGATTTTCGGGCCACGCACACACACACATACACACATACGCTCACTCACGCACAAGCAGTTTTCAGTTCCCTCCGTTTTCTTTCTTCCAGCCGACGTCGCCATAGCCGCCATTCCTTTTAAATGGCTGCCATTTACTTTCCGTTTCCGTTACATTCTGTGCACGACTTGTTTTGATAAGATATCACGGAAATCGGGGTTGCTGCGTGTGCGTGTGTGTGTGTGTGTGCGAAAGGAAGGGCAAAGTCAGGCTTTTGTGTCTGTTCGGGGGGCTCATGTAATTTGATTCGCTTGTGCCGTCGTCGTTTTTAGTGCAAATATGGGCTAATGCGATTTTTATGTCATTTATTTTACTGATTTCGGCCTGGTTGGGGAGCTCCAAGGATACTCTTCTCCCAGCATGCCACCCAGAGGCAAATTCGACTCTGGATGGCTGGAAATCAATAATCCGATTGGGAAAGTAAATCAAACTATTTGTCAAACTGTCACTGCCTCCCATATGCAATCTTCTCCGATTGCCAACTGACCACATTTCGAATGCACCATCCTTGAGATATGCTAGACAGAAAGTGCCAGACCACAAAACAAAATCTGGCATTTATAATTGAAACAAAATTGGTAAAAAACGGTTGTCGGTTGGGAAAAATCAATAGCAATTCATTAAAGTTATTAACGAGCGACAAGTGCCAAAGCCAGCAACTGCAGTGCGAACATCTGCACTCGTGTTATGTAAGACACGCTCGGATACAACAGAAATATGTGCCAGTGCCAGTGCATGCCGCACATCGCCCAGATATACGGCATATAGGGGAATATTGAGCGCTTCTCCCTATATGTATATGCATGTCAAATGTGCGTGATGGCAGCGCCAGCAGACGTGACCTCATCCACAGTCCAAACCACCGCACCACCGCCCACAACCGTCACAACTTACTCGCCCACAGCCATCCCTCTGCGGCAAAACCGTGAAATGTTTGTGCTTGTTTAACAATTGCTAAACATTCGGAACGCACTACAAATAAGCATGAGCACGTACTATATAGTTGAATGTGATGTTGGCCAGGCACCTCACTGGCACTGGCCAAGCACTGACCCACAAACAGAGAGATAGAGCCGTCTCTAGATATGAGTTGTTAATTAAATCAAAATATTCGTGTTTGTTGTCTTTAAATTATCTGAAACATTTCCAATTCGGTCAGTTATGAATATAGCTATTATTTCCCCAAATATTGGCTTGGAAAAGTTTCCAATATCATTTACCAATTCAAATGGAATAAAAGTTAGCAACCAATTTCCAGGTGTATTTTTTTTAAAAAGCAGGTAACAACCACTCTGAATCATAGCCAAGTTTTAATTGCTTTGCACTCGAGAATTTATTTATATATTTTTAATGCATTCCCTTTGTTCCCGAGCCATCAAATGAAAACCGAAACCGTTCAGCTTAAAGTTGCAGATTAGTCCAGAATAGCAAACAATTGAAATTTTAATTTTGCATCCAACTGAGCCATGAATATTTTATCACATATGAGCAAGCAATTAGTTATTTAACGCGGCACTCTGCTTTTGTTCTGCCAGCCAGTGTTTATTTGCTGCAATGTATCGATTTTGCTGAATTTCAGGCATCTGCTCCTGCACCGATAGAGATACATGGCCATGTGGTTGGATTTGGGCGTCTGCGGAGGGAATAGTTGCCGGTGACGTCAAACAGTGTTGGCAGAAAAATGGTTCCTAATGGGCATGGGATGGTGGGCCTTTTCAGACATTCACGACACCTATTGCCTCGCTAATTTACGCCTTCCGGTGAATCATTCGCAGTCGTTCCCCCCGGCTTCGGTGACCGCCGCCAATTGACTCGAGTCAATATAATTGTATTTAACTAGAAGCTACAATTTTTGCCTTAGTTGCAAGTCACGCGACGGGCTACACTGAGAATTAGTTGTAGGAAAATTGGTAGTTGTAGGTAAGTGAAGATTAAACCATTACCTCAAATTACTATCAACTATTGGTTGCGTTCGAATCAATCGATCAATTACAGAGGTCTAGTTTTAAACAAGGAGTTTAATCATTATATGGAATTTAATAAAAGTCATAAAATAATCATTATTTGTTGATCAATAAATAAAAACATTAAATAATGATTATGTATTTGTTATTCAAATGGAAATCTTCTGTCGTTCCCTATAACTATTCTGTTCCCTTATGATATATATTTTACTTTGCTCAATGACCAATAATTATATAATTTTAAGCCTTATTTCCGAGGATAATACAATATTTCATGCGCTCAGTTTTAATTTTTTGATCAAAAAGTAATGATTATTTATGGAACAAAAAATTAATATTGAAAACTAAAATATATGGTGGAAATGCATCCTTCAAGAAAAAAATGATATAATTCGTGCCATTTTATAAATACAAGCTAATGCATTTTTCGATTGAAAATTAAACAAATAATCATTATTTTCACTTCCTGGATTTAAATGAAATGCTGAGTCGTCCTTATGGCTTCTGTCCTTATGGCTTGTCACGGAATAAATTAATGTGTGCCACTGAAAAAAATTAATATGGAATCGCTGACAATTTCAAGCCACGCTGTGGAAATTCATGATGGTATTGTAGCAGCTTTATACTCGGTACTCGTAGAATACAGGGGTATGTTGTTTTTGTGCAAATGTTTAAAATAGTGAGAAGTAGCGTGATTGAAAAAGTCTGTCCTTAATGGTATCGTATCTAATAAACAAAATTCTGTCAAATCGGGTGCTTTTTACAGGATGTATAGACTTTTTTCTACATATCTATGGTAATTGTTTTTAAGTGGTTTGTTAAGAGGCACCCTAAAGTATGCAATTAAATATTTATGTTTTGAAATGTTACTGAAATGAAATAAAAACTCGGATGGAAAGGGTGTGGAATGTAAGTGGAGAGTACCGGGTATGACATAGTCTAGAACTCGACTTTAGTCTTTCTTATTTTATTTGGGTATCCTTTTCTCCAGTAATCCCTTCGGCATTTGTCTGACTCACTGGCATCGTTTTCGCACTCGCATTCCTTTGTGAAGCGGACAATCGGGCGTCAGTTGATTGCAATTTGTGGTAGTCTTCGCCATTTTAATGCCAGCATTTTCCCGGGTTGGGGTTTTTTGTTTTTGTTTTTGTTTCGAGCAATTTCACGCCAACGCGGGCATATTTGCAGTCCCATTTTAATAATCCCCGCTCCCTGCTCCCCAGCGCCGAACAATGGGCAAAGACAAGGGCAGCAGCCAGCGGAAAAGCGGAGCACAGTAGCCATGAAATATTTACGCCTGCTGTTTGTGAGTGTCCGAGTAAATAAACGCGGCATAAATGAGGGCGCGCGTGATGTATTCATAAATGATGACAACTGGCGAGTGTGACGACCTTGTCAGTGCTGTGGGGCCTTCCATCTTCCTACCATTTGAGCCTTCCTTGACATCCTGTTTCAGTCGCTGGAGTCTTGGTCTGTTGGTCTGTTTCTGAAACAGGTTCTCCCTCTGAATAATTTAGAGTTGCATGACTTTTCAATAAACAAAAACGTATTACAATCTCTATTTACACCAAAAAGTTAAGCCTGCAGATGGCTTTCGTAAATGCGGTCATCGCTGTCAGGAAAGTCAATTAAAGTGCAAGGTAAACACGGGATCTGTCACGTCCAGATGGGTTGCAGGACTGCAGGACGCCCGGCGTTAGCCTGCTCTCTGACAGCTTAAAAATTTCCATCAGCCCTGAAAGCTAGTGCCTGTCAGTAGTTGGCCGTAAAGGATTAACCTTTTCAGTTTATGGCTTTGATTTACAGATGACTTTGTTTAAATTGAATATTAAAGTGTTTCCTGGCACTGGGTCTAACTGAACTAACTAATAAATGGGCTACTGGCCATCCGATAATTGTTTAATATCTAAAACGCTTCAGGGATGACAAACAACCGTGTTGAAAATTTACTATCAGCCAGTGGAATCTGAAGTTTTAAAAACAAAGCTGCCACCCTCTCTCCCTGGCTTCGTCGGGTTTAAGCCGCATTATGCTGTTTGGCGGCTGGCCAGATCCCAGTTTTGTATAGTTTTCATTACAATTTGTTTTCGGTGGGCGGCTAAAAAAAAGTGGAATATCCTTTTGCGTGGCGGGCCATCGATTTTTCTCTGTTGTTGTTTGCCTGGGCTGACCACGCCCACTTGATTGCATTAGCCCCAATAGGCGGGTTGCATGCAAAAGCCCGTGAAGAGGTTGGCAGGCGAACTAGGCGGGGCTAGGAGAGGTGGGTTGTGGCCAAGTCCCCTTCGGGTTTTTAAGTTGAGCGAAATTTATTTCGCAACGACGTTGTAGAGATTCTCTTTGTTCTTTTAAAGTGAATTACTCTGCAATATACACATGATACCTACACCAAGACTGATGTGTGTAGTTTTATGCTTATATAATACGTGACGTGAGCGGAACAGTCGCAGTAGCGCAAATAGCAACAGCTTGGCCTAAAATAAAATGAGCCAGAGGCAGTACAAAAATACGTTGTAAATACGTGCGGCTAACATGTGTACTTGACTAGTCAGCCATATACAGAGCCGCCACCGCCACCGCCACCTCTCTCCCTTGATTTCAATCCCAATCCCTAATAGGGGTTGGCCCCAATTCGGGGCACAGATTGTGTGCTGTGTACACATCGTAAAACCGGAGACCCAACTGAAACTGGAGAAATGGTTGTCAGGCCATCGAGGGCTAGGTAGTTGGTTTGGGTTGGGGCGTATAATACATGTATACCTACAATATCTTGTTGAAAAATATGACTTGTTGAGCAGTTTCAACAAATATTTATGTTTTACTAACTATAACAAGCATTGGGGCATAAACTTGCTGTGAAGTCTCAACCTTAAGGACTTCTCGCTGTGCAGTATCACATCCCTTCCATACAGTTGAGCACTTTGTCCTTAGGTAATTGAGCCGTCTCTGCTGTTGAATTTCCCACTGCATTTCCACCTTCGCAGGCTGCAAGGCCAATTATCCGCCTTTGTGTTTGCAGCAGGTCACAGGGCACGGTGCTGTTTGGCCCTACAAAGAAGGACATTGAACCACACCAGACCCGGACAAAAGAGCTCGGGGCGGGCATGCCACCTGCCAGCCGAGATTAATCAGTCACTTGATCGCCGCCACACATCCATCTTGAATGAGTGGCAAAGAGTTTGAGCTTTTGACATTAAACGTGTTGCAATTATGCAAAGTGCTTGGCAAATGATTTCAATTAGGAGATTTTATTTTCATTCTTGCTTTTCAGAAAAGCATAGGTATGGCGTAATCTGCCAGTTCTTTCCCTCATCACATAGCCTTTGGCAGAACCACTTAAATTCCCCTATTTACGATCTCCTGCGAGCACTGATTACGCAATCCCGCTTTATGTGTTTTTGGTGTGCCTTTGTTGTCCTGGGGGTGGCCTCGCCGCCAAACAACTTGAGAAATTTCCGTCCTCCGCCCTCCGGCCTCCTCAGGCTCCTCCTCCCAGAGTGTCTAATGAAAGTTTTCGCCCAAAAACTTTTCCCGATTAACATTCTCCACATTACGTTTCTTGGTTTTTGTTTCGATGAGATGGATTTTGTTACTCAATTTCGATTCCATTTTCCTTTATTTTTACTTTTCTGGTTTTCTGGTTTCGGGTGGGACGCCATCTTGCGCTTTTTGTTTATCGGAAACTTGCATTTAACACGCAACTTGACAAAAATTACACGCAGAGAATAGAATTCTGGCGCTTTAAATTATTTTTGTGGCAGCGGGACCCTGTTTTTCTCTCTGCATATTAAAGAATGAGAAAATTGAAGACGAGCGAAATGCTTCTGTCAAGGAAGGAGGAGCAGGAGGGACATTTCTGAGAGCTATACGTGCTAAATTTGGAAATGGAAATCAAGTTAGCGGGCCTGGGCAGGACTCGGGCCCAGGCGCCTTCAGAATGGCGCCAGGTGGTGGCCCTGGTCGCCGGCGGGTGGGTGTCGGGGCCTAATGTAGTAGGGGTCGGAGGCCATGGTGGTGCTGGTGGTGACGGCTGCAGGGTGGTTCTGGCTGGGCTGAACATAAATTAAACTCCACTTGACAACAAGGAGCTTCGCCGACGAGCTGCTCCAGCAGCTCCTGTGGTTGCTGCGGCGTTTTTGTTGTGCTTTTGCTCATTTGCGTTGGTTTCTCGCTGCCATTGTCGCTGTTCCCCAGTCCTTGTTGCTCCTGTTATGGTTCTTCTTGTTGTTGTTTATTGTCGCTCGCTAAACAAACAAACACTTGACTACACGCACGTACACCCACAGCCCCTAAATCACCCTCCCGCCCTTGGCATTTGCGCCCCTGCTGTGCTAATGCGCACAAAAAGCAAATTTACATTTAGTGTTGCATATTTTTTGGGGCGCCTTCCCCGTAGTATCCTTAATAAAAACTGAAAAAATCGATCCAAGTGTACATATTCGCTTAGAGAACTATGACTAATGGTCTGGTTCTGAATCTAGAATTTTCCACATTTTAAATGCAATTTAGTCCGAGTTTAGAGTTTAATTTGGAAGGAGAAGCTTCCAGAGTCGCCCACGCTGTCCCATTTTGTGTATAAAAGCATTGCGTAGGAGCTTAAATCAAATCGCATAAGTTGGCTGCTTTTAATGAAGGAGAACAAGGACCTCGAGTGGGCGGAAGCGGGGCGGGGTAAAGGGATGAGCTCGGATGAGTCCTAGATGTCCCCCCCGATGTCTCCTTTGCCAGCGAGGTTGCTCCTCCTCCAGCGTCCGCCACTTCATCAGGCATTCAAAATCCCTAACTTTAGCAGCAGAGTTAAGTCGCTGCCAGTTTAATCCCCAAGTGCCTTCGTCGACTCTGTCTCCTCTGTATCATCCTCCCTCTCTGGCTCTGGCTCTGGTTGTGGCCCTGCCTCCTTGCTGCCTTTGGCTTTTTAGCCAACTCTCCCTGTGCGTTTGTCGTTATGCTCGAGTTGATGAAACGAGCCCGGCCCAGGACCTAAGTCCATGTATTTATGTGTGCCGTAGGTTTTCAGGAGCCATGAAACTTTTTAGACTGCACGGCTATCAAAATTGTAAAATTGTCTAAATATTTTACATTAAAATTAATATGTGGAACTAAAGGTAATCTTGTTTAAAAATTAACTTTATTGTGATAAAGAATTAGGTAAAAAGTTTTCAGAAATATCTTCAAGCCCAAGGACAAGTTTCAATGGCAATGGCAATTTTCCTCGGTGTGAATTCCATTTAGCATAGAATTTGTCCTATCCCGGGCAATGAAAATAGGAAGGACATGAAGGAAATTCCAACCCAACACGGGTTGTCTATTTTTAAGGGGCGTCTGTGGGGAGGGAGCCAGGATGGGTCTGGGTCGGAGGAGTATGGCTTGCTTTGAGAGTGTCGCTTGTCTCTCCGACCTCGAGTCATAAATTGGGCACAGTGGCAGCATAACAATAAGTCACAAACACACACTGGAATACAGCTTCCCCGGCTCCGGCTCCCCGTTTTCTTTTTTTTTTTTGCTTTACTTTTTGCCGCTCCCTTTCATGCATAAATTTAGGAAAGCTGTGGTGTTGAGGAAACGCTTGACTTGGCAACAGTTCTCGGTTTACTCCGGGCTCTGGTCTCAGGTCTCAGGTCCAGGCCAGACCCTGTGTCCGAGCTGGGGAAGGGCGACGTCATTTGTGCAAACATAAAAGCATTGTAAACAAACATGGCCAACGCTCGCCTAATGCCAACACACAAGCACATGTCCCCGCACACTCACAGAGACAGACACACACATACACACGTAAATACGCAGCACAGGACCCTGGCATAAGCTGTAAGTTAAACCGTTAAAATTGGTTTACACAGACGTGGAGGCTAGGAGGAGTGTGCGGGATTATGGGGAGCAAGGTGAGGGTGGTGTGTCCTGTCGTGTGTATGTGCCACTGACAGGAACCATTGTTGTCAGATAGTTTTTATGCCCGACGTGGTAGCTCCGGCTGTCTTATCTGACTCTCTGCCGCTGCTCACTTTGGCAACAAACAACAAGAAGTTGCCCAAGTACTGGGACACCACTCAACTACAGTGGTAATCCGAGATGGTAATCCAAAAGTATGATATTCCGGGGCAAACAATAATGAACTGCCACTAAAGACCGCTACTACCAAAAATTGCGTATACGCACTGTACAGTCAGTCTCTATTTTTATTGGCAATTCAATACTGCCAGCAAGTACTTACCAGCAAGTCTGCTTATTTTTCATTTTCATAACAAAACTCGCAGTACAAAGCTCGCCAAATCGAACGTATTTATAAAGCCAAATATCCACTCCGCAGTCCCCACCCTAAAGTCCGACTCCCAGCTACTCCATCCACCCACTGTCCTCTCTCCTGTCCTGTCAGTTAACCGCACGCGCCTATAAGCAGGCAATACATTTTAACGGTAATGGAGAACGAGAAAATCGAGGAGGAAACAACACGTGCAGGAAGAAACAGGCAGCGGGGGCAGTGGAGATTGGCTCGGCTCGGGGCAACTCATCACTTATGGCCATTATGTGATTGTCGTTGCATGGCAGGGCCAGAAATGTATGGAAATCCATCCGCATACACCCAAGTACGATGATGATGATGATGGGGGTGATGCCGAGGACGATGCCAATGCCAATGCCAGTGTCGATACCGATGAGGACAATGAACATCCACATCCCTGCCGAATACAATTTGCATACGTGAGCATCAGAATGCAAAAGAGTGATGTTTGAGAGCGATGGGGCATGCGGCGTTGAAGGATAAACTGCATTCAAGGATTCATTTTAACAAAAATTATACATTTTTTAAAGAGTTTACACTCCAATAATTGAAATATCCTTTTGTTTCCTATTGATTCATCTATTTTTGAGATGTTTAAGTGAAAGAGTAAATAACTTCCCCCACCCTTTGTTGACTGTCGAGCACAATTTTCCATTCAGGGCAGAGTCCTTGATGGCTTCATTCGATGCCAGCAGCCTCTCGCACTCCAGCCCACGCCTGTGTGGGTGCCGGGGTGTGGCTGCCACGCCCCTGATTGAGTTACACGCTGCATTAGCCTTGCATCCGCCCCTGGCAGCAGCCCACACAATCGAGTCCTGTGGGAGTGGCAACTGCTGATGTGGTGGTCAGTGTTCGAGCGCCCGCTTTGCGCAAGCGAGCCGAATAAATTGTGATGGAATCCCAATGCCGCCACATGCATCAGAACGCCCTGTCCTGTCCGCCCACCTGCTGGTGTGTGCGTGGAAGGGTCAGACAGATGGACCGCAAATCCCCAACACGCGCCGGACTCGTAGGTGGGGGCTGAATACGGGATGGGCGCGTGTCCTGCACCAGCTCTGGCAATTTGCTTTGTGGTTAGTACTAATGCTGTGGCACTTTCACCCTTCCTTCTCGTTCGCCGTGCCTATTCCTGTCCTTGTAGTCCCTGTCTGTCTCGTTGGGCTGATGGATGACCGTCAAAATTCCCAACATTATCACCAGCTCAGCCTTTTGTGGTGCTCTTTGTTCTCCTTGCTGGCCTCAAGTTGACCGATTAACTTCCCATCGCCGTGACACAAAGGCCTGCTCTGTTCGGCTAGCTTTTCGGCGTCCTTTTGTTTACAATTCCATAAACAAATTTAAGTTAAATTTAGGGGAAACGGGCTTTGGGATGACGACTACAATTTTCCATTTCAGTGGGGGGATTTAGACCTTTCCTTTTTGAGTTGAGGCTGGGTTTTATACTATAAGTTGTCTTGTTAGTTGGACGAAACGAAGAATTTCACTCTCTAGTATTTAAAGTCTCCTTATTTTCAATAAATAGAATAATATTAAATCACTAGAAGGATAGTTTTTTTTCGTCACAAAAACCCAACATCACTGTTGCTCATTCGCTATTACCCGACAGAAATTATAAATTTTAAATTCTGGCAAGAACTCCTCCCTTTTCGGGTCTTTTCCCAAAGGATCTGGAGCTAAAGCAAACAGTTTGGCTCGTTCCAGCTCCACTCTGCTCCAGTTCCTCTCCCTGGGAGTCGAACTAATTTGCATATTTTTCGAGCGCTCTGTCCGCTGTTTGTCTTTTCGGGGGTTTTAGGGTTGAGGGTGGGCACCAGGGCGGGCTGTCCCTCAATTAAACTGTCATGTCAAAGTCAGCTGTGTCGGCGGCGGCATTGAAGATTGGCGATGGCAATCGGGGTTATCCTCGAACGCTCCATCCCAGTTCGTCCGTTCGGTTTGTCTCTGTTGCTCAACTTGTCGCTGCTTTGGCTTTTATGGCCCAGCCAGGCTCGGCACGTCACCCGGATTTTAAGTGCCAGCCCTCGCAGGGAGGTCCTCGCGAAAGGCACAGAAAATAAAATAAGTTTTATTAAAAAGGTTTCTAATAAAATATTGTGTGTGTGTCATGTTTTGTTATTATCGAGTGTAAATTTTATTTTAAATTAGAGAACCAAATTCAAAGAGTATTTTTGTCTGTGTACTATGCCCTCTGCAGGCTACGCCCACCCTCCTTTAGTTCAATTCAATTTGCTCTTCTGGCTGTTGCTATTTCAAGCCCAGTCCCTGTCCCAGCTCAGCTCAGCCACAGCCTCGTGCTCATCCTCGAAAGCAAAAGCAACAGCATCGGCATCAGCATCAGCAAAACCAATAGCAACATCAGCAGCAGCAGGAGCAGGAGCAGCAGCATCAGCCGTTTTGCCTTTTGACATTTCGAATTGATTCTGTGCGATTTATGTATATCATTTCCTCCCACACATAGACGAGTGCCACGGACGTGGGCAGTCCGCCCAGCTCAGCTAATGGGCGCTGCAGAGCCAGCACCACAAATTATCCTGTTCTTACAGGATTTATGAACTTTCTCAATAGGATTCCAGCATTGATCCAGAGGCCTCTACATAGTTGCATACATAAGTGCTGAGTATTCCGCCGTAATTATTTCTAATTGAATTTTAATGTTAAGATTTCCCATGAAAAGCATTACTAACTTTCTGAGTGAGTCGCTGCTCTCATGAATTAAACTCGAATGCAAAAACCGCTCTTGCCGCAGTTTGAGGGAAACGGAAATGTGGTGATTCGTCAACCACATGCTGAGCTCGGTAAGCATTTATGAGTCTCTCAGAGGCTCAGGCACAAAATAATTGAATACTTAACCCAGTTTCGTGTCAAGGACATGCTAAATGTAAGCCTCAAAAAGTAGTTGTACCTTCTGCACGGCTCGCAGCACAAAATTGTAACTGTCTACCTCCGCCTGACATTTTGATGCATCATTGAATTCCAGCTTCTATTTATAAGCATATAGTGTGTCTGGGTCAAGCCGGAAAAAAAAAAAAAACGGGGAAAACGATTGTGGCAGCCACTGCGCGCTGCGAGCCAATGCAGTGACGCAAATTACGCGGCCAATCGGTGGGTGTTGGGGTGGATTGGATGTCACGGGGTCCTTGGGAGGCAGGATATCGCTATTCTAGCTGATGTCATCAGCCAGACGACGAGGACTCGTGGCTTCTGTTTCTCTGATGGTCTCGTCTCGGTTGCCTAAAGCCAAATTAAATAAATAGAAAATGTTTTTTGTTGCTCGCCATCGCTCTAATGAAATTCTAACACGCGCCACATTTCAAGTAGGCGATGAATGTTGTCCATGTGTGTGTGTCTGCTATTTTTTTTTGTGGTGTTTGCTGGGCTTGCCACTGTCTGGGTGGGTGGGTGGTTGTGTGTTTGTGTGTGTGTCTGTGTTAGCAGCTGCTCATAATGAGCCACTCGAGTGGCGCACACGCATGCAAAGAGCCTTGGAGGCCAATGCCGTTTCTATGGTCAGTCGGTTCGACGATTTGACCTTCGGCTAAAGACAATGCCACGGCACGAGGAGGTGCTCGGGCGGTTGGGGGCGCCGCTGACGTTGGCCAAGGCTACTAGGATTCTGTGGGGCGTGGCTGGCCCTGTGCCAGGCAGGCGCTTCACTTCCTGTTGCTAGTAGCTGCAGGGAAAAAAAATCTAGAGACTGGATTTGGTCCTTGATCAAAAAGTTTATATGCAGCCAGAGGAATATTTAATTCAAAAAGGATTAAATGAAAAAATCTGAATAGGTTGTTCTCCCCGTTTGCCTCGATCCTCGTCGCATGCATTGGTAACTTTGTTTCCGCTCCTCGTTTGTCGCATTTCCACTGCCCGGACGTGCCTGCACCTTTTGTGGCAAGTGCCGGAGGTCGCCTGGGACAATCCATAGAGAGAGTATAACAATTTGCCGCCAGCAGAGACCAGTTGATAATCATTTAACACTTTTCTATATTTCTCGCTCTAGATAAAGCCCGAACGCAGCCGCACAATGCATACAAATGAGCGGAGGTGCCCCGGAGTCACGTAGCCGCCAGGATGGAGCAGGAGGAGCAGGACGAACTCTCGCGGAGAACCCCACCTCAAAAGCAACACCAAAAAGAGGTGGCTCTAATTAAGACAGGCCGGGTCTGGTTAGGCTGGTCTGGGGTCAAGTCTAAGGGCCTGGCCAAAATTAATGGAGCCCACGAGTGGCAGAGCATTTTCGGCGTTCACACAAATTAAATTCCATCAAGTTTATTTGCTGAAAATGAAGCGGCAGCATAAGCAAGGGCCAGAACAGCGCAGGAGTAGCAGAAAAGTGGAGGAGCAACAGCCGCCGCCTCCCCAGATGGTCTTAATTTAATTTCCCCGCCTCCCGAAACCCTTTTCCCAGCTCGGCCCCCAATGCTGAGAGCTAGCACGTGTTGCCATGTTACCATTTACAATTTTCCATTTAGAGCCGAAGGAGTAGAAAGTCTGTTCAGGGCCGGGACACACGACAGGACACTACCAAACAAATTAAACAAAAGCTAATCAGAGTTGACAAGATCTGTCCGGTTTATATTCTTTAAATTCTTCATGTAAATAGTCATTATAATTATTATTGTGGTCTATGCCCCAAAGTCCTTAAGGGATGCAAAAAAGAAAAAATAATATTTATTACAAATCTCCCACAAATGCTATAATTATAAAATTGAAAAAAAAAACGAGACGAAGATGGAGATGGATGGAGATTAGAGGAAAATCTATTAATTAGTAATTATTATAATGTGATGTTATATATATAAATCAATCGATAAAAAAGAAAACTAAAGCAAATTGAAAACAAAATAAAAATTGTTAACCACATAACAAATTTCACTAAGTAGATTTTTCGAATTAAATTTAAATTTAAAGTATAGAAGAAGTATAGAAAACCCAGAAAAAAAATCTTTCCTGTATACACGAGATAAAAAAATTGCGTTTTTCTGCATAACTAATGGATATGTAAAATGATTTTTCAAGTTTAGATTGCCCTATATACCTTAATAAACAAATATATAAATAAACAAAATTATACATATATAATTACACTTTCTATGTAAATGTTGTGCGTATATAAAAATTAACGAAAGTACAGAGCCCAGATTTCGACACCTTTCAGTTTGTTTATATGTGTGTGCAATATATTCTCCTCCATTTGCGCTTGGCTTAATCGAGAACATTTTTGGGCCTTAAACCAACCTACTCAAGCCTTACTTATTAGCCACAATTCTTCAGATCAATATAACAAAGTATATGTATGTATATCCCCGGGGGAGGAGGGCAGCCCCCACACAAATGATTGTTCTATATCTACGTGAATGTGTTCGTTTATAATCTTGTATAAAAGCACGCTCTCTTCTCCGCTCAGACACGAAATGTTTGTAAAATATATTCGATTCGACAAGTCAGAAACGGAAGATACGAAATTAACCTATAAAATAAATAATACTTCTGGGAGTAAAGCAAGAAGACACTTTAGTTTTTCTACTTGAATCGCATTTCTTCCACTTTTTACCAGTCAAAGATACTTGAAATGATAAATTGATCGAAAGGAGGAATGAATTTTGAGTCTCTTCGATGATACCCAAGCTCAAAAACAAACGAACCCCAAACAAAAAAGTTGAGACGAAATTAATGTTTAAGAATAATAGGTTCTATTATTTTAGTTGTTCTGTTATTTATATGTTAGACTTAGGTTCTGTATAATTTATCATTAAGTTTTGGCTCTGCAATAAAAACAGAAAACTATATATATTTTCTATAATTTGTCTCATTTTTTTCAATCGTTTTTAGTTCGTGGCAGACATTTGATCTAAACGTTTAACAGAAATTGTTAAGAAGATTTGCTAAATTTAAGCGCAAAAGTTCAATTAATAAAAATTAGAATTTTAATATTAACATAATTTGGAATATTTACATATATACATACGCATATATATATACAACTCTATATATGAATAATTAGTAACAAATCAAATCAATTTCCATAACAAACCAACAGAAAAAGTAAAAAAAAAAAAACACAAATATTATTAGTGACGAGTGCGACGCAGGCACTCGTGCAATTGTACTTTAAAATTGAATAAAATTCAAAAAACCAAAAAATAAATGAAAGTGAAATGGAAAGGAGCTTCACCGTCGTCAGACCTCTTTAGTCCCGAAGGGCTCTTTGCCACATCCTTGATTTCCGGTGAGCCGTGAGGTCCTGGTGAAGATCGGAATCGGGATCGGGACGTAGAGAACGTTAGAGTCAGACACCCAGGGACACGAGCAGACGAACTCACACACAGACACACACTGCGGCGGAGGTGAAGAGCATTTGATGGATTGATTGATTGATTGATGATTATTATTGGTAAACGATGATGTGTCATGCATTGGGAGCAGCAATAGCAACAATAATTCCAGGCATATCGAAGCATTTTTACTCAGCACTCGAGGACGACAGCAATCAGCGAAATCGGCAACCACAACTGATGGCAATAATAAACAAAAAGAAACCAATACGGGATCAGAGAGCGAAGACAGACAGATAGACGGACCCACACGCGACACAAAGGACATAGACACTGGACACTGGACACAGGACCCTCGACACACTCACACGCAAACACACACAGTTAATGCACAATAAGGACGAAAGCTAACAAGAAAAATATTAACGGGATTCACATATGTATATTCAAGAAGCAATAAAGAAAATATATTTCCAACTATGATGATAGAACAAGATGAGAACAAAAAGTCAGCAACTAACACGAATAAATATTTATACATATATTTTAATTATAGTTACAAATTAGCATATATATAATTATACATACATACAAACATATATATATATATATATATATACAGAAGATAGTCCAAATAAATTAGCAAAGAAAGTAAAAAAAAAAACAGAAAAACCAAACGAAGTAAAGTTTAATATTTACAAAATATTAAAATATCAATGTGCAATTTAACAAGCGTTTAAAACAAACCCCAAGACACTGACACAGCCACACAGAATAATGCTACACCTATATATACACACATATGTAAACCGATTATAAACATTATACATATATACGTATATAGCGAGTCGATGCATATAACGAGCCCATTTATAAGGAGACAGAGTAGTGGGTGGCGAAAGCGATATAGTTTTGTGTGCACACCACACCACGAACACCACAGTAAGACCCAGCTTAGAAGGAAATCAAAATTCAACAAACAACACGAAGAGAACCCCTGCTAATGGCGGGAAGATGTGGTTCATGTCAAGTTTTTGAGCTAATACTCATAATTGTTAAAAATGTTTAAATAATATAATAACAAAACAAAAAAAAACAAAAAATTAAAAGCAAAAAAAAAAAAATTAAAGCTAACAAAAATCCGAAACAAAAACAAATTGCATATTTCATATATTTTTTCTCTCCTTAGAAAATTTAGTTAATTATGAAAAGTAAAACAAACATTATACTTAAGTGTTAGTCTTATATATATAAATAAAAAATAAAAATGATTAAAAATGAATTCAGCTAATGAAAATCACGGATAAGAAGCAGCCGACGAAGAAACGTGCAAAGCAAATTAAAAGCAAAAGTGAAAGTATGATTAAAACCAGCAAGAACAAAATCGAAAACAGAAAACTTAAGAATCTTAAATTAAGAACTAGATTTGCCTTTGTGTTAAAATCAAGTGTGTTTCTTATTACCATGATTATTATTATTTTTTCATTTCCAATTGGTCAAACGTGAGATGATTTCCTTAAATATTGATTGAAAAATAAAAATTATTAAACAAAAAGTGTGAATTGTGTTTTTATTCGGGTGTTGCAGTCGTCCTCTCTTTTCTGGCATGGTTTCTTCCATAGTGGCTCTATATCCCATTTTTCCTTGCACTTTACTTATTATCTATTTCGCCCACAGGAGGATAGCTTATCAGTATGGAATCGGACTGCCACTGATATGACCAGTACAACACGTATCCGAGATACGTTACGCAGGATATTAAATATACCTCTAACAACGGCAATGGAGTATAAGATACACTGTGATAGCCTTAAATATGTTTCAATGTAAGTATTTATTCTGATAATGCTCCTTTTAAAGTCTCCCCGCTCAAACCTACAAGTGTGATGTGATGAGACATCGTCCATAAGGCACTTATAGGTTTGAGGTTCTGGTCATAGAACACTCCGATAATCCTGAGTATCCAACCTGTACCTTACCCAGGCCCAGGCCACGAAATCGCAGGTGGGGAAGTCTGTTGACTCGTACCCGATACTCGTTTCATACAAAAACCGGATTGTAAATAAATTTTTATGAAATTCGAAATGCGAAACTGAATGGGTTAGAGCGATGATGGGGAATGGATATCCTAAGGTCCTTGCACGGTCCAGAGCACTTACTAAGTATAATCGTTTATTTTCGTATTTTTTCAGTAATAAAGGCCCATTGAAAAGCTGAAATTCAGCCAATAACTATAAACAAAAGAAAAGCAAAAACAATAATTACACAAACAGATAATATAAGTCGCTAGTGAGAGCCAGAGAGTTAGACACAAATACAGCACATACAACAGCCACAGACTACAGAAAGACGTCAGAGCACAAGGATTTAACACGGACTCCAATACAAGATCAGCCACTTCCTCGAAAGTCACACCCACGAGGCCCGGAGTGGCCTGGACAGAACACCCAGCCTTCACAGAACACCAACCCGAATCCGAATCCGAACATGATAACAATAGCAAAACAAATTAATATTTAAGCGCTAATAAGACAAATCTTTGTATTTAAAGCATAGTTACAAAGTGTGTGTATATATGAAACGCCATAAATATTTTAGTTTGTATGTATAAAGTTTAAATTAGGCATTCCCTACTCAAGAGAAAATCGAATTGAACTCCAACTGCCTCTGAAAGTAACGCTTCTCCAATTTAGATGCCTAAATTGGCACTTCAATTGTATTATTTAACATAACCTGAATACCTTAATATTTGCCAATCTCCCTCCCTCCCTGTATGTATTGTAGCATAAATAATCATCCAGTTCATGAGACGTTGTACCAATGGAACCGACACACTAACTAGCCGATAATGTATTTATCTGTTTGCAATGATTATTTGAAATTTAAAACTGAATAATCGAATTGTTTGTTTTTGTTCTTGAAATACAAATAGTTTTTTACGTGAAGAAAAAATGAGAAAAACTAAAAGCATAAACCTGTTGTTTTATATACACCCCAACCATACGCCATCAAAGCCACCATTAATTTATTGAATTCTCCCCTCAACAAACTCCCCTCAGTACAGAAAACCAACGCAAGCCTAAATAAAGGAAACTATTAAAGATGCAGAAACTATTTTCAATTAAAACCGACTTTTATTCATTTTTGGGAAGAATTCCAGATGGGGGAAATTAATGTAATTACAATCCAACGGAAAGGAGACATTATTTTACAAACTGAAGAGGTAAATAATTATTTGGTTGGAATTTGAAATATGATTCGAATCTTAAATCTAAATCCTTAATTTTATTACAAAATATGTTACTTATCCTCGAACATGGTTAGATCGATGATATAAACATTAGATACGAGACAATCGCCTTCCTGCAGAACAAGATGAAACAAATATTATATATTTGGAAACTATAAACAACCTCTTATTCTCACCCCTGGAGTAATGCCCACAAGTGCATCCGCGTGGCCATAGAACTCTTCCTTCAGGGAAATGACAATGGTCTGCAAGTTGGTGGTATGATCTCGAATGTACGACGCGACCTTGCCGATGTTTGTGTTGTCCAGAGCGGCATCAATCTCGTCAAGGACAAAGAACGGTGCAGGTTGGTAGCTACAAATAGTAATCATCAGATAATTATAAATGAAAATTTAAATATCGGCATACCTATGTGTGGAAAACAACAGGGCCAAGGCAGCTATAGTTTTTTCACCGCCACTCAAATTGCTCATGGGCTGGAAGCGTTTGCCGGGAGCCACACAATTGTAGTTGATACCATCGAGATACGGTTCCTCTGGATTATCGGGTCCAATGTAGGCCTGAGCCGCTTCGTTGCGAGCCAATCTTTTATAAATGCCATCAATGGCGTCCGAGATGTGCTGACAGCAGGCAACAAAACGGGACGAACGTTCGTTCTTGACCCTCTCAAAAGCAGCTTTGGCCTTCTTTGCCTTTTTCCGAGCATTCTCGAATTCCTCGTTGGTGGACTGCACCTTCTCCGTAACGGCATCCAACTTTTGCAGAGCCTTCATGTTAGGTGTCTGTATGCGCTCCAAGACATCCAATTTACTTTGCAGATCCTTCTGTATCTGCTCGTGCATCTTTTTAAAGGAGGAATCGTCTTTTAGTTTGGAGTATTCCCGGGGAAGTGATCGGTAGTCCACCTCAATGCTGACAATAAATTTTATTTTAAGTGCAAGGTTTTTATGACTATATCCAGCGGTCTTTTTGTTTTAAGATCGCGCGAATATTGTTGACTATTTGGATTTAGACTTACAGATTTTCCAGAGCCGTTGAAGTGGAGGGGTCTTCCGTTTGTCGCACAGCGTCGTCCAGCGAGCCACGTAACAAGGGTACCACAATGCAATCGGTCTGCAAGAAAACTAGTTTTATTTCATCTGTTTCACAAACTAAAGAAAAAGCTTACCTTGGCCTGCAGCAATATGTTCTGGCGTTCGTTTTTCTTTGCCTCAATCTTCGATTCTACAGACGACACCTGGCTGCCCACATTGTGCATCTCCTTGGCCAGGTTAGCCACATCCCGGCGTGCCTTTGAGATGTCCTCCTCCATGTCGTCGACTGCTTGTTTCTTCGCCTGTTTGTCCTGCTTGAATTTCTCCATCTTCTCCTTATCCTCGTCTATTTCCTTAAGGTAACGAGCCTCTGCGGTCTTCAGGCCCTCCAAAGCGTCTTCCTCATCCTGCACGCTCCTCTCCCAACGTTCAACGTTCTCTGTGGAAAAAGTCATTAGTGTCGTTTACTTTATGGAACCATAGTCACTTGCTTCGCGTATCCTTTTGTTTCTCGAAGTCCAGCTGCGAGTTAATGGAATCTATCTGCTGCTCAAACTCGGCTCGTTTTCGGGCCCGCTCTTGTTGCATAACCAGCTCCCGCTCCTCGTACTGGCGAATGTTTTTGACGCCCAATCGACGGCAGAAAGCAGCGAATACTTTATCCTCCACATTGTTCATGTTCTCCTTGATTTCTTGTATGTGCTCCTCACGGTTTTGCATTCGTCGCTCGATTTCGTTGATCTTGGGCTGAGGGTTAGGGTAAAAAAAAGAGAACGTTATCCAAAAATCGAAGGAATGTGGCATAAACTTACTCCAAAATCATCCAGCTGCATTTGCACTTGGCTCAATTGATTGTCGTACTGACTAATTGACTTCTTAGAGGACTCTAAATCGACCATACTGTACTTTAGACGGTTTTCCAGGCCCTTAATCTGCGACTCCACCGTGGCCAGTTCGCTCTGCTTGCGAGACTTTTTGACCAGCTCCTTGAGCTCCTCGTTGAGACGCTCTTTTTGCATCTTCAGCTGCGCCATATGCTTCTCGTCCCAGCGTTTGGCCTTGCGGGCCAAGTCGTGACTGCCGCCGGAGATGAGGCCGGACTTCTGGTAAAAAGTTCCGTCCAGCGCCAAAGCATCGAACCGTGAACGATCGATTTCGTAGGCTACCTTCATGGCATCTTCAGGGGTCTCGCAGACAAGAGCGTTACCCGTGGCGAAGAGCACGGCCCGTTCGATCTCCTGAGGCTCGAACTTAAGGACATCGAAAACCAATCGCACGTTTCGTGGTTCGCTTATGTTGCGCAATCGCTCCTTCAAGGGCTTCACTTGCAGATAGTCCAGTGGAAGAAATGTTTCTACTTCCAACATTTGCTCCTTTAAGATCTGCGGGGTAAACATAACCATTGAGAAAAATGAAAAAACTGAAAAGTATTTAGAAAACTCACCTGAATGCAGTGGCGCGCCGTCTTCTCGGTATCTACGATAATGGCCTCCATAAACTTGCCCAGCACTTTGGTAACTGCCACATTGTATCTCTTGTGGGTAGGCTGACACATATTGATCATTCGGTCGTACACTCCAGGCACCTGTTTCTTGAAAAGCTCCACCACCTCCTGCTTTTTTTTGCGTCGTGCATCCTCGTGCTTGTCACTCTTGGCGTCACCCAACTGATCGCGCACGTTTTCCAATTCTCGCTGCTTTTCCGCGATCTTTTCTTTGGAGCTGCCCACATCGCGGCGTAGTTCATCCTTAATGCGGTTTTGCTCCTCGAGCGCCGCCTGGGATGATTTTATGTGATCCATTAGCTTGTCCCGCCGTTTAACAGCCTCTTCGCGCTGCAGAGTAAGCTTCTTAAACGACTCCTCGACGGAGGCTCGACGGTTGGTCTCTCCGTCAAGTGTGTCCTGCTCGGATTTCTGTTCGCGATTCACCGAATCCAGCTCAGACCGGTACTGGGTGGCCGTGGCTTCCGCCTCCTGCTTCAATCTGTCGTACTCCTGTACCAGACCCTCCTCCATGTTGACACTCTTGCCACGTCGATGCGATTCATTCTCGATCTCATCCTCGAATCGTTTCTTCAGCGCTTCCACATCGGCCAACTGCTTCTCAAGCTTACGGATGTCCTGCTGATGGGCATTGTCCGCCTCGCGGGCTGTCTCAAGGGTTTTTTGCAATGAAACCAGCTTCTTTTTGCAATGCGTAACCTTCTCCTTCGCTTTAATATAGAGGGGTCTGCGTTTGTTCATCTGCGTTTCGAACTCGCGAATCTCCTGCTCGATTTTGGCCAAGTCCCGAGTTATCTTTCCGGCGTCCTTTTTCTTCTCTCGCAGCACTTCATCAGCGGCTTCCTTGCGCTGCTCAACAGCCTTCACATCTTGCTGCTTGGCCTCCAAATCGGTAATGTACTTTTGGATGTCTCTCTCCACGTGAAAAAGGCGAAACAATTGGTATTCCACTTGTTTTTCATTCTGTCCAAAAACAAAGATTTTAGAAAATTAAATATTGGGATTTGAGATTTAAAGAAATAACTAACGTATTCGTTCTGCAGGCGAGTATAGCGCTCGGCTTCCATTTTCTCATGTTTGGCCTCCTTTCGTTCAGCTGCTATGCCCTTTTTCTTTTGGTAGGTGAACTGCGTCTCCTCCTCCGCCACAATCATATCCTGTTTCAAGCGGTTGTAGGCATCTTTGAGTAGGCCAGACCTAAAAAAACCAAACATGAAGTTTATACAAAGCTTAAAACATAAAAACATACCCGCTGATTTCTTCAAACAAGGCCGTTCGTTCTTTTGGCGTTTTCATGGCTATGTTCTCGACAGCTCCCTGGAACACAAGAAAGTTCTTGGCTTTTACATTGATGCCAATCTTCTCCAGCTTGTTCAAGTAAGTGCTGCTCGAAACGCTCTGAAAAGGATATATGATTAGCTTGGTGGAAGGAAATCTTAAAATTTAAAACATACTTCTCCGTTTATCCGATACTCCGAAGAGCCACTGATGACGGCTCTCTGGAAGTCCATGTGCTTCTCCTGATTCAGTACGAATTTGGCAGTCACATAGCAGCTGCGGGACACAGGTTTTCCAATGGACGAACCGTGGATCAGATCATTCAGCCGCTTCACTCGCAAACTGCTCGTCTTTTCGCCCATCACGAAACTGATAGCGTCCATGAAGTTGGACTTGCCGGATCCGTTGGGCCCAATAACAGCGTTGAATTGCTTCAGGGGACCGACAACTATGTGACCACGGTAGGACTTGAAGTTCTCCATTTCAATGAACTGCAGAAAGGCAATATCGTCGTCCGGCTTGTGCACCGGCGGTAATGGAACCCTTTGGTTAATATCGTCGTCATCGTCGGCCATTTTCGTGTTTGTGTACAATAGAATATCAACAAATTGACAATTAGAGCGGGAAATTTATGTTTTTTCACAAATGTTCCACTAAGACGCGCAAAATTAGAGAAGCTAATAAAACTATCTTTTCGAAGCGATATATCGACATTGTGTTACGACGTTGCCACCTAGGCGAACTATCGTATGGTGGTGCCATACGTAGAAAATAAGGAAATTTTAGCGGATTCTGCTAGATTGGATGAAATTGGACGGTCAGGCAACCTACATAAAAATAACGTATTTTTGTATTTTTAATTTTCAAAAATAGGAAATGGAAACTGGTAAGTGATTAAAATGCGAATAAGGACAAGGAATAAGTGTAAGAAAAACGTTCTATCCTTTAAAAACAAGATGCACACATTTATATAAAATCGTTTCGAATATTATTAACAAACTGTTAGTTTAGTTTTGAGGTTGTAATGGGTTCTTTTTAAATAAAAAAAAATTGGAGCACCATATCATTCTCAAATTTTAATATTCGCTGTTTTCCTTATAGATTTCTTTCAGAAAATAGTTTCGAAATTATTCTTCGGTTTACAGTATCTCTTTACACGCAAATTGCTATAACCTCTTTAGATTCGAAGATCTAAATTTAAATTTACTAGTTAATATTATTTATAGCGAAATTATCGAGGCAACAAGATCCACTTGTTTGAAAAACATGCAACTGGAAGAAGTGCAATAAATGACCCAACAACGATTGCAACTCATTCATTGCGGTAAGAAAAGTATTGAAACATCATATTTTCAACTGTTTTAAAACACGTTAGTTTTACACTTTAATATACAGTAGTTTTAGTTCAGCAAGTACATTGAAATACATAGCGATACATGGCTTAGCTTAACTACATTACGTATACACACGTACACATTTATCGTACAGACACTTAGACAAGATGCACCTACTCGAGGCAAACCAATTCAACTAGAAATACAATCAATTTCCTTTACTATCACAAAAGTCGTCGCAACACAGGAGAGAGGGTGAAGGATGGCTGGTGGCGGTGGCGGTGGCGGGTGAAGTGGAGTACAACTAACTAAATTAAAATAAGTGAATCGATTTTGCAGCGAATGGCGAAATTTTCTACAGCTTGCCAATTTTTTGGTTGTTTCGAAGTTCATCCTTGTTTACACATTTGTAGATTGTCATTCTGCTTGAAAATTCCTAGTGTCCCTACTCACAATTCGTCGCCTCACCGTTTATCTTTTTTAACATTAATGGTTTACATAATTTCGATTGCATAATTTTTAAAACTTTTAATTTCAACACGATCTTGTAGATTTGGTTTTGCTAATATATTCGCTAGATTACACATGATGCTTAATGCTATAGGTTAGATGTCCGGACAGTTCCGGTTCCGGTGTCCGGTTCACTCTTTCCACGGTCCGATCTAAGTTTAAATTATTTCTGCCGGAATTTTACTTTGAGTAACTTTTTAAGAAACGGATTGATATTTCTGCTTTCATTACTGGGACTATGGAAAAAGTGTTAAATCTTCGACATGCCGAAGAAGGTTTGCACATTTCTTACAATTCATTTCGGATTTGGTTCTTCAATCCGAAATCTTTTTATTTTTAATTGGATTTTGCTTTTTTAATATGTATATTTTTACGTATATCGCCTGTTTAATTGGACAAACAACACTTATATATTGAACAGTATAGATCCGGAGCAGCATTTTTTGTTCGTAAATCCCCAGTTTTAGGGGCTCAGAACACCAGTTTAGTTTAAATTCCCTATCGTTGCTTAAATGAAAATTTACACGTATACATAAACACACACTGAGTATTGCTTAGCTCGAAGGATTTTGCTAGCTAGATGCCTGCACGAACTTATCTTGTTTTTCATTGTTTTATTTTTTTTGGTTTCATTTTGTGATTTGGTATATCGATTCACTCAAGTATTAAATATCACTTATAGGGGCATTGCGCCACATCCGGAGTCCGGTCTAGACGTAGTAGGCGTTGTAGGGATTGCGTTTCTCCAGACACGGCAGCACACACTCCAGTGTGTTGCGGAATGCCTCGCGAAAATCCCGATTAAAGTAGGCATAGATAAGCGGATTCAGGGTGGAGTTGAAGTAGCCGATCCAGAAGAGCACCACCACCAGAACATCCGGGCAGGGGCAGGCGGGTCCGCATAGCGAAGTGATGACATACCTGTCGGGTGGGAGGGAAAAAGAAAACAAAAAACGAGATTGTCACGAGGATGAGCTTGGTGAAAAATATGGTAGGCCTGCCGATTACAGATTACAGTTTACGGTTAACGGATTACGGACTACCGCCACTCACCACAGGAAGAAGGGCAGCCAGCAGAGCAGAAAGACGCCCATGATGATGCCCAGGGTGCGGGCGGCCTTGTGCTCGGCCTTCCATCCTTTCGCCGGTCGGACGGAGCCGCCTGTGGGGTTGGATAAAGAGTTTAGGGACAGAAATGAAAGAAGGCAATTGGCTGATTAAGTTCAATTCGATTCGTTTCGATTCGATTCGGTTCGCCTCGCTGCAATCCAGTCTTCGGGCCTTTGACCAGAATCAAGTTCTTCTTGCGGGCTAAGCCATTGCAATTGACAGGTTTCTGGTTCAGTTCTGAGCTACACTCAGAAAAATAGGCAATACAAAAGAGTTTAAATGATCATTTACGAATTATAAGTACTATAAAAATGCCTTTAAAAATTAGGTGACAACCGTTTTGGAAATCGCTGTCTTTAATTGTAAGTTGTAAATATTAGTTTAAATATTATGCTAAATTAATGTATCAATTTTCTGATACTTATTTGAACTACCTTTATTTTTCTGAGTGTCAATAGAACTATTTTCTAGGTGGAAAATGCAAAAAGAGCGTTTGTGTGCGTCTTCTTGTGAGATAAGGAGAATGCCGAGCATGTTGCGTATACGCCGTGTGTGTGACGAGCTGTGTCCTGGCATGTTTAACTTTGACATTAGTAATGCTATTGCTGTTGTACGAGTATCGACGGCATTCTGAGCCCTCCCCAGCCCGTATTCCTGCCAAGAAACTGTCATTAAACCGCTGGAAGGGCCAACATGTGTGCTCCTATGGATTGTGTGCTTGTGTGTGTTATTTGGAGTGGCGGGGAGTGGGTGCGGGTGCGGAAAAAGTAATAAAAACGAGGCAAACAATTGAAAATATTTACACAGGACACTTGTTATCACAAAGACATACAGTCCCCGCACGACCACCCCCACAAACATAAACATAAACATCACGGAAAAATGTGCAAGATGGTAGCCGAGTGAAGGACGAAAGAAAAACAAATCAGACAGACGGACTGAGAGACAGTCGGCACTGGAGCAACAGAAGCAACAGGAAACGGCGGACAACTTTGACCCCGCCCCCTCAAAACGTTGGCCATTATCCGCTGACGGATCTGCCAGATGGAGGTGTCCAAGGAGCAGGAGCCAGTGAAATCATAATGCAAAAACGAATGGCAAAGTGGGTGAGCAATAAAGCAAAGCAAACGCACGTGCAAACGGAAGCAATTATGTACAGCATGAGAGCACCGAGTGGGTGGGGCATGAGGCAGGTGGCATGAGGCATGAGGCATGAGGCGGGTGGCATGAGGTAGGTGGCAAATGAGCAAACGGCCAGGTGGGATAGTGTTTAAGTGGGCGGTACGTATGACCCTCCCACCGGATTTAGTTGACTAAGCTGGTTAGCAGGGTATTCAGATGGGTAGGTGTCACAAACTGGTGTTTCTGTTGGGATTTGTGCCAGTGATTATGGATCGAGAGGGGTCTTTGAAAATGGTGTGCCTTTTTGATTTGACTTTGGGCTTAAATTTGTCTAAGTATCTAAGCCCTTAGTTGGATTTATTCAAGCTATAAATTATTAACGCTGAATTTAGTTTACAAACGATTATCTTCAAAGTTTTTGGTTTAATGGCTAAGAGTTTTTCTTTGGGAAATAAATAATTTTGGTATAGCCAAATATAATTACTATTATAATATAGGTATGGTTCCGAAAGGAAAACATCTTATAGAAATTTAAAAGTCTGAGATTAAAGATTAGTAAGTAATTAAAAGTATAGGTATATGATTTTTGAGGAAGAATTTACTTTAAAGATAAGATTATAGTATAGATCTTTAATTTAAGATATAATTTTTAAGGGTCCTCCAATAAAGTTTTAGAATTATGTGAATAACTCATATGGTCCATAAGAGTTACTCAAATAATGATATAGGTAATAAAATTAAGAAATATAATTAATAATTTAAAAAATATATAGTGAGAAAGGTTTCAGTAGGATGAGATATAATGAAAATGTAAGACCATAATGGAAGTATAATACAGATGGACATGACACGAAAGTATTTGTGAAAAGATTCAGAGGCGTGAGACATGAGGCATGAGGCAAGTGCTGAAGCTGAGACAGGCACAGGGCAGAGAGAGCGAGAAAGAAAGTGGAGGAAAGAGGATGGGGGATACGACAAGACTCACCGGTTGCACCGCAGTGACTGCATCCGGTCTTGAAGCGGCGCTTCCGGTTCTTGCTCTGCTGCCAACATGCCGTGACCGCCGCCGTACGTTTGTGCCAGAAGCTAGAAGTGGACCCCTGGCCAAGATCTGGAGCTGGATCTGGGGCGTGACTACTACGTTTACTACTTGCAGTGGCGGTGGTGGCTGTGCCGATGGCGGTGGTGTCAGTGGTGCCGTTGGTTGTGGTGCCGGCGTTCGCATTGACGGTGGTAGTGCTGATGTCGGCGCCGCAGAGCGGGCACTTGGGCAGCGGACTGGGCACCGGGGCGAAGGTGATGCCACGGGGCCGCTGCTCAATGGTCTCCGCCTCCTCCTCATCCACAAAGATGCAGATGCCGCCGCGTCGGATGAGCGAGGATTTATTGGAAAATTCGGGCTCTGCCACGGTTGGATTTGTTTTATTTTTTTGGTTTGGTTTTTATTTTGGATTTTGGTTTGTTTTTTTTTTGGAGTAGAAGTATTGGTTTGGTTGGACATAATTTGGTGATTTAGATTTTATATATATACACGTACAACACACATGAAGATATAGATAGAGATTTGGAGAAAAGAGAGAGACAGACATGTAGAGACGAGTAGTAGACAATGTACACACGATTCTCACAGACGGGACAGGATCTTCGGATCTCATGCACGTGCCATGCACCGGCAAACGCAAAGGGATCGGGACAGGAGGATATGGACGTGATTGGGCCAGGAATCGGTCGGTTCTCTGACCATTTTATTTTACACACAAGCTCTTGGCGGTCCCTTCGGGTCTTCGTCGTTTGCAGGTGCAACTAAACTGGAAGCTTGCACTATTCTATAAAGCTAGTCAACTAGGATTCCATGACGGAACAGTCAGCTATAGGATAGTCACGGAAGATACATTTTTACATCTCCAAAATTTGGTTCTAGGCTTTCTGTTTTGTTTTTTATAAGTTAATGATAAGTTACACGATAAAATATTGATATAAAAATCTTTTTAATGAGCCATTTTGAAAATAGAGAGCATACTATGTAAATCCGGTTTTCACTTTCACATAGTAACAATTCTATTTGGAATTTAACTATAATAGCATTTAAATTCCTCCCGGTATTACATTCTTTTCATTAAATAATTTCTATTTAAATTTAAAAAAATTCTCACATTTTCCTAAACTATTTTCAATAATCTATAGAAATCTTCAGAAAAATCTACACAAAACCCTAAATTGTATCGGTCAGAAGTTATTTGTTAATTAAATAAATTTAGCGTTGAATAAAATATCCTTTACGGACAGCAGCGCTTTAGCGTTAAAATTAAAAATTTAATAAGTGAAAACAAACTAATTCATTTTGTGAAAGTGAAAACCGAAGCATGGAGGCAAATATAATCCCCTTGGAGAAAATAAAATGTAAAAATGGACTTTAGTAGTTACTTTTTAGTTTGTTTATTATATAGTTTGATTTATCTGTATAATGTATGCATGTTTGCATTTCCTAAATAAATTGTAATAAATGTTTCCTAAGAGAATTAAAGAACTACAGAAAACATTTATTTGAAAAGCCTGAATCCCACTCGCTATTCTGTACTTTTAAATTTTAAAACAGGTGTACTCACTTGCTGAACTGGTGGACACGCGGCCCATGGGGATATAGCTCCGACTATCGCTGTTCTCCTGCGAAAAGTTGATGACATTCACGTCGTAGGTCACCACGGAGGCCTGTCGTTTGCGTACCGTTTGGATGCCATCGTAGCCGGTCAGGATGCTGCAGCGCTGCTTGCCAGCTACACCTCCCCCTCCCCCTCCACCTCCACCTCCTCCGTTGAGGCCTCCACCTCCGCCGGAAACGCTCACGTCCGCATCGCCGGCGCTATCTTTGCGCTTGAACAGCGGCGACGTGACGTCCTTGTCGCTGCCCGTTTCCATGGGTGACAGCGTGGAATCGAGTATGATCTCCGGTTTGGGTGATACATTCAGGGGCAGGGGCAGCTGCAGCTGCTGCGGCACCTGGGGACTCGGGGGCTGGGGCACCGGCAGCGTGGTGACCACATCCAAGGACACGGTGGAGGTGTCACTGGGCGTGTAGCCCGGACCAGCGGCATGCGGTGGCGGCGACAGGAAGTACACATTGATGGACGCCGTCTGAGCATTAGATGGGTCCATTCCCATGCCACTGCAGGGCGAATTCGCGGGCGGCAGGGCCGGGGCCGGTGTGTTCGGTGGGGACATCAGATAGTTGGGACACACCTGGTCGCTCAGCGTGCTCAGGCGCTGGGGGGCCCCAGCTGGTCGTCCCAGAGGGAAACTTAGCGACCGAAAGATCTCGGCCAGTTCCGAACTGCTGGCAATGAGCAGGCCACTCGGCTCCGGCAGTTCCGGCGGCGAAAGAGACGGCGGCGGGGTGGCTGGCTGCTGCGGGGACTCGCCGAAACAGTCCGCCAACTGGGCCAGCTCGTCGTCCCCGGTGGACACCGGAAGCGGTGCGGTAATCTCGCTGAAATCGATCAGCTGAACGCCATCGCCGAACTGCTGGATCACGTTGGTGCCCCCGACGCTCTGCTCGCTCAGGACATTGATGTCCAGCAGGATGTCCGGCTTGTTGGGCGTGTAGTCCGTGTCGCTGTGCTGCCGCTGGCGTCGCTCAAGTTTGCGTTCCTTTCCACCGCCTCCGCACCCGTTGTAGCTGTGCGACAATTTCCGGTTGCGGGCCCGCCGGAAGAAGCTGGAGCCCTCGGAGTTGGTCTGCTGGCGTTTACGTTCTAGAGCAAAGCACTCGGAACTGGTGCGCTTGGTTTTCGACAGCAGGGAGAGGATATTGAAGCCCTTTTCGCTTTTGCCCACTGGCAGTTCTGGTTGCCCAGTTGTGGCCCGGGACTCGCTTATAGTCTTCAGGAACTCCGAGTCACTGGAGGCGTACGCCTTCCGTGCACAGGCCGCCGCTCCGGCCTTTAAGCGTATGAAGTCCGTTTCGCTCAGAGCAGCGTACTTGCCACCTCCAGGTCCACTCAGAATGGTTCCTCCCGTCTGGCGCTTGAAGTAAAGGTAATTATCCTCGATCAGGCGCTTCAACTCCTTGTTGTCTTCAGCCAGTGGCAGGTGGGTGTCGTAGACGTCATTGCCCTCGCTCTCGTCACTGTTAAGGCCAAATACCCGGTATGCCGTCGACTCTGGCTCCTGCTCGCTGTTGCCACTGCCACTTGTTAGGCTGTGTTGCTGCTGAGGCGCCCCCGGATGTGGCTTCTTATCCGACTCTGTTGCTGATGGGGGCCCTGTTTTGCCGCCCGGAATGGACTCTGTCCAAATCTGGGGGTTGAACACTGGCGCTGGCGGCTGCAACTGGTTGTGTGGCATGTGCGGATGCCCCGGCTGCTGCTGCTGCAGCGCCATCATTGAGGGGGCACTGTCTGTGTGGGTGACCTTCTCGTAGCGCTCCTGCTCTAGGTCCCGCAGATCGATGCTGCTACGGCTGAGTCGTCGCGGCGGCGGCGATGGCACTCGCAGTTCATCGCACTCGTCCCTGTCGTCGTCCTCGTCCGTGGCCGGCTGCAACATGTCCTGTATGGGTGGGGAAAGGAATTGTTTGGTTGCATCAATTACGCAGCTCCACAAAGGAAACACATAAGGTTGTAGTGCTCAGCCCTCCGGCCTTTAATCTCATCGACCAGAGACATCTACTCACTATAAAGTAGGGCTTTGATGCTGCCTGGCAGTGGAGCTTGAATTTAGAGCCCATCTTTCCCCAGTTTTAAATGAAACACTAGCCATAGCTGTATCCAAAAGGATGCAAGTACGCTGTTCCCTCCACCAAACTCACCTCCAAGTTGCTGAGGGCACTGTGCGTCTCCTCCCGCGTGGACGCCGCATTCAGATCGCAGTCGCTGGGATGCAGATAGCTCAGGTTGGTCGGCTGCTGGGTGTGGCCCATGTGGACGCTGTTCAGAAGTATGTTGGAGCTGGTGCGGCTGAGAGCCTTTCGTTGGCGCACCGCCTCCCTGGAAAACCACAAGCGGAGAGAATCGAACAGCAATTAACTTGGAAATAATCAAAGCCGAAACAGCGTCCACTCACTTGAAAATGCGCCAGTACATCACGAGCATCACGATGCCGGGTATCCAGAAGCTCACAGAGCTGGAGATGAGGGCGTAGGCCTTGTTGACCACAAAGGAGCACTGGTCGGGGTGCAGGGACACCTCCCGCAGGTGCTCCTCGGTGGTGTACCAGCCCAGGAAGATGGGCGTGAACGAGATGAGGGCGGGAAGGATCCAGACGTTGGCCAGCATGAAGCACACTGTTTTGTGCGTCATATTCAATGGATACTCCAGGGGACGCACAATGGCATAGTATCTGTTAAACGTTCGGATCCGGATGAGTCGTAAAAGAAAAGAGGGTGTTGCCGAAGCTTTATTAATGGAAATGGATTGCGGACAGGTCTGGTGGCAGGTGCTTTTCAGTCCTGTCGTAATTTCTATCTTTTTTTTTTGGGCCACAACATAATTGATTATCGTCCTTTGGCGGGCAGGATAATCAAAAATTGCGAGTCCACTCAGACACGCATAGCTGCATAAAATAATCGGGAACTTATTACCAATTATTTTGGACCATTGTTTGCCTCCAAATTAAAACTGATTGCAATTTATTTGATTGCTTGTTTGAAATTATTTCGAGACTAAAAAGTTGAACCAAATTTTATTCAATTATGTGTATTGTTTTTTGGTTCGAAAGCAAATTAATTCAGTGGAAACTTTTTGAGTTTTTTTTGGTTGCAGGACATCATACATATATATTCCTCAATTTTAAAACATTTAAAGCGGGAACTTTGTTTAATTGGATTTCATGAACTTGTACAATTTGAAATGAATGAAATATGGTAGCTGGATTTCCATCATAAATTTTCGAATTTCGATTTTATGGCAGCCATAAATTAGCCAAATGGAGTGCCAATATGGGTAACACAATCCCAAACTTTGTCCGAGTTTCTTGTTCTTTTTCTACTTATGCCTTCTTTTGTTTTCGCCATGTTTTGTTGGCCATCGAAAGGTGAGCGAAACACAAATTAATTAAAACAGACAAAGGCCCCACGCCACTGTCCATTGGCCAATATCCTTCGGACGGTGTTGGGCCATTGTTTCTGGTCAGCTCTAAAGAGGAGCAGCAGCTGGCGGAGCTTCCAGTCGGGTAGGGCGCCAATTAACAGCCTTTCGGGATTGGGGAGGGAATTTAACAGGCGGGGGAGGTGTACGTATATAGGGAATGCCCACGCCTCGGCCGGCTGCAAATCATTTGGGCCGCATTTATCATACGGGCCCCGCCTAATGTTTGCTTTTGATGTGCGCGAGCCTTTCACAGTAATTAATTGTTTCTTCTTTTGGTATTGAAAGTGATTTGGAATTGAGCGCTGGGCATCTGGGCAAGATTAATGATTTGTGTTTGGGGAATTCGAGGAGAGAGCTCTTAAACTACTTCGATTTAAATCGCGTGCGTTAAATAAAGTCAGCATCTTTATGTACCCACCTGTCGACCGAAATGCAGCAGAGGTGCAGGATGCTCGCCGTGGAAAAGTAAACATCCAAACTGTTGTACACGTTGCACATGAACGGGCCGAACATCCACTTTCCGCCGGACAACTCCACGGAGGCGTTGAATGTCATCGCGCAGAGGGCCACCAGCATGTCGGCCATGGCCAGCGAAACGACAAAGTAATTGGTTATCACCCTGTGAACGAAACAATAGCCTCAGAATTTGTTAGTATTCCAGGTTTCGTATTTCAGTGCGTATTTCGTGTGGATGGCATTGTTCCGGAGCCTCGAACACGACCCTAGCCTTTCCAAATGAATGACATGCGAAATATGAATCACATGTAGATGATCCCAGTCCTGTGGCGGTCGTATCCTCTACCACCTCAGTCCTGAGCCCCTATATCCTGGCAGCTTGCATAGCATTTCATTTTCATATCCGGTCTTTCGAGGCAAACGGTTCACCTGATTGCTGCAATTTCCCCGCCTGTCACTAGCCATTCGACTGGCGAGCCACCTTTCAACTCTCACCTGTCATCCACAGCTAACCAGTCGTCCTGTCAAATGTGCTAAAGGCATTTTGTTATTATTTATTTTATTTCTATCCAGCTATCCAGTAGCTTCCGACCATTCCAGTCTAGAATTAATATAAACTTGAATCTGAGTTAAATGCATCGTTTGAGTCTGAAGGAAAGTTTCTTTTGCAGGATGTGCTTCTGAGCTCCACTTAATATTTAAGTGGATATTTAAAAACCTTCCTCTGCATAAGTTCTTTGTTTTTGTTTCTTCCTTTAAGCTTCAGATATTTTTAATCTTTTATTATAATCTCAGGCAGAAGCTATGCCAAGCAGGTTATGTCCTGTAATAATGTTGTAAACGGTAAGCTGAACACTTTAAGGTTTTTAGTATAATGTCATAATAAACTCTTTAATCAACATCCGCGATGTGCTCTGCTGTAGCACGCATATACGTTGCGCAACATTAACGGGGGGAAGAGTGCTAGGGGGCGTGGCAAGGGACGGATTCGAGTCCTGCCCTGAATGCCATGCTACACTTGTTTGCAGTGCACTCTGGGGCGTCCTGTCATCGCAGCACTGTCGTGGCAGCGATGGGCTTATGTGTCGCATTTAACTTCGTTTTGTGCTTTATTATTCTACTTGTCGCTCATTTAAATTACATTTATTACGCTGGCACAAAGGCGGTTGCCTGCATTGTCCTTGCCACCGGCAATGTCCGTCAATTAAGTTCAGGTGCTTCGCTTGACTCAGTAGGTATACAAAGTGGAGCAAAGGAAGCAGGTGTTTTCAGATACTTACCGCAACTTGCGATTCCTCTGCACAGATATGATGACCAGTGCGTTGCCCAGGACAGCCGCCAGGATGATTGACGAGAAGATGAATCCTTTGAGCACCAGCAGGGACACATCCAGCCAGCTTTCCTCCTCCAGATCGGGCCGCTCCTCGAGAATGAGGCTAGTGTTGGTGTTGGCAATGGCTTGTGCTGTTGTGTTTGTGGCAAGAAAATCAAACGGACTCTCTGAGGACGCAAAGGACGTGGACGACGCCGATGATGTGGCTGTTAACGATAGCGAAGTCAACGAGGCATCTAAAAATTGCAGTGTTGTAGGCAAACTCGTTGTTGCAACTGCAGCTGTTGCTGTTGTCGTTGCAGGTGGCAGGGTGGTGGCTATCGTTGATGTGGCTGTTGCCAGCAGTGGGTTGCCATTAGTGGTGGTGGCTCTTGTTGTTGTCGCTGCTGTTGTTGCAACGGTGGCATTTAGAGCTGCGGTACTACCTGTGACAAGTGCCGCTATCGATTTGCCCAGCCTGCTGCTGGTGGATGCCGATGTTGCTGATGTGCCTGCCAGAGCCAGGGGCAATGTCATTGTTGTGCCAAGAAGCTCAGTTACTTTGGGCCCCGACATGTCTCTCAATTTCATGGTCACTTCACACGACGCGTCCCTCTTGAAGGGCAGCTCATTAAAGTCGGCTCCATAATGATGTCTTCTCGTCTTCGCTGTAGTTGCTCTTTACCATTCTCCGTGAAATTTAAAACTCCAGTAATTGCAATCTGCAATGCAAACAACCAGTCGGCCAAAGTTCGTCGTCATGTTGATTCCTCTTCCTGTTGCTCTCACTCTTCAAGTCGGCAAGTCGCTCCATTTCTGAGTCCCCCGGCACGGTACCCGGTTTAGTTTCTACTGGAATCCAGCAATTTTCGGCACTCGATCGAGCGCAACAGTCGGCGACAGTCAGCAGCTGCAAATGAATAAATAAATAATTTATGAAATAATGGAAGGAGTGTGAAGGCTGTGAAATTGCATGAAATTGGCGAAACGAGTGCTAGCGACGCCCGGGGGAGTTTTTATGTGAGCGCACATACAAAATTCAGGAGCCATAAAACCCATTGGCTGGCATATTGATTTGCCCGGCAATTTGTGCAGAGCTACACAAAAGCTCCGACCCCCTATCTTCACTCACAGACTGTCAGCTGTCAGATCTGGTATTTCCTCCAGTCCGCCTGTCCGCCTGTCCACCAGTCCGCCAGTCTGCCAGTCTACCAGTCCCGGTCGTCCTTCGGTCTATCAACTTTCCTCTGGAACATTAAAATAACAGAAATAAATTGCGTATACGCAGTGTGAGCACACGGCATGCAATGCATTTGCGAGGGAGCACTCGTTCTGCATTCGTTCTATACGAGTATACGTGCATATATACATATGCCATGCTCTCATCCCCAGCGACTGTCAAGTGCTGACACTTGTGGGGAACTGCATATAGACACAATGTTGTTGCTTTAAAACAGAGATTAAAGCCAGATTATTGCAGCTCGGGAGTGGAAAAGTTTTCCCGAGTCAGATCCGCTATGGCTGTACTATCTGTAGAGCCAAATCCCCTATTCTTCGGCTAAATTCCTCTCAGAAAAATCAGTGGCGCATTGAAAGGAAGTGCAGTCCTTGAGTCTTACATAAATCGTTGGCTACAAGTCGTTATCCAGGTCGTATAACGAATTGCATTTTCCTGTTTCTCTTTCTTCGAACATCCTTCAACGTTTTGATTTTAATATTTGCTAAGGATATGTATGGACAGAGACAATCGCAGCCTTGGCGAGTCGATTACATGGCAGTTACAGCTCCTTGCATTGTCCTTCGGCTATCGGTTTGTTTACTCAGCGTACGACCAGAGAATGGTATCTGCCAAGATTGTCAACTAAATGTTTTAATACTCGGATTTTCGAAGGATAAAAACCACATCATTGCCGGGGCCTTCAGTCTCATTTTGTTTTGTTCTGTGGCTTTATAAATTTCATGCGCCATTATTTATTGGTCGCTCGACTGGCAAAGTCCTTCGGTGCCAACACTCTCTCACTATATAGCTTAATTATGGCCTCTTGCCCGGGCTTCGAACTCGCACCCGGAGTCGGAGCCAGAGCCGGAAACTTTATAAAGCCGCTGCCCTTCCGGCACTCGAGTTCCGCTTAAGCGCAAACGTCAACAGAGCCAGCTCCGTGGGTCAACAGAGAGTCCTGGGACCGGGGATCCGGGGTCCTGGCTGCCAGGCGTACCGGAGCGGGCGGGGAAGGGCGCAAAGTGCAAACTTCAAAGCGCCTCGCGTACAGTACACGACTAATTCAATTAAATCCCATCGCCAGGACGAGCCGTGCCACAGGGACACAGGACACACAGTGGGCGTTAAGGGCATTAGCTGCGCGCCACTTGAAGGCTTAACTTCGGAGAAGCATTAGCGGCCTGATAAAACGCACAAGAGCAAATAATGGATCCGCTGCAGCTTCGAAGGCAAACAACTTACTGGATGTCCTTGGCCAGAACTTCCTCCAGGCAAACTGATAACCGACGAGATAAGTGCAGATTACTGACTTGCCAATAATTGACAGAGAAATATCAAACGAGGAATCTGCATCTGAGGTCAGAGGTTACTCGATTGCCGGAACTTTTGGTTCCATTGAAACAGAATGTAACTTTCAGAAATGCAAGGGCAGCTTTTGTAGTCAAATTTAATTCCATTTATCCTTTTTTTTTACGCAAATTGACAATGGAAAGGGTTATAGTTTAGTTTGTGTTTCTGTTTCTGATTTTGCCGAATTTTGTTGCAATATTTTACAATAATTTCGGATCGAATGAAGGTCATACAATCTGAACTAATCACCACAACATTTTTCTCCCATATTCGCCTGGAAATAAATTGCTTGTTGCTTTATTGCTCTTTATTTTTTTTCAAGGATATACTTTTAAGGCTCCATTTTCAGCACTCTGGCAAACAGATAAATCCTCCTGAATCCAGGCAGCACAAGAGGTTGCCCCACATTGAGTTACTAAATAAATAAGAGCCATCTGGGGGTCGTCAGGTCACCGTTGTCGGGTTCAGCTCTGGGTCGTCGAGTCCGGGTCATGTTTGTGTAAATTAGTGGCACAAATAAACACTCCACCAGCAGATTTGCAGTAGCTCCCCCAGCTGCACCAGTTGCAAGGCCGAGACCAGGAAAAAGGCAACGGATTGATGAATTGCTGATGTCCGAGTTTAGTTAATTGAAAATGCTAGTGATTTGCAGCATTGTGCCGCTATTGAAAAGCGGTGGGTGGAGATTATATTTTCCATAGGTTGTAAATAATTTCACTGGGCTGTCACCTTGCTGACCCATTATTCGGAGATGACAGTCGACAATCGGAGCTTCTGGAATCGGATTGAAAATGCCTGCTGACAGGCCTGATTCTGATGTCCCGGGGGCCAGGATTCCCAGGTTGTTGTCGGTCCAGGTGCGGCAGATGTTTGCCCAACAAATTGAACCTAATGCGGCTCAGAAATGGCATTTAAATAAGCCAACAACGGCAGCAGGGACATCCCAAGCCAAGTCACCCAAGCCACCGAAGCATCCTTTCCCCAAACAAGTGCCAGCAGGCCTCAAGCTGAGATACATTGCGCAGACAACTGTCAACATTTAAATAAGATTGATCGATTGGCGGCGGCACCGGCATTGACATTGGCTCCGGCGTGGGTGTTGCCACTAATGCCCACGCCCACTGAGTACTGAGGCGTGCCATTTCACACGCTTTGATTTGCCCCAATCCCAGTGCGTTCTTGATACACAGGGAATAATATGATTAAAATGATAAACACAATGTAAAATTCACTCTTGTAATACTTCCCTTGAAGTTGGTCGTAATGGAAGTACTTAGAAGGAAGGCATAGAAATACTAATCCCTACATACTTAAAGGTTCATACTTGTTCAGATTCATACCAGATACTTGAAGAACAACTTCCAGTACCCAAACTGGAATACAAAATAAGATGTATCTAACCAATTTTGAACAGTGTTTTAAGCCCAACTACATTGATTGCCCAATAAACGCTTTGATTTTCGACCCTCACTTAGTCCCCCTCTCGAGCAGCCCCTCCCATGGTCTGGGTCCTGTTTACTCTCGCTCTGATTGCAACAAATTGGTGGCGCTTCCGTTTCGGATTTGCCGCTTGATGCCTCGGCCAGCGGGCAGTCGATGCAGATTAGAGTGCATAACAAATCACTTAGCGCCTGTCATTCCCGGAGCTAATCAGGCTCCTCTGGTCCGCGGGGTGTCCGGCCGAGTCTGGGCTATAAAAATTCAGGATCGCCGGACTGCTGGCATCAGTTGGCCGGCAAAGTGTCCGGCAGAGAGTCATTAGGCAGCACCGCGTCCCCGAGTGTCCTTAGCGGAGTACAGAAACCGCCCCGGGCTAGCTAACCAATCGAGTTATGTGTGGTCCGAGTTATTGCACACTGCTGCTAATCGCGGCGTCCTGCTACGTCCTTGTCTGCAGCCAGGCCAAGTCCCTGCAGGTAAGTGGAGGCGCAGGAGAAGGTGGAGGCGTAGGCGAAGTGCGGGTAACGAGGTGAAACGAGCCAAACAAGCGCCACTTAATTAGTGTTATTTGCCCAAGCGCAAGTTCATTCGTTAGCCAGGTACGATAATTTGCTCAAGCTGCTGGCTCTTTACTTGTTTGGCAGTTTTACGTTCTAAGATTTCGAGTTTGGAACTCGGATCGAATTTCGATGTGAAAGGCGCAGTTCTTGGAGTTCTGCAGTTTGTGGTTGCCTTCATTTCCTTGCTGTCAGTAGCATTTTTCAAGGATGCTACCAATTAAGCTGCAGCCGGATATCGATTCGCATTTGATTAACGAACGCAAGCTCGGGCCCTCAGGGCGTATACGCAACATAAAATGGTTTGCCAAAATTGGGGTTTAATGTCAGGTTTGGAAAAGGCAACTGCCGCCCTTCTGCGAAGAGGAGCGTTTATGGGCGAAGTGCGATTCACAAGCCGATTTCAGGTGTCGGCATTTCAATCTACATTGAGTTGTCTAATCAAGCGGCACACTCGCTGCCTGCCGGGTTGTAAATTGAAACAATAAAGTGCTTGACTCGCACATTCGCACACCCCTAACACCCACCCACACACACCTACACACTGTGGCAAGATGGCCGTGTGTGTGCGGGGCACGTACGCGTGTGAGCATAAATAGGCGGCATAAAAATAACTTAACACGTGTCGACAGTTTGGCAGCCTCTCCAGCCTGGGCCCCCTAAAAAAAACAGTCTCCGAGGAAATATTTCAAATATTTTCTTTTTCATTTTTTCGTATGCCCTGCTTTGTGGCACTTTATTTGTGCAGGGCACGAGCAAACTGGATTTGGCAAATCACATCAGTGCTACCTCTGCCAGAGGATCATCAGGCCCGGGAACAGGAACAGGACCAGCAGCAGCATCCGCATCAGCAGCAGCAGCAAGGACATCAATGAACGAGGCTCGGCATAAGCGCGCCATGGGCGAGTACAAGGAGCTGACTGACATCATTGACGAGCTGGAGGAGAACAGTTTGGCCCAAAAGGCGAGTGCCACTCTGCCACTGAACGCCGTGCCGCCGCAGGGCCAGGAATTCGACTTGGAGAGCATGCCGCCGCTGACCTACTACCTTCTGCTGCAAAAGCTGCGCCAGCGTAAGTCCTTCATCCTCTACTTTTCTCAGGCTCACACGGCGTATACGTTATGCCGGGTGGAGATGGTTGCGTGACGAAATGTGTGGAAAATAAGGCGATTCGATGCTTGAGCCCTTCTAATTGGATTCCAAATCACGTTCACGCAACCATCTCCATTACTTCGGCTTACTGTTTCCATAAGCTTTTCACTATATTATGCAGCTAGAAAAATATTATAAAAAATGCTCGACTCTTTCAAAGGATATGTGTTAATATGCACAGTCCTTTTCTTGCCAATTTCGACCCAAAGATCTTCATTTGTTTTTCATACAGGATATAGGATATATTTGTTAGTGACTTCTTGTTTCCACTTTACTCTCTTCTGCCATATATTTTCTACAGTGCAGAGCAGCGGCGAGCCCGCTTATCGCGTGCGCACGCCACGCCTTGGCCGCAGCATTGACTTTCAGCAGCTACTGGACGGCGGCGACGGCGGGGGCGGCTGTAGGGGCTTGGGAGTGGGCGTGGCACTGGCGGGCAGCGAGGAGGCCACTGGCGGGCAGTTCATGTCGCGCATGATAAAGAAATCGGTGCCGTTCAAGCCGCGCCTGGGAAAACGTGCCCAAGTGTGCGGAGGCGGAGGAGATTAAGTCACGACAAGGACGCCAGGACACCACAGCGCGGATGCGATTCCGGACACGGACATGGCATTCGGAGGACGTTCCCAGGACAAGGTTGAGGCCAGGCTCGAACCAACTTAAACATACTGCGGACGGCAAGCGGAACTCGATGCGACGCAAAAATAATCCACCTATGAAGAATTAAATGACTAGTTTATGCTGTAAGCTACCTATAACCGTGTTTTGAGAGGATTTAATGATGTGTATATATAGTGCATACAATATATTTATTATTTATTTAAATAAATTGCAGCTCCCAAAAATTTGGCGTTGTTTACAAGGGATTCGGCACTTGGGAGTTGCGAGAGGACGAATTTGCATTCTAAATGAGCCTGGCGACGCCATAAACAGCCAAAATTAAATAAACATGGATTTTATTTGCGCTGGCCTCTCTCATGGAATTATTTTTACAATTTACCACGTCCTTTTTTATTGGCAAAATTAATGAAATTTTCTGAAATAAATTGGAAATGCGAGGGCACTCTGGGGCAGGGAAAATTGATGTTCCAGCTGCAGCAGGATGTGTGTGCCAGTGTGCAGCCTGATAAAGTATCCTTTTCCCCCCAGAATACCCACATCACTCACAAAAAGACCCTGCCCCAAAAACCAAAAGCTACTGGCTTTATTCGGCCTGATGAAGCATAAAAATATTTTGCGGGGCTTGCAGGAAATATTTCCCAAAAAAAAATCTCAGCGCAGGATCCGTTTTCGATGAGTGCGTGCTCATCGTTTACCATTTGAAAGTGCAACCACTTTCACAATAAATATTTAAAAGTTGGATGTTTTCCCTAATTTGAAAATGTTTGTTTCAAGGGCTATGCATTTAAAATATTTCCTTTTCAATCATTTTCGTTGATAGTCGAGGTAAACTAGAATATGAAATATTTGTTCTTTTAGTTTAAAATTGGGTTTTATTAAGTTTGAAAAGGAGAACCATGAAACACTATCAATAAGAACTATCCTCGGAGCTTGCAGTTTATTTGATTTATTTGAATTACGGGGCAGATGTCTTATCCTGGCCAAGCGTCGAGTCACTGCTTTTTTTTTTTTTTTTTTTTTTTTTTTTAAAACTTTGCTTTTATTTATTGGATCTTCTCTTAATTTTGAGACTAACAATAAGTTTTCAAATCTTAACATTAACATTTAACTAAGTCACTGCTGACGCAGCTTTTTTCACTGCCACAACTGGGTCTGAAAGTTGGGGCAACTCATTAGAAACTTGCCACATGCCAATTAGTTGGCTTAACCAGGCGTGCTCCTCCCGTCCGCCCTAGTAAGCCTTATCCACCGGTTAGAAATCCCCCAGTTAAAGTCAGCACCAATTATTGACCGCAGGTGGTTGGAAAAGCGCCTGGAAGTATTCCGTTCGATGGTCCCTCTCCACCTAAAGCCGGTAGGCTCGCATGCATCCTGGACCCGGACTACGGTTCATACATCACGTAGTCTGGCAAATCTATGGAGCCGCTAGGCCAAGGATATATATCTGCCTCAATCGTGCTTAAATTGCGATAATGGGCACACGGGCCAGCCCTCGTACGGAGCCCTCTCGGAGATATTGAAACATTATAACTGCAAAATGGTAATAAATTTTCCTCCACCTCTTGGGAAAAATGAACCAAAAAAGTAAAAAAAAAAATAAAAATGGGGAAAAAGGAGAAAGCCAGGAGGAAAGTCGCGAGCCAGACACGCACATGAAGACTCGATAGATGTCGAGACTGCACTCGGAAAATAATTGTCAAATATTTTTAATTTTAAATTTAGTTTAGAAAACAAATTACAAGTTTGATTTCTGGGATGACATTTTATTGAAATATAAAGATGCCATTTTTGTATTTCCAACTTCCATCAGGTCTGTGGGAATTAAATTATTGAATTTAAAATTTTGTAAAAGAATTATTTCCCTAAGAACTGCTTACCAAATTACTTAAAAGCTAAGTTACAGATTTAGACCTTTTTCGATAAAATTTAAGCGAGGTCAGTTTTTAAAGTAAAGATTTGTTTCTTTCAAGATAGATAATATTGATATATCTGAATTCGATTTATCTAAGTTAGATTTCGATTATCTAAATTATTTCTACAGCTTGTCTATATTTTTCTGCAGTGTACTACCGGCAGTCGGCAGGAACTTTGCATGACAGCGGACGTAGATTTACAGTTGGGTCGTTGCGTAAGGTTAAACTACCTTAACATCAGCTGGCACTGGATGGGCTTCCTGTCTACGTGGGCCTCTTCCTCGCCTGCCTTGGATTTTGATTTTTCTCCTGCCGCCCTGGCTGCTCCGGCTTCTTCTTCTTCGTCTCAGTTCCGGCCCTATCTGGCTCACACATATGCAAAATGATAAGTTGATTGTACGCACACACACACACACACCGACAGACACTGGCTGGCGAAATCACTTTGCCTGATTAAACGGCGCCATTCCGTTTCAAACATTCATTTGCTTGCGGCGTGCTTGGTGGCATGTTTGTAGGTCTGGCTGTCTGCGGAGCTCACCTTGGCCAAAAGCGATCTCGGCCATTAGGGAGAATTGTTAAAAATGCCTGCTAATATGGCGGCCGTCTCGCAGCGCTCACTCAGCCTCAGACTCGACCGCAACCCCTGTTTATTGTGCCTCGACCGACTGATTTAAATTGATGGCCCCATTTGCGCCCCTCTGCGGTTGCGGCGGGGTGTGGCACTCACTTAATCAAATTTCAGCCATGCCGAAAAAGGCTTCAAATTGGCTTTGAGTATTGTTTGGTGCGACCGGATTATTTATGGGCCAAGTATTGTGCTTGCGGCCACTTTGATGTCGAGCACACCTGCATAATGGCTGCGACTTTATCGTCGCTCCTGCATCAAATATTAATTACTGTGAACTCAAGAGCCTACCTGTCGAGGTGATTGATAAGATGTGATTAGGGGCTTGCTCAACCAACTTTAAAGACCTGGTCAGTCAGTGGTAAGTTGGCTTAAAGTTCGACCGAAAACTAATTAAAAACTTTTCGAATAATCTTCGGCAAAGTCCAGATACACGTGCTGTTTTTCTACTTATGTTTCCTTGAAAATTTAAAAATATTTGACCAACATTTATGGGATTTCCCAAACTTTCTCCCAACTATTTCGTCTCGAGCTGATAAAGTTTTCATACGGGTTTTGGCCATTTCTGGTCGACAGACTTGCAAAGTATGTACACACTGAGTGCGGAGATCCATAGCCAAATACCAAACAGAAAAAGTTCAAAGCGAAATAGTCAGGCGAATCCTGGGGCCAAAGTGCAGTTGAAGCGGCTGAAGTGGTAGGTGGCAGGGTTGTCGGAGCTCTTGGCCAAAAACCCGCGGACAGTGACGGCGCTGGTGATGGACAGGTGGGACTGGGGGCCGATAGTTTTCGCTTTTGGGGCGTTCCATTCAATCTTGTTGCCACTGTAATTTTTGCTGCCGTTGCATGGCGTCGGGAATTTAGAAATTGCAAATGCAGCAGCCACATTACCAAACACATCGGCTTGGCCACACGGCAATTCCAACACAATGCTGCTACCTCCTGCTGCTAGAATTGAGGCCCTCCGAAGGACGAGGTCAGAGCATAAAAGCGAACGAATTTAAATCGAAAATCGAGTTTTTGGGCAAATACGCATCAGGGCTTTGGCAGTGGCAATGGCAATGGCAGTGGCTTTGACGTTGCTACTGGCTGTTGGCACTGACATTGGCATTTGAAAATCTCGGACTTGCTATATTATAGAATGTATACAATCAAGTTAGCTGAAATGAAAATATTTACTGAAAAGAGCAAAATGTGGTTGAGGGAATTCCCTACACTGTATAGTGTGTCCTTCCAAATGTATTCCGCTTTAAAGAACGTTTTTCCGCTGGAGTCTCTACTGTAACTGGATGAGTATCACTATGGCAGTATGCAACACTTTTGTTGATTTTTATTTAATAACAGAGTGACGCTGCATGTCCTGTCGGCAACACCAGCGCCACCAATAATCTGAGCCCGCACGCATGACTTAACCGTTGTCCTGTTGCTCTTCGTCCTGGTCGGCCCAGTCATCATCCATCAATTTGGCTTTGACATCCAGGCTGATGTGGCAAATTTGTTGCCACTCGGGCTCACTCTCGGTTTATCGGGGCAGAGCATTCGTTTAATTACTGTCAATTAGACAAACATTGCGGCAAAGGCTGGAGGCTGCTCCTGCATTCAGGCTGGACCATATACCATAGATAATCAAATTACACGCCGGGCCAGACTGAACGTAAACGCTAGAGTGAATAGTGGCCAGTGGATCAGGGCCAGCAATCAGATAATCGGTCTCGGACTCCAGACCGATTTCAATAAACTGGCGCCAGCCGGATGCGAGGATGCCCTTGAGAGGCACTAGCAAGGAAGTCGCTTTCAATTATGCCAGTTTACTCGGTAGCCGTCCTGGCGTGACTTTTCCTGCCACAGTCAATGCCACGGCCATTTCCACTCCACTCCGGCTCCGTGTGAGTGACAGGCTGGCAGACGGTTGCCCCTATATACTTATATAGTGATTGGGTTATAAATATTTGTTCGACTTCAGCTGCCCGGGCCCGGTGGCTCCTTGGCGGAAATCTGTTTCGTGCCCCGCCTGCTCAATATAAATACAAATCAAATGCGGTCCGTAGACGTTGTGCCTCCTGACGGCCATTAATTGTATCGTGAATTCATGTATCGCGCATCGTGCCTCCCATGCCACCCGGAGCCCCACTCCGCCCCGAAATTTTGCCCCTGGGAGCCTGCCATGGCGTGCCACATTTGTTTGGCGCGGCAGCCGCGGGGCGAGTAATGAAAAAATTAAATGAAATAGCACGCAGAGCGGTGTGTGAGCTCTCCTCAAATCCTGGCTAATGAATTAAAGGTATAAATGCATTAAATCCCTCAGAAACTTAAATAGTTCTGTGTGTTTGGAGATCTATTTTTGAATGGCGTTAGGCAGTACAATAGTTATAATAAATTTTAATTAAAAAGAGTATAAAGTAAAGAAAATGTATTAATATTTGATTTATTCAGACATTTTATGATTTTCAATTATGTGTTTTTAGATTTAATTGGATTAAAATGAAATAACATGTTATGATAACTAAATGAGGATTCAATTCTATATCATTTTCTTTCCTTAAAGGTATAATGCCACTAAGCAAAATATACTCAATACTCGTAGAGTACAAGTATCTTCAAGGTTAATTTATATCTTAACTAATTTCATATGTTTCTCGTATATTTATATTGTAGAATTAATCTTTAAAGAAAGGCGAATAAAAGAGTACCGGGTATCATATAGTCGATTAACTAGAATATACCAGTAATTACTTTTCGCTGTGTACCCTTGATTAATTACACAAAATAGTTAAGTAGACATATGCTCTACCGCTTTTATAAATAATAAACTAGATGGCACATAACTAATGCAAGGGGACATTCCATGAATGAAAAATGCACTGAGAAAAGCGCATTTAATGGCCGAAACACCGATTGCGTGACAATGTCGAAAATGTTGTGGCACGTGCTGGAGTGCACACGGCATTGAACTTCTGCAGCACGGAGGACGTCGATCAACAATTGGGTATTATTGGAAATAGATGGCCCTGCCATTCAGTCGAATTTTCGTTAACGGACATTTATAATTGACATCCTGAATTGCACGATTTCCGGATTGCGATTGCCAGCGTCATCATTCGATGGCGTGTCGAGTTTAGAAATAATTAAAAAAATATTATCGCAAGTCAAGTGTGCAGGACGGCACTCGATTCGGCTCGTAATTAACTTTTCAGCTCTTTTGGCCGGTTTTGGCTGTCCTTTTTTTGCATTCGTGGTGGTGGCCTGGGCGTGGGTGATGCATGGCAATTATGACGTAATTATGACGCTGGTCATATGCAAATGAGCATTCGACGCGCTGGGGTCGTCCTGTGACTTTTAATTGCTCTTGTGCGAGTCGATGGGTCACTTCCGTTTGCTGGGGCGGGGGCTGCCAGGACGTGTGTGTGTGTGTGCGGCTGCCAGGAGGCCAGGGGGCCAGGGGGCCAGGAGGCACGGAGGCGGACATTATGGCCCACAGCTCGGTTGGCCACTTTGGTTTCGTATTGACAGCTGAGTCGAAACGTTTAAAGTGTCAAATTTAAAATGCTCAGCTAATTGCACTCGACGTCCGGACACCGGACTAAACAACGGTCCAAATTTGTTGCACTTAATGAGAAAATGTACGAAACATTTGAGCACAATTACCGAGCAATTTAAGTTAAATGAACTGTTTCAGATTCTGCCTTGCCTTCCTTTTTATTTTTTCGCCGCTGTCCTAAATTATTTATAAGGCCCGGACAAGTGCACAGACGCCGCTGATGAGGCCGTAAAAAGTGTAGGCAAAAGGAAGGCACAAGCTCGGAATAAATAAAACGGAAACGTTAAGAGACAGCTAACCGGATTAGCGTGATTATGTTTATATATTCTGTACGTTTTGGCAGAATGATTACTTCATTAGCCCTTGGAACGGTCGCTTATTTCGGAAAAATATGACAAGCCCTGGTGCGATAATCTATTATAATGTTGCTTGCTTTAAAATTCACTCTTTCTCCCTTTCAGTTTGTAAACTTTTAAGTAGTATTCACTAATATTTATCAGTTGAAACTTCGCATTATATCCCTTTCGAAAACTTGGCAAGTTGGTCAATAAAAACCTTTTCGCAGCTTCGGCCAGAACTTTTTCTCGCCTTTCTCCGATAGAATCAATAAGTAGGATTAGTCATTTTTTGTCCTAATGATACCTATCTTTGTATATAACTACATATATCAGATGTATAATTATATGAGTATCAAAAAACCAGTCTCTCCCTTAGTTATCCTTACAGTTAACTTTTTCAATGGGATTATTTTTCCCTCCTTTTCAAAAAACACATAAATTTAAGCTTGAGGGAAACTTTTGCTTTCTGTTTTGTTTCAGTTGGCTTCGCAAAGTTTATTATATAGTAATCATACCTCGTGGAACATAAATATATGCACAAGTGTAGGCTGTGTGTAAAGAGGATAAGTGGGAGGACTCAAAACCAACTGGCTGCCGAGTTGGGAAAGTGGCTTTGGGGCTAGTTTTCATTGCTGGCACTTGATGGCAGTTTTATTGATTTGTTGTTGCAAACTTTTCCTTTAACATGGCTCGAATTTATGGTCCCAACATCAACAAACAATGCCCGCTACAGGGTCCGCCCCAGCGATTGTCCCGCCCTCCGAGGCCGCCAAAAAAAATTTGCATTCGCCCAAGTCAAGGCTGCTGTAGTTTTTCCTCTCTATTTCCCATCCTCGTCTTTTTGTGCTTTGTAATTTTCATTTTGTTATTCCCATTTTGTTTATGGCGGGCACCACAGGAATGTTGACCACCGAATTTAAACAGCATACGGCCATTTACTTTCTGGCTCTTTGAAATTCACCGCCCTACCATCTCGCACCACAAAGACCTCAGCCTGAGATCCCCTCTGCATATAATGTCCATATATTCCCATTCATATTTTCTGTTTTTTGCGTTTTGTAATGGGCGGCCAAGACAAAAAACATTAGCATAAGCGCTTGTGAAGCAATTCTCCACAGAGTACTCTGGCCGAAAAAAAACAAACGATTCAGGAAAGTGCTGGGAAAGCGAAGCGGCACGCGTCAAGACCGCACGCGCTAATTAAAAGAAATAACCAAACAAAAAACTATGAAAACAAAGGGGCGTGCGCTGAAAAGCGAGCACTGTTTTCCAGCAGAAATTACTCATACGCCTCGTGGTGCGTGTGCGAGCCCCAGTGCGCCTGGCTGGCAAATTGTTTTTAATTAAATTTTATGACCTTAAACTTTAGTCAACAGCCTGAAAATCAAGGAGTTCCCTCCTGCCGCCTTGATACGACTGCTCATTATATTATAAATAGAAAGCAATTAGATTTGTTTACCGCTGAAAATTATAAAAAAGCAAAAGGCTAAACAATGGATGAATTTTGACAAAGACCTCTGTTCGCTATTCAAGTTCAATTTGACTAAAGTGTTGGCACTGGCCGGTGGCCACTCCAAGTGGTACAAAGGAAATGGAAAAGTCAATATGAGGCAGCCATCGAAGCGTTAACGGTGACAGACAAGGACGAGATCCGGAGCAGCAGCCCAAGCCCTTGGCCAGCTTCATTTAACTTTCACTCGGTCCACAAGCACACACACATCCGCTCACTTTCACATCCACTTTCCACTTTCACATTGTCCTGGCAGCAACTATTGCAATAAATGTGAAGGCCATAAATGGCTCAGCCGCAAAATGTCACGTGTTCAGCGCGTTGGCGTTGGCTTCCTGGCTAATGCAGCAAAATCAGAGCTCGGGTCAGGATTAAAGAGGCCAGAACAGGTCGAAATACATACAGTCTGACTTCCATAAATCATTTTATTTCGTGCAAGAACCGATTTGGCTTATGAAGTTGAAAGTTTTTCCATTTCTGTTTCTCACTTTTTAGTTATGTAAGATTTTGTAATCGTAACCCTAAAGGGTAATGGTTACTGATTTTATTGAAGGACACCCTTTTATTTATATAAATGAAGAATTTTTTTCCAAGGCCATCATGACTTCATGTCCATTTATTTGAAGCCATTTAAAAAAATTGTTAGGTGCAGGAAATTGGAAATATAGAAGTTGGACTGTAGAAGGACTGTTTTTTTGTGGTCATCCTTTGGCCTTAGAGCTGTTCATTTCGCCCAAGCCAACAGCCTTTGGCCGTCCGTCCGACAATGAGTTGTCCTGGTTGCTACCGGTTCTCCCAGCTTTTTAATCTGTTTCCCTTTTCCGGGCTGATTTCGTTATGTATTTTTTGTGGAGCTGTTGCCAGGCGAACGCCTCGTCGGGAACTTATAAAAAATGTAGGCCAGGGCGCCGCCAAGTGGCCCAAGTTCAGTGCTGCTGCCAGGGGCAATTGGGCAACGCATTATGTCGTAGATTATGGCTTATGCATTATTTATGTGGGTCAGTCAGTCCGAGGATGAGCGGCGAAACGACCTTTAATTGGATCGCAAGTGGGCCTTAATGTGCAGTCCGCTGGGCCGCGTCCTTCCAGCGGCTATTTTTAAGGACACCCACTCGAACACTTCATCCGCAGCCTTCATCGGCAGGACCCGGCGGACGAAAAGTAATTTATCCCCGTGTAATTCTGGATTAATGTTCACGCCGGAGTTCACTAAAATTTAATTCTTTACACTGATTACTCCCTTAAAGCGAGCCGGAATTAATTCCGCCCCAGCTAATTTATTCAGAGTTAACTCTGTTCGCAGTGAATTTTTGCGAAATGGAAAGGCATTTTCTATGCGGAATGCACACACAACTTGCCGAAAGCTGTTGCCACTCGGGGCCTGAATATGTTTAACCCTTTGTGGGATGAAAAATATAAAAAGTATTTAAATTATTAAAACTATACGAAACATTATCTGTAGAATTTATAAATTGAATAATGGTAAAAAAGAGTAAATTCAATGTTGCTACAAATTTTTTACCTTTATGAAATTTATTATCTGAAAAAAATAGGGAAAATAAAAGGAGTTATTCCAACTGACGAAAAATATTTATTGACGAACATCAATAAAAACAGAAATAAACGGATCTTTAAAAAGGGTTTTAAACAGAACTCAGTTTAGTGACCATTCTCTTGTAATTAGCTCTTTAAATTTGCTGAACAAGTTTAAGCTGAACAAGCGTGGCCCCAAAATGGGTTAAGTTGCAACTACAACATCTGGCACAATGCCAAGGTAAAATAGCTGGCTTGCTTTTGAGAGAGAAAAGTGGGCTAGTGGGTTGGTGGACTAGTGAGCTGGTGGGCTGGTGACGTGGCCTAATGGAATTGAGAAAGGCTTGCATTACAAAGGCTAACAAACAACGAGAGTTCCACGCATATTAACACAGTTTCCTGCACACGCCCAAAAGGAACCGAAAGAGAGAAGGACTTGAAAGGACAAGGGAGACAGAGCTAGCGTTTTACTCAATGAATCATGGACAACAGCTGATTTATATTTTCGCAAGAGCCAAGAACACAAATACCAAGACAAACAGAGGGACCCGGACTGGGGCTGTGTGCGTGTGTTGGCAGCGATTGGTGTCCTTGAAACTGTTCAAGTACGCTCGACAAGTGCACCGAGTGTCTCATTGTGCATTTCCCTGTGCGAGTGCCAGTGCTAGTGCTAGTGCGAGTGTGTGTGTGCGAAGGCCACTGCCAGTGGCAGCGGCAAGGCAATGCCATTAGGACCTGGCCAAAACGGAACGGAACGGAACTGGGCGAACGAACGGACAAGGCAGACGGCGGCGGTCCTTGGCTAACCGAAGCCAGGTCCCGGTTGAATGGGCAGGAAAACAAAAGTCCGAGCCACCGGGCCCCTGCAGATAATTGACAACGAGCTGCTGAAAATCAATTGAGTGACTTTGCATGTACGACTTTAACCCGGAGCGGACCCGGGCAACTCGCCATTGTTGTTGCCATTGTGGTTGCGGCGGTTTTGTGGGCGGTGGGTGGTCGGTTTGGCGTTTTTTGCTGGCTGTGGCGGCGACTGCTTGGGGGCACTAATCAGTGTTGACAGTTTCTTAAAATGTTTCCCCGCAAAACTAAACTTCTCACTTTGCCCAAACATTTGTTTAATGTTAGGTGTCTTGATGGTGCATCTTGAGGGGATGCTTGGAATGTCATAGTTATTTATAAATAAATAATCGATTTGTTGGCCAAGGGTCATGTTTTGTTGGACATTTTCTGAAAACCTGTTTAATTTGAAAGTATGCATAGTAGTATCATATTGCAGTAGTATGCAAAGTGCATTGCAGACTATGTAGCTTTCACAAAGCTCGAATGCCAAAAGGACATACTACATATCCTCATAAACTGAGAAAGTGAAAAGGTATGTAAACCAATTTGTATTTATTTATGGACAGTTGTTTTTCATTTACTACTTATATATTCTGCCTTTAGTTATCTCGCAATTTGATGGGTACTTAGTCACAAAGAAAACAATACTTTAAATAGAGCTTCTAAACAGACCCGATGTATCAAGCCAATTGCTGATTTGTCAGAACTGGTATTGGTGCTTGGGGGCCATTGTTCTCCAGCCAATACATTGCTACAAAGACACAAAGAAAAGCTGGCTAAAAGTGTATAAAATCCCTTCGTAAATATCGCTGGCATCTTGCGTGCCCCTCCACAGGACTGAGATCCTGTATTTACCCCGCACCGCCCGCTGCGGTTTTGTGGCTCACAGCTGGCTGGCTTCACTTAACCAGCGGGGTATTGGCTCAAGCCCTGGCTCAGAATAAGTCCCAGACTCCGGCACGCTGCAGCACAGGTGTTTCTGTGTCCCGGACTCCGGACTCAGGACTCCGGTTTCTGATGTGGCCAGGTGTGGGCGTGGGAATCCATTGTTTGGCGCCGTGGGCTGTGGGGTAAACAAACCGGGCCAGAACCGAAGACAACAAGCGCAGGCGGCGTGTCGCCTGCTCTCTTTGCTGTTTGATTAACGTTTTAACGATTTGCGCAAACAATTGCGGCAGCAACAGCAATCACTAACAAGCGGCAACATATACGCGGATTACCACTTGCGGCACACGAGGCTACATGGCTGCATGTGGGGAATTGTGTTTCTGTTTTTTAAAGTTGTCTTGAAAATGTTCTCGTGTTATTATTCCTTCTGCTGGCAAAGCAATTTTCGACATCAGCTCAACCCCATGGGATAAAATTGTTTCTCATTTCGTTTGTGCGAAATGAAATATATTTGTAATGTTTCTATGAACACTTCATTTTGCTGATTTACACCATCAAGTTGATGTAAATTGAATTAAGTTCAAGGTTCAAGCCTTAGCCTGATATCTGATATACATACAACAATGGTTCGCCTAGAAATTGTCTGCTACAGATTTTAATTGTGCAAATTAATTCATCGTCTGTTCCACATGAAATCGATTCCAATCTTCTATCAAGAATTTCAAGCATCAGATGTCAATTTTATTTGGCCAAATTTGATGCATTTAATAAAAGTTAAACTTTACAGCACCCCATTCAAGTCCATGGCCTTGAAACGCTTAAGAAAACTACAAGTTTCAAGAGCTAATCTTCAAGGGGGCATTGCAGCTTATTTTTCCTCGTCAAGGATCGGAGCAAACAGCAGGATTACTGGCAATCAATAGTGGCTTCATTACGCCAGAGTCTATTTGCTAAGCGTACTCAGTTAGCTAACTGGCTTCGAGTTGGTTTCTTTGCATATCCTGAATCAAAGGGGATCGAAGGATAGGCCCATGGGGGAGGAGAATTCGAAGAGGGAGCATCGGGCTGCACTTTGGCTTATTGCCTACGCGCACTTCGCCGTCATTTCAGCCATTCCAGCCATTGTTGACTTGTTTGCAAATTGGTTTCACCAAGCAGAATTCTTCGAACCATGTCCTTCGGCATTGGCATCGGCATCGCGACTCCTTCTGTCGCTGGCAACCTCGATGGCAGCCTTCATTTCAAATTACTTCGTTGCGTAAATTAGGCAGCCACACAGAACTTTATACTTTATAGAATGTGTGAGTCTTCTGTTTCGGCTTTCTGTACAACAAGATATTTTTCCAGTGTATCTCAGCGAGGTTCTTTTTATTTTCCATTTTTGTTGACATTCCGCCATGTACCCTCGCGTGTATAGCATTGCAAATGTATGTATATTTTTCATCTTCTTTGTAGTACAAAATTTGATTTTGGTTTTGTTGAACGCGGCTAATTTCATTTTGTCAGGCCTCGACCCGACTCGACCCGGTCCTCGTTGGCGCCTCGACCCCAGGCAGGACTGCCTGCCTGCCTCCCTCACCCACCGCCCCCTAATGTGCCCCCCTAATGCTGACTGATGTGGCAGGCCTAATTTCATTAAAACCAGTGGAAAAAAAGAGCGAGAAGAAAAAAGTCTAATGAAATGTTTAACAGATTTTTCGGTGGAGACAAAGGAAAGAGCCTAAAACAAGTAGCACTGGCAACCCGGCTCATTTTTAACTTTTCCAGCGCTTTATTTAACTTTAACCTTTTTTATGAGCACTGTGTGTATATGTGTGTGTGTTAGCTCCTTAATTAGAAGCCATTTTCACTGGCAGCACTCAACCTCCGGCACGACCTTCGTTCCTGCTAACCGAAAAAGAAAGAAAGAACGCGAAGAGCCTGAAAGCCTAATGAGCCTGTGCCTGATTCGGATTCTGATTCTAATTTTGATGTTGATGCTGATTCCTTCGGCGGTTCTCGCCCCGTCGCTGTTAAACATAATCAGGGTTCAATAAACACACAGCCGAAGCTGGGACAGGGGCCGGAGCTGGGGCTGGGCTGGAAATGCAAATCAACAGCTTAAAATTTAATTTAGGCGTTAGCAGTGTAAATAAGCCGGGGCGCCCCGCGTTGTGTACTTAGGAGGCGCTCGCCGGAGTGACCATTTATGATTTCGGCCTGGTCCCAAATTCAATTCCGAACATTTGGTTAACTTTGTTAAAAAGTCGAAATTAAAATAACGCAAAAAAGTCGCCGGCTAGCTCGGAACAAAGGCAAAAATGTTAGGCGGGGAGGGGAGGAGGGGAAAAAAGTCAAGAAGCGCGTTGACCGCATTGAGGTTTCCCCCGCAACTCCCGAAACTAACTTGAAGTTGCGTATCCGCCGCGTGTTACAAAATAAATTGAAAGAAGAGCACCTCACAACCTGCTCTCTCGCTCAGCCAGTCGTTTTTCTTTATTTTCGTGCTCCTGCGAGTGTTTTTCTGGCCGAGACGTACAAATTGCAGGGCTCAAAGGGAAGTTGATGAGTTCGCGAAGTTGGTTATAAATTTCGCTGAAGAATGATTTCATTTCGGGTGCCTGGCGTCGGCGACACGTTAATCTGCAGCGACTCTGGCAGCTCCCAAAGGGCGCGTCCCGGCTCTATTGAACCCCCATATATAAAATCAATAATAGCATAAATAATATACGTGTAGAAAAATGGGGGAAAAAAATGGGAGGAAAACGCCCGAGAGACAAAGGCCTAGGCCCATGGGCCGGGCGAAGGACCCGGGCAAAAGGAGAGTCCTCCCGACACATGCCTGACACAACACAAAAACGAGACCTAAACCAAAAAAATATTACAGGGATACAGCCCTAGAGAGAACGAACAAGAGAGAGAGAGAGGGGTATAGGGAACCCGAAAGAGACGGGGCCAGGCAGGACCTCTAACTAGCACACAAAGGGCTTTCTCAATGGTTTCTAAAGTTGCAGGCTGCGAAGACAAAAACGGGTATATCGGGTAGTAGCTTTTGGGGAGATGGGTGGTGGGCTGGTAGGGTAGAGCCAGTAGGGCGAGTGCAAAGTAAACATGTCGAATGAAGGATACTTAAGCTGCTCTGCGAACGAGGGGCGACCCAAAAGTTGACTCTTTCGCTCGCTAAGTGACTTTGAACTGGCTCTCGGCTATTTTTCAAACAAATTGTTTTCCTTTGGCCCTAATATGCACACAATCCTCTTACAGACATTTGCTCCTCGGAGTTGGAAGTTTCTGTTTCTCTGAAAGGGTTTCGGGTGGTAAGCTCTCTATTGACATGCCACAAATTTTTAATTTGCATTCGCAGTGGGGGCACAAGTACTAACTCTTTATTTGACAAGTGAAATTAGTATACCATGGCAAGGCTAAAATGAAAGAGGTATAACATTTAGGGAATATCTCAGTAAGACCTCGCCCTCCACTTTGTCTTTGACATTGCCGCATTACAATATTATAAACACTAATCCATTCCCTAAAAGCGAAACACACATGTAACAATTTCGGGGATGCCTTGTGGCGCAAGCTCACATCCTCAGACTCACAAGGGTGTGCCAGGACCCACACCCACAGCTGTCTCCGGATGTCGAGCGCCACTTAATGACATAAACACTGCCACTGGCCGTTTCTCCTCCTGAGTTATGGCATCTCGGGGCCTCAACTCCGGCGGAAGTTGTCCTAATGAGAAAACCGTTGAGCCGCCAATCCGCCATTGTCGCCCCAGCTCACGAAAACCACAGGAAGGTTTGGGAGCTAAGGATTCTGGGGAAAATCGGGAAAGCGATACAAGAGCAAAGAACGAGAACGATGAGAATCCCCAGCACTAATATTATTAATTTGCAACTTTTGTTGTTTGAAGCGGCGGCAGCTAGGGCAAAGTCAAAGGCAAATATCATTCGTGGCATTTAGTGGGCAATAAAATACGGCTAAAAGGAAAAGTGGGAATTGCACGGGGAATGGGAATTTCCACTTCCATTTCCAGCCGAGTGCTCGGGGGAAATGCGAAACTGATTTAAATGCTTTCTTAAGCGTGTTTCCGGCTACGGTTGTAAATATTTGCTCAACTGATTGCACAGAGGACCGAGAGTGGAGTCGAAACACTTTTTCCAATTAAGTCCTTGCTGCTTTTCCAGATTGATTTTTGTGGTTGCTTTATTTTTGCCCTGTTATTCCCAAAAATGAGTCAGCTTTTCGTCGATTTCTGACTCTGTCTCTGGCTCTGTTTTGTGGGCTGTCGCTGTGTGTGACATGTTTTTATTAAACTTTTCATTGATTGAGCAGCAAATGGTGTGCAATATGAAATACAAGACTTGTGGTCAGCCGAATGGAATTCCAGTTAAGCAAAAACTTTCATCAGAGTGCGAACAATTTGCGGTTAATAAAAGCCATTAAAAACGATTCAAACGATGTATTTTAATAATTGGAGGGACTCGTTTACATGACACTGTCTAATTCCCTAATTAAATTTCCAATCAGAGCCGACTAAAGTGTTCGCAGCACACAAGATACCCAGGATATCATTATGCCAGCCATGAATTTGATTAGCTTATGGCTAAATCCGAGCAGACACGCCAATCGGAATGGCAACAAGAACAGCAACAATGTTCCAGCCCGGCCCGGCCGCTTTCTATGCGAAAGGCAAACAAAAATGCCTCAAGACATTCATTCTATTTATCATTTATCCAGCAATTTATCGAAAGACATTCGAGATGCCGTGGAGGCGTCGAGAGGGGTTCGATGAGATATTACTGGAATAAATGGAGGCATTTACATTTAAAACATTTATGCGTAAATATTTGCCAGCTTTAAGGGCATTAGCCGTTTTGGCCAGGAAGGGCGGCCATGGGGAGTCCCAGGACATATTGTCTTTCATTGGGGAGTGGGAAGCTGTCGGTCTGCCAGCCTGTCCCCAGAATCGCTCTGAATTTGAAACCATTCGAAAGTTTCCAGCAAATAAAACATCGCAACACGAAGCACACGCATGTATGACTAAACAATCCAGAACTCGACTCTATTAGTTGAATTCAAACTTTTTCGAGCGTAACTTGAAAAGTTTCAATTTGTGCATGACAATCTCCGTCTGACTGTCTGTCTGTCAGTCCAACTTTCCACTGTCTCAATCCAGCTGCATGTCTAGGATGCTGCATGTTAGGAATGCATGTCTTTCCGACACACTTGGGAAAACCAAGGTTTATTATAAATTCAAAAAATACTAGGACTTTGTGGAACAAGCTGCTGAAAGTGAAAAATAATCCACTTCAGACAATATCATTCATTTGAATTTTTAAGCAGAGTGGCGTTCCTGTTTGAAAGCAATAAAGTCTTATTAAAATAAAGTCTTTTGACAAGTGCAGATACACATAGTTTGCAAACTTGGCAATAAAGTTCTAGCCCTCCCCGAAGAATCCTAAATTATCGTGGCAAAGGTAGCTAAAGTTTTCGGGCTTTTGCTAAATTTGATTTGAAAAGAGGACCTCTAGTATTTCAATTAAATACAGGTGCACTCGTAGGTGCAAATTTGAAGGCAGGAAAATCGATAGACAAAGTCAGCTTGTAGTTGAAATTGGCGAATGCAAAAGAAAAAGGCGAAAGGATGGCGCCCCGAAAGGTGAGAGTGTCACATTATTGGAGGGTGTAGGATGCGGGGCCTGGATCTCCGTCTAAGGCCGCTGTAAAGCGAATCATGTGGCAAATGCCAAATGCTCTGACCCAGCGGCCCCAATGGCCCCCGGGAATCCTGATCCTGGCCTCTCTCACAGTCCTTCCATACACACTGTGGCCTGGGCTGCAAGAACTAACGAGGGGAAATGGCAAAAATGCAATGAAAAATTGTTTGCTGAGCAACTAAAATGGGAAACTGCATTTTTCACTTGGGACCCAATAAACTGAGGAAGGGCAGCTCCTTGCTCACAAGGTTTTTCAACTTTTGAAGGTAACTGAAATATAAAATTCCTTTTAAGACAAAAGTATGTGAAAGTTGTTCAAAGTAATTTATACTGTGCTTCTTTTATTTTAATAGAAAATATTTAACGAATTTTTGAGGAAAGGGCTTAAAAGTACACTACTTATGATTCATTATTATATTTTTTTGAAGAATTAAGCCTAATTAATATATTATTATTTATTATTTATATATGAACTATGTTTAAACATTTAATAAGCTTTATTTATAAAAGTTGAATTATTTAACTATCAAGCTAAAAGTTCCAAGTACTTAACCTCTAAAACAACATCCTTAAGATGTAAAAATCAGGGCCTAATGAAATCTAAACCACTGTTCATTGTGAGATTTGTATCATTAGAGGCCCAGACAAGCCAGGACATTCCTGGCAGCTGGCTATTCTAAGTTGGCCCTGCCGACGGCGGGCAGTGTACATATTTAAAGTGTCAGACGGGTAACGTTCTTAACTTTATTAAAAAGCCAGCAAAGGCCAGACGGAGATTGGTAGTGAGTGTTGCAGGAGCAAGGAAAGGGGCAGTTGGTGGCTGGGAGGTTAGGTTAGGGAGGTTAGGTTCGGGTTGTTCCGGGTGACCCCCAGTGCCGTTCAACTAGACACCGTTTTCCAGTTTACGTAACCACTAAAAATGGCGCTCAATGTGTTTCCCGTTTTGCTGTGAGTTCCGTTGGACTGTTTGTGTTTGTGTGAGAGTTCTGGTGTTTCTGTGTGCGCTTTTTTGTGTCTGGCTGTTTCTTTTTGTGTTTCTGTTTCACGTGCTGCGCCTGCAAGTAGGCAACAGAACTTTTTATTGTTTGCTTACTTGCTCAACACGCGCCGTCCATCCGCCGCGCCGCTTCTACTCCTGCTGATGATGTTCGCCTACGGATGAGGGGGCGTGGCGGCGGCAGGATGGGGCCGCGAGCCGCGACTCCTTCATTGTCCTTCTTGATTTGCCTTCTGGTGTCGCTCAAAATGGGCAGGGGGCGTGTTTGCCGCACAAAATAAAGAAACTTTTCCCGTTTGTTGTTGCTTTTATCGCAGTTTATTGTTAATTTTTGTTCTACTTGTTGTTCCTGCTATTGTAGTTGTTGTTGTTGTTGTTGTTGATAACAGTCCAAACTTTTAACACGCGCGGTTCGTAATTTTTTAATGTGTATGGTGTTGTGTTGTTTGGCTTTTTGCTTCTTCTATTTTTAATTTGTCATTAGCTTGAATGTTTCTAAATTTATATTACTATGGCAAAAGCTACAAACAAGAAAACATGGAAAGAGAACCAAAATCGATTTGTTAAAAAGGAATTTCTTTTTGATTTCTTTTTGTACCCCCACTCCCGGCCAAGTCACCAGCACGTACGAGCCAGAAAAGTCGGCCTATTGCCTGCGGCGGACACACATAAATGGAGATTCCTTATTGTATCGGTTTTTTTGGAGTGCCGCAGAATGGAAACACGCACACGCGAGCTGCGACTGCCCAGCCGGTCTTTTTGTTCGGGTAATTTTAACAGTTAGAGAGCCAACACTTGAGACGGCTTACAAGTCGCAGGAACAACTGTCACAGGCACTTTCAACTTTCTACCACTGACGCTGACAAGTGGCCACAGGTTCCGAATGGCTTTCGTTGCGGTTCCTCTGTTTACTGCTCGCCAGCAGAATGTTTATCTTTTAGCTGCCGAGAGGCGGTGAGCTCGAGGCGGAGCTCTTGCTCTGGAAACTGGCCACCGACTGAACGTGGCCAAGAAGTCGAGGAAGTCCTTTGGCGGCATATCAACACAGGCTGCGGCGAATTGGCCAGCAGAGAGCGTGAAGAGCTTCTGCGCAGTGGCTTTTTGGCGGGAAACAGGCCATTCGAATCCTGCCCAGGGTTGCAAGGAAAAGGAGTGGATAGGATTGTAAAATGATGACTGAAAATGCTTAATTTAAACAGTATGATTAGAGATACATTATCTATTTAGTATATATATTTGTTCAATATCTTCATCTCTCTGGAAATCCTTTAAAAATAGCTACTACTATTGCACTACTGCTACTACTTCTCGAAGCAACTCTGTGACAGCCAGGCCCAGAACAGCTGATGGGACTCGAAACCCCATTCCCAAGCCCCCCCAATCCCCATTGTGCCAATGCCACCCCCTGTGGGAAATAGCTGACTGCCGAATTTGCCGCACAAAAAAGGAAAGGAAGGCCCTCAAGGCACTCGACAACTATGGAGCTCCAACCCCCTGGCCGCCTGCAAGGGCGTCAATATTTGCATTTGTAATAAAAATATTTTGATGCCAGCCAGTCGGGGAAAACGCGTGCGTAAATCTAAAAAAGATTTGTTATTTCAGCGCGTGTTCATGTCGTGCAAATCAGACAGCACTAACAACAGCAACAATACGAACAACAAAGGGGCGGGCCAACACAACATGCACAACAGCAACATCGGGAGCAACAACATCAGCTGACGATAGCAATGCCGCCAGTGTCTGTGCCTGTGTCTGTGCACATGTCAAAGTTATTAAAATTTCATAAAAAATACGAAGGACCGAATTTGATTTCTCGATTGTTGTGTCACCAACAGCAGTCGTGTGCTTGTGTGTGCCAGATATTTAAGTGACGCCCTGATTGACGGCCTGCCTGATAAGGTGCAGGACTTGTCTTCATTTTAAATATTGAAATGCTGTTGCTGTTGCTGTTGCTGTGGCTGCTGCTTCTGCTGCTGCTGCTGATGAGCAATGAGGCAATAAAGCAATGAGGCAAGCAAGACCAAAAGCATCTTTGCCCTCTGATAGGGGCCAAAGGGGGCGTGTCTATCACTTGTCACGGCCAAATTGGCGGGAGCCTTATGAGCGATGATTGCCGGGATGGCATCCCTGCATCACTCACTTAGTTTTGCGGAAGATGGGTGCAATCTAGGACTCCTCTGACTTTGATGAATTAAGTTTGATTTTGATTCGTATTTATTATACGTAAAAGCTTGCTTTAAAGACCAATTTAAAATATTTTTAGATACCCGGCCATTTCTGATTCTTAGTTCCTTATTAAATAGATTCTATAGGCAAGAAAGTAATTGTAAAAGAAGGACATGGGAAGATTCCAATTGGCAATATGGATTCTTTTCGCTGTGTTACAATTTGAAATTCTAAGCAATTTTCGACTGATATCGAAATCCCCTTCGATCCGTGGCAAATATGGAATTACTCTAATGAATCTTTTTAATTTAATTTAAGAGCGATGATTTTTAAAGAGCCAAGAATGGGGAATAGGTAATAAAGTTAATAGGTCTACCAAGTAAAAAGAGAGATTACATACATTTTGGAAACAATGCAGATTATATCTTTATATTAGGTATAAGGAATTTGCCTAACTCCTCTTGGTAGCTAATTTAAAGCTCAAATTTTACTCAAATAATATAATCATTTTTACTTAATGTATTTATCTTAAAAATTGCAAATAACTATAAATATTCTTCAATGATTTTCAAGCTCCTAATATGCCCCGTGCTACAGGATACTGCATTGACCCGTGTCATCCTAAATATTAACTTGTGAGCACCTTTTGCCAGTAGGAGTTAAATATCGCCCATAAGCTCCATTTCTACAAGAATCTTCCACGTTTTCACAGATGCCAGGCCCCCATAAATTGTAGTAGATATATGAAGTAGAACTATAATGCTTCTTAAGACATGTTAATTTTTTATTCAGGGTATACATATTCAATTTTATAATAATTTCGGGAGGGAAGCTCTTCAAAATCCAGAATCTGTTAAAAATATGTCTGATAAATTAATTTTGAATTTCTACTTTCTCAGCCTTGGCTTTTCGAGTACTATCGTCTAGCATTAAAAGCAGGTATTAAAATTGTTGGCTCATTTTCGAAAATTGTATCAATTACATACGGAGAATAACCCATAAATCATTAAATACATCTTCCAATTGTGCCTCCTTCAGTGAGTCAGGCTTATATGGAAAGTCGAATACCACCTGCTAGAAAATAAAACCTTTTGCAAACAGGTGCAAGAGAGAGTTTTTGTTTAGTTATTTAAAGCATTTCAACCTGCTCTGTAGCAGGTCCTATGATAAATTACTTTTCCGAAAGTAAGGACGAATGCCTCAAAGGATGGGGGCAAGTCTATATCATTGCCATGGCGCCGGTTAAATTACACACGCATTTGCCAAATAAAAATCACTCATTCGACGCGTGTTCCAGCCACGAAGCCTTCGTTGCCACGGGGCTTTCGAGTAAATTTTGTAATTTGTCAGCCAAGTCGGGAGACTTGACAGTTATTTAGAAGTTTACAACTGTCGCCGGCAGTAATCAGCTTTACTTTTGTTCCGATAATATTCCGTTAATGTACTTGGCCACGTCCCTTCCGAGTAATTGAAGTCTCCATCGAGTTTGTTTACTTTGGGTTTTAGGTCCACAGCAACTTTTGCCCCCGGGGTCAACATTGGGTTAGAAAATAAAAGAAGTTCATTTGGCTATATTTGTAGTTGATTTTTGGTTTAATTTTATTTTGCTTTGCTTTCTGCATGTTTTCAAACTCAAAGTTCGTTATGTTACTTTATAATACATTTGAATTTCGTATTCACTTAGTTAGTAGCATAGTTTGCCGTTTATGTGTTCTGCATGTCAGTTTAGCTTAATGCTAGAATCCTATTTTGTTTTGCATAGAAAATTGCACAGCAAAACAGAAAACAATGTAACCAAAAGTTCAGTTGTCAGTAGTAATAAATAACTCACACACGCTCTCGTTTGCGCAGACATTTCAATATATTGTACAAGTATAAATTACGTACACAATTATTAGTTTAGCTAGACGCTGTTTATAAAAATATAACAAGTTTTAGGGGGTTCTGGTTTGCGGTTTTCGAATATCTGTTTTCAATTTATTCCTTCTGTGTCATCTTTTTAAGGAAAGTCATACAATAAATACTTACTATATATGCAACGTTTATATAGACATCTATTTATACACTCTTTATATAGTACATTATGAGCTTTGGCTCTTAATCTGTCTCCGCCACTCCTGACAATAGTTTTGGATTATAATTTAATTTTTGTTTTTTTCGGACTAGCATGGAAAATCGGCATTAAGTTCGCATGGAACAGTGGCTGCTATTTCATTTTAATTTTGTTCCAGGAATTAAACTCGCTCTTGTTGCTGGTTCTACTTGACAAATGTTCTTGAGTTTCTGGCTGCCTTTGCGAATTTGCGGGTAAATCATAAATTGGTTAGTTTCGCAAAACTGTTGCTATGTTGCTACCATTTCATGGAGTCCTTACTTATTTATACAAAGTACCTACACAAAATGCTTTGTGCGCATAATTTGCTTTATTTTCCCCATTTGCATTTCATAGTCGTGGAAGTTCTGGGGCGTTCCGGCTGGATTCTCATTGTCGTGGCATATTGAACACGGTTCACGGCTCTTTCTGCTGTACTTGGGCCGCAATTGCTGGAATCAAGTTGCTGACTTCTGAAGCAGTTCTCAAGCCTTGCCCTCACAGGCTACACAGTCAACTTAATTCCAGGAACTGCAACGCAATTGCCTTTTGTTGGTAGCACTGACACACCCATATCCACACCCACACACTTGAACACTTCGATTCGACACTAAACACGTTGGAACGGAAACGGATACGGAAATGGAAACGCACTACACATACTCGTAATTTGGTTACTCTGATATCGATGCACTTGAACTATATGCTGGTTAATTTAATTCGACTTTAGGTTTTAGACTCCGACTCCGACCGCCTCCAGAGACGTCTGGATCGTATATATATTGATTTGACTATATATTTCGCTATATACTTTGTTTAAATTTAATTTACGTTTTTGAGCATTTTTCATTTATGCGATTGTCGATCAAATAACAATTTTTTATATATTTTGGTTTTGGGTTAGCTTTGCTTTAGCATCCATGAATTGTTGTTGTATTCTTTTTGTTTCTAGGTTGCTCGGAATTTTTAATTGCCGTGTTGCAGTGTGTGCAATGCTTTTTTCGCGCTGGGAAAATCTCTATTTTTCGGGGGTATTTTCTGGTCTTCTCTCGGGGGCTTCTATAATTTGCGGTCACTTAATTGGCACAGTTTTAGCTTTAGCTCTTTTGGTTGGCTTTTCGTTTTCGTTTGTTTTGCGAATCCCTATTTACACGCATAGCTCAGTGAGTTGCAGTGATTGCCATTTTAATTATGTATATTTTTTGTTCATTTTTTTTTTCATTATTTTTTTGCTTTTTGCGATCAAAATGCTTTACAATTTTCCGCTTGGCATACATGTAGAAATGAGTTTACAACCTGTGCTTAATTTAGTCGTACAAAAATACTCAGTATTTACAACACGAAAGCATAAATAAATAATTACATTCTAGGGGCCTGTTCTTAGCTCGGCTCGAAAGCGTGAACTGAAATTAAAAACGTGAATAAAGCTTATAAAACAGAAAAACGGAAATAATAATGAAACAAAACAAGTGCAGCGGGGCACGCTCCAGCGATTGATTGATTAATGTCAACATTACGAGTAAATCAGCCGACGCATGAGCCGGCATATTAATTTTACAAATTAATGGAACATTTTAATTGCATTAAATTGATTCCCCTCCCGGCTCCCGGCTCCAGGCTCCCCGCCCACGGCTCCCTCATCCATTTACACATGACTCGAGGCCGTCGAGGCGGCGGCGTTGTTGTTCTTGTTCCATTTGTTGATGTACTCCATGGGTATTTCGATTTGTATCTCCTGCACATCGTCGCCATCGAGATTCGATTTATTGCTCTTGCCGGCTGCTGTCGTCGTTGTGGACGCCGACCCGCCTCCAGTGCCGCCTGCCTGGGAGCACCCGGTGACCCCCAGTCGGGCCGGGGTGTCTCCTCCGGCCGCCAGACGCTGCCTCTGCTGGGCAATCGGCGTCAGCAGCGCCTCGTCCCTGTATTATAAGTTGTCGACCATCTGCGACTGGCGGCGGTGCGAGGGGGTGGTCGAGTTCAGATAGCTCTCCGAGTAGACGCTCTTGGCCCGCTGGTCGTAGCGCAGGCTGGAGCGTCGGATGTCGATGTCCAGGGGCAGGTGGCGGTCCTTCCACCAGTTGCAGAACAGGCAGAGCAGCGTGTTGCGGAACGCCTCCCGGAAGTCCCTGTTGAAGTACGCGTAGATCAGGGGATTCAGCGTGGAGTTGAAGTAGCCGATCCAGAACAGGATCGAGACGACGATATCGGGCACCTGGCACACGGCGCATGTCATGGAGAGGGTGTACCTGTAAAATTTAAAAATATTATTAATATAATTAATATTAAAAAAATGCAATCTTTTATTTTAATTCTTTGTATTAGTTATGGATAATTATCGATTTAAGAAGTGATTTTTGCAATATCCTTCTTATGCATTTTATAATAGCGAATTAATTTTCATTTAAATCGGCTTACTATTTTTCTTATCTTTAAATTTTATTCATAGCTATAAGCTACCTAGAATATTTCAATTAATTTAGATTTAGAAGCAACAAAAGTGGTTCCTTAAAATCGATAACAAACTCATTTCTATTCTATCAATTAATTACTGCCTAACGCATTAAGACTCTTATCGTTGGAATCTGCCATCTCATTTTTTTTCGGTGTTGGCCAAGTTGAGAGATATCCATAAATTCTTGATGCATGAATGAGCCTGAGCCTTACATAAATGAGATTATGATCGCGGATGTGTGGAAAAACAACAACCGCCGAAACAATGCCAGGCCCGACCCGGTACCCGGTATCAGGGCCGACGGGGCCTACAGGGCGTATGAGTAATATTTAATTATGCATGCGTGACATTAGATAAATTATGCCTCAAATCCCATGTCAGCGGGACTCCGGCGATGCCAATGCCACGCCGCCAACACACTCACCAAAGAAAGAATGGCAGCCAGCAGAGGATGAAGGTGCCCATGATGATGCCCAGCGTGCGTGCGGCCTTGTGCTCCCGCTTCATTTTGATTAAGTGCTTGTCCTTAGTGGGGGTGTGCTCCTGCTCGACCTCGTGTAGTGTCAACGTTTTCGAGGACCCAGAGCCGCTCATCGCCTCGCCTGTTGGAGAGAAGATGTATATTTGATAAATGCCCAGGTTGCCAGCCCATTTTATCATTTAGAACTAAGAGAGACGTATAGTCGGTAGGTAGTTTTATAAGAACGGAAGCTACGAAGTGCATTGTCCTTGCATTGTATGGCATACTTTGGAAAAGGACTTCTTTAATGCTATAACCTAGTTGTGATGGAAGTTTTTGCTACAAGACGCAAATAATAGAAGTACTTTAATATGTACGATTTTCTGTATAATTTAAACACTTACTTTAGTTTAGAATATAGACTAGAAGCACTTTTTATTTACCATTTGTTTTAATAACATTTTACTTAAAAAGACCAGCTAATTAATTCAAGAAAGTATAGAAACTTATGCCTCATTTTTGGTTGAGATAATTTCAGAGCAATATGCAAATTTCTACACTTTGTCCTTTGTCTAAAAATTACCCAATGTTCACCCTGAGAACTGCAATTCAAGCAGAAACGCCCAATAAAATTTGAATATCAAGACATACCCGACGGCTGCATGGAAGGTCGGTGCATCAGCATGGCGTTTCCGTGGCGCATCATCAGCTGCTTCTCCTGGCGGTTGGCCTCCCGGAAGATGGCAAAGTATGTGAATATCATAATCGTGCAGGGGATCCAGAACGAAATCGAGCTCGAGATGATGGCGTAATATTGGTTGACCACGAACATGCACTGTTCCGGGTGCTGGATGACGAACACCTTGTGCTCCTCGGTGGTGTACCAGCCGATGAAGATGGGCAGGAACGAGAGCAGCGCGGGCGACACCCAGGTGTTCAGCAGCATAATGCCGACCACGCGTTTCGTCATGCTAATCGGATACTTGAGCGGCTTAACAATCGCATAGTATCTGGAATTAAAAAGCAGCGGCAAATTCCACGTTATTGGTGCTCCAAACATTGGGGTTTCGGTTTCAGGGGCATTACCTATCCACAGATATGCAGCATAAATGCAAAATGCTCGCTGTTGAGAAGTAGACGTCGAGACTGTTCCACAAATCGCACAGGAAGGGGCTGAAGTTCCAGCTGAAAGAGTCCAATGAATATAGGCATCAGCGTCGTAATATCGCAATAAGGAGGCAATCAAGTTTCGACTGCGACTATGTGAAGTCATTATATCTGATTATCGAATGCATGAATGGGCGGTTTTTATTTTGATGAATCATTTCTGGTGTGTTCTTCTTTCATTGGCTTATTTTACAATTGCCTTGCGGAAATGAGTTTTATAAAGTCATGGCGTTAAAACTTGTTTTCAGTTTTTCCTCGCAAATAAAGTGCCTTGTGAAAACGACCCATCATCGCTTTTCGCGCAAAATTCAATGGTAAGCGACAATAAAGGTCCCATACTTGTTCTAAGGATATGATAAAAATAACAGCCAGTCTTGTAAACTCATCTTTATTCGACAATTTAAGACATCTCTTCAATTTCCCCGCTGGCATTAAAAATTTCATAGCCCCGGTAAACAGCACAGGTATTTTACAACCGACCCTGAAATTTGGGCCACTTAAAACCCCACGTCTCCTATCTTGCCAAAAAAGAACCCCCTCTCCCCTCTGCTAGACTTTCTTATCAGCTTGTCTGATTTATGGGCTTATCGATTTCATCTTAGTTTCGGTTGCCAGGTGACATTGCCCCTGAACTGCCTCTGGTGAGGGCCAAATTAAAAGCTTAAATGCACTGCGAGACCAGAAAATAGGCCATCTGGCTGGTGGCTGGAAGGGCGAGGAGGCAGGACGGGCGACAGGACCAGGGGTGGGTGGGCTGCATGAAAAACTCATTAAAACTTGCGTCGCTGTTGCTGTTGCCTGTCGTCGTCGCCCTTGGTTGCCACTCCGACGAGGTGGCTCAGTGGCACGGTGGCACGCTGGCTCGGTGGTTCCCCGGCCAGGCTTTTTTGGCCAGGAGGCAGTGGAATTTATTATCGGGCGCCCCGTTTTGGCATCAGTTTCAGAAACTTTTTGACTATTCGAGTGGGCCCGAAAGCAGGCCACAAAAAAAGAGGTACTTTAAAAATATTTTAAATTAAAATATAATTTTTTTATGAACAATTGTTTGTTAGCTGTAGAACTTTCTAAAAAAAAAATATTAGGCAGAGTTTATTTTCAAAATAAATAGTAAACATATTCTAGATAATAGTATTTTCTCTCTGCGCCTTTTTTAGGCTTTCACTTTTTAAGGGGCGCCATTCTTCTTAGTGGCTGCCACGAATTGACGCTTGAGCCCTGAAACGAGTGGCAACTACTGCGACAGCGCAATTATGCAACAGCAACTGCAACTGCAACTAGTGCATCTGTAGAGGTAAAATCGCCAATGAATGCCAAGCAGCAGCGCCAATTTATATGCAACTCTTGCGCCAAGGGCCTCAATTCTGGAGTTTTATTTTTTGGCCTGGCTGTAAGTGACTGCCGCTGCTCCTGCCCTCTCATCATCGGCGTAATTGTCATTGTCAGCGTCGTTATTATGTGACATTGCCAACATTTGCTTTGGTCCCTCGGAGGGCTTAAAGCGCGGCCTTTAAATCAGCCTCCATGCATAATTAACTGGGCCGAGTCGCCAGTCTCCTGCACTTGGCACCTCACATCCTCCTACACAGCCACGTTCACATCCATATATTACATTACCCACAAAGGCGGAGTCGACCGGAGGAGGACATTCGGCGTGAAGGATGTGACCATGTCACACTCTGACGGTTTTTGTCCTTTAGAATAGCAATTCAAAGATGTCGTTTTCCCTCTCGTTATGCCTTCTAAAGGGTCTTTTCGACAATCGGGTGTTTTGGCTTTGAAGCAGACTTTAAATGACCAGTTTATGGCATTTTTGATCATGAAAAGTGGCTAATGGCATAAACTGAGTAAAGTTTGACTTTTAAACTTCAATTAAACTGATGAACAAAAGTATTTTTCAAATAAAAAATGGAAAAACTTTAAAGAGAAAATAGGAATGGAATTTAAAAGTGAAAAACAAAACCCTTTTATTTATTTCCTATAAAAAAAGTAATGAGTATCCTGTTGGCCTTTTTCCCCAAACACAACATTTTTGTTTGTCCTATTTTTACTATTTTTTACATTTTAATTCTTGAACACAAATGCACGCACACGGTCGGAGGGCGGGGGGATAACTCACACAACCGCACTGGCATCTGCATACAGAAATACATCCTTTATAGTAAGGATAGCACGCACACAGACGGGGCGACATTCACGGGAGCATAAATAAACGTTGCTTTCATTTTTCAGGGATTTTTGTTTTTGGTTGTTTGTTCTGCCACTGCCACGCCCATGCCCATGCCCACTCCCAAGCCCTGCCCAGTGCCAGTTCCAGTGCTAGGGCCAAAGTCGACCAACCGCCCTTCCACCTTGGACGTGCTGGCATTTTGTTTGGTCTTGCCTTTGGTTGCAGCTGCGATTTTTGCAACAGTTTTGCTTACTTTTGTTGCTCTGCTTAGGCCTTCGCAGGGTGTGTGGGAGGGGGGGCGTGTGCTTTGTTGCATGCATGTAGGTTTTAATAGTAGTTGTTGTTGTTGTACTTACCGCCCAGTTACTTGCACACTAAAGTTAAATGTCATGGCCATAATAGCGACCATTATATCAGCCATGGCTAAGGAAACTACAAAGTAATTCGTTATAACTCTGCAAAGAGAACGATGGGAAAACGAGATGTTAGCAATCAGAGAACAATATCCAACAATAACAGCTAAGGGATGGGCGGATGGTAGTTGGGGCTGCAAATGAAAATGGAAATGGGGATTGGGGATTGGGGAGCCCCCCGGGGTGGGCTAATCAGGATATCGTATGGGTGAATGCGTGAAAGAGCCGGCGAATTCAAGGATATGACTGCTCCATATGAGTTCTTATTGGACGTGGGAAAGGACTTCTTTTGTATGTGTGTGGGCTGACAGCCCCTCGGGTGACAATGTGGACTTTTACGTTGCACTCGCCTACCAGCGGGGGGATATAATTGAAAAGCCAGTCAAGAATCGAGAACGATGTCGAACCAGGTTCATTCCACTGGGTCTCGCACTGAAAGAGACAGAAGCCCGACACAGAGGGCGACTCTAACCGCAATCCTCTGGGTAAACGCTTCTCGGTTTATACCTATTTTGTTATTTAAATTGAATTTCAAGCCCAGTGCCAGCAAATGCGTTTGCCAATTAGAGTTTCACATTGGTTGCCGGCTAAGGACTTCCTAATCGTATGTTGGCAGCCAGCTTGTAGCTACTCCATTGAACTCCGAGCGGTGGCCCTTTCAATTGCCAATGGACCAGATGGGGAGAACTCATTTAATCGAAAGTGAGCATTAGGTGCACTTGGAAAACGAATGAGCTTCTAGGAGGTAAACACTGACATAATAAATCTCAATATTTAAGCAGAGTGGTGTTTAAATTCTGTATTTATTTAACATCTAAAAATATTGTCAAAGCCAAAAGCTATTTACGCTTTTCATCCACACCTTTTAAATGTTTTTGTGAAAATGATTTAAAACCGAACATAAAAGTTGAATCGAAAAGAGACAATTTTTCTCTCGTTTTTATGATTTTCTGTGGCGGGTTTGAATTAAATGTTTGGTATATAAATTGCCAAGATACATTGTATTCGATTTATTCTGCTCCCAAGTTTCTTTAATGGCTCTTTGGTAGTTCCTCTTGTAATTACAAAAACTGCTCCGTTTTAAAGGCTTTTCCTAACTGGAACTTCTCAGGCTATGTTGCTCGTAAGTTTCTGCCCTTGTCTTGTAATCTATTTGCCCCGGGGCCACTACTTAAATAACTTTCAACATCTTAGACGTTAATTGCAACAAATCGACGCCATTCTGCAAATGTTCGCCCATTACTCAGCTGCTCCTTCGGCCGCTCGAACATCCTTTAGCGATGAACTGCAAATAATTTGCCTGCCATTTAAATTTGAGGAAAAAATAGCAGAAAGTGCGGAAGCAGCAGCCGAGCAATAGCATCCTTCAAGTGAAGGCGCCGAGCGTTAATGAGCTTTAGCCTCCCCCGACCCAGGCCCCCTGCCGGTCCACTCTGATGGCAAACACATACAGTATCTGTATATATAGAATCTAGATGCTACGCGCTCTATAGGTATCTGCTGGGGGACTCTATCTAGCACACTCTGCGCTGCGGCTCATCTCTGCCAAATAATTTGGGCGGAGGGGCAGGAGCGGCATTTTATTGTTTGGCATAGAACATTTTAAATTTATGCTGTCATAAAAACCATAAGCTGCCTTAATTGCCAAAGTTGTTGCCACTGCTCTGGTTCTGGTTCTGGGGCTGGTGCTGGCTCCCCTTGCCGCCGCAGCTGAGATACTTTCGCTTCGGCCTGCACTTTGTTTTTGTTCCATTTCTTTTTGAGCTACACGCTCGCACTGTTTAATTGTCATTTCTTTCGCGGCTCCTCGCTCGTAGGAGTGTGTGTGTGTGGCGTGTGTAAGCGTTTTCATTTCATTCTTTTCTCGTTTTTTGTGCATTTTCTGTTTGTAAACTTTTTCCACAGTTTTATTCCCATCGCCTTGTTTCACGCTACGTATGCGTAATATTTTCCTGCACAGAACAATAGAATTTTGTGCCCGCCTGCAGCTGCATCTGACCGCGCAGATGAAGTTTTTACATTTACTTTTTGCGGAACGTTTTCCAAAATTAATTATTCCACTGTCTATTTTCGTAATATTCCCATTTTTCCGCTCTAATGATCATTAATCGGTCGCATCATTAGCGAGGCTACCTGAGAGCCCCCGACACGCAAGTCACTTAAAGCATAAAGCGGCTCTCATTAGTAGTCCGGGCAAAAAAAAGGGGGAATTAAGCCAAGTTGAACCTTAATTATGGCTCGTCCCCTCCGTTTTCTACTTTTTTGCATTGCAATATTTTTCCCGCCTCGCCGGGCGATCAAAGTTTGTTTGTTTCGCCTTTTGGCTTCATTGCCCTTTGCCAACTTCTGGCTAAGAGCATTTAAAGTTTTCCTCCTGCCGGTACAGGATAAAAAACTCCTCGGCGTTTGTCATCCCGGGAAAGGAACTTTTGATTGTGTTGGGAGGGTGAGGTGGGGCTTTATGAAGCGCCAAATTGATTTGCCTGCCAGTTATTAGGGCATAACTGAAAATATTAACGAACCAGAGCCAGCTGACGTCTCATCATTTATCACTACAAACTTTTTTTTATGATAATGTGATTTGGTCCGAAGGACACCGCCCCCAGATCCGCCCGAAGTACGGGAAGGTCGCCCCAGTGGAAAGTGGGAGGGTGTGGAAGTGCGGGGGTGTGTGTGAAAATAGACAAACAATTTAGAAAATGAGCGTTTATTTGCCCATTACTATTATTGGAGGACAGCCATCGCATTCCGAAATAAAACCAAAGCTCTGCAAAATATTTTGATTAGTTAAACAAATATTTGCTGCCACTGAATGCTCAGTTTGAAATGCCAGGCGCCCAGCAAATTGTAAAGTATTTGGCCGATGGAAAATGGATTTTCACAAATGAGTCCGTCCAATTAGGAACCTCTTAATATGCAAATTGGTTTCATGAATGAAGTCATGAAAGTTAATTTGTCATTAAAACAATGCAATTCGGATCCTTTGTTGTCGGGAATGGGCGCCCGGGAGGGAGAAGAATTGCAGTCTCATCTAGACTAAATGGAACCGGTCTGTGAAATGCTCAATTATGAGCTAAATAAATAAGGGAAAAGGACTCAGAGTCTGGCTAAGAGCGAGCATCGAACGAGGTCCTGGCACAGGACTCGCCGACTCTGGGAAAAGGCCAAAATAGGGACGTGCGGACGTGCATGAATTTTATGCAAAGTTGACGAAAATCGCGCATAGAAAGCAAAGCGCTTTGTAATTTTTTCCCTGCTCCCGGCTCCCAGCTGCCAACTCCAACTGGCTGGATGGGCGAGGAGCTCTGCAAATTGGTAATCAAGACAGCCGGAGGACAATGCCGTTTGCTGCCAGGAAACAGTTTTATGCAAATTTCGAGTGAAAAACGAAAAAAAAACGACAGAAATTACAAAGCACTAATTGCTTTTTCACTGATAATTAGAAAGAGCTGAGCCAGCGCAACATTACGTATACGCAGGGTGGGGTTCGAGTGTGAGTGGGGTGAGCTTAAATATTACGTATACGCACCTTAATTTTCTAACACGCATCACAGAAATAATAACAAGCAGATTGCCACAAATGGCTGCAATGATGATGAACAGCATGACGAAGGCCTTGAGCGCCCAAAAGATCTCGTCCAGCCAGTCCTGGCCAGCGTCCTGGCCGATGCCACCGGCGTCCAGGGAGTCGTTCGAAAGCAGTCCTGCCGCCGTCGTGCTGCTCAGCAGTGAGGCGTTTAGTTCGTGCGTAGCGGGCGTGGCGGTGGGCGTGGCAGTGCCGTGTAGAGGCAGTGCAGCGGTTGCCGAGGCTGAGGAGCCCAGGGAGCCGGTGGCCAGGGCGTTCGTTGTATGCAACATGGCCGCCGCTGTCAGGGCTGCCGCTGTGATCCGCGCCAGACTAAGACTTTGGCTTTGACTATGACTTTGGTTTTGGTTATGGTTATGGGTTTGGGTTTGGCTATGACTTTGGCTATAACTATGGCTGTGTTGTGGCTCCTCGAGGGCCACCTGCGGCCGCTTTTCGCAGCAGCATCCCTGTCTTCTGCGTATCCTTTTTGTGGCACAACGCCGTCGCGGCTCTGGGCCGAGTTCGGAGCACAACACCATGGGTCTTGAATGTCTTGGCTATTTTCTTGCTCTTATTTTTCTCTATTTTGTTCACACTCGTAACTGTGTTTCTTTTTTGTTTTGGGGCGCTCCTCTGGTTCAGAGGGAGAGCGTTAACACTCCGGACTCGCAACACTAACACCAATACCAACGACAACGACCAAGGCGACCGCCATTTGAAATTCACGACACGCGTAGCGCCGGCGACGTTGAAACCAAAACTGAAACGGCCACCGCAACGGAAATTGATTCGCGAAAGTGGCCCGTACCGTGTGGCTGCTGCTGCTGCTACTGCTGGTTCTGCTTCTGCTTCTGCCTCCGTCTCTGCCTCGGCCGACGTCAGCGTCCACGTCCACGTCCACGGCGCTGTCCTTGCCAGCGAAACGACGCCCACACTTTTCTGATGGCCTCGCCGCTGTCGCTGCTTGTCGCTGCCTCTTCTGGGGCTGTGTTGTTGTTGGTACTTCAGCGGATGGACTTTTGGCTATTTACTGGTGAGGCTTCTGTTATTTTTTGTATTTGTATCCGTAGTTCCTGTAGCTGTTCGTTGATTGGCTTTTTTTCTATTCCAGCTCCGAGCGGCTGCTTTTTAATTCTGTTCATATTTTTTACTGCGGCTGCTGCTGCTGTTGTTGCTGTTTGTGCTGCTGCGGTGGCCGCCTTGTGTTGCTGCCACCGAAAAATCGTTGATTTCTTTTGGTTTTATTTTTAACATTTCTTTGGCTTCAAATTATTTTTAGTTTTTTTTCGCTTTCGGCTCTGCGTCTCCACTAATTCATATATTGTTGTTCGATGTTATTCCTCCTGGAACTGTGCCATGAAAAAAATTCGGAAAAAAGCGAAAATTAGTTGGAGGAATGGAAAAACATGGTTCCGATTTGCTTATTGCTGCCCCGATCATAATCACTTTTGTATTTTTGTATTATCTATTGTTGCCTCCGGCGTTTATATCGATTCGAGTCAATATTTGTTTATTTACTGACGCAGAAAGTTGAGTTGTTGATGTTGTGCGTGTTTTGCGGGCTTTTATGCGAATTAAAATGGGTGTTTCTTTTTAGGATTTTTTATGCTCTAGTAGGGTGCAGGACTCAGATTAAATACATCCACAAAAAAAAATTAAATAAAATGTATTGAGATTTTTAAAAGGTGTTTTGATAGGATTAACATGACCATCCCTAAAAAGATTTTATAATTTTTCCTTAATTACAGATAAACAGATAATATATTTAAAAATTATTGAAATGTAAAACTTTCAATTAAAAACCATAACATTTATCCTTTGACACAAACACCCTGTAAGAACGCCATGATTTATATGACAACAGCTGGCCCAAAATATGTCACTCGCTTCAAATGACTTTTAGCATACAGCCGCCATATCCCCACCGAAATCAGTGTACGTGTGTGTGTTTTTCTCAGTGGTCGGTGTCTTCGGGCCCTCTCCCACAACCAACCACCCCCCAGTCGGCCAGCCCCCTCCGGTCAAGCGATGGGAAAATGTCCTATGCCATTTTTTCGGCCCGCCTCTTCAGTTCGATATAGACACATTTATTTAGAATATAGAATACGGCGATGGCTATATGTGCTAGTCCATATATTTATTCATTTCGATGTATATTTATATTTATATTTTTTCCGAATTTATTTCCTGATGATGATGTTTTATTTTGATGTTCGCACACGCTTTCAACGCTCGCTTTATGGCCGACTGTTTGATGTTGTTCTTGCTGCCGCTTCTGTTTTTGTACAACAAATTGGCCACTCGAGTTTGGTGGCCACTGGCCACGAGCTCTAAATTAGACGCTCTTCACTCGCGTAGGGGTTCTTATTTTGTTCGTTTATGTTTATTTATTGTGCACTTCCTACGACAAGTCTCCGAAGCGATATCTGCGATCTGGACCTCGGCGGTTCGACTTTCTCGGATTGCAAAACGGATAGACTGTTAATTAGAGGCCCGGAGGTGTCCACACGCTGTGGAAGTTGCCACCGCGAGTGGAACCATATGGCGAGGGGTGGCCTCTCCCCTTTTTTCCCCTTCTGGGCTGGCGGTCGTCCAAGTTGAGCAACTGCAAAGAGTCAGAGAAGAAACACACATTATAGATAAGATATTATTTAAGAAGGCATAAATATTAGAGGCAACAACAGCAAACATTGGAAAGCACATTCTGCCCGTATTTATTTTATAAATAAAATACATTTTCTTTTTATGAATGTTCTCATGAATGCTCATCAAAGTGCTGCCGCAGAGGCAGCGTTTCTCCCTTCCCGTTCTAATTTCTTTTCCATTTTTTTTCACTTTAAAATTTATATTATTTGGCCGGACTGAGGCAGCAGCACTCTGGCTTGAGGACGCGTTGGCGTATAATTAATTTTGTGGCAAAACGAATTTCGTTCAGTTTCGCGTATAAATAGATTAAAAGTTTGATTTTATTAATGAGTTCTCCAAGAGATGGGAAGGGTTCCGCACAAATAGACTGTGTGCTAGATTGAGATACATGGAAGCGAATTTCAGCAGCGAATTTGTCAGCCAAAGACGGAATTCGAAATGGCCACAAGCAGAAGGTTAACGGATGAGTGACAAGCGATGACAACGGCAACGGAAGCACCGGCTATGGAACCCCTGAACTGCGCCCGACGCAGCTGTCTTGTATCCCTGTACCCGCTGCTGTATCAGTATCTGTATCTGTATCTGGCTCTGTGTATCTGCATCTGTGCCTGTATATGTATCTTCATCCGCCTCCATCGTGCAGTAAACTCTCGAACATTAGCAGCCCCCGAATGCCAATGTTAATGTCATGAAAATCATTTTTTAAATTTGAATTCATCTCTGCGTAATATTCGAAAATTCGTACATTCTATGTAGTACGTATACCCAGTTGTATGTAGACGTTCTTGCTCTTGGCATTGGAAGGCCTCGCGAGTTTGGTTTCTGGTTGTTTGTTGCCAAATTGCTGGCAAATTACGTTGCACTACCGACGCGCCTCTTCCCAGCTGCCGCGCTGCAAGATGCTGCGGCACAAGTGCTTTGTGGGAAACATCAATAAAGTGAGTGCCCCAGTTCCCTTGGTTTCTGGGTTGTCCTGGCCCCCGGCTAATTAGCCCAAGGAATACTTTGCTTCACAAGTTTTCGGGCATGCTCTATCTTGTTTAAAGTTTTAATTAATTAACTTGCATTTATTTTTATTTAATAAACAGAACTTTTCGTTTAACACGCACTCACGAAATTCTCATTTCTGCCTGGTCCTCCCGCCCTCCCTCTTTGAGTGTGTCGCCCTCTTATTTGCTCTTGGCAATTTGCCACACCCTCTACCCCTCCACCTCCCCCACCCCAGCATCACCCTCACACCTGCCGCACCTGCCTCGACAGAAAGCACATACACCTGCGCTGCAACGAAAGGTTCCTCTCGTCTCCTTTAATTTCTTCTTTAATTTAACTTTCTTGAAATCATTTTGAAGGAAAATAAATAATTGTTGAGGGTTGTAATATCAAATATGATTTAAATTTCTAACTTAATTAAATTTTCGGCTTGTCTGAAGACATTTTTATTGATGGTTTAATATTCTTGGTAATTAAAACTAAATTAATAAAAGTTATAAGTTGAAAATAAGTCCAGAAATATCTGCTCTATAAAATATTAAATAAATAGCATTATGAGTTTTTTTTTGAAATCACAATATAATGATCATGTATTGATTTTTATTTGTAATTTGTATTTTTTTGCTCAAAAGTATCACTTATTAAACAGAAGATTGAATTAGTTTACTCAAAGAAACTTAAACTCTCACAATCAATTAAATTCTTCAATTATAGGCTATATTAAAGAAAGTTAATTGGCTTTTTTCATTTAAAATAAATATGCTTGAAATTTAACCAATAAATAATGAATAAAAGTCATACAAGTCCAATATAATTAATACTTTTAATTGGCTTTCTATAAAAACAGTGCATTGTGTTCATTTAAATAAATGAAGGACCTAAGCTTCTTAATTAGCCAGACACATTAGAAAACAATATTGTTCTGCAAAGGCTTTATTTAATTCGATGGCACTGGTAGAAGTGAATTGCTATTTAAAAAAAATATAGAATCCATTTGATTTAATTGCCCGGCCACTTTGCTGGACCACACAGCCAAATACATCGCATCCATCTATATAGAAGTGGAAATAAAAATACACCGAAGCACACATAACGATGAAATGCCCGCAATGATGCTTCTGCTTTTTCATCGGTAATGCGTAAACAATTTTAATTTCATTTAAAAATGTTATTTTGCCCTTTTTTCGGTTCGCTTTGGCTCGGCTCGGCTCAGCTTTTTTATTTCGTGAATTCATTTGTGTTGACAAGGTGCTTGACTGGCATAATAACCCGTCAAGTGTCGCCATAGACGGGAAGCATCGAAGTGCCGAAGTGCCAGAGGATTGTCCGCCGGCGGCACTTTAATGCATAAATTTTCAACCGATTAAAGGCGATTTATTTGATGGATACGTCATGATCAGCATTGTAGTCATCATGAGCACTGTAATCAGTGCAGTCGGTGACACACTCGACCTGCCAATGGAATCCCAGTCCAATTTTGTCACGAAGCCTGCAAATAAATCACACGAACAAAGCCCCACACAGTACTACGCTCCCCATGGTCCCCGGATCCGTGGCCCATTTCTCTCCGTTATGTGTGTGCACTTTTACATATTTAATTTTCGCTTTCTCCGCTGCAAATCTGCCTCACAAGCCCAGATCCGGAGAGGGGCTTTTCAATTTCGAGTTCCATAGATAAATATGCCAGCGTGTCGGCCTGGGAGGGGAGACTGTACCACCCGGCACAGATATTGTAAGCACATCGAGGGACGCCCAAGGCGTTGCGATTTTATTGGCCGTAAAGTAGGCAGCCGTGAAATGGGAGTCTCTGGGCCTGGGCCTGGGCCTGAGCAGGGCCCAAAGCGAAACACGAGCGGCCATTTAAAAGCCATTGTAGTCACATCCACAAAGTCCACACAATGAAAAACGAAACTTGGCTAAATAGACGGCAAAAAATACGCGCCGATTGATGTCCCATTGTGTTGGCTTAAAAAAGAGGAGCGAACGAGGGGACGGGACATGTGGCCTAGGCAGTGGCGGGCTGGTGGCCCGGAGGACTGTGCGAATCTGAAGGATAAGCCACACAAAACAAATGTCAAAGTCAACACCCAAACCAAGGCAAACACAAATAGAACGCCTCTTCCCTTTCTCCCAATTCTCTCCAAACCCTTCGCACACACTTAAGCTGCAGCATCGATACAATGAGCATGGGCGTCTGGACTGGGGGCTTCAGGATGGGGTGTATTCGGATCGATTGCCTTGATATTTCACGACCAGGCCACTTTAACTTTAACGTGCTCTATTCTCCTATTTCATCCAACACTCTAAGAAATACATCTATTTTTTCTTGTTACTGTGTTTGAAGTCTTTTTGATAATATTCTACGCTATTTTAGTTTTATAAACTGTCATAACGATTCTGTTTTTATCAATTGTTTTTATCAATAAAAAATTATACTCAAAATATTCATAATAATATTATATAATAATATTCACAAACAAGCCCTCCTTCAAATCAATGCCTATAGAGTACTCTAATTGAAATTCAAACCCAATTTGCTTTTATTATATTTACTTTTTTGCGTTTTGTTTGTATTACACATTGTAAATATTTTCTTAGTTACAAAAAATAACAATGTTAATAGAATTTTAGATTTTTCTGGGTGTAGGGCTACCCCTCCTGACAAGATTCCATTGTTTCTCCCCCAGCATGGAACCCCACTTGAGATTGTGGCGCCGAGCGCCTAGCGTCGAGTGGCGCAGCGATTAATGAAAATTGCTTAATAAGCATTATTGTCTTACTGGCATTAAATTATTTAGAGAAACATTCAGAGGGGATAATGGATAGACGACAGTGTCGCATTGTTTGGGAGAATAGAAAGAGTTGCCAGTCAGTGGGCATGGGCGCCCTCCTCCTCTGGGTAATCCGCCGCCCCTGACCAAGCACGGCTAATTGATTGGAGCAGATGGGGAGAAAAGCCAAGCAAAGCCAGTCAAAGGAAGGGTAACGGCTATAGTAAACGTCGAGAATCGTATCCTGGCCCGCTGGCAGCATCTTGACAATGGCGGAACGACGTTTTCCCGCCAGGACGTAGTGCTGCCTGCCTCGCTTCCGTTTGTCATTTCCAGTCTGCGCTGCCTCTGACAGCAAACTGTCAGAAGTTCGGCGAACATGGCGCTGATTGACGAACGCACGGATGTACCTCTTTTGCCAGGACCTTCCCCCAAGAACCCCCTCCACGACGGATGACGACTCAATGTGTCCGACTCCTTATCATTTCAATGCCACGGGTCAGAAGGCTTAATGAGCGCTTGTCTAACATTGACAGAACGGCTAAGTGCCGTTCAAGTGTGAGTCTTGGTCCTTGGACTCTTATCCTTGGCCGCCGTCTGGGCCGAATAGCGAGTCAGATTGTAACAGTAACTTGAGGCTGCCTCGCGGTTGTCAGTCAAGTGCCATGCAGTTGCAGGCAGCTGGCCTAAATCTGTCTATTGCCCCATCACTTGGGCCCGAAGCTATCAGTCTTTATTTGTATCTTACGGATTAATGCATTGCGAGGTATTTATGAAATACTATTTGGGTTGAGGAATATGACAGCCAGATAATCCAAAAAGTGAAACTTTTCTGGGACATGCTGCTCTATCTTTATCGAAAGAGAAACTCTCTTCCAACATCATTAGTGCTAATAAACTCAAAGTTCAGACCTCGCCCCATATATCAGGTCGTTAATTTGTCTTGGCCCAGTTCCAGTCATTTGTCAAGCCATCAGGTGAGCAAACAACGAAAAAAAAAAGCCAGAAATAGGGTGTTTACCTGCAGATATCTGCAAATTGATGATGCTGGCTTCCGGTGCAATCGAGGAGCCCCAAAAAACATTTATGTACTGCAAATTAATAGACCCTTTTGCGAGCAGAGCTTCAACTTCGCATTTTATTGGCTTGAAGGAGCAGTCCAGGGAAAAGCAAAGTATTTGGCCAGCTGTGCCTAATGGTATCTGCACCTGCAGGAGACAGCCATCGAATTTCTAAAAGGAATCCCTGCTCCTTCCGACCACAAGTACAGCCACCCATCCATGCCACCCAGCTCATGCATATTCATGCAGGCGAAACTTCCGCTTCCGTTCGCCCATCTCAACATCCTGGACGTAGCCACCAGCCACGCCCACAGTCGTGCCAGGAGCCTGGCTTTTATAAATGACTCATGGACCGCTTGGGTTCAACGCCATTTTACGAAAATTGAAACAATTTCAATTCGATTTTTGGGTGCCAGTCCGAGAATGGAATATTCTTGTTTCTGTCTGAGCAGGCAAAAAAACAGGAGCGATTTCTGTCATTTGAAGAATTGCATCTGATCTGAAGGTTATTCTATTAGTTTGATTTTAGAATGGAGGGAGCAAGTGGTTTGATTCGAAACCAATTTGCACTGATAGACCGAAACCAATAGCTGTTTCTCCCTGTGCAGACTACATATGCCTGCGAGCTCCCACTCACTTCTTGAGCTCGCACATGCGAATTGCAAAGTTTGGCTAGTTGGGCTAGATGCCAAGTAGTCGGCAAGTGAAAATGCACTTGACAAGCACCTGCACCTCTCCACACCGCACCTCCGGGGGCCAGATGGGAGGCCCAAAGCCCCGACTTACATGGGAAATTAAACCCCAAATATGAAACATCCTCCAGCTGGCTGACATTCCTGGGCCCCGACTTTGCAGCCGATGGCATCAAATTATGGGGGCCACAGCAGTTGAGGAAGGCAAATGAGGTTATCAAATGATTCGGGCCTCGCTCGACGCCAAGGAAATGCGAATTGCGGAATGGGGAATGCGAGGAATGCCGGAGATGAACAGGGAGACGTTTCGAATGTCGTGTACTTGATGGTGTATTGGGGTCGCCTGGAAGTATGCAAAGTATTTTTGGCAATGCCACCACTATGGCGGAATGGCGGTATCCAACTTTATGACTGCCACACAAAAAACAAATGCCAAAAAATGCCTAAACACAAAAAATTTCCATTGCGACGGCGACCATTACGAAGGGCCCAGAAATCCAAAGGCCCAGAAACAAACTAAACCAACTTTTGAGCCGACCATAATCCGGGCAATAAAAAACCGAAACGCAGAAATATAAAAAATGCTCCACATACATATGCTTACTTCGTGACTGTGTTGTTGTGGTGTGGGTGGTGTGGGTTTATGCTTCTCCTGATATGAAATAATCAAGAGCAATGAATTTATATTCTTTATATTATAATTTATGGCGCGTATTCCGTTAAATCTACGAGACAGCCGACGAAGGCCGCACAGCGTTCGACTGAGAATTTCCACTTGCCACTGGCTTTTCGCATTCCACGCGTGGCCGGCGATTTTCGCCGCTTTGCGTTTCTGATTATTAAAAAATTTGTGTGCGCTGGCATTTTCATTGCGTTCATTGGGTCGTGTTCTAGACGCCCACCCACTTCAATCCGATTTTCATTTAGTTTTGCGCTTTTCGGTCTGAAAACTGGTAAAAAGTACGAGTTTTTGCAGCCATCTGAGTGCTATCTGGACGGCCTTGTGTGCTCTCATCTGTGCTCTGCTGCCGTGTTGACAAATTCAAAATAAACCGCCAGCTGAGGACATTCCAGAGCTTTTATGGCAAGCGGAAGGATTTCATTTGAATGGATTAAAAAAAATGTAAAGTGACTAAGGCAAAAGCTTTAGAGAATAGGATAAAAATAAACCAAATTTACTCATCATATTTTTAGTTTCTGAATTAATTAAACAATTTTAAAAACATTACTTAAAAACAAGAAAGGAAAGCTAACTTCGGGCGGAGCCGAAGTTTATATACCCTTGCAGTTCAGTCGCAGTCCGATAGGTGGCGCCACGCATCTATATTATTAGATATACAGCGGATCGTATATAGTCGGCCGATCCTTATGAAATTTGGCATATCGAATTATTTTGACCAAAGAAGCATACATTGAAAATCCCATCCTTCTAACTTAAAAAACAACGAAGTTATGCCATTTCCGATCAATCAGTTATATGGCAGCTATAGGATATAGTCGACCGATCTTTATGAAATTTGGCAGATCGTATAAGTTGGACCAAATAAGAATCCATAGAAAGTCCCAACCTTCTAACTTGAAAAACAACGAAGTTATGCCATTTCCGATCAATCAGTTATATGGCAGCTATAGGATATAGTCGACCGATCCCGGCCGTTCCGACTTATGTACTACCTGCAAAGGAAAGAAGGGTGTGTGCAAAGTTTCAACTCGATAGCTTTAAAACTGAGAGACTAGTTTGCGTAGAAACAGACAGACAGACGGACAGACAGACAGACGGACAGACAGACAGACAGACAGACAGACAGACGGACAGACGGACAGACGGACAGACGGACATGCTTATATCGACTCAGGAGGTGATCCTGATCAAGAATATATATACTTTATAGGGTCGGAGATGTCTCCTTCACTGCGTTGCACACTTTTGACCAAAATTATAATACCCTCTGCAAGGGTATAAAGATACAATTTAAACATAATATAAATCTTCATTAGGGCTCCTTAATCTCTAAACTACAGTTTAAAAGCACCCACCGTGGACTTTATGGCGCGGTGTAATAAATTCAAGATTTAAACCGCCATTAACCGGGCTAAGATGGCTCCTCGACTGCTAATTTAACCGCACGGCCACCGCCACTGGCCGCGGAGGAGGACGAGTAGCCGGGGGTCGAAAGGGCAGGGGTCATAAAAACATTGGCACAATGGCGAGTTTACTTTCCTCTCCGCTGGCAGTTCGCGAATGAGTTTCGCAATTATGCATTGAAATGGGAATAAATATTTATGAAAGACTTGGACTCGCAGCCAATGTTGGCTGGGTGGCCGGACCTTAAAATGCATAACAATTAGATGCAAATGCCGGTTGAGGACGAATCGAAGCGCAGGAGGCCACCTTGAAGCTGTTTTTGAGAGCTGGCTACATCTTGCAGGTCGTCCTTCGGCAAAACAAATTCTTTGCTAATGGTCTGTGCTTGTCTCCCGATACGGTTGGGTGATCCCAATCGACGAAACTTTGAATTTTAAGCAGCTTATAGACAGTATTAGACTACACGGCGGAAAACTATTAGTTAAAAGCCACATTTTGTTAACAATTACGTCAATAAGCTCCTACAAAACAGCTCCAAGAATAGATCAGAGTGCTCTTAAATTTTCCCCATATCTGATTAGCACTTTGAGTTTTAAAAATAATCTTCCATCTGCAGATCCTTGGAGCGTTGGTCCTCTTCGCAAATGGGTTTGTGCATGTGTGCGTACTTAAGGCAGCTGTAGTTAAATAAAAGCGGATTTTCTGGAAACCACAAACTGGCATACAGGCATTCAGGACCAACCACAGCACACCACCCTCCACTACCCACATGTGGCGAACAAAGGCGAACACAAACAATTAGGAAAATCCTTTTTCTATGCTTGGCAAAATTTTAATTTCTGGCCATAAATACCATTATGGCTTTCGAGTTTGTGCAGCCGAATAGCCGAAAAAGCTGCCGGCCGAACTAGGCGGCCCCCATTCTATTACCCGTGGACGCACTTTGGAATCGGGTTAGCCGAGTTTTGATGGATATTAATTTGGGCACGCCAGCAGTGGCCTCCGGCGCTCGAGGCACGAGCGCCCACTTTGGAGCCAGCACATACGAGAATTAAAAGCTTAAACAATTACTTAAACAGACATGCCGCAAAATTAGTTTGGGTCCAATTTCGGAGCAAACACGTAAACCCAATAACCTGGCAGGATGTCCACCAGGCTGACACACAAAGGACAATGCAATTACAGAAAACCTACTCGCACCAACATGGCTGGCAAATTATTTTAAAAGCATTTCAGCAAATGCAGTGGAAATGGAGTTCCGAGGGAGGGCCAGGAAGGGCCTTTGTTTTGCTCGAAAAATACAAAACTCCATAGAGTGGAAAACTAACACAGCAGGTTGCTATTTGAAGATTGAATACCAGCCAGGGGCGTCCTGGGGCTTAAATTTATTAACTCGTAGCACACACACTTTGTCCGACATCAATGATTTCCATTTTCGAATGTACCACTTTATAGTTCCTGAAAGCCCAACGAGTCCTTTGTGTCCTGTTTTCGAGCAAATCCGGAAAAAGGTAACTATTCTTTAAACTGCAAGAAGAAATTCAAAAATTTAAATCTTGATTATGTTCCACTAGTTTCTACTAAGGCCTTAAGGACCTACATACCAAATCTTATAAACAAATATGATTAACTTTATTTTCTAATCATTTTCCAACTAGTTTTCAAAGCTTTTCTCTCGATGTACACGTGTTTGTTTGCAGTAATGTGTCCCTAAGCTCGCTTTGATCCAACAAACATTTACAAAAAGTGATTTCATGTATGTTGCATGAGGGGAGGGTCCTCCCCACAGGATGCCCAGCTCATCCCCAGCCAGTGATTTCCCTTTTTTGCATTTCCCTTTTAAACTCGGTCGCAATAATGAAATGAAAAGTTGGATGCAGCTGCAAACGAGCGCAACAAATTAAAGTGCATGGAAATCAAAAGGGCGACAGAATTTTGGACGAGTGCCAAACGGAAGTTACACAAGAGAATGCGATTTCCGGTGGGGGGAGCCGGTAAACACCATAAAAACCCCCATAAGCTGCGGACTCATGCTGCTGGTTTCGGGGCGGCTTACTTCGCTAATTGGCAGCAGAGTGGCGGAATCATCAAAGGAGGCACGGGCATAGAAACCAGAAAAGCAATCAGGACTCAAAGTTCGACCTGTTTGCTCGCCTAGTTGACATCAATTGCCAATTGGCAGTGACAAAGGCAGTGGGGCGGAAGCCGAGAGGCGGGCCCTGATTAGAGGCTCATTGAAAATCCATAAAAGTCATGGCTGGAGCCACTTGCATAATCAGCGTAATTTTTATGTGCCGGAACCGAGGCGGTCGGTCATAAAACCCAGCCAATCGCTGCCAGGCAGGCAGGTGCGGTGGGTGAGCTCACCAATCATCTCATGTGGGATGTGGGATGTTGGATGGGATGCTGGTGGAAATGCAATTTGGCCAAAAAGCGGGCTGACTGACTATGAATGTGGCCTGGGGGAGCAATCAGAAATGGAGCAGTTATATTGAAAAGTCGCTGCCGCAAATTGGGGCTGCCATATGCGTTGTCAGCACTTTGAAATTCATTTGGCGAAACGAGACTATCCCTGCCTTTTGCCTTTCCATGCGTCCATGTCTCGAAAATAAACAACGGAAACGCACAGCTAACAATGGATAAGCCACGCACATGAGCGCATGAGGAGCGGAAAGAGCTGTAGCATACTTACGAGCGCAATTTACCTTGTTGTTTGCCAAAAAATGTTTATTGCTCACACAGCAAAATAGAACAAAAAGCGGGCATGAACTCACCGAAAGAACTCTACTTATACCTCCCAACCACATCTAACATCCGACATACCACAGCCACCGCCACAGCAACATCCCCATCCACATACTCGTTCGTCCATATGGAATGAAGTTGCGGGGGCTACTGAATAACGAACTGAGGTCAGCGGGTCGACTTCTTTGGTCCTGTGTCTCTGTTTGCTCTTTGGCTAAAAGTTTTATTACCGTTTCGTTCCTGGCGAGAAGGACTCTTGTGTGCACCGGTCTCGTTATGTGTTTATTCAATTTGGCCGTCCGGGAAGTGGAAGCCTATGTGCCGGGTTTTATGGGAACATTGCGGCAAACTTTATCAGAATGGGCAGAGCAAAGTCATGACCCCATCCTGAACGGTGGATGATGGAAATAGTCCACAAAGAACATTATACCGAGAAGCGGTCCAAATACGAGAGTGGGCGGAGGTATTTGGCTAATACTTGCTCTCTTTTTAAGTCTATTATCACAAGTATAGATACATTTTCTTTAAAACATGTTCAAGCTTCTCGAAAATTGAATTCCACTGCCTTTCCAGGAAAATTAATCGCGAACAGACCCGTGCATTACACTGTTTCGATTCGTGGAAGCCCCTAATCCGCAGAATTCTGGCTTCCATCTTTAAGCCGCCTTTGTGGGCCACGTTCGAACCCAATCCGCCTGCTGGCCCGGCAATCGGAATGCCCGAAACCGAATCGGAATGCCCCAGCATAATGAAGGCATCGAATTAAGAGTGAGCGAGTGCCCGGGCATTACTCCGGGCCTTTATGTTTGTTAACATGGCTGGTACGCCGCTTTACGGCCAGCACAAATGTGTGCTAATAAACCGAAAGAGAAAGTGGTCGCCCCACGAAAGCTCGGGCAGATCATAAATGTTTATGCGACTACTTCATCAGAGTCCTGACACACTTGTCCGCCCACAGTTGCCAGTCACCCGTCTTCCGTCTCGCGTCACCCGTTGCCTGGAATTTTTCCCGACATCCTTTAAGCTTCAAACCCGTCTTTGTTGTGTTTTTTTTGTTGGCCCGGACTTTGCTTTTAGCGCTTTTACTCCCAACATTGCACTAGACCAGCCACGCGGTAGTGACGTGGCGACGGTGGCTTTCCATCTTCGTTGGCGAGATGACAAGGAGCCAGACAAATGTCCTGCAATGGCTCGAGGTCAGCGGCGAAGTCGTAAACCGACTTTCAATGAGCCACATTCAAGGGTGTATCTTTAAGCACAGGAAGCTGAGCTGCTGATAAAGCCAGGACTTGGGCAAGAAAGGACTGAAAATCCTCAAACATTTCAAGCTAAAAGGAATGCATTGTCAAGCTGTTTCACTTTTCATTTAATAAACGAATCGGGTTGCCTCTTGAAGTCATTAAATGGTTTTCCTGGAGTTGCCTGAAACTTCAGGGACAATGCGGGTTGACAAGTTGGAGAAGCCTTTGGAAAGCCAATTATGGAAATTTTTCCTTTGCCACAATCATGACTAAGCTGCTCCTGCCAGTCAGAAACCGAATTTCCATCCTAATCCACGCCAAGATGAGACCGAGGCCGAGTTTAAGCTCGAGTGCGAGAGGCAAGCTGGCACCTTAATTGCGCACTTTGAGCGCATTAGACGTCTTATAATCGATAAACCTCATGGCTGTCGGGTGCGGCCCAGGCCCAGGGCTTCGACTCGGGCCAAGTAGATGCCAGCCACACAGCCACTACGCTAGCCTGGCTGTGACCCAGCCAACCGAGGGGCGACACCTGCAGGCGAGCGGGCGGTGCGGCCGCAAGACACCTCTCGAACATGCAGAAAGCCACAGAATTCGGAGGCTCTGGAATGGCCAGGAGGTGTGGACTCGACGCTTACACATGTTGAGTACACACACTGCAGGGCGGTGCTGTGGGCTGCTGGGCTGGAGCATCGATGTGGCTGCAGCCCACTCGGGCATTGCGATAAACGCTCTGTTAATTATGAAAACTGCTTAGCTGTCTTGCCCGAGCCGAGCAGGCTGCCGTGTCTGTGGTTCTAATTAATGTTATTTAATTTCCAATTAAATATGTGCATACATTAAGTGACACCCACACGTGAGCTGCCACACCGGTTGAGGGCGATTTGCTTGTATTTGTGTTTAGTTCGACCAACCACAGGCCATGCCCCTGATAGACATGAGTAGTGCTGAACGCCTCGGGTTGTCTCCGAGGTATTTTTGCACCAGACGGAGTCTGACCCGGAGCTCTGAGCTGCAAACTAAGCAATTGAAAGATTCAGAAACTTTCGTTTCAAAAACTAATATTGAAGCATTCATAGTGGGCACTTCTTTAGGCTCCCTGTTCGAGAATGTTTTGTGGAATTTCCTATTTATGCCAACACCCTGCCTGGAATACCCTGCATTGGAACGTGCCACTTTAAGTGTCGGCACCTCGCACGGCACCTTCATGCTGGAGCAAACTTTTATGCTCCTGCATATGTATGAGTGTCTGTAGGACACGCACCGACACCTGCACGGAGGAGGGAAGGACCTGTGCCACGGCTATTACCATACATCATGCGTTACACGAGCCTATTCCACATGTCAGGACCCGTTCCCGATTGGCTGGCAGGCCCAAGTTGGCCGACGCCACTTGACGCAAAGTTGAATGTCTCACTCGCAAATGCACAGACACGGGACACAAAGGAGAAGACGGCCTAAAAGGTGTCCTGACAGCTGGACACGGCCGGAGCAGGCACTTTTCACTCAACCTGAAAGCGTGTTCATTTGGACGTTGATATTTTATTTGTTTCTGGCCCTGTTTTCCCCGGGCGGTGTTCGCAAGGGGAAGCGATCCCCAGCCGACTAATTCCATTTGCCGGCCCCGAAATCCCCAAAAGCTCGCATTGTTTAAGCCAACAATCAAATATGCAGCGGCATTCGTCCCGGCCAGAATTCAGTTTGCATAACATTAAGCCCTTAAAGGGGATTCAATTTTGTGAAATCCCATCCCCATCCCCGTCCCAGAGTCCTGGCTGACATGGAATATCAAATGTCGATGGCGGTTGAAAGCGAACATTTTTCGAGTATTTGAATGGGAAATTGCATTTAATATGCGATCGGAGATGGGGCCAACCTTCTGCCAATTTGAAAGCGTTTGTGTTTTTCGCAGATATTTTTCAGATCTCTCCCACCTCAATTACATTATCCGGGGACACCGAGTCCCTGGCTCTGCAGCAGCCCTTTCGCATCATTCTCCATCAGCTGCGGCCGCCCACCAGCAGGGATAGAGGGGCGGAACTACACACTTTCCTATGTACATAGTGGGGCCCACCCACTCCACTGTACATACTACACTTATATAGGCCGTGCCGACGACGGCCCATTTGACTGCTGGGTTGGAACGCCGACTGTCGGGCCCGTCGAGGAAAGCCAGAAAAGTGGATCAAGGCGAGCTACGGAAAAATGGCAAAAGCAAAAAGGCACAAAAGAGCAAGGAAGGGGAAAAGCGAAATAAAAAACAATCCGCACAACAGGCAACTGAAATCAGAGAGGCCCAACTCAAAACATTGCGAAACTTCAGCTTATGCTCATTGAACGGGCTGGGTCTGGGACTGGGGCTGGTCCTTGCCAGGAATGGCGAAGCCCTCGCATTTATTACACGAGCTGCAAAAAGTTTTCCACGTCCTGCCAAGGCAATCGGGGGCAATTTTGCAGGTTTTATGATCCGATCGCTAAAGGCCTCGATTCTCGGGGCGACTGGCCGCCCGACCTAATGGGTTAGTGGGCGGACGGGGTATCACTTCCGGTCTATCAGTGGCCAGAGCCAAGTTGACAAATATGCAAAGACTTGTGGGCCACTGGAATGCGGTCAGTGTAACGCTAACAAGACATTTAGCAATATACCCCGATGCCTGTTCTGCGGGCCTCCTTGGGCCCAACTTTGGCAATAAATTTTTGGTCTTGCCAAGGAAATACAAACTTTCTTCCGCCGGGGGAGGGCCTGGGCCTGGGCCTGGGCCGAAAGGACGCAGCCAGTCGGCTGGCATTAACAAAAGAAATTTAAAGTCGCCAACTTTAATTCGCCTGTCTGGCCTTTTTTGATTGTTTTTATGGCCCTTGGCTTGGCTCAGTATGTATTCCTGTATCCCTATCCGGCTTTGTATCTGCTGTCTATTCTATTTTTCGCCATTTATTGTCACGTTAACAGCAATTTTCGTGCATAAAGTTTTACTTTCGCTTTTGGTTCCAGTCCTGAGTCCTCAGTTCTCAGTCCTCAGTCCTCGGTTCTCAGTTTCAGTTTCAGTTTCAGTTTTGGTTTCTGTTTCAGTTTCGGTTTACATGTTTCATTGGCTCTGGCAGTTTGTTTGTTACTTTTTATTGTTCCATCAAAGTCCCGAATGGCGACTAGCGAGTGCGGCTTTACGAGCGTGTTCTGGTGTGTGCTTCTCTGTTCGTGTCACTTAACGGTAAATTCAAATTACCATTTAATTTATCGCTGTCACCGTTATGGCTGTCGCCTGTCAGTGTCCTTTCCTCCATCCTTGGTTTGGTGTTTTCGGGCTTGTGTTCTGAATTTATGGAGGAAACCCTTCCCGTTTGTCGTTTTCTGTTTGTCGTTTGCCGTTTACCGTTTACCGCTTACCATTCACCATTGCCCGTTATCCTTGCGCTCATATTTGGCCAAAAAGGACATGCTACAATGTTGACAATCGGCTAGAGCCACCTCCAGGACCTGGCGAATCTTAATTTAATTTCTGGCCCAAGCTCGGGCTCAGGAGGGAGGCAAACAGAAAATGTTGCCGCATTTTGACACGTAGACACGACAAAATGGTTACGCCGGAGTGCACGTAGCCGTAGCGGCAACGGTAACGGTAACGGTGATTTAATACCAGGCCAGATAATCTCGGCTCCGGGTGGAAAGTATTTGTTGCATCCGGACGTGCCAGGAGTCGGCAACTTTAAACTTTCCACTCACTGTTCCTGGTCTTCATTCAAAAAAGCTCTGCCCGCTCTACTTCGAAAAAACTCAACTGAATTTGAATGCATATACTCGAATGCGAATAGACTCGAATACGTATATCTGAATATTGGATCTATCGCTACGTGACGCGAATGGCTTGTTGCAGCTGCAGAGGCAATCACCGTCCATCTCCCCACAGACGCGGCGCGCCGCAGGTGTTGATCTCACGCGCCGGTGGCAACGTGACTTTGCCACTCCAGCCCTTAGCCCCTAGCCCCTAGCTCCTAGCTCCTACTGCTCGGGGGTGTGGCATGCCCCCTTTGACCGCCCGAGTGACTCTGTTTAATTTAACTGCCAACGGAGGCCTACTCGCAAAACTTTTTCATTAAAGCAGCGGAATTTTAATTTTAATTAGATCCTAACAAGGATGCGAGGCGCCTACAATGCCGGGAAGGCTCCACTGTACGCGTAGTTATGTTCTCGTCCTGCGCCTCTCTAGGCCCCGGGCCGAGTTGGTTGGTTTTTGATGGCCCTCGCCTCTACACTGGCCGAAATCGGAGGCAGAATGGGAGGCAGAAACTAATTAGTCGCAGTCGGCAAGGAATTTACGAAATTAATTCAAGCAGTCTACTAGGCGGGTGTTTAATTAGACAGTAGGAATGTCCAAGAATCGAGGAGCAAGTTAACAAATAAATAAATATTTAAAGTTAACTTTAAGATTATAATACCTATAATTTGGCTCAGTGCATGGCCGTGGGTGGATCAGGTGTTACAGGTGAGCCCGCAGCGCATAAAGCGCTGTCAAGCACGGGCGTGGCGTGTTGCATACACAGATACAGACACAGACACAGATACAGATACAGGTACAGGCCCCGCACACACCAACAAGGACAAATACAAAGGCACAAAATGGTGGCACGGGGCACAGAGTGCTCGGGCGCCACCAGCAGTGGCTACATTTCGAATTCAGCAACACCTAGCCAGCCGTTGAGATACAAACTGGGAGATTCGGAACGCAAAATGCAAAATGCGAGATGCGAGTAGCGACGAGATACATTCAGGTGCGTTCATATTTTACAGTTTTGCAGTTAGTCCTGCAATTTATACAGAACGAGGGGGCGATGCCACACAGAGAGACAGGACGAGACCATGGAGGGGAGAGGAGTGCGGGACATTCATTTTGCAGTGAAAAGCGTTGTACTTACATTGAATTGCGAGCCGGCCATTCAGGGCCGGGCCTTTAGAATGCTTTCGCCACCTGAGATTGCTGACGAATGCTTGCGGCTGGCCTCAGTTGAATTTGTTGGATTTTTTCAGCCTGGAACGGCTTTAAATTACTTTCGACGAGGACGACTCGTTCAGGGCGGATTAAAAGGGCCTTTAAGGAACAGACACTCGTGCAAATTAAATTACTGCGGCTTGCCAGACCGAACCGGGGGGCTGTGAGGGTCGGGAGGACTGCCTTTGAGGACTGCAAAAGAAATCAATTTTACGCAAAGCAAAAATTTGAAACAGTTTGCGGCCAGATCTAACAACAAATCAAAGTTTGTTCAATGGTCCAGCGACAGGACAGGCTCTCAGCTTAATTGCGCTCCTTTGTCATCATCGTTTTGGCCATATTTCTCGGTCAGTTTCACTTGGCGATTTGTGGTAACCATGACCAGGACCTGGACCAGGACCAGGACCAGAAACAGAACCATGGCCGCTGGCAACGCAATCAAATCATGAAGACGCTTGTCGAGAGTGTCATTTGCATGCAAATATAAAATTTATACACTTTCCCATTGCTTCCTCTCTGGCCTGTCGAAGCGAAGTCCGGAAGCTGCTGGATTCCCAAGCAAGCGGAAATATTTCCAGATGAGAGCATACGCGAGCTTTCAGTTGAAGTTGAAATAAAAAGCCCTTGAAGTGCTCTGCAGTCATCCCAGCGGGGAAAACGATCCGAAAATGGGGTGTACCTGGTCGGGGGGCAGCTGGATGGGTGGGTGGGGGCTGTGGGTGGCCGGAGAGTGACAGACGGGCCGACAGTTTGCTCCTGCCACGCCTGCTGCGGTGGTGTTAGTACGTGAAATTTAGTAAGTTGACGGCCCAGCAAGGACCCTCTAAGCTCGCACTCACTTTTGCGGTGTGCGTCGGTGTCGTCGCCATAAAAATAAACAAGCGCGGCAGCGTCCTCACATAATGCATACAAAAGAGCAGCCAGGACACTCACTCTGGTATTATCTCTTTGAATATGAATACCCTGGACAGGGGTATCCTTACTATAGTCGAATGTTCTATATAGAAACTATAGAAAAAAAACCCTAAGAGTACCAACTCTTTTTCTAACAAAATTTCTGCAAAAATATATGATTTATTTAGTCTAACCTTAATAGTGAGTATCTAACACTTTATAAATACTTCCATGGACCTCTTTTTACTCCCAGTTTTCTGTTCCAGCCACCACAAAATGCGGCTCATCCCAACTCACTTCAACTCAACCCGACACGTCTCGTCTCGGCTTATGACGTTAAGTGCGGCAGCGGCAGGTGATTACAACACTGCCAACCTGGCCCGACTCATATAGCTGCTAGAATAATGCTGAAAATTATTGCAAATAAACAGCTCCCGGCTGTAAAGGCAGAGCCAGCGCCAACAAACAATATATCAAGCTGATGAATGCTGACAGCGCGACACAATTTTCGCACGCAGTTGCGCCCGACGGGCAGCCGACCGACGAAAATGTCAGAAGCCATCGCTGATCGGAGACATCGTCTGGGCTGCCAAGTTACAACCGTCCAAAAAATGCTGGCACTAATTAAACGACACAAAGTCGCAAACATTGAATGATTGAATGTGGGAGCCGTGGGTGGGAATGGATGAGCGATGAAGGCGGAAATCGCTGGCGGTACAAAGTTTTCAATTTCGGATTAGGACATGGGCTCTAGGCAGCCTCTCCAGGTTTCATTTAGAATTTATTGAAAATAGATTTGAAATTTGAATGTTTTGCCAATTTATCGGCTTTGGTTGTCAGTGTTTCAGTGTCGGTGTATTTCTCATTTCACTTATCTCTGGCTGGCATGCACAATATTTTCAGCCTGTAATTGCAAAAATTAGTTGCCGCATTCGCATTTGTGTCGCACCCGCCGGCGGGGCATCGGCGGTCTGCCATCAGCGTTGCAATAAATTATGTGCGGTTTAATTTTAGCTATGTTTAAATAAAACTTTGGCTCATTTTGGCCATTCGGTTTATTTATTGATTTTGCAGCTTTGCGGTCGAAACCATGGACATGTGTTTCTCCCACAGACTGCCACCGGAGGACTCTGATTAGAGGGACTGTCAGTCCTGATTGTCGGTTGTGTGTATTTTGGCAGGAGTTTCCACAGACTAGGCAACTCCTTTGACGTTGTTGACATTGCGAATCGACAAATTCGGCATCTCCTGGCCTTTGACCCGGAATCGGAATGCAAACACCAGAGGTGTAGGACTTTTTTTGAAAATAATTTCCATTTGCCAGGCTCTGTGGCCTCGCTTGTTTGCACCAATTAACCGATTTGGGCGACAATGGTCTTTTTAATGAAATTTATTTAATGATCGACGGAATTCGCTCAACATCCAATTCCCCACAGAATCAAAATAATTAATGCCGGCTACTCGCTGCCATTCATTTAACTCATTTTTCGCATCAATTGCAGTACGAACATGGCATAATTCAATTCCACTTTCCCACTTGCCGATGCCGATGCCTTCTGCAATCTTTTCCCATAAAACTAATTGCAGCATCAGCGAGGGTCGGATGCGGTCACACGAAACTTTAATTTGATTACCGTGCCACACTCGCATAGCCACCAGCCACCAGGCACACAGTGTGGCAGTGTGGCGAGGCACCCGGGGCAAGGCCACCCACAAGTCGTCAGCTGGCGGGCCAAACATTTATTAGTTGTTACTTCTAGACAAATTTGAAAATTTACGTTCGCATTCGTCTCCTCGAGGGCAGGCGCGGCCCCAAGACATTCCGAAGCAGGCCCGAGAGTCCCAGTCCGGGCAAGTGACTCCCGACTCCGGCCCTGAGCCCGGCTCCTTAATGAGTTTTTCGTGTCGAGGGCTGCCGAGTGGATAAGGCAGCTCGTTAGACCCTGGGAATTAGTGTAAACCTTTTGCTAAACACCCGAGAAGTGCTTTCCGGAACACACACACTCGGCCCCTTCTCAATTAAGAGCCCTCAGTCTCGCCCCGACAATTGGCCAGATTCCACTTGCTTGTCGGCCAATACGGTTGCGAAGTCGTCTGAGGTGTTTTTGCATCTCCACTTAATGAAGGCAAGCTGCTGGCTGACTGCTGGAGATTGAAGCCACTTCGACACTTGCGCTGAAACTGCAGCATCAGCTTCTGGTTAATGGCCGGAGCACCATCAGCTGCTTCTAATTGCCCTCACTGCCGGCCGTAACATTAAAATTATTAATATGTATTTCATTGCACTCTGAAAGCGCTACGTGCTTTGTATGCTAATTGCACTCCCCGGCCCCAGATGACTTTTCCAACTGCCCTGCCGATCGACAGGGAAAACTGTTAGTCATCGGCCCGGGTGGGGTTGGGCTGGGCAATAGTGCCAAGCAAAAAAAAAACCTCCAAGGTCGCAGCACCCACCATGCCTAATGGCCTAAACTAAACCTTAAATCAAGGTCTGCTAGAGACAGAACTAACATCATCTTCTATCATGAATCAAAGGTTATTGGTTTTAAATTCCCATTCAGCGAGAAAAGAGTATAAATAACCAACTAACTCCATACTTTACTTTCAAACTATTCATAATTTTAAGAGCCATGAATAGAGAATTTATTGAACAACTATATTAAAATAAGTGGTTGCTTAGTATAAACTTTTATTGGTATGTTTATAATTTATATTCATTTTAATAAGATTGATATTAAATATGCATATAAGATTAATATATATCCATTAAAAAATACCTAAGCAAAGGTTTTTCGTTTCAGAATAAAAATATAATTTTCAACTTCAAGGATAAGTAAGAAGATAGCCTTTCTATTTTCCATTTATTTTGGTTATACTATCTATTGTACATACAGATACAATTTAATTATATTTTAGAATAGTAAGGAACAAACTATGAAATTTCCATAAATATTTTATTGCTTTTTCGGATGACCAATAAACAAAAAGAATGTTTGAAGTTCGACTATAGAAACGGAATAAATACGCTAGACTATTTTACTTTTACTTTTTGAATATATAGTATGGAAAATACCTTTAGTTTTCTTAGCAACTGCAAAATAATATTGAACTTCAAGCCAAACACATAAGGAAACATAGAAAAACAGAACACTTTATTTTACTTACTTTTTTTTTTAGAGATACCACCCACCTGGTGGGGTAAAAAGTGTAAGAAGCAAAGCCCATAATTTAGAACCAGCTCGACCGTCGATAGTCGGTGGAAATCCAAACAAAAACTGAGCGCTTTTCGTATAAATCAGCGCTCAATGCCAGAGTACCTGCTACCCAGTCTAATTAGAACCGGAGACATAAAAATCACTGCCTGGCTGGCCAGCTAACTGGATGGCTGACTAGCTGACTGGATGACTGGATGACTGGATGACTGGGTGGCTCAAAAGGTTTGCATGACGGCGACTGTGTAGCTCGGTTACAGAACCGTTCTGACAGATGCGAATGTTTGTTGCCGGGCTTGACTTGTTTGCAGCAGCTTAATTGATTGCTCAACTGATGGGGCCAGACAAAACGATGATTGCAGTCCATTCAGTCCCTGTCCGAGCTCATGCCCTCTACTGCCCTCCGCCCACTTTCGCCCAATTGCTTTTGACCGCCACCTCCCAGTCCCTGTCCTTATCTCCCCTCGTCGTCCTGCCCCAGTCCGCCCAGCGCTGTGTCAGTGAGCAGCTCTTTGAATTGGCACGTGGGCGTTGAATTGAGCCGGGTCCGGGTCTGAGACCCGGAGATCATTGCATCTGACCCACTCTGCCTGGGACTCGCATTAAATTTACATGAGCGGCGTTGTGTCAGCAGCAGAAGTGCACTTGAAAAAGTAATCCTCATCTTGATTTCATTCTTATTTAATTTTATACAAATTGGGTCTTAAAGAGTTTCTTAATATATCTTCCTTAAAGAAAGGAAGAGCTATATTAATAGAGACTATCAAACTATCTATAGTCTAACAATCAAAGATATATAAAATATGCCCTTTTATTTGTCACAGTGTAGAGGCAAACAGCATATAAGGTCCCTCAAATGATGCACAGTCGCCGGTCAAATGCACAGCCATAGTCATTACTGGGTCGCCATCAGTGTCAGAGACAAGGTGCAAGTAGGGGGATGCGAGGCTTCGGAAAATGTGGGAAATCACCTGAAATCGCCCCGAGGGCGGTGCTGATGCCTTTCATTGCTGTCTTGCTGCTTGGGGCCATCGATTCAGCATCGATTTGGAGCCCAATCGTGTCAGCCATCAGCCACCAGCCATAAGCCGTCGGCGGATGGGTTTATTAGCACTAAAAACTCAATGGATTTCGTCAAGAGCGGAATTAGTTTTTGGCAACCGAGAGCCGAGGCAGAAACAAAAATCGTTAATTGAAATACAACAACTGAGCTGCTGCCGTGATAATAGAATAATGCAGTCAGGGGACGGGACGGGAACAGAAGGAGGAAGCTGCTCTTTTTATTCCCAGCGTCTATGGGGTATGGGGCTATGGGGCCGTGAACTTGAACGAAACAAAATAAAACAATTTAACAAGAGCAGAGTGGCGCAGCCAGCAACAATTAAACGAATAAAAATAAAAATACCAAAATGTAGGTATATACTATAGAGATATATATATAGGCATGTGCAAGTATTTTTAAAATGAGCGTTGGCCGAAACGCCAGCGCCGAGAGGTTGCTTCTGGTTCTGGTGTTTTCAATTCGAAATTCGAACAAAAATAAATCATTGAAAATCCACCGATAAATGACATGGCCTTGTTGACTCACTTAATCGGCTGAAAAGAGTGGCGCGCAGCGGAGGGCCTCTGGAAAATCTTCAGATATCTGATGCTGATTGTGAGTTCATATTTTGATTGTGCTTTTGACAGAGTGTAGTGAGATTGTCAAAAATATTTGATCTGAAAACTGACTGACTTCCAGTCTCAACAAATCTTGAAACAATAATAATTATTTGCACTTTGATGATCAAAAATCTAAAGCTTTTTTCAAGGCCACAGTTGGGTCTATTGAACTATTACCTTCTCTTTAGATAAGACTTTGGGCTACTGTTTAGTCTAATTTTTTAGCTATTTGTTCAGCTTACGATTCTACAACTATTTGTCAGCTATAATGTCTGGTTGAAAGACAAGGAATATACCACCATATAAATGAATACTTATTGTGAAAATCATTTAGTTTAGGCATGACTTATTGCTTTTTTAAAGTTCATTTGGTGGAGACTTTTTTTGGGAACACCCCGTAATAAGAAGTTTGATCAGATTGACTTTCTTTTTTGAATCATTGCTGAATATTTTAGAATACTTTATTTAGTATACTTTACACTAGTTTTTAGCCATATTTTTTATATTAGTTTTACAATTATAACTTATTTTCACTTCCAAGAAAAAGATTCAACTAATTAGCTTTAAGCATTCCAGAAAACTCAATAGCTCAATATTTTTTTTTTTGAAAAGACCCGTAGTATTTTTATACACATTACGAGTATTTTAGCCGCAACCCCGAGGTAATACACCCTAAGGTGTATAAACATATGTTTCTGGGAATACCCCGGAATTAGAAGTAAAATGAGCTACTACAGTACCTTAGTTAGTATACTATACTATAGAATAGCGTACAGCACTTTTTTTTTACACACCGGAATAAGAAGTCACATCAGATTGAGCCTCCCATTTGTGAAAAGGTCTGTGAGTTACTAACTTTTTCGGCGCTTTTTCATATTTGTAATTCTCCATTTTAGTACACATATTTGGTGTAAAGTGTTTCTGAGAACACCCCGAAATAAGATGTCAAATCAGATTGACCCGCTTTTGATATCTGGTTCTTTCCCGTGTTCATCTCCAGCCGCCGAGCAGATCTCATTCACACTTTGGACGCCGCTGCCGGAACGCTACCGCCAGCGACTTAATGCATAATTGTTTATGGAGCGGGCACAAAAGAAATATTCTAAGTACACACTCGCACACATTGCGGCAATATAAGTGCACACACCAGTGCCAGTGGCTGTGACAGTGCCAGTGCCTGGCTAGAAACACTCGCAGTTGGAACTCGCAAACAGAGGCAGCTATGATATGAATTTCAATTTAGAGTACGTGCTCATGGAGCGCTCGCATTTGGCGTCGCTCACGTACCCGCCGTCGCCGTCGCTGTCTCAGTCGCAGTCGCAGTCTCTGCCGCAGTCGACAGCGACTGCAACTGCAACTGCAGCCATTACACATGCACTTATTAATAACGAAAATAGACGCCTCTGTCGTTAAGAGCTGACCCCAAAGTCCGCAAAGCTACCGCAACTTTTGTGAATGAACGACCGGAGAGATACTACGTACTACGGGTCACTGGGAGGCGGGATTAGTTCGGGATTCAGTGGGATCATGGGGCGGACAATCAAATCATTCACTTTCGCCGCTGGCTATGGCTGTTAATCCAATTCAATAAAAGGCCATAAATGCTGCACACTCTCGCCATATTTTTTACTGCTAATAAAAAATGGACGAGTTAACTTTAATGGCCAACTTTTGACAGCCTCCTAGTGAGTTCATTCGGGCTAAAATTAAATGGTTTTATGGAGCCGATGCGGACCGAGTCATGTGGCGAGTAAATAAAACGGAATTAATTGGCGATTGGCGAAATTCCATCATATCATAATTGCATTCGCATTCCATTTAAGAGACCGAATGGCGAAAAGGTAACATCACTCATACGCCGTGTGGTCCAGCGGAATTCGGCCTATCCCAACCATATCGAATGTCTTCGAACGCAATAGATTCCCACTATTATCTATTAGAGCGACCGTTTCCGTGTTAGCGATCGTGATATCATCAAATGAGATCAGAACACCGCCGAACAGCGTTTATCCGATACCGGAGACCCATAGAGGGCCGCCACAATGGAGTTCCCCCCATTAGCATATCGCTATTCCCAGAGTACATCGGATCCGATACGTGCGGATAAGGTAAATGCGCTGCATTAATATTTATGAAGCCGGTCAATCGAAAACAATTTTGCGGTTCGCACTTCGTAAATAAACATCCACCATCCTCAGTGTGTACGCATACAGGAATTAATAATTAATTTCGTGTTTATCGTCGCGGGTCGGCCGGAGCGAGTATTATTATCTCAGGATGGCAGCCGGAAAAAAGCTGAAAGCAAATACATTTTAGTGTCCCGGCTTTCGTTTTCACTTCGTCCCCCAGGTCCCAGGTCCGGCATTAGCATGGCCGCGACATCTGCCAATTAAATGTAATATGTTGTAGTCGTAAAGCGTCGCTCATCAAACCATAAAGAGCCCCAACAAGTGCAATCGCAATTACAAACGATAACTATTCGCATAAACACCGCATGAGTCGGGGCCGGGCATGAGGTGGGAGGCCCTCCCTCGTGGGCACACGGCACACGCCAAAAAGTATATAATAATAATAAATAAAACCCACTAAGCTGTCGTCGTGCCGTCGAATAATCTTCGCATTACAAAGCGCGGAGCCCAATTTTATTATAATCTGGCAAGCAAATCAAAACACTTCACACCCAGTAAATAAATGCCGCCCCGGCCCCCAATTCCCCTCCAGGGGGCAGCTCCACTCCCCCCTCTTAATTCGTTGAAAATTCGATTCGACCATTTGTGGGGGCCCATAGAATAGATAATTGGCCATAAAGCTCATCTGTGTCCGCCGCTGGTCAGGCATATTAAAATATTGTTTGGCAGCCAGGGACTGGGACTGGCCGGCTATTTTCGACTCTCTTGTCTAATGTACGAGACATTTGGCAGCGTCAAAGTTAATAAACACAAAAATTGATTTGTGTACAGACGTTTTGGCTTCAATTGCAGCTTAATGGAAACAAATAAAGACGATTAGACAGGCCTCTGAATGAATGAACGAGTGAATGGATGAGAGAAGCCAGCCAACTTCTAGGCTGAATAGTACGCACAAGAAATCGCCTTAACACTCAAGGTGTAGACAAAAGCCGACGTTGATTGGAAATTCAAATAATGAAATTTAATATCGCATTACTTGGCCAAGTGAGTCAGTTGGGGTTTGACTACAAAACATTCCACCAAATGCCAATATTCACTTCTTTTTTGGGAGAACTTATGCTGACCTTATTTTTATGAACATTTTTGGTTTGTTTTTAGAATCTGAAGGGGGGCAAGTACTTTATACTGTTTTATAGTGCTATATAATTCAGAGCCAGTGGAGAGGAAGGCACTTGCAACGAGTGCCTATATGGCACTCGGCTGGATGCAAATGGAAATTATAGCACTGCAAACATGGCGTATGCGTAATATTCAATTAATTTGATTTCGTTATTGCTGTTGCAGATGCCGACGCCGCTGCGCAAAGTCAATTAAGAATTTAGTGCAATTCAAATGTACATTTTGACCCTCAACCAGGACACCCCGCTCCGCAGCCTCCTGGAATAATTATTAGCGCTTTTCATTTGGCTTGTTGAACTTTGGCCAGAGAGTGTAACCAATGGCCGAGCACCCATCCACCAGCAAATAGCGAAAACTTAAATTATAAAAGGCACAGCCACGCCCCAGCTCCTTCGTCCTGGCTGCGGTTGCATGGCAAACTAATTAAAACTTGAAAGATTTCCTCAGCCCCAGACAGCTTTGCGAAAAGTTTTCGTTTCTCTATGTTTTCCCGGATATTTTTTCGTTTTAATTTCCCTCATTTGCATTTGTGACTTTGGCTGCAGCTCCGGCTTTAATTTTTAATCCATTTTCTTGCGCCAGTTCGGCCCGATCCCGATCCCGATTTGTTTTCTCTCGTTTTCATTAGCATAACACTCCATTGGAATCTGCAGGGAGTTGCTGCATAAATTATGAAATTAAGTCCGACCTTCGACACACTTGACCTGCTCTAATTGACTTCGCTCGGGGCACTGGTGAGGCGTGCTAAGCCGCTTTCTAGTTATCCCCTTTCTGTTGTGTTTTTTATTCAAGTTCGAGTTCGAGTGCGGCAGCCAGATAGGAATCTGAAAATCCATCACGCATACGCACTGTGTGCCGGCAAATCCATAGAAGCCCGGGGCTATTCCTGCCACTCGATGTGCTCGTAAGCTGGTTTTGCCAAAAATTTCACTTTCCAACTTGTGGGCCTTTTTGTTTGCTTTCCATTGCCAAATCCTTTCTGCCGAACACATTCAACTTGGCTTTTAGGCAGCCAGCTTCCCAGGCCTCCTCCCAGGCCGCCTCCCAGGCCGCCTCCCAGCCAGGCCAGCCACCTCCATCCAAGCCATCTGGCTTTTGTGTATTTTGTGTATTTTTATTGACGGGCCAAAGGCAGGCAAACGGAATGGCAGAGCAAAGCGCATTTGCTGCTCACTGTTCAGGTGTTGAGCCTGTCGTGTTGTTCTTTCCGGCCTCTTTGCAGCTCCGACAGCCTCCTGATTTGCATACTTTCTCAACTATTTTCCATTTTCCGCCTCCTGGCTTATCGCCCGCTGAGTGCCAGCCACGTCCAAAAAAAATACTAAAGGGTTCTGGCCCTGGTTCGGTCTGTGGCCCAAATAAGCAGACAATTCTGGGCTGCGAGTGCAGCCGCTCACAGCATGAGAGGAGTCTCGTGACCTTTAGAATCTGCACAGCCAAAAAAAAGGACATTCTTCTACATTTAATATTATATAGTATTTTTCTTAAACAAAGGATCATAGTCAGTTCTTAGTTCTCAAATGAAATAGAACTATACTTAACAACTAATAAAAAAAAAGGGCAAAGGGAACTTTTGTGTGTATCCCTGCGGATAGATCTCCCCGACACATCGAGTGACATTGAGGCAAGCGCAGTCACGCTGGGCCATTAATTGCGTCGCGCTGTGGCAACCGCAAAGCCGAGGCCAATACCAGAACAAAGGGTTATCTTGGCTGGCTCGGCCCAAACCGCAGCAGCGCACCCGGCGGGTGGGCAGTAACTGGATCTGAATGTGGTCATCAGATAATGTTAGTTAGTCGCAGCTAGTGGCGAACCTCTGCCATCTATCTTCGTTGCGATCAAAGTTTCTTCCGTTCTGTGCCTTCTGCCCCCTACCTCCTGTCCTTGCCACAAAAAGTGCCCCCCCTGGCGATTAACATGTGTCAAAGTTTGCGCTTCAATGAGCTTTAAATATTTGATTTGTTTCGTTTCGTTACTTTTTTATATACACACTTTTTGTTCGTTGTTCACTGGCCTGTGTGGGGGCGCCAGTGAGTGACAACTGTGTCAAGTTTCACCCACTTTTGGGTCCTTGGCTACGGCGGGGGATGTTCCGGCTCCGGGGGACTCTGGTTTTGTGGTTGCTTTCGGGCGGGGCACTTTAAACTGTCTCACCGCAGAGTGTATTTATTTACATTCAAGTCCCTGCAGGCGATGCCATAATTTGGGGCAAACAGGATGCAGCCAGGATCTGTGTATTGGCTTTGGTTTCTATTACTGAGCTTGGCACGAGCCTCTCTGGCTCTGCTTCTCCATTTGTTCATCACCTCAAGTCGAAATAAACAAACATCCGTTGACTAAACTGGTTTTCCAACTAAAATTAAATCAAAGCTGGCTCTAAAATGATTAATTAGATTCAATTAGAGTATCTTTTTCAGATGACCACTTCGTATTTAAGATATCATCAAAAGCAATACAGACTGATTTTCTTTATTTGAGTGCCCCTTTAAGATAACAACTTTTAAGTCTCAGACCCTTGCCGGAGACTCCTTTTGGATATGCTGAGCATGCTGGCCGAGGCGTGCGGAGTGACAGGCAATTAAAAACGCCGGACAAGCCGGACAAGCTGGAGCCCGAAAAGCGCAGCGCCTTCTTCTTTGGCTCCGAGGCCCAATAAATCAGTCCCGGCGACAAGACAAGGACATCAAACGGACACTTGGCTGCGGGCGGACTGCAGCGCAAGGAGTGCGAATTAAAAACAAAATGCAAAAAGGACAAAATCCATAGAGAAATAAAAAGGAAAAAGAGTGCCCAGAACAAGAATCCGGGTATATAAAATTCAATTAGAACTCTATTTTATTTTTCGCCTCTCTGGCAGGGCGTTCTTATCGCTTGCAGCTTTTCTAATCAAGCGGACAGACGGCGGGCATTTCCTTCCTTCCTCGGCCGCCTTTGTTTCCTTGTCCTGCGTCCTGGCTGCTTTTCCTTCTCCGCGTGCCTCCTGCCTCCTGCCGCTGTAATTTGAAGTTGGGCCGAAAAGCCGAGGGGGCGAGCAGGATCGGGGAGCGGAAGCAGCCCAGAGGCCATCAAATCAAGCGGAAGGAGAGCGGCCCAACACAAGATTTTCACACTGCTTCATTTGTTCCACGGGTCCCACTTTTTCGGGGGTGTATTTGTTTGGGGCTATCTGGCAGTAGTCAGAGCGTATATGCCATAGCTGGAGAATAAAACCTTACTTTCCCCTTATAAAGGGAATTATTCTCATAACAAATATCATTGACAAGTACCGGGTATCTCTAAGTCGACTATCCTCCTCACTTCCTTCTCCAGAGAGGTGTGTGAGAGCGCTGTGGGCTTTGTCGATAATTTTCTGCCTTTCTACACATCCCATGGCTGCCTTTGACACAGCACCAGCGACGAACATCCTCAACGGCGTGGGGAGTCGGCGAAGGCAGCAGCGCTTTCAAAACCACAAATTACATTGAAAATTCCTGCTTGATTGAAGTTGATTGAGCAAGAAAATGCCGACGCCGAGCCCGATGCCGCCGGAGGAAGCCAAAGACACAGCCCAGCAGCCCCGAGAAGTCGGCTTTTAAAGAAAGTTTTAAACACCCATAGTTCTGTCTCTGTTGTACAGCTTTCCCTCTCTCTGTCTCTATATCATCCCTCTTGTGTCATTAAGTATACGCCCCGTGTGTGTGTGTGCAGGGGCTTGGGTGTAGGGTGTGGGGTGTGTGGTTGATCGGCTTGCGGTTATTTGCCGCTTTAACGTGTATTTCCGATACATGCCGCAAGCCATCGCCGCCACGCGAAACTCAAAGTATCATAATTAATGAGCCAGCCCAGAAAATGTACAAAGCCGACCCAGTCCCCGCCCCAGCCCAAACTGGGCGTGGCCTCTGGCCAAAGTGTAATCGCATTTAAATAGCGTTTGCAGTGGGGCAGGGGCAAGGGTGGCAGGAATGGCTGTTAAACTACAATTGCATTAATGTTGCAGGCAGCTCTTGGCCACTCGTTCCGGCCATTTGAAACGGATTTGAATGCAAATGTTCCGCCCAATTCGCAATGATGGCCTGTGGGATGATTGCGATTCACGTTGATTTTTAATCAAATTACAGGCACAATGAAGTCAGCGGTGATAAGTGATTGAAGTAATGCTGATTACAAGCCTCAACCTGAAACTGATTGGCTCTGAGTGCTTGCAAGTAAAAGTTATATATTTATTATTTCAACAATCTGATAGCTAATTGGGCTGACAGCTGGCGTTCAGATCGTTCTTATGAGGTGAGATAATTGTGCCTCCAATCACCGAGGTAATGACGCCTCCGAGTCTCCTAATGACTCGAGTCGACAACTAGAGATTGAAAAATAATTACTGCCTTTCCATAAACGACCTGATTCAGCACGCTCTAATCACAATCTTCGAATTAGAGAAGCTGTGGAGCAGTGTCCAGCAGACCAAAAACTATACAATGTTAATTAATGGCAAATATTATTTAGTGTGATACTCACCAGTTAGTGGTTGGACGGCTGCCGAAGTGCTGAAAGCCAAGTCATCAGTAACTCCCACCAACACCCCACCTATGGCCCAGTCTCTGCAGTGCCTGGGACTAAGCTAAGCACTAGAATTTGCATTGGAAATCTTGAGGCAAGATGCTCGCCGAGTGGAAATGCAAATCGAATAAATAGAAAATAAATAGACGGCGCAAGCAAACACAATCACTCAGTGCACACAGAGCGAGAGGAACTGGCTGACTGTCTGAGAGACAGATAACCTTTAAAGAAATGACTTTGCCATCATACGCCCATTGTCATCATCATCATCATCGCCATCTCGTAGCTGGAATCCCATCCAAGATAGTTTGTGGATGCGTTTGTTGTGGCGTCAAGTGTGTGAGTGTGACCCCCGGGGGCAATGGCAGAGGGTGCACAGAGAGAAATGGCAAAGATACTTTTTAGAGAGAGTCTAATAAAAATTCTTATAATTTTGGACTTTGCTTTCTCCTTCCAAATATTAATACTTTTTTATTGAAACTATACACTATAATGGTGTAGGATTGTAAGCTTTCTCTGCCTGTTGGAAAGTCCGGGGGACACTACATAAGGAGGAGGTGCAGAAATGCTGACTACGCTGCTCAGTCATGTTGCGTGCCGAGCAGCTTAAGTCGTTCTGAGATGACAATTCCTACACCGCCCCAGCCAGGCAGCGGCGATATCAACACTTCCGTTCTGTAGCTCTCTATAGTAGTTCTGCAGTTCAGCAGCTCAGCATCTCCAGCGGCGTTCGACGCCCCCATCTGCCCCCTACCCGCTTATAGAACTGACATCCAACTTTGATTGCAGTGCCCTGGGCTTTTGGCATTACGAGTTCGGGTGTGTGTGTGTGTGTGTGTGTGTTTAGGGGGCTAGTGGCTGACTTGGCTTATAGACAGCGTTCTGGGGCTGGGGCCTGGCCCAGATGAGTGGCTCTGCCGTCGGTGATACGCTTGGCAGTTCTTATTTATGTTATCGTTATCGCAAGAGCTACTGCCACTGCATTATAGTGCTTGTGGCCTCTGGTCGAGTGGCAGCAGACTGGTCGATTGTTGCGTTCGGCCGCCGAGCACACAAATTACAAATAACTCTGGCGATTGCGATTAGCGCGTTCGGTGCAAGGGCAGTGTGTAAATAGTACATTTCTCCGATGGCCGTTTAGCATGTAAGCCTGGCGAACGTGCGGCGGGTGGCTTTTCGTTTGTTTCATATTTGCGCGACAATACTCTATGAATTGCACAAACTAATCACAGAAACGAAACTGAAAACTGTAAACTGAACAACTGAAACAGAATCGAAAGCGCAAAACACAGCTGCAACATCAACAACAACAATCATTTTTCGAAATATTTTCCGCGAAGGTTGCTGCACATTTTCCTGAAATATCTCGTTTTGTTGTAATTTCACACTAGATTCTCTTAAATTGGCGGCGAATGCATTTCACGGCCCTGCAGTCTGCAGTCTGTTTTTATTTTTCCTCGTTTCTGCGATAAGTGCAGCGGAAGCAACCAGGCAATGTCACAACGCGGCCGACGGCAACGCGGCGTATACGCAATGGCACGCGCCCGCTCCCCCACGCGATCCGATGCGATGCGATGCGATGAGGAGATTTACCGTTGTACGCTCTGCTCGCGCTGTAAGCAATCAATGCGCTTGTAATCGCGGACAATAATCATTAATCTGATGTCGCTTCTCCTGGTGTGCTCCTGGACGCCCCGTCAGGAGGCCGAATCTCACTGCTCTGCTGGGAAGCTGGGAAAACGCGCCTATTTCCTCTCAGCATGCGACTGCGAATGCCAGCAGCGAACACCTAGCATCGGGCGGTTGAGTGACTGCGACTGAGACGGTGACTGCGACGGTGACTGCTACTGCGACTGGGACTGGGATAGCGGCGGCAACGCACCCACCAGACGGTTGACAGACGAATGAACTGAATGAATGAACGAATTTCCATGAGCGCCGCCCGAAGCTCGAGCTCGCCAAGTCGCTCGAGTCAAGTCGCTTCGAGTCACTCGGCTCGGCCATTGGCACACTTACAGTTACACGGGATGAGCTCGGACTTTGAGTGGAGGCAGCCATTGCGCTGCCATGGCGAGAGCTGCGCGTATGTTGCACTCAAAATCGGACCGATACGAGTGCTCTGTCACTCGACTCAACTGAGAGTCGGGAGAGAGCCGTGATGAGCGAAAATGGCCGGCCATCTGTTAGACAGCTGTTAACAGCCCGCCGCCCTGTAAAAGTGTGTTAATGGGTTACATTACACAACCACGGATGCAGTGAGTTTTTTTCCCAGATTCTCAATCACTTTTGACTCAATGTAAGGGTGGAGGTTTAAAGGGAATTCTTTTGGAATAACTAATCGAAATACAGATTACTTTTAAATTGGTTTATTTTTATTGGAAAAATTTAAGATTAAATATTTTATAGCAAATCACATGTTATTTGTTACAAAGTTGACACAAATCTATACTTTTTTATCTTATATATATAAAAGAACATCGTGTTTTATGTTACACAACTTATAAATCAAGAACGGAAGAACAGATTTGAGTGAAAATTGGTAGGGAGGTAGCTTAGAGCCAGGAGAAGGACATAGGATACTTTTTGTCCCGTTCGACAGCGTTCCTCCCTTTCCTCCCTGGCCCATACTTTTTTATTTAGGCAGACAGCTAAGAAGAAAATGTCAAATGTCAAAATGTCAGTTACAAACGAAGTCAAATTCATAGTCAGGCTCTCAAATTTAACAACGAACCAAAAAGATTGTGTTGCGCTGAAATCAATATTAAAACTATTTCTATTAAATAAATAATTAACAAGTGGATTGAAGTGAAGTGAAGTTTAATTAATAATGCCGCGACCAAGACGGTCGAATCTTTCCCGACAAAGCCGTAATGCAAGAACAATACAAAATATTGCATATGAAAGGACTGAAGAAGAACGAGAAATTGCACGTGAACAGCGCCGCAATAGTATGGCTCGACTTCGTGCTTCTCAAATAGATTTCAATTTGCGACGCAGATATTTAGCTGATTTGAATCGAGCTGCGTTTCGATACGATTGCAGCAATGATTACAGCTTGCATCCTAGCGTTTGCATTGGGCAAATGGACGTTGTTTGCGAGTATTGTGGTGCATTAAAGTTTTCCGGAGAAACGCCTGGATTATGCTGCGTTAATGGTAAAGTGAAATTGCCAGTGTTGACTCCGCCACAAGAGCCATTGTATTCATTGCTTTGCGGCGAAACACAAGAATCACGCCACTTTCTTGCAAATACTCGAAAATACAATAGTTGTTTCCAAATGACGTCATTTGGGGCAGACATTATCGAAGAAGGAGGTTTTAATCCGACATTTAAGGTATTTATTTTTGTACTTACATAGAATGTAGTTAAAGAATCTGGTTTTTATTTTGTAGAATTCACCATCGAATTGGATCATTACTACCTTTCGAAGATACACAGAATAAATTTTTACAAATATATAAACTGTGCAACGGTACGCGTTTGGTGGTTAGTAAATTGATGAACAATGTAATTTACGCTACGATAATGATAGGAAAATTCAAAGGTGAGGAAGTTCTCATTCCGAGGATCCCGATGATCCCAACCGATATGCCGTTTGAATTTAAAAGACTTCAATTTCCGATACGTCTTGCATTTGCCATGACAATCAACAAATCACAAGGCCAATCCTTAAAAGTTTGTGGTTTAAATCTAGAACATTCATGTTTTTCCCATGGTCAATTATACGTGGCATGTTCACGGGTCGGAAGACCATCTGCGTTGTTTGTTTTTGCGCCTGATAATAAAACAAAAAATGTCGTGTATCACAAGGTGCTTAAGTGAAGAGCAACCTATGTACTAAAATACAGAAATAATAATGAATGATTAAGGAGGAGAAACAAAGAATATTGTATACCCACAAGTATTACAGAATTTAATTAATTTGAAAATTATTCTTTTTTGTTTGACTTATTTTTTATGCGTGCAACAACAATATGCCACAGCGAAACGTGGCAGGGTACTGCTAGTTGAGTTATAATCAACATTCCATTAAAGAAAGTCCATAAAACTGAAAAAGTTTCTCGATTTCAATCAAATGCGAGCCAACATATAACTTGGCATTATAATATAAGCTCTGACTGATGTAATAATCTTTATTGTCCTACCGATAGCAACTTATTTACGTTTATGGCTCTGGTCTGCTTATATCCTGGCACTGACGGCTGACGTATGACGGCTGGGATGTACATAGCGCATACGCCCCGTTGTCTTGCACGGATTGTGCGTGTAGAACAAGCGGCTCAATACCCGCGTGACGGCTCGGCGTGGCTGTCTAAGCCATTAAATGCATGACAAATTTGGCTTGTCAACAAGCGGAAGACGAGCCGAAACTTTTCCCAGCCATAAATTAGCGCCGCCCGGCCCCGTTCGCCCTCGAAAGAGTCGCAAAGTAAATTCCAATTAAAATTTCAGCGTAAATTCCGTAAAATGTAAATTATTCGAAATGAAGTCGTCGCCGGCGGTGGCAGCAACAGCAACAGCAATAGCGACAGCAGGCTCTGGTGCTGGGTTGGTGTTTTTATATTTGTGGTTGTTGCGGCGACGCCAGCCCACAAATAAGACACACACACACACACAGCTTACACACCCCAACGCATACGTGTGGGTATTCACCCCTTTTCAGCGTTCAGTTAAATTGTTTGTCTTCGCTTGACGTGCTCACAGAATCCCGTCATCGAAATCCGAACTTACGTCCGGGTTAAGGACGCCCCGCAACTTGAAATTGCTTTGTGGGGGAATCCTTTAAGTAGACTATAAATACCACCAACCCCAGTGCACACACACTAGCGCATTCTCGTATACATACAGGAAGGACTAATACGGGCACTGGAAAAATAACGCCTTGCAGCAATTTTGACATCAAACGTCTTCACCTCTCGGAACTTGCATGCACACACATTTCACATATCCTGACGCCTGTCAGGAGCGTCTGGCATCGCAGCAGATATGCGCGTACACGTGGGACTATTAGAGTTCAATAAATTCAATTTACACAAATTTCAGCTCCACCCGCCCCCAAATCCCCCAAATCCGCACCAGGGAGGCGCCCCGGGCCGAAGACGCAACCTGCAACCGCAAACAAATCAAACATAAAACACATATATAAAAACAGGATAAATATTCGAAGGACAACAGGAACTTTAAATACCCTAATCCCAACATAAATAAATAATTATAGTAGCTAGCAGAGATATCCTAGATCCATTCCATTTTATTTGTATTTTAAGTGGTTTCAAACAGGAATTAATAATTTTTTAGAACCCCTTAAGCCCAAGTCTAAGCGCTCTTTGGTTTTAGAGTATTTTTCAAGTAAGAGTCAATCTTTATGCCAAGTCACATGAGCAAGGCTCACGCTTCGCAGCCACATGACATACAGAAGCAGAATTTAAATTGGCCTCACGATTTGAGGCAAACATCAAGGGACTTCCTTTGACTCTGCCCCAACGTTATTAGGAATATTTTTGCGAGGACCCAAAGCCAAAAAGTATTGCTACAAAGCCTTCGGTTGCATCTGTCAAGCAGGGGCTCCTCGAAAGGGAAAGGCGTGGAAATAAGGGCCCTCGAGCTGGGATGCACAAAGCGGATTTGTGTGGCAGCGGACCCGCCAAATTGTCGAGCGATTGACGCGTCCTGTCACACGAGTAGTGCGCTGTCCCCAACGCCAGGACGAAGCTGAAATGCAGCTCAGCTGGCGACAACCAAACTGTTCCTATCGGGCAAAAATTACGACGCTGCGTGGCATGTGGGCAGCATAGCAAATGACTTTTGATTGACATGTTTGACATTTTGCACGACTGCCAAAAAGTGCTGGCGCGGCCCTGCCGCACGCCCACATTTATTGCATTTTAAATGCGTCAGCATAATTCCGGCGCTCCCCAGCAGCGTCGATTCTGCGGAAAATTGGAAAGCTTGCAGCTTTTCGATGGGGCCTGGAGAGCAACTATCCCAAGATTGAGGCTGCCTCAATTGTTCCGAAAAGGAATATAACTTGCGCATGCTTCTCCCTAGCGAAAAGAAAACAAAGAGGCCACCCACCCACACGCAGGATTCGATTCGGGGTCCCTATACACACAAACATTTGCACAGTTCAATGCACAATTGATGGCAACAAAGCGCAAATGGAACGCCGCTCGTGGAGCGAGCATATGAGTGGATTATGACCCGACCCAGCAGGCAGTGCCGTTCGATGCGATTCCATTTCGTTGGCCTTACCAAATTATGGCAGACATGCGGTCAGCCTTCAGCTGCCAAAGGACCACTAATGACGGCCAAAGTCCATTAAGTCAGTCCTGTCAGCAGCAGCGGCAATAGAGTCTTTAGCCAGAGACAACAACCACAAGGCTCCGTCGCAATTGGCCATCGAATGCTTCAGGAGGAGGGCTGGATGGCATCATTTGAATGCCTCGGGGTGAACGATAAAATAATGGAGAGCTTTACTTTGCATATATGTAGTACGATGTACGACATGCACGTGCAGCAAAAAACCAGCATATCATATCCTTCCATATTGATTTTGCATCGGAATAATTTCATTTGAAGAGCATAACAAATATTTGTTATGCTTTAGCTGAAATAATATGTGGCGTAAATAGAATAACTTGTTTATGAAACCTTTAATTTCTACAAAATCCATAATACCAAGATTGGAACAACAAATATCACAAATTAATTAAATTTATGCCATTACATCAGTTTCAGGCTCTTTAAAATACTTGCGTAATATTAGCGGTCGCTTTCCCATTTCAATTTAATGCAGTATACTTTCCGGAGCACCCCGAGCCGAATGCCAATAAAGTGCAACAGCTGTTTGACAATCACGGGCTACGGCAGCCACTGGAGTCCTGCCGCTGGCAAACATATTAAAATTATAATGGCATTCGCAGCCAGATTACTGGACGAAATCATAATCGAATTACGAAACAAATGGTCGCTGGCCGCAAAACCATTTAATTGACTTTTGCAGGAGAACGAAATGCAATAACAATAATCGTCATAAACATGGCCATAATGTAATATGTATTTGGTGTGTACAGGAGGTGCACACCAAGCCCCCTGTGGGTGGCCTTATGCCCACCGACTTCCTGGTCATTTGGGCACCTGGGCAGCTGGCTCAGATGGCTGGCTATCTCCGTCGTTAGGGCGGAGAAACTAACGACGAGCAGCAGAAAGCCATTTGACTAATGGATGCTGCTCCTAACCATTCAGAAGCGCCTTCTCCGGCCTCTGATGCCCCTCCGGGTGGCCCGAGCCGGAATCTCCGATGGTTTTCCCTGGCTTTGGCACGGCTTTTTGGTTTTGGCTTCTGGCCCGTATAGCCATGGGTGGTTACAGTCAAGTATTTGTCAGTATATGTACGCGTGTGTGTGGGTATCAGGCTGACTGTGTGATTTTGCGGATTTTACCAAAATTACCAACACGTGACAAAATCAACAAAATTAATTAATAAACTTTGCCAGGAATCTCCGTTGCTGTCGCCTCTGGTGACAGCTCTCATATTGCCGAAGCCACCTCTGCGGCTGAGTGTGTTTGTCTGTTAGCCACACATTCGGAGCAAATACTGTAGCACTTTAACTCAAGGTATTCTTGTCTGTATTCTCGTCCTTGGTGCCATTAGAAGATAACTCAATTTTCATTCGAGGCCCAGGAATGTTCTTCATTAAGTCCTTAGGCAATTAAATTCCAAATTCGATTAAACTTTTTCACCAGCGCGTTTTGCGAGCCAACATATTTGCGGTTTCCGTTCAGAGGCCGACATTCTGGTAACTGCCCGGATCTTTGGCCTTTGAGCCAACTTCGGCCACATTCTTATGGTCGAGCAAATGATTTGCTCAAGAGCTTTGCGCTGAAATGTACAAAATTAATAAAGGCTTTCTACTTGCCTTGTGGCACGATTACATCTGCCACTTTCAGGACACCAACTGTACGCATTACCTACTTAGCACCAACAGCGTCCTGCCCGCCGTCGTTCGTCCTGCCATCGTCCTGTTCTGCTCATCCATGGCAAAACATAATTGTGCGCTTTTTTATGTGGCGTGGCCGTCTACAACATTTTCTATGGCTGTCATGTTGATATTACATTGCTTGTAAGCTTCTGCTCCAGCTTCTGCTCCAGCTCCTGCCCCGGCTTCTGCTCCTGCTCCTCCTTTGGTGTCAGCTCGACATTTTTATTTTATTATGCTGCCTGCATAATAATGCCACGCCCCCGCGCTATCCTGCCACTTGGCCAGCTTTATCTGCTGGCTCATAAAAATAAAGCGTTGCGCATTCTTTCACGCCATTTGCAGTTACTCTGATAAGAACTAGAGAGAGCTTCTTGGGATTCTGGCTCTTACGCGCTGGCTTTGCCGGCTACTCCCCAGATGTGGGTATAATGGGGAGAAAATTTGGCCGGGGTCAAAGGTCAAACGCAAATGCCTTTTGTTTTGATATACGCCTGTCAATGTGGCAGCGATAACCGGGAACAGAGACCAGAACCAGAGACAGACCGTCCCATGCACTTGAAAAAAGAATAGGCTCTAATGGAATATCTGGCTTACAGGAGCTTTACTTTTGGTGACCTTTCAACCTTTAATATTTGCCACATGAAACCTGTTTTCCAATATTTATTTCTATTGTCTATAGAGGGCGAAAAGATGTATATATCTTAATGATTTTTGCCAATGTAATCCCGCCACTCCAGCCCCATTCCCAGCTCCTCGTATGCGTCATTATCAAGTGCAAATAATAAATCATGACAAGCTCCTGCTGCTCCTGCCGCTCCAAGCAACCAATAACAATGGCGAGGCATAGGCGTACCGAAAGGGGGCTGGGCAGCTAAGGCGAAGATACACTTTTGCTTTTGTTTGTTCATTTGTTTGCCCAGCAGATATGCGGCGGGCTGGGATGTGTGATGTGTGCGAGTGGGTGGTGTGTATTGTCTTCGTCTATTGTGCGGCGTAATTAATCATAATTTGCGTGCGTTTTGCGGCAATTAATAATTTGTATAGCATTCGCAACTGACACAGCTTGAAAGTTGATACGCTATCATGAGTGGTTTGAGCTCTAAACTCGCTGAGCAGACAATTAAGTTTAGGCGCTCCCCAGAGACTGCTGGGTTAACCCACAAAGGACCAAGGGGAGTTATTAAAACTATGGCACATTATACATATTCGGTACTTTCCGTCAATGTCATTGGGCTAGGCTCTGTTTTATTATTTTTGTTTCTGCTGGAAATAATTGAAAAAGTTCAAGTAAAAGGGGAGAAGGACCCGACTCGCAGCACCCATAACTCATACGCAACGTTGGCTAGAAAAGTTCTCCAGCCTGCTGGTTCTTTATTTTTTGCCCTGAAATGAATTGACTTTCAAGTGGAGGAGTGCGGGCCACTGTGTTTTGGCCATATTGTAGTTGTTGCAACAATGCAACCCGCTTTTTGTTTTGATTGCAGTTGGGCAACATAATTTATTGCGACGCAGTGGAAAAGTTTGTTTGCTCCGAAAGCAAAAACAAAGGACAGGAATGTTTCAACAGGAGCACAATCGCAATTCGGCGAGCAAGTAAATTGGAAATAAACAAATTCTGACTCCACCTTCTCTGGCTGCATCTCCATCTGCCCTTTGGTTATCCTGGAAATTGTGAAAATTGCGTGCAACTTTTGGCTTTTATTTCTTCCATTTTTGCACCCTCGTGTTGCGTTTTTAAGCTTCTGCTTGATTTTTCAATTTGTGGCCGTGGGGCAAAAAAGGGCAGCAGTTGATGAATTTTTTCTGGCCTGGGATGGGCGAATAATGGACTGATTATTTCAGCCAGTTGCTGGCAGCCATGGACCACTCAATTACATGTGCATCCAAACAGGACTCTGTTTATTATTGATCATGCTGCACCAGATGCGGCGTTAAATGAGCTCAAGTCAAGGACTCGGTTGGTCGGCCACTGATGGCCTGGCTTAAATCAAATGTACATACGCCAACTTATCGACAATGGCATGCGAAAACAATGGCCAATTCAATCAACAATAATTGCCACAAACCCCAAAATACGCCCACTGGCATACACATCCGCTCAACCCCACAGAAACACACATTTGAAATGTCCTGGAAATTTGTTTGAATGTCGCTGCTGGTGCTCCAGTTTGTTTGTTTACTGTGAAATTGGTCCAGCTAAGCTGAAATCAATGGAATCAGGACAATGCATTGTAATGAATATTCAACATCAAGACTATTGCACAATCAATAAAACATGAGACCGCAAACACTGAGATCGACATGGCCGGATAAGAAACGGGGGGAGCTTATAAATGGAAGCGGGAAAGATAAATTTCTCCTATCTCGTGCCATGAATATAATATTTTTTATGGTTTGGATTATTTTAAAGCCCCAAACATACAGTTTAGATTGGGCCCAGGTGACAGAGCCTCTAATGCTGATAAATGTTTTAAATTCATTTCCAAACACTGACTAACTATTTCATAAACCGAAAAATCCTCACTGTGTATCTGTTTTTTGCTTGTTTCTATTTTCATTTCATCCACATGTTTCTCGGGAAGAACAACACCACTTTGACCTTTCTGCTCCGGGAAGTGTTAACTCAATTTAAATAAATTCAACTATCAACCCGGGTCCCGGGGCCACCGCAGCCCGGAGCACTTTGACCTCATAGAGAGGCAGTGCACGTTTGCACGTTTCCATCGCAGGATGCCATAAAAAGGAGATTACCAGCGTGCCGGAGTCGCCAGTCTTGCTGCCAGCCTGTTCCCATTAAGTTGCCAAGGAACCAGCCAAAGTATCCTTGCCTGTGCCTGTGACTATGCCTGCTCCTGTCATGTGCAAATGAGTCAAATGCCGGAGCACAACAAAATGTGGCCCAGGACCTTTCCTTTTTTTATCGGGGGATCGGGGCTGCCGGCAGAATCTCTGGGCCACCTCTCGGCTTGTTTATGGCGCATTTCTATTCATTATGAGTACTTAGGTCAGACTCTGGCCCGAACATTTCTTTTATTGCCCTGGCTGATGATGATTTCCATTTCTATTTCGGCCGCCCGACGGCCAGCTGCTGCCCTGATATATCCTCGCCACTCTAATCGTCGGAGTTACACGCAATTAATTTTGCTTTGTAATTAACCAAGGCTATCTAACACCCACCCCGAATACTACTTCTTATGCATAGAAAGAAAAATTGGATACAAAAATATTATTTTATGTTGCTGGCAATGTGTCTATGTTGCACTTCCATCTTACTTTACCAGAATACATACCAGTAAAACTATACGGTTTAAAAAAAACACTTCTTCAAAAATAACAGCCTACATTTGTATAGGAGGCATATGATTCAAAGGATATTCCAATATCCCCTGGCTGGGTATATTTTCTAAGTTAGAATGTCTTTAAAGTTTTATATAATGTAACATACATAACGCCGCTGAAGGTTCTGAAAATTTTAAACATTTCTTAAGTATAAGATTTTATAAGTAAATATATATTTTACAGATATAGATCCATATGTCTTAATTTTCAATAAATAACGAATCAATGTTCGAAAGCAAATGCTAACCTTGTTTTCCATTTTATCAAAAGCAATTCTAGAAGTGTCTTAATTTGCAGTCGAATTCAAGAATAGCATCCCTTGAGACTATGGTAAGACAATTCTATTTGTTACTATTTGAAACCAAGAAGAGGACTGAAAATTTAAAGCTAAATTAAAAACATCTTAAGTCATTTTTTTCTGTGTGTACTTCATCGTGCACTCCACTGACTGCGGCTGGCTATGTGCTCTTTTTTTATGTCTCTGGTTTTTATGGACATGGCCAAAGTCCATATAATTTATTGACAAATTTGCACATTTGCCACGAGGCTTCGGCTGGCCGAGCCGGATTCCTGCAAGCCTCCTCCTCAGATCCAAAGGGAGAGTCTGGAGCAGTGGGAGGAGCCGGTGACGGGGACAGAGGATGTCGGACCGGCGTGGGTGCCGGCGTGTGAAAATGTTGATTAGTACAGTGCCCCGACAGACGCTAATGAGTCCGCCTCGGGGCGCAATGCCAACAAATTCCAATTCCAATTTGCGTCCCGAATCGCTTCGCCTCGGATGGGATCGAATCGGTCAAGTCACGCAAAAGGCAGCGGGGCCACTAATAATAGCCAACGGTAATTACGCCCTAAGAGTTTTGTTACCAATTCGGCTATTGGCTCTGCCCTGCTCCCCATCGTCAGGGGCCTTTGTTGTTGCGAATAATGAAAATTATAAGCAACTTCCGAATTTCATTATCGAAATTAGATGTTCGAGACTTGGTAGCTGGTTGGCTGGCTGGTTTCCCTGGGCTTTGGCCTGGATGAGGCTGATGGATTCTGCGGATGTTGCGCTAATTTGTCAACTGGCATAACGACGACAAACGACAAGCGACAAAGTGAAACTCATTGTGGGCGTAACCGGGCGCTTCCGAGGCTCTTGGCCTTGTCAAATTCAAATTGACTCATTAAAAATTAAGTTCCCCGGCTCCCTCTCTGCTCTCCGCCCTCAGCTTTTCCTTTGTGAGTCAGCAGCAGGAAAATCCAAAACAGGAAAATCTACAGCAACGTTAACCAAATGATAAATAGCAAAATTAGATTTGACAGTTAACTCGGGCCGCGTTTGGTTGCCAGCACAAATTGCAGCATTCATCTTGATTAAATTTCTGGTCTGCCGTTGAATCTTCATTTTTTGCCCATTCCTCAGCCGGCTTCAGCCGATTTGCTTAAGCCTGAGATTGCTTTATGATGTAGAGCCAGCAGTCTGTGTATTAAAGAGGGCTTAAAGAGGGGACTTTGAATCAAAGTGGAATCTCAAAGCCACTTGCGGGTAGCAAGCTCCAAGATAACCTGGTAGAGATGGGTAGAAAGCATTTCTAATATAATTTATTTAAAGTGCATAAGTAAAACTTAATTTAAATCAAAACTATTATTAGTGTTTATTTGACTTTGACTCGTTAGTTGCTTTTTTCATTAAGTTTTATGGTATGAAAATAAATTTCTAAAGAGGAATTATATATACTTGTGATGGATAACAAAATCTCAAAAATATGTCGAACACATTTCCATTATAACGATAGATTCCATATAACGAAGATTTAAAGTTTAAGCCAAAATTTATTAATAGTATATATTTACCTGATATATTTACCTTACTACCTGATCATCGGCCAATACAAATATGAAACTTTAATTGCAATTATATAACATAAGAGTAGTGCTAGTTTTCTTACCAACTTATACTTAACAATTTTTATTTATTATGATAATAGCTAAAACCATAAAAACGATAATTTTATTTGTCCAAATTAGTCAATACATTATACTACCAAAAGTTTTTTCAGTTTTAAACGAACCGTCGATATAAGAGCCACTACAAGCCACCTTGAAGAAGTGAATTCGACTATAACTCTTTACTATTTAACTATTTTGTGGCAGACAGTAAATATAAATAATATTAATTAGTCCCTTAAGTAGTTAAGTATAAATATATTAGATTACTGAGATAAGTATAGCAAAATAGTAAACACGAAAAATACATTTATTTCCCACCCGGTATCTACATACACTAAATCTTTAAAGAAGTTTAAAGTCGAAAGACTTTAAGAAACTTTTTAGGTGTCAATATGCCTCCTTATTAGTATCGTTCACTTCCACATTGTTAGTATTTATAACTTTGATGATATTACTTTATATTCGCGTAATTCTAAGTTAAATATTGACAGATAGATAACTTCTCTGGCCGTCTCTTGGAAAATGTTTGCCTTGAATTATATCTATTTGAATAGTCCAAGACAGTAAGCTCGCCTCGAACTTCTGGACAGGTAACTTAAAGTTCGCAAAGATGTCTTGGCAGACTGCAATTAGCCGACACTGCCACCCCCAGAGCCCCCCTAGATGACAAAGTGATTCTGTTTCTATTATTCATGCTGGGTCTGGCCTTGGCAACTCATAAATAACATCTTTGCTGCTTGAGTGGCATTGCATTTTGCTGCACACTTGTGTGTGAAATTTTTTGCGCATATTTTTCACAGAGCACATGTTGCACTTTAGCTTGCAGCTGCCACGCCACCAGCAACACCCACATCGCCCAGCTCCTGCCACAGTGTGGCACATTTCATTGTTCAGAAAAAGAGAATGGAGAAGACGGAGAGGATGGAGGCGGTGGAGGCGGTGGTGGTGGCAGCCCTCTAGGACTGGCGTGTTAAATCAATTGGGAGCTTGTTGCTGGATTACTTAGCTTCCGCTTCCGCTGGAGCTGCATGCAGCATGCCACATGCCGCATCCGCTCCAGGCGCCACATGTGCTCCGTGCGCATTTTACTCTAGCCATTTTTCATATTTCCCCTCCAAATAGCAGACTTGTTATATGGCACTTTAATGATGCCCCTGGAACATGCCAGTTTACGAGTATATTCCCCATTAAAGCACACCCGGAGGCGGGGGTCCCGGCTCTTTTTGGGTCTGTTTCGGGACTCTGACTGTCTGAGATTGGCCGGCTCCTTTTCGCTCGATTTCCTATCAAATAATGCAGAAATATGCTCAGCCAAGTGAGCAAACTGAAACAAGGTCCGTTTGTTTCTCGGCCAGTCCTTGGAATAAAATTTAAAATAAAAAGGAACAGCGACCGGAGACAGCAGAAAAGGTAACTTAAGCTGGATACCATTAAAGGCGAAGGTCATCGTGGCGTATGCGCAATATTTTATGCCATTAGCTGCGGTCGGAGGAGGCAAGTTAGCCGAAAACAGCAACCGAGGGGAAGGTGGAGCACTTGAGCTCGCTTAAGTATCAGAAATCTTTGATTTCTCCCCCGCCATCCGACCATCCATCCGCTCGGTTTCGTCCTTCCGTTTCGCTTGTACATATCCCAGGACAAATCGCTTCCTGTGTCCTACCCCCACATCCTTTGTCACTGATTGCATTTATATTCGCTGCAATTGTGTGAGTGCTTGAGTGTGAGTGTTTGTGGGACGGCAGATTCCCACAATGTCAATCAGCGCCACGCAATCAGTTTATTCTATTTATCAGCAAAGCAGCTGACTAGAAATCCGCTCTGGGATCTGGGTTCTGAGGTCCTGGAACGACAATGGCTCTGGCAAACACTGCGAATCCTTTGTGTACATAAGCAACGTCCAGGCACACACAAATGCGGAATTGTGTGCGTATTCCGCCAACACTTGTGGTCAAAACACTGGTTCAAACAAGGATATTTACGGTCTCTTTAAGGACGTTTAAGTTGGCTATTACATAGGTATGTAAGTATACACTATAGGCCTTTTTAAGGCATTTTTATATATTTTCTTTATATTTTTTGCTGTTGAGTTCTTACAAATACTTTGTATTCTTTTGAGTTAACATTTCATTCTTTCTATAAAATCCTCTCAAAAAAAATCACCACTCTTTCGGGCAATTTTGTAGAGCCACTACTTTGTTGGCAGCTGAAGGCATGTGTGCTGGAATAAGTTTTTGTGACAACCGAGCCATTCTGACGGCCAAGTGTAAATAAACAAATGCTTAGCAACAGTCGGGCACGGCGGACTGGCATCTCCGGCTGTGACGAGCACCAGAGCACTCCGGACTCCGGATTCCGGGCAGGAGGAGCCTCGCTAGGTGCCGGAGCATTCGGCATTCAACATCCGGCGAAGAGCACCTGAGTGGCGGGTAATAAAATGCGCATTTGTGCACGAAATTACGACAGTTTAGAGCTGTTGCTTCACTTGGCAGCTGGATTGGCCGTACTCGGTTGAAAAGTAATTCCCAGTTGCTCTCCACTCCACGTAGAAGTTTCCTTACGCTCTTTACCTGCGGCCACAAACCGGGCCAACAACAAGTTTTGGGGCCAAGAAAAGTTATTTTCAATAAGCTACCTGGCGGCTAAAACTGCGAAAATCAACAGCAACCGTAAAGTTGGTAACTAGTTGTTATGCCCCACTTTTCCTGGCTAGCAGCTGAATACCCTCACGGCAAAATATTGGCATTGGCCAGAAACGGGAGGGCAACTTCGCGCCCCAATAACGAGACTCGTTCCAGGGTATCTACCCAGTTTACGGGTAATAAATATGCATGAGCCGCATTAGAGCTCGCTCCCCCGTTCAAGAGTGGGCCATAATCCTGCCCTCCTCTCCTCCGACTCCATTAAATCCTCCAAACTCCCCCACAAGTCCTGGCCATTCATTTATGTGCTGGCAACTATTTTTATTGCATATTTTTCGGGGACTGCGGCGAAATTAATTGCACTTGAGCTATGTGCATTTACCGTAATGAGCTCCACAAGGCAGCCACCAGGGGTCCTGCCAACTATGGGACATGGGCGGCGAAAGGCCGAAGGAAGAAGGGTGGAGGATGGAGGGTTAAGGGGAAAACTGAAGCTGAAGCCAAAGCTCTTGGCTGCAATTAACTTTAATTACGGCTACAATTGTCGCCGAGTTAAGGGGAAGTTGCTGTTGCTGTTGTTGCTCGACTTGTTTAACAGCTACTTAAATCCTGGATGCTTTTCAATTGTTGCACACATTGCTCATACGCCCCATTGTACCCAGGCAGCTGCAACGGTTGAACGCTTAGCACCGGCAGCAGCTAATGGAGTTATTCTGTACAGGATTTGGCGCTCAACTCAAGTCAGTTGCTCTAACAGGATATATTACTAGGTGGAAGCTACATTCTAGTCCCACCTGAAAAAATAAATAAGAAAAAATTAAGTATTATTTTAAAGTTTAAGAACTCTATATCAACAGAAACCTTCTATACTCAATAAAATTATTTGAAGAAAGAAACTCTACTCAAAAAACTATTTTTATTTAGATTCTTTTCACCTTTTTCAGGTGTAATCATATACCTGAATATATACTGAATCTGCACCATGTATGTATGTGGCATGGATGGATTCTAGTTCCACCTCACAAAATAAATCAAGAAATAAGAGCTCTTCTGTACTCAGGGTTTAGGAACTCTGACAAATATTTTAGCATAGTTTGAATAATGAAACTCAACACCCAAAACCACTATTTTTTAACATGACTTGCTTTTTTTCAGGTGTAATCTCATACCTAAAATCTATATATAAGTAGCAGCATGCACATGGAAAATCAGAGCTAATGATGCTGCTTTGCTTGTGCATTGGTTCGAGCTCCAACTCCCGCTCCAGCTTCTGTTTCTGATTTTGCTTTTGCTGCACTGCGTGGCATGTCTCCTGGTGGCTCATTAAGCCATAATGCCAATTGGGAAGGGTCCTGGAACTGCAACCAAAGCCGGAGCTTTAGCCCATTGTGCGCCTGCTGTCGCTTGTTGGCTGGCAACAAGTATAAGGGCTCCGGAGGTGCACTTTCGTTCTGCATTTGCATTGTTTGCCGGCTTAATTAGCGTCATTTGTGGCAGATGTATGTAAACCAAAACTGATAACTTTTTGCATAAAAGTCTAACGAGGAAAAATAATGAAAAGCTGAAATTTAAACACATTCCGTGGTTCACTCGCGCAAATGGCATGCAACATTGGACAATTAGTCAGATCGCGAATTGTTTCCGCTCTCACAGCAATTTATTTCTTGATGCCTTAATGTTTGTGAAGCGCGGCAATAAAGCGCGAGCCGGAATGCATTTGCATCTTGGACCTCAGCCGTCAGATCAGAGAGAAATTTTAATTGCTCGAAAATGCGAAAATGCCCGCAATCAGCGGCTGATGACTGCCGGCTTTTGGTTTCGCGGACAACTATATATTCCCGCTGGGCCTGCTGATTGAAAGGCAGCACTTTCACACTGAGAACAAACACATAGCTTTCAAGTCAAGCCTGTATAACAATATGAAGAGTTTATGGACTCGAGTCTTTGAAATGCAACTCAAACTCCAATAACTTTTTGCAACCAAAATCCCTTGAACTTTATCTAACTCTTCAGGATGTTTTTATGTGTTCTTAACTTAAATGTGGTTATATTCAAATATATCTGAATATGATATGACGACTGCAGTCTGAATTCCTCGTCCAAACTTCTCGTTTATTGCTTTAAATTGTGCGCGTTTTAATTTGATTTTACTCGTAATTTTAATTTCAATTTCGTCGCACATCTCATCCACGTTTGCGATATTTATTTTTTCCCTTTTTGAAGAGTGAGTGGAGAGCTGAACAAACATCTACACAAAATTAAAAACAAATTAAATTCCTCCTCGCTACATTTCACTTCCGTGCACACGCGGTGGACACACAAAGGCCAGAGACGACGACCAAGTCTGAATCCGAGTCTGGGTCTGGGTCTGAGGTCCGGCCCGGTATGGGGGACCAGCTCGCATAGTTTCCAAATTAAAGTTTTCCACCAACACCAACACAAAAATCTATAGAAAATAAATAGAACAGTTGGCCAAGTTTAGAGAAGAAAACCTTTAGCCGGCGGCAACGTCATTAAAGCGATGCTACGCATAGTTTGCCAAACTGGAACCGGAGCTCCGCCGGAGATGGCGGAGATGGCTGAGATGGACCCGGAGATGGAGACGCACCACGTCCAAAGCCAAGCCCTATGGCTGCCAAGAGGTCAGCAAGGCGATGGTGGTGGCCAGGATTTTATGAGCGCCATAGCAAAATTGAAACTTTTGATTGAATACAAACTACAATCTCGGCACCGAGCAAAGCCGGACGAACTTTCATTCAACTCGGTCTGCGACTCGAACGGGATGCTACAGGATGGGGTTGGGGGCCAGTTTGATTGCCGGGCAAGCTCCTGGTTTACCGTTACCTGAACCCGACCCACCCGAACCACCTTCCTGCTCTGCCATAGCTCTTGGAAAGAGCTTTCATGCTGCCTTGCCTCTGGCTGCAAACTTAGTTTTCTAAAATTAAAATAATACAATAAAGATTATATAACAGCCAGATCCGAGAACAGGAAAGACTGTATGTGGTGCACGGAAAAAACTAGTTTCAAATTGGGAGTAATATTTATTTTGCATTAAAAATATAGTATTTTCTATTTAAAAATGTCAAGCCATTTTCATTTATTTCTCTGAATAACAGCTATTGCTGTAGATTATATTTTCATATATTTTTATATTGAAGGGTTATGAATAAAATATTCAAAAAATCTTTTAAAATAAATTAAGGATAAAGACATATATTCTTTTGCTTGGGAGTCCACATTTTAACACCATGCCTTCAATTTCAATTTTCCCTAAAATTTTCTATAAATCTTCCTAACGTAAAAACAATAAATTTTCAATGTATTTTTAGCAAAATCACTTTTTGCTCAAATCTCCAAAAAGTTTCCATTCATACATATATATAGTTATACAACAGTTTTCCTTGCATTTAACCAATAAATAATAATTTCACTTTAGATAATCGTTTGGGGCCTAGGATTATCCTCCAGAGATGTCTCCTCTCCCCGATCAACTTCTCAGAAGTCTGATTCTCAGTAAAATAAAATAAAATAAAAATAAAGAGGAATTGTCAGCTGCTCCAGCAATATTCCCAATATCCCAAAAAGCAAAAATATGGCTCAATTCGGGGTCCTTTATTTTTTTGGGTAAGACGGGCAGAGATGGAGGAGGGCGATGGAGGACGAGTCTAAGGCGATAATCAGGATAATGAAGACAGGGAAAAGTTATGAAATCGTTGTCAAAAAGAAGACGAGTGAGAAGCAGAGGACACGGGAAGAGAACAAAGAAAATGTCTGGCGGGAAATTCGTGCTGATGAAAAATGCTTTTCATGCGCCCTGCCATTTACCACGAATGTCGATGTGTCTGGCTTTGTGAGTTCCTCTGTTTCTGTTTCTGCTTCTGCTGGTGTGTCTGTGAGTGTGTGTTTCTTAAGCGCTGGCAGCATATTCATGACATGGCCAAAATTTGAAATAGGCCTAAATAAAAACAGCTGAAGGCCCAACCGCACAAACACAGGCACTCGGGCACCCCCACTCGAGCAGGCCATCTCTGGGGAGGAGCGTTGAGTGCTTTCCCCATAAAGCTGGCCCCTTCCGAAAAGGGGCTCAGGCCCTGACTCACTCAACCGCACCCACATCTCAAATGGCTGCCGTTCGAGTGGAGCGGAAAATGTGTCAAGCAATGACCTTGAATATAGCCGCTTGAGTGAGTTGCCACCAGCTCGAGTGAAGTGAGTTACATTGCCAGCTTCGAGTGAGTGAAATGGGGAGTATTTTTATTCATTCTGTTATTCATTGAGAAAACTCCGGTCCAAATTAGGAATTATAAATACTTAGGCATCATGTGTGTATGAATCTGTAATTACTAGAGGTCTTTACGCTGTCGAATGGAATTCCAAGCGACTCCCCTCCGTCAGCCATCCATCATCGGATGGGGGAAACATAATACACCTCAAACTGAAACTGAAACTGAAACTGAAACTGTGTGCGGATTCCAGATTTTGGTGACATTATTCAGGTATCAGGTACAGGAATTGCTTAGCACGTTGTTAACATGGCCTTTGACAGTTGTCTTTGCCTTCTGCCGCCGGCATAATTCTCATTAAAGTTGATTGAGCGAAAAACTTCATTACAAGGTCCTTGGAATCTGCTTCCTTCATCGCACGATTTTTTTTGCCAACTTTTTGTGTGTGAGAGTGCTGAGGAAATTAAATTTTGTGCCCCATAAGACACACAGAAGCAGGTTAACGAAGATTGGAGGCTCTTGGGGGACGAGGGTGGAAGAAACAAGACATTTTGCAAGTGCTTACAATTCATTTGGCTCTTATTAAAATGCTTAACTAACCTTTGACAACTTTTAGCTGCATCCACAGATGAGGCATCAGCAGCTGTCAGCGTCGCACGCCCGCTGCAAGGGATTATGTTAATCAGGGACCCTTACACAGCGCCAGCACTTTGCACTTTAACAACTTTCATCGGCGGAATCGGGGGTGCACTGGGAAAAACTACTAATTTTCTACATTTAAGGATAGACTGGTAGACAACTCCTGGCAACGCGTATATTGTTCTACATCTTCTCACTTAAAGTCTCTAGTTTAAAGCCCCATCCAGTCTAGTTTTCGCTCAGTGTTGCTAAGAACGGTGGCTGTGGGTGTGGCCAAAGTCACAAGGACAGCGTTGTCGCGCGACTTTCTGTTACTTTTCTAAAGAACTTTTGCCAGCGACTGTAAGCTGGCACTATAAAAGATGACTTCCTTCCTGCCGTCTCCTTTTCGTTCCCCTTTGTCCTTGTGGCCCGGTCGATGTGTATTTGTGCTCGAATTTCAATGCAATCTGTTGCCAGAAGGGCCAGAAAGCCAGTGCCCACTGTCCAGTAGCGAGAGTAACATTTAATATAAATTTCATAGCATAACTTTGCGCGCGTAACAAGTTGCCTATTAGCGATGGGAATTTTTCATTTTTGTCTTCAAGCCGAGGCCGGGGCATCATCTGGTCAGCGAATTAAGCTGATGCGGCAGCTGCAATTCCGTTAACGAGTACGTAGCTATACGGAGCTGGGGGGGTGGGGCGAAACAAATCTCGAATATGGCCAAGAGTGGGGCCACGGCCTCGGAGCAGCCAATTTGCACCACCGAAGTCATCTAGTACGCACACGCACGCCTCAATAAATTCAATTTACACGAATTTCCAAAGGAACGTAGTCGTCGAGTCGACGTATAGCAGAAATTCTGTTTCGTGGAGAAGTTTTGCAGGTGTAAACAGCAAGATAAACACCAAACAGGTGTGCGAAGGATTGAGGGGTGCAGGCGGCGGAAACCAAGGGGCAACCTTATTGGCATCGACATGCATTAGCCGGGCCGCAAATGCGAAGTACATACGGGGGCGAAAGTCAAATACAACCGCACACCAACCACCGACAGCCCTGACGCAGGCCACGTCTGACGCATATACAACAACAACAACAACAATAATACCTGCAACAAAAACTTCAATTACAACAACAGGCACAACAATGGCGGAAAAAAGAGCAACAAGCTAAATTGCAAAAGAAAACTTTTTGTGCACTGCGGGCGCTGTTGCGGTTTCTGCGAGCTTGCCACAGCCGCTGGCATAAAAGCAGATTGCACAGAAAGAAATACTCGACAGGATTAAAAATTTTTTAGTAATTAACAAAAATTTTTATTAAATTGATATACTATTTTTTTCATCAATCTATATACCTTAATAGTAATACTCTTTATATATTATTTTTTTTAATGAAAAACTGTATATTTTTGTGTCTCAGTGAGATTTTTATTAAATACACTTCGTTTAAATTGATAAAAAAGGCTTACAGATCAATTAGCACATAAATTAAGCCACCACATAATAACAAACAACAAAAATATATATATTTTAATTGGATTTCGCTGTTAATCCACAAATACATTTTTCGCAGTGATAAAAAATCAGCTACTGGATGAAATGAAAGTAGAGAACGGAAGGAAGAAGCCACCGACTTATTGCGGGCACCAGGACCACTGATTGCCAGGACCCCATCAGGATCAAAATGTGGGTGTCAGGCCGTATTTATGTGTATGTATGGGTGGTGCTTTAGACGCACACTCACACACACCTGGGTACGTGCAGAGGTGTAAATTAAATTTCGACACCATCACGAGCACTGCATGCCAATGCTGAGCCAAAACAGACCATCATCTCACATGCCGATTTATTTTATTTAAGTTAAGGAAAGCTTACTCCAAATCGTTGGTTTTTAATAATCTCTAAACCCCATTACTCTTACAGCAAGACTCTTTCTAGAGGATAGTTTTTTAACCTTTAGAGAGAAACCTAAACAAAACATGTTTTGGAAAGCCTCGGCATTCTTTGAAACAAATCCTTTTTCTTGAGCTTCGAAACTTTAGTTTTATTTTTGGTTATTAAACTTTAGTTGTGAGCACTTTCCGTGGGCTCTCGATACCGCCAAAAACTTAAATTTGGCTCATTTTACAAAGTTCCTGGCTGGTAACTAAAGGATCCAACCATCCCTCCGGTGGCGGCATGGCGGTTGCCAATCTCCGCTCTTGTTCGCGGGCTTAATATGAAAATAATGACACAAGAGCAAAGCCAAAGGGTTTACGCCGAAAGTGTTTCCTGGCAAAGAAACCGATCCACCTGAAGGACACTTTTCCATGCGGATGCTGGTGGATGTGAGTGGAAAGTGTCCATTTCGTGAGAGGACTCGAACAACGGCATGGCGAATCCCACACTTTGCATTCTGAGCCTTTGAAAAATTCAGGAGCGTGACAGAACCCATTGATACGGCCAATGGAGCCAGAGATGGCCAATGGTGCCCCCATTAAATCGATTGGACAGGTGCCGCAACGGCTGATTAACATCGAGGAGATGCTGCCACATAATCGATGGCCAAGGGCCACCCACACTGCACCACCCAGCGCCACACGACTCCACTGATGAATGGGCCCACTGGGGCGGAGGCGGCAGCTCCGGAGTCCAGACCGTTAAAGCCTCTTAAATATGTTTTAATTGAAATGCATTTGGGCGGAGCGAACAATCGGGCAAACGAGGCAGCAGGAATGCGACACAAAGGTCCTGCCGATGCGATGGGCAGGTCCTGTCAGTGCTGCCTGCCTTGTGGAGTTCTCGTTCTTCGGCTCAGGAAATTGCTAAAGATTAAGTCGCTTGGGTGAATTCTTTGGACTTTAGACTTAAGAATGTAGTTGTAATATGGAAGATTTTATTCATAATTAAATACATTTATTTTTTAAAATTACTTAATATACATTTTTAATATTTTTACATCGTTTTAACGTCGTTTCACTTTAAAAAAAAATTATTTTACATAAGATATCTACACATGAACCTTTCCTCAGTTTAAATTAAAAGAAATCTAATATTTCATCACTCTCAATAAATAGACCTATGAAGACTAAAATAAGGTAGTATGTATTTAAAAGTCTCAATATACTTACCAAGGCACGGATTTGTGAATAAAACGAGTGGAAAAAAATCGTTCACTAAAGCTACATGATTAAAATCATTTTATTTATATCCTTTGATGATGTTTATTCACTCAATTTTAATCACAAGTATCTGGAATCTGAATTTATTTATGCCAAGCTGTAGCCACTCAGTTACTCTCTACAGAGGTTTAAAAATGTTCTTGTATTCTTTATGAGATCTGTATCATAAAGTCGTCTTTACGATTTCTTTAATTAATTTCTGGCATTTTTCATCCGAGCCATAAATATGTAGGGCCCATTCGCAATCGGGTTAATTCTGATTTTTCGCACGTTATCCCCTCTGAGCATAACTTACCACGTTCATCACTATTTCATTATGGCGGGATGCTCTCCACCTGGCCCACAAATGAAAATGATTTCAGCGAATTGATCCGGACGGGCTGGCGAGCTCACGAACAATTGCCGGCCATATACAATGCATTGCGTTAATTGGCTTAAACGGCTGCGCTCTGCGCCCGTTTTCCACAGCCAGATGCCCGGAGCAGGCGAAGCATGCCAGATTCGAAGCCAAGGCCCCAGGATGTGCATCAATGCAGCAACATATGCTTCGCTCTGCCCGATGCAATTCAGGCTCGGGGCATACCGCAAGGCAGAAATGCCCGTGCACTCTCCGGAGGAATGGCAGAAAAACGGGCAAGAGACCGGCGAAAAAAAATGGGACTCTTAAATTGGTTAGGAAGCTTGCCAGACAGTGTCTTAATTTTCCGCAGGATGTGCGCAATGTCAAAAGCAAGGTTTGATATATGGCCCTCGGGTCAGGAGCGAACCGCCAAAGTCGGTTTTAGTATCCTGGATGTGCATGTGTGTGCGTGAGTGTGTTGCACGAAGACACCTAGAGAAATCAAGTACCTAAAATATCAATATTTTTGGGGATAAACGATTTACTTTACAAGACTCAGACTAGTAAAGAAGATGGAATAATATTTTGTTCAGTGCATTTAAACACACTCCATATAGCTAGTTTATGTGTGTGTGGATGCCAGAGTCTAAACTTGAATATTTATGCGATGCTCCTTGTAAAGTGCAGAAAAAAATTGCTTGCACAAGTTCGAAGGTTAACTGCTGGACAGTCTCACATATTTTGCGATTTATTTTTGCAGCTGCTTCCGGATGACTTTTTTCTTCAATTTTTTTTTTTTAGGAAGAGCCAGCTCCATGATAGAAGCACGCGCCGAACCGGATATAAAGTACTCGTATGTTGAGGGAATATTCTGCATTGTGCCAGAGATGGAAATAAGTGAATTCGGCCCATAAATCTCATCCAAATGGGATTTAAATACTTGGTTGAGAAATCCTTTTTCCAGGCGGAGGAAGGGCTTGGGGCCTGAGGTTGGGGACTCCCACACAACAGGACCGCACAGGCCAACCATTAAACTGTATCCCTTGTTAATTAGTCGCAAAACTTTTGCATTAATTAATATTTATGAGCGGCTTTAGTGAAGTGGCAAGCAAAACCGACACTCAAAGTGCCATGAAGATGAAATAAAATGGAATCGCATTCGCATTCGCTGGCGCGCAATTTGCATTTCGCTTCATTGAGGTCTCTGTGAACGGAAAGCGCGGCCTAATACGATTAGCTCGTCAGCCCGGACCCGGCAGCCCCTGGCAACCCCGTGGCACGCTTCTCAGCTTTGGAGACATTTCAATTAATTGCGCATTTGTGGTTAAATTCGAAATTCAATTAAATTGCGAACGAGATTAAAATGGGCAAACACCGCAGGACTTTAATGTGTATGCTGCCATATTTTTTGTATTTTTAATAATAATGATAATCCCCAGCTGCACACGCTCCCCAGCTCCACAATCCCAGTGCCAATCCCGTCCAATCAGCATTAAACTGCCATCAATATGGGTTGCCAGTTTTCGGGGAAAAACTCATGCCATTTCTCAGAGAAACGAGAAAGTTTTCGTCGGAAAACTTTGACGCCGTACAACAGTTAATGAAATTGGCAGCATTTGGTAGAAGAACTTGCCGCCGCCTCCGCATCTGCTTCCCCGGCAGCTCCTGCCTCTCCCGCCTCTGCTGCCACTTGGTGCCAAAATGACAATTGAACTAATTGCTCTGCTACCTCGAACGTGCCTGAGAGGAGCCGCCAGGAGTCCTTGAGGCCTCCATTAGCAGAAATGTCAGAAATATCTATTGTCATAATGATAAAAGTTACTTGTGCCAAACGAAAACTTTTCGATTTTTTCGTCCCAAAAACGGAACACAGCAAAAAATATATACAGAAATAAATCAGGCTGAGAGGCAGATATTTATCTTAATTTGCGGCAGTCATCCCAACAACCGGCCAACAGCCACGTAAAGAGTTAAGAGTCAAGTTTAGACTCCTCAAGGAGCCCTCCTCCTCCTCCTCCACTCCCCTCTCCGACTTTGACTGCGTACTAAATGCGAAAATAAAAGTACTTTCCTGTGCCCTTTATTGTGTTTCGGTCTGGTTTGGTTTTTTGGTCCCAGCGAAACATAAATAAATAAATAAACCGCTTTTCGGCAAACAAGCGCACAACACACACCCCACACACACACACACACACAACACACAATAAACGAGAAGCTGCCAAGGGACTAACGGCGCGCCGGCCAAATTCCAAGTAGCAAGTGCCGGGGCTCGAAACAAAATGCGAAAGCAAAACAGAAACTTGGCCAAATGCTGTTCCGAGTTGGCCTGAAACTGGGCCCGGACTCCGGAGTAGAATAAAGCGCAAAGACAAAGCGAAAGCAAAATATAAATAACGCAAAAGAACAAGAAAAAAGGTTGGCCGAAAAACACAGAAAAAAGGGAAAGTGGCAGAGTAGCGGGAGGCAGTGCCACTTGACGCCCTCAAGTCGAAATGAAATTGCGGCGGTGTGGGAAAAAGCAGCATGCCAATAATAAATCAGATCCCTGCTCTCCTAGCGACCGGGGAGTGGGATGCAAAGGCCCGGGTGCGGAAGTGTGGCATGCCCCAGCCGCCGACATCATTAACGCACGTCCTGGGCTCGCAGGACACTCGAACGGAGCAGGCCTGCGTTTAATGCAAAATGTAAATGGCGGAGAACCAGGCCAGGCTGCAAATCAATTTCCCAGTTAACTCGCCGTATGAATGATGGAAACTGGAGTGAAAATGGGGCACACCCAAAAAAATAGGCTTATACGGAATTCTAAGAAATTGTTCCACATGGCGTATGAGTTATATTAGTGTACAAAAATTATATATAATAAATATAGGAATCTTAAAGGGACTTGAGTAAAAGTTTTCTAAATTAATTTTATCTATTTTATCCAGAAGTATAAAGTCCCACACTGCGTATGAGGAATATAAGTTCAGGAAGTTAAAGGTATTGGTCTGCAAAGTCTTGAATTAAAGTCTCTCTATAATAAAAGGTATTAGTTAGTTAGTAGCTGCGTATGTTTAAAGATGTTTGAATTAAAATACCCTTAATCCTTTTTGCAACTAAGAATTTAGCCATTTTTTTTTGTAGTGCAAACCAAAGTCCTGACCATTGGCGGACCCGGTTGAGTGGCGACATATTTCATGCAGCACGCGGCCTTTGAAGGCCGCTGTCAGACCCGCAATTGTTCAAGGGAGAGGGCAAGAAGAAGGAAGAAGGGTTCACCAGGATGTTTGACTAACTTGGACATTTATACGGCCCGGTGAAAAAATGTCTTTATTGCTTGGCTTGGGAACAGAACGAAAAAAGAAAGCCCGCCGAAAATAAAAAGGGAAATAAAAGAGGACCTGGCAAACAATAGGAAAAGGATCATTGCTGGGCACTCTGGCAGGACTTCAAAAATAAAAAAAGCAAGGAAATGTGAAAATATAAAACAATAAATAAGGGAAGGCTTCATAAATATGCCAATAGCCAGCCATTAAAGCCGCCAGGCCGCTTTTACGAGCCCACAGGCTCAGGGATTCCGGGGAGCTACTCGCTCCCACGTGAACGTTTCCATTGGCGCCTGGTTTTCATTTATGTATTTATGTGCATACTTAATGAATTTAATGTTTTATTAATGCGAGCACCTCGTTGTTGTTGTTTCTACTGCTGTTCTTATTGCTGTTGCTGTCGCCGCATGTGTCGTGCTCTTAAGTGACAAATAATTAACAACACTTGTGCCGACGGAGGAGTCCGGGGGAATGCCACTTCGCGAGGAGACAGCCTGGTGCCGGGTGCCTCGTGCCTCGTGCCTGGTGCCTGAGTCCTGGCGAAGAAGCCTCCGCTGTCTATCTGAGTGTTCTATAATCTGTTTAATGTAATTTGCAATTTATATTAACCTATTGAAATTTCAATGAAAGAGAGTGATGGAAAAATCCCCAATGCCGGCAACTTCCGTTTCCGCTGCTGTCGCGGAAGTAATTTCAACTCGCGCACCTTTCATATTTATATATATACATTTTTTTTCTTCCGATTATTTAATATGTTTAATGGAAGGCGTGGTTGCCATATGGCATCTCCGCATCTTCCGTATCCGGGAATCTTGTGGATGCAGAATCGGAAGCGGCTGGAGATGCGGATGAGCGAGTGCCTCGACAGCATCGATTTCTCCTGTGTATCAAATGCATTATGAACGTGATTTATTCATAACAGTGCGCGGCGAATGCAAATTTTCGACATGTAACTGCAATTTGCATACATTCTTGCCACTGCCAATATGCAGATATGTATAGAGAACGCGCTGCATCGAGCCCCTTACCGGGCCAAGTCAAGCCAGTCAGCAGCCAACTCGGCCGAGTCAGCCAAGATGGCAAAGTCAGCTAAGCAAGAGCACAGCGCACTTATGGGGGCGTTCGTAAAATATTGTTGTATATGAAAATGGCTGCTCTTCGGCACACATGTGAGGAAATACGTGGCAGGGCTCTCACTCCTCACTCCCCCGGCGGACTGTCGCATAAACGAGTTTATGTTGCAAGTTAGTACGCGCAATTTGCAATTTGATGTACCCTTCCGACCGAGAAGACGCCCCTTTGCAGCCTCCTGCAGTCTGCCTCTCAAGGGTGTGTCTATGTGTGGATGTGTGGGTGCAAAGTAACTTGGCAATCCAAATTATGGTAATTTGCCAAGCTCGACTGCGTGTTTTTGAACGAGCACTTAATCTACTTTATGAGCGGGGGCGTCTCCACTCTCGCTTTGATTTCCCCCTTCGATTGCCACAACTCTTTGGGGCCGAAAAGGATTTAATTCGGAAACTGTCGAAGAAAGTCGCGAATAGTAAACCATGTTTTTCACTTTTTTTGTCTTTTCTCACACAATGAGAAATAATATCAAATAATAATATAGAATGCAATGCTTTACCAAAATCTAGCTCAATTTATTCTATTGAAAACTAAAGCTATAGTTATTTTTTGCAGATTATATTTATATTTTTATAAAATATTAATGAATATCTGTACCAGTCTGTTTCATGTCTGTTTCACTACATAAATTTCTTAAGCTTCTAGATAGAGCTTCTGTGTGCAATGCCCAAGAAGCTCTTAAGAAAACGATCAGAAATCACTCGCCATTCTGTTTTTGGCAGGAATCGGTTTCAATAGCTCGAAGAGGTTCATGTGGTTTGTGGGGCTCCTTTGTAAATATTTAAGGAAAACCTTTGCCTTTACCTTCCCACTGAAAAACATCGGTAGCTGTCGATATTTTGTTCACTGCACTCATCTAAAGTGCGCTGTGTTTTCCCGGAAACCCCAGCCAGTTTCCATTTGCAGCACACAATCAAACTGTCAGTGGGTCATTGGGGCAACTGTAAGCGATGCAGGCGTTGAAAACTCAATTGCAACTACCGAAATGCATTTAGCCTGCTCTGGCAGTCGCATTCGGGACGCGGCACTCTTCAGTCTGCACTCTGCACACATCACGTATACGCCGCATGGGGCTGGGCGGAAAATGATTCTGAATCTGAAACAGAAACAGCCGAAACATGTCCAGGCAAAAAACAAGCACATTATAGGCAAAACAAAGGCCAAATGACAAAACGAGTGCGACATGGTTCAGGACAAAAGCCAAAAATTGCATGTCCTGAGCGGAGAGCAGTTGGAACAGAAAAAACAGAGATCCTGATTGACGTGACAATCCGCTACGCATACACCCCAAAGCCCCGGACAGCAAATGGAAAACAAAATTGTTAAATAAATATTCATGAACTGTACACGTATTCTGGGTTGGCTATTTGTACTTATTTTTTACGAACTTTTGCGATTGTTTGCCTTGGGCATCCAGTGCTTTTTTCCATTTTAATATACTTTCAACCTGGTAATTGAATTGAGCGCCTTCCGACAAAGTAGGGCACGAGCCGTGATTAGCCAAACAAATGCGGGGCTTTAAAGGCCAAGTTAATACCTAGGCGGATCCTTTTCCTTCTTATGAGGCGGCTTATCAGGCAACCCTTTTTTGTGTCCGTGCCAGGATACGATGAATGATAAGCAAAAGGGTCGCAATTAGTAGGTGTCCTGCTGCCTGATGTCTGTTAATATCGATCTCGTCCGTCCGCTTTGATATTGGAGCACGTTCGGGATCCGGTAATCTGGGCATGCCATTAAATGCCATGGGACATCAACAATTGGCATAGTTTCGGATTGGTTTGTTCCCAGAAGTTTGTCCATTCCCATTCCCATGCCAGAGCATTCGATACGCCTGAAAATCAAACTACAATTAGGCGCAGAGTTCGAAGACGGAAATCTGATTCGGAGGAAAAGCGAAAAGAAGTCGGATTTGGCGGGGGAGGCCGGAGTATTAGGCTTCACCCACTGAGGCATTAAATGTCAGGCAGTGTTTTTCTTGAGAGGAAGGGGATTGGGTAGGGGAAGAAAGAGAAGGACATGCCCTCCATTTGTTTTTATGCTTATGCGGCAGAACTAGTCGCCGGTCCAATTTTCCAGATTCCGCCGCTTCCCAGCCGTGACGCATCGAATTATCTGCTATCCGGGCTTAACTAGCAGCAGGATAAATATCCTGCCGGGCAGCCCCATCAAACTGCTTTCGGCAGTCGGTGGCGATTTGTTTAATATTTAATACACAACAACAGGGCTGCCCCGAAGAGGCGTCCGCCACTGGGCAATGGACATTTTATAAAATATCGCCCCGGGGTCAGGCCAGACAAGTTTGTGGGCTTTTCTCGGCCAGCTCCTTTGTGTGATTTATTTAGTTAAGCTGTCCCAAATCCGAGCCATGCACAAATCCCTGGCACACAAATTATGGAAACGCTTTTCGGGATGGGGACGGACGGACTCTGTTTTGGCCAACTATTTCAAATAAGGAGCAGGGCGACAGGAGGGTGTCGGTTCGATTGTCCGTCTGTCCGGCGGAATCTCATTCTTTGACTCTTTGTCAGCCGAACTGTATCGAATGAGACGCACGAGCGAGCAGTCCGGACGCCGGACCCGGATCGACCTGGGTGACAGTCACTTGACACATGGGGGTCCTGGACCTTTGCCAAAAGTGTTAAATCGGTTGCCACTCGGCCGGAAGGTGTGGACTCCGTGTCCACGGCAACCCCTGAGCCCATCAATTTTCTCCAGTATGAATCAGGAGCAGGAGTATTGGTAGTCGATACAGCAGGAAGCGAAGCCGGAGTTTGGCACTCACGGCTAATGAGTTAATTAGATGATTTAGATGCCGCATTTTCGGCGCCACAAGGGCACATTAATTATAAACCCGGGCCGGAGAAGACGCTTATGAATTCCACATATTTACACACGCATTTAATCCCAAAGCTGAGCGCACAGGTCGCGGAAGGAACGAGTCCTTGGCATTGCGACTGATTGCTGGCTTCATGGTTTCCGACACTCCAAGTTCAGGAGCGACACTGAAAGAAAAGTGTGCAAGAAGACTTTAAAAGGCTTTCATAGGTCATTAAACAAGGAGTAAGGAGTCTTTAAAATGTATGCTCCCTAGGGATTCTGAAACTCTTATCCGTTAAAAACACATACGGATATTATTAAATTTTTCATTTGAATACCCATATTGACGTGTATCTGAGGGCTCATTAAAAGCCACATTGAAACGCTTTGCAAATCCGTTGCGTGAGTTCATTAATCGCACCGATTTTATGGCCACAACCGCATCCTGGCCGCAAAGGCGACATCTTGGGACCCTGCCAGCTGGCTGAGTGTTTTGGGCTTTGGGGCTGCCGCATAAATCGAGCGGAAACGAGGCTCTGGGAAAACGGAGGGGACTGGGAAGGACGGCCGACTTGCATTGACCGTGAACTTTGACGAGCCGACCGGACGTCCTAATGACGCCCAGACAAACGTCTCGAAATGAGCCTGCACCGGGTTGAGTCCTATCCACCCAACCTTTATTTTCGTTCGCCCCACTTGAGCCAGTGCCTCTGACATGGCCCATCAGTAGCCTTGTCATAAGCCCGCTGTGCTGCAGTCTAGGAAACAGATAAGAATCCTTTGCGCAGTGGGCGGCCAATTGTCCCAGATAGCCTTGCCACGCCCCTTGTCTTTTGCCTGTCTCTGTTTCTGCATTCCGTTTTCCAACCTAAGCTTCTTAAATTGCAGCGAGCTTAGCCGCTAGCCATTTTTCAACGAAAGCCAGTCAGCCGAGCGTCGGTTTGATTACAGAAATTAAACCAAAAAAAAAATTAAATAAAAATAGGGGGAAGAAAAAACCAAGTATAATGAAAATGAAAACTGTGAAGAAACCCAAAGAGGTCCAAACAATTGGCTAAAAGTTTCGGTCTGGCCATTTTTGTTGTTTCAGGGGATGCAGGAAAAGTTTTGTTTGCTCTCCCGCCCCAGATAGCCAGCCAGTGGGTGTATTTTACACCATCAACCGCCAGCGTCAACCGAATTTTTAACTTCATTTAGAACTCATTAAAAACTTTAGCATAATTGCATAAATTTGCAAAGTCAATGGCAAACTTGTCCAAGGCAGCGGCCAAAGATGAGCTTGTCCCAGGTCCCTTAAGTGGTGGGCGTTGTTAGGTGGCTTTTGGTGACGCCTACAAGCACCTATTGGAATCACTTTGAACCCGCCAGTTGGTCCAGTGAAGTGCCCACTTTCCTCTAATAAGCGCGGCCCAGCTGTTGGTGAATGCAAAAGCGCCCTAATTTGCCACGAAGACCAGTGTTCCAATAAATTCAGATTTAATATATTTGAGAAAATCAATCAATTTTTTCAAGAAGCTTAAACGTAAAAAAAATAAAATTGGGGTTTAACTAAGAAATGAGGAGGTAGGAGGCCAAATTTAAATTTTATACATTTTAGATCTATCTTCTATCCATTTAATTCCATAACCCGTATAAACTCTTAAGGAGTAAATTAAATAAAAACAAGAAAGGAAAGCTAACTTCGGGCGGAGCCGAAGTTGATATACCCTTGCAGTTCAGTCGCAGTCCGCTAGGTGGCGCCACGCATCTTAAATTATTAGATATGTAGCGGATCGTATATAGTCGGCCGATCCTTATGAAATTTGGCATATTGAATTATTTTTCCCAAAATAGAATCTGTACCAAATCCCATCTTTCTAACTTAAAAAACACCAAAGTTATGCCAATTTCGATCGTTCTATGACAGCTATAGGATATAGTCGGCCGATCCTTATGAAATTTTGTACACAAGATATTATCAAATATAACATGTGTGGAAAGTCCCAACCCTCTAACTTAAAAAACACCAAAGTTATGGCATTTCCGATCAATCAGTTATATGGCAGCTATAGGATATAGTCGACCGATCCCGGCCGTTCCGACTTATATACTGCCTGCAAAGGAAAGAAGGGTGTGTGCAAAGTTTCAACTCGATAGCTTTAAAACTGAGAGACTAGTTTGCGTAGAAACGGACAGACGGACAGACGGACATGCTCATATCGACTCAGGAGGTGATCCTGATCAAGAATATATATACTTTATAGGGTCGGAGATGTCTCCTTCACTGCGTTGCACACTTTTGACCAAAATTATAATACCCTCTGCAAGGGTATAATAACAATTATTCTTGAACCTTACTTCCATATACCGAAAACTAGATTATTGTACTGTGACCTAAGAGTTTGTGCTTTTAAATTAATCGTCACATTCCGCTGATTTTCTCCCATCCCGGAAATATCCCAGAAAAATCTTTAACTATTATTAACAAAATTTTACAATTTAAAATATCTTTCGAAGAATATTATTAAAGATATAGACGTTTTAATCGATACACTTTTTTCTAAAACGGCCAGCAGTATAACTCCAACAACTCGCATAAAATCCATGCCAAATTTTGACCATATCTTTAAACTTTCATACTTACGTCCATAATTAAAATATATATATTATCGTTATTTATGGTTATTATTTATTTTAGACTTTTCCACAGGTGTGACCTGTTAATATTGCCATACAATTCCACCCCAAAATGTGAAGCTTTTAACCACTGTGCAAAAGTAACTACTGTGAACAAAAGCTCTTTGCAAAAAAAAACAAATGTACTAAAAGGCAAAGCTTTTAGTTTTAAAACCACCAAACATGTTCAACGACAACTTAAATATGAAATTGAAGTAACTCATGACTTGGAAATCCAATAAGAATAATGACAATTTTTTTTTAATCATACTTTATTTTTTAAAACTCGAGAAATAAAAAGAACTTTAAAGATTGATTTAACATGATTTGGTGTGTAGTTTATTCATCATTTAAATGTTCTATAATTTATACATACATATACATGAACTATTTACTTTCATTAAATACACATTAGTTCAACGTTTATTGTTATACTGTGTTCATGATAATTAAGTTGTCGTTGCTGAAATGATTGGGCCGCATCATATCATAGAACATGGAGCCCCTCTCACTCTTGTGACCAGAGACAACAAACAAATATATATATTAATTATGCAACTTTGTGTAATATCCATTAATTTAGAGACAAGGGAAACAATTATAGATCTTTATACTTTTTAGGTTCTTCTTTCATCTATCGTTTTAAAAATGTTTGTTAAAGCATTGATTTTGCACTTAATATTCCACTGTTTAGTTGAGTTGCTGTACAAATTGTTCACAAGGATCGGTGCAGGGACATGGGGAAAACGGAAAACAGGGGCTTTGTAGGGGAGTTGTAATACTTGTGCGAACTGGTGTAACGTCTAACGTAAGAACAAACGAAAAATAAACGATCGGGGGATCGGGGGATCTGGGGATCGGGGGAGAGCAAACACAAAGAGGCAATTGATTAATTTTTTGTTGGAATGCTACGATTCTTTATGCGAAAATGATTAGATAGATAATTTATAAACAATTCAAAGAGCTCACACTTAAAACCTAACAAAAATTGTAAACTTTAACAAAATGAAATTAAAGGACAGTGTGTTGGCGGGAATAATTAACGACAATACGACAATTAAGAAGCAATTCAATTTATGTACAATTGCAAGACGGTAATCTGACCACGATTTCAATACTAAAACACGCACATTAATTAGAGTAGGTTTGCTCGCTTGGACAATATTCAACTAGGTATTTTTCCTTTTATGCTACGTGGCGGGCCCTGCGATACACAAATCCAGGATCTCGACGCAGGTAAGATATTTTGTGTTTGTATTGTGGTTTATGTATATATAGACGCATACACAGCGGATATTGCAGGTGGTGGTGACGCGCCGCACGATGCGCCGCCGCCAGCTTAAATTATGAATGAAACAAAATTTTGGACAAAAATCAAAAACAAAACAATAAACAGGATCTAATGGCGCGAGTCCCTAGGGTAGAATTCGGCCAGGATGGAGGCCGGAATACGCTTCAGCATCTCCTTGGGGAAGATACGCAGCAGCTGCCAGCCGATGTCCAGGGATTCAAAGACAGTGCGGTTCTCGTAGTTACCCTGTGAAATGAAAGTAAATTCAAGATTATATAGTGACACTCGGGAAATGCAAACTTTATGTTCAACCCACCTGCGAGATGAAGTTCTTCTCGAACTTGGTCAAGAACTCCAAGTACAGAAGATCATCGGGCGTCAGAGCCTCCTCACCCACCACAGCCTTCATGGCCTGCACGTCCTTGCCGATGGCGTAGCAAGCGTACAGCTGGTTGGACACATCAGAGTGATCCTTGCGGGTCATGCCCTCGCCAATGGCGGACTTCATCAGACGAGACAGCGATGGCAGCACGTTGACTGGGGGATAGATCTGTCTGTTGTGCAGCTGACGATCGACGTAGATCTGACCCTCGGTAATATAACCGGTCAAATCGGGAATGGGATGGGTAATATCGTCGTTGGGCATAGTCAGAATGGGGATCTGGGTGATGGAGCCGTTGCGACCCTCCACACGACCGGCACGCTCGTAGATGGTGGCCAAATCGGTGTACATGTAACCGGGGAAACCACGTCGGCCGGGCACCTCCTCACGGGCAGCGGACACCTCACGCAGGGCCTCGGCGTAGGAGGACATGTCGGTAAGGATGACCAGCACGTGCTTCTCGCACTGGTAGGCCAAGAACTCGGCGGCGGTCAGAGCCAGACGCGGAGTAATGATACGCTCGATGGTTGGATCGTTGGCCAAGTTCAAGAACAGGCACACGTTCTCCATGGAACCGTTCTCCTCGAAATCCTGCTTGAAGAAACGAGCAGTCTCCATGTTGACACCCATAGCAGCGAACACGATGGCGAAGTTGTCGGTGTGGTCATCCAGCACCGACTTTCCGGGCAGCTTGACGAGACCGGCCTGACGACAGATCTGGGCAGCGATTTCGTTGTGGGGCAGACCAGCGGCGGAGAAGATGGGGATCTTCTGACCACGGGCAATGGAGTTCATCACATCAATGGCCGAGATACCGGTTTGGATCATTTCCTCGGGGTAAATACGGGACCAGGGGTTGATGGGCTGGCCCTGGATGTCCAAGAAGTCCTCGGCGAGAATTGGGGGTCCCTTGTCGATGGGCTTTCCGGAGCCGTTGAACACACGGCCCAACATGTCCTCGGACACGGGGGTGCGCAGAATATCGCCGGTGAACTCGCAGAGCGTGTTCTTGGCATCAATGCCAGAGGTGCCCTCGAACACCTGGACGACAGCCTTGGAGCCGCTCACCTCAAGAACCTGGCCAGAGCGCACGGTTCCATCGGCCAGACGCAGCTGGACGATCTCGGCGAACTTGGGGAACTTGACCTCATCGAGGATGACCAGAGGTCCGTTGACACCGGACACAGTTTTGTAGGCTGCAGGCGATATTTAAAATGGAAAGGGTATTATTAGGGGAAAATTAATAAATTAATTAAAGGTCATTAATTTTATAAAACTTTAAAATATTCTCTAAAATGTAAAATTAATATTTTTGAATTAGAAATCAAATCCTAAGGATGATATTATTTTTTTTTTACACCCTTTCATTACAACAAAAACACTAGTCGCGCAACGCTCACATGAAAGTAAGAAGTTGATAAGAAAGCAACTGTCGGAGGAGAAGAAGCATGGGTGGGTGCGCGGGGGAGCGGGGCAAATTATGTCAGCTGACTCTCCGACTTGGCCCCAGCCACGAGAAGCAACGGGAATCCAATAAGAAATAGATAACAATAAAGGGAATGCAAAAGGGAATCTTATTGGCGGTAGATAGCAATAAAAAGAATATGAAAAATACACACATGACAAACACAAATCACTCCCACTGCAATTTTTCCATCATCTTTTTATGCAACTACCATGGGACCCAAAATTACATTACTATTTCTACTGCTAACTTTTTCTTTTCTCAGTGGAGTCATGTAAAAAACCCTTAGTTTTTATAGTGAATAATAATAAATCATTTAGTCTATTTTATGCACATATTTTTAGAATTATTAATCTTGTTTTTGGATAAAAAATAGTTAAATTGCCGACCTCTATACAGTTATCGCCCATCGCCACCCACCCCGTTCGCAGTCAGGTGCCTCGAACTGTGTGAATGGCAAAAGCAAAAGCAAACAGCTGAGAGAGTAGCGGTCATGTGACGATGAAAATTTTCAATCACTAACTGGTTAATGAGGGGGTGCTCCCCACTGTCACTATATAGTCTTACGATCCTCTATATATCACTAAACTGCATTTATGTGCACTGATACCATGCCTTCAAGGGAATTTTTTCTTGTTTTTGTGGTTCTGGGAGGTTTTATTGATTTTTCTGTATTCCGCCTCACACCCAGATTCTTAAAACATGGCGGACCCCGAGACTTTCGTTACGGGGCATCTTTGCATTTTTTCACTCGATTAAATGGAACTTTTATTTGATAATTCGTAGCGTGGAGATACTCACTCAGGCGAGGCTGGGAGATAAAGTCCCGGGAGACGGCGAGGACATGTTCCCGCTGAGCTTGCTGGGCGTTCATTCTGAATTTTTTTTACGCCTCTCTACCTTGAAAAACCACGGCAAATTTCGAGCTGCAATTGGACGAAAAACGAACGTCAGTCTAAATTCTTTACAGTTTGCGTTGCGACAACCACACGTACAATTTTTCGACTACGAACAGTACTGGCGACACACGCAAATTTGGCCTGCGAAGTCGTTGAGAGTGCGAGGAAAAATCGCTGGGGCTGCAAAAAAAACAGTGGGGCTCGAGTGGAGCTGGTTGTGACGTCACGTGCCGTCACATGACACAGGCGACAGGGATTTTTCCAAAGTTTTTGGTATTTTTATAGTCGAACGGTATTTTCTTATGTAAATATGGTCACTCTTCTAAAGTTGGCAGGTTTTTCGAAGAGTATGGCAACTCCTTTTAAAAATACAAAAATACAAGTTGTTTTTCTGCCGGGAAAAATAATAAACAAGAATGGAATCTGTTATGTTTCGCGTGCACTGCAACAAGTGCTACCAGAGACCAGATGCAGAAAGCACAGTGCCATTTTATCTGTCTCGTTGCCACCACATTCTGTGCAACTTCTGCCTGAACGAAACTGCTCCGGACAAAAAGTGCGCGGTGTGTGAGCAGCCCTTCCGTGGAGTCCTCCTAACCCAGGACATGCCCACTAACGTGGCTAACTACTTCGAGGATCCTAAGCGGTTCCTTAATTTATATAGAAGTATCTGCAAGTTCCAGGCCGATCAGCGAGCATCAGATGACCGAGGGTTTCTACTGACCATAAAAAAGTTCGAGGAGATGCAACGGCAACATGCAGCCTACCACAAAATGGAAGCTCAGTTCAAGGACCAAATAACGCTGGAGAAAGGTCGCCTGGAACACATCCGCAACTACAATGCATACTATGAGCAGGTTACTGCGGATTTAGAGCGATCGATTGCAGAGGACTCCTTTTTCAGCTTAGACGATTTGGAAGACCGTCCCACCACTCCCCCTACCGACAGCTCTTCGGATAGCAACGAGTCAGAAAACACGCAGGACACCTTCGATCTGGATATGGAGATGAAATTGGCTTATAAGAAAAACGGAAGGGAATCGCCTCTTACTATCGTTAGACCTCGAACTCCTAGCATAGACCATGAAGACTTGAATTTTTAAATGAATTTTTTTAAAGAATGTAATTTATTCAATTAAAGTACTTTTATCTGTGTCGTGATTTTTAAAAGCAATTTGGTTTTACTTCTTTTTTTTTTTGAGTGTAGGATATGCGATAGCAAACTATTCCTCATTTTTAGAATTTGGTCACACTATTCAAATAGCAAATATTGTTCGTGGCACAGTACGTAAATATTGTTATTAAATTTAATTGACGACCTCAGCAATGCATGACACCGCCATCAAGCCGGTTCACCTACCTGGCTCCACCAGCACCGCCGAAAAGTTGTGCTTTGACAAGAATGAGTTCATGAAGGTGAGAAATCTTGTAAAGAAAATTATGCCTCACTTATCTCGCTTTCTTCAAACAGGCAAATTTTTCGGTGGACGAATTCCTACACAAGAATCGCAATGCTCCCAGTCTGGAGCAGCTGCGGGACAACCTGGGGCTCTACCTAAAGGGATTGCGGGCGGCGATGATCGACCTGATTAATGAGGATTACGCGGACTTTGTGAATCTGAGCGCTAATCTGGTTGGGTTGGACCAGTCCATAGAAACGATACAGCGCCCACTGGAGCAATTCCGTACCGACATCGAGAGCATCCACAGCCTGATTGACGAGAACGTGGCGGATCTGCGGGCCCAGCTGGAGGAGAAGCGACGGCTGCGGGAGTTCAAGCGCAGCCTGCAAAGCCTCAAAAGAGTGTACGAGACGACCAGCAAGCTGCAGGATCTTATTGACCGAAAACTGAGCGACGAACAGAAAACGATTGAAGCTGTTGACTTGGAGCGTGCTGCTTTGGATCTAATTCAGCTAAAGTTCCATGAGAAGCACTGCTCCCAGCATCTTAATGCCGAACAGGAATCGAAAATCAAGCACCTGGAAAGACAGCTGCATCAGCATTTGCGACGGTTCTTCAACGAAGCGTTGGGCCACGCCCGCAACTCGAATGCGGAGCACCTGGAGCGCTGCTTGCGGGTCTATATAACCCTTAATGCGTGTTCCCAGGCAGAAATAGCTTTCCGCGAGGACGTGGTGGCCCCGTATATGAGCAGTGTGATTGGGGAGCAGCAGCTGCAGAACTCGCCACAGGGCTTGGCCGGCATTTACAGCAAGATACTAAATTTCATATCCCTGCACATGACGGACCTGCTCCGGCTCACTCTCTACTCGGATAAGTTTCCCGGATTCAATTTTGTGGTGAACAGCTACTGGTCTGATGTGGAAACACGACTCGAGCTGCATATGAATTCCATATTTGCACCTGGAAACTCGGAGGTGTTCTATGTGAAATACAAATGCACTCGCGACTTTCTCGGAAAGATAGAGGAGATCCTGGCAAGCAGCGGAGAAAAGGCAGTGACTTACTATCGTCAGCACAAGCAAACAAAGAGTTTTGAAGCGCGCTGGAACCTTCCCGTATACTTTCAAATATGCTTCCAGGTATCTAAATCACTGAACATGTTAAATATATTTTTTAAACTTATTTATCTTCTAGGAAATCGCTGGAAAATTTGAGGGAAAGTTGGAACCTGTCCTGCAGGACGACACACTCGTCGCAAATCCCGACGAAAAATCATACAGACTGTCATCCTTTAATGCCGCAAATGAGGCAATGTCGCGCTGCTGGGCGGAGGGGGTTTACCTGCCAGAGGTTTTCCCCAAATTTTACAAACTGAATGTGCAAATCGTGCTGCGTCTGTCCCGCTGGATCACAGATGCCATAGCTGTTTCAAAGGGAGACAGTTTTGCAAAGTCCTATTCGCGTCACCAACTGCTGATTGCTCTGCACGCAGACATCCGTAAATTGGACGCCCATCTGCCAGATCTCCAGCGGTCGATTGCCCACACTGTGCCTACAGAGCTGCGCACAAAAATCTTTAGCGATGTGCTGGGAAAGTCGATGGGAGCTCTTGCCGACACCCTGAGCGCACATTTGGCCAGCATCCAAAAAACGCTGGTGGAGCTATTGATCGGGGAGTGCGAAACGGAGAACGTGCGTCAAGTGAATGACTTGCCTCGCCTGTATCGGAAGACCAACCGGGAAGTACCCACCCGCTGTTCCGCCTATGTGGATCAGATGCTTCGTCCCCTGAAAACCTTTTCGCAGCAACATGAATCGCAGCTGGGAACTCTAGTGGTGGAGCAAATCCTGTCAGAGGTTGCGAGTCATATCACAAAGGCGTAAGATTCCTAAAGTTCAGTTCGAGGCTGGGTTCTTAATCGTTTCTACTTTGCAGGTACTTCGCCGTGGTAAGTGACGTTCTGACCTCCGTTCAGAAAACCGAAGAGTCCCTGCGGCGACTACGAAATGTGAAGAGTGGCGGTTCTGCTCCAGTTTCAAACTCGGCCGTAATGTCCGACGATGATAAGATACGTGTCCAATTGCGAGTAGATGTCTCCTCCTGGAAGCAGGAACTCTCAAAACTGAACTTCCAAGCCACTCAGATTGAAAAACTGGTGGAACTGACTAATATGGTGGAGGATAGCATCAAGCTAAAGGACACTAGTGCGTAGAGCTTCCCAAAGAGGTCACTAAACATATACACTTCACTTTATTTTTGTTAAACGATTTCTAATCGATTTAGGCACAATTACAGATTGTATTAGGACTACGAATTGTAAATAATATTTATATCATATATAAATGCATTAAATTTCACGATCGTTATTGGTAAATACGGGCGATTGCCAGGAATTCTCTCCAGAGTTAGTCGCTGTTGGAATGAAAAGAGATTGCGGATATTTAGCGACAGTGCTTGTCAAACCCCGGCCGTTATGCAGTGCAAGTACAGATAGAGAATACTTTAAAACGGCAGGCAAGGGACCATGCAAAACTCAAGCAAAACTCGCAAAAAAGTATATACAAGGCATTAAAGGTGCGTGGATATTAAGATAGAACGGAGGTCAAACAAAAGGAGCAGGCGTCTGTGCAAAATGAAGCTCAGCCTCGCTACGTTACAGTTTAAGTTCCTCGGTGTCGGGCAGCTTGCGGAAGAACCATTGCACATGCTCCTCGGTGACCTCAGACAGCTGGGACGGCTGCCACTGGGGCTTCTGATCCTTGTCGATGAGCAGGGCTCGCACTCCCTCTTTGAAGTCGCTGCGCTCCAGGTGACGCACGGCCAGGCGGTACTCCATGATCAGGCACTGGGCCAGGGATAGCTGGGAGCCGAGCTCCAGCTGGCGGAACGTGACCTTCATTGACGTAGGCGACATCTTGCACAGAGTCTGAAATAGCATGGAACGTGTGATAATTGAAGTGTGCTCAAGTTTTGTGCGAAATCGTGCCAGAGCTGAAGCAGACGCTAATTGCCTGAGAACAGGCCAAATATTGTGCGCTAAAAGCGCGCCAATCTTTGATTGGCCCATTCAATTAACATCTGATTCTGCTCTTATCACTGAACCGCAAACTACCGGCTGCTCACCTCAAGGGTCTTCTTCGCCCATTCGCTGCCGTCGTTCTGCAAATTCTCCAGAATGCCCTCCACCGAATCCGCCGCAAAGTTCTTGTTGATTTGCTCCAAAAAGGGTTCCAATGAGAAGGGCTTCTCCGGCTTCGAGTGGAACTTTTGCAGCAGCTCCGGCACATCGTCCGCATCTGGACAGTTGAGCAGGGCGGTTTCCAGTTCTGGGATCTTGCAGCTTTCGCAATAATGCGAGGCAATGCCCGAATAGAACACATCGCCGCCCTTTAGCCGATAGCCTGTAAGCCCCAGGTAGAGCCCCAGTTTGCCCTGAAGGCGCGGCAGGAAGTAGGAGCCGCCCACATCCGGGAACAGGCCGATAGCCGTTTCGGGCATAGCGAACAGAGTGCGGTCCGTTGCCACACGATATTTGCCGTGAACGCTCAGTCCCACACCACCGCCCATGGTAATTCCATCGATGATGGCAATGTAAGGTATCTTGTAGTTTCCAATCAGGGCGTTGGTAGTGTACTCCTCCCGGAAGAAGCTCTTTGATTCATCGGTGGGTCCCGCCTCGACGAGGGCACGCACGTCCCCGCCGGCGCAGAAGGCCTTGTCTCCGGTGCCCTTGATTATCAGCAGAGATTTGGACTTCTCGCATTTCTTCAGGTGCTTGTATATCTTTCGCACCATCTCCAGGTTGATGGCATTCAGCGCCTTAGGACGGTTGAGTATGATCATACCCTTGTTGGACGACTCCGTGGCCAGCACGGAGGAGGAGGATTGGCGGGCTGAGAAGGCCATTGGGGCTCTTGTTATTCTTGTTGATACCGAGACTCCGCCGATTAGCGGCAATTGGCTGCAGGTGCGATGACCGAATGTGTACACGAACCTTTGAATGGGCCTCTGCTGTACACGCGGATTAGTTTGATTTGCTAAGTAGCCTCATTTTGGGGTATTTTGATTAGCATTACTTACCATTTTTAAATGTGCTTTGCGTCTGTTCTCACTGTTCCAAGTTCACTTGAGTTGCGCAATAAGAAACCAGCTGATCCAGAAGCTGCCAGACCCGGAAGTCATTTTAGGGTGGCCCCAACCGTTGTTTACAGAACTAAACAATTACAAAATTATTTAAAAAATAGTAACTCATTTAATGATAGACCAAAAGGATTTTCAAATTAATTTTTCTAATACGTTTATTCTCGTTGATTGGACTTTTCATAAAAGAAATAAGTTTTTAGAACATTCTTGATCCACCATTGGAACGTCTGGCATCTCTGCGTTCGAAAATTCTGCAGCCCTCACACTTATCGCGAATAAGAAAAAGGAAAACAAGCAATTTTTTTGGTGTAGTTAACTTTATCTTTATCTGTCAACAAATAAACGGTGAGTAAACACTTGTAATTAGCACGCACGGCAGTGTCAGTTCAGTTCAGTTCGGCCACGGCCAGCAAGACGCTCGTTCTGCCACTGCCATGCCCCAGTTCTTTAAATTTTCTAAGCTTCGAACAAAGCGTCGTTGCTCATCTTCCGCTTCCGCTTCCTCTGTTTTCGTGCCCAAGCAGATGAACTATGATGGCCTGCTATCGAAGTTAACCGACGAGAAACTGATGATCTTTGACACCGGCGAGGGAGCCATTGTGGAAGGCAGCCGGATGGGAGCCCAGGACTTGCCACTTGTGGAGGATGGTGCCGTCGAGGAGGAGCAGGCTGCTCCCATACAGACGATACCGAGAAATGTCTTTGCAGTTCCCCGTGTTCCCTCTCCCACGCCCTGTCCCTCCCCATCCCCAGCACCCGCTCCCGTTCCCGTGACCATGTCAGGTGCGAATTTCAACCTCAAGTCGGAAAGTGCTGCTACAGCAACGCCGCAACGCAAAATATCGACGTCATCACGTTTCATGAATGCCTTCAGTCAGCTATATAGTGGCGGTAACAGTAGCGGAGCCAGCTGTGGTCACGTGGAGCCAGCCCACAGTGAAGACCCCAATCGAACGCCCACCAAAGGAATGGAGTCCAAGCTGGTGGCGATGTGGCACAACGTCAAGTACGGCTGGAGCGGAAAAATGCGGCAGACAAGCTTCTCAAAGGAGCAGCCGGTGTGGTTGCTGGGACGATGTTACCATCGACGCTTTACGCCGCCAGTGAGCATGGAGAGCTCCACCACAGAAATGGACTCCGCGCCCGACAATGCTACCTCTGCCTTCGACAGCATACAAGCCACAGCAACATCCACATCTCTGTACCCGACTCTAAATCCGCAAACCATTGACGAAATTGTTGTGCCGCAGGAGCTAGGAATGGATGCGGTGGAGAACCAAGTAGGCGAGCATCCTTGGGAAGAGGGAATCGAGGGCTTTCGGCGTGACTTTTATAGTCGAATCTGGATGACGTACAGAAGGGAGTTTCCAACGATGAACGGTTCCAACTACACCTCGGACTGCGGATGGGGCTGCATGCTGCGGAGTGGCCAGATGCTGCTGGCCCAAGGACTCATCTGTCACTTCATGGGACGCAGTGAGTTCGCAAATTCTTTATCCAAATTGAAAATAACATGATTCTCGTTCTAGCTTGGCGCTACGATTCGGAGTCGCAGTTGCACTCGACCTACGAGGATAACATGCACAAAAAGATCGTCAAGTGGTTCGGGGACAGCTCCTCGAAGAGCAGCCCCTTCTCTATCCACGCCCTGGTTCGGTTGGGTGAGAATCTGGGCAAGAAGCCCGGCGACTGGTACGGTCCTGCCTCGGTCTCCTATTTATTGAAGTAGGTATTCGATTAGGAGTCTTTATCGCACTCTTTTATAAAACTTTATTAATTTATATTTCCGAATGCAGACACGCCTTAGAGCATGCCGCTCAGGAAAATGCAGACTTTGATAATATAAGCATCTATGTGGCCAAAGATTGCACAAGTAAGTAGAAGCATACAGGAAAAATAAGATTAGGTTTACAATCAATAACAGCCCTTTGTGGTTCCAGTTTTCCTTATCGGGTTGTCTTTTTGCGCATTAGAATATTTTTGTTTTCGAAGGTTATTTTGTTTTTACAAACTTTATTAATTATTTGAAGAAGTTAAAACTGTTCTGATTAGAACTTAGACTTGGAGGAATTCCCATCCATTACCTTTTAAGTTTAGAGTCCAGATAGCGGTCGTGACAAATCGTCACCGTAGTGAGTAATCGGACCCCCCTTTTATTACTCACCTGAATTACTTGATAAGGTCGACTAAGGTGATAACCGTGTTTCCCTGTTTCAGTTTACCTTCAAGATATAGAGGATCAGTGCAGTGTTCCGGAACCGGCCCCCAAACCGAATGTGCCTTGGCAACAGGCGAAGCGACCGCAGGCGGAAGTGTCCAAAACAGAGCATCAGCAGCACTGGAAGGCTCTCATTGTGCTCATACCGCTGCGGCTGGGAAGCGATAAGCTGAACTTGGCCTATGCCCACTGTCTGAAGCTGCTCCTGAGCACGGAGCACTGCCTGGGGATCATCGGCGGGAAGCCCAAGCACTCTCTCTACTTCGTTGGCTTCCAGGAGGACAGACTCATCCACCTGGACCCGCACTACTGCCAGGAGATGGTGGATGTGAATCAGGAAAACTTCTCACTGAACTCGTTTCATTGCAAGTCGCCCCGCAAACTCAAGTCTAGTAAAATGGATCCCAGCTGCTGCATCGGGTTCTATTGCGCCACAAAGAGTGATTTTGACAACTTCATGGAGAGTGTTCAACTGGTGAGTTAGCTTTTCCAGTTTCCCCATAATCCTCATAATTGAACAAATTCTCGTTTTAGTATTTGCATCCAATGCGTTGTGCATCGGGAGCCACAGTGGATAAGATGGCCGGATCTCAGCAGGTGCCTCCTCAATCCCTGCAGCAACAATCCGAGCAAATGGACATGAACTACCCCCTGTTTTCGTTTTCGAGAGGTCGTTGTTTGGACCACGAGCGCGATGAGATGAGCGATTCTCTCTACAAACCGCTCATAAAACAGGTGGCGAACTTGGCGCAAGAACAAGGTCTCCAACTGATGCCTCCGCAGGCACACGACGACACTGAACAAGACGACAGTGAAAGCGAGGAGTTTGTGCTGTTGTAGATCGTTCTCGTGTCCGTTCTTCTTCCCGTACCCGTTCCTGTTCCCGTTCCCTACGTGATCATTATTAGCTGTGTTATTTGCTCAATATTATTTGATTTAGTTGCTAACCGCCGTTGCTCGCTTGCTCGCCTAGGAAAGAAAACCCCAACAGACCCGTATCTCAAACACAAAGACTTTGTTATAATTTTACGCATACCCCCGTAGTACATAGACCCGTTCATATATCTTGAATATTTACCGATGTCCACGTTAATCTCTCTTTTATCCAACTTTTTGTCGCATTCTGCCAAAGTTTCCCCGTTCAGCAGTGCCCCACAGACGCGTCTGTAGATTACATAGGCTTATGTAATTAGAGGTATTATTATTTTTAAATTCGAATCATGAATCTTTAATGGAATTGAATCATTTTACAAAACGGTGCCACAACTCTGTCACTGTTCTCGCAAGTATTTCGTGTAGTCCTTACGTTCTAGAACTTAGCTAATTTATATAAGCCGTCTTGTAATTGTTTGATCATTAATTAGTTTTAACACAAATTGTATATACCCTCGATTAAATTAATAAATAAATTAATTATCCTAAACATACGAAATAAGTTATAAATTACACGATTTGAGGACGGGACATAGTAGTTACAGGGAGGTCTACAGGACGAGATTACAATAACTACAGTAAGTTGGTTTCGGATTGCTAGACTAGTGACTTATCCTTACAACCTTATGTGATCCAGAGATCCACTCCTTGCTCTCCAAAATGAAATGCCACTTGAGTTTGCACCAAAATCATTTGGTTATTCAACAACCCTTTTAGAGGTGGGCTATTTAGGCTATCCTAACACAAGGTAGCTCGGTGGAGTACCTGTCGCTTACCCATTTCTGACTTGGGCCTCCCGTTCCAGGCGCTTCAGAAGCTTGCCGAGATTCTCTCTCGCCGTACTTGCCCTTGCCGCATTGATGCTTATGGCCGCCTGGTAGGCCCTGATTGCCTCCTCTGCCCTGTCCCATCGGTGGTACAGCACGCCCAGGTTTGTGTGGTACAGCATGTTGCGCGGATCAAGCTCGATAACACGCTTATAGACACTCTCGGCCTCAAGGTACTGTTTCATCTTTCCCAGGACGTTGGCGCGAATGAACAAGATGCTCACCTCATTGGGCAGGTGCGTCAGAGCCTGGGTGGAGAGGCGCAGAGCATCCTCGTGAAGACCCTTATTGTCCAGCATTGTTAGAATGTTTGCCCAGGCCTTAGGCTGCCGGGGATTAAGGGCCACCGCATGCTGCCAATGGTGCAGAGCCTTGGTGAACCGCTTCTGCTCGAGGAACAAGTTTCCCATGTTGTAGTAGCAGACGGCAAAGTTGGGTCGGTGCTTCAGGGCCTTCTCATAACTGCCCAAGGCCTGGTCATATTTTTGCCGCGCCGCTTGAACTATTCCCAGATTCATCCAGGCCGCGGGAAACGTGGGGAATGCCTGCAGAGCCTGTCGAATGTACTCCTCGGCGGTGTCCAACTGCCCATGCTCCCGGTACAGGTTCCCCAGATTCATTAAAGCTGACTCGTAACTGGGATAAAGGTCGATGGCCTTGTGGTAATGGACGAAGGCCTTTGTATTATTGCCCGAATCGGTAGCCAGACGCGCGATATTGTAATGGACCTTAGCGTTGTCGGGACACACCTTCAGGGCGGATGCAAACAAGTTCTCCTCGTTCAGCCAGTCGGAAGCCCGTTGCCGCGTTCTAAGTATCATCACCGTAAACAGGAACATCAGTAGAATCCTCAGACTCGTCCTCCAAATGGGTTTGTCAGCATAGCCCTCGTACCAGTGCAAAAACCCGTAGATGGACAAGAGACAGAAGCCGATAGAGGGAACGTATAGGGTTCTCTCGGCGATCACGAATCCCACTCGAATGATTCCCGAGGCTGGCAGAAAGGGGACGATCATCAGACCCAGCGCCAGCATCATTCCCGGCAAGCGGCGAAAGTTCATCAGGGCCACCAACATAACGGAGTAGAAGCCGATAACTCCCTGGAGTCTCAGATCCCAGATGCTGGTCACCAACTTCACACAACCCAGGGCCCAGTCGTAACAGAGCCAATGGGGACAGAGCATCAGCCAGATATTCATAACCAGCAGAAACTGTTGCGACAGTCCCCGGGTCAGTATGTTTGCATTGTGGGCCACTGGATTATCCACTTCCTTGAATGTAGGCGAGTCGAAGTCCTGCCACCATAGGCGCGCCGTCAAGAGGCCAACAGATCCCACGGCGTACGCAAAGTAGCTCACCCTGGATTGAATGAGCTTCCACTGGTTCCGGAACTGCAAAAGGTAATACCCATTCTGAAAGTAGTCGAGGAGCACGCATGACATGGGAATGGTGACGGCCGATTCCTTGAAGAGCATCCCCACGGCGGAGAGCAGCAAGACGAGACCGACACTTTGGGGACTGCTCCTGCCGCAATTGGCCGCGGTAAGCAGAAGGCATAGCAGGTGAATCAAACCAAACATGAGCTCTGCTCGTCCCACTACTCCGGAGACAGCTTCCGTGTGGATCGGATGGGCAGCAAACAACGCGGCCGAGATAATGGCCCAACGCTCCGCGTTGATCTCCGTAACATTGAGTGATCGCACTAGACGCCACATGAGCAGAGTGTTCACGCAGTGAAGTATGAGGTTCAGGAACTTCATGTGGCCGGCGCTCAACCCCAGCATGGCGTATTCGTAGTGGAACATGAGCGTAGTCAGCGGCCGGAAGGACTTGTGGGAATCGGAGCTGAGCAGGGAGGCGCCCCAGAAGTCGTGGGTGAATATAGCCGTCCAGTTGGTGGGTAACGTATTGACGTCCTTGTTCTTCACGATGGCCACCGTGTCATCGAAGACGAAGGTGGCACCACTTAGACCGCCGCATCCGTAGCAAACCAGGCATATCAAGACCAGAATCGCCTGGCAGGCCATGCTGTGCAAGGCAGCACTCTGGACAGGGCCCAGCATCCTGGTGGGGGTTTCAGTCCGATTCAAGTCACAAATTTAATTGATTTCACACCTGCCGATTGTTTGTATACATTTTTTGTTGTGGTTGTTCTTTAGCAAACCCCCAGTGGTGATTTTGGCAAGAACCAAGCTAGAGCGAGCAGCACCACTAGCCGTAAAAATGCCAAATCGCCATTTGCGGTTTGCCATTCACATTTTTAGGCCACAATCAGCTGTTTTTTTCATTTATTAAAAACAAATCACTGAAAACCTAAGAAAACAGAAAAACAGAATTTTTCACGAACATGTCCGAGGAAATCCTTTTCGACTGTCTGCACGCAGAGATTGTCAACTACTGCCTGGACGGCAACAAGGTGGGCGAGCATTACTTTCCAATAAACTTTTAAAACGACTAAACATCGGTTCCGCCTCCCAGGAGCACGATCTCGCCACATTGGAGTACATAGGCTTCACCACAGGCTACCGGTTGATTGAACGACTCACTCGCGAAAGTCCGCGGTTCAAGGACGAGCTAGAGACCATGAAGTTCATATGCACCGACTTTTGGACACTGATCTACAAGAAACAGGTGGATAACTTGCGGACCAACAACCATGGCATGTACGTGGTTCAGGACAAAGCATTCCGATTCCTCACCCGAATCTCGCCGGGCACCAAGCAACTCGAGCACGCACCGAAGTTTGTAGCCTTTACATGCGGACTGGTGCGAGGAGCCCTTAGCAACCTCGGCATCAACAGCACGGTGACAGCCGAGGTTCAAAGCATACCGGCCTGCAAGTTCCACATAGAAGTGAATAGGAACTAACTAGGAATTAAGACAAGAGTTTATTGCTACAATTATAGATACTAAACGCTACCCTAAACTATTTTTTGGTAAAACGCTACTACATTTCGATCAGTCCAATTGAGGCGTTCCCTTAAAATCCACTCCTCGTTGGGAAATTGCGGCTGGAGAGGATTCGGGTCTGTATGTATCCCGAGGCTGGGCTGTGGTCCAATCAATATTAGCCACTTGCCTTGAAATACTCGTAGATATTCCAAAAAAGCACCGCGGTTGTTGAAGTAACAAAACAACAAGGCACAAGGCGAGAAACCTTTACAGCAGGCCTTCAGAAAATCTTGGCTTACATTATTCGCATCCTCAAAAAAGTTTAATGGTATGAAGCTTCGCACGGAGTACTTGCTGTGCCACCAATTGCGATCGACTTCGAGGCCAAATATCGAGACCTTCCGACCGCCTACCGTGGAAATTAGCCATTCCAGTAGACCACTGCCGCAGCCCACGCTAAGGATGCACTGGATACCGCTGGTGGTCAGGACCTGATTGAAAATGTCCAAGTTCGATGATGTAGGCCACACCCAAAGCAGTTTCCGCTTAAGCTGCTGGTCCAGACAATCGCCCAATGCCAGCAGCTTCCGCCAGTTTCCAACGTCACCATCGGTTAGGTAATAAATTTCACGCAGGGTATCGACTTCCGATCGCTCGTCCAACATATTGAAAACTGAAGAGGTAGTCGCGGCAAAATATGTCTCTTTTTCTAATGCCCGGCGGAACTTGGCATTGACGTCGATCGGCACGCGGAAATATGGCGAGCGGCCAACAAGATGGTGTCGCTGGTTCGCTTGGGCTTTTAACGCTTTACTTGTCGTTAATAAATCAGCAGTCCCTGCCAAGAAGGGACATCATAACTAGTTTGTCAGTTCGTGTGCTCATTTTCGTAGAAGCATTTGAAATTCTTTCGCCAGTGCATTTCGCTAAAATTAGCATCCCTGGGCTGCCGATGGTGCAAAGGCGAGTCTTGCACATTTTGTGCAGCGTCCGACTCATCCAAACTCAGCTCGTTTGAGTACTCCTCGTTATCCAAGTCCAGGATTATTTTCCGATACAGCTGGACATTCTCCTTTGGCATTGTATCTGGCAGTGGCAAGGGCACTTGCGCAGGGATATTTTGTTCCAGGGGCATGGGTTGGGGAAGATGGACCGCTACGGGCTCAACATTTCCCACGCTCTTGATCACGCTATTGTATCTAAGGTTCGGAGCAGGTTGTTCGCTTTCTTCCACAGCGGCAGTGCTGGATGTTATTTCCACACTGCTTTCGAAAGTGGAGCCGGGATGCATGGAACGAAGGTGGCGGAGCATGTTGTCCTTTCGACTCACTGTAATGTCGCACAGATTGCATCGATACCGCTCGCCAGTCTTATGCTGCTTCAGATGCCGCGCCAGCGCATCTGCATCGTTGTAGCTCTTGTCGCAGAGTGGACAGGATTGTCGCTCGCGCGCCAAGTGTCGCTTCATATGCAAACGTAGTGTGGTCTGGCGGAGGAAGGACTTCTGGCAATCTTTGCACTTGTGCCGGGTACTTTTTTGGTCGTGCTTCCTTGAATGCTGCTTCAGGTTGGCCTTGTTCTGGAAGGATTTCAAGCAGACATCGCACTTGAACGGCAATCCAAGGTCGCTGTGGACTACCAAATGAGACTTCAAAGAGCTCTCACTGCGAAACGCCTTCGGGCAGTGCTGGCACTCATGGCGCTCCTGGTTGTGGGTGCGCAAGTGGCGCTGCAAGACCACCAGTTGCTGGAATGTCTTTCCGCAGATGTGACAATTGTGTTTAGATGACTTTTCGTGGTTGTTCATGTGATACTTCAAGTGTGATCGGGTGGCAAATCGCTGGAAAGCGGAAAGATCATTGTGAAATATGGATAATTGTGGATTTCTGGTACTCACGCGACCGCACTCTTTGCAGCTAAACTTCTTGAGAAGATCATCGCCACAGGATAAGTGGTAATATTGGTGTGTCCGACTTCTGAAGTCTTTCTTACACACCGTGCAGTGGTAGCCATTATCAGTGACTATGATCTTCTGGTCCAAGGATGTTCTGTGTGTCGCATCTTTCTCCTCTGCAGCTGGGTCCTTTTTCTGCTTCGACACTTTGCACTCCAGGCAATCCGCCACATCCGCGACCAGACAGAGCCGGCATTTAAGGTGGCCGCAACTTTCAGTGACCAAGCGATTCTCTCCAGTGGCCTCGCAGCCGCATCGCGGGCACTTATCCATTCTTTGTGAGAAAAACAAGTTAATGCAACATGCAACTGCAACGTTTCTTCTTCTTCATTGAATCAGCTGTGGCAGACATTCACGGCGAAACGTAAACACAACTCTGTTAACCCTAGGGCGGTACTCTTTTAACGGAAAATCGAAAAATTTCAAAAAAAATTGTTTTTATGATTTCTAATTTTTTATTTACTTTTTAAATGTATCATTGTACTTGTCTTGTAGCTTGATAACTTTTCTCTTAAGCATAATGGTAAAGAAAATTCTTATATACGAGTATAATACGAGCTGAGCATTATTCACACATATTTTCCAGTTCCAGGCCGGCGACATGGCCAGGAAACAGGTGCGCCTTCTGCATAGGCACCTGTACAAAGTAGCGATCGCAAAACTTTGGATTCTGTCGGGAAAGGACCTCCGTCAGGATGGTACTGTAGCTGACCTTCTTTGTGATCAGCAGTCTTCGGGTCTCTCCTGTGCCGTAGCTACTGGAACGCAATCCCAATCGGCTAGCCATCCTAAAAAGATAAATTTCTTTAAAAAAAGAGAATATAAAAGCGGTTTAAAGCTCATTACTGGTGGAACGAGGCGCGTTCTTCCTTCGAAAACGTTGGCTCAAACTGCATGTCGCGCATGTCGTCTGAATTAACGTAGTTTTCTATTAGTTTGCGGTAATCGGCCAGATTCCCATGCTGATTTTTCGATCCCAAGCCAGTGCGATTGTTCTTCAGTAAGTATCTGTAAAATATTTTGTTTCAATCAGAGGCTTCAGAGGATATTCATGCAGGGCCGTTGAGAGGGGGGGTCAGCCGGGTAATTTTCCCGGGGCCCGCAATGGACAGGGGCCCGGCAGCGGGGTCTAATGGCCGGGGGGCAGCGGGACGAAAACGAAAAAGGGCCCGTGAGGAATCCATGCCCCGGGGCCCGACATGTCTTCTCGACGGCCCTGTATTCATGTAGACTTACCCCACAGGCTCCTCGCGTCCTTGCTTTTCGCTTCCCAAGCCGCCACCTGTCCAGCCCATCAGGCGCATCATGCGATATCCCTTGTTACTGGCATCCAACTTGGGATCTCCAAGACTGTCGGCCGACTCTTTGGTAACGTTTATGTTCAGGCCGGTCTGACTCTTCTCCACCTTAATAGTTTGGCGCGAGGCGTTAAGCTGGAAGGGTACGAGGACAAATATTAGCATCATATTTAGACAGTTTCTTCCCTACTTACCTTTATGCTGTAACAGTGTGTCTGCAGAAGGAGAAGCGCTTGCTTAAAGGCCGCTTGCTTGGCCACCTTCAGATTCTCGCCCTGGCCAGTGGCTATCACCTGGTCGTTAACCAATACTTCGGCGTTCTTTGTGGTGTCTGTTGCCTGGTGCTCTAGACTGGCGCGTTCGTCGTATTTCAGGTTGCTGGCTGTGCAGGAGTTACGGAGACAACTGCGGCCCCCGGCCAGGAACAAAACGAGTTGGCCGAAGCGCAGACCCTCGAAAAGATTGATTGGCTCGCCACCGCCAAAGCACAGGCGGGAATCTTGGTTGGACCTTCTTGAGGGTTGTGCTTCGAGTGGCGGCTTTGCGGATGCGCCCCTGCGCCCTAATTGTTGGAATTATGCATTAGGCAGGCTGTGTGGTCTCTGGCTCGTATAGTTACTAGTAATATAAATAATTTTCTCCCGGACTAGTCTAACTAATTGTTCTTCCGTCTACCTTTGGCGCGCTGCTCCGCCGCGTCCGAGGCCGATACAAATGTGCGCTTCAGGCGCTGGTCCCGCTTCCGCCGGAACTCCTCGGCGATCTCCTTAGACATTTCAGCCACGAGGTGCATGGTCTCGGAGGGGTACTTGCAACCCAGAAACTCCATGTTAATAAACGTTTGGGCCAAGCACACTAGGCGATCCTCGTCGTAGGTGTCCTTGTGGGCCAACATGAAGTTGCGGCGCAGCTCCCAGTGCTCCTCGCTCTCGTAGTCCGTGCGGTAGCTATCCACATCCCAGCCCCCCGAGAAATCACCGGAGCCATAGCCGGCGTCGGACTGCTTCTTGCCCTTCACTTTCTTCTGCTTCGCTGTTTCTGTGCCTGCAGCCTGGTCAGTCCTTTGCCGCTTCGACTTGCTCGACATGGTTTATGGTTTTTAGATATTTTTTTTATTTAGAAAAACAAGCGCACGCCGACTAACTGCTGGACTCCCGTTATCGGCACTCACAACGAACGGCGACAGACAAGCCGACTGTGATAGCGAGTTGCCCATCCCTATTCATCGTGCGTGTACGACCAGCTCTAGTGCCGTGTGTGTTTTTAAGTTCCTGGTTTTAATTCATGATTTTTTGGTAACTTGATTATAATTAGTGGAGCAACTAACGCACGCCAGAAACTAATTGTCCAAGTGTCTCCGTAGCTGCCAGCTGAGAGCTTAAACTTGCGAGAAGCTAGCCAGCAGCCGAAACTGAACTGAACTGAAACTGCCAACATGAGCATACCCAACGAATACATTGCCAAAACGGAGGATGTGGCGGAGCAGGTAATAAAAATTTTGGCTATCAGTGAGCGGGACATCCGTCCGGACCTGTTGAGGCTACAGAAACGCCACTGTGGCGTCTACACTTCCCGCACATAGGCGCTGTACGGGAGAAGCTCTGGCAGCTGCGCTGTCACGAAACTGCCAACGTCACCCAAACGCGGCAAAGTTCGCGGAGCTCGATAGGCTACGTTTTAATGTAATCTGTGTTGGCTGGTTACGTGCAGTGATTAGATTCCAATGGGAGGCGGGAGCACCCCCTGGTTCTATCCCGTTCTCCGACTCCAGAAACCCAATTGTCAATTGTTGCGTCTACAGCTAGCAGAACGCACACACAGCCACCGTCTGTGGCCATGTCTGTGGGTGTGTGTGAGAGGCGAGAGCTATCCCCGCCAGTGAAAGTGCTGCGAGAGAAAGAGTGTTCAGGGGGGCAGACGGCGGGGAGCTTAGCGGGGCAGCTGGACGCCACCGGCCAGGTCGAGTTCCGTAATAGTCTTCGAGAAAGCGGCGGCGTGTGTTGTGGTGCAGTGGTGTGCGTGCTCGCTATTTTAGTTGCTATTCAAATTACATGGAGCTAGCAAAACCCGTTAGCGGGCAGATAGCGATCGGGTAGATAGAGAGAGTCCCAGAGAGAGACACGTCACTGCACCGATTTCCGAAAGCCTCGCTCGTACGCTTCGATCTGTTATCACTGTACTGAAGTCAGGGTACATCTTATCGCCCCCACCATCACGATGGCACTAAATTTAACAGTCGATGCCACTCCACCACTGTTTTGCAGGTTATCAAGCGGGGAAAGAATGTGCTGCCGACGGTGGCACGGCTCTGCCTCATCGCCACCTTCTTCGAGGACGGCCTCCGCATGTACTTCCAGTGGAACGAGCAGCGCGAGTACATGGACATGAGCTGGGGATGCGGCAAGTTCCTGGCCACAGTCTTCGTGCTTGTCAACCTGCTGGGCCAGTTGGGCGGTTGCGGTATGGTGATGGCCAGATTTAAGGTCGACATCGCTGTGGGTCTGCTCTTCTTCATTGTCGTGCTTCAGGTAAGTTTCCAACTCTCCTGTGGAATATCATTACTCACTTACTCGTCTCTGCAGACAATAGCCTACTCCATTCTGTGGGACTTCCAGTTCTTGCTTCGGAACTTTGCCTTAATAGGCGCTCTGCTCCTCGTGTTGGCCGAAGCCAGAATCGAGGGCCGTAGCCTGTTTGCCGGCGTGCCATCCATGGGCGACAACAAGCCCAAGAACTTCATGCAGCTGGCCGGTCGCATCCTGTTGGCTTTCATGTTCATCACCCTGATCCGATTCGAGCTGAGTGTGTGGCAGGTGATCCAGGACATCATCGGATCTATTCTGATGGTGTTGGTCGTGCTCGGCTACAAGACTAAGCTGTCGGCCCTCATCCTGGTGGCCCTGTTGACGGTGCTGAACCTTTACCACAATGCCTGGTGGACAATTCCGTCCTACAAACCACTCAGGGATTTCTTGAAATATGATTTCTTCCAGGTCAGTCGATGCTACAACTGCATGTCTTTGTATCTTGTTTAACTCTAATTATTCTTCCAGACACTCTCGGTTATCGGCGGTCTGCTTATGATTGTGTCCTTGGGCCCTGGAGGCGTCTCCATGGACGAACACAAGAAGAAGTGGTAGAAGAGGGGTCAACAAGCTGGAGCTCCTTTAACGAAACACTTGCAACAATTGACTTTTACCGTGTTTTACTCTTTCCGAGAAATATTAGTTAGGATTTACCATAAAATGGAACAACAACAGAAGCAGCATCAGCAGCAGCACAACGCCGGCACGTATAAGAACTTGACAAATTTCAATGAAGGGACTTCCACAATAATACCCTCTCCCTGGCTTACTCATAGGACACACCCGCCACTCCCACCATCATTCGCGCACATTCAACTACAGACTTCGACTACATTTAAGACATTTTCTTTTTGTACATAACGAAAAAAAGCAAAAGAAAACAAAACAAAACAAAAAGCGTGGCCCGTTCTGTGCCCCCCAAAAAATGAGAGACGTAACTGATTTTTGTATATTTTGCCAAGATCCATATAATTTTCGCTGTTTATTTTTTTATGATTTGTACGCCCTTATAAGTAAGTTGTAATCCTTGGTGTTTGCGTTTTGTTGTTTGATAGAGGTTCGAAATGAAAATAATGTATAAAACATGATGTGTGTACCAATTGACAATGATTTGTTTCTTTCGTTTATAAGCAAAAGTGTAATAGAATTAAATTGTAACGTTTTAATAAACCTAAAGAAGAAAACTCCGCCTTGGCCAATTTCAAATCTGCGCGCTCTCTTCCGTTCGAATGGCAACCACGGGCTGAAGAAGTTTCTCAACACTGACTGCTAGCTGATACAAATGAAAAAAGAAAGAAAATAACTTATCAATGAGCCAGCAGCTGCTCGGCTTTAAATGAGTATGACGTCCAAACATAACAGACATTGCGAGTTTGGGCTTCCAAGCGGACGGACGGACGAGACTAGCTCTTCCAGGAAAAGGATTAGTGGCCAGTTCGCGAGAACCATAAGCTCTTGTATAGCCTATTCTAATCAACAACTATAGCGTGTGGGCGGTAATGTATCAATCAAATCAAAACACTGCCAACGTTACACTATCCAAGCCATTATGGAAGAATTGCGCGATATGTGTAACGTAAGCAAAAGGCCGACCGAAAAGAGTGAGCGGGAATTTGGTTAAAAACTAGTTTTCACTTTCAACGGCACAGTGAATACAAACAAAGTATATGAGAGATCTAACTGCTGGATACTTAAAAAAACGATGTGAAGTGTCCTTTTAAATGTCCTTCAACTCAAACTAATTTTTTTGAATCTTAACAGTTGATTAACAATAATTATAAATAATAATAATAAAATTAATAAACTGTTTTAGCAGTAAAAGCCAGAATTCAAAACTCTGTTATTGTGTTAAAATTTCTTTCCCGAAGGACAAAAGTATATTTTCCAAAAAAAAAAAACAAGAAAGAAAAACACCAGCTAGACCCCCCAAGGGTCAGAATTGCACTCTTCGCGCGCATGCACCTCTTGCTGTGTTGCCTATTTTGGGCTTCCATTTCATAGTATTTTTCCCCTTAGGTCAGCAGTTACCTGCCCGTTTTTATTCAAAAATTTGGCAGTAGAAATTCAAAATTTTTTTTTATACTTTTTATAGATTTGGCTTTAATCTTAAAAGATTATTCTTTGGAATATTACTTTTACTTCTACCATAATGTACAATGATTTTTTAACAACTTGATTTGGTTTCACCCCTTTGCCAAATGTTATTTGTGGGCTTACGAAACCCGATAAGATTGTTGGACTAACAACCTGTTGGGGAGGTACTACGAACAATTAATCGTGCATTGTTTTATATTGTTTAATTGCGCTTGTTTTATTGCAGGATTTTAATCGCATTCACCAGCAACCAGCAGCCACATTCCAGTCGGAGCAGCTCAAACAGTGCACTAAACAAACCAGAATGAAATATTTCGGCGGAGTCGAGGGGTACGTACTAATCTAATTTTGTAATTCAATATCTTCAGCCCGGCGGTGATTAATGAGTGTGATTCAAACGGGCGCCCGTTATCCACAACATCTGCCAGACAGGGAGTGCTTCAAAAGATTCCCATGCTCGGTGATAAGCTCAGAGCTTTAGCAATGATAACAGAGTGGAGCTGAATGTGTTGGGCTAGGCCTTGATGAACTTGACCAGCTTGGTCTCCGGTATCCGCTTGTTTCGTGTGATCAGCTCCTGGCCATCCATGAAGGGCCTGAGTACGGTGGGTATCTCGACGGCATCTCCCCGCTGATATGATTCCAGCAGGGCGATCAGCAGGCGGGGGATGGCCGTCGCCGTTCCGTTGATAGTGTGCGCGTCGACGACCTGTCCGTCGCTGGATCGACGATATCGGATCCCCAACCGCTTGGCCTGGTAGTCCGTGCAGTTGCTACAGCTGGATATCTCGCCCCACATTTTCCGGCCCGGCATCCAGGCTTCGATGTCGTACTTTTGGTACGCCGGTGCCCCTAACTCGCAGGGCGGCATGTCCAGCAGCCGGAAGTTAAGACCCAGCCGCCGGAAGAGGTCCACCTCGGTGTCCTTAAACTCCTCCAGTTCGGCCTCCGACTGCTCCGCCGTGCAGATGGCAAACATTTCCACCTTGTTAAACTGGTGTACACGGTATATGCCCTTCTCCTCTTGCAGTCCCGATGTCTCGGCCCGATAGCACCGACTCACGGCCGTTACTTTGAGCGGCAGTTGCTCTTCCGTCAATAGTTTATTCGCGAAAAACCCGGCCAAGGCCATTTCGGAGGTGCCCGATAAGCATTCTCCGGTGTCCAGCTTGTACACTTGAGTTCGTTCCCCTTCGGTGCGCATGCCACACGACTCGATTACTTCCCGCGGCAGAATGTCCGGCACGGAGATCAGCTTGAAGCCATGCGAAGTGACGGCTTGCAGCGCATACTGAATAATGGCCTGTTCCAGGGTGGCCAGTTGCCCCATTAGGTAATAGCTCTTGTGCCCGGTGTAGTTGCCGAGGTGGTCCATCCTGTAAAGGTTCAGGGCGCGGGCTATTTCAGAGAACTCCTTGATGGTGGTGTCGGCAGGAAGTTCCCGATGCTTATACTGCGCCAGTTCCCGAGGCTCCTCGCCATAATCCAGAACCCGGGGATGTGTTTCATTGGGCAACTGTTCCAACTCCAGTTGTAATCTTTTCAGAATGTCCGGACTCCCATTGGCAGCTTCGTTGGCGAGGGAACGTATGAGGGGTATGTTGTTTTTGTGGTGGCGCAGCTTCACATTCCGCTCCAGCTCATCCAGCTGGGCACTAGTTGGAACCGGTTGCCTTGGCGGATCCAACGCCCGGGCGGTTTTTGTGTCATGCGACCTTTGGCGGCGCAGCAGCAGCAGTGGCCGCAGCCGCACAGCGTTTGTCAGCAATTTCATTTCAATTAACGCGTCGCGTGCTTTGGTCTTAGGTCACTTCGGAGCAAAAACATTCAATGTTTTCGTAGTTTGTTAATAATTCTGCCGGCTGTTTGGTAACCCACTGCCACAAGTTGGCAGCTCCCCTTATCTGGGGGGAGAAAGCTGCCAACTCGCTTCATGTTTTTACGTCATAACTAGAGCGCCAATCAAATTTAAACTTTTTACGACTTGAATAAATTGGACGGTAGTTTAAAATAGTTTAAGTTGTGTGCCATTAGCTAGCGCTTTTCCTGTGCCTGCGTAGTCCGGCAAGTGATTGCCACAATTGAGCGTAATAAGCGAGTGAATTTTCCGACACAGCTTTTCTTTCGTTAAGTGCCTTGTGCAATGTAACGGACCTGCTGGAAAATCTCAATTATACATTTTAATATAATTTTCATGATTAAAAATAACCAAATATGTTGTTAAATTTTATTGCATTTCCTCTAAAATTTAATTTATTTTTCAATTGTAAGGTTTATGCATGGCACGTTCGATTACCTATCAAAATAGATACAAAAATTAACATTTAGATTTAATTGGATAGTTTTGGGTTGAGCTTTTATTGAGTTTTGTATTTATTTTTGTATTGCAATAGGAATTAAAAAAAGAAATAGTAAACAAAATTTACAATTTCATTTTTATTATTCTATTCCACCCTATTTGAAAGTTATTTAACCTACACATTTAACCTAACGTTTATAAAATCAAAAGCAGCTAAGTTTTAATTCGACGGATAGTAGTAGCCTACAGGCGCCCACTAGGTCGTAAGGTTCGTCACCTACAGGACGGCTGTTAACAGTGATAAGAATCAGGACATATTACGTTATTTGAGTTTTAAACATTTTTTCAGGAACTATTATTTCTTTCGAAAATATTCTTTGGATTCAAAAGACTTTAATTTCGTGCCCCTATGGCCTGGTATCAGTTTTCTAGGAATCGGTATAGAAACCAAAATTTGAAGATATTGTATCTTTTACCATACGCCCGCATGGAATATGTATCTTCTATGGGAATCCGCGGGCTGCCATGCCTTGTCGAATCCAATTTGTGCGTGTGACACGTTTTCTTTAAGTGACTGACAATTGGTCCGGTGGTTCGGTCCTCTTCAATTTCTCAATTTGCAGACGCCAGATCGGTTAATTTAATTTGATTCAATTGCGTAATTGTTTGCGGTCACGGCCCCGAGTCACAACACAGCACCTATTGTGTAACAATTATGAGAATCCGGAAACCGATGCGAAGAAATGGTTCCCGCTTCTCAAGAAACTTCTTTGTCAGATAAAAAATATGCAAATCTATTTCTACCTATTCTATTTTACGATCTTTGAAACTATATAAGAATACCCTCTTATTCCGCAGCGGTGCCACGCACTCCCGGCTGGTAATCTGCGATGAGAGCGGCCAGTCTGTGGGTTCCACCAGCGGCTTGGGAACCAACCATTGGGGAATCGGTATACCAGAGTGCGCCCGACGCATCGCCGACATGGTGGAGCGCGCCAAGGAGGAGGCGGGTATTTCAAAGACAACACCACTGACCAGCTTGGGCCTCAGCCTGAGTGGTTGCGAGCAGGTATGTCAACAATGATCCATAAAAATATCCTTTTACTTAACTTGAACCCACAGGAGGCCACCAATCTCGAGCTGGAACAAGAACTTCGCACCACATTCCCTGAGCTGGCTCTGAGCTATGCTGTTTCCAGCGACACTATGGGCAGCATGTTCACCGCGTCTGCCATTGGCGGAATGGTCCTCATCTCGGGCACCGGGTCCAATTGCCTGCTGCGTAATCCCGACGGCACCACAGCCAATTGTGGTGGTTGGGGAAACTTTCTAGGGGACGAGGGCAGCGGTGAGTACGCCAACTAATCATTATCAGCTAACTATATGTTAATGCCAGGCCAATGCCGAGATTAACAGCAGTGGCGATTAGGATTTTCCGATAGCGTTGATTGCCACTGACTCATTGCCACCATTGTTGTTCATTTTATAATTTATGAATGCAAACTCCGTCCTTTCTCCGCAGCCTGGTTTATTTCGTATCGGGCCGTAAAGGTGGTGTTTGACGACATGGACAACTTTGAGAAGTCGCCGGCTCCCGTGGACAAAACCTGGGCCCTGATCAAGGACCATTTCAACATCGAAACGCGCTACGACATGTTGCCCCACTGCTACGCCAAGTTCGACAAGCCCTTCTTCGCCAATCTATGCAAGAAGCTCGCCCAGAATGCTGACAGCGGTGATGAGCTGGCCCGCGGACTCTTCCGGGAGGCTGGAGTGCACTTGGCCCGTATGATCGTGGCTTTGTTGCCGCAAGTATCCAAGGAGCTGGTGAAGTCTGGCAGTCTGAGTGTGGTGTGCGTGGGGTCTGTCTGGTCCAGCTGGAACCTGTTGCAAGATGCCTTTACCGCCGAGCTGGCCAAGACGCATATAAAGTACAATCTCAAATTGGTTCGCATCACCAAGAGCAGCGCCTACGGAGCATGTTACTTGGGAGCTGATAGTGCTAAATTCGACTTGCCCCGAAACTATGCGGATAACATCACAGTCCTGCATACCTACACAGGTCCTGAAAAGGCGACGAAAGCGACCAATGGAGTGCAACCGCTGGGATGCTGTAAATGTAATAAGTAATTTTATTATAAAATCATTTCCAAATACACATCATAATTGCCAAAAGAACCCGAAACCGGATTAACCCATTTGTTTAGAAAGCGTAAAAGACAGTCCATTGGGTTTGTTAGAAATACGTATGAAAATTTTATTCGATAATGTTCATTGTATTAAGTGTATGTGTCTCAATGCTGGCTGTCTGCTGTCTTCCATCGTAGCTCCATATACGTAAGCATACATTGTTCTTCATATATTTTTTTAATACTTTGATTGTATTTAAAGCCAATTCGTTTTATTTTGCCGTGCTGTCGATCAATTCTTTGGCTAATTTGATTCTCAAATCGGGGAGCAAAACAAGAATATTTTCTAAAAATTGTAGTGAGGGGTACAGGCGGCCGAACCTAATATCTTAGGGAGCTTACAGTAGAGTATTTGGGATTTATAAGAGTAGCTTAATCGAATTCCATAGCTTGGGAAATCAATATATCTATATATAATTGCTTGGATAATACATTTTACGTTCTGTTCGAATGAATGTTAATTGCCAAAAAAGGTTTGCAATAAAATCGAATTCAATAAAAACCAATTTTACCCCTCATTCCCGAAGAACTCGTCTGAAGTGGGCAGGACATAGCCGATGCTGTGGCTTTTATCTGCTTCGCGCCCTCTTCTCGCCCGGGGACTTAATTGTAACTGCGATTAAGTATAACCTAGTTATATGCGATTGGCTTAAATGCGTTTCCCGGCATTCAATTGTTCATGCTCTGGCGCAACTTCTGGGGATCCTGGTAGTGCGACGACGACGATATGACCGAGGGATGCTGCGGTGGAGGGAAACACCGCACGTGCTCCACGTTTGAGCCCTCGCCATCCCCTCCCTTAAGATACTTATTCAGAATGGAAAAGATTTGTGAGTTTAATACTTGGAATCGCCGAATTCGATCCACCATGCGCTTCAGTTGCTATAATGTAAACGGAAATAATTGGAAAAATGTCATGAAAGTTGTTCCTACATGGATAACTTACGATTCCCTTGACATCCTCATCTTTTCCATCGACGCGTTGCACTCTCAGAATGTGGTAGCAAAAATCAAGAGCCTCAAAACGTCGCTGTTGACCCAACAACACGATCATAACGCATCCGGCCCAGTTGAGTCCTTCGCCGAACAGCTCCTCTATGGTATATTCCGTCCCACGTACAGGAATGCAATAGACAAACTGCAATGCGGACCAGAGCCGGTGAAACTCGGAGCACTCATCCACATGGATTATCCCATTTGCTGGTGGAGGTCCGCTCCAGACTGGGTCGTCTAGGTAGCTCTTCACCCGGTTAAGGATCACCTCGAAGATGCTCAGGCCACAGCAGAGTCGTTCACGTGTCAGCAAATCACCTTCACGTGCGATCATAGCTTGCTGTAATGGAATTTTTATTAATAACTATCATGGTAGTCTTATTTGGAATATTACCTTGGCTGTGCCGATCTTTTCTACATTCGAGACGATCTGTAGATTAGCAAATTGAGCTTCCAGTCGCTTTTGCTTGGCTTCGGGCTTCTCGTTTTCTAAAGAATTCAAAATAAAATTTATTAAAGTCGTTATGTATTTAAAATCTACGCCTACCTTTGCAAAACGGTCTGGGGAAGATGTTCTGGAAGAGGGCCGCGTGTAAAAGATCGCAGACTTCCTCTTGGGATAAGGCTTGCTCAATCAGCAGACAGAAAATGATGCTGTTGCCGAACTCCCTAAACGATTGAAACAGCTCTGTCTTGGCGTCTGGGTATTGCACTATGTCCGTTAAATGGGCCTGGTAGTAGCTAAGTACACCTGGCGAGCCGTATTCGCAACGGGGAAGCTTGCAAGATTTTGGCATAGCGATCATCAGGGTCTTGGTGAATTGCAGCAACGAGCCCTGGATCAACGGCTTAACAATGTCCTTTAATATAATGTCCATGACAACGGCAATGCCCTGATAGCCGAGCAGGCGGCACATGGCATGGAAGTGCGGCGCTCCCACGAAACCAGTGTATTGGCCATACTGGGTGGAGTAGGCGGCGTTCAACTGTTTAGAGCCCCAAAGATAATAATGTGACATTTGTGGGGGTTTCTCCCGTTGAATGGCCTGCGAGGAGGAGAGGTTGACCTTGGTGCGAATGAACCTAAAATTAAGACAGCTGTCAGCGAAAAAAACTCATTTGAAAGGATGAAAGAAGCTCACCGATTTGTGGCTGCGTTGTAGCAATAATTGACCAGGAAATCATAATTTAATTCCACAAAGACATGCAGGGTAATCCTTCCATAAGGAGCCAGAACATTGTGATTGGCCTCCTTAACCATCCCGTCAAAGTTGTCGAGCGCTAGATATTTGCTAAGCAGCTTGTGACAAATGCGATTTGCCTCCAAAAGGCCTTCAAGCTCCTACAAGCAAAAGTTAAAAAAGTTGTTTATTTTTAGATATTTATTTACTTACCACAATGCCAGTTATGTCATTGCCTTCGAATCGGCTGATGGCCAGCTCAATGCTTTTGTGCATATTGGCGTTTATCCTTTGAGTGATCAGCTTGTTCAGGTCAATGGAACGGCCTACAAAGTACAGAAGGCTGGTTGAGAAAGGTGAAACAACAATCATTCGGTGTGGTCTTACCCAACAACTGGACATGTCGTTGTTTTAACAGGGTTTCATAGCGATTGTTGCGCGGGTACGACTGGAAGTTAAAGCCGAGCACTTCACACTCTAGTCGGAATCGCTTGTCCAGGAAAATGCTTCCCGCCAACTGCTTGTAGTGGGCGAAGATCTGCTCGCTCAGCTTGTAGACAAACTGATCGAAGCACAGGTTCACCTCGGCCTCCACCTCGTCGTAGAGGAACTGCTTGCGGAAGACGGTGAGAGCATAGTGAGCCGAGTCGTTGTACAGATCCAACGGGTATAAAACAAACCTGAGAAACAGACATATAAATATAAATCTTAAAACCATAAAATGTATTGCACTGCTTACTCCATCATAGAAGGTTCCTTCGTTTGCAAAATGTGATCGGTGAGGATCCAGGGCATGGACATTTCAATGGGGAACTGAATGCGCTTCTCCATGGTGATCAGATCCTTGCACTCCTCATTATGCTGATGACGTACCATGCACTTGTTGACCTTGCGGCCCATTGTCATCTCCAAATAGAACTCTCGGTACCACAGCTGCGAGAGGTCGCAGCACTTCTGCAAAGTGTCACTGAAGTTGAGTAAGTAACTCCAGTAGAACGAGTTCTTGTGGAACGTGTCTATTTGCCCGAGGCAGTTTCCATCAATATCCTTCCGCAAGGTTCGCTTTCCGCCGCTCTTATCCGCCGTAAGGGACTCCAACATTGTGCGCACCATGTACAGTTGCGTGGAGGAGGGTCCCACGTTTAGGCGCGGCACCATAATACGAAAGCCCCCGTCGGGATCCTTTTTGCCCTTAGACACTGGGTCATCCGTGGGCTCGTATCCCTTTTGCCAATCCGCCGACGTCTCCCGCACTGACATTATGATACTCCGAATCAAGTCCTTCTTGTTCTTCACCGCCTTGCGAAGAGGTTCGCGTAGCGTCAGTTGCACAAAGTCCTGGAGCTCGGAGTAAATGTTCCTTCGAATGGCTTCGCACAATACGGTTTCGATGCGAGCCATCAGCACTTGCAGGCCCTTTATCATAGCAATGACTTCAATAAGAGCGAACTTTTCCTCCGAACTGTAGTTATACCGCGTTGCCCGCTCGTACTCCTCAGCTTCTACCGGGCACTCCTTGTTCTGGTGGTGGTCTGTGGGGTGCAGCAGCTTCCAAGAGTACAGTTCAGTCACCACGCTGGTCCATTCCGACAACAATTGCAGACCTCGCAGTGCTAAGTCGGATGTGTTCCGGTTCTCCTTATCTGAAGGGTTCTCTTTGACCGTCGTGGTCACCTCATTGGTGTAGCGAGCCAGCTCTGATATGTACATCACATGATCTTCGCGGATCTTCGGTAAGTGAACCATCAAATCAGCCTGTGGGCTGATGGCGGTGGAGCTGGACAACGGCCACTTGCTGGAGTCGAAGTGCTTGCTGCGTTTGATGTAGTTGAAAGGAGCGATCTGCATGTCGCCGAACAGCGGCACCACCTCGAGGTGCTTAAAAATACGATCAATGCGCTCCAGGCGAATCTTCTTCTTTTGATCCAATTTGTTGATGTTGCAGGCATCGCTGTCCATGAGAAACAGACCAAAGCCCATGACCTTTACCAGCATGTGCTTCTCCTCCGGGGTCAAGTACATTTTCGTCTCAAACATATGCACGCAGATGTTGACGACGTCGGACAACAGATCCTCGTAGCCCACAATCTTCTCCAGAGTGTCCTTAACCGTGTCGCGAATCTTGTTTTGAGTAGCCAGAAACATGGAAAGGTTCTGTGACTCCTGCAGGGTGTGAGAGTCGGACATCACCTTCAGAAACTGAGCTGCCCGCCGGTACGTCGAGTAGTCGTTCTTCACGCTTGACTTCATGTTCTTCAGCTCGTCTAGAACGGCGAACATGTTGATGAACTTGCCCAGTGTTAGCAAATATGCCTCCGAGACAAAATCCTTTCGCTTCTCTGCGTGGCACAGGCGCTTTACCTCGCCCGAAAAGGCCTCAATCGCCTTGCGTTGAAAGTACATGAAGTTGAGGAGCTTGTTCACCTCCGGAGCCAGAACCTCAACAGTCTTCTCGTAAATCTCCACCCGGTTCGGCTGCTCGTTGGACTTCGGCTGGGGAATGGCGCGAGAGCAGCAGCGCCAGGTATACAACATGACGGCATGTTTCTGCCCCTCTTCCAGCAAAACATTCTGCAAGGGGGAGAGGGACCGGGGAGGAAGTGTTAGTAATTGATTAGGTCCGTGCGTTTCTAGCTTGTTTATCTTACCAAGTTTGCGTGCGTTGTCGCCTCTTCGATGTACTTGGCAATTCCAGTAACGAATCCATTTCGATCCTCGAAATTTGTGTCGAAGTTCGCCTTGTAGATAATGGAACAGGGCTGGGCCTCGATGCAGGGCTGCTCGTCGGGCAGGGAAAGCTCGTCCAGCACCTCCACATTGGACAGCGCATCGGCTAACGTTATCTTCTCCGTCATACTGCCTTGTTTATCATGCCTCCGGAAGCTCAAGAGAAATTCAATTTAACAAAGGCGGGGCTCCAATCCCCGACACCGAATATTTTTTTTCACCGTGGTTGCCACAAATACACAAACATTAACAATGATGCCAGACTTTTTGGAGTGCTGATAATTGGCAAGAGTGAGTCCAGTGTTGTAACTAAAGCCTTTTTTTGGCAAATAACATTAAAAAAAATTATAAACAAATATTATAATAATTTCTAATCCCATGTCTATCTCCCTTATTTTATTCCCATGTTGTTTTTTTAATATAAAACTAATATTAGCTGTAAAATCTTTTTGGACAAGTGTGTCATTAAATGAAACATATTCAGTTAAATAATTTATTTAGAAGAACTATATTTTTATAAGAGTAATATTTGAAAATAAAATTTTGGCATGTATACATAGATTTAAATTTTTTAATTTTTATGCAAAATAAATAAATGTTTACAATTTTTTTAGCGGGAAAAGGTGTGACCGTTACCCAAAGTGGCTACCCTATGAAAGAAACTTTTGGCAGAATCGATACACGATTCGATTTCGTTTAATTTGCAGCTCTACAGTTTTTCTTTCTTTTCGCCTATCGTTTCCGGCAAGGTATGTAGAATTGCTCCGCGTGGTTTTTTTTATATTAATTTAATTTTATTATTTTAGCGTTGGTGATTTTTCAATTAGGTAGGTGTCGGGGCTGCGCTTTCGCGTGCGCCCATGCACTTGTCGCCGTTTGCAAATACGGGGAAATTGGATAATACATGTGTATACTAATGAATGGATTTTGTTTCGCCAATTTCAGCTCCAAAATGACCATCCGCCCAGCGTACAGGCCCAAGATCGTTAAGAAGCGCACCAAGCACTTCATCCGCCACCAGTCCGATCGCTATGCGAAGTTGTCGGTGAGTTTTGAATTCTATTGCCGAATCACAAGAAAGTGCCACTAAAGGAATTATCTGGTTGCAGCACAAATGGCGCAAGCCCAAGGGTATCGACAACAGAGTGCGTCGTCGCTTCAAGGGTCAGTACCTGATGCCCAACATCGGTTACGGTTCCAACAAGCGCACCCGCCACATGCTGCCCACGGGATTCAAGAAGTTCCTGGTGCACAACGTGCGCGAGCTGGAGGTCCTGCTGATGCAGAACCGTGTCTACTGCGGTGAGATCGCCCACGGAGTGTCTTCGAAGAAGCGCAAGGAGATCGTTGAGCGCGCCAAGCAGCTGTCGATCCGCCTTACCAATCCCAACGGTCGCGTGCGTTCGCAAGAGAACGAGTAAGCTTAAGATTCAGTTCGCAACGTCGAGTTTTTGTAACGTCGGAATACAAATTTGAAACGTTAAAAGTGAAATTTTTTGTGGAATTGATGTGTGTATTCTGTTGAGGTTGAATGGGAGCCATCAAAGGATAGTTAGCAATCGGTAGGACCAATAATAAAAGTATATTTAATTTAGTTAGATATATTGCGACCTGAGTAGGCTTGCAATGTAAAATAGTAAATGTTGGCTTTCTTGTCAAAACTTCATAGAAATTTGATGACAGATATGTATGCTGATACTGTTTTGTAATCGTCAATAGGATATTCGAATCGAATTTATTTGCTGTATGCTTATGTGGCTTAATGTATACAAAGTTTACGTCAATAGTTTTTTGGGTATTTTTGAAACAATGATAATTCTAAAGAAAATTTTAGTTTTAATACAATTAAATTATATTTGTAGACGGGTCCTACATTTTGACGTACAAAGGAAAGGAAATATATACTAGACTAAAATAGCTTAGTATCTGAATTAGTTTACTTCAAAACGACGTCGTGGTCAAACTGCAAGTGGTGCTCCAGTTCCTTCTTACTTTCGAAATTGGTGCTGCATATCAGGCAAAAGCCGCTGTTTTCATCGTTATCAGACATAATCACTGTCACCGCCTGCTCGGACTCGTCCACGTCCACGTGCAGCTCTTCGACGACCTGCTGCTCATCGGCTGGAGCTTCTTCTCTCACCCCATACACCACGTCCCCTTCATGGGTTTTCATGTGCATCTTGAGGGTATAGCGTTCGGTAAAAGATTTTGGGCAAACGGTACAGTAATGCCTGGGCCGATTCTCTTTATGGATAAGCGTGTGATGGTTGAATGTTTTGCGTGATTTGAAGGATACATTGCAAATGCTACAGATTATGGGGTTTTCTTCGGCTTCGTGGCGCAGTCGATGATTGTAGAGTAGGTTGTCTTGGGAGAAGCGCAGCCCGCACTTCTCGCATTGGTACTTCTTCTTGTCCCAGTGCATGCGCATGTGACGCAGGGTATTTACGGGCCTGGAGAAACTCTTGTCGCAGTAACGGCACTGCTTTTCTGTTTTCCCCTCGTGCAGATTCATGTGCAGCTCCAAGTACTCCTCATCTCGGCGAATCACTCCACAAATCGGGCAGATATGGTTGGGCTGCTTGGAATGATCCTCGCTGACGTGTTTTTGTAGCTGGTACCAGGAATTGAACACCTTTCCGCAGGTGCTGCACTCCTGCTTGATTCGCTTTCTCATAGGTTTATCGTCGCCGTCGGACTCTCGTTTTTGGACAGCTCCTTCAGAGTCGCCCACTTCTACTTCGCAGATGAATTCTTCATCTTCACCATCGCCTTCGCCCTCTCCATCGTCGTCGTAGTCTCGCTTGATGTCTACATCAGAGTCTTCTTGATCTTTGACCAGCTCTACAAACAAAGCCTCTGCTTCGGCGTCTGTGTCAGCGTCATCCTGCGGCATCTCCACCTCCTCCAATAGAACCTCTTCGCCGTTTTCCGTACCATCGAAGTCGGAATTAAGGGCAGCCTTAAGTTGAGTCGTAAGACGCTTCTGGGTTGTCATCAGATTAACCATGATGCTGTCGTAGTCTGCGAGTTCGTTAAAGCAGCGCTTACAAAGGCGGCTGCTTGGCGAAAGGTCTAACGTTGTGCCGATACAGTTGGCCAGATGCGTCAGTACCAGCGAGACAGTTTTCTGCGAGGAGGGCACCTTGGCGGATAGCTTTTCGTAGCGACTAGAGCTAGTTCCGGCGTCACCCAGCTCTACGGCGCCGCAAAAGAAGCATTGGTCCATTGCGGCCGGTAGTTATTGTTTACTTGCAACGGATGGGGAAATTGTGTACGGAATTTACTAGAGTTGGCAAAACGAGGAATATCGGAAGCTATACAAAAATGCTCAAAATACAACTCTGCGTTGGCACAATAGAGGTGGAGACACATCGTTGCTTCGATGTTTTCGAAAGATCGATACTTCGTGGGCGCTATCGCTGTTTTTGTCACCTCAATTTCAAAGTCAATGCATATTTTACAACACTAAAAATTTAGAATTGAAATTTTTATTGTAGAAGCAGTTTTTATAGAAATTGAACCCTGCCTTGGATATTTATTACTTAATATTTTTGCATAAATTCTGACTGTAATTTGCTTTCTTAATCTTAATCTTCCAGAAAAAACATTGTTGATTCATTTATTTTTATTGTTTTGTTTTATTGGATCCAATACATATAAGAATTTAATTAATAGTTTTTTTTTTTTAATGACATGCTAATTTTTAATGTATTCTGCCATTCTTAGTTTAGTTTTAAAATTTCAGTTATTTGAAAACTTATTAGATCGCTTTCATTCCATTTGGAGTCCGCTAAGCTTTCCTCTTGAATAAAAGTTTCTGTTTTCTGTTTTATAGACGTTCTTTGCCTTCTTGAGTTCGATCGACTGTTTCGAGCAATGGTTCTGGTGGCATTGCAGGCAATCGGTTTTGGAGATAGGAATGATTCGTCCGCTTCCTGATTATCCTTGTTTATTATGTCCCGAAGCTTTGCCAATATGGAATATAAAATTTTTAGGCGTTTTACTATTCGTTTTGGATCCACGGGAATTTTCAGGTTAATTATGGCATGACATTCTCGCAGAATAACGATAAAGTCGTTGTAAACCCGCTTTCCATCTTTACTTAGTCCCCCGTAATTAACGGGCAATCGAAAGTGCTCTACCAAAACATTGCCCATTTGTATTATCAATTTTAAATGACTCTTCTCCTGAATATGGACACTTTCGCCCAACATATCCAAGAAGTTATTGATCAACGAGCTACTGTCAATAATTTCGTGAATTACGTTTTTGAATATCAGAAGCTCCTCGTTGAAATGCTGTTCCAGTATATCGGCGTATTTTTCGGAGGCAGGGGAATGTTGCACCTGTAGGGCAGGAACAATGCAGGCATCCAGGGACTCCAGGGAAGCCAAACAACTCCTGACGATGGTCTTGGTCTTAATATCCTGCGAGAATGCTATGGCCAGTACTCCAATCTGCTGAATACGATCCATGTTAGTATCGAAAGCAGAGATAAGCTCTTGAGCATCATCAGAATCAGTTTTTAATACATCTTTTAGTTTTTTAACCGGATTGTTTTCCAGTTCATTCCAACTGACAAAAAGTAGGTGCAGAAGGGCCTCGTTAAGAAAAGATTCCAGTGAGTAGAGAGCACGTTCCAAGGAAAGGGCTTCCAGCTTGCGATGACCATTGTTGGGATCTCCTGCGTCCTCGTGGAAGATGGCACATTCACTAAGTAAGGTCTCACAAAGTGCGGACAGAGCCTTCTTGTCCGATTTAATAGCAACGTTTGCAAAGGCTAAGGCATGGCGAACAATGTGGTTCACAATGCTGGCCAGTTGGTAACCCTCTTCATCTTCTTCGATGCCCAAACAGTTGTTATCCTTTTCATTGAGTTTTTCCAAGTAATTCTCCAGGTGATCCAGGGCCAGGTCCAATAACTCCACAAACGACTGATCCTCGAGTTTTTTTGCCTCGTCCTGATGCAGCGAAAGCTGCGTCAACGAGTCTAGTAACCGGCGGAGACACCAATCCATTCGATCGAGAAAATGATGGTGCGACATCTGCGAAGCCTCAACATTGATGGCTCTTTCCAAGTGGGTGATGCAGGTTACCACTTGGGTAAGGCATAGGAAAATAGTCTCTACTTCGAGACTGTCTCCGCTTTCCAACGGCCATCGCGGAGAAATATCTGGCAATTTCCCTTTGAGTTCGCTGGCAAAGTCCAGAAAAGTGGCGCAGAATTCGTTCAACCAGCCCATGTTGCACGTTCCTTCTGCAATCAGCTCACTGCACATATTCAATTGAGTCAGCAAAGAATCCATCTTCTGTAATATGCACTATACTGTTGAATCGTAGTTTATCGACTAACATTTGCTGCGAAAAATATTCCGTTTATATAGGAAAGCGCAGGTAGGCATGGACACATACGGATCAAACATCTGCTACTTTTATGACCCACGGGTTCCATATCCGCGAAACATTTACCGATGAGCTACTCTTAAATCCGCGGTGTTACCTGATTTAATTCCGGGAAACTATATTGATATACGTACAGTTTTTCCAAAAGAAATGTTAAAATATTTCAATTTACCTGTAGTAAATTGTTTTTTTCTGAAAACTGTTTTAAACTAGAATTTATCTGAAAATTCCCAAAAAATTTTTACGACAAACAATCTGTTGATATTTTAGTAATGCATAGTATAGGTATTATTAATTTAATGATACATATGTTTGCATATGATTAGATACTTAGATTAAACTATATAAACAATACCCTACTGTAGGCTCAGTGAATGTTCTGAGACTAGGATGTCTGTTCCTCCTTAGCCTGTTCATGAACTCGCTTATGAACTTTAAGAGTATATTTGTCTACAAAGGACTTCTCGCATTCAGTGCAGGGATATCGCGGTCTATCGGTTTGATGAGTACGCAGGTGGTGTTTATAGGTGCGCTTGGTTTTGAATTGCTGGTGGCAAATTTCGCAAATAAGTGCATTCTCTTCGGCATCGTGACGCATTAGATGGTTGTACATAAGCCACGACAATGAGAATCGCTCTCCACACTTATCACACTGGTATTTCTTCTTATCCCAGTGCACCTCCATGTGGCGAAGAACGTTCCTTTTGTGTGAAAACTTTTTATCGCAGTAGCGGCATTCCAGCTCTGTCTTTCCTTCATGAAGATTCATATGGAGATCTAAGACTTCGTCATCTTTAAACTTCAGACCGCAGACATTACAAGTTGCATCATCGCTTTTCTGGCAGTTGTCCGTTCTGATGTGCCGTTCTAGGATTTCTTGGCTGGAAAACATTTCGCCACATATGTGACAAGGATAATCTATGGTTTCCAAGTAGTCGTCTTCGGAAGACGTCATGCTTTCCTCGACTTCACTAAATTGGAAGTCATCCATCACTTCCTCCGTAAGAAATTCCTCCTCCTTGATTTCTTCGCTTTGGTCATTTTCAATTATAAAAGACGAAGTGTTTGGGCTATTTAAATTCTTTGCCGTCGGATGAACGATCTTGAAGGCTGGAACCTGTACCCGAGCCTTGGTGACATCTGGCTTTACCACCAGCTTTCCGGCGGCCTTTCCCCCTTTTCCCAGACGGCATCCTAGGAGGGCATCCGCAATCTGGCGCTGCACCTGCACAAGATTCCTAACAAGTCGGTCATAATTGAACAAATACTCCAGGCAATCCCTGCACGCGGCGGAGTTGGGCTGCAGATCCAACCGCTGATTGATGATCTTTTCAAAATATTTCAATATATCTTTGATGGGCTTGAAAGTCCCTGGCACAATGCATCCTGAAAAGTTCCCACACATTAGTTTTGCGCATGGTATTCTTCGATTAACCCACCTTCGATGAGCTGGCAGACTCCGACAGATTTTACTTTACCGCAAACGAAACAAAACGGACGTGTTGAGCTCATCTCGTCGCTTTGAGATCGAAAACTTGCTTTTAACAATTTAAATTGTGTATATTTTCTGTAAATATTCACTCAATTGTTTTGCGGTGTGACCAACATAGTACAACGCAGAATACTTCCATCGGTGACGGCACAAAATAGCTAAGATTAATAAAATGTTTTACATACGTAATAAGTGATTCTTTAGTTAATTCGGAATCCATAAATTTTTTTTTAAATTAAAAAATATGTATATTAATTAATAATTTAAAATAAAAAAATATACGTCAACTTAAGTATGGAATTTTAGCAGCATTTGTGTTTTATTTCAGAGATGATTTAAATTGTTTTCCATTTATTTTTTCATTTAAAATTTTGGAATTTTATGTTTCTTACACTAACTTAATGTTATTTACCTAAAATAAATACTCTTAGCTTGAAAATATCTGACTTGTGCAGCAACTGTACTCGTATGTTGTGCTAAAAATCTGGGCACACTGACATGATAAAATCTGCGTTATTTGGGAAACTGCCGGTCGGTAAGGAATTAAGCGACTTTTAAGGACTTAAACCCCAAATAAATAGTTGATTTCGCTACTAAACCTTTCAAAGGGCTACACATAATAAGAAAAATGTCCGAGGAAGCTCTAGCAGCCGTGCCACTGGTTAATATCAGCGATCAGGGAATATTTAAGTATATTCAGATCGTCGTAATAAATGGTGGAAAGACTTCTAAAACGGTAGTAAGAGGCTTTGACGACTGCACATGGCACGGTATTTATAAAAGTTTCTTAATCAGTATCGATTTAACTGATTAAAAAAACATACTTACAGCTGACATCTTTGAACGAGAAGAGGCGATTTTTGCTAAATCAGGACTGAAGGCCGAGTGCCCCGGTGGCGGACGTATAGAGCACAACCCTGAAAAGAAATACCTGAAAGTCTATGGCTACTCCCAGGTAAAACTCAAATCAAAAAAAATTTAAATTGGCATAACTCATTTCTTCTCATATATTTTAGGGCTTCGGAAAAGCGGATCATGCCCAAACCAAAAAGATCCTGGAAACCCAATACCCAGATTACACGATCGAAATCTCTGATGACGGTTTCAACTGTTTTAATAAAGAATTTTGAAAATGAAAATTGGCCTTCTGATCGAATGTGCCATGACATTTAACAAAAAACGAAAATATATATTTATCATTCTGGAATAATCATTCCAGTAGTGACTGTGAACCTGTTCAGACTAATCCTTTCGGCTCTAAATTGTCTAAATTATTCGAAATTGTATTTCAAGTCCAACATGCAATATTATAGTACTCTAAACCGACTTCCTCGATGTCTAAAATCTTTTAGTAAGCATTGTGCTCAACTGGAAAGAAGAATACTGGAACTGTATACCGTTTTTTTGGATCATTTTAGGTAGATACTTTTCGATAGATAGGAACTTGAAGGAAGTTCCTCGGGTTAGGATTTCTGAGGGCCGTATACGCTATTTGTTAATGTTGGCCCATAATCATGGTCACATGGGTTTTGGGATGTCAATCATTCGGGGGGGCGATGTTGAGGACCATTGTAAGTTAAGTAGTTTTACTCACATTGGCATGTCATTTAACAGGTTAATTTCAGTGGATATTTTTGACCAAACACTGGCAGAATTGGAGCCGATGGGTATCTGTGCCAAATGTCTGGGCGGTGGGTTGATCAACATGGATAAAGCAAAGAAAAAAATTACTATATATGGCAAAAGCAGAGTAAGTATAGGTCATTGCAGAACGTTAAACTGTTTTCCTTATTGGTATTATTATCACAGACCTTTGGCGAGGCCGACCATTCCAGGACGAGGAGTATTCTACAATCTTCAACCAATTATAAGGATTTTAAAATTGTTGTTGGCTGAAATTTCTTAAATTTTTTTTGGTTATATATTATATTAATAAACTAATTAATCAACTAAAAACTGCAATTGCTTTTTTCACCCGGTATCTATAGAGTAAGAGGGTATATTGTATTCGTGTGAAGATATGAGAAATGGAGGAAGGAATCATCATTCTCTTATATTTCGGGGACTATAAGAGATATCAGATTTGGCACGTAAACTTTTTTTGCACCCACGCATATTAAGTGGGTGCAACATTTTTCCACATCCTCACGCCCCAAAAAATGAAATATATCAATGCTTAATTTAAATCTTGTGGTTGTTTCTGTAATCGTTATTGTTCGGTCGATCCGGTGATTAGCCGAGTGCAACCTATCTCAGAAGTGGGCTTGCCACCTAACGACATCTGGGAATGCCATTTAAATTTAAATCTACGAAAAAAAATTAAGCCATGTCTGACCAATTTGTATAGGTCTTATAGACGTCTTGTTCTGCTACCCTGCTGGATTCTTTCAGTTCTCAGTTCCATACAAAGAGAATCTACCCTGCAGTACTAGTCACCAATGAATCCACCATGCATTCCCCTGATCACCCATGAATCAGTCCTGACATCTGGAACAAGCTGCCAAGAATTTTGTTCTGAAATTTTTGAAAATGTCCTCTCGGCCCTGAATTCGATTTCACGCATGAATCAGCCCATAATCAGCCCTGAATCCGAATCCGTATATAAAAATCAACTCATAATACAGATTTTTCTGCTGGGAATCGAACCAACGACCTTAAGATTAACAGGCACATATCTTAATCATTGAACCATGGGGTTAAAGTTTTTCGGAGGAATGAGCTCCGGGAATCTTGTAGTTGGGAGACTCGACTATAGCGTCCTTTCTTGGTTTATTTTTTAAGTTATTAATTATACTTATAGGACCAAGACCAATATATAAATTTGAAAAGATCAAATGTGCCTTGAAATTTGTGCCAAAATTGATGTCTAGGTTTGAGTTGATTTTCTGAAATAGCTTCAGTTGCCTTCAAGCTGTGCTTGTGTAAGCATACATTTTTTTTTTTTCGGAAATTTAAGTCAAAATTGTACATTTAAAAATGAAATTGGCAATGCAACATTTCAAAATTATAAATCCACTTTCCAAAATCATAGTACCCACCGTGAAGCAGCTAAGCACTGCAAGGGTTAACGCTCTACTTTTGAATGTGCCAAGAGTACAGATCTCGTCTGGAAAAAATAACTACCTTTTAATGATGATACATTTGCATGGTAAAACTCGCTATGGCAGGACAATTGTTCGTGGAACAGACTCTAAATCCCATGGTTCGTACGATTCTTTTACATTATACTATATTAAGATATTCTTATACCCTAATTTACTTTCAGAGGAAATTTACGCCGAAGTGTTGGATGAAATGGATGCCATTGGCATATGCACAAAAGCCTTGGGGGGTGGATTTATAGAAAACAATGAATCCAAGAAAAAAATGAAAATCTATGGTTGTTGCAAAGTGAGTCTAAATTATTTTTTGAATTCGATTTTAATAAAATAAACTTGTATCTAGACATACGGCGAGGCACCACATGGTAGAACCAAGGATATTTTACTTGCATGGACTAAATATAAAGACTTTGACATAACCGTTGCAAAATATAGAACCTAATGTAATAAAATAAAAAACTGTTAAAATAAAGCAACCATAACAGTAACGACTAAAAAATGTACAAAATTTGAGTTTTAATGAAACTGGAATGTATTATTGGAATGCATGAAACGGTACTGGTTTCCTTATACTTCATATCTACGTTCTCTTGAACTCTCCCATACTATCCTAAAGGTGTTTTATCTTTTAAAACAGTAGGCTATACATTTAAATTTAAAGAATAAAATATTGCGTTGTCATCCCACTCTCAAATTGACGCGCCGTTGCTCTATAAACCTATCGAATTTGTCACATCCCTAATCGATAAACACTCGCATGTTGTAAATAAAATTTGTCAAAAGATGAACTGCTGCATTTGCCAATTTTCTGTGCGAGTCCCAAAGAATATTCATACGGAAACGGTGGGCCAGCCGCCGGTGCCCATCAGCGAGCTGGTCCTGCAATGCACCAAGGGCACAGGCTACGTGCTCACCGAGGAGGCCTCGACCATTTGCAAGAAATGCTGCGAGAAGCTGGCCAGGTACCACAAGTCCATTCAGATCGCACGAAAGCTGCGTCAGGAGATCCTGGAGCTCATCCACAGTCCGTTCATAACGAAGCAGTCGCCGCTGAAGGATGAAGCAAAGGGGGATCGAATTCCCAAGTTCGATGGGAATATTGAAGTAGCCGAAGCCGAAGTCGAGGAGGATGAGGAGGAGGATGTGGTCACTGTGGTGGATCCGGGAAACCTTGAGCAGGTGGACGAGGAGGAGCACACCTTTATTGTCAAGGAATCGGAGAGCGCTGGTGAAGAAGTGGAACTCCACTCTGTGGATCTAGAATTAGATATAGATAACGAGATCATTATAAACGAGGAGATGGAGGAGCAGGAAGCTGAGCTGGATGAGCCTCAAGAGAAGGACATTGAACAGGAAGACTTTTTCAAGGAGGACACCATGAGCGACTTCGACGATCAGATAGACGGTACAATAGAATACATTATATCGGACGGTGACGGGGATGGTGATGACCAAGATAACGATCCTGATAGCTCGGGCGAGTACACCGTTAATATCCAGTGCCCCAGCTGTCCAGAAAAGTTCACCAGCCGGCGTGGATATAATGCTCATACAAAACGCGAACACTTTCCCGGCTATGTCTGTGATCAGTGCGGAAAGACGCTTCAGTCCTATTCCGGATTTATTGGACATCTGCAGAACCACGAGCCTGTCAAACAGTTCGCCTGCCCCGTGTGCCCGGAACGCTTTAGCCGCAAGTTCCGTCTGAAACACCACATGGCCTGGCACACCGGCGAGACGCCATATCAGTGCGATGTCTGTTCTAAACGATTCGTCCACAAGGTGGCCCTCTACAAGCACAAGATGATCCACGACAACGAGACCAAGCGATTGGAGTGCCAGGTGTGCGGCTTCAAGACCCGAACCAAGGCTCATCTCGAGCGCCATACGCGTTCCCATACAGGCGATAAACCCTTCGCCTGTCCCGTGTGTAATAAGCGCTTTTCGCAAATGTACAACATGAAGGCCCACTTGAGGGAGCACGAGAGTCCCGGCACGAATCGCCATCGACGCTTTCACTGTCCGAAATGCACACACACCTTTATCAACGAGCAGAACTACGTAAGCCACGTTCAGCGCGACGACTGCACGGCGACCTAACCGTCGCATAATTGTAATGTTTAGATTAATTATTTTCCGGAGCTTTAAAGCACCTTCGAAAATTGACAGCATCATCAGCACGATATCATGTTCACCATCAATCGCAATAAGAGAGTACATTACATTATTACGTTCTATCCATGTACTTTTTTTTATTAAATCTATATGCATTTTGCTCACAAATAAAATATGTTTGATATAATAAATTTATCCGTTATTTGCATATTTCTGCGGTTATTTCAGTTTTCTTAAAAAAATATGTATAGTATGTATGTATTAACTTATTTGAATAAATCAATCGATCGATCAATTGGACTGATCTGATCTCTCCCAGAAATGAAATGTGCCTAATGGTAGATCGGTAGATGCAATTGACGCAATTACAATACATTGTATAAATACATAAATGTTAAGTGTGTGTTTTGTGTATGCTGTGTTATAGATTATACAAAAATAAAACAGATTATCTTTTGATTTTTGTCGAGTTGAATAGAACTTTGTTAATATCATCATATCATCATAAAATGCACATTACAAAAATATTAACAAAATTTATTGCAGGCAGTCCGTAGTTAGTATAAAGTAACAAACAAATCCCAATCGAGGAAAACCCATAAATCTTCTTAATAAATTTGATTTTTTTTTTGTTTTGTGCCGTTTCTAATAATCTCTGCCCCACTCTGAAACACTTCCACGGGACTAAAATGCATATCGGACGCTCAATTTATGGCTTTCAACACAAAGGGGATACTATCTTTTGCTTGAGTTTGCTTGAGTTTCTAGTAGCTCCAAATTGTCTGCCTGGATTTACGATTTTCCTTTCGAATCGATCAGTTTGTTGTACAGAAAAATACATTGTTATCGCCGCAGAGAGTAGTATTTGATGCTGACAAAAGCCCTAACTGCTTTTGATTTTCGGATATAGCTTCTCCTGTTATTAGCTCTAATATGCATACACTTGGTGCCTATGCTTTCGCCTTCGCCTTCCCACTCCCTCTCTACATTTTGTATTAGCGCGTGCATCAGTGCACCAAGTCACTCACGATTGGCCTTAATACAAAATCTACACTAAATGCTTAAATATTAATCGGATGGCTTGACAAGACCCATCGCTTTGTCTCCGAATAGGGGCAGTATGTCGGAGTCGTTAACAATCTCTTCCTGAATCACTGGACTGTCCGGATCCTCGCAGTGCGTCTTGAAGAAGAACCTGAAAGTGCCACATTGGGTTAGGTTTTTTATTCTCGAAATGTACAAATTAGAAGATACTCACCTAAAGTGACCTCTTCTAGGCAGATAGTCCTTGAACTGACGCAGGGTTGGCTGAGTACCGGGTATTTTTATTCTGTACGGAACGGGCTCGTCGCAGAACGAGAACACCACTATCGTCTCCGGCGGCTTGGCCGGCAGAGGCGGTGGCGCCGCCATAGACTGCAGCTGCTGCTGGTGTTGGTGGGGCAAACTTATGCTTCCGCCACTGCTGCTGCTGCTGAAGGAAGCCAGAGGCTGTTGCATCGGCGTTTGGGCGTATCGACGAGAGCGCCGCGGCTCGTCTTCCAGTCTTCGTTTCGCTTCCTCCAGTTTTGAGGCCGTGCTTGAGCTGGATCGGGAGCTATAAAGGAAATAGGTCAATAATTTTTTTGGAAATCAAACTATTTAAATGTCGACCTACCTCGTATCTTTGTACTTGGTAACAGTGTCGGCCGAGAACATGCTAATCCCACTATCTGTGTTCATGGAGGGCCATTTGTTTGTCAATTTCCTCGAGCAGGAACTGTGATCAGGCATAGATTTCGAGTGCTTCATAGAGTGTCCACCTGTTAACCAATTAACCAATATGTTAAAAAACTCACTCATTAATGCTTTTTTTGGGAAACATACTCAAGCTCATAGCGCCATCGCTGACCATTCCAGAGTCGTGAGTGGCTGTGCGCCTTCGTGATGGGATGGGCGGGCAGGGCGACATTGTGCCTGGAGACCGGTGCGGTGTTTGGTCTTTCCACACCCGCGACACATGCTGGTCCAGAATGTCTTGGTCGTTGTCCTCGTCCAGAGCAAACTTCTCCCGTATTGCCTCGGCAAAGGCACGATCACTGGCGCTGGATCTTTCGTTGGTCAGTATGGCAGCTCCAGGGTTTCTCTATAAAACGGAATGTTTTTTGTAATAAATGCACTTTAAAATATTTCACCTCTTCACTCACTTCGCGGGCACGTTCCTCCAGGTCTCGCTTTCGCTTCACCTCCTCTAGCTTGGGTATCAGCAGAGCCACCAGCTCATCCTCTTTCAATGGCCTGTGCTCGTTCGAATGTAGTCGTTGTGTGCGAGGTATTACCTAAAAAGGAGCAAACATTGAATTAAATGGGAAAAGATTTTGTTGGCTCGTTGCACTACCTGAAAGGTATTGGTCTCCTTATTCGCCATTGCACTTTGGCGTATCGCCTTGCTCTCCGTGGAGCTGTGTCTGCGTTGTATGTAAGGGCGACCGTCCCTGGAAAGAGAAAATAGTTAGTCACGCCGGCTGTTTCCTCCGATTCGTGTTTCCGCTGCTGAATCAGGTACTGTCCTTGCGGGCCACAATCCCCCTTGGGCATCGCTACTCACATGGAACAACTGGAGAGCGACATGGTGTCGGAGTCGGTGCGGCCGCCGGAGCTAACGCTGGCCCTTTCCGAATCGACCCGCGAATTGGGCACATAGGAGGTGTTGGTGCTCGCAGTGTATACATAACCGTGGGCACTAATCGCATGCAGATCGTTTCGTTTTCGGTTTTGGGTTCAGGAAATAGAGTGTCCATGCAATTTAGCCCCAAGGTGAATGTGTGTGAGGGAGAATCGTCAAGATCCACAAACAAAAGTGTTTAAACAAACAAGGAAAACGCAATGTATATTCATCGAGTCAGTGGCGTATCATATGTACAGTGGTCCAAATGGATGTTGTTTGTGGCATTGTGGGGGTGGCATGTGGTTGTATGTATTATATGCGGGTGGGTTCGTATTTTGACGTGCGTGTGGTTGTGAGCGTTCATGTACAAAATATGTAAAAAAAGTAAAAGAAACAAAAGTAACAAATTAGGAGTTAATCACAGAAATCATCGATAATTTGAAAAACTTTAAATTAAAAACTTAAGACAGCAAAACAAAATGGATCATCTGATTTACAACTAAGGGTCTTGGTATCAGGGAGGAAACAATAGAACTCCTACGGCCTTTACAAATCTTAATCACAGAATCTACAACTAATGAGTATTCTAGAGTGCTATTATTTCGACCGCATTTATTCTTAAATACACTATTGTACGCTAGTCTTGGCCTTCTATTTGTTAATAACGTTCTGAGGATAAAATATTCAATGAAAGTTGTGGACATACCCGGGAGGTCGAATTTCCAGTCTTCTTTTCTGAGTTGCTATTAGTAGGTCCCGCGTTAGTCGCATCGGGTAGTCGGGCGCACGAGCCCCACCTGCAGAGCCGCCGCCTCCGTCCTGCACCTGCACCTTCTCGAAGTCGTCGCAGAGCGACAGCACCGAGTCCTCGTGCAGCGTGGGCAGCGTGGAGCTGCGGGGCAGTGTGTCGGTGGCGCTGATGGACCCGCTAGAGCTGGCCGAGGTCGAGGGACCGTACACACTGCCGCTGGCACTACACGTGCCAGCTGGCGGCCCGCTCACGCTGCTCACCGGCAGGTTAATAAAGGCACCCGGCGGCACCAGCTGCTGCTGCTGCTGCTTGACAGTAGTCGCCGCTGGAATGGCACAAGCTCCCGCTCCTGCGAGACTACTGCCACAACTTCCGCCACTCCCGCTGCTGCCGGCACTTCCCGAACCCGTTGCGCCACTGCTGTTGCATCGCTCCTGCAGCGCCGACATTTGCTGGATGTACAGGATGTACATCTCCGAGCAGAGAAATGTGGGGTAGATGTTGTCGCGAATCGTAACCTCCACATGGTGCTGCATAGGATCGAAGATGTGCGGACTAAGTGGCAAATCGGGGTTCGACTTGATCGCCTTGATCTGGGCACGCAGGTCATCGGAGATGGACAGCTGGCTCTTGCGCAGGAATCTAAGGAGAAATGATTGAACTATTGGATTTTCCGATCCCAAAAGCAAAAGCTCATCACTCACCTGTAGATGGCACCGATTATCTGCTTCACCTTCTCGGGATCCGTCTGCTGCTTGAGGCCCTCGCAGGCAAAGTAGAAGTTGAGGTGGTCGTTGTAGGCGGGCGCCTCCTCCTCGACATACTTCTTGAAGAGCTCGACCCCATCACGATCCTCCAGCAGGTGGTTTAGTGTACGGGCCCAGTTCAGGTAGGATGGCGGTGAATTTTTCGAGGTCTCTGTTACCCCTTCGGTCATCTAATGAAGGCCAGAATAATAATACAATGTAAAAATTTTAAATATAAATCGATATAGTACTACCTTTTTAACACGGCTCTCTTCTCCGGGTACTGGTGGTCGTGGCCCACTACACTCATTATCATCATGTTTCCGGAGTCCCGATGGATGGCCACTCATGCCACTCTAAATTGGCTTCCCAGGACGAGCGATTGCTGCCGAATATTTACCTATTCCTATGCTTAAGTTACCAATTACGATTAACGAACGTGTTTCCTCGGTTTCAAATCACAAACGCCCTTATTTTACAAATATGTGGGACATGGAAGATGCGCTCGTTTGCGAATTTGGAAGGCAATTAGACAAGGCCTGCAATGAAATGGTTAGACCGTAAGTATATGGCTTCAAAATTATGTTTTTAACTTAGGAAATGGTGGAACATAATCTAAGCACCAGCAATCAGATAAAATGTGTGAGAACTAGATCTTAAAGTGGATAAATTGATGAAGAAATTGAAATATTTTAACCAAAAATAAGTAATAAGTGGAGTGCTTCCTTCCTAACTTTTAACTAAAAGCTATTCATTTTCGGCCACACAAATGGCCTAGTAATTGCAGTTCCAATTTGCATTTGCAGTCCATATCAAGCAATCGCAATTGAAATTTTAATAGGAATCCTCTCAAGGATACTGACGCTGAATGACCACTTAGCGCCGCTTCGATGGCAGGCCAGCGGCAGTTCCTTTTCATCCTTATCCTTTCTTATCAACTAGAAGGGTCGGGTCGGGTCGGGTCGGGCGTACGCAAAACCCAAAACACAATGCGGAATCGAACGGCGGCCATTTTGAGGGCGCTTTTGATTGGTTGACGATATCGACCAATGCAGGAGCGAGAGTTCGGGGCGCATGGCAGGGGAAAGGACAATAATCCATTATGTACAAAATTTGAACACGAAATACGCTGGCACACACACTGGCACACTCACACTCACACACACACAGACCAACACTCGCACATCCTCTTGAACGTCCTTACGTCCTTATGGCGAGGATGGTGGTGAGGACGCCTCTGGAGCTGTCTGACGCGTTCGAGAGCGGGCACAAACTAGAAAGTAAGCTCACATCGCGCTTTTTGGTAAATCAAAAATATTCCTTCCCTTTTCTCTTTTTTTTTTCATTTGGGCGTCCCTTTTCGTTTAGCCGCAGCCCAAAATAGCGATGCCAAGTTGGCCTTGAATCTAGGAAGGATTTCCTATCCTTCTTCCTTTATAAATTTTAAGTTTTTGAGCATAGGTGTAAAATATTAATTTAAAACTCTAGTACTATCTAATACTAGCTATATAAATTAAATATAAATGTTCACAAATGTGTTGCCTACAGGATTTCCATAGGATTCTACAGGATTCTTAATAAAAAGAATTTTTTTTACTTCTAAAAATATATTTTACAGAAATACTCATACAAATTGTAAGCTTTGTTCTATAGCAAGTTTAAGTTATTATATTATTACTTTATATGAACTCAATAATTTTGATCATTAATAAATAATTTTTTTTTGTTTTTTCTAAATTCACTAGAATAGAAGAAACCTTTCCTGAATCCTTTAGGGATACTTCCTTTGAGGATAGTTTTTATAATCATAAATATTTCATTTTGTTTAAAATTTGTTGAAATAGTTCAAATTAAAAGGTTTTTTTTCCAATGATTCCACTTTTTCAGATTCTAAACTACTCTAAGAGTAACCAACTTTAAGGACATTCCTCACTAAATAAATATTTTATAAATAATGATTTCTTTTGGGACAACTTTTTATATCACAGTAAATATTTATGTTTCGGTTTCTTTAGGTGTACTTTTTTAAAATCTCAGTAATTACTTAATAACTTATTATTTAAGTAAGTAAATTTTTAAATATTGAAAATACGATTTGGCCTTTATTCCGATGACTCTTTTTGGCTTCTGAATTGCGGGCAACACTAAGTCAGACGAATGCCGACAACAGAGCAGCGACAGCTACACCAACAATAAGGCACAAAGGACATGAACAACAGGCGGGGACGACAAAAAGAAGGGGGTCGCGGAGCACCGGGCTCGAGCTGGGCCCGGCCTGAACAGCACTTCCCTGCCAGCCATGACTTACAAACTCGCACACACAGGCGTACATTCTGGCGCAATGATAAAAGGGGATGAACGCTCCGGCTATGGCTCTTGTTGGTATTTGTTGTTTTAGTTTGCGGGGCCAGGACACAAAACGAAAGCGATAGCGCCGCCGGAGAGCCAAGGAAATTCATCAAAACGCCATTTGCATAGCACTCCATTACGGCGAAAAGAACAAAGAAAGGCACAATTAAAAAGCTCGTAACGTCAAAGGAACCTAGAAGCAGCTAAAAAAGGACATGCTAGCTCGCGAGGACAAGCCTCTCCCAACACTTGACGTCCAAATCTCTCCCACGGCTGTGAAGAAATATAAAGACGCAGACAAAGGCCGGGACGAGTGCAAAGGGAAATCAGCGGCTCCCCAGTGCATCTCAGCGCCTTGGAATCCTGCGCATCTCAGGATTAATAAGTGCCAGCGAAGGCCCCTTGGTGCAACATCAAAGATCTGTCCCGAACCTAAAGGCCCAATTGCTACTAAAAGGGACTACTTTTAATGCGTATACAAAGAGTTATTAAAAAAGCAAAATTGTGACAATTATATAAGTAAATTAATAAAAAAATATATATAAAACATGGCCTTCTGCAAAGCTTAAAAACTTAAGAAATAAGAACAATGGCTCAGGATTCCTATGTCCCTACTTTACTAACAAATTAATTAAATACAATTACTTCCTTTATATTTAGTTTAGGCTCTTTTAAGTGTTGCTTCGTTTGTATTAATTAAAACAAATACAGAATATACACTTTTTAGTGTATAACTAAAATATCCTGTTCATTTTTTCAAATAGTTTCAACATTATCTGTTCAAATAGTTCCATTCATGACTTAGTTATTAGAATACAATTAAAACTACACGAATCATTGCATCCTAGGACAATCATACTCTTTAAAACTGCAAAAAAAATCTTAGAAATGTTGCTAACAATTTAACTAATTTAGCAATGCATGACTTATTTAACAAATAAGAAATAAAATAAATAATAGCCATAAGGAGCCTTTCAATAACTAAATGTTACATTTAGACAAGGCTTTAGACCATTTCCTGAATGCTTCAAAGGATAACCAAAAATGTTACAAAAATGTTGCAACTATTATATAATATTATGCAACTATCCTTTTCCGCAGGGGAAAAACTTTTGTATAACGAAATAATGTATCCTTTCATTCAGATCATGCCTATTTGTGACTATTATTGGGTATCCTAAAAAAGTATGAGAATTGCCACAATAAGACCATAAGGAAATATTTTTGAAAAAACTATATGAAAAACTATTTCCTAAATAAAAGTTGAGGGGGAATTTGTTTATTTTAAGGATAGTAACCCTTTCGCGTTTTAAAAACTACTCTTGAAGTGCCGTCGGTTCTTTACTAATCCCACAAACATGCATTTTTCACAAAACAACATAAATCCGGCTGTTAAGAGCTTTTGTTTTCAAAGTAATCCCATGAGTTCCCAGACAATAATTGATTTTCCAACCGGAGAAAGAAATTCTGAATTAAAGCTAAATGGCGGACTATTTATTTCATTGCTGCTGAAGAGCAGTTGAGCAGGATTTATGAAATAATTAAAGATATCCTTATTGATTTTGGATGTGAGCGTTGAGCGATGAGCGCTGAGGCGAATACCGAAAAACAACAATAGGACGGGAGCAGACCCTCTCGAGGGCAGATTATTATTATTTTTCTATCCCTATTGGATTGCGCACGCATCGCAGGATAATGCCCATTCTTTTCAAGTTATGAGTTCTGATGATTGACAGGTAAGTCTAGCGTAAGATGAGGGCTTTGCGTGAGCTGCCGGAGGCAACTGCAGCTACTGTTTCCCTGAACACGGTTGCCAGGTACTCGCGATGCCAGAAGGTCCTTCGTCGGAGCAGTTGCGGCATCCAAAGACGGGCTAATCCCCAGCCAGGTGACACACAGGACTCACATTCACAACAGGTTGTTCACTTGGAGAACACGCCGCCGACTTTTCAGATTACTGTCGCCACTAATTGTTGACAAAATCTCTGCCACGAGCTGCGGAACACAAACGATGCGGGGACAATGCGTTGACGAGTGGAAAGTCAAACTGAACGAAAACGCCGAGTCCTCGATCCTGCGTTGACAGCGATTTTTCACTGATTTTTCACCCTGCCTGTATGCCGTATGTATGTCCTTATGTGCGCCCATGCCGAAGCAGCAGAGTATATAAATGTTTTCGGGGTTGCCCTCCCGGCCCTTTCCCGCACCCTTAGCAATTATCCGCATCTTCACCGGATCTGTAACTGGAACTGGCAATTTCACCCACACCCGTATCAGTGTCCTCGTCCATTCACAATTGTTGCATGCGGACATCCCGCCTGGCGCTTACGTCGTTTATATACGGATATCGAACTTAATTGACGAGCTTCAAGAGCTGGGAGCCGGGCCGGAATGGGGCGGCACAGAAAGAAAAACTCACATTTTATCTCTCGAATTTTATACAGCATAGAGTACTAGATTGTACTAAACTTTAATATGAATTTATAATTCTATTGATTGGGAGTATAATTTCCAAATTTAAAGAAAACATGAAATGAAAATCAGATAAATTGAGAATCTATTCAATTGTTTTTTTAACAGCAGTTGTTGTTGTAAATCTATTAGATTTATGAAGTACTCGTTTTAAAGGTACTTACATTAAGGATAAGTTTCAAGTCGGCCCTAACACGTATAAATAACGCGCCCATTTCTGTTATGCTATAATATTCCTATAAATATAAGACTCCTACAATCGAAAAGTTATTTTCTTAAATTTAAGTGCAGATTAAAAGACAATTGGCATAACCATCTTTTAAGCCTTAATATTTAAGGTAACCTGGTCAAAGATGAAATTCTAGATCGGATAAGATATACACGTCTTTGATGATCTAAGATGATGTGATAGATGCCCTACTCATATGTACATTTCCCAATTTTCCAAAGGAGAGTATCATAAACATATTTTAGGAAGCACTGTTTCAAAAGAGTTCGCTGAAGGCTTAAGATGTATGTATGTAAGATATATGTATAAATAAAAACATTTTTAAAGAATCTAGAATCTCTCTAGAATTTTTGAAGTAACTTGATTTAACTCCTTTTGTATTGTATATAAACTGGGACGTTCTTGCCTTTTTGAAGGCAAGTTATTTCAGAATAACTAAAACACCATTATAAAATTAACTTTTGAATTTGAATATTTTTGCACCTTTTATAATATCTACAAGAAAAAAAAAACATTTGAAGAATATTTCTGTCTGTGCTGACCCACCGAGCACCGATACCAGCTGTTGAGGGACTGCCCCACAAGCCAGGAGGAGCAGGATGAGACGTAGAAGCCGCAACAGGGACGACCTCCAAACATAATGATGCTTCATGTACATTGTACAACAACTCGTACAAGAGATGTTCTTTTCAAAGTGTCCGTAAGTCTGGCGGAGCAAGCGAGACGGCATCCGGCGAATAGGAGTCATTGTGTGTGCAACCAATATGCGCAGGTCCAGACCCAGTCCTCAGTCCGCAAACTTCGGTCCATATCCTGCTCCCATACCCCCTCCTCAATCAGATGCCCATCACACTCTCATTGTACATAAACGGAGCAAAACATCGTTCGCTTTTTTTTTTAATTTTAATTCCAACATGGAGGGGAGGAGTAAGGGTTGTGCCTGAGTACTCACACTCCGGCAGAATTGCAACCCCACGGAACACTGATTTCCTCCCCTTTCGAAGAGCCACCACCAACTAAAAACAAATGTGGAAATTATTTTCGAATAAGTTTGAAAACAATACTCGGAAGGAGGGGCAACAAACAACAACCAGGACCGGCGGCAGCCTCATTTGTTTCTAATGAGGTTAAGACCGCCATTGCTGCCACCTGAAATGAACTGAACTGGCGTCTGATGCCGGTCTAGACTGGCAGCCAACTGGGGGAAACTGCCATTGCCATTGCTACTGCTACTGCCGCCAGAGCTGCTGGTTATTGCCGAAGGTCAATAGTGGCACTTTGTCTACGGAAAAGTTGCCGGCAAAGTTCAGCACGGAAACACTCACTTTTCAGGTGCAAAGCCCACTGCAATGCCATCGGAGGAGGCTCTGCGAAATCGGTATGGAACGGAAATACCTTTATCTGGCAGTATAAATGAATTCGGATTTTTATCCTCATAGATGGATCAAACTTTGGATGCACCTCTTTTATGTAAGTATTGTTCAAAAGAACCCTTTTGAATCAAAAAAGGTGTATTTTTCGGACAAAATACACCAGGCTAAATAGTTTACGTTTTTTGTGGGAATGGGAAACATTTAGTTTTAACATCTTTTTTAAAGAAAAGTTTAATAAATCGGTAGTTTTTGTTTAAAATATTTCTTGTCTGAAACAGAATCTGCCAAAAATCATATATCGAGATAGAACTAAATCAAGAATTACGTTTAACGTCTGAGTGCGAAATAAAATTATATTAAAAATACATTAGAATTTAGATTAAATGCAATGGAAAGAGAATATAATTCTTGTTTAGAAATTAGCCCGGATTTTGATTTATGAAAAGTTGATTTTAAAGTAAATTCTTTTCAAGGGTACAGCCAATTGTTGCGTTTTATGATTTAGCGGCCTATAAATTATAGGAATTTCACTGTATACTAATAATTAATTGAAGTAATAATGAGTTACAAATCGAGATTCTTAAGGAAATTCATTTTCACGGTAAAGATTAAAGGAATTTTGTCTTAGATTCTGATTTTAAGGTTTTATTCCTCTGATTTTCGATACCACTAATAAAAGCTGAAATCAAGTGCTAATAACATAAAATTAATATATAATATATAGATATATATTGTACATATTATGTACATTTGTCGCTTTTGTTTTTCATTGTTATATATTGGCAACTTATTTATTAGACTGAAAGTGTCCTTTTCTACTGAATTAAAACACATACCCCGCAATGATTTCTTTACTATGTATTTACTTTACTTTACTTTCTAGGAAATCGAACTTGTCCCCAGGTTTCGTTCAAAACCATATTCATAAATATTAAAAATGTTATTCAGTAGCGTAGATCAGGGGATCAGGGGGATCAATCCCCCCCTTGGGTCTGAGAATTATAATCTGATATAATCTCAAAATTGAAAAAGAAACACATTTTTACGCGATGACTGTGCAGTACAGCATTATTATTATTATTATTATCGCAGATTGCGGATTATTATCGCAGTGTAAAATAAAACTTACAAAAAAACAGGATATTATTCTGAGTCATATCCCCCCCATATCAAAAAGCTATCTACGCCACTGATGTTATTGTATTTTTAGTAATTATAACACTTCACTTCAAAAAATATGAAAATTTCCTAAAAAATATTAAAAATTAGGTAATTTGTGAATTTTAATTGAATGAAAAATCTCCCAACTGGGAGACAATAAGAGTAATTACATTTTCAGTCTTTTAATTTGATAGTTTTTTGTTTAATAAATTTAAAATAAAGAAAATTTGAATATTTATTACATTCAAAGAGAGAATACTCACATATGTAATTTTCATAAAAACTCAACGAGAAAATCAATGAAAGTTAATATTCCAGTAGTTTCTGAAAAAGGTAAAAGGCAAGTAAAATTAGCAATTGGTTTTACTCATATGATAGATAAAAAAATTAATCATTAATTAATTATTCATGTAAATTATAAATAAATTATACACTTGTATATTTTACATAGTATACATAAATGAACACAATATTTTAGAGCAAATTCAAGATGAAAAATTTTCATATACGGTTGCAGAAAATCCAATCTAAATAAATATAATAGAAATTCCAAAAAATTTGCGAAAATAATTTGATTTCAAATGGTATGTGTACTTTTAAGAGGATTCAATCAGTTCCTCAGCCACAAAACCATTTTCAATAACCCCTTACATTTCGAGTCGGGGGAGACAAATATTTTTCGCACGAGTGCATCCAGTTTACGCCAAATAAATACAAAGAATGCGATTATGGTGAGATGAAAGGATACACTAACCGAAATAACTCAATTGAGAAATGGCCAAGGCTTGGTGGTACATATAACCAAATCGTTCTGAACCCTTTCAGATTGGGTTGGAGTCCAATGTTTAGAATCTTTTAGCTCATCGGTCCTCTTATTGACGTGTAACTCACTTTAATTCCTAATATTTAAACTTATATTACAGGTGATGTAGTACATGCAGTATCTGAAATAAGAATCAAGACGGGGGAACATTAGTATCTTTGTAAAATATTACAAGTAATAGTTACAACAAGGTAGTCAATTAGATTATAAGCAATTAGTCACAGTATTTTTTTCAAAAATTAATATTCACTTTACTAATCTTTTTCTAAGTATTATAAACAGTAATAATAAGTGATATGATACCTATACCTATTAATCCCATTCATAAATATTATGAAAATCATTTTTAATGAACTTTAAAAACAAAATTATTCTACAGACTTCTCATAGTTATTAGTTAATCCCTAGTCCACATAATGTATAGGTTATAGGATTGTATATTCCATATAATCAAGAAACTAACTATTCGTATGCTGTTTCTCTAAATGATTTACAAAAACAATAATTTTTTAGGGATTCTAAACGAGAACATTCTGCGACAGAGCTCGTAGAGGTTACTGATTATAGTCCTGTGGTATGTAGTCCTATAGTGCTATATTTGTGACATGTCAAATCAGCGGATTCCGATTTATCAATAAGAATAAGGCAGACGGCAAACTGTATGAAGAAAAGAGCTGATTATACATTTGACATAAAAAAGTCAATTTCAATACTCACCCTTAGATTCGTGTATCCTTTGCTCCGATCAACTTAACCTGAATGATAGACAGGTCCTGGCGAAATCCTGGCGGCCTGAACACTGGTCATAAACGGCGGTGACGAGGTGGGTTTGGACGGGAGTAATTTGATTGTAGCTTTAACGGCTGGACGCTTCGATTCTGACTCTGATTCTAGTTCTGATTCCGACAACGAACGTGACGAGGATGCTTTCATTTTGATTTGTATGCTCAACGAGGGATTCGTAACTAACAATTAATGGCAAATTGCACAAATTGTGGAAGGACGACGAGACGATACGAGACGAGAGAGTTCAATCAACAAACAAACGCAAACGTAAACGTAAACGTAAACAACAAAATGCGGTTAACAAGGCGCAGGCACAGCGATTGGGGAGGCGGATATTGGGCACCGAATTAAATGCTAAACAACGCCGAAGTCGGGCAGCACCGGTTCCTAATCCCAATCCTTTGGTCGGATACGGGCCAGGAGGTTACTCCAGCATAACTCCGGCGATTCGGACGATAGGCGTTCTATACAGGCGTTTGGTAGGAGTCATCCTCGTCTTTTGGCAACTCTGGTCTCTGCATTCCCTTCCCTGGCCAGAAATGCACGCAAGCCCAGCCTCCTACAGCATCTTAGCCCAGCTTCGACGTCGCAAACTGGTTAATTTGACTCCAATCAACACTTTATCCACTTTCGGGCATTTAAACACAAATTCTTTTCCGTCTGCTGCTTCTTTTATTTTGTGTATTTTATGCCTCCGCCGTGACCCTCTGCCGTTTGATTTTAATGGACGTAACGTTGCGATTTCGTTGTGCTAATCGATGGGGGCGACTTCCTCGAACGCGGACACTTTCAGTGCACCCCGGCACTGCTAATTTTGTGATAAATAATACGTTTATTTAATGGCAAAACAAAATGTACATAGTTCACAAATGTTCACGGCGAGACGAACGATTACACGCTAGAGTTGCAAGCTAGATTATCGGATGCCCGAAATCTGGTAACACTGCCGTTGAGACGACACTAAAAGACTAGCGTGTGGGTTTATCAATTAAATTATTTATTTTATATATTTGAACAGGACAAACTAGTAAGACCAATTAAATAAAACATCTCACTTAAATACAATTTTTTTATATACAAATTTATTTATATAAACGTTGGTTAAAAAATTTCCCTGGTTGTAAAAAAGGCTAAATTCAAATTGAATGGTTGGGGAAATTTAACAAAATAGTAATGGGTTACATTGACTTAAAATGAAAATAAAGACTTATTAAACCATTTAAGAAATACATTTTTTTTTTTGTTTTAGAAATAAATATTTTATAATTATTGGTTGTAAAATAGGCTACAGTGGTGAAAAGCAAGAAATCCACCAAATTTCCTTCGAGGCTATGGCTACGATTTATACATCAACTGGTCACACTTCATTATTCCCGCCTCTTCTAGCATCGTCCCCGCAAATCGCAATTTATTACTGCTGGTGAAATTATTAATATTTGCAAAAATAATATTCAAAATGGGCTACTCATCTTTGTCTACGGGAGTGATTGCTGTGAGTATCTGAATCTTGGTGTCAAAGATGGCCACAATTACGTTGTCCATTCCGTACAGCGCATCATGCACGGCGAGGATGTGTCGAAGCCGGTGCTCCAGATCTTGGCTATCAAGAAGATTAACAGCAATGCCGACTCCGAGCGCTATCGCATTCTGATCTCCGATGGCAAGTACTTCAATAGTTATGCCATGTTGGCCAGCCAGCTGAACGAGATGCAGCACAAGGGCCAGCTTGAAGAGTTCACAATTGTGCAGCTGGACAAGTATGTGACTTCCATGGTTGGCAAGGACGGAGCCGGCAAGTAAGTGGTGCAAACTCTCTACCCCAGTGTCTACCAGAACTAAATAACTGTTTTTCAGACGCGTCCTTATAATTTCCGAGCTCACTGTACTAAACCCTGGAGCCGATGTAAAAGCCAAAATCGGTGAGCCTGTTACTTATGAGAACGCTTCCAAGCAAGACCTGGCTGCCAAGCCGGCGCCTCCTCCAGTAGCTGCTGCCAAAAAGGAACCCGCACACAACAATAACAACAACAATAACATAACCATGAATTCCTCAATGAACGCAGGAATGACTCATCCCATTTCTAGTCTCAGTCCTTACCAGAACAAATGGGTGATCAAGGCTCGTGTGACTTCCAAGACGGCAATCCGCACTTGGAGCAATGCCCGAGGCGAGGGCAAGCTCTTTAGCATGGACCTAATGGACGAATCGGGCGAAATTCGAGCCACAGCCTTCAAAGAGCAGTGCGATAAGTTTTACGACTTGATCCAAGTGGACAGCGTCTACTTTTTTTCCAAATGCCAACTCAAACCGGCGAACAAACAATATTCACAGCTGGACAATGCCTACGAAATGACTTTCACGGGCGAAACCATCGTCCAGCTGTGCGAAGATGCAGACGATGGTGCCATTCCGGACATCAAGTATAACCTGGTGCCCATTTCCGAGGTCTCTGGTATGGAGAACAAGGCGGCGGTGGATACAATTGGAATCTGCAAGGAGGTCGGCGAACTGCAGTCCTTCGTTTCGCGCACCACCAACAAGGAGTTCAAGAAGCGAGACCTTACCCTGGTGGACATGAGCAACTCGGCCATAAATTTGACTCTTTGGGGCGATGATGCCGTCAACTTTGACGGTCATGTTCAGCCCGTGATTCTGGTCAAGGGAACACGCATCAACGAGTTCAATGGAGGCAAAAGCCTGAGTCTTGGAGGCGGTTCCATTATGAAGATAAACCCAGACATCCCGGAGGCCCATAAGCTGCGCGGTTGGTTCGACAACGGTGGTGGCGATAACATTGCCAACATGGTGTCCGCTCGGACGGGCGGTGGAAACTTCTCCACCGATTGGATGACATTCAAGGATGCACGAGAACGCAACCTCGGCAGTGGGGATAAACCAGACTACTTCCAATGCAAGGCTGTGGTTCACATTGTTAAGCAGGAGAACGCATTCTATCGCGCCTGCCCGCAGACCGACTGCAACAAGAAGGTGGTCGATGAGGGCAACGACCAGTACCGCTGCGAGCGCTGCAACGCCCTTTATCCCAACTTCAAGTACCGCCTGCTGGTTAATGTAAGTATTATTACTCAGCGGATTTAACTCCATGTATTCATACAATTTTTACGCTTAGATGAGCATTGGCGACTGGACCTCTAATCGCTGGGTGACCTGCTTCAATGAGATCGGCGAGCAACTGCTTGGTCACACATCGCAGGAAGTGGGCGAGGCTCTGGAGAATGACGCCGCCAAGGCGGAGCAAATATTCTCTTCCCTAAACTTTACTTCCCACATCTTCAAGTTGCGCTGCAAGAACGAGTCCTATGGCGACACGACCCGCAACAAACTAACCGTGCAGTCCGCTGCCCCCATCAACCACAAGGAGTATAACAAGTATCTGCTCAAGGAGCTAAAGGAGCTGACCGGAATCGGCTCTTCCAACTAATTCCCGTGTGCAGCGCACATACACATACCTATATTCTATGAATTACGTGAATGATAAGTTACGCATTAAATTATATTATGTTATATTTTTCCATTTGTAATTGTAAATCTAATAATCGCCCGCGCAGAATACAAAATGCAAAATCATAAAAAATACTTTAATTTTTATTTAATTAAAAAAGATAAGGCCTGGAGATCAAGAAGGGCTTCTAGCTTGAAACCACAATTCTTCAATAAAAAAGATCTTTTAATTGATTTTGTTATACCTAAATGAGAAGTAATAAGTCAGTTTAGGTTCCACAGAAATTAAACTGTAAGAACAACTGGAAATGGCAAAAAAAGTGCATTGCATTTCCCATCAATAAAAATTTACCTTTGTATACAATAAAGGGTTTTTTTTCATAATCTTATCCACTATATAATCTAATTCCTTTACAGGTTGATAACTCCGAATTATTAAAAAACGTATTACTAGTTCTTAAAACGAATTTATCTATTTTTAATAGGAAATATCTTTACATTTCATTTTGAAAAACAAACTAAAAAGTAAACAACTCATAAAGATAGATTCGGGACACATTTACTTTTGTAAGCCAGATCAAAAGCTTTTGAATCACACGCTAATACTTACTAATACTCTCTTAGTTTCCTGTTTCTGTGTAAACAAGAAAGGAAAGCTATCTTCTGGCGGAGCCAAAGTTTATATACCCTTGCATTAAGTTAGCAGCTTAAATTATTATATATATATATCGGATCGTATATAGTTGGCCAATCCTTATATGAATTTCACTATCAAAACAATTTTCTAATAAAAATGTTGGAAACAGCCCCAAGCAACTTAAAAAATAGCAAAAATAGCTCAGTTATTTGGCAGCTATAGGGTATAGTCTTCCGATCCTTATGAAATTTGGCAGATCGGATTACAAAATGGAATTTGTACCAAGTCCCATATTTCTAACTTAAAAAACACCAAAGTTATGGCATTTCCGATCAATCAGTTATATGCCAGCTATACGATATAGTCGACCGATCCCGCCCGTTCCGACAAATATTTCCAAAGTTTCAACAGATAGCTTTAAAACTGAGAGATTCGTTTGCGTAGAAACAGACAGACGGACAAACGGACATGCTCATATCGACTCAGGAGGTGATCCTGATCAAGAATATATATACTTTAGGGTCGGAGGTGTCTCCTTCACTGCGTTTCACTCTTTTGACCAAAATTAGAATACCCTCTGCAAGAGTATAAAAATTTGTGTTGATGTTTGCACTCAACACAAAGCTCAACACAAAGCTTTCAATAATAATCAGTCTTTACTTGATCTCTATCGAAAGCTGTATTGTTAATTTTATTGTCGCCGGAAAATACGTTTCTAAAAATTAAAAGTGAGTTAAATGTTTAAAAAGCCTAATCTTTGAAAAAAGTATTGAAAATAAAAAAGTATTTTGTATTTTTCTACCAGTTTTATTGCGTATTTAATATGCACTTTGTATTTCTCAGACAGATTTTGGCCAAAAGTGTGCAACGCAGTGAAGGAGACATCTCCGACCCTATAAAGTATATATGTTCTTGATCAGGATCAGCTCCTGAGTTGATATGAGCATGTCCGCCTGTCCGTCTATTTCTACGCAAACTAGTCTCTCAGTCTTAAAGCTATCGAGTTGAAACTTTCCTGACATCATTCTTTTACGTGCAGGCAGTAAATAAGTCACAACGTCCGGGATCGGTCGACTATATCCTATAGCTGCCGTGTAATTGGACGATCGAAAATGGCACAACCTTGCTATTTTAATAAATGCTTGGGGCTGTTTCTAACATTTTTGTTAGAAAATTTATTTATTGGTGGATCGGTCATAAGGATCTCATAAGGATCTATATACGATCCGATATATATAATAATAAAAGCTGCTATTCCCGAAGATAGCTTTCAAATCTTGCTCTACCACATTTTTGCGTATTAAACTTGCACTATGTATTTCTCAGATACATAGAGCTTTTTACTATTTTGTAGGGTATTATAATTTTGGACAAAAGTTTGCAACATTTTTATTAGAAAATTGATTCGATGGTGAAGTTCTCATAAGGATCGGCCAACTAATACGATCCGATATATATGTATTTATAAAGACTGCTACCTAACTGCAAATAATAGTTGTACTCTACGAGCTCTCGGATATAAGCACTAAATAGCCCTAATTTTAGACAAAACCACCTGTTAATTCTGCGCCAAAAGATGAGTTCTTTAAATGTATGTAGCAATTTATTTATTTCAAAATTCAGATTTGTTAAATTTTCTCCATTTCAGAAAAGGAAATTGATTTGTGACCTGTCCCACCCGTGGGATTCGACCTCCTTTATAATTGCGCGAGTTGTACACAAAACTGAAATAACTTCCTACGAAAATGAAACTAGCGGAAATATTTTCCTTATCTACTTGCGCGATGAATCTGGTGAAATCATTGCCACTGTTCACAACGAATTGTGCAATACTTTCTTCAAACAAATTGAAACTGATCAAGTCTGCTTCTTCGCAGATTTTGAGGTCAACTGGGCAACAAAGAAATACGTTTTAATGCCTCATTCCTTCAATATAAACTTTACGCAAAGTACCAAGGTGTTACCTATTGGATCACTGAACCAAAATATAACTGCTATTCCAGGAATAAGGTACAACCTGCAACCCATTGAGGTGATTCATAAAATGTGTGACGGAGAACCCGTAGACACCATTGGAATTTGCGGCAAGGTGGACGAATTGGCTAAACGAGGGGGTTATTATATCCGTGAAATTGAACTAATGGACTATGACGACTATGATGGAGTGATAACGTTGAACTTGTGGAATGATGCGGCCATCAACTTCGACGGAAAGGAGGATGATATCATTTTGGTTAAAGGAGCGCGGGTTAGGGAGCACAATCTGAAAAATAAAATTAATTTTGATTGGTTCTCCAAAATGGAAATCAATCCAAACATAAAAGAAGCAAAGAGCCTTAGAGAATGGCTCGAAAACCTGTTTATATCCAATTAAAAATGAAATACAAGTTACACAAATATATTTTTGTTGAAACAAACGATATTTAATTGTCGAGAAATACTTGTAAAATAAACAATAAATAAATAGTAAAAAGAATTAAGTTTAATCGCCCAAAACCAATAGCACTTGGCGGAGGGGCTTAACTAGAAAATATCCACTTGCGGGCTAGGAAGGACTATAACTAAAGGGCACTCGCCAGCAAAGGAGCTGCCACAGGATGTGATAAGTCTGCACAGAGACAAAAATAATACGATTCCCACTTTACATTTAATAATTATTTCTTCTCTCATATTGAGGATTATGTGTATAAAATAATAGTAGTGCCTCAGCTTTCGTTTTAAAATCTTTTAAATTTAAGTCATTCTGGTCTTAAAATTTTCTAGCACCTTCATCTTTATAAATATTATTCCAAATTCTCCTATCCCATTTAATATTTTCTTTGTCACAGTTTTATAACTTTTAACACAAAATTTGACTCTTGTTGGCAGTAAATTCGGAAAAATTATATACGTTTTTGATATTTTTCTCTCTGTGCAGGAGACTACAGACTGAAACCCATTGGCTTGAGCAAGGGACTTGACTACGTACGGCTAACCGACCAGAGACGCTCGATCGTGAACACTTAACCTAGATCTCAGATAGCGTTGGGATGGGCTCTGCGGCCTAGTTGGACAGCTGCTGCTCCCCCTCCGCAGGTACCACGTGCTCGTGGTCTTCCTTGGGGGCCAGACTCAGGCTGCGCTCCTCCTCCTCCCGCTGTTCCGCCCGCTTGGCCTGCTCGTGGCGCCGGATCACGCCCTCCATCGACTCCCGCAATGTGTCCACATCCAGGGCGTTTTCGTCCTTGTCGCCGTCCTGCTCCTTTCTCTGGCCGCCGGCAAACTTGGAGAAGTAGGTGAGCGACTTCATCAGCTGGTAGCTCTTCGAGATGGGTATGTTGGAGTCGTAGACACTGGTGCTGGAGCTGCAGTCGACGTAGAACCACCAGTTGCACTTCAGGATCGTCTGGTCGAAGAGTGTGTTCTCCGGGCAGAGGAAGGACTTGCGCACCATTCCATCGTCGGTGAGGGCGCACACATGGAAGACCTAAGGAAAGGATTGCGATTACAATCTTCTTGGTTGTGTTTTGGTTATTCAATCGTACCATACACCCGAGATCTGTGTCGGCATAAAGACCCGGAAAATGTTTTTGTTTGGCGCAGGAGAAGCTCGTAGGTGGAAGGTCTACTTTTGACTTGAAGTTGTCATCGAAATTCTTGTCGTAGCCAACAGGGTAGTACTCCTTAGGAGCGTTCATCACCTTAAAGGGAAAATAACCATTGAGTTTTAGGCAATTTTTATAATTTGGCAAAAACAAAACAATTAAATTTCTACGGCTTTCAATGCTGCACCCACCTTGGACACCTTGTGTTCAGCCATAGACTTGGGGGGACGTGGCGTGGTGGTTGTAGTGGTGGTGGTCGTCGTCGTGGTCGTTGTCTTCACGGTGGAGGTGCGCATGAACTCCTCCCTCAGCTTGGCCGCCAGCTGGGCCCGGTGCTCCGCCTTCAGTTGCTGCTCCCGCACGTAAATTGCATGCTTGATGGTCTCCACGCTGACATTTGCTGCGGCGGCCAGTTCATCAACGGTTACGTCCTTCAGGTCGAACTTTGGCTCTTCGAACTGCAGATAGTTGGGATGGCTGGCCACAGTTCGGTGCTCCTTGCCCACGTTGGCGATCCGGGCAATAGACTCCGGCATTGCCTGGAAAACGGGAACTGCCGCGGGCTGAGAGACAACAGGATTCGCGACATGGAAGGTGCGATTCGAGTGCTACATAGAACGAGACATAAAAATATAGATAAAAGATAATTATCGATTAAGGTATATTGATCAGTGAGATTTTTACATTCGGTCTTACCGGTTTATCGATTGCTGCGACAAGCTTGTTGTTGACACTGACCCTGGGCTCTGTGGTGTCCACGGCCACTCGCCTCTCTGCCGTGGTTGGAGCCGGAGCCGGGGCTGCGGCTGAGGCGGCCGCCTGCTTCTGGGGAATGGGCCGGAAAGCGGGAACTCCCAGTGGCAATGGACGCGCTTCGGTCATAAGCTGGGCCTGCTGTTGCTGCTGCTGCTGCTGCTGCAGAAGCAACAACTGTTTAAGCTTCAGTTGCTGTTGCAGCTGTTTTTGCTGTAACTGCTGCTGCAACTGTTGCTGCTGCTGCAGTTGCTGCTGTTGCACTTGCTGCAGATTGTAGGGCGCCGCTCCGGTAGAGCGTGAACTGATGCGTTTCTCCGGCAAAGGGTGCTGAACTGGGGGACTTGCCTATCGAGTAACATTCATAATCCATTAACCTTAAAGTGTGTGAGCAATATCTCTGTAATCTCACTCACCTGCTGCTGGTTGGAGGGCAGCACGCCCACCATTTCGGGCGGAGCTCCGTTCTTGTAGCTGATGGCTCGCCGGCGATCGGGCTCCACATTACCCAGAGACTCCGGGAAGCCCAGTTCATCGCCGAGACTGAAACCTGCAAATGGGAAAAGGTTTCTGGTCAGCGCAGGCCCACAACGGCCCATCAATCACTTAAAACGTGGCCAAGGGTTGGGCAATGATGTGTTAATTAATGGCTTTTGTTTTTTTTTTTTTGTTGTTTTGTTCCCTTCACGTGGCCGAGGTAAGTTACTCCACCGCACAAGGGTCTTATCAAAGGCTTATGATCTATTCGGTTTGTATTTACAGATGACCTAGTAGGATATTTCAGACCAAAAACGAGGGTCAACGGGTAAGGTTTTTGCATAAGTTTAAGTTAATTGTTCAACTATTGGGTAATTTTTGCTCACTTAAGAGCTTTCTGAATCGATTAAATCTACATAGGGGTGCAGTGGCTCCATTATTATAAAGTGCTATTAAAAATAAATTTAAAACTGGTAGGTTGAGAAATCTTCTAAATAGTAAACATATTTCCCTCCTCAATGCTTTTTCAACACACTAGCTATTCGAGGTTTGAATACTAATCCTAACAACCTGCTTTCCGCGCCCCTGATATGTGAACTGCAGGTCAGTCTCGCAGTCGGACTCAGACTCCGCGGTCTGCTTCTCCGTTCAGGTGCTCTAGTTTGGGCTTGTTGTTACCACTGACATTGGCATTATTGCATTAATGAATTACTTAATCGCCGTTCGCGGTACGGCTCAGATTAGGGTTCAGCTGGAGTTCGATTACTCGACCAATTAGTCGCACTTGAAATTGAAAATCATAGGGCCTTGGCTTGACCTCAGCCTGTTTCGATGGACTATTTACAGTGAGAGGGTGAAGATGAAACGGTGATGATGGTACGGGATGATAGAATAGTTGGGGGATTTACCTAAACCGAAATGGGCCTTGAGGCCACCCAAGTTTCGGACACGAAACAGTCCAGACTTTTTGAAGTTACAATCGAGTATGAAACCAAAATCGGAGTTTAAAACACACGTCCCGCAAGCCAATCCTATAAATAAAGAATGGAAAAAGCAAACACAGAATAGGATAGTTCGATCATATAGTACAAAAGTAATGTTTAAAATTAGTACAAAAAGGGGCTCATATTAGGGATGGTTTTTGGGTTTTTGGGGAGCGACAGGAGGTGCTTCTGTGTTGTTTTTTCTCTAGATCCAATCCACAACCAAATAAGCTTATTATCTATACTTAGGATAGTCTGCAAACTAAAGTATTATTAATGGGTTACAGTGGGCGGGGCACCAGCTCTTTTCGCTTGTGTTAGATCACACTTTGGCGTGGCCATAAATTAATCAAAATTTTATCACTGTCAAGCAACGAGTTTTATTTGTTTTTCATTGAAGATCGGCGCAAATCTTAGCCCGCACCGCATCGAATGGCGTGGCGGATGTCTTGATTAATGTGGCGATGGCCCGGTTATATATCGCGCATGTATATCTGATCTGATGGAATGTGTATTTTAATATCCTCCATCTGTCAGACGGAGGTGGCACCGCAGAATGACCCACATTCGATTGGAGCTAAGAAGATGGCCCCAGCCGACCGCAGCGGCAATAAAACCAAGTCCCAAGCATTCTCTCTGCCAAAATCGATTAACCCTGCCGTGAGCAGACCCATTATGGAACCACACACATTACTTCCTTGTGAACCCAGATCAGGCCATGGACCGTGGGCTTACAGACAGCCCGGGTTGGTTAACACTTATTGGGAGCAACTTTGGTGACCTGAACAAAGTTGAAACTCCAATTCAAATTGCGCGCGTCTTGGGTTCAAATTAAATTGTTAGCAAGTCAAGTGGGACATGTAATACGAGTTTCAAATGGATTCTTTCAAAATGCCCCCTCGGAGGCCCCCGTCCCCTGTGATCTGTGTATGGTCTATCCGGCCGGCGTGCCGCACATCCATAATCATGGAGCCGCGTTCGAAACCGATTCTAAGGCGGCTAATGGCAGGCCATTATGGGCCAGTGGCGCATGTGGCCAATTGTGGTAATCGGTTTAGCCGTACACTGTGAAAACTGAGTGCTTCGTCTAACTTTAGACTTAATAATTTATAGCTTTTCATTAAAGTCTTCTCATAAGACTGACTGTAGCATAATTTTTTTAAGTGCTTAGTCGCCACGGGTCAGATCGGAGTAGGGTCCAACTGTTTGGCTTATGAGTTCAAGGAAAATGGAGCTGGTTTTATAACCGCCCGCCTAATGGAGTGTCAGCATGGCAAGGCAGTGTTTGGCCATCTCCCTCGGATCAGAGTGCTCACCACTCTGACCACTCTGACCACATCGGCCACTTCCTCCTCATCATCCTACTAATTGCTTAGCCCACCTCTAGCCGCAATCTCTCCGCATAATTTCAAATTGCAATTGGAGTCAGCAGATATTTAATTGAACTTTTACTCCGTTGCTTGGCTGCCAGGCTGCGTCGGCGATGAATTTGCATTACGCATTCGCAGGGTGGGCGAGCAGTTATTTTAATTACGCCTGCAAATGGACGGTTCGGTGACAAATTGGACAAGGGAAACCGGCAATTAGGTAGGGAAAAGTCTACGCAAACAGCCAGGCGAACGCCGAGGAGCAATATGGGGGTAATACTATATCCAACGACATTTGCAGTTAGTCAGAGGCGATCGACGAGCGCTTTCTCTCATCTCATCTCGCGTATGAAATGCGAGTTGCTGCGGCTTTACGACCATATTTTTTTTTCCTTATACTTTTTGTATTTTTATTTTAACTGGCATCCGCAGCAAGCAAGTGGTCAAATAGAAATTCAAACTAAACAAATAATGAGGCATAAATATGCACGTGGGGCAGTGCCGGTATAGACAAGTCATCGACATCGACCACTGGCCGTCACTGGCCATCAATGTTTAGTTACTTTACTTTCCTCAAAGCTGGCATCTTTCTCCGCAGCCAAAGCCCAAAGTCTAGTTAGCACCTTTTGGCCGGGAAAGTGGGTCATCTTGTCTCAAAAACATTGATATTAATTGCTCCATGCGGAGGCTGGTGGAACAGAAACAGAGACCGAAATAAAAACCGAAAACTGAAACTGAAACTGAAACTGGCTTGCCATGCTCAGTGTTAATTGAATTTGATGATCTCCCATGGCAGCAGCAACAGAAGAAGCGGCAAATGCAAATATCTTGTATACATTATCAGACATCATATCGCCTAGGCCGTCCAACCGACCCTCCATTCCATTCATTGCGGCCAAACCTTAACCCAAACCTCTAAAACCAACGCCTCTCTAAGCGGTTTCCCTTTTTATATTCTGCACTCATATTTAAAGGCTTGGGCATTCCATTGTTGGCAAAATGTTTTACGGCCAATCTTTTTATCTCGTTTTCAATGATTTTTGCACGGAGACGAGCACGAAGGCCCTTTGGGCGACAACCTTTCGCTTTTTTTCGATTCCGAGACCGATTCCGAGAAACTTTCCATTTCTTTTTAAGACTAACGTCAATGCATTCATTTGCATAAAGTTCTCATTACTTTTTTGAATCCGAGCTTAAAATAAATATTTATAAAATGAGACATCGATGGCCATCGAGAGTTCTTGTGCCATTAAAAGCCATGTGCGATAAAAAGCATACTTGGGACCTTTGACCTTGCCCTGTGAGGTAAGTAGACAATCCAAAATGAAACCATTATCGCACAGCTTCAGGGGAGATCGCTTGGATCGGCTTAGATTGTCAAAACGGACCCCGAAGTGTCGGCCACAAAAGCGCGGCTTGTCTCACTCCGCTCGCCGGTTAATTATGTTAATTGAACGATGGTCTTGACAGTGAGCGATAGGCCCAACAAAAGAGCCCAACTGACAAAAATGTTTGACAAAGCCACTTCAAGCCATCGAATTAAATTGCAATTTGACACACACCGAGTGTGTGTGTGTCTGGCGGTGCGTGTGGGTAAAATAATCAGACTGCCACAACAACAGAGGTGTGGAATGGAATGCAAGGCACCGAGAGATGGCACCCAAAAGCGGTGCAGCATCTTTCAGCCCCCCTTTGAACTGGCGAACCGAAGGTCTTACGTGAGCGGGTTGCGTGCTCGGAAATGATGAACCAAACACTTGACAAGAGCAACAAAATAGTCACACATGGTATGTGAAGATGATCTCAGACAAAAGGGGCGATAATAACGCCTTAATTTATTCCTAATTGCAAGCAAAACGAGTCAGCTGCGGCAGCTGCGAAAGGGAAAGGACAGGACTCTGGTGTGGTGTGGGAAAAAGCCTCACCGGAAATCTCTATATGCACTGAGCATATTTTGGTTAATATATTTAGTAATGCATAAGTTTAAAACTCTTTGCTTAGTTAAATGATTACCACACACATATATTTTTAAGCCTTACTTTAAAGTAAATATTTAAGCTGATTTGCTGACTATTCTTCCATGCAACAGACGTCAACAACAACTAGAATTAATAAACAAATATTTATGTTTTTCCAAGTGCATCGCTGCCTGGGCGCCTTTCACTTTGCGAAATTCCGGCCCGAAGAGCCTTTTACTTATTGACCAATTGTATGACAATGCAGTTTCTTTCACTCATTATTTTTAGTACTTTTTGACCCCATAGCAGTTGCAGTCACCCAGCACTTGGCCGGGTCTCTAACATGTGCCCAGCTAATGGCCGCTGAAGGCAAACTTTTTGCCGGACCAGACCGCACAAACATTTAATAACAATGTTTATTTGACACAGGGACCATATACATATTTCCAGTGTTTAACTATTAGCTGTCACTTTTGACCAGGAAGGGCTGAGCGAGCATAGCGCCGGCCCAGAAGTATTGCATAAAGCCCCGAAAAAAACATCGGCCCCGGAATGTGGGTTATATAAAACAGCAGACACAGAAACAGAAACCGCTGAAGATGCTGCGTCATTGACCACAAAACTGAAATCGAGGCTCCAATACAGAAGAGGCGAGCGAAAAGAAAAGAAAAAACAAAGGGCAGAAACATCGACGCATCTCAATGTTTTCGGATACAAATCGGCCTGGTATTGATGAATCATGGCCCCCGATTGCCGGACACTGCTTTTATGAAGCCATCAATGGGAACATGCGAGAGCTGGGCAGGGCAGCATCTGTACATATTTGGACAATGCGGTGTGCCTCAGTAGTTCCTTCTGGGCTCATGGTCCACTCTTTTGGGGCTGGCAAAGGTCAGCAAACATGGGTTAAATATTATGCAAATTAGGCGGCGCAAATTGCCGAAATTAACACCAATCTGGTTGGTTTTAGACCAGCAGTTAGCTGAACTTGACCGATATTCTGACACATCCGGCCGCAGCCGTAGATCGTAACACTCAATCATCCCCAGCACGAGCGAAGGTCGGACGGGCTAATTTATGGCTGGCCTGGCCTGGCCAATTGGCGAATTAATTGAGTGGTGAACGGACTGTAAATGGGCAAAGTAGTCCCCCCGAAAAAGAGTCTGCCTTCAACTCTAATTGTGCGCCGCATAAACTCCATTTTTGTTCTTAATGAGTTGCACTCCACTTCAGGTCAAGAATGCTCCATGGGCACCGTGACTAATCCAAAATCAATCCGGTTTCCTCGGCAAGGTTTTGCCAAAGCACAAGTACAATAAAAAAATCCGAGACCCAATCCAAATGTGAATCCGTATAAAAAGCGATGCCAATAAACTGCAGGCACAGGTCGGCAGCATAATGGCTATAAAAACATGTACGGATAAGATAGTGGTGCTTTTATTCTTCTTTTGGCTTTGGCGCACTTTTCGCAGCGATTTGAATAGTTTTCCAATTAATATGGAGAACATATAAAAATCCACTTGTCTGCGTTTTAACATTAAAGTGAATAGACATCTTGCAATCGTTTGAATTGAGGTGACCAATTGGCCAATTGTTGGCCACTAGCCTCGATTGCATTTGGCCAACTGCCGAGAGAATCATCTTAGCCCGGTTGCAACCTGTTTCGCTTTTGAGGCCTACTATTACGGCACATCCAGGTGCCAAATGACACAAGCCGTAAAAGACTTAAGACACAAACTCGAATTCAGGAAAGTTCGTCGCTTAAGTCATTTGATTTACATTTCATTTTTTCGCCAGCTGACAGCCCGAATCAATTGAACATTAGCCCGACACCCGTGAAAAGCAATTAAACTCAAGCCCCAACAAAAACATAATAATAATTTCTTAAGAAAATGGCAACATTTGGAAAAGTGCATCCGTTTACTCACTTGAAGCCTGCATGATGAGAAAACCAATCACAAAAAAGTTCATTTTCGCCACTTTTTCCTCGCACGAATTTTGGTTTTCGGAAGTTTTCCCTCGATTTTTTGAATTGGTTTTTTTTTTGAGTCGAAAATAGAGGTGATTTGTTGTTTTCGTCGGAAGCGAAGAGCGTGTAATTTTGTTTCTTTCCGATTTTCTTCGCTCACACACACACAATCAAGCTCACTCAAACGGCTGCAAAAGAAAACTGAGGAAAACACAATAAACTTTTATTATCGTTGTGTTCGAGACTCGTGCCGCAGATCGGAAGCGGATAGTTGATTTAATTAAATTTAATGAACTTATTATTTTTATCAATTATTTTTACTCGGCGGCCGGAGGAAAGCGGCGAAGAAAACACTCAAAGCACAATGATAAATAAAACCGGTAAGCACAAGAAACGCAAATGAGCGGGGTAAACACTCTCACTCTCTCTTTCCGCGGTAAAAGTGAAGATCGGAGGCGGCGACGCGACTGAGATGCGCCGATAATCGTGCCAGGTGTGCGTAGGCGCCGGCAGAGGCAGCAGCAGAGGCAGCGGTAGTGGCAGCGGCAGTGGCAGAAGCGGCCAAGCCAACTATTATATTTTCATATCGACCAATAACGGCAAAAAAAATAATAATGGGAGCGAAATTATTATGAAACTCTGACTCAATCATAATTGAAAAGGTTGCCCCAAAATCTAACATTAAAAATATTTATTTTCTTACTGATTTTTTTCTAATAAAAATTTTTAATTTTTTATCAATTTTTATTTAATATAAGCATAATGAGTCTGATAAATTATAAATTACCTCACGTTTTGTCTAAGAATCGCATTTTCCCATTTAATGATACCCCTGCGTATACGTAATTTTTTCAAAAATATTTAATTTAATGCTCTTATGCACATTTCCTGAGTAATTCTGTTATAAATCGGTCTTGATACCATGCCATTATTTAATTGATCAATATTTCTGTATATTTTGCTACGCCTGCGCACAATTTTGTTCAATTTAAAATTTTTAATATGAAGCTTTCCAATTTGAATTATATTGCAACATGTAATTTTTGTCTATTCATTTAAAATTTAATTCATTTTTTATGTATAATTTATGATTCATTTTAACGCATTTGCAATTTGCAATAACAATTTCCTCAAAAGTATTGCTTCAAAAGTGTGCAATTTAGTATTTATAGGCTTCAAATAAGAAATAACTATATAAACTATTATTCTCAATAAAATTTTGGTTAAAGTATTTCATAATACTTCTTGAAAATACTCTATTCTAAGAGAAAATATGATCACATTTCTATATCACTCTATTTCACAGAGCTCTTCTATGCGTATACGTAATATATGGGCATTTATCTCGATCTTGGCCATCTGTACAGGGATTAAGTTAACGACAGATCCGCCAACAGCCCAGTCTGGCACACGGCCTGCCAAACTCCTTCGCTGCTCTCTTGAGCATAACAACCACTTTCCAATTGCCCCAGCGCTTTGGTTTGTTGGCCAGCGCTCCATAATTTCCTCGGCTGTCTCTCGCTTGTGTCTATTGTCACTGTCAACCGTTACTGTAGTTGACTATATGACTATATAGCTATTGGCGGCGGCGAAGGCGGCTGCGCACATGCCAACTACCAGCCACGCCCCCACACCAAAACGAAACGACAGCGCTGCCATGGCACGTTTAAGACAACAATAACAACAACAGTTCTGGTTCGTTTTGAAACTGGCAGCATAGGTAAAAGTTGTTTTCGATACGGTTTAATTTCGTTAGCTCTTATGGACGCCTTAATTTTTCGCCCGAAATTAGCGCGAATTCGATATTTAAACACACGAGCATGTACCAACACTCTAAGACAATTAACACTGCCTTAAATCAATGTTAACCAAATTAAGCACTCGATTTAATTTTGTAATTTTACACTGCTCACTGGCCGTTAATATGTTCGAATATCGCCTTGGCTTGAGTGGCTCTATTGCATCGCCAAAGCGAAACGCCACCGACTTACAATCTGCTGCGATCGCGATCACCTGGCCAGGTGCGAAACTTAACTTGTTGCTCGGGCGCGCGGCCAACGACTGAATCGGATTTTGAATTGGAGTTGCTATCGCGGCAAGCCGAAGAAACCACAACAAAAAGTAAAAGAGCTCGCTCGAGCGCCACTAAATCAGCCGTGGAGCCATGGAGCCTCTCTCTTTCGCTTGGCAACACTGGCCCCACTGCTGATAACTGTAAATGATATGGCGCTACATTGAGGTGATATGGGGGGAATTTTCTCCAAGACAGGATATTAAAGAACAGGAATTTTTCACTATTATTTTTATTTCATCAACCTTTTTATCTCATCAAACCTTATTTTTAAATTTTGTACATAAACTATATTTATTTTTTAAATAAGAAATAATAACTGTAACCACTTTTTTTCTATCTGTTTCCTCAACTAATCCTATTAGACCTTGACAAATTTAAAATCCTCAATACAGTTGCCGATCAAATATTCCACATTTGCCTCTAGTTTCTTAAAGAGACATGTTTATAATTAAGTTTTTCACATTTATAGTCCTTTTATTTCCTGTACAAGTTTGGTGCAATGAGTTTGCAAACACAGTTCCAGATAAAGCCTATGCCGCCTCCACTTCACGTCTAATGAAACTCCTTGAAGTTGAGGATGAGCTCGCCGAGAACCTAAGTGGCTACGTGGAAAAACTGAAAAGGAAGCTAAGCATTGTAGAAAAGTAAGTTGGGAATGAGTATAAATGACAAAATTATTAATGAAACGTGTGTTTCAGATCCCTATGTAACCTGAAAGCTAAGCACATCCAGATGAAGATGGATTATGAAACGTACTTTGGAAATCCTTTAAACAGCTTTAGTTTAATTTATCGACTTAGTTCAAGCTGGAAAATGTGGTTGAAATATACCTCAGAATCACAGAAAGAAGAATTGGGTAAGTAAAATGAATATATTTTAATGCGTATTCGGGAGTACTATAATTTTTAAAATTTTCCCTTAAATTATATATATTTTTGATCTGGATCACATTAATATGCGGGCCATATAATCTGCTTATAGTAAGTAAGGTTAGCAAGATCCAGTTGTAGAAAAACAGTGTTTTATACGAAAAAACATTTATACGCATTGTCTATCATCTGCATCAGACCAAGAAATTTTATAAATATTATTTTTTCAAATTTTCTGGTAATCTCTAATACACGAAAGATACATTTTCAACCCAAAATCCATCCGATTCTTAACAGGAATACCTTTAAATTTTTCTAGTTTATAAAAGCTTAATTGATAAAATTTATTATCAAATCAAACTTAACTTTTTAGTTAGTTTTTCACATTTTCTGGAGGGTTGAAAATCTGTTGCAGAATGCATTGGAGGGACAATAGCAAAGTGCAGTGAAGGCTATTACATCGCCATGATTTCCTTTCTTGGCCTAATTAAAATATTTCCCCAATTATTGTAGAACATATCGATGAGGCCCACCGGATGCGAACTCAGCTACCGACTTCCTCCGATTTACAAATGGCGTCCCGTGGCATCGACGAGCTAATGGCCTATTATAAGCTAACGCCGGAAGAGCTCGGAGTCGGCAACTTATCAGGATACACACGTCCAGAGTAAGTTGAAAAGTTGGTAACATGAATAGATAATTATTTTTGCCTTTCAGAACAGCTCTTTCATCTCTGGATTGTTATGCTCTTGGGGAGTTTTGTATACAAATTCGAAAGGATGCACTAGCTGAAGCGTGGTTCAATGCCTCCCTTAGACTATTTAAGGAAAATAACTCCGTTTACAATGTTTATGATTTTAGTAGAACCACCATTGATACGTCCTGGGGAGCACTGCTGATAAAAAATAACCAATATGACGCCGCCTTTAATCACTTCGGGCAGAGTTCGCTATCAAATATTAGCCGTGAAGTGCAAAATCAATTTGAAGAAGACTTGGGCGCAAAGAGAAACTGTAGTGCCAAGTTTCGACTGCCCAATCACCTTCACTGCCGCTACAATAGCTCCACATCACCCTTCCTGCACATTGCACCACTCAAGATGGAGGAGATTAGCACAGATCCCTACATGGTGGTCTACCATGATGTGATCTACGAGAACGAGATAAATTGGTTGCTGGACAACAGCGATTTCAGAACGTCCCTGGTGGGCGAAAGTCAGATCTCAACACTAAGAACTTCTCAGGACATGCCCTTTGGCGCGAACAGTGGAGAGGTGATGAGAAACATTGAAAAACGGATAAAAGATATGACGGGGCTGAGCATGGACCTTTCCGAGGATTTTATGCTTATAAATTATGGAATAGGAGGAACCTATAAGATGCACTACGACTTTTATGTCTATTCTGAACCGGTATGGGTCCACGGAAATAATAAGGCTTCCTTACTTAAAAATCTTCTTTCAGCTTCGATTCCTAAGAGGCGAACGTATAGTCACAGTTCTGTTTTATGTAAGTCAAATAGTTGTTTGGGTTTTTTTTACTACTTCCTAACTTACAGCTAGGCGATGTGGAGTTAAGTGGATCAACTGTCTTTCCTTTTCTGAACATATCCATAACGCCCAAGAAGGGATCGGCTGTCATGTGGTATAACCTCCACAATTCCGGGGACGTCCACCAAAAAACACAGCATTGTGCCTGCCCGGTGGTAGTTGGTTCCAAATACGGTAATTTTATAAGTTAAAGGACCATGCCTTGTTTATTGTTCTCCATTATTATACTGCAGTGCTAACCAAGTGGATAAACGAGCTTCATCAAACATTCATCACTCCATGTATGAAGGATTCCAACATACACAGTTAATGAGAATCTTTTTCCCCTCAATTAAAACCTTAAAAACTTAAATCAGTATGACAGTCTATTGAAAAGTATAGAAATAAAGCGGATTCATTTAATATCACGCAAACTGTTCGCTTAAAGCCATTTAATCCATCTATTAGCCGGAACCCACCGCGGTTGCCCGGGTGAGTCGGTATTTCTGCACTGCATAGTGCGCCCCCTCCTCAGAGGTTAGCTGAGCCTTAAACTTCTCCATAACGAAACGGTTTTGTACCGCGTTCAGATTATCCTTCAGAAATCCAAAGTGCACAACGGCATTTGGAACAAAGTTTAGCTCCAGCAGCGTCTCTTCCGAAGGCAGTACTTTTTTCGGCGGGATTGTGAAAAGGTGGAATTTCTCGCCGGGATTTGCCAGGAACTCACGAACAAAATCCTCCACCTTGGACAATGACTCGTGCGGCTTAAACATGCCCTGAAGTACAAACCGATCTGGAAACTGAATTCGCAGAACGCAGTCCTTGTACTGATTCAGTTTGGCCAGCATAGTTTTTTGGCGCTCCAGCTCCCGGAGCTTGGCTGTCAGCAGAGGGGCATCGTCGTCGCCGTTTGAGGTTCGTTTCAAATCCCGCAGCACCATCTTCAAGTCGTTTACAGTTAGATCGAAGAACGAGTCCGGCAGATCTTCTGGCAGCTTCTTCGACTCATCCAGCGAGAAAAGCACCGCTTGACGTGGACCAATTACATTAACCACTGGCGGAGGCCGACCGGCATTTTCGTCGACCTCGTTCTCCTGCTTCTTCCGGCCCGCAGGATTATGAAGCGAGTATCCAGAGCCACTACCCCAGTCGTATTTTGGTGCTTCAGGCTGTTGCTCTTGCTGTTGATCGGGTTTCTCAGACGAACTGGCTTTTTCGTCTTCGGCAGTGGTTTTGTCGTCGGGGGCAGTGCGTTTTAGATTTTTAATCATGTTACTTGTAATGGAAAAGCCACCGCCTCCCCCACTGGCAGCCATCGCCGAACGGGAAGTGCTAGGTTGGTCGTCATCCACTGTGGACTTGGCTTTGGCCTCTGGCGGCTTGTATACGTTAGCCTGTGTCTTTAAATCCTCCGGCTTCTTGTCTATTAGACGCATCATGGCACGGCCCTCGAGAATGCCCAGGGACTTGAGCGTAGTCTGCTTCATCTGCTCCTCACCAATGACCTCGCTTCGCATGTAGACAATAACCGGGCTCTCGTAACCTTTGACCTGCGACTCACAGAGCTTTTGCACCACCGCCCAGACGGTGTCGTTAGGCGTAAACTCGCCCTGATCTCGCGAGCCGTCACCCAGCTGGACACAGACGACCACGTTGCTCAATGTTCGCCGCTTCTCCGTGGGCTCCATCTCCAGGACACAGTTGTTGGGCAAGCCGCTGAACCGGAACTGCTGCGTCAGGCTAACCGCCTTGTTGTGGAACTTGAGGCAGTGCTCCTCGCTGTCGTAGCCATGTTTAGCACATGCCGTTTCCAAGATCTCCAGCAACGTCATGTTCGCCGTCACACTCACATTCTGTCGCCGGCCATTTGGAAGCAGCACTGTGACGCGCTTATCCATCGAATCGGATTGGCCCCTGCGATGTTTAGTGTCAGTATTTAAAATACAAAACAGTGGCCGCTGCCAATATCACCTTGTTTGACGTTTAATAATATGCTAAGCTGAGTCCAGGACTCCAATTGGGGTTTGTTGCTATTGATAAGCTTAAAGTTCCAGCAGCGTATTGTTTACTGCGTGACTTTTAATTTTTTTTATCGATGTTTCTAGAGATGGGCGCGATAACAAACTTTTGAAGGGAAATGAGAAAAATACGTTACTTTTGCAGTTTACAACTATAATAGGGATATTAAATTAATTAAGGCCTTAAATTGTAAATAAATGCCCTAATTACATACAGAAAAGAAAAGATATATCATTTGGATAATCGTATTGAACACGTGCGCATCACTCATCGTGAGCGATGCTTCGACACAAATCGAGAATCGACATCTCTAAAGTTGCGCCTGATAACAGAAGATCGCACATTCGCAACATCTAATAATCTTCACATTTTACAGATTATTGCATTTATTAGACGATAGACGATGTATGCGAGACTGCTGCGCAGCTTTGGAGCAAATGCCAGGTAATAACACGACTCTAAAATCCAAAAGAACCAACAGGTTGAACAGTCTACCGATTACATAAACACATTCACTTTGTTTTTGTTTTCGACAGGTGCTTTGCCACAGAAGCCACACCGAAGGTGCGGCCGATTAACAAGATCCTCATATCCAACCGAGGCGAAATTGCCTGCAGAGTGATCCGCACTGCCAGGAAATTAGGAGTCCGCACGGTAGCCGTATTCTCAGATCCGGACGAGAAGAGCCTACACACGCAACTGGCCGATGAGGCTTACCGCGTAGGTGAGGCCGCCTCTTCTGCGTCGTACCTACGAGGAGAACACATCCTGCAAATCGCCAAGCAGTCAGGTGCCCAAGCCATTCATCCGGGCTATGGATTCCTTTCGGAGTCAGTGGAATTTGCGGAGCTTTGCCAGCGTGAAGGAGTCATCTTTATGGGACCCCCTAGCTCCGCCATCCGCGACATGGGTATAAAGAGCACAAGCAAGGCCATTATGGCCGCTGCCGGAGTACCTATCATCAATGGCTACCACGGAGATGATCAGTCCGACGAATGCCTCCAGAGGGAAGCAAAGGCAATTGGTTTTCCTTTGATGATCAAGGCAGTGCGCGGAGGCGGTGGCAAGGGCATGCGTATTGCCGAGAAGCCAGAAGACTTTCTGACAGCTCTTAACTCCGCACGCACCGAATCGCAGAAGTCTTTCGGAGACAGCTCAGTACTTTTAGAGCGCTACGTCCGATCGCCGCGCCATGTCGAAGTGCAGGTCTTTGCGGATCAGTATGGCGATGCTGTTTATCTTTGGGAGCGCGACTGTTCCGTGCAGCGCCGCCATCAGAAGATCATTGAAGAGGCGCCCGCGGTATGGAATAGTAATCGTTATAAAAGGCTTCTTAATTAAAACATTCTCTCTTTATAGCCTGGTCTATCGGAGGAACTGCGTCGTGAGCTGGGGGAAGCCGCTGTCCGCGCTGCCAAGGCTGTGGGCTACGTTGGAGCCGGTACAGTGGAGTTTATTCTTGACAAGGAGGATCTTTCCTTCCACTTCATGGAAATGAACACCCGTCTGCAGGTTGAGCATCCCATTTCCGAGATGATTACGGGCACCGACCTGGTCGAGTGGCAGATCCGCATAGCTGCCGGCGAGCGTTTGCCCCTGAAACAGGAGCAGATCACCCGAAATGGCCATGCATTTGAGGCCCGCATCTATGCGGAAAATCCTCGAGGAGGCTTTCTGCCAGGAGCGGGCCCATTGCGTTACCTATCAACCCCGCAGCCTAGTGCCGACGTGCGTGTCGAAACAGGAGTTCGCGAGGGAGATGAGGTGTCTGTGCACTATGATCCCATGATTGCTAAACTGGTCGTGTGGGGCGAAAACCGGTCGCAGGCTCTTAACTCCCTGATCGCTCGCTTGCGCGAGTATCATGTAAGTTTTTCTAATACAGAACAGTTGGTATTTTATTAAACCATCAAAAACCCATTGCAGATCTCTGGACTGGACACAAACATCAACTTTCTTATAGATCTGGCTTCTCACCCCGAGTTCCAGTTGGCCAATGTCCACACTGGCTTCATCGACGAGCACTTCGACAGTCTTTTCCCGCCAATCGAGATCAGTCAGCAACAGGTGAGCCAGGCTGCTCTGGCCCTGGTGTTCAATGAGTTACAAGCATCCTTCAGCAATGGCAACGGCCGCCAAGATCCATTTGCCGCTGCCGCTAACGCGCGTCTCAACTATGCCTTAATCCGGACATATAACTTGAGGGCCAACGATAAAGGTATAGATAGTTTAGAAAAAAGTTGAGAAAAATGTGTTAATTGTTCTGTTCTTAGTTTATTCCGTGGCAGTCAAATATGATGGCGAAGATGTCCAAGTCCAGGTGGACAGCGGCAGCTGGCAGGTGATTAAAGCCCAGAGAGTGGAGGATGGCGTGCGTCTAAAGATACGTGCGAATATCGACAACAACATTTCAACGTACAATGCCAATATAGATGGAGCTAGGATTAGTCTGTTCCTCGAGGTAAGCTTAATCGCCAAGATATGTTATATTTTTAATACGAATCCCCCTGCTATTTGTTTAGAGCGGCAAGGTGGACTTCGAGTTGGTGCAACCAAAGTTCTTGAGCGCCCAAGTTGATCAGTTGGGCGGTAGTGGCTCCCGCGTCGTTGCCCCCATGCCAGGAGTACTCGAGAAGGTTCTGGTAAAGCCTGGTGACCAGGTTAAGAAGGGCGATAGCCTGGCTGTGCTCATTGGTAAGCTGAAAGAACCAAGAAATAATTTAATTGTAAATCAAAAAATTCCCTAATTTCTTAGCCATGAAAATGGAGCACATATTGAAGGCACCAAAGGATGCCACTGTGAAGTCTATTGGCGGAGCCGAGGGCGATAACGTGGCCAAGGGGGCTGCAGTGATCACTTTCGTTGACGAGGAAGCTGCCAACTAGAGAGTGTTAACCCCCCATTCCGTACCAGGGATTCTGTTGCATTTATCTAAAAAAAAATTATTTCAGGGATTACCTTGTGCATTTATTAGAGTTAAGCTTAAGGACCTGTCCATATAATGGAGTCTTGTTGTGTTTTGTCCCTTTGCATTAAAAATGTTTTAAATTGTTGAACACAGATGTGAAACACTGAGTTATAATAGAACCAGCGCTGGTGGTTTTAAAAAAATCTTTTATTCGTTTAAGTTCTTTGTTTTTTGTTTTTTGAATTTTAATGGATGTATAAGATTTATTCAGTTTCTCGAAAACACATTTCCTAAATGTGATTTATCTTTATGAATACATAATTTTGTTAAATTGAGTTCCGTACATGGGTGTACATGAGTCTGCGATTTATGAGTTGACTGAGATTTTTTGTCGAATGCTTGCTTGAAATCATAACCGGAAACTGAGTCGATTTAAATGACGTTGCGATGCTTGCTTACAATTCGCTTTTATTTTGCAACTTAAAACATAATAATTTAATAAATGTTTAACAAATTTCACTTAATACAAAACACTAATCAATTAAAAATATATTTATATATACTTAGTATAAACATAATCAAGTTTCCTTTATGCTCGTTTCGATTTGCTTTAGTCCATTTTGCTTTTGAGTTTATACTTGTTCTGTTGTTTTGATTTAGCATCCCTCTAACTTGATTAACGCAATTGAAATATGATTATGGAAACAGTTTCAGGCGAGTACTGAGTACTGAAGATGCAATTTGGTTTCTTGCCCTAATTCTTACATTCAGCCGATCGTTTCGTTTCGATTAGTTGTTTCCCTAGAATCGTATCTATATTTTCTTTTTTTGTTTTTTGTTTTGATTTTTTTTTTTATTATAATTTTGTTTATCGGTTAGTATTAGTAAATGTTGCTCGGCTTCAATACGTAATACATCATTTATATACTATATAAATACAATTATATGGTACTTTAAACGTGCAACTTAACGCATCTTAGTATTTATGAGTGTGTTTCTTTGTTTGCGTTCATGTATGATGCAAGTGGGGTGTTGGTTTCTTGTTTTTTTCTTTTTTTTTTATTTTGTTATAAGTTTTTTTTGTAGTGGGTAATTTGTGTTTTTAAGGTGTCTGTATTTGTATCTGTATATGATGTTTTTAAGGTAATTGTAAAGTTCGATATCTATTAAACACCTTGGTTGGTACTCGTACATACCCTCCTCTCGACTCTCGATACTTGACTTGCGACTCTTCACTATCAGACCGCTTTTAATATATATATATATGTATGTATGTTCTCCATTTTTTTTTATATCTACGGATTCTTCTCTACGATCGCACTTTAACTCATTAAGTCTCTTTTTCGACGGCGGGAGCCCCACTAGTAAAACACCGGCCCACGCCGCTCTCATTGTCAGGCTGCTTATGTGATTCACTTATCGCTATGGATGCTCATAAGTTGCTGCTCTTGTTAGGTTGCGATTACATTTTATTGCAAAGAACTGTTCGTTTCCGGTCACTCTTTTGCGACCTACTTTCTTTCCGCTTTCCCCGTTCTAAATTAAGTTCTTCTCTATTCTCGTTGTGAGCTCGCCCGCTCCAGTGGGTGCTGCTGTGGTTGTTCCGGATGTCGGTGCTGACGTTGTTGGGGGATTTGTCGTTGTCAACTCCGTGGTTGCCTCCGACGAATCGGGCGCCGCCTCCTCAGCACTCCTCTCCTTACTTTCTAGCTTTTTTGCCGTCATACTGAAGTTTTTGGGATATATCTGGGAACAAAAAACAGGGCAATTAGTCATACTTTTTCTACAAATTGGCCATAAAGTGCCAATTGTGAGTGCTATGTCAGCGTCTGCGTGCCAGGTAAGCAGTAATCGCAATCTTGCAATTTAGTTTTATCAAATAGGTCGTATATGAACCGCATTATTTGAATTACTAACAGGCCGATCTTAAATTTGACTTTGAAAAGGTCTATATAGGACCTATTTGATCAAGTTCGAGTGTGAATGGGTGTTGTGGATAGGAATCTTTGTTTTTTCGAGTGTGGTGAGCAGAGAAAGCTTGCTGTTGAAGGTAAAAGGATAACAAATTGGGACACAAACAAATACAGGCGTGGCGTGTGCAACTCGTGCCGGGGACTGTGCCTGCAGAACTCATGGACGCAACAAACACAAATTAATGCTAAGCTGACGCTCGGGGCTCAAATGAAACAACGCTAACTAACTTGGCGGCAAATCAAATCAAGCGGCTTGAGGAACTCTTGCTAGTATCACCACGTTGTTGCTGCTGTTGTTCGTGCGGCTGCTTGGGCTGCAGTTGCAGGCTGAGCTGATGCTGGTGAGCCTGCAGTTGTTGTTGCTTCAGCTTGAGTTGCTGCTCCGGCGGCAGCTGGTGCTGGTGAAAGAGTACTGGCGGCAGTTTGCCTCCCTTTGACCGACTTCGCACGCCCTGCACATGTATTCAAAAGTATTTGTTTGGAAAATAGGAAACAAAAATCGAAATTCCGCAAAAGAAAACGCAATATATACGAGTCGAAAATCAAGAAATATATAGAAGAGTTAGAAGGAAACCATAATGTCGGTATCTCAGCTTCGGGAACCGAAGCTTGAATACCTTTGCAGAGTGTTTATTTAAAGTCAGAGCTAGGTACAATGTACAATGAGGCTATAAAGACATCACTAAAATTTAGAATTCTTATACTCTGCAAAAGTATAACCACCACACGGGATGTAATAGATAGATAATATTGGATCTGGAGTGTAGAGTGTGGTGTGTATCTTGTGTGTACTGTTTTGTTTTTGGAGGAGGACTGCTTGGCAGGCGACTGGAAGGATCCCTCGGCTGTGGACACACTTAACTGCCCTAGGGAATAGCTGCCCTAGGCATCCGAGTTCTTAGTTACCTTTTTGGCCTTGATTTCCATATGGTCCAATCGATTGGTCAGCCCATTTAACGTCGTCTCTCCGGTTGTCGTCTCCTGAGCGCTGCTCTCAGTCTCGCTATTTGCCCCACTGCCCGCCGTTGCTGCTGGCGTCGTTGTCGTTGCGGGTGTTGTTGCTGTATACACTCCAAAGAGCTGTCGCGAGAGCCGTGGGATGGCATTATTATCCCCTCGAGCCAGCCAGGCGCCAGTTGAGGGACTACTGGTGGTGGCAGGCTTGGCATCGCCCACCAATTCCGTGCCTCCAGTTAAGCCTTCCTGCGTTTCTGCAGTCTGTGCTGCCGGGTCCGCTTTGTTTTCGTCTAGATTGGACTCCAAATCAGACTCGTTGTTCTCGTCCTGATCCTGGAAGGAATATGAATATGAATATGATTGTTTGATGTTTAAAATTATTTTATGATATATTGAGTTTTCTGTTTTAATTTAATTAATTACGAACCGGTTTCTCGGTTATCTCATCTGGACAGAGCTCATAGGCCATGGTCCATGTGTTTCTAGCCGACTGCGACCGCTCCAGCATGTACCCATTGGTGTTGTCGTTGCTTTGAGCCGGCGGCGACCAAGAGTAGGAGTTGTACTGACAGCCGATGCCCCGCTGCCGCTCCAGCTCGTCCTGCAGCCACTCGACGGCAACGCTCCAGTGCCGGCTGATGGTGGCGTTGGTGTTGAGCATCTGCAGAGCAATCTCGGACTTGTGGAACAGCTGCGTCAGGCATTTGATTATCTGGTATGCCCGTTTCTGATAGTGCGTTTTGGCCCGCTGAATTGTGTCCAACAGTCCCTCGCGCTCCTCGGCCACTCCATTCAGCGCATTGTGGATGCGGTGGTGCTGCCACGAGTCCTCAATAAGCAGGATGTTCAGCAGCAGGTCCGTGTGGTGGCGCATGTCGTGGCAGTAGGCAAAGCCGCACTGCCACAACAACTCTGTGAGTACAGCCCGTGAGAAGTGAGGGTTCTCCCAGCTGCAATACTGCAGCAGCTTCAGGCCTTCGTCGCCCACGTTTGTGTCCTCAATGACCTTCTTGATGTAGCTGCAATTGCACCAAAGCATGAAATGAGATTGTTTTTCTCAACCAATCGTTTAAAATTTACCCAGTGCGGTTGAACAGGAGGTCCATGCACTCGGTGGACAGGGGTGTGAGCTCCTCTTGCGATACCGTTGCATCCTTGAACGGATTGGGAAGGGGTCGGGCGTTCTGGTTCGAGCTCTGACACTTCTCGCTCACATCACTGCAACGCACCAAGTGGGAAACCACTTGGTGGAGTTTGCTGAACTCCGGGTACTGGTACTTGATGGCCGGACCTGGGCCATCGTCGAGGGCTACTTGAATGAACTGCAGCGGGACGTTTAGCTGCAGGTAGAGATAATTATTAATTGCCTCTTGAAACTTGGTAAAATAATTTCTTACTTTTAACAGCTGCTGCTTCTCGCGAGTTCCGAGCCCCACATACATGCTGAAAAGGCTGAAGTAGTGCGGCAGATGTTTACCGTAGTCGGCTGCCTCTGACTTCAACAGACGCAGCACACTGATGAGCACTTGCTCGCAGAGATTGGCGCCATCGAACCCGGGCAATGGCTCATCGTGGATGGCGAAGTGACAGAAGAACACTACCAGCTTCACGAACACCGTGCGCACTTCCGGCGAGGGCGCCATTAGGATGTATTCACCCAGGCGAGAGGGAGGCGACAGCAGGGCGTGGTTGGCAAACCACTTCCGCACCAGTGCCGAGGAGCGTATATGATGGGAAAGCGTATCGTACCTAAAAGAGCAGTACACATATGATTAGTTTGTGTAAGCCGCCAGATATAGAAACACTCACCAATCAATGACGGGACCGCGCAGTGATTTCTTCGTACGGAAACCAGTGTGGAACAGGAACTGTGATGCCAATTGTACGCCCAACAGGGAAAGCTCCTCGGCGGCGGGTGTCTGAAAAAAAAGGAACATCTTACAGGATGCCTTACAAAATAAACACCAACCACTTACGATCTTATCGCTCCGGACAGATGGGATATTGCAGCTGACCAGCTTCTTTATGAAGTTGAAGAACTCCACGGAGAAGATGCTACGTGAATGCAGAAACCTTATATTTTGATGGCTGCAATGGGTTCAAAAATTAGTTTTAAATGAAAAGAAAGTGAGGAGTCTACTACTCACCGTACGCTACGCTCGATGGGCTTAGGCAGGGGCAGGACCATGTTTCGGCTTTCCGTTAGCGACAGTTGCTCCACACTTGGCTCGAACTGTACGGGATTCTGGTCGCAGCGCGTATAGAACAGCATGTAGGCGTTCCACCAACGCTTCTGGCGGCGGTACTGCATCCGTTTCAGATTGTTATCGTAAATTTCGCCCATGTAGTCGCCACCGAAGCACTGTGCCTTCATTTCCTCGTCCTCGTGCATTTTGCACTCGGTTACCTCGCCATCGTCAAACTTGTACCACTGGCACTTACCATTCGCTGGGTTTCTGCGAAAAAATTCAACGATACTTAAGTCTGTTAGAACTGCAAGGGTAGTGGAGGACTCACTTGGATAGTATGTAGCTGAAGTAGTGGCCCCCGGAGGCCTGTCCACTGTGCACCACAATGCCGGTCAGTTCGTACTTTGTTGTTTCAACGTTTGTTTGACAATTATCACCCACCTCCACCACTTCGCCCTCTAGCTTAGCTAGGCCAGACACTGCAAATACGATTTGGCACTATTGATAGTCTGTCCTGGGCATGATTAGCACTCACCTGTGTAGGGCTCCATATCCAGAATACGCGGAAATTCAAAATAATCATTAAATTTAATCGCACAGACGCGCTCGTAGTCGTATTCGAAGCGCTTCAGTTGTATGGCTAACACGGGTGGCAGCTTCTTCACGCATAGCCGCTTAACGGTAACTACCTGCAGATCATGGAGAGCGGTTAGCATGGAACTGGAAGTCTCTAACCATTCTCAAGGAATACATTACTTTTTTATCACATTTATCACAATGGTATGCATCCGCTCCCTCGAGCAGCTCCCCTTTGACGTACTGCTCTAGAGATTCGGTTAATGAGCTATGATTCCTAATATCGACACTAAATACACTAAATGGTTCCTCTTTGGAGTAGCGATGGGGGCACTCTTGGCAGATCTTCTGGTCACTGAAAGAGCCGCCCAGCGTGGCGTTCATCAGCTGCGGATGGCCGAGTGCCTTCAGTCCCTCGTCGAGGCTCTCGAACAGGGACATGAAGAACTCCACAGCATCCTGCTGCTCCCGCAGATTCACAGGTTCTCCTTGCAGTCTGTGGGGACAGTAAGGTTAATTGCCGGGTGTTCCGGGAGTAAAAAGCTGACAGTACTCACTTGAAATGCGTCCATAGTCCGCGGGGCACATAGAACTGCAGAGCGCTGTGACCCAGGTGGGCAAATATGGCCTGAACGTGCTTCAGAATAACCACGTGGTAGTTTTTCCGGACATCCTGGGCCCCATCCTCGCCAGCGCCCGACGATGACGACGACGACGAGGAGAAGGAGACTAGGGCAGCGGAGGGACCCGAGAAGAGAGCTGGTCCCAGACCGCCGCCCGTCAAATCAGAATCGCCGCTGAAGTCCTCGCCATCGTTGGTGGCAGCACCGTGGGCCCGCAGAATGCCCACCCGCACCGCCGGCACCATATATAGCTGCTGCAGAACCGAATTCATGTAGCAGGTGGCCCCGGCATTTTTAAGTCCGCAGAAACCCTTTGTGGGCCTGGCGCCAACCGGCGGCAGATAATCCCACTCGCGCAACGGATCCGTGTCTGGAGAGGAGAAGAGAATACCCATTAATTTGATCCTCAAACTGAGCGAGGCGACTTACCCGTGCAAACAAAGTCGATTAGTGTATTGGTGAGTAGCTTCATATTAGGAACACAGAGCTGGCACAAGGCAATTAGAAGGTCGCAGGCGGCGGCAATCGTGTGCGGACTGCGGCAAACGGGAGGCGGCACTGTGTCCTGCCGAAGGCTGCCGTGCCGCCGTAAATGCAGGAATTCGCGCGAGGCCGTAAACAGGAAGTCATCGATGAGCTCGTGGATGAGCTCATTGAGCTGTGCCTTCGAGTCCGGGACGAGGAAGAACATAAGCTCCTTGGCCAGGCACAAATGCCCCTCCAGCAGCTCCTCGTGCACCTGGGTGTCACCGGTAGCCCGAACGTTCTCCCGGATGCGTTGCAGCCACTTGATCTCATCGCCCAAAAGTCCCTCGCCGATCTGCAGCGGCCAGTTGTAGATGCAACCATAGGACAGTGTGCGACAGAGCATGGAGAAGAACTCTGCACAAGTGGCCTCGTATTGGGGAACCAGGGTTTTCAGAGCTCCCACCAACAAGTTGACCATGTAGACGAATGGCCGCCGGTCGCCGGCACAGTAGGTGGAGGCCAGAAACAGCTGCTCCGAGGCCACCTGCCGCACATGCCGCAACGGATTCTTGAGCACGATCGATGTGATGAACTTCGGCCAGTTGGCGTCGCTGCTTAGGGCCTCGTTGGCACTCGGATTTAGTATGAACGAAATGGTTAGCACTTCCAACGCCTCTTTGCACATGCTAAAGTCCTGGCCATCGGGCACGATCACCTCGTCCTCAAAGTCTCCGCCAGCGTTGCTGCTGCTGCCCAGGGCCTGGAGATTCCCGCAGGACGAGGCCCACGCCAGCTGCACCACCGCCTTGATGGTGGAGATGTCCGGACACGACCACTGCAATGTGGAGCTGAACAGTGTGCGGCAGCGCTCACCCTCCGGAGTGGCCGACAGCATCTCGCGTGCCAGCATCACCGCCAACTTGGCGGAGATGGCCCGCAAGGTGCCTTGCGAGCTGTTTGGCATCGTCGAGAAGTTCTGCTTCAGGATGTCCACTTGGGAACGGGCTCCATTGTCCAGGTCGCAGATCATGGGCTCGTCCCCAACACGGGACAACACACTGCCCACGATGTACAGGAACAGCTTCGCCAAGCGCAGCACACACTGGAACGACGCCCGTTTCGTGTGCATGTCAGCGCTGGGCAGGAAATTATTCTTTGTCAGCAGTTCCAGTACAAAGTGGGCGCAGCCCGAGTGCATCCAAGCGGATTGAACCTGCAGGGCTGCCTCGCCCAGAGGGTCCAGGGCAGGAATCAGCAGCCCGTGCAGAACGCTCAAGTTGTACAGAACCTGGGCTGGTGTCGGGTGGAGGAACATCTGTTCCGGCGTGCAGTGTTCCTGGAGAAATAAATTTTAGTTCAAGCTATGGGACTTAATCCGAAAATGACTATCAGTTACCTCCTCGGGATCGCTCGATGACTGGTCACTTGAATTCTGCTTCTCCTCGTCCTCCTTGGCAGCCTTCTCTCCCACAGCCACAGCAGCAATGGCCGCCTTGGGCACCCGGCACATGAGCTGAAGCTGTCGCGTCGTCTGGCGATCGCAGGGCAGCAAGTGGAGCAGCACTTTGGCGCTGTCCCTCAGACGGCCGTGCTCCAGGTCGCTGCCCAGCTGATAGAGCTTCAGGAAGAACTCGGTGTACTGGTAGTTCTGCGATATGATTACCCCGGGCAAGGTGCTCTCAGACTCAATGCGCTGCATGTCGGGGCAGGGGCGAGGCGGTGAACCGGTGCTGGAGTCACTCGAGGAGTCGGGGCTGCTGGCCAAGCCGGTGCCCACTGGCGTTAGCTTGGCCGTGAGAACCATCTTGTCCCGGATAGTGTACTGGTACAACGGATTAATCTCGTCAGAGACCTCGATCATCTCGCCGTTCGTGTAGAAGAGATCAACCTTGATGTTGGCCGTGGAGGTGCCCTTGATCCGTTTGAGGAGGCTCCTCTTGAACGCGGCCATCGTTTCGTTGCTGTGCGTCACAATCTCCAGGTCGTCGATGGGCCGCCCCGGAGTCTGGAAGCGTATGTACAGAATAGTGTTCTTGCCCCGCGTAACCCGACTGAGGGGCAGGTGGACGCGGTCGCCACTATAGGAGCGGTCGCACTCCTTCACGTACTCCTGCAGCACCTTGAGTATGCGACACATCTTCTCCGCCTCGATGAAGCGCATCTTGGCGTCCTTCGACTCGTCATTGGCGTTGTCCGACTGATCGGGCGCCTCGAGCTCGTCCTGCAGCTGAGTCTTGCCCAGGATCATTATATTTCCATAATGGTTGCGCAGGCGGGAACAACACTCGCCGATGAACATCTCATGGAACTCGGCAACGTTCTCTTGCAGCCTGGGACTCAACGCCGTCGACACCTCCTTCAACAGATCGATCGCCTTACCGGCTATGTCCTCGCCTCCCGTCGTAATCACCCGCCACAGGTAGTCCTTGCCAATGAGATCTTCGTTGTCCAGAATATAACCTCTGTGTATCGCTTTCAGCTTGTCCTCCTTGGAGTTCACCGCCTTGAAGAAGCGCTCAAAGCACTTGATTCCGCTCTCGGTGAGCAGGTGCGGATCCAGCTGAAGGATGTTGTTCTCGAAGAAGTCCTTGTTGATGCCGGGATCCAGGTCGGGTTCCTCGCCCATCAGCTTGCCGAACCAGCGGAAGCACTCCTCACGATCCGCCGGAAAGACGGCACTCACCGCCAGGCAGTGCCAGATCTGTTTGGCTTGATCGGCGCACAGCCACAACTGCCCGTCCTTTAGGAGAAACTTGAGGAACTCCAGTCTCTCGGCGATCTGGGCATGGTGCGGAAATCGCTGATCGATCAAAATGGTAGCTGGATCCAGTCCGGGCGTCTCGGCCACCATTTGACGCACCTTTTCCATGTACGCTGTCAGACTGTTCGTCACGAGAATAACCAGTGTGTAATCGTTTTGCAAACGCTCGATCACTTGCTGCCGATTCGTTCCCGTCTGCGTGCGCGGAGCATGATTCGGAGTGGTGTCGTACAGGCAGCAAATGTCCCGGATAAGACGCAAGGCCGGCAGCACCCAGCTGTCTCCAGATTTCAGCTCGCCCACGCACTTATCCAGCCAGATGGTCTTCTGGGCGTCTCGCTCCTGCGAACAGCTGTAGTCCAAAATCTTGACGTGGGCGCCCAGCGCTTGATCCAGCACCTCCGGCGGCACCTCCTGACTATGGGCCAAGGTCCAGAAGAGTTTCAGCACCTTCTGGGCCATCACTCCGTTCTTGTCGTCCTCGGCCAGTCGTCGAATCAGTTCCAGGAGCCGCTCCCTTTGCCTCTTGTTGGCGGTGGTCATGCTGGCCTGAAAATTATTCAAAAATAAGTAAATGAATTTAAATACCTTCATTTTTAAAGACAATTAGGTACGTTCTCACCTGGAACGCTTCGAAGAGATGGTCCAGCTGCTCGGGGGTAAAATCCCAAGCCAGCTTCGCCAGCAGATCGTGGACGTTCTTCACAATCGCTTCGTGTTTTCCCGCCTGGGCTCGCCACACCGCGTCCAGATCGTCGAGCGTAAGAGCCTGCTCCTTGATAAGGAAGCGGATGATCTTCTCCAGCTTTTCCACGTATTGGGGCTGGTGCAACGAGTCCTTAAGCACAATGCCCAGCACGTCCGAGGACTTTATCCACTGCGCCATTCGCTCAGCCGTCAGCCAGTCCATCTCGTCCTCCGGCATGCAATGGGGGAGCGGCTGCGAGCGGTGCGAGTAGTAGGCCACAGAGGAGAGCACCTTGTTAATCTCGTTGAGAGCGTTCATTTTGCCATTAAAGCTAGACACCTGAAGTAGCCGCAGGATCATCTTCAGCCGAAACATCTCCAGATCGCGGATCAGCTCTTCCTGGCCGGTCAAGCGGCTGGCCAGAAAGCGTGCCGATTTCACGATTCCATTAATGTAGTCGTTCCGGCCCTCAGGCTTCACTTCGCGCTTCAATTCCTCGTCTGTGAAGCTGTCCAGCAGGTCCAGCACAACATTCCAGGTCGGCATGAAGTACTTGGCGATGGTGGCGGGAGTCAGCAGCTCATAGCACTGGCCAAATGGCCGCAGCAGACTGTGGATGAGGGCGAGCGTTAGACGGTTGTCCTGGCCATCGCTAGCTTCCTTGGCAGTGGGCTTGTTCTGATTTCGCTTCAGCAGCTCCAGCCCACTGTTGAACCGTTCCAGAAGATTGTCGAAGCCGCCGAGTTGGCCGAAACGATTAATGAGATCTACCAGCCACCCACGCGCATTCTTCGGTTCTGGCGGCGGTTTGGCGAACATTTTGTTGCTGTCCAGCGGGCCCCAGATAGCGTCTGGAGTGGCGAAGCACACCGGATGGCGGGCTGCATTGAAGGTGTTGAACTTGTTCTCCGGATCGAAGACTATCGCCAGAAGATCCAGCAGGTAGGGATTATCGCGTTGCATGTGAATGGCTATCAAGTGAAGTAGCTTGCCGCAGGACACCAGGATGCAATGATGGATGTTGTACTTCCACGAGTTCACCGCCTCGTCGGTGAGGATTTTGGCGAAAGATGTTGTCAGCCCGTTGCGGTAGAACTCCACGCACGGCTCGCAGTTGTGGTCGACACCTGGGTTCAGAAAGGGCTTAGCATTTAGTTCGCTAAACGATTTTGAGCCTCTTACCAGCCTGAGTCAGTTCAATGGCCGCGTTCAACAGCACTTCCAGCTCCTGCTCCGGCAGCACAGGCACCACCCAGCGCGGATTGGAAATCTTCTGGGTCAGCATGCGTAGCTTGGTCGTGGGAAACGAGGATATCAGCTTCTCTGGAGGCCTACAAATGGGAAATACAATTTATCGAGTTCGAGTTCATTTTGAGGGTAATCAAGGGTGTAGAAAGAAGGTGTCTACACACACACGTATGTATAAGAGGGGATAATGAATGATAACATGTTATTGCCTCACTGTTGGACCCCGCTATCACGTTTTTGCTCACACATAAACAATGATATTCTCGGTTTGCATGTAATTGAATTTAGTTGGCTACGGGGAACTCAGGTGACGACACCTCCCGAATTAGCGTGGCCAAAATCAGCTGGCTGCATAGCTCGCCTTGCAAACTATACTCTGCAGCTAGCATATTCTAATAAGTCTATTGCGGCTACTTGCGGGCCTAGCCCAGCCCTGGAGCCCTGGACAAACAAGGAATGCAAGTAGAAGAGGCAACTGCGCAAAAGTAAACACAGCAATGCCGGAGGTTGGGGTTCGTGAGGGTATATAGAAGGTAGCTAGGTGGTTGGGCGTCCAGAAGGGGGGTGGTGAACACACACACACACACCCCGAAAAATCGGCAAACAGCTGCTAATTAAGTGCAATAAACTACGCACTAAAGCTGCGCTAATTGGGGCTCGTCATGCAACCGTCGTATGCGCCGCCAAGGAGTACGACTCTGGGACTACTTACACTAGTGTCACGGTGCTGTCTACGCTACTCGCCGAAGACGAGGCCACCACGTCGGTGACTTCGGCACTTCTGTTGCCCACCGATGGCGTCTGTTGCTCCTGGGTGTTGCTCGTCACTTGGCCCCCGCCAACGCCACCTCCGATGATCGATGTGGTGGTGACTGTGCCAGCGCCACTGCCACTGCCACTGCCAGTGCCAGTGCCTGTCCCCGTGACTGATCCCATGCTCTGCGCCGGACTGGTCGTGGTGGTAGTCGCTGTCGTGCTGCTGCTGCTGGTCGATGTGCTGCCCGGCTGGCCGCCGGCTTGCCTGCGCGTGTCGAACGTCATTGTGACAATAGGTGCTCCTCCCAAGCTAACGCAGCTTCCTCGTTGTCGTGATCCTGCACAGCAGCGGAAGCAAAATTGGTTTAATCCAGAGGAGATATGGAGACGGACTTGGAGGCGGCGAAGTTGTAGTAGGAGCCCTACTTCTATGTGTCTTAGTAATCCTACTGCAGTCTACACTGGGCGGTATTTTCTTGTTTTTTTTTAACAATAAATGTATATATTTTTGTTTTGGCTTTGGGTTGTTCCTGGATTATGGCAGTTGTGAAGTGTCCGGTGTCCAAGTTGCGAGATGCGGGGAGTTGCCAGTTGTCTGTTCGTCGTTTTGTTGTTGTTGTTGTTGCTGGTTTGAGGCACTGTTGGTCGGCGACTCCTGGCGCTCCCTGTCACCCTGACTGTCCGTCTCACTCTCTCGATCTTATTGTCCTTTTTCCAATAAGAACTGGCTCCTTTAAGTTTACATATTCTTGCTCAGCGGGCACAGTTGCAAAAATCTATAAACTGCAACGAACAGCGAAAGAAGGAAAGAAGCAAATAAATACAGGCGCACAAGGGAGACCGAAAAAAGCACTCACACACACACACTCACATACACATACAGATATGCACGCACCGTCGGGAACAAAAAGTTTTGAGAGAGTATGTGTAAGAGTGTGCGAGTATGTGTTGGGTAGCTTCTGGGTTGGAATATGAAAAATCAATATTATTTAATAGACGGGGGCAGGCAAGCGCCAAATAATGCTCCAAAAGCACACACACACACACGTACGCACCACCCTCTCTCTCTCTCTTTACCACTCACCCACATTCTCGCAAACGGGACGTGTGCATGAATTTAATTTTATGTTGTTTTTGTTTTACTCTACGCTCTCCGTTCTTATTTATTTATTGTTATTTTTTTCTTTTAGTCAAACAAAGAACATTTTTCTCCCCAAAATTACATCACGTAGCTATCCTGCTCTCTCTCTCTCCTCCCGGGTCCCGTCTCTGGCTCTCTCCACCCGGCAACATCCTTTTTCGGAATGCGGTCGGTGGGTGGAGCAAGTGGCGGGGCGGGCAATGGGGCGTGTTACGGTTAGGAGATTTTCTTTTTCAAAATAACTACGCATCAAAGTATTTTACAACTGTCGGACTCTTCCCCAAAGAGCCTAGCTAGCATAAACCTTAAATATTATCTTCTGATTTCATTTTGGGTCTCTCTCGATGGTTATTTTTTTGAGCGGAGCTTGTACTATTCTGGGACTTCCCTTTTCGAGTTCTGGAACCTAACGGAAGTTACTCAAGGACGGGGAGTCGGTGCGGCTTTTTATTATTTTTCCGTCGCTCTTCTGTTTTTCACGTTCCACGACCACACACTCATACACGATCAGAAACAGTCGCACACACACTAACACACACACGCATATATTTATTTGCGAATCAAATGAGCGACACACACAACTCACCAAAAATTTTCACTTTATCTGTCCCGTTGCTCGAAATTTTCGATTTGGGCTTACTTTTAAGCTGCAGACTCACAGTTTCATAGTTGCGAACCCCAAACTCGTCGGCAACTATTATTTCGCAAAGTTTTTCCTGCCCAGAACAAAATTTTCGCAAAAAAAATTTGCGAAATGGCGTCTGAATTTGGCCGAGTAACTGCCTGGCCGCCGGGGGGCGTGTTGTGTACTGCGTGGCGGGGGCGGCGGGGTGAGGCTGCCACGGCTGGATTAAGTTCGCTTTTAGTGCAATATTTCGTTAATTAATTATATTTTAGTTATTTCTTTTGGGTTGTGCAGCAGTGTGACCGCTTATGACCCGATAAAAATTGCTTCCCGGCTGCAGTGTGACAGCATATCCTGGCAAATTTTCAATGGGCTTTTTATACTGCCAAAGAATAATTAGTAACTGATGAAGCACAAGAATTATGTTAATAATATAAGTTTAATAATTATGTAAAGCTGAATCTAAAAGGTATTACCATTAAAACCGTTTGAAACTGCTATGGAGATATTTTAAGATTGAAACTATTACTTTTACCGGCAAAAATAAGACCGGTTATTGGTATCCTTAGATTTATTTTTGTCAGAGCCGCTTATCAAATCAATAAAGAATTAAAACAAAGCCTACATATTAATTGCAATGTAATTTATCCCTGTTTTAGCACTGAATAGTTTTAGCTTCTTTTTTATGTTTACAAGCTTTAGTTTGGGCCGCCACCTATTCTTATTCTGCTGGTGAGACCAGCTGTTGTATGTAGTTTTTGGTCATATCTGGTCCCTCTACTGATAGCTAAAAACAACAGACCCATCCGCGACGCTCTTGCAGCGTAAAAGCAATACAAAATAAAATTCAATAAATGTACGACGCTCTGGAACGATGCCCGGGCGCCTACTGTGGACGTTCGCTGCTGGAGAATGACACCTGGAGCAGCTGTGGTGTTTGCCCCCGAGGGTCGCGGGTAATGTGACTTCGTTTTTAATGGCTTATGTTTTTGATGTCCCTAATATTATTTTATCCACAGGTAAACGAAAGTTTTGCTTGTTCGCCTTGCCGCGACGAGTTGACCACTTACTCCTGGCTGTACTTGGGTTTTATGACCATGCTGCCCCTGATGATGCATTGTTTCTTCATCGACATGGATGCCAAAGATCGCAAGTAAGCCAGGTCTCTTCTTGATCCTTGGATCCTCCTCTAAAAAAATGTACTATTTTGTAGGTTTTCCCGGAAGCAGCTCATATTAACCGCCAGCGCTTTCATTGAGGTGGCCTTGTCCGCAATTCTTGCGACTTTGTTCATGGAGCCTATGTGGGAGCTCCGGTTGTACGCCTGTGAGGTGCGCAAGCTCACCGACTGGTATACGTTGTTTTACAATCCCAGTCCCAACTACGAGACAAGGGTCTACTGCACACAGGAAGCAGTTTATCCACTGTATGTTCCCTCTAAACACCTCATTTGGCATTGTATTTATGTTTAATATTGTTTTAGACAAACCATAGTGTTGGTATTCTATTTTCTGTGCCTGTTGAACATGTTTCTCATCCGCCCCGTGGTCAGCAAGTTGACGGATGTGGGCGGCAAAAGCAAGGCACCTATCTACTCCGCTCTCTATTTTTTACCGCTGCTAACTTTTATTCATGCCATAGGCTGCGGTTTAATTTGTGAGTAATTAATATTATATTAATCATTGTAATGTCTCACTTGAAGAAATCTGGTGGTAATATTTTCCAGATTACACCTTTCCATACCTAAGCGTGGCCATTTCTATGGTGGCCAATGCCATTCACTATTCCCTTAAGCTTGACCAAACCTTGAAGAGTCTCGTTTGCTCATCCGTATGGGAATTGAAGAATGTGGTCATCATAAGTAAGTTTAAATCCCTAAAAGATAAAACAGTTTCATAAACAATTACTTTTATTATCTAGCTGTTCATTGGCTGCTGTTGGCGTATGGCATCGCATCGCTGAACTATCATTATGCGTTTCTGTGTCTGGTGCCCTTTCCAACGCTCTTCTACATTCTTACAGTTCGCTTTACAGATCCAGTTGAGTTCCGGGAACTAGAGAGGAGTTGATGCGGCGACATTCAAATGCAGATCTTCCATGCCCGGGGCACTAGGCGATCGACTGTTGTTATCTATGTGTAGTGTACGCGTCATTTAATTTATTAATACTTCGTGCGTAGCTGATATGCCGGCCTAATCCGATTCAACATAAATATTTTCCAATTAAAATTTTGTCTCATAGTGATCATAAACGTCCTCTTTCAACCATACAAAATGTAACCAATTGTGTTAAGTATTGGAAAAGATAATCGAATGTAGCCGTTGACATCAACAAACATCATTCACTCATCGTTCTTTTTGTTTTAATTATATTTCACATTATATTTCAATTATACACATATAGTAATATTAAATACAAATCATCAGTTTCCCATCTCTAAAATAGTTTTTACACAATATATATTGCTACATATTGAATTTGGATGCCGCTCTACGTTCACATTCAGATCCTTCGTACCACACGACGTATTATTACGTTCGTGTTTCAGTGTGTGTGAGAGTTGAGGCCGCATCTTAGTCGTCTTTGTGGTCATCGTCGTTATATTTGCGTATAGTAAAATAGAAAATAACAAAATCAAGGGTAGAAGCCAGCGGAGAAAGAGCCAGTTTAAATTAAAATCTATACCATCCAGACAGTAAAAAATGTGATGAACGCAAGGAATTTTGGTTTCATTTTCGTTTTTTTTTTTCTTTTTTTGTTTGGAGGGATGGAGGATTTTTGCTGCTGTTGTATGGAGTGACATTCAATTCCTGGGGACATCTATTCAACTGTCGTTCGCAGCTCGCTACCGCTCGATGACTTATTGCGTTCTTCAAGGAACTTCAATCGGCGCTTCCTTAGCTCGCTAAGCTCTGAAGAGTTTTCATCGATGTCCGCATCGGAAATGGCCAGACTCACTGTTTCTGTGGCCGTCGAGGGCTCATCATCCTCGTCCGCCCCTAAATCCTCAATGGTTACCTTCTCTGCTCCAGCTACTGTGGCTACAGGCGTGGAATTGATTTGATGAGTCTCGAGCTGCGCTCTAGCTGTAGCCGATGTGCTCGGCTTGTCATAAACGGCTGGTCCAGCAGCAGCTTGCTCACGGCTTGAATTAGCCCCCGAATTCACGGGTATTTGCGGTGCGACAGAAAGTTGCAAACGCGCTGCCAAATTCTGGTACTGAGTCATCATAACTCCCGCCGAATCCAACATGAGATTAATGTTGTTCAGCAACTAAAAAGTTAAAATTTTGAAATTGAAATCGTTGAGCTTGTAGAATTCACCACAACCTACCTTCAGACGCTGCTCAATGTTCTCACGCTGGTGTCCTTCCATGGCGCGTAGTTCTTCATCGGTGAACTTGGCCAGGTCCAGGGGCATAGGCGGTGGCGGAAGAAACGGGGGCGTAAAGTAGGCAAAAGCAGTAGGTGGCATCATAAAGGGTGACATCATGGGCATGACCGGTGCCATTGGAGGTGGCACCATTGGGAGTCCACCCATGTTTGGCAGGCCATTGGGTAGCCCATCTGTAAAAGCATCAAATATCAATTTCGCTTTAAAAATATGTTACTTTCTACTTACTGGCTTCTCCGAAGATTTCCGCAAATGTAGGCGGAGGTCCATTTACCCCAGCGGCTGGGCCATTACCGCGTCCCTGGTTGGTATCGGCGGCTGGCGTCTGAGAAGTTGGAGCAGGCGCTGGTTGAGCACCACCGGCGGCAGGTGCTGGATTTCCCGCGGCAGCAGCGGCGGCATCTTCCCCAGCTCTTGGCATGGCTGTGGAATTGACGGCCGGTGTGCGCAGGATGTTAAGGCGACATGTGGGACAGGTCTGCTGGCGCTGAAACCAAGAGCGGAGGCAAGTGGTATGGAAGATGTGGCCGCAAGGCAGCTTCTTTGAGTGATTTATCATATCCTCGCGGCAGATGATGCAGATGTTGTCAGATTGGCGTAATTCCTCGGGAGTGGCGTCCGGATACAAGGTATTCATATTGCGGATGGCGCGCCGCGACATGATGACATCATTCAGTGCCTTACGGAAGTTACGTATGGTAAAGAACATGGGTCGGAATACGAACATGGGTAGGGCATAGATCTTTGCCATAATTACTACGAAAAACAGATACAGCACAACCTTAATCAGACCAATTACAAGCTCTGTATATAGCAGGAAAACTGCTTTGTTTTCCCACGGTGTGTCGGTACGCATCTCGGCAGCATGCAGGACATACTTAATGGCCGTGCTGGCGATCACGGTCAGCAAGATGGCATATTCAAAGCCAAACACTAGCTGTACACTGGGCCCGCGAACAAGGGTCGAATTGTAAGCGTGCATTAGAAGAACGTAGTCCAAGATGCCCAGCATCGTAAGGAGGCTTCCCACGCGGATGTGGAAGAGCCAACCAAGTACAGGAGAACGTTCCATCTGCGTAAATACGATTGGACATTAAAAAAGAAGTGGGCATGGAAATAGGATAATAAATGCTTACAAAATCCACACGTTCCTCCGCTAGCCAATGGAATGATTTGAGAAATAGCAACACTGTAAACAGAGCCACAAATCGCGGATTGAAGTCATCCCGGAATACAGTGAACGCCAGACAGGTCTCTGTGAGAGCATACCAAAAGCGCTCCAACAAATGCTCGAATTCAGCGGCGCGCAGTGTTCCCAAAAAAATCTGTAATACGAGCTAAGTAAATAATCGTTTTGGGAAACAGGTTTAGAATGTTGCACCTTGCGCAGTAGCTTTCCAAACATGAAGACAATCACAAAGAACTGTATGTAGATGACCTGAAAGTTCGGAAATGTTTACACTTAGATAACACCATACAACATATCTAAATACTCACCGCCATGGAGGCGTTCGACTTGGTAATGTAGACAACAGCCGGATAGAACTGCTGCTTTTGGTAGTAGGCATTTCCGATCACCGCGCTGGTCAGCGCCATGCAAACGGACGAAATGAGCAGCTGCATCGTGGCGCTGCTGGTCGCAAGGGCCACCAGCTGGCTGATGGACTCAAGGAAGATGTTAATGTTGGCCGGGTGGTACGCTTGTGCCCCCCCCGTCCGTCTACATATGCCTTGGAGAGTTCAAGTGCGGGTTCGCTTTCCAGTTTCGGGCTCTTGAGACAGCGGGCAGAACAAAATTAACTGGGGGGCAGTTTCTAGGAAACTCTCAAAATGTAGCCTATTCTCTCGATGATACTAGAATTTAGGAGAGTTTTGTAAGCCGAACAAGCTTTGTTTGCTTTGCCATCGATATTTGCTACGCTAGAAATGAAATAGCCTTTGAGTTGCGTTCGTATTCGGGCGTATTAATATTTTTATTTTTAATTAATTACACGTAGTACGTACCTACGGTTCAGAGTTGTCATTGGCAGATCCCTGACCAGAGTTGGCAGCTCTAATTTCTTGCCAGTTTTCAATAGGTACAAAATATTGGTACAAATGAAACATGTTTTGGGTGAAGAATTTGACTAAAATTATATCTCATTATTTAATTATTTATCAAAAATTATATATAGTTCCATAATTGAAGCTGTATACTGGTTATGCTGTTAAAGTAACAATGTTTTATTGATTTAAAAATTCTAGCACTTTTTGGGTACTTTAGCTACAGTTGGCAGCTCTGACGGTTTCGTGTTTTCCAACACTGAACAAGTTAAGAAAAAAAATTTTTTTTTTTTACCTTCTTTATTATTTAAAAAGAATGAAATCGTATACAATAATTTAATAAATGTAATGTATGTATATTTCCATTCCAAACTCTGTAAGAAATATGCCTAAACAGCACAAAAGTATGCAACATATACTTTTTAGTAGGAGTGTATCATCAAAACTGATAACGGTATTAAATTCCATTAAAATGATTCTCATATTCAAAATAAATTAAAATATGCTTTTATTTATGTTGATTTCAGGTTTTCAGATTTTAGATTTTATTTATGTTGATTTTAATGTTTAATAGTTAAAATAGTTGACCTTGTTTTGTGCATTAAAACAATTGTTTTTCGTAAAAATTATAGAAGCGGATTCATTAAACTTATAGCATTGGTTTACTTAACCTAAGCATGCACCAACCTTTTCCGTCTTCTCCTGATCTCTTCATTGGCTCTGCCATGGCCAACTCGTGTTGTTAAGACCTCTCCACAGCAAACCTAATTAACTCATTTAGACCCTCTCGTAAAATCATTTATATTTTCTGCTTTGCCACTTTACGCATTTGGCACAAGAGAAGCAGAAAAAAAAGAAAAATAACTTAACAAAATGAGACACACAATGGGGCATCTCCATGGCCAGAAACAAGATGAGCTGGCCGTGCAAAATCGTGGCATAATTACGGTGGCTAAATCGAGCCCCCCACCGGCACCTTCTTCGCCCCTATCCTCGATCTCTGATTGGCTATTCTCCCCCCGCTGGTTGTGCATTTGAACTTTTACTTTCGGCTCGGCTCGGCTCGAGAATGGATCCATCCTCATGCTGGCTGGCGGCTGGATCCAGTAGATGAACTGGTCAGTCCGTCTGGAGATGTTGCACAAGCCCCCGCGGATCAGCTGAGCAGGATGGAAGCTTGGTTTTGCATAAGCTATAAGTTTGGTTAGCACCCAAAGGCTAAAGTTGGCTAGCAGAATGGCCAACATGGATATACTCATGGATGTGTGTTGGTTTGGATGTCTTTTTTTGCGGAAAACAAACTTGGACTTGCATAGACACAGACACGGCAACGTCATCGACACCAGGGTACGGCAGATCCCCACCAGACTCTGGTGAAAACGTGTCGCAGCAATTTTCCATTCAACGGCAGCTTTTCCATGCACGCGGTTTCATCTTTTGAATGCACTTGTAACAATTTTTTAAAAATTAAATGAACATAGTATAACATTTTTAATAAAATATATAAAATTATACAATGAATTTCCATAAGTCAAAAATAATAAACAAATATTTATATTTTTATTTTTTCTTTTCTTAAACTGTAAACTTCAGATATGGTAAAATATACCTTATAATTTCTTTCCCATTTTCGTAGTATTATGCTTTTGCCCATTTTTATCGGCATGCATTGCACATGCACTGCATTTGCTCCACCACCTCCTCGGGCCCCACCCGCCGGCATGTCTGCTCATCTGCCCACTTGCCGGTTGGACCCACTGCATGCTCCATGGAAGTTCCTCGGCCAGTTCCCAGCGCCGATCCCGCGTCACCCGTTGCGGGTTGCGTTGGGCTGCCTGGTCTCGGCCTCCGCGCTTGACTTACATAAAGCTGGGAGCACCTCGTCGGACTCGCACTCCACAAACCCGTTTTGTCCGATTCGAGGAAACGAAAGAAGCGTCACTTTGGCCCAGGCGGAGATGTAAAGACTTCGGAGGGATTGCTGGTAGATTGGCTACTTTATGGCTAATAATTTAAAAATAAAACCCTTACTACTAGGTGGATGATCAAAAACTGATCAAATTTTAACTGGTATATGGGTCGTAAAAGTAATATTTCATAATAAATATTATTTTTTTTAATTAAATAGCAATTCTATCTTTTTTTTGTGTTCATAGTTTCAGGCACATAATATAAAGAAGTCAGAAATATCCGCTTTATATTTTCAAGTAATGTTTCTGAAAGAAATATTTCATTTAAATTAAAAAAGTATTAAGTACAAAATAATAATAATTTAATGCCCCAAAGTTGGCATTACTGATCAGTGGCTCAGCTATATGAGGTTGTGGTTTGGCTATTGCTGGCGTTGGTTTTGGGTACGAGTGCATGTACTACCAATTGCTACTACAGGGGGCTTGCTCGCCGCCCGACTCTTCTGCGTCGGCGCCTTATGTAACCTGCCACTCCGCCCGCCGCGGCGGCTTGGAGCCGGGAGTTTGTCGGTACGAGGTGGCTCTGAGCCTGCGCTCCGGGCATTAAACCAACAAACCAGCAAACCATCCAAAAATTTAGCGGACTCATCTTCATCAGCGCAGCAATTATCATTTTTGTCGTTCGAGTGGCGCGATATTCTCCCTCTGTCATCAATAGGCCGGAATGATCAGCTTTTTGTCGCGACACCAGCCTCATATTCAACTGTGAAAAATGGCCACCTCTTTATCATTAATCATGTAGGCATTTTTTATTGCACATCCCAGCTGCAGAGGCCTCCATGTCGATTAGCATGTTGCACCTGAAGCGATCCGACGATTGGGGTACCAAAAAAAGAAGGTTGTTAATGTTGCGTATACGCCATGGATATCGAAACCGAGAATACGAGAAAGGGGCTCGAAAAATCCAAAACACGTATAATTTAGTCTAAACCCTAAAACACAATAAAATCGAATTAAAATTCGCGAATCGCAGTGGCTTGTAATTTCAATTGACTTTTGAGGCGGGGGCGTTGTCCGCTTCTACAAAACATAGAAATAAAAATAAATAAATGAAACAAGGCATTGCAAAATTCAAATCGAAGACGTCTCGAACTTAATCTCGATAGCGAACGAGGCTTTGCGAATTCGATTTGAAAATTTACGCGCGTCTGCCCGTTGGCAGCTTTTTTACTTTTCGAGGGGGATTTTATTTTTGTTTCGTGTGCTTTGTTTTGCCATTGCTGGCCCAATTATAGTGTCATAACAATTACGCACGCACACTGGGGCAGTCGCCGCCAGATGCATAATGAGTTTCTTGAAAAGACTGAGAAAAAACACGAGACCCAAACCCAAAAACCGCGAAACCAAGAGCCGAAGCCGTCACTGTCCAAAAGTTGACCTAGTGGCAGACGTGTTAATGATGGATCTGTTCAGATAGGCCACGGTATATAATAAAGCGGGGCATTAAGATTGCAAAAAAAGCGACTAAAAATAGCATATAGGCCCCGGGGCAGGCATGAACCCAAAAACAATAGCAGTAAGTTTGAAATTAAAGTCGTACTCCCACGATAGGGTTAATAAAATATTCTAGTTTAAAAAAATGCAAGACACAATCCTGCTTATGAATTATTTTATTCATCAAAGATGAATTTTGTAAACCAATTTTAAATTCCAGTATAAAGTAAAACTATTTCTTTTTTTTAAACCTTTAAAAGTTTACTTTTTGAGCTTTTTGAGTATCTGGAATAAAAATGTTTAAAATCAGGTCCAACGCTTGGTGAGGAAGTCTTAATTTAATTTACAAGGATTGCCTTTCGTACGAGTATCTTAGCCCAATTTTTTTTTTAGCCCGTCTTGCATGTGACCTTTTCCTGTTACTCCAATTACATGGCTGAAAGTGAAGTCCGACAAAAAGTGAATTACGCCATCAATGGGTGAGAGACCTTCGCCGACCGTCTCTAGGGTACAGACACAGATACAGATACAAGTACAGCTACAGATACAGATACAGATACAACGAGAGTGACCACAATAAACCAAATTAACAGTTCCAGCGACAGTGGCAGCCACAGCCGATCAAAACAATTCCGAGCCACGAAAAATGATTTAGCGCACTGTCATTGAGGCAAAGCTGCTGTTTCTGTTGCCGTTGTCGGTGCTGCTGCCTCCACCACCGTGGAGTGTTAAGTGTTGACTTTCATCTCATCGCTGCCTCCCGCCCCTCAAGACCCAAAGCCCTCGAAAGCCAGCAAAGAGCCAAAACTCCAATTGCAGATCGTGCCCCAACGCAGGGAAGCACGCAACAACGCAACGCAGGCCAAGCAAAACACCCAAGTCCAAGTCCTTCACTTTGGAGCGTGAAGGTTTCCGATGCTCAGAGGCGCCCTTAGTGCACTCTAAAAAAAGAATATATATTTCAAAAATAATTTCTAATCCAAAAACAACATAAAATTTAATAATAAATTAAACAAATGTTCCTGAAAGTTTAAGGATTTATTTGTTCAAATGTATTTGTTTTTTCCAGTTATTGCTTCTAATTTAGTCGAAATTATGAATTAATATGAATGTATGTTATGAATTTATTATTATTATTTTCTTCTCTGTAAGCGTAACTGCCAGTTTTGGAACTGCAATTGGAAAACAACTCCGCGAAAGTGTGTGTGCTGGGATGTAAATAAACCTCATTTACTCCAATTTACTGCCAGTCGGATTCAGTTTCATTTTCTGTCGATTGTGGTCGTCTTCCCTTTCATTGTGTATATTTTTTATTTAATGACACCTTTCCAGCCATATAGCCACAGGTGCTGTTCAGGTGAAGAGCCGATCGAAATCCGCTGACATAATGGGCACAGCATGGCTCCCGGGCGGGACTTCTTTCACTTTGGCCAGAATAGGGGCAGATCTCTGGTTTCTGGTCAGTTCTTTCGAGGTCAGAAGGTCTTATGCAACCGCAAATTGTGACTCCCTTGGTGACTCATGTCCTTCCTTCTTGCCAGTTGCGAATGTGAATTCCATTTAAATTGGCAGTTTAATTTTAACCCTGAAATAAGCAGTTTTTATATTAAAAGAAAAAAACAATAATTAGTACTGAAATTTCTGCATTTAAGGAGGCTTCTTTATGGTATCTGATGTCTGATCTGATTATTTATAAGGAACTAAGAACATTTTTGTAAACTAAATACTACTATTATACTACTACTATTTTGTATAGTTTAGTAAATAGTTTAGTAAATTTTTGATAATGGGATACGATTTTAAATACATTATTCATGATATATGAGTTTGTTTTTATATTTTTATCAATATAAAGTGAAAAAGTATTAAGTTCTTCATTATTTTAAAGTCATCAACTTGGCATAATTGGCCTATCTGATTTAATTTGATAAACTCGTCGTCTCAAAGGTGTTAAAAATTAATATGCTTTTCACATTCGTTTGCATATTAAAATTTAATTTCGTTACTTGGGAAACCGTAATTATACGCCCCCTACGTACTAGAGCCCTACTGCTCCACTTCGAGATCATGGGTAGTATTTTGCGAGCCGCCTTCGCCCGCCTCCTGCCTTCCCTGACGTCTGCCTGTTTTTCCCAGCCCATTTCGTAATCTTCGTGCCCCATGTGACGCGCCGGGCTGAGCTGATGTTGATGAATGTACCATAGCTGGGCCCGGGCTGCGATTTACCCACAATTGAAAATGCAACTGCAACGTTGGGCAACGGGAAATGCGAAACGCGAAATCCAAAATGCAGTTTCGTCATGCCAGCGAAAAGGAACCATCCCTCATGGCCAAAACAAATATATATATGCAGTCTATATGTCTGTGGATTGGGAAACCTATGATTGTCCTGGGCTGTCCAAAATCTTTTTCGGATAAGTTCATTTTTTTTTTTTGGTTTTACCTTTGAAATCAATCGCGATGGTGGCGGTGGGAAAATTGACTTCCTGGTCCATGTCGCGAATCGAAGGAAAGTGCCAAAGAAAATTTCAAATACCAAAATCGTTAGCGACATTTTATTTTTTTTCGGCCTTTTCTTTTAGTTTTTCTTTTTTTGTTTTTGGTTTTAGTTTTGTCTTCTTCTTTTTGTGTTTTTCATTTGGAAATTTTTGTTTTATTGTGAGAAGCGAAGAAAAAACAAATGCAAGTCGCCTCGAAACAAGTTGAAGACGAAGTTTTGGCCATAATGATGTTGTTTTGGGCCCGAATGTACCCGAAGACCAGCACACCGCGCGGGTATAAAGAGTGGCTCTGCTGGCCAGGGAGATGCATTCAGTCGCTGGTTCCCCACTCGAAAGCAACCACATTCACTACTCCACTCTACTCTACTCAACTTTCCCCCCAAACAACACTCTCACACACAACTCGTCGCTATGAACTCCTTCTCAGTGGTAAGTGCTGATCCAAAAATCGGATAGGATTAAATATAAATTGCTGGCCAGAGGATCACCAAAGAAAAGGACATTTTTGGATATTAAATCGGATTTAAAAGCAACTCCTTGTTGAAAAGTTGGAAAGGAATTCCGATTTTTACACAACTTGAGAGTTTTTAAAGATTTTATTTGATCATAAGGCATTCGGAATTCGCAATACTTTTTGGTTTTTTCAAAAACGATAAGCAAAAAGTAGTTGAAGCCACTGCTTCCAAAATTATTCCAGAATTCTCAATAATTTTTTTTGTTTAAATGTAAATTAAAAACTTTGAATTATGGCTCTTACATCTATCTAAATTAAATAATAAATTTCATTTACAGTTCTTAGTGTTCGCTCTGGCCGCCTTGGCTGCGGCTGAGCCGCCATCTGGCTACAACTATCCCCGCGGAGGAGGCGGTGGCGGCGGATTCGGAGGCGGCTTCGGCGGCGGATTCGGTGGCGGCTCCTCCTTCGGAGGCGGCGGCGGTGGTGGTGGCGGTGGCTACCAGGCCGTCAGCGGAGGATTCCAGACCTCAGAGGGCCAGAACGTGGACCCCCAGCTGCTGGAGCAGGTGCGTCAGATCCTGCTGAACGAGGAGAGCAAGCAGGGAGGCGGCGGTGGAGGTGGCGGCGGCGGCGGCGGTGGATACCCCAGCGGACCCTCGTCCAGCTACGGACCCCCATCCACCAGCTACGGAGCCCCCGGAATCGGAGGTGGCGGCCGTGTGGTCGGCATTGATCTGGAGGGAGTCCGCCAGGCCATCCAGGTGGCCCAGTTCGCCCAGCAGAGCACCCAGGCCGGCGGTGGTGGCGGTGGATACCCCAGCGCCCCCTCGGGATCCTACGGTGCCCCGTCCAGGCCCAGCGGCAGCTACGGAGCGCCCTTCTAGATCCACAAAACAGGTCTCACATCCGCTAGAATCAAACACACTTTGCTGCCAAAAATGAACACCGACGAAGAAAGAACATAAAAATGGACGCAACCGACAGAAAACAAAGGACGACGACAACACTAACCAATCCCGAGAGCAATTTGGGTATCCTGGACCTAGAAACGAGAGATCCGGAGTGAACTTATGTGATGTGATCGTTTCTCCTCTCAACATCCCATCCAAAACTCAGCGACTGTAAACCCAAAATCACTCCAAACTCCACCAACCTCTCCCCCCAAGAAAACCATACTCTGTCTCGAATTTCGGCTCGTACCCTCAATGCAAATTCGAATCGAATTCGGGTAATTCGTTTTTGGATTCTTTTTGTAATCTTTGTAAATAGTTTTCTCCACACTACACACAAATACAAGAACAAACCGAAAACGAAAGCCACAACACACAGAAACCACAACATCCACATGGAAAAAAAACACCCCAGACAGTGTTATAACGCATTATTAGCTCGTAAGTGTTTTTATTTTATATGAAACAAACAAAGAAACAACAAAAAAATATGAAAATAATAAAAAAAATAGTAAATTTTGTCACCGTTAAATGATTCTATTGTTTTTACTTACCATTCGGGTTCATAAGAAGAAGAGGGTTACTTGTAACTTGTAATATTTTATGTGTGATCTAATGACCCAAATTTCTTATTGTTTACCTCTAAAATACTCGACAATCGCCTAATGACAATCCGCCATCAGGTGTCTGAGACCCATTCCAATTAAACGAGTTCGTAGCACTCCAAAAATCGAGTTGTCACTTGGCCTTATGTGAGTTTATTAAATACCAACTCAAGCATCTTCAAAAATCCTTTCACTTTTCAACATCGATGATGTGGTAGCAGTAACCCCCAACCCCTACACAGAAAGAAAACAAGTGACTTCTATGGCATACCATTTTTAAAGTCTCTTTCAGTGAGTCTCTTGTTTAAAAGAGGATATTTATTTGTCGGTCTAAAGGAGCTTTAATTACTTACATTATATTCACATTATCTTAGTATAAAACATAAATCAATTCAAATAATTATCCAATATCAAAAAAGCAATTAAAACTTTATTTCCCAGTGCTCAGAGCTAACTCTCATCATCAATGACTGTCGTGCAAGTGCCCGAAATGGATGACGATGATGAAGATGGAGATGAAAATGGGGATGGTGGACTGGAGCCGGAGGGGTGCTCATTACGCCGAGATTGCGACAGATGCTGTTGCAGATTCAACATACCTTCGGGTCAGGGGTGAGGGCTGCAGGGGAATGATGAGCCGACGGACATCTCAGCTGTGGCCACCGTTGCAGCTCCACGTTGGAAGTTGGAGCTGAAGCTGCAGCCACTTAACCAACATTCGGCATCATTAACATTACCCATTGCCCAATTGAATGCGTGCCGAAGTAGCCATCCATGTGGCCACATTTGGAGGTGCACCCGAATAGACTAAGATGCTCCATCGGAAAGATTACAGCATGGCGACCACCGCAAACTCATCATAGATTGTGGTAGTACTGTTTGAAATATATCATTTATATAATGATTTACAATGTTATGTTTTTATAAAAAAATAGTAAAACAATCATAAAGAGCACATTTCGAAGTTAAATTGGGTAAATTTATTAAAAATTTGGTTAAAGTCATAAGCCCCTAAAGAAATAAGTTCACTACAATGATTTTCAATAAAGTTTGGCGAGTTATTAAATTTAAATTTGATTTGATTTGATTATAAAAGATTGTTTCGGTTTATCCTATGTTCCTACATGAGAATTGATCGAGAGTCCCCTTTAGGGAACTACTAAAATTAACCTAAATTAACCTTTGAACTTTCAGTTGTTTTCAAAATAATAGGAGTGCCCATTACGAATGTGAAAATCGGTGAAAAAACTATGTCAATACGAATTAAATTTTTTTAATTTATTTTTTTTAACAAATATGACTTGTATTAAAGAAATTAAAACTAAAAAAAAGTTACTTCACTAAATACGTATTTAAAAAAATATATAAAAAAGGGAATAACACCCAATATGGGTTTCTCAAAATAATAGGAGTGTTCAAGTAAATTCTCTCAGAACTTATAAAAATAATATGTTACGATAAACTATGGTTATATAATATATATGGTGATTTAATGTTAAATGTAATAAAAAAAAACTATAATTAATACTTCGTATTAATTACCAATACATATATTTCTAGAAACCTTTACTATAAAAATCCTTAATTTTGTAAAATGCTTAGTTAAAACGATATGTTTGGGTAAACTTTGTGGCCCATCAAATTTTAGATAGCATTTTTAATTAAAGTATGCATGTACGTGTATAGAATCCTAATAATTATCAAGATTTCGCTTCATGATGAAATAAATAATTTTATAGTAGCAAAGACTAAAAACAGATCCCTTTGATATGCATAAAGTAATATAAAATAATTATGAAAAACTGAAATGTCATTGCCAGGAGATTCCCTAGATAACTAAACGCTTTGCGTTGCAAGACATACAGATCCTAGGAGATAGCAGCGGCCAATTCAGATAAAGTCTGGGTGTGCCCTAAATAATTATTAGATAAGGGGGCGATAAAGTGCCGTCTTAGAAATTAATATAAAAATTTAAACGGTAGCACGCTGCTCTCATTCGCGATTCTCCGCCGCAGCAGCCGGAAAGTGGAAAACTCGTGGACCGTAGAAGATTCTCCCAGAAATGACGTCCTCTTTAAACGCATCCTTACTGGCCACTGTGGCTACTTCGATTCCGGAATCCCAGTTCATATTTAACTCCACACACTACTTTGTACTGGCCCTGATGCTGAGCATCTCGGCCGCAATTGGAGTATACTTTGGATTCTTTGCCAAGGGGGAGGACACCACCGAGGAGTATCTGATGGGTGGCAAGCGGATGAAGACCATTCCCATTGCCATTTCCCTGGTGGCCAGTCAACTATCGGCCATATCCATAATGACTATTCCGGCGGAGATGTACGCCTACGGAATAAATTGGGTTTTCAACGTAGTCTGTATGTTGTTTGTGGTGCCGATTTTAAACTACGTGGTGATCCCAGTTTTCTACAACAATAACATTACCAACTGCTACGAGGTTAGCTGATGAAAAGTATTTTTCACCTAGAATATTCTATTATAATTTATGTTCTATATTTTTAGTATCTGGAGATGCGATTTAGCCGTAAAGTTCGGGGCCTGCAGACGTTTATATTCATTGCGACTTTATTTTTCATGCTGCCCATTTTTATTTTTGTTCCTTCGTTGGCATTTTCCCAAGGTAATTTAAAGTTAACTCTACATGCTCTTTATAATTTATATTTATAAAGAGTATATATATAAAAATATAACATAATATATAATATTATTTTGCATTTTCAGTTACTGGATTCAATGTTCATATCATAAACATAATTGTCTGCGGCATCTGTGTTTTCTATACAATGTTTGTAAGTACCTGAAAGGTTTTATAAAAAAAGAAATATTGTCTTTAATTATTATAATTTATATTCCTGTTCAGGGAGGCATAAAGGCCGTGGTATGGACGGATGTTATTCAAGCCGCTATAATGGTAATCTCTGTGATTTTGGTGGGAGTTTTGGGTGCCCATCGAGTTGGTGGCCTCTCCGAAGTTCTTCGGATTGCTGGAGAGGGTGGCCGCTTGGATGTAAAGTGAGATTTGGCACATATTTCATTGAGAACTTTTTTGAACTTTCTTGCATTTCAGCTATAATTTTGATTTGTCAACACGAGCCACCTTCTGGAATATTTTTTCTTCAGCCACAATTCTCTGGGCGGGAAATGCTGGACTAAATCAAAGCTGTGTCCAGCGAATCGTGTCTCTTCCTTCGTTGTCCCATGCCAGAAGGTCAGTTGGTTATCTTTTAATTGTCCAGTAACTAAAATATTTTATTTTTAGATCCTTGGTCATCTTTGGATTCGGCTTCATTGTCATTATGTTCTTCAATTGCTTTACGGGCATCGTGATGTATTCCCGTTTCCACGACTGTGATCCCATCGCAATTGGGCAAGTGTCCAAACTGGACAAAATGGTTCCCTATTTCGTACAGGACACAGTGGGACACATCTGGGGCATGCCGGGTGTCTTTATATCCTGCGTGTTCAGTGCTGCTCTGAGCACTCTCTCCGCCAGCATTAATTCCCTCGGCGGGGTGGTGTACTTTGATTACATAAAGCCACATATCAACCACACCGAGCACAAGGCCAACGTGATCATGAAAATCTTTGTGCTCATCGCGGGAATCCACTGTGTATTTGGCGGCATGGTGGTTGACAAGTTCAGTTCCATCTTCCAGGTAGTCTACTCCATTGTTGGAGTTAGCTTCGGAGCCAACTGTGGGGTGTTCCTGCTGGGCATGTTGATTCCCAAGGCTCATGAAAAGGTAATTTTGATTAAATTTAATATTCGTAAAAACTTGAAATAATTTTTACATCTGGATTAGGCTGCCCTGAGTGGAGTAGCGGCCAGTATAGCCTCCATCCTCTCCATCGTAATTCTCAGCTGGGGACGTAACCAGTATGATCCTATAAGCCAAAGCACCGAGGGATGTCCAGCTAACATGCTGAATACAACGTTCTCGGCGGATTCGATCCTTCATACTCAGAAGGAACAGGAGTCTAGCATCCTAGATCTCTCCTTCAATTGGTACGTGGCCGTGGGATTTCTCATCACTTGGCTAGTGGCCCTTCCTCTCAGTTTTATCCTCAAGGAAAAATCGGATGCTAAACGGAATCCCAAGCTGCTTTCGCCGGTGATTCGTCCATTTGTCAACTATGAGCTGACTCAAATGGAGGAGCCTCGCGAAATAAAACTGGAAATTTTAGAAAAGAATTATGGATAAAAATTTAAATTAGACCTGAATATATTAATACAATCGATTAAATGTAGTATATAAATATAATTATTATTAAAACAAAATTGATTTGATTGATGATTTGGCGAAATTGGACGGAGTAGGACAGTGACGACGATATCAATAAGTCAACAACTCAGGAGACTAGCGGATGACAATGAAAACAATGAATGAGAGGAGTCCGTATAGTTTGCGGATCACGTAATCTCGGCTAAGCCGGGGCAATGTCAGGAGTTCTTATCGGACTTCAAAACGGCGAGAGCTGCGAGTCCGGAGGAGAATTGACAGTGGGGTCTTAAGATCCTAGCAGATAATGGATAATAGCCTGTCATCCAGATAAGATTTCGGGCGTGAGAGCGCCGTCAATAGATAATATTTAGAGGCGGTAATCCCGGAGATATATTCGCGTGCAATAACAGGTATGTATATATAAAGGCTGAAAGACCGTAGAATCGCTCTTAGTAGTTATTCTCCGCCGACGGAGCCTCGACCGGAAAGTGATTGTGAATGTGAAAGTGGACTGTGCTTAAATCCTTGACTCGTGAAACGCGCTAATCCCTAGAGGATCCTTGCGAAAATGGCATCCCTTTCGAATACCTCCTTACTGGCGGCCAATGCCACCGTTGTTCCGGATTCCCAGTTCATATTCAATTCCACGGATTACGTTGTTTTTTCTCTGATGCTGAGCATCTCCGCCGCGATTGGAGTGTACTTTGGATTCTTTGCAAAGGGCGCGGACACCACCGAGGAGTATCTGATGGGTGGCAAGCGGATGAAGACCATTCCCATTGCCATTTCGCTGGTGGCCAGCCAACTGTCCGCCATCTCCATAATGACCATTCCGGCGGAGATGTACGCCTACGGAGTAAACTGGTTCTTCAACGTGGTTTGCATGCTGGTTGTGGTGCCGCTGCTGAACTACGTGGTTATACCCGTTTTCTACAACAACAACATCACCAACTGCCTCGAGGTAACCTATCGGAAATGGATTTTACTCGGAATATTTTGGTCATAACTATATTGCGAATTTGTAGTACCTGGAGATGAGATTCAACCGGAAGGTGCGCGTTCTGATGACTTTCATCTTCATCTCGACCATGTTCTTTATGCTGCCCATCTTCATATTCCTGCCTTCATTGGCCTTTTCGCAGGGTACGTTTTAGATTAGATTATCTGTATCTATATATATCTATTGTATATATCTGTATATATTTTTAGTCACTGGATACAATGTACACATTATAAATACGGTTGTGTGTGGAATCTGTGTCTTTTATACCATGTTTGTAAGTACAATAAATGGAGGAAAGTACAAAGAGATTACATTTCTGATTACCTAAAATTGCAATCTTCTATAGGGCGGCATCAAGGCCGTTGTCTGGACGGACGTCATTCAAGCAGCCATCATGATGTTCTCCGTGATTTTGGTGGGAGTGATGGGCGCTATTCGAGTGGGTGGCTTTTCCGAGGTCTTTCGAATTGCTGGGGAAGGAGGTCGCCTGGATGTGAAGTATTCTACCCTCTAATTTTCTTTTAATTCAAAGCTCATTGTATATGATTTTTGTAGCTTCAACTTCGATCCGACCACAAGGTCTACCATTTGGAATATCTTCACTTCTGCCACCCTCATGTGGTCAGGATACGTCGGCTTGAATCAGAGTTGCGTTCAGAGAATTGTATCCCTGCCCTCGCTGGGACATGCCAGAAGGTACATTGCTTTAATTGTTATTAGTTATTGTTTCCACTAACCATTTTTATTCCTAGATCGCTTTTCCTCTTTGGAATGGGATTTATTATCATCATGTTCTTCAACTGCTTCACTGGCGTTGTCATGTACGCTCGATTCCACGCCTGCGATCCTATGGAAGCCGGCCATGTTTCGAAAGTGGATAAAATGGTTCCCTACTTCGTGCAGGACACTGTGGGACACTTGTCGGGCATGCCGGGTGTCTTTATATCCTGCGTGTTCAGTGCGGCTCTGAGCACTCTCTCCGCCAGCATTAATTCCCTCGGCGGAGTGGTGTACTTCGATTACATCAAGCCACATATCAACCACACCGAGCACAAGGCCAATGTGATCATGAAACTCTTTGTACTTTTCGCTGGAACCTACTGCATCTTTGGAGGCATGGCGGTGGAGAAATTCACGTCCATTCTCCAGGTGATACTCGATTGGTGGCGTCAGCTTTGGCGCCAACTGTGCCGTCTTCTTCTTGGGCATGCTCGTCCCCAAAGCTCATGGAAAGGTAAGGTTACATTCCTCTTATTTTTCTATAAGTATTTTGATTAAAATTGTATTATTGTTCAGGCTGCTCTAAGTGGAGTACTTGCCAGTATTGCGTGCATGGCCTCCGTCGTAATCTTCAGCTGGGGTCGCAACCACTACGAACCATTGCCCAAGTCCACAGATGGATGTCCTGCTGGCCTATTTAATGAAACACTGTCGACGCAATCGTCTTTACTGCTAAGCTCAACGGCAGAGACGCCGTTAAAGGATGAGGGATTCAGCATTTTAGACCTATCCTTCAACTGGTATGTGGTCGTGGGCTTCATCATCACCTGGCTAGTGGCCCTACCCCTAAGCTATGTACTGAAGGATAGATCCAAGCTGGACCCCAAGCTCCTCTCCCCAGTAATCCATCCATTTGTTGGCTACCAACCTGCGCAACTGGAGGAGCCCTACGAACTAAAATTGGAGAAACCCGAAAAGGCCTGAGGATGGAAAGGAGACCAGGGGGCTATTAACCATAAGATATGCTTTATAAGCATTGTGGGTGGTATAAAGATATTTCTAAGATACGACAGTCTTACCTCTGTAAATGAAATTAAAAACAATTACATGGTATAAAGTAAAACAAAGTCTAAAAATTTATTTTAAAAATATTTAAATTTTATAATGTCTTCTAGAAATAAAATGCAATTAAAATGAACATAAAAGCCATCAGTTTCAACGAATTACCACTGAAAATAATACGCGGTTCTATCCAGAAAAACCTGAAGTGTACTAGACTGATGATCAGACAGATTGGTGCTGTCTGCAGAGATCTTGGAAATCATCTTATCTATATAATAATTAAAAAAGTGCAAACACTATTAGCCACAATCTAGTTGCGTCAAGATAGACGAACTAAAAACTTTATTGTCCGATCTAAAAAATAAGCAGAGATGCTCTGATATGAAACATCAGAGACAGAATCGTATATTGAAAAACTGGCTAAAAAAAAATAATAAATTCCTATCTCTGACATTGGCAAATATTTGGACCGTAATCAGTGTTAAGATCTTTCCACACTCCGGCGAGAGATCGTATAAATGTTGCCACGCCCCCAGGAACGAACCCTAGAACTCGGAGCTATTTACCTGTGTCCAAAAATGGTAAATTATCGAAAAACAAACACTGAAAATGGAAAGTTTCAACAGAAGCGAGAAAAGCAAATAGACATTTTCGAAGAAATAACACCATGTGATGGATGATCCGACATTTGGGCATGATTATAATATAACGCCAAAAAAGCCACCGGAAGAACAATGCAATGAGGTCTCCACTTTGGCTGTCACCGTGAGTGATTCAAAAAATCGTACAAGTTTTTGGGCACACGGCTAAAATAAATTATTTTAATACTATAAGATATGTTAGATCCAGCAGATTACTTTCCGGATTAATGAAATTAACTTTTTACGGACTTTAAACCTTTTTTTAAAACAGAAACTTAACCCTTTGCAGCGACATGGAAAATCATTATTTATTTAATACAAATTAATAGTTTATGGATAATATATACTTTTTGAGATTTTTCAAATTTAATTTACAATATTTATATTATTATTATTTAAAATTAACGAAAATGGCCTTGATGGTATTGCCCAATTTTTAACTATCATAAGATATGGGATATATCAATATCCGAAATCCAGAAAAAACATTTATATTATTGTCTGTTTGGAAACTTATTTCCATATATTTTTAAACATCATGAAGAAAATGATTAAGTTTTGTAAACTAAATGTACTAAATGTATCTGTTGAGCTATTAATAGTTTTTAATAGCAACCGAATAACTATGCGCGTTTCAAATTATAGTTTCAATATATTTATTTTGGGCTCAATTTAACCCTAATACAAGCGGCTCCAATAAACTCCAAATCACAACAAAACGCCAAAACAAGAGCTTGCGCAGAAGCTCAACTAAAGCTCCCCAAAGCGCATACGCTACAAATGCCAATAAAGCGCATGCGAAACTGGGGACAAAACAGAGACGAAACATGCTGATAACAACAGCTGCAGCTTAGCATATTATAATTATTTTAGATGAATTCTTTGGTGGCTGCTTGGCCCAACAGTATCTAATACATATTTGGTAAATAATTATTTTTATATGATCTGTATCCAAATACAGAAATACCAGTAATCGTATTCTAACTCTTTTTTTTAACCTTTCAAATTTACAAAGCTAGAAAGTGTATAAATCAAGTCGCCTATCTTTTAGTTAAATGTTTCCATACAAAGTTGGTTTAGCAAACCTAGTTATACGGAGTTATAGTTCAAGTTCCTCGTCTAGCAGCCATATAGTATCCCCCCAGCCCCTTATGAAACTGTGGGCCATGTGGGGGCGCGAGAACCAGAGGCCAGGTAAACAAATAATACAATATAAGAGCGGCATGCAGGACAGATAAGTGAAGCGCTAAGCCCACGGGTGATATACGGGGGCAACACCAAGTTCAGATAAGGAGGCGCCTCCGAGGAGAGGCGCAGTGATATTTAAGTACAAACCAGGCCAGGGTGGCCTTAAGTGTTAGCCCAGCATCCGTGCCATATGCACACGCCAAGGAAGAATTTGTGAAAAATTATTATCGTAAAATCCCTGCAAGGATGTCCACTGCCGCCACAATGGCCACCGCCGCTGCGGCCACATCGCAGGATCTAAGATTCGCTATCACGGACTATGTGGTTTTTATTGTGATGCTGTGTGCCTCGGCGGGAATAGGCGTCTACTTTGGATTCTTCTCCAAGTCCAAGAACACCACCGAGGAGTATCTGCGCGGCGGAAAAAAGATGCAGACCCTGCCCATTGCCATATCTTTGGTGGCCAGGTGAGAATATCCATTTGCAAGTGGATTTTACCAGATTCCGTCATTCCTTATCTTTATCATTCAATTGTAAAAAAGATTTACGTCAACCGTGTTCTTAGAATAACTCAAGGATTTCCTCAAATAGTCATAACGATGGTTACGTAACAAAATAGAAACTAATTCATAATTAATAATGCTTTTTTATATCTTACAGTCAGTTGTCTGGCATTGCCATTATGTCCATTCCCGCCGAGAGCTATACCTACGGATTTAATTACTTATTTGTGGTCCTATCTATGGTGGTTGTGGTTCCCATTTTAATCTATATTATAGTGCCTGTATTCTACGAAAATAATGTCTCCAATTGCTATGAGGTTAGTATGCCCTCTGTATAAGAGATTATTTATTTACTAATATATATTTTTTAATTTGCAGTACCTGGAAATGAGATTTAATAAGCGTACTCGCCAATTAGTGACAGCCACCTTTGTGATGAACTCATTTTTGATGTTACCTGTTTACATGTTTATACCATCTTTAGCCTTTTCCCAGGGTAAGTGGGTTTTTATACACTCTTTCCTAACATTTTTAGTCAAAACTTGCTTTTTAGTGACCGGCATTAACATCCATCTGATCAACATAATGGTCTCCTCCATTTGCATCTTCTACACCATGTTGGGTGGGATCAAGGCGGTGGTATGGACCGATGTGGTCCAGGGCAGCATTATGCTACTTTCCGTTGTATCCGTGGGAGTGTTGGGCACGATCCGTACTGGAGGTGTCTCCACCGTTATAGATTACGCCTCCCAAGGCGGCAGGCTCAACTTTGAGTAAGATTTTTACTCATTATTTGAGTGGATTTATATTTATAAAAAGATTACGTTCTTTAGCTTCCGTTTGGATCCACGTATCCGTATGACGTTCTGGAGTGCCACCATGGGAGGCATCTTCATGTGGACAGGTCATATTGGACTGAATCAAAGTTGTGTCCAACGAATTGTTTCACTGCCATCGTATTTCCATGCCAAGAAGTATGTATTCTATACACATATACTTCTGAACTCTTAGTAATTACTAATCTATTAAACTATTATTTGAAGGTCGCTGATTATTGCTGGCATTGGTTTTCTTATCATCTGTTTACTGAACACAGTATCGGGTATTATTATGTTCGCGAGGTACTTCGGATGCGATCCCCTCTTGGCCGGTGTAAGTATTACTTTAATATTAATTTTCAAAATATACTCATTCTATTTTAATCCTGATAGCTGGTCAGCAAACCGGATAAAATGATGCCCTTCTTTGTCCAGGACATCATGGGTCATCTGGCAGGAATGCCTGGAATTTTCATCTCCTGCGTCTTCAGCGCTGCCCTGAGTTCCCTGTCGGCTACCCTCAACTCTCTGGCCGGAGTGATGTACTTCGATTATATCAAGCCCTGGATCAAGCACACAGAGGCCAAAGCCAACTGGTCCATGAAGATCATAGTGGTGGTGATGGGTGGCTACTGCATCCTCGGAGGCTTCATGGTGCAGAACTTCAACTCCATCCTGCAGACGGTGGTCACCATTACGGGCATCAACACGGGAGCTGTTGTGGGGGTGTTCCTTCTGGGAATGTTTGTGCCGCGATGCAATTCCAAGACAGCTGTGACCAGTATTATTTTCAGCGTAATCGCTATGGTGTGGATCATTGTCAACGGCCAGATAAACTTCAAGACCGGGCTCATCAAGTACGACGTATTGCCAAACAGTTTAGACCAGTGCGAAGCCCGTGGACTGGACATTATTTCAGCCGTCATGTAAGTGCTGAAAGTTTTTTAAATAAATTTTATATCTAACCTGAATATTTTCCTTAGAAACCACACCGACTTTACACCAGTCACAGCAAAGCCCCCGTCAGGACTACCAGTCACCACTGCCTTTGACAGCAACAGGGACTTCTCGCTCTACGACATCTCATTCTACTGGTACAAAGTACTAGGAACCTTTCTGATTTTCTTCTGGGCCGTGCCCATGAGTTATATCTGGCGACCGGATGAAACCGAGAAACAGAATCCCAAGCTATACTCGCCGTTTGTGAGAAAGTACCTGACCCATCCAAAGGCAGGACAGGAACAGGAGGAAGTTCCCCTGCGAGGGACACAAGTCAACGAAATCCCAGATCTCCGGATAGATCCCAATGGAAAATAAACAGAAGCTGGACTCGAACACTAATTTCTTGTATTAATTTTAATGGAAGGCTGAAATATAACAGGAGTATTAATTTAACAAATTAACCTAAAGTTTTTTTTTACTGTTGCAGAGGGGGTACTATTCTTTATGTATTAGTAATAGTACTTTAATTTGAAGCGAGAAGTTTATCAGAATTTAGAAAGAAACAAAAAAAATATGCAGAAAAACTATGCCCAAAGAATAGGCTCGATGATTTCAATTGAAAATGATAGAAGCGATCAACGAATCGACAGGGCAGTCGCTTAAAGATTCCTTTTTAAAGAAGATAATCCTACCCTTAACTTAAAAAGATTGTATCATACACATATCAATTATAATCTATGCAAACGATCGAAATCATATAACTTAAATAGCATCCAACGGATGCCCTAAAATGTAGGCAGCAGTATTTTTCTTTATATCTGATCTCTTCTATCTGATAATTCAGATTGCCAAACAAAGTTTATTTAACATTTAAGAATACTTTTGGAATATAAGATACGACTCAAGAATGTAAGAGCAAAAATTAATCCCCAACTGTGATGCGAAATTAACCTTAAAATTCCTCTTGATTTATGGATTTCGAGATATTGTTCGCACTTTCTTGGTGGCCATTTTCCTGACCTCGAGGTGAGTGTACCGGGAGCCAATTTGATTAAATTATCGTGTCGTCACCACCAATCCCAGGCAACGGCAGGCAGACACCCGCCACAGGCCCATAAAGATTATTCCCCATAGCGATAATATCCATTTCCAGCGCATCTATCTATTTGCCTACTACGTCTGTCCATTTAATCTATCTTATCAAAATGAGCCCGCAAGTTCGTAAATCCATAAACCTGAGGTGCGCTTACATGAATTGGCATTTTGGCCCAAACCTTGTGAAATTAATCAAATCATGTTCGAGCCCCCTTTTTTGCGGAAATCATTAACAGAACCTAGTGATAATATTTAATTAAAAGTATATTAATGCTCCGGGTAGCGTTGTGGGTGCATTGTTCCTCTCTACGGATAAAATCTTCCATGATCCTGACCGTTCCAGTTCTTATCTATGTGGTAGTGGTGGTGTTTTAAGAAAAATATGTATTCTACTGCTCCAAAGGTAGTGGAAAAATTCCTAATGAGTCAGCTTTAATTTGGGGAGCTTTATGTTAATACTGATAAAAAAATACGTGAATTATGTAGAGAAGCAGAAATTATATTTGATGAATTAAAATGATATTTTAAGGATTTTTACAGGAATATATAAAAAATAATTAACCAAAAGGACTACTTTAAGTAATGGTAAGTTTATTCTATAGTCTATAAATTTCAAAACAGAATTAAAGTGCTGTATAATTTGTTAATTGTTGAAAATGTTAACCGAAATAACCAATAAAATATCGTATAATCCTACCTATAGCACCTTTCGTCACCGTATCCAAGTTGAACGTCCCAGAGGGCAACTGAAGGTCCAACTTCAATTTGTATTATTTTTAGACTCGCAGATGCGTACGACAACCGTATAACTCTGAGATCCCCGTTTATGACTTTTATTATCAACGTCAGAAGACAGAAGATAAAAAAACGATTCAAAAGAAACTTTAATTGGAAAAGGAGTTCTCCCACTTCAGATGATAGATGAAGATCATCACACTCGTTGTAAAAAATACTATGAGTCGAAGGTATACGCCCACTTTAGAGGATGAAAATTAGATGGACTATTGAAATTTCAGATGAAACTGGTTAAGTTAGTCTCTTCCTCTGTGTTCTGTAAGACAGATAAGGAGCACTCCTGATTTACGAGGTGGCTGCTCCATTTACGACTCACCTAGACAGGTGCAGATATCGTCACAAGATAACGTGGAGATCGCTACTTAAGACGAGGTGTTCCACACCGAGCTTCACAAGTGTGCTCCCAGCATCCGGACGTGCAACTACCGCTTTTCCGTTTTTTTAGTTTTTTACGGAGTCTAGAATCCGGAAAGGATATTTCAAGGATGGCGAGCACAGCCAGCGTCTTGGCAAGTACGGTAGCCACTGCCGCAGCGGAGACCATTGAGGATCTGCGGTTCAGCATTACGGATTATGTGGTTTTCACCATAATGCTGAGTGCCTCTGCGGGAATAGGAGTTTACTTTGGTTTCTTCTCGAAGGCCAAGAACACCACCGAGGAGTATCTGCAGGGTGGCAAAAAGATGCCCACTTTTCCGGTGGCCGTTTCCCTAGTCTCGAGGTGAGTCTTCTGTCATTTTTCGATAAATTTCCATGTCGTCACTAAAGATAAAGATACAACCTGCCCATCTGGTAGTCCATCTTATCTATCCAGTAAAACCAGCACACGCCAGTTAGTGAGTCCATAAACCAGGAGACTCAGCTTAGTTGTCACATTCCTATTTAACCTTTTCAAGTGTATTTAACATCGAGCCCCCTTTTCAGAGGCAAAATAATAATATTTGTCCATCATATTTCAGCCAGCTTTCCGGAGTAGCCATGATGTCCATTCCGGCGGATAGTTACGCATTCGGATTTAACATCATATTTGTGATGCTTGCTATGATCTTCGCCATACCCATCCTAGTCTATGTAATTGTTCCTGTTTTTTATGAAAATGGAGTTTCCAACTGCTACGAGGTAAGTGTAACAGGGTATATCTTAGACTTTAACTGACTTTTTTAAATGATTCCAGTACCTTGAAATGCGATTCAACAAGCGCACCCGCCAACTGGTGACCATCACCTTCGTCTTGAACCAATTCCTGATGCTGCCCGTTTATATGTTCGTCCCTGCACTGGCATTCTCCCAAGGTATAATGAAAATTGATTTTAATCACACGGATCGGAGTGGCAAAATTAAAATTCATTTTCATTTGCAGTCACGGGATACAATGTTCACCTCATCAATACGGTGGCCTGCTCGGTTTGTGTCTTCTATACGATGCTGGGCGGGATTAAGGCCGTCGTTTGGACAGATGTGGTTCAAGGTGCTGTTATGCTGATCTCCGTGATTTTAGTGGCCATTCTGGGTACCATAAACACTGGTGGCTTAGGCACTGTCCTTGAAAATGCCTCCGCTGGTGGACGTCTTGATTTCAAGTAAGTTTATTAAAATTAAATAATACATGAGGTAATTATTTCACTTCTTGGTTAGCTTCTCGCTGGATCCCCGCCTGCGAATCACTTTCTGGAGTGGCACTTTCAGTGGCCTGCTTATGTGGACGGGCAAAGTGGGGTTGGATCAATGCTGTGTCCAGAGAATCGTGTCGCTGCCTTCGTACAACCACGCCAAAAGGTTAGCAATGGACTAAGGTGCCTCGAGAATTTCCTAACACTTCGTATCTTTATTGCAGATGCCTGGTTATGGCTGGAATTGGCTTCCTGCTTATTATGACTTTCACCTGCTTTGCGGGCATCATCATGTTTGCCTACTATTACGGGTGCGATCCCATTCAGGCCGGGGTAAGACACTTATCAAATACTTATCTCAATTTTGAAGAGCTCGTTAAGACTGACAAGTAGTAGAATTAACTAGTAACGCAGTTACATCTTCATGACTTTTATGGAACTAAGGTTAAAGTCCTCAAACTATACTAACACCCGCGGGTTTATTTTCAGCTGGTCAGTAAACCCGACAAGCTGATGCCTTTCTTCATCCAGGACATCATGGGCCATCTCATGGGCATGCCTGGTGTATTCATCTCCTGCGTATTCAGCGCCTCCCTCAGCTCCCTCTCCGCCAATCTGAACTCATTCGCCGGAGTGGTGTACTTTGATTACGTAAAGCCCCACATCAGGCACACAGACGCCCGGGCAAATGGCATCATGAAGATGGTGATCGTGGTGATGGGTGTCTATTGCGTTGGCGCCGGATTAGTGGTGCAGAACTTCAACTCCATCATCCAGACCATGTGGACAATAACGGGCATCAATACGGGAGCTGTTGTCGGAGTATTCCTGCTCGGAATGTTTGTGCCGCGCTGCAATGCCAAGGTAGCGGTAACAGGCATCGCCTTCAGTGTCCTGACCATGTTGTGGATCATCTTCAACGGACAGCTGAACTTCAAGGAGGGGCTCATCCGTTACGATACACTGCCAAATGGTCTGGACAAGTGCGAAGCCCGTAACTTCCAGGTCATCTTGCGAGCTATGTAAGTAAAAATTTCATTACAAAGGTTTGCAATTGGATTATTTATTTAATGTCATTCGCAGAAACAACAACCTCACCCAGGTTGTGACCACTCCTGTCCCGTCACTAGATGCGCCCAAAGCTGTAACCACGGCTTTTAGCAGTGACCGTGATTTCTCCATCTACGACATCTCCTTCTACTGGTACAAAGTGCTGGGTGCCATTCTGGTATTTGGCTGGGCCATTCCCATGAGCTATGTGTGGCCCACGAGCAAGGACGAGAAGCAGAACCCCAAACTGTATTCACCTTTTGTCAGGAACTTACTAAACCAACCGGGTCCGACCCTTGAACTGGAGGAGCTGCCCCTCAAGGCACCTCTGCCCGAAGACGAAAACAAGAATAAGCCGAACGGCATAGAGATCGATGCCTAAGAATCATCACATTTGTAAAATACATTTCATTAGAATAGAATAGACTTAGGAATAATCCTTATATAGAAATAAAGAGCTCCAAGAGCCTATGAGAATCTAAATAAAAAGTCCAATCCATTATTTATGAAGCAAAAAAAAAAGACAAACACTTTTGGGTTCTCTTGTATTTTTTTAAGATTTATTTACAAAAGAATATTTAAATGAAGAATGCCTTATACAGAAGAAAAGCTACATACAAAAACGGTCTGACTGATCATTTCAGTTGCAACAGCTTCCAAAACTAATTTACGCTTTTGCTGTATTTATATATATTTTATATTATACGAATTTGTGTGTTTCTCCTTTAAATTTTTCATTGAAAAAGTTTGCGCTTTAGTCTAGCATGTATTTACGAATTCAGTTAGGAGTAACCGCCTGGAAGGACATTTTAGCTAGAACAACAAATTCCAATGAGCTCATCCGTAATTACCGATTGCAAATCGGATCCTGGTTATACGTTAAAACTAAATGCTTCAAATAAAACATGTTTGAAATACAAAAATATATTCAAAAAGGGTGTAAGGTAAGGTATGCATAAAGACGTATCCTTAATAGCCGCGGAGCTTTCATATTGCATTACGATGGGTATAAATCTTTCCGCTTTTTAGTTTTTTTAGTTTACTTATTTTGTTTTTGAGTTTTGTCCAATTGCGTTTAAGAATTAGAGATATTAGTGTCTTACAATTTAAAAACATCTATTTTACATACATTCCGACAATGTATAATTTGTTTGATTCCGATTTGATTAATTATACACATACTTTTTATATTTAGATGCAATTTCACAATCTGTCTGCTGTGTATATTTCGGGAAAAGGGGCGGGTGGGATGGGTGGGTGTGTGTGTGTGTTAATAATCGAAACTACTCTATTCTGTTTTGAATGTCTGTTTAGTTGACGCGCACAGTGCAACATTGAAAGTCCAGCATCGATTGCGGCCTATGTCGTCCCTCGTGTCAACCAAAAACCGGAAGACACGGACTATCATCAAATTGAAGTTATTATTGAGTACGAAATAAAGTAGTCAATTGTAAAAAAAATCATAACAGTATGTGGGTGTTGGATTAAAGACGGGGGGAACTCTTAAATATTTGCGTATCGTTAGCCACATCCTCACCGACCCGGCGGGCGAGCTGAAGATATTTTTGTACACATCCTCAAACGCATTACAGTTGTTGGTTGTCCATCGGTGGATCGGTCGGCCTAGTTACAGACCTTTGGCGCTGCGTTCTCTGCCACTTCGGCCGAACTGTTGACGATCTTGGGCTCTCCTATAATAGAGTAATGCATTAATAACATAGATCTAGTGGTTTATTCGGCTCTCATACCATTAACATTGGGTTCTTTCACTTCACTTATGATCGTCGCTTCCTTCAGGGGACTTTCCGCAACTACAGCACTGGCATCATCTGCCACCGTTACTACGGGCTTGCTGACATCATTAATGGCGGGGGCGGCTGGAACCTCAGCGGCAATAGGCGTGGCATTCTCATCCGTTGTACTTTCAGGTTCCTTGGACTCGGCCACGGAAGTCTCGACAACCTTGGGCTCTTCACTGCTATCCGCTTCCTTGATCTCGGCAGCGGGTGGGCTCACTTCCTTGGGCTCCGCCGATTCGACTGTGCTCTCGGCTTCCTTGGTTTCTACAGCGGGCACTTCTGGCACAACTTCCTTGGCCTCTGTGGCCACCTCATCCACCTTTTCACTGGCATCTGTGGACTCCGCCGCGACAGCCGACTCGGTCACTGGTTCAGCAACAGCTTCCTCTGTAGCTGGCGTGTCCACTTGGGCGGTGTCCGAACTACCCTTTGAACTCGCATCCACTTCCATGGGTTCTGGAGTGGGCTCCTTAGCAGGTTCCACTGGGTCTTTAGGCTTTTCCGCAACAGGTACGACCGGTTCTGCCTTCTCCTCCGTTTTTTCTTCAACCACTGCAGGTGCGTCGGCAGGTTCAGAAGGTGTAGCAGCGGGAGACTCCTCGTCCACGTCCATGGCGGCGGGTTCGGAATCTACAGCAGCAGGAGTGTCTTTCGCAGCACCGTTCTCTGCAGCATCGTTGGTTTTCGGCGCGTCTTCCGCCTTCGCAACCTCAGCCTCAGCTTTTTCTGGCTCTTCGGTGCTTTGTTTGGCTTCATCAATGTGGTTTTGCTTCTCCTCTGCCACCGCTGGTAACTCTCCAACAGCATCCGGTTGATCAGCGGCTGTTGTGGCATCTGTTTCCTTGGTTTCCTTGATCTCCTCCACCTTGTCTACCTTTTCAACCTCCTCAACCACTGCTTTTTCTTCTTTAGCCGGCACTTCAGCTTTTTTCACCTCTTTCTTTTCCTTTTTGGCTGGTGTCTGAAAAGATTGTTTACTCTTTAGTTGAAACAAATTCAAAGAAATCAGTGGTGTATTTACCTTTGCCTTTGCTGGTGTTTGTACCTTCTCCGGCTCCGGCTCAGGCTCCTCGGCGCCCACGTCCAGCTTGCGTGCCCCGCGACCCTTCCCGCCGCCACCACTAGCCTTGGTAGTCGATGCCGGTGAGGTGCGTGCTTTCTTGCTTGGTGGCGGCGTCACTGTATCGGCGGCCCGTGTCGGAGTCCCGCGAGTACTGGATCGCGTGCGCCGTCCGCCCTCGAGCTCTAAACTGCCACCCATTGTTCGTACCAGCTCCTCGCTTTCCCGCTGTGCCCGCTCAATGAACGACCGGCGTTTGGGAGTGCGCTTCTGCAAAAATAAAAATTATATTAAAATTTAGTTTCAAGAGTATTGGAAAAAAAAATAATGCAGTTTAATTAACTAATTTTAAATCTAGTAGGGGGTTTCTAAAGTACAGTTATTACAAAAAAAAAAATATATTTTTTAAAGTTTAATCTATACATCAAGTTATTAAACCCATATTTAATTTTACCTCATAAAACTCTCACTTGACGTCCGCCATAGCCAATACGCACTGTATTCCTGCTTCCGTCCCTCTCCAACACACTTTCCCGATTCAACTTTTATCCCAATTTCCAGACGTAAACAATTGTGAACTAACACAAAGCTGTTACAGCCTATTTAATCCAAGTAAACCCTAACTGAACCCGCACTAATTACTGTCGATCGGAAGAGCTGCTGCTGGGTCTATCAATAGTCAGCATCTAAAAATTTTAAATCGAATTTGGAGCGCAACGTATACATATGTAGCATACACACACACACACAGAGGCTGTAACAAAAAAAAAAAAAAACAAAAAGCAAACGCAAACACAGTGTTTGTGCCAGTGTATGACAAAGTACAGCAAACAACAAAAAGTCGAAAAGAGAACAAGCAAAAATAAAAACAAACGAGACGCGGCAGCGGCAACGGCAGCGGCAAAACGTAAGCCCAAAAGAGAAACCCCGATTGCCTCTTTATTCGAGCGAGTAATACACACGTATACAGACACACACACACACACGACCATGGCTTCAGGGGGGGAAGTTGGAAATGGACATGAAAAAGCGCGCGCACACGAGGGTGGCGCGGAAATGGAAAAAAATAAACGTAAATAGAAAACTGGCGATAAAACAAAATTGGATATGCACTAAAATTGTACTCCATATGCAGGCAGAAAATTGTATGGGGCATTTTGGAAAAACACCGCAGACAATTCAGCCTGTATAGTTAGGCTTGTGTGGGTTATCGCTGTGCTGTTAATTGTCACTAAATATGTACGCTACTTACGGGTGTTTTTTTCTCATCCAATGACGTTGGAGTCTCCTCTGCGGACGCCGGCACGGCCTCCGGCTTTTGATCTATGCTTGCCTCCGACATTTTTCGGTTGCAGTTGCTAATTATGCTGGTCCACTGATTGCGAAATATCTGAATTTAAAAAGCTATCGACTGGCGCTGGCGAGTTTATTCCACTCTGCGTTCCACGCTTCGCTCCTCTCCACGCACACAATTACAGGTAACTCGACACACACGCCACGCAGGGCATACCGTGAACGCGCAACTTTTACAAATGCCGTTTGCGAGCACTTGCCTTAAAAGGTACCGGTTTTTTTTAGTTGCTTGAGAGGGGCAATACACTTAGTCGAGTATTGCTTATTTTTATTGGCGTTAGTAGGCTTGATTTTCGCAGTTTTTTCTTGTTTCTTTATCGCGCCTGGCCGTTGGTAAACGTAACTCAACTGCTTCTTCCTATGTAGTGCTGCGCAATGCCGTTTGTGGCGGTGCGGCCTTTTTGTCAGTGCTGGTAACGTCCTGTGAGCGTTCGCTGTGAATGGTAGTGTGTAAAATTGGACAATCCCTAATATTAAATATTATATTTTTAACGTTATTTGTTAATGTTAAGAAGAATATATTTTTTAATTTTCTTTATAAGTTGGGGCGAATTTTCTCCCTTAAGTCTATCGACTCTTGAAGACCCATCTCAAAATCAGTGCTGGAAAACGTCAGCACAAGGTTCCCACGCGGCTTTGTAAATTTACTTTATTTACAAAGTACATTCATTGCTCAGATTCAAAATGGTCTCCCAAGAGCAGATTCGAGCCATTGGAGGAGTCCTGAATAATAAGGAGAGACCCCTTAAGGAACGTTTCCGAGCCCTATTCACCCTCAAGAACATTGGAGGAGGAACGGCTATCGAGGCAATAAGCAAAGCTTTTGACGATGATTCGGCTCTGCTTAAACACGAATTGGCGTACTGTTTGGGCCAAATGCAGGACACCCAGGCCCTCGACATACTCACCAAAGTGCTAAAGGACACTAACCAAGAGCCAATGGTGCGACACGAGGCGGCAGAGGCCATGGGAGCCATTGGACACCCAGATGTGCTGCCCATTCTGGAGGAGTACAAAAAGGATCCTGTTGTGGAAGTGGCCGAGACATGTGCGATTGCTCTTGATCGTGTGCGTTGGCTTCAGAGCGGTCAGAAGGTGGATGACAACAATCCGTATGCCTCCGTTGACCCTTCGCCTCCAACTTCAGGAGAAAAAACAGTTGCTGAACTGAAAGCCATTTATTTGGATGCCAAGCAGAGCTTATTCGATCGCTACAGAGCTATGTTTAGCTTAAGGAACCTGCGTACCGAGGAGAGCGTTCTTGCTCTAGCTGAGGGATTGAAGGACTCGTCTGCCCTCTTCCGCCATGAGGTGGCTTTTGTACTTGGACAACTACAGGAACCCTGCAGCATTCCCTATCTGCAGGAGAACCTCGAAGACCGTTTGGAGAACGAAATGGTGCGTCATGAGTGCGCGGAAGCTTTGGGAGCCATTGCCACCGAGGACTGCATTCAGATCCTCAATCGTTACGCGGAGGACGACAAGCGAGTGGTCAAGGAAAGTTGCATCATCGCCTTGGACATGTGCGAATATGAGAACAGTCCTGAGTTCCAGTACGCTGATGGGTTGACGAAATTGGATGGGACGAAATGATTCACATAGAGCATTTGCATATTTAAACTGTATATATTATTTGTAAATTCTTGTTTTTGTCACGTAGTTTGATAACGCTGATCTAATCTAATCGGCATATAAAAGAGATCGGACCGTGACTGCAGGTACTTTTTATTCTGGTGTTTAAGTCGGGATATTAAAACTAATATTTTTTTTATTATCAACGGATAAAATGTCAATATATAGTATGTATGAAATTAATTATATATTAAATAAAGGGCAAACCACTTGATCCACTACGATATCGAAAACCCGCCATAAATTGAATCTTTGTAGTGAATACCGAGGCGGCAATATTTCAAATTAACGTCTTGCAACGGTTCACTTAATTTCGGGTTTTTTGAGAGGTGGTGGCTACCCTATCTCTGAGTCACAGGCGGCCTTTGTAAAAACAACAAATCGCAAGAATCTCTACCGGCTGTTCGCTTTTCCATAAAATACCTGTGATTCATACTATATACTCCCCTGTTGGGCATAATTAACTTTAGTCGAGATATCAATAGACAAGCAGAAGCACAGAAATGGCCGACCCACGTATTCGCCAATTGACAATTAAGACAGGAGTCGTCAAACGCTTAGCCAAGGAGAAGACCGTCTATGAAAAGGAGGTCCGCACGGAGAGATCCCGTTTAGAAAAGTTCAGGAATGATGGAGCTGACGAACATGTGCTGCGCAAGCAGGAGGAGGTCATTATGGAATGCGAGATGATGGTTCCAGACTCAAAGAAAAGGTATTTCACAGAAAAACAATATGTTTAAAACAAGGTTAACGTCTTTTCAATGACATTGCAGACTCATAAGGGAGTTCGAGACATTGAAGAAGTTTCTGGAAGACGAGGAGGATCTCAAAGAAACGGAGGCTTACACCAAGGCCGCGGAAGTTATAAGTGATGCCAAAACTGTCCTAGGATTGTAAATTCAACCGACAGCCGCACATTCCCTCTTATAGCATTTAAACCCAATTAATTTTGTACCTCATTTCGTGCCCCACCAGCTGCGGGACAGTCTTAAATTTCAAGTATTTGATACAATCTTTAAAATATAAAATCTTAATCCTTAAAATCTTTGTGTTGAATTTTAAAAATAAAAAAACTAACCAAAACACAACCAGCTGTGTCCTAAATCGTTTTCACAACACTGGTCATAAGAAATGGCAACAATTAGGAAGAAAGGACCGAAATTAAGCGAAATTAAAGAGAGTATAACGAATATTCTTGATAATTTAGCTCAACTAGAGGACCTTAGTAATGCCAAACCATCGGATTTTGATTTGGGACAGGCGGAAGAGCTACAGCGACGCACGACAACCCTGTTGGATGCACTTGACCAAGTAGATGCCCGTAAAGTAGCCGGCATAACAAAACATAAAAAACGCCGGCATCGCTTGGGGAAACAAAGAAACAAGAAACGGAGATTGAAAGCCAAAAAATCAGAAGATGTGAAGATTATAGATCCAATTAAAATCGAACCTGGCACTGCTCCCAGCAATAACAAACCGGCTGAACATATTTACCTGAAAAAGCGACAGGATGCAGCTTCCATTTTACAGACCTTTGATCTTCTCGAGAAATTGTGTGAATCCCGAGGCGGGGACACGGTCGCCTTGAGCCAGAAACTATCCCGCATGCGAAACGTATGGAAACAAGTTGAAAATGAATGCGAAAGTGACAACATCCATAGTTCTAAGAAGGAATCCAGCATAGAAGCCCAATGGGACATGGTATTATTTGGAGCAGGTATCCAACAGGGCAGAGAAAACAAGAATACATTCCTGAAGAATCGGTAAGGTTATATTTAACATTTCAAAGTAAATAATGTTAAGTACTTGGATTTTTTAGAACCATATGGGACTCTTATATAAGCCAAAGGAAAGGAGCGTCCTGTATACCCCGTGGATGGGTGCTACCGCCGGCAAATCCTACGCATCCGTGGATGCAATACAAAACTGATTCAAAGGCGAATATCAAAGTAGAAAATCTAGACACACATATCAAAATTAAAACCGAACCTCCGGAAAACTAACAAAAATAAGTGCCGGGTTTTTGTTTCTGGTCTAATAAATGACTTAATAATTGTATGTTGTGAATGTATTTTTAAAATCCAACATACATACATATATGTAGCTGCCGATGCAAGGTACAGATGTAGACGGCCTCGTAAAAGCAAAGGTCTTGGAGGGGGTAAGAAGCTACTTCCCGGATCGATTTTCAGAGTCCTCCATGTTTACTATACCCGTTACATAAGTAATAACTAAAAACCATTATTTTTCTCTCTAATAAGTATATGTATGTGTGTTGTGGAATTTTATTTCTTTTGAAGAATCTCTGTATTTAAATTAGGCTGAGAGACTGAGTAATGCGAACTCTATGCATTTATTCGTAGACCCAGTTGGTGGCAGCTGGAGTCCAGCTGACCAGCTCCTTCTCAGTGAACCACAGAGCGATCTCCTTCTCGGCAGACTCGACGGCGTCGGATCCGTGGATGATGTTGCGTCCGACCTGGATGCAGAAGTCGCCACGGATGGTACCAGGCAGAGAGTCGGCGGGGTTGGTGGCACCGAGCATCTGGCGGCCGGTCTTGACCACATTCAGACCCTCCCAAACCATGGGGACGACTGGGCCGGAGTTCATGTAGTTGACCAATCCGGGGAAGAAGGGGCGGCTGGACAGATCAGCATAGTGCTTCTCCAGCAGCTCCTTGGAGGCCTGTAGTGATTACAAAATAAAAACGGGTTGCAATGTTATCTCTTAATTGCTTCTATGACCTCCACAAGACACATGTCAAATCTGATGACGCCTGCACCGCCATTTGAGGTTAGATCCGAAGATAACCTCTCGTGCACCGGTGTCCGCTATTGATTTTATCTTAATCGAATTAGTTGCTTACCCAGGTGAACTTCAGGGCGACCAGTTTGAAGCCCTTCTGCTCGAAGCGCTCGATGATCTTGCCGACGAGTCCACGCTGGACGCCGTCAGGCTTGACCATGATGAAAGTACGCTCCTTGTTGGCCATCGCTACGGAAATAATGGAGAAGAGTGCCAAGATGGTGCCTAACATTTGCAAGCCAGGGGTGGACGATGTTTAAAAATAAGTGTTACCATTTTTCGGCAATTCACGTTAGTTGGCAGCACTAATTAATCTTTTGCACGTCATGGGTAACACTTTTCACAGCCAGGGCTACCAATTTGAGCTTTTTTTTGGCAGAATTCTGTCATTTTTTAAATGATTTTCAAAATGTTTGGATAAAATGTATAAAATAATGGAACATGCAGGCACCAACTATTTAAAATTTTGGTTTAATTTTATATTCGAATGAAAACTAAGTTTTTTTAATACTCTATAATTTAGAACGTCAGCTTATTAAAGTTCCTTATTAAATCATAATTCCATAATTTTATATTAGTTAAAAAATGTTTACTTTAAATATGAAGTCCCTCTGTTCGAAACGATCGATAACCAAGGGTGAAAAATGTTTCAGAATTTTAGTCAATTTCAAAAGTGAATTTAAAGTTTAGGTATTAAATTTGATTACTCCAAAAAAACATAAACTAGGTGTATAAATGTAAAAAAAAAAATGCACTAAAATAAATATTTTAAGTTTAGCACTATCTAGCGTTAGATTAGCTGCTAGCTAATGCGAAAACTGAATTATGTTATTTAATCAGACTAAAAAAATTATTTTAAATTTAAAATAAAGTATAGCCCTTTAAATATCTCTGATTTTTTTAAAACAATTTTTAAGTATTTTTCCAAATATCTTGTTATAAAAGGCGATAAAAATCCCATAGTTTGCTGTATAATTTGTAAAAAATGGAAACAGTCATAGGATTGTTTAAAATCTTTGCATAAAACTTAGTATTCCTTCCGCATTAAATAACAAAAAAATAAAAGAGTTTTGTGTATTTTGTATTTTACGGTTAAGCTTCCTTTATTTTTCTCATCATTTAAAAGATCTTTGTATTAAGCAACATGTTCTGTATCCATGAGTTGTTCTGGTGTCGGTTACAATTGTTTACGATTCATATAAATTCAGATTGTGAAAATGTAACGTGTTTATGACGGTTATGGGGCAATGACAAGTGGTTAACGTATGTATGTGATGTGTGGTATGAGTGGCATGCAAATGCAAAATGAGGCTGGATCGAACATTTTAAAAATGTTTTCAAAAACCGCATGATTATGTGTGTAATTGTTGATTTTTTTTAATACTTCTTAAGCATTTGTCTTTTGGTTTCAAGAGAAATTTTGAATTCATCGCGAATGTAGTCTTTTTTTTTTTGTTTATTTTCATATATTTTAAGGGAGAGTAGTGTATGGGCATGGTTTAAAACTAAATTCGGAAATTACATCGTGTAATAGATTTTAAATCGAATGCCTCGACCTGACTTATCAAAAAAGTATAAAAAGTGTTTAAAATCCATTCGAGACTGGTGGATGATCACGACAGGATGTGTGTGTGTGTTGTGGCTGCTAATCAAGTGTAAAGTTAGTTAGATGAGTATATTATATATAATATCGAAGGGGCAGGCGGCTACAGCACGGACTGTGCTCCAGCGAACGCTAATCCTGTCGACAATTCCCACGACATTGCCTGCCTGGGTTTCCTGCGGAAGGACTTGCGATGGCGATACAAGTTAAGATAGATGCAGTAGACTACCAGAGAGAAGGCGGCGACTAAAACTGATCCTGGGAGGAGCTGGACAGATTCCGGCTGTATTCTACCGCCCTTAACTTCGCTAATTGTATATTTGGTTATTATGTATCGTAGTATCTGCTCGATTGTGTATAATATCTGTATCTGCCGGCAGCAGTTAATAGTAGTAATTGGTGTATTAGTTGCCAGAGAGCAGGGGTTTGCTTTTGATCGTCGAGTGGATATTATAAATTTGACATGTGTGAGTACAACTTGCTGTTCCTGTTGCTGTTGCTGTTTCTGTTGCTGCTGGGATCGGGTGGTGTTGATGGTTATGTTGCCATTGCTGTTGCTGTTGCTGTTGCTTAAGTTCTGCTGGCACCCTAGTTATTTCTTCTTCTGTGCCTTCTCAGCGGCTTTTGTTACCTTGCCCGAGGTAGTCTCTTTAAAGTTAACAGACTTGATAACGCCAACGGCCACGGTCTGACGCATGTCGCGCACAGCGAAGCGTCCCAGCGGTGGGAACTCCTGGAAGCTCTCGACGCACAGCGGCTTACTCGGCACCAACAGGATAATGGCCGCGTCGCCCGACTTGATGGCCTTCGGCTCCGTCTCGGTGGTCTTGCCGGTACGACGGTCGCACTTCTCCTTGATCTCGGCAAACTTGCAGGCAATGTGAGCCGTGTGGCAATCCAAGACCGGAGTATAGCCATTGGCAATCTGGCCAGGATGGTTCAGCACAATAACCTACGACGTAAATAAATAAAACGTAATTATTTTATTATTTTAGTTCTCTGGTCAAAAGGGAAAGACCCACCTGAGCAGTAAAATCAGCAGCCCCCCGTGGTGGATTGTTCTTGGAATCTCCGGCCACATAGCCGCGGCGCAGTTCCTTAACCGAGACGTTCTTGACGTTGAAGCCGACATTGTCGCCGGGCATTGCCTCGGTTAGAGCCTCATGATGCATCTCGACCGACTTCACCTCGGTGACCAGGTTGACCGGAGCAAAGTTGACCACCATGCCTGTATTGGAAGCAAGAGGTTATATTTAGGTAAGTAAGTTTATCCCCCTTCAAGATAATCGACGTATATCGACGAAAATAAGCCAATTCCTTTGTGTGGTGTAGGCTGCCTATTCAACCGAATGGCTTTGTGGTGGGAGTGTTCCGCTCTCGTGTCGGAGACGTTCGTTTAATAATGCATACATGCGCAAGGACTCGTCGAGCGAGCCTCGGTTGGAGACGACACCCACTCACCACTCACCACTGACTGTCACCCACCGGCGACCCAAATTCAAAGGGATACATGAATGAAATAATCGAAGGAGCACCCCCAACCCACACGAAAGAAAATAGCCTGGCCTGACTTACCTGGCTTCAGGATGCCAGTCTCCACTCGGCCAACGGGTACCGTTCCAATACCGCCAATCTTGTAGACATCCTGCAGGGGCAGGCGCAGCGGCTTGTCGGTGGGGCGCTGTGGCGGCAAGATCGCGTCCAGCGCATCGATCAGGCACTTGCCCTCGGCCTTGCCCTCCTTGCGCTCCACGGTCCAGCCCTTGAACCAGGGCATCTTCTCGGAGGCCTCCAGCATGTTGTCGCCGTGCCAGCCGGAAATCGGAACGAAGGCGACCGAAGCCGGGTTGTAGCCAATCTTCTTGATGTAGGAGGACACTTCCTTCTTGATTTCCTCATAGCGGGCCTCGCTGTAGGGCGGCTCGGTCGAGTCCATCTTGTTGACGCCGACAATCAGCTGCTTCACACCCAGCGTGAAGGCCAGCAGAGCGTGCTCTCGGGTCTGGCCGTTCTTGGAGATGCCGGCCTCGAACTCACCGGTGCCGGCGGCGACAATCAGCACCGCACAATCGGCCTGCGAGGTGCCGGTGATCATGTTCTTGATGAAATCCCTGTGGCCGGGGGCATCGATGATGGTCACATAGTATTTGGCCGTCTCGAACTTCCATAGGGCAATGTCGATGGTGATGCCGCGCTCACGCTCGGCCTTCAGCTTGTCGAGCACCCAGGCATACTTGAACGAGCCCTTGCCCATCTCCTGGGCCTCCTTCTCGAACTTCTCGATCGTACGCTTGTCGATGCCACCGCATTTGTAGATCAAGTGGCCGGTGGTGGTCGACTTTCCGGAGTCCACATGGCCAATGACCACAATGTTGATATGGATCTTCTCCTTTCCCATCTTTAACTGCCGCGATTAGGTTGTTCTCAACAAGAGATTTATATTTTCAGTGAATTCTAAAAGGGGGCAAAGGTAAAAGGGTGTAGATTCGTTCAATATTTCAAATGAAAATTTAAAGGGAGCAGTTGTATGTGTGACGTACAAGTGTATGCTGTGGGTGTGGGTGGTCATGTCATTGTGGTGTACACACCAAATCCATTTTATATACATCGATGGACATGCATATATGTATAGAAAGTATACACCCCAAAAATATACATTATTAAGTAATATATTAACTTTTTAGTACTAATTTCTTCAAGTATATTGTCTTATAATTGTATATAAAATATGAGTAATTTTTTTAATTATTTTTATGCCGGTAAAAAGCTTGATTTCCCCCCTTTCATGTCGCTTAAATTATGGAGTAAAGACTCACCTGTTTTTTAGGATTCTCTAAAAGCTGAACGAGCTGATTTTCTATCAAAAACCTCACAAGTCCACTAGACGCAATCACCTGCAATGTGAAAGGGTTTCAAAGAAAAAAAATGAAAATTACACCCACAGAATTGATTTTCTTAATGCTGAGCCCGTACTCTAGACCCGGACAATGAGAAAGTCGGCTGAAGACTACCAGTCTCCGGTATATCTCCGGTTTTTGGTTGCCCTGCACCGGCCGAAAAATCAATATACGACGAGCCCCAGACGGGAAACGAACAGAACGCGCACAGTCACCGGCACAGTCCGCGAATCGGAGAAAATGCACTCTCCGGGCAGAGACGATTAACCCCACAAGCCCGGGGAAATGCGGAAAACATTGTGTCAGTCCAGGAGGGAGAGTGCTGCCGGCCGGCTTCCCACAAGAGATTAAATCTTTTCCCACAAAAAGTACGTGCAATTTTTTTTTAATTAGAGATTTTTAATATTTTTATGAAGGCAGTTATGCTAAAAATGGCCAAGTCTGGCTTAATATCAGATGGGATTAGATGGGATAGCACTTGCAATTTTGTGAAGAAATGGTGAAAGAATCAATGGAATGATGACGCCTTGAAAGCACCAGAACCAGCATCGGCATGCGCCAGAAAATTCGCGATTCCAAAGGGTGAAAACTGCAAAACACTCACACACACACACACACAGAGAGACCCAAAAGAGCAGGACAAGGAGAACAGACAGGAGAGCCCAATGTGTAGAAATGGCCGCGTACTGCACTGGGGGGGCTCTTCTGCATCAACGGGAGGAAATGAGAGGCAAGAGAAAGCCTCACACACACAGCCGAAGGGCGTAGTGATTTATTTTTTACCCCAGTGACAAATTTTACTTGCAGAATTTTCCCCGCATGTTATTTTTAAATCTCTGCTTGCATCGAAGTGCAAATTGAAAGAAAAGACTCATGTACAATGTGTAAAAATACTTTGGCAGGCAAATCGCTCATGTGTACATGAAAAAATAAAAAAAAAAACACCAAAATCTGACAGGGGATCTGCACAGCATGTGTGCAATAATCTTAATATTTTTAAGCAAAAATTCCAATAAAGTTGTACGCAAGAGCGTGGGAAAGGAAGCAACATGAATAATCAAGTCCACTCTCATGGAAGCACTCGCACACATGTATGCACTTTTTGCACGCCGCCATTTTGAAATTTTCCGCCGCGTTCCTAAAGTTGTTTAATTTACCCGAAACTGGAGGCTCCCCGAGACACACAGGAGCTCCGATTTCTGAAATTGTGGCTTACATGTGTCCACTTACGCAGTGGAGGCCAATATTTTCACTTGTCTATTATGCAAAACCTCATGAGACACCGGCCGGCATTGCAATTGCACTCACACAGCCTCACACCAAACAGCCGCGTTCAGTTTCGCAATAAAATTCGAATTTCACTTTTCTACGAAAGGAAAATGTCCCTAAATGAGGCAAAATACTTGCTGGTTTACTATTTCCTTACTAATTATCACTTGGAAAATCAATCGATGGCTTTAATTATTTTTTTTAGAATTTTGCAGGAGCCTTTCGGGGGAATTGGTAGGAGCTTGCGTCCACTTACCTGGAAACCAGAAACGGAAAAGACCGAAAAAAGGCGGAAAAGCTAAAGTGTTGCAAGCTAGCGGTCGTGAAATGCACTTCGTGAAAAAGCACGAATCAGTGTTGCAAAAATGTTAATTAACATTTAGACTGTTATGCGAATCAGTCTGTTCTGCAAAATGGCAAACTAAAATTTAATGTATAATTTCCGGTCCTTTCTTTCTATTAATTGGAAAATTCTTTATAATTTTATTATATAAAAAAATTATGATTACCTAGTAAAATTATTAATTGTATTTATATCCTTTACCTTTTTTTCAAACATAATAGAGTTGCCATTTTCAAGCGAAAATTCGCGCGCCAATTTCATGAATTCCTTTACAATAAATTATCGAATAATTTTTATTTTCCTAATTTTAATTTTAAATTTAAATCGAATTCTCATAAATATATTCCAATAACAAAATTACGACTGAAAATTTAAGTATTTAATGGTTTGATTTTTTTACCAACATCAAAAATAAAAATAAGCCTTTATTTTGTTTTTTCATGGAGGATTTATTTGAAAAACTAAAATTTGGCTTAACTTTGGGTTCATTGGCTTAAAAATTTGTATTCAGAAGTAAGTTCAAGTAGCTCCTGCAGATCCTGTAGTACCAAACCATCCGGATCTACATTAAAAATTGCTAAACGTATATTAATAGCTTATAAAAACTATTCTGTGGGGAAATGTAGAATAAGAGGTAGTTCCCCTATCTTGACTAGCCAAGATTGACTAGTGCCCAGGTTGACTAGCCAAGATTTAAAGAACCAGTACAGTTCACATCATCATCATTAAAATAAAATCAAATCTTTTGATCTTAGAATTACAATTTTTTTATTAAAGGCATTTAATAAAATCTATTCCTTATACTTAGTGTTTGAATATGAATCAAACTCAAATGACATATACGATTAAATATTTATTTCCATTCACTGTCCGACTCATACTCCTCCCAGTTTGGCTTCACACCTTTAGGCAGTTTGTTTTGCTCCAAATATACGTTAAACTGCTCCGGAATGGCCATAAATCTGCGAATCTTAAGCCGGAACTGTCGCCAGGTCGATTGATTGTAGTTGCGACGATCCGTGACCATAGCTTTGTAGTTGAATTTGTGTTTGTTGAGGAAGTAAGTGAGCTCCTTAACGACACCCTTGGGTAGTCTGAAAATATACAGGATTGGTTAGCCAAGTTTTATGGAAGTACGAAACCTGCTTACCTAAACTCCGGGTCAGCCCGTTCGCTGGCCAGTTGCTCCAGCTCCTGGACTACGTGTCCGCGCTTGGGTCCCTCTTCCACAGGTGCCTTCTTGATGCCTAGAGCCCTTAGCTCGTCCTCGTCCAGTTCTTCCTCGACGAACCCATTCACAATTTTGGCCGCGTGCAGACGATTCTGTCTGTAGCTTGGAATCGCAATGGTCTTATTAGGGTCCTTGGCCAAGCCCATTTCATTAAAGTTGGTGCCGACACGTTGGCCCTCTTCCCACATTTTCTTAAGTTTGGGGCTGAAATATTGAGAAGATTTAGTTAGCAATAGACTATGAGTATAATTCTTACAAGAATTTAAATTAAACTTATTAATATTATTTAACTAAATGAACAGGAATAAGAACTTGTTTAGTTTTTTGGTCCTGACTCCCCAAAACTAGTTTCCTTGTTAAGTTGCAAAACTTACTCCTTTATTTTGCCAGTGGAACTGCGAGTTTTGTTGAGTGTCTTGCGGTTAACACTGTACCGGTAGCGCTTACGAGCATGGTTCTTGCGAATCTTCATTGTTAAACTATAAAATTACTTTTTCGAAAACTGCAAAAAACCAAAACAATCGCACGTGTTGCCAGCTGTCAGCGTTGCCAGATGGTTTATCAATAAACCGATAACATGTAGCTACCATACTTTTAAGCTGTTTCGATAACGACCAGACCTGAAGAGATTCTTGTTAATTTTGTTTGGATAGTAAAATTTATTATAAAATAAGGCTTTTAAATAGGATATTTCATTAAGCAATGAAATATTGGCAGTCAAAATTAAATAAAAAATGGAAATTATTTAAAAATCCAAATCCCGCCCATGTTACAGTTCCATCGTTCCATTTTATCGTCGATAAGTCGATGCTGGGTTAGCCAACACACAGAAACTGCGGCAACCATCCAAAACCATCAACTAGACTGAAAACTTTTTATTAAAACTACAAAAATCAGGTCATAAAAGCCACTAGAAGAAACCTTCGAGTTAAGAAGCTCATTCCAGACGCCTGAGAAATCATTTTTGGCCAGCAAGGAATCGAAAAAGTGGTAAGACCAACGACACCCTACCCGGCATTCGGTTGCTTTTGTTTTGGGTCGCTAAAATAATATTTTTCGTGTATTAGGCCGCCAATTAATATATAACCAAGATGCGCGACGAGATATTGGACCCCAGCAACCTGGTGAAGAACCGGGAGATCCTCTACCGCCTGATGATCAGGTAAGTGGTTGCAGATACTACAGGTTCCCCTCTTAACTCGCATAATTATTCCCCAGCCAACTGATGTACGATGGCTTGGAAAAGTTTGCCATGGAACTGTCCATGTTGGTCAAGGCGGATCAGTGTGCGCCAAGCGAGCGGCTACTGCACGTGATGATCGCTGGAATGCAGACCCTCGGCGATAAGGACAAAACACAAGCCGATGATGTTCTCCCTGGAATCGATCTTGAGTTCGAGCCAGAAGCGTCGGCCTTGGCCCCAGAACCGCATTCCTACGAAACCGCCTACGTGACATCGCACAAGCAGGCTTGTCGGGCAGGAGCTTTCAGCTTCGATGGTTCGCTGGTGGCCACCGGCAGTGTGGATGCCAGTATCAAGATTCTTGACGTGGAACGAATGTTGGCCAAATCTGCGCCCGAGGACATTGAACCAGGACGCGAGCAGCAGGGACACCCAGTTATCCGAACTCTGTACGATCACACCGATGAGGTGTCCTACTTGGAATTCCATCCCAAGGAGCACATCCTCGCCTCAGCCTCGCGGGACGGAACTGTGAAGCTTTTCGACATTGCCAAGCCATCTGTTAAGAAGGCCCACAAGGTGTTTACCGATTGCGAGCCAGTTTTGTGTCTGTCCTTCCATCCCACTGGTGACTACGTGGCCATTGGCACGGAACACAATGTTCTCCGGGTGTATGACGTCCATACTGCCCAGTGCTTCGTGAGCGCCATTCCGTCGCAGCAGCACAAGGCCGGCGTCACGTGCGTGAAGTATTCCCCAACAGCCAAGCTGTACGCCACGGGAAGCTACGATGGAGACATCAAGGTGTGGGACGGTGTCAGCGGCAGGTGCATAAATACTATTGCTGAAGCCCATGGGGGAGCGGCCATTTGTTCCCTGGAGTTTACTCGAAATGGAAAGGTGGGAACAACATCTTCAGTAACCATCTACCGACGTCTAACGATCTTATTTTTCAGTACCTTCTCTCTTCGGGTATGGACTCGCTGGTCTACTTGTGGGAACTATGTACCAGTCGACCCATTCAGACGTATACTGGAGCCGGAACAACGGGGAAGCAGGAGCACCACACGGAAGCTGTGTTTAATCACACGGAGGACTATGTTCTCTTCCCTGATGAGGCGACCACGTCCCTGTGCTCGTGGAACTCGCGCAACGGCTGCCGGTTGACGCTGAACTCCCTGGGCCACAACGGGCCAGTTCGGTACATCACCCACTCGCCGAACGCCCCAGCTTTTCTCACCTGCTCAGATGACTTTCGCGCCCGGTTTTGGTATCGTCGTGCCAATAACCAGTAACCTTAAGATTAGCCAGCTTAAGATATTACCATTTTTAAGAGAAAACTTCTTAAAGTTATTATTAAAAACGAAAGATCTGTGTATTTCACTAAAATTCTCTTTATTTTTATTTATCGCTAGTCTAGATTTCGCAACAAGTGTGTGTATAATTGAGCGCAGTGTGTGTTGTGTGTGTTTAAGTAAGAATTAAGTTGTTGCGTTAAGTAAACTGTTGAAATCGTAATACATAATACCAGATTGGGATTCCGTATAAATATCAGTTAGTTTCTTCACTGGAAGTCCGTTGCGCGTCGTGTTGTACGTTGGAACATTCGTCGATTGCCTTAGGAGTACGCCTTACAGCTAGTTAAGTAGTCGTTAATTAAGTTTACAACATATCGTTGGGCCGCAGTCGGATCCTTGGTGTCGGATCTGTGACCGCTGGGCCGCCAACTCATTTTGATGATTGCACAAATAGCCAATGCGTTTGTTTTCAGCTTGTTGCCAAGGAAATGAACAAAAATTATACTACAGACTGTGATGAGTATTAAACAAACCTATTCTCAATACACATATATGTATATATCTATATATATATAATTCCATAGCTATATACAACAAAAACAAAAATGCTAGGTTTAAACGAGGATCTAAATAAAAAGGTTCAACAAAATCACAAAAAGAAATGAAAGTTCCCCGCCGATCCAGGAGATGTATTAGTTAATTGGGGATCAGTGGGTGGCCAGTCTTGGCCAAAATTGTATAAAATTAAAGCCGAATTAAAGTTAAAGTTCACTGAACTGTCTGCGTTTCCTTAAAACTCAATTCTTAAAACTTAGGGCTCTGGATAAAAAATAATTAAGTATAAATATTAGTTTCGCTTATGAAGAGGCTTTCTGGACGGAGCACGGGCTAAACACTAATATTGCTTACGTGAGTACAATTTAACTAACAAAGATTGAGTCTGGCGACGATTGCTTATCGAGTAGTTATATCCCTAAAGTGAAGTATTCTACAGTTCAGACCTCGAGTTAAGGTATAATGTTGTTGTGCGCTACTCTAGTTTCCTTCCAAGTCTTTACGTTGCTGTTTGTGCGGTGGTGGCCAGTGCCAAGGACGTGCCCTCCGCCACCGCGCAGGATGCCGGCGGCGGCGGCGTGGGTGAGGGCGATGGCGATGGTGAGATCTGTATCTCGTTCTTGATAATAACGTCGTGCTGCAGACTCAGCATGGCGGCTGCGGCAGCCGCCGGATTGGAGGCATCATAGCCACCATCGCTCAGTTCTGCCTCCTGGTCGGGCTCCTCGATCTCGCCCTGCTCCAGCTTCACATCGGACAGCAGAAGCGAGTTCTCCTGGCTGTCGAAGGAGGCATTGTGCCGGTCCAGCTGCTCCTGCCGTTCCTGCTGCTCCAGATGCTCCGCCAACTGGCGCTGATACTGAGCCTGCTCCTGCTGCTGCTGCTGATAGATGGTGGCGTGCATGTCCCCGGCAGCCGCGGCGCTAATCAAATACTTCAGTGGACTAAAGGCACCCAGATCCTTGGGTGGCGTGAAGTTCTCGTGCGTCATCTTCAGGTGGTTCTTCATCTTGTCCGGCCGGGAGAACTCCTTGGAGCACACGGGGCACGGGAACACCTTGCGGTGCTTGCCTTCGTGGTACAGGAAGGCGTGTCGCTGGAAGCTGTACTTGTTCTTGAAGGTCTTCTGCATGTTCTCCTTGGCGCACTCGGTGCACCGGTAGACCCCCTCCACCACACTGGCATACCGAAACAGGTCCAGGCCCCGCACGGACATCTCCGTGAGGTGCTCGGCCTGGTCGTCAATGGTGGACTGGGCCTTGCGACGCACCCTTCTGCGCTGAATGGGCCGCTTGGCTCCCTTTTTACCGCTCCTGGGCGTCGAAGTGGCCGGTGGCGGTGCCTGCGGCTCCGGGACTGGAGCTTCCTCTGCTGGAGACTTCATCTCCGAGTCGGTGCACTCGAAGCCTGGCAGACCAGCGTTTTCATCGGCCAGGGTCAACAGTTCGTGATCGGGTTCGTCGCTATTGTCCTGCTGTTCCTTGAGGGCCATGAAGCTCATTTCGTCGTCCAGAAACTGGCCAGCACCCGAGGGCGACACTTGTTGCTGCTGCTGCTGCTGGATGTAGGGATTGTTGGCTGCCAAGTGGAGTTGGTGGAGGAGCTGGTGGTGCAGGCTGCCACTGGTGTTGGCCGCTTGGGCGGCCTGTTGCTCGGCAGCCGCCGTGGCCAGGGACTGCAGGCCACTGCAGGCGTTCACATCCTCCTGACTCTTCTTCGGAGCCTCGACGGGGGGGATCTCCTCAATGTTTAGGGCCGGAATGGGTGCCACGGCCACTGTGATTCTGCTGGGCGGCGGGACCTCGGGATCCTTGGCCCCACCACGCAGCTGCTGCTTCAGAAGCGAGTTGCTGTTGGCCCCGCTTCCCTGCTTGACTTTCAGCTTCGACTTGGAATGGGTCTGGGTCTGGGTGGGAGTGGATGGAGTGGTGGTGTTGATGGCGCGTATCTTGAGGCCCAGAATGGTGGGTAGGTGGATGGGGGCAGTGTCCCGATTGTCGCTGGCTTCTGGCAGGGGGGAAGACTCCGGAGCCGAGGTGTTGGGGCTGCTGTTTGCTGTGGTGGTGTTGGCAGTGACGGTGGTGGTGGAGATGAAGGTGGAGGAGGAGCCGAACAGCCGTTGGGATAGCTCCGAAGTAGCCACTGTAGAGAAATAAATTTTAAATTTATTTAAGTTAATTTATTAATTAAAATTATTGTTCTAAAAGCCACATAGATTTAAAGAAAAAGAATCTCAAGTTTGTGTTCCAGAACTGATTTTGTTTTTTATTTGCATCGTGTATTTTATTCTCCTTCTGTTGGTCAGTTTTAAACGATAATATATAATGTTCTGCTTGATTAATATTGCGTGTGATTCACTAATTTGTAATTACTATATATTTAAAGTATATCATATATCGTAGTGTATCTAATTAGCTAATTTAGCTCCTTAGCTAGTTTTTTAACGGAAACCATGTTTACCAACAATTCCAGACAATTTTCTCATTTCTCATCTTGCATTTTGGATAGATCTGATCTGGTATCTGATGAAATATATATATATCTCGTACATATATCTCTTATTTCTTTGGGCATCAAAGCATGACTCTCACTATATAAATATATGAATATATAACTCGATACAGTATATATGCATATTTGAAGATTTTTCCTCGTAAAGATTTCGAGATTTGGATTTCTGGTGTGTGTTTGTTTTGTGTGTTTTTTTTGAAAGCGAGAAAATTGCTGAAGGCTCTAGAGTTTAGTTCTTTGAATGCAAAAATATATGTAAACATATTTTATATAAAAAGTAGACTAAAAATAAAGTAAATATATAGTACAAACAACGTGTTGATTGTTTTTAAATTAACGCCAAAAAGAGAGTGGTTTGGGTGGATGGTGGTTTATAGGATTTATAGGGTTAGGGGGTGGTGTGTGTGGTTTTGGGCGGCTTACTCACTAAATTGCACTAGCTACCACTAAATAAAGAATTAAAAACAAAAATTATTTAATAAATTAGCGTACGCAGCTTGTTTATTATTTGATTGCGCTTAATTTTGTTTCACTTTGTTTTCTCTGCAGTTTTCAGTTTTTAATATTTTTTACTTTCAATTCCTTTGCTCTCGAATTGCAACATGACTTGAGGAATAATTAGTTAATTAAATTGCGTATTTTTAACCCTTTTTTGTATGGTTTTTTTCGTATTTCTTTTTATTGGAGATCGTTTTGCTTCAACAACAATGTTCTTCTGATTTCTATTGGCTGCTGCTTCTGCTGCTGCTGCTGTGTTGGATTTAAACTGCTTCTGTTTTTAGTTTTTTGTTTTTCATTTTCTTTGGCGATAATTTAAGCCTCCGATATACAACATAAATCGTTTAATAGATTGATAAATTAGGTTTACTTTATGCTCGTTAATATTACTTTCGTTATCATTACAATTATTATTGTTGCGGTTACTATCTGTAGTTACAAAAATATATTTATGATCCTGCCCCCCGACTTCAGTTCGACGAAACATTTGCAATCTTTCGTTGAAAATCCGAGGAGGAGTTGCGATCAAATGGGGAGGAGGTGTGTAGGAGTGAGTGTGTAGGGATGTGCGGGTAGAACACGGGTACTGGGGGTCCTTCGACCTCGTCCCAGACTCGGATTTAACTTTTAACTAGCTTCATTTGAAGGCAACAAGGTAGATTTGCGCTCCCTCTCGCATGATTAACAATTAATTGGTTCCTCATTCCGATTCCGATTCCGATTCCGATACCGATTCCGTTCTTAGATTCTTAGATCTCTGTTAGATCCTAATATTAGACAGTATTTTAAATTTTAGCGTATAGAACATAGCGATAATGATAAATTAATTAGTACAACTACGGCCTAGACATACCATTCAATGTTTATAGATATAATTATATATATAACATATGCATCGGCGTGTATATATAGTTTAATTATCTAAAAGTGCAGGTTTCGGTTTAGTTTCGGTTGTTTTTTTTTTTTTAGTGTATCGGATCGGACAGATCCAAATACACTTCACCTAATTAATAAGGCCGCTCTGGTGTCCAATAATATGCTTAAATGGATAGTTATTTTTATTTTTTTGTTTTGTTTTTTTTTTTTTTGAAATGTCAGCCACGAGTACCTCTTTTGTTTGTACTCTTGATTTTGCGTCTTGGAGGACACTACCGAGTAGTGGGTAGTTGGATTTGAAAAGCATTGTGTTCTGATCGGGTTCAGAAAACAAAAATTCAGGTCGAAATATGATTGGTAATCAATTGTTATTGTAATTGAAATAATTGCACAACATAAAAATGGGGTGGAGGCCACCACTTAACTGGCTGGCTCTGGAGATTTCCATGTTGCCGGCGGGCATGTTCATATAAAAAAATTAAATAATAGTCAAAGCCAAGTAAAAAACTAAAAAACAAAATCAACAAAAAAATCTACTTTAACTGCTTAAGCTCCCGAATGGCGCCTGGCGCTACTATGCTTATTCTGGACTCTCATCTCATCTCATCTCCTGATTGCTATTTTTTTTTTGTTTGTTTTTTTTTTGTATCAAGCTCCTCCGGCGAGGAGATTACTGCGCCGCTGCGGCGGGTGCGGCTGGTGTGGTGGCCGCCGTCAGCGGTCCCAGCGACCCGCTCGACGAGGACGTTGATGAGGAGGAGGAGGTGGACAGAGCATTGCTGGTGGCGGGCAGCGACTGATTCGAATTCTGGCCACTCAGATCCGGTGGCGGTGGCGTCGATCCCGCCGATACGGTCAGTGCTTGGCCGCCCAGGTTCGCCGTCACGCTGGCCAGTGCGGTGGAGGGATTCTCGATTTTGTGGATGATCTTTACGTGCGCCGTCATGTTGTCTTTGCGGGTAAACTCCTTAAGGCAGAACGGGCACGGGTAGACCTTCACGTTCCGCTTGTGCGAGGTCACATAGTGCCGGCAGAAGTTGCTGATGTGCGTGTAGACACGCGAACAGACCTTGCACCGGTACGTGTGCTCGCCCTCTTTGGTGCAGTAATCGCGCACGGAGCCCTCCGCCTCGCCCTCGCCGACATTGCTGCTCAGGTTCAGCTTGGTCTTCACCGACGGTGTGCCGCCAACACCCACTCCGGAGCTCAGGTTCGGCGTACTGCCGCTCAGCGAACCGGCCTTGAACTTGAAGCCATCGTTGCTGTTGTACAGATCGAGGTAATCGGTGCCCGGGAACACCGGCTTAACATCACCATTCTGCTTGCTCAGCTTGGCACGCTTTTGGACGCGCGCCTTGGGTGTCCCTGTCACCGAGGAGGAGGCGGGTGACACCAGCGGCGTTGAGGCGGCATTGGCCTTTCCGATCGGCGTCAGTTTGGGTATGCTGACCATGCTCTTCACCTGTGCCCCGCCAGCCGCCATTCCCAGAATGTTCAGCTTGATGCCGCCACTCGCCGCAGCTGCGGCTTCCGCCTGATGCTTCCGCTGGGCGGCGATGAGGAAGGCCTGTTGGCGCGCCTGTTCGTTGAGGTGCTGGATTCCGTCGGTCTGGTCTTGCGTTGGTGAGCTGTTTTCCGTCAGCGGGTTGTACTTGAATTCCACGGGCTCGTCGTACTCGTCCAGCATCAGCTGGGGCTCCATGTACGAGGTGTCCATAGCGTCGCCATCGCTGTCGTTGCCATCTAAAAATTGTTTTAAAAATAGGTTAATTGGATTGGACTTTCATTTAAAGTTATTACTTTGTTTATAGGCCGAGATTGTAAAGGTTTTGGATGATTTTAAACATGTTTTGTTTTGAAATTTAATAAATATTTTATTTTTTACATATATCTGGCGTATAAACTTAGTAATGCTTTGTAATGTGTTGGAATGTGTGCAGGATGTATGCAAGAAAAAGGCAAAACACATGACGCGGAGCGAGTGAGAACGAGTTTCAAATCGGATCGGAAAAGCTATAGGGATTTCAAGCCATTTTTCAACGCGTTGCGAGTTCGAAACAGTTTCCTTTCCTTTTTTTTTTTTTTTTGTAACTTATTCAACAGTTTTCAGTTCAACGTTGGCGGTTTTATTGCTTTTTTTAGTTTGTTTTTTTTTTTTGGTCGAGTATAGTGGTTTCGAGAAGGAGATGAACGGAAATGGACAACAGAGAGATCAGCATTTCATTGCGGGTTATAATGATGGTCATGAGAGAGGTGGCGGATTTTTATTTTATTTTTTGCATTTTTTGCTTGACATTTTTCTGGAGTCTGTCGCGGTAAATTTTGGAAAAAAGTTTAATTAGATAACGTCGGCCATGAATCCCTGTGAGCTCAACCCGATTCTCATTTTCACAATTAATCTCTTCGTCAGCTTGTGGATTTGCATTTCTTGGGCATCAAACTGCTTAGCTGCTTAGCTGGTTGTTGGGGACACTCACCTGCCGACGGTGGAAGCTCAACTGACTGGATGCCTCAAAACAATCACTTTACTTTTCTTCTTTTTTTAACTTTAATTTCTCACTTGGAAAATAGAGCACTACCGACGCGCGATTTTTTTTAACAAAAAAATAATCTAACATTTTGAAATGCGTAAAATCCCTTTTAGCTTTTCCGATATTCGCAGATTCACAGATTCGCAGATGAGATTCGAATGTCGAATGTGGTTATGTACTTCTCTCTGCACTGGCTCTGTACTGGATTGAGTTGCTATTGGCTGGGTGCACATGATGGACTTGGTAATGAGGTATCGATACTGGTTGATGGTGCATTGTCTTACGACTAGGCAAGTGATCTTAAACCTAAGTCCCTTCCGGGACCTCAAAGTGGCAGTGAGAGGCTTCGACTTACCGGAAGTGCTGTTGTCCTCTTGCTGGGCGGCCATTCGGTGATCCTTGGCGCTCTTTGATCGCTTCGTGGGCAGAGAGTCGTGGCTTTCCTGTAAGATGAGGATATCGGATTAGATTGAAGCTAGATAGTCACAGAATCCGATTGGAAACTCACATTAAGATCGTCGTTGTGGCCCGCATCCTGCTGGTTGTCGTCGGAGCCGTCGTCGTTGCCGGAGTAGGATTCGTTGCCCAGTTTGCCGTTGCCTAGGTCGGAGTCATTCATCATGTTCTCGCGCTCGAAGTCGTCGTAGTCGTTTCCAGTGCCGTTCGAGCTGCCCGACAGCTTGCGGGGCCGGCCGCGCTTCCGCTTGGGCATCAGGGCTGAGCTGAGCAGCGACGGCTGCACCGGCAGGGCGGGAGTGTTTCCGGCAGTGGCGGCGCTGGCCAGCAGACCGCCGCCTTGCGCCCGGCTGCGCTGTGGCACCAGGTACGGCTGGATGCGCTGCAGCTGTGGGGGAGTGGGCGTGTTCTCGGAGCCGGCGGCTCCAGCTCCGGCGCCTGCTGCCGCTCCAGCTGCCCCCGGCGAGGGTTTGTCGTCATTGACCTCGGTGAGGCCCTTGATGCGCAGGCTCTCGGCCACGCGCAGGAATGCAGTGAGTCGCTCCTGGTCCACGGACACCTCGCCCCTGTACATGAAGTCCAGCAGGGATTTCATGTCCGAGTAGGGCACGTCTTTCAGAATGACAATCGGATGCTTTTCCGGATGGTTTACGAAGAGGGCGTTGAAGTAGGGACTGCATGCAGATAGCACCATCTGGAAGATTAAAGTCACAATTTGATAAAGATTATATTTATAGGCTATTTATAGGTTCACCCACCTTGTGTGCCTTTAGGTATTGCCCCTCGACGGCCAGCGTCACATCTGTGAAGGTCTCTGCGTGGAGCAGCTGATCGAAGACGGACAGCAAGTTGCTCTGATGGTTGTTCCACCGCAGGCAGAATCGTTGGGATGCCATCTTCATTTGGAGGCCGTGGTTGTGTCACTAAGCGTGGTCTGTGAGAGTGTGCGACGTTGTGGTCTTCTATGTCCTCATGCAATTGGATGGTGGTCTCGATTGGCAATTCGGTTCATCTAAGGTCCTGCGAATATCCTGCTCTGGGACTCTCCTTGCTGCCTGACAGTCGTTGGGAGCCGTCACAACATATATTCCAGGGCGTGCTGCAATCGAAGGAAACCCCAAGATTAGTATGATTTAGTTTTTTTTTTTGTCGCAGTAGTTGACAATTTTCAACACTCCTTCAAGGGGAAAAAAAATCCCTTCTGTACAATCTATTTTTTAATAGTCGTCTTATCAAGTGATTACTGTATCCCCCGAAATCCTGGCAAGCGGACTGCGCTGCCGCCGTCCAATTAAACGCGCAGTCGGAATTCAATTTGAGAGGCGACCCAAAGGGTCAACTGTGCAGCCGCATTATGCAGGCCGTCGAGGAAAATAAATGAGGAAATCTAAATGAAAATTTCAAATGTGTTTCAAATGGGTAGAAAGCAACAACAACAATGGCTGCAAGGGGCACACGCACTACGGCTAATGGGGAAAAAGAGAGAGTCCGAGAGAGTACTTAACTGGGACCTCTGTATGCCTGTGTGTGTGTGTGAGCGGGTGACTTGAAAACTTGCCAAAGGGTGTGGAATTAGAAGGAGAGAAAACCAATTAAAACGAAAAAGGCAACAGGCACGTAGCGAAACGGAATGAAAAACTTCCAACACGCCTTCCAATACCGACACACTGGAAACTGGAACACTCTGAATATCAATGTATGGGAATTCCAAGTCCCAGTTCCAGGAAATCATAACGAAAAGTCACGAAATTCGTGGTGCGTTATCACTATTTCGTCGTGAAAGATCCCATGTACACTTTTTCGAGAATCCCAACAAATAAATCCTTGTCTCGTAGACTTGTAGAGTTTCGAAACCGCGCTTCCTCTTGCCTCCTCCACTTGCTAAATATTTGCGCTCGCTTTCTTATCTTATCGCCGCCCGCCACCGCCGCCGCCGCTGCTGCTGCTTTGTACACTTAATTGAAAATCATTCCCGATTCCCGATTCCCGTCTTCCTGGCACAGTCTCCACTTTGTGTTTCTTCAGCAGCGTCTTCTGCTTTTCAGTTTCTGTTTTTTCCACGCTTCCATTTTTGTTTTCTATGCTTTGCAGTTTTCGTTTGTTTGCAATTGTTTTTGTTTTTATGCACTTGTTCAAATCAATTGAGGAGGCGCACCATTCAATCGGTGGAGAAAGAGAGAGAGAGCGTGATCTCTCCTCCACACGCACACACACTGGCGCGGCAAACAGTTATTAGAAAAGCTCCGCGAAAAAGCTTTTTTTTCGCCTGCCAAAAGAGCACGATCGCACAAAAAAGGCAAATATACATATATTGTTGCCTTTCGTTTCAATAAAAACGGCAATTTCTTTTTTTTTTTTTTTTCAAAGTACACTTTTTGTTTTGTTATTACTACAAAAATATATATATTTTTTTTACCGATGGATGTGTATTTTTTTTTTCAAACTGCGGTTAGCCGAAGAGGAGCGGAGCGCTGACACGTCCTCACTCGGGAAACACTGTTACTGTTGTAGTGTGAAACACAAATGTGATAAGAATTTATTCGAAAGTCCCTGAGCTCTCTCTCTTCTCCTTCGCAGAGGAGCGGCAGCGGCGAGAGAGCGCGCAGAGAGAGAGTGAGAGAGAAGTCAAAGTCCTCGGCGCAGGAAGCCGACTGCGCAGTCACACACACACACCCTTGCGCTCACACAAACAGCCACACACTGCGCCTGATAAGAGTGGATGTTTTTTTTTTTTAGGGGTGGGCGGCAATCGTTCCGAAGATCACTTTACAGCACACAGCACACATGCGCTTATTTTTACACCCCCTTCAGTTGTGCCTGTGCCTGTGCGAGGAAACGGGACAGGAAGGTCGAGTGCGAGCGAGAGGGCAGCTTCTTGGGGCTGATTTCATGGCAAGTCCTAAATTACTAGCCACAAGTTTCTTTTTTTTAACTTGTTGCCAGGGCATTCTTTATGACTATGTTCCTTTATTTGCTAGAAACGCTAGTATTGGTACTTCCGTCTCGTTCTTGACACACTCTGTTCGAATCCCGGCACTTTGAAACCATTTGTTTCAATATCACTTTCGGGGGATTTTATTTTCGGCCAATAATACCCGCTGTAGTTAAATCGAAATTACTAGGCACCTTTTTCGTCCGCTGATCGATCGCCGCCTGCTTCCTTTGCACTTTTTTTTTTTCTTATTTTATTTTAAACTTGTGGAAATTTTCACAACTCGGCAGAAGAAGAGAGGTGCGCGCGCGTAGGGCGGAGGAGAGAGAGAGAGAGGGGTCCGCACGAACGAAGCGAAGAGCTCTCTTTTGCGTCCGTCTCTTTTGACACCAAATTCTCGATTGAATGACTGACTGGGGCCGATCCTCGGGCGATCGGGCTCCCCAGTTCCAAGCTCCGTCGACGTCGCTGCCGACGCTGCTTCTTCTTTCCCACACACCTCACACAGGCACACACACACACACGCTCGCAGCAGTCCTACATCCGTTGCTCTCCCAAAAGGAACGGCCGCTCACAGCCACACGGCACACACACGGACACGAACAGGCGACTTTGGAGACTTTTTCGCCGAGTCCCCAAGTCTACACTGATGCGAGTCAGAGCGGGAGAGCAGGAAAGAGCGAGAGGGAACGAGCGAAAAGAGAGCCCGCTGCTTTGCTCTCAGCGCCGCTGCTTGTGCCTTTGACTTTTTGAATTTTTAATTTCCTTTGCACGCGACGAAGAGGTGGGGGCGGGACGGGGCGTGGCGCTGCGGGCCGGGCCGGGAAACGAAACGGGGTTAAAAAGAAAAACGCGCTGGTAAAAAAAAAAAAAAGCTAGGAACAACCACTACTAACAACAATAGGCAACAGTTGATGATTTGTTTTTCTCTCCGCGTTTTTTTTTTCTCGACAACTTTTGTGGTTGTTGTAAGGGCAACAGGCGGTGGCTTTTTGGGTTGGGCTGGTTTTTATTGGGGTTTGGCCCCAGCACCAGCACTAGCCCCAGTCCCAGTCCCAACCCTAGTCTTGGCTTTCCAGCTCTTTGGTTTTTCCAGGGGCCGCTGGAATTGGAAAAACATGTGGAAACTCGAGCCAGCAACGCAGGCGTGCTGGGATACACAGTGGAACTCGTCCAACTTGAACCTTGCATGTAAAAAAAAACTAATGATTATAGATTTGATTAAGATTTGAAGCAAAATATATCCTTTTTGGATTAAGGATTCTTAAAAAAATACTGGGTGGAAGGACTTATACTTTAAAGATAGTTAAAAATAGATAGGAACTCTCCAACATCCCCACAGTAACTGTTCATTTTGTGGAGCCAAGGAGCCCCTGTTTTTTCCCAGAGGCTAGGGATTACGTAAGCGGGCTGTAAATTCTACAAGTGGAGTGGCTCAAGTTGATTGGGAATCCTAAGCAGCGAGCTTTGTGCAAAGTTCCCTCTCTCCCTCTCTCTCACTCTCTTGCTCTGTCGCTTCATTGTTGTTTTTAGTTTTATCCTACACACCTTGGTTATTTTTTTTTATGTTGTTGTTGTCTATTATTAACTGGCTGAAGGCGTAACGGCAACAACAACAACAACAAGCAGCCCGTCCACCCCGCACCCCTGCAACGGAAACGATCGTTTCGCCTAATAGGCTCTCACACACACACACCAACACACTCACACACAGGCACATGCAAGCCTAGAGCTCCCCAGCCCAGGTGAAATAGCAACAAACATACAATAAGGTAGTCACTGAATCGTAAATTCCTGTTGCTGACGCTGACGCCGACGTCGACGTCGCTGCCTCTGCCTCTGCCTCTGCCGCTGTTGTTGTTTGCCTTGCCCTATTGCGTGTTGTTGTTTTTTTTTTCAGTCTGCTTAATTTTTTTTTCTCCACTTTTGAGTGGCTTTTGTGGAGCTTTGCCTGGGATCGGAACTCTGACTCTAACTCTGAATCTGAATCTGACTCTGAATCCGACGTAGGTTTAAAGATCAGACTTGGGTTTGTCTATTATGGAATAGATTGGATCAAAATATTCTTTGATTTATAAAATTGGGGATGGGAGAGGTTGCCAAGAAATATTATTCACTGACTTTTCACTGAAAATGCCATGATCCATAGGGTATTTTTGAAATATTCTAGGATTCCTTATCGTAATTACATATATTTCGAGCTCTGGAGCTCCAATGGGGGTTCTACTTAGTCGCTGGTCTAAAATACATATTAGTATGTGTGTGTATGTATGTATGTGTGTTTGTGTAGACCTTTGTATCTACGCTCTATGACTTCCTCTCTCCACTCTACAACAAAGACTGCGGGGGGAGTTTGTTGGGGGGCGGGAGGCTGCTCTCCTGTTTGGGTTTTATCAGCAAAAAAAAAAAAAAAAGAAAAACAACAAAAAAAAGTTACAACAAGCAGCCGGAGGTTGGCTGGGAAGTATAATCGGTGACAGGGCTCACAAATTAACGACGTTTCTTCCTCTTCTTCTTCCTCTGCCACCGACAATGATGATTTCGAAATTTTCGGGCCGGGAGTGAAACGGAATTTAAACATTAGACGGAGCGAAGACGGAAGGGGGATGGGGATGGGGATGGGGATGGGCAATTATAATGAATGATTTTCTCATAACTTATATGGGAATAGAAACTATGTATTCAGAGGAGATACTGTATCCTAGGGATACAATATCTTTTGGCCTGACTTTATTAGTTGGAGCAGCTAGCTAGCCATCATGGCTATTTTTAGGCCACCCTTTATCAGTTGCCAAGTCTATGCCTCAGTGGCCAATTGTTACTTAATATCTTTGGCTCAAAGTGGGTTTCTGGCTCTGGCCGAGTTGGTTATTGATGTTGTTTCAGTGGCTGTGGATGTGGATGTGGTTGGTGTGTCGTCTGGCGGTGGACATGTTTTCAGAGCCATGGTGTGTGTGTGCGTGACACTTGGCACATGTGGCCCACTCAATCAGCGCCCCCGCATTCAAAAAAAAAACAGCCAAGCCGAGCCACCAGAGCCTGTGATTGTGATGCGTGAGTCTAGGGGGCTCGGAGGGGGTGGCTGATGATCAGGAGTGTAGATCAGGCGGGTGGGGGGTGATGCTCTCTTTCGTTTCCTCTAACTCTGTTTGGTGTGTAAACACCGCAAGCCACTGAATGAGTTGGCCCAAAGAGAGAGAGCGAGAGAGAGGCGTCTGAGTGTGTGTGTGTGTGCGTGTGAGTATCTGTGTTGATGACTGACTAACTGAGTAACTGCTGCTAGCTGCTAGCTATGTGGCCGGATTCTGGTGTTCCGTCGCCGTCAACAGCGGAACAGGTATCGCAGGTTGGCACCAAACACATGTGTCGGCCGCCTGCCTCCCCTCCGCTCCCGCACCGCTCCCTCGACCCTGGCCCCCTTTTCACCCTCTTTCCTGCCGTCGATCGCCTGGTCTATAAATTGAAACCTCCCAAGTCCCTCCTTGTTCTACACTGGAAATAAAATTTAAAAAATATATGTATATTTTACAGATTTTTTCCTTTGGAAGGACTATCTATAAAGGATAAAGGATAATTAACCATTAATATCTATGAAAGTCCTATTAAGAGAGAGGGATTTTCTCTCAGTGGCCTCTCAGTTCTTCTAATGCTTCCCCCCCATTTCCGCCCTTCGCCTCACCGCCCGGCTCCTCTCTCCTTCGCTCACGAAGCTCGGCTCTTTGTACTTTGCTTACATGCATAACTTTTCTCCTCGGCTTCCCTCGGCCTTTGCTCCACTCCACTCCACTCCACACCTCCCTTTCCCCACCCATTCTTCTCGCTTCGTTTTCTAGCGACGGACGTCTGGTTGTCATAAAGTCCCGTTGTTGTTTTTGTTGCCTCTTGCCGCCGCTTCTCTCGTTGTTTCTCTAGCTCTTTCTCTGTCTAACTTTTGCGCCTTTGTTCGCCAAGTGTAAAATTCCTTTGCACGTAGGCACCCAAAAGAAAAAGCTTGGCTTGAAAGCATAACAAAAAAAAAACAACAACAACAACAGAAAAAAAATGGAAACGCAAACGTACAACAACAAAAAAAAAAAAAGGTTAGCAGCCAAGCACGTAAGCTTCCAAAGAGAAGGGGGTTTTCTGTGTTAGGAGGATAAGGGGGCCAAAGGGGTTCAAGGGAAGTAGGAGGGGAAGGGGCCGTGGGCCGCCGTCAATGCCACACACACACATTCAGGAATAAAAAAAAAAGAAACACACACACTAGGACTCTACGCTCGAGCCCCATAAGTCCCCCCATAAGTTTTCAAAATTGTCATTCAAGTGTAACCGGGGCTGGCTTTGGACTTTTTCAACCCACACCCTCCAAAGTTGGCCAATGCATACATATACATATATAGATAGTACAAATGTATGTGTATAATTTGTGAATAATTTCATTCATAGAGAAATTTAATAATAGACACGCGATGGGACATATTTCCGATCATTACCGTGATTTTTCAAAAACATTTCACAGATAAAGTGAAACAGATCCTACGGAAACAGAAACCTTAGTTTATAATTTAAAATATGTTAGGGATTTTATCTTCAACCATTAATGGTTATTAATTGTTTGTTTGCATACCTCATTGCGGTTATCTTCGAAAGAATAAATAATCTATTGATTGGTGAACCCATATATTGCCATTTAGATTTAGTGTTTCGGGATTAAAACCTGAATTTTATTTATAATTTTAGCATTTATTTGTGAAGTTTATTCCAATGATCACTCCAAGGATTAATGACAGAATAAGTCCTAAAAGATGTCTAGTGCCTCAGCTATCCATCAGATACATATATGTAATACTTGAAGTAGTTGCCGATCGTATAAGGCAAACATTTGCGGAGGAGGAGGAACCAAACAGCGCTCAGATCTTCAGCTGGTCGGGGGAGGCGCAGCTGGAAGGGATCGGAGGCTGTCGGGGCTTCACTGTATTCTAGAAAACTAGTTGCCCTCGCTGGGTGAGCTCATCCGACGATCGGCGGCGACGGGACTTGGAGGCTGACTGATTTGTGGCCATTGTTAGATGAAACTAAATTTGTTTCCATTATTTTCCCACCAAAGGGTATAGTTTTTTTGTCAGGCGAAAAAAAAAATAGCTTCAGCTCTCAGTCTCACCACCAGAAGGGCGTCTCCTCTTCGCGGCTGTTGGTGTTGCAACACCCCTTCGCCCCCCTCTGCGCGGATGTCAGCATTATTGATCTATGCAGTTGTTTTTGCCGCCGCGGCTGCTTCACGCCTCGACCCACACAAAGCGGCCCCCTAGCCGTTGCGGAGAGCTTTTTATGGCGGTGTCCTTAATTTAGACATTCGAAATGCGGGTCAGCGGCGGACGGGGAAAGTTCCAAAGCATTCGAGTTCTCCGGCGAGCTGACACACTTGGTTGGCCACTCGACAGAGCAGCCAGCCAGCCATCCATCTATCCATCCGTTCTCCAGATGGTCATCACACCACCACCACAGACCCTCCAAAAGGTCAAAAAAATATATAATTTTCAAACTAATTTTTAAACTTGGTCCAAGTCTAACTAGTAGGTAATGATTTGGTTTTTTTTATTAATAATTATTACAAATTAAAATCTATAATATATGTTTATTTTATTATTCTAGAGATTACATTTTCATTTAAAAATTAGTAATTTTTACTAGCAGATTAGAGTTGTGGGAATACAAGACTTTGCTAAAAGCAATATAAGACTAAAAGAAGGAAATATAAGGACATTTATTAAGTGCCGCCATTACGAAGGAGCCAATGATTTGCTAGTTTAATATTGATTTATAATTAATTTCAAGGATAATCTTTATCATATAATTATTTTTATAATTTTAGATCAATTACAATACCACAACTACTAAAGATGTGGGAATATAATAGGCTTTGCAAAAAATAATATAAGACTAAAGGAAGGCAATATAAGGACATTTATTAAGTGCCGCTATCACAAAATAAAGAGTGGTATTTGATTATCCTTTTATTCTAAATTCTTTATCCTTGTATCCTAAAAATTCAAATATCCCCAGTTTCAAGTCATAGTTATTCATAAAATTTATAATTATTTTTTTCTTAGTGCACTCTCCTGCCATACCCCTGTCTATTTGTAGTTCTCTTAACCGCATTTCGCTGATAAGACGGCCGAAGGAAGTTTCCAAATGATAGCTGTGTGTACACTTTGTACATTGGGACATGCCAGATAAAAGACACTAGCTGCGAGGCCTTGCGGCTCGTGAGTCAAGTGTGTCCCATTTGCCCTACGAGAAATTCGGAATCTGGCTCTCCCCGAAAGCTTTCTCCCTCCTTGTTAGCGATAAGACCGTGAGAGAGAGAGAGCGAGTAGCCGAAATAGTGAGAATGAGTGTTGAGTGAAATGCCGGCATTCTCAGAGAGGAACCGAAAAACACCTTGGCACATGTGTTTCTTGGCAGCCCTCCCAACAAGAACAATGGTTTTGAAATCAGGAATATGTTTCTGGAAACTTGAAGAAGTGATATCTTTAATTACAATTTTAATTCCTAGCGAATTCTTCCTGGCGCCGCTCTTAATGGAATTTAGATATTTGGTGCGGATATTTTTAAACTGACCCAGTTGCCGAATCCAGCCAGCGATCCTCTGACGAAACTTTTCAGAAACAGCTGCGCCCGTCCATGCGGCATATCCCCACACAAGTCCCCACCCAAGAGCACCCCCCACCCCACCAGCACCCTCGCCTAGGTGGTGCACTATCTAAATCGAACCACCCAAAAGAGGAATAAAGAGAGAGAGGAAAAGAAAGAAGGAGAATGCCTGCCGAGGATCGCTCGGATCTCCTCGGTCTTCCTCGGCTGGCAGCAGCAACAAACAAAGGAAACGATAGCCGAAAGCTGAAGAAGAAAACAAGAGAAATTGGAGAGTGTCGGGGGTTTACCCTATAACTGTATTTTTGGGGTTCTAAAACGGATAATTTTTATTTATTTGCTAAGAAAGAGAATCAAGGATAAGGAATTTTACTAAAATATGTCATATTTAAGATGAGCTTAAAATAAATATGAAATTTGGTTTTAACTGCCTTAAACTGCCTTATCCTATCCTCGATTTCAATCAAGGGGTATTCCAAGAAAAAGCACGCAGTGTGTGTGCTGCTTTCTCCTCGTGCGTTTTGGGGCCTCTGCCCAAGGCATTCTGTCGCTGCTGGCGTTGACGTCGACGCTGACGTTGGCGTCACAACTGCGTGCATATTTCAGTTTACATTTTTTCATCGTTTTCCTTGCTGCTCTCCTGGCATTCTATTAGTGTGCGTGTTGCGTTGTTGATAATGTTGTGTGTGTCATCTCCACGTCCGCCTCCGCCTCCGCCTCCGCCTCCTTCTGCCCACCGCCCCCAACCCCCTCATCTCCTACCACTGCGCGCTCAATTAAGCTTATCGCGCACGGTCCGGTCCGGTCCGTCCATGTGCGTGAGTGGCTCTGTGTATTGGTGTTTGTGTACTTGTATCCGTGCGTTGGGGATATTTGTTTGTTTGCTTTTTAGAGGTGACTTTTCTCGTCGCGCTCCTTGGAGGCTACGAGGAAAATATCTCTGCCTCTGCCTGCTTATGCCCTCCCCACCACTGGCCAGTGCTTGTGAGTGCCTTGTGTTGGGGCCGTGTGCAAATGGCCCAACAGCAGCAACAGCCGCAATCGAAAAATCCTCTTTGAGAGGATTAAAATATACACACAGCTTTTTTCTTATTGTCATGTGCTCTTTACTCGCCTGCGGCACAGTGGAGCAAATAAGACAAATGGCAGGTAAAAAGGATTACGGTTAAATTGGAAATTATTATTTATTATAAATTAATTTGAATTTTTATTTAGGTTTTTTTTCAAGGATCTTATATGTTTTTTACTTCCGAAGAATTTAGGATGCAATTTCTAGAATATCCCACCGTGCCATCGGCAAATCGCCTATCGGGGTCCCACAAACGGACAATGTCCCCTGCCAAAGCTTAAGGGTAGCAGCGGCAGCGGCAGCGTCTAAAACTGCGACGTCGGCAGCGCCGCTTTCAATTACATTTCATTTGCATTTCGTAGTTGCTTATTTCTGTGTGTTTATTTCATTTTGCTTATGTTGCCTTTTTCCTCACACACACACACATAAGCATATTTGCAGCCTTAAGTCGGATGCCTGGCCATCCGCTCTCCTTTTTGTTTTTTTTTTTTGCCCCCCGTTTCTTTCCCATTTCACTTAGCCCCTTTGCCGGAGAATGGAAAATAGGAAGCAGCAGGCGGATAGGTGTGTGTGTGTGTGTGTGTGTGCGGGGACGAGTGTTCTTTTTTAGGCAGGCCGCCACAGGGCGTATACTTGACGCGGACATTGAGCTGCGTCGGCAGCGACGCAGCGTCGTTAATTGAATTAAAGTGTCAATATGTGTCCATGCCTGCATGTAATTTCCACACATACTACATATATTAGTGAGTATGATTGTTTTCAGAGTTAAAAAGGCTTAAACCAGCAGCCGGAAATTGTGAAATCAACTGAGCACGTGCAAACGGCTTGAAAATCCTTTTGGCGAGGAGGAAGGAGGAAGTGGCTTTCATTTAAATACAATCCTAACTTTCACTAACTCAGCTAAACGGGGAAATGGTCCAAATAATGATAACTTCGGCCCAACGGGAACTACTGTGTGTGCATATATCCGGGGTACAAAGGGTCACTAGTGGCTTCTGGGTTCTGGGTTCTGGGTTCTGGCATTCGGTCTGTCTTGGCCCGTTCTCTTTCGCGATGGTTTCTGCATGAGTTACAAAACATATTTTGGTCACTGACCTCTTCTGTTTTTTACTTTCTGTTGATTCCTCTTTTTTTTTCTGCTGACTTCTGAGCCGTTTTTGTTTGTGTTCCACTTTTGAATTTAGGTTTTTGCAGTAGTCGGACGTTTTTTCTGCAGATTGCTAATTAAAAAAGGAGATATATGGCCAGAACACAAGCGGGTTGTGCATTATCAGGATGGGGAATCGGAGCAGAAGATATCCGCCGGGCAGGGCCCAGCGAGATACCGCGAATTCCTCGAGAGCCGATCGATAAAATCAGAAATATGCACTCCAGAAAAGTTTCAAAATCGCCGTGAGCTCAAAAGGCAGGAGTACGGGGCGTATGAATACATTAAGGAAAATACCAGACAAAACAGGCATTTCTTTAGTCGCGGAGCTGACATTTGCAAATTAAATGAGTAAATAAAAAATCATTTTAAATAACAATAATTATTAAGAGTATTGTGAACAAAAACAGCACCTTGTTCTGTTCTGTGCCAGGAACTTCCAAAGAAATTAATTTTGTAAATAAAGGAAATTTCATTTTATAAATCAGTCATTTATTTGCAAAAACTATTATATTGGAGAGATAAAATAGTATTCGTATCAGGCATCAGTGGAGAGAAAGAAATGTCCAGAGAGGGAGCACTCTCCAATAATGCGTATACGCCGCGTGGACTTTTGTTTGATTTTGTTGCGGGTTTTTTTCCCAAAAACAACAACAACAACACATAGTCCGATCTGATCTGAGAGTGTTAGTCATTTCTCTTTTCTCCTTTACCATTGGCGGCTCTGGTGCTTTAACTGTTTCGATCGCCGGCTGAACAACAGTTATAATTTGAGCATAATTTCAGCTGAGCGCAAGGTGCCAGTGTGTGCAATCAAACAAACAAAAAAGCTCTCAGCAATATAAGAGAGCACTAGCTGGATGGTGGGCTGGTGTTGTTTCTCTTGTCGTTTCATTAACAAAACAACCGCAAAATTTATGTGTGATCAGAGACTTGGCATTCGTTTCCTTTTTGCGCCAATGCAAAATAATAATTCATGATTTTTGTTGTTGTTGCCGCTCTATGTGAAGTGGGTTAACACAAAAAAAAAAGCGAAGAAACAAATAACAAATAACACACCAAAAAAAAAACAAATGCAGATCAAAGACGGAGATCGGGTTGGGGCTTTCTGATCTTAAATGGGATTTGCATAATTGAATTTGTGGCTTGGGCACAGGTGCAAGCCGGTGTGCTTGATTCGCCAGGGTTGCCCCACCACCCCAAGGAAGTATTATAGAGTTGGCACTACCACTTACAAGGGATTTTAGTGTTGCAAAATACTTATCATTACCACTCTCTTGCACTCATTCATTCATTCACTTACTCAATCTTACACTCACTCAATGATTTCATTCAGAAAATTGCTTGGGGGATCGCATGTGGACACCGCATGGAACGATCGAAATGTTCCAGCCACTGGAGGCGTCTCTGGAAGCCACTGGAAGGCTAGCCGAAAGGGGTGCGGCGCAATGGCGGCTGGATATGGATGTGGATATGTGGATGTGGATGTGGAAGTGGGGGATAAAAAAAGGAAATGGGCGACTGAAAATGACAGAGATCACTGAAGCACGACCGACAAATAAGCGGCGGACGTATCTATGTATCTAGTATCTGGTATCTAGTGCGGTGGCGCATTACTCCCCATGAGCCGTACCAGCGAGTGCGAGTGTCTGGTCTGTCTGTGTGAGCTTGTGTATCTGTCGGATACAAAATGTGCCTGGCTGCCTAGCTGCCCTCGCTAGCCTTTCTAATAAGCGTAAACTTTGCACGCGTATATGTACGTCAGTGTAGTCACACAGATACTCACAGATACTACTGGAGATTGTTAGAAGAAATCTATCTGCGCGGCACCACAGATGTAGTTGACTATTTTGGATTAAAAATAAAATTTCCCTTAATTCCTTATCTGGTTCTATGGCCTGCTATTTGTGACTCCTGTTGTGACCTCTTCTGAAATCAAATTCCACGAGAAACTGAAACTTACCGAAGATTCTTAGAAGATTCTTAGTAATCCGTTTTTTGAGGTTTATTCGGCGGAAAGCTTGCAACACTTGAGCACTGTTTTTTGTAGTTGTAGTTGTGTGTGGTTTTTGTTTTACCGATTGCTGGTGGTGGTGGTGGTGGTGGTGGTTACACGTAATTGGCAAAAGAAACGAAGCACGAAGCAAAAAGGCAAAAATAGGGGCAACAAAACAGCTGAGGAAACGCCGCGCACGAACCTCCAATCAGAACTGAATCGGCAGGGATGTTGACGGCGACGCAGAAGCCGTACGGCGTATACGTATTTTGTCCCTGAGCTGAGGCGCCAACGCTCTGCCACGAGAAGAGCCAAAAAGCCGAAGCGGAGCCGAAGTCGAGCTATCCGACTGAGAGCTATGATCACGAAACACGAACTGAGCTGGGAATACGGAATATGTGGGAATGGTGGTGCTGGCAATGGCTGATGGTAATGGAAATGGGATTGAGACCAGTGGGCGGTGTGGGTTTTTTATTTTTTTTTTCGCTTTTTGTTTTGTTTTTTTTTTGTTGTTTTGCGTTTCACATGGCCTCTCTCTCGCTTGCACTGGCAGGGGCGCAAAAAACGCAAGTGGATGTGGACGGACGAGCGGATGAAATGGAATGGCACGTAGCCGCCGTTCGAGTTGCTCCAAATGGCAAGCCCCAAGCAGCGCAGTCGCCGCCGGCAGCACGAGAGAGACAGAGAGAGAGAGAGAGAGCCCCAACTTGACATTTCGACTGCGCAGCGCCGCTGCGTTGGCGCTCTGCCCTTACGCGAGAAGCCTCTCGCTGATAAGCTTGTGTTGAAACCAAGTCTCCTTTTCTCTCATTGGCTCTCTCTGCTCGCTGTGACCTGGCTGCTGTTGCGCTGCTGCACTGCTGCACTGCTGCACCTCTGCCCCCAGCACCGCCCACCACCCCCCCACACTGGCTTGCTGCATCAGCGTATTACGAAATATGACAACAATGCAGTTTCGTCGTCCTCGTTTTCGTTCTGCCGACGAAGCGGCTTCTTTTTCTTCCTCTGCTGCTGCTTTTGGTGGAGCCACAAGCGCTTCATTTTTTTTTTGTGTTTTGGGTAGAAGGGTGGCTGCCGCTTGTTTATTTCTCTTTGCAGCACTTGCAAATTGATTGCACTTTAGTCTAAAAATAGTTGCTCTCCCAACGGGGGAAGGTGGGAGGTGGGCGATGGGCGGTGGTGGCCTGCTACCGAGAGGCGTGGCGGGGAATTTCTAACGCTCGGCGCATTCCAGTGCAGCAGAATCAGCGGTAACTAATTCCAAATGCCATCCATTACGGAAAACTGGTTTGATCAGAAAAGCGTGCCGGCTCTGCTCGACTCTGCCACTTCCACCTTCTCTCCCTCCCTCTCTCTCTCTCTTTCCATGAATCGCCCTCTCCCGCCCCACGCCCTTTCTAGCTTCTAACTGAAACCGAAATGATTCGATATTTTCCCCAATGGCATCTACTAGGTCTTGAGTAATTGTTACTGGGGTTACCCTGTGCACGGAAAATAATTGTCATAAAGAGCTTAATTTTGTAATATATTTACAGATTAAAAATATTTTTTTTTAACACTATTTAAAAAATAAATAAAAAGAAAACTTTAGTGAGTTAAGTAATATAGAATAAAATATAGAATATTAATTAATTTATTTTTATTTTTTTCAGTGCATCATATGCAACCCACTGGCCGACCGCCCTTTTGGAACTGAAGCGGTGGGAGTGGGTCGCACTCTGGGTAACCCCAAGTGGAGGGGCGTTACCCGAACTCTCGGAGGCCTGGTCTGATTATTTGAAGCAATTTAAAGGATCATTAGCGTTGCCTGGGAAAGATCGTCAATCAAAGCGGACAGGGGGGATATACATATGGGAACAGTTCCCAACTCACGATACCATCTTTGGACGCTATAGAGTTCTTTTACTTTGTAACTGAGAATGTAAAAGGATAAGGCATTTCCGAGGAAATTATCCGCTTATCTGGAGGTCTGGTGTTGAAAAATCTTCAAAAATTAAATAGGGATGGAGAGAGAACTCCCCTTCTATTGCCTACTTTTGAACAAAATAAAAGTATACCATTTTATGAAATAAAAGTTTGAAAACATTTAGAAAACAAATATCATTTAAAGCGCTAGATAATAAAAATGATTCTCGGGGTGAGTCATCCGAGAAGTGAATCAGCAGGGCGATCGCAGTGCATCCCTCCGAGCTGCCGAGCTCTGCCTCCCTCGGCCCAAAAGTCCCAAAGCCATTTGCATCGCCTTGCGAAACCCGGCTAGTCCCCCAAAGGGGTAATTTGCACACATATGCATCCACACGAAATCGTGTAGTAGTACTTGTATCTGTTAGATACTCGGTTAGCTAAGCCCTCTCGCGGGCTCTCCGGCCGTGGGTACTGCCCGAAGTTCGGATCCGGGGCCTCGAGACTCGCGATCAACAGGTTTGATCTCCCGATCTGGCCGGCTGCCAGGCCAGGCCAGGCCACTTACCACTTACCACTTGGCTCGGATTTTTTTCCGCTATTCAAAGTGCCACAGCTAAAATAAATTAATTGCTTAATTGTTGACAGAGTTGCCTCAAAGGCAGTGTGTGAGATTAAATTGACTTTTAATTAAGAAAACTCTCCTGAGGAGAAAAAAAAAACCAGATGGTTATGGGTATTTTCATAAAATCTTAAGGGTTAAGGGTTAATAGTTCTAGTTGGTAATTAAAATAATTTTATTGTCTAAAGGAATCAGGCTGCAAGCGAGTGACTAAATATAGTTTTCTGTGCACTTTTGTTATGATATCTTTTCAACCTTCAAAGTTGCCTGTGCGTGGGTGGTTTTCCTCTCAAAGACAGTGTGTGTTGTTGTGTGTGTGTTATCTTTAAGGTGTATGGGTTATTTGGCTCTATTAGACCAAGTCGTGCACTTTGTTAGCCAAAGCCTGAGCGAGTGAAACGCGTTCTGCGTGGGATTCTCTAATGCGATGATGTTTTTGTTTTTGCTCGGTTGTTATTTGGGTTTTGGCCGATTCTAAAACTGGTTTTCCACCAACTCGGCCAACTTGCCCATCAAGGAGTCGCCACGCCACGAAATGAAACGAAATCGAATGGCAGTTGAATAATACGAGCCGTAAAAAAAGTAAACAACCAACAAATAACTAAATTGCGCATAACATTTGAATAATCAAGCTTAGTGATTCGGAGTCACAGGTATCCGTAGAACGCTTATTGGTTTATCAAGTCAGGGATTCTCCGGCATTAGACATTCCTAAGCTCGCTTGACCTCAATTCCTAGTCCGTTATTTCCCAGGGAAAGAGCCAAAAGCAACCAAGGAAATCATCATCCATTTCCCGCCTTTATGTGAAGCCAACTCATCTTCCCACTCGGCGTCGGCGCTCGGCGGTCGGTCTTGATTTCATAATCGAAACGAAAGTTGAGCTGACGGTGTTTCGAAATCTGTTACTCGGATTTCTAGTTTGGTCTAGTCTTTTCCCTCCAAAGGGATCCATCCTCCAGATACAAATACAAATACATCTTCAGCCGATACAGATACAAATGTAGTTGGGGAGCTGGCTCCCCGTCGAATTCAGATTTCATTGAAATATGTATTGCCCTTTTCCAAGCTCCAACGCTCCAACGCTCTAACGGGATCCGGGCCCAGACGGAACCACTTACCGAGCGAGTTGGCGCTATCTCCTTCTCCCTTGCTCGCTTCAAGTGTATCTGTATCTGAACCTTGATGTATTTTCTCACACTCCGATCTGGAAAACGAGGAACGCCAGCGGGCTGGAGCCATAAAGAAAAGCTGACTCCAATAAGGGGAAGTTGGTCAGAAGAAGACTGGAATAGGGAGTATAGGGCGAGCTGAAAAATAAGATTTTCCTGCGGCAGCATCTTCACTTTTTGAAGCTCAGTCTCTTTAATTTATTTGTATCTAATGGGTTAACGAATAGGGTTTTAAGTTGGGGATCTCAGGGATTTTAAATCAATTTTAAACACCATATATTACTGTATGGATTTGAAGTATCTTTAATGACAAATATTGCTCAACTCCTTTTTGGTGATCAACTCAACACGCCTCCTCCTATCCACTCATAATTGGGGGATTGGACGAGAATAGAACTTGAGACAACTGAAGACACCAGCGGCAGCAATCATAATTACGAGGTTAACCTTAAGAGTTGACACAAATCCGGGCCAGAGCTGAAACAGTCGAGGTACAGCGGCCTCTGTCACTCGTTCCCAGCAATTAACTTCGAATGACACCAAATGCCACCGAGGCACGCCACCAACCTACCAACCCACCAACTAACCAACCAAACCATCCACTGGGCGAATATATAGACATACGAAGATACATATGTATTATATATACATATATCCACCAGAAAGTCGGTCCAAGCAAAGCCTCACCACGCCGCCCACCAGCGGATCGCAATTGCAAGTGAACGGCAACTTTGATGCCGCCCACAAGGCGACAAAGTTTCTATACTCTTTGAAAAGGGTAGCTATCTTATTTAAGGGTTTAGATATTTGAAATAATCTTAAGGGATTTGGTAAGAGAAATAATAACATAATGATATTTTTGAGGGAAAATATGACTTTTCCTAGGCTTTAAATCATTATAATTCATCTTAAATCGATTAATTGTTTAAGAGTTTAGTCTATGTAAAGTATAATAAAGGGCATTTCGGTTTTCGTATTCAGATATATGTTTTTCCCATTTGTTGCGGCAGTTGTTGTTTTGTTGCCTTTGACGATGTTTATGTTGTTGATGATGCCTGTGGATGGATGTTGATGGTCGGGTCTGGCTCGGGGCATGGGCAGTGTGCGGTGTATTTGATCAGTGTTCGACTAGCATTCCATTGATTTGTACGTAGGACTACTACTAGCCAGGCGAAAATTGGACAGATAGGAATATAAAGAGACGGGGTACTCTCGACCCTCGCATCTGTACCGTTGGAGAGAGGTATCTGTGAGATATCTCACTCTCATAGATACTTCAAAGTTCCCAGGCGAAGTGCAATCATAATACTGTGCGAAATTTTTCATCAGCAGCTCTTTCAAAAAGTTCCTGAGAATACAGCTGAAATAAAAGATTTTATATTTTGATTTATTAAAATAATTATTTTAGAAGGGATAGGTAATTATATAAGAAATATCATAGGAGAATCTGAGACTTGAGCTAAACCTTTAGATTTCCTAAGAAATTGAGTACATATTTTGTTGAGTGCATCAGCCTGGTATCTCCTCCGACACCCCCCAACCGCCACCATCCACTCTAAGCCTCTACGATCTTTGTGGCTCATTCAATTCAAATAGCTCGTGATTTCGTAAGCCCGCTTTTGTTGTTGCCTGTTGGGAGCTGATGTTGCTGTTGTTGTAGCTGTTGGTGGTGGTGGTGGTGGTGGTGGTGCTGCCGCGGATTCGAGGCCATTGAGAGACAACTGCAAGTGCGACTTTGGCTGCAGTTAGACGCCATCGTTAAGAGATTTTCAGCATTTTTCTCCATCTCCATCTCGAAGCCGTCTCCGTCTCCGTCTCCGACTCCGTCGCCATCGTTTCTTTTTGTATGGCGTGATGACCTTGAGCCGCTCATTTCAGCCAAGTGCTTCTGTGTTGGCCAAGTTGCTGGCCAAGCATGTGTATGTATGTAGATGTTTGTTTGTTTGTTAGTGGTTACCCAGTTCCAGTTACTTTTGGCCAGGTTACTACCACGTTACTTCACTCTCAGGCCATTCAACATGGTTATATCTTAAAGGTATCTAACAACAAAATCCACTAACTAACCACTAATCCTTGTAATATCCTTTCTTATACTACACTTTAATTTAGAGAGTAAAACGGATTTAATTAAATGTTTTTTATGACGCTTTTGTGTTCTAGCCATAATTAAATATAATTTGCAATTCAGGACAAGGAGGATCTGTCAGATGATAAGGAAGAATATCCTTTCAAAATCAGATCCTTGTAAGCCATTTGAACAAAATGGCATTAATATGAAATATATTTTCATCCCAATTCAGGATGTTTTATAATTTTTATTGTTGCAGGCTTCGAAAATAAATAACATTTTTATCATCATATACACATTTCTCTAAATTTCACAAATTTTTCGAAAACTAATATTCAAAATTTCCTTTTATCCTTGATCATGATGATTGGAACCTATAGAAAATGGATTCTCTTGACTTGCCTATTAGTCGTGAGTTAAAAGGACTTTTCAAAAGGAAGAACTATTTTTTGAATTGAAAGTTTTAGCTAATTGACACGAGTCGAGTCTGGACGGTCCCTATGCCTGCTCTTAATGACTACAATTTGATAACAAATTCGGATTCTTTAACGAGCAGGCACACTGAGCCGTCTTTGCCATTTCGTCAAAAAGCATATGAATTTTACCACGGAAGCTCTTCAGACAACCCTAGAATAATTTCACCGGGGGGTTTTCCGCAAACAACACAATGCTACGGCGCAAAATCAGGAAGTGGACGCCTAACGTATCCTTTGCAAGGAATTCTACACAAATTTTTGCATTAAAAATTATTTGTAAGCCTGTACTTGCAAACTATTCAAAAAAAGATTTGTATTTTACTTTAAATAAAAAAATAATCATTAAATCCAAAGGCTTGAACTTTTAAAAATTTGATAGTTTTGAAAAGATAGAAATAAATTTCAAATAAATAAATTTCAGAACGAATTATTAAATATTAAGTGTCAGAAATGTACTACTAATATAAATATGAATGGATGATTTTTAAAAAAATTCAATTTAATTGTAATCTGAATTTAAGTTACTTAGAAACTTTCGATCAAGTACACTTTTCCTAATGCCTCAAACCTGATTAGAATTTTTAACATGTTGCTGAGAGCTTATGATTTGGGTTTCTTTTGTTGCCTTTTAATTGTGAGTTAAGTTCATTTTCTTTTGTAGGAAAAGTATATCCTATAATCGACATTTCAGCTTCTTTACATGAATGAAATCCCTGCGGATCCTCTGCCTGTTTATGAGGAATCCGATTTACTCCCTAGATCGGATTCCTTAATGAGCAGGCAGAGGGAACCGCCTATCCTTCCAGAATATCCACAAGAAGTGAAACTAAAAATAGATCCAGGACTCGATGACAACAGTGGCGGAAACAAGTTCTACGCCGAGGAGTCTATGGTTGAGGAGGAACAACATTGTGATGATCACGAACACACAACCGCATCAGGAACTGGTCGGATAACTCCTAGTTTCCGTAGCCTAGTAGTCTTCTAAATCATGGTTGTACAATTGAATAACTAAAAAAAATAATAGTTATTTTTTAAAAATGTAGTTTTAATAATTTTCTTAAAGAATCGAAAGAATAAACCCCTGCCACAGAAGTCTTTTGGTATTTTAATTTTTCTGCTGGCTCAGTTGGTTTTTTGTGCGTTTCGCGAAATTGTCACAACCGATGACCCAATTACCTGGCAGGGTGTTCTTGGTTCTTGGTTCTTGGGTCTTGGGTCTCAAACACACACATCCCATTCCCCTTGGAGGGAGACATCAATGGGGGGTACGGCTATGCTGGGGGCCTGGTCTTGGTTTCGCCCGGTTTACGTTTACTGAGTTAGCAAGAAATGCCTTCAATGTTGCAACTGCAGCGCTTCGTGCACTCACATTATTTTCATATACATATATGTGAAGTATATATACATAGGTATATATGGCTAAGCGAATTTCGCAAATAATTGGAGCAGTTTGCCAACGCTCACGTTTTGGGCAAGGTAACACTTTGCCAAGGTAAAGACAGCTCTGATAATGCCATTTTCCATCTGGTTTCCATACAAAAGCAAAAAAAACAAAGAACCCACAGACCGAAAGATACATATGCAGACAGGCAGTGTCATGCTGATTCTAGAGGCAAAAACCACCAAATCGATACTTGATACGTTCGTCTTATCGGGAAGGACGGGAGGATGGGAATGAGTCCTGTTGCCGATTAGTGGAGGTCGATAAGGCAAATCAATAGTTGATAAGCGTCCTGGGCCTGGGCCTGGGCCTGGGACAGAGTCCCCATGCAATTGTTATCGCCACAAAGGAGTTCAGACCTTATCTGCACTGAAAAAAGTCAGATGACACTCTTAAATAAAATTCTTAAGGATCAAACACCATGTAAGTACACATTAGTATCCTTTTTTTATAACTAAATTGTTTAATAAAAATAATTTATTTTAAATAATGATTCTAAGAAACTAAAATGTCAAAATATATTTGCTTTTAATATTAAATCGCGTTGTAATAATTCTGAAAAATTCCATAAACTGTGAAATTATATATTCCATACCATAATAACTTCCCAGAATTACTATTTTCAGTGTAAGCCCAAAAACTGTTTACTTTATTCGCACATCCTGGCCCTTTTTCGATCGCTGATATGTGACTCACGATACGATTAAATCATAAACAGAAAACAACAACAGCAAGAAAATAAACATTGTGTGTATCTTTTAATATTTGTATCGATATCTGCGACTGGCTGAGGTCCTAAAAGGGACGCACAGAAGTATGTAGCACATTATCAGTGCATTTTCTGGGGGCGTTGACCAGACTGGCTCAAGGTTTCTTATCAGTGGCAGTGGAAAACGGGGAGGGATGGATCGGGGTCGGGCTGGATGGGAAGCTAAACGACCGCCACAAGTCTGGGACATTGTCCGATGATGACTTTAAAATCCTACCGGACCGGGCCGTCGAGGGGCGGAAGACCCGCAGAGGCTTATCACAAGACCGGCCGACGAGCGTAAATAATACAATGCCGACACTCCGTCCGCAGGGCACAAGGAAACTCCAGGCAAGGGGATATACGGGGGGGACAGAGTTTTTCCACAGGCAGGAAAAACCAAGGAAAACGTGCGATAGGCCAAGGGGCAAAAAAGTAACTAAAGGAAAAGGCAAAATGAAAAGCAAACCAAAGTGCATTCGCCTTGCTGGGGATCGAAACCAGGAGTTCAGTTGGCACTGGGAAATAAAAAAATACTATATATAATTTTATTAATTAAAAAATAAATTCCCACTCCTCTAAGGGTGAAAAGGGATCATTGAATTTTCACCAGTTCCTTGGGAAAAAGGGAAACCCCCTTTGGCAAAACCAATAATTACTTTCAATTAAAAACTCGTACAATCTGTTATGTAAAAGTTTCTTTTTTTTTTTGTCAATTCTGCGGGTAAAGGATCCCCGCTTCTTGTCCAGAACGGCTTGAATTGATTGCCTTAATTGAGGTCGATGAGAGCGAATTAAATTCAGAAAGGTCCCGTTCATCCACCAAAATAATCGGCGACGAACACGCGCCTGTCGCATGCTGGCCACCAGAAATTATGCAGGATCGCGGATGCTACCGATCCGGTAGTCAAGTCCTTCATGTGGGCAGGATCGATTTCCTTGGGAACGAGTCGAATCCAACAATATGAGATTACTGCAACATTCTTATTCATTTAATAAACAAATGGGTGAACAAACATTAAACTATGTTTTACTTTTTACGGATAGTCTTACTTTTAAAATGTATATTAATGGAATAGTTTTAAATTTAGAACTTATATAACACTTTTGAAAAATTCCCTTAAAAAAGAAAAAGTAAAGAAAAAAATTAATAGATTTTAAATCAAGAAATTCATGTAATAAAGGCTATACTATTAAAGTATAAAGCTTATACTATTTATTAGCCTATTAAAGTAAAGGCTTATACTATTTAAGAGACTGTAGTATATATAATTACAGATTTAAAATAATCATAATATTTTGTATTCCTTCATTAATATTTTTTATTCCTTCATAACTTTTTATCGCTGTTTTTGGAGAAGGAACTTAAATACTATTTTTGATTATGTACATATATATAATATTTACTATTATTAGTATATTACTATTATTACTATACCTTATACTTTTAATATTATTATTTTACATTCTTATTTATTATTATAATATTTTTATTTACTTTCAATTTGAAGTATAAGGAGGCTATTGTATTCTAAGTATTTTTCTGTTATATGAAATTAAATGATTTTAAAATATGATTATTATATAAATGATTATTGTTTAAATATGTGCAGAATTTTAAGAAATTTGTTTTATTCTAAAAAAAATATTTATGAATTAACCGAAATGAAAAAATTGGTTTACTTAAATCGAAACTAAATTAAATGAATTTTTAACCCATTTATTGCCATTTAAAGTCCAATTATAAAACAATCATCAAGTCTAGCCGATCCTCGGGCAGAGTTCAATGATCTCTGGGGAGGAAACTCTCCAAAGGAAAATCAAAAGGGAAAGGCAAGAGGCAAACAAAGACACAACAGACAAAAGGAAAAATCAAGAAAATAATGGGTCAAGAAAATAAATGGGAAGGGGTCTGGAGATGAATAGGATACCTAATGCGAGGTTGAAAAAGGCAGAAAGGCTGAAAGTCAATGGAGTTGCCGGGAATTGATGAAGCCAGCAAGGACGCTCGCCGATCACGTGGTTCGAATTCACAATCGTCCTTGATCCTCGAGGAGATGTGCGTGCTGCGATACGCGTGTGTTCCGAGAATAGCAAACAGGACACGCCCACGCCCATGCCCACGGCAGAGTCCTTTTTCGGTAATATGAGTCCACAGGAATCTCGAAGGCAGCCTCTAGTTGGTGTTGAGTAATTTGTGCGTTGCTGAGATAAAATCTGTTAAGCGGTTAACAAACATAAACAACAGCTACGGGGGTGGATAAGAAGGGAAATGCACTGGAAGAAATAATTTAATATATTAAATAAAAGACTTTCAAGCATTTTTATTTTATTACATTTATTTTATTAAAATTACAAACATTCTTCGAAATACACTATTATTGGGATTATATCCCTTTTTCCCATGCTTTCGAAAATCATTTGTGTTTAGAGTGTTAATGGCAAGATTTAACCCCTGGTGTGCTGCTACGGCGGGGGTGTGGAATTGGTAGCTCCTTCTGGTCGTATGCTGGCGGTCTATTTTCGGCCCCCGAATCGTGACTCTTAAGGCTCTATGTGGGTCTGAATCCTTGTCGGGGTGACCTTCCCCTATTTTGGGGGTAAGTTCCTCGGCGGCTATTTCTGGCAAAGTGAGGGCGCTTGTCAATCTTTATTACGATTTCCATACATGCCCAAATTAAGGATCCGAGGCAAGTACCCGCAGCCCCTTGCAGCAGGACAACAATCGCCCGATTGAAAGTTCCCACATGGGCAGAACAATAAATTAATAGAACGATCCAACATCCCCATCCCCATCCCTTGAAATCACTTAACTTTTTTTTGTGAAATGACTAATGAAGCGTGTGTGATAAATTGGTCTCTGGAATCTCAAGGAGGGCCTGATCAGAATCATTTTCTTTGTATAGATTTTCAATTAATTCACCATTAGGATGCCAATCTTCGGAAATAGAATTTGAATTTCTTCGTCGGTCTATTTTTATGCAAAATAGCCAGGTAAGGAGCGAATTCCTGTTCCTTTTGTCTATCCCCAAGCTGCCGCCAGATACACACACAAAAACAAATTGCATTTTTATCTATTTTCTATTTTTACTTGGAAAATGCCAACACCACACTGCGGCAGAGTGGCACAGAGGCGGTGGAACTAGCAAAGCGGAGGACGGAGGATTATAAGGCACATCATTGCCGGCGCGGCGGTTTCCTTCCTGCTTTTGCCGCACAAATAGCTGTAATAATAAAACCGATCTCTCCCCAGTCCCTGTTTTTGTTGCCTGTTTATGGTTGGGAGGCTGTAGGATGCGACAAGAAAAGCCGGAAAAACTCCTTGGCCGCGCACACAGATGCACAGCCGCTCACCGATGCACAGATACATAGATACAAGATGCAGCACATTGCCGCCGTTCGTTGTCCTATCTTAAGAGCAGAGATCATACAGACTCTCCCGACTGCCAGGGATGCCCACTTGGCCTTTTTTCTCCATCTAGATACATCCCCATCTAGTCTTCCCCTTTCCTTTTTTGAATGGGTTTTAGGAAAATCGCAAACAGAAAATCTTCTAAAAACATTGTTTTATGACCTTATAAAAGGATTCAAGTCCAGGCTTGCCTTTTATCCTACAAATTATATTATATTCTTTAAGAATATTTTTTTTTTTTTAATTTAAAAAGAGAAAATTGTCTTTAAAATTGTCAAAGAGAAAGACATTTATATCCTGTTAGTGGTTTGATAAACAGAATATTAGAACAAGAATTTATAAGATTCTTAATATATTTTATATAAAGGAAAAATAGGAATTATCGTATACTTAATAAGTACTTACAAGAATAAGTATTACTTATCTATTCATCCTATTTATTCATTAATAATACTTTATTAAAAATGTTTTTAGTATAAACAGAATCTAAATAAATATCAGATATAAGAAAATAAATCGTTTTCCGTGATATTCCAATAGTTTCTAAACAAATTCAAAATTTTTAATTTATTCAAAGAATAAAAGACTAATGATGAACATTTTAACTATAAAGATCCTTACCTTATACCTCCTTATAAGGCTTGCACCATTACTTAATTAACTAGTATCAAGTATTTATTTTTTAAAATCCTTAAAAACCTAAAATTGATTATCTTAGACTTTTTTAGCCGTTTCTCTATTGGTCCTTTGGCTGGCGGCATCACTAGTGCCTGTCGCCTGGTCGAGTTCAATGAACTGGCGTCACCTCTTGGGGCAGCGCCTTGCCTATGCCACGGCTCTGCCCTCCTCTCTGCCAACGCCTCAGCCAGCGTTGACTGCAGGCAGTGCCACACAATCCTTTTTCTTTGGACTTTTCTTATTGCACCCTTCACTTGATCTCTGGTGATCTTTTCTTGCCTCCACCCAGCTGGATGCGGAATGCTGGATGCTGCTCGTGTGTTGATGCTGCTGCGTTGCAGTTGCAGTTGCAGTGAAGTTGCAGCCTGTGAGCTGGAGAGCTGATCTTGCCCAAAGGAGCCGCGCAGGAGTCCAATCTCAAGGGTTCCAAACGCGATGCAGATCTGTGTGGCTGGGGGCTTTGGATTTCAGTTCGGTTCGTGTGGGGAAATGTAAACAACGCCGTCATAATAATATCTGTCAGGCCTCTCAAGGCTGGATGCATTGGTGGTGCTGCCTGTGCCGGTGGTGGCTCGGCAGTGGCTCTGTAGGGCGGGGTATGTATCCCTTTCGCTTCTCCTTTTTTATATTTCTGTGGAATGCGACGCTTGTTTACTCAAATGTATATTTGATCTTCTGCTGGGGTACATTTTTCTCCTCACTTCTCGCCCCATCATGCTACCAAATGGAAGTGCACTTGTGTTTATCTCTAAAGGATTTTCAAGGAATCACTCAGGGCAAGTCGGAGATCGTTTTTTGCTGATTCTTTTGGATTTCTCGGCACTCTTGGGGATCTTTTTGATTATACAGGGTACAGACTGTACGCTTGAGCTAAGATTACACAAAGGGGTGTTTGGGGATAAGTAGAAGTTGTTTTTTAAATATATTTAGTAGAAAATGATATAGATATGTATTTTATAGGATAAACACTTAAATGAAATAGTAATAGGAAATATTTTTAATTTCTATAATTAATTATACATAATTAATCATTTTTATTGCCATCATATTTTTAAAACACTATTAACTTATTCAATAACAACTTTAGTCTTCAAGTACCCCTAAATTATACCTAATACAAACTTTAGAAAATTATTTACTTTTCAAGCTCACACTAGTATCAGTTTCAATCCAACCATTGTTAACTAAGTCCTTTAAATTCTTTGATGTATTTAATAGGTCCTCTATACGTATTTGTCCATTCTTTCTCCTTAAATAAAACAACCAAAAAGTAAAGAAATCTTTTTCAATCTCAAACAAATACTCAACATTAAAACAATCCCCTACTCGACAGCCGAAGATCAATCAAAGTCGTGTCCTTGAAGGAAACAATGTTCCCAAGCGTTGCTTTTAAAAGGTCCCCACAGGGTCCCAAGTACAGTCAGCACAAAAGATGGATCGTAAGGATCGGACACGACCAAAAGTCAGTAAATACGAAGGAGAAGAAACAAATCCAAACCCAAAACAAGGAGGACGAGGGGCCGAATGGGGGTTGGGAATGTGAAGGAGAATGAGATTGGGAAGGAACCTTCGTGTCCTCCGTCCTACATGCACGTACGCTCCCCGGCCGATTGGCGATTATTCATGACTTTATGGACTGGGTAGCAGGACATTAAAATTGCTTTTACGCCAACTCATCGGCCAGAGGATCAAACTGGTTCTCTGGCCCGCTTTGTATGCCACTCACAGTCAACGGATTCGGATTCGGATTCAGATTCACATCGAGATTCGAGGAGTCGGCGAGGAGTGTCGGTGAGTCGGCGGCGAGTCGGTGAAACAACGAGGGTCCCTGTCCCTGTCCACACAGTGTAAAGTCAACAGTCCTCAGACCTCAGTCCTCGGTCCTCAGAGCCGCTCCTTGGGAGCTGGAATCTGGTGAAACCAGTTTGGCCCGCTGCGGTCGCACTCCTCGGTCGCCTTCTACCTGTTGGACGGGGACTGTGTTGCCTGTTGCCTCGCGGATCCCACGAAAAAAGGGATACAACCAGTACATCTGACAGATATGTTTATCCAATCTCTCCCTCTCTCCTCTATGTGTTGGTGTGTGAGTCAGTGTGTGCTTGTGTTTGTTGTTTGCCTTTTGACGCAATCCTTTCGTCCTCGCCACCATTGCATCTTGTTGCACGTTACTTTTTGTCGATCCCAGCAATCATGGGGGTTCCATTTTCGTTTCTTTCCTTGTTAATTTTTCGGTTTTTCGGGTTTCTGTTTTTATTTTCCCTGGGATTTTTGTGCTCTGTTTATTTTCGGGTTTTCGTGTACAGTTTCGAAAGTTGATAATGGGGGGGAGCTGGAGTTGGGTTGCAATTGGGGCAGGGAAAAAAGGTCAACAAAAGGACAACAAAGGCACTTCTGTCCTTCGAGAAGTGTATTTTTTACAGGATATTTTTTAGTAGGAGTTTTGGTTATAAGACACATTTTATCCTTATTTTATTATTCATTATAAAGTAAAGTCTGACACAAAAATGTTTATTCTTATTTTATGAAAGAATATAATTTAAGTCTCTGATCAATTTAATATTAAATATTTAATAAATCCCTATGACGATAAAAATTCGTTCCTTTGAGGTGAATTCTTTGGGATAAGTAAGGTTTTCAGGATTCCCATAGATCCTTCTCTAGTTACCCCCCAGCTCAAGTTCGTCCATGAGTTTATGCTTTTCTCCTCGTATTTCCATAACGCCGGAATTTGTCAACTCTGCTCATTGCCCTCGACTGCGTGCTGTGAATAATAAGTTGAATGAGATTCTTAACTTCATAATGCGCATAAAAAGTTCCTCTTTTTGTGAAGTAGGTCTGGGCATGGTTATGGGTATGGATCTTGGTCTGGGACTGGAAACTTCTGGCTGGGACTTGGTCCATTCATGGCTGGCCCTCTCAAGAGAAAGGCACTTGAACTGAACTCTTTTTTTTTTCTTTCGCCAGTGCTGTTTTCTTTTTATATTTATTTTATTTTATTTTTTAGTGCAAGTATGAGCTGTGTCTTCTTCAGCCTTTTGTATTGTTACGGGAAAATTGTGCGCATGCGCAAATGCGATCAAAAGAAGTGGATGGCAGAAGGCAGAAGGCAAAAGGCAAAAGGCAGTTGGCAGGGAAAATCCCCGACCACAGCAGGAAAAACAGAGCAAAGGCCGCGAAAAAATGTAGGAAAATATTGTGTGAAAAGTCTGTTTGAGGAGTTCAATGCCCAGCCTCATACCAGAGGAGGTGACGCTCGGTTAATGAAGGGTCTGGTCTCTCGATCTCTTTGGTGTTCTCTGGATTCTCCATTTCCCAGTTCCCATTTTCCCAGTTTCCCGGATTCCCGGTTAACCCCCCCCATTCACCCCCCATTTGGTCTCTGTTTTAGGTAAGTGGGAAGCTTCAGCTTCACCTGTTGGCGGGCCAAGTTCTCAGGATCGTCGCCTGGGAAAGCACTTAAATGGTTATTCATGCCCAGCTTAGCTTTCCTCTAGCCAAGGAAATTGTCTTTGGCTCTTGATCTTTCCATTGCGGTTTCTCTAAGGCCTCTAACTTTGGCTGCAGGAAGCTGAGACCGACCACAATCTTGGCCTGGTCCGTATACGTAATTTGCCAGACTAAGAAGGAACTTTTATACAAACCACATTCGTGCACTCGAAACAAAGGATTTATAGTTTTTCTAAAGATTAGGCATTATTATATGGGGTATATCTTCTTTATTTATTTTGTGAAAAGCTTTATTATCCTTTATTATTATTATGAAATTTTCTATGGGAATATTTAATAGATTTCTCCTAGTGTGATTTTGCCTAGGCTCTGTCAGGCATCTGTTGCTTTTGCAAATTGCTGAAGGAAACGCACGAGTGCCGCAGGAGAGAGTCACCAGCAACTATACTGGCAACAGCAACAGCAACACTACCTACTGGCAACTAGCAACTAGCAACATTAGCAACAGTTGCTCTCTTTTGGTTCATTCAACTCAAAGCCAGATACACGAGAGCCTTCCTCCAACTGGGGGATACATAGATGCATAGATGGATGAATGGATGGACGTATAGATGGATAGTTCTGTTTCTGTTTCAGTTTCTAGCTGCTTGGCTGATTGCAGTTGGCAGAGCTGCAACAGCCACAGCAACTGCAACAGCAACAGCAACTGTTGCTGCAACTGGGAGGTATGACCACACCACATGCCGGAGCAGAACCGCCAGAGAGGACTTGGATATACAAGTGGCCCCTGTTTTGGCCTCAAATTGCAAAAGCCAAAAGCATGTTTTACAAATGGATTTCATGTTCGGTGCGTTATGTTTCTTGGAAAGGATTTCTTTGGCCAGTGCTTGTCATGGCCATGTCTGGTCGTCCGGTTGCGAAATTAACTCGGATGAAATGAAACGAAATGCGACAAGAGTCGTAAACATCTGCGGCATTCAAATGCTCAATGAGTCGTTGTCGTTGACATGTCGCTTTCCGAATGAACTTCTTTTGGAGCAGCAGAAGGGCCAACCATGAAATGAAGAACTTCATCTTCCTTGGAAAAAATCCACACGCACAGAACACACACTCACCGTATCCTTGGTGGTCACTCTGACGTACTCTGTAATCGCGTCCATATCCAGGTCAAATGCATGTCAAAGTCATTAAAATGAAACGATGCCGAGTATCTGGGCTTCCGAATCTGGGCTCCAGGCAGCCCAAAACAAGGAGTGACTGCAATAAAATACAATCAAAAATGAAGAAACAATCGTTTTATGGTTTTCCCACAAAAATGCCTCCTCAGAATGTTTTATGTATCAGGAAACTACGAAGGGTTAATGGCCAAACGCCCTTTTCGGCCTGGCTTTTGGGTTGAAATAAAATATAAAATTCGAAGGAAATGTTTTTTAAGAGCGATAAAATGATAAGAAGTAAAGGACTTCGGTTACATCCCCAGAATAAATTCAAACTTTATTCATTGATGGAGGAAATTAAATTCAATTGAAAATTAAAAATCCATAAGAATGTTATTTTTACTATGTAAATGTAGTAGTAATATTATAAAATTAGATATATTTTGGTACTTTTTTTTTCAAAAATATTTATCTTAATTGAGAAAATAGGATAAAGAATTAATGAAAACTTACATAGTTTGATCAGAGAACTTTATGTATTACATTTTAAATTAAAATGCATAATTTCCTTAAAAATTCAAGAAAAATAAAATATTAATTTCTATTTAGGAAATATTAATATATAGTATGGTATAGTATATGGTATAATTTTAAAAATATAAATATAAAAAAAGTTGTAAAGATTCTAGAAAAAAAAAACTTGTAAAAATATAATATAGTGTTCTTAATAATTATAATATATTTATTAACTACAATTATGATTCACATTTCTTCTAACTAAATTTTTAATAATTTACAAGTATAATAATTTATAACTGTATTACTACAGTTAAAAAACCAAATTTATAATATTATAATTATATATAAGTACAATGATGAATTATTTTATAATAAAAGGCTATTAGTACATTAATATATTGAGGAATTACAAGTCAATGTCATAAAATCCTTTTAATATCTCAATATGATATCACATTTATCAAAAGCTTATTTCGACTTGATCCATTGCCTTACAACAGCGAAACACACTGTATGCAAATTAAAGAGAACGGCAATCAAAAATTCAACTCCCGTTCGCCAGGATTGATCGCCCCAACCCGTCGGATGACATATTATTTAGCAAATTGAAAATATTTTTCAGCTCGCAATTTGCACGTTACAATTACTTCTTTCACCTCCCCTTCCGGCCCTGTTTTTGCTCTTTCTCCTTAATTTATTATTCCTTATTTCGCTGCCTTTTGCGCCTTTTTCACCCTCGAAGCCCCCCGAAGGCAAGCGAAAGGGATCGCCTTTATTGCCGTGGTTGTTGTTTCTTTTCATTTTGCGGGCTTTTTTCTGGGCTGGGCCCACTGCACACACATTGGAATGCAAATCAAAAAGAGAGAGGGGCAAAAAGCAGCGGGGGCTGCAAAGGGGGAGGCAGAAGGCCATAAAAGTATCCTCACAACCACACACACACACACACACAGGCTGAGCGCGGAGAGGCACGCCAGAAGAGAATAAATAACTTTGCAACGATCCCCCTTCGTGGCATTCGCCCGGTGGATACACACGGCTGACTCTGGGACTCGAACTGTGCTGCTGACAGTGCTCCTCGCGACCCAAAGTCGATCCTCGAATCCGATCCCATCCCATCCCGTCCCAGGCGCGCACAGCGACTGCACCCTGTGGCGGGCCGAGGCGGCACGTCCTCGACTGGGTAGATTTCCTGCTCCCTATTCCCCATTCCCTGCCTCCCATTCATGCCATTCTCCGCATTCAAGTACTGGGGATTTCACATGCACTGAGAAAATAGGGGGACTGAGAAAATACCCCATTTTTATACAGTTCCTTTGTGTAAGATCCTTTTTGACTAAATTTCTTATAAGAAAGTATGCAAAAATAGGTAATATAAATTACATTTACGATTATTCATCCTTTCTATTTAAAAAATATAAAAATGTACATGTATTTTTTTTAAAAGTAGAGTCAAAATAATCCAATTTTCAATCGTTTATACCACTGTTTTTACTAAAACCATAATAAATATTTTTATATAGAATAGTAATATTATCAAATTATGTATATTTTGATACTTTTTTTTTTAAAAATATTTATTTAAATTGAGAAAATTGGATAAAGAATCAATGAAAACTTACTTAGTTTGATCAGATAACTTCATGTATTATATTTTCAATTATGGATTAAATATAAGTTAAATAAATAAGAAATAGTTCTTATATAAATATGTATGTATATCAACAACAATAATATTTATTTTAAAAAAAATCTAATTAAACCTGTTTTTAATCCTTTATACCACTGTTACTTAGATTTACTTACTTTATAATAAATATGTTAGTATAGAATAGTAATATTATAATATTAGGTTTATTTTGATTCCTTTTTTGGAAAATTAATTTTCTAAATTAAGAAAATAGGATAAAGGATCAATGAAAACGTACATAGTTTGAAACAGATTCAGAAATTTATTATATTTTCATTTATAGATTAGTTAAATAAATAACCCATAATACCTGTATAAATATGTATGTATATGAACTTCATATTAAGAAGTTAAAATCTTAAGTTTATTATTTTTCCAAATAGTTTTCAGTGCATCCTGCCCAGCCCCTTTGGCACCCCCTTCGCCCCATGCCGCCCTGGCTGAGTGGCTTAAAGTGGCGCAACAGATAATGAAAGTCAATGTCTGCACAAGGGTACAGGATACGCTGTTTGCTCACTTCTCCATCCCTCCGGCTCCGGACTCCCTGTCAGCCCCCACTCCCCTGTCGTCGGTCGGTTTCTTTTCGGTCTGCTCCAGACGGCGGGGGAAGGAAGACAAAGAGCCGGCTTTGTGATCGCAGCTCTTCGCAGAAAGGGGGTGGCTGGCAGGCGAGATGGCCGGGACAGCGTTTCGTGTTTTGCTGTAATTTCCAACAATCTCCACCGCTTCCATTTTCCATTTTTTTCCACTTTCCTTTTGCCTGTAATTACATCCAGGTCCTGGATCCTGGATCGTTACTCAAACATTATCCCATTATTTGCCTGTAATGGCCAGGTGTTGTGTCAACGTCTGTGTCTATTTGAAGAGGATCCTCGACCCTTGAGATACATAAATATCAAATTGTATCTGAATGCGAGCGCGATTGATCCTGGCGGGTCCAAGGATCTTAAATCGGAACGTGGGAGAATGGAGTAACGTAAAAGTTCTTTCCCCTTTTCGGGGACGAAAGATTTTAAGAGCGTAAGTGTGTGTGTGTGTGTGTGTGAGAAAGAGTTGCCAGCCGAAGGATAACCGAAAGTCGCCGTCAAGGGCCATTAAGCCGGGAGGGAGGGAGTCGAGCGAAGAAATCAAAATAAAAATTTTATTTTAAATTTGTTCCCCCGCCACCACAGGCTTCATGGGAAAGATACGTATTCCATTCCGATTCCCTCAAAAACCAGTTGAGCCTGTCGAGAGCCCTGTGATTGCCTTTCCAACTTTATTTTTGTACTTTTTTCGAGGGAGGGTGAAAGTTGTTGCTTCTTGCATGCGCTGGCCAGCCAACTTGTTGATGTTTCTCGTAAATGGCCAGGACACGGCAGCTACAGGTGCAAGGGTCCTGCAGGACGGGGGTTGCGTTCGCGGCCAAGGAGCGTGAAAATTATGCAACATTCTGTGGGAAGCAGCTCGCCAAGGCAACCATTCCAGCATTTCATGGTAATTTCACGGATCTCACGGATCCTGGCTTCTGGACACACCACCAACCAGGTTCACACGGAGGTCAGCTTAGGCCCAAATAGCCATGTCACATCCGATCCCACGGGGAGAGACGGGGGGCTGAGCGCGTGAAGGGAAAGAAAGAGTGGGATTTCCGGATTTGAAGGTCCAAAAAGGGCCAATAGCTCCCCAACAGTGGCTGGCAGTGTCATTAGCCAAGAATACACTTGAAAAAATAGAGAAGAGAAACTAGATTTTATACATTTTTAGATTTTAAAGTTAATCTTCCTACCAAAAAGGTGTCAATTCTTGATGTTTAAGCCCTTTTTTTGAAAATATAAAAATAAAAAAATATATTTTTTAGTGTATTCACCTGACATTAGAAGCTGCTGGCAGTTGACGGTGGCTGACGCTGATTGTGCTGCGGAAGTTCCCACCAGACAATGATTATGACGCAACACTATTTTTGGGACAGTCGCAGGTGATTCGGGCTGGGAAGTTGGTGGCACTCTGGAGTCTGGAGAACTGCCAGTTTCGAGCTTCGCACGGGACGCTAATTAAAAAGGAATTTCTTTGCCTCTTGTCTCTGCATTCTCGTTTTTCTTTTCGTGTATTTACAATCCCGACAGTGGCAACGGCAACAGCACCAGCAACAGCAATTAGAAATGGGGGTCGGGGGTGAGCCAAACGGGCGGACTGGCTGGCAATCAGGAGAGTGCTAATTTAGTAATCACAAGTCAGTCGCAAGCCGGCGCACTGCCGACAAGCTAGAAAGTATCTGTAAGAACCGGTTGTCAAGGGGTCCTCAAAAGCAGAGATAAGCTCCGATCTCCGAGCTCTGCGGTCTGAGGCTCTAGCTGCTGCCACGCCCTTCCTCTAACGGTCTAAAGGTGTGAAATTGTTGTTGCTCTTGATTGGATATCTGTGTTGGATCAGGTGGCACTGCCACTCACCCAGCTTGACGTCGTGAGATCACAATTGATCCTCCCCAAGATCCCCGTACCAGCCGTCGGGGTAAGTCGATAATTTAGAAATCTTTTGTTGACTGGATCTCCCTGCTGCTTCGCATCCAAAGCTACAGGCTCTGCGATCCCTTCCAGAACCAGTCATCGTCAGGTGCCCTTTTTGTATCTTGAAGATACTCTCTTTTGTGTCTGGATATTTTCTATGTGTGAAAAGTCATTTTTTGTTCCCCTGTACAGCAATTAATGGGGGAAAACATTGTGTGTTTGGTTAGGAGTTCCTTGGGAAGGGAAAACAACTCTCAGGACTTTTAAACTTATTTATCAAACGAAATAAAGAGATAAATTGATGAGTATTTATGGGAATGTCCTTTCTAGTAGAGTTCCTCGCTATCGAAATAATGAAATATAAGGGGTTAAAAGAGATAAAATGTTTATGAATAAAAATGTTTATAATTTCTAAAAGTGTGAACAGTCATGTAAGGTATTACAGGGGAATTGATTCCTTGGGCTTATCTGGGATATGAAGATTGAATAACTTGGGAACCCGAAACCCTGGGGCCTAGGCTGTTTATCCCTTTTATGATATCTCGCGATATCAAGTGGTTGTGGCACATCACTCATTTCCAGGGACTCACTTCACATGCCGAAGGGCATAGAAACTTTGGGATGGCAAACAAAGCATTAATATTCCTCAAAATGGGACAAGGGAATCCTAAACTAATTTACAACACGTGTAATCGCTCGGAGGTCGCTGACCGTTCTCGGTCTCGGTCTCCGTTTATGTTCCCATTCCCATTCTCATTCCTATCCCCATTCCAATTCTCGGACTTATTCCCATTCGCGTTCCTGTTCCAGGCCAAAGGCAAACATCTTTTCTAACCGCCTAGATTGACAATCGAGATTGAAACGCTCACACACACACACACACAGGCTCACATACCAGAAGATACTCAGATACAAATAGTGGCGTGGAACCGAATGAGGATGGAAACGAGGCGGCCGAGCGTGAAAAGGTAAGGAATCGCGGCCAAAGCGAGACGGAGAAAGGAGCCTACGGACAAATAGAGGCACGAAAGCAAGTAAAACGAAACCCAGGGAATGGAATTGTAAATAGCAATAAGTATAGAAAAGGCAGTACAGGGACGGGATCAGTACGTGGGGGATGAGGACAGGGATGGGGTACCTATAGGTAAAGGAATAGGGTAGCGTCATAAATAATATTGTTTACACAAATGGTTCACGGCGATGAGCAGCACTGACTCCTGTTCGATGGCCGAATCGCTGACCCCGCCGCCGCGCTCCTCACTCTCCCCACTCTTCGATTTCGGCATTAATTTTGGGTCAACGGATCCTACGCATCCGCGGCTAAAAATAGCCACGATGAGCTCAAGACTGTTGTTTACTACAAAAGTGATAAACACGAAAAGTTTCAGGCTCGCCGCGCAGGAGAAACCCCAATTCCGGCTAAGCCTATCCATCCGGATACTGAAAGAAAACAAAGGCTTTTTATGTTAAGCTTTCGAATTCAAATGGATAAAGATACAATTTCCAAGATACAGATACATTATCTAAAAATCGGGTATAACTTGTATCATTTACTCCTTTATTTAACACGTTTTTTTCCGAGTGTAAGCACGATGCGAGTGCGTGCCTCCAAGGGAGGTCGCAGGTGAAGAGACAGAGGCGGGGGGCTGGGGATAGGCTCCAAAAGGGGAGCAGGCTTTAAGCCAAAACAACAACAGGTAGAAATCAAATAGAAAACGGAATAGACGAAGAGACAACCAGGCGAACGGATGAAACAGCTCCGTGGGCAGCGCAGCAACTGAGCAGCGGCAGCATAATGAGCAGCAGGCACACGCTCACACACAAACGGACCTAGGCAGGCACACACAGATACGCGGATACACGCGAGCGGAGCTCGGTTTGTCTATGTTCCAAGGCATTTCGAGTTTCATTTTATGTTTTGACCCCTTTTAAGTTCAAGAACCCTTTTCCTCACAACGTCGCACGCACACATGTGCACCGCGAAGCCCTCTGCGGCAAGCGCTCTCTCTGGCTCTCCAAAAAATGAGCAGGCGCGTGGGGCTTGTTGGAGAGATGGAGAGACTTTGGTTTGGCTCGGCTGCCTTCGGCTCCACCAATACGACGAAAAGCAGATTCGAGAGCGCGGGAGCTACTCTCCAAGCGGAAAGCTCAGCTCAGTGGAGAGTTGGAGAGTAGGCGAGAGCAGGGATTGTTATTGTTTTGACGTTGGATTTTTTTTTTTCATGTTTCTGGCCTTTGGGGTTGTTGTTGCAGCCGCTGTCGCTGCCACTGCCGCTGCCACTGCCGCTGCCGGCGTCGCTGCCACCGCCTGGGCGCAACAAGTGTATTCGACTTTTGATTTATGCCTGCGGATTGCTCGGCGGTCCGTTCTCAAAATCGAGGCACTGAGCGGAATTATTAATTGATTGATGAACACTAATTATGTTAATTGGTTAATGAAATGCAATGTGTCAAGCGCAGAGCTCGTGTCTCAATTCCGTCAAGCGGTAAAAAGAGAGAATTTCTTCCTTATTTTTTATCTCCAGAAAGAGCTTTTACAGTTGCAATGGCGGGAGTGGGATTTTTTACAGCCTTAGCTTGCAAACTTCAAATTGCAAAACAAGATACAATTTTTGAGATACTTTTGTGGAAGAAAAATACATAGAAGAGATATATTGTTTTAATTTTTTAACAAATTTAATTTTTAAGGAGATTTAGTGAAGACCCACTGTATTTTCTCCTATTCTTTTTACTTCAGAGGTATGCAGTTTTCGGATGAGTCATTCAGGAGAAAAAGCTCGTGGGGCCCAGTGCTTTCGGGGAAAGCGATCTCGAAGGGCGTTGTCTGCGCCTGCTGATGTCATTGGGATTCGGATGATGGAGGCCCATCCCAAAACGTATCTGGCGCATCTATTACGAATGAACAGTTACATCCTCCGCACCAAGCCCAAAGACACGAAACCACCAACACAGCGCCACATTCAACAGCTGTCTAAAAAACCGTTCATGGTCATTGTGCCATAAATGGCAAACGAAACGAAATTGAAATTAAGCAAATGAGTGGGAAACCAGACGCTGTAGCAACAAAGGAGAAGAACTTAGAGGCAACAACAGCAACAAACGGCAACGGCAGCAGCAACTTCGGAAAACAAGTTGATAAAAGTCGAGGCCCAAAAGACGAATCCACTAGACGACAAACGAAGGCGGATGCGCACCTAGAAGCCGCCAAATGAGGAGCTCTAGCGGATGCTGTGCCTCTTCAACTGGGCCAAAATCAAAGCAACTTCAACGGCATCGTTGATCAACAGAACACTCGGGGAAAAAGCCAGAGATAAGGAAATCAACTTTAATTTTACATTATTAATTTTAAAATCATAAAATCCTTTTAATAATAAAATATTGATGACTAAAATCTAATATGAGTTCCTTAAGAAAAAAATTAATTAAAAATACATTTAGAATTTTTTTGAGTGCACGGACCAACCACAACTTAGCCAGACTGGGTTGGTGTTGGCCCACATGTCCCACGCTTCCATTTAAATATACACACAGGCTTACAATCCAAGCTGCTAACGGTACCTTTACGCAATCCCAAGGCAAGAATGTGGCACACAGGAGAGAAATCCGAGGTTCGGGGGAGAGCCACTCTGAAGAAAGAGCGCCAGAGAAAGGGTTTTCTTTCAAATCAACTGGTATCATAAAAATAAATAAAAATAAAAATGCCCAGCGCTTTCAAACATAAAGAGAAAGAAAGCATGTGATGGGGCCCCAGGAGAAATGGGCAAGGGTGGAGGGGGCCTCGAAGGTGGAGAAGGGAGCGGATCAGGCTACGCATGTAAATGGCCCTGGCCTGTAAAGTTTGCTTTCCACTTTGGGCCGAAGCTTCAGGTGCGTTGGCTGGCAAACGGACGAGGCTTTTTGGGGCTTTGGGATTGGGCGTGCGTTCATTGGTCGGAGCTGCCCATGCCACCCAGCGTCTTTCCTCTGCCCTCTCCCCCCCTGTGGTGCTCCACCCTACATTCCATAAAATCCAACACCCTGCCTGCAGCAAGTGCAACAGGTTCGTAAATAACCATCAAGTTGCGGGCGTAGCTGCAGGCCAAAGTCCTAAACGCGGCTCGGGTTTCAGGGCACCGATTAACAGGTCTACACTGCGAGAAAAATCCTTTACAACTAGCTAAGTTATAGGGGAGGATGTGGTTGCTAAAGGACTCTAGGCATTATGGTAAACTATCAAAAGATTTTATCTGAAGCTGATCTTCATAATCAGTTTTTTTAATATCCTTTAAAATACTAACAATATAGTATCCTTTAGATAGCTCCCTAGATCTATATCTTTCCTTTTTTAACTTAGCTTGAATTTAATTCCACGGGATTGACTTTTTGGCCAGTGTTCCAGCAGGTTATGGCCTTAAAACCAACAACAGCCACAATAAAAACAATAACAATGCCCGAAGAAAGCCCATCGCTCAAGTCGGACTGAAATCCAGAGTGGCGAGCCAGCCGTACGCATTTGAAGCGTTTTAACTGTTTACTGTTACGACTCTCGAAAGCGAAGATCGCTTCTTTGCCGCTCTTCTCCACCACCATGGTCTTCGGTCTTCAGTCTTCAGTCTTCAGTCTCCAGTCTTCGGGCGTACCGTTCTCCTCTCTCCGCTCCCGGTTCAACGACCGAAAAACGGACAGAGCCAGACCCCTGGTAGCCCTCCCGTCTCCCCAAATCCGTCCATCCGTCCGTACATTTTGCGGCCCCTTCTTTGGAGCGGTTCTTCCTGACTGCCTTGCCTTTTCTTCTCGTTCGCCTGCTGGCTGGTCTAGCTTTCTATTGTGTCTGATGATTGCCCAAAAAGAAACGAATAGACAAAAAGTGCTCGTGGGTTTTAACCCTATGAAAAATTCTGGGAATAGAAATGAGAATGGACACCCCCCCATCCCTGCCAGCGTATACAGGTGATGGAGGGAGTGAGATAGGGCCACCGATGGTTTCTTCTATTTTGGCTGAGGATTAATAATGAGACGATCTCTTGCCGAAAATGTCCAGAGAGAAAGAGCTACGGAGATTCTCGGACTCGGACCGGGGTACAACGGTCATTGACTTTCTAATTGTGGCCAAAAGGGATAGACGAACTGTGTGGGATTCCTATAATATGATTAATGGCTTTCTTCGCTCTTCAAGTCTGCTGGAGAATTCTCACAAAAAGTCCTCAACGCGCAGGAGATCAATTATAAGGCGATCAAGAGGCACTTCTCCATAAAGCACTTGTAGTGAAAAGATTTTAGACTATTTTTAAGCAAGTCAACTTAAAAGTTTAATAAATCAAGGAAGGTGATGGCTAAACGTACAGTACCCACTCATTAAAATGTATGCTGTACAGTCTGTCATTAAAATCATGAACCAAACCAATAAAATCGTTGACAAATTATGCAACAGGTCCAAAAAGTACAACCACCTGAATGATTTCGGGTGACGAATCATGGGAAAATGTCAACCAACAGGGCCCAGAGAAATCCGAAAAGGGGGTAGAGTCGTGGGTTTCACTGTAACAGGTTCACGCACAGTGCACCACACAAATCCAGCCGAGGGATCGTAAATAAGCCACCGTAACGCCCTTGCCTAGTAGAGCTCATTAAAATTCCATGTGAAAATTGCCATAAAAACTATTTTGATTTTAGCCCAGAAACACGGAGAGAAAATGCACATTAGGGATTTACTAAAAAAAAGTTATGAAAGGAATACACATTTTTGAAATGATTGTATTGATTTTTAGCCTCTTAAAAAATGATTATCTCTAGAAGGACATCTACTTTTCATTTATAATATTTTTACAAATTTACCTTTATAAATAAATATATTTCCTTTTAATATTTTTCTCTGATTTTATTCTATAAACTAAGCTTTGCTCTTCTGATTTTCTATAGACCTAGGGATCTGTGAATTGTGTGAAGCCTCCCCCAATAACAAAAAGTTATAATTGTAATTATTCACCCCTCGCATTCATGTGAAGGCATTTCCGTTCGCCTTTGTCCCGTTTCCACTTCCGAGTCCCGCACCCAAAAAAGTAATTGTCAAACGCTCACCCCCGAGAACATGGAGGACAGAACGCTGACCCTCGCAACCAAGTGTCCGGAAATGAGATGCAAATATTATGTGGGACTCGGATCGGGCGGGAACCGTTCCTCGGATCCTTCAGCGACCACCCCCTCTCACAGTTGACTTGCCTTGTCCAAGGAGTCGCGCCTTGTCCATGAGGGTTGCTCATCTGCCAGGCATTCCTCTATATAATATATAAGTGGCAGACATGTGAAGATCCCCCAGCAGGAGGGTAAGAAAATTGTCTTGGCCCTGTGCACGTGCGTTTTCCACGGCAGCAGGAAAATAATGAAAATCGCATTGCTTGAGTGCGCTTACAGCGCATAATTTTGAACCCTAGATCATGTTTATCATGTCTTCCCATCTAGGCTTCCATTTAGTGGAAATTATGCAAAGTTTGGGATGGTCTACGACTAGGTGCGGTCTTCTGAAGGTGCTCCATAGGAATTACGTCTTTCCTGGGAACTATTTTCTTGCAAGATCATTTAATGATCAGTCCTCTGATCTTTTCTCTAAAAAATTAGACATTAACTTAGAAAAGTAAAGAGTCTTGTTAATATAGAAATAGGTTGCTTAAATTTCATATTTTTATATATACTCAAAGGATTTTTTCAGAAAGAATTCAACTTCAAGCTTCTAATTTTTACACGATTCTAGATATATTTTGTTCCGTAGAATTCCAAGTATATTTTATTCCGTATGTTCCAAGTATATATGCTAGTCTCATTTAATTTGAGCGGCCCTTTACTGAAAATCAATTAATTTTCATTTCTTTGTAGTTGATCTCCCATCAGGAATTTGTACAGATCGATGTAGGTCAACTGAATCGTAATTGCAAGCACATGTCTCTCCAAACTTGCAACTCGTAAGTACTCCCACCACTCGGATCTAAGGCAAGTCCGGCTGGACGTCTTTGGATTATGCGATTAAGAGATTTTTCAACAAAATGTTTTTATTACGGAGCTGGGAATAAGTGTCTTACAATTTATCATCCTCGCAGCAAGACAGAGCTGGGATGTACACACATATACAAGTAGTAACCCCCTGATCCGAGAGTTCGTCCGCCAGCTAGGCGCAAATCATCTGAGAGACCGGGTTCAGTGAACCCCGTCCGGGAAAAGATTCAATTTCCCATCTCCCTCTATCTGTGTCCCTCTATCTTCTCTTTTATGTGGGGACGAAGACAAGGCGAACGCGTAAAATGCTACAATGTTAATGGGTGCCACAGTCGTCGCAGCTGGAGGAGCCGGAGGAGCCGGAGGAGCAGAAGAGCTCCCTAGTAGGAGCTTGTGACGCGTGTCTATCGCGGAAGAGATCTAAAAACGGGGGGAGCAGGGAAAAGATAGAGGGGAGTCAGCTACTACTTTCGCCAGCAAAGCTCCTCCAGTGATTCCGAGGCAAACGAAAACTATTCCAGATGGGTGATCACATTAACATGTGACATTACCATTAGCATTCCCAGCAAGGATTGGGGAGTTTTCTTTTAAATAAAATAAAATCTAGCAAAAGATAACCATTTTCAGAGATTTCTTACGATAATAGAGATTTATGAAATATATATATTTTAAACAGTTAACTATTAATTATTACAAAATTTAAACCAAATATCCTATTGAGTTCTTATTTTATTAATACAGTTTTTAGTATTTCCAGATGAGTGGCGGGTCTCTAGTTAATACCTAGAGGTAGGTATGCATTGGAATCCTAGATGTAAACTTAAATTAATGCATTATACCCTTGAGGTTATTATAATTTTGGTAAAAAGTGTGCAACGCATTGAAGGAGACATCTCCGATGCCATGAAACTGAACTATCGAAAATGGAACCACCTTGCTATTTTTAAATATTTTTGGTGAAATAATAATCTCATAAGGATCGGACTTAAGGACTTAACTATATACGATCCGAATATATAATATAATAATAAAGGCTGCTACCTAACTGCAAGGGTATATCATCATCAGCTCCTCCCGAAATGAGCTTTCCTTTCATGTTTTTTGTTCAATTACTTTCAAAAAATCCTTCTTCTCCATAAACTCCTGCTTTAGAAACACTCTTTCCTCAGTGTAAAGTCCCCTCCAGAACTTCCTTTCCGTTGCTTTCTCTTCTGATCTCATTTGATTCCACCATCCGGCTGAGGGACTCCCCTTTCAGCCCCTCCAACGACTCGTTTTCCATTATAATGTGGTCCTTGAAGTCAAGTGCTTGCTTCCTTTCCCCTTTCGAGAATTGCTTTCTTTAAGGCTGCAGTCGCGGCTGGTGTACGAGAACTGGCAGGAAATATTGAATTAATAATTATGTAGATAGGAGTTCTTGATATGTGCATATTTTTACGATGCACTGTTAACTTACGATGACTGCCACTAATTAGGGCGCGGCGCATCTTCGGCAACTTGCTGCAACGGTTGCGATCTCCTCAAGCGAGTCCGGGGGTAGACTCATGAATATCCTAGCAGGTTCGTCTTCAGCGACAGGTTGAGGGAGGTGGAGTGCGTCCAGTAAGGAAGCCACCCTTGGATGACAACATTTAGATAGCCAAACGATCACTTCACACTAGACGAACACAAAAAGGAAGAAAAAGGAAGAGACTGACGAACCACCACTGAGATTCCACCACCATTACCGGGACTTACCTGTGCGCGATTGTAACGTTCGTCTGGCGGAGGGTTGCTAGACCTCCTAATTATCATTCCTTAATATTTATTCACCGGGCTCAGGAGGGTTCAGGTGTCGTCGTCAAAGTCAGAGTCAGAATCATCATCAGGTGCTCGGCCGTTGAATTTCTTATTCGTTTCCATTGGCTTAAGGATTTTTTTGACGCACGACTGAGCTCAGGAAAAAGACAAAAAAGAACGATCCTCCTTTGTTCGGAGTCTTCTGTTCGTGACCCTCTTGCTCCTTCTCCTTCTCCTTCTCCGGCTCCTGATCATTTTTTTTCCAGAGCGCGTTAGTTCTTTGTATTCTGAGTCCCTTTGTACGATCGCCGGAGTGGATGGATGGATGGATCGGTGGTGTTGGATGGACGGGCTTTGTTTGGCATTCACTTGGAACTGACTTTGCTTGGCTTTTCAAGGGGCAATCAGGGCTGGCTGCACATGGAGAAATATGTGTTTCTTTCGAAGGAAATGTTTTGGAGGAAGAGTCCTTATGTTGGGTCCTATGGGTAGTACGGGAGTAAAAGTCTTTTTTATAATTTTGAATCAATAGGTTACATGTCCTGTACTAATAACATTAAGGTATTCCTTGTAAGGATCCAATTTATCATCATTTTTGAAAGTGCATGTCTGAGCAACTACCCTCGGAATTTAGATTGTTTGTGCGGCATCCTGTTGCTTGCTGTTGCATGAAACAGGATGCCAACGAGCGTGTAATGAACAGTTAGCCCCGCACCCTGCCCCGGCCGCCCTTCCTCCCCTCCGACGCAACAAAAATAAAACCCACAGCCCAGCCACCCCCGCCAAAGTGCATTCAACTGTTGCTGTTTGATTTCCAATTTGAATGTTCACCAAAGGAAGCGGTAATTGGATGGATATTGCTGTTGACTCCTTTTCCTGTTCAGCTGGGAACTGAAGCAGTTTAATGGGTTTTCAACTTTTAGTCATTTCCCTGGGCAAAATGTGCATTCAAGGTTGCCAAGCCCCTAAAAAACTTCACATTGCCGGCCTGCTTTCAATGCAAAACTAAAAAACAGAAACAAAACAAAAAGGTGAAAAAACGACCAAACAAATCAAAATCAATTTGTCAAGCGACACTTGCCACCGTAAATAAAAGTGGGCAACAGCAGCAACACTAACAAAAACACCAAAAACACCAACAATAGCAACAAACCGCTGAAAAAGACATTCGAACGGCAATCAGAAATCAAAACAAAAACCGCTAAAATAACAAAAAACAAGATCACAGGTTTCAGTCTTGGCTTGCTGAAACAAAAAACAAGAAAGGAAAGCTTCGAGTGAAACGAAGTTTCTATACCCTTGCAGTTAAATGTCGGCGTTTGTGGCTTAGTTATATAGCAGATATGAGGCATATTTTTATGGACCCAGGCATATCCTTAGCATCAGTTACTTTTTTGGAATATCAATATCTCAACCATTTCTCAGCCATTCCTATATCCATCAGACTTTCAAAATTTTCCCTATCCCTATCCCTATCCCCCTGATAAGATTTAATATTTCATTGTATAAATTTATAATGCAGGAACTGGAACTGTAACTCCAACTCAAGGACATGAACACAAATTAAAATTTACTTTATTGGAAAATATTTTCATTCAGGAAGGGTGCACCCTATGACTGCCAAAGAAGTTGCTATAAAATTGGCTTTCGGCTTAAGAAATAATTAAAATAGGCCATTCACCAGTTTCCCTTTTGGCCAATTATTATCAACCCATGGACTGGCCAATTTCCTCTATTTTAAATTTGGGGGGACTATGCAGGACTTAGGAAATTAAGTTCTTGATGCCATGGTATTTGAAAAAAATAATATTTGCAGCGAGCAAAAAAAAGTCGCACTCATAGGAACGAAAAGGAAATGTAAGCGTATACGTGATATTTTATGTTATGATTGTAAGTTACTAAACAATTTTATTAAATTTGCATTTATTTTCATATGATAGGTTTTTTGCTGTCTTTTTTAAGGGTATTCTAGTTTTTGAAGAACATCCTTTTATGAAGATCGTCCTGAGCACTCTAAGAGACTCTACCCAGACAACTCTAACAGAAAATCTACATCCTTATAGCTACACAAGCGTTGCAGACTGTTTGACAAAATTATAATACTGTCTGCAAGGGTATGGAAAGACCTATTCAAAATATAAAGGAAAAAGCAATAACACAAAAAAGGCGCGCATGCGCAAAACGAGTTTCAAGAAAAAGACAAGAGCTGCGAAATGGAGAACAATCGAGGCTTTTTGGACTGACGAGCGACAATCGCGTGGTTGAAGCTACCTCAACCCAACCCCTAACTTTAATTGTTAGAGGAAAGGCAGGAATCAAGAGGTAGAAGTGTTGACACTCAGAAAAAACACCTAATCTTGTTAATGAAATGGTTAAAAATGGTAACATTTTATATAAACCCTTTTGAGATTTATTGAATTCTAGAATTGTCCCTAGGAATTATAACAATCAAGATTAATTTTAAAATAGTTAGTTAATTGTTGGGCGATTAGTCTGTTTCAGTTGCAGTTTCAACTAAAATTTATGGTTTAATTTACCATAATAAATTTTATGATTTCATGGAATTATTTTCAGGCCTGTAGACATGAATCAGGGCAATTGAAATGAGCAAAGCGAGCTGGACAGGATCAGTGTTCCCCGAATACGGGATCGGGGTGTTGAAAAGCAGGAGGTATGGGTGGAGTGGGGGACAATATGCAAATTGTTGTGAGTCGACGCGACAACTTCATTTGTTCAACGGAGCTGTGGCAGCCAACGGAAACGGCAACCGTTCGACGAGACAGAGATTGGGTTTGAGGAGTGGCACGAACGGCCGGGGGGAGTGGGCATGGAAATGGGAAGTTGATGCACGTCGTTGGCCAAATTGAGGTTAAGTAATGCAGTCAAATGCGTGAAAAATGGCAAGAGAACAAATAACAACCACAGCAACTCCACTACCACTGTCAGTACCAGTACAAAAACAGAAACAGAAAAATCTGGGCTGAAACTGGGCAGGGCCAAAAGAGGACAAGAGTCGACGCCAAAGAGTTAAGCCCAAAAATGGCGAACCACTGGTAGGACTCGGTGCGTGACGGCAACATAAAACGAGCCCACCGAACGCCAAACGATGTTGTCACCAATATTATCCACTATAACCACCGAAACCACCACTACCACGGCCATCATCGTCATCGTGGCCAAAAACCTGATCCCCGATTAGCATGCAGGCATTCCTGCGATTGATTTTTTTGGGTCAGCATTGCGAAAATTGATGTCTGTCTGTCAGTTGTCGATAGGTTGAAACGTTAGTACACTTGAAAAATTAATAATTTTTTAAATTAAAAGCTAGTTTTAAAAAGGATGTAAATAGGGAATTTATTATACTATGAATGGTACTATATGGTACTATGTACAATGGATTAATTCCGTTTTAAGAATTATTTAAGTTCCTAATGGTGAGACATTGAGAAATCTAATCTCTTGAATTTTATATGGACTAAAATATAGATATAACCCAAGAAGTTCAGAATCTGGCAGTCTGACAAAAAAGAGTTTCAATGAAATTAATTAAAGATTAAAACCATACATATTTTAAAATTGAAAATAAAGCATATTAATTAAACAATATTAATTTTATTTTTAATTTATGTAAAGTGCACATGACCCCACGATCTCACCATGTCGAACTTAGTTTCGAACTTGGATTTTGGGATGGATAATTAATTTGGTAAGCCGCCTAGTTGGACACTCGAGGCTGACACAGCGACACCTGCCCCCAGCAGGCCAAGCTGAGGAGGAGCACCCCTCCTCCTTTGATCGTCTTTTAGGCTAAGGCTACCCCCAAAACACCGAATGGCAAAAAAAGCTCCTCCGGCTAACAAACTGGTTGCCATTGGCGGTAAACACTCGTGGTTTGCCGTTCGTTGTTTGCAGTTCGCCGTTTGCTCTTTGCACGCGGCTTCTAATCCGTTTGGAATTTCAGACACGCCAAAGTGGCGCACCGGCTGTGTTAACTGAGCGGAGCATGCCACAGGTGCACTAAAAAAAATTGATACTAATCATGTATCCTTTAAGTACATATTTTAAGTTAGAAAAGCTTTAAATATAAAGCGAAATCTATATTAATTATTTAACAAAGTCTTCTTTAATTACTTTGAATTAATAAATCATATTTTTCAGTGACTCGCCACAGGCTGCCTGTTTAGTTGTCCACTTGCTGACTTGGTTTGGCTTGGTTTTCCAGCTTGGCTGGCTGGTGTCTGCTGCTGGCAAAATGTCAAGTGTCTGCCGCGGAAATGAGGCCGTTGCGGCAACTAGACTTGCTAGAAGAAGACGAAGTTGCAGGTTGCAATGCAACCACTTGAGGACTTAGCCGGCGAGGAACTCGTAACTGTTGTGACATCTTACTTCAGCTGAAGGAAGCCAGAAATTTATACAATTATTGCAAAATTCATGTTGGTATTTTGAGGCCAACCAAATATTTATGGAAAAATTCTGCATAGGTTTTCGAAATAGAGGTTTTATTTTGACAGTTTTCCAAAAAGTGGCATCTACAAAAATTATCAAGCTACTTAAGGCTTCTATAAATAATTATTTTTATTATAATGTTTAATTAAACAATATTATTTCTACTAAAAAAAACTTTCAACTTTTTCTTGGCGCTAATAGCTTATATTAAGTATACGCCACGTGTGCCAATTTTGACAGTCAATTTATTCGCTATCGCTAAGCGGCCTGTCCATTTGTGGCCTGGTTGTATATGAAAAATATAATTTCCTTTCGCCAGTCAAGCATCATATTTCGGATTTGATGAAGGAGCTAAAATCTCTTGATCGGCTTGAGCACATGCCATGCGAAATAATAACAGTCCACTCGTCACGGATCGCCCGCCCAATCACTTGATCACATGTTACGTAATACCCCAGATGGATTGGAGAGAAAAATATAATAATAATAATAATAGCCGTTTGAAAGAAAACGGGCAGGTTGGAACAGCAACAAACAACAAGCCCAACAAAATGCATTTCCACGCAGCCTGATGGAAGTAAAGTGAAATGAACCGATGACGATGATGGCCGAACGAAAGCCAGTTGTGAGTTTTCCTCCAAGATGGAGCCGAGGGGATGAGGGGAATCCAGTCTGCGATTCGGCTAGCCAGCACATGCCATTTGGTCCCCCCCCGGACACATCCCCGATCTTCCCGATATGCCCGATTTCCCACTACCAATCCCGATCCCATCCCGAGAGCACTCGAAATTGCATGCCGAATTTGCACAGTCAGCCGGCCAGTCAGCCAACCAGTTTCACTTGCGAAAGCAAACAGCTTCCATTTCCATTTCATTCGAGAGTCGACCGCCGATAGCTGGGAACGCGTTTCGGGCCAAATAGCGCGCTAAAATCAAAAGTAAATCCCGTTGCCCAATAAGCCAAAAATGAAGGAAGCCGATTTGCAGGAGCAGTATGCCCGATTTCCGGAGATCAAACGATCGGAGGTCGGAAAGTTATTGGACTGGATCCATGCCCAGCCGCATATCTCCAAGAAGTTCTCGGAGGGAGAGGCCCTCCACTTCTTCCACGCCTGCAGGTCCAGCATGGAGGTGGCCAAACAGGTGCTGGACATCAATCTCACTGCCCGCACCCACCTGGATGAGTTCTTCAATAACTTGGACTGCGAGCGCCCGGAAATCAGAAGGGCCATGAACACAGTGTAGGTTGAAGCTCAAGTCCCAAGGATTTTGGTTTAACATTCTTTGAAAATCCTTGCAGGTCCATTGTTCCACTGCCTGGAGCCACTCCGGAAGGATATCGGGTTATAATTGGCAAACTAGATGATTTAAATGCCTCAAACTATAACTTTGCGGACGTAATGAAATTGTAAGTATTAAAAGGACCAAAAAAACATAAATAATAAGGCAAACCACTCAAATATTAGCCAAAAATATGGGAAGCAATAAACAAAATCTGTTAAGAATAAATCTTAAGTGTTAAGGCTCATAAACAACTCTTGGACTATAAAAACTAATAGCCGTCTAACACTTATATTATCTGTTAAGAAACCCACCCATATCTTTCACTTTTTAAAAAAAGTTCCCACAGTGACATAAGAATTTATTATATACCCCAAAGAACCAAGTGAAATATAGTACTTATATACGATTTTTGCAAACACTTGTTCAACTTTAATAATAATGGCTGACAATAATGACCGCGTAAGTTTGCGCCATTTGCACGTCATATTTGTGGCGTGATTATGACAAGGCTTAAAAAATCATGAAAGTATTAAGGTTCTGAACTAAAACCTCAAACTAAACACTGCCGAAAGCACGCACACGAGGCTTCGCCATTCCGGATATAGATTTACACGCTGAGCTACTGAGATACTTTGCCTTAATCCACAGGCATTCACAGATCATCGACTGGTCGACGTTTATAATAATCATTATAATCTGCCGTATAATGGTAGGCAATTAAGAGTTAGCAATTAAACAAGTAAATATTAATGAACATGTCCACTTGGACAGGCAAGGGTGTACCTCGGGGAAGGACAGAACGTCAGTTGGAATTAAAATCACAATTTTTCATTTGAGATACATCAAGAGTACATTCCTTTTTTAATGTCTATCTTTTAGATACTGTATGGTATTCGACTTTTGGATGTACGAGGATGGCATTCAGCCAGGACATGTAATCGTGATCGATCTGAAAGGCTGTTCCTTGGGCCACGTGGCCCGTATTGGCCTCCTGCAGATGAAAAAGTTCCTATACTATCTACAGGCAAGGATTAAAAGATTTATCCCTAAAACCACCAATACCACTGTCAAGTTTTCCAGGAAGCGGCTGCCATCAGACTGATTGGCTTTCACTTTATTAACATTGTGCCCTTCATGGATAAGATCCTGGCCATCATGACACCCTTTATGAAGAAGGAGCTGACCAGTGTCCTTCACGTGCACAGCGATTTGAACGATTTCTACAAGTTCGTCCCACAACAAATGCTGCCCAAGGATTACGGCGGAGGCGAGGAGTCCACCAGCCTGTCAAAAGGTAGTTTTCCCCAGAAATGAACGCAATATTTTTTAAAATTAATGCTATTTACAGACATTTATTACAAAAAACTATTGGATAATCGGAAGGAAATGCTTGAATTCGAGACTCGCCACCAGGTGAATGAGAAACTGAGGCCCGGAAAGCCCAAAAACGTCTCAGATCTTTTCGGCATTGAAGGAAACTTCAAGAAGCTAGACATTGATTGAGGAGGAGGGCTGAGTTCGATTTAGGGAAAGTTACTTTTGTTCCACAGGTGGTTTGACAGTAAAATAAACGTTTTATGGTGATTCAAACATTTCATCAGATGTATTTTCCTTATGTTTCAGTTGTAGCTTTGCTTTCAATATACATAAAATGGGTGTATGTAATAGATGGCGGATGAAAGAAAAATGTACATTATGCTTTGAATGGTGAATGGTATGACTGCAAGTAACTACTGTTTGCAAATTCCATCTCATGGGTTTACACTTCTCTTACATTCTATTCGATTACGTTATGGTAAAATCAAATAATTGAAAAAAATGTTGAGATATATATTATTAGTTATATATACCAGAATCTATCCATATACTTATGTAACTATTATTGTATTAATAACTTTATACATAAAACTTCGTCTTTCAGTGTCAATGCAACTTAGAAACTGTTACTCTCTGAGTAAATAAAAAAATAGCAGCGCTTCGGGGATCTGGATTATTAAGGTGGTATCCAAATGATGGACTTAGTACATTCTGATCAGACAAAAATAATTGATTCTGAGTTTCTCTGGAATATCAAGGATACTTTTTCCTGAATTACAGGCAGTCTTTCCAGGCGGTGCATTCTCCTTTCTATCTATTCTGTTCTTCTTTTTTAATTCCTAAAATATTCACTGTTTAAACACTTGATTCATTTGATTGTGTCGCATGCCCTGTGGACTCGGGTTGTTGTTTCCCATATTCATTTGCCGCATTCGGTTGTTGTTCTTTCCTGAACTGCGCCCCGTGGCCTTGGATGATTGCTTTTGATGTGGTGGGTCTGGTATCAGACTAAATGGAGGATTGGGGTTCACAGTCATGGGTAACTGAAATGGTGGAAAATAAATTATATTAAACTATTAATGATAAGAAACAAATATACTTACAGGTATGTTAAAGCGCTGAACTGGAGCTGTCTGCGGGGTATGTTTTGGAAAGCTGATGGCATTTCGCTGACCAGGCATGAGATTGGCCATGTGGTTGCTCGGTGCAGGAGTGGAGACCATCATTGCGTTCATGCTGCTATTATTCGTATTATTCACAACCGGCGTGGCCGTCACCGTAGTGCCTATGTTGCTGACCACCGGGCGCAGATAGGTGGTGGAGGGCAGCTTGAGCACCGCCTCCTGATTGGATGGGTTCATCATAGGCATCATGGGTGGCCACTTTTTAGAACCGGGACCGCTCATCGCAGGTCCTGCTGCTGGAACAGAAACATTCCGAATTATCTGTGAACTGGGATTTGGCGTGACACTCGTAATGGCCGTCGATGTTGTTGCCATCGGTGTCTTGGATTTGGATCGTATAGGTTCCATTCCAACAGGCATTTGCGCAGAGTGTGGCGGCTGATTCAGCTGCATGTTGGACGCCTGCCCACAAGTGCTCGAGTGCTTGACCCAGTGCATCTGCTGGCAAGGATAGTCACAGTACGAGGTGTTCCAACAGCAATAGAGTTGCGCCTCACGCATGCAGTTGGCACACCACTGCTTCTTCTTCGCCTCCTCCACAGCCCGCATCCTTTCTAGGGTGCTCTGCTGGCGGAGTTCGTTGATTGTCCGTTTGTTCTCCTGCTCTATTGTCTTGCGCATTTCAGATAACATCAGCTCGTGGGTGCGTTGAATGTCCGTTAGCTGACGATCGTAGTGCTGCTTCAGTCGCTCGTTCTCCAACAAAAGGCCAGCGATGCGGGCTTGGAGCACACTCTGTTCCCCGGAGCCCATGTCGCAGAGTGTGTCCTCGATAACAGAAATAAAGTAGTCTGTGATCTGTGGAAGCGTACATTAGGTTAGAGAAATAAATCATATTCGACTAGTGCTAATTACCTTGTGGGCATTCTCCTTCAGTTTCCTGGAAACTGGTCCTGCTTGCGATGGATAGATCTGGGAGCCATCCGACTGCAGGGGGCCGCAGGGACGAGCGACCAACTTTGGCGGACCAGAGCGCAAAAGCATCTCGCTTAGGGCCGTGGCCATCCCCGGAGTTATGGGATCGTTGAGGCTCGAATCACCCACCACAGTTTCGCTTGGCAATCCGTTCAGAGCATTGGCCAAAATGCCGCTCTGCTCCGAGCTGGATGTTGCAGTCTGCGTTGGAGTAGTGCCTGCGCCTGTCGGGAGAGCACTCAAGCCTGCCAGTGGGGGAGGCATTGATGTGGTGCTGCTGCCGGGAAGATTAGGCATCGGAGCTTGTGAGTTTTGCAATGTGCTTTTCGAAACGGCCCTCAAGGGAGGAACAGGTATTGTCATGGTATTGTTTGGATTGCAGTTGGCAGTCTGCTCTACTGGTATCACCACCATGTTGGATCGGAGCAGATTCGAAGCAGGTGTGGCCTGTGCAGCACTTGGAGGCGAAGTAGAATTGGATGTGCGCTCGCCTTTCGGCCTATACTGATGGGGGGCCGGGGATTTGACTTTCGGTGACATCTGTGGTGGTACCGACACTGTCTTGCTGCTCCCATGACCTCCATGGGGCTTGGGCGATGCAGACGGCGATGGAGATGCTGCGGGCATAGGTGCAGATGTCGGAGAAGTTATCGGAACTATCGAGGATGTAAGACCAAGTGCCTGTGCTGTTTGCGGCCCTTGCGGAGCTGAACGACGTTTGGATGTTGAATCTGTGGCTTTGCCACTGGGCTTTTGGTTTATCCTTTGAATGGTGGTGTCGCCCACAAACCGTACTAGCTCATCTGTGGCAGGAGACTCCTCTCGAATGGGTTGAATAACAGTTTCCGAGCGCGACGGCAATGGAGCGGGCGGTGGCATCGGTTGCGGCATGGGTATCGTTTCCGATCTTTGGCTAAAACTGGGCCGTGGCTCTTGTTGATCTGTTTCCATTTCGTCCTCGCTGAGAATTTCCTCCTTAATTTTAATCGCTTCCGGAACTGTCTGTCGCACTGGCTCAGTGGGTGCAGGTCGAACCGGGGCTGCCACTGGTGGCTCCGGTGGTGGAGCAGTGACCGCTTGCTGCCTTCGCAGTGACTCTTCCTGAGCTTGTTGCTGGGCGAGCTGCTCGGTTAGATTTTGATGGGTTCTGGCAGCCGCCTCAGTGTCTTCCTCCTCTGGCTCCGACATTACTTCCGTTTTGATTTCCACGAACGGAATAACCTTCTTGATGAGCTGCTGCTGCTGTCGCTCGACTTCTGACTGGGCTTCAGCTTTTTCTTGGGCTTTAGTCTTTGTCACTGTGGAGTTGACTGCTGGCTTAGGTGCTGGAGAAGGAGTAGGTGGAGGGACAGCGGGAGGAGAAGGTGGAAGGACAGCGGGAGGATCAGGTGGTGGGACAGTCGGAGGAGCAGGCGGAGGTGCAGGTGGAGGTGCAGTTGCAACAACTGGAGATTCTTCGGCAGGCACTTGCTGCGGCTGTTCCCGTGGAATCTTGGTGATGGTAACTCCCTGACGGCGCTGGACCAATTCCACAACAGAAACCACTGAAGCTGCCGTTGCATCTTTTGCTTCCTGATTTAATGTCTCCTTTTTCTGCAGTTGCTCCTTTAATTTCAAAATATCCTTATTCGATACTGTTTTTTCCTCCAACTCTCTGTCCGGCTCCTTGTCGTGCTGTTTTCTGGCGTGCTTGGACTTTTTCTTGTAGTCACTGGACTCACTGGTGCAACTAGCATCACTTAGGGAATGTTTGCGCTTCGTAGACACAGGCTCAGGAGTTTCCATTGGAGCGGGTGTTGTGCTGGTTTTCGTGGCTAGGGATTTCCGCTTGAGAAGGACCTTACATCGCGAGTCGGTGAGAGATTCGCCCGACCTGGATATGACCTCGTAGTTGCTGCTCTTGTGCTTCGGATGATCGCTCGATGCGGCTATTGCCACTGGTACAACCTCCGCTTCCAGGGCCTTCTTGGCCGGACTACTGGATGGATCGGACTCATTGCCCGACTCCGTGGTTTTGCTCTTCTTAACAATGGACAGTTTATCACCCGCTGTCTTGCGGATGAGGAACTGCAGTGGCGTTTTATTCGCGGGCTCCAACTCTCGATCAATGGCCGCAAAAACGCCAGGCATCATTTGCTCCAGCTGCTGTTGTTCCTCCATCGGGTCGTAAGCGGTGCGAAATGGGGCATAGTTGAAAGCTCCTATCTTCCGCTTTATGTGCTCTATATGCACCTCCACCTCATGCACGCATTCCGCCAAATCCCTCGCCGATCGCCGACTGGTCTGGGTGTTTGGGTTCTGAGCGGAATATAAGAAGCAATCCTTCACAGGAACGAAGGCCCGATCGTGTTTGCCAAAGAATCGCACGTTCACCAGAGATGGATTTGTGGAGCCCATGGCTTTGGCAGGCCAGTACGGGAATCCCTTCAACTTGGCCCACAGCAGGAGATGGGGTTGTCGGCAAACTTTGACGAACCATTCATCGCTGGAGTTGGCGTTCAAATAGCACTCGGGGCAGGTGTCGATTTCGTTCGCCTCCTGGCGGCAAACCTTCACCACTGCCTTCGAAGCTTGCTCCACTTTGGCATCTACGGAATAGTTTGTTTATTTTAAGGAAGCACTTAAAGGCTTTGGGGGATAAGTGATTTTTTGGGATGAATGCATTAAAATCTCAAAAAATCAAGTTCCTTCAATAATGTACCCACTTACCGCCGTTGTCCAAGATGAGGGCATTGTGCTGGATCCACTTGACCTCGCCGAGAAACTCGTCGGTGTTCTGGAAGGCTCCATTGCGGATTTTTTCCGCCAGAGTCTCGAAGCTCACCGGGTTCACGAAATACTTTTTGTAGGTCTGGGGGAACACTTCTAGCGGTGAACGAAGCTTGTGGGCCTGTGGGGGAGGAGAATGTACAAGATTTTAGCGAGGATTCAGTTGCGAATTCGCCGCAAGGCGAAGAGAGAACAAAGCCAGTGTTTATCTTCGATGTTCGCAAACAAGTTTACCCGTCATTCCCTCAGATACACCAACACAAGAACACATGAGCACATGAGCACTAAGGCAGAGAATAGGTGGGGATGGGGAGCCAGATGGGATATGAATGATAAAAAATGAATGATGCCTGTTGTGCGGCCCCTTCCGGTGCCATACTCGAACAACGGTCTCCACTGGTGACCACCAATAGGCAATTGTCTAAAGGAAGGAGAGCTCGAAGTACCCAACAAAAATACAACCGCGGTCGTTAAAATAGTACCTACTAGCCAGTTTGAAGAAACCATTACACTGCATAGAAATGACAGTAAAATAATCTCTTAATATATTCCAGTTTTTACATTTAGTCCAGTACTAATACTAAAACCCCAACTGTACAAATGTGTAAACAATGGTTTGTACTTGTTTGCTGCTTTGCAATTGTTTTTAATGCTTCGAGCTAATTAATTAATTCACTTCCACCATTTTACCCACACATTTCCAACACATCTAACGAGCGAAAATATAAATAATTTAATCTAACTAATGGGCCTGCCTCTTAGGAAGCTTTTAATATTTTCTGCTTTGTGGAGCGAAGAAAAGCCCGCCATGTCCTCACACAAAATTGCTTATATAAATGCTGGGGATACTCTGAAGATTTAATAAATTGATAAGAAAAAGTAATGACGTAAGCAATTAAGAGCAAACTGCTGCTTAAATTGTTTAAATAAATAGGTTTGTTGGAAAGCTTCTATCTATCGATCTATTGAGTTTTAGGAAAAGGTTGAAAACCCTATAATATGATGAAGTTGGAACCCATAAACCCCATTCTTCTTCATGTACACGAAGCCCGCACAAACACAGCCATCCGTTGGCTACACAAGCACATGGCATGGGCCAACGACTTCCAGATAAGTGAATGGAGAGAAAAAGCCACGTGAGTCGCTAGACTGCTCAGACTTGGGACGAACGAGGCCCATAAAAGTGCACCACAGTTGGAGCCAGAAGGGTCAAGGGAATCTTGTCGGGCCGGCATCATGTTGGCCAAAATGAAACCCAATAGCCAGGGAGCCAAACCAGCGAGACATTCAGGTGTCTATCCATTGGCCTCTAGAGCGAGACAAAACAGATACGTAGATACGTGGACTGAGCTGCAAGCGAGTGGCGGCGACAAAGAGCGCAAAGCACAATTACCGTCAAAATAATGGCACAAAAGTGCCACCCCCTCTATATGTACGTGTTAAATTGTACATTCTTGATACGGCAATCAGTGGAAACTGTTACATGTTTAACTAATTATTAAAATACATGGCTTGTGGAAACAGGGTTTTTGATATTTTTAGTTATAGTTCTCTGTTTTGGAATGTGAGCTGTTTAGATAAGCAATGAAAAAGAGGTCTTTAGTTGATAAGTAGGGTTATTTTTCTGGCCGTATTTGTACACACATACAGGCACATTAGTTTTTGCGAAATATTTCGCATTATTCTAAATCAGACACCAGACGAGCAGGGTATTCACTGAGAGATAAAGAATTCGAATGGCAAACGAGATACTATACAAATAGAATCGATAGCCTGGCAAATCCCCGCAATATCAGCATAATCACTCACCCCGCGCACATGCTTCATGCGCTCCAAGGCGAAGGAGAGCAGCTGGCTCAGCAGATCGGTGGAGACATCGTTGCGCCGCAGCCTGTAAAATGGGGAAACAATAAACAATGGCTCACATTATGGGCCTGGGAATAAAGGGTGCTACGGTCACCTCTTCGGAGCCGCCTCTATCAATTGGCACTCGGGGCACTTCCAGGCAGAGTCAAACTTTGTGGTGGCGGGTCGCACGCAGTAGGAGTGAAATGAGCGCAAGCACTTGGAGCAGGGTTGCAGCTTTCCGCATTCGCGGCACTTCCAGCAGAAGGGATCCCAGCCAGCCTAGGGGAAGCGCAAGAAAACAAGGTTATAAATAATATAAAGTGCTCGTAATAAAAATACTCACCATAGGCGGCTCTTGCCAGATCACTCGCAATCTCTGTATGGCCTCCTCTTCCTGCTCTTTTTCAGGTGCGGAAGCTATAGTCTTTGACTCGCTGACGTCCGAGAACAGAGAGTTGTGCGCCTCCAGCTCCCCACTTGGCCAGTCGCTGTCTGCGTCGGCGTCCACCTCCCCCGAAGTATTCAGGGCCAGCTCCGACTCTGGGTTATCGTTCATGATGCTCTCGAGGAAGGCGCTGTGCTTCTTAGCGAACTCTTCGTTCTCGCTGCGCATGTTGCTTCTCCGCGATGTTCGCTCGTCGTTGCTCCAACTGTTACTCAGCGACAGTGTCTTGCTGCGGGATTTCAAGCGGTTGAGCTGGTGGTCCGCCGGCATGCTGTTGCTGTCCTCGGCATTCAGATCGGCCAGACGCTCGCCCTCGTCGAAAGCCATTGAACGTCCCCGAATTCTCCCGAGCTTTCGAACCTTCCCGATCGCTTCTTCCTGGCACCAATCCTCGTCGGAATCGCAATTCGGAGCTGGGATACTCTTACTCCGCTTAAGGGCTGCCTTTGTAGACTTTTCCACATTTTTGGAGGTTGAGGTGTTCAAGCTGCGAGACAGCTCCTGCTGTACGAGATTCGTGGGCGCGTAGCGCGACTTCCTCCGCTTCAATTTGGATCCGTCGATAACGAAATTGGTCAGCACTTCGGATTCAATGTGGGATCGTTGCAGGGCAATCATCTCCTTGGGCACCTTGGGCTGGCTCTTGTTGTTCGGGGTGGAAGTGCTGACCTTGGTCAGCTTCATGGTCAGGGAGGATCCCACATTAATGTTGGAAGGACTGGAACTGGAGGAGTTGCTGCTGCCGTTGGCCGACCTGGGCGGTGCGCTGACCACATACTTTTGGCGCTTGCTGGGCATGTTGGCCGGCTCCAAATGGCTGTCGGTCTGGATATCCATGTGGTCATCCAGCATCTGCGGCTGCGGACTATGAATGGCGGAGAGGGCTTCGTAGTCCGGCCGGGGAATGGATTTTATGCTGTCCCCGGTGCTATCGCTGCTGTCGTTGCTTTCCATACTACACGGTCCGATCTGGAAAAATGATGCTGATAATACGGGGAATGGAAAAACTATACCGGAACTCTGGCATATAAGTTGTTTCATGTGACGAATTCGTCGAATGGCAAATCTATGAATAAATGCAAAAGTGTCACGATATCGTGCGTGTTTTTGTTTCTGTTTCTATACACTTTTAGGGGGTATGTGGGTGTGAAGTATAATGTTATATAAAACAGGAATTATTTTGCAGCTTCAAGGTTCAAGGAATCAAATTATTTAGAGAGTTATATGCAGGAAGGTTTTAAAACAAAGTTATACGAATACAACCAGAAGTTATTAAAGACCTCAAACGAGTTTTAAAAATAATTATACACTTATGAGTGACTAATCGGACATGTTTCTAGCATCTCAGATAGGTTTTAGGAGCTATTTCCCTTTCATTGCAAGGTTCGGCATTTCAAAGATGACAAAATTATTACTGCCAATATTAGCTAGGGAATATTATCGTCGGATTATTGAAATTTTGTTTGCTTTCACGGTACTTTTGTTGGTTTTGTTTTTGCGTCACCTGCGCCGACTTCAGCGAGAGGCAGCAACGGCAACGGCAATCGCTGCTTCCGCAGATAGCATTCCTCACCCACCTGGCTCCGAAAATCGCAAGAGGGAAGCCTCAGCGTAGCGGGCATTCCACTACCATTTTAGCAATTAGGTCAATACAGGAAACAGGAGCTATTTCGGGTGGCCTCTAGTCGTCATATTCCGATGAAGATGCACGTCTCGTCTGCCAGTTTCTGCTGCTGCAAGAGAAAATCTATGTTTGTGTTATTCTGCATTTGCAGCTTGTGGGGGGAAGTGGAAAGTGGAAAAGGGAACATGTCCGAAAGGGGGTCGCCGGGAATCGGTTTGCAAAGCAAACGAGAACAGATACGGGCGTGCTTGCTCTTACCAATTTCTTCTCTGGTTGGCAGCCAAATAACTTGTCTCCAGCGAGTGGTATGTGCTTCCTCCTTCTGCTCCCGCAGGGCTATCCACCGACGATGATCTCCTTTAATTCTGCACTTGATGTAACGCACTTTTCTGGTTTAATTGATGGTTTCGGAAAATTGGCGCAGCTGCGAATGATGGTCAAGCCAGCTCCGACATTTCTTGGGAAGCCTGGAACGTTGGATCGTGAAACACGGGCGGGATTTTCATTTTTGAATTATTACCTTATCTAACAAGTTGAGTAAGTTTATAATTCTTTGGATTAAGCTAATTAAATAGAGTTGTTTTCTTTCAAATTTAAAAAGATGTAAATAGCTCGTTTTGTTTCGGCAAATACCAGTGTGACCGCACATTAAGATGAAAAAAATACTAAATGCTAAGAGAGACGCTGGACGAATTCGCCGTGGTACGTTCTCTTCGCCTTGTTCTCCTGGCGCTTGTTGCTCTCGTTTCGCCTCTGTTTTGAATTTATAAATACATTTTTAGTAATTATGTTAGAAATAAATAACTGTGCCGGTTTTTAAAAAATAATATTAAGACAATTATGAATTTCTTAAATTAACGAATCTGTACAATTATTTATATCTAAGTCTTTAGAGTGCAGTCCTAGGCTCAGAAAGCTAGTATTGCATACCTTATTCAATAGACGTAGTTTTTTAAATTAATAAATAAAAAATGCTTAATCCTTAACTAGTATAATATAGTAAAAGTTAGTATCAAGGCTTAAATTCTAATTGTGATAAAATTCCAAGCGAAAGGGCCCACCCATAATTTATGAAAATCTCCCTTAGATTGTTATAAAAAAAATGATTATTTATTAATGTGACATAGAAAGGCTTTAAAATTTACAACAAGTCTGGGATTTTAGGCTCTAACTCATTAGGGGCTATAAAAATAAATCAGGTAATGTGTATATGACTAAATAGTGGAAAGTGGTAAGTGGCAAGTGGCCATATGCATCATCATTTTGGTTAATTAAGTTGGCTTGAATTCCGATGATCTCTCTCTAATTTGGTTTTCGAATATAATGAGCTGAATAATGACCGAAAATGCAGAGCCATTTGCATGAATTTATAATGGCGGGAATAACCTTGAAACTACCATAAATCATTGGGCAGCTCCACGAAAAATCTTTTTATGGCAATTTGAGAAGTTTAATTAAAATTAAAAGGCTTCGCCGAACAAGCTGGACTCGTACTAAAAACACTTCCCCGACTAGATATAACCCTGCTGGCAGGTAAACAAGTTATGAATCCCATTACATAAACCATTTCCCAGGCTGACAATCCCCACAAACTGGCTGGAAACGGGCCCGAGGTGGGCAGGAGCTGAGTGGTAAGGGATAGCAGGGAGTGGGATGGTAACCCAAGGACTTCGGAATGGTTGAACTTCTACAAACGGTTTTCATATATTCATGGCAAATTATAATGCTGCGCGGGGATAAAATGCGACGAAGAAAGACAAAAGTTGGCCCATTCATAAGGGTCACACTCGGGCGGGCAGACATGGCCATCCTAAGCACCCCAGCCACCCACACCCACGCCCACGCCTTGTTTTACCTTACCGCCCACTTAACCCCGAGCCATTATCCTCGAACCTTGGGCTTTCAAAATAGCGACAATGTCGTCCTGCTGCTCCTCCAGGCCATTCGGCCACGTGTAAACATGCATCTCCATATATCAATAAATTGAGATTACTTACATAATTTGTATTCCAAAATCCAAAAAACTGTTCAAAAAGTTGCCTTGGCCCCTTTTTCATATGATTGCCCCAAAGTGTGTGTGCGTATGGGTGTGTGTATGTGTGGAGTACACGAGTACATTGTGTGGGAAAAGTTTTTCTTTTTTTTTTGCGAGTGAGATTGGTTGGGGAGTTTTCCTCGGGGAGCAATTCGGTTAATATTCCGAACATAAATTTGCAAAGGAACCACTTTAATCAATGGCCAGGTAGGAGCAACTGTATTGGGTAAAGTGGAAGAGGGCAGGGAGCATGGGGGGTCAGGGATAGGGCTAAGGGATCAAAGGTCCCCGCCCTCTGCCACAGATCGGAGGTGCAATGTACCATTAAGCAGAGGTATTGATTTGCCGGCAGAACTGCTGCTGTCTTGCGACAATGGGAGTGTGGAAAGGATATTGTATTTAAATATATAAAATATAGTTTTATAACTATTTTAATTAGTACTAGTTACCTGGAAATCTCCATTAAGTTTTCCTTTAAAATCACATCTTTTCACTATATACCTTCTTTTTGGGAAAAAAGTCAAGACCATTGAAGTACTTTGTTTTAAGTGATTATTCAAAATTGTGGATCCTTTTTTCCTTACTATTCAAACTCCATTTCTTCGTTTTCAATTCGCATAATTTCTCATCACTGGCAGGCATAAATTGCCGAGCACTCGACTATCCGTGGGGCGTCCGAGTCCGGGTCTTGAATCCGGACATTGTTTGTTTTGCCAGCGGAAAGGAAGATGGAAATAGAAACGGGTCCTGGAACTAAAACTGAAACACAGAAACAGAAGCAGAAACAGAAGCATAAAGAGCGATGGAGATAGAGTCGGGGAAAGGACCGGGAGAACCGGGATGCCCCCGTTCATAACCCATATTCAATTTCATTTTGCAGATCTCGCGCTGCAGGCGGCAGTTCTAGTGGCAACAACGAAAGCATCGAGAGCATTTTGAGAGCCTCCGGCTTAACCAGCTTGCATAATCACTGCCATGGTTCTCGGAATTTATAGAAAGCTTTGTGGCCACCTGAGTCACGAGCTCTTAGCCAGTCGCAATCTTCCACTACCACTGCCACTGCCACTCCTGCCAGCCCATCGCCACTCCATCCCTATCCTACTGACCAATTATTGAGCCGTTGCCAAATGCAAGGGCATAAAATGAGCGCACATATTGCCGGGACGAGTTGCGTGGGGAATCGGATGGCAAGGATCCGTAACGAAGAGAATGAAATGGAGGGCAGGACGTGGCGCAGGAGCGGGAGTTGGCATTAGATACCGAGGTGAGGGCGGTGGGAGCGACGCAAAAACAAGAGCAATAACTGTTTGGCAAACAGATTTATTTTTATGCCAAAACCTACGGGAGCGGATTTTCCATTTCCCCGAACAGAGACTAATTTGGTTTTAATCACAGGCTGCTTTTATATTATTTACTATCAGAATAAGTTTAATTTAAGTAAAGGGGGCGCATGAAATAGCAGGATGATATAATATAAGTCACAGAATATTCTTAAAAAATGTGCCAAGCATCTAATACCTAGATGTGTAGGCTCATTTATATGTTTTTGTGGAAAATAACTAAACATTTTGTTAAAAATTAATTCATTCTTTTTTAAGTGGTGATTGCTATCACTCATACGCAGTGTTGCCCCCAGCTCGACATGTAAACATGTTTCCCTTTACTTTTTGACTAATAAATTGGAAAAACATCTAACTGTTGCCTAAGACCTAAATCTGTTGGTAGAGATTTCTATAGCCCAGAGCTGGGCTTGTGCAATCCCAACTTAAATACCCAATTGAAGGCGAACCGCTCCTGGCATTCTATTTTTTTGGTCTCGCTCACTGCCTGCACAAATATTGGTTTGCAACTTTCATTGCCAATGCGGTGAGGTGCGGCGTCTGCGGGGCCTGGTCAAAGGCAGAAAAGGCCTGCCCGACGCTCCTGGCTCGGGCCTCTTGGCCACTGACTAGGGGCTACAGCCCGCTGGCTCCTGATGATGCTACATTAAGTGCATGTTTTGACTGCACCGCATCCTCGACTCGATTCCAACCACAGACAGCCTGGCCCACACACGTCACGGAGCAATGGAGTCGTGTGGGCGGAAGGACGAGGCAGGGCAGCTGCTTGGTGGCAGGGATGCCACGGCTGGAACGGGTGCCAGAGAGTGAGTTGGATGGAAAGCGAACGTGGGCCGCGTGGGTGCAGTGCATCATTTTTGCATTAGGAAAGTGCAGGGCCATGAAAACTGTAAATAACCTGAAACAGAAGACTAAGAGCCCGGGGCAAAATCCCAATGGCTGTGCTGCTGGGCTGGCCGCAAATTATGCTTGTCAAAAATGAATGTTGCATACGTAACAGAAAGTAAAAAGTGCACTTAAAGAAAATCGTAATGGAGCGTAATGGAAGAAAGAATAGAAAGTATAATCCTACTTCTGATTCCAGTTCAGTTTCTTCCAAGTTAATAAGCCAAAGTGGATTATAATCAGCTCTGAAAATTTAATGAATTGATATTGCAGGAGTTTTCTTCGAGTGCATGAGCGTGTGGGCGGGCGGTCTGCCAGGAAAAGCCACAAAATGGAAGAGCCAAACGGCTGGGGAAGGTGAAAGGCAGCGAGGACGAGGTCGCTGCTAGAAAATCGCAGCAGTTTGCGGTTGTCGTCATCGCCATACGTGCTCGATGCGTGCCAATCCCTCGGGGTCCACACATCCTTATCCTCATCCTTGTCCGTATACCCTCTGGCCTCACATATCCCCAAATTTCAGCCCGTCTCTACCCCGCGCCCCCAAAAGTCAATGCCAATAGCAATGGCTTGAACGCCTCGATGTCAGGCTCATTCTTGGTCTCGCTCTGATTCGGATTCTGATTCTCTGGGTTCTTGGTGGTTTCTGGTTGTCGGCCCTGGGTAGGAACCCGGTAACCCAAGCCCGCCAACGGAAGCTGCTAACGCCAAAACTGACGCTGACGTGGCTGCTGACGCAGATGCAGTGGCAACTTTTGACTAAATGTGCTCTGAACGCATTAAGATGAAAATGTTATTACAGTTAGTGATGCTGTGGGGTATACACAACGAGAAAATGTTCATACTGAGCAGTAGAAATAATATTTTCATAAATTATGCAGAATAGCTCCATAACCAATAATATATAACTCAAAAAAGAGAACCGATTAAGGAAAACTTACAAATTATATGAAAAAAGGAGTATTACAAAAATTAATCCGGTTTTCTGACCTTTTTTTTTTTATTTCTGTACGATTTCTAAACTATTTAACAAAAATTTTATATCGATCCGAGAAATACTTTCCAAGCTAAATTCGTAGGAAATAGTGCTCTAGAGTCTGGCTTCATTGTCATTCATAGCATAAATCGCTTCTATAAACAATGGGTCGGTTGACACCATATCCTAAAAAAGGCCCAGCCGATCTTTATTAATTTTAGAGACGACCACGAGATGTACTAAATTAGTAATTGAGAACATTTTTTGTTCTGGTTTTTAAGCAAATCTTAGCATTTATTTTTATTAAAGACAAGAAACTTATAAACCTGAAATAAAACTAATACCTTTCTCTCAGTGCACTACCTCTGCAGTCATTATTGAAGCATTTGTAAGGTGACGCCCTTTGGGAAGCGGAGATTAGGCGCGGAAATGCTGCGAATGTTCGCTCGGTTATCGCCAGCAAACATTTCAAAAATGGGCGTGGGGATGGTGGGTCGGGAAAAAGTCGGAAATTTGATATGCCAAAAAGCGTTTACGATCAACAAGTGATAGGAGCAGTCAGGGACACTGGCAAATTATGCAGATTGCCTGAAAGGGACACAGAAATAGAGGAAGGGGCGGATGGGAGGGCCCTGAAGAGGCACTAGGATATTGAGGAAGTTGGCTGCAATGTTTGGCGAGAACTTTCCATCAAGTGGCGCAGGAAGAGACATTGATTTGACTGCAGCAAAGTTTTCCATTATGGAAATGTCATCAAATCGATTTTTGTTCCTTTTCTCTTTTCCCCGTGATTACGTTTTGTTTTTTGGATGGGCGAGAGCCTGTAATGACGATAAATGGTACATGCTAAGTGAGCAAATGAGGAAATGCGAAAATGGGGAAATGAGCAATGCAGCAAACAATATTCCACATACGCCATGGTGTCCCAAAGTCCCATTGAAAGAAAAAAGGTCGTTGGTTTTATTAAATTTATTCATATTTCTCTTTGTGTTTGTCTGTTACTCGTATTATTATTGCAATAATAATAATTATTATTATTCCATCTATTTAAATATAGTGTGTAATAAAGCTTGACAATCTATTAATGCTATTACAATGTATTCTCGGTTATATTGTTCGTTAAATGTTCACTTGTTTGTCTCGTGTCCTGTTCGATTTTTCCGCTCTGTCATGTTTCCGTGCGTCCTGTCGACAACTGTATTCGATGTCATGTCGGGATGTTTTGTATTTATAAATGCGTATACAAGTATACTTGTTTGTGTGAATGTGTCCTCTCCTTTTTCGTATTTATATATTTATATATATTTTTATTTTTTTTTTAGATTTTCGTGATGGATTTGTGTGACAATCTCGATCGCTCTCTATGGATACCGCACGCTTTAACAGATTCAGATACGCACTCGACCGCGAATACAGATGCGGACTTTACGTGTGTATCCTGCTATCCTGCAGCCGTGTGTTTAACGAATTCGGGTGTTCGTGTGCGAGTGCCTGTACTTTCTATTTGCATTCAAGCAGAGTAATTAAAATTATAGTTAAATTTCCCATTACCCTGGCCTTCCCAGCACCAGCCTCCATACGGAATAGCGAGTGGCGGCGAGCTTGGGGAAATGGGAAACGTAGTTAAAAGCTTTCGAAAACGTAGTTTAAATTTTCTCTAGTTAGGAGGAGGGTTTCTTCCCCACTTCGCCCGCCCCCCTTGGCTCTATTTGTCTTTGCCGTTCCGCCATTCTGGCGTTCTGGCGGTTTCCATCTGGTTTTAATTAGTTAAAACGATTTAAAATGAATAAAATATCGCCTTTGCTGCGGAATGGCGTGAGTATCGCGACTATGATGTAATTAAAATAATCTATGTACAAGTTAATCAACGCTTCCATCAAAAACCATTAGAGCGGACAAAAAATACTTTGATTCAATCATTCCATTTGCGCAGTCAAAAATAAGGTACGCGGCGGGTGCTCTATTCAAAGCTGGATTGTTTCCTGCTTGCTGTTTGCCGTTCTTTGTCCTGTCTGTTTGTCCTGACTGTGTGGCAAATTTGCTCGGGCTCAGTTCATAAAACCAAAATACAAAAATCCCTTCACTTGCCACTCGACACACATTAAACAAAAACAGCAACAGCAGCGGCAGCGGCATCAGCAATGGCAGCAGCAATAAAATCAAATGAAAAGGTTGAAAGTGGAAAGTGGAAAGGTTGAGGGCGATGGAGTGGAGATGCATGTCGGGAAAATCTCATACGAAGTTGTGCAAATATTTGCCTGCATACTTTACCATAATTATTATAGTAATTCATTGCATTCATGTGTTTAATTATTCCATACACACACACGTGCTGGGCCGATGCATTCATCATTCAGACATACACACCTCCTGGGGATGGGCGCGGGCATAGGCATAGGCATGGGATGGGTGGCTGAGGGGTCTGTGGGCGTGGTGATGTAAGTGAAATTTATCGTGTACTTATATTGACTTCTATAGCTTACATTTACATTATCAAGCTCGAATTTGAAACTTTCTACAGACACAAAAATTCATTTAATGCGGTCCTTGTTCTCTAAGGTTCTCCCACTCCTGTTATATCCCTTCATATATAGATCTCGATAAGTGTCCCGATACACACATATATATTCAAGAAAATGTACATAAGATATAAACATCGATATAGACCGCCTTACACACTGTAGTGCATAGCTTGCACTCCGTAATTGTTATTCGTTTCTTTCTACATTTCGATTACACACAAGGACATGCATACATACACGGGCAGATGTATATATATATAGGGTTTATAAGGATATACATATATGCCATATATATCATATTAATACCGTAATTTATTTAGAGTTAGCTTTGGTCTACTTGCAGGAGCTGGTGTACGAGCTGGTGTCAAAAGTGAGGGGAGAAAACCGAAGATATCGCTATGTATTCTAGGATAGAAATGGATTATTTGTATTTAAAGATTGGCTAAATCATAGGTACTAGGTGTTTGGCTTCTACGGTTACGAATGAAAATCAGATTCCAACAGGACTAAACAATCGCATGAGGATAACAGGCTAAAAACAGATATAGTACGAGTATTTTAAAAACATTTTGGCACGACTCGATGCTATGATATAAGTTTAATCTCTATATGCGATTTAGAATGATTATAAAATTATTTTGATTTAAAAGTCCTTATGCAGTTAGGAATACATTTACATATGTACAAGTGAGGAACTATGGTAGGGGCTGAATGGCTAAAACTATACGTGTAAAGTACTTTATATCCATTGCACATCGACGATGAGTATATGGGCTTTATATGTTGAGCTTAATAGATCCACTAACATTTTACATAGGTGCCTAGTGTTATTCCTCCTCCGTGCATCCATCCATCCATCTATCCATCCGATCCTAAGTCAAAACTAATCCTATTCAGTGTCTGATCTCTAAAACGTAACACTAGCACCCAGAAGCAATTCTTGTATGTCTAAGACCCGGCCAGCTATGTATGGCCATAATATATGCATTATCGTACTATACACCTTAATAAGATCAGTTTTGGTCGCTATACCTTCTAGATTATACCGCTCTATAGCTCCATTAATGTACAGAGTTAAGTTGGACAACTATCGAATGCTAGCTAGGAATGTAAGGGACTGTGTATGGAGAGTTCTAATGGAGTAAACACACACATACATACATATATGTCTATAAGGATATTTAGTCTGTTAACGGTATCTAGTCTGAGAGTGCGATCCGAATGGAAAATAAATGTTTCATCCTTGTTTTGATTCAGTGACGAAATTTCATTGGTTTTGCATTTTGATTTTGATTGTTTCTGTACCTTAGTCGGTTTGAGATTTCGTTTTTATTGGTTTTTTTTTTTAATTTCTGTAGGAAATTCCTTTTTAAGATAAATAACAATTTTAAAATCATAGAATCATAGAAATACTTTTGAACATAATCTCTTAAAATTGCATTTTTCTTTCAATCAAAAATATAAAAAAAAGATTTTTTTTATTAAAAATCCTATTGATTCCACTTGAATTGCTCTCAGCATTATATTTGATTTTGTAGTTTTGTTTCAGTTTTGAGGATTTATGTGGCAGTCAATAGATTGTGTTTCGGTTTATACTCTCAAATATATGTTTGCAATCAAGCACTCGTTTCTCAAACTGATATGAACCAAACGATTGCCAAGGATTTCATGTGGGGGCTGAGGGGGCACGAATCTATTGACCTATTTACACCTGGGTACCGTAATACTAGAGCGATACAAACTCCCCAGGTCCGCCGCCCTTATCCTGGCCCTGGGCAGCATCCTGCTGCTGTTGCTGTTGGTGTGTATGATCCTGTGCGTCCTTGACGCCGCTTGGCTGTTTCTCCGCCTCGCTGAAGAGCGTCTCGTTCTCGTAGCTCTCCTCCTCCGGCAAGGACAGTGTGGATCCTCCCAGTCCCCCGCTGGCCGTGATCCTTCTGCCCATGTTGTCGTACTTTGGATAGGCGGAGCTGTCGAGCGGTCTCAGGGGCGTCACCTCGATGGGCGGCGTCTGGCAGGCGGTGGGTGGTGGCGGGACTTGGTTGATGCAACTGGCACAGGTGGTGGCCGACACACTGGGACTGGGGTGGTGGCACTGCACCACCGTAGATACGGCTGGTGGAGGTGGTGGTGGAGGCAGTTCCATGGTATTGCTGTGGTACGCGGCTTGATGGGGATCGTAGCCGCTCGTGTCCAGGTTGTAAGTCACGATTTCATCATGGGGATAGAGTCCTGACTGCTGTTGGTGCTGCAGTTGCTGGTGCAGATGCTGTTGCTGTTGCAGGTGCTGCACCTGTTGCTGCTGCTGCTGTTGTAGGTGCTGCGCCTGTTGCTGCTGTTGCAGGGACGAGTCCTTCTTGAGGATGCCCCTTCGAGTTGTATTTCTGGGCAGTGTGGCGAACTGCCCCGACTCTGGCACTGCCACTGCCACCGCCCCCGCTCCCGTTTCCTGCACATCCTGCATCCTCTTGGGGATATTCAGCAAATCCGGATACATGTTCAAGTCCGCACCATCCAACATATCCTGCGTAACGGACACCCGGATGAATATGTTCCCGCCAAAGGCAGGGTTCGGCACGATATTTGAACAGAATTCGGGTGGTGGCGGAAACACGCCCACATTCAGGGGAAACTCCTCGGATATCTGGGCTGGATGTGTGTGGGCGTGACCGGCCATTGAGGTGGGCACACTCATCATGCCGCATGTCGGGTCCTTGACGGTCATCAGTTGCTGCCTCAGATGGGGCAGGGTGCCCTGTTGGCCGGCCTGTTGCTGCTGCTGTTGTTGCTGTTGCGGCTGCTGTTGCTGTTGCACCAACATGCTGCCATGCCCCAGCCCGGAACGGTGATTCTCCACCGCATGGATCTCGATCTGGTTGAAGCCCATGCCCGCGGAGTCCGCCTTGTTCATGCCAATGGACGTGGGCTGGTTGTCGATCCCGTAGCTGTCACCGCGATCGTTCGTGGTCGTGGTGACACTGGAGTCCAGCAGCTTCTTCTCCTGATCGTTGAAGCTGACACTGGACTTGACGCCGGCCTTGTTGGCGTGACGGTGCTGCCGTGTCGTGCGCTTGCACAGACACACCACAAACGAGATGGAGATCAGGAGGAACACCGTGCCGAAGATGCCCATGATGAGGCCGAAGTACCAGAAGGTCTCCGGCGTCTTCTCCAGCACGTGCTGCACAATCTCGCTGAGATAGATGCTTATGTTCTGGGTCATGCTGCCAATGGCATTCGTGCCCGTACAGGCATACGTTCCAGCGTCCAGGCTTGTCACGTTGAAGACTGTCAGGTTGCTCCACAGCTTGTCCGACGCTATACTCTCCGAGTCGAACAGGACGTTGTCGTTGTCCAGGATCTTGCCGTTCAGCTCCCAAGAAACTTCCGGTAGGGGATCCCCATAGACCAGGCAACTGAAAGTGGTGTTGCTGCCAATGTCAATATTTTGAACTTCTTCATTATTGAAGATCTCGACCCTCGGTTGACAGCCAAATAACTCATCGTCCACACTGTCCCAAGTGCGGTCCTTCTGGGCCGGGGGTCCTTTGCACACCAGACTCACGGAACTGAGGCGACTGTTGACATACCAGCCACGGAACTTGCGCAACTTGCAGTTGCACTGCCAGGGATTCTCCTCCAGCGAGAGAGTCTTCAGGTTGGCCATATGTTGGAAGACATACTCGCTGAGGCTCTCCAGGAGATTGTTCTTCAGGTTGAGGAACTCCAGTAGGTTTAAGTTGGCCAGCGACATGGGATCTATGTAGGAGATCAGACAGTCGTGCATGTCCAGCGTTCGCAGATGAGGCAGAATGGGAAACTGGTAAGCTGCCAGTCGCTTAAGGGGATTCCCATTCAAATAGAGTATTCTCAGTCGGTCGTTGCCCATGAAGGTGTCCTTGTCGAGCATCTCTAGCTTATTATCCGACAGGTCGATCTCCACCAGAATTTTCAAATTACGAAAGGACTCTTTGTGTATGTACTGTACCTCCGATTTCTTGAGGTATATTCGTTGCAAGTTCAGCAGCCCCAAGGCGGAGAACTCCTCCCTATTGAGATATGGAATGTGGTTGTCGTTCAGCACCAGCACCTGGAGCTCCGTGCTCAGTGTATTCGGAATGGTGGTCAGCTGCAGGGAGCTGCAGATGGCCGACTTCTTGCCGTTGGTCCACTTGCAGGTACAGTTTGAGGCGCAGCTCTGAGACCAGTCGTCCGCCAAAGACCAGGCCACCAGGCTCAGTACTAGCCAGAAAACTAAAAAAAGGGGCATAAAAAATGGGTTGTTAGCAAAAAAATAATAGAAAAATCTTGAATTAATGTTTGGATTGAAAAATTTAAAAAAAAATGTATATTTTTGAAAGCCGTATTTTTGTAGTTATATGATAGATATAGGCTATAGGATTAACTTGTGGATTCCATGATGACTTTGCCACCAACATTCAATATTTTTGCAAAAAATAGAGCACTCTTTATAACACAATAAAAAGTTAATCTTCTTGATGTCTCTTCTTGTTCTGGTTGACCTTTACACCGGAAAGGTTTAAATCAAACATGAAAAACTTAATGAATAATTAAACACTAGTTTCTCAGGATGGAAAAAGCAGAGATTTCTGGGGACAGGAAACTCACCTGGCAGAACCTTGAGGGTTTTTCCCCTTCGGCACTCCATGCTGGGCATATGGCTTCCGAGAGGAGGTACTTTTGCTCCGGATTTTGCTCGCGACCCTGGCAATTGATGACCCTAAATGGCTTTGGCTGATTCGATTGCCATGTTTCACATCATGTTGCCGCCGCCAGCAAAAAGGTCTCCATTACTCCACATTACTCAGCACTTTGGCCACACTTCGGCACTATTGATTTTGCTGATTTTATTTTTTTGTCCTGTCCGGGTTCTCTCTATCCAGTGTCCTCCAGTTCAGTTCTTTTCTTTTCTATTAATTTTCTTCGAGTGGAAAGTTGGTCTTTTATTTTACTTTTTTTTATTGTTCGTCTTGCCTCTTTTCCAGCTGTTGCTGCTGATGGCGCTAGTGCAGGTCCTGGTGGTGGTGGTATCCTTTTAAAAATCTTAAATCTGCAAAATGTAAAAGAGAATCCGGTATTAGCGTTAGCAACCAACAATGCCCATTGTAGTTGTGTAGTTTTAGTTGTTGTTTCCACTGCCCCACACACTTGCCCCATTTGTAATCTCTGTTTACCGGGTTTGGCTTTGGCCTTTTGAATAGAGTGGGCTGGTGCTGGGTCTGGGAACGGGAACGGGAACGGGAACGGGGCTTTAAAATCGGCTTTCAACAACATTCTGTAATTTGTTGTACGACGTCCAGCTGGACGGCACAACAAAGCGGTAAAGAAACCCGCAGGGGAACAAGTGGAGGCTAACCAGGCTCAAACACAGGGCATTCCCAAACTCATTCTCATTCTTATTCTCATTTTCATTGGCATTGGCATCTCCACATCGCCGTCCTTACAAAATCAGCATCAATAGCCTGTCGAATGCTTTTTACTTTTGTGCTTCCCGCCCCCCAAGGCCCAGTCCCCAACCTTTGCCCCCTCACTTTTTTGTTTGTACTTCCTTTGAGTCGAAAAGGACAGGGAGAGGTCGAAACTGAACTGGAAAAAAAACAGACATTCCCAGAAGGATTATCTCTATACCTCTGTCTTGGTTTCTTAGTGGTATGGTATTTGAATTCCAACCAATAAATATTGAAATGTTTCGAATAAACGAACTTTTCTGGACCTGCATTTTTATTTCTTTCTAGTCTTAACAAAATAGAAATATTTTTCTTCGGAATCTGAAATAATATTTCCTATTTTTCTACTTAAGCTACATTATTCTAAGAGATTATATATGTATGTCTTTTCTAAATAAGAATAACAACTGAAAAAATTGCTTTAGTCTTACTTTCGATTGAATATTTGTTGTTTTCATATAATTCCTATATAATTCCATAATAATTCCTATTATGTTTATGGACGTATTATTTTCCACAACGTATTTTATTTTCTGTGTAAGTCTCCCCTCGAATGCGAATAAAAAAGTAATTTAAGTCAACGGAAAACGCCTAATTTCACACAGTCTACACCGCACTTACTGTTGCCAAACTTAGTCCACGTTTGCCCTAAGCTTTCCTGGATCTTTTAATGCTCCTCCACCAACAAAGCCATCACCACTCACCCAACCTCCCTGCCCAGATGAATCCGCTCCGAAAAGTAAGGCAAACCGAGAGATACGGACAGACAATGAAAACGTAAAAAGCTCAAAAGGTTCATTTGTCAATTTGCCATTTGAATTTGTATTTGAAAATTCACTTGGCCGCTTTTGCGCTTTGTCCCGCAGCCATTTACCCACCCAGTCTCCCTTCCACCATTGACACCCACAGTCAGATTCACGTCCTTCCCGTCCTGCCTTCTGTAGAAAGGGCGACCCACAAAGCCCAGCCAAACCTTGGCAGCCTCAATTTCTGTTTCTCCTCGTCCTCGTCGTCGTCGTCGTCGTCGTTGCTGGCAATGCGGATAATATTTCCTGTGCCAGTGCAGCAGCAGTTGGCATGTTGCAATTGCTGACTTTGCCTCAGAGTCGGTCCACCAGCTTCTCCATATACCCGTCTGCCAATCGTCGACAGTTATATTTTTGCAACTCTATGACAAAGGGGGGGCAAGCGATTGGGGCATGGGAAGTGGCTGCCACTCTTGGCTGCAACCGCATCGCAACGGCACTCACAGGTTCGTTGATATTCATAAATGTGGCACAGTGGACCAAAAAAGCAAAGCTAATATGGATGGCCAATTGCCAAATCGGGGCCAAAAGCGACGGCCAAAAGCGCGCAACAATATTAAAAAAATATTATGGAAGAATATGTTGCAAATAGAAATCGAGGGAACGGGAAAGGAGAAGTCAGTTCGACTGCAGCCGCAAGTCGTAAAGCAAATCAATTAACTGATGCCACACAGAGATGATGGCCCAAAAAGATACGAACTTTAGCCCTTCAACAGATGCCACTGGCAGTGTCGCCTCGCATGGACCTGTAAGGACTCGTATCTGGCCGACTTGTGATTGCAGACCTGCAAACACAAAACTATGCAATTTCCAATTTGATTCCGAATTCCATTCCAGATTATCTGTTCCAAATTGATTTTGTTCGGAATCATTTTCATAAACCTACAGAGAGCAACAGGGCGTATGAGCAACATTGACTTTAAGTTTAATTAGCCAGGCTTAATACAGTAAATACGTTTTAATGAATGTTATCCGATTAAGAGCTTTATTAAGCACTCAAATTCACTCAGCAAGACACAAAAGAAAGTGGCGAAATGCCTTTGAAAATAATTTATATTTAAATCCAATCAATTGAATGGAAATAAATATTTGCCCTTTAACGCATTTATTTATGCTTAATGAAAAGAATTGATTACCATGGCGATGTTTTAAAATTAATTATGTATATTCCATTATTTCCCTAATCCGGAATCCGGAGAGAGCTTAAAATGCACGTTTTGTCAAAAAATCTGAGAGACAATCCATTATCTCTTACCTAACACCGTGGGCGAGCAAATAAATGGACATTTTTTTGGTTTAGTTTGGCTTCGCTTCTTTAATTTTCTCCGGTCCTCCTGTTCTTTTTGTCGGTCATATACAATTCCATTTGACAATTGAAATTCAATTTGAATTTTTTGGCTTGCGGAAAAGTTAACTAAATGTCCGCCCCGCAGAACGACCACGCCTCGCTCATTTGTAAAACTTCATCAAATGTAATTGTCGGAAAACAGCAAAAAGTCCTTGTCCAGGACTAACAATTGGAGGCCATGCTCCGTGCTGCATTACCAAATTAAAAACAAAAACTAAACTAACTTTTCAGCTTTTTTTTCTTTCATTTTAACATTTTTTTATGTTTTTTTCCAAGCTTAACTTTTCTTCGTTTGCCTTCATGAGCCATGGTGCGTAAACATGGACGTAGAAATGGGGTTTATTTGAAAGTATTTTGAAGGGGATATTCAAATTGTATATGTTTTCTACATATATTTACATTATAGTTATTTTAGAGTAAATATTTTTGTATTTTGCGGTGTTAATAAAAGGTAATTTATGCAATTTTTATATAAAAATTGATTAAAGTTGGTGAAAAGCAAATAAACATTTGAAATTGAATGCAGAGTTTTAATCAAGAGAAAAAGCTTTAAATAAAACAAATATTAGCTCCAACAAATTGAACCAATAAACATATTAGTTTGGTTCTCAGTTAAAAGGATCTCTAGAGAACCCCCTGTTTTGAGGAGCCCCTGGAAGTATGCAAATGGTTTCTTTGCCGCCTGGCTGCGCACTTTTCCTGCTCTCTGGCACGCCCCTTCCGCCCTCACCGTCGTCCTCGCCCTGCTCAAGCACCCAGGCCCCCATCCTTGGCCGCCCCCACATTGTTTTGCTGTTGCATAAGCACGTGCGAATGTGCGTGCAAATGCAAATGGCGATAGAAAACTTTTTAAATTGAGCAAACATTAACAAAAAGGCAAATTCAGAAGTGGTTGTTGCTCGCCAAGGAGTGGGGGCAGTGGCATTCGGATGGCAGGAGGCATGGCGTGGCACTTGCAACAGCAGGTTGCTCTTATCGCCTGTCATCGGGCTGCTGCCTGCTGGCCTATTTGTTTTGTTCCTTGTTAAGACTTTTGCCAATCTTTCAAGGACAGCAACCAAAGTGTAAATTGCAAACTTTTTCCCCGAGCAGAACCGGAAGGGGGTAGCAGGGGCCAGCTGGAAGGGGGTCCTTGGAGGACGTGCAACAAATCCGCACATAATCGGAAAATGTCACAGAAAAAACAAGCGAAATTAATGGCACTTGTCCCGCCGCCGGGCCAAGATTAGATGCCTCTGACGCTGGCCGTGTCGAGTTTTATTGCCGCACGGAAATGGTTTTCATAAATACACAAAACTCCGCAAACAACCCGCCTGGCAACCCGTAAAGTCTTCGCCAGCAGGACGGCGCAGCGAGACGCAAGTGTCGGACACTTATAGGCGGAGACACAGGGCAGGGGACGAGGCACGGGGCAATGCAATTATCTGAGGGGGGGAGCCAGAGTGCAAGTGCAGCGTTGTACGTGCGAGAAACGAGAAACAGGACATTCGCCTTAGCCAAGGAGCCCAAGGAACAGGGTACCCCCGGAGGGTCGGTCACACGGAGAAGATATACGGCGGAGATGTACAACCGAGAAGGACACAAACATGTGCCTGGGTCCTGCGTTGACGGAGTGCCAGCAAATGCAATTGTTATTGTTTGTCGTGGCCTTCGCCATTCGGAGCAACATAAATTTATCATGAGCTCTGCTGTGAGAACACTTGCGAAAAAAAAAATTAAAAACAAAACGGAAAACAATAGCCATGAGCTCTTTTTAATAAAATATATTTTTTAAACACACACAACAATAAAACAATGAATTTAAAAGCCATGTTTGTTGTAGATTTGGTTTCACTTCTGTATTTTTCTTTCAAGCAACCAAAAATAAAGTTCATTTTAAATTTCTCTTTTCTAGTTTTAGCCTATATTTGGTAAAAGTTTTAAGATTTATTTACGTTCCTAACTTTTTTAACTCTCACCTACATTTATTCTTTTTGTTTGTCTTTAGTTTCTGAAAATTTGACCTTCATATGTATGTATATTTTAAAGTTTCTTTTTGATAATAATTGTCACTTATTGCTCCTTTGCACGATCTACTATTTAATTAATCAATAATCAATATTCTTCGAAAACATATCTCCTTCAGTATCTATTTCAACATAAATTGCCCTCTCTGTAGTTTGAGATCAAGTTACTTGCCCCAACAACCTGATATCTCGCGTATTATTGAAATTGAAACTCTTGATGGGCGCCCCGAACGAATCGATAAAATCCGTAATCATCCACCTGCAAGGCTATAGATAACTCTGACCTGCAACCTCTAGTTGAAGCACTCTGAATTGTCTACATCTCTATTGTGATGCCCGAACATACATACATACATATATTATCGGGCATAGAGTCTCTGTTCGCTGCTCGGAAGTACAGACCTATTGTCTTGACGGACAGAAGTCTAATTTCCACTCGAAAACTTCTAATCATGGCGAGCCTGCAATTGAAATGGGCCATAATTGGCTTTCGCATCAGCATCAGCAGCAACGGCAGTGGCAGGCTTTCAAAAGAAGCCCCATTCATTATATTTTCATTTTATTTCAGTTTCAAATCAACTCGAATGCAACAGTGCGTGCAAACAGTTATTTCACAGTAAGTCAACAATAGCAAGTATCCGACCCGTTGGCTTCATTTATTTGCCAGGAAATTCACCAATCCCGGAGTTCATGAGGAAATCGAAATTGATTGAATTGACTTACAGAGTGTTTATATTTTAAAACAACTTTGTCCTCAAATTATTTATCGAGCCAATTGGAACTCGACAATTAAATTGTAATGTAATTGCAGATATACTGGGTAAGGGTAGAACTGTATTTTGTGGGCCAAAAATGTAACTTTGATGGGATATGTAAATAAGAGTATTTAATAAGTCTTTTTAATTAAAATTAAATAAAATTTTTGTCAAAACAGCATTGCTGTTGAATTGTATGATCTATTTAAAGAAATAGTTTATGAAAAGTATAGTTTTTAGGTTTTTTAATTCATTATAATTAAATAATTTCACAGCTAAGATAGCTGTAGAAATTAATTATTATTTTGTTAATTACTTAGTCTAAAATATAAAATAGTCTGAACTTGTAAATCATCCTATATTACACTCAAACCTAAACCAACAAATTTGTTTGGTTTTGTAGCCTTCACTTGCCTGTTTGTTTTGAAATTGAAAACCCACTCAATTGTCAACCCGAAAGCTTCATTTATCAACTTTCGAAAAAGAGCTGGAAATGAGAGTATCTCAATTTCGGTGTCAACCGCAAATCAACATTTCGCAAACGGCGTATTGTTGTTGGCACTGTTGTTGGCTGTCAGAGCTTACAATTGTTTGCCATCGTTGTCATCGTCGTATTCGGTCCTGGTGGTTTTGCTGCAATTCCGTTTGGGCAGCAGCTGTACCTATAACTCGAGTGGTTCTTGCTGTTGCTTGTTGCAACAACAACAATAAAAACAACAAGAACACCATCCATTGCTGGTGGTGGTGCGGCAGCTGCGCATGCTGGTATGGTCTTGGCAGCTTTACAACTGCAAGACCATTTGAGTTGATGCCACCAAGCCGAGTGAGAAGAGTGGAGCATTTGCCAGACATCATAGACGTCATTGTTGTTGTCCCTGTATGGGATTTGTTGGCGTTGTTGTTGCAGGTTGGCGACGCCAGCGACATGACCTCAGCATACAATTTTTGGGGGGTATTCCCCGGATTTGTATGCGTACGGCCATGTCCTGTATACATATGCATTCTGTATGTATGTGTGCATAGCACTGAGCTCCCTGGAAGCCTTCAGTATATTTGTGTAGAACCGCAGAATTCCACCCAGGCACACAGAAGGATGACAGGACACCAGGATGCAGGACAGTTCTGATGCTGATGATAACCGTGGTGACGAGGTGGTGGCAATGGTCGTGGCGCTGGCTATGGCGATGACGATGGCTTGTGCTCATATTTTGCCCAGGACCACAATCAAAAGGATGACTAGCAGCAGGAGGAGGAAACAGAGCAGGAGCAGGAGCCAGGGCCAGGACAGACAATTACAATGCAAACAATACGGAAACGGTAAGGAGCAACAGAAACGCAGGAAATGGGCTGAAGAAATGTTGAAGATGCAACAGCAAATCCTGCCATCTGTGGCAGCAGTGATGTCAGCTCTTAGTTTAAGAAACTCTCGTTTATTATTTAGTTAACGCGATTAAATAATATTAAAAGACAAAAGACAATATACAAAGGTTGAAATTATAAATATTTCACTTAGTGAAGTTAGGTTATATTCACTCCAACTTAGATAGTTAATATGTAACTTCAATAATCTATTAATTTTAATATTATTTATAAATAAGCTCTATGAGATGTACCTGACAACTTTAATCTGAAAAGGTAAAGAATACCCAGAAGCCGTCAACACTGAAACGTTGCTTTAAAAAAACAAAACGCCAGAACGGGAAGGAGCGAGGAAGACGAGAAGGTGATGGAAGGAATGGTGTGTCCTGGCAGATAAGAAAGGATGAGGCTGGCGATCTATTATCGCAGCAGTAAAGCAGCCGAGGACAGCACAGCAGCCACATCCTGCTGGGTTCATTGAGAGAAGTGTGTTAAGTAAACAGAATCCAGGATCTGCTACGGCAGCTCCTGCAACTCCTAGAGCTCGTGCAGCTCCTAAAGCTCCTTCTGCTCCTGCATGTGGAACAACAATGCCTTGAATAACCAAAAAGGATGTTGACTTGCCGTTTGTTAAAAGGAACTGCAGCTATTCCGTTCGCATATACTCATATATTCATTTACTTGGATGCCGCCAGATGCTGCCATTCTGTAGGTCCTGTATGTCCTGTGTGCCGTCCCTAAATTAGTTGTACCCCAGTATGCCGCATGCCCGGCGCACGCCCCATCCCGGAACTATTTACCCCGCCCACTCCACCGCCTCGACTGCCCCCAAAAAACCCATTCGAAACTCAAGCTCTCCGCAACCGCAGCCTCTGAATGCGGCCAAAGCAATGCGGAAGAATATTAAGCGGTTTTTAAGCGCCTGCATATTAAAAAGGATACAGAAAGGATGCTCCAAGGCAGAGACAGAAGCTAAGGTCAGTGATGCCACTTCGGCCTTAATATTCCTTTGCTTAACTGAAGATAACTTTATGTTTTTAGTTATTGTTATATTTTCATTTTTATAGAATTAAGTTTTATGCTTCCTAATAATTTTCCCGAATTTTTAATCAAGAAATAGGTCCTTATTTTCGGCATCACTGACAGCTGCAAAGGCATAACGGAAACAACAGACCAAAGTAAAAGACATTTGAAGGAGCATTCCCTTGGCGGCTGGCCGTTTGCTTCCTTGGATCATTTGGCGATTTGCAAATTACCAAACAAAACGCTCGGGAAACAGGACGAGGGGGCAGGCCAGTACGATTGTGTGGAAAGTTTTGCAGCTCCAACGTTTTTATTTAACTTTTATTTCTCTTTTTATGCCCCGGCCTTTGCTTTTGCCTAATACGTCCATTGGGTGCTCGATTTAGTACATATTTGAAATGGAAAACGGGGATTGCCATCCACTCCCGGGCGCTCTTGGTTCTTCTGGTAAAGTAACCCTTTTTTCTGCTGCCCTCCAATCAACCGACACCTTTTGTTTTTCCGAATATCCTTTCTGTTCCGTCTATCTGTGTATGTGTGAGTGTGTTGTGTAATTAACTCGCATTTGCCACGCCCACAATGGGCCACATTGCCGGCTTTAATGAGTCACAAAACGGTTTTATGTGTCAAACGTTTGAAAATCCATTCGTCGATTGCCAGTGCAATGAAAGAAATAAGACCAGTCGGGAGGAAAAACTGGATGGATGTTGAGAGCCTAGAATAATAAGGACGATTACGAGGCTAACGATGATGATGATGATGATGTTGGTGTGGTGGTGGGGCATTGCCTGACAAAGGGTTCATTTAACAGCTAATTAAATGTTTAATCGGATATCTCTCTCCCCCATGGCAAATAAAAGTCAATGTGAGCTTTTTATAAAAAAATACGCTGCGCTTCGGAATCAACTCGTTAATCAATTTGTTGCATCTGCTATTTAATGGTTATGCATTCCTCAGTTACCTCAGACCTTGACGGGAAAAGTACGATTTCAATAAAGTCGCTTGAAAGCAAAACTAGCTTAGTGCAAGTATCCTCCAGGCAATCTAATCATGAATGAATGTGTGGTCTTTCATGCAGCAGTGCAGATGATATATTGATAATTTAACCACAAATTTATGGCCGCTTTGATGTTAGCATCATTCGAGAATATCAACCACTCCAGTGGCCCCGAGGGCCTTTAATTACTCGATGTCCGTTTTCAATGATTCCACTTCTTTTTGGCTTCTTTAAGCATCGACAACTTGTGTTAATTACTCGCCAGCAAAGTGCAAAGCAACTAACCCAATTAGGATTGGAAAAGGCCAGGCGCACCAACAAACACACAACCACACATACAGCCAGTGCTCAGAATACCGGACACACCAAACACCGAGTGGCAACGGGATGGTCAGAAAATTGAGATTGAGTTTAAGTGGGAATGGCCGGGCCAGAAAGCAATAAACATCAACTTTGAGCTTTGATGAAATCCGCGAAATGGCGAGACTCCGATGAAAGGAAGAGAAGGAGGCGGAGAAGGAGGAGCCGGAGCAAGAGCAGGTCAAAAGTAAGCAAATTACTGCCAGGGAAAAATGTCCTGTTTCAGACCCCAGGATAGCCAGCCAGGATAGTGAATGGCTTTGGCTTCATTCCGAATTCAGTTTTTTGTTACTACAATCGCTGAATATATATTCGGACAGAGGGAAATCCTGCAGCTTTATGAATTGCCAAATCTTTATTCAGAAAATTCCCTCCACTTTGTCACAAACACACACACACACAAACACAGAAAATTTACAGGCTCTCGTCCTGATCCAACAATTAGAGTCCGGGTTATATTCACAAATTTTCAATGGCCTCCGAAAGTTGTCCAAGTTTCAAGTTGCGAAGAAAGGGATTTGTAAGACGCTTGGAAATTAGCTTATAAATACGCAATCTCAGCCAGGGCACTCACAGAAGCGTGACAGTCACATCTTTGCCTATGAAAGGCAAGAAGGACCGCCTTCATCCCAGGCCCAGACCCAACCAAGACCAACCCCAAACCGAATGCAAATCCCAATGGAACTATGGCGAAGGACAACAGAACGACACTGACGCAGTTACTGCATTTTTCATGGGCTGTGCAAAATAAATTAGTGAAAGCTGTAAATATGATGAACTGCTGGTGCTGCTGGTGTCCTGCCTGGTCCTGGCTTGTTTCTTGTCCCCCGCTTCTATTGCTCTCCACACCATCCCGGTCCAAGTCATCCATGTCCTGGACCCAGTTTCGCTCAAGCGACAAACTTGATAAAGTTTTGTTGGTCGCCAGCGGCGCGCAATTTCAACAGCTGAATCTGAAACTGAATCTGAAGCTGAGGCTGAAAAGCCAAAGTGGGTGGCTATACACTGAAAAACAAGCTCTCGGAATAATTAATTAGACTAACTAAGTTTGACTAAGATTTCCAATGCTACTTCTAGGCATTAAACTTTTTAAAATCCTCCAGGAATAACAAGCCCCATTTCCTTTCCTTTTTTATTATCCTAATTTTTTTCTCTGTGTATTGATGAGTGATGGCATCTTTTTCTCGCCGCCCCTCCCACCCTCTCTGTAGCATCCGCCCCATGCATTTGTAGCCGCTTTAGTTTAGTTTGATTCAGTTAGTAGTTTTAAGAGTTAAGTAGTTTTCAAAAGTTTTATGAATTATTAAGAGGATTTTCGAGTTTTACGCTTGCCTTTCATTTTCGCTTTCAGCTCCTGCCGGCTTCCTGCCTCCCTGTCCCACTCCGCTACCCCCCAGGACACCCACAGTGTCCTCCAATTTGAGCCAAAAAAGAGTGTTTGTCAGCCTTTTCCGCCGTCGCTTGCCATTTTCGGCGTTTGCCTGAAAAGCTGTCGAAATATTTTGCAGATTTTTTAATTTTTTATGCCGTATTTCCACGCTGATGATGCTATTGTTGTTGTTATTGCGATTGTTGTTATGCTGCCACTGCCACTGCCACAGGCTACACTGTTGATGATGATGATGACCATGCTCCTGCTGGGGAAGTAAGCAAACATTGACTCGCCAGCCCTCCGCCCTCTGCCATCCAGCCTCCATCATCCTTTCACATTTTGTCCCCGACCGAAAATTAAATACATTTTACTGTCAATAAAATTATAAATGCAAATTATAATTTTCTACTGCCTTCTCGGACAACTGGACGCACAACAATTAGCCAGTGTCCCCATTCCGTCCGGTCTCCGGCTCCAGCTCCGGAATTTGGCTGCTGCTTTGCGGAGATAATACGGCCAAAAACTCTTGCCACGGCGTGCCACTGATTGTGACGTCAATGACCAAATTAAAACTTTAACGTGTCGCACAGCAGGAGCAGTTTCTGGGCATTCCTGATGCCGATGGGCGCTGGGTTGGGGCGCTGGGTGGTCTTAAGGGGGCTAAAATGAAATGGGTGGCTTATTTTTTTGGGGGCGCCAGTGCTGAAACAGCTTATAAATATAGCTGTTTTCCAGCTCGTAGTTTTTATTTGTGATTAACAAATGCTCGAGTTCCTGGAATATCTTTTACAAAGATATTCATTTGCTTAATTAAAATTGTGCTTTTATTGAAAATTTTCTGGGGTCAAATTACAAAGTATGAGAATGGGAATATTAATTCCAATAGTCTTTTTAAACTTTATATTCGAAACTAGTTCTCATTGCCTAATTTTTAGCTTAAAAACAATCCTTTAGAAATTAGTAGATTAAAAAAAACGAATCTAATATTGTATTATATTAATTTTTCTAGCTAATATTTCCGATGGGAAACTCTATCTATAAGAACTTTTCAATTAAAAATCCATCTTGTTTATTTAATTTGGAATATAAATTTTATTTTAGGGGATTTTAACGATCTAAAATAAAACAAATATTTTTTGATAAAAAAGCTTAGAGACTTTGAACAAAACTCCAACTAGCCTTGCCTATTTCTAGCTAGGATTCCCGCTAAAAACTTTCTCCATCTAAGGTAAGGACATCACTTGAAATGAGTTGGTTGTGAAGTTTTCTGGCTGGCTGCTAGGGACGTTGGCTTGTTAATTCACTTTGCAAATTGTTGCGATGCCTGCTTATATATCCCAGAATACATACATACATCTATTTATTTTATTTGGAAAGTGTGTGAGTAGAACGCTAATTTGGTTCGTCTAGGTGGAGTAAGCGGTATTGGCCAACTTTGTTGATTTGCTAAGTGAAACTTCGATTATACAGACAGCTCTTAGTGGGTTCATTTGGTTCATTTGGTTGGTGGGTTGCCTCGGCGTTTTTTTTTCGCAATTTTCGGCGGTCGTTTTCCCATTTTGCCGGCAAAGGCCCGAGGAATATAAACTTTCGCCACGTAACATTTGTTATGCTCTATTTCTTTGCAAAGCAATTACCGACCCACATATCCAGACAAATAAACAGAAACCAACAACAGCAGCAGCAAAAACGGTCGGGCAAACATAGGAGCCAGCCTCCTATGCCTACGCCTACACGGAAAAAAAAATAATCCAAATTTAATTTATCCTTTTATCTATTATTTTTTGTGTGTATCAAAGTGTGTACAACTATTTGCAACTAAAAAACTTTCAATCAAAATTATGTGGAGGTAAAAAATGATGCTGCTGAAAAATGTAGCATACTTTGTGGCACTTTCCCCGTGTATGGGGTGTAAAGTGGAAAAATGGGAAATGGGGTAGTAACATAACGAGGGGGGAGGGCTCCATAGACGTGCATAAATGGATTCGGGCGCACAAAAAGCGGAGGGTGGCAAAGGTTCATGGGGGGGTCGCCCGAGGTTAAAGCTGTGGAAAGTGAGTGTGCCTCTAAATGAATCGCACTTATCACGTATACGTAGTGGGGACGGTGCGGTCTCGAGTACAGTGGTGCCTGGCCGGGTGCGATAATGAATGCAAGTTAAGGCGAAATAAAATTAACTTTAGTTGGCAATTAATTAGTGACGCCAAAGGCTTCGAGGCGAGCGAAACTGTTGACGCTGGTTTAACACAAAAACTGTTTTAACATGAGCAGGAAGTTGTTATCCTGGATGAATCCTTGCAAAAGAAGTATGAATGGAAGCCAAGTAGAGTTAATTAAAAGGTAGGGAAAGTGATGCACAGAATATATTCATAATTATGTCAATATGAGCTTTAAATAACCACTTTTTGTAATCATTTTTAATGTTTGTGATAAAAAACACATTCCCCAATAAAGACATCTCATTCCTACTCAGTTAACACTGTATGTAGTGGTCTGCACTATCATTTTCTAACATCAGACCATTTTTCTCCCCCGAAAATTATTACCACGTAAAATTTGACCAAGTTTTGTTGCATTTGTTGCGTTTCTGAATAAATAATCGATAACTTTTACGCAACAGCACCAAAACAAGCCACCATCGACAGCCAAAAGGGGATTGAGGACAATGGGGCATATATATTGGTAGAAATCGGGGCCCCATCGAGGGGCACTAAAGGGCTGGCGGACTGGCGGGCTGGGTGATTTGCACAGGCGGAGGCCAAGTAAATTTGCAGAGCGAAAAACAAATTTATAAGCGCATTAAACGAGCGCGTGTAGTTCTCGTGATTTGTGAGCAAAACGGGGAACCACCAAAAAGCAAAAGGGGTCTCGCAGACCAGGGATCGGAGTGCCCCAGAGTAGGGGGGAGCAGCGGGCTGTTTGGGGAATTAAGGGTGGAGGTTACGACGAACAAGTGAGGTCGTGGCCGATGCCAGAGTACAAAAGTGCTTACCAAGCGCTTAGCGATTAATCAGTTTGCCAACAACGAACACGGCCCGAAAGGCGATAGTGCAGTTGGAAAAATAAGGCATCACGAAAGCAAGGTCTTAAATACTCATTGAAGAATTATTTTAAAAGGTTATTGGCTATAAGTAGATAGTTAAATCCAAGCACATAACAGTTGCTCCAACTTTTTACTAATCTCTTTTAAAATTTTCAATAATTCAACAACAAAAGTAGAAAAGCATGCTTAAGAAGCATGAAATGATTACAGAATGTTTAAAAAGGTTGCTTATTTAATCTTAAATTATTTATATTGTTGAAAAATGTATTATCCTGTTATCCTACCATCATTCCTAATCGTTTGTTCATATTTTAAATTAAAAAATTAATTTTATTCAGGTTTAAAGTATACGAAAGAATAAATAAATCAAAATAACATTCCATGCTTAAATTTATGGAATTAATTAAGCAGAATATCATTATTTCTTGTGGTGTATGAGTACCCAGTTTAAAGAGATGTTTGGCTAGAGCCTGCATGTTAAGGGAGTGCAAAGGTTCTCAGAACTTTGTAGTCCTTGAGCTGCGCCTCCAAGGAGCATCGACCACAGGACCTCGTGAAGGTAAATGAAATCCGCGAACTGGGAAAGTGAACTGGTAACTGGAAACTGAGTACTGAGAACAGAGAACTGCGAACTGTACCTCCGGCTTCTGGCTTCATTGCTGCACTAACGCCGTTTTGGTGGCTAATTAAGTCAATTATGCACTTAAGGCTTCAAGTGGCGTGCGGCACCAATGGAGGCCGTGCCCCACAGACATGGCTGCCATAAGCCCCATGCCGTGCTCTTGCAGCAACACCAACGTCAGCCGTTGCAGTCATTTAAACATCAAAGCTCGTCACGCTCAAGTCTTTGACATGGCCCCCCCGTCCCTCCACTCACTCCACATATCCCCTCCGAACGCTTCCTGGCTTGCTTTTTCATTTTTTTTAATAATAAAATGAGCTCGGCTGTGGAAATAACTCATACGCACCGTATGCCGCCCCGCCATACATCAACGGGAAAGAGAGAAACTGCTGAAGACGGAAGCGTGGCTTTTGTTGTTGGTGTTGGCGTTGGTGTTGGTTATTGTTGGCGTAAGGACGTGTTACTTACACTTGCCTTATGTATTTAAAGACTGATACATATGTAATACGTAACGAGATATATATAGCAAGTATGTAAGTACAAGGCTGGCAGCTTCATGTAACCGTCCACGAGTCTGTGTATATTTTTGTGTATATGTTGTAGCTGTGTGGCAGGCACGAGAAACGATTTATCTCAATTTACATACTAAATGACAGGCAGAGCGGCTCATGCATTCCTTTTCGTGACTGTCGAAGGATCCCCGTCACCCGGCAGGCAGCAGCCAACAACCAAGAGCCGACAACCAACAACCGACAACCGACATCCGACAGCCACGTCCTTGTATAGTTCTCCTCGTATGCCGCTCAGTTCTTGGCCTGGTCCAGACCAAGCCATCATGCACAATGGGCAGAAGATTGGTAAATGAGGCATAAACATTGATTTTCAGTTTAAGTAAACACTTAATTGAGTAAAAGTTGAGTGGATATATGCACGCACCACGTCCGCGATGAAGGCGCAAAAATCGTTTAATTATTCAGTGGAAACAAAGTGACCGGCCTCTGGAATCATACTTTTTTAATCAATCGAATCATTCCTTGATGGAAACTCGATAGCTTTCCCCCGTGCCATCAAAAATGGAATTGAATGTCCTTCGAAACGAGCCAGTCCTTAATCATTTATTCAGAATTCTTTCTTTTTCCAATGACCACATCGACAATGGAAATAACCACTTCCTAATTCAAGATTTAATAGCTTTTATTAAACGGCTTATTGTGTTTTAAAACAATACACTTTGCTGGCAAAAAGTAAATTATTTAATGGCCCAAAATTTAATCGTTAGTTCGAAATCTATATTATATTTGGCAAATTCAATTTATAATAAATTATCCCTGCATAATAATGAATTGCATATTAATTAAATCCATTAAAGAGCAGGTATTCAAATAGCAGGTATTGTGTGTTTGTTTATTTATTTATCAGACGAATTTGCGGTAATTGAATTAATTATAATAAATTCGCATACAAAGCCTTTGGCGAATGCACACACATTCCACTGTAAAGCACCGCCGCTCCGCAACGATTCCGCATCACTTGTCAGTTCTATATAATGTAATGAAGGCGTTCGATGAAACAAATGCAAAATTTCAAAGACGTAAAAACGAAATTACAGGCCAGCGGATGAAGCAGACAGCCTGTGAAAGTAGGCTCTCTTTTTATTTTGCATTTTGAGAGGTGACAGTCGGGAAGGGAGTTTCAAATGGAAGGATGTCGAAGCCGGCACCCTCATCCCATCCTCCGACAGCTGTTTTAGGCCTTGACGAGGAACGCGTCCCGAAAGCAATTACTTTATACCGCAACCACACAATCACTCACTTGGGCGGACCTTTTCCGAAAACCAAAACCCACTAATTCAATTGGTTTATGTGGAAATGAAGAAAATTAAAAACAAATCCGAGCCAAGTGTCGTAAGCTATTAGAATACAAAGAAGGTTTCCTTTTTGAAAAAGTTTGAATCGATTTTTTTTAGATATTTTCTTAAGGAATATTTTAAAAATTTTGGAAAATGGTTTGACCCACCGGAATGGGTAATCAATTTTTATATAGAAAACCTTAAACTATTTAATACTTTTCTGCAACTGGCAGTATAAATCTGCAACTGGCTACAAGTGTAGCAAATTAATCACCCATAAAAATAATATCTTAAACAATTAAATAATACTAATAATAAATAATAACTGTATAAATGTTCTGAATAAATGATTTTGATCCACTCAGTGTGTGTTTCTAGGTTCCAGATTTGCATCCGAATTTTAATCTGTGATTTGTGAAACGATTTTTCATGAATCTGGCAATAATGCTTGAATATTTTGCAGGCTTAAACACTAAAAACTACCTTTACAAGGATATTATAAAATGTATGTATAGCATTTCAAAAGCAAAATTCTATAGTTGGCCTTGGAAACCACCTGTTCAAAATGGAAAGCATTCAATTTAATCGCCTTGCTTTCATCTCAAATTTCATATCAAGTTGAGGTTCACCCGAAATGTCACACTCCCACATACTATACACATACACCCTCGCAAAAAGTCGCAGATTGCGCCCGAATCCCAGCTAAGCGGCTTCGGATCGTTCATTTGTCGCCGCCGGAGAGAAATATTGTAATTCCCCAGTGATGCAGCACGCACATGACTTTTTAATAAATATTAAACACAGTGCGTTGAAAAAATGTATAGGCGCCACCAGACAATGGGCGGCCGCAAGGAGGGCGGTTTTGGCGAAGAGGGGCTTTGGTGAAGCGTTGACATGACGCCTGGCGAAATATTAAATTACGATAATAAAATATTGAACAAAGATTGTTTTGTTCCACTTTTGAAAAGCCAGAGTCCTGTGGTTCACTTTGGTTTTGGTTCGGTTTCTGGGTTTCTGGGTTTCGGTTTTCTGTTTTCTGGTTCGGTTTCGCTCGCTTTGGTATTTTTGACAAATGTTTTTGGGCAGTACAGTTATTGTTTTGCCCCGCCAGTCCTTGGGAATTGGTGGCATCCCCCGCCCACCAAGGCCCCCTCACTTATGTGGTAATATAACGGTCTTTTACTATGAAATTTGCCCCTCGTCTGGGGTTATGTTCTGCGTTCCCCTGCGGCGCTTTTGTAAGTTATATATATTTATTTTTACAAAAGAGGAGCAAAGTTGCGTAAATTATTGCCAACGGAGGCGTGAGTGGGCGGTCCGGTCCCACCTCCTGGGCGGCCTTCCTTTCCCCACCCCCCGAATTCACCTAGCACCCCCTTGTCCGTGCCCGGTTCTAACAATCCAAGGCGCCTTTCTTCGGCTGTGTTGTGTGTTATTTTCTATTTTGTTTTTTTTTTTTTTTTTTGTGGGCCGCCTTTTGTGTATTTGAACTTGGCAGTGCGTTAAATTGTAAAGGCCGTACAAATAATACGCACAAACGTACCAACACACAAGGCAGCCGCCATTGTTGGGGCACAGTCGGAATTTAGTAAGCTAATCCCTGAAAGTCTTCAAGAGATTTCGCCAGATTACAAGCAAATGCGAATCGAAGTGACTTCCACGTGGGCGCTGGAGAGGATGAGGATGGGGATGGGGATGGGGGTGGCTAAAAATACACGCAGTGCCGTTCTAGATCATTTTAATTTGGCATTTGATTAGGCACGTGCTCGCATCGGAATCAGCTAAAGGACATACAATGCTTAAGGACCTGGCCAACAAGATGCGACGCCACTACACTACATCCTTCCTCGTTGTCTGCCTCTATTTGCAATGTCAACGCAGAGGTAATGTCCCCAGAATCCCAAACACAGGCCAAAGACAAAGGCAAAGTGAGAGGTGGTCCAGGAGAAGGAGCCAAAGCAATTGCAAATACTCCCCAGCTATATGAATATTTATGAGCGTGTTTGCGACTGCTTAAGACACTCAACTAGCAGCCAGAGATGGAGGATGGAGTGGTATTCGCGGGGGGCGTGGCAGGTTGAGTGCAACGGAAGAGTAAATACACTCAACAGGATATCAGGCAGGATACAGTATATAGCCGGATGTTGTAGGAAGTATACCAAAAATGTAACAATAATAACAAGCACTCCTTCCTGGAACAACTCATAAGAAGGCATATCGTTTGAAATCAAACGTAGTCCTGCATTTTCTAAGTGTAATATGTAAAGACAGACTGGGGAGTCCTTAGACCATTAGGTTCTCCCAAAGACCGGTTTAAAGAGGTTGCCCCCAAAGCTTAATAGATATTTCTGGATCCACTTCTGGTCAAGCCACTGGAATGAACGAAAATGGCTTAAACCATTTACCGAATCTACTTAGGGTCCTTGCTAAACTGCCGTCCATGAAAACGAAACTCCATTGTTTTCCCATTCGCCATTGTTTGATTATTATTATTATGTGGTAGTGTGTATGTTATCGCAGGAGAGTGGTGTAGCACTTGCCATGACGGGGAGCGACACCTATGAGCCGCAGTTGGCGGAGGGTGGCGCCATCTATGAGAAAAGGTTTAGCGTAGGTATTGGGGGAGCGCCTGGAACAAAACGAATTCCGGTAGTTCGCCATTTGTGGACCCCAGGAGCCAGCCCGCCGAAAATCCGGCGTCGGTCCGCTTATGGGTATGGGTGGGATCATTCCCAAGCAAGATCTGCAACAAGCCAGACGTGTCAGCAAGGCGCTAAGCAGCAAAACCACGGGGAAAAAACCAACAATATTCGAAGATCCCGCCGGCAGTTGTGACAATTAATTTTGGGGACGCTCAAAGGCTCCCAATTGTCCACCGGCGTCAGTAAACCGAGTGTAGAGGTGGAAGTGGTGGCTCGAGGAAAACCCAGGGGTGAGTGTTTGAAGGGTCAGGGAAGAGCACTGAATCACGAATCCCAGTTTTAGCAGGCCGAGCAAAAGTCCGAGTGGACTATTCCGTGTCCCCTATTAAAGAACTCCAGGTGGCTCAACTAAGGAAGTCCAACCAAAGGCGGACGGAGGAGCACCGAGGAAGGAGAAGAAATCCCGGCCTAAAATAGGCTAACCGCAGCAAGTTCGCTTCGAACCGAAGCTAGGTTCGAGCGAACGGAGGAGCGCAGAGGAGGCGCTAACCGCAGTGTAGCGCGAGATTCAAGTACGGGAGGGAGGAAAACCTCGGAGGAGTCCCCCTGAAAAAGGTCCAGTTTCGGATCCGGCCGTAGTGTCCCTGAAAGTGATTTTGAGGAGCCAATTTAGTGATTCAGTCAAACCAAAGTGAAATGCATAAAATTTAGGCAAGAAAAAAAAAAAAAATCGGAAGAGAACCGAAGAAAAAAAAAATGTAAGGAAGCCAAGAAAAATTAACGTAACGTCCCTAATGGCCTGATCGGGAAACAAGGCTCGTCAGAAGAAAGTTATAGTCACTACCAATTGTGTTTGTTGTCGTGGTTTTATTTATTTGTGCGCCCCATTGGGGAAATTTTTGTATAGTCTAAAACCTTTGTTTCAGCGACCCCTCGAAAGCGCTTTCGTCGTGGGATGCATCAAGGAATGTCCAGTGAGTAAAACCTGCCAATTTGTTTGTGACAATTTTGTTTTGATTTTGATCCTTGGGGTCCCGGCAAATTTGGACTCTAAGAGTCGCCAGTTATCTAAGGGCGTTTGGTTCCTTTAAATTTTTTTTGGGTTTAAAAGAGAAAACAAAAAAAAAAAAAAATAATACTTAATGCACATTCTTTTGCTTTGATTTGTGATTCTAATTCCTAATTTTATTAAATTCATTAAATTTTAACTAGTCCTATTTGTAATGCCAATGCTAAGATTTTATGTACGCCTGGATATTTATATCTCTTATTTATTTATTTAAATTGTATTAGCTTAAGTTTTTTTGCATTTGCCATGATTCAATTTTATATTTATGTTCTTTAGTAATAATAAATATTTTATAATGTTTTAAACCCCGTATTATGCTGCAGCTAGCCGATATGAAGTAGTAGGGGTACCCATGAAAAGGGGTCGCTCGCAGGATGCGGGAAGCGAGCGATCATAGGTAGGGTGGGCACGCGAGAGTCGCCCCATGACACCTGGGTGACTCGTAAGTAAGGCGCAGGAAGGGAACCCCCCCCCCCATCTCTTATCATCCGAGGATATCGGGACTCTTTCCGGAGAGTAGATATTTCGTCGCGAGCACGCATTTAAAGTTTGATCCCTACCCGGAGAGGCACCCTTGGGAACCGGCAAATAACACCCCCCTTGCCGACGAGCCGAAGCCGGATATTCCAGCGTGCGCTGGTTCCCAGGTTTTACCACCCGCCTCCGCCCATAGATGATTTTAGGAGTTCGTTACAATTATAATCATTTATAGTTATTAGGAATCATAATTTTTGGCGCCCAACTTTAAGGCCACATTTTTGGTGTGACCCAAGCTCCCGAAATCCTCAAACAATAGTAAGGATCAGGAACCAGGTGGTGGGCTATACAACCAAACATAGCCACGGTTGCCACCGGTTGCTATCAAACATGAGTATCTTGCCTACAGTAATGGTAAAACGCATAGGAACACAGAGCATGGAAATATTCTGTTCTCTGTCCACGTTAGACCTTACTAAAGGCAGAGAAAATAATCTTAATCCTAATTTAAAAAAATTCCATATAAATATCCGCACCTGCTTAATCAAACGCTTAGGAAATGCAAGCGTATTTTGTCCTTGGACGAAACGCTTGACCACGGGTGATTAGGTCAGATGTGGGTATTTTTGTCATCAAAAGAAAAAATATATATAAATGAAATATATTTAAAAGCAGGTTCGCGACATTCGAAGGGTATGCAGCGTCGGTCATCTTTTTTATAAAGATTGCTGCAGACCACGATGGTCATCATAGCGAACATGCTTAGCTGCAAACGTAGAGAGGTGTTAAACGCAGGAATACAGGAAGAGGGGGATTATGCTAATGAGGCAATTAGTGCAATTCCCTTACTTCGTCTGTCCGCGGTTTGCACTAACTGTCTTATGGTCGCAGACTTGCGATAAGCAGCCTTGCACAAAATTTTTTTTCGTTTTTTTCATATTCCCTATTCCTCAAGCCTAATCGCGCAAATTTGGGTTCTTATTGCTATAATCGAGCTATGCTTGCTGGCATTATTTTTATGATATTGTGAAATTTTATATCGGTAAATTTTATTTGTTTGTTTTTTTTTGCTTTTTAATGAATGTTTGATGTTATCTAAAATTATATAAATTTTGTTTTACATTTTGTATGAGACTTATAATCTGCATTTATTTAATACTTTTACTTTAATTATATTTTAATATTTTAATTATTTAAAATCTGCTATTCATTGCTCTGTACAAGTAAAAGAGTTGTAGCCAGACAAGGGGAGCGCAACAGCAAGTGCAGGGTAGGAGAGAAAGGGTTCATTGACCCCAAATAGATAAGAATTGCAGGCAAGGTACAATTCTAGGTGTGAAAGAGAGAAACAAGAATTACATAATTTGGAGGTCGTTGACTTCTGGGATGTGATAATCATTCACAGCTGTTTTATTTACTGAGCCAATTCATTTTAATATTTATATTTATTAGTTTAGGAACTTAATTATTATTATTTATTTATTTATTTATATATTTATTTATTTATTTGATTGTTTATTTGTCGATTCATCTAATTTGGTTTATTGAGTGGTTAGAATTATATGGTGGTTCGTTTAATTAGGTTTTTTTGGTGAAAGTAGTCAGAAATTAAATTCAACAAGTTAGTGGGTTAACATGGACTCGTCAATCTTGGAAGCCGAGGGGCCTAATTCTTCCAAATGTGTGCTATGTGACAGGACATTGTCAAGCGCGCCTTTAGCCAAGGCTAGTTGTGGACATGAGTTTCATAAGACTTGTCTCCAGGCTCATGCTAAATCCAAGGGTTCGTGTCCAAAGTGCAAGACCGCCAAAGTTCCTATGTCGTCGCAACCCCAAGCCACCCAACCGATAGCTCCTGAGCCTGCAGTTAATATGGCTCAAACCATAGAGGCGGTTGTCTCCCAGCAGTTGCGAGGGTTGCAAAATGAGTTGCTAACACAGTTAGCCGACCAAATGCGGCAACTGATTGAGGTCAATGTAGCAGCGCACCTTCAGCCAAACCGAAACAGCGAGTTTGCCCAAAACCCAGACCCCCGATCCGTGTCCTTCCGCCAACCAGATGAAGGGCCATCAATGTCGCGACCAATGTCAGCGTTCTCGAACTCAGATCTAGCGAACCGTCCGGATAAGGTGGGACATATTATAACCAGTTGGAAGCTGCGATTCAATGGATGCCCAGAAGGGTTATCTATTGATAACTTTCTATATCGCGTAGAAGCCTTAACCCACCAAACTTTGGAGGGAAATTTTTCGGTGCTCTGCAGCAACGCGAGCTTATTGTTCGATGGGAAAGCTCGAGAGTTCTACTGGAGGTTCCACAGAACGGCAGACCATCTGAGATGGGATGAACTGACAAAAGCTCTACGAAAACAATTTCGAGATACCCGGACAGATGTAGATCTGCGAGAAGCAATCCGGGATCGAAAACAAAAGGAAAGGGAGAATTTTGATTCCTTCTACGACGGGGTAGTCCAGCTGACGGATTGTTTAGAGACCCCTATGACTGAAAAGGAGCTCATAGAAATCCTCAGAAGGAATTTGCGTCCCGAAATAAGACACGAACTTCTCAATTTAAGCATCGACTCCGTACAGCGTCTTAGGGATGTGTGTAGGCGCAGGGAAAGCTTCTTAGAAGACGTTAAGCGGAGTTATGGATACCAGAGACCAGCTCCGTTTCGCAAGCAAGTAGCAGAATTAGTCGAGGATATGGAACCCGATGATGCTACTGAGTTTTCGGCTGCAGAAATAATTGATGAGATAGATGCACTAGCATTAGTTTGTTGGAACTGCAGGAAGGAAGGGCACCGCTACCATGACTGCGAGGCAAAGAGAAAGATTTTCTGCTATGGGTGTGGCACCCCAAATACATATAAACCATCATGCAGTAAATGTCAAAAAAACGGGAAGGTGAACACACGACCAAACCAGCAGTCGTGTGTTCCACGTCGAAATTTCGAAAATCAGGAGAAGCATTAAATTGTTTGGCCAATTTGTCCGAGTCCGTGATGTCACCAATGGCCAAACTGGCCCAGTCCGATGCCTCCATTGTGTCCGATCCGGTCGAATCAAATTCCCAAAGTACTATTTTCTGGCCGCAGCGGGTCAGGAATAATACCCTTCCGGAAATTTCACCCCCTAGAGTGGTTAAAAAGACCCCATCCCGAAGTGCCAAGCGTTTAAAAGATTTCTGGAAGACAGTCAAAACCATAAATGCCATTAGGCACAAATGTTCGGATAGACGGCCGTATGCAGAGGTTCGCGTGTTAGACCAAACGGTTTTAGGACTACTGGACACAGGAGCGTCAGTCAGTGTCTTAGGTGGGAAGTTGGCTGAGCACGTTATAAGAAAACGTATACCCTTTAAGCGTAGTTTCGGGCCGATCACTACAGCAGATGGTCACAAGCAGGATGTTATAGGGCGGCTACGCAGTCCAGTAATGTACGAAAACAAAACAAAAGAATTAGAGTTCTTTATAATTCCTGCGCTTAGCCAAGACCTGTACCTGGGCATAGATTTCTGGTCCGCATTTGACCTTCTGCCACCAAGTATGGAAATAGCAGAATTAGAATCAGATTCGCATATCCTAGACGAGACTCAGAAGTTGGCCCTAGGAAAAGTAGTAAGAGAATTTCCCTCGTTTGCCATTTCTGGATTGGGGAAGACGAGCCTAATAGCGCATAGTATCGACGTAGGAGACGCAAAACCAATAAAGCAGAGGCATTTCCCAGTCTCTCCAGCTGTGGAAAAGCTTTTGTATGCAGAGGTCGAGCGTATGCTCAAACTAGGAGTAATAGAGGAGTCAGACAGTGCTTGGTCATCTCCAGTGGTCTTAGTGCAAAAACCCGGCAAGGTTAGGTTGTGCCTAGACAGTAGAAAAGTCAACGAAGTAACGAAAAATGATGCTTATCCATTGCCGCAAATTGACGGTATCTTAAGCAGACTTCCGAAGGCGAATTTTATAACCAGCTTAGACCTAAAAGATGCCTATTGGCAAATACCCCTAGATCCAGCATCGCGGGATAAAACCGCATTTACTATCCCTGGCAAGCCACTTTACCAGTATAAAGTGATGCCATTTGGACTGTCAAATGCACCGCAAACCATGACCAGGCTCATGGACAAAGTAGTGCCTCCAGAACTAAGGAACGAGGTGTTCGTCTATCTGGATGATTTACTGATTGTCTCCGGCTCTTTTGATAGTCATTTGAAGGTCCTGAGTGCGATAGCAGGTCGGATGAAAATGGCGGGATTAACTCTAAACGTGGAGAAAAGTAGGTTTTGCATGCGCAGTGTGAAGTATTTGGGGCACATTATAGGTGAAGGGGTGGTGCGAACCGATCCGGAAAAGGTGTCGGCAATGGTGGATTTTCCCTTGCCGAAGACGTTAAAGGCTTTACGACGGTTCTTAGGGATGGCTAATTGGTATCGGAAATTTATTAGTAATTTCGCTTCAGTAGCCGCGCCCTTGACAGATCTGTTAAAACCAAAGCAAAGGTTCGCGATGACCCCAGACGGACAGCTAGCGTTTGAGAAACTAAAAAAATTGTTAAGCTCGGCTCCGGTTTTGTGTAGCCCCGATTTCAGCAAGGCTTTCTCAATCCACTGCGATGCCAGTAGTACTGGCGTGGGAGGAGTTTTAGTTCAGAAGTCGGATGAAGGGGATGAATGTCCGATAGCCTTCGTTTCGAAGAAACTTAACAAAGCGCAGAGAAATTATACGGTAACTGAGCAGGAGTGTTTGGCGGCTATTATTTGTATAAACCGATTCCGCCCGTATATTGAAGGTCATCAATTCCAGGTGATCACCGATCATGCCTCGCTGAAATGGCTAATGGGTCAAAAGGATTTACACTCCCGATTAGGACGATGGGCCATTTCGCTGCAGCGTTTTAAATTTCATTTCGACCACCGTAAGGGCAACCTTAATGTCGTTCCGGATGCGTTGTCACGAGTGCATGAAGAAGAAGTTGCTGCTTTAGATGCAAAGCAGGGTCTTCTGATAGATGTAGAGTCACCGCATTTTCGAGATCCTGAGTATTTAAAATTGATGGAGGGCATCGCAGCTAATGCAGAGAATTTGCCAGACCTAAAAATTTCGGATGGGTTGCTCTTTAAAAGAACCGAGCATATAACAGGCGAGCCAATTCATGACAGTTTCTGTTGGAAGCTTTGGGTGCCTTCACAACTTGTACCGGAGATTTTGAAAAAGGCCCATGATGACCCGTTGGCGTCGCATGGAGGTATCCATAAAACTCTGGAGCGGGTTCGGCGCTATTACTTTTGGCCGGGGCTGGTAAAAGATATCAAGGAATACGTGCAGGCCTGTGAGCTGTGCAAAACGACCAAAGCACCAAACCATACCTTGCGACCCCCAATGGGAGTTGCGCCCGAATCACAACGAGCATTCCAAAAGCTTTATATGGACTTCTTAGGGCCCTATCCTCGATCCCGAAGCGGTAACGTAGGGATCTTCATTGTTCTCGACCATTATAGCAAGTTCGTCTTTCTAAAAGCGGTAAAGAAGCTAACGGCTGACACCGTCGTTAAGTACCTACAGCAGGAATTATTCCATACCTTTGGAGTTCCTGAAAATGTAATATCGGATAACGGTTCACAATTTCGAGCAGAGCTGTTCCAGAAATTGTTGCGTGATAACAAAATTTCGCACACCCTCACAGCCGTGCACTCCCCTCAAGCGAACGCTTCAGAACGAGTCAACCGCTCAGTTATTGCCGCTATTAGATCTTACATACGGGAGGATCAGAAGGACTGGGATGAGCATCTCAGTAGCATTTGTTGTGCTCTCAGGTCCGCGGTACACTCAAGTCTAGGTACCACCCCGTATTATATGGTCTTTGGCCAACATTTTATGACCTCGGGGGCGACATACAAATTACTTAGGGCTCTGTCCTTATTGGACGACAAGTCGATAAGCTTTTCGAGGCAGGACTCCTTGGAGATTGTGCGGCAGCAGGCCTTGAAAGTAATGAGGAGACAACAGGAAAAGAATGAGCGAAATTATAATCTTCGCTCGAGATCGGTGGCCTACAGCGAAGGACAAGAAGTGTTCCGAAGAAATTTTAAACAGAGCAATTTCCAAACGGGCTATAATGCTAAGTTGGGACCAGCTTTTGTGAAGGCCCGAGTGAGGAGAAAGATAGGGAATGCCTATTATGAGTTGGAGGATCTACAGGGCCGGCTGATTGGGAAATATCATGCAAAGGACATTCGACAGTAGGATGTGCAAGTGCTGTGGTGATCATCCTTGGGAAATTGAAACCCCAAGTCTGATCTTGAGGGGGGAATATTTATTGTAGCACTTGCCATGACGGGGAGCGACACCTATGAGCCGCAGTTGGCGGAGGGTGGCGCCATCTATGAGAAAAGGTTTAGCGTAGGTATTGGGGGAGCGCCTGGAACAAAACGAATTCCGGTAGTTCGCCATTTGTGGACCCCAGGAGCCAGCCCGCCGAAAATCCGGCGTCGGTCCGCTTATGGGTATGGGTGGGATCATTCCCAAGCAAGATCTGCAACAAGCCAGACGTGTCAGCAAGGCGCTAAGCAGCAAAACCACGGGGAAAAAACCAACAATATTCGAAGATCCCGCCGGCAGTTGTGACAATTAATTTTGGGGACGCTCAAAGGCTCCCAATTGTCCACCGGCGTCAGTAAACCGAGTGTAGAGGTGGAAGTGGTGGCTCGAGGAAAACCCAGGGGTGAGTGTTTGAAGGGTCAGGGAAGAGCACTGAATCACGAATCCCAGTTTTAGCAGGCCGAGCAAAAGTCCGAGTGGACTATTCCGTGTCCCCTATTAAAGAACTCCAGGTGGCTCAACTAAGGAAGTCCAACCAAAGGCGGACGGAGGAGCACCGAGGAAGGAGAAGAAATCCCGGCCTAAAATAGGCTAACCGCAGCAAGTTCGCTTCGAACCGAAGCTAGGTTCGAGCGAACGGAGGAGCGCAGAGGAGGCGCTAACCGCAGTGTAGCGCGAGATTCAAGTACGGGAGGGAGGAAAACCTCGGAGGAGTCCCCCTGAAAAAGGTCCAGTTTCGGATCCGGCCGTAGTGTCCCTGAAAGTGATTTTGAGGAGCCAATTTAGTGATTCAGTCAAACCAAAGTGAAATGCATAAAATTTAGGCAAGAAAAAAAAAAAAAATCGGAAGAGAACCGAAGAAAAAAAAAATGTAAGGAAGCCAAGAAAAATTAACGTAACGTCCCTAATGGCCTGATCGGGAAACAAGGCTCGTCAGAAGAAAGTTATAGTCACTACCAATTGTGTTTGTTGTCGTGGTTTTATTTATTTGTGCGCCCCATTGGGGAAATTTTTGTATAGTCTAAAACCTTTGTTTCAGCGACCCCTCGAAAGCGCTTTCGTCGTGGGATGCATCAAGGAATGTCCAGTGAGTAAAACCTGCCAATTTGTTTGTGACAATTTTGTTTTGATTTTGATCCTTGGGGTCCCGGCAAATTTGGACTCTAAGAGTCGCCAGTTATCTAAGGGCGTTTGGTTCCTTTAAATTTTTTTTGGGTTTAAAAGAGAAAACAAAAAAAAAAAAAAATAATACTTAATGCACATTCTTTTGCTTTGATTTGTGATTCTAATTCCTAATTTTATTAAATTCATTAAATTTTAACTAGTCCTATTTGTAATGCCAATGCTAAGATTTTATGTACGCCTGGATATTTATATCTCTTATTTATTTATTTAAATTGTATTAGCTTAAGTTTTTTTGCATTTGCCATGATTCAATTTTATATTTATGTTCTTTAGTAATAATAAATATTTTATAATGTTTTAAACCCCGTATTATGCTGCAGCTAGCCGATATGAAGTAGTAGGGGTACCCATGAAAAGGGGTCGCTCGCAGGATGCGGGAAGCGAGCGATCATAGGTAGGGTGGGCACGCGAGAGTCGCCCCATGACACCTGGGTGACTCGTAAGTAAGGCGCAGGAAGGGAACCCCCCCCCCCATCTCTTATCATCCGAGGATATCGGGACTCTTTCCGGAGAGTAGATATTTCGTCGCGAGCACGCATTTAAAGTTTGATCCCTACCCGGAGAGGCACCCTTGGGAACCGGCAAATAACACCCCCCTTGCCGACGAGCCGAAGCCGGATATTCCAGCGTGCGCTGGTTCCCAGGTTTTACCACCCGCCTCCGCCCATAGATGATTTTAGGAGTTCGTTACAGTGGTAGGTGTGTGTGTGTGCGCGCTGGGAAAACATACCCTGGCAATATCCTGGCTAGTGGATGGTCAAATATGATGACCAAGTCCGGTCAGCCCGACCACTTGATTGTCTTTGGCCAAGAACAACAGGCAAACAATCGAAACTATCAACACGTTTAGCCAATCGGGCCAGAATGGCAGCTTCATTGTCATCGGCCTTGGCAGCACTATCTGTGTCTCTAATTAGTTGACTTCCTCGAATTAGTTTTAAGGTGATTAAATTTAATGGCATCCACTGGCGTCTCGAATATATTTACCGCACGAATGCAATTACCCCAATGGCAAGGCAGCCAAGACAACAAATCAGCAATTAAGCCACAGCCATCGCCATCGCCATCGCCCACGCTCGCCACCTGCCACATGCCACCTGTCACCGCATCCGTACGCGCCACACCGCCCACTTGCCACCATCTCAGCCCGCTCGGGACTTGATGCTGACGTTAATGACCGCCAATAAAATGCGTGCTCAAGTGGCAGGAAACTGCCTCGAGGCCCAACCGAAGGAACTCCTCTGCCAGCAATTAATGTCAAAGTCAATATGCCTTATCGCGCCGTTAAATGTAAAGGGTATTATAATAAAATAAATAACGCAAAAATCAGCAAGGGCTAAAATTAAATCGAACATCAACAATCTGTGGCGAAACAACAAGGCAAACAATCAGCGCGGAGCCAAGGATAAAGGAGACACCGCGAAGGGCACTCCACGAGGGCCCTCCATCTGTCTATCCATTTACACTGTAAATAAACTTTGTTTCTTTTATTAAATGAAAGTAATAGACATGTAATCAGCTCAAGGTTTTTATAAGATGCTTCGAGAAACTAGCCCATCTTTTTTAAAAGCTTTTCGATAGAAATATCCTATTAACTTCAATCTCTGATTAAGATTGTATTCCTTCAGTGTAACTTTGTCTATATTTGGTTGCTGGGAATCAGACGAAATCAACGAGCCATCCACCGACTTGGTTATCCATTCCATCGGCATCTCGCCATCGTCGAAGTCTGAGCGCCAGGAGCGCTGTTCTTGGTCCTTTTTGGAGTGCAGCTCGTTAGGCACGAACGAGCAAAGCAGCAGAAAGCCAACCAGACCGACAGACATTTCCACGGGCCAGGACATAAACAGCGAGATGCCCCAAGACCTGACAAAAAAAGGGGGGAGGGGAGCGCTGGAAAAAGGACACGAGCCAGCGGCAAGGAGCCACCGTCACCCAGAAAATGGGCGCATCTTAAATGCCAATTTCAGATGCTGCAGTTTCCACACTCCAAGATAGACGGCGTAATTGTTTGGATACTAATTGCCCTAAAAGATTTGCCATCGCTACGTTTAAATTGAAATAATTACTGAGCAGGACCGTTCGGAGCACCTAATAGGCTTAGAGGGGGGCCATGGAGTCAAATTATAAGCAAACATCTTCATTAAATTATAGGCCAAATATAAATGGCTTCTACACAGGAGGCTTCTATAAAATATGTATTACATTACCGACGGAAAGTTTTGTTTTAAGTTTTGAAGAGAATAATATAATTATAACCAAAAAAAGTATATGTATTTTGGACAGACTTTCTTAAGTCTGGTATATGAAGTATATGATCTATCTTAAAAGGTATATGATCTATTACCCATTCTTTGAATACTATTTCTCTCTGTGGAACATTCATCCTAGCTCCTTGTAGGGCTGTCCGTCAAAAAGCCAATCTGCTCAACACTTTGTTTGCCGCCGCCATTGTCGATGCTGTCGACCCCAATTCGCAGAGCCCCTTGTAACGCTTATATTGACACATATACATACATATACCTACCTATACATATATACTTACAAAGCTGAGTCTTAAGAGCGCGCCACCACCCCTGACCCCTAGTCCGCCCTGTGCCGCACTTAAGCTCCCTTCAGAGCTGAACCGCATCTTTGGTGGATTTTTAATACATAGCATATCTTTATGCAAACAAGGGCGAAAGGACCTCCAGCATTGGGATCAAGGGGGCAGGGGCAGGGACAGGACAACGGACTGTCAGCTGGTAACAGGTAATCTCCTGCGATGGCGATGGCGGGCGCGAATAACTCAAGGCAGCTCACGTAAATTTTAAGTTTCGTCATTAAGATTATTGGACTAAGAAAAATTTGGTCAATACATGCACGGAATTTTTCATGAAGGGACCCAGCCAGGACGAGCAATCAACTGTAGACGAAATAATTCGGGCAGGTGAGACGGCCCGGATCGATAGGATATAATCAGGATCCGAAAAGATGAGGGCAGACACAAGGATAATTTAAATAAGGGTCGAAGAGAAAGTAAATAGCATTCACAATTATCAGCCGTTTTCTTGCCGTGTTCTTTATCCGGCTGATTGATTCCTGGGCTAATTTGAAAATATTATTTTTAATTAATTTTGCTGATAAATAGCGAAAGGCTTTTTGCATTTTTGGCAGTCCATTGAGTGTGAAAATGGAAAACTCTTGGTCTTATCCTTTCGCATTCTGCATTCACCAGCGAGCACGGACACGTGTCCCGTTAACCTTTCATGGCCATCATTCCATCAAGCCAACAAAAAAAAAAGAAGGAGGAAAAAGTATAATAAAAAGGTCCTGTTGGCCCGGCTAACTTCTTCGAAAGAAACGAACCCGGTCTTGGGAAACTTTCTCTAAATTCTTTCATACGTTTGCTGGCTCACTTTTTTCTCATCTATATACATTTCTTTTCTCTTGTTGAGGTTCGTTGCTCGTTTTCTTACTTTGTGTGTAAGCAAATTGCCCAATTTCGTTCCCTTTGGCCTGGCCAGGACTCTACGCCATTCGCCGCCTTTGCTGAGGCAGCCTGGGCTGAGGGTTTCCTTTGCTGAGGTTATCAACGCATTATCTTCGTGAAAAGGACTGCAGTTGGAAATTGTTATGGCGGAGAGAGAAACTGAAACAGCAGCTAAATAAGCGCGAAAAGAATACACACTCACACTCGCACTCGTACTCGGAAAGCGGATGGGCACAAAGTGGAAAAGGAACCGACAGGATAAAAGAGCCGGGGCAAAAAGGAGCCAGTCAGGAGCACTAGTCTCTCTGGCTAAGTGGGGTTTTGGGCGAAAAGCAATAATCTAACATTTCAGCACATTTTACAGTTCACTGAATTAAATAAAGAAACTTTGAGCTCACAAACGCATACTCACATGAACACACAAACACACAGGCACAACTCACACAAATACAAACACACACATACAGATTAAAACCTATGAGCATAAAGCTCGACGCTGTCTACACGGCGTATGCGTATTTTCACATGTTTGAATGTTCTTCTTCCCAAATACCCTGAACAAAAGTATCTCAAGTTTCGAACAGGACTAATCCCCAGGTAATGTAACTCTACCCAGACACTTGGTTTAAAACCATAATTAAATGCCGAATTATTCATTAATATTTGCATAAGTACTGCTTCAGGCAATTCGCTCAAATGTTTCAAATTATAACTTAGACATTGATAATAAAATGCATTGGAAAACTTTTGGTTTAATGTTTTATAAAAAAGACAAATCGCTGGCGGTGATGTGCAATATGTTGCCTTGTAATGTGAATTTTCCGAGAGTTCATCATTTAATAAATTCAAATGACAAACAAATATATGGCCTGGGGGGCTGGGATTTAATTACAAAACTCTTATTGAATATTGAATGGTTAAAGTAATAAAGTGAGTTTTTAACTATATTATTATACGTTCGTTTCATCCTTTGGTCTCACGACCTTCTGGCAGAGCATTTCATAATATAGACCCATGTTTTTCCAGCTAATGCCGCCCGACTGCCGCCCGAACGTGTGTGTGTTCGAATATTTCCACAAAACTCAAACCGAACAGTTGGCCGAAAGGCAGACGCTTCTTCAGCAGAAGCTTCAGCGTCAGCAAGGACTTTCAGGACCTCGCTGAGTGACGGAGGAGCGGCGGGCGAGCAAGCAAAGCAATTTTTATGGAAACAGAATTCTACAGCAGGAGCGCAAAATAAATGCCGCGTTATGGGACCCAAGTTTCCTAGCTCAACTCACTGCCACTGGGACAAGGGCACAAAAAACGGAAAAAACGGAAAAAACGGGAAAAAAAGGAAACACCAAAAGGGAAAAAACTGCTGAGCTAACGATGTGTGATTTTTCTGTATGGCTTGCTGATGGCAGCGGGAAGGATGTGCGGGGGCGGCGACAATTGGGCTGGGGTTAGGGCGTTCTTCCATTCCTTTTTTTGGTTCTGGTTATTTTTTTTTTTGGTTTTTGGGTTTGAGCTGGGCATAAAAAAATAATAATAAATGAAAGTGTTGGCGCTGGCTCGGGGTACGTGTAATAACATTCAAGTGCGCCAAGTTTAATCTTTCAAAATGCTTATGCACAAAAAATAAGCTATACCAGGCTATACGGCAGGCTACGGCAGGACGATGGAGTGTCAGCAGGCGAAAAGTAATGTGAAAAAAAAATAATAATAAGCCAAGGCAGGGGCGAAAAAAAGTAATGCGAGGGTAATTTACGTTTAGAGCCTGCAAAATTATTCAAATTAAAATTGTAAGTATTCTAACGGGTCGCAGGCATCTGCGGCCCACCAGCTGCGGTGCGCTCCGGGCAGCCAAATTACACTGAACAAAATTGCAGACATGTCTGGAATAACAAACAGAGGCAAGGACGCAGAAATTTCCCAGAAATATTACTCATACGACATGTGGGCCACCTAGACTTTGATTTCCACTGTCTTCCATTTTAGCTTTGAAGAGGAGCATTGCTGTGTGGGAGTGATTGATTCCGAAATAAGCTGCCAGGTCAAATGGCATCACACACCGAAAGACTTCTATTAATAGGCCAAGAGGCCATGACCTTCAATTTTAAATTGGCTTCTATACTCAGAAATATACATAACCATTTTTTTCAATGTATAAAGAATGGAAAGAGAGGGAGAGAGTGGAAGAAAAGAGACAGAAGCAAGAGCGCTGACCCAGCGCTGTGTTAAATTAGCTGGGACACTTAATTTCTGTTGACGCGCACATTTTTCTATGGAAATTAACGCTAAATAATTTTTTGGATTCGCCAGCGAATCGTTCAGGCAGCAGACCAAAACGATGCGAAGGACAACCGCCCTGCCCCGATCCTGTGGAACCAACCCCCCAGCCACCAGCCTTTAGGCCCCTGAATTTTCCCGCTTCTTTAGCTCTCCATTTGCTTTCGGCTTAGGCATTTCGGCATTCGGAGTTGGCAATTAGGCCCGGGGTGTTTGAATTAGTTTCGTGTTTTAATGAGTTTCATAACTTTTTGGTTCCGTTGTAAATTTTGCAGGAGCAACAAAACACACATAAAAAGATGCGTGCAACGGTTAAAACGGCTAAAAATTGGTTGGGTGGCTGGGTGGTTGGGCGATATCCTTGGAAGGACGAGAGAGCGACAAAACGAACCAGCAAATTTTCATGTTACTAGTGAAGGGAGCCCTCGGGTGGATTTATGTATGTATTTGTTAGCTATACCCAGTTGACATAAGCGAAAGCAAAGTGGCAAAAGGCAACATGAAAAATGCTTTAAATCTTCTCAAATGGGTCGGCGGGAGGTCAGGTCTCAGATGTGTTTCGCTGTATGTGTGTGTATGCTAATGATATTTTAAAAGAGCTTTCACTGAGCATGTATTGTGTATTTGTGTGTGTGTGTTTTCATTTGTGTGAGTGGGCAAAGTGAAAAATTATTTATGTTGCCTACTTATTGGGGCATGCAAATGCGCATTGTTATGCAAACCGGTTTCTAAACTCCGTCCATAAATTGAATTAGCCAGCCAATCGGTATTTCAATTCATTCGATCAAACTATTGAACAGCGATTGCCCTCCCGCATCCAGCAATTTGCCATGTAATATTTAAAGGACCTCTAATTAATTAAACATCACAGTGTCCTAAAAAAAAATGCGCGTGACAGAAAACTCTCTCTCTCTGTCTAAAAAAAAAATGGAGAAAAAATTCCAATGACAAATGGGACTCGTTGTTAAATATTTGCAGGAAAACCCTTTTCCGGCATAAACGAAATGAACAAAAAAGCGGAAAAACACCAAGCGTTTCTATCTCTTTTGCACACACCATTTATTCCGTTTACACTCTTGCATCTCGTCCTTTCGGCCTCCCCCTCCCCCTCTCCAATTCTTTTCTCTTTGTTTGTAGTCACCATTCAACTGTAATTACTTAGGTAGACCCGATCCGTAACGATACGGGATATAAGCCTCTTTCGCCCAGAGCCGCCGACAGAGAAAGAAAAACTTTGAATTTTCTTTTAATTTTTCATTGTTAAATTGCCATTTCAGAGGGGGAGGACTCGGGCGGGGGGGTCAGAATGTGCAAGGATGCGCCAAACAAAGGGCAAAGAGATCCAAAAAAAAAAATGAAAAAAGCAAACCAAAGCAAAACAGACAACCGAGAAAAAAAGACAAACAAATTGAAACTTTATACAGTTGGAAAAAGATGGGCCGAGCAAATCAAACCGGGGCTGAACCCGAAAGGGTTAACAAATTTGCAACGAGAACCGATTTTGATGTAGGTCAGGTCAGGGCAGCTGGGAAAGATTTAACCAAATTTAATAAACCCACGGCCCAGTCAGTCTCCCAGTCAGTGAAATTGTTTGGCAACAAAACAATTTGGCGTTTCTAACTGAGCAGAACAAAGAAAACTCATTAGAAGAAGTCTACCAAATGTTTTTTGCAAAATTGCAAAAATGGCCAGAACGAAAGTTTGCAAACATTTTCGATTTTATTGCGGCTTGGAAAACCGCGAAAGGTTAAAATTAATTTAATAAACCCGAAACCCGAGCTATATCCCGAATTTCACAAAAACCCAATTAGGCGGGGCTTTGGAAAATATGCACGAAAATATGCTGATATATTCTAATTCCAGTAGTTTTTTCTTTGCAATTTATTTGCTAAATTGATGTTTAAATTGCGGACAATAGGTAGATACATAACTGAAACCATAAATATAGTTGTTAACCACTGAACTTTGTAGTCCTTGTTTGGCTTTAGCCTTAAATGCCGTTTTTTGTTGAGCAATTGAACAATGTTTACCGAAAATTAAATGAAGCTCCGAAAAAAACGTGAAACATAAAACAATTAGGCTTTTCCGACAAAAAGCAAACAAATAAGGGAAAGCTGGTATCTAGCAAAAAAAAACTACTCTGGCAAAAACTAGTCAAATACATATGGGGAAATAAATAAATATCAAACCTTAAACAAATAGTGAGTTGTGAACAATCAGAAGCAATGTTTCTGACGTTTCGGTAGGTCAGTTCTGGGCCATGTTATACTCAAAAATAAAACAAATAAGTAAGGAGGCTAGAGTCCAGTTCCTCGACTTCATGATACCCGGTGCTTGTGGCTTACAATTCATACTTTTAAGTGTTTTGCATTGAGCTACTGAAACAAATCAATTTCCTATACGGATAGGTTCATGTCCTCACAGACCTTGCTGATCAAGAACATATACAACGGGTTTGGAGATGATTCCTTAGCCCTGTTACGTACATTCACACAAGTGAAACATACCCTCGTACTCTATAAGTACCGGGTATAAAAATTAAACCAGTCATCTAGAGAAATTGCACAGCTGCGTTTCAATTGGGCTCTTAAATTCGTTGAAAAGAGCCAGCACTTTTTCATTGCTTGAATTTGTACGTAAAAGCCATTAAGAGCAGCCATGGAAATGCTCGTATCTAGATAAAATCTTGCAAAATAAATGTGGAGGGAAATAAATAAATATCAAACCATAAATAAATAAAAGTTGTGAACAAGCAAATGCCCTGTCCGCCGCCAGTTGGCAAACATGTCGGTGTCCGAGTCCCAGTCCGATTCAGAGTCCGGGAGCATTTACAACTCCAGTTCCAGCGGCGTCGGTAGTACCAGCAAAAGATACAAGATACAAGATACACACGTCACCATCGGCTTTATGTACTCGCTCGCACTCGCACTCGCAACGCAGCGGTAGTTGTGGTCGTGGTCTGGTGGCTGGTGGCTGGGACTGGGGGCTGGGGCACGCCTCTTTTGCCAACAAAAATCAATATGTTGATTTGAACTTTCCTTTCAGTTCGCCCCTTTTTTTGTCCCTTTTTTCTTTGGTTTCTTTTGGCCAGAAAGTTTTGCGCCAAGGAATTATCAATTTTTTCTTTGTTGCCAGCCTGTCGCTCTTGTTTTGGCCAACTTCAAAAGTGAATAAAAAGAAAATTTTAAACGAAACGAAGACAAGGCAAAAGCAGCCATTATCTGCTTACATATTCATGTGTATATATGCATACAGACATAAAATATATGTATGTGCTTCGATACATAAGCGGATATTTTTGACACTTCAAAATTGGAATATCTCAAGAACCAAGACGACAGGCGAACAAAATGCCCTGCGTAATTTTTCATGACTCTCGCCCACTTTGGTGAATAAGAAAAGCAAAAAAGGAATACGAGGGAGCCCCATCTGGGACCTTAGAGGATACCCGTACCACTCAAAATCGGAGCAGATTGAGCCGTTGAGCCAGGAAGGGGCGACCCCGACCCGGGAAGGGAGTTACGTAGAAACCAGCATGACAACTGAGCCGGCTCCTTTATCGCCTCTCCGTATACTTTGTGTTTGTGCGGCCTGCCACTTTTTTTTATTATTTGGCAAATATCGATAAGGACTGGGGGAGCCGATAGGAAAGATTCGCCAACTGAAAGCCCTGCCATCTCAGTGTCACTCTGTATGTCTTTCCTACTTCGTTCTCCCCATATTTGGCGACAGTAAATGTTTGCTAAATATCCTCAGTAAATACTTGGCAGCTTATGTGGGTGTACAATACACACACACAATCATTCGCCCATAAATAAATAAGTATCTAGTACAGTGAAATCAAGACATACTCACAGGATTCAACAGTTATGGTGAGTAGCTGGACAAAAAGGATCTGCAAACAAAAGACAACGAATTAATAATTTTAATTTGATTTATTAATGCATTTTTATTAAATATAATATTATTTTAAGATTAGATAAATTATTAAGTAGATCCATTAAAATAATAGACTATCCTTTTCTTTTAATAGACTAACATCTCTTCCACCACTAAGAATGTCCCCTGTAGCCATGATTCTTTGCCGGAAAGTCTGTCAGCAGTAAGTACATGCAAATAACGCACTTTAAAGCTCGTCAGGGACCGAGAACATAATGTGCCAGAGCATTATTAATGAATTTATGTATTCGCATTCGCATTCGCAATCTGAATCCAATGTCCTCAAAATCAGGAATGGGTGCACGGAATCTCAGATCTGTTGGGCTTACCCAAGATATTGGTTTTTATGTTTATGTTTCTCTGTTGTGTGGGTGATGTGTCTCGGACCATTCATTAGTTTCTATTTCACTGGCTGGCAATTCAATCAACTTGATCAGTTTTCAATATTAGGGCCATATATATTTCCTGGCTCTATCTCGGGTCGGGTCGGTCGCTCTGCATTTCTGTAGTATCCTGTTGGAAGGCAGTAAAGTAAATTTAGTTAACCAACCATAAAAAATTGTGTGCACAAGTGTGGGTGAGAGTGCCACGGCTAGTCTCCCTGCCACCCACCCTGCCACATTCATTCATTCCACTGGCCATGCTGCTTGCCCCGCTCCTCTATTCACACGTATTACGTATACGACACATAGTTGGGCCAAAAGTTGATGATGTGGTTATAGTTGTTGCTGTGTTGCTGCCACCACCACCACTACTACCCTGCTGCTCATTAGAGCCGCGTTCGCGCCGAAAAATCTGTAACACATAAAAGTATGCAACATGAAATGTGCTAACGACAAGACCACACGGAAAAAAATAGTTATGAATCTTAGACTTCTTGTGGTTAGTGGCGCGGTTTTGGCGCTTACAACTTTTGCAGAAACATAGTTGAGTTTCGTAATTTTAATGACATAATATTTTTGAGGGGCCTTCTGGGCCTTAAAGCCGAACTTGAATGCCTTTTCAATTATTTTTCGTTCTGTGCAAAATCGAAAGAGAAAGCCAGAGTACTGTCGGGTGATTTCCAGATATTATCAGGAAAGTTATTGGCGGACAGCGGCAGAAGTTGGAGTCGGGGTGGTGCTGAACTGCTGCTAAGCATTAAATTTATGAATCCACTGCCAAGTGTCTTCTGCCACTTGGTGGCTCATAACTCGAAGTCGGCTTAGAGCCCGGGCCGTAACCAGTATCCAGTATACAGTATCCAGTAACCAAAGCGACGGCGACTTGGACAGGAAGTTACGTGACTCGTGGGTATAAGTCCGAGCTGCATTTCACCTTATTTGCTTGGGCTTCGTCGGCCATCCCGGGGCTTCAGCTAACCAGCTAATGGCTGGGCGGCCAAAATGGGTGGCAAGACAGTAGAGCAAAGCGATAAATACTGGCTCAAATAGAAACGAAGTGGCTGAGAAATTTACATTATCACGCGAGGCGAGAGCTGGAACTTCTGGACCCGGTTTGGACAATATAGTTATGCAAATAGCGCCACGAATGGTGAATTGAATAAATTGCGTATACGCAGCGTGGCCCTACTTAAGACACCAGACATAAATTGCGTATACGCAGCACACCAGACACATTGATATAAATTCATATTCAAATGGGTCCTGGCAAAGGAGCACCCGAAAGAGAATAAGAAGGAAAACATTTGCACAACATTTTAGATATACTCTCATATCTTGAACTGTTCTTCTGACTGGGACTGAGACTGAGTCGGAGTCTGTGTGTGTGTCTCCGGGAAATTAAGGCGGGCCAAAGGAAAAAGGACAAAGGCCCTGGTAAATAGCGGAAAATGTTAAACGACCGACCGACTCCCATCGACGTCGGAGGTACGCAAATTGATATTTTTCTACAACATGCAAATAACACAAGTAATGCGATTGCAAAGGGGCCTGCCTGTGAGGGGGCCTGTCAGAGGGCAGAGGTTCAGAGAGCCAGGGGCTTGGAGGTTACGCAAATAAATGATCTGATAAGACAACAACAAACGTAAAAATTTATGCATGCCAACTAAAGCACACACACACGCACCGGAAGGAAGGCAAGGGAAAGAAGCAGAGCCGTGGCCACGTGTAGGATGCTGTGGAAAAATGAAATAAAGTTAAACAGGATATTTCAACATTCTCCGAGCACAGAAGCAACAGCAAACAAAACAACTGAAAGTAAAAGCTAACGAGGGGCGGTGAATGCTACGACACTGCTACGGGATGGAGGGCGTGGCAAGGACGTTGCCAGGACACATTCCGATTCGGTGTGTTAAAATGTAATAGCAACGTTAATGAACACGAACGCAGTCGCATTCGCAGTGGAAATGGTCACATAAAAAAGGCAACGATTTGGCCCGCTCTTCTCCCCATGATTTTATTTTCAGCTCCGTTCATGGTGGGCTTTTGGGCGTGTGTGTGTGTGTGTATGTGTGTAACGCCCCCCTTTTTTTACCCCGCCCCACAGGTTGTGGTTGTAAAACATACACACCCACATACACACACACACACACTCAGACTCGCTGAAGGACTCAGATGCCGCACATTAGCAGGGGCGAGCAAAAAGTTAGCAAAGCCCAGGAAGTGTGCGGATGAGAGCAAAACAAATCTCAGCCACGCACGTCTTTGGCAGCCTCGTGTACTAACTTCCCATGCCACCTTACAGTCCCTACCACTCCACCGCCAGGGTACGTTGTACCCACTTTGGCCGCAACTCCACCCAATCGTCGTTCGTTTCTTTGTTGTCTCCCCAAAAAACCAATTGCGCTGTCGCTGTTCGTCGTTGTCATCGTCGCTGTTTCGTCACTGAAAAAAAATTAGTTTATAAAGAAATTGAACTTTCACAGGGATCTAACTTAGCGATGAAAAGCATTTATTGCCAAATAAATATTCCTATCTTACTAAACTTTTATCTAACTTTAAAATCAGAACTAACTTGATATTAGTATCTCTTTTATTTGCCATTAAATCAAAAAGAATGGATGTCTTAGCTCTTAAAGGCTATAGATTTCTAAGCTCTATAAAAAATATATAACTTTCCAATGAAAAACATGAATTTCAAATCACAATCGGGTTTAACTTTCTAAGTTGCTTTAATTTCTATAAGAAACCAAAATAAATATATATTATTAAATACTTTCAAGATATTCTCAATATAATCAATTACGTAAGACAAGTCATTTAATACCAATATATATTTCAATTGCCATTCAATTGTATTCAAGTTCCAGGAATCATCTTTAAAATGTTCAATTAATTTTAATTGCTTATCAGTTGCAGAGGCCAAGGTGAACTTGTTTTTAGTGTGTCTGGCCATGTCGCTGCCAATACTGGCTGCTGACTGCTGTCTCTGGCTCCGGATTCTGATTTGGCTCCGACTCCCACTCCCTCTCCGGCTGCCACTCCGTCTACGGCTCGTTCAGCCGGATTCGCGTACTACGTGGAACCCAATCGTCGCCCGATGCTGCGAGGCATGTCACCACATCGGTGATGCGTGAACAGTCGCAGTCAGTGATTGAATCACGGGCTATCGGGCGTATTAATGGAATTGGAATTAAGTTGAAAAGTTGAAAAATATTTAAGGGATAAGCATTAAAGCGATCTAAAGTGGCACTCCCTTTCAGCCAATTTAAAAAACTCTCACCTGAACTCTAACCTTTCGTTGTCTTACACTTTGTGATGTCCTTTCCATGCTCTATTTGAGGCTTTTAAGGAAAGCGCAACGAAAGAGGCTTATGAGATTATAACTCCGTATACTTTGATTTTCTTTTTATTTGCACCACCTCCCAGGTAGGTGTATACATTGTCCTTGGCAACGTGGAGCTTAATAGTTGGATGGATGAAATCCACATCCTCGGCGCACAATGGTTCCAATTAACCACAAGGGCGAAATGCGAGCAATTATAAACTAATTCCAGTTTAGCTCAATCACAGTTTGCTCCATCACTGAGGAAGCCTCCTCCGCCACCTCCTCCGTCACATACAAACAGAGATGGAGCGATAGCCGGAGAAAGAGATGCCAGAGGATGGAAGGAAAAGGACGACAGGTAAGTGGGTTTTTGGGATGCGGCACTCAATGAGGCATTTTACACCATTTGGTTGGTATTCGCGCATCTCGTGCGCGACACTTTGGCTCTATAATGTGTCACCTTAGAACCCCACCCATCCGCCACCGCCACCGACCCAGCCCCCTTTATTCATTTGCCCGCCCCTTTGGGGGCGAACGAATCCAAGGCCCAATTTCTGGATCTTAGCTTGTTGCTACTCTCATAAACATCGAAGCTTACATCGCTCGGAGACATTTTTATGTCATCCGATCCGTTAACGAATTTTCCAATAGGCCATTCGCCGGCTTCTCAATTTTCCGACCTGAATTACCAAATTGGATGTTCTGTTGGGGTTAAGCATCAGCATCGGCATCGGCAGGCAATTTATGAATACCTTAATACGGTTTATAGTCGAAATATTTACCTACCAGAAACACAAACCGAAATGCGAGAACATCTCGAGGAAATAATAAAAAAAAATAAAGTAAAGGGAAAATTGCCATCCAGCTTCGCAACTCGCCAGCTCTGGAGGCCCGGAGCTCGGCAGATGGAGATGTCGATGTCCCCGGTTACTACGGGGCGGGGGCAATGAAAATAAGTGACATTAAGCAGATGAAGCAGCCTGGACAACGTTGCCAAGGGCTTCGACCAGCGCGTGGTGACTGGGCGGTGGGTGGAGGGTGGATGGTGGATGGTGGTGGAGGAGCATAAAATATTAAACGGAAAACCTTCGTAATTAAAGTGAAATGAATTTAAGTACGCAAATTGAACGTTGAGGAAGTCAAGAGTCGGGCTCGGCGAGGGATGCGACTGCTGATGTGCTCGCTCGTGTGGCTTTCAGTTGCTTCTACACTTGAAGAAACCATTTTTAGTAAAGAGATTTGGAAAATAACATGAAAATAAAACCTGATTTCTTTCTAGTAATAGTTTGGATCATGTTAACAAAACTCATGTTAACCAGTCCATAGAAGCCCATATAGGCCAAGTGTAGATATTTTCTTCGAGTGCAATCGGTGCTGATGCCAAAAGAGTGAAAAGTAGAGAGCCAGAAGTGACAGGACCCAAACACGAGTATTCGTATAATTAAGTGGTCACCCAGCTCCAGCGTCCAGGAAGCCACTCGAACTGACCAATCCGAGCTTTGGCTTTGAAGTGTGTCTCGCTTTTTGCACACTCCCAGATTAAATATATGCATTAATACACCCACACACAAGTCATCCAGTCCAGCTGGACAGCTTTTTTTTATTCCGGGCCTAATTAAAATGCAGTTAAGTATTTATTTTCTCATAATTGAGGTGGCCGGTTCGAAAAGTCAAGTTGGTCGCAAAGGGGAACAGATGGCCAATTAATTTCGAGTACTCTTTCGCATGCGAAGGCTAAAGCTCTTCAGCAGCCATCATATGGTTGAGTTTAGAATGAAAGTGACTCACTAATTAGTAGATAACTAAAGCTAATCGTTAGGAGCTCAAGGATGTCCTTTGGGCAGTAGTAGCTTCATTTTTAGGGGGAGTTTCTATATTCACAATCATATTTGAAGATAATATCTTCGTAAATCTTTTAAAGACAAAGGAATCACTTTTCTTTTAAAGTATAGTTATCATGTTTACTATTTAGGGTAGGAAGACTAGACTGCCGTCTTCTCTTGAAGAATTTCAAGGATAAATGTAGGCACCCCTTTAAAGATTAAATTCCCACATAGAGCTATAAAAACTATGCCAATTATCGGATTTGATTTTACGCTTCTATGAATTTGTCTAGGTCGATCGAAATACCAGACAAAACAGGATAAGAAAGTTGCGATGAAATCCACCAACATGCATCCATTAATTAGACGAGACCTTCGCGAAATGATTGATTTGGGGGTAAACATGTATGAATAGGATTAATCAATTAACTGAAATCCATTTAGAGAAACGTCGATTCATCTCGATTCTGCGAAATTGAGGAGTTCAGAGTTCGAAAGGAAACATTTCTCCAGCAGGGTCCTCACTCAATTGGTGTAATTTAGCGACCTGCAAATTAGGGATATGGGGTAACCCTTTTAACGGGCAAATAAGATAACACACACACACTCGCATGACGGTATGTCCTTTGCCCTGTCTTTCTGAAAAGAAGAACTAGGAAAAGTTATCGCAGCCATTGGCAAATTGTCGCCATCATTTTGCGGAGGGGCGGTGTGTGCGTCCCGGGGATGGACTGGGTTCGCTGGTGGAGACACAAAATTGTAGCTGCGGGTAACTTGAGTAGCCATTTCCACTCACTCGCATTCACATTCACATTCCCATTCACATTCGCATTGCCAGTGGCCCCCGGTTTTTGCCCGTTTTGCCACTTCAACTGCGGTTTCATTAGCCGCGGTCTGTGTCAACTGTTGTTGTTTCTCATGCCTCATGCCTCATGCCGCATGCTACTACTGCTTGGCTTCCTCTAATTTCGTTAAGTTTCGTTGCTACAACAGGAAACCATTCCAGAGTGAGTGTGTGCTCCAGTATGTGCCACAATTTTTTCCCATCCGCCGTTAATGCCTCCCCAGTCGGGTAACGAAGTTTTTGTGAGCCCATGCACTAAGCGAAACTTTCAGGAAATTTATTATAATTTAATTTAAACTATAGTTAAAATATCTCCCATCACTTATTAAAAGTTAGTTTGTAATTAAAAGTTAGAAAACAAATATGCTCCAGTCTTGCCAAACGAAGCGTAACTTTTAGTTGAAATACTTTCGCAAAATATTTTTCAAAGTGTTTATGGATCCTGCACCCTAAACAACGCCCCTCTCGCCCTCTGACCATCTCCCGTCCCGTCCCGTCCTCCAGCCGCTGTTGCCGTCAAATGCAATTAACAAAACACGCTCCTAGCATAAAGTCATTAGTTATTCCATTTCATGAATATCCTTCTCGCAGTTCGAACGCTTCGCTGAATAAGTTGGAAGTGTGTGTGTGTTTTTGTGTGCGCTTGGTTGTGAGTCTGTGTGTGTGTGTGTGTGTGTTGGAGACAGCTTGGAGCATACGGAGCTATTGTAAGCATGTACATATGTTAAAGCCCTAGCCGTTGACCAAAATCCAAGGTCCACACCAAAATGTACATAACAATATTATTTTGGTGGAATTTCCACAAAACGGCCGTCAGCATCAATGTTGGCCATGCTTAAGCGACACCCACACCCATTCCACCACCCACTCAGCCATCACCCACTCGTCCACCACCCACCGAAGAACCCCTGCAACCATTTGTAGTCCCAACTAAATTGCCATTCAGTGTTGTACACCGTCATTGGTGTTCGTTGTCCGGCGTCACGTTGTTTGCTTTCACCTCAAGCCAAGTTTGCGAATGTTTCCTGCTGCCTCCTCCCCTGCAGCAACTCGTGCCCCAGCCTCCCCGGGCCACGCGACGTCCAGACCAGGCCAGGCCACCAAACCTCCTCCAACACCCACACTCAGTCCCCCTCCCTTTGCCAATTCTGTGCCCCTTAGCCGGAAAGCGTGTACGCCGGATAAACTTTTCGGCATGAGTTCTTATAGGCAAAAATGGTTTTTCAATACTCAAAGATTTATGAGTCTATGAATCTTGTACACATCCACGAGCGTGCGAGTACGTATGTATGTGTTGGTGTGGCGACATGAAATACTGACACCCCCGTCCAAGCTCCTTCCGCTTTGCATAATCCTAGAAGGGAATCCCAGCCAGCAGCCGAGTCACTGGAGCAGCAGAAGAGTCAGAAGAGACCAAAAGCAAACACCACAAATTAGTCGGCATAAAACACGAGCCAACGGTAAATGGATAACGGTAAAAGAAAGGCAAGAGTTACACCAAAAAAAAGGACTCGGGTGGATATTTCTAGGACTCTAGTAGGTAGAATTTAGTATACGAGTATCTTACAGATACTTCAAGATGTCCTGCTCTAGAAGAATAAGATTGGAAGGCCAATTTTATCTCAACTATGGCTTTATATTCCCTAGATCCTATTCTATTATACTTTTCTTCGGTGTGCCAACCAAACCACAACAACAAATAGAAATCAAGGGAAATTCTTCTGGCATGTTTGGCAAAGTTTTCCATTTCATTTTTTTTCTTTTGATTTTCGCTTTTTTTTGCATTTTTATTTGGTATCTAGATTTTTGAGAAAACTTGGGGCAGCTGCCACATGGAACATGAATCAACACAGAAAGTCCTCAAAAGTTCTGGGGATGATTTAATTAGAATTCTTGAAGATGTCACCCAGGGCTATGCCTCAGTCTGGTTGGTCTTCTCGCCGGGCCTGGGCCTGGGCCTAAGCCTGATCCTGGTCCTGGGCAACGTTTAATTATGAAATTTTCAAGGTGGAAAGTTGGTAAGTTGGCAAGGTGACTGGGGAAAGGGGGCACAGACCAGGCCCCCACCTCAAGCTATTTTGTGGTAGATTAGCCAAAGTTCAATGTGTTGGTGGCGGCGGGGTTAGGCATCCCGATTGGTGTCAGTCGGGTGTCGGGTTTCGGGTGTCGGATGCTGGCAACGATGTGATAAGTTAATTGAAATTAAATTTTAATTTCATAGGATAAAGTTCCCTTCGATGAGATTGCTTTTTGCGGGGCATGACGAGATCATGAAATCAATATGGAAATGAACATTTTTATGGAAAGCTGCCGGGCGGAGGGAGGGGAGCCGGCTTCAAGGAGAGGCCAATCAAAACGAAGATATCCCCTGGGTCTATTAGGAAAATCATTTCAGTTTCCTTTTAATGGCAAACTCACATGTCACGGCGCCGCCGAGAAAACTCATTTATACATTATGTATACGCCATGTTGGACAAACAAGATTTCAATCTGGGGGCCCTGGGGTGGTAGCTCAAGGGTTTCACGGGCCTCACATTCGTGTTAATTGCCATTCGATAGAAAGTATGTATCTCAAGTTAATCGCCTGCCAGGCGAGGCCACATCTTTCGCCCAGGAAGTCCAATACTCGAAAATCGGAAACTCGGCCTCAGTTCGTCGAGTTTTAATTTTAATTATACAAATGTAAGGGCAAACGAATCCCTCAACATTGTTTGCCGAGACCGGATTATACGTCTCTTTGGCTATCGATGTCGGAAATCATAACTACAAGTGTACCTAATCAGCTTAGAGATGCTGTTTTAATTTTAATAACAATTGCAAAGCCCGGTGGGGGGGCTCGGATCCAATCAAACTTAAATCTGTTCGTTAAATGGCCGACGGCACCCGTGGCGCCATTAACTATGCAAATAATGTGCGGGATATAGACAAAATCGCAACAAGATTAATGTTTATTGATTTTCCCGGCCAGTGATAATTTGTTACCACACCAAATTGGCCGCCAAAGAGCCCAGCCAGTCGCTGAATGAATGCGATTTTTCTGGCTTACTTTTCTATTTCTTTGCAAAGCCATTCTAAGAATTTGATAAGCCCCTTCTGGAATCCTGTCCCACCCCTGACCCCCATCCCCATGGGCGAAAAGTTTTTGTGGGTATTTGCATTATCAAGTACTCGCACCCCTCCAGCCCAGTTTTCCGATTTGAAGGTTGATGGGAAATGGAAAATGGGCAACGGGCTGCAGACTATGGGCTTCAGGGAAATGGGCGATGGGTCGGTCATCTATTGAGCTGAAGGTGTCACAATACCGGGATTTGCTTATCAGACATCAAAGAACACCTTGCGGTGGTATCTTTGGCCCTGTGTCCGGTTGCCATTGCAACCCATCACCGATAAAGCAGAAAGGGGGTGGCCTTCCACTCCCTCTCCAGCATTCCGGCTTCCAAATTGTTAGCTCCATCTCTTTGGGTTTACACAAATGTTTTCGTTGGATTGTTTGTTTGTTTTCCCTTGCTGGTTTCGTCTGCTTAGCATTTTTGCATATTAATTAAAATAAACTTTTTCTGAATGTGAGAATTATAAAAAAACAATGTCTAATTTTAGGTAACTTTTTCTGTCAAGAACCGCCTTTTAGTAATTTCTATTTTCTTAATGGGGTTTTTGTCTTTTGAAGTTGGACGTAAATAAGTTCTTATTACCATCGGATCTAAATAGATTTTCTATTACAGACTTCAGTTTGAAAGTCGGTGCGCGGAGTTTGATATTTGAACATGGTCCTTATTTCCTTTTTGGTTTGGATTTCAAAGATGTAGAATGAGTTTATGTTTGATTGTTCTTGAGAAATTGAAATTAGATTCAATGGGAATTCAAGAATCAAATATTTTACTTTCTATTTCAGATTATTGAGAGGAAATTAGAAGTTTTTAAGGAATGCTTTTCAGAGCTACTTAAGATGCTGCACAAATCCCGTCATTTATTAGAAACCTAAAAAGTAGCGGCCCTCAATTGATTTTTAAGCCATTAAGTTCGTGACAATTAATAGGATCTCCTTTTTTCTATCTAATGGTCAGGGATCCATCAACCGTTACGCAAAGGAAGTCCATTTTTTGAGATATTGATGGAAACGAAAGGGAAGGCTAACTTGGCGGAAGCTTAAAAAGAAGGGAAATGTTAAGAAGGGTCCATAATAAGGTTGCTTCCTAGAATTTGTTTAAATTTAGGTGGACAACGGGATAGCTCTCTGGACAAACGGAGGCCCCAGGGTACTGTAAGTGGGCGGGAGCAGCATTACCTGGATTTGCTCATCAAAACTTCAAAGGAAACTGGCTCCCGCAGGGAAGAAACCGAAAGTCCTAGTGCTGAGTAAACATATAAGCTTTGTCAACCTTGCGCCACTTAGGTATTTGCTGTTGTTTTTGTGGGTTCCTCCATTCCGCCGAAATTAGCTGGAAGTGAAAACGAAACCGAAACAGAAACTGAAACTAAATGAATATCGAACGGAGTGGAGGAACAAAAGCCAGAACGCAAAACAGACCAGACCCAGCCAGACCGAAGTCAACCTACTTTTTGGGCGCAACAGACTACACCAGATACCCGTACATTGTATGTGCACGGGGAAAAAATACTCTATAAGGAAGAATTTTTAAATAAAAATGGGAAATTTTCGAAACATCCTCTTTCATGCAGTGCAGGATATATATTAGGTTCCTAACTGATATAGTCAGAATTAGTATATCTCTATGAGTATGTCTTTAATTCTTATGATTTTGCATCATATTCCTAAGATCCTTAAAGCATGTAACCTGAATTTAACTCATTTTATCCACAATAATAGACATTAACATTAACAAACACATATTCATGTATTATAGAATCAAGACCCACTCAAATTATCATATGTATCTTTGAAAGCTCAACCAGCAAACACCAGTTTATCCCTTAATATTTATGCCACAAATTAACTTAATAATGAAAAGTGACAGTTCGAAATTAACATACTGATATTGATGGGCGATTTCGTTCTTTTTGTTTCCGTGTATATATGTACAATACATTTGGTATGCGCCCAGATGAGAATGGGTTGTCGTCGGGCGGAATGGGGGCCGTCGTATATATGGGGGACAATTGGGCGCCCTGCGGCGGATTATTGAATTTTCCAGCGTTCTCCGCCAACACTTGGCGCCTAATGCGCTGTACCGCTTACCTATCTTGGTCCTGTTGTTTCCTTGCTGTTGCTCTCCGGCTCTCCAGCCCCCAACTACCAACCGTCGTCCTGGAGCGGCTGCTTCTGGTGTTTACCAACTCACTGGCTCTGGCCAAAAATTCCAATCGAATTTCGCATAATTTACATATCTCCGAGATGCTTAGGCCGCAACGGGCCAAATGCATTAAACACGAAACATAGATGTGCGTGAGTTTTGGTTTATTTGGGTGTTTTTTTCCCTTTTTTTTACTGTGTGTTGTGGGGAGGTGTTAGTGTATGTGTGTGTGTGTGTGCAGGATCCACAGACAACGAGATGTATACCCGATTTTGTGTTTGATTTTCCTTTTTGCCAAAATTCTTTTTTATTGGTTAGGAAGACCCAATTCTTGTGCCGTTAAACGAAAAATCAAAAACGGCGCGCGTGCCACTCGGCTAAAACGCACCGCGTTATCCAGTGATTTGATGACACCCACGCACTTGCAACACGCGACACACGATACCGGGGGTCAACTCGGGGGCTATGCTGGCGAAGGGATATACATATGTATATGTATGTGTATTTGAACAGGAGTATATAGGGCCAGGATTAAACGCAGTGTCAGTCGGCAGGCGACAGCAACTATGATGAATGTCAATAAAAATGATTTTGCTCTCCACTGCAGTTTGGGGGGACTTCCGAATTTTTTTCCTCCGCTCTCTTCACTTATTTTTTGTATAGTTTTCTGTGTGCTTTTTTTTCGGTCTGTTCCGAGTTACTGTGATTTAATTATAAATCGCAGACGAACGGCAGAGGTTTTTGCTTTCGCACTTGCCACGCGAAGAATCCGTACTGAAGATACAGATAGGAATCCGCAAGTCAACATCCATCTCGCAGCATGGCTGCTGCGCAGAACACGGCTAACGGTGGCAGGACACTGCGCCTGCGCCGGTCTCCGCTCTCTGCTCTCACTCGCCACGACACTCTCTTCGACTCGCTCTTCGCCAGGATAAATATGTGTGAGCTGTGCTCGTTGGAATGCTATAAAAAAGGAAACGTTAGAATGAAATGAAAATGTAGCATAATTTATGACTGCATCGTCTTTTAAATAATTGCACGCACACACACCCCGACACCCCGACACACCTAAGACCTGCTGCACAGGCACACTCGCTTACGTTTTAAATATTCACATCCACTCCATTCGCCTACCCCCGGCGCCCGCTCTAATAGCCACATAAATATTTCATTTTTGTTGCTTTTTAAACATTTGACAAAATTGGTTAAAGGTCAATGGTGTTTGGAGCTCTTCAAAAAGCAAACAACAGTCGATGAAATGATTAGACAAGATTTATGGGCAAATTAGCAAGGAAAACATTTACACAAACAATGATAAATAAATGGTGAGTGCTCCAGTAGAAGCAAGTTCATAGAAGTCACATGGCTTTAATAATAATTTGTTAATCTAAACATATAGTGGTAATAGCTCTAAAACATAAAATAGTACACAAGTTATGGAAGCTTTACATTAACAATGAAAACATTTCACACAAAATATTCTCACACAAATGGGGGCATAAATGTATATTTAATATATTTCATTTATTGATCGACATGATTCGACAATTTTCAAATCAAATCATTACTATTTGGCATTGTTTATTAATCGATATACTTTAAACTTTAACACGGTTTCGCAGGAAAAATGATCATAATGAGTTGGCCAGAGAAGATTGGCTATTGCCCCTATTTTTGTACAATTTAAGTGATACAAGCCGAATGGAAATCAGTTCATTTGCCTTAAGAGATAGCGTCGAAATTGTCATTAGCACTTTTGATCTTCCGAAAGTAAGAGATTGTGTGATCTTGTCATATTCTAGTTGAGAAACGCAATGTTGTAGAGAGAATTAAGTAGCACTGCCTAAAGCTCGACATTGTTCAGATTGGAGCCCGAGGAGGTTGGCAGGTCAACGTCGCTGGGCGGCACAAAGGTGCCCATGGTGAACACACTCTCCTGCTTGGCGCTCAGCTTAAGCATCTCCGACTTCAGTTTATCCAGAATGGCGTAGTTGGGCTGATTCACTGCCGCCTTGCTTTGCAGGACAGTGATCTCCTGTTCCTCCAACTTCTTCTCCTTGAATGTTTTAATGGAGTTGTTGCCATAAAGGCGCAACAGCGAGCCCCAAGTTTGGATATGCGGATGCAGAATCTTAAAAGAAAAAGGGTCATTATAAAGGATAACCATTAGATGGTTTAGTGGCATACCTGTAGGATGGCCTGAGAAGCCAGCTGCTTGCCTTCGCGTTTATTACGGCAAACCACCTTGGCCGTGTGCTTGCCCACAGTCATTGTAAACTCGTTCTTGTTGTTAGCCGTGCGGTTGATCTCCTGGCTGATCTGAACATCGCTGCCATAGTTGCGCTGCAAGCATGTCACGAGGATGGCATTCGGTGAAGGCTCGGTCGTCTTGTTGCAGAACTCAGTAACACGCGGATCCTCGATGCGAATGTCATCAAAAACCTGATTGGATATGAAAAGTTTTATATATTTTATCAAATATAGTCCGTCCAACTTACAGACAAATCGCTCTGAGCTTTCTTGGCTGTTCCGCTCTTTTGATCCTTGCTGTTTCCAGTTATCTTATCCTTCACATCGGGAATGAGTATTTCCAGAGTTATGCGCGCCGCCTCGGACTTGGCCTGCTTCTTGCTGGTCCCGAAACCAGTGCCATACTTTAGATTTTTCACCGACACTGTGGCAGAGTAGGGTGTGGCGGCATTTTGCAGCTCCTTGAACTCGTAGGTGGGCTGCGTCTTCAGAGCGTGCTGCACATACTCGTGCAGTATGCAAACATAGCTCTTGCCATTCGGATTCATAATCCACTCCCTTCGACCGCGAGGGTTCGTGGATCCCTCACCGGCCGCCGCCAGGATAGGAAATTTAATGAGCTTAGTGCCATCGGGCAACGTTGGCCGCTGGATGTTCTTGATATGCTTCCGATTTTTGGTGAACTTTCGACGGGCATTCCAACTACGAAAGCGTAGCACGCGAATAACCTTGAACTTGAATAGGTTCTGGCAATAGGAGTTCAACTGCTCCGGCGTTACAGACTCTTTTTGTGTGTTTTCGTTAACTGTGACGATTTTGGCACCCGGCATCAGAGCACTCAATGCGTCTGGTTGGGCCTGGGGATCGGGTTGCGCTTCAGTGTTCTCTTTGCCCTCCATCTGCATGGGCTCCCCACCATCCACCGGCTGAGCAGTGCCGGCTGTTGCTCCCGTAAATGGACACACACCGGTTGCCGGAGCCGCTTCCTGTTTTTGCTGCTCCGCCTCGGACTCCTCGTCCAAGGCCCGTCTGTAGTTGAGGCAAGGAATGGCACCTAGTGGCACGGCGTGTTTACGGGCGCTACCAGTACCCAGAAAGTAAGGCCTGGAAGCACAACAAACCCTAGTTTTGCGGTGCAGGAATAGCGGCATGCCGCTGTTATGGGTCACCTGAACCCATCCCTCGGGCAGTACTTCGAAGTGGTTGTGGCGCTTTTCTAAAACAATTAAAGAGTCGATTTTCATCAAAAAGAAAGATGATCGAAAATTGCACTTACCATCTAAGACAGTTTTGAAACGCTGTTCGTATTTGGGCCGCTTGGACTCTCGGAGCTCATCGGGCAACTTCTCATCCAGCAGATTTTCGATCTCCTCATCGTCGAAATCCGAGGAGTCGTATTCTTCCCCCTCGCCATCACCCACATCTTCCTCGTCAGCACCTTCTCCTTCGGCTTCGCCGTACCTGCTGCTGCCCCTCTGCTTTTCGCTGGCGTCGTCTGGAAGTGTTGTTGATTTTGATGGTTGCCATGTAAGTAGAGACAGTCGCTGTTTAGATAAGCTGTTTGTTTTTCAGGAGGGAAACTGAATCGGGGAACTGATCCCCAAGATTCCAAGTCTGCTGAGGCAATAGCCTATACCCTCCCATAGTACCCTCCCATAGTTCTTGGACGCCGAATCAATACCTGAATTAGATGGCCAGGCCATTCGGACAATGGGTATCATGCGCATGGTGATGCTCACTGGGAAAACGAGTCACCTGCCGCTAAATTGTCCAAGGGAGAACTGAGGCTGGCACTTCATGGCTTCCCTTGGCGACGAGCTGCCTTTTATCAGCCTCCAATATTTGAAGAATGATAACGCCCGGAGATGGCCAGATAAGAAATAAATACCCGTAGGGGTGGCTTTTCCTCACTCACAGTTCAACACTCACCTGACTCATCCTCATCGCTGTTGGAGCCAACTTCGTCGAGGACCTGGAACTGTCGCAGCTGCTGGTCCATGGGCTCACTCTGCCGCTCATTGTCCCGAGTCTGGCGCATCTCCTCGATGGCACTCAAGGAAAATCCAGCCACCTTCAGCTCCTGCTCCTCGTCTTCTAGGCGAGGGCGCTTGCGGTCCGGGCCAGCTTCCGGTATATGGGAGTTCTCCATTGGGATTGTGTGCTTTTCAAAGGGGGGCGAGAGTCAAACTAGAACGGACTAGAGTGGGTGGACAACAGTTGTCTCGGGCCCAATCTCGCCAATAACCAATACTGAGAGCATCCAACGACTTGCAATTGATTTCTCATTGGAAGTGCCACATTGGTTAGGCCAGAATCGCCCGCCGTATAACTTTTCTGCCACTGATCGCGATTCTTCCGGTACGGATGGTTTGTTGCTTCCGGCTTACTCTTTAGCGATGGATTTTGTCGCAGTGCATCAGCACAAAACGCCAAAGCAAAAGTGGCCGCTCCAAGTGATTACCGGTGGCAGGAGATACTTTTACAGAACCAAACAAACGAACATATGGTAAGTTAGTACATAACTCTATGAAAGTTCAAAATCATTTAACATTTCTTTAACATTTTCATTTAAATTTTTCGCAACATTTTTTTCCCCATTTTTTTCCGACTCAACTTTTCTGGCAACACTTCCAGAGAAGTCTGGGACGGAGTTGCCAAATATTTATTCAAAATACAATTTTGCAGCCCTGAAATAAAAATCTTTTTACAACACTAAAATTATCTGAATTGAATTTTCAAAATTTATCGCGCGCCGAAATTTTTATATTTCCTGGACCAAGAAGCCACGATAAAATGTAAACATATTTACATAAAATGTAAATATAAAACATATTTTCCATCGGCTTATTGGAAAATACAATTACACTAAACAAAATAAATTAATCAAAACTAAGAAATATCCCTGAAGAGAGTGTTTTAGATCTTTGAAACTTTAAAAAATTAAATCAGTTCGATACTGACTGTTATAAACTTAAAGAAACTGTTTATTTGTATAGCTATTATTATATTATATTATATTATATTAATAACATATTAATAACGAAAAAAATACTTCGAGGCAGAACCGAAAAAAACTAACATGGAAGATTAGAAAATAAAGTTATCTACCACGTATGTGAAAGTTTTATTTCAAATTTATTTGTGAAAGTAAGTAAGTGTATGTGAAAGCTAAAATTTATTTGAGAATGAGAAATATTCCTAGCATGGTCCACTTTAAAGGTGGTCCAAAGATTCCATTACATCAGGCTATATTTTTATAGTTATTAACAATTTATCGTGGCAATTTTAGCTTAAGGTTTGCAGGTCCAAGTTCCTGAGTTATGGAAGCTTAAATACACTCATAATTAACTGAGAAATCGGTGTCTATAGATATGTCCACTAGTGCCTTCATATAAAGATCAATTTCCTGATGTACCTTGTACTATATGGAAAAGATATAATGAATATAGATAAATGCAAATTTAATACATAAATTCCACAGTGAACAGTTTCTTCTTTTAAACCTTTTTATTTGCGTTTTTTTTTTTTTTTTTATTCTCAATTTCCATCTGCGTCCAAGGATCTATGGACTAGTGCCAGTGGACTTGGTCAAAGTCGATGTTATAAACCATGTCCTAAATATCATTAGGCAAAATTACACCGCTTATGTTTTTCTATGAACAGGAAGATCGTCAAAAGACGTTAGCTTGGTAGATCTAATACAGTTTTTTTAAATACGACATTTTGTCAAGCAATATTATCCACACCAACTGAATTTTCTCAGTTTAACAATTTTAATCTAACTTACAGGCTAAACACAGAGCTGAAGGTTTCTCCTCAAGGAATTTGAGCTATTTCCGAGTCAATCATCAGCACGGTCTCCACGTCCAGATCCGACGGCTTGGAAGCATCCTCCTGCATGCTTGAATTCTGGGCATGGGCCTTGGAGCGGTAATGGGCCATCAGGTGGGAGCGTCGGATAAACGACACTTTGCAGGATTCACAGCTACAAAGGTATTGAGACGTTAAAATGTATACAATTCAAGGGTAAGCAATAATCCTACTGAAAAGAGCGTATTCCTGTGTGGCTGAGCATGTGTGTCCGCAACTTCCCACTTACGGCAAAGCTTTTATCACATTCAGTACATTTGTAGGGCTTAATGGATGTGTGGCGGCTGAAACAAAGAAAAATATTACATTTCGAATCATAGGTCATGTAGGAATAGCATACATGCGCTCATGCTGGATACGTCCGCTCACGTTGTTGAAGGCCATATCGCAATATTGACATGGATACGGTCGCTCACCCGTGTGTATCACCTGGTGGCGCCGAACCAAATGAGGTGTGTAGAACTTTTGGGGACAGTGGGGGCAGGCAAAGCTCTTTACGCCGGTGTGCCGTAGTAGATGAATCTTAAAGTTACTGGGACAGGAGAAATGTCTGCCGCACTGCTCACAAATGCAGTCCCTCTTGCGGCGTTCCCGCTTCATGGCCACAGTTTCCTCCTCAGTGAGCTTATTCCAATCAATGCGGGGTTGGTATTTTCCCTTATTGTCGCCAAATATCACAGATGTTGCAGGAGTGGGTGGTTTACTTAGTGCTTCCTTAACTTCCTCAGCTACCACATGAATGTCTACACATGAATCCAGTTGTAACTGGTTCAGCAGTGCCGGGTCTTCCTGCGTCTGCTCCTCATCCAGAGGCACCTCCTCGACCAACTCCACAACCTGGGTAACTGCCTGATCCGGAGCTTCCTCCAAGAAAATACATCCTTCAATTTCATTTATATCGAGGACATCCAATGCGAACGCCACACTGGGATTACTTTGCAGAGTTTTCTGTGTTAAAATGACTCGCTCGCGGAAGCGGATGGCTTCCATCAGGGCCAGTTCGCATGGTCCGCAAATGTATGCGGGAAATTCGGAGCCCCCCAGTAACTAAAAAAAAGAGCGGAATACAGTTTTTGAAAAACAGGAAAATCGTCACAGGCTCCAAACGCATCAAACATGTCTGAACGTGCCAGTAGCCCTGTGTATGATACTCACGAACAATCCCGTTAGCGCCTCGATCTGATGGAGCATTACCGAGTCGGGATCCTGAAACAGGTCCGTCGGCGTTAAATTAAAGATGAATTTTCCGCAAGCGCGGCAATTCCTCGACATTTCCTCACAATTGCTTAGCTGTATCGCGAGTTACCTTATTGCTTTGGCCCGGCCAGGGTTGCCAGATCTTTTCAATAATTGTAAACAGATTTAGGGAGGGGACCTAGTAATACCATCGTAAAAACATATTCATTTTAGAAATTATTTTTTATTTAAAGTTGTTATTTCTTAATATAAATTTTTCTCTTTGTTGTTACACAAATTTTAGTATATTTAATAAAAATGGTTAATTTCAAATCGTTAATGAAGGGAAAACAAATATTAAATGATTATATATAAAAATCATACATTTTTTAATAATTGCGATCATTAATATATTAAAAATATGGTACCCAGAATAGCATCTATAAATAATTTATATAATAATTTATATAAATAATTTAATATTTTTTTAAATTGTAACTATGGGCAACCCCTTAAAATGTAGAGCAATTTATTTTAGTAAACAAAAGCAAAACATCTTATTTTTTAATATTTGGTGATTGTTTTGTAAGAAATCTTTCTTGTGGGATGCGTCTGAATGAGAAAACGAAATTAATTGGTCGGCGGATAGTCCTAGTCCCTTATGAAGCACTCCATGTACCCAAATACCACAAGTGGATGAGCGACGAGGAACTGAGGCACCTGACTGCCTCAGAACCACTGACTTTGGAGGAAGAGTATCAGATGCAGAAAAGTTGGCGCGAGGACAGTGACAAGCTAACTTTCATCGTCCTGGACGCGGAAGCCTACTCCCGCGACCAGGATGAAATCGCAGCCATGGTGGGGGACACCAATCTCTTCCTACATCTCGATCCAGACACCGACCAACAAGTGGCCGAGGCCGAGATCATGATTGCCGAGCCATCGGCCAGGGGCAAGGGCTTCGGACGCGAGGCCATGCTCCTGATGCTCAAATACGCGCAATCCCAATCCCAGCTAAAGCTGGACAAGTTCGAGGTGAAGATCGACATGCAAAACACCACCTCCCTGCATTTATTTAAGAGCTTTCGTTTCGCGGAGACACGTCGGGTGGAGGTGTTTCAAGAGGTCACCCTGGAGCGGCCGATCACGCCGGAGTGGACTAGCTGGCTTGACGAACAAGTGCAGCTACGAACCGAGACCTATTAGAGTGTCCTTGTAGATATACTTTTCAATCAATGTACAAATATAGAGAAAATGTTTAAAAAGTATCCTGTTGATATCTTTCTCTGTTAGGTGTCATCTGAAACCCACCTTAAAGTAATATTACTTTCTTTTATGCTCTGTTTATTACACTTATGTTACATCTACTTATTTTGCTTGCCTTATTTGTGTTGCATTTTACATCATATGTATGTATTTATGTGTGCATCGATGTTGGTTTTGTTTCGCTTGATGGCTTAGCTTGGATGATTGTAATGCTGTGTATGCTTCTTGTCGAGTGTCGTGATTTGCGTGGCAGGAAATGGGCAATGAGCGATTCGCTTGCCGCTTGTCAACTATCAGATAATCGTGCGTCCCTTCCTCGGTCCCGGTCCCGGTCCCAGTCCCAGGGGATGTGTGTTTATAATTAAATATAGTACATAAATCTAGAGGCTTAAGTGCTTTACAGCTGCGTACCTAAAACTGTTCGCTTATTTCAATTTTTTATAAAAATCATTATTAAATAATCAAAGGCAAACTATAATCGTGTTCAGAATTGCAAATTATAAACTGAAAATCCGCTTCGTAGCTGCTGGCCAAACTATATCATGCATTGTGGCCCGATAATAAATATGTTTGTGTGCATTAGCTTCTGCTGGTGGTGTCTATGTGGTCGCTCGTGGGCCATCGATGGGCATGGCGTGGAGCACCTCGTCCAGTAGCTGCAGGGCTCTGTGGAGGTGCACTTCGATCCAGCAGGGAGTCTCCTTGATCGACTGCCTCGGGTAGTCGGGACCCCAGCCCTTGACGAAGCTCAGGCGTAGGATGCAGAGTCGCCGCAAGTCGTCCACTCCAATGCCAGCCGCCGCCGTAATGCCTAGAATTGGGAATAAATATAATATACTTTGTGTACTTTATGAAATATACTTTGTTACTCACTTCTTCCGCCTCCACCCATCTGCTGGTTGGCCACTCCGGCCACTGCGGCCGCCTGAGCCGCCGCCGCTGCCTGGGCATTCGTGGCTAGAGAATGCATTTGTTGGTGGCACTGGCGCAGGTCAAATACCTGCAAGATCGTGATCAATGTTAAGGCATTTGAATAAGTTTGGAATAATTATAATAATCTTGCCTTTATGCACGCCGCCGGGTAAATCTTGTGCACAGCATCGCCGGGCGTGCGACCCGCCTCACGATCCAGGTAATAGCTTTGTACGAACACCGAGTTGTCGCTGAGGCAGCGCAACCACACATCCCCCTCTCCGCGCAGATCCAACTGCACGCCCTTGCCAATATGTAGCCTGGAAAATAAAAACAGATATTAGTTCCAATCTACTGTCTCCAATGAGATCTACTCACCTGGCGCGTTCCGACTGCTCGGTCCGATGGACATTGCTGAGGGCCCCTAGGCAGAAGCGATTCCCCCCGGATGGATCCACATAGCCGTCAATGATTACGTTCGGCTTGGCCGAGGGCACCTTGAACGTCTCACCCACCTGAGTGTCCAGTTCGAAGTAAGCAATGGAGCACCAGTACTCGGGTGGCGGTTGGCGCGAAAGCAGGCGCGGTTGCTGCTGCTGTGATTGCTGCTGCGGCGGGGTTTGTTGCGGAGATCCTAGTTCGCCCGGTAACGACGAGTTCCCTGAGTACATATACAAGTTATTATTAAGGATTCAATCAGTCAGGACGCAAGTTCACTTACAAAAGGCACCCGGCAGTGAGCGCGGATCGGGCGGCTGCATAGACTGAGTATAGCTGAGGGTGTTGGGACCTGCCCAGGTCTGAGCTGCTCCACTTCCCCCGCTGGCCTGAGCTCCTCCAGAGCCGGCATTGGCCTGAACTCCCGCAGCCGCTTGTTGTTGCTGCTGTGAGGCAGTCGGCGCTGCTCCGAAGACACTGCCTCCTCCACTGGGGCCTGCTCCCGCGGATCCCGGCTGCGAAACATAGCCATTCTGCTGGGCGTGCACGGGCTGTGGAACGGATCCTCCACCTCCAGCTGCACTGGAGCCCTGCATCTGACTTCCTGTCGGTGGCTGGCCATAGTATGGCCCTCCATTCCCGGCTCCACCGCTGGCGTTGACACCACCGTTTGGCACGCCGCCCGGCGGCTGTTGCTGTTGTTGCTGCTGCTGCTGTTGCATGACCATGGCGGAGGCGGGATCAGTGGGTGAGTTGGTCTGGGCGTGGTGCACCCCATTGCCCTGGGGATTTTGGCTCTGCTGGGGCGGAGGTGGCGGGGCCATCACAGGGCCAGTATTCATGGGGCCAGGCATGCCCGGCATGCCATGAGGTACAGCTGAAAAAAAGAAAAATCCATTAATATAGAAAATAAATTGTAAAAACAATACTTTAAACTAATTTTAATACAAAATAATACAAAAAATAATCGCCTGATCTTACAAAGCGTGAGGGCAGCACCTTGGGATTGGGACTGAGGCTGCTGCTGTGGCTGTTGCTGCTGGGGGGGCGGCGGGGGTTGCTGCTGCGGCTGGGGCTGGGACTGTTGTTGTGGGGGCTGGCCGAGCCGCGGTGGCGGCGGCACCATCCATGAACTCCGCGACCCAACCACCCCATCTGGCGGCTCAATTTTTGGTATTGTTCGCCCGGTGGGGAACATCGCACTCATGGGATTCCCGTCGCCAACTAGGCGGAAGTAACACAAAAATACAAACGAAAAAGAAAAAGAAACAAACGCAAAAAAACAAATATAAGTAAGGTAAGAACTGATAAGAAAATCAAAAACCACAAGGACGATGAGTAGCGTTGGATGACCTACCATATTCAGCGGGTCCTTGGGCGTATCCATAGCCCGGGCCCACCATCTGCGTGGGGTGGTGTTGAATCGTGCCGATGTCGTTGCCATCGATGTCCATGCCGCCAACTAGGGGGCCCGCTGAGTATTCGTCCTTCACGAGGCGACTGGGCCCGGACTGCAGACTGAGGCCGGACAGATCGATGCCCGGCGAGACGACGCGCTCGTAGTGGTAGGGATTCACGCACACAGAGTCGCACTTGAGATCAAAGGCGAAGGCGCAGTACTTGACATGCTTCAGCTCGTTCTTGTGCAGATCCGGCCAGCGCCAGATCCGGGCGTAGATCACGTGCGGAAACCCTTTCCGACCGGCGACCTAAAAGATGATAAGAATTAGTTATTTTTGTAAGGTGACTTATTCGTAGATTTCTCCCAAACAAATAGCATAACCCGAAAATCCACATAGCTGCCACTATACCGGAAGTTTGGCGAGCAAACAAAGCCGGTCACCCGTTTCTGATAAGACCAGCGCGCTTGCCAGCCCCTGAACATTAGAGACCTGAGTCACCCGATCGTCCGAGAATCCAAATCCATCTCACCTGCAGGCGACCATCAAGTGTTCGCTGGATGGTCACGCACTTGCTGGGGTGTGCGCCGTTTGTGGTAATGGCCGTGATCAGCGAGTCCAGTTCGTCGCGCTTCTCCTTCAGCTTCTTCACCAGCGACTCAATGGCGCGCTTTGCGAAGCCCTCGCTCTCCCCGCCCTGCCGGTGGCACATCAGCGAGTGGACGATGCTCAGGCAGGCGTCCGCCGATGTTGGGGCGTTTGAGGGCGGTGGGGGTGGCATCTGGACCATGTCCCGGACGATGACTGGAAAGGAATTGGGTGAATTATTGAATATTTGGTAAAGTAAGAATAAAAGGGTTTGGGGAATGAACGACGTGGTTTCGGAAATCTTCACCAAGAGACAAGAAAGAAAAGTAATTTCAAGGATATTTGAAAATTGGAAAGTCCTGAATTTTAGGAACATGCTGCACACATGTCGTTCAGCCCAACCCACTGAGACCATGCACTTACTGTCCTGCGGAGCTACGGCGCCGTACATGTGGGCGGGCGGTCCCGCCCCGGGGCCGCCCATGCCAAAGTCCTGGGCAATGCCCAGGCCACCGCGTGCATGGGCATCCACTGCGGCGTAGTTGCTGTCGCCTGGTCCGCAACCTGTAACCCTCGACCGTATGTGCTATACGGCTCGGCTGCACGGCTCTCAGCGCCGGAAAACGAAGACGAAGACACCAAAAACAAAGGCGGCGGGCACGCGAATGTGAGCACAAAACAAACCGCGAACAGCCAAACTGAACTCCGGGCTCTGTCGGTGTGTGTGTGTGGTTTGAGTGTGTTTGTGCGGTGTGGGTCTTGGGGGGTGTTCCGCACACAGACAGGCGCGCAGTTTATCGTGAACTCTCACCAAGTTGGCGTAATTACAGCACTGGCTGCTGCTCTGCCGTTCGGCTGCTTTTCCTTGCGAAAACTCTCCCCCTCCTACCACCGCGAAATCCCTTTCTTTGCCTTCCTACCCAACCAATCTTGCGCACACATTCACACAATCGGTCGCACACAAACACAAACGCACTGCAGCTAGCTAGACTCCGATCGCTGTTTGTTTATTTCGCTTCCGGCCACTTCTTAGTTGCTTCATTAACAGCTTTTATTATTTGTACTGTGGGTGCTCATCGAGAACGGCGTAGAACACAATTTTCCGCAAAAACCAATCCAGTTTTCCACCCAATTTGCTTTTCGTGCTCTTTCTCTTTCTCTTTTCCCGAGTCAGTGATGGCACTTTTAGAATGTCCAACACTGGCAGAGCCAGCCCTCAGGGTTGTCACATAGCTGCATAGCAAATATGAACTTCCAATAAGTAGATAGTGAATAAAAATAGTTGTTAAAATAGTTGTACTGTTAATTCAATATAAATACAAATTTTGGCTTTAAATAAGATTTATGGGTACAGGTAATTTACATAAAACCCTGTATAAGATGTTTTTATTTTAAATTAGCTAGACATAGCTTAAAAAAAGCCAATGTGGCGGCTGTGGCTACAGGGTGACACGTGCACCCTCGCGAGTTCGGGCTACTTTGGCCACACTGACCCCAGTTCTCGAAAAATTTATTTGAGAATAAGTTTATTTTATTTTATTTGGCAAAAAAGAGGAAGCCCAGATACTGATCAGAACGCAGAGGCATCCGGGTAAGTGGAATATACTTTTTTGAATCTTCATTCATTGATTTCGATGGTTGTTCAGAGCGTAAAACGATATTTTTGGCCGGTTGGATCAATCGCCACGCGTTTCTTTCCCCATGCATGTGTGTGTGTTGGTGTGTGATCTGATGAAATGTCCAAAAACTATTCTCTTCCGTATTAAATAATAAACTATTTAAAAACTACCAGTTTTAATAGTTTAGTCTTTAAAATTTCATAAGATTCGGAAATTCCAATTGGGCTGACACTCACAGGTTGTTGTTGCCGACAATTTCTAGAAGTGACCGTGTGTGTGTGTGTGTCTGTGTGTATGTGTGTAGGGGCCCTGAAATAGCTCCGCCCCTCTCCACTTTCTCGTCTCCCCCCAAGAAAAGCGCTTGGCAACAGCACTGAATTTTCCCTTTCGCTGGAAAATGACTTTCCCCGCCGTTTTCAAAAACCTTCCTTAGTATTGAAATCTTATCGCAATTGGTCTTCGACTGTTTCTTCTTATCATAATATTAGTGGGCAATTACGTTGTAGGGATTCGCCTATTTTTATCTCAAACTACGTATTGGAATTTAGTTAGATAGTGAAATATTTTTATGAATAAACAGCAACTAAACTGATAGCAACTGATAAACTATGTTTAGCAAATGGAATTAATACTATAGTTCGATACAAACTATTTTTATAGTGTAAACAAATTCTAAATAAAATGTTAGCCCTTATCCCTAAAAACAAACACAAATCGATTCCGGCTTATCAAAGTCTACAATAGATTTCCCAACTTTGTTAAATATTTGAATGTTTGTCTTTAGCGCGGGTTTTATCGATAAGACCTTTCGATTTCTACCGTTAAGTCAGAGTGAGTCAGAGTTTGACCTCGCACTCAACTAGTCATTACCAACATGTTCGATGCGACTTGAGTGTGACCATATATCGATATTTTGGATTTTGGCTAACCGATAGGTTTTCTGAGGCGAATCGAAATCGGCGTCTGGCAATACTGACTATTCGTAACAAAACAACAGACGAGAAAGTACCGTTTTCACACCGAGCGCGAGTGTCTGCATAGAAATAGAAATTTTATAGCTCTCTGCTGAAATTAAAAAAAAAGGAATCGCGATTTGGTGCCAGATATTAGTTGCGTGGTTTTTCGAAAATGTACAAAGCTTAGTTGGAGCGCCGAACGAACTGGACAATAACACAGAGCTAAGATGCGCAGCTGATGGAGAAAAGCCCAGAGCCCGAGCACTTCTAGCCTGGTGTATGTGGGAAAAATCGATCCGCCAAAGCCAGAAAGAGAAATGCCAGCCTAACACCGAGTTCCAATTGTGATACAAACCGCAGTACAAATTAGTTAACGTAGCTTAAATGGCAATCGACAAGGTTTTATAGCGAACTATACCAGCGTATAAAAGACCAACAACAACAACTATACACTTATTCTCAAGTGCAATAAGAAAGGCCAAAATTCGCAATTAAATAAAAGTCTCACCTCAACATTCCTGCGCAACATAAAAACAACAAAATGGCTGTAATAACGTAAGAAAAATACATAATTTTATTATATATTTTTTTTTATTACTATAGTATTAGTGAGAAAGAAACGTCGTCGAGCAATTGCAAAAGAAATCAAGGTCTTGAAAATCTGTGGGTGGTTGGGTGTATAGAGGGGGGCGGTGCTGTTTCTGGGCAACAAAGTGCATCAGATGATTTTGTTTGTTTGCCAAGCGAATAAAAAACGGAGAATAATAGATTGAGGAATACATACAAAATTTGTTATATACTCGCGAGTAAATGAAGAAACAATTTACGTGTTTGTTCCACTCTCAGTTCGTTTCACAGCTGTTTGGCTGGTGTCTCGTTGTGTGCGAGTTTGTGTGAGATTATGAGAGAGGGAGTTTTTGGGGTCCGCTATTCATAGGTCGTTGCTTAGAGTGCGAGCGAGAAGGCGAGAAAGGGGGAAGGAGGTGGACAGAGGAACTATGCTGGCTCTCAGTGTATTGGTGTGTATGTGGGGCTGTGCTTTTTATGCAAGCTGTACAGCATAGCATCGCCAGAAACTAGTTTTATTCCAATCCCACCCAGCACCCAGTTCAAAACAAGCTAGATAAAAAGAATATTCTGATTGCCTCCCCCTTTTTGCATGGGAAGAGAGTATTACTTCCAATTTACGTCAATTGTTTTACTCGACGCCCTCTTTCTGTGCCCCCTTTGTTGTTCTCCCCACAATCAGCCAGCGTTCCACTGCCCATCGTTCCTCTCGCAACACACAAACACAGACTGCAAACAAAGGCCTGTGAGTGTGTGTGTGTGTTGTGTGGTGTTCCCATTCGGATTTCGCTGCACATATACACCCATACCACTGCAACGCTTCGATTTTCGACAAGAGTGTGCGTGCGTGACTTGGAATTGCGTCAGCCAAAAAATAAAATGCCCCGAAAACTGCTTGTTTTTTTATTTTTGTTTAAAATACAACCTTTTTGGCTAATTTCAGAAGCAACTTACAAGTGTTGTCTCTTTATTCACTCGCCTCTGGCGGCTCTCCATTGCCAGATTTCACCTTCAGGGTTTTTACTTTGTTTTCTGGGTCATATTTGTTGATTTCAATTTGTTGCGCAGCCGCAAACAGCCACACACAGCCAGCCAAGAATTGCTTAATTTGTTGATTTTCATATTTTCCATAGCCATAGCCTCCAAAAAAATAAAAAACACAAAATACATACTGACAATCATGAAATAACCCCCACACTCGCATACTAATGAGAACGCTGGTTGCTGACTGTGTGTGTGTGTGTGGGTGTGGGTGTCTCTTATGCTTCCCTCTCTCGCCTCTTGGCTGTTGTACCGTTGTATTATTTATTCTTCTTCACACTTGTTTACATCCAAAAAAGGTCTCATCTTCTTTTTTTTCTCCCTTCCTCCTATGCCTATTCTGCGTAAGTTTAACCCTTTAAAACCAAAAATTAGTCTCTATTAGATTATCTGACAATTAAAAAAAAAAAATGCACTTGTAAGACAGCGACAGTCTGCTCTCTACCTGCTTTCTTGAATTTCAGTCTGTCAAAGTGAAATTTAATGCCAAAACGAAATTCGCTCTCTTGGCAACAGCTGACAGACAAACCATCCAAAAAAAGCAAAAAAAAAAAAGCAAAAAAAAAAGCCACCCAGGAAAAGCACTCAACTGAACCGATTTTCAACCCCCCATCCCCGCTCCTCCTCTAGCTCTTCCGGGATATAATCCCCTGATTTTCAGCTCGTGCCAAGCCAGCGACTTTTCGAGTCCCACCCCTTTTTCCAGGGGACTGGAATTTAAATTTTATGAGAAGGTGACGAAAAAATTCCAATATTCCCGATTCCCGTTTCCAGACTCTCCCGAGTGCAGCTGCTCGGGGGGTTCTCTTGCAGCTGCTGCTCTTCTGCTCTGGCATTTCTATGGGTTTTCGGTTTCGGTTCCGACTCTTGTTCCACCAACAATGGCGATAAGATCGAACTGGCTTTATCTTTATCGAAGCCTGCCGCTTACGTCATGGAATGTTACGAAATGTCCCTTAATTGTCGGCCGGCGGGGGGATCCAGTGGGAGTTGCTGCAGTGTGTCATCAGGTACATTAGGCTGGTTATCTAAATGTCAGCTCTCAGGACCTGTGTATCGTAATGTAGGACAGTGATTGGAGTGCAGAGATAAGCAGGGGGCGGCAAGTACTCATTATTGTTGTAATTATTGGCGGGAGAGTAACTAGCTAGAGGCTAAGGAACCCTATCTCTTCACTCGTTATTGTTGAATTTCGGACTACAAAGTCCAATCGAGTTCGATTAGCACTCGGCTATCACTCCCTTTGGGCACTTTGGGCACGCTCCTCCAGTCCAGCCCATTCAGTGGCTCGGCCGCAGTATGTCACGTTCATATCACGTCGTGGAAATTCTTAAACTGCATTTCCGCTGATAGTGGCCAGTAGTCCGACAGGGGGCCTGAGTGCAGTTTGTAATGCAAATCGCAATCGCCAGTCCATTGACAGATAGGCCAGACGCCCGATAGACTGATAGGGAGGGACTGATAGAGAGCTCTGAACTCGTCAAAATTCAAACTAGTCGTGGAAAGCAAGACCGCCAAAGGTCGATCGCCCGATAGTGCGATCCTACGTAGTCTTTTGGGTACAATGCCCGATGATCTCCCTCTTCCACTCCCTCTCTATATCCGTCTATTGTCTTCCGTTTTGGGTCTAGTTCTATTGTTGGTTTCTTGGGATATCGGAAGATAAATAATTTCTTAGCACATGCCGCGGCAGCTGCTGAGCCTGCGCCCGCCACTTGTGTGTGTGTTGAGTCATTATTTAAATTTCTGGTCCTCCAGGGGGGTGGAATCCAGCAGCGTCCTGGGGGTTGCTGAAACTCCGACCGACCGAGCCACCCCTAAGCCCGAACTGGCTGGGCAATTTCCGCTAATTACGTTCCAGCTACAAAGTCACAGTTCCTTGCACCTCTTTCACACCAGAGAGGCGGATAGTGGCCTTTTGGGGTGGAAAGAAAAACTCCTTCAGGTTGTTAAGGACAAGGCATCAAAAGGATGGCGCCAAAAAAGACCAATAAATAGATGGAAAGAGGGAGAGAGTATAAAGTACAATTTCTCAATTCTTTAGCGAAAAAAAAAACAGGTCTTAGAGCTCTCTTTCTCTTTCTGCCCCTATTTAGCGATCTCTTGCTTTCCACTCTCTCCCAGTCTTCCACTCTCCCACTCTTCCAGTCTCCCACTCTTCCACTCTACCAGTCTCCCAGTCTGTCATTTATTGACCTTCATCTACGAAAATCAGTCGATGACGATGATAAATGAATAAACCGTTCGTCCAACAGAGAGTCAAAGCAAAAGCAAAAAAAAGAAGACGAAATAAGTGGAATGAAAAGCAAAGCATAAAAATTAAAAACAATTGCCCTCCCTCTCTCTCTCTGACAGCGATCATCTGTTTGTAAAAATATGTAAGCTCTTAGTGGCTCTTTATTTTTCTTTTTTTATTTTTTCTGTTTTTTGTTTACGACACGAAACTCGCTTTCGTTTTGGAAAACGCATCTTTGAAGCCACACCTTTGGGTTTGAAATTCCTCAAGGAATGACCGAGGAATTGCAATTCCTCCTAGGCTAAGCAGAGAAGACATAAAAATATTTCACACCTGTTTCGGGTAATGCCACGCCTGCTGCCTGCCGCCTTCCGCCTGTTACGAAAATAGGCAAAAAGTGAAATTTTTTTTGTATTAAGATATTGTTTTTTTGTTACAACTACACATTAACAAAAAAAAATATGGCAACACCGACACTTCAGATACTTTCCTCTGTGTGCGTACGTGCTTTGCGTCAGCAGAGCCCTCGCCGCGCCAAAAAAAGAAAAACAACTCAGCCACAAAAACACAAAAAACAAAATTTGGTTGAGGAATTTGTTGGGGAAAAGAGGTATTATATTGTATACTTGGGTATATCCATCCACCTCGACTGCAGTGGACCAGAAAACCTTGGCTAAGATCAAAAGAGCGATAGCCTCTTCCCTTTAAACGGGCTGGCATTGTTCCCCAGAACTGGGAAATCTATTATCTTGGCCCAGAAGCAAACACCAAATGTTTGGCGCACCATCTAATCTTCGAGATTGGGCTTCGATCCACAATCACTTTGATAGAAACAGTGTTTTTCTGCCTCCAGATAACACACAACACTTTTTCTTTCAGTGTACTTGGTACACTTTCATTATGCTACGCCTCTCATTGTTATGCTTTTGTTCATTGTTGTGTGCTTTTCGGACTCTATAGCTCTAGCAGAGCGTAAAAGTTGAACTTTGACCGCTCGGGGCTACCGTTATCAGTAGTCTTCTTTCGAAGACTCTCTTCCAGCTGCAGACCCACTCGCAGTTTCTTCATGCTTACTCAGCAGCTTCGGAGTTTGAAGTAATACCTGTGGACTTCCACTCGGCCCCTTGAAACGGGTTTCTGTGGGCGGGCGACCTTGAATTGCGGGCCCAGAGCTAGTTTCGTCCGCTCACTGCTGGCTGTTTTGGTCTCTGAAGCTTTAAAAATAGAATTGATCGGCGGCGGACCCTAAAGCGGAAGTCTGGCCAACTAAATCATAGAGTCATAGAGTGCATAGGTGTTTCTTGGGACTTTTTTTAATGACAGTCGCGGCCACAATGCGTCACATAGCCAGCCCGCTGATTCGGACAATCGGAAGATGATTCAGGGTGCGGTCGAGTCTTTTTCACTGACCTGATTATGCTTCAAGAGCCGGAGTCATCGCCCAAACTTGATTCAGTTCTCCATTTTGGGTGAAATTCCAGTTTCAGAGACAGTCTGCTAGAGATTTTCGATTATTTCTCGATTAAATATCGATTTGTTTAGTATTAGATGTTAGTATTCTTATATTTCTATATATTGAAGTACAGCTGTGTTCATTGAAATAGCAGTGCCTACAACCTGCACGTTCAAGAATGGAAAATACTATTATAAACACAAATTTGACACAAAATTTATCTATAACAGCTTAATGTATTTATTTTTAAGTAAATCAAAATTTTTTCCAAGCTACATACTTAAATATTTAAAAAAATATGGCTAATAACAAAAAAATAAGTATACATTATGATGATCATTGAAATAGCAGTGTTAAATTAAAAATAAAACAAAATTCTCAATAGCTTATAAATAACTTAATTATATTAAAGAAAATATTTATTAGTTCCTAATATTTGGTTGTAAACCCCTTATTAGCTATTACAGCCTCACACCGACATGGCATTGAGTCCACCAGATCCTGGCACCGTTTAAGGGGAATCTGGCCCCATGCCTCCTGCACAACTTTCCAAAGCTGCGGTTTAGAAGTCGGAGATTTCTTGGACACATACCGCTTGATGTCCCCCCATAAATTTTCTATGGGATTTAAGTCTGGAGATTGTGCTGGCCAAGGCATTACGTCAATCTTTTCTTTATTGAACCACTCCTTGGCCAATTTGCTGGTGTGCTTTGGATCATTATCCTGTTGGAATGTCCATTTTAATGGAATCTCTTCCTCAGCAAACGGCAGCATAACTTTTTTTAGTATATCTACGTATACTCGTTGATCCATGATTCCCTCTATCATGTGTATGGGACCTACGCCACTATAAGAAAAACATGCCCAAACCAAGATTTTTAGGCCCCCGTGCTTCACGGTTTTAAGCGTATGGTTTGGGTGGTATTCAGTGTTTGGGGCTCGACGAACATACTCTCTAGAGCCTTTTCCTCCAAAAAGCACAAGTTTTGACTCGTCTGTCCACAGGATATTACGCCATTTCGATACTGGCCAGTTCAAGTGGCTTTTGGCAAACTCCAACCTTGCTTTTATATGTCTTTTACCAAGCAATGGAACCTTTCTAGGACTTCGTGCACTCAAATTTTGGTCTAAGAGTGGTCGGCGAATAGTCACATCACTGATCTCCAAGCTCAGGTCCGCTTTTATGTCCCTAGAGGATGCGAAAGGATTCGCTTTGCTGAAGCGCACTATACGGCGGTCCTCTATGATTGTTGTTTTGCGTTTCGCACCGCGTTTTTCTGGCTTGGAATCATGATTTATGGCGTTCGAAACCATCTTGGCGAACATTTTAAAATGTTTTGAATTTCCTTGTAAGTTTTACCCTCCTTTCGTAGCCAAACAATCTTTTCCCTTTCTTCCTTAGAGCAGTGAGGTCCCCTACCCACTAAAATTAAAATTTTTTCAAATTTGTAATGTATTGCCATAAAAATTACAATAATGAACTTAATTAAACTCACTTTTTACAAAATTACAAAATATTTTGTAACTTTTCTGGAAACAAAATCAAAAACTGCTATTTCAGTGAACAGCCAAAAAGTTGTGCACATGGCCAAAATTATCGATAAAACCCAAAAATGGAGATAATCTGGCGGGATTTTTTTTCTTTTCTTATGTCTATATTCCATTCTACTAAAAGAAAGTTCAAGTCATCAACTATCAAAAGGGAATATGGCAAAAAAGAGCTTTATAGTGCTGCTCCTGTCGCACTGCTATTTCTATGAACACAGCTGTATATAGAAGGTATCTCTGTTCAGTTTCAGAGGCAGTCTGACAAAGTTTAGGCCTAAAGTTATCTATTATATCGATAATTTATCGATTAAAAATCTATTTGTTTGGTGTTAGATGCTGTTTAGAATATCAATTGCCCTCCCTCGTCTGGTATTCGCATTTCGCTGCTAATTTGGAGTGTGTTTGTTTTGCTAATCGGAGGTAGCCTTGCTTATCTGGTTAGCCCTGAAGCGGGTTACTTGCCTCACTTGCTGCTTGTGTTTTGGTTTGTGGATTGAGGACGATGGCTTGAGGCTCTCAGGGGCAGAGAGCCTATTGGGCTATTCCTTCCATAAATAGCTATAAACACTGAGATCTGAGATCCCTTGTCACTGACAGCTACTTGGTGTTTTCTCTTTTATTTCCCAACCGGAATAATAACATCTGGAGGCAATCGTGGGGCTTTCGAGTGCTTGGTTTTGTTTGGATTGCTTAGTTTATGTCATCTATCATCTAATTGTTTACACAAAGTGAAGTTTTGTTTTGGTTTCCGCAACGGGAGAAAGCCCAAAGAGCAGTTTCTGCTCGAAACTATCGTTTCCAGTAATGTTTGTTCAAGTGTCTGTGAAACAGAGACTCTGAATTTGGAATTTTGTATATTTTTTGGGTCACAATCGCTGGCTGGCGGAAGTGTGAAGCGAACGAGTGGTGATAGGGAAGTCGGAATAGTTCTTTACAGACGGAATAGTTTGCTGGGGATTTTGAATAAAATATTGATACATATAACCCGACATGAGTGTGTATCTCGATCTATTTAGGTGGTTCGCCTTGGGGGACAGCCTTGTAAGCGCGCGATTTGAATAAAAATGTGTCAGTGGCGGAGGTCGATTGTTACTGCTCGAAATAAAATTAAATTCCAATGCCACTGCAGCTTGCTCCACTGTGCAGGTGGCGGGTTGTCCCTCCTCCCCTCCCAAAAGTTCGTTAAACGCTCTGAACACGAATCATTCCGAAATCCAAGTGCATTGCACTCCTCCACCACACTCTTAACTCATTTGCATGAGAGACCTTTATTTTGAAACACTGTAATAATATTTTAATTTAAAAACCAACCTTTCCAGCGCGTAAGTTTCATTTTGAATTTAGCAAAAATTAAAAACAAAAAGAGTTATTATATTTAAAGTCTGCTTAGCGCAAGAGTCTATTATCGTGAAAAGCACTGAGCGAGCACATAATAGACCATTACTTTGAAGCGCTTTGTTTCTGAAGACTTGCTTTCCGTTCGTAGCGCTCGACAAGAAACCGATCAGATTGTATCTTTTGTGGGCCAGTCCACTGATACACTGCACGAAACTTTGTCGTTGTAGCGATAGAACGAGTATACCATTGTAGAGGGTGTTACTTTGTTTGTATTCTGTTTGCAAATCGTTGAGAGAATTGCATTAAGGTCGTTGAACTGCTAAGCTCTAGCCAGGGTCTCGAAGGACATCTCATCGATCCCTGAGTTCTCCGACCGGTGTGTGCAGCACAAGTAGCAAACAGATTAGTTTTATTTTCGGTGGCGCTTCAGTAGCGCAAGTGTTCTAGCTCCTTTTCGATACACAATCGCGAATCTCAAGGCTGTAGATTGAGAGCATCCGTGAGATACTCGCTGATATCGGAAGTCCGAGATTCGCGTCAAGCTGAAAATAGAATCAAACAATCTTTTGGAAGTCAAGGACTGCGAGAACGAAAGGACGAGCCCCTCTCCTTTCCACTTCTCCTCCTTGCCCGATTCAGGCCTAGTTTTCTTTTGCAATCTCCTCGACACTTTCTCTCCCACTGACTCGCTCAGCGAGAGTTGTCTGCGAAAGTGTCCTTGCACGTTAATTAATTTGCAATTTGCAATTTGCCCCTCCTCCCCCCCAAAAAAAAAAACATAAATTAAATTGAAAAACAGGTACTAGGCCAGCCCTCACAATGTCTGTCCCTGTACGCTACTCTGCTGCCGCCGAATACGCCGCCGACGCCGACGTTGATTGTGAGTTGGAGCAACAGGAGCAAGTGCGATTGCATTTGCAGCTGCAACAGCACGAACAGTACCAGTACGAGCAATACCAGCAGTACCAGTACCAGTACCAACGGGAGCAGGAGGATATCGCCTACTATTGCCAGTTGCAGGCGGCGGCGCGGCAGCAGGAGCAGTTGATGCAGCAGCAGAGGACATCGATGTCGTCGTCGGTTATGCCAGGACTCGCCTTGCCCCAGGACCTAAGCACCACCAACGCCACCACCACTGAATCCGGAATAGAGACAAGCCGCCAAAGCGAAATCATCATGGACGCCAACAGCATCAACGCCATCCTGGTCGATGACGAGCAGCCCTCGACTTCGGCCCAGGCTGCAGCTGCTGCTGCTGCTGCTGCTGCTGGTGGTGCTGCTTCTTCGTCGTCGGTTGGAGCTACCGGTGGTGGTGGGGCTGCTGCAGGTCTAGCTGGGAGCAAGATGTCGTCCAATGGCATCAACCACAATGCAGAGATGCCAGCTGATTGGATGAGGATTGCGGACGAGGGCCGGTATGGGACACCGGGTGCTGCTGGCTTGGAATATCAGAAGTACGATCAACAACAACAACAACAACAACTGGAGGATGAGGAAGCTGGCGCCGTCGGCGGGGCAGGAGCCACCAACACCAACGAGTCCAAGAAACTGGAGGAACTACACGCCCTGACCTCCGATGAGCTGTACGAGACCCTCAAGGAGTACGACGCCCTGCAGGACAAGTACCACACGGTGCTCTTGCTGCCCAAGGAATCAAGGGTGAGTTTTGGGTCAATCTTCCTCTGGTTTAATCTCAAACTTATGTAATTCTGTTACTCCTCTAGCGCGAGGTGACTGCCGGAGGACGCGATGGATCGGCCTACGTGCTGCGCTGCCTGAAGATGTGGTACGAGCTGCCCTCCGACGTCCTGTTCTCGGCCATGAGCCTGGTGGACCGTTTCCTGGACCGCATGGCCGTCAAGCCGAAGCACATGGCCTGCATGAGTGTCGCCTCCTTCCATCTGGCCATCAAGCAGCTGGACCTGAAGCCCATACCCGCCGAGGATCTGGTTACAATATCTCAGGTGGGTCTCCCTATCTTATTAGTTGGGTTATGGACTGGTCTAATATGTATTATTGTAGTGTGGTTGTACCGCTGGCGACTTGGAACGCATGGCCGGCGTGATCGCCAACAAGCTGGGCGTCCAAATGGGACATGCACCGATCACCTCCGTGAGCTACCTGCGCATCTACTACGCCCTCTTCCGCAACCTGGCGAAGGAGATCGGCGGCGACTTCTTCAAGTTCTACCAGCAGCTGATCAAGCTGGAGGAGCTCGAGAACCGTCTGGAGATCCTGCTGTGCGACGTGAAGACCACAGTGATCACCCCATCGACACTGGCCTTGGTGCTCATCTGCCTGCACCTGGACTTCCACATCAAGGAGTCCTACACCCGCGGCAGTCCCGAGCTGAAGCACGTCTTCGAGTACATTCTCTTCCTGCAGCAGTACATGAGGGTAAGTTTTATCCGGCTGGTCTAATTGTATCATAATCTATAGCACCTCTTTTTCACGATCCAGATTCCCGATCGCGTTTTCACCTGCGGCTTCAGCATCGTGTCGGGCATTCTGTCCCACTACAACGGGCAGAACAAGGCGCCCTACAAGCAGCGGCTAGTCTGGAAGCTCTCCAGTCGCACGCTGCGCGTCCTGCGCCCGATCAACCGCTTCTCATCCGACCTGCCCACCATTGAGGAAGGCATCTCCAACGCCCTCGACGATGGCCTCCGTTCAAGGTGAGGAAATGGGCCATTTGTTCGTGAAAGAAATGTGTAATTGGCAGACTGGGGCATTGGGGATTGGGAATTCGGAATTGGTCTTTATTTTTAGTGATATTTTTTGTTTTTGTCGAGAGACCGACGCGTGTATATAATCTCGAATGTAAGCAAATGTGTCGATGACGATCCCAACTTTTTGGCGTAAACAAGTTTCTAGAATATTAGCGATTCCATTATCAGAGCAACAACAACACAATTGTCATGAGACTGGCTGGCTCGGCCACTTTTTCGTTGTGTGTGTGTGTGTGCTTTTTTTTATACCTAGCTATTTGTTTTTTATTTTCGTGGGCTTGTTTTTTGTTGGTTTCTTTTTATTTTTGTCGACAACAATCTTATCGTGGCCAAATACCCGCTAGACGCAAAAACAAAAACACGGACGACTATTGGTGCCTTGGAAAGTGTCGGCGGAATACATAACACCTACATATATACACCTCTCGTATAGACCAGCTGTTGTGCGTCCTTGAATTCTCACATTGAACCCTGAATGCATATTCAATGTCATCGAAGAAATTTTACTTTTTTTCAAGGCTTCTCTCGCCTTTCTTTCCCAAAAATTGTTATCTTATCGCTGATGGTGTTCTGGAAGTTTTTATTTTGGGGGGAACTTAGTCATAAACCTGGGAGTTCAATGCACCGTACTTTGATCGAGTTGCACCTGAGCAAAGGCTTTCTAAATTATCAGCTGATGTTCGCAGTGGGGTGTTGCCTAATTAGCTTTGCGATTAAATAGAGATTGGAAACTTTAACTCCACTTTCTCATTGCAGAACTGAGAGCGTCAGCTCCGAGGAGGAAGAGGACTGGCCAACTTCACCCATTATTCCAATTTTCGAGCAATGTTAGTTCCCAGCGGCAGCCGCCAGCAGCAGAAGCAAGGACAACGGCTGAAAGAGAGAGTCTGGAGCAGCGGCCACCAGGCGCCCGCACGGCACACACCAACTGTATCCACAGTCCCTGGGCCTGGCCACATCAGGCCACCTGGCCACTTCAGGCAAGACACATATCCCCAACGCAGGAAGCAGAATCACCTGGAGGTGACCTGGAGGATCATCGCATGAGTACCAAGACGCAATTGAGTGTGTGTCCAGTGTGTGTGTGTGTCGGGTGTGTGTGTAAATTAGTCGAGTGCTGGCTGGGTTAGTGTGTGTATATTTTGCTAAGGTGCATCATAATTATTTTGGCAGATAGCGCTGGTTCTAACATTTAAGCAAATCTTGAAGTATATGGGTGCGAAGCCGAAGCTCCTTCGCTCGCCCCTTTTTTGATGAAATTGCCAGGAAGTAGCGCCGAGTGTGGCGATCAAGGCATTATTATTTTTTCAATTTATTTGCGGCAGACAAAAAAATACGTGAAAAAAAAAACAAAAGCAAAAAAAAATCCAAAAAAATTTAAAACTAATGCTGCGGACCATCATACAAAAGATTGATGCCGTTCCGGATCATTATTCGAGAGAGATAATACGATTTAAGAATTGCGAGAAGGACCCACTACCGAAATCCGATCATCTGGAATGGGACAGCAATTTTTTGTTGGTTGCGCTTAAAACCGTAAAAAAAAAATTCAAAAAACCACAAAACAAAACAAAAGAAAATCATTTTCAATCAGACCGCTTAAAATTAGTTGTAAACACTTTATGTTCTCCATGTTTGTCCTGCTCTTATCAGTTATGTAAAATCCCCGAATCAATGGACCCAAAAAAACTATAACAAAAAATCATAAAAAGTAAAAAAAAAAGTACAAACTTCTCTATGTTTAGAACGACCTAAAAGATAAGCAGAAAATCAACACAAAAAAAAAAAAAAACAAGGTCAAATCAGATTAATCAGTAATTTTAGCCGCGCTCAAAACAAAAAGAAAAAAATATTAAACAAAAAATCACAGAAAACTAAAGTATAATTCGCCGCCTATATTGACTAAGAACTCTTAACAATAACAATTACATTAAAGATGAATCCACAATATTGTAGTGTGTGTCTAGTAGATTTTTCTCTGAATATCGAATCAGAAAAGCTAAAATAAAATTCAATTTTCCGCCCTATAGCAACACATCCATGCAAAGTAAAAAAAAAGGAAAACCTACCATTACTGTACGATGCTAAGTAAATTTGTTAATATTATTATACACTTCTTTATCAGTCTTTTTTCGAACACGGTGATTTTTTTTTACATTTTACCTTTATCTAATATATACACGAAAGTAATTCTTCTTTTTTGTTAAATAATATTATTTAATTTATTAAAAAACAAATTGTAAAAACCAAACAAAAAATCCATTCTTATGTTCTACTATATAGTAACAAATACCACTTAAAATTTAGTTTAAAATCAACCAGCGAATCAAACCCGCAGCCCGCAATCTAGACAAAAAATATCCGAAAATTCAAATTCTAACTGAAGCGCGGCAATTTTTGAGCTGAAATTATGATGCAACATTTAGCAAGATGTACAGAAGTTAAGAAGAAAGTTTATTAGAGAGAGTGTGAGTGGAGAGCATAAAAAAAACTACCGCAGAGCATAAAAAACAATTTGAAATTTCACAAATTCAGAAATACACTTTTCATTTTTTAAAATTTAACCCGCTGATGAGCCATCGGCATGTGCAAAAACTAAACGAGATCCCCCGGTCTGGGGCTCGAACTCTTGTCTGTAAATTTAAATAAAAATGCGCCCGCCATTGTGCCCGCCACAATGGCAGGCAGACACTTTTCATGAATATTTACAACAAATGCCCGGTTTTTTATTTGACTTGGTGTTTGTGTTGTGTTGTGTACACTCTACATTAGTTGCAGTCCCTCTGGCCAGATGCAGATCAGATCAATCGAGCAGCCTCCAGCAGCGACTCCAGCCAAATGTGAGTACCACGCAGGACCAACCTCCCCAGAAATATTTGTAAATAAAAATAAGGTCGATTTGCTGTAAATATTCTTATCTACTTGATATTAAAACTTTAAATATTGTGCAATAGCTTCTATATAATTTTAGTAAACATTCTTCCCCCGAAAACCGCTTTCAAGCCAGATCAATTTTTGTAATTAAAACCGAAATATTGTAAAAAAAAAACACAGTAGTCGAAGCTGAAGAATAAGAACTAAACTATTTTTAAGCGAGGCAGAGAGACAAATGTGTTCAAGTGATGCGATAGAAACAAAAATTAAGCGAAGAGCGAAATATTTTAAATTAATCGTAACTTTTAGTAAGAGCCAATTGACAAATAAGCTAGAGGTGAAAGCGAAAAACTAAAATCGACAGAGAGGTGGTCTAGAGCTAAGTTTTTTTCTACAAACTGCCACACCCGCCATCCCGTTTGGCGGGATGAGATTTCGAGAGTAATACATTTTGTATTTCATATTTTTAACAACTAGCAAATTTTACATTGTATTTAGCGCGGAGTTAGTTAAATATTTGCTATCACATAACATCAAAAACAGAACGCAAAACAAAAAACAAAATAATGATAAAAAAAAAAGAAAATCTCAATTATTGTATAAAATATCTATAATTTTAGTGTTTATTTTGAAAAATCATTGCCCATCGCGAGAAGTTTGAGCTTAATTTGTGTGACAGGATCGGTTGAGGTTATTTTTTAGCCTTAGGATTAGTTATGGAGCGAAATGAATTCAATTTGTACATTATGAATCACTCATTTTAATTTATTCGAAATTACAACCTGTAATTAGATACTACATTAGGCGTCCAAAATCATTCTTAAGCAAATGGATCATTGTGTAAGGAAGGATGAAACAAGTTGTCTGCAAGCAACTGAAAATCGTGATTTAAATCATTGTACACACATTACAACAAATAAATGGAAAAAAAGTATTATTAAATGGTAAATGGATTCATTTTTATTTTTTTATTGTGGGATTTTATGTTATTATTTACTATAAAAGCTACGTTTTTCAAAGTTATTCAACAGTTTTTTTTTTGTTCTTTAAATTTATTCAAATTACTAAAATGGAAAATGAAAGGAATAGTTAACGACTTTAAATAAAAATATATAATATATATATTTAACGGCTAACTATCTCATTCTGGCGTAATTTTACTCATTTCTGCGCTATCAGTGTGACCATTTTGTATGTAGATATGGTCCCACTTGTGGCTGTAGGCTTTCCGAAATACGTAATCGATATATCGATTAGGAAATCGGTCTTTTTGCCACCACTACCGCACATAACCTCCCTTTTCTAAATAATTTTTGTGCTGTGTACACGTGTTCTCCACAATGGCACCCGTCGAGAAAGCTAAGAAGGTGGCCAAATCGGCCAAAAAGGGCAAGAAGCACCCTCTCAACTCCTACCTGAAGGGCGGAGTCCTGCGTTACTCCAAGTCCCAGGTAAAAATCTGTGAAATTTCGAGGCAAATGTGCCAACTAGCGGTGTGACGCCTTCGGGCCAGAGGCGACAAAAAGCGTGCTTTACAAGAGCTCCTTAATGTGCACTGAAAGAAATGTTGTTGGTTTTTGATGCACTCTCCATTGCTTCCAAGTGGTATCCAAGTGGGAATTTATTTCAAAGGAAATCTGCCAAGTGAACCGTTGTGGTCCTTATGGGTCAAACATTCCTCTAGTAACACGCCTGCTGTGGTTGTCATCACCCTTTTAGAATATTCTATAAATTATATATAATTAGTCCTAATACTATCCTATTATTTCAGATGTACAAGCGTCGCGCTCTGTACCGCTTGAAGGATAAGAAGAGCCCCGTGGTCCAGAAGGTCAAGGTGCCCATCAAGAAGGTGAAGAAGATCGGAGGCCCCAAGAACGGCGGTGAGCGTACCGTTTACCTGAACAAGTCTAAGGCCCAGTACCCGACCAAGACCTTCGTCAAGAAGCGCCCCTCCAAGGCCAACTTCAGCGAGCACAAGCGCAACACCCGCAGGAACCTGAAGCCCGGTACCGTGCTGATCCTGCTGGCTGGTCGTCATCAGGGTAAGCGTGTGGTCCTCCTCAAGGTCCTCGCTTCCGGCCTGCTGCTGGTCACCGGTCCATTCGCCCTCAACTCGTGCCCCCTGCGTCGCGTGTCCCAGCGCTACGTGATCGGCACCTCGTCGAAGGTGGATCTGGGTGCCTACAAGGTGCCCGAGCATCTGAACGACTCCTACTTCCGCCGCCTTAAGGCCAAGAAGGACAAGAAGACCGGCGAGGCCGATATCTTCGCGGCCAAGAAGGAGCGTTTCGTGCCCAACGAGCAGCGCAAGAAGGACCAGAAGGAGGTCGATTCCGCCCTGCTGAAGGCCATCAAGGCCCATCCCGAGGGCAAGTTCTTCGCCAAATACCTGAAGAACATGTTCGCCCTGCACTCCTCCCAATACCCCCACCGCATGCGCTTCTGAGCGGTTTTGGGTTCAACTTCAGTTTAAGGATTTTTCTAAAAACAACAAACACTGTACAAGCGCGATTGCTGGTTAGACAAACAAGATTTGTAAAATAAACCTTACAAAACGGAAAACTTTAAAGGACCTGTCTTGCGGATTTCTCTTGAATGGATTCGACTAATGTCGATCCAATGGTATTCATAGCATTTAAGTAGTTTCTTGACGGGCTGATGGCTGATTTTAACTCTGAAATAGATGGAAGAAATTATTGTTTATGAAACGAATCGAGACGGACACCTTTTCCTATCAAGCAGTTATTAGGTCGTATATTTACTCGGAAACATCCTATTCTGAAGTGAAATACCTTAAAAAATATTTATAAATTGATTTCAATTCAACGCTTATCAAATCACAGCTTTATTTGTTGATTTTTAGATAAATATTGATTGTTGCTTACTTTAAATGAGTTCCAAGAACGGATCTAAGGAATATACACTATCGAAACGAGACAGATATGAAGCAGTTTGTAGGTCCTAGTGACCGGTACTTTACTTTTAAACGGATCAAAACCTGGCGCCTATATCTGGCAAATATCTGATTCTCTTTTTGGGAATATGTACCTTTAAAGATTCCTTAAGAAAATCCTCTTTTGAATGAAAAAATTAAAAAATATTTGTATTTCTTTCGAGACTTTAGTTGGAGCCAAAAATTTGGAAAGGTGCTATTAAATGACAGGGTATTTTTACACAAAGGCTTATAACAGAGTATGCACTAACATATACTAGGTAGCCAAAGGACTTAAGTCACTTTCGCAGTAGTCTCTTTGGGCTTCTCGTTGGGATTGGGGTACTCTGGCTGAAGATCGAGAGCGCTCAGAAGTTTTCTCCGGCCGTGGACGTACCAGAGCATCTCGCGATAGGTTCGTGGCAGGACCTCATCCAGCACCCTGTCAGCCTTGTATGTTAGATAGAATACATTCGTTGTCTGGACTTTTCCAGTCACATCCCAGATCTGCGCCACGGTCATCAGCTGGAGGTAGTTCTGGGCCGTGTACACGACATGAGCCGTCATTTGGAGGAATGTGTTCACTTCCACAGCCTGCATGAAACTGATGTCCGAGATGCACTCGAGGAGAGGCCGTCCTCCCTGATATAAGCTGGCCTGAATGAAGGAGATCTCGACCGCCTGGCGCATCAGATAGCCACCAAAAATGGTGTTCTGGGCATTCCTGTTTTCTGGGAACGGCGCAATCATTGTCGACTGCATGGAGTCTTCCATCCATCGGCATCGAGCCGGCAGCTCCCGCCTATTAAGATCCATGCCATTCGGTGGTGTAGTCCGCCGAAGAATCTCGTACATTATGGTCTGTTCGTGCTCCCTCGGCGGGGAATTGAACACAGACTCTTTGATCTGATTGCGTCGCGCTTTTTGCCTCTTATCCGCCTCCTCCCATACTTGCTTCTCGATGTCGTCGCCAGGCTTGAGAGGATTAATAGGCGCCGGGCCGGTATTCGTTGCATTTCGGGCAACCATCAGAAAAATGGCCTTGGTCATGTCGATATACTCGTCATGAGCCTTCTGGCGCACATAGATTGTGATTTCCATGGAGCTGGTACCTGTCCACGTTATATTTCCACTCAATTGAATGTCGTGGTCTACTTTCAGTCGGTCCACGTTCCAGAACTCCACCTTGTCCACGAGCAATGTGACAAATGTATATGGCAGGGCGACCCCCTCAGGGTGGTTCGGCAATTTCACGTGTCGGTGGCACATCCAAACAGCAAACATGTCCAGCTCCTCCATGATGCGACCCAATCTAACCCTTCCGAGGTGGTTCACATACCGCTCCCTTGTTTGTAGGTCCACGCCCAGTGGTATGGTAGCAGTCGAGTGCGAGTCCAACATGGTCCTGGGCTCCAAATCCTCCCTCTTCGGTTGATACTTCAGAAGATGGTCCCTAGATTTTGGTATGATATGATAGCCAAGGTCCACCCCAGACTGCTCGCGAATAGTACGAACAACTGGAAATTCATGATTTGAGTATCTGGGCATCCAAGGATGACTCACTACCGACTTACCGTCATCCATAGTCCCAGAGTTGTGATCCGAGGTAACTACTGGTCCCGAATTGTAGCCCCGCCAGGTACACGTCTGCTGGCACGCGGACCAGCTCAATAGAGTGTTCATCGCCGTGCACCCCCGGCTCCTGGCTACCATTGCTCCCAGTCCACGTGCCATCAGACGCTGCATCTTTCCGAGCTAGTTTTGGTAGATGGAGCTAAGCCTATTACTCGATTTGTCGGAGAGAAAAGTGTGAGGTTCGTATGTAAAATGGATGTAATACGTAATACAGCACAGTGGGGTCGGACCTGCATCAAGTGTTGGCACTTGGACTGCACTCGAGAGAGTGGCACTAGCCATCGAAAACAGAACAGCGCGAGAGCCAGTCCATCTAAATCACCTGTTTAGGCGGCTAGAAATCTCTAGTTCTCTCCTCTATCTGTTCGCAATCTAATCTCTTCTGTCTGAGGCGGTCGGCACGATGGGCAGTGCCTTAAGGGTGGAAAACTTTCGAGAAAAGCGGTTAAAATACGTAAAACTCAATGGAAAATAACCCATTATAAGTGCATTTACATTTTCACAAAAATTTTGCCAAATCAATACTGCTTATTCTGGATCTCCCTGAAGGATAAATCAAAGAAAGAAACATATATCTTGTTTCATTTTTTCAAAATGACAAATAATAAGTAAACCAAATCTAAAACGATACAAATTAAACAAAAAGAAATTAATTTTAAAAACACAATAGAGTTTTTAAAAACTTTTTTTTCAGAATTTGTCTTTTTTTAATTTTTAACATGACAAATTGCAAGACAATCGGGCTTATTTGTATAAGCTTTTTTAATAGTTTTCTGTAGGTCTTCAACACTTTCAAAGGTTTTTTTTTTAAATCACTGCTCAAAAACTACTCTAGCGATTGTATTAAATATTCGGTACATCGGTATGTATATAAAATTTTAAAAACCTAGCCACCTCTAGTTTTTTTTTTTAACTTTCAAATTTATTAGTTTTTATCATAAACCATTTTTTCAACTTTAAAGTGCTCCCAAAAATAGACAAATTGTAATTTTTCAAAACCCTCCCAGCGTTACCTGGGTCTGTCGATTATCAAGCTATATAATTTTGTTTTTCAATTGCTGATGATACATCATCGAGTTACGATGTATTTTGTATTTTTAGGCCCTTCAGAAAAATAGTTTCCATTTTCGTATTTGTTTATATTTCTAAATCAAATTGCACAAAATTCTTTTAATATCGTTCCTTTATATTCATTTTATTTCAATAAATATATGGTTATAGTTGCAACACGAAAAATATTACGGAAATTAGTCGTTTTTGGCACGAACTAGATAGGGTTCCTTAAGAAATATATAAGTGTGTATTAGGGTTTTAGTAACAATTAAGTATACAAATTTAGACACACGCATGCAGACGTACAGAATAGGTAGTTTTATTAATCTCTCATCGAAGCTTTAAACAACAGTTAGAATCATTGGCCATTTAAGTTAGTTTTAGTTTTAATCTTCATTTGTTATAGTTGAAATATCTATAAAAGTATCTGACACACGAGTTCAGAAAACTGGTAATATCATTATCATATAGCCTCGTATTAAACGCATTTTATTTCATTTATTGGGGAGCTCTGCAGGCCTCGAACTTGCGGCGACCCTGGATGTACCACATGGTCTCGTGGTAGGAACGTGGCAGAACCTCAGTGACATCCTCATTGCAGGAGAAGGTGTAGTAGAAGGTGTTGGTCGTCACCTGGCTGTCCGTATGGGGGTCCAGAACATCAGCCACGGTCATTATTTGGACATAGTTTTTCTTGGTGTACACCACGTAGGCTGTCATCTTGATGAAACTGTCCACGCTCACCGGCTTCTCGAAACTAATGTCCGAGATATGCTCTAGTTTGGGACGGGATTTGCAGTAGAGGAATGCAGCTGCCCAGCTTATCTCCAGGGCGCTGCGCATTAAAAAGCCGCCAAACACTCGATTGTGGTGATTCCTGTGCTCCGGAAATGAAGGAATGGTGCTCATCTGAAAGGAGTTCGCCATCCATCGGCAGTTGGGTGGCAGGATGCGCTTGTTGAGCTGCAAAGTGTTGGCTGGCGTGGTCCTCTGGTACAGTTCGTACATCAGAGTTTGTTCCGGGTCGTTGGGCTCGACTTTGAAAATTGATTGAGCCATAAGTGTCTGCCGCCGTTTCTTCCTGTCTGCTCCGCCCGCCAGGATCTCTTTCTCCTCCTCATTGGCTGGATTAATGGGATTCACTGGCGCCGCCGAGGTATTGGTGGCATTCCTGGCGGCCATCAAAAACAAAGCTCGGGTTAGTTTTTCGTACTTTCCGCCAACAATCTGCTCCAGCCAGACCACCACCTCGATGGAGCTCGTGCCAACCCACGAGACATGGCCAGATAGCCGAATGTCTTTTGTGCCATCGGCAAGGACGTTTGTGAAATCAATACGGTCTACTAGAATCGTCACAAAGGTGTAGGGCAGATGTACACCCTCCGGCAGATTGGGCAGCTTCAAATGCTTGTGACAGCACCAAGCTGGAGATCATTTTTGTAAAATATAATATAGATATACATAGGTTAATAGATTTAAAAGCTCACCAGCGAAAAGATCCATATCCTCGAGGAGCCTTCCCATGCGTACATTTCCCTGGTAGCTGACATACTTGTCCTGCAGCGTCGGATCCGTACTCAAGGGAATAGTTGCCGAGGTAAATGAATCCAGCATGGCTCGTGGCGGCAAGTCCTCCAGCTTGGGTTGGTATTTTAAAAGATGCTCCCTGGATTTGGGCTGAGGGTTGTAGCCAGGTTCTAGTCCCAGGCGCTTCATCATGCCCTGTTTGACTGCATATGGTTTTCAATAGATGATTACAGATATTTAAAGGACTACTCCTAAAACCCACCTTCGGCCATTGTTCCAGATTCATTGGCCACCGTCGATCGATGAATATGAATAGCAGGTGAATAGTGGCGCCTGATTAATATGTACATACATATGTACATACATACATTCATATGCAACTCAATGTTACTCTCAAATCTAAGGTCTCACGGGAAAGTCACTCACCTAGAGGTTATCCAGGCGTTGGGCGCCTGTTTACCGGACACCTTCATGAGGTTTCTGCCTTGCATGAAGCTCCAGCATTTTTCCGCTACCCCAAGTGACCGCAACATTATTTTTTTGTTAATATTCTAAGTACTTTAAAGTTTTGCGTCCGCAACTTGTGTATTACTGAAGTTGAGTCAGCTGGGCGAAGAAACAGCTGATTGGCACAGTGGGCTAAATCAGTTAAGGCTTTTATCAAATATATGCATGACTAGTTTTGATTACGCTAAAAATTGCTCTTTAAAAATTTCGTCGTATTTTTGTTAGGGTAATTGAGTATGTTCATCCCACTGTCCTTTGTTAGCATTGGGTATTAATGACGTCATCGAGCTGCACTGTTAGTGGGGTGTACCAACTTGAGATAACAGGTATGTCCTAGTCATAAAACATTAATCGCTTTTATTCCATTTCGGAGGCAAAGATTTCACGAAAATACAAATTGTATTAAGGGCTTGCTAAAATATTAAAATTTATATTTTAATTTATTTTGAGAATTTATTTCATGAAATATCTAAATCATTTAGGGCTATAAAAAATATAAATTCCATGCAAGTATTTTTTGTTAGGGTAATTTGAGTACATCCCACTGTGCCCTGGTAGCATTGTGTATTAATGACGTCATCGAGTTTTTGGGATGAACTGTTAGTGGGGTAACTTGAGATAACGGGAATGAGGCGCTAATCATTTAACATTAATCGCAATTCAATTTTGGAGGCAGAGCTTACACTAAAATACAAACTTTATTAAGTTTTTGCTAAAATATAAATATCCATATTTATATAATTCAAATTTTAAGTTTTTTTAGACTTTATTTTAGATTTCAATATTCTTCTGTACAATATTTACAAAATAACTTTTTTATTTAAAGATTTAATTCCTTAAGCGCAAAGTTCAAAACTACTGGAAGCAGGCCAGCATCTTCCAGGTTTAGGATCTGCTGACGTAGGTTTTCGACGGGTCGGGAGAGTATTTTCTGAAAAACATATTTTTAATAAAAATAATAAATTTATAATATATCTTCTCTCACTTTTCGAATTTCCTGTCTCTGTTCGGCGCTCTGGCAAAAACTAAGCAGCGCCGCTGCCATGTGCGGCCGCTGGATGAGGACACAGTGTTCTGCGAACTGTACCAAATTGAGAGCATGCACCACCGGACACCCTTGCAGACGGAGCAGAGTCTTGTGCAGCTGCTCCTCCTGTTCGAAAGAGCGCGTTTGGACGGCATTCGTTAGAGGATGGCACAGCACATAGTCCCAGGCTAGGGCCAGTCCATCCAAATGCAGCATAGTTGGCCGACAACTTAGAACATCCAACAAGGCGTTTAGTTCGTCCACCATGTGGAACATGACCATTCGCTTGAGAATGCCGTTCCAGATTTTGGGTAAATTAATGTCGAAGCCAAGGCAAATGTTGGCCATCACCTCCAAGGACAAGGGATTCTGGGCATTGCGCTGCCAGATCATTTTGAGGATCTCGATCTTGTCGCAATGGTCGTCGGAGAACTTCTCCAGATTCGACTTGTATCCGAGAGCCTTGAGGCCGTGCACGCACTTAATGCCAATAAACTGCCGCTGGCTAATGGTGTTAGTGAAGGAATTGCTGCCGTCGTTCAGTTTCGAGTAGCACTCGTACATCTGCAGCTGGGTGGAGGTGTTCACAGATCTGGGAATAATATAAATAATTAATTGACTCCACCGGCTAGGAAAGCTTGTAGTTTTCTTACCCTCCCTTGAAGATTAAACCCACAAGGAACTTGACCGCCTCGGCCTTTGGCCAACTATCGAGGATGTAGAAAGCTCTTCTAACATTCTCGCTGGCATCCTGGCTACTTATTGTGTCGCCACCGTTTGCCTGCTCAGTCCAATGCTGTTCCTCCATTAGGGTTTCTTCAAGCATGGTGCTATCGGCAGTCTCCATTGTCACCGAAAGCCATTTTTGCAGCAGTCTGTACTGGATGGTGTCCAAACACAGATCGTGCAGCTTGGCGATTTCCTTGACCAGAGCGTTTATGTCCACTTTGCTGGACGTCAAAATCAGGTCATGATGGTACAAGCTGTAAATGAGCTCAATGGGGTTCTCAATCAGGCACATCAGCTTCTCGTCCGTTAGACCGTAAATGTTGAGCAGGTGCTGAGTTTTCTGAATGGGGTACCGGCGCTTCACTTTCGCCACCTGTTCCTGGCACTTGGCGTCAGTGATCAGTTCGCCCTTCTCTTTAACGAACTTCCAGCACTCGTAGTGGGCCTCCACTTGGTCGGCGCCATCCCGGGCATAGTTTGCAACGAAATACAAAATCAAGAAGGCCTTGTTGGGGTTTCGTACCATCTCCACCAAGCGCAGGATCGACTTGAGGAAGGCGTTGTTGGTGGGGTGCAGGCTCCATGTCTCAGGCTCGCTCTTTGACTTGTACTCTATGGAGTTCTTTACCGCCGACATGCAGAAGTAGTCGCAGTTCTGCGAACTGTCCTTGGAACCCTTCAGTGCCGTGTACATCTGGATTAGTGGAAACCAACTTTGGCAGTTGTCCACATTCAGTTCGCTGTCTGAACGATTGAAATTGAATGAGATTTTTAATTAAAAAACATTTTAAGAATTCACTTACCGAGAATGTCCTTCAGAGGTTGTTCCACAATAGCCTTAAAGGGCAAACGATAACGCGCGATCTTGGGCAGTACACCGTTTTCCTTCTGCGATTTAAGCCACATGTCCGTCTCCATCTGACCTGGACGACTGCGTCGCCTGCTGATCATTTTGTGACGCAGAAAGTGCAGTATGTTCGTCCAGATCTCCATTTCCTTGGGAGCCGCATCAAAGTACATCAGGATATTAACCACACACATGTACAGCTCATAAAAGTAGATGTTTATCTGAATATGGAAGCGAAAACTTGAATATTCGTCTCATTTGAATAATTGTATTAAAACGAACTAACCTCTTCTATAAACAGCTTCAGCTTGGATGTCAGAAGCTCCACATTTTTAATCTCGTTAATGTACGTCTGGCACATCTCTCGCATTTCCTGAGCGCTGCTCAAGACGACCAGCTCCTCATCGCCAAAGGTATCGCGCTTGACATCGAAACGCAGCTCCTGGGAACTCAGGATACTAAGTACCTGAGTAACAAGAATGCGTTGGTAATCGAGGCCAAAGTCCTTGCTCATTCGCTCCAAGAGCTGTACATTGAGTTTCTTGTTGTGGAACTGCTTAAGCAGGTCCTCTATATTGTCCATGTCTGCGTTGAATTTCCCCTTTATAGTGGGATCTTGCTGGCAAAACTCCAAATAATAGTAGAGTTTGAGGCGTCTTGAAAAATATCAAAAAAAAAATATATGAAAAATGTTGCAAGTTTATGAAACACTGAACCCACTTGGAACGTAGCAGTTGTACGTTTTCCATGTCCTCGGTGTGTTCGCTGTACATGGCCGACAAAGTCAAGAAGTTTATCTTTTGCAGGTCCGTCTTCACCTCCGTGGAGAGCTTCTCGAGCAGCGCTACCGCCTCTCTGTCGGACACCAGCATGGCGAAGAGCTCAATAAAATTGACATCCTTGTTGCTCATGGCATTTCGCAGTATGCGACGTAGTTGCAGCGTAATGAAGCCTTCGTTTATGATTCGTTTCTTGCGGCAGTTGTACTTTTGGTACTCCAGCAAGTACTGCGACATCACATACCACACGTCGTGCTCCTTGTACTTGGTGAGGTACTCCAATGACACGAAAAAGTCGGCCCGGGCGTTCTCCACATCAGAGATAATGTTCTCCGCCAAAGCTCGCCGCAACTGCATCAGCAACGAGTTGATCGGTTCCGCCTCGATCACCATTAGCAGCAGGGTACGGGCCAGAAACTTCACAATTGGCAACTGGCCGCTAATGTTTTTCTATCCAAATCGAAAAATCAGCATTTAGTTTCCTTATTTATGTACCAATTAGTAGTCACCTTCAGCTGTTTTTGATGGACGGGCTGCACTTCAACGTCATCGAACATGGACACCGAATAGCGCTTCTTTGAAGCTGTCGGCTGGACAGGCTTAACATCAATGCTGTCGTTCAGGGCACTGGAGAAGTTTATGGTAGTTTCCCCCAGAGCCACTGCAGTGCCATCAAGGGAGCGGCAGATGTGTTCGTTCACGTCCTTCTCCTTTCCGTCGTAGTGCTGCTTGATGGCATCCACCGAATAGTGGATAATTGCCACGCGAATGTACGTGATGAGCTCCACAAGATCGCGGCGACGACTCTGCTCGTGGAGCAGAGCGGAGGTTAGCAGATCGTAGGCCAGTGGAAAGCTCAAAGGGTCATTCTCAGATATTAGTTGCATCGATGATGGACTTTCTACAATAAAATGTTGAAAATATTGTACATTATTTTAAAGATAATAAATATGATCTATTACGAACCGTGAGTACTGCCTCTGGCACAGCCGATTTGCTGAACCAGCAGCTCCACGGCTAGATTGATAAAGTCACGGACATTGGATGGCGAACAGTCGATGAACTGCACCACGTGGTAAGCCAGGGCGCAACTAAGGGGCAGACATCCAATCCGTTCGCAAATACGATGCAAGCCAAAAACAGGAGACAGATTGAGGGCCGTGCAGAGCTCGCGATTCTGGCTGGCGATAAATGAAGAGACGTTTAAAGTCGCTTGCGCTCGTTCAATAATGCGTTCGATGGCTTCGTCCAGGAGCTCGTGACGCCTCTTCAGAGACACCAGCTCACTGCTGCATCTAAGCTTGATGTCGAAATTGTGTCGCAGTTGAAAGCAATGCTTGATCATCAGGTAGCGTCGCTCATAGACAGAAGCGGCGTGGGGCAGGAACAGCTTGAAGAGCTCTAGGACATTCTGGTACTCTTGCTTCTTGGCATCATTAACGAAAGAAACGGATGAGCTGCTCTCAAGGATACTTGCAATGAGTTCAACTACATCCGCACACTCCTTGGAATTCTTACTGCCACCAGCTATAGATTTGAAAAACTCGTAGGCGGATTCGATTTGTCCCCGCCTTGCCATCTGGTAGCAGCAGTTAAAATTAGCACTCATCGCGATGTGCGGCGCCGCTTTAGTCAGCGTGCGGATGTCCTCCAACATGTCCGGGAAGTTCATCTTGACGATGCGCATCATGAACTTCTCCAGGTTAATATCGGCAGAACTATCCGCTGACCAGCCGTACTTCACCTTCATGATCTTGATCACTTGGATCTCATACTCGGCGTTGATCTTCATCGCCACCGGGTGGGTCGAGTTCCGTAGCCGGATCAGTGGCGCCAGGGTCTCTGGCCATGGAACAGGTGCATTCTGCAGTACGGAAAGTGCGCACTCGAGCCGACTGTCTTCGTTGTGGAGGAGATCGATACAAGCCATCGCTCGCTCCAGCCAATTGGTGGACGACTGGCGGCTGGCCACCAACTGGCCTATATACTGCTTGATGACTTCCAGCGGCTGCCGGCCCTTCTCCTGAAATATGGGATACATGAAGTTCTCCACCAGGTGCCTTAGCTTGTCCAATTGGACGTGCTGCAGAATGCTCAGTGCCGTGGCGTCGAGCGTGTCCTGCATATAGTTGTCCAGCGTGAAGCCCATGTTATAATTGGTTTTCAGCACAGATAGATCTTGCAAGGCGTTCACCAACTCTCGAAGTTTTCCCACGTTGTGCTCCTGTTGGCGACCCACATCCCTTTGAAACAAAGATTAGTATTTCGGATTAAACAGGGCTATATGTAGGTGTAGGTGTAGCACTCACGAGTATGTGAATCGGATTTCCTCGAAAATTTCCAGAATCTTGGTGGAAAACTCCAAACCAATGTCCGGCCAGTGGGGACTATACTGAAGTTTTCGTGTCATGTCTATGCTCCAGTTCGTAATAAAGGGCATGATACTGGGATGGGTGTTGCTGACCAAAGGGGTGAACTGCCGCAGCCACTGCACCATGTTGAAGGGCTTTGTGTTCCCTGGAATGTATCCCAGTAGCATGCGAAGATCATTTTCGCTTACCAAAGGAAGTATGCTACTCGAGTGCCGCTTCCAGATCAGACAGGCCGTTGGCATATCTGTGTTGAACAGGGACTTGACCATGCGAATCAGATTATTGTCGTAAATGAACTTCTGCCAGTCCGTGTTGCACTCGTAAGGATCGATTATGGCGAGGGTTTTGAGTCGGTGCAGCTGCTCGTCTATTTGCAACATATCCTGCTCGTCGTCCTGAATGGAAAGTATTATTATTGGTTTCCAATAACATCAAGGGACTATTTCCCACAAAAATGTACCTCAAAACTCAAACGCTTTTGTATTTCCCGGAGGTAACGTTCCAAAATTTTACGAGAACTCAAGTTTATCATGCGATGGTTTTTGAAAAAGGATTTATTCTCGATCTTCGCCATTAAGTTCAGTAAGCTTTGGAACTTTTTATCCACATCGGACGGTTCCAATTGCTGATGTGAATTGCACATCTCAACCAGAATGCGTTTCGCGTTGGCCTCGTAGATGGGCTGCAGGCACAGCTCGAATTGCAAGCCGAATTCCTGTAGGATATTCAGAAAAAGTATGTATTTATTTCAAGTGGAAGTGCGTTCTTGTTACCTCTGCTTCCTCCAGACGACCTTTCGCTATAAGCTTCTTAAATCGATCACTTGGGTCCGTTTCAGACACCAGCATCATGTGAACCATTGAGGGTATTTTATTTTGATTGAGCTCATGGGCAGCCAAATAATACAAATTGACCGCGCACTTGGGCTGATGAACTAACCAAGCATGCTTGGGCACATCCACTTCATTTTTGCACTTTAGAGCTGAAAAACATACAGATATTATAAAATCAATGGGAAATGTTTAGAAATATATCTTACATGGATACTCCACAATTTTAATGTACCGGCTCTCCTCCGTTGCCTTTGTGAGAAGTAGCAATTCTATGTTCTCCTCACTACACTCCACTACCAGAACATCCTCGATAAGAAGCCCCTGATTTTCCAAGGAGTGCGGCACATGGAACGTTCGTGTGAACGGACATATTTCCAATAGATGCCCAGAGCTGGTAAGAGCAATTCTGCGGCAAAAGATGCAAAATATACAAAATAAGTAACAAATTATTTCGATAAACCTACATGTAGTGGTCTAGGTTAAAGATCTGTTTGACGCTGCCCAAGTGCGCAGGCAGAACGATACGGGTAACATCGTTGGACGAGGTCTTGAAGTTCAATGTATTTTGGTCACCGAAGATCACAAGGGCATGATTTACTCCGTGGTCCTCCGGATTGTTTTGGGCACTTATATGGACTGCCGACATTTGAAAGAGCAGCACAGCACAGTCGACGTTGGCCAGGGGTCTGCCCTTCGAAATTCTTCGAACAGTGACATCATCTAGGATGGCCTTTTCGCAGGCAATGGTTTCGTTTTCGTTTACCGTGACATTGGCCACAGATTCTAGAGAGGCCTCATCAATGTCGCTTAGACTAAAGGAGTGTAAAACAAAGTTGACTCTAAAATTATCCACAGATTGCTAATTCGAACCAACCTGTAGATGCTGCCATTTCTGCAGGTAAAGTAGAACCTATGGTCCAGTTGATGAATGCTCCGAAAAGCACCGCCTGAAAGAGTCACATCGTCCAGATTGATGCACACGCTGAACAGCAGCAGGCCCTTGATGTACACTCCGTGGACCTCGCCGTCACTGAGGCCGCAAATAATAAGATTTCCGCTGGCGGACATGGCAATCGCCTCGATCGTCGCCCCAAAGCTAAGGCAACTGCACTTGGCCACCAGCTCGTCTTCGAGCAACAACAGGGTTTTGTCGATGGCTATCGCCATTTTGCCGCATTGCACAGAGGCCTTGACATCAGGATAAGTCTCCACCTAATAGGCAGCTCCAATTATTAATATTATATATACAATTGTAAGTGTTTTTATTTTATAAATAGTCTACATGCCTCCTCGTCGCTGCTGATTTGGAAAAGTGACCGCGAAGAGAACACGTTGGAGATGGTCTCGTCCTCCAGCGCGGATGCTTCAAAGTTACTCCACATAGTAACAAACTTGTATTCCTTTGTTTGCCAAAAATTCGCAAAGTTTCAAACAGCCACCGCCAAACAACCTAGCGTCATTGCCTTCTGGAGATGGGCGCCGAGCGAAGCCATTCAGGTCATCGCCTATCGATCCGCAGAAACTGTTATTCAAAGTAACGGAAATATCTTATACTATTTTTTAAAAATTCTTACTGAATTGGAGGGATTTAAAATTAAATAGTTAGTTAGTTATATTTAAGTTTTATCTATTCCTAAAATTGCAAAGTTTGTATAGAAATTTAATTTCGATTCAATTTCGAATTTTCGCCGCCCCTCTGGCCACACTGCGGCCTGCTGGAATTCCGGCGTTTTGCTTCTTCCTCGTACACGGTTACACTAGCGGACTTGCCATGAAAATTATTTATATTTCGCTTCTCCGCACACGCAAAAATTTGGCAAAATAAACAAAGGTTATTGTGCGGCAGCTAAATAACGGATTAGTGCACCGCCCGCCGGGATTCGATCGTGTGCATAGAGGAGAATCGCGCGTGGTCACCCTATCCTCGGCCCGCTCATTAAAAGTTGATGCTGCACCAGCACCAGCACCAGAAGCAGCAGCAGCAGCGGCCATCAACAGAAAGAAAACCGACTTGCAGCCAACTAAAAGCGGGAAACAGATTTCTGCAGTGAAAAACGCTGGCAAATCAAATGGAATGAATGCCAAATACATAAATAAATAAATGCAACAACCGAGCAGTGCATTGCAATTAAGGGAAAACGCAGCGATTTACTACCGCGGTGGTGCGAAAAGGACATAAAATCGCTGGAAAGAAGAAGAGTACGAGTGTGCCAGAAAGTTTTCGAAGCAAATAAATTAATGCAAGATTTGGCAATAATCGGTGATAGTGAGTTTGGAAGTTATAGAACAAAAAAGTGAGGGCAATATTTATTTGTTGCAAACAAGCGGCGGCAGGTGCTTGGCGCTTTTAAAACGAGACAACACGACGCTCAGCGCTGAGTGGCCATCGTAGAGTTGCCAGCCCGAAAAGTGGTGGGGTTGCCATCCATAGTGCGGAAAGTGTTTACTAGATTTCGCAAACGAGGCTTCGCTAAAAAGTAACATTTTGGATCAATATTGAACGGAATAGCCGCGGGTTCGTATAATGCTGGGCATTGAGAAGGTCGTAGTTTTATTTAAATCATATTTTGCCAGCAGGTATCTTGTCTTGGTCCCGAAACAACTTCTGAACTAAGATTGTTTACAGCTAGTCCACGGATGAGAAGCTCCTTCGACGCGGAAACCATGGTCAGGATATGAAAAGGTAAATTACTTGTTTTGGCCGAAGAAAATATGTGTTTAATAATATTTCTGCATTTTCACAGTTTCCCAAGGGTTTGACGGTAGCGGGTGACGCCGTAATCGAAAGTGTTTCACAGAAGACTCGAGAGTCTTCTAATTTCGAACATTTATTGGTCAGGAGATGATTGGGTGAGTTTGTGTGGCTTCATTGGAAGTGGTTCAGCGACTCATTCAGAGACATTTTTTAGCTCTCCTAGACTTTCAACGCTTTGGCCGACGCAAGCCGCGCCAAGTGGGTAACCGGAACACATCGAAAAACCACCGAATTTTCATACCAGATAGAAGTCTGCAGAGGTTCCCTGAAAACCCTGAATTGATTCTGTCTTCGAGGAGACGCAACCCACCCTCTTCACCAGCGTCGAGATCTCCAACGTGGGATTGGCGACGCCGCTCATAAAAGAATTTCTTGCGCCCCGTAGTTAAAGAAAAAGCTGCCACCATTCGGAAGAAAAATACCTCGAATATGACCCATAATCTCGGTATGGCGCCATATCGTTTGCCGGGTCCAGCGGGTGGACTGTGTCCGCCCGACTTCAAACCGCCGCCGCCGTCGGATATCATCTCGGCGCCGAGTAATCCGAAAAAGCGGCGGAAAACTTCTAATGCCAACAATGCGGCAGCAGCAGCGGCTGCGGCGGCGGCTGCAGCAGCTGCTGCCAACTCAATGCAGCAGCAACAAGCGCCGCCGACGCCGCAAGATCTGCTGCCACCTCCACCAATGGGTGGCTTCGGAGATACCATCATTGCCTCAAACCCCTTCGACGACAGCCCCCAGGTCTCGGCCATGTCCAGCTCGGCGGCGGCGGCGATGGCTGCCATGGGCCAGATGGGTGGTGGTCCCGGCGGTGGACCAGGAGGCCATTTTGGAGGTGGCGGCGGGCATCCGCACTGGGAGGATCGGATGGGCATGGGTGGAGCACCACCGCCGCCGCCGCACATGCACCCGCACATGCATCCCCATCATCCAGGTGGTCCAATGGGTCATCCCCACGGTCCCCATCCGCACATGGGAGGGCCTCCGCCAATGCGAGGAATGAGTCCGATGCATCCGCATCAGATGGGCCCCGGGCCCGGTGTGGGTCTGCCGCCGCATATGAATCACGGAAGACCGGGACCGGGAGGTCCGGGAGGCCCTGTACCAATGGGTAGTCCGATGGGCGGAATGGCCGGTATGGGCGGAATGAGCCCAATGGGAGGAATGGGTGGACCCAGCATATCACCCCACCACATGGGCATGGGTGGCCTGTCGCCCATGGGCGGTGGACCCAACGGCCCCAATCCACGCGCAATGCAAGGATCTCCAATGGGAGGTGTGCCTGGCCAGAACTCGCCTATGAACTCGCTACCCATGGGTTCGCCGATGGGTAACCCAATTGGAAGCCCGCTAGGACCTCCTTCCGGCCCAGGTCCGGGGCCTGGACCCGGACCCGGACCCGGACCCAATCCCGGAGCTCAACAACAGCAACAGCAACAACCTCCGCAGCCACCGATGAACAATGGACAGATGGGTCCGCCGCCACTGCATAGTCCGTTGGGCAACGGTCCCACGGGTCACGGGAGTCACATGCCCGGCGGACCTGGTCCCGGGCCTGGACCTGGGCCTGGTGGCGTCGTGGGACCTGGTGGCATATCCCCCGCGCAAAATACTCCTGGGAATAATATGCTTGGCGGTAACAACCCGGGTGGTAATAACAACGGAAGCAATAACAATGGCAACATCAACAATCAAATTCCTCACCTCTCGCCGGTAGCCGGACGACTGCAACCTAACGGACCCTCTGCCGGCGTGGCATCCTCATCCGCATCTTCGGTTCCCTCGCCCGCCACTGGACCAACGCCTTCGCTCACGCCCACATCGACGGCCACGTCGATGTCCACGTCAGTGCCTACATCCTCGCCAGCACCGCCTGCCATGTCACCGCACCATTCGCTGAATAGTGCCGGCCCCAGTCCAGGAATGCCAAATGCCGGACCTAGCCCACTTCAATCGCCGGCGGGTTCCATTGGTCCGAATGGTCCCAATAATAGTAGTAACAATAATAACGGACCCATGATGAATCCGAACGCAGTTCCTATACATCAGCAACAACAGCATATGGGTGGACCACCTGGTCAAGGTCCCGGTCCCGGTCCTGGTCCGGGGCCCGGCATAGGAATGAACCAGATGCTGCCGCCGCATCCCCCGCATCCCCAAATGATGAATCACCCACATCCGCACCCACACCATCATCCTGGTGGACCGCCTCCCCCCCACATGATGGGTGGCCCAGGTGGACCCGGCCCCGGAATGCATGGTGGTCCGGGAGGACTGCCACCGCATATGGGTGGCGGACCAAATCCGCATATGATGGGTGGACCACACGGCAATGCAGGTCCGCACATGGGTCACGGTCATATGGGAGGAGTTCCCGGTCCAGGACCCGGTCCCGGAGGCATGAACGGTCCTCCGCACCCGCACATGCCACCCCACCATGTCGGACATCCGCATCACCATCACAATCCCATGGGTGGGCCCGGACCAGGGCCAAATATGTTTGGTGGGGGCGGAGTAGGACCCATGGGACCTGGCGGCCCGATGGGAAACATGGGGCCAATGGGTCCGGGTGGACCTATGGGAGGGCCCATGGGCGTGGGGCCCAAGCCGATGACAATGGGTGGCGGCAAGATGTATCCGCCGGGTCAGCCGATGGTCTTTAATCCGCAGAATCCGAATGCGCCACCTATTTATCCCTGTGGCATGTGCCACAAGGAAGTGAACGACAACGATGAGGCGGTTTTCTGTGAATCCGGTTGTAACTTCTTCTTTCACAGGTTAGTTGATGGTTTCATTATTTCTCATCGAAAATTAACAAATAATTTTGTGTTTTTTATTTAGAACCTGCGTCGGCTTGACAGAGGCGGCCTTCCAAATGCTCAACAAGGAGGTGTTTGCCGAATGGTGCTGCGACAAATGCGTGTCTTCCAAGAATGTTCCCTGGGTCAAGTTCAAGTGTTGAAGCTGGGGGCGGCAAGGAATCCAAGGCAAGGAATCGGTAGTCCCTGAGGAACCAATCAATCAACCACCACCACCACCACCACCAGCACCAGCTAGCACTCACTCACTGTATAAAATATCCAAGCATTAATTGTATCTTAATTGTAAGACTTAAGCTGCTCAATAGTCAAGACCCCGATCCCCATCCTAATCAGTCCTGCCACCTGCCATCATCCCAATACCCATGTTGGCGATCCACAAAAGTGCCGGAGCAGTGTTGTGACTTTCAGCTCCGGGCTTTCGGCTCACGCGCCTCATCCTCATCCTCATCCGCATCCTTCCCCGAAATGAACAGAAGAGATGGACAAGCAAAAGCAAACCTTAACGAAAAGTGTAAACGAAATATGTTAATTGTAAAATAATTTTAGAATGTATGTATGCCAGTATGTGAGGAGTTATCAAACAGGACAAGCGGAATCAAAGCTAAGAAACAATCTAGTTTGTATTATAAAGGGAAATTCGATGATGAAATTGATGAATGTGAGCGCTGAAAGGTGGAAATGTCTCTTCGAATACTCGGCGCTTGGCAAAAATAGTAATGAAAGGAAAAATAACACAGAGCCACACAGACAACCCACTCGTAATTGCATAAATACAATATATCTAATGACATATTCAACACATTGGAGGATGAGTACAGAAGTTGTAACAAAATGAAATTATCATTGTGAAATTGCTGCAAACTGCAAACTGCGATCTGCGTGAATGTGTTATTTGTTATTACCGCCCTATTTTATTTTTTTATACTTGCGTGAGTTTGACTTTTTAAATAAATAGTAACGAGAAAATGGCGCGAATTGATGTTTGACGGAATGAGCAATCGGTCACGAGAAATTTTATAAAAATATTCAATATACATAGCTAAAATCCAAGGATTTGAACGGAGAATCAATTGCGAACAAAAGCACAAGAAATTATAAATTCATGCGGGAGAGAGAGATACAATGTAATTTAAGACGAATGTTGAAAACGCAGCGAAAATAAACGATTCAAACACAATTGTATAAATAGGAACACACAAAAAGTACTCTAGGCTACTGAAACTTTAAGTTATTTATAATTAAATAAAAATATATTATAAAATAAATGATGTGTTCAGCCTACATTTTTGCCATTCAAGGGGGGAAATCTTATGTTAAACTTTTGAGTTAAAAGTATTTCCATTGGGTTGCATTGCATATATATTTATTTAGATTTTTTGTTTTCATACTTAAGCTAAATGCACAGGCTAATCGGGGCATAAACATATACAGTATTTATCAAAGGATGCGTCGCAGGAGCCACATAAAACTCATTATTTTTCTTTTTTTTTTGGAAATGGGCAGTAACAAATGATGAATGTTGCACATGCCGGACCTGGGACAAGGGGCTAAATTATAGAGACAATCACTTAAAGGTACAAATCATATTTTGATTAAGTGTAGATCTCTCTCTGTTTCGTTTCAGTGGATGCTCAGATTATGTTGGCAGCACGCAGGAACCATATCAGATTCCTGCATGGCGCGCTGTCTTATCCGATGGCCGCCGTTATTAGCTCCGCCACATCCTGATCTGTGCTGCGCACGGTCAGGTTCAGCGTCACACCCTCGGAAAGCGCCAGCTTGGCTCGCACAAGCACTTCGGCTCCGCCTCTGAAGGTACCTGTAATGATTACATTTCAAACAAATGATTAACTTTGTTTAATAGTTGTGGGCTAACTATTTACCTGAACAAAGCAGCGTGTGTAGGTGCGTGCCCTCAGGTACCTTCTCGGATAGGTTTGCTGCGCCCAATCCCAGTATTTTCACTATTGTATTGACAGCATCCTGCAATGTGGTAACTGCTGATAGCACAAAGGTGTCCTCGGCTTGCAGCCATTCTAAAAAGTGAAGATGATTATTTTTAATTGGTTCAAGGAACGTCTTTTCAAACATTCTTCACCTTCGCTGTCAGCCGCATCCCAGGCCACTTGGAAGTTATTTTTCTTCGTCTTCTGAATCTGGTCGGCTACCGTGATCTCCAGGTCCTCCAGCATGTACTCGTCGTCATAGCCCTCGTCGGAGTCCGGTTCCCCGGTGTTTGGATCGCAGTCTTTGACCACAAACCGCAAAGTAGCTCCAAACGTGGCTGTAAAAGATCAATTTCAGTAAACTGTCTCGTTGAGCGGATTGGAAACCTACCTATGGAACTGGCTGCATCGGGTGGGAACTCCACTATGACGAACGTCGTCTGTAGTTCGTTGTATGGTAGTTTGGGACACGGAATGACCGCCCGGGCTGTGAATCCTTCGGGCAACGTGAGCTCCACCCGCACGTTCTCCAGGAACTGATCGGACAGCGTGTTGAGACAATCAAACTGGAAGACCACGTGCTGGCCAAAGATGTGCTTGATGCACTGCACCGTGTACTCTGTTTCGCTTTCCGTGAGCTGGATGGGAGCGGTGCTGCGATGGATGGGGCCCAAGACCTGGATACCCGGTAACTGGGCCAATCGAGCTGCACTCTCCTCCTCCCGCGTGATCTTGGGCGGCCGTGGAGCACTGCTCGTAACCAGCATCACATCGCTGGGCACCTCTGCCTTGACGATCGCCGCCTTGGGCACTATTGAAATATCGAAACGTGTCTCCAAGTCGCCATTCAGGTGCTCAGACAGGGACTTCTCTAGCAGAGCCAATGAGCAGTTCTCCCTTTCGATGATGTAGTTTTTGTACAGCTCTGGCCTCTCTGAGTTCAAGATGCTCAGGTAGTAGGTGGCTCTGTCTCTGACTTCGTCGTCGGGATCCATCTGGCAGCGACCGAGCAAGACCAAGATATTGCTCAGTAGAGCCGGACAAGAGGCCCCAAACTGAGCCAGGGCCGTGACTGCAGCTGCTCGCACAATCGGGCTCTCCAGGATGACACGATTGTATATAAATCTGATGTATTTCGAAGGCGTGGCGGCGAAAGGACCCTCCTTTCCGAGGAGATGAAGAATGCGCACCGCCAGAGAAACGTGCTCGCAATCCTCGATAAACTCGCACAAATGCGACAGGCCGGACTCCTTGGCATCCGCATTTTCCTCGATAATGGTGATGATCGTGTCCACAATGGATGTCTTGTACTCCAATCCGCCCTCCTCGCGCAGCATGCCGCTAAGGAAGTTCATGAGCACAGAGTGTTTGCGCGGATACTTGGTGCATAGCGCACAAATGGCTTGGACCACAACCACCTTGAATTCATCGGAGATCTCCGCCACGAATGTGGATATTTGTTTCATCAGACGCTCCACCGAAGATTCGGCGCCGGTTTTCAGCAAGGTTGTAATAGCCAGCGTCGCCACAGACCGATTGGAGTCTGTGATCAAGCCCTCCAGGTCCAGGTTGCATGTGGTAACCGCGGCCGGATGCGCCATGGCCACCTTGTTAAGCGTTCGAACGGCGGCAAAACGAAGCGTGGCCTTTGGCGAGCTGCAGAAGAGCTGCAGAATGGAAAACGCCGGCGACAACATCCTCGGATTTGTGTTCTTCAGGTTAACAATGGCATGGGCTGCCTCGTAGATCACCATTTCGCTCTTGTGGCGCAGGCACGATTCTATGAACGTGAAGAGCGGCGAGTCCGACAGCTCCTCGGCGGGAATGTCCTCCTCTTCGATCAGCTTACAAGCAATGCGAATCTAAAAGAAAATCGTGCTATTACAAACTCAAAGTGTAAACATACTGGAATAATGACTCACCAGCATGCACACGGCGTAGGGGCTCTTCAGGGAGCCGCGTGTCAGCTTGTTGACCAACTTCGAGACAGCCAGCCGGTCGGACTTGCGGATGTGGTAGAGCAGTCCCAGGGCGTGGTACTGCACCATGATGTTGTCGCTGTTGAGGGCTTCCTGGGCCTCGTTGGCCCATCGCTTGACAACGTCGCCGGAAGTACTGGCCAATCGCAACGAGCTGACCAGGGCTGCACAGGAAACGGCAGCGTTCTTGTCCACGATGCACTGCTTCATGTAGCGCTCCACAGCCTGTAGCATGGTGTTGTCTGTAATGCTGCAGAGGGCACGGATGGCGGCCGCCCTGTAGAGATCCTCCTTGCCAGTCATGTCCTTTGTCAGCGAACTGGTGACGATGATCACGTCCTCGGCAATGGAGCTCAGCTCCTTGATCCCGAGGTAGACCATGCGGCGCAGCACCACATCCTTGGACTGGAACAGCTTCGTCATGGCGAAGAAACAATCAGTAGCCTCGCGGGCCACCAGCTGCTCGCCCTGGTTGATTAGGTAAAGGATCTTGGTGAGGATGTGGATGCACTTGCGGGCATTCACCGGCGTTTCATTGAACGTCCGCGTCTCCTGCAGCACCGACGTCTTCTCCAAGTTCTGGTACGCATTGCTCGGCCCTGTCGAGTTGGAGTGGGATGATCGTTGTTGTTTTTTGAGCGAAAAATAATTCATTTTCTCCGTGAGAACATTCGAAAATTTTAAGGCAACTCGGTATTTGTGGTTTTTTCGTTTTCTTTTCTCTGTGTGTTGGGGTTAGTAGGTGTGTGATTGGGGTGTGAGTGAGTGTGTGTGAGTGGGGTGTTAGTGTGTGAGTGTCTGTGAGTGTGTGCGAGAAGGAAACTGTCGTTGCCAGCGGAGCACCTTCCAGCAACTGGAGTTTTCCCTGCTATCCGGCTCCAAGCTCTAAGCGCGACCGGATGCAGGTGCTGAATAGCTACTTACCGTCCTCCTCCTCGTCTTTTTCGCGGCGGAACGAACCCATTATCGGCAAAGTTTCGTTAAAAGCGTTGATAAAACAAATTAAATGCCTTTTCGGCTGCGCTTACACGTCACTTAGTTTACCCTGTTCTCAGAGCGTTGCCACCGGATTCATAGCTTAAAACAAGGTGGCATCCCTGTTTCTTAGTATTCGCCGGTATCAAAATTTTGTTTTTCGAATATTTTTTAATTATAATCTCATTGAAGTTTTTGAAATAAATATATTTTACACGTATCATAATCTTTTAATGTAGTTTTCTAATAAACTAAAGCAATAAAAAAAAAAATAGTTTTTTAAAAAAATCAATCATTAGGTATTAGGTATTTATTAAAAAATCAGTATTAATTTTTTAACAAAGATTTTTAAATAAACACACATTTATTTTTATATTAGTATATAAAAAGTAATTTTTTTAAGCCGTTTTATTTCAATGAAAATCTTAACGTCAAATCACTTTGAATCAGAATTAAAAGAAATCCAGTGACAGATGAAAAAACCGAATTTACCAAATTGGTGTTAAGTTCCAGGAGACCCAGTGGCACTAGTTTGTAATTAATCGTGGAAACATGTAGCCAAAATGAATGGACAACTTGCTTGAAACGCACATCTGCGTTTTGGAGGTCAATTTGTTGTAAGAGGTCGCCGGTTTTTCGAGTCTGAAAAAAAAACATTCAATAAATGATAGTTTAAGGACCAAAAAAATTAATTTTTTATAATTACCTCTCGTAACGTTTGATTGCTGATACGCGCCACCATTACTAGTTCCATGAAGGGGACTGACAAAAAGACCAGAAGGACTATGGACAGATAAAAATCAAAGGGCTCCTCATTAATGTAATGGTCGGCAATAGCCATATACTGATTGTAAAAGCCCAGTGTGATTCCAATCAGGTTCATCAGCATGGAAAGAACCATTGACCAGTCCGTAAAGCGTAGATATCCTTTGGAAAGAATGGCGCAATAGTAGTATTTTTCGACCATCTCATCCAATCCGTCCGCCAGTTCACAAAAGCGTCGCATCCTGTAATATGGTTTATGCAAACCCATTTGCACGGGTGTCTGCAGCATATTTGCTTCCTTGACAAGGTCTTCTAGCTTTCGGTTAATGGCATGTACAACCAGATCCGCAATTACCAGGCCACCGAAGAAGCAATTGTTTATCTGATTAGCCACCAGCACGGGTAGCATCGTCCTTGCAGTTGCAAAGCTTGTCCAATTGAGTTCCGGGTGGGCCCTTCTCTGATAGAGGCTTAGAGCTACGTACTCTATCAGTGGACAGGCAATAGTCTTAATTATGCTGTATGTGAATGACTTGGTGACCACCTTCAACGAAACGTCCATGGAGTTGAGGATTTCAAATAGAGGAACGCTGTTTTGAAAACCAATAATCTGGCTAGTTTTCTCCCACTGAGTCACATAGTTAATTAGACACACGCATACGTTCATATAGCAATATATCTCTATGGTATGACTCCTGCTGAGCTGTCCGGTTGACATCTCCTCGTATACGTGCCAAATATAATACGCCACGAAGATCGTGGCCATTACAAAAGAGTAGGCTGTAACTAGTTTCGAGAACACGAACTTCCTTCGTCGAAAATCAAAACGACCTAGGTATACTCCAAACAGCGTATTTAAAAATATGATCCCAGTTAGACATATTAGCACCAACTGGCTGTGAACTTTGTACCACCGGAATCTGGCGGGGACTAGCCGCTGCCAGGCGAAGAGCAACCGACGTATTTTCCTTATAACTGACCTCATCGCACTGAGTTGTGGTTGGCAGTGGTTTCCATATAACCTACGCTTAATTACCTCCTTATCACTGATTAAATTTGGAATAATTTAGACCAGTCGAGAAAGGCAGGAGTGTTTTTTCCTTAATTACTCCATTTAGGACATAAATCATACATATAGTGTTTCCGTTTCCGGTGTAAAGTGTTTTGATTTTTAAGATGGTCTATAACATTTTTGTTTAAGAAGCGCACTGAAGAATATTTTATTTTTCAATTGTTTATCTAAGAAGATGAACAACATTTTAAATTTTAACTTAAAAACTGTTAACTCCTATAAATGGAATCGGCTGCAACAGTTTTTAATATTTAATATGTAGAAATAAGGATTTACGAAAATAATCTGTAGATATGATAAATTAAGGACATATTATTATTTGATTTGGTTTTGTGGTTATTATATGCTGGTAAAAATATGATATGTGCTTTTCTTTTCAATTTAAATATTCGTTACTTGAAATTTAAAATAACGTTTTTCAGCACCGAGGAAAGATGGAATACAGCGATTCCCAGCACTGGAGCACAGCTCAGGGGTCTGGCAACTCTTACCACGAATCCAACTGGACGCGACGCAGATGAAAAAAGAAAACATTAACGCCAAAACCCGAGATAATGTGCTCTGGACCCGTCGCCCATAGACCTAAAGTGCAATCACGCGTCGCCGGGTGTGCCCGTGAATATTTAAAGATGAAATAAGGCCGTAGAGCAGTGGAAAATAGCAGCAAGAGATCGCCAAACTGCGCCCACCTCCCAAGAGCTCCCAGAGCCCCCAGTTCCCCCAGTGCCTCCCGTGCCCCCACGCCACTGGCAACGTCAGTAATTCAGCAATTTCTCCGGGGGCGCTCCGCTGGACAAAGTGTTTGGGTTGGCGTGAGCGTATAAATAAATAGCAGCAGAAAAGGCAGAAAAATCTGAAAAATCAGCAAATAGAAAGTGTACACACATGCCGCTGCTGGCTGCAACTGAATGTATGTGCGTGTGTGTTTCAGTGAGTGTGTGTGTAGAGAGCAATAGAGGACGCAAGGTGCAAAATAATGTTTACCAAAAAGTCGCACGCGGACGTGAAGAAGTCGACGGCGAAGCTGCAGGACTGCAAGAAGGACTCGGCCTCCAGACTGCGCCACCTCCGCATGATATTGGGTAAATTTTAATTCAAGAGCTCGCCAAGGCCTCGCGTTGGCGGTTTCATAATTTATTATTGCAATAACAATGGAACTGGTTGCTCAGTTTGTATTGCTGGCATTTGTTTTTTTTCGTTTCTATAGTCTATTTCTCTTTTGGGCAGGTGGGCGTAGGTCCAACCGTGTTCGCTCCACGGTGGCTAGCCCACAGTCGGCGGAACAAAAGTGGGGCTATGGCTTTGGTCATTTCCTGTTGGGCGCGAAAGAACCAGTGCCCCGGCCGCCACCCCCTTCGCTTAATTTATGCAAAAAATAAACGGAAAAAGATAAAAAAGCAACCTACACTTGCTCCCGCTATGTGGCAGGCGAAAATGTGTGAAAAACGTTAAGAGATAAACGAACAAGCGAGTCGAACGATAAAAAGTCTCTAGATGGTCTATAAATTAAGTTTAATTATTTAAGAGTGGAATATAGTTAATAAGAAATGTATAAATTAAAATTAAAATACAAAAAACTAAAATAAACTACTTACTCCCATGGAATGTAGAGCAAACTAAGATTATTTCCGACTGTATTAACCAGCAGTGTGTACAGCAATTACTGCTTCGAGTGCCGATATGAGCAATGCCCCCCCTGCCAACAACTGACTCCAATGGCTTTCTTCTGTGTCACCTCGCTGAACGATTTCCAACAGGTGCCCCTCGATACAGAAACACAAATACACCTGACTGGCTAACACCCTCCGGTGCAGTGTGGTGGCTAGGCCATTGTTGGGAGCTTCTTCCCATTGTCCCTCGGCAAATTACACGCATTAGACATTCTTCCCAATGGCTGCGTTCCCAATTGTTGTTTTTGTTATGGTTACTGTTTCTTTTTTTACCTAGTTTCTTAATAATACCACACTGTACATCATGTTTTTAAATCAATTATTTTTTATTTTATTCACTAAGCTTAGTAGGTAGGTTGAAGAATAGTATCAGTAGCTTAAAAATATTTTTTTTTATATCCCTTAAAATGTAAATATACTACATGATTTTTCACGGTGTACTCACTACAGTCATCATCTTCTTTGCGTTTGGCCTTCTGATAAACCGGTTTTAAAGGTTTCTTGGCTTGCTTCATCACTTTGTTTAGCTTTCTTTTGCTTTTTTCTGCCTCTGCTGATGACAGCAAGCCGGCAAGAGCAGTCAGCCCCCCTGTCCCCCGCCTGAATCATCACAAACGCTGAGCACCCATCATAACGTGTTTTTTTTTCTTTTTAACCAAAAGTTAATAGGTCTGGCCCCCACACTTGTTGGGCATTGGCGGGGACCGTCTATAAAGATGGGTTGGGATAGGATTCGCACTGTTATCAGTGGGGGAGCCAGGTGCTCGATTTGATGTCGCCACACTGCGTTTCGTCATTATCTTGGTTGTTGGCCCCTCTTATCTGCTTTTTCTACTATTGCTTAAATTGTAATCTATTATTTTTTGTCTCTTGCAGATAATGTGGAACTGGAAGAGTCCAAGTCGCTGTTCGAGACCAACTACAGCCATGTGTATTTCATCCTCTACGACACCTTCATTCAAGCGGAGGCCAATCTGAAACAGAAAGGTAACTGATCAAGTCCAGAATTGGCTCCAAAACAACGATCCTTATAGCTTCAATAGGTGTTTTTTATTTCAAATTCTATTTGTTGTTCAAGAGGCATTTTGTTTCTGTAAAATAGTCACAATTAGCTTATATTTTTGAGTTTTAATTAAAAGATTATTATTTAAAAGAAGAGCACTTAAAGGTCGACTACTTTTTAGACCCATTTAATTTTTGGCTAATTTGCTCGTATCTCTTGGGACGATTTATTTTTTGTACCAATTAAGAAAAGCAAACGGCGACGACATTTAAGCCACATGCCTTGTTTAAGTTTCGTTTATCTTTATGCCTTGCTCCGCTGGAGTAGATACCAAATCGGAACCAAGACACACACGATATTCTAAATTGAACTCCTCTTCTATTCTTTTACCAAAATTTTTCTCTCTATTTTTTAAACCTCCCTCCTGGCAGAACTTCCGTTTCACATTGGTAAGTTATGTGGTTTCTTATTGACATTTTGAATTGACCATTGCATCCGCCTCCTCTGCCTCTCCCTTTGCCTCCGCCTCTGCGACTTGCTTTCGGAATTAGTTGCCATTATCTTATGTCTTATGTCTTATGTCCATCCCCCACCCACGCCCTCCTCCCATTCTCTTCTCTATGTAAACCACTAGAACTCTTTGAACGGCACCATTCTGCTTACATACGACTCCTTATTTCTCTCTATTGTGCTTGTCCAGCCATTGGAATGCATCCATAGTGCAAACAATAGCTTGATTGCCTCTAACATGGTTGGGCTTTCAATAATCATGCTTCTCTCCCACCTCTTCCATCCAGTTCACAAGGCACATCGCGAGGAGCTGGACGGTTCGCTATGGCTGCTGGAGAAGATCCTGTGCCTGCTGCCGGAGCTACTGGCTCGCCGGTGGCAGTGCCACTCCCTCAGTCGCATTATGGCCAAGCTGTTGCATTTGGGGAACTCCCCGAAACTGAGACGCGAGGGTGTCAGGTGAGTAACTCAAAGGAATGTAAAGAAACAATAGAAATAATACATTTTATGTGTCTTTCAGATACTTTCTTCTGTGGTACCAGACGCTGGGAGAGAATGCCCCAAACTATGTGCATGCGATGTACGCGGATCTAATTCCTGGTCTCATTGTTCCCCAGAAGGGAGTCGCCGGGCCAGACACCGAATTCAGTGCCTCGGACTTTCTCACCCATCCGAACATGAAGGCGGATGGTGGAATGGCGTCCGTGTTCCACGACAACGCCTTTTCCCATCCGGTGCAGAGCTCGGAGCTGGTAGCTCTCTTGCCGCCGTCGTCCAGTGAAAAGTCGGCTCCACCAGATCCCCGAGATGGTCTGGAAGTGCTGCTGAACAGCATGGTCCATACGGCAGCGTGTCTCAGATGGCGGGACAATCGCGCCCAGAAGGATCACAAGGCGTTTGCCTTTTTGCTGCAACGTTTCATGGACGTCTTCCTGCCAGTATTCTCGCCTGGATTCGATGTCAGCTGCTCCATCTACAGTCCCCGCTTGGATCTGCCGGTGATGCGCTCAATCAACAAGAAGGAGGAGGTCATGGCCTCCTGTGTGGTTGTCTTGATAAACTGGGTTTCGCGGTTCACCCACGAGCGCCTCCTGAGTAATCGCTTGGACTGCACTCTGCACATCGAGGACGTGGACCACGTGCGCCTGCTGGGCTATCAGCAGGGCTTGATTGTGCGGGATGTGTTCTACGTCAGTCGCGAAAACATCAACTTTGTCCACGAGGTGTATCGTCAGGCGTTTCTGCTGAACTTCACCTCCAAGCCGCAGATCGAAGCTATTCGAACGGCCATTGCAGTTTACCGGGATTGGATGACGGGAGAGACTCCCCCGCCATTTTTGCTGGAGCCAAACGACGATCCACCGCCCCAATCCACGGCTGGTGGCACTCCCCGGAGCCAGCGCTTGCGCACGCCCTCCTATGTGGGCGCAATGGCGGGATCGAAGGATCAGCTGGCCATCCGAGCGGGAAGACAGAATGTCCTGCAGGTGAGCCATAACCACCTAAAATGCCATTGGTTCAAATAATGTACAATTTTTATTCCTTTAGGTTTTTGTAACCAACGCCGCCAATGTGTTTCTGGTTAACACAGCCAACCTGAACATTTGCTTCCCCACCCGGACAAGAACCTATCGCTCCACACCCCTGGAGGAACAAACGGAGATCTGCAAGAAGGTACTGAACGTGTACCGCACCATGGTGATGAACACTGAGATGGATTCGCGCACCTGGGAGCAGCTGCTTCTTGTCCTGCTCCAGGTTACATCGGTTGTGCTGCATCAGAACAACCATCATTCGACGCCCAGTGGTGGCTCGAAGAGTGCCACCTTAGGCGGCATTTTGGGATCGGCAATATTCCAAACTCTCATTGTAACCTGGATACGAGCGCATACCAAAGTTCCCGTGAATGTCCAGCTGTGGGAGAAGTTCTTAAATGTCCTGCAGTCGCTGACGCATCGCGAGGAGCTCATCGTGGAGTGGAATAAGACGATGCAGACACTGACTAGGGTGTTTTCCCGCTACACATACGGCATCAGTTTGTTAGACCTCCCGCTGGATCGAGTCGCGGAGAGTCGGGCGGAGAAGCGAAGGCGCATTGGGAGCGTCTGGCAGGGATCGGGATCGAGTAGCAATGCCAACGGAAGTAATGCCGCGGCAGCTGCCATTTCACAAAACAGGCAGCGCGAATCACTGGCGGAGTCCAGCAGTAGTCGCTCAGAAGAGACCTCAGTGCAAGTTCCGCTAACAAATCACCCCCGTCCCCACCACCAGCACTCGCAGTCACAGGGAGGTCAGGGATCGCGACCCGTTCCACTGACTCCCATGCTAAGCAGGAGCTACAGTGAGGGCAGCTTGGCCTCGGCGGCAAGGAATTCAAGGATAAGAAGACGTCGAGCAGCTACGCCCAAACCGAAGCCGCTACAACAGCCCCAGCTGACCGAGAATCGCACTAATCCCCAGGACTTAAGGCGAGCCATGTCCCTGGATTCGTTGTCTCGAAAGGGGGAAGAGGAGACGGACAGCTATCGCGAGGGGGATAACGAGAGTGGAGCCGGCTCGCGAAGTCCTTCGCCAACTGCCAGCAGTGGCATCGAAGGCGGCTCCATCAAGGATGCCCAACTGCAAATCGATGCCAGCTTGGATGATGCGAATTCGGGGAGCTACGGCAGTGGCAGTGGCAGCGTCTCTGGAAGCGGGCGTCGTTGCATCATCCTCGGTGGATCGGCGGAGGGTTGGCATCCAGACTCCACCTCCATTATGTGGAAGCGCATGCTGGGTGCTCTGGGAGATGTGAATCGCATCCCCAAAGCGGAATTGCACGCCCAGGTGTTTATGCATTTGCTCGAGATGACCCAAAACTTGATCAAGATCAAGCAGAACCAGGGAATATCCACGGACAATCAGAGCACGCCGCCGCCTCCTGTTCTGGTGCCACCGATTGGAATCGTGGCACCCTGGTGTTACGGATCCCTCACGTTGGACAGGTCCTTCAAAAAGGGCAAACTCTGGGCACTGCAGTTACTTTGTTCTCTGGCGATCCAGGGAGCTGTTGGGATGCAGCAACTGCCCCTTTTTTACCACGCCCTTCATCAGCTGTTGACTGGCGAGGATCGGGATCTGATTTACGCTATACTGAAGCACTTGGAAGGTCCCAGGCTGCTGAGCTTGCTGTTGCCGGGACACACTTTATTGCTGCTAGACTTGGTGCATGCGAGTGCAATATTGTTAACTTCCCTGGAGGTTTCGCGGAACACTCCCAGGGCAGAGGTGGCCGCGCTCCTGGGGTCCCTGCTGTGCTATCCGTCCTCTTTGCTGCCACGTCCTGTGCTGCAGCCCTCGCCGCAGAAGTTCGAGCTGATGGAGTGCCCTGACCTGCAGGACCACATCTTGAACATTGTGCTGAGATGCGCCAGGAGGGAACCCTCAGCCAAGGCTCGTTGTATAGCTCTTTCCCAGCTGGGTCAGTGGCTGCTCCTCAAACTCTCGCAGCCTTCCTCTGGATCGGCGGCCTCCAGTCGGAGCAATCTGTTTCAGCAAGCAGTGCCCCACCACAAGGATGTTCACCCGAAGGAGACGCAGGTGTTCAATCCTCGGATAAAAGAGGTGCTCCAAGTTCTACTCCAGGCCCTGCAGCTGAAGCATCACACAATTGCAATGGTGGCAGTAGATTCCCTAAAGCTCTGCGCCGAACGCGGTCGGCAACTGGCGGCTATCGAGAGGGTTCCCCAGCTTATAATAACGGCTTTGTGCAAGGCTTTGGAAATCCAGAACGTATCCAAGCCGAAGGACTCCGACAAAGTGGTGCTCACCTCCCTGATGCTGTGCCTCGGCGAGTTCTGCATGGCGATACCCGCCTCCCTAATGTTGGCCCCTTTCAATGAAAAGGGGGACACGTTGGTGCTCCAGGTGTTGAGGGTTCTGCTTCAAGTGGCTTCGGGAGCTCCCCGGCACGAGCGAGTGAAGCTAACCGCCGACGATGACTTCGACATGCACATTGCTCACGACGACCTCCAAGGGGATGGACGTTTACCGGAAGCCTCCTACCAGACGTCGGAAACTATCCAGGTCTGCATAACGGCCATCAAACTGTGCGCCAAAGCGGTGTCCATGCACCTCGTCACGCACATCGGCCACTTTCCAATGGGCATCGGGGCATCCCGCCTCAGTTCTATGGTGGAGGAGCAAGACGACATTGGCAGTTCCGGCTTCGGTGGCCAGGTCGAAGCTAGGCGGGACTCTGTAGAGCTACCTTCGGTGGTCAGTGCCCAAAATATGCAGCTGTTCATGCTGAACTCGGGTCTGGTGGCCAGTTTTATCGAGCTGCCTACTCTGAAGCTGCCCGGGGGAGGAATTACCGCTGGCTTGGTCACTGCCGAGAAACAGGTGCGAGTGTTGATGCGAGATCTGAACGGCAAGGCCTGCTGGGACGCCTCCATTCTGTATTCAGAGCCGCGAAAATCGGAGGAAGCTCCTCCAAGAACGATGCCAAAGATTCATCATCCCCAGCCACTGGACTCCATGGTTTCGTCCATGGTGACTCATGAGCTGCAGACTCCACGACATACACTGCGACATCGTCCGCCCGGAGTGCTGCCAGTGGCCAAGGATATGGCTCCGGACTTGGACCAACTGGACGATATGTTGGCCTACATAGGACACACCAGTCCTGAATGTGTGGCTCCCACAGTGAGCCAGCTGAATGCCCCCAGCAGCAACCCGATAAGCGGAAATCTGGAGGCGCAGGCCATCTCGGTTATTTTGAATCAACGCCTCCTAGAGCAGGAATACGTGACACACTCGGCGCAGGCACCTTCGCCAGCACTGCGGCACGCCAGTTCCAGCTCCTCGCTGCAGCAGCAGGATCAGAGATCAATCCACAGTACAACGGCATCCTTTGATTCCCTCCCCACACGCACGGAGATGCCGTTCCAGTACTGTCGACTGCTTTTCTCCCACCTGGGACTAGCTGGCTGGGAGCGCCGTTCCCGGACGCATCTGCTTCAGAGGAGCGAGAAGCTCATGCGGGAGCTGCGCAATGTAGACCTCCAGAAGTGCCGGGAGACGCACAAAATGGCTGTGATTTATGTGGCCGCCGGTCAAGAGGACAAGGGAAGCATCCTGAGGAATACCAGTGGCAGCAGCACCTACGAAATGTTTGTTTCCGCCTTGGGCTGGGAGATCGATCTGGAGACACACAATGGTTTTCTGGGAGGATTACCGCGGCAAGGATGCGGTGCTACGGCACCCTATTATGCAACACCCTTCCTGGAGGTCGTCTACCATGTGGCCACTCGAATGCCCTCGGACTCTTCAGAAGCCATGCTGCTGAAAACGCGACATCTGGGCAACGACGAAGTGCACATTGTGTGGAGCGAGCATCACCGGGACTACCGGCGTGACATCTTGCCCACCGAGTTCTGCGATGTCCTCATTGTGGTCTATCCTCTGAGGAACGGCCTCTTCCGCGTGACAGTCAACAGGAAGCCGGAAGTGCCGTGGTTCGGGCCGCTGGCCAACGAGAGTGTGGTGAGCGGAGCCTGTTTGGCCACCTTGATCCGGGCCACTGCCATCAATGCCAGTCGAACGAAGCGTGCCGCCCTGCCGCTTTACCAGCAATTGTGAGTATTCCAACATGGCTTATTCAAATTGAAAAATAACTGATCCTGTTCATATTATTTGTAGCTACGAGGAGCGGAACCGATCACTGGATAGTGTATCTTCCAGATACAAGGAGAGCACCACATTCGAGGACTTTGCCAGTCGTATTTACAATCCCATGCCACTGTCTACGCTGGGCACTTTAAGGGAGTCCAATGCCAGCAGCTCGGCAGCACCGTTGGCCTCGGCCCTTCTGGACCACAACCGGGCCTCCGTGAAAGGTATATTACATATATTTCCTATATAAGAGATCAATAAAGTGACATGATTTTAATTATTTTAAGGATGGGTACAAGCATCTATTGATTCAGCGCCTATAATGGGCTTGGCACCATCCGCATCTGCCGGATCTACGGCAGCTATGGAGGCAGCCACAGGAATGGCGTCCGCTTCCCCTCGCGGTCCTCGCAAACTGGGTGCCCCTTTCAAGAATGTGACCAAGAAACACTCCCTGCAACAAATCGTCGTTGGGGGCGGCGGTAGTGCCAGCGGGGACACACCGCCTGAGAGTCCGACTTTGCCGCAGCGACGCTTTAAATAATACTTTTCCCAAACCTTCTATTCCCGGTACTAACTGCACCCATTCCCCACACCCAGGCATCGGGCCGTTGATAAAGGCCAAGCCAGGAGGCCCGATGCGACGCAGAGAGTTCTAATGCAAACGAAAAGTATTGCGAAACACGTTTCCTCCCATCTTAGTTGTAATTAATTTGGTTTCCAGCTTAGTCTAACTGTCATTGTATTAACTATTTATTTTACGCTACGCCTAATCAAAAGTTAATGCCTTTCTTCCAATTCCATGATAATACTGTGTTGTAGATTCGTCGTCTTGCTTTTGCGAATTTTTACTTAGTTACAATCATAATTTTTACGTATTTATTAATGAGTACGCTTTGGCATAAAGCGTTTCCCTGTTGCGTCCACTCACTAATTTGAAATTATTTAATTTATGCACTCAATTATGTTATTGATTATGTCGATGTAATTTACGAGTATTTAGTTAGAGAGCTTTAAGCATTCGAGTGCAAATCGATTCGCATTTACTCTACTTTGATCAGTGTGCTACGCGTTAATTCGGGGCAGCTGTTATTGATTAATATTATTATTACTCCTATATTTTATCATCTTTTACGCTTGTCAACGAGATGAAGATTCAAAGAATTCAAAATTCGTTTAAGTGTTACGCACAATGCGAGGAAAATCAAAATTCGAACCTAGATCCCACGACTTGCTCTGCCCATTTAAAGCAAAATGTCAACTACTAGTATTATGTAATCGAGCTCTATGTATAGGTACTCTACTATTAAGGTCCTCTATCCAATCCCCGGTCAAATGGCGATGGCAATCGTCACCAGAAGCGTGAGTGAGCAGATCAATCTTATAATTATGTATAATTGGAGGGGATAAACAGAAAACAGAAATCTGTAACTAACATTGTTCAAAGAATCGCCTTTAATTTGTGTGTAAAAAATTAAATTGTTAAAAATGATTTATCAAGAAGTCTAGGGATATTCTTCATTTGTATTTCACTGCGAATTGTTTCAACGAATTGATCAAATTGATAGATTTATATTTATATATATTTACACCAACGTATGTTAATTTCGTATTTATGTAAAACGGGCAACCTTAAAGTTAAAAGCAATGCCTTTTTGTTGCACAAATGTTTTATGAAATCTGTAGACTAATTAACACAATTAATCTTAAGCGAGTAAACACTTTTGTAAAAAAAAAACAAAACAAAACCCAATAAATCGAAGAGCAAACTAAAGCTGCGTGAAATTTGTAACTAACACCAAGTAAAAGCATTATATACAACCTAAATTTACAACTACGACCTAATGTGTATTTTAATTTACTAATTTATTTGAGAAACAATCGAGTATTTTTCGTATAATAAATAACATGAATTTCAAAGAGTTGAGCCCCAGCTGGGTTGGGTGGTATTTATTTTCATTCAGTGGGCCAGATGTTGTTAATACTTTGTAGTAATTAACTGGACACGCAATCGCTCTACTGACACTTATTACACGGAGGTCCGGTGTCCCCAGGTGGCTCAGACATACGGGCCAGTTCGTCAGAGGTCGTTGCCTTCCCTCCTGTTTTCGGCGGCTTTCTATTTTAGGGGTGATTCCTGACCTCCCCCCCCCTGGCACACACCCTCGACGCGGGACAGGTAAGGTTGGCTGTCTGGGATCAGAGGTGGCGGGTTTATTATTGTACCCATGGCTGGTACTCATTACATTTTATTTCACTAATAATTTAAAAAATTTAAGGAGTATTTAGTAAAATTTTTATTTTTATTCCCAATGTAAATATAAAAATACAGGCTTGGGATGAAAAAAGGATTTGTTTTTCACTCATCTGCTTTTTAAGAATTCGTTTAAATTTTGAAATGTGTTGGATATTCCGGGGATATATATTAACTATTTTTTGACAAATATTTCTTTTTATCATTTTAAATTGTAGATTTAGTGGACAACTCATCAAGGAAGTTCCTTTCTTGCAGAGTACCCACTTAGGTACTCTATGTTGATCCCTTTTGGAAGAGTACCTTTACCACCTCTGTGCCAGGGATCTAAGCTCTATCCTATGTAGTGTGTTGTAACCACCAATTCTAAATGACGCCATCGAATTTGAATTTTCTCCGGAGCAGCACAGCACCAGCAGCTAGCACAAATACCCCTAATGGCCTTTGCCGCTTCGTTCGCCTGACAGTTCTCGTCGAGCGTCCGTGCCGTGTGAACGCAAAACGTCTCCAAACTCCGGTGGGCGAAGCTCTGTCTTCGGGCGGTTCATAAATCTATTGCCAAGTCGCGAACTCCGACGAACTCGAGACCAAAAATGCGCACTCAAGTGCTGGGGTTCTGTATTGCCATTTTGCTAATTGTTTGCCTGATGTAAACAAAAAAAGGGGAGACGCGCCGTAATTAGATGCGGGTGCCAAGTGGGGCGGATCAGAGATGGGGAGCCCAAAGCAGCGGATACGGCGGATTGGCGACAGCCTGCAGATGCTAACGCGGGAGGCGCGGAGCGAGGTGGTGCGGTGCGAACGTAAGTTTATTTTGTAACACTCGAATAACAATAGCGTATACGCCATGTGGAACCTGGAGAATTGCATCATCAGAGATATAGCATACATATTCCATTCGCTATTAAAGATGATAAATTAGGCATAACTCATTGGGTTTCGGTTAACATCTTTAGCGTGTAACCTTGGTCTGTAACCCAAGACTGATATTGAATAATTTGCATAACCGGGAGACGTCATCGCCAGTTCCAGCATTTGAACTATGACAGGATTTGTTTATTTATCTATAGGTGGCCGCGACCGGCCTTATTATGACATGTGTGCGGTGAAAATGTGGAAATGGATTCAACGAAATTGTACGGTAGGGCAGAGAATGCCTATTGCGTGCCAAAACCATTAAAACCAGTGGGAAAACATATTATTGGGTGCTATTTATAGCCCGAAAATGGTTTCTTGGGCGATAATTGTTTAACTAGGTCTTGACAAATAAGCATTCATGTTGGGCATTATTTGTGAATGGGTTCTATCGCAGATAACCCAGTTTGGTGGTCAGATAATTCCTTATTTTCTTCAGATAGAAGCTATATCGTTTTTGACTTTTTGTAACAATTGGGGGGAAAATTTCGAATATAATAAGTATGGCATTGCTTAATTGCACCACTGAGAATAATGGCAGTTTTATGAGGCTTTCAAATAATACCCTAGAGACCACAAATGGGAAAACTTTCAGTTAGATGTGGTTTCAGTTTTTGTTCAAGAATCTAAAAAAAAGGCCAAGATGCATGTCAGACACGCGATTTGTGGCATATTCGACACAGAAACACACACATCCATGTATCCTTGGAGAGCCTTTTGGCCGCTAATTAAATTCACCTTGGACGTGAAAAAAGCGGCGTGTTCTTTCAAGGTCATCGCCGATAATTGCGGCCATGGCAACTGCCCAAAAGCCGAAACAATGGAAATGGAGCTGGAAATAGAACAGGATTTCGGTCGTTATTTGTATAAGCTGATTAACGTTTGTTTCTAACTGAGGATACTTGGCAAATGGTTGATAAAAATCAAGCAAATGGGCCAGTTAATAATTCAGAAATTTCTCCATTAGTCATTTTTATTCTTAAGTATACTTTTTCCAAGTACCAATCCACTTTGGACATACGTGTTTACACAAAGTGTATAAAAAACAATATACTTGAAAAAACAATGGGTTCCCTTCCCACGCCCTCTATATTCTTCCCTGGCGACCCTGCCCCAAGCGAACAAATCCGAAAACAAAAACAAACTATCTCAAAGAACCGAATCAAAACAAAAGCCCCAAACAAAAACATACCTGAGCAACCAGTTGCAAATTTTTAAAATCAAAACAAACCCCAAGAAGCACTCTCTCGGAGACCCGAAAAATGAAAATAACAGAAAAATAAACCCATATATATATTTGTTTTTATATGTTAGAGAGAAACCTATAGCGAGAGAATGGGGGAACTGGCTGGAGAATTACGGCTTGGCGGCCAGCCGCCTCAGTGTCTGAGCAACAGCCACGAAAAGCGGACGGTACGAAAAATTCGGTTAGCTTTCGGTTTTGTATCTTTTGGATGCGTGCCCGAACGACGCGTTTTTTCGGTTTATTTCCAGTTCGGTGGGCAATTAACTCTGTCTTCAGTGCGTCGTTTTATGCAAATGATTGATATCGAATCAATGTAAATAACAAACATGAATGTCTAATCGAAACCCGAAACGTTCCATCAAACCTTGGACTGCACTGAATTGGGCAGGAACCGCAACCCCAGACGGATGGCACTTTTCCCAAACCGAAACCCACACCGTTGCAAGGGCTTTAAGCCGCGGGTTAATTAGAATAGATATTCGAGAACGAGTACAAAAAGGTGTTAATTCGGCTTGGTTACGTATACGTAATGTGGCATGAAAATAGAAATGGAAATGGAAATTGAAAACCCCAAACAACAGTTTCGTGTGCCAAATGTGTAAACTGATAGCCAAAGTGTTTGAAATCCCATTGCAAATTGCTCACATTCTGAGTTCGTTTTAGCCTATTACCAAAAATATACACAAACACATATAAATCGGCCGCAATTTCAAATCAATTAATCTCAATTATACTGATCGCTCAAGTGAACTGAATCGAGGCGAAAATAAAAAAAATACATCCAAAACACCCACAAAAGTTTCACTGCTCCATTAATTTTGACCGAACGCTGTTGGATTTCAGATATATCTATATGATCCCAACTGTTTATTGTTTTTGTAATAAATTTCAATGCATTATTCTTCATTTCCAACAGTTGACCACCATAAATATTCACTGTTTCCCCATAAAAATCGCATAAACTAAACAAACGTGGAATAAAACCTATTTGAAGTCGTTCCATGGACAAAAAGGCGTATGAAATTGTTTAGAAAATATGCGAAAAATGTGATAAATTTTCTATAAATATAAAATATAACGGAACTCGTTTGATAAATACAACATTCGCGGAAAAAAACAATGTAAAAATGGAGCTGATAAAAAAATACAAACAGGGAAAGCTAACCACCAGTGACTTACGCACCATAAACCGTATGTTTCATAAATTCTTCGAGAACATATTTGACATTTTTTATTATATTTATAAACATTACTAAGGGCATGGGCTCTGGGAATATTTTTAGTGCGACCTTCAAGGGACTCGAGAAGGCTGTATTTAAAATACTTTTTTTATGATAAAGTAGCAAAAAAGTTTCAGAATTCAAAGTTCCGCGCTATGACAGCCAATTGGTTGAGTTTGAGGTGAACTGTCTCCATCTATTGACAGAAAATGTTTGAGTCAATTAAAAGCATTTCACGAGTTAGTCCATCAGTCATGGACGTTGCTCTCAGGGGGCGCGTCTTTCAGCATCAATAAGCATATACGCTCATATTTATTTCAATGTTTTGAAAATTCGCAGACGCCTACCTAATGGATGTTCCCATATGCAGGACAGTGGGCCAAAACTTTCCAATAATTAAAACTGTTCGATGAATAAATTTATGATCTTTGAATAAAATCTTTAGTTGGTCCCGCTACTAATGTTTAATTTACTTAATTTTTTATAGTTTTTTTTATAGCGTCAATCGAACCATTAGAGGTGCTAACTTGGCCTAAAGCCTTCAGGCCATTGTGCTAATATAAACTTCGTTCCAATTGCTTATAAACATTTTCACACTTTTGCCGCCAAGCTTTTTCTGTGCCCTGACGTTTGGCGCCCTGTTGATAAATATTCCAGTGGCTGCAGTTTCTTTTTTGGCCAGAAAAGTGAGGAACTGTTTGTTTGAGTGGGCGAAATCCGCAATACGCATACGCCATGTGGTTCCTGTTAATGGCATTAACAAATTAGCTTGAGTGCGAAACTTCCGGGAATACGTAGTGCAGATGTAAACACAGGCACCAGGGCACTTTGCAGAGTTAATTGTTAACAAGCCATAAGATGTTTGGAATGTAAACTTCCAAAAAAAAAGTTAATCTAGAATGGTGGATGGTATTATTTACTCAACCTTCTAATCAAACAAGAATCCCTATCATTCAGATCAAATCTGTATAATCGCCGTAAATAGAAACTTGTTGTGGAAAGCGTAGAAACCATTTAGTAATATTTATTTATAGTTTTTGTTTGTAAAGCTTTTGTCTCTTTTTGAGCCATATTCAGCTATGGAAACCTGGCCAAAAGCGGCCAACGCCCCCCACCCCATGCTGTCTATCTAAAAAGATGAGCTAACGATTGTTAACTGAACGACGTTACCGACTGAAACTGAATGTTTTTTCCGCACCCAAGTCCCAGAGATGAGAGCCGAGCCAGGGGAACATGAACTGAAATGATGTCATGCCACGGTGCCACTCTGCGGCAGATCATGCAACGCATAGACCATAGTAAATCGCTCCAAATATACTATAGATGTTCATTTTGAGTCTATGGCTGAAAAAACAACATTTCGCTTAATGCGTTCAAAGCACTTGGGGCACGAAATTTGTGGTACCAGCTTGTGATCTATTCTCTCACACTATGCATGCCCATAAATTTGCGAATTAAGCGAATACTATACTATGTAGACGAGCTGGTTAAATTCATCTGTCCATTATGGACCATAAAACAGAATTGGTAATATAACATTTTTCCGCCGTTGCCGTCGGACATTGTTTCGCTGTGGGACTTTTATTATGCACACCGAGCATACTCGTATATTTGCCCACGAATCTGTTTGTTGACTCTGTCCATCGGTTTATTTTCTCTTTATTTTGGAACAATATGAAACGAAAGCGCTGGGGGAATATTTGCATCAATTGAAATGAATTTTATCGAGAGGCAGTCACGGAATCGACGTCATCTGAAAATGTTTTGCTCAGACTCGTTAACCGAGCTCCACAACATTCGCCATGATATCATGCCTTCGATATTAACTCGCACTTATGTACAAATAATATTCATATATGTATATTGTGTATATAAAAGACTCGTTCACAGTTAGCTGCTTCTTACACAAAACAAACAACTTCAACATCGAATGAATATACATACCAAACATGAAAGCAATAAATTATCGCACTGTTCACCTTCCAGTATAGAGTTTCTTAATATCGAAATCCATTGTTGGCAACAGTGCGTATACTTGATCTGTGGTTCTTTGCGGATCCATAAACCGACAATTGTCTAAATATAGTGTAGTCTGTTTGCGAGCTATAATTTATTAATTCAAATTTGTCAGCGGACCGTTTGATGCAGCCACATGTTTTTAATGCTAAATACTCGAAGATATTACTTAAAGGTTATGCATGACTCAAGAATTCATTGTTGGGAATTTAAAATCAAATGAATATTAAAATTATTTGAAAAAATACTTTTTAAGGGTAACTGGTATTTTGTGATAGATATTTTTTACTCATTACATCATTATAAAAAATGCTTTGAGAAAGCATAGGTAGGATCTTGTTCATACGATGTTTAAACGGTATGACTTGTAGATTAGTTCTAAAATTCTTTTGAAATGATTTATTTAATCCTAATCTCTACTAAGCATCAAAATTTATGAGAAAATTTGCAAGAAACCATATTTTGATGGCAACTGGTCCGATAAGGAAAATTCCAATTGGCACGTCCCCTATATATTTTAAAAATAGAAACCGCCTCATCAGGCAAAAGGAATAAAGATAAGCTTAGGATCCATTTATACGTAATAAGCTGTTCTTTCTATTTTTTTATGTAAAATATATTATATCGAAACTACACATTATTTTTACCTTTTCTCACAGATATTGTAATATGTCTAATGGTGTTTAATGCCGTAATCTCCCTACTATGGTGTGTTTCTTTGCAAATGCTGTCGGGGGATCTGCGCGAGGGAATCGTCAGTGCCAAACTCATCTTCCGAGAGCGAAACTTTGACCTAATGAATGAGCATAGTAAGGACATCCTGCATAAGGATTTCTTAAAAGCCACCCAAAGTGCATATGGTCAAAAGTATTCTGTGCAGGAAGTTACACCCGGATCGCCTGAGAGCGAAAGCCGTAAGATACTATATCTTTAACAATGAGTATAGAAATTAACAATAAACTATGCTACAGAAAATGCTAGGCCAAGCTTTAAAATATCGCATATCTACGAGTCGCTGGAAAACAAACCCAAATTGGAAAGATTGATCGCAGACCAGAAGGTTGAACAAATCCAGACCACCACAACGGCTCCAACTCCAAAGATTGTGTTCAATGCCGAGGCAGATCGTCAATTTCTGAGAACCAGTAAGCTCCCATTAAATTTTAAACAAGCAATAACATTTATTAATAAAGTAATTATATTATTAGTGTCCCTCGACACCTATGCCTCTTATTGGAAACGTGGCATTGGTGCTCAGTTTGTCAATACATTTCCCGTCATATCGGTGGTCGTGGCTATAATCTGGACAGCCATGTGTCTGATTTTTCAGACTGGTAGAAAAAAGAACTCGTAAGTTAATGCTCATGGATAGTAGATAATTTCCATTCAATGATCTTAAATCCTTTACAGAGTCCTGCCTAAGCCGTGGCGCATCGTGGTGCCATCGATAGTTATCTTTTCGGTGATGAGCCTTGGTAGTATTCTGTATACGATTCTAACCAATGGACATTTGAAGCGCTTGTGTGGCCAATTGAGAGGGCATCTCACCAATCCCACTGCCATCAGCTGTGGGGATGCCATAGCTCTATTGCGTCCCATCATCCACGATCATAATGTTTCACACGATGCCTACCTGGACCTGTTCCGTTCCAGCTATGTGATTGTAATGGTTCTATGGATTGTGGCCCTATTTATTATGGTACTGCGCTTCGTCTTTGCCGTGGACTTTCAACTGGTGGACATCGATGAAATGTTCGACCAGGGAAGGAATGGATCGATTTTCATCCAACCGGCTTACACGGAGGTCCTGCAAAAGAGCAGTCCGCAGCATCAGAAGCCGGCGAGACCCAAGTCGGAGGATGACTACCAGAGTGCCAGATCGCATATCAGTGATCTGGCAGTGCCACTCCTGGAGGTACAGAGTCAGTCCCAGATTCCGCCTCCAAGTTTGGCATAAGAACCCAGTTCGGGCAACAGTTTCGCAATCTCAGGTTTATTTTTATACGATTTGTTTAGGATTAGGGATAGTTTAAGGATACTTTATCTAAACTAACCGAAGGATAAGTTTAAGCGTGCTTCACACTGGAAGCTTTTAAATAATCAATATTTAAATGTAATTTTTTATGTAATCATAGTGAACTCGTGCCTCGAAATCAAAGTTAACTGAACTAAAGTTATTAAAATACTACTAAAATAAGTTCTTAAGTGGTCTTTTAAAAAAGTGAAGCATTCTTTTAGGCTTCATGAGAAAAATTATTCACACGTTTTAAATTTTAACACTACTTAGGGTTAAACTTTTTTAAAAGCCAGCAATAATTCACAAATGTATAATTAAAATCCAAGATATTTATTTGAAATGCAATAGTCTAACCAATGACAAACCAAAACAGTGAGAATAAAACACAAGTGTTGTGCATAAGAAACATAAAACTTATAGCAGTTTCATGGTAATGGTCTTGGTCTCCAAGTAGTTGTCCAGACCGTCTTTGCCCAGTTCCCTGCCAATTCCAGAGTGCTTGTAGCCACCGAACGGAGTGGAGGGCAGAACGGCATCATAGCAGTTGATCCACACAGAGCCAGCATCCACATTGTTGGCGAATTTCAGGGCCTTGTTAATATCATTGGTAATGATGCCGGCGGCCAGGCCATATTTCACATTGTTAGCCCGATCGATCATCTCATCCAGGGTGCTGAACTTGAAAATGGACTGCACAGGGCCAAAGATCTAAAAGGAAACAGATACATAAATAAAGGAACAAAGTTTTTGGAAACCAGAACTCACCTCCTCTTGGGCAATGCGCATATCGTCCTTTACATCAGAGAAGACAGTTGGCTCTATAAAGAAGCCCACGTTGCCAATGCGCTTGCCACCAGTTTGCAATTTGGCCCCCTGCTTTTGGCCGCTTTCAATGTAGCCCAGGACCTTGGTCAGCATTTCCTCATCGATCTGGGGTCCTTGTTGCACATTAGCCTCGAAGGGATTGCCCACCTTGCGGGCCTTGGCCTTGGCAGCCGCCTTGGCCACAAACTCGTCGTAGATTTTCTCGTGCACGTAAGTGCGACTGCCGGCGCAGCAGCTCTGGCCGTGGTTGGAGAACAATGCCTCATGGGTGGTCTCCACGGCAAAGTCAACTGAAGGATATTAAAGATTAAGTAAAATCCATTTAAAATCTTAAATACCTACCATCAGCATCATCGAAGACTACCACTGGACTCTTGCCTCCCAACTCAAGGGAAACACGCTTGAGATTCGATGTGGCCGCCGCTTGCATGACAATCCTTCCAATGTCCACGGATCCGGTGAAAGCCACCTTGGCAATGTCGGGGTGCTCACTGATGGCTGCACCCGCAGTGGGTCCAAAGCCATTGACTACATTGATCACTCCGGCGGGGAAGCCAGCTTCCTTGGCCAGGGCGGCCATGTGCAGAGCCGTGAGAGGAGTCTGCTCCGCCGGCTTCATAATGATGGTGCAACCAACAGCCAGGGCGGGTCCCCACTTCCACGCCAGCATCAGGAGCGGGTAGTTCCAGGGAATGATCTGACCCACTACACCGATGGGCTCCTTGCGGGTCATCGAGGTGAAGCCACCGGCAGGGATGGTGTCACCAAAGAACTTGTCGGTCCAGCCGGCATAGTACTGCAGCGTAAGGATCGAGTAGGTAACATCGAAAAGGGCCTCTGGGTAGGGTTTGCCATTATCCTGGGTCTCCAGACTGGCCAGGAATTCCTTGTCGCGCTCCATCAGTCCGCAAAGCCTAGAAGAGGATGTTAGTCAAGGGATCGAAGTAAGGAATGTTTTCTGAAATCCTCACTTCATCATCAGACTTGTGCGTTGCAGAGGACTCAGTTTGCGCCAATCGGAGTTGCGGTGGAAGGCCTTCTTGGCGGCAACCACTGCCAGGTCAACATCAGCCTTGATAATAATTACAATTATAATTGAACTCAATTAATTTTAATCAATTATTCGGCTCACCTTATCTCCCTCGGCAACCTGGACAATCTCCTTCGAAGTGGCCGGGTTGAAAGTGGCAAAGGTCTTGCCCGAAACGGAGTCCACGAACTCATTGTTGATGAAGAGCTATAGAAAATAATGAATATTATAAATATAACAATATAATTAAAAAAGCATTACATGGCCACCTGACAATAATGCGGGTCACATTTCGGAAAACTATGTTCAAATCTAAACAAACTAAAAGAAAAATTTCCCTGACTTGATAGTAGTTTGTAGAATCTATGCAATTTTTGCATTATAATAGGCACTGTTAGTGGGTATTTGCAAACAAGTTAACACAGTTTTGATGGGCCCATTTCAATTTAAAGGCGGCACGCGAAACGTGTAAATAAAAATGTGTGTAATTCTGGTCACGATTTGAGAACAAAACGAAACATTTGACAACAAAATGAAATAACATAGTTAGTCTTGTTAGAAGTTATAATGGCATATTAATGGGTCATTGAGGGATAAGTAGTAAATGGCTTGTAATTTTTATCTTTCAAGATAAATAAGTCATTTAGAGTTAAGTAAATTGGATTAAATTATAAAAGTCACATTGATAAAGTGGATAAAGGAATCTAAAAGAAGCAATCAGAAGACATGTGATATACTTATTCATATTCCTTATTATACTAGTGTTCTACAAACAACATTAAAACCAATGGAAAAAGTTACTATATTCTAATATTTAGTTCAAGATACTAATTTTTCTTAACAATTTTCTTTTATTGCTATGATCTGACCATTTTGAAAGCTCGTTGAACTAATTGTACCAAAGTCTCATCCATATCAAACCCCTCTTATCAGCCTAGGAGACCTCATAATTATTATGGCTTTACTTTTTCGAATCTGTTCACTTCGAGTCAAACATCTGGTGATAACAGGCCAAGACACCCTGTTTAAATTCGAAAACACGTATAAGTATGTGTGTTTGTTAAATGTTTGCAAATTGCGACACAAACAAGTTTGAATTAGGCTGATTTTCATTTGGAATACCAATCAAGTAGAAGTATTATATGGATCTTAAAGACAGATGATAGGAAAGTGCACTTGGCAACATATGGTTACTTACTTTGGTGTACTTGGGCTTGGCGTTGGGATCGGCCATACTGCTGGATATATGTATAATTATTCTATATATTTATTATTCCAACGAGAGAAGAACCCGAGACCGTCTGGCTGCAAGTTGTCGCGAAACTGAAACTGCAAAGCCTGCCAGATGCCGCTTTTATAGGCTCTCTGATAAGTTGCTATCAGTGTTTTGTTTTTGGACCGCTGTTTATTACCTTTTTTGCTTTGCTTGTGGTCCGTACCTCTAAATTATCTTACATAAATGCCGGCCGGCTATGTACCAACCAAGTAAATATTTTTATATGCACCCTACAATTAAAATGGGGCTTCTGAGTTTCTAAAAACGTTTTGTTCAAAAGTCAAATATTATAGGTAGTTTTTATGTGAACCTCTTTTTATAATATTTTTCTTGCATTTAAGCAAAAATATCTTTTTTATATTAGGTATACAGCATCCATATGTGAATAAAGTGCAAAATATATTGGCAATTCCGTTTTGGTGCCTTATTTTAGCATCAAATACCTTATGTTTCGAATAAAGCTTTTAAAGAGGTTTGAGTCTTGACTTTCCGAAAATTTTGGTATAAGGTTTGTGTCTTGGGTATGTCTTATACTTTACAGGGTGACATTAATTAATGGATTTTTATTGTTATTTGCAATTTTCATTACTTTTCATTCTCATCTTCTCATTAATTTTCATTCTTAAGGTACCAAAATTTAGACATTTATTTAATATAAATAATAGCTGTTTTCTAGAAAGTCAAAATAACAAAATGCTTATTTACAATGCAAAATATTCTTATAGATACTGAAGGTTTCAAAAACTCGTCGTTTTAATCAACTGCCCACCATCATAGTTTTTGAGAGGAAAACTCTCGTATTGATAGGTGCGTTGAACCAGTCCATGATCCAGAAATTTCAGTTTGCTCAGCGACTGTGCAATGTAGTTACTGTGGGTATTATAAAATAAATTATAAATTTTATAAATAAAAGGTCTGTTTTAAATGAAACTCACCTGTAATATTGGTAGTCATAGCGAAGGTAACCGGAGAAGGGCTGCAGTTCTAGTCCATCGGGACAGATTGGGTTGCCGTGGAGACTCAAATACTGCAGATTGGGAAATAGCCGCTTGATCAGTCGTATCGTTGTTGGCAGGTCACTGAACTGGAATTGCAATATTCGCACTGATATCATTTTAAAATGCAAAAATTGTTTGTCACCTCATTTTTGTTAAGCATCAGGACTTCCAACTGAGGCAGAGGTCGTGTCAATGTCCTTAAATGCGCTTCGTGCATGCGATTACTGTCCAGGACCAAGTGACGCAATTGTTCGAACTCTGTTAGCCAGGTCAAGTCCTTTATACAGTTGTGGCTCAAGTCCAATAGCTCTATATGGCCAGAGTGTTTCTTAACTAGTTTCAGCGGTAACGTTTTTAAGTTGTTCTGCACCAAAATAAGCTAACGCGTGGCAAAATAGATACAAGTTGGAACTTATAATCTGGGTTAGATAAGTTTAATTTACTTTACCTGACTGTCATTGTCTTGAGGGGCTTGCATTTTCATTTATTTAACGGGAAGGTAAGTAAGGTTTTTTAAATACTGCACCGGCGATCTTCTCGGGACGCACTGAAGTAGATGACTTGTTTTTTCTTCAGTCTGTAGCCGAATGCTTTTGTTTTTGAGTTGTCGTTTTAAGTTTTTTTTTTCGTACCCTGTAAAGTAGGTTTCAGAAGGGGTATATACGTGAATAATAAATTTAGATTAAAATATAATTTATTAATAGGAATTTTAGATACAAGAAGTTTCAGTTCATGTTTTGAAAATATACATATCATTTTCAAGATAAAAGGAAAATAAAAAAGGGGAAATAAAATAAACAATCCTAAGACTTAATTTACCACTAAAATTTTTTTAAGAACTAATGACATTTTTAGATAGTATTTAAGAAAGGCTTCAATGAAAGAGACTTTATTTAGTAAATATATGTATTTTGTTGATTATAATGACTTCTATGGAATAAGCCATCATGATGGCTTATTAGATAAGATTTTTTAAAGGTAAATAACTTAAAGTTTTTAAAGAAGCTCTATTAATTTTACAAAATTAAATCTTTGCAAGAATTTCGATTAAAAATGATAAGTGAAAAATAATAAAATTTTGTATGTAATGAGTAATCATACTTCTAAAAAAAAATAAATAAAATTTAACCTACTCCACGATCTCTTTGTTTGTATTTAATTTTGTTTGGCTTCTGCTAAGCTTTTTTTTCCGTCTGACTTTTTCTTTTAACGCCTGAACTTATTCAAGGTGGAAGAAGAAGAAGAAAGACACGACTGATAAGCTATCAAGCAAACTGACATGTAGAGGGCGCCAGCTATCGACTATGATCGCACATTAAGTATACGCCAAGTGGTTTCTCGGCGCCAGCGTATTCATATGCGGCTCAAATTTTAGTAACGGCCATTTGAAGCCAAGTCCTTCGACTGGCTTTAACCTCTTGGTCAAGTGCAGTTGTGCGATGGCGGGCAGGGAGGTTCGATGGGAATCGTGTGATAAGTGCTCCGCAATGGCAAAGTGCTGGTAAATACATTTTTAATTGCCCGCTAGGCGGACTGGCAAACACAAATGACGGCCCACTGGCTAAAGAGCCCAAAATGAGCAAAACAACAAACAAGAAAAAGACCAAAGCGGCCTGACAAGCGAATTTGTTACTGGCCACAATGCGATTGACTGCAAATGGCTAACAAATAGCGAGCGGGGGTGGTGCGAGGGGGTGGCTGGGCAAACTAGTGCCAAACAAAAGGAGATGACAGCGTAAATAAACAAAGCGCAAGATACAAATTGCGGCTCACAGCATTTAGCCGGGCACTTAATTCAATGGAACCGAACCATACGCACTCAAAGATACACGCAGGGGCACACGTGTATCTGTGTATCTGCGAGATGCGCAGCGGTAAAAGCGATATCGGTGTGATTAGAGGGCTTCAGTTATCTGACAGCTGTCGGCAGACATTGCCAAGCCCTTAACCCTACGCTGCTCAGTGGAACGTCAGTGACAAAATGTTTGCCACTTGCCTTTGTTCGTTAACCATGTCATTATTATTATTTCGCCCTACCAGAGCTTACACTCTGCTTTTGTGGCCTGTAATGTTGTGTCTCTATATATAGGCCTTTGATTGCTGCTGCGTCTCAATAGGCATTATAATTCAATGTCAATATTTGGCCACATGTTCAACGCAATTGTTCCACGACTTCAGCTCAAGGTTGGGGAAATTACCAACAAAGAGGCTCGAGTCAAGGAATTTCTTAGCAATAAAACCCATTTTATTAGTAACTGTAATTAAATTGTATTTTTACCAGCCACTTTGATGACGAATTCGCAGCACTTACTTATTTGTATATATATTTTGAAAGGTTTGAACCCATCCCCAAAGTCCAATTTCTTTTTAGACCAAACCACCTATTAGCCTCATTAACATTGCCATAGAAACTTCCCCACGGCAACCACCCAACCACCCACAAACAACTAAGAGGTCGACTTCACTTGCTCCAGTTTTAATTACAAAAAACCCAAAACGAAGACTGTGTGGGCTGGGTAAAGGGACCTCGTTAATTCTGCTAAAATCGAATGACCTTGATGGGTGGTGCGAAAACCTACCAATCTGGCCGTGTTGTCTCTAATTAACGAGATAATCGCCGACGCCGATCGGTATAATCATCATCATTATACTCCTCCGGGGGCAAGCCATTAACTCAATTTGCTGAACGATTTGTCAACGCTATTCAAAAAGGTTGCCCAGAGGAAGCTGCCACATTCATTTCCCATTTGTCATAATATTTTTGGATGTGGGCTGAAGTATTTAAATCTATAACATATATCTGCGACCTTTTTTTCCGACCATGATTTGCATGTTTTGTCTTTTATTTTTGGAGTTTGCGGTAAAAGTAAAAATTCACTTACTTTGGAGTGTAATGAAATTAAAATGAATTCCAAGAATTCGTTTAATAATTTTATGTGGAAGTCAGATGGATAAGGCTTGGGTTAATTTGAGGTTTTCGAGAGGGGATGTGACTTGAGTGATTCAGGTGCCTGATTTTATTTGCGAGATTTTCTTAGGCGATGTGAAAAAATTTCGGATTACATAATAATAAAAGGCTCTAGACTATATTGGCTCAAAACTATATTTAAAACTTTTGTGGTATCTTTGTCCACTTAACCCACAAGGCTTGCTAGCTTCTCTCTTTCTAATTTTTTGACCTAGGCATTCTTCAGTCTTTAGAGTTCGGAATGCGCCTCTTTACCGCTATTGGCCAACTAATCGACTATTGGCTTCACGTCTCAATGGCAAAACCCCAAAGCTTCTGCCCCGTTTCTCGTGTTTTAACTTCTTTTTCACTGTTGCTGTGCGTCGTGGCACTTAAGTGCAACAAGTGGCAAGTGAAGTGCCGCATGCCCCCGACAACCTCGTCTATTTTTGGGCTGTTCCGATGGAAAAAACAAAGCCACAAGGGCACCCGGCCAAGACAGAGCCAATGCCACTAGGAGTTGGGTCGGGGATTGGGGAAGGAGATCGATGCGAATCGATGGATGAATTATGGCCGGTCAGTGCTACTGCACTGTTGACCTGGTTTTCACATAATTTCGAATCTTCGATGACACAATCTGCGGCATCTTCTTTTTTATTGCACGCTGTCTTTCTTTCTTTAGTTTTTCAGAGATGCAAAATAAAGAAAGTTATTCCCTTGGATCTTTACTTGGATGGATCTTTAAAAGAAAATATTAGTTATAAGGCATTAATAAATTAAGAATGTTAAAATTAATAATGTTTATAAGAAATTATTCTGAGTGATATATTATAAGGGTTTACCTTAATTCACAAAGCTTTAATTAAAGTACCTTAAATATACATATATTATATTTTGAAGTCTGATTTTAAATAGTTCCACAAAATTTCGTTGAGTGATCGATCCCTACTTTAATATTTTTAGACCGGAGACCCGAGCTCTTTTTTCTTCTGTCATCGGGTGACTCCTTGGCTTCTTCATCGGTGGCCAAGTGCACCAATTTCCAATTTCCAATCGAACCGATCGGTGACGTAAAGCAACCTTGTTGCCATTATGAACGCCCCCCAGCTTCTTGTTGTCGATCGCGTTGTTTTGGAGTTGTTGTGTCGTTGCTGCCGCGATGTTGTGGCATTGTAGGTACATGTACTTAACATTTCTCCACCTCTCTTGGGGCACTGCGTCGGCTGCAATTACGATTATTGTTTTTTGTGTGTGGACAGCAAGTGGACAAGTGTCTCGATTCGGTGCGTTGCCGGTTTATTTGCCTTTCAGTCTTTCCCTCGGTGTGTGCACCAAAATCCAATTAAAAAGACCCTCTTCTATTCACTTTATTTGGGTAGCTGCTGTTTTGTTTTATTATTTATTGTTTCGACTTTGCTTCATTTGTGTCGTTAAATGTTTGGCTTCAATTTGAAAATTGATTTTGATTTTGATTTTGATTTTGTTACGATTGTTTCGTAATTGTTGTCGTAGGTGTTGAAAGTATTCACTGTTCACCGACTGACATCGGCTTGACAGATCAGCAGCGGAGGGAGGGACATTATTTAATGAGTTGGCCTTGAGAAGCCCTTTATTTATGATTGTAATTGCTATTATTTAACTGATTGAAGGGTTTATTTATAGATTTATTTCTTAAGTTAATAATTAAGAACAGATGCATTGAATTTTCAATCCATTTAGTTTATTTTTTGATATAAGTACGTAATTAAGCATTATTGACTTTAATATTTTATTTAAAAATCGTTAGTTAAAGTACGTTTGTTATTCAAAACATAGCAATAGTAATAGTTATATTTTAAATATATTCTGAGTTTCAGCCAGATGAACAAAAGTATTTTATTTATTTTGTTTTTACTAAATATAGATTTTACTAAATATAGGTTATATAGATTTTTTTAAAAAGTTCAAAGTTCATAAATTTACATTAGAAATATATTCTGAATGTGGTATAAATCCAAATCCTGTGAAAAAATGGATTATCTCACGTCTGGATTTCCGGGGAATCACTTGACCCGGCTGGCAAGTTGGGGTTCAAACTGGGCTGAAATAAAACAAGTTCCTCGAGGCGTCACATGAATGAAGTTCATCAATGGGACTCGGTCGAGTGTGTAATCGTGGGTCACTTTCGATTTCGAGGCACCGGCTTAAGTACGCTCCAATTGTGAAAATAACACTTGGCGCACTCCAACGAAGGTTGCTGCTGCATCTCTCAGATACGAGACACAAGATACAAGCTATGAGATGCTCGCACAAGAGTGTTACACAAAACGTTTCAGAGCCCTGGGCGTTGATTCCGATCCCGTTCCGATTAAAACTTGCCCCCACCTGTGAACCGGGCTTAAATGTAAACTGTAACCCGTGGTCGATATGGATTTGCAGTTCCAGTTCGGCTGCTCTAATTTCTCGCTTGTGAACATCAAAAGACACACGTGTCGTCGGACTCCTCTCCGTGCGTATGGGCTTCTCCTCGGTTTTGGCCAAGTTCAACCGCCTCTCTGCGTATCTCTTTTGATGCTTAATTAAATTCATTTTTTCCGTTTACCTTTGGTAATGAGATTTTGAGCACTCGGCGTCGCATCGCACATCGGACATCGTCGAATCATATAAATTGGAGCCACAGTGAACGACTCAGCATCAGTCCAGCATTGAGCTTCCCCATCACAGCTCCTCCTTCATCGAGCCAAAGGATTACGGCCTTAGTTGAGCATAAAACAGAAAAGGGATTTCCGGTTTCCACAATTTCCTAAGGGAGCAATCGCCATGCGTGTCTCGTCGCTGTTCGTTGTTTGTGTCGCCTCCGTTCTGGTGGCCACCACTCTGGCCCGTCCGGAGCCACCATCCCCCTATGCCGCCTACCATGGATTACCACAGCAGCAGAGCCAGCGGGCTTTGCCACTAAACGGTGAGTTTGAATTGAGCTCAGAAGGATATGTTTCAAAATATCAGCCATTGATGATTTCAATAAATTTATTAACCTTCATTAAAAATATCAGTTAACCAATAGATTTCTTTCTGAAAACTAAATACATTTTTTAGATACATTTTAAAATTATCAATTATATTATGTAAAATTTCAATGCAATTTTTGGCACTTTTTTATGATGCCATTAAATTATTTATCAATTTGAATAACTATTCAATTTAATATTCCCAATAATTATTATAAAATATTGAGATTTCTTGCTGCCTTTTTAAATTAAAATATTTTACTTAATAAACTTATAAATAAAAAAGATTTTAAATTAATTGAATAATATTTTCTATCTTCCATCTGCAGCTCATCCCGTGGCCCCTCAGATCTACCAATCCCTGCCCCAGGAACAGTCCTTTGCCAACTTCGCGGCTCCCCAGCAGACCTACCTCCCCCCTCAGCCCCAGCTGCAGCAACAGCAGGATGTGATCGAGCCTGTGGCACCCACCGCCGCCGCCGCTGAGCCCCTGAATCCCTATGACGACAGCTACAACATGGCCCATCGCCTGTCGGGAGTCCAGCACGCCAGTGGCTACAACAACGCCCCCCAGGAGACCAAGGTACACAAGCACATCTACGTCCACGTGCCACCTAAGGATTTCGAGGAGGAGGACGCCATCCAGACCCGTGTCCACCACCAGCAGGGACCCAAGCAGAAGCACTACAAGATCGTCTTCATCAAGGCGCCATCTGCTCCTGCGATCCGTCCTCCAGTTGTGCCACCACCACCCCAGAACGAGGAGAAGACTCTGATCTATGTCCTCCACAAGAAGCCCGAGCAGGAGCAGGACATCGTCATCCCGACACCACCACCCACCAAGCCATCCAAGCCCGAGGTCTACTTCATCAAGTACAAGACCAAGAAGGAGGAGGCTCCCGTCTATGGTCCCCCGCCCGCCGAAATGGAGCCCCGCCAGGCTACCCACGAGGACTTCGCCCCACTGGCTGAGGTTGCTGATGTTCTGCCCCCTACGACTCTGGCTCCCGAACCGGAATTAGAGCAGCCCGCCGCCGTTCCTGTCCCCGCTGCCATCTATGGCCCACCCACTGCCGCGGCTTACACCGGAGAAGAGGTGCCCACCACCCTGTCCGCTCCTGCCAACCAGTACCTGCCCCCCGCTACCGCTCCGGCAGCCCTTGCCGCTGTCGAGGAGCCCGTGATGGCGCCCATTGTGGTGGAGGAGCAGCCAGAGCTCCAGCAGCAGCGCCAGGCCCACATCCCGGCCACCAGCTACGGTCCTCCCAACCGCTTCTTCCTTAAGAAGCTGAAGTGAGGCCCCGCAGTGAACTGCCTTAGCCAATTTCACAGTTTGTCGTAGTCTAATGTCCATTGGAGGCACTGCCTCCGACTCCCCCCCTTCCCAATTCACACATGCACACGTGCCACACACACCTTCCACATGCACATCACGTTGTTTGTTCGTTTGTAACACTTGTTAAACTTGTTTTATTAAAATTTTATAGATAATAAAAAAAAACGATTTTAAAAAAATATGGAGTGTTTTGGAAAATTTATTTTTATTTGGAAAATTAATTGTTCGTCTAATATTTATGCCTTGTTTTCCAACTACTTCCTTGCAAGCTCCACCAGAGGCCATAAATAAGCACAGATCTATAATTAGTTTTCCTTTAAACCTAATTACAATGGAAATAAATCTCCAAATTGTATTTATAAATTCCTACTTTCCTGCTAACACGGCTAATGGCCCGCTCCTGGTCCTAATGGAAACCAAAGAGCCAAATGAATTTCTCGTTTCAGTGATTTAATGACGGCTAATGCTGGCCCAATGATAATTGACCTTTTGGCCAAGACACGACCTTGGCGAATTTACAGCCTGCTTAATTGCGTTGCGTTTTGTTAATTTCTGTGGTCGGCCTACTGCTAATGCCTTTCCTCATTGCTTCTTGGCCAAAAATCATAACAATAGTATAACGATGGTGTAAGATTTTATGTAAAAGAGGCAACTGGTTGCCGGCAACATGTTGCCATGTGTTTCCCGCCAAAACAAACATTTGTGTTTTGTCCCTGCGCAGAGCCATGTGGCAACATGTTGGCCAGTTTGCCACAGGAGGCAGGAGTGCCGAGTGCCGGGTGGCTCGTGCCCGAGTTTCGTGGCCGGCTGATCAGTCAGTCAGTCGGTCGGGGATTTTCACAAAATTCAGCCGCACATTCAGTTCGCTTTCCGGGCTCATTCGAGTCGCAACGTTGGTGGGCGTGCTCCTTCACATTCACTCTTGAGTCTTGCTTCGCGGTTTCCAAAATGGTTTTAATAAACACATAAAAAACATTTAAAAATAAACCCATTCAAATTAATTTGGCGAGCGACGGGCACGCGAGGCAATAAACAGTGCACAAACACAAAAAACGAAGGAAATTAAGAGAGCAATATAAAACAATAAACAATTATTCAATCGACTGTGACTATTATAAAGTGGCCGGCAACGTTGCGTATACGCAATCCGTAGTCCGTAGAAGGAAGTGAGTGCGCGGGGGAGTGCATGGTGCAAAAAGTGAAAATATTCGCATTGTTTAAGTCTATTACAACTGGCATTGACATTGACATTGTCATTGTCCATTTGCGTTCTACGACGGAGCTCCCCAGTTGCATCTCGCCAGGTGAGCTGTAATCCGTTTTATTTACCCGCTAATCAGCTTGTCCTCCCCACTGGCATCTGGTCTGTTAATTCTTCCTATTAGCATTCACCTGCGCTTCACACATTGCCATCCATCGGGATGGCTTTTGGTTTCCAGACACATGACCAGACTTCATAGGGGCGCTCTTCTATTGACAATGAGCGTTTCAAAAATTTGCAAAATGACTGCCCGATGTGTCAAAAGTGATTTCCCAAAGGCCCCAAAGAGAAGGCTGTCACTTCAAATATCGCTTTGTGACCCGTTTCAAAATTATAATTAGAGTGAAAAGTTTTCAGCCAAGCTTGCTTATTATTCTGTGGGTTACGGGATTACTTGCATTTCATTTTAAATTAGCTCTAAATTGTGGTTTTGGTTAAAAAACTTGTTGAGCTTAAACTTTCTTTTTATCGGAAGAACTCATAGTTTCAAATTTCATTTTCATAAACCTAAAAAAAATATTGATAAGAATAGTTGAGGAGGCTTCAAAAAACCCAATAGATAGAGTAGCCTTTTATCTCAGATATTGAAGTTACTTTCATATCATATCATTACTTTCGTATCTTCATTATTTGTCTTCTCTGACTAAAAGCATTGATGATAAAAAAAGAAGAAAAACATACTAGCCAGTAATCAATTTGTGCTCGTATTACATTATTCTTATCCCCCGCCGGAAATATTATCAATCAGCAGTTTCTTGAAAAGCCGGAAAAGCAGCTTAGTTGCAATCGAATGGCATGAAAAATATTCATCATACGCAGCGTTGGCACAACTGTCGCCGTAAATATCTCCTGAAATGGACTGTAGCTGGCTTTATCCTCTAACTTGGCCAATAGCCATCCAGTTGCTTTGTGTTGGCAGCGGCGAACAGAGCGTGGTGTTGGTTAATTATAAATTATGCAGCACGCAACAGAAATTGAGCTCCTTTTTTATCCTGATGTGTGGGATGTTTTTTGTTGGATTTTCCTGAAGCTAAACCAGCACTTTCTCCTCAGCTTTAATTGCCTGGGTTCGACTGGGGAAAAGGCCCCTAATTTTTTGTTGTTTCTGGTTAGAGGCTTTACTGCGCTGGCACTCTTGGCCCAGTTTATGTGTCGTTTTAATGCCAAAGCGTGTCAGGAAGCTCACATCCATCGAGGGCGGAGATTTATTGCTTGCTTTGACTCGCTTTTATCTGCTTGCCGTCGCTCGGATGATGCCGATTTCTGTTTATTGATACAGACAATACACTTACCGCTCCCTGGCATTTGCATATGTTCCGGAGATAATCAGCGGGCTTTGCCAAAATCAATATTGGTGCAGCTAACACTTGGCCGATACTAAAATAAACTCACCTTACACCCATCATTTCCAGCCTCATGAAAAATCATAATAAATTCAGCGTCAGGCCTTCTCGAGCCTTTGGATCTCATCACATTTTTTCGCTTACTCCTCAATTTTTTTTTTGACAGCGCATTCGAAACTGACTTTACAATTGCCCGCCACCCACTTGTCACGCCCCTTTTATGTGTTTTTCCATTTTTTTTGTTCCATTGGAGATTGGAGAAAAAGTGAATTTATGAATTTAAATGGACTGGTTTATGCCAGAAAAGCTTAAAGGCAGCCATGTTTTTGTCATTTATTTCATGTTAGAATTACTGCCTGAAAAACCCAACAATCTCTATTTACTTTGGAGATTATTTATTCCCGGAATTTGTGACGAGTTTCTGGATTTTTAGTTTGATTATTTTCTGTCAACCTTTGACAATAACTTTCTGATGCGGAATATGACACGTTTTCCAATCAATCCACAGTCACACAGCTTGGATTGCTTTTCTGCTTTTAGTTTTGCGAGGGAAAAATTTTTAATGAATATTATGAAATCCTATATTAAAATAAAAATGAACTATGTTAGTTTGTTAGTACTGTGTAGTACTAACAGTGTGTACCTCTTTTATTCGAGGGAACTGAGTTTATTTATGATACACTTCTTCAAACATTAAAGTGGCTTAGAGGTCTTAGTGATTTCTTTTTACCAATTAGCACTGGCCATTGTTTATAAAACTTTTCAATTTATCAGAAATCGGTACTTGTTTTTGATAGAATGAATTGTTTTCCCTATTTTTGCATAAATATCTGAATGCCCGAATTAAAATTCCGGCGCTATTGAAAACTTTCATCAATAGCAACAGAGTCGGAGAAATTCGGGGTTCGGGGCTTGGGGCTCATGAACAAAAGCATTTTTTTGGCGGAGGTTTTAGACAGAAGTCGTCGGAGAATTCGCTTTGTTTTTTTTGGACATAACAAACTATATATGTACATACATATATTGTTTTTTAAACTTCTTGACGGTATGTTTTTCTTCACTTGAACTTGTTACTATTCGCTGTTCGTCAAAGCACTTAGAACGCTGCCAAGAACATGCCAGATAACCAGAGGAACGATATGACAGCAACAAATTCAATTTGTTTATACTTAAAATACACAAAAAGCACCAGACCAGGGCCAAACTTTTAACCAGTTGACTGACTGAAGATAAAGTAAAATCTTTAAAGTCCGTCGGTGTTTATAAAATTGGATTTTGGAGAATAGAGAGCAAGAGCGATGGGTGGGAATTAGGTTTGTGAGCTCATCTCGAAACGGCTTTGAAGATAATCCCAAAAACAATCTGCAAGATGCACTTGCATCCTTCAATATGATATTAAAAATTCTTTGTCATAAAGTATGCGCCTCAACCGGAGGGAGAGATAAAAAAGTTTGTTGTCTTTCCGAAGACTTTTTCATTGCATTTTTCGATTTATATGGAACACGGGATGCAGTGTTTCGGGGTTTGGCTACAGGCTGGTGTGAACTTTATGCAAATGATTCTGTAAATAGACGGAAAATAAATACCCTAGCACGACAGACGTTTCCCAAGCGATTTCGGGACGTTCAATATTTATTCGGAATATTTATTCAACGTATTAAAAATATTTCTCCGGGGCACTTTGTAACGGGCCCTGTTGAATTATCCAAATAAGCTCAAAATTTTCGCATAAGAGTCTTTGTCCGCCTAAAGTGATTCGCAGAATTCAAATTTCCTTTACATTTTTTTTTGGCATTGTTCTTCGGCAAAAAGGCGCAAAAGTGACTTGAAGTGTTCATGCATGTGGAAAGCCCAATCTGCTTGGAGCAACAATATATTTTTGTTCCTTGGACGGGGGCCTCTGAAATCCTTTGTCCACACGTGCCGAAGCAGCCGAAACGATAATAAAATGTAATCAAAAATTAATTCAACCAAATTTGGCATTTTATGTGTGAGTTTCGCAATGCGCAAAAACGGAGGTTGGGGGCCAGAAAGCCGGCTTTTCACTTGTCCTCTATGGCATGCTTTAATTTCCATGGAAGTTCAGCCAGCCCGAAAATAAAATTCCCATACGAGGTATCGTTGGCCTTTGACATTGGCCAGCTCTGTGAATTATTTCAGCTGTTGTTTAATAGAAATAGAGCGCCTTCATTATGTGAGACAACTGGACCGCTTAAATGGGCTCCAAGTCCTTCCTTTGTGCCTCCTAGATGCGAAAGTGCACTGGGGGAATATTTTAAGACTCTTTCTATGAGAACGATATGATATGAAAGCTAAAGGGATTTTGTTATAAGAATTTATAAACTAAGTAATGTTAAATAATCATTAATTCGATAGCATTTTCCTATAAATTCCTTATACCTCTAAAGTTAAAAATAGTTACTGGCATTTAAACTTAATCGCACTGTAACTGGGAACCTTTTAAGCCATTTTCCGCATAGAAGAAATGAAAACGAGTCTTTAATGGAGGTCAATTCCCCGAGATGTGACAATTGTTGACACTTTTTTAGTTGGCACACTTGGTAGCATTTAGCCTGCGCTTGCAGTCGAGTTCTCGTATCATTAGCCCTGACCCTAAGAGTTTTCCTTTTTTTCGTTTGAACCTTTAGGGCCATTTGGGAAACGACCCACTAAGGACATTGGGGAATGCGTGTTTGAAATTTTTTAGCCAACAGTCGGGCAAAGAGTTTCTTTTGAACACCAAACGGAATATTTATTGCTACCAAAGTAGACGAATGTTTGCGATATTTGCTCAACCCATGAGTCCAACCACAACACACGAGCTGTGTGAAAGGGATTCCCATTTCCATTCAGGCAGCAATCGGGGAAAATGGAGCAAAAAAACGAAAAAATGTTCACAACAATCCGTTAAACGAAATAGTAACAGTTTTGTGTTTTGATAAATTAACGTTCCTTTCGGGCTTAAAGGCTAAGAACTAAAAGCTTTAAGGACGCCTCGTCAGCTTTGGGTAAGTAAAGTGAATAATGAGCCCTAAGGCGACTGGCTGATGTGCCATATGTTCTACCTCATTTCCCGACACGTCTAAGCCCTTTGACCTTCACAAACAAAAGCATTGAATGCCCGGGGGGATTTCCCCGGTAGTATGTTAATTCGCTAGTTGTTGCAGAAACTCAAGCGGAAGCCCAAGCTCGAGCAAGTGATGAAAATATGGTAATCAGTTGACAGGAAAGTGTGAACCGGAGCATTCCATACTAATAGATTTTCTTATTGTATAAAAATCCTTTATGGTTTTGGGTCGAACCTGGTTAAAATATCTTTTGTTTGTTGGGGAAAATATTAGTCATTGTATTTGTTACACTCGAAACTATAGTTGTTAGCTCGTTGAGATAAAAACTTATCTCTCTGCAATTATTCTAATGGAGTTGCTTTATAAAAGAAACTGGAGCAGTTTAGTTGCAAATTCAGTAAAAAATGAAACTTCAGCGCGCTTGGATATTTTGCCATGGTGAGCCAGGATATGACCAAGGAAGAAAGCAACCAGTGACTAATTATTTCTAACCCGCTGTAGTGGTTTTTATTTCCCTGGTATCCCTATCCTTGACGGAAGTCATCAGAGATTCTAAAACGTGCCAGGAGGGCTTCCTGGAAGCTGATCCCGAGGACTGTGGCAGCTATTTCCAGTGTTTGAATGAGGAAAATTTACACTTGACTTGTCCCGAAGGCACATATTTCGAGGATAAAAATCAAGTTTGTGTGGTGGATGAGCTGAAAATTTGTCCCGAAAATGCGCCAAGAAGTTGCATAGAGGGTCTGGTGGAGCAGGATCCGGATAACTGCGCCGGATACCTCGAGTGTGTGAATGGAGTGATTGTGAAAGAAAAGTGTCCCAGTGGCAGTTACTTTAATACCGTCCTATCGCTCTGTGTGATGGATGAAAATGGTGTTTGTGCCAATGCCACGAGTCAGTGTACCGATGGCGCAATATCCGCCGATCCCGACGACTGTGCCGGTTATTTGAATTGTGTGAGTGGTAGACCCGAGTCCAAAAAGTGCCCCAGTGGCAGCTACTTCGAACCCGTTTATAAGACCTGCATCATAGACAGCAATGGGGTCTGCGTGCAGCCGCCGGCCATCTGCACCGAGGGGGAAATAAAACTTGACCCCAATAACTGTGCAGGATACTTGAAGTGCGTGGATGGAGAACAAATTGAGGAGCTCTGTCCCAGTGGCTCCTACTTCGATGTGAAACTGCTATCTTGTTTGGTGGACACTGAGGGTGTCTGTCTCATAAGAAGTTTCAAAAACCTTTGTGCCAATTGAGATGCCAATTTGGGAGTGTGAGGTGAGGAAAGAATCTCAAGAATGAAAAGGCAAAAGTGAAATTGTCGATCACCAGGGAAGACAAGCGATTGGACATGAATAATAAATAAACTCGCACGATTAGCTACCAGTCATAAAATTCACTTAATGGGAAGTTGCCATTTGGTTACTGGAACTTTTGGCAAAGTTCTTTATGGAGGCCATTGAAAGGCAGCAGTGACTGGTGATAATGCGATAAGGAAAGTTTTGTGTACTCGCCACCAGTATAATCTGTCTTGGGACTAATCGAAACCATCTGGAACTGATTAGACAATAATTTAATGAGGATGTTGATTCGTCGGATGTGAGTCACTCGATTCAGGGCCTTGGCTTGGCAGAAGAACATCAAAGACCCAGGTCGGTAATTAAAAGCAAGGGGTTCCCATATCCCGCCCCTTTCATGCTCTTCAGTTTTATTGGAAATGCGATATTGGTTGGGACTTTATTGCTAACTTTTCCGCGCTCAGTCAGCTACGGAATGTTTTTGGTTATTGATTTACTTCTCCACTTTAACGTTGACCAGAAACACGTTCAAAATGAAAATGTTTTTGGAACTGCTAGGTGGCTTTTTGTCGTCATCAGGCGGCGAGATGGTCGTAATGGTGGTGGGCTCCTCAGTGGTTGTGGGGACGGTTGGAGGCTCCACGGGGATGGGGGTGGTGGTGGGCTCCTCAGTGGTTGTGGTGACAGTTGGAGTCACTGGAGCGATGGTGGTCGTGGTGGGCTCCTCAGTGGTTGTGGTGACAGTTGGAGTCGCTGGTACGATGGTGGTGGTGGTGGGCTCCTCAGTGGTTGTAGTGACAGTTGGAGTCTCTGGTACGATGGTGGTGGTGGTGGGCTCCTCAGTGGTGGTAGTGACGGTTGGAGTCTCTGGAATGATGGTTGAGGTGGTAGGGACCTCTTCTGGTTCTTCGGTAGTCGAGTCATCGCCATTTTCTCCGGGAGTCTCTGTAGTCTCATCATCTCCGGCATCGGTGGTCTCTTCTCCAGGGACAACAGTTGTCTCATCATCTTCTGGGGCAGCTGTGGTTTCCTCACCACCAGGTGCAGCAGTAGTTTCCTCTCCTCCGGGAGCAGCAGTAGTTTCCTCACCGCCTGGAGCAGCAGTAGTCTCCTCTCCTCCAGGAGCAGCAGTGGTTTCCTGTCCTCCAGGAGCAGCAGTAGTTTCCTCTTCGCTTCGAGTTGTAGTGATTTCCGGGGCAGAAGTAGTCTCAGTGGCCTTCTCACCGAACCCAAACGGCGATTCCTTATTTACCGGAACGTAGAAGATGCCCTCGGCCATAAAGGCATTCACAAAGGCTCCCATCTGAACTGTGCTGAACTGATCTCCGCAAGAGTTCTTGTTGGCCTGCTGGTAGGTCTCGCACCTCTTCGAGGGGAAGTTGTTCCACAGAAGGGCCTCCGAATAGTACATAACTGCTCGGGTGTGCGAGCAACTGCCGGTGATATCGAAGCCACATCCAGGCTGGGACTTGCCGCCGTTCATGTAGAAGTCAGCTTGTCCGATGGTCTTGGTAAAGCCCAAGGTACCGCCATTGGTATGGATGACCTCCACGTACTGGGCATCACCACTGGCCAGACGTTTCTCGGTGTTCGAGTAGCTGACCAGCGGGGAGGCGGGATCCAAGCCCACCACCTTGCCGACCTTTCCGCTTGCCACATTCTTGGCCGTGAAGCCAGCCACATGGGCGCCTAGGCTGAAGCCCACCACCTCCAAGTTGCCCAGGTTCATGCTTTTGTTTTCGACAAGGAAGTCTACAAGGGCGGCAATTTTCTTGCCAGCTCCCGGAGCTCCGGCTACTGAAGAGGCGTACTCCAAGGATCTGCCACGGGCCCAGTCCACGGCAATCATGTTGTAGTCTCCGAACTGGAACCAGGCGTTGGCTATTCTGGTGTTAACTCCATCCTTGTAGTTGGCGTTCCAGCCATGAATGGTGATCCTGTGAAGGAAATTCAACTATTGATTTATTGTTGAATTTATTTTGAAGGTGAGGTTACCTGGTAGGATTCTCGGGGTTGAAGTTAGAAGAATCAATGGAGGCTTGAGTGGCTTTAATCTCCTGCCCTACGGAGGGGTTTGTCCGGGTGTACAAGTAGAATTTCACAGTGTTGGTCGACAAACGACCTTCCAATTGGTTCTCATAAGAAGCCAACTCGCGCTCTCCTTCCGACTTGGTGACCCATCTTAGACCGCCAGTCACTTGGGGCACATACCAGCCATTGAGGCCATGGACTCGCAGCGAAATGTCATTGACTGGCCAGGCACTAGCTAGAATAATTAGGAGATTTCCATGTTATGTCGTTTGAAAAGTCCGAGCTTAAGGGCAAAGTACCAGCTATCACGCAGCCCAAAACTAGGAAGCACAATCTCATCGTGAGACTTTTATTGGAATGGTTTATAAAACGCACCTGTAGCTGTTATTTATACCTTTCTTTCTTGAATGGAAATTAAAACCTGCGCAACTACACCGAGTGATTAGATCATTTCTAATCAGTTAGATTTAGATCCATTGGCAAAAGCTCTACACATGTTCCTATCAAGCCCAATTTATTTTCCAGGAAATTTTTCTCTTATATTGAATGATTATGGAATTTTGCCAAAACAGCTTAATACAATTACATTTGAAGAGTCTTTATAAATAGAATAGTTTAACTTTGGAACTAAAAGGCCCAACCTACAGAGCTAATAAAAATAAAATAATATATTTTAAAAGAATAAATTACTTATAATACAGAGGTGCGGATTAATTAGGACCTATATTTATAAGAAGTAGCTTTGAAAACAACTATCTAGAATGCTTAAAAAAATGTATAAGATATACGAAATAATACTCTACTTTTTTGTATAGTTGTGATGCATGTATTTTTTTAATGATTTAAATAACTCATTTCTTTTGCCCCGAATACCCTTAAAAATAGACCCATTAAAGCTCTTTTTTACGAATTGCTTTCGCTCACAGAGCTTTCACTCAATTTATTAATTTGGCTGAAACGGACTTAGTTGCCCATTCCGTAGGGAGCTTCGCTACGGACGGGAACGTAGTAGTCTCCGGCCACCATGTAGGCGTTGGTAGTGGCGCCCATGTGGACGGAGCTGTAGGAGCTGCCGCAGGCCTTGGAGACGGCCTCCTCGTAGTCTCCGCACTTCATGGTAGGGAAGTTGTTCTGCTGAACGGACTCGGCATAGTAGATGACGGAACGGCTGTGGGCGCAGGATCCGGTCAGATCGACGCCGCAGCCGGGCTGGCTCTTGCCGCCGTTGGGGTAGAAAGCACCCTTGCCAATGGGCTTCAGGAATCCAAGGGTTCCTCCGTTGGTCTGGATGGACTCCACGTACCAGGCATCGGTGGAGCTCAAGCGCTTGTTGGGGGAGTCGTAGCTGAAGAGGGGCAGGGCGGGGTCCAGGCCGATGATGGTGTGGACCTGGCCGTTCTTGACGTTCTTGCCGGCATAGCCCGAAACATGGGCACCCAGGCTGTGGCCAATAATCATGGTGTTGTCCAGGTTGAGGCCGTGGCTGTTGCGCAGGAAGTTGATCAGATCAGCGACCTGCTCTCCCACTCCGGGAACGGCAACCACCGAGGAGGCGTAATCGACGGAACGGGCGCGTCCCCAGTCGACGGCGATCATGTTCATGTCTCCGTGGGAGAACCAGGCGTCGCGGACTCCGTAGTTGATGAACTCGTCCTTGCTGGAGGACCAACCGTGAATGGTGAAGCGGGTGGGGTTGTTAGGATTGAAGTGGGAGCCGGAAATAGAGGCGGAAGTGGCCTTAATTTCCTGAGGGTTGTCACGGTTCGAGTGGGTGTACAGGTAGAAGGTCACGGGGTTGAGGACGCTGCGTCCCTCCTTGCGGCTGCTGGCGTCCAGGAAGGCCTCGGCCACCTCACGGTCCATCCACTCCAGGCTTCCATCGACCTGCGGAACGTACCATCCGTTCTCACCATTCTCGCGGATCTCAACGGCATTTGCTGGGAATTAAAAGTGAAAAATTATTAAAATATGTTAATTTATATTTGTGGTTAATAAAGCAGTCTCTTTTAAGATAAGCTTTAGCTCAAAAGATGTTGAATATATTTAAAAGTGAAGCCCATAATGGTAATAAGTCTTAAGAGTCACATCAACAAAGAACTTAAAAAGATCTCACAGAAAAGTGTATTAAAGTTACTTTTATGAACCAATAGAACGGTGATAAATGCTTAATTTGTTTATTCCCTCAAATTGAAATTAGCCCCTCTACTCACCCGCCAGTACACAGAAGGCTAGGGCCAAAAGCAGTTTCATCATTGTGGCAAAGTCAACTTCAACTAACAATCTGGGGGTGGCATGGAGTTGCCTTTATATATGGGACTCCATGGTCCGATGTTCCGATGGAATCTCCGACACATTGAAGCACCCCACTCGAGATAGGGCCAATGGATGGCCATTCGGACACTCGGACCACGCCGATTCGATAAGGACGTCGTGGTCGGAAGGTTCGAGGGGTGGAGCATGTGTTCCGGCAATCGGGCCTAAGTAGAATGTCCATCTTTCGTTTAATTTGATTGAATTCGATTTGATATTTTCGGCCGCGTGGCCCTTTTCGAGTGGTTCACGTTTCAGATAGAGGTCTGCAGTGACTGACGTCTTATTTAATCATCGTTTATATTATCTGTGTGTGGCCAGATACTTTATCAATTTGATATATTTTATCAATTCTTTGTTCGCTCATCACAGGTCCATTGGTATTTCAATATCGTATTATTTCAACATCATATGTAACTAGAAAAGGGTCGTAATCAAGATCGCAAAAAGGAGATGATTGCATAGTTATTGGATCTAATTTAAAAACTCTTATTATATTGAAAACATTGTGATATTGTTTCTGTTTTGGTCATTTCTTAATCTTTGAGTGTTTTTAAACAAAACAAATCTTAAGATTTAAATAGATGTTTATATGACAGCTTTATCTAACAAAAATACTCTACCAATACTTCAACTCTAATCAATCAACATTCATTGTGGAACTGGCATTTCTATAGTATATCATGCTTATACAGATATCTTATACAGATATATGGGAAATTTTAAATAGTTTTGCCTGATTAAAGTGCCTTTGTCTTAATCATTATGAATGGCGATTTGCATTCTAAAATAGACCCTCCATGTGGACTACCTTGATATTGAAAATAATGGAAAACACTTGGCTTTAAACAATGTCAGTAATTAAAGACCCCCTGGAAGTCCCAACCCCTATATAGATAAACTGACAGAAAATAGGACTAAAGTACTTGAGGCACATAGTATCTCTGCATTTATATTATTTATTATTCTTTCTTCGTTTTCTATTCAATCTTGCCGAATGGAGCTTTATCATTCACCGGCACATAGAAGTCCCCCTCGACCATGTAGGCATTAGTGTCGGCCCCCATGCGCACACTGCTGTAGGTACTTCCACACTCCTTGGCCACCGCCGCCTCGTAGTCCTTGCACTTGATGGTCCCGAAGTTGTCCTGGGTGACAGCTTCCACGTAATAGGTCACGGACCGCTGGTGGGAGCAGGAATTGTCGGTGGAGGAGCAGCCGGGCTGTGTTTTGCCGCCGTTCGGGTAGAACGCACCCTTGCCGATGGGCTTCAGGAATCCCAGCCGGCCTCCGTTCGTCTGGATGGACTCCACGTAGAAGGCGTCCTCGGTGGAGAGTCGCTTGTTGGGCTGGTCGTAGCTGAACAGTGGCATTGCCGGATCCAGGCCGATAATGGTGTGAACCCTTTTGTCGCCAACCGTCTTGCCAGCATAGCCAGCCACATGGGAGCCCAGGCTGTGACCAATCACCTCCAGAGTGTCCAGGGACATGTCGTGGTGCTCGTGCAGATACTTGATCATCTCGCCAACCTTGGCTCCGGCTCCGGGAACAGCCATCACCGAGGTGGCGTACTCCACCGATATGGCGCGAGCCCAGTTAACCACAATCACGTTATAGTCGCCTCGGGAAAGCCAGGCCTTGGTGATCTTCTTGTTCATGCTGTCCGTGTAGCGACCCTTCCATCCGTGTATCACAAATCGGGTGCCATGGTTCTTATTAAAGTGCGAGTCATCGACGGAGGCTTTTTCGGCTCTGATTTCCTTGCCCTCAGTAGGGTTATCCTTGGTGTACAAATAAAAGGTCACATCGTTAGAACGACCTTCGACCGAACTGCTTCTCAGCATGAGCTCCTCAGCCCGTTTCGTATCCATCCATTCCAAACTACCATCGTCCTTCGGAACAAACCATCCATTTTCGCCATTAACACGCTCTTCGACAGGCACAGCAAACACTGGTAGAAGAGTCAATTGTAGATTGTAATTTTTAATTCCCAAAGACTCACCTGCTGCAGCCAGAAGAGCCGAAAACAAGATTACTTTCATTTTGGTATTTTAACCGAATAGTGTCTAGGATGGGTTACATTTTGCGCTTTTATAGGCTGCAGAAAGTACTCGAGTTTCAGATTCTTATCTACATCCATGAGCTGATAATATATGGTACGGTTTGATCTTTAGACTGGATGAAGAATATATATAAAAGTAAGCATAGTTAAAAACATAAAAGAGTGTAAGCTGTACGTTTTTTGATTCAAGAAGTTGTTTAAAGAAACAAAATAATCCCTTTTAACTAATAACTAATTGCTTGAATTAGTTATTACGAGGATATCAATATATTATGGAACTATGTATTGACTACCTATGACTACCCCCTGTCAGAGTATGAAAACATGTTATAATCTTTGGCTGATAGATATATTATAAAAAAAGAGCTAACTGATTAATCAAGTGGCTCGAAAATCCCTGCGTACTTCAGTTTCAAGTACTCTTTTCAAAGCTGGTAGCGAGCTATTGACTTTGATGGGTTTCTGCTTTGTTGCTGAGTGGGGGGATTTTGTTTTTTGGTTTTAGAGATTCTGGCAGGTGGAAAACAAAGTGTTTAAAGATTAGAAGAATGTTACCTTTCTATTAGGATTAATTGCATTATTAAAGGTATTTTGAAGTATTTTGATGAGTATTAAAATTTAATGCGTATTAATGAGAATATGAATAAAAATAAAACTCCATAAAAAATTATTTTTAAACGTTGAGCATTTTATTCAGAGTTTTTGCATCAAAAGGCCAATCTATTCGATCTTGCCGAAAGGAGCCTTGTCATTCACCGGCACATAGAAGTCACCATCGACCATGTAGGCATTGGTGATGGCTCCCATGCGGACGGAGCTGTAGGTGCTGCCGCACTTCTTGGACACAGCGTCCTCGTAGTCGGAGCACTTGATGGTTCCGAAGTTGTCCTCGGTGATGGCCTCGGCGTAGTAGAGAACGGAGCGACCGTGGGAGCAGGATCCGGTGGCATCCAGGCCGCAGCCGGGCTGCTTCTTGCCGCCGTTGGGGTAGAAGGCACCCTTGCCGATGGGCTTCAGGAATCCCAGCTTGCCGCCGTTGGTCTGGATAGACTCGACGTAGTGGGCGTCATCGGTGGAGAGGCGCTTGGCGGGCTTGTCGTAGCTGAAGAGGGGCAGGGCAGGGTCCAAACCCACGATGGTGTGGATGCGACGGTCTCCGACGGTCTTTCCAGCGTAGCCGGCAACATGGGCACCCAGGCTGTGGCCAATCACCTCCAGGCTGTCCAGGGAGAGGCCATGGTGTTCGTGCAGGTACTTGATCATCTCACCAACCTTAGCTCCGGCTCCGGGAACAGCCAGGACGGAGGATGCGTAGTCTACGGAACGAGCACGGGACCAGTCGACCACAATGACGTTGTAGTCGCCCTTGGAGAGCCAGGCCTTGGTAATGCGGGTGTTCATGTCGTCGGTGTACTTCTGGGTCCAGCCGTGGATAACGAAGCGGGTGCCATGGTCCTTGTTGAAGTGCGATCCCTCAATGGAGCTGGCCTTTGACTCGATCTTCTTGCCATCGGTGGGGTTGGACTTGGTGTAGAGGTAGAAGTTGACGGCGTTGGTGCTGATGCGTCCCTCGATCTGGGCGGCATTGTTCAGCATTTCCTCGGCGTCCTTGGTGGTCATCCACTCGAAGCTGCCATCGGCCTGGGGAACGTACCAGCCGTTCTCGCCATTGACACGCTCCTCGATGGGCACGGCGCTCACTAGAAAAAATTTAATTTTATTAGAGTCCTATTGGAGGTCCTTTCTTTAGTAAAACACTTACCAGCGGCCAGCAGAGCGGCTAAAACAATAAAGACTTTCATATTGGTGGTCCGATCCAATTGTGATGTTGAGGGCCAGTTGTTCCGGCCTTTTATAGGAATACGGTAATCACCTTTTAATATCAATAAGCACTTGACCACTTTGACTGCCGTGCGAGCGATGAGATAGGACCGATACCATGATTAGAACATGTTTTTGATAGCGAATGCCTTTTCTCCTGCGTAGATGATAAGCGTGGAAATTCAAGAGCCGTTTGTTTGTACTTGCATCACCCTTTTGATAAGGCTCTGAAAGTCACGATCGCCAAAAGTGGGTGTGGTGGTGTCTTTGCTAGTCATGAGTGAAGAAGGATTTCAAAAATGCTCAAGAGGTAATTTGATTAGAGGTGCAATTGATGAGATGAGGTCTGCTGGTTAAATAGTTTGACCACAGTGCGTATGAGTTATATATTGTTTGCCGCCGAAATGAATTCGGAGAATAATATTAAAATATAAAAATATTTTATGAGAAATTTAAATCATTAAGGCAATTTAAAATTTCAAATAAATAAATTCAACTGCAATCAAATATTATTTTACAAAACTATAAATATAATAGCGTATGACTGCTGTTTCATAATCATGGCTATTGATATTTAACCCTCTAAGACTTAAGCATGCCTGAAGGCACGTATTTTTTTTGGCTTTAAAAAATAAAATTACATCTTTTCAATTGTTTAAGAGCTTCGGAGCTCTTCAAAGATGAGACTAATAATTTTGTGTGCTTTTTACCAACCGCCAAAAATTATTTAAACGATTGAGAAGTTCTTAATTTATTTGTTAAGGCCAAAAACGTGATACGTGCCTTCAGGCAGCTTTGGCTTAAAGGGTTAAGAATTGTTTTTATTCTTTCTTCTAATAACATAGAAGTGTATCAAAACAGTCATAAAAGTTGTTTATACTTTGTATTAGATTAGCTCCTCTATGGTTGCAAAAATTTCATTCGAACTGTTGTCCGGAACTTATATAATTTAGATAATAAATATTAAGGAGCTATTTTAAGGAAACCTTGGAAAATTATATCATCATTAAAGATATTATGAACTAGTATCCATAAAGTTAGAGAAGCATTTTTTTTGTTATTAAATAAAACGTCTGTTTTGTATACCCTTGTAATTAGTTACCCTTGTAACTAAAAATAAAATTTGGGGTGATATCAATCTTGATACTCTCTAGGTGTGATCCTGACCCCTAGAGTCGATTAAGACTTTTCTCAGTTTAAAGAGTGTCTCTGTTTTAAAGCTATGGATTTAAGCTATCAGCCAAACTTTGCACACATCCTTCTTTTCTTTGCACGCAGTTAACAAGTCGGAACGGCTGATATTGGTCAACTGTAACCTTTAGCTTCCATATAGCTGATAGATCGGGAATGCTATAACATGCCATAATAGGAATGCTTTAATAGTTGGAAGGATTTCTATTCTATGGGAAGGATTCAATTTTGAGCTACATATCCGATCTACAAAACTTCATATGGATCGGCCGGCTGTATACCATAGCTGCCATATAACTGAACGGTTGAAAATCACACAACCTTGGTGTTTTTTGAAGATGTTTATTTTTTGAAGAAATTTGAGTTTGATTAATTTCAGTATAATGAATTATAAGGATGGGCCAGTTATATCCGATCCGAAATATATCTAATATACGAACTGCTACTTAACAGAAAGGCTACCATATAAAGGAAATTATATTTAATTTATTTACAGTTAAAAAAATACTCCAGAATGTGTTCATAACACGTTACCAAGAAACCATCATAGACTCTTAATTAGTAATTGTAAAGACATAATTATTTATTGGACTCTTTGTTTAAGCCTTCATCAATTAAAACATTGTTGAGCAATTTTTAGGAAGACTTGAAAGGAAATCCAGTCATGAGTGACCAATAGAAGTCATAAAAGTTGATAGACTAATTAATGATAGCTGATTTTTCGCCAGATAATTCCCCCATGAATTATGGCCATCGTATAGGTTTTTATGGCTCGATAAGGCATGTTCATTGATGGAAAGTCAAGGTGATTTCTTAACCCCGTTTCCGTAAGTGAGTAAAAATTGTATTTTCAGTGTTCTGGAGTATTTTCTGGTTTTATTGCGTCGAGTTTAGTTAATCATGCCGAAGGGGGCCTTGCTGTTCACGGGCACATAGAAGTCACCGGCGACCATGTAGGCATTGGTGTCAGCTCCCATGCGGACGGAGCTGTAGGTGCTACCGCATTCCTTGGCCACGGCGTTCTCGTAGTCGTTGCACTTGATTGTTCCAAAGTTGTCCTGGGCGACGGCCTCGGCATAGTAGGTGGTGGAGCGGCCGTGGGAGCAGGCTCCAGTCACATCAGCGATGCAGCCGGGTTGGGACTTGCCGCCGTTGGGGTAGAAGGCACCCTTGCCGATGGGCTTCAGGAATCCAAGGGTTCCGCCGTTGGTCTGGATCGACTCCACGTACCAAGCGTCATCGGAGTTGAGGCGCTTGTTGGGCTTGTTGTAGCTGAAGAGGGGCAGGGCGGGGTCCAGACCCACAATGGTGTGCACCTGGCCGTCAGCGTTCTTGCCAGCATATCCGGCCACATGGGCGCCCAGGCTGTGGCCAATGAAGTACAAGTTGTCGAAGGACATGCCGCGGTAATCCTTCAGGAAGTTCGCCATGGCAGCCACCTTCTTGCCGGTCTTGGCGACGGCCATCACGGAGGTGGCGTAGTCGACGGAACGTGCACGGGCCCAGTCAACGACAATAATGTTGTAGTCACCCTTAGACAGCCAGGCGTCGCGGATGTCCTTGTTCATGCTGTTCACGTAGCTCTGGGTCCAGCCATGGATCACGAAGCGAGTGGGATGATCGGCATTGAAGTTGGAGGCGTCGATCGACTTGGCGGTGGCCTTGATGCTCTTGCCCTTGGTGGGGTTGGATTTGGTGTACAGGTAGAAGTTAACGGGCACGGTGGTCAGGCCGCGATCCTCCATGCGCTCTTGGGCGTCCATCCACTCCTCGGCAACATCCATGTCTACCCACTCGAAGGAACCGTCCTGCTGGGGAACGTACCAGCCGTTCTCCCCATTGACGCGCTCGGATTCCTCCAGAGCATAAGCGGAAGCTAAAAGGAATTCGATTCATTTTATTAAAATTAGTTTTTGAAAAAACTGTATTTCAGATAAAAGATGTATCTTTGTATCGACTTTTTGCTTTGGTCAAATTTAAAAAATTTTTTTTTTGTTTAGCTCCGATGATAACCTTCTGAATATTAAATTATATAAACATTTTTAAGAAAGTTTATGCTAAAATAATTCCCCATTTGATGGACGACATGGAACTCTAGAAACTTACCGGCCAGAGCCACGAATGCCAAAAGAACAAAAGTCTTCATATTGTAGTAGAACCCACAACTGATGGTTGGTCAACTTGGAAGCCGGGTCTTTTATAGGTCCCATGGTGGCCAACTTATCGGCGGGAGATTAGATCGTTTTTTTCGTTGGCTGACTAGGTGGTATTCGAACATTTAAATTAATCAGGCCCCACTGCAAGAGTTATTTTTTTGTTTTTTAGGAATTCGGAATCTGATGGAAACATTATCTATTGATTGCCTTTTGAATTGCGTCGACGATTTGAGACAGATACTTCAAGATTTCTGCGTTAATGCACGAAAAGAATCCATGCTTATGGGGAATTCTATTGTATTTAATCACGAACTAGTATTTATTCTGTCAGCTATCGATTACAAAGGGTGCGACACTCGTGCCTTGAAGGTTTTCTTAATCTCCTGTAAGTCGCCTCGAGTATACTTAATAATACGTATCATTAAATGGGCATTTAATTTCGCACTTCAGTGCATTCCTACGCCTCGGGCTTTCCTTATCGTGTCCAGAAAGGTGGAGTGTAATCTCTGACAGGGATTGGTCGCCAACAAATGAAGTGGATACATTGTAAGCCCAGGTTCGGTCGCAATTTTTCCCGCGGAAGCCTGAAGAACCTGGAGATTATCTCAATTAATCTATTTAATCGGAAGTTACAGCGCTTTTCAGCCGATTTAAAAGTGCGGTATACTTTCAGGCTCACTTGTCCTTTTTATTCTCATAATGACCACTTAATTATCGTTCAGCCAAAGATTAATTCAATTAATAACGCAAATATGAACACGACCACAACTGCAGGCCACCCACACCGAGTCCTGGGAGCCTAGCATTGCCTTTGTGGACACAGGACCTGAAAAGTGGAGGCGGGGCGGAGGCAGATTCAATGAATATCTCGAATTAATAGCTTTTTGAAAAGTGTCGCATTTCCCGTGGCACGTGCACCCATCCTGATAAATGGTTCCTCGAACATTTGATTAAGCAAATTAAATGAAAAAAGCAGGCTTCCCGGCTAATTTGCATAACCAATAGAGGATAGGTGGGCTGCTAAATATCTGCAGGATTGAAACTGGCTTGGGGATGAAGTACTTTGCTCTCTTATTTCGAGCATTATGTCATCATAGATGGTCAAAAAACAAATAACGGAATTCTCTCAATTTAAATCCTATTTAAGGGGACTTGAGGCCACAAATCACTGGCATACATGTGTGGGCAAATATGTGAGCAGGGACCAAGCAATAAAATTCAATTTTACGCAGGAGCCGCAAGAAACAATAAACTTGTCAGCCCATAAATAAGGACAGGAGGAAAATAAAATTTTTGCTCTTTTGGATTTTTGAATGGGGGTGCAGGCAGGGTGAAGGTCAAGAAATACCCTTATCTGGCTGGCGGTGTGCTCGAAAAGCTCACTCTAAAAATATTTTATCGGGTGATTAACTGTATGAATCTCAAGTAGAGGCAGGAAACTCAGGACTTCAGTCCAAACAGCTGCACATACTTTGCCAAAAAAATACTTGTCATACTCAAGAGCTAATTGGGCCGCAAGGACACACGGAAGCCACCCGTCGGGCTTGCCTATTTAAATACTGGGTGGAGGGTGGTGAATGTGGCTGGCTTTTCTGGCATTTCCTTCAACTACAATATACATCTACATAGATGTGGCTGCTGTTGACTTTGCCCCAAGCAAAATTACTCTTGACGGTTGCTCATTAATTATAATGACAAACATGCCGCAGAAAGTGCCAAAATGATTCTGACAACAGTGTTAAAGATATTGCCAGTTGTGGTTAAGGTTGCACGGGAAAAAGGGTTTTTCTTTATCAGGTCTTTATTAAATAAAATGTTATGATAGTAAAGAAATATTAAAATGGATTAACCTAGAAAGAGTACTTTTTTCTTATGTTTAAAGAGGAAATAATAAACTCAATTGTAGTTACTTTAATGGCTTAAGTAAAAATCAAATATTAAAACCATTTTTTCACAGTGCGTCAAAACATGACGGCAAAAGTGACTACTACCTGTAAACATAAACACGGCCAACAGCAAAAGGACTGCTCTGACTTTGGCTAAAGGATGTGCCTGGCTGGCGAAAGTAAATATTTTGTTGCAACATTCTGTGGCAGCTGGATGCCAACCCGTTTGGCTTTTACTCACTGCATTTGGCCGTGCCCCGGGACAGCATTAAATTCTATTTTCCGGTTGGAAACCCCCGAACCCCCGCTATGAACAAATCTTCCACATCCCACAAATTGGCCCATGGAAATCCTGAAAATTTGCTGTAATCTGGGCTTTCTTTAAAAATATTTTTCCGGGGCCACCTTTTTTTGGCTGAGCTGAGTTCTTTGCTCCCCGGTTTGTCGCTAGCTAGAAAATTGAATTTATGAAATACATTTTCGACATGTCTGCCACCTGTTTTTTTTTCGAATGTTTTCATGGGGAAGCCTTTGTTGTTGGCTTCCATTTTTTACGCTTAGCCTAAAAGGCCGCTAAACAAAATTACGCGCCAACTAAGCCCAAGAAATCTGATTTTATGCCATTTTTTTTGTGCCGGTCGGAAAAATCTAAGACGTTATTACATTTTCAATGGCGCGCCCATATATCCACGGCCCGGCTTCCATTCGTGTACGTGATTTCTTGTCAATATTTTGCATTTTATTTTATTACCAACATTATTTTCATGTTCCAGTCCGCCGTGGTGCCTTTCTGTTGCCCAAGGCCTCGTATTCGTCCTGTTTTAATTTGGATTTGTTGTCGGTTCTCCCGTTTTAGCATTTTTATTTTTGTGTATTCCATCGAGTGGTAGTGCGGTTTTGTATATTTCGAATATCGAACATGGAGAGCTTCTCCGGCATGTAATTATTTTGTGTGTTTTTGGCATTCGACGCACATTTTCCATGTCTTGTTAATACAAAATTGATGAGCTGTTCATTAATCAGGAGTCCCGAACAAGGCAAATTTTTTGATTACCTGCCGAATACGTTATGAGCCTGGAATTTCTTGGAATTTAGAGTGCAATTAAATTCATCATTGGCTCTCCCTTAAACCTAATTTCCTCCCAGCATTTCTGGGCCAAAAAGTAATTATTAATTTCGTAGCCATTTGGAATTTTGTGCTTCTATGCTTCCTGATGTCACTTGTCGAGCCAAAAGGTTTGATCCATTTTCACTTCTTCGGGCAGCGATTTGCTCGAATGACATTAATGAATAAATTCCTCAACTTTTGGCCGGAAATATAAACCAAAAGAGTCCAAAATACCAATATACGCAAAGCCAAACGTTTTAAATGGGGTTTCTGATTTTCGCGGAAAGAGAAAGCTTTCGGGGAGTCAAGGAATTTTTTAGGATAATTGATAAAAAATACAGTCGTGGTGGGAGGATGGGAAGATGATAAGAAAAAACAGCTCACGCACACGCTCAGACACTTTGGAAAGGCTCGTCCTCATTATTGTGCTGAGATAAGCAATTTACCCACTTGATAACCTTATCCTGTCCTTGCTGAGGGTGGTTGGGTGTTTGCGTGGTGGAGACTTGTTCGTCTGTCAGTTGTTCTTCCGAGTTCATTCAGCGAGATATTAAAACGAAGTGAAGCTGAGCTGAAATGATATGGAGTTAAATGGTTCGATGGCAGGCAGCAAGTCAACTCATCGAAAGGCCCAAGTTTAAATTACTTTCATTTCCCCCATTTGTGCACTCGGATATTTCGATATTAACTTTCTTATTACTTACTTTTAATTGCTTGCCATGGAAACACGATGCATATTGGTTTGGCTTTCCAAAAAATTCAGGGAATGACTACGTGTATGAAGTTATTAAATTTACGAAGGAGTTAAAAATGATAAAAGGCTTGTATAATAAAATAGAGACCTTTTCAATTGAAAAATGCGTGTGCTTATAAATACAACTACAAAACGTTAAAGTTCAAACTTAATTTATTTGAAAGACATCTGTCGACTAAATATATTTTTGTCTCCCCTTCATATACATATATTTTTCGTACAACTCCAACCAACATCCAACAAGGATTCTCTTATCCTTTCAAAACGCTCGTCTGTTTTCCATCTTGATGGATGGTTGCATATTTACGCTTATTATGGCGATTTATTATGCAAAAGATTACGCCCTGCCCTGAAACTCTTATACAGGCAGCTGTCCAAAAGTATGCAACGTTTTTGGTAAACGAAAATATTTGCAGGAGAATATTAAGTACCCGCCGTGTTGCACACAGCTACGGAAAATCTGTAATTTTCAGGACTCAGGCTAATCATGGCATTCTCTTTTACTTGCAGATGGCATAAATAACTTCTGGGCCACCATGAGAAGAACTTTGGAAGGCAGCTAAGTTTCCAAGGACAAGAAGTTGGCGAGCAGCTTGCAGGCCAGCCTCGAGAACACACTTGAATGGAGTTGGACAAAGGCCTGGCGATGTGGCCCCGACGGCGGTTACAGAGTGTTTTTTATATAGCGCCACAGGAGCCGTTGCTGCGGCACGAGGAGGATGACTACCAGGACGAGCTGTTCGCCCTGCCCGATTCCGCCTCTTTGCTGTACAATGAAACCACGGCACTGGCGGAAGAGGAGCTGCACGAAGGGTACGGCTCCAGCACACCGGCACTCAATGGCCTGGAGGGCGAGAGCTTCAATGTCACCGTGCTCATGAACTTCAGCTGCGATGCCGACGACACCCAATCGGAGGATCTGTGGAGCAGTGTCTACTTCAAGAGCACCGTCTACCTGCTGTACATTCCCATATTCATATTTGCCCTGATCGGCAATGGGACCGTGTGCTATATCGTCCAAAGCACCCCGCGCATGCGCACCGTAACCAATTACTTTATCGCCAACCTGGCCCTGGGCGACATCTTGATGTCCCTCTTCTGCGTACCCTCCTCCTTCATATCACTTCTCATTCTAAATTACTGGCCCTTTGGCATCGCCCTCTGCCACTTTGTTAACTACTCGCAGGCGGTGTCAGTCCTGGTCAGCGCCTACACCCTGGTGGCCATCAGCATCGATCGGTACATAGCCATCATGTGGCCCCTCAGGCCGCGCATCACCAAACGGTGAGTTCATAATGGTGGGCAGGTGAGAAGCAGGTGCCAGCCGGTGGGAGGGGGATATTTCATGGAAATAATTTACACATTTGTTGGGCTTCAACCCGTGGAAGCATTAAAATGCCAACTATTTATGGCCATTTGTGAAGTATTAAATAGGAACTTCGCTTATAAATGAAAAGTAAAGTAATAAGTAGATTAATTGAATTTTTAATAAAACTCTGAAGCGGAATTTGGCGTTTGGTTTTATTCACTAAGAGCATAGTTTTTAATAGCTAATATTTTATACTGCTGCATGTGCATAATATTTTATTCGTTTGAATGCTTGAATAAATATAAGCCTTTTCTAATTGCAAGCTTTAATTAAATGAATTATATGTTGATGTGTTTCAAAGGATGTCAAATGTTTTTTCTCAACTTGGCAAATAGTACATTGAATTTAATAAATATTTAAAAATGTTTGCTGATTTATACTTTATTATTTAGATTATTAATTAAAAAGATACTCGTGGCGGCTTAGTATTAGAAGCGATATTTTTAATTGAAAATAATTATATTTCAGTGAGTTATTCAATTTAAGTATAAACTTTAAGAAAAGGCATAATAAAAAATCCGATAAGAGTCTAATTTGCGCGTGAAAGTGAGTCCTCATGCACTGTGAACTCCGAGTACCAACTATGGACCTTCATTGCCGTGCTTGGACATAGTTAAGTGGGCGCTGGGGTATTTACACTGCTATCCACTTTGGCCGCTTGACCCGAATGGGCTCCCCTCTTGGGACGTGGTTTTCAGGAGGCATTTAGTTAGACGGTCGCTGAGCACGTCGGCTCGTGTTAATTGGTTTAAATAGTAATCCGAGACCCTGACGCAGGCGTTTGCTCGAAAATCCAAAACGGCCGGTGGATGGACAGCGGATGGCTAGCACGCATTGCAAACGTCAATTTGTTTTGGTAACAAGATACAGCTGTTGGCGCCTCACAGCTCACAAATGCCCCCATAACCCAGCAGTGTCACTCCATCAAGCCATCTATGTATATCATAGATGGAAAACTGGCGTGAGTATTTCATGCTCGATTTTTGATGGCAGCTGTTGGGTTATCTTTGTGGCTTAATTCAATTGAATACTAGGTTTAAAAAATATATACAAATTTTATATCTCATATATGCTAAGTTTAGGTACGTTATGGGATATTTTTAAAGGTTTTTAATTGTCTTTAAAAAATAAGTTCTTATGACTTAAAAGTTTTCCCAAAAATGTGACTCCATAATAAGCTTTTAATTAAATAACGAGCTAGAAACATTTTAGAAATATATTAGATAAAAAGATGTGTTTATTTAAGATATTATTTATAAGATATTTTGTATATATGTATGTATGCATATACATAAGAATTAGTCCAATACCTTGCATTATTACTTACTTACAATACTTACTTAAAGCCAGTGTACATTTAAAGAACCTAAACCATAAACATTTTCGTCTTTTACTATGCTCTATTCCTGAGTGAAATTATTTCTCCCAGTGTTCACTTCCTGGGCCAATGAAAGCAATATCTTACGTCAGTATTAGCGTGCATGTGTTTGCGTGCCACGAAAGCCATCCTTTGTGGCTTCTGCAAATATTTGCGGGGACAAGTAAATACGGCTGATAATTATTCAACATGTCTGTAATTTACGCACACGCAGCTACCGCAAAAGTGGTCTTTAAGCCAAGCCCCACCGCCGAGCTTAATGTCTGCTTACCATGCTCACTTCCTTCGGATCAGATGGCAAAAGTCTGGGAGGGATCAGAGGGATGCCAGCTGGATACCAACTCACATCACTCATACGTCACCGCGTCACATAGAGGGTGGTGGGCGAACACTTTTTAAACTGTTTAAGAATTCATAAACACATTTTTTCTCAAGAAAATGAAAGTGGATTACAGATTATCTAAAAATAACAGACATGTTAAGAATTTATAAAGAAATCAAAAGTACTTACCCGGCACTCATCTTCTCGACGTTTCTTCTTTGCAGATATGCCAAATTTATCATCGGTGGCGTTTGGTTTATTGCACTGGCCACGGCTTTTCCCATACCTGTTGTTTCCCGGCTCGTGTTGCCAGGGTCGCCGTGGCATCAAAAATGTGAGAAGTAAGTACCGACCTACTGAAACCATAAACAACGCCACAATGACAACAAAACAGACAGGGAAGCGAAGGGATTCTCAAGAAGAGTTTAAGGGCACTGAGAAAAAATATGACTTTAATAATTCTTTTCAATATATAAACTGTGGCATAATAAAATATTATAGTTTGAATTAAAATTAAAAACTAATAACTATAGTCCAAGTCATTTATATAAACAAGTCTGAAGCCAAGAACTTGTTAGTCCCATTGACTTTTTAAGGAATCTTTTAGAAAAATATATATTTTCAAAGATAAGTGTAAAATTTTGCAGTCGTCCTGTGAAGAATTGAAAAATTTCATGGTCTTGCCGTCGTGTCAGGACTGATGTCCTTGGCATTAGGCCTTAATGCTGCCATTTTTAGGAATTCCCACTTAAAGAGAAGCGCTGGATGCCAAAAGGATGTTGGAATTTTCATTTTTTTGTTTTCCCAGGGCACGTTCTCAAGTGGTTGGCAAATAAAATATATTACACACATTTTTGTTCGCCTTCCCTCAGCCGAACAAAAAAATCTGAGAGTCAACCGGCCGAGCTTCTGCTCGTCAGTATTTTTAACTTTTCCTTTGCCAAAAGACAAACAGCCAGTGGGCGAGGATAATGCAAATGCAAATAACAAACTCATCTGCCGGATGCTTACACTTAGTTCAAGTATGCGGGGCACGTTATGGAAGGGCCAAAGTCATGTCTAATTATAAGTGCTCTACGTTGGCATGAGTTCGAAAAAAGGACAATGGCAGGACCAATGCGGGAGCTTTGAGTTACAAGTAAACAATAGGCTAAGTGTGACTATTAGTTTTAGAAAACTAAAATTTTACCATCAAAATTGTATTTTACATCTAAGGCTTAAAGAGAGGCGGCAATACTCTATAGATTCATAAATCTAGATTTCTTTAATGACATAAAGCAGTCTACCGTAAAACTAAATCAAGTTGGACTAAGTGGAACACAAAACTCATTTAGCAAATGCCATTTCCTGCCATGGTTTTAGGAGGACTTGAGAGAAGGCGAATAAAAATAAAATTTCCCACTCAGCCCTGAGTTGTGCAGCCAGAATACGAAGTGCTGGTGTTTTGTGTGTGACAGTTCAGTTTAAGAGACCAGCAGATTTATCCATTTCTCCACTACATAGGCATCCTGCACTTTTCTCTCGTTCCATGCGACATGTCCTTTGTGCGTGCATCCCGGATACGCCTCCATCCATCAGATACATTTGCCGCGAGATGTGGCCATCGCGTGTCCAGGAGTACTACTATACCCTGGCCCTCTTCACGCTGCAGTTTGTCCTGCCGCTGGTGGTACTGATTTTTACCTACACGCGGATCGCCATCGCCGTGTGGGGCAAGCGACCACCTGGGGAGGCGGAGAACTCGCGGGACCAGCGGATGGCCCGCTCTAAGCGCAAGGTAAGTCTCCAGAATTTCCACAGAACTTTCAGCATCCCTCCGCATGAGGCAACCGCAAAAACTAATTTACTCAAAAGGGGACCGGTCCATTAGCAAAGTTTTTGGGGTCAAAGGGTTTTAGTGGGAATTTAGGATGAAAAATACACCAAACATATGGTGGTCAAGTCCCTGGGAATAATATTCATTGTTTAATGTAAGGCAATCAAAAAGAGGTAGGATATATTATACGAAATATATTCTTACTATATTTAGTAAGAAAAACTCTAAATTAAGTTTATATTCTTAAATTTAATATGTAAAATGATATATAAAATATAAAATAATATAATATAAAATAATAAAAATAAAAATTCTAAATGTTAAAGGGTTAAAGTGAAAGTATACACATATTAATACACCAGGTATTTCCAAATAATAAAACAAACTAAAAAGAGCTTCAAAAAGGGTTCAAAGTTAGGGTTCAGAGTTCATGCTAAATGGTTATTTGTATCTTTCCGTTTGTACTTTGATTAAAAAAGAAAAAAGCTTTTAGGAATGACAAATTAAATTTAATTTTCGAACTTAAAGTAGAATTTTTTTTAACTAGTAAAAATTAGTAAATTTACTAAAGATGATTAATAGGAAATAATTTTTACTTTTCAATAAGAAAATGAAATCCTAACAAATCATAATTATGGACTACTCATATGGCAATTTCCAGTTAAAAGAAAAGGCTTGAAGCTCCATCGCATGGTCAATAAAAGCTGCTTGATTGTAGCACTTAAGTACATTTAAAACGGCAAACAGCTATAATCTTAATTTTTTGCCGAATCCGACTTGCATAATGCAAAGCAGTGTTTTTGTTGACTTTAAAGTTTAACCCCAATCCCGGCGGCACCTTGCCACTGCCACAATCTGCAGTCAATGACGGGCCACCACTTGTTGGCTGCTCCGAGTGAACTCAAACTCAGATCCAGACTCTGTTTGAATTTCAAACTGAGCCATCAAAGAGGTCCGGACTGCGGACTACGGAGAGGGTACGACAACAATGACGACAGCTGTCGAAGCAGCAATCTTCAAATTGATTTTGAATTTTTTCCCCCCAACCGAAGAAAAATCTGGGGTCAATGGGTAGCAAGCGTGGCAAGGCTGGCTTCCTGCTCCTCACAGTTGATTTTTTTCCATTTTAATTTTTCGGTTTGGGCTTTAAGTTTTGGGCTGTGGCAGCGTCGTGCCAAATGGCATGTAATGCTCACATAATCACACAGCACTAGGCACAGCCACTATTTACAATAAACTTGCACGAGCTGAGTTTCGGCAAAAATAAATGAGAAGAGATTTATGCGGTGCATGTGGCACGGTACTTGGTGGCATGGTACATGGGTACCCAAAAAAAAGCCCAGTCTGCAACTCTGCAAACTTCAAACTTATCCACTTTGCCAGCCAGCTGGAGGCCTCGACTGCGATTTCTACTGCGATTGCGTCTGCGTACGAGTCGTCGTCTGAAGATGGCATCCAGCGTTTTGTCTTGGTCTTCCAGGAAATCAATTGTGATGCGATGGGTGGGGGTGGACCGAAAACCGAATACCGAATACCGAAAACCAAAGACCGGAGACCAAAGGCTTAGAGCCACGTAACCACGCAAGTTGTCAAACGAGCCCCCAAGAGTCGATGGCCAAAAGCCACTTGGACAAGAGTGTGAATTTGTTTGCTGACAACGACCTTTCCTTGGCAGAAGCATAACTCAAAGACTTGGCTTTGAGCCAAAAGTGGCTTCCTTGTTTAAGTGGAGTTTGAAACTTTAATAAGCCTTCAATAAATATAAAAAAAGGGATTAGATTACCTATCATAGGCAATCAAAAAATATGATTCGATGGGAAACATATTTGGTGCGTTAATGTTTTCCCAATTTCAAGTAAGACTTGGCTTTCCTCCTTTTCATCCTATGACTCGTATTATTCGACCCATATTTGTGACCATCAGTCAATCTGTAATTATAATTGCCATATTTGAGAAGGGGAAGAAACAAACAATACGGCCAAAGAAAACCCATGACTGTCCAATCATTTCGAACTGAAGAGGACAGGCATCCGACAAGCAACCTCCGACAGGAACTCCTTCATCTTCCATGAAACCAAAAAATTCAAAAAGAAAAGAAAAACAATTGCTGACAGTTTCGCCCACTGCTGTGCAATGTTACCCAATTCGAGGCCCAAGGCGAGTGCAGCTCCATCTGCCATTCACTTTTGCGATTCATTTGCTGTCCAATCTTTGACCATCCTTCGATGCAGTTGCAGTTGCTGCCAGAGTTGCCCAAAAAGTAGCTACAAATAGTTATTTGGTTACTTAACTCGCCAACAATTTTGCTGACTTGGATTTCTCATTTTCTCATGGCTGCTCCCTTCATCTACCAGAAACATCAAAAGACCGCATCGATGTTGACAATTTCTTCCTTGTGTCTTGTTGATTTCTGCACAAATATTTTTGCCAATTGCCTGTTGAAATGAAATTAGCAAACTACTCTCACTACCCAGGGGAGCTCCTCGTAATCGCAATTGTCACTCGCTTTGAAGAGTCGATTGAAAATTACACGTTTATTGGGTAATCTCTAATTGAAGTTCCACAACCATACGGAGGATGAGCTTGCTTGTCCACCCGGTGTATACGCAATTTAATTTCCTGTGAAGGACAATTAATGTTTGCTAATAGATTATCTCTTTCTTAGGGCTTCCCTTGCCTCGATTTGCAATTATATCCGTGAGATGCAGTCCCCAGTGTGACACGATGCCGTTTCCATTTGCTTTTACCATTGCACTTTGTCAATATTTGTCAAGTGTTTCCTAAATTCGTCTGCACGAGTTGCAAATCACAGACCATCATCTAATTGCTGGGAAACACAACCCAGCGACAAAACAATCAACCAAAATCTCTGGCCCCCGGGGCGGTGGAATAATATTATTTTGCTGACTTGGGGCGATGACACTTCACAGTTGTCAGCGGCTAGCCGACGGCGATTGCAACTTTGGATTGAGTACGAACTATTGCTTTTTTTCTGTGATTTTCCTATATAAGGATTTTGTTGTACTTTTTTGCACAACCACGTATCGATCTGATGGTAGCTGGCCACTGCCACGGAATCTGCATTTGCATCTGCAGTTTGCGTCTCAGACAAACTGCCTTTGAGTCTGAGCTTCAGTTTTGTCAAAGCGACAACGACATCGACTAATGTGTAGGAAACGCGGCTCATTTGGCGCGATTGCTTCTTGTTTGCGGCTAAAAACGTTAATTGCATAATTGACTGCAAGAGGCGTAACTCACGGTCCGCAAGTGTTCACGTATTGGCCATCGTCATCATCGTCGTTGCACTCGCAGTCGGAGTCGGCATCGTCCTACCACCGATAACTGAATTCCCCCCAGTTGGCCACGTCATGGAGCCAAAGAGACTGATGAGCCATCCCCATCGCCACGCCAAAGAAATGGGCACTACCCAAAAAAAAAAACAAAAAGAAAAACTGAAGAAAATATAAAAATAAACGGGAGGTGGTGGTTCAATCCGCCATGGGTGTGCATTTCGTATTTTTATACCCTTAAAGAAAATTAAAATTTTTTCTAGGTTTAATTAAAATTAGGAATACTTTTATTCATTGAAATATATTATAATAAAACTTATATTTATAGCGAAACTTTAGTTGTATTAAAAAATATGTTACCTAATCTTGCATTTTTATCAGATTTCATTTCTTAAAATCATGATTGTTGTAATAACTTTAAATACCACAAGCTTAAAAATTTATTTTATTTTTACAAGTGGAAATTATGGGTTTGTAGGGTATATACTTCTTCGACTGCTTGGCTGACCATTCCTTTGTTGTTGTTTTATTTCTCCGACTGTTGCAGCGGCGTCATCGTCTCCTCTTTCTGTTGAATTGTGTTAAAATGTTAATTTCGTGTTACGTAATCTGTGTCATATCCAGCAGGCAGCGGGAACGGGCCACGAAAACAGGGGGCCAGGGACAGGGAGTAGACAGGGAGGCAGGCAGTCGGCCAGGCAGTCAGGCAGCTGGGATCTTCATCATCATCAGCCTCCAAAAGATACAATGGGATGTGCATGTGAAAAAAGTGAGAGGATTCCCAGGCTTGGCCAGTGGCTTCATCTGTTGGCTCACACCCACCCGCACATAACATGAATAACCAAACACACACAGAGCCACACAGTGTCAGTGTGCTGCACTTTGTGCGTTTTGTGGCAAATTAAAAGATAAAACCCACAGACGGCAGCAGCATCAGCAGCAGCTGCAGAAGCAGAAAGCCGCAGCAACAGGCTGCAATTAGTCTCCCCTTCTTGCAATTCGTTTTATCTCAAAGTTTCAATCTCCCCCAAACTTTTCCTCCCCGGCAGCGATTCCGGTTCTCTGTTGTGTCTTTTGAAAACTTTTAAAACCTTTCCGTGTGCTTGGCTTCTGTCATTGATTCATTTCCACCAAATTAGTTTTGGCCCAACGTCAGGCACATGCATTTCGGCCAAGGGCTGTTGCAAGTATTCATTTGCAGATGGTAGACTATTAGAATCTGTTGAAAGCCAATATGTATTAGCTTGGATACACTAGGATGACCAGGGCAAATAGTTTTCCAACAAATTAAATTTTAATATTTCCTGCAGCTTTGATAAATATTTGATAGACTTTGACCAAATATTAGCACTACTAATTCGCCATTATTAATTCAGGAGCCACGTTGGTGCGGATGGATACTTGGAGGCATTGCATAACCAGCCACCAGTCCATTAATTATGGAACAAACACGTAGAGAGACATCAGCATTAACCATCGACTTTATGGCCCACTCCTGCACTGTTTGCTCTCGACCATTAAATTGATCAGCCTGCCATTTTGTTTCTGGCCATTTTTGCTTAAATCAATAAAACTAAACGTTGTGTTTATTGTGGCGCAATGGCTTCGTGCAACTGCCGGGAATTTGTGGTGTTTGTTTGTTTGGGGCACCATAAATTAGCCAATTAATGTCCGTAAATTAAACAGACGAGGAGAGCTGGCTCCCAGCTCTTGTATGTAAATAAATTCCAGTTAGGTTCTACTAGCCAGCAGGCAGAGAGACAAATGTGGCTTAATTTCACCATTGAGACGCATCCCCAGCATGACTTGCAGGCTGGCAGACTGCAACCACTGCCTCACTGCTTTGGTAGCTGCAGTTGGCCGACAGCTGTCCGGTGTTTGTGGTTGCATCTTTTGTTGCCTTTGTTGTCCGTTGTTGCATGAGAAAACATCTTGTCCGCCCCTCCCATCCCCAGCCTGCCGGCCAGTCTGTTTGGGCTTGTTTGTCGGCCGACAGTATGTTTGTTGCTTGTCGGCCCGAACGAGTTTATTCTACAAAAGTGAAAGGTGTACGTACTTGGTAGCTACACTTGATGGTTGTGCATACGATTTGGTTGAATGTCGACTGCCGGCGATCTGTGTCAGTGACGCACTAAAAACCGATCAGCCATAATTGCAATTGCCCCTAATGAAGATGCTTCACTTGGAGTAAACAGCAGGGGGCTTTTCATTTGCTTACACTGAGAGTTTGGTTCTAAAGTCATTCTCACTCATTAAATTTTTATTAAAATAAAGGACCTTTAAGGACATGATACATTAAACTTAGAAATATGATTTATTAAATACCAATAAACCATTTAAAGAATTTTCTCTGTGTATCCACGCATAACTGGGAGGTGTTCTCGCCTCGCCTGGGTTATTCGGTTCATCAATGACTTGGCTCACTAATGAGGTTTGCTTAGACGGCTTCTATATCTGGAACACATCATGACCACATCAAATTGCAGCTGCTGTCTTGTCATATTGCGTATACGCCTTGTACGGCGTGCCAACAAATGAATGGACGGCTAACAAGCAAAATTGTCCAGTGCCCCTTGGCAAATGCAAATTTGTAGCTGACCAAAGATGGTGGGCATTGCGAGTCAAAGTTCAAGATGCATTTTATGTGAGTTATATAACAATTAAATACTGATTGGCGGCGATTAAAAATGAAAAATGTACAAGTGCTTTTCATTATGTGGAGCAACCAGTGTGGCATTAAATCATAAACTCTAAGCGGATTTAAATCGATAATCTACTCGCGTGTCGTTACGGAGATCATCACCATGGATCCCAAAAGGGAAATTCGCGCCACATTAACCCCATTTTCGGGTTAGGCACATTGTATCCCTCCATCCACCCATTCATCCCGCGGAGCTGGCTGTAATTAAAATGTGAACACAACCGCGCAATGGACAAAGGCTGCTGGGCTTTTATTTTCTGTAGGCCCACACCCTCCATGGGTGGTTTTCCCAGTTTAATTTCGGTTCGGAGTTTTCAGTCGTCGGAGTGATGGTATCAGGTACACTATAAGAAAATCTATTAAAGAAGGGCAACAAATTAGTAGCTTCACAATCATTATCCCAAAGACAGGTAACTAACTGTAGTAACTAAGGTAAAAGTGAAGTAACAAGTATGGAACTCTATGTTCAATAATTTTTTTTAAAATATATTTAATTTTTTATTTGTGTATTTTTCCCGCCCGGGCATTAATCACAAAAGTCCAACAGGTAACAAGTGTCGGACTTGAGAAATGGCAGACACGAAACATCGGTCCGCAAACAATTTCGTCGATTGAAGCCAGAAATCCCATTTAAAAAGGGAAGGGATTTCGTGATATATTTGAAATACAATGCTTCCCTATTTTCGTTATTGGGCCACTTTACGAAATCCCGTACACATTTCTTTCGACATGAAAATAACTCAAATTGATAAGCCACCGTTAATAGTCTGTGAGATTGGTGGCTCTTAATGACCAGTAGCTACTGCAGCGGGTTAACGTTGAGGCCGGCCGAGTTGCCATCGTTTTTGTTGTCGGCTGCCATTATCTGTGTGTTGGCACTTTAAACCCGTAATTAGTTTACACTTGCGGTAATTGCGGCATAAATCTTCAGCTTGCCAAGTGTCGTAATTTCCACAGCACTCACACACGAGCCCGAACCCTATCTGTGTCCCTTGGGGCTCCCGAGTGTGAGTTTCTACAAGTTTATATCTGTATCCCTCAGCTCCGTCTCCTGTCTTCCATCCTCCGTCCCATTCCCAGTCCCAGGCCCATATTACCTCCGTTCCCAGATACATTACCAGTACCATTCCCACTCCCAACCTAACTGCCGCAAAATGATTTGTGGCCTTAAGTGGAAGTCAGCCAACTTGCCGTCCCAGCGCATCTCTGGCTTGCAGACTCAAAAAAATCCATCTAAAGTATGTTAGCAACCAGTGTTAGTGCATTTACACTCAAAAAATTAAAACACAAATCAAAAATTTTAAAATTATTTCTGCTTGTTCGATCTAGCCTAATGAAAATAAATGGTTGCTACTTACAACATTACCCGTCATTACGACTGGAGAATTAATAATCAGTATTGGTAAAATTAAAATTTATTGACAAAGCTTATAGAAGCTATGCCTATACTATAGATACTAAATAATAATTTAATTTATTTTAAATACAATATTTTTGTATAGTTAGCGATTAGCATATGAAAGAGGTTCTGTAAATAATTTGAAGAGTTATAAGATTACAAGTACCGTCTGGTAATTCAAAAATTATTATTTTTCAAGAATTGAAAATATTTTGTATCACCTAATATAATTTTTCAGTGCAACAACTTGTGGCTGTGTGCTTTTTGGGGTCCCTTTTTCAGCTGGGCTGTTGTCACGCTATTTTCGAATAAACAGTCCGCACTATAAATATCATTTCTATCTGCAGCCTGGACTGCGAATAAAACCACGAGCTTGGTTTTCCTGGTCCCAGAGACCCACATCTAAATCCACAAGCTACTTTACAGTTTGCCGGCTTGCTGGCTTGTTTGCTAGAGGACTTTTCAGCATTTGGCCAGTGGTTCTCATGACGGAAATATAATAATATGGCCCTATCCCTGTCTAGGGCCCGGCGCAGCTTCTGTGACCTTTTTGTTCCGGCTCACTCTTGGCTCCGGCAATTGTCTTGGCGAAATTTTCCGTGCGGGAGTATGCGTGTGCGTTTTGTTGCCTTTATGTTTTTATACGTTTATGGGTATTGTCGCCTCGTTTTATGGACCTATTAAGGTGTCGTCTGTGCGACTATTTGCCACAATTGTCCCATTGTCTGCCAGGTACGGAAATGTCGCGTGCTGAGGGTTTCCCCCGTTTATTTGGTTCATTGTTGGGTTAACTGATGAAGTCTATATGAAGGGGTTTTGTATATTTAGTATATTTTCAGTCAGCATATTCAACTATTTAAGGCCACACATACATGGAATTTATCCTTTTGCATCCATTTTTCTGTTAATTGAACTCCTAAACTTAGTTGAATGTTTTTCCTTTCCTATTTCAGCTTTGAAAATTAAAACCGCAATTCCAGACCCGAAATGGAATTGAGTTACTTGGCCATAGAAGAGGTTAAGAAAAAACAAGAAAGCTTCTCTTTCTTCGGGCAGAGCCGATGCATATATACCCTTCCTGTTAAATGGGCGGTTCTATTGTAGGATATATAGCACTATATATGGAATATTCTATAGCTTTAGAAGTGAGAGGCTAACGCTGATCCTGATCACGAATATATATACTTTATAAGGTCACATATGTCTCCTCCACAATAAGCAACCTTCTGCAAGGGTAAAAGACACTATAAAAAGAGAAACTGAGAAGAAAAAATTGGCTGGGAAAATGTTTGTTATATTTTCGGCTATTCCTTCGAAAGAAGCATGCGAAAGTAAAGCACTTTCTCTCCCACTTTTTTTTAGCTAAAAAGCAAACAACGGTTCCGTTTGTAAGCCAGAGAGTGCAGACAGTTAAAACCACGACCCCGAACAACGAATCGGCACACGACTCGACGCTGTGGCTATGCATATCCGTGAGATACAGATAGTCGCTCTTCGCCTCGTCGGCTTAATTAAAACGTGAGCAATTGCAGTAATGAGTCTGCCGGCTGATTAAAGACGGCCAGCACCAGCTCACCCAGGGGCACGCATCGTCGCCGCAATGCATGTTGCATGTGTGCACTTCTAGGGGCACTGGCAGTGGCAGTTGCAACTCTCGTTGCATTTATGCTGCATATCAATGTATCCGATGCACTCGTGCGGTGGCCAATTAGAGGCCGGCGACGAAATGCAGCGACAATGTTGTCATTTAGCATAAATGCGTAGAAGTTTTTAGACCTGGTTGCACGTATTGAGGCATGCATCCAAAGGATGCGTTTGTGTGGTCAATATGCCACTAATTCCAACGGGCTTTAAAATTTAGGGCCCGTTGAATTTTGGCTTTAAAAGAAAAGGATGTATCTACTCTTTATAACAATTTCATTAAATTGCAGTTAATAAAATAAACATATACTTGAATGTTAAAATGAACATTTATTTTATGGGTATTAGCATAAAAAATTATAAGCATTAAGAAAAGTTACCTCTTTCCTGACCAATTTCTCCGGACCATGTTTCCTGGAGGGCGAAGTCGTGGCCAGAAATGTATCTGGAAAACAAGAAAAAATGAAAATAAAATAAAAAGTTTACAAGTATCTGGTATCTGGTATCTGAGAGTGTGCCTGCCTTGGGTCTGTGGTTATGCCAGACCATTTCCTGACACGTTTCACCATTCGAAAGGTTAAATGCTGAGCTCGTTCGCCTCCTTCGCCTTGGCCAGACACTTTTTGTGGTAGTTGATTTGGCAACTTCAAGCTGGCGGACTCACAAGCTGCAACTGTGGCAAGGTCTGCAAGGTTAAAAGCGGCCAGCTCGTGAATGCGACCACTTGTGGTTTCATTTGCAACTGCGGGAAAATCCACGGATCGGATCTGCCACACGAACACCACAGATCAAAACCAGTTCCACCAGTGACCTTTTCGTGCCTCGTGCAATTTTCATAAGCCCCTAATCGAGCCGCGTGTCAAGTGCGTGCGTAGATACGAAGTAAGTATGATGCTGCATGCGGCTCTGATGACGCTGCTGGGCGGCAACCAGAAGATATAATTTATGTACGAAAAAAAATTGCCAAATGTTTGTACATTTTTTTACCATTTTGCCAAGTAAAGTAAGGTGCCACATCCGATGCCATGATTGAAGTTTTGGGCTTCTTAAAAACTTGGTAGTGCGTAATTAAAAATAATGAAAATATATTTTTATGAAATATGTTACAGTAAAAAGCTACTTATCATATATACACATGTCCCCGACTGAATCTTTGGCATCATTCGTTGCAGTTTAAATTTTCATGAAACCAGTCCTTTTACTTCTTCGCATTTAAAATGGTTATAAAATTTATGAAATTCCGACTTATTGACGATTGTTTCATTCTCTCTCGTGGTTGTATCAGAACAAAATGTTCATTATACTTAAGAGCTATTTACCTTTTCTGTAAGTACATGAGCTTACCTCTGTATACCTCGGATTTTCTTAGATTAAATATAAATATGTAGGTGTTTAACTTTGTAGCCTTCGGCAACCTTTAATTGGTTTGTTACAAAACGGGTCAATCCTTTCACTCTTTCACTTGCCCTCTTAAATTATCTTTTCCGCGTTTTCGATGAAGTCATTTGGCTAAGGGACAATTATCACCACATTGCATACAAATTCGTGAACGCCCCAACCGCCAATATACCGCCGGGCATCGTCAACATCTCGGACACGTTCGCTCATTAATATTTGCGCTGCCAATTGAAGCGGCTTCGGTGTGTTTTTTAACAACATGAAATGATGAAAACACCAGCAGCAACAACCACTCGATCGACAACTGCAACACATGCGGTTTTGGTTGGACTCCAACCGAATATTAAGTCAAGAAATGATAAAGAGTCATTAACGCCCTCTTCATTATAATCAGGAGTATTAAAAAACAGGGACTGTAATCGAAAATAATTTAAAAATTAATTTAAAAATTAAAACTTAAAAAATTATGGTGGAAATGCGCAGATTTTCCTTAAAAAATGAAATGGTACCATTATCACTCTTTAGTGAGTACTATAAGATAATGCATTTTTCGATTAAAAATAATCATTATTCAAAGTCCTTGTTGAAAAACAAAATAACATTCTCATTAAAGAAAAATTTTATTAAAAAAAGAATTTGTTAATGATACCGTTTAAACATAATGATATATGATATGGAGTACTCATTTCTTCCACACCACGTTCATTTAAAAAATAATTCTTAAAATAAAGTTTTATTGTATACTTTTCAATACTTCGAAGCAAGCCACCGATCGAAGCCAGAAGGAAAGCGCAACAAAAATTCTACAATTTATTATATATATATACTCCGTATATATATATATATATATACATATATATATATATAGATGTTAGATATATAGATGTATATATATAGATGTTATATTTATTAGTAAATTATAAATTATTGCATATACCAAACTCCGTGCAAGCTCTATCTCTTATAGTCTCAGATCTTCTGAACCTGTACCGAAGAAACTCTGCAGCATGAGGTTAACAGAGTAAAAATTAAAGGTTCGCTTCCAAATGACAAAATAAAATAAGTTTAGTGCATGTAAGTTTCCTGCTTTTATCATTACCCTGCTAAGGGCAATTTTGAGCGAAATACTTTTTTTTTACTTTTATAATGTATTTCCTTTTACAAAAGTGCAAAAATATAAAAAAAAAGGAACAAAGTCCCATTTAAGATAAGACAGCCAAGCTTTATTGAACAAAAATAAAATCAAATTAAAGCCGAGTAATATAAAAATAAATAAATTATTATTAAATATGAATGTAGAAGAATAAGCATCCCTAACTAAATTCCTCGCCACAATAAAAAATCTAAATAACACAAATATTTATATGAGCGAAAATGTTATTGACACAAAGATGCGCATCCCAAGTTAAAGATAAAACAAGAAAGGAAAGCTAACTTCGGGCGGAGCCGAAGTTGATATACCCTTGCAGTTCAGTCGCAGTCCGCTAGGTGGCGCCACGCATCTTTTATTATTAGATATGTAGCGGATCGTATATAGTCGGCCGATCCTTATGAAATTTGGCATATTGAATTATTTTTCCCAAAATAGAATCTGTACCAAATCCCATCTTTCTAACTTAAAAAACACCAAAGTTATGCCAATTTCGATCGTTCTATGACAGCTATAGGATATAGTCGGCCGATCCTTATGAAATTTTGTACATAAGATATTTTGGTCAAATATAACATGTGTGGAAAGTCCCAACCCTCTAACTTAAAAAACACCAAAGTTATGGCATTTCCGATCAATCAGTTATATGGGAGCTATAGGATATAGTCGACCGATCCCGGCCGTTCCGACTTATATACTGCCTGCAAAGGAAAAAAGGATGTGTGCAAAGTTTCAACTCGATAGCTTTAAAACTGAGAGACTAGTTTGCGTAGAAACAGACAGACAGACAGACGGACAGACGGACAGACGGACATGCTCATATCGACTCAGGAGGTGATCCTGATCAAGAATATATATACTTTATAGGGTCGGAGATGTCTCCTTCACTGCGTTGCACACTTTTGACCAAAATTATAATACCCTCTGCAAGGGTATAAAAACAAGGAAATTAGAAGTTCCGCATGTAGAAAGAAATCTTGAACTGAGGAAAATCTAAAGCACAAGCTCTTTATGAGCATTTCAAGTAATGAAATTCAATTAATTTGATTCTCAAAGCGTACTGTTTTCTCAAATTTAAAGAAAAATATTCAACATCTATCGATTAATTTTTTGAAGCAAAGAAATTTATATATTCAGATGTATGTATATATAAAAATCTCAACATTCAGTTCATATTTTAATGTAATTAATTGAGTTCGTTGCTCTTCAAGAGACCGTTAACCTTAAATGTTTCAACTTAATTGACCAAAAAACTAATCTTCCAATCAAGGATGTGTGCAAATTTCGAAGTCGATAACTTTAAAACTGAACCAGAAAGACCGACATGGTTATATCGACTAAAGTGGTGATGATGATCCAAAATACACATATATTAGAATGATAAAAAGTGGACCCTTCTCCCTCTTAAAAAATACCTTTGGGGTATACTCAAAGGACACAGGCCAACAGCTAAATACCTCCACGTATAATTTACCTTCTGCATAACTTTTGGCCTAATAACGGCCTAAACCTAAAATATTTCCCAGCTCAAAAACTCGTGAGGAGCAGGCTACAGTGAAAAACACATTTATATGACAGCTAAAGATTATACTCGTCCGATTCCGGCCGTTGTTATTTATATACTGGGACTTCTACAAACACTGGTTCGCATAGAAACAGGCAGGAGTTTAAACTGAGTCTGGAGGTCGATATGTCCCTCTGCAAGGGTATAAAGATCCTTTCTTAAATACAAAATGCCCTTTAAAATACGGTTAAATGATCCAGAGTTATTAGCCATTCAAGTGGCAGTTTTAGATTAATTACGAGTAAGTGCAAGTGATTAAAGGCATAGGCATGAGTAGCGTCTTCGTCTTCATCGGGGCTTGAGTTGCAAAAGCGAAAGTTTACTGAGCCGGCCAGTTCCGATGGGAATCTCAAGCTCTTTGTGGACCGGCCATTTATCTTTGAGTTCAATTTACGCTTCGCCTGACCGGCGACCGCTTACCTAATCGATGAAGTGGAGTGGGAGTACCAGATGTATGTTTATATTCCCATGCAGATATGGTCATGGAGGTGGGGGTTCAACAAAAAAAAAAAAAAACATTAAATCCGGTATTTGGAGAGCATCCTTTTTGGCGGCGTCTTGTGCCACGCGTTTCGAAGGCACCATAAATCGGCTTGATTATCGCGCCGCAATTCCAATCGACGGCTGTGGTTTCTCATCTTTCATAAAAAATCAAAAGGAAAAAATAAAAACTTGATTCCGATTGCATCCTGAAGCCGTATTACGTAATCCAGTGTAATGGACCGACCGCTCTCTTCGGCTTTGGTTTGACAGCCATTTGCCGGCAGTTCTTCTTTCACTTTTCGTGGAGGCTGCCCTTAATTGATTTTAACAAGTTTTCTGCCTCGGCCCTGTTTATTTTGGCAATTTCGTATTTCCCTTCGCTTAAGTGTCTTCCCCTGCTGAAGGCCTTGCCTCTGACCATCTTGCTCTTGGTCAGGCTTTTACGCTCAATCAATCTTCCGACCCGAAGCGCTCTGGATGTTATTTCAAACTTTCGGCCACGGTGGCCCTCCTGGCCAAAGTGTGAAAACTGAAACCCATTTACGCAAAATATGATTTCTTGTTTCGACTTTTGTTTACATTCCCCTTCGACCCAAAACGCCTGTTCTGATGTCTTGGCTGAGGGCTGAAGTTTTTCCCTACCGATGTCAACTTCAATTACTTGATGCCGAAAGTTGTGGGTTTCCATATCTGCTTGCCACTCGAAATTTAATAGCAATTCAGTACAGCACAGGGTAAAATTCAATTATTTGGCCCTTAAATTATTTCACAAACGAATTCTGAGCTAAGTTCATTGTGTCAGGGACAGGGATTCGGCATGAGTGGCTCTTGAAAGCCAGAAGTTCAAGCAGACACAAAAATCACAGACGTCAAGGAAACATGTCGCAAAGCTGCCGCACGCAACAATGAAAAGATACTTATATTAAAAGATACAAAGATACTGAAAAGTAAAAGGAATCCCAAGCACTCCACGCATCTTCACAACTTCTTCGACAGTGCAATTTAAATAATTGTGTGTGGTTGGTGCCTTCTAGCCACAAAATGCGAGGCCCATAAGATTGCACAACCTGCTGGCCAATAAAGCTGGTGAGTCCAATGGCTCTGTGCCTAATGACCATTTGCATTATCTTCTTCGGTTGCCAACGCGCCAAATTACACAAAGTTCGGCATCTTCTATCCGGGGAATTGGCCACGTTTTGCAGGAATTTATGTCTTTGATGAGCTACGAGTGTTTCAACAGATATGCAAATATGATCTCTTCAAGCACGTGCAGCTGCTGCTCCCATGCTTTTCACCAATTTTGAGGAAAAGCCTCCTCAAATCTGAGAAATTAAGCGATTGAAGATACTTCCATTAAATATGCATTTGCATTTCTAAACAAAACCACCGACGCAAACCCCTTTGACCGCGATCCCACACAACTTAACCCCGCGGTTTCCCACCGCAAGCACAAATCATACCACAATTGGCATTATAAGCACAATTCCAATTTTCGGATTTCACTTCCATCTCAGTTACTCCACTTTGACTTTGTTTTGCATATTTGCAATGGGTGGCTGTGGCTGTGACTGCGATGCTGTGAGATATTTGAAATTCCCCGCCGTTTGCTTGGCGGGAATAAATTGCAATCCAAATGCATCGAAAATGTGGCACCCCGCATGCAAATCCAAGTGAGTGGCACAGCCCTTATTGGCATACAATGTACTTTTTCCCTGGGGATGTGTTTATAGCCTGAAATGCGAAATTATTGATCACAGGGTTTCTTATTTTAAATATAAATTTTTGTATCCTGACCCATTTATTTATAAAAATACGCCAAACCTGATATAGCTCTTTTTCTTTTGTGCCCTGACTTAAACAATTTCGTTAGGCAAACTTTTACGAGCCGGCTGGGACACAATCAAAGTTTCATTTTCACACGTTTTCGCTTCAGCTTCCAGTTGGAGGCACTCAAAGCTCGAACTGCACTTCATTTGCAAAATTACGCATACGCCACGGTGAGTGTGACGGTTTATGGTCTCACTTGAATTTGTTTACGAATGCAATGTAATTCGCTTAATTTCTTAGCTTGCTGCGACCCACATTCGGGGTGTGATATGGGAACGTGTTTCCGTTTTTAGAGGGAGTTTTCTTTCGGAATAGGTACAGGTTTTGCTGACAACCGAGCTTCTGAACTCTGAGCTTTGTGCAACTCTTCCGCAAAGTTCCTTGAAATGTTTTCCCCCGGCACATCGGTAACTGGCAACTTCAAAGGCGTCAAACGTGTGAAATGTGTGGAACGCAAGAGGCACCCCTGCCCTCCCAAAATGAGGTAAGAAATGTGGGTGAAAGGTGCCACATGATTAATGCTTCGCTCACCCAACACGACTTTTCCATTTGTCAGTTGGATGAAAAGGTCCCCGAAAAGCAGCCAGGACGGAAATGGTGACTAAATTGGAATAGTATGGCATTCGGCAAAAATGAAACCCATTAACACTGCAACTGCATATTAAAATTGTTGCCACAGCACACTTCTGGCACACATCACTCCATCGTGGCAGGAAAAGGGAAAGAAACCAAGAAACCGAAAGTTTTTCATACAACTGGAACATATGCAAACGCAACGATGTATGAGCCTTGAGGGTACTGCAATTAAATTAACAGCCCCTTGTGGGTTTTGAAATGCAACTAGAAAAAAAGGAAACTCGGCAGCTGCCAGTGATATGTACTATATAGGTTCTATATATCCAGGGTGTGACTGAAAGCAAAAGCGAAAAGTGAATGGAAGAAAAAATAAAGTGCGGCACACATTTTCCTGCGATGAAGGAAATGCGGTTTTTTCAGACTGACGTGGACGGAAAGGCAAGTGAATTGAATTCCGGCAAAACAATTTCATTTAACAAGGGTTTAGGGCTTTCATTCATTCTGCTGGCTACAGATCCAACAAATCCAAATCCGAATTCAATTTCCATGCAGTGGGAAAAGTTTTGGGCAGTCTTACAAAAAACTTTTAATTGCCGGCTGGTAGTGAAGGTTAATGACTAGCATTTGGATTAAAACTAACCATTCGAGCAACTAGCCGAATGGCCCATTTGGTATCGGACATTAACATTTTCATTTGCCAGCGACCTTAGATGATTTTGTTGTATTTCTTAAATTGCCAAATGGTCAAGCGTTAAGCGAGAGGAGGCCGAAGAAATAAAAGCCCAACTTTGCAACAAAAAGTCGTTGACACTAATTAGCATTTAAAAGTGAGCGAGCTGCAACAGCAGAGGAGACGACTCCTCAAGTAGTCCGGCAACATTTTCAATTGAAGCGAACATAACAAACAAAATCAAACAGGCAACGGGCAGGCATACCATACAAATAAATAATAATAAAACTGCAATCTTGTATCGAAGTTGCACTGAAGATACAATCGCAGACAGATGGAAGATGCAATTGACGCCGGCAGCATGGCAGTTCGGCAGCATGGCAGCACGGCAAAAATACTTGCAACAGCACCAAAAATGTCAAAAGTAAAAACGCTACCAAACGATTTCAGTGTGCAAAATCAGAAATACAAAAAAATGAAACATAAAAATAACAAATAAAATAGTAGAAAATGCAAACAGCTTAGACAAAAATCGCAAGCAACAATATAAAATTTGCACGCTGCCGTTTGCTTAACAAGCAGGAAGTGGAGGGGCGCTGGGCAGGCAGGCAGCACTGGCAGTTGCAGCTGGAAGAGATAGAGGATGGTGGAGATGCCGCCGGCAAAAAGCAGCGACAATGGATGCAGGAAGCAACAACTGTCGTCGCCGGCGACGACTTCCTACCCATCATCGTTCCCCTCCTACTACACCGGCAAGCATCTCTTAAAACTTGCAGCACCCACTTTCCAGGGATGCTCCCGTTGAGTTTTTGCAGTTGCGTGTATCTGTATCTTTCAGTGTCAACCTGAACACGCTCTGAAAATATGGCACCAAGCTGGGAATGAGATCTTTTATGCAACGACCCCTCCGTGCAACATCAACACCCGCGGCCACCCACTAAGCTGCGATTAAAGTTGAAGTATTTGCATATTCCAGCCATCTGGATTGCTTTGAGCAGACTAATTTGACTGGTTCAATATTGATTCTCGATATTCATGGCTATAAGCTTAAATTATTTATTTATGGATACATTAATTCAAGTCTGAAGAATATTGGAAAAATATCAACTTTTAACTCTCACATGCTAGAGAATTTAAATAATCCAATTACCTATTGGAAGATATCAGATCTAATGAATTCTATAAAAAATTTCTCTTATTTGATTTAGTTTTTTTGGCTTAAAGTCTTTTTTTTGCTTTTAAGCTATTAAACTTCCCATTGACTTCTTTAAGCCTTTGTGGACCAACTGCTTGGCGCTGTTGCCATTTATTTTTAGCCACATTGTTGAGCGTGAGATTTATCGCCAGCTGCGGTTTCTTTTTTAGGCGATCGCCACGCTTTTGTCGCTTTTTTCCCAAAGGCATTCGGAAGTTGAAATAAAAACTGTTTAAGTGGAGGTGAAAAGTTAATTTTGTTGTCTAGACAAAAGAAATACTCTTTTTTAGGGCTTTCTAAGACACTACTTTCTACAAAATCAAATTATTCCAACAATTAAATAAAACTTGTGTTAAGATTTCTTTAAACATCCATTTAAGTAATGTATATTTTACATATTAAATATTAAAGTATTAAAAGGCCTTTTGATAGAGCAAAAAGATTCATAAAAAAGTCTCTTTTCTTAGCCTTGGTTGGCAGTCTTCAAGGCAACCGTTTTCCGCGAATTCGGATGTGAACTCGAACTTGGAGTCCAGCTTCGATTTGCATTCCCATCCATCTAAAATCGGTTGGCATTCCCCCGGAGAAGCCGGAGGGGCTGCTTGGCTGATTGCGGGTGCTCTTGGCTTTGGCTTGGCTCTTTTTTGGATTTATTTCGGTTTTCAATTTAATTTCCCACATTGCCGATGCAATTTATTGCATCTACAAGTTTGTCAATACACGAGAAATCGCTCGCCGCTCGTTAGCCACGTTATGTTCGGTGTTTGCATATGCTCCTGACTTGGCCCGGAGCTGGGAGCTGGGAGTCCAGGTTACACAATCGATGGGTGAGATTCAAGGTGAAATCGCACTGGGAATGGCAGGCATGGCCGGAAATACCGTACCCCGGCTGACAGGCTGTAGTTGCGTTTTAATTTTATTATTATTATTCCTAAGAGTGCGATCATCAACGAGTTTTGACCAGCTGCCACATACATCATAAGCCATAGTTTTTTGTCCCCTCCATCATCCGCCAACCACCAATAGTTGGCAATAATAATTATCTACGCCTCGGCCAACCCACCCATGCCAGGCAGTCGTTTGTCCGGCACGATAAGCCTTCACTTAAAGCATAATTGGCGGGATTGGAGAAATGCTCGTCGACCCATTAGCTCAGAAATGAATTATGACTAATCGAGTGGCTGAAATCGAACACGGGCCGAGAGTGTCAAACAAAGCTGTGAAGTGGGCAAAAATACGTTTATTGATTTTAAAGGTGCGAGCTGCTTGGGCCATTAAACGGGTTAATGAAATGTTAATGTCAACTACTGTATTTTCCAAGACAGCCGAACGCCTGTGCATTTTACCAATTTGTTTTCTTTACTGCCTTTTTTTAATATCTCCGGTGTGTGTATCTTCTTTAGAAAGAAGCCGCCACAATCACTGGTCTAGGGGGATGTTTAATGAAATTAAAAGTCGCATCGAATCGCACTGTACGGAACACAATGAAATGTACTGACCCGAAAATTGGCACCTAATTGAATAAGTGTTGGCTTAATTTTTATTCTCCCCCAACAATTCGCCTTTCTCCGCTTTGTATTCAGTTCAATGAACGATCTGCCGGACCACTTCATTAAACTTAACACAATTAACCAACTGAACAGACCAAAAATTGGAGGTGGGGAGAAATAAGTCTTATTGATATCATTACAGCACAAAACGCCAACAATGCAGGCTTTTTAATTCAGCCATTAAATGTGATTTTTTTTTATATGATTGGCGGTAACATCAACATTACACAAGACATCATTTTTTTAAGTAATACCCAAAAAGATTACATTTTTGGCTCTACTATTAATGCATAAATATACTTTGGTCCAATAAAGCACTTCATATATTGGCCAAAACTAAGCCACTTTATGAAGCTCGTAAAAATATGCTGCAGTTTCTAATAAATTTGTATTTAACTTTAATACAACAAACGTCTATTAATAACTATTAATAATTGCTTAAAAAACAAGTGTTTTAACAACCACAAATTGTGTCTGATTTATGCGCCTCGGTACATACATCAAGGATGTCTGGCGGTAAATAAGATCCCGCCCGGCAATTATTTTCGCACACCAGACACGACCAACCCAGTTTTATGATATATCTTTACGGCGAATCTCGGATCGGATAGGCCTTGCATAGTGGCACACTTATACGAATATACAAACTCTCCGCCACTCACAATCGCATTCAGTCACTCAGTCATCTGAAATGGCACGTATTCGGGCATTTGTCATACAAAGGAAAAGAAATGCCTCCTCTGGAAAATCGAAACACAAAAGATCCACTGAAAGACACTCGGCGGCACAGGCACAGGCGGCACCGACCTCAAATTATTCCAAATTGCCATTGTTAGGTTATTGGAGAGACACCGGGAACGGAGCATCGGGAGTTTTTCGTTTGATTTTCACGTTAGTCGTGAAAAGCGAAGGAAAGCAAACTGCTCACTTGGCCAGCTGACGGTGTAGTGCGGAATCGACCCGGCAGACAAGCGATCCATTGGGGCCCAGCAGCGATGAGAGCGAAAGTGCACGACACTGGCTGTCTGGGTCTTAACTTGGCCAAAATCGGCGCCCCCAAGACAATGCCAAAGAGCCAGGCGAAGAGAGAGTTTGAGTGAGAGTATGAATGGGGAGAGTCCCGGCTCTCGGGAAATGGCCAAAGACGCTGCTGCTGTGCTGTAATAAGTTGATTGTGCGGTAATTTCAGTTTCACTTGGCAACCCACACAAAGACACCCAGAGATACAAAAACTCAGGCCAGGCAGACAGACAAACAGACAGACAGATGGCCAAAAAACCGACAATCATTATTGGCCTGCTCGCCACGCATGCGCAGTAACCGAAAAGCCAAGTCGCATCATCACACCAACACCGACACAGACACAGCTATGAAGCTAAAAGATACAAAGATACAGAGATACGTTAAAATAAGAAAACTAAAAAACCCTCTCGCAGATTCAAAGCACTTGTAGTGGTGGTGTGTGCATCTGGCGGATTTCTGTATAAATTGGTGATGCGGCTGCAGTGGTTCGTCAGTGAAGCATTTGATTTGGTCTAATAAACAGCAACCGAGTGCATCTCGAGGATATAGAAACGTGAGGCATCATCACCTGCACTACCTGCAGCATAACCCATAGTAACCCATCGTATCCCAGTGGATAATCCTTAAACCCTTTATTTTGTTTCCTCCCCCACATATTCATATAATTACGTACGCCACAGACCTGGGATTACTGTGAGATACCGTGCCAAGTGCTAAGTGAGTGCTTTGTGAGATAATCGTGAGAATCCGCATTACCCATACGCAACGTTAACCCGTGACCCAGCAGCCATGAAAGCCTTCATCCTAATGTCCTGTCTGGCTTTGGCCGCCGCCCGTCCTGAGGCCGGATACAACTACAACCGTCCCGGTGGTGGCGGTGGCTCCGGCGGTGGCTCCCATGGTGGTGGCATCGGTGGTGGCATCGGCGGAGGCATTGGCGGCGGTGGTTTCGGCGGTGGATTCGGTGGCGGATCTAGCGGTGGATTCGGAGGCGGTGGCAGCTTCAGCAGCGGCAGCAGCGGTAGCTTCAGCAGCGGCGGAGGAGGTGGCTTCTCCAGCGGCGGCGGTGGAGGCGGAGGCGGTGGTTTCGGTGGCGGCTTCGGCGGTGGCTCCAGCGGTGGATTCGGAGGAGGTGCGTGTTCTTGGTAACGAAAATCCTTAGGTATCCACAAAACGAAAAAATTCCAATTTCAGGAAGCATCGGTGGATTCGGAGGCGGCGGCGGCGGCGGTGGTGGCACCACCCTGGTCCAGAAACACATCTACGTCCATGTGCCGCCACCAGAGCAGGAGGAAGTGCGTCAGCGGCCTAACCTGCCAGTGGGCCAGGCCCAGAAGCACTACAAGATCATCTTCATCAAGGCCCCATCTCCGCCCTCGTACCAGGCTCCAGTTATCCCGCTGCAGCCCCAGAACGAGGAGAAGACCCTGGTCTATGTGTTGGTGAAGAAGCCCGAGGATCAACAGGATATTGTCATCCCCACGCCCGCACCTACGCAGCCCTCGAAGCCCGAGGTCTACTTCATCAAGTACAAGACCCAGAAGGAGGCTGGCGGCATCTCCGGTGGCTCTTCCGGCGGTGGCTTCACCCAGACCAACACTGGCGGCGGCTACACCTCCGGCGGCGACGGCGGTTTTGGCGGTGGTGATAGCGGCGCCATCTCGGCCCCGTCCAGCAATTACGGTCCCCCCGGAAAGTCGGGTCCTTACTAAGACGCCTCCAACCCATCGACAACTTCAAAACTGCTAACTTCGAACTCGGCTCAAGCTGTCCAAGACTAGTCCTGTCGTTGAAACGCCCCCGACTCTCACACGAAGACCACATCATCCCATCACCATTGACTTTTTCTTCTTTGACCCCTTGACCTTTCAAGTCATTCATAATCCTCTTTTTTCTGACACATCTAGACTAGACCTTGACTACTTCCAAGATCACAAAAAGGAAAAAGGGGGCGGCGCTTTCGCCCACGACTTTTGTACATAATACATTTCCGTGCTTCATTTTCACTTCATTTTCCTCGAACACTACTCACTTTCATTCTCGTCCGTCCACCTGGAAATTCTCACCTGAAACTGATTAGAGTCTAACCTTCAGCCCTGCCTGGATAATTCTAATAGCTAATAGGCGACAAGTGGTGGGTTCCTTGGATGGGAACTCCGCTTGGCGCCCCGAAAAGCGATAAATATGACGATGATGATGATATTGTAGAGGAAGATGATATAGCGGGGCCTCCCATGCTCCATACATATAAATATATATTTTAATTATCCTAGATCTAAGTACTTTATGCACAATAAAAAAACAACGGTGACAAAATTACGAAAAAAAACTCACTAATATTCTTTATTTTATTTCCTGACATTTTCAGGCTAAAAGGAAAGGGAGAAGCGAAAGAACTCGTCCTGACTCCTTGTCCTTTTGCCCAGAGTTACATTCAACATAACTTAGTTTTGCTGTCGAACAAAAAGGGAAGATGTACTAATTAGCCATTTAAAGTAAAAGGAAGTGGCTCAGGGAGTTGTGAAACTAATTAAAAAGTAATTTCTTGCCATTATACGAGGATGGCCTTCCCAACGTTTTTTCACTCATTTTCAAGCATCTTTGTGGTTTAAATACAAAGGTCCTGCTTCGGACCAGTAATTTCAGATCCTTTTAATTAATTGAACGCCTTTCAAGGTCGACATCTTTTTTGGCCAGTACGCGGTCAGGAAGTAAGTGAAAAACTTTAAAACTTGTTGTAGAAAAGATTACAAAGTTTTGAAAAAGTCTTTTACTTGCAGTTTAGGTTGCGGACTCGATAGGAAGTTGTAGTTTCCCCATCTTACCTTGTTAATGACAAACTGTTGCTTTGGTTTTTGGGTTGTCATTACGGAAAAGGTTTAATTTTCATTTCTGTTTTATTTTTTCGAGTATTATTTATTTTGTTTTGTTACCGGGCTTTAATGCTTTAAGTATACAGACAGCAATGGCATTGTCATTGCCGTACAAGCTTCTGCCCCCTTTTCGGAGCTCCGAGTTGGCACTTTCACTTCAGCATAGTTATTTTCTGCTGCTGTTACCTTTAACCCATTTAAGTCCGATTTTTTAGCGTTACTTTTGTAAACCAAATTATTTTAATCAAAACATTTTATATATACTTTCAGCTTGAAAATCTATAATACATTTTTTCAAAGAGATTAAAAATTAATCTAAAGCATCCATTCAGATTCTCGAATAGAAATTTTTTACAAAAGTAATATATTTTCTAAAAACCATCTATTGCATACATTCCTGTTAAATGAAAGTCCCTAAAGGGTTAACTTTTTCACTATTTTTTCACTGACAGTTCAGTTGTCTCTGCTCTGCTGCCTTTGTTTTCAGCCTCATATTTTATGGGCGTATGGCTTGCTTCCGCCTGTCTGGGCCAACACTGAGCCCATGGTGTCTTTTTTTGCCCATGCCTGTTGTATTTTTTTCTTTATACAATCAATGGCAATCCGTCATGCAAATTTCTGCCCTGCAGCTGAAATCTTTTCAATACAGTTTGCCAAACAACGACTTTTACAAATGTTTGTTTTTTCAGTTCCCTAAAACGAATGGGGAATACTGTCCGCAGGACTTTTTTTAAATTAATCAAGTATAAAGTACTAGCTGAGAAATATGACGGAAATGAATACATAAAATAAATGTCTTACATTTTTACAGTTGAAACCACAAAGCACTTTAATGCTTTACAAGTATTTACTTTTCGTGGCCTCCCATTTGTCCGACACAGGCAGTACTTCAATAATCCTAATTAATCCTGGAAAGTTTCGATACGGTGCACGTGGTCAGGTGTATTCCTGGCTGGCTCGTAAAATTGCGAACGTGTTGTCCGCACTGAAAATTGGCCGAAACGGAAACAGACTCCCCAGAACCGTCAACACAGCTTAGCAAGTGGAAGGCCTGTGAGTGGTCGTGGGTGGGTCTTAGGTGGTACAGCAAACATAGGCAGATTCCGCCCATAAACCAAACACGCCCACATGCAGGCAACTGCAATTTGTAAAGTTTCTGAGGCCACAACATTGTCGCAAATTGGTATTTCTGCCTCCCACAGAAGCACCGTAGTTTTGGGTAAACATTGAACTTCTATTGTGCAACTAAAGCACTCTTTCCCACACTACCTTACCCACAGGACTTTGGCTCTGGTCCAATATTTTTGCATATCACTCATACGCCATGTTGCTCAGCAGCCGCAGTAATCTGGTGGGATAATAGTTTCTATTTTTAGGAAGTGCATAAAATGCATGACCATGAGTAGTTTCCTCCTACCGTAGTTTTTATTGAATTTTAAATTTTTAAGGGGCACTCATCGGATTCAGGATTGTGCAGACGTTTCTCAGAAGGGGACCTTGACAAAACATGGCACTATTGAGTAGCTTAGTTTTTCTTTAGAAAGAATGTGTGAGTTTATTTTGTGCGAATGAAATAAAGTAAATTGAACTGCTAAGAACATAAATAAAAAATCAAAATTAGGTTGCACAAGAAGGCATCAAAATAGCCAAAATAAATGCCAGCAAAAAATACATTAAACTGTTTTTGAGAGTTAAAAGCCAAGGAAAAGCAATTTATGTGCCAAAGAAAATGTTTTAAATTCAATTTGCTAGAGAGCGCAGGGCAAACATGAGTGGGATCTGTGTTGTGGACATTGTGAAGAAAATTCATTTACAACAAGGCCCGTGTAGCCTCCCTTCTTAACCAAATATGTATGAATGCCGTCGCATAAGCGAAAAATTTTATGACCTTTACATTTCGGTCCAGGGTTTCTCTTTTTCATTTTCAAGCGGTTTTCCGTTTTCCGCCTGTCAGTGACACGCCCCCAATAAATCGCGGTCGCAACACTTCCGCGAGGTCAAAAAAGAGGCAAAAATGGGGAAAAAGATAGCTGTGGGGAGGGGTTTAGGGTTGTTCCCGAACCTTCGTGACGTCGTTTAATTGACAGCTCTCGGACGGTTTATGACACTTAGGGCGCTTTAATTAATTGCGCGTATTTCTTAGGCATTTTCCTGCCACTCCCTCCTCTACGCACCGGCTTCGAGGGCGGGTTAATTATAATGTATGTCGGTCGTAAAAGAAAAAGTCGGCTCACGTACACCGCGCTGAAGGTTTTTACCCCAAAATATACACATAGTATATGCAGCAACTTCAAAAACTCCGCTAAGACAATTCATTCAGCTTTAATTTTATTCGGTTTTATCGCCCAATATGGCTTACTGCCAAAGGCTCAGGGACCTTCCTTCAAGGAGTCTTCCTTCTGGTTGTGACGGTCAACGTCCGGCGCTGCTTTTGTTCCGAGCCCCATAAACCGACGAGCGTATAATTGCATCGAACAAAAAGTCCACTTGGGCCCCAACCCCTGGGTTTTGGTTTCCCGCTTTTATTTGATTATTTTTTATGACTTTTGGATTTTTACGATACTTTGTGGTAGCCATTTAGTTATTTTGCTCACTTAATTTTCGTTTGTCGGTCAACGAAGGTCTAGCAATTTAATCTATTAAAGGTAAAAATATACATCACCGAATAGAGAATGTTTTTTAAAGCATTTCAAGTTCATCGAGAGTCCTTTAAAGACAATTTTCAGAAATAAAGTTAAAGTCTTTAAGAGACTTGTCTGTATATTATATTTTTTTTTTTCAAAACTTTATCCTTTTAAAAAATTGTATTAAACTTTGAAAAGTAAGAGTATAAGAAACTTTAAGTTCAACTGCTTCAAAGACTTTTTCTCCTGTAAATTGTTTGGTAAATTAGTTGCTGATTAGTTTGGCGGTATAATATAATGACCGGAGAACAATTTTGGAGCTGGAGGCGCACCTTTGAATTACCGGCAGTGTAAGCAATATTTCCCCTTTCTGGCCACTTTCGCAATTGTTTGGCAATTAAAAGGCGGCTTCAACCGCCATAGTTCGAGACATGAGGGTGCCCGGGGGTCAGCAATCTCGTCGTAATCATCAGAGAATTGCCAAAGGGGGATAGCTATGGGCACGAGCTAATCGATAAGTGAAATGGATTGATTAATGATGGCGGTGGTCAGTTGGTGTTGAAGTTCGATGCTGTGAAGACCCCAGTTGAACTAGTTTTCAGCTACAATTGCTCTGAAGTTTGCTTCATATTTCTGTGGTACTTTTTCCAGGCACTTACCAGCTCCCACGCAAAGAAGGGAAACTTTGAATGAAAGAAACTTTGCTTTCAATTTCGTTTGGCGAAATGTTTTTATTTATCCAACAGTTGCTTCCAATGGCCCTCAGCTAAGCAGTTGGAAAAAAACCAGGAATAATAAAAAATTACGTGGCATGTCCGAAAATATTGCAATCCAACCCGTTAATACGCTTACCGCGCTTTTTTTGTTGATTGGACCAGGTTTTAGTAAAAAGCGGAACAAATGTAATCTTTAGGAGGGAAAATACGCTTAATTTGTAGTGTTTTCTTTTGTCAATAGTCATTAAAGTAAACGAATATTGATAAATATTTTGAGTTGAAGCAGTCCTGCTGCCTTGCTTCAAATAAATCAAACTCCTGGCACTTAAAATGCAATCAACACGGCCAGACATCTGTCTGCTTCATTAATTAAACAAACTAAATGGCGAACTGGGCCCAGGAATAGAAGCCATTTGACCCTCCCGGACGTGTCGGGAAATTTAATTAGTGAATCAGTCCGGGAGAAGGGTTTATTATGGAGAACACTTCGCACCTCATTACACCCGGCCTTTCTATTCCGATCGAAATTCAAGCCCTCACTTTCGGCCACATTTCAGCAGACAGGGGGGATCAAAGCTCATTTGTCAGCCTAAGACTTTGATGGCCCAGTTCCTAATTTGCCGCTTTTTTTTTTTTTGTTTATGGTGGGTGTGGGCCGGACTGAAACTGAAATCGGTTTGATGAATTACAGCACTGTCTGTACTGAGTCTTGTACATGAGCTCATTTTTTATGTAAGCCGTAATGCCGATGCGGCATTAACTTTGATGGGCGGGCATAACCGTAACCGCTAACCGGTTCAAAAGCCGCCAGCAAACCCCCAAAAAGAAATATTCCAACCCAAAGCCGGCAGCATCCACTGCCGGCAATTAAGTCGTGGAGCTGTCATGTCGAGGTGGCCAAAAACAAACTACCACAATAGAGATGAAACCAGAGCCGCAGGCAAAAATATTCCAGCCGGCTCAAATGACATATGGTAAACAAGTCTGCCTTTGCTGTTGGAGCTCCTTCTTGGCCAGATGACATTGCAGTTTACACCTCCGCAGTCATTAGATACACTACAAATATTATGTTTATGTTTTTGGTATACGAGTCCAAAAATTATTTATCATATCTTGAGTACCATTTAAAGACATTACTTTTTCGCAAAGTGCATAAAGGGAAAGTGCATAGGAGGAATTATTTTTACACGCGTGTGGCATCGGGCCAAAGGTCACTGCTGAAGGAGACGCGTGTCCAGACGCCATTCATTATGAGCTTAGCTGGCTTCGCTTTGTTTGCATCTCTGGGTCCCTCTTGTTGTGACGCGCCGTACATCGTGGCGTATACTTGATGTTGACATTGTTAACACTCCCCGGCTGGACGGCCAACTAACGAGGCATTAAAACGAATCAAATGGCCTCGTTGAGCACTCGTTAACGGTGCCCTGGCAACTGCAGCCAAAGGGAGAACCGACCCGCAACAAAGGCAGGCCAATAAAACGACTTTGCCAAGTTAATAAAAAGCAAATGCCAGCTTGCCAAACGGAAAACTGTCGCCAGATGCGTTCAGCACAAAAAAAGATGCCAAAGCACTGATTTCCATCCAAATGGCCATTGAATCAATTCATAATCCCTCGCTATTGAGCAAGATGCTATTTTCATTCGCATTTCTGGGCGATTATCCAATAATATTTGCATGCAAATATGATTCAATCTTCTTGCATCTAGCAGGGAGAGTCTGTATGTTTCAAAATTCAATATGGCTTGTGAATATGATTCGTTTATGGCCACTTTTTGGCCTTTGTAGCGTCGACAAGGCGGCAGTTCTCTGGGGACTTACATTCTGTGTCAGATCACAGTGAAAAAATTTAAAAAATTATTATTACTTAAGCTCTAAACTATATGCATTATCAAAGAAAATTTCTTTTGTGTATAAAAACTAATTAGAACAACTAAATTATATTTTTCTGTATAACTTCCCCTCTTCTTTTAGTGTAGGATTTTGGGGTAAAAAACCTTACAACTCTATCGTGGCTTTGTTTCAGCCCGTAAACCTTTACGATTAGTTTTCTTAGGTAGTCACGTTAAAGATACGTGGCCACTGAGTTCATCGTTAAAGTAAATAATGCCGTCATTTTAGCCATTCTGTCGCAGTTCGATTGTATCTGTCGGCAGAAAAGCAAAAAATAGGATTGGGTAACCTTTTTATAGCACATTGTTGAAACATTAAAGCCCTGTGACTTGGTTACTAACTGCAGTGGGAGTGCGGGAAGGATAAAAAAGTTCACTCTAACATATAGGCATTCAGTTTAGCCCTACTTTTGTAGTAACCTTCATCTGTCTTTTCCCACCTGACAACAGAAACAAAATCATTTCCAAGCGCGGCCATAAGAAGTTTTATGGTTAACTTGCGTGTCGAAGAAGGAAAGCGAAGTTTACGATACCAGTGGAGGGGAAGGAGTGAGATCTTATTTGAAACTGCTCCCGAATAAGACACAGGCATGCAAATATATGTGTTTCCTGCTCCACGTTCATAATTACTTGACAGCTTCCAAAAATACCCATCTCTTTAGGCTTAAAGACGCCGTGATAAAAATTAGTTTCAAGTGGCCATAAAGGCCAAAGTCGTTGCCCGACGTTACTCCCGATATAAATAAAGTTGAGCTGGTTGTTTTGGCCAAGTTTTATGGCTGGAACTGCGCCCCTCATAGATTTTACGGCCCGACGGGCTGCGATACGAAGAAATTTTGCCGCATGTGAGTACGGTCAAGGTCGTAAAAGTGAGACAAGGGCTAGGGGTTGGGATAATATTGCCCCGGAGGTGCACGACCGCAGCTCTATAAATAGACTCTGAGACTCTGAACTTTTACAGCCCTTGGGTAAGCTAACCACTTCCCCTTTCACTTTTCTTGCAGATGATCAAGATGATGCTGACGGTTGTGATTGTTTTTACCATGTGCTGGCTACCCTTTAACATTCTGCAGGTCTGTCATGACTCTTTATTCATTAGTCTATCTTTTATGGCTTTAAATTAAACGTTTCTATTCTCCCCCAGTTGCTGCTCAACGATGAGGAATTCGCGCGATGGACTCCGCTGCCGTACGTGTGGTTCGCGTTCCATTGGCTGGCCATGTCGCACAGTTGCTACAACCCAATCATCTATTGCTACATGAACGCCCGATTCCGGGGCGGATTCCTACAGATTATGTACCGCGTACCGGGTCTGCGGCGCTGCTGCTGCCTGCACCGTTACCTGGGCAGCAGCGGCGGACGCAGCTACGAAGCAACTGGTGAGATGCCCTTCAAGTACCATCGCCGACTCGGTGATGGTCTAGTCAGGAAACCTAAAATACGCATTAGGTGCCACCCTTCTTCACTCAATAACCCGTTTTCGAATCTCTCAGTGTATCGACTGCTTGTGGTCCGTTCCATTGCTGTCGCACAGCCGGAGTCCCGTGACTCCGTCCGTAGTTCACAGTAGAGCCGTAGACGATTTCGTTCAGTCTCTTTTTTAGGCTTTTGCATGCCAGTCTTTGAAGCACGCAGCCACTCTTTGCATGTCCTGCACCGCAAAAAGTTTCCTGTTTTTTGTTTATACATTCCCAATTATATATTAAATTTATATTTTTTGTTTGGATTCCCAGGAACCGAAAGGGCTTTTCACCTGCACCGTGTGAACACCTGCACCACATACATCAGCACAAGGAGAAAGCTACGAGCGAATTCTATGCAAGCGGTAGGTTATTAACTCTATAACTCTATCTTAATTTTGTATTACATTTTACAGAAAATAAATTTGGGTAGAAAATGTAATTTTTTCATTTCGTTTCTTCCCTTCAAAACACAGAGCCAATTTTCATGTGCCGAGACCTCAGTTTTGCGGTAGCTTCCTGTCCCCCCGCCGAGGAGTCGTCCGGCCAGCGATCGGCAAACGCCTCCCGGGCGTTTCCGGTGAACGGAAACTGCACGGAGTTCTGAGCTGTACGGAAAACAACCAAAGAACCGAATCTCCCACAACTTGTGCGTACTTAAGTGGGTGTGCGTGTGTATATGTCTGAATGTTTCAAATGTATTGTAAGTGTCGACTCAATGTAATTTTACTAAATATATATTAATGATAATCTAAAGAAAATAAATACATAAATCTACATGAAATTTATCAAACGAAAATCAGAGTAACTAAGAGTAAAAAAAAGTCCCAAGAATATGCAATGAAAAATGAAGCTCTTCAATTTCACCACAAAAACGTAGTCTACTTTCGAGACGCGAAGCGTATAGTATACCATTTATTGCACCACCACACATTGAATCGTGCAAAAGACACCTGTATAAACGATCTAAACTTACGGCTAACTTATCTGTAAATAATATTTACTAAATATATGTATATTTCGAAAATCACTTGACTGTTCCTGTTTGAATTGCCTGTTTGTGCTTGTTGGCCAACTGCCAAATCCACTACCAAATGCGGCACTTGGGCTGGCTGGGATTCATGGCGCTGCCAGAAGCGCACTTGAACGTCCTGGCGAACTCCTCCGAGTTGGAGAGCACGCCCCTGAGACGCATCTGCCCAGGACAGTGCGAGTCACTGAGAGCGTACCGCGACGCTGCCGGAGTATAAGTTTCGCACCACAGGTTGCCGAACGAGATGAAGAAGAGCTGCTCGTGCGAATAGTGCTCCAGTCCGGGCAACTTGGCCCGCTCCCGACCCATCTCCTTCACGTAGAGACGGTAGGCGTAGAAGGCCTCCCGCATTCCGCCATTGTCGGCGATGTTCTCGCCCAAAGTTAGTTCTCCATCGATCTAAGGAAGGAAATAGGATATATAAAATGTATAATAATTTAAATCCAATATTTTATTTATTCTTACATATTCATCAATATCTGCCAGATGGTAACTACTATACTGATCCACAAAACACTCGGTCCGGTTGATGTACTCGTCAATGGTCTTATTGGACCACCATTCTACCATGTTCCCGAATCGGTCAAAACGGCGACCACTGTCGTCGAATCCGTGCGTCAGCTCGTGTCCAAGAATGGTGCCTATGGATCCATAATTTAGAGCCCTGCAAAGGACAAAGGCCAGGATATGAATTTAAGGAAACTCGGAAAATGGATTAGTGCAAGGTGCAGATGGCAGATGCGGGAACGTGCCTGAAGCTTTGGTCTTTTATTTTTTTGCCCGGCTATCCATGTGCTCAGTGCTGAGAGTTCTATTCCTGGGCGGACTTACTCGAGGCCGAGGTCATAAAACGGGTATTGCAAAATTGCAATCGGCACAGCTGTAAAAAGAACGAAAGCATGAGGTAAGTTGTAGAAGCGGCACTGTTAAAAAATCGTTAAATGTATTTTTATCTTAATTTTTATTCCAAATAGTTTCAAAGGATTTCTTTTTTCCAAAATTGACACTCTTTTAGTGTCAAACGTAACAATTCTTAAACAGGGAGACCATTACACATTTTTTAAGGAGAGAATTATGAAAGGAATAATGAAAGAAACATCCAACCTATCACTCAATTTAAATAGTTAAATAGTCATTAAAATCTTGATAGAATATTTTTCCCACTACACTTACTGATTGCATTTGATTGAAACGTGTGGAAGGCATTCACATTTGAAGGAGAAGTCGCCCAGCCAATTGGCTCAGGCTTATCCATTTCGTTGAGTTTCTCCATCATCTGCCAGTGAACAAAGTTGATGAGGTTCTCCAGGTGTGTGGTGGCATTAGTTTCCGCCCCCTCGTAAAAGGCATTCAACGCAGTTGCATTCTGAAGCCACGTAGGATAACCAATGAAGCTTTTCATTTCAGCGGACTTCTGGATTGTTTTTCGCTTGGTAGCCGCATCCATCCAGGTTGTGGACTTCACCAATCGATCGAAGGAACGCCGGATATCGCTCAGCATTCGCTGCACCCGTGGCAGCTTCTCCTCGACGAACCTGTCATCTGCCAGGACGTAGCTCACAGCCATACCGAAGAGACTGTTCACCCCGTTGGCGCAGTGTAGGGAACGCGGTGTGCTGCCCTCCGTTCCAATGGCCAGCTTCATGTACTCCGAGTGAAGCAGCCGCATGGAACTCGTCGTGTGGAGGACCAGCTCCTCAAGGGTGCTCAGCCACAGGTATGACTCTATGTGGGAGGTTGGTGTTTCTTCGAGATACTCCACCACACGCTGCAAATACAGGATGTCCGCCGGACTAGTGATGATTGTCAAATTTCGGGTTAGTTGGATATTGCTGGCATGTTTTGTTCCCTTCAAAATTAGTTCCATATACTTGGCCCAAATGGGAAGTGTTTTTGGAGCTATATTCTTGTCCGTCTGATTCTGCAGATCCTGCAGAGAAATGTAAACAATGTCATCTGCAGGATTTTTCGAGGGCTTCGTACTGTTTTCAGCCTCTTCCTTTAACTATTGATTTGAAAAACAAAAGTATAAATTATTAAATTCAAAATGAATTTGAAAACATGTTTTCTTACCGCATGAACCTTTCTTGCCACTCTAACACCCTGTTTGACCAGCTCCGTAATGCCCAAAGTGGCATCCTCCTGGTTGACATATGGGTCGACATAGAGCAAGTACTTCTCGATGACTTTTCGTACGTAGTGGAGGTAGGCCGTCATTCCCGTGCTCGTTTTCCGGGCAGCCTCTTCCTCCTCGCTTTCTCTGTTATCCTCGTTGTCGTCCTCTTCGTCGCTGTTTTGCATAAAAATCGTTTTCCTGTGGATCTTTCGTAGCATCTTGTGCGAATCGTCTTTGTTGCTTTGATTATAAAATTAAATTAAATAAATTAAAATATTTATCTTCTATTATTTACTCACAAGGGAAATGCCGAATCCGTCTCGGGAGTGCCCAAGGCGATCCGATTGAGGGTGCGATTGAATGGATCTGGAAACACGTCGAATCCTATGATCAAGTCCATCGACAAGTGTCGCTTGATCGTCACGAGGGAGTCGAGCCAGTTGAATGATGAGTCATTTGTTGCCTCTGCTGAAAACTTTGAATTGCTGCTAAGGGTCAGATTGAGGGCAGATGGCAAGATGGGAAGTCCAAAGCGCACCAAGTAGCCCACCAACGGTTCCAAGTCCCGCTTATCCAGCAGATTCGTGTCCATGCAGCCTCGATACATCGTCTTGGCCTTGCCCACAGCCTCCGGCTCCGCATTGGTGATATTCGATCGCAGAAAATCCCGCACCAGCCGCATTATGTGCGCCTGCCGCTCCCGGAACCAGTCGTTGGAGGTCACGGAGTCCGGCCGGGGATGCTCATTGGCCCATCGGCCACAGGTGAATTTGTAAAAGTCCTCGCAGGGATCAGTCTGTTCGTCCATTGCATAGATGAGGCTGGCCGCTGTGCGGATGCACTCCTTGCTCCGGCAAATTGAGCTGGATTTCTTAACTGGAATTCAGAAAGTATATGAACTTAATGCTACCATGAGTAGATAGGTGAGTATTTCATCATAATCTGTTCATATACTAATTCAGTTTAAACCAAAGTGGAGAAAACACAAATCCTATGAGACATTTAAGCCTATCTGTTTTTTTATGTGCCTACTCTTAATTCTTGGAAAGGCTAGTCTCTAGAAGAGACTAACGTCATTATACTTATAAAAACTATCTACTTGCTAAAAAAAAACTGTATCATTATAGAACATTGCATTCAATCCGTGAAGGTATTGAGAGTTCCAAGAAATGCCAAGAATTACGAATGCCGAGTCATCATTATGCAAGTGTATTGTGGTTTTCGATTCAAAATGTACATTGAATACTTACGAGTTACGCTTATGACTATGATTGCTATTAGTAGAGCGATTACGAGAGCAGTCAGTCCTCCCAGGACCACCTTGTGGTAATAGTGCCGACGAAACCTGGACGGGTATAGCGATTAGTACAAGACAGCCAATGCGTAATGTTAGTCCAATCACCTGGATTGTACGCCTACGAGGATGGGGGCTGGGCCCTGAAAGGGAACATGCTTGCTCTGGGCACTTTCCAACGCCGCGGACTGTCCATGTCCGTTGGCATTTCCGACTCCATTCGCACTGCCGTTGGCTACAATGGGCGTGGCAAGTAGGCTCAGGTTTCCTGAAATGGGTTTCCAATAATCTCGGTTAACTGGGCTGGGTCTCACTACTAATTGGCTAAATCGTCTCGAGGCATTGTTTCGGTTTTGATAAATATATTTCCATCGAGTGGGAGAAAGGCACGTTTTATTAACACTAATTAGTCTAATGCTGTCAATCGTGTTTGCCTAAAAGCTACAATAAATCCACCCCATCGCACCACTTGCCACACAAAATAAAGGCACACATGTTGTGGTTCGTGTTCGCGGCTTTATCTTGATCTGGATAACTCACTCCAGTCACCAGCCGGTTGTCCTGGGCGTCCCTAATTGTCTCTGGCTAATGCATTCACCTGTCCCATGTAACGTCCAACGCAACTGCATTTTTATAGACAACATGCAGCATTAGAATGCGGCGACAGTTTCCGGTTCAATGTCCGCGAAACCAGTTTGCATGTCCGGCAGCATTTTAACCCATTTCAGAAAGTCACTACCCTTCATCACAGAAAGGTACCGTCTTTAATTCGTAACCTAATTAAAGTGGTAAGGCATTTAATTGCTGGTAAATTGCGTATATAGCAAGCTTTCATATCTGTCTGGTGTTTCGAATCATCTACACAAAATTGTAAGGACCCTAAATTCCAAAATTATACAAAATGTTGCGTAGGCTGTCTGTGTATATGTTCAACACCGCCGAAATCGAGTCCAATCTCTTCGCCATGGCCGACGACGTCTACGGAACGATTGAAATTTTCAAGGACGCGGCCAAGTTCGAGTCCCAATTTGCCAGGCCCTTCGAGATGATATCTGCCCTTTTCGATTGTGTGGTGTTCATGGCGGTGGCCGTGATGGTCATCGGCTTCACCATGCACTCGCGAATTGTCAAGTTTCGCAAATTGTCCAGGCAAAGCTACCACCAAAAACGGACAACGGTCGACGGGAGCCCACAGGGGCAGACGAGGTTGGCATTCAACACATATCTGCGAGTGAAAAACAATGATGATGCCGAGGACATTTCCAGCACAAAAGAGGACGAAACCAGCCTCAACAATTCAAGGATGAACACTGCTGACGAGGATACAGCTACCTTGCAACCTCTTGATGCCGAAAATGAAGCGGTTGTGACTCCCGTTGGACACACTAATTGGGGAATGCATTGGTTTACCATATTGCGGATAAAGGGTATAGGAACCATATACGATAGTCTATTTCAATAACTACAAAAAGTATAAGCTAGAACATCACATTTCATTAAAATCTTATAAGGATTACGTCAAGTCCCCACGAACCAAACTCCAACTACTTAATAAAGAAAATAAATTACTCAATCAAGAATAATCTTAATCGCTCTTACAAAATAAATAAAAAAAAATTCAAAATAATTAGGAAATAGGTTGAGAAAATATTTTTCTAGTTTTCAAATATAAATTAAAAAAAAAAATAATATAAATTTTGTTTTTGTATCTGGTACTCATGGATTATGGTATTCGACCGAACAGAGAAAGCGAATCGTTTGAATCTATTAGGTGGAACTATTCAATTACAACTTTTAAAGGAATTCAAACTTTAGAATACTTAGTAACTCAGTTTTAAACTAGGCGTGAAACAGCCCAATTATAAAAGCCCTTAAATAATAAATGTAGTTTTTCAACAGTTCGTTCTCAAAAGTTTTAGAAGCTACAGTTGTTGTTACCCGGAGTTTGCTGCCGTTGTAGTGGCAAGGCTTGCTGCTGAAGATTTTCGCTGAAATAGCCGAGGTTGGTGTGGCCCGTGGTCCAAATGCGGTTTCGATCTTCCATCGTCATAGCATTAGTCACCAGGAAGGTATATGGATTAACGCATATTCCGTGGTGTGATTTTTTCGTTGGATTTCCGCTGGGTATGGGTTCTGGTGATTTTTCCGAAGCACTTTAGAGCATATCAATGAGTTTATTAAAAGCCCTAATTCGAATTCAAGTCACAGAGGCCACATGTTGCTCCATTAACTCAAAGTTGCAAAACAGAACTAAATAGTTTCAAAGACACTGGGAACAGCTTAGCCAAGTTAGTTGTTTGCTTATTGCTCTTAACACTTTTCGCTTAGAGGCAACAGCAAGCAGTTGCATAATTGGGCATTATGCGCTAAACGGGCTAAAGCGAAAGCTGCTAAAATGCAGCCGTAAACTTTCGGGCACCGGGCCCGGAGGAGAACTCTATAAAAATATCGACTCAAGTGGAGCTAGTGCAGCGGGCGACTGGTCGGAGCTGGTGACTACCGGCGTATTGGAGCCCGGCCGTCGTCAACAGAACGTATTTATACGGCTCCGATACCTGGCAGCAACCGAATAACAACACTACCACCAACCGTACGAAATAACAATAATAATAACAATAACAACAAACAAATCAGGCAACCCCCATTAACTCCTTCGGCCATGCAAATGTGCTGCGGCAATTACGGGCCCACCAATCCGGCCCCATTCGCTCCCACCAAAAAGTCCTGCCAGTGTCTGACTGTCCTGCATGTTTCGTATTGTCCGTGTTCCTAGTATGTGGAATCCATAGCACCCATTCATCAAGGAGTCGATACATTTTGCTTTTATGTTCAATGATTTATTGTAATTCATAAAAATCCTAAGCCGTCCTTAGGATGGGTGCTTATAGGGTTAATTTTTTAACTCATAAAGTATTGTACGATTTAAAAATGCAATTATAGCTGGAGTTAGCTAATATATTATTGAGTATTTATGAAGTTTGTCTAATTTCACTCTTCTCTACTCTTATAATTGCACAGTTAAAAATCTCACGCTTAGAAAACACTTGAAGTTTTGTTGGGTTCCGCACAGGTGGATCCGAGTCTTTAAAATAAATTTGACAGCTCACATTAAAAGCTAAAAATTCAATAATATTAAGTAACAGATGATTTATCGCTTATGGTAAGCGTTCCTGGCCTGAATCACAAATTAAGGCGATATCTCAGCACATCAATTAAGGTACTCCGCAGTCGGATAAGATTTTCTAACTGAATCACAACACGAACCAGAAGCCAAGTGACCACAATCCATTGGCCAAAACTCAGTGGCGTAATGGGGAAAAAATTACATTAATAAGGGAACACAGCCGATCCATAATAAACATATGAGCTGTACGAAAAGATATATAGAAGGTTGCTAATTGATATCGACTTTAGTATGTGGCTATTTGAAGGTGCATGATTGATGACCCTGAGCAATGTCCAATCCGCTCATTCAACAGTGACCGGGACACGACACTGGTTTTTTTGGCCAGGCCAGGCGAGCAAGGATAGCTAATAATAGTAATTAAATGGTGGCACTTTGCCCGCCCACAATTCCACCAGCATTCGCATTGTTCGTCCTAACTTTGACATAGTTAGTTGGGGATTGGAATCGATAAACAGTATTGATTTCTTCAAGAGCCCCACGTGTATTATGCAGGCCCATCGCGCATACGCCCCGTTGCCCGTTGACAGCAAGAAATGCATGTAGTCGCCATGTGTTGTCCTGTTTCCGCCAGCCCGCGTGCCCGTCCTTTGCCGCTATGTTTACACTTACTATGCTGTAATTGGTTTGCGCAGCAGAGCCAGCTGAATTATTGTTAATAAGCAAATAAATTGTACACCAGGTACTCCAAACATTGGCAGCACCCCCGCAATGGTGGAATCATAGCTGTCACCAGGCTTGATGGGTTCAAAGAACTTTACTTTGCTGGCATGTACTTGCATACATTTATTATACATTAGCTCTACATACATTCTTGAAATAGTTTTTTTTGTGTGTGGTTTTATGTGTTTGTGATTTTTTATGTGTGTATTTTAAAACTAATTGCATGCATTACTATCTTAGGAAGACAACAAGGAAGTATGACACGAATTTGTTTACAATGACTCGATATTAAAATTTAAATTATAATGCACATATAGTAGACTAAAGTGGGTCTTCGAATGACAGCAGAATGCAAATGTATTATATCGTGCTTAAAAAGTACTACAAAGTCATAAAAATATAAAATTAAACAACGACCCCTGGACAGTTTGGCCTGCAATTCTGTGGTGGGTGAAACTTGGTACTGAAACGAGAAAGAAAAACGTTATTAGTTTTCTGGAATCGAGTTGGCATTGGATCGGTGTCAAGATGTAATCCCCCAACGGATTTCGGGACTAGATCAGTCTAAAAAATCTCTCAATCTAAACACTCGTGTTCGTCGATAACCTAATTTTTTTTGTTGAAAGTCTGGTTTTCTGAAGCCGAAAAGCCGCAAGTTACGCGCTTGGATTTCTTACGTTTTCGTGAGCTGTTTTACTTTCGTGGACTTTTCGTTCATATTATTGCGATGGATCGGGCTTTTGGCAACTTGGAGAACAAGTTCAAGTGCATGGTGAAGGCGGAGAGCAAGGGAATGGCCCTCAAGCTGGTGGGATTCTATGCTGTCGGTTGGACCCTGCGCAAGCTGGTCAAGTGAAGGGTTAATATACTGTCCTGCCCTCAAATGGTTTGGTCCTGCTGCCATCGATTTGGTCAACCGCTCTGTCGTTTTAGTTAATTGAAAATTTCATGTAGAATAAATTGTGGTCTTACCTCCAAATCACAATTTCGCATCTTTTTGAATGATGATTCCCCCAGCCCCTCCTCGATGGGGCTAGTTCACCTTCTTCAGTACACATTTGCAGCAGGAGGGTATCCTGAAGGACTCTGGCGACGGGTCCAGTGGGCCTTCGTCCTTAATGCTAACCAGGTTGCGGGTCACGTAATGTTGTTTGCAGTATGACTTGTACCCGTTGGGGAAACTATCCGTAAACTCACACGGCCCATTGGGGATTCTGGGGGTTAACAAAGGGGCGTTACGAAAAAGTCTTTAGTAAACCATGTTCACACTTACTCGCACTCTTCAATCTGGATGGCTTGCTTGAACTCATCAGTATTGACAATCAACTCCCAGCTGTTGTTCGTTGTCAGACCCTTCTTAGGATAGATAGTGCGGGGCGTGACCCGGCACAGGTAGATCGTATCATCGGGTTCGGTGCCCACCCGCGCACTCAAGTCTGTGGGGATCACATCGCTGAAGAACTTGGAGAACTTGCTTGAGAGCGTCATCTTCAGGCCGGACAGGTCCGGATAGTTGTCCACTTGGGTGCAGAAGGACCTGGACTCCGGCTTCGCATCCCCGCACTGCTGCAGGGCGGCCGTGTCATTGACCCCCAGAAGCGAGTGGGCCGGGTAAATGGGCCGGGGACCATGTCCTGCGGAACCGGGGAAGACAAAGGCTAAAAAGTTAGGCAAGCGCCAGAGACAGTGGCCAGTGAGTATGGGATCGATTTAGTTGTTAATTGTTCAGCATGTTCGAGTATCGAATGTGTCTGATTAAAATATAATCAAAGAAACTTACTGTCCGATGGCTGACGGTGGGTGGTCGGAACCTGGTCCGCCTGCGTCTGCGGAGTTGTCCCCTGCAAAGAGACGAACGTATCGTTAAAGACCAGATTCAGCTTCCCGTCCGGAGAGCGCTGCACTTTGAAGTATTGATCCTGCTGCTGACTTAGGCTGTGATACTGATGGTAAATGTTGGACGATCTGGGTTTCGGGGCTTGGTTTTGATTCTGGTTCGGATTTGGAATCGGGTTCTGGGACTGATCGCCGAGCATGGTGTTTATGGGCATGAGGGGTGCATTGTCCGTGGTCGTTGTCTGTGCAGGTAGAATTCAGGTGTGTTAGTCTTTGGCCAAGTGGGGAAAAAAATAACACAGACACAACACAACCCAACAAATGGTGGAATGATGGTACAATGGGAATGCCAATGAGGGAGTAATGACAATTTTGTTCTTCGACAGCTGACTTACATTAAAGATCTGTACACCCTGATCATCGTTCACTACGAAGATGGTGCGCAAGAGTTTATCAATGTCTTTTTTGGCTTCGATCGATGCAAACTGTAGCGAAAATTACGAAAGAAGGATTTAATTTGGGTACATGACAAGCTTTAGGCCACAATACAAGACACAAAGAGCAGGGAAACATGGATGTAATGGTTGGGGATAGGGGGTACTAGGAGGAATTTTTGGAAATTTTGAAGGCCTTTCGGGAGAAAATTGTGCACACCTCCTCGCTACCCGGATTGGGCTCCTCCTCGGATTCGGAGGCTCCTGGCAGTTCGGCTCCCTCTTGCCCGATCAAAGCCGCTAAGGCTGCCTCAGCTTTGCGTCGCTTCGCTATCTCGCTATTGATAAAAACTATCTGAAAGATACATGCGGAAAAGTGGAAGAGTTTTGTTTGCGGTTCATCAGCATTTCCAAGACAACGGGGGGTTAAGTTGTTGGGGTAATTTGTTGGGCTGGTCGTTGTTTTTATATGTATATTTTAGTTTTTACTGCGGCTCCTCTAACTTGCTCAACTGGCTTTCGCTCTATCTTTCCACTACACTTGCGTTTCGGAATATTTGAACAGCTGTTTTGTGGGCAAGCGCAGTTGCCTCCGCGTAGAACTTTGTTAGTTACGTTGAGTTAGGACCCGAACCTCCGAAAAACTGCTGCTAGGGTTCAAGTTCTAGTATACGGGGTTACGCTGATAGTCCATTTTCGGACGGCTTATCGGAGCAGAAATTCGTGCAACTAGAGAGACTTGAAGCTGCGAAGAACATTTATTTAAACATAGCAGCCAGTCAGAACGATTAAATACAATGGGGAAATTGTGTGAGGCAATCTGATCTAAAAGTGGAAATTATTTAATACAACACACGCCTAGAAGGCAAAAAGCAAGCACTATTTACTGAATTATTGATGATAGTTAACTCCAAATAGAACACAAACAATACAGAGGTGGGTGCAATTAAACTGCTTAGAACTGACACAGCGATATAGGGGACACGGGATGATATTAAAACATTCTGGAAAGTTAAGTTCAAGAATCAGAAATCAGCGTCATGACGGCGACTCAAATGTAAAATTTACCCCAACCGAAATTGGGACTTGCCATTGACGATAAAACCCGATCTTGAGAGAGGGACGCTGCCCCACATGAACTTAATTGCCTGAGACTTTTAGCCATATCTCGGAAGTGTATTTTCCCAAGCTTGCCGGACAATTAGATATCAAGTTTTAAGCGAATTTATCAACGCCTCTGTTCGGGGCAACTTATGCAAACATTAGAGAGTTTTTCCATCTCAGTTTTAGGTTTTCCATAAACCAATTGGAATTTAGTCAGAACGACTATGTGCTCTTTGAAACCTGTTTAGTGTTTAGTGTGGAATTCGTGGAAAACCTAAAGCAGGCGCTTTCCGATCGGATTATCGGATACTCAAGGTTGTGTTGCCATTATTTCAGACTAATTACTGCAAGGGTTGTACTGTGGTTTTCACTGAGATTGATGATCATCCCTTGTCGGCAGTAAATTACCTCAAAAGTCGTGTGCAGAATAGCTGGCACTATTGTCGGCGATTAATATTATTGCACTCCCGATGATATGCATTTATTATACGGGGAATGAAAATTGCACATAACTTGCCGGAGGCAATGCGAACAGGTTTGCAAGCCCCCTGTTGACATAGACTTGAAAATGCCCTTCGAGTTATGGAAATGGATTTCGAATTTGTGGAAAATCTAGAGCTGTAGAAATAGAGGATGCACTTGCTTAGAAAATAATAACAACCATAACCCAAATGTGAGCCAATGAGATGATGAAACATTTTAACACGACACAAAGACATTAAAAATACAGTCGAACCTACATGTTTTTTTACTTTAAAGTTGAGGAAAAAAACCTTTTTTTCGGAGGATCGACTGTGTTTGGTGTTTGGCAACACAAGGGCTTACCATGGCGAAGAAGGCGAAGAGCAACACCAGGATCCTCAGCAGCCTGCACCACATTTGCGGCATCATGTCCGATGGCTTCGATGTAAACAGGGGGATATACATATAACTATATATATTCTATGGACGGCTTTCGTCTGCGTCGAGGCTTACAATGGTAGAGCAGGAGCGGTGCGATCGGCGGAGCTTGGGGGGAGGCTTAGGCCAATTTTCTTATCGCTACAACTTTGTTTTCGTTCCGCCTGCTACTGCTGCTCTTTTTATGGTGTTTTGCGCGTATGTATTTAAAATAAACAAACTGGCTAAAAGTTAATGCCGGATTTCTGTCACTGGTTGTATTTGCCTTTGTTATGGGTGGCTGTTGGGGCAGTTGTTGTCGTTCCCGTAGTTGTCGTCGGTGGTTGGTCGCTATTTATTTATAAATATTTCTTTTTTGTGCTAATGTGTTTCTGTTTCTGTTGCCGCTACCGCTGCCGTTGCGGCTGTTGCCAATTCCTATTCCGTTTTGTTTGTTTCCTTTGCACGTTGGCGATTCACTGCCAGACAGACAGACTTCAATTAGTCGGTTTGCTTTTCACTTTAGTTTCGCTCTCGCCGCTTCAGTTGAACCGTTTTGGGGGGTCTTTCGACAGTGTTTCGTTTTATGTTTCGGGTTTGGGTTTGGGTTTGAATTTGGGCTCAGTTTCCGTTTTAGATAACGTCGATTTACGTCTTTTCGGTTCTGTGCGCCGGCGTTAAGTGATTCGAAGCTGACAGCGGGCTTGCGCTTATATTACTGCATCAGGTCCGGAGGGCTCTGGGGCGACGCGCGCTGGGCTTTTCCGATGGGATGAAAGAAGAGTTTCACCATATCATCCGCGGCTTTAACCGATTTCTCGACCTCTTGAGAACATACACAGCGCGACACGGCTCGGCACGACACGACAGCGAGAGCGGGCGACTTGGAGACAAATGAACGAAGACTCTGGCAGGCAAGCAATTGACAAGTGCAGCTTTGAACGAAGCTCCCCAGCTGGGGCCCGAGAGAGCGCGAGGTGGCGGCAGAGAGCGACCGCTTCTGTGGGGCTGGAGCTCCGAGCAGGGACGGAAGCGGAGAGCTCCAGCGATCGCGGATTTTATCACAGCTGTTTTGCAGCTAATTGTAGCTCCTTTGCGTTAAGCTCGGTTTGGTGAATCACTACACACAGAGAAAAGATGGTAATTAACCTCAGCTTAAAACTTAATTAAAATTATTAAAAAGTATAAACACGTATTTCATTGAACAGCAGTCATGGCTGCCCCCTTCGTAGGTTAACTCTATAATTAAGACTATGCTTTATCAAAATAATAATAACATTAAAGGTATTACTAGTTATACTTAAATGGGTGTTTATTTTCAAACCTATTATTAAATAATAATATATGTACAAGCAACTGAAAATTTTATCAAATATAGTTACATTTTCATTTGTTAGCATTCCCCTAAAAATTCAAAAGCGATTTTACGACAAAGTTTAAAAATTGTTGTCCTTGGACAAATCGCTATCAAAACACCACATGCATATTTGATATTTGATTTTATTTTATTTTTCCCTAAAAACATTTAATGGTTTATATAAAATGAGTAATTGAAAAAATAATAAAGAAATATACATTATGTTGATAAGCTATGAAGTTTTTAATGAATCTCTATAATTTTTCTGAAATGATTTCTTGTTGGAAAGCCCCACGCATCTGTAGAGCTCTTATGAGTCGTCTTGGCCTGCATTTCGTTTGACTAGCGAATGTCTTGATTGAAAGTAAAAGTAAAGCTAGTCAAAGCTTAAGATTAGAGCTTTGTGAGCACACCTGCTCTCGGCGCCAGCTTCAACGCCCTATCCGCCCCGCCCTGTCTAACATGGGTAATCTACTACATTTTAAATGGCGATGGCGGTCATGGGAGTCACAAATTCTAGCGGAATGGCCAATAAAAAAGTCGTAAACAAGACAGAACACCTTTGGAACATTTAAAGACGGTGGAAAAGACGGTGACTAAGTTGGTATTTCCCTTTTCTCGGACAAACCGCAAGATTGCACAGCAAATATGCAATCGCAAGCTGACGATGACGTATCTTACATGCAATGAATGAAATTTATTTTTTATACCGATTACATGGCTTTTAAGACTGCATCTCGTTCTCAGTCGCAAGCCATGAACTTGCCTCGAAAAAAACTAGCTCCCTGCCGAAGGCATTTTTATTGGCTTATGACACACAATGCAATTTCGCGGAATTCATATCAGCTTTGGCAGAAATTCTATGGAACTCATTCTTATCATGAACCAGAAACAAGTATGGTATAAAATGTTTGATGTTTAATTGGCAATAAAAGTGTGTAATATTAGCTGCCATATCTGTTCTGTAAGATCATTTTTTCTCTTCTAGGAAATGATTTACGATGTCTCGAACTACATATTTCTTTCACACATCAGTTGCAATTGCATAATGTTTTCGGCATATCATTTGCATACTTTGGGGCCGAAAAGGAATTTGATGCATATTTTTTGGCTATGCTGAAAATTTGAAAACTTGAATAATTTTATAACTAAGCTTGAAATTTATGCTTATAACTAAACACAGTTACAGAAATTTATGTTTATTTCAGGAATTTTTAGAAATTACATTACTGGGCTCCCCTGAACCAAGTTCGATCACCCTCCGTTCTCGCGGACCTAAAAGACTAAATTTATAAAATTTTACAACACATTTAGATTTTTTTCCACATATCTTTAATTGACAAGAATTAGCTTTTTAATCTTTCCTTAATTTGGAATATTTAGCGAAAATCATAGGTAAAAGAAAAATTTAACGCAATTAAAATGTTTTCATATTTCAATGTAAGTAACATTTTATCAATTCCTTTTCTTAACTGAAAGCTGTAGAATCGAAGTATGTTTTGTTCTGGACTTTGATTTCAAAAACCCCTATGTATTTTATCAATTATTTTTTTAGTAAATGTACATATAATATATAGTAAAATGACAAATCTATCTAATCTAGTTTTAAGTACAACTTTATATATTTAAACGGTTAAATCATTATGCGTGTGTTCCCTAATTATTATATAAATAAAGTTCAACAATTGCGTAGATTTCCTATGTTTAATGACAACTAAACAGCTTAAAAAAATCCCAATAAAACATGCGTGTGCCAGACGTTAAGGTAGATTAGGCGCAATTTTCGTTTATGACTTGATTCACTTTACTTAATAGGTATTAATTGGCAAGGAAACTGCTCTATTTGGGCTACTCATTAATCGATGTAGCACCTTGAATGGTCGCGGTCGTCTGATGACCAGGGAGCCCTAGGCCAGTTGCCCCGAGATTGGGCAATCGGGCGAGGATGGCCCGAAAGTCAGGCCAAGTCAAGCGATTCGCTGGGGTCAAGTTAACGAGAAAAAATGGTGAAATACATTTAATGACAGCTTGTGCATGCATGTGTGTGTAACTGTGTGAATAAATAATGAAATTGCGTTGCACATTCAATAAAATATTTTCAACTGCGAACAATTAAAAAGAGGCACCTGAGCAAAATGTGGACGCACCACTTTACTGTTTGGCAAATGCAATTTCAGCCATGACAGCACAGCACGCTAACAGATTTCTTATGCGTTCGTCTCGAAAATGAAAATACAAAAATCGCAAACGGGAAACCAGGACGAGACCGGAGTAGCAGCTGTTGTTGAAACACAATTTGTCGGCCGATTCGATTGCATCACAGCCATAATTCCATGTGGGATTTTTTATATTTTTTTGATAGGTGGGGGGATGAAATGCAGATGGAGATGGCCCCTCGTTGAAGTGCTGAGCAAATATTGGTCCAATGCCTAGCGGGCTTTCACTTTTCTTGGGGGACAACTGGGTAGCTAGCGTTCCATAGCCATATCCATATCCCGAACCTGTCGGTGCTACAAAGCAAATTGAATTGTGCGGTGCAATTTCCGCCGAAAAAAACCAAATAAAATAGATTATAGAAATCGACCAAAAAGTGCCAAAAACGAGTTCGTTTCCGATATGGATTCCAAATACATTTTGTCGCCGGGTGCAGCGAAACTTTTGCGAAAATTTGAAGTTGAAGTTGAAGTTCATTGCGCAACAAACGAGCGGCCGGCCGCAGCAATAAGCACAATAAAACCGAAACAAACTTCATCAGGAAGTCGAGGAAGTGGAGTGGACTCTTTGGTAGCTTTTCTAACATTTCCCAATGCGCAGCGGCCTGTTATCGTATTTCACGTTACACTCTGAAAACTTTTTCCAACACATAGTCATGTGGCTTGTTCATTTTTTTTGCCTGCTCTGTGGCAGTTGCCTCATGTCAATTAAAAAACCAAAAAAATCAACAAAAAAGTAGCCAAGAAAAACCCGTGAAAAGTGAGTGAAAAATTAAAAGCACATGTATGTTTGGCCTCGGACTTTGGCTGACTGATGGTGGAGATATAAAATCCCGATCTCCGGCATTATGGCAGGAAGCTCAACACTTAATATTTATTTATAAGAGGACACTGGGCTAACATACTTGAATATATTTGAATTATAATAATAATTCATTGTAATCGTTGGTTGCAACTTGTATCCATAGACTGTATGTTTAAAGCCGAGAGTGACTTCCTTCCTGCTACAAATTTGGCCGGTTATCGTCGGTTGTCATCAATTTTTATAATACTTTTTCTGGTAAATAGTTTAATTGAATTCAATTCACTTTCTGTGCATTCAACTTGAACTGAATGGCCACATTGCCAGTTCCACGGAAACTTAACTTAACCACAAATTATCCAAAGCAAAGAAACGTTTACAACTCCCAGCGCAACTCTTCAAGTTGACAACCCAATAAACAGTAGCCCCATACAAACAGCATTAATAAAACCAAGGAAACTTCGAGTTGAGCAAAGTATCAACTATGTACTTGTTTTTTAATTGAATTTAAATAGTTTAGTCAAACATTGGACCTACCAATATTATTCAAATCCTTCTCCTCTTAACAGACATCATTAAGCTTCGTTATAGCCAGAAACGACGCCCCCAATAGCAATTACAATGTCCCATTAGTATATATTCGTGGCTATTACATGAGTGCGGACTTTTCTTCTTATTTTCATTTTCGTTTATTGCAATGCTGTTTGCCTTCCCTCTTGTTGTTTTCCTTTTGCTGTTTAACAAATTTACAGTTTGTTAACTACGAGCGCTTAAGTATTATGTTTGGGCCAAGTTTTCTGCATGCTCGTTTCGAGTTTTGCATTTATGCAGTTGCAGTTGCAACTTCAGTTGGCAGTTGAAATGGCAGTTGGTCTGCCCGGGACCGTTTCACTTTCGGTTAGATAACCACAGTCTGGGTGTCTGCGTAGGACGGCGGCTAACTCACTTAACTCGGCATTGTCACCAGAGACTGGAGTTGGATCTATTTTGGTAACTGCCATTGTTTTCCTATGCATTGTTCGGCTTAATTGTTTGGGGCATTTACAAATGAACTGCTTCTGACATAGTGACAGTGAACTTTCGTTGAGAGTCGTGACCAATGTTGACTTGCAACCATTTGTCGCAACATTAGATAATGGCTGCCCTCGAGTTCGCATTGTGTTTCTGTGTTGTCTCCAATTTAAGTTAGAGCCTGTAGCCTAATAGGGCTTTGATCAGGCAACGGCCTTAAGGCCTTAAGGTCAAGGTTGTTGCCCCAAGATGAGGTAAAGGCAATGGATCAACTCAACATTGGGTCAAGAATATTCAACGCTATTCAAGAGTGTTAGTTTGAATCTTTTTTATGCAAAACAAAAATATCAAACTACATTAAACTAATTCTCTTGCAGATTAAACAATTAAAATCGTTTTTTGTTTAATATTTTTTTAATATGTAATTACGGATATATTTATTTCCGAATTTTTATAACTCAACTCCATTTTACTCAAATCTTATTAGGAGTCCTTGCCTCGCTGCGAACTTTTTCTTTAACGCTTTTGCGTCGATCACTCTATTTCAAGTTCGTTGAATCATTTTTTTTTTTTAACTCAAAAGAACACTTCTCCATTTTACTTCGATTCCTAATTTGTAATAAAATTCTAATTAGGCACTTTAATTCAACTTAAATTAAAGAATTGAATTGATTCGTATAATAATCATGACCTTTCTTCCCCGCTTTCTTCCAATTAGTCAAAGGCTTAAGTTAAAATTAATTCCTTTTCGGAACTTAGTTGGAGTTTAAAAGCTTAAAATGTTCTAGCCAGCAAAAACTTTTTTTAATGATCATCGGTGCTCACTTCATTCAAGTTCGTTTTCCGAGTCTTTCGATTGCAAAGTGTCTTCAGTGGTAAAATTTTGAAACTGATTTTTATTCTAGTCATTTAGTTGGCATTTAAGAGCTAAGAATAATATTCGCATCTAACTTGTCCTTGCCTCGCTGCGGACTTTTTCTTTAACGCTCTTGCGACGATCACTCTATTTCAAGTTCGTTGCCTCAGTCTTTCGATTGGGCCATGTCAAAAAACAAAGTCATCGGTGCTGTTTTATTTCGTTACTTTTTGCTGCAGTCGAACATGTTTCGGGCACCAAACTTAATGAGCCGCATTGCAGTTTCCAGATTGCCACATGTGGCCGATGCCACTCCAAACGCATTGAACCCACCGGCACATACATACCACACACTATGCGTTTATGGCTAGCAGCCTGCCTCAATTTCAACAGCACACGCCACCCCCCACATTCCCCCCAGGTGTCAAGCTCAAGTGAAGCAAATGTCGGCAATGCTGCCAAAAATAAAATAAAATTCGAGACATAAATAAATTGTAACATCGAAAGAGCGATAAAGAGACGTGAAAACTCTTTGCGGATCGCAAAGAGCACAGATACAAAGCCCCAAAAACCGCTCAAAGTGCACTTCGGGCTTTTTCTTTAAAAGAGCCGGCCAAGACGGTTTTCGAGCACAGTTGGAGCTCAGATGTTGCCGTGAAGGGACCCCAAGCCATACATTCGAATCGGTGAAAGAAAGTCGCGAGTGAAATTTTTGTGTACGCTCAGAAACCGCTGAAACGTCGGCTGGCTGGAACGAATGCCGATGACAAAACAAACGTAAAGCGAAACGGTTCGAAATCGAAAAAAAAATCAAAAGTGCTGTGCCGAGTGCCAATTGCAATTGGCCAAGTGAAGAAAGTTGGTGTGAAGCAGAGACACCGAGTACTAAAATACATTTGAGCAAACCCACAGACGTCATCAGTAAAAGTGAATTTGATCTTGATTAGCCGCCCAGCTAATCCAAGGCTCAACTTAAACTAATCCAGCCACAAATACATCAAATTAAAAATGAAGGTGAGTCAAATGATGCCGCAGAGAAAGTTGATCGTGTTACTGGACTAATTGGTGCGACTGGAATTATCGCTATATTGCAGAAGCTCGTTTATGCAACTTCTTTTGCGCAAAACAAGTTCAAGTGCAAGGCATTCTCTGCATTTGCTATTTAGCGAAACCCGTTTTATGTTGGCCACACATCGTTTACCTTACGATATTAGCTAAGCGCCCCAGCTGCGTGATGACTATCACGCTCTCTCGCATCAAAGTGGAGATGCTTTCGTTACGTAATCTTCGGATAACCCAAAAATCCCAATCGATGCACTCCAATAACGATCCGATAATGCTTTGAAGACCTTCATTCAGTTGGAACCTTATGTCATACGAATACGCGCCAGAAGCCCCACTTACAGTTGACCGAGTGTGATGCTATAAAAAATATCATGCATAATTATTATGTCAGACCTGGTGGCTTCTACTCGTCCGTGGGTATATCTGAGGCTTGCTTTCGAAAATCGTGAAGAAATTTGAATGAAGTTCAGGTAGAGCCGCAGACAACCCCGCTGACCGAGGCACACGTAAAAATAATAAACGAGTCCAAAACTGAACCTACCGCAATTAATTGCGCGTTCATAGTTATAGGAAATCCCCTTAGCTTACCTGGCTCAGGTGTATAGATCATTAATGTATCAATGTATTACCCTCCATCGAAAAGTTAGCAATAGTCAATATGCTAATTGAATGTGAACACGGAAAAAGAGAGCGAGATTGCTTGGGCCACGTTGAGAGTGAAGAGCCACTAAGCCGGCAAATACAATACTTTCACTCTCAGTCTCGCCCCGACAAAATATTGGCCATAACAATGAGCAAGCACAAAAAGAAAATAATAAATTGTGTTGACAAACTGCTGAAAAAACACAAAAAACAAAGACCAATCGAGGGGAGCTAGGGAAGTGGCGTTGGCAAATATTGGCCAATAGTTCAGGAGGCCAGAAACGCAAAGTCCAGTCCATTAAATTCAATCGAATTTCGCACTAAAATTGCATTCGGTTAATTGCTCAATAAATAATTATTGTTTTTCGCTGAACATATTGGAGCTGCCAAAGCAGATACACTTTCATTAATTATTATTATGAACACTACTGTTTTAACTTATGCAATCCGCAACGAAGAACAATTTCGAATTCAATTAATTGGTGCGTTTGTATGCAGATTGCAGTGGCTTTATTGTTCGGGCCATAGCTAAAACAAACAAAGGCTCGGATCCCAATATACTACGCATATTTGGCCAGTCATAATTGAGGTTACGCCATCGCAGGAGAAAGGCCGCCAATTTAATTAATATTTTCGAGGCGGGTCCACTTTAACCCAAACAAAAAACTAATTTAAAACGCATTTTTCAAAAATATATCAATAACCTTAATTGAATGTTTCTCAACGCGATTTACTGACCCGATTTCCGCTCAATTTTAAGATATTATTTCGTATTATTTATGGGTAAGTGGATTGCACAAATGGCTTAAGCCGAGGTAATGATATATCGAAAAATATTTGCCAAGATTCAATTGGATTTTATGGAAGAAAACTATTTAAGCTCGGGAAATTGGTAAAAGATTGAGAATAAATAGTCAGAGATTATAATTAGCCGATGACTAGTGATATGTATTTGCCATACCCAAATGAAGTCATTTCGATTCGCACAGTAATTAATTTAATGGAACAGCTATTGGCGGATTAATCGAGCATAAAATCTGTGCGACGCCCCAAGTCACAGGAGAATCTAACCGTATCCCGTTTGGCCAAGTTAAGTTTGTGCAATTAGGCTAAGTTCGCTCAACTGTAAACCGAGCCAGGGGGACAAGGCGGGTGGGCTTGTGGGTTGGCATATTCATGCTAGGATTACGAGTTACAAACGTATACGTCGTTGTAACTGATTTTGCCAAAATGCTTCGTACTAAGTGGCAGATTATGATTGCAGATTGTGTGTGTGCGTGGTGGTTGTGCGACAGTTGACAAATGAATGCACAGATGAGGCAACTGGGTAAATGGATAATGGTGGTGCAACCACCGCAAGTGACACATTTTGGCAATTTAATTTTCCACATTTTCTATGGCCATTGTTGACGCTGTCACGGAAAGTTCGAACCACAACTCATTGTCAATTAATGCCTGTCTTTCTTTTTCAAACTAGGTACTCGGTCTTAGTCTTCTGCTGGTGGCCACCACCCTGCCCCTAATGTGCCACGCACTGCCCGCAGCAGCAGAAAAATCGCTCTCGCTGGAGGACACAGATCTGGACAACGAGCCCGGCGAGAGTGTGAAGGAGTCGCAGGTGCAGAAGCGATCCGGCAGCTTCGATTACGTGGCACACCTGAAGTCCGGCCTGTTGTCCGGAATTGGCCAGGCCTCCGCTTCGATCGCCTCCGGCAGTTCCGGCGGAAGCAGTGGCGGAGGGGATAGCTACAAGTCGCACGAGATTGTTGTCCATGTAAGTGGTAAACCGCATTTTCACGGCCCAATTTATAAGCTCAATTTTCCCTGTTTAATCTGACCTCGAGTTCAAGAAATGCAGTAGGACTACCCAGTGGTATTGATTTAAAAGTTAGTCAGAAATTTAAAAATCATCAATAGAAAGTCAATTTATATTTATAAGCATTCATGATGAATTATAATGGTAAAATAACATATATTCAACACATTTTTGATTGAAAAATTCAAACCACTGTGATTATAGTTTAATGATATCCAATTTTTGCAAAAATTACCCAATTAAATAGCTCAAGAAAATTTCAGAAATTTCCTCAAAATAAAATTAAAATGGCTTGACTTATAAGCCTGAATAGTAACTGAATTAAAATGCTCAGCTGAAGCACTGGCATATTTTAGATTCTACAAATAACTTTTACTTATTGTTTATTCACAGGGCAACTCAGTGGACTATGACCCGTGGTCGTTCAAAAAGTCCGTCCTGAACACCATCTTCCAGGCGGTCAAAGCCATTACAGGCGGAGTGACCGCTCTCAAAGGTCAGCTGATCAAGGGCAGCGGCTATGCGTTGAGTGCGGGCGGAAACCTGGTGGCTGCCGGCGGTGACAAGGTCACGGACGTGGGCAAGTCCATCATCAACTCGGCGCACATCAACTCGCACACCTACGCCACTAGTCACTCCTCCGGCGGCGGCGGGCTGTTTGCCAAGCTGAGCTCCCTGTCCGGGGCCTCCTCGGGCGGCAGCAGCGGACACAAGTCCCCCGGACCTGTTGTTCACACTGAAAGTAAGTACACACGGGAATAATATACACTATAAAAACAAAAATATTCCATTTAAAAACATAATATCCTCCAATTAAACATTGAACTAGTCCCAAAACAAATTTGGCCACTTTAAATCGAAACATCTTTAAATCGAACCTATTTTCATGAGTTCCCAATACCGCATCCAATAAGCCATAAAGTTCGCGACTATTGTTAGTATATTATGCAATGCAGTTACTGAACTAGATGCATAACAATTAAACCGCCTAATAACCAATACTGTTCCCCGCCAAAACGGAAGAGACAACTTCCAGCTCCGATTCAGTTTGAAACCAGCAGCCAAATCGGAGCGTGAAGCGAGCATTGAACTTGGCTAGCAACTTTCGTTTTTTTGCCGCCAACCCGTTCCGTCTGTCGACTGCTGTTGCATCTGTGTCCCATTTTGGCTCACCGACTCCGCGTTTTTGTCTCGTTGCAGCGATCACCACGTACGAAATCCCAACCGGCCACGCCAGCTACGGTCCGCCATCGAAGCCGCCGTCCTACAGCAGCGCCACACACCAGTACCTGCCCCCAGTGGGTGGGGCCAGCTACGGCGGTGGCAGCGGCAGCGGTGTTCCCTTCAGCATCAGCCACCCGGCGGCCTTCGATGCGCCGCCCAGCAACTACCTGCCATCGGCGTATGGACAAGATGGTGCGTACTCCCCCCGGGTCTAACTGGTACTTAATCGGTTGTGGGTCTTTTGTAAATAATTACTTCTTGAATTCCCTTCACCATTAAGCTAACTGTGGTTTCGGGTTTCTTCTGAAATATTTATCACATTGTACATATTTTCATATAATTTTTAAAGAAAAAACAAACAGTAGATCTAAGAATTGTATTTATTCTGTTTTAATATTCCGATTAATTCCGAATTATTATGAACATTAGTTTAAGGGCTTTTTAATTTGAATTTAATTTAATCATTCTTCTTTAAATTTTTCTTATTCATTGTATGTTTTTTTATTAAAGTCTTTAAGAAGAAAAGAATGTATCATAGAAAACAGGCAACATTTTAAAGCCGCTTTTATTTATTATAAGATGGTTACATGTTTTATTAATTGTTTTAGTTATTTTAAGTAAGTTTTTCGTTTAAATATTATAAGTAACATATAATTATAGCTTGTATATATTTCCACAAGAGTTTCCTCAAGATGATACTTGGCACCACCTTAACAAAAAAAAATATAATGACAATTGTTGGCTTGTCTCATCAGTCCGCAATCGCAAATCACTCAATCCCATTTGCATACTTTCTGCCCCGCCCTCCAGTCTGCACCACCCGCCCTGCCCCTTGTTGGCCCTTGCTGGCATCTCTCATCTCATTTCCGCACGTTACAGCCAACAAGAGGAAAGTGAAAGCATCCCCATCAGTGGCTCATAATTTGTAAAGACTCAGCACAAGTCCCGCAGAGGCATTGTAAATACTGTAAATATTAACACCGCCAGTCGAAATCTCTCTTTCCAAGTTAGTGCCTTGATGTGTCCAATGACACATTTCCTAAACTAAGTTTATTCGGGTTTTTAGCACATTTCGTAACAGAGAAATAATTGATTCCATGTACATAGACGTATTTATTTATTAATTTAATAATCCATTACCCACCAACAATCGATGTTACTTAGATAAAAACATTGTACGGCCATTACAGTGGCCACATGTCGCATACTTGATAATATTACGCATACGTATTTAGCCAATTGTCCATTAAACAGTCCAGCGAAAACCTTCAAAAAGAAGTTTCGGATAGGCTAAGTAATGTTTTCGACTTTCATACAGCTAACCAAGACTAAAACCGGATATCATCCAAGATCATCACAAAAATCATCCTGACGACGGCCCAAGTGTGTATAAAATGTGTAAACATTCATTTGTATAAAGAAAAAGTAAAACTAAAACCATTTAACACCTTACAAAAATTGCACAGAGGAAATACTTTTCATTTCTTATACAAATTTTTGAATATTTCACTCCAATGTATTTTTCCTCTGTGTAATAACTAAACACTTACATAAACAGATCCATTCGAGTGTAAATACCTCAACGTAAAAAATGCAAATATTTAATTTGGTAAATCTAATAAAATTTCACTCATTGCATACAAACACCACCACAACAAAAACCCCAACTACAAACCACAACACCACCACACATATCCACCCACTCGATACAACCACTGAAACCACCGGCAGCGGTCAGTGCCAATAGCAATGATTTCAACATCTACGGACGCCACACAAAGCTGACGGATGATGAGGCCCGAAAGGCGGCCAACCAGTTGCAGGAGATTCTCAGCCTACTGCCCAACGGAAAGACGGAGTACACCGCCTCCAAAACGGTCGCCCTGGACACTGGCAATGTTCCCACCGGCACCGGTCTGGAGCAGGCGGAGGTCTATAATAGCTACGGACTGCCGCTGCCCAATAATCTAGGCACTTTGGAATCCCTATCCCACACGGAGTCTATAACCGCTGCCTACAATCCTTCAGTCAAGAATCCGGCGGATGTCTACCATCAAATGGCCAAGAGACCCACTGCCGAGGAGCTGTATATTCAGAAGCATCCGAACGAGGGCTACGACTACCCACCGCCCGCAGCTGCTGCTCCACATCCGCCACCGCCTCCTCCTCCGGCTGCCAACGACTACCGGGTGGAGAACTACCATGCCAACAAGAACAACGCACTCAAGGACCTCAGTCCAATCATAGCCGCCTTGGAGGTGGCCAAGAGGAGAGGGAACAACGGAAACAGTGCTCCGGTCTACTCCATCGAGAAGCAGGTGCACAAACAGCCGCATGCACCCTTCCAGTATTTGCCGCCGGTGGTGCAGAAGTCAAAGTACGTCTACAGTGCACCGCCTGCACCACACCACGGTGGCTACAAGGTGCGCCGCCATGTGGCACCGAGCTCCAAGCACGCGAAACGGGTCTTCCGGCCGCAGGACTACGAGATTCAGGATCCGCTGATGTTCAACCGACTGCTGGAGGTCTAGGGTTATTCCCCATAGCTTCTAGAGTGTAGCCCTCTAAGTCATTTTCAGCATTTACGTCTAACTTATTTATGTTCTCGTTATCGTTATCGCTATCGTAATTAATTATTTATTGAGCTTCCCAATCCTCTGGTTTTCAATAAACAAAGCAGGCCACAGATTTTGCATCCAGCACAGCATGCTACAAAAATTGAAATCCCCAGCACCACCACTCTTACCTTCTCTTCATGCACCCCCACAATCTTCTGTTGTAGCACCACTAAAAAAAAGACCGGAACCCCTTCTCACCTCTCACCGCTCTCTTTGCAGTCTATCATCAGTAAAGCAATTTAATTAAAAAGGACGAAAAGGAAGCTGTGGACCACTGCCCATTTCGTCAACAGCACAGTCCATCTTCACGTATCCTAGAGTTAGTCAAAAACCGTTCCTGCCTATTCCGAATCTATCTGCTGTCACCCTGTTCAAACATACTCCAAATCACATTTTTCGAATCCGATCCGAAGAACTGACCTCCAGTGGGTGTCACAAGAACTGCATATGTTGCATAAATTTAACTCCCCCATTCATAAATTTAAGTATTTAAATTAAATAAATCGTTGAATAAAAAAATTGAGAGTTTTATTGGGTTGATTTGAAGGGGGAATCAAAATAAACAAGTAGAAAAGTATTATTTATTATAATAGATATAATTAATTTTCAAATTGATTATTATATAATCAAGATAGTTGTTAAACACTTATTTTATGTCTTTTTTCCCTAAACTTTCGAGATTTCGAGGCTTTAAGAGGTTGATTACACATAAGCCCAAAAGAAAGCTTTAAAAAACTTGAAATTATTTATTTAAATACATTTATGTAAATATTTATTTAATCGGTCAAACATCAGTGATTTTTCCTTTTTATCTAATAAAAACCTGCGTTAAATGTTTTTTTACTTGTAAAATTGTAGTTCAAAAATAAAAACTAAATTCTTATTTGCATGCACTCTGTTAACCAACTGTTAGGTATATTATTTTTATATCCCTAGAGGTATACCACAATATTTAAAAAATTTTAATTCGTAAAGTGGTATATTCTTTCCTATATTAATTGTAATTATTTTTGCCATTTATCCAACAAATAATTGAAAACCATTTGTAACGAGCTTGGATCCCTAGAAATTCTAAAATAGAATTCAAAAAGTAGAAATAGAGACTCAGAGAACTTAATACCACTTTTAGTTTTCGAACATATTTTACAAATCCAAAGAATAACTTTTATCTTAGGTTTTTCCCGGGGTATATATTTAATTTCAAAAAATAAAACATGAATTTACTCCCAATAATTAGAAATTCAATTAAAACTGTGGGTAGGATTGTGAAATATGAATCACTCCACCATTGAATAATCTCATTTATTAATGGGGAATTATTATTATACATATCTGAGGGGCGGAGCACACCAGTGCGATTAGGATCTAAAAGCAAGGAATCCCTGGAGGGTTTACTTAAGAGATTTTGGGGACTATCCGGCTCAATAGTAGCCGAAAGTGATGTCGTGCAGGGGCTGGGCATTACCCTGGGGCAGGGCATAGTCCCTGGCCAGCTGATCTAGTAGGCTGGCCCCCCCGCCGCCGCTGCGGGCCTGTGGCTGCGGCTGGTAGCTCTGCTGGACGGGACGAGAAGGCGGGGCCGCAGAAGGGGCGAAGCCCACAGGTTCCAGGAGCGGACGTCCGCCGGAAGCGGGTGCCAAGAAGCCCTGGGCGCGGGCACTGCTGGGAGCTGGTGATGCGGGGGGCAGGGCGTAGACCGGACGGGAAATCCGCACATTGGAGGGTCCGTCGCCGAAGCTTTGCGACTGCGAGTAATCTGGTTCGGGGCGAGCGGGACGCTGAAGTGGGGAGTACAAAACGTCGGTGGTACGCTGGGCGCCGGGGACTTGGAGGCGCGGTGGCGCCGGACCCACCGACGGTTGATGGTGCGGCTGTGGTTGTGGCAGGTGCTGAGGCTGTGGAAGAGGCTGGGGCTGGGGCTGGGGCTGTGGAGCGTACTGCACTCGACGTGGTGGCTCTTCCTCCTCCTCATATTGCACGTACTGCGGCTGGGGCTGCGGCTGAGGGCGTGGCTGTGGACGGGGCTGAGGACGCTGAACACGCTACAAAAAAAGAGGATAATAAAAAAAGCAATCCAGTCAATATAAACTTACGTATGGTTTCTGGGGCCTTTGTGGTGCGGGCTCATCGGCATAGTCAGGCTCCTCCTTGGCTGTTTCATCTACCAGGGTGGGTGGCGCCACCGTGATGCCCTCTCCGGAGGGCTGGAATCCGTACTTGTTGGCACCATACTCCACCACTCGCACCTTTCCGGTCTCATCCACATAGCCGTACTTGCCCTTGACCTCGCCGGTGGCCAATTTGGTCTCGATTTTGAAGGAGCCGTCGGCGCCCTCATACCCATATGTATAGGAGCCGTCCTCGTTGTGCCTAAGATAATCCCCCAAATGATTAATGATTAATAGCATAGGGATAGGATATTGGAATAGGTATTAAAAAACAATTAACCATGAACAATCTATGAAGATTAATTAGTCTCCAAGCAGATTAATTTCAAGTTTGGAAATGAATTTTGTGAGTGATTTACTTAACACATTTTACTCACTTGTTGATCTGTTTTAGAATTGGCACTGGTGTGGCTCTCTCGACCTGGGCAGGGGCTGAGTTTGTTCGCAATCGAAGTGGCGCTGTGCGCGGGGTATTCTCTTGATAGTCCTGGTAGTCCTGGGCCCTCGACATACCCACTCCCACGAGCAGACAGCCCACGAAGAATACGCGTTGCAGCTGCAAGGAAATATTCCGTGAACTAGGAAAATGGCAACCGGTTCGCTAATTGTGGCCTGTCTCGCCGGAAAGGTTGGATTTCCACATCGGCTGGACAGGCGAACACCTTGACAATGTATCTGTGTGCTCCCAAGAATGCCAGACGTCTACAAAAGTCTTAACTTAGCCGTTGCTGGGCTGCCTTTCACTTTTTTTCCGCCGGCCAATGACACCCTCAATGCCAAGCAGGAACCGATACTCAGTTGCATATATATTTGTGTATTTAGTTATATCTTCAGTGTGAAGTTGCATAAAGCCTGAGCCAAAAGGCACCAGAGAGCCCAGTTCAAAACCCAATCCCAGTGACACGCGATATGGCAGTTCAAGTGGATGGGCATGGATGGGTTTTTAATCGAATGGAGAAATGCTGGCGAAGATGTCAGGGGGTCTGGTGGCTGGGGACCTGAGGGAATGCCAATTATCGTTGGCCAGCGAACTGACTCCCACACAGGCCGCACATAGCAGCTGCAATTGGGTAATCCGGCAGCTAAAAGAAGAAAAAAACCAGAAAGAGGCAGGCATACACAAATTATGTGAGCCTCGGAAAAAGTTCCCACACTTGCCAAAATGTGTTGCAAGTATAAGTGCATGTATGCCACTGCGGCAGCTGGAAGATGCATTCAAGGCACACAAATGCCAAAGAAATTTGCAAGAAATTACTTGAAAACCTGTTGACTGAGACAATGCACAAGGCAGCACGAAAGAATGTCATTCAAATAATTTCCATTAACCACAAAACTATCTTGCAAATAAATTTTCAAACCACGCGACGAATAAAATTTTAATTTGATTAAAAGTTGACTTCCGGGTTTTAAATTTAATGTTTGGCTTTCCTGGGTCCTAGCCTAATTTTATTATTTTTTGGCTTTTACGATAATTGAGTTCTGCGACTTCCCATCGAGTTAGCCCTACCATATCAGTTTTCTCACTGAAAAGGCTTCCAACCAAAATTGAATCAACACAGAACTGTGCTACCAATTCGATGAGCTGTGTTTTTTAGGGGGATTGAGAGCAAACAGGCCCCAAAGAATCGGTACAGGCTTATTTGGCTTTTCCTCCTTTTTGGCATTTGGATCTCTGGCTTTTTTGCTCGGCCATTCCGCATGCCGAGACCTTTCACTATCTAGGCTCTCGGCAGCCTTGGCTTATTGCAGGCAAACGGACAGGTATACGGACAGGTAGCCAGAGAACCGATACTTGTCCAGATACAGATGCGAATACAGGCGCAGGCACAGATACCAGTGCAGACTTGTTGGAATAGACGACATGCACATGGGACCCAGCGCGCCAGAGGCGCAGACCAGTAACTGACCATAAAGTTGACTACCGCGTGTGAACTGAGCCAGAGTTTGCCTTTGATATTTTCGCGCTCGAATGGTCGGGGTAAAAAAAGCAGACTGAAGCCAAAATTGAACTGTGAGTTTTTGGCCAAGATTGAAGCAAGCTTGTTAACGTAACTTGTGCTGATTGAAGTTCCTGCAACTATTTCGCTCCTCGAACTATGCTTATAATTTTAGCGTTTTTTTTTCTCAAGAAGCTGCTGCGTTCGTTCATAAATTATGTCAAAATCCAGTTACCAAATTGGGTGCCAAGTTGGAAAATGTCGCTGGCAGGCGAGTTGGCTGAACGGAGCTGAACAATTGCCATCGGGCTGGGAGCAAATTAACGGTTCACTCAATTTGCATAGCAAATTATGCGATATTTGCACAACCGTCGCCGCAATGAGACGATGACGCAATCATCCAGATCAGTACCTGGATTACCTGGATTTTCGTTGCCACGCATGCAGGCACTATAGGCGTACGACCTCTTGGTATTTGGAACCTGGCAAGGGACCACCCCCTTTTGATTTTGTAGAAACCTCCCACTCACATACCACTTTCATGTTGAATGGTAACCGCTGATTGGCTTTTTGTGGCGCCGAACTATTTCGAATCGATTAAAACTCTGAATGCAATCGCAATCGCAAAAGGCCTTCGCTGGCAACACCCAGCCAAATATCGAAGACAACAAAAAGCACTTTCAATTTCGATTCCTCTAATGAACCGGACGACTGGAACGGTCTCGGATCTCGAACAATTCAGTCAAATCTTTGGACCCACTTGGGTTTGGACTCTTTTTCTTATTGGCTTTTTTTTTGGATCACTAGGTGATCGCGTGGAGCATTAACTTAAAGACCGACGGCAACTGAGACGCCCAGGTTGTTGTATTTCGCTTTATATACCGATCGAGGAAAACCTTTTTATTTCTCCCATAACGGACCACCAGCGCCAATCACATACCACTGCACCGCCACAAAATATACCAACGCTGCCAGCACCACCGCTCCACAAAACTTCACCAACGAAAGGACGGAGAGCCGTTGGGGAGCGGAAGCCAGAGAAACGGAGAATCGCAGAGAGACTCGAGAGCTCGGATCAAGTTTGGAGACAGAGACTTCCACGACAGTTCTCTCTGTGCTTTTCGCGAGCTTTTCATTTCTTTGCATGGCCAAAAGGAAAAGCCATCTATAGGCTTGTAAGCAAAAAGTGTCTTTAAACCAATTTGCATATTAATTACACAGTGTAACAGTGATTCTGAACTTTTGTAGTGACATAGTAGGAATTGTTCATTGGGTCGAGTATATGACAAAGCCATTTTTGAAATATTTCTAACACCCTCAAAATCTTGATTTATGGTTAAAAAACGGTTTTTTCGGGACTTGTTTGCGCTTAAAAATTCCTGAACGCGTTTTTTTCAACCGATTTCAAAATTTTTGTTGTTTTTTAATAGTGAAATGTTGTAGCTTTTAAAAACAAATTTATCTTCGATTTTGTTAAACAAAAAGAACAACATTTTTACACCTGAAACTGAAGTTTTCGACTTTTATTCATGTTTTTCGGATTTTGATGCCAGTTTTTCGGTACAACTTACAAAAATTCTGTCATCCATGCCACATATCAATGTTGTCTCATTAATTCTGAATAAAACGGGACAAATTTCATCAAAAAATTATGAAAATTAGTGAAGTTATAACGCTTTTCCCAAAAAAAAATCAACTCAACCTAGCGAGCGCTCCGGAGTAACAATGTGTATAAGAATAAGAGTATATTGCTTTCTTCTGACAAAAATTCTGTCATTTATGCCATATATTAATATTGTCTCATTAATACTGAATAAAACGAGACCCATTTCATTAAAAACTAATAAAAATTGTTGAAGTTATAACGCTTTTCCTAAAAAAAGTCAATAAAACCATGCGAGCACTATAAGACGAAGAGCATATTCCTGTCGTATACACACAGGTACTCCGGAGCGCACGCAAGGTTGAATTGACTTTTTTTGGGAGAAGCGTTATAACTTCACTAATTTTCATAATTTTTTGATGAAATTTGTCTCGTTTTATTCAGAATCAATGAGACAACATTGATATGTGGCAAAAATGACAGAATTTTTGTAATTTGTACCGAAAAACTGGCATCAAAATCCGAAAAACACGAACAAAAGTCGAAAACTTCAGTTTCAGGTGTAAAAATGTTGTTCTTTTTGTTTAACAAAATCGAAGATAAATTTTTTTTTCAAAAGCTACAACATTTCACTATTAAAAAACACCAAAAATTTTGAAATCGGTTGAAAAAAACGCGTTCAGGAATTTTTAAGCGCAAACAAGTCCCGAAAAACGGTTTTTTAACCATAAATCAAGATTTTGAGGGTGTTAGAAATATTTCAAAAATGGTTTTGTGATATACTCGACCCAATGAACAATTCCTACTATGTCACTTCAAAAGTTCATTCACTTTTGTCATTTTTGTAACACTGTGTTACCATTAAGCTATTAAAAAGCTTTGCTAAAACACATTTTAAACAATATAAAATAATTGCAAAGATTCTTTAACAAATGGCAGCATTTAATATCTTCCCCTTCATTACTCTTTGAAATAGATTTTCCGTTTCCTTAGTAATTTCAAGAGTTCCTTGAGCTCTTAGCACTTTAGCTCTTAGCACTTTAGCAAATCTCACAAATTTAATAAATTACTTTCGAAATCAGGGCATAAGTTCGTACACCAGCCTTAACCTTGTGGGTGGCATGGCAGCATGTTCCAATGGGATGGAACTCCAATGGCCATCGACAATTAATCAAAACTGCGTGGCCCATAAATTGTGAAAAATGAAGCAAAGTTGAAAAGCCGTGCGGCTAATGAATGAACATGCCGACAAAGTGAAATGAAGTGTTGCGAATTTGGACGGTGTAGGCCAGGCCCAAAAGTACAGGCCATTTTCTTTTTCTTATGACCTCAATACACTAAAGGAAATTGGTTCATATTTGCTATTTTATCTTAAGTTATAAATAGTGCTCAAATGAATAATTCAAACTTTATAGGGAATTCAATTGTCCAGTGAAGCAGAGTACTGATTATTTTAAAGGTACCTTTGCAAAGTTTTTATTAACTCATAACTTGGTAATAAGACATATTAATGGGTTCAACAGGGCGTATGGGTAATATTTACCTTTAAACATACTTCTGAATAGTTTTTATACAATTTCCGTATACTGCGGCACCACATGGCGTATGAGTAATGTCGAAAATTCCTGATTTGCCAAAGAATCAGGTAACATGTCACCGTTTTGCAATCCACGCCTTCGCCTCCAGAACTCTGCTGTAAAATCGAGCGGCCTTGTCATAGTCATTCCATTGGAATTAAGCTCAAACCACACCGTTGCCGTTGCAAAAAGGCAGGCCACAGCGCAACGGGATGGTGATAGTTCAACTCAAAACTGGTTATCCCCACTGCACCACATACCAGACCAGGAAACCATCACGCCGAGTCTGTCGACCCCTCCTATACCCCCTACCACACCAGTAACCACTTTCAAGTGCCGCCCATGACGCAGGGCGGTTTCCAGTCTTCAAGTGCGTAAGATTGCTATTTTTTTGTGGTTTCAGGTCTCTACTGAACATATCAAAGACTAGTTTTCAGTCTGGCTTTGTGGACAAAGGAGCGAGGGGTTAATGGGCGTGCACCTGAACTTGTACGCATGCGTAGACGCACCGACATGATCAAGGTCGAACGAGCTTGCGAAAATATCCGAAAGTATACCTCGAACTTAAGATACTCTGGAGGAAACTTTTTAAATAAATTTTACGGAAAGTAAATACTTTTTCGTGCCTTAAATTCTTACATTCCAACTATCATCACACAATAAGAGGTTTGCTTTTACAGAATTATATTCAATGCAGCATGAAGTGCAAAAGTCACTGAAGCATTTGGAAAAAGGACCCAGCATCTAGCTGCCTCCACTTCGCCAACACATTTTTGTAGTGCAAATATAACAATCACATTCTGATGGCTGCGTGCCCTCCAATTGTGTCTTGCACTTCTGTTGCTGCAACTGCTGCTGTAAGTGTGGCAGCTGTTCACAATCCACATCCCATAACAAAGCAGACAAATTTGCAGGAAATTCTCGAGTTATGGCAACGCCCCAAAAGCAAGTTTCAAAGCGAAAAATCATTTTTGCTCTGAAATTACACAAATATTGCAAAAAAATATAAATAATCGCACTCATGTGTTGGTAAATACTTGCTGGTATGGGTTTTTATAATGGGTGCAGTCTGGACTTGATTCTTCGTTGGATTCAGCAGCGAAACAATTTAAGATTTCGACTTGCACATAATGCACAGTGGTGGGGAATAGGAAATTATATACCTATTCACAACAAGTGCTCTATTTTTAACTTCAAATTCCATAATTCAATGCTTACCCTAATTTCATTATAAATCCCAAAAAACCCTAGCTTATAAGCATAATTAAGAGCCAATTAAATTACATGATCAAATCACAATTTAGTTATGAAAAGCTGATTAACTCGGGGTCTGCCTATTATCCAGCACCCGAGAAAACCCTAAGCCACTGTCCACCAAACGCCCCTACACACCCAAAAGACAAGGCAGCACCAAGTATCCAGTACTTTGCTTTTGGCCAACTGGTCCGGCCGTTGGTGGCAGTGCATTTGAAAGTGGTTTGGGGCCAGCACATTGCATAAGTGCACCAAATTCCAAGTCAACGGCAAATCCACTTTGGTTTTCTAACTGAATCGGTTTTTTATTTCAATTTTGTTTGTTTTTATTTTTTTGTGTTTGTTGCTCGATTATTCTGTGTTGACGTAATGGCCAAACGATTATTGGCCACTTTCTGGGCTCGGGCTTTGTTTGCGGGGCGGCCTAATTGAAGCGGAACCTGGTAGTTGGCTAAATTGAATGCCAAAGCAGATACTTGAAATACTTCTGGGCACTGAGGTAGAAAAATGCAACCTCTCAATCAGCACTAAGTAGTTATGGATTTGAAAGATCGAGTCCAATTAAGTTAAACACCTTCTCTTATTAAAGAATGCCATTTGATCTCTGTTAACACTTTGTGTCTGGAAACTCGTTTTATTACACATATATAGTACGTGGAAGAACATACATAAACAGTAGATACTATTTAGATATCTGTGGGATATGCGGAGTGACTGATTTATTTGGCAGTAACATGTTGACATTGTCCTCGGACACTTCAGTCGCTGTCTCTCTGGCCCAACTCAAAGGTTGTCCCCTGATCCTTGCCCCCGATCCTGGCCTCTACTTCCGGCCCGTATAGTCGATGCTGTAGGAGCCCGTATAGATGTTCAGATTCCTGAGAGCCGGATGGTGTTGATTCGGGAGTCCGGCGTACGACTGCTGCGGATTGTAGTAGGACTGCTGGGCGGGGGGATTGTAGTAGCGCGGCTGCGGGGCTGGGGGGTTGTAGTACTGGGGGGTGGGGTTGTAGTAAGGACGCTGGGGGACGGGCTGCGGCTGCTGCTGCTGCTGTGGGGGCGGGGCGTAGGACTGGCCACGCCCAAAGTCATTCAAGCTAAACTTGCTGGCAGGCGACAGAGGACGATTGAACTTCTGGTCTTTGTAGTAGACGGCAGGATCCTCGCGGTACTGGCCGTCATCGATCTCGTTGGGTCCCAGGGGATACGGATTGGTGTTGGTCAGCGTTGGAGGCGGCACATTGATGTGGCTACCAGCGGGCTCGAATCCCCGCTTGCTGGCTCCGTACTCGATCTCCCGCACCTTGCCCTGGTCGTCCACATAGCCGTACTTTCCGTACACCTCGCCGTTGGGGTACTTAGTTTCGATCTTGAAGCTCTTGTCCGCTGCCTCGTAGCCATAGGTGTAGGATCCGTCGTCGTTGTGCTTGTCGATCTGCTTCAAAATGGGCACTGGGGTGGTGTAGTCCTGGTGTTGCGCATACGCACTGTGGGCCAACGCCACCAGCAAAAGTGCCGAAACCAGGGGCTGCAAAAAGCAAACAAAGAGTTGAATAATTTGCATATCCCATTTTGAGCTTCAAGTCACACCCATTAACTGTGAAAGCTGCAATTACTAATGAGTTTGGGGCTTTATTGCTTTACTTTTGGAGCAGGCATTTCACAATGCAGTGTTTCAATTACTGGCTATGATTATCACTCAAGGACAGCAATTAAGTTGGCCGTTTATCATAGACATTGGATCTGAACCGGTTTGCTAAATTGCATTCTAAACGAATCACTGCGCAGTTTCATTCAACACTTTGGGTTTCCAACATATCAATAATGCGTCCAATTCGTTTCCACTTTTCGTCGACCTTGCTGGCTATCTTACCAATTTCATCGTTCTGCCAACGTTTAGAACTGAATATCCGTCAATGTCGAACCGATTTCACCAATCTCTGACTTAACTAGATGCACTGCTGGAATGGCTCTGGACTATAAGCAATAGGCTCTGCACTTGCACTCGAGACTCTGCGAATCGAAACGACAAACTCGAAAGAAAATCAGGGCGTGCAACGCTTTTTATACCACAAGCAACATTTCGCAAAACGAGCCACCGAGGGAGGTCTGGGGGGCGACGGCAAAAATAACTATGTACGCCAGACAAAATACAAAATAAAGCTTCGACCTGAAGTCGAGCCGAAGTCTGGATCGGCGATCAGCTGCTGAAACGAAATCGAAAACGAAATCGAAACGAGGCTCGGACTCCCGATCCGAGAACCGATTCGACTTGGGGGCTTGGAATGCAGCATAGAAATTGAAAGCAGTCGTCGGACAGCTGGGCGTGAGTACATGAACAAATACCCACACACTTGCTACCGAAACACTGAAAAAATTATTCGTTTAAATATAGTTTTTTATTTCAAAAATAAAAAGTTGAAGAAGAATGACAAGAAAGGAGAAGTTTCTTGCTATTTTGAGGGGTTGAGAAATCTTTATTTCTATAAAACCTTTTAGCACAATTTCTCCGTTTTAACTAGTTATTTTTTTCTCTGTTCTAGAAGCTATTTCCAATCTGGTTATTAACATCGCTGTGCCAATACCTTGGCCAGCAATTTATGCTTCCAGACCGCACAGCTCACGCATACGCAATGAGATCAGAGAACCACAATCCAGAAATAAACTGAACAGAATTAAGCAAAATGCCAGTACAGACTGGCACGGAAGTTTTGCACTTGCTAGGCATTCCAATTATGTAAAATACACCTCTTCCCCCTTTGTTTAAAGCTCTGATCGGTGGCACTTACCTGGCCAGACACCTCGACACTGTACCAGACTGTAACCACAACTGGGCACTTTAAGCCGCTTTTGACCACAACCTGGCCATTTCACTTGGTCTGCCAAAACTCACACTTGGAGCAAAAACAAAAGAGCAGCAACAAAAACTTAATGGCCATACGAAAGTTAGCTTCTGGTCTACTGACCTAGTCCAATGCTTCGTCCATTAAAACAGGTTGCCGGGAGGAGGTTGTGCGTCAAAGAGGTGCCTAAAATCGGCGATGACTTTTTCGATTTTTCATATGATTATTTATGAGTTTATTTATTTGCAAGTTTTTAATTAGACAGTTGTCAAACTTGCTCACAATCTGAGTAATATTTAACCACCTTTTATCCTATTTTTTTAAGAGAGTATATGAAACTGTGACGTGTGTCTGTGACGTACATATGAATATGCAGTTTAAAATAAATCTTATGATGCAAGTTCAGTAACCCAAGAAATCCAACCTTGGTCATGGGTGAATGCAAACAATTGCTATTAGCTTCTTAAATTCACATAACTATGAAACTATTTAGAGAGATGTTGCAGAATTGGTAGCCCTTCCTAACTAAGTTTCAAAAAGACGATCTATAAAATCGAATAAATTCGACAGATCAGTTTGTTGTCATCAGAACGACCTGACAATTTTTAATGGGGTTGGAAAACCAGTTGAGCTGTCGCTTAAGTGAGATAATCACTGACTAGAACACACAGATACCCATCTAGACATTTGTATATATATACCATATTTTATATATGTCACTTTTGTATCTTACAACTGGAAATGGATTCGGCTTCGAGCCAAAAGGCTAGGTAATAATGTCAAGTTTAATGCATTATTAGGCGAGGGCTCCGGATCATATGACTTCTCGAAATTGACTAAGTCACCCTGTACGACAACCACAACAAGTCTAATGCGGACAAACTTGTTTACTTACTAATTAAACCGAAAACAGAGTTGGAATATATAAACTAAATATATAAAACGCCGAAACAAAGAAATGATTTTAAAATTGCACATTTCGGCATTTCATTTCGGATAAAATTCAGAGAACCCGGGATGAATCGTCATTTGGTTCAGAGGTTTCGAAGCAAACAGTTCTAGTTATAAATTTAGCTACAAATCGTTGAAATGCTCATCAAAGTGTCCAAGTTCTTGACCATACTATTAGTATGTGTTTCAGCCGGCGCTGCATCCAAGTATTTAGCCGAAAAACGTAAGAATTTTCAAAGATTTCAAGGACTACAATAAGTAATTTACAAGGATTTCTTAAACTCCACCGTATATGTTTTAGCCGACTTCCTTACACCTTGCTCCGAGGGGGATAATCCTTGCCTAACCAGCAACTTTCAGGCTTTCTTCCGCCAATGGAAGGATGGCATCCCTGGAAACAGTGCCGTGGGATCCTTCGATCCTCTCTATATAAAGCGTGTGAAGTTTTCGCAGGACACTAATAATGCCATAGCCATTAATGCTGATCTGAAGGAAGTCCACGTTGCTGGAGCTGGTCAGGCGGTAGTCAAAGAGGCCAGGTAAAAATATATTGTTTAATCATAACCTAAAGCCATCTATATTTTCTGATCTGACTTTCCAGTTACAACAACTACGTGGCCAAGGCTTTGATTACAGTGCCAAAACTGCGCTTTAATTTCGATTACAAGGTGAAGGGACATGTGGTGGCCCTAAATCTTAATGGGCATGGAGTTGGCTACTTTGAATCTGGTTAGTAAATCAAGTTTCCGCTTCCGCGAGTCATAATTAACTAGAGTTTTTTGATAGAAAATGCTTTGATTTATTTGGAAATGGCGGTGAAGCCTCGCACATCTCCAGAAGCCATTTTTGCGGATGTGCAAAGTGTTAAGGTTAGTTTCCGCGAAATCAAACAGTTCCGCATCAAGCTGGAGAATCTATTTGGAGGCAACAAGGATCTGGAGGACACTGCTCACACGCTCTTTAACGAGAACTGGAGGGATTTCTATGAGGTTCTTCGTCCTGCAGTGGAACAAACTGTTTCGGGAGTGCTCCTGGATCGCTTCAAGAAGACGTTCAATTTTGTGCCAGCCACCTACTTGATCAAAGACTTTCACTGAGAAGATTTCAAAACAGGTTTAAAAGTATAATCAGATTTTTTGAAGGTTTCTAAGTCTAATAACCTCTTGATTGTATTTTTTAAAAGACAACTGAATTAGGTTAGATATTACGTTTTTAAACAATTCTATTTGTTGACTGCCAGAAAAAATATGGAAAAACTTAAAATTACTCAACTTTTTCAGTGATATATCTTCTCTCATACACTTAAGACAATAATATTGTACAGCCGCTTGTTAAGCCAGGAAATAGGTGAAATAAATGTTTATAAATATGAAAATAAAACCGTTTGTACTTGGCCCCGGCATCGTTAAGTGGTTGTAAGTCGTTACCATACTGAGAGACTCCGAAGTTGGGTCTCGGATTGCGAATCTCGTATCTCGGATCACGGCGGGTGAGAATAAAATGCTGGCCAACAGCCAGAAGCCGTCTAGTCGACCAAATAGCTTGACACCGATTGATGTGACTGAGCAGCGGCTGTAAGAATCTTAGATTCAGATACTAGATACAAGATACATTGCCACTTAGCCAAAATGAACAGCACGCGCCATGGCCATAGGCCGCTTGGAATAATTGTGATTTTGTGCCTCAACGGAGTCGCCTTGGTCTCAGCGGTTGCCTTTTATACCGAAAAGCGTAAGTAAGTCAATAGATGTGAAGGATCATACTAGAAAAGTGTCTCAAACCCACACAGCCGACTTTCTGCCGTCCTGTCGGATCTATGAACCCGGTTTTACAAAATGCTCAACGAACAGCATTCAGAAACTTCTAGATCAGTTGAATATTGGTATTCCGGAGGTGGTGGAACGCTTCGGACCTTTCGACCCCATGAAGGTCAGAGATATTGTCTTCAAACAGGACAACAACGAAGTGGCCACCATTAGAGCCAATCTTACAGAGTTGGTGGTCAAAGGGTTTTCAAAGACCAATGTCAAGGAGAGTCGGTAAATATACACAATTAGTTTAAATCGACCCGGACTTTAATTAGAATATGCATTTCAGAGTCAGCAAAAAGGATTTTGGCTGGCAAACCAAACTTTTTCTGCCAAAAATGAGACTCGATGGCAAATATGACATGGCTGGACGTATTCTGCTTATACCTCTCAGCGGATCCGGAAAGATTTTTATTGAAATAGGTGAGTGAAAAATGGCATAGAAAGGGGAATATGTGTAGACCTAACTCCATTCTTCTTTAGATGATATGGATATCCTTCTGTTAACAAAAACGCGTCTTTATGAAAAAGGTGGCTTCACCTTTGACAATGTTACTTCCGTTCGAGTCCAGCAACTAAAACTCACAAAGGTTCGTACCTACCTGGACAACTTATTTAATGGCCGAAGTAAGGAGGTCGAACGCAGCACGAATCAATTTTTCAATGAGAATTGGCGTGATTTTTACGAAGCACTGAAGCCCTTAATCATTGAAACTGTTGAAAACATACTATACGATGTGATGTCTACGGTATTTCATTTGATTCCTGCAAACTTTTTTGTCGAGGACATACCCACGCCACAACAACTATATGGTCCCAAGAAAATTAGTTAAATTTTGCAAAAGCCAAATGCTAATTTGGCCAAATTCTAATTTGGCTTTTACTGCATTTGTAAAGATGTCCCTGGTCTATAAAAAATGTATTCAATGTAAGAACATTGGCCTTAAGCTATTTAAATTCAATAAAGCCTATTAGATACTGGTTCCAACAGCGGTTCTTCTGGAGATAGCTAGTTACGGAGGTAAGTATTAGGCACGAATGATATCCGCCTTGTTGGCTGAGAAGTATACGCCGAATTGTTTTTCTGTAAAAATAGCGATGAAGTGTGTATAAAAGGAAAATAACTTATATTTTACCATTATTATCCACTAGATATGTCCTTTTCCTGTAGAGCAAGCACATCAACAAGCCGATCAGCAGTGCCAAAGTGGTTGAGACTGCCACAATGGCAATAAAAAGCCACTTCAGATGACTTTTATGCTTACTGTCTTGAAGAGATGGTGCTAGTGGACTACTAGCCTCAGTTGGTTGACACAAATAGCCAGAAACTGGAGTACTGCCATCGAAGCAGGCACATACTTCCGGGGACACACAATACCCATTGACGCACTTCGCTTCGCAAATGGGCAGACATAAAAATCGGTCGGGGTTTTCTATATCCCGATGCAACTTGTAACTTTTCTCGCACTGGCACTCCTCATTCAGACAGGTTCCATTCCAACAGTAGTGCTCGCACCTATTAGCAGCGAAATCCTCGACTTCTCTGAAGGCTTCCTCCTCTGACACACACCTTCCGACATCCACATCATAAGTAAAACCATCCTCACATCTGCAAACATCGGGGGATTCGCATTTACCATTTTGGCAACCCTTGGAACAAAGAGGTATACACCCGCCTTCAGGAGATTTAATGTATCCATTGTTACAGGAACACTTTCCAGGAGATTCACAAAATCCATTCTTACATCCTCCATCACAAATTGGGGCACAGGTATTCTCTGTTTCCTTGCTGTATCCTTCGTTGCAAGAACACTTTCCAGGAGAGTCACACAATCCGTTCTTACATCCACCCTCGCAGATTGGGGCACAACTGTTCTCGGTTTCCTTGCTGTATCCTTCGTTGCAAGAACACTTTCCAGGAGATTCACAAAATCCATTCTTACATCCTCCCTCGCAGATTGGGGCACAGGTGTTCTCCGTGTCCTTGCTGTATCCTTCGTTGCAAGAACACGTTCCAGGAGATTCACAAAATCCATTCTTACATCCTCCCTCGCAGATTGGGGCACAGGTGTTCTCCGTGTACTTGCTGTACCCTTCGTTGCAAAAACACGTTCCAGGAGATTCACACAATCCGTTCTTACATCCACCCTCGCAGATTGGGGTACAGGTATTCTCTGTTTCCTTGCTGTATCCTTTGTTGCAAGAACACTTTCCAGGAGATTCACAGAATCCGTTATTACATCCTCCCTCGCAGATTGGGGCACAGGTATTCTCTGTTTCCTTTCTGTATCCTTCGTTGCAAGAACACTTTCCAGGAGATTCACAAAATCCATTCTTACATCCTCCCTCGCAGATTGCTGCACAGCTGTTCTCGGTTTCCTTGTTGTATCCTTCGTTGCAAGAACACTTTCCAGGAGATTCACAAAATCCATTCTTACATCCTCCCTCGCAGATTGGGGCACAACTGTTCTTGGTTTCCTTGCTGTATCCTTCGTCGCAAGAACACGTTCCAGGAGATTCACAAAATCCATTCTTACATCCTCCCTCGCAGATTGGGGCACAGGTGTTCTCTGTTTCTTTTTTGTATCCTTCGTTGCAAGAACACTTTCCAGGATATTCACAAAATCCATTCTTACATCCACCCTCGCAGATTGGGGTACAGGTATTCTCTGTTTCCTTGCTGTATCCTTTGTTGCAAGAACACTTTCCAGGAGATTCACAGAATCCGTTATTACATCCTCCCTCGCAGATTGGGGCACAGGTATTCTCTGTTTCCTTTCTGTATCCTTCGTTGCAAGAGCACTTTCCAGGAGATTCACAAAATCCATTCTTACATCCTCCCTCGCAGATTGCTGCACAGCTGTTCTCGGTTTCCTTGTTGTATCCTTCGTTGCAAGAACACTTTCCAGGAGATTCACAAAATCCATTCTTACATCCTCCCTCGCAGATTGGGGCACAACTGTTCTTGGTTTCCTTGCTGTATCCTTCGTCGCAAGAACACGTTCCAGGAGATTCACAAAATCCATTCTTACATCCTCCCTCGCAGATTGGGGCACAGGTGTTCTCCGTGTCCTTGCTGTATCCTTCGTTGCAAGAACACGTTCCAGGAGATTCACAAAATCCATTCTTACATCCTCCCTCGCAGATTGGGGCACAGGTATTCTCTGTTTCCTTGCTGTATCCTTCGTTGCAAGAACACTTTCCAGGAGATTCACACAATCCGTTCTTACATCCTCCCTCGCAAATTGGGGCACAGGTGTTCTCCGTTTCCTTGCTGTATCCTTCGTTGCAAACACACTTTCCAGGAGATTCACAAAATCCATTCTCACATCCTCCCTCGCAGATTGCTGCACAGCTGTTCTCGGTTTCCTTGCTGTATCCTTCGTTGCAAGAACACGTTCCAGGAGATTCACAAAATCCGTTATTACATCCTCCCTCGCAAATTGGGGCACAGGTATTCTCTGTTTCTTTTTTGTATCCTTCGTTGCAAGAACACTTTCCAGGAGATTCACATAATCCATTCTTACATCCTCCCTCGCAAATTGGGGCGCAGTTGTTCTCCGTTTCCTTGCTGTATCCTTCGTTGCAAGCACACTTTCCAGGAGATTCACAGAACCCGTTCTCACAGCCTCCTTCACAAAGTGGTTCACAATTTCCCTTGCTATCTTTGAAGTAACCTTTGAAACAGATGCAGTTTCCAGGAGAAGCGCAAAGTCCGTTTACGCATGCGCCGTCACAAACAGGCGCGCATCTGTTCCCATCGACTCTTTCATATCCTGCGTTGCAGGTGCAGAGTCCTGGCGCCTCACATTTGCCGTTCTGACAATCACCATCGCAGACAGGGGTGCACAAGCCATTCTGCATCGAATATCCGTTGTCACAAACACATTTCTCCGGCGCTTCGCAAAATCCGTGCTTGCAACTTGTGGAGCAGACCGGCAAGCAGACGGATGGACTGATGGCCGTATAGCCCGACCAACACTCACAAACTGAGGGCTTTACGCAGTTTCCATTTAGGCAATCTGGATCGCAAGTGGGTACACATTTTTTATCAGCATCTTTGTGGAAAAATCGCTTGCATTCACAAACGTCGGGCGCTCTACAAACGCCATTATCGCATCCGTTTTTGCACACAGGCTGGCACATGAACGAAGTGGAGCCTGGTTTGGGTTTATAGCCCGCCTTGCATTCACAGCGATCCGGAGCTGCACAGAAGCCAAAACCACGGGCACAATTCTCCTTACAGGTTGGGAAGCACACCTGCGCCGTCGCATTCAACTCATACCCCTTGTTGCAAGTGCAACGATTGGGCACCAGACACCTGCCGTTGGGACAACCACTGGGGCAGATTGGCTGACAGTTTCCGCTTTTTTTGTCCAGGACATGACCTTTTCTGCAGACGCACCTCTCAGGAGCTTGGCAGGTTCCACGGCTGCATCCTCCAGTGCAGAAGGGTACACATCTGGAATTATTGTTAATAGAATTTCTAGCTTTTCGATTCCTAAAATTATGATTCATTAATAAAATACATTACCGGCTTGATTTTTGCTTGTTAAAATTGACGTATCCTTTTTTGCATGTGCACTCCTTCGGCTTGGTGCACTCCCCGTAGCCACAAGGAGTGTCACATCGGGGAATACATTGCATTCGCCCGTTCGAAATTTTTTTTTCATAGCCGGAACAACAATTTTGTATCACCTAATGGTTGAAGTCCGAATTAAAAATGTATTCATTAATTAATGATCTGCTCACTGTGCTTGATTTTTTCTTCGGGTCCCACTTTGTTGTCGGACAATATCCGATCTTAGCCGCCGCCAATCTTAAGAATATGGAAATTAAAAGCACTTTCGCAATCCACATGATGGAAATATGTCTTCATAAGGCTCTGATCCACTTAGAAATGAAACTAAAACTCTCTGCGCAAAAATCAGTTCGCCAATGCCATTTGTTCTCATTCACATTTCCATGGCATTAGGGTGGTTCTCCACCCATTTGCTCATTCTTGTAATAAAATATAACAAAAAATTATCATCTTAAGCTTCTGTATGCTTCAGAAATATGCACATGAAAGTTAAATTATTTAACTAGAGTCTCTAGTGACTAGTTCAGCTTATACATTTTGAAAGCCCCACCACATTTTTAAAACTATTAAATTTTATACATTTATAATTTTGTTACACATAAGGGCCTCCTTAATTTTTATATATCTATCAAAACAACACTATTGGCATCCGTTAAGTTTATCACATTCAGAGTGTTTCTTTGCCCCCCCGTTGTTTGGCGGTTAAGAGTTTCCAAGAGCGCTCACAAGCTCTGAGGCATGCAATTTGCGAGACGCCACACAGGCTTAGAGGGTTCTTATCAGAACCCAAGGAATGCATTGAATAACTTTGAGTCAAACTCATGATGACTTATTAAATTACATAATTATAGCTAGCTTATAAAATTAGTATCTTATTTACGCATAAAGTATTAATATTTGTAAAAGAATACATATAAATATTTAATTTTACATTTTATTAACTGTCCTTTTCTTTTTTAGTAATTAAAATACAAAAATCGAGCTTATCACCTTTTTTTTAAATCCACAATGAATATAATTATAAACATAGTTAGAAGGCCATTACATCATAATGAAGCGTTTTTATCAGTATGAACTCATTTATATTCATACTAGTGGCACAGTCCAAAGTTCTAATTATTTTTATTGTCCCTCAAAGAGGGACATATTGTGGTTATTCTCAAAGATGCTGTCGTCTCCCCGTTTAATGATTTTATTAAGGCGATTACATTTTTTATTTCCACCTGACATGGAGCAATTAAGTTTGCCCAAGTCAAAGCAAAATATGAGTATGATATGCAAGTATTGGCGCAAACATTGTTGTTTTGTTGCTTTTGTAGCTACCAGCGTATTTTCCAGATAGATATAAAATTAGCTTACCGGTTCGGTGGCAAGGTGAAGTCGCTACACTTTCAGAGTCGCATACCGACTGGCTACACTGACAGAAAATGAAAAACAAAGTAAGATCATTAAAAAACATTACATTAAAAAATTAGATATATACAAGTCTTCTTCTGTCTCCATTAGCTTTTTAAAAATAATTTTTTTAATCTATACTCTTTAGTTTTAATAGAATTTTTTTATTTGTGCAATACTCGTGCAATAAATATGGAATACATTTCAACCGCTACTATAAGTTAATGAAAATGCCTCAATTCTGGTATTGCCCGGACCTCAGATTTAATTCATCAATTGCACTCTAGTCGGTCGGATGTCAAAATTAGCATCGAGTATATATAAAGTTCAGATAAAAGCCAGCATCAGTTCGAGTTACTTCTCATTCGACATTAGAGCGTTTTAAGTCCGATTCGCTGACGGTGACTGTGGCAGTGACATTGACGTCATCCCTTCAACATGAACATAATTGGCATACTATTTCTTATCCCCGCCGGTCTCTTGGGGGTTCAGAGCGTTGAGATCTACACAGAAAAGCGTAAGTAAAAGCTTTCTTTCTTTCCCTTTGTTACTCAAATCAAATTCTAATCAATATTATCTAAAATTCAGCCCCATATATTGAATCATGTCGGATTTACGAACCGGAATTCACCAAATGCTCCACCCGCTCCATCCAAGCCTTTATGAACCAGGTAACAAAGGGTGAGTCCAAGGAATATAGATAATATAGTTCACCTTCCAATACAATTTTAATCATTTCTTATAGGTATACCGGAGATTGAAAAGTCCTTTGGACAAATAGATCCCATGAAACAGGAGCAGCTGGTATTTAAACAGGATAATAGCGATGTGGCCAGCATTGCTGCGAATCTTACGGAGATGTTAATTAGCGGCTTTGGCAAAATGGTGATCAAGGAGAGCAAGTGAGTAGTTATTAAATATACAATGTTAGGTTAGAATGACCCATTTAATTTATTGCTAGGGTCAGTAAAAAAGACTTCAGTTGGCTCACCAAGATCTATTTGCCCAAAATGCGCATGGATGGCATGTACAAAATGGTTGGAAAAATTTTACTAGTTCCCCTGCGCGGAGCCGGGAAAATCGTGCTGGAAATAGGTGAATAATTGCTTCGTATTGGGGTGTATTAATATTAATACCACCCAACAATTAATCCATTTAATTGATAGATGACCTGGATATACTGATGAGTACCAAGACGCGGCTCTACGAAAGGGCCGGCTTCACGTTCTACAACGTGACTTCCGTAAAGGTTAAGCTAGAGGTCGGGAAAGTACGGACCAATATGGAAAACCTATTCAATGGGCGGAGCAAAGAGGTCGAGGAGGGTACCAACCAGTTCTTTAACGATAACTGGCGGGATTTGTTCGAGGCGCTACGTCCACTAGTGGTGGAGACTGTGGAACGGACCCTGCTGGATTTGCTTCACAAGACATTTAGCATTTTTCCCGCAAGCTTTTTTGTGGAGGACATACCTAACTCCCTGACCTTGTATGGTCGCAAATCGAAGATGATTACTGACTAAAATTAATTTTCGCACTTCAGAGTTCCTATCGTTTAATGGAAATATTCCCTTTCAGAGCATACAAAATTAAGTGATAAAGATATCTACAAGATATTGGTGCGTAAGTTCCCTTGACAAAAATGGACCTAACATTTTTTTTCAAGTTTTTACTGCCAGAATAGTAACGATATAATAAATATCAGTTATGAGTGGAAAGGTATAAAAAGGTTGAGAGATAGATAATTATGTATTGGTCCTGCCAATTCCTATCCTTCCTCTTTTTCAACATACATTTTAAGTTAAACGTCTTAACAGGAGTATATAAGATTCGATTCTGCTCGAAGTTAATTTTTTGTTTTTTTTTTTATTTATTATACCGATAATGGTTAGACTAGTTAGTTTTACTTAATAAATGCTTAATTAAGAGGTATCCTAATATGGGATGGCACACTGCTCCACATCCGGTTGCCTGTTCGAGTTTAATAGAACCAGTCTAACTTGAGATAATCAGTCTCGTGCTTCAGGGCCGAGATCGAAGTGTGACGCACATGACCGGTCCGGACGAAGATCCTTCGATTTCCCACTGGCTGCAGACTCCGGAAGTTATCCACCAGCGCACCATCCTGGACATCCGACAACTGGCGGAAGCGGGAGATTTGCTTGGGTGAAATGGGAATGGGATCGGGGAACAAGATCCAGGTGACGGCCTCAGAGCAGGGCGGAGTGGTCAGGGAACCTGTGAGGGAAATAGGTATGTGATTGAGTGAGTGACATCATCGATAGAGATCGCTTGTAGACACGAGTTCCCTGTCAGCCGATAGACTTATAAACGCATACATTGCATACTAATGATAAGATGACGCTCCCTCTTGGGAGGGAATGCACTTACCCTTATAGGTATAGAACTTGTCCACATCCACGCCGGAAATCAGTGAAGACAACGAGAAGGTTACATTCAGGATAGCCTCCTGGTTGGCATCGGCTATCAGATGCAAATGGCGGTTAATGGTAACCAGGCCTTGACCCTCATCCTCATCCAGCTAAGCGGAGAACACAAAATGGTGTTCACAAAACATTCGTGATTTACTGACCCAGCCCCCAAACTCACATTGAAGAAGAAGCCCAGGACAGCGGCGCCATCAGGATGATTGAGAGCCTCGCCGATGGTGGCATACTTCTTGTTGCGGTGCACAATGTGCATCTCCATGGTGTAGCGGATGTCGTTGATGACATGCTCTGATCCCCGGTTGTTCTTGTCGCCCCAATGGAAGTGCAGGCCCTCCACTTCGAACTCCCCAGGCAGTTTGGCGCCCCGGATGTAGGGCAGAAAGTCCTCTCCCACTTCGCTCACGTTGACCTTAGGGATGCCGATGGAAACTGTAATAGGCAATTGATTAGGATTAGGAAAACAGGGCAAAAAACAGGACAAAGTTCCCAAAATAAAAATTGTTGTTTTTTTGTTGAGTGTGAGATCAGCATTTTTAAAGACCATGTATTACCATTAAACAATTATAATTAATATAACACTATAATAATGTTTTATTTTAGTGTATGTTGGCTGTCTTCTTACTCACCAGTGTGTCCATTGTTGACCATTTTCAGGGGATAAGGCAACAAATTGTGGTAGCCAATCATGTCCACCGCCGGCATATGAACGGGTATCGTCTAAAAGAAACAAATTATCCTGATTATTGGTCCTGCAGTTATATTTTAAGCCAAAAATCCTACCCGGGTGGTGGCGATGGCAATAGGAGATTGGGTCTTTCCAGCACAGTGACCATGATGCCGAGCCCAGCGCCGTTGATTGGGCTCGGAGTAGCCAAAGACATGTCCGCTGACAGCTGATAGAGAATGATTCAATTAAGGTCTCTCGTATTAAAAAATTGAAGGGAATTTTGCAATGATCTAAAATGGTTCAAGTCCATAATTTCACCAACTAATTCGACAAAGCCTCTTAATGTTTTTCCAGCGAAAAACAGTCGGTCGTTAAAGTGAATCGCTAGCTAATAAGCTGTCGTTAATCAAAACGACTAATAGATAACGAATGTGAAATTTTTAATTCGAGAACCTTCCGCAACCAAACTGCAATCAATTTTCCTTTGGAATGTGCACTGAGTCCTTAATCGAGCAAATTGATTAAAGTGTTTGAAGGCACCATGTCATCTGCAATCTTGGATCCCGTATCCCCGAGCTATGAGCGATCACGTGCCCGTGTCTTTCACCCCCTCGCTTGACCTTCTCCGGGGCTATCTCTGACATATACGAGCACTTGTGAATTAAGGCATAATAAATGGGACACCAAACAAATATTAGCTGTTTTCTTTTCTTTCTTTTTAGTGAATGGCTGGGCAAATAAATAAGTAACTGGGTAAACAGACCTCTAAGGAAAGCACCACAATCTCGGTGCGTCAAGGGCACAAATACGAAATAATAATTAGATATCGACGCTTTCAGATAAAGGCCAGTGCAAACACTTTTCATTATTTTCCACCTCGATTGAAGGCTGGCAGAAAATTCCATGGAATCTACGAAAGCGAAGCGAAAGGAAATACTTAGTTAAAGACTAATTCGCATGTGATTGGTGATAATTTCTATTTGAAAAGCTCGCACCGCATTAACATATCTGTTGTCTCCGGGACGTGTGGCCCCACGTTTCTTTAGCAAACACACAATTTCTTAATAATAATCTTTATTAGTCCATATGCGTGCCACAAAAATGTGAAAAGCGCGCTAAAAAACTTCGTGTTTTATCCACACGTTAACTTCACCGTATTTCTCTTCTTCTTTCTAATAGCGATGGCCGACGCTTTTCCTTCTTTTGGCCGTTACTAAACCTATCGATAAGTTTACATATGTGTGCTTATTCTAAACAATTCAAATTTAAATCAAAATTCTGTTACGGCGGCAACATTCCCTCCCCCGTAATTGATCCCGGTTCGTGGTCAGTTACCATCCTCCAAGCCGACGTCCAAAACCGCTATCTTCGTTGCTGGTCTTTCCAAAATGCCGTGCTGGGTCTTTATAGTTACTCGTCGAACTTGTCCATCCTTGGCCTTCATTGTGTCGATCACTCGTCCCTTTAGCCACAAGTTCCTGGGTAGAAGCTCATCTACGATGACTACGATGCTCCCAATGGTTATGGGAGGTACCTTCTCGAACCATTTGGTGCGCCTGGTTAATACGGGCGCATACTCTTTAATCCATCGCTGCCAAAAACGGTCCCCGAAGCGCTGAGTCTCAATCCATCTACGCTGCAGATTCATCCCTTCTTTTGGCAGTGGCTTGTATCCATTCGCTGACCCCAACAGTAGGTGGTTCGGGGTCAGAGCGGCGTCATCCTCAGTGTCCAGACTTACGAACGTGAGCGGTCGCGAGTTGATGATAAATTGCGCCTCCATCAAGGCGTTTCTCAGGCCCTCGTCGTTGAAGGAGTAACTTGGGCAAATGTTTTTCAAAATTCCTTTTGTTGTACGGACGAGTCTCTCCCATGCTCCGCCCATGTGTGGTGCTCCTGGTGGGTTGAATCGCCACTTTATGCCATCGAACTTAATGGTGATCTTATCGTGCTCGATCTTTTTCAGCTCTTCTCGCACGGCTTTTTCCGTGGCTCTGAAGTTCGTACCATTGTCTGAGAATATTTCCTTCGGAGTCCCTCGAAGTGCCATAAAATTGGAGAGGCACATGATGCATGAACTTGTGTCCAGACTATAGGCGATCTCGAAATGCACCGCGCGCAACGTGAGGCAGGTGAACAGAGCTACCCATCTCTTCTCTTTGCGCCTGCCGACGTTCACCAATAACGGGCCAAAATAATCGACGCCTGTGTAAGTAAACGGTCTCTGGAAGCTTCCTATTCTCGCTCTCGGAATCGGTGCCATCTGGGGTGGTCTGGGAGCTGCACTGTCAACCTTGCATCGTTGGCATGTACTCCGCACGGATTTATACAACACTCGGAGGCGGCTGATGTAAAACGAAGCCTTGATGTCGTTTATTGCAGTCTCGTGAGCAAGATGATGGTACTTCTCGTGAAAGCTCCTCACTATTAGGTTAGTTATCCGGCATCCTGGAGCTAGTATAATTGCGTCTTCAGCTATGTCAATTGAGTTCAGTCTGCCTCTAGTCCGCAGTACTCCATCGTTGTCTACATATGCGTTCAATCCGACCAATCTGTTTCCTTTGCGCAGCGTCGCTCCCACGGATAGCACTTTCAACTCTTCGGCGAAGGCGATGGCTTGGGATTGCTTATAAAGTAGTATTTTCGCTTTCCTCACATGGTCCATCGTCGTGGCTGTTGGCATGTCTTGCTTGGCGCATTTCGCTCGTAACCGATCGACGAACAGGAATATTATCGCCACTGCTCTATACAACCGCCGCCAGCTCGAGAAATGGTGCGCATTGAACATAACCGCTGATCTCGCACACGTTGTCATCACATGCTTCCGTATTTCTGAAGTATCGATGATGCTCTCCTGCTTTGTCGATGTTGGCCAATGGCTGGATTCAGCTTTTAGGAACCCAGGCCCCGTTATCCACGTCTTCTGCTGAGTTTGATCGGTCATCTTTGTAGCTCCGTCTGCTACGTTCAGCTTCGAGGGTACCCACCGCCATTGCTCGACTTGCGTTGTTTCCAGGATTTCGGCGACTCTGTGCATCACGAACTGATGAAAGTTACGGGGGTCCATAGTTAGCCACTGCAGTACTGTCTTTGAATCTGACCAGTATGTGGCGTTGTCGATTCGCAGGTTGCGCGTTGCCATCACCTTGTGGGCTAAGCGTGCTCCCATAACTGCTGCCTGCAGCTCCATACGCGGAATCGAGAGTGGTTTTAAAGGTGCCACCTTCGACTTCGCTATCACCAAAGAGACGTCGACTTTGGCATCCGTTGCTACACGCAAGTAGCAGACAGCAGAATACGCATACTCGCTGGCGTCGACGAATGTGTGAAGCTCCGTTTGGCGTGGATCTGATGTGTCTGGGGAGAAGCATCTCGGCACCTCGAAAATCCTGATTTGCCCTAAAAGAGTTTTCCAAAGGCGCCAGTCTTCCAGAATCTTCTCGGGCAGCTCCTGATCCCAGTCGATATTTAGCCGCCATATACGCTGGAGAAGTATTTTCAGCCCAATCGTGTGGCACGACAAGAATCCTAATGGATCGAAGATCGACATAAGGACTTGCAGAACTTCTCGCTTGGTCGGGACTATGTTTTCTGCCAGGACGTCGCGTTTCAGCCTTGCAAATCTGCAGAGAAACTTAAACACATCCTTATGTGGGTCCCAGGACATACCAAGTATCTTTTCAGTCGAACAAAAATCCACAGGTTCTTGGCTACCAACATTGCCATTACTTTGCAAGCTCTTAAGGACTTCTTTTGAATTAGAAGACCAGTTTCGGATCTCGAATCCGCCTCTTCGATGAACCTCTATGACTTGTCTGGTGGTCTGGATGGCCTCCTGTTCGTTTCTCATGCTATCGATGTAGTCGTCGACGTAGTGCGCCTTTTGGATGGCGTTTAAGGCTAATGGGAAATCTTCTTGATGGGCTTCTGCATTTTTATCTCGAACGAAGTGAGCGATGAATGGTGCGCAACTGATCCCAAAAGTCATAGCCCGCATAACATAGGTTTCTACTTTATCGTTGCTTCTGTCATACCACAAGAATCGTTGCGCGTGCATATCCTCCTCACGGATGTTGATCCTGTGAAACATTTCCGCAATGTCTCCGCAAATCGCAATCTTGTTGACACGAAAGGCTAGTAAGACCTCTATGAGTGGGTTCAGGCAATCTGGTCCCTTAAGTAAGTAGTCATTCAGTGCACATCCGTGTGACTTCGCGGCTGCATCCCATACCAGTCTTAGCTTACTCGGCTTATTTGGATTTCGCGCTATGAATATCGGCAGATACCACGTACGGCTGTTCTCACGGCAGGTTTCCTCCTTGGATAGCTTAACCGCGTATCCTTTGTCTAGAAGGTTCCTGACTTGGGCGTCAATCTTGTCGTACATATCAGGTTCCTGAGATACCTTTTTCTTTATGCAGGTAAGGCGTTTCAGAGCGTTACCGCGGCTCTCTGGCAGTTTGTCGATGCCACCACGCCACGGAAAACGGACTTCGTATTTTCCTGACTTCTCTTGGCAGGTGGTCTCTAATATTTTGACTGCTAGCTTATCTTCGGCTGAATATAGCTTACGTGGTACGAGCGTCTCAAGGCTGTAATGGTTCTTGATATCGTCATGAAGCTCCTGCCAATCGCAGTCGCAGTGATGCATGACAATAGATCGTTGGGGGTTCGTCGATCCTTGGATGGTCCATCCTAGCATACACTTCGATGCTATCGGTTCGTTCCATTTCCCTTCTCGGATCCTGCGAGGGACTGCTAGCTTCCAATTATTCGACCCGATTAGCAATGTCGGCTGGGCAGAATAGGACTCTAGCGGTAAGTCTCTCAGATGCTGGAATCTGCTACGTAGTTCTTTCATCTCGACTGTCTGTTTTGGCAGTGCTAGGTTCTGAACGGTCTGGACGTTGTTCAACCAATAAAATCTATCGGAATTGGTTTCAGAGATTTGGATTGATGCTTTTACGGATTCGCTCTCAATTCGAGTTGTTTCTGCGGTCCACTGTAAACACATTGGCGCAGCTTGGCCTTGTATTCCTAATCTTTGGAATACAGATGCGTCTACTAAAGTCACGGATGATCCTTCGTCTAGGAATGCATAGATTTCGATCATCCTGCTGCCATTGCGTAGCTTAACTGGAATGATGCGAAAGAATTGACTTCCGTAGTTGTCGTCTTGATGCGTACTCACGAGATTTTGTGTACTGCCTTGTTCCGTGTGAAGTAGCTCATGGTGCCGCCTTGTACATCTGTTAATTCCACAGTTTCCGGTTCGGCATCTATTGCGATGTACTTTGAGGCAGCAGAAACATGCTTTACTCGATGTGATTATCTGCCACCTGTGCTGCGTGTCGAGGTTCAAGAACACCTGACATTGTGGTGGGCGGTGACTGATGTCGCCGCACGCCACGCACCCCGATTGAACTTGCTGCTGAGCTGCTTCCGTTTGGCTTGCGTTCGATCGTGCTTGTCCTTGCGTTGCGCGACTGTTGTGAGTGTTAACTGCGCCTGATTTGTAAAACGATGGCGCCACTACTGAAGATGCTGCCTCTGCGATCTTGTACAACCAATCGCTGAATGCTTTAACTGCTGCTATCCTATCATCGCGAGGTTGCATTGCCCAATTTAGCTTGTGTTGGTTGGGAAGCTTATCTACGAGCTCCTTAACCAGCATTGGATTGTTAAGATGTGCCTTCAGATCGCATGCCTCCATAATCGCACAGACGTTGCGAACTGCTAGCGCGTACTCTATTAACGCCTCCAATCTGTCTTTGGGTGGTGCCAGTCTTCGCACCTTTTCCACCATTCTTTCTAGGATATGCTCTGGTCTGCCGAAGAACATCTTCAGAGTGCTGATGACATCTGGAACTAGGTTCGGAAGTAGAAGTTTATCCCTAATCAGTTCACGAGCCTTTCCTTTAAGCGACTTTTGCAGACGTAGCATGTTTTCCACGTTGGTGTATCCAGCTGCTGTGGTGCTGTGTTCGAACGTGCTGATAAATAACGGCCACTCCTCCGGATCTCCACTGAATGTTGGAAGATCTTTTGGTATAGCTTGCCGGGCCGCTATTTGACTGCTCGTTGGTGAATCTGTAGCTCGAACCATCCCGGCTTCCGGTACATCAGTGGGATTCATCTGCATGAGAAGTTTATACTTTTCTTCTATAAACTTTGCCTCCGATTGCCTTTTCTCCTCTAGCATCTTTAAAAGCAATTGGTTCCTATTCCTTTCCGGATTTCCTTCCTGCGCGTGTGTGTTCTCTCCGCTGCCGGCCATATCGATTAGAGTATCGACAGCCAGCGCTTTGTCGTGCGGTTCGGGGGTGGCCATTGCGTCTTCGCGTGTTTGAGGCTGTACCGGTGATCTTTGCATACTGCCGTACGGTGCTATGTGGCTGCAACCCGCAAGGCAGAAATCGCAACTCCAGTCCTTGCTCTCAATGTCGTCCTCTACGCCGGCACACTCAAAATGGTACCACCTTCCGCAAACGTCACACTGAACCCAATTCTCTGACGCTGTCTCGTTCTTGTTCTCACAAATTTGGCACACTTCTATGTTCATGCTCCACTCTAACTGGCGTGCGTGTTCTGACGCGTCTGCATGTATACGTGTGCTTCTTCGTTCGATCTGCGTGCTTACCTAGCTTTTCTTTCTAGGGCAGCCACGCCTTTACCTCTGCCTTGATCCGCAAAGTCCTTTCGTTCCTGTAATCGACGTGATCAGCTCGACCTAGCTGTTATCTGCTGGGAATCCGACGCTTTGATCCGTAGGTAACGAAGTTTTTCCAGAACGAGGTCTTATAGAACCAAGTTTTTTAGAACTCGAAGTTTTTTAGAAATGTTGTCTCCGGGACGTGTGGCCCCACGTTTCTTTAGCAAACACACAATTTCTTAATAATAATCTTTATTAGTCCATATGCGTGCCACAAAAATGTGAAAAGCGCGCTAAAAAACTTCGTGTTTTATCCACACGTTAACTTCACCGTATTTCTCTTCTTCTTTCTAATAGCGATGGCCGACGCTTTTCCTTCTTTTGGCCGTTACTAAACCTATCGATAAGTTTACATATGTGTGCTTATTCTAAACAATTCAAATTTAAATCAAAATTCTGTTACGGCGGCAACAATATCATATGACACGATTTTCCATTGAGCGGGTCTGCACGACACGTTCGATTGATAAGTCTAATTAAACGATTATTTTTAATAATTATATTATTTTAAATTTTATTTCTGGCCAGTTATCAGAGTCTTAGATAATAAATTAGTTTAAATAAGTTGTTTGTCAGGTATGGTTATTTGGTATTATGTCACAGACTACTACCCCTATTATGAGCATATTATTTTGTCGTATCATTCATTTTTCTTTTGTTGTAATCAGTCTAATTAAAATTCATTTAAGCTCTGGATAATAAATATACAAATAGAGCTGTCAGTGTATTGATTACAGATGTCCACTTAACGAGCAAATATTATTTATCGATCCGAGACCAAATAGAGAACTATTTACATGTTGTGTAAGGCTCGGAGTGCTAATGACTGTCAAATAAAGAATACCTTAAAACTTTCCTTCCGTTCGAGCAAATCATCTAAATCAATTGGCGGCCAATAAATTGTATTAATTGACAGTATCAAGTGGAATAAGCCCCATTAAATTGGTCAAAATTAGTTTCGTGAAGTGCCTACTTATGACTGCTAATGCCAAGATCCCCCCAGTATCAGGTATTGACATTTCGTAATAGATACGACCAGTCACACGCCGCTCAAGAAGTTATGGTTTCTTTTTTTGCACAATAGGAAATAAATAGCAAGGCTCATATATTTTTTTTTATATATCGGTTTCTACTCTGTTATAATATTTATATTTTTTCTCGTTTTTTAATATTTTATCCAGAACCACGAGAAAGTGTAAGAAATAAGTATACAACTTTAATTAATGAAAAAATTACTCTATATCCATATTTAGAATAAAATATTATCAGATATGAAGTTTCAAGAACTAATTACCCACTCGTAAGTAGTCAGAGCAAGTTAACCAGAAAAGATATCGAATTCTATTTTGATTCATAGTATTTTTGACACACTTTGGACAGAGACGGATGAGTCACATGACTGACAAAATATTTCACAGAAAACTGCAGCAATTACCTTGCGACCAGCAGACGAACAAAAACAAAGCCTCGAAGATTATGGCCAATTTCATGGTGCGCGATTGTTTCGGAGATTGGTTTGTACTGTGTCAGTTTAATTTATGTTCTAGGCTCCTGGACTAGAGCGAGGTGAGCACCTTCCGATCGGGTGACGGATTCTAGACTGCGCGGACGATTCGATGGCGGAGCACCTTCACAACTTCCTCGGCGGGCAGTCAACGAACTACTTGAAAATTCGAAAGCTGAAATCCCCGCCCGAAGCGCGTGCACCACTCACAGATACTCACTCACACCGACACGCAATCACCTGCGAGTCGCACGAACTGCCCGCGATCGATCGATCGATGGGAATTTGAAGGGGGATTCGGGCCAGACTAAATGGTGTGCAAGTGTTTGACGCTTCCCCACTAAGCCGGGTCGCTTAGCGAAATTAAATTCGAAGTGGCAAAGTTGGTGGAAAACCGGCCATCACCTCCGCCACGCTGCGTATACTTAACGTGGCGTATACTTAATATCCTTAAATCTCAATCAGACCGCCCGGCCAAAAACGGTAGAAGGGCGAAAAGCTGTCGATCAACGCGATCCAAAGTCTAAGGGGAAAAACTCGTCATAATTCGCACCTAATACCTCAGGCAAACAGCAAAGTGGTAACTGCTTTCGATCAATTTTTGATAATATTTTGTTTTGCATACAATTTGGGGATTTATTTGTTTGTTTTGTGCCCAGTCAGTTGGCGTTACTAAGCCAGCAAATCGCGAAAACGTCATGTCGAAAACCGCTAATTGAATGCGAGGAACTCACAGCCGATCGATCGCAATCGAGGCAAAACACCCATATTCATTGAGCGATTTTCGCACGTTTCAGAGTTTTTGAGTTGGAGAATCAGAGCATTGTTTTTTTTTTTGTGAGATCTGTAACGTCGTCATTACACATGTATGGGGCGGTCGTGATCCACATGACGAGTGTTCGAATGGGAAATATATAGAGCGAGCGCATTCTGATATCTATTTATATCTTTATGGTGGTCACACGAACTCAGATAGTTGGAACGGAACTGTCCGGACAAGAGAAATTCCATTGCCAAGGCTTAGAGTGGGATTCAATTTACGACCTGTGATAGACACCTAATATTTTTATTTCCTTAACTAATGTAGAACGAAAAACAGTTCTTAGGATGGTGGATATATTCCCAATAGCTATATATTTCAATATATTATATTTACAATGCTACCTAAAAAGTAAATCTTAAACAATTCAATCCAATTAAAATCGGTTCAACCAGTAGTACCATAAAGTTGGTTACCAGTTCTATTCGGTCTGCTCAGCTCTGCTTACCACAGAGTTTCCTACCGCTAATTTAAGTGTTTGAACACGATATTGTACACCGAAATTATGGCTCAAAAAGGTGTCAATATTTTGGCTGAATATAATCGTATGATTATCACATGAGCAGCTCGGCTCAAAAGGAACTCCTTGTCAATAGAAACGAATGATGATTCTGTCCATCGAGGCAATTGATTATGGAAGCGTCGTGTTTTTTTCCAACTAACGTATAAGTAAGATACTTGCTAGATAATGTACTAGATTACGCTTTCGGATCAATCAAACAGCTAAGTCAACTGCTCCCATCGATCAACAAAAATGGAATAGTCCATCAAGCAAAGGTGTTTTATTTTGCAGCGGAACTCACGTGCCAGCAATTAGCAATAGTTAATCAAGCTGTTATTGATCTTAGAGCCAACTTGCGAAATTGCGAAGATTGCCTTCGCAGATCGACACCAATTCACGGTGTTTACAAGGCAAAGATCGGGGAGCCACCCAGGGCATTAGCGATGCTCGACCAGTCGCAATAACTCAATTATTTGGCTATAATAAAAAGTATTAAATTGAGCCAATTTTACGAGCGATCTGGTAACTAGTCGTACCGAGTGAATATAAATACTTAAAAAGACATTAAACGAGGCGCCGAATACGGCGCATACCAAGTAGCCTAGTTTTGCATAGACGGGCGCACCTGGAATCCGTGCCGAGCATCCGGAATACTCGCTACAATTTTATCAATTAAAAACACCTAGCCCGCGTCCAGATCCGCACGGAATACTCTATCAGTGATCGAATATAGAGCTGGCGTCATGCCCCGGGTATCCAAAAGTTCCAAGTGTCAGATTTGGCGACGGTGGCGATTTATTTTTGGCCAGTATAGCAACTTTGCCGTCATGAATGGCTTAAAAATAGTAGTATGACTTATCAGTCGTAATTGATTACCGGCGGCATACTGTCGGATAGGCTTAGGGAGCCGCAATTGATGCTCAATCAATTTAATTTTATCAATTAAATTTCGTTTGTGGTCTTTTTGCGAATAATTTTAGCATACTTTTGCGGGAAGCGCCTAAAAGATTGAAGAAAGCTCCTTTAAACGTACAAAGTCTTTATTACAAATGCAAAGGCTTAGGTGGTAAAGTATGGGTTAAAAACGTTTTAAACAACCAAACAAAATAATACAAATGAATAAATAAGGAACCACTCCAAATGGCAAATATGAAAAAAATGCCAATATTGGCAAACTGTTACTTTGGTAAATTAAATCTAAATGATTTCAACAAAACTAAACCTACTATTCGATGATTTTAAAATTTAAATGTTGGATCAACGTTCTTTTTCATGTTTCGTAATATGTATAAAAAAATATAATCATGAAGAATTAGTTTTGAAGTCGATGTGATGCTTTTGTAGTTATTTTCGTGTTTTTGGTATTCAGGATCCTCAGTTCGCTTTGAATTGGACGAACATCAAAAGTCCTAAGCGATAACATAAATTTAGAGAGTAGAAGTAAGCAGGTAACTTCCGTAATTTTCAATGTGATTTTTGGTTTTCTTTTTTGGTGATTGTGCATATAGTTTAATCCTTCTTCTCCTCCTTGGCAGACAAAAACATCTTCTGGCAAGTGAAGGTCACCGAGTCTATAAAGAAAAATGAGTATGTTAAGTATGAGACAGAGAAAAGAGGGTTGGTGTGAATACCCACCAATCGCCTGCTGCACCCATTTCGGCTTATTCTGCCACACGACACCCACGTAGTAGAACGGTATGCCAATTAGGGTGATTAATACCCCCATGCCGACCTCGTAGGGCGCCACATAAATGGGCACCACAACCAGAAAGGCACATACGACAACAAACAAGGCGGGGATCCACAAAGAGACCTGACGGAGAAAAACAATACAACATAATCGTAAAATATAGGAAGAATTCAGATAGTGTGGCACGGTAAAGGTTAACGTAAATTATTGAATAAATATTATAACAAACAGCAATAACTTAACATAGTAGAAAACTTAGGGTATTCAGCTCTCCATCAACTATTGCTCAACTTACGTTAATTGGCCGCTCCATGCAAGGACGAGTGTAGCGGAAATACAGAACCGCCGACACTGACAGCATTATAAAGAACGATTCTACAATGCTGCTATAGGTGATCAGCACATACACGTCGCTCACTACCAGCATCACAATCGAGAGAAAGCACTGCGAGCGGGGGGCAAAGAAGTCAATTAGGGATTAATTACATAATATCTTTTGTACGTTAATTGAGGGGCGCAGTCCACTCACCAGAAATACGAGCGACGGCAGCGGTGTGTAGCTCTTTACGCTGATGTGCGACAGAATAGCCGGCATGTGGCCGTTACGGGCACCCACGAAACACATGCGGGAGGAGGTCATAATGTGGACGGAGAGGCCGCCAAAGGCAGAGATGGCTACCATGACGGGTATTATTAAAGCAAAGCCGCCGAGAATTTTATTGCCAAAGGTCTGAAAAGAAATTAAAGCAATTAAAATAGTTCACAAGCTGCAGTTCTGGTTTGATTAAAACAGACACAAATGTTTTCCAATACTTTTTCTGATTAAAAAGCTGGCTTGTCTGAGAGCAAGCCATACTTTTGCATAAAAAGATTAGCATGGATCCTTACCACAGCGATGGCATTGGAGGCGATCATCTCGGAAGGCGAGAGTACAGCCAGATAGGCCATGTTGGCTAGCACGTAAATTCCTGTCACCAGAGGAAGCGAAATGTATATGGCACGAGGCAGATTGCGGTAGGGGTCACGGAGCTCTTCAGTCATAAAGTTCAAATAGTTCCAGCCGGCGTACGAGAAGATGCCGGAGTAGAAGGCAACCGACAGCTTGCCGGGATCAGTCTGAGTGCTCTCGAAGGGTCGGCTAAAGTTCTCCGTATTGCCCATCAACATCCAGACCAGGCCCACAATGATAATCAGAACCAGGGCAGCGATTTTAGTGAACATGATGATATTCTGCATTTTGGTGGTTATTTTCATGTAGTACGAGTTCAGGTAGGTGAGGAATATTATGGTGGCGGCGGCCAGGAGCTGCAGAGCTATCTTGGGAATGTGGCAGGCGCCGCCAAAAAATGGCTCCAGCACATAGGAAGCGAAAGTGAGGCCCATGATCGCGTTGGTTGTAGGTCTGCAAGATAAGAACCAAACAAATCAATGGAAAATTTATGCATTCTGCATTCAGACATAAGTCCAACTGATAGTCTCTCTACACAAATGCTTATCGCTGATTCCAAATAACAAAAATAGCAGCAATAAACACTAACTTTCGTTAACACAAATATATATTCGCAGACTGCAGATTAAGATCGATAAGAGCGTTTTTAGTTTCTACCATTTAGCCTTGAAAATCGTTATTGACATTTATGGCTTATCTGGACAGGTCCACAGCCTTGACCCTGCAAATGGTAATGATGGTGCTTTAATAATCCCTTCAAAACTTACACAAATATCATCATAGCATCCCAGAGGTACAGGAATGCCGGCAAAGATCCGTACGCCTCGAAAATGTAGGCGTAGTCTCCTCCAGACTTCGGGATGGCGGTACCCAGTTCCGCATAGCACAGAGCCCCAATCATGGACAGCAGCCCGCACAGCACCCAGATGACCAGAGAGGTGCCCACGGCATCCACCTCCTGGATGACGCCTTTGGGCGAAACGAATATGCCGGAGCCGAAGATAATCCCCAGAATAATGGCCACACCCTCCAGCAGGCCCAGTTGCTTCTTCATCACCACCCGACTGCTGTCTGACTCCGCAGATCCTTCGCGTCCTCCTTGGCCGTTTGCCTGCTTCTCGGCATGGTCGCCGGCCACTAGGCTGGGCGGCGGATTTTCTGTGTTGGGGGTCAGGAGAACCATTTCACTGGTGGGCGACTGCAACTCGTCGGCGGCGGGCATGGTGAAGTCTCTATTTTCAGCCCAGGAACCGTTCTCGGTGACACAATCTTCGCACGCGACAGTTGGGAACGAACTGGAACTAAGGCTGAAAATAAAACTGAACGCTTAGCCGATGTCCCGTTAATTGATTAAACGAAGCCAATGTGTGGGTGTGTTCCTCTTGTGTGGCTGTGTGTGTGTTTGTTGGGTCTTAATGTATTTTTCAATTGTATTCGGCGTGCTTATCATTCGTTTGTTTGGCACGGCTCTTCTTCTTGCTACGCTGCTTATCTACCGCCGGTTAGTGGCACTTTGTTTTGCTCGCCTGTTCGCCTATTGTTGTCTCGCTCACGCGCTGGTACTTTTTTTTGCACCTACCATTCGCGAATTAACTAAAAAATGGCACTCGGTGGTATGGAATTTGACTAATGATTAGAGAAAAACAAGACCCGGCATGTATGTAACCGCAAATGATGCAATCTTTGGGTTCAATTTCAAAATTGGCACACATTTGGCAAAGGTTTTTCAACCCCACGTTTTATCGGACATTTCAGAAGTGTGACCAGTCTTGAGTTGTCATTGGAATGCCAATATTGGAATACAGGGTGCTTGACTTTTTAAAGCAGTAGGTTTTTAAGAAAACTACTTGATTTTTTTAAATTTTAATATAAAGACGTTTCATTTATTCGTGATCTTTACAATATTTTATTATGCAAATTAAATCAGCGGCCATCATGCCTAAAATAAGACAGACTTTCTTTTTACTTTTTGTCCTTGGCCTGCAGCTTGGAGTGGATCATGTCCTTGAACTGCGATAGGATCTTGTTCTCCCGCTTCTGACGCTCCTCCTTGCTGAACATGGCCAGTGCCCTCTTCTCGTCGGCGGAGTACAGCTGGTTCTCCTTACGTATACGCACAGCCTCCATGCGGCGATGCCTACTACCACTCATCACATAGCCGACGGACTCGAAATTGGCGATTTCGTCGGAAGTCAGTCCAATCTCACCACGCCGGGGAATCCTCTTACCCTCAGCAATGTATGCAGCCATGGCGGCACCTTCTCCAGGCAGCAGAGCCCTGCCAAAGTCCTTCTGATTCAGGCTGCCGCCGGTACGCAAAGACGGACCCACATCCTCATCGTTATGGGGAGCCCCATTCTTGATTTTCGACTTGCTGGAGGACGAGGAACTCTTCTTGGCTTTTTCTTCCCTTTCCGACTTTCTCTTCTTTTTCTTCTTTTTGGACTTTTTGTCTTTCTTGCTGTTGGAGGATTTCTTCTTTTTGGATTTTCTGATTCCCTCTGCGGTTTTCTCTAGCCACACATCCTCCTCCTCGGTCTCTGACTCGTCTTCCGAGCTAGAACTGGAGCTGGTGGTGTCATCACTGCTGTCCTCGCTGCTCGAACTGGAACTAGACGAGTCCTCAGAGCTGGACGCCCTTTTGCTCTTTTTCTTTTTAGATTTCTTGCCTTTTTTCTTCGATTTCTTATCGGATTTCTTGGATTTTCCCTTGTCCTTCTTTTTCTTTTTCTTGGGTCCTATATAGGATCCCTTAACCAGCTCCACATCTTCGTTCTCTGGCCGAGAGGGACTCTTGCCCCAGACATCTGGCACTCCCTCTTCGGCGATTTTCACTCTATGGTTCCTACGCGCGATGACAAGCTTGGAGTCGCCCCTGGGATGATGGCCACCGCCTCCTCTGCCTCTGTGGTGGGATCTGTCAGACGGTTCCGCAGGGTCGTTGATATAGCTTCTCTCTGTCTGCCCTCGAAAAGGATTCTGTCGTCGGTCGTTGCTGTCGTGGTACCTATCATTAGGCCATCGCTGCACGGATTTAGGTCTGGACTTTCGCCGCCTGGAGCCACTTCTGGAGGGACTGCTGTCGCTTCCAGAACTATCTGAACTGGAAGAGGGCGAGCGGGAGCGTTGACGCCTCGGAGGTGATTCCTTTTCCCTCGATCGCCTTGACGGCCTTGCCTTGTGAAGTTCCCTCTCTCTGGAAATCGACCGCTGACGAGTACTGATCCTTTTTTCCGATCGATTTCGATTCCTTGAATCGGATCTGCTTCGCCGACGACGGCTGCGACTTCTGCTGCGTGAACGCATACTAAACTTGGCGCAATATTAATAAATTTCACAAATAAACAAAATATTTGCTGGCTTGAGCTATAAACAGCTGATGCAATATACGGTCACTCTGTTTCCATCGGCGAAATGCTGTGGACTTTGTGTGGATTTGTGGACTTAAATTTTTTCCTGGGCGAGGGGTCCCACTGCCGCACACAAAATAAATAAATAAATAAACTAATTTGTATTATAAAATATGTTGTGAAAAAATCTGGGAAGGTTTGATAAAGCCAAGCGGAAATGGCGCGTATTACCTGGAGAGGGCACTCCAGCCAGGAGCTGCTGTAAGACACTTTCAGGACGGGCAATCGGAATAGATGTTTATGTTTTTTGATAATTTTGTCGCAGATCGATGTGCCGGCTGCGGTGGAGCTACATGAAGCACTGCTGGCACTCGCTGACCTTTAATGCCCACATGAACTCCTCCTATGCCTCGGATGTGTGCCTGACCCCCATATTCTGGTTCGTGGACAACTACACCCACTGCTTGGGACCGGTAATCCTGAACGAAATCCTTAATCTATGATGAATATTGACTTGTTATCATTTCAGTTTTTTGTGGTGGGAGTGGCTGCCTTGACCACTTCAGTCGTGAGCATTGCCTACTGGATTGGACTGCCCTTCTGGTTGGCCAAAAGCCAGCTCATGACGGTGTTCCTGCTCATTGTGGGGAACTGGCTACTTCTGAATGTGGTCTTCCATTATATTATGGCCGTGATTACCCCACCTGGGTATCCACCCGAAGGAGTGTCTTTGGTGGAGGCAGTCAGCATGTGCGGCAAATGTATATCCCCGAAGCCGCCCAGAACCCATCACTGTTCCGTGTGCAATCGCTGCATCCTTAAAATGGATCACCACTGTCGTATGTATTCTCAAAAACTGAATTTTCTAGTAGTGTAATATTCCTTCTCTTCAGCTTGGCTGAACAATTGCGTGGGCTATGCAAACCATCGATATTTTTTCCTATACATGATGTACACTACCATGGGTTGCCTGTTTCTCATACTGTTTGGTCTAGAGATTGGCTATAAATATCTATGGCTGGACCATGGTGACAACTGGACTGAAGTGGAGCCTCTAGAAGGGCAGCCGGTAAAATTTAACCTTAGTGGGCATATTATTCCAGTGGTATTTTATTTGGTTGGTCAAATCTAGCAAAATAGTAATAATAAATAATACCTATAGACCCATCCGAATGAATACGATGATTTTATGATGCCACCAGCCGTGCATAACCTTCCAACTCCCATGGTGGACCTGGATGCACCTTCGCCAGGTCGTCGGAGAGCCCTGTGGTTCATGGCCTTTACAAACGTGGCCGTGGTGATGGCCTTGGGCACTCTGTGCACCTGGCACGCCAAGCTCATCACCCGGGGAGAAACAAGTGTGGAAGCTCACATCAATGAAGCAGAGAGGAAGAGACTCCTCCAACAGCAACGCATTTACATCAACCCCTACAACTTCGGCACCAAAAAGAACTGGAAATTGTTTCTGGGTTTGGTGAGGGGCAGGTGAGTTTGGTATCCTTGAGGAAGTTCCTGTTTTTAATGTATTTATCTGCAGATCCTTTTGGCGAACTGTTCTGCTGCCGTCTTGGCACAAGCCCGAAGGCACTGGGCTTAGTTTCCACACGGTTCACGATGCTCCCTTCGAGGACGAGTGGCCGTAGTCCAAACATCGAAGCTCTTGTGATGTCTAAAAGTCAATTTAGTAAAATATGTAATCATAAGATGAAAGTTAAAGCCTAAGCTCAAAGTAACTAAATTTTTTACTTTTGTAATTTATTTATTTATAAATCACTCCAAAGTTTACTTAAAGCCGTAGAGATTAACTTAAATATTTTTAAAAGCTAGCATACAAATTCCATGGCATGTTGGAGCTGATAATGTTTCCATAGAGACTAAGACCTAAAATAATAAAGCTTTTTTACTTAATAAATTCCGTGAAAAGTAAACAAACTAACCTGTTGGGGTTGCCCAAGGAGACTTGTGCCGGTATGGCAACTTGTTGCCAGGACAAGGTTGCAACCTTGAAAGTTTGGTCAATAGATAGCTTTAGTTTTGCAAAAAAGTGAAAATGTCGAAGGCGTCGGGATCTGAAGATGAGCCTTTGGTTCCAGATGACTTTGATGATGATTTCTACAAGGAGCTCTGCGACAAGATACCCGAGGTGAGTTGGTAATTGCAACAAATTTCATATAAGCCTCCGAATTCCTCCAGGCCACTAAAGCCTTGCGGCAAAAGGATACTCCCAACAACGCCGACAATGTCCAGCGGTTACTTATCTGTGGCAGCCGCTACAAGAGCGATCTGCGCATGGAGAAGGAGCGGTGCCAGGAGCTGCGAAAGGAGATCGAGGGCCTCGAAGAGCGATTGGAGCATGCGGCTCGTGTGAGCAAAATGGACATGGCCACTATTGAAGAGCTGCGTGGTGTGATAGGTGAGGCCTCATAATAGAATCTTTAGGTACAAAGTGAACAAACATTCTTTCGACCAACTAGAGGGCGCTTGGAGGCAAAAGGATGCCGCCCAAATCCGTGAACAGTCTGCCCAAGACGAGGTTTTGAGTCTTCGGGAGAAGCTGGACGAAGCCGAGGCGATGATAGTCCATCTCAACGAAAAACGAATCGCTATGAGCAAGAGAGATGACGGCAAGGAGCGGGAACGCCTCACCGCCGAGATAAATGACCTCAATAAACGCCTGCAATTGCAAAGGACATACTGCTCCGAACTGGATAGCACCATTGAAGGTTTGGAGGCCAAGAACAAAGAGCTGGTGAAGCTGCTAGATGTGAGTCATAAATAATATACATACATATCCATTACCTACCCAATTTTATTGCATTCAGGAAACCTCCAGCGACGCCATTAACCTGAAACGGAAAAGTGATGCTTTAACCAAGGAGCTCTCAACAATGAAATCGGAGGAATCTCGATACCAGGAGCAAATCTCCCAAATGAAATCCGCCAACGAGCACTTGACCAAAGTAAAAGTGCGACAAAATCTACAGATTCTGTCGCTCAAAACGAATCTGGAGCACTTAAACACCCAGCACAATGCCACCAATAACAAGCTGGCGAAGATTACCGTCGATCTGGAATACACGGTGCAGGAAAGGGACAAGAACAAAAGAGCCCTGAATCAGCGAATAAATTTACTCAAAGTTCGGGAGGATGAGTTGATTAAAGTGCGTCAGGACAATGGAAAGCTGGCCAAGTCCCAGGAGACAATAGCCCGAAAATATTCGGGTCTAGATGAAGCCAAAAGGGAGGTGGAACAGGAGAACACAAGACTAAAGTAAGTACATCCATTGCAGAACTCAGAAAACTCATTCATACTCCTGCAGAACCCAACTTGGCACCCAGGACAAGGAGTTGGAATCTATGCGAAGAGTAGTCCATCACTTCGAGAAGAACAACGAGAATCTAACCAAGGAGAGGGACTGTTTGAGGCGCGACCTCCAGACCACGCACCAGCACCTTGATCACAGCTGCGCCCAACACCAGGAGTCGCAGCATGAGGTTCGAGCCCTCAAGGACACCATCAGCAGCATGGACATTAAGCTGAAGAAGCTCAACGAGGATGCCACCAAACTGAAGAAGGAGAAAACCAAAAAAATGGACGAAATACAGCATTGGATAGACAAGCTGGACGCTTTGCAAAGTAACACTTTTTATTTATATTTAAAAATTAAATTTAAACCGTTCTCCTCCCAGATGAAGTGCATTTGAAGGAAAACTATGAAATCGAATTGAAGCGCACAATCAGCGACTTGGAGACCAAGTGCTCCAAGTTCCAGCAACAACACGATGTCCTGGCTAACGAGAGGCAGACCCTGCAAAGGAACGTCCAGGCGGCCGATGAGGAGCGACAGAAATTGCGCGACCAGCTGGTCAACCTACAGGCGGTTGTGGAGAAACTGAAGGGAAAGATTGGCTACCGGGATGCGGAACTGTCGAAACTGCAGCTCCAAATAGATCGCATGGAAAAGGAACGTCGTCTGATGCGGAACGACATCCGACACGCCCAGCTGGGTCAACAGCACACCAAGGCTGAGCTGCTGGACAAGCGCAAAGAGAACGACCGACATGCCAAGTCCCTCCAGGAAGATGAGCAAAAACTCACTCGCCTGCGAAAAGATGTGGACAATCTGATGAATGAGAAGAACGCGATCAGCGCGGCACTCACCAAGCGGAACGAGGAGTATGACCAGCTAAAGCATAGTCTGGCGAACCTTCAAACGGTCTACGACCAAGCCCAGAGGCAGTGCAGCCAGTCCCAGGACGATATTCGTCTGATGGGCATTGAAATCAAGAACCTGCGAACGGAGAGAGACGTTTTGAGGGCGGATCGGGAGAGCGCGGCAGATCTGCGGCAGGAGCTTCTCCAAATGCACCGAATGCTCAACCAGGAGCGAATCAAGGCACGGGCCCTGCAGGACGAGATGGTCACCCCAATGAATGTGCACCGCTGGCGTCTGCTCAGCGGAAAGGATCCGGAGAAAATGGACCTGCTAGGACGCATCGCCATCCTGCGCAAGCAGTTGCTGCAACAAAATGTGGCAGCTTTGGAGCAGGAACGAGCTTTGAACGAAGCTCAGCAGTTGTACGCCGCGCTCCGAGAGTTCATGCTCAAGCTACCCAGTCACAAGGTTCGGGCGGAGCTAAATAGTGTCAAGGTAGGTGTTCAAATGGAAGAGATCCTTAATATTTTAATTAATTTGTTTCCCATGGATAGGCCACGCTGTCCGCCAAGGACCGCAAGCTAAAAATCCTTAAAGCCGAGTTGAGTGCCAGGGAAGCGGACGAAAAGTCTAAGAAGCAGAAACTGGAGGAGATGCGGGTGAATCTGGCCATGACCAAGACCCAATTGCTGGAGGAAAAGAAGCACAAGCAGAAACTCATCGAGGAGCGGCAGTTGCTGGACCAGATGCATTGCTACTCAGCTCCAGCTCAACTCCCAAGAACTCTGGGGGCGGGTTTCAAGATGGCTGGAAATTTAATTTAAAACCAGAAAGGAAAGCTAACACCCTTGCAGTTAGGTGGAACTTCATATTACAATATCGTATCGGATATATATCGCAAATACTGGATAAAATCGCCCGGACAGACAGACGGACATGCTTATATTGACTCAAGTGATGCGGAGCAAGAATAGAATGTAGGTCTATTTATTGCTTACATTTGACTAAAATTATAATAACCTCTGCAAGGGTATACAAATATTAATAAAAAAAAAAGTAAATTTTTACGATTATGAAATTAACAAATATCATAATTATGAATATAACACAGTATTTCATTAATTAAAAAGTCATGGCTTTTTATGAAATTATGCATGGAGCAAATAATTGTTAGGGCACTAAAAGTAAACCGATAAAATAAGAAATAAATGTGTATTAAGGAAATAAAATTTAATGCAAATATGTAAGAGTTAAGTTGGTTATTTATGTACTTTAAGAATTCACGCTTAGGTGGCTGCCATACACATCCTTGTCAGAGCTTAAGGCCCGGTTCATGTTCTTCTTGCAGTACTTTAGTTTGATGCCATGGTTCGAGGTGGAGCTGTCGTAAATGGTGTCCATGAACCTCTCGTCGATGGCCATGGCTGCAGGATCCTTGCCGTCGCCGCTACCCCTGGCACGGATTTTTTGTCGCAGCTGATCCTGGAATCCGTCAATGAGGCGTTCACGGGCCTTCAACTCGATCTCGTTGATCCTCAGCTCCGCAGTGGCAGCCTTAAGGCGTCGGCTCTGTTTGCGGTTGATGCGCTGCTGGACGCAGAGCTTCTCCCGCACGCTGGGATCGGGCATGTGCTTGATAGTACGCTTGAGGCCTTCGTACTGCCGCTTCGATTCCTCCAGCTCCTTGGCCATATTCTCCCGCTCGAGGGAAAGCTTAATATTCCGGCGCAACAAAGTCTGGACCTTGCGCAGCAGCTCGTACTGCTTCGGATCCTTGCCGAGGAGGACGCGCCAGCGGTGGATGCGACAGGGACGGGCCAGCTCCTCCCCATATGCGGTCACCCGCAGCCTCTCTTGGTTGAGCATCCGCTCCAGCCTAATCACATCCCGCCGCAGGGCGCCCTTCTTGCCCACCTCGCGCTGCATGCATTCGTGGGACATTCGCACGTTGGCCACCTCGAGCTTGAGCAGCCGTATGTCCTCCAAGCGCTGGTTGTACTGCATGGTGCCCCGATTGATGGCTTGCCGCATCATAGACACGCGCTCCTTAAGCAGACGCAGTTCATCGTTCCGCCTGACCATCTGCAGTCCCACCAAACTCTTCTCCTTGTTCAGCTCTTCCACGGCACAGGACATCGTCTTGAAGCGTTGGTCGTCGGCATCGATGGTGTGCTGCAACTGCTCCGCCCGGATCTTCATCTCCCGCAAGTCGGCGCGAGTGCTGCCCAACAGGCGTTCCTTGGAATGGATCTCGTTCTGCTTCTGCTTCGTGGTCCTGTTCAGCTGCTCGATCTGGTTGCGGAGTGTGGAAATCTCCTTTTCGTTGAGGGCCAACGTACTGGTCAACTGGTTGATCTGGTGGGTCAACTTTGCCATTGTGTTCTGCAGCGTGGTGCGATCCCGCGAGCACAGGTCCATCGTCTTCAGCAGCATCACCTTCTCCGAATGGATGATCTCCATCTGCTTCTTGGCGTTCATGTAGTCCATGTGCTTCTGCTGCAGCTCCGCCTGGACTATCTCGAGGCGTTCGGTCTTAATCGACAGAGACTCTAAACGGAAAAAGGAAGATGGATTAATTGAAGGCAGGACTGGAGCCAGCCGTGCTCACCCTCCAGGCCATCAATCTTCTTGAAGGCCTCATTCAGCTCCGCAACCACCTCCCGCTTCTCGCGCTGGGCCTTGATCACCTGCGCCTCCTTGTCGTCGAGCTGCTTGTTGGCCCGGTGAAGGTCTTCCTGGACGTCCTGCATCTGGTGGCGCAACACGGACATCTCATGCTTTATCCCAGCGACCATGTCGTTCAGGCGGGTGATCTCCATTCGGAGCTTCTCCCGGGTGCGGACCATGTCGTCCCTCTGATGAATGGCATCGTCCAGCTTCGAATTGGCAATCACTATCTTCTTCTCCTGCACCTTGATTTCATTGCTTTTGGATATCATTTCGTGAGTTAAGGATCTGGGAAAGGGTTAATCAGCTTCACTTACTTGTTAAGGTATGCCTGGTTTTGGAGTTCCGTGTTCTTTTTGGACAACTGGAAGAACCTTCGTTCCAGGAACATGGTCTCGTCGTTCTTCTTTTTGATCTCTCGCTCGGCCTGCTTCCTGGCCACCGTCAGCTCTGCTATGGTGCGACGCTGGGTGTTGTTCAAGCGCTCGAGCATCTTCACGCTGCTCTGCAATTTGAACCTCTCCTCCTCGTTGGTGTGGTTCACCTGGGACAGGGTCACATTTTCCCGGCTCAGACGATCGCAGCGCAGCTTCAGGCCGTCGTAGGCGTTGCTTAGCTCAGCCAGCTGCTTGTCCCTGTACGACAGATCCTGGTTACGGTGGAACAGGGTCTCCATTTCCTTGCCCATGGACACGATCCTATCCTCGTAGGCAATAATCTCCTGCTGGTGTGCGTTCTCCACTCGGTACTGCTCCACCTCGATTATTCGCAGTTGGTGCCGCATCTTGACATTGGCCTCCTTGTTGGCCTCGATTATGCCCTCCAAGGATTCAGAGTAGAGTCGGTTCATCTCCAGCCGCCTGGCATAGTCTCTTAGCTCGGCCGCCAGTCGATCCCGCTCGCGGTACACCAGGCTCCGGATGTGGCCCTCATACCTATGCAAGTGCCTCTCAGCCTAAGTCTCTTCCTCAATTTGTGAAATGTAAGAAACTTACCCCAGTGGCGATACCACATCGATGTTAGACTTAGTGAGCGACTGATCCTCGTTGGTGTAGGACAACAATTGGATCTGCAGCATCTCCTTTCGGTTTTTGGTCGCATCCTCGCTGCGCCAGGCGTCCTCCAGAGACTCCCGCAAGTGCTCCATCATGGCCTCCGAGGTGGCTGTGGTGCGAAGAGCCAGCTGCAGCTTTTCATCCGCATTCTGGATCTTACTCTGCATGGCCTTGCCCTCAGCCACCTCGGAGGCATAGTGGCTATGGAGTCTGGAGAGGATGTCCACGTAGTACTTGAACTTGGCGGCCAGCAAGGAGCTTTTTGCAAACAAAGCCTGCACGAACTGGTACGAGCTCTCGAAGAAGCCACTGTTCAGATCCAGCAACAGATCCATTTGGGCCGCATCGTTCACCTCCGGGACCTGCTCGACGATGGACAGCAGGGACGAGTTGGACATGGAAGCCTTGAACGAGGCTATTGAGCCCTTCCCGTGCTTGGACTTGGCCTTAGTCTTCTTGTGCTTCTCCTTGGTGGATTCTGCGATCTTCACTGCTCCCTTCATCTTCGCAACAGAACGGTTCAACTCTCAAAGGAAAAAGGAGGAAAATATCCCCAAGAAACAAAGGAACAAATAACGAAACAATAACAGTGTCAAGTTGGAGTAGTGTCTGATGAATGTGATTCACAATTAAACATTTTAAAACTTAAATCAAGGCTCCTGAAACACAAACACATTGTTTATTTAAGCATAAAATTGCATATATTTCTTTAACTGAATTTACAGATTTCTTTGTTGTTACATTTATTTATACAATTTCGAATCAGAAAATATATGTATATATGTTCATCTTTAGTGGTAATATAGTTGTTATTATTGTTGAAAATCGTGGCAAGGACCTCTTGGCAAGGTCCTGCCACACACACCTACGTAGTACGTACATAGCTAATTATACCGGCTAGGTCAGATAGAAACGCGTTAACATAAGGGAATTAATACATATAAAATTACGATAAATCACAAAAAATGTTTCGCAAAAATTTCTGCTACAATTAACGCCTACGGATCAGCTTTGTTTGCTCCCGTTAACACCCCCCCGGATGGACACCCCGGCTGGTGCTCAACGCTACAAAAATATACATTTATCTATACCCCTAACTGCAATATATCGTAGTAAGGCCTTGGCTAGTGACAAAGGATTTGCAAAGTTAAAGCTAACGCATAGCCAGCACCTTAGTGCTGGCTACATTTTAAAACTTAAATCAAGGCTCCTGAAACACAAACACATTGTTTATTTAAGCATAAAATTGCATATATTTCTTTAACTGAATTTACAGATTTCTTGGTTGTTACATTTATTTATACAATTTCGAATCAGAAAATATATGTATATATGTTCATCTTTAGTGGTAATATAGTTGTTTTTATTGTTGAAATTCGTGGCAAGGACCTCTTGGCAAGGTCCTGCCACACACACCTACGTAGTACGTACATAGCTAATTATACCGGCTAGGTCAGATAGAAACGCGTTAACATAAGGGAATTAATACATATAAAATTACGATAAATCACAAAAAATGTTTCGCAAAAATTTCTGCTACAATTAACGCCTACGGATCAGCTCTGTTTGCTCCCGTTAACACCCCCCCGGATGGACACCCCGGCTGGTGCTCAACGCTACAAAAATATACATTTATCTATACCCCTAACTGCAATATATCGTAGTAAGGCCTTGGCTAGTGACAAAGGATTTGCAAAGTTAAAGCTAACGCATAGCCAGCACTAAGGTGCTGGCTGCTGGTGCCTCCCCAAGCCCCAAACCGATAACGTGAAAACAAAAAAACGTGATATTAGGGGGAGGGCAAGCTTGCCTATCCTACCCCTGACAGGGGAGTTGCTGATATGAACTAAGGGTCGACTGCGTCAGATCGGAGCTGCGTCTCACACCCGATAGACGGACATTGGTCATTGTTTGGAAAATAAAACGAGTACAAAACTAGGCTTATATATTCAAGAAATATATATGGTCTGGATGGGGGTCCTCTGTGCGGGAGTGGGACTACGTGTAAAATAAAAAGACAATGCTTGCAGAACAGTTGCGGTTCACAGTTTGCTTTTCCCCCCTTATCTCCTCCGGGTCTGCCACATATTTGGTCAACAGCTGCGCCGGCTAGCGCCATAGGCCAGTCCTAAGAGGCGGTCGCCGTCAGACGCTCCTGCACGCTCGGCACGCCCTGGACACTCATCCCGGAGCGCACCTCGCGCACATAGCACTCGCGGCAGACGCGAACCGCCTTGGTCAGCCCGTACTTTGGCAACGGGGCGGAGGCGTTCGAGCAGACTCCGCAGAAAACGCCACCGCAGTTGCGGCAGTGGTGGCGCCGCCGGAAGGCAGTGAAGGGCGTCTGGCAGGACATGCAGCGCGGTGCCTTGCCATCCGGAATCCAGGCTGGCGGGGCAAGCGTAGCTGTCGCCGTTGTGGTCACTGTTGCTGATGAAGGCATCTGGGTTTCGTTGTTGCTCTGCAGCCGCCGCCGGCTCCCGCTCCTGGCGCTCACAGGGGAGTTCTGTTCGGAGCTGGAGCTGGTGGAGGAGGCGCTGGAGGGCGTGTTGCTGCCCACGGAATTGTTGCGCTGACGCTGCACTTGAATCTGCAGCTGCTGCTGCTCCTGGTGCAGCTGGGAGCTGCTTGTTGATGTGCTGGCCGACTCCTGATCCCCAAGACTCCGGCTGCGCATCACATGCGATCGACTGGTGGCCAGCAAGGCGCCGCCACCAGTTGGGCTTCCGTCGTCAACCGTGTTGTTTCGCTGTATACTGCCGCCGGCGGAATGACGTTGGGCACTGGCGTTGGCCTGGTTGCCGTTGCCTGGGCTACCACCTCCGCTGCCGGCGCTGAACACATTGTCCAGCTCGGGATTGACCTCCTCCGCTGAGTAAATGCTTTGGTTGGAGCCAGCGCTCTCCTGTATCACATCGTTTTCTGAGGCCCGGAACTCGAACAGCTCCGACTCCTTTGTCTTTTCCGGTATGTCAATCTCCTCTTGGGCGGACGACATGTTCATGAGGAATACACTGCGCAGGATTTGGCGCAGATCGGAGGCGAAGTTCGTCTGCAGCTGGTCGGCGACTCCGGCAATGCAGACGAACAGGCGGTGCAGCAAGTTCTCAGTGCTCCTGTAAATTACAAATATTTAAATTAAATGACTTTTTTATTCCGCCGTACTCCGAACCCTACTCACTTGAACTTGAGGCGTGCCGTGGTGTTTCGCATGGCCAGCGACACGTCGTCCGACAGCGAGGAGGCGGCACTAGTGTCGCCGCTGGCCTGGCTTGGCTCCCGATCCCTCTCCGGCTGGGTTGCTTCCGACTCCGTGGAATCTAGGCTGCAGCGCTTGCGTCCACTGCGGGTTGTGCGATGCGGATGCGGTTGCGGCGGCTGCTGGTGCTGATGGTGGTGGTGGCGCTGGTGGTGGTGGTGATGGTGACGATGGTGATGTCTGTGACTGTGTCGGTGCCGGTAAACCGATTGGTGTGGCTGGTCCTGCTCCTGTTCGGGAGTCTTGATTGTCGATTGCTCCGCCAGTGGTTCAGCATCGCTGCTGGGCAGGCGGAGCCGCTGCAGGGTGCGGCTGGCTGCCAGCATGGCGGCACTGGTGCTGGGCTCGTCTTCCTGGCCATCGCGATGGCGCTGGCGCTGCTGCTCCCCCGCTCCGTACTCGTCATCTTCGCTGGCCACGAAGTTGTCAGTGAGAGGAACTTCCTGGGGCTGCAGCAGGTTGCCCAGATTCGTGTTGGGAATGAGGTAGCCGGAGGCGCAGTCTGCCGCCACAATGTCCTTCAGCAGCTGCTCCTCGTCAGTTTCGTCGTCGGTGCTGTCCAATTCCTCCTCCTCCACCTCAATGTCGTCGTCATCGTCCTCCTCGTCCTCGTCGTCGCCGTCGCTCCAGTCCGCCGGTGGGTGAGTGGAGCCCGTGGCCGACGACGAGGTGGAGGCGATCGAGTGCGAGGGCGTTGGCGAGGGGGCGGGGGACGCGGTGGGCGTGCTATTCGGCGACAGCGACAACATGGACGGAGAACGATTCGCAGCTTTGTCCAACGCGGGAGCACTGCTAGTGTTGTTGTTGTTGTTGTTGTTGCGCTGATCCACCAGCCGCTCCACCGTCCTGTGCGTATTGGTCGTGCCCGTGGTATCTCCATTATTGTTGTTGTTGTTGCTACTGGTCGTGGGGTGGTGGGAGCTGTGCTCCGGACTGGGCGCTTCGATGCTGCTGGAGCCGAGGGGAGCCTTGGCGTTGATGTCCTCGTTGGTGCAGAGGACCTTCTCCAGCTGGTACAGTTCCTCGTGGTTGAGGTTCCGCAGCAGGTCCCGGATCTTGATCAGGATTGTGCGGAAGGGCCGGAACATTTCGGAGAGCTGGTCGCCCGGCATGTCCATGTTCAGTGGGCCTTTGGCGTACACCACCAGCCCGGCCACGATGGCCAGGCGCGGAATGGAGAACATCAGTCCCGGATCGAAGGCGTCCACCATGTCCTGGTCGAGCAGACCGATCTTCAGCGCCCGCTGCAGGGTTTCCGAGAACAGCACCCCGATCCACTGCTGCATCTCGTACTCGTGGCGGGACTTCACCTGGACCATGGCGCTCACATAGCTCAGCTCGAACTCGGCGAACAGGCGGTCGAAGATCTTCAGGCTCTCGTACAGCTGCTCGGTGGTGGAGTCGTTCAGGTCCAGCTGCAGGGTCTTGCTGTTGGGCACGTTGTTCCGCAGGCACTGGTCCCTGAGCAGCACCCGGACATTGCCCAGACTCTTCGTCACCGCCTGGGCCAGGGGGCGCATCTCCTTGCTCTCCGCCTCCCGGTTCATGATCGAGGAGCCCGCCGCCAGGCACTCGGCGCCGAACCACAGCTGGCCGGCGAGGTTCTCCTGCAGCACCTCCTCGGGGAACTTGGCGCGAAACGCCCGTGGATCGCGGTCCTCGCCCAACAGCTCCTCCATGATCAGGTTTGTGATGGCCAGCACTTTGTCCTTGAAAGAAAAGGGGGGATTAGCATTAAACTTGTTTTGAAGCAATTGAAACACCCACCTGGTTGAGCCGCAGCTTGCTGACCAGTCGGGTGCACCGGTCCGGCTCTGCCCGTCCATCGAAGCTGTCCAGTTCGCTGGCGACGGCTGTGAGGGAGCGGTCCGCGTGGAAGAAGCGGGCCAGCAGCGATTTGTCATCAGCCTGCAAGTAGAAGTGTGCAATTGGGATGAGTAACTGGTCGTAGATAAGCCCGCTGGCCGTGGCGGCTTATCGCTGGCAAGTGCAGCAACTTTAAGCGAGAAACGGCTCATGAGCTTGGGGAGCGTGAGACAGTCGATACAGGTCGGATCGGGCCAGTGGCGATAATGGTGACTCAACCAGCCACTAACCACGTACTCGCTATCACTCAGGCATACAGATGACCGGCTTAATTAGCGCTGCTAATTTTCGATGATTTCACAACAAAGCCCCGAGCCACGAGTGTTAGTATTGTGGCAGACGGTGCCGAACAAAAGTGTAAGTCTGAGATACATAGGGCTGTATGGCGTGGGTTTAAATTCATGAGAAACACAAGGTTTAAGATATTAAAGTGTTTTTAAAAAGTGTGTTCCCAACTGGCTAGTATTATTCCAATGGAACAAAGTTTAAGTAGATCCTCTTCTAATCAATCCCCAGATGGTCTGAAAATAGGGATTGGGACCGACCATATGATACCCGGTACTCATCCTATCCACCCTCACTTTATTTAACCTTTCAATGTATAGACTCCTCAAAAAATTGTTTCATACTTTTGTTTTTTTTTTTTTGGAATAAAGAAACTCAAAAAATCAAATCCAGTACGAAAGTAAAATGAAGAATCTATAACTTCTCAAAGAATGGTTATGAATAAACCATTGAAATAATTTAAAATTATAACTTTTCCACAAAACTTTTTTGAATTGTCAAAATTGTGACACAAACTTCATCCAAGTGGGTATCATAAAGTACCTGAGATCCACGAAAAAGTACCTGTTCAAAAATACAGCAAGCCTATATAGGAATCAGTATATAAATGTCTATAACTCCTCTAAAATCGGATAAAGTTGAAGTTTGATTTCCCAGATATAGATATAATTTATGTTTAGAAGTAGTTCGGCTTCAAAACTTTTTCAAAATAGTTTCCTAAAAATAGTATCCTTCTAAGAAATATGCCATTTTTGAGGGCGGTAAGAGGCGTGGAAAAAGTTTGAAACAAACCTTATCTGCGTGGGTATTCAAGAAGTCTACATGCAACATCTTATAGGCTTAACCTTTATAGTCTCTGAGATCCACGCTTTCATACAGACAGACGGACAAACGGTGATCAAGATACTGATAAAGAATACATATACTTATGATCAAGAATACATATATTCTTTTTGGGGTAGGAGATGATTCCTACTCCCTGCCACATACATCCCCTCGAATACAACCCCCCCTCCCCCCCCCCCCCCCCCCATCCCCCCTTGTACTCCACGAATACCGGGTATTAATAGCTTATAGCTTATGGCCCAGAAATTGAAAGACCATCGAGGAGGAAGCAGCCAGATGATGCAATTCCGAAGAGCTATATCTTTTAAAACTCTTTCGATGCAACATGCAACAAGTAGCCAATGCAACCTCAATGATCCATCAGATCACGTGGCTCCATTAAGCGGAGCTGCCAACCTCCGCTGAGCGCACGAGATCCATCAAAGGGGGAATACTTGGTTACTACATCCCATTCGGGATGGGGATGGGGATGGGGATCGGAATGGGGGGCAGGCAGTAGAGCGAGTTATCGGCGGTTGAACTTGTTTCCACTGTACAGTGTACAGTGGTGCTGTTGTGGTGTGAGTGTGATTGTGAGTCTGAGTCTGAGTCTCAGTACGAGTGCCGCTTATGTGCTCTGTTTAAATATTAAAGCAGCAAGAGCAGCTGGCTGGCTGGCTGACTGACTGGATGGATGGATGGATGGCCGGAGGTGGGAAGGAAACAAAATGTACGAAATGTGTTTATTATAAAGGTAAACACGTCGAGCCAAAAGCGTTGACTCTCGACTCACCAATCCGCCACTCGCTTCTGCCGTTTTGCCTTCAAAACTGCGCAGTTCAGCTTCGGCAGGTTTATCGGTGGTGCGGTGGTTGAGAGTGGTGGTGCGGTGGTTGAGAGTGGTGGTGCGGTGGGTTGTTGTGAGGTGTTGGCGGTTCACGAAACTTCAACTCACACAAAGTACATACGACTGACTGGCTAACCGTTCGAGGGAAATTGGTGCCGAAACAAACTGTTTGCAAGGCAGTCTAGAGTCTAGAAACTGAAACGCACTTGCCAGGCCAGCCTTTGAATTCTCGGCCAAATGCATTTGTTGGCTAATACTTCTCTTAATTGAGCCAGAAATCGATGCAAATTGGTCGAATGGCTTGTTACTAGTCATACCAGGCATAGTCATAGGCCCTGCTACTGGGCCTTTTGTTATTAAATGGCTAGAGGTGCCTCGTGGTGGGCCTGCTTCTCGTTCAAGTGCCAGACATTCATGAGCCAGGCCAGCACAGCAAACAATAAATCCAATCGAGAATTATAAATTATATAAATTGAGCAAGGCCATGCGTAAATAGTTCAATGACTGCCCACCTCCCTGGCCGCCCACCTCCTCCCTGGCGCTCATCGTGCTCGTTGTGGCCATTCCCAGGCGGCTGGCCGGCCGTCATGACGACGTTGGCCCAAAGCGCCAGCCAATTTTTTGTAAGTGCCTGCCTGGTGTTGTGGCCATTAATTAGCGTCGCAATATAGAAGTGGCCTGGAACCTGTATAATATACGAGAGTGTTTCACAAAAAACACATTATTTATTAGGGCATAAAAGCGGCCAGGCCATAACCGGGACAAATCTATAATTAGGTCTAATCGCCTGTTTAATTTTTAGAGAAAATAGAGGTCTAATGTCTCACTTTGTTGACAATCTCCAGAAGTGGTAGACTCTCCTCTTAAACACATGAAATATTTAATTAAATCCCTAAAGAAATAAGAGAAATTTAAATGCTAATTACAAATTTGAAGCTGGCAGTTGGCCTCCCAGGACCTGGCTGGCAGTTCCTGCCAAATTTTGAATGAGCCACTGCTGGCTGCCATAGAGAGGAAGTGACGCATCCTGACTTATTCATGAGCCATCTCCGAGTCAAGCCGGGTGAGTGGCAACTGGCTGCAGAGTCGTGATTAAATATGAAGCACTGTGTTGGCACTTCCCATTCGAGCCAACAACTGCCACTCGTCCGAATCGAAATAAACATTTGAGAAACTGATTTTCAGTTTGAGTCTTTGGGGGAGCGGAAAGGGTTCGGGTTCGGTTCTCTAGAAAACAGACCGCTACTCCACCCTAATATCTGGTATTTGCATTCGACAGGGCCGACACTTGTTGTTTCAACTGGTTGGCGTTCAATCGGCTAATTAAGGTGACTAACAGTTCCCCATTTATGGCCGGTGCTCCAGCTGGTGTGGGATGTGGGTGAGAACCGCTTTCAGTTCCAGTTGGCCAAGAAATCGAATTATTCCGAGGAGAAAAGGCGATATTACAGGTACAACTTTCTAATTATTGCAAGTATTTCAGCCTTTTTCCTTTCTCTTTCTCGTAAATTATGCTGAAAAGTCAGACTATGACTTCTGAGGACACTCGCAGGGTCCTGACGTCACAAACGACCGCTGTGGTGGCATTTCGTGCGCAACAGGCAACAGGCAGTCCTTGGGGCCAAGGCTCCTGGTCGAGTGCTGACGCAAAGGACTCGCAGACACACACGCCCTTGACACTGAATGTTCACATGATTCTCATGATTTTGGAGCAATTTTTGCCTTAATTTCCATTCCAGTCGGCCGCCAATTGAGAAAATGTCTCAGAAAGAACGAGGTGAGACTGGGAGCAAATGCCACGACCCCCTAACGAATCAATTCCGTCCCGGCACCTGCCAGCGGCGGTTAATTGAGGCACGGCACTGCCTCTAGAGAATACCTCTACCTCTCCGGAGATGCCAGCTCCGATCAATTGAGTCCAATTTCTTCACAGTCCCACTCGCCACTGCGAATTAACCATCTAATTTAATTGGCCAACTTTCAAACATCAATGGCAGGCGCCAAATGTCGCGGCTTCTGGATAATTTTCCAACCGACTGCCGGCCAACACGTGACTGGCTCTGGAAGTCGCTTCGTTCTGGCCCCAAAGTCACGTTAAGATAAACGGGAGAGGGCATCTGGTCTAGGTCTTCCTGCCACTGTTTGCTCGCAAAGACAATATTTGTTCTCAGTGCAGGGTCTTTAATGAGCTATCGATGGAGGGAAGCCCGCTTATTAAGTTCCTTAATCACAGCTGGCCTCAATAGCAGAAGTGGCTGTGCGGTTGGGGAGAATTTCACTTTCGGGCATCCCCAAATCATTCTAATGCCATTCTAATTTAGCTCTAAATTGGACATGTGTTGCATATATCGGATATAGTCAACCAATCCAGGCCTTTCTACTCATATAGTGCGTTTAACGCGTAAAAATAGAGACTAAGTCTTTAAAGTAAAGAATAAATAACTAAAAATTGAAAGATTTTAAAGAATAGTCCTAGAATACAATTAATATCTCATATAAAAGGATTCATAGATCACGAATGTGTAAAAAGTTATTTCATATATCACTCTTGGTATGGAAATTCCATACCTTAACTTTTATTCCATACTTTTAAAATAAAAGTAGTAGAAATTAGCCCAGCGCTTTGGAATTTGTGGAAACCCCCATCTGATGCAAATTATATAAAAAAATACTTTCAAAGGATATTAAAAAAGGATTTTTAAGAAATTGTTTCACCCTCGAATGTATTAAAAAACACGAAAGGACTTATATAATAATTTATTCCCAATATTGTCAATTTTTTAAGTCCAAATTTAAATTAGTTTATGTTTAAATTAGCTCAAATTTGTTCACACTGGAAGGAATAAACATTCTTACGATCTGAGTAGTGGGCTTTATGGGGGAAACCCCAGACCAAAACAGAAGTACCCTCTGCCGGGGTATAATGAATATTACAACACATCAGGGGACATGTGGGGAGGGTCTGGGAGTGTGTGTTTGTGGGACGATGACTGTGAGGGGCTGCCTCAGAGGAGCTGCGGCAGCTAGACGCTGTGGAAACTGAGTCACGGTCAAGTGGCACGAAAATAAATGAGCTTGGCGAGCCGGCGAAAGCGACCACAGGCACTGAGTATCGGTATCGGCCTATGAAAGGCTCATGCATTAAATATTTCAGAAACAGTCTGATAAAAAGGCAACAATGCCCGTTACTCAGTTTAAAAACACGCACTAAGATCATGATTGAAAAATACTGAAACTGCCTGCCTGGTTGAAAAAGCTGACGATAAACCCCATCGGAGAGCATTAAACCCCGGGGGAAACAAAGCGATAATGTACGAATTATTTGAATTATACCCCCGGCCAGGCCACTCGGATACCGGAAGTCTCGCAAAGGATTCCATTTTTGAAAAGTCTGAAGAGTTGAACGAACCGTTCCCCAAAATTAACACTTTACGGTCAGTCCAGTTCGGTCCAGTCCCTCTTGTCGAGCGGACACTTTATTATGTCATAACGAATTCAATTTCTTAACAAATCGAACTCGAATTTGCATAAAATTGAAACAAAAAATTACCAAACAAAGAGGGGAACCAGAGACAGAAATCAATGCGGAAGAAACGACAAAATGCGCCCAAGAGAGCAGAGAGGGAGGGAGTCCAATAAAGGCCATTTCACAAATTGGATAATAAGCGGGAGGCGGGAGACGGTAGGCCCTAAGGAGAAAGAGGTCGCCTCGCCGTCATCACCCGATTGCATATTCATGAGGCCCCGAAAGTGTCGCAAGAGGCCGCAACGGGCCGCAAATTTTCAAATCACTTTGGCTTTTATCGGTTGGCCCATCAACAGGTGGGACTGGCCATAAAAAATGTTATTTAAATCCGACGGATCAAGTGATTAAAATCTGATAAAGGAACTCATAGATCCCTCTTCCAGTTGGCAGGCCTCTGGCAGGCCGACACTGCTCCCGATAATCCCCGCCAGCTTTCACTTTGCCGGCCGTGTGCGGGGTTAGAGTGCGTCCGGCAGTCGGAAGTGCCGATAATTGAGTAACCAGTACGTGGGCGTTGGCACAGGCATCCGATCTCCGCTCCTCTCATTGATATGCCGGCCACAGAGTCGGCGGGCTTATGCAACCGGTCGAGGCACGGGGACGGGGACGGGGTCCGTCCCCTATGCAAAAATGAGTGCCGCCTCAGACTGATGATAAGGGCCACCATCTCCCATTCTCCAGCGACGCAGCGGAGCTCTTTGTGGGGGGATTAGGTAATAAGTGGGACGCAGTGGCCGGCGACGTCTGGCGGGCGTAATGCGAGCCGCAATTGAAGTCGCCGGAGCCGTCGTTCGAAAGTAGGAGAGTGGCTGTGGTTGCAACCGACAGCAGTGGCAGTAGCAGTGGCAGTAGCAGTGGCCATTGCACCCAGCCCCGATGTGAATGTGAAGATTTCTCCGCTTTTACTTTTCCCCGACTGACCGTTTGAAAAGCGTTTTTATTTCGGGACTCGTAAGTAGTAAGTAGCGACTAACAGCTAACAGAGTGCGAGCGGGTCTGGCAAAAAGCGTTACGAATAATTGACATATTGGTAGTACCGCGCCGCTGGCCAATGAACCTCCTCTCTGGCCACTGGGCAGGGAACTAGCCACCAGCCACCAACCAGAGCTGCTAAGCTGGCGATAGGCGGCTACCCGTCAGTGCCATCCATCGGACAGCTGTCAGTTGCGGGCGATAAGGCAGGAGGAATATCATCAATAATTGTTACACTTTCAGCCTTTATTTGCTTCCAGCTCCCAGCACGGCAGCCGAGGCAGGAAATCGCTGAGCAAGCACCCGGATTAGTGGTCAACAAATATTTGATCAGCGTCTTCAGTCTTCAGTCCCTTCCGCGATTGGGCCTCGAAAATAAAGAAATAATCGAACAGAAAGCGACGAGCGTGCAGCAAATTGTTTGACTTTCTGGCTTGGTTGGGAAACGTTACACAATCTTATCTGCAGTGGAGAGAGGGGTGTTGCACTGGCCAGCACAAAGGCGGTACATGTGTTCCTCGATCGACATTCCAGGAGAATATCAATCGGAATGAGTCTATTACTCAAGAAAGTTACTGAGAAAAGTAATGCCCACTTAGTCGCTGTTTAGACGAGAGATTACTTAATAATCTCCTGTTCCTGTTCCCCATAATTCAATATTATTATTGAAAAGTTCACAACCTGAAAACAATGATCTAGAACTGTCTGTTCCAGGCTTATCAGTTCTATAATAGAACCTCTATTGGTTTACTGAAGGAAAATAGTGGCAGTCCAGCACAAAGGCCTATTGATTATTTTCGGCTGGCGGCCCTCGCTCGCGGTATCAGTGGGATGTCGTCCATAATGCGTCACTAAAGCCTCCAAATGGGCCACAGGGCACAGACACCAGTACTATCAACTAATTGTGTGTTAATTTTCATTAATTCGCCAGCGGAAAAGTTACAGGTCTGTGGAAAACAAGTTGATTAAATCATTCGCAACAAATAAAATAGTTAATGGCCAACTCACGTGCTTTCTCTTTGATGGATTAATCTCAAAAGATAGAGCCACTTCAAGGTCGATCTCTGACTATAAAATATCTTGCAACTATCTTGTGGCGCGTTGGCCCATAACTGGAATAGCGATTATGAATGAGAAACGCAAACACTCTGTGCCAGCTATCTGTGCCATCAGAATGCTGTTTATCGGGGGCCTTTCGTAATGCCACCTCGGCGGCCTTTACTTCACAAGACTAGAACATGGAGAATTGGGGCCACGCCACACCAGGCCGGGCCAGCGATGTCGTTAACGGTGCGACAGAGAGACGACTATGGCGGCACATGTCAATATGGCCCAAATAAAGTGCACCGAAAGAAACAGGTTGTTGCTGGCACGAGCAACAGGCCTCACTGATTACCTTCTTGCCGCACTGCATCTGCCTGCCACCGCTTCCATTCATGGCGCAGTCTGGGGCACTTTGTTTGCTTTTTGAGACAAAACCAGAAGCTTATAGAGCAGTTGTACCACTGGGAGAAATAGGGCAGAGGTTTATTAATAAACAGCAGTACTATTTTCTTTTGTTATTTCCATTATCTTTTAATGAAAAAAGGGGAAAAAAACCTTTAAAATAATAATACCTCAGCTCCAACTGTTTATCTTTCTATTTATCGCAATTATTCCATGTAGGGCTGTTGCGTAATCGGGGCTTGTGGCGATTTTGAAACCTGTAGGCCCCGAAGTGACCACCGTACTTGGCACTGGCCTTTCTTGCACTTTATTTCCCTTCCCTCACTTTGCCCGGAGAAATGGCTGCTTTTTGTTACTTTTCTTGCTTTTTACAAGCCAGAGCTCAGAAAGCGTAAATAAGCGAATTTTGTAAAGCTCTTCGCTAACTGGCAGGCCGAAGTGGGCCCTAAAACAGCTCCTCGGTTCATTTAAGGCTACACTGCAAGATATTCGAGTGGTTTTTGGTGAAAAACTAAACTTTAAGCGGGAAATTAATTACATAATATATGTACAAATTTGATAAAAAGTTATATAAACACAAATCAATAGCTGAATAGATTTAGGATAAGAGAAATTCCGCTCAAAAATTTTAGCAAAGTCACAAACCCTTTGTTTTCGAAAATCTCTGTTCAGGGTTGCCACCTTATTAGATTGAATTGCTTGGTTAACAACTTTTCAAGTTCTATCGCTGCAAAGCCTTCAGTTTTCAGTTGTTTCTTCATTAATATAATGAGATAATTAATTTTTTAACTAACTAGTTTCTGGTAATTTGTAAAACATTCAAAAGTTTAGCACGAAACACAATTCAAGTTCCGTGACAACTCTACAATTAAAATTTCTAGGCTATTTTAGGGTAGAGACTGCCACAGAGCTGTATGAAATATGGGACTTTTGGAGCGGAAGCGATTTCTGAGGCACCCCTGTAGTCAGTCTGTATATCATTTTCTTCGCGTGTAGTTCACTCTAAAGACTTTCTTATTATACTTTTCTTATTGTTATTACTCTGTTTTGTGTCAGCTCATGTTTTTTAGTAAAAATACTCTTTTGTGAGCCAGCCAGAGCTATAGCCAGACTGTCAGTCAGAGTTTATTGTGTTAATGGCCGATTTCGTGCTGACTGAGTACTGAGTCGACGCAACAGGCCTAATTGCACGCCTTTTGCAACATGCCCCGAAAGTCAGATGGCCCGCAAAGAGCCAAAAATATAATTGTAGAAACAAAGCACCACCGATCGAGGAGGCAGCAACCATAGATTTCACTTTTTTTATGATTTACTTTTGTTTCTTTGTCGATCGGGCCGGGCCATAAAACAATTCAATGCCAACTTGAAGCAGCTTTGTGGCTAAGAGATGTACGAGAGATATTGGCTGGAACGGAAGAAATAATGAAACAGTAATAGAAGAATTGGTTTCAGAGCTCCCTCTGAGACTCTCTGGTTGGAATTCATTCATCGTCGCCTGGCTTTTAATCCAAAAATATATAAAAAATGCTACAAGCTTTATCGCTTGTACTTCCTATATGTGTTCAGATGAGTATATGCCACCAGAGCACCCATTTGTGCAGGCAAATTAAGTATTCCACTGTGATGCAATGGGGTTTCTGTGCTGGGACCGGGAGCTCGCCGGATCAGATAATCAATTACAGACGCCTGTGGCGCGTGCCGCCTTCTGTCAGTGAGTGGCCCGGAGGAGTTCCATTGACTGCGGATCTGATCGCGTTTTTTGGGCTGTGGGTTTCGGGGCGATCGCCTCTTTCCCAGCATCCATTGTCTGGGTTTCTTCGAGTATTTTTTCCCCCTCTTTGTTTACGTTCACCAAGTCGGTTTCGTTTTTACGAAAATTTATATGCACAGAGGCAGGGCGAAAAAAAATTGCATTAACTGGATACTCTAACTAAAAAATAGTAACATTCGCTATGGGATGAGGTAAAAAGAAAAGTAATTATTTATGATCTGCATTGGAATGCTAGTGCCAGGGTTGTCGCCACCTCGGATTATGCAATTCGATACTGCATTCGCCTGGCCACATCTGGCAACGCCGAGCCATTACCGTTTATTTTCGAACCGCAACAAAAGCGACCTCGCGAGAACCTCGCCGCCGCGCAGGAGAAAGAAAGTTGACACGATACGCGATCACAAAGCAAGAAGCCAAGAGATAGAGAAAGAGAAAGAGAAAGAGAAAGAGAAGACCAGACCAGGAAGTAGCTGCGGAAAAGCCGTGTGCAGTCACTGAATGAAAGAAGAGCAGGGGAAAGAGTTACAAATGAAAGAAAACCTACATATATGCGGATTTCTGTTTCGATTTCCACGGCCAAGAAAATAAGGAAAACGTACCGTTATTCATGAGCCCCCACCGCCTACCGCCCCACTAAAGATGGGGGGAAGTGTGTTAATTAAGAGTGCCGGAGCCGAGACGGAGGCACCTAACAAGGCAGCCGGAAAGTAAACCGAATCGGCAATAATTCAATTTTTCAATGCATTTGGAGCGTAGTAGATCGGGCGATGGGGGGCTTTAAAATAAATACTAAAAGGAATCTCAATAATATAGTAACAAATGCAGGAAAAACTTATTAAATTAGGCGGTGGAGTTTCTTAATAATAAATAATTGTTTAATAATAAATACTAAAAGGAGTATCAATAAGTACTAATAATATACTAACAAATAGAACAAGAACCCAATAAAAAGGGGTTGAAGTTTTTTAAAAATTAATAATATTATATACTATTATATTAGTACTAAACTAAAAGTAGAGAAAAATATGTCAAAAGTTCATATTTTCAGAAGTTTTTTGGCTTGAACAATGCATTTTATACCTCAGTACGTAGTAATAGTAGTTTGTAATAATAGTAGTAAGTAGTATTAGTAGTAGTAGCATCTTAGTACTAGTTGTATTTAAAATTTAAAGCTTTGAGGAAAGCTTGTTGTTTGAAAAATAGAAAAGTTAAAGAATGAAGTCATGTTGGGCCTCAGCATGAATTAAAAATTGAGAAAAACTGCGAAATGTGGCAAGTAATTTGAAGGAAAAGCCTCTAATATCAGAGTAAAATAAGGTAGTTTCAGATATATAGAAACATTTTCCATTATAACTACCACATTTTTTATTTTACATGCTTAATAAGGCAAATTATTTGTAAATTTTCTGCCAACTGGACAACTTTTTCTCTGTTTTTGAAATTTACTTCTCTTTTTATACACCTTCTAAGGAGATTTGATGTAAAAACCGGAAACAAATGAAATGTTTTCCATCAGAAATAATTAAATACAAAACAGTCTTTTTGTGTTTTTTCTTTTTATTTCAGAATTTGCAGGGCAATATTTCCGAGAATAAAACTGGTCTATTTTTATATAAAAAAATATAGTTTTAATCATTCCTGATCCAATAAAATTGACAATTTTCTGGAAAAGCCCATGTCCAGGAATAGTTCTAGTTGCCCCTCCCTTCCTATTTCAAACTTCAAAACACCCACCTCACCTTCTGTTGTGCGCATTTGAATATAATTACGGCATTAAAAATATGAATCATTTTCTACCAAGATATCTACACATTATATATCTTCCTCTTGCCATAACAACTACGGAAATGTACACTGAAACAATATTGTGGTGCGATCACCTGCCGCCAAACGTGATGCGTCGGCAAATCCCAATCCTCCTGCGCTCCAGTTGGCGCTATCTTATCTAATCGAACTGCCAGATACAGGCAATCGAGTCTATAATCGAGTCGAAGCTCCCTGCTGGCCCTAACTGGCTATCGAGCGACGAAAACATAAACATCCGAGACCAGACCAGACCAGACATCTGTTTGCCATTTGATTCGATTTGAATCGACGGCGGAGCAGAGTACCTCGACACTGACCTCCCCGATAGGTAACCGAGGTCGCTCCAACACACCACACCATATACATAAGTGTTTGCCTTTGATTTAATGGATTTGCGTGTAAATTGCTTCTAATTCCAGCGCCACACAGTCCAGCCACGACAATCAAAACGTCAACCGAACTGACAGATTGACGAGCGATCGGTAGGGAAATTCGAAAATAAAATAATACCAGGAGAGTGGAAGCGTGGAGGCTCCACTCCCAAGGTTTTATTTTTGGACGCGACCCTAACGCTTCAAATGCCATCCATATTCCAGGCAGTCGAGGGCAAGAACTGCCCAAAAATAGAAACCATCTGCCACAAAATCATTCCAAATTATTGCTTTCCCGAGATATCATCGAAAACATACAAAATTCCTTGAAATGTAAAGCTCTTAATTTTTTGGGGAAACCCCCAAAAATACCAATTACGATATTTTTTATGAACTGATCTTGAAGTTTGGGGATTTCCACACTATTTTTCAGGCCAAGTGATTCATAAGGGATCCATATCAGTAACTATATTAGTGTTTTCGTTTAAAAAAATACATTTTAGGCAAGTTGGACTGTGAAATTGTTCGAATGTGGGAAAGCTAAAAATAATCAATCGCTGGAACTATGACATTGTTCTCAGAGTTCTCGCCTCGCCCCGAGTGATTTTCCACAGCGGCGCGATTGGCGATACGCGAGGGGTTTCCCCCTGCAGGGTATATCCCATATTACTAGACGTAGATACATAAATTAGTTGGCTGCTTGCAATTTGCAGCACGAACGGCCGCGGCCTGGCGCCATATTTGTTGGAGCTTCGCTTGTTGTTGCTCTGCACTATGGAAAATTTGACTCGGTTTCTGTTCAAAATCAATTTTCTAAAAGTTGAACAATAATGAAATAAAAATAATAGAAAGGGCTAAAAACTGCAGCTTTAAGCCAAAAAACTACAATTTATGAGGGGCTTATAATGTGTCGATTGTTATCGATAGATTTTTCACCAAAAAGTTCATCGATTGCATTCGGGAAAAGCTCATGAAAAGAGAGCCTTTCATTTTTGGACTACCAGAAAGTAAATTATTTGTGAAATTTTTAAGAAAATAGTTAAATACCATATTTGCATGCTTAAGAACCTTAAGAGAATTTTTTCATTAAAGCATCTCTGACAGGAGAGCGTCTTTACAGCCTGTTCCTCACCAACCAAAATCAATAATTTCAAATATTTGAAGCCTGAAAGCACATAATGTCATGTAATTCAATGTAATTGTACTTCAAATGGGTGTAGTTTCAAAGAGCACTTATAAGACCTTTTGAAAAATTCGTAAGAAGAAGGCAACCTCGTATTTTTCTGCCAAATTTTAGTACAAAAAGACTTAAAAAAGCAATGCGTTAGAAACTTGGAGATAAAATGATTTCGATAAAAATATCGATATACAGGATATTGTTTATACTCATATTGGTAATTTTGGCGAATATGCATATAAATTATAGGAAATTAATTAATTTAAAAATAAATGCCTTGTTTTTGATTTTTTCATTTTGGCAAAAAAAAAGTGGTAGTATTTCCTACAGTGAGTATGAGTATGAGTATGAGTATGAGTATGAGTATGAGTATGAGTATGAGTATGAGTATGAGTATGAGTATGAGTATGAGTATGAGTATGAGTATGACTACGAGTGTGAGTATGAGTATGTATGTATTTTTGTTTCCAATTTGAATTGAGAGTGGAACGGATCGAGTGAATGCAGTTTAGAGTGCGGCGTTGTGCAAAACGGCTGGTTGAGCTGACTGGCGTTGTTGCTTTTGTTGTTGCGGCAACGTCAGCGAATTAATCATCGGCCGTGCGAGGGAAACGAAATGCGGTTAAAACACAGCTGGCCAAGTGAGAGGGAGAGACTGGCAACGACCGGAGAGAACGAGAGGGGCTATCGTAATGAGCGCCTTACACCAGGGCCAAATCAAACGCTGACGTCACAACGGCACAGTTAACAAGCGAACCAACACACACCTATACACACACACACTAACACTAACTCAGAGTTGCTTTGACACAATTCGCACTGTTGCTCTTAATTAATTGCAGCTCTCTTTTCCTCTTCTAGTGTATAGTGTGTATGTGTGTGTGTTGTATTTTTAGAAGTCGCTAGGTGATAAGAGCAACTACAATTTGGGTTATCAACGGCAAGAAAAACAAACTATAGAAATAAGAAAACATCAACTGTACCTTGGGCTTATTTAGCCATTTGCGAAACGTGTCCATCCTGGAGTTGGTCTTTCAGCTGCAGCTCCACAGTTGGCTCCTCCAGCCTCTCCGCTTTGTCCGCTCTCTTTCCACCCCCTTCGTTGTTGTCCTTGTACACCACCACAAACAAACACACACAGACAGTCACTTGAACACTCACACAGTGACAGTGACAGAGACAGCGACAGAGACAGACACACGCGAACGAGGCGAACCAAACAAAACAAAGAAAGAAACCCGTAAGGCGAAAAACAATATGTTTGGTGACTGCTTTCTGCGTCGTGGATTCTCTAAATGCACATTTCTGATTTTAACACTTTATCTGAATTTTGTTCCGTCTGCTGCTGGTGCTAATTTCCGAGTGCTTTGCGTTTTTTTTTTCTTTCTTCTTTTTTTTTTTTTTTTTTATTTCTCACTCCACTCAACTTTTTCTCGTGCCCATCACACGCGTGACTCTCATCACTGGAAATGCATTTTCCTCGTGCGGAAACTGCGTCGGTCGGTTGCTTAAAATCCCCAAATACTTTCAACGAAAGCGGAAGCTGGCTCTCGGGGCGAAAAAACCATTAAACGCGCACAGCACTCATCCGCCCTTCGCGATTCCGTCATCAGCGGAGCTTCGTCCGTTCGCTTCGAAATCAACTCAACTTTTTAGCACTCAACTCGGTGCTTGGTGCTTGGGGCCATGGGGCTACCTGAACCGCTGGTGGAGGTGGCAAAATATTATTTATATCGAAATATCGATAACCTGTTTTTGTATCGATTTTGGTATTTTTTTTTAGTATTTTACATTTTTGCCAGTTAAATTTTGACAAGTTAGGAATCAACTTTTTCTACCCCTGAAAATTTCGTGAGTGAATTTGGATGATTTTCCATACATTCATTGTATTCCATGGCTTGGATGCGTTAAATAATAACCCGTTTGTATAAAAATATCTTTTCAGATACGATAATTACATTTTACGGGTAAAACACATTTTACAGTCGATTTCCAGAGCTAAAAAAATAGTATTTGTACCGAAGTATCGATATGTTCTTATTTATAACAGTAAAATGTATCTTCTACATGACCAGTGCATCGGTAAATTGAAGAAACAAAGTACTTAAAATAGCTAAATTAGAAATTCTTAATATTAAATTTAAAATTATTATATTAGAAGATGCACTACATTTTCAATTACTTAAAACATGTCGATATTGAAAGCCAAAATTGATTTTTTCATAATTTTTTTTCGAAAAAATTAAGTTAGTTTTCTCGTAAACTTTAGACACGATTCCACACTGTTCTATACATTTTTTTACAGACTTTAATTTAAATAAATTTAATTTTTATTTTGTACATATGTATCTCCATGCCCAATTAATATGATGTTGATAACTTTCGCTCAAATGAAAGTATTAATAACTTGTGAACTATGACAGAATAAAAGTTTTCATAAATACTGCCTTTATTGTCTAAATAATATAGAGTATTTAGACTTTTCTTCCTTTATAAACTAGAGATTAGGATTCGTTTAGGTTTTTATATAAACTAGAGCTTAAACGAATCAGTTCCTTTAAAAACCACAAAGAATTTCACAAAATATTCGTAAATGTTTCATATCTCGTAGTATACACTGTGTTTTATTTCAAATAAATAAATAAAGTAAGAAAATATATTATTAACAAAATAAGAATATAAAAATAAATAATGATGGTGGACTCTTTGACGTGAATAAAAAAGAAGTAATATTAAACTTGGAGATCAAATTTGAGGAATAAAACTAGTTCCGAGCCCACATCTGGCATATCTAGTGTGATCTAGTTCAACCTCGAAAGCGCTCTTTGCGAGCTTTTAGTGTGGCTGCCTGCGAAGCTCTGGGGAAAGGGCTTTATTTTCAAATTTGGCACTCAATAGGACCGTACTGCTCGCTTGTCAAAGTTGGGGTGGTTGGAACCGCGCAATCCCCATTTATATCCACATCCACTCTTGTTCCTGGAAAAGTCGTATAACGCCAGCACCAGCGGACGCGTATAAAAGTATTAAATAGTGCATAGTAGCGCGACGAGAGTACGAATAGCAATCAAGTGGCGCACGGAAAGCAATTCTAGGAAACAAAAATGTTCTCACGACCCAGGTGAGCTTATTTCGATTTGTTTTCCTTCGCGTGGCAAGGAGGACGAAGGACGTATGGGTGTGTTGTGGATTATGCAACATTGTGACAAAGGAGGAGGAGGAGGAGCTGCCCCAGCTGGTAGCCCAGTGACCTAGTCAGACGCGAAGCCGCCAAGACTTCGTGTTACTGCCAGATGTGTATTTTGCCTCCCCTTTGCTATTTTCTGCAGCTTTCGGTTTCTGTGAGGGCTTCGCACATGGCCCGACATTGACCCTTATTCCCCAGTTCCTCTCGCTAGTGGCTAGAATATTTTCACTTTCATTGGCAATTGCATAAGTGCTCCTCTCGTTTTTTTTAATTCTTTACCTTTCCGTGTTGTTGCCAAAACAACAAACAACTGAAAAAAATCAATGCAACACCTTCAAAGTCCATGGACATGGACACATATTCACAAATTGTCTGGCGAATTCTAAAATTAGTGTGTATACCAAAAAAAAAAAAAACAAATAAATGTGTGTTTCGCTTCTGTAAGCGTTTTCCGTTGCCAAGTTCATCAAAAAAAGTTCTCAGCTGGTCCGCTGGCTGGCTGTCTCTTTCCCACGCGAACCGTTAGCTGGCCCCATAGAGCCAAAAAATAAAAATCCGAATGGCAAACAAGAGTTTGTTGAACTCGGCTAGGTCTCATGGCTTCTAGAGTACACTTCCTAGGGAGTTTAGGGCCCAAAATATGCCCCAATATTCTGCCAGCCAGCCACCCAACGCGGCCCAAAATTTACGGCACGCTCTTATTCCGTGTAGATTCCGTAGATATGCGAAATTATTTAGCACTTGACAAGTGCTCATGTGAGTTCCGTACAAACAGCCACAAAAACTGAATTGAACGATACTGTTACCTAAACGATAATTATCAGTAGAGGGAGGCACTCGAAGAGGAGGGCTTCTCCGGCCGCTTTCACGTCACTAACTGGTTACAACCCGTATCCGATCGGAGGCGCTGGCGATATTCCATTCCATCATCAAAGAACCGCAAACATTAGTCACACGCCTCTGTATCTGATTCTGGTGCTGTTTCTGTTTCTGTGCTATGCCCCTAGCGTAATTAGCACCAGCTAATGGAATTGAAAACTAGCGAAAAAACATATCATAGCACAACTCCGGTCAGTCCAATAGCACCACACGATCAAGCGAACTATTTTTAAACTTCGAGTGGGCCTTTCCCACCAATGACTCAAAAATAATTGTCAAGTGCTTATTTTTTCAATCAAGTGATTGTTTTGTAACCCACTTTAAATGTGTTTTTTTTTACTTGGTACTTAATCTAAAATCTAATCTTTTAATTTTAATTTTGAGAACTGCACTTCATGTACTAAATTAAAAAATAGGGAAATCATGCGCCTGAATTGTGTAACTTAAGAGCCCATCACTGGGTTGAGTTTAAAAATAACTATTCTATTAGATTTTCGACAGTTCCTTAACTTAACTTCAATTGTTTTTTAAAATCTAAAATTCCTTTTAGTGGGCAGAAAAAAATTGACATTTTTTTATCCTCTACAAAGCAAGGGATTTCATAGGATTTAAATTAGTTTAGCTTTTACCTAGTCAATTAATAATTTAAACTAAGCCTGTAAAGTTTATAAAATGCAATAGTAATGAAAACTTGATATTTTTATAAATAAAAATAATATTAACCATTTTTTTCATTAAGACTAGACGTTGTAAAAATGGTTCTATTTTGAGTGTTTGAAACATTTTAGGTTAAATCTTGAATATTTTCATCTATAAATGTTGAATATCAATATTATTATTCTATAAATATTTTCTATAAAATCGTTATTAAATAAACAATGTTTCCTCCATATAATGTCAAAATGCCAGGAACGGTCTAAAATATATTTTTTAACATTTTCAGTGCAAACTTTAGTTGAAATCTTAACACAATCTAGAGATTCTAAGAGTGTTACTAACATTATGACGGCATCTGTTTTAGATTTTATCACGATGTTGTCGTCAAGCCATCCATCCCCCTTATCTCCAGTGGTTCTGGTCTGGGGGCAGAGCTGTAAACGATGCGGCTTAGTTTCCTTGTTCTACATACATATTTATATTTTTATTTTGGCGTGCCCCACGCGGTGATAAACAAAAAGCAGCTGACGGCGACCTTGAGTAGTTTTTTTTTTTTTTGCAGAGGGTTGGGGTGGAAGGGGTAGTCAGGGGAAGGCGGAAAAACACTTGTAGTGCAATGTCAAGAATGTCAGCCGGTGGGTGGCCCATCCTCAGCCCCATTGCACAGTCGAGAGTGCTAGGGGGGTCCTCCAATTGATAAAATGGCCCAAGTAATGTACTCTTTGCAATTTCCAGCTTATGTGGAACTGTGGGCAAGCTGTGCCGGTGCGGCACTTCAGCGACGGCGACTGCAGCCGGAGCGCCCTCGACAGCAGCACCAGCCACAGCGCCGGTCGTCCGTAGGTACCAGGAGGTGTCGGGCGACATCATCACCCCCGGCCAAGTGCGGGGTATTGATCACATTCGTGATCCGCGCCTCAACAAGGTAGGGTATCAAAAGATAAAGTATTATACCAATCACAAACACCATTGCTGTTTCAGGGCTTGGCCTTCACCCTCGAAGAGCGCCAGACACTGGGCATCCACGGACTGCAGCCGGCTCGCTTCAAGACGCAGGAGGAACAGCTGCAGCTCTGCAAAATCGCCGTGAATCGCTATACGGAGCCGCTGAACAAGTACCTGTACCTGAGCGATCTGTACGATCGTAACGAGCGCCTGTTCTTCCGCTTCCTGTCGGAGAACATCGAGGACCTCATGCCCATTGTATACACGCCCACTGTGGGCCTGGCCTGCCAACGTTTCGGTCTGATCTACCGTCGCCCGCACGGACTCTTTGTGACCTTTAACGATCGGGGACATGTCTTCGATGTGATGAAGAACTGGCCGGAACCGGACGTGCGCGCCATTTGTGTAACGGACGGCGAACGAATCCTGGGACTGGGCGATCTGGGTGCCTGCGGCATGGGCATTCCCGTAGGCAAGCTGGCCTTGTACACGGCTCTGGCTGGCATCAAGCCGCACCAGTGCCTGCCCATCGTGGTGGATGTGGGCACCAACAACATCGATCTGCTCGAGGATCCTCTGTACGTGGGACTGCGCCAGAAGCGGGTTGTTGGTCGGGAGTACGACGATTTTATTGACGAGTTCATGGAGGCGGTGGTGAAGCGTTATGGCCAGAACACACTCATCCAGTTCGAGGACTTTGGCAACCACAATGCATTTAGGTTCCTAGACAAGTACCGCAACACATACTGCACCTTCAACGACGACATCCAGGGCACCGCCGCCGTTGCTGTTGCTGGCTTGTACGCGTCCAAGCGCATCACAGGCAAATCCTTCAAGGATTACACTTTCCTTTTTGCTGGAGCGGGAGAGGCGGCCATCGGCATTGCCGACCTGACGGTTAAGGCTATGGTCTCGGAGGGCGTGCCCATCGAGGAGGCCTACAACAAAATCTACATGGTGGACATTGACGGTCTGCTGACCACGACCCGCAAGGTGGGAAGCCTGGAAGGCCACAAAGTCAACTACGCCAAGGACATTGCGCCCATGACAGATCTCGGTGAGATTGTCTCCACCATCAAGCCAAGTGTAGGTTATCTTCGATTTTAATATATTTTATACTTATTTCAACTTTTGTATGCAGGTGCTTATTGGTGCTTCGGCTGCTGCTGGCATCTTCACTCCACAAATCCTGCGCACCATGGCCGATAACAACGAGAGACCCGTGGTCTTCGCCCTCTCCAATCCCACTAGCAAGGCGGAGTGCACCGCTGAAGATGCTTACCACCATACGGATGTGAGTTAACTTTTTTTATTATTCACCTAAATGAACACCATAAATATGTGTATGATTTTTAGGCTCGCGTGATCTTCTCGTCGGGCTCTCCATTCCCACCTGTCAAAATGGGCGACAAGACCTACTATCCCGGCCAGGGAAACAACGCCTACATCTTCCCGGGAGTGGGATTGGGTGTTATCTGCACGGGAACGCACCATATTCCCGACGAGATGTTCCTGATCGCCGCCCAGGAGCTGGCAAACTTTGTTGAGCCCGCCGACATCGAGCGTGGATCACTGTATCCCCCGCTATCCAGCATCCGAGACGTGTCAATGAACATAGCTATTGGAGTGACCAAGTGCGCCTACGACAAGGGTAATTCAAGTTTGAATAAGAAATATAAAAAACAGAATTTAAATGAAAATATTTTAGGCCTGGCATCTACGTACCCCGAGCCACAGGACAAGCGCAAGTGGCTGGAGAACCAGCTGTACAACTTCAACTACGAGAGCTCGATGCCGGTGACCTGGGCCTGGCCCCGAATGCCCTACATTAAGACTCGTGAATTAGTCCCCACCAAACTCTATGGAAAACAAAGTGATAATTTAATTTTTTCTCTATTCTCTTCTAGGCGAAGAAAGCCCGCTCATTGCCGCCATCAAATAAAAAGCATAAAAGCGTTCAATTTCGGTTGACTGATTGATGGCACCACTCTGTTTTGCATCCTAACCCACTCTACTACTTCCAAGCGTTCACCATGAGCACCAAGCAACCAACCAACCAAAAATCGACTACTAACCAAGCCTACTCTAGACTAGAAACTCCAAAATGAGCTCACTTTGTTTAAATGTTTGTTGAGAAATCAGTGGACTCCGTTTGTCAAGCTCGATGCGCTCAGAATAGTTAGATGGAATCAGCAATAATAATTGTTAATAATATTATTAATCTAATGCCCCATTTGAGGGAGAGTATAATGGCTTAAGATGGACGACGGAGTCCACTGATTTCTTCCTAAGTGTATTTTCAAAATTGTTCATAGTATTATGTATGTATGTATGCCAGTTTTGATATTTGTATAAATTATCATGTTTATTAATTTTGTGATACCAAACGACGAAGCTGACGCCGACTGTGACGATGACTGTGACGATGTGACTAGCCTCTGAAAATGCAATTACGCAGTATTCTACCGTTCCCCATACTACCAACTACTATCCTATCTAAATTTCTTTGTGCTTTGTTTTTGGTTTGCTGTCTGTAACCACCCACCCACCCAATTGGCTTTGCATTATTCGCGTCTTGCCATAACCTCTAGCGTTCTGTGCATCCTAGCTTTTGATCTGATCTGCTAATGTCTACTAGCTACTAACTATGACGGCGGCATCAAGCGAGCTATAAATCTATAAAGAACATAGATGAAATTCACTGCTTAATTTCACCCGCTTCCAAAATTCGACAATTGATTGATTTATCTATTGCTATGTTTCCCTTTCGTTGCCCCACAGAAAAAGAAAAAGAAGAAATTATGTAAATTAGCCAACTACTAGTCATCCCGAACCAACCAACCAACCAACCGACCAACCGCCTAGAAAAATTGGCTAGACAGCAGAGCTATTTAACTGTTACGGTGAGAACTGGTGAGAACAATCCAGCAACCCAATCAACCAGCCATGAAACAACCAACCGATTCCGATTCCACATGTAAAACAACTAAATTTGCTGCCGTTAACCACCAACTATCCAAAATTTTGTACTATGACATTTGTTTTTATCGCTTAGTTCCCTTATATCCATACATAGATATAACTGAGTGACGATTTTATTTGTTGTTGAGCCATGTCTGATATTTATTAACGCAATTACGCAGCTTTTGCTATAATTTATTGTTACAAAGGTCAACTTAGTTGTATCAATAATTAGAACCCCCATGCCCCGAAACGATCGATCGGACCGATTAAGCCATTGTACCACTGACTAGATCTTGATGTGCGATAAACAATAAAATTAAAACAAAAGTTAAACACTCGCGTTTCTGCTTTATGGGATCCTTTGTGATGAGTGTTTGTCAATAAGCTTCAGAGCTCTTGGTATTGTGACGCGGCTTTGTTTGTTTGCGAATCTCTGGGAGATTTGAGAAATACGAGTTTTCTTGACGAGAGAAGACCGAGAACCGAGAGATCGAGAATGGGAGATTCAAGTTTATTAGATCTTATTTGGCTTTTTATTTATTATTATTTCATTTCTTATTACCTGCCTGGGAGCCAAGATGTGAGACAAAAGTTGCATTAAAGTATATGGGTATTCCCAGACTGTGTTTCATAGATCTGTGCTTCTTAGTGGAGCGAAGTGGTGAGCTGGGATTTAAATTGTGATCTCTTTCGCTCGCCTGGGGAGTGGACTGAAATAAAAATCGACTTCTCGGCTCTCCGGCTCCCAGTCGAGCTTGGAGCGTCTAGAATTCCACATCGCACCACGACCAGTTGAGGTCCGATCAGCAATCAAGCAAGTGAGATGATAACCGGCAGCCTCGTAGTCGTTGCCCTCGTGTCGCTGGGAGTGCGATCCGCCCGAGCAGGTTAGAGGAGTTCTCGCGAATCCGCGATCCGGCTTTGTGCAATGCTAATATTGTTGTACAATTACATGGGTTAGCCTATGGCGATGACTGCAGCACTCCCGACGGCGATACCGGCCTGTGTCTGCCCTTCTCATCCTGTCGGAACATCGAAGAGCGGCTCACGGAGAGCCAGAAGTCCGGACAGAAAGTGCCTCCCGAATTCGCAGCCTATTTGCAGAAGTCCTTGTGCGGGGAGTTCAATGGAGTGGTAAGTTGCAGCCCTGAGAGTGTCTATACGCTGGAAACCTTTAAGGGGAACCCCAATAGTTTCCACAGGTGTTTGCTTTCAAACTGCACATTGCAAATAAGACTCGAGAAAGTATTCTAATTAACAGACTTGTTTACATATAGAATAGCTTTGCAAACCAATTAGCTTTGTGAATAAATTATTGATAGTCTTTCTAGGAAGCAAAATATATAAGGCTATAATATAATTCTTTATTAATATTTAAACATTACCTCTGTAGCGCCACTTCTGCTGTGCATCGAATCAAATCCAGCACAACTCCAAGACAATGGCCCTGCTGAAGGATGAAAAATTCGACTGCGGCAACTTCCTTAACCAAAGAGTAGCCAATGGATACGAGGTGAAGCTCTCCTCCAGGCCCTGGATGGCCCTGCTTCGATACCTACAGTTTGGAGAGTCCCGATTCCTATGCGGTGGCGCCCTCATCTCAGATCGTAGGTATCTGTTTTTCAAAAACAAAAAAAGTATTACAACTTTTTCTTTGTATTCCGAAGGCTATATCCTCACCGCTGCCCACTGCGTACACGATCATGAGACTGAACTGTAAGGAACTGAAATATTAATCCATAGAATGTTACTATCCATAAATTACCTTTAGTTACGAAATTCGATTGGGCGAGCATCGCATTTCCACGTTGGAGGACTGCAGGCAGCAGGGACGGAAAAAGAAGTGTGCTCCACCAGTGCTGGATGTGGGAATTGAGAAGTATCTCATCCATGAGAAGTACGACTCCCGGCACATTATGAACGACATAGCACTGCTGCGTCTCAACACCACTGTGTCTTTCCAGAGTTAGTAGTTTTATTTTTATTTTTATTTTTATTTCGAATTCTTAACGAATATATACTTTTTCTAGAGCACATTAAACCCATTTGCCTACCCATCACGGATGACTTGAAGCAACAGGCGGAGCAGATTAACACCTACTTTGTGACTGGCTGGGGCACCACTGAGAACGGTTCCTCGTCGGATGTCCTGCTCCAGGCCAATGTGCCGCTCCAGCCCCGATCCGCCTGCTCTCAGGCCTACCGCCGGGCAGTGCCTCCCACCCAACTGTGTGTGGGTGGCGGCGACCTGCAGGATTCGTGCAAGGGCGATTCCGGAGGTCCCCTTCAAGCTCCAGCCCGCTACTTGGGTGAGTTTGCTCAGCGCATGGTGGAATTCGGCATCGTGAGCCAGGGCGTAGTCTCTTGCGGCCAAATCAGTCTTCCGGGCTTATACACTAATGTCGCGGAGTACGTCCAGTGGATTACGGACACCATGGCCATACACGGACTATGAAATATTCTAAGTAACTTGTAAATTCTCAAATATATAGATATGATGTGCATATTTGTAAAATTAATTATAGCTTGTGGTTTTGTTGGGAATCGGGTGAATAAAAAATATATATATTCCTTAATGAAATTAATTAATGACTCATATTCATGGCGAAGGAAAATGTATTTCCCTTAAAATTCCCTTAAAATCTACATAGATTTTCAATATCTTGACGGGTGCAATGAGTCATAGTTTGATATAGTTGAAAATATGCAAATATATTCGAATAAATACAAGAAATATATCATTTTAAATTATTAAATTTTATTCAGTTTGCATGATATCATAATTACACATACCTACAGCTCTTTACTCAAAGGCTTTTTATTCAACAATCAACTAACCTGAGCTCAATCTCTTTATTATTTATGAATATTTAGCATCAGATTGTGCAATAGAGGTATGAGTAATGTTGTTTAAGCCTCTTGAGCTAAGTTGCTTGGGGGTAGAAGACCTGTAGAGGAAATGTGCTATTACCGAGTTGTTAATCAAATGGAGATAATACATCTAGTATATAAGCTATACTGAATGTTGAGACGCGATAAGGGTCGCAAATTAAATTATTAGTTAATCGGAATAATGCTTTTCTCAAGTACTTGTTGCTTCCGACCTATCCTAAGGGAAGGCATTAATATTCTATACGGAGTAAAGTTCATTTTTTAATTAATAAACCGCATGATTTTGGGGGATTTTTTTGTGTGGCACGCATCGCGTATTTAAAGATCTTGCCAATAATGCTGGGAATTTCTGTTCTGGAAATTCCATGTTACACATATCCTAAAGAACGGGTTTCGATGCCCGACGATCTGTCTTATGGGCGTAACCAGGTAAATGGGGAACTTGCGACTGAAATGAGAAAAAATAATATTAATTGAGAAAAAAGTACCGCCTATAATGGGTGCTGGCCCATCTGTTGGACGCGGGCTGTAAGCGTGCCAGTCCCCGAGACACCAGTGTCCGGCAGTCTACAGACTGCATATATTTATGGGATAGTGAGATATTGGCTGAGACTCTAAAGAGATACAAGTCTAGAGTGGGAGAGCAACCAATTTGTATGGGGTTTCCTAGAATTTAATCACGTTTCCCGAGCTCACATCCACTCGTATTATTGGCTAAATATCATATCATCTAGCAGATATCATATTACGAATTAATTATTTTTAAAAATATGTATATCAAACTTGACAAATTCAATTCGTAGCAATAAAGATAGTTCTAACTATTCAACTTGTTAGATATTTTGTTGAATATTATCTTAAAAGTTGTCAATTTTCAGAATTTTCAGTATTTTTAACTTCCCAAAAACATTAGTGATATCATATCACTAATATGCGATATAGATTGTATCGCCTACTACATAGCACCTAAACAATAAGTGTAATTTCCCACGGACTTATTAGACGCCATCTCGATATGGTAGCCAATACATGACACGGTCTATTGGCGTCAGAACCTGGTCAGAACCTGTTCATGGGATGAGAAAGCCGCTTTTTGATCTGGGATTGCGCTCGTCGACTTGGTCAGTACCGGGCATCTTGTCCGAGCACGCGAATCGGAACTACAAAAGGCCTGGCACACGACAGCCTCAGATTCATTCTGCGATCATCGGTTGAGCGCGCGCGTTGCAAGTCCAATAACGTTATCTCATCTTCCTCACGAGAACAGCAACGGCATCGGCATCCGTTCTCGCGACAGGTTTTCAATACATTCGTTTATCACCTATAGCAGCAGGAACACCCACCCCGTCAATTAATCGTGTATCACAGAAATAAGCCAGGATGGGTTTATTAATGGCTAGTCTGGGCCTTTGTCTAATCTTAATAGGCATGCCATTGCTGGTTCTCAGCCGTAAGTGTTCTCAGGATCAGCTGAAGAAGCCCCCTGCTAAAGGAATCACATTTATGAATTTCAGAGAATAGGTGCTTGACTCTATCGGGGTCTACCGGACAGTGCATTCGCGCCCAGGAGTGTCCTTTTGTAAACCAGCTCCTCAATGTCTATGGCAGAAGCATCCCAGACTATTTTCGCAGTCAATTGCGGCAAATGACGTGCAATAGCGGACGAGGTGTAAGTGTATGAAATTAAATCTTAAAGACAGTGTTCTAACAAGTGTTTCTCAGGGTGCATACGTGTGTTGTCAGATCAACACGTTGGTTCCGCAAGTTCAAACAAAAACACAATCCACCGATATAAACAGAATCGATCAGCAGGGCTTAAGATTACTAAACTCGATCACGCAATGTGGTAATCAAGGAAACCCCAAAGTCTCAGGTGGTAGGCCAGCCAGACAAGGTAGTTTCCCCTGGATGGCACTCCTCAAGTACGACATCGACGATCCACGACCATTCCGTTGCTCCGGAAGCCTTATAACCGAGAATCACATCCTTACCGCGGCCCATTGCATTGTCCAGCAGCCAGATGTGTAAGTATTATTTGGTAATTAACCACTTGTTAAGCATACCATTTTGAGGGCATAGCTTATTTAATTTCATAGCTTCGTTTGATGACTAAGCCTTGAATTTTTCATTTCAGCATTGCTGTTCGTATGGGGGAACACGATCTGGAGACTGAGAGGGACTGTGCTGTTTTGGGTGGGACCAAAGTTGTCTGCCAGGAGTACGAGGACTATGAGGTCGAAGACATTCGAGTTCACCCCAACTACGTTCACGGACAAATTCATTACGACATTGCCGTCATTAAGGTGAAAGGCATTATAAGGCCCAAGTCGCACATCAAGCCCATTTGCCTGCCCATCGAGGAGAAGTCCCAGGATTTGAGCTACAACCAAGACTTTTACATCGCCGGTTGGGGTCGGACTGATAAAACGGACGAGCCCTCTGTACTCCAAAAGGCCATTATCCAACGAAAGGGTCTGGACGAGTGCCGGCAGTTCTATGGTAATGACGAGGTGAACGACAACCATATCTGTGCCACGGGTAGTGAACTGAAGCACACCTGCCAGGGGGATTCCGGTGGCCCGGTTTTTATTAAGCATCGCTTCAAGAACTCCTTCCGATTTGTCCAGTATGGAATCGTTTCGTTCGGAGAGAAACGGTGTGGCCAGAACCAAAATCAGCCAGGCCTTTTTGCCAACGTACTGGACATGCTACCCTGGATCACCCAGAACCTACAATAGATCGTCGATCAACCCGAGATGCCTGGCTTTGTCACAATTATTTACATTTATTTATTTATATATTCTAAACACCCGTACTCTAAAAAGCTCTTGCCATAGATAATCTAGAGGACTCATAAGTTTTTTGACAATTTTTAATATATTTTATAAGCACCATTAATCATTTTGGAGTTTATTTGGTATTTGGGACCCTCTTTCTATGTTTGGTTGGAAAATGTGATTCTCAGCCAATGTTGGTTTTTGTTATGTGATCTTAGGAGTAATTCGGTTATATGAATCCCGGGGACCGAAAGAAAATAGTAGAGCTTAGAATATTATCATAATTGCAGTATATTATTAAATTTTCTAGATATTTTATTACATATGTCGTAGGATGATCGCGAAAAAATCATCGCATTAATTTATACCTGTATATTTGGCCTAAGGATACATATATGCAATTAAATATCCAGAAAGATTAAAAGCAGCACGATGTCTTGAATCGAGTGATAACAAAAAAAATTAACAGATAATAATTATTTTCTATTTTTAAATCTAAATCCATAAGAAAAACATTATTTACGGTCCCTCATAAATACTCATAGGGCTACATACATATTTCCCTAATAAAAAAAAACTATTTGGTTTTCGGGATTTGACCAAAAGAAAATAAAATAGTAGTATATAAAAGAAAGAAAAGCGTTATAATTTCAACAATTTTCATAATTAAGTTCATAATAATAGTTGTCTCGTTTTATTCAGTATTAATGAGATAACATTTATATGTAGCATTAATGACTAAATTGTTTTAAGTTGTACCGAAACAATGGCGATTAAATCCGAAAACCACTAATAAAAGGCAAAAAATTGCCTTTTCAGTTTCTTGTTCTAAAAATTCTTAAAATTGTTGTCCTTTGTCCTTTTTATTTAAAAAAATCGAACGGTTTTTTTTCTTTCAAAAACTGTAAACCAAAAATAATTAAAATGGCCGAATTTTTAAATTTTAAATAAATTATGAATTTTACAACGCAAACAAGTTCCGAAAAATGGTTTTTAACAAAATAAAGAGATTTTTAGGGTGTTAAAAATGTTTCAATAAATGTTTTGTGCATATATGCGACCAGATAAACAATTCCTACTACAATTCCTGGGTTTTTTTTATGAGTCATCCTTTGAACTACGCGATATGAAATATTCTTCTCTACATTTTTGTTTGATACATCATGCAACCTAATCGTGATTTCTAAGTACTAGTGCCTGAGTTACAAGAATTTGAGCTTTTTTTTATAAAATCTGTTCCCAATATTGTTGTTGAATCTTGTGATCGAAATTCAATAGCAGTGACTCATTGCGAGAGATTCAAAGTCCAACACCTTTGGTATGCCATAATTTGCGGTTAGTAAAGTGGCGTTCATTGTGATATGGGTCCTACTACAATATACGTAAGACCCGGTACTGGAAATGACATCAAGACATATTTCAATCTGTACGGAAATAGCCACAACTCTGATCAACTTAGTTATCTTTTAGTTGGTGGTTTTTCCACACCGCTTTGTTTTTCACTTAATAAATCGCCGGAATGAACTATGACCTTGATAAGCCAATAAATTTGATTTATTAATGCTTAGGATGAAAATTTATAAGCTCATCGGACATGTCTGTTCCATGTCAACCTTAGCATTGAACTAAATGTGTAAGAACCAAAGCTATGAATACATTTTAATGTGGGCCATGCGACACAACAATGATAGATACAAATCTGATGGATTCACGAATATTTCCATTGTTACGGAACCCCCACAGCCGAAAGGATACCACACCGAAATCGAAATAGAAGCTTTGGTAGTCAGTTTGAATTTTTCCATCGGATGGTTCACAATGAACTTTACCCGCGTCTTGTGGTTGGCATTAAAGGGGTAAGATCTTATATTTAAATCTAATCTTATACTACTTTTGTTTCTTTATTTACAAAATTAACGCAGAATCCTTTATCTGGTGACATTTTATCACTCGTTGCCTTTCGTTGGAAGTGTCACCCTCTCTATGCTAAACAGCTATGTGTCCTCATCGGTCTCCTTCAATTTGGATACAATTTAGTAAGTCAGAATATGTGACCCAAATAAAAAACAAATATGGAATTTAATAACTTTATGGCTCAGTCTAAACTGGAATTCCACCTTTCCGGCCATTACGGTGTGTGAGATATACAATGCCGAACGAATTTGGGACTTGAGTGACTCACATTTCGGCCCGGAACATGATATGCACGTGGATGATTTTATAAGCGAAATTGCCTTTTACCGGGGGGTCTGCAGCAGCTGCGATGATTGTGCCAAGCTTCGGTGTCCAGCCAACTTTACTTTTTTAGTAGAAATGGTGAGTTGGCTTAAATTATTGTATATCCTTTCTATTCGTCTCATTTTTCACCATCAACAATTGAGTTTCATTAGTATAACTTTTTGATCATAAAAATAGAATAACCCTCTTTGTTTTCAGTTTCGCACCAAGTGCCCGGAGTTGCTGGTGAACTGTAGTTACCTTAACGAACTTTTCGATTGCTGTGAACAGTTCCTTCCCGTACCCACCGAATACGGACTATGCTACTCCTTTAACTCTCATCAGGCTCGGAAGGTGTCCCATGTTCAGTACACAAATAACCGGATAACGGGTCCGGGTCATCTCAATTTTAATGCCGCCGCGGATATCCAGTTGTATGTTCACGCTCCCATCGATGTGCCATATCAGCTGTCGGAAGGTATGATCCGTGAAACAGTCCTTCTGGGCCATGACAAGGAGCTCATACTTAACGTCATCGAAGTGCATAATGACGAGAGTGTCCAGGACCTGAGTATGGAACAGCGACGCTGCCGATTTGCAGACGAACACGTTCCCGATAGACAGGGCATATATGAGTTCTACAGCTACTCCAGCTGTGTTGTGGAGTGCACTGTGCTGCTCCAGCTGGCGAACTGCAACTGCACTAGCCACTTCATGGCGGTTCCGGGACGGAACTCATTACCCGTCTGCGACTACCGCGGTCTCATCTGTTTAACCAGAATCCGTGACAAGATCATGACGGAGCGCAAGTCTTGTGAGTGTATGAGCTCCTGCGAGGAGCCGGAGTACAACATTATTTATAACTCTGCCGATGAGTAAGTAATTCTATATCTTTTTTAAAATGTGGTGGAAAAGGAGGTTCCACGAAAAAAAGACAATTTTTTTGAAAATAATGTTCATGATCTTATTTCCAGAGACGATGAGGCGTCGAATGATCTTTCGAAAATCCGAGTGTCCCTGGTGGAGCTACCCACCCAGCGTTATGTTCGACGAGTAACCAAAACTATTTTGGACTTCCTCAGTAAGCTCTATAGCCCTTGAAATGACGTTTTTCTAATGCTCCCATTTCTTCCCGCAGTTTCTCTTGGTGGCCTTGTCGGTCTTTTTTTCAACACATCAGCCCTGCGAATTGTGGAGGCCGTGGTATTGACCATAAGATACAGAAAAGTCATAGTTAATTGGATTAAACGGTTTTTTCTTGGCACGATTAAATATATACAGATCTTGGACCAGTCGAAGTAAATCACAATAATATCAAAATTGTCTTTCAAAAGGGGAGGACGGGCAACCAGCTTAGCTTCTAGCCATTTTTTGAGCGACATAAGCCACATTTTCTCCAGAATTATGCCCAGCTAGAGGCGTCACAAACTGCATCAGGGTCTGAAGATAGTTGGGCAGATAAACGAAACTGGAGAAGATTACCAGCGTCATCATTATGAGGAAGAATCCATCTGGCAAACCAAATTCTTCATTAGTAATGCAAAATTATGTTTTGTGAAAGTACTCACTGATTAACTTCCTTTCCCAGGGCTCCAGCATGTTTATGCAAGTAACCAGTTCGTACTGGCGGTAGGCGTGAGACGCCAATTGTTTAAAATTAAACATTATGTATAAGTTTAAAGTCCAAAACGGTCACAAAGAGTTAAATGCAGTTGTAAACAAAACAGCAGAGATACGAACAGCTGATGGAACATATGGCTTTCAAAAGGAGATAGCGTTCTCCAGCACTGCGCCGTCAAATACGTGTACTTGGCAGCACTAGTATATAATTTTTTGTTTTCGCGGTTCGTAGTTTCGACCACGTAGGTGACGAACCACATAGCTTTGTATTGCCACTATTAGTTAGTGGCCCATTAACCATACACTAACCATGCCACTAACCATTTTCGTTGTATGAAATGAGAAGTCTATATGTTGTATGGTTAGTGGTGTTGCTTAGTAGTAGCCGAAGAGGCTACTATATATAAAAATGTTATAGTAATTTTTATGATAATTAGAAAAATTGTGCAAAATTCTTCAAAAATGTGATTAAGTAATATTTAATCACCCCCTTAGTTGGTTTTATTTAAATCCGTCGACACTGTAATGAACCAGGATGATGACGGAATTTTTGTATTCACTGGAGTTTCCTGGATTATCACCTCACAATTTACAATTAATAGTAGGATAATCCTGCTCCTAGATAAGATAACTATTATTGATCCGAAATATATCTAATAATATTAACCGCTACTTAACTCCAGGGGTATATCAACCAACCAATGATGTTGAAAAAACTATTTTGAGTAGGCCTTTTAATTTCTTTAATTGCTGAAATTCAAGTAGGCCGTGAAAGTAGGAATTTGGAAATATTTGGTATAAAAGGGGTTCTATTCCTGCAAGAAGAAGGGGTTCTATTCAGTTACATGCTGCCTTCAAAGCAGTTAAGAACTCTTAATTTTATTTTTGAATCTGACATTTTTTTACAATCACAAAGTTTCCTTTACTTCTTAATTAATATTTCATTTTTATTTTTTATATTTTATTCTTATTCTTAATTTGTTAATTTCTAATGCAGTGGGCTGTACTTACGACACATATACTGCTCAGTTTGCGGTTTTTATTCTTTGCTTATTATATTTTTTCTTCAATTTTAAACATGCGGTGAAACTAACGATAGTAAACACAAAACTCTCATTCGAATTTATATATTTTTTATAATAGTGTGTTCTACAAGATCGCCCAAATGCACATTGGCGGTCTCTTTACGAGTATATCGAGTAGGCCATAAAACTTCTGTTAATGAAACTTCGACTAATGTTTAAAAATTTATGACTCGTAAAATATGAGAAATCCTTTCACTGGCATTCAAACTAGTTTGGCAAAATCATAATTGAATTAGTAGGCATTGAAAGTAGGAATTTGGAAATATTTGATAAGAATCAGTTTGCTTCTCCCTATTTTCTTTATAGTTCAGACACATATAGTTCAGATGGCAATCGTGCTGTTCTTATTATTTTTTATTTTTTCATATTTTATTTGTTTTTTATTTTAATGTGTTTATTTCCAATGCAGTGGGCTGTACTTACGACACATATACAGCTCCAGTTTGTGGTTTGCTTCTTTGCTTACTTAATTTTTTTGTAAAAATTGAAGCTTCATTGAAACTAGCGATAGTGAACATAACAACGGTCTCATTCGAATTTGTTTTATTCTCATAATATTGGGTTTTACAAAATTGCCCAACTGGACATTGGCGTTCTCTTTAAAGCTAGGAGGATGCAATATATATATAACTAATCGATCGGAAATAGAAGTACAAAAACTCATACCGAGGTACTTATACTCTCGGTTTCAAACGCACAAGCAACTCTCAAAATAATAATAATTTGCTTAATAGTAATCTATGGGAAATTTTATTTTAGTTCCTTAAAATCAAGCCAAATGCCTCCCTTTAAAGCAGCCATAAAGAAGGTATCGTCAAAACGATTATCTGTGCGAGTTCTTGGGTTAACCTTTATGTCAAAGTTACGGACTATTTCCACCAGAGCCGCTTTGAGTTGGGTGGTTGCGAATTTTATGCCTAGAAAAGATAATTTTTCTGTTATTGTCCAAAGAATATAATGTTGACAAATACTTACCCGGGCAGATACGGGGGCCATCACCAAAACCGAAATATACTCCTTGATCTCTATACTTTTTGGATCCACCATTGGACTCCAAGAATCGCTCTGGCTTGAATTCTTCGGGATCTTCATAGTACTTAGGATCCTTATGAAGGGAGTTGACCGGAACCAGGACGACATCACCGGGGTAAACTTTAACTGTAACACCATTCTTGTTCACAAATTCATACGTCTCAGATACCAGCTTTCGAGCGTACAAAGTAGGCGGAAAAATTCGTAAGGTTTCTGGAAATAGGTATGGCTTATTGTACATGTTACGTATGTATATACCTATACCTATATTTTTCTAACTCACCATGAATGCAGGCTTCGATGTAGGGCAGCTCACTCAGCTCCTCAAAGTTCATTTCCTTGGTGCCTATCTCTTCCCTTAACTTTCGAATCGTTTCCGGATTACGTGCCAGTAACAAAAGAATGTGAGCCAGAGTTCCAGCCGTTGTCTCGAATCCGTCCGTAAGGAAAGTCATCGTATGCGAGGTCAACTCCACGGTATCTAGACCCTTTTTCTCTTGGAGGGTTAACATGTAATTTAGGAAGTCATCACGTTGCTGAAGTGGATTTTCTTTCCTTATGAGAATACACTTCTTCATTATGTCGAAAAAGAAGTTCTCAACATCTTTGGAAAATAATGGCACGCCGTAGAGCTTTCTGATTGGAGGCCACAGGTTGGCCACAACATTAAAATATATAAAGGCAAATGAGCCTTCAAATACTCTTTTGATCATTCCAACCAGCGGTGTTGGGTTATCCGTGAAACTCTGAGCCGAGATTCCCAAAACGCAGTCAGAGACCACTTCGGTTGTGTAGCACAGGCACAGATCTTTGGCATTAAGGCCCTCTGAGGGTGCCATCTTGATTTGTTTTTTGACATACTCCACAAACTTTTTACACACATCTTGGGACACAGGATAGACTGCTTTGACCTTATAAATAATTGAAAGGAATAAAAAGTAAGTACGAAGATTATCTGCAAGGATATTAGCAAGAAGTTAAGGGAAAAAGAATAATTTGTTGTTCAATTTGTAATCTTTTGTATTATTGTAAACGTCTAAACTTGAAATTTAAGTAGGTCGTTCAAGGCAAAATTTCAAGTTAAAATTGATACTATTACCTATATATTGATGTACTGCTGATAATTGTTAACTTATAGGAATTAGGAAAATCAATACCTTTATCAGTAGCCAAGTATTGTGTAGATTAGTTAGTAAGTACGTACCCGGTTTGCTGAAAGCCCCGGCGTTACTTCGGCTCGCCTCGCTTTCCACTCATCTCCCCTGAGTACAGCTGGGTTGTTGGCCAAGATTTTGTCCACCTTTTTGTCGGTCTGGCAAAAAACGTTCCAGAAGATGATTAAATTGGAAATATTGTTAGTCCACTTACAAACAAGCCCAATTCATTATCGTGGAAACTGCGAAAGTCCGTGGCATATATTTTGTGCGCATACTCCGGAGTTGTAACCAATAGTTGTGGAAGCCGCGTGTTGAACACTCCTACAATGCTGTGCGAGTCCTTGTATTCACTATATAATATAGCAACAATAGTAAATGTATCTAAAATGAATTCTTAGTTTACTTGCAGATATCGTCAATGTCGTAGACCCTGTTCCGCTTCTGGGTGAACACACTGGGGAAACTGCCCACGAAAGGCCAAGCCTTGGCACTTGGTATTCCACGCTTTTTCCAATAGTTGAAATTCCATGTCAAGAAAACGTAGACCAGTGCTACCAACACAACCGAGCCCAACAAAATCGTGGTAACCGGACACATGACCGCTCGCCAACGCAAACAGAACTAAACTGACATTGAAGCGTTCTCTGCTTTCAATTAAGTTCTCTGCCGGTCAAGTTCATAGGCACTTGGCAACCTCATCTACACTTTAAATTGATAAAATTGCTAGTGTTATTATTGTTGGTGGCACCCTAGAACATTTTTTTTACTGAAAAATGCATTAAACATAACAAATTGTCTAGAGAAAGTCTGGGAAAAAACCCGCCCCATTTAAAATTAAAATTTTTTGTTTTTAAATATTTATGGTGTCAAAAGAAAATATCATTCTCTCTGTACGTTCAAGTCTTCTCATTTTAAAATATTTTAAAGAATGGTGGCTTTATTAGTTGTGCTTTGTTGCCATAATTAAAATCCAAATTTTTTAGTGTTTTAAGTCGGAATTATACTTGAAGAGGTTCTAATTTAGATTTTACAAGTTAGTGTACCCGACTCATCAAAAGATACCCTATTTATTTAGAATCCAGCATATGCAAAATTAAATATATGTATGTTTGTATAGTTGTGACTTCTGATCTTATATAATTGGCGCATGATGACCATGGGCGTCTCAGGGATGCTCTGTGCCCACGACCCTAACTTTTTTGAAGTGGATTCCTGCCATTATAACTCTGCCTCCCCATTATTTTGATACGGGAATACGGTTTATGGAATAGCTGCTTTTGCTAACCCCAACTATGGCGGTGCCTACATATATTGGGTTATATTGGGTATATATATTGGGTTTTTGTAAATTACTTTTTAAATATTTAATTTTACAAATAAAACTTCAGACTACTGCACCATGAAAGAGTGACACTGAAAAAAATATTGAAAAATCAAAAGAATAATACACTCTTGCGAAATAATTTTCGACACCTTTTCGGTACTCGAAACGCCGATGAAAAAAGGGCGCTATTCCTCGGATGTAACTTCGTGGAGCTATGGCATCAGGAAACTGGCGGAGTGACGAGATTGGGAAACCCCACCATTACATAGGGAAGCACATAGAAAAAATTCGTCAAATTAAAAAACGAGTAAATTGCCAGACCTATGGAAACCGGAAGCGGGCGGAGTGGGGAGATTTGGAAACCAAAATGATTTGGGTGCGTATCTAATTCAAGGCATCCTTTATTTTTCCTTCATTGCAGAACCCTCCGATTAGCGAATCGTGAATCCAATGATGTATTTTAAAATGTTTAAGATATACAAAAAATTGTTACTTTTTACAGTATACCTGTGGCCACATTTCGCAAGCCACAAGCGACAATCTTCTTAGCGCAACTGTATTGAATCAGGACATTATCCATGTCAAAATAAGCGAATTTCATATTTCATTATGGTATATACCGAATCCCTGACTGTCAATCCTAAGAAGTCATCATACTAGACGAAGCCATCGAAGCAATGAGATTGAATGATATTTATTTAACATTCCGTCCGATGTTAAAGGCTTGTGGTCCCCCTAATAAAATGCATATCATCAAAAAGTTATATATTTATTAAAATTAAGTCGATTTCAATTGTTATTGAATAGTAAAAAGGATGAATTGTTTGATGTTTCTACATGAAATGTGTCTGAATATTCTACTCGGGGTTATATAAAACGGCGTATAAGTATTGTGAGAACTACTGACAAGATTAAAATCCAAAAAGTCAAGTGAAACTCGGCGGCTCCATCGGCTTTAAAAGTATTATTGTTCATACCTTTATAGCTTTCATAAAGATGCTCACTTAAACGTTGTTGGCCAAAGTTATAGAAAAGAATTGTCCTATGTTGCACCACCTTGGTTTTCGTAAGGTTGAATGAATTTTGAGGTCTACCCTGCAAGCACACGGAGCTCAGATCATCGATCAAATGCAGGTGGTATGGTAGGCATGCGATTACGCTGGCATATGCTTTAACTGGGTCGGGAAGATATCCGTTTTGGGTCCCGCATAAAATTTGATCCATGCTTTTAAAGAATACATGTGTGCATTTTTCAAGGCCCATGACGTTAAACACAGCCATTATATCAGCAGCGTCTTTCCGTCTGAACACCGAAAATGGTTCCAAATGTTTCACAAGTCTGTTATTAAAGCGAGAACGGATCTTTTTTGGATATAGGTCGGAGCAAAGCCTTATCCAGTGGTCGGCTCTAAATGTATGGCAGCTCGGCACGTTCTTGTCAGAGTTAAAATAGACTAGTTGTGGATCTCCCATGATTGTCACGAAAATTTTGCAAATTTTTTTGTTGTTACAACTCCAAATTTTGAATCTGACTAAAAACTCAGTGCTTCAACTCGTTAAAATTGAATAAAAATAGTATTAATTAGCTTAGTAGTAATTTGTATTAGCTATCTGTCAATTCATAAAATAATAATTATGGTCATAAATGTGCAACGTAGAAAAGGAGACACTCCCGACCCTATGAAGTGTTTATATTATTGATCAGGATCACCTCCTGAGTCGAAAGAAGCATCCCATCTGTCCGTCTGTCTGTTTCTACGTTAACTAGTCTCTCAGTTTTAACTTCTGCCATTATGACTCGCTCCCCAAAATGTTTTAGCTTTTGGAATGGGCTGGTATGGGAAAGGGTTGCCAGGCTTGTCTCTTCCCCATAAAGCCAAGAATGGAGCTCAAACTCCAGCTACCTGCATTGCAATGTTCAAGCAAATCGTCTGCCAAACGGTATGAGTATGGCAAACAAGCCAACAAGCTGTTATCCGTTTGTACTTTTTTTCGAGTACTGCCCATCTCACAGGTGTATTCATGGAAGCCATTCCAATAAATATTGTAACATTGATTGATTGAATCATTTGTCAAATACGACCAGCAAATAGGGAGCTTTTTGCATTTTAAAGACTGCTTACCTTGAATTCCTTTCTGTCAATTTTCCTATCCATCTGGTTTGAAGATAATCACGATACTGACCGAAACATTGTTTTATCCAACGTGCGGTTAGAAATTTTCGGCAGTCTTTCCTCTGAACAAGACTCACTCATCCTGGTTTATTAGTCAATTTTTCTGAACGTATTTGAAAAATTTTGGAAAAACTGAAATTTTGTTTCCAATTTTAGGTTTGTAACTAAACTAAAGGAGCTGTTTTAAAACTGTTAGGGCTATTATATCATAAGCATTTAGCATAATTTACCAAAGCATTCATAACTCCAAATTTTCTAAAGTACTAAAAACAAGGCACAAAAATTAGTAACACACATATTTTTAATAATTAATGTAGATCATAAAACTATTAAATCCAACGGCTCATAAGTAATATTAAAAGCAGCCCCGAAAGGACCAAGATAATCAAATCGGAAGTGAACAAGGATCCTGTGCTCTCCAAGCCACGTTCAATCCATTCCCAATTCGGTTCGTTTGTTTTCATTTTCATCGAAAATTCACGTTCTTCCCCATTGGCATAGTACAGGACGAAGATCCCTTCTTCGTCTTCGGACAGAAAATCCCTTTCCTGGTTACCCAATGGCATTGAACTGTTTCTGCAGTGTCCGAACAACCTTTCTAGAGTGTCGAAGGCGGAACGGAAGGGTAAACAGGCCATCAAGCTACCCCCTATTTCAATGTTTTTTAAAAAGGCGCCATCCGATTTCAAGCAATTCATATTATTGATTTCAATTATCTCAAGCAAATCACACTCTTCGATGCTCTCAAGCTGGAAAAGAACCATCAGGTCGTCCGATTGTTTAAAGAATGTATACGGATCTCCATTAAATATTTTGTTATTTGTAATATTGACTTCACTAAAAAATTTTGCGGAGCAGACCTTCGTCCATGTGGTGCCGTTTACAACTCTGTCGCATTCTATCTGATTTCTTGGCGTCGGTTGAACAGTTGACATCGTAAGAGTGCAGTAAAAAATTATTTACTTTTCGAATCCACTAAAAATTTTGACTGAAGGAACAATATTATTGTTTTCGTTCTGGGGATTTGGTTTTCAATGTATCCAAAATGAAACTTAAACAGTAAACAATCTGACAAAGTGAAATTTGTCAGTCCAACTCGGGGCATGCTTAATACGGATTTCCCTGTGAGTCCAATGTGCGGAATTTACTCGCATCTATCAGTATCGGAGTATGGGTCTGCCACTTTTAAGCGAAATTGATATTGTTATGTTATTGTTATGATATTTTTATGATGTGCCACAATCGCTGTGATTGCATAAACACTATTGTTTCGATAAAATCAAAGATTTAATTCTATTCTTCTATTAGTTTAACTTTACTATTGTAAAGTTGTTGTTTGATATACGTTACTTTTGCGAAAATGCATCGACATATACTTTAAAGACTCGGATGTTTGCAAGAGTATAAAAATTCGATTTTCAAATAATCAAAAAAATAAATTTAGGGGACTAACAATCGAATGTTATGTCATATAATTTGAATAATGATGGAGAATTTTTCAGCCTGACAATTTACAATATAATTCATTTTAAAAAGTGACTTGGAGTCATCAGACTAAATTTTATAATGTGTACTTCCAAATTATGCATATATTTTATTTTAATCATACAGCTTTTAATATTTGACATCGGTGGGTCGGGGGATTTTTCGGCCTACCTTCCCTCTGAAACCTCATCTGCGTTTACCTCTTACGCGGGATACTCACATGCGATCTCCATTAATAGGAATGAGACCTTCTTAGCAGAGAAGGCCACAACAGCGGAACACTCGGATTTTCTAAGAGCACCACCCAAGGAGCCTCGAGGTGATTCGGAGTTCAATTACTTGATCACTGGTGGTTATACGACAGATGACACATCCCTCGTCAAGTGTGCAGTGTTTGTGACATACAAAGAATTTGGGGCTCAGTTTGGAGACAATATAATCGGTGGAGGCGTTATCATCCACAAGCAATTCGTCTTGACCGCTGCTCACGTTGTTAAGATTGGGTTAGTATCCTTTGGTTTTTGCTGAACTAGTTTTGTTAATAATTTTTTTTAAATTATTTTAAACAAAAACTGCAAGTGGGGAGCTAAGACAACCTGAAGATTTGAAAGTTGTGGGCGGCACACCGAAAAGACTTCTAATGGACACCTACACCACAACTGTCAGGGTAAAACAATTTTTTATACACCCCGACTATAGGGGAAGAAACCACGACTTGGCATTACTTCTGTTGGAGAGTGAGCTGATTTTGACTTACGGCGTTGCCGTTGCTCAAGTAACAAGGAATCCGCCGCATGATGGTATGGAGTGCACGGTCGTTGGCTGGGGAGCAGTCGTGGAATATGGTCCGATTGCAGATAAATTTCTTAATGGTGCATTAAGACTCAAACAGAGTGCATGCGCTAATCTCCCCAGCTGGGAGTCTTCAGGGATGCTCTGTGCCCACGACCCAAACTTTTTTGAAGTGGACGCCTGCCTATATGACTCTGGTTCCCCATTATTTTGTGGAGGCGATACGGTGTATGGAATAGTGGCTTATGGCTTGGCCTGCGGTAACCCCAGCCATGGCGGGGCTTACATGGATCTCTACTATCACCGCAACTTTCTTTCCGAATCTAAAATGGATAGTTTATTGTATAGATATATGGGTGATTCTAGAGGACCAGGGCCAATGCGCATACTGGCATGGCCTGTATCCGACCTATTTTCAAGCACACTTGCTGTCCTACTTTTTACATATATCATATTATTACACTATATTATATAAATTTTTGGTTTTAAATATAAGACCAAGTTATATATAACGTTAAATAAAATCAGTGAACTGAAAATATACGTACTTTTTCAGATAATTTGTTCAGTTCTTTACAAAAAAGTTTCTCAATTTCTTTCTCTTTAATTTCTTTCCAATCCACCAAAGTGTCAAGAAATACGCGATTGCTTCTTCGCCCTCCTCAAACATTTTTGGGGGATTTTTGTGAGCTCCTTTTACAGGAGCCGGAGAATTAGTTACTTGAATCCATCTCGTCCAACTTAAAGACCCTCAGTCAACTGCACCTTCATTCCGGCCGGAAGTAGAAGAAATCCATCATTATAATGATACCGAGCCTGGAAAAGGCCACACAACACCGTCATCGTACAGACCAATAAGCCTTCTATCTTGTTTGTCTAAATTTGAAATTTGTCTTTGAAAAATGCTTGCTAACTCGAATAATACCACATCTGGAAGCTTGCAAAATTATCCCGGCACACCAATTTGGCTTCCGAAGAAACCATGGAACCATCGAGCAAGTGAACATCCGAAGTACGCTCAGCCTTCGAACAGCGAGAATACTTAGTGCTACGTATCTCGACGTATCTCAAGCTTTCGACCGAGTTTGGCTTAATGGACTCATGCACAAGCTACTGGAATCATACATCTACAATAGGGTATTCTCAGTGAGATGCCACGCAGCTACTTCGGGCGACTACAACATCGTAGCTGGAGTTCCACAAGGAAGCGCACTCGGCCCGTGTCTATATGTTTCTATATGTGTCTATATATTTGTATACTGCGGATATCCCCACAAATAGACAAACATGCCCTCCGCTTTTACTTAACGGTATGCAGATCCCTCAAGCTAACGAAGTAACGTACCTTGGCGTCCACCTTGATAGACGACTAACCTGGCGTAAGCACATCGAATGCAAGAAGGTGCACCTAAAACTGAAAGCCAGCAGCCTCCACTGGATCATAAACTCACGATTCAGTCTAAAAGCCAATCTGGACGTATGGCTCCCAGCTGTGGGGGAACGCGAGCAGCAGCAACATAGACATCATACAGCGCACACAATCAAAAATCTTGAGAACTATCACTGGGGCACCTTGGTATGTTCGCAACGAAAACATCCACCGGGATCTGGGCATCCTCGCAGTGAAAGACGAAATTCAGAAGCAAAAAGAGTCCTACAAAGAAAAGTTGTCTTCGCACCCAAATCCCCTCGCTCAGGGATTGACTTGGGTTTCTAGCCTGCGACGCAACAAGCTTCCAACCCAGCAATCGATTTGTAGGGCCGTCTAACTCTGTATCAGTCAACATGACTGTTAGTTAAGTTAAAAATATAAGATTTGATAAACCTCTTGTTAGTCTCCCAAAGAAAAGATTCAAGAAATAAAAACAACGTTAAAAAAAAGACAGTAAATGAATGTCCCAGATCTGTTCAGAATATGGCGTAGCAGCAGGATGCGGCAGCGGGGAAAATTTCGTAGGGCACTGCAGGGAGAAGCTGTAGGGAATGGCTTGAATTTGTCGGTGCTAAGTGCATCTACATATTTTTTACTTTTCACCACTTAAATAGCCAGCTAGCTGCAGCGGGGTGCTTGCGCACTCCTCTCAGACCCAACAGCCAGCCTTGAGGGGGTATATACATACATAGTTGCTTTAATCTTTAAAATCTGGAAAATAAAAAACATAGATTTTTAGAAAAAATCGATATATATTTTTATCAATCAAGTCATTTACACAATTTATACAAATGATGCCATAATCTTGGTATTCAGAGACTTAGAAAATGGACCATCAATAGTAGGCGAAATGCCATATGTGCAAACAGGAATGTTCAGATATCCCTTTGGATGTGCCGGAGTAAAAAAATCATCGTAAATAGCACCAGAAGGATTAGTAAAAGCCCATCAAAACCGATCATTACGCCTCCATCAGTACTGATATCTTTTAAGTCATTCTTTTCCTCTTCCTTTAAATTAAAATACTTAATTGTTTGCAAACGGCTTTGTCCTTGGTTCCAATAGAGAAAGGTTTGGAAGTCAGAGCTTCCTGTCACAATTCCTAAAATGGAGCCCCATCCCCAGCCTGTTTGAAGTTTATCTTTGCAATAGTTAGCTAAATCTTCAGCCAAACCGTATGTGAATGGCAAGCAAGCTAACAAGCTGTTAGCTGTTTTTTCTTTTGTTTCAGTGCCGCCCATGGTGCAGATGTATTCATGGATGCCAGTCCAATAAATATTTTCACATTTACTTATTGGTTCATGGTCGAAAACTACCAGCAAGTCGTCAGCATATTTCTTTTTAAAGACTGTATACGCAGTATTCTTATCTGTTAATTTTCCCCTCCATCGTTTGAAAAGAAAATCTGGATATATACTAGAACACTGATTTATCCACCGTGCAGTTTGAAACATTTGGCAGTATTTCCTCTGGACAAGACTCCCCCATCCTGGCTGATTACTCATTGTTTCAGAATTTTCTTTTTAAATTTAAAAAACGGAAAATTTTGTAAATTTTTAACAAAATGATGATTTGATCTGTCTTAAAAGTTATACACGACTACTATATACAACTCCTAAGCACATGAATTCAGGTTATTAATAATACTATATTATAATTAATAAAATGTTCAAAATACATTCGCACGATAGGATTAATGATAAGTGACGGTCTTCGGACGAAATATCCTTGTCCTGGATATCCAAGAGTCCCATGCAAAAAAATAACCATCGGTCCATTAATGGGAGGGCCACGCATTTTCTATGGGCTTCAGACGAAAGTCTGAAAACGGTATAAAAAAAATTTAAAAATACGGTTTGTATTTTAAAAATTTATGTACCATACCAAAATCAACTTAAAAATTAAAATTGATATTAATTATTTTTCCTATGAAAAGTTCTAAGTTTATTCTTGATCCGAACTTTACTTCCCGATTTGTATTGAAATTATTTTTATAGTACAATAATTTTTTTGATGTAATTTACAATAATTTTAAATTAAATAGTCAAGTAACATTATAAGTATTTTTAACCACATCCCATCAAAATATTGTGATAAATGCATGGAAGGACAATATGGCCCTCAGCGATGGCTACTTCTTGGCCAATTTCCATCCTATTCTTGAGGGGAATACCTTGATCAAAGCCAGGCTCATTTGCGTTGTTGCTACATATCGGGGTATTTATAAATTTTACTTCTGTATAAATACACAGTAAAGGGTTAAATTTATTTAAAAATTCGTGTCACAAAAAGATTCTTTACAGCACTAAAATTCAAACGATATGTTAATGACGAGGCTATTTTTATGGTATCATGGAGCTGACTGTGCTAGGTGATCGATTTTCTGACAACTCTTTGAACCTTTTCAAGTACGCGCTGGAGAATTTGTTACTTGTTTGTATGTTAAAATTATATAAATTTTAGAATAAATTATTATTTTTTTTTATTATTTAAAAACAGTTTTCATTTTATTGTTATTATTGAGAAACTAAACTTAAAATGAATTTGTCAAAATTATTTGTATATTTATGTTTGGTATTTTTCCATATAGACGTGGTCCTATCGGGGATTTCCTCCGGCTTCCTTCCCTCAGAACTTTCCTCATCCTGCATTACGCCCGCCGGAGAGAATGGAACGAGTTCATCCGGCTGGAGGTCCGTAAAAGCGCGGAATAAGGAGGATCAGGATCCATTTGAATTTGAGTACTTAGTCACTGGTGGATATCGAAAAAAAGTGAATAATTTTTTGAAGCATACTGTATCACTGCGATATTATAAAATTAAGCAATTCTTTGGGGACAATCACTTTTGCGCAGGAGCCATTATACACAGAAAATGTATTATTACAGCTGCCCACTGTCTATTCAAGTACGTGGCATTTATACGTATTTCATATACTGTTTTTAAAATTCTATATTGGATTTTCCCGTAGATCAGGAAAATTGATAGATGCTGATAATGTAACGGTGGTGGCAGGCACCCCCAACAGGCTAGAGGAGGTCGAAACCACTCAGATGACTAAGGCAAAGAGGCTTATACCACATCCCCGTTTCAACCGAAAAAAGGTCATCCAGTGTGACATTGGATTGGTGTTTCTTAATACAGACTTTATCCTGGGTCCATATGTCGCCGTTATCCCTCTAGCCCACAGAGCACCGGTTACAAACTTGGACTGTACTGTAGTGGGTTGGGGAAGAGTTATCCAGGTTCGATGTCTTATGTGCTTAGTTTACTTTCCAAAAAGTTTGCATTTTTTTTTAGTTTGGACCTTCTCCAGATGGAGCTGTAAATATTGACATAAAAGTGCGTTCAAAGGCCTTATGCGAAGATATGCCCGCATGGACTCCAGAAGGTATGATCTGTGGCGGGGATCCAAAATTCTTCGAAGTGGACAGTTGCCAGGGTGATTCTGGAGGGCCACTATATTGTGACTCAAGTTTGTATGGCATTGTCTCTTTCGGGCGTGGTTGTGGATATCCTGGCTCAAGTGGGGTCTACACTGATGTATTTCACTTTCGGGATTGGCTGGAGCCCGGCACCCGGGGCCTATGGCCGAAAAGTTATTCCGGAAGTCCGCCTTCATTATTCCGCAGCTTCAAAGGGAAGACAGTAAAATTTATGGCGTCTGTATTTTTGTATAACGTGTTAGTAATGTAACGGATAACGTTATGAGTAATATTTAAATAAAAGAAGAAAGGAAAGATAACTTCGGGCGCAGCCAAAGTTGATATATCCTAAAGTAAAATTTAAATAAAAGAAGAAAGGAAAGATAACTTCGGGCGGAGCCGAAGTTGATATATCCTAGCAGTTTGGTAGCAGCTTATACCTGGCCGATCTTTATGTGAATGTGAATTCCGATCTTTATATGAATTTCACCATTAAATCAATTTTTTGATAAAAATGTTGGTACCAGCCTCAAGCATCTTTAAAAATAGCAAGGTTATAGCAATTCCGATCAATCAGTTATATGGCAGCTATAGGATATAGTCGATTATATACTGCCCGCAAACAAAAGAAGGATGTGTGCAAAGTTTCAACTCGATAGCTTTAAAACTGGGAGACTAGTTTGCGTAGATACAGACAGACGGACAAGCTCATATCGACTCAGGAGGTGATCCTGATCAAGAATATATATACTTTATAGGGTCGGAGATGTCTCCATCGCTGCGTTTCACATTTTTGAGCAAAATTATAATACCCTCTGCAAGGATATAAATATTTGTCATCAAATGTTTGGAAACTGAAAATAAAGACAACTATGTGATGGAATTCTTACAATTTGTTTTAAATTATAAAATATATAAAATTTATATAGAAACAAGATTTCATTAATTTACCTTTATGAATAAAAATAAGGATTTTTATTCTCTCCCATATTAATGAAGTGCCATGGATGTTCAAAATAAGTTTGTAATATTTCTGCCAATCGAATACGAAACTTGTTGCACTTATTAGAACCAAAGACTAAGTCCAAAAGCGTAGCAGTATTATAAGCAGTAATGCCGAAAGGAATAAAATTACGTCTGTAGGTTCACCTCGAATCCTAACAGCCTTTCCATACAGGTCAAAATTACGAGGTTTATCCAGCTCATACCCAATATTGGCATAGTACAGTAGCGTAGACTTAATTTCGGAACTCTCGAGCGTGTTATTATGAGCGCAATGCGAGTACAATTCTTCCGTTAATTGAAACCGATAGGGTAAACAGGCCAAAACACTACGACCCGTAGCTAGATCATACACTTTTTGGCGTAGCTGGTTCATGCACTGGAATTTATTCATACCGAGCGCTTTAATAAAGTCGCAATTGGCTATTTCTTCGAATCGAGAAAATACCATCATTTCATTGTATTCACTCTTCTCAAGTTGAAATATAGCATAAGATTCTCCCAAACTCACCAAGTTGTCTCTGTAAAGTCTTAATACTCGCTCGTAATATTTATCATGGCAAATTTTCTTCCAAATTGATCCATCTATAAATCTATCACATGCTTTTCTGTTCTCAAGTGAATCCCAACCTTTTAACATTTTATAAATACTTGCTCAAATTTGTCTTGACTGTAAATTTTGTATATTTCAATTCTAAGTATTTGCTTTGTTTAATTTTATTGACTCAAAATGAGTATGTCAAAATTACTTGTGTATATGTTTTTGGTGTTTTCACATATAATATTGGTCTTATCCGGTCTTTCCCCGGAACCGTCATCCTTATTGACGCCAATGGAAGAGAGTGGGGATTCCCTAAGTTCTTCCGCGTGGGGGCACATAAAAGTACAGAATGACAAGGCGACAAAGCCGGCTATTGAGCGTCGGGAAGCTACCAATACCCCTGATGCTTCTGAATTTGAAATCTTGATAGCCGGTGGATATCGTCCTATTCAAAATAATTTGGTTAAGTACGTTGTGTCACTGCGCTTTTATGATCCTCCACATTTGTTTGGAGCTAACCACTTTTGCGGAGGAGCTATTATTCACAAGAAATTTATTCTCACGGCTGCCCACTGTCTATTCAACGAGTATGTTTTAAAAATAACACGGCGATTTTCGTAATTGTTTCTGGATCATTTTGGTTTGTAGGCGAAAAAATTTGCTACTCGGTAGAGACATAACCGTGGTGGCCGGAACTCCTAACAAAACCAAGAAAACCAAAACCACTCAGGTGATCAAGGGATTGGAAACTATACCTCATCCTTACTATAAACATATTGAGAGTCTCAATTATGACCTTGGATTGGTGCTCCTAAGCAAAGACCTTATTCTGGGTCCATCTGTCGGCGTGATCCCTTTGGCCAACCAACCACCGACCACAAACTTGGGGTGCACCGTACTGGGTTGGGGAAGAGTTATACTGGTTAGTTTCTTCTCTGGTTTGATTTTTAATTATTTTTATTTTAATTTTAGAATGGACCTATGCCAGCAGAGATTCTTAATGTAGATTTAATAGTTCGGCAAAAGTCAAGGTGCAAAAAATTCTCCTCGTTTGCTCCAGAATCTATGATCTGTTTGGGTGATCCAAGTTTCTTCGAAGTGAGCACTTGCAAGGGGGATTCTGGGGGCCCTATATTTTGTGATAACAAATTGTATGGACTTGTCTCCTTTGGGTTCGGTTGTGGCTCCCCTAAATTTAGTGAGGTCTCCACCGATGTATTTTTCTACCGAGATTGGGTAGTGGCTAACACCCGTGATGATGATAGCAAAAATGATTCCATATTTTTCCGCAATTTGGTAGACTCGAAGGCTCCAAGACTCCAATACTCCATGGCGAAGTCAATTAAATATTATGCAATTTTACTTTTGTACTATATTCTCCAATATAGTTAAATTAAATCATTATAGTTTATTTAACTATTACAAAAAGTAAGGAAATTCAAAAGAGTAAATGAAGGCAACTTTGTAATTAGTTTTTTCAGAAATTTGATTGTTTCTAGCAGGAAGATTTTCTGAATGGGAAAATTAATTGTAACATAAATTAAATCGTCAAACTGCACGTTATATTTCACTTAAAGCCCAAAGATTCTTGTTATTTTACAGCCAAAGACTAAATCCTATAGAACATGAATATTAAGAGTAATGCCGAAAGTATTAAAATAATCATGCTTGTGGAATATACAGAAGCTTTATCTGTAGGCTCTCCGTCAAAATCTTCTGCTTCATTTAAACGATTATTTGTCACATGACGAAGTTCATTCAACCTTTTTGAAATATTGGCATAGTAGAGTATCGTAGAATGATTTTCATCGCCCATGATTGTGCTTTGGGGCATCTCCTTGGGCGCTTCTTCACTAACGCAATGATAGTACAATTCTTCAGCTAAGTGAAACCTGTAGGGCAAACAAGCCAAAAGACTTTGCTTCGTAGTTATGTCCTTTAATTTCTGACCCATCGTATTCATGCACTGAAACTTATTCATACTGGTCACTTTCAGCAAGTTGCAGTCGCGAACTTCGTCAATGAGAAAAAATACCATTAAATCTACTTTTTGATTATTTACAATGCTAAAAACCGTATAGGGTTCACCCTTTTTCACCAATTGTCCTTTGTAACGTATTAGAACTTCATTGTAGTATTTATCGTTGCAGATTTTTTTCCACGTCGAGCCATCTAAAAATTTGTCACAGGCTTTTCTGTTTCGAACAGAATCCCATCCTTTTAACATCTTGGAAGAACTAAAAGAAAGCTTATTTTCATTTCTTATACGTTTTTTTTGTTTTGATTTTGTGTGCTTGACTTGAAATTCCAAAAAAGTACTGATTTTAATGGAAACTAGAAAGTGTCATAAACTATTTGATTTTTGTGTTTTTTTTATTTAAGATAAGATTGGGGGTATAAAATACATATTGGAAGAGTTTCAAATAGTATCAATATAAAAAAAAATAAATAAAAAAGACTTCGTATTTAGTTGAATTTTCTATGCACTATATTGAAGTATTTTAAAAGATTGAGTCTCACCGAGAATATAAATGGAAAAGCCTATTCTTTGGGGTTTCTATACCGGGAGATATAGGGCAGAAATTGATATGGCCAATTACGTTGAGTTTTCGAAGAATTCAAAAGTTTTTCGGAGACATTCGGTCAAATCGGTGATTCAGTTGCCACTATATTTCAATGAATGCCTATGTTTGCCTATATTTCAACATAGCTTCGAACAGTATGGACCATGAATGAATGAATCTTGGCCGTAGATGAATTGGGAAAAGTTTAGGGGTCGGTAGTATTGTGAAACTCCAGGTTTAGTTTTCGAGTTGATTACGATGCCTTTCGGATTAGGGTTTGGTGAACCTGATTACAACGGAAAATCACCGATTTTCACCTATTTGCAGAGAAGATCGTAGACTTAATGAGGTTGTCGAAGATGACTAATTCCAACGATGTTGCAAATTTATCCAGTTTTAAATGGTCCACCAATTTCTTTTCTAAATTCGTATAATGGGCATATAAAAGTAATATACATTTTATGTTGCATATTTCTGGGCATTTTGATAAAAAACTGGTGCTTGTGAAATATTTAAAAGAATCATCACGAACAAAAGTTCCATCTCTAAAACCAGTTGCGTTCCTACGTAACAGCTGATTGATTGTTTACATTTGATTTTTGGCGGCATGGAAACACCATCTGGGTCTCTTAAAAACTTAAATATATTTAAGACCTCCGTCTGGGATTTAATGCAAGAAGAACCAAACAAAATATGTACAGGAATCAAAGGTGTGGATGAAAATTATGGAGGTGGAATTTCATTGGGACATATTACTGAACTGATTGGAAATTCTGGCACCGGCAAAACACAAATGTGGTATGTCTTACGTTTTCAATTATTGAATTATAATATAGTAGATTAAATATTTTAGCCTGAATCTTTGTCTAAATGTACAAATACCAAAAACTGCTGGCGGCTTGGAGGGCAGCGCTTTATTTATAGATACTCGGCAAGACTTTAATCCCCATCGATTGCTACGTATGTAAGTCCTTTTTTTAATATATTTATGTTTAAAGCAAAGGTTCATTTATTTAGAACTAGCAACTGAGTTGGAAAGGCAATATGCTCACAAAGTACCTGACTTTAAGGCTCTTAAAATGCTTAAAAATGTTTACTACGTCAGATGTTCAAGTGAAGCTCAGTTAATGGCCAGTGTTTTGAGTTGCCACAGGCACCTGGAAAATCATAAAAATGTAGTTTATTGTTTATATAAATATTGAATTGGTAACATAATGTCCAAGCTTTCAGATCAAGCTAATTGTTATTGATTCTCTGTCGTTTACTCTGCAAATGATTGAAAATAAAAGTAAGATGTTTGAATTGCTTTTGGAGCTGCATGAAAGCATGAGGAACTTGCAGCGAACATACAAAGTGGCGGTAAGTTTCGAGGGCTTTTATTTCGCTTCGTTAAAAGTCCTTTTTAATCAATATATATTTTTTCGCATAGTGGGTGATAACAAATGTGCTTACATATCGGGTAAGCAAGGGACAATTCCATCTGGTGCCCGCCCTGGGGGATCTTCATTCTCACCTGATCAATGAGCGCATCTGGTTTTCACGGAGCTGGCAGCGCTACGTGGGAAAGACATGGGATACGTGTCGGCTAATTAATTCACCCAAATAGGTCCAAAATTGTAATTTTTTTCACTTTTCCTTTTAATTATTAGTTTTTTTTTATATGAAAATTGTATACGTGATTAAGTATAGGTATTATAATCATAACTACAAGAAACAGCCATATTTAAATTGTGATTTTTTAAAATGATACATATAGTTTCATATTGTTTTTGACATTTGCCCAATAGGCGAGTGAACATGTTTTCCATCAAAGAAAAAAAACTGGATCCTTTCGTTGGTCATTATTCGTATTTGGCACAGAAATCTAAGACACAACCAGGCGCACACCCAGCCGGCTGCTGAACACTTGCTAAAAGCACCTCCGAACTGCGCCTCGCCGATGCCCCTGATGCTATCGATGGCGCAGTTGCAGATTGACAGGCGAGCACTGGCTGATTTATGCGCACGACGCAGGAATGTGGCAAAGTGTAAAAAATGTTTACATATACATACGTACAGAGGCGACACCCAAACCAGGGTGCTAGTTGCTCCCTAGCTGGCAGGCTATTCACTGAGGAAAAAATAGCCATCATTTTAAAAACACTAACTTATTCACTATTGTAATTATACTAGAATGCTAACATACATACATATGCTTCGAATCTAATATAAATGAAAATTGGTCCTGTTAGACTAATTTTTTCAGTGCATTTCGTTCATGGAGCTCAGGCCAGCAGCTAAGTCACGCATATGCAGCGACAACTAATTCAATTTCCACTTGCCAGAAGGAGGCGGCTGTTTAGCCGAGTGTGCACGCCTAATTGGTAATGCGATCGGCTTTATTGAGGCGCTGGAGTTGAAACTGCACTTGTGGCACTGACTCCAAAGCCGAGCCTCAATCTGTGGCAGCATCTGTGCGGTGTTGCTGGATGCTGGTGCTTTTGCATTGGCTTTTGCTGTTGCTGTTACTGTGGCTGTTCCTGATGCTGCTGCAGTCACAGTCACAGGCTATCGCTGTCGCTCAGCGCAAATCCCATTACGTGCGATCCGTTTCGAGCCATAAACATGTAACAGCCGCCACAGCTGCACACCCCCGCCCTCATACTCAGCCCCGCCCGCCCAGTTATACATCGACGGAGTTTCCTGGCTTCCAGCGGCGCAACTTGTCGCTCGAACTTAATTGCCTCGGTTGCGCTTATGACTTTCGTGTGCAATGCATCCTCATCCTCATCCTCATCCTCCGTTCCGTTCCGTTTCGATCCGTTGTCTGCAGCATTAGAAAGTAACTTCAACTGGCAAAAAGCTATCAACATCGGGCTAGCATCGTCTCCGTCGTCATCGCTCTCCAGTCGCGGTTACTTGCTGGCGCTATTTTCGACACCGCCTGGCCCGCCATAAAATCCCGAATGCCCTGGTAATGTACTCGCGCTGCAAAATTAGAAATAGTCTGCCACAGCAAAGATATATTTACCACAGGGGAAAAAATTAACCACTAAGTAGTAATAGTAATAAAAGTGATATTGCAAAATAATGATTTCTTAACTAGATTTTAAGGATCTAATAAGAAGCATTTATAAACGCATTTATGTAAGATGTTAGGATTTATTTAGATTAAATTTTTTTAATGAATTAAAATAAATTAAGTTTTCTAAAGTTTTCTAAATGTGAATATTCATTAAAATATTAAAACATAAGTTTGCTAAAAATAATAATTTTTTTTCTCTGCGACTAATTTACCAAGCTGGTAAGTTGAAAGTCCATTTTCCATTTTCCATTTCGTACGGGTTTCAATTAAAACAAAAAGCCCAAAAAGCCAACAAACATTCCGGTGCCGAGCATGGCCTGGCAATTTGGCCACGACCTCGTGCTCCGCCAAAGTTCAGGCCGAGAGCGGCTAATTCCGCAACACCGCGCGACCGCCCCGATGGCAGCACCCGATAACAACAACAGCTAAGCCCTCAACGACAACAACAACTACATCCAGCAGAAGGAGCCAGGCACACTGGCCGTGAGATAATCAAATGTTGGCCAAAAAGGATTGCACTTCTCTCGGCTGGATTGGGTGGTAGCTGCCTTATTGTTCTTAGAAATTGTTATTAATTGAGTTGTACGGCTGCACTTTTTGGGAAGTCTTTCGTTTTTATAGTTTATTGCCCAGTGGGTGGCCCTTCAGCAACGGCCATTGACATGCATAATAGACCGGTTGCGCTCATTTGCCCAATTCGATTTGACCCGGCCATCAATAAGCCAAAAGTCGGAGAGCTCATTTGCATGCCCGTAATTTATGCTCATCAATTAGCTGATTAATTTATTTGGCGTGGAGCGAGAGCGGAGCATCATGCTCAAAACGCTTGTCTAATTAGATAAATGTGCTACATTAATGTCGTCTCTGACATTTATAAAGCTGGATTCTGGCACAGATTAGTGATTTTTCAGACCATCCACGGGCTTTCATTGTTTCTGGCTCTTCCTTCTTCTGGAAGCTGGTTGTTTTGGGGGCTGAGTTAATCAATTAATGACTGGCTAAGAGGGGCTAAATGGCCAGAAGGATTAACTCTAAATGTTTTGACATTTAAGTCAAATTAGTCATTTTGATTGGAAGTCTTAGTATGACAAAATATACATATTTAGTATTAGCATTATCCCCGGATTAATAGTTTTTTATTTTGTCAAGCCTTTGAGTGCCTCACCTTTGGACTTTCTCTTGAACGTTTTCCAGGTCTATTAGCCAATCAACTCCCCGCCTAAATTAGTTTATAATGTTGCTTATAAATGCCACTTGTCTGCTGCGACACGGATGTGCCTGGATCTTGATCGAGCCTTAGCCACGGCGTGTTTCTCAGCGGCAATCGGCAACTGTCGTGGCTATTGCGAAGCGGGCGGCGGGGAGAATGTGGAAAATATTTTAATTAAAACACAAACTAAACGTTTACTGCTAGCGATGTTATCCATAGCATTTCATACAAATAACAACGACAAGTCTAACCCAGCTACCAGTTGGCTCCTCCAGGAGCTCTATTGCTGTCTCTTTGGCTTCTGTGTTGTTGTTGCTGCGTGCAGCAAATACAGCAAATGTTGCATGTAACAGCAGCAACATGTGTCGCACAGCGCCTATTTGAATATATATCAAATCAGTTTCAGATAATTTTCTATAACAGCTCGACACAGAGGCAAATGGACGAAACATTTGTACGAGTTCGTTGCCTAAGTCTTTCGTTTCTCAGTTTTTCTGCGCCGCTGCCCGTTTGGCTGCGAGTGCATATTTTACGCGCTGCATTGTTGCAAACGGATCGGGCATTGAAATTAAGTTGTTTTGCATAAAAGCGCCATAAAAAGGCGCAGCAGTTGCGGCAAAGGCAGAGATAGAGACAGAGACAGAGACAGCAGCAATTGTGATTAGAACGACACGACAGGCACGACATACGACATATGAGACGCCGTTGCTGCAACTGTGGCATCAGCTTGGTGTCCTTTACATATATGGCCAGCAATTGCCGGTCGAAAATTGCCAGCTCAACACGAGCGACGTATGTCATCAAATGGCACTGCCATTAGCGGATCGCCAAAGAGATCCTCTCGAGCGTCGGTGGCAGCTTCCTGTGGCCAGTAGGCAAATACTAGGCTCCCTAACCCATCGCAGCAGCAGCGGCAGCAGCAACTATTATCAATTTAAGTTGGCTAATTGGTTTCAAATTTATGGACCTGTATTTGATATTTATGTCGTCTACCCAGGCTGTGTGCCCCGCAATTTCGCCCGTCGTCTGCCCCGGCTACAAGGCCTCGATCCAATCCGAAACAAGCCGATCCGATCCAACCGCCGCTGCCTTGGCATGCTGCAAACAACGTAATTGGCTTTCAATTTGCAGCAAATTGTTGCAACAGCCACGACAACGGCGCAAAGAGCAACAGAGAAACATATTTAGATTATAGACGGATAAAGTTTATGTACGTTCTGTTCTGGCCGGGCGGGTTTTTGGTTCGTTCGCGGTCTTATGGTCGTCTTCTGGTCTTCTGGCCGGTTGGCCAGCTTCCTCTTCCACCATAATTCCAATGAGTTATATGCCCATCATGTGCGCTCCATGGCCCTTCAAAGTTGAAAACGTATCGCGCGTTAATTAAAAAAACAGCAACAACACCAACAATCGAAACATGGCCAGCAAAGAGGTTGGCCAGCGAAAAAATAATGCATGAAAAAAGCGCCAAAAATTCCGCTAAAATTTCGCTCAGCCGCAACGGTTCAAAATGGACAGTGTTCAATAACTAAATAAAACACTTGAGCCATTTTACACAGAAAAAATAAAGGGTAGTTTTTTTTTATATATTTTATATATTCTCAACCAACCTATTAGTTGGAAAAAGTTTCCATTTAGTTTTTAAAGGTAAAAGTTACAATACATAACATTTAGTTTTACTGAACCAACATTTACTTTAATATTTTAAGAATTTGAAAAATTTCAAAAATATATTTAAGAGTTTAAGAAATTTAAGAAATATGAAAATATTAATATCATATCTATTACATATAAAATTATTTCAGAATTGTTAAATCATTTAATTGCGTCATGAACGGATATATAGTAATGAATAATTTTCCATCCTTTATTCCTAAATGTTTTAATTTTTAATTTTTTCTCAATGCAGGAACGAATATAGGAGAACCAAAAACAGCCACAATCAAGCGAAAATTCCTGGCATTTTCTGCTTCATTAACAACACACTCATACTCGAGCAACTCACACAACTTGGCCATTTCGTTTTGTTCGAGCCGAGTTTACCGCTGACGAAATTTACGCACGTTAAGACCCCCCTTCGTCCTGTCCCCCGAACCACCGCACAACCCGTATCCGCTCCTTTGGGGCCTTGATCATCCGATGAGCTTAGTTTTGTGAGTCGGCGGCTCTGGCTCTTTTTGGTATTTTAATTAGAAACCGAACAACGCAAAATGCATTGCTCGCCGGTCGATTTCGCTTTCTTTCCTTTTGGCCTTCTGATCTGTTTCGACCGCGATCCGCCTGTCTTGGCCACTGATTCGATGTGTTGTAGTGCCCAGCTTGCATTTGGTTTTCACATTCAATTAGCGCATATTTCAAATGCGATCGCCGCAATCCCAGCCGAGCATATTTCGGTTCCTTCCCGACATTTGCCAATGGCAGGAAATGCTGTCGATGAAAGACCAAGTCCATCCCCATCCATCTTTATCTTAAGAATTTTTAAGATTTGTAAAAAAAAAGCTCCAGAAAGCTCATGCTTATTAAATAAAGAAGCCCTTAGAACTATCCGAATTTTTAAATTGATCATTATAAGAGTTAAATTGTCGAAGGAATTCGTGTCACTTTAAAAATTATATGGCCATGAATAGAAAACAGTATTCATAAATATGTTTATCATATCTTTTACTATCTTTATTGATATTACTTTATTGCTGCTAAATCAAATGTAAAATAATAAATAAATATTACTACACACGTACGTATAATACAATACAAAATCTGTGGAATCTTAACCGCATAAAAAGCTACCTAACTACAATACGATTTTATGGTATAAATTATTGCATACAATTGCAAACAACTTTTAAAGTCTAACGTGTTGCGGCTGGGGCTCAGCTTAATTTTAGGATTCTATTTATAGACAAAATACAATAACGGTAACTGCTAATTTACAATATTTACATCTTAATTTAATTAACCATAGAAAACGCGCCGAGCCTAAATGAGAACTATGTACAACTTCTGGTAGCCAAGGAGTTTTTCATTATTATTATTAATTAAAATTTGTTTCAACTTTTTTTTAAGAATGTAAATGCGCGCCTGGGTTACACTAAATATCACACTGTGTAGGATGTTGCTTAGCGAAGAAAAGAGTTTTGAAATTACATTAGCTAACTTAATTTACATGAGATTCCGGCGACAGGAGAAGAAGTTAACTTGGTTCAAATAAAACAGTGTGGATTAATTTTGAATCTCAAAATATTCAACTGAAGTGTCTTCTCCTGTCTGCGAATCAACTAAGCCTATACCGAATTCTAGGCTAAATAACACTACTAATGCACTTGGAAGTTGCGCCCGTGCTGTGGCAATTGGAACTTTGAGCTGGCTATGGGCGGCTAGTTGGTGGCTGAGATCACGGCTAAACCATCACAGTGGTGGCTAGGACATCGGCGCCCTCGTCCGCCGGCGGCGGCAAGGACTTGCAGTTGATAGACCGCTTGCCAAAGTCCTTTCTGGGACTGTCCAGCGATCCCACCGTGTTTTTCCGCATGTCCGAGTTCTGGGTCTTGTGCAACAGGATCTGGGAGCTGCGTTTGTGGGCCTGTTTAAGACCCGTACTGGAGTCCAGTTCGCGCTCAAAGTCGCAGGGCGGGAAAAGGGGCTGTGACCGGTGCAGGGCAGAGCTACTGGCCGCCGAGGCAGCCAATTCTGGAGCGGGATTCAGGCTCAGTTCCATTCCTGTGGTAGCACGCAGGGAACTTGTACTGCCCTTGAGAGGATTTGTGTACCGGCGAAGATTCTCCTCGTTTTGCAGATTATTCGATTTCTCCTCCTCGTGGCGCAGTGCATCCAAGGAGGGGGTCAGATTCATGCCCGAGTTGCTGCGGTATGCCATGCGCTGCTTCCAATAGAGGCTGATGAACACTGAGAAGCCCACCAGAACTATGAACACACCGCACAGGACTCCAATCAGCAGGCTGTGACCCGAACCGTCGGCCACCCTTGCCGTTTCCAGTTTGACCTCCAGTATGGAGGTTAAAGCAGCCAGCTTGGCGTGCTGCAGTTCCAGCTCCTTGCGACGCTGGATGCCATTCAGCTGCCGGGAGCTCAGAAGCTCACCCAGCAGACCCACGGCCACTGGCAACTGGGGGTCATTTAGTTTGCTCGAAGACTGGAATAAGAAAAATGAAATTTTTTGTTAGTCATTAGAATTAAGAGTTTATACCATAAAGAAGAATCAATAATTAAAAGATATAAAGAGTGCTTACCACAGTCAGTTCAACAGTGTCGTTAGTTCCCGTTTTGAGATCGCACAGCACCATAAGCTGCCCTGTTTCCTGGCCATTGGAAAAACCAGGTTGCTTCACCAATTGGGCGGCCAGAAGAACTCGAACCAGCGAGCATAGGCCTTCCACCGAAGCACCCCGTCCCACCCTCTCCAGATCCAAGAGAATAGTCAGACGGGCGCAATTTTCGTTAACCGCCGCCTGATTGGGCCAACAGCTTGACTTGGCCGGAAGATTGGGCGGTGCCACTCGACGAGATGGCTCCAAGGCGCGACAATCGCCACGAACGTTGCAGGGCGGCGACAGACAGGATTCACTTAAAGCTGGAACGCAGACTTCGTGTTGTTTGCAAACACCAGACAGATTTGAGGACTTCGATAGGGGATCCAACTTGTAGCAGTTGGGTAATCCGCACCAGAGATTTGTGCACTTGGACGTTCCGTTTTCACAAATGCAGGCATTGCAGTGATCATCGTCATCGCTTCTTCCGGTCAGAGCAATATCCAGCCAGTTTTGGCTTTGGTTCAGAGCCGCATAAGGAGAAGCCGTGTTGGTAATGTTTAAACACGCTGACTTCGGATCGGACATCACTGAAAGCGAGAAAGTTATATATTAGTGAATTGAGTTCAAAGCAGATTAATTGCAGTTCCCAAAATAATAATTTCACTTACGAATTTCACAGCGAAGGCCGTGACGACCGGGTGGGCAAATGCAGCTGTAGCCACCGATGCCATCGATGCAGGTGGCGCCTCCTTGACAGGGTTGCGGCGAGCACTCGTTCACGTTGATGCGACAGTCCGGACCGGAGAATCCCTGGGCGCAGACGCATCGAAACCATCCGGTTCCAGACTCACACGTACCACCGTTGTGGCAAGGCTGTCCGCGGCACTGGTCAATGGCCTCGTCGCAAAAGAGTCCCGTCCAGCCGGGGGCGCAGCGGCAGTGCGGTTGCAAGGCCTTATCCGGGGCACCAGGCATGCAGGTTCCACCGTTCTGGCACTGACCAGCATAACAGCCTGTGGCACGTTCCGAACAGCGTTTGCCTAAAAAATTTAACAAAAATAAACCATTGAAATAGGAATAAAAACATTAATTATTAATCCAATCCCCAAAGTAACCGAAATCGAAAGACTTAGGCAACAAACTTGCCAGTAATGTGGGACTATTTTTTTGATGGCAGAGAGAGGATTGCCATGACCGTTGGCTTGACTTGAACTAATTGAAAAGTAAAAGTGTGCTGACATAGATCGATGTGGCCATATCTGTATCTAAATTGTGGCCAAATCTATTTTCGCTTTTCTGTATCTGTATCTGTATCTGTATCTGTATCTGTGACAAAAAAGCGAAACGCGTGAAATATGCAAATCGCAAATTAAAAACAAACATAAATCATGGCAAAGGTTCGGCTTAGCTGGGTTTACCCCCCTCGGTGCTGCCACATGTGGCAAATACGTTCGCCAGCGACTGAGACTAACGTGCAGATAGTTTTTTCCTTTTTTTAAGCTCCGGCTCAGCCGCATTCGCTTCAATTTGAAGCCGTAATGACTGCCGACTTTCAATGTTCAAATAAATGCGACCGCCTCGATCGGCTGGTGTATTTTTAGTGTATATCTGTATGTAGTTTCGTGGCTGTGTGAGAGCCTAGCGCTCTTAACGTGGCCAACACTCGTCTCGCGCCCATTTAAAGCCCCCAAGCGTTGATAATGCGCCAGTCTGACAGTCGGCTTATAGCAGGTTTTTTTTTATATTTTGGTATTCCTTTACTAAAGAGTTGCGAAGAATTCTTTACAAGTTACAATTAAATTAAAATAATATCAGTTTGAAATCTTTCTAATTTCAAAGAGCTTTTTGACTGGCTCCTTTTACTTTGCTGTCTAAGAAATGCTCTTGTTAAATTGTTCCCTAGGGTATTAGGCCTTCGGCTTTAAGTGTCTTCGCCAGTTTGTTGCACTTGTTGCAATGCCTTAGCGTTTAACGTTCACTTTGGCCGCCGCTTAAAGCGCACCCCATCTCACAGCCCCGTCTCAGTTCAGTTCAGTTCAGCTCATCTCTTTACGAATCAACTCACCTGTCCAGCCCGACATGCACTCGCAGGTAAAGTCGCCGTCGCCGTCAAGGCAAATTCCCCCATTTCGACAAGGATTCGGCGAGCATTCGTTGAGATCTGCGGAAAGTTAATGAGTTTGCCGTTTTGGAGTCGGATCGCGGTAACTTGGCACTGGGTCCTAGGCGCTATACTCACTGTGCTCGCAGAAGGTGCCGGTGTGGCCCACATGGCACTTGCAGAAGGTGCCCACGTCGCTCATCTCGCAGCTGCCGTGCCCGCTGCAGGGCAATCCGCTCGGTGTCGTCATCGTTGTCGTGGTGGCTGTTCCTGTTTTTGTTGCCTCACTATCAGAAGTTGTTGTTGTCGCCGCTGTCGCCAGGCTGACATTAGCGAAGCAGCCCTCTGTTGGATTGGGGAGACATGATTAGGCTTATTATAGAAGGGATACACAGTGGAAAATATTTCTATGGATTTAATCCTTAGAGCATTACAAATCTTTGGAAGACAGGGATCTCAGTCTAACTCAATGAATACTAATTTTTATCTTTCTAATAAATATTTGCCAATTTTTACAAGTGCAATGGATTCTTTCATAAAAAAAAGACAACAAAAAGCTGGCAGGCTGCGATTGATGGGCTTAATGATGTCTTCATCGGACAGAGATCGGTTCCCATGACTTCTCGGGGGTCTGAGCCAGTTCTACTCACCGTTGCAGGGCGGCTGCGAGCAGAGAGGACGCAGTTGCTCGCAGTGTTTGCCGGCTCGATCCGGTGGACAGTGACAGTAGTAGCTGCCGGGCGTATTGAGACAGTGGCCCTGCAGGCAGGGGGACGACGCGCAATGGTCCTTGGCCTCCTCGCACAGGGAACCAAAATAGCCCAGAGGACAAATGCAGTTAAACTTGGCCACCATGTCCACACATTCCCCGCCATTCCGGCAGGGCGAGGTGGCGCACTCGTCGATGTCTATCTCGCAGTCCCGACCCGTATAGCCGGGGGCACAGGCGCACCTGTAGTCGTTGACCAGGTCGATGCAACTTGCTCCGTTGCGGCACTGGCCCATGCAGTCGTCCAAGTTCTCGGCGCAGGTGGGTCCGCCCCAACCCTCCAGGCAAATGCAGGAGAAGGACCCCGGCAGATTGCGGCACTCACGGGCATTGATGCAGGGTCCGATGGCGGCAGCGGTAGCCGCGGAAGATGCGGAGGACGCCACCGCACTGGTCAGGGCGGCCAGGAGCTCGGAGCTGGTCAGGTTGCTGCCAATGATGGCAGTCGCCGTGGTGGTCAGCAGGGAGTTGGCCTGGAGTCCGGGGGCGTGGGGTGCCTCGCATTCGTTGACGTCCTCCTGGCAGATGTCGCCGCGCCACTCGGGCGGGCACTCGCAGCGAAAGCCGCCGACCAAGTCAACGCAAGTGCCACCATGTTCGCAGGGACCTCCGGCGCACTCGTCGATGTCTGGAGGAGAGGAGCAAAGGAAAGAGGATATGGTTTAAAAGCCATTCGCAGATTAAGATTAAAAATAGTCGGAGAATGGAAAGCAATTCCAGTTATTATTAATTCTGAAGAGTGTTTTTTCATCTCCGATGGAATGGAATTTCATTTGGCATGTTCTTTTTTTTCAGTGATGGTGTTGATTTGGCTTTTGGGCTCTCGTGCCGGGCAAAGCCCGGGCAGGTGGCTCTTGGCCAGAGCCAAAGTCATTGAACCGAGTTGCCTGTTCGGGTATTGATAGCTTAGGTCTGCGTGCCTGGCTTATCGGTTGCCTGAAATCTCCAGGGGACGATGCTTCCCTCCACATCTTCGGAAGCACGCAACTTATTTGTTGGTTTTTATAAAGAGATGATAAGAGTTGCAAGCTGACCCCTCGGCTGGCCATTAGTCAGAAATGAGGTCAAATTGCATGGAGGGAAATATTTTTGATAGTTGTGAAATGTTATCAAGATGTATATATTACTGCCAAACTGAAAGCCCCTTAATTGGTCAAGATATTTCCGTACAGCCCATTCTGATTACTTCAATGAAAGTCCTTCATCACCACTTACTTGGTGGCTGGGAATGGCAACTCAATTAGCTTACGGCTTATTGCATTGGCTGGCAAATAGTTGCTGCTGGTGAATGTGGCGGTTTTGGTCGTGCTCCAATTGGAATGCAAAACCGAAGCCAACCGAATTTGCCGGACCACCGTGGCCACAACAAAGATCATAATAAAGCCAGCGGCTCCAACAACAGCCTGTGCGTGCTACGTTTCATTTCATTTCATTATATTTCGCTACAGTCAAATGCGTGTGTGCTCAATTGCATGATCGAGCGGTAAGCAGACGGCCAGCAAACAAAACAACCGGCAACCAGTACCCAGTAACCAGTAACCAACTTGGGCAACTTGGCCCATAAGCCGAGCTGTGGCTAATCGCGTGCTGCAGAATAAAATTAAATCAAAACTCACTTATTTCGCATGTCGGTCCCGTCCATCCATTCGCACAGCCGCAGGTAAACTCAGCGGCCGGAGGCGGCAGCTGGGAGCTGGAGAAGAGCGCGATGGGTCTGGATATCGAACCGGACCCGGCGTCCGGGCCGGAGCCTGAGGATGAGTTTTTGCCGTTCAGGGCGAGCATCGCATCGCGCAGGTGGGCCAATTTGCTGATTGAGTCGCGCGGACTCATCGCCCTGCCAAGGGAGCCCATGCCCCTCATGTTGCGATACATTGGCGGTCGTGTTGCATTCATGGGCTGCGAAGAAACCAAAATTTACACTTTTCAAAATTATGGAATAATAGGGTATTTAATTTTCTGGCATTATATATTCTATATATTTTTCTAAGTGCACTAAGCCTGGATGGAGGCAAGAGCATATTAAATTATTTTATGGCTCTGCGATAATGGTATAAATCGCAGACTTGGCTTACCTTGAGTGTGCATGTGCCGCCGTTGCGGCAAGGCTGTGTGGCACAGGGGTGCTCCACGATCTCGCACTGTGCGCCGGAGAGACCCTCGGCGCATGTGCAGCGGTATTGGTCCGGTGCGGTGTTCTCGCAGGTGCCGCCATGCTTGCAGGGTTCATGGGTGCCGCAGTAATTTAAATCTGTCCAGGGCGAAGCGAAGCTATGAAATATATGCGTATAGCCGATGTGCAGCATCGATATTATCGATGATGCTCCCCATTCCCATTCCCAGTTCCAAGTTTCCCATTCCCAGTCGTATGTTTCCACTCCGATTTCCATTTCACAGGTAATCAGAGGTAGGTCACTTACCTTGGTCGCACAGTATGCCACCCCAGTTCGTGTCGCAGACGCACTTCCAGGCGCTGCCGTTGCAGGAACCGTGCTTGCAGCCGGGATAGACCATGCACTCGTTGCACAACGGGCCCCTCCAGCCAGGTCGGCATCTGAAATGGTAAAATGGCAAAATGGGTGATGAGTTTCGGTCTAAAAATGCTGTTCTCTGATTGAAAAATGGAGCATGTCGGACGACCCCTCATAAAAGGTTAGCTACAGTTGAAGGATTGTGGAGTGAAGGTTCCACCAAAATGCAGATAAGCTTGGAATCTCATATATGCAAGACTGATTATAAAATTAAGCATAACTTCATGGGCTGATATAGAATGTTAAAACATAAATACTTTTGATTTTTGTACAAGAATTCCATTTCCATGTTTTTCCATTGATTAAAAGAGATTGATTTTAGGGATGAATTTATTATTTAGGAGCTTTGAAGAATTATTTATTAAATATAAAAATTATTTCTTGAGTTCTTGGTACAAATTTTTTTATCCACCATTATTCATCTTGCCAAAAAATCAAGTCCAATTATTCTTTACATTTCAATTTTGGCCTGGGAACGCATTCAGCTTGGGCCAACCACCGAATTGGGTCACTTTGAACTTTGGCCTTGATGCATCAAATGCTAAAGTGGCAACAGGGCAGGAGGCACTTCTGCCATTGCTGTTCCCGGACTAGCTTTAACCATTGCTATTGAAGTTGTTTCTGATGCCATTGGTATTGGTGTTGCGATTTTATCGCAGCAACACGCCAAAGTGCAGCGGGATCAAAGTTAGCCATAGCCGGGCGGCTATGGGCCATCGGGCATTGAGCTTCGAGTTATCGCCCGGCGAGGTGCTAAGTCTACAAGCTCCGGGCATGACGTGGCCAGAGATAGTCGACATTGCGGTGTTCGATGTCGGTAATTTATGATTTCATTAAAACGGCAGCCTGGTTGTTATCTGTAAACGAATCTGCGGCAAGCTGCTCCGCGTCTCGCCATCCTGCCCGATCGACCAGACTGCAAATGGGGCAAGCAACGTGCAAACAGCAAAAGTAATTTTTCTTCTGGCTTATAATTGTTCCGACGGAGCGGAAATCTCTTGGCCGTGGTTTTGATGTTTTCTAGGCCACACTAATTATTGCTATTTAGAATCAGGACAAGCGGCGATGGCCGGGAGATGGACGGGAGATGGAGGCGGTCTGACGAGAGCATCATGAGGCAGTCGAGAAATGCAATCATGGCCGCCGGCTCACGTATTCTGTGTTACGCTGCAACATTAACAACGGCAATAGCAACAGCAACAGCCAACAGCCAACAACAAACAGCAACAACAATTGCCTCAACTGCAACTGCAACAGGAACAACCGAAGCACAAACGTTTTTTCGTGCTGTGGCTGGTCTTTGGTTTGTGGCATCTCTTGCTGTGCCACTCGCTCCATGTTGCCAACGTCTGTGCATGACCATTTCCAAAGGGGCGGGGACCGGCCCATGGAGGAAATTGCTGGATGCCGAGCGGTGGGCCAGATGGCCAGGCTTTTTAGCCCGGATCAGCATTTGGCCATCGTGCGGGCGTTTGATTAGCCCATTCTCTCTCGCCAGTTCCCCAGTTCGGGCCACGGGAATCGTATTGGCTCTGGCTCTTGATTGCAGATTATATGGCTAGTTACAACTTTATAGCGCTCGGGTTATCTCCCAAATGGCCAGTTACCGAGTGCGAACAATTTAATAAGGAATGCGGACTAGCGATTGATTGGTAACCTCAGTGATTAGATCAGCACACTGGAAAGTTGCAGATGGACGTAGTGGTACTTTCTTGTCTTTTTATAGGAATACAAATGTACATATTGAAGCCAAGGATTGGCAGCTAAGATATTCTGCCTATAAACTTTTTAGGAGTTGTACAAAAATCACAAGGAAATATATATTAATGCCTTTCAACACTTTATTTACCAACCAATGACTGATTGCCGATTCTCTGTGAGAGAAACGCTGGCCACAATTTCACACATTTAGCCTCGAAAAAGAACAACAAAAAAGCTGGCATTGGCAACAAAAACTACAGCCCCATGTGAGCCATGGATATAGAACCCATTTCTCTGCCACTGATCGCATAAAAAGAAAACTACTCTTAGCCATTATAACTGTGCGAGTGTGAGAGCTGGAGATCCGCCGGTTCGGGGCCAGGGCCATTAAGCGCCCCAAAGTGCCCGAGAGCCCGCCGGCATGCAAAAAGTGTCATAATCACGTCGTTAAATGGGGTGGTGGCCCCCAGTCTAAGCCGGGGTCGCCAGGGGGTATAATTACAAAATAAAAAAAGTGGCAAAGAAAAAAATATATAAAACTTATACGGCTACTTACTCGCATTCGCCGGGACGGTCGCACTTGCCATGGACGGGATCGCAGCCGGTCTTGCAGATGGCCTCCTCACAGTTGACGCCCTGCCAGCCATTGAGGCAGAGCTTCTGACCCTCGGAGCCGCAGGCGTAGTGACCGAACTGATCGTCCCGCGACCGGCAGAAGGTCGTGCAGGTCGTGTTGTAGTAGGTAACGGCGCATTGCACCCGGACACGGTAGGTGATCCGCGCATTGCGACCGATGTGGTCCAGTGTCTTCCACTCCGGCGACGGCAGTATCACGCCCGAGTATGATGTTTCCTCAATTAACCTCTCCGAATCTGCATTGTGGATTGGATGCGAGCGTGGCATGACAATTGTTGTGGTTGTCGTCGACGTTCGTATTCGTATTCGTTGTCGTTGTTGGTGGCATCAACGTTGGCGTTCCAATAGTTTGGGAGTTGCAAGTTTGAAAAGAAATGAAGGTGGGGGTGAGGAATTTAGTCGGATGTTGGCACCATTTCAGGGGCTTGTTGATTGCACTCGGAAAAAAGTAAGTTCTTATTCTTAAACTTTAATTTCAAGCTAATAAATTATATTTTAACAAAATAATATTAAATGGAACATTATGTACCATTCTAACTATTTATAGACTAGTACAAAGGACTTCATAAAAAAATTAATTTATTTATTAAACATCATGAGGAATCTGCTCGAAATCAGTTGGATAGTTTTGGTAACATCCTTAAAGGTCTATACTTTTTTCCAAGTGCATCCTTCAGAGCCTCCATTTGCTAATTAAGCCAAATGCCTTGCTGGCTTAACAATAACGAGCAGCGTGCACTACAAGCAACATGCAACTTGCAACTTGGGACAAGCACAAGCCAGCAATTGCCACCGCACTTACCTGGATAGGATGTGTTGTACATATCCAACGCCTGCAGTATCAACGTAAACGACTTCTGTAATTGAACGTTGCGAAAAAGGAGGAAACTTAGTTTAGTTTGGGGCTTTCAAGTTTGACTCTCCGGGTTGACGCTAATGGACAGTTTAATCTCAAGCTCCATGCAAATGAAGACAACGCAGCGGCGGGCACAACAACAAACAAACAAACAAACAAACAAAACAACAAAGCGATCAGACAACAAACAAAGCAAAGCTAAACACTTTAATTTCACGCAGGAGAGGCGGACTTTCTAAACAGACCCTGGCCATGTCCGTGTCTCTGTCTCAGTCCATGTCCATGGCATTGCAATTGGCCTAAACAAAATGCGAAAAGGCAACAGAGACCCAGTTCCCCTCTTGTTTTAAATGCCCTGCTCCAGTGGGGTATAATAAATTCGAAACGATGCTCGCCAGACATATCAGTTACCTCTTCGAAAGGGTATTGCCAAGATTAGCCTTGATTTCCTCGGCAGATTTTCTTCGTTTATTTATTTATTTTTTTAGTTTCATCCTCCTCGGCTTGGCCCTATAAAAAATTAAAGATTCGCTGTTTGTTGTAATTGCGAGAAGATTTCTCGTTGGGCAGAAAGCAATTAAACGACGACGTCGTCTGGTGGCCGCCGCTGGATGCCAGGAAATGCTCATTTATCAGTGGGAGGCAGCCCCCAAGACGACCAGGAACAAGGGGCTCTGGGAGGGAATGACTCCCATGTAATTGCCTTGGCGACGCGACACTAAATCAGTCCAGAGCAGACATTGGCTAATTGCAGTCGGACATCAACAACTTGACACACTTTGCAAATCCATCTCCCCAATTGACCACACGGACTCGAATTTCCATTCGAATCTCCCCGCCCCGTCATATTATACTCGTATATCGTTGTCATATGGCTGTCGGATCGGTTCAGTTCCGGGCTCGAGCTAAAATCATATTCTGTGGGTCTGACGCTTTTCGATCTGCCATGTGCCAGCGGAAGTGTATCAATTAAAAATGGCGTTGAATATGGTTTTGAATTTCATTGAACAATACAAATATGTAAAGAGACGAAATGGCAGACAGACACGAGCCAATGGAGGAAGGCCTGAACTAGATTTTCAAAGGGGATATAATGCAATTAAATATTAATAAAAATATATTTCTCAATCAAGTACCATTTAATGAGACACTTGGCAAGCCACTGTAAGGGACAAAGTCAAGAACTCTGTCCAAGCACTTTCCTCAATGGAAGCCATAGACAAAGTCTCCAAGCCAGGCCATATTTTCGTTTTTTATTTGTGGGGGCAGCAAAATAGATCGAAAGCCCACAAAGCTTAAAAAACACGCATTTTATTTGGGCAGTCATTCATTGATCTTGAGCGAAAAAAAACGAAGAAAAAAGTGGAACAGGTCCATCTGTCTGAGGCCGAAGAGGCACCACAAATTCCACTCGAGATCGCTCAATGGCTGCGCACGCGCACTCCAGATCTTCAAACCAAATGTGGAAAATATTGTCAAGTGAAATTCGTTGGTTGTTAGTGCTTTTCCAACAGCTCGAATGCTGTTGGGGCCCTATGTGAAATTAAAGTTGGTGTTTGACAGATACATTGAAGGCCCGCTGTTACCGCTGTTGCCGCTCTTGCCGTGTTGTGATTTTTATGATGTATGTGCGCTTGAGCTCAAGTATTTCCTAAGTCATGTTTATAAGACTTAACATGCCATTCACTCAATCAGCAGCAGTCGAAGAAGAAGTCATTCAATAAAAAGTGGGACAATTGTGGCCATATCGGCAGCAAACACTCTTTTTTATTTTGGTTTTTGGCCTTTGGTTTTGATTTTTTGTTTCTTGAGTTTATTTTTTTGAAGATTTTCTTGAGGCTTTGTGAAAGGCTTCTTGAGGGTGCCTAACTGCCTGAACCGACTGAGCAAATATTACGCCGGCAGTATGCAGAATTTGCCAGGTTTCGTTTCGGCACCCAGTTCCATTCCCCATTCCCCATTCCCCATTCCCCATCCCCACTCCCATTCCCAGTCCAAGTCGCAGTCACTGAGTCAGTCACATGTGCTCAGCTCGGAGCTCGGTTTGGGCCAAAAGGAAAAGCACACTGGCAAAGTTAAAGGCAAAAGATTAAAGCGAAACCAAAGCGAAGCGTAACGTATCGCCATCGCCATCGCCATCGGCCGAGCGACAAGCGCGACAAGGTAATGTTCCCACGAAACAGGTTGTCCGCACTTCAGGCCACGACTTGGACTCGGAGTCAGATTCGGCTCTCGGGGGGAGTGCGGCAGGGAGGTGAGCCGGTGGCAGGGGCAGCCGCTGGGGCAGGGTAACCAAGAACAGGCAGCGAGGCTGGCGGAGACCCAGAGCCAAAGCCCAAGACCAAGAGCAAGACCCGGCTCTGACGCATGCTTGCTCCCCTTCAGCCATCGCGCCCCGCCACACCCCGGCCACAGGCAGACCTGCCTAATGTAAACGGCGGCGCATGCGCATGCCAACGTCGGCGTCGACGACGACTACGGCAGCGACGTTTAATTCTACTGCACTTGAAAGTATAATTTGAAAATAATTTAATATATTTAAACTATTAAGTAATGAAGGTTCCATTTTTTATGAGATAATTAATGCAGAATATTACCTAACACAATTAATAATTTTTTAAAATTTCTTCCCGAATTTCCCTCCATTTTCCAAGTGTTTAAATACGATTGCTTCGTTTTCCTATTAGTTTGGCCACTGGCCTGTTCGGGGCGTGTAATTGTTAACCAAGTTAGCTTTGAAAACCAGCAGCAACAACAACCAGAACAACACCCGTACACAACATAGCAAAATAAATGGCAAAAAGATAAAAACGCTAAAAAAAACTTAAACTCAATTCTGCGACTACACCCAGTCAAGTTACATTCTTACCTTAACCGAGTTAAGAGCGGACCAGGCCACGTTTATTTTATTGGATGTTTTTGTGATTCTCAGCCTGGCTGTATGCTGTTTTATTCCTTCCCAGTTTTGGCAGTCATAAGCCCGCATTATGCTCACTTAATTAACCGAAAGCCGCTTAGGAGGTGCCACGAAAAAATAAAACGAATAAAACATGAAACACAATTTTTAATTGCTTTTTTCGGCTACTGCCGCGGCGGCAGTATCCCCACACAAGCCAAGACCAAGAAGGCCTCTTGGTCGAAATGACTAAGCCGCTTTTGGTGTTAGTCGGGGTTTTTGGAATTTTCACGCCCGATGATTTAGGGTTCTTCGTACTCTATATATACTCTCGAACATCCGAGGAGTCGAGCAACCCACGCTGGAATTTGGCCACACAAAATGGGAAAGCGGAGCGAGAGCGTTGCAATGCTTCGGAAACCCCCCGATAGACTATGCCCTCTTTATATATAGGAATATATACTTCATAGAGTCTTATCAATGCGGCACGAGTTCGGCTCATTCACATTTCTGTTGCCGGCTCGACCTTATCGCCTCCTCAGCACTTTCCAAGCGGAACAGCCAGTTCACTTCCCCATCTAAACTTAAAAAAAATAATAATAAAACCGCAAGTAGATACACCACAAGTGAGAGCTGAAGACCAACCCGTGCCAAAAGCGTGCTTCTTGTTTAGTGGAGGGAACAGTTTCATTATAAACCTGGTTAGTTGTTGTGGGAAATGCACTTACCGTCCATCGAAACGTAAAGGGCAGAACAATGGCTCCCACGCCCGGATCGCTCAGCACAAAGCTCGATCCGCCGAGTATCTTGGTGGTGGAGTTGCCAAATGAGCAGCCCGTGGATATGCTGGCACCCTGCTCGGTGGTCTGGTATTCCTTCAGGCACAGCCGGAAGGCGGTTGTGCATGGTGAGCAGCCTGCCAAAAATGACCAAATATTAGCACGATGATAAACGCTTATATACCATAAAATATAAATGGACAGAGTCTCTCAAATGATTCGAATATTAAAGATATAGAATAGAGAAGTATGCAGAGTAACAAATTCCAGAAGCTCTGATAGTCGGGAAGCCTTGACCGCCTATGTTTGTATTTTATGGGGCAAGATAAGAGGCGGACTTTCAGACTACATTTTTATAGAAATATTACTGACAGAAATGTATGACATTCTTTGTTGAACTTACCCATCGTTTTGGTGGCCCTCAGTTCCGATGGCATGCCACAGCAATAGCCGTTGAGCAGATGGCTATTGGTATTTGAGATTTCTAATATTTCCAGCTCGAAGTTACCAGCTGCGGATATCTGTTGAACAGAAAGCAAAACGAAATTATCGATCTGGCTGTAGTACGATGGCTATAGTTGAAAACAAGCGAACAAATCCCAAATCGTCTAAATCAATCATGGCCCATAACGAAGGCCCGACTGAGTCCCAAAATGATTCCCTTCCAAGACACATTCCATCCCCTGCCCTTGGCCAAGTCCCGGGCCGAATAATATGCTCAACACTTTATGGATCTGATCCGAACGGAGATGCCCGGCTCGTTCGCCGGTTGTAAAAGCTAATAAGCCACCTAGGGCGCTCTGATTGGACTGCGGTAGAGGTTTTAATTAAAAACAAAAAAAACCCAGTGGATAGATCGATACAAGAGAAGAAAATCAGAAGAAATACGCCAGATTCAGAGGCAGGGGCAGAGTCAGAGGGAGAGTGTTTGGTAGGCAAATGAATGGAGCGCCGGACGCGACTGCGGACTTGATAAATCTAACAGCAAATGAAACACGAAAATAATGAGAAAATATTTTCCCCACAAAGCTAGCTTAACTGTACAGCAGATTGGAGTGGCTATATTTCGGTGGTGCTAGTGGTGGTGGTTCGGCTCACTTAATCAAACGAGATATCCAGCAGTTTGTATAATTTAGAATGCCTTTGTCTGCCAGCTGGAGACGGGAGGAGTAAGGAAATCGAATGGGCATTCGGGGGTCCAAAGATCTGGATATCTGGCAATCTGGCGGTCTGTACCCAGAAGTGGCCTCAAATCACGGGCCTATCGATTGGGGCATTTGCCATAAAATTAATAACACATTAGATCGCCGGTCTTTTTTTCTTCCGACTGCCCCACTGACAAATGGGCGCATAAAGTTTAGCCATTCTGCAGAAAATCGCTTATCATAATTTAGCCAAAGAGCAGAAACGCATCCACCGCCACAAAGTGGTAGTAAGTAGCCTCTTGCAGCATCTTGGCCATCAAGTTTGTATTTTAAAGGTTCATTACCGCGGCGAGATGAGTGGCGAGTGGTTCCCTCTTCGCGGAAAATATGCTAATGAAAACTCTTGGGCCGCGATTCTCGACTCCTGCTTTTATGGTTTCATATTTCAGCAAATTTATTGTCATTGGCCCTGGTAGCTGGCAGTGTTGATAAGTTTATTAGAAATAAATTGCAATTTAGCCTCTGGGCCAGGCTAACGGCATTAGCCAGTTAGCCAGTTTAGCCGGAGCCTGCACCTGCAGTTCGGCACAAAAAATGGTAAAAAAAAAAATACAAAACTCCAAGTCGAAGCCACATGCATTGTTGATCATGCCATAGATCAATCAAATGCATCTCCCCCCGGCCACCGTGCCCCAATCTTTGGCAGTCTGTGGCAGTTTCTGTTCGGCCAGCTCTTAGCGTTGTCTTGTGATTTCCTTTTGTTTGGCCGGGACTTCAAACTGATTGGATTCTTGATCGAGGGAACCGGTTGGGTTTTCGGTTCGAACCTGCTTACTATTTATTTATCGCATTTCTCCGCCGAACACCGATGCGCCTCATTCATGAGGAGCAAGTGCAGCTGGCGGCGGTGCATCCGCTAATATTCCGGACAAACTTTGACGTAATCAATTCGATTAGATAAGGCCGATGAAATGGTTAAGGAAATTAGTAATGCGGCGCCACATGTAAACGGGGGCTTGCAGCCTAATGAAGCCGACACACGAACTTAATGTGAAATTAAATTTTAATTAGGCCCCCAAACGAAACAAAACGTGGCCATAAATGTTTTTTGCAGCTCAACGTGGGAGCTCCTTTTGCCAACTCATTTCGATCTGGACGGGCCTGGGCCTGGGCCCGGAGCCTTTCGGCTTACGGCTTTCGGCTTTATGCATATTTCGCAGTCAGTTTAATACGCAGCTTATGATCAATAAATGTCAGCTCAAATGAGAGAAACCTTTCTTGCTTAACGAATACTTTTCGAACTGATCCTTGGCCAAAATAACTGGGCTAATTTAAAGTGACGTGGGCCCATGTGAACCGCGGCGATATGATCTGGAAGTTTTCTCTGGAAGTCGGTCATAAATCGCCGCTACTAAATATTTAGCTTTTATTCACTTCATTAACAACTAAATAGTTGCAGCCGGAGTCGGAGCTGGAGCCGGAGGGGCATCCGTTCCTGTTGCTGCCGCCGGCGACTTTTATCGCCTCGCTTACCCTAAATCAATGCAATCCCCACTGCCCTGCTCCCCCAGATAAATGTGTGTAATCAATTTGATTACCCCAACTCGGACTTGGACTCTCGAATTCCTCTTGGATTCTAATGTCCGACTCTGTTTGGTTCTCGACCCGGCGTATTAATCAAATTGTTGTTTGTGTTTATGTGCCCAAAAAAAAAAAGAGAGAAAAAAAAAACAAAAATCTTTCGGCCTCTGCAGCAACGATTAATTTTTATGTATTTTTGAACCGTTGGCTGCCGTTGGCCGTGTGGAAGCCTCTCTAACTTTGGCTCTTTGCCTGTTTAATTGCCGCTCGGGGCATCTCCGCTGGCATCTCAATACATGTTTAGGCACTTTGTGTAACACTTTATGACGGGCTACACCCCGAAAACTCCAGACCCACGGACGGATACTGCCGGCCGACTACCGTTGTGGGAACCATTTCGTTAAAGATGGTTTTGAAAGATAGCCCCGGCCCTCTAATCGGGTGGATCACTTTCCAAAAAGGGGTCCTCGCATCCTCCCAGCCACAGTTTTTCCTCTCTGTATAACTCTATTTAAATACCAGTTAAATGATTGAAACTTTGAGACCACATTGTGACTAAGTGCGGCTATTTCGTTGCTGGTAAATTGATGGTCTTTTGGTATGCCAATAAAATAAGGTAAGCCATTACTTGGCTTTCTGTAAATTTAACAACTTAATTTTCTCAAGAAAAACTATTTTATTTGAGTTACAATGTGGTTTTTATGACTGAGAATCTGAAGGATTAGAGAGTCCTTGTATTGGGTTTTGTAGTCCAACCATATAGCACCCATTAAACTAAACTTTTATGGATCCGAGGCTGATAAATCACTCAAAAATAACCCCGAATCATCATTATTTACGTCCCCCATCAAAACTTTGCCCTCAGCTATTGCCAATTCACATGGGTTGAATCAACTCTGAGACACACTACACCCGCATGTATTTGGATCTGGGGCTTTTTTCGATTATTGCCTTTGGGTTTGTTCTGTTTTTGGGCTTTAGTTTTTGCATGTAGGCATGGCTGGTTGGCTTACCTTATGGACTAACAGTATTAAAATTAAAGCAATTAAGTTGCAGGCAGACTTTAATGATCGACAATCGCTGATCGGCGATGGCAGGGCCGAGAGTTCCCGGTGCCGTGGCCTCTGCCTTTTTGTCGCCATTGTCTTTTTGGACATTCTCAGGCTGTCTGATGTTGCTGGTGATGTTGCTGCTGATGCTGATGTTGCTGTTGCTATTGCTATTGCTGTCGATTGTCCAGACGTTGATGTTGATTTTCGCCGAAAATGTTTTCTAAACATTCTGAACATTCTGTGGGCGTTTGTGAGCGTGATGCTGGTCGGAATTTCTTGGCGATCTTGATGGTTATTTGTTTTTTCGTTTTTGGGATTCACTTTGGGTCCAGAACAACCACAATTCGTATTAGATCGCGACCCTAATTAGCCCATATATGCAGATTTTGAGCTCTTGTCTAATTTTCAATTACACTACGTGTAGAAGAAACTTTCTATCCTCCGTTGTTCGAGGGGCACTGGGGACTATGGCGATTCTGTATCATTTTCCTTCCTCTGACTCGGCCGTTTGTTTTTGTTTTGTTAATGTTGTTATCACAAATTATTATTATAATTAATTTGTATGTGTATGGGCCTGGCATGTACACATACTCGCTTGTTTTCTTCACTTTTTAGCACTTCCACACTAGATACGCGATGTTGCTGTAACAATTGTCGAACGAAATGGAATTGAAACGGGTTGCAAAGTGCTTGGGGAAAATCTATTTCAATGCATTCAGGCATGCATCATCAGCGCTAATTGACACGCAGTTGCTGCCTCAGAAGCAGCAGAAGCAACAAGTGCCACCACCAGCCGCAGCAACATTTACTTTTTTCCGTTTTTATTTTTTTTATTTCATTTTGTTTCACCAGGGCAGCCGCAAAAGCGGCAACGTGCACCAAATGCAAATGCAATTCAATTTATGTTAATTTAACGCTGTTGCTGCTGATGTTGCCGTTGATGTTGCTGTTACTGCTGCTGTTGCTGCTGATGTTGCAGTTGCCATTGCCATTGGTTGGTGCTGGTGCCATGGAGCCGTGTCTTTGGCCACGAAACAATTTGCATCTTGTGCGCATATTAATTTACAGATATTTTCACTCTTGCCCACATTACTCATTCTTCCTGCCACCACCCGGCGGAGTAGCCTTTAACCCCCCTTCCCAGCCATCCTCGGGCGGATGGTGGCCGGGTGTTAATTGTCCATTTAATTAAGTAATTTGCTTGGGGCCTCCTCCCAGCTTTTGCACGAAACGGAAGTCGTTGACTTTGAATCGCAACTCAGATGCTGCCGCTGATGTTGCTGTTGCTGCTGCAGTTGCTGTTGCTGTTGCTCTTACTGCTGCTGTTGCAAGGCATGACCGGAAGTGGCTTTTGCAAGTGGATGATGCACTTGCCCACTCCGTCCTCCCCCGAACTTTCACCCAAATGCAGCACTTTTTACAATTTGCGGAATGATGAATGAATTGTAGGCAGCTTCAGATCCATAAAAACTATGGAATGCCCTATCTTTTGTTTTTATTCCGACTTATCGCTGGGGTTTTCTAGGCCTCACAAGACAGCTATGAGTTTTTTCTGAAGCAAGCGAGTATTTAGGGGAAATCTTGAATGAAACGCTTGGGTTGCAAGCCATACTTTATCTTGGGGGTACCATATGGTAAATAACTGGATGTGAGGCAGAGCATGGAGACTCTGCCCCGCACTTTCGAGGGAAGTGGGGCTTTTCCCATGATCGTGCCACCCTATCCAGAAGCTATTCCCTCTCCCTTATTTATAATTTTTTTCACAGAAAAAAAAAAGTTTTTAAAGAGTATATTGGCTATTAATATTTAATTAAAAAACAAGTCCAATTCTGTGGTTTCTTCTTTCATCTAAACAAAAAAATAGATATTCTTCCTATAGTTTCGAAGAACCCCAAACATTTTTTTCAAGTGACTATTATTATTCGTATTATCATTGTGGATTATGGGCTAGTTTTCCATGGGCTTTATTTTCTTTCATTCTTTCACTTGGCATGTTTCAATTCCACTTTGTAGCATGTGTGTTTTAATGTCCCTGGCGTGAGTGTGTGTGCGTTATCAATGGAGCGCACTGTGGCGACACTAGGCGCGAGTGTGTGGCGGCGACTCCTCTTCGGTGGGTCGGTGAATTCGCACATTGTTTGCACTTTTACTTTTCGACTTTGATTAAACACAATTTTTACGGCATTGTATTTTGATATATACTTAGTATTATTGTATTTAATTGAAAGGTATTTCCGTTTTCTTTTCGCTCACACGATGATTTGTGGCTTAATCACATAGTAACAATCGCACACTCACTGGCACACTCACAGTCACACAAAAGGAAAGATATATGTAGACACAGTGAGAAAAATGTCGGATGATTGTTGATCTTTTCATTTGCTGCCTTTTCCGACATTCACACATTCAGTTGATTGCTCTTCATCATTTGTTGTAATCAGCAAGCAATTTGATTCGATTGCGGCACATTTAACACTTTCACAATTGCCCGGCGATCAGTCGGTCGGTTGGAGGATCGGTGGGGGATCGGTTCGAATAATATTTCCGATTGGGGATTGTCGATCGTTTATAATCCAGATTTGGGAAATTGAAAATTTACCGTTGCAGAAATTGGCTCATCACCGCTCGAAGCACGGCGCTCAACTAATGGCCAGACCGAATCCTGCGGCGCTTTCAGCCCTCGAGCAGCATCCCAAACGAGCAGGGGCGGAGCAAGTCACGAGAGCGAAAGAGTGTTGTGGTGTGGTATGCTACCAAAAGTGGTAGAAGAGAGAGTAGTATCTGTGCTGCTGTGGCTCGAAACCACCAGAATCGAAACGGAGACCGAAACCGAGTAACCACCGCTCTAAAGTGGTTGGACTTCCGTGCGCTTCAGGCCTCAACTTGAGACTGATTGCCGCTGGCCATTTCGTTTCATCGCTCGGACTTGGAGGCAAATCCAAACTATAAGAGCCAAAGATCGTAGCTGGCAGCTCGAAAACTTGTTCGGGAGACTATATCGCCAGAGAATCGGAAAGAGAACCGGAGGCCCTGGGGCACTATACTCTCTTTAGGGTGAACCGGTTTGCTCTTCGCTGAATGCTCTTTAGCGAGGCGCTGATTGGTCGTGCGCTATAGCCGGCTATAGCCTCCGGGCCCGGAATCGGATCGGAATCGGTGTTGCTAATGGAGCTGCTGCAACTTCGGCTTCTGCTTCTGCTGTTGGTATGGGCCCTGCTTCAGCTCCATCTTCGGATGCTGCACGCATGCGTGGAGTTTCTTTTTCGCCCGAAGCAATCTTTGGTTCGCTGCTGTTTTACGATTCCAACTTAATTATGTTTATAAATGCAGCATCCAGCCACTGGGAGTACATTCTGTGCTCTAGTTTTGGTCTTGGCTTGATTTTTTATGGCTTGCTTCGGGGGACAGACAATTAACACCTGTGCCGTGCAGACCTCTCCCACAAATAGCAGGGCCTCGCATTGATTGGGGACTTAATTCCCATAGCAATTAGGGAATTAGCAGTTAATACTTTATTTGACATTTTAAGAGATCATGCTTTAAAACTTAAACATTTGTAAGAGTAGTTTTCGACAGTACTTGTAGGATTTAATTAAAAAACCATTTATTAAAAATTGACTCCTTATTTATAAACTGCAAAAGTCTTAAATAGTTATAAATATTAGCATATAATAGCTATATATTATATAACTTAATATATTTTATTTGCCATTTCTTTTAAATGGCAACCCCTAAACCAATTCCCTTAAAAGAAACATTTAAGTCATAATCGTAAAAAACGGAAAAAATAACCAACAACAGTTATGGTCTGAGAACTACTATCCGGAGGAGACAGAGCGGCGACATCCAGCCAATTATATGCTGACCGAAAGTGTATAAATCAAATTTAAATGCAACCGGCCTATCAGCGTGGCCAAAACAAAAGACTTAAGCAACAAACTTGGCAATTACAAGCGGCCAACAAGCTGCAGCGGCAGCGGCAGCAACAACAAAGATGCTGCCGCCTGTCCGATGCTGCTGCCTTGTTTTTGTTGTTGTTAGCGGCTCATATTTCTTGAGGCGCATATCTAAATATCGAATCATGTTGCTGATTTGCGCTGCCGCTCCATTGTTGCAGCCACAACAGCAGCGTCTCCCCGGCATCATTGACTTTTGTCTGCCCACTACAGCCACTACTACGGTTGCAACAATAACAACAAAAAATAGCAACTGCCACAATACCAACAACAACAACAATAACAACAACACATAGTAAATCTTATTGTGCCGTTGTGACATGACTCTTGTTCGACAATAGATAAAACAAATTGACTTGGTGTGTGCCCAAAATGTCTTCTCTAGACTTTTTTGCTATTTGGGCCTCCATCCGCTTTTGGTGGGCGTAAGTCCATAGCTTTTCCGCTGGGCAGCCGCGGTCTTTTCTGCCTCCTTTGTCATCTTTTCCAACAATATATATTTTTCTTCAGTTTTTTTTCTGTTTGTTGTGTTGGTTGTGCCTCCAGAGGCGGGAAGAAAAACTGCACTACAATGCCCATTATCAACTTACATATCTGCGACAAGAAAGAGACCCCAGAGCGGCAATTGTAAGGCAACAGCAACGGCTAGGTAACAGCAAGGCAACGGCAACGTTGTCCAAATATGTTGCAAGTTGGTGTTATTCTTCACACGGCATCATAAATTTCACGTATAATTGACGCTTTCAGTTATATCAAAATTGGCTAAAAGGCGACGAAAAAAAAAGAAAACAACAACTTTGCGTTGGTGGCCAGCTCTTCTAGAGGGGAGACTCTGGAGATTTGAGCCCGAGTCTCTGGAGATATTATTTTTGCTCGCTTGTTGCTCACTGTGGCTTACATTGTTTTCGTTTTGATTTCAGCTAATAGCAGCCCCGTCGTACAGGTGTCTCTTGTGCCTCTCATAATACCAATGAGAGGTATTATGTATGTCTCTCCAGTGTCCATAATCTTGTGCCTGGTGTGTGTGTTGGACACTGGACTGCCTTTAATGGCATTTCTTTGTTGAAATTAGCTTTCGTTTCGGCTGCCACACGGAACAGACAGCTGCAAAAGTGGATCATACGGCAGTGGCATAAATCTATAAAATCAAACATATTGAGTAATCAAAATATTCTGCCCTCAAACCCACCACCCGACCGCAGCCACACCCCCTCGACAGGGGTGTGCACCACCCCCGCCCCTGGGGCAACCAGTTGGGCGAGTTCATTAAACAAACAGGCAAATATGTTGGCAATTTCAACCAGTTGGTTTTACACCACTCAACATTTTATGACAGATTTTTCAAGTGTTTCTTCCGCCTCCTCGTTTTATTTTTTTCGCATTTGGTTTGTTTATATTTTCGGTTGCCTGTTTTTTATTTTCACTTCTGGCTGCTTCTGGTGGCGGTTTGTGGTTAGTGGTTCGTGGTTACTGGCTAGTGGAAGTGTCTGCCCTTAGCCGAAGGAGTTGCCGGCATTGCATTGCCTTAGGTTAGTTGTTTATGAACGCTTTTATTGGCACTGTGCTGGGTCAAAAGATTTATGGGCCATATTTTTAGCAAGAAGTTACGGGCACTTGAAAAGAAACCCCAAAGCCAACAGACTGGGAATTAGGACTGGGTTTTTGGCTATGGCTTGCCTCAAAGTTTACTTTACAGATCTGTAAGTATTATCCTAAATGGCACTTTGGTCTATTAGGCTAAGTAGTGGATTAAGTTTATTTAGAGGGTTGCAGAAAAGTAGTTGGCCTACTTGCATAGATTGTTTCGCAAACTGTCTTATCAAACAGTTGTTTAACTTCTGAGAACCGAGCCATCAGGCTCCGAAAAGTGGTTAGTTTTGGGTTCTGTCTGAAACCAACTATTCATTGCCCATCATCCATCAACCTGACCTGACCTTAGCCCAAAAATTTGTACCACCTTACCACCCGATAATGAAATCACAGCACTTGTGAACCTCACACATGTTCGGCCCATCTAGGGGGGAGGGATAACAGACATAGGTACGCCTCATTTAACCCGAAATCCACCCCTAGGCCCTTCCAAAATAAAATCCAATTGCAAAATCAGTAAGGCAAACATGTTTCATTCGCAACGAATTATGACACGAACAAAGGCGATTAATTAGCGGAGCAGAGGGTTGAAGAGGTTTTGGGTGAAGGGTGAGGGGTGCGGAGGGTACGAATTTATAAATATATGTATATTTTTCAAGATCGAGGAGGGTTGATTTTGTGATTGCGCCGACGCAGGCGAGTAATCGAGATGGTTGCGCGTGCTCATGTGTTTTCTTATTTTTTTCCTTTTTAATGTGCAACTGTTATTCAGTGATACCCATGCCGGGTGGGGGAGGTGGTGGACGGGAGGTGGAGCATATATCGAGCCCATACTTTAACCCATACACGTGCATATGTCATTTTTATAGCGCTATACGTGTTTGCCATAAATCCATAACAATATGACAAGTACAAGTACTTTAGCGGCAGCCTCTCTCATGTGCAACATGTTTGCACGTTCACGCCACCGCCGCCAGACTGCAGACAGTACAGTAGAGACGCCCTGGACCGACTCCAGCCCCGACTGGGACACCTTGCCTTCCATTTGGAGATTGCGATCGCGATTCCACTGCGCCCGGGATGATCTTTACGCCATGCACCTCATTTGTGTACCGGCTGCTATGTTACTTCCCCAGCATCATCATCAGCACATGGAAAAATAATTTGAATAAATGAATTATGAGGTAAAGAATGAATTCTGATATAATGAAAACAATTATTTTAGGAAATTTTATATATAATATAATATATAATATATACAAATATATTTAGGAAATTTTAGGAATTTAAATAGGCTAAATTATCTCATATAGAATAGATCCAGAGAGATAAATGATTTGAGGTTTGATATTATAGAAAGATTATAACAAGAACTAAAATCGTATAAATAGTAACTACAATTTGATGATTTATACATGCTAATTTAATTTTCTTAATTTATTATTTTAAAAAATATACATCCAAAGAGACTAAATAGTTATTTTATACCATTATTTTAATAGTAATCCAAATTTATTACTTAAGTCTGAAAATCTGAATAATTTATTACTAAATTATGAAAATAGGATTTTTCCTAAATTTTTGGTTGAAATCTTTTAAATATTTGTTTTGTGTATTTTAAGAAGCGATTTATTTTTAAGGGTTTCGAACCAAAATTTTATTTCTTTGATTTAAATATGCTTACGCTTTGCACAAGGTATTAACTTGAAAGTAAGAAATAAAATGAATTAATATTAAAATTTAATTAAATAACCATTAATATATTTAGAAAAAAAAGCAACTGTCGTAAAAATTTTAAACACCACACACATTAAATTGCATAATATTATATTTTCCTCGGTGGAGCAGAAATATTTCGCGCTACTCGCCGCCGCCTGACATGATTTACATGAAGTGAAGACGCACGTTTTTATTACATTTTCGTGGCTGTAAGTGCACCCAAGGCAGCGTCAGGCCCGTCCAGCCACCTAAGCAACCTAAGCCACCTAAACCACCACCCAACCACCACCATTACCACATCGTCGTCAGCGGTTAGCCTTTGATTTGCGGCAAATGTTACGCACTGGCATGAAGGAAACCCAACAGCTGTGCAAGTGGAGGGTTAAAAGCGCGAATCATTTATCATTTTTGCCTGTTACAATTTTCAAGTGCATAAAATTCTGTTGTCTGCCGCCCTAACCCACTTGCTCGCAATTAAACAAACAATAAAATCTGCGGCAACCTTTCAAAAAAAAAAACTGAAAAACCCTCGCCGAGGATCATCAACATCGTCGGGGTTGGACACTTGTCACTGTCCGGATAAATGTCGCCCTTCTCGTTGGCGGCTTAAGTCGACGTTTTAATTTTAGTCCAGTGCTTGGGTGATTTTTTCTTACATTTCATTTTGTGGTTTCTGAAAAATTGAATACTTTATTCATCGAGAGATCGTAATCCCCAAATGAGATTGCTTTAGAGTAATCGCTTCATTTATGGAGGATTTTCGGGCTTATTAAGCTTCATTAGGTTTTAATCAATTTTTCAAAGATACTAAAAAAAGGGAGTTGATAGGGAGTGGGTAAATGATTGCTCATTTGGGGCCAAGAGTTATGTTTACATAGGAAAGACATTTGTTACCTAGGTGGTCCCTTTCGTGGGTCTCCCCCTTTATTGTTTGTTGGATTTTCGGGTTCCCCATTCTCAGACTGAGAAATTTCAACTAATTAAAATACCTATAAACTCTGCATGTTGAGTCCTGTTTGGCGGCAGCATTGCCAGCATTTCATTGGAAATTTCAAAACAGAATCCCCGGGATAAGCAACACGCCAACCCAACAAATGATCTCTCGAAACTGAAAGCCGAAAACTGAACTGAAAACCCAAAACCCGAAACCGAAAACGAGGCCCTTCGAACCGGCCAAAGATGAATGGTTGGACCTCGGCAGGGCTACCAAGTCCCCATCCCCTGCTCCACCTAACTGACAGCAAACAGAAATCGACAGCCGTGCGGTGTTTACTACTCCAACAAGATCCCAAAAAAAAAATTACAAAAAACCAAACAAAAAATAAAAACAAAAACCAAATTCACTTCTGATCGCATTGGGAATGAAGCCGAGAAGGTAGCTGGCCATCAGTTGGAACTCAACTGAACCTGGCTCGGATCGACCCGAAGCTCCCAGTCGAAATGGACAGCTGAAAAGGAGGCTGGAATTTCGGCCCGGCTCTTGGAGAGCTTAAAACTTTTAGCATTTTTAATTAGCGCGTTCTTTGTTTTCGGTTCGTTCGTTCGTGCTGGCCGTCGAACAAAATGAGAACAGATTCGTACAAAACGAATTTTATTTCGGGTTCTTGCATGCTAATTCCCAGTCCGAATGTCTTCAACATTTGGGTCCTAGAATGGGCAGAGGCGTTCTTCTGAAAGGGGGCAGAAATTTCAACTCCAACTCCATTAAAACCAAAGGAATCCTTTGTTCATTTGATGGGTATTTTCATAGCCTTTTTATTGGGGAATATAGGTATGAGAAAAGATATTGGCAGCCAAAACTTGAGATGCCAAAATATCCTATAATATTAGTCATCCCTAAGGAAATTTGAACAATATGTTAGTTGCAGACTTCTATGCCTTATTAGTCACATTATCCTGACTCCTGACTGTGAGAAACCCTCCTTAAAATAACCGACTCCCCCACTGCCCATCACTTTTTATCAATCCCCAGATGGTGATGCCAGAATTGACCTTGAGCCAAGTTAGTCGAGTGTAATTAGCCCGAAACACAAGGGTCTTTTGAACCGAACGAATTTCGCAATGTTTTGCAATTTTGTTTTCGAAAAAGTTGCAACCCACAACAGAGCCGCTTAGAGGGGCTTTACTAATCTCTTTGCAGTCTGGCACTTTAATAACCGTTCCTTCACAGATACTTGAATAGACGCTTAAATTGTCTCTGGGTCCCCAGGCAGTCCAGGAGCCCCTGGCTAAAATCTATGGAGGTCTGCCAGCTAAGCCGGTGCAGTAAATGCCAGTCGAGGATTTATAGCTAAGTACTTTGACCAATTACGCAGGCATGCCGCAAGTTGCCCATCCAAGACGGGGATCCAGGCATTTGACAACGCATCGCGAAGCGAGGACAAACATAAATATCAATTACAGGTCCATAAATTTGAAACCAATTAGCCAAGCGAAATTGATAACAGTCGTTCGTAGCAAAACGCAGCAATTTTCTCCTTCGGCCAAGGAACAATTTCGCCGTCGACAGCAAATAGTTTTCCCAACTCCGACTCCCAACTCCAAACTCCTCGAGTTACCAACTGGGGTTGACGAGTCGCGAATGGAGGATGCAAACAACTTAATACAAATTAAAGGCTCAAAAGCCAAATGTTTAGTTCTCACATTAAATGTAAACGGCAGCACTCGAAGATTGGGGCGAGACAATCGGCACGGCAAACTCTGAGATTTCCAAGACTGAAAACCAACAGAAAGGCTAAAAAACTAAAAGAGCTAAACAACAAAAAAAGCGAGTGCCAGTGAAGCCAGAGTAAAACCGAAGACAGCGGCAGCGAGCACTACTTAACTTTTCGACACCCAATGAAATTTTCGCACATTACTGCCAAAAGTATCTAGATGCAAAAATATCTGGCGAGGCGACTCGTCGTCGACTCGTCGTCTGCAGTTGCATGCAACCCAACTCCGTTGCATCGGAGGACTCCATGCCAAGCTCATATCTGAATCTCCCCGGCTGGTAGGCAAATGCAATTTATTATACGTCTGGGACCCAAGTCAGCAGCAGCAGCAGCAGTCGCCGCTGCAGCATCAGCCTCAGCAGCATCCAAGGAAGATCAGATGAGATGGATGTGGGAACGGGAGAGGGATTAGGGTGGGAGCCGGCGGGACCAGGGGATATCCTCCACACACGCAAACCTTTGGCGTTTTTCTTATTAATACATTTTTAGCCCGCTTGGTGGAGGTGGAGGAGGAGCAGGAGGACCCTCCTCCCTCGGCGGGGGCAGGGGTAACAGAAATCAGATAAAAAATGCTTCGCACACGATTAGGAATTTTTAATTAAAATATTTTGTACTGCTGTTTGTAGTTAATTTCGTACAAGACTCTCTCTGAGGCATACAAAGTGCTCGGCGGTGGGTTTTGTGGCAACAGAGGAGGCAGCCAGGAGAAGGCCTGAACTTGAGGTTGGCCCAAACGGAGGCCATAAGCACCTGCATTTCATGGCTGTGGTTGTGGCAGCGGCTGAGGCTGCTGTAGCTGTAGCTGTTGTTGTATGCGTGTAGAACAGCACAAAGTACGCGATCCGATTGCCACAGTCAGAGTTGGATAAAAAAAAGGAGAAATAAAACCGAAAAGAATATCCGAGAAAAAAAACTCGAAGAGGAAAGGCAAAAGGGTGCCGAGCTGGCATAAAAATCCTTGTGTTTCCTTTTCGCTTTCGTGCCCAGTTCGCGGACTTGGCGCAACATTTCAACCTGCCACTGCGGTGGCAGCATTGATGGGCGTATACATGCGATTCACTCCGTGCCGGCCTCCCTCTTCCTTCCGTTGCGGAGGCTCCTGCTCCTGCGGTTGCTGCGGCCGCATCGTTTAGCTTAACTCAACATATTTTTAAAACCGCAATCTTTGCGAGAGGTAAGCGATGGAGGGGAGTGCGAAGGAGGGGCCCAGGCTGGTGGGGGCGCGGGCGCATCGATGATATATTTAGTGGCAGGCAAAACGAAAGACTTAGGCAACGAACTCGCGATTACGACACAGCATGAGGCATGGCTTATATAGCTGGTGCATCACTGGTCAAACATGAGTGTATACTGTACAGTAACGACTGTGATTTATTTAAGATGATGCAATTTAAAGTTAAATAATCTTTTTTTTATAGTTTTTTTATTTTTATAATTAATTTTAAATTAATGGATAAGCTATTTCTTAATATATTTTTAATCAAATGGACAGACCTTATGTTATGGGAACTAAAATTGTTAATCTGCCGAGTCTCTACTGTGACTTTAAGCCAATTGGCACTGCCCTGCACGATTTTTTTCAGTCGCTCTTCTCGTCCTCATTGCATTTGGCCTCTTGGATTCCCTTGCATTTCTTCTTCGCCTTTCTTGGCCAGAAATTTTTTGCCTAAGGTTTTTGTTTTACTTCTTATATTGTGCTCCGCGCAAATTGAAGATCGTGTTAAACGCTTAAGTTGTTTTTGCAGCCCAAGAGGCCTGTGGCGGAAGGGGGAGGGACACAAGGGCAACCACATGCAAGCCACAATACATCATTAGCGTTGTGGCAAATGTGTTTTTGCCACACAGACGCGAGGACAGACGCGAGGAGATCGTTTTGTATCTGCGACCGAGGAGACAGACGGTGCAACAAGTGCAAGAGTCCAGTTCATTGCCTTCCGTCGACTGATTATTGTTGAGCCGTAAATTATGACTAATTGATTAACAAATTCAACAGCCACAACGAGTTGCAAGCGTAGGTACCGCAGGACACGCACAGGCCGCATAAATCAGAATCTGCATACGAACTTTCCACTTGTCAACGGCCAGCCTTTGTTACTTGGCCAAGATGAATCTTTGGCATCCCGGGCTCACGTGCTCAGCATCCAAAACGCTAATAGGCAAGAGATTTAAAATCCTCACCTTGGCCAGGCGTTCTTTTGTTTGCACTTGGCTTTGGTTTTCCTCTTCCAGACTCGTAGACTCTTTTCGTGCCCCTTGTTTACACAACAAATATAAGCAGCAAACACTTGGCGGCAATTGTCAACGTTTAAAATGCAAAATGTGTCAAATGCGTTTCACTCCGCCGTGGCATTAAGTGGAAGAAAAATGAGCCTCAAATAAGGTGGTAAATAAGGCCTCAAATAAAATGTAAAATGAATTTACCTTTTGCGTGGCCAGAAACAAGCCAGCTACAAAAAGCCTCACGCACAGATTTTGTAAATGAAGACAAAAAAAAACTTAAAAAGCTAAATTTAACACAAACCGGGGGCGAATCGGACGTGATCGGAACTGGGGGGCAGGGAAACTGCTACGGGGGCGAATCCCAACGACATTCCACGATCGAACTGTGCCATGAAATATTTGTTTAGACCATGCGAAAATGCAGACCGTTGAGGGAGTAATGAGTAATCTCGGGGCTGTCAAGTGATTGATTATGCTAATGTGGGATTAAAGCAAATTTGCCGATTAAATATTTATTTTCGATTTTATGCTTTCTAATAAAGGCCTTAAATGGAATCTAAAATATAGATCAATGAACTCCTAAACATAACTTTGAATCAAACATTTCTATTCACTGTATATTTATAGAAACCTCTTACTTTGTCAATGTTTAGCCTTCGAAGCTTCTGAATTTATTGACATCCCTTACCAAAACATCAACGGAATGTAATAAATTTCCATTACTTGACTCAGTTTTCTGTCACCTTGAGCTGCCATTCTGGACAAGTCTTTTGGCCAGCTTTTAGTGCACCGGTTAATTCAGAGTGACTACGCCTCAGAGCCGGGTTCAAGATTACCATAAGGCTTATAAATAAATAAAGCCCACTACCAGCAGCAGTAACTACCTCGAAAAAATACACCGAAAACTTGTTCTTGAAGCACTTACAACGTTTTTTGTTTTGGAGTATTTTGAAAACATTTCGAGTCTCGGCATGTATGCGACGAATAAAACACAACATCGAAAGAGCCGAACTGGAGCACCACATTTAACGATTAAGCCACCAAAAAAAAGCCACAAAAACGACAAGAAACCCCATTTGAAAGCTTCAATTCGTGCATTATATTAATTTGAATTTTAATTGCAAATTGCAACTTCGACGTGTTGTACAAGCAGCGGCGAGTGTGGCAAGTTGGGAATGGGAATGAAAATGATTAAAAATGCAAGGTAAATACACTTCATTATGGGCCCATTTTCTGCAGACATGTCAGTTGCATTCGCCGTCAGACCCTGGCCACATAATTCACTCACTCAACAAAGGATGCATGCAAAGCAGCTAAGGCGGCACTGAAAAAAATGGTTAGAGGGACTTCATAACTATAAGATTACCTTATGGCTTTGCCTTTAAAAAATGACGATTTAAAATATATCATATAGCTTTTGGTATATTTATACAAAAACTACTTCCTTTAGAACCTAAAATTCATCAAATTAATTAACAAATTTTCGCAGTGTCCTTGGGCGGGAGGAAGAGGCCAGTCGGTCGGCAGACGCTCCGAGATTACAAGTGCAACGCATTCCCAGGTTTACCGATTTCATCAAAATGATAAAGAAACCGGGCACCGACTCAACTGACTGACTGACTTAACTGGCTGACTGACAGTGCAACGTCAGTGTGCCTACTGTTTGCTCTTGGCCAAGAACGAGCAACAATCGAAAACATTTAAGCACTTTGTGCTATGCTCCACTTGAGCCGCGTTGCGTTTCACATTCGAGTGCAAAATCAACACACAAACCCAACATTACTCAAGGTGCAGGCAAAAAAAAAAACAACACAAAAATCAAACCGAGAAAAAACACGAACGACGTCGGAGATTTAAATGCCTATCGCGAAGACACATCGACAAACCCATCGCGTCCAATGGGGCTGGGTCTGACCAGGTCCACATCCAGATCCAGATGCAGATCCAGGCCCGGGATCTTGGGACCGGGACCGGGACCGGGACCGGGACGGTGGCACTTGTATTGATCTAATCTAACTACGTTCTGTGTATGTACGCCTGTCTCCTGCGGTGGTCTCTCATCTCTCTTACTTAATGAGTGGGCTGCCATGAGTTAAGTTCTGTTAGGAAATCCAAAGACGATCCAGTGAAAAGAACAGGCAACAGGTAGATCGACCCACGCATTCAGCGGCGCAGGCTCGAGCCGTTTATTGAGAAATTACAAAGTACAAAATGGGGTGTCAGCTTTTTGATTCTTTCAATTCCAATCTCCAAATCGGTGCATAACTTTGACCAAGTTCGTTGCCGAAGTCTATTGTTTGCCTTTAACATATTTATGATGACAAATATGGCTTTTCCACATTGGAGAGGAGAGGAAAAACATTCCACATCGACACCTTTGGCAAACAAAGCCTTAATGAAGTGCGTACCTGCCACAGAAAAGCCAACAACCGAGCGGATCGGATTCAAATGGCCTGAAAGATGGCCAAGAACCGAGAGCCGACGTCTTAGGCAAATGGAGTGTGTAAATTGTATGGTAAAATAAATACATAAAAGAGCTCAAATCTCGATTTATGCTGGCTTAAATGAGCAAACGTTCTATAACTCAAATTAAAAGCAATTTAAAATCGAAATAGAAAGGAACCAATATACCCAAAATCCGATCCGGCCAAAGACCGAAAATGAGAATTCCACGCAAACGAGCCGAGTCGAGTCGTCGATTCGATTCAAGTTCGATTTAGCCCGGCTCAGGTTGAGGCTCTCAACGACAGTTTGCTCCAAATTAAAAAAGTATAAAACCATAAAGACGACAATAATGACAGCCCGTTGATGGTGACAACGACCATGATGATGATGATGACGCTGTCCGGGGGAAAGGGAACTGTCTCTGGCACTGTGGACTGGGGCTGGGAAGGCGGTGTAGAATGAGACTGAGATTCGGACTAGGGGGATTGCTGTCTCCAAAGTGACGCAGGCAAATGTCTTCTTTGTGCTGGCTAAAATGAAAACGAGGGTGGACTCTGGAGTTTCAACAGGGAGAGTCATAGAGAACGGAAATTGATTTTAAGTATATTTTAGAAATAAATAAAAATGAATAAAATTGAATTGTATGAGTTTTAATGTTTTTAAAGAAAATACATTTATAAGCTGTTTTAAAAAATCATCAAAAATCTTCAATAGTTTAAATTCTAAAAAGTATAAAAATAATCATTTTTCAAAGGCATTAATAAATTGAGAAAAATCTATAAATACAAAGGATATACAAATCTTATATTTTAATTTTAAATATTTGTTTATAAATTACCAATGATCTTCTAAATGAAGAAGATTATTAAAGGATCTTTCATAAAATGTAAATCAAAGTTCCTTTTCGAAATATCATTGGTTAGGAATTGGATGGGATCCTAAGTAATTGGAAAATCACCAGAAACTGGGATTTTAGATGTATTATTTACAAAAATGTTTTTTAACTTAATAATCTAGATTTGTTGTTCAGTCTAAACTTTATAAATTTGACAAAGCTTTTTTTATTGAGGTGTTAAAGTATTACTTAAACTTATGGATGCCCCCTCGTTATATTGCTTGGTTGCATGGCCGTTTATTTGGATTTTTTTCATCGGCGACTGGACCTAATAATCCTCATGACTCGCATATCAAATGACAACAAATTTACTGCGGACGTTGGCGGCGGCCGCGCAGTCGACTGCAGTGTCAAATTGAGCGACAATGGGCGATGGACGGACAAAAAATAAAAAATAAAGAATCGGGCCACAGTGGGACAGTGGCAACTGTAACGTTTTGTTGCCTTTCATTTCCCCATACCCTGCCCCTCGTCCCCAGACCATTCCGACCCTGCCGCATTTCTTCCGTGGATCCCACTCTCGATATGTGTGTTTTTGTTCCGTCAGTGTGTGTATTTGCCGCTTTAATACCTTTTAACACTAATCGCATCGAGCGAAGCGCAATCAGTTGTGATGAGAATATAAATAAAAAAACAAAAAAACTAAACAAAAAGCCATGAAAGGGGCAGAGATTCTGGCCACATCAACTCACATATATCACATACATATATGTATATATTGTATATCGTCGCCCTAGACGCTGAACAAGAAATAAAAATCGTTCAAGTTCTTGGACCCAAAGACGAAGATTTTCTCACGTGTTGTTTGCAGTGGTTTATTTTTTTCAGTTTTCATTTTTTTCGATTTTTTTTTTTTGGCTGCTGCGGTGTGAGTTTTGGAAACTGGAGCTCTCCTCATCAGCATGAGATGAGGATTTTTTGGATACCCCGGCTTGTTGTTATTTATTTTCGATTTTTTTTAATGAACGCAGTGAATTTTTATGTTCCAATGATGAACTGTGCACACAACCCGAAGAAATAACCAAATCGAATACTGGGCGGCGGCAACATGACTCAGTCAGAGTTTTGGCCAAGGTCTTCGGGGATCTGCTTCCCAGGTTGATCCGATTCCGATTCAAAAACTGGCCTTAAAATCATCGGACAGGAAATTGCTACAAATTCTTGATGAGATTTACTATGTGTGTTTTTGGCCTTAATGATTTCTATTTTATTTCATTCCACTGCAGCCGGTAAATATGGCTTTGCTTCTGCCTCTGTTGCTGCCATGCCATGACTGCCATGTCTGCATCTGTATCTATATCTTTTCTTATGCCTCAGCAACTCGGCGGCACAGTACGTGGCCAACGGGGCCGAAAGGCTACAAGTTCATCCCGGGGATCTGCTCGACGGCTCTGTTCTGGATTCCCATCCAACACATGCGAAATCAGTAGATCACGAAATGAATAGCCATAAATACAATGCCGGGAAAGCAAGGAGCAGCCACCAGAAACACCAGAAACTCTGACTGCCCAACAGATGAACGGACGGACAAACGGACAGGCGGACAGTGGGACGGACAGATAGGCATGTAGACATATAGACATATGGGTAACGTTTCGCCATTTAGCTCGATTGCAGTTGCAAACATGCGATTTTGAAGAGGTTCGAATTGAGGTTCGAATTGGCCAAAAGCGAGTTCAGATAGTAGCCGAAGACTCTGCGTGCCGAAGTCGTCCTCTTCTACTAGTTTACCTGTGTGGATTAGGATGCACTTTAAATAAATTTATAGATTATTCGAAAAGTATTTAATTAATTAACGATGAGATGAAGAATGATTTCATTTCAATTTCATGAATAGACCGAATTACATAGACTTTTCAGACGCAGAAAAATGATACAGTATTAAAGAACACCATATATAGAGTTCCTGCCTTTAAATTGTGAAAAATGCAGAATAAATTTATTAATTTAAAGTAGATAGGTGTATTTAAAATTAAAAAAAAAAATTTATAAAACCTTTTCTTTATATGCATGATATCCGAGCACCAAATACCATTCCTTGGGAATGGAATTTCGAAATTGTGGCAGCTACGGCAGCAGATTCTATGTAAATATAGCCCAGCTATGATCCAAACTAACCAACTTTGTCTGCCAGCCATCTAGTCAGCCAGACTTTGTGGTTGTGGATGGCAAATGGGCCTTTTTATTGGCCTGAAAACAAAATGATTTCGTTTCTGTGGCCATAAAACGGCAATTGCCGATACTGCAGCTACCAACATTTACGGCTAAACCGCAATTCCAGAGCCTTGACAACACCCGCTGTCTTTTTACTTCTTTTTTTCTTCTTTGGTCCAATGTTGCGGGGAAAGGTAGTAAAAACGTTGAAAATTAATTAATCTTCGCATGCAACTAAATTAACGCATGATTGCTGGAACAGCAGAAGCCTCCGAACGCGAATCCCTGTCGGTGGCAAGGAGGCTGAGTTTCAGGATTTATTGCATTTATCGGCCAATCGAATTGCGTTTGCAGCTTAAGATTTATACATTTTACTTCTCTCATTTCTCGTTTATAAATTGTTTTTTATTTCATTTCGGTTTTTGTATTTAGGTGCTTACCCGGAAGTTGTGGATGTCTTCGGTCGTTTGGTTACTTCTAATTAAACGTCGCATAGCCTCAATTTATTTGACTCGATTTGTTTGGTTGACATTAATGAACACGGCGTTGACATGCTCTCGCTGCCACGACAAAAATACGAAGAGAAAATAAAAGAAATAATACAACGAGCTGAGCGAGGAAAGCGATGACACCTCTTTGTGACCACATCGAGATGTCTGCCAGTAGAAATCATCAATTAAATTAGTTAGAGTTAAAGCCAAAGTTGTTTGCAGAACATTTGCTAAAGCCAGCTGCAAGCTCCATTTGCCATTTCGCGGTTAGTCTCGCCTCCTTTATTTTCTGTCCCTGATCCGCCGAGTTCATTTGCATTTGGCCAAAAGACAAGAGACGATTCCCGGCTGCTGCTGCTGCTGCTGCTGCAGTTTCTGTGGCTCATTTAAGTGTTAAAAATGGCAGTTACATGAAACCAAAGAGCCAGGAGATGAGGAGCCAAACAAAATGTTCCGTTTACGTTTACGTTTGTTTCGTGCCTCCGGCCTCTGGTGCTTTATGTGTTTTCTCAGCTAACGTTCGTTGCCTGAGTCTTTTGTTTTAAATATTAAACGGCCCTACAAATCGTTGCCAGCTAACAGCTCTGGGCTCCGCTCTGCTCTGCTGTACTGTGCTTTGCTTTGCTGGTTGCTGCTTCTGTCGGTCGACTGCAGAAAATTTGTCATTTTTCCCGCGGTTTGGCGGCTCATTAGTCAGGCCGCGCACATTTTCGTGGAAGGCGCAGACGCAGACAGAAAGCTGCCAGGCGATGACAAGCCAGATTAGAGACCCCAAAAAACGACACTGTCCCTGGCTGCCTTAGTGCCCCAAACCTCTTCCTGCCATTCCTCCCATCGCTCTTGTCCATGTAGCCCAAAAACAGAAACAGAATCGAGTCAAAGGCGACCCAAATGTTTATTTGTTTCTTCGGGCTTGACACTTTCTGTGGCGATTTTAATTAGAAACGAAGAAAGGTTAACTTACATTTCAGAGGGCATTCCAATGTGGCAATAAGAGGTTTTTAGAAAAATATATTTTAATTAGGTATTTATTAAATCTTATGAGTTAATAAAATTTTCAAATAGTCAAGTAGAATAGAATAATTCATAGATATTTCATTCTCGAAGTAAATGCTTTTAATATTTGCTCAAAAATAGGTTTACCTAGAAATGTGTCTGTTTTCCCTTTGGTGAGTCAAACAAACCGCCTGGGGATGCGGTCATCCGTTTGGGGAATCGCGTGGTTCGCACGCCTCATCTCGGCTTTGTGGCAACAGCTAATATGATAAGCAAATATCGGCTGTGTGGCTGTGTGGTGTATGCAGTTTGCCCATTTGCCACTTACCACTCGAGAGCCAAATTATAATTTCATGGCTTATAAAAGCCATATTTGTCTTGCGTTTGATGGAATTCCCGTGTTCGAGGTTCGTTGTCGTGTGTGTATGTGTGGGCCAAACAAAACGTAACTAAAAACATTTCTTCACGCTTCTTTGTATTCCTTTTGGAGTCTATTTGTTGGTTTGTTGGTTCGTTTGTCCGTTTTCTATTTACACGCAGCCGCAGCCGCCGCCGCTACAGCCCTTGCTTGGCAAACAAATTTTAACGCTTAAATGCTAAAAATCGAAAAAGCCATTGGGGAATATTTCCAATAGATTCCCAGTACCCCCAGTCCAGCATCAGCACCTCGGCCAGCGCCTTGGTGGAGAACGAAGCGTAAGGAATTCGTAATTAGAAGTAAGACTCCAACTGCTGCAAGTCAGCCACAAATTGCAAATAAAAACAAAGGCCATGTTGTTGACTTAACAAACAACCAAGCATTCTAGCCCATTCTCAGTCTCATTCCCAATCCTCAAGCCCCAAGTCCGACCCACACCCCTTTGGCCACGTTGTTTGTGCAAACAGTTAACACTCAAAGCACTCGAAAATAAATGAAATCGATCCCCGCCACGGCCACTAAATGTTCAACTTTAACATCGACGTCACTTTGGGGCTTTTGTTTTTAATTTTCTTTTTTATTCTTCGGCTTTAACTTCAACTTGAAATGGGCGTTCACAGAAAACACAATTAAAATTTAATGACGAAAAGGCGGAAAAATAGTTAAGTGCAGTTCGCTGGCTGTGCAGTTCCTGGCTTGCAATCTCGGCTCGATCCGTTCCTTTTCAGTTGTCCGAGGGAAAATTGCCTTTTGTTGCCCAAAATTGAAATATGCAATCATAATGCCGGCGACACAAAATGCCGAATTTGGTTTCCTCTAATAGCCGCAATGTGTAGCCTGCATGACATCTCATCGCATCCAACATGGAGCCGTTTTCCACTTTTAATTCCGCTCTGATTTGCACAGCGAAAAAACTCCTCAAAATAAACTACACCACATATTGTAATTTTAAAAATATATTCCTATGATGTTTTCAGTTGCTTTAATATTTCTAACTAACCTTTCATTTAATATACAATTTTTCTCCGTGCAATTCCTTCAATTTTCCGGCTCTTAACGGTTGCCGGGCAATTTCAGCAAGTGATGTCCCACGCTGAGTACACCTCTTTCTCTCTCTCTTTCTGCCCCTTAGTGGCTGTCTCTTTTTCAGCTTTCTTGGCAGGGCCAGGACGGTAAATTCGATTAAACCGCAAATAGGTTTTTGGCCAAGCAGGCGGCCAGGGCGGTCAGCTGGTCAATTGACTATGACTTGCAGGCCGCACACTAGACGGGCACAGTGGAGAATCCTTTATGAAAATTGATTGAGGAATTCAAAAGCATGCCTCATCATTCATTATATTTTAAATTTCTATTCAAAAAATAAAAAATTCTTATTTTTTTAATTAACCTATAATTGTGCTACTCATAAATAAAATATTCCTAATAGAATAGCAAGAGACTTTACCAGTAAGTTGATACTAGTTAGTAGAGTTAGTAGAATACCTAAAAACATTTTAATCAAATATTTATACTTAAATAATAGAATTTAGGAATAGGACTAGACCTTTCTACTTTTAATTAAAAACAAAATTTTATGAAGTCAACTAAAATTATTTTTAACGTTATAGAGTCTATACTATAAAAATTATACCAGAAATATTTAATCAAATAATATTACTTACAAAATAAACATAAATATTTCAATATTTTCAAAGAAACTGTATTTTATAATTATTTTTCTTTCTCGTGAAAATAACGCTCAACTTTCAATTTTTTTAGCCATTTTAAAGACCGTCTAGAGCCTAGACACTTTATTTTAAATTTATTGGAGGAATCGATATCAAATATTTTATGCTTGCCGCAGAGATGCCCCCAAGCTGCACCACTGTGCCTTGGGGCATGCAATGGGTGCAATGGCGGCATAATTTATGATTTCATTAAAGCAGCAAATTTAATCGAACTAAGTTGGAAATCAAAACGATCGTCAGCTCCGCTTCCCAGGCCCAGGACCAGGCCCAAGCTTGGCCCATCCCCGATGCCACGGCTATATACCCATCATCATGCCGAGACCCGATCCGATCCGGCCAATTTATCGTCTATCGACTATCGACTGACCGCGTAAGTGGCACAATCGTGAGCACTGTGGACGCTTTTCGATTGAGCAATGATTTGGTTATTGGGGGTGGGAGAGGTCCGTTATGGGATCTGGGGATTACCCAAGGGGGCGGAAGCCAAGTTCTATGAACTCCTCAAGTCGACGCTGCTAAAGTAAGTTGGTAACTTTTTCTCTTCTAGCCACTGCCCGATCGAAAATAACAACTTATGTATAGTTGTTCGGAAAAAAATTGTTAAGACCGATTGCAGTTTGCCATAAAATAAGTAAATCGCCGCCCAACTCACGTTCCAATGGTAAAGAGGGAGGTAAATAAAAATAAAATGAAATTGAAAAGTTGCAAAAAAAATTGGGGAAAAAAAACGTCGAGGGGCCAGGCAATGCTACCCAATAGATGGAATGGGGATGGGGACTATGTATTGCAGAAATCGACTCACGGATTTTGTGTTACACTTTTGTTGTTAGCAAGTAGCGAATGGGACTCGGCTCTCCACTCGTCTCCCATTGGATCTCCGGATCCCCGGACCCGTGGGCACGGAGATGGAGATGGAACCGAGTATCGTGCGGTTTTAGCGAAATATTTTCGTTGTTTGACGACAGCTATACACTGGAAAAAGAGATTTATGGCTAATATATGAGGGTTTTTAGAGATATAATTTATCGTACTTAACAATAGTTAATAATACGTACTATTTACTTCAAGGTATGGTATAAATGGTTTATAACCAAATGAGATTATAAGTATAGTTCATAATCGAGCACTTTTAGCTTTAATTTAACCGATTTTCATACAACTTTTTATTGAAAATGACTTTGTAAATATTTGTCTCTGTGTATCTGGAGCAACCACGGCGATGATGGCGTCCATGTTGGCCTGGCTCACTCCACCTACCTACCACAAAGTGGCCAGCAACAACAATAGCAACAAAAAATAGCAACTACAGGCAAACAACAATCAATAGACAAACGTTTGGCTTGTTTTGTGTTTTTGTGTTGCATTGTAAATCAAACGGAACTGAGCAAAACAAGCGAAACGGTATTGTTTTCCAATTGGCAGGGCAGGCCAGGGAGGAGCTCTCAGCTCCCAGCATCCAGCACCCAGCACCCAGGCCCCAGCTCCCAATTCCCAATTTTCAGTCTCCCCGTGATCAAGCAGATGGCCCCAAAGCTTTAGTTCAAGTTGCCACTGAAGACGCTGACAAGAGGACCACAGTACACTCTGGCTATGGCGAATGCCCGGCACTCCCGCCCCCTTTCGGACTCGACTAACCCCGCTGACCCTTATAACTTGGCTAAAAATCAAATCTGTACCTCAACTTGGGCGATGCTCACATCACGCCCGTCTGCTGATGTTTCCTCAATTAACCTTTTTATTTTGCTGACTTGGTTACGTTTCTGTTTTTGCCATTTTTTTTGTATCTTTTATTTTATTTTTTTGTGGCGGTTGTCTGGGCGTATGCGAATTGTCGCCATTACATGCACTCGCTTTGTTGTTGTTTTTACCGGGGAAATTGCAAACAACCAACTCAACGAAAAAAAAACCAAAAAAAGTTCCAATGACCAATTTTAAAGAGAGCGACAAGGGAATGGTAAATTGTTGGCCAAAAAGAGCAGTGGAATTTATGTAGCCAAATGTTAAAGAAAGTTGTTGCCAAAATCAAGCATACGCCGGGTGGTGCAGGTGTGGGAACAGTTTAAGAAGACAGAAAATGAGGAAAATTAGAAAATATTTAATTACTTTAATTGGATACATTATTTGACTTTAAACTATTTCTAAAATTTTACTAAAATGGCAAACAAATTAGCAATAAAAATTGTTTAATTTAAAAATAATCTTTAAAAATACGAGAGGCAAAAAGAATTTCAATAGTTATCTATGTTTGGTGATAATATCCTGGTAGTAAGGAAATATATTGTGAGTGAAATATTAATACCCGATACTCGAGCTACAAGGCAACCTTAAATATCCTTTCAAATCCCCTTAAAGCCCACTGTATTCAAGTGGCAATAGGTTGGTAAATAGATACTCCTATGAGGCATCTAATTAAAGACATGGCTCCACCTTAGAGGAAGCTTTTTTGGTTTTTTCAGCTTGCCACACACCGCGTTGCAAGGAGGGTTCACTGCTACTGGTATTTGGGCAGCAAAAAGGCGTTGCAAGTTGGGTTAAGTGAGGTTATGTTATTTGTCAATTTGTCTTGCCTTAACTAGAAAATGCTGCTGCTGCTGTTGCTGTTGCTGTTTCTTCTCCTGCCATTGCTGTCCCACTGAAAAGAAACAAGGTTATTAGGGTTAAGCCAAAAGTTTCCACCAACAAAGCCAGACTTGAGAAAAATAGAAATAAATAAAAACCCACTGACTATACACTCCTCTCGGAATATCGCATAACAATGTGAAAACATTTGCCAAACACTGCCATAATTTTCAATCACATTAAATATGCATTTGGCTGAGAGAAATCCCAGGTCCGAAATCAAAATGGAAATCAAATGAAATCAAATCGAAACGAGCGAAAAAACATGTAGCACTTGTCAGCGCAGCCGCAGACAATAAAATCATGGGACAAGCGACAATTTTTTGGAACTGTAATAAACATCAATAAAAAATCGTTGTCTCTGTCGCTGTCACTGGTTTCCCAAAAGCATTTCGAGATCTCCGAGATTTTGATTTCCGATATCGGATGGGAGATCTGCTCGTCCCCATTGTGTTTTCGGTCTTTTGACAAAATTTTTATTAATTTAACAATAAAATGTTTATGCAAATCTTTGTGACTTTTTGCTCGAATTATAATCAAAAGGCAATTTTAATGAATACCAATACCAACAAGGCAACGAGGCTAAATTATGGCACTGGCCGAACGGCGAACAAGCGGCTAATGAAATTATAAAACGAATGTCCCTCATTATTGGACACTAAACGCCATTAGGAATTCAAATTTTCACAAGACTAGAATCTGCCATTCAAATATTTAATTGATATTTGGCGGTTTGCCGGCTTCGGCTTCAGCTTCGGCGTTGGCTTTGGTGGGGCCGTGGGGTCAAATTTATGAGACAGTTGAAATTTGAAAACAAGCAACAAATGTCAGAAAATGGCGTTGGCCAAGTGGGTCGTCAATTATGCCAAAACTAGTTGGCGAATGGAGCGCACAAGATCGATTCGGAATGCGCTTCTCATTATCAGTTGGGTTCGAGCCACTCATTGGGTTTGGGCCAAATAAACTTGCCCATTTAACGGCAGTTTGATGGCCAGAGCTCCCCGACAAACTGTCACAATGCCCAGCGGGAAGTCACTCCAGTCGCACTGCCTCAAAGACCCAGCCTCAATATATTTGCATAAATGTATTTTAATTTGAATATATGTGACATCTAAGCCGCTCCGCACAGATTTGAACCGTTTTGAGCGCGACTCGAATAATTCACACCTCATTCTGACGCTCAGCTCAGCGGGCGGTGGGTGGTAGTGGCCACGCCCCCGCCGGCCCCCCTTAGCGCACACTCTCAAATATCAAACGACAGAGAATTTCTCACGGTGATGGCCGAACAAATTTTCAATGCAAAATAATTCAAACCGGCCGGCAGACTGGCCAGCAACGACAAAAAACAAGAAAGGCAAGTCGAAAATTATTGGTAACAAATAATTTTTGGCGCTTTCTTTATGGCAAATTAGCCGCGGCAATAAAATGCCAAAAACATGTGTCTGTATGGGCAGAGGCATATTATATATAGTATGTGTGTAATAAATAAAAATCCAGAGTGCCATGCAAATGGCACAACAGGCGTAGTATGAAGGCTGTCCTCCACACACAGTCCCTCTCACTCTACCTCCAATTTGCTATCTCTGTCTGGACTTATACACATAAAGAAAAGGGAGTTAAATTGGTTATTCCAATGATTTACTTTACCTCCTTCACTCTTCAGTTGCAGAAGAATAAAAAATAAAATATTTAATAGAGGAACTGAATACGATAATATATAACATGTTCTTAATCTGTAAGACTTTTCCTTTTTAAATATTGAAATTAACTATAACTTTTTCTCACTGCACCGAACTCTGGCACTATCGGCTCGTTCAGGCTGACCGAACTGGCTAGATAGTCTGGAAAATCGTTGTTATTATTTATTGCCGCCGATATTTTTATGTTTTTGCCGAAGTCGTGACTTGGCCAGGTCGCCAGCCGCCAGCTCTTGGCCAAACTGGCAGCAGCCAGAAGGTGTGTTGTTGGCCACCGGACAGAAGTGGGCCCGAAGGAAATGCCAGAGGGGCAGCGGGTTAAGAGCCGCCAACGACCAAGAAACTGACCAAATGATGGACACACGAAAGAGTGGGGTTCTTGGAAAGTTTTTGAAGCGTTAACCATCAAAGCATTTGCATCGATTCCCCAAACACACACACGCTCAAGAGTGTATATGCACCGGAAGTGGACATTTCAGCTGCTGTTTAATATGCCCCACACACACACACTCTCTCACATGCACCAGAGAAGCCTCTTGTTAGCCAAGTTAGATCAGCAACAGGCCGTAAATGTTTCGGTTTAATTTGTACCTATATAAAGGTTTTATATTTCATCGCTGATCCATTGCAAGCCGATACGACTCCCACACAAACATCAAAGCTCATAAACATGCACGGGCACACGTCGTGGGACATGACATAGGTGGGGATTAGAGGAGGGCTAAGGGGCTCTGAAAGTGACTAAGACATCCATCCCAGTTGAATTACGCGTTCGATTTAATCAGGCAGAAAGAGATCAATGTCGACTAGTTTACACTCTAAAGATAGTTTTTAAAATTAAATAAGATTGAATGATAATTATCATTAATAAAAAAAACGTTTAAGATATTGCCTTAGTGCCAAAGATATATCAGATTTTTAATCATTTTTTAAACTCTCATTACCTAATATTTACATTATATTATTTATCATGTTGTCAATGAAACAGAGTGCATTTCTACTTTACTACACACTCCACTTACTACACTCACCAAAGTATTTTAAAAGTTTTAAAATTAAACCATAATCCATATTTGTATTTATATATTTTAATAAATTTTATTTACTGTACATTGATTTATTATTTTATGATCATTTGAATAAGTAATTGTGGTGAGTTACAAAATATCATATCCTTTAGCCTATGCCTCTAACAATGTAACATGTTTGTAATTCTTACTAAGTTTTTCAACTTATTTGATTTTCAAAATATCGAAATAGTTGAATAAATCGCCCCATCTATATAAAGACAACAAAAACACGCATTTCGATGTCACAGCGATAGGAGCCACCAGCAAGAAGCACTGCAAATAAGAGACCAAACACGTTGTGCGATCAGCGTTCGATGACTTCGATTTGCTGGACACGATCGAGACAAAGTCGCTTACTTTCGCTTGGTCATGAATATTAAAGACATTAAGTAGGAACAATAAGGAACAAGCCAGGAACAGGGACAAACTAAGAATCGAATTCGGATTCAGAACCGAGACCTCTCGATGGGGGGATATGTGTTTCCTGCACCCTGCACTTGATGCTCTATGGCTTTATGGGGGAACTGAACTTTTTTTTCTCGATTTTTGGTTAACTTGTGAAAATGTCCGATCATGTCAAAAGCGTCAACAATGCGAAAAGGGGGGCCGGCCGGGTGGCAGGGCGGGGAAAAAAGGATTTCGTGTCGTTTTGTCATCGCATGTTCGCCTGCCGTCCTCCCCGGCAAATGAAAACGTGAGCCGGAGTCATTGTGGTCTGCTCTCGGCCTGGCTGCTTATAAATATGCATTTCTCGATGTTTTCCTTTTATTTAACTTTTTTGTCTGTTTTATATGGCTGCCATATAATTTAGCTAAAGCGAAAACCAATAAACAATGGCTCCGATCCGCAGCCATCCGATCCGAAGCCAAGTGGAGGCAACTGAAGTTGCAATTTTGCTGTCATCGGAACGCCAAACGAAGACGCGCCAGATGCCATCAAATACTTCAGACCCCGGGACTTCAGACCTGCGGCGTTACATCAGGCGCAGATGGAAGCCTGAAGCTGGGCGATCGTTTTTGATTTGAACTTTCATCGGCCCGATGACCACTCGAGAAAGAGCATCAAGTGCTTGAAGCTCCCTCTTGGGAGTGGGAATCGATTTGGTTGGCAAATATACAGTACAAGAAAAAATATATAAGTTATATGGATATAATTATTTTGAAAGTTAATAATAACAATTCTAATAAACATATTACCATGTATATTTAACCTTAGAACCTATTATCTTCTAAAAATGAAATCATTGATTATAATAATGAGGTTTTAGAAGTGTTTTTCAAAGTTACAAGTCTCTAATTAAACATAATCGAATAGTAATAGGTCAAAATAAGACCTTTATTTGAACCTTTATGGAAACTATATAAGCAACTCAAGTAACTAAAGATTTCCCTCAGTGTTACCTTATTTATGGGATGGGCATCTTCTCGCAGCGCTTTCCTTTCTTGTCGAATGCTACATTTAAATCGTCATAATTCAAATTGCTGTTAACGTTTTACATAAGTACACCTATCTGGTACGGGCAGCGATCCCAATCATTAGGCAAAGAAACGCTTTTGATTTTGCCTGATTATTAATGATTTCCGTTCGATTTATCACACGATCGATGGTCGTATAGTGCAAGGTCATCAAAGGAACGTGTTGATTACCAGCACCCCGTAATAACAACAATAAATTAATAGGCTGCGGGGCAGAAAAGGGCCAGGTGATGGCTAGGCAACCCGCTGCTCCTCAGAGCCCATTTCTTTTTGATGGATTGCGGCCCAGACTGAATGTGTACTCGTATATATCCCCCACAACCAATCTGTTTCTCGTGTACAATGAAATTTGTTTGCTAACAATGTGCGCCAGCCAGAAACGAAACATTTCGTTTATTCACAACAATTTCGGGGCGTTAAATTAAGCAGCATTTTTATGATGATTCATTGCGATTTAATTCCCAATTTTAATGCTTTAAATGAACTTATAATTTAGGATCAGCCTCGCTCTAATATCCATCCATTTATCCGGCTCGGATTCCTCCGCTTTCCTGCCTGCCGAATTTATTTACAATTTATATGTTCCAATTTGGTTACAATGCCACTGAGATCCGACCGGGGCTGCAAATATGTAATCCAACACTAATTGGGAGCTCATGAGGCGTCTGCGTCTTCTAATGGCGAACGAATGTTGCAAATGCCGCAGACAATGCCTGGCTAAAAATGAAACTCGTTAAATATTTATGAGGAGCACGAGCATCGCCGGAGCAAGAGCCGGAGCCCGACCCGATCCGGCCAGATGTGTAGGCCATAATTGTGCACAGATTTTGATTTGGCGTTGGAGCCGCTGAAGCCGTTGATGCCGTCGAAGCCGAAGCTGGCCAAGAGCCCAACCCCAGCTGCTGTTGCTACCAGCTTCTAGCTTCCAGTTGCAGTAGTTGCACTAGCAGATGCAGTTGCAGTTGCAGTTGAAGTTTCAGCCCTGACTCGGCTTGCCTTGCCCATGGCCATAATATGCACTCGGTCCGGCTCGCACATAGCTGTAAATAAAAAAAAGAAAAGTTTAGAAAGTTACGACTTTAAGATACTTCCTCTGAAAAAAAAAAACTATTTCTGACAGTTTAAAAACTATAGAGTATGCTTATTAGTTCGTTTGGCATTTAAAGAAGACTTTTTTTAATAACTTTAATTAAAAGTCCTTTTGAAATATATTCATTTTTTTCTAAGTAGCCTATTTTATTCCCTTGGTACTTATATTTGGATACGAATTAAAATAGAATAGAACCTTTAACATGTATATTTTTTATTAAAATTAAAATAATTTATAAAAAACATCACACAAAGGCAGCCTTTTTAAGACTCCCCCACTAAGTATTTGGCATACCCCCCTAATACTGGGTATTAAAAATAAGTGAAGCCAGCCCAGCCCGGCCAAAAGCAAAGTGGCGGTGGCCCATAGCTCTCGGCCATGCACGAAGCTGCAACACTTCAGCATCAGGCAGCATCAGAGGCTTAGCCCGAGGTTCACTCGCGTCGCGGGACAGAGCAGGACCACGGTCCGAGGTGGACCCGCACACAACCTGTTTCGTGGGAACATTACCTAGTCTGGCACTGGCTCTGGCAGTGGCTCTGGCTCAAATGCTGTTGGCCACATTGCCGACTCGGGCTTAGCTGAGCTGACCATTGGGCCTCCGACTGGGAGTCAGAATCGTATCTGGAGTTGGAGCTGCAGTTTCAGTTGGATTCAGAGGCCGATGCTGATGGTGATGCTGAAGCTGATGCTGAAACTGACTGACGGACTGGCCAACTGACGGACAGACAGGCGGACAGGCGGACAGACGGACAGACAAACTGACGGACTTCCCTGTGTTGGTGTTGTTGGCCGCTCATAAATGGAACCTGTTAAATGAATGAAATAAAGTGTTATTTGCTCGACTCACAAATGTTTCTTGGGAGCCTCTTTGGGGTCTTTGGATTATGAGGTACAGAATGTGGATGACAACGTGAAATGCTTAGGAAATTATTTCAAGATGAATAAAAATTGCGGAGAAGACCTGAAGTGATATAGCTATAATTATAACTTGATTTTCAATATTAATCAATGTTTATATTAGTTATTAGTTAAATTTTCTAGATTTGAATTTAGTTTTATCATTCTTGCATTAACCTAAAGATTTGTAAAAGTAATCTAAAAAACCTTTATAATATGATTACCCAATAATAATATAACTTCACAATAAACATTAATTTTTTATTAAAAAAATTCTAAAGAAAAATAATTTCAATTTTAAAGCCAATCTAAGCACCACTCACCACTCACAAACCTATTCTTACTGGGTTTAAAAAATATTAAAATTTAGTTATTTTTTTAAAATAAATATGGATATATTATATCACGATTCCATCTCTAAAATAAACATGCCAAGGAACATTTTTATAACCCATGTGTGTGTTTGCCTTGCTCTGGTTCTTGGACTTTGGGAGCTTTATGTTTTCTCGAAGACCCAAGCGGGATCCGTAAGAAGTTTAATTTGATTCTTTTTTTTTTATTTTTGTTGTAGGTACTCCTGCCAGGTCTTCTTCCCGAGACTGGCTTTGGAGCCCAGCCCTGCCCCGTGAGTGTGAGTGACTTGTACATTTTTTGGTTGGTTACTGCCGCGTTTTTTGTTATTGTTTGTGTTTACCTACAGTAGTTGTGGCCTGCATGTTTTTTTGTTACCTTTCGAGTTGGTCCTCAAGTGGATTTTTATTTTTAACTTAATTTCTTGCCGGCCAAGATTCCTCGCTGCCCTCCACTCGCCAAAAAAAAATGTGCTCCGGCGTATGTGTAATTCATATTTCAGTGTACACGAGCCCCGTACACACATAATTCGCAGCTTTTGGGCCAAGCCATATAATTTGTGGCAAAAGCGGTAACAACAACGGCCAAAAGAGCAGCAAATTGTGCCCATGTTGATCCCCTCGGAGACGCATTATGTGTATATATTGTACATTTATCCAACAACACCGTGGTACAAATGTGCGGGCTTTACATCATTTAGAGTCGCTCCGCAGACGTTTATTATTTCGCGAGATTTACATTTTATTGTATATGTTTTAATTTAAATTTATAACTTGTTGCTCTTGTTGCCCATATGGCTCTCCGCCGCCATCCTCTGGCCCTCGGATGCCGTGGACCGCCGTTAAATGTAGCCTTAATTCGACAATTTAATTTGGGTTTATGCCGCCTTAATAAGGGGAACCATAATCTCGAGGCTCACCAGTAAAGGGCGCATTTTGTTTGACTTATGTGAAATGAGGAAGCTCGGCTTTAAGGGGGCGTGGCCCGATGGCTTTAGCTCTGCAATTTTCAAGATTTTTCCCCATTTTTGTTTTTGTTCGGCTTTTTGCTGAGAGCATTTGCATTTGATTGGAAGTTAATTCCGGTTTTTTCGACTCCGAAATTCGGGTCAAAGATATTGAATTTTGGATTAAAAAAAACTAATGAGAGTCATCGAGGAAGAAAGCTCTTTTTTATATCTTAAGAGTTAAGTGCTTTCAGCAATGCATTTTTAACTGATATTGCTTCCGGCAGTTACATTTTGATGAAACAATTTTGGATTTTTTAGAAGCCCTATAGAAATATATGCTTCAAAAGTCTACAAATCTCTAATCCATGAATAAAGTAATTTTACAATTTTCACGCCTTCTAATCGATTCAAGAATAGTTTATTCTAAATCCATAATTAATATATAAGAATCCAGAGCGAACGGATTGTGAGATTTAAATATCCCTTCGATTCGGTTCGAGACAAAGGGTCTAAAGGGCGCCAAACATATTAGTTCCACTTGGGGGCCAGACAAGGCTATAATACAAATATGCCTCTAACATTTCCTAGCCAACTAAGATGTTAGATGATGAGTAATGTCGGGCCGTTTACATTTCGTTCCCATGAAGAAAAATATTTAATTTGATTGCGGTTTTTATGTCTTCATTAGCAAAATGCTACGAAGGCAATAAATTAGAGATTTTGGCTCGGAGGCCCGATGGAGAGAGAGGGTTGGGCCAAGAGACTGTTTTGGGTTACCGCTTGGATTTTGGTCTTGTATTTCCTATAATTTCTAGTGTGTTTGACTCTGTAATGCGGCCCATGTGGACTAGCCGGCCCATGAAGATTAACGCTTGATTAATGAACTCGATTATTCATAATTTGTTGTTGCCAGCGGCTCCTTACAAATAATTGAAACATTTTGCGGCTGCGCAGCGCACATTCAATGCTAATGCAACTTCGATTTCAAGATCATTAAGCGCTACATGGACATGTACATGCGCTTCCTTTGGATGCCATTATTGATGATGAAACAAAAAGAAGAAATAAATAAATAAGAAGCGAATGAAAAAAATGCACACACAGTCCGAGGGGCACGCACCTGTGTGCGTGTTAGCTGCACGTTTGAGGTACGCAACTCGTCAATCAGTTGACCATGTGCAACCGGTTTGTGCTCCACTTCCAGTTAACTCTTCCCTCGATTGATTCCATAGACGGGATACTCTCGTCCAAGGGCTAGATCAGCTAGGATAGGTTCTTGGATTCTGCGGAGGGAAACTGATGGAGAAGATTAAGGTTCTGGCTTTGGAGAATTATTTTCATGGAAAACTATCTGAACAACCTGTATAAAACTTATAAAAATTAAAAATATGACTTTAAAAACTATTTGGTATTTATAAGAATTATATTGGCCTAATATTTTTTAGGTCTCCTATTTAATTCCCAATTTAAATTGGAAATGGGAATCTTTTTTAAAGTTAAAGTTAAAGTACTTCTGTTTCAAAAATGCTTTTATTAAAAAAATTATCACTAAAATAAAACTGAAACTAGAGCCACTTTAAGAACCTTTAAATCCCGAAAGCATATTCAAAATTCTTCTGATGGGAATTAGCCGATCTGGCGTGTGCACTTTTTCTTTCATGTCTAGTTTTTATATTTATTTTTTACTTTATCATCTAAGCATGTGTTGATTTTTCCCGGGCAGAGCGGCAGCGCTTTTCCAACTGTCAACGGCGCACAGCCGTCGCCTCGAATGATTTGCAGATTCTGTTTGACAGTTGGTCCGGTTTTTCATTAATGAACATGAGCCCCAGCGGACTGGCCAGAGCGGAGGGGCTGCGACTAGAAGAGGAACACACGCACTGCATCCATCGGTGGCTGGGTTTGTTTTGATTTATGGCCGGGAAGGAATCGGTTCTGGGCGGGAGCATAAAGGGGTTGGATGCAGCCAATGGAGCGATGAATATTTTTTGTCAGGGCTCTGGGACGGTTCAGCTCGGCTCGGTTCGATTCGGTTCTGTTTCATTTCGCTTCGGTTTCGGTTTTGGGGTCCCAGCGATGCTCCCCCAGCAGCCCTAATGAAGATAATTTATTATGCGATGCCGTTTAATTAAAATCAGATAACCAAGAACCAGCGATCGCTGTCTGGTCAGATCTGCTCAACCTCAACTCAACTCACCTCGACTCAGCTCCTTCAAAGTGCATACGAAGTTTCGACATTCCCAGACTGGGAAGTGGAAGTAGACCCCTTGCTTGAAATAAGCTGATATGGTACAGTTTAAACTCCATAAGATGAACTATTAGAACTTACAAATTTATTTTACAAGAGCGTGGGAAACTTACTTATATTTAATAAGCTATCTATATTATATTTATTCTATGGTGGCTATTCCTTAGTGATTAAAAAAAACATGCCATCTGAACTACCATTTTTAATTATAGAAGCTTGACTGTGCTTAATTTCCCAGTCACAGGGCCAGACGGAAAGATTTCGCGTTAAGTTCAACAACTCTCAAGCGGCAACAAAGTTGTTGCGGTCAACGTGGTTGTCGTAGTGGTTGTCGTTGAAATCATCGAAATGGTCGAACGTCGCCGGTGGCAGCTGCCGAACTGCTGGGGTCCCCGGAATCATGATTGGTATTGGTTCTTTTTCAGGATCTTGTTTGGGGCATCTCGGTGCTTTGTTGATTTTGACTTTGACTTTTAATGCGCCATTACTTTTGTGGGTCCAGGCAGGCCGCGGCCTTCCCTTCGGCTTATCACCAAGATCAGGCCGAGTTTCACTTTTTTTAACCCTCAGTATTCCTTAGGCCTTGTCTTAGTCATCGCTGTCGTTGCATTTGATATTCAAATTATCGGTATTAAGGAGGGGATTTCTGTTAAACGTCAAAGGAATAACTTTTAATTTGATTTAATTATAAATGTATTTGTTGTTCTGTCCATAAATTAAGTTCAATTTAATAGGAATAAAAGATAAGAATAGTAAGAAAATAGTTTAAAAATTGTAGGTCTCTTTAAAGAATAAAAAATATCTTATTGATACTTCTAAAAAATATGATACCCATAAGAAAAATCCATTCATACCATATTTTATTGGCTTTATGCACGATTATATATTGAAGTATGATAAATTCAAAGTCTTCTTTATACATATCCAATTTAAAACACTCATATATTTTAAATTTAATCTTAAATTCAAAAGTAATCTAACTCTATTTTAAATATTCCCAGGTAACTGAAAATTAGTCATTAACCAAATTGATACTTTTTTTTAAGGTATTAATTAAAATCCAACCACAAGGTAAATCTGTGGCGCCCCTTTTTGGCACTTTCTTGGCGGTTTTTTGCGGTCTGGGGTTTGTGGTTTCTCGATTTCCGCCAAAGTGGGCGGAGCACACATCTAAGTCTAACAAGTTTTTAAGAGACTACTCGGCTTCGAAAGCCAAGAGATCGCCTATTTAAGAGCACACGGGAAGAGAAAAATCAACAGAGACTTTGTTAAATAAAAGCCAACCGGTAGAAGAGCTCACATCTCTTGGGAGGCCGAAAAGTGCGCGTAATTAAAGCTGGCTTTGAATCCAGCCCGCAAATCAATCAGTTGGGCAGGTGCAACCATGGTTTGAGAGCAACTGGACAACAAGCAAGTTTCCTTATGTGTTGCCTTGTGTGTTATGCTCCATGTTGTGCACTATGTTGTGCGCTATGTTGTGCTGTCATAAATCAAGGCAAAGAGTGTGAAATTTTTTCGCCATCTGGCCCGACTTGGCCCGGCCAAGCTTCATTAATATTTGCTAGCCGTGTTCAATGTGTGACGGTTAGTCGGCATTTTTAACCATTTATGACTTAATTTCAATTATACGAATTTGGCCAAAAATATTTGTTGACACTTTGCAGGCAATTAAAATGGCAACACGTGCAAGCTGCCAACACCAGTATCAAATATTTTTGTTGCTGGGAAATGGTTCAAGAGTTAAAGTTCGATGGCCAAGCTTAATAATGATTTGAGAAAAACTAAAAGGCTTGGAGGTTATTTCATTAACAATATTATTATTATTATTTTAACTATTATATACACCTTCACCAAGATTAAAAATAAATTCATGGAAACATAGTCATTGTATTGGATCAGAGTCTTATCATTCAAAACATTATAAAAGAATGAAATTTTTCAATATTTTGTAAATCAGAATATGTTCTAATGGTGCTGAATGTTATAAATAATATAAATCGTATATGTTACCTATATCTTTAGAGATTCTAGGTTCTTCATTTGGCATAATTGGCCTACCGTGATGCTTGAAATTCAAAAGACTTAGGACACAAACTTTTAAAAACTTAAAAACATAGGACACGTCATATTTTCAGGATCTAAGTTTTAAAAATTTTAATATACGTTATTCAAAGAATAAATATACACACAAATATATTAACACGGACAAATTGTAAATATTTTTTTGACAGAATAAGTACCAATGGTAATTATACAACAATTATTATGTTCGACATTCAATAACCTATGTATATAATTCAACAATCAAATTCAAAACATTGTCATTTTATCAGGATCACAGTCTTAAAATTTATGTATTTAAAAAAAAATTATAACAGTAACAAAAAAATATTGTAAATATTTTTTATAACAGATTAAGAGTAAGTTTTTTTATTACTATTATAAATTTAATACAGCCGATTCTATAATCGACCCGCCGCAATGCTTGAAAATCGAATGACTTAGGACACAAACTTTTCAAATACATAAAACAAAATAGTTTTCAAATTGTAAAAGTATTGGTCCATATTATACAAAATTATTACTTATAGCCAAGCCCCAAATAATTAAAATCTGCCCTCCCACTATATGAAACTCAGATTCATTAATTATGTACTAGAATCTATATCATGGCTAATAACCATAATTAACTGGATATATCAGGTAGTACGCCACAGCCACTTGACATACATTTATTGCTGTTCTTGTGCCCAATCTGTCGGATGCCGCACCTTGCGGAGTATCGTGGATCCCAGAGCAAGGTGCAAACCTGGCAACAAGACGGGCGGGCAGGTCGAACAACGCCCCAAGAAGCCCTCGACCCGAGAGCCGGTGGCATCGATTTTAGAAAGTTCGCCGAGCATTAAAACGGTAAAGCCGCTGGCTCAGACGAAGCCTTTTCCTTTTGGCCACCGCGACAGGAGCGGAAAAGCAAAATCCAAACCCGAAATCCGAAGCCTATATATAACTCGATGGTTGCGGAGGCAACCGCATAAATTTCATTGCAGACATTTGGCCTTTTATTAATTGTTTGACGGCGCCCGTGCCCATGAAGCGGGACATCACCCCTCCCACCCACCTGCCGCCTTCCGTCAGTCGCCTCACCTGGAAAGAATCCAAGCGGCAGCACCAGCAGCGGCACCATCAGCAGCATCGGGAGCAGCAACTGCATTTTCCTCTCTCAGGCCGCGCTCTGGGCGTGATGAGAAATTTAATATTGGCAAACGGATAAAACCGCCAGATAATTATACATTTTGAGTGGCCAAAGCTGCAGTCGGAGTCCGAGGAGACTTTGTGCAGGCAGCAGTTTTGGCTTTAGCTTCGGACTCGGATCGGGCTCTGCCGTTCATGCGCCTCATGATAGTATAAGATTTCATTTCATTAAAGTGCATCACGACGGACGCCGGACGACGGACGGCAGGCGGAATCAATGAGCAGCGGCAGCATAGTTTCCCCTGGCCCTCCCAGCGCCGAACCTCCTCCTCGTGCCCACTATCGCCAATCCAATCCCATTCCCTGCTAGGCAGCTACCAGGCACAGGCACTTGAAAAAATATATTTCAAGAATTTATTATTTTCTTAAACCAATTTCTGCAAAATATCAAAATTAATCACACTCTTCTGGTATAAATATATTTAACCATTATGTCCCTCATATTTTTCTTACAGTGCACGTACCTTGCTTACTTTTCTTCTTATTGGCAGATTACGACGGCGGGGTGGCCGGTACAGACCTGGGCAACTTATAATCAAATCCGATAAAAAATTTCATTATTGCTCCACAGCAGCAGCAGCAGCAGCGGCAGCATTGGCGGCAGCAACCTCAGTCGCCGCACCAGCAACAACAAAAAGAAAAACCATAACTGTTTTACAGGTAATTTCGTTGTTGTTGTTATGATTGTTGCTGGCTGCACTTAATTTTCGCATGCGCACTGAAAACCGAACCGAGCTCAGCTCTTGATCGCGATTTCTTGATCTTCCGTCTTCCCATCCCAAGCCACCCAGTTCCTCCTCCTGCCTCAATACCATCCTCCTCCTAGGCCCCTTGACGGGGCTAACTTTTCGCTCCCGTTCGTGTACAGACGCCATTTTGTCGGAGTCCGAGTCGGAGTTCTCAGAGCGATAGCCACCAGTGGAGGTCAGTTGGGTGCGCAGGAATAGAAAGAAGCCAGAGCTTTGATTTGAAATGGCAATCTCTGGCCTATCGCCGCCGTTGCTACGGCAGCACATAAATTGGGACGTGATTATGAAATAATTGCAATTCTGTACTTTGGACTTGTGCAATTGGCCAAAAGGTAAAATCAAAGGTAAAGGAACAGAGAAAAAAATATTTCATAATTTCTATTAGAAAAGTAAAAATATTGAACCAGAATACTTAAAAACTTTAAAAATATAAGTAATCATTTAATAGAAATGAAAACAAACAAGAGAAAAAATTCTTGTAAAATATTAAGTACAATTTTTTCTTGTGCCAACGCAATCAGTTGACTCTGCCAGCTTGGATTCCGCACCTTGGGGAGCAAAAACGACCACTTCAAACGGGAGCAGGTGACAGGCGACCGATGCGTTGAGGAAGCTGCCGCAGCATTAGAAACCTCAGAAAATCAGCAGCCATAAGTCTCAGCCGCCACGAAACTGTCGCCAGACAAATCAAACCAATTCGCTGTGGGACACCCAGTAGCCATTAAATTAACGCATAAGAAAACCGCTTTCATTCATTAAAAGTGCGGTTCCTCAATCAACTTTTATACCTTATCTCAGGAAATTACAAAATCAAATAATCCAATAAAAAAATCATTTTCCTCATAACTTAATTTAGGAACACTGAACTGGGTTACCCCTTTTAAGATTCTTCTTATCGGATTTATTCATCTAACTAGCACTATCTTTCCCAGCAACTACAACTTAATCTTGTCTCTAGTTTTTTTTTCTTCATTTCTAGTTTTTCAGATGAATTTAAAGAAACAAATGTCTCACCTTTCGATAGAACTAATTTCCATTACTTAGTGGCTTTCAATAAAATACACACTTGTCCCTCTACTTGAAGACCCACTGCTCTCCTGACAAATCCCTCTTGTCGACATTACACCTGATTGGGACGCAACTCCCCCAAGTCATTTGCATCCAGTATCCCCCTGGGGCCACAGGAACTACCTGTGGCTGGCTGGCTGGCTGGCCGAGCTCCGCCGCCAACATATGCAAATTAAATATAATTTCAACACTCGCATTTTTGTTGAATCTGCTGCCGACGACGGCTCCTCCGCCTTTTTTGTCCATAATTTACATAAGGTTAACACGCAAGCGAACAGCAGACAACAACAAAGAACCGGCCTTGATTATCAAATCCGAATCGAATGCACGCACATGCGAAGGATAAAAAAATAGTGAGGAGGAGGCAGCGAGGCTACTACGACAGGAAGGAGAGTAAGGGATTCGGGGCATGGGCAGGGACAGGGACTGGCACTGGGGTATCCGCCGAAAAGGAAGTCAAGTTTGAAAAGGCTGAAAGAAATTCTATTACAATGTTGAAATATTGCCAAATCATGGCTTTGAGGTAAATAAATTTCCACGCCGCCACTCGCCATGACCGCTGAACCTGGGGATGCGGGATGCAGCTGAGGCTGGAGTATGGATAGTGGCATGGCACTGGGAAAAAATTACTTTTAAAAACAAAATATTTAAAAAGAGAAAAAATATTAAACAAAGGAAGACATTGTCGAAACAATTTTCAAAGAAAAAGTCAAATTAAAAAACCCTACAATAATGTGAAAAATAAACAAAATGTTGTATACATTTTAAAGGCAATGGGACAAAACTATTGAAAGCCAATACTTTAAAATATTAAATTTTCCTATACCAACTCACTTGATTTAACTTATGAATTAAGAACTTTTATAGAAAATTTTGGGGTTTGGATACTTAAAGTCAAAAACTTAATCTTGTTTTCTAAGCTTTCAAAAAAATAAAATATTATTCATATTTAAAAATTGTCCAAAAATTGTATCAGTGCATTGGAGGACCAGGAGCGGGCATGGAAGCTAAAGTCCCTGGCCGTGTATAAATAAGTAACCTGATCCCAGCAACACGCTGCCTGACAGCGGGTCCCAAAAACGGCACACAGCTTCGACTTGGACGGGATGGAAATGGATGGAAAGGAATGGGATGGGATGGGACGCGATGGGATCCCATCGCATCTCCGCATCGGTATCACATCGGATCGGATTGGAGAAAAGCGGAACCCGTTTAGAGCTTCTGCTGCAGAAGCAGCAGCACCATCGCCTTGCGGCATTTTGATTTATAACCGATTTATGCACTTGGCTCGGTCGATGTGGGAGCCTTCCCCTTCATCTTGACTGGAATTCATGAGCGGACAGCTGGCTTCGGTTTATTACATATTACAAATAACACATATCGGTACGGTGAGCCTCGACAGGCGTGGAAATTTTGGTTCACTATTATGCGCTAGGCGCATTCACAATGTTCAACTTGGAAAGCATTCGAATACGTGTTAGCTAATACGAGTTAGTAAGGCAACATCTAATCGTCTTTTTGTTTATCACGGCTGTCGCGTTTCTGGGTGAATCAACAAACAGTATTTGGAGCTAGGCACTGGTGGCACAGTTTGGAGCCTTGTTGGCGAAGAACCACATCAGACCCATAAGGCAACTTGGCGGACTGTTGTTCACAGCTCCTTTTTGTATCATGCGTCGTGCCTCGTCCAGGGATAGGTCCACCACCTCAATGATCTCGTCCTCGACACCTCCGCCACTGGTGACTCTATCAGCGTCTGTCACTTCACAGTAGTACATGGCCTGTTTGGCGCCCGAGGAGCCAACACCAGATCTGCAAAAGAATAGAGGGAAGGGTTCATAAATTATAAATTATAATGGATTAAACCTAACCAAACTAGTATACATTTTAAATTAAATAATATAGCAGACAAAATCAAGAATGATTTCTTTTTAATATTACATATATTACACACTTTTTTTTTTGGACACACTCACCGGTAGACCATGACCTCTTCGATGCGTTCCACTGGCACATCGTAGCCACACTCCTCCACCACCTCCTCACGAGCAATCTCTATCCAGCTCTTTGACTTATCCACGATACCGGCGCAAAGTTCCAAGGTCACCCCTATGGAGGGTGGAAACGACTTCAGGTCCACATTATCGAAATTTCCCTGTGCACTGGTGATGACTCCGTGGTAGACTGCAGGCCGAAACTGACGCACCAACACCAGCTTCTGGCGCGTGGTATTGTACAGGATTATGGCGACGCTGTCGTGCACCTTGAGCAGATCCCAGTTCTTCTCCACCCCGTTCTGGACGTAGTAGAGCCGGAATGGCTTCACGTAGGGCGAATCCTCGGGCAGGGGACCCAGCCAGACCTTCGACACATTCTCCATGCTGCGATTTCTCTGTGGGGCAGTGGCATTAATCAGCTGATTGCGAAAGCTTCCCCGGCGATTGGGAACGAAACAGCTGACGATGGCGTTTATTGAGAAGCCCACAAGCTTTTTTGACATTTAAATCCCCGATAGAACTGGTAAGACTTTTTTAAAAAACAGAATTTGAAAAAAAATTTTAAATACCTGTTTTTAAACTTTATTTTTTAGGCTATAACACATATTGCACTAACTTTTTTACGATTCTGATTCAAATCAGAATGTTCTTTAATTATTTAATAGATAAAACACATTTTAAAAAATTAAAAAAATATTTAATACTATTTAATAAATAGGACCTAAGTATATGCAGAAGCTTTGTTGAGGAAGAACCACACGAGCGCTAGCAAAAAAGTAGGTCCACCATTAGTCGTGGCTCCCGTCTGAACCAATTTTGCCGCCTCACTTAGAGACAGCTCCACCACCTGAATGACTTCGTTTTCCACTCCGCCACCATTGGTAATCTTCTGTTCATCGCACACCTCGCAGTAATACATGGCCATCCTTCCGCTGGAGGTCCCAATACCCGATCTGTAGTAGAAAACGAGCTGTATGGAATCCGGGTGTACATCGTAGCCGCACTCCTCTAGAACTTCCTCTCTGGCTATTTCCACCAGGCTCATGTCCTTATCCACAGCCCCGCCACATAATTCCAAAGTGATTCCTATTTCCGGGGGAAACTTTTCCAGATCTGCCTCTCCTTTTGGTGCAGCGTCCTTGCCACTTGTATAAATTCCCTGATATACGGCACCCCTGAACTGGCGCACAACAATAAGTTTCTTACGAGTTATGTTAAATAGTACCACCATGACTCCATCTTTTGTCTTAATGAGATCCGTGTATTTTTCCTTTTCATTTTCAATGTATTTCAAGCGCACAGGTTTGACCCAAGGGGAGTCTCTTGGCATTGGTTCAAACCATATGCGCTCAATACAGCTAATTGGGTCAAATTTTTTTTGGTGATTCGAAGTTTTGAATCTGGGCAACAGCAATTTGGCACATGGTGAACCCCTAATAGACTTTCTCCATTTTTGAATAATTTGGAAGAGCCTGCGACGATACATTTGATTTGGAATGTGATTTGCATAAGTTTTAAAAGTGTTTGAATTTGATTTTAAACTTGACATTGGAATTCTATTTAACAAAAACAATAGAATTTCGATTTTAAAAATAATGAATTCCATTTTGAAAAAATTTGAAAAGGTACTGAAAATTGAAATTCAGTATTTCCTCTTTTTGGTATTTTGTATATCTGTAAATAGGTTATCTGGTCACATTGTTTCCACAGCTAAATTTCGGGACGGAAGTCGGTGCGTAGCTTATTTTCTTTCCAGTTAGATAATAGTCTAAAATATCCACAACATCTACTTGAAGCTGGACAACGAACGAGAAAGCCGCACCGGAAAGTAACCAAGAACGTCATGATGCTCCGATCCCGCCTCACACAGGCGGCCCAGGCCGCTCAGCGTGCGTTCTCCACCAGCCCGAAAGCGATGGCCGCCAAGCAGATGACCGTTCGGGATGCCCTCAACAGTGCCCTGGACGAGGAGCTGGCCCGCGACGACCGTGTCTTCTTGCTCGGCGAGGAGGTCGCCCAATACGACGGCGCCTACAAGGTGAGAGAAATGGCTTTTCTCCGACCCGTCCTCTGATTACGTAAACATCAGCAGGCGACGGTGGCGGCAGCGGCAGCGGGCAGTGACAGTTGCTGCGATGACAGCTGATGCAGGTGGATAGTGATCGGGGGAGGTGCGGGGCTAGTGGGTGGTATATGCGTGGCGAAAATGTAACTACTGATAATGGAATAATCTGGGGAATATGAATCTGAATGCGTGATCGAAATTGGCAAGGTCACGCACAATGTGTATGCTCGTCTGCTGATAATGGCTGGCCCATAAAATCGCGATTTGTTTACGCCTTCAAGTCAAAGAAACCGGCTTTCTAAGCGCGACTAACTAAGAAACTATGTATATTTCAATGTGAATTTTATCTTTACATATTTAGATATATTTTTATCTATAAAAAATCGTTATCTTTTATCAGACTTGTTAAAAAGTGATATCTACAAGTATTAATTGTTTTTATTCTACACTTTTCAGGTGTCTCGTGGCCTGTGGAAGAAGTACGGCGACAAGCGCATCATCGACACGCCAATCACAGAAATGGGCTTCGCTGGAATCGCCACTGGAGCCGCCATGGCTGGACTGCGTCCGGTTTGCGAATTCATGACCTTCAACTTCGCCATGCAGGCTATTGATCACGTGAGTGTCCAGAACCTCCTCCTTGAAAACATTCCACCGAAACTGGCAGTGGCCTAGCTACTCATATTATCTCATTGCCAAAAAAAAAAGAATTGAAAATGAACACGCAAAATCCAATCCAATGCCCCACTACTCCACCCAGCTAGCTAATAGACCAATTCAAGTTCTATACGAGATCGGGCCGCGGCGCTTAATGGGATAATATGGGTGGTGCAGCTCCTGCCACCTCCTGTCGTACAATGGACCCCACTAATATCCTTCACCAAAACACCCATATTATCCGATTATGTGCAGGCACAATTGCGCGAATTCGTAAAGCCTCCGGTCGGTGATCGGCAGATGCCACTCGGCCGCATAATCGAAAGTCCGCGCTCCACCTGGATCACAGAGATCAACGACATACTGAACAGAGACCGAGTGGGCGAGGTGATTGCCCCGCCCCTAGACAAGAGTAAACCCGACAAAATGGAAGCTGCCCGGCTCATAGTTATCCGGCGGCGGAAGATGAAGAAGCACAAGCTCAAGAAACTGCGCCGCAAGATGAAGTTCGAGTGGGCCAAGGTGCGCCAGCGTCGCGAGATGCGCAAGGAAAAGGCGTTCCAGGCCAAGCTCATGGCCCAGATCAAGCAGGCGGAAGCTTTCAGTGCCGAGCAGCATGTGGCCGAGATCCTGAGGCAGGCGAACGAGACACCACTGCCCCGCTTCTGGAAGGGACGCCGCCTGCCCGCATTTATTATTAAGCAGAAATTAGGCATTAAGTGAAGAGAGAAATAAAATGTATTACTGACTTGTATAAGCTTGAATTGGTGCATTGGAAGTTAGAGGGCACGGCAGCACCTCTCGAATCTAAATATTTATTTTTTACTACTTCGTTAGATCATCAACTCCGCCGCCAAGACTTTCTACATGTCTGCCGGTGCCGTCAACGTGCCCATCGTGTTCCGTGGTCCCAATGGCGCTGCTTCCGGAGTGGCCGCCCAGCACTCTCAGTGCTTTGCCGCTTGGTACGCCCACTGCCCCGGCCTGAAAGTGATCTCACCCTACGACACTGAAGATGCTCGCGGTCTGCTGAAGGCTGCTATTCGCGATCCTGATCCGGTGGTGTTTCTGGAGAACGAGCTGATGTACGGCACAGCATTCCCTGTTGATGACACAATAACCGACAAGGACTTTGTTGTGCCCATCGGCAAGGCGAAGATCATGCGTCCTGGCAAGGACATCACCATTGTGGCGCATTCCAAGGCCGTTGAGACATCGCTGCTCGCTGCCGCTGAGCTCGCAAAGAAGGGTGTGTTCGAAAAGGAATAATTAGTTTCAAAGATGATATAATATATTTATTTCTAACTAGGCATTGAGGCGGAGGTCATTAACCTCCGTTCCATTCGGCCCTTGGACACAGCGACGATTTTCGCCTCCGTTAAAAAGACCCACCACCTGATCACCGTGGAGAATGGCTGGCCTCAGCATGGCAAGTGATTCTTTCTTAGCTAATGAACTTTTCATTTAATTCCTTATCTTTTTCAGGTGTTGGAGCTGAAATCTGCGCCCGCATTATGGAGGATCAGACCTTCTTCGAACTGGACGCCCCCGTGTGGCGCTGCGCCGGTGTCGATGTCCCGATGCCCTATGCCAAGACCCTGGAGGCTCATGCACTGCCCCGTGTTCCCGATTTGGTGGAGGCGGCACTCAAAGTGCTGGGCGGAAAGGCTGGAAAGGCAGCTGCAGCCGCCAAGTAGAGATTTACGTCATGTACCCGAGCTATCTAAATTTATTGTCCTCATCGTAACGCTGCCTCTGGTCTAACCGAGCTGCCACCCAAATTAGCGCACCGAATCCGAAAACGGGAAACAGAATGGTTTGGAAATTCAAAAACACCTAGGGTTATTTTTTATTTTCGAACGATCTAGTTGAATTATTTGATTATGGAAATCTCTTCTGAAAATAAACAAAAATATTAAACGAAATTGAATGGATAATTTAATTAAAATTTGGGAGGCAAATTAAACCAATTTCGCTTGGTTTTGAATATTATTACGTAAATCTTTATGAACCTGCATCTAGGTTTGCTTTTTAAAAAACTTAATCAAGTTATAAGTAAAGCATTATAATATTGATTTGAAAACTATACGTTTCTTTCTTATATTTAAAATTTTAAAATAGTTCTATTGTTATCATAGCCCGATGGATTTAAATTTGCGCGCCCATTTCTTTATGGTAGCCCTGTCACCATTGATGACTTTGCAACACTATCTCAGCACCTGGAAGTTTCCCAGTACTGGATCCATTTGCGTATCAAGAGAAAAAGAAATCTGCGAAACAATAACAATTAAATGCAAGTCGTGCAACACACAATGCTCTGTAGCGACTGTAATGGCAAGTAGCTCCACCTCCAGCTCCGATGAAAGCTGCAAGGCGCCCGACAACTTCCGCATTTCGAGTGCCTCCACAAATAGCGAGGACGATGATCCCAGCGAAGTAGCAGGATATCCAGCAACAACAAGGGGGAAGCCACACACAGATGTTGTTGTTCAGCGAAAAGAAGGATGCACCAGAGTGGCTGCAGCGGCGGCTGAAGTCGGCCTGCGGTGCCCACTCTGCCATAGTTGCAGTGCCAGTCGATTCCACTGTCGCAATTGCGTCAGAAACGGAAACATTACTCATAGCCAGGCGGAGAGGCCAGAAAGGTTTGCTTGCAGCTCGGGTGCCTTATCAAGCTTACACGCTATCACATCAATCATTTTCTATTTTCCAGTTTGACGGAGAAGCAGCAACGCTACATCAACCTCCAGGCTGGCCTAAAGACATACAGCAGCCGCTATGAACGTCTCATTGATCAGCATCGCTCGCACGAGGATCGTCTGATGGCCATTAAGGCGAAGAGAAAGCAACTGGAGCTGCTGCAGCAGCTCATCGGCAATACGAGCCACAGACTTAGGTCCCTGGCCGAGCGACGCGATGAGCTGCGATGGGCCAATGCCGAAAAGCGAAAGAACCTACCCAAATATCCGGACAAAGTCAAAATGCTGGAGGACTACGTACTGGACAGGGTGGAGTCTATAGACAAGCTAAGGAATACGCACCAGGGCCTCCTGGATAGCATCAAGCAGGAGGCTCGACGCGGCATCCAGCAGCTTGTGTCCTACGTGTTCCCCATATCAGAGGTGGTCCTCAAGGAGGAACAGCAGCGAAGACCTAGCGTGGAGCGTAGTGAGGAGGCGGAAACCATTGCAGCTCTGGCGGACGCCAAAAACACCTCTTACATTCGCGGCAAATGGGTGTTTCATGGCAGTGGAATCAGTGAGGTACAGTACAGGATTGTGGGACCCTCCCTGCCGGCGAACGGCGATTACACAGCCTACCTGGACTGGCTAGCGGAAAACAAAGACGATGTGCCCAAGTCGACGGCTAATGAGATTACACCCAGCAAGATCGAGGCCTATCGCATTGTCGGTGCTCTTACCTACACCGCGCAGCTGACGCAGCTGCTTAGCTTCTACCTGAACGTCCGCCTGCCGTACAAGATCGCCTACGGCGACTTCTGCCGCAAGGTGTTGAACGAGGAGCAGTTCCGGCGCAAGATCTCGCGCCTGAACTCGAATATCATGTATCTGGCCTACACGCAGCAGGTGAAGCTGCGCGCCCTCAACGAGCAGCACACGCTGGAGAACCTCCTGGCCATACTCGATCTGGAGCGCAGTGATCTGGGCAGGTTCGGCTACCTGGACGTGACTAATGCGCCCCTCATGAAGTCGGTGGACTCTCTATTAATTGGCATTGAAACGGCCACGGAATCGGAGTCGGAAGGTGGGTTATTTCATACTCATTAAATTAAATAATTATTTTTCTAATCCTTATCCTTGGTACCCTTCCAGATGAAAATTCCTTGCGAATGGACTGGGAGGCTGTGCCCAGCCATACCCAGCAGCCGGAACTGGCAGAACCGAACTTGATGCCTGCCGCTGGACAGCAATCCACCATTGCTTTCGTTCGCATGGCGGCCACTTCGGTGCTGCGATGGATTAAGTGAGAATATCTAGGATTCGCCCGTAACTCATCCTCCGGCGATATGATCGGGCACGTGTGTTATATTTTACAAATTAGGCTAAGTTATCGTTTTCTGTGACAGCGTGCTGGTTTTAGCGTTATCCTTTTGGTTTACAGAACTTATTTTGTATCAATAATACATATATTACATACGTATATAGACATAGATATATGCTGTGTGTGAAAGAAGGCTCGCTTCGTTTTACTTTTATTACATAACTTAATTTCCTTTATTTAATAAAAATGGTTCTCTATAAATATCTATATAAATTTGCTTGTTTAATGCTTGCAAAATACAAGGACTTAATTGTTAAACGACTCAATTTTTAAACACATAAACGCAATCAATGAATATAGTTGTTGAGAGCGGAGAGCAGAGACGATATCGAGTTCGAGATCGAGCCCGTCTCCGCAGGTGACGGATGAAACCTGCCGCCTTAAGAATCCTACATTAAATAAACTTTGTGGGCAGTTGAGTGGGCGGGGAAGGAGCAGCTCCAGTCGCAACCTCGTCGTTGGTTGCCTTTGGCAGGCTGGCTGGCTTTACAAATACTTGTGGCAGTGAGTTAGGTGGCGGTCCACCCAATTGGGGGCCCGCTCCATTGGCCAGCAGGTCGTACCGCGGCGCGACGCTCAGCGAGGAGAGCACTAGGGCGGCGGCCATTGCCTGGTCGTGATTGTAGAAGGCCGTCACGGCAGCCGGGGATGGTGGCTGCTGTGCGGCCGGAACTGTTTGTCATTGGCGCGGGGAGGTGCCCGCCCCCGCACCTGTACCTGTACCAGGTGATCCGAGTCCGCCAGCTCCTCGCATACTGCTCGTTGGCGTCCATTTAATCTTTTTCTCCAGCACCTTCAAATCAGACATGGCCTTCATGATTTGGGAGTTGGTGGCGAGATCGTACATGGCCCCCATGGGTCCGCTATTATTATTATTAAAGATGTACATATTTTTATTTAAACCCAAAGCTCCGTTCAGTTGCACTCCACCACCGAGAGACTTGGGCCTGCTCTGTGTCTTGTTTTTCGTTTTCGGCAGGGTACTCTGCTTGGGCTTGGAGGCAGGAAACACCCCCACGATCTCCACGCCGTCGGATTCGCTACTGCTGTCTCTGACCTGGACCATACTGGCGCTGGAGGATGTGGAGGTGATGACACTGGTCGTGGCAGCCAGTTGCTTGGACGTATGCAGTATGTCGCTGGAGCACTGATAGTCATCCAAGTTTATCACATGCGGCGCCGGTCGCACTCCCACCACTATCTTGGCCTTGGCCTGTGGATCAACCGGAAACTGGCCCGGACTCCCACTGGCCCCAAGGGTGGCTGCCGTCAGCAGGTTGTAGATGCTACTGCCGCCCAGGGGATCGGTTTTCGATCGGTTGGGCGAGGCGAGATCCAGCACAGCACTGGCTGCCGCCAACGTGGCTGCCTGGGCCGAGGTGCTGGGCATGGAGAGCAATGTTTCCAGAGTGGGCAGGTGATTGTTATTAAGATTATTCGTTATGACTGGCGCGGTGACAGCCGCCGTGGCGGCCGGCGTCAGCTGGAATTGTGGTTGGGTTTGCGGCTGCATGCTTGGACCCTGCTTGATAGCCTTCTTCTTCGGCGGCTTATTGCTCTGCGGCGGCTGGTCGTTGAGCTTGCGCTTCAAGCTGGCGGAGGAGGCACTTGTGACTGAATCCGTATCAGAGTTACCTCGCGACCGAGGCTCTTCTATTGCCATTAGGTGATTACTGGACTGTGGCTCTTGATCAGCAACTGCAGCGGCGGTGCCGGTGGCGGTAGCGGCGGCGGCGGCGGCGGGTTTGGAGACTGCAGACCCGGTTTTCACCTTCTCCTTTAACTTCCGGCTGGCGCTCTTGTGGCGCAGGATCTCGCGCTGCAGCTCGTCGTAACGCATCCAGCCCTGGGGCCACAAGTTGACCACCTTTTCTTTGAGATAATCGTTGATGAAGTTCTCCAGCGAGTCCTTCCGCTTGGCCAGAACGGTGTACGACGTCCAACGGGCTTGGTAGACATCGTACAGAAGCAGACGCAGCTCGCTGCTCCACTGGAACTTCTTCCGCGGCATCTTGGGCGGCAGTTCCGAGTTCACGTCCGCCGCTCTGGAAATGAATTAGAATTACAAATAAAAACCTCAAATACCCACATAAAGTGGAGATCCTTACGCTTGTTCGGCAAAGTTTCGCAACTCCATCTCGTAGTTGGCTATCGCCTTGGGCATGACAACGGCCACTGCTCGTCGCAGTTTCTCCACGGCATTGTTGGACTTGCTCTTCGCCTCCTTGGCCCTCACGGCCTTCCCCTTGCGCAGCATGTAGTACTTGGGCAGCTGCAACTGGTACTCGATGTGCGAGAAGACCATGTTGCGCTCGTTGTGATCCGTGCACTGAACCGTCTCGTAGACCCTTTTAAGAAAGGAAACACGCTATTAAAAGACAAAACGGAGTTGTGGAAGGGGAAACTTACTTTAGGAAGAGGGGCGTAAGTGTGGCGTCCAAGCTGAACTTTTTGCCCGTCCAGTCTCGACTTCTAACTGCCTCCTTGAAGTTATTTATGGCCGCCAGGATGTCGCTATCCAACGAGGCGGGTAAGACAGTGTCGGCAGATCGAAGATCTGGAAAGGAAATCAGGTTAGGGACCACCCTTGTTAGTGTTCTATTATGCAACTCACTTTCACTGCCCTCCTTGCGCTGCTTAGGGGCGTGCCTTTCATCCGTTCCCTGATCCAGTGCAGAGTCAGAGTCACTACTGTCACTGCTGGAATCCATGTCCGTGGAGATGCACTTGAGCTCTCCATTAACTACTCCCTTGACGGCGGCTGGGCCGCTCTGTGATTTAAGGTAGCTGTCCCGCTTGGCCTTCAGCATATCCTTCACCGTTGTGGTCTTGACCGCCTTCTTCAAGGCCTGAGCATGTGCCAGTGGCTGGGACTGTGTCTGGGATGGACGCTCCTCCGTGTCCGTGTTATCCACCCCACTCGGCCGTGGGGAGTTGGACGAGGAGGACGTGATGACTATCGGCTTCTTCAGCGGTTTCTTGAGAGAGCCACTCGAGCTGTGGCTCGACTTGGGCTTGGACGTCACGATAACCTTGGACTTCTTGGCCTGATTGTCTTTGTACTTGCTGGAGGACTTGATCGTGGAAGCAGAGTCGTCGTCCTCCAGGCTTTCGCTGTCGGAGTCGTCCTCTTCCGAATCGGTCTCGTCATCCTCCTCGTCCTCTTCTTCGGACCCGCTCTCATCGTCGTCGTCATCCTCATCGTTCTCATCATCGTTTCCATCTTCGTCCCCGGATGAAGAGGATGAGCTCTCGGAACTAGAGGAGACCAGTCGCTTGCGCGACCGCTCCGGCATCTTGATGATGGCATCCGTTCGCGTGGTGTAGGACTTCTTGGTCAGGTTCTTGAACTCCAAAGCGCCGCAGTTTATGTAAAAGCCGCCCTTAAGTGTCTCTGCTTCTTCGGGTATTATCTCGTCATACTAAAAAATAAAAATAAATTTTAAATCATAAAAAGTAAACTCTATTATATAAATTTAATAAGAAATCCTTTTCTTACAGCTTCCGTGTTGTCAATGAAGGAATCTGACTCATCGTAGCCCATGCCAATGTCCCGGTAATCATCCTTTTTACTCTTGCCCCTGCCAGTGGCGTAGGCGTTTCCGTACTTGGCCTCCAGCTCCTTGACGATCCGCGCCACATCGTCATCATTGTCGGCAAAGGGGTCGCTGGGGGCTCCATTCGGCACGGAGGTCACTTGCTTCAGTTTCTTGGCCTTTTTCTAAAATGAAAATCGAGTTTTTGTTGAAATCTAGACTAGGGGTTGACACTTTAAAGAGGACCTACTTTCTCCAAATACAGAAGCTTTGAATAGTTGAACTCGGGATACTTGTCCGAATCGGTCTCGAAGAGCTCCAGCTTGATGCGAATGCTCTTGGCCGTCTTGGACGCCTTCTGATTAGCGGATGTGCCAGGCAGCTCCGGCTGTGGGTCCAGGAAACTGCTGCCAAAGCGCGAAAACACCCCATCGTTCTGAGCGATCGAGGTTAGGGATATGCGCCTGGGCTCCTTCGACATCTCTCACCCAGCACAGGAATCGGAGGTGGAGAGAAAAAAACTTCCCGCCCTTTTGCGAGCACCGCGTGTTTCGTATCGTTTCTCTTTATTATTTTTATTTATTGTTATCCAAAACAATAACAGACAGCAGCAATGGTGGCTCCTTCTGCTATCACTCCTCCTTCGCCTCCTCCACCACCACCACCACCAGCTCCACCGCCTGCTGAAAGTATCGCTTTTCTGCACGTACACCAGCCGAGACCAGACCAACCACTAATCGTGGCAGTAGTTTCACTTTTACCGAGCTGCAGTAGGCCGAAAAACAATGTTTATCAACATAAACAATTGGCAGAGAGGTCTGCTGGTCTGCTGCTCTCTATCCGTCGCAGTCCGCCTGCATTCGCACTCGCACTCGCGAATCTTTGTCACCGTCGCCTATCTTTTCTGCAGCTGCAGGCCCAGCAGCAGCGGTGGCAGTTTCGCAAATCGGGGAGTTCAAAGGAAATAAAAATTTTTGGGGGGCTCAGTTCGAGTGCTGCCGGCACAAAAACAACACAATATATTGCGCCAAAACACCGGGGACTACACACACTCGCCGATGGCGATCGACTGGGACACATTAAACGGCGATCACTCTGCTTTTCGCACAGCCGCCAACGGTTTGGCTGCTTAATTTGTTTCTTATTAAAATCCCGTGGCCCGTCCTCAACGCTACATTCTCAGTGCTCTCCGCTCTCCACCGCTTGCCGCTCAGCCCCGCGCCGCTTCTGCGTGGCGTTTTCCAGCACTGCCGTTTGCAAATAAAAGGCGTCTGTTCTCACTTGCTGCTGCAGCTTGCTGCACGCTTTTGACCAACCTAAAAAAAATACATAACCTGAATTCTGAATTTTATTTAATTATATAATAGTAAACAGTTTTGAAAACTTTCCAGGATTACTTAAATGGAAAAATTGATTTTATATAAATATTAGGCTTCGCTAAAATTACAAACTTCATTTTTAATTGTATTTATTTTTATATGTGCTGTTATTCCTAAATTTAACCATAAGATTTTATTGTAACATTAAAAAATACCAAAAAAGCTTAAGTTGGCTTAAAATTATTTTAGTGACTTGCGCGTTCATCCCTTTCTGTTTCAGTACAGTATCACAGTTTTTTTAAATTCACATCAGTCAACTCTTTAAAAAAAATTGCATATTAATATAAATTTCATTATTTATATATTTTTCTAACTTACCAAGAAATGAAATCCAAGATCTCCTCCGAAAGGTGATTAAAATCACTTCCATCCTCCGTCGTGGTCTCCACCGTCCTTGTACCTACCTTGTAATAATAGGTGGATTACCTTATAAATATAGTTGAAAAAAAAAGTTTTGCTGAGTTCTTAGAACCTTAACTAGATTATATTTTAAGAGTTTTATATACTTTTTTAACAATACTAAAAAAGCTAAATTTGGCTTGAATTCCGTTGGCTAAATTCCACTGCACTGGTGAACATCCCCGTTCCGAAAGCATTTCGGGTTTGTTTGGAAATCGACGCGTTGCTAACCAACACTGGGCCAACAGCTGATTCTGGGGGGAAGGGGCGGCGCTGGGGCTGGTTGGTGGTGGCCCCCCTTTCTGATTTCAGTGCAATTGCGAGAGCGGAGCTGTTTACTTGGCTCAAATAGGTGAAGTGAGGTGCTGCTTCAATTAGCGTAAGTGAGTCGCAGTACGTGAGGTTTTGCGCCTGCTCCAACTAACCAAATAGAGTTGCATGCAAGGAAATTCGGTCGAAACTGCAGGCTGTTATTATTGTGGACGTTTTTTCGAAGCGGAGCGCCATCGGGCGAAAACGATTAGGATTGTGCAATTAACAAAAGTGTGCCGTGCTGCTGTTGCTTTTTCTATGCCCATCAAGTCGTCCAGTGGGTCCACACACATACACACCAATTCATGCTGCCTTTATGCTTGCAGTCCCCCCCCCTACATAATTCGAGTGCAAGTGACCGACCAAAGAGCAACGCTCGGAGCCCCAACAAAGGCTTCCAACCTCCACTTGTCCGGCGACTTTCCCTGGAGGCAGAGACGAGACTTCGCGGCGACGCAGGAATCGTTTTAAATAACAAAAAAACAAGAGCCCCCCACCTCACCCACAAGGGCTCCGGACTCCGGAGCGGGAGTCATGCGGGTGGCGAGACAATAAAGGCTCGTAAACTGGGATAAAGAAAGAAAGAGCTCTTTGTGCATCTCGGGCATCAGTTTCAATCGAAGTATTCGGAGATCCACATCGCGGTGAGTAATACCTTACATTAGTGATTATTGTTCCATGTACTGCCAGACACCTACAAGTTGTCTTTGGGGGAAAAGTGCAAATAGGAAACAAGGCTCTACCATTATGCGATAAGGCAGAAATTGCTTTCTTTTATCTAGGGTGACGTACGGCACAAGGCAAATACTGACTAAAAAACCACTACTGATGATAAAAAACACAGTCATTGAGACTCCAAATGACTCCATCATTCTTCGGCCTTGCCTTGCCAGCCAAAAATGGCCTATTATTTTCCGTTTTCCATGAAAATGCCATCAAGTTTATGCCACTTTTTTGGTTGAAAATCACTTAAAAGGCGGCTGGGGGGCTTCCTTTTAAATCGAACCGAACAGTAGCGCCGCAAACAAAATAAAACAATTCACATAAACAAACAAAACTGGTCGCTGGCAGCAACAAGTGAGCGTATAAATTTAATTTCCCCTTAATGCGTCATTATTACCATTTTGTGACACGCTCGCTCTGTTTGTAGATCCGCTGAATCTGATTTTTCGAATTTTTCGCACAGCTGGCGATCGGTATCTTGAGGTGTAATTCAATTACTCTATATTCAAAAAACGCCTATCAGCAGAAGGCTGATAATTTAAAAATAAGTGAAATTTAATGAAAACGGCAAGCCTATAAAAATTTTTATTGGTTTCTGAAGTCAATGACACTTATTCTTAGTTTCGTATAATCTTTCCTTATTACTGGAATTGAAATATCTGAAGCGTAATATTTTCCGTTGTTATTAAAAATTTTGAATCAAAAAATTCTTAACCTGTAAAAAATGTAACAAAAAACGTGCAAAACATTTCAAACAAAAAAGGAAAGCCAACTTTTGAGCCGAAGTTGATATACCCTTGCAGTTAAGTAGCTGGAAGTAATATAATTAAGTCATAATTAAGTTGTATATTATTAGATATATATGGAATCGTATATAGTTGTCCTTATCCTTAGGATTCTTATTAGAATTTCACCTTCAAATCAATTTTCTAATCAAAATATTGGAAACAGCCCGAATCCAACTTAAAAAAACAACAAAGTTTTATGTATATATGGAAGCTATAGGATATAGTCGGCTGATCCTTATGAAATTTGGCAGATCGAATAAGAATAAGTTTAATAAGCTACGTAGGGCAGAATAAGTTTGCCCAAAATATGTATAATCTGTAGTTCCATCCTTTTTACTTAAAAAAAAACCACCAATGTAATATAATTTCCGAACAATCAGTTATAAGGAAGCTATAGGATATAGTCGGCCGATTCATGCCTTTCCGACTATACTGCCTGCAATTTAAGAGAAGAAAGTGTGAAATGTTTCAAGTTGATAGCTTTAAAATATAATATTATTAACGGGGACATGGCAATAACTAATTTGGCAGAGGTCCACAAAAAAAAGGCCTCTTGCGGGGAGCAAAAACCAAATTAATTTCAATAAAAGAAATGAATAATCTATAAACTAATCGAAGGAATTAGAGGAAAAACAATTTTTTGAGAAAATGCCGGTTACTCAAAGTTTAAAATTCGATTTTCGAAAAAACTCGGCTCTTTTATGGTTTAAAAAGGATAAAAATTTTTATCGGATGGGAAAATCCTTCGATTTTATGAAAATTTATGAAAAATATAATTTAGAAGCTTATGTAAAAATTTCGGACCGATCGGTTAAGGCGTTTTTGAGAAATCATGCTCACCGACTATGAGCCGACACTGAGTCGAAAATATTCGTCAGATCGACTTGAAATTTTGTCTCTGTGTACTCAGATTGAAATGACAAATATGTAAACCCTTAAAACGGACTGGATATGCTTATATTGAGTCAGGAGGTGATCCTGATAAAGAATATATGTATATACTTTATAGTATTCATTCAAAATTATAATACCCTCTGCAAGGCTATAATTATTTAGTAACTTCCGCATGATGTCCGATAAGAAATATTTCTCTTTAAAATTTTATTACTTTTCAAATTTCTTGGAAATTACCAAATAGGGTCTAGGTTAGTTAAGCTATGTATTCCGAGAGAACTTGAAACTTAATCATAAAAAATTTGAAATATTTCATAAAAAGCATTGGTACATTTTTTAGGGGGAAAAAGAAACAAAGAATATTGATAAGATTACACTTAAATTGAATTAAAAGGAATTGTTTCGAGAGTGTAGTTGAAAATTCATGTTGACCCTCGTGGGGGTTGCCCACCCACCGCCACCGCCATCCCCCAACCCCAGAAGCAAATTTGTCTCTGGGCGGTGCCATTTTTAAAACAATGACGCATCCACGGAAATAAATTACAATGAACTGTGTCTGCCCAGACTCATTACGGGCCCAGATAGCCCATCGATAGCACTATGTGTTCCCCATTTATATAACGATCGATTTCTGATTGTCGCCTGCAGCCATGGCCGAGGACGAGGAGCTGATGAACAAGTACGGCAAGCCGCTCCGATATGACCGGAATTTCCAGGGACCCCGCCAGAAGAACCGGAGCTGCACGGACGTGCCCTGTCTCTTGGTATTCGTTCTCTTTCTGACTGGCTGGGGCTTCATCGCCCGCTACGCCTTCAAGAACGGGGATCTCAACCAGATAATGTCGCCCACGGACTCGCTGAACCGGAAGTGCGGGCTCGATTCCGGCGTGCTGGGCAAGAGCAACTTGTTTTTCTTCGACCTGTCCAAGTGCATCAATCCAAGCGTGCCACTCACCGGTTGTCCCACGCCTCAGGTAAGTGGATGCCATTTTTTTCCCAAAACGATCTCATCAGAACGCTCCATTCTTTCTCAGGTGTGCGTTAGGACCTGTCCCAGCGAGGACTTCATGTGGGATGAGATGCAGAACCGATTTGGCTTCGAGGAGCTTCGCAGTCGCCTCATCTGTCAGTCGGAGGAGCAGAAGCTGGCGTTGAGGAACAAGAACGACATCGAAAGGGCCATCAAGAACGACTTGTGTGCGCGGTCGTACATGAAGAGCGAGCCCCTGTTCAACCGCTGCCTCTCCGGGTTCCCCTCAGCGGGCTGCATCTCGCGAAAGTTCGGTCGGCTGCCCCGCGATGTCTATACTTGGCCGGGAAATGCCAGTGCACTGGTACGGAGCCCCCAGGAGCAGGAGGAGTGCCTCAAGCCGGAAGACGTCATCAAGGAGAAGATGAACCAGGCGAACGATCTGCTGTCGCAGCTGGTGGGCAATTTCATGTCCATCTTCTACAATGACACGCAAGATGCTCAGCGCTTGGGCGAGGAGATTGGCGAGGATCTGATCAACTCCATGAACGTTATATTGTGGGCCTGCGTCTGCACCCTGATTGCCTCCCTCATCTTCATTGCGCTGATGCGGTGGCTCTCGGGTCCGATCATGTGGTTCTCGATATTTGGCGTGTTGGTCGGCCTCCTGGTCGGCCTCTATTACAGCGTGAAGGAGTACATGTTTTGGCAGAGGGCCGCCACCGGAGCCATCCACGGCCCTAACCTATACGCCACGGTGCAAAGCATTCTCCAGAATCCGAAGACCTGGCTCTACCTTTCGATCTTCATTGGAGTGTGTTTCGTGGTCATCCTGCTGCTGGTGATCGTGCTGAGGAAGCGCATCCGAATCGCCATCGCCTTGACGAAGGAGGGCAGCAAAGCGGTGAGCAGCGTCTACAGCACAGTCTTCTTCCCCGTCTTCTCCTGGGTGCTTTTCATCGCGGCCATTGTCTTCGCCGTGGGAGTGGGCCTGTATCTGGGCTCCATCGGGGATCCGACCTTCCGCATGGTGCGCCAGCTGACGGCCAAGGGGGAGGCCACCAATGAGCCGTGCAAGTGCGAAGGACCCGCCTTTAATTACACGGTGGGAGAAGCGTGCACGCCACAGATCTTCGAGCAGTACTGCTACAACGAACTGAGTCGGAAACCGTGCACCCAGACCACGTGCAGTTTCGTGAACATTAACAATCCGACCAATATCGAATGGGCCATCGTTTACAACGTTTTTGGCTTCCTGTGGCTGACCTTCTTCATCTCGGGCTTCAGCTACATGGTGTTGGCCTCCACCTTTGCCCGCTGGTACTGGACGTTCAAGAAACGGGACGTCCCCTTCTTCACCCTCACCGGAGCCTTCTGCCAGACGGCCTTCTATCACCTGGGCACCGTCGCATTCGGCTCCCTCATTCTGGCCATCTGCCGGATGATCCGCCTGGTCCTCGAGTACATCGACCAGAAGCTGAAGAAATACGACAACGCAGTCACCAGAGCCATCCTCTGCTGCATGCGCTGCTTCTTCTGGCTGCTGGAGAACTTCCTGAAGTTCCTCAACCGGAACGCCTACATCATGTGCGCCATTCACGGCAACAACTTCTGCAGCAGCGCCAAGGATGCCTTCAACTTGATAATGCGCAACTTCCTCCGCGTCATCACTCTGGACAAGGTCACAGATTTCCTGTTCTTCTTGTCCAAGTTGCTGATTACCGCCGGAGCGGGAGCATCGACCTACTACTTCCTCGTCCATTATCCGCCCCAGAATCCACTCCATTACAACGCGGTGCCGACCACGGTGGTGGTCATTGCCTCCTTCCTCATAACGAGCGTGTTCTTCAGTGTCTACTCGACGGCGGTGGACACCCTGTTCCTCTGCTTCCTGGAGGACTGCGAGCGGAACGATGGCTCGCAGGAGAAGCCGTACTTCATGTCCAAGCAGCTGATGAAGATTCTTGGGAAGAAGAACAAGTTTCCGCCCCGCCAGCAGCGCGGAAAGTAGATTATTCCAAACCGAAACTGCAGTGCAAATTTAAACGTAACACAGGTCGAAAAAGATACACCTATAACATGTATAAACTTATTTTATGTATCCACCTCCCCGATATAGAACGGGTTGTGAGCCGTTGCTCAAGTCGCAGGCTGCAAGAGGGTTTGCATGAAATGCGAACCACTTTGCCACTACTCTTAATCTCTAATGTTAATGCTATTGTATATAATACGCAAAGATCTATTCAAATATGAAAGGAGTGAAGGCTACAATGGAGATGTGATAGGCGCTGACCATTAAGACCAAAAGCAATACAATACAAACGCGATTTATGTATGCAGGAACACAAAGTACATATCCCACATTCATACTTCTTAGTTTACGAATTGAACTAAATCACGTTACTTTCAGTTACATTATTATTTCGAATTTAATAAAAGTGAATTCCACAAATACCATCCTCTTCCCATTTGGTTTTTTTATTTTCTGAAAATTATCCATCACATCATTTCGATCGGAAAACGCTCAAATTCATTTATAAAAGGCTGATATTGTAAACAGATGACAGAAAAGAATGACTGGCCGTGACAACCAACTTTTGTAGCATTCAGTTGTAAAGAGTTCTAAGAATGTACACAAAATAAATAATACTGCCCATAGGCGATTGCCTTCCTTGTTTGCCATCACATGGTAATGTCCTTAAGGATGCTATCGCTGATATTTTGCAGATCGTCGTCGTCGCCATTCTTATTAAAATCGAAAAGCGACAGATTCGGAACATTAGCATCATTTTCCTTACCCGGATCGGGCTTGAAAGCTTGGGATTCCTGAAACAGACGCTGTTAGAACGAATCTTTATGGGACAGGTGGCGAGGAATCTCACCAAAATGGTCACATCGTTGACTTGAAGTCGTGGCGTCAACTCCAGCTGGAAGTCGGTCGGAGGTCCAGCCACCAAGGCATCCAGTCTACCCGATGGCGATGTGCTGAGGTTCTGGAAACTCAGAGAGGCGTCCTTCAACACCTTCATAACCGCAGCGCTTTTGGCCATCAGGGAGTTGTTGGTTTCGGCGACAACGCGCTCCACACGCGTGCACTCGCTGCCGCTGAGAGGCGTGAACGGAGAACGGGAATCCGCGGAAGATTTCTGGGGAGAGGTCGCTGCTGGCTCATCAAATCCAAACGAAGCCTGCATCTGTTTCCATTTGCTCCCCAGCGAGGAGATATTGGCTTGCGGGGCGTTCTTGGCCTTGTTTGTGTTTTTGTGAATCGTGCGCAGCAGTTCCATGGGATCGTTGATCTTGGACCGGTTCATAGTCCCATTAAGATCCATCGCCGACTGGTCAAGGCCCTTTGGCTTCCGCGCGGACCGGGGAGGAGCGGGAGCTGCAGAATCAACACAATTAGTGATTATATCCCAGAATATCTTGGATCGTACCTAGCAAACTGTTGCTGAACGCATCGAACTGCTTGGCATTGTAGTCGTCCTGAAGGGCGAGGCGCACTGGGGCACTGCTACCAGTGGCGCCAGCCAAGTCGATCCTGATTGGCGGCGTGGACACGAACTTTGAGGCAATGTCCTGAAAACGTGATTCCAGCCGAGGCGTAGTTGGTGGTTGGAGCTGCGCCGAACTCTTTTCCTCCGCCTCCTTCCGCTCCCTGATCTGGTGCAGTTGCGCATTGAGATCCTTTTGGACATTGGTGAGTTGGCTCTCAATCTGGGCCACCTCCACGCGCAGCGCTTGAAGGTCTGTGGTGACGAACTCGTTGGACTCGTTGTAGTGATCGTTGGCGTCCAGTTGTTCGGCAACCGTGCTGCTCACTTGGTTGAACGCCCTTACCATGGATTCGATTTTAGAGCCGATTAGAGGATCATCAAAGTCTAAAACTGAAGGGTCAAAGAAGAGTTTCTTTTGAACCGCAATAGCTCACCTTCTTCCGTAAATGTTTCAGAACCGAAGATACCACGGAAGCCATTTAAAACACTGTCTACCGCTTCCTTTCTTTGGTTGTGCTCGGACTGCTTGGCTTGGAACTTTTCCAGGTCCTCCTTGAGACCGCAGAGAGATTCCTCAAGTTGGACATCCCCTGCCGCGGGCTGAGATATTTTTTGTTCCAAAGTCCTCCGATTACTGGCCTCGAACTCCTCCAAAAAGTTGTCGTCCAGCAGCAGCTCCTCGGGTATGCCAGCTTCCTTAGCCAGAGCTTCTATCGTTTGGCGGATCCTCTGCGTGTTGTGCTTCAATAGAGCCATGTTCTCCTCCAAATTCGCCACATAGTCCGAGGCGTAGTCCTTCATGACAGCGTTCTGGCGGGCCATCACCTTGACATCTGCATTCTGGACATCGGAATCCCCCAGCGACTTCTCCCGCTGCTTTGTAAGCTCCCTGATAACAAAGCCCACAAATTCCAGAAGGAAGTTAATGAACCTCATGCCACCGGGCATCACCACCAGGTATGACTTGATGTTGGTCCACTGGAGTTGGTGTTTCTCGTTCAGATGCTTCAGGTACTCCACCGTGCTGGAGCGAAAGTTGGCCTCAGACTTTTTGTCGGTGAGGGGCCAGAAGAAACGACGCTTGAACTCCGCCGGGTCCAGCAGGCGGAAGAGATAGTGCATTACATGGAAAAAGGCGGCATGGTTCGGCTTCAGGAACATGTCCCAGATCAGGAGTTTCTTCATCTCGTCGGTCATCGGGTGGACCAGGGCCAGACCCTGCAACTTCCTGTACAGCCTTTCGCTCTGTTCCTTCTCTTCCGCCTTCCAGGGCGCGATGCACGTACGGTCCATTTTTTAGCCTTTCTATTAAATTATGATCCAAAATATGGCGGTTTCGTTTGAAGTTATGGCTTTGTCACTCAATCGACAGAGTGACCAAACTTATAGACTTCTTTAATGCTAAATCTAAATTATTCGAACTTTTAATTAGAAATAAGTTATTTATTGGAAAAATTTAACAGTTCTTCTTCTACCATACAGGTATTTAAAGAAATATTGTAAAAGTTTTAAATTTAATAGTGTTTAATAATTTGGCTTGAAAACAGCTAATTCGACACAGCTGCTACTCTACACTGTTTCGGCGCTTCCCAACACTGTTGTTTTCATAGTTTTCTTGGGTCGATTCGGTTGCTGGAATTTTGAGAACGAATTTATTCGTATTGTTTAAGTAATAGGTAATCAATAAATATTCATTAATTTAATCAAAGGCTTAGTCACTGTGACAGTGCATGTGTTGGTGAAAAATGTCTGCTAGTTGGTGACACATCGGGGGGCGTAATCCTGACATCCGGGTCCAACGTAGCACTTTCTTTTTGGCTGCGCGGAGAAAAATCAATATGTGTATGGGTACACAAATCAAATCGAGGGCGGCATATAGTATAGATTGCAGATATCGCACGACTCCCCAACGCTAATCAGCGGAAATATACATACTTAATTTGTGCAGAACAGTAGGGATTTCAGTTTCGAATCATTCGCTCATCAAGTGTCTCATAAAAAATTCCAGACATCAGTGACGACAGGCGGCCACCATGGGTTCCCTGTTCCGAAGCGAGGAAATGGCACTGTGCCAGTTGTTCTTGCAGAGCGAGGCTGCCTACGCTTGTGTCTCGGAATTGGGTGAGCTGGGACTGGTCCAGTTCCGTGATGTAAGTAATTTATTTTTAAATAAATTACAATTTTATTAATTAATTAAACCCTCAGCTCAATCCCGATGTAAACGCCTTCCAACGCAAGTTCGTCAATGAGGTGCGTCGCTGCGATGAAATGGAGCGCAAGCTGCGCTACCTGGAGAAGGAGATCAAGAAGGATGGCATTCCCATGCTGGATACGGGCGAGAGTCCCGAAGCACCCCAGCCCCGCGAGATGATCGATCTGGAGGTAAGACGGTATCGATTACGCGAGAACTGATCACTAACTTGTAGGGTTTCTCCTCAGGCCACGTTTGAGAAGCTGGAGAACGAGCTGAGGGAGGTGAACCAGAATGCCGAGGCCCTGAAACGCAACTTCCTGGAGCTGACCGAGCTGAAGCACATTCTGCGCAAGACCCAAGTCTTTTTCGACGAGGTAAGCATCAGGCCACAAGGGATATCATCTAACATGCTTGCAAATGAGCTGGGTAAACTAGTTCCATGTAACATATGGCGGCGGCGGAATGAGCCCCCCAACTAACCAACTTATCTAAGCAATAACCAAAATTCCCGACCAACAACACAAGTGTGGCAGCCACGGCATAAGGTTACAAACGTTATCTCCTCCCCCCAGAACCCCAGAACTCCAGAACCCCTCAGAACACAAAGAAAAAATAAGTATTTTTCCCCCGCATGATAATCCACCTCCTCTTTCTCCGTTTCCAATGGCAAACAATGTGTGCTTTACCACCAAATTTCATTTTGTATATATTTCTGATTTCCGATATCAGTTACTGGTTATTGTTTTGTGTCAGATGTTGTTCCAAGTGCTCCAGGCAATAAAAGAGTTTTAATTTTTCTTACACATATTTTTATTGAAAATCTATGCTTTATTTTCCCCACACTTAGATGTATTTACAAGCTTATTGTTTAGTATTAATCATTTGATATTTTTGGTTATTTTATTATGCGTTTTTTACATTTTATTTTCCATATCAATCAATAAATCAATCAATCAATCAATCAACCCACCCCGACCAAAATAAAAACAAAAACAAAAAAACACTTGAAATGCACGCACCACACAAAAAAAACACAAAAAAAAAACAATGAAAAATGAATCACCATCCACCACCCTGCCTGGTTGTGTTGTGGTTGGAAGTCGGTGCCCACGGTGTACAAGTCAAGTAGCGCATACTCATCCGCCAAATATCGGCGCTATCTGCAGATGGCCGACAACCAGAACGAGGACGAGCAGGCGCAGCTGCTGGGCGAGGAGGGTGCCCGTGCCAGCCAGCCGGGCCAGAATTTGAAGCTTGGGTAAATATTGAAGTGGACCTGGACTGGACACGACGAGATCCACGACCAGGGGAAAACTAAACTCAGGCTAAGACCCACTCGCTCTCGCCCTCCTGCTCCTCTCACATTTTTTTGCTCTTTTCCATCCGATGTCGATGAGTGTCCTGTGTGTCCTGTGTGTTCTATTGCTAGGCTTTCCAATTGATCTTCCCAACATAAAGCACATATTCTATCAGTTTGCTCTGGTGTCGGTTTCCACATGCTATCTTCCCACTCCCTCCTATACTTCCCCCATCCACCAATTAAATCCACAATTTAAATCACGATTCGGCGGCGGTTCTACTAACGTTCACCTAAGTGTTAACCCCAAAAAGCTAACCCAGAAGTAACTCGAGTCGGAAAATGACCTTTGCCAACAATTTCTAGCAAGAAGGCGGCGTGAACCAAACCACCGAGTCGATGACCCGCGCCTTGATCACCGATGAGGCGAGGTCCGCTGGCGCCTCCATGGGTCCCGTGCAGCTCGGGTATGTATCCAGCAGTCAGCTGCTAGCATCCAAGATTGGGCAGGCGCACATTCGGCCGTGGACCCAGTCCACATATTAGACATTAAAGGAATTAATTTGTATAATTTAGTAAAAGGTTAAAGATATAAGTACTACCTGCCTGCCCAATAGAGCTTTCGATGTAAATAGAAGTAACAATTTTTTTAGCTCTTAACCGATGAATAATCACACAAAATTATTGCTTCCTGCCGCCAATGCGAAACTAATCAGCGAATCAGCAACTGCTGCGCCACAAAATGACAAAGAAACAAAAGCTGGGAGTCTTTGGGACTTTCGAGCAATAATTTTCTGTGCAAGATTTGGATAAAAACCAATCACTGTTTCTAAATTAAAAGCCATTCTTTTATGTTCCTCTTTTCTTTCCCCTTCCGCACTAAAATGTCCAACCGCCAAAAATTCTCAAACTCGAAAATATTTAGTTACTTGGAGAAATCGAACGAACGGGAGGATTATCTTCCATGGTTGGTACCCTGACCCTTCTTCAATCAAATCAAATCAAATCAATTCAAACCAAAACTAGGCCAATCAGTCAGAACTCGAATCGCTCATCAATCGCCTCGATAGTGCCTCGATATCGATCGATGTATATATCAGTTGTATATATTTAGAGACATGTCATTAGCTTCGCTCGCTTCCCGCATCCTGTTCGTCACTCACTTCAGCGTGCTATCGTGCCACCCAACCGCCCTGCTACCCACATCCATGAATCCCTAAATCCCTGTTCCTGCTCTCGCCTCGCGCGTCCATTGGTAACTTGTGCTTGAGAGTTTAGTTTTCCTTGTTTGTCGTAAATAACTCTGTTCGGAATGACTGTATGATCCCAATTGGCCGAGATTGTGTCACTAATCGATTCTATCTTCAGCTTTGTGGCTGGCGTTATTCTCCGGGAGCGGCTGCCGGCCTTCGAGCGGATGCTGTGGCGCGCTTGCCGGGGCAATGTTTTTCTCCGACAAGCCATGATCGAGACGCCCTTGGAGGATCCGACTAATGTAAGTGGCAATCAGAACAATTAATAGTAAATCCATTGAAATGAATTCCTTTTTACAGGGCGACCAAGTGCACAAGTCGGTGTTCATCATCTTCTTCCAGGGGGACCAGCTGAAGACGCGGGTGAAGAAGATCTGCGAGGGCTTCCGCGCCACACTCTATCCCTGCCCCGAGGCACCGGCTGATCGGCGGGAGATGGCCATGGGCGTGATGACCCGCATCGAGGACCTGAACACCGTGCTCGGCCAGACGCAGGATCACCGACACCGTGTCCTCGTCGCTGCCGCGAAGAACCTGAAGAACTGGTTCGTGAAAGTGCGCAAGATCAAGGCCATTTACCACACTCTGAATCTCTTCAACTTGGACGTGACCCAGAAGTGCCTGATCGCCGAGTGTTGGGTTCCGCTGTTGGACATTGAGACCATTCAGTTGGCTCTGCGGCGGGGCACTGAGAGATCGGGCTCATCGGTGCCGCCCATTCTCAACAGGATGCAGACATTCGAGAATCCTCCGACCTACAATCGGACCAATAAGTTCACCAAGGCCTTCCAGGCCCTGATCGATGCCTATGGCGTGGCCAGTTATCGGGAAATGAACCCAGCACCCTATACCATCATTACGTTCCCCTTCCTGTTTGCCGTGATGTTTGGGGATCTGGGTCACGGTGCTATAATGGCGCTCTTCGGTCTCTGGATGATTCGGAAGGAAAAGGGGCTGGCGGCTCAGAAGACGGATAATGAGATCTGGAACATCTTCTTCGGCGGTCGCTACATCATATTCCTCATGGGCGTGTTCTCCATGTACACTGGCTTGATATACAATGATATCTTCTCAAAGTCTCTGAATATCTTTGGCTCCCACTGGCACATGTCGTACAACAAGTCGACGGTGCTGGAGAACAAGTACCTTCAGCTGAACCCCAAGGGCGATTACGAGGGTGATCCGTATCCCTTCGGCATGGACCCCATTTGGCAAGTGGCTGGCGCGAACAAGATCATCTTCCACAACGCCTACAAGATGAAGATCTCCATTATATTCGGCGTCATCCACATGATATTCGGAGTCGTGATGAGCTGGCACAATCACACCTACTTCCGCAACAGGATCTCCATGCTGTACGAGTTCATTCCCCAGCTGGTCTTCCTGCTGCTGCTTTTCTTCTACATGGTCCTGTTGATGTTCATCAAGTGGATCAAGTTCGCAGCTACCAATGCCAGTGAGAATCAAATCCGAAGCTATAACCTATTCAGGGGGAGAGACTAATCTTTGTTATTTCAGAGCCCTATTCGGAGGCATGTGCTCCTTCCATCCTGATTACTTTCATCGATATGGTTCTGTTCAACACCCCCAAGGCTCCTCCTCAGGACTGCGAAACGTATATGTTCTTCGGTCAGCACTTCATTCAGGTGCTCTTCGTGCTCGTCGCCGTTGGCTGTATTCCCGTGATGCTTCTGGCCAAGCCCTTGCTGATTATGCAGGCTCGCAAACAGGCGAACGTAAGTGCTCCTCATCCGAAACGCAGTCCATCTTAGATAGTCATCTAGTCATCCCATGATAACAACCACGCACTCACTTCCACAAACACATTAAAGTGTATCGGCACCACCTTGTAGCCACAATATACTAACTGCTTTTCGTTTATTTTTGCCCCCAACTAACCAAAATTAAAACCGAATCCCCAAATCAAACCCACACCACTAAACCAAACACCACCCGACTCCACAATTCAAAGGAAGAGGTTAGTTGTGTCGTTTTTACATTGTAGTTTCAACTTTTTTGCCTTAAACCAAGAACTTATTAAAGCTTCTATTCATAAGTTCTATACACTAACAATTAAACCTAAAAATATTTGTTTTAAGGCAACAAAGTTCAACTGTAGTGCCCCTGGCCATGACACCTTAAGCCCACAACTAAATGGAATTATTTTTCAGGTCCAGCCCATTGCCGGAGCCACTTCGGATGCCGAAACTGGTGGTGTCTCTAATGGCGGCTCTCATGGTGGCGGTGGCGGTCCCCACGAAGAGGAAGAGGAGCTCTCCGAGATATTCATTCACCAGAGCATCCACACCATCGAGTATGTTTTGGGCTCTGTCTCCCACACCGCCTCCTATCTCCGATTGTGGGCTCTGTCCCTTGCCCATGCACGTGAGTTCAATAGTCTCTCCACTTCCTTAAGAACTACCCATTAATGAAATTCTCGTTTGCAGAGCTGGCTGAGGTGCTGTGGACCATGGTGCTGTCCATTGGCCTGAAGCAGGAGGGCTGGCTGGGAGGCATCATTTTAACCTGTGTGTTTGCCTTCTGGGCGATTCTAACCGTTGGCATTTTGGTGCTTATGGAGGGTCTGTCTGCCTTCCTGCACACCCTACGCTTGCACTGGTAAGTTCCACAAGTATTTGAGGAAATAATAAGCTGATTTTTACACAATTCTTAACTTCTAGGGTGGAGTTCCAGAGCAAGTTCTACAAGGGCCAGGGCTACGCATTCCAGCCCTTCTCGTTTGACGCCATCATTGAGAACGGAGCTGCTTCCGCCGAAGCCGAGTAAATGGCACTAGGAAGAATCCCTTGGAGCAAAACCAAAGCATGTCGAGAGTCTCATTGCGTTATGCAGCTGCATATGAAATTAACTATCTAACTAGACAGATCTTAGTGTTTAAACGGAATTTCAAAGTTGAAAAGTAACAAAGTAAAATATGTACGCTTTAGTGTTGAATTATCGTGAATTTATCTATCGCATATAGTCCCCAATATAATTAATGTTCTGCGTAAACGTTTATCGTGTTTATTAACTATACTTGTATACTCTTAAATAAATATTTAAAAAAAACTAACCCCATAGGGGTTGGTGCTAAAAACAAGATATATTTCTTCAAGACATTAGTTCATTAACGGCGGCCACAAATTTTTTCAAGTTCTCGGGCTGGGTTTCGTAGGGTTTCAGAGCATTAAAGTCCAACGTGGCCAGATTCTCATCCAAATCGGCGACTTTGCTGTAATAGAGATAGTTTTCTGAGGCCAGTTGGCGGGCCAGCTCCCACTGGTGATTGTCCATTAACTGGTCGTTGATTACAATAAGGCCGTGCTTATTGTTGTTCAGAATATCCATGCATGTTCCAGCTCCGGCATGTCCAATTATCAAGTCAGCGTCTCTAATATCCTCTCTATTTGGACGGAATTTATATTGCTCTATTTCCAGTCCGAGGGAGTCCCTTATCAGTTGCACTGCATCTTCGGTCAGAGGTAGCGAGTTTCCATGTTGGATGATGAGTTTTTGGCATTGTCGGGTCTTCAAGGCCTTGAGGGCGGGTTCCGAGGTGATGGCTGCTACCAGGGCATCAAATTTTGTGGTTCCAACTGTAACATAAACTGTTTTTAAATCCATTTTTTAAAGAATTACTCAGAGAAACGACAACACGGCAAAATCAGCTGTTTAAAGCTCTGCTTCTTCTTGCATAGCCATTCACATATAAAGCTTTCACATAGCTTGAAAGCCTTCGAAACCCGTTACATTTTAAAAAGGTTTTGAATCATTAGATTATTATTTTTCAAAAATAAATATTATTTATTATTTCCAAGTCTATAATTTTAGGCTCAAACAGTGCAAAAAACATTAAAACAAAAAACAAGCGTAAATATTGGTAAGATTAGTGTTTAATTCTTAAAATAATAAAATATTTTTATAAATTAAGTTAATAAATTTTAAAATCTACGGAAAAAAAGAAAGAATATTTAACTTAAAACAAAACTAAAGTTTACAATTGTAGAATTTATATGTGTATACGACATGGATGAAATATTATATAAAACACTTTAAAATTAAACCATAATTGAAAAAAGCCAGGGATGGTTATTATTATGAGTTTTATTTAAAAATATTTTATGACCGAAAACATGAAAATCGAGAATAATCAATGATTATTTATTAATTAATCATTATTAATCATTATCTACTGAGCAAAAAAATAAAAATTAAATCATAAAATTTCAATTTTTAATAGTACGAAAGCGATCGATGAAAAATCATGGTGTTAATTTATACCTGAATACTTGCTTTAAGAAGATATGCATTCAAATATTTAAATTATTTAATAATGATAAAGCAATCTTCAATTTAGTGATATCTGAGCGAATAAATACTGATTAGGCTTGATTTTATTTTTTCAAAGAATAAACCAATAAGTAATCAATATTTTGTTAGTTTTAAATTAAAAATCATTGTTGGTCTCTGATACAAACACCAATTAGAATATGATAAAAACATTATTTGTTAGAAACCCATTTTTATTAATTATTTTTTTCAACTCTAAAAACAAGAGAATAATGTGGAATATTGTAGAGTGGGTGCCCACCCTAACGCACAGAAATTGATATATTCCGTCGTGCGATCTCTCCCTCGCCTTTCTCATTATGCTCCCGACGAGGCTTCCATCTGGCTGTCAGCTTATTCCGTTCTGAACCGTTACGCGGAGCGGTTGTGCTTTCCGTTTCGGGCGAAACAAGTAGGAACTATTTTAGTTAGTTACTGTCTGTTCTGTCTGTGGGACAAATTGGATTTTGATTAGCCAGTGATTTGTTTACATTTTAGCCAGTGAGAAGCGTGTGCCTGCAACCGCAGTTGTAATTGCGTTAGTGTTTTGGTTCAGTGTACCAGTGTGGGTGGGTAACCGCAGCCTGCACTTGTGTCGCGCCAGCATAACCGTAAAGGTGTAAGCGAGAGGAGGAGGATCCAGGACGGAGTAAAACGGTAAATTAAATCATTCCCACGTTCCAGGTTTCAGGGTGCACCTGAACTTACCAAATTAAATATTAAAAAATTATACAGTTAAAAAAATTCAAATAAAATTATAAGCCGAAAAGTGTTTAGGATCGCTTTCAGAAAAACACCCATACTTTAGTGAAATTTGTATCTTTTTGAATAAAAAAGAGTTTTGAATTTTTTTAAGGTGTAGATAGATGCCGGCTGCTGTTTGCACGTCGGAAGGTAATTGACTAATCAACACTTCGTTTAATTGGGTTTTTATTTCTGCACGCTCGCCGGCCGTACCATTTTGTTTATTTTGCAAACCGTTTTTCAAGTTTGCCCCGGCATCTGGCATCGATTAATACAAACACTTTTTTGAAATAAAATAAATCGCGCACATTATTTGTATTATTTTATGAAAGCCTCACGCAGAAACCATAAATACGATGCTCCCGATGCTTTACGACCATTAGTTTTTGGGAGATCTCTAGTTCTATTGACTAGCCCGGGGCCGGGCTTGTGGATGGAAATCAACTGGGCAGTGGCCGAAATTCAATTAGAGCCCCCGTGCAAATTGTTTGTCCGCCCAGCTACCGATCGGCTCTTTATTCCGGATCACCACCCCCCCACACCACCACACACACACACACACTTTCACACACGCGCCCCCCATCAGTCGGCGGCTAATAAATTTGCTCTCGCGGACTTTTTTTATCCGTGTCAGTTTGGCGGCAGGAGAGGCCGAGAGCGAGCCGCCGAGCGATTAAAAATTAATGGCTTAATCGTGGGTGTGCGAATAGCCAATATTTACAAGACTTCTGCCGGCCTATCGCCTCGCCCAGCCCCGCCACGCCCAGCCCCGCATGATTTGTCACTGTCCGCCTTTCCGCCGGCAGACATCCATGTCCTCGTATTAATTAATTGAGCACACTGAAAAAAATAGTTGGTTCAAAGATGGATCTGAAGGCTGTTCCTAGTCTAGTAGCTATTGCTCTACCCCCTTATTAATATTTAGTTTTAAACTATAAGCAACTTTTTACTATAAGTTATAAATAAACGAATAATTGGTTCAAACATATTATTCCAAAACTATTTTTAAGATTGAAAGTAAGTGTGGCGACTTGTTTTTTAGTTGTTATTTTTTAGATATTTAAGAAATTTGAAATTTCAAGAAATTTGTGAAGCAGATAGTGCTTTTAAATTTGATTTATTCATTAAAATATAAATACTTAAACCACAAAAATATAAATTCTGTAATAAAAAAATATAATATAAATATAAAAATATGCTCAGAGTTCTTCCACGGTATCGGGTGATTAAATTTTTTGTTATTTAATTTAAAATTACTTCGAATTTTTAAAAATCTTTTTTCCAACTATTCTAATAATGTTTTAAAACGAATTTACGAAAAAACCTATTTCCTGAGCGCGCCACACGGTATGACCCCCTAAAAGAAGACTTGAAAGTAAACTCCAATATCCGCTTTAAACTACCATCTCTAGAAGTAAAAGACCAAAAATGTCCTTTAAAATCCCCTACGCTTCTTCGAGTGTAAAAACTTTATCTTTTTTTAAACTTTACTTTTAAACTAGAAGCTATCTTTTTTTAAAATAAATAAATAAATAAATTGGTTCAAAGATATTGGTCCAAAATTATATTTGAGAATGAAATTAATGAAAACTCTAATGTCCGATTTAAACTACCATCTCTAGACGTAAAGACTTGTCAGATCTTGTCCACCCACCCAAAATGTCCTTTAAAATCCCCTAACGCTTCTTCGAGTGTAAAAACTTCAGCCTTTTTTTAAACTTTAGTTTTAAACTATAAGGTATCTTTTTATAAATAAATAAATAAATAAATTGGTTCAAAGATATTATTCCAAAATTTTTTTTAATAATGAAAATAATGGAAACTTTAGTGTGCAGTTTAAACTACCATCGCTAGAGTTTAGAAGTAAAGACTTGTCAGATCTTGTCCCCCCACCCAAAATGTCCTTTAAAATCCCCTAACGCTTCTTCGAGTGTAAAAACTTTAGCCGCCACCATATGCTGACCCACAGCCATCGGCTTACACGCAGTTTATCAATGAAATATTGCTATAAATTGGAACCCCCAGGAGGCGGGTGGGAGGCGAGGGCCTGACATCGTATCATTTGCAGCCTTATTTTAATGAAGGTCATCGTGTCAGCATCTGGGCTGACTTCTGCTCGTAGTTGTCGTCGTTTAATTGCAATAATTTGCAAAAACAAAAAACAGCAGAGGCAGTATCCGATAAAGGAGGCAGCACAAGAACGTACTATATAGTAGCGGGTGGAGGAGAGGAGTGGGGCTGGGGCGGATCAAATTAATGCCATAACTCAATTAGCCGGCGGACGTATTTGCATGAATGTGAGCTGGTGACTTACGCGGCTGTTGTTGTCCGCTCGATTCGTGCTTAAACTTTTGCCAATTGATAATAGCACTGGGATGAGTCGCAGTCTCGGAGCACCCTGAAGAATGTGGTTCAAGGGGCGTTGACATTTCGATAACCCATCCTAGCTTAGTATAGTTCCTTATAGTATAGTATCTTTCGGATGCAAATCAATCTCCAACTCATGTGCGTAGGATCTGATACAGTCACTTGCATCTGGGAGTTAATCTGGGAATTATCGAGAATTTAAATAAATTTATTATAGAGTCTGGCTATTGGGGAAACACCCCCGTCCGTATAATAGCCATCCGACCAGGTGCATGTGTATCTGCAACAAAAAAACCCGCCCGGTGACATAAGTTCTCCTAACAAAAGCCAGTTATTAAGCTAGACGCGTAAGCCAGCAGAGTAAAGTAGATTTTTCGTTCAGTTTTTATATCGAATAGCTTCGTGTTGAGGGTCTACCTGTTTGGGGATAAAATTAGTTTCCATAATACCCATAAAAAACAGCAAGTTTCGGTGTAACTTTTATTGCAATTGGTTTGCAAAAAACCAGTAACTAAGCCTGTAACAAAGGGAGTGTTTTTAATTTCATGAAAATGAGTTAATATCACAGTTACGAACCCTTTCTGTGGCTTCCCGCAAGGACATCCCACATGCACAGTTTAATCAGAAGACAGGACAGCCAGAAGGGTTGGCCTCGAGGCCAAAGAAACCACTTAAGTGGAACCCAGATTGCTAAATGGGCAACCTGCAGCTGGGTATCCAGTTACTGGCTGGTATTGTGCGCCAGAGCGGAAGTGGAAGTGGTGGACTCCACCTCCAGATCCTCGATAAGACTATAACTTCTTCCTGTTTTCAAGGATCGTGCCTGTCTAGAGTTTAATTTCATTGATAATTTTGAGCTTGAATTGAAAGAGATATCTGTATGTCCGACTTGCAGCCACCATGGTCGTCAAGGAGATACCGCTGCACGAGAACCTCAGCATGGAGAACAGATCCACCAACGCCGCCACGCCCACCACCACCACCACCTTCTCGCGGTCGGGGCGTCACTACAGCCTCTCCCTGACCACGGCTGTCCTGCTGGTGTCCTTCTTCATCTGCACTCTGCTGGCGGTGGGCTTCATAGTCTACAACTTCGCCACGTGTGCCCAGCTCCAGGCGGAGGCCGGCGAGGAGATCATCTGCACGAGTGTCCATCGCAACAAGCCCAAGTCCAGCCAGGACGACGGCGCGCCCAAGTACGACCGGGACGTGCGCCTGCCGCGCTCCATCCGCCCTTTGAAGTACAACATCACCCTGGAGCCGCTTCTCAGCGGCAACTTCAGCTTCACCGGCAGTGTCCAGATCCGCATCCGAGTGCTGGAGGACTGCTACAACATCACCATGCACGCCGAGGAGCTGAACATCTCGCGCAGCGATGCCGCAGTCCATCGCGTGCTCCCGGGCGGAGAACTAGACGGCGACAGCCTGAGGATCCACAAGCAGTACCTGGTCGGAGCGAAGCAGTTCTTCGTCATCGAGCTGTACGACAAGCTGCTCCGTGGGGGGGAGTATGTGGTCCACCTGCGGTTCGATGGAATCATACAGGACTTCTTGCAGGGCTTCTACCGCAGCTCCTACGAGGTCCACAACGAAACCAGGTGAGTGGAGGAGTTTCGCCAGGAAGGAGGGAATCTCACGCTAGTCCCTTTTCAGGTGGGTGGCTTCCACGCAGTTCCAGGCCACGGATGCCCGTCGCGCCTTTCCCTGCTTCGACGAGCCGGCTCTGAAGGCCAACTTCACTCTGCACATCGCCAGGCCCAGGAACATGACCACCGTCTCCAACATGCCCATTGTTTCCACCCAGGACCAGTACGTATTGGTGTCAGTCTCGCTGCCAAGATGCTAATCCCTGTTTCCTTGCAGCCCCACCATACCCAACTATGTCTGGGATCACTTCGCCGAGTCCCTGCCAATGTCCACGTACTTGGTGGCCTACGCCATCTCCGACTTCACGCACATCTCCTCCGGCAACTTCTCCGTTTGGGCGCGGGCCGATGCCATCAAGTCCGCGCAGTATGCCCTGTCGGTGGGTCCCACGATCCTGACCTTCCTCCAGGACTTCTTCAACACGACATTCCCGCTGCCGAAGATCGACATGATTGCCCTGCCCGAGTTCCAGGCTGGTGCCATGGAAAACTGGGGCCTCATCACCTTCCGGGAGACGGCCATGCTCTACGATCCCGGCGTGGCCACAGCGAACAATAAGCAGCGCGTGGTCTCGGTAGTGGGCCACGAACTGGCCCACCAGTGGTTCGGCAACCTGGTGACGCCCAGTTGGTGGTCGGACATCTGGCTGAACGAGGGATTCGCCAGCTACATGGAATACCTAACCGCGGACGCAGTGGCTCCCGAGTGGAAGCAGCTGGACCAGTTTGTGGTGAATGAGCTGCAGACTGTGTTCCAGCTGGACGCCCTCTCCACGTCCCACCAGATCTCGCACGAGGTCTACAATCCCCAGGAGATATCCGAGATATTCGATAAGATATCCTACGCCAAGGGCTCCACTATTATCCGGATGATGGCTCATTTCCTGACCAACCCGGTGTTCCGGCGGGGTCTCAGCAAGTATTTGAAAGAAATGTAAGTTGGGGCTTCCAGAACCTCACTAGGATTGCATAATAAACTTTATGACTTACTCCTCAGGGCCTATAACTCCGCCACCCAGGACGATCTGTGGCACTTCCTCACAAACGAGGCCAAGTCTTCGGGATTGCTGGATCGGAGCCGAAGTGTGAAGGAGATAATGGACACGTGGACCCTGCAAACGGGCTATCCGGTAGTGAAGGTGTCGCGTCATCCCAACTCCAATGTAGTACGCCTGGAGCAGGTGCGGTTCGTGTACACCAACACCACCAGGGAGGACGAGAGCCTCCTGTGGTGGATACCCATTACCTTCACCACTGCCGCGGAGCTGAACTTCGCCAACACGCGACCAACGACATGGATGCCTCGCACGAAGACGTACGAGCTGGAAAACAGGAACCTTTCCACTGCCAAGTGGTTCATATTCAACATCCAGCAGACCGGCTACTACCGGGTCAACTACGACCCGGACAACTGGTGGGCCATCACCAGCCATCTGATGGACGAGAAGCACTTCGAGGAGATTGCTCCGGCCAATCGGGCCCAGCTTCTCGACGATGTGATGAACCTGGCCAGAGGCTCCTACATACCCTACGAAACGGCCATGAACCTGACCCGCTACCTGGGCCATGAGCTGGGCCATGTGCCCTGGAAGGCGGCCAGTAGTAATTTTATTTTCATCGACTCCATGTTCGTCAACTCTGGGGACTATGACTTGCTCAAGGTGGGTTTTCAAATAGTTCCCTCTTTTAAATTAATTAATTTATTAATTTCTGGACTCAGAACTACCTGCTGAAGAAGCTTAAGAGGGTCTACGACCAGGTGGGATTCCATGATTCGCAGGGCGAGTCGGAGGACATTCTGCTTCAATTGAAGCGCGCCGACATCTTAGCTGTGGCCTGCCATTTGGGCCACCAGGAGTGCATTTCCGAGGCCAGCAGGCACTTCCAGAACTGGGTCCAGACCCCCAATCCAGATGCTAACAATCCGTAAGAGGATATAAGCTAAAGTTCTCAGTGTATTACAATAAATTCTTGACAGGATTTCTCCCAACCTCCGAGGAGTGGTGTACTGTGCGGCCATACAGTACGGAAGCGAGTACGAGTGGGACTTCGCCTTCGATCGGTACTTGAAGACGAATGTGCCCGGCGAAAAGGATCTGCTGCTGAGTGCCCTTGGTTGCTCCAAGGAGCCCTGGCTGCTGTACCGCTATCTGCGCCGCAGTGTCGCCGGCCAGCACATTCGCAAACAGGATCTGTTCCGGGTGTTTGCCGCAGTGTCCAGTACCGTGGTGGGTCAGCAGATCGCCTTTGACTTTCTGCGCAACAACTGGCAGGAAATCAACGCCTAGTGAGTCCTTCTAGTCCCCACAGATGGAGAGACAGTGTAACATTCTTGAAACTCTTCCAGCATGGGCTCGCAGATGTCGCACATTCACACGCTCTTCAAATTCGCCACCAAGCGTTTCAACTCCAAGTTCCAGCTGAGCGAGTTTGAGAATTTCGTGAAGGACGCCCGCTGGGACTATGGCAGGCCGGTCCAGCAGATAGTGGAGCAGATCGAGACCAGTGTGGACTGGATGAACCGCAACTACAAGTCGATCGTCAAGTGGCTGCAGAACGAGGAGCGGGCGTAAGATGCCGTGCCGAGGATCCGTGCGGTCAGGACTGCAGCAGTATTAGATGTCGTCGCAGCTGCAACTGCATTTATGTCTAGTGTTTATGTCGATTGTTTTACCATTTCAGTTTCGCCAAAGAAGTCGGGATGCTTTGGCAGATCGTCCAGCGCCAAACTCCCAATCTTTTCATAGCAATTATGAGAGTCTTGTATTTTTAATTTCGTCTCTACTTGTACTTGTACTTAAATGTAAATGTAAATGTATATGCAATTATATTATTTGTCACAAAGCCAACTCATAATGTTTGTACCTTTTTTTGTAAAAAATGCCATTTAATTCGATATAGAACCTTACAAATACTGTTCCCTCCTTATCACTAATATTGTAAAGTCTGGAATGTCTTACAAAGTCTTTAAAAAGTTCCCAGTCTAATCCTGTTTATCGTCCTTTTTTACCCTTTGGGGTAGTCTTATCACATTCGCAAACATTAGTGTGCCCACAAACACCAACAAGGTGCCCATCCAGTGGTACAGGGTGAAGGGATTCCTGAAGTAAACGATGGAAAACACCAGCGAGATGAACTTCCGGAGGGTTAGAATGAGGGTAACCGTGAGGGAAGAGCATTCGGTGGTCAGTGTGTACACGGAACTGATGCATAGGTGCTGGGCCAGAATGTTCCCCAGCAAAAATACTAGAACGAGGGGCACAGCCAGGTCAAATACGGGCAAGTGAAGGGATTCCCCCTTGAATGCCAGGAGCCAGTGCGTCCGGATGTTCTCGTGCATCAGCAGGAAGGCAGGCAGCGGCAGGAGATGGGTGTAGTACAAGGCTTCCCGGGCACACTTCCCGTGCTTCCGGTACAGCAGCTCCTGGGTGATGCCCATGTAAGAGGAAATGAATAGGGCAACCACCAAGAGGACCACACCCACAAGCCACCAAAATACATCCGCCTCCGTTGAATGCTCCCTCTTCCCAGCCACATCCCGGCTCGAGAAGTAGGTGCAGATGAAGATTCCAACGCTGATCATAACCACTGCTATGTACTGACTGATCCTGTAGCTCCTCTTCAGAATTAGCGTTCCCAGGCACATATTGGATATGAGGGAGCCGCCGCGAATAATCATGTGCAGCGTCATGGGAACATTAAACTCGAAAACGTAATTATTGCACACGCTTGTAATGAAAAACATCATCACCAACAGTCCGTAGTCCTTTAGGCTAATGACTCGCTTGGCCAGGCCGAACTTCGAGGTGAAGACGAAGCCCTCCAGGGCAATGAAGGCGAACTGGGCAGCGGTTATCAGATTTCCAGCCCCGGGGTCCAGTTTAACGAGCAGTTCCAGGAAGACGACGCCACTGCAGCATCCCAGGAAAACCCCTCCAACGGCCAAAATGGCTCGGACACTCAAACTCATGGTTCCAACTAATATTATCTACTAATCTGGGCCATGATGAGCTTTTGAGCCAACTTTCTATTTGGCCAGAACGAAAACATGTAAACAAAGGGCAACAGGTGGTTATCGATATCGATGCTCTGTGTCATCCCTAAAAGAAAATAGTTTTCGACAGCTGACTGGTGAAGTGGACGTATCAGCTGTTACAAAATACAATAATAAAAAGTCTAAAAACTACATTGGTAATATAAAAAATATGATATTTAATTCTTTGATATCAAATAAATATTATTAGGCGCTTGAGTTAGTTACAAATTTACCGACAATTCACCGTCCTTATCATCAAAATAATGTATGGCAAACAAAACAAAAAAAAATTATTAAAATACCCATATTGGGAACTCAAAAATTGTAATTTAATCACAATCGAACCAGGCACACCCACAGTCTTGACAACATTTAAAAATACAATGAAATGTAGATGAAGGACAAAAAAAATCTGCTGAGAGTTGGTTGTGATTCGGAAGTTCACCTCTGCTTTTTGTCCAGCAGGGCGAGAATTCTATCGAGTTTTTGGGTTTGCTTGGCCTCGAAATCGTTTAGCCTTTTGGTAATTAACTGGTTGAGCTGAAGAAATCTTTTGTCAATGAGATCCTTAATAACTGAGAGGTCGGTGGCTGGTTCGGCGTCCTTGGACTCCAACTTTTCCGTTTTTTTCTCCTCCTTGGCAATACTACTGCCTGCCTTTTGCAACAAATCCTGGACGTTTTGAATTTCCACAGGCCTGGGCAATTGTGTAGTTATGCCGTTGGGGTTAGGACCAATGTGCAACATGGCTCCATAGATGCAGATTTCGTTGGCGCAAGTCAGCATTTTAAGATTCAAAAGGGCAATGCCAGATCGATCTATTTCCATGTCATACCGGTAGGGGCGCACGGGCACATCCGCATCCTCGTCCTCAACACATACCCCATAGACGGTTTCGAGGTACTCCTGCGAGGGTCCAATGAAGAGCTCCAGCTTGGGAGCACTGCAGACCAGCGTTAAAGCGGCGATTTTGAAACGGGCATTGATTTGGAAGCGCAATTCGCAGGGTGGCGGCGGATTCTCGCTGTTTGCGAATAGCACGGCGCGCTCCTCATTAATTACATCGTCCAACTCGGGCCTAGACACAAAGGAATTGGGAAATTAGTAACCAGAAACCAGTTTTGGGGCGTGTAATCCTTTGTCTCACTTCACAAACACGTCGTCGTCCACCAGACGGGTGACCACCAAGTGGGCCAGTTGATTCCCAGCCGTTTGGAGCCAGTTACAGCGGGCCGTGACCTTCTCGCACATGGTTTAACACAAAAAGTTCACGCTAATCGGGTGAAAACTAATATTTAAAAAATAAATCGTTTTCCTGCATAAGCGCAAATCAAAACACACAAATCAGAGATGGTCCCTGTTCCGATAGACATCGAATTGGGGGGCTGGGCTGCCAACCCGATGCGAAACCACCCCCAACTTATCGATAGCGCCCCGTGACAAGTTCGACCTTGGAGGGCCGTTGTAGGTCAAATTTCAGCAGATTTTCAATTGGAAGTCGCAGAGCAAAGCCAATAGGCGGCTGATTAAGTGTCCACAATTTTCCGCAGATTAATCCAAACTACTAATAATATGGGTGGCAAGTACAAGATCGTGATGGTCCGCCACGGCGAGTCCGAGTGGAACCAGAAGAATCAGTTTTGCGGATGGTTCGACGCCAATCTCAGCGAGAAGGGTGAGTAAGATTACATCAACCACAGTCCGAATTCCTTAAGCAGAACTCTCTTGACTCGAAAATGCCTAAAAATTTACAAATTGAACGGGTCAAGATGGTAGAACTTGGTGTTTATGACATAAAGTGGGAGTTATTTGTCGTAAACTTCACTAAAAAATAAAAAATAATATGCATTTGGCAATAAAAACATTTAAAATCTTATGAAAATCGAATCTAAAGTCCTGAAATTCAATAAAAAAGTCACCCCAAACATTGTTTCAAGGTCAAAACTTTTACTTATTCTACAATTTTTGTTGAAAATTTTGTCTTAAAACTCATAAAAATTATTCCTTTTATCGATATTTTTAGCTTTTAAACTTAAATTTATTCTGTAGTTTAGAGTCTAAAGTTTAGACCCAAATAAAAACAAAAAACTGATAACGATTAGTGATTTCAAAAGTCAAGGCTTCAAAATTTTCCAAAAATTGTTGTTTCAAAATAAACTTTAGTGTGACTGTTGTTATCCAATGTGACCTTTCACAGGCAAGGAGGAGGCTCTGGCCGCCGGCAAAGCCGTCAAGGAGGCCGGTCTGGAATTCGATGTAGCCCACACCTCGGTGCTGACCCGCGCCCAGGTGACCCTCGCCAGCATCCTGCAGGCCAGCGGCCACAAGGAGATCCCCATCCAGAAGACCTGGCGTCTGAACGAGCGCCACTACGGTGGACTCACTGGCCTGAACAAGGCCGAGACGGCCGCCAAGTACGGTGAGGCCCAAGTACAGATCTGGCGCCGCAGCTTCGACAACAAATTAAATAATAATACGTGGGTGAAAGGAATGAAAGTAGTAGTGTTATGAGGGGATTGGTGTAAGAGAGTAGAAGGTAGGTAAATTGAAAGGGTGGGAAAAATGGGGTGGAATATTGGGAGGTAATAGGTGAGATATAGGAAGGGGTAGGGGTTAGTAGGGTGATGGAAAATGTGGTTGGGTGGGGGGATTGAGATTGAAGGTGAGAAGAAATAGGTTTATGAGGGAGAGGATGAGGGGATTGATGGGTGTATGGGTGAAGGTGGGTTTTGTTGTGTGTTTTATTTGTAAGTTTGGGGGGGAGGTGTGGGGTGGTGAGAGAGGGTGGGGTTAGAATGATGGGGAAGAGGGGTTAAGGGGAAATAGGGAGTGAAGAAGGAGGGGGGGTAGTAGGGGGGTAGTGTTAGGATTGGGACAGAGGGGGGAGTGGATGGTAAGAGACCCAGGAGTACCGTGGAGAAAGCCGTTGAGTAGGACTGGTGGCGGCGCCGACATGGGCATAGGGAATAGGCTGGAGTGGCTGGAGTGTGCATGTGTGAATGGGATCCAACATCCACCTCCGCAACAAGAACGGCCACAGTCCCGAGGTTAAATGGGAAGTGGTGCAGGGGAGGGGGGAATGCGTTGTATTAGAGGGTGCCTTAGGGGGGGGGGGGGGGAGGGGGAGGGTGGATTGTTCATGGGGGGACTGGACAATATGAATGAATGATTTGTTGGGTGGTGGACACACCCAAAAACAATTCCGATGGAACTACATTTATTATCCGGTCTATTTTCGCTTCTTCTTGCCGTCCTTGGCCAGCTCCAGGCCGAGGATGCACTTGGGCGGCACCTTGTACGTTTCGGTCAGCAGCGTGTGCACGAATCGCACCTGGTTGCCTTGGATTTGGAGCTGTTCGTGCTTCTGGTGTGGCAGCTTAACCACACTGGTGCTGGCGGCGGCTCCTTGCTTGCACAGCTTTATGAACTCGGCCAGAATGATGCCGTACGCCTCGATGTTGCTCACCAGGGTGACCTTTTTGTTGCCAGATCTCGTGGCGAGCGACATTTGGATAAGTGGCTTGCCGCTGGTGTCCTTTCCACTGCACATTTGGTAGGAGTGCTCCATTTTGCTAGTGATCAGGGAGCACATCTCGCTCAGCGACGCCTCCCGGTTGCCGTAAAGCGATGTGAGAGTTTCATCCGGCTGGACCAGCTTCGTCAGCGGGTTTAGGAGACCGTGCTTGCTCACGTATTCCCTCACGATCTTCTTGATCTGACCAGCTGGAATGCCTTCGCCTCGCTTGAAGTTCAGCTTCGTGAAAAAGGCCGCCGTTGCGTCCGTGACGACATACATTTCCTTCAACTCGGAGTGGAACAGAGGGGTCTCGGACGCCGCTCCGTTCGCTTCGTTCGCCTTCACGTCGGTGATAAAGTTCACCACTTCGGGGTGCTCCAGATCGACGGAAATGATCTTGTCCACTCCCTTGCTCTCCTCCCTTACAACAATGAATCCCTGGTCCACCATCTCGGCCAGGAAATTGGAAAGCTTTTTATACCGCGTCTTCTTAAGGTCTATTGGCTCTGCCGCCTCCGTGACCACATAGAGCCGGTAAAAGTTACTGGTCAGCAGGGGCAGTGGCAGCTTTTTTCCATTGTTCTTCAGCGCAGAGAGGAAGGCATTTTTAAGGATCGCTTCGGGGGAAACGTCCTCATCGGGCTCCTCATCCGACGAATCTTGGGATTGCTGGTCGTCCAACGACAAGGCGGCCGTGTTCGTTTCCAGTTCTTCTGTCTGAGCCACCGAGGAGAAGGTTACCGGAGCACTTGGAGTGGGAGTTGCGACCTTTTTTCTTTCCGTTTCCGCGCCCAGTGCAGGAAAATCGTCAACAGAGAGAGCTTTCGTCTTGACCATCGGAATTTGCTGCACCAAACTCGGTTCGTGGGACCAGAGCTTGTCTCCGAAAAGGTGGAGCATCTTGACGGCCACGCCGTGCCCTCCACACATGTACAGCTCGTCGCTGGAGCGCGCCAACTGGCCCACGCCCACGGCGGATTTGTTGTTCGTCAGGTTGACGGCCACTGAAAATGGACATGGGATTGGGGTCATTCCTGAGTGGAAGGAGATATAAACTACTTACTTAGCTGCCCCTTCTTGTAGTGCCCGTACATGCTCAGTCCCACGCCGAGGGGCACCACTCCGGGCAGCATGAGATCCGCTCCGTTGGAGAGTTTGGGCAGCACGCCCTCGTGGGTGGTGAAATAGGGCAGGATGTCCGGCACGGCCCACAGTGTGTAGAGTGTGGGCACCAGCTGGCCCCCATCGAGCTCGAAGAACATCGGCTGCTTCTCCACGCAGTAGACGACACTCTGGACACCGCCGTGGGTGAGGATCTTCAGCTGGGTGACTGCCGCCTTGGCAGGCACGAGCTGATCCACCGGCACATGTGGGTAGGCGGCCTCCAGGCGCTGGCGGAACTTCTTGCTCTCGGATCCCTTCAGAGCAGCACTGCTCTTGGGCCTATAGGGTTTGAGGAACATCTGTTTGGCGATTGTTTCCCTCCGGTTCTGTCCAATAAAACAAAAATAGTTTCAATAAAAAATAAATATGGCCGCATTGACCGCCTGGCAGGTGATAAACTTTAATCCCCGAAAGAGGTATTTTTTCCCTCCCACAATGCTGCCGCACTTTCTAAAAAATTACATTTAAATAAAAGTAATTAAAATTGATTTTTAATCATAGAATTGTTAATTAATTAATTAAAGGTTTTTTGTCTAAAATTGGTTTTACAAAAAATAGATTGGAAAAAACTAAAGATATACGAAAATGAGCATTTCTTGACTCTCATTGTTAAAAATCTAAACATTCAACATTCAATAATAAATAGAATATTAAAACGCTTTTCATTTATGGAATTTTTAGAGTATAAATATCCAGGATGTAATTATCAAGGACGAATTTAAAATACTTTTTTCTAAGATATTGAAGTAATTTCAACTCTCGATTCTCAATCTCAACTTTCCATGCCTATTAGAATTAAGCCCTGAAGGCGGCTAAGTTCATGCTGCTTCAGAAAAATTAGGATTTTTTTTGGTAATCCCTTGTCTATGGTTCTATATTTGGAATAAGTTTTTCCACCAATCTTTTTAAAAAACGGGCTTGGCAGCCCCGATATCTTTATTTATCTTTGATGTCTGATATACATCGATATTTCGATATAAATATTTGTTTCTAACGTGTTGTATTGCCCAAAGACAATAAGATCTTTCGTTCTAATCCTATTTTTGCACAATAAGAATTATAAGCAACATGCAAAAAGAAGCATCGGAAAAATAACGTGGTTGTGAAAATCCCCCCAAAGATTTTAGTGGGTTATTGTTGAACAAAGAAGCACATCGATAAAAACGTTTTAAAATACCGAAAATAAATTGGTATTTTCGATAATTAAGAGAAATCTATACGACGATATATAATTTGTGTCTACGTATATCGATAGATTGATATTTTGATATCAACAACCCTACCCTAATGCGGTCGCACTAATATCAAGATGGCGTTGTGATTTTTCTTCTTCGAAATTGCCAAGCAAATTGATAAATAAGAGCGCCCCCGTTGATGAAAAAGTAAGTGGTCACTGAGTCTGTGTAGAATTGTCCCGTGCGCGTCCAGGAAAGCCGCGACCCAACCGACCTGGAAAAGATTCGTCCTTACTGAAGCAGCTGCAACTTTGTCTTATTCGCATACGTGTACGTGTGTCCCTGCGTGAGTGCACTGGTGTTGGTGTGAAAATGCTGAAACAGTCAGGCTAGCAACGTGCTCCCAGCAAAAACAACGAGAGCGCGAGCGAGACGAATATTGTTCGCTTGGCAGCGAAAAAAAACGACTCATAAGTTTTTTTGTGTCGTGAAGTTCCGTTTGGACGTTTATTTTCTTAACAATTGAGTGCGCCTTAATTGTGTTTTCTTCGGTTTATTTGCAACGCAAACGTTGTTTTTGCGCCTTGCCCAGAAGCTCAGCAAAGAGACGATAAGAAAACGAATAGAGGCAAAAGATTCCAAAAAGCGATTGAATTGAAATAATGTTGAGGGCGCCATGAAGAAAGTTGAAACTAAACAAAATATATCTTTTGTTGCGAATTTGTTAAGCATAATGTAAAAATGTATTATTTGTATTGGCAGTATTGCGTAAAATGCGCTTGCGTGTGGCCCCAAAAGTGAGTCTGTGTGTGTGTGTTGTGTGTGTGTGTGACTGTGAGCCAAGTGGGATGGTGTTGGTGTAGATGGGGCCTAATACAACAAAAACAAGTCTTGGCTAAAACAAAGAAAATTGAAAATTCGCCGCCGTTTTTCCTTGCGTTGCGTTCAATCCAATTAAACGATTCGCATGTCTCGATTTCAGTCTCGAATTGAAAGGCAAGAAGGGTAAAGTGAAGTGAGCAGCAGAGCAGAGTAGAGCAGCGCAGCGCAGCGACGCCAGCAGAGCCGCAGCAGCGACGCCAGCAGATCAGGAGTGGAAGCCGAAATTGCCGAAAGGTAAAAAAAAAAATCTTTTTTGTCCCACTGTATTTTTCCCTTGTTATCTGCTCCCTCTTATCACTGCCGTTATTCGCTGCAGTGCATCTGGAAGTGCCCCGTTACACTACCGCCGGGGCCATTGACGTTGCGAAAATTAATTGCAAACATAGAATTGTTATATTAGCCAGTTGGTTGGGTTCTGCGGAGGAATGGAATGGATTTTGATGGCGCCGACCGCTCGAACAACTGTTTCGTGTTCGGCTACTCTCCATGCCTCGCCTCCGCTCCCCCGTCGCTTCTTTGTTCTTTGTTTGTGGGGGTGCTCGCTCGGTTGCGGAAGCTTTTTCGGCACCCGCCAACGCAACGTGCAGCTGTTTTGCAATTGTAATCAGTTGGTTTTTCCGCTCAACCGTCGCAACTGGCAAATACTCTGGAAAATAATTTCGCTTTTCGTTTTCCAACTTCATAAATAAACATTTTAAATCAGCTGAGTCCGAGTGTCACATGCATGTATGTATGGGTGTATGGAGGAAACTAGAACATGCTTGAGTAAAACGGTACATTTCGGTAAACGAAACGAGGTGTTAAATAAATCAAAGTCAAAAGCAAAAACAACAACACCGATTCCCAGACAGACAGACAGGTTTTGAGGTTAGAACAGGAGAGAGAGTAAAGGAAAAGAGAGTGACAGATCGAAATGCGTGAGCGACCAAAAGAAAGCGCGAGAGAGAGAGAGTAGCAAGAGAGAGAGTGTAAAACAACAATTAAACTTAATTTTGTCATTTATTTGCCCGGCAAGTGAAAACTTTCTGCTTGTTGCTTCTTTTCTGTTTTCTGTTTCCTCTCCGTTCCGTTCCAGTCATTTATCTGGTGTTTGTGCTTTCCACCGCTGAAAGTGTCGCTTAAGTGGCACTTTTTCAGCCGCGCTACGTTGTGTTTGATTTATTTTGTCAGCAATTGTTTACTCCTCACACATTTCTTTTATCTCCCTCTCCGCCGTCGTCGTTGTTGTTGTTTTTGTTTCGTATTGGAGCTGCTGAATCATGGGTCGGCGTTTAGTTGATGTCGTCATGTCGACCGAGCAACCCAGAAGCGCTATATTTCACCATATGTTTTGTGTTCAGCATCTTGCATTTCAGCCCATTCGTAATCAATAAAGCCCCCCTCCCCTACCCACACGCTGATACCTTGTGCGAGGTTCGGGTTCTTATCTTTTTTTATTTTTCTGCTTCCTTCTCTTGCACTTTCCAACGTGAGCGGGGCTTAGTTTCCAGGCTCTCTCTCCTCTCCCGCGCCACTCTTATCTAACGGTCTTCTTCGATAAAGCCGCATATGTACTGTTTTTGCTTTTGTTTTTCCCTCTTTAAGTTGTTTTCCTTTTTAAATAAATTCTTATCAACCGCAAAAGTTTAAAAAAGAAAAAACATTAAGCGATTTTGAAAATTGTTTACGCTGCAATTTTAGGAGTGACAAGAGCGGCTTCCAGTGGGGCCTTCTGATCACGTAGGCCAATGCAAATAAGAGAACCAAAGAAAAAGGCTCCCTCGCCCGCTACCCTCCCCTCCATCGCTCAATTACCGTTACACAAACACTAACAAGGTCTTCTCTTATTGCAGAGTACACAAGAGCCTGGAGCGTCTGTTCTGAGAAATAAAATAAAGGAATAGGAGCCTAGACGAAAGGACAGCGCCAGGTGAGCATCGGAAGGGGAAATTACAGCGAAAACATTGAGAGACTTGCCTTGTAGGGCATCTCAGAACTGAAAACTCTTATTTTCAAGCACTAATTTTCCACATTTTCTATCCCATATCACAGGCATCGTACCTCGACGCCAACCAAAACCGAAGAAAAGTCATCAAACACAGACTCACACACACAAAACACACATCATGGAGCTTCGCGTGGGCAACAAGTATCGCCTGGGCCGCAAGATCGGCTCGGGATCCTTCGGTGACATCTACCTGGGCACAACAATCAACACCGGCGAGGAAGTGGCCATCAAACTGGAGTGCATCCGCACGAAACACCCGCAGCTCCACATCGAGTCAAAGTTCTACAAGACGATGCAAGGAGGCATTGGGATACCGCGGATCATCTGGTGTGGCAGCGAAGGTGACTACAATGTGATGGTCATGGAGCTGCTTGGTCCATCGCTGGAGGATCTGTTCAATTTCTGTTCGCGCCGTTTCTCCCTAAAGACGGTACTGTTGCTGGCTGACCAGATGATCTCTCGCATCGACTATATACACTCGAGGGATTTCATTCATCGTGACATCAAGCCGGACAACTTTCTGATGGGCCTGGGCAAGAAGGGCAACCTGGTGTACATTATCGACTTTGGCCTGGCCAAAAAGTTCCGGGATGCACGCTCGCTGAAACACATTCCCTATCGGGAAAACAAGAACCTCACGGGCACCGCTCGCTACGCCTCGATTAACACACATCTGGGTATCGAGCAGTCGCGACGCGACGACTTGGAGTCGTTGGGCTACGTTCTGATGTACTTCAATTTGGGCGCCTTGCCCTGGCAGGGCCTGAAGGCCGCCAACAAGCGACAGAAGTACGAGCGCATCTCTGAGAAAAAGCTCTCCACCTCGATCGTGGTGCTGTGCAAGGGCTTCCCCAGCGAATTTGTCAACTATTTGAATTTCTGCCGCCAAATGCATTTCGACCAGCGGCCAGACTACTGCCACCTGCGTAAGCTGTTCCGGAATCTGTTCCATCGTCTGGGCTTCACTTACGACTATGTGTTTGACTGGAATCTGCTGAAGTTCGGTGGTCCCCGCAATCCCCAGGCCATTCAGCAGGCGCAGGACGGTGGTGATGGTCAGGCGGGACACGATGCCGTTGCTGCGGCAGCGGCGGTGGCCGCGGCGGCCGTTGCCTCGTCGCATCAACAACAACAGCACAAGGTGAATGCGGCGCTCGGCGGTGGCGGCAGTTCGGCCCAGCAACAGCTCCAGGGCGGACAGAGCCTGGCGATGTTGGGCGGCGTGGGCGGAAATGGTGGTGGAAACGGAAGCCAGCTCATCGGAGGCAACGGACTCAACATGGACGACTCGATGGCGGCCACCAATTCGTCGAGACCACCGTACGATACACCCGAAAGACGTCCCTCGATACGGATGCGCCAAGGGGGCGCTGGCGGAGGCGGCGGCGGTGGTGGTGTCGGCGTGGGTGGAATGCAGGGCGGCGGCGTGGGGAACGCCAAATAATATTTTATCGTTTAGATGCGACGCTGGACACGACACAGTAGACAAACAAACAAAAACTCAGCAACTATACATGTAGAATATAGAGTTATATATATACCTAATATATATAATACTTGCTTTATATATGCGGTAAAACATGTTGAATGTATCCGAAACGGCAGGCGGACCAGGTCCCTGTCAGCGAGGAGAAATCATAAGAGCCAGAATAGAGAAGATAAGAGGAGCAGGAGCAGGAGCAGGAGCAGGAGCAGAGCAGAGAAGAGAAGAGAAGATCCGAGAGCAAAGCGCAGCGCTTTCCTTTTTTTTGTACATTTACGTTTTGTTTTTTGACATTTAGTTTCTGCTCCAGAATGTTGAACGGGCGCGTTTATTATTAATTATGTAGCCTATGATTAATTTAATTTATAAATTTAGTACATAAACGATTGCAACTTGGCTGCAAGAAACGGCATCAAACCTGTTCAATTGATTTGAGAAATAGCAGCCACCACAGCAGTTGGAGAAGAGTCTGGGGTTGGGAGCCAGGATAGCAAGCATTTATTCTGTTTTGCATTTGATAACTTCGATTCTGCCACTAGATCTTCAGGCTCAATGCAGATAATTGCAGTTATTGATACGAATCCCCTCCCAACTGAACAAAGCAGCAGCAGATTATCGCAAAAATAAACATACCTATGTTGAAATATTCGAAACAAGATCACACACACACCCACACGTATATATAAATAATTAATTGATTCTAAGTGTAATAATTGTGTAAAAGAAACAAAGGACACCCTGATCGTGTAAGGCACGTGTCCCTAACCCCTAGGCTAGGTATTAGCGATAGCGAAACCCATTCATAAAAGGATCATAAACCACATGTAACTTAAGCTGAAGCTGAAGCTGATTTCGGGGCGCAATCGAACGATTATCATATAGGACGGGGGCGGCGACGTCGTTCTTTTTAGCTTTAAGCAACGCTCCGATTTGTAAGATCCCTCCTATGTTACTGTGTTCATATATAATTTCCTTCATATTTAAAAGTCCTTTTTTTTCCTTTTCGTATCTGCGCGCATTTCTCAAGCGGAAGGATAGGCATAGGCCCTTTTGTTTATGCAACAAAACCATGTAACTAAGATAGAGAGAGCGTATAAATAGCGTTTAGAGATAAAACACAAACAACAAATTTGCATTAACGTTTCGATTTAATACAAAGAAGCACCCACAACACAGTCGATGTTAGGCGCTAAAATTATATAACGCTAGCTAATAAATTATAGCTATAATATGAAATTTGTCTATAAGTAATACCAAACCGTAAAACAAAATAAAAAACAAAAAAATGCAAAAAAAAAAAACAAAACAAAATCTAAATTCTAAATGCGCCAAGAAATAAATAACAAACAAAAAAAATGGGTTTAAACGATAAAATATATATATAAATATACGAACTATATCTTATGAGAACACGTAAAATGTAAAACCCCAGAGTGCTCGGCTGGCAGTCCAAGAACTAATAAATTAATCAAACACAAAATCGGATCACTGAGAGCTGCTGAAGCCACTTAAAACTTAAAATAAAATGCATTACGTGATATTTCTTACAAATTGTTTTGTTGATTTACCTGAACTCGATTTCTCAGTTATGTTTTTTGATCAGAACTACCAAGTATACATATATCCAAGTGCACGCCTTGTAACTCGACCAACTTTGTATACACCAGCCGGCGATCGGGGATCCTCCATTAGATAGCCCTTCCCTCAAATCCCCTCCCAATCCTAATCTCCCAATGAAATAGAACGTTAATGAAACAACACCGAGTTAGTAACCAAATAATAAGTGTACATATGAAATATCCGAATTAAACTAACACGTAAACAAATTTAAAAATATATGTGTGATTTTCCTCCTAGCATACAAGAGATCTAAATAATTAGCATTTTATTGAGAAACAAAAAAGAACGCAAATTCAAAAACAAATATAAAAAAGCAAAAACACTAACAATTGATTCATAATAATTATGAGCCACTAAAAATGGAAACCTATCGATCGAGTATGAAAAGTCCATTCAGCATAAGCGAAAATAGAGAAACTAAAAAATTAACACGAAGCGTAATTTCGAGGATTTTGTATAATTAACTGTATATGTATATTGAGAATAGAACTTTTGAACTAAATAACTTATGGCCGGAAATATGGAGTATCATGAGCGTTATGAGGGAAAAATCATTAACAAACCACCAACAGTGATATGGAATACAAAACAAAACAAAAAATTAATTAACCGATAAAACAAGAGACGAACTCAACAAATCTGAAGACGTATGATAAAACGGAAATCGAAAGATTTAATGAATAAGTGCACGCAACATTTATGTAATTAGCAAGTATTTCGAATTAAAAACAAAAACAAAAAACAAAAAGAAACCTAACATGAATATGTATGTGTGAAAAAATAAAAGCCACTAAATAAGCAACACCACTCACAATAATAATAACAATTACAAACTGAGGCATTAAAAAGCTTAAACAATAATAATGGATTACATCGGAAATTATATTTTTTCGATTTGGGAATGGGAATTCATGGTTTCATTTTTTACAGGTGATTACAACTCTGACATATTAACTATAATCATTAATCATACAACATATGTTGTAGGTTAGTGCTATAATATAATTTCAAAACTGATATTAAAAACTGACATTTTTGAAATTTTGTCCATATCCGGTCGAATATATATCGATAACAATTCAATTGTCTGGCAACATCGCAATCAGCTGACTTTTGCATATAGTTTACGGTATTTTTGGAACGTTTTTTTAAGGTCACTCTGAGCACGTCATATTTGTTGGGCCCGTAGTTTTTCACCGAAAAGGTTAATAAAAAAGCCGAAACAAACAAATCAGAGTGATTGACCAGATATTAGAAGACAGCTATCATTGAAAAACTATTTGCCTTTCAGGGTTTCGAGCTTCAGCTACCTGAAAGACCCCAGAAGAAGAGAAGCCAAAAATGGGAGCCCGACAGTCTCAATCCCGTGAACCTCGTTCCGTTTCGATGGAAAATCCAACTCCTGCCGGTGTCATTGATATATCCGACGATGTGGTCAAGCGTCTGAAGGCTGGCATCTCCCAGCAGGGTGAGCCACATTAAATATTAATAAACAATCAACTGAATTTGGCAGTTCGAAGTGCCCAGTGTTATGCAACAATTGTCAAAACTGGCCATTGTTTATGCCAAAATAATGTTGAAATTAGCAATTAGTTATTAATACATTTTCATGTTTTAGCTCGGGAACATTCAGCTGCCGCGGAGGATACTAAGCCAGCAGCTAAGGCGGCGGCACCAAAGGGGCCTGCAAAGCCTGTCACATCCTCGCCAGCAGCTCCGGCACCCGCGTCCAAGGCTGTTTACCCTGCCGCTACGCCCATTTATGTGCAAGGAGGCGGACACACCATCAGTGCGGCGGATGTTCAGCGCCAGATGAACCAGGAGCTGATCAAGAACGACGAGCTGTGGAAGGAGCGCATGGTGAAGCTGGAGGAAAACCTCAAAAAGACCAACACCATTCTGGAAAAAGAGTACGCCAACGCAGTGGAGAGTGTGCACAAGCGATTTGTGAGCACTGCAGCGGCGCACAAGGTGCCTCCCTGCCAGGATCTGAAGTCGCAACTGCTGGCCTGCTATCGGGCTCATCCCGGCGAGACTTTGAAATGCATGGAGGAAGTAACTCAATTCCGACAGTGTGTGGATGCGCATCGTGTGAAGATATTGGATGCACCAGAGGCTGCTCCGGCTACTGCGACGGCTGCTGGAAAGACCGCTGTACCTGCCGCCAAGGCGGGCTAATAGCTGTTGCATTCAGACGACTATATTATCCTTGTCCTAAGTTGTTTGATTTGTTCTTGGAGGCCTTGTACAGGTTATGTATAAAAAGAAACGATAAAAAACAAGCGCGAAAGAGTCATTGCGAGCAATAGTAAACTAATTTAAATGAATCCATTGTTTGTGTTTATATTTAAGTTTGTCTATTTGGTAAATTTTTCAACAAATCTCTTCTTCAACTACATAAACCGTAAAACTAATTAAAACCCATATTTACAACAGATGACCGAGAATAACAGCAACCAAACTGGGAATCAGGGTGACTCCTAGAACAGTGGCACTGCTTTTAGCTTCGCTAGCTTCCCGCTCATCTTCGTTATCCTTGTGATCCTTGCACGTTTCATCAAAGTCCTTGGCAGGACCCAGACAGCCAGTATAGCTCATCACATAGGCAAGATAGTTCTGCTCGAAAACTCCACGGATTAGGCTCGAGCCAGGACCATAGGCAAACACAGCCACATCCTCGCCGCCATGAGTTTCGTCCTTGCGGGGAACAGCGGCTAGGTGGCGGTAGGTGGGAGCAGCGCGCTCCTCTTCCGTGAAAAGCTTCAGTGGCATCCACATATTGGAACTGTTCTGGGGCCTCGAATCATTGGCCAGGTGGTCATAATAGCCAGGACCATTGGCATAGGATATGGTCTCGTACATCATAGGATCGTTTTTCTCATGGGAGTTGGCAGCTCCTAGAATGTCATGACCCCGAAGGGCATAGCCATTGAAAGTTACCGCGTGTGAGTGGTCAGCAGTCACCAGAATGAGGGTCTCGTCCGGATCGGTGGCATTCACAGCAGCCTGGATGGCCAAATCGAATTCGTAGAGCTCGTGGAGAGCAGCCCGGGCATAGTTCATGTGATGTCCCTGATCTATGCGGCCTCCCTCTACCAGGAGCACGTAGCCATTGGAATCTTCGCCCCTTTCGAGGACTTTCAGAGCCACCTCTGTCATTTCCTGCAGGGACGGTTCTCCCTCCTCCCTGGCCACGGAGTAGGTGATGTGATTGTTGCGGAAAAGGCCCATTAGATGGTCCACCTTTTTGGCATCCACGTTCAACAAGTCCTTTCGGTTGTGAACCAATGCTGGGGGAACTGAGTCGTTGGCGTGATGGGCCAGCCACTCTTCTGGCAGTCTCCTTCCATCGGCACGTCGGCAAATTGTTTCCGTGGGTCCCTCGAAAACTGTTGTACGCACTTCGGAGGCGTTAAGGATGCCCATCGGAGACATTCCACCACCCAGGATCACGTTGAAGCGATTGCCTGGCTCGTTCTCCACCAGTTGTCGGGCAATGTCCACATGAATGCCCACTGATTCGGCGGGAACCTCTGTGTCGCACTCCCAATCCCGATCGTAGATGTGGGCGTAGGTTGCAGCTGGCGTGGCGTGGGTAATCCGAGTGGTGGTCACTATTCCAGTTCGCTTCTTCTCCTTTTGGGCCCACTCCATGACGCTCTGAACGCGTCCTTGCTGACCGTTCTTCTTGGAGCGCGTGGCATCCATTCCGATGGCACCGTAGTGGGTCTTGGATCCAGAAAAGATAGCTGTGGCAGTTCCGGCTGAATCCGGCACTTGCTTGTCCACATTGTAGGTCTGTAAGGTTAATAGATATATTTTTAATGGAATTTAGGAGAATTTCTAGAATAGCTTTAGAAGAATGCCTTACCTTGGCCATCCCAGTGTTGGGGAAATGGTCAAACACCAAGGTCTCCTCCTCGCCCATTCCATGCTTCAGGTACTGTCCCTTGTAAATGCGACCAGCACTGATGGTGGATATGCCCATGCCATCGCCGATGAAGATTATGATGTTGCGGGCTTTCTTCTGGTAGGAATTCTCCTTCACCCGCTGTGCCTGCTTGATCGTCTTCTCCAACTGGTTGAGAGCCACTTTATGCCAGAATTCCGCATCTGAAATGGAAATAGAATAGAAATACAATTAAAATTAAGTCGGGATGAAAATTGTTGGGTAAGTCACGTATTAATTACCCATCTCCAGTTGAATCTAGTTGCCACTTAAAACGTTTCTAGTTCGACACATTAAACAGCCTACTAGTTATGTAGATTTATTTTTTCTATGCACGTTTTTTCTTTTTTTTTTTTAATTATTCCAACAAAAGCTACTTATTTTTAATAGATGCACGGTTAATGTATTTTAAACTATGCACTATTTATTTTTATTGGGGGGGTTTTTATTTCAAGTTTTTCTCATCGAAATTTGCATTATTAAAATATAGTCTTAAAATCCAAATTAATTTTCTTTTTTTTGAAGTCAAGATAATACATATCAATTAGTTGCAGGCCTCATTTGGCTTTTGCATTTCCTTTCCCCAACTCGGAACGTGCATTAACTGACTCAGTTGCGATGATGTTTATTATTCTGTGATGTGTAATTAATATTCAATCGAGGTACCTTAAGTATGAGCCACCCACCGCCAGCCACCCGCTTTTAAATGGCCTCGACACTGAGACAGGTTACAGTTAAGCTTCATTGCCTGACTGCCAATTTTGGCTTCCCAATGAAATTAAAAGTCTATGATTAAGCACAAATTTTACTGGTCAGCGATCTAAAGATTCTATAATTCGATCTGATTGTTCAGTTCAGTCTGGCAATTACTTGAAATTATTTAATTGCGCTTTCTTAGGGGGTTTCGAATTAAATTAGATTATAAACTTATAATTTTTTTCATATTGTTTAGGGATTATTAAAAAAAAACTGTAACCACAACCTACCTAAACTCTCACAAACTTAATCCGTTCGAAAAAACCTTGAAAGCACTAGTTACTTAAGTACTCGTTACATAATTTAACTCAGAGAACCGTTCAAGTTCAACTAATTTAAATTATTTCACGTACTAAGTGGAATTGCTTTAGTTAGGGTTTTGCACGTTCTATTGTCATCAAATGCGTTGTTTCTTTAGACAGAGACTTACCTTCTGGTTCCTTGGGCTTGTCGGTATCCTGATTCAATTTAAACTGAGGTCCTATATCCCCACCGGCACTGAGGGTTCGAATCAAAGGCGGTGGTTGGGTGGTGGCCGCCCAACTGAGAGCCATCAGGCCACTCCACAAAAGTCCGACTATTGCCAAGGAATGCATTTTTTGCTCCACTTCAGAATAATGCGTAATATTTTTTGGTTTCTATTATTTTTGTCTTGCGATTCCTATTTATATCACAGCTTAGCTTGGGGCGCAGATTCTTTCTTAGCAGGCCATTGAAATTGATTCGGAGTGCGCGGAACGATCTCGTCTCTGGGTTGCTCTCGAAATTCTGGACCTGCTCTGGTGTCCCGGGTGGATCTCAATTAGCGACTAACACCGAACTGGGCCCTCAAGCGCCGTTATATGGTGTACGATCCGTCTGAACCGATCGGTTAAACCCGAAGTCCGCACACCCACACAAGCGCATAATGATCGTCTGTTCGTCTGTGGGGACTATACCTAGTATTCGGGGGGTTTCGAGTAAGTAGTGGGTGTTTAAGACCCATATTTAATAATCGGTGCCAAATTATTTTAGTTATTAAATTAGGTTTTCTTACAATATCAAAATTAAATTGCATCTTTAAAAAACAAACGCAATCTTTGGGATTTTTTGTTCTGTTTCATAATCAAAAGTATTATATTTTTTTTTCAAAGTTAAAAAAAAAGTTTAGGTATCATATAAGAACATATGATAGTATGTTAATGATTGGATAACACCTAAAAATCAAAAATTATAAAATAATAATAATTATTTTATAATATAAATTTAATAATAACAAAAATTTTAAAAAAGACATAATTCTTCAATAATAATTCTACAGGTAATTTTTGTGCCTTTAAACTTTTCCAGACTAATTAAAATCATTGCTGGCACTTGCAAAACGTTTGTCTCAATTAAAATTACGGCTCTGGCGAGATAAATCCATAAAAACGTGAAAAGCCTTTAGGGGACCCTTGGCTTGGGCCTGTATCATTGCCGGAGTCTCCCCGGACAAACTCGTGTCGATGCGCTGATTTACGGCGGAATTTGCACGTGAAGCGGCTGCTGTGGTCGGCTGTTTCTCGGGTGATTCCGGGGAGTGGTTTATCTTGATCCGTATGTCTGCAGTTGAACTGGCGGTGCCGTTGTTTGCCTTCTCCGAAATTGATAAAGTCAGTGGGACAACGTTGCGTATGCGTGTTATTTACTATTGGGCTGTCATTGGGCAAAAATTTAAAAAGAGTTTATTTTCCTAGTTGTCTAACAGTGTCTCCTCTGCGACCTCTCAATGCCGTTTAAATCTCACTTAATATGATCTTTTTATAGCGCCTGCTGGGTCTCGTCTAATATAAAAGCGACGATCTGTGAGCATCGCAATAAAAATCTAGTCATCGCATTGACGGCAGTCTGGAAATAGGGGCTTTTGTCGGAGATTGTTGGATGTGCTGGGTGCACTAGTTATAGCTATAGTAACCTATATTTATGACTGTGACAATCACGTAAAATTCTGGTAATCGGATAAAATCAGATATTGAAGATTTCTGGACTGTTGAATGCCACAATGTCTGGTCTTTAAAATGTTACTCCCTCCCAGATATTTGCTGCTGACTTTCATGATTGTTTGCCCTGGAACGATAGTTAAGAACAAAGTCAATATTAATCTTGACAGTATATGCTATTATGGGCTACCAAGTTTTATGGAATAGCATCCAGTTCGGTGATGATAGATTGTCGACCCTTTGGCTTAGATTGTAGTAAATCTTTATTTGTTCCTCCTGATTATCTTGTCTCTGTGCGCACGTTTTTAGACAACAGTACGATACAGATAAATCGCTACAAAAAAACTTCAAAAATACTTAAAATACGAGGAAACTTCCACTGCAAGTAACGCTTAAGCTTGGGCTCGTTTATATTTCTAGTGTTTACATTTGTTTAATTGTTATTGCATCGACTCGTGTTGATCTGCTACGCTTGACTAGAGAGCAGCAGCACTTTGTATTGAATTAGTTAGTGGAAAACAGTGATGGAATTTGACACAGATTTTTTTGCAATATTAAATTATTAAGTTTATTAAATAAAAAAAAAAGAGACTTCGTCTATTGAAGCTATAAAACTGCTTAAGAGGTCGATTGAGTAATAAACAAAATTTATTCAAGGATAGTTGATAGATTCGATAGTTTTTTAAATCGAAAATTCCTGAATATTTAATTTCCCTCAGTAAAATATATTTTATTTCAATAAATATTTCCAACTTTTCACATCTCTAAGTTTAGTTTTATTTAAAATTCATTGCCTAGAACCAACCCCACGAAAACAATAATTTTTTAAGCTATTTTCTGCCAATTAGTATTGTTTGTTCGTTATTGGGCCACCTATTAATTTTAAAATAAAATAAAAACACACAAGCCATCAGTTTGTAGAGCATTTTTTCTCCACTTTTATTGAACTTTTTTTTATGTCACGTATAAATTTTCGCTAATATTGCAGGTGAGTATGAGTGTGTTTTTTGCCTTCTGCGGGATTTCTATAAAATAATCCTAAGATTGTAGGCACTTGTTTTTGACTAGCATAGGAGAAGGTTTTTGGTATAAAATTTTAACTAACAAAAGAGTACAACTAAATGGGTAACAGAAAATCAAACAAATTATAATCAATAGTTGGAGCAGCTCTATGAGAACTTCTTGGAGGTGAATCCTGCCCGGACATTACTGGTGGTGGCCGACTTAACAGTCGTCCTGCTCGTCTTGGTTACGGTTGTGGTGTCATTACTGCTACTGCTAGAGTTGTTGCTGTTCTTTGTCTCTGTGTTGTTATTATTGCTGTTAGTGTTATTGGAGCTGTTGCTGCTGGAGGTCCTGGTCACCGTGGTGATGCTGCTGCTACTGGCACTCATCAGCAGCGGACGGCGCGGCGGCATCCGTTCATTGACCGCATCCAGTCCTTTGGCCTCCGCAAAGGAGTGAATGTGCGAGGCTGCGGTGAGTCCTTGCAGAGCTGCGAAACAGACGGAAATGGTTTCAATTAATCAACATCAATACTTGTCCTTTCTTATCTAAGTTTGTGCCTCTTAATGCTATTTGTATTTCAAATAATTGAGTTTGAGGTTTCAAAATTGCCAAAGAGTGTGTCAATTAAATTTCTTTTAAGTTAAAGGCACTATATATATCGGATTAAAAATTCGACCATTATAAAAACGGAAGTGTCTGACTTCTTATACCTTTTCGAGCAAGTAATACGGTTTTGAATGTTATTACGTCACAAAAATGATAATATTTTAAAGCGGAAATGTCCGATGATTCGTCTTTTGACGATTTTCATATCTAAGGCTTAAAGCCTACATTCGCATTCAATTTCTCCCAAAGATTTAAATTTATCCCAACCGATTGTACATTTTAACATTACAAATTTCAGTTCGATTAAAAATTCACCCATATAAAGAAGGCGAATCGGAGCTAAATATATCTTTCACAAAAGGTAATATTATTTGAGACACCTGTGGCATATGGTTTGTGACATCAGTGTAGGACTTTTGAACCTGCTCACTACCTTACATGGAATTAAAATATTTATTTTCCTAATGGCATATTAATTGCTTTAAATTGAAATAAAAATAAAAATTAAAATGAAAGAAAATAAGCTATGCACTATTTTCTAATGACATTTTAAAAGCTTGAAATAATATTACCTTGAAGTTTTAATGACCGAAATTCAAACCCATATATAAGCGTACACAGAAAGCCTAAATTACATTTTTTGAAATTTAAATAGTAAACCCGGTCGTCGAAAATAAACGATATGTTCAGCAAGTTTTCGGTTTTGTGTTTGGTGTTCAGTTTTCTCTTTTTCATTCAAAAGGTTAAAAATATTGATATTGTAAATAGTACAAACTAATCTCGAAAATCATAATCGAATTTATTTCAAGGCGTACTCAAAATTTGAATTCACCAATCTTAACTGCGAGACACTGAATAAATCTTATGCCGATTTTGAATACTGCTATCTTAAGTCCATAAATCGTACCTACAAATATTTATCAATTAAAGTAAACTTATTGAAGAAGCCTATAAGAAAAGTGAAGGTATATGAGAAATACATTTTAAATGAATATTTTCATATAAATATTATTTTAGGTTCGAGCGGCTCTTTTTAAGCGATTTAACGGATGGAGGCCTTTCATGTTCGATATGACAGTAGATGCCTGTAATTTCTTGAAAAATACAAAGTCGAACTTAGCGGCAAAGTACTTTCTTGACTTCTTCAAGCCATTTTCAAATATGAATCATTCGTGCCCATTTGATGTGAGTACTGTTCAATTTTTGATTCTTGATTTTCTAAAATTCTAAAAGTTTTTCCTTTTTGCGATTAGCACGACCTTATAGTGGATAAAATGAATATAGCTCACATAAACCACCAATTCACTAACGTTTTACCATTTCCCGAAGGAGACTATTTTTTGGAAACTCATTGGATTGCTTACGATATCGATCGAGCTGTAGTCAAAATGTATGGAACACTCTCATAATTATGTAACAAAGAAAAAAATAAAAGCTAGCTACAGCTCGGAAAAGTTTCAAGAAAGTTATAATGAACTATCCCTAATTTATATCTACAAAACCAAATTTATACTTAAGTATGTTTAAAGTTTGGGTGGAAAAGTTCAGTATCGAGTAGCATATAGTCCGGAAATTCTCGTTTCATAACTCATACTAATACATCCTTAAAGGACCATTCAACTATATCAGATATTTGGGAAATATAATCCGATCCGATATAAAAATATCATACCATACACAACTCCATTCAAGTGCAAGGTGTATCAACTTCATCTGCACCGGAAGCTACATTTCCTTTCTTTTTATATCTTCTGTTTTATCAAAATAGATTTTCATAATGATTTGAAAATAAATTGTTGCAATGGAATGTTCCAATCAAATCTGTATTAAAATTATATCAGTGTACCAATTTTATTTTACCTAAAAGGTCTATAAATGGCAATTATTTACATATAAATGGTAATTATGCATATGAGCAAACACAAATTTAGAGATAAAACCAAACAAAGTTGGAATAGACTCATTTATTTAAACATGAGGGTGAGCCTGGTGTTGTTCTGGATGGCGTTCTTGGTTCTAAAGGTATTTGGTAAAATTTCTTAAGTGGATCAGATGAATTTAATCATTTATTGTAGATTTCTTGCAAATTTGAGTTTACCAATGTTAAGTGCACATCTTCCGATGAAAAATTTGCAAGCATCGAATATTGTTATTTAAAGTCTGTGAGTCGGAGCTATAAATACCTCTCCGTAAAAGTGAAATTTTTTAAAAAGCCCATTACCAAGATTAAAGTGAGTGCATGAACTTATTAATAAAATGTTGGTTAATTTCGTATTCTCTCAGGTCACTGTAGTAACTTTTAAAAGGTATAATGGTTACAGGCCCTTCATGTTTAACGTCACAATGGATTTCTGCCGAGTTTTGGGTGGAGCTAATCAAAATCCTTTTGCTAATTATGCGTATGGTTTTATTAAGAACAATACCAATATGAATCATTCGTGTCCATTAAATGTAAGTATGAGATGAAATATTGGATTCAAAAATACTTATTTCGAAATTATATTTAATAAATATTTTTCAGCATGATGTCATAGTAGAAAAGCTTGATACCAACTTTGTTAATAACCATGTTACAAAGGTTCTACCTTTGCCAGAAGGCGATTACCTTATGGATACTTATTGGATCATTAATGATATATATCCGGTGGCTATACAAACTTATGAAACTATATCATAAAAAATTGTTATAAATTTGAACAATTACAGACAAAAATATAAAGTTTTGCTTTAGGGGGCATATTATTTTAAAATTAAAAGGAAAATAAATAAATACAGTGTTCAATTTTTAAGTCGATCACACTTTAGTGTGATGACTCGTTAGAAACACCTTTATTCGTTTACACATCAGAAGAAGAAAAAAACCCAACGTAATCATAATAAGATACGTATATTGTCCATAATATTAATAACATTATTATAATATAATATGAAATGCGGTTTTACTTAAGTGGAGCAGATAAGCCTTGGTAAGTTTTAAAATTTTAGTAATATAAAAGGTAACTTTACCAATCAGTATACTATTATATTTAATTTTAATCATATATAATATTAATATATATTTATTCGAATTATATATAATAAATTTTTTAATTTTATTGAAAAAAATATGAATAGATTAAAAATCAAATATGGGTATGAAAGATTGTTAATAATATTGTTAATGTGAATCAGATGAGTTTCAAAATATTTCTTTTAAATATCATGAAAACTTTAATTTACTAATATAAAGTGCACATCTTTGGGTCAAACATTCGATAGCTTCGCTTGTTATTTGAAGCCAGTGAATCGGAATCGGATAAAAGTCAAATTTTTGAAAACATCAAGATTAAAGTGAGTACTTAAACATTTTATTCGAATTCGTTTTACATTTGCAATATTGTCACAGGTCACTGGGACAGCTTGAAAAGGTTTAATTTTTACAGGCCCTTCATGAACAATGTGACTATGAATTTCTGTTGACTTTTGAGTGGGTAATTTGTCAGATAGTTTTATTACAGACTATTCCGTAAATAAATCATTCCTGTTCCATTGATGTAAGTAGAAAAAATATAGATTTTAAACAAAAAAAAGAAAATATTATATATCTCATAAGTATTCTTCTTATTTTTTAATAGAAATGCTTGACACCTACTTTATGAAATATAAACTTACAAAGGTGCTACCAATTCCAGAGGTCGACTACCTTCTGGAAACTCATTGGAACTGTTATGATATAGATACGGCTCTTGTAAAATCTTATGCTACTATATCATAACGATTTATAGAAAAGAAAAAATATAAATTACTTTTTGATTGGAGGTGGCAAATGGTAAACCAAAATCGGAAAATATGGCAGTCTCTCATAGAATACCTGCCTTCTGTCACCTTCTGTACCCGAAAACTGCAAACTTTTTCCAGCAATTGGTCAGAGTGTGTCTGGCAGGGCTCAACTAGAATATTAAACAGAATGTGTATCCTATATTCTGCAGATAAATCTACGAAACAACGACTAATGACATCCACGTTGCAACAACGCGTAACTCGTGGCAAAAAAAATTTTTCCACAATAATCATGCATACAAAATTGACATGTATATTAGCATTCATATTTTATGAATTAAATAAGTATTAGATTTTCACCTGTCCATATATACATATGTTTTTAATCTATTCTCAATCATAACAGACTTTTTATAATGGTATAATAATAGCTCGAAATACTTATTGCTTGAATTGCTAATAACACTAAGTCATCAGTAAAACCAGTATATAAGGCAAAAAAGTCTAACTGCATTTGATAAAATTTTACCAGTAAGCTCGGTATCGTCAAAAATAAAAGATGATCAAAAAGCTTACTTTGTTCCCTTTGTTGTTGAGTTTTCTTTAGTATGTTGAAAAGTGATTTTCTTATTGAAAGTTTGAATTCACCGTTTTCAAAATTCAATTTCAATTCAATTTTTAATTTCAAAAATGTTTTAATTATTTTAAATTAGTACGACTTTCGTGGAAAAAATTGATAGCGCATATACCAGCACATTACATTCGGTCTAACATTTCCTGAAGACGCCTAATTTTTAGAAACTCTTCGCGGTGGTTAATATTGTTTTATTGTATTGTTGACAAAATAATTTCACATTTCCCAAATAACTGAAAAGAGCATTCTCTAAAATTGCTGGAAAACAAGGATGAGGGTAAAACTGACTCTGTCTTGTTCTTTTCCCTGTTTAAAAAGGATTTCCTATTGTGTTTCGGTTGTTAATCTAAAAACATACAAAAGTATGCAAAGTATTAATTACACAGGCCAACAGCAAAAAATCTACACGAATAATTTCACCTGCTCCATAACCTTCAGGCTCCCCTAAACCAAAGCCCAGAACAAACATAGGTTCTATCACCCACAGTTTCCGCGGTACACCTAAGAGAAGAAATTGTTCAAATTTTACCATATATTGAATTATGTAAACCTTGTAATGGCGATGACCATCATTTTTTCTAGTACATATACTTTTTGAAATGTATGTGTACCAACTAAAATAAAAAATCTGTATCTAGTAGTTACCATATCTTTGGAATACTCATCCAAAGTTGAAATCTCTGATTTTCTACATTAATTTTTGGTCTTCTATGATTTTTTTATGGCTATCTAAAACTGTTTCTATGTTTAAACGTATCTATTGAAGTCTTTTGACTTTTTGAAAATATGAGATTAAAAACTAAAATTGAATTGACGAAAATATTGTTCAACCACCTACAATAAATTTAATAAAATTATTTCGAGTTTTCCCTTAAATCCAAAAGTAAAACATGTTATAATCTACTGATTTCAATAAAAAAATAAAAATTTTCCATAGAAAAATGTTTGGGGAAAAATCATAGATCAAAAATTAATGTAGAAAATCTGAGATTTCGGGGGAAAAAGTTGGAAATCGTCGGCCTGTGTTATTTAAAAATGTATAATTTGAAAGGTAAAATTTTGGTGCAACATATGAGTACCGGGTATCAAATAGTCGGAAAACTCGAGTGAGCCGTCATTTCATGTTTAAAAATCATCAGACAAAAACAATTGTATGCATAACTATAAAGAATAGGTTTATAATTGTTTTGCAATATAAATTTAAAAAAGTAAAATCAATAACAGATGACACAGTCAGATCCTATTGTATCGTTGAATTAATAGGATGTGGGTAAAAATGGTTCTGCTATGGCTTTTATTTGCGGTATCAAAGGTAGATAGTTGGAAAATCGTAAAATATATAAAAAACATTTAATGTTCATATTTTAGGTTTCCTGCAAATTTGAGTTCACAAATATTAAGTGTACATCTTTGGATGAAAAATTCGCTGGCGTTGAATATTGTTATTTGAAATCTGTGAATCGAAGCTATAAATACCTCTCCCTAAAAGTAAACTTGTTCAAAACGCCTATTACAAAGATCAAAGTAGGTATCGGTGCATGTTAAAAAAAATAATTTGAATTTTAAATTTATCATTTCAGATAAATGCTGCATTGTACAAACGTTTTAATGGCTATAGACCTTTTATGTATAATATTACAGTAGATTTTTTGAAGAATCCTAGTTCCAATGCAGCAATGAATTACTTGTTTGGATTTTTTAGAAATTTTTCAAATATCAATCACACCTGCCCCTATGACGTAAGTAAATGAAAAGATATTTATTTATCAAAATTTTAAAATATTTATATCGCAGCATGATATTATAGTAGACAAGCTAGATATAAATGCCGCTAATCTCCAAGTCACCAAAGTTCTGCCTGTTCCGGAGGGCGATTATCTCGTGGAAACTCATTGGATAGCCTACGATATAGATCGAGCGATTGTAAAAGTTTATTGTTCTGTTTCCTAGTCAGCTGTAAGTTCTTCTATTATCAGGCAGGATTCATCTGTTTCTATCTATTTAATATGTTACAACACAAAAGCTCTTGTTTAAGTGAATTGAATATACATTTTGCCTTTTCTCAACTCTAAATATACCCTTACTTGAAATAAAAGAAATTAACTTAGATATTGAAATTTATAGTGCGCATTATGTGTTTACCTATTACACTCAATGTTAAATAAAAATAAATTATTTTCTGTTCATTCCTCGATTTTGAATTTGAAAAAGTAGCCTTGCAATCCGAATTCCGTTTTGAAAAAAAAAGGGTTTGAAGCCCGGATAAATTTCCGGTAAAATTAAATTATCAAAATTCACTTTGTAAGAGAATCGAAATTGGAAACTTAATTCTGGTTACGTTGCCAAAAAACAAGGATGAGGGTAAAACTGGCTGTGGTTTGATTTTTTGCCCAAAACATTCTCATTGGTTAGATTTATTAGTTTTTTTGAAAGTTTAATGTAAATTTGAGTTTATTATAGATAGGTGACGCAGAACTAAGATATAATGGCTATAGGCGCATTATATTCAATGTAACTACAATGTTTTAAGAATTATACCAATACGAGTCACACCTGGTCCTTTGTTGTTAGTTCGATAAGTAGTAAATTAAACTATTTCTAAGACAAATTTAATGAACGCATGATCTTATGATAAAAAATGTGGATAACAACACTATGAATTTCCCTCATTACAGAGGGTGACTACTTCCTTTAATTTTATTGGATGACTTGTGAAATAGATCAGACGTTTGTAATGGTTTATGGTACTATATCATGGAAAATTATTCAACAATGATGGAAAAAACTATAAATTTCTTTTTAATTGGAAGTAATGAATAGAAATAGAAATGGAAATGGTGTTTGTATTATTTTGAAATTAAAATAAAATAAAATAAAATAAATAATTACCCTGTATTTTTTACTAATAATGCTGATGTGTATTTTTTCATTTAAAAATGAACTGGATTCTTATTTTTTATTTTCAATACTTATGAGTAATTAATAATAAAAAAAAAACTCTGATACATTTTTATTGTACCATATCTTTTTAAACAATTTCACGATATTGATTCTAATACATTTTTGAATCAATTGGAATTGTTAGTTTTGGTTTTGTCATTAGAAATTCGGTATGGAGGTCAAATTTGCTCCGATTTGGTTCTTTTTTTTGCTTCTAAAGGTTGTCAGAAAAAAACCTAATACTTGAGAGATAATTTTTTGTGAAATTTCAGAAAATTGCACAATTACTTTTAATGTTATATAGAAATAAATTATTTTCTGATTATTTCTCGATTTTGAATTTGAAAAAGGATACTTTTAAATTTTCAAAAATCATATTGAAAGTGAATTGAACCTCAAAACTTAATTCTGGTTGCATTGCTAGAAACAAGCATGCATCTGGTCATTTTATGTTAAAACGATAATTAGTATATTCTTAAACAGTCCCAAGAAAAAATGTATTGAATGCAGCATGATCTTTTGATAGAAAAGCTTGATACAAACATTATAAAGTACTAAGATACTAATAGGGTACAGAGGGCGAGTACCTTCTTTAATTTCATTGGATGGCTTGTGAAATAGATCGGGCGTTTTTAATGGTTTATGGTACATGAAAAATGATACAATAATGATGGAAAAAAAATAGAAATATAATTTTAATTGGGAGAATAGAAATATACATATATAGAAATCATGAATAACAACGGGGTGGGTATTATTTTGAAATTAAAATTATATTAAATAAATAATTACACTGTATTTTTTATCAATAATGCAGCAAGGATATACGAACAGTTTTCTAATTTTTGATTTTCAAATATAGACTAGTAATTAACATAAAAAAACTCTGATATTTTTTAATTACACCATAGCTCTATAAACAATTACAAAAAATTGACTTCTAATAGATTTTAGAATCAGTTGGCATAGTAAGTTTTGGTTTTGTCATTCGAAATTCAGGATGTGGTTCAAATTATCTTCGATTTGGCTCTTTCTTTTGGTTCTAAAGGTTGTCAGAAAAAAAAAAACCCAATACGTGAATGATAATTTTTTGACGAATTTTTTTTTAGACTTCCTGCAAATTTGAGTTCACCAATGTCAAGTGCACTTCGTTAGAGAAAAATTTCTGCGATTTTGAGTATTGCTATCTGAAGTCTGTGAATCGGAGCTATAAATTCATATCATTAAAAGTGAATTTATTTAAAACGCCTCTCACAAAGATCAAAGTATGAGCATGTAAATATTATATAATGTATGGCTTAGCTCTGACGTATTTTTGTAGGTCACGACAACAGTTTACAAACGCTTTAATGGCTATAGACCATTTATGTTTAATGTAACAGTGGATGCCTGCAGGTTTTTGAATGGCGCCAAAGCTGCTCCAGTCGTGGATTACATGTATGGTTTTTTCAGAACCCATTCAAATATGAATCATACGTGTCCTTTTGACGTAAGTGGGAGAATTAAATTTTTCCTAAATATAATCAAATCTTTTATGTCCAACAGCATGATATCATATTAGAGAAGCTTGACGCCAATTTTATGAATGACCAAGTCACTAAAGTTCTGCCAGTTCCAGAGGGCGATTACCTTGTGGAAACTCATTGGATTGCTTATGATATAGATCGAGTGGTTGTTAAAATTTTTTGTACTATTTCTTAAAAGCTAAAATTTAAATTTGAATTTATTAACTTGAAATTAAAATTTAATAACTGAGGTATGGAAAAAAAGAAAATCGAAAGAATAAATAATAACGTATAATTAAAAAATCGTTACGTTTGTGACATACGCTAATGTGGTAGTTAGAAATTCCCACTCACCTTCTTTGAGAGAGTCCCTTCCGCCGGACAAAGCGCCCACCGGCAAGGCGCCTGTGGGCGTAAGACCCTTCAGCTGGAGCACGCTTTCTGACTCCTCCCTGCGGGATTTAATATTTTGTAAATTAAATGTATCAAAGATTTGAAAAACAGAGGAGATATGCACCTGAGAATTGAGAAAACGCGCGACATCTTGCCAATGGCCCGAATCTTATTCCGTATAATCTCTTTGCGCAGCGCCGACATGGAAGCTGCGAATTGAGGGCTCGATTAGATAGAGGCTCTTTGGATCTCGTGGGGGAATGTTTGGAAAATGGAAATCAGCTGGAAATATTGCTATAAAGCCGATCGAAGCTGGGCTAAGCTCTAATTAAGCTTGTCTATCATTCAGCGGCTGTGGCAGCGAAGTTGGCTCAGGCATTTTTGGCAGTGGCGTTGGCAGTGGCGTTGGCTTTGAATTTGAACTTGCTTTTGGCCTGCGCCTAACTCGTGGCTTACCTGGCTTACTGGGCGTATTATTGTTATTGTTATTATTCACGTTCGCCGGCACGAGTACAATTTTCTTGCGGAGCTCTTTATTTCGTTTCATTTTTGGGTTGTTTTGGTTTTGTTGTTGGAGTGGTGGAGGTGGTTTTATTTGTATATATAGATATACATATTTTTTGGAAATAGTGAAAAGTTGGTTCGTGTTGGTACATATATTATTATGGGTGGTAGTAGTAGATTGCAGTTGTTGTATTTTTCGGAAAATATTTTTAATAGAAGATTAGTTTGTAATTCAAGTGTCTCCTTACTTGCCCACAACAACCAAAGCACTACGACATTTAGACACGATCTACTAAAACAACATCTGCTCTCCGAAGCCCCAAACTTACCTTCCTCCAGTTCATCATCGGGTCCAGCCACAAGTTCATCGTCCGAGCAAATATTTAAGATATTCACTAGCATCTCGGTAACCTGAATTAATAATAATTTCACAAAATTGTTTCCATAATTACAGAACAATTTACGTATTTAAAATAATATAAAAATACAAAAATAAACATATTATTTAAAATTATATTATTATTATTATTATTACAACTATTATTTATGATTAACAAGTTTTTTTTTAATTTATCCCATGAAGATATCATAAAATGTAGGATAAAATAAAAATAACTCATACGCCCTGTTGTCATCATTAAAAGAAAATAGTTTTTTTTAGTTTAAAGTTAGACTAGTTAAACTTTATTAAATTTAAATATGTTTTTGTCACTCTAAGTTACTAAAAAATAATTTAAAAATTTTTTAATAAAAACGGTTGCATACAAAACTCAACCGGATTTTCAAAACCAAATATTTGTAACCAATATACCAAATATAATATTAAAAATACTTTAAATCTTTTTTAAATCCTGGCTTAAAATTTTCTTTCTTACTAATCCAATTATGCCTCTCACTCACCTTTTCGCCCACAAAGGGCAGCGACCATGTGAAGACATCCATGAAGTTGGGCAGCCAATACGGATGCGGGGAGCAGTTGAACTGGCGGATGTTCATCACGTTGTTCTCGTACTTGAGCACAGCTGCCTTTTGTCAAATGGGTTCGAGGGGTTGACATAGAAGAGCGCGAGTGGACACACAGAGAACGCCCGAGAAATGGTGTAAAGAGACAGAGAGATAGAGAGAAAGGGGAAATGGAAAATTGGAAAGGGGGTTGGGGCAATCGCAGTGCGAATTAAACTCACACCCTCTCGCAATGCAGCCAAAAAAGTTTTCGTTGTTTAAAAATAGCAAAGGAAAGAACAACAACAGCAAAATAAATAAACAATCTAGACAGAGATAGGCTATCACAGTGTCTAAGAGTGTGCGATCGGGACAGGGAGAGAGATCATACCTTGTTGTTGTAAACATCCAAGTAGTTGGGGGCGGAGAAGATGGTGATCAGGGAGGGGAAGCCGGTAACCTGGTTCTTCCGGTACATGCGATAACTGAAAAAGGATATATATGACAGGATAAATGTATAATAAAGAGTGTATGTTTTTTAGAATATTTATTTTAAATTAAGATATTTTCAAGATTTTTTCCTTTAATATTGAAATAAATATTTTTTTCTTAAAACATTGTAAGAATAGAACAAATTTAAGAAAAAATATTTTAAAATTAACAAGTTTATGTTCGTTATTTAGTTTTAAATTAAACATTTTTTGTTATAACTTTAAACTAATTTTGATTAAATTCGAAATCGGTTATCTTAAAAATTCGATTAATTAAAATATTATTAGAAATATACTTACCCCGCATCCTGGGCCTCGTGGGCTCTGACTATCGAGAGCAGGTTGTTCTTCTGGAGGAACTCACAGCAGGCCGAGTAGCTGAAGAAGTAGGAACAGCCACGGACAGAGTTGTGGGAGAAGAACTCGTTGGTCTTCTCATTGCCAAAATCCTCCAAGGGATCGGACCAGAGGAGATCGCACATGGGTCCATATGCGGGCGGTTCCCTGAAACGATTCAGCTGGTTGCCGCAATGCGAATGCAATATTATTACAAAACGTAAACATTTCAGCAGACTGTTCTCTGGGTGCGAATTTATTACCGTCTTGATGTCATCGAGTGTGAAAATCTCGGGCGACAGACCGCCATGGATGCAGAGGAACTGCTGGTTGAGCAGGGCGGCGAGGGGCAGGCAGTCGAACGCCTCCATGCAGGCGTCGTAAATACTTTCCGAATATTTGATGATGCCTTCAACGAAATAACGATGGAATTAATGAATGAAGGGAGACCCATCCGAAAGATTTACAGCGCAATGTCGCTTTTAAAAACCCATTAAATGCTTCTGACAACACCAATAAAACCAAAGATGCGGTACGCTTTTAATATTTTGCAATTTTTCGATCAAGAGCTTGCTAAATCATTTTTATGAATTGTCTCTCTTGTAAACCAAATAGATTGTAATAAAGTTTAATTTGAAATTTATGGAGAAACGATAAAGTGTTTTTGATGAATTTTTTTAAAATTATACTTCTATTAAATGACACTTACATTCCTGTTTGAAGGTAAAGTACTCCGTAAGATGCCTGCACTCATGATTTCCTCTGAGCAGGGAGAGTGTGGTGGGGTAGGTTATTTTCAGGGACCACAGATATAGAACACACTAGAACAATATAATATTTTGTAAGTACATCTGGCTTTATTATTTGATTCAACAAGGATTCTTACCTCTATGCTGAAATACCCCCTGTCCACGTAGTCGCCCAGAAAGAGGTACCTGGTGGTGGCTGGGGGACCTCCCACCTCGAACAGCTTGACCAGGTCAAAGAACTGGCCATGGATATCGCCACACACGGTGATGGGGGCCTCCACATCGATCATGTTCTTCTCCTCGCGCAGGAGGGCCGCACCTTCGGTGATGATTCTCAGGGCCACAGCCTCCTCGACCCTTCCCTCCAGGAGGAAGTGCTGACGCAGGATATCAAAATTTGGTTTTCCCGTCGTCGGATCGTCGTACACCTCCGACATGGTCAGTTTGTGGGCGGGCGGCAGGGGTACGTCTACGGAGAGAGGGTGAATGAGACGTGGGGCATTGATAGTTTTATAATAAACATCTCGAACTGAGACAGGCGATGTGGGTTAACGAGCTGTTGCATCTTAGCGCCAATATTTGGTTTTTGGCCGCTTTTCTTGGCCCGCCAATAAAGAGAGAACCGAAAATCCACCAGATGCAGCCACATGAGCATCGTATGCTAATTACAAAATTTGACTGAGTGAATATAAAAGTCGAAAATTGATTGGCACACACAAAAATAAACAAAAGCACACACACAGCCGCGAGCGCCATTTTTAATTGTCATAATTTTGGTGAATGTTGAAATTTTAATGCTATGGCCCAATAAAATGTCAATATATTGCAGTTGTTTGTTATGGGTGCTCCAAGATAATTATTATATTTATTAACCTCATAAACTCAAAAATAAGTGAAATAATAATTGCGAATTTAAGACATTCCGGAAACAGTTTCAATTAAATGGGCTTTTAATACTACAAAATTTAGGGCAGCCATAACTGAATAGATGATAGCTTTTTTGATTTCTCATTACTTTCTTATGGCCATTGAAAAGTTCAAAGAAAATATATATTCAAATCTTTATTTTGACATTAAAGATTGCAGTCAGTGCCTCAGAATTCCATTGAAGCATGATCGCATGTCATAATAGATATAATTCGAAGAGGGACTCGGATTTTAATATTCTATAATTTCTATAATTCTAGAACCTATGTTTTGGATTCTAAAATAACTTACCATCAACCATACGTTCCTTAGTTTTTGTGTACTGCATTTTCTGTTTGTTTCCACTAGTGGGGGATGACGAGGTTTTGGATGAACCCGTTGAGGATTTTGTGGATTTGTCGGAGCTGCCACTTTTGGAAAGCGACGACTTTCTCGTCACCGAACTTCGCGTTGATGTGGACATGTTTTTGGATTATTTATTCGAGGTTTGTTTTGTTTCTGCTGGCTTTTTGTTTTAAATTAATTTAATATGCTCTCACACTGCCTGTTGATGCTGTTAAGTTTTTGTTGATTTTTTTTCGATTCCTTAGACTTGATATATATATTTTTATGGGTTGATTTTTTGCTGGTGCTGAAAGTGTTACTAGCACAAGATTTTAGAAATTATATGATTTTGCCTAGCATCTTTATGGACGGGACAGCAACACACAGATATTCAAACACACACACACGATCGGCCACTGCGGGACACATGAAAATATACGAATATATTTAGGCAATAAATAAAATTTGTTGTTAGATTGTAGAGATGTGGACTTTTTTGTATTTTTAGCCAGGCAATGCCAATAGAGAGATAGAGAAACTTTTATTTATTATTTTCCTTTTTCTCTAATTATATTTTTGTCAAACAGGCACGCAGCAGGCGCACAAAATAAATGTTGAACAATTAATATTTCAATTTGGTGCAATTATTCAAAGATGTATTAACTTTTCGTTAAGTCAACACATTGTTTGGCGAATATTTTGGCAAAGGGCAGCACTTCAATTGAGACGGAAAATTGCTCGACACTTTGTGCTAATTACCCACAAAACAAACGCGAACCGAAATAGCAATGGTTATAGAAATAGAATCACAAGAAATCGTCGCAACGGACACACATAGATCACTTTGGTCACAATCTCTTGTTATAATTATTCCTTATTTTATTTTTATTATTTTTTTTTAACGCTAAATACACTTTAATCCTTGCGGGCTTTTGGGGTTTCAGTGTCGATAATGATGATTTTCTTGGGACACGAGACAAAGCATTTCCCAAGTTGGCGCCTCGCGATTTTCCTCGAAACTGAGCAGAATTCGTTCGCCAAACGATCCGTTCCGATCCGTAGCGTTTGGCATTCAAGACCCAAATCGAAAGTCCGAAGAAAGATCGTCGGCGATCGGCGGCTCTCTCGGTACTTGGATCTTGGATCTCGAATCTTGAATCTCGGAGGCTTCTTCGCCCTTGACTCCCATTCTCCATTAGAAATGAAAATATAAATAAACCCCGTATCGCTCATAGGGTTCGCGTCTCAGTTCGGTCTATTTATTTATTTTATTGGGTTAATGTGACACACGCACTTTTCAATGTTTTCGGCTCTCTTGTTGTATCTTCTGGTTATATTCTTTTTATTTTATGGTCGCCCTTCTGTGATCGCCGTTTTGCGTTATAATGACCTTCATAAAAATTTGTACACATCTGCGATAGGCCTCCTCCGATTCCCCCATACTATATCCCGTTCCCCATAACATCCACATCCACATCCGCTCTCAATGCTTTTCAACTTGACCGTGAGACGCATCGTTGTCCGCTTGTCCGTGATATTGAGTGTCCGTGTGTTCGAGTTCAGGTTGGTGTGTGTATTGTGTATCTGTGTGTGATTGCCAGAAATTGGGCGCCCATAGGTGGGTGTCGCTATAATTATAGTCTTGACTTTGTGCGCGCCTCGTGCAAAAATATATGCGTACTATAATCAGTCGGGTATATGAGTGAATTCAAAAAATAAAAATTTGGATAATTAATTCTTTAAGGAATTTTAAATATAATATAAACAAATGTTAGCACTTATAACGTATAAGTACTACAGTACTATTTTCTTACTTCTATTTTTCTACTGGCATAATAAAATACATGAGGTGTTATTCCACTTAGTCTCTTTAAAAGTAAAATATTTTATATTAATTTTATAGAGTAGTTTCGCATCTGTTGGATACTTAGAAATTTCCGCTGATGGAACCAATTTCATGCAACTTTTATGCGAAGCGTGGCAATATTTTACCAACAATCTGTGTGTGTGCTCTCACACTTTCACACTAACAGCCTTTAACCGAGCATGTTTGTCTTGTCAATGTTGTTTGTCGCGATGGTCAATTGATATGTATGGCGAATGAAATGCTATATCGCTTTGGCAGTTCCATAATACACATGTATGCATGTACACGCTGTGATGGGGGAAGGATAACAATCGGCAATTTTCACTTTGAAATCATTGCAATGCATGAGCAATGCCAATGCACTCGCAGTTGCCCGAAATGCGCATCGATAGCCATATAGTATTTGGGATTTTCGATTTGGCAAAGAGCTGAGACGATTTTACTTAAACGCCCCCGCATCACAAAAATCGTTGAGAGACAAAAGCGAGTCACACGACCGCCGCAGACTAGAAAGAAATACTTTCCGGTGCTAACCAGTGGGTGGGTTTTGTTTTGGATGGAGGGGTTGCCAGGTCTCTAAAGTGGTTGCCTTTCGTGGCTGAGGTGGGGCTACGAGGGGAAGACCGATGAGAGCGTTGCATTCTCGTCGCAACTTTTTGGCAAATGCGCTGACAGCTCAACCCAGTCCAGCCCCCTGTCCTTCGTCAAGTATCGCATATAGTAAGGGGTATCCCTACGGAATATATAACTTATGGGGTTAAATGGTAAAAGAGTATAAAAACATAAAATCTGAAAAAAGTATCACATAAAATGTATCATTATTGGCCATTTGATATGTCATATTTATCAAATTAAGAAAATTAAATTAATTTCGAATACCAGGCATCCTTTAGTCATTATATTTCTCGCCAATGTTCACCTTTGCTTATTTTTTGATATATGTTTTTATTCTAATAGACGAAAATATCGTTGGCAACATATTTTAAGCGCAATTAAGAGGCGTCCCAACAGAAGAGCGACCAAAAATAATCGAGGGAATTGCAGTCACCTGCCTGAGATTAAGTGAAAGACACTCGCAATTAATTCGCCACTAAATTACAAACTAACAAATCATCACACCTTAAACCAAGAGCCGAAAAAATGTTGTTTCGAAAAGTGTGTGTTTTGTGCTAAGAGATTTTCGTGAATAATTTGGCAGTCAACTTGAGTCAAGTTTTTCGCATATCAGCGGGTGACACTTTGAACACCCGAATCGTCATGTTGGCATGTCACAAAGTCTGCGGCCTGATATATTTTTGAAAATAGCAAAGTGCCGAAATAGCCGGTCAGTCGAATGGCCAAATGCTGAAATGGCCAAGGAACTCGAAATACTCGTCGAGTATTTTTAAAACAATGTTTTTTATGCTTGTACGCAAGCTCAATTGCTTCCTTTTTTCTGTTCTTTTTTTCTGTTTGACCACATAAACAAAACGCTGCTGAAATAAAAAGATAATATTGACACGTAACGCAAACATTTCATTCATTGTTTGAACTTTTTCTGGTCCTATGCTATTTGTTGTTGTTTAGTTTTTCTTCTTTTCATGGCTGCTGTATAAACAATTCATTTGAATTATGTGACCACAGGGATGTGGCCTATGCGCTCGGGCCATGTGTGAATAATAGTCGATTTGTGGCAGTAGGCTGGATAAAAACTCACTTCCTCCTGGCCATAACTTAATCAGGTCTATCTCTTCTTTACCAATTTAAATTGTTTATATATTTTGTTTGGCTAAGTGAAGAGAAAGCTATACGGAAAAGCTTAGCAGATTCAGGCACCAGAGGCGAAGCTTTTGAAAACCATTTTCTTTTTCCCCCTGAGAACCCTTTCCTTCCCGATTGGAACTGTTCATGTCTGCGGCTGCCATTTTACAAATTGATAAACTTTGCAGTTATCATTGTTTATGTATCTTTCTGGCCCAGGCCATCATCCCCTCTTAACCTTTTGGATCTCGGCCCGCCGCCTCATTTTCATCATTGTTTTCTCGACTGCCTGCCAAACATTTGCCAGGCCGAACTTTTTTTGCTCACATTTGTTTGCTTGGGATTTGCCAAAAACAGAAGTGCCCAGAAAACAAAAACAAAAACGGGAGAGGAACCAAGCAAAACTTCAAATATAAAAAGGCAGCAGAAATTTTTATTGAATTGATTTATTGACTTACTTATTTAGGCGCTCAACGCTCATAGATAAGCGCTCTTCTCTGTTGTTGTCGGGAAACCTTTTTCCCAATTTTCTTTGTTTTCTTGCTGTCAGTTGGAGCAATAACAAGGGCCCAAAATAAATATTTAGTTTTCATTTATACAATTTTCTCCAGGCTTTGTTTTCTGGCCCTTTATAGGGGCACTTATTCTGTTTAACTTTATTGAGGGTTTATGCAAGTCTATAAAAATCTTTTTAATTGAATAGTAACTTGGGATTATTGATACTTTTACAATAATTAGTAATACTAATAAAAGGACGTAATTACGTACATATGTAGTTTTATATATGTATATGGATGTATAAAAATCCAGAGAGCTCGCTATGTAATCCATAATACATATTTTGTATATGTTAGTTAGTTAGTTATCATATAAAAAAACCTCTTGACGAGGTAAAGTACCGGTGACGAACCTGCATGCGAAACCCAAAATATCTGATATCAATTTTAGTGACGATAATATGCTATATAGGTGTACAAAATTGCATATAAAAAATATTCTTGTTCGGCACGTGACTGATTTGTTTTTTGTTTTTCTTGCACGTGCCGAACAAGAATATTTTTTATATGCAATTTTGTACACCTATATAGCATATTATCGTCACTAAAATTGATATCAGATATTTTGGGTTTCGCATGCAGGTTCGTCACCGGTACTTTACCTCGTCAAGAGGTTTTTTTATATGATATCAGTTGTTTTTTTGTATATATTGATCTTCAATTATTTAAAACAGAACGCATAATATATAGAATATATATATATGGAAGTAACCTCTGGACAGGCGATTCACACAGTTAGCAATACTTTAATTGTAAGGATAAACATCAAAACTCTTTTTTTTTTAACTCTATAGATTTTGAAATTCAAGAAGGTGGAAAATTTAAAAACCTTTCCAAAGACGTAAAGAATTTTTCGACAGCTTCAGTGGCTCTGAAGTTATACGTATTTTTAATTTACAAAGGTTTTGGAATTTGGTTAGTTTAAAAATTTTAATTAAAAATTTGCCCAAAAATGTATTTAAGATCCAACATTTTTTCGTAGTTGTGGGAAACCAATTTTTTTTAACAAATTAACAGATGAGAGGCCTATCCTTATGAGAGTTCCACTATATAATAAATTATAAAAAAAAACAAAAAAGGAAAGCTAACTTCAAGCGGAGCCGAAGTTGAAATACCCTTGCAGTTAAGCAGAAGCTTATATTATTATTATATATATCGGATCCTATATAGTTGTCCGATCCTTATGAGAATTTCACCATCAACAAAATTTCTAATAAAAATATTGGAAACACCCCAAGCATCTTTAAAAATAGAAAGGTTGTGCCATTTCCGATCGTTCAGTTATATGGCAGGTATAGGATATAGTTGGCCGATTCTTATGAACATAGGATTAGATTGCCCAAAACGGAAACCATAAAAAGTCCCATCATTCTAGCTTCAAAAACAACAAAGTTAAGCCAATTATCCTAATAAAATTTTGCAAATCGGATAAGATTGCCCAAAATGCAATCTGTACTAAGTTCCTTCCTTCTAACTTATAACAAAAAAAAAATTTATGGCATATCCGATCAATCATATAATAAACATGTATTATATCTAAAAAAAAATGCGCAAAGATAAAAAATTAAAAAAAAATGGAAATTACGTTTTTCCAGTTTTTCTAGTTAAACCAATTGTTGAATGTAACAATTTATTTTGGGTGTGCGATATAAAATAATAAATATTAGAAAAGTATTGGCGGAGTTGGTTTGCCTGGTTTTTTTTTAGCTTTTAATCCATGATTTGGCCCAAAACGGTGGTGGCTGCATTTATTTATATGCATTATATGCTCAGTAGGGGCATATGCATATGCAGTAGGGGCATATGCAAGCGTTCTACTCATAAAATTTTGCATTCTTCTCATTAAGACATGAGACACTGAAACATACAGCAGAATTACATCAAAATTTCCCATCAAGCAAAAAAGTTCGAGATTAGCCGAGTGGAGAGTTTCTAATACGGGAGGGCCTGAGTTCTAATCCTAGTTGAGTCAATGTTTACGTTTTACTTTTTAAGCCCTTTTTTATTTGGATTTTATTTTTGAAATATTTGAAAATATCTTATGTACAAACTTTCATAAGGATGGGCCGACTATATCCTATAGCTATCATAGAACGATCGGAATTGGCATAACTTTGGTGTTTTTTAAGTTAGAAAGATGGGACTTGGTACAGATTCCATTTTGGGCAAAATAATCTTATTGGCCAAATTTCATAGGGATCGGCCAACTATATCCAATAGCCGCCATATAACTGAACGATCGGAAATGGCACAACTGCAAGGGTATATCAACTTCGGCTTCGCCCGAAGTTAGCTTTCCTTTCTTGTTTTTCTTTGGGACCTCAATATTGGTACCTCAACCGACCCGTCCGACATTTCTTTCAGAAGTTATTCAAGAAATTTGATTTTTACAGCTTTTTCAAAAAGTTGTAGAACAATAATTGCTCATATGACAATAACAAAAATCTCCACTTTTATTCAGGATTGCCAAGAAAAAAATACAGACAAACAGACACATTGGCTTCATTTTGAAAAACTGTAAAAATCGAATTTCTTGAATAACTTCTGAAAGAAATGTCGAACCGGGTCGGTTGAAGTACCAATCTTCTGAGTCTTCTCATTAAGACATGAGACACTGAAACACAAAGTAGAATTACATCAAAAGTTGCCATTAAGCAACAAAGTTCGAGGATAGCTGAGTGGAGAGCGTCGTGGTTCCTAACACGGAGGGCCTGGGTTCGAGTCCAACTTGAGTCAATGTTTACGTTTTACTTTTTTAAGCCCTTTTTTATTTGGATTTTATTTTTAAATAAATTATCTAAAATCTGAAAAGATATACTCCATATTTTTTAGGGTATAGACCAAATATATGCAGACTCCAAAAAGCAAAGTTGCCAATCAAATACACACACATGTATAAGTAAATGCAAGCTTCACAGGAGGCTGCACAAAATGGGTAGCTGCACTTACAGGACTATATCTTGAGTTAACGGATTTTGCCAGATATGAGCGATATGTCAAAAGTTGCGTCATCTCAAAAGCTATCTACACGTGCAAAAAAAAAAAAGGGTCAGTCGACTAAATTTTGAAAAATAATTTTTTTTCTTAAAAAAAAAGTTTATTTTCAGTGTATTTTTTTTTGTGTACTATATAGACGTTTGGTCCCAAAGAAAGTGAAATAGATATTTAAAAACCCCTTTCAACGGTGTAAAGCTCTTTTTAATATCTTTCTTAATTATAAAGTTATGCATTTTTTCATTAACAAAGTTTTTTTAATTTTTTGACGTAAGCTTAAGGTATTTCAAAAAGTTGTAGAACAATAGTTGCTCATATGATAGTAACAAACATTTTCAAATTTTTTTCAGGATTTTTAAGATAAAAATAGTGCAAACAGACAAACCGACAAACCGACGCAAACTGGCTTCATTTTGAAGAAGAAGAAAAAATTTAATTTTTCGAATAACTTCTGAATGAAATGTTGGATCGGGTCGATTGAGGTACCAATCGACGCGTATTTAGCTCTAGAATGCGAATATATAAAAATATTCTATCTGGGGACTAAAATGTGTCCACCAGCCCCACTTTAGTGATAAAAAATTTTTTTACTTTCACCCTAATTTCTCCCAAACCAAATAACTTTTGGAATATGTTTCGACAAAAATTATCTAATTGAAACAATACCTTTCGATTGGTATATCATTCATTTAGATCGGTTGCCTACAGAAAATTTTTAATTCTTCGGCTATATATAGAGTTTCCTCGCGCACGCCTAGGCATGCAGGTCGTCACCTCGTGGACTTCCGTCCACAGTGATGTTATATATGTTACAAATTGTTCGGGAATATCCGGAATATTGGTATTCATCATGGAGTATATATGAGTAGAACGACCAAAAAAACGTAACCTTTTCCAAATTAAGCCTCGATAGGGCCCTTGGCTTCAAACTGATCCTTGCGGGTTATTTACAGTTTTTTTCACACGAGTTTTATAGTTTATACTATATGAATATCTTATATTATATAAGTTATATATTGCCACCAGAATAAAGGGAAAGTTGGCACAAAGTTCGGCGCCCAGAGCTCAGCCTTTAAGAACCTGACTTTTACAGAATAGGACAAATTAGCGCTGATGGCATCTTATTAATCATGTTTAGTAATGCTAAATTAAAGACCAAAAAAAAATGATCTTCTCGCTATGGTGGTAGGCTCGCTCGTCCAGGGAGACCTTCACCTGTGGCGGGTGCACCTGCTTGGGGACCACTAGGGGGTCTAGAAAGAGATTACCCGCCATATCTCATGCATAAGCAAAGGTGCAAACCATCTGTGTTGTGATCTCCAACTAAAAGGATGCATATAAACTCTATATCTCCATTTGAAGTAAATTAATTAGCCAAATTACGTCAAAAAAACCAATTTAAGTTAGCCAACAAATTTACTAAATTGATTTTTGGATTGCTCACTAATACGGTCTGTGAAATCTAGCCGGGTCATGTAGAGGGTTATCCTGTTGTCCAAAAAATACTTCTTTAATATTTTGAAGATGACTGACATTTTTTAGTGTGCAAGAAAAAAAATGAAGTAAAAACTTTTCGTCTCAGTCAATAATTTAAAAAATTATTGACTAATTAAAATGAATTAACAGAGAAATTTCACGTATTAGGGAATACTAAAATAATGAGTAAAAATCTGAGTTGTGACTAGGTCACAACTGTGACTAGTTCTAGGTGATCTAGGTGAAAAAGAGTTCTGGTTAGAGTTTCTTGCAGAGAGAAGAGTTTTCCTTTTAGGTCCATTTTAAGGACTTTTAGTCTAAAATCAATATTTAAAAATATGGGCTTTCAAATTAGAGTTAAAATATTAACAGAAGTATTTTTTTTAATTTTTGCCCAAGAGTAGGCAACTGAAAAATACAGTGGGCGGCGTATTAGTAGTTTGTTTTATTGGTATGCTGTGTTTGTTTAGAATTTTAATGTTGACATTCAGAGTTGTTTATTTCTCAAACGAATACCAACATCAATGGTAAAAGTATTAAAAATACATGACTACTGAATATTGAAATAATTAAACATAAAAGAAAATTTGGGATAAAACATTATGATTTATAAATTGAATCGTTTAAGAGCTGAAATGAGCCTGAAAAAGCCAACAATTTAATATCCGCCAGAGCGTAAAACTATTGGATATAAACTTTTAATTTTTTTTTTAAATCATAAAATTTAAATGAAGTATTTAATGATTTAGGTAAGAGTTCCAAACACCTTAAAAGATGCCAAGTTTTTTTTAGCGCGCATCCAAATAACTTCAATAAAATAATCGCCCTCTGGAAATGGAAGTACTTTTGAAAATCGGTAGTTAACAAATTCGGCTGGGAGCTTATCCAAAATAGCATCATGCTTAAAAAATATTAGTAAGAACAAAATTGTATTATATTTAAGATTAAACTTACATTAATAGGACACGAGTGGTTAATATTTGAGTAAATCAAAAACGATTCATACACAAATTTGGCCACTGGGTTTGATTTTGGATTGGCGATGAAAGAACATGCTTCAAATGTTAAATTGTAGAGAAATGGCCTAAATCCATTAAATTTTTTCCAGAGAGCCAAGTTAACCTTTAGATAAAAAAAATATATATAGAGCTCTATGTTTTTAATCCTGTTACCTTTAAATTTGTTATGGGCAGCTGGTAGAGCTTCCATTTCGCAGATATTTGTAGGTACGATTCACAGATTTTATGATGCAATATTCGAACTCTCCAAACTTTTTGTCATGAGCCTTACATATAAAATTGGTAAACTCAAACTTGGATTCGGTCTAAAAGTTGTTTAAATTATTGAAAATGTATGGATTCTTATAATCAATTCACCTTTTTTATTAAAATTGATAGGGTCATCAAAAAAACCAACAAGAATGGGCGAGGACACATCTTGAAATCACGACTGTTTCATAAAAACTGTTGCTCATTTTACTTATTCCCACATTTTTTAACAATTAAAAATATGTTAAATAATTGTTTGAATGATTCGAACAACTCCCATGTATATTCCTAATTATTTTAATGGGAAAATTCTACATGTTTAGAAAACAGTTTTTGTCATTTTTAATGGATTTTTAAGTACGGAAAAGATTTGTTTAATGAAGTGAGCTCTCCAATTCAGATAGTTAATGTATGGTTTTGTGGAACTAGAATTTAAGGAAAAATCGTAGCTTAACAAAAGAATAAAATAAAAATTATGTATCGATTATGTCTGGGCAGCTTGCCGCCCTGGCAATATATTTTCCGGATTTCGGATATCTCGTTATGCTCATCACGTTGGCCGCATTAATTTGCACACATGATAGCCCAGCAAACACCTCGTCCTCTCGTCGCTTGGGGTAATGCAGCTTGCCGCTAGATTTGCTTTATATGAGCTGCAAATTGGTTGCTCACGTAAATGATTTTCATTTTCCAATCATAACATTACGCGTGCCCGCACTGCCAAATGCTCACCTGTTCGCCAGCTCGTCATCAACCTGTCTACCTGTGGAAAATCGAATCCGTTGAGGTATGGATTTGGAGGCAGCGATTGGGGAAAACCCGTAAACAGTGGCAAACATTTGTGGAAGTTACAGTTTGATTGGGAGCGTTTCGCTTTCACCTGCCGCTGATTACAATGAACCCAATTGAATTAACATATTGGCCAGCGGGCGGAATTATGATGGCTCGCTGTATGGCTTAAATTGTATCCAAATAATTTAACGTGTGGGCGGTGGGGGCGGCACTTCAATTATTTATGGCCCCATGCGCGACTTGTTTGCCTTTGTTAATGACGAGGCGAAAGTAAAAAGCACAAAGTGCCGACAATTGGCAGTGGCAAAGGCAGCTGCTAAGACAGAAGCAGGAGCAGGAGCTGGAGCAGGAACAGGATCTGTTGCTGAAGCGAAATAGCAAGACCAGCTCGCAAAAAAGTTAATTAAAAGTGCAATCAAGCAGCAGCAAGGACCGCAGCTAGAAAGAGAAGGACTCACGGTGGTGAAAGAGACGAAAAGCAGAGCATCAGGTCCTGAACGATGCTGACATTTTGCCTGCAACCTAGACGACAAAAATTGGAGAAGGCAGCGAAAGCAATTCCCAGGGAGAAGATGGATAGCTGAGAAAAAAATTGCATACATAACATACTTATATCGAAATATATTTTATAGAATAATTTATTTTTACTGATTGTTTTTACATATCATTCTGAAGCCCTGTAAAATTTTAAAAGTGTATATAACATTTTCTATATTTTTAAACGATAAATTAGAATAACTAAAAAATAAATAATAATTTATAAGAAAAACTAATTTTTTTTTAGTAACTAAGAATGATTTTTAATAATTTTTTAATAGAAAACTAACACTTACACGCATTAAATAAGCATTTTCATCAGTGTTTCAAGGGCATGTGTAGCATGTCGTATATAAGCCTCAGCTCAAATACAAGCACGTCTGAGTTGGGGCGATGAGTGGGTGTGGTACACCTTGCCCCTTTGCTGCAAATTGCAGCAATTATAGACGCCATAAATTATAACAACTTAAAGCTTTAGGTAAACGAGCAAAAGACAAAAAAATATATATAGCAGGAGATAAAGACTGGAAGCAAAAAATGAGATGAGACTTTGAAAAATGCATTTAATTGATTTTCCCGCTGCACTTGGCTTTTCTTGACAGGTAATATAATTTTTATTGCTTCCCAACCCTGGGTTTGCCTGATTATGATTTAGGACTTGGCCTTAAAGTAGAAGATTAAAGTAATAAGATTGCTGCTGACGTGAGAATTATCAAACAACAGAAAATTAAATCGAGGTTCGTTACGCAGAAGTCCTTGTGTTTAATTGAATGGAGATTACACTTAAAGGACACTTGCCTGGGGAGTTCTTGTGGTTTTTAAACTGTCAACACACCAATTAATTAACCATTAGGGCATGCTTTCAGTTTGGGTATTGGAATGAATTCTGGGCCTATGTTTGCGGTTGTCATAATTACCGAACCCATCGCTCAAATCGTCAACTACGAGGACCAATGTCCAACGACAACTGGGAATGAAGTTGTAGCCATTGCCAGCTGTCAGGGTTGGCGTTCCTTTTGGCCTTCTTGGTCCTGCACTTAATGTGCCATAAGGACGGCCACAATCGCAAATATCGAGTAATTACGAACCCTGACCTTGGGACTTTGCTTCGGCCCTTGCTTTTGGTTTTAGCCCCGAGAATGTGGCATTCTGAGTGGTTTTCAGCGTTGTGATTCAATTTCCCACTGAGACTAGCGCAATACTGCGGGTGGCCAATTAAAAATAATTTAATAGCATCTTGAATTAATTTCATTTTGACTACGGGGCTCCGTGGCTTCGTGATAAATTTAATAGCTCCATCTTTCTGCATTTCCCAAGGCACATCTCGCGTCGTCCACAACTTTTCAAATCCAATTTATTTATTAATACTAATTGCATTGAAGAAACCAAGAAACCGACGAGCTCCTTTGTGGCTGTCTAACAACGGTATTGCATCTCAAAGGCGAGAAATTGTTTTGGCTGGAGGTTACTTTTGGCTTACACTTTCCATAAAATAATATATGGAAAATATGGTATAGATAATCTCTGATATATGTATCATAAGATATGAAAAACAGGTTTTCTGTTTATAAGATGTTATACCCAGTAAACCCATTAAATACTATTTTCAGTTCCCCTTTTTTATACTCATGGCCAGACATATCAGATATTAAGTAAGAGTATGAGAGACTCTTGGCATTTCAATTACAAATTTAACTTTTGCTTTTCCAATTGCATTTTCCCCATATGTACACATATGTATATTCCGGATATGTGTATTCTTCTGGGCCAGTCTTGTCTGAGTGCGTGTGTTTTGGCTTGTTTGCCGGGCACTCGTGTAACAGCTGCAGATGAAAATTGCAAATGAAACTTAGCTAAGCTGAGCTGAAGTAAACCGAAGTGGGTCGATCTGGAGGGGGCTGCCGTTGCCAGTAGCCACTGCTGGATGTGCTGTGTCGGGTAAGCAGGTCATCCGAGTGGCTCGGAGCTGACTTGAGATCCAACGGTCGATGCACAAATCAACGTTAAGTGCATGTAACTCACACAGACACGGCTTCACGCCCACACTCGTTCAAGGCAGAGCCCTTCGGGTGGCCTTTTGCACTTTCTGGTGTCAAAGTTGCATGTTATTGCATCAACATTATTTCTTCTTCGACTTTTCGTCCAAGTGTGCGCGTGGGTGCTTGCTCTAAAATGTGCTTCTATGTACTTTCTCACCCGGGTGCACTTTTGTCAGAAATATTTAATCAACCTTTTGATAAATGCTACTCAAAAATGTATTATAGAAATTATAGGAGCTTATTACAATAAAAACTTTTACTTTGCCAAAATACAAAGTGTATATTTTGTTGTCTATTTTAATGATATACACATGGGAATAATAATATTAATTAATTTAAAATATTTTTAGTGATAATTAAATTAGCTAAAACAATAGTCTGCAATATTATGCTATTTTCTATGAAATATTACTCATACGACACTTGGAACCCAAAGTGCGAAAATGGCACATATTCCCTTCTCAGTTTTAAGAGATTGCTCTATAGTTTAATAATTCATAATAGAAAAGAAAGCCATTTCTTTAAAAGATACTCGCACTGAGTTTTTAGAGCAAAGATAATATTACTCATACGACACGTGTACCACATAAAAGACGAAAAACAAATCTAGGCTCAAAACCAATTGCTAGAAAATAAAATTGGTGAAATACTTAGGCCCTTCCATAAAATAAATTTTATAGCCCCAAGCTGGAAATAAAACAACTTTTATTTAAGTGTTTACTTGATGTTCGGCTTTTGGCGTATAAAATGGCTAAAAAGTAACCTAATTCGAATTTTGAATGTACATGCACCGGAGGTCAAGTCCAGTCAGAAGAAAGAAATATTCACATTCATAAATGTCCTCGGAAGTATTTGCTTGACTTGAGGTATTCAATGCGTTTGTCTCCTGACATTTCAAACAAAACCTTTTTCTGTCTTCTTTGTACAATGATTAATTGCATTTCAAGTGTTGAAGGCCCCCTGAAGAAACGGGGAGACTGTTTTTGTGGTATTGCAGTCGTACCACCACCCACCGAGTGCAAACGAGCCAATTCATTAGCACCATTCGAAGCAAAATGCGAATTAAGCCAATCTGTGTGGGCAAGTCGGAAACTCACTTTTAAAATTGCTCATAAACTTTTTCAATTTCAGCGGAAAAAATAATGGTGGATACAGTTGAGCTGGAGCTGGAGCTGTAGTTGGAAAGCCCAGAATGCGCGGAAAGCAGAAAAACAAGCAAACTTGCCGAGTGCTTAACCAACATTCTGAAAATGTAGACATCAACCGCACCCGAAACAAGTGGCCCAAATAAAGTGGAGCTTCTATGGCTGGAACCTTTTGGCCTCCGAAAATGCTTCTGCCCGGCGAGTCCCTTGAATTCCTCCTCCGATGTGAAAGCAATTTTATGCGCAATGCGTGCCCCGATTGCATGGCAGGAAAAACACAAATCGAAGATGGAGTGGAATGCCAACAGTCGGCTACAAAAACGAACAAAAAGCAAAAGTTTCCACAGAGTCAATTGTTTTTTAGTCCCTTTGGGCTGGGACTCTGGCTCAGACATCATTGTCACAAATTTATAGAAGACCATCAGGCCCTCCCGACAATTTCATAAGCCTATCAGTTTCGGCTTAAATTAGTTTCACAAAAAGTACAATTTTAGTGTAGAAATTGATTTGTTTTAAGAGTAATTCCAGATTAAATTACTTTAATCGGCTTATGGTTCTATTTATGGCAATAATAGCTTAAACAAATAATATTACATTATACTATATATATTTTTTTTAGATGATGATAGTTATTTCTTCGGGGATGTGAAAAGCCTATTATTGAATATAAAATAAACTTTAATAAATTGAAACTGAGTCCTCTAGCAATGACCAGCAAATATAATCATTATTATCCGAGTCGTTTCCTTAAGTTTGTGTCCCGGTTCTCGACTGCTGCAACTTTAATGCTCTACACCTTTTCCATGTGGCAACAGCGTACACTTTTGATGGGAAAAGTTTAATAGCTTTCGACAATAAAACTTCACCTATTATGTAACAAAGCCCGGAACAGAGCAGAGCCGAACGCTTACCGTTGCCGTTTCCACAGTTTTAGCCGTTCCACACCCCGAATGGCTGTCGATCGACTCGTCGACTAATGGCAAGCCTGTCCTTGTTTTACACTACAAAAAATAGTTTGTTTTAATAAAAGGTAAAATATATTATGTCCTTAAAGGTTTGTTAGTCTTCTGTCGTAGCTTGTAAGCCGGGATATTTTTGCACCCCTTTATAGTTTGTAGGCTCAGTAGAGTGTTTTGATTGAATTGATACTCAGAAATAATAAAATAAGATTTTATTTTAATATCACATACTTTTATTAACAGTGTTCTTTTTGTATCTTGGCTGCAGCAATACTTTATTGGCTGCTAGAACAGAGGCAGTGAAAATAGAGTCGAAGTTTGGGGCGGGGCGACGAGTCTTCATTACCATGCGGCACATGAGGGGCCGATGGCCCCTACATTCCAATCCCAGTGCCAGGCCCTTTAGGGCTTCGACTATCCCTCCGAGGTATAGAACTTCTGTTCCACCGCTGGCCCCGCCAATTGCCACTCGGCAATCCCAATCCCATTGGGGTTTTGGCTTTTATTGCGCGCCGGCTCATTGCCTTCCAATATTAAATTTCAGCTTAGCAGCCGGGTTAAGGTCTCTTCCTGTTTTTGTTGCGGTATAGAGGAGTTTCTGCGTGTGTGTGTTGGCCTGGTTATCTTTGACTTTGCATCTGGCCATGTTTACTTTGGCGCCTCACTGAATGGCTCTATTTCCTCCGATCATGAGAATGCCCATGCATATAATTAAATTTTTGTGAATGTTTATTAAAATTGTTTGCGCCGAAAGTTAGGTCTTGCTTTTTAATGAAAAAATTGTTTGAATGGCCGTAGAAAGCAAGAGCTAGTCGAGGATAAACTTTTTGCTGGCAAGTCACTAATGTTGTTTTCCCTCTTGGCTCCTTTCACGTTTTTTCTTCAATTTTTTTCACCGTTTTCCCCACTTTCTTGCATTAAAATACTTGGGCATTACTTTTTGCCTGACGAAGGAAACAATTTGCAATGCAAAAAGGGGGAAGCGGCGCAATGCTAAATGTAAAATTGATTATCATTATAATTGTAAATTGTTTTCCAAAGTCGACATTTGAAGTTATTCCCACAAATCCCTATAGATCTAGGATTTGTTTGGTGGCATGGGGCGGGATGTTGACGTCGGTATTCAATTCTGATTCCGCATAGAGCTCCGTTCGCCTATTTTTGGTCAAGGGAAAATTCAATTTCGTCAACTCATGCGTTTAATAAGCTTTTCTTTTTGTTTTTGGTTTCTTTTTTTTTAGGTTGGCGAGGTTGGAAATGGAAACGAGTAACAATCCGGCCACGGTTTGAGCCAGAAACATATCCTTTTAACCCATTTAAGTTATCCATGCCTTGCAGCTGTCACAGTCTGGCGATTTGGGGCCCCTTTGTCTTTGGATTTGCTTTCTTTCTCCGTTATGTCGGCAATGTCGAAGGTCAGCTTCTGTCGGACGTGGGTACACATACCATCGCCCCACCATGCCATCACACCATGCCCTCGCACCACCAGGCCCTCGCACCACCATACATGTACGCAAATCGAGTGACACCCACACAGCTTGCCACATTACTGTAAAATTTATTGTTTCCCAATATATGCAAAATAAGTTGAAAAGATCTGTCAGAGTCTACGGACTTAATAATTCTCATTATTATTTGTTTATAAGATCAAAAAATAAAAACTTTGTGTTTAATTTTTGGTTTTTAACTAGGGAGGCTTGGGAATATCGAATTTTTTTTTAAATTTTTTCTCTAAATTTATACCCCCTTTCAAATAGCGAAAAAGGGTATAAATATTTTGGTTTGCTCCTCAAACCATATCCTGTCAAATGCCTCCCCCCTTGGCTCCTCTCCTTCCCGACCACATTGAGTGTCTGTATTGCGGTTGCCGCAATTGAATGTGTCCTGTTATAGCTCCTGATGCGGCTCCTGCGACTCCTGGCAGCAGCATTTTGACACAAAATGTTAAATTTGTCCGTCCGTCGCTGGGGAAATTTGGTTCTGTTTTGCGGGGGTGGAGCAAGTATGGGAGGAGAACGACAAAGGATCACGGGACGAGTCTCGAAACACACGTGCGTTGTCATTGGCGGCGGTGTTGCAAGTACAACGGTATCGCTTGCCGCAATGCCGCTACCAACAATGACAAACATATTCAAAACGAGTGAGTCCCTCCAACCAGCAGCCCCCGGACTCCCTTCGTCGCTGCCTGATTGCCTTTTTGGAGTGGGAGTGTAGGAACTTTGCACATTTGCCGAGTTTATTTATAGCCCCAGCATCCGAATCAGGAGTCCCAAAGTTTATGCGCCTGCAATATCATGAACTAGAAGTTGGCGATTTGTTCGAGAACTTTACTTTTGCCAAAGAAGCGATAAAACAGATTTAAACTTTGCTTGCAATTTAGGATTAGTTTCAGGTAATGGTTAGAGTGTGGCTAAAACTTTAGTAGGTTAGTATCAGGACTATCACCTTCCACATTTCTGTGATATTTTGATAAAATTTATATTAATGTCCTGGATAAACCAACCAAATTCAGCTTAAAGAGCCATGCTTTTTTGCAGTTTTTGTATAACGATAACGAAAATTGAAACAGATATGATTAGATGCGAACGGAATTATTTTTGCCATTGATCTGGGGTCGTATCGAGTTCGAGTTGGTTTTTTTGCGTGGCGGGAAAGTGTTGTCAATCGATTGATTTAAATGGCCTTTGAAATAGAAGCAGTATCGATGGCTCACACCAAGATTGTTGGTTTTGCTGTTGGCATGTGTCTGGTATTGGTTTACTAATTGTGTGGATTCAATTGTCTGGTCAGTCTTATTCGGCAATCTCTCCCATGGAAGTCATGTCAGCGGAAAGCTTTTGTCTCCGGCCACTTTACAAATACATAGTCGGTGAAATTAAATGTTGGCAGACCGAAAGACAAATCGGACTGTCAAAGAATACAAAATCCAATTTACTCCCCTGACAATTGTCCTGCTAAAAAGGGATCAATATAAATTGCCTCACTGCCCGACTACCTAGTTGCCTGCATGTGTCTGCAGCCTTTTTGGGGACAGTGTGTTTAGTTTTCATCGAAACTTCAGATGCTGCCGATGCTACAGCTGTTGTTGCACTGGGAACTTCATTTTACGCTCTACCAACTACAATTGGCCAAAAAACATTCTTCCTTCCGCTCTGACAGAGCTCGCTTCGATACGGCCATAAAGGATATCGGACTTATGCAAATTCCCACTCACTCTGGGCAACTTGCTGTGCAATTTAAATGCGTTTAGCGTTTAAAAGTTGAAATCGCTTCCTATTATGATGCTATTATTGTTAGCACGAATCTCCAGTAAGCGGCTTAACTGAATTTTCCAACTGCTTGGGCCAAGAAGCAGCACCAACAGCAACAACATACCGAACAAATTTCAAACTATGTATTTACTCATGGCATCAGGCATCAGATTGTGTTGCCATTGTTGTTCAAAAGCCCTCTCTCCTTAGCCGACCTCCTATTTTTTTGGGGGCAAAAATAAGTTGACACATTTTCGGATTGTTTACAAATTTGGGCAGTCATGCAGAAGCAGCCGGTCCTTGGCAGGCCCAGGATCTCAGGACCTTGCCATCGACCCCAGGCTTGCCCGGGCTCCCTTTACGCCAAAACTTAATCCAAACTTTGCATAAAGGCATGTGGCAGGGATTTATATCCACTACAATATAGGTTTTTCGGCTCTCAGTTCCATGTGTGCCTTTGCTTGGGTGGGTGGATTTTGCCAAGGGAAACTTGGCCCAGGCAAGGGTTTAGTTTCTCGTCCGCTTTCCGTTTCAAACAAAAACGCAAACATGAAAGCAAAGATTTAGTGCGTGTCGGCATGAACTTGGATTCTCTGCAGATGTATTGTTGCAGCAACTTGGTTAAATTTTCGGGGTAGGCGGGTGACACCGGGGCTACAATGATACTCCTCCGAGTTTCCTTGCCTGGCCGTCTTAGCATCTTTGCCCAATTCGGTTGCGAAATTTAAGTCAATGCCGTTGGCCAGGCAATGAATATTTATGGGAGTTGAATGGATATCCATGGAGGTTTCAAGTGGCGACGGTGCAGGTGTGCCGGAGAACTCTAGCTCTCGACTATTTCGATGGATTTTCCAAATATTTTGACTCTAAATGGGTAAGCCCAAGCCATTGTTGTCATTATTCAATGGTAAGAACATTGAAAGTATCTGGTTAATATTGGGAATTGGAAAATAATTCTTAGGAAACGATACTTAAAGGTTTCAAGTTAATTCATCTTAAAAAGAGCTCTTGGAATGGACACGTATAAGGCTTATTAAGGAGTTTTAGAATTGTTTAAAACATTTAAATGTTTTTCTCTGGTTTCTAAAATCTTTCGGGGACTAACATCACTCCAAGCTACTGCTCCGATAGTTTTGTTTTAACATTTTTTTATTTTATATTAAAATTTAGTTTTTTTTTTTAAATCAATAAACCCTGCCTGCATTATCTGGATAAATTTAGCATTGTAATTTTGAATTTTTGATTTCTATTTGAGAGATGATCCAGCAGCGAATTATTATGGGCACCGAAATGGACGTTCTTTCCTAGGATTCATAATAAGTGCAGGCTTTTCCGAAATTGTTTATATTTTTCTATTGAAGTTTTTATATTATTGTATAATATATATAATAAAAAATAAAAATTAACAAAATATTTTTTAAACGCCAGTAAACGTAAACTAAGGCAATTATGTGCCTCTATTTACACGATTTAACCTTTTTCCATTTAATAATTGAATTGGAATGAATTACCTCTTGAGCTGCTTTTAATGATTAGTTATTACACTGTTTAGAAACCAGTAAACATTTATACATTTTCACAACTTTTCTTTGTTGAAGGATATGTTAAATTTAATTTCCTAAAGAAAAGCTCATACTCACTCAAAAGAGTTACTCAATTCAGTTAGAGTTACTCAAAGTCTGTTCAACTCCATTAACCTTGTCTCAACCTTATGCTCCAAAATGATGATGCTCAGCCTGCAACAAAACCCGTGGAAGTTTTTGCAACCCACCATCTTTGAGTTTCGTCGAACCCCGAACGTAGGCAACATATTTTCCTCTCTTCGGGCAACAAAAATTAATTGGAAATCACAATCATGGCAGGAAGGCAGTTGCTTCGCACCTTGCGGGTGTGTGGGCGACTGTGTTCGTTTATGACATTGATTGCCCACACGCACACTTAGACGCACTTGGGCACAACGGCTGCGGTGCAAATAAACCCAAAGGATTAATTAAATAATTTATATGTGCTTTTGTTTAGTCGTAACTTGATTAAGCCATGCCAGGCACTAACCGCCACACCATCAAAAGCGCATAAGGGGACGTGCTTCGATGGATGTCAATGGCTTCTGCGGGCTTATATGGCACAGTTGCACAAATTGCTGAGCAGTTAATGATAGACAAACGTTTGGGCCATGTTCGAATTGGCCAAATGTCACTGACACTGAACAAAGGCCGGAGGGGCGTTGACGTCGAGAGGGAGTGGCCTTTGATTAGCTCAGATAACCGAAGGGCTCAGACACGCGATAACACGTGCCAATTAGAGCCGTAAAACACCTGAAACTCTCGATGCCATCGCCGGATAATTGGGCCAAGATATGCCACTGGCTGATGGAATTCCAATTGAGACAAATCTCTGTTGGCCCCCTGTGCTCTAGCCGTTTAAATTTAAATGAAATGTATTTAATTAGCACAGGAACAGCAATCGATTTGATTTGAATGCTGATGGTGTTGCTAATACCGGTGCTGATGTTTTCCCATAAACACCCAATCGGTGTCTAATTTATGTCACCATCAGGGCCAACGGAAGCCTACGCAAGCAAAAAGACAATTTTGAGGGCTTGCGTTTGCCAATTAGCACTTGTTTAAATGAATAGAATACGAGGTTTAATTGGTTGACGTTTAATTGGAATGTAAAAATAGAATATTGGTAAAGCAGTCATACAATAAAAAAAAAGATAAAATTTAAAAATATTTCTTTCTGATAATAAAAACTAAAATCAATTCGTTGTAGCTGTGAACATTCTTTTGGGAAATCTTAACACCCAGCACTGGGGTGTTGATGAAATTTTAATCAACTCGACTGGTGGGAATCTGGAGCAGAATCACTGAAACAAATTCAAAGGCTTAATTAAGCCCAAAACGAGTCCGAGGCAGTGGCACTTCCGCAAAAGGACAACACGACAACAATGGGACATTTGGCAGACTGTGTTTAAGTGCGACAACCGGATATCCGGCCGCCGTTCAAAGGCGAATGGCGCTCGATTCGAGGGCACAATAAAAGCGCCCATACCTCCAAACTGGGCCGCAAACTGCCATAGAAAATGCGCAAACAAAACGAAACAAACTGAAAAGCCGGCGCTCAGCTGACAGCTGAATGGAAAATGACAAAACACGACTTGAAATTTGACATTCTCAGAAAGTTAGTGGTGGAGCAGTCATCTCATCCACCCCCAGCCTCCCCCAGTCTCTTCGCTCTCCCCCTCATCTCGTCACTTTCCCATTTTCCTACTTGCCACTTTCCCCTTCCCCACCCCTGCGATGGTAAAAAGAGGAAAAGCCCCGAGAGCAGCAACATTGTTTTTAATATCCGCTAAAATTGTTGTTTATACAATGTCGCCAGGAATGAGTCGCATAGTGGCTGCTGTTGATGCCGCCCTTCATCTTTCGCCCTCTTTTGGTATTGTGGCCATTTTTGTAGCCAGTATTGTTGCCGGTTGATGTTGTTGCTGTTGCTCTTTGCGGTTGGCTTTGGGGCTTGCGGCACCGCTGCGTAGGTTGCACCCCGGGTTGCCCAGCTGCAATAATGCAAATTGTAGTTGATTGCCCTACCGCCCTTTTACATCAAATTGCAAGCTAAAGCATTTGCATTTTTTTTCCTTTTCTTTTTTTGTTAGTGGGGCGAATGTTGCAACTTCCAAAATTTTTTTGCTGGTAAGAATTGTATTTATAACATTTATTAAAGGGGTGTTTTCGGTTGGAAAATACATACTTTTTCATTTTTTTTCGTTTTCTTAAAAACACTATGAAAATCGAGTAGGATGGATAGATATGTTTTTATATTGTTTCATTTTATATTTTGGTATGATTTAATATTTTAGTAGCTCATCTAAAGGCTAGTTTAAAGACACACCGAAATAGCTATATCGACTAAAGGGGTGATCAATTCCTAGTCAAGTATTTGTATATTTGTATACTTTATTGAATGGAGATATCTCCTTCTCCTAAAAAAATAAAACTCTACTTATCTTTTTAAAGGGTATAAATATTTCACATTTATATTTAACCTTTTATTTCTAGCATTTTTTAACCAAAATCTAAAAAGCGTTCTTCAAACTTTTAACAAACACAAAAAAATATACGTGAGTATCGGCTTTTCTCTAATGCAACTTTAATGTCTTACGAACCGCAGGAAGAGAAAACGTTTAAAGTCCGAGTCCGTTTAGTTTCAACTCGGGAATGACCCCTTCTACAAAGCTCGTTTCCAAACGAAAAACTTCCCTCAACAGCTGCAATTTGTAAAACTTTTGACTTTTGCTTTCGGATCCTTGGGGGATTTTGTATGCAGGTTTTTCGGTAAATTGAGTATAATGGTGCATTAATTATTCACAATTGTTTCAAATTGAAGAACAACAAGAGCGCCGAAACAAAAGTTATAAATACTTTCAAGATTAATTAGAGAATTTGTTTCCTTTCGAAACTTATAGACAGTTGCCTCCTCCAAATTGAAAAGTTTTTGTTGAAATGATCAAATGGTTTTGTTCGTTTTGTTCGAGGATACAACCAGTGGCTTTCTTTCAATTAAAACTTTAAAGACAATAAATTCTATATTTTTCATACACCTTTCAATGTTAAAGCCCACTGTTTATTCGTGATAAATCACAGCCCTTATGGTAAGTTTTTTAATGTTTAAATAAATTAGACTTCTAATTAAGTACTGGTAACCAGTCCCAAAATGAATGTTGTGCATATTTAAATAGGCAACTTATGGCAAGCAACTATGTGGTACAAAAATTCCTTTTGAATTTGCATAGGGGAGATTGGGTGAGTACTTTGGTCATATTTAACCGAGAATATTTACCAGACGACCGACTCCATTGCCGACCGAAAGCAAAAGCGAAAGCAAAAAGCCAAAAAAGCTACTCGAAAATTATGCAAAGTCAGCAGGAACTAGGCAATGGGCGAATGCTAAATTGTATAGGCCTCAGTGCGTATACTTAATTAACTACAAGTTGAACATGTGTTTCCGAAAAAAAGATCCTGTCCGTTTGGGATCTGAGAGAAAGTTTTCCCCTTGGTACTGGGACCGAATTTTTGCAAATATTTAGTTAGGCTAACTGAAAGGTCTGGTCACTTCGTTACAAAACTAATTAAATACGTAGTTTGATTTTAGTGGAAAGTTTGGCTCGTGTAAAGTTAGGTAAATATTGGCATAGGTCCCATGAATGCAATTCGAAAGGAAGGCCTGTTCTTTATTATTTGCACAGTGCTGCAAAAGCACAATGCACACAGTCTTGGAATGCAATGGGCTAACATCTGATTCTACCTGGATTTCAGGCTCAACTCGAAGCCGTTGGGTAAATACTCCAGCTCGACCGCAAAGTAATCAAATTTTACAGCCAGACTGAGAAAGACGATAGCCGGGGTCATCCAATTTGTCATTCGCCGGCCAGTTGGTTGCTCCGGATTCTGGGCCAACACATCGTATACGCAATATTTCCATTGCAGGTCATAGAGTTGTCCATATTTCTCGACCTTTTCAATAATATATTAAAAGTAACGAAGGAAATTCTTGAAATGTATTTTAATTAAAAAAGGTATACATTTCAGGAATTTAAAAATAATTTTTAATGTTCAATTCAATTTATGTAAATCGTTACTTGCCACCACTGCTGTCAGGCACTGTGCCTGTTCATTTGCATGTTGCATTTGCATGTAAAAATAAACGACTATTTATTGCATTCGAATTGATTTGCAGTATAGCTGGCAATTTCAATTTGTTTTCGGTTTAATTTTGCTATCCTTGCTGGACACCCCTCGGGTGTCTTTTAATTACGGCCAACTGCTCCCTGGAACTTGGACCTGGAACGGACACTTAATTAATATTGATTATGATGCGCTTCGCACACTTTCATCGCAACCGCTTAATATGCAGGCTAATGCATTCCCCATTTATGGAGATTAATTGACTGGATCATTATCGTACGTTAACAGATTTCTTTTCCACCGATTTTTCCGCTCCACCGACTCTATGGAGTTGGACATTTCAATCGCTGTGAGCTGGATGCTTGGTGCCTAATAAAGCAAGCAAGCTATCTCGTGGGTGAAAGACAAACAACATTTAAATTGGAATTTTTTCATTTACATTTTCTGGGGTATTTCAGAAGGAGATGCCAAGGATTGTTGAGCATTCTGATGTCAGTTGCTGTGTGTTTTCGTGTCCCGGCATCGCATGCATATGTGAGTGTCATATTTCATGAATTCGACTCTGGGACCCTTCTGTGCTGCTCGGTGTTGGCTTGTCTCTGGGCCAAGAAATTATGTTTCTCGCAAATCACATTTGCGTTATGTTTGGTTATCGACCAATTCAATTATCTGCATATCCCTTCCCATTGGCCAATTCGTTTCAATTGTGTACAAGTCGATTCTTAAAGTCAAATTACGATTGGTCAGCACTTTGCCAAGGCTAATTATGCTGCTGATTAAAGGCGACTCACCATGACATTGGAGTACCTTGAAATAATTTGATTGCCTGAATGAATTTCAAGAAATGTTCGCTTTGGCTTTGGTCGTTAATGTTGGCCTCGAAATCCAGATGGCTCAGACCGAATCACAAGCTTTGTATTTTATGTATTTTCCCAATTTAATTCGGGGTATGTAAATTTTTTGGCCATAAATTATTGGCTGGACAATCGGGGCCGAAGCGAGCGTAGTTAAAGCCTCCTTTCAATCTAGAGCTCCCATAAATACCGTCAATTTATGTCAATTCGATTTGTTTTGCACAAACACATGCACAAGTTCGCAAACATTCGCAAGGACACCCACACACACTGAGGTCCTGTGTAATGCCTGCAGGATTCACTGGCCATTTGACGAGGCCTATTATGGGCGCTACTCTTCTGCCATTGCCGTCAGTGGTGCGTGGAAATTCAATCTGTGTTGTGGTCGCTGCAATTTGTGTTTTCTTTGGCCTGTTTAGTTACAGTTTTTTATTGCCTCGATATTTGTTATATACTGGCAGCGATAAAATCGTTAGAAGCAAGACATTACCAGCGCCAGGATAATTCAACCTACACCGGGAAATAAATACTTTTCAAAAAGGTAATTGTATCGTGTATTTTGCGAAAATCAGAGAAATTAGTAATTTATTATATTTATTTCTTATAATATTATTTATTATAATATAGTTATTCATTTATTTTATCTGAATAAAACTACGTCTTATTTCTTTTTCTTGAAATGCATGACAAGACTCTTGATTAGTTGGATTTTTGCCTCATGTTGTATTTATATATTTTTATTAGATTTGTAATTTCCCGTCGTGCTATTTGTAGTACGCCCGGAAAATATGTATGACGGTCATGTTGGAATTTTTCGGTAAAGAAATCCGAGGGGAAACTAGACCACGTGCCGCTGGCCTTAAAGTTTGCTGGCTTGGCGAAAGTTTTTTATGGCCCGCAGCTCGCTGGCAGTGAAATTGCAAAGGCAGCCAAATGAACGTTGAGAGCATAAAAAGCGTCATTCAAATTAAGGACATTATTCCAGGCGCGCCCCTTTCCTTTGCTCATTTCGGAGCGCATTTGTTCAAAGTGCGAGTGTGTAACGCATTTAAATGGAAATGTCAGCGTTGCGGAAACTCGCAATGGTTTTAGCTTTGAGTTACTCTTCTTGCGCTTTATCCTATTTTCCCTATTCAGGTGCTTTAATTGTCTCCCTTTAGCTGGATCAGAGGTGTGTTACTGTGTGGGCCTTGAGCGTGTGTGCGCGTGCATGTGGGATAATAGGGTTTTTTTTACATTTGGCACTTGGCATTTTATACGACTTATTTATGCATTTCGTTCATTTATTTTTCATTTATTGTCTCCTTGTGTTTGACATTTGCATTTCTTGTGAGCGCGTCACGTTTTGCTTTGCATACTTTTGAGCGGGCCACTGAGCCAAATGTTAATCATACGCCGTGTTGTCTTTCAACGGCAACTCGCGTTCTAATTGAATTGCTTTGACTTCGGAGGTCAACGGCAGGCTGGGAAGAAATTTAAATCTTTAAGCGAAACGAGGCGCGAAAACACCTGCTTTGATCTCCGGCGTCTGATAATCAGCCAGCCGGCCGGGTGTGTTTTTTGTATCAATTTGCCGGGAATCAGGGAATCTGAATCTGAAGTCTGGTGTCAGCAAATGTCAGCAGATCACACCGACAATAACAACTGCTAAGAGTACAAAAAAAAAATAAACCAGTGTAACAAAAATACATTTGAACTCGCGAAAATTTCCGAGCCACGGCAGAGCAGCAGTGCCGGCGAGAAATTTAATCAAATAAATTAGCAATAAAGTTTTATTTTCGCTGTCACCATTTCAGGCTCGCGCGCTACACGTTGCGTATACGTAATACGAAAGTGTGCTTTTATTGCCCGACAGCTTTTTTCCCACTTTTGGGAGTTTTTTTTTTATTTCAACACTGGTTCTCACACTGGCCGCGTTTCAATTAACATTGTCAGCTTGATGTGACCTTCAATTTGAAGTAAATTAAAACCGTAGGAAGGGATTTGGCTACACAAATAGACTCGAACTCACACGTCAGCTGTCAAAATGTCCATTTAATTAGGCTGAAATGAGAGATGTGATAAGGGTGTGGATTAGAGGGGTTTTTAAGTTAGAGCCACGCATCGAACCTATGTATTCCTAAGCCGGCGTATCCTTCTTTGTGCCAAAGGCAAAAGTTAATTGAATTTTTGTTTTTGTTTTACTTTTGGCTTGCCGAGTGCGTGACTGTAATAGTTGGGAACAAGGGGCCCGGATACAGACATAAAATTGGTTTTCGAAATACTTTGAACTCGGACTGGGGAGCGGGAGCCATAAAAACGAGCATAAATTTAAGGACCATAAGCGATTTAGAGGCGCCAAAAGTTCTGGCAGCGATTATCAATACAATTTGCCATCCTGCCGGCACATTTATCATTCAGAAATATGGCCCTAACAACAAGTATTCGCTTTCCAGGGCTGAAATACAAACACACCAGCTTACCTTATATAGTCACAGCCAAATAAATAACAAAAACACGGGGTACCGCAAACTCAAAATGCAAATAATGAAACAAACACAAAACACAGACGCCCACAAAAGTATGCTGCAAAATTTTAAACGCATGACGCAGCCAATTTATATGCACAAAAAAAATGATTGTAAAGCGAATTGAAACGAATCGGCAATAAATTGAATACAGCAAAGCCCTTTGAAATAAAAGGTGTAGAAAGAATGTTCGAATTGAAACTACTCATGTCTGATCATTTAAAAAATAAAATAAAGGGACTAAAACTATTTAATTTGTTTCAACAGTTGATTATTTGTTTTTCAATAAATGTAAGTATACAAAATCTCTTCTGGAGAGCTGGTATCTGGCATATCCCACTTGTTTATCTTTTCAGCCATCGCCGTCCCATTGAATATTCCATTTTCCCCAATATTCCCCAAACGACTGCTGGGCATCTCGCGTGGAAAACCCAAAAGAGTTTTAGCGAAATGAAAAATTGAAAAAAACTCGCTGCGAAAATACGATGATTTTGCGGTCGCCAGCTGAACTGATGCGTATCGGCGGCTTAGACTCTGGACACAAGCCGAGGCAAAGGGCATAAATCATGATGTATTTATCATAAATCAAATTGAATTCTCCTCAAATAGCCCGCCTCCGCCTGCTGGCATCCCGGTAGGGATTGCCGGGTTTTGGGTTTCCGTGGGTTGCTGATGTGTTTGCTTGGCGCGCATATTTTATTTATGATTCTTTTCCAGTTGACTTGCGAATTTGTTTTGTCTCTATCTGACAGCTCTTCCGCCTCGGCATCGATTGTTGATTTCTGATTTCCCCCATCCTTTGGATCAATCATTGTTTCCCATAACATCCCCCCCATAATTTCAATATTGAGTTGAGGATTGTAAAGCAGGTAAAAATGGAACAGCCGGCTGAATGACAGCCAATCGCCAGTAACTTACACGACTGGCATGACATTATCAATTCCTTGACGTATGGGTACTGTGGCCTGAAGAGTGAAGAGGGCCATTGGTCAAAGTGATAAATGCGGGCAACCACTTGAAATGGCTCGGAACATCCCTGGCCCATACTACCTTTGTGCCTCTTGTCCATTTGCACAAATTACTCGACAATTTTTCCAAGGCACTCTGAATGGGAAATATCTAGCAGTCATCATCTATTAGCTGAACAATAAATTTCTTTCAACTATTGACTGGCCCTTGCTTTTTTTTATATTTTATTTATAGAAAGGGTCAATGATATGCAGAGGTCATTAAAGTGTCTTAGAAAATATGGAAATGGATTGGATTTTGGATGGATCTTGGATTTTAATCTCTCTTTGTTTTTCGAGAACTCTAGGATAAAGTTGATATTAATTAAATATTCAACAAAAAATTTGTTTTAATCAAAGGAGTTTAAAAGCTTTTTTTGCGGAATGCGACCTTTTAATTTAATCAGTGAGTTATGCAATCATGTAAATGTTTTTCCCACAAATGTATTTATATTTTTTATCAACACCTTAATTTCTTTTCAATTTCTGCACTTGTTCGAACATTTTTCTTTTGTTTTGGTCTGTTCACTTTTCACATTCGAATGACCCTTGCAGAAGTTGGGTATATAAGACTAGTAACATATTTTGTAGGAATTTGGACAGACATTTTTTATGCACTGGCAGTTGGTATGAACTAGTCGAGCCTGGAAAGTTCTGGCCACCCCTTGGTGTTCTATTTGGATTTGTGGCACTTTTATTGAACACGGACCTGCATTAAAAAAACATATTTTATCGCACTCCGAGAGCTTGTTTGTGTGTAGTTGTAGTTGTTATTGCCGTGTTGCTGCTTCTGTTTCGAAAGTAAACAACTATTTTCCTATTTTTTTTTTTTGTATTTTACACCCAGCTACTTTTATATAGACTGCACTTCAAGATATGTATTTCTGATCGCCCGGCTGTTTAATGAATTTTTGTATTTAATGAATGAACAACATTGCTCTTGTTGCCAATTGTTTTTTGGGTTTTTGGTTTTTTTCTGTGTCTGTGTCGGCTCTTTTCTGTTCTGTTCAGTTCGCTTCTGTTCTCGTGTATGAATTTTTATTCGTTTTCTGTTTGGCAATTGATTGGAAATATTTCTTTTCATGTTTTTCAATTTGAAAAACCAAAAGGGAACCGATGAGGGGCACGGTAGGCATCCCCCTGCCATCCGATCCGCAGATTCTCGGCGGCAAAGTGCTTTTGAGCGATGGCGTATGAGTTTCCCTCGCTTTTGTTTAGATAATAATTTTTTTTGCCATTTTATTCGAATGAACTGCGGTGCTCTTGTTTCGATTTACGGTCTTGGCCGCCCGACGGCTAATGTTGGCTTATAAAGCTTTAATTTATTTTGTTTTGATTACTGCTTATTATCATGTCCATAAACTTGTTGCCGGACTATTGGGTTTTCTCTGACGATAATTGGCTCACCGGGAACTGTTTACACAGAGTGCGGAGATGATGAATTGTGATTATTGTGGCAGTAAAAATAATCTTTTGGAAGGGTATTTTCATCTGGTTTTGTCATTACGCTTTTGTGCAAGATTCTCTAGAAGCGCATCGTTCGTTATCTGTTAGCTTTTCCCAGAGTGATGCTGTTAAGGCCCAGCAGTGAGTTTTCCTCTGTTAGCTTTGCGGAATTCCTCTCTCTCGTTGTGTTTGCTTTCCCCAAGCTGCAAACTGTTAACTTGTAACATTTATAGTTTTGGCGGTATATTTGAATTTGTTAGAGAAATAAACTGTTATTGCCATTAATATGGTAGCTGGTTGCTGAGACATTTTTTATTGGAAAACAAACGTTTTATTACGTTTTATTCTCATTGCTTACTAAGCGTTTTGGCAAATGAATTGCAATGTCTGTCGAGTTTCCCCTTCATTTGATTGACTATGATTAAGCAGATTTCGACGAATCTTGTAATTAGCCAATATTGACTATTGAACCTTCTTTTGACTTTCATTGATTGAGACTACTAAAGCAATTAACACTGTACTTAGTACTTGCATTATTCAATGTTTGCCTCCGATTCGTATTTGCCAATTGGACGTGGAGAAACCAATAATGAGCTTTCCCACTAATTAAATGCAAAAAATTTCTTAAAACAAATTTAAGTTGCATTTTTTTAATCGCTGACAGACAGTATTTGCCCAATCAAACAGGCTTCGTAAATATTTGTTAGCCAAGTCGTTTGCAGTGTTTCATTTTCCAAATGTTCTCCATAGAGTTCTCGTCTCTCGCATGCGAGAATTTTCCGCCCAATGGGTGGTACTAACAGTAACAGAACTGACTCTCGCACTTCCCTACTTGGGCGGCCTGCTGAATTTCCCCTTTTGCAGAGCAACCTGGGAGAGAGAGCGCATCACTTGCTCGACAGACCCACTGACACACTGGCCACTGATAACAGACCGCACTGGTGTGCGTGATGGTGGATGGGAGAGAGTGCTGTTAAGGCCGCACAGGTACGGGGCCGAGCACTCTCTCCGCCATCAGGCCGCCCGCTCGGCTGCTGTTCGCTGCCTTCCGTTCCGTTATGTTCGGAGGTCGGTCGGCAGGTCGCCTCGGTCCCGTTTCCAGTTAAATTTTTACCGTTCACCAGGGCAGCGAGCTGCGAACAGGCGGACGGGCGGGTCTTCAAATTCAAGCGTCGTGCCCCGCAGTTTCAACGCGCTCGAAGTCGAAATTATCATTGAATGGGAAAATTGAAAAATTGAAAACAAAAATATTTAATTTCAATCCTAAAATAATAAATGTTCCTCCCTTACCCCTCTTACACAATTGTGCGTGAAAATTCCAATTGCCTGGCATTCCTAGCGACTGGCCGAAGCAAAAATATAAATAAGTGCAAATATTTTGAAGAATTATTCAAATGAAAATACAAGCAAAAAAAAAAAAAAATAAATCTGCTTGGGCTACTTGAATAAAAAATAAGCAACAAAATATTAAATGCTATTAGTGCGTGCAAAGAAGAAGAATATATCCGCCAATATCTGTCCGTGTCAGCAGAAGGCGAATCGAATGAATATGAATGGGAAAGTGCTCGAGCGTAAATAGGCCAGAAGTCGAAACATTTGGAAGCCAAAAAATATCCACCGACAGAAGCTTGGACAAACTTGTGCAGTTCTCCGATTCTCGTCTGCTCAGATATTTTCCAAACGCCGTGCGAGTGCTATTATTAAAGTAATTTGTGCGACACTTGCCACCTGTTTGACAACTTTTTGGAAAACAAAATTTATGCAAACGACCTCGAGAAGAAAGCAGAACTGATCCAATCCGATCCGATCCGTTTGTGATCCGCCCCGAAAGCGAGAGTGTGTCGTTGACCGGGAGTATGTAAGTCTTTTAAACCAATATCATATTCCTGCTTTGTTTTGTTTATCCCACCGCCACGGTAGACTAGAGCCGCGAGTCTAACACCTTAACACCCAGTTGCGGGCGATCTTTGTTATCGCCAGTGTTTGTCAGAGACTTATATTTAGATACATTGTCGGCGGGCATTATTTTGATTACTCGACGGTGGCCAATCTCGGCCGTTGTGAACTCTGGCTTCTGGCTGACGATTGACCTAGACCAAGGGGAAATAAATACACACATTGTACTCAGTTGCAAGTGTCCGCTTGTGCCCTCTTTGAGCTCTGAGGGCTCTCACCAGGTGCTCATCAGGTGCTTGCGAAGTGAGTAGAGGGAAATACCTCAAACTCAGTTAAGTAGCTACTGATATGCACAGGCACTTCAGCCCCGGGCATGGCTAATCAAATTACAAAGTCATACACCGCTTGATTTAATAATTCTGTTTCATGGCGTGTTTCGAGGCATGTGCCGGGCCGCAGATGCTGGTGATTCTGGATCGCCTGCTTCCGGGCTTCCATATGCTGCAGTTTTATCTTTAAAGTTGGCCAAATTACCTTCGAGCAGGAGGTGCACAGATGTGCTGGTGCGGCTTTTGTGTATAAATTTACACTTAACTGCAAAACAACAGGCTTAATTGCCCGAAACCAAGTAAAACTCAGCCCGCCAGTGAAACTGACTGACTGCCAGAGTCCATGGTCCATGAAAAAGGCGCTGTCTGGGCCAAGTTGAGGGGTATATCGAACTCGGGAGACTCTTATTTTCAGGCTTGATAAAAGTACAGTAGAGAAATAAAATGTTTATTTAAATACTTCCTGGTATGCCTCAAAAATTAATTACAATCGTAATGCTGCTCTTCGCCGAAATAATGCTATAATTGCTAATTAATTTTTAGAGGTCAGATCTCTGAGAAGACAATTTCCTTTAAACAAATGAAAACTTCCGAGAAATACCAAAGGCAAGGCGAGTGCTGCTCTCTTCGCTCGAAAAAAGCAACCACATCGTTAGTAATTGTTTAAAATTATTTCTTAGCATTTGCAACAAATGCTGCGCGCATCCTTGAACATGAAAAGAAAAAGAAGAGAGTGCTGCCAAAAGATGTCGGGACAATTCATGTGGGCACTTACACTAATTACAGCAGCCGTCACTTAAACTAAGGCGCTGCCACTGCTTCTGCTTCTGCTGCTGGTGTTTCCGCTGCCAAAATGGCCAAAACGGATAGAATGGCAGTGAGTCATGGCCATGGATGTGGCACGTGGTATGCCGTACGCCGTACACCGGACGGTGTGTGCTTTAAGAATTAAGGCAAAGTTGCCAGCCCGGCTGGCTGGCTGACACACTTTCCCGTGTCTGATGCTCTTTCATCTATTGTAAATTGACTCTCGACTGTGGCAAGGGAAGAATGCCTGGTACAATGGGTCGTATGCGTAATATGGTTGACAGTTTTCTGCTCCTCTGTTTGTTGCACTCCTACACAAAGGCACACACGCTTGTATGGGGTGCATTGTTCCCAAGAATATTGCTCATACGCCGGGGTGGCTGCGCCACTGGTAGCAGCAGCGGCGGCAACTAGAAACAAACAGATCGCTCAAATCAAAGGTGACAATCCACAACAATGGAGTAGAAAATGCCAGCAGGCATCGCGGAAATATAAAGTAAACTATTGTCTGCCAGGATTGCGTCAGAGTCTGTGACTAGTGTTTATTTTTGTGTTCTTTGTAGGCACTACTTGGCTGGCTACATTGCGCATACGCCCGGTGGCCCTGCACAAGACTCACCAACTGGCTAGCGACCGGCTGACAGCAAGCGCTAATAAGCTTTTAATTAATTAATAATTAATCACTACTGCTAGCCAGCTCATCATTTTGGGCCGAGAGGTCAGCAGGGTTTGTCATTCTTCCATTGTCTGGGCTCTGCCTGCTGCCCCCGCTTATCGTAATGGCCGAAAAGTTCTAATCGAGGCAATTAACGTGGCCAAATTTAATTTCCGTCCCCGAGCGCTATCAGTGGAGCAGCACAGGCACCACCAACATCAACAAGAAGCGGACAAAACGAAGCGCCAGCATTTTATTTACAAAATATTAGTTCATGCCTGCCATTGGGAAATCCATCAGGTAAGCCCGGGATTTCTCAGTTTCAGTTGCATGTGTCTTTGTTTGTTTCGCTTCTTGTGTTTGTTCGCCCTGTCTATTCCATTATTTGTTTGCCATTTTCCTTCTTTATTTTCTGTGTTTTTTTTGGGATCTGGGACAAACGAGGCCAGGTATCCAAGAAGTTGGAGCATTTTTTGGCGAAAGGGAGAAGGCAGCGAGGGTTGTTTTTGAAAGGCCATTAAGCAAATTACTTATGTTAATTAGCTAGCACGACTAATGGGAAATCGCAAGGATTTGTAGACCCTGATAAGACGAATTTAAAGCGGCCCCCCGACCAACTGAAATCTTTTCCTGATTATCCACCTTCCGCTCCAATTTAGCTTTGTTGATTTAAGATGTCAAGTTTGCCGAAGCAAAATCTCAACATGAAAGTCAATTCCACAGTGCCCCGGGCCCTGCCATACAATGAGAATTCAATTTCCCCGCTGCTTTGGCCAGACTTCAGCGACCCTTTGATTCATAAAATTGCATTTATTTGCCAGATGAGCGACCTTCCACAATGCAACAGCTTGCTGCAAGGAATGCATTCGGAATATTGCATAAATAAATAATACGCAACAATAATTGAGAAGCAGAGACTGCAATTCCTGCAGACGGCAAATAATTCACATTCTGCCTTTGTGCCACATGAATCGCACTGCAGAGGAGACAATTCCGGTTTCAGTTTTCCCTAAACGAAAATCACACAGTACTGCAACTGTCATTTAGGGATATTAGATCCTACAGTCCTTTTTCTGGACTATTACAGAGGACTTTGGGAACATATTGAATAATTTCCATTCTGCACATTTCATTTCCCTTAATCGTATGATGGCCTCGAATTACTTTTATTAAAATCCCTTAATTCGATTCAGAGCAGATGCATATGCTTTCATTAAAATTATAGATGTTATGAGCTTAAGCCGTAAAATAATTAAAAGCGTAATTAGCTTCGTGCAATTTTCGTGCGTTAATATAAGGGTATATTGAAAATGCCAGAAGCACGGATCAGATTGGATCGAACCGAACTGCACTCCCACCCAGTTGGGTATAAATTCATTAAAATCAACTCTTGTTGCACTGCCTGTGGTCGCTGGAAAGAAGATTAATTACTGACTTCACGTTGACTGGGGATGGCCGGGCAGTGGAAGCCAATGCTGCACTCCATAATTCAGCATCGACACATAATCAATAGCTTGTGAGAGTCGTGAAAAACTAATTAAGCCGGCTTGAAAGCGAACAAAATGAATTTAAATTGCATTTTGGGTTGAGGCTAATAGTAATAATAACCGCCATTAAGAACGCTGCACAATATATTTTAATTCTGCGCATAATTAATGCCAGCAATTAAGTTGAGTTTCGTTGCTGTTTTCGGTTCCCACCTTGGCGTAATTGTCACGCTCCACATATAAGCGAACGCCCACTAGGAGACGTAAACAATCCACTTAACATGCTGGGAAATACCATTTGATCCTGCTATCCATCTCGTGCCGCATTGCGTATACGCCGCGTGGGACGGCCGAACAAAACGAAAGGAACGAGACACAGTGCCTTTGGCAACATTGTGTCACGCACATTATTGATAGGCAGGCTCAATCGTTTCGGCTTGAGTTTCTTGGGTCTCAGTTACAGCTCCTGCCGGCATCTCCTTCTCAGGATTCGCCCAGCATCCTGGCAATTACGGCTCGTCGGACGATGTTTATTAAAACGACATAATTGCGAATTTAAGCCCCGAGCCTTGACTGCTTCAATCAACTGGATCAGCTGCGGCCTGCTTCTGGCACTCGCATCGTTAACCGTCATCTGCCGCCGCCATCCTTTTGCACAGTCAGCTTGAAAAAGTTTGACCAGAATAATTTGCATAAGAACGCGGTCAGAAACAGAGAACTTTGGCCTTGCCATCCGGAAAATTCTTTGTGGGCTTTTGTTTGCACGCCTCCCGCTTCAATTATGATTAATGACCAGTAATTATAGCGATGAAACCGGCAACAAAAATTGATTAGAGGCCAACACGTGAGTGGTTGGGGGAAAGATTGGAAAGTGGTCGACTGCCATCCTGGTCAGGAAAAATATAATATACTTTTTATTTTCACAAATATTAGACCAATTCAAGAACTAAATAAACCCAACCTGTTCACTCTCCAAATCAGACACATTTTGTGCATTATTAGCCGAATTGTACACACTTGAGCAGCTCGGGCAACTCGGGCCAGTTGGGGCCGCCGCAGAAGTCACTCAGCATAAATCAGGGCAAAGGTCCTTCGGCCGACGGAGAGACGTTTAAGTGTTTTGGCTTTTCATTAATTAAATTGCCGGTCAGGTCTTGGATTGTTTATGTTTTGATTAGGCATTAGGCGGAGAGCTCAGACCAAGACCGATGCAGAGGCAGAGACAGAGGACTGGACCTGGAAACCGAAAACCGAAAACATGTTTGGGTTAAGTGCCCGAGACCCTCAAGAAAGAGAACGAGAGCCGTCCAGTCCATTCTCTCGGGCCTAAGTGGCGAATTGTTCCTGTCTCGAGGGTGCATTATGTGTGGGCAATTATGTTTTGGGGCCATTAATCAAGGCCAATGTCTGGCAAGACGGCCGCGAGTGTTTGCCCAATACACTTTGATGGCTAATTGCATACATGGCAGTCCGGTTCCGGTCGGAGCCCGTAATTGTAGGCATCTCCCACAGCCTGATTGTGTGTTGGCCAGCCAGTTCCAAAGAACTTGCTACAACCGCTAATTGAATTGTAATCAACTTTGTTCGCAAATTAAATAGCGCATAGCGCTGTTGAAGCGAATTAAAAGTGAGGCGAAAAATGCAAAATGACTGCAGTTCAATAGTTTCTTTCTGGTGCGGAAAATAATTGCCATTTCCCGGATAGTTGATCTCTGTACCCTGTTTACTATCCTCCGTTTGGATTAATATTGTTATTAACTGCTAATTGAAAACTCTGGCCAGTAAACAAGAAGGTAATCAAGCGCGAAGTGCAATTAAAAGCTTTGCTCTCACCACTGCCACTTGTGCACACAAATTGCAGATCTGCTTTTGTTATTATTGAGCGATAATCACTGAGTAGCGGCAAGTCTAGTCCCGCTGAGATGAAATGAACGGATGCCAAGCTGCAGTTATTGTCCGAAAGCATCGGGAATGGCCGGAACGTGAATGCTAATGTGTGGCAGCTGCGGAATATACCGAAACAATTCTATTAAGTGCGTTTCCACATCGCCGGCGCACTTGGCGTATGCGTAATCCCCACTAATTCAGCGCTCAGCTAATTAATGGCCGGGGGGTAAGAAATGGCATTCTATCGATCAGCCGGAGCTTACCATTAGTTTCACTTTCACGGGCCTGATCGATGGTGTTCCATTGAAAAGAATGCAATTTTAAAAATCATATGCTAGCATATGAGTGGCAAATATGTGGCTCTCTAGGCTTTTTTGTCATCATATTTATTGCAAGCCCACTGGAATATTCCCCTCTTTGTCATCTTTTGTGTGACTAACGATTCTATATACTGCTGACCGCCGCCCTCTCATACATGTGGCTGTGTAAATAAATTAAATTCAAATCTAAATTGATATAAACTATGCTCATTGAGGCTAAACAAAAAAATAAATAAAAGCAGAAAAGAAGGCTTATCGCTCGTCCCACACTCATCACTCCCCGAAAAAAGAACCACCCATACTGGTTCGGTGGGTGGAAGACGGGCGCCGAAAAGAATCGGAAACGGGGCTAGAGGGGGCGTGGCGGGTACTTTATCGCTGCTTAATTACGTTACTGATAAGCCCGCTTTTTTGGCCGCAGCTCGCCACGACCAATTCCAACTTTTTTTCCACGGTTCTAATGTTCGCCTTCACTTGGCTCCTCGTCCATATCAGGGCCCAAATGTTGAATTGTTTTTGGCTTTTCTTCGCTGGACAACTCTTGGCGCTTAGCTCTTGACTTTCGCAACTGCTCAGCCGAGATTTTGTTAATAAAAATTAATGGCTTTGTGATTTGTTTGGCCTTAAGTGCTGGATTTCCTTATGTGTTTAATTCTTGTCCGGCGCGGCGGTAGATAGTGTTTGTATTGTATTGCTTTGAAAAACATACTCTTCTAGGCATTTATTCCACAAAAAATGTTAAATTTTTTTAATGGAATATTCGCTTTTCAATGCTCTCGTAAATTAAATTTAATTATTATTGTACTCTGGTCAGGGTATCGGGAATTCCTGTCCGAATCGCATTGTTTTTCTGGTTTTTATGCGGGTTAATGGGGATAATATTGCAGATTGGCTGCTGTTGGTATGCAGACAACGCCCACAGTCGGCACTAATGTCCGACTAATTATTTATTTAGGCGCTTTAATTACTTATTTATCGCTGGTGCTCACCACTGCGTATGCGTTATATCTGGCATGGCCCGGTATGGCAGGCGGGTTGCCAACGGGTTGGATAAAAAGTCAACGACACTGCTCCAAAAATAAATAAATATTTATAAATTTATCATTTGAATTATAATTGATATTTGTTTCGCTATTTATGGTAGATGTCCCGCCCCGCCCCGCCAACGCCAACCATAAAAGCACAATATTATTATTCGGCAGGGAATGATTTATGAAAATGGCTTTTCCATCAGTGTTGATGTGGAAAAGTTCTGACCCCTGGCCATTGTTTACCGGCGCTGACTGAGCACCCATTAACCCATTCAATCATTTAATGGCCAAAGCGCATAAATATACAAAGTGCGAAAGCATTTATTCTGCCTCATAAAACGGTGATATTGTTGCCATTATTTGGCTATAACAAATTTTTAAGCCAACCACCTATTGCCACATTTTGCTGTTTTTCAATTTGATTTTCGAAATTGCAAACCTTTGGCATTGGGGAGGAGTTACTTACTGCCACCTGGCCAGGTAATGTTTTCAATGGAAATGAGCAAACATTTTATCTGTATTGGCAGACTCGTTCGCTTTTCGTTTGTAGTCTGGAGCTTTTATCAATCGAAAATAATCTTTATACATGGTTTGGCCCACATATCCGATATTTATTCCTTCAATTAATTTAAGCGCCAGAACTAGATAGAGTGGAATTCAAGTGGGCCATTGCCTCCCGATAAAAGTCAGTAGGCCGTCTATGCCAGTCCAGTCCAGAGTATCGGCCAAATATTCCGGGCAAACACGAATGTGTCCTGCTGGTGTGGCTGGTGCATGCGAAATTCCCAAAACATTCTGCATGATTGATGAGCTCTGTGTTCCAGAGCAACGGACACAGATACAGATATGAAATTTTGGACCGGGAATGGCATTTGCATTTATCCTAGCTTCGGGTATGCAAATTGGCTTTATTTATTAATCGAATGCATTTTGTGGTCAGTGCAAATACTATACAGAAATGAAATGTTCAGAAAATACAAATTTGCGCTTTCTTTTCCCTCTGGGATTTTGCAAATATTTAATTTACGTCCCAGGAAGTGACTTGATAAGTTTGCAAAAAAATTATTACTGCAATGTGGTGAATGAAATTTTAAATTTTTTAAACTCCGAATTTTATTTTGCCATTCTTACGGTTATTTTTGTGGGTTCTGCTCTCTACGGCGTGTGGCACATAAATCTCATGGCGAATTTAGTTGCCGATTTGCATTTGTGTCGCCTGGCACATAATTCATGCAGCCCGACAAGCGCCCTCCGCCACTTGGCTGAAGCCATAAATTTAATGTATTTTTTGGTGCGTTTTTTTCGGAATTTTCAACACCGTTTCGTCCTCGACCTTGTTCTCGGCAGCGTTTTGGCATCGATTTGTAAGGCAAATCGCGTCGCCCTCACAGCAGTCGGCAATTATGCCATTGGAATCTATTTATAAAAAAAATGGAGGCAAACTCCAGGGGCAACTCCAATCACGCAACTTGCATGCAACCTAAAAGAGATTCCCACTCCCGGGCGATGGGGAACCTTGTTGCTTGAACTTCGCATTCCTTGGCAAGGCGTCGCCAGCCTTGGCTGCATTTTAATGGTTTTTATTGATTTTTAGCATTGTTTCGGCAGCACCCTCGCAACGTGCCACCTGCCCCAAGGGCTACACCTGCCACCAACAACTGAGAGAAAAATGTAGAAGTGGTAGAGTATCAGTTTATTTATATAATTGAAGAAGAACGGCATTAAATCGATCATAAATTGAATGATTGTTAGTCATGGAGACTAGGTTTAAAATATATATATAATATCACAAAATCCAATGTATTTCTTTCAGTGCATGGCACTCGTTATGAGCATTCATCGCATCAATTGGCGCGTGCCAGCCAACGCTTCTAAAAACCAGCAACACGGGTATAAGGACACCTGGACTTGCTGCATCAACTGGGCTAGCTGCACTCGCACTTGTGCTGACATTTAGCTTGGGGCTGCCGTCCTCGTTTCGAGCCTCCCACTTTCTAGACGCCCCCTACGCGCCGCTAGCCCCCGCTTGCCCCCCAAGCTGCACATGCAACTGCATGTCCTTCGTCACTTGCTGCTATTTAGGAATTCGCGCAGTTTAATCTTCTCCTCACTCGCAATGCTCTGCACAAAATCAGGGTCTAATTACTCGCCGCGGCTGTTTGGGTGAAATTAGCTGGCAAATTGGCGCCAAAGTGGCCTCCACTTGATTCCTAATGGGGCGAGGGTATTGGCGTGAAAAGTGCAAGGAGGCAATATCTCTAATATATATTTTTAGGTTGTCAAAAAAAAAATAAATCTAATCATTTGATGACATGCATATTTTATGGTGATAAGCCAACTAAAAAATAAAAATAAACTAATATATATGTTTTTAGTTCATCAAGCTAAGATATATTTATTGAAAAGGTATTCCAATGTTTAAAAATTAAATTCTAGATAGTCCTTAATTCCTAGTCTGCCATAAAATGACCATAATTGGTTGCAATTCAAGCATAAACTTACAGATCTACTTGAAACAAATAACTTAAATAAAATTATTGATATATTCTTGATATATCCTTGAGTTGAGGAAATCCTGGTATAATATTTCTCAAGAGCAAGTTGTGCCAAGCGGATTCTAAGTAGCCCCCTTGGCCAGAGATTTCTGGAAATAGGCGACGACAAGTGCAGGGTATCAGCCCAGACGATGGGCACTTTGCTCAATTTTTTTTTTCCGATCCCTCTTTCAAAATGTCTCTGTATATCTCTCATTCCTTTGGTTAGCGGCAGAAACGTGCTGCCCCCTTTTTTTTTTCTCATGTATTTCGCTGGTGCTTCCGGTGAGCACGCCTCGCTTATCAGCGCATTTTCAGTTGTTTCTCCAGTTGTGCGGTGGCCCACGCCCCCTAGCCTCCCACCCGCCAGTGCCCTTACCAGGCCAGGGGCCACCCATTTTTCCGACCCGTTCTTCCCTCGAGCCTCGTTGCTTGTTTGCCTGTTTTGCATGTCATGCGCTTGTTTGTTTTTTGCTCCAGTTTTCTTCGTTTTGTGCTTCCTTCCGTTTTCAATTTCTTTTTACATGCTCACGTTGTAGTTGTTGCGCTCCTCCCCACTCCCCCTCCCCCACTGCCACCCGCCATTCATGTCGTCGTCGCCCGACGGATTTTCTTATTTTATTTTTGCATATTTTGAGCAGTTTTCCGTATGACATTTCTGCCGTCTCATGGCATTCGAGAAGCTGCAACTGCATCTGTCTCCTCTCGCGAAAAAAGGGGGAACAGAGCGTCTTTGCTTTGTGTGCCAAGGATTTTGCTTGAAATTAATTTCCTGCCCTGTGATCCGAGGAGCTCCAAGGGTCACTCGCCTTGCCGTGCGTCCTTAAATTGCACAATTAAGCACCCAGGCTCCTAAATATTCATCACTCGAATGTTTTTGTTATTCGTTTGTGGCCAAGCACCTAATTGAAATATAATTCAATTTATGGCCACGCTCGCACAACACAAACATTTGCGCAGGAGGTGTACTTTAATTGGAATGCCTCTGTCGGGGCATCAAAGTCAACTTTAACGCATGACCTGTCAGATCAGAGCCAGTCGAGCGGCAGTAATTCATAATAATACGAGTTGTGTATACACTAAATACAATAATTTATTGATTTTTCGTACGAGCATAATTCTTGCACGCATCCGCAAACTCATAATGTCCGCCCGTGCTTTGGGAGACGGAGACGGAGATGGGGCCAAGATGACTTCCGCTTTGTTTGCCTCCGATGTCAATAAAAATATGTGGCCCCATCTGTCCGGCTGTCCGGCCAACTTCATAATCATCGAGGAATCAAAGATGAGTGCGTGACCGAGGCAAAAGTTGTGATTCGAATGAGATTATTGCTACGGGGCAGATGGTCTGATGAATTATACAATAAATGTTTTATTCAAATAGTCAGAAAATTAATTTTGTTGGCGGTCTAGCTTTGTCAGGAGATGTGTTCAGCTTAATTGGGAAATATATTATATGAAAGGGTTCAAGTATGGATTTAGATTCTTAAATGGGCACTACGAGTATAAGGATGAGCACTCACGATTTACAATTTCTATCCCAAATATGTTCTGAAGAATGTGTATTTTTCAAATCCTTTTAATTCCAATTAACCTGAAATTGATCGCTGTGTACCAAAGTAATAACAATAATTTCTATCACGTTGCCATCTCTGAGGCTCAGGCTTACGGCCGAGTGATTGACATGACCGCAGGGGATCCCGGCGGGGCACCAGGGCATCCTCCTAATGGCCCATTGACAATTATGGCGCTACTAAATCTTGGCCAGCCGAGACCTGGCTAGCAAAGAAAGTGGGCGGGGCGGGGGATGTGGATTTCTGTGTCTGAGTCAAAGCAAACATGGCCCATGTCATATGCATGAGCTCCAGTCGACTGGGGTTAGTCTTTGTTTGTTTGTCTTTGAGGGCAGGGAATACCCGGCAAGGACAAGCATCTGACCCACAAGGCCGTGATCTGGGTGGGGGTCCTGGGCCCCATAACCGAGCTCCTGCTCCGGGGGATGCATATTATTCAATTAAAATCGCACTGCCATTAAGCTTGTACGGACAACTGTCAGCAGCACGCACGCAATCAATGTCAACACGCACACTCTCTTCAGGACACACACACACACACTTGAACATCCCTCCCACCCACACATATAAATATATTCGGGCCAGGAAAGTGAGCTTGGTGGGAGGACTAGCTGCGAGTACGTTAATAGAACTTAGACTCGCATAAATGTCAGCTACAAGATTTCATAGCCCCGGGTTAAAACTAAGTCCCTGCATATGCGTGTCTGAAGAGCTTGGTCGTTGGAGGCCAGGCTTTGTCGGGGGGTGGGTGGCGGGCGAGTGCCACCAAGTGTGCGCCCAAAAGCAGGCTGCAAAATTGAACAAAAAGCCCCGGCTTTAAATTATGTGGCGCAGTGGAGAATTTTTAGTGAAAGAGAAGCCAAAGAGGAAGAGGAAAATTTAAAGTAAAATCCTTCAGACCTGAGTGGAAAAATCATAAAAGTTTTAATCATCAGTTTCCCTCAAAAGAACCCCCTACAATGTTTACCAAAATTGCAAGTACAGAGTCTTGTTTTTAAGCTTTTGCAGAAAATTAAGACAAATAAGGAAAGAATGCGCCATACACCTCTTTCAGGTTTTCTCCTCAGAAGCAAGAGTAGGAGTTTAAAAAGATATATGTACGTAGAAGAGTTCTTGCCTCATCTGGCAACACGAGCTCGTAGCCACACAGAGGAAAACTTTTTGTCTGCTCCGTGCCACGCAAGTTATCCAAATGGCAGACCCCCTGGCGGAATAGAATCGGGCGAAATCCGAAAGGAAAGGAAAAACCGGTGGCCCCGAATTGAACTTTTTGCATGGGAATGAAAACTGGCTGGCTTGGCTGGTGGGGCTCCTGCCAGTGGCGTTAAGTGGCGCCCAGCCAAGACGCAGCATCAGCAATTGCCACGCCCCCCAAACTCTTAGGTTCCACAACTCCCGCCTCCCCATTCATTTCGACATCTCATGGCCTGCTGGGTGGAAGATAGCAAGCTGAGAGAAAAGAATTTGTATGGAAAGTAGAGAAAAGGAGGTCCAGGCTCCACAGAAAAACAAAATAAAAAATTTTAAAATTTTATCTCATGTATGTGGTAATAAAAATATATCTTCTTATTCTTTATATAAAATATACCTCGTTATTCTTTCTATATTTAAATATTTTTCTCTCTCTGCAATGAACAAACGTAGCCTCATTTTTACGGCTATCGTCTCAATTTTTATGGCTTAAGTTGTTGTAAATTTAGTTAGAAGTTGAGTTTAGCTCTATCATCTGGCACTCTGCGCCACCCTTGAGAGCTCGGCTCGAAGGCACTTCGGACTCCAGCGGAATCGATATTTTGCGGCAACAACTGGGGCTGCGTGTCCGTCCGCCGTTCTATTGGTCGTCAAGCGGAAAATTTAATACTGTTTATTTACACAATTTTCCAGTTAGCCCGCCAGCAGCCAGCTCACCTTTACTTTTTGGTCGCGCTTTAGGTTGCATAATGCGAACTCTTCAGCACACTTTTTATCTTCCATCTTAAAGCCACTCCAGAGTCTGGAGACCCATCCGACGAGGTTGTGGTTGTTGAAACCAAACAAATAAATTCACACTCGGTCGCTGCACGTATTTCCATTCACACTTTGTGGCAAAAATCAGTACAAAAAACAGTACATTTGCTATTGTATTTATGCGCTGATAAACATGGGGGGCAGTTCCGCCACGCCCACCGACGCCTCAGTACCGCTCCACAGCTTGTCCTGGGTGCTTAGATCCTGCGTATGTTATTCAATTTGGCCCAAGCAACACCTGTCCGCAGACCTCGTTTGCTGAGCAGTGGATAACCGGCTTAACCCCCGACCGATTTACGAATCTGATTTGTCCTTCTGCTCCAGCTCATCAGAAAAGGTCGCAAATTTGATTCGAAAGAAGAGCAAACAATTTTTCGAAATCAGCATGAAAGGCTATTAATATTGATGAGGCACACGCAAAAAGTTTCCACTAAATTCATTCATTGAACGATAAAGCCTTAGAGTGAAATATTCAAACAAAGATAAAATAATTCAATAAACTTTTCCCGTCAGAAACTGAAGGTATCTGATATAGGTATCAGATATTTAAAGCCTAAAAATAAAGCACTCCGGAAAAAGTTTATCTAACATGTCATATTTTTAAAACAAAGATAAATTAATGTGTGAAGTATATGGCTGTGTAATACGTTCAATAAATCATAAAATGATTATTTATTCATTTGAAACTCATTCATTTCACTGGACCAGATTACACAATCATAAATATAAAATGCATTTTTTGTTAGTCGAGCTTCCGGCTGCATACCTTGCAGATTGCACATGCGATCCAGCATTTAATGGGTTAAAGCTGGCCCTCCGATTGCATTACCCGGCTCTATCGCCCAATCTTTATTGGGGTTTACATTTATTTATTATCGCCCTTCGTTTTCGGTACATTTGTTCCAACACTTCCGTCTGCTGTGGCAGTCAACGCATGAATAATAGAGAACCTTGCTCGGCACGGCGAATGCAAATGCTCAGTGGGAGAATATTTTCGGAAAAGCCCGCACGAGTGCGAAAAGAAAAGCGGAAGCTAAGCTGAAAAGTCTGCGCCGCCTACCGGGTGTGACGGAAAAGTGGGCGTGCCTGGGTGCAGCCAGAGGTGAGCCGTGCCATGCAATTTATGCAAAATCACGTATGCCGGGCCATAAAAAACTACAGCGAAAGCACAACAAACTATAAATAATGCAGATGCCGAAATGCAATTCGACTGCGGCAGTGAATAGATATTTAAAGTTGGGGTTTAAATAAATTCTGGGTCGAACTAGGAGCGCCTATATGGATTTTATTAAACAAAACATTTCCCTGATTTCCTTTCGCCAACCAAAAATAAATACCACTTTTGGGCAGGTGAGGACTGGCCGTATATGTACTCCCATTATACATAAAATGTACCCCTTAACTTTTGCCCACATCCATGTCATTGACTGCTGTCAGACGGCAAACATGGCACTCTGACCCATTTCTAGCCCAGCTCCTGAACGAGCGTTAATCTTTTTTATGTGCAGTACCATCCTGGGTCGCAGAGATTCAATATAAGATACTTTTGACTGGGTTGGGGGTTGTGGCAAAGGGAGTCTGCCTCTCCGGCAGAAGTGGGAGACAAACAGAGACAGGCAGACGAAGGATGAAGAAGGAGGCCCTTCAATTTTATTTAACATTTCGGTTGTCATTTGGGCCTGAGTGGCACTTCGTGTTGGCTTTATTGGGTTCATCAAATGGCCGACAGCCAGAGTCAGCATATGTGGGGACTCAGTTAGTCGATAGTTGCCATAGATACTCCCGGGAAGTGGGGATAATGTTTGCCAGTTTGGGATACTCACTGAAGCACTTTCTAATAATCCAATGACTATGGAGCTCATGTACTCACCCGTTTCCATATTTTCTTCTCCGCTTTCGTTGCAGATTGAACGGCATTGGACGAAGAGGTAACGAGGTGAGTCTGTGAATTTGACTGCGAAGCCATTGGGGATTTGAAACACACACAGAGTGGAGAGCATTCCACTCGAGCGGAGCGCCAGAAAAATTTGACTCTAGATTAGGCCATAAAAATTCGCATTAGGCTGTCTGGAAGAGATAACTTCATATGAATTTATTGACATTTCTGTTCAGTTGGTCAGTTCGAAGGTCCACTTGTTTGGCCAACACAAAAAATAAAAAGGCAGGAGGAGAATAAAACATTTTCGGCCAAGCAACCGCCTCTAACCTTCTTTGTGCCCAACTGAGCATGAAAAGGCCAACATCCGTTGCGGCTAATGTGCCTGTGGGCAGGATAACTAAAAACGTGGCAATTCGAGGGTCCTTTGTGTGAATGCGGCGACTAAGAAATACATAAATAAATTAGTTGCGTGCTTGGCCCACGTCTTTCCACTCAGTATTTGTTGTCAACATTTCGAATATGAGATACCAATATCCTTGGCTAAATATTTCTACACCTTGATAGACAAATTTGATGATTTTTCTTTTGAATAGGTGGGTGGAAATAAGTTTGATTTGTTCTGTTTTCAATTTGGTTTAGTCGGGGACTCTCAATCTCAGGTATTTAAAGTTTTAAAAACCCGAAAAATCTCTTTCACTTTTGTCTTTGATTTAAACTTGTCATTTGTCATGAACACGCTTAACAAATTTTTGTTACACCTTGTTGAGTAAATTTGACGAGTCCTGTTTGGACATGTGGTTCAGAAACTTCACTACAGTTTCCTGTGATATATGAAGGGACTGTTCTGTGGGACCTCACTGATACCCGGTGCCCGAGATTAAATCACAAACTGGACAACGCTTAACTTTGCGGTTGCGCTTCATAAATTTTGTTTATTCATTTGTTTTTGCGTCCTTGCCGGGCTTCGGCTTCGGTTTGTTGCTTTGCTGTGGTGCCAGCTCGGTTTTTTCCATTATTTTGTTGTTTTTTTTTGCCCCATACCTATGTAGGTATATGTTGTATATATAAGCAGAGCGTTTTTGTTGTCGCTTTTGTCTTTTGGTCAATTATTCAGACCGAAACGCTTGCGGTTAGCGCAGTGTGTGCATAAAGGCAGCAGCAGAATGGCCAGGGAAGTAGGGCATTTAAATGGCTTAAGGGGGGGATCTAGAAAGGATCGTGTGGGGTTAGCAGGTGGGCGTAGTCGTGGGCGTGGGCGTGGGTCGGGGTGGTGTGGCCAACGAGACGTGTGACTGTTGACGGGCTTGTGTAAATTGCATAAACTTGGTAAATGGGCAAAAAGTGTTGCTCGCTTTTGTGCGACGGGCCGAGGCGAGCTGCGAAACGACTTTTCCATCAACAGGTGCCGTGTTGGCGGTCACTGCGAGGGGTGTGGGGAAGGAAAAGCGGCACAGGTGCTGGGTGCGGGGGCTGTTACGGGGTCCAAGAGTGTGAAGTCCCAACAGCCAGTTCATTATGCGGCCGGAACTGTTTACCTAGGACTCTCGTTTTGGTCCCTCCGGCTGTTTGCAGTGATGTCAGTCATTGGGTTGGTCACTCGACTGCAGCTCCAAGTCCTTGGGCAAGGAAGCTCGCATCCTGTGACCACATCCTGTCGACGGCACGCCAGTCTTCTGGCAGGACGAGCGTGTGACGAAAGAAAAGCGCATTTCGCAGCTTCAATATGTGAGGCAATACACTCAAAAGAAAAAATTGGTTTTTAAAATAATTCTTTTGTTTATTTATTTAATTTGTTATACTGGTAGATATTTTATTTGAAATTCTTTAAATTAAAAGAAATAATACACCTCTTCATTAAAGATAATTAAATTGTATTATTTTTACCCCCAATGCAAGACTTGTAAGACTTCCCAAGTATCCTAGGCATTATAATGCCAGGACTGGGAAGTCCTGTCCCCAGAAGAAAGGCCTTTCTTCCTCTGTTTCCTTGTGGCTGGGTGGCTGTGTGTGTTTTCCTGTTTTTTTGGGGTGCACAAGAAATCAAGCGTAATGAAGCCCCAGACGTGAAAGCAGACAAAGGTTTACTTTGCTGTTACCCAGCCCATTGAAAATTCAACGAAATGATAATAGATAAGCCGCTTGACACTAACACGCTTAGGCACTCGCAGAGCGTGCTTTGATTTGGCCTGAAAGGTGCACGAAAAGAGCATTTAACCCGCTCCAGGTCGCCAGGAAAACACTGACCAATTAGGCCGGAAACATGCGGCCGGATTAGCTCCGAATTAGTTATTGTAATTGTACTGAGCCGAGGTATTACACGACATTTGTTAATGGGCCAACAGGTCGTTGTTATCCCTGGGGGATGGAGTGAATTATTCAAGAGGTCCTGGGTACCGAGAGGTGAGTCTGTGAAACTTTTGAATGATCAAGGTTTTAAGTGGCTTTGCAAAGACTATGAAAACGGCAGCTGAGACTATACAATTAGCCAACTTTTTTCCATTTCGCCCGCTTTTCCTTTTCTCATTTTCCGATTTTCCAGCTAGTCTTTTCGCCTTGGCCACCCATTACCGATTTAATGGGGGAGTTGTTTACTTTAAATTGTCGTAAATTACATACGTGTGCCGTCAAATAAACTATCCGGGATGGGTGCGCCGGGTTGGGTGTTTGTTTGTTTGTGAGTGTGTGGATTGGCTGTTATTGCCTTACAATAACAATAACAATAAAAATCATAAGCTAATTGCCATAAAAGCGGAAAATTTTAAGCACAACCTTTTAGGGGCGAACGTCAAAGGCAAGACACGAAAATCGCTGCAGGAAATGATGTGACGTGAGGCTTTTGTTTTGGTTTCATTTACTTCCATTTTTTTTTTGAAGCCCTGGCCGCCCTTTGCTGTCCAAAACAGGAGCAATAATAACAATAACAAACAAAAAAATAAAAAACAAGCAAATAACACAACATACAGAAGCGTTCTCCGGGGTTAAGGGCAGTGGGACGGATCGAGTTAAGCTGTGTTGTGCTCTTCCTGTGTGCCACAGGAACATCATTGAAATTGACTTCATTATTATTTTATAGTCTTGGCCTTAAGTTTTGCTGTGCTTGCTTTTTATGGCTTTTTATCAAATCTTACATTGTGGTGCTTGTGGCACGTTTCCTACTGATGGTCATCCTGTTGGATGGTTTATTAAAACCCAGCTCGGGGCAGCTCTCCCAACCAGTACAGTACATACATATATTTGCAACTATATATGTGCATAAATATATATTGAGGATGTCCTTATCCCAAGAATGAGGAGGTAGCTCAAGGCGAAACTGATATAATGCATTCTGCCAAGAATGCATACCAAGAAATCTAAGCCCCATTAGCAAAACAACGGAATCGAGAGCCATTTGAGGAGAAGTTGATTACCAATGGGCACTGGAAAGCACATTCTAGCTTGAAGTGCAAGTGAATTTAATTCGGATTGAATAATCCGAGTGTCTCATTAAAGTCCTTTAATTTATCTGTCGGTGAAGCCCTATAATTTCGTTGAATCGTCAGTCCATTTCCTCCATTACACCTCTGGGCTTTCCATTTTCAAGTGTCACTTGCCATTTGCCAGTCACTTATGTGGTCTCCTCGCTTACACGATCCCCGCCATTTTCCTTTTATGTTTATTTATGCACTGTACGCGTGTGTAAGTGCGTGTGTGGTGCAGGCATTATGTAAATTTTTTTATCGCCATTTTGATGTGCAGCGTCTCATAGTTTTGCGGCGGGTCGGGGCCGGGGGCTTGAGTCGGATGCCTTTGCCCTTTGCCATTGTTTGTTTGTGGGCATTAGCGCACAGCCACTCGCCCATGAGCACTCTCGCTTGTTTTTGTTTTTTTGGGTCACTTTCAAAGCTCTTGGCATTTTTCAAGTGGTTTTAGCACACTCTCGAAATAATTTCGTGTGTGGAATTTGTTTCTGGCGGGTGCTATCAATGCGATTAAAAAACAATTACACTTGTGACACTAATGGCACAAAAACAGCAACACACACCTCTCACCACACCACTTTTATATATTGAATTTTTTTTTTGTTTCCAGCCCAGCCTTTGCGCATTTATATACAATATATATATATATATATTCTTTTTTTTAAGAACAAAAAACACAGCTAATGCTGACAGGGAAATTCAGTGTGCGTGTCTGTTTGTGGCATCTGCGAAAAAACTGGTCGATTTGTTTACACGCCACGGCCATGGATGCTAGCCGGATAACCACATCAAAAATAAACAACAAATTCAAAATTGATTTTCCAAAAATCAAAATAAACAAATTCCCTTTGCTGTTTCATTTCATTTAATTTTAAATTTTCTCTTTGCGGAGTTTTTATTGCTGCTGTGTTTTTGGCGTTTCTGAGTTGCTTTAAAGCTCTTTAAATTAATTGCCCGGCCGGGAAGGGAGCAGAGGTGGGCTGGAAAACCTAATGGCCAGGCTAATGGCTGGTATGGCCAACATCTTGCGGCATTATTAACATGATTGCCGCAAGGGCCCCCCACCAGGGAGCGGAGTCCTTCAGCGGGCTGGATCCGCAGAGCAGAAAGGAAAGCTTATCAATGAATCACCAAGGCATGTGATTGATGATTTGATGTGATGAGTGTCCCAGCCATATGTATATACCAAATGGGTGGGCTCCTTTGTCTGTGTGAGCGTGTGTCGGTGCTTGTATTAGTGTCGTTCCATTTCCCGCTTACCCACCGAATGTGGCTTCTCTGACAAGGATTAGGTGCCTACGCAGAATCCGAATAAATACCAGATACCCGGAATTCTGGGGCTTCCTCCAAGGGATGCGGAATGACAGCTCACATATGCATATATTTGCACAAGTCGGTGTGCGAGTGTGTGTGCTGTATACTTATGTGCGTGTATTAGTTGCTCTAAGACAGATTAAAAGTGAAGAGCCTGCAAAAAGTTTTCCGCCCATCCAGCAACTGAATGGGTATACCCTTACAGGAAAAACAGAGTGACTAGACGGGCATTAAACATTAAATAAATAGACTTTTTCCTGCTAATTTTAGCATCCGGAGCATTAGCATATGTATGATTCACATGGATATTTGGGCAAGTGATTCATTCAACAAATTACCTCAAATTTGTTTGAATTGCAAAAATGCCATGGCAAGTATAGTCACATGACTTTCAGCATTTTCTTTTCAAATCAATACTACCAAAATGTGAATGAATTTTCTCTACTTTTTCAATAATACTTCGACGTCTAAGAAGCTTTATTTTTGTAATTCTTTCATTCAAACTTGAAGGGTAAAAATCTTTTCATTCACTTTTTAGTTAAAGTTCTGCGGCTCATTGATAAATACTTTTATCTCGGGGTATCGAGGGCTCTGTACTAAAGGGTATTAACTAGTCAATGCTTTTGGACTCGCTGCGATTTCCTCAGTTCGTTTTTCCTCAGTTGAGTTCTTTTCTGTTTACCGACAGCAACCGCCATCATCATCAGCAGCTGCTTGAGCTTCCGCCGAGCGTTAGTCGGCGGCTTCAAACAGCTTCGCACGTTTTTTTCCCTCGGCTGGTGCTGTTGATTTTCACACATACATATATATGCACTGTTAGAAATTATGCACAGAAAAATTGAAGAGGTGCAAAGTTGTATATTTTAATTTAAATATTCATGATATAAATGTCTCTTTATAGACTTATACAAACGATTTAAAAACTAGGCAATCGATTAAGTTTGAAAATTAATTATACCTGGTACTTGTTAGCCACATGGAAGTATTGTATTCTTTTTCTATTTGTAGGAAATTTTAAAAAATTTAGTGCCAAAGTATTCTTAATACTACATCATATCTAGAAAAAAAACTCAGCCAATTTTAACCATTTTTTAGGGAGTTATAAACACTTATTTTTTATTGCCTACTAGATTGTTTCAGTTGACTGTTCCAGAAAATCCAAAGCAATTAAAAATACCGTTTATAAAATAAAAGGTTGAAGTGGAAAACAAAGGTACCAGATATCAAATGGGTTTCCATTTAATAGTTTATTTTTTTTTAATATTTTTTATTTGAAACTTTATAGTGCATTTGGAATTAAATGATATATCTATAAATAGGCATATATGTATGTAAAACTCAAAGTATTTTAATCACTTTAATAGGATAGAAAAAACCTTTCTTAAAGCCTGAATTATTTGCTCAAATATAGTGAATTTCCAATCCAATATTTGGTTTCTGTGTATGCCTGTCACGAATTCCTTTGTCCTATGCCCGGAATAGACCAAAATGTTTACACATACGCGCGATTTTCTTTTAACAATTCATCAAATGCGCTAAGCGCGCACAAAAACTTTGACACTCGACGTTTTCTGTGTTTGGAAAAGGCTGTGGAGGAGGGGTGCTGAGAGGCCTGAGGGGCTGGGAGGGCGGTGAAACTTTGTGACTGGGCCCCCTTCGATGTTACGCCCATGGATGCCATATCAATCATCGCCCAAAGTGCGTGCCCGTTAGACACCTTGGCCGGAGTGTGTTCAGGCTTTAAAATATTTATTTTACTTAGCTCTTTGGCCGGGCCGCGTTGAAGGCTAAATACAATAACTCAAAGTGATTTGCCAGGTAGAAAGAGACCGCCATTATTTGCATGTCTCCACTTCTACTTTACGTCCCCCACTTGCGTTAACCATGCATTATTTATTTGTCTTGGAGCAATTTATTTCTTGTGAAATTCTGCAGACAATCGAGCGAGGAATTTGTAGCTGACATCGGCAATTAGTTACGGGTCTGAAAGGAGCCTTACAGGTCTTAGGCAATTTTCACACTTTAAAGGTGCTTTGAGAAAGGCTCTCAGCTGCACAGGTTTGATAGAATCGGAAAATAATTTGCATAATTATCTGCCCGATTTACTTTATGCCATAATCCGACTCCATAGTCAACATTGCGTATACGCCACGTGGGCACCGCATTATAAATATGTGAAAGCTTAACTTTATTTATTTTCTCTGCAGTCCTGTCATTTAATTAGTGTAAACAGTTTTTAGGCCGGGTCAATAAGCTGATTTAAAATTAATTACTTATTAACTGCTAGGGTAATCCAGCCCATGTTCCGATGTGCATGCCTATTCCGTTTGAGTGTGTGTGCCAGTTGATTTATGTAAATTAATTAAATAAACACCTGTGGCCAGAGGTATTTCAGCTATGTACACATGGGAGAGCGTGTGTCCGGGGGGTGTCTTTTAGGAGGCATGGGTAGGGGCGGCTTTAAATGATGATAGTCCTGGGACAGTGTCTCGTGATCCGGTCTAATTTAGCTCTGTTCCTAATTGCATCGCCCTGATTTATATTGAATGTCAACTGGAGCAAGTCCATAAATTTTTTTTGCTGTGAAACCGGCTTGCGTGGCAGCGTCGCATAAGGGACACTAGCTTAGTCTCGGCTTATTCCCGTGCGATAAGTCCTGGCCCGAGGTCCTGGCCTGCCTTTGTAGGCAGTCGAGTGTGCGCATGATTTATTTTTTTATTAAAAACTTCTTTCGCGGCTACTTAAACATTGAACTCACCCCTCGAAGCCAGAAACTTTTCGCGTTCTGCTCTTCATAAGGCAGAAAAGTAGAAAAGTCAGCAAGAACAGGCGCAAAATTTAATCTGGCCATTACCAAGTTCTGAAGCTTTTACAATGAAGTCCATGCATCCTTTCGCCTCCTTCTCCAAGCTGCAGTCATTAATTTCCAGCTTAGTTTTGGGTCCCAGCTAATAAGCAAAAAAAATGTTTGTACATATTTTACACTGTCGCATCCATAATTAAGACTCCGTTCGCTAAGCCAAAGAAATGACTGGAAAGTGTTGACCTCTGCTTCAATCTGGGGGACTTTGGTGTGTTTCTAGAACCCTGGAATCTAAATTCATTTGTTTGCCTGTCTTCGGGGAAATATACGTGCGTGAAGTAGCACTATTGCATTGGTCGATTGTATTGGCCTTTCCATTGGCACGCGATCATTAGTCAAGGAACAGGAATTGCCACCTGACACTTGATGAAAACAAAATGAAGTACTACGAATCGGCGGAGTTTTTACAAGATAATTTCCTTAAAATAAAATGGCTTTTATTTTATATTTTTATGTTACATTTTTCTAAAGGCACATATTTAACAAACTGTTTATAAATATATTTAAAATAATATCATATCCCAATAAAAGCATTTTCCCTGAGTGTCCTGCAAAAAAGCTTGAAACAATCGATGTCTGTAGATTGAAATTGCTTTCTTATCGCCCTGCCATCATCATTTCCATGCAATTAGTAACTGATTTAGCCTCGGTAGGAGTCCAGTGCAGTTGGCTCTAGTTTCTTTTTTGCCGTGTCCTTTGCAGTTCCTTTGGGAATTCACAGTGTTTTTTGCGTTGCGTGCGTTGTCAGAGTGCTGGCAAATTAAAAGTTCCTTTACTTCTTTCCATTATTTGATTGCCTGGACGAAGTGAGTTTTTGTATAAATTAGTTTTCCTGGCACTGAAACTGAAAATGGAACTGGTTCTGTCGCCTGCTAATTAGACATGGAAAGTTGAGTTTATCCAGGTGTGAGATCCGAAACTTTTTCTGGCAATCGCATAAACTTTGATGGTTCTGAAATAAAAAGAAATCTCTACCTTATTTTTCTCTCGTTGTTAACAGCAACTTTGGCTTTAACTATAATTACCGCTGGTGTATTCGGTTCTTTGTCTGCGACATAATTATGTGGCAGCAATTTGGATTGCGCCCCCAACACAATAACCATAAAACGCAGTAACAATTGAGCCCAAGAAACGAAAAACGAAAAGGGGCGCCTCCAACACGGCAGCAGTTATTTCAACACCTTTATGGCGTTCCTTCTACATTTGTTAGCCACAAATGTGCACTGCAAAAAATAGTTCCTTTTATAACTATTATGGGATAATGGGTCTGGTACTTTCTGGTAGTTTCTTGGCCCAAAAAACCCTCCACAACTAGGACTATATTGTTTTCAGTGCCGGCACACTCGGACATGCTAGCCTCAGTGGTTTGGCTTTCGTCCTGGCCAATGACCAGTGGGAAAGGTGGCGCTCGAGTCCGGATAACACCAGCGGCTGACATGCAAAACAAACGCCATTGTCGGGCAAAGAATAGCAGCAGAAGTAGCAGTGGCAGTGGCAGTGGCTACTACGTGGAAATACATTTACAAACCGCCGATAGAAGTCTGTAGATAAAGCAAATTGCTGTGCTACAAAATCGTTAACTGTAATTTACCGCATTTGAAATGTTTTCCATTCCATGTTTCCCACATGGCCCATTCTTATTTTTCTGATTCTCCGCCAGCAGTTATGAATGCAGATACAGTGCTTGAGGGAAATGGCAGACTTAAATTATGCTTCTCAACTTGCAGTTTGTTTTTTGGCGAAAATCGGCAAAGTAATTGAGGCGCATATGCATCATTCTTTGGCGAACGGATATCGGAGGTGGGCTCTGCAGGGGTGTAAAAGCACTTGAGAGCCACTTGCTAGCCATGAATTAGCCTCTGAACAACTGCCAGACATTTAAATGAGGGCCCGGAATTAGTTCTCGCCACCGTCCAGCCCATATTAATCATACGCACTGCGGCCGCCACGAGAGCCGCTGCTTAATTCACTCGAAGTGCAATCAGCACAGCGATGCAATATTGCACACTTGAGTGGCGGGCAAGTTGCAGTTGCAAATTGAAAGCGTGCCAGCATGGGCTGTCGGAGATTAGCAATCAGCAGCCCGACCAGCAAATAGCCCGAAGTTCTGTCAGAATGCAAATGAAATTCGCATATCTCTGGCACATATCCACTAGATCACGGCGGTGTGCAATAAGTTTGCCACAAAATGTGGCACAGCTGCTGGGAGGCAAGTGAGTGGCTATCAAAAGTAATGAGGCGCCATATCGAACACATTCCCGATATTGAAGATCTAAGGATGATGCTGGTAGTATTTTGTCTAAATATAAGATATGAACCCAAATCAAGCAAATATATCCTCAAAGAACATCCTTATTAGTAGGCAGTGCCACCTTACTCAGTCGAGTTCAAACTCCCACTCATACATTCAAAATTCAGCTTTCTAGATAGAAGCAAGTGCATAGCCGTATTTTCCTTGGGATTTTGATTTTGATTTTGGGTAGTTAAGATGCCACGTGAGCGATCCAATAGCCGATCCAATGCGTCGATGCGTCGCCAACCTAGTCGCAGCAGCACCAGCAGCAGCACTAGCAGCATTTTTGCCACGAAGTCGTCCCGAGGCAGCAGCAAGGACTTGCCGGCAGTGCAACAGCCCAAGAAGGAAACCACTCCGGCTCCAGCTCCTCCAAAGGCGGCGGCGGCGGCTCCTCCGCAGGCAGCAGCTCCTCCTGCCGCGGACTCCAAGGGGCGCAGCACCGGGGACATGTTCAAGGACATGGCCACTACGGCGGCGGGCGTGGCCGCGGGATCGGCGGTGGGTCATGCAGTGGGCGCTGGCATTACTGGCATGTTTAGTGGGCGGAGCCAGGCACAGGCTCCGGCCTCACAGGCGGAGGGTGGGGCACCGACAGCCAAACGCAGTGAACTGGTGGAAGATGGTCCTTGCGCCTTCGAGCTCAGACAGTTCCTCAAGTGCACGGAGGAGAACAGTGACATTTCCGTTTGCAAGGATTTCAACGAGGCTATGCAGCAGTGCCGACGGCGCTACAATGTCTGAGCCTTCAGGTTCTAACTTGCGACGATCCATAATCAAAATTATGAAAGTACGATTATAACACATTGCTCAGATATGGTTTAAGAAGATTGGTTGGAAATTATGACAGAGATTGGTTAGAAATAGGTGTAGAATTCAAAATCTTGGCTTATTAAAAAATATGTTCTGAATTTCGAATTTTAATTTGAAAAATAAATTTTACTGATATTATTTTAGATGTATGGGGTGTATTTACTAGTAACAATTATATATTAAATAGTACCAAATAATATAAAACTTTTCTGCCTGTGTGCATCATATTTTATATACTATTAAGCGTATATTTTTCATATCAAAGTTTGTTTTTTTTTTACATTCCTAACAATCGTTTGCCAAAAGCCGTCTTGGGGCTGAAAGCAAATTAATTGGCATTATGCGGGCCGCCATCAACATGAACTCATCTCCTTCGGCAGAACTTCAGGCCATCCATCTTGGATGCCGAAACATTATTGATGTTGATTGATTTATAAACATTTTGTGGGCCCCTAGCTGGAGAACGGGCCAATTAAGTTGTAGCCAAAACAATAAACAAAATGAAATTAGCATTCCGACTCTTTTCTTGCCGCCTTTATTTCGTTTTATTTTTATTTCGAGACTCTGCGGTTCTGCAGATGTGGCATCAGCTGCTGTCACATCTATTCACTGAAATTTTCAGCGAGCAAATATAATTTGCTTAAATATTCATAACAGACTGAGTGGAAATTGTATACGGCTGATTAACATGGTGGGGGTGCGGGTGTGGGTGGTGTTTGGGTCTGGATGCGCGGGTGGGTTTTGAATTTCCCGGGACGCGGACCCGGTACTCTGAATTTTCCGCAAAGCGTACAGCATCAATCAAGTGGCATTTGCAGCAGTAACAGTGGCAGGCGGTTCAGTTTCCCTCTGCCATGTCGTTGTTATGTGGTTTGCAATAATTTAATGAAATATTGTGTTTGCCACATGAACTCGCTGCTGGCAGCGTTCAGCATGTGGAGAGCCAAAGCCAAATTCGAAATTATGCCTAAACTTTGGCTGGCAGCTCGGCTAATTGCCATCGCTGTGTTTTCATTTTGTTCCCAAAAGCCAAAAATAGTCAACGCAATGAACTTTTGCATGTTCGTGGCCAATTAAAGTATTTCCGTTGCACAAGGCTAAAAGGAAAGCGAAGTGCTTTCACGATTAGCAGGTGCAATGGAAGCCATTCGAATACACTACCAATAATGCAAGTTTCCCAAGTAGTATGGTTTTTGGTTTGAACATAAAAATCATAAAATTTAAAACATGTGCTGGAGCCATCGTGGCTTTAAAATTAATTAAAGTACTCCGATACCCCTAATAGAATTAAGCCCTTTAAAAGTTGTAAAGGCTACCAGTGCCGTCCTCTGCCCTTCTACATCTCCTGGGAAATGTTCAAAGGAAACCCTGCTGGAGTTTGTATTTGTTTTGCTTTCATACCTTTCGCGATTGCCGACAAATTCATTATGTGTTCGTAATTAGGGCGGGAAATGAGAAAAGCAAACGCAAAAAGCTGGAGGGAAAACGAATGAGTTATAGTCCACCTTTTCCATATGCGACTATTTTTTTTTATCCTTCTAGCCTCGCAGCCAGTCAGACTGGTGGCCAGGTGAGGCTCTGGCGTGCACTTGGCAATTAGCTTTCAGGCAATGCAATATGAATTAGCTGCCAAAGGATTTCTCGGGGGAGGCCTCGATCATACGAGCTGCCATGTTTTAGTCGTATGTGGCATTCGAAATTCTGCTCTCCCAGTGGAAGCAAGTCAAAATATAAGTAAGTTTGTTTTTAAGCCCAATACATCCCCAAATTAGGGAGCCAAAACACGAGACAAGAAGGATGCCACGCAGAAACAAGAGCACTGCGGCAAAGGCGCACTCCACCAGCCATCTGCCGGTGGTGCAGCCCGCCAAGAAGGACTCGGTGGTGCGAAGCGCTGGTGGCGCCTTCAGGGATGTGGCCGCTCATGCTGCGGGCGTGGCAGCTGGTTCGGCGGTGGGTCATGCAGTGGGCGCTGGCATCATCGGTTTGTTCCACGGCCCCAAGGGCCAAGTCAAGCACAGTGACCTGGTCCAAGACGGTCCTTGCGCCTTCGAGATGAAACAGTTCCTCAAGTGCACCGAGGAAAACGCCGATCTGAATGTGTGCAAGGAGTTCAACGATGCTGTCCGCAAATGCCATCATCACTATAATTTGTAGGGTGGAGAAATATTTTCTGGGAAATCAGTTGCCATTAACAGATTTTGGGGCAAAATAAATTTGATTTGCTTTGTTTTTGAAAGTCACAGGCTGTCGAATATTTTTCTAATTTAAAATCAGAGATAAATGGAAATTGGTTCAATTCGAAATCCAATTTGTTATTTATAATATTCAATTTATGACATAAAAATATATTCTCTTTGTACTTTTAGAATTGCTGTTTGTTCAATCAATTAATTTTTTATGATTTATTTCATTTTGAATCACATACTCTCAGATATCTAAATTCATTTCGAAACGGACGCTTCCAACAAAAACCATTCTTCCAATCGTTAACCTTGGTCCTTTGTTCTGGAGTCTCATTTCCATGGATCTCGGGGATCCCAAATCAATTTCAGGCGATGTGGGTACACAATTAAAATGCTTTATGACAGGTCCTTGGGTAGGGCGCCTTTTAGTGTTTTTTTTTTAACACTTTAAAGCCAGCCGCTGAATCGAGACTCATTGTCATATGCTCGCTGCTCCTTTGGCGCTGTTATTTTTTGTCATTTTCAGTTAATTGTGATTTTGTTTACTGACATCCTTGTCTCTCCGGTCGCTCGACCCCTTGCCCGGGTCTCGGGCTTTGTTTGCCTTTCTACTTTGTCTGTGAGCCCGGGCGCATATTTACTTTAATTTTGTTTTGTTACTTTACTTCGCCCCCCATACCAACCGGCAATCCAGAGAGCCATCCTGGCAACCTGCCTACCAACTTTCACCGATTTCAGCGTCGAACGCGCTTTTCTCCTCGCTTTGAGCGCTTTTGTTTCGCATTTTCGCGTTTCAGTTTTTTTCCCAATTTTTTTTTTCAACTTTTTTGTGGGACCCAAACTTTTTCATTTCGTTTTTTATCTGCCTGGCTTGTGCACAATTAAGCCAGCGAAATGTTTTGGCCACGTCAAGGCGACGAAGACGACAACGTTGACATTGAGGACCCCAGAGAGAATACCCTTTTTAATTTCTGGCATATTTTTGCAGCACCAGCTCCTTTGAGGAAACCCAGAGAAAGTACAGTGAAGCACTTATGAAAGCAACTGGAGATTAAGATTATTCTAGTTAAAAAATGTAGTATAAACAAAACCAAGCTGAAATTAAAGACTACCAAAGGCATTTAAAGGCACTTTAGTTTCTTATTTTATATTCATCTTATCGAAGACAAACTGCATATTTGCCTGCTGCCTTAAACACTTTGTCAGGCTTAATGAAAACAAATTTAATTTTTTGGCAAGCAACAGCGAGCCTAATAAATATTTATTATGTGCTCAAATTTCCCAGGCTAGCATATATCCCCATCGGGAGGTCCTGTATCGCTCTAAACTGACACAACCAGGCCGAAAGCTGGCCATGTCAGCAAATACTCCTCCCAGCTGCGGTCATTTTCATGCGAATGAGATTTGGAGTGTTGACCAAATGCAGTTTGTATGTGACATGGCTAGGAGCGGCAGTGTCAGTCAATTCAGGCCATAATTATGACCAATTAAGGGGCTTTGAATTGGAGGTTACTATGCCTTTCAATCAACGCAGCAAGACTTTGAATTTGTGTGCAAAAGGAATTTAAAATGGCAGGAAAATGTAGAAAGTAATCCATCCTTGGTACATGGTACTATGTACCTTTAAGTTTACTGAATTTGAATGAGTTTACTTTGTAGGACGTATATTATTTTGTATTGTCATTAACAAAAAAGGAATTCAGCCATATTTGAGGTGAAAAAGCGGCAGGCAAAAAGCGCATTACGAGCGATGAAAACAAATACAGGCCAGATGCAGATACAGATACAACAGATACAGATGGAAACAAAGAGGCAAATGCAGATACAGATGGATTTTCCGATCCAGCTACCGTGTGTGGCAGGTGACGAATGCACAAAAAAACTGCTGTATTGATTTCCTCTTTTTGTTGCCCGCTGAGTTTTCCGGTCCCTTTGTTCGTTTTTCCACTAAAAGGGGCGGGAAAGTGTGAAATTCAATATCGGTAGCACACATTGCACATTAAAAAAGTAATGGCTTTAAAGTTCATAATTTTTCGATTGAACAAATTTATTTGGTTGTCTGGATTATCTTTAATTTTGTAATGAAAGCCTTAATTAAGTTAATTGAAGCTTTTCATTAATAGGCAGCGATTTTTCTTTGTGTATTCATGTTTGCCTGAGAAAGGCGAGGGCCACCTGCTGCGAGCAAACAATGAGAAATGGTTGGTCCACCTGCTCTCCCGGCCACAGAAAAGTGTACACACTTGGTCAGACGACGGTACCAGTCAGGCCAGGCAACCATCCAACCATCCAACCTGAACGTGTTTAATTTAATTCCGTCGGTTTTCCAAAGACCATCAATGGCTATTCGTGGAACGGTTTATGGACCCTTCGGCAAATCCTACAAAATGCTAATAAAAATGAAATCAATTTGAAAAGTGGTCGGCCGGGCAGTGGGGCATGCAATGCAATAAATTGCATCAGAGTCGTGTAACCAAATTGGTTGAATGGCCAGTAAGTGCATTAGTCGGCGGGATGTTTTGTGCGAATCTGTCAAATATCAAATTGATGTGCAGCCAGCTGAGCGAGGAGCAGAAATTACAGAGATGACGGCCGGAACTGGCGGAAGCGGAAATGTATTTCCGAAAACCGGAAATGTACTGCTGCTCTTGAATTGCAAATGGCGCCAGCTAACCCACCATCACCATCCCCTAGTACACTTTCAGTCCCATTTGGAAAGGACCCTTATGAATATGCAGAGCTTGGCCAGGAAAATTGCCTCGGGCCCAGAGTAATATGTGGACGAAGTTGCGGTGCAACTCTTGGTATTTAATAAATATTTCACAAGTACAACTTCCAAGTACCGAGAGTGCTCAGAGTTCATTAAAGAGAGGGACCGAAACTAAGTTTAAATTGCCGGCAGACGACCGACAACTCCTTTGCGTTGCCCTTTGTCCATTTGCATATTAATTAAACCTTACAGCCGAAAGGCGGTGGCAAGCCCCAAAGCCAAAAGGTCAAAAATTCCAGGGCCATGCCAAAAAACCATAAGCTGACCACCACACATACACACCATACCACACACATCTGCCTGGTGGCTGCTTCATTAGATGGCGTGGCATATTTTCAAGGCAACTGAGCCCAGTTTAAGCCCATAAAAATTTAATTTCATCTTAACAATGCTGTTTTGGGCAAACAATTTGCCGTCAGCCCAAATTTATCTTGCTCACCCTGCCGACGCGATGTGTCACTTAAATATCAATTTAATTTCCATAATAAAGACGGCTCCTTCCTCCCGAAAATAAAAAAGCGCCACCAGCCCACATAGCTGACGATGAATTTATGCCCGGACCCCTGGGGGATTTTCTCTATGATTGACAGTTTGTTTAGCAGCCAAGAATGGGGGGCATCCCCGAAAAGTAGTTGACAGAACATTGATTGAAATAAGTATATCAAATATGTATTAATAGAAATGGAAATTTCAGTCGCAAAACAAGCGCCCAACTATTGTTAATTGTATTTACTAAGCTTTCAGCGCTTGAAGGGAAGTAGCAAGTGTAGCTTTCGCATAAAATCCAGCTTGTTTGCTCCTGATTAGGGTAGAAAATTCAGTTGATTGTAGTGTAAATAAGTGCTAACTCGGTTACGAAAATCACTTGAGAGGAAGAATAACAATTACTTTATTCGATTACAGGAAATTCAATATTCTGGTGAGGTTGTTTCAGAAAGAATACAACTACAAATCTGCAACTGGAAGGGTAGTTCAGGTTTGATTGTGTAATTTTTGCCTAAGTGGCTTTTAAATTTAAATTCATACGATTTTTGTATGTTCCTAAAATTAAATGTACATATATACATATATCTCCAAGAATAAATATAGAAGCCAACATAGAAGCAATGTGAACAAAACAATAAAAGCCAACTTAAAAGTCCATTAAAAATGCTTAAGCGACTTTCTAAAGTCGCCAGACCGCGTCTACTCGGTGACAGCCAAGGGGTGTGGACTTGGATGCAGATGTGGAGGTCGATGGGTGTGAATGTGAATGTGACTGTGGGTGACTGGACTGAATAAAACCCCACTGAACCGAACTGAACCCACAAATGTATATAGTATGGACTTGATGGGCTGATGCCACTGCCACTGCTTCTGGCACTGCCATTGCCGCTGCCCTGGTCGTCGACAATAAATAGAAATCTCAATTTACGATGCGTTAGTTGAGCTGCTCCCATTCCCCGGGTTTCCGGAAAGGCGGCGTTAGTAACTAATGCCGCAAGGACATTGTTGACTGAGTGGATCGGGGCACTAAGAAAAAAGCAGACCACCTTCTAGAAGAAATCAGAGGAAATTTTAGGTGCAAGCTTTCTAAGAAGAAATAAAAATTATTATTTTAAGAAATTAAAGATAAAAGCATACTTACTATCTTATAAACTAAAGTATTGTCTTTTGAATATATTTTTATTTTAGTGTGATTTGCAGGATGTGGGGGCGGTATGTCCTTGCTGGGGGCAGAAACCAACTCGTCTGGTCTGCGCCTCTCTAATGGCATTTGTGATGGCTGCGGTTATAGTCGCTGCCGTCGTTGACGATGATGTTGATTGGCGATTCAGCGACGCATGCATGGATATGTCTCCATTGCCCTAATCCTCACTGTTGCCCTCGGGGAAGCTGGAAAAGTGCTTTTCTGTTTTCCATCAGCTGCACCGAGTGTGTTTATGTTGACATTAAAAAGTTTTCTCTTGCCAAAACTCTGATGGTGCGAAACCGAAACCAAAAACTTAACCGACGCATAGTTCAATTATGCGATAAAAGTTAAGCTCTTGAAAAGTTTCTGACTGCGCTAATACGTGACATAATTTGTGGTAATGCGATTGAACCGACGGAATTGTTCAGAATTGTTCCAGACAGTTATCGTCGGGGCTGAGTGACTTTCGCCCCGACAGATACATTGTTGGAAAACTTATCTACAAGGATACAAAAAAGTAAGAGGAAAGAACAAGGGCAGAGTGCTTCAATTAGCGGCCACTTCCGCTCTGGCCGGTCGAGCAAATTATCCCTGGTCCAATGGGCAAATTGCAGGCTTTTCTTTGGCGAAAATTAGTGGAAAAACTCAACCGCAAATGCACTTTCCGCGGCACGGAATTAAGCCAACCAAACCGAACTGAAGTAAGCCGGCTCTGATGGATCCTCTTTTGGCTGAGACAATTCCGGTCGGAATTCCCCACAAAGCTGAGGACTTTCTGGCAAACGAAAAACCGGCATTCTCGACTAATTGGTCCTTGAATGCAAATAGTGGTAGCTCGATTGGACTGGCCCTCAATTGCCTGCGGTCGGGCTAGTACTATAGTACTATAGTTCTGGTTTGGCATTTGAACGGCCATTGTTAAGCCAGCTTTACCCACCCATCTTTGAAACCCACAAAAATTATTATACCGGCGAAAATTATTATAATCCTATAATTGTTATTCCACTCTTAAATATAATCTCAAAAGCAGAACAATCGGCAGTACACAGTAAATAAAAAATGTCTAGCTAAAATTTTACCATCACTTCGGGTTTATCCTTTTAAGGACGACGTTTTCTCCAAATGAACCTCGACTGCCGATGGGGCGTATACGCAACGTTTAACATTTGATGAGGTATTCAGAATTTTAAGTGCCAAAAATGTGCAGAAACTTTGAGTTCGCAGGGCATAACTTTCCGAAATTGCTGCATCATTTCAGCTTCTTTGGGTAAACTATTTTTACTGGGGCCTCGCATAAATATGAATTTACAAATTTACATGCCACTAAAAAGGCTACAAAGTTTTTTTTTAACTTTTTCAGCTGCAACTATGCGGCGTTCAGCGGCAAACAAGGACATTTTTTCGAGGAGCGGGTGAGGATGTCCTAGAAGTCCTCTCAGAAAATAGGCGCAAAAGTCTACAGCTTTGTTGTTGTAGCTTTTGCTGTTCTGTTGACAAGCCGGCACTTCAGTTGTTGTTTCTGCTGTTCGGCGGTGTTGCGGCACTGGTGGCTCTGTTGGCAATGGTGGCTCTGTTGGAACGCATAAAAACTTTTAATTAAATTCCCCTGCCTGGCCGGGAGCCACTTGTTGTTGTCTTTGGCCGCAGCAACAAAGAGTTCAGTTTGGCGACAAGTTTGCATAAAGTAGTAAAAAAGCTATTTTTATACTGTTAAGAAGTTTCGGGCCGAAGCACTGCCCGAAAAATGCAAAATACGTTGCCGAGAAGAGGCTTAAGTTCCCACGCAAATGCAGCAACAACTCAGCTTTAATTGGTGATTATTCTCAGTGCTTTGATTTGCAGGGGCTTGAAACTTTTCACTTCATCGAACTCGCATTTCCACAAAAGTTTCGCTTTCCCCAGGCTCCCCAGCTGAGAAAACTGGAAAGTTTTCTTTTTACTATTAGCTGTGAGAATAACAATTTGTGTGTAAATTAATGAAATTAAATGAGGCTCCTGTTTTTTGCAATTTTTGACTTGTTCCGAAAGAGCTTCCTCGCAAGTAAACCTTTTACATCTCTGGTAAATATGTCGTGCAATATTCTCTGAAATCCGCATTGCAAAATGAGATTGCGGCCCTTCCAGCCTTCGGAATCAATTTGGAAACGTTTAAATTGTATATTTCTTCCTTCTCTTATTTCCTGACGACTATTTGCCCTGGGCCTTGAGCTTCTCATTGGGTTATCCCCGGACTCCGGATGCTCAGAGCAGTTGCAACAGGAGGCGACGAGACTTCACTTTCATCCTCGCCCGCATCCCCCGCCCGTTACAGCCCGGACGTCACATCCTTTCGCTTCATCCCTGCCGCAACAAGTGTCTGTTTGCGTCTGTTTTGGTTGGGGACTCCTTGGGGTGGCAACTGTTGCTTCTGGTTTTGCGGCTGCTGTTTGCATTTTTATGGTAAACCGCCTCAAGCGAGTCAATGTTGCTTTTTCGCTCCCCAATTAAACGGGCTGCATGGAAAACAAGTTGGAAAATCCATCAACAGCACGTCATATTTTTTATACATTTCGCATTAATTAGTAATTTCATTTTCCTGTATAAATACGCTTGGTGGATGCTTTACTATTTATTTTTAAGTCCCCATAGCCCATACTAAATAACTTTCTTTGTCTGATTCATTAATTATAACTCTGAACAATCATACTTTTTAAAAACAACATGATTATTTATGAATCAGCAAGTTAACTTTAGATAAACATTTCAGTTAATTGCAAATGTTGCTGCTCTTGTGGGCAAACACTCACATTTCAGAGAAGGGTCAGCGTGACAAGTGAGAAAAGTTTGCGGCCGCTGACAAGCTGTAAACTTTCCCGACAAATTGCTCGACCCGGCACTGACATTTGCACCTGTTCCCTGAATCCACTTTGCCCCCCAGATCGGCGGGCTGTACACATACATCAATGTCAGCGGAAGTTTCGCGCTAAATTTAGGATTCTCTTTGGCTATTTGTTGGACAAAATGAGGCAGGTCGAAGCGTGGCATGTGTGAGATGAAAATGCTAAAAATCGAAAATTCAATTTAAACGTCACACAGGCTCTGACATCGAAATCATATTTTTACTGCGATGTGGGTAGTTGATGTTCCACGCCAGAAACGTGTCGGACGGCCTTCGAAAATCTGGCAAATGTCAGACAGGCTGTCAAAAAAGGCAACCGAAACGTGAATGCGGGATCTGTGTATCTCTTGAATGAATCTACCCACTCAGCAGTTTCCTCTCAATGAACGAGAACCGAATCCCTGAATGCATCACGGTTGTGTTTCGAAAAAGCGAAAGCAAATCAATGGCAAATGGCAGAGCCGCAAAAGAACAGGGCAGATGGCATCGTATGTGAGTAGCCGATTGAATGGAGCACATTTTCTTGAATGGCCAAAATTGCAGTCCACCTAATAGAGTCAAAGATTTTGTCGGATTTTTGCCATCCTACATCGAAATAAGCTGGAACCATGTTGTTAGGTTTCTTTTTCAAATGATTGTCCTAGCAGATTGCTGCGTAAGAGAGAATATTGGTGATTAGGATGAAACTGGAAAGTGAATTTTAAAACCTGTTTTATTTTTGCAAAGAGAAAAATAATTCAATTATTTTATATCCTTTGAAAAATGAAGGTCTTATAATTAAAAGGGGTCTGTCTAAAGGTAATCTAAGCTCTAACCACGGGGGGAAAATATTTCAGAAAAATGTATAATTAAAAATATTATCGAAATTTTTTTAAAATGGGGTTTTTAAACATTAAATGTTTTCTAAAAGCACTTAAAGTCAAATAGAGTGCTATTGTTCCTGGACTCGCCTATTAATCAACTTGAATTTCCTGGCAAGGCCATCAATTGAAGCCGATCAAGTTACCAGTTCTCATGGACACATCTGCATTTCTCCGATTCTCGGATTTCAGTCAAAGAAAAATATTTACATTTTCCACTTGGCCAAGCGAGCGAAATGAAATACCAAACAAAGGACACAAAATGCGCCGAGGCAATAAAGGAAACCGAATAATTGTAGAAAATGTGAAGACGAGCCACTAAAGAGCCCGAGATGGCAGCCTTGAATGAGGAGCTACTTGGCGAAAAAGCACAGAGCAGAGTCAGGGCTGCCTGAAAACGAATTAAACTAATATTTATCAAAGAGATGAGCGAGACGTGCTTCAAGCTAAACAAAGGCGACAGTGAAAGCCGGCGCCATTCGAGGAGAAATGAGGGATGAGGCAGGACATCAGTATACTGGGACATTGAGACAGCAGGACATGGCTGAGCGGCTTGGGCCGTTTGAGCAGGATACCCGGCGTGTGCAGGATGTGCAGGATGAGCTGGAGCTGAAGCTGGAAAGAATGCGAGTAGATGCTGCAGCGTCACGGAGGACTAAAGAAAGTGACGCTGTCAAAAAGCGGAATGAATGGACTCTTACTGTCCCGTCTAACACTGAGACAAAAAATCTAAAAGTAAAATAAACACTTTTGTTTTCCCTTAAATAATTTATTTATTTAAAGACTAGATTATTCATGTTCTAATCTAGAAAAAAACTACTCTACACTTTTTCTCCTGAAGGATAAAACGTTTTTTTGCCAAGTGAATGTGTGCCAGAGTGGCGCGAAAGTTGAGCCAACTTTATGCTAATTAGCAGCTGCTAACCAGCCTTAAAACTTTTCACTTAACAACAGATGGTAGAAGGAGGGGCCGTGGGGGAGAAGGAGGCGGACATGGAAGCACCAGCAGACATATGTTCTAATATGCTCCAACCTGGCAGGCCGGAATTTACGGCTCTGACGGTTTTGGCCCACTCCTCGCTCGTTTTGGCCCGCTACTTCGGCATTGTGGCTTCTGAAATTGGATAAGTGCCGCTTTCTCGCATTTTCGGACAGCTGGGTTCCACACAATGGACAGTGGCTGATATTTTTCGGGGCCATCTCCTTGGCTCAGCACTTTTTCTGCCGTCTCATTCCCTTTTTACCGCCGGACTGCAGTCAAAGCTGTCGCATCTGCCTTATCCCCACCACCGTTCCCGAAATGTACATTCAAAAATATACCATTTATAAGCATATTGTATATATATATATATATTTCTGTTTGTGTGGGGGCGTGGGGTAATTGCATTGAAATGGGAAAATAAAACGGCTATAAATATGCCCATTGTGTGCCAGTGCGATTCCAAAGCCAACAATGCGCACCATAAATTAACTAAATTGAAAACCATTTTGGTGCAGCGTTCTCCAAAGCTTGCCGCTCGAGAATGGCCCCTTTCTACCTCCATAGTTGGCAACACTTTTATATTCATTACTTTTCATAGAGAACCGGACGATCTACTGTGGCCCTTCCATTCAAAAGGAGAACTAGACTTTATCAAGGGCTTGGTAATTATCTACTGGTATTGAATTAAATGTAGTTCCTATTTTCCTTTGAAGTCGGAATGAATATAAACTATTCATTTACTGAATCACTGATGCATTTATTACCAATAACAGATAAATTATATTCATAATTGCAGTGGTGTGAAATGCTCGTGCTATAGGCAAATGAAAATTATATGCTTTTAGAAAAAAATATTTTTTTGCATGTTCATTAGCTAATGAACAATCGTTTAATATCAGTTTTCAAAGCAAATATATAACTCTCGAAATCCCTTTTTCTACGTAAATAAACAACCTTTTATGATTTCATGAACTGCATTAAATCCGCTTATTCCTCACATTCAATGAGAGCATTACAAAGTCAACTCGGAATTTTGTGCACAGTTTTGGTGCAGAATTTTTTCTGTTTGATGCGCTTTCCGCTCGCTGCGCACATAAATATGCAATAGAAACTTTTCTCACGTTTTTGATTGCATTTTTTGTGCAGCGTCATAAATATTTAATGTTTACTTTCGCCAGCAGCCAAAAGAGTCCGAGCAGAGCATCATTTTTTATATTACCTAACCCATTCCTGCTCTTGGCCAACCCGGAGATCTGCGCACATTTATCCTTGTAATGCCGCCGAGATGCCTTTATTGCTTTTCCATGTGGCCAGAAGTAAATAAATGAGTCTGAACAGTAGAAGATAGAGCAGCCACAATGGGCTGGATATCCCGCAATACCTTTATTAATAAGCTCTGGCAATGGCTGTGACCAAAAACCACACGATGCACTTCATTAACTTAATTAAAAATCTTGCCGGGACTTAGAGAAAGTTGAGCTTAGAAAATAGCGAATATGAGTTCATGACAGGGCGCCGAGTGCAAAAGGTGCGTGCTGTGGATGTGGAAGTGCAAGTGCAAGAACCGCAAAGCGAGTCAACTCCAGCTGAGTGCGAATAATGTGCCTTCATCCACAAACATCCACCAACAAACACGCTGAACGCGGAGCGTAAACTCAATTAAAAACTGTCGAGCTGTTGCCGCCACGCCGCATTTCGCCAGATGACTGAAGTTGATTATCTTCATCCAGTGTCAGAAAAACACACTCGCATGTCTCTCACTTTTTCTCTCCCGCTGCCACCGGTCTGCATCCTAGCTAGTATGGCTTTTTTGTTGCCACAGTTAACAGTGCATGCAAATGGTTTTGCTGGGAAGCCCTTGGAATCTCTTCCATTATGGTTTGTAATTTATATTTTCCTGTTGCCTCGCCAACCAGCAAATCTAATTGGATTTTAAATGCAGTTCCATTCATAAATTAGCCGTGTAACAACATACAGCTCAGTAAATGCAAAATGCTAAGTAGAGCACTGATTAGTTGGAATCCATAAATGATTTAGTCTTTGGTGGTCCTGGCATTGTTTAATATTCAGTAGTTTTCGCATGAAAATAATTCTAGCGGGGTTTTGTTCCCAAATGAGGTAATCATTTATTTATACCATACAGACTTTATAAAGTAAATGGTTGTGTTTTATAGTTAAAAGTTTTATACATTTATTCCAGGAGTTTCTACCTTATTTTACGAGGAAGAAGATTGTGTTCCTGGCTTGAGTTAATCTAAATTCCGAATAAAGCAAACAAAGTCACTGCGTGCGAAATGATTGAGACACACACAACATACTCCAGCAGTGCATACATGCAGTTCTTGCCAGCCACCCACTGCCCCAATCCGCTCCTTTCTGGGGCACTCTGTTCAAATGCAATGCCTACAATGTCGCAAATGCGGCTAAGCATGACGTTGATGAAGCGCATGCAACAGCTCAACTTAGTTGAAGGTTTCGAAGCGTGGCAGGTTGCTGATGTTGCTGTTGCCACTGTGCTATGCTGCTGACAATTCGTTGTTAGCGAGCGTTGTTCATGTTGTGGTTGCGTTTGCGTGTGCGGGTTTGTCAGTGTTCTAGACGATAAATTTTCAATTTTGCAACCAGCGTGCGTGTGTGCGCCTTGGCGTTTCCGCCTGTTTAGCCACAGTTCAGCGCAGCACATCGTGGCGTATGATTGATGCCGTCTCAAGCAGATACATAAGCACACGCTCTCGCACGAAACACGCGGCAGCAGACAGAAGCTTATTATATTTACATAAAAAACAAATCCTGCTGGCGGGAATGGGTGCGGTGTTCGGTTTCCTTTCTTTCTGACGCCTTGATGGAGTAGCCCGACACCCACACAGCCACATCACCATAAACTGGAGCATTTAGACGAAGGACACTAACACCCATACCGACAACATTACTTTTATACGCTCAACTCCCATTATGTGTTGGGGTCCTTTAATTACTTACACACACCTCATCACTTATCTCATTCATTGCAGCTACACGCGCTCCAGACGTCTGAAGAGTGTCTAAGCCAGGGAGGGAGACAGCTACAGCAAATCGAAAGAGACGGCGACAAACACGGCGACGCAGGAAAAAGGTAGGTCTTGACTCTAGACAAGCGTTCACGGATTCAAAAGTGCAGACGGTCCTTGTGCCAGATTAGCCAGGATAAATTAAAAATATTGTATAATGTTTTAAAGAGATGATTAAATTAGAATATGAGCTTAGCACTCCACAAGACTCTCAAGGTGCTATGTTGGCCAAAGATAACGCAGAAGAGACAACATTGGCTTATTTACTATTTAGGGTTCTGGTTTATTTCAAAAGGATAATGGAAATAATTCCGCTCCGGAGAGCACATTTTCTAGTAGCTTGCTTAACCTTTGAAAGGAATTTAATTTCGACATTATGGCAAGGCGGGGAATGCATTCTGGAGTGCACGCTTGGCCCTTGGAAAACAATTCAATTAGTGGCAGCTTCGAGACAAAGTTATCCGGCAGCCATATAAAAAGATTTTATGACTCTCTCATCGGAGGAGATTCAGGATTCAGGACGCAGGAAGAGACATTCCACGGGCGCTCACGATGGCCGGCATTCTCATAAAAGTCAGCGCGAGTATATTGAGTGGAAAATTGCTGGGCCAGCCATGCACTTTGTTGCATTGCATCAGCAGCAGCTGGTGCATCGGTTCTGCAGAAACTGCAGATGAAGATGGAGATTCTTTCCAAGCGGATTAGATTGGATTAGAATGGAGTCCTCGCATCAGATGTTCTTCACTTTGTGTCGCAATTGGCGTTGCATTCTCCGTAGGTCGTTGGGAAAAAATCAAATCAATGGAAACCGGCCAGGCAGTGGCGAGTCATTACGTTGATTGAAGACCAGGAATAGTTTGTGTTTCACCAAACGCCAACAAGTTGGCAATTTGAGAACAATTAGCAGTTTTGTTTACACGCCTGGAGAGCCGAAACAATGGCCAGGACAATGGGCTGGAACAAAGGGAGCACTTCGACAGAAATATTTCCGTAAATAAAGGCGAAATGACATTTTTTATGGTGATGTCAGAGCGCGCCAAAGAAATAATTTTAAAACCAATAAATTGTGAAAAAACATCCGACAACCGACAAGCGACAACAACAGAATGAGCCATAAAACCGACAACAAATATTTGACTTGACAAAACGGGCATTTATGTAACGTATCAGGAGAGGAGCGCATAAATTCCACCGGCGGGAATCATCGATGTACTGTTTCGTATACCCTGGGTGGCCACCATAAATAATCAAATGAAAATAACAAAAGACTATTAGGCGCAACAACCAAATATGCAAATGCGTGTTGTTTTCCTTTTCTCTGTTTGGGTTTTTTGTTGCCCGCTGGTAATGGCTAAAGCAAAGCGTATTCCGTGCTATTGCCTGAAAAAGGAAGACGACACAGGGCCGTGCCCGCAATTTATGTAAAATTCAATGCTTTATTACATCACCCACGCACACATAAATAAAAGAAATGTGCCTGTGAGTGGCCTGCCTATATATGCAAATCATATCACTCATACGCCCACGTGAACTTTAAATGCAAAAACATTATCAAAAATGAAACACCAGTGAAAATGTCAGCCCAGCAGCGACAGGATGGGAATTCCTAAAGATAAGCAAATGTTTTCACTCGCTTTCTCCTCTACACATGTTTTGTGCACAAATTTTATTATTCACACAAATAAACAAACAAGAACACACACTCACATCCCCTGATACTTACATATGCCAGGCATTTTAACCAAACTGTTCCTGTAGCAACACTCTCAAACAAAATTAATGGCAAGGACGAGCACTTGACTGACTTGACTGGCCTTGAAAGGGAAAGTATAAGCGTTGCTAAATATTTCATTCTGGGTAAAGGATTGCCCGAAATGACACTCGCTTCAAGCTGAAATACATCAAGCTTGCAGACAGAAAATATTATATATTTCAGAGGTGGAAAAAACCTTTAAACTTGAGCCTCATAAGCTATAAAATGAAACAATTGTTTCCCAATATTTTCCTCTCCTGCAACAATTTCTGTCATTCACTGATTGCTTCCCATATTTTGTAGTTGTGTGTTAGCGGGCTGGCACAAATATATGATTCGAAATCAACGCATTCATTATTTACAACCATGCCAACGCCGGGACGAGACGAGACGAAAAAAGTGTAAGGCAATGTAAACCAAGAGCAGCTTGACACATAAACATCAAGTGCGCAAGAATTCTACCCTCCCTTCGGCTGGATGGATGGATTTTGCCAGGTCCCCTCTTTAACTCGCCCTTCCAAAAAGGGAATAAGGAAAAAAGAAGAAACTGCCACCGAAAGGGGCGCCAATGTCGACAGCGGCAATTTAAAATTGCTGGCTTTTTAACTCGCATCCATTTACAGCAATTTTGTGAGCCCTTGAGCCGTGTGTCAGAAAGTGTGTGTGTGTCTGTGCCAGCGGTGTCCCTCGTGTGATGTGTCAGGTTGAAATTAAATCGGCGGGCAGGCACTTGGCAAATGGCAAATGCTCCAAGGATAACACATAAATAAGCACAAAACGAAGAGGAGCAAAAAATTGGAATGTGAAGGAGCCTGCATGAGAAATCAAATTTTATGACTTTGTAATTGAAATGCGCTCGCGAGCATATGAAATGAGTGGGTGGCGTTGGCCATTACGCATACGCCCGGTTGCCTGCACAGATTTCAATCTCTCCCTAATCTCCTGAGGCTTACAGGTCTTACCAACAGTTGTCTCTCACATTTTCTGGGACTTATTATGTTTTATTTTCCTCCTTCATTCCTCCTTTGAGCACCGAATTTGTTAACCTACCCATAGCTATTAAGTTTGAATGGTAGCTACATTTTTTTATTTAAATAAAATGTCATTTTCATTTTATTTTTTGGAAAATTTATTATGTGTACCTCCCCCAGAGCCGTCTCAATTTTTTTGTGAGTCACTTGGCTCGTGACTTTCGGTTCTCAGCCACAAATCTGATCAGCTTTAAAAATGCTGTCTGGTAAAAAAAGGCGAATGGAGAGCTTAATGCTTCAAAGTGCCGGCGCCAAGGCAAGCCGCATAAAAAAGGGGGCGGATAGACACACAAGAGGGCGGGGCAGCAGCAGGGGCAGAGGCAAGGGCAGTTGAAGTGCGGTTCGCAGCAGACCATAAACTGCAACCATCAACTGCATTGCATTCTCTGTCGAGTGGCTGCTGTGGGGGATACTCAACGGAGCTGCTTGAAACAATTGCTTGGGATATCTGCAAAAATTAAGTTTACGCTCGCTGATTTTAAAAAGCACTTTATGCTCCCTTCTCTACCTCCTGTAGACCCCTTATCGCCGCATTTATATTATCTTCTTCCTCGGCTTATTGAAAGACCGGAGTTGGGCAAAACTTACGGATTTGCAAGCGTCAGCGCAGCCATAAAATATATTTTGTGTTAACTGAAAGGCAAGCCAGTAAATCCTCTACAGCACTTAATAAGGCAGAAAGGGGTGGCGTAAATCTAGATTGAAATCTCCGCCAATGCGCCGCAGTAAACTATTTCTTATTTACAACAAAGTGGCTCAACTAAACTAATAGTTGTTTTGCAGAACCACTCTCGGATGCGCACAGAACGAGTCCTGTCGGCACAGCCAAGTCGAGCCACTGCGGCAGACCTCAAGACGCTGCCGCAAAAGCCAGAGAAACTGCCAAATATTTGAAAAGTTGTGCCTCCTTATCCGGAATACCAAATAACAGGGAGAGCGGAGAGGGGGGAGGGAAAATAAAGCCAGAGCTGGCTGAAAGTTGCTCATGCAGGACGAAGGACATAAATATTAAAACCTATGAATATTTACGTCCCCCTGTCGGCTTTGGCAATAATACAAATAAGGCCACACAGAAAACGGAGGCTTTTTGAAGCTTTAGCTGCGAAATCGGTCCCCATCACGCCCCCGAACGATTCATAATTAAATTACATTATTTATGTCCCGTTGCCAGGAGAATTCGTCCGGACAGGACAGTACATGACAGAATCGTCCTGCCCGGAGTTTAAAGCGGCTTACAATTTATTGTTTGCTGACCAAATAATTGCGAATGGTGCTGGGCTTTTGGGCCATCTTGTCTCCTTGATTAGGATAATTAGCACCAAAAGTGGCTCGAGCGCAGCTGACTACCAAATATCATTCGATTCTATTCGAATAGATTTGATTAGATTCAAATGCATTGATGCATTCATAAATACAATGGGGAAACAAAATCGTGCGTATTCTTAGTTGAAATTGTCAGCTAATTTCCCAGCAGGGGAGAATTTATTATGATTGGAAAAATTGGTAGTTTAGTTATTAAATTGGATTTATATTTTTTTCTGACTATTATAATTTACGGAGTGATATGGTTTAGTCTTTTTCATGTTCGCATTGAAGTGAATTCAAGTACAGATTATTAAAATTAGAAATTTAAAAACATAAACTTTAGCAATACAAAACCAGAATAACTGGGTATTTAATTTATTTTTCGATTATTTACATCATTATGCCCCTGGGAATAGTTTTTTAATGATGCTGGGCATCTACTTAGAAAAAGTGATTGCCCCGAGGGCTTTGTTTCAAATTTCACTCAAATTTTTCAGTTTTCAAGTGTCGAGAGTGTCGCTTACCTGCCGCACAGGTGTGGCAGTGTCTGGTCGTCTAGACGCCTCTCAATCGGCCCCGCCCCTCCACTTCCCGTGGCACAATTGCCACTCGGCCGCATTCAATAAATCGCAAAGTGTCGACACATGAGAGCCGAATTCGCAGAAAGGCAAATGCTTTTTTTAAAGCGGTCGACGACACTTTCGGTGTTTTGTAAAGAAATTCAATTAGGGAGAAATGTATAAATTGTACTTCGACTGCTTCTTCTAGCTCTGACCACAAAAATAAGAATAAATGCCTGGATTTCGGGCGAGGAGCGCTGGAATGCGAAATAAATAAAGATGCGAAACGGAAGCTGCCAAATGAAAATGGCCACAACAATGGCGGAGGCGCCACCGCCTTTTAGCTGCTCTTTGTTTATTTGTTTCGGCAAGTGCCAGTGGGCGGTGGCTGCGGCTGTGGCTGTGGCAATGGCAATGGCAGTGGCGGCGTAGGCGTGGCTCTACCGTGGCTGTGGTCTGGGCAGGTTGGCGGTGGCTTGGCTCAACAGCAATTCAATAATCAAAAGAAGTATGAAAATTAATACAAAAGGACCGCGCCAGCGACGAAGAGACTGCGGTCAGTCTCCCTTTTCACTTTTCCGCCGAATGATTCATCCAGACTCGTGACTCGCGGAAAAATGGTGGAAATTCTTAGCAAGAGCACATGGCCGCCGGGCCATGAAAACGTTAGCGGTTGTTTCTCTTTTTTCGCCTTTTTTATTTTCCTTTTTTCCCTCATTGTTTCATTGTTTAAAGAATTTTCCTTGGAAATCGTAACAACTGTAACCATCATTAGGGCGACATGTGCGTGTGGTAAGGTCCTTTGTGAGCTTGGAGGAGTAACGAACCAGAGCCCAGAGTGAGGAAAAATGGAAATAAGCAGATATATAGAGATGTAGAAAGAGGCAAGAGGTTTTCCACCAAGCACCTTGAACTTTAAGTGAATTTAAATCCAGAATTTAATCCACTGACACTTTATAGGCACGAAACGAGTAATGGTTTTCTCACATTTTCTATTTCCAGGCGACAATCAGACAGACCCCAAGACGGCACTGAACGGCGGAGGAAAAGATTTATTGAAGGAGATAACCCACAAGTACAAGGCATAAAAGTCAATGACCACATCAACTGGAAGCCGCAAGCAGCGTTTTTATTAAGCATACGCCCCCACATAAATTAGTAATCAAGACGCGCCCGAGGCGAAACTAATAAGAGGACTTATTTTTATTGAAATTATTATGATTAATGGCCAGTGCTGAGCTGTGCTGGGCGGGAAAGTGAGTAGAGTTGCGCAATGAACCTTTGGCTAATCGAGAGCGCGATGCGAGGCAGCAGGTTAGCTGTGGGTTGCTCATACGCCGCGTTGGCCCGCGGAAGCAGCGTTTAATGAAAGAAAACCAGAATTACACAAAATTGATGGCTGCAACCGGTCACTGTCAACGGAAACTAATCTCCACCGCCACACTGACTCTTTGTATTTTATTCTTGAGCAGCTGGATAGCCTATGGAGCGGCCAAGGCGACGGCGGCCGCTCCGCTCCTGGAAAGCGAGACGGAGCCGTCATCACCGGACTTTGCCAACAGCAGTAGCGCCTTTCTAGGCGCCGTGGCCTCCGCTTCGGCTGCGTCTTCGGTTACGTCCTTAAGTGGCACTCCCCCCATGAACAGCAGCCTAGTGGCCATAGTTACGTATCAGGGCATTACCAGCAGTTATCTAGGGGATAGTAACACCACTTTGGTGCCCCTGTCGGATACGCCCTTGCTCCTGGAGGAGTTCGCTGCAGGGGAGTTTGTCCTGCCACCATTACAATCTATTTTCGTGAGCATTGTCCTGCTCATTGTCATACTGGGAACAGTGGTGGGCAATGTCCTGGTCTGCATCGCCGTGTGCATGGTTCGAAAACTGCGTAGACCCTGCAATTATCTTCTTGTATCACTGGCGCTCTCCGATTTGTGCGTTGCCCTATTGGTAATGCCCATGGCTTTGTTGTACGAGGTTCTGGAAAAGTGGAACTTCGGCCCTCTGCTTTGCGACATCTGGGTATCCTTCGATGTGCTCTGCTGCACAGCCTCGATTCTGAATCTGTGTGCCATATCCGTGGATCGCTATTTGGCCATTACAAAGCCTTTGGAGTACGGAGTAAAGCGGACACCGCGCAGGATGATGCTCTGCGTGGGAATTGTTTGGCTGGCGGCTGCCTGCATCTCGCTGCCACCCCTGCTGATTTTGGGCAACGAGCACGAGGACGAGGATGGCCAGCCTATATGCACAGTGTGCCAGAACTTTGCATATCAGATCTACGCCACCTTGGGATCGTTTTACATACCGCTGTCGGTGATGCTATTCGTCTACTACCAGATCTTCAGGGCGGCGCGGCGCATTGTGCTGGAGGAGAAGAGGGCGCAGACCCATTTGCAGCAGGCGTTGAATGGAACCGGATCGCCCACAGCCCCGCAGGCCCCGTCCTTGGGTCACACGGAACTGGGAGGAAACGGCCAGCGGCACAGCAGTGTGGGCAACACCTCTCTAACATACTCCACTTGCGGTGGCCTGAGCAGCGGAGGAGGTGGAGGAACCCTGGGCGTGGGTCTGGGTGGTGGCCACCACGGCAGAGGAGGGGGAGTCAGTGGCTCCACCGGTCTACTTGGTTCACCGCACCACAAAAAGCTGCGGTTTCAGCTGGCGAAGGAAAAGAAAGCCTCCACCACCCTGGGCATCATCATGTCGGCCTTTACCATCTGCTGGCTACCGTTCTTCATCCTAGCTTTGATTCGTCCCTTCGAAACAATGCACGTGCCCGCCTCTCTCTCCTCGCTCTTCCTCTGGCTGGGCTACGCCAACTCGCTGCTGAACCCCATCATATATGCCACTCTGAACCGTGACTTCCGCAAGCCGTTCCAGGAGATCCTCTACTTCCGCTGCTCCAGCCTCAACACGATGATGCGTGAGAACTACTACCAGGATCAATACGGAGAACCGCCATCGCAAAGGGTAATGCTCGGTGATGAAAGACACGGTGCCCGGGAAAGTTTTCTCTAGAAATCGTTAATGAAAGCCAATCAAAACTGAATGGTAAAGGACATCGATGCAGTTCGGGAAATCATCTAAAGGATTTTCAAAAAAGGCTCGAAACACTCAAATACTGGGCGGAACTCTATAATAAGTTTATGAAAATTGTAAAGTCATGGAAAGTAATCCAGAAAGAGCTGCTTTTCTGGCAAACTAAATATTGAAAATCAGAAACTCTTAAATTATAAAATTGTAAATTAAGAAAACAAAAAAAAAAACTCAATTGAAGCTATAATTTACCAAAGTATATATGATAAATGGATTTTGAAACTTGAGTTTCCAGAAGGAAGAAGTTAGCTGATCGAAGATTACTTTCCACACCCATACCCCCACAAATGGATATTTGTATGTAGTAGTGTTAGTAGTGCGTATCTCTGTATATGTGCACCGCCCCTTACATTCGCGCAAGGCGACATCGTGGACGACTCCTCTAAATGTAACTTGTTGTTGTAATTTTAAAAGTAGTACTAAGCAATCAGAGTGGCCCCAGCCACACACCCACCCACACACACACTCACACACCAACCAACACATATGAGAAAAACATCAAACACACACACGGTTGTAACTGTGACAGGTTTCTACGGTTCCTTTTATGTTTCGAAAACAATCAGCACCGAATATGAAACACAATCGTTATCGAATCTATGGATATCCCCACCCCCGCAAACCAATCTGCCTAGCCCTAGCCCTAGTCCACTTCCCACTTCCCTCTAACCTCTAGCCCTGCAACAAACAAATAAATGTTTGCCGGAGTAGTTAGTTGATTTGCGATACTCAACCTGAGCCAAAAATTAAATTTACAAGCTGCGGATTGCAGACCTAAGTCTAGATACGATTAAATTTACGTTTGTGCTATCCTCTGTAAATACCCAGCTCTGTCTATAAAGATACATGCAAATAAAAATATACAATATATATATATATAAATATACAAAAAGAGTAGCCTATACATATGTAGTACGTGTACACTGTGCAGCTCAAGCTCAAGTGAACTAAGAAGTGAACTAAATTGTATTTTGTAACTTTCTGCATTAGTCTTTTGTTGTATTTTGTATGAAAAGTCACGCCTCTCTGTGATACCAAACATTAAGCATTACTTTTATGTTTAGAATGAAGCTGCATCAGACGTAATACACATACATACCTAAACATATAGATATAGTATCTACTAAGTGTGCATGTTTTTATTGTATGTATATGTATGTAAGCACTCCGAAAAGTGCATTATGATATTCGCGCCGCAAACCGACCGACAAACGATAATGAAAAATTATAAAACTTGGTGTTTAAATTAAATCGCAAAAACACAAGCGAGGGATGAGCTACCAAACTATTTACATAACCCCCACCCACCCATTCACACACTCGCATACATCGCCACATCAAGATGAGAATGAAATTGAAATTTAAAATGAAAATTAAAATGAAAAACAAACAAAACGGCAAACGAGCATGACAAAACTAAGCGCAGCTAATTATACGCAACCCGAACTAAAGTTCATTTCAAAAATAAACATCAAATATTATTACTAAAACAAAAGTATTGGATGTAACAACTAAACCACTAAACAAACCCAAGTAAAGATTAAAAAACACTTTCCGAGTGAAGCTTACAAAACTGCATTTGAAAACTGTTTTCCGAAACACAAATTGAAATCATGCGAAAGTTAAGGCATCAAATAAAAGGAAAATCGTATAAATGTAATTTACCTGAATTAAATTGGTTTTTCATTGGTTTCTTCGGCAAGTGGGGTCCCTTTCAGGCATACCTCTTGAAAAATTACAAAGCATTTTATTCTGGAGTTGAAAAACTCGTAATAGGAATTGAATTCAAATCCAAAAAAAAACCAGTTGCAGCATCTGGGGGAAAACTCGGTGCACAATTCAACAGACTGCGAGTGGCTTTGCCTGGACGAAACAAAAAAAGGATATATATTTATAAGCTAGGACAGCTACCAGTGCATTCTGCTCAGTGAGAGTGACAAGTTGGGCAAACGTGCAAAATGCACGGAAACGGAAGTCGAAGCGAGAGGCGAATGCGACGCCAACATGGCGTGCATATCAAAATGGCAAAAGGCAAACAGAACCAACAAACATCTGCGGCGGAAGCTCACGAAATGTGCGTTTCTGTATGCAAATTTTAGAAACCTCCTCTATTTCCCTTTCAGTTCTATCCTTTTTTTCGTCTTCGCCTGCCACGCTCCTTTTTTGCTGGTGAAAAGCTCAGACATAAACAAGGCACAGGGCTTCGAGGCATGGGCTCCTAAGCAGTTGGCCGAGATTCCAGGAAGTGTAAGGCACTCAAAAAAGGGTATGACAATGACAAAGTGATGCGGATCTGACGGCGCCAGCAGCAGAACCACTGCCACAGGCGTACTCACACAAATGGCACCGAATTGTTCAACAATTTGGTAGTTTTTCAGCATATTTACACTGTTGGAAAATTTCATTCAATTTGTAAAAATACCCAAGTGCATGGTTAACATAGTTTTGAGTTTATCTTTTGCATAAAAGTACATGGTAAGCAATTTTCAGCATATTATAAGTTATGGTAGGGTTTTGTTAAAACAAAGCATAAATAAATTTTTCTGTAAAACCTTTATTTTTTAAAACATTGTTATAATTGGGCACTCTTTTTGTCAGGCTATAGGAATATTATTATTGAGAAATTGCTATTTATTTTTCCTTATTTAATAAATAATTTTATAAGCCATTTAATATTTTATAAAAGTGGTGGCACAGATAATAGCAATGGAAAGGACTTTTGAAAAAAAAACAGTTGGAAAACAATTGAAAAATATGTTTGATTGAAATAAAAAAGTGTAATAAAATGCAGATGCCATTAAACTATATAAGTTTGATTTTTCCACTGTGCCATTACAGCTCCTGGCTGCTTGCTGATAAATGATGATTTTACGCCCGTTTCTTTCCACTACAAGCTACTCGGTACATGCTAGGATGCCACTTTATGAGGCAGTCAAAAAAAAGAGTGAAAAGGAACTAGCACACACAAAGGTAGCACCCCACACACCATAGCACAAGGCCACGCCTTCCGCCTCGGATGTGGACGGGGATATGTGTTTTTGGGTCCGCTTTGCCTCTTCGGTTAAGCGGATTTTTGTATTCAAATAGCAACGATGTCGCAAAATGAAAAAAGAGCTGACGACTGCAGCGAAATTGATGCTGCAACCAGTGAGCGTAAAATTTATCGTATCGCAAGCAGTAAAGTCTGCAGTTTTACGAGCACTTTTTCTATTAGTATTTTTCGTGACACTAATGCGACGTTTATGAAACATCTCGAATCGGTGGGAGCAAGCCGGCAGAGCTGAGGGAGAAGACCTTGGTAAGATTCAGGGTACAGGGGCGAATTGGCCACTTTTAGAAAGGCAAAAAAAAAAGAATACGTTTGTTGAAAATGCCTGCAGTTGTCAGGCTCGTAGCTATGAAGTGTTAACAAGCACTCGCCACATAAATCAACTGACAGCAGGAGCGACGGCGTCCAGGAAGAACCTTTTCTGGACAGTCCCGAGTCCTGAAAAAACAATAAAAGCAAAAGCAAAATACGGCAGCAGTAGCAGTAGTAGCGGCACGTAACAAAAAAAACCCCAATTGAGCTCAATTTCCTGTGAGTGGCACTCTTAATTCTAGGGTTTTCTTTTTGCCTTTTCTATGTATTTTTTTAAGCTCGTTTTAGGATGCCTGCGAAAAGGCCGCCAAAGTGACTACTTACGAGCTACTAGATTTGTTTCGATAACGCAATCGAAAATCGATGACCCGTCCCTCCACGGCCGGGATCTAAATGTCAATGCTGCAAGGTAATACGACAAATTTCCGAATGTATTTGCCCAAAGAAATGAGCTCGAATTTCAGCTGTAAGTGTGGCAAATGACTTTCAGTCCGTGGAATGGCGGCCGCTGCTGTTTCTGATGATGACTACTCTTAGATGTCGGATGTTAAATTTAATAAATATCAAAGCAGCATCTCTGCGAAACGGGAATTTAATATTTTGTGTGGGTATTAAATGGCTCAAGGAGCACTGGCAAAATATAAAATTTAATCAAGTTACAGTTCTAGGGTACGACATTTTATTTACTTTTCTGACTTTTGTGACAAAATAACCGCAGGAGCAAAACGAATTTTCGTGCGGGATTTGGATGTGTGTGTGTGGTTTTCATTAAACTTGCCTCAGCTTTGTGTACTCGAGTCTCGAGGTGTTAGCAAATATTGCGTATACGCCAGGTGGGTAGGCAATCTCTCCGGAGGCGGCCCAAAAGTATGCAACACGCTCACCTCGCCATTGTCAAAATGTATTCAAAACGAATTATGTAAATTATTTCCAGCGCTAACAACTCCATTTCAACATTTCAACGCGATAGGAATCTGCAGCTGGAGGCCCTCTTCCACATCCCATTCCTGTATTGTTATAATTGTGGAAAATGTTTTATTAAATGCCGTCCTGCGGGTCTTGCGTCACTTTCCCAAAAATGAAGAAAGCACGGTGGAAAAGTGAACCGAAATGTCTGAGAATTTGTACAAAATTAAGTTGATTAAATGGACTTAGCAGCGCGATTACACGCAACGCTGCCTGCCTTCGTTTGGCCCTCCCGTTGGGTCGCAAAAATGCTCTCTGCGTGCGGACCGCTTTTCTTTTCGGGTTTCCCGACAACAATACCAACATCAAGACCAACACCCACACACATTTGGCACACATTTTTCATTCCTTCTCGGAATTCATGGCTGTCGCCCTATCGAGCTGGTGTGGCATAGAGCACAAAAAGTGAGCATCGTCCTGGCAAAACTTTGACCATTGAAATCTCGGTCCCAGGGGAGCAGTCGGCTTTGGTCTCGTTAAATGCTGCATGATTAACGCTTTGGTCTACAAGACAATTGATAAAGAATGGAATGGAGCTTTAAGCCGTGTCGGGCATCAAAAGGAATTAAAATCGACCGTCAGCCCTGGACGGCAAACAATAGAGAAATGCAGCTTAGTCGACGGACAGCGAAAGGGTATAAGGCCTAAATTAAGTAAATGGACTTTTAAGGATTAAATGACTTTTTGCTTATATTTTTCGTAGCTTTGGAGTTGCCTTATCTTTCATAGCTGTTTGTACCTTTAACATCTTAAAGTATGTTTTTTAGAATAAATCTGCTTATTTTGTAGGGTTTTTTAACGAAAATTTCTGTTTCTTTTAAAAAATATTTTTTCAAGAAATCATGGTTCTTTAATTGCAGTATTTTTTCCAGTTTTCTCTCAATGCAACGACTTAGGTCGAGGAAGCTGAATGAAAACGGAAATGCTCGAGCGGCCAAAGAAAGAAAAGCATTTAATGCAGGACTCACTTTGTTGCCGGCTTTCTAGAGGTCCTTTGTTTTTTCCCAGCCATGAAAATAAAACAAAAACACAAAAAAAACTAAATTTCAAAGGCGGACAAAAAATTACTGTGGAGCCATGCTGCGATGGATGCTGCAAGCATTCGAAATGATTAATGTGCTCCTGCACAAAGCAGCAGCATTAATGGGCGGTCAGTGAGGCGTTCCCACCGACAGCTAGTGGCTTCATTTTGTTTTCCCCTTACTCGGGACTTTCATTCGGCTCGACACGTACTTCTTTTCGTTCCTAAAAAGACACGGAAAGATTGCAGCACGTCTGGCTCAAAAATCTTGTTCGGCAATCAGTGGACCGGCCCATAAATTAACGCGGCGCGCACCACGCTGTGTATGATTAATATTTAGTATTACACAATCTAATGGCCAGCTCGTGAGCAATTCGTGGCAGAAGAGTGCCCGAGCTGAGCTGCCAGTGTACGATCTTAATTTCGACGGTTGCCAGCGCTTAAATCTTTATTAATATGCATGGTCGAGGCCGAAAGAGGAGGATTCTGCCGGATTCGTCTCATCGGAGAGGCGAGTGAAAAATGGATTCCATTAGCGGCAGCAAATTTGCTCGCTTGTTCTGGCCGTGGGAAATGAGAATGAGAATGAAAAGGACAACGAAAAGCGGACAGAAATGCATTGATTTTGTAGCACGTGGCATGTTGTACCCGCCTGTCATTTATGTTAATGATTCAACAGAACAGGCATTAGACCCTGGCGGAAGCTCCCATCAATATATTGTATAAAAATCGGGTAAAACAAGAAAGGAAAGCTAACTACGGGCGGAGCCGAAGTTGATATACCCTTGCAGTTGAGTCGCAGTCCGCTAGGTGGCGCCACGCATCTTATATTATTAGATATATGGCGGATCGTATATAGTCGGCCGATCCTTATGAAATTTGGCATATCGAATTATTTTGCCAAAAGAGGAATCCATTGAAACTCCCATGCTTCTAACTTGAAAAACAACGAAGTTATAGCATTTCCGATCAATCAGTTATATGACAGCTATAGGATATAGTTGGCCGATCCTTATGAAATTCAACAAATCAGATTTTTTTTCCCAAAATTGAATCCGTACCAAATCCCATCTTTCTAACTTAAAAAACAACAAAGTTATGCCAATTTCGATCGTTCTATGACAGCTATAGGTTATAGTCGGCCGATCCTTATGAAATTTTGTACACAAGATATTTTGGTCAAATATAACATGTGTGGAAAGTCTCAACCCTCCAACTTAAAAAACACCAAAGTTATGGCATTTCCGATCAATCAGTTATATGGCAGCTATAGGATATAGTCGACCGATCCCGGCCGTTCCGACTTATATACTGCCTGCAAAGGAAAGAAGGGTGTGTGCAAAGTTTCAACTCGATAGCTTTAAAACTGAGAGACTAGTTTGCGTAGAAACAGACAGACGGACAGACGGACATGCTCATATCGACTCAGGAGGTGATCCTGATCAAGAATATATATACTTTATAGGGTCGGAGATGTCTCCTTCACTGCGTTGCACACTTTTGACCAAAATTATAATACCCTCTGCAAGGGTATAAAAATAGAGAAATTTCCTGTTCAACGGAATCAGTGGAATTTTTGCCAACCAAAAATTCCGGAAAATATTTGCGGATTACCCAAAGTATTTAACGAACTGGAAAGTATTTAGTGGATATCGCAAAAAAGTTTTCGCATACATTGGCAAAAAAATGAAAGGACTAAGTGTTTTGAAATGATAATGCCGGATAAAAATAAAACTGTTGAATTGTTAAATTTGCACTGACAGCTGTCATTTAGTTGTTGATAAAATTTACATAATTCGTCAGCTCGATCCCACTGGCACCGACGTTTGATGGTCAACCGGGGAGCGACATACCATCATGGGCATGCGGTTACCACTTCGGAAGTTCACAGCATTGCCAACAAGCTTGGTCATGGTCACAACTCTCATAATACAATGGATCACGACATGCATTCCGACTCTAATCATCACCATCACCCGATGCCCGAGCCCGAGGACTCGATGTCGCACGAAAACAGTGCTGGAGGTCACCATTCCCACCACGGTGACCACGGTACAGGAGATGGTGGAGGCCATCACGATATGTCCATGTCAATGTTTTTCCACACCGGTTACACCGAGACCATACTGGTCAAGTTCTGGCGCACTGAGTCCACTTTGGCGATAGTTCTGTCTTGCCTGGCAATTTTCATGGTGGCCGTTTTCTATGAGGCTCTTAAGTTTTTCCGCGAGTGGCTATATGCGAAGCAAAATAAACGGCTGGCGGCGGGCAAGGAGATGAAGAAGAGCTCCGGGCGGGTTAGCTACAATCAGCCCACGCGGCTGCCGCCGACGATGCAGCAAGGGTCGTCGCAGATCTATGTGAACCGACCCCGATCGCCGTCGATGCCGCCGCTGCGGAGTGGCACTACGGCAGCTAACTCCATCTCCAACCCACACGCGGGTCACAACCGGGTGCACAACCATCCAGGAAGAGGGCAGGGGAGAGGTCGTCGCATCCTGCCGGAGGCAATACCACCCGCGCAGGTGCCATGCCACAAGGTGTGGTGCTCGAGGATGCATCTCCTGCAGACTTTCCTTCATGTTATTCAGGTGTTCATCTCATTCCTGCTGATGCTTGTCTTCATGACCTTCAATGTGTGGCTGTGCGTGGCTGTTTTACTGGGGGCCGGGGTGGGATACTATATGTTCTGCGCCTTCAGCACCCGCATCCACGAGCACTGCAACTGAATGTGGGCTAAAACGAGCCGGGAAACTGGGCCGAAACGGGCCAAAAACAACTGAAAACAAGAAGAGCTGCAGAGTTCTCCCTGCTAATGTATTTTTCTAATTAAAGCGAGTTGTAAAAATCATAATGGCCGTGGGCCGCAGGCCTAATTGTTAATGTTAATGGCTCGTAAAACAATAAATGCAGCATCTTCCCTGGCGGACTAAAGGGGCATTGGTTGCGTAGTGTGTCCATGGCTAACGAGGCGTATGCGCAATCTGGAATGGTAAGCAAATGGCCAGACGTATTTGTCTATATTTACTGTAAGACAGTATTCACAATGTGTAAAAGACAAATATCTTGGAATTATATTTTATGAAATTATTCATAGTCTTTAATTAGTTTTTGTCCTGTTTACAATTTTTTATAAAGTAAAAAAAAATTAAAAGGAAGGTAAAAGTACTTTCCGAGTTTTCGGAAAGTAATTTTTACAATCTATGAGTGGGAAAAAAACTATATTTGAAGTCAATAAAAATCAATTGCGATTTATTTACCCGACCAGCATAAAACAAGAGAAAATTCTAATCTTAGAACAGCAAGCGTATCTGGAAGCTACTTATGTAGGTCTGGATATTTTTACGCGTTATTCGGATATTTTTGTTTCTGGCGTTTTATGGTCCACCCGCATTTACGAGAGTGCCCACATTTTTTTTCACCTGCCAGTTATACATTGAACGAACATACAGAAATGAGTATATATACAGAATGCTCAGGTGAAAGCCAAGGATGCTGGCACCGTTTATTTGACCGTGTCTGGCACTTTCATTACGCCGTAATTATGAGGGCGATAAACCAGCGCCGTGTTTACTTTTCGGGAAAACATGAAAACACAACATGAAACGTTGGCCTGGTCCTGGGAATGAAACGGAAATGGAAATGTTGTCCATTGTTGTCGGAAGTCTGGCCGCGGCCAGTTATCGGGGCTTCCAATTTCAATTAATATTTTAATAAGCTGACTTTACGCCGTTTTCCGAGCGGATAATGCTATTCGGCATTTCCACGGTTCAATGCCAGTAAGCTCCCCGAGTCAGAATTGACCAGAGGAATCCCGGCCTAAAAGTCGTTCACCAGTTCTGGTCAAGGCGAATGCAGCTTTAATAATGAAACAACGCAGCTACATGTGTGCCTTGCAGCAGGTCGCCTGCAATTCCCTGAAGACACGAGTTCTGGCCAGGAGCGGAAGCGGAAATGCATCGATGCATGAAATTCGTGCAGGCAAACTGAGCTAAAGACAAACATAGCCATTCCCCAAACTCTGTGAGGTAATTTAATGAAATATTTCACTTTGGAAAACAGAATTGGTTAAATTAGCTCTGATGGTGAAACTATTTTGCATACAAGCATGAAACTAAGGCACTAATTTAATGGGAGAGATTCCAGTTTAGTATTGGAGAAGGAATAACTCACATAGTTGCATCCTTCATTGTTGATTAGCCGAGTTGCCTATTTAAAGTAAAATTATTATGCATGGCTCCGAGAAATAATCAGAGCTAATTGATTTACATTTGTGTTTATTAAGTCTATTTAGCAGAACCTTGTGGATTCAAAGCCAAGCGGAAAGCTTTGTTGTCAGGAATTCATTTATTAAGCTCCCACAATTTAGCTCCCAGAAAAGCAAAACTACTGGGGTTACTTGGAAGTCAGATATTATTTCTGTTGATGCTGAATCCAAGGTCGTGAATGTGGGCAGGCATGTAGGCGTAAAAAGTGGATTTCATGGTGGCCCCACAGAGCTGTGGCCTCATTGCCGTGTAGAATACTCGGCTGATACCCATTATGGAGTCCAGGAATTTCTTAGTTTGCTGCTCCTTCATGCAATGGGCCATTTTTCGAATCATTTTCCGATCTTTTTCATTTATTTCGGCTGCGCGGGGCGGAGGCAACTTCACCAAGCTACGTCCCATAATTCGGACCATGTACTCTATGGCCGCCTTGTCTTCGGAATAACTCTTCTCTCTGGCCTTTTGGGAGTAGAGTTTTCCGTAGCGATAACAGATCCAATCGAGTAGATATGGCACCGTTTGGACATCCGGTAAGGTTGGGAGAACGAAACGCTTGTCCTCGCCCACCTTCTCGAGGCCAAGCCTTAGCATCTCCTTCATTAAGGGCAGGTTATCGGGATCGTAGTACTTCTGACCAAAGTCCAAGCGAATGTGTTTCTTTTGCGCCATCTCGGCTTCTTTTTTTATTCTCAGCCTTTCGAGCTCCTTGTGAAATTCCTTCACATCATCGGCAAAGACCCGCTTGGCAGCTCTGCCCACCATGGCATTTATGGAACCCTCCTCCTCGCCGCTCAGGGCTGCACTCAGATACTGAACATCGTCATCGATGGCCCTTACAAACGCCTCCTTCAGACGCATTCGCTCATCGTCCAAACGAGTCGTTTGCAAAGACCCGAAAATCTCCCTATAGTTAAACTTTACGACACTCGTACCCCCGGGTCCCAGTTCGAAAATCTTGCGGGATTGTGCAGCACGAGCACAAGGAGTGCCATTCTGTGGCACTTCCATCTCCTCGTCCTGTTCACTTCCGCAACGATTGAGGAACTGCATCAAGCTACTGGGACGCTGTTTCAGGTTTCGTACTTTCCGCTGGGGCAGACCGACATAGGGATCGTATGTCTGTACCTTGGCAGCATCGGCGATTTCGGGCCGAAAGTCAGGAAATCCTGGAACAATTGGTTTTTCTCCCTTTAGGAGCTTTACCTCTATGTCCTTGAAATCGGTTTTGGGTTTAGGCTTTTGCTTTTCTAGTATTGACACTACATCAAAGTTGATGGATTTGACACTACCTCTTTGCAGTCGGCTTTTAGATCTAGATTTGGAACGTTTCTTTCTAGATTGCTTTCTTCTTTTGGATTTTGACGAAGCTCCTCCCTTGACTCTCACCCTGCTGCTCGATTTGCGCACCTTGATTTGCAATTTTTTAACGGACTCTGGTACCGTTTCTTCCGTTACGACTTTCCCACAGGGTTGGCAACAAACTTCCGCATTCTCGGCGCACTTTTCAACTTTGGGACAACCGAAAGTATAGCCCTGCACATCCCCGCCTCCGAAAAGTTTGGTTCTGGTCGAGGCCAGTCGAGTGCGGGCTGCCATTTCTTGGAAACGTTTCAAGTAATTGGCGCTCATTTCCTCCAGCTCCTGTATTACCAGCTTTTTCCGTCGCTCCTCCGCTTTTGATTTGCCATAAATGAGTTCCTCGTACCTTTTGCTTTTCAGAACCTCCAACTGATCCTTTAGAGACTTCTCCATGTCGCGCAAATGGCGATGATGGACACACAAGGTTTCCACATCACTTACTGGCAAAGAGGCGGCTTTAAAGGAATCGAAGATGCTTTTGATTTCGTCATTCACGATGGACTTTGCCATACTATCGGTACCAACTAGGGTTTTCCCAAAGTTGCAGAACATAGTGCCGATTTCCTCATTTATAACCGTCCGTGCGACACGACGTGATTCACTCAATTCGTAGTCCCCAAACCAGCGTGTCGATAGGGGAGACATATTATCCTCGTCGGGCATTTCGTAGAGTAAAGCAGGACGATCTGGGTAATCGGACAGCAAATGGCGGACAGGCGTCTTTTTTTGGAAAGGCTCTTCAAAATAGGGAGCTAGTTTTGATGTGTTTGCCTTCCTGGCCAGCTCTTTCTCCAACCGCTCTTGTTCACGTTTCTTTTTTAATTTTAAGCGCTTTTTTCGTTGCGCCTCAATCCGATTTCGCTCAGCCTGCGAGATATGGGGCAACGGCAACCATCGATCCAGTTCCTTTAGGGTGGGAAATAAGTCCAACCAGAAGATAGCCGACAGTATGATCTGTTCGTTCACACAATAGGTGCGTCCGTGATCAGGTGACTTGTAGCACAGTTCCATTAGAAACCAAAGAAAAGCCAGGTCGTTGCCCCGACTCAGCTTCACTGCAGTGATCACAGTGTCCCAGGGGGCTTTCGGGTGCAGTCCCAATTGGCATAGCAGCTTCGCCACCCTGGTGGTCGTGTTCTGATCCATGTCATCCCTGAGCGCGGTGGACATGTTGTCGGCAGCCTCCATCTGGGATAAGGACAATCCGCGGTACCAGTCCGGCATCCCTTTGATCAGATGCTGGATCTTTTTGCTGTATCCATTTACTTGGGTTTCGTGAAGAGGTAGACGCATTTTAATTTAGATTTGGACCAGCAATTAGTTACAAAAAGTCACCGAAATCGTGAGGTAACGCAAAAAAGAAATAATTTTGTAATCAGTGTAGAAATAAATTTTGAGGGCGAGAGTTAACACTACATCGACGTTGACATTGAACTTGTAATCAAACAGACATCCAGATCTTGACATTTTCTCCAACGCATTTTTTTACTTTATTTTTCAAGAGTATACAACAACCCTACCCTTGCAGAAGGTATTCGAATATTTACTGCAAATGTACGCAAAATTCGATTTTTAAAGGGATTTTCTAAATCTAGTTTTTTATAGCCAGATAGTTAGCGATGATAGTGCTAAGCCAAGCGAGTCGGAAAGGTAACACATCGCGGCTTATGATAAGAGGCGTATACGTAATATGACGATAAAAATATCACGTACATGCATCCACATCTTATTTGTTCATTTGCGTGTGCTCTGATTTACGAAGCTCTTTTTTTTAGCTGAAGGGAATAGCTTCTATCCCTTGAAATGTCACGGATCCAGTATTCAGTGGTAAAGGACACAATGAAGCAGCTGATATCCATTTCCGAAATCATTGAGAAGCATACTTTTGGAATTAATTGCGTTTAAATATATATTTAAATGCTTGTGATGATAATACTTTTAATAAAATAGATTCACTAAGAGGTGAAATAAATAGACTTGGAGTTTTGAATTAGTTATTAAGGGTATTGAAAAATGTTCACAACAATTGTGATCTAATTCTTACTAAAAAAAGTTTCAAAATTATTAATTATCAACTACCCATTTCGACCTCATCCAACTCCTTTTTTATGCAGAGCGAGCTCTTGTACACTGTTTCAATCAAGTGGTCAAAAAAGTGATTTTCTGTGTAACTTCCCAATTATAAGTATTTAACTTAACCTTTTTTGCTGATTCCAGAAGTGCTTAAATCTCACAGAATTGGCTAAGAACTTGAGCATGGCCCAAAGATAAATGATTTTGGCCGGCGGTCCGACATTTGGCTGCCAGTCCGAGTGACGCCTAGAAATCCCAAATTCGTCACATGGCTGCTGGTCGGGCTCCCTTACGTGGGTCCTGCGAGCTTAAGTATGTGTGTATGTGTTTTAGCCAGAAATGCTATAAATTGTCATCGCGTGCGAGTGTCGCCAAAGTGTTTGTCACAAGTTGCCATCCTGAAAATCCTCCATTTCGGTGTTCTATTCTTTTTGGGGCGCCGAGATTTTTGGAGAAGGCGAAACTGTTACGAGTGTATCATTAATTTATTAGCAAACCAAATAGGAATGTTTTTTCCTTCACGCACGCCCGGACACAGACACGTGCTTACCTACCGTCCCGGGTCTCAGGATGTTGGTGCCCACAATTAGCCCTAATGCTCGAGGGTTCGTCGTACTGCTATTCGTCCTGCCGGCATCTTTGATATGCCATATAATTTATGACTTTCCACTGTCAATTAAATTCTTTAGAAAATGACAGTTTTGCCATTTGCTGACATCGTGATCCCTCCCTGCTTTCTGTTTCTGTTTATGGTTTGGGTTCCATTTCGGTAGCTGGCAGGTCCCCATGATTTATGCATCGCCTTTCTCCGCCAGCATCTTTTGGCCACGAGTCCCTTTGTCTTGGCTTTCACTTTGCCTGTGTGTTTGTTTGTCTTCTGCTAGTTTTGCCCTTTTTTTCGGGAAGCCCTATTTTTTTCTGTTTTGGTTTTGCTCTGGTTAGGTTAGGTCTTGTGGCAGCCTCGACACGTGGCCAACGCCTGCAGAGTTGTTTATGTTAATGACCCGAACAGGCTTAGGAGCTCTTTCCTCCTTGGGTCCTGGCGTGGCGATTGGCATGTGTTTCTGCTCATTGTACCCGGCTTTCCCACCTCCTCTACTTCCGTTCGCCTATGCCTAGTGGGTGCCAGATCTTAATAATAGATATGCTCCCATTGTCAGGTGGAACTTATCGCATCAGGCATATATCAAGGAAATTAAAGTGGTTCCTCGGGCCAGAAAAGGCTGTGACAACTTTTTCCTTTGCCATTTTTGCGGATTGCGTGACAAGGTTTCGGGGGTTGCCAAAATTGTTATAGTTACCAGTTACCAGTTACCAGTAACCGTAACCATTACACTTTTCCCCCTTTCGGAGGAAAGTCTCTCATAAAACGAATGCCCCTGGATTTATGGCAGTTCATCGGTTATTGATGTCGAACCAAAAAATATGTACACACAAATGAATTGGGGCACTTTTTAATATCGCGCATTTCATGGAAGCAGTTCGTTATTTTATTTTTGGCTCTGAAATTGATAAACTTTACTCGGAAATGGGGGAAAGCGATTAATTCAACTGTTCGAGTTGCAATTACTACTTCTGCCATCAGTTTCGTTTATTTATGGAACATAGTAGCCCTTCGATGCCAAACTTGGGCACTCCATCAATCATTATGAGTTTTTCTTTTATTGTTAGTTACTTTTCCATCAAGCTCTTGAGTTTAAGGTGTAGTTAAATAGATAATGCTAGCTGTGTATGGTTTATATTTTGGTTGGTCCATTGAATAATCATTATCCTAAAGGAAGGTTGAAATGTTTCATTTATATACCCTTGATTTAAATTTAAGAAACCCTATAAAGAAGGTATATGCCTAGGGTTTCTTTTCCGTTTATTTTTTGACATAAATTTATTTTTGGTTGACTTTGGGTTTTGCGGCTTGGTCCGTCGTCTTAAATCAGATTTTCGCGCCTTTTGCGCGCGAACGCGTTCGCTGTTTTCCTTAACAATTTGCGCCTCACTGATTCCGCAACTGGGGCGACCTTTCACCTATCCGCCCAAGTTGAAACGGCAGTGGCGGAGGAACAGGGCTTTCCGTCGACTGGTATAAGCCGCAAGCCAGGCTTATGGTAAGTCGCCGAGCTCCCCCACCGCCGTCTGGCTTTATGGCATCACGTGCGAAGACCGACTGGAGCTGGGATTATAAAGTATATGTGCGAGTATGTTTGGGAATAGCTGGCGGGCCACTTAACTTATCTAGAAATGAATGAATTTGGCTAGGAGATAACGGCAAGCGTATTGAAATTGGCAAAAAAAAAAACAAAAACAAAAACTGTTGCTCAGCACGTGCTTGTAGCTCCTGACAACTTGGCATTATTCAGATACAGATACAGAGACGTTGTAAAAGTGAAAGCATGTACGCATTGCGGGACATATATATTCCAGTACATATTTTTTACCCCTTGGCGTAATTTAACGAGCTTCTAACTTTATGTTTGTTTGTCGTGTATACACATTTTGTTTTTATTGGGGCTCCAGAGAAGGCTTCCTGCTTAAGTGAAACATTTTTAAAGGCGGAACCCCCAGCTCAACAGTTTTCGTTCGGTTAATGCGAAAAAACCCCAAACATGAAAAAGAAGAAAAACCGGCAGTACTTCAGCGGGTGAAAGAATAATAACTGGCATTTGCTCTGAGCCAGCTTGTTGCCATTTTCCCTTCCTGTGATCCTCAGATCCTGTGGTTGTTGTGCTGTTACATTTGTGTTTTTACTTTTATTTTTATTTTTTTTTTTTGGTTTTTTGCGTCCTGGGACCCCGGGGCTTGAGCAAATGCACGATGCTTAACTTTTTTTTTGTTTCCTCTGCTGAAGTTTGTGTGTTAGCTGTTCGCCATTTGTTTATAAATTTAATTTGTCTTAGGCAAAGAGCTGCGTCAACGACTTGTTGACATATGGAGCCAAAGTTTCATTTTACTTTCGGCTTCCCGCCTTTAATTTTCCCTGCCAAATGCGTTTTGCATATTTAGATAGGGATTTAATGCATGGCCAAGTAAATGGAAATTCATAACTAAGTTAGTCCAAAATGTATACGACAATTCCGAAGCCAACTTACAGACTGTGGCCCAGGAATAATACCAAGGGTAATATGCAAAATATCCATGCACTCCTTTGAGTTTCATGTGGCTGTGAACTATCCACCCAAAAACCTCCCAAAAGCCCCATTTTACCGCAAATATAGTGAGTGTGTGTGCTTGAAAAGGTCTTTGTGCCTTGATATTTTATGCGTTATTGAATTTCACTTAAAGGCAACTCATGCTTGCTTATTTACGTTGCCGGGAATGGGAGTGGGTGGCAAATGCCACTTGAACAAAGTTCTGACTGTGTTTTTTTTCTGTCTTCGAGGCATGGGAATTATTTTTTTGTTTTCCACTGGGAAATAATATTCATATGGACCGAAACTTTTGTACGGAAACTCTTTAGCCCTGAAAGTTTGTAGTTTAGAATATGATACGTTTGTGTAAATTTTCTACCACTCATTATAAGCTGTTTTCTGGCTGAAGAGGGTTTTTTGCGAACTGTGTTAAAGTGTTAAGGTGTCATAAAAAGTTGGCTAGTGCTACCAATTAGGGCTTCTTCCATTATACTCCACTGGATGGCCGTGACACTTGAACACCTCTATGAAGCTTACTCGAGTGCAGGACATCAGGTCCACAGGTTGCCAACAATCACCAACAGCATACGAAATACTGAAATGTCGGAGCATAGTTTTGGGCCAATTGACTGAAGCGTCAAGCTGACACTACCATGGCAAAAAAGGTCCGCGTTTGGTGGTTTGTTTTCACAAATACAACTGCAAACACACTTTCACACAGTTGCTAAAACATTTGCCAAACAAACACACCCACGCAGCGCTAAAACTCCATACCAGCGCGCACTTTTTTGGCCACTCGCTAGCTCTGGCCGGGCGCCAAAAGGTATCGAGTTTTGCAGTTGGCAGTGGCAGGCGGCACTAACTGAAATTAAACATGAAAAATGCAGCAGTTTGCCAGGTGGGGGTGAAAGTTGCTTTAGTCCCAAAACATACACAGAAATAAAGTTTGCTGCTTGCTATATTTTTGAACTGAAAAGGAAGAACTGGGATGCAAGTATATTAGGAATAGATCCATAGATATTGTTTTTTTTTCAAATCTGTTTTATATATATTTTGCTACTTCCAGAAGAGTAATAGTCATTTTCCACCGTGCTTTAGTACCTTTTCTTTAGCATTTCAGTTGGTAGCGGTGGATCCTGTCCAACGAAAATACAACAAAGGCGATGGCTAAATATGCATGCAGGCTGGCCAGGAGGTCGGGGGAGTGGTGGTCTGTCCTGATGGATCCAAATTGTAAATTATGCAGCACGCCAAATTTGAAATGCAAACAAACTAGCCGAGGAACAAAACTGGCTCACTGTCCTGCCCTCGTGTGGGCAATGTTCTAAATTGAATAATGAGGCTGGAAATGGTAAGAGAAATGGGATGGCGACCGTGTTACCAGAAACCGTTCTCCAACTAATTCAATTACAAGCTTAATCTAAAAAAAGTGTTTTAACCCAATAGGCAGGAAACCCTAATAGATTAAATTGTTCATTTTAAACACTCAATTAATTAAATTACAGTAATCTCCAATTTGTTGTAAATAGAATAAGTATAGCACGAGTTGTTAGAGAACGATATTTTAGAAGGATGTGTTTCAAAAGCTGTCTTTGGGAACACCCCATCTACACTGCGCTTATTTGGCAATTTTAAAACACTACTCGTCGACTCGTGGGTGAAAGCATAAATAAAAGCCAATGTTGGTCATTTGGCCACAAAATATGTTTGCCAGCAATGCAAATTACAAGTGGCAGACAGACAGCGGAGGAGCAGAAGATTGCCCGAAAAATGCTCCCCGTCCGGCTGGTGATGCGCACATAATTGCCACCAAATGCACATTAAAGCACATCGCTCTTGTCCAGAAAATCCCCCACGACGGGGGAGATGGGCCAAAACTATCAGAGTAGTGGGTTTTTGGGTGCTTTTTGTTCCATTTCCGCTGTACAATGTTGTATTTTATAATCCGGCATCCTGCTCCTGCTGCCGCTTGTAATCAACTTGCTGAATTAGCATTATAAATGCGAAAATGTGGAAAGTTAGATAAACGCTGGGTGGTTGAGTGGTGGCCTCTTAAGAGGAAGTGGATCCGGGTGTGGCAAGTGGCTCATTACCAGCACTGCGTGAACTGCACTTAATGTGCCCCGTTTGCAATTGTTTTTTGGTATTCCGCTCCTGTGGCTGCAGTCCATTGTAATGAGCTGGCGATCCGGGGCTTCTCTACATTACATTTTTTAAAATGGCCACAACCCATAACCACGTCCACTGCATTTGCTCGGACAATAGATACAGCTACAGACAGAGCACAGATACAGATACATAAATAAGAAGCTGACAAAGAAGCCGCAGCTGCTGCAAAATAGTCCAGTGTCAACGAACAGACATGCAAATTCCAGATGGGGAAAACAGAAACAGAAAACAACTTAACTCGGAAAAGCACATAAAATAAAAACCAAGATTGCCACAGACTCGCTACTTTGTAAGAACAAGAAAATAATCTTTTACAACGAAATGCAACGAATTTAAAATACCTTTTCTAAAACACATGCTTAGAATGCATTTATTGGGTCGAGGTTGGAAGTCGAGTACTGTTCTGCAGCAAGGTATCAATGCCAAGGGAGCAGAACTATTCGAGAACTGATCAACCCATTCATCTGGCAGAGGACTTTTGTCCGGTATACGCCCACTTACTCCGAACATCCTCTTATCCCAGATGAGCAAATGGCACTGCAGGCGGAGTAACCAAGTTACCAGCACAAAAGCAGGAATTTCAAGCGCCTGCACCAGAGTAGCAAAAAGGGAAATAGGCGACTCTGTCGACTAGCAAAGTTGCAAGTGAAAAAGGGAAAAAGAGTTCCAAGGGTCAGAATCACAATCGCAGAGGGGTGCACATAGAAAAAGTATAGAAAAATCTGAATCATTTTATTAAATAAAAGAATTCTCAAACACAATTTAAAATACTGAACACGATTATGCATTTTCCAGCTCAAGAATTCGAAAGTTATTTCTTTTCTAAAAACATTTAATTTATATATTTACTTAATTCGTAGCAGTGTTTCTTTTCTTTTGTTAGGAATCAGTGAGAGTAGAAGGAGGCCTATGGTATGTGACAAAGGGGCGACAAACATTCTGCGAAACGCGCCGACTGTGTGCGTGGATCCCGGCGGAAAAAACTAAACCTCAAGAGCGTCGAGCGGAAGTCCTTGCTAAATTGCAGGTGGCGGAGGTGCTGCTTTAAAAAGGTCACCAGTTCGTGACGTGACAGGGCCAGCGGCAGCAGGCGTTGGTAAACTAACACAAATACAAACACTAGAGCTGGATGCACTTGAACGCCTTCGTGGCACACGTTGCGTATACGTGACGTTTGCATTGTTGTGCCCCAGCACGACGGAAGACAAGAACGTAAGTCAGCAGTTGGGCAAGCTATAGAGTATGTTGGCCAGGTGTTTACTTTGCCTTGACCACTGCAGCAAATGGCACTTATATTACATTATTTTAATGCATTTGAAGTTGTTTTCAGCCTTTTGCCAATGCCGAAATGACACAAACACACACACACACCTTGCAAAATATTTATTTAACAAAAACTTTCGAGGCACGCAGCTGGCAAGTGTCCGGCAGGAGTCTTTGTCGCAGTCGGAGTCTGAGTTAGAAGTTCGCCGAGTCAGGACAATAAAAGCAACATTGTTGCCACAATGAAATGTCCTGACACACGAAGTGGCCAACTTGCGAGAATGTTGGACGCCACTGCCTCTCCGCTGGCCAAATGAAAACAAGTTTTGTTCGCAGCGAGTTCCTCTTATTCTTGCCTCACACCCCCACTTCAGCGACATACTTTTCCTCTGGCTTTTTTCGGTTTCCTTTGGCTAATGCCGAGAAGGGAATACGGTTGGCTCAAGAAAAGGACACACGTCCTCGGGCGAAATGTGTGCCGCTCTAAAAGCATTTGTCTGGTCGAGTAACAAAAGATACGACTCCCGAGCCCATCATGCAGTCGGTTTTAAAATGTGGCGCAGTGTATAATGTGTTTTAAGACCTTTCCCATTATTGGTCCGTTACATGCGAAGCAAGCATCCATCGGATTATACACATTATTTGGGTAGACTCTGAAATAATTAGATTGGACCCGTTGGTGGATAATCAAAGCCCTCCAAATTCAATTACCCAGACATGTGAAATGACAGTCCCCTACTGACAGAAGTGAAAAGGATCAGCTGGCATGAATTTGACAGATATCAGTGTTGTTCCTCATTACATAATGATTGCTATTTTCAGTTAATTAATTAATTTGAGTTTGATTTAGTTTAAAAATAACAAAGAACTCGTTTGTATTTATAATTACATTTTTCCAAAAAAATATGTAGTGGGAAATATGCTACCATCACACATACCCTGTTGTTTCTGTAAATTTAATTTAATTTATAGGCTTAAATGGTAAGCGTTTAAAATAATCGAAAAATCCTGACTTATTAGCCTGCATTAAAATTAAAATAAATAAATTCATTTATCGTTCAAATGATTTAATTTATAGTCAAATCATAATATACCTAAAGCCACTCTTAAGTCGCCTCATTGATGCAAATGCTAATTAAATATCTTAAACTGCTCATCATGTCATGTCGAGTGAGTAACAAAAAAGGCAGCTTACCTATTATTCATGTATGCATTTGTTTATCAATTAGAGTTCATGCATTTTTCAATTGCTCATTATTCAATAGCAACAACTCTCGCACCCTTAATTGCTGCGAATAATTTATTGATTATTGATTCAGTTGGGCAGCTAGCAGCACGGAGCAAAAAGCGGTGTAATTGAAATGTAAGCGGACGTGCCTGACACTAGGGGCAGTGTTAAGGCCAGTGTCCAGTGTGGGTTTAATGGAGGCTACTGCCGCTATATCTGGCCCCAGAGTGCACTTGAGTGCAGAGTTATGCTTCTGACTAGGAAACTGTAAGCAGAACAAACAGCAAAACGGACGACAGACACTCGCGGAATTCGAAATGAGTGGCTTGGTTTTCTGTGAAATGGATGGAAAGCCTCTCTACCCACTCTCTACCACTCTGCCCCCTCTGTCCTCACTTGTTTGCGGTTTAATGCAACGTAGAGGCCCCGACTCTGGTACAAACAAAAGTCCGGCACTGAAATTTGCCATAAATGCGGAAGTGTGCGCTTCACTTGAAACTTTTCGCTGCACAAGGATACAAAGGACGAACCCACATGATGGCGGAGTCAGGGCTGCTGGCAAAGTTTTGGCTTTTAAATGGCTTTTACTTTTTTGCCGGATGGCTCCCAGTGGCGTAATAAAACCCAAAGGTAAATCGAAGTAGAGCCAGCTGCCATTCCGACGTGGTCACCTCTATATATATACATAGATGGCATAAAATTCCGGTAGATGAAGACGTAGCTCCTCCATAATCATCAGAGCGCCAGCAGCAGGAACAATGAACCCCAGTCCAGATTGGACAAAGTTTGCTCGCCAAATTGTTATTAATTGAGCTTTATAGTTTTTCGAAGCGAACTTCGTTAAACATTTACCTGCCATGACAACGTCCTGCCCGGCGTTCGTAAATGTTAATAGGGTTTCCTGAATAATGCATCCATCAGGGAGATGCTAATGACACTTCCAGAGGCGAGAGGTGAGTGGCGAGAGGAATGCTAACGAGGTAAACGATGCTGCCGGACACTGACAGAAAAAATGGCAGCAATGCTTGTTAAAATAAAGGTGGAATTAAATACTTGAACTTAAAGGTTTACTATACATCAGATTTTTAATCATAACAACTCAAATCTGAATAAATATTTAAGTAGATTCTACTTCAATTAATAAATATCGTAAATGAAGAAATGTCCATTTGATTTTCATAAAATTGTTTAGTGTCTTTCATCCGCAAACCTAATCTTTACTAAGCTCCAGACTACTAGGCTGGCCTAATCTAGCCTAGACCTTTCTCATAAAATATCTGCATTATTCCAATAAATTATCTGCTCTAGGAATCGCTTCGTTCCACAATGACCCAACAAGCATAATCTAATTTCAGTTTGACGTGCTGGCAATTTCAATTTAGCAAAGTAGCCACACACGCAGCTGGCAGTGAGCGGTGGCTGGGGGCGTGTCCTAATCCAGCCAAGAATCCCGAGAAGATCCGCCCCCAAGGCCCGCCCAATTTTTGGCGCCTTGTATTAATCGAGTTTCTGGACCGAGAGGCGGCTGTTTCCTTTTGTGAACGGGACCACAATGATGGCACCCACAAAGGATGCGGACTTGTATTAACCAGATGAAGGTTATTTCATTTGCTTTTAATTTAGTTCGGGTCCGAACTTTTGCGTCCTTTGAGCCCTTTGTTGGTTTTCTGTAGCTACCTGTTGCCGTGGGCAGGTTTCGGCTTAAATCCTTTTTGATTTCTTGAGACCAGCCCCCGACACAAACGAACTAATTTTTTAATGCGCGCCCATGGGAAAGGCACTGTACGTGTGTATGTATGTGCGGACAAAAGGATAACGAGGAGGCAAGGACAATCCGGCCAGCTTCAAGAGTAGAAGTTTTGTTTTGTATGTTTATGTCACTTGTGTACAGCAATGTGCAACTAATTAGTTGAAATGCGAACACAATGGCAAATTGCGGTGAGTGGAAACAATGGTCTTTTCCAACTGGCTCATTAATCGGTACTAATTGGGCGTGCCAAGTAAACCGGACTTCCTGATGACCGCATCCTGGCGTACAGCTACCAAAAGCCAAGCAAAACACGCCTCTTCTCAAGTCTCACAAATCACATTGCGTATACGTCCTGTTGACGGCTAATACGGTTTTGCGCCTACTAATTGGCGGTGATTTTCACGATGGCCTACCATACCACCAGGTTCACGACTTAAAAGCCTTTAGGCCAGTATATTCATCAGTAGATGGATACCACCAATCATCGAAACTCTTTTTGCTGGCGAAAGTCCAAAGGGCCTTGGTTAGCCATCCCGAGAAATGGCCAGCGCATTGAACCACACTCGAAATCAAGTGGTTTCCTCTTAAAAGGTGAAAGGCATTTGTCACTGAGGAAAAATATCTATCAATTGAAGGATAATAAATTAAAAGTTTGTTAAGAAGGGATAAGTAGACCAAGGTCTTTTCGATATGTGATTCCAAATCGTAATTTATTTTGAATAATTTTTGTAGTATTTCTTAAGGTGTAGAACTATGAAACAAATTGGCTACCCAACAGGGCTCAGCGGTATAACCTGAAACAGAAACAGGGCCAGAAACAGGGCCAGAAACAGGGCCAGAAACAGGGCCAGAAACGGGAGATGGAAGCTGGATGGTTTTGAGATTGCATTCGCTGGAGCGTGGCGCTTCCCGCTTTTGGCCTTGGACCGTGTCCAATTGATACCGGCGGCATTAGACGAGTTGGCCAAAACGATGGCGTAGGAGAGCATTACTCAATGCTTTGGCTGGAAGCGATTTTGAGTGCCAAACAGTGTCGATAATCAATCAATGTGAATGTTGGCTCACCCACGCAACTCTCCATATTCCATCGTGCGAATATTCATTTAAGACTTCTCGACCAGCCCACGTCTTTTCCAACCAAAATCCACGTCCCCAGGTGTTTCCGCATCAACGCCAAAGTTTGTAGGCAAATAAACAGCTCTGCTGTTGAAGGGTTTGCTTCTTGCGGGTCGCGAATCCGGCAACGCAAGAAAAATTGATTTATTTTGTTGCCAAAGTTCAGCTTCAACTTCAGCTTTCTTAAGAACAGTAACTACTCAAGAGCACTTACTGCGAAGCTGCGCTTCCATTGTTCAAGAACTTAATGAGTGAAACTTTCTGAAGATTTCAGCCGGCCACTGGCTTTATTCGTTGCCAGTTTTCCACCGCTCCTAAAACGGAAACGCAAATAGCGGTGGGATCTATTTGACTGGCTGCCAAGATGTTCACCTTCAGTTTGCATTTGTGTCTAATTTTTAGACTTGCCCCTCGAAACGGGAAAGTTATAAGTTGGTGTAAAAAGAAACTGCAGTGGTTTTCGAGTAGGAAACAGAACTTGTTTGAGCTCGCCCTTTCAGATAATAGTGGTTGCACTGCAAGAATATTTTGCCAATTTAAGAAAAAAGTAAAAATATACGAAAACACTGCGGCCCTATTGAAGATATTTCGGCTGTAAATATCTTTTGATAAAATTTCTTGAGAGCTTCAACATTATCCCCTTGTGCCAGGATACTTTCCTTTCAACTTTCTGGTCAGAGAAAACAATGTTGCATGCTCTTGGCCAGGGCCGAAAAAAGACGGTAAAACATTTTAACCAAAAGTGCACTGGCTAACGAAAAATTATGGCTGCCGATAAGGGGCAGCCACTTTGTGGCCCCTTGGATTCCCGATCCAAGTCCCCTTGTTCCCAGCTGCCGTAAAAGGCTGCAGCAATTTATTATGATCATTTTGAATAATTCATAAAATGCGGCCTGCTAGGTCGTCGGCTTCCTTCGTAACCGTCCTGTAACCGTATTAGTGAGCTGCCCTCGAATGCAAAAAGGACCTACATAGGAAGCCCCAGTCACATGACAAGTTAAGCCACCGGGGGACAATATCACTTTGCCACTGGCACAAGAAGCGAAGTGAGTTGGCACAGAACAAACAAGCAAAATGTGTAACTAAATTTGTACCCCACAGATACACACGTACTCAGATACACTCAGCTATAGACATAGATACAGTCTCCTCTCGAATTTACATACGTGAGTACGTGTGTGGCATGCATCGTTTTTCATTTTGCGGATTTATGATGAAGATGCTTTTAAAACGTTTCAACTGTGCTGCGCTGCCAGTGTCACTTTGGACTTTTGGGAACGGTCCTGTCTTTGCCTTTCCTCCATCTCTATCTCGTCCTTTGAGTGGCTCAATATTAGGCAAAAGGACACTAAGAGCACGTGTACCCAACACGATTATATAGAACTGGACTGGATCCTATCCTGGACTGGATAGGATACCTGGTATAGAACTTGAAGTGAGGTTATTGGATATGGATATGGGCAAATATTAATGATTATGAACTGAATAATATCGAAATTCCAAACTGAGATCTATTGTAGATTTTATCTAAAGAGGATGACCCTTCTGTTTATAAAGTACCAGGTATCCAGATATGAAACTGAGGAGAATGTAAGCTGCGTTGAAATCTAATTTGTAGCCCTGGCCTGACCGCAGACGCCACTGCCCCCTCCCATCTCCCGGAGGCATTGAGTCAAGCCAAAATGGGTTTTAGCGTACGATTTGTGGTCGTGGCAGGGCGTGTTCCCAGACCCAAGCCCGAGCCCCAGCCCTAGCTCCAGTCACAGCCCAATCCCCGACTCGATTCGAAAGCCAGCAGCCAAACTATACACCTGTCAGGAACTAGATTCCGGATCGGCCACCCCACTTGATGCCAGTTTCACGGAACGATTCCCCATTCGCCCTCGAGTTGATTGTGTTGGCCACTTTTTTTTGGGATTTTCCTTTTTTTGGCAAGCGGATTATGACCCTGATCTGGTCAGGTGTGCAGTTGCGTGTACAGCACCGTGTAGCTTTAGTTTCACTTTGGCAACTGCATCCGAGCCCCTGCCATCATGCCAATACTACAGACAATACTCCCTGGACCGCCCTCTTGGCACACCCGTGTGTTTGCTAACTTACTTGTTACTCTTGGTTTTTGGTTTATGGGTCTCATGTGGTTGTCTACTAGGTGAGTCATTAATTTCTGTGTTTTTGCATTCCTGCATTTCAGAAACAAATCCCGTTTCATGGGGAAAAAGTGGGGGTTAGAGTGATTGAAAGGGAATTTAAAGAGACCACTTGGTCTTGCATTTCTTGACTATCAAAGGTTGCCTAGAATCTAATAAAAGATCGAATAAAACCATCTTCTATTTGACAATTAGTTGATGTGACTGTTTGCTAGTCTGTGTACTTCGAGCAAAAATTAGGGTAATAATAAGGATCATAACCTAAGGTCACACAAGCGGAAATGTATAAAAGCAGAATCGATGCTGGGAGTAAATCAGTAGTTATTTGGGTGCAGAGCCTAAAGCACCTAGGAGCTCTGGCTCCAATTTTTATTTAATTTTTATTTATTTCTTTTTTTATTATTTATTTTTTTTTTTTCTGATTCATTCCTTGGTTCTTCGGAGAATTCAGAACACTCATATGGTCTCTGATATTTAATTCAATTATTTTTTTTTTATTTTCTTTTTCTTGTTACGTGGCGTCTCTGGTACCTGTGACGAAGTACCATTTTGTCACTTTTTTTCTTATTTTTTTTATTATTAATTTTCATGACTTATTTAATGTATTCATTTCGTGTATTTTTTCATGAATTTATTGTTTAATTGCTTATATTTTTCTATTTTTCTGATTCATTCCTTTGTTCTTTGGAGGATTCGGAACATTCATATGGCCACTGACATTTATTTCATTTTTTTTTGCTTGGTGTCTCTGGTACCTATGTCAAAATTTAATAATCTTCGTTTGGATTTCTTATTTTTCTTATATTTATTTCCTTTTTATATTTATATTTACTCTAATTATTTGTTTTTTTTTTCGTTTTCCTGTTACGTGGCGTCTCTGGTACCTGTGACGAAGTACCATTTCTCATTTGGATTTCTTATTTTTCTTATATTTATTTCCATTATTTAAACAAATTCTTGTATCATATCTTGCTGGAGAATTCAAAATATTCGTTTTTTATTAGTTTTTTTTTTTTGATTCATTCCTTGGTTCTTTGGAGAATTCTGAACACTCGTGTGGTCTCTGATATTTACTTCAATTATTTTTTTTTTTTTTCTTTTTCCTGTTACGTGGCGTCTCTGGTACCTGTGACGAAGTACCATTATGTCATTTGTTTTCTTATTTTTTTAATTAATTTTCATGCCTTATTTCATGTATTTATTTCGTGTATTTTTCATGTATTTATTGTTCAATTATTTCTGTTTTTTATTTTAGAACATTCATATGGCCACTGACATTTAATTCAATTTTTTTTGCTTGGTGTCTCTGGTACCTGTGTCGAAGAACCATTTCTCATTTGGATTTCTTATTTTTCTTATATTTATTTTTATTATTTAAACAAGTTTTTGTATCTTATCTTACTAGAGAATTCAAAATATTTGTTTTTTATTATTTATTTTTTATTTTTCTGATTCATTCCTTGGTTCTTTGGAGAATTCAGAACACTCATATGGTCTCTGATATTTAATTTAATTATTTTGTTTTATTTTCTTTTTCTTGTTACGTGGCGTCTCTGGTACCTGTGACGAAGTACCATTTTGTCACTTTTTTTCTTATTTTTTTTATTATTAATTTTCATGACTTATTTAATGTATTCATTTCGTGTATTTTTTCATGAATTTATTGTTTAATTGCTTATATTTTTCTATTTTTCTGATTCATTCCTTTGTTCTTTGGAGGATTCAGAACATTCATATGGCCACTGACATTTATTTCATTTTTTTTTGCTTGGTGTCTCTGGTACCTATGTCAAAATTTAATAATCTTCGTTTGGATTTCTTATTTTTCTTATATTTATTTCCTTTTTATATTTATATTTACTCTAATTATTTGTTTTTTTTTTCGTTTTCCTGTTACGTGGCGTCTCTGGTACCTGTGACGAAGTACCATTTCTCATTTGGATTTCTTATTTTTCTTATATTTATTTCCATTATTTAAACAAATTCTTGTATCATATCTTGCTGGAGAATTCAAAATATTCGTTTTTTATTAGTTTTTTTTTTTTTTGATTCATTCCTTGGTTCTTTGGAGAATTCTGAACACCCATGTGGTCTCTGATATTTACTTTAATTATTTTATTTTTTTTTTCTTTTTCCTGTTACGTGGCGTCTCTGGTACCTGTGACGAAGTACCATTATGTCATTTGTTTTCTTATTTTTTTAATTAATTTTCATGCCTTATTTCATGTATTTATTTCGTGTATTTTTCATGTATTTATTGTTCAATTATTTCTGTTTTTTATTTTAGAACATTCATATGGCCACTGACATTTAATTCAATTTTTTTTGCTTGGTGTCTCTGGTACCTGTGTCGAAGAACCATTTCTCATTTGGATTTCTTATTTTTCTTATATTTATTTTTATTATTTAAACAAGTTTTTGTATCTTATCTTACTAGAGAATTCAAAATATTTGTTTTTTATTATTTATTTTTTATTTTTCTGATTCATTCCTTGGTTCTTTGGAGAATTCAGAACACTCATATGGTCTCTGATATTTAATTTAATTATTTTGTTTTATTTTCTTTTTCTTGTTACGTGGCGTCTCTGGTACCTGTGACGAAGTACCATTTTGTCACTTTTTTTCTTATTTTTTTTATTATTAATTTTCATGACTTATTTAATGTATTCATTTCGTGTATTTTTTCATGAATTTATTGTTTAATTGCTTATATTTTTCTATTTTTCTGATTCATTCCTTTGTTCTTTGGAGGATTCAGAACATTCATATGGCCACTGACATTTATTTCATTTTTTTTTGCTTGGTGTCTCTGGTACCTATGTCAAAATTTAATAATCTTCGTTTGGATTTCTTATTTTTCTTATATTTATTTCCTTTTTATATTTATATTTACTCTAATTATTTGTTTTTTTTTTTTCGTTTTCCTGTTACGTGGCGTCTCTGGTACCTGTGACGAAGTACCATTTCTCATTTGGATTTCTTATTTTTCTTATATTTATTTCCATTATTTAAACAAATTCTTGTATCATATCTTGCTGGAGAATTCAAAATATTCGTTTTTTATTAGTTTTTTTTTTTTTTGATTCATTCCTTGGTTCTTTGGAGAATTCTGAACACTCATGTGGTCTCTGATATTTACTTTAATTATTTTATTTTTTTTTTTCTTTTTCCTGTTACGTGGCGTCTCTGGTACCTGTGACGAAGTACCATTATGTCATTTGTTTTCTTATTTTTTTAATTAATTTTCATGCCTTATTTCATGTATTTATTTCGTGTATTTTTCATGTATTTATTGTTCAATTATTTCTGTTTTTTATTTTAGAACATTCATATGGCCACTGACATTTAATTCAATTTTTTTTGCTTGGTGTCTCTGGTACCTGTGTCGAAGAACCATTTCTCATTTGGATTTCTTATTTTTCTTGTATTTATTTTTATTATTTAAACAAGTTTTTGTATCATATCTTACTAGACAATTCAAAATATTTAATTTTTAATATTTTTTTTTTATTTTTCTAATTCATTCTTTCGTTCTTTGGAGAATTCAGAACATTCATATGGCCACTGACATTTAATTCAATTTTTTTTGCTTGGTGTCTCTGGTACCTGTGTCGAAGAACCATTTCTCATTTGGATTTCTTATTTTTCTTATATTTATTTCCATTATTTTAACAAATTCTTGTATCATATCTTGCTGGAGAATTCAAAATATTTGTTTTTTTATAACTATTTTTATTTTTCTGATTCATTCCTTCGTTCTTTGGAGAATTCAGAACATTCATATGGCCACTGACATTTAATTCAATTATTTTTTGCTTGGTGTCTCTGGTACCTGTGTCGAAGAACCATTTCTCATTTGGATTTCTTATTTTTCTTAAATTTATTTTTAATATTTAAGCAAATTTTTGTATGTTTTCTTTCTGGGGAATTTTGAATATTCGTTTTTATTTTTTGATTTTTGAATCGGATTCGCTCATTTTAATTTATTTTTATTTTTCTGATGGTTTTTTTGGTTGCAACAGCTATCTCGAATAATTTTTGACTTCAATTTCTTAGATATCAAATTAAATTTATTTTTATATATAATTGTATTTGTTCGATTTGGCGACGTCTCTCGTTGTGCGTCAAAAATCAATTCTGAATTTAGGTTTTTTATTCGTTTTCCTCATTTTTTAAAATTTGTGTTTTCCTTTTTGCTATGGAGAATTCAGAAGATTCGAGTCTTTTTTTTCCCCCCCAAACTCGCCCCTGCCTCGCGCAAAAAATTTCATATACATATTTTACCGGGATTTTACCTAAAGATGTTTTTTATTTGGTAAAAAATAAATTCGTGTGTTCTGAATTCTTTTTAGAAAAAATGTATGCAAGAATGTTAAAAAATTATGAAAATAAATGTACGAAATAATTAAGAAACCAAGATGCAGAATGGATTTCCGACGCAGGTACCAAAAACCCAACTAATCTGTAATATCAACTTAAATATACTTAAATTAAAATATGCTCGTTCAAAATAATAAAAAAGTTACTTTTTTTCTGTATGAATAAAAATACTATTTTTTTAATGAAAATTGTATTAAAATTTGGCGCTGTCTTCAATATTGAGCCTAAATTTTTAATCAAAATTAAGTTTTTATTTTGTATATAGGGAAGTCTTTTTTTATTTTGTCTACTGGGATAGCTGACTGTTTCAGCTTTACCTAGTACTGCTACTCAACAATAGATGGAGCCACAACAATCTCGTTATGGTTACAATTTCACCCGTTTCCAGGCAATTTGGCGTTTCTGCTGGTTGGTGTCTTGGCTATATGGATGATGCTGTCAGATTTTAAAACCCCCATTGAATTTTATTTTTTGCCGTTGCCACAAATTCTGACTCACGTGAAACATTTTTTATTCCTTTTTGTTGCGTGTAACCCGTTTACCTGAATCTGGAAAGTCTTTATTTACGACTGTTGTAAATTTTGTCAGCTTTCTCTAAAATTATTCTGTTGAAAATTTCTTTCTGGCAACGCCGATTTTAGTATTGGAAAGCAATTTTACAATACATCTGCAAATTTTGAAAAATGCCCGCGCTGTGTCCTGTAACCATTTTAGTTTTAAAATCAAACTGCGTTTGTTGAATGGAAACAGTCGCTTGGTTTTTGGTTTTTTATTATAGAAGGCTATGTTTTACAATGTAAAAGTCTGAAGAATTTGAATAATTTTTTGGATTCCTTATATATTTGGAGATGTTTTGCAAGCATCACGAAAGCTGCGTGGCACAAATTACATTAAAAATGCAAACATTAATAAATTCATGACATGTCGCCGTTTCTCTGGGACGCCCCTTCTGTGCTGCCGCTCCCCTTGCTCAATGCTCCTGTCTTTGTTTCTGCTTGTTACATGGCATTCCTCTTGGCAAACAAAATGGCGGATGGCAGGAGACGGCAAATGGAAGTTGTTGGAGCATCCCCCACCCCCAACTCTACACTCCACCCCTACCATTCCCCTAAAACGACTTGAGTTAATTATTCATGCAATGTCGCTGGCAATGGGAGGAAAAGAGATGGGGCCAGCCAGAGTTGGAACGACCCTTTTTAATATTTATGAACACAACCGATTCTCTAATTATAATTAGGAATTGAAAAGTTAGCACAAAGCATGGCAACAGCATCAGCAACAACAGCAACAACCAACGGCAACAAGGACAACAAAGCGAGAGGCACGCAACAAAAGTTTGTGTGCACTGAATCATAATTAAAGGGGGGAGCCATCCCCGCCTCTGGGTCTGCCGCCATGGGGGTTGTTCGATGGGCCACAGAAGGGGGTGAGCACTGGAAAAATGGCGCACCCAATGGCATTTTAATGGTGGCACTCGAGCTCTGCTTAAAGATACATACCTTTCGAGTGCCACAGTATCTTTAACCGGCCATGTATCTGTATCTGTCGGGGCCGGAATTTGAGCTTAGGTTAGATATTCCGGGCATGCAACTGCCACTGAGGCGTGACCCAGCCGAGATTTCCACATTTTCAGACTCTCTGCGCCGGATCCACTCACGTCCTCCAAGTCGCCGGAGCGTGTCCTACGCACAAAATATTGACACGATTTAATTTCTTGTTTGTTTGTTGTGCCTGCAACCCATCCCCGGCCCAGCCCATCCCGGCGATTTGAATATCCCTAATCCCTGCCGGATCCCAGAAGGAATAGCTTCCTGCTTCCTAATTACCCAACAACTCACAAGCCTAATGAAGCAACTCGCGGCCCAATTTGCTCCATGTCACGCTTCAATTTGATCCAAAAATTGAAAAAATCACCGAGAAAATTCAAATTTTTCCCTGTGTCTATTTGTGGCAAGGCGATCGTATTTCAAATGAAACAATTGAGCGGAGACGAGTGCTCTGGCAGGGCGTGAAATTGCAGTCAATTATCGGGTAGGGGGATACTTTCATACTCTCGGATTCACGAAGACAAAAAACGGTCATTTGTTGTACTAGTTTATAAGGGAAAAGTGTAAGAGAAATATTGAAACATGGTTTTAGGATATAATCCTGTCTTAAGTAAGTAAGTTAATGCAATAATTATGGAGATTGATTTGGAGATATATGTTAGTATTGATGTCATAGAAAAGATACAAAAAGTATGCGAATCGTGAGGGATTTGTCGTCATTACAATGTATCTCGAAGATGATTTTATACAATATCGTTGTGTCATCTTGCGGCGGAACCTGCCATCTCCGGCAATCCACTCCACTTGATCAGCATCTTCTCCGGCGGAACTCGGGCACGGAGCAGAGGGTGGACGGATTACGCGAGGGCGCTTCTATTATTAGCGGACATCGGAGCAAACGAACCCATAAGTCAAATCGAACGGCGTCGCACCCAAAGTGTATCCCCCAGCATCCATCTCTGTTACTCGCCCCCTCTCTGTCGCTCCGGCTGTCTCCGTCTTTGTCCGCTCTGTTTTTTAGGGCTTAAGTGGGCTTAGCCATCTCGACAAATGTGCAGCGCGTCGCATTCGAGTTCCGTGGCCCGTGCTGGAACTGTTTTATGTTTTTAGTTGCAACTGCCGCATGCTGCAAGCGGCATGCAACATGCAACGTGGGCTTAAGTAGGCTTAACTCGCTGCTGCATTTTATTTTTGGCTGGCATTCGGCATTCACCGGCATTTTAATTCCAATGCGCTGAGCACTTTTTCTCCCACTGCATCCAGTTCATAATTCCCGGCATTGGCTGCAGTTGATTTTCCCTTAATTTCGTCTCAAGTTCAGCGTGGCTTTTCCACGCTTTTCCGGCTGCCACTCTCCCTTTCGTTCATTCGCGCCATTAAGTTAATGCCTCTGCCTCGAATGTCCTTGCCACGACATCTTATTCTCCCCTTCCGCCCCGGTTCTTGGTCCGTCTTGCTGAAATTAAAGTGTTTCTCCGAGGCATTTACATACAGCATTTAGCAAACATATGGCTGCGAGTAACTTCATTTATTTCGAGCCAGCCATCCCCCATTGCAAAACATTGGAAACCGGCCCGCGCGCAATATCCATAAAATGCGAAGATAACCATAAGTCCTGTTTAAGTCGCATGTTTTGCGGGGAATGCTGCCGCAGCGGGTGCACTTGCAAAAAAGGGGGGCAGTAAAGTTGAAGATTTCAAAACCATTTCTTTGCTAAGAATAATTTTAAGTTTAGAAAATTAATTAAAATTTTATGAATTCAAAGAGCTCATTCAATGGCTTTAAACATTTATGATGATTTATTGATTTATAATTTATTTACAGTGTACGTATGTGACTAGGGTGTTTGAAAGTCCATCCCGCTCCAGGACTCTCCTTCTCCACCCCTGACTGCGTCGGTTCATCTACATAGCAATAAAATAAAAGGCGCTGGGGCTGCTCCTCCTGCCCGTGGCTGTTGCCAAAGCATTAACCTAATTTTATATACATTTAATTTTATTTTATTTAATTTTAACGCACATACCCACACATAAATAGAATCCAAGTAGATGGAGGACATTTTCCCTGGGGTAGTAGAAGAATTTGTATACGGAAATTGGTTCTCTATTTGCCACTTTGGTGTGGATCAGAGGACAAACTTGATTATCCTGCGACCAGTGTCAAGTGCATTCGCGGACAATCGTGGATTTCTGCACGATTTGCCGGATTTCTGCAGTCCGGGAAGGGCCACAGCTAGTCCCACACCCATTTTCCGATCCCCTCGACAATTTGTGCGACGCCCGTGCGCATATTTCATAACTTTTCGCATAAGCTGCCCCAAGATAAATGTGCACGGAATCTACACACACCCACAAATCGAAAGCTGCATGGCAACAGCGACCAAAAAAAAAACATAACAGTCAAAACAAAAAACAAGCAAAGCCACAAACAAAATACAAAAAAGGAAAATATGAAAAGGGGAAGCCTTGGAAAAGTGTAGCCAATTTAGAAGCGATTTTTGAATAACTCGACTTCGTGCGCCGTTTAGACTTTCTGAACAAGATTTATTCAGCAAATGTGTTAACTTGTACATCATTTGATGGAGTTACAGGCCTTCCAGGCCCACTCCCTGATCCTGCGGTCCGCCAGCATGCAGGCAAAAGTTTTTTGGCCAAGCTTTTTTATTTATGGCAATTGGATTTGTGAGTTATGTTTTTTATACTCATATTTGCCGAGGCCGGGAGGATCCTTCGAAAAGTTTTCTCGGGGCGTTTGCACTCGGAAAATCTAATTTAAATGGAGTCTGCTCCCGGAGGATATCCCAGTTTAACTGCTGCGCATTATGTCTGCTTTGGTCAGTTTTATTGTTTTCTTGGGTCCGGCTTTGTGATGAATTTGCATCTAAATCGAATGCTCGGTTCCATTAAAAGGAGTAAGAGAATTTTTTCAGGGCGTGCGGTCGCATTGCATTAGCATAATCAGCCGAAGCCGGACCCAGAGGATCAGCCATGGCTTAGATCTGTATGCATATCCTTGTCCCTTCAATTTAATTTTAAATATTTTTACGCATTTCTTTGTGTTCCAAATGGTGCAGCTTAAGGAAAGTGTCTCCCCGTTTGTGAATTTCGAATGAAATAAAACAACTGGCCACCACCCAGAAGCGCCAGTAGGTGCAGTGGCTCCTTGGCTTGACCGATTACATGGGTGGCCCCTAGCCGGGCCTTCCAATTTTCCCATTCACCCAGCTGTGTGAGCCTGCAATCTACGAGTAACTTTTACATTTAAATTTTCATTAAGTATTCTGCATACGCATAAATAAACTTGAACGTGCTCGAAAGCACAGTTGAATGCAACGCACACACAGATACAAGCGGTTGCACATGTATGTGTCCTTTTGTATAGGTGGCTGTGTGTATGGGTGAGAGTGTGTATGGTCCAAACTGACACAGCAATCCCTTTGTTGTCCTGGTTCTGTTGAACAAAAAGGACATGGAAGGCGGAGAGGCGGCTTTGGCTCGCTCATGCAGATTTTTGGTGGCCCAAACAAAAACATGAAAAGTTTGCAAAAATAAATTTATATTATGTTCATAAATTCATAGAGCCGTTGGCACAGCCAGAGCCTGCAAAGGACTTTGCTGGCCCATTACATACACATATACATATACACGACACATATACATATACATATAGACTGGCAGGCTATGTCCTGGCCGTTTTTGATATGCAAATTTCAACAGTTGCCTCTTCCGGCTGCGTCAACACCGAAAATAACAGCCAATCAACTGTAGCAGGACATGGCCAGAATGCTCCAGAGAGGGCAGCGAGAGGGGAGCGTGGTGGTGGGGCGCTAGAGGGGCGGACAGGATGTAGGCCTGGTCATGGCGTAACTCGCAGCAATCCTTTCAACATGTTGGCCAGGCTCTCTCTGCTCGTCCCTGCTGGAGGCCATTAAAATCATCACACACCTTGGACAAAGGGTTCCTGGGTCCACCGACAGAGGGAAGGCGGTGGCAGTGCGCGGTGAAGTGGGCGGGGCAGGCGGTAACAGGACTGTGGCGTGTTTGCAACGTCCACACAAGGATAAACTGAAAATGAAGGGAACAGATCGAATTCAAAATGCCTTAATAAGACATTATCATTTTAAAACTTTGAAGGTTCTAATCTAAAAAAATATTTTTTATATTACAAAACTAATTTAAATTAAAGTTAGGCTTAGAAGTTGGATTTTTTGGTTTATAAACCATCCTGAGTAGTAAAATAGGCCCTACTTATTCATGATACTTTTAGGGTTGCTTAGAATACCCATAGTTGATGTATCCTTTGGCCAGAAAGTGTGCTGAATGACAACAGCAAGGATGCCATCGATGGTCCTGTTTCACTCCGCCACCCATCTCCACCCCTCTCTGTAGTGGCGACAATGTTGCTTCAAAAATATTGCCACCGCAGCACATTTCATGTTTGTTGTAGCCTGGGGCTCCTTTCCGCTGCTACTGCTGCTGCTCCTGCGGCTGCTGCTGCTGCTGCTGCTGCGTGCATTTATAAATTATGCTGAACATGTAAAGTGCCATTTTGAATATGAAATTTGATGCTTTTTTAAGCCCACCAGCCTGACCAGCAAACGGTGGAAAAAGGACCAAGAGGAGCTGAGCCCACTGCATGCTGGAGAAGTAGAATGGGATCCTTTGTTGACTCGGGCATATTTTATGAGGAAGCCAGGAAAATGTTTTCTCATATTTTAATTACTTGCAGAATGCAGTGGACATTTTTTTCCATTTCGCCGTATCTAATTTAGCGGCATCTCCATCAGAAGGGGAGTCAACCCATTTGTACTCATTTGGGGGGCAAATTATTACGGTCGGGGGTCAACTGCAGCTAATGGTGAGTCATGGCTGCAATTGCTCCTAAGCCAAATTGCATTTTGGCCTACTCGCTCCAGATTTAAGGCCCCAAAGCGGAGCGAAGGGAGAGCGACAAAAAAAAATAGCGAAAAGGTCAGAAAATCAATCGGCTCGGCCCGGCCCGGCCAAAGCAACTAATTCATTTAAATCTAGCAAAATCTGAGAAAATCCCTGGCAACGACCTTCGGGATTTTAAGAGATTTTACGAATGTCAACCGAACGCTTCAGGCGCCAAAAGCGAAAGCATCTCCGCCGCCGGAGATGGGAGTGGGCAGCCGGATAGCTAGATAGCCGGACACGAATGCGGATAGACACACGGACGGACTTGCCCCCTCCCAGCCATGCCCCAAAAAGTCCGGGCCTGTTAAGCTAAGCAAGCAAATCACCCGGCCCGGCCGTCGCTGGCAACCCGTATGAGCTTTTGGCTAAAATAGTTGGCAACACCACATTAAACAACCATGTCATCCTGGCGGAACGAAAGAGACGGACTCAAGCCAGTGGAGGGGGACGGGGACGGGGACAGTGGCTGCTGCTATGCGTGCGTGAGAAAATGAGGCAACAGCAAAAGTCGCAGAACTTTAGCAATTTGAAGCTAATATGTTGACAATCTAGCCAGGATGGGCGACGGGGCGGGCAGAGGGATGCGGAAAAGGACGAGGAGCCATCCTCCCACCAGTGGCGCCATCTACGGTTATGCGTATTTAAGTCACTGCCAAAGCCGCGAGGAGAGGAGGAGGAGTTGGTGGAGACAAGGAGCCAGTGATGAGATCTTTTCAGTCAGGATTCCTAAAAACTATCCACTAATAATATTTATTTTTGAAGCTAAGTTCCTATTCTATATAGTAATCTATAGTAAGACTATATAGTTAGCAGATTTATACATTCTAAAAAAATATATAAACAATTTGGGTCCAACACTGGCTTGCAATATATTATTGACAAATTTCTGGGTCTGAGTACGAGATGTTGGTGTTTCTTATGAGCATACGGGTGGCACACAGCTCCCACGGGGAGTTCTTAAGGAGGGTCAGAGTAGGAAGCGGTGAGGGGTTCTGTTCTGGCCAACAGAGGAATCGTAAAAAGTGGATTTTACTGCTTAACTCGGGGCACATCAAATGAAACAAATGGAAAACGCACATATCCACGCGGGATCCAGGACTCTGGAGTCACGAGCTGAAATCAAGATGAAAGTCGGGACAGGGAAGCACGAGCTTTCCATATAAAATCTGCTTTTATTTTTCTGCTCTTTTTTGTTGCATAAATAAAATAAAATGCAATATTTTCCGCTGCATTTCAGCCGAATGCGCTGTGGCAGCTGCAGTCGGCACAAATCCCTTGCACAAAAGTCAGCAATCAAAACAGATTAAAATATGATTTGACAGCTTCGAAAACAAATATAAATGCACGGATGCGAATGCCCATATAGATATTCATATCGCATTCGTGTTCGACTGGCGGAATTTTCAATTCACTTGCAAGTTTCATCGCATCGATTCAGTTCAGTTTGGCATATTTCGATATTGTTTCCATATTTAACTAGAGCCCCCGTCAGTGCTTCAGGATATATGCAGGATATCTTTCTCCGGCGTAAGCCGCCGATTGTTCGATTGTTGCGTGTATGGCATTTTTATCAAAGCGCAGCCACGGGAATGCCTATTAAAAATTTAAATCAATTTTCAATATGGATTTCATACATCCGAAGGGCATATCTTTCGCCTGACACTTTTGTTTTATTATTACAATACAATTCCCCCGGCGAATCCATTAAGTTCATATCGTATTTCTGAACTGTCAGAGTGCTATCTTGAAAATGGATGACGATATTCGCGGCTTTGCCCGCTTTATGTTTTATGCTGTTCACCTGCGCGAAAAGCCACTTGATTGCGATTGCCAATTCCGCTGCCCAGCGCCCAGCGCCCAGCGCCCAGCACCCACCAATCGCCAAAACGCCACCCGCCCTCCTTCTGTTGCAATTAACAGTTAATAAGAGCCGCGACTAAGCGGCTAACTGACCCCAAGCAGATTTGCTGCAATTAGCCAGGCCGCAGGCTCTCGTTTGCAGGCTCCCAGTGCCTAAGTGCGTAAATCGCCAAAGCCCGAAATGCTCGGCCATAATTAAATTATCATTAACGATGTGGGCTTAGCAGAGTCACAGAACTACCAGCGTAACAGGAGCGTGGACACTCAGGGTGTAGCTTTTTATATTGGAACTGCTTTCTAAAGTTTTCCATTTCAAAACCGAATATTTAAACTCTTGTTTATTGCTAAATATTTTATTTCTATTGTACATATATTGGATATTTCAGACATAATCTTCTAAAAACCTAGTTTTAATACTAATAACTTTCTACGGTCTTATTTGGTTCCATTGAAAATGGATTTTCATTTGACTTCTTCGGTTAAAATTAGAGTCCCATAACCAAAATTCCATATCGCATTTTAATATTAGTTTGATAGTCAAAATCCAGCTTACTATCGACGCTCTCTCTGAAAAGCTACCCCGCTATCCCTCAAATCACAGATTTGGGCATTTCGCCGCTAACAAATTGGATATGGGAAAATGTGAAAGCCAAAACCAAAATACTGCTAAATGGGTTCCGAATGTAATTATATTTGCACTCGACGCGAACACAACTGTACCTGGTTTCCTCCAGTGAAAATCCATGCAAAACGCCAAGAGGGGCATGAGAAGGAGGGTGTTGGAGTGTGCTTAAATTCTCATTAGACGCATTAGTGGCGCTGACCAGCTGCCTGTGGAAGCCCCAATGCCACGACTCCCCCGCTGCACCTGACCATGCCCGAAATTCAATAATAATAATTGATTGCTTATTACAAACACAGCGGCATTGCAATGCATATGTGTCTCAAATTTATGGGGCGAAGTGGGAGGTATTTGCTAATATTTACGCATTAGTTATTTGCCCATTTCGGCAACGGGGGGTGAGCCATATGAGGGGGGCTGGCTCATCTGCATTCGCAAGTCCCACCCATAAGCCACCCTGTAAATGCCAAATAACCAATGCACCTGGCCCGGCCAAAAGAGACGAAAACCGTCATTAAAATTTAATGTTTTCATTTCGGTTTTGTGCACGCAACAATTTTAATTATTAACTTTATAATTATGCAAAATCACGAATTACATTAGAATCACTTTATTATGCCGATTTGGTTTACGGTCTCTTTGAAATCGTTCGAGTGAATTTCGAATTCGTTTCCTTGCTTTAGCTGATGTGGCATATTCAATCAAGAAGGGATCTAGCTTCCACTTCGGACTTTGAAAGTGTGGCAGAATTGGTAAAGCCCTTTAATAAACAAGTTCAATTAAGAACAATTTAATGAAGAATTGTCGACTATGAAAGAAATAATACCATATTTGGAAATATTTTTTTACTAGCTCTTATGTTTCTTTAGCTGTGGTCTATTTTAGAAGGAATGTGAAAAGAACGATAAGGAAATTAAGAACAACTTCCACTCCGACATCGGCCCGAGAATCGAACTACGCAAACAATAAAAGGTTTGCATATGTTTTTATAATATTAATGGTCTCCTGATATTTCTAATCTTAACATTCTCCCTAAGGAATTACTTTTCAGAGAAACTCCGTATTGCGATAATGAAAACCTATAAAGTCTGGCCGCACGATTTGGATCGGTTTAGTTTGCTAACTGCCGGGTAGTGGCCGATTTCGCAACTATTTTTCCGAAACATGTACACCACGGGACCCTTCAGCTGGGTGGAACAAATGCCCCAGAACTACATGGTGATCGTGTGTTCCGTAATAATATCCTTCGTCTGGTTAGGATCCATCAGCTTCATGGCTAGTCGTGTCCAGAATGCCGTCAACATCCTCCAGCGCCAGTTGGATGAACTTTGGCTCCTCCAGGCAAGGCCCACTGTTTGGCCCCACGCACCCTTCATCCCGAATTCGCAAGGAGACAATCCGCCGGAATATATACCCCCAGTGGACCCCGAGGAACGCGAGATCTTGGAGCGCGAGGACAATGAGAGGGTTCGAAAGGCAAAGGCTTTTTTGGAGGCCAAGTCAAAAGTACAAACCTAAGAAGACATATAAAATAAGTTAATTATTAGTTATACATACCATACAAGTCATTTGTAATAACTAAACATTTTGAGAATTATTGTATCAATTTGGCCTTAAATATTAACTATAAACAATTCGTTTTTTGAGCTTGAAATTAAATAAGAACTATTAAGATTGAGCTAACTTATCATAGTTTATTTCCTAAGTACCATTAAAGCATGTGAAAAAATTATTAAAAGAACTTAAACTGAATATTATTTTTATTTTTTTTTAACTTAGGGCATAGGTTTTTTTATTTAGTTTAATAATTTATAATTTACAACCAATATATGCGCCTTTTTATACACAATTTACTATTTTGTAAGCTTAAAAATTTTCATTTCAAAAAATCGTACAAAACCTACTATTATATTAAAAAATCTAAGGAATTTTAATCAATAATGTTCTAAAAACTTATATACCATTACTTTAGTATACCTTTATATTTAAAACCAAGTAAACCAAGACCTATACATAAACGTTAGTGAATTGTTTCAAAATTCTATGGAGTTTGGAGATACTTTGCAAAGCCTGGGGTGAAAAGTCGTGAAAAATGGTTGTTGATCTCCTGACCGTGGCTTGTCTTCTCAGCCAACTGCTTGGCCTGGTCGTCGAAGGGACTGTGGAGGACTGGGAGCCGGAGCAGGTTGTCAACTGTTCCAATCCCATGACTGTACTAACATCCTGCGGCAGATTCAGTCCCAATGGCTGCTGTGCCAAGGGCTGTGTGCGGAATCACCGGGGCAGGTGTGTCCAGGAGCAGTGCATGGATTCGTGGAGCAGCTGGCTGAAGCGACCGGTGACCATGTCTTGCTACTTCCACTGGTTTCTGCTGATCTTCGCCGGGATCATTACCGCTCTAATGCTGGCTCTGGTGGCGTGCAATGTGGCCTACGAGGTGAAGCGCTTCATGCACCGCAGGAGTATGGACCAGTTCAGACGCTTCAGGGACTTGAGTGGCGTCTCCGTTGGATCCACTCAGTGTTAGGACACGTGTGCGAACCAGGATTTTAGACGGGACGGATGGAGTGGCTGGGGCAGTGGGTGTAGGGAAGTGCCTGAGGGATTTACCATAATCTGCAATACATTAGCGGCAGCTTTGCTCTGGCTTCCAATTCAATTCTTTGGGTATCTCGGGGCAAAGCCATGTAAATAACGATTCGCCACCTCGGAAATCCTATTAGTAGTTAAAACCTGATTAGGAAATACTTGCCTCTGGCCCGGGGTTTTGCTTTCGGGCCCGTCCGTTGAAAGCAAATAATAATAAATGGCTCACATGTGAAATGCTTTCTGGTTGCCCTCAAGGGTGACAACTCCAGTCGAAGGTGGAGCTCGAATTCAGATTCCGGCGATGTCGAGTCGAGTCAAAGGTGCAATAACCCAACCGAACAGGTCACATAAAACTAAATGGCTGCGGGTTCTTGTTGGCAGCTCCCCCTGTTCCCAAAACACTCTTCTCCTTCGCATTCAATAGCTATTGCGGTGGAGATAGCACCATATAAGAGCACAGTTCGGGGCAAAAATGTAGATTCAAAAATTGGGGAAACAAATAGTACTTGAATCTTAATAACAAAAATGGCTTATCTTTTTTTTGATAAAATAATTTTAATAATAGTTTACCCCTTACCCTATATCTGAAACTTATTCTTATGACTGGCACTGTACACTTTATATGTGGATATATATAAAAATACATATATATTTTTTTTTAGTATAGCAAAAAGTCAGTCAGGCATGCAGCCGAAGCTAAACGCGCTGCCAACCGCGCAGAAAATGAAATGGAAAATATTGCTGGAGCTAGAAAAGGGAAAATAAAAGAAAATAAACGACCAAAAAAAAGGAAAAGCTTGCGAAAAGGTTGTACCATCCCCCCATCCTGCCGGCGACCCCCTACCAAACATATGTGCGTGTGTGCTTGTGTGTGTGTGTGTGTTTTGGGTCCTGGGTAGCAGATTTAGAGGTTACTTATGTGTGATTTAGTACAGCATGCGCGAATATGGCGGCGATAATTCTTTAAAAATTGGAAATTGTTTTCCAATCGATTTCGCATTTAGCCAAAAAGCACTCAATGGCAAAAGGTTGGAGGAAAAGAGAAAGCCATGGCAAACTAGAAGGGGCGGAGAACGGCACGGACGAGTGTCTTTTATAAACTTGTGTAGTAGTTGCTGGCTCACACAGACAGATACGCAGACACCCACACGAACGTGTATTTATATTTTATAAAAATGTATGAAAAATACAATATTTCGTTATTTTTCACCTGGCTGCAGCTTTGAAAAGGATTTGGCAGCTGAAATCATGGATTTAGATTTGGCTTTCCGTGTAGTTTGTTTATTTCCCTGGCTTGTCAAGTGAAAAGCGTTTTTGTGAATTTCTGGGAGGGCAGAAAAGGGCGAAATGAAAGAGTATTCTGGCTAAAAATAAAAGCCAATTAGATTTGATCACTTGTGGATTCCGACAATCGAAGGGGTTTCTTGGTAAATTGATTTTTCAAGTGGTTCTGTGGATGGAAAATATTATTGGATGACTAATATTGCTATCAAAATTATTTTCTGTGTAGTTCTGAATCAGGACTGACTCTTTAACCACATCAACCGCCCATTCCCATTCATCCAAGTTTATATAAAAGCGATTCTCATTTCTTTATGTTCGTAAGCAGCCAAAACATTTGCTCTCATTGTGTGAATCCTGTACAAAGGACTAGAATGGGCACAAAAGGTTAGATACACACCAACACTCACAAACACACATTGCAGGGGGCGTGTATCGACATCTTCTTTTTTTTTTTTTTTGTTCCTTCCCTTCAGGGTGGACCCAAAAAGCACATCCTGGGAGGGCAAGGTGGGATGGGAGATTCGTGACATATTTTATTTGCACAATGACAATACGAGTTACTCGACAGATGAGAGGGCGAGGGGGATTTAATGGGGGTGAGGAGCACCCGCAACCCGCCATTACACAAACACACCCTCATCCTTTTCCTCCTCCTTTTTCCAGGACCTTTTCTTTTCAGCTTGGGGTGGGGAAGGCAGGGGCGAAGTACACGCAGCAGAGCACAAAGTAGTAAAATAAGTGCATAGGATAATGCGAATTGAAATGACAAAACCCGGAATAATCATTGGCTCCACACTCTTAAAAGAAACAACCCGCGAAGGCAAAAGATCTGGTGGAGGGCTCTCCCAAATGGGGTTTCCAGATAAAGGGAAAATCTTACACGTTTTGCCGCTGGCTTTTTCTTCAATGTCTATAGTTCTTAAGCATTTACGCGTTCCATAGGAATTTAGTGTCAAAGATAAAACAGGATAATATATGTATTAGATAGAAAGTGAAAATATAAATGCAATCCCAAGAAAGTATATTCAATAGGCTGTTGTCTAGACTGATTACTAACATACTAACATCATAACATTTTAACAATAATATAAGATAACTAAAGAGAATCTATTTCACATATCTATTTAGTCTGAAAGTTTTCTTAACAGAATAGTATAAAAAAGGTTTAAAACTTACCTCAAATACTAAATATTTATGTCTTTAATACAGCTCATTGCTTTTCTATATTTTATATTTATAGCCCATAAATTATTACCCTTTTGTTAACCTCAGAAAGTTATTGTTTAGATGTATAGGCACCCAGCCATTAGACAGCCCATCAAAGGACCCCCTGCCCCCTTGCTTGTCGTCCTTGTTGGGCTTATTTATGCCTTTCAAGTAAATTAAAATTTACTCATTTTGTTGCCAAGTCCAAGGATTGCCACTGCCTGGCATGAAATCGCGCGCATGACAATATTGTCAATTTTATTTGCCGCCATTTTTATTGCAATCGCGCTGCGCTGTCCCCTTCTGGTTGAATCTATCCTATAATTTTCAGCTCCTTGGGCACCGTCTCTATTCCTTCTATTCCCGGGCCTTGGCTCGTAAAATATTTTTATGTATTTTTTATTTACCCGGAGCTGCCATGCATGACCCCAATATAAAGGGGAGGTCGAGGGGCCTGGGTTCAGGTTCGGGTGGCGGATCGGGGGCCAATGCAATTGGTAGAACTCCTCCAAGACCCGCTCCCGCTCCCCTTCCGCTGATCCCCTTCCGTTTCCTGCTGGCCTGCTTTTAATGTGCGCCATTTTATTTGCCACAAAACCAACACACGGCACCATTAAAAAGCCATAAGCGTTGAGCCTTCAGCTTCTTCTCCCCTGGACTTGCGCTTAGACGTTATTAGAATTCCTCCTGACCAATTCCAAGCCCCCATCAGCTGGCCATAAACTGTGCTGCAGCAGGCCAACATTTTGATTACAATTTTTATGATTTTTAGGTCAAAATTTGGCATCATAAAATGGCCAACAAGTAAATTTGAAATAAATAAAGGCCAGTCAAATATGAGATGTGTTTTATGGGCGGCCTTTTGGCCCAAGCTTTTGTTTCTGTTTTTGTTTGTGTTTGTGTTGGGCCATAAATGGGCGAGAAGTAGCTGGGACAGCCAGTGGTATTATCTCTGTTTCTGTTCATTGGGAAATCCAAAGTAAAGGTGGCAATTATTCAGAGTTTCCGAGTTAATATTTCATTCTCTTAAAGCTGCTGCAGTAAAATCAGTTCATCATGAATTGAATATTCAACCTGAAGCTCATTAAGCTGCAAACCCTTTGGCTAAGCAGGTGTCATAGATCTCCAGTGGAGCAAAAAAAAAAAGAACACTTGACATATGACTAAGTGAAAGTCAGCCTGAAGCTGGGCGGTGGGTGGTGGGCGGAGAATCCGTACCCAAAGTGTGCCTGGCAGATAAGAGCGTCGAAGATTTATTGCCAACGCAATGAGTTAAGAAAGACAAGTACCTAAGGGAAAAATACAGCATCCAAGACTACAGATGATGATGACGATGATTACGATGACGGGTTTGTATGTAACAAAAGCAAAGAAGCGGACCCACAATAATAATGATGGAGCTGCCGCATACTGACAAAGTAAATGATGGGGAATCAGCCAAGGCGGTGGGGGGAAGTAGAAACAAGTTGCTCGACTGGTTCTTTGATTATATATATGTATGTATCAACAGTGGTAAGGGTCTGCTGGAGTGGTTAGAAGAGGGCTACGGGGAAGTTAACCAAGTAATGGCTGACAGCATGCGTCGTGTCTTAAGACAGTTTCAAGATGGCGCTTCCTTTCTGCGCGAGCAATCCCAGAAGTTACTAAGAAAGCGTCTCCAAGAGCCGTAAGAATTCTACACTTGAGAAATTTTTCACATTTTTTTTAAATACACATATTTTGATATTAGATTCACTTCAAGATTTCCTATTTTTATGCCAATCCAGATGAATGTGTGAGGTTCCTTCTAATGAAAGTGCATCTTCAGTTTGGTAAAATCTGAAGTCTTTTAAATATTCTAAAACTCAAATGAAACTTATTGAGTTTTACTGCAAATATTGTATTATATTTCGTGACTCACGAAGCTATCTCAAACTGACACTCCCCTTTCGCTCCTCCACGGATACACATCTATATAGGAAGTTGATTTTAATTGCGGCTCATCCATTATGCGGCCTGTGCTGGCTGGTTGACGGCCTGAGCTTGATTAACAATAATTAGGCTCGGCATTAATTACGCCGAAAAGTTAATTACGCGAGTGTGCAGATACGGTTGCCGAATGCAGATACAGATACAAGCTCTCGATTCCATCAGTGTGCACTGTCGAAAATACGGGTGGAGTTCATCCCAGAATGGGGTTATGGTTAAGGCAATAATAGAGTTCCTAAAACAGCTGGAGCCAACTTATTAACCCTTTGACTGCCGAGCAGATCGGCGGGGGCGGCAATAAAATCAATCTTATTAAAACATTAACAGCGGGCAAAGGCGAATAAAATAAATCAAATGGTCGCCGGGTCACAGTTAACCGCCCCACCCCCCACCATCCCCCTAATGGATGCTTAACACAGCGGGAAATCCCAGTTCCCCCGCCCGCCTCTGCAGCCCGACAGCCACTTTATTAGCCGCCTTCAATCAAGGCGGGCAGCATATGAAATTCAAATTTGATGCCCGAACGGAGCTGAAAACCAACCCCTCGTACCTCAAACTTTTCGCCACCGAGGATGTCCTTTTATTATTATTTTTATTGTGCGGTGATTTTCCGGGGGGGGGGGGTTGTCACTTGGCGGTCTGCGGGGTGCATATAAATGCGACATAATTTCCCTGTAATGAATAAATTGATGGATGGATATTTTTGCACCAGGTCCACCTTGGAATTAAACACTTGCCCGCCACCACCCATTGGGGGGGTAGAAAAGTTTCAATGGAAAGTTCTCCTTGTTCTCCTTACATTAAGTTCTGTGTTCTGTCTCTTCCTCCCCCAAAAAAAACACAAACGATTGGCATATCACCCCCCACCCACCGGTCCGCCCCCCTGGAGGCTGTAAATTACAATTTGATTTTTTAATTTTTCCAATTTCCCCACTGGGAAAAAAGCCATTCGTTATCCCAGCGGTTGACCGCAATTTGCCCTCGTAATTCATTCATTGACGTCAGTTTTGTTTTTTTTTTTCATAATTTTTATTGTTCTTTTGATTCAATTTCTATAACTAGTAATATTAAGTGTACAATTATTAAATAGTTTATATTTATAAGGGGCTCTTTAGTTGGGGATATACATGTACATATACAGACCGACAAGTACATATATGCCATATGCCATTGCGGGCGCGACTCCGGCGGATTTCAATACGACTAGACAACTCCTTAAAAACTGCTACTGCTTTGATATAGTTTTAGTTTTATTTTTATTTTTAGTTTTAGGCTTGACTTATCAGCTTTAGCTTGTTTACAATCTTGATACGTTTCTTGCATATATATTTATATTTATATATTTTTACGATATAAGATGGGGAACTGAAATCGGAACTAGGACAGTTGATTATACTCTTATGTTCTTTGGGCTGGCTATTTGGTTGATTAGTTAGGCTTCGGCTTCCTATAACTACATATTTGCTTTTATTTACAAAAACACTTAATTTCTGTTTTGGTTTCTCTCAGCTGGGGGATTTCGAACGTAATTAGCATTTAATCTCAACACAAATAAAACTGAATTTCAATACCTCGACTATCATTTCCTCCTCCTTTTTTTAGTTTAATAAATTTAATTATTGTTCTCAAAAAATTTGCTCTTTGGATTGGGGTTACTCCTACTCTCCTTTTCGAACTGTTATATTAATTTAATTTTTAATAGTAACATCTAAATTATTAATGAATGCTTAGGTCTAAGGGTTTCTGCCTTTAGTTTGATTTAAGTAGATCCTTCAATCGATGACGTCCTCGTCATCGTTGTCGTTGCTGTTGGCCAGGGGTGTGCCGTTTGCGTCCAGGGGGGACTTGTTGTTGCCCTCCAGACTGTTGTGGTTGCCCTCGTCCGGATTGCCGCCGCCGGACACGGCGGACACACCCAGGCCCAGATCAGAGTGGTCCAGCAGGAGGCTGCCACTGTTGCTGTTGTGCTGCAACATGTTGCCGCCGTGCTGCTGCATTCCGTTGTGCGACACCCCGGAATTCACCCCGGATCCCCCCGAGAAGTGCTGCAAATGGTGCTGGTGCTGGTTGAGCAGGGCACCCAGAGCGTTTTCTCAGACCACGTCCGTCACGCCCACGCCCGTGTACTGGCAGGCGGAGAGTCCGGCGGAGTTCGAGCGCGACACTGGCGAGGGGGCGGAGTAGGGACTGCCGAATCCGGCGGAGGCGTGCTGCTTGGCCTTCAGCCGAAGCGTGGCGATGCTCGAGGACATGCTGGAGGACATGCACGGCTCGGCCGCTGCCCGGTACATGTACGGATTGGCGGGGGTGGTGTACGGACAAGGGGCGCCCACCGCCCCTACATTCGTCGAGTTGGAGAGCGTCGACCCCATTGACCCCGGCAGCATCGAGGCGTTGTTCATGCTCACCGCCACTCCGCTGGCCCCCGTGTTGAAGCAGTTCACCGAGTTCTGATGGTGATTCCCGGCCACCATTGATCCGAGGGGATTGACCGGCCAGGGGAACGGCTTGGTGCCCAACGGCGAGGGCACCTTGGTCCAGTTGTTGTACGGATACGAGCTGTACAGTGAGTCGTCGGCGAACGGCTGCATGAACTGCGTTCCAAATCCGGACTTGAAGTCCGCCGCCGCTACCGCCGCGTTCATGGCGTTTCGCTCCCGTTTGCGCCACTTGGCCCGTCGGTTCTTGAACCACACCTGGAGGAGAGAAGAATTGAGAGGATTTCTAGTTAGTTTTGGTTCTCACCAAAAGTTATAAAGACTAATTTTAAAAATCAAGTACTCAGACTATTAATCATATTACCAAGAAAAGAATAAGCCATTCAAAACAGAAGAGACTAGACACGAAAGATTTCATTAGAACTCATTTGGATATGTACGTTTTAAGAGTAAATCACGTTTAAATTATCTTAAAATATTTATTTTGGGAATTCGAGTTAACCCACCGCGCATTCAACCTGCAGAGTCGGCCATTTTCTTTTATAATTTATTACTTGAAAATTTATGTATCTGGACGGGCAGGCGAGAGGCAAGCGAAAACTTCCCCAAAAAACGACTCCCCCAAATACGCATGTGCAGTAATTATAAATATACAAATATATACATAAATACTCCCAGTCGGGACCGCTGCTGCTGTTGCCTTTTTTAATGGAGAGCTTTATATAAATAAACTCGGCTTGCCACCACCAAAAAGTCCGGGAACGAAAGCGAGGCAAGGCCCGCGGGCCGAGGCGGGCGAAGAAGCTGCGAGGGCGTAAAAATAAATCAAAATTATTTGCACACAGAAAGTGCACAAAATAAAAAAAAAAGAAAGGCAAGCACCCAAAAAGAAGATAAAAACAAAATGGCAACTTTGTAATTTATGGCTGAAGTTTGCACAGATACAGATAGAGATGTCTTTGGGGGCAGCGGGTGAGGGCGAGGGTGAGGGGGCGTTAGGAGGCCCAGACAAAGATACTCAGATACAGATACAAATGACAAAGAGCTGCGCAGACGTTGGCAGCATTTTGATGAGTTTCTTGCTCTGGAGCTTTAAGGCCAACTTGAGATACATTCGCGCGGTAACTTTCTCACACAAATGCCGATACGGATACGGACACCATTCGTTGGGGCAATTAAAGCTTCAAATCGGAATTTCATGGAAACATTGACCTAACAATCGGCTTGTTGCCGCATTGCCACATTGTCCCTAAATCAACGCGCCGGTTTCCAGCCTGCGGGGTTGCAGATTTATGGCCAATGCAGCTTGGCACCCCCGTGCCACACATCCTTTTACTGCGCTTGTATATCCTGCCGATATCCTTCTGTGTGCTGTGGCCGTGACTAAAGTCGACACGCGCTGATCTATGCAAAAAATGTTTGTTTTCGCATGGGAAAGGCCAAATTGAGACATTCCGAGTCAACTAACAAGTGAGCAGCCGGAAAACTATGGCCGCGTGCCAGCAAAACAAATTTATTACGGCAATTGCCTTAATCTAATTAGCTGCGCCAGTTAATTGAAATTGTATGAGCCAGGACCAGTAGAGACGAACTGTGGAAACAGAAAGAAACTTTTCCCAGAACGTGAGAATGGAAAACCCTTAAATCAAAGCAGGAAGGCAATGTGTCAATTTGTCAAGGTACATCGTTCAGCCCCATCGTCCACATCATCATCATGGTCTTGGTAGCAACATCCTGGTAGGAATCGCATCATCAGGAGCTCAAGGATCTCCTACATCATCACGGATGCAAAACTAACGTCATCGATCTCGTCAGCTGTCATTTTCACGTATCATTTAGCAAGTTGGCAAAGTTGCAAAAAACGAAAGAACAAAAAAATCGGCAAATCGAAAAAATGGAAAATTCTGAGAAGGGGAAAAGAGGTTGGCCTGATGGCAAATTGATGTCCTGTTGATAGAAAAAAAACGGAGGAAACTGCGCAAAAGTGAAAAAGTGAAATATGAGAGAGTGGCGAAAAAAGCAGCGCAATTTTCCACTCAACGGCACAGGGTCCTGCAGAAAATCCTAATTGGTTTTGATGAAAGCATCAATGACACTCGACGTCTCCTGCAACGCTTCATCAGGTAAATTGTGGATTTTGAAGGATGAAACGAAAAAAACAACCTCCTCGAATATGAGTGGCCAAAAAGTGGCCATGTGGCAAAAGTTAGGGACTTTTTTGTCTATTCGGAGCTCTCATGATTGATGGCCGCAAATTGCAGCTAAATACGTTTTTTATTTGCTTGTGTGAAATGGGCCCGGGTTTTCATTTCCGGGGTTCTTCTCTCCCAGCTGATAGCCGGGTGAAATAGTCCAAGTGAAAATCGGTCGGTTAGGGTCAGATAACATCGATACGTGAACTACTCCACGCAGCGAATGTCTCCTTGTGTAAACTTTGCGACTGTTTGTATAGTCAGTATTAATTGGTGGTCTCACTTTCGACTACAGCTGGAAGATATAGGCCACATATGCCAACAAAATCGGTAAAAAACGTATAACTAAATAATTTTATTGACTTCAACACACATTAAATGACACAAAAAAATGTAACTAGCTTTCAAAGAAATCTTTTTTTAAGGACATCCCTTTTTCCCTCCACTTCCATTTTTATTTTAGAAATGAAACCACTCGAACTGCAGCCAATCCAACCAAACATATTGTGGCTCCTTTGTGGTCGCTTTCAATGGCTTTTTTATTCACTTTCAGCGATTGGCAAGTGCCGTTTCCCGTTTCCGGGCCATTGGCAACACCTGACCATAAACGGGGACAGGGCAAGCAAAAAATGAACTGGCAATGTAACCCCACAGAGACTCATTCCAGGTCTATTCTTTTTCGGATTGAGGGCAGCGGGCAAATGGTTTTATGGGCCTTGTTTTGGCCAGTCCTTGGCTGGTAATTGAATTAAAAAGTGAGCTCTATTTGACACATTAAAAAATAAAAGAGCGACGAGCAAACAGGAGACAATGAGACGGGCGAACGAACATATTGCCATAATTGCCGGCGAATGTAAATCCCGGGATTAGTAGCTATCAGGGCCCGAAGAAACGACTCTCCCCTGCAATTCAGATTCACATTCAGAAACAGTTTGTGAGTTTGTGAGTCTGCCACACCCAGACGACGGGGCTGCTCTTTTTTGACAGTTAAAAGCCCGGCCAGATTTATACGGCTCCGGAGTTGCACTGCTCCGTAATCCTTTTGTATATTTGATAAATTTTATTGCCTCCGCTATTACAATGGGCATCCCAAGTCGAAGTCAAAGTCAAATGTGAGCCACCCCTGAAAGCGGCGGCAAAGGCATGATCACGATCATCATTAATTCCTGTGCGGTTTTCTAATTCATTAAACAACCCTCGCTCGACGCGATGACAAATTGTCCAAGGCATTGTTTTGCATTTCTAGAAGGGATGAAGCCCAGAGAGAGTCGGGCAAACCGTTTTGTCATCATCATATAATGGACCATAAAACAAACTGTATCAATATTTTATGCATTTAGCTGCCTTATTCGAGGAACACATGTTTAGATAGACATCGTTTCGAACGTCCAAAGGGGGAGGACCTTTCATTCCGGGCCGCAGCTAATTTCTTTATAAATGCTGTCAAGTGCAGTTTGGGGGACTTTTTCTTGGCATATGCGTGGTTCGGGGAATTTGCATAGAAAAACCATGAGCTATTTGCCAAGGCTCTATCTTCGCAGATGTCTGCAATGATAGCCCCATTCCAGTTTCAACCAGGCCACTTCTAACTGTACAATTAATGCCACGCTGTTGTCGCCATACGTCCAATGACAATGATCAGTGATCAGCGATCGGTGATCGGTGATCATCGATCATTTGTCTATCATATCTTGTCGCTGTCGCTTCCTCGTCGGCCCGATTGGCACCCTGGCGGAGTGGGAAAGTGGAAATAGATACACCCAGATACATATACCCAGTGATATCTTCGATATCGGGCTCTGCTACCATGCGAGTGTTTGCCGCTTGGCGCCACAACTCCAATTGTTTACCGAGCTAACTATCGTGTTTACAAACAATTACAACTGTTGTTAGGACCAAGATATCTTGTACGACTTGTACTTTCCTTCCCAATAACGCAAAGATAATCAGATATAGGTGAAGAAAGAGTTCTAGAGTCTATCCGGTATCTTTTAAGAACGATATACTGAACGGAACTCCTTCTTATTGAAAATTAAAAACTCCGAAAGCTTCGAAGTCAATCATCTTGAAAACAAAACTCGCTCGGAAAAAAGTATCTCACTGCGATAAAAAGTACGCCACATGATAGATACATTTGTATCTCTAACATGGACAAACGCTGAGCTCATGTCAATAGGACGGATATTAAGCAAACACTTCGATTTCGCGCCATTCGACGCAGTCGATGCAGTTCAGTTGAGGTCGGACATTCGATAAGCCCGTGGTTTACAAACAACAAATGCTGCAAACGCTGCCAACTGCAGTTTAGCTGCGGCAATTTATGGCAACACCCCCTCCAGCCCCACACGCCACCCCTCTGTGGGAAACACCCATAAATCCAGACAGGCGCTGGGAAATTGGTTCTTCGTCCACTTTTTTTGGGCCCCAGTCCGTGTATTGGCCATTGGGGTTTAAGCCATTGCCAAACGAGGCGACATATTTACGAGTCTGTGCGGCTGCATTGCGGTCGCGACTCCTGCGGCCCGTAATATAATTGGGGCTGGACGGTAATGGCCACATAATGTGGCAGCCGGAGATGCGTTTGTTTGCCGTTTGCTGTTTGCGGCTTGGCTGGCAATTAATTTGCGCTTCAGTTTTGATAATGATGTTGAACAGTCGAAAAAATTAAGGAGTGAGGTTTAATAATATTTACAAATAAGACTCCTAGACTTTATTTAACCAAATTTAAATATGTTTGTCTATTACTCACCCTAACTCTGGCCTCCGTGAGGTTGGTCCACATGGCGATCTCCTCGCGGGTGGACATATCCGGATACCGATTCCGGCTGAATGTGTGCTCCAGTTCCTGCAGCTGCTGCGAGGTGAAGTGGGTTCGCTGGCGCCTCTGGCGTTTGTTTTTCTTGTCATTCTTTGGCTCCTCGCCACTGGTGGTCATTGGTTCGTCATGCCCGGAGCTGGATATGTTCTCCGTCTTGATGGTGGTCTCGTTTACACTGCGATTGCCTGGACGGACGGAAAGCAAACATTAAAAAGTGCATATAGATCAATGGGCCTATCTATTACAACATCAGCGTGTATTTTTCTCCGTGTGGATATAGTGGGTTAGGATCGTGTTAGCAGACTGTTGTCTAATGTGTTTGCTCAGCAGTTGCAGGCGCTAAGCTATTTTATGCCGTCCGTCTGGGTTTGCTCGGGTTAACACAGTTGATAAGCCGGCAAGGGAAATGTCTCCTAAACGGCTTCTGTTTTTTTTCCCTTTCTTTTCTGATTTCTGGCGTCATCGGAGCACCGTTACTAATTGCCATGCAACCTTCAGGCGTCGCCTACAAACATTAACCAACCACCCACCCACCGGTAGCACCACCTTCCCCAACCCAAGCCGGCACCGCCGAAAACTTCAAAGGCCCGACCGCCGGCGAACAGATTTATAACCAGTTAATGTATGTTCCCCCCGTTGTCATCGATCATGCGGCATGCTTTCTGTGTTGTCGTCGAGCAGAAGGCGAAAACACTGTAGCCGCAACCCAACTGCCGAAAACTTAATCAAATAAACTAAATTACTGCCTGCCCCAGTGAAATATCAGAGTTCTCCTACGACTCTCCCGTCTCACTTTTTCTGTCGCTGCCGTCGTGAGGTCGCAAATCAAAGGCAGTCTAATCGAAAACTAAACGGACTCCGGTGAGTAAATTTCGCCGACAAAGGTGAAATCGTTGGCCACGCTTTCCGAAATTATTATAAATTATGTTTCTTATCGATGCGACCGTACAGATAACGAATAGTTTTTGGGGAGCTTGGGGGTTACGGTTACGACTGGGACTTGGAGCACTTACCATCTTTGCGATCCCGATTCCGATTCGTTAGCGAGGATGACGATGACGTCTGAAAATTGTTCAAGTGGGTACTATCCAAACTATTTGCTACGGCGGTCATGGAGCTATGACTATCACGAAAATCGCCAGTTTCGGCCCAAACTGAAAAGAACAAGCCAGCACAGGGCAAGAGAAAATTACAAAAAAATTTATGTTTAAACCGATGTTTGAAAAATTGCTTAAAATATACAATTTTAGTTCTTTAAGTTTTAATGTAGAAGAGCGAACCTTTTTCGTTCTAGCCTAGGAAAGAGGAGCCCATAAAAAAGCTCATAAAAGGATTTATGCCTCCGCAGCCTCAAATGGGCCCTTGGTTAGCCCGATTAAAATGTGGATTGCTTCTGGAGAAGGCCAACTTAATTGTTGCAATGGGGCTGTGTGCTCCGGGGCAAGATTATAAAACTTCAGTGCGTGCTTAAAGGGTTGCCATGCCGGGGAGTTAATCTTGGGAATTGCCTTTTTATACGCATTCGGCCCATAAATCTACCGGCGCTAAATGAGTCAAGGAACGCCACTCAATAATTGCCGTAGTTAGTCACGCCTATTTTCATATTAATTAGTCAGCCATTGACATGATTCCCCCTGGACTCGATTTCGCGTCACAGATTTATGACCATGGCAATTGATTTCTGGGGGTTTTCCGGTGAAGTATGTAGGTGTGGACCCATATGGTCCCGAGGTCTTCGGGTCCCGACTTCCTCCTAAATCTTCTGGACCCGCTTCCTTTGCATACCGACTAATAATTTATGCCCTTCTCACATGCTGTCATTTTAATGTGGTTTCTAAAGTGCCAGGCACGGCAAAGACTCGGAAAAACACCCGTGGCGACATTTTTGAAACAATTAGCCTGCTACTTGCTCTGCATTTTTGGAGAAAGGAGCAGAGACCCCGAGGAGTCACAAATGTCAGCCTCTCGGAAGTGGCCCATGGCTCAATTAGTTTATGGCGAGTTGCATAATTTATGCCGCCGACAACAGCCTCACATGCCGTTGAAAAGTCAAATTTCTCCGTGGAAAGTATTTTTATGGCCTCTAATAAGTGTTTTCTAGGGTAATTAAAATTTCATTGGTTTATTATGAGTCTCCTGGATGTTGAGAGAAAATTTTCAAAACAAACAGGTCGCCGTTTTTATAGATGAATCTATAATTTTGAGATTATCACATTGAGATTGTTTTGTCAAAATTGATTAAGCCAATATATCAAGAAGACAATACTTTAGTACCTCTTGAGAGGTCTGTTTCCTATTTTGAAAAGAAATACGATGCGACACTTTCCGCACCAATTCCATTGCATCTTTTTCACATTTTCGAATTTCATTTTTTACTAAACGCCTCAGTGCAATTTTCGAGGGGAGACACAGCTGAATGGATCCTAATAGATACTGGTCCCATTCCAAATCCGATTCCCGACCTGAGCTAAATGGGTCGTCATCGCCCATTTTTCGTATCGTAAAAATATTTTCCTAACGACACGCTCTAAAAACACACAAACTAAAAAAGAAAGAAATGACTGGGAATTTGGGGAAAAACGCAGCAAAAATCACGTAGCAGGGCGATTTTTATTTGTTTAAATATTTCGAAGCAAACTGGTGTATTTTGCTTTTGGCCAGCGACTAATTTGAGTTTGATTTTCCTGCATTCGGCGGCTGTTTGTGTTTTTGTTGCTCTCAGCTGGCTGACAGGTCGGAAAAATTGTCGTCGTCTGTCAGTTGGCGGTGACATTTGTCGGCCAGTTGTCGCTTGAGTTTTACAATGTTTTCAAGGTTTGTGAGTGGGAACGGGAATTTTGTATCTGTGTCTGTCTCTGGCATAGTATCTGTATCTGAGAATCCGTAGATCAGAGAGTGTGAGTGAGTGGCAAGTGTCAATACTTGTGGGCGTTCGCCTGTTTAAAGCGTTTTGCACATGTCAAGCGTTTTGTGTCACCAACAAGTGTCGGCGTCACTTTCGGTTTTATGAATTTTCTATTTTCCTTGGCAGCCATTTTGCAGTGGCACTATCCGATTCTCTAGCCGGGGCTGAGCAAATAAACGGGCAATGGGATATTTATTTGACTTGGCGACTATTGTGATTACCCAAACAAAAGTCAAAAGTAAACACTCCCCTGGAGGCGGTCACAATTAATCAATCGGGCGAGGGGTTGCCGAATGAAACTGCACAAAAATTCGAAATGTATATTTTTCGCTTTGGCAATGATTTGGAATTTTTTTCTTTGGATTTATAAAACGTCCTGCACACACAGAAACAGACACACACACGACTCATTCATAGACAGATTTCCACATAAAAACTTTTGACACACGACACGGCAGCCGGAGCAATAAATTATCCGCACCCGGAGACGCAGACGGAGACTGTCAGAGGAAACCTCACCGGCCACTGCCAGTCAGGAAAACCTCACCAGACCAAAACAAACAAACACACACTGGAAATAAAGGACGAGACCGAGGACGAGCTGACAAAGGATAGCCCATAGCCCTACGCCCCGAAAAAAGGGAGGAAATTGGGAAAAGGAAAATGTCAAGCATAAGCAACGTTTAGTTGCTGAATTTGGTGACCAAAAACAAACGATTAATGTGACAGTTGAATGGGGATTGGGATTGGGATCGGAATCGGGATTGGAATTGAGATTGGAATTGGTGGCCGGGGCCGGGGCCGGGGCCTGGGCCAGCACGAAAACCCTTTGGTAACCCACAGTCCTGACACGAGAGTTGCTTTCTTTGTAAACCACTGACTGCTTGTGGGCCACCAAAGGGTTAAACACTTGCACATCCCTCCACCGCAAATAAACATTTTTCCAATTTCATGCTACATTTGGTGGCATTCTCGGGAAAGGTGTTGATGTCCGTGGAAATTGTTGGCCATATGCCGCAAAAACTTCGCACCAACCCTCGCACAAATTAGGCTAATTCTAGTCATGAAAATTAGGCAACGGCAATGGGAGTTAATTTTTATGCCCCGAATGGGCTAAGCCTTTGGCTCCCTTGGCAGACAATGGCCGGCACATATGTTATGGCCATCTAATGAGCTCCAGGCACTTGACCAACCAGATTTCTCTGGCATAAAAATCTCGGAAAGCACATTGACATGCCCCAAGCCAGAATAAGTAGCAACCCTTGGCCAAATGGCACCGGACCGAAAACCAGTCCTGGCCAAAAACCAGGCAAACTCATTAGTTGGTCTTCAGATAAGACAAAAAAAAGGGAAGACCGCCGTCCAGAAAAAGGCGAAAGGATAGGGAGCCATCGCCTCATGGATGTGTTTTTGTGTCCAGACTAGATTTTCCCCAAATGTTTTGTCTCCAGTTCGCTTCACTTGGCTTGTAGTTTTCCACTGCAATGGGTCTGCCAGTAATTTGCTCGAGTGTCAGCTCAAATTCTGGCTCTGATGCCATTGGGTCAGCCCACAAAAACCGGCCAAGGGAGCCATAGTCCTTGCCTTTTCGTCCTGTCCGACGGACAAGTTTGTTTCCTCAGATAATCTCTAATGCGACATTTTTACGAAATTGCACGATGCCCGGATAATGAGAAAAGAGCCGGAAAACCAAAGAGCTGGAGGACTAGAGAGCCGGAGAGACAATCCGCAATGAAGTTTTCCCGACGAACTTCTGCAACGAGGTAATTGCTTTGCTTCTGCCATGGACCGACCGGCTAGAGGGGGAAATTGGGGGCGGTGATTGAGGGTTGTGGCTGTGGCTGGTTGCCATAATGACATTATAATTTATATAAACGAAATCAGTGCCAGAGCCAAGAGGAATGGGCCAGAGATAGAGCTGAGCAGATGGATTGATAAATGGCAGAGTTTGTGGTAGTAACAGTGGTTTACAGTGGGGCAAAAACAACAAGCCATTTAAATAGATTGGAAACATATATTTTTATACTATAATTTATTTCAAGTAATTATTTTAGAAATCATATATGATATATCTTTTAATTTATTTTATATTCAAAACATAAAAATCCACCAATACTAATCATTTTGAAGTACATTTTCATTTTATGTCCTGAATTTTTGTTGGCATCACCCTCTAATTTCCAACCATCTAGTTACTACTATATCACCACTGATTTGCAATGGTCAGAAAGTGCAATTTATATGGTACTTGCAACGCCCATTCGGATGTGATCTTTGTTTTTGCTCAGCACCCGATGACATATGTGAGCAATTTCGCAGAGATTTGCGGACAATGCACTGGCAATTTCCCAAACTGGATGTGAGCCTTTAAGGCTTTAAGATAGCCAGGCCAGGAGCAGAGCAAAAATCGATAACGTATTTATATTCATAAAGACCGGGCCTGACAAATACCAGCGATGGCGTGGAATTTAAAGTAGCCTGGTGGTCCTGGGATGGGCGGAAAAAACCTATTTTTTGGGGGAAGAGACACTCTCTGGCGGGGATGGGTAACCTCTGTCTGAGGCATTGTTTATGTTTTTTCTGTTTTGGGCTCTGCTTAGAACCTGGATGGCTGCACGTGCCATTAACACTTAGTGGCAGAATATACACATATTTGTGTATTGTGCTGGGTAGACAAAACAGATAACAACACCGATTTCACCAGAAACTCAAAACACGAAGCACTCTAGTAATTTCATAATTTTATCAACGGCATCAGCCACAAACATTGTCATGGGCAAATAGTTCTCAATCTCGTATCTGTGGCAACAACTTGGCAAACAAGCTAAGGACTTGCTCTAGCTGGTAATAAAAAAAAGAAATACAGAAATAAAAATAAAAACAAAAAACCAAGAAATAGAGACACCATTCTATTATTTGCAGAGTAACCAAAAAAAAAACAAGATATGTAAACGGTTCTGATTTGGTTCAGATTTTCACTTTGGTTTTGTTTCAGGTTCGGGTTCAGATTCGGTTTCGTTCTCTGTTTGTTTTCGGGTTTGTTCACGGCAAATAGATTCCAGTGTGGATATGTGGATATAGTTACTGATATACCAGAGATAATTCCCTAATTGCCGCGATGGTGAAATATGAAAGCCAAAATAAAGCAAGGAACAAGGTCGGTCCTCCGGCCAGCAGCTGCTGCCAACATAATTCAGAGGCGACTCCGCCGGCTATTAAAGAGTTGTTGTCGCATTAAGTATTTACTATTTCCCATAAAAAATCTTCTCCGTGGGGCTAAATTAGTATAAAACGTGAACTTGAAATCCTTTGAGCACCGGCAGCCAAATAAAAACACGCACCGAAGTCATAAAATGATCTTCCGAAAATAAAACGAAAGAGTCGAAACTAAAAGGTGAGAGAACAGACCATAAAAAAGTGCAATCGTAAAAAATTATTACCCCTGTACATATAAATGCCCATAAATACATTTATATAGATACGGACGGGAGTTGAGTGGGTGGCTTCTGACCATTAAATTGGCCAATAATTGAAAATCCAATTGCAACACTGCAGTCGGAATGTGGAAGCCCGAGGCGAGGAGTCTGGGTTGTGATGAAAATCCTGAAACAGCAGGACCAGAATCACGTTGCGTGGCCATTATTTAAACAAGAGCGTAAACAATAACGACAACGGCAGGAACAACAGGATAACAACAGGAGTGAAAATTTGTGGCCAAGTATGCTCGTGACTGGCTGAAAAGTGTTGAAAATTTAGCTCTTTTCTGGGCTAAGCTTATGTTGAAATATAACGTTTTTTTTTAAAACATGAGTATTTTTTAAAAACTGTTTTTAAAAACTTTTAATAAATATTTTCAATGAATAAGAAAACCATTTCCATTTTGAAGTTCCTCCTCAATAATAGCCAAAATGTGGAAATCTTGCGGCTAAAATCGTAGAGCTGATACATGGCCCGCACCTGCAGCAATCTCTTCCTTTTTCGGGGCGTGTGAGTTGTGTCAAAGGATAACTGCAGTCGTGCATATTTTAAATGCACACCATTTTTGTGCTAAATTGTTTTGGCACGCAAATAAATGGCAGGACATCTGTGGCCAGGACACACTGGGTTCACCGCAGTTCAGTTCAGTTCGGTTCGGCTTGGTGCAGACAAGTGCAAAGTTGGCCGGGGCTGTTAACCTCGGGGCCAGAGTTGAGTTTACGGGGGTGACAGCCAACAAATCTCTAGGCAAGGGCAGACAAATCTGTTATGCAAATGAACATTTCGGAGGTAGGTTCTACGGATTTTAGTCCGCAAAGTTCTCAGGTGAAGAACAGGAGACACCCAAGTGGAGTTATGAAAAGAGGTGTTTGTTTTTTAAAGTGGGATTAAGCCATGGGCTATTTGAAGATTTTTCTGGCACAGAAAATGTAGGACTGCTTCAACCAATTGAGTTGACATATTGGCCACTTGAAAATTACGACACTGACACTTGGCTGCTCTCCATCCCAGAATCTTCGGCAGCATCTCCCCCGTGTCCAAATTCCCATAACAATTAGAACAAACGGAAAAACAAACACTTGACTCTAGTACTCATATCGAATAACCAAAAATCGCGCCTGGAAATCTTCCAAAGGGAAGTAAAAAATCAAGAGGGGAGAGTGTTGCCATCGGCACTACGCCAGAAGGGTGCTCAATTAGCCATGACATGCGCACAAAATTGAATTTTGTTTAGTTGTGTCTCCAATCCGCTTTCCCATTTTCACTCCTGACTGTGGGCTCTAATTTTTTCGGGTTGTTTCCTTTGTAACGCTTTGGCGGAGATTATGCGCTAATGATTGCACAATGATTATGAATATGCATGAGGGCGAAACAGAGCGACAAGTGGCCAGGGAGTGAGCTTTCGGCCCGGAGCGTGAATGATTGCCAAAACGAATCGCATATTGAAATGACAACAGCTGCCGTTGACAGAGGCAAGCACCACAAAAAAAATACTGAAACAGGAACAAAAATATAGCAAACCCACAAAAGTGCCATGAATAGCAATGAGAATGTGGACACTTGTTGATGGCTCGGATCGGAGGGCATCGCCTCACCAATATCCCCCCAAAGTATGTCTCCCCGGCTGAGTTATGGGCCCACTAATTAGCTGTCAATGCGAGAGATGCCTCACACAAATTTAACTATAAATGGCCCTCGAAATTGTCTGCTATTATACCTCAAGACGAAACGTTTTCAGATGTAACAGAAATGTTTTTTTCGATGATAATAGATTGTAAAAGAGGTCTTTAAAAAACACTTATTTTTAATTGATTTTTAGGAAAAAGAAAAAAGAACAAGAACGTAAAATTTTATAAAGTCAAACATTTATAAAAAGGATTGCATTCAAAAGTCCCTTCATAAATGGTATTTGTGCATGTCGCTCTAAACTATAACTTAAATAAGAAGAATCAAATTTAAAAATCTCCTCTATTCGATACTTACTTCTGAGTTTCTCGAGCGGCTCGTGCTTGGGCGTGTGCGGCGGCACCACAGCGTGGTGCGGATGCTGGGAGTAGCCACCGACCAGGTCCTGGCCAGCGGCGGCAGAGTGGTGCAAGTGACTCAGACTGCTAATGGGCATCAGGCTCGAGATGGCGGGTGAGATGCTGACGGACGAGCTGGAGTCGTGGAGGCTGTGGTGGCTGTGGAGGTGCTCTGTGCCCGAGGTGCTGCTGCCGCCATTAACCGTGGAACTACCGGTGCTGCCGCTGCTCAGGGCTGTGCTGGTGGTGGTGGCACTCTCCGCCGATCCCGCCGAGCCAGCTCCATTTGCCGTTCCTGCGCTCACCAGATCCTGCAGGCACAGGCCCGTGGACTCGGCCGACATGGCCTCCAGGCCGTTCAGCGCTCCGCTGACCACGCCCCCACCCCCATTGGCTATGCCGCCGGGACCGAGGGCCGTGGCCGAGCTAGTGACCACGCCGACACCTAGACCGCCGCCCCCCGCCGCACCACAACCGCCGGCGGCGGTGCGGTCCATGCCTAGATACGTGGGAAAAATGGTGGAGAAGCTCTGGGCAACAGCCTGGTGCGGCTGATGGTGGTGGTGGTGCAGCGCCGACTGCTGGTGCGGGATGTGGGCGGGATGCGCAGGGTGCAGCGGCGGCAGATGGTGGTCCCGCCCGGTGAACTTCGTCGAGACGACGTCCTTGAAGTGCTGCAGGAAAGTCGTCGTCTTGAGGCCGGTATCTTCCAACTGTGGCGAGAGCAAATCCAAGATGCAGCCGTTTCCAGAGCTCTAAGAGCTAAAATTAAAGAAAAATACTTATTAGTTCATAATCTATTTAGTCTTTAAAACCTTTTAAAATAGAAAACCTCTAATTCCTATTTATCGATCTTTAGATATTACTCATGTGAAGCTCAGTATTCCCCGATCTACAGACTCGCACCTCTCTTCCAGGCTTAATTTAATTATCATTTGACTACCTGGTGGGCAAATCTACTATGGTACTGCCTATTTTATCGCCTCAACGCCAGTGCAAACAGTAAGCTTAACCCAAACACCAGCCGAATGGCAACTTAACACCCAACACGTCAAGGGGTTAATACCACTGCCTCGGATGCTGGAGCCGCCGGCAAGGGAGTTGTTTCACTTGGCGTCGTAAATTGTTAGAGTGCACACGGCCTGGAGAGGGGAAACAGAAAGGTAGGGGAATGAGTTGACAACCGCACCGCTGAGCCGCCGAGCCACCGAACCACCGAACCGCCTACACTGCTATCAGGCATCAGGGGCGATGATAACAGTCTTATCGATGTAAAATATTTACATTTCTGCGAGCATTTCTCTTGGCTATTATTATTGCACGTACACTGAGCGATTTTGGCAACTGAAAACTAGGCAGAAATAATAAGGGAGTCCACGGGGAGCGATAAACTTTGTCAGGGCTGTGTCTAATAAATTCGTTAAAAATATATACAAAAACAAAAACGAAGCGAAGAAAATAAAAAACAACCCAATGACAGTAGCACAAAAATAGCCATAAACGATCGTAAATCAATTAGCGAAAAGGAGAACACCTCTCCAGGTTCCCCTGGTCTGATATCGGGGAACTCTCCCTATACCACATATACATATATATGTATATGTCGGTTATATGTCCATATAGCGCTATCTGGGCAAGCGAGGCAAAACGAAATGAAACCAAAACGTATCGAATCGAAACGAAACGTTGCAATAAATGGTTATCTAATCTCAATCACAACAAACTAAAGGCATTCAAAGGCAAATCGAGAACGAGAACTAGAACGACAAAGGAGCATTTCATAAATCTAGCGGCAGCATAAATTCGCAGTTGAAGTGAATTTAATTAAATTTAATTGGAATGCTTTGGCTTGACTTGTCACTTTCGATTTCGTTGCGTTGATAATTCATGCTTGATAATGCCGCTTGATCTCCACTTGATCCCCAGTGGATTAGTGCGGCTGTAATATTAAATCCATTTGCGGTTGTTCAACAATAATACAATAATAACGGCAGCAGTGGCCGTCCTCCCAGTGATAAACATAATTTCACTTGAAGCAAATTTATGGGCAACTCTTTGATGGGTCAGCCGTTGAAATGAAAAGTTTCTGCATTTATTGCCACAAGTATTTATAACACTGTTATTGTTATTTGCTCTTGCTTGCGGCATAATTTCTGGCTAAGTTATCTGCCGCAGTGTCTAATAAATAATTTGGTTCCCAGTTCAAAGTGCCAGCCGTCATTGCCATTGTTCCATCATTCCATCCACCCGCTAAAACCAAAAATACTCTTGTCTCTGGCTCTGGCTCTGGTCTTTAGTCTATGGTCTATTTCGTGTGGCATTTCTGCTTTGTCATTTTATTTCAAAAGTGAGAATTTATTTACATAATGATTCCCTAAGACAAAGAATGCCAGAAATTATTTTATGCCACTTTATTGCCGCAGAGATCTAGCAGCTTTATGCTTCTTCATTGCCGGGCGGAGCGAAGGTGCCAAGATTCCGATGTTTTGCCAAGGCTTTCCACATGTTTTCATTTCTATTTAATTTGATTATTTTATACAAATTCAAGTTTAGTGGTTTGCCCAACTCTCCACCCACTCTCGTTGGCTGTGTACTTAGGTTTTTTCCATGCCTTGTTTGCCCCACAGAACGCACATCTTAATTGTTTAGGTGACGTCAATGACTGGCGCTGCCTGGAGATTTCCCCCCATTTTTGTTGTTATTTGTACTTTTTTTCGGCCAAATTCTGCTCCTCTGGTTAGGCCAAAAGCCCAGAGGCCCCCTTACGAGATGCCCACTAATCGGGGCACTCTTTATGGCGGCAATTCCATTCCCGAATCCGTACCCGTACCCGGGTCTCACTCCGCCGTGATTTATGCGCGGCGTGAGAGCGGACAAAAGGGCTCAGTAAACTTAATTCGTTGTCCAACAATCAGTTTATTGGATACGTTTATTGGCGGGCTTGGCGACGATACTGATCTTCGCTGGAAGCAAAAGTGGAAAACATGCTAAACCAGCATCAACGGAATTGACATTGTCATTAGAGTGCGATTACCATTTTATAAAAGTGTTTACCAGGAAAGTTATGTTTGCCTTGGTCTAATATTTAAATTGCATCAGTGATTCAAACGCTTCCTTTCCGTCACATAAGCACCTTATATTTGTATTTAATTAAGATTTTTTAAACTACAAACTTTCTTTCGGTATAAGCTGTTAAACCTGTTTATTAATTCTAGCTCCTAACACCTATTAAATAATAAAGAGTCCTATAATAATTCACTAATAATTTTCATCTAGATTCTTAAGATTTCTTTGAGATTATGAATGGCATTTAGACTTCCATGAATCATTTTTAAGTGGAAAATATTTAGGAATATTAAAATGTAAAGCTCAATTCATCTACATATATAATCTCCCCCTTAAAAATATTATTTTTTTAGAAAGTAAACAAAAAATCATTGTATGTAAGTTCTTACCTCTGCTTGTTGGGGAAGGAAATCAAATTAATCCACTGGGTGGGAGCCGTTCGATCGGCAGTGAAACAAAGTTCCGTCGGTTTCCTCTATTCCGGATTATCAAAGTCGCAGACCCTGTCGAACTTTTGGTCTTCTGCAGGAGCAAATGTCGTGGGCACGGGGCAATAAATCAGAATGCTTTCATTTCAATCGCATTGGCAAGTTAACACGAAAGAATCTCCGGTGATCTCTGGGAGAAGTCGCGTGGGCGGAGGCTATAAATCTCAGAAATCTGAATCAGAATCCAGATCTGTTGTCGTTGAGTCTTCAGTTTAGTGCCGCCAATGTTGTTGCAACAGATTGCTAATCAAAGGTATTTAATAGAGCCGCTTATAGTTTTCGCACACGCGGCTGACGTTGGCAGATCAAATAATAAAAATCACAGTGATTATGTTAGTGATTAATTTTAAGTAACTCGGGGATATGTTTTTAATGCGCCTTTGATGCCCGATGCTCGACTGACTCTCGCTGATGTGGCCAACACGAACAAAACACACTCACATTCAAATCTGGCTCACAAACACAAACTCGAAATGCACTCGCGACACTTTCTCTGATATGATTTGATTCAATTAAATTCAATACAATCCAAACCGATTCGATTCGATTCGATTTATTTTGATTTGTTTCTCCCTACTGACTGATAGACTGACTGACTTAATGGGTGAGTCAAAATCCGCCTCTGGCTTTAGCGGCAACTTAGTGTTTTAATAATTTAATCCGCCGCGTAATTAGGCTAAGTATCTGTATCTGCAGCGTTTCTATCTTGTATCTGAGCACACTGACTGACACTGAGCACTGCAAACGGAAGCAACGCGTCTGCACCCGTAACAGGACGTAGCTGAATTGAAAACGAATTCGAAAGCGTACGCAAAAGTATCTGTTGGATGCGTGTAGCGAGTGCGACACGGTCGCTAGTGGCAGAGGGGCGGAGTGGCGTGTGATACTGTTGTTGTTGGTGGTGGTGGTGCTGCTGCTGGTGGTGGTGGTGTCAGTTTTGTTGCTGGTGTTGGTGCTGGTGGGTTGGCTAACGGTTAACGTGGTGCTGCTGGCGACGAGAACTCGCGGACACTGAAAACAGAACGCCGGAATGTGCGACGCACCGCCAACTCAACAATATCGTATCGTTCCCACATTATCTTATCTCTCTTTTTCGGTGGTGCCAGCTACCGACGGAATGATTCCGTGGTGTGAGTGAGATGGCTGCCCCACCAGCGAGTAACGAGTGGGGGGTGTGAGCGAGAAAGTTATGGGTTGGACACACCCCCAATGTAGTCTCTCTCGCTTTCACTCACCCTGCTTGCTGGCCAGTGCGCCATTGCTGGTTGTGCGCAGCTCTCTCTCTCCCTCCATCTCCTTCACCTTCGTCGTCTCCCTCTCTTTCTCTTTCTCTTCCTTTCTCTCTCGCTTTCTCCCCTGGCACGGAGGCTACTCTTCTCTTGTTTATTATTTGGCCGCTCTCGAGGGTTTGATTTGTACTTTTGTGGGTCCTTTGTGTGAGCTGCCAAACCCTCTCATCCCCCTCACAGTCCCAGTCCCAGTCCCAGTTACCCCCTCTACCGGCGCCCCTGTACAATTGCTACGTGCTGTGTTCATAATAATAAGGCTACTTCTCGTTCGCTTTTGCCCACTTTTGAGGGCTGGCTGTCTTTTTACTGGGTGTCAAGGGCGTTTTGTTATCCCATTATTCTGCGTTAGCCCGCCATTGTTGTTCCTTTTGGGCGTATTTCACCCTCCCCTCCGACCCGTCACTCGATTGCGCACAAATAAATAAATAACTGCTCCTTTTGACGTATTCCCCCCCTTTCTATCTGTATCTCGAAGTGAGTTTTGTCCTGTGTGCGTGTGTATCTTCTTCCCATGACTTCCCCCTTTTTTGATTTGTTCGCACTGCCGCAGTTGGCAGATACAGATACTTTCCCGCTCAGCCGAAAGTAACAACAGCCTCACAGCCACCAGCCAAGGCAGCAAAATTTATTAAAATTCACAACAGCTTTTGTGCAGTTCATAATTTTCGTTTTTATTTCGCATTTGCTAGCCCTTACCAGCACTCTTGTCTTGTGCGCCTCTGCTGCGTGACTTGAGTGGCGGAAGGGGGCAGGGGAAAGGGTCAGGGGCATCCGGGCCAGAATAGCAGGCGGATGTAAATTATGCCAGCTTTATATCCTTTTATTTCGCAATTGATATGCCAAGAAACTAATCAGAGGTAATATTCAATGGTCACGAAAGTCGTAACTTATAACCCTAGAGGATTTTGGGGATAAAGATAACATGCCAAGTTACCAAATCCAACTAAAACATAATTTTTATAAGGAATATGTTCTCAGTGACATCAAATATTAATATACAATTTTTATTTAAATAAGAAAGTAGCTTTAACTATTCAATTTGATTAAATAATGCTGAGGATAAGACCACTTTAAACAGAAGTAGTTTATGTATTTGTAATTCGATTTCAAATCTAAAAATCAAAATAAACAGTACTTGACACATTTGTACAAACAACTAATTAAAATTGCGTAACTTTACTAAAAAGTCATTATATCTGTTACTCATTTCCTAGTTCAAATGACTCTATTCATTTTTTTAAAGCGACATCGTGTCTGAGATAAATTTCCCACATGTCACCCCATTTCCATTGAGTAGCTCTCAGAACGCGCGACAGATATAACCCAGACTACAGATATACTTCTAGTAATAATCGCCTTGAGCGGTGGCCCTCGAAAAACTAAAGCCTCTCGAGTCCCGGACCTTCTTGAGTTTCCACGGCGGCTTTTCCCCTTTGAACTCGCCGTTACACACTGACAGAGTTACATAAATGTGGCACATTGTTCGAGGGGCGGCACTCGTGCGATCCACCCACTCAAAAAGGGCGCAAGGCCCCGAGCCCACCTGAGTGGACGTTGGCGTGGATTCTCCACCTGCCCTCGTCCAAGGTTCAATTTGGAAAACTTTCACTGTTCAAAGGGTTTCAGACCCCTGGGAATTTTTCGGTTTATGATTATGCGATGTGATGTGACGCAATTACGCGTTGTCCTTTGGCCCTCGAAAAGCCCCATAATCGGGGTTGACTTTTCCATTGATGACACGATGACACGAAATTAGACTTTCGACTTGGCCGATATCAAAGGGGTGGGTAAAAATTCGCAGTATCTAGTACTGTTATCTGGGAATTGGCTCCAAAAAGAAAATGGCGTTCTTATTCTCCCATCGAATGGAGGCTACGTGCTGGGGTGACTGTATGCCATGGGGTACATCTTGAGTGTCGGATATACAATACATTTAGGGGGAACGTGGGGGACGCCAGGGAAAACTCATCATCCTTTGATGCTGGCAACAGGAAAACTTAATGCCGAACATTCGAGCAGTCGCACGCACCTCAAGAAATTGAAATGCCAAGGCGCGCGAAAGTGTCAGATCCGGAGAAATGTCTCGCCCCTATATCGTCGCACTCCCCTTTCACATTTCACATTTACATCCGCACACATTCGCGCCGTCACATTGCCCATCCCTACCCCACCCCTGTCGGGGCAGTCATCTTATTTTATTTTTTTTCCTTCGTTTTTTTTAAGCAACTACCAAAAAGTTCACAGGCAACGCCAGTCGGCAGTTGAAAAGTTCAGAGCATTCGGAGCCATTGCTCAGTCGCCAAACTAATCCGGCCTAATCCCGAAACATGACGAAATGAAATACGATGGTGCGTAGGGAGATGCGACAACAACAAAGACGTTTTCCACTCCCATCACTCCCGCCCCACTGCCTCCACTGCCACATCGCCACAGCCATTTCCCCGGCTCACAATCCCCAGTCGGCTGAACTAATTTTGTATGCCTTATGATGATGGTGGAAAACCACGCGGGTGGCGTTGCCGAAAGCGGATTCTGGCAACTCTTTCGCAAAATGGCGGCATTGATTTCCCGCCTCCTCATGTCCTTCCCTACTCCCGTCGACCCTCTTACGGAGCTGCTCGCACACTCCCCACCAACACCCCTCACTGTCCTTAAGGACAAAGTCAATTTTCAGGATTTGCGGCCAGTCTTACATTCCTAAGCGAAAAATCTCTCCGTTTCTCTATGGAAAGCACTTCCCTTCAAGCAGTCAATAAACTATACAAACACACAAGCACTGAAAGAAATGTATACATGAATATATTTATAATATTTCGATTTCCCTTCCTTAGACTATGGCTATTTATTTTCATAAGCCTTAAAATCAACTTTAACTTAAAATTACCTATTAAAATCTTCTAAGAAAAGTTTCAAATTCCAATTGAAAACTGGTCATAAATTAGAAAACTAACCCATTTATTGAAATAAAAATCAAAATATCTCCTTGTGTAGAGTATTAGTTTGCGTGGCATGTCCTTGTTGACATTGCGATTGGATAGTGTCACACATTTGAAGGATATTCACAATGTCCCTGCCAAACAGTCACCTAGAGCTCAATCAAACCGCCAAAATAAATGACGCTGCTAATTAATAAAGGCCAGGACGACGTCCGCAACCAGACAGGATATCAAAGAGCCCAACTCCCACAATCATGCCCACGTAGACAGTGCCACTCCGGACGCATATCGATTTAAATTAATTTCTGTTAGAGGATGCTCAAGCGAAAATCCTCCATTACCGTAAAGTACTTGTAACCAAGTCAGAGGCAAATGGGGGAAAAAATCAAACAGGAAGTAGGAAATGGGAAAAGGCCAGAAGAGAGGGGTGGGAGGGGGTGGACGGGACAGGAAAACAAATTAAGCGACACACATCGACGCACAGAAAAGGTGCCGCATAATTTTTTTTTGGAACCTGCAAAAATATGATGACATCTGTTCCGTTGTGCCAGTCCTGGGCACAAGTTACATCGATTGCTGGCCGATTTATGCACGGCACGTGGAAAACAGGAGCGGAAAATCGGGACGAGAAAATCGGGTTCGGAAAACAGGAGCGGAAAACTCACGCACTCTGCTCTGCCGAATATTTTCCTGCCCCTCCTCGCTTATCTACAACCATTTAGAGCTGCAACTCGGAAACTCGCTGATTATTTCATGCATTCCGATTGGTTTATTTTCCAAGCACTCGTTGCTTTTAGGCCACGCCCTCCGATTGTGAGCCATGGCCAGAGGGCGTGGCAGGCTGATACGGAATAGTATCCGTTACATGCGCACACGTCGTATACGCATTTCCCCAGGATAACGGAGAGAGTTGCATAGAGAAAGGACTTCCCCTCAGGACTGTTGCATTTCCTTGATTTTTGGGACGTTCTTGGGACTTTTGCTGAAAAAACAGCTGTTTGCAGTGATTCCCAGCTAATTATGCCTTGAGTTTATAAAGATACTTTCTCAAAAGATGAGACAAAAAACTCTCTGGAATTTGGAATGGAAAATGGAAATTACGGAGGATTGTATGCTTCACAAAATCAATTAGAGGTTCTTTGAAAAAGTATCTACAAAATTAAAAAATTAAATAATTCCAATTAAGAGGAATAGTTCCAATGAATGAATTTTTAATTTGGACGTATATTTAAAAAAAAAAATTTTTAGGTGCTGTAAACGTTATTTGAATTAGACAATTTATTAAACTAATATTAATTGACACTATTAATTGTTATAGAAAACTATTTTTGCTTATTTAATAACATCAAACATTAATTTAATATAATATATTTCTAACTTTATTGTAGATATTTTTATTCATAGATGACTATGAAATTGTTAAAAATAAAATCTCCACAATCATATAGAGTATTATTCCATTAAAGTAATAGAATTGTGTCCCTAAACACTATTCATTAATAAACAAAAAAAGTTAATTTTTCGTTAGGTATTGTTGTTCTTAATTTTCGGAATTAACTAACCCAATTTCATGCATATTTATTTAGTTTTATGCCCATTTCCTATTGTGCAACCTTGTGGCGGTGCTACTTCAAAGTGCTGTGATCCCAGCCGATCAAACCACTCACTAAATGGCCCGCTTGCTTCCCCAAAATTCTACCTCAAATACGGAAGACCCCGAGTGGCGGGAAAATCGGGGAAGTAGGCGTTCTTTCAACTGTTGCCGCCGTGTAGCTTCAACAAAAGGGCCGACGACAAATGATCTCGGCCGCGTAATGGAATCGAAGTTATCGCGCCCTATTAGCCATTTTATCGATTCTTCATCGTAATGACGCAGTTTCCGTCTGCACTTAATTAATTAATAAATCATGCCGCCGAAAGCAACAAAAGCAACAGTTGCCACATCATCGAACAGAGGCTGAAGAATTCTTATCACCTGGTTCGAGGGGGAGGAGCTGGTCGGAGGTCCGGGGCCAAGGTAATCCATCAATTTTTTTGGGAAACAAGCGAAAAAAAAATGAAACGAACGAGCGAGAAAAACTAACAAAGCAAATGCAGAAGGCACATCACAGACACCGCCGCCCATGTCGAAAAGTTTGATTTTTGGCTTTTTATGCGCATGGATTAAAATGGGGATTACAATATCAAAATGTTTGCTTATGATTTATAGCAGCCGAAAGACAGCAGCCGCAGTCGCAGCCTGACTGGCAGTGGGTGGTGCTGGGCGGCGGGCACTGAGCGGTGGGTGGGTGAGGGTGTCGGTGTGGGAGTCCCACTGACAGCAGGAGTGAGAGCGTGAGTAGGAGTCGCCTGACTGTGTCGTAGTATATTTACCCGTAGAATTCATAACCGATGTCACATAAGTGATCCACACGCTTCTACACACAAAAAAATCCAAAAACAAAACAAGAATTGACACATTTTTATCCTGAGGCTTTTCAATTAAGACAACAAGACTTAAACTACAAAATGGTTAAGATTAATGTCATTTTTATGTTGAAAGCCTTGGATATGCGTCTGAAAAATAATGATGAATTATGTAAATATGATTTTTAATGCCTTGACCATAAAAAAAAAATAAGGATTAAAGTCCATTTTCAGTTACAAAAAATAGGTTTAAAAATTACTTAACGAACTTAAAACTAGAAGTCTAACAAAAAATTGATTGAAGCTCTAAAAGTTAAGTATTATAATCGAATTACAAAATCATACAAAATATTAAAACTATATATTCAATCAGAAATTCATTCAACAGTTTTTCTGAGTGCCGCCCCTACATTTTCCGATTCATTCCGATTCCTTGGCCATATGTCCGATTAATCGCTCCGCTCGGTGGGGAACGTGAGAATTATTGGACTGCCTTAGTCCGGTGGTTCAACGGCATAAGCCCTGTGGATCAAAACGGCGGCTTCCCCCGACGAAGTTCCGACGTTGATGTAGCGGAGCGGTAAGAATGTGTGATTACAGATTTATCCATCACACTCGGAGGCATTTACCATATTCCATATTCCATATTTTGGACAGGCAGGTGCCGGCTCTGTTTTCCATTCTCACGGCTGCTCCTTTGGTTGTGCTTGTGTGCTCACGGATTAAAAGATGATGTCTTGGGTTAACTACTGCTGCATTCTAGAGGGGGATTTTTCTCTAAATTCAGGTATTTGGGGGTGGTGATAATGGGTATTCGTATCCCACGCTAACGAACCAACCTCAATGTGTGGACATTGTTGTTGCCAGATCAGCTGTTGCTTCGAACTTCTAGTTATCTTGTTGACATAGCATAAAAACGGGGCTCGAGGTGATAATCCCCAAGGAAAAACAGTTCTATAAAGTTCTCAGGTTCCCCATCTGACCTTTCTGTCAAATAACCTTGACCCATTTGAGGTTTCGAATATGTGTTCCAAATATATTAAATTCTCCATTTTACTTACGAGTCCTGTATCTTAAATTATGTAATAAATATTATAATTTCTCTTAGGTTTTGTTTTATACATGTGGAACTCTTTTTTGTAGATATATGAATGTGGAAATCCCCACCACTCTGTTAACTGATTTACATAAAACACCCAGGCCTCTGGTAATGAAAATAATTTCCCCCATACGGCTAAAAGAAAGTGGAGATTCGCGATACTTTGACATTTGGAAACGGGTGAGCGCTTTGTTATTTTTATATTTTTAAATTAAAAAAGCAAAGGAAGAACGACGCTGTGCTGCTCTTTTTTGCGCTCCTCCACAAAAAGTAGGAGGAGGCGGAGGTGTATCCGAGGGGGTTGTCTGCCGGATGACAAAATTGTACTTGCTCCGGTGCCAGGGGGTTTGTCATCAGCGTTGGCTGGTGCGCGTGAGAAATCCTTGACACGCGCTAACGCTTTTAAAATGCAAAAATAAATAATTTCAATTTAAATTCCTTGTTGTTTTATTTTTTTTTTCTTTCTCAGTGCTTTATTATTGTTCGAATGCTTGCCGATGGGTGGTGGTTGGAGGTTCAATTGTATATGGAAGTGAAACATAAGTTCTTCTTTTGTTTTTGTTTCGACTCCGTCTGGTGTGGTCTAGGGTGAGGCTTGAAGATGAGTACATTTCCTCCCTTGTCATAATTTTTGGGGTGACGAAATTAATTAGATTTTCCCAGTATAATTTATTCTGCAAAAAAGATGTTTTCCATACGATATGAGATACAATTCGACTAATTTAACCGGAAAGTAATTGATGTAATAGGCTCCATAATCCAACAGTAAGTATGTGTATTTTCATTTTTGTTATTTCAATAATTTTTTGATTGACTCATGCTGATTGTATTACAACTTTCAGTTGGCATCCCCAGCTGATTGCCGCCCACTGACCATCCCACCTTCGGCTGTCTTTAATTTCGCAATTAAATGCTTAACTTTTACGGCCCGCGGTAAGCCGGCCGCAAACTACCAAATGCCAAACCGGCTACTGTATGCTGGGCGCTAAAATGCACACTGTTTATTGTTTATTATTGGCCTGTTGCAGTGCTGTCCATGAATGGCCTATCGCACTTGGTAGCTCCCCACATGGGCCCTCGGGCCCATCGATTCTTAGCTGCCTCAATTTCCAGTGGGTGGCTATCAGTAACCGACTGCGGCTAAGCCAGCTTGTCAATTTTTGTATAAAATTTATTATTTTATTTGCGTCAGGTTTGCGTTTTTGTTTTGTCACTTTTCAGACGCTGTTTGGGTCGCAGCGAAATTATTTACATTTTGCTGATTGCGACAGTTTTTGCATTGCCAGTGCTCGGAGGTTTGCCTGTCATAAAGCGAACTGTTTGCCCTCGCCTGTTACTCAGGTATATGTATGTCTATATATAGGGGAACACGTACATAATATATCTGTATCTGTAGTATGCCCTGGAGAGTGCCATAAAAGTTGCATTGCATTGCACGCAATCGACAGAAGAGCAACAGCCACAAATGTTTGCTCAATTTATGATCGCAGTTGCCGCTTATGGTAGTTGGCTGTTGGCTGTGGCGGTGCCAACTGTTTCGTCCGATTCCAAAACTGGCCAGGGTCATTGATTTGGCAAAGATCGGATATCGAATATTCCCCATTCGAAGCCTCTTACTAATCACATTAGGCAGCTGATTGTCGGAAGGTTTCACAGTTGATTCATGGTCATATGATGATGTCGTACGGCGACGACAGCCCCCGGACATTTCATTGACAGCTCTTTAAAAAATATACCTATACATATATGTGTCTGAAAAAAAAAAGAAAAAATAAATACAAACGAATAGATAGGAAATAGAGGCACTTGCGGAGGGAAAGTGCTGGATTCCAACTTGGCAACGCTGCGTATGAGTAATGCAGGGGCAACAGTTCAGAATGGCTGGCAAACTTGGCAACGGCAAATGAAGCAACAAAATTCAGCAGCAGCAGCCGCAGATTAAGAACCTTTTAAGGGGATTAATGATTTTAATTTTTTCCGTGCATTCTGTTTGCCTCGTTTCCGTTTTTCTACCACCATTTCTCTATCGGGGTGTATAAACTTAATGACTTACTTTGCAAAAAAACAGGGACGTAAGCGAACAAAAAATTAAGTTCCATAAGAAGGTGTATTATATTAAAGCCGATTTTTGTCATAGTGACTTAACTTATAAATCCACTGTAGTTTGACCACGTTCATTAAAAATATTTTCCTGTTGATTGTACAAATATTTTTTTTTGGTTATGTTTCATACAATTAATTAGAATTCCTTTATTTAAGAGGTTTAAAATTGTTAAAAATATATATTACAAGGGATAGGTGTATAGTTCCTTTAACCATGTTTAAGAGATATTATTTCCTTTATTCATAAGACTCTAAAATATTGTCAGAAAGAGTATCTCATTTTCTATATGGAAAATTACAAAAATTTATTGAATTTTTTCTGGCACTCTGTGAACTGCTCCTGGTTCATGTTGCTGGGACATTTGTTTGCTTCGCCACTGCCACTGTCCTGGCGAAATGCCAGGCAAGGACATGCATGGACCGATCGCTTCCAGCTTCCGTTTCCCCTCGACTCCTTTCCCCTCCTTGGGCCGTTCGTTTTGTTTGTTGCGCGCATTAAGCTAATTATGGCCAAATAAAGCGAGACGAATTGAAACGCGCGCTCTAAGCAAACAGGATATATTCAGTATCCTCTGTTGCATGCCAGCACTTAACTTTCCATGCCCTTCTCTCTCCGTCATGTCCTGTGGTCCCATTTGTTAGCCAGGCGCATTTGTTTGTGCATTACAAACCGTAAGCACACTTAAGGTACCCTTAAGCTCTGGCGCCGCTCCATTTTGCAAAAAAATAAAAAAAAATATGTCATCCAAGAAATATGTTTGAAAATATGAAAACGTGTACTCAGGAAGAGAGCCAAATGAATGGCGCCGCTGTTTATCGATAATATTTTATCCATGAAGTACTTTTGTTTTTAAAAGGGATACATATTCACCCAAGTATTCACAAATATTTACGCCATTTGGGATTCTTCGTATATCTTAATATTTAAATTTCTTGAATTTATCCTTTAATAATATAACATAAAAATAAATTATATAAAGTTCCAAGATACTACCTTAGTTCTCTGTGGATACAATGGGTTAATAAATAATTATTTGCAATACAAAATTTTCAGTTATTATAAATACATTTAAATAATGATTAGACGCCTAATAACTTTTTAATTCATTCACCGCTATAAGCGAAATAAATAATTTGGTAGAAGAAATAGAAATTTATTTACAATCTTGCGTCAACCCACACAAGTGGGTTTTTAATAAAACCAAAAAAAATGGTTTCGGTATATCCTCGGATATTTTTTATGTTGCTATTTATCCAATTAGTAAGTGTTAAAAAAAAAATCATTTAAATATAATCTCTAATATCCCCTAATATCCATATATTTTTTAAAGGTTTTGTGTTTGGTGGAGTTCAAAAATATTAAGTGCGATTCGTTGGATTCTGAGTTTGATGCATTTGAATACTGCTTATTGAAATCTGTAAATCGAAGCTACAAATACTTGTCCCTAAAAGTGAAGCTGTACAAAGTACCAATTACTAAAGTGAAAGTCTGTTCAAATCAAGTCTATTTTAACGGATGCATATTATTTCACTAAACGTATTTACGTTTTCAGGTTAATTTTGCTTTGCTCAAAAAATTTAATGGATATAAGCCGTTTTTATATAATATCACCGTAGATGCCTGCAAAACTCTTCGAAATCCAAAGTCGAATCCCATATTCGGTTACTTCCATGACGCATTCAAAACTTTCTCCAATATGAATCATACCTGTCCATTTGATGTAAGAACACTTAAGATTTATATTAAATACTCACTTTATATATATTTCTTTTCAGCACGATTTAATTGTTGATAAGCTCAATATAAAACACATGGATAAAAATATTAAAAATATTTTCCTGTTGATTGTACAAATATTTTTTTTTGGTTATGTTTCATACAATTAATTAGAATTCCTTTATTTAAGAGGTTTAAAATTGTTAAAAATATATATTACAAGGGATAGGTGTATAGTTCCTTTAACCATGTTTAAGAGATATTATTTCCTTTATTCATAAGACTCTAAAATATTGTCAGAAAGAGTATCTCATTTTCTATATGGAAAATTACAAAAATTTATTGAATTTTTTCTGGCACTCTGTGAACTGCTCCTGGTTCATGTTGCTGGGACATTTGTTTGCTTCGCCACTGCCACTGTCCTGGCGAAATGCCAGGCAAGGACATGCATGGACCGATCGCTTCCAGCTTCCGTTTCCCCTCGACTCCTTTCCCCTCCTTGGGCCGTTCGTTTTGTTTGTTGCGCGCATTAAGCTAATTATGGCCAAATAAAGCGAGACGAATTGAAACGCGCGCTCTAAGCAAACAGGATATATTCAGTATCCTCTGTTGCATGCCAGCACTTAACTTTCCATGCCCTTCTCTCTCCGTCATGTCCTGTGGTTGGGTTTTTTGATTGTTTTTCAATTTTCTGCATTGTTAAACTTTTGCTTCCCATGTTGCGCCTTGTTTAATTTGCCGCCTGTGGCACGTGACACTGGCGTTGGCAAGTGCACGTGTCCTTGCCCGAATGAGGAGCACACCAAGGCACCAGGCACCAGTTGAAAATCAGGAACTTGAAGGCCTTCGGCAGCAGCTGTTTAATGGCAGATGCCTTTGGCAAATATTTTGCTTGTGCTACAACCAAATCAATTTTGTATGCTCACCCAAATGGAATACGAATGCGACGATGTCCTTGCAGCACAACCCACTACCAATTTCCTTCCTTCCTGCATCCTGTCCGCCCCAACTCATGCCTTCTTTGGTCACGTGTCGCAGCAGTCGCGCCTCTTTCGCTTTGTCTGCTAATCTATCAAAGCGTTGGCAGCACACCAAATTGAGTTTGTTTGGATATCATTTCCATCGGCCAGGACACGAACCGAGATCCAGAGTGCGAAGGCCGTAGTTACAACCGGACTCAGTCCTCCGGATGCTACCTGCCACAAATGCGGATTGAGTTTTCTGCCACTTGTGGCCCGCTTTCAGTATGTTTCTCTTAATACACTAAGAGAAATAACTAAATATATAAAGAAAAAACAGGCTTTTCATTAGGTTCTTACATATGATGAAGGTAATATAAATTCATTTATTAATATATAAAGTTTAAATAAATTAATATTAAACGCATTACTTCTGGAATAAAATTTTTAATTTTAAAGCTTAAATATAAAAGACTTTGTTTCGATGTCTTAAGCATTTTTTTAAAATGTATTCTCTTGATGTTCCCACAATTTCCCTGCGCGTTGACGTCAATCAAATTAGACGCATCCCATAGCGCCCCTCGGCCGGCGAAAGTTCACACATCAAATTATGTCAGGGGTGGGTTCCATTCTCCCTCCTTCTGCCTGAAATTTCACCAGCACCACCACCTCTACCAGTCCTTCGGACCAACGTCGTTGCTAACTTGCGATTTGAGTTTGTAAATGTTTTTCTAATCAGATTTGTGTGTTCTATCCACCGGGGAGTGCAATTTGTTTTGATGTCGCTCTAGCAATCCGTTTAAGTGACAACCGGGGTTTGGGACCACATAGTTGGGAGTTCTCATAATTAGTCAAGTGCTACGCATAGCATATGCTACGGGGAGAGATTCGCCGGAAAAGTTTCCGGCTCAAGACATCCGTTCACATGACACACTTTGCTCAACGGTCTCTGGCCAATTGTGATCGATTGGTTTTAAAGTCTGGCCATAAACTAGAACAAACAATAATCGCTGACATTGTAAATTAATAAACTCATATATAAGAGTGCAACTGCGTTTTCAACTGCAATTGCGATGGCAATCGATTTATTGCCACAATTCGTAAGTGGGTGAGTTTTTAACCACCAGACATTGATATTGATAGGTATCGTCATGATTTCAGGGCCACTATTTTCTACCTTTGGGGATCGCATTCCCTTACCCGATTTCGCTTCTACAATAGTACCAGTTCTTGTCGCTGGTCGGGAATTACATTTTAAGCCCTTTTGCGTTTCGTGGATTTTTATTGCATTTGCGAAGATTTCGCCATTCTAATTGATTGTCTGCCCATTCCGGGGGAGGACTCGTAACCCACCCAATGGGCCGCTTATCTTCGGCCTGGTTATCGATCTAACTATCTAGCTATCTGGCTATCTATTTTTGCTCCGATTCGAGTTATCTAACGGGAAATATGCGCATACTATCCATTTAGATATATAACCAATGGCCGACCGACACCAGACCAGCCACTGTCCCATTTGTTAGCCAGGCGCATTTGTTTGTGCATTACAAACCGTAAGCACACTTAAGGTACCCTTAAGCTCTGGCGCCGCTCCATTTTGCAAAAAAATAAAAAAAAATATGTCATCCAAGAAATATGTTTGAAAATATGAAAACGTGTACTCAGGAAGAGAGCCAAATGAATGGCGCCGCTGTTTATCGATAATATTTTATCCATGAAGTACTTTTGTTTTTAAAAGGGATACATATTCACCCAAGTATTCACAAATATTTACGCCATTTGGGATTCTTCGTATATCTTAATATTTAAATTTCTTGAATTTATCCTTTAATAATATAACATAAAAATAAATTATATAAAGTTCCAAGATACTACCTTAGTTCTCTGTGGATACAATGGGTTAATAAATAATTATTTGCAATACAAAATTTTCAGTTATTATAAATACATTTAAATAATGATTAGACGCCTAATAACTTTTTAATTCATTCACCGCTATAAGCGAAATAAATAATTTGGTAGAAGAAATAGAAATTTATTTACAATCTTGCGTCAACCCACACAAGTGGGTTTTTAATAAAACCAAAAAAAATGGTTTCGGTATATCCTCGGATATTTTTTATGTTGCTATTTATCCAATTAGTAAGTGTTAAAAAAAAAATCATTTAAATATAATCTCTAATATCCCCTAATATCCATATATTTTTTAAAGGTTTTGTGTTTGGTGGAGTTCAAAAATATTAAGTGCGATTCGTTGGATTCTGAGTTTGATGCATTTGAATACTGCTTATTGAAATCTGTAAATCGAAGCTACAAATACTTGTCCCTAAAAGTGAAGCTGTACAAAGTACCAATTACTAAAGTGAAAGTCTGTTCAAATCAAGTCTATTTTAACGGATGCATATTATTTCACTAAACGTATTTACGTTTTCAGGTTAATTTTGCTTTGCTCAAAAAATTTAATGGATATAAGCCGTTTTTATATAATATCACCGTAGATGCCTGCAAAACTCTTCGAAATCCAAAGTCGAATCCCATATTCGGTTACTTCCATGACGCATTCAAAACTTTCTCCAATATGAATCATACCTGTCCATTTGATGTAAGAACACTTAAGATTTATATTAAATACTCACTTTATATATATTTCTTTTCAGCACGATTTAATTGTTGATAAGCTCAATATAAAACACATGGATAATCAATTTAGTAGAGTGCTTCCCTTTTCTCATGGCGAATACCTTTACCACTCGGAATGGTATGCTCACGATATCAAGCGAGCAATTGTGGAGGTCTATTTCAATCTTTACTAAAATTTGTTTAAAGATTAATACATATTTCGAATGAGTTTTGTTTTTATCCATATAGTTTGTATACCCTTTCAGAGTATATTCTAATTTTTGTCAAAAGTGTGCAACGCAGTGATGGAGACATCTCCAACCCTATAAAGTATATACATTCTTAATCAGGATCACCTAATGAGTCGATATAAGCTTGTCCGTCTGTCTGTCTAATTTTACGCAAACTAGTCTCTCAGTTTTAAAGCTATCGAGTTGAAACTTTACACACATCCTTCCTTTGTTTGAAGGCAGTATATAAGTCGGAACGGACGGGATCGGTCAACTGATTGATCGGAAGTGCCATAACTTTGGTGTCTTTTAAGTTAGAGGGTTGGGACTTTCCACACATGGTATATTGGCCAAAATATCTTATGTACAAAATTTCATAAGGATAGGCCGACTATATCTAATAGCCGCCATATACGTGAACGATCGGAAATGGCACAGCTGTAAGGGTATATCAACTTCGGCACCTCCCGAAGTTAGCTTTCATTTCTTGTTTTTATTGAATTACAGACTTCGCTATATTCATTATACTAGTTTACAAATTGAAAGGTAATTGAGTGAACCTTGAAATTGATGATTGTTTTATTTTAATTTGGGCACGGAGAACATGAAAATTATATCCGCTTATTTTTCTTAAGACCCATTTCAGAGATATCTTTAAAAATCGTGTTTTTGTAGTCCTTTTTCAGTTTTTTGGTAATATCTCATGAATAAACTGTTTTCAAACCACAAAGGGATATTGATTGAAAGGTATTGAAGTTATGTTTACGTGGATATGTACAGATTGAATCAAATCTCTGGAATTCACAAGTGTACAAATAGTGGCATTTTCGAAAATGTAAATGTTCAAAGTTGGTTTATGATATATACCAAAAAACTTCAAAATGACCACAAAAACACCATTTTTGAAAGTATCTCAAAAACGGTTCTTAACAAAAATAAACGGATGTCATTTTCGTGTTCTCCGACCCCAAATTACTAAAAAAACCTCATTTTTAACGGAGTAGTATTATTAGTAATTTTAACTGTAGCTTGTAAAATACAATTTTAGCTTTAAAATCTCGGAATAAATCGACGCAGTTTCGCGAAAGTATCAAATGGAATTCTACGAAATTCGGATATAAATATTTAATAATTACATAAGTAGCTTATTTCTTAGAAAACTTAGTAAAAGTTTAGAAAAAGTAAGTAAACAATGCTAACTTTTAGATTCCCGAAGCTAATACTCGTATAGCATTTTAATCGAATGGGGATGCCTATGGTTAATATAAACCACTGTTTGGACTTTTAATTAGAAAAGCCTTTTAAATCCAATTTTTTATGATTACACTAGTTTACAAATTTAAATGTAATCGAGTGAACCTTAAAATTGATGATTGTTTTATAGTAATTTTGAAAATTTCAATTTTTCAATTGGTCGAAAATGACACTATTTTTGTACTTTGTTCGCTTGTGCATTACAGAGATTTGATTCAATCTGCACATATTATATATCCACGTAAACGTTACTTCAATACCTGTCAATCAATATCCTTTTTTTGTTTGTAAACAGTTTTTTTCATGAGATATTACCAAAAAACTGAAAAAGGACCTCAAAAACACGATTTTCAAAAATATCTCAAAAACGGTTCTTAAGAAAAATAAACGGATGTCATTTTCGTGTTCTCCGACCCCAAATTACTATAAAAAACACTTTTTTATGGAGGTTCATTTTTGGTGTAAACTAGTGTTATCATACAAAAGCTTATTGTATATTAAGCTATTAAAATAGTAACTCATGCATGTCAGTTTGCGAATAACTTACTTGTCGTATGTGAATAGAAATATAGATATATATAGAATATATATATTATAGAATAGAAATAATAGTTTACAATGCTCGCTTTGTATTAAAGTCGAAAAAACATAGAAATATTATATTTACATTTATTTATTTTAAATATATATTCATTTCAGCACGATTATTATAGATAAGCTTACAACAAATGGGGAATACATTACCCACTTCAAAAGGTATTCTAATGATATCATTTAATTCACTGTTGATTTTTACTCAAAACTTTATTGCAATTTTTGTACCATTAAAATTAATAAAATGCATTAAACAGTTCAGGCTTCTCCATAACCTTTGGACTCTCCAGAACAAATCTCAACTCTCAAACCAACACCATAACTCATAATACCTTTTGAACCCTTGGGATTATGATTTTATATATATTTATAAGTTTAGTTTCCAAATGCTAAAAATAAAAATATAAAAATTATTGTAATAACACTATTCATTCTAATCTGTATATTATCTAAAAAGGAAAAGGTTAAATTTAATGTTCCGTAAAACCCGTTTTTACCAAATGGTTCATGTCGATCATTCGTCTAGATATTAAAAATGAATATTTATTTTCCATAGCTTTAGTTGTTTAATACGGTTTTAAATCTTTACACTTGTTGAGAATCAATCTTAATTAACACAAAGCGCCATTCTATTATAATTTTTTTAAAGACTTTTCAACTATGAAATGACCTAGTAGGAGATTAAAACTCATATTAAAACAATTAAAATTTTAAATGATCCGTGACATTTTGCAATCATTTGTTTTAAATACATCCGCAAATTCTAGTTTTAAGCATGCCTTTATTGCGATAAGTTTATTGAAGTGAAAAGGATGTCTTCTGTTCGACGGATTATTTGGATGTGGCTTTTCATCAAGGCTGTATATATTACTTAAAATAGTCGAAATATAAACTATATATTAATTTAAAATGTTTTTAGGCAATGTGCTTGGTTGAGTTTACAAACATTAAGTGTACTTCGCCTGATCTAGAACATGTCAGCTTTGATTATTGCTATCTGAAGTCGGTGAATCGAACCTACAAGTACCTGTCATTAAAAGGGATCATGTACAAAAAGCCGGTTTCTAACGTAAAAGTACGGTCAAGATTAATATAATTTTATGAATTCTCAGTTCAAATTTTTATTTCGATTCAGGTAACATTTGCTTTACTTAAGAAATTCAGTGGATATAAGCCGTTTTTGTACAATATTACTGTTGACGCCTGTAAATCACTCCGAAATCCCAATGCAAATCCAGTATTTGCTTTCTTTTATGGCTTTTATCATGACTTCTCTAACTTGAATCACACCTGTCCCTATAATGTCAGCAAACAAATCCACCATTGAAATGAAGTGTTATTAAATATTTTTAATTACAGCATGATGTTATTGTTGAGAAGTTACCCATCAGCCACGTTGATCATCAGTTTTCCAAGCTTCTGGCCTTTCCCACTGGGGAATACCAATTCTTCACAGATTGGTTTATTAAAGGAATCAACCGGGCAACTGTAAGGATTTATTTCAGACTTTATTGATATGCCTTACGGATTGAAGAAACTGATTCTTTTCTGTTTGGGCTATCTATTGTTATTCAGTTTTCTTGCAAATTTTATGCACTTTTATATTGGTGATTTGAACTAACAAAATATGTTTGGTTATATAAACAAATTTAATCAATTTCATTCTTAAGCTTATGAATATTACATCGGTTACAAAGTTTAACATAAACTAGTCTCTATCGCTATGCTGTCCGGTTAATTCTAATTATTTACATTATATGCACTTTGGATCGAATTGAATTATCCCTCCCGTTCTGAGGGATAAGCTTCTCAATCACGGGGCGTGATCTTCACCCGGAGGCCGTCCTTGGGACGAAGGATAAGTTCGCCCAGAAGCGTGAGGTCCTCCCGTCGGTCAACGGCTTCGATCTTGTACTTTCGCAATACAGTAGAGATCACAGCTTTCTCCTCCAGGATGGCGAACTTCTGGCCAATGCAGTTACGAGGTCCGGCACTGAACGGAATATAGGCGAAGGGATGGCGTCCGGCGCAGTTCTCTGGCAGGAAGTTGTCCGGATTGAACTGCTCTGGTTTGGGAAAGACGCGCGGGTTGCGGTGCAGGGCATAGGTCATAATAATCGCCTGTGTTCCAGCTGGCACAAGCTTGCCACCTAAAAATAATTAATTTACGAGAATTAGCGAAATAAATCCGATATTGTTGATTAATCCTTTTGGAAATTACCAATATTCACATCCTCGCCCACCATACGAGCCATCATCGGTACACTGGGGAAAAGGCGAAGCGAGTCCTTGATGCAGCACTCCAAGTAACGCATGTCCAGGAGATTTTTCATGCTGGCCGGAGTCTCCTTGTCATCGCCAAAGATAGAGTCTAGCTCTTCAACCACACGTTCCTGGTACTCTGGATGGCAGCCCAGCAAAAAGAGGGTCCATGAAATGGCAGCTGAAGTGGTGTCATGTCCCTCGAACATAAAGGTATCCACTTCCTCGCGAATGTCTTCCTATAAATTAAATATTAATTTTTGTTATTGTATAATTTTAAAATCAAATAATGCAAATGAACCTTACATTCGATAGCACAGTGCCTTCCTTGGAGGCGTCGATCAAAAGGTCAAGGAATGCCAGACGCTTCTTTTTGCCCAAGTCATCATAGGCATCGGGGGCATCATTGTTGTTATTGTTGTTATTTTCCTGAAGAATGGCGAGTTCAGCTTTACGTTCTCGGATGACCATGTTGGAAAATCCGTGCAGAGTATTTATATAACTCTGGTGAAGTTTGTAGTCCGAAGTCAACCGGAAAATGAGATCACTTTGCAGCCAAATCTTGGCCTGACGACTCTGGACAATGGAACCGATGCTGAAGAGAAGGAATATGAATTATTATGATTATCAATTTAAAATATATATCGTTATAATCCTCATATTGCAATGCATATTTTAAATTATTTTCCGTGTATAAAGTTAGGTATTAAAAACGAGTGTGGGGCGGGGAAAGTGTTGCGTTAAATTGAAAGTTAGTCATGTGTTCAATGGGAGTGTGCTCTATGAGGCGTGGCAAGGGACTGGGAGTGTGAGATTGGTGATGATGCTGTCTGTTATCAGCTCCGGAGCACTTCAAGCATCCCATTGACATCTTAATCTCGCATATTTTGCGCTTGGACGCACTCCACCACCCAATCCCATTCCCGAGACACAAACGACATGCTGGAGTTGGGCGGTAGGTGTTGCAAGGACATGTGTATCTAAAGGGGTGTCTCATTCCCTGACAGCTGTACTGACAGCTTTCGATATTAAACTGCTGCCACAGAGCTGATAACTCGTTGCCAATGTTGAAGAGTTACGGGTGGCATATCCGCTTCAATTCCCAGTGGTAATCAAATTTTATAATACATATTATTAAAGTAGAGAGGAAAAAATAATTAAAGCCTAGTATATTTTATTTAGATAAATGTTTAATTTTGAACACATTTTTTTTATTGAAATTTGTTTCTTCAAAATCCTTCTAAGTATGCTATACAAATATTTTGAATTATCAACCGCGTTTACCAAAAGTTCATTGCATATTTTTGGGGCTACTTTCTTTCAAACTTGTTTTCTTACAAATAAATAGTTTTTAATATTTTGATTAGAAAATTAAAAATATCAATATTTTTAATTTTTATCAAATAAAATTTCTGCAGCAAGGCAGCTTCATTCTTTCTTTTTCCATTTATATAAAAACCACTTAATAGTTGGCCGAAAAAAAGAAAGAAATGTCTTATGCCGCCAAATAACCAATAAATTTGTTTCATATTAATCAACAACACCAGCGCCGCACGAAATTGCCATAAGGCGTTAGTTTTATGAGAATGACTTTGTAATTGAATTTATTTTCAAATAAATCGGGCTCGCTCACAAATGAAAAGGAAATGGCTCCGAATACCCATAAGCAATTTTGAACGATATTGATCGAAACTAATTTATTTATAAATTTCTGGCAATTCCAACTGATATTATGTTGGAAAATGTCCAACTAAATAGTAGTCAGACTCAAAAATAATTTAGTATTTCAAAATGTAATCTAAATATCAATGACTTACCCATAGACCGCCTTTACGTATTCCGACTCGCTGTTGCTCTGGGCATAGATTCTGCGACCCATGGCGGTCTCTGTGGAAATGAATGACGTATGCAATTAGCAACGGCTCAGGGAAATCGGAGTATGGTCACCCGAGCCACAGATAATGGAAAAGCATCTAAGCTCTGGCGACATTGGCACTCACCGCAGACAATGTCCAAAGTGCAGAGCGTGACGTATGGGAACAGGTTGAACGCCTCGCTGCCCACCTCGACGGCCAATTTTCTTGCCAAAACAGCGCTCTGCTCATTGAAGACGTCAATGAAGTCGTCCAAGATTTTGAAGTGGAATGCAGGTGTTAGAATCTGCAATTAATTAAAGAAAAATTAATTAGAATTTGATTAAAAGATGGATATTTATACTTTACCTTCCTGCGGGAATGCCATTTGCGATCGGTGCTGGTCAGAAGACCCTCGCCCAGCCAAGGATGCAGATAGTCGTAATCGTGGCTCTTGTTTACATACTTCTGGCTGTTCAGAATGGGCTAAAAAACAATAACAAAGTTAGATAATAAATATCAATTTTAATTGAAAAAGTCAACACTTACCTCCACAGTTTCGGGCTCGAAGAGAAGAACTCGTGGTGCGGTTCCTTGCCAAACTCGATTGATACCGATTCGCGTGCCCCACAATTTCTGCATGCCGATGACTCGATTGAAGAGCTCTGAAAAAATCATAGAAATATACAGAAACCAGTTAGCTTGGCTAATTTTTGTGGAAGACAGTATTTAAATTTTTGTTTGCCATAATAACTGAAATTAATTATAAAACCGCCTCATGTTTTCAATTAAGATTACAATCAGAGTTATAATTTTCTTCGGATGTTGTTACCCCCATGAAGGTCGACGCAATTGCTTTCTCGTCGGCCCAAAGTAAGCCGGGATTTTCTCACCCCAATACGGCTGGCCGAAAGATACCTGACCGAAGGCACGTTACTCATAGATACAAGATACCAAATACAATCGTTTAAAGACCATCGCGTTGGTTTCAAATGTGTTGCATTAATTAAAAGATGAAACACACAACACAAACACCCATGCGTGCCCATTCAGCGATCTCTAATAATGATTTTATGTAACCCCAAGCAAACTGGCTGATGACGCCGCTGCCACAGTTTCGCGACCATTTCTCAGGTGGGGCAGGTGGTTTTTGGCGGCTCTTGGTCCGCTGGACCGTTGGTAGCTCTTCGTCGGAAGTTGGCCAGTTGGCCATTTCGTACTCTCCAAAACAAAACAAAACAAAGCACTTTTCATGCAATATCTTTGCCGGTCTACGGGTCCCTTCATTATCATTTTGCTTTGGTATTTCGATACACGGTAACAAAAAAATGTAATAATGGGTTACAAAAAATCTAATCTAATAATTCCACTTTAGGTTTCAGGTTTACTGAATTATTGATCGAAAATATGTGTGGTAAAGCCGTTTTGTTTTTTATGATTCCTTTATTAAAATTAGTTTCTTTCAGTGTCTTTAAATCAATGTTCAGGTTTTTTCCACTGTACTGCTACCTGCTTGTCACCTGAATGGTGGCTGCGTAGAGTTAAATTGCGCTGGCAATTCGAAATAATTTATGTACTGGCATAATTTTCTTGGCTGACATTGGCTGGAACACATTAAAAAGCAGTTACCAAAGATTTGCAAAGCCGCACCACCGATCAGAAGCCACCCACATCCCACGGATCGCGCCATGACCTCAGTTTTCTTGGGGCTAGAACTCAGAACTGGAAACCTGTTTGAGCCTTGGCAACTCTGCTCTCCACACCACAAAAATCCAAGAGCCGCCAAGCTGCCTCTTCAGCTTGGAAAAATATTATCAAGAACCGCTTGACCTTGGACAACCATTCAACCATTTACTGCAACATCATATTTCATTTTCATTTTTAGCTTTTTTAGCATCTAACAAAAGCCTCGTAATTGCGCAGACAAACAGTCATATAGCTCTGAGATTCGTTCTTAAATTAAATTATAAAAAGAATTAATAAAACCCCTCTGGTTGCTAATCGCTCCATAAATTATATGCAAACTCCTAGCTTGCCTTGACAGAAATATTCTTTTATTTAGCAAGCACTCGAACAAGTCTTTTGATTATCATGGCCTTAAAGTGCTCCGTAAATTTTTGGATGGGGATGTTGTGAATTAGCAAATCATTTCACTGGTTAATAGAGTGGTTTGATGGACAGGTTTCTAAGGTTCTAGCTTGAATTACTGAAACGAATTGTAAATCATTTAAATTCCCAAACTTGATTATCGCCTGGTAAACGGCCAGTGTAAATGTTAATGATCAGTAAAAAATAGCTATCATAATACCCTCGAGAACCCTCAAGATTACCAAACTCGATATGTGGCTTTACGATCTCGAAAGACAAAGAAAAAGAACCAAACGGAAACGAATCGGTTCGAGGGTTTAGCACCAATAGAATGAGTAGCAATTTTTCATACGTTTTATCAAATCCATTTCCTACACGATTTCGCCCCAAACTCTTGGCTCCGAATTTTTTGTATCTCTTCAGCTTCCGCATTAAAATATATGTTAATTTACTTTGTTTATTTTTTTCCTTCGATCATCCAACATCGAACGGAATTGCAAAACGCCGAACTGGCTGTGTGCGAATTAATCAGGTCCCCCGGTCGATTGAGAAGCGTTGAGCCGGGGGTCCAATTATGATGGATATTCTTCCACTTCAGTGTCAAGATCAAGTCCAATTCCACCTCGGACCTTTTTTGTTAGGTATTTTTTTTTTTTTTTTTGACCAGTGTCACAGTCTGAGCCGAGTCTGTTGGCACTTTATGGCTATTTTTATCACTCGGCTCGAGTCAAGTAGTTGTTGGGCTTGTTATGCCAGTGATTTATGAGCGACTTCTGGCTGCTGTTTCTCCACACTTCACATTTGGTAATTGTTTCGAGATCGGAAAACAAATTCATGTAAATAGCGTGTGAAATATAGAGTTTGACTTGCCTTCGTTGGGTGAAAGTTGAAATATTCGGCCTTTTATTAAGATCAAAAGAGGCATCTCTAATTTTCATAATAATTTGACATCAATTTCAACTGTTGTTTCCTTTACCGAGGGTATATGTATTATGCCTTCCCATGAACAATTTAGGGGTGATTATTATCTTTCACTGGGCCAAAGGTGAATGTCTCCTGGGATCCAGACTTTTAAACTTTCCAGTCATTTCAACTCATTAGAATCGCCAACGTTTCACGCTCAATTGACATTCGACTTATTCATGTTTTGTTTGCTTGCTCCGAAGCGCAAACTAACACTAAATATTTTAATTAAATTACAATTAAAAAACAAAAAGCACATGCTTATTGCAGTCTCATTTCGAACAGGTTTTTGCATTTCAAACTCTTATTTGGACTGTTCTATAAATCAATTAGCGCCTAACATCTAAGGGCGCCGAGCTGGGACGCAACAAAAATCTTCGATGGGCTGTCTTCAGCAACGAAAGTGAATTTCGTTGGGTAAAGTTCATTAACACTAAATTGGAAACCAAGAGATCGAGTATTTTACCAAAAGTTAGGAGGTAGATGCCTCATTGAGAGCTGATCGTAGAAATTAGCACCTGGTCGGCTCTACGACTATTTGCGGTATTAATAAGACACCCTGCCAAATGACTCAGGGTCAATATCACTAACTGGAGCACCCACAGAGTATTTGTAATATTTGTGTTCTTTTTTAATATTTTTTATTTTTAGGAGAGAACTGAGAACTCACCGTCATGATCTACATTCATTTCAATGGCATTGCCCAGAAAGGGCATAGCTGCCGGTCCAGGGATCTTTTCGATATGCTTCACCAGACGAGATCGCCGTTTGTTATAGACCACCAAAAATATAATCACGGAGGCTGCTAGGAATATCGTAATCGGGGAGTAACCGGAGATCACTTGGGCCGTTTTTGAGAGCAGGATGCTCTCGGCCATCAGAGAGGAAATCACTTTTGAGGACATTTTCTGCAGAGTCTCTTATGTCTATGGGCTCCGATAGTTCACGGTCCACTTTCAAATACGAATATATTATGTATATCCTTATCACACGATGATCGAACCGGACCCGGTCAACAAACGATTCAAACACTGCGAACTCCAATAGACAACTAACAAAAAACCCGAGATTGCACAAAAATTTAAAAAGAAGTGCTAAAATTTTCGGGCCAAGCGTTTCGGGTTTCGAGCTGTCGTCGTGAGCTCGGCTTTGTATCTCATTTGTATCTGAATCTGTGCCTTCACCTGTGTGAGTGAGTATCTCAAACGGTTAGCCGGCTACGCTCGCTTCAAAAAAAATAGTAGCACACACAGACACAGTGATAGGGGAAAAAAGCCACAACAACTGCCTGCACTCGCATTGTTGCCTAGATGACTGGGCTTTTTGACTGTTTATGGGACCTACAAATTGTCAGAGTTGCAGTACGATTTCATATGTGACGTTTTGTGATTAATTTACTCCAGGGCAGGGTACATCTATATCACTCGGAGGTTTGTCAAATCAAGGGAAAGTATGTTCGGGAAAATATATACGTTGATATTCAGGTTTGATCATCAAGTTGTATATGTTTTGCAACTGGTTTCTATGCAAATATTGATAGTTCTTTCAAACCTATTAACATTGAACTTGAACTACTTATGCATGCAATTTTAACTTTTAAATAAAGCCATTGTATTGAGATTGAAAGTTACGAAGGATACTCTAAAGAATAATCATTTATATGTGTAGGATTCTTTGCTAGTCCTACGCTATATAGTTCACTCTTGAATATCCTTTAGGGTATCGTAACGTCGTCGAATAAATTAAAAGTATACTAAGGCGTACTTATTTATTTAGCATTTTAATAGTGCGCCCTTGTACTGAACAAGCAAACTTAAAATATTAAAAAAAAAAACAAACATCTGCATATAAAGTCAGTTGAAATGGGCGTCACCATGTCAACCCTTTTCAAAAAATCATTGAAATTATTTGGAAGCCGATCAAGTTCCGCCTTTAAAAAGACCTAACCTTGGCCAGAAATTGGCAAGAGGGCTTGAATGGGGATGAAGCCGCTCTACGATTCTACGATCGCCCATTAACTAAAAGTTCGGATTTCATTATGTGAGTGTAATTAAAACGAACTTAAACGCAGTGTCATGTCCGCTAGTAGACACTTTAAAATGGGAGAGTTTAATTTGAGGGGTTTCCAGTTCAGAAACCAATAGCTAGATTGCAGCCTTCGCCAGACTGAGTCAACAAGACGCAGAATATTCTTAGACAATTAGCGAACGATTGAGATTTGAGATGCGGATCAAAATCAAGATTTCTAATTGTCTGCCTCATGTTAAATGTAAACCAAGGTTAAGAGGAAGTTTCCTCGCACCCGTCACCATTAAGACTCGTGCCCGTTCTTATTGATGATGATCGAGGCGAAACCAGCGTAACTCGTTTTGGGTTCTTAGTTAACAAAATTAATTTTATATCGACTTTTGGGTTTCGTTTTTTTTCTTAATTTTTGTTGTGCCACCGACCACCAAGCCACCGACCGGGGAACCTGTTCTTTTGGAGGGGATAGAACCTTGTATTACGGATGCAAACTATAGACACATTTTATAGCAGCTCCCAGCCACTCCAGAAATTCTGTGACACAATCCCTGAAAAGAAATGCTTGTATTTTTTAGCACGTTAAATAAATTATAGAACCGGACCCCAATCAGCCATTTTGTGGATTTTAAATATTCTTTAAAATAGCAGCCTAACGAAGAGGTCAAAACAAAAGGTCAGGGACCACATAGGAAACCTTTTTTGTAAGACAAAATTCTTTACAAATCAATGGATCATTACAATATATCTTATTGTGGTCTGCTTGAGATTACGAAATCTCTGGTACATAAGAAAATAAAGTCTAGGAAGTGGAAGAAACCGACTGCCTGCGACTGGTTCTTTAATTAAAGAAGAATTATCAGCTTCAGCTCGGCGGGAGAAAAAGCGGATTGTCCAAAGTGCCGAGTCACTCTACAAAACCACTTGTGTTTTCATTTAACCATTTTATCATCCAATTCTGCGTATTTATTTGTACCTTTATAGTTACGCTTGCAACTCCGCAAAGAACTCAGCACTTGAATCGTGATGTATGGGGGCTTCCCCTTTGGCAGGTTGGATGACTCGTAGGCCTCTTTGTTTTGTTTTTTGTTTTGGTCTATGATTTGTTTGGATAATACGAGTGTATAAATCTATGTTAATTTGCCTACGTGCAGTTGATCAATGACTGATTTGCAGCAGATCCGAGTCAGATCTCCGGATAGCTCGCATATGGATGCTAATAAGCGGCTGGTTTTTGAATGGCTTTATGTGGAGGGCCATCCTCCAAGTCTACTATTTTCAAGATCAAGGTCGTTATGAGACCGGTATGCGTCTATCTTCCTGCTCAGACCAGTGTTAAATGGAGTAAGAATGGAAGGCTAACTGGGGCGAATTTGTTTTAAATGGTGTGAAGATTAAAGTCATAAAAAATAGTTTCCTGTGAAAATGATTAACCTACATTTAGGGCAATCTATGTGATATTTTTTTCTAGTGTTCCTCTAGCTGCCAAGAGCCAAAAAACCTCACCCTTAAAAGGACACATACAGACACTTTATTCCAGGGTAGTTTTGTAGTTGTGAGGGTATGTGTGTCACAGCCATTTTCCTTTTCCCGTTCCATATAATTTCCAACTAGTTCTGGCTACGAGCTCATGGAAACCCTTGTAGAGAGCCGGAGAAAGCATACTTACCTGGCGTAGAGGTTAACCGTGATCACGAAGGCGGTTCCTCCGGAGTGAGGCTTGGCCATTGCACCTCGGCTGAGTTGACCTCTGCGATTATTCCTAATGTGAATAACTCGTGCGTGTAATTTTTGGTAGCCGGGAATGGCGTTCGCGCCGTCCCGAATCGATAATAAATTTCAAAACAAACATTTTCATTCATATTGTTTTCTTCAGTATAAAAGTAAATATTTCTTCTTGACTTCTCGCTAAGCAGTTCAATGGGTCAAAGCAAAAACAGCATCTTGGTGAGGTTTCTCAGGTTTTTTAGTCTTTTTCTATACTTGAACTTGATCTGGATGTGGATGTGGATTTGGGTGCTGGCTAAATTAAATCCATGCTGACTACGTGCGGAAGAAGAAATCGCAAGAAGCCTTCGCCAAACGTTCGCAATAAAAGAGTGGTAGATTTAAAACTTCAAATCTTTCTGTTTCTGCTTCTACAGGGCTTTTGTTATTGGTATCGCGGTGTTCCGTTCGTTTATTGCCATTAACTCAGCCAGCATTTGAATCACAAATTATGGTCAGCAACATGTATTTTCCGGCGCTGAATTTATTAACTCTCATTTAACTTTGGCTTTGGATTCAGCTTTGGCTAGCGGTCTCCCAGTCCGTCGATAAGGTCAAGTTCATTTCCGCATACTAGGCTTGGCGGTTCGATTTCTTGGGGCCAAAAGCTACTGTTACGGTAAATGGAGTTGCCGGCCACTGCTGGGGAAGGGAAATTGCACAAGAGGTCAGACAGAGTGGCCGTAAAACAATTAGCCATTAGACGGGCTTTATGTGACGCACTTTCGGCCTGTCTTCGCAATCGGGGCAATTACTGTTGGTAACTAACCGACAATCTCTCCTCGGGTCACGCAACAATATACCCCCACCCCCCAATCTCTATAAATTTACCTACCAGCGTGTGAACTGCTGGTGATTTTCACTTCACAGTGAACTTGGTTGTTCTTGGGGTCCATTTAATTGGCCAAATCTTAGTCTCGGCCGCAGACTTCACTGCCAATGGTCAAGTGTAATGAGTAGTTGCAATTAACCCTCTAGATGCCTACGTGACAAAACTGAAACATGTTTAATAGCACGATATTTTAAGATGTCATATAATTTTCATGGCGTAACTGACATACATTATTATAAAGTTTTACTTATTTAATGGTGTACACATTTTATTGTATATATTTTTTAATATTACCTTCTTAATCAAACAGATTTACTTGGTTACATAGGGTTAAGTTCCATCAAAGAACCAAAATGCAGGCCAGGCATCTAAACCCAGGGTCAACGCGTCTAGTTTCAGGTTTCCTTTTAAGCCCCTGGCCAGCCGAAACATTGGTTTTGACACAGATATAGCCGTATTGGCCGGATCGGTGCATGCATTTGGCATTTCGCTTGCCAAACCATCGACTGCCAACCATCCAACTGCCACCGGATGGCCTCGACTTTCAATCTTTGTAAATGAGTATATCTCATTGTCAGTCGCCGAGAATGTGTCTGGCATTCTTTTTAATTGTATCTTTGGGATGTTTCTCACACAGATTTTGAACTGAGCGAGCTCCTCCCCAACTCTTTCAAAAAGATTTGAGTTTATGTGGCTCATCCTCAGTTTCCTTCCTGGGAAGGATTTGAATATTCTTCTTGGCATTTTGTCCCCACAAATTATGGGGTCAACGTAGAGGCGACAGAATATTTGATCAATATATCTTCCTCTCTGCAGTGTGTCTTGGAAACGCCGCAAATCGTACAGAACAGAAGAGCCTGTTTCCAGATTTTCCTTCTTTTTCACGACCCACTCCTTCAACACTGGTGGAAGCCCACCTTCGAAACTTTTAAATTTCTTTCACTGCATAATTCAAAAGTATTGGCGTGGTACCAATAGTTGTGGAACTTTCGATAAAAAGGGTTGAAATTCGATTAAGGAAGTGAGGAAGAGAAAAGCGTTGCCAATTATTTTTTTAATCTCAAAAAGAACTTTGAGAATGTTAGCAGGTGAGAGCAGGTGAGAGCTACCATCTATGATCTCTACTGTCAGTATTCTCATAATATTCCTCCCAACCCCTTTCAGGTATTGACTGCCCATCCAACAGCGCCTCGAAGACCTAGAGGTTCTTCTATCGCGAAGTGGACTCCACGTATCCGTTCCGGCGTCTGAAGACCACCGAGGCGGAGACGAACACCAAGAGCAAGGAGGCGCGGAAGTACATCTTCAACTGCCTGGACGACATCGTGCAGGTGAATGTGCCGACAGTTGCTGGCAGAGAAGACAGACCAGCGGGGATTCAATGATCTGCTGAAGCGGGTGAAGCACTTCCTGGCCAAGCTAGAGGGGTCGCATCCTTTTCGCCGGGCCACAGAAATGATCACCACCCACCTGAAGGACCATCGTGGCAAACTGTGGATGGGCACAAAGCTTGCCTTACCAAAACCCGCGATGCACTCGAAAAGGTCGAGGTTTCTAGAGTCAATCGCAGTTCCCGATCCCCCATATGATTTTTACTGCACTTGAAAAAGGTAATGAAATGAATTTAAAATTAAAAAAAATAGTTCCTATTATCAAAGTTTCAAGGATCCTTTATAATGCTTAGAAAATAATATGTTTGATATTATAGATATTGTACGTAATGATCAATGGAGTCAATTTCTTCATCAGTAAATTAACCCATCATATCACTGAAAGTTGGAGGGATAATTAGAAATTAAATAAAACTGGTGCTATGGTGCTATGCATGCGCCAACCTCCAACTGCCACCGGATGGCCTCGACTTTCAATCTTCGTAAATGAGTATATCTCATTGTCCGTCGCCGAGAATGTCTGGTATTCTTTTTAATTTTATCTTTGAGATATTTCTCACACAGATTTTGATACGCACTCGGATCCGTGAATTACATGACGATAGCCATCAGAGGGAAAATGTGTTTGCCGGCAATTAAGATGCATTCTCCCAAATAATTACATGACAGCAGAAGCCTTACATCTGGGCAGAGGCATATCAATTAACCCACAATTACCATAGAATTTGCTCAGCCTCTCCGCGGCGGTGGTGGTTGGGCAAAGGGGGTTAAGCGGTGCGGCTAAACATTTATGGGCGTATTAATAACCACTATAAAGTTCAAGAACATCGCTGATGGTTATTGTCATAGTTTTTGCCGCAGAAATATGTAATTAAATCTGCGAATTGCAATCGATTAAAAATACGTTTTCTGCTGTCGAAGGTTTCGTTTGGTCGATGAATGAGTTAATAGATTGGTATTACTTAAACGCCTTACTTACGCATTCTAGACATTAAAATAGATTATTGCAAAATCCGGTTCACGTAAAGAGTTTTATTGGAGCGAGTAAAGAAAATCCAATTTGTTAAATCATAAAATGAGAGTTAATGCAGTAGAATTTATTTAATCTTGATCTTTAATTTTAAGTTTTGTTTTAAATACACAGAATTTTTATTTTAAAATAATCTTATTCTAACAAGCTTCAAGAAAGTTAAATTAATTTTGTTATAAATAAATAAAAACCTTATTCCATATCAAACAAATGATTTGTACAAACAATTAAGTACCATTTTAAAAGTACTTTGCCTTTTTTAGGAAACTAAACTACAAAAACTATCTTATTACTATATTATTCATTGGTTTATGGGATAAACATAAAACAAAATTGTATTTCTGTTAAAATAAAAATGGCAGTCCCTCTGAAAAAAGGTGCCTAGCCGTTGTCAGCAGAACTTCTTTCAGGATTATCAGAAATAAAAATAAAAGAATAAATTTTTAAGTAAAAACAATAAACTAGCTAATGAACGAGGGGAAAAAAATGAAAATTTGATTTTTGGCAGACGACATTTTTACATTATCACATTATCGACATTTTTTTTTAAATAGTTGCAATTAAAAAAATCCATCGGTTAAAAACTACTAAATGATATCACGAAGACCTTGGTAAAATTTCATTAAAATCGGTTGAGTAGTTTCCAAGAAATCTTGTCAACCGACTTTAAAACCATAGTTTTGAGAAAACGCGATTAAAAGTTTGTGTTCCGCCTATACTTGACCTCGAGCGCCCACCTTTTCAAACTATTAGTCAGATCAACTTGAAAATTAAGGACAATATTATAGATATTTTATAAAATTTAATAAGACAAAAAATTTTGATTTTTTGAAACCGCGAAACCCATGTAACCTCTTAAGAAGTTTTTCAAACGATTGGGTAGCTCAAAGTGTCGCCACCTAAGTATGTCAAAAGTCAAAGTAAAATATGTGTAAAATGTATGTAAAAATGGTCGTGACTGAGTAAATTGTACTGTTTATAGTAATCCAAACGATATTTCGAAATAACTCTTGTTTTTCACATCTAACCTATCCACGAGTTTCGTTAGATTATGTGATTTCCTCTTAATTTAATAGTTTCATCAAAGATTGTCCGTAATATACCATATTTTTAAATAAAGTGGGTAACCAGAGTTTACAGTGCTTTTTCAGGGCTAACCGATTGTTTCAGGGTAAAATCGAAATCGGCATCTGGCAACACTGTTTTAACGCTAATTTGTTATTGTGAGGCTCCTCCATTTTCGTCGCATTCTGCAGTTAGATTCGGGATCGAAAAGTCAGATAAATATCAGTAAACAGCACCACTGGACTCCCCCTAGTTTGTACATTAGTTTCCTTAAACACCAAGATGCAGCGAATGGGCCTTCTGGCCATCTTGGCACTTTTCTGTGCCTGCGGTGAGTGTTTTTGTTGCGGAATAGAGTGACAAAGAAGGGGGTTCAACAATTTAGTCATCGCGTATTGCGTATTGTGTTTCGTGCCTTTCGCTTTATCGCTGTCTTTTATTGCATTTTTGCAGGCTTCGTTGCCGATGCCACGCCCGTCGAGGGAGGCGGAAGACTCGTAGGGGCCAAGTCGTGCACCTGGGGACCCTCGTACTGGTGCGACAATTTCAGGTGAGTCGAAAAGTCGCTTGGTCATCAAAATGGGGGGGACGAAAAGTTCTCGAAGAGGCGAAGCATAGAAAAAACCGCTACCCCTTTTGACCCCACTCTTTTGCACTTACAGTTTTTTTTTTTTCGTCTCTGCTTTCATTGTTTGCTCTGAAGACTTTTTTTTGTTTTTGTTGTTTTCCTGTAGATAAGACTATCAATCTGAGTGTCTGACTGCGCTCTATTTTTTAGCTCCGCAAGGCGATAACCCTAAACCCCTGTTATTGCAAACTTAACACTAGCGCCGCTCTAGTTGCTCTCTCTCTATAGAAAATAATTAGACTAATCGTTCGATTATGAGCCGTGCTTCCCGTCTATCATTTAGTCTTGTGTCACATGTTCCGAAAACGACCTATTTTGGCAAATTGCAACTGGAAACTACGCCACCCTTATCAGCCAACTGATAGCTAATCAATTAACAAGTTTATTTCTTTCTGTGCATATTTCGTCGCCTGTTGGGGCTCTGCACCATCCCTAATTCTGCATCCCCTTTGTTTTCGGTTTCGGTTTCCATTTAAATCAAATTAACAGAATACAGGGGAAACGACAGCCGACAGCTGAGCAAAGTTAGTTTTCGAGAGAGACTTAATCAGTATGAGTGTTTGCATGACTAATCCCAAAGTTCGGATCATTTCGCGGACGATCGCCGCTTCTTCCCTTGCCACTAAATGACGCGTATGAGAGGGCGGGAGTGGGTTCATCATCACCGCAATGTGTTGTAAGCGCCAACAGTTGTTCTTTATCAGCAATCCCATTTTTCTTATATGTATATGTACATACAGGTGGGCGCTCTGGAGTTGAAAACAAAGCTAGAAAGCCCATCGCATTTCCAGATACTTTTCTGTTTACAAATATTAACTTTCCCATTTATCCACTAAGGTAACAAAAACAGCCTCCGGATGCATTACTTAAGCTGTAACCCCAGCCCATGGGCAGCTGAAACCATTGGTTAGGCCCTGCCTGCTTATCTTCAGCCATAATTCCTTTGTTTATTGATTGATTTATTTTTAAACGCCAAGGAAAATCCACCGTTCCCCCTCTTAACTGTTTCTTTGTCCGCCAATTAATGGCAAAAAATTGCAGAGCCACGAAATTATAAACGTCGCCATTGCTGAATTTTCAAAAAAACAATATCTGTTTTCGCCAAGACGACTGCGGCTGTGTAATAAGTATATATGTGGGATATGCCAAGATATATATTGTTGTGTGGTTATTTCCGTGCTTATCATTGCTCTTTCCTTTGCTTTCTAGACGCTTTGTTTGGAATGTCGAGTGCTACCAACACAGACACCTTCTGATGCTAATAGGAATTAGCACTTTTTTGGATTGTCGATAAAATATATTGTAGATTTTGTTTAGATAAACTGATTTTGAGATAATACGACCTATAGGAATAATGCGTCTTTACTCTCTATCGCTCTAAATTATTCATTGAATCAATTCCCGATCATTTTGTTGACTAATCCTGAGACTATGCACATTAGTTATGCAGTTATCTAAACCGAACCACCCTAGCCATCATAGTCATGTGGTCACTGCGGGTACATTCAACTGCGGAAGAAGTGGGGTGGTGGTGGTTCTTCCCCTCCATGGACTCTGATCTTTGCTGACTCTTTAATTCCAGCCTGGTCACTCGATTACGAATGCGGGCCATTTGATCCGCTTCTCGGGGCTTCTGCTGTCAGCTTACCATGCATATTCATACTTATCTTTAATAGGGACATTTCTGAAGCCTTATTCACGGCTTATTTTTCTAATTTTATTCACACAGTAACTCGAGAGAATGCCATGCCACCCGCCATTGCATCAACGCTGTCTGGACCAAGCAGGAAGTGCCTGTGGACACCGACTCCATCTGCAAAATATGCAAGGATATGGTGACCCAAGCCCGCGATCAGCTGAAGAGTAACGAGACCGAAGAGGAGCTCAAGGAGGTCTTCGAGGGCTCCTGCAAGCTGATCCCCATAAAGGTCATCACGAAGGAGTGCATCAAGGTGGCCGATGACTTCCTGCCCGAACTGGTTGAGGCCTTGGCCTCCCAGATGAACCCTGATGTGAGTTGCTAGTTATGTTTTATTTCTGCTACTTATTATGGGGGATTTGCTTTGTTCTATGAATTTGAATAACCTTTAATGTTTCTTGGACCTTCAGCAAGTTTGCTCTGTGGCCGGACTATGCAACAGCGCTTCCATTGACGAGAAGCTCAAGAAAGCCTACCAAGATGCCCTCGAGGGCAAGTTAGCCGAGGATGAAGAGGACAGCTCAGAGGAGAGCACCCAAGTGATCCTCAAGCCCAATCAGCTGGCCTGCGGCAACTGCAACCAGCTGTCCAGCCTGATGCACTCCAAGTTCGCTGCCACCGACCGCGACGATATGGTGGAGAACCTGCTGCATGTGTGCGGTTACCTTTCGAGCTTCTCTGACGCCTGTGCCAACATCGTGCTGACGTACTTCAACGACATCTACGATCATGTGAGCAAGCACCTGTCCACCGATGCCGTCTGCCATGTCTCGGGAGTGTGTGCCTCGCGGTACCACCAACACGAGGAAGAGAAGCAGCCTGAGGCTCTGATTGCTTTGGACTCCGGCGATGACATTCCTTGCGAGCTTTGCGAACAGCTGGTCAAGCACTTGCGCGATGTTCTGGTGGCCAACACCACCGAGACTGAATTCAAGCAGGTGCTGGAGGGATTCTGCAAGCAGTCCCGCGGATTCAAGGACGAGTGCCTCGGTATTGTGGACCAGTACTACGCCGTCATCTACAACACCCTGGTGAACAAGTTAGATGCCAATGGAGCCTGCTCCATGATTGGCATTTGCCAAAAGGGATCTTCCTCGATGAAAGACGCTCCAATTATGCCGCTGCTGCCCGTGATCGAGCCCGCCCAGGTCAAGGTTACCATCGAAAAGCTAGAGAAGCATGAGAAGAAGCAGCTGGGCGCCGGTGAGCCCAAATTCAGCCAGCAGGAGATCCTGGACATGCAGCTGCCCATCGATCATCTGATGGGTGCCGCCAACCCCCAAGACTTGGTTGAGGGCGGAGAGCTATGCACCATCTGCGAGTACACGCTGCACTTCATCCAGGAGACTTTGGCCACTCCTGCCACCGATGACGAGATCAAGCATGCTGTGGAATCCGTTTGTGGCAAGCTGCCCAATGGAGTGGCCGGACAGTGCCGCAATTTCGTGGAGATGTATGGCGATGCTGTGATCTCTCTGCTTATCCAGGGCTTGAACCCCCGTGACATGTGCCCCAAGATGCAACTGTGCCCCAAGAACATTGAGAAGAAGGAGGACATTGAAGTGTTCCACCCCGTGCCCATCACTGATGAGCAGGACAAGCCAACCTGCCCCCTGTGCCTCTTTGCGGTTGAGCAGGCCCAGATCAAGATCCGCGACAACAAGTCCAAGGTGAGTTTGTCTTAGAAGTGACCTTTCATTCAGTTATTACAATTATCTGTTTGTAGGATAACATTAGGAAGTGTCTGGACGGCTTGTGCAGCCATCTGCCGAACAAGCTTAAGGATGAGTGCGTCGACTTTGTGAACACCTACTCCAACGAACTGATTGACATGCTGATCACCGACTTCAAGCCGCAGGAGATCTGCGTGCAACTGAAACTCTGCCCCAAGTCTAAGGACACTCTGGCCGACCTGGGCATCAGCCTGGAGGACGATGACAAGTCGAGCAGTGAGGAGAGCACCAACGATATCGAGTCCCTTGAGGAGCTGCCCCTTCAGTTTGACTTCGACGAGGCATTCAACGCCGCACCCAACTGCCTGATCTGCGAGGAGCTAGTGAAGGAGGTAGAGAAGAAAATGGGCAAGCATCCTACCAGAGACAGCATCAAACAAGTCCTGGAACAGTCGTGCGATAAGTTCAAGAAACCAGTGGCCGGAAAGTGCCACAAGATCATTGATAAGTACGGTGATACAATCGCAGACCTGTTGCTTAAGGAGATGAACCCCAAACTGATTTGCACCGAGCTGGGACTTTGCCTGTTGGCCCATGATCTTGATGACCGTGAGTACAGAAATCCCTTTAATAGTATTTTACTATGATTTTTTATTTTATTCTCTCATTCAGTTGAAGTCGACGAGGCCCTGAAGTACGACGTGATTGCTCTTCCTCAGCAAAGCGACAAACTGGCTCGTTTGGAAACTTCCTCCCCCAAAGAGCCCCCCACTTGTGTGTTGTGCGAGTTCGTCATGACCAAACTGGAAAACGACCTGAAGAACAAAACCGAGCAGGATGACATTAAGCGAGCTATTCTGGCTGTGTGCAACAAGATGCCTGCCACCATTCGCAAGCAGTGCGATTCGTTCGTCGAGGGCTACGCCACCGCCGTGATTGATCTGCTGAGCAAGGTGCCGCCCAAGGAAGTGTGCCAGAAGCTGCAGCTCTGCTTCAGCATGGCAGTCACCGACGAGGTCGTCGAGTGCGGCGTCTGTCACGGAGCCACCCAGGTCCTCTTGCCGTTCCTGCGCGAACAGAAGGAGACTGTGACCACTCAGCAGATGACTTCCGTGGGCTGCGAGAACTTGCCGGCCAAGTACTACAAGATTGTAAGTTCTTAACCCTTAACTCATACGCAAAACATTATTTATTAATTGTATTATTTATTATTACTATTATGTTGCAGTGCTCTGAGATGATCTCCATCTATGGAAAGAGCATCAACAATCTGGCCTCGCGTCCCTACGTCGATCAGTCCCATATCTGCGCGGAAATCGGCAAGTGCTTCGAGAGCGAGAAATCTGCACTGGCCTATGCCAGGCTTACGGGTAAGCCAGAAACACAAGCCATCATTTATATCGTTTATTAAATTATACTTATTTTCATGCAGTTTAAAGTCATCCCGGGTGATTCGTTGTGATGTGTCATGAAGAGGAGAAGTAGAATGAGTAGCAAACGAAAAAATGAGGAGATGGAAGGGACGTGCCCATGCTTTATATATATATATACTTTTACACAATATATCTGTTTACATTCTTTAACGATTTACTGTAAATGAACGACCATTACTTACCTTTTCTTTTTTCGCACCCTGTTTTGGCTCTAAATTTGTTAGGGGTATTTGTGATGATAAAAATGATTTTATAATGTGCTCTCGAACTGGGCTGAAAAAGTGAAACTTAACTGAAAATAAAACTAAAAATAGGATGTAACTTAATCGTACTTTCAGCAAGAAATTAGAGATTTCCAGAATCAACATACTATGTATCTGTATCCAAGCCTGTCCGAGCAGTGTGTCTAGTTTAAGATATCAAAAAAGCTGTAAAATACGAGAACATTGATCTTATAAATTATAAAGAAAACATAAACCAAGTAGTATTTTGTTCTATATTTTGAATCTCTACATATTTGCTTACCACAATGTTTGAGAACACCCTGATGATTATCAAACCGGACTACCTGCACAGAAGGCGTCCGGTGCTCCTAAAGTTGATGTCTGAAGGATTCCAGTTGCAAGGAAATCGAAGACTAGCTTTTTCGCCAGAAACTGCTGCCGAGTTCTACGCTGATTACGCCGACGAAAAGGGCTTCATGTTGGAAGTTATTCTGCTGTCCAAGGGGGTATCAGAGGCGTTTATTGTTACCAAAACGAATGCTGTCCAGGAGCTGCTCAATATTATGATTTGTTACTTGTGAGTTCTCTCCAGTCTTGCTCCTACTTAGGTCATAGAGTATATCTTGTTTCCAGTGGCTCAGCCTCGGATCTTGAACGGAATGTTCATGTAACGAAAAATGCAGCCAGTGTGGCGCGTGAAATAAACTTTATTTTTCCAAATTGTAAGTAAGAGGTAAGCTGTTTTAAAAGATTAAAATTAATCATAGACCAATCCTCTCGTAGACATCCATGAACCCACTCAAATGTTTGATCGCAACAACTTCTGCACCCGCCCAATGCTGAAGCCTCTGCTATCGGAGATCTACGACATACTACAAAATGCTGACTGCAGTCAGGATAATTGGAAAGTGCGCGTTTCCGACTACCTGGTGCGCACCAATCCCGCGATTCCGCAGATTAGCAACCAGTGCCAGGAGCGCCCGGATGTGGGCATCCAGAATAAGGCACAACAGACGTCTATGACCTATGCTCCGCTGCCAAGTGCAACGGGTGTGCAACCCAGGACGAAGAAGACTGACAGCACCACGTCCCCGCTGTCAAGCACCTCGCCCCACTCCTCGATGCTGCTCTCGAGCTCATCCTGTGTCACCTGTGGTGGATTTGAGAGATCGGAGCCCTGTATTTCAGAGATAGATCTCAACAAGCGCGTGGAGCCACATGACGGTGAGCCCGTTTGCGTGGATGAAGAGATTCTCTGGAAGGAGGTTGTGGTCTACGAAGAAATTCAACCGGAAGAGGAGCAGGAAGACAAGGATATGATGGAGCTAGAGCCCGAGGGCGAGGGAGAGGCGGATGGTTCGGATGTAGAGTCAGATCAAAGTGTCCACGAGGCACCACCACCTCCACCGGCTGAGGAATCGAGTGAAGAGGCAGAAGCTCCGGCAGAGGCTCCAGCCGACGATGCAGCACCTCCACCACCTCCAGAGCCCGCTGCCGAACCAGCTGCGGAAGCGCCAGCCGAAGCTCCTCCGGCCGAGTAATAAGATTGAAAGTTTTTTTTTCTGGTTTTTGCCTAAGGCTGCTCTAAAAAAAATTCAAAAATTACTTGTAGCATTAAAAAGCGTTTAAAAATAGTTTAAACAAAAAAAACTTCTGAAATTTATATTTTATGTCATTAAGGCCCATTTCTAAGTTACATTGCTCTTATTCTTGACTCACGATGCACCTGTTGCAACTGAGGTTATGCTTTTTTAGAAGCATAGAAAAAGAGGTAAAGAAATGCGGCTTTTTTCGCAGTATTTCCACCTGATACACCCAACATTGAGCCGCCTCCCGATGGACAATGCGCACTCGCAAATATGTGCTACAAGAGGGCTCAGAAAAACGATGCTGCAGTTTTTTTTCACCCGCACTTTGTTGCACTTTGGACAGCTGCAACAAATTCCCGGCAATATAGGCTTTGGCAAATTGATGTAGAATATAACAACCGACTAAGTTTAACTAACAATTGCACAACAATTTACTCAAATTGCTGTAACATCGATTTTTTAAATAGCGAAGAAATTACAAAAACCTATGATTTTTCAAGAAAAAGCGGCATAGGCATGGGCAAAAAATGTAGAATGAAATATTCAGGTAAGGCTTTATTATATAATACTTTATGCTTTTGATGTAATAATTTTATAGGTAATTTGATGAAGATTTGATGATTATAAATCGGCTGTGTGATCGGTGTGAGTTGAAAGTATTTCAGGAAAGTAATCCTACACACCCAAGTAGGCTAAACAAACAAACGCCTAATGAGTCCTCACATGTGTCCTATTTCACCGAAAAAATACTGAATTTTAAAAAATATCTAAAATGACATATTTTGTTAAGCAAATAACTTAACTTTTCAGTTTAAAGGTATTGGAATAAAATGCATTTTGGAAAATATAGTTTTTGAAATAATAACTTATCATTGTAGGATTTTCCTATTAAATAAACACATTCTAGTCCCAGAAGAGGGGAATGGAAAGGACCTATCAAGGATCGAAACATGGATCACTCCAAGGATATACCTAGCAGCACTAAAGAGTCTAGTTAAAAAGCTTAATAAGACTTCGATGGACCTGCAGCAATTTGATAGCGATTGTTGTTGTTTCGGGGGTCTGTTCCACTTCCAGGTCGTTCCACCGTTCCCGGCAACCACCACCGGAACGATGACAGTGGGGTGGGTCGTTTAATAAAACCCGCAAAAGCTCTGGGGGACGAACGGGAATCTCAGCTCCGGTCGCCGTGCGCTATGCAACGCTTTTTGCTTTCCGCCATCAGCCACCCAAGGAAATTCAGCACTAGTCGGTATCTGTCTGCCACTCTGCTCGTCCTGCGTCTTACCAAAAATAACAAATAATTACTCAAAATATCTCTGAGTGGAGTGGAGTGGGTGGGTAAGCTTTTTGGCACGACCGGCGTAAGCGCCACCGTCTGCGTCAGCGTCGACGTTTGCAGCGGCGTCACAGTGAATCGGTTTCGCAATACATACACAAACAATAGGCGCTGGGAAGTAGACAGCAACGAATCCTTGGCGGCTCAGCATTTCCACCGAATTCGAATTCGCGTCGAGGAAAAGCGGAAAATCGGAAAAACGGAATATAGCGGAGAACAGCAATCAGCGGCCATTTCGTATTGATTTTTAAGTGTGGTAAGCAGAGGAGCCAAGCAAACAATCCAAGAGAACGAAAACCCCCACCAACTGGCAGTGAAAAAAAACTAGAAGTGAAAATGTCAATGGCCAAGGCAGCCACTTGAAGGAAAAGTGGGAGGTGGTGGGTTGAGGAAGTGCCATAAAAAAAAAATTCCACAGCCCCTACAAGAAATCCTCTAAAAAAGTTTTGTGCTGTGTTGACGAAAAATTGTGGGAAAACTCGAATAGAATGTGTGTGTGCGGAAAAAAATCAGCGCGCTTAAAAATAAATCCAGGCAGACACGGAAAAGCCCCAAACCCCCGGGCTCAACTTTAAAGAAGAAGCAGAGAAGGAAGCCCAAAGAAACGGAAGAGGAAGAAGCGGCCGGCATACACACACAGCCACAAATTAAAGGGGTGGCGGGGCAGTGCGGGGTCAGGGGGAGGCCAGGGGGGTAGATGGTGTGCCAGAGTGGCCAAAAGCTCAAGTCACAAATTTTTGCGCAAGGGCAGGCCGAGCATCGAATCGAGTCGAATGGAGTGCTTTCCTCGGGGGGTGGCTAACACACCTCAGTCGCAGTCAGCGGCTCTGCCTCGGTCAACTGCGCCGCTGACGAAATTTCGCAACACTCGCACAATCGCACAATGGCACACACTCCCCCACTCGGCATACAGTTGTTAGGGGTGGCATTTCTTGGGTTCCGGGAACGGAATGGGAATGGCACGAAAATCAGATCCAGGAAGTCAAGTTACAATACCCTTTTCTGAAATGTTTTAGGACCAATTTTATTTAAGGGAACATTGACCATTTGAAGAAGGTCTAACTAGCCAATAATAGATTCATAGATTCATGAGATAATACTATAATATTATATTTTATAGTTGGGATAATACTACATATTAAATAGTTATTATTATATAACTTAATTATAAAATAAAATGTCATTGCTTTTCCACCAAAAATAACAAAATTCCTTCTCCTATCGTAGCTAAAGCGCTCCGTCCTCCAAAGCGGCGCCGGTAACATGGATAAGATGACGGTGGCCCAAAAGAACGCATATCTTGAGGCGCACATGGCCGTGCAACAGCAGATGGCACAGGCGGCAATACAGTTCAAGCAACAACAAAACTCCCAGCAACAGGGCTCTCCCACGACCAACAACAACAATAATAGCCAGAACAACGGCAACATGCAACAGCAACAGCAGCAACAGCAACAACAGCAGCAACAGCAGCAGCAGCAACAGCAACACTATGCGGCCACAATCAAAGTGCCGCAAATCAGTTCCTCGAGTGCAGCAGCAGCGGCGGCGGGCGGTGGAGGGGGTGAGAGTACCTTCACCGTCCCAGACGACGGCATGGGCTTCGAGGGTGGGGTGAGGGTGCTGCAAAGCCTGGGCACCTGGTCGGCCGCCGAGCAGTTAACCTACAACATACCCAAGCCAAACCTCATACCCTTCACAGAGCCGTACGTCGAGGGGGGTTCCATGCACCCCGCCAGCCGGCTAAAGGCGCTGCAACAGGTGCAGCAAGCATCCTCGGGGGTGCGCAAAACAAATCCCTCAAAGTGTGAGTGCCTAAAAAATGAATTTAATATTAATTACTAATTGATTCTTATAATTTAGCCACCAACAAGGCATTTGAATGCACAGTTTGCGGCAAGGGCCTAGCCCGCAAGGACAAACTAACCATCCACATGCGTATCCACACTGGCGAGAAGCCCTATATTTGTGAAGTATATGCTGCCCTCGAGCCTCTGGCCTTTGGCCGACTTGACATCTTTCAAAATCTCTAATCCTTTAATACCTTTCTCTCCCACCACCCCAAACCAATTGCAGGTGTGCAATAAGGCCTTCGCCCGACGGGACAAACTAGTGATCCATATGAACAAATTCAAGCACGTGACACCCACGAACATTGCACCGCTTGGCAAGCGACTCAACAATATGGTGAAGAAAAAGGAGCAACCTGACCCGCCGCCGGAGGACAACAAGCAGAGCTTGGAGTTGCAGTTGCAGCAACAGGCGGTTCAGGTGGCCGCCCAGAACATAATAGTGCAATCGGCTCAAGGGGCGCCGGCGGCGATTCCTGGTATCATTATTCCACACCACCAGCAGCAGTTGTCCTGGACGTGCGAGCTGTGTGGCAGGATGTTCTCGAGTCGGGACGAGTGGTCCATTCATGCCAAGAGTCATCTGGAGGTGAGAAAATGTCGGTAGAGCCTCCCAGCTGGCGGAGAGTTTCTTTTTTTTTTTTCGATTTTTAAGAACTGTACTAACTGGGTTTGGATTGTTTTTTGTTTCCTAACAGTATTGACAGTCGGAACGGGTAGTCGTAGAGTCAACAAAACCAGCAGTAACAGCAGTGGCAGCGGCAGGAGTCATTGCCAAGGCCGGCAGCAACAATAATCGCAGTTATCAGATAGATGCCAACCAGAACCAGATTCAAATGGAGGCCCAAGCACGCAAACAAAAGATAATCATACAAAATCAAATGATACTCAATGCCAGCCACCAGCAGCAACAGCAACAGCAGCAGCAACAACAACAGCAGCAGCAACAACAGCAACACTCCCAACCGCAACAGCAGCATCAACAGCAGCAACATGTAGCCCATGGAAAAAAGGCGGCCAGAAAGCACCTGCAGCATCTGCAACAGCAACAGCAACAGCAACCCAGTGCGCCTATGTACAATAACAATAATAGTAGCAACAGCAACCACAACAACAACCAACAGGGCCAAGAAGTAACTACCTATTAACAACAACAAGAACAACTACAGAATAAACATCAACAAACAGCAACACCGACAGCTAACAGCAACATTGAACACCAAACTGTAGAAAAAATTACTAAAAAAAACAATCACAAAATATCCAAAATCCGTAATCCGTATTCTGTTACCCTTCCGTTTTTATCCTTTCCCGCGAATGCAGGTGTCGGCGGTACCGGTGTCGCACATCATTGCCAACTCGCCAACAGCGGCCACATACATGCAGGCGCAACTGACCGAGCAAGCCAGCAGCATGCAACATGCAACAGCGACCGCAACAGCAACTACATCAGCCACGGGGGTGCCGATCGTCACCTACAACGGGAATCAATACTGCGTGATCACGAGGGCTTCGGATCTTGATGTGGAGGCCATGCAGAAGCCACTGGAATATGGCCAGGCTGGAGGTGCCACGCCCACCAACATAATTGTAATGTCGCCGATGCAACTGCAACTGCCCCCACAGCAGCAGCAGCAGCAGCAACAGCAGCAACAGTAAGCCAAGACAAAGAGAAAGGCCGGGTCAATAGCCTCGCTCTCAGCTATAAATACAAATTGTAAATAAAGTCTTAAGCAGCCCAAGAGCAAACCTAAGTATATGTTTAAAAAAAAAAACAAAAAAAAAGGAAAACAAAAAGAAAAACCCTAACCAGCAACATAAAAACCAAGTTTGTAAATGTCAAATAATATTCATAGTCCCCAGTCAGCGAGCATCAATGTGAAATCAAAAGTGTAAACAGTGCATCACTCGAATCTAGACTAAGCAACCTAACATATCCCCCCGCAGAAGAGTAGTATCCATAGTATCCGTAAGGCAGCCACCACACTGAGATATAACCATATATTGTTTCGATCCAATTCCAATTTAATCCCCACCAGCAAAGTAGTGACAGGAATATAGCCCCATATTGACACCGCGTGTATGATATTGTATGTGTTGTTTGTACAATAAGCTAATTACCATACTCCAATTTAAGTCTTCAACCTATCGGAGCATGGAGGCAACAGGACGAATACAAATTGGAAAAATCGAAAATGAAAAATTTATGAAAGAAATGTAGCAGTAGTAGTGTCCATCAGCAAAGCTCTCCCACAACTCCCCACTCGATTCCAATGGCAAACCATGTAAAGATCAAGCGAAAATAAATTTAATTTAATTAAATAAAAAATAACTATTTTTTTAATGGGGGAAATAAACAAATAAGTACATCACATTATGTAAGTCATCATAAGCTGTCGGCATATTACGCATACGCCATGTTGTCCATACTGAGCATCACTGAAGTGTCACTATTGCTCACTTGTGCTCGTACACTCACTTTCGGCCAAGTTCTGAATTAAAGCCATTCTGGCACCCATTAATTGGCAGTTGTCATTTATTATTCTGCTTTGGCCAACTTTGGCGGCATTCTCGCTTTTTGGTCCAAAGACCCGGGCCGAACCAAAAGTTAAGTAAAAACCAAAACATTTGGTCAAAGCTGAGCTCACGAAAATCAACTTTTCGTTGAAAACAAAAATAAAATGAAAAATGCCGCGATTTGACCTTAGATGGAAACTCGTCTCAGTCGCTGCGACGTCGGCTTCGCTGCTGCAGTCGACGCTGCATTGGCAGCGAATAAATTTCTGGCTCGAATGCTGTTTGCGTTTGTTGTTAATATTTGAGCCAACAACATAGTTGCCATTGGGGTTTATTGAATCTCTTAATGCAACAGGTTAAAGATGCAATTCGAAGAATGATAAAAAAATTTAGTTGCACATTTCATTAATATTTTAACTCTTATTATAAGAGTCTTTATTCATAAGTATTCTATTACTTCTACTGAAATGAAATGAAAACTGAGATGAATATTATTTTATTTAGAAGACCTCCCAAGAAGAGCTTGTTCTTAATTCCTGTTAGGGTATTGGATAGTTGGATATATCTAGAACACGGTCTTAGTACTTCGCATGCGGTTTTTTTTTCGCAAGAATCGCAAATTAGTCTGGGCCCGAGCCGAGTTGATCACCTGAACAAACTCGAACTCGAACGCCTACGACAATGACAACGCTCACGGCAGTGGCTATGGCTATGGCTATGGCGACGCCAACATCTCTGCCATTTGCTCTCGGCCTCCGTTGGATTCTTTTTGGTGTCAGTCGGTTTTCGGATCACTTGCCGATCAGTCGAGCTGACCACCCCGGGCAAAAGATGCTGAATGGAAAATTCTACACGGGCCTGCCGCCCAAAATGGTGGAGCGCCAGGCGGTGAAGGTGTGCAATCGTCAGGAGTCCCACTTCTTTTGGCCCGACGATTCTGGACTCGACTCGGCGGTGGAGAATCGGGTCAAGCGCAGGAACAGCCAGCAAATGGAGAAACCCTTGTCCCGCGTTTCCACTGTACAGGATAGCCCCAGTGAAGTGGATACCCGTCGAATGTTTCACAAGGAGTTCGCCAGCTCCTCCATACAGTTCTACGATAATCTGCAATCGAATCCAGGCAACCGACCGGCTCTGAGGAGGGGAGTACGCACATCGGTGACCCCTAAACTTACTGAAATCAAGCCCCTGGAGGTGGAGGACAACGAGGTGGATACCTCGAAGCGTCGCCAGCAGGCCTATGCGTCTAAAATTCAATTCTACGACTTTGTCAACGAAGAAAACACCCAGAACAATGTTAGAAGACCGCAGATGGACCTAAACGACAAGCGTGAGGTGGAGCTTAACTCGAAGAACAGTCCCAAGCTGCAGGTGAAAAGAAATGTGCGCAGTTTGAGCGTGGAACTGGAGCCGAAGGTCGTCAAGAAACCCCTGAATGACAGCCCGGAATGGCGAAGAATCCGCCCACTGCCTCTCCCGCTGGCACTGCCACTGCCGAAAAAGATACTAAAGCAGCCTGTGCAGGACCAGGATGCGTTGGACTACGTGGATAATCGGGTGAGGAGATTGCAACTAACCAGAAGTCCTGGTCTGCCCAAAAAAAAGCATGTGACCTACAACGAAGAGGCCGAGGAGTATGGCTACTTTGATGATCGTGGGGATGCGGAACCCACTGAAGCGGTTGAAATTCGCCCTCGTCAGCAGCCAAATATGTCGACAGGAAGTCGCCAGCAGCAGCAGCACCAGCAACAGCAACAACAACACCAGCAATACCAGCAACAACGTCAGCCACCACCAAGATCATTTATGGAAACTAGTCGAGCCAAGCCATTAAATAATAATAATAATAACTACCAAGCCAGTGCCAGTGGTAGGAAAATCTTGCCAAAATTGCCAGAGAGTCCCACAGCACATATTGGTGATGAGGCAACCTCTTCCCCTACCGCTGACCCCCGTAAACACCTGCGCAGCAGCCTCTGCTTCAGTGGCGACGCTCTGATGGTGGGCGGCCCGGCGGCGGCGTCGACGTCGACTGCCAAGTCACTGGCGCGTCGCAGCTCAGCCGGGCAGCGAATTAGCGTGGGCCTGCCGGATTGAGATATTTTTGTTTATTAAATGCAAGTGCACAGAGAGAAAAATATTACCTATAATTATAAAAGGGTAATAATTCTAATTTGATATTAATTACCTTTATTTAAGACATACATTTTGTTTCTCAAGTAAACAAAAACCATTTTAAAACGATGATATTTTTTTCTCAGTGTATTGCATTTGACACCATCACAGCCTGCAACGTTAATTGAAATAAACAGCCGCTAATAAAGCTGAGATAGAAGAAATAGACAAAAAAGCAGCAACAGAAAATGTGGCAACATCTCTGGGCGAGGCAGCAACATCAAGCCGCCTTATAAGTTTTACTTTAATGATCATCTGCCTAACTTTGACTTCACCCACTGACGAATGAATGGATCGGCTTCTGCTATGGCTGGTTGGTTGAATATATGCATATATAAACAAACCTTGATCTTGACTAATTCGAGAGTGTGTGTTGGCTGAGTTGTTGATTTTGTGCAACCCGAACATGTATTAATTTAGCCTTTTAAGCTATCACAAAATAATCTTTAATTATAATAATAGAGATACATATGCTAATAAACTGATGAATAACCAAATCAACTTCTTATTGGGCTGTATTCAATTAGGCCAAAAAACTTTATCCAGAGATCAGTTGGATTTATTTTACATATATATTTTTGTAAAAGCTTGTATGGCATCTTTAAGAAAAAAAAGTTTATTAGAAACCTGGCAATTGAATTACAAGTAGGCTTTAAATTTCATTTTTAAAGTTTTTCATTGATTTATGAAAGAACTCGCATTCAATCGACACCTCGACATTCAATTATGCATAATAAAATATAATTTATATTTATTAGATATCAATTGAAAAGGGAATTGTGTAAAATTTTATAAATTATAGATTGATGTTGCAGCGAAGCGAATCGGCTTATTCGACTCTTTAATAATAATCTAATTTAAGGTACGATTTCGTGGTGCTCGTTTAAATTCCCCGGCAATTTGTGAGTTTTGGGCAATCAAGTCGTTGCTCTGGGCGGCTCACCTGGCCATGCCCATTTTCATTGCCATTCCCATTCCCATTCCCATTTGCAGGTCCCTGCTCTGCAGCTCCTTTCACAAAACTTTCAGTGAATTGGCCGAAAAGCAAAAACCATTACCTGGCATTGTTAAAAACCCAACGGAAACTCAACCAGCTAGCCGCCGTCCGTCAAGTTGAAGTCCAAGTTTGTGTCGCGACTGGTCGCCTCTGGATTCGTTCACAAGGAAGCGGGAAATTATGCGAAGTTGCAACAATTGCAGCAATTGTCACGCGTGTTGAACTTGAGCTTGACCTTGGCAGAAAGTTGGGATTGCCACCCATTGTCCATCATGATAACATGCCACAATTGCAGAAATTATGGCTGACAATGAGGTATTACTCGGAGATTTAATTAAAGCATTGATTTAATTGCCGGCAATCTCCAGCTGACATGGGAACTCAAAAAACAACATACATACAGGATAGACGTGCAACATAATTGTGCAAATGAAGCGTGTTGAAATGTTATGCAAGTCCCTGTCCATGACCAAACGGACATTTCTACAATATATCCATTTCCATTTCCACATCCACATCCACGGCACTGGCACTTCCACCAACCCAACTCAAGACAAACTGCCTCCGCACTAAACTGATCTTCCGCATTTCGATCGCGCATCCTGGCCATAGAAAGTAGTCCAAGCGTGCCGGCAAAAAAGGCCAAAACGTAGTGCCAGCTGGCTAACGTTTCCTGGCTCGTTTTTGGCCCCTGCTGAACCTGAACTTGGGGCCGAAAACGGAGAGGGGCCAGTTGGGGTTGTTTATTGGGTAACTGATCGGCCAGGCTAATACTTCGTTTAGTGGAAACCCGTTTGCAGACGAAACTGATTCAAAAAGTTCGATAAGGGGCTCGCTCTTCTGCCTTTTCCAGTGGGTGTCTGCCTCGTGCCGGGAAACCTTTACACACTTGAAGAAAAGTACAACATAAATTACTAAATAAAATTTAAATATTTATGGTATCTATCACAAAATACATTTGAAATATAGTTTGGTATATAAATAAGTTATTGTAACCCCTTCTGTGATTAGTAAATATTTATATCATATTTTATACAAATTAACTATTATGTCAAAAATTAAACCTTTTTGCAGGTCAATATAATAGGTTTTACAAAGTAAATCAATTTAATTTGTTGCCATTAACATAATTTTTAGTTTTTGCGTTGGCAATTTTCTGGCTTTCTTATTAAGTCACAGAGAAAAAACTATTACTCGATCCCCTTCCCACTTTACCAACTACCTAGTGGCAAATGGCCATCGTTATGTGTAATTACGGCCATAAAGAAACATTTTATTTGAGCCCCTACCCCTTCGCATTCGCTCTATTTCCTACTGGAAATGCAAATGATGCCTCAGTTTCATTTTGCGGCAACGGCTTCCTCCAACTTGTAAACCGTGAGTTGTACTATAAGTTGTAAGTCCATGCGTGAAGCAGAGATTTTGATCTGCTGCTGCTGCTGCTGGTTGGCTGGTGGCTGGTGGCTCACCTGGCAGGTTTCAATTGCGAATTGCAATTGCAAAACATGTTGCAACAGGTTCGAGTCTTTGGCCCGGCTTTGACGAGGAAGCTGCCATAAAACTGTTGTGTCCGATGGCCGAACTTTCAGTTTCGTTTGGGGCCACCACGCTGGTGGTTGATACGCCGACAGAGAGTCTTCCAGTAATACCACCCAAAAACCAAAACCCCACGCAAAATGACAACAAGCTGGAATGTAAGCCGCTGATAATGTTTTTTGGCAAATCACAGTTCTCAAAATTTAATCTTTGGATTACACCTTCTTAGCAGTTGGCGGCTCTATTGCTCCTAATTGCAGTAGCTTCTGGCGTGCGACCGCCAAGGTCCTATTACCGTAGGAGCTATTACAGTGCCGTGGCTCCAGGATCAAGTACGGTGCCAGGACCCATCAGACTCGGTCCATCCGGATATCTGCGTTCAGATCTGCAGACTAACGAAAGCAAACACCGTCCCATCAGCAAAAAATACCCCAAAAAAAGCCACTACAGGCCCTATGGATCGGTAGGTTTGCCTGAAGGACCCTCTTAGTTCAACCCAAAGTTCAAAATTCACTTCGAGAAAAAATCAAAAAAAGGATACCAAAAATTCAAAAAGGCTCTAAGCAAGATAAGAAGAGTACTGTGATTAAAGATCTCAAATGACAATGTTTTCAATAAAATGTCTACAAACATGGTATTACCAAAAATACGTCCAAAATTTTTTCTAAATTATTTTTCCAACCTTTACAACTGTATTTTGGCTTCGGTTGGATTATAAAATCGCTTAAAATGTATATAGATTATTTGTACGACACTTTCCGGTGAATTATTAGAAAATCTAATATGGTATGTTTCCTTCAAAATTCAAGATCAAAATTTCAGCTAAAGACATATGTACAATAGTTCCTTTATATATAATTGAAAATATCAAGATAAATAAAATTTCCTATTTTTTTTTAGCAAGAAGAGGATGACTATTCCGGAGAGCGTTACAACTCTGCAGAGTATTCTGGGGAATCATCTGTCCAGGATAGTCGGGAATATACAATTGGCACTCAAATTCGTGTCCAGCACCCGATCACTGTACCGAAAAAGGCCAGCAATTCCGGTTCCATTTACTCAAAACAACCCAAATATGTGACCGCCATTCCATACAAGACCACTGGATACGCTGCGGATGTTCACGTGGGGTCCTCCGCAGAAGAGATCGGTCCTCCGCCAAAGCGCTCCAAGTGGAATCCGGTGCAGTACGACGCGGAAGTGGATCCCTTTCATCTAGTACCACCGCCAAAGGCCACTGCTGCCTCCACCAGCAACTCCTACAGTGTCTACGAACCGGAACATGATGATTATGAAGTAGTGCCAGTGCCGCGTCCAAAGAGCCATGACCGCTACAAGAATGTGGCTTCCAAAAAACAAATTGAGGCCTATTTGGAGGATCAGCAAAAGCTCCTGGACGAGGCCATCAAAGTGCAACTCCTGAATAATCCAAAGCTTCAGAAATTCCTTAAGGCCCAGGCCGAGGAACAAGAGCACGCATCTCGCCCGGATCTAGAGATCGAGGACTTTGAGGCCTATCCGCCCAACTTTTCCGGACCCGGTCCCCTGCGCAGCAAATACATTGACCATCCACCGCCACCTCCTCCCAAAGGATCTCTCACACATCGGCGTCCTCCGGGCAGCGATCACAAGCGTCCACCCAAATCGAAGCCAATCATCAAGCCCAAAAGGAAGTACCGATCCACAGCATTGGTCATCAATGTGTAAAAGGGGAGGAGCACCATATGACTTAGTCCTTAATAATTTACTAATTTAAACAACGCTCATAAAATTGTAGTTTAGTTGTACAGTAGAGCTGTAAATAATAAAAGACCATTTATTTTTAGTAAAACTTGTTGAATTTTTTAATTATAATTATAAACTAGTCCGTTTCTACGCAAACTAGTCTCTCAGTTTTAAAGCTATCGAGTTGAAACTTTGCACTCATCCTTCTTTCCTTTGCAGGCAGTATATAAGTCGGAACGGCCGGGATCGGTCGACTATATCCTATAGCTGCCATATAACTGATTGATTGGAAATGCTATAACTTCGTTGTTTTTCAAGTTAGAAGGATGGGACTTTCGGTGCATTCTAATTTGGGCCTTATATGATATGCCAAATTTCATAAGGATCGGCCGTCTATATCCTATAGCACCCGATCACTGTCCCGAAAAAGGCCAGCAATTCCGGTTCCATTTACTCAAAACAACCTAAATATGTGACCGCCATTCCATACAAGACCACTGGATACGCTGCGGATGTTCACGTGGGGTCCTCCGCAGAAGAGATCGGTCCTCCGCCAAAGCGCTCCAAGTGGAATCCGGTGCAGTACGACGCGGAAGTGGATCCCTTTCATCTAGTACCACCGCCAAAGGCCACTGCTGCCTCCACCAGCAACTCCTACAGTGTCTACGAACCGGAACATGATGATTATGAAGTAGTGCCAGTGCCGCGTCCAAAGAGCCATGACCGCTACAAGAATGTGGCTTCCAAAAAACAAATTGAGGCCTATTTGGAGGATCAGCAAAAGCTCCTGGACGAGGCCATCAAAGTGCAACTCCTGAATAATCCAAAGCTTCAGAAATTCCTTAAGGCCCAGGCCGAGGAACAAGAGCACGCATCTCGCCCGGATCTAGAGATCGAGGACTTTGAGGCCTATCCGCCCAACTTTTCCGGACCCGGTCCCCTGCGCAGCAAATACATTGACCATCCACCGCCACCTCCGCGGCCGGGATCGGTCGACTATATCCTATAGCTGCCATATAACTGATTGATTGGAAATGCTATAACTTCGTTGTTTTTCAAGTTAGAAGGATGGGACTTTCGGTGCATTCTAATTTGGGCCTTATATGATATGCCAAATTTCATAAGGATCGGCCGTCTATATCCTATAGCTGTCATATAACTGATTATCCGGAAATGCTATAACTTCGTTGTTTTTCAAGTAAGAAGGATGGGAGTTTCTATGGATTTCTCTTTTGGCAAAATAATTCGATTTGCCAAAGTTCATAAGGATCGGCCAACTATATACGATCCGCTGTATATCTAATAATATAAAATGCGTGGCGCCCCCTAGCGGACTGCGACTCAACTGCAAGGGTATATAAACTTCGGCTCCGCCCGAAGTTAGCTTTCCTTTCTTGTTTAAATTGAAGGAAGAAAATACTTCTCAAAAACACACGCCTTGCCTTATCAGGCCTACTTCTCATTGAGCTCTTGATAAGAGAATTTCTTTTGCTGATCAAGTTGTTTGTCATTATTTTAAATATACTAAATTGTATACTGTGATTAAATTCAGTCACAAAGTAAACGACAACGGAGTTGAAACGCTGTTCATCCTAATATTAAAGATAAGATTAATTTCAAACGTTCCACAGCAAAACTATACAATGCTAAATTTCACCAATGGAATAGTTCTACTTCTAAGTGTCGTGAAACATCAAAGCGAATTTGACATAAAAGTTAAATTCCCTGAGCTTAAAGATGCAATAGATCAAATCGATAACGAAATGGGATATTATTCCGGTAACTCCAAACACGATGTAGATACGGCCAGGCGTTTTAATGAAGATGCACGTATAACTTATCACCAATCTGTTGCACCTGTATTCAATTGGTGCGGGGAGGCCATTGATAAATTCAACACCATACTTCACCATTTAAGAAATGAAAGTATGTCAAAAGAAGGAAAAGACTATATATGGAATATCACTGTGACTACAATAAACGATGGCCTAATAATAACTTCAAATTCATTGGATATGTTAAACGATGTACAAGGTAAATCATCGAGAGTGAATAATTTACTTAAAACCATTTTACATGACACGTATGATGATTTTGGCCCAAACGGCTTTTACGGAAAAAGGAAAATTGAAGTCCAGAAAAGTATAGAATATTATGAGCACAAGATAAAAGTATTTGATGTACTTCAACATATTCCGATTGTCAATATAGTTAGTCTCACTATTGAGATTATTAAAGAGTACGATGAAAAGCTAAATGCATTAAAATTTGAAAAATGGGATATTCAACATACGTTTGAAAATATAATACGAAAAATTGAACGTGCTAGTCAAATAGCAAAAACCTTGGTGAATCCCTATTTGGAAGAAGACAAAACGAATTTGGTTACACTAAGGGGCAAAGCTGATGCTGTAGACAACGTAAGTTACTTCACATTTTTATATATTGATTATATTTTTATATATTTATTCTTTTATATATTTTTAGGAAAACCCACTCTTAAGAATGGACAGTGCGACTCTCCGGGCTTTAATGGTGCGTCCCATCCAGGAATTGATTACCCAATGCCACAAATATAATGCGTGGCACGGATTCAAAAATTAATTCTAAGAAATGGACTTAGTTTTGATAAGAGCAGTTTGCGTATCAATTCAAAATTTTTCAAAACATGAAAAGAAAGAAAGTACTGTAGTTGGAAATCTTCAGAATCCGATTTTAATGGACGATTTTCGAACAAGTTCAAATTTACATTAGTTCTTATTCTTGATTATGGATTACTCGCACCGTGTAATAAATTTTCTACTGTACTATGGTGGCCAAAAATATTTTGACATAGCATGAACCAATGTACTATCGCGTATTTCTACTATCGCGTTTAGCATTTGCTAAAACATTTGTTCACAAACCTCAATCTTTTTGGGAACAAATTTTGTGGACTGATGAAAGTACATTTGAGTACCATGGGTCGAAAAATAAAATATTTGTAGATTACCCAAAAACACACGTTCAAAACTAAGACCTGTATGCCAACGCATTCCACATGGTGGAGGGTCTGTTATGTTTTGGGGATGTGTGTGTTTTAACGGGATCGGCGATTTGATACCCATTGAAGGCACAATGAATAAAGGACAGTATTTACATGTCCTAAATGATCACTTTATCCTGCAACAGGATAATGCTCCTTGTCACAAAGCCGCAATGATTATGAATTTCTTAAGGGATTTGGACGTCAATTTATTAGATTGGCCACCCCAGAGTCCCGATTTGAACATAATCGAAAATGTGTGGGCTTATATAAAGCGTAAAAGATGTTCCAATCTAACAAGAACGCGCGAAGAGACAATTGCTGAGGTTGAAGAACTTTGGAAGGATATTTCTCTAGAAACACTTCAAAATTTAGTAAAATCGCTTCCTGGACGTTTACAAAAGGTAATAGACGTCAAAGAGGGCTATATTTTTCATTAACAATACTTTAAATTTTGATAACTTTTTTAAATTTATTAGATTTACTAAGATACATAATATTGTCAAAATACTTTTGTCCTCTCACAATTTTGAATTTTTATTTTTATTTTGTAAACCTTAATATGAAATGAATTTTTTTCCCCTATATTATGATCTACTCTACTGTTGTATATAAATATATTTTTTTCATTGACTTTTGATAAATAAAAAACATTTAATCACAGAAAAATGTGTAACTTTTTTAATGTCAAAATATTTTTGTCCACCATTGTAGATTATACTGGTATACTGATAGGAAAGATATTTTCCTTAAAAAAAATAAAAAGTGAATAAAAGAATACTAAATGTGGTAGACCTAATACATAACCATCCTTGTAAAATATTTTACAGCCTATTCATTCCCTTAATGACATGATGTCATTTAATTTTAATATTCAAAGTTTGATTACGAAAAATTGACCGGATTGAGATAATTGGATTTCTCAGGACAGAGGTGATTGTTTAATGCTTATCAATGTCTGAATTTTAATCATATACTCGCTTCCGAGAAATTCTTATATGCATAAATAAATATGCACAAATAAACAAGAAAGGAAAGCTAACTTCGGGCGGAGCCGAAGTTTATATACCCTTGCAGTTGAGTCGCAGTCCGCTAGATGGCGCCACGCATCTTATATTATTAGGTATATAGCGGATCGTATATAGTTGGCCGATCCTTATGAAATTTGGCAAATCGAATTATTTAGCCAAAAGAGAAATCCATTAAACTCCCATCCTTCTAACTTGAAAACAACGAAGTTATAGCATTTCCGGATAATCAGTTAAATGACAGCTATAGGATAAAGACGGCCGATCCTTATGAAATTTGGCATATCATATAAGGCCCAAATTAGAATGCACCGAAAGTCCCATCCTTCTAACTTGAAAAACAACGAAGTTATAGCATTTCCAATCAATCAGTTATATGGCAGCTATAGGATATAGTCGACCGATCATGGCCGTTCCGACTTATATACTGCCTGCAAAGAAAAGAAGGATGAGTGCAAAGTTTTAACTCGATAGCTTTAAAACTGAGAGACTAGTTTGCGTAGAAACAGACAGACGGACAGACGGACATGCTTATATCGACTCAGGAGGTGATCCTGATCAAGAATATATTTACTTTATAGGGTCGGAGATGTCCCCTTCACTGCGTTGCACACTTTTGACCAAAATTATAATACCCTCTGTACCCTTGCAAAAACAGCCAATACTAAAAACAGGCAACCAAAAATACCAGAAAACGGTAAATTATGTCAATTTAAATGTAAAAATAGTACTAATGTGATTAACGAAACTAATTAAATAATAATTATTATTTAGATAATATTTTTAAAGTCTTATAAATAGTGTATAAACAATGTAAAATTCGTGTCAAATGTAGGAAAGAAAAGCGACACTTGTTTCAGGGATGCATAAAAATGTGTCGTAGCGCCATCTATGGAAAGGTAGCCCAACTTTGCCAGCCACTGCTGGCAGAATTATTGAATTGTGGGCAGCTCTATTGTATCTTATAATTGGGCACTACCAAAAGTTTTCGTATGCAGAACTTGGCTACAAAATGGATCAGACTGCCAGGCCACATTTCAACAGTTTTCGAATCATTGAAATGATCATGCACCTGCCACTGCGAGCCCGATGTGCGTCATCCCAACTGGGTCAAAAGTTCCGCTCAAAGATGCCGGGCATTTTCGCAGCCAACTGTCCATGTTTGCGGTGATCCGAGAGGTAGCTGCTCTTATAGACATAGCCATATCCATCTATATTCATAATAAACAATTCCTAAAAAAAGGCATCAGATCCCATTGATCCCATTATATATATATCGTTGCAATAGAAAATAAATCTCTAATTGCTCTTAAATTTATTTTTATATACCTCACACCCACTGTGTCCAAACGATAAAATCTGGCGACGTTTGCCATTTTAAAAATAAATCAATTCCATCATAAACGGGTATTATTCATATTAATGGCCCATATAAGAACACTTTGATTCACTGCAACACACCCATGACACCTGTTCCGATACCCCGTGTCAGGCAAATTCTTGACTTTTACCTCTTTCGCAAAACCCGAACTAAAATCCGCAATTGGCTTGCTCAAACCAATCCAATTCGATTGCCGCAAAGTGGGTGCAAAAAGGCACGTGAAGCAAAAAAAAAAATCAGTAAAAAACAATAAGCAGTAAAAAGTAAGAAACAAAAAAAATTGATTTTCTTAATTGACTGAGCAATTTCAACAGAAGCCAGAGCCCAAAGCAAAAATCCAAGCCGGACTCCAGTCCACAACAAAACTGACCTTGAAAGCTAAGCTCTGAAAAGTGTTGCTAATATTATTGTTATTGTAAATGTTGGTACTATTGCTATTGGTGGTGAAAAAGAATGCGGTGGATGTGGAAAATATAGAGAGAGAAAATTAATGGATACGTATTTTAAATATTACATTTTATGTTATATATTTATTTATGTTATATATATGTTTTTTGCTTTAACTTTCAATCCCCTTTTTTTTAATTTCTAAAATTATTTTTTTTAATATTTGATAGTCAAAGTTTTAATCTACGTCTCTATATATATTTAATTTATAGTTATTAAGCTTCATTTAAGCCATTTGTTCAATGTCCACATTTAACAACTCGTTAAAAAATAAAAAAAAATTTTAAATTTTTACTGAAAAAGAAATTCCCCTGTAGGTATATTTTTAAGCATTATTAAATCTTGCATCATGTAAAAAACAAGAATGTTATTTTCTTGCAACCAGCTTTAAGTTAACAATATGCCGGCATTCTAAGTATTCGATGAGGCATGAAATTGAGCAAAATATTTGGATGTAATTAAGTAGAAGTAAGACAACTAGAGCTTGACAAATCGAACTATCATTAGGCGTTTCAATTAACAGCTCCACTCCCCTCGGATCGTAACACCCCCGCAAAGGTAGCACATGATTTTCCGGCTCAACCCACACACAGTTATACCTAAAAATAATACTAACGGCCCCTCGAGGGGGAAAAGACACCAAGTTGATTTCATTTTCATTGGAATTTTTGCACAATTGGCCAAGATTACTGTCAAATGGGCGAAACCAGTTTGAGGCCTTTCCTTGTTGGCCACATAGAATCGTAACAGAAACGGCTAACCAGAAACCGAAACTGAGTCGATCTACAAACTAGTTTTGCATCTATGAAAGTTGGTTGTGTAATGCAATAAATTTGCGGGTGCATAAGGGGGAGTTGCATTTGGTGGGCGTTCACTGCCCGATGTGTTTAGATAAATCTGTTAGAAATTAAATTAAAAATCGATGGCAAACAAAAGACTTAGGACACAAACTTGTTTGCGAACTGAAGACTTCAAGACTCAAACTCGCTGAAAAAAACAAAAGACAAAAGACACAAACTTGGTTTTTCATCAATTAGGTAATGTATATTACACATCTTAATCGTATTCTATAAAAATTGCTCAGACGTCCCAAGGCCCAAGTACTAAAAATTTACCATTTAACATCTTCGAAGTTTATTGGCTTCGCTTCTCTTAAGATTTTTATCAGATAGGGAATGGGATGTTTATCAAACTTTTCAAAAAAACACAGAGAAATTGATTTCGGTATTTAAAAAAAATCTAGATTTTAATTCACAATTTGTTATTTAATTTTCTCTGTGTAGAATTATAAATTACAAACAAACAGTACGCATATAGGAAGTACGATACAAAGTTACAATTTGCTCTTAAACATATCACACAAGAGTTTTGATGGAGTCAAGGAAATCTATAGTTGTGAGATAGCAGAGAAGTTTGGAAGGGTAGATCAGAGAGAGATAGAATATACAGATAGAAAGGGAAAGGGAGACAGGATGAAGAAGATGCAACATGTCTGAGTGGTGGTTTAGACCTTGTTAAAGGAGTATGTGAAACCGTCGGGCGTGCGGTTCAGTGACAATTTTCCGGGTGGCGAAAAGCGGTGTGGGTTGGGAGTGGTGGTGGGGTAGTACGCCTGCTGGGGCTGAGGCTGGTACTGGGGCTGGTACTGCGGCTGTGGCTGGGGTGCGGGCTGCGGGTTGTACGCGGGCTGCGGGGCAGGACGGTACTGGGGCTGGGGAGCGGGCTGGTGGTAGGTCTGCTGGTTCTGCCCGAAAGAGGGATCATTGTACCGAGGATCGTAAGAACCATCATCACCATAATCGTTGCTACGGAAGGCGGGCTGCTGGGGGGCAGGAGCCTGGTACGACTGTGGCTGGTACTGCTGCTGTGGTTGGTATCCGGCGGTGGGCACGGGCTGTGGTGGTGCTGGCGGGGCCTGAGGCAAGTGATCGCCGGATGCCTGGAAACTGTAATAAAAACAATGCATATTAAAATTGTATAAATTATACAAATTTATTTTTAAAACTTTATTTCTAAATTGAATCCTAATTTCTTACCCATTCTTGCCAGCTGTGTAGGAAATAGTACGTCTCTGGCCAGAGGGATCTACGTAGCTGTAGCTGCCATGACGTGTGCCATCAGCATCAGTCTCCTCCTTGAAGTTAATACCATCTTCCTGCTCATAGGCAGCTCCAAACTTGCCATCGCCGGACAAGTAACGCTGTTCACTGATAATGGCCGCCGTTTTGGGGTCCTGGTGATAATTTTGGCACGAAGCCAGAGCCACCAAAGTGGTCAATGCGAGCTAAAAATATAAAACCAATAATTACTTTTTTTGCCTAGAATTATTTTTACTTATTTTGTAATTTTTTTAAATGTTTTTAGATATATTTTAACATTATTTTTTGGATAGTCATCAAGAATTAAAAAATTATGCACTGAATAGTTTTTGATAATTATATTTTGTTTCAGTTGGGTTGTTTAAAATTTTTTTGAAACACAACTCACAAATCTGAACATTTTGGAAACGGGAATGATTTTGAATATCCTTGTCAAGCGTAAACTGCACTCTGGGTTTCTCTCTTTAGTTTTAAATTTATTAAGGGGGATTCACACGCGCCTTTACGCTTACAAGTCGGTGGCTTTAAAAGGGGACCGACGGCAACGGATTTGTGGAATTAACTGCCTTCCGCAACGGCGCCGCCCAAGCTTTTTATAGTCCGAGCGGGAACCTTGGATCGCCGATCGGATCGACTCCGCCTAGGCACTCGAAGCCGTGTAATTGTGTTGGTACTATTAACAGCTAAAGCGGCTACAGCGGAGCAACCGTAACAATAACAAGAATCAAGCTAAGTGCTCCAATAAGTCAACTCTGTGCCAGTATGGGTATCGCGGTCGTGTTGCCAAGTCGTTATACCAGTTTCCAACTCTTTCGCTTGGCTCTGGGGGAGCTGGGAGCCAAGAGCCAACTTTTGCTTTCTATATGCACAATTTCAGACAGAAAACCAGCATGCCCAAGCCCAAGACGAAACTATTTTTTAATTATTTCAAAAGTTTTCCAGAGCTCCAGAGTTCGTACGAGTGTCCTCATCTGTGGGGGGGAATTTCAGATTAGTGTTCCAACGATCCAACCTGGAATTATCAATTGGTTCTGCTTTGAGACGCTGGCACTGAATGATGTAATTTTTAACGGCAATTGTTTAATTTGGTCATAGATAAAAATAAAACAAAAGAAGCGAGAAACCTATATCCTCATAAAAAAATGAAACTGTCGATTTTGATGGATAACTCGACCGCCCTCGGAAAATACTTGGGAAACTTGTGCCAAAAAGTCATTATTTTTCTGCTCTCTTCATTTTAAAATTGCAGTTGTTAAATGTTTGCTGGCTTTTAGCTGGGCTTACATTCTGCATGTGCATGGCCAAGTTGATTTATATCTAGATCTCACCCTGGGCTGGACTTTGTGGTGTGGCCAATAGCAGTTGGCAACAGTTGGGGTTAAAAAACAAAGCAAATACAATCGCAAGAGTTGCTGCAATGTGTTTGACTTGTTGACTCTTGGAGCTGGCTTCAATTATTTATTGTGTTTGAAATGTCTGGCATTGTTTTGGGCTTGTTTATGGCCAACAGTTGGCTGCCACCCACATGCCCCACGCCCACTCACACGCCCCCACCTCCCCCATTACTTATGGTAAAAAAAAAACAAATGGATTTTCATCTCTTAGACTGGGACATATGTCTGAAATTAATTCTAAGAAATAAGCTTTTAAATATTATTTTTAATAAGGATTTATTCTGAGAATTTGTTAAACCTGTTTACCCAAAACATTTTCGATATTTCACGGGTCTTAAACATCGTTTTCCGGAGTATACCAGCACCCAAGCAAGCAGAATAAGAGCATTTAGGTATGCAAATCGGTTTTCCATAATTTTAATGAGCCATTTCCACACACTCACTGTGGCACACTCTCGTTTACAAAATAATGCACTCGTAGTAGCCGCATGTGGTCGTGGATTTCGAGTAGCAACACTCTCGCTTACAACGCTATTTGTTTTGCCCTTTTGGTAGTCGCCATCGACATCGTCATCATCCGCCTCATCATTGCCGGTTTTGTTTGTGTGGCCAAAAACAGGGAACGCCCTCTCGCAGCAGGAAGTGTGAGCTGGGAAAAGTAGGAGGAGGAAATTAAATCAGTTGACAAAGAACAACAAGCAGTCGAACAACCGAGCCGAGCTAAACTGGCAAGCTGGCAAGGAAGCTGAGCAAGAGCAGCGGATCCAAGGTGAAGTTGGGCATGGCCGGATTAGCTTGGGAAGGGTGTGTCCACGGAGGGTTGAAATGGGCCAAGTACAGTGGTAACTGTGTAAAAAGAAATGCTAGTCATTGGAGATTGTATGGCTAGAAACAGGAATATAGCCTAAAGCTTACTTAAATAGTTATATTTTTAGGAAACTTTTTTACTAAATACAATACAAAAATTAATTCATAAACTCTACAGAAATCATATTGTTGCCACTTTCTGCTAGAGGTTTTGATTATCTTGGGTCCAGTTTTTTTTTAAAAACTTAAATAATTTTTTTGTAAATCAAGACCATGGAAAAAGTTTAAACAATTATATAAATTTTTTAAAAATACTTTATTCGTAATTTCATCTTCTGTAAATGTAGACCACTGTACTCAGCAAGTTCGTACTTCCTTGGACGCCGAGCTGATGCCTTTTTGATTTCCATTTCGATTTCGAGGCGTTTGCCTGATCCGACGATACTGCCACCCAGAAAATCCATAGGGGAGGGAGTCGGCGGCATATCAGGAGGTTGATTTTGTTGTTATTTCTTTGTTGTTATTTTGATTGCACCGTCTCACTCACTCTATCATAGGGGGATGGCTCTATAAAGCGTTCCATTTGTCAGTAGGCCTTCACTTTCACCAAGTTAATCACAATCGCCCAACAGATAATGAGGGTTGATCATGCCCAGCGGGAGGGTGGGGGTATATATGCAAAAAAAAGAGCCTTTTACCAGATCCCTGCTGCCATAATTCCGCGTTGTCTCTCAATTATTTCAGCTGCTCTGTCGGACACAGAACGGCGTCTGAGTCAGATTCTAAAATCAACCACCGAACAATGGCCTGGCAAAAATGAAAATGGAAAAAATGTAAATGGATAAGGGAGAGATATGGACAGACAATTGCGATTATTTGTAATTCAAGATGCAGTCGAGCGTTTTTCTGAAATCGAGCGAGTCAACTTCTCGGCGCGGAAGGTTAACAAAAATTTAATGTTAAATGCTTATCGGTTCTATCATCAACTCCGCCGTCATCGCCATCTCCATTTCCATTTCAGAAGTCAAAACCGAAACTCGCTAAACTTGTCGGGAAATACGATCCATTATTCCAGAAAAAGAGATGGGTAAAGGACGATTTGATGGCTGATTCATAGATGACCCTTCTCTAGACTCGTCAAAAGTCAGTCAGGCTATAATATGCACTTGCAAAAAAACTAGAGCATTAATATATTTAAGGTGCTATTATAATACTACATTTATTTTTTAAAATATCCTTAAAACTTGTTAATATTATTCTAATGTCCCATATAGTTTTTGAAATTTGTATTTGAACCGAACCTATTATAACTAATATTATATCTTTAATTTTTTCAAATGAACATATAATGACATACCTTTTTAATTGTACAAGAACTAATGATTTCTTCATAAAACGTCCTTAAATATTACTACAAAATATCCATAAATATTTTCTGTGATTCTCTTCTAAAAATGTGTGTATCTTATCCCATTTCCGATCTCTCTTTGAATGAGTTTGTAATTCGAAACGTATTTCTAAATCCCCGGTGTAAGTGCCCCCTAATTGCGCATCTGCTGAAATTTCGCAGTTCAAGCTGAATTTTCCTGGCCAAGGTTTCATTTACCATTTGACTTTTCCTTGGCCCAACCTTACCCTGTAAACTGAGATTTGAAATCACTTGTCAAACGGTCATTTAAGCCGTTTAAATGCCGCATAACTAACGTGGTTTATATTGCCACTGGACCAGTTTCCACTCACGCACACACACACGCACTTACAATATCAAGGTCATTGGGGCCTGTAACCCGACTCACGGCAAGGGGGGAGTGCCATGTACGTTGCGTGTAACGTGGGGCAGTCGAAGGAGGGGGCGTGGCATGGCGGGGATAAGGGGGACGATGCAGCCTGAAAACACGTTTTTGCACAGACGCATGCGTAGCGGTTTTTTGCGTTGCACTTCGCAGACTTCCGCGTTCGGGGGCTTGCACTTGAGTGCGAATATGCAAATTTTGCAAATAGTGACGTCAAAAGTTGGGTAACAGAAGTTAGTGTTATTAAGAAGGAAAAATTATTGGAAAATTATAGAATAGAATATTGTAGACAAATACGGTGATTTTAAGACTAACTTTGGTCCAGAATCTAGATATCATTCTTTAATTTCAAGCTTAATGGATTAAATTGGAATTAAAGAAAATAAGCTTCCAGACACATAAAAATTGTCTTGCCATCAGCTTCCTGTATTTACAGTAAATTACCTTATCGCCCTTGTCCTTGAAATGTGGCATGCAACTGGGCAGCAGTTGTAGATATTGCAATTTTCGAAAGTTGTTTCATAGCCACCCAAATTGTTGACCTTCACTGGCAAAAACGGTCCATTGAACCCTCCGGTTTTGTGATACTTGGCACCCCAAGACCTGCCACAAGAATTCACGATAATTTTAATTCCACTACCCAGAAAAATGCCTACTTATCCGAAGACCAAGAAAAATCTGCAGTAATTTAAATATGAGTATCATATGGTATTTTATGACATGACGGACGGTACGTGATTCCATCGAAAGAAGGTCAAATCATAAATGAGACAATTAAAGCTGTAGATGTTGACATCTATTCATTTGCGAAAATGATGCATGATTCAACGCACATTACACATTAATTACTCGCGCTGACAAAACGCTATTAACCAATTTATGATTTCCATGCATAATCGCATTTTCAATGTCACTTCGGCTGGAGTTTCAGATTGACCGGAATGAGGTAGATTTCATTTTGGTGTGACATGCAAACAAGTGAACGATTAATTGCAATGGCAGCGGCGACAAATCGACAAATCGGAACAGCCCCGACAATCCCCTCAAAATAGCCATTGAATTCCGGTTAATTGTACCCACTCTTTTGTGGACAATGTCAAACGTCAAAGTGCAAGAATTTGACAGCTAATAAACAAACAGCAGCCATGGCTATGAGGGTTATAAGGTAGACTCAACAAATAAACAGAAACAACAAATTCAAGCGACCGTCTGAGGTTCCGCTCTCATGACAGGGCATTAAAATTATTATCGAAAAAATATCTGGGGGAAAAAAATAAATACAAACATGTCCACTTGACGAGCGCACTTGTAATCGATTTGATATTTAGACCTCACCTCAGATCGACTCACCTGAAACCCACTCCACTCAAGTCGAGTGCTTGGGCCAGTTGCTCGCCTCCTTTTTCACAGGTGATTAGATGTTGGCCACGTCTGCGGCGGCGTTGGCTTAAAGTGGTTAATTAGCCTACCGTTTGTTACCGTACTTATTGTTGTAGCTATAGTTTTTGGCGCTACTCTCAAAAACAATCCGACACTTGAAAACTGAGAAAAATAAATGGTTGATTAAAGTGGAATAATGATATACAAAATAATAAATTTTAAAATTATAATACTTTCATTCATAATATTAGTATTATAAATATATTTTATATTAATATCTTATTGCCATCTTCAATAATTTTTCCAAGTGTAAATAGCCCAACCTGAAACCGAAATCGCCAAGCGGTAATGATATGCCAATCAAAAAAACTTAAGCAGCATGTAGAGCGGATCAGCTCATTGGTTTCATTTAAACTAGAATTAGCAGCGCATTTGGTAACCGAAACATTTCGAATAGTTGGCTAATTATGGCGTCGGAATTCAACATTTTTATTAGCGCTAGACTCTACACTATAGAGAAAAAATTCCGATCCCCATGAAAGGAAAAAGAATAAAGACTGCAGAGAATTCCCATAACTAATCATTTCCTGATTACGAGAAACTGTCGCAATTTGGAGTCGGAAAATCCCCAGCTCTAGGATAATGCACTGGAAATTTGTTTATTTTAGCGATGATCTTGAGTCTGACTGACACAACAACAGGCCAATTAACTGCTGCCAAGATGTCTAAAATCAAAAAGTAAATAAATCAACAAGAATAGAGAGCCTGTAAATATTTCCTGCCACTGTGTAATGTAATATTTGGTAACAATATAGACTTCACCCACACTAGTTTTGACAGATGAACAGTTGCCAAGAAAAAATGCATGTAAAAAGAAGACCAAAGACCAGAAGGCCAGGATTTAGTTTTCTTTTTTCGATGGACAATGCCTGCGGTTGATTTTTTTGTCTTGATTCTTGTTCTTGGCCCGTTACCTTTGTCTTGCTTTTTTTCCTGGCAATTATTTGGCAATTTTCTTTCACCATTTTCGCTGGTAAAATGCTTTACAATATCTTTCGACCGAGCAGGATTATTTTGGTCATTGCCATGTTCTCACATTTTCCCCGGCCCCTTTGTCCTTCGCCTATGAAAATATTTACTTATGCCCAGGTATTGAACACACAATTAAAAGGTTTTTCCAAGCTAATTGGTTTCAATTATTCCGGGTCTCGAGCAGAGACCAAAGCCAAGTCCAGAATCCTACCAGATGATCGGAGTCCTTTGGATCTGGATCCAGACCTGAGTCTGGATCAGAGTCCTGAATATCTGGCGGCGGCTTCTGCGTTGCGCGATTTCACAGATCATTGGCGTCGAGTTAATTGGCTCGAACGGTTCTTTAAGATCTTCGAAATGGATACGGGTTCTATGTTATGAAAGATATTTGGACTTTGATTATTTCTTGGGAAAATCTTTATTTATTTATCTTAAAAATAATTGCAACATGCTGCCTTAAATGTATTAACTGATGCCAAAGATTGTTTTTAAATAGTTTTTTGTTTACTGATTCATTTAAAGTATTTGAAATTTTAAAGTTAAGATAACATTTTAATATAATATAACATATTTTCTTATATAAAAATATGTTTCAAAAAGCGATGGAAGGTCAACTTCCTTTAATTTCAATTTTGTTTGCATATCTTAAGTCGATCTATAAAATTGTACAAGGTTGATGGAAGCTTGATACAAAAACTGATATAAAAACCGATTAAAGTATTTAAGCTTTAAAATTTAGCTTAAAAACTTTCAAACAGAAATCAACTGTAGTTCGTGAACCTGTAAGTATTTTGTGCCTAATCGCAACCTAGCCCAACAAAATCCCCATAAATTTTTGTTTGGCCAAATCGACCAGTAGCTTGCACCACTTTAAAGCATTATTGTCCATTCTGGTCTACTTAATCTTACTTTCGGGCATACGCCCTTCAAAATCTGAGCCCAACAATTAACCACAACAAAGCGCAAATTATGTCATAGGCATTTCCCCGTTGATGGCTTTCCCATTTCCCAGGGCTGAGAATTATGACAATAATGTGACAATTTACATAGGAGCAAAACAAATCGCGGGGTGCAAATGAGTTCTGTCGAGGGGTACTGAGGCCATGGAGGGGTAGGGTAAGCAACCACCCCTTGCAGGATAACCAGTTGAAACAGTTGCACCTTGGGCCAGTTCATTGCCCATCCTGGCTCATCCTTGCTCATTAAAATTGAACAAGCCAACGAACAAAAAGTTGATCTGGCAGCATAGACTTCTAGGACACCCTCTTTAACATTTTTATATTTTTTTCGTTGTGTTTGGTCTGGGAATATGACCTATCTGCTAGGGGTAGGCCACTCTGTGCTGTTCACGTGACATTGTCACATTATAATTGCCAGCCCCCGCCCGGATGGTATTCCTCTTCTGCAAGGGACATTATTTCCAGGACTTCCTATGTCATGGACCGGCGCTTTCGATTCGGGGGCTTAACTGTTTTGTCAACGGCCTCGAGTGTGATCCGTAGGGTAAACATAGCCGTCCAGCCAACGGTTTTTTGTAAGCTGCTCAGGAAAAGGAGCACGCGCAAGCGATTTGAACTCGGTGACATTCGGTGACTGTGGTTAAAAATATAAAATAAAATAAAAAATTTAGAAAAAATATGTTAGCTCAACAAATTTCTTAAACAATTTTTTTTTATCTTATTCAGTATTTCTTGTACTTCATGGAAGTCTTTGAATATTTAAGTGCGTATAATGCGCTCCAATGTATACTATATTTTTTTCTTCATTAAGTTTGAGAACTTTGTAAATTTATTTTTATAAAGCAAAAAATGAACAAAGAACCAGTGTACATCAGTCGCAAGGAAGCTGACAAGCCACGGCAAGTCAGTCACAGCTCGACTCGCAAAATGCGATCCGTCAGATACTTTTTTATTTGGTCGTGACTGTCGCCATGTTTATTTTAGTGCTAATCCCCGCAGCGGGTTGTCGTTGTCGCTTGCCGCTTGCCACAAACTGATGCAAATATTTTATAAAGTGTTCGAGGGCACTTCAGAAATTAGTTCCCATGTAAGCGCTTAAAGTGTGACGAGACGCCCTGCCATTGCCGGATCTCTAATCTCCTGCGGCAGGAGTTTGAAAGCGTTTCCCCGTCTCTGTCGCTCTATCGCCAAGCAGCTGTTCATCCAAAACACTCCCGTTGTCAATTGCGATGTCAGAAATCAGGCGCCCTGTTTTGTGTCTCACTTTGGTTTTATATATCTTTTTTTTATCGAAACCAATTGGGCAGCGGGCTCGTTAGGCAGCCGCAGATACTCTTGGCATCTACAGAATCTCCCTCCACATCTCCTTTATTGGTTTTTTTTTCGGACTGGTCCCATTTGCGGATTAGTGGATAAATCCCTTTTATTTGACAAAATGGCTTCGATAAAAAACTAAAATCTGGATATTGAAAACGAAATTGAAGTTGATTTTGTTTCGGTTGCCACCGACAGCTGGCAATAAAAAATGGGTTCCATTAAACCATGATTTGGGCTACCACTTGATTATTTGTCGCCAAAATTTGACATACCCTTTATGAGGGTACATTCCTTTTTTCATTAATTATTTGGCCTTTTTTTAAATTACTTTTTAAGTAAACAAATTTTATATACGTAGTTTCCCCTCCCAAAATTGTAAACCAAGTGATATTAATTCTTTAAAATTATTGTGTTTTTTTATTTCACACATTCAAATGATTTTTAAATGGAATTTTTTTAATAGAATTTTTTTTTGTCAATCTTCAAAGTAAGTCTATTATGAAATCTTAAAATCTGTAAATTTTTTTGATTCGAAAAATATTTTTTTACAACTTATTGTCTATTTGAGAAGCATGTGTACTCCTAGAACATAAAATTAAATTCTCTTGCTTGATTTCCTTTCGCTTTTGAATTAGGTTATGCAAAGGGTATTAAAAATATATTGCACCCCACTACTATGAACCTTCTGTTACTTACTGCTACTTTTTGTGTGCCACAAAGTAGTTGCCTTGGTGCAAAATTAATTTACAATCCCGGTTCGAGGCCCAAGTTAGGGCCCGACTCGAGTGGTTCGCTTGCTGGCTCTACAAAATAATTTTCGAGCATTGTTGATCCTTTGTGGCTTACTCGCGTCGTTCAGCAAAACAAAAGCTCTCGAAAATGGGTTTGCCAATATCCCGATTCAGCTTCGAACACTCCATTTTTTCAACAATTTTTTATGCACATATGTACATTTTTTGCAACAGTTTCCCTAGCGAATTCAAATCGCTAACTACCCCATTGTTTTAGGCGCTCCTCATATCCTGCATATTCCTGATATCCTGGGAGCGTAATGAAACTGTAATGAGGTGATGGTGTGAGTGACGTGTAGCAAGCTCGTTCCCGATTTCGAGTGTTAAGTGGCCACTTGAAAACTTTTAAAGTGCCCAGAACAGACGAATCTCAAACCCGAACGAGAACCGAAAGCGACAGTTTGTGTTTGGTGATTTTACGATTGCAATTTCCCAGGTCGCGAGGTTGAGGTCGAGCTTTGTCAAAGTCGATTTGTTACAATTTTCAAGTGGCCAGCAAGTCCTGCGTCCTTCGCCCTCCTAGTCCTTATTCTCTTGCCATTCTTCCTGTGAGCTGTTTCAATATTTGCCGTACACTCACCCAACCGAACTGTTGCGGAATTCAAGTTCGGGGTTGGAAAGCCCACCGTTTTCACTGAAAGAATACATTTATAGAAAACAAATTTTACCTGATTATTTTGGCAAGTATTTTCTACGTTTAATTAAATATCTTCCAGTGCATGTTACCGTTAATTCAGTGAGCTGTTCAGGGTTGATCGGGTCGTATTTTGATGACATATGGCCTCCCATCGACATTGATGACGCGACGGCTTTTCACTTTTCATCGTTGATGGTCAACTCCATGGCCGAAAAGTTCCCAGGACCGTTAGCCGTTGGCATTGCGTGACCCCGTAATAATGGCTCTATTCCGGGGATGCACCTGATGACCGGCCGGCCACCTGCTTTCTTGACCGGAAGTTGAAAAGTTTCGAACTTTTCCGGCTGGCTTCGTGTGACAGCTTAATTAAATGATAGGCAGTGTTGCCAGTTGTCCGCCATTTTAAGTCTGTTCATTTCTAGGAAGACACAACCCCGTCATGAATTAGACATATATCTACGCAATCATTTTTAAGGACCCTGAGGCAACCGAGCGGTCGGCTTTGTTATGCTAAAGACAAAAAACAACATCAAATGCAAAGGCAACAAATTCAATTACCAGGCTACGCAATGAGTCTGCCCCGAGGGCAATATCCACAAATGCAGCTTCCACCACTTCCGACCTCTGCTGATAGAATTAAGAAAAAATTAAAACCCAGAAGAGACGTAGATCCTCCAGCTGCAGAAAGTTTCTCAGGCGGCGACCCCTATTCAAAGTGAATTAAGGACACACAAGATGATGCATTCGCGGTGGTCCAGCTTTTGATTGCAAGTCCTTGAACTGAAGCCCTCAGAAAAAAAAAAGAAAAAAAACTGTCGCAGATCGTATAACACTTGTTAGCCTGTCGATATTCCTTGTAAACGAAATTTCCAACGAACTCAGCCTAAACAAAAGGAAACCATCGATCGACAAAATAATGCGGGCAATTGCAACTTTCTTGAGGTTAAACGCAAGTTGCTCTTCAGATTTTCGAGGGCTCAGCGGATTTGCCCTTAATATTTTTCTCACCTCCAGGAGGTCCACTCGTCGCCAGGACCTTAAGCCATTGTCCCGTCCTTAGATGGTAGCAATCAAAAGGATGTGCAAAGATTTTCCAGGGACTTAGACTTCAGCATCAAGTACTTAAGGACACGAAATAATAAAAAAGGGAAGACCCACAAAAAAGGAGATGAGGGGTGGCTAGTGCAAAATGTATCAGAAAGTAGACCACGCATCGCTGATCCTGTAATATGATGTCCTCGCCCTAATCGCTTTGGATAGTAGACATTGATAATAGTGATTTCAAACAGCTACGTAAAAAGAAATTTATTGTTTACAATTTTACTCCCTCTCCAAAAAAGTAGCAGCTGTTTGATTCAAAGTGTTTGGCTAATGAGGTTTATAAGTCGATCTATTCAGTTTTAAATCGTTTCTTTATGAAAATCTAAAATCTAAAATATTGACAAAAGTTGTTAAATTAATAGATTAGAATGGTAATATTAATAGATTGATACATATTTTATAGGTATTAGGATTCAATAAAATATATAGTGGACATTTTTAGTTCAATGCTGTTGTATTAGGTACAAACCAACTTAATAAATAATTATAAATACAATGTATACTTAACTAAAAAACACCCTTACAATTTTTTTTATATATTTTTACTAACTACTTACCTATATTTTCTATCAGTGTACTTGTCCTTCCATTTTTGCCCGCTTGTCTGATAAATTAAGCGGCTAAGCGTCAAAGACAATACCGCCGCCAATGTGTATGCAAAATACAATAAGAACTCGGTAGCATTTTCCAACGAAAATTTGCCATTTGCCCACTAAAGTAAGTTAAGCTGAACTTAAGGTAACTAAGCAAGGCTCAGACCGCGGACCAGGACGAAAATCAGGCTTAGTTGCCGGTGTATAAGCCAAAGAAAACAATTATAAGGCACAGGACACCATAGTGCTGTTCCCGCTTATCTGAGCGGCAGATATAGAAAATTGATCTGGCGATAAATCGAGCTACTCAATTTACAAAAACAACGCTGGGACGGGGCTGCCGCTTTGACTTTTGCTGGCCGCAGGACCAAGGACTTTGTCCTGACTTCAGGTACAACAACAGAGTGCACGGACAATCGGAAGCCGGATTTGCAAACGCTACCTCGCTCTCGCTCTCCGGCCGACCAGGCTCAAACGGATGTTTAATATTTTGGCTTAAAGACCTTCTCATTACATTTGAAAACAAAGGAAAAATATTTTAGAAGAGGAGCTACGAACAAGGAGCAGACCGCCCGGCCAGGATTTGAGCATTTAGCAAAAGGGTAATCCTGTCCATTAAAATCTATTTGCATACTCATATTTTTGTTTCGCTAGGTAATTGCGCATGGATAAGGATCACCAATGGAACGGGAGAGGGAAAGGAACAGGGCTGGTGTCGTGTAAGTGAGACACACTCAGTGGGTTAAGCTTGCGAAACCTTAACCTGTTTGGCACCTGCCTGGGCTAAAACCAGGAACCCGCTTACGCGAACTGCGCTAATCGGGCGGCGGTCGCCTTCATTGAGCCCTTCTGGGGATTACTTAATCAACGAAAATCTATGAATTAAACGTGTTACCCAAAATCCACCAGCTTCTCTCACTTGTTCCGCACCGCGAATCGCGAATTTCCCCAGAAAACCAGACCCCTGGCCACTTGAGATTCCCTTCCGTCTGAGCTTGGCTTAGTGCCCCTTTCCACCCACAATCAGACCCTCAGGCTGGTTAAAGCTCTCAGATTTAAAACAGTTCAAGTGAGATACAAGTTAGTCCCTGTAGTGCTTCAAATCGGATCAAAATCGAATATCTTTCTAGATTAAATTAAGTCCAAATAGAGTCGTTGAACCGAGTTTATTGAAATCCAAATTTGTTTCCATAATCTTTTGTATAGTTATAATATACCAACATTTTAAGATCCAAAAATAGAGCTACGAATAAATTTTATTGATAAAAAGTGTATATAATGGACGACAAGGAAACTCTGTTTTAGAACATTAGAATATTAACAATAAACCATTATTTATTAAAATTTGTATAAAACTTAAGTATTCTATTTTTGAAAACCTATTTAAGAAAAACTTAGCAGTTCAAACGTATATTTTAAACCCTATTTGATAGCTTCAATTCAAAATCGTCACATTCTATGAAAGTTTACGATTTTTTGGACCTTGTCCTTCACCTTTCAAGAGATATTATAAAAATCAAGAAGTGAAGAAAAGGTGAAAATCCCTTGCCTGGCGATAGTGCAAAAAATACAAGAGAAAACGGCAAATTAAGACCTAAACAATACCGAAACAACAATGTGCAGAAAAACGTCACTGATGACAGAATGATGAGGATTAAGCCAGCACAGCCTAGCGTTGAGAGAAAGGACTCTCTGAATGCAGGGTGCTATTGCTGTTGCCATTGCTGTCCTGGTGCCTGAGTCTATTAAAAGTCTAAAGGCAGATAATAAAGGGCCATTAGGACTTAAAAGGGCTCAGCGACGCAGCAGAGGACGAGCTGAATTTGTTACCCCGGGTTCAACAGCATCCTGATGAACCCGAGGTCCTTGCCAAAGTCGAAATGGCAGCACCAACGAAGCATACTTAATTCCAAATCCCAATCCCCGCAGGATGTGCTGGGCCGTGGTTGGATTCGGGACTCTGGATTCCGGCTTCAGGATTCTGGACTCGGTTAGGGTAGGTTTTTGCACATCCTTTGGCCCGGGATGTGTGTCAGTAGAATATTCCACACGCACTCGTATCTATGTTTACTTTGGCCAACGCAATTTGTACAATTTGGCAACTGTGTTGTGTTCCTCGAGTTGTTTGTTCAGCCTTTGCCAGCGAAAATTCATTTTCATCCGTCTGCTCTGGGTGCTCTATTGTGAAAGGATTCGTATACAGCCATTGTCCTTTCGGGCATACCGATCCCCGATCTCCTGCAGCAGCAGTAGCACCACTACCAACCCAGTCTCAATCCCATGACCCAGTCCAATGATCCAACGCCGCTCGACAAAGTCACAAAAGTGAATTTTGCTTTTTAACTTTTCGAATTCAATGACGACTTCGGGGGAAGGAAAAGGATGGAGCGAAAGGATATCTGGCAACTGGAGCGGCCATTGCAAAACCGTCAAGGTTTCTAAATTAATCCCGACTTTGGTCTGCTCATGCGGAAAAACTATGCTAATGTCCTTTGATTCCTTCTGCGATCTGGCATTTCATTGTTCCTTCATTTGCATAATTTATTTTCGATTAACTGGGTTGGTTGTGCGGTTCTTCTTTTTTGACATCTCACAAGATGCAGAAAACCATCACAAAATGGCAAATAAAATGACAATATTATAATGCTGCGTATAATCTCTTGAATCTGTGTTTGTCGTAACACTTTTCGATGGGAAGAGGTTATTACAAACGCATTAGACGTTGAATAAATAATCAAAAGCATTGAGACAATAAATTAAAAGAAAACAATTTTTTCATTAAATGTTTTTCCAAAAAAAAATGGTTAGTGTAAGAGCAAATAAAGCAAATAAGGATCAAAAGAAGAAGGGGAATCTATTATATAGAATATAAACTGTTAAAAGCTGGAGTAATTCGATGATTCTTTGTTATAAAATTAAATATTTGAAAAGCTTTCAATCAGCTATTTTAGTTTATAAACATGAGCGAATAGCTGAAAGCTTTAGCAAAATCCTGAAACCAAAGAAGGCCAAGCTGAAAAAGAAGTTACCCCCTTCACCCCAGAATAAAAATGTTTAAAATTTTCATTTCGAAAACCTTTAGGTTTATTTTGTTAATAGTTTTTCATTGCTTAATATATGGTGATATGTACTAAGAATTAATTGTTTTTAACTGTACATAAACTAGGCTACGATTGACGTATTTAACAGGCAAAGTTGAAACTTTAGACGAATGCAATTTGAAACACTTCGTGGAAGGTTTAAGACTAAAGAACTATGATTAGTTTAATTACGAGGTTTAAGGTAATTGAGGTGTTGGCATTTTTGTGTTCTTTTGTTTTTTGCAAGGCTTGACTCCTTCACTGAATAATTGATTGATATATATATATTTATATATATTTAGTCCAAAGCGCTCCCGAGATTATCACAGTTCCCAGCACTAGGAAGGCACTTCGAGTGCACGGAGTTCAAGGATATTGAAGGTTACATTTTAGATCTTGCGCTGGCTGTACATATCGGAGATGAGGCGCACAATGGTTATATCCCCAATGGTTTTGCGGAAGAACAGCTCCTCGATGGTGAAACTGGAGACCTTGTGCATCAGCTGAACCACTCCCAAAAGGGTTTGGAATCGCAGTGGCTGCGCTGGATGAGTACGTTGGATGTAATTGTGCAAGGCACTCCTGGCATCGTTGTGCATGGCGGCTACCTTTCCAGACTCCAGCAAACCCTTTGACTCTGCGGAAGCCGAAGAATTGGGGCTACCACTTCCTGTTAAAATAGAGCTGTTGGCCAAATCCTCGGTGGAGCTGGCTGCCGGCGGCGATTTGCGGAAGAGCGAGATAGCCCTCAGGCATTCGTACTCGGTGCTATCGATGTTCAGGTGGCAGAGCTGATTCAGGACATCCTGGAAGGCATGGACCTCACGGGTCACCATGCCCATGATCTCTCGGTTGGCATTCTCCGACTCATAGACGAACAGCAGTTGCGCAAAGTTCATGGGCATGAGGTACTGGGCCATGGCCAGGATAAAGAACTCCTTCCAGGACTCTTCCAGCAGCATAAGCTGATCGGGCATGGGCAGTTCCGTGAAGGCGCGGACACTTTTGATCCAGTTGACGTTCTTGAAGAGATGCTCGGCGGCGGTTTCCTTGATGTGTTCGGCGGCCATCAGGGGCGGAGTAGGCGGCAGTGCCCGGGTGGCCAAGGCGTTCATGTAGGCAGCAGTGGGCGAGAAGAAGGCATGGTGATGACCCTGGTGCACCGGATGGTGGGGCACTCGTGGCACGGACAAATCCAAGACGGCAGCGGCAGTGGGCGGTGGGGGTTGGAAGGCGGCATGATGGTGATGCGGCGGCGGTGGTGGCGGACGCTGTGGCAAGCCAGGAATGGGCATTGGCACTCCAGGAAATCCGGTCAAGGCAGCGGTGTTCATCAAGATTTCTGCTGGGATCTGCGGCATTTCACCAGCACCCATCATGGCATCCTTGTACATGGCCATGTGGCGACGAAGTGTAGAGTTCCTGGGTCCGCGCTCATGCTGGACTGCATCCTTGTTCATGCCGACCTCAAAGCACTTCCTTAGGCGGCACGCACGGCACTGATTCCTGTGGGTCTTGTCCACCACACAGAGCCCTTGCTTTTGGGACTTGCAGACATATTGCCGAGAACGGCGAATGCTGCGCTTAAAGAATCCAGCACATCCATCACAGGCATAAATGCCATAGTGTTTGCCAGAGCTGTGATCCCGGCAAACTTTGCAAGGCACATGGTATAGAATGCGACCTAAAATGGTAAAAATAAAGAAGGTTTGATTAGTAAAGTTGTTACATTTTAAAGACAAATTTTACAAAATTTGGCTTTGATTCATTTTATATTTTTTTTGTTTGTTTTGAAAACTATACTTACTTGAAGCCGCTGGCGACAAGCGCACGCTGTTGTATTTCTGATCCATCATATCTGGCGATCCTTCCGACGACTGCATACTGATGTGGGGCGTAATTTTGACGATTTTTTAAAAATTTTTCACAGAAATTATTTTCACGTTTCGGCACTTGGCACTCGGTTAACTTGTTTTGCGATTAGGCGTTGTATTCGTTTTGAGTCTTGCTTTTAGATTTCAGCTTTAGCTGTTATATCCCGGCTTGCCACGATTGAGGATGTGAACACGCTGAGATCAGAATGGTTTGTGTTGTCTGCTCTCAAGACTCCGGCTGTTTTAATAGTCCTCGAGGCCCAAATCCATTCATCCATCCAGCGATCACCCTTAGGTAGCGAAACTCGACGCTCATTGGTTGGAAATCAGGTAAGGGTTGCTTCTAACGCTCGTCCTGTCTCCCTTGCGCTCTCGCCCCGGGAGAATCCTTCGATCCTGGCAGGCTGCCATTGCGAAAATTCATTGAGCACAGCAGCCGTCGCTCATTCTCAATTCCCAATTTTATTTGGGATTTTATGGTCCTTTTCCGCAGGACTCTCTACCTGCGAGCTCAGTGTCTCCCTTCTTTACACCACCCTTCCACCCTCTCAGCTACTCTCGAGAAGAGAACTGCTCTCTCCCTTTGCGACAGTTGTTAATGAAGAGACAGCCAAGAGGACATTCATTGTTATCCTTAACGTATTCTTCCATGGCCGGCCGGGGTTTATGGCGCTGCCATTATTGCCGCTTTGTGATTTGTGTGAAGTACCTGTGGGTTCGCTTCTAGTTTTTCCACACACGCGAGTCCTTGTTGGAGTGGCAAGGACTAACTGGAGGGGTTGAATACGCACTATTGATTGTTTTCCATTCAATAATTAGGTTTTTATGATGCAATCAAATGCGTGTTTGATAGATATCAAAATATATACTTTTGTTTATGCAATATTTTTAAAATTCCTTAATTGTTGTATCATTTAAATTCAATTATTTGGCTAAAAAAGCATCTAAATGCCTACTACCTTGTTTTAAGTCCTATTTTTATAGTAAGAATTTAATTTCCTAATCATCGATAACCCTTAAACCAGAATCTGTATGTATATTTCCGTCCAGTAATATTCTCTGAGGAATATTATAAAGTTTAATATCTTTTTTTACTTTTTTTTTGTATTGTTCTCTGTTATTTTCTAATTATTAAACTATTCTTCGTACAAAAAAAATTATTTGTTGGTTTTTTTGTTGTTTGAGGATCATTGGTCCATTTAGATTTTAGCGTTAAATCTTAACAATTAATCTTCTGACAATAATTAAAACTCTTTTTACACCGATTTCGAGCTTCGAATAATATGGTTTTATTCATAAATTAGGTCTTTAACAAATTTAATACACTGTATTGTACGTTTTTATTTATATGATTATTTAGATATTTTATATCTCTAAAAATAAACTACAGAAAGGAGTTTCAAATACATTTTATAGGTAAATTTGATGATCATCTGATCGGATGATTGGCTTTAAAAAATATTTTTTATTATAACCAGATATCTAAAGAATATTTGGAGCGCTTTGGATAGATCTAGTCGCTGCAACTACTCCCCGCCTAATCCAGCTTAGGGGTTGCCTTTTGAAAGCCTTTGGCTGATTCTGCTGAGCTCGGCTTGGCATCGGACTCAAGTGGCCAGCGCCCCTAATCACTCTCTCCCTCTCGAAGGACCCACCGAATCCTCGATGGCCTGAGACTAATCGCGTGCCGCTTAAGCAGATTACAAATCGCCGAACACTCCCTGCCTGGAAAAGGCAAGCTGATCAAGCTTTCCTCTCTTTGGAGGATCGAGGATCAGAGATTCCAACGAAACAGACATTGCACATTGAGAGTACTTAATATCCCAAGAGTACTTAATAAATGTTAAGCAAGATCCCGCAAGTCTGGTGCGATTACGCACCAAACGCCTAAGGACATACGATCCTGATCCTCGACGACCTCCTAAAACTCACACTCAAACGTGGGAACAGTCCGACTATGGAAACGTATTCATCACAGCAGGGAGATGCAAATGCAATTCATTTGATATATGATAGACACTTGAAGGGCGCAATTATATTTCGATTCGTATTTCGGATGCGTAACTTGATCAATAAAATGCTTGACATGATATCAACACATCTCGGGGGTTGTAGTCCTCATTCTAATTGGACTAATCAACCCCCGACGGCTTTTCGATGATGATGCTGTCACTTTGTTTATAAAATTGTAAGGTTTTTGAGGGTGGCTTCACCCACTCTTAATTGGAACTCAGGTGGACTGCATGGGAATGCGTTTGCGTGCGATGCTATGTGAAGATCATTAGCCAAAGTTCCCGGGAGGAGGATGCTCTACTAAACCAGATGACGATGACGTTTCACTTTTTGGTCAATATTCGCTTGACCAGTTCCGGGAGTCGGCTTAATTGTGGGAACTCATGAATATTTATAAGCAGAATCGGTATTCGGTAAAGCTTCCCACGATCGTTTCACAGACTAAGTTAGTAAGTTTAAAAATATCTATTTAAATAAAAGGGTTTTTCATATTTCAAAATAATTTAATGTTTTACGAATTTTTTGTATAAATTCCACCAATTTCTAATTTTTTAAATCTTTTATATTTAGGAAATGTAGTTCTTTATTCTTTTATACAGTTCTTCACTTTTTTATACATTTTTATATTGTTTTTAGCTAAATGTTATAACGCAATGAAGAAAACATATGTGACCCTATAAAGTTGGCTGATGTATTTAGGGCCGTACTCCATAAAGTCCGACCATTCATGAGAGGGATCATCTTCTGAGTCTGAAAGCTGTCGACTCCAAACTTTGCACTACTATAAGTTCTTGGCCCGCAAATTCTTCTGAATCTGAAATTTAAAAAAATTCGAAATGGTCTATATCTTCATATAGGCATCTTCATATAGTATAAGTAACCATAAAAATGTACATTTGACTAACTTACTCAAGACATTTAAATAATATTTTTAGTATGCTGTACAAAATACAGTCCTTTTATTAAGTTGCTTAGATTTTCTTTATAGAGGTCTGTCTAATGCTTCTTAAAAATTTGTTTAAAATATATCTATTAATAAAAAACACATTTTCATATTTTTATTGTAATAAAACGATCTACAGAATATATGACTTTAGGAAGTTGCCGTCGGAGCAGTTCAGTTAAAAATAGTAGTAAAATTTTCCCCTTTTCCTTTCATTCAGTCTACGTATAGCTCCCGTACTTAATGAAATCGGAACGCCGGCCATCTGCTAATCCCCCGGATTAGCGCTAAATCCACCACAAGAATTGAAACAGCAGTCAGCAGCAGGCCTATACAGCTTATACCTGAGCTACATAGGTAGGCAACCCGCTTTCATCCCACTGGCCATTCAAGGTCGCTAGCTAATAAAAAAATAAAAATGATGAATAAAAAAGTTCTTGGAAAAATGGAGGAAAGCATATGACTTTTTAGCAAAGTTTGAGCAGGTCTGAAAGCGAAAGGGTTGTACATATACAGGTAAAGGAGATAATGATTATTGTTAGACAGCCTAGTTAGCACCTTTTTGTCCTGGAAGAATGTAGGTAGCCACCGTTTGGTGGCTTCGATTTTTTTGCCACTTTCGTTGCATTTTTATGAATTGGCCCGAGACATGGCTGCGATCGGGTCGGGGGTCATAAAATACAGTCGACGCCATCCACGTAATGGTATTTCGGACGAAAGAAAGGAAAAGGGTTAAATGTTTGGGAAATTCACTTCATTTGCATGCCGGGAGGTGGAAAATTCCCTTGCTCGATTTTATGGCCCAAAAGTTGCCGCCGACGCATGCGTTTCATTCAGCAGCAATCTAGGGATGAGGATGAGAGATCCTACCCGTCCTATACTCTCCGCGATCCCTCAATTCTTGGTCATTATGAATCGCGCCAGACTTTTGGTGGGAAAGACCCGAAATATCATTAGGTGAATGTTTTGTTCCAGTTTTATGGCTTGTCGCTATCTGGTGCACCGAAAATTTTGGTTGAATTTTACCCATATCTATTGAGATGTGTAATTGTGGAGTGTGACCACTATTTTCTGGTTTCTATTCAGACAAGTGTTGGAAAAATTAGTATGCTTCGAATGATAAATTAAATTTTTTTTTAATTATTTTACTAAATTACCATTTTAAAACATATGATTATAATAAAAAATATCGTTGGTGAGTGGTTCCAGGTATCATATAGTCATGCTTCACCTTTAAGCCTAGTGCCCAACTCCTTTAAAAAAATAATAAAATCAAATATGCACCGCGCTTAACTCTTTGCCAAAATGTAACCGAATACATTTCAATACCTTTAAATGACAACCATCAATTATCTGTTTTTGGCGGCAAGAAGACAAATTTTCTAAAGTTTTTTTTTCGCGCTCTAAATATGCAAATGCACCCAGGAAAAGGCGGAAATGATATCCTTTGAAGACAACATCCGCTGGAGCGAGATAGCAAAGTTCATAAAAGCAAAAAGCATGTCAAAACCAAAAGTGCACAACAGATAGAGGGGAAGGCAGAGACACAAGTCCGTGAATATCCTTGTCGAGTTCTGAGAACAAGATCTACAGGAAGCGACTCAGCGAAATCACGTCAAATTGAAGTGCAAATGGAACCCCAAAACCCCGGAGGCCGGAAGTGAACTATTAGACCCAAAAAGAGGACAAGCAGCTAGTAAAAGCGCAATAATTACACGGCCAGCAAATTGAATCAGAAACAGGGCCTGAAGACAGGACTCAGGATCCAAGGGGACGATAAGCAATCTGATCTATAGAAATCATGTGAACAATCCCAAACATAATATTAAAGTGCTCAAATATCCTTACAAAAAAATTGCTCAAGTCGGTAGGACTTCTGCAGGCAGAAAGTTGAACAACTTTTGTCGGGTTTGACAAACAGTTTTTTTTGCTTTTCTTTCCATTTTGAAATTGAGGTTCCCAGCACTGCACGTGCAAAATCAAATCCTTGAACTAAAATCCAGATAAGTTTCATTTTCGTGGCTACCACGGAAACGCAGCCAAGACAATGGGACACACCTCCAAAAAATTTAGCCGGAGATCGACGACTGCTAACCCGATATCCGATTCGAAATTCTCCGCCAACATCTCCAATTTCAAAACTGTTGAATGCCCCCGAGTACTGTAGTCCTTATGCAACAGGAGAGCAAGAGGAAACAAGTGATGAAGTCGCTGCTTCCATTTCCATTTTATTTTTGATTGTTATGTCCTGCAGAGGAAAAAAATAAGGGCAATAAAATATTTTTAAAGAAATTGGTTGTGCGTTGTTTTTTTTGTTAAATAGACAATAATTTTACTCAACGAATATTATAAATTTTTCATTATTTCATTATCACAAATATGAACATCATTTTTCGCTGTGTACTTGATGGGTCTTGCATAAATGCTTCGAATCTGAATCTCAATTTGAGGACCTTTTGTAGTCGTCCTCCCAGAGGAGCCTCATTGTTTTCCGCTCAACATTTGCCAGCCAACATAACTTAAGGACTTTTTGTTTGCCTTTTCTAGAGTTGAATCTCGGCTCTCTGCTGTTAAGTAGGATGTCCTGTTCACTGCTGGCCTTTTGTTATCAACCAGATATATTCAACTAAGAACCAGGCCACGTCTCGTTTGCATCTTAAGCCCAAAGATTATGTCATGCGCAGATTATTCGATTTCAAGTAGTTCAATATCTGGACTTTGTACATTGCGTTACATTTCTCACGCCTGCCAATGTGTTGGCAAAAGTTTCTGATTTCATTCCCAGATACGCACAGAAATTTTGCACATTTCCTGTAAATTTCTATGTGTTAAATGTGTTTATGTTTTCACTTTTTCCACATCAGATACCAAAACTCTCCAAGGCTTACCGAATCGGTAGCACTTTTCCGGCTAAAAGTGCTAAGATTCTGGGAGATAGTTGCATTGGAAGCGGCTACATTCTTTGATTAGATTATAGAGTCGGCCTTTTTGAAATTTAAACAAGTATACCAGAAATGCACAGGACTATCCGTCCAATAGAGGCACTAAAAGAAAAAATGTGGTACTTTTTATTAAAGAAATATTCCAAAATAAATCAAATCTGTTTATATATTAGTGAATAAAATCGCTGAAAAGAGTTTTACAGAAAAAGCAAATACAAACATTTATACATTATTCATAGATACATATAAACATACGTACGATACATATGAATACGTAAATTTGATGAAGGGGGCCGAATATTAAGAAGATAATAAACACCAATTTTATTCTATTCGATATTAGTTTAGTAATTGACTATACCCCTGTAATAATTAATTTCGATATTACTATTAATTACAAATTAAAAGTGTGGTTATAGTAAAACTAAAAAATATTAAAAAATTTAAAAATTAAAATATTTTTATGAACGAATAATAGATTGAAGCAAAGTCCATCTTTTTGAGACAAAGATGTGCATCCCAATTAAATAATATTTCTATGGTTTTTTATTTTAAGTAACCGCTTGCATATAATAAACCAGAAAATTTAAATAACTCAAAATAGTTTTTTGTATTGGAGAATAAGGATTAGACAAAATGTATGATAATAAAATCTAATAAAGAAAAAATAAAACAAACAATTCTATTCGAGAAGACAGAAGAATCGAGTGTTTAAGATTAGAACTAGCTAAGCAAAAATAAAAGTCAAATGAAAAAAAAGAGATAAGCAGAGGTTCTTTATTTAAATTAATGATTTTGAAAAAATAAAATATGAGGAACGGTACATGTATTTCAATATATATATATTGTTATAAAAGACTAATGGCAAAAAGTTACAAAAGGTTTGCTTCGTAAAATAAAATCAGATAAATGAAAAATTAAAAAAAAATCACATAGAATCCTATTTGACAATACAGATGACTCTAGGTCGCATCCAAATTCGTGGTACTAGGTTCACACCAATGAAAGAATTATATACATAAGTATCAGATCCAACGGTTTTGCAGATAAAAAAAATTTAAATAAGTCAAAATAAATTATATAAGAAAATAAGAATTAGACAAAGATGTTTATGTGAATAAGATCATAAGAAAATTAAATAAGAAAAACTACAAACAAAAATGAATCCTATTTGACAATGCAGAAGACTCTAGATCGAGAGCTCTTCAGAATTGCCTTAGCTTAACAAAAATAAAATAAAATAAAAGACGATTTAAATAAAAAAAAATTTTTTTGTAATAAATAAAATATTAAAATTGGTAATGAGGTAATGATTAGATGTTGAACGTTGTAGCAAAAAACTAGAACTAAGAAAAATCGACAGCCTTGTGCTATTTATATGGATAGGAAAAAAACTCACTCTTCAAAGCCTACTTTTAAAAATCATTTATTTCGAAACCTACTGTTGGCTTGTTTAAATTGAAAGAAGAAAATACTAAAAACACACGCCTTGCCTTATCAGGCCAACTTCTCATTGAGCTCTTGATAAGAGAATTTCTTTTGCTGATCAAGTTATTTGTCATTATTTTAAGTATACTAAATTGTATACTGTGATTCAATTCAGTCACAAAGTAAACGACAACGGCGTTGAAACGCTGCTCATCCTAATATTAAAGTTAAAATTAATTTCAAACGTTCCACAGCAAAACTATACAATGCTAAATTTCACCAATGGAATAGTTCTACTTTTAAGTGTCGTGAAACATCAAAGCGAATTTGACATAAAAGTTAAATTCCCTGAGCTTAAAGATGCAATAGATCAAATCGATAACGAAATGGGGCATTATCTCGGTAACTCCAAACACTATGTAGGTTCGGCCAGGTTTTTTAATGAATATGCACGTATAACTTATCACCAATCTGTTGCACCTGTATTCAATTGGTGCGGGGAGGCCATTGATAAATTTAACACCATACTTCACCATTTAAGAAATGAAAGTATGTCGAAATAAGGAAAGTATTATATATGGAATATCACTGTGACTACAATAAACGATGGCCTAATAATAACTTCAAATTCATTGGATATGTTAAACGATGTACAATGCAATATATTCCGATTGCCAATATATCACTATTGAGATGTTTAAAGAGTAGGATGTAAAGCTAAATGTATTAAAATTTGAAAAATGGGATATTCAACATACGTTTGAAAATATAATACGAAAAATTGAACGTGCTAGTCAAATAGCAAAAACCTTGGTGAATCCCTATTTGGAAGAAGACAAAACGAATTTGGTTACACTAAGGGGCAAAGCTGGTGCTGTAGACAACGTAAGTTACTTCATATTTTTATATATTAAAAATATTTTTATACATTTATGCTAATTAATATTTTTAGGAAAACCCACTTTTAAGAATGGACAGTGCGACTCTCCGGGCTTTAATGGTGAGTCCCATCCAGGAATTGATTACCCAATGCCACAAATATAATGCGTGGCTCGGATTCAAAAATTAATTCTAAGAAATGGACTTAATTTTGATAAGAGCAGTATGCGTATCAATTCAAAATTTTTCAAAACATGAAAAGAAAGAAAGTACTGTAAGTGGAAATCTTCAGAATCCGATTTTAATGGAATGGATCAATCCATATTGATTATGGATTACTCGCACCGTGTAATCCATTTTATACTGTAGATTTTACTGGTATACTGATAGGAAAGATATTTTCCTTAAAAAAAATAAAAAGTGAATAAAAAAATACTAAATACATAACCATCCTTGTAAAATATTTTACAGCCTATTCATTCTCTTAATGACATGATGTCATTTAATTTTAATATTCAAAGTTTGATTAGCTGCACACTACTTTAAAATCTAATACATTGAACGAAAAATTGACCGGATTGAGAAAAGGGGATTTCTCAGGCCAGAGGTGACTGTATAATGCCTTTCAATGTCTAAGTTCTAGAGAAATTCATATATAAATATGCGTTTTTAGGAATTCCTTTAAATGTAAAGATTTTCTTCAATTTACCTACTTTTTAAGCTTATACCATTTCATTCAACCTTTCTGAAAAAGAATTATAGGGATAGATGCGAAAAATAGTTTTGTTTTTCCACGTTCTATAGATAAGTATATGTGTAGACCAATAAATAAAAAACATTTTTATTCGCGAAACTCGAAGCCAATAATCGTACAGTTCGAACATACTAGTGTTTACTTCCAGACGACACCCTACCATCTTAATTTCGAGCTTCATGCCAAAGATTATAATCACGACACTGATTTGTTAATTCCTGTAAGATATCAGTTAGAAAGTTGAGCTTCAAGAAATTTTTAGTCTGAAAATTAGAATTATTTTTATTTTATACCGAAAGTTCTTATAAATTACTTATTTTGTCGGCACCACAAGTTTTCCACTAAGGCTTCTCAAATTTGTATCATAACTTTCAAAATTTGGGTTCACGCCTGTTTCTGATAATTCTGTAGCAACCATAATATTTTCTATGATACGCTTCATTTTGTTTTCAATATTTAATATGTTTTCTCTCAATAGATGTCTCTTCTCTTCATTGCGCCCAGCTTTATCAGCAATATAACTGAAAACATTAACAATTGGAATGTATGATAATGTATTATATGTACTCTGGGTCTCTTTCAAATCTTGCATTTGTGCATCGAGATTTGCTTTTTGTTTTCCATAATCGTTGTACACGTCGTGCTTAATGCTATAAAATAAGTTGACCACTCTGGACGATTTACGTTGAACATCATTTAGTAAGTCTATGGATTGGGCAGTTTTTTCTAGACCCTCGTGTAGCGTATTGCCAATTAAAAGGAATATGAAGTCCTTGTTCTTATTTGAAAGACTTTCATCTTTGATGTGGGGAATATCAAAATTTTTTATGGCTACGTTACACCACCCAACTAGCGGACTAACGGATTGATGATAACTTAATTGAGCAGCTTCATTTAAACTGCGCGCCTCATTAAATAGGGTCAGAAAGGTCATACTTGGGAACTGATAATTGTTTCGCGACTGAAAAGATATATAACTCAGACAGAATATACTTTTATATAAAAATCATTAGGTGGGGCTTACAAGGGTTATAATATTCTAGATATATGCAAGTGAGCCTTAAATATTTTTATTGAAATATGTGTAATTTTATAAAAAAAATTTAAAAATTCATATGGAACTCTGGCATCTTTTACATTAGTGAGATATTGTAAATGCTTCGTAAACCTAATGTTGAAGTCCATGCCATATGGTATATTTATGGCATTGGGTAATCAAGTCCTGAAGGACTGGTATAAACGTAGCTCGGATAGTCGGGCTGTCGAGTGTTAAGAGTGGATTATTCTGAAAACAATAATATATATAAAATTCATTTTTTTATACCCTTGCAGAGGGTATTATAATTTTGGTCAAAAGTGTGCAACGCAGTGAAGGAGACATCTCCCACCCTATAAAGTATATATATTCTTGATCAGGATCACCTCCTGAGTCGATATGAGCATGTCCGTCTGTCCGTCTGTCCGTCTGTCCGTCTGTCCGTCTGTCTGTCTGTCTGTCTGTCGGTTTCTACGCAAACTAGTCTCTCAGTTTTGGAGCTATCGAGTTGAAACTTTGCACACATCCTTCTTTCCTTTGCAGGTAGTATATAAGTCGGAACGGCCGGGATCGGTCGACTATATCCTATAGCTGCCATATAACTGATTGATCGGAAATGCCATAACTTCGTTGTTTTTTAAGTTAGAGGGTTGGGACTTTCCACACATGTTATGTTTGACCAAAATATCGTATGTACAAAATTTCATAAGGATCGGCCGACTATATTCTATAGCTGTCATAGAACGATCGAAATTGGCATAAGTTTGGTGTTTTTTATGTTAGAAAGATGGGATTTGGTACAGATTCTATTTTGGGAAAAACAATCTGATCTGCCAAATTTCATAAGGATCGGCCGACTATATACGATCCACTATATATCTAATAATATAAGACGCGTGGCGCCATCTAGCGGACTGCGACTGAACTGCAAGGGTATATCAACTTCGGCTCCGCCCGAAGTTAGCTTTCCTTTCTTGTTTTTATTTTTTATTGTTTTTTTCGGAAATATCTTACATTGTCTACAGCACCAGCCTTGCCCCTAAGTGTAACCAAGTTTGTTTTGTCCTCTTCCAAATATGGATTAACACACATTTTTGCTACTTGGCTAGCATGTTGAATTTTCGGTATGATTCGATCGAATTTAGATTCAATATCCAATTTTTTATTTTTCCACTCATTGATCTGTTTGACGTATTCTTTAACAATAACGGCACTCCCAATATTCCCAAAGGGAATAAATCCTATTTGAAGATGTTTTTTTAAGGTTTGCTCTAAGTCATTGATTTTGTTCTGTGCATCGTTTTTCATTTTGCCATAGTAGCCACTTGGACCAAAGTCATCGTACGTATCATGCAAAATTGTTGAAAGTAGGTTCATGACATTGGACGAATTATTTTGAACATCGTTTAATAATTCCAGTGAATGAAAACTTTTCTCTAGGCCGTCATTTACGGTTGTTACAGTGACCTGCCATATGAGGTCCTTGTCTTCTGTTGAAAGGTTTTCACTTCTTATTTGGGGAAGTGCGGTGTTGAACTTTTCAATGGCCTCCCCACACCAGTCGAATACAGGGGCAACGGATTGCTGGTAAATTGATCGAGCATTTTCATTTATACGCATGGCCGTATCTACATTGTGTTTGGCGTTTCCATTATAATCGCCCATGGCGGTATTAATTTGACCTATTGCATCTCTGAGCTCAGGGAACTTAACTTTTGTATCAAATTCGCTTTGATGTTTCACTACACTTAGAAGTAGTACTATTCCATTTGTAAAATTCAGCATTTCATTGGCACTGAATTGATAAATTTAATTAATAAATTGATTCTCACGAACGACAGACGTTCTACAGCTCTTGGCGATTAAACTGAGACTGTCAGTTCAATCAAGAACATTGAAAATATTTGCATTGTTTACGAAATGCATTGCTGTTATCAGGAGATCAATTATATTTTCCTGTCTCTACAGTTTGTAGTTGTTTTCAATACCTTACCGGGAAAAATTCATATTTTTCATGAAAATAATAACCTTACGAAACACCCGATTCCGAAGGAAAAATTGGTGATATGACACGCCAATATAAGGAATTATTTGAGTGCTCCATTATGCATTGCTAAAATAAAATTTCTTGAATAGGTACGAAAAAGAAAATAACAATGGGCCAATTTAACGTGGATCTTTGATTTTTTTAACTTGGCGGAAATCTATTGCAGTCTGCAAGTAAGCAGACTATTCAACAAAATTATATTTCAACAAGAAAGGAAAGCTAACTTCGGGCGGAGCCGAAGTTGATATACCCTTGCAGTTCAGTCGCAGTCCGCTAGGTGGCGCCACGCATCTTATATTATTACATTTATAGAAGATCGTATATAGTCGGCCGATCCTTATGAAATTTGGCAAATCAGATGATTTTGTCCAAAATAGAATCTGTACCAAGTCCCATCTTTCTAACTTAAAAAACACCAAAGTTATGCCAATTCCGATCGTTTTATGACAGCTATAGGATATAGTTGGCCGATCCTTATGAAATTTTGTACATAAGATATGTTGGTCAAATATAACATGTGTGGAAAGTCCCAAGTCTCTATCTTAAAAAACAACGAAGTTATGGCATTTCCGATCAATCAGTTATATGGCAGCTATAGGATATAGTCGACCGATCCCGGCCGTTCCGACTTATGTACTACCTGCAAGAAAAAGAAGGATGTGTGCAAAGTTTCAACTCGATAGCTCTAAAACTGAGAGACTAGTTTGCGTAGAAACCGACAGACAGACGGACAGACGGACCGACGGACAGACGGACATGCTTATATCGACTCAGGAGGTGATCCTGATCATGAATATATATACTTTATAGGGTCGGAGATGACTCCTTCACTGCGTTGCACACTTTTGACCAAAATTATAATACCCTCTGCAAGGGTATAAAAATCATACATAAGTATGCTTCTTTGGCATCCGACCAACACGTCGTGAATAATTCCTTGGTAGGTGTTGTGACTATAGATATTAGGACTGCGGTGGTTGTGACTGCGGTGACCCGCGGAGCTTGAATTGAGTTGAGACAATAAAAGAATTTCTTTTGCTGATCAAGTTGTTTGTCATTATTTTAAATATACTGAATGCTGTGTATACTGTGATTCAATTCAGTCACGAAGTAAACGACAACGGCGTTGAAACGCTGTTCATCCTAATATTAAAAAATTAAATTAATTAAATTAATTTCAAACAAAACTATACAATGCTAAAATTCACCAATGGAATAGTTCTACCTCTAAGAGTCGTGAAACATCAAAGCGAATTTGACATAAAAGTTAAATTCCCTGAGCTTAAAGATGCAATAGATCAAATCGATAACGAAATGGGGCATTATCTCGGTAACTCCAAACACTATGTAGGTTCGGCCAGGTTTTTTAATGAATATGCACGTATAACTTATCACCAATCTGTTGCACCTGTATTCAATTGGTGCGGGGAGGCCATTGATAAATTTAACACCATACTTCACCATTTAAGAAATGAAAGTATGTCGAAATAAGGAAAGTATTATATATGGAATATCACTGTGACTACAATAAACGATGGCCTAATAATAACTTCAAATTCATTGGATATGTTAAACGATGTACAATGCAATATATTCCGATTGCCAATATATCACTATTGAGATGTTTAAAGAGTAGGATGTAAAGCTAAATGTATTAAAATTTGAAAAATGGGATATTCAACATACGTTTGAAAATATAATACGAAAAATTGAACGTGCTAGTCAAATAGCAAAAACCTTGGTGAATCCCTATTTGGAAGAAGACAAAACGAATTTGGTTACACTAAGGGGCAAAGCTGGTGCTGTAGACAACGTAAGTTACTTTATATTTTTATATATTAATTATATTTTTATACATTTATGCTAATTAATATTTTTAGGAAAACGCACTTTTAAGAATGGACAGTGCGACTCTCCAGGCTTTGATGATGCGTCCCATCCAGGAATTGATTACCCAATGCCACAATAAAATATAATGCGTGGCTCGGATTCAAAAATTAATTCTAAGTGGGAAATCTTCAGAATCCGATTTTAATGGACGATTTTTATGGGCGCTTATAGACATAATATAAATGTATATATAACAGAATATTTTTTTTAAATCGGCAAGTGTGCTTCTGATAAGACTTCCGATCTCCACAGTTCGAATTTACAATAGTTCTTATTCTCGATAATTGATTACTCGTCCCGTGTATTACGAATAGTAGTAATACACGGGAATAAAAAATTACTAAATGTGGTAGACCTAATAAATAGCCATCCTTGTAAAATATTTTACAGCCTATTCATTCTCTTAATGACCTGATGTCATTTAGTTTTAATATTCAAAGTTTGATAAGCTGCACACTAATTGAAATCTAATACATTGAACTAAAAATTGATTGGATTGAGATAAGGGGATTTCTCAGGACGGAGCTAAAATATTTTTTTAAACTGACTTTTTAATGCTTATCAATGTCTGAGTTCTAATCATATACTCGCTTCCAAGAAATTCATATATGCATATATAAATATGCATATGTGTTTTTAGGAATTCCCTTAAATGTAAAGATTTTCTTCAATTTACCTACTTTTTAAGCTTATACCATTTCATTCAACCTTTCTGAAAAAGAATTTTAGGAATAGATGTGAAAAATGGTTTTGTTTTTCCATGTTCCAAGTGAACGTTTAGAACAATGAAAAAAACATTTTTATTCGCGAAACTCGAAGCCAATAATCGTACAGTTTGAACATAATAGTGTTTACTTCCAGACGACACCCTATCATCTTAATTTCGAGATTCATGCCAAAGATTATAATCACGACACTGATTTGTCAATTCCTGTAGGATATCAGCATAACGAGTCCGAAGTGGTAGAAAGTCGAGCTTCAAGAAATTTTTAGTCTGAAAATTAGAATTATTTTTATTTTTGAACGAAAAACCTTTAAAATAACTTACATTGTCCGCACCATAAGTTTTTCCCCTGAGGCTACTTAAATTTGTATCATCCCTTTCCAAATTTGGGTTCACGCCTGTTTTTGATATTTCTGTAGCGACCATAATATTTTCTATGATACGCTTAAGTTTGTTTTCAATATTTAATATGTTTTCTCTCAATAGATGTCTCTTCTCTTCATTGCGCCCAGCTTTATCAGCAATATAACTGAAAACATTAACAATTGGAATGTATGATAATGTATTATATGTACTCTGGGTCTCTTTCAAATCTTGCATTTGTGCATCGAGATTTACTTTTTGTTTTCCATAATCGTTGTACACGTCGTGCTTAATGCTATAAAATAAGTTGACCACTCTGGACGATTTACGTTGAACATCATTTAGTAAGACTATGGATTGAGCAGTTTTTTCTAGACCCTCGTGTAGCGTATTGTCAATTAAAAGGAATATGAAGTCCTTGTTCTGATTTGAAAGACTTCCATCTTTGATGTGGGGAATGAGAATACCAAAATTGTTGATGGCCACGTTACACCACCCAACTAGCGGACTAACGGATTGATGATAACTTAATTGAGCAGCTTCATTTAAACTGCGCGCCTCATTCAGTTTGTCGTTGGGTGTCGCGGGGAAGTCCTTCATAGAGATGTCAATTTGGCCGATTGCATTGTCGAGCTCAGTAAATTTCACTTTTCTGTCGAACTCACTTTGGTGTTGTACAAAACTTAGTAGCATTAGTAGTCCATTGGTAATATTAACCATTGTTGGGCTTCAGTCAGACGCTTCGAATGGTCTGACGGTTTTGGGGATCAAACTGTGACTGATACGAATTAAGTAGCAATATCAGTCATATATACTTGAAAAGCATAAATAATTCCATATTAATCTCATCTGTGGGTTCATGCCAGTTTTTATATTATTTTCCACGGCATAATAGGGTCAGAGAGGTCATACTTGGGAACTGATAATTATTTCGCGACTGGAAAGATGTATATAACTCAGACAGAATATACGTTTATATAAAAATCATTAGGTGGGGCTTGCAAGGGTTATAATATTTTAAATATATGCATGTGAGCCGTTAAAAATATAGTAATAGGTAATATTTAAAAATGTTTTTATTGAAATATGTGTAATTTTATCAAAAAAATTTAAAAATTCATATGGAACTCTGATTCCTCGTAAACCTAATGTTGAAGTCCATGCCATATGGTATATTTGTGGCATTGGGTAATCAATTCCTGAAGGACTGGCATAAACATAGCTCGGATAGTCGGGCTGTCGAGTGTTAAGAGTGGATTATTCTGAAAACAATAATATATATAAAATTCATTTTTTTTTTATTTTTTATTGTTTTTTTCGGAAATATCTTACATTGTCTACAGCACCAGCCTTGCCCCTAAGTGTAACCAAGTTTGTTTTGTCCTCTTCCAAATATGGATTAACACACATTTTTGCTACTTGGCTAGCATGTTGAATTTTCGGTATGATTCGATCGAATTTAGATTCAATATCCAATTTTTTATTTTTCCACTCATTGATCTGTTTGACGTATTCTTTAACAATAACGGCACTCCCAATATTCCCAAAGGGAATAAATCCTATTTGAAGATGTTTTTTTAAGGTTTGCTCTAAGTCATTGATTTTGTTCTGTGCATCGTTTTTCATTTTGCCATAGTAGCCACTTGGACCAAAGTCATCGTACGTATCATGCAAAATTGTTGAAAGTAGGTTCATGACATTGGACGAATTATTTTGAACATCGTTTAATAATTCCAGTGAATGAAAACTTTTCTCTAGGCCGTCATTTACGGTTGTTACAGTGACCTGCCATATGAGGTCCTTGTCTTCTGTTGAAAGGTTTTCACTTCTTATTTGGGGAAGTGCGGTGTTGAACTTTTCAATGGCCTCCCCACACCAGTCGAATACAGGGGCAACGGATTGCTGGTAAATTGATCGAGCATTTTCATTTATACGCATGGCCGTATCTACATTGTGTTTGGCGTTTCCATTATAATCGCCCATGGCGGTATTAATTTGACCTATTGCATCTCTGAGCTCAGGGAACTTAACTTTTGTATCAAATTCGCTTTGATGTTTCACTACACTTAGAAGTAGTACTATTCCATTTGTAAAATTCAGCATTTCATTGGCACTGAATTGATAAATTTAATTAATAAATTGATTCTCACGAACGACAGACGTTCTACAGCTCTTGGCGATTAAACTGAGACTGTCAGTTCAATCAAGAACATTGAAAATATTTTCATTGTTTACGAAATGCATTGCTGTTATCAGGAGATCAATTATATTTTCCTGTCTCTACAGTTTGTAGTTGTTTTCAATACCTTACCGGGAAAAATTCATATTTTTCATGAAAATAATAACCTTACGAAACACCCGATTCCGAAGGAAAAATTGGTGATATGACACGCCAATATAAGGAATTATTTGAGTGCTCCATTATGCATTGCTAAAATAAAATTTCTTGAATAGGTACGAAAAAGAAAATAACAATGGGCCAATTTAACGTGGATCTTTGATTTTTTTAACTTGGCGGAAATCTATTGCAGTCTGCAAGTAAGCAGACTATTCAACAAAATTATATTTCAACAAGAAAGGAAAGCTAACTTCGGGCGGAGCCGAAGTTGATATACCCTTGCAGTTCAGTCGCAGTCCGCTAGGTGGCGCCACGCATCTTATATTATTACATTTATAGAAGATCGTATATAGTCGGCCGATCCTTATGAAATTTGGCAAATCAGATGATTTTGTCCAAAATAGAATCTGTACCAAGTCCCATCTTTCTAACTTAAAAAACACCAAAGTTATGCCAATTCCGATCGTTTTATGACAGCTATAGGATATAGTTGGCCGATCCTTATGAAATTTTGTACATAAGATATGTTGGTCAAATATAACATGTGTGGAAAGTCCCAAGTCTCTATCTTAAAAAACAACGAAGTTATGGCATTTCCGATCAATCAGTTATATGGCAGCTATAGGATATAGTCGACCGATCCCGGCCGTTCCGACTTATGTACTACCTGCAAGAAAAAGAAGGATGTGTGCAAAGTTTCAACTCGATAGCTCTAAAACTGAGAGACTAGTTTGCGTAGAAACCGACAGACAGACGGACAGACGGACCGACGGACAGACGGACAGACGGACATGCTTATATCGACTCAGGAGGTGATCCTGATCATGAATATATATACTTTATAGGGTCGGAGATGACTCCTTCACTGCGTTGCACACTTTTGACCAAAATTATAATACCCTCTGCAAGGGTATAAAAATCATACATAAGTATGCTTCTTTGGCATCCGACCAACACGTCGTGAATAATTCCTTGGTAGGTGTTGTGACTATAGATATTAGGACTGCGGTGGTTGTGACTGCGGTGACCCGCGGAGCTTGAATTGAGTTGAGACAATAAAAGAATTTCTTTTGCTGATCAAGTTGTTTGTCATTATTTTAAATATACTGAATACTGTGTATACTGTGATTCAATTCAGTCACGAAGTAAACGACAACGGCGTTGAAACGCTGTTCATCCTAATATTAAAAAATTAAATTAATTAAATTAATTTCAAACAAAACTATACAATGCTAAAATTCACCAATGGAATAGTTCTACCTCTAAGAGTCGTGAAACATCAAAGCGAATTTGACATAAAAGTTAAATTCCCTGAGCTTAAAGATGCAATAGATCAAATCGATAACGAAATGGGGCATTATCTCGGTAACTCCAAACACTATGTAGGTTCGGCCAGGTTTTTTAATGAATATGCACGTATAACTTATCACCAATCTGTTGCACCTGTATTCAATTGGTGCGGGGAGGCCATTGATAAATTTAACACCATACTTCACCATTTAAGAAATGAAAGTATGTCGAAAGAAGGAAAGTATTATATATGGAATATCACTGTGACTACAATAAACGATGGCCTAATAATAACTTCAAATTCATTGGATATGTTAAACGATGTACAATGCAATATATTCCGATTGCCAATATATCACTATTGAGATGTTTAAAGAGTAGGATGTAAAGCTAAATGTATTAAAATTTGAAAAATGGGATATTCAACATACGTTTGAAAATATAATACGAAAAATTGAACGTGCTAGTCAAATAGCAAAAACCTTGGTGAATCCCTATTTGGAAGAAGACAAAACGAATTTGGTTACACTAAGGGGCAAAGCTGGTGCTGTAGACAACGTAAGTTACTTTATATTTTTATATATTAATTATATTTTTATACATTTATGCTAATTAATATTTTTAGGAAAACGCACTTTTAAGAATGGACAGTGCGACTCTCCAGGCTTTGATGATGCGTCCCATCCAGGAATTGATTACCCAATGCCACAATAAAATATAATGCGTGGCTCGGATTCAAAAATTAATTCTAAGTGGGAAATCTTCAGAATCCGATTTTAATGGACGATTTTTATGGGCGCTTATAGACATAATATAAATGTATATATAACAGAATATTTTTTTTAAATCGGCAAGTGTGCTTCTGATAAGACTTCCGATCTCCACAGTTCGAATTTACAATAGTTCTTATTCTCGATAATTGATTACTCGTCCCGTGTATTACGAATAGTAGTAATACACGGGAATAAAAAATTACTAAATGTGGTAGACCTAATAAATAGCCATCCTTTTAAAATATTTTACAGCCTATTCATTCTCTTAATGACCTGATGTCATTTAGTTTTAATATTCAAAGTTTGATAAGCTGCACACTAATTGAAATCTAATACATTGAACTAAAAATTGATTGGATTGAGATAAGGGGATTTCTCAGGACGGAGCTAAAATATTTTTTTAAACTGACTTTTTAATGCTTATCAATGTCTGAGTTCTAATCATATACTCGCTTCCAAGAAATTCATATATGCATATATAAATATGCATATGTGTTTTTAGGAATTCCCTTAAATGTAAAGATTTTCTTCAATTTACCTACTTTTTAAGCTTATACCATTTCATTCAACCTTTCTGAAAAAGAATTTTAGGAATAGATGTGAAAAATGGTTTTGTTTTTCCATGTTCCAAGTGAACGTTTAGAACAATGAAAAAAACATTTTTATTCGCGAAACTCGAAGCCAATAATCGTACAGTTTGAACATAATAGTGTTTACTTCCAGACGACACCCTATCATCTTAATTTCGAGATTCATGCCAAAGATTATAATCACGACACTGATTTGTCAATTCCTGTAGGATATCAGCATAACGAGTCCGAAGTGGTAGAAAGTCGAGCTTCAAGAAATTTTTAGTCTGAAAATTAGAATTATTTTTATTTTTGAACGAAAAACCTTTAAAATAACTTACATTGTCCGCACCATAAGTTTTTCCCCTGAGGCTACTTAAATTTGTATCATCCCTTTCCAAATTTGGGTTCACGCCTGTTTTTGATATTTCTGTAGCGACCATAATATTTTCTATGATACGCTTAAGTTTGTTTTCAATATTTAATATGTTTTCTCTCAATAGATGTCTCTTCTCTTCATTGCGCCCAGCTTTATCAGCAATATAACTGAAAACATTAACAATTGGAATGTATGATAATGTATTATATGTACTCTGGGTCTCTTTCAAATCTTGCATTTGTGCATCGAGATTTACTTTTTGTTTTCCATAATCGTTGTACACGTCGTGCTTAATGCTATAAAATAAGTTGACCACTCTGGACGATTTACGTTGAACATCATTTAGTAAGACTATGGATTGAGCAGTTTTTTCTAGACCCTCGTGTAGCGTATTGTCAATTAAAAGGAATATGAAGTCCTTGTTCTGATTTGAAAGACTTCCATCTTTGATGTGGGGAATGAGAATACCAAAATTGTTGATGGCCACGTTACACCACCCAACTAGCGGACTAACGGATTGATGATAACTTAATTGAGCAGCTTCATTTAAACTGCGCGCCTCATTCAGTTTGTCGTTGGGTGTCGCGGGGAAGTCCTTCATAGAGATGTCAATTTGGCCGATTGCATTGTCGAGCTCAGTAAATTTCACTTTTCTGTCGAACTCACTTTGGTGTTGTACAAAACTTAGTAGCATTAGTAGTCCATTGGTAATATTAACCATTGTTGGGCTTCAGTCAGACGCTTCGAATGGTCTGACGGTTTTGGGGATCAAACTGTGACTGATACGAATTAAGTAGCAATATCAGTCATATATACTTGAAAAGCATAAATAATTCCATATTAATCTCATCTGTGGGTTCATGCCAGTTTTTATATTATTTTCCACGGCATAATAGGGTCAGAGAGGTCATACTTGGGAACTGATAATTATTTCGCGACTGGAAAGATGTATATAACTCAGACAGAATATACGTTTATATAAAAATCATTAGGTGGGGCTTGCAAGGGTTATAATATTTTAAATATATGCATGTGAGCCGTTAAAAATATAGTAATAGGTAATATTTAAAAATGTTTTTATTGAAATATGTGTAATTTTATCAAAAAAATTTAAAAATTCATATGGAACTCTGATTCCTCGTAAACCTAATGTTGAAGTCCATGCCATATGGTATATTTGTGGCATTGGGTAATCAATTCCTGAAGGACTGGCATAAACATAGCTCGGATAGTCGGGCTGTCGAGTGTTAAGAGTGGATTATTCTGAAAACAATAATATATATAAAATTCATTTTTTTTAATATTTGTTCTGTTTTTTCTGAAATATCTTACATTGTCTACAGCACCAGCCTTGCCCCTAAGTGTAACCAAGTTTGTTTTGTCCTCCTCCAAATATGGATTAACACACATTTTTGCTACTTGGCTAGCATGTTGAATTTTCGGTATGATTCGATCCAATTTTGATTCAATATCAAATTTTTGATTTCTCAACTCATTAATCTGTTCGCCGTATTTTTGAGTCATCGCAATAATACCACTCACAATATTCGCAAAGGGAACAAATGATAATACATCATGTACATGTAAGGAGTGCTCTAAGTCATTGATTTTGTTCTGCGCATCGTTTTTCATTTTTCCATAATAGCCACTTGGACCAAAGTCATCGTACGTATCATGCAAAATTGTTGAAAGTAGGTTCATGACTTTAGACGATTTACTTTGAACATCGTTTAATAATTCCAGTGAATGAGAAGTTCTCTCTAGGCCGTCATGTACCGTTGTTACAGTGACCTGCCATATTAAGTCCTTGTCTTTTTTTGAAAGATTTTCCCTTATATGGGGCTGGATAGTGTTGAACTTTTCAATGGCCTCCCCACACCAGTCGAATACAGGGGCAACGGATTGCTGGTAAATTGATCGAGCATTTTCATTTATACGCATGGCCGTATCTACATTGTGTTTGGCGTTTCCATAATAATCGCCCATGGCGGTTTTAATTTGACCTATTGCATCTGTGAGCTCAGGGAACTTAACTTTTGTATCAAATTCGCTTTGATGTTTCACTACACTTAGAAGTAGTACTATTCCATTTGTAAAATTCAGCATTTCATTGGCACAGAACTAATAAATTTTAAAAAATGTAATCACGAACGCCAGACGTTCTACAGCTCTTGGCGATTAAACTGAGACTGAGATGAATCAAGAATATTGAAAATATGTGCCTTGTATATGAAATGCATTTCTGTTATCAGGAGATCAATTATATTTTCCAGTCTCTACATATTTATGTAGTTGTTTTCAATACCTTACCCGGAAATATTCATATTTTTCATGAAAATAATAACCTTACGAAACACCCGATTCCCGAGTAGAAAATAGATGAGAAGATGAGAAAATAGACACGCCAATATAAGGAATTATTTGAGTGCTCCATTATGCATTGCTTAAATCAAAATTTCTTGAATAGGTACGAAAAAGAAAATAAAAATGGGGCCAATTCAACTAGGCTCTTTGATTTTTTTTTACCTTGGCAAGTAAGCAGACTATTTAACAAAATTCTATTTCAAAAAATCATATATAAGACCAAATATCTTCAAAGTTAAAGCTACTTCTTTGGCATCCGACCAACACGTCGAGAATAATTTCTTGGTAGGGGTTGTGACTGTAGATATTGGGACTGCGGTGATTATGACTGTGGAAGTTATGACTGCAGTGACGCTGTCTGAGGTGCTTGCTTTATCTGCTAGGACTTTGTCTGTGGAGATTGAATTGAGTTTAAAATTCTTTAGTTATCTGGGTTATGTATAAATACCCCTGAAGCTGCAATAAATTCCGAAGAGTCATGTGCTTGTGAGAAGATATTGTGCAATATCATGCTCTAAAAAAATCATAAATCAAAAAAATTATTATTCATTAGTTCATTTTTATAAGTCTTTGAATAATTTTAATAATAAGTTAAATTTTTTTACGTATAAAACACAATTATAAAATTATAAAAAAAAATAAAAATGAACTTTGCTTGAAAACAATACAAAAGACTCGCAATAAAAAATGAAATAAATAAGCAAGTTTTCAACGATTTTGTACTTTCAATACATTACATCACATATTACAATACAATTAGTAGAAAGTAAATACAATTTTTACTTTCAAAAGCCGCTTTCATACTGATAAAATGTAAACTGCCAAAAAAAAAACAAATAAAACAAATTTAAAAGAATAAGATCCTAAAGCAGAATTGGAACTTTGCTTAGACTTAAAAAACAAAAAATAAGAAAAAAAATATTTAAAAAATATGCCCTAACGAATAATATAAGCAAAACAAAAATTATTAAATTTTTGTCAAAACAGAAATAAGGAAAACGGCATGAATAATTCCATACATATATATTGTTATAAAAGAATATTGGCAAAATGTCACAGAAGAATAAGATTATGAGGAGAACTATAAGCTTTGCTTAAAAAAAAAAAAAACAGATAAATAAGGATGAAAATTAAAATGGGAGAAAAATTTACATACAAATTAAAAAATAATATAAGTATAAAGAAGCGACACATTTATACGGGTTTTACTTTCAACAACCGATTCTTTCTGATAAAGAAGAGTGTAAAAGAACATTTAAATTAGACAAAAATATATATCAGAATAAGATCATGATGCAGAACTAGAAACTTTGCTCGGAAAAAATCAAAACAAAAAAGGAAAAATTAAAATAAAACAGAACCCTATTCGACAATGCGGAAGACTCAAAATCGATGGATCTTCTGAATAAATAAAATAAAAATCAATTGATTAAAAAGACAATTATTACCAAAAAAAAATATATAAAATAATAAAAATGGTAATAAAAAAAATAGATGTTGAACGTGTAAAAAGAAAATTAGTACTGAGAACCATCTACATCGCTAGCTATTTATAGGGATTTCAAGACAAAAAAAACATTTCAAGGCCTACTATTCATAAACAATTTTTTCTCAAAGCCTACTGCTCTTTGAAATTGAAAGGGTAAAATTAAACTTTCATCGATAACTTTTTCAAAAAAAATGATTCAATTTTAAAGCTATGTTTATTCAAATTTCAACATTGAATTCTCATTCCAAAGCAATTTATTGAGTTCGTTGCTCTTTAAAAGATCGTTAACCTTCAACATTTGAACTTACCTTTATTGAACAACAAACATCATCGCCTTATGATGGTCCGTGGGAAGAGACAACTAAGCTCCCACTCAAGGATCTATGGATGATTGAAATTGAATACAAAACCCAGGCAATTCAGTTTCCATTATAAAAAAGAACAATAATCCCGATGGCACCTGATGCCATAAGATTTTCCAACAGGGCCAAACAATCGATGTGGCCCAAACAAGTGGGTTCCATTCAAGCGGGAAATTTTTGAATTCTATATTTTCAACCAAAAAAAAGGGAATGGGTTTAAAAGGTTTGAAAAAATAGCGAATATCGCATAACTAACTTCTAGGAACTAACCAGCAAGGGGTAGCGAAAAAAAGGAGAATCTGAATGAAAGGATTTCAGTTTCTTTGGCCTTTTTTTTTGTAAAAGTCTATAACAAGTGAACGATCAATCTAGCATGAACAAATATGCTTTTTGTTTCAGTTATGAAATTATCTATATAAGTGGGAAACCCCTCATCAAATCGCTAAACTGGAGGTAGCTGAAAAGGGGCAATTCCTGGCATAACTTATCAATGCCAGAGAATCTCTGGAAACATTTTCCACAAAGGACTACCAGAGAAGCCGGCGAGTTGTCAACGAGGGTAAATATTCAATAAAGATATAAAGACAGAGATTGTGTGTCCAAGAATTAATCAAAAAGTTCTACAAATTATACTAACGATTGCGAGAATAGCTCTTGGAGTATATCTTCTATCCTTTGGTAGAACTTCTATAAAATCGTCCCTGCCCAAATATAAAACCAGCTTTCCTATTTTCATTTGAATTAATTTCCTCGAGTGAGTCACGATAAATTGTTTGTAATTTTTTTCTACTAATTAATGCAGAATCATGACTGAGCTACTGACTGACGGCATTTTGATTTCGCCAGCCAACGAGTATCGAATATCAGCGACGTGGGAAGCATGCACAGATTCCAGGATCAGAACCCAAATCGCGATAGAAATGAAAAAGGTATAGGGGACGAGGGATACAAAGGGGAGGGGAAAAAAGAAGAAGGAAAGAAGGACCCAGTCCGTGAAGATGAAAGATATGCGAGATCAACATGTAATCTTTGGCATAAATACGAGAAACGCTTAAGAAACTGACAACAACGGCGGGACAATGAACGCATGTTGCATGCCCGATCGAATGTCCTTTGATATCAAACGTTAAAGGAGCACCGTGCGGTACTTGAATTTCATTATATAAAAAGGTACAGGACAATATCCACCATTATGAGCTATGTTCAGGCGACCTGTTGTCGTCTGTTTTTCAAGTTGAAAATTGGACTTGAGTATGAGTCAGTGCACTTTGAAAAATATGGATATAATAATATAATTGATATAATCTAAACAAAATATTGGAATCAAGAACTCAATAGATCCCTTAAATTTAATAATTTTAATATATAATATTAATAATATTAATATTTTAAAATAAATTAGGCAAACTCTTTTCTTAAGTGTGCCAAAAAAAATATACCCTGCTCCTTATCCCTGCTCCTTGCAGTTCGAGGGAATTTCGATGCTGCCGGTGCGGCTGGCTGGTTCATTCGTTCCGTTTTAGCTGGAACGCACACTTCCATCTTTACGGTGCCCGCACCCGGGCACTCCAACCCCTGAATATCCTTACAGTCCTGCCTGTCAACTCCTTTTGTCGCCGCCATCATTTGTGGCCGCTTGACACTTGCAGATTAGTAAAGTGTTGAGTTTGGAATTCTTTTCCTGCTAATTGCCGACGAACAATTAGTTCTGCTCCAAATCGATTGCAGGCTGCAAGAATTGCCAGGACATGGGCAGTGCAATGATTTGCATTCTTTATTGTCTGACCTGTGCACACATGGAGAATTTTTTTTCGAATTGTTGAATTAACTTTTCAGCTTGATTCATGACTTTTGGTAATTTTAATCCTTCTTTCCGGTGCTGGATTTTTACGTAGGCGTTTGGCTGGCCTTCGTTCGGGCTAAGATTTTATTTTTCTATTCAAGTGTTTTGCAAATACGCAGAGGTAAAAGGATTTTCCCCTTTCCAGTGAGAGTTATTTTGACAGAAGATCTATAAATTTCAAAAGTGCCTATTCATTAAAAACACAAATGGCATTAATTGTAAATTAACATACAAGCAATTTGTGGCTAAGAATTTTGTTAAAATAATGGCAAGTACATACTTGAATAAAATGAATAACAATATAACGTTTATTCATTGGTTTTTAAATTCAATAAAACTAAATAAGATATATTTTTTTAAAATTGTTATATATATGTACATATCTTTATAATTTTAAATAGAATACCATATATTTCTTTTATTATAGTTATATTTATTTGGAGCTCTTGAAAAACGATCTTCGTATGCAAAGCACACTTTTTTCCTTCATAAATAGTTTAAATGTTTAAAATTAAAATAAATGTTATAGAAATAACCTGAGTTTTATTTTTCTCTTAAATCCTCTTAATGTCTTTCCTAAATTGTCGCATACTTTTAGGCACAAAACGCAAGATATGCTAGATCGCTAGATCGGTTCAATTTCCACATACAGGTGGCGCCATAAATTCAAAAAAACATTTTATTTCATTATTTCGTAAAACTGGGTATATTCTTAATTTAATCATGCAGTTTATTTTTAGGTTTCTTAAATTACTATCCACAAGTCATTCTTGATATTATAAATTGTACTTCCTGTAATTTTTATGCAAATATTTATTGCCTCATACAACATTGTATCGACTTTTGACTCCGAAGCATCCTCTCTCTAAAAATAATCCCAACAATCTGCATAAATTAGGCTTCCAACGTCCCCACTCCGTTGGATGCATGTACATGCTAATTATAATGACAAATCGGTCAATTATAATGCCGTGTCATAAATTCTCGAACAGCGATCGATCAGCCCCGCGACTCGAATATTGAATAAAATGGATCGTAAATTGTGAAAAAAAACAAGACCGATCGGGCTCCTTCACCTGCATGGGGGCGACTTCATTAAGGAGCTTCACCGATCGCTGAGCTGAAAATAATTAACAGGACTCTTGGCCGGCTAGACACAAAAGTGCAGATTCCTGTAAGCCAGATCAATGGGCCAGCAATTTGCCAGCTCCAAAGTCTCAAGGCAAAAGTAAAAGGAAGCTGGCTTTAATGAAGCCAATGGGAAGCTGTCAGAATGGCCATTGCAGTGCCACGCCCTCCGCATTAAAAAGCCACTAACCAGGACATTGGGGGCGATGGGGCGTGACCGTGTTCAACCTGTCATACAGTTGGCGATCGTGTAGTTTTCAAATTTATTGTCGACACGCACTTCTACGCCCCCGAAGGCGAATGTAGGAGATGATCCGGATTCCATGCCCGGAATGGCAACGTGTTCTCCTGGCATTCATCATGTTCTTTCACTCCAGAAAAAGGCAGAGAACTCGCCCCATAATTGCCGCACTTAAGCCATGGAGCAGCCAGCGGCCTGCAGCCTGCAACGGTATAACCAGTTTCCGATTCTCCACCAATTCTTCCCGCTGCCCGGGAGATGTCCATCAGGCAGCTGACCGCAGAAAGGGCACGGCTGTCGCCCCTCCTTCTGGTCCACCTCCATACTGATCCCCCTGCCAAGACCCCATCCCAATGCCCCCCTCCCTGGCACTTTTGTCTCTGGCATTTCGCATTAAATCTGCAACTGCCCAGGCACATTCTCTTTTTACATACCCTTGAAATCGAGGGTAATTCCATTTCTTACACAATTTTGCGTTTATTTTGTAGAGTGAGTATGTTTTAAGATTCTGATTTTTGTTTGAAAGAATTTAATGTTTATAAATACCATTCCTAAATAAGATTTAAGCAAAACTAAACTAGGTAATAAAATTGTTCAGATACATAATATTATGATTTTCTTCTTTTCATTCTTTCTATTCTTTATATTTTTTATATTTCTTATATTTTAATAATAATCACCACGTATACTCTCCTATGGTTAGTGATTTTTATGGTCATGTGCTGTATTTCTTCACGCAGATCGCGTCGACGATGCGACCGGGTCAGAATCCAAGTCAGGGACTGCAGCTGCGGCTGGCTGAGAGGGCTGATTGCCGGTTTGCGATAAGGCAGCATACCAAAGCTTGAACTCCACACTCACCCGATTGTCTTACATATCTAAAAATAAATCCCAGAACCGGAGATGGGGCTAAAACTGGCACTGGCACTGGCACTGAGACTTGGACTGACACTGGCGCATGCAATCATTAGTGGAAATTTTACCAGCCACTCACCAATAACCCATCCATGCCGACTCCCATTCCCCGAGGGGCCATAAAACCATACCAGCCAAATGACGACACTCAGACGCCAAAGCAGGAGCTGCAGAAAAATAATAAAAAAAAAAAAAAGCAAGAATAAGGCGACCGCAAGCAAGGACGTTCAGCGACCTTCGCATCCAATTGCAGTTGGTTTCCCGTTGAGTGGAGCATTTATGGGCTCATATGGAATCAGTTTCTTGGGGCAGATCAGTAAACAACAACGGGGGACATTTATGGCAATGCCTCTCTTAATTGGCCAAATGTACCTCTATAAAATGCCAAAACGGCCGCCTTGACTTTGTCACAAGTTCCACGTACTCTCAATATGTGAATCCAGTTCTGTTTGACTTTTCGGTTTCCGCGTTTCACTCCAAGACTGATAACCCGGCAGGTTTAAACTGCCAGTGAATAATTGCGACTAAGGGAATGCTCTTGTCTCCGAGCTTATCTTACTGATCCTGTCACTGGAAAAAAGTCTATACAGATTATTTAATATTTTCTCATACAAATATTTTCAGGAAGCTTTTTAAATAATTGAGCCACATAATCCTTGTGATATATGTATTTATGTAGAATAATATAAATCTCATTATAAAATTCAAAGTTCGTATACATTTTCTCGAGTGTTAGCCAGCCGTCTTGTTCACCTCCGATTCCGTAGCAGCATCTGTTGTCCTGATGCTGCTTTGTCACTTGCTTATATCAATTAAATTTTAATGATATTGTTCAGAAACTGCTCTCCTCCTTACAGCCGCAGGCTACATGTTTTTAATCAATTTTAAGTGGCTATTTACTTAACCGACTGGAGGGCCAGAAACGCGTAGGATCTCGGCCGCAGGACAACCTGTTTTCACATCCGATTCGATCCACTCCCGCAGAGAGATTAATACACAAGTACGGTTTACTCTCGTTTTAATTTCGTTTATTTCTCTACGCAATTCACTTAGTCTCTAATTAGGATAGGTTTTTTTTTAATATTTATTGGTCGCTCTTAATGCTGGTAGGTGCTATATTTAAATCGCTGCTATATCGATCCCGCATCGGATTTTATGGCAAGTTGCTAGGTCAGTGGAATTTCGAAAGCTGATCGACTGAATAAATTAGGTTCGCTTTAGAGATATGGTTACGGTTACGAGTACAATTACAATACCAACAACTACAATAAATTAATTGAAACATTAACTAAACATTAAACAAAATTCATTTACTGACTACAAACACACAGACACAAACTCAGGGGCAAGGGCAAGGGGAGTATGCATATATGTCCTGAACTCGTGGGAACTCAACTAGGTGGCTATACAACTAGGGTACATCTATTTAGGCTATCTAGGTTATCTAGGCTAACTACAATACGACTTGGATCACATGTGAATGCCTTTGCAGCGATGTCTCTTCAGTGGGGAGTGCTTTGTGCTAGTGTACACTCGAAAAAATAACCTTATTCATTGGGGGATCAAGTAGCGACGATCAAAATAATAATTTGATTAATGCTTAAAGATTTTGAATTTTTTAAATTATAAATGTTGCGCAGTTATTAGATCATACAATCCTTTTACGAAAGTATTTCTTTGTTAAATACTGTATTTTTGCCTTTTTAACTAATGACGATTTTCCCCTAACGTTTTACTCTTATTTTCCGAGTGGATGATGACCATTTTGGCCCCTACTTGAGCTTGAGAAACGTGAGCAACGCCTTCTGTATCAGACTGCGATTGATGGTGGAGTCGGCGGTGTAACGCACTCCCCACAAGTTGCCATCGTTGTGGTCCACCACTCCGTACTCGCCGACAATGAAGCCGTCGTCGGTCTTCTCCTCCACCCGGTATTTCCTATAGTTTCGTCCCTCCACCACATAGGCGACTTTGTCTTCGTCTTCGTCAGCGGAATCTGATCCACCTCCGCCTCCGCCACCAACATCACCTCCCTCTCCGTCGGATTCAGAGCCATCTGAATAATCGTTGGCATTTGCATTGTAAACCACTGATCCACGTCCTCTGTTTATGCCTCGGCCGCTGGCTGCGCTTGGTGTTGTTGTTGTTGTTGCTGGACTGGCTGGCGTTGTGGCCACTGCACCACCGATCCCCGCGCCACCACCCTGCGGACCATGGGCTCGTCCGTTTGTCATAACACTAACGGACTCCTCAATTTCGTAATTCTGCTCCGAGGTTGGTGTATAAAGCTCGGGGCGTTCGGTGGTAAAGTGTTGCTGTTGTTGCTGCCGCAAAGTTGCCGAGGATGATGATGAGGAGGATGATGATGAGGATGCGGTAGCGGTGGAGGAGGAACTGCTGGAGCTGGAACTATACGAATAGCCGCCAGTTCCCGTAGATGTCGCCGATGGGTCCACCGATGCTGATGCGCCTCCATGTTGGTGTGCAAATTTGGAAATACATTTGACTAGATCTGCCGGAGGGAGAGATGCAACAAGAGATGATGTTTGATAAGTTCAAGATTAGTTAGCCAGGGTTCAAGTGGCTGAACCCGTGCGTTGTCGCCGTCAGTCACAAGTCATAATTGCACTGTGCAACAGGAGGGCATATGTAAAACAACAATATGATTTTAACAAAAGATATAAGGCTAAGGATAGCAAAACAGATATATTTTTAACATAATGGTGATTCTCAAGCTTTTACAAATTATTTAAAAATGAATTAAATGCAAAGTGAAGCTTTGCAGATTAATATTCCAATTTCAAAATAAACTAAACTGATAAATGAAGTTTACATTTTGATTGGTTCGATTGATCTTTTTAATTTATGCAATTACAACACTAACCCTGCTGCACAGTGTAATTTATTTTTGGGCCAAAATCCGACTCTTTTTCAGATTCAAACTAAGTTTTGGACTCACCTCTATTGGGCAATCTTTTGGCATTTTGATTAGAATGTTGATGCGGCAGTGATGAATGCTGACGTTGCTCCCAGCACGGATTCTGCTGCTGCTGCTGTTGCTGTTGTTGCAGTTGCTGTTGCTGATGCTGTTGGTAGTTGCTCGGACTTGAGTGCTTCGATAAAATTGGCTCCAATAGATGCGGTTGCGGTGCATTCAATAAATCATAAGGCAATTTATCCAAATTGAAGAGTACACGACGCGTAGGATGAGCTTGTTGCTGTTGGTGCGACTGCTGGTGGTTGTAACTGTGGTAATGATGTTGCCAGGTAGTGGGCTTTACGGTACTGCTTGGTGGCTTTACTGTGGTGACCCTGCTGGCCACTGCTGCTGGTGTACTGGTTAGCGTTGCTGCCGTGCTGCTTGATGTTGGTGCTGTAGATGCAACAGGGGCCGGGGCTGTTGTTGTGCTCTGAGCCTCGCCAAAGGCGATGCGGGAGACAATCGCAGGTCGTGGTCTGGATCTTGGGGGCACGAAAGTGGTGGCTGCAACAGGCGGAATTTCGGTGGTGCTACTTGTTGTCGAGAAACCGCCATGAGAAGTGGTGCTAACCAAAGGAGTTGCTGCCGTGCTGCTGCTCACCGTTTGGGGCCAATAGGTCTTAGCCGGTTCCCCGTAAACCTTTGATGGCTGCGAGTAGACCTTAGCTGGTTCCGAATAAAATTTCGATGGCTGACCGTACACTTTCGCCGGCTCGGAGTACACTTTCTCTGGTTGGCCGTACATCTTCGAGGGCTCGGAATACACCTTGGCAGGTTCTGAGTAAAACTTACTTGGCACACTGTACATCTTCGAGGGAACCGAATAGAATTTAGCCGGCTCTGAGGCGTGGCCATGCTTCAGGCTCTCACTCACATTTCTTTGGGCCTCGGCCAGAATCCCACTTCTCGATTGTTGCCACGTCTGCAAGTCGTCCACGTTCTGGGAGATGGAGCTGTAGGATATGGACCGGGACTGGGGTCCCCGGCCCTGCTTTGTGTCATGATAAATTACTGTCTGAAATGGTAAACCTGCTCCCGTTCCAGCTCCTGTTTCCTCTTCGTTTATTTCACTTTGATTTTTAACGAACATGTGCGTAGTTGAGGCGGAAGCAGCAAGTAATGGGGCTGCCAAGACGCTTTGTATATTCGAGGCACTGTTCAGGGAGTCAACCTCAACTGCATCCATCGAATCAGCCGCCAATCGGGGCTCTGCTTCCTCAATGGACAGTTCACTTTTGTGGGAGCGGTTCACAAAATCCGTACCACTTCCGGTGGCAGGCGGAGGACCTCTTTTGCTCGAGGAGCTCACGCTAACAGCCACCACCTTGACCTCGTCACTCGACTTCTCCTTCACTGTCTTAGGAGTATCCTCCAGGAACACTATCTTACTGCCCGAGGTAACAAGCTTGACAACCTGCTTGGTGTCCTTTTCCTGGGTCTCTTGCGCCGTTCCTGTACCAAGAGAATTCCTGTACCGATTTCTGCTCGTGTTTAGACTCCTTCCTGTCGCCACTCGTTGTCGAGGATGGGCGGACTCTCCGCGACCCTCGAAGTCCTGCTCTCCGCTATGGAGACTGCGTTGCTGGTCATCATGATCGAGGAACAGCTTAAGGAACTCGTTACCCGCAATAAGCTCGCTTTGCCGGCTACCTGGCAAGGGGGAAGGACGTGTCCAACAGCCGGACAGCATCTGTAATGGAATTAAAGGATCATTTAATTTCATTCAATCGAAATATTAAAAAATCGTCAAAGAGAGGAATGAAATATGCAAAATCGTTTGAAGTGCATGCAAATCAAAACGAGGGTGATCGCATCTAACAGCTTTTCTCAGCAATCTATTTATACTTTTTCGTAATTAAAATATCATTCGGATCGATCGACAATCGGCGATCTGTATCGGACTATATGTTAGTACGATATATGTCTTCATGTCGCCGGCAAATATGCAAAAGTCATGCAATGGCCGACCGATATCTGGACCTCGGACTCGATGGCATTTGAATAATAATGCGGCGAGTCTATTAAGACATCAGAGGAATGCTGTGCGGTGCTCCGTTTGAAGTGGTGCATGTTGCTCCCTAGTCAAGTGGCGAATGCGGCATAATTAACCGCGTTGCAAGTGATCAAGTGGGTGGCGTAAGGTAGCGAAAACACAAATCGAACAAACAGTTCCAGCCGCGAATTATACATAGATTGCTTAAGCGTGTGCTGGGGCAAACACTTGGACACAGGAATGGAACTCGCCTCGCTCCTCCGGAGTGGAAAATGGAAATGGAAACATTACTTAAATGCTGCTGGTCAATCTGTCATTCCGCGTCAGCAAGATATTTATGTTGTTATTTGTTCATTTGCATTCATTTCTCTGACTCATCCTGGTACGAGCGATATTTTAACCTGTTTTTACTGTTTAAGGAAGTAAACTTCCTGTTTCGGTTAAAGGACAAGTTTTTATTGGATTTTCAGATCAGTTTTGTGCCAAAGTGAGTAATATTAATTAAAAATTCCTACGGGTTGAGTCAATATTTATCAGTTATTAATTACTGCTTTAGTTTTTAAGTTAAAACTGTAAGCTTTTTCAATTGTAACTTTCAATAAAAATGATTATTAACTTAACAATAAGTTTATTGATGTACCAATAAATTGTCTTATTAGATAAGCAATCTGCTAAATTATCCATGGTGTAATAGCAGCCGTGTATTGCATGGCGAATTCATGGCCAGAGATCGGCCATAAATTGTTATCAGCGCCACACACCCACTGCTGGAACAAAAGACTTAGGGCACGAACTTGCCCTGCCAAATGGCCCGGCGATCGGATCGGACCAATAAAACATATTTATGGATATTTGTATCGCAACATTAGCATTGCTAATTGCAACCAGGCAGATCATTTACTATCCAACACTTTTGATCCATTGAAATAATGACGCGAATTGGAAAGGCGCAAATTGAAAACAATGAAAAATGGCGAAAATTGAATCAAAATCGAAATATTAATGGGAACCCGACTGAATTGTAAACATAATAGCATAATTATTCAAGCTGTATCCATACGATACGTTAATGTATATTTATACCCCCTGAGCAAGAACAATAACAACATCCGGCAGTGCAGTGGGCGCCTGTCGCCGGGCATTTTCTAGAGCAGAATTGAGCGATTGCATCTAACAATTGCTGTCGGAGCCAAACACCTTCGCACATGTGCTAAAGTTACAGAGTGTTTTAGAAAAAAAAATACACATATATACATATATAAATAAGAGAAATAAAATAAAACCGAGTGACCAACCAGTTACTAGATCGGTTAGTCATTCGGCGGGCCGCCTTGCCTTTTATGTCTAAAATTGCAGAAGTAACTGACCGCGGGCGTTGTGAATAGTATGAGTTTTGAAAAGCGACAGTGGGCTCTACTTAGCATTGACACCAAATTAACAGTCCAGGGAGTGACAATCACCAAAGGCCCTTAAACTATTCGGTTTCGTTTTGGTTTCCTTTGCTTTGGACTTCATTTTAGCCCTAAGACAATGCACAAAACGTTCTAAAAATAATAACAAAATTCGTTTTGTGATCCGAACAATGCACATTCCTTTCCATTATGGAGCTATTTAAAGCGCCTGGTCAGTGACGTGCTCCAGTTTAGTGAATGAACCACCGAGTTCTCTCACCTCGCCCTTTTCTTGAAAGACACCCCGCATGATAGGCAATTATTAATCTTGATTGATTTATCAGTCAGGCTGGTAAGCAGCTACCTGCTTTGGATTTCGCTAATCCTGTTGGACATTCTTTTGCACTTTGCTCTGGGATTTGGAGTTGACGATTTATCATTCGATTGTTGCAGCATTCACAACAACAGCGGCGACAATTTTCACGGCTGTCAACTTAGCGGAAGTGTCAAAAAAGATATTGTACTTTCAGAACGCTGATATAGCCACATATACAGATACAGATAGAGATACGATACGATATTACGTATCCGCCTTGTGCGCGTGAATAGACAGCAAACAATTAAGCAATAATCACGCCTTAATGAGCACTCTCTTTATTGGGCTCATTTGGACCACTCGATTGGCTTTCAAGTGCCGCTGATGCTGCCACTCGATACTCTGGATACTCGAGATACCGGAGCGATACTTTAATTAGCCACCATCATCATGATTTCAGTTTTTACGCCTGACAGTCAACAACGCCACGGGTTGACAGATTGAATTCATGTTTGCATTATGCAAATTTCGGAAGTATTTTCATACTACTTATGTGAATATTTGATTTGCGATGATTGATACAGAGGCCGAACAGGATTCCAGCTTAGAGTGACTCAGGCCACGAACTTGCCACACACAGAGGGATATCGAATGCGGAAAAAGTCATGTAACCTGCCCCCCCATTTCTGGCATTTTAGCATTTATTTTCCAGTGCTGTCTGCGGGCGTTTCTGTGCTAAAAGTGGGCGTCGAAAGGAGCAGCCACAATAGCAACTGGCAACTTGCAACTTGCGCCCCAGTCGGTGGCCAGGTGAATGTGTCAGCGAGTCCATTTTCCCCCATAAACCGAGCCTAAGCTGCTTTGGCCAAAGTCTAATCTCTGGTAGCAGACAATCGCCACAATAGCCACCACCCGCTGTCGTCAGCTGTGGCTTGGATTTTGAACACAATATTTCTGACTAAAAGCTTACGTGTCTGCCTTTATTTTGCCACTGCAAATAAATATGATTTACCAACTAAACTATGGCCCCCAACTGGAAACTGAAGTCATAAATGAACAAGGAAAATGCCTATAATAAAGTCATAGATTTTTAACTGAGCAATCATTATATTTTACGTTTCATATTATAAATAAAATAATTGCAGTGAAGGTACCACCATTTATTGCAAAATTTTTGGACAAAGAATAGAAAGGATAACAATCATTTGGTTTATTTTTTCAAGTGCACTACTTATCGACCTATCGATCTTCAATAACAACCCACATTAGGGCCCACCATGCTCAATGCCAAAAGTTGGGCCAGAATTCAACTCGACTTTGGATTAAAACTGATCCAAATTGCAGCCAACAACTTTGGGCTGTGGCACAATAACATACATTTATTAATTACATTGCAGAGACACAAACCAAAAACAGATTTGTGTGGGAAATTAACCCATGCTGGCCCCACAACATTTAAAAATTACTTAAGCCCATAAATGAGTTACCTCGTTTAATGAATATTCATGTTAACATAGTTGTATGTCGGATGCCACGACGGGTTAATAATCGAAAGAAAAGCCGAGTTTAGAATGTAGTTGCACCGCTGGTGGTTGGTGGTGGTGCAGCAAGCATAAAAGCAACAATAACAACCACTCCCCGCCTGTGCATAATTTGCAAATTGCCATCGTCATCGCCTTCGAAAGGCCGAAAGACAGAGGCTGAGTTTCAGTCACAAATGGAGCCACAGTTAGAGCCACAAATCAAAGGCAGACCAGTAAACAGTTGCATATGGGCACTTGGAGAAAAATTACTAAATATTTTTTAATCATTTACAGGAGGATTAAATACCTATTTTAATTTTCTTTCATATCACTACTGGTTTTCCGAGTGTAGTGCATTCAAATCGCGTGCAATTATTTAGTTTACCCGACTTCAGTTCGCCTTACTCTACTCCACATTACTCACAATCAACTCGCTCCGTCTAATGAGCAGTCAATATAGTCTGGCCCGGTCCGGACTCCAAAGTTACATACACGTGTGGTAAAAATTAATTCCATATGCATTCGCCAGACATCGCATTATGGATGATTTCGGCCAATAAAACCGAAGTCGACAAACAAATGGAGTACAATCGCACCATTAAACCATTTTTCAAAACGCATTGGCCAAGTTAATGGAGTAGTACCCTGTGAATGCATTTGGCAACAGTTGCAGTTGCCGGCCTGGGAATTGCTGGCCATAAAAAGATGAAGTCTCAATCGGAATTTTTCGACTGCAGGAGGTTGAGTGCCATTTAAATCGATTTCGATTGGAGGCATTGTTTACCGAAAATCGTGTGGAGAGTGAAAAGTGAAACTCTCCAAGTTTGAAGTTCAGGGAAAATTGATTGATTCGAATTTGAAAGTGATGAAATGGATTATAGATTCATCGGGCTCTAAACAGAATAATTGCTTAAGCTATATGACCCAAGAAATGTTATATTTTAACTCATTAGCTTCCTTCGCCTTTCTAATTATTTTCAAGCTATTTATAGTCTTTTTTACCTACCCACATACATCTTATACCTAATGAGCTTTACTTAGCCGCGAAACTAGTTTAATTTGGCTACTTAAATGGCCCAAACTAAGCCTTGAACTTATGGCTTTGGACCAAAAGCTGTTGGAGCGATTTCCCTGGAATTCTTGGCGCACCTGGCCATAAATAAAAAACTTCATGAACGACCATTTAGCGCCTTAATGCGACACTTACCAGCAGCAGGAAACCGAATTTGAGGAGCCAGCAAAAGTGTGCCATGCCGCTAAAATCGCCTCTGTGTCCACCTGTCGCTCCCGGGAGTTAATCAAGCGCTTTAGTGCTGCCTTTGTTCTGGCTATTCCGGCGGTTCTGTGTCCACTAAATGGGGCTCACTTTCCTTTCCTCAGACGTGATTCATTTGGCCATCCCAGCCGGCTGCTTTTGGATCATTCTCGCGAAATGTTTAATGGCTGCAATTAAGACAAACAAGAAGCGGGTAATTAGTGCACAAGCCAAGAGGGAGTCTGTTTATTGGTGACCACATGCATATCCCAATCTCACTCAGTTGGTAAATAATTTGCAAACATTAAAGCTAATCGCAAAGCGAAAACAAATTCATTGCGTTCAATCGATAAACTATAAATGTCAAGGTGCATTTCACACCAAAATTATCGAGTGTCTGCGGCACTTGCAGAGTTAATTTGGAGAGTATCGTCGGATTCCACAGCTACCCAAATACACGGGAAAAGAGTGTATTTGGAGAGTTATTAGAGTTAGAGTAAAAAGAGTTATTTTATACAAATAAATAGAGGAGATTCCGGAACTAAAAATACTTAATTCTTAATTCGATTATATTGAAGCTAGAACCATGCTTCTTTGAATTATCTAACATCCTATATATGCAAAGGTTTAAAATTTTTCTTAGGTGTAAAGAATCATTGAACTTGTATTGGCAACAGGTTGGCAACAGCTGAAGCCACTAACAACTAGCAACGCGTTGTGGCAAAAAGCAGCAACTGCCAAAACTCCCAACAAGCTGCAAAGTCTGGCCACAAAAGAGCCAAGAGCCGAGAGCCAAAAGCCAAGCCCAGACAGATGCTCAGTCGTCTGTTGCAATTTCAACATATTTATAATTAATGGCCAAGTATTTTGATAGCTTTTTTGTTTGCCAGCAATTGGCATGCCATTGAAGTGGCTTCGAAAGAAGATTCCCCTGTGGCCGGGGTTGCTGCAATCGATGGGTATTTCCATTCATGATGATGAGTTTGATTTTGCTTAGCCATAATTTAATTAACCGTTCTCAGGCATTTCCGCCACGCAAACCATGTAATTAAACCCGAGCCAAAGTCAGATCCATAAAACATTGAAAACAAAGCAGCCGGGCAAGCAAAATTCATAATTATTTTTTATTTTATACTTAAAGCCAAGCAGAAGATGCTAGCAAAAGCTAGACAAAAGCCGCAAAAAATTAAGAAAATACGCAGCCAAACCAGTTCTAATTCTTATCAAGCCTTCTTCACAGTCCATATAATTACTCATGGTCCGCCAGAACATCTCCTCTCCCAGCCATAGCCTCCCTTTTGGACAGCGTTCAATGGCTTTAATTACAAAGGAATTCTACGATGAAAACAAATATGTTTTTATGCCAGGCAGGCATCTCATTAAAAACGAAAGTTTCGTTTTTGGCCAAAAGCTACCTCATTAATTAGCCAAGAAAAAAAGAAGTTAGAACCTCCCATACCAGCCGGCATTTATTCTTAATTCTATTCTTAACTATTTCTGAGCTGTCTGCCTGTGACGTCATTTCAAATTTCTTTTCTTCTTTATTTATGGCCTTTGTGGCTTATGCCCTGTTGGCAGATGTTGGCTCTGGTTCTTAGCCGTTTTGTAAGTTCTTTGGCCTTTCATCATTTTTTTGCGTGTAAGCTCATCGGAAAGTAAAAGTTCGGTTTGGTTCAAAGAAATCGAGTTTCCGAGCAGTTTGTTCACACATTTATTATCCGCAGCTAAACGTCTCTAAATTACAACTAGTCTGTAACTATCGAGCTGCACCCATAATTGTCATAGGAATTGAAATCGGAATATGTTCTAGGTCTAGATTACCCGGGAGCAGGTATACCAGACGTCACTTGGGTTAAGGCCAAAAAAATCTTTAAGATAAATCAATTTTTAAATACTCTTTAGGCTTCTTTTTTTTTACAGATTTTCAAGCTTAACCACAATTAGTTATCATGGGAAAATTATTTTTAGAGAAAACCAGTTCTTTTTAATGATTCTTAATTATTTAAGACTTCGACTAAGAATGTTTTTATGTGGGATAATTTATTGACTTTAGTATGAATATATACAATAAATAAGTAATAACTCCCAACGCGGTAAGAGTAGCAAACCGCATGTTGGTCTTGAAATCGTAATGGAATAATCGCACACTCGCACTCCAACTCGTGCATGCCCATTGGCGTTACTAAATTTGTGCCACACTCTCGAGCAGTTAGTATATAAATTAGAATGCTAATCGATAGTTATGGATACGCCCTGAAATCGGGCATAGAACCTGAAGAGACCGACAGGGAGCGATGTGAGAATGGGGCGAATGGAGCACAATGGCAACTGACAGATTCCGGTTAATAAACTTGATTTAAAACCAGAAGTGAACACTACGGGCAAAAGGTAATGGCAAATAAATTGCTACTAAGTACACACACAATGTATGGAAATACAAATGACACAAAACAAACAATAAGGCAAAATAAAATGTGTAACAAATGAACAGACGTGGTCCGCACCCGCAATTCAATCACAATCAGAGTCAGAGTCGGAGTCTCAGATACCGATTTAGATTCAGACGGGGACGAGACAAGTGTTGGACCCTGTGACAAATTGTCAAACATTCGCATTCTCATACCAAACAGATACCCAGACCCCGGCCCCAGTCCCCCACCCTCAAAAAGTGTCGCGCGCGACGATTGCAATTCATTAACAATCGAAGTGAAGTCGATTGGAGTCAAGTCTTGAGTTGAGGGACGGCCAGGCTCAAAGCCAAAAGGCAAAAGAAGGGAGAGGCCACACGGCGTATGCGTTATTTTTCTCAACAAGAAAGGTTCAGCATTGTTGAAAGATAAGTTTCGGTCTTAAACAATTTTTTAGGAGAAGAAAAATTCAAAATAAAAGGAATATGTATAATTCTCTTGTAGTAAGCCAAAATAATACAACCTACCTAGAAGAATCTGTTATAAAAATCTTCCCCTTTTCAAGGGTATCAACTAATAAAAAAAATTATTATCCCAAAGTCAATGCAAAAGCCAAAAACGCTGCCAAAGTCACACATTCGACCAAACACTAATTGGAGCGTTTTCTGTTTATATTTCCATGGAATTTCTAAGAGTTTATTGCACTCCCCGCTCTTTGGCCACTTGGCCATTTGTCATCGCATTGTTGCGGCAAGCTGAAAGCCAAACTCGAGGCACTAACTAAAATGTTATTAAAATAGTGCAATCCCAACCAGTTTGTTTATCTTCGAGCAGGTCGCGCGACTTGAAGGCGTTTTGTCAGCGTTTGTCGCGCGATTTGCTGGTTTTGTTTTTTTTTTTTTTTTTTCCTTTTTCTAGCTGGTGGCATATAATTTGTTAATTAAAGTTTTTGCAGCCTTTAATTGTTTTGGCCAAAGCCTAGCAGCGACTGCTGCAATTAAGCTTTTAATAATAATTTTGCTAAAAAATTTCTGAACTGTTTGGCAACGCTTCCAGTATTTATTGCTTTTGCAATTTGGCTCAGAATGTGGGGGCCAAGAGATTATAGCCATTATCGATATGACTATTTGATTGATTAAGGGTCGAGTTGAGGCTACGAAGAATAAACATAATGACGGGTGTAGCCATTTAATTGCAGGTTGCAATTACTTAAATGAGCCAAGACATGGAAATGATCAAAAGGTTTCCTGGAAATCTGTACTCCAAAAATAAGTAATACCTCAATGCTATTAAAACTCTTGCTAAAAATAACTATATTGAATTAAGTAATTGATTGTCAAATAGGTCGTGATATTAATTTCAAATGCAATTATCTATATTATGAAATAGAGTGATTTATTAAATTAACCGGCCATAAAATTGATTAAGCTCCTTCGCTTATTCAGCCATTTAACTGGCTAACAATCCAAACAATTAATTTATCGAATGTGATCTAAATGGAGCTCCATTTAGAATTAATAACAATAGCAACAGGTTGTGCTTTCCGTTGGGACTTCATTGATTGAATTCACATTTGATTATGAGTTAAATTTTTATGATTTGAGTACTAAAGTAATAAACCCATTGAAAACAAGATCGTAAATTATGCTGTTGAATTGCTCCCATAAATTTTCCTTCACCGAAGAAACAATCCATTGCACACAATTACTGCCCTTGGTTGGTATATTGAGGCTTTTCCTTGGCATTCAGCTGGCAGCTGACTTTCAATCTGACAAATCTGAAATTAATTCACTCCACGGCGATTTACTATAGCTATTTTTTGTATTTCGAATTTGAATGCCAGCTGGGACAGTGGGTCAGTAAATCAACTCTCAATTACATCGAACCGTTAATTATTACAGTAAATCCGAAATAAGCAGGGCGTCTAAATAACAGCCTCCAGCCCATTAAAGCCTCGTTTGTCGATCGAACAAAAGACATATTCATACATCTGTTTGTATGCATCTCCGGCAAAAGAAATTAATGATTTAATCCACGCCTGTCCATCAATTTGAGATCGGGAATATAAACCAAACAATGGACCACTCTTTCAATCTCTCGTACCACAGACACTAATGCACTGCCGTGCCAATATATTGACTCACAAAAATTCATAGAGATACTTTCATCCATGACCTTGAAGTTGTGGCCAACATTTTTTTGGATTTGCCCCGCCCTCCGCCTACTTTTTATTTATTTTCCACAATTGCAGACAAATCCACTTTATAGCTAAAAAATAAAAAAAAAACAAAACCAAATATAAACAATGCTTGCACGTTGAGCAAGGCAGTTAAAAAAAAGGTACCAAACAAAATGCAGAAAAAAAAACTGTAACAAAAATTAAAACACAGCAGCAAAAACTTTGAGTAACAAGCCAAAAAACCGACAAAAAACAAAAGCCAAATAAAAAATTCCAAACGGGGGGAGGAAAAATGCTAAGCATAAAAAACGCGTTTGCGCATAAAAACGCTTTGGATTTGGCCAATTTTAGACGTTTGGCTGCAAACCGATCTATATATATATACTTTTCGCTTTGGATTTCAGTCTTTTTTTTTTTATATGGCTGGCATATTATTAACCGTTACTTTTTTTTACCAAACCCGCTGAGCTTACCAATAATGCACCCACCACATTTATTTGTTGTTTCTGCTGGTGTTTACTGGCTTTTAATCCCTCGTCGTTTGTTGTAGTTGTTGGATTTGATTGTTAAGCTTTCTATATTTACGTGTCGTTGTTGTTATTATTATTGTTGTTTCTGTTCAAGTGTTCAATGCAATTGTTGCTAAGCTGTTTTTTTTTCTTTATTGTATATATACGTATATATATATTTTACGTAAATTGGAGCAATATTGGCGCGCGAGCTTTGAACGGATTTCTTTGAGTGCGATTTGTTTATGGCTCTTTCAAAAGTTTTCGCGGATTTATATATTTTATTTTTATTTGGGCTTAATTATTTTTAATGGCTTAACAAATAGTCACACACACCAAACACAACACTGTGGCACTATTTCACACACTCTGAAAACTTTTTATTTAACTGACTTGGTCGAAAGGGGTCGAGCTGACCATATCCTTGTTACTCTTTTTAGAACGGTCCTTAAATAAGTTTTCAGCTGTGTTTACTTCTCCTCTGACTTGAGACGCTGCTCCTGGATGGTTCGGTTTTCTGGGTCTCAGGTGGCCAAAAATAAAGGGGCGAAGGGTGGGGCCACTGCAGATACGCTGCTGCCTAACTGAAAGATACTTTCACGACCAGAAGACTGCGTGTGTGTACGAGGAAAGTCTCGAGCGGCGCGCTTTACTTTGCGTCCGTTTGGCTACAGTGTCCACAATTAACTGAATTCCCACAGCGATCTGAAACTGATAACTGCCACTGCCGCCGTCGCCGTCGCCCAAGAAGCCAGCCAAAAGCTCCGATCCGCCAAGCACGGCTCTCAGCTCTTAACTTGGCTCAGACTCAGGTTCAGACACATTCACAGAACCAAGTGCCAAGGCAACAACAAGAAAGGCACAAAAAGCACAAGCACAATCCCCATCACAAGTACACCGAGAACAAGGTTAGCCACATTCTGATAAGAGAAGAAATCTGAGGATAATAGTTTAGCAATACAGTATTTTTATTAGTCCTTTGATTTTTATTGATTTAAGATAACTTAACAAGTGGGAAATTTATACCTTTATTTATGAGCCTGGTAATTTTTAAAAACTGTATTATATTGTTTATTTTATGTATGTATTGCATGATTTATTTTATATTTATTTAAAAATAGGGGCTTTTAAATTCCAAAAAATATATTTATTGTTTTTTGTTTTTAAATAAAATAGTCTCAAAAATACTTTTTTTACCTATTTTTATTTAGCTATGGTTCTACCAAACAAAAATACACATACAAATATTAATTTTATTAAAATTGTTTAATTTTTAATTAAATATTTTCAGTGTAAAATAGACAGGCGGCAGGCAACTTGATTTGCTTAGTTTGGCTTTAAGCCGCAGAACAAACAGCAAACACAGCTGCACGAGGCGGCCAACAAACAAATCCGCCAACAAACCTCTCGGCCCCCAAGTCTGTAAACTCCAAGCTCGTGCAGATCCCCACTTTTTGATTGCTTGTTTTACCAAATTTACGGATCAAAGTCAAGCTTTGAGTCTCGGCTTGACCAAAACAATACGTTTTGCCGGCTTTAAATAAGTTTCTAAATTTGTATGAAGCTTTTTCATTTAAGGATTTTTTATCATATTTTTAATAATTCAAATTTTTTATTAATTATTAATTTCATGTATTTTTCATGTTTTAAATAAATTTCTTTTATCAAATAAACCCACTTTGGCGCAATAAAGCTTGGTTTTTTTTTTAAAATAATTTTTACAAAATTTGTTACATGGACTTATCCAAGACAACAACCAAAATGTGACTTGGCTAAAAGAGTGATGGTGTTTTAGCTTTTTATAGCTATTTTACCAAAACCGAAACTTCCACAAAAACTTTAAAAGTATATAAAAAAGTTATTTGAATTAAAACCCCAAAACATATAATTTAAAAAAAAAACCACCTTAACACCTTTTTTTTACTAATTGATAAATGTTTATTTTATATTCCATACTTCATTTACAATTATATTTACAATTTAAACGTTAAAAAATGCGATATCTTCCGGAATAAACCACAACATATTGGCTAACAATCGGGAAATGCGGGTTCTAGCTACGCAGATTGATTCGATTAGACTACAAATAGCTGGGTTCTGTAGAGGCTTATCACAAAATAAAAAGGAATACTCTGTACAGGCAGACCTAAGTAAACGATCTCTAGCTGATTACAATTTAGTTAGATCTTCTGATCTGGCAGCGATCTCGTCAGATCAATTAAAACATCCAATTGTCGAATTTCCCGCGACGCGGTTGCTTTCTGTTACAAAGAAGAGATTATATGAAATGGTTAGTTTATTAGCCAAGGTTAGATATGTGAATTCTCTATCGCTATCATCTAAATCAGTCATCGAAAAAAAAAAACGAAAACAAGGCAACAGAAACATATCGAAGTTGGGAAATAAAAAAGAAAATACATTCAGAAAACATGGAAATATTTATTTGCATTATTTATTGATATTGCTTAAGTATTAGGCTTTCAACTCCATCGCACTTTTGTATATTTCTCTCTCTCACGTTTAGTATATAGTTTATAGTACACTTTACTCATAACTTTAATACATCTTTAAAAAATAATCATAAATCGTATAAACAAAACAAATCGCAATCGAAATCAGATCAGTTAAAAGAAATCACACATTGTCTCATTTTCACCGTCCTTCGAGTGTACGAATGTATAAAAAATACTTATTGAAAAATTATCAGATATACAGGGATTGGAATACAAGGTATTATAAGCGAAAAACGATACTGTTTTAGCATGCAAAAACGGCTGTTCGCTAAATGTTCATTCTGGATAAGTACAGAACACAGAGTACAGATATTTGGGATTGTCTTGGGTACGGTCTACGTTCTACGTTCTAGGCCTGGGAATGTCGAGTTCAGCACGCTAAAAATCAAAGACTGAAGCTAGCTAAAAGGCTATATATGTATATGTGTATTATGGAGCTAGTTCTCAGGCTCAAACTTGCGTCACGCACTGCGCGTATTTGTCCAGCTCGCTCCTTAAAATCTTAACCCGCTCCGCCTCCGATTTCAAGGCATTAACCAGCTCTTCGATGGTGCGCTGTTGGTTTTGAACCAGACTCTCCAACTTCTCGATCCTTGTCTCCAGCTGATTGACTTTGTTGGCGGGTGGCTCTTGGTGATTGGTCATCAGGCTGGGCTTCTCTTCCTGGGACTGCGAACTGCTGGCATTGGAGCTCTTGACCAAGGGCGAAACACTTCGTTGATTCCGTATCGCAAGACTGTTTGGACGTGCGGCTTTCGTCTCCTCGTCGCTACTGGCAGCCGCCTTGGCAGCAGATAGACTGCGGGACATGATGGCATCGTTGGCAGTGACGGTGACCGCACTGGTGCTGCTGGTACTGCTGGTGGTCACAGAACTGCTGCTGGTGTTCTCCGCGTACATGGAGGATGTCACCGCTGAGGATTGCACTTTCGATGTAGTACTGCTGCTGCTGGAGCTAATGCTACTGCTAATTGCTTGATCGGCGGTAAAGAGCTTGGAGGTCCTCTCGGCCACTGTTGCTCCACGTGGCTCCACGCTGGGCGAGGTCTTTTTGCGGGTCACCTGCGATGCCTTCAACTCCTCCATCCAGGGCGCCTTCTTCTTCTCCCATTCGCGTGGCTTTGGCTTGGCCAGCTGCGGTTCCTCGCCCGTCGAATTGTCATCCGAAGAAGCCGCCGGCTTGCCACCATCTTCGCTCATCTCACTGGCACTACCGGCTCCTCCGGCTGTTCCACTTCCGTTCACATACACAGAATTATTGTTACTCTCTCCCAGCACATTTATGGCCGCCGAGGGTGGTCGGCGTTTCGGGGCCTTGACTCTTCCCTGTCGCATATCGGTTAGAATCGAGGCGCGTTCAACGCGATCGAAGTCCGTATCTTCCACGGCGATGGTGGCTGCCCTTCGCATCACCAGATTTCCTGGTGCCCCAGCATCCGGCAGCTGATTGGCACCTGTGACCAGTTTGCTGGCCGTTAAGCCATCTGCCAAGTCGTGGGAAACGGCGCTGGTTAACTTTCCATCCGGATTCTTTTTCTTGCCGCCCAAAATATTGCCTGTTTAAGAATATTTCCAAAAATTATCGAATGCCATTCATAGTTATTGGGAAAGTACTCACCTGCACCGACCATAGGAACTCCACCCGTTGGAGTCTTCTTGAGCGGCACGCTCGGTTTCTTGCTCAGCACCGGCGGTGGTGGGGACTTGACCTTTTCATCCATGTTCTCCAAACTTTTGCTAACCGCGGAGGCCGCCAGTCCAGTGCCCACTGTGGTGGTCAAAGTGGCGCTACTCGTGCTGCTCCTCTGCTGGCTGATGGCCGCTCCCGGTGGTTTGGTCAGGTCAAGGTTCTTATTCTCCAGTGATTTCCGTGTGGCAGCCACATTTCCCGTGGACAGACCCGTTTCGCTCAGAATATCGTTGAGGGAGTCGCGAGAACCGAAACTCTCCTTGCGTCCCGCCGACGAGGAGGCGGTGGTGGTGGTGCTGCTGGTGGTGCTATTATTGCTACTGCCCGTCTTCTTGATATAAACCTTCGATGTGGTCGAGGCGGCAGTGCCTCCGACCTGCTCCTTCTGCTGGGTGGTCACCGTGGTGGTGCTGGAGTTGCTCGAGTTCGTTGTGGTCATGTGGTGGCTGCTGCTGCTGCTGGTGGTGCTGTTGATGTTGCCGATCTTCCGCTGCGACTGACTCTGCGCTTGGGTGGTGGTGGTGGTTGGCTCGTTGATCGGAGCGACTGAAATTGGTAAGCAAAGTGGGGGATTAGTTGCGGTGGACAGTGCTGGCAGGTGCCAATTGACATGCAAACATTCAGCTTGTTTATTGAGTACAGTGGGCACTGGCTAAAGGCTATTTTTTTAAAGAAAGAGGTCATAGCAAAGCAAATGCCATAATATCTATGATTTTTTAAAGATTTTTGTATGAGATTTTCATTCTCCCTTAGCCAATATCATTTCAATAATCCGCCTCCAAGATGACTAACCATCCCGAACAGAACAGCTGAGCATAACAACAACTCGAAACTGGTTTGCGACGACAACTTGTTGCCAAATGTCAATAAAACTAATGTGGAAACGCCGAGGGAAAGACTCGCTCGTACTAAAAACAAAAGTCAAACGCAAAACCAAACCGAAATCAAACTCAAGCACTAAGGTTGGAGCTGAATCTGGCACTGGCACTGAGGCGTAGGAGCAGATCAAAGCTAGCTAACAAGCCCAGCAACTGATGGGCATAAATAAATGGCAACAAATGGCGCTGACGACAAAAGCAAATCAAACCGAAACAAACCAAGCCAAACCAAAGCAAAGCAAAGAAGTGAAGCCAACGAAAACTATTGAGTAACAATTGAAAATGTGTAAAGGTCAGGCTGAAAGAAATGGCAATTGCCAACAGGAAACAGAAATCAATATTAAGGCCAACGAAGTGGAAATACTCTTCTAAAAAAATGACTTAAATACACAATGGTGTGTTGTAATAAAAGCTAAGTGGGTGGACATGTGCTAGAAAATAAAAACAAAATTTAATTCTTCTAAATTTAATATAGAGTGTTAACTATTTCCCTCTAAAATAAATTATTTTCTTTAACTGCTTGGAGAGAGAAAATAAAAATTATTGAAGATCCACCCCGGCAATCATTTCTAATTATAGTCCGACTTGTTCTGCTGATGTCATCTCTAGGTCAGTCTCTCGATGCTGATTAGTTAATTTTTTTGTCAAATCAAAGCCCGAAGTATGTCTTAATTTGGACACACCTCATCAATCTCATGATTCCCACGGACCACCGTGCCCAAAAAAAGAGTAGATGGTATTGTGGAGCAACAAGCCAAAGAATTGGCTTTGTCATGGTTGAGTTTCTGGGATTAGGCTGGGCGAAAAGAAAAGCGCTCTGCCCAGCAGACTTTCACTTAATGACAAAAAAAAATGAGTGCTTAAAAAATAGCAAGCCAAATGTGGTTCGCAATAAAAATAAAAAAATAAAACAAAAAAAAGAGCAGCGCGAATTTGATATTATTAAGCATTGAGTAATTGAGCGTTGTGGGCATTTGGTGATTGTCATTATTACGATGATGGCTGTGCATTTTGTTTTTATATTTGGATTGGTTGCCATCGGCTGTCACACACACACACACACACACACACACACAGTGCACAGCTCACACAAACGCATTAGCACGCACACTAAACGAAAGACTTAAGCAACGAACTCGAATCGCCACCACGGACTTAATGATGACTTTGAATCCGAAACATTTACGCTGAGCACGCAGCAAATTATAATCATTAATTTACACCTGGCTGCCACATAATCCATAATTAAGAGAGTGCGCCAAAAGCGTTTCTATCTCTCTTCGCCTGTAATTGGGCTTTAAGATTCCAATTCTTCCACTGCCATGTGGCAGAAAAACAAAAAGCGGACTTACAACTGCAACTGCAGACTCTGAAAGCCAAAAAAAGAGACAAAGAAAGCAGCAAGAACGGTAACTGTAGCACACGCACTAAAAAACAGTGTGGGCAAAAAATAAAAAAATGAGAAGGAAGAAGTGAAAAAATTACTTGATTTGCTGGCGAGCCGACAAAAATATTTCAATAACGTAAATGGTCAAGAAATCAAAGCGTACTGAGGCAAAAAGGTAAACAAAAACGCTGCCAAAGGTAGAAAACAAAAATGTTGAGACTCTGGGCCGAGCTCTCTTTAGGCCATTACTTCAGGCGATCTCTCTCTCTCTGGCAACTTTGTTTATAAACTAAAAACAAAGGGGGCCGGCTTGGCTTTCAGGCCAAAGAGAGCCCAAGGAGGTGGATGGATTTCTGACAAGCGAAGCGCGCACCTTCTGATAAATGCCGCTAATGAAGATGATCATGATCACCTGGCCTTTAAGAGATCTTGGCTAAGAGAGAGATACCTGATCGAAGAGTGCTGGGCGCGTTAAATAAAAACAAAAAACCAGTTACAACCACTGTTGTTTATTTTAATGATGTTGCTTCGCTCAAGTGTCGAAGGTGCGCTGGCTGGCTGGCTGGTGTGGAGAAAAAAAAACAAAAAACAAAAACTGCGACGTTGACAAAAGCAAAAGGTAAAGCAAAAATTAAATGCCAAGCATAAATTTTCAAAATAAACCAGAAAAAAAAGCAAACAAAACACCAGCAACTAGCGCTGAAATTCCACTGCCAACCGCAAAGTATGCTGCGAAAATAATTTGTATTAATTAACTATAATATTTCAACTTTTCCCAAACAGCAAATTGCGAGGCGTTCGAGCAATGCCGGGAAAATGCTTTTTTCTCAAACAAACAAACCAACAAACAAACAAACAAACCGACAAACAAACGAACTAACGAGAAAAACAAACAAGTTTCGCAAACTGTCCATGCAAATGACACAACTAACTTGGCACCCCAAACAAACAACATGCACTGCAAATTGAAAGAAAACCGATCGTAAACAAAGCGCTTTTGATTTTGGCCTCCAGTTTCCTTCTCCTGGCCTGCCCTGCCCTGCCCACTCTCCTTGGTGCCCGCCTCCGGCAATGTCGGTTCCAAAGAAAGCCAAATAAATATAACGAAGCAACCAAAGATGAGAATTGCCTAAGAAAGTATAGTGGTCTAACAGAACTTGAATACTCTTACTCTCTTACTTACATAACTTTGAAATTTAATAAAAAAAAAATTATATTTTAGTTTTTAAACATTTTTAACAACAAATAAGGTATTTGTTATAATACTTTGTTTATGTTTTTTAAAGTTTTTAAGGGTTTGCTGGAGTTTCTTTAACAAAGGTCTAGAAAAATGACTATTTTCAATATTTTGTATAAAAAATTCAAACCAAAAAAATATTTTTTAGCTTTAACTCTGTTTTGTAAGCTTTAAAGATTGTACAATTGGACAATTTGTGGGAAAATGAAAAATAAATAAAATCTCTGCCAATGTGACAATATTTCCAGCGAGGCCACAGAAAAAATAAGCATTATGTCCTAGTATCTCCTAGTATTTTAATCGAAATTAAATATAAAGAAGTTTTATTTATTATTAGTTAAGTTATTTAGTTAAGACCGTAAAAGGATAAAGGAAAATATAAACAAATGTAAGTTGGATTTTTTGTATAGATGTTTACAAATTAATTTACTATTCGCGAAATATTTTATTTAAATCCTATTTTATTCCAACTAAAATATAAAAAAATCATTCGATCAGATTCTCGTTTAATGTATCTCGAAGATGTTTGAAATTTCATCCAGAATGCTTATATAGCTCTTGTGTTGGTTTTAACTCTAAAAGTATTATTAAAATCAATATAAAACTTTTGGAATATATTCTAAAGAACTTGTGGAAATAAAAAAATATTTTCTGTGCCTTGAATTGCCCTAATGAAGTAGTCTTAAAATAGATACTAGAATGGAAGAAACTATATTTCTTATAGAGCTTATTGCCCACCCAATAAAAAAAACGTAACCAATACAAAAATATTCTAAATAATCCTTATCATAGCTAACCGTGTCTTATATAGAGTATGGAAGCTAAGCAAAATATAAATCATAGAAATTATGAGCATAGAAAAACGCGGGTACGTGGGGCTCCGGGCAGGGCGGGGCAGTGGCAGTGGCAGTGGCCAGCAATTTTCCATTTCATATCAAAAACGCCTCAAGGAGGCACCGAGCCAAAAGAGAGAAAGGAAAATGAAAAGTGGCCAAAATGAAAAACAAGAAAACTCAAGAGCCCCCCCAGAGAAGAGGTGCGGTTGTTAGGCAGTCTGGGGGATGGGGATAAGTGGCGGGTAGAGAGGAGGGGCTGATGCTGCCACTGCTGTGGTTGTGGCAACTGCAACTGCAACTGCTGCTGCTGCTGCTGCTTAGGCTGCCTACTGGAAAAACTCGTTTACATACAAATCGTGGTGATAAAGCTGGCCATACGCGCGCCCAAGAACTCGAATGAGCCGCCGCGCTGCGTTCGACTCCGCGTTGGAATACGGACTCCGGCTCCGTCTACAGCCCCGGATCCAATTCCGGATGCGATCCCGGTCCGAGTGCGGGCCCGGGCTCGAGGACGAGGCGGAGGAGGAGCCACTGAGCTCCCGCAATCGATTTTAGTGTTATTTTTTTTTTAAGTATTTTGTGTAGTTTGTAGTTTGTTTCATTATTAAACACGAAGAATCGTTGTGAGTTGTGGAGGAAATAGAGGTGTTCGAGTGGCAGAGAAGGAGAGTAGAGGAAGAGAAGAGTGTTGAGGAGAATTACATAGAAAAAAAGTTAGTGTGCGTTGGAAAGAGTTCACTTGGAAAGAAAGTACAAAAAAATATGTCCAAAAAAACAGTCTTCAAACGGAAGGCAAGTCATAAAAAACGAGAAGTCGAGAAGAGGAACTTTAAGATGTGGTTCAACCAAAAGATAAGATTGTCGAAATGATTCAATTGAAGCCGAGTGCCGGGTGCCGGGTGAGGTGCGTGATGTGCGTGTAATGGATGTGATGTATCTGGAGTGCCAGCGATTCGATTCGATTGGGGGAAAACAAGTCATTAACTATTTATCCACAGGCTGGGCCATCTATTGGTGTTAGAAATGGAAATCATCAATAAAATTTGATCAAATTTGACCACTAATAATACTATAACTATCTAAACTTCTAGTTCCTAAACCACTTACTTGTTTCTATGAGTTTCTAGTTTCTAAAACGGGGAATTCCCTAACTTACTCTCTAAAGTTTAGAGTCTTAGCCATAAAATCTACAGTCTATAGACTCTCTGAGCCACTGCCTTATCTTTATGACAATGTCTTTTCTTTGAAAATATCCATTAAAAATGAAATCTTTATTTGTAAACACTCAAATTACTCAAGCCCCCATAAAATGCTGGTAAAGGACTTGTTTAATCATATTGCACATGGGCCATAAAAGCCATCTGATTCATACTGGCAGCAAGTGGCAATTAAGCCATCAACAAATTTCGCCTAGACGATAAAACTAACTGCGATATTAAGGTGGATTTTCGTACATGTCTTCGCTTTTAATTAATTCAATTACCAAACAAACGTTTATTGACTTTGATCCCGGCCACGGCCTGATGGCTACGTCACGACATCAATTTCCAACTCTAACTAACGACATGACTTTACAGCCGATGCGTTTCGGAAAATTGCCTCCAATTAATGAGAGGGGTGATGAGGGGAGAGAGAGGATGGGTGGTTGCAGCGATAGGATGCATTAATGAGAGGTGGAGACAATGATGACAGCCACTTGACAGACCAAACTCAAAATGTGACATGAGAGAAAACGCTTTTGGCGCACCGGAAAATCCCGATAGAAATCGGAATAACTCACCTTCCGAGGGGGCCATCATTTTCACAAAGTTGTCCGGAAAGACACCCACTTTCCCCCGCAGCTCTCCCTTCCACCATCCCTTGTCCGGCAGCTCCGTGGTAATAACTGTAATGATATCGTCCACCTTCAGCTCCAGCTCATCGTCGTTCTGGGGGGCATAGGGGAACTCCACCCGGCAGTAATCCCGTTGCGGCTTCGGTGGCAACATTGGTGCTCCAGGAACTCCGGCTCCTACCGCCGCCGATGCTATGGCCGCTGATTCCGCAGGAGCAGGTGGGGCAGCTAGGGCCCTGCTCTTGGTCGCTTGCTTCGATGTGTTGCTGGTGGTGGTGGTGGCTGGTGCAGTTGCTCCGGTACTGGAACTGGTAATGCTGGCTGCCACGTTGGACGCCTTGGCCGAAAGGGAGGAGGTGGTAACCGTGGCGCCAATCGTTGGCGGCCGCTTGGAGGCCAGAATCGGCGACGGTTCGATATGTTGCACAAAATTGGATGGGAAGACGCCAACTTTGGTGCGCAGACGACCGCGCCACCAGCCTTCCTCGACCTAAATGAGAAGACAGTGTTGAAAGGCAGTCAGTACTGTGCTGGGAATACTACACAGAGAGAAAAGATAACTTATAACTATGATTTAGATTTCTAACAAACTTGCATTTCAAATAAAATCTTAAATCTCTTTCTTTTATTTCTGGCAGTGCATAACAAATTTCATTCTCTATTGGCCCAATAGGAGGGTTAAATGGGGGTAGTACCACCCTCCCATCCCCTGTGGCAACCCTGTGTACCCACCTCCCCTAGGAATTCAATGACATCACCCACGGCCAGCGTCAGCTCGTCGTCGTTCACTTGTGTGTAGCTGTAGATGACTTTGCAGCGGCGGTTCGATGTGGCGGCTTTGTCCCTGAAATCGAAAGAAGAATTATGATTTACATTCCGGCCTGGCCGATTGCGTCATTAAGACTAACCTCAACTGGACACCAGTTCCCTCGTCACTGTGATCTCCGCCGCTACCATTACCATTGCTACTGATGCCGGCGTCCAGGAGGCGGACAAAGTTATCCGGAAACATGCCCGTGGCTCCGGTGGCCTTCAGAGTGCCCTGCCACCAGCCGCCGGGCATCTGCTTGATCCGATGAATGATGGCACCTTTGTGGAGATCCAGCTCGTCCGACTCCTTGGCGGCGTATTCGTATTCGACTATTGCACAGACTGAAAAAGGAAATTTGAATTAAAAAGATAGTTATTAGTAAAGTATAAGTTGGGGGTTAAGGGTCAACTAGTCTAAGACATAACCAAGCCTTAAAAAGTAACAAATATTTGCAATTGTCTCGAATTACGTAACTTACAACCTACTACAACATTAGCCATCAGGTTACCCCCTTTCCCATCTCAACAAAAACGTGACATTCGACTTTTGATTTTTCCGTTTATGTCGCTGCGATGCCTCCAACAAAAAAAAATAAGTAAAAGTTACATGACACTCCGTATACGGAGCGGGAATAACAATTTCTGTTGTGGGCGACAATGACAAATCACAGTTCGTGGTCTGGGTCTCACATCTCACTCGTCCATCCATCAAAAGTCATCTATTATATAGAACAGATCGCAAAGAAACTAAATCTAAAACTTAGAGAAAGGGTTTCTCTCAAAATATTCAATTTGAAAACCCCAGAATTGTGTCATACAGGCACTGTGTTCAGCATCCAAAACTGATTCCAATTTGTCATGACGCACCACAGCGACAACAATGAGACCATGACTGACTGGCATTTTATTTAAAAACAAAAAAAAATGAGCAGAAGGCGACAGCTTGAGGCTACAAGTTATACTTTAAATAGCAGCTCTGGAGGTTGCTGCCCCCGCATTTTATTCAAGTGTTATATATTTTTTTGAATAATAATCTATCCGTAAAAGAAGCTGCCATAGTGGCCTCTGAGTATGGAACTGGACCGGACTGAAAATAAACACATTGGAAACACTTATTGGCTTAGGAAGGAGAACCCCCCAGAGACCAAAGAAACAAACAAACAAACGTAATAATAAATTCCTAGGCTACGTGATGTCGCTCCGACACTTAAATGGGTCAGTATTCTATTGCTATTGCTCCACTTCACGTCCCATCTGGGAGCTTAATCAGAAATATGTGATGAGTTGGCCGGCATTTAATGGCTGCAAGACTGATCACTTGAAGCGCCTCAAAATGCTTTCCATTTTTACGCTCGTTTCAAGACTCAAGTGCCTGCCTGCCAATCGAAGCCGAAGAGCGAAATAATAATTTCACTTTGAACGCATTTGCAGTCGCTGTTCCAGTTTGGTTTCCCAAAAGCCACCAGAGCCAGGGATCCATACCCGATGAAGTGGCAAAAGTGCTGCGGACAGGCGGACAAGAGGACAGGCGGACAAGCGGACAGGCGGACAAACTGTCAGTCTTAGTGGAAAAGCTTTTAAATCACAGCCAGAAAGAAGTCTCAATTTATGATTATTTTAGCCAACTCATATATCCCAATTTCTTAAAAATAACTATCTTTAGAAGCCATCTACTAAGTCCCTCGTGAGCCAAGCCTTCGTGTCACGTGGCCATCACCAGTGAGTGCCAATTTGTATCTAGGCCAAGCGGCTGCCGTCTGGCCTGGCTCGTATCTGGGTATCTCTCAGTGTTTAGCCTACGCGGGATGGCAAAAAGGCAAAAAGACAAAGCGGCAGCCAAATGAACCTTTAATGCTGTTTTTGTTTTCAAACTTTTTCAGTTTCCTGAGAGAATGAATATGAAAGAAATTGTTTAAAAGCGCGACGAAAGAGGGCCCAGAATGGGCGGTATGCGGCACTTAAAAAAAATAGAGTTTATTACCTCACTAACTCATTTATTTCTTATTTTGAAATAAGAAATAGAAATACCATTTTCTTGCAGTGTAAAAAAAAATGGTGAAAAGCGTTGGAAAGCGGGGAATCGTGTGAAAAATATCCAATGGAAGATGGAAAATGGAAGCCCATGCCCGAGTGGGAAAACCAAATGTGCAAATGTGTCAAAAGCGGAGAAAATGGCATGACAGCTCCGCCAAGAGACCAACCACTGGTAGTGGTTGGTGGGTGGGTGGATGGGTGGGTTTGTTGCCTTGTAATTATAATGGCTACATCGCTCGATCGGAGATCGGGTTTTTGTCGCTGTTGTGATGCCAGCTTCCCCCCAATGTCAAACAGCGCATCAAGTCGGCCATAAAGATATGCAAATCGGTTACTGGATGCCTCCAAATATGCCGCCAAAACAGGTAAAGGTGTAGGGGATCAAAGGGTATAGAGTATAGACGACTTAGGAATACCCTACCAGCTAGTTATCTAATTAAATTTTAAAAAATTGTTTGTTAAAAAATTATTGAAAATTATTACACAATTTTCCAGGTCACATCTTTAAGGTATAAATAGCCAAGACTCCCCGCCCTTCCCCCTCTCCTGCTCATCGGATACCTGCAACCGGTTCAGGTGAGCAGCAGCTGCACTTTCCGCCTCTGCCGGAGGCCAAGGGTGCGGTTCAAAAGCACCAAAGTTCCGTTTAAAACAAACACCTCTGTAGGTGCGAGTAGGCCGAGTGTGTTTGAGAAGACTTCCCCTCCCCCTACCATCCGAAAATAACACCAACAACCACACCACCACCAGCACCACCATCACCACCCTCTCCCCCTCGCAGCAAACAAGAACATGCTAATTGGTTTAACTATCAGCTCGGACTGCCTTTGGATTTCGGTTTTGCTTCGATTGTTTTCTGTTTTTTACACTTTTTTGGTGATTTAGTACACTGGGAAAAATATTGTTACTCAAATATGACTATTAATCGAGAATTAAAAGGAATAAAAATAGTTTAAACTGAAGAGATAGCTTATAATAGCTCAAATAATTATTTTTTAAGGGGTTACACCACTGTAGAATGTACAAAAAAAATAAATTTTTTTATAGTTTCCTAAGGTATGTATTTTTGGTTATTTTGAAACAAACTAATAATCATATTTGTTAAATTTTTTCAATCGTATAGACGCATTAGGTAAAGAGGTGCCTTTAAATATGTTTTCTATGTTTTCAAATAAAAATTGTTTAAAATTAAGATATTCCTTATATCACCTAAAATAAATGTTTTTAAGGGGGTTAAACCACTGTAAAATTGATAAGATATTGAATATCTTGTTGCAGTTCTCTTAAGTTTGCATCTTTGACTATTTTGAAACAAATTAATAATGATTTTCATAAAATATTTTGAGACTTCTGGGAGAATTTAGCTAATCTTTAGACTCTAAAGTATTTCATTTATAAATTTTCATTCTTATATTTAATTTTAATACTGAAATTTAGACATTTTCAAAAACAATAAAAAAAATGTTTTCCAAATTTTGACAAAAACAAACATTGCCAAGAAAAAAACACACTCTTTTTTAAAAAGTTGGTCTTATCACTAGGGAATTGCCTTTATTTTTTATAAAAGATTGAGTTTTTAATTTTAAATGCTCGGTAAACATATAAAAAACAATATTTTTTACATTCCCTACGTGTTCTATACTCTGTAATTTTTTTCCATATATACAAATATATATTTAATCTTTCTTTTTTAACAAGTTTAAAAAATTAATAAATATTATTATGGCCCTACGCTCCTTTTATTTAAAATAGTATCTCCAAAAAATATTTTTATTTTAGACTATTGCAGTGGTGTTAACCCTTAAGATCAACATTATTGTTTAAGGTATATATTTTTCTTGGTGTTTTCCGTGGGCGGGTGGGGGTGGATGAGGATGCCGTGAACCGTAAACGGTACATTGGCTTTGCGTGAGTTCGAGTTTTCCATTCAAGTATGCGACTTCCCAGAAGGGGTTATCCGCAGGCATACGATAATAAAATAAAGCGCTGCTTCGGTGGAGGTAATGGAGCTGACCTGTCGGGCAACCTGTAGTATGTAGTTTTTCTGCCACAAACTGGATCTCAGCGTGACCTGGTTAACAGTTTTATTTCATTTTTTTAACTAGGGCAAAAAAGCTTCACTAAAAGGTTAAAAAATATTGAAAGTAAGTACTAATGAAAATAATGTTTTTAAAAGCAATGACTGTGGAATAAAATCAGAAAAAAATTATATTAAATTTCTATAAGACTAATTCTTGGATCGGAATGACTTGACATAAAAAAGGACTCTTTTTAGAGGCCCTACGCCCCTTGGGCCACCCTCATTATAAATATTTTGTATGCAGTCCCAGAACCCACTCGCAATGTTCAAAGCCAAAGGCAATGTCCCTAAAAAAAGTTTCCAACACACATCCTTGAACCTCGAGTCCGCCCCAGCGACCTTGACTTGTGAGCTTCCCATTGCGAGCTTTTCAAGTTCAAGGTCGCCCCTTGCGTGTCACAAAACGGCACGAAGAGCAAACCTCTTAGACTTCCTTAAATAAAAGTAAACTGAGTAAAAGTAATGGAAATAATTATTTTTAAAATAATTTTTGGCATCAGAATATGAATCAGAAAGAGAGAGAGAGAGGGCAGTGGGCATATCCGAGTGATAAGACATCCGAGTGGGAGGGGAGGTCCCTTATCGGCTGCCAGTTGGGGAAACTTCAAACCGATAAGCAAACAATGACATTAACATTCAAGTTCGATTTAGTCGGGGCCAGAAGGTGACGTCAGTGCCACGCGTGACTATTCTCAGTACACTGAGAAAAAGTTGGATTTAAAAAAAAATAGTAATAGTTCTTAGGGATAAGAATTTTAAGAACTCTAACGGAAAAAACTAATACGAAGAAATTTTATATATTTAGATACAAAATCCATATCTTTTAGCCTTTTTCTTGCAGTGCACAATTGCAATTTAAAATCTCTTCACCCTTGACCATCACTTTCAGGCACTGCCAAGTCCATTTTCATTTCCATTTCCACTTCCATTGAAGGCAGGGCAGTCCAGTCTTCAATTGAAAACTCACGACCTCAACACCCACCACCCCACCTTGATTTATTTCTTTAAGCATTCGGTGCTTAATTCCGCAGAGTTTACGATGGAAAGTGTTTAGGATGAGAGGTGCATTCAAAGTGCATTAGCCAAATGAAATGGTTTTCAAGAGGCAGGCTGTACACTTCTATAACTTTTCTCTTTAAATCTTACACATGAAACACGATCCATTGTTCGGTTTATGGATTTCCAATCAAGCAATGCCTCTGATTGTTCATGATTCCAATTTAGGCCAAGAGACCGAGACCTCAGCCATGTCCAAAGCAAACAAAATAAAAGCCAATCTAAAGAATTCTCCGAATTATATTGCACATAGGAGCAGAGCCGCGAGAGGCCTTGGGGTTCATGCCCAGTCTTATCAGTTCATTGATATGGCAGGCCCTCCTCTCTATAAGACTCCAGAGCCTAGACCCGCATGTTTCTAGCAGAAAACAGAAAGATAGCATTCAAGAAGACATTCCCAGCGAAGAGCAAACACCCCACAAACTTGACATAATTTTGGGATTATTTGGTTTCTAAATTGTAGAATTTCCAGGGCCGGAGAAGAACTCACATTCTCCCTTCTTCTATTGCTTCCCTTCCCCTGTGATAAGTCCGCCCGTCTGAGAAGAACGCTGATAAGATAAGGAGCTGGGGCGAAAAAACAAACTAAAATACAAAATCGCCATATACATTATTCTGAAATCGAATAAACCGCGCTACTGAGTCACCACCCATCCCTTCCACAACTGTTGAATGCACTCGACCAGAGAGAAAAAAAATTTAAAAAAAAAATTTTTTTTAAAAATTAAATGGCAAAAAAACAAAAATAAAACTGCGAAAAATAAATTTGCATTTCAATAAAGCGGTTCTGCTTGCTTCGCCAGCGACGAAAGCCACAAGCAAAATAATTGAAAACAAAATTTTATGTGTTTTGCAATTTTTCCTTTTTTTTAGACCTGACAGGGCGTATCCGTCATTTATTTCCTTCAGAATTTTATAGTATAGATAATTTTTTATTTCTTTTTTTATTCCGTTTAAATAGACATAATTCAGAATGCAATTTTTAATAAAACACAAAGAAAAAGATACAAAGTGAATTGAATTTTCCTCGGATATTTTTTCCCTCAGATAAGAATATGTATAATTCTATAAAAACAGATCATTTAAAGCTTATATTTATATAATTTATACATATATATAATATAAGGAAAATCCTTAGTTCAAGAAAAAGTCTTAAAACACAAATCTATATTTATCAACAGGTCAGTTCCGGGTTTCGCTTTCACAAAGTGATTTCTTCTTTCATTTCATTCATTTACTATTTTGTGTTTTTAGAATCTGTGAAATATTTTATTTATAGCTTCTTATGAATTATTCTATTCATTTAGTACCTAATAAATTGTATATTACTATTTTAAAATATATAAAAACATAACTTTAACTTAAATATTATATTTTGAAATAATGTCATATTTTTTTCAAAATATTACAAAACAATATATTTTTAAATATTTATTTGCAGGATAGCTCCGGTTTTCGCTTTCACAATGATATGTATGTATCTATGATATATATATATATCATTTAGAATATATCATTTAGAATGTATCATTTAGAATGTATCATTTAGAATATATCATTTATGCCTTCCTATATTTGGACAAATTCTGAATATAAGTTGGCCGGAATTGGACATCTGGTTTCTTTAACATATTATTTTTATTCTTTGAATATATTTCAATATTTGAGTCGAATTTCTCTCTTTCTCTTCTCTTTATTAACTCTCTTTGCAAAAAAAAACTATATAGTTTGAAACTGAAGTTTAGTGCCTTTTTGAATTTACCTTAAAAGTATTTTAAAATATATTACGATTAATTGTAAACCTTATTTTAAACTTTGGAATCTGTAAATAATATAATTATATCTTTTATAGCTTCCTATATAAGTATTTATAAAGTATATCCTCAGTTTAGGATAAAATAATAAAATATTAAAAACCAAACATTTGGTTCTAGAGGAAAGTTCCTGTTTTCGCTTTCACAAAGAGAATTCAATTTCCCTTAGCTCCTTTTTGTGGTTTAAGGATAATTGCGTTATAATTAATAGTTTCGTTTATAAAGGAAATTATAGAGAAGTTTATATAATTATTTTATTTGGAAATTTAATAAAAAAAAGAAACTTCAACCGAATTCAAGATAAAATCTTAAATTTTTCTCTGACATTCTTATTTTGTGGTTTTGGGAACTATAGGGTCTATGGGGTTTGGGGAATACATAAGATATAGATTTTTATACATATAAAGTATATCCAGAATTTAATACCTAGATAGTTTCATTTTATTTTGTATTTAAATATTATCTTAGATTTCCCTCAGATACTATTTATGTTTAAGGATCTGTTAGGAATTAATTCATATTTATTATAGTTTAGGAATTAATCTCCAAAAAAGTGACTCACTCCCGTCAGAGATAGAGAGCCCTCCCCTCCCCTCTTCAGCCCCCTATGGCCCTTAATTCGCGATTTTCGTGACGAATTCAGGGAATGGAAAGTGACTCACTCAACGGAGTGATCCATCAGGTCTCATAACTCCGGCCAACATCAAAATCAAAATAAAAATAAAAAGTAGGAACGGAAAGAGCCGCAAAGAGAGTTGTCTTAATGGCGATGGGCTGGAGAGGAGGGCGTGGCTGTCGCCGTTCTTCATTAACCCATTGGCAGTGGAGCCTCTAAGGCCCACGCAAAATCAAGAGCCATTTAAGCCATAATTCCGAGACGAAACATGGGCGTGGCAGGGCAATTTTCGAAATTGGAGGAGTGGAGGAGCGGAGGAGTGTTGGAAAATGGCAGAAAATCGCAGATAAGATAAAAGTGAATAGGATTTCTGATAAAATGTTTTCATTTGGCGATTCATTTGCTGGCCATTGTTGGCCATTGGTGGCCATTAGGTCTTGCGGTGGTCTGTGTTACATAAACACCTTTTGTTGTCCACTTTCGTGCGACTCAATCGCTCAAAAAAAAAGCGGAAGAAAGCAGCTCTGTTTGGGATGCAAATGTATCTTGAAATACACTCCAAAGAAAAGACTACTTTCTGCTAAAAAAAATTAATAATTATGAAACAGATAACAGTTTAGTTAAAAGTGAAACTAAAACTATTTAAAAATAAAGTTAAATTTTTGTTAATTATTTTTGTAGTATTTTTTGAAGAGTGTATCGAGAGGTGGCCTTTCCCATTGTCTGTCGCTGGAAATTGTTCATCAAAAGAAATCATCAGAGAACTGAAATCAGCTGCGGGTGCCGCGAGGGGAGGGGACTTTCAATCAGCCTCCATTATCAGCCGGCAACATCGGCAGGCAGACAAAGACCCAAGTTCCACAATCTTGGGACTTTACAAAGAAGCCATAACAAGGTTGGGAGGCGCACATTAAGATTTATTAATATTGTCCGCCGGAGGAGCAGTAGTTCCCGCCATCGATCCGGGATTATCTCTACACGGGACATTGAACAGTAGCAGGGTCGCCCATCAGGTCGAGAAAATAAGAGAAAATAATGGCAAGATTCTAGCTTTCTTTCTTTAAGATTTTTTGATAGAGATATAAAGTGAGTTGTATTAGTGAGTACTTGTATTATATACCCCTTCAGGGGTTATAGACATTCAGGATTTAAAAACAAATTGCATTTTCTTAATATATATCTATACACAGACAAAAGTTCAAATCGATCCGACGAATATTTTCGACTCAGTGTTGAAATTTATTAAAAAAAAAATAACATAAATGTGAAGGTTTCTCTCAAAAAGGGTGTTTTCAAAGTCGGTGAGTAAAGATTTCTCAAAAACGGATGAACCAATCGGTCTGGAATTTTTGCACAAGTTCTTAAACTATATTTTCCATAAATTATTGGAAGGATTTCTCCAACCTATGAAAATTTCTTAACTTCCGGAGTATCTGGAATTTTCTCAAAACTATGCATTTTGTAATTTTTTTCTCTAATTCCTTCGATGATTCTTTAATTATTCAATTACTTAGTTACTGAAATTTATTTCCATATTTCCATTTTTAATGATCCAGTTTTTTGAAATATTTTTTAAAACATTTTTGAAAAATGCCCTTTTTTTTCGGCCTCCTAACTGTATATAACCCCTTAAATACTTTAGAAATCTTATGAAATATCATTATTAAACAAATTAGTAAATATATGTATTATTAATAAATAAAAAAAATTAATGATTATAAAAATGACATTATTTTTACAGTCATTACAGTTAAAATAAAATTACAAATCTTGAAAAATATTTGTAATATTTAGTAACAAAATGATATCATTGCTTGTCTTTCATGACTATTAATTAATTAAATTAATAAATAATAAAGATAAAGCCCCAACCGCCCCTGAGTCATAAGAGTTCTATTCCCGCTCGGGAAAAAAAGAGAAAATTTTTACTAATTTGCATCCCAGAACATTTGTTTTTAAGCTTCTCATTGAAATGTTTTTGTTTTTTTGCCCAGTTTTATGAAAGGGGTTAACGGGCATGAGGTGGGAGGTGGGCGGTGGGCGGGGTAGGAGCTAGTGCCCGCGGGTCTCTTTCAGCTTTTCAGCCACTGGCCAAGTGTAAAATTTATGGCTACATGGAATCATCAAAAAGAACGCAAAAAATTCCCATTCAAAAGGCTTTTTCTTGGGGCCAGTCTCAGAACCGGTTTCCCTTTTGTTTTAAAAACTCTACTAATTTTTTTTATTTTTATTTTTTTTTTGTTGGCCAACTTTGTAAAATAAAAGAAATAAGAAATGAACCGTTAGTTAGGCCCCAGGGCTCAAGAGCAGATTTTGAAAAAAAAATAAATAAATAAATAAAGAAAATAACAGTAAGTGAGTGTCCTTGGGCCCGAAGGGACACACCCACCCCAAAAAAAAGGAGAAACAACAATAACAACAAGGCGAACAAAATGCGAATATGGCGAGCAAAGGAGAGACGGCGAAATAGGCGGGACCCACCCCGAAAATAAAAACTAGAAAAGCGCTAGACAAGAGAAACAAAAAAAAAAACTGCAGTCTGGAATAGAGATTTAAGAAATCTTAAAATTTTAAAATAAAAAAATTAAACTCACCGTTGTTATCCATGTTTTTTTTTCTTTTTTTTTTTAGTTTGAAGCGATTACCGAGTAAGCAGCGTTTTCAGCAGTTGCGGTTCAATGCACTGTTACTGCTATTGTTGTTGTTGTTATTATTATTGTTGTTGTTGTTGTTGTTGGCTCTTTTCAACTCCAGGTATCAGAAACGGCAACAACAAATACGAGTTTTCTCGAGTTATGAATCACGCGCGTTAACCGCGAAACGAAAATAAGAAACAGAAAAAAACCTCCAACACTGAAGACGGTAGGAAATACCTAGAATTTATATACACACTTTATTTTTCTTTTTTAACGTTAACGTGTTTTATTTCGTTTTATTTATTTTGACCCTGTTTACAGTGTGGGGGAGAGGGAGAGAGAGACAGAGAGCAGGAGCGAGAGAACCGCAGCGAGAGAGATGGCGTGCGAGAGAAGCGCATTTAATTAATTCGCGTCACGTAGAAAACGCCGAAACGCAACGAAAACCAAAAATTCTGTTTCTTCTGTTGCACCGCAGTCTCCTCTTCTTTCTTCTTTCGCCTTTCTGCACTTTTTCCTTGCTCCTCCTTGCAACGCCGCCTTCACGCACGCACTATCATTCGCATTTATCGCACTTCTTCCCCCGCACTTCGGCCGTATGCACTTTATTTACTTGCTGGGGCTATTGATTTTCGGCCTGCACTTTGCGGCAGTGGGACTTTCCGTCAAGAAACCGCGCCTTCGAGCCCGCAAATTTTTCCAACAAATCGAACTGCAATCCTTGCAGTGCCTTGGTGGCGAAAACGCTTTCGAACGTTGCGATAGTTTTAATTTGAGAAACTCTAATATTCCAACTCCACAGTTTGGAAATAATTCATTTAAATCCAAACATTTTACCGCTCACGTCCGACACACGTCCGCACTGTGGAGATTTTTTCTTCAGTTTGTTTTATTTGAGCCCACTGTAGGATTAGTGTGGCTGTTTGGGCTTAGTGTGCCCAGCACTGCGTTCAGCAGCTGTTTTCTTAGCCTCTGGGTTGCCATACTTTTGACAAATGGTGCCCAGTGTGATGCCAATAAGCGGCTTAATTAATAACTAAACTGGAATACAGATATAGCTATTAGGTCCTAGACTGAATAGTAACCTCCGGCTATTGAAAATCACAGGCTTTCAGTATTCGACAGCCAGCTAAATCCGGCTATGTTTGATGGTAAAATATCAAACTTGGCAGCACTGGTGTAACCTATGTACATCCATTCTTCCTGACCGGTTTCTATATTCCCAACCGATTCATGAAAGAAAAACAATTATTTTATAAATATAAATTGCTTAATTATTGGGACACAAATATTAATTTTTCAATTTATATTGAAACCGGTTCTCAAATTTTAACCATCTGGCAACTCTACACATGGCGGTTTAATTTTAAAATTTGAGAGTAAGAATATTTCCAATATACTTTAATTTCATTACCACTATATACATCCCTTTATTTTTTTTGCTGTTTATATTCTTTTTAATTAAGGTTTTTGATGACTTCAGTCAAAAACAAACTTAGGAAAAAATGACAATAAATTAATGAAAGTTGTTCCTCTAAGAACTATTTTAGTCGTAGGACAGAAGCAGCCCTTTGGCCACTTCCTGGGCCTTTTCTTTTCCCGCCAGTTCCTCGGATATTTTCAGGGCAAAGTTATAGGCGGTTCCGGGGCCGCGGCTGGTGATTAGGTTTCCATCCTGGACCACGTTCTTATCATCCACGTAGCTGGAATTCAAATTGCCATTTAAATAAAATGGAGGTTTAAAAAGAAATCTAAAACCCTAACCTGTACTTGTCCACCAACTGAGCTTTCATGGAGGGATACGAGGTAAGAGACTTTCCAGATGCGATTCCGTGCTTGGCCAGAACCGTAGGAGCGGCACAAATGGCGGCAATGAGTCCTCCACTGGCTTCCTGGTTCTTCAGCAGCTCTCCCACCGCAGAGGAATCGCCCATGGCGTTGGAACCGCCCAACCCTCCGGGCAAAACCACCACGTCGAACTTCTCTGATGCTACTTTGGACAGAGGCGTATCCGGAACAATTAAAATATCCCTCGAGCACTTCACAGGTTCCGTCGAATCACCGAGACCGGCAACGGTGACCTTGATCTAACATATACGGAATATAAATAGTTCTTAGAATACGTAGGGCAAGATTTTAAACAGATCTTACCCCAGCACGCCTCAGGACATCGGCGGCAATGATGAACTCCATTTCCTCGGCGCCAGGGGCCAAGATAATCAGAGCGCTTTTCGACATATTTACAAATTTGCAAAAACTTCGCGTCAAAGTGGAAAAACTTCCCATGTGCAGAGTGGCCAGATGCCTACCACAAAAGTACCTTTACACTAACGCTTTCCAACACTTAAATACCGAAACAGCCCGAATTAGGTTTTTGAAAAAACTTATCAAAAGTTTCAGAGAAAATAACATAGAAACGGAAGTAATTAAATGAGGAGTGGAAATTTTTGGCAGCGGCAAAAAAATCAATCAACAGTAAATCACAATTCTGGGAGACGCCAACGTTAACATAACGTAAAGAGATGAACTAGTTCATTAGTATTAGAGGGCATTGAAATAAGCACTAATTAACTTAAACTCTTAATAATATAACACTTAATATTATAAATTTCATAATTATTTTAATTATTTTACTGATTTTCGTATTAATACATTTTTTTGTTAAAATCTTTAAAATCCCTGTGCTGGCGGGAGAAAATTAGGCAGACCGTTGCCCGTTCCCAAGAAAATACCAATACCTGGCTATTTCCCGCTGATCTAGCCAGCAGAGATGGCACCCCCACAACATGGAACTTGGCACAGACGCTGTCCGACCACACTGTCATTTTCCTCGTAACAAAAAGCCAACCACGAATTAATTTTCCTAAATTTAATCGAAACGCGCTGCGAAAAACCCTCAAATAATGCGAATCACCGTCAGCGGAAAGTGTATATCAGTGCGATAGAGTGCAACAAGTGGTAATGAAGTGAGAGAGAAAGCCAGGCAGAGATTTGTCAACAAAAAAGAGGAAAAAAAAAGAAAAAAAAAAAAGAAAGAAATAAGTGCCGTGTGTTCGAAACGCTAAAAAGGCGAGAACAAAGAATCAAATCGTTGGAAAACCCGCAGAAAACCCTGGGCCCGAAGGTAAATGAGGAAAATCCGCTGCAAAAGTGCAACGTTTGCAGCCATTTCTGTGGGCAATTTGCGTATTTCCCAGCCCAAGAAAATGCAATGCGTGTGTGTGTGTGTGTGAGTGTCGAGTGTGCGGTGTGTATTTGTGGCATGTGCGTGTGTGTGTGAGTATGTATTTCCAATTGTGTCTGTGGAAACTGAGGAAAATGCACGGAAAAACGCACAGCACTGGCACTAGGCAGCGCAGCAATCAAAAATGTGCGGAAAAGTGCCTGAAAACGAAATGCGAAATCGCTCGCACACACACACACACACCAACACAGATGCAACAGGCTGTATTTACATATTCCTCTCCCGCTCTCGCCACCTGGGGGAGCTGGGTGGCTGGGTTGCGTGGCTGTGTGTGTGTGTGTGAGAGAGGGAGAGATTGCCACACAAATCGGATTAAATTCTTTTATATTCTGTCCCTTTCTCAGAGAGTATAAGACTGTGTGTGTGTGTATGTGTATGTGTGTGTGTGTCTGTTTAAAAAATGTATTATTTTTTAATCAAAATTTAATATAAACTATAAGTTTGGTAATATTTTTCTGATAATTCTTGACATTAGGCAAGGTCACTTTTTGGAAGAGCAGCGAACAGCCTCCCCCTCCCCACCCCCTATGACAACCACGTCTAATTGCCACAATAATTCATGTGTCAGAGACATGTCTCGTAGGCGTTTTGCAAAAATTCACATGCAATCGCTTAAAAAAACAAAACAATGATAAAAAAAAGCAGAGTACGATTACAGAAACAACAACAACACTTAAGAAAACAAAGTAAAAAAAAAACAAGTCCAACCTGAGCACGTTTACTACGATTACAGGGAAGACTCAATAAAGTGGAAGTTATTATGAGGAATTGTATTTTTTTATTTTATGATTAAAGTTATATATTTTGAATTTCTTTTAATTTAGTTAAAAATATATTTTTGTCACTCATTAGTCAGGTTCCACTGTCGTCTGCCGTGTTGATGCAACCGTGGGCAGCAGCTGCCTCCGATTTACATTTCGAATCAAGCCCAGAGACACAAATATGAAGACAATTCCATGCCAGGCAACAAAGTAACAAAAATCTAAATACAAGAGATGCAAAATGTGGCACAACTAACTGCAACACTACATATGTATGTATGGCATGGCACCTCCCTGCCATGCCCCTCTGTAATTAGAGGCAGCGTCACCGCCTCTATCTTCAATGTCAGTGCGACAATAATTTCTCAGGCGGCTTATTTATGGTGTCGCCTCCACCTCCACCCCCTCCACAAGCTTCTGAAATTCTAAAAACTTGCAATTGCGGCTGCCATTATGCTGAAATATGTTTGTGGGTTGAGGTCTCTAAGTATTTTAGGTATCTTTCCTACAAAAACTATTTTTAATATTTTTCAAATATTTTTCAAAATTGAGACTTGAAAGGGAAGCAAAAATATCATTAATTAAACTTGGCTTATTTACTTAAAAAATATGAAAAGAAACTTAAATGTTTTTTATTGGATCTCCTATTCGAAAGTTTCAATATTCATGTTTTTATTTAAGAAATATAGTTAAATACATATATCCTCTTATTATATTTATAATCACTAAGTTCTTCAAGATAATAAATCCTTAAGATACATCTGATAAGAAAGAACAGCTAGCTATTGCTACAAATGTTGGAAATAGTGTGGCCAAGTGTGCTTAAACTATGTATTTAGAGATCTTCTAACGCCTCATACACGGGTTCGATTTCTTGCACCTTACACCAATCGGTCAATTTTTTATTTTTAGTTTTAGTTTTTGTGTTGTTTTTTTTAGTTTTTTTTAATAAAAATTGTTTTATGAGCTTAGTTCTAAGCTTAGTTAGGGTTTTAAATATTTCTCTACAAAAGGCAATGCTATTTTGTTACAAATTTGATGCATTCTCCTTCAACAAATGTGTTTTCTGAGCACTAAAATAAAAAAATAAAATAAAAGGACATAGAAATGGAATTGCATTTTTTCTCTCCACTGTATAGTCCTTTAAAATGAAATCTCTAGTCAATTTCTTAACCCTCTATTGCATGAGCAAAGTGGTAATAAAGAAACAAACTTTTCTTTATACAAACATACCATTTAAAAAATAGTTTTTTATCTTTTTCAAAATTAAATTTCAACCTAAAATAGTTTAAAGATAATAACTGATAAAAATCTGATAAGAAAATGTATCTTTTTATTACAAAAAATTATCAAATTTATCCCATAATTACAGAAAGTAAGAAGTCATACGGTAGATGGTTAAAAAAGGGAGATATTTTATTTAATCTCATTAGTATTAGTATTAGTATAAGTATTTTATTTAATCTCATTTAGTCTCATTAATATTCAAACTTGATTTTTTTGCAATAAATTCAGGTCCCTACAGATCTTAACTTTAGCTACCAAGCATTTTTCTTCTTTTCTAGACGTCCTGATCATAAATATATATACTTTCTAGGGTCAAACTATATTATTATAAAATAAAAATTAACATTACTTCCCTTTAAGTTTATAAAAATATGAATAAACATTAATATTTTAACTAAAATAGTTCGTTCTAGTAAGGACTGCCTTTTATACACTAAAAAATCTGAAACCTAAATTGTTGCATAATCATTGTTTTTATTTAAGAATTGCAAGATAAAATCAATAAAATAAATATAATAAAAATATTTTTGAATTAAAAACCATTCCCATGCAGTTCAAATATCTCTCCTTGGCTAAAAAAAAAATCCAAACCTCACTTGCAATACTTGGCCAAGAGCCAAATCCCCAAGCCAAAGCCAAAAGCTTGTCCAGTTTAAAAAAAAATTTACAAAAAAAAAAAAAACGCCAACGCCACAAACGCAACTCCTCCCCAATGTGCAAAATGTTGTTGTTGTTGTTACTACTACTACTTGTATTGTTGTTGGTTTTTTTTTTTGTAGCCAGATTCAGCTTCAGCGGCGTCATCGGCAGCGACGCTAAAAATTGTTGGCATTCCATTCACATTCCAGCATGCAATTCGTAGTGGATTATGTGAGTGTGTGTTGTAGTTGTTGTTGTTGTTTGTTGTTTGCTGTTTTAGTTGCTCTGCTGCTGATTTCGACGCCGACGCCGATGCTGGCAGCACGGAACAGGTGAGGCTCCGTTGGCGTTGATCGTGTGCATTCCAAAACACACACACACACACATACCACATCGACACGGAGAGAAAAATTCACACAAACTGTGCGAGAGAGCAGGGCAATAAATACAGTTTGCCATTATTGTTGTTGTTGTTTTTGTTGCTTTTAAAAGTAAATGAACGATAAAACAAGAAAGTAAGGAAGGTTATCAAAAGGATAGTAACGAATAAGCAGGTACCCTGTAATGACCAGATATTAAAAGTGCTAAAAATATATAGATAGTTTTTTTTATTATTATATTTTTTATTATCTATTATTATTTTATTTAATTTACTATTTTTATATATTTTATTAAAAAAAAAATCAGTATTTTATTACTGCCACTTCCCTTTAGCTCCGCCACTGTGCCTCCAATGCAAGTCGAACAACGTCGACGACGAAAATGCAATTTAGCTCGTTTTTCTTGCTTGCATCGATCCCGTTCCCCCTTTCCCCTTCCCCCGCCTCACGCCGCCCATTCCCACCCATTTTGAACATGTAAGAGCATGAGTGTGTGTGTATGTGAGAGCATGAAAAAAAAAAAGAAAAGGGAAAACGAAACGAAAACATAGAGCGCGCGTAGAGTAGAGCAAAAGCAAAAGCAAAAACAAAAGCAAGAGCAACAACAGCAGCCTCCCCTTTTTACGCCTCCCTATCCTACCCCTGCCCCCACTCTTCCTACACCATATTTTTCCTTCGCTCTTTCGTTTGGAATAAGTTGCCGAGGAATGCGCATTTTTGCAATAATAATCAGCAACTAATACTATTTTTATCTTCTGCCCTGACGCGTCGCACACTTCTTCGCATCAGTATGGGTGTGTATGGGTGTATGGTTGTGCGTGTGTGTATCTGTGAGTGTTTGCCCCCTGCAGCGTGTTTCGACTCACTCCCCCTTTTTTTTTCTCCTTCCGCTCCGCTCCTCTCAACTCTGCTCTTCTGTCGATCGCTCTCTTTTGGGGGCCGCATGATTGCCTCTGGATCCCTGGTAACAGAGCATGTTAAGTACTTACAGGACGGGGGTGGGGGCAACTTACAGGGCAGGGGGTATCAAATTCGGAAGAAAATATGTACATATATGCATGTGTGTGTGTGTGTGTGTGCCATATCCAGAAGGAATTTTTAGTGGGAAATTACTGGGAAATATTTTGGACTATAGTAGAGCATGATAATAAAAGAGATAGTATGCTTAGGCTGTTTTAGACCTTAACTAATCGACCTACTTGGGTCTATCTTATAGATATATTTCTTACTAATAGATCTAATAGTGACTCAATAGATAATCTGGGTCTGTAACTATAAATATTAAAGGATTATTTTTTTATTTTATTTTATTTTTTTTTTCTCGCGGTTCCCACTGCATACGTACAGCCCACCTCCCGTTCAACCGACCTAGGGACGCTGCCGCATAACGTACGGCGCGAATCGCGGGGATAGATCCGAGAAAGTTAAAGACAAGAGTAGGAGTAAGATATGAGGAGTAAGATATAAGGATTTCCTGAGTTCGATCGGTGGAACAAGGTCTTAAAAATGATTACCCCTAATTGTTAAAAACGGGGACCGTAGTTATGATGAGTTTTCTTAAAATCACAAAATAATCATTATTATTCTTAGTTTTTAGTTTTATCAAATTTTAAATGGTACGAAGGAGCGATCACGGAAAAATCATGATATTAATTTGTACATGATAATAATATGATAATAATGATAATAACTTGGTCTAAGGAGATATGAAATCAATTTCTAAAATATTTAATATTTCTGAGGGAAAAATTTTGTTTCTTTTTAAATTAATCATAACAATAATCATTATTTATTGCCTCTGGTTAAAAAAGTATCAACTGGTTTCTATCAGATTAACTGAATTAATGGGTTATTTAATGATTTGCATATGTACTTGGGTCTATCTAATAGATATACTTATGTAAGTCTAACAGTGACTAAGATCTAATAGTGACTTATAAGATAATCTGTGTCTTGAACCTATGAATAATAAAGGTTTTTCTTAAGTTAAATGGGGGAACAGGATTTAAAATATGATTACCCCATAAATTATAAAAATGTATCACTTGAATTTTATCATATTTATCAGTTATTTAATGATATAGTTATGATTTGTTGATTTTAGAAGATTAGATAATCGATTTATATATGAGAGTGTTTAGAAATGAACCTTTTTTTTTAGAAGCTTAAGGATAGTGTTCCGCTATTACCTAAATTCTTTTGTACTATATAATATTTTAACATAAGATACAAATTGATGATTGATTTTTTAAGACTATTGGGGAGAATATTTAAAAATCATACTAAAATATGGCAATATGTAAAAATTAAATACATTTTTAAAAAGATTATTAGAATCTTAAAAAATAATACTATAATATGGCAATAAAATAAAAATCAAATAGATAGCAGTATTTTTATAATTAGTTTTATGAAAAAGAAATCACAAAAATGTTCCTTTTTTCCACACGAGTTAATCCTAAACCCCCCCTAAAAAAGGCGCAAAAATTATCTCTTTTTGCAAATAGAATTTAAAAGTAGAACTGGCCTTTCTCTTTGTTTACTTATTGCAGTTTTTCAGTTTTCGCTCAAAAGTGTCAAAATAAACACAATAAGGTTTAAGTTTAAACAAAAAATTAAGCTAGATAGGGAGGAGATTATCCGCAAGATTATCTTAAAGTTTAGATTAAACTGCAACTGCCTTAAAATAAATATTTATATAATCAATAAAAATTGTTACTTTAAAACGCTTAAATAAAATTAAAATATAAAAATACCTAAAAATCCTCCATGCCCATTTTCAATGCGTATAATTGCCAATAAAATGTTCAATTAATGCTAAATGCGAATTTCTGGCAAAAATCCATACAGATAGCTTCGAATACAGAGAGCGGCTTTCCAGCTTGGCTTTCAAGTGCTGGCACTGCTACTTTTTATGCGCAATTAAACAATTAAAAATTCCAATAGCATCGCCAGCGACGAGCCGCTTAATAACTCATCAAAATAAAAATATAAAAGTGTAGTTTGGATTTTGAATTAGTTATGTGGGGGATGGCTGGCGTGTATTTGCGCAAAAATATCTTGCAGTATGCGTGGAATGTTGGCACAAAAAACTATAGAAAACAGAGGAAGATATAGCAGCTATAGCCACCAGGGCCGATCTCTCTGTTGACATTCGGATTTGGCGCGTGGGGCTGAGATGTTTACCCGCCCAAGATCTTGTTATCATCTATGTATGGCCCGGGTACACATTCCGGGCAAAAAAAATATTCACATTCCTCCGAAAAAAAACAAAAAAAATAGAATTAAAGTAAAGAGAGAACACAACTTTTGTCAACAAAATAATTAAAAGCCATATTCCGTTGTGGTTCCTCTTTATGTTCGAGCTAATTTACGGGGCAATCAGAAAAAATATTGTTTGCAGATCAAGACTCTGACTCTGGCGTCTATGGCTCGTTATCTCCCCAAAAAATATGCCTACGACTGACTGGTGGGAGCAGCCAGGAATGTTAACTGCCTTATAATTGAGATTTGTGGCTAAAAAATGGCATTTAATGGACGAATTGGCATTGAAGTTGGGTGTCTTTTTTCAATGTGAGTTTGGCTAATAGTGATCCGATAAAATAAAGGGGTTGCGGCTATTTTTCATTAGGAGAAATTATAAAGTTACTAGGGAATCGATAGACAAACAGTTTAGGGGGGAATAGCTTTAATTGGTATGAAAAAAGACACATTTTTGAGTTTATTTCTTGATAAAAGTATTGCAATCTATTTTTTGGAATTAAATTTATTAAAATATGATACATCTTAGTGTGCTAGGTTAGATTTTAGATCTTAGATGTTTAAAAAATTTAAGCAACAATTTTTATCGAAATATATATATATATACTCACAAAAACTTAAATTTAAAAAAAGCGAACTACTATACCTATTTTACCTCCATGTTGGGTCATCTAAAATCAAAATTAAATTTTTAGATTATTGCGTTTTTAAAATAACACTGGAAGGGTTTTCGGAAATTTAAATTTTTGAATTTTTTGGAAAGACTTAAAAAAAGAAAACACGATATTTGGGCTAAAAAAATAGTTTATTTCGGGTTATAAACTATAATTTAGTAACAAATTTGAAACAAATTTTCTAACAAAACCTAATAATTGTGTTCAATATTTTATTTCAAAAGTAGTTTTAAAGTTATGATGTAAACTGATTTAAAAACAATATTTTTAAGAAAAAACACTGCAATTTATTAAGAAAAACTCTTAGAAAACGGCCTAAAAACAGCCATAACTTGGTGAGTTTTGATCCGAATGCCTTGAAATTTAGATTCTTTAAAATAGAATTAATTTATTTTTTTAACCACATTACCCCCTTAATTTTTTTCCCGAAATATAGATACCTGTTAAGGATCATTTAGGGAACTTTGGGTGTTGAAACCTTCAGGGCAAGCTTTATTTTGCGTTGCGTTTCCTTCCTCATTTGCACTTGGCACAAATTCGGCGAAATTCCGTGTTTGTTTACAAATCCATCCATCGACGGCTATTTCATAGTCAGGTGCGCACGCCAATCCCCCCCTCCCCTCTACGGCGTGAATTTAATGGTTCGTCATAAAAATGGGTTTGTGTTTTCGTTTTAGGTGTAGGGGATTTTTTTTGTACATTTCACCAGAATTTAAACATGACATAATGTGAGCGGCGGCAGGGCGCATAATTTATGCGGCTCCCCTCTGGCTGGCTGCCTCGATCTGCTTCTGGTTGCAACTGCCCCCCCAAGTCACTGCCCCAAGGCGTGAAAAATAATGCCAAAGACAGTGCTTCCTCTGCGAGTGGTCATTACGAACAATGAGTGTGGATTTTCCGGCAAAGCATGGGGGCTGGGGGCTCTTAAGCCCTCCAACTGCCAGTGACTCACGGCGCTGGCATGTAAATGAGAGACGGAAACAGAGCTGACTTTTTGGCCAGCATTTTAGAGTTCAAAACTAGACTAGTTAGATGGACATTGAACCAAAAAATCAGACTATGTGTGTGTGTTTTTTCTGGGTGACTGATGAGCTGGTAATTTTTGAAGGCATTTCGCAAAGCGTGTGACAATTTTGGCTCCAAATCAATTTTCCCATTCGCAGTGCCCCTGTACTCATACGCATTATCTTTTTTTTTTTGTATATTTTCAGCTCCGACCGCCACCGATTCGGATTCGGATTCATTAAAATTCCGTGAGGCCGGCCTCCCTCCCGCCAGTGTCCGCCAGAGAATCAAATCAAATTAAAAATCAACTAATATTTTGATATTCAAATATTCAAATGAAATTCATTCATCGCCGCCTGGGACTTTGTTCGAATCTGCCAACTATTTCTCGAATTTGAATTGTGTATGAGAGGCCTAAAAAATAAAAAGAAATAAAAAATAAAAAATAAAATGTAAAGAGAGGAGATTTTTTTTGTTAAAATGCAAATGTGAAGTGGAAGAATTCTCCGCCCGAGTGATAAATAATCCGACGACAAACAAAAGGCAAAAAAAAAAATAAGGGGGGGTCCAACGAGCAAACACATTTATCTTTATTGAGAGCAACAATATCAAGATCGAGACTAAGTAGTTATATTCAAATTGAAATGCAAAAATTCCTCACAAAATAAATAACTAACTTTTCAAACAAGACTTTAACAATAATAGTATTTATTTTTAAAGCAAAATCTCTGGCCGTCGATGCCGGGTGGTGTTGTGTGTGCGAGTGCGTGTTCGAGAGGCAGTATTTTAGCCAGCATTTTGTGATATGTGTGCTAAATATCCCGGTCCGACGAAGCAGCAGAATGCATCCAGCGGGCGAAAAAAGGGGCGGTCGCCCCAATGATAAATACACGGCGGAAGCCCTCGAGAGCATCAAGCAGGACCTCACCCGCTTCGAAGTACAAAATAACCATAGGAATAATCAGGTGAGAAATAAATACACAAATCTCTCTTAAAAACATAATTTTATTCAAAGCTCTGACTCACTCACAAAAGCAAGACAAACTGGCTTCAAGAATTTCAATAAACCGTTTAGCGTGAAAATGCCACTCGACTCGAGCCGAGAGCTCAGCCTCATCTCACTGGGTCTTAGTCCGGCTTAGCTCTCGGCGCGGAGCTATCCCATTAAAGTGCTTATCACAAGCTCCTCAAATGATGTGCCAGAAGACACGACAGCTCATAAAAGCCAAAAACCAGATAAAATGCAAGCCACTAAAGCCCAAAACTAATTTTAATCGAAAGTGTGGGTGACTATTTATACCCAGTGCCTCGTAGAGTGCAAGGGTATATTGGTTTTGGGAAGTATACTCGGCTCTATAAAGTAGCCTCTTTATTAGTCGCAGATCAAGTTTGTGTGAAAAGTTCTCATCTCTGAAAAGTTTTCTTCAAAAAGTTCTGATGCCAAACTATTCCAAAGGAATAATTATATCTAGAAACCAAAATTCATTCTAATCGGGTTATTTTTAGAGGAGTTATGAACTTTTAAGTCTGTTTTCCTACTGGCTATCTTCAAAGCTTCAAAGTACTTTTGGCTGCAACAAAATGTCGTTTATTTTGTATAATTTGTATATTTAAAGAGAAAAAACAATAGGTAGAAGTAGAAAGGAAGTAGAAAAGTAGAAAGCTTTAAGAATCTTTTCAAAATTGAAGAGAATTAATGAAAAGTAGAAGGGAAGAGTACCGGGTATCACATAGTCGGAAAATTCCTCTATATTCCTCCTTTCTGGTCATATTTTTAAAAAAAGTGTCTTAGTGGCTTTTAATTTTAAATATTTATAGCCACAAAAATCCAAAAATTACAGGGTAAACAGTCAGCTCGAAGAACAAATCACTTTTGTTTGCTTACAAACTGGCACGAGCCGAAATATTTTCACCTGAAAATTTCAGCAAGGTGGGGCGGGCAGGAGTTGGCACTATGTCTGGTATATATGCGAAATGCAATTGACCTTCGACCTCTGAGTGGTTGGGAGTCACTGACTGTCCACTCTTCTTTAATTTTTCGTCCCAAAGTCAACATTTTTTAGCCGAAAACTGGCGTAATTAAATGTTTCTTGAAAAAGCATGTGTTTTAATGAGGTAGATGATGATTTTTTATACCGAAGAGTATCCGATGGATACTTTTTATGGTGTGCTGCTGCGATTGACGTCAGATCGGATGGGCTATAGCCTATATAGTGGCTGTGCAGACAGTGGCGAGTGGGCTGTTATTGATTTCAATCCGAAAACCGAAAATTATCGAAAGGAGAAATGAGTAATGGTCGAAGGATTTCAGCACCATCTCTGCAATTAGCCAAACAACTTGCAATAATCATTTATTAACTGGTTGGCCCGGTCAGTAACTCCCCTTCAGATACAGTGTCCAACAAAAATATGCAACTGTTGCTAAAAAAAAAAAATTATTTAAAAAATAAAACTTGATTCACTTTATTGTTCATATTTTTATTTTTATTATTCCTTCAAAGAATCATTGGAATTTTTTGATGACTAATCGATGAGGAGTATCTCCTGTCACTGTTCTTCTGAGAGCTCTATTAAAAGATTGAAATCTTTTCTGGCATTCCATAAGTTTTCAAACTGGCTTTTAAGAAAGGAGCTTCGAAGGAGAAGATCATAAAAATTCTTAAATATTATCTGACGGGTCATCAATTCAATTTTTTACGATCCCCACTTGCCAGCCAGCTACTGTTTGCCGCGACTGTAAATTATGTTTCGGTTTTAGTTTCGGCAGCAAGGATCATTCGACCACATGGAATTCCTTAATCCAAGCGATGGGCGTGCTCAGGTCTTTGGGCCATTAAACTCGGAGTTGAGCTTGGAGTTGGCTAATTGTTATGGCCTGGCCAGTTTGGACAGGCCAATTTAATGCTGCAATTGCTGTTGCTGCCATTGGCATTGGTTTTGGCCAACTTTCGCCTGGCTGGCTTTCGGCCTACGCCAAAGCACAATGGCCCGGCTAATTGGTCATGCTGAGCGCTAAATACCAGAAACCCATAATCTGCTCATATATGGGACATGGGACGGGGGCAGTGGGTGGTTACTTCCATATGTGGGCAGTGCATGTCAGAGCGATAAACGATAGACGATAAATAAATACGAAATACGAAATACAAAATACAAAATTTATGCGCGCTCCGATCAACACTTTCAGCGGCCATGTTCACGCCCACACAGGGCAGTGTTTTGATACCCTGGAATATATCAAAATATATCTAATATCTAGACTTCTTTTTGGCGGCACTTTTCAACCGGTAAGCTCTGCCCGCCCTGCCACTGCCATAAATATAAATATCCATCTCAATAATGTCTCGGATTTCGGCAACAGTATTCGGCAAAGAAATTAATTAAAATAACAAACGTTGTTAATAAATAAAAATCGAATAAACAAGACGCCACGCCAACGCAGCCAAACACTGAGCCAAATGCCATTACAATAAAAATTAAAATAATCCATAAATAAATTAGTAAACAAAACGAACCAGTACGGGGAGTATAACATATAACAGTGGGGGCAGAAAGCACTCTCCCCAACAATACCAAATCGGGTGTTGTTTTTTTTTTTTTTAAATCCATATGATGATCGGTGGCTTATTTGGTGCGGTTATGGTCGGATACACATGTAATCTCATTTTAGGATTTGGTGCGAAGTCATCTATTAATAAAAAGTGCTGGAACAGTGACTGCAAGAAATATATTTCTGATAATAGATATGCAGTATTTTTTAAAAGTGGGAATTTTTTCGTCTTCTGAGACATGGCTTTGATTCACTAAAAAGGCCAATAAAAATTAGTTAGTTTCTTTTTTATTTTTTTGATTTTAATGAGGAATTACTCAAAAAAAGTATTACATATTCAAAAAGTCTCATTTTATATAGTATTTGTATTAAAATTGTTGTGTACTGTCACTTTAAATATAAAACCACAATTTAATTTCTTGAAAAATTAAAAAATACAGCCAACTATCCATATTTTTATTTATTAATTTATTAGATGTGATAGTAAAGTTTACAAATCTATGACTAACAGATTTAGAGCGTGTTTTAACAATTTATTTATTTTTATAATTAGCTAATTAACAGTATAAACTATGTTTCTTTGTGATTTAACTATGCATTTCTTACAATTCTTCCAAATTTTCAAGCTTGATCTTCCTGACAGTAATTAAATCCTAAAATCAAGATCATATCTACTCTATAAGGTAGAAGATTATTCCTGAAAAGTATGACAAAAATCTAGATAGAATAAATATACCCAGAAAGTGTAAAAAAATAAACTAACCACATAGTTGTTGCTAAAAAAAAAGATTTATTTAATCAATTAAATTTGAATAATTTTATTATTATTTTATTTGAATGTCTGCATACTTTTCAAAGACACTATTCCCCATTCAGCTGTCTGTTGAGACTTTATGGGGGGACGAAATTTCATTTGAAGCGAAATGAAAATGGAATTCCTTGGGGTGCAATTTTCAACTAATTTGTGCGATTTTCATGCGAAAAATTTGGCGAACCTGTTCGGTGGTGGGCAGCGGGCAGCCTTTGCTTAATTTTCTTTATTCTCGGGTCTATGTTTTAGCTATTTTCTCAGGAATTTTCACCTAAATATACATATCTGGTACGCTCGTATATGTGTATATAGACAACAAAAATATATCAGCAGAAGCAATCGCCCAAAAAAGAATGTTTCCTCAGCGGCGAAAGCGTGTGTGTTTGGCTCTAATAATAACAAAAGACTATAAGACGGGCTATAACTACAAATAGCCTTTTTCCTATTATACCTTATAGTACTATATTGGCCTTCTTTTAGTAAAAAAAATACTATTTAACTGTGAACTATTTAATTATTTAATTTTAAAAGCAATTCCCATTCCTTTCTAACTAATAATACGTGTTTTTTTTTTAATACTAGACAAATATGTGTCTCTGTTGCCAAGAATTCTTAGTTTTGATGTATTTTTCTGGCGATTGCCCCATTACGATCCACGATCTATGAGGAATGTCATGCAAAATTTGGCTTCTGCCCTGGCCCCGGCCCCACCTCAACTTTCCCACCCAGTTCCGATGAGGCAATAGGCTAAGGTGCGCCAGGTTCAAGGCTATCTAGAGAGAGTACTATCTATTAAGGGGTTATACACAGTTCGAATAAAAAAAAAAATTATTTTTTTTTTTGAATTTTCTTAATATTTCAATATCTGAGTATACACTAAATTTTCGACTCAGTGTAAGTTAAAAAAAAAAAAATTTATCAAAACTTTAAAAGCGTTTTTCTCGAAATGGTGTTTCCAAAGTCGGTGAACAAGATTTCTCAAAAACGGCTGAACCAATCGGTCTGAAATTATTACAAAAACTTCTCAATTCGATTTTTCATAAATTATATATTCTTCTATATGCATTTTTTCTATATTATATATTTTTTTAAAAAAAAAAGGCAAGTTTTGGTCCAAAATCGAATTTTTAACTTTGAGTAATTGACATTTTCTCAAAATCTTATTTCTATTAATTATAATAACTCCTTCGATTAATTTATAGATTATTATTTTTTTTTTTTATAAAATTATTTTTGTTTTTGCATATCAGATGATCCTGTCCGGAGATATCCTGCCCCCTGCATTAGGCCCTTTTTTGTGGACCTGCAAAAATAGCCTCTAAAAAATAAAAAAAAAAAAATATGAGAAACTAGTTTAATGTTGACTTAATATACCTGCCAAGTTTGTCAACTAAATGAAGAAATTAAATATTTAGCTCAGAACGAATTTTTGAAAAAAAACCTTTTATTTTGTGCCCCTAACTGTATGTAACCCCTTAAGGAAAGCATTTCTGGTGATGGCATGTCGACCTTGTCGGCGGCTTAATTGTTTTGCAAATTGCAGCAACCGCAGAGCAAATAGGCTTGAGTGGATTAGCCCCTAGGGGTGGCCCCTACCTTAAAACGCCGGTAAATCCAATTTGTTTTATTCGCAAATTTAGCCAAGTGCCAATTTGCGTGGGCGACACTCGGCCTGGTATCGTTGCACTTGCTGATTTAGTGCGCCCATTGGCTTTTGCTAATTTGCCGTAAATTGGCTTTAATGTAAGGCGAAGGGGGGCAGTGGCAGTGACAGCGGAGGGGGTATGGGGGTCTTCTCAAAAAGACAGACGCACAGTCTGCTGGGGGTCTTTGTCGGGCTTTGCTTGTTTCGCGTCCTTGGATTTAATTTGATGCCCATTAGAGGGGGACCACATTGGTGGGGAATTCTAAAAAATATAGAAAATTTAAATAAAAAAATATATATTTTAAATATAATATTTTTATACAGGAATTATAACTAAACTTCTCTCTTAAATCATATTTTTATTAAAAATTCCCTAAATAAAGTCCCCAAAAGGAATTTCCAGGGTATCAACTATGCCCCCTCTCTTTCCAACGCACTTGACAGGCAGTCAGAACGAAAGAATGAGAAGAAAAATTGAAAGAGCGCGTGTGGGGTGGGGCAAGTGGGGCGGACAAAGTCATAAAATCGAGGATCAGTCACAAAAGGAAGATCAGAGACGGAATGTGTGTGTGGGAATGGCATTGGGATTGTGGTAGGGGGAAAGGGAGAGAAGAAAAGAAGAGGCATCAAAAGAACGCGTAAAACGGGTAGCTGAGAAGCAGCGGCAGACGAGTAAAAAGGGGAGCACAAAGAACTAGGGGACCCCAAACATACACAAACACAAGAGAGAGAGAGAGTGAAAGAGCAAGGGAGATGGAATGTAAGCAAGGGCAACCTTCGCTGCAAGCGTGTGTGTGTGTGTGAGTGAGTGTTTGTGTGTTTTGGATCCCACTTGGCGCATCTGGCAGCCGGCTCTCTGATCGCTTTTCCCCACCTCCTCATCCTCCTCCTCCCGCTTCGCATTTAAGATATTTTTGTATGTCCATCTCACTCGCTCTCGTTGGGAATATGAAGGAATTTTAGGACGATGGCAAGAATTTTATTTTGTTGCTTTGGCCGCCGCGGTTTATCGTCTTTTGTTTTAGCCTCCGGTTCGCCTCTTGTTTCTCTTTGTTTTTATTTTGTGTGTGTGTCTTTTGTTTAGTTTTTGATACAAACACACACATGCACAGTGCAGGAATGTTGACCAGTCATGGGCGTACGCCAAGGGGGGTTCTTACTTATAATCACTTTTAATGAATTTAAAATTATTTATTAAATTATTAGCTATTTTGTTATAAATTATAATTAAATTATTTATAATTATTATTCTGTTTTTTATAGAACTACACAGCTCTGCGATACAACGCGGCCAATGGACGCAATGATGCACTTACTCCGGACTACCACCATGCCAAGCCGCCGATGGAGCCCCCACCGTCGGCGTCGCCCTCCCCCGACGTGGTTGTGCCCCCGCCCCCGGCGATCGTAGGCCAACAGGGGGTGGACAGGGGGGTCGGTCATGTGCCAAAGATGATTACGGCTCTGATGCCGAACAAGCTGATCCGGAAGCCGAGTGTCGAGCGGGATACGGCCAGTAGTCATTACTTGAGATGCAGTCCGGCCTTGGATTCCGGGGCCGGAAGCTCTCGATCGGATTCGCCGCACTCGCACTCCCACTCCGCCCTCACCCACGCCCACCAGCCCAGCTCCCGGCCCGGCGGCGGCACTCCCGGCGGCAATGGTGGCTTCTCCCCATCGCCGAGTGGATTCAGTGATTCAGTTGGTGCCCCGCCGGCGCCGCCGCCAAGGAATCCCACCGCATCGAGTGCGGCCACGCCCCCGCCACCGGTGCCGCCCACAAGCCAGGCGTACGTGAAGCGTCGCTCACCGGCCCTGAACCGGCCGCCGGCGATAGCACCACCCACCCAGCGGGGCACTTCGCCGGTGATCACCCAGAACGGGATCAAGAACCAGCAGCAGCTTACCCAGCAGATGAAGGCCCTCAACCTGTATCCTGGCGGAGCCAGTGGTGCTGTGGCGGCGGAGCCTCCACCGCCGTATCTCATCCAGTCGGGCGTGGCCCAGCCCCCGCCGCCGCCCAGTTACACGGCCTCCATGCAATCCCGGCAATCGCCGACGCAGTCCCAGCAATCGGACTACCGGAAGTCGCCCAGTAGTGGCATTTATTCGGCCACCTCGGCGGGTTCGCCGAGTCCCATCACCGTCAGTATGCCGCCCGCTCCGCTGGCGAAGCCGCAGCCCCGGGCCTACCAGGCCAGGACCCAGCAGCCGATCATCATGCAGAGTGTGAAGAGCACCCAGGTGCAGAAGCCGGTGCTGCAGACGGCGGTGGCGCCACAATCCCCGTCGAGTGCCTCGGCGAGCAACTCGCCGGTGCACGTCCTAGCCGCCCCGCCCTCGTATCCCCAGAAATCGGCGGCCGTGATGCAGCAGCAGCAACAGGCGGCGGCAGCGGCCCACCAGCTGCAGCAACATCAGCTGCAATCGAAGCCACCGACGCCCACGACACCGCCTCTGCTCACGGGAGGAAGTATTTCAGGTGGGTCTCTAATTACTGATTTTTTATTTAAAAAAATATACTAACCTGTATCCCCTTTCAGGACTAAGTAGCAAACCCACCTGCCTGGAGCCACCATCCTACGCGAAGAGCATGCAGGCCAAGGCGGCCACGGTGCAACAGGTGCAGCAGCAGCAGCAACAACTCCAGGCACTCCGAGTCCTGCAGAGCCAGCGGGAGAGGGAGCAGCGGGAGCTAAGGGAGAGGGAGCAGCAGAAGCTAACGAATGGGAATCCCAGCCGGCAGTTGCCACCTCCGCCACCCTATCAGAGCAGCAACAACAACAACAATACTGATGCAAAACCACCCAGCAATAGTAATCACACCAACAGCAACAACAACAATAACAACAACAATATACAGATCAGTAATAGCAATCTGGCCACCACTCCACCGATACCACCGGCCAAGAATAGCTCGGCGGCGAGTACGGGAGCCAATAGTTCCGGCGGCAGCAATGGATCCGCCAGCACCACCGCCTCGTCCGCCACCGCCTGCAAGAAAATCAAACACGCCTCGCCCATACCCGAACGGAAGAAGATCTCCAAGGAGAAGGAGGAGGAGCGCAAGGAGTTCCGCGTCAGGCAGTACTCGCCGCAGGCCTTCAAGTTCTTCATGGAGCAGCACATCGAGAATGTCATCAAGTCGTATCGCCAGCGCACCTACCGCAAGAACCAACTGGAGAAGGAGATGCTGAAGGTGGGCCTCCCGGACCAGACGCAGATCGAGATGCGGAAAATGCTGAACCAGAAGGAGAGCAACTACATCCGGCTGAAGCGCGCCAAGATGGACAAGAGCATGTTCGTCAAGCTGAAGCCCATCGGCGTGGGTGCCTTTGGCGAGGTCACCCTGGTGCGGAAGATCGACACCTCCAACCACCTGTACGCGATGAAAACGCTGCGGAAGGCCGATGTCCTGAAGCGGAACCAGGTGGCCCACGTCAAGGCCGAAAGAGACATTCTGGCAGAGGCTGACAACTGTTGGGTAGTGAAGCTGTACTACAGCTTCCAGGACAAGGATAACCTGTACTTTGTAATGGACTACATACCGGGTAGGATAATGAAATAAGGATATAGATCTGATTAATTATTAAATTTTATATAAAAGGTGGGGATCTGATGTCGCTGCTAATAAAGCTGGGGATCTTTGAGGAGGAACTGGCCCGCTTCTACATCGCTGAAGTCACCTGCGCCGTGGACAGTGTCCACAAAATGGGCTTCATTCACAGGTCGGTCAATTTTCTTCCCTCAATACTTATTTTATTATTTTTTATATATTTTTTTAAGCTATAAAAAATAAAGAAAACAATAAACTTAACCCTGACAAATTAGCAAATTTATGACTCGGTTTACGACCTTTTAATTTTGCGACAATGCCACTCGATATATACTTAATATAATTTAATTTTTATTATCCCACAGAGACATCAAGCCTGACAACATACTCATCGACAGAGACGGACACATAAAACTCACCGATTTCGGCCTCTGCACTGGCTTCCGATGGACGCACAACTCGAAGTATTACCAAGAGAATGGTGAGATTGGAATAAATCTTAATTTTCTTAAATCCCAAATAGATACTAATGTTATGGTTTAAAAAGGAAACCACTCGCGCCAGGATTCAATGGAACCTTGGGAGGAATACTCGGAGAACGGTCCAAAGCCCACTGTGCTGGAGAGGTAATCTTTGAATAATTATCTGTGAGTTGTGGCATCTAATGATTGTTATCTTCCAGACGTCGCATGCGTGATCACCAAAGAGTCCTGGCCCACTCCCTAGTGGGCACACCCAACTACATAGCGCCCGAGGTGCTGGAGAGGAGCGGATATACGCAGCTCTGCGACTACTGGAGCGTGGGCGTGATCCTCTACGAGATGCTGGTGGGGCAGCCGCCCTTCTTGGCCAACAGTCCCCTGGAAACGCAGCAAAAGGTTGGACTTGTCAGTACTTTTGATGAGCTTTTAAGCAACCTTGAGTTTCTCCGGCAGGTTATTAATTGGGAAAAGACGCTTCACATACCGCCACAGGCTGAGTTGTCTCGGGAAGCCACGGATTTGATTCGACGACTCTGTGCATCGGCGGACAAGCGACTGGGGAAGAGTGTGGACGAAGTGAAAGGCCACGACTTCTTCAGGGGCATCGATTTTGCGGATATGCGAAAACAGCGGGCGCCTTTCATCCCGGAAATTAAACATCCAACGGATACGTCAAACTTTGATCCTGTCGATCCAGAGAAGCTGCGCTCCAACGATTCCAACATGAGCAGCGGCGACGATATCGATCTGAACGATCGCCAGTTTCATGGATTTTTCGAATTTACCTTTAGGCGATTCTTCGACGACAAACAGCATCCGGACATACCGGATGACCAGGCGCCGGTCTACGTCTGAGGCTGATTGTTATATATGTAGAACCTCCCCCCCACCCCCCATTTTTTATCCCCCTCCCAACCAACCAACCACCCCCCCTACACTCATTGTTAGTCAAATAGTCACAAAAGAAAGATGAAATGTTGAGCGGGTTTTTGCAAGTGCAAGTGCGAGTGACTATAGAATGAAAACTATATATATTATATAAATAATAGGAGAAAGTAGCGAAGGATACTACCACATATACATAATGAATATACATATATACATAGATATGCTCGAGAGCATGAACTGAATAAATTTAATAACGAAACAACAGGATAGGAGCTAATGAATCACATTGGCCTTCTAACTGGTATACCATCCTTATATACTACTCCCCCAAATCGTTATACATAATACTATTGTACTGTTAGTGAAGAAAGAGGGACCAACTGGAGAATGTTACCACCTTTCTGGTGCGTGCTCAAAGCTAAACGAAATGCCTTAAAATCGAAACGAGATCGCGAATTTACCCAAAAGTCCCACCACCCATCACCAACCTTTCCTTTTCTTCCAACCTCCGATCGATGGTCAGTGGATGCAATTCAGCAGGCTGGTTCATCCACTCCATTGGGCTGCAGTTCCATCTCTTCACTCAGATTCAGACTGGGATTGAGATGGAGGTGTGAGCGTCGGAGATACGGAGACCAAAAGTCGCACGGCAGCGATATAAGCGGGTCTTATAAGCCTAATCTAGGGGAGGAGATCACAGTTCAGTGGCTTTCTGCCAATCTGCTCATGAAGAGAAGCCTTCGGATGTGTCCTCCCATCACCTAAGCCTAAATTAAAGCAAAAAACGGAAAAGAACAAACTTAGATATACCTTTGTACACATATCTAGCAATGTTAGACCAACTTGTTGAATGCCAAATCAAATTGTTTAGACCCACAGAAGAGGAGTAAGAACTAAATTCAACACTAATTATGAATTATGAATTATGAATTATGAATTATGATTACTATGAATAGAAATACTATTGTGAAGAATTAAACGAGACGAGACGAGATGAAAGCTATGGAAATTGTAATCTTTTTTAATGTAATATTGTAAAGCAAAACGTTAATTATAATTTATGATACAAAAAAATGCCTAGCGCCCTAAGATGTTTTTTAGTTTATAGTGACAGCTAACCATAATTTAGTTTAATTTCTAACACTTAAGCGAGAGTACATCAATTTTTTTGTTTTTAGTAGGTTCGTTGGAAATTGCTAAACTGGAAACAGGATTTGTTTTTCTATTTAGTCTCAGTTTGTATGTGCGTGTGTTTATTATTATGATTATATATCGACCTAAAAATAAATATATATAAATGGAAAATATTTTAAATGTGAGATGAGAGCGCCAGCAAATTGAAATTGAAATTGAATTGATATGAAAAACTCTGTGTGTGCCTTGGCCAATTAGTTTACTAAAACAAATTAATAAATGGAGAAGAAAATTTTATTAAAAACTTGTTTTTTTTTAAGGTTAGCTTGGGAATTCAGACACTCTTAAGGGGTTACATGGGTTTCCTCGGGCAAAAAACGTTCTTTTTTCAAAAAAATGTTTTCCATAAAAAAAAGGAAATATTTTAATGAAATTTTTATTATTTAAAAGACACATAATTAATAAACATTTTGAGGCAACTTCAAAAAAAAATTATCAAAATGGCGATCATTATGAGGTCATATCCGGCAGTCCCTCGGAAAAAAGGTGCCTCTTTCAGGGTTATCAGAAATAAAAATACAAAAATACGTATTTTAGTAAAAACAATAAACTAGGTATTGAACGAGGGGGAAAAAATTGAATTTTTGGCAGACGTTTTTATAAAAAAATTCAAATTTCGATGAAAATTTCTCCACATTTTTTTGTTTTTAAATAGCTTTAAATAAAAATCTTAACAACCGACTTTGAAAACATAGTTTTGAGAAAAACCAGACCTTGAAAAACCTGAAAATGTAGGACAATTTTATAGGGTTAAAAGGATGTTCCACCCAAAATAACAAATCAATTGTTTAAATTTTTAATAATTTTCTTTTTTTTTTATTGTTTTCACATTGTAAATTTAATAATTATAATAATGGTTTTGTAAATTTATCAAGACAAAAAGGTTTTATTCATTTATATGAATGCATTTTTATCCATTGAATCGTTTCTTATTTTGATTAAAATACATTTATGCGTAATATTTGAAATATAAGTTACTTGAATCGTTCTGTTCGATCTCTCAATATTATTTTTTTGGTTACCATTTTTTTGTCGGATGTTTTTTTAGAGGGTGTTTCTTTGTCGAGCAATTAAAATTAACATTTGATGCCGTTTCAACGAGGGGGTAGTGGTACTTAAAGGTAACTTAGGGATCGCTATTGTTGAACATAAGAATATTAAAAACAAATAATACAAGTACGGCTCCTGCTCCGCATATTTACACAAAAATACAGTGAGGTGAACAACTTTAACAGCGATGCGGAGGTTCGAGTGGGGTTTCAATAGAAAAAACATTATTTTTTTTTTGGGATTTTTTGAACAGATTTAAAACGATGCAAGGGTCGTCCTCCAATTAAGTGGGTGTGTGTGTGTTGGTTGTGTGCGTTTATCATATAATTTAAATAACTAACAATTTATGTTTATTTACGAGTGTAGTGTGTGTATCTCATATAAGGCCCTAGAGTGCAAATATCCATGCTGGCAACGTTCCATCGTCCCATCACAAACCGCATAGTATTCGCGCTTAAAAATAGGTGTTTTCTTTTTTTTTTGTTTAGTGTTTAATTTAACATTCTGAAGGGGGGTCTTCTTTAACTAGGCTAAGTATTTACTGTAGTAATAATGATTATTGTTAAATTTATGCTAAACATGTGCTGGCTGTATTCTGAAATCTGAATTATTTCAACTCGAGTTTTAACAGTTTGCGTTGTTTTTTGTTTTGGATTCTCTAGCTTTTTGTTCTTGCGAAATAATTTACAAAAAATATATGTATTTACACATATATATATATATAGTTATCGCCGCTCCAACGATCTCTCCATTCACCATTTTAAAAATACAAATATATATAAAAATTAATTAAGTATTAAATGCATTTTTTTGTGAGTTGCTCGGTACTTTTTTCTGTTTTTTTTTTTTTTTTCGTTTGTTTTTTATTTATGATTGGAAAAGCAAGAAAATCATGGCGAAAATTCCTTGGACCAAGAGTTAAAGATCAATAAAGAAATGTTCGTTGTTCTGGAAACCTTGTTGTTATTAAGTTAATTAATAATTTCTGACTGACTAAAACGATTAGAATTGAAGATGACTTTTCTTACATTTTTTGTTTTTGTTTTTTTTGGCTAGAATTGGAATCGAAAGCATTATCATAGTCATAAATTTATTGTCATGGCAAACACTTTGATAGTTAAATAGGGATTTTTCTTTTTCTTTTTGATTTTTTACATTAATACGCACACGGAATTTTGCTAATAGATTTTTTGCGAGACTTTTCCAAAGGATTTCTTTTCTTATAATTTTTTTTTTGCTTTTTTTTTTACACACTAGTTTTGAATAATCTCAAACGTTTGGGGTTTGAATTAATCTAATCGCTAAATAATCGTTAATAAGGCCAAATTAAGTTTTTCATTCGTATGTATATATGTTAAATATTAGTTTGGTTTTAGTTTAAGTTTAGTTAGAATTAGATTTAGAGTTAGTGGGGTTAGCGTATAGCTTTACGAACGTCTGTCGACAGCCGGTGGCCTAAATGCACGAGTTGCACCTTTTAAGGGGAGGCGCGGCTCTGGCCAAATGGAATGATCTTGTAGGTATTCTCTTTTCGCGATTTTTGGGTTAAGAGTTAGGGTGTTAGGGCGGGAAAATTTAAAGCGTCTTAGTTCGAGAAGAATCTTTTTGTTTTTTTTTTTTTTGTTATGGGATTTATCCTTAAGTAAGAGAGTTTGAAACGCGCTGCAAGCGGTGGGTTTTCCATTTAAATAAACTATGAGGGGGGCTATTCGACTTTACAATGTGCATATATGGTGGTTCTAATACAGTGTCGCTGCTATAATACTTTTTCATCTGCTCTTGTTTGGGTATTGTCTGTATTTTTTGCTTTCGTATTTTAATTTAAATTTTTTCTCATGCTATGATTGGTTTTGGTCCGGAGGTTGTGGGTGGAAACTTTCGGGAACCCTGCCTGGCTCGAACGCTCAATAACTAAACTTAAAAACGAATACATAATATATATAAAAAAATATACATTTATTCCATCAAGGAGTGGCATTTTAAACAAATCTTGAGTATTCTGCAGCACTTGGTACTGGGATCCAGCTCCTGGAACTAATAAAAAAAATTAAGCCTATATCCGTAAACGAGGCTGGGCCAAAAATAAAATCAACTTTTGGCTCTCAGCTACAACTTAGACGATAATGTAATGAGACGTAAGTTAAAATATAAAAAAATACTAAAAACAAACTGCTTTTAACATGATAAAATAATAAATTCGCTCAAACGAAAGGTTTTTGAATTTTTCTCAACGGCTTCTCGCTGCTCTTTTTTTTAGGTTATATGGCTATAAAAAATATTTTTCTTTTTTTTTTATGTAATCTGCCTAAAGTGCATATCCTTTGGGGTGTTGGGTGTGAGTGTGAGTGTGTGTTCCTGCACATTTTGAGATTTCACGTTCTTCGGTATTTTCTTTTTAAGTACAGCCTATAAGTGCAGTGCAGCTGTTTATGGGACTGTTAACCCTGGACAGCAACCGTTTTGGATTTAACATTTTATGGTTAGCCGGGACATGACCCTTCTGTTAGCCAACAGACTAACAAGCTTAGTTGGGAGGAAACATTTTGGCGTTGAAGAAGTCAAAGGCGGGCGTGGACGAGGGCGGCGCCTGTGCTGAGGGCGGCGGTGGCGGTGGCAGGAGGCCAGCATGATGGTGGAAAAACTGCGCTGGTGTCTGCGGAAAGCCCGCTCCCGATAGCAGAGGTGGGGGATGCGGCGCCGGCGGACGATGTTGCTGTTGATTTGGCGGAGGTGGCAGCATCACCCCGGCTCCTGGCCAGGGAACACGATGCTGTTGCTGGTAGGCAGCCATGGCAGCTAGAGGATGCGGATGTGAATGGTGTGGATGCGAATGCGGCGGATAAGTTGTATTCCCGGCCTGCACTCGGCGACGACCGCGATTTGATGCCGTCGGCTGGGTTGGTGCTCCTCCTCCAGGCGGCTGAGGAACTGCTCCTGGTGGGCAGGTGGGCGGCACTGAGGTGTCGCTTACCTATTCCCTGTAGGGCTTGCAGTAGGAGTAGCGGTGGTTCATGTGCTGGCTGTAGCTGCCCGAGTGCGAGAATCGTTTCAGGCACTTGGAGCACTGGAACGGTTTCTCCCCGCTGTGGAGGCGCTTGTGCTCCGTCAGGTGGTGCTTGTGTTTGAAGGCCTTCGGGCAGTCCATGCACTGGTAGGGTCGTTGACCTGTTTTTCGGAAATAATCAAAATAATTAAGATCTAAGATCGAATGGAATTCCAAGTTGGAAACTCACCGGAATGCTCGTATTTGTGACGCGCTAGGGAACTCTGCTTGGCAAACGCCTTGTCGCACTGGTCGCAGACGTACGGCAAGTCCGGATCGCCGGCATGTCCATGGGTCTCCGCCTTGCCTCTCCTCTGTTTCGGAGGCAGAAGTCCACCGGAGAAGTCGTCCTCGTGCGAGATCCGTGAGTCATCGTCCCGCCACGAGCGCTTCTCCGATCCTCCCGGACTCAGACTGGTGCCGCGGTAATCGGGCAGCTTAATACTGTTCATCAGGGGATGGTTTGGTCCATACTCTCCGCCCGGTCGCATCTGGAAAAGCGCCTCCATGGGCAGTCGCTGCATGGGTAGCATGTAGGCAGGTAGTCCCGGGAAGGCTTGATTATTCCGGGGAGTAGTGGCCTCAAGTTGGCTGTTTGGCGGTGATGGTGGCGGTGCGGCTCCGAAGTACAAGGCTGCCGCGGACGAGGGTGAAATCGAGGCCGGAGACATTGAGGCTGAGCTGGAGAACTTCCGGCTCAAGTTGATGGCTTCCGGGTTGAGAGCTTCTGCCGTCTGTGGCGGCATATACGATGGCGAGCTCTCGCTCTTTGGGGTCAGAGGATCCCGCTTAACGGACAGGTCCAGAGGTTGATCTTCACGGGATGCACCGGACTGGGACTCGTTTGTGGGAGGGACAGTGGCGCTCTGGTTGCTTTGGAAACTCTGCATCTTGCGCTCTCGAGAGCGATTGTTTTGGAACCACACCTGCACCACACGGGGATCCAGTTGCAGCCTGGCGGCTATCAGCCGGAATTCATCCCTGCTGGGTCGGGAGTTCAGGGAATAGTGCTGCTTCAGCTGCTGCTGCTGCTCCTCGTTTATGGCCGTGCGCACGCGGACTTTCCGTTCGCCAGTCTCCTGGTTTCTAGGCTCCTCCTCCTCCTCTTCCTCGTCGTCCTCCTCGCTGGCGGACGGCAGGACGAAGGCCGGGGGCTGTAGGCTCTGCTGCTGCTGCTGGTGTTGTTGCTGGAAGTGCTGCTCCATTTCCTCCTTGATGAGGCCACAGAGAACCTTTTCGTGCTGCACCAGTTCCGTGGGATGGTTGAACTGCTTCGAGCAGCGACTGCAGCGCAGGTCGGCAGGCTGTTCTGGAGCTGGAATGGCTTCTTCCTCCATGACTTGGGGCTCTGGTTCTAGCGTTTGGACCTCCGGTTCTTGCTTGATGACCTGCGGCGACGGAGGATTACTTTCCGGGGCCGGTGAGACCTCGCGACTGGCTTCCTGCTTGATGGGAGCGACCTCCTCACGCACTTGGGGGCTGGCCGCGCGTTCCTTGATCTCCGGCTCATCGATATCCATCACCAGCTTGGGCTCATCGGGTGTCTCCTCCTCCTGAATCTCCTGCTCCTGCTGTTCCTCCTCCCGTTGTTGCTGACCGGCAGCCGTCAATTGCAGCAGTCGCTGGATGCTATAGGGATGCATGCGAGGATCCAGGGCAGCTGCCATGAAGGGATTGGGAAAAGCCAGTAGGGCAGCGTTCATGTAGTTCGTGGGATGGAAGTTCGGGAAGGACGCGGGTCCACTGTTGCCCGCCTGGTTCTGGGCATCGCTGGCAAAGTAAATCATGGGGTTGGGCAGGCCCGGCATGGTCTGTTGCTCCTGGAGCTTGGCCTTGGCTTGGTCCGACGGCGAGAGGCGTGCCGAGGAGCCGGCGCCTGGACCCTTTTCCAGTCTCTTCAGCAGAGCCCTATTGTTGTTCAGCTTAAGACCCATGCTGATGCACTTCTTGGAGGTCATGTGGGAGGAAAAGCTGCCGGAGTGCGAGAACCGCTTGCCGCAGTTGTCACACCCAAATGGCTTCTCGCCGGAATGGATCCTCACGTGCTCCTTGAGGTGGTGTTTGAACTTGAAGGCCTTGTCGCACTCCTTGCATTTGAATTTCCGCAGCAGGGCACTCTCATCGTGGCTGATCATGTGCCTCTGGAGTCGGTAGACATTTGCGAAGGCCTTGTGGCAGATACGGCAGGTCTGAAAGAAGAAGAAGAATGTTATTTACGTGGAATTTTGTTTTTTTTTTTTTGTTAAGGGGAGATAGGAAGCAGTACCTCTTTCAACAGAGACGCCGCCAGAGAAGAAACAGCTGAAGCTGACATTTGGCCAGAGAATTGTGGTGGTCTCCCTAGACTACACCAACGCACAGGTAATAAAAAGTGTTTAAAACAACAAGCGTATTTATTTGTCTTAATTTTAACGGCTTTCTAATTTGTTTCAAGGCAAAAAACGAGACCGCAAAGCAGGCCAAATCAAAAGCGACCGCCCAAAACGAGGCGTCTTGGCTGTTTGCATGTTTTTTTTTTGTTTTTTTGCGTTTCGAAATCGCACAGATGATATTTTCTATGATATTTTGATATTTTGTGATTCCGGCAAACGTTTCCAATACGAAACGCATAAAACTACGATAATAAGAACGAGTAAACTTCAATTAACCGACTGCCAGCAGCGTAAGACGAAAGGAAACAACGCGCCCAGAAATAACGCACGGGAAGAAGAAGAGCAAGCGGGATACCATGGGACGGAAGATCACTTTCGTTGGAGAAAATAGATAGCATATGAAGGTATAATAATATGCGGGTTAAGATCAGCATTTCGAAGATCAGAGACAGGTTTTTATACACATAAGAGAAAGTTAAATTTTTGTTTTGTAATTATTAATTAATATCTATTTAGAAAATATTTTTGTAAATATTCTAAAACCTGATTTAAACTCTTAATTCATAAAAAAAATATAGATTTATATAATGTTGTTATTTTCTAGATATTATTTTTAATAAATTCTAAAAGCTAATTTTTATATAATTGTTTTTTTCTATACATTATTTTTAAGTAATAAATTTTTTGACAATAAATGAGATTCGTTCCCATAGTACCTTAGGAAAGAAAGATGGAGTGAAGGTGAGCGGGAAAAAGACCCCACAGCGTGGGAGCGCGAGAGAACAAGCTGCGCTCAGCTGTGGATCTCAATTTGAGACGAAACTTCAATTGGAAAATTGCGACAAAACGGACATAAAAACAAAATAGAAGCCAAACATCAACAAAAGCTCTCTAAATAAACAAAGTGCACCGGAATCACATCAAATGTTTCAACAGCTGATGCTAATCAATTTTTTTTGGTTTTGGGCCTTTTGTTTGTTCTTTTGTGATTTGATTTGTTTGGCAACAAATTGAACGCATCACATGCAGCTCTTCTGTTGTTGTTGTTGTTGTTATTGTTAAAGGTGGAGCGGTGTAAAGTGAAAACGAAAGTGGAGCCATAGGCGGCATTAATATATTTTTACTTTTTCGATTTTCCACTTAGCGGATGCGATGAAAGATTTGCGGCGCTTTGCCGGACAGATGGTAACACGTGTTGTGCCCCCGCCCCACTGCCAGCCCCCACCCATGGCCTCCTCCGCCTCCTCCTCTTACGAATGTGATTATTTTGTGTTGTTTACCGGTCAGGCGTTGAACTTTCCCGTTATTGTTATCTCACCTTCCCTGTTTTTCCTCCTGTTCGGTGCTATTTGTGTGGACCATGCTGTAGTTACAAGAGGTTATCTCGAAAAGTGGGTATCCACTGTACCCCTTTTGGACTGTGCCACCTCATCGGGGTTATGGTTACTCATGAATTTCAATTAACGCCATTCGCATATTGCGCCATTAGTCATTATCATGAACGCATAAAAAAAATTTACACACTCTGGATGAGATCACAAGTCCCCTTATATTCGACAAACTATTATTATGTGTCGTAATTAGTTCGTACACTAACGTGACACTCTGTTTATTTTCTTTGTGTGTTGTGGAAAAATAATACGTTTATAGCGGGCCTCCTAATTTCTTTATGGTGGTGTGTTTTTAAAAAACAAAACGGAAAATGCTTTTCCTCATCGTTTCGACAGCAATAACAATTTCCGTTTCCTTTGTTGTTCTACCTGCCACGCTTCTGGCAGCCATTTGATGACGTCATCCTTCGCGGCCATTAGCCACTTCGGAAAGTCAGGTGAGAGAGCGAGCGGAATAACTGAAAAAGTTAAAATGGCCACCTGTTGGCCTCACTCGCTCCCATACAAACAAATACATCTGACACACCGACAATCGTAAACCCGTTATCTCTGCCATGCCGAAGTTGGACTATACCCATCCCGCTCTGACGCATAAAGAGGTTAATCAGGTTGGTCGTATGTTGGTTTCATGCCCGAGATACGCCTACCTAGAAGTTTTAAGCCTAGCCACTACAGTGATGACTCTATACCATGAACTATGGTTTAAAAGTGTAATGGTAGTGTAATGTTATCGAGGCACCACTGCACACACCTCCCTGAACGGACATTAAACCGCAGCTAACAATGGTCGGGCTTTGTTGTCGCTGTCGCTGTTATCAATTAAATGTAAGCGAGGCGCAGTGCAAACGAAATGGAAATGAAAATGGCAGCCGTGAGATACGCGGCACACACAGATACTAAACTAAACCCACACAAGCACATCCCATAGTGCACACGTATTCAAAAGGTAAGTTCCATTTATGATGCGTCAGCCGGATTCTTATGCGTTTTTGTTGCTTTTTCTGTTTCTGTTTCTGTTTCTGTTATTATTATATTTGCGATGAACTGGCAGCGGAAATGCCAATTGAAGCTACCTTTAACAAAAGCCCCACGAAGATGCCCGCCCCCGGGGTTAACTGACGGCCACCGCGAGAGGGACTTCTACGGTGGCGCGGATGACTAAATGCATTTCCAGGGGGGGGGAAGCCACTTGAGCCAAAGTTGAAAATTGATTGATTCGGCGAGCACATGGAACTCGCAGCTAACCCACTCGAGTGGTTATTAAGGTACAGCCTAACCCCTGTGGCACTAGCTCCGATAGGCCACGCACACGCGCTCCCCTTCCTTGCCACATGTTGCTAGCCAGCTAGCTACTTAATTAATTACATTTCATAGAAACTATACGGATTTTAAAGAGGAACTTGAATAATACACGGTAAGAAATATTTATAAGAATTATTTATGAATTATTAAATAAATGGTTTTCTTTTTTCTTAATCGGAAATGATTTTATTGTTTATTTTTCGTGGTAGTTCACCTTAGAATACTCCGGGGTATTTGCCAAGTGATAAGGCCCACCTTATCTGCTACTCAATCAGTCCGAAAGAGGCGCGTGTGAGCGCGTAAACAAATAAAGCGGATCAGGGACGGGATGAGTTTGCGGATTACCACTGTTCTGGAACCTCCGTATCTGTTCTGGAACGCACTTTGATCAGGTGAGCAGAAGTGTAAATATTCCACTCAGTGGGACCCCATCTTATCTCTCCCAGGAACAGTTATCGGCGCAAAAGACAGACCGAGAAATTGAGCCGGAAATTGGCAAGACCACCCAGACGGACCGGCTTCAAAGCGCTCGTCAACTTGAATTATAGTGTCAGGATGGTCCAGCGGTTGCATTTCGGCCTGGTTAATTGTAGGCGACAAGCCTTTTGGCTATAATTATACCGCAACGTAGGTGGGCGCCTCCTTAGTTGGACCGGGCCAAAAAAAAAAAAAAAAGTAAATGTCTGAGGCCCACTAATAGACAAATCGGACGAACGAGACACCCACACGCACACTCGCACACTTCTGGGGGGGATATAGAAAAGATAATGTCGTGTCGGAGACAGAGGGCTAATTTGTGAACGTATCTCACGATTGCTGGGCGAGAATGCTTTATGCAGTGAGTGACATGGGAATTTGGCCATAATAGCGCACATAATTGGCCGTAAAAGATGATCGGCCGAAAGGGAGATCGGTTGGCTTTCAAAGTGACAGGCCCAAAGGCGAGCAAGCAATGTTGACAAAATACCAAACGATAAGTACAGTGGGTACTCAACAAAAAGATATAAAGAGTAAAATTATTTTTGTAATTATTTTGTAGTAAATATATTAAAAAAAAATTATTATTTTTAATTTTTGTTCTTGTTTCAGAGCCCTTTTGAATAAAAGTTTGAAGAAAAGTTTCTCCATTCAACCCACTGTTTTTGAGAAAAAATGTCAAAATATAGTATCTGATAGATAAAGAAGCGCACCTGTCGCCTGACGAAACGCGTAAACAAAAATAACAACAAGCGACAAGCTCAAAGTTTTCTGCTTCTGTTTTTGTTTTATTCTATTTTATTTTTTTTGAGGTCAGCTAAGAAATAATAATATTAACGACGCCACAAAGAAATGTTTAGCGCAAAAAAAAAAAAAAGATGAAAAGCGAGTGAAAAAATACGATGAACATTATAATGTCTGATCTAACTGCTTTATAGCGAAATACGCGACCCAATTTTTAGCTTATCGCATCGCAGCTGCCACCGCGAAGAAAAATATTACTGAAAATAAAAAGATGGAGTGGAAGTGGATTGGATTTGAAATTGGAATACGTCTGATTAGCGGCCAGATCTCAAATGAATGAATCCCCACACACATGGATCCATTGACGTACCTTGCCGGAGACAGAGGCAGAGACAGAGGCAGAGACCGAACTAATTGTAGTACCTAGAATATAGAGGTTCCATGGGGTTATCTACCCAGATCACGCCTGGGAATAGAGAAGCTGATAAGGACATTAGGTAGAGCTACAAAATCAGACTCCGAATCGGATTCGAGCCGAGCCGAGTTAATTTATTGTCTGTATGGGGCTGTGGGGACAATGGGTGTGTATTACGTAGTTCGGTCAGTGAGAGTTCATTAACTTTCATCGCTGGGACGCTTGGTGCGATCATCTCAGAATGGCTCCCATTGGGAAATGAAAATTGATTAACACGCGCATTTAACAGGGAAATACTTTTAGCCATTGCGGTCATTCGGCTACCGCATTTCTCAATATTTTATGGCCAACATGGGCTCGCTTTGTGCAGACAACAAAATGCAGATACACAGTGTATCTGCTGGGATTTAAAATTATTAATTTTCCATAAATCATATCGAGTTCATCTGTTGCCTGTTCATTCGGGAAATTTTCTCAAAATCTGTTTCATTTTCCATTCGCTGGCCCAGCCAACGCAGCGACAAATCAAATTTAATTGTTTATAAATAAAACGTTTTTCTCAATGATGCTCGGATGCTCTGATTCTCAGGCAGAAGACCTGCGAAATTAGTTGCGTATTAGGAAAACATAAATTAGGCGACTCGGCGGTATAAATTAAATTTATAACTTTTGATAAAAGCCTCTGGTGGCTGTGAGAGATGTGGGTCTTGGGAAATTAAAGAAACGTGTCGTCCAAAAATTAGAATTATGATTTTTACTAAGCAGCTGCTAAGGTCAGTTTGCTGGATTTCTAGTAACTATAAAAATAATAAGTTTCTAGAAATAGTATACTACAGTTTTAATAAAATCTGCCTTCTTAGAACCAGTTTTTCCCCTTATTTTATAACAATTTCTTCGCACAATCAGACCGCCAAGTAAAATGTCAAGTGCTCTGCCCTGTTCTTACTTTCCAATTCCCTTTCTCCCATCATCGGAGGAACAGAGCATTTCTCATTAAATGTATCAAGTAACAACCGCACAATAAACGTCATGAGTGAAAAAACCCACGGGACTCGCTGGAGAAAATGTGATGAGGGGGAAACCGTCCAAGGAATTTCCATGTGAGAACCAGAGCCACATAATTTATGGCCCTCACGGTGAAAGTTGATATAAATCTCAGGAGTAACTTAAAAATGGAAAAGAAACTGAAACTGAACAAGAGGAGCGACCAAGAAGTTTAAATTGTGGCCCTGAGTGGCCGACATGTGGAAAGTGCAGGTGGAAATCCAGGAGGGGATATCCTTCAGGAAACAGGAACTCCCAATGATGATGATGATGTGTTTGGGGGAAAAAAATAAAGACACTTCTATTGGAAGATCATAAATTATTTTGACAAGCAATTATTAAAAAACGAAAATGGTTTGAAAATAAAATAAATTCCCAGGAACATAAATCATAGTGATTTTAAAAATTTATTTTAAAATTCTCAGGCAATTATTATGTATTTAAAGCTTTGGCGGAGTAACTTTTTTAATTTGTTTGCCTTAATTGCGAATAATTTTGAAACTTTTAACAGCAGTAATGCCCCATCACCCCACCCTTGACCTTACACTGTCCACGCAAATGTATAAAAATACATTTAAAAGTGAGTAGAGTTTCAAAAAAAAAAAAAAGGACGAGAAAGGGTTGTGCGAGGGGCGTTAAATAAATTGCTATTAATTTTTCTCTGGCTCGGTTCGTCAAGCGGCGCCGCAAAGACGACGACGATGACGACGATGTGGATGGCAGGGCAGGGCAGGCAGGCAGGACCCGCAGGACTACACCTAAAGTGCATATAATTTTTCAATTTGAATTGTCTGCCCTGCTCCATTTTGTGGCGGCCAAAAGGTGGCAGAAAACAACAGCAACAAAAACAAAAGGCCAGCCGGGCAACCCACCAAATGAGTTGTGGCCAAAAAGTTGCACCATTCGGATCGGTGGCATGTCTGGATGGATGTGTGTGTGTGTGTGTGTGTACTTGTGCAGTTAAGCAAATATTTAATTGCTGCACTTTTTCTGCTGAAAGTTTGCCAGGACCTCCCCTTTGTGTTGGCTTTTTTCGAGCCATAATTTATGTGCTGCCATTTGCTTCGTCCGCCTGATCCCCCCTTTTTGACTCCTACCCCCGGTTAATGATGTTGACCTTAACAACAAATGTTAAATGTTGCATCAACAATGTTGGCTTCCCCATACGGATTGATATCCTTTGGCCCCGCCAGCCAGTCCGATTTTAATGCTTTTTCAATAAATGTGGCAAAAAAAAAAAGAAGCATATTGTTGCCTACTTTTGTGAGTCGAAAGCGTGATTTCCATAATGAGCAATTTGTTTCACTGTCGGTTGGCAGTCAGCTATTCACGTCGGTCTTATTGTTATTTCGGGCACTGTTTTTGTTTGCCGCATAATTAATTGTTTTCACACATAATAATTTAATACGGCGAACACGTGTAAAGCCATTGGCCAACAATATTAAATAAATGCAATGTGCCACATCAATTATAATTGGTTTGTTCGCTCTGGGTGAGTCTGGGTTGCGATTCGCATAGTAGTTGGCCATGTGTCAATGTGGTTGTTGCCACTTTTGCCATTTTGGCCTTTTTCGCATGTGTTTAAACGCCATTAAAATAGCCGTAAATTATTCATATGCACCCACAAACACTATAACCATGACAGGGCTTCCAAAAGGTAGAGTTGAAACTCTCAACTCATAAACCTGCACTTCATTCCATACGAGTTGGCCAACTTTATTAGCTTTCTGGCCAAGCTTAGGTAAATATTAATAACATGCAGACCGGAAAAAAAGTGGAGAGATATAAGAAAAGTAGAGCACAGTGGTTGGAACTGTGTGTGGAATATTTTGAAATGTAATTTCTTTTCCATACTAGCTTTTATTTAAGCTTATTTCAATATATCCCACTGTGTGGCAAACTTTTTCATTTCACTTGCTTCATAAAGGGAAAGGTGAATGATGCCACAGAACCTAAAAAAAAATGGAGCAGCATCCACAAAAAAACAAGAACCAACTAGTCATATGAATTTATGACCAGCCTTAGGGAGGGGAAGAAGTTTTTTCCTCTTTTTTGGGGGGAAAGAGTGCTTAGCTGTATTGGGGGAATGCAACAAAATGATAATTTATGTGGCTTTAATAGCCGCTGGGTAGCCCCAAGGTGAACCAGAACCTCAGTTCCTTACCCCAGGTTTTTTCTTTTATTTTTTTTTTCTGGCCTTATCACACATGACGTCTGAAGGCAGGCCAGAATTTTCTTTTTTTTTTTTTACAGCCTACCTCGTATATGAAACCCAAGATGGAAGGACGAGAAAAACAAGTGGGCGGAGGAGGAGGAGGAGGCGTGTGGGGTAGGTGTTATCAGGTCGGCTTGCCTGTAGCAACATTTATTTTAATGCCTTATCACAATGGCAGGCCAGACTGTGGCTGGGCCTTAGAAACACAAAAAACAAAAAAACAAAAAACAACAACTGCACAATTGGGAGTTATGAGCGTGTGACTGACAGTATCCCTTATATACAAGTGTATATGTATTTTTTTTTTATTCCCCCCTTCTGATAACACCCCCAATTGTTTTTCTCCGTCGCGTCATTTGGGAATTTATATGTTTTTACTATTTCTCCTTAGTTTGGTAACGCCTACGTTTTGTTTTTATGCCTCACTGCTGGCTCCTTATCATAGTTTAGTGTTCTTGTTGTTTTGTTTGATAAAAAAAAATATATATATAAAAAAAATAGAAATGCAGGCGATAATAGCTCCCGTTGCTTAAATGTTTCTATAACTTGTATTTTGATTTCTACCCGAGTATATATTTTGTTCAGCATTTGTCAACAGGAAATATGCATAAGGTTTTTTACTCGAATCTCGAGACTTGGATCTGAGTTTATGGAATTGGATTCTGTACTTGGCACCGCGGCGCACTCCCGTTATCATTTACTCATTTCCCGTTAACCACGAACAAAGCCCACGCATTGTATGTTATGTGTCCGTGTGTCCGCCTGTCCGCATGTCCGCGTGTGTGTTCAAAGATCAAGTGGAGAACCTCTGGCCCGGCCATTTTACGTTTTTTTCCCCATTTTTTTTTCCTTCCTCCCAAGCCACAGATTATAAGTATGTACACGCACTATAACACGTAAGTCATTCCAAGAAAAATAAAGAATATTATTCAAACCTAATCAGTTTTCTGGAAAAAGAAACAGCATTCCAGGGATTTAGTCACCGTGTTTTCGAAACAAGCTTATCAACATTTCGGTATAAAACTGGGGTAACAAACCGCACAAGTGATAGCCAAAATAATTTAATTGTTGATTCATATTTTGGAAAAATACTTTTTTTTTTTATCAGAAATTTTACTTTTGGTCGGGTACAGAATCGAAAGAAATTCTGAAATCTTGACTCACGTTTGGGGTTATAAGATTGATTTAAGAGTCAAGGACTTAGTTTTGATTTCAAATTCTATTTCGTAAAGAAGTCCCTTTTATTGAAGCTTACCTGTGAGACATTCTGGGTGGATGGCTGTCCGCAGGGCGAGTGGAGGAGTTCGTGCTGCTCCAGCTGCTCCCTGGAGGCAAAGGCGGCGGTGCACTGCATACAGGGATATGCCCCGCTGAGGTCTCCGGTGGTGGAGCCGGGACTGGAGGTGGATCGTGGTGCACTCAGATCCAGATCGTAGGCGGAGTTGCTGCCCACGCTGCTGTTGCTACCTGGTAGCTGGGGCGGCAACAGGGGCGGCTGGTGTTGCTGTTGCTGCTGCTGCTGTTGGTGGTATTGCAGTTGCTGTTGCGACTGCTGCTGCTGCTGGTGCTGGTGCTGGTGGCTCGGCGAACTGGAGCTGGCGGAGCGGGCGGATTGCATTGCCAGGGCGGCGGCGGCCATGAACTGGGCTTGCAGGTGGGCGGGCGTGGCATGGGAGAGGTGGGCGAAGATATCGCTGGGTGGACCTGCTCCCACCCCGCCCATTCCTACACTGGAAATGGGGGAGCACATTGGCGACAGCTTGTTGGTGTTGTTGTGGTTCTTGGCCAGATCACTGTTGTTGTTGTTATTGCTGGAGTTGGCAATACTGGTGTTGCCGTTGGCATTTGTATTACCAATACTGGTGGTTGGCGACTTCAAGTATCGCCGACTTCCGCTGCTCAAGTTGCTCTGCTCATCTTCCGGTTCGCTTTCCGGTTGCGCTGCTCCCAAATTCAACTTGTCGTGGGGATGCTCGCTGGCAATATGTTCACTCAGAGACTAAAAATAATAAATAAATTATAAAAAACAAATAGTTATGATCATTATACTAACTATTATAGTATCTAAGTTATACCTCAAAGTATAAATTACTTCTTTAGAAATTGATTTTTCAATCTCTGTTTTCTATGTTTTATTTTTTATTTTTTAACCCAAAATCAAATGTTTGAATACTATTTCGTGGAAACTCACCTGAAAGTCTGTGAATCGCTTGTGGCACTGGGTGCACTTGACCAGAAAATCATCGGCTGCGGCACCTGGTTGCACGTGCTGGCCATCCTGGGGTCCGGGCTTGCTGTGGTGCGGCGACTGGTTGTGGCTGTGGTGGTGCAGACTGGAGGCCAGCGAGGGAACTGTGGTGGGGCAGACGGGGTAAAAAAAACAAATTAACTGCCAGATCGTTTAAGAACCATAAAAAAGAGCTAAGGAGCTTGGAAAACATAATGAGTGTTGTGGGGGGAGTGGTGGCAGTTGAGGTGGTTCCAGCCAAGGGCTCCAGTGGATCGACTTAATTTCGTGGCAAATCAACTTTGCAGGCCTTCACGGAAGACTGGAATCCAGAGAGCCGATGATCTCATGGTTCTTCTGGATCCAGAAGCGAAAACAGAAACAAAAGGGAGAAGAATACATAAAATGAAGAAAGAACACACGCACACTTGGGGAAACTTAAAAATCATTGTATTATTTAATGTGTAGATTCTTTAAGTTTTGTTTTTTGCAGTGTACTCTTGAAATACGCAAGAAGAGTTGACTTAATCAGTTGAAAAAAGCGTTCAACCATGGCAGAAAAGAAATAAAATCCAAAAAAAAAAAAAAAGATGGAAAAGAACTCTGAAGAAAGAGGAACAGAATAAGATTGCTTTGTTCAGTCGAGGGTCACTCGATTGCCCTCTCTTTCCACCCCTATCTTTATCTCTTTCCTGGCAACTTTGTATCTGTATCTGAGAAGGTAGAAGAACGAACCGCTGCAGATACTTCACTTCAAAATGGAGTTTCATTTTCTCTTCGCTGTGCCGTCGTTTGTTTGTTTTTTCGTTTGCCCACAATAAGAGTCTTTGTTCTGTTGCCATTTGATCGCTACCTTAATTTAAGCCAATTAACTGACGGCAGACGAATATGAAACAACAACAACAAAAACAACATGAGCAATAGCAGGAGCGGGAAAAAAGAATATGAGATACAGATACAAATACTCTGACATATACGGGCAGTGGAATGAATGGACCCTGTTCCCGTCGACTACCTTTCTGCCAGAAGTATCTGTGTCTGAGGGCTGGCCTGGGCAATCAAGCGCAATCTACGAAAGTTCATTGCACGTTTTCACTTTCAATAGTTGCAATCTTAATTGATTCTGATGCCCCGGCCATGCGGGCTTTCGATCAAAAAGAAATTAAAGCCAGTGATAGTGGCAGAATCGACTCGTACATGGAATTAATTTATGCCACCACCCACCTATTGGTCGCCCACTTAAGAAGCCATTAAAACCCATTATAGGACAACAGCTGACAGCCCTAGATATATGGTGCACCATGTCCAGATCCCCGATCCCAGGCACTGCTTTCTTTCCAAGTTCATAATTTCAGAACCAAGAATTTATTTCATTCGGCCTGCCTAATGACATTTTTATTAAAAGTTGTAAAACGGCAACACTTTTTTTATGGCCCAACATTTTGTTTCATCAACATAATGCTTCAAGGGGCCGGCCAGCTGGAAGGGGCAGCTGGCAACATGGTTGGGGAAAAAACGTGAAACTCAACAAGTGTGTCACCAGCTCATTTAGCTCAATCAATTTTTCATAACCGATGCGATGCGATGCGATGCGATGCCAGTGAGGAATTATTAACGCAATCGCCCCGAGACAATTCCGTATTTACACTTTTATATTTTGGTCGTGGTGGGCTGTCGGTAACCGTATTGAAATATTGAAAGTGTCCCGCAAATTAATTTCAATTTATGCCTCAGCCGAAACGAAACGAAATGAAAAGGAATGTATCTTGTATTTGTTTCTACGGAATTTGAGCGTATTTTTTTGTGAACTTTTTCTTAGTCAGTTGGTTTCCACTTTCAGATGGACCCCTCCTTTTTGGCTTTCAACTATTTTGCGCTTAACGCCGACCAATTGAAGTTGATTGATCGTGTTTTTGAAAGAAAGAAAGGTATTTTTTATTCAAAAGATAGGTATACCGAGATAGATCTAATGATCTTCTACTTCTATCTTACTTATTCCAATAAATAAATTATAATTTTATTTAATTAACTTTGGTGAAGATATCAAAATGGAAATTAAAACAAAAGAATAGCCTGCTTTGACAGTTGCCAAAAATTTGATCGCTGGGCATTTTTTGGGGGGTTTCTTGGGGCGAGGGTGGACGTTTTCGAGAAATTTATGGCCCGCCACACGTTTGCCAAAAGCAAAAACAAAATCAAAAGCCGGCAATCAAAAAATCTCGGCGAGCTTTTATCAGCAGTGGGTTAAATTGCAGCAGCTGCCGGGGGAAATCTTCTGGAACGGTGTCAAGTGTTTGTTGTAGCTTTTCTATCTATCTATCTATCTTTTGGTGTTTTTGTTATTATTTCACCTGTGCGGTGGAAAACACGCGCACACAGAATCTGTAGAATCGGGAGGGGACGGAAATGGGCCAGAGGCTTGGGGGCATAAATATTATAAATAATACGTAGATGGGCAGGCGGCGTAAATCAATGGAAAAATATCAGAGGCTGAAAGATACATTTGTATCTGTGGCAAGGCAAACATAGATACAGATAGAACGTATCTGGCACCCACTAATTTTATGTGCTTTTTTTATTGCCAACTTTTATTAGCCAGACATATTTCGACTAAGCCCGGCTAATGCAAATTTATTTATTTCTCTTCTGCCTAGTTTTCTTTATTTTTCGTTGTGTGTTTTGAAAATTATTTTCAACATTTAATTTATGGCCATCAGAGTCTTCCACCTGATTTCTCTCAGTCTTGGCCGCTGTCAGATGGCCAAAGTGTTTTTTAATATTTCACTGACAGCCGATTGTCAAAACGTGCGAGGAAATGTGGGGAAGTCCACACCCCGATCAGGTGAGACAAATTCTTTTCCCTCAATTTTTAGCAAAAAATTTTTAGTGTTTTGAAGTGTTTGGGTTTTTGCTGACGCAGTTACGGACAAATGGACATGGACAGGTGGCGCCTGGGACGGCACTCGATGATATTCAATGCAAATAAACATAAATTTTAGCACTTAATTATAAACAGACTTGGTGCAGTGCTCATTTGCAGTCAATGGACGTGGTTAGCATATTTATGAAATAAATTCCCATCGAATGGGCTGCAAATGAGCGAGTGCAGGGGCACTTAGTACCGAGCTAGCTAATTGCCAATGAAAAACGACACTATCAGACAGTGACAATTAATTTATATATTTTTTTTCCGCTCCCCTAAAAATGTGGTCTGGGTCTAGCTGATTGTATTACAAACTAGATAGTACTCTAGGCTTTTTTTCCGGTGCATGTCCGGTGTAAATGAAAACCTGTGAGAAGGCCCCATGCTATTGTTTTCGGTTCGTTCAGGTTTCAGACGTGCGAAAGTTTATTGGGAAGAGCCCTCTCCGAATTCCTCGGGCCATCTCAAGTGGCAATCGAAGATACAAAAGAGCAGCATATGAACAGCATATGGAGGCTTGATCCTGATACAGATAATCCCTCTAAATTTAGAAGGGCTCTGGTTGTACTCTTTCGGGGACCCTAGGTAGTTACCCAAAGGCCAGGCCACCTTTGGCCCTGGTCTACTCTATCCCCGCCGCTCCGAAATGGAAATGGGCACAAAGGTGCCCATGTTGCCCCTCAAGTGGCAATGCAAAGGTGCAGATTCGGAGCCAGACGATGAACACTAAATATAGAATTCTTCACTACGGGCAGGGAGAATATTCTTCTTTGCCCTTTTGCGTTTATTTGTTTGTTCAGCAAGCTGATGCTGCGTGCTGCATACTGCATGCTGCATGTTGCACGTTGCACGTTGCTAGTTGCCTTTGCGCTGGCTGCCACGTTTATTTTATTTGTAGCATTTTGCTTTGCTGAGTGTGAAATTTTAATAGCCAAGCGAGCCGTGTCCGTGTTCGTGTCCCTGTCCTTTTTTTTCTGGCATGAGTCAGGGCATGGAGAGGAGGAACATATGTGTCCGTGGGTGCACTATATCTGCGATTTACCTTGAAAAAATATGCAGAAATGCGTGTGATGTCGGAGATGTGGGCGTTCGTCGGCTTGAAATTGGAGTTGCAGTAGAAAGCAATTAGAGAAATATGCTAAAAGTGGGTGGGAGGCAATCCATAGAGGTGTTCAAAGCGAAGATGTACATGCCAGAGATGCAAGAACACGCCACAGATACTATTTCAAAAACTAACAAAATGTATACGTATTTCCAGGAATCGTAAAACAACTCCTCCAACTACCAGTGGACAGCTTCGATTTTATTTTAAAAATAAGTCAATAAATAATACGACACTTTTCCTCTTCGCGTATTTTTACGATCCACTTCTGGGAACAGGCACCCAGCTATATTGGCCAACTTTTTCAGACTCAAAAGTAACTAAAATGTTTATAACATAACTCCATAAAAAACATCAAATACATGATGCTATTTTTAATTTTAATTTATGCAGAAAACTCTTTATTAAACCAAAATATTGCCAAAGTTGAACTTAACTTGGCTAATTGATATTCACTTCTGCTGGGTGCACTGCAGTATAGTATATATTTTTCACCCAATCGGTGTGGCAACAAAAAAAGGGCCTCAAATGCAATTGAAACTTTTTCTGCGAGTCCCGGCAGCCACAATAGAGCTGTTGACTATTTTTGTTTATTTAAAACTTTTAACAATTATTGTGCAATTGTGCGAAATTTATTGCAATTGAACGCCAATCAGAAGGGAAATGGCAGTGGTTCTGCTGCTCCTTTTAGTCAGTTTTTCTCAATGCCAGCTACCAAAATCGTTTACATGTTAAATTGTGCCTGCTGAGGGATGCTGGCCCCACCGCCTTTAAGCCTCCTTTTTGGCAGTGCAATTTTGTGCCTGCCCTTTGGCAACACCTTTTTTTCATACGGGGTTTTATGTGGAACCCAAAGTTGGGGAATTGGGGGGGTGTGCCTGAGTGCACCCTTTTGTTTGCGCCGATTTTTTGACGGCTCGGCACTCGGCACAAATAGCAGCATGAGTATTGTTGTCTCGTCCTGTGGCGGGCATTAAATAAATAAGAAAAAATATTCACAAAAATGCAGAAAGCACAAGGCGGTTGAAAAGGTTGGGGCTAGCGGAAGTGTGAGAGCTGGTCCGGGCACATTCCGTGCAATTTTCACTTTACAACTGTTTCAAAGTTATCTTTGTTTCAATTGTGGTGTGTGTACACAGCGACAGCAAAGGGAGCAGCAAAAAATATTGGCAAACAATTTACTTTTGAGCAAACGCGAAATAAAAGTAAAATGCGGCAAATAATTTGCCCAAAGCTGCGGCAGGTTGAACATCGAGAGGAACGAGTAATAATAAAAAAAAAGGGACTTGCAGGATATCAAAGAGGATTTTTCCCTCATTGATTTATTGTCTTTTTTTTCTGTTAGCCCAGCCTTGCCTCGCCTCTCCTCGATTGCAATTTAAAGCTGGAGCAAGAAATGTGTTTATTTTTGGGATAAAGTAAAAGTATCTGCTACTCCACTCGAGATAGGCATCGGTCAAATTAATCATCTTGGCCAGATAGGCTGGATAGTTTGGGGCCAAGTTTGTTTAATTTCGATTACCAGCCGACGAAGACGGGACACGGTGTCCTGTCAACGGTGGAGGCTGCTGCAGGACGTGTAACAGGCTGGGCAGCAGTTATAAATGGCAGCACCGACAGCACCAGCATATAAAACTGACATCCACTGACAGGAAGCAAAATGATTAATTAGCTGGATGTTACGGGGCAAGAGGCGTTCTAGGATCTCCGAAGACCAAGGAGCAAGTCAGATCCAAGATCCGACTGCCAGATAAATGTTTAATTTCGGGCCAACGGGCCAAAAAGTTGATCTAAATAGCATTGATGGGTGGAAATTAGCGCTGATTTAGTGGCCACGAGTCGGAACAGATACAGTTTAAATATAAGCAAGTATATGGCTGCCAAAGGGGGCGTTACCGTGTGTCTAGGTGATAACGGGGGACAGGTTTTCTCTTTACGCCATGGCAAAATGTTTGATTTATGGCATTTTGGAGCCATTTCGAAATGCGACACAACACACGCCGGGCAGCGGAAAATTAGTACAAGATGCGCACCGATATTTTCCAAAAAAGCTCCCAAGAACAGAACAGAATTTCGTATGTAGCCGGCGATTAATATCCATCGCAGTCGCAGCTGCCCAGCGCCATCAAAGTTGGCCAGGCCAGACCAGGGAAACAAACAACCGAGAGCTAAGAAGCTATGAAGAACCGGAAAATATATAGATACATTTGTATCTGCAAGTATGTGGGCCAACCTGTGCGCCGCCCCGACTGATCGATTAGCCAAACTATCTGTTCCTCAAACGCTTGTTCGCATGTTCGAGGGCTTTTAGTTCCACCCACAGAAGAGCGGAGCTGCTTAAATAGCCATAAATTATAATTTATAGCTGCGGTGTTGCCTCTATCTGCTCTTCTCTTCTGTAACATGTGCAATTAATCCGTCTCCTTAGCTGGCTTATGGCATATGGCTTATCAATTGTCATGCAGCCCAGAATCGTGGGCGTTGACAGTCGCCCCGAAGTTGCGCCATCCATTTTACCTAATTTCTCAACTCATCGTTTTCAATTAATTTCTAAAAGCTACTTCACACCTTCGTTTCGTTTATGCTGATGAGCTCGGGCCACTGACAGGTTTATGCTTTGTTTACACACGTCGATAAGTATCTTTTGAGGAAGCGAGATGCCCACAATATGGCCATAAACAGGTTCCTCAATGGAGGTTTCTGTGGCCATGAATGGGCCACAGCACTCGACGTCTACCTGTTCTACCCGCGCATGCGGTTTCCTCAGCCCGGGGTAGCAGCTACCTGTGTTTTCGATGGGTGGAGATTGCCAAGGCAGCGGTTCGGGTCGGTTCACTTCGGCGGTGCCAACAAATCAAATTGAAATGTGGCTGCAATTGGCTGAACGCCGAACGAAAAAAGTGTAGAGAGGGACATGCCTATAGCCTGGGATACAATCTTACTAAAAAATGGTACGACTAACTTGATTTAAATAATAAATAAACTAAGTTCCAAAGTGATCTGATTTTTTTTTCGGTGCAGGCTCTCTCTCCTTTTCGAGGTAATTCGAAACCTGCTACGATCCTTACTCGTTTTTTATGTTTTTGTTTTTTCTACAGTTTCTCTTTTTTTTTTGAGTTACCCTGAGGTGAAGACCACACATTGGGTTTCTTGCAAGATGGCGGAATTTCTCGGAAACTGCTAAGCTTGCAGGTTTTTTTAAGTTCGAGACTTAAAAGCCTTTGGCGCGAAAATCACAGTCACAGATACAGATACAGATACAGATACAGAGATCCATCGCACACTCGAAGCCGCCTTCAATTGCATCTCAGACTGATAATGAATTCGATCTTGTTTTGTGTGAGATACTCTGGGATTGGGCGATGATTCATCCAGAGTTCTATTGTCGACTGTTGGGGAATCACTTACACTGCATGGTGAAGGCTGTGGATGGCATGCTCTGCTGAATGATGGTATCCTCTTGGCCGAAACGTGAAGACGACGGCGCCAAACAGGACAACATTTGGAATGCTTATTGTGTTCTAACACTTGGCTTTATCTTTTTGAATTTGAATTTCTTTTTTTTGAATAGATTGTTTTAGACTGGTTTTGGGTTCTTTTCGATTTTATTCCGTTGATGTTTTTGGTGAGAAGCACACACGTGTGTCGGCCATTTGTGGACCTTGGGGTTTATTCTGCGATTATTTGAAACATTTGAAGCACTTTTATCTTGTGGTTTTTTTGGGGCAATGGTGCGCGGATCGCGTTTGTTTTTATTTTATATTTCTCGAGTGGCTGGCTGTTCTCAAATATACATATCTATTTATCTGGGCGTTCTATGCGTGATTTTACTGTTACTCAGAGGTTTTCTCTGTGGGATAGCGACGCGTGTGCTGCCGTCGCGACGTCTACAATGCAACTGAATTCTAAGTTCTGACTTGGCCAGCATCTGAGTTAGCTGCCACTGCCACTGCCGCTGCCGCTGTCGTCTCCGCCGCCGCCGCCGCCGCCGCTACGGTCCTCGTATCCGTATCCGTCGGATTCGCTGCGAGACAAACTGAGAGATGCTAGCGAGAGCGAGCGGTCTATGTGAGGGTGTGCGTAAGCCACCACCAGCATAATATAACGGTGTAACGGTTCACCGTTTGCCTGTCCACGATTCAGATACATTTACGGGTGTACGGGAGGGTTTATATGTGCCTGCGACTGTGTGTGCGAGTATCTGTGTGTGTGTGTGTGGCGAGGTGATACCACAGTGGGGTGGTACTGGTGGTGCTCGCTCTCCAATTGGAGAGCATATTCTTTAAGAGCACTCTTTTAACATAACATGTCTCTGCTATTCCAATATCGTAAATGTTAAGTCCTATCCGCCATAGAACCCCTCAAACGAAACGTAAAAATAAAACGTAAGCCGACGTAAGGGTGTTGGCATATTATTAAATACTTTGTTTATTAAATTTATTATTTTCTTCAACATATGGTTGATCTGGGGATTGGCCTATGTTTGTATTTTAATGAAACATATTAAATGGATCATAATTAAGCTTTTCTTAATTACACTTTTGTTTGTAAAATAGCAAAAATATGTTCAAATATTACGTAATTATATTCTTTTTATCTGAAACACACATATGTACCTCCTTTAAAAAAAACCCTCTTGTATAAACTTTCCATCACATTAAGAACCTTCTTATCGTTAGTTTCAGAGAATTTCTTAGAAGACAGGGAACTTTTTATTTCAAGGGAATTCTTTACCCTTTCCGTCTTCATATAATCGTGTTAACGGACACACTTATTTGCACTTGCGATTGCAGAATTTTCTCCTATCTTCGCATTTGGGGATTTCCAAGTAAGAAATACCGAAATTATGCCAAGATTGCCCCACACATTAATGACATCCAGTTCCCAAGAATGTCCATCAATGGACACGCCTGCAAATGACAGAAGAATTTAAATCGCTGAAGATCTGAAGAATTTCTAACGAAACAAAAAAGAGTGGGAAAAGATTCATTCTTCAGCTCCATCAACAAGTTGTAGGATCTCTTGAGATTTGTTTTTGTAGACTGTTAACAAACAAAGAAGTTGTACATCCATTTGGCGAATCAGAAAGATACTCTTTAGATACAAAGGAGTTTTCTAATATCTTGAGATACTGTTGGTAAAAATAAGGTAAAAGATAAAGTATCGTTGAGATATTATTGGTTGTGTTGTTTTTAGGAACCGATTGGAACCCCCTAAAAATTAGTAAAACAAAAAACAAACTCTGCATCATAATAAACAATTTGTACATTAATTTTTAATGAGGTTAACACATGTTCCCCCCTCTCTTAGTCACACACACACACCCACGCCCACGTGTGTAAGTGTAAAATAGGTGGAGCTTCATAATTTTCTCACTTGACGTGGCGGCCAGCGTTCCATGGCCTTTTGTGCGAGCGAGCGAGCGAGAGCCGCTCATTGCTCACCTAACTGTATCTGTATCTGTGTTTGTACATGTGGTGGGGGATTGTATCTTTGCATCTGTGAGTTCGGTGTGGGTGCTTAATGAGAAACGAGGTGCGGTCTTTTCGGGAAAGGTGCGCACATTGGTCGCTCTGTGGCACCTGTTGCATACACTCGATTGGTGGAACTTTGCATTGACGAGCGCGATGGGAATATGTGGGTGGAGGTGTTAAGAAATACAAGGCATTTTCTTGGGCATTTTCTTTCTTCTAAATACTATTAAAATATATGATTTTTGGCTTGCTTTTTGTAGAAAATAATCCTCTTATCTAAGAGCATATAATTGATCTTCCTTGAGTTCTATATTATCCTGGCACTTCCTGTTCCCTGAAGAATACCCTTATAAAGCAAATAATTAAGACACACGCGAATATAAACATATTGAAGTACAATTGTGGGTAGAAGTACCTTCAATTACCATGTCCCGCATTCACTTCAAGGATTTCTTCCCAGGCTCCGGCAACACCCACTGCCGGAAAGTTCTTCATTTAAATTGGGCCTGTCGATCATATTCGATTTCGGTTTTCACTTGGATTTTTCCCTGGCTTCTGGATATTGTGGATTCTGCTGCTGGTACCCACATAAAATGGAATTAACTAAGTACTTTGGTGGTTCCGCACTGACGTCATTGACTGGGGAATCAATTTATTTTACTTTACAATTACGAATGGCCCCGAAGTGAGAAAAGGACTCTGCGTAATGGTGGGAAAGGCAGGCACTCCTGGCGACGGGGGAAGGATTGAGTCTTAGATCAAAAAGAGGGTCTCCAGATGGGTCAGGCTATTTTTCACACCCCTTTGTAGGGGTTAACTCAGCCCTATTGTATTGAATGGCATGCATGTTTCTCGTTTTTCCACAATTTTTAATTAGCAGTAAACTTTGCGCGGCCCCAGAAAAGAGAAGAGAAACGAACCCGAAACCAATTCGATTCCGAAACCGAACCGAAAGTAATGACAGCATAAATACTTTTCATTGTGGGTAGGGGTGGCGACGGTTCCAGGGACGAGAGCTGTACGAGTGGCCGCGGTGCAGAGTGATGCACATTTTGGGGTCGCACCACAACATTGGACTCGGAATCGAAATCTCAAGTGTTCTCTGTTCTGCGGCCGCCTTTGCCTCATTTCGTTTAACACTTTATGTGACATTTAAGTGCGGGGGAATGTCAAATTTCTTCCCCGAGTCTCCAAATACTTGTACCGCGGTCTAAGCCGCTCCACCTCCACCTCCGCCCAGGAAAGGGGGGACATTTGGGTCGAAAGAGCCCAGTCAAGTGTCTGGCATTGTGTGGGAAGATTTTCCCCCAAAAACTAATGCATTTTCCGAAAGGCGTAAAGTGCAATTCTGCGTTAATTTTATGAAATAGAAACATAACTAATAGTATATCATTTAGGAGAATAACAGAAATGGCCAACAAGTCAAAACACTTCTCGATAATCCTTTTCCCTTATCCTTAAAGTGTGCCAGCTATCCTTATCCTTATCCTTGACAACCCGAACATCATCATCATCCTCAATACTGTCAGACCGATCATCGTTATCTGTTTTCATAACTGTCGATTGTTGACTTTTGTGCCGATGCCCGCCCGGGCAACTGGAAACTGCATTTGAATGCCAGGCGTTTACAGCCTCAAATCTTAGAGCCTTTTTTCATTCACAAATCAGCTGGAAAAGGTCCTTCACAGTTACTCTGAGTGGGAAAGAGATGGGAAAGCGATTGGGAAATCGCTGGGCACGTGTGCGTTGTATGGCATTGATTTTGCGGTTCGGCTTTTGTTGGCTTAAGCAGCCTAACGGTTTACCTGAACAGCATTTTCCAGCAACAACACCATTAGGGGAGTGAGGGCTGAAAAGAGAGGAAAATCTGGCCCGCATATCAGGCTTTCAGGTCCTTACCGTTTGCCAGTGCACTTTCCCCCCCAAGAACCGAAATCTCTCTACTCCACTCCAATTTGGTAATTTAATATTTTATATGGACTCTGTTTATTTTACGCAAAAAATGTTTGCTCTGCATTCGAAGGAAATTAACGAAAATTGAAACAGATACGAGGGCACACGTCACAGTGTTCAGCTGAGTAAATACTTGAGTTTAGTACGAAAAGTTTGAGTGAAGGAGGTCCTTCGGATTGGTGTAACATTAGCTGCTAAAAGGTTAAACACTTTTAGCGGAAAACCACCTAAGGATGAGCCACCTCATCAAGTCTAAAAAATGTACAAAAAATTTAATGAAAGTGCTGCCTGAGATTGCAACAATATTGAAAGTATAAAAATAATAATAAATCCCATTTGGCCGCCGGCAGCCTGTTCAAGAAAAACAATAACAAACAGCCAGAGGATCAGGACACGCTCTCACTTCCTCCTTCGTCGTTCAGATACAGACTCACTCCGGGCCTCGGATTCAGATACAGATTCATATTCAGTGGCAGCCGACCAAGTTTACCTTGATGCGGCCGCATCAGCGGACAAAGTGAACAAACAAATAAGCAAATGAACGCTCGCCGAAAAAGCACAATAATAAAAACAGGGAAAAAAGAAATAACACACGGGGTGGAGGGGTGAAATGAGAGGTAAACGAGATTGCGGCACGCGTCTGGCGACCTACCACAGGACAAAGGAGCTATCCAGGACTCAGGACTCAGGCGAGTCGAGCAATCGAGCAGCAAAATCAAAGCAAGTCCAGGTTCAGCACAGTGGATGGAAGTCAATGAATTTTGAGGTTTATATGTATAAGTCCATTAAATATTTTTAAATAAAGTGTTATTATTGTAACTGTATTTTTAAAGTTTAATAAATGAGAGTTTTTAATTTATAATGTGGGACCAAAAAGTCGGAAAAGCAATAGTTCGACACCAAAGAAATTTCCATTGGAAATGAATGAAAACCTTGTGAGTTTTGACCTTTATCGTTTATTTAAATGTATTTTTCAATATTTCGAAAAAATGTTGATTTATAAAAACAGCATTTTTTAAGTTTTGTAAAGGGGAGTTTTCAATTTTAATAGGCACTGGAAGGTAATATGGTAATAGAATTCAACTCATCATCAACAATGTATTTATTTTATGAATATTTAAAAAATAAATCCCTATTAATTTATGATTTTCTAATAAAAAAAAACAGAAAATATGGTGGTTAAAATTTTAGCAATGGGCACTATTATTAAGAACCATCTTTGTTTAAACATTATAATTTTATTTTTTAATTTATTTATTTATCTTGTCCCACAGTGCCCCACAACAACCAGCTACTGGGCGAAAAAAAATCAAGTTTCAGTCACCTTTTTTTAGTGCAATTGGTGGTGGATTCTTTGGTTGGCAGTCAGACAGAAGACAAAAGTCAGTCACATGTGCACTGAAAAACACTGGGCGGATTGCCAGGGGGTGAGCTGAGCGAGGCGTAGCGGCGGGATGAGGGGCGGCTTCCACCTTTTTGGAAATCCTGATGCTGTTGTTGTTTCACCTCAATTGCAGCAGGAACTGGAATCGAGATCGCATTGTTGACATCATCGGTCTAAAGCGGAGGACAAAATCACAATTCTGTGGGGTAGTTTTCCCTCAGGATCAGCCCTTATTCTGGCCCAAAGCGAGCGACGGCTGCTGCTGTAGTTACAGAGAAGAAAACAGTTAAGATCTTTTATTTATTTAAAAATATGTTTAAAATATTACCAGAATTCTACAGAACTATACACTTAAGATATAGTTACTACCCAGCACTAGTTTCCCATTTCTAATATTTTAATAAATAAATCTTAAATTACTAAATATTATTTGTTGTGTATTTTGTTATTGCCGCTGAGCTACCTCACTAGGTTGTAAGTAATCACCGTCATCATCATCATCAGTATTATCGATGGGCAATACGAGAAGGGGGCTAGGGGTGGGGATGGGGTGCAGAAATCCTGGGCGGACGTCAAGGACAACTGGCGTCAACATGTGCGTCATCGCAACGGCAGCCGCCACGTTTACTCATTAGGTTGGCCAAAAAGCGATTTTCTATTTTTTGCCCGAAATTATTTTTGGCGAAATTGCGCAGGAGATTCGCCGTGGGTGCTTCTATCGTCCAATGGCGTGGGAAGTGGTTTTGTGCGAGTCCGTGAACTCATCCGGGGTAGCTTTTCTAATGGCACACCTTCGCCACATGAGGAGTGGTAGCATCGAAAGCATTATTTGTGCACCTTTATCGAGTCTTTGGGCCATGTGTGTGCGTGCTGAGATTTAATGATTAATACTGGACCAATTGCCACGATGTTCACTTAAGGGCTGGAACAATAAAAGCCAAAAATAAATACGGAAAGCTTGCCGATCTCGCAATACCCTGGGAATTCATTAAACTTAATATTATAGCAACCGTATTTTCTTAATTTTTAGATACAATAAATAAATCATAAATATACAAAAAGTAAAGGTCTCATTCCGAGAAATATATGTATATTTCAAGTCTTATATATTTTTTGTTTGAATTAATTTTCGAATCAAAGTTCGCCTCCATCCCTTGAGAATTTGATTGACGTAAAACCTCTTGAAGTGGGATTTATCGAAAACATGTTATTTTTAATTGGAATGGAATCACACATAGGTAATCTTGGCACACTAAAAATGAATTATCCCCTCGGGGCTTAAACTTATAATCTTTGATTCAGAACAGACGGAATGAATAATACTGCTCTCAAAAAATCGGATTCTTTTCTTAAACTATATGAGTGCTTTGATTTTTAATTATTATTTTCAAGGTACTTTATTTACAGCCACCATTCCAGTTGATCCTTTATTAAAGTCCTGCCAGGGTATAAAAGCAATAAAAATAATTTTCATATGCACTTCTGTCAGTCTGATATAAAAGGTAAATAAATATCCTGGACTTCTGGTTTTTGCCGGACGCTCTCTATCTCGATGTACTGTGTGTGTGTGTGTGTTTTTTTTTTTGGCCGGGGTTGTGGAGGGAAATGACTGGTTAGGGGGGTAAGGTAAGCCCCGGTAGCTGAGGCGACGCACGTTACCAGCGGATGCTGACCAAAGTGCCGGAAGTGCGGAAGTTGCCGCAGAGTATGCAATACTTTTCAATGCACTGACATTTAAGGGGGCTTTCAAGTGCAGTGTCTTACTAAAATTAAAAATAAAATGAATTATTATATAAAATTAACTGTAAAGAAAAAGGTGTTTAGGTTTTATAATTTTATTGCCATTAATATTAATTTCTTCATACTCATATTCATAAGAATAATCTCCTAGTAGGTCTAAGAAGCCTTTTTAAGAAGATCTAATAAAATTGTTCCCAGTGGAGAGCCCAGCAGGGAAAAGGTGGTCTGACTATAGGGAAGGGGGAGTGGCAGTGAACCTGGCCTGATGACTAGTTTGGCATTCAAGGATAGCCCCGCATTCGGACAGCTTTCCGTTTTTCGCCCGTATGTCAGCATTCTGCACAGCGCTAATCTGTCACGCTCGGTGGAACCCCGCACCTCTTACCCCGCCGCGTGCCGGGTGCCGGGTGCATCCCCTCTGGTTTTGTTCCACCTTTGGATTTACCTGAGACTGCCACCGCCTCACCCCCCGTCTGATCAGTCATCAACCCTCTTCATTTACGGTTTAGCATAATGAAAAGTTGCCAATGATGAGGGGCAGCCCTCGGAGGGAGGGTGGAATGGGCTGCGAATGCAATTTGGGGTTGCAAACCGATACGATATAGCATTATAGCGACACGGGGGTTTTAAGCACGACACCTTTGCAGGGGAGGAATCACCGAATCGCCGAACATCTGAAATGAGATTGAGGGGATATACAAATATATGTATGTATGGAGTATATAGGACGCATGCCCGTCGCATGCACCACGACCAGCATTAATCCTTCTGTTGCTGTCGCATTTTTCGCAATTGTTCAATTGTTCATTCAGGACCTCGGGCTCATTTGATCCTGAGGGTAGTCTCATATTCCCGTTCCTTTCATTACCAAACATTTGTTGCCATATCGCGATTTTGATGGATTCCCAGCGAGGCCTTTGCTCTGGATTATGAATTATGAGCTGGAAGTGGTTCGAGGTGGACGCGGAACACGAAAGTCAAGTGGGTTGGTGACGAAAATCAGTTGGTTTGTAACAGTCATTCCGATTTAATTTACCTTAATAAAATATTCATAAATTGCTATAACAATTAAAAGCTTCCAATTTTACTAAAAATCTGTTTCCAACCTAATAGATACAATCGTATCTCAAATAAGGTTTCGAATGCGTTCTACTACCCCCTCCCTTAAATCGCTCTTCCCCTTCAGTTTCAGGAGCAGATTCAATCCTTTGACTTTGTTTTTGTTCTGCTGGCTTCTCAAATGCTGCCTGACAGATGGCATGTCCTGCAGCCAACTCCCGTGGACGTGTATCCTTGGGTTGTGGCGATGGGGAAGTGGCTGAGGATATGGATACGCATTGACTGCATCCTTTTTGTAGTTTTTGCTCCTATTGTTGTTGCTGCTACGGGCACACGTTAGAGTTTTTTGCAGCTTTTTTGCGGCAGGAGACGAGTACCAGAGTATGGTGCACCTTTTTTTTTTATATGTACCTTGGGATGTATGTATAGAAAAGGAGGCGTGGCAACTGTCAGTTGAACGAGTGGGCGGCGAGCAGATTGGTTTCGTCTGCACTTTTTTAGGGCCGAATGTTCGTCGGTATGTCTGTGGTCGTGCTCAACATTTATGGCCAAGTTTTTTGTGCTCCTCTGGCCAGGAGAAAAAGTAGGAAATGGCTCATTGCACTTTGGCTACACCGAAAAGGCATTTAAAGCGCATTTCCGCCAGGAAGAGTCTTCCATTTTTTTTTGTTTTGAGGAAAAACTGCTACTTCAGTGAGTTTCCATAACTCAATTGGATTTTTTGTGGATTTCGTTTTTTTCAAGGATTTTCTTTTTTTTTCACCTTGGAAAAGGGGTTGGATAGGTAAACCGATTGTTCAAATCCCAATCTACAACCCTCGGCACTTGAAGCCACTAATGACACTCAACCTGGCAGCGCATGATAATGCAAAATTTGAGTAAGAAAGAACTCGTTTAATGGTGGTGGCTCATTGCAAACCGTCAAAAAATGCAAAATACAAAAAATAAAAAAAAAAACGCCACAAAAGGGAAAATTTAAATTAGATTAATTGATTGAAATGCGAAGAGTCCTGGCTGAGGGGTGGCGACGGGATATTGTCACAGTTGTTGCATAGTCCGCCCGTGTTTTCCGGCTTGTTTTTACGCCTCCGTTGGCTGTTCGCCGTAATGGTCTTAGACCCGGATCGCTGTAGCCGGAGGTGTAAATAATACGGATTTTGTTAAACCAAGCGAAAGTCATCATCTGCCCGTTTTTCAGTTCTTTTATTTACAGAATCAGCTCAATCAGAAGAGTTGTGTAATGTATTCCGAGAGTATATTGGATTAGGCCACCAGAGCGACTAATCTAATAAAAACTATTGCATTTCAAAACCAGACAAATGGAAATTTTAAACCTTAAATTAAATTTGTTTTAAGTACAGAAGTAGATGTTATATCTAGTAGCTATTTGATTGTAGAAGTAGTGATATTGTATTTTACATTTTGATGAATTTAAGTCCAACTTGTGATTGTTTCACTTTAATTCTTGACTTGCTCAGTTACAAATACTCGAATTGAAAATGTGATTTATGTTTTTGTTAATTTTTTCCTTTTAGCTCCAGCCTAATAAAGCCCTCAACGTCAATAACTCGCCACATGTTCTTGGTTTAAATTTTTTGTAATTTTTTTGTGGGAATTCTTTTTGTTCAATTTTTTAAACAGCAACTTTCTCTGACGGCTGTTCATAAAACTGACACTTCCAAATTAATAAAATAAAAGGAGAGCCGAAGCTCGGATGGGCTTAATGTTTTTTTGTCAAAGGAAACACGCGTGTGCGTGCCTGAAGCTGGGTCTGAGCTGAGTTCGGATGCGGAACGTATCTGTCGGATGCATTTTGGGGCGGCCTGTCCACGCGGTGACTCGGCAATGACACATGTGCAACCGTGGAGCGGTGAGTGCAACATTTTCCTCTTCAATTTGTTGTTTATTTTTTTGTCCTCTCCTTCGGCCGCTGCAAAAGTTATTAATTTTAATTGACTGTTGTGTAATGTGTTGCTGTCGCTCCTCCAACTGTGCCGCATTCCGCTCGACACTTCGACAGCACGCTGCAGCGGCCACTTCACATGCCCCCGCCGTCAAAGACAAAAAAAATACATATGTATAGAGCCGAAGAATAACAAAAGTCAATGTCCTGGCAAAGCTGCAGTTTAACCAGCTTTAATTAAACCCACGAGTACTGGAAGAAAAGCGTGTAAATATTTTAGATTTGTATTATATTTTTGTATCGTATTTAATGTACTTTTCAGTCAAGTTCTCTTGTAAGAGTTCTGATGGTAAAAATGATTAAATTACAATTAAGGCAAGGTACTTTTAACTATAGATATTTTAAGCTTATTTTAATTTAAATAAAAAAGCATATCATGATACAAATAATTAAATTAAACATAAGGTTATTCAAACCTTTTCAAATCGATTTATTATTTAATCATTAAAAACATACCTTAAGATGAAATAAGGAACTTTTGCAGGCTGTTATTTAGGGAAGTAAAATCCCAGAAGTTGTATTATATAGTCTTAAAATTTTTTAAATTCTAGCTATCTTAAATAATAAATTTAGCTACAACTCCATGCCACTCAACACTTTTTCTCAGTGCACAAGTGCGAAGATCCGCTTGACACTTCGGGTATGTCGTCATTTGTCGTCTAAAAATAGCACCAACGAACCGTTGGCAATTGCATTAATATTTTGTAACCGTTGTAATTAGCTAGTTAGTTGGCAGGAGGGGCTATGAAGCAAGGGGAGCGGTGTGTGCGCCGTAGAGCCGTAGAATTACATAGCCGTAGAGTGAAGACTGTCTTTCGGTGGCTAATTGAGGTATGCGACAACCACTTGTCACATTTCGCATATAATTTTAATTGTTTAACTCGAAGTAGGCGCCAGTCGATCGGGATGGATAGTGAATTTAATGCATTTGTTGGCGCCTAAACAAATTTTTGCACTTCCACAGATGAAATGCAGTTAATGAAAATGAAATTGCAGCTTACGACCGACATTATCAGCGGATCTTTGATGAAGACAAATGATCGCGGTTGCTGCATTTTGTGCATTTCGTCTAATTAACAAGAAATACCAGAAAGCCAGAAAACTTTGGACTTTGGACTCTCCCAACCGGGAAGGGGAAGTGCAAAATAGTGAGGGGACTGGGTCACAGACTGGCTGATCTGGATGATCGATGGGGCCTGGAGTTCAAAAGTGATATTTGAGATTGAGATAGCGAGACTTAAGATACGAAAAACTTTCCCACACTTTTTAGTCTTTAATGGAAATGGGAGATATTAAGGACTAACTTTGATTTAATTTGAATTTAATATTGTTCTTTTATTAAGAGTACAGTGAAATATTTGTATTGCCAGACCTTTAAGACCTTAAGGTATTCATGTGTTGGCCAAAATATGTGAAAATTCGTAACCCAAAGAAGAGGAAGGATAGAGGCGTTACCGACCATTCAATTTTTCAGTTGGAAGCGCCGGTGCGCCTTCTAAACGCCGCCTAAAATGGCACGAGAGGCCCAGAAAAAATATAAGAATTTAGGAGTTTGCACGGCGGGCGGGCTTGAACATAAACAAAGTGTGAAATTTGTACCTAAAATAAAAATGCGGCCAAAGGATGCGGACAGGACGAGAACAAATACACACACAAATACCAGCGCTCTGTCTGCATTTGATTTCCGTTTGCCTTGCGAGGTCAAAGTCGATGTTCAGATACAGCTTCGGTTTTGGTTTCTGTTTCAGCTCCATGCGGATTCACACCTAGCAGGAAAAATGCAGGCAGGGAGGGGTACGTGGCAAGGGAGGTAGATTTTTCACATGCCGTGGCAAACATTTGGCCAACACATGGCGAATGCCGGGAGTCTGGCTTCGACTGCGTATCCGAGAGATACTCAGATACATATAGCAGCGATACGGTTTGTGTGTACCTACGCCTTTTGGTCACTGCTGCTGCTCCTGATGCGGCTGCCACTTTCCCCTCCCCCGCCACGTAGTCCTTGCACTCCTCCGCAGCTATCCTTTGTATAAACAAATCAAATGTCCTGCGTGTTTGCTATTTTGTCTCGCGCCAAACGATGAGAAGAGAAACAAGAGTGCACTGTGGGAAATGGTTATTTAAAAGTGGGAATATCATTTAGATTAGAGATTTGTGAGGAGGAATAATAGTGTTTTAAGGATTGGGGCAAAATAAATACAAAGATTTTTATTTCAAAGGTATTTTTAGAGTGTAAAGACCGCGCAAAACAAGCGTTGAATCCGAATTGACCCGTCAAATGTCTTTGTCAACAAGCGTCAACAGCCCCGAACTGAACAGCAATGGAGCCAATGGAAGTCAACTCAAGCCAAGCCAAGCAAATTGCCTTTAAACTGCCAACTGCTGAAGGGATCCCCCTATATACAAATATATGCATGTTTTGGAGGCGGGGGAGCCTGCGAATGTGGCGAAAAGTTTTCTCAAATCAGCTGAAATTATGAACTTCCTTGCCATTGCCCGGGCGGAAGTTCATTTTAGTCCGCAATAAAAGTTTGCATCTCCTCGATGTGCGTTCGCCAGTGAATCTGGCGAACTCTAACTCCAACTCCAGACTCCGATTCGGAGTTCTATTCATGTTCATGTGCAAAAGTTTTGCGCTTATATAAGAGCATCAAATTTGCATCATTCACTTAAAACAAACACGCTCCGCACAAAGGATTCCGGGCCGGCAAACAAACAAACAAATATTAAATGCAAATAAATGCAAAGTAAAGAAAAACGAATCGGGATATCGAGTATTTATGGGGGTATACCTGAAGGGTATGGCAAAAGCTATATATCTGTGTAATCAAACCAAACTTTCCCGCACATATTAATAAAGTTGGCCCTATGCAGCTCTTTGGGAAATTGCCTTAAAGATCCTTGAAAAAGCTCAGCAGCCACTTCTCCTACAAGTTCCACCAACATAAAAAAACACACACAAAATGCAACGTTTTTCTAGTTTTCGATTTGAAAGACAAACTTTTGCTGTTAAACCAACAAATGCCAGGGTAAACTCCCACCCACGCGTGGAGATACAGATTCGGATTGCAGATGGAGCTCCAGTTGCATATACAGATACAGATACTGGTATCTGTAAGAAAGCAATACCTCGAAGAAAGGCATCTCGAAAAGCATCACGCATGCATGCAAATTGCTCTCAAGGAGCCGAGAACATTTTAGGAATTTATAGTTCTCTCTTATTTACCGACAGGAAGTGCAATTCACAAATCGTTAGCTCAACCAAGAAAATCGAAGTGAATATCCTGGGAAAGGCTTCCTTACCCCTCCACAGTATCAGTTACCACAAGTTTCCAACGAAGGTGTCCCAAACGAAAAAGAAACTTATAATCAACAGCTTTGGCGGCTCAGCAACTGCCAAAGGCACAAAACTATCCTGAATATGTACGTCTAAGTATTTCAAAATAACATAAGTATCTTTGAGAATCCTGTAGCCAGAAGAAAGTTTTCTGTCCCATCCTGTCCCTTGCCAGCCCGTCCTGTCCTGCAGCAATTCCCCAAATACGGCCCGTGTGTGCATTTAAGCCACTTTTACTGAAACTTCACATTAATTTCAATTTGCTGCCAGTAAAAGTTTTTCATGCACGTCCGCAAATTGCTTTTTGGGGCCTCGGCGTTCGGCAGCTGAAGTAACTGTGGGCTGTGGCAAGAAGGTAAGCCATGTAGGAACTTTAACACTTTGCGGTTAAGACTTGGCTTTCGATAGGTGAGATCCTGACAAGGACGCGCCCAGCGAAAGGCAAACAATAAGAGTCAAAGTTTCTGATAGGTAATAAGAATTGAGGGTATTTTAGATAGCACTAACTTAAGGGTAATTGTTTAATTGGGAGTATGAGAGTTTTTTGAATTTATAGTTTTTTAATAAAGGGAATTTAAATTCTAGCTTTATTTAAAATTTAAGGATTTTGATGCAGACTGAAAGGCCCTCGATATTGAAGTTCATCCATATTTTAGTTAAAGATCGAAGATCTTTTGGTGTAGATTGAAGAAATTCTTTAAGCTAAATTAAGTGCCTCCCAATGATCACTCAAAAATTCAAAAATATATAGACATGATTAGGGAGCCACTGTAGATATGAATACCCTCGTTGTTTCACATTGTTAGCATCTGAAACTGTACAATGAGAAAAGCCTTGTTCTGATTCTTTCAACGACCATGAAGGGGGGACTACTTCGCCGGGGTTAGAACCTTTGTTTTTGACCGCCCAAATTGCGATTCGCGGAAAGCACAAGACAAACACACAGCCCCGAAAGGCGAAACGTGCTGAATTCTGCTAGCTCGACACTCGACACTCGATCCCAAAGACGGCACCTTGTGAAGACGATTCCGAGATGAGGCAGGAATCAGACACTGATTCTGATTCAGAGTTATAATCTGAATGATGACGGAACGCCCACATGCGACATTTCTTACGTGACTCGACCAGATGAGATTGGGAGCCAGAATCAGGTTCAGGGGCTCAGCTGGGTAAACTTTTGGGAATGGCCGGCAATGGAATCATGTGGTTGATAAATTTGCATTTATATAAATGGCTAGGGGTTAGTTTTCGATGCTGAAAATACATTTATGCGTTACCCTCATTAGTCTTAATAGTTTAACGACTAACTATGTACAGCCCGAGAACGATTCTCGTTTCTTAATGAGCTTGAAAGGCGGCCAGTTAAATTTTATAAATTGGTAAAGGGTCCCCAGTAAGACCTTGAAGGAGAAGGGTGTGGTATCACCTTCGAGCCCAAGACATTTGTCTCAGTTGAATCCCAGCTGAATGAATATTTTTCTCATAACTATAAAAACACTATGAATAATATTGGATATTATCTTTTCTAAGAAAGATAAGTTTCATTTTAAATATCATTTTCATTTTAAAATATGTGTAAAATCAAGCTGAAAACTTTATAAACCTTTTCCTGAGTGTATAAACACACGGCACACACTTGTCGCCTCTCCTGTCCAATGTCCATAGTTTATAATGTGTGTTGCATGTCCCTTATGTCCTGCGGGATATGTGAAACTTTGTGTTTCGATAAAGAAGCAAGACATTTGCATACGAGGGTTGAAAGTTTCCTGCCAAGTTTTCTTACTCCAAGTAGTAATGGAGAGATATGATACCCAAAATTCAAAAAATATTAAAGGGGAAAGAATCTCCTGCAACTTTGTTAATATTTATTTGTTCATCCAAATGTCTGTCAAGCGATTGTGTCTAGGTCCTTGTCACATTCCGCATCAAGTTCAAGTGCCAGGCATCACCTGGCGAGGTCTCTGACCAAAAACCATTTCAATTTAGGGGGAATCTCTTCCTGCCCTGCAAACGGACCCCTTTCGCTGTGAGGCTGTGGCCACCCAGGGCGTTTGGCTTTTTGCAACGCAAACAAAACGTCAGTCAGATGTGCGAATGGGGCAGAACCGCGAAATGCAAGGCAGCATTTCACATTTCACAGTTTCCAAAGGCGGCTTCAAAAATAGTCCGCCGTGTTCGTGTCCGACGGTGTTTACTTTGGCAGCACTTGAAAACAAAAATCCAAATCCGAATCGGCAGACAAAATCCCCAAAACCACGAGACCACCCGCATCTCGCTGCCAAGAAATGTTTCGAAAATTAATTACAATTAAAAGTTTTCGGGGGTGTTGCTGATGCTGTTTGGAACGGAAATGCGGCGCACCTTGGCCAATAAAATGAAAATTTATGGGTCACACATGAGCAGAGGCCCAAGGAAAGTGTGCGCCTTTTGCCCAGCTTTATTAATTGGCTTCGGGTTTATCCAAGGAAGTGGTCGCCACTCAAAGGATTAAGGGGAAATTTGTCTTGCCTTACAGAGGCCACAAGCTAAGGCGGGAAGACACTGAGAAAAGGATTACAAAATTAATTGAAATGTGTATAATAATGGTGTTATTGTAATATGCAATACTACCATTGTACCACTGTAAACTATAATTAAATCCTTGTTACCTAAAAATATTAATTTATTAATCTCTCATATATCTCCTATATTTTCTGTTAGTGTACAATTTTAAAGAAATACCCCAGAAGTGGTTGAGTGGGTTAAAGAGCCGGCTCACCTCCGCCTCAACTCGCCAAGGGATTCAATTTAAGGCTGAGGGTCTGCCACATGTGTGTTGGACTTGATGGCCCAGATAAAATGGCCATTCTTTTTGGGCGAGATTGTAACCAATTTCTCCTGCTGCCGCTGTAGCTGCTGCTGTAGGTAAAGTGATAAGGTTGCCGGGGCGGAGGAGGGGCAACAGCAAGGAAACAGGAACTGAAACCAGGAACACACATGCTGGGAACCACATAATAATTCTTGAGAACAATGTAAGCGTCAATTGTGCATGGCCAATGAAAGGGTATGAGTATGGGACTTTGGATGCGATGTGGCTCTTAAATGTGGGTAGTTTCTTTAGCTCGGCCCCGCCCCCCGAGGCCCTAGCCCACATTTCTGCAGACTCAGACTGTAGCTCAGACTTAGACATCATGGGACAAAGACGACAACGCCGGCACATGCCACACGTCAACTCAAGAAATTTAAATTAAAAACCTTTTTTGCATGAAATGTGTTTGTTTGCCTGCAAGGATGATGCATATGTTTCCACTAATTTTTTGGGTGGGGGAACAATTGCGAAGAATCTTTTTTAAACGGTCACCGTTTTTTTTAAATATATGACTGAGAAACTTTGGATATTAAATTACAAGATTAGTTGCTCCCGATACTTATAAAATATTTTTTAGTGAGTAACTAGTAACTAGTAGGTACTTGATTATTACTAAGACATTATATGACAAAGACCTCTTGGTACATTGCCCTTGTGTTTAATTGTTTCAATGGGTGATTAGTTCTACGATAGTACTGCTATCTTTTTATCAGTCATCGTAAATTTGAGACAGGGCTTTGTGCCTATAAAAGTAAATCAGTTTGAACTCGATGCTCCGTTCTGTTCATTTTCTGTGGCATTTTTCTCTCACATATGCTCTGTGCGAGTGGCAATTAATTTGTGTGCTTAATTCGCCTAATTATTCCAGGCAATAAAATTTTCAATACACTCTGATGAAGCTGATGATGATTAGTCCCTGGTCTGTCCTGCCCGGCCCTCCCCTCATCTCATTTATTCTCCCTTTGTCCACACGTAAAAGTGAAGCGTTTCAGTTGGCGATGGGGGCGAAGGACACGTTTAATTCAATCCGCAAAGGTTCCTTGACTTGGCTCTTCTTTTTTATTTATATATTTTTTTGCCTGGCTTAGCTGGGAAAATAAAACTGCGAATAAAAAAAACAAAAAGACGGAGCATCGCAGCATCAGCAGCGACATTTAAATTCAAATCGCTGAAGACGCTGACAAAGAAGCGGCGCACAGTGGTCGGGCTTGTATGGAACCGCGGCCATAAATACTTCTAGGTGTGCTATCGCTATGAAACTTTCACCACAAATCTAGAAAAGTATTATAAATATATTATAAAAAAAATTTACCAGATCGTACCACTATATCCTATAGCTTCCATATAACTGATTGATCGGAAATGCAGTAACTTTGGTGTTTTTTAAGTTAGAGGATTGAGACTTTCCACACATGGTATATTTGACCAAAATATCTTATGTATAAAATTACATAAGGATCGGCCGACTATATCCTATAGCTGCCATATAACTAATTGATCGGAAATGTCGTAACTTTGGTGTTTTTTAAGTTAGAGAGTTGGGACTCTCCACAGATGTTATATTTGGTCAAAGTATCTAATCTACAAAATTTCATAAGGATCGGGTGACTATATCCTATAGCTGCCATATAAATGAACCATCGACAGTGGTTGGGCTTGTATGGTGCCGCGCCAAAAATATTTCTAGTGGCGATATTTTTTCCAAAAATCTATAAAAGTATTCTAAACACACTGTAAAAAAATCGTATCGTATAGCTTTCATACAAACCAATGGCGCGATTTTTCATAAAATTATTTTTTTTTTCCAATACTAAAATTTAATATTTGACCTTTAAATACAAGCATTAAATTGTAATCCCTAAGAAGTTTTACGTAACTATTAAGTTGAGGGAAGTCTTACTATTAAAAAAACAAACTAAATATTAATGTTTACTTATATTTGTATAAAGAAAGAGTTATAAGACTTCATCAACATAAAATTCTGTAAGCCCTATTCGCTGCACCATACATTAAAAGCATAGAAACGTGAGAAAACACACTTATAAGAAGAACTTAATAAAGTTTAAAGCAATGGAATAAACAAAAAATAAATCAAAACTATTATATTCAAATCTATTAATAAACACAAACTCAAAGGACGAAGGACAAAGCAACAGAACAACAACCCCACAAGCGAAAATAAATTTTTGTAGTGCAAAACTGACCCTGAAAAAGTTAAGAGGGTGTTAGAATTTTCACGATTGTAAGCACATCTGCAAATTTCTGCAAAAAAAATTTACACATTTATTACCTTAAGAGCCAGATAAACACATTGGTATATAACTTAATTGTGGCATTTCGTGGCATCACAACTAAAACTTTAACTAAACATCAAAAAGACGTTCAAAAAATAGACAAAAAACATGTATTTTTTCAAATTAATATAACAAGAACAGTTTAACATGTACGATTTTTTATAATATCTCAAATTTTAGAAAATACCTTGAACTTCAAAATCCATTACAAATATTTTAAATTTGGATACGTAATAAATGATCTGACCACTTCAAAGTTCGGTTTTGTTATGAAAAATTCGCGATGCGCGCAATATGCGCTGTGAAAATAAACACCTTCACTCAACTTCAATTCTATTTTTAAGAAGAACGTTTAATTTTCCGGACAAACCTAGTAAGCCACAAAGAAGTTTGGACAATTTAGAAGCGATTTGTTTACTTTTCCTATATTTTTGTTGTTATGACTTTTTTTATTTTTGGCCTATGAGCGCAACCACTGTGCGGCGCCACACGTCGGATTAATTTTATGTTCCCCAAAGAAAAGTATCTCTTCACTGAGAAAAATGTTTTAAAAATTATATTATAAAAATAATAAAAAGATATAGCTAAGTATAGCTAGGTCATATTATCCATCAACTCAAAAGCTTAATTTGTAAACTTTTGATAGACCCTTTTTTCAGTGTCGAATATTTCGCCCTCGCTTCAATTAGAGCCAAGATTGGAAGGAGAACATGGTAAATGGGTAGCAGGACCTCGAGTCCTTTGGCATTTGCCATTGGCTGGCTGCAATTGTTAAAATCGAATTAAGCCACGGTGTCGCATACTTTTGATCTCCCTGACGACGACGGCGAAGGCGATGGCGACGGCGAGTCAGCCAATGAAATGTTGCACTGCTCGGCTAAATGTCCTTACATTGTCCTTGCTGCCAGTAAATGGAGGTACACTTACTCCTGCACCTTCTCCTTCCACCTCCACCCCCTTTCCCCAAACAGAGTTTCAATTTCGGTTTACTTGGCGCAAATGAAATTAAACGAAGATTAGTCGTGTGCTCGCTAGATTATTCCAAGAAATAAAAATCTCTCAGATACTCTGGGTAGGAATAGCTTGGAATTTCAGAGTAACAGATATTCCGGAGCGTTCATTATTTTTTCGTTTGCTGTGGCGGCTTTTGCTTGGCGCTTATTTTTATTTGTATTTTCCATTCGCCGTTGGCGTGGTGCGCTTTTTATGGCTCCTTGAGGTGATTTGCCCAAGTTCGCCGCCCCCATTTCTGTGAATGCCCCGGGGGAATAGGGGCTTGGATTTCATTCTTTTTCTTGGGTTAGGGAGGGGGAGGGATGTCAGATTAGTTGAGCTGAAATCTGGGCAAATCACAAGCTACATTTAACCTGCAAATGATGGCCAGATTTGGCATCATCTGCAATTTATGAAAGAGTTCTTCAGCCGCACAATCCAGGCTAATCAAATGAAATTAGAAAGAATTAAAGTGATTACGAAGATAATATTTAAATTCCTCACTTTATTCAACATTTTTCTGATTATTCCTGAAGAAACTTTACCCCCACCTCTTATCGTTCGTGTGTTCAGTTAAAAAATGGTCATCATTAATTGCTAACCAATTGGCAGTCAGGACACTCTTCCTTGTTGCTTTCTCAAGTGTCCTGAACTGGATTTTACTGCTCCTGACGATTTCTTTTTCCACAACTTTGATGAGCAGCAGCCGTTTTCCGTTGACATTTTTTGCATATTAATTGAGGACGGGGAGGCCTCATCGTTTTTTTCTCATTCAACTCCCTTTGGAGGTTGCCCTCGTCCACCCTTGGCTTAATTTGCGGTAAGTTCATTAAGTAATAAAACATAAATTTTATAATTTTTTTTTTGATTGCTCTGGGCACCCAGCCACCAAGTTCTTGATACTTTTTCCATTTTTTCACAGCTTTTATTTGTTGTTTCTTTTTTTCGAAAAATGTTTTGCATATTCCTTTAATGAATTAATTCTGTTTTGGTTATGCTTTTGGGGTTTGCCTATGTTGATTCACCGTCCAATGGACTCCGATAAAAAAAAAGGCGCAAAGTCGCCGAGTATGAAACTGAAGAAGCCAGAAAAAAGGTCAGGAGGGGTAAGAATATTCCATATAATTTATGCGAAAAACATTACGACGGGGGAAAACGCGTTTGTCGAGTGTTAATTATGCGCTGGCGGCAAAACTTTTCTATCAATTTCTGGATAGGATATATTAATTTGAGAACGCAAAAACATGTTTTGCATATGAAAATGGAGATGTGAAAAATTGGTAAAAACTGGGAAAATATTGTGTCTTCTCCTCAGCGACTAATTGCATTCTCCTGGGGGTTTTCCTGGGTCTATAAAAGGAAACTATGATTTTATGCAATTGCCAAGCGTGGCTGAAAGTACTTGAAAAAATTAGGGGTAATTAAAGGTAGGTGTATGGCAATTAGGAAAATTTTTCACGCACTAATAATGGCTCCATTTCTATTAAGAACATTCTTCAAAATAAAGCATAAATATAATTTTATATATAATTTTATGCTCAGTGTACTGGCTACATGGGGTGGCATTGGGGTGTCAGGTTGTCACTCGCCTTGCCTGTTGTTTGTTGTCTCCCGATTGTTGACATGCATTCTCGCAAATGAGCCGTGCAATTGTCGGGCTGCCTTCTATTGACAGCTCCCATCTCGATAGTCAAAATGCATCTATCTATCTCTGAGTATATATACATAAGTACATTCAAAAAAAACCCCTGGGATTCGTCTCGAGTTTCAGACGTGCGCTCGACTTTGGCTTCATTTTCATCTGCGACTTCTCTCTGACTGACAACTGGCGGCATCCATTCCGTGGGTTTGACACTGAAAAGTGTGACGATTTATTTGGCATATGGTACATGGAGTATAGGCTATGGGGTGCCCTAAAATCAATTGGTTTCCCCCAGCAGATGCCATAGATCTGCTACAAAATCGCTGACAGCCTCAACTGGACATCATTTGTTTTAGGATCTTAAAAGGGGAATTCTTTTCCCATTAGCATTGTTTGGCTTCAACTCTTCTGAACGGCTCAGATTCTGGGCTGGCTCTCTATAATATAACAATTAATTAGGCTCGTTTTACCTTGACGCCGTCGGCTTGACGATAGCTCTGGGGACAGAGGCCTAGAATGCTGATAAGACTGTCATGGTGGACTGGGGTTGTCTTAATTGGCATTCACTGCTACTAAGTAGGGTCTAGATCAGCTATAAATAAATTTAATTAGCTTGTTTTATTATTTTTTCTATAACTAAAATTATCCTCTTTTTGTTACATTTGTTATTCATAGAAAGAGTATTTTAGCTTCGAAATAAATCTATTTCTAACTCTCTATCTTATCATTTGAAACACGCTTGAGATTGCTTGCCACTCATGACGACTGGCACTTGGGTTTAACAGAGGTTAGAGGTCACCATCTGCTGAGAGATAAGCCGGCTTTAAAATCGTGCTCGCAGGTCGCTCTATGGCTCATTTCGTGCATTCAGTGTCCGGCTTTCGATCCACCATGTTCCGTTCGAGCTCGCTGCTTCTCCTGGCTGCCGTCCTGGTCCTCGGCTCCGTTGCCGCCGATGTCGTCAATTTCGTGCCCTGCGCCGACAGTGTGGATACCTGCACCATCAACGAGGTGCGGGTGACTCCTTGCCCGGAGGCCCAAAGGAATGTTGCCTGCAACATCCGCCGACGTCGTCCTTCCCAAATGAGCTTTGATTTCACGCCCAACTTCGATGCCGACTCCTTGGAAGCCAGTCTGGGATGGGCCAAGTCTGAGACGGAGGAGCTGCCCCTGCTGACCCTGGATCGCGATGGCTGCAAATACGCTTCCTGCCCGGCCAGGAGTGGTGTGAAGGCGACCTACACCATCGACGTCCCGATCGAGGCCAAGTTCCCTCTGAGTCCTTACACCATCAGATGGGCTCTCAAGGATCCTGCCTCCGGCAAACGTTGTTGCTTCACCATCGACATCAAGGTTGTGCGCTAAAGACAGAAGTTTATAGGAAGTATTTTTTCTTTATAAATAGCCCAATGGAAAAGTATTCTGAACTCTATTTGGTTTTTAAAAGTTGGAAAAATGTTTCCTTGTATTGTCCTTATTTCCTGCAATTAAAAAAATAATTTTCTGTTAACGATTTAGTGAGTTTTGTTAATTATTTATGGGCCAGGGTTTCTCTGTGGATTGTTGTGTGGTTACAGCCCACTGGGGACGACCTCATGGCATAAAGATATTTGGTCCAATAATCATCAACCTGCTGGCGACTAATTTAAGTCCCAAGGCCCCGCGGGCGGCCAGTGGAAGAAAAATGTATAACAATTTGATTGAACTTCTGGGTGCCATTAAAAAGTCCGCCCCACTTTCCACTTTCAGCTTTTCTCCGACGGTCTTATCAGCGTCGTCAAACAATTAAAAATTGAGCACTTAAGTTGTGGTCATAAAATCATTTGTTTTTCTCGTTTTTTCCTCTCATTTTTTTCTCGCTTTTATTGTTTTTCTGTTCAGAATTTTTCAGTGGTGGAAATATTCAAATAGCAAATCACTTTTCATACTCAGTGCACTCTGTGAGAGATAAGGCATATTGATTCGAGTTTCTTCAAGTAAAGCGGTTTTTTAAAAAAAGCTTATCGGTTATTATTTTATAATTTAAGAGAATGTTTTTTTTATTTAATAAAATCTTGTATCTTTAAGTTGCAGGGTATCCTTATTTCTGTACATTTCCCCCCCCGAGTTTCACTTTCATTTAATGTTTACCTAGAAATAATTTCTGTATGGCTGGGGAAATGGTCAGGAATCTGTTAGGCCTGACCCCAAAAGAAAAAAAATGAAACCAAGGCAATAATAACACAAACAACAGCAGACACTTGAGCAAATAATAATAACCAAAAGTAATCAGAGAAAAATCTTAAAGAATACATTGTTAGTCAATTTTGATGCAGGCTGCCGAGATGCCGAGAATCAAATTCAAATTGTGGCATTGGCCTCTCCGTATTTTTTACCCAAAACATAGGGAGTTTTTGTTAACGCGGAAATGATTTCACACTTGACCTCTTCGAAGCAGGGCGTGGCATTCACATAGACGACTTCTCGCCTCTGGCTGAGGTACGAATTTAGAGCTGGTTCACTTTTCCGGAATTGCTGCATCTGACGATCGAGGTAACCAATGTTCGCCTGAGGTCCTGGAGAGTAACTGTTCATCAGGATACGCATGCGAGCCATACGCTCGTCGATTTGCAGAAAAATGAATTTGTTGGGGGGTACAGTGAAGCCCTCGAAGAGCTCCCTAGCCTCGCACTGATTGTTCGGGTAATTGATCAAGATCCAACCTCTGTGAAGGGCGTCGTCCTTGAGGAGTCTCCTTTGAATGAGATTCCCTATGGCCTCGGATCTTTTGAAAACGCAATCCTTTTCAATGGCATCCTGCAGGTAACGCGTATGCTCATCCTGTTCTTCCCCATTGATGCTGTGATAGGCCAAAACATCAGCGTCTAGGATCAAAAGGTCCCACCTCTCGGCCAGGGCATTGGCCAGGGATTTCCGACCCGAGCCCGGCTTGCCATGGAGCACTATCCTGTGGAAAAAGTTCCTGGGTAGCTGGTAAAAATCCCCCGCCACTCCTCGCTGAAAGGCATCCAGACACTTGCTATATATTTCCACTCCGATCCTAGTGACATTTTGGCCCAACCAGCGACGGACATCAGGGACGTGATCTGCCACAGAAATCTCCGCCAGGATGCGACTCATCACCTCCATGAGCTTATGTTTTTCGATATAATACATAAAAGCGGCGCTGAACTCAATCAGCCTGGACTGATCGAACTTGGTGGGAAAAGACATGGCTTCGGATTATGCTGATGGAATTCTATTTGAAAAAATAAATATGTTTTCTTGAACTTCTACAGCCGGTATGAAATACGAATGGATTTTGCTTTCAAAGGCTACTTTTCTTTATTATTTTATACACTTTTGTTGAAGGGTTATTTTCCATGTCCTGTTCAAGCTCATTCCCTTTTAATCCTCATCTTATTTTCTCAAGCATTCCCATTAAGATGGCTCTGAATGAGATTTCTCTTATTGTTATGATCATATTAATTGCTTCCGTTACAATATTAGAATATGGCCCGTACTTCCGGCCACTTCGAGTTTATTTGAGGCATCGCCCATATAAAGTGGCCAACAAATGTGGCAGAACCGGAGCCAAGAAATGCCGGGCCAAGGCGAATTGGCCTCATATGAGTGCAGCTTGGGTGACAATATTTTGCAGCGAATTATGACAGCTTCTTTGTCTTTTCGGGAAGAAGAACAGTCGTGCCTCCACCCTCGCATCCTCCCGCAGTATTAACATTTTAAAAAGCCGGCAGTGCTAACGGTCCGCAAAGTGTTGCCAAAATGTCTGTCATACTTTATGTTGTCTTATGAGCTGCCCGGCCAAGCCAAGTATCCTTACAAGGATGCCATGCATGCCACAATGGCTAGGAGAGTGGGTGGCTGAGTGGCTAATAAAAACTAGTATAAGATGAAAAATTGTTTCCTGTTGCTGATGCTGCTGCTGCTGCTTCTTGGCCAGGACATTCTCCATATTGTTATGTCAAATATGTTGTTAATATCTTGCACACACTAATATCGCATCCTTGGCTTCCTTAACATTTGCTCTTTGGTTTATCGGCCTTTCAGTAAAGCTTCGCCTTCAAGATGGACCGAGGATTGTTTTTAATTATATGAGAAACGAAAAATCAAAATATGAATATGAATATGAGAAATGAATGCATGTGGCTGTTGATGTTGATGTGACTGCTTTCGGCTGTTGCCACAAAAGCGCAACTTTTTAATTAAACTCAAAGCAAAAGCGACAACGACAACGATAACCACCCGACAGTTTCTCATCTCATCTCGCCGTTCGCCGGGGCGGGCAGTGTGCTAAATTACATTTCATCATTATAACCAGGGTCCACGTACCACGTCCCCCTCCACTGGCCCCTATCCTTTTTAATCGCCAAAATTGTGGCACAAGCCGCCGCCGACGATTGTCGCCGCATTTCGCATGAGTATTCTGCAACTATCACAGAAAACTCGCGAATCGAGTCACGCAGAATGGGAGACAAGATGTCGCCCCATAAAAGTCATATATTAATCGGAAATACGAAGTTCCAAATGCTCTTAAAAATAAATATTAAAAATGGTAGTTCAAACAACAGTTTTACTTTTCTAGGACTTTCCAGGATGTTTCAGAAAAAATTTTCAAAAAATATAACAAAATTGATTCCAAATCTTATGTTTTTGAAATACTCTTCACTATTGGGTGTACTCACATTATGGATTCATTCACAGAGTCGCTGATTGAAGAAAACCACAAAAGCGAGGGGAGTTGGGGGGATGGAGTGATTGCAGCTGGACTAAGGAACACATATATTAATATGATGGCACACAACCTCATTGTAAGTACTTGCATGAACCATTGCCAACCGATGGAAATTAAGGCGCAGTTCTAAGCAGGCCGATAAGGAAAAGTGACGTTCGGTGCATGGCACCAATTTCTTAGGCGAAATGCTAGTGGCTATGTGCACTCTAAATTACATGAAAGTAAATTAAAAAATAAATAAATGTTTTTTAATATTTTTGCCTCATAAGCTGGTCTTCAAACAAGAAAACATGATAAGATTCTTTAGCTAAAAAAGATAGACAAAAAAGAATCATTTGCCACAAAGCTTAAGCTTTCGTTTTTAAGTTAAATTTTAATATTAAAAAATATAATTGGATTTTCATATATTTTTCCATTGTGTATATAGTATCATAGAGCAGATTGTCAGCTCCTTTCAAGTCCGCCGACCGCCATCTGAGAAGCGTTTTGAATTAATCGGAATTCGGTTGCATCGTCTGACGATGTTCAGTTCTTATCGGATGTGAGTTCGAGACCCATTCCGTCGGGTTACAGACCTTATCAACTTCCTCCACCCGCCCCTAATGCTCCTCCTACGTATAAGGGCCGGAAGTAATGAGTGCCGTGTGTTGTCGTCGTCGCCGCCGACTTTGCTTATCAATTTCACAATTGCACTGGTTTTATCATCTGTCGGTCAGCAAGCCAGCAGCCATCAGCCAGCATAAAAAATCCCGCAAAATGAGAAGGAGTTTCTCTGAATTTCGTTTTTTTTCCTACATATTCAAAATGATTTTTTTTTGTTTCTTTGGACCACAAACCACTCAACACTCAACGCCCAACAATTAAAAATCATTTTTCATCTGCCGCTCACACAATTGCTAGTCAACGTGCCAGTTGCCCCAGCGGACACGGGAAAAAAAGTAAAAACGATTGCTAACAAAGCCACACATCAACAGGCTGGAACAGGATTCAGGATTCAGGGATATTTTGTCCTGGACCACTTTGTCATGCCGACAATTTGCTGCCAATATTTTGCCAATTTTTTTCCCCCATTTTTTTTGTTTGTGAGGGGAAGTTTGGTGCTGGTTTGCCTTCAATTATGCAGCAATTGAAAAATTACTACGTGTACAACGATTTCTGTTCCAGTTCATTTTTTTGTTAGGGGGTCGAAGAGGGTCGGGGGACTGGCAGACAACAGGTTTTAAATTTGTCACCACAACAACAAACCTGACAAACGCCAAATGAAGCGCAAATTTAATTACGCAACTTTATTGGATTAACAGGCGCAACCTGAATGCGTGGAGAACGTATTTAAATATGCCGCACACATGTGCCACATGATCCCCTAACCCTAACCCCTTGATTTCGTAATTTTCAGGTCTCCCTGCCCTGCATGAGGATTTTTGGCCTGGTCAGAATCGTCTAGTCGCGTAGGTGAGCCGTAAATTTACGCGCCATTGTTGGCCGCCCACTCCTTTGGCCGACACCCTCCTGGGTGTTGTGTTGACGCCAATGTTGGACACACCACCCCACACACACTCACACACATACAGGCTCACCAGTCCACCAGTGCATGTGTTATCTTCCTTTTTTGGCCTTTTCACTTATGCAAACGGAACATTTGAAAAATATGTTGGCAGGATAAACAGCAGGGCCGCAAAGTGCAGCTGATGCCCCCAGACGGACTCTTCTCCAGACTGTTTTCTGCTCCTCTGACATTTTAATGAGCATGCAACGATGCAACGTGTTGCACTTGAAAAATATTAGTAACTAATAGGAGAATAAATGTATTTTAAAATATATTTATCAGACTGTCTGGGTAAACAATTAATATAATTTGTCTGTACTTCAAATTGAAATTAAAAGCCATTAAATTGAATTAAAAATATGCTAATTTTCCAATTTATTACTTTGTAATAATTTATATTTCAGTGCAATTTCCACTTTTACTCCTCACCCCTCTTTCTGTCAGTTTTCCCAGCCAGCATCCTTGTTAAATTCATTAGTAAAACGTTGCACCTTCAGCGCTATTTTTGTGAGGCTGGGGGCACACGTCTGTTTGGCCTGATGTTGCCACAGAGCACACACGAAATTAAAACCTCCCCCAACCACCCACAGAATAGCCCACATCGGAGCAGAGAAACATAGCCACCATGAACGAGCAGACAACATGACATGATACCGATACTAAACTGACACTTTGACATGGACTTAACCCTAAAAACGCTTTGTTGGCTTTATTGGTGTCGGTTGCTACTCTCTGGCCTCGACCTCCTCCTAACCCTCACCGCCTAATCACCCGCCGCCCCTGACGGCCAGGGGTGTTCATGCGTGCGGTGGGTGTATCGCAAGGTATCCACTTGATTTTTGCACTAATTTACGTGGATTAAGGCCAACACGGGGCTGTGTGACCTGGGTATTAAGCTTAAATACCTTTTAATTGACAATTTGTGTTTGGTCATTTGATGCCTGATTTTGTTTATTTATTGGGGGTTTTGTCGGTGTGCTTTGGGAGGCTTGTTAAATAGGGAATACCTCGATTAATCTCTTTGTATATATTACCTAATGATTTATTTAATAAAAGCTTGTATTTTACTTTCAGGGTACTATTATCTTCTTGAAATCTCTGATAAAAATTATATTTCTTGACCACTTTAATCAGACTTCTTTGCTTAACTAACCAATTAACCTTAATCCAACACTTTTACATTCCCTTTGATAAGTTTCTGTTTGCTTAACGAATACTTCCACTGCAGGTGAAGCCTTGTCCTGTCCTCATTTGTATGCCACTAAATTGTGCAAAAACTTTGACTGAACTTCAACAATTGGCTTTGGAATCAGACTCTATACCCCGAATCTAGCAACTTAATTCGATCCATCAGCTGCAAGTTGTTCATGGAAAGCTAAAAAGTCTCGCCACACAAGCGAAAAGTTTCACAAAAAAAATTGCTTAAATCAGCGTTTTTTTTTTGCGCTTTTATCCCGATAAGTGGGCGAGTGGCAGAAGGGGGCGTGGCCAGTCAGCCGCTTAAGCCGCCGCCCGGTGCAACGACGTCTAATTGAACCCAACAGATATTTTCAATTAGCAGCAAAACATTTGTGAGCTAAAAAAGTTTTATTTAATTTTTTCGTTTCCTTTTTTTTTCTGGCCCAGGCCAGAGTTGTGGCACCTTAAGCTCAAGGACTTGGGAACAAAATAAAAAACGAACAGGATTCCTGCGGGGCAACACGTCCAGGCGCCAATAAAAAAAGGCACCTTAGTACTGAGAACTTTGGCGAGCGGCGGCAAAACTTTTTAATGCCATTAAAGAATGAAAAAATGAGGCAACAAGACGTCGAAAGTTTTCCCGCCGCCCCAAAAGGTAGGCAACAAAAAATAGTCGAAAATTCAATTTGCAGCGAGGACAAATTTAACCAAAATTTAGAGAGCATTCATAAATCAAATAATTTGTTAGCTTGTAATTTTTAGGGCATTTTTGGAGCCAGCTAATGGCCGGGCAGCTCTTTATGCAAGTGCGTAAATTGAATTGATAAAAACTGGAGGAGGGGGGCCCGCACAAAATGCAAATGCAAAATGCGGCCGGAAATGACTACAAAATGTTGAAAATCTACAACTTGAGATAAGACCGGAGAGAGAGTTCAAACAAACTAATTCAAAGTGCGTGTCGTCCTGCGGAGGACACTCTTGTCCTGTGCCTGGGCCTGGGCCTGGGCCGCAAAAGTGCGCAACACAAATCAGCGCATAATGGCTGCACATCCATGTCCCCCCATCGTCCGCCATGTCCTTATTCATGTCCATGTCCATGCCTGTGTTTGCATTCTGCCGCAGGAACAGGATCCAAATCTGAATCCAAACCAGAATCAGGAGCAGTGGCCAGGACTTCCACTGACCACGCATTTCAATAATTCTAATTAATTTATTAACGCTTATCAGTGGCGATAAATTTTTGGCCAGGGTTGTTTGTCCATCTGGCCCATCCATGGCCTCTTTGCTGGATTACGGCTGAAACTCTGTGCGAACTCTTTGCGGATGCTTTACTTTGGGGCCACAGGATCCCGGCCAATCCCCGGTTGCCTGACTGACTGACTCACTGAGTGATAGAATGACTCTGTCCCACCTCCCTGGCGAAAAAAGTCCTTTGAAAGCGGCTGTTCTGGAGATGCACATGGGACGATAAGTTTGGCCGGGCCCAATTTGCAGCCATAAATGAAAATGAAAAACTTGGCCAAACTCGGTCCAAGGAAAAAGCAAAACCAAGTCATTGACATCTCTCGTAAATAAGCAGGACTTGCAGGAGTCTTAGGAATAGGCGTTGATTTTAAAATGAGCCCATTGATAAGAGCAAGCTGGGAGCGAAGTTAAAGAAACTGCTGAGGTGGCCAAAAATCAGGCAGAATGTGATGGGAAATCAAGGGTAGTGACTTAAAGATACCCTGGAAAAAAGGGAAAAAAGTTTCAATACAAGCCCTTTTAAGATAAATATAATTAAGTAAATTTCCGAAGCTGTTTCCATTACTTCACTTTAGAACTGCACTTGCTTTTAATGGAACGAATTAATAAGTCTACAGTTTCTATATATTTATACTATATTTATATTATTATGTTAAAAAATTCCTAATATACCCATCTTCAATTTTAACTTTCGACCAAACTCAACCGCTCGTTTATTTTCTCCTTTTTTATTGTAAGTCTCGAAATGACTTTTGTTTCTGTCGCCCGAACGACTGAAAGTGTTAAAATTTATTGACGCATTTAGATCAAAACTAAAAATTGTCTCCCATTTGCTCCAGCTTTCTTTTATTTTTTCAAACATACTGTGCGTCTTTCGGTCCCTGTTTCTATTTTTCTGCTGATTCGGCGGATCAGAGTTTTTGGTCCTTACATTTATACAACTGGCCCCGAAGCCTGAATGCCGGAGTGGTTGCGTGTGTTTGGTTTTAATACGAAAATCCCTTGACTTGAGGGCGGAGGTTGGCCAAACTGGCACGCCCCCTCTGCGATGGCCCTACCCTAGCCGGCGGCCAGGGAAAATCTGAAACCGAGAAACAAAGATACCTTTAATGCATTTTGCTCATATTGAAAAGCACTTAAATGGCGGGGGTTGCGAAAATATGAAAATCATAAAAACCTTGCAGGGAATGGGTGGTCGAGGTTGGGCTGAAGGTTGCTTATTTTATTATTATTATTTTACAGGGAATTATCTCATTTGAGTGGAGTTGCCCTGCCATCCATCCATCCATCCAGCTAGCAAGCCAGCCATCCGTTCGTCCTTAACATCCGCAGCCATCCCCTCGGTCTGCTGTGTAATGTGTGCGTAATAACATAATATCCTTAAGATATTTTAATATTGCCTGCCGCTGCATATTGAACTGCGGCATCGCTTGCCACTGGGGGGCGGGAAAGTGGGAGTTATCCTTGCTATGAATTTTCCTCCTGGTCCTGGCCGCATTTCAACATATTTGGCTTTGTTTTGGCTGCCGGCTTGTTTGCTCCTCCATTGCTCCTGTTTCCTTCCTTCGTTTTCTTTTATTTTTTTGTTTAACAATACCTTTGTGCATCGTAAAATAATTGCCGCAGGGGCTTGTAATCTTCTGGGTCCTGGTCTGGGTGGCTTGCAATTTTCGTTTCTCCCAAAATTTGGTTTTCCATTTTTTTTTGCATTTATCTTTTCCTAAACACCGACTTACTGGGGGGACATCTTTATAGATGTTTGGCATTCAAGAAAATCCTGGAGTTTACAGCATAAACAAGTTTATTAGCAGATTTTCATCGATTGTTGGGTTTGATTGTTTATTTAGGGAAAACAGACAGGTGGTAGCGGAAAATATTGCCATTTGGTTCGGAGACTTTCTACGTTATTTAATATGTAAGACTAGTTTATTTTTTCATAAATTCCTAATACTCTTTTCCCTATTTTCCAATTATATTTAACACGAGGAACGATAATCACTAATCTTTCCACAACTTGTTTAACGTATACCTATAAAAGTAAGAGCCTCAGTTATCAACGTTCACTTAATATTATGGGAATTTTTCCTTCACCCCATCAATCCATTAACCGGCTCTAACTTATGGTGTGTTTATCAATAATGTTCACCAAGAGCTCGGATATTTTTCTGGTGTTTTGCTCTCGATTGTTTTTAATAAGTCGCTCTACCCAGCGCATTTACCCTCTTGAGTCGCCCAAAAACACACGACATATGCGGCAACAATTTAATGTTGAGGTCATAAATAAAATCGCTTGTCCCCAGCCAAGGACTGCGTTTGGGTTTCTTAAGTCTTAGTCAAAGTGTGGTGACATTATTGGAAGAGCCAGTCACGGGGTATATTAAGACTGAGTGCGGCACTCGAGTTATTGACAAGTTTATGTGCTTAATCCTTCCATAAAGCGCACCATTAAAATGCCAACAAAAGGTACTTTATATGAAAATTTCGTAACCCCCGCCCGTGACGTCCACTTTTATCACCAGTTCATCGTTCATATTTCAATGAACGTACCGAAATTTGAATGATCTTTTGCACTGGAAATAAATACTTATTGATTCTAAAGTTTTAAATATTTTTAAAGTTAAGTTTTAGAAAGTTTTGAAAGATGTAGAGTCTCCATAGAGGACAAATATAATTAAATTTAGGAAAAAATAGTATTTATTCTAGAAATAGATTATTTTCTTAAGCACTTAAGTGTGTATGAGTTCGTATCTGTGTGAGCCTAAGACAATCGACTATTGTGGGCGTGTCGAATGGCACACGCTGCCAAAGGCAGCTGTTTAACTAGAAGACCATCATATTCCTCACATTTTTGACTCGACGCCTCCTGATATGCTCGGGTATTTTTATTGCCCTTGCCCTGCGCTCGCGATTCCCCTGAATAATAGTGTAAAACTAGACATATATCTCCCGCACTTCCCCTATATTTCTCAATAGCATTCGAAGCTGCTATTTGCAGCAAAACTCACGAATTCGTAATAAAAATGTTTCGCACTGCCAAACGTGTGGCCCAAAGTGAGGTTTTTTTTCGGGAGGGAGCAGAAATTGAAATGGAATGGTTCAGAAGCGGAAGGCCTCGCAAATGAAAGACAGGCATTTATTTTAAAAAATTTTTATTTACCTCTCAGCCAAAAAAAAAATGAGAGCAGGAAGTGCAAACGATTTGGGGGAAACAAGTTGAACTCATTTCACAAGTGTTTACGAAAAATCATTTTCAATAGGGGGTCTGAAAAAGGAAGTTTAATTTTAATGAAATTTCGTTTGCTAATGCTTGCTATAAATTATGGGAAAAATAGAGTAGTTCTGTGGACTCAAAAAATATTCATTTTTTTAAACAATGTAGGTACTTCGGTTGTGTGACTCTCTGGCTCCAAAACCAATTCTCCATGTGTTCAATTTCGGCGCCAACCCCAACCACCTTCAACCCATTTAAATTATCCCCCTTCTCAGAGAAAAAAAGCTCGGTTTAGGGAAAGAAATATGGTATTATGGAACCTCTGAGAAACGTCTTGCAGACCACATTTAAACGATTTCACATTTCTTAATGATTCTGACAGCTGAATGATCTTTCATTCGAGTTGTGCCCAAATGTGTTTTTCGTATTCTCCGTTCGCGCTTGTCAGCCCCAATTTGAAATTCGGCTGAAATTTGTACACATTTCGCCTCAAGTGGCGGCGGCGGTCTTTAGTTAATGTCAGTCACAGCACCCAGATGTTGCCCAAGTTCTTCTCCTGCTCGGGTTGCTTTTCCATTCCGATTCTGTGGGATTAATTAGGCCTGGGCTTCGGCACAAAGACTTCATTAAAGGGGCAACCTGATCGGGCTTGTCAAATTTGCTGAGCCGCTCGGTCGGCTGTGGTGCTTTTAATTTTAATTCCACTACTAATACATCATCGTAATGCGTCAGTCGATGCCTAAGCCACCCAAAGGTGGTGCAGAAGTTCACCAATTTTGGCGGTTCAGTGTTGGTGCGGTCGTGCGTGTGTGTGATAAGTCCTGGAAAGCGGCGAACTACACGTTCCGAGTTTTCACAACAGTTGGTCCTGCACGCAACCCTCAGGACCTCCCCTTTGGTTGGCAGTGATTTCCTCATGTGCCAGAGCTAGTGGAACACTTGGAAAAAAAAGGAGAGGTATTTTAATTTAAATAGAAAAATAAATAAATTGGATCATTTATGTCTCATAGGAAAACCTTAATAAGAAAAGTTTATACCAAAGATATAACTCTTTTTTTTGAGTGCATTATAGTGCTGCAATCAGAGAGAAGCCAAAAGTTGCTGCCAGTTCAATCCGCGGCTCTGGCTGTTGCTGTCTTTGTTCCTACTAATGGTGGTGGCAACGTCAAGGTGAAAGCCGCTTAAGGTGGCAGAGGGTGGTGCGCCGGCTCAGGGTCAGGGAGTCTATTGTCAGGACTCAACATGTGCGCTATTGGATTAAGTGGCGAGCGGCGACGGCGATTCAAGGACAATCAATGGCTCAGCACGGTCCTGCAGGATTGAGAAATCGGCGGGAGTGGCGAGTGCTTGTACCTCGTCACCTTCTGTCCAATTCGGAGCTAGACCGCGTAACAGAAATCCATTAAGGTGACCATTTTATTTGCTACATTAGCAGAGGCTGGGGTGACTTAAATGCATGCATTTAGCCATCTGGCTGCATTTTCCCAAAAGCCATTCGATTTTATTTTGCACTCTTGCTCGACAAAAGTGTTAATTGAAATATTTTTTATTGGGTAGTTAGGAAAAGCAGTCGACCGAAATGGTCAGGACTATTGAAGAGCCGGATGCAGTATGCTAATCCAGATATGGGACGAAAGGATACAGGCTGCTTAAGTGCCTGAAAGCCAGCTGCCACTTAAGAGCACAAGCTGGAAGCGCCCACGTGCCAAAGGAATGCCAGGAATTCCGGAATTTTCAATCAATTTTAATTGGCACCCCATCGATAGATGGCAGCGAAAAGAAATCCAAAATATTTGGTGCATAATTTTAATTAGAACATTTTTCTATTTGCGCAATTTATCTTGTGTCTCGTGAAGATTGGGAATAGAAATCGGCGGTGGAAAAATGCTTAGAATACGGCGGCAATGGGTGTCAAGTCAGTGCAATACATTATTTTAAACGAGCATGTCGAAGATGCCGCTGTCTAAAATTTCACTCTCACATGTGCTGCTCGGGTATTTCAAATATTTTTATGGCCATAGAGGTCCCTGGACCTCGTTCTCTATGGGGGTAGAGGTATTAACATAGTACATGGTGGTAGGGATAGGGATTTATGTGCAATCAGAGGCAGAAGAGATAAATCTTCTGCCCACTCAAGCGGCCAGCCAATCAAAGTTGCAGTGGCAGACGGTGGCTTCATTTAAATGCTCGCAGCGGGACTTTGTCCTTCGTCCTTGGGTCCTGGCAAACTCATTTAAGTTTTCCTCCGCCAGAGATAGGTGAAAAGGATAAGGTCGACCCAGAGTCCGAGTCCGAGTCCGAGTTGGAGAATCCAGGCCTCCCCCCGCAAACTGTCGCCGAGGGATTGGCCAACTTTGGTCCGGCTTAATTGCCGAGTGTCCTTGCGCAAAAGGGGAGGCCTAATTGTCCCAGTCTTCGAATGTTTAATTGCCCTTTAGTCCTTTTTAATGGACTCCACTGTACCGGGACTCTTTCGTTCATTAATGGCCATGTCTAGATTTCCGCTCACCTCCTATGTCCTGTACCCTGTATTCCGTATTCCGTATCCTGTATCCTTCCTCCTGTCGATACAACTCACAGTCGCAGATAAACTTGCAAATGTTAGCATTTTAATAGCAGCATTTTTGACTTAATATGTCCTTGCTTATCGGGGTATCTTCGAATCAGTATGGGTCTTTGTGTGTCCTGCATGTCCTGTGCCCTTTGGGGCGTTCTCAGCTCGTTTGTGTTGCATAAATTTTCCCAAATTGTTTTGCTGCTACCACTCGTGCTTTGTGCGATAAGACGCCGTCGATGGCATGACAATTAGCCCGAACTACATTTAAAATATTACTTGGGGTCCTGTTCGACCGGGACATCCTGGTCCTAGCCCTCGTCCTGGTCCTGGCCCTGGTCAGCTTTAATTGTTTCTTGGGGTGGTCTGTTGAAAGCGCAAACACAATTTGATTACTGATATCCCAAATATTGACTATCGACCCTGAATACGAAAGAGGGTAACCCAGATTGGGATTAGAATAATGTACATTTGTATGTTTTTGAATATTTTTGAATTTAAATTATCTTTAATTTAGGATAGTTTTGTCTTAGATTTGATTAATTATTTAAAAGTCTACTGTTTCATACAATTTTTTGTAGAAAACTTAAACTTTTCAGAACTTTTCTTTGAAATATTCTATTCCCTTTCAAGCCAATTAAGTTTTTTCTTATTTTTTTCAACCTGCCACTCGCCACTTGACGCTGCTCCTGGTGCACTTATGTTTAATGAAAAAAAAGGGAGCATTATTATTAAATTATACCCTGGGAAAGGACCACCATCTCCTTTATCCTATTTGAGCGCATGACATAAACATAAACTTTGCGCCTTTTGTGTGAGCAAAGTCCTGCGGGCTTGGGTGTATACTTATTCGTATACGTATCCTGATCCTGGCCGGCGGCTAAGAGCCAAACAACAACACGAATGCCAACAAACACCTTTAATATTTTCATTATGAAGTCATTCGGCGCGATTATTAACGCGTGACCCCCAAGGCGATTGCACAGCATCGGACGAAGGTCCAGGTCCACCCTAATGAACAACAGAAAAAAAACCAAACAGTTCCCCAAACTTTCTAATGCACTTGAACAAAAATGAGGCTAGAATATCTAATATATTTTGGAACATTTTGCCAGGATGTGGTTGGCCATTACTACTTCAAAATAATATATAAAAGTTGTAAGAAATGGCTAGAAAAGTATGTCCATTTCGAGTTTTTTTCTCAATGTACCCAGACGCTGAGGTAAATTACACTTTTTCTTGTTTATAAGTGGCAGCCGCCCTCCGGGAGGAACCCTCTGTTCGACCTCCCCCGTACTCCACCACCTTTTATCCGGAGCTGGGGAAGTGCAGCTGTACCTAATAATCATAATAATTGCGCCATGGGCGTCGACAGCGCCGTCAACTTTTCCAGACGCCATCTCCGCCGACAACAATTGCTTATAAAGTGCGTGTGACACATTAACGGGACAAAGTCCGGCGTGAAAAGCGAGGAAAACCCCATGGAAAGCCAGGGAAAAAAGGCAAATAAAACTCGCGGCCAGTGGGCAAACTTCAAAAGAAATAAAGAATAGAGGAACACAAAAAGAAAAAAAAAAGAAATGGAACTCAAGGAGAAGAAAAGTCCTTTAATGCCGTGAATTTTCCGCGGGATTTCTATAAAGTGCAGCAGGGTGGGAGTCGGGAGAAAATTAAGGGGGGGGGGTCACTGCGGTTTGGGCCGCGCAAATTGAAAAAATGTTCGTGCGTAAATTGGCTTTTGGCCGGGGGTTCTTCTATTTACATCGAGTAGAAATTTTAAATGGAAACAGGCGTGGCCATTTCACCTCGCATCCGATTTTTTTTTCCGCTTTTTCCTTTACGGGTCGGCCACTTTTCAAATTGAATTCCGTTTTGGAGAGCTCCTGGTAACAGGGAAAGTGAAAACCCGGCAGCAAATTAAAAAGAAATTAAACCAATTTGCCTTTACAGGGCAGGATGTGCGTCTCAATTTCAGGAGGCCAGCTACAAAACTGAAAGTGGCCGCCGCGACTTGTTGTGGCTCGTAAATCTTGGCCCATAAATACCCGGACAAGTGTCCGGACTGGGCCTTCTGCGCTATTCCGTACTTACTTTCCGGTTTATTCCGCTTCCGTCTCGGTTCACTGCCAACATCTTCATTTCGGCGTAAAATTCTTTAATCTTATTCAATTTAATTAGTTCGAGTTGACTAGTTAATGCCTCTCCAAGTAGCCGCGATTGTCCTTCTGCCCGGAGGTGAGTTATCTTCCTGGGCATTAACTTTTGCAATTTATGGGTAATCTAAGCGGAGTGTTTTTAACGCCATGGGTGTGGGAAGGGTTTATGGCTATCATAGGCCGATCAGAGTCTAATTAGGAAAATAACCTCCCTGGTTTTTGGTTTAATACTAAAGTCTAGTTACAAATGAATGAGAAATAGTTTTCATAAAATTTTAGTCAAGGAACCAACATATTAGGCACATCTAAATTTCTCAGAAAAAAGGCTTTTAAATATTGTGTACGCCTTCCAAAATTTTATTGAAACAACTCTCCATTCTGATCCTATGCCTTTTCACTTCTCCTGCAGAATATCAGAATGGGAAAGTAAGATATATGTATATATAGATACATATATACATATATTGATGACGATAGACGAAGGTTTGTGATGATTTTCGACGGATGGAATGGATCATGAGCTGCTACTCCGGTCCAGGCTGCTTAGGGTCGATTTTGTGTTCAGATTGCCTTTCCTAACTGGACTAAATTAGTCGCTGCTCTCGCCAGGATCTTCTGCTCCGGATCCAGCATCGTCCAATTGCTCGTCCGGCACAACTTCATCAACTTCCGGAATGGTTTCGATATTTTCCGCAGCTTCTGATACGGCGCTCAAGATTTTTTCCCCCTCTTCGGTTTCCTGGCGCGGCGAGGATGCTGGCGTGGCATTGTCTTCGCGTGGCTTGGCTTTTCCAAAGATCAGGGCTGCCTGTTTGGTTTCCGCCAAAGCATTGATCGGGGCGGTGACGGTTCGGGGCTTCAGAACCAATTTCGGGCGGTCATCATCGTCAAGTGGCCCGAATTGGTTGGTCGAAGTTGGTCCTGCCCCTGATGCCGCCGCCCCCGTCACCACCCCTCCTGATCCTGACACCGCCGCTGGTCCTGGACTCTTGTTATCTCTGTTGCCGCCGCCATAGTGTCCATTGCCGTTGCCATTGCTGCTGCCGTTGTTGTTTTGGCCGTATCCGGAGGTCCCAGCGTTGTTAGGATTGTAGTGACCGCGGCGATCGCGGTTCCGGTTCTGTACAAAGTTGGTGTAGTTGCCGTTTCCGATTCCATTTCCACCGCCGTTTCCACCGTAATTGCGCTGCCGCGGACCGCCACCACCGCCTCCTCCGCCTGGTCCACCCGGTCCGCCACCAACGCTATTGTTTCCAAACCTAAATAAAGTACAGATATTATTGCTATACTTTCTAATAATCAGTCAGCTTACCGATTGAAATTAAAGTTGCGGTTACGCTGAAAGCCTCCTCCGGGAGGCTGGTGCCCCTCTCCGCCACGATTGTCGTAGCCGGAGCTGTTGTTGCGTTGTTGATAGCGACTCCCGCCGTTGCCGCCTCCTCCGCCGCCGTTGCCACCGCCTCCACCTCCTCCTCCTCCTCCACCTCCACGGTTGTTGTAGTTGCCGCGCATGTTGCGGTTGTAGCCAATGGACATGCTGCTGTGAGTGGGGCTGCTATTGGACATTTGATGGCTGCTGCTGCTGCGCATGTTGTTGTCCCGGCGTCGAAACTGATGCGAGCCCACACTGTCGTCTCGGCGATAGTTGCGTCTTTGATAGTAGTTTCCGCCACCAGCTCCACCAGCACCGCCTCCTCCGCCGCCACGGCCTTCGCCCTGAGTTTGGTGACCAGGTCCTCCGCCACCGCCACCTCCACTGGAGCCCGGATTCTGGCGACGATGATCGGCTATATCGATGCGCAGCGGCGCCGAAAAGTTGTCCAGCTTGATGCGACCGTTGCAGGAGAGGGCCCTCTTCAACTGAGCCAGTGTCTCGAACTCCACATAGCCGTAGCCCTTGAATTCGTCGGTTTCACGGTCCTTGATCAGGCGCACGTTCTTAACCTCAAAGTCCGAGAATATCTTCATCACATCGCCCTGGACAAGGCCCTTGGGCAAATTGCCGACATAGGCGATGAACGGCGGCTCCGTGGGCACCTGACGCTGACGGTCACGGTCCCGATTGTCTCGGTTGTCCCGATTGCGAAAATCACGAAAATCTCTATGATTACCGCCACGATTATTGTCTCGATTGTCCCGATTGTCTCGATTGTCGCTACCGCCTCGATCACGGTTATTGTAGTCCCGATTATCACGATTGTTTCCGTTGTCACGCTCGGCGTCACGGTTGAACTCGCGGTCACGCTGGTTGGAGCGATTGGCCATGGTTATCGAGCCCGTTGAAACTGTTTCCCTATGTCCGATGTCCGTTTTTTGTTTTCCGATTTGCGGCGTTCGATTTTCTCTGCGAAGAATTCCAAATCCGAATTGAAATCCCAAAATCGCGAACCTAACTAACAAAAAAAATATATTGTATATAATGTCTTGTATAGGGAAAAGTTTACCTAATCGATCTGTTGGAACCGTAACCGTACCGAAAGTTCAACCGACACACGACACCACACACGCTGAACGAAAAGTCCGGAGCTCGATATCCCAGACGCTGTTAATAGGTCTACGCGAGACGTGGGACTGAGTTGGAGCCTGTTCCCCAAACACTAGTCACCTGAAATTCCACTGACACTATTTTCAAAGCTACTAAACTTTAGTGTTTCGGGTTGCTTTGTTTCAGGGATGTATTCTGTTGTGTGGCACTTAGCTTTTGCCAAGAATTAAAAAATTACAAACGCCAAAAATCTATATTTTGGTTGATTAATAAAGTAGGCTTTTTGTATAAAGCCAAATATTTTTAAACTTGATTAAAAATTTTCCTTAAAATCAAGTTGATATAATAAGTTACTTTGTTCGATTAAAAACGTGAAGTAGAACCGTCTTTGTTTATAAATAAGTTCCAGTTTTATGCAAAATTCAACTCCGAGTTAAGGTAAACCATAGATGATTAATTATGGCGCCTGTCCGCCTGTTCTCCCCTCCTCGCAAACCATTTTTGCAGTCAGGGAGAAACATGTGTAAGCAGAAGCAGCTCCATCTTCACTGCCAGTTTGTGTTTGTTTTATGGATAAAACAGCAACAAAAGCACCAACAGCCAGCACATGAAAAAGTCAACAGTGAATAGTGCAGCCAAGCAGCAGCAACATGGGGCAAGAGCAACAGCAGCGGCAACACCAACAACCAACCAGCAACAATCTTTGTTTTTGTCTCGCGAACTCATGACTCATTTTTGTACATTTGTCAAAATTTGTGCCATACATCATTTTAAACAGTGCCACTGGAGGAAGGGGCCACATGGCCATAAAGGTTATCAAGAGTGGGAGATCACTGTATTTTAGCCACAACTAGGGACTCCTTACCCTTTCCTTTATCAGGGGATGGGGAGCAGGAAAGCCTTTTTCCTCTAAAACACACGACTCAACGCACAGAGCCCAAGATAAATCGCCAGCAACACGGAATTAAAAACTGAAGTGCAGCGATTAATTTATCACTTTCAGTCTGAAATGCACTGGGAAAAAATTTATATATATTAGAAATATTTAATTGTATATTCTATTTCAGGTTAGACCAGTAGTCAGTAGTATACCTGATATGTCTAAAGTTAAAAATAGTCCAAAATTTTATATACCATTACTTTCCATAATAAAATTGAAAAACGGCTTTTAAATTGGTTTAGTGCTTTTGAAAAGAAGAGTTACCAACTTGGGGCAATATTTAACTAACAAGTTGCTGGGCACACAGTGGAGACGTTTGAATCCTGCCATTCGAATAGGAGTTGGGCAGTAAATAAATTACGAGCAACAAATAAACGCGCTTCATTGCATCATCGATGGACAGTAGTCGGCATGCAGTAGAGGTGGAATATAGGGGAATCGAATGGAAAACAAAGGGGGGCCAAAGCTCTGAGAGAGATGTATGGACAAACAGAGACAAGCAAACGGAAACGGAAATGCTTTCAGCTGTCGAATTTGTATGAGCCAAGAGTGCGACTTGGCCAACTCGCACTGGAGATCCAGTGCTTTTGTTGTAAGCGCTCAATCATTTGATTGCAGCCAGTGCAGAGAGCCACAACCGAAGCTCATCGATCAGAATTAATAAAGATTTTGTCCTAGTGATTGACTGACTACTACTACTGACCCACCTCGACCAGCTGGGATTGCTGGGCGGTTAGTGGTGGCCAGTGGGTGGTATTGCACCACCATTACCACCCTTACCACCGATGCCTCCTGTTTTTGGTAAGCAGTTTCGAATACAGCATTTGTTTCTAATCGTTCTGGGTCGGGGGGACAATCCCGAGAATCCCACTTGAATGTCATGGAAGCGTAAACGATTTCCGAATTACACAACATTAGCAAAATTAAATTGATTTTGAGGCTGTTTAGCGAATCAACCACCTTTTTTGTAAGAGACATACCAAGTTTATACTTGGAAGAATAAGTTTCTCGTAAAATGACTGACTAAAATTTAAAGGGAAGTTAAGGTTTATATTCTAAGTTCCCCATTTCATTTTTCCAGCTCATAATAATGATTTGCCTGGCTTGATTTATGCCACAGCGCCCGTAAGTATGCAGCGTTAATATCTTTATGTCCCTCAACTACCACCCTCTTCACTCCATTAATGCACTTGTAGTAGTACCTCGCATATAATGGATAAAATGGAGGATGAGGCCAGAACCGCTCACTAATCATATTAAGCGAAATTCATACGTCGCCGCATTTATGCGATTTGCCCAGGATTTTAGAAGACTTCCAAGGGGCAAAAGAGATGGGAAGACACTAGACGAAAGAGACAGCATCAAGGGTAGCTATATCCATTGTTGTTACTTCTGGCTGTTATGGCTCGGTCTGGCAACATTTTTCGTTGTCGTTTAAACTAATTGAGTGTTACAAATTTTATGTGCAAAATCTTTAAGCTAAATTGAAATTTGTTTTCCTTTTTCGCCCGGCTGTCATACATTTTCCAAATATGATGCTGCGGGTTGCCGAGTGCTCACTGTATCACCGTACCCACTATCCCCCTCCTGTACAGCGATACGTAAGTGAACCCATTTAATATTATGTGCACATTCCCGTTCCTCATACCCGTAAGTGCGTTGAACCATTTTTTAAAATACCCGAGTTGAGGTATGTTCGACTGGTTTTTGTCCATGAAGATTGCCTACGGGGTGAGTGGTTTGCCTTTGGTATTTTATTTGGGGTGGGGGTGGCTTAAAAAAGTGCTAGGGGTTTGGAGAAATGAGATATGAACCGCCGAGTCGCGCTTCCCTTTCAATTTCATAATTGAGGTTGAAGTTCACGATGAAATATTAAGTGAGAAGGATAAGCAAACAAGTTTTTTTTAAGGTTCTTTGGTGTTTCAACTGATTGTTATGAATTAATTTGAATTTATTTGTTTTAGTTTCCTAAATAAAATTCTTGCATGTCTTAATATTTTTAAAGCGTTATAGCGCCTTGTGAAGTATGACAAATAGGTCCCAGTCCTTGGATTTCTTTTGGTCAGCTAATTAAACTGCCAAGGGAGTATATTGTCGAAACTATTTACATAATTTACGATGAAAGGAAGTTGGCAAAGGACAGAGGAATAAAGGCTTGCAGGCCAATAAACAGAATTGCATATGAAAAGCCAGGGATATTTCTATGAATTGTTCAGGCCAAGATAAGGCGGAGATTTTCGGCGACATTATGGCCAAAGGGAAATCGGGCTCAAAGTATGGGTTCTCGAACATAAAGAGCTAGCAGCCGAGCCAAGTATCGTCTGAGATTTATCATTGGCCCGGTCATATATCAAGTGTTTTGGCCAAATAATATAATATATGGCACTTGCCAAGTTCGCAATTACCAGCAGAAACTGTCGCGGCATTTTGAAAAATTAACATGCTAGCCATATATAGAGTGGTATTTTGTATCGGCCACCACTAGATTTATGCCAATTTGAAGACCCGAGTGATGCTGATTTATGGGGAGTCTCTTCTACACGCTCCAACGAATTTTCGGGCGGACCCATAAATAATGCCGGCGATCAAATTGCTACCTTCATGTATTGATAGTGCGGACAAAAAATGAACGAAGAAGCGCCGGAGGAGCAGAGTTCCTTGGCTTTGTTGGGCCTTCAATTAAGGCAATTGATTTTAATTAGACCACGGCTTACCATAAACATATTCCAAAGAAATTATTATTAAACACGCGACCCTCGAAAGCTGCTGGTGTACGAGAGTAATGTTTGTTCTTCTTCACCTCACCGCCTCGGGGTGTAACTTAATATTTGCTCTAGCCATTCGGTTCAATTAGCAGGATTTATATGGCCAACTCGGGGCCAAATGCACTCGGCTCAGGAAGGAGGAATGCGCCCACATCTCGGGCCAACTGCTGCCGTTGAAGTTGGAGGAGGTTGAGTGGCGATTCCTTAATTGGCCGATATAAAAAGGGGACTATCATGCACTGGGAGAAACAAAATACCTGGTTGGTATTCAAATAAATGGTTTTGTTATTATTATATTAGTGATATTTGTAAGACATTGTAAGTAAAGTCCTTCTAAGGTCTGCCACTCTTTTCCAAAACTTTTCCATTTTTTTTTGCAGTGCCTGCAACAGCGACGTGCCTCAATTGAGGTGATCAACGTTAATTGAAAGCCAGGGCGGATGACTCAGCTGCCGGCTCATTAAGTGGCTGGGAATGGAGACTGACGGAACCAAACTCGCAGCGATCAAGATGAAAAATTAACATTTCGCGCATCATTAAAATTCCAATAGAAGATATGTACTTGGACTTGTGTGTTTTTGGGAATGGAATGGATTGTGAGTTGGTGGACTCTGCCATATGGAAATCGTTGACAAATGCCGCAACGTGCTCAATGTCTCCATTACCATTACTATTTCCATTTCTATGTCGGTGTACTTGTTGTTCCTGCTTTTGTGGCCAGCTGCCGTAAGAGCGACTGGCTCATTTGTCGCCTTTTCCGGACGGATTGGGGCAAGACAAATGCGTCAACACCGAATTTTCATTTGGTTAATGTGTGAATGGGACTAAAAACTAAATACGCCTTTGCCAGTGGCACTATTTTTTGTTGCTGTCTCTCCCAAGCGACATATCCGAGAGTAGCATCAGTGAAATAATAACATGAATTTATCAATTTGTCATGTTGATATTTGTTTGGCAATTTATTTTCCATGCGCCCGAGGAAACGCCAAGAAAGAAATGAAAGTACTGGTCCTCTTACAGCTGCTGGGTTTTATTTTTGGAATCACTCGGTGGATATGGTGTGTTGCTGTGCTACATGTGCAACGGAGGCAATTGTGGCCAGTAATTGATTGCACTACTTACACTCAGACTGAGGGGCTTGCCAGGCAGATTAGTTGCGATTCAATGGATAATTATCATCACAGATCACGGCTGCCATAGATGCAAATCCAACGACAGCCAAACTGAAATTGCCATTTAGGTTGCTGTCCCCTCACAAATCACTCAAAAGTGTTGAAAACAAATAAACAAATGAAGCGAGTCAAGGAATATAAAATCATTTATTTACACTGATACTAATTTTGATTCATCTGTTATAGTTTATTTTTTATTTCAATAAAATTTAGCTAATTATTTCACTACCAATTGAAAAATAGAATCACTTGAATTTTTATGCCTTAATTTGGTTAATTTTTTTTCTCTGCCATGAAATGATGATGTCACCTTTAAAGTTGGAAATCCCATTCAGTAAACAGCTCCATAAAATCCATTAACATCTGGTGTGATTAACTCTTGACTCTAAGCTCCAAAAGGGGTGAGCTCCTGTCTCCTGAAATTCTCACGGCAGACTGCCGAGGATCCTCAAGGGCGGGGGAAAGGGGTGTCTCCAGTGGATGGGAGGATTCCCTTTCCAGTCCCCCCCTCAGAAGACTTCGAGGCCGAGCCGGGGTCTGACTGACTATGTGTCGCCATCGAGGTTCGTACGCTTTTGGAAATTTATGAGTTTCGCTTGAAAAGTATTTTATTGCATTTATAATTGTGTGAGTGTGTCTGGGAAATGAATGCCCCCCTTCTATTTTTCCCCCAGCCTCTCTCTCTCTCCCACTTGACTACCTCCCCCTCCTGTAAATGTTGCACATAAACTCTTTAACACTTTGCCTCTCGTTGCAATTAAAAAAAAAAAAAAAGTCTACTTATTGAAGGGGAAGTGGCAGAATGTATCTGTATCTATGCAGCCGTATCTGTATCTGTATCTGTCTCTCTGCTTTGTGCATTAGGGAGGGACACTCTGAAGAGGGCGGTGCTTGGGGCAGGGGGATGCTCCACTTCGGTGTGCTCGGGGCCACCGCATCATTTGTTTGCGCAACTTTATTAGACTCTCGAATTGCGTGTTTAGTTTTCCGAGCGATTTATGTGCATCCCGTCCCGAGCGGGTGACGAAAATGTGGGAAACTCGTCGGAGAGCCATGTGTGCCGCAGACGTGGCACTAACAAGTGTTTTTCCACCTCCCACCGCTCCACCATCCACCTTGACAGTCTCATAGATAAGCCGAAGACCTCTAACCATCTGCGGAGCTCAAAGTTTTCCAGGCTTTCTTTTAGTTTTTTCTTTGAACAAGTCTTAATAATTTAGAATTCAATATATTTTTTTTACTTAATTTATTAAATATTTAATTTTAACATTAGTATTTTTTCCAATACATACCAGAATCTCAGTTCAAAGTTGCTTGACCTCTGATTTTTCTGAACCCTCTAAGCCAAGCAGAAAAACCTTTTGAATCCTTGGCAGCCTTCGTTTGATTAATAAGCAAAGTAAAATTGAAATTTTTCTCCAAAATGCACACAAAAATTAAAACATACAAATTGCCAGTTATTTGTTTGCCCCGAAGTTCCTGTACCTTTCCATTCCGGAACTCCATCTCAAGTCTTCCATCCGCCGAGTGAGCTTCTTTGGCGAGGCAGAGATGGCGGCCAAGGCGAACGAAAAAAAAAAAAAATAAAGAAAAGAATTCATTTTCCACGTAATTACTCTGCTGTGATTAGTGAAATTAAACTTTTCGCTGGCATTTCCTTTTTGCTGTGCGTGAGTTTTGCTTTTGCTTCTCATCTGCTCTTTGATTTTTGGCGGGAGGGTGAAAAAATGGCGGCTTTTCTGTACTTTTTGTTTCCTTTTCCTGCATTTTCATTTAGCGCTACGTTTTTCATGGGAAAAACTAGAAAAAAGCGAGTAGAAGGCAGTGGAAAGCGCGTAACGGCCAATTACAAGGATTGATTGTGTATGAAAATGATGTTCCTCCCACTCTGGGGGAAAAAAAATACAAAAAAAAACCAAGCAGAGGAAAAGTTTTCAATGCAAAGTTCTTCGTTGGCACTCGTAAATGCATAAGGTGTCTAATTTTTCATGGCAGTGGCAGACGTCGAAATGTGATGGCGGGGAGGTCTTCGAGGGGCTTTCGCTCCTCAGACAGAATGCAAAGATTGACGGCCTTTGTCGCGCGGGGCCAATGAAATTTTTAAATATAAAATGTACGAACAAATAAAAAGAGCACCGAGCAGAGTGAGTGAGTGGCCAAAGAAAACACTTTTTGCGCGGCAGACACTTTAACACTTGAATAAATATTTGTGCGCCAGCCGAGCCGGCCGAGAGTAGCAGCCCCCGAAAAAGGAGATTTTATAATGCCACAAAATCCAAACTAATTACTCAAGCCGCTTGCCGTCGGACGCGCGCATCATTTCACTTGATATCCTGTCCCATACCATCCCGTCCTGTCCTGTCACAGGATTCCCGGTCCCAATTTTGGGCCCAGACTGTCCTGCTCCGCATTTTCATTCTCATTTTCTCCCCGAATCCCAGACAAAATAAATGTTTTGAAAATAATTTCGAGTTATTTTTTTTTTGTGGGCCTGGGATCTGGCTGACTCTTCAGAAACTCGGAAAGTGTCACTGACGCGTGTGTCAGAAATTAATATTAATTTGCTGTGTCAATGCATATCCGTCATTGCGACGACAGTTGGCTAGAAAGTGGTTATTTTTCAGGGGCCTCATTAACATTGACAATCCACTAAAAAGGGTGGCCTGTAGCCGTACGCAGCACGTGCAAAAATATTCGGGAAATTATTCAAATTATTCTCACATTTTCTGAGGGTTTCCATCTCCGCCACTCGGATGGTACATGACCTCTTTTTTGGTTTCACAATCCCCAGTGGACTTTCCGTCTTCTGCAGGTGCTGCCCTTGCTGAGTTGATAGTTGTCATCGAGCTGTGCAATCAGCGGACCTCCAGAACGAGGTTTCAAGCTGGGAAGTGGGCGGTTAGCGGCGGTGGGGCGTGCCACTCACATGCAATGGGTGGGTCACATGCCAAATGCCACACGTTTCTTGAAATCCATGCCGTGTTTCTGATTAATGATTAGGGTATATCGGGCTTTAAAAAGTTTTTGAAATTGATAAATAAATAAACCATTTTTTACTGTATTTTTTAGACTTTATTCTGGAGGCAATAGATTCTCAACCTTATCTTTGAAAAGTTAAATGAGTTGCAACTACTGATATTATTTCCAGCATCCCAGGGTATCTCTTGGCCTACTATCCACCCCCTCTGTTGTTCCTGTAATATTCCTAAGGGGTTGGGGGATGTGACAATTTACGGTTTGCTTTTCTCATCAACACGCGACTGTCCGCCGTAGAGTGAGAGCTGGAGAGCTGCTTAATTTGGGCCGTTTGCTCAGTGGGCGACACGTGTCCTGCAGTATCCTGGAAGGTGTCCGCCGACAACTTTGGAGAGTGTTTATGTATGGATGCTCCCCAGGGGCAAACTGTTTACACGATTTTGTTGTTAGTAGTTTAATTTAATTAATGTTTAAATATGCAGGGCTGCGACGCAAATTGTAAGAGCGTGAGAATAAGAATCTGTGAGGCTATGGGACCAAAAATTATTTTAGTCAGTTGGTTTATTTTATTTTTACTATTTTTGGTATTACAGCAACCTGATTTTCCTTTTGCCCTGATATCCATTTTCTTGGCTGCACTTGAGTTGCATTTTCCGCATTTTCTGTGACTCTGACAGCTGGCAACTGTTTCATGTGCTGTGGAAACGGCTCTGGCACCTTTCAGACTAGTTTTGTGTCTTCCTCGGCAAATATTTTGATTAGCTCGAGTGAGTTGCTGTTGTGGCAGCGTTTTCGGACATGTTGCATTTGGCCAAAAGCGGAAAGAATAGAGTATTCTGTGAATACATATGGCTGAGGAGGCTAAGGAGGCTAAGGAGGCTAAGAGGTTGTGGAGGCTGGGCAATGTGGTCAGGGCTCAATCAAGTTACTGTTAATTCGAGGACCCTCACACGCACACACATGTTTGCTTAAATTACATTTGACATTTACGAGTTTTGTAATAAAAACTTTAACAATGGCCGACGCCATTCTACTTGGGCAATACTTTACAACAATCCCATGGCATAAACAGTGCCCGCTCCGGCCCCTGGACTGGGGGGTAATGGGTAATGGCCATCAAGTGCAGATCGCGTCGTAAAAGACATTTTACAGTTGGCACCGCTCGATTCAATGTCCGATGTTCAATGTTCGATTTTCCCCGAGCTCGGGACACTCAAGTTCTAATGCGTGTGTGAGTGGATGTGTGTGCATTTTTAATTAATTGGGTTTAGTTTTTATGGCTTCATTAATTACCAAACACTGCAAGCCAGCTGCGGGGCTAGCAATACAACCAAAAAAAAAAGGGGGGAAGGCAATCCTTGACTTGACGTCAGCTCCTTTTGAATAATGCATCATCGTGTGGAGACAGAGTAAGTGTGTGTTTTTGTGAGTATGCCGAAGAGCTGTAAATATCAATAATAAAAGTGCGACGCCAGGACCAAAAACAGAACGAGTGCATTAAAAATTTATTTGAATCTGCCTGCGACGCGTGGCCATATAGTATTATACAGGGAAGATGCCCGCCATAAAATAATAATCTTTATGATGGCAAAATTTTAATACAATATTGGCGGTCTGCTCCCTCAGCCTTTGGAATGGAACGCTTCTGATAGCGTTTCTTCCTTCCTCGTATCTGTCATTGGAGGATTCATAAATCCACTTTAATTGCTGCAGTGATTTCTGCCATTTCGATCGGGCCGTGGACTTAGCCGTGTCTTTGCGGGCGATAAAAGCGGCCAAGTGCCAGTAAAAAATCATGTTCATTAATATTCAACTATATGCGTTTAGTGGCTCCACCCATTTCTCATTTACAACCGCAGATAAAGTTCGATGAGCAGCTGTCAGCCGAATGAGGCGGATGCGCATGAAAATCCACTTTTCGATATGACGGTATTGGAAAAAACTGCATACCCCACATTTCGTAAAAATGTTGGTACGTTTTTGTGCCATGTGTTTAGATTCTAAAAATTCTGAATAATTAGAATTTACTTTTCTTAACTTACATATATTAAATTTATTTTTAATAGTAGTTCCCTTAAAAGCTTTACATCATTACAATAATTCTATAGGAATTACTGTCTTACTTTAAAAAATTGAATTTGGAAATTTTTGATTCTTAAGTTGGTGGAAACTTAATAAAAAATATTGTAAGTAAAAAGGATTTTAGAAATTAAATTGTTTAAACACAATAACCGCTTCAAAGTGCAAAGATCTTGTAAAAAAATTATATAAGTTCATTCCTAAATCCATCATAATAACCAAGATATAAAGAACTAAAAACTACCTTGACCCCATGTGGAATCCATTTATCTATCAACCCACTGGACTCGCAAAAATTCTTCAAAGAAACCCATTGAGAGCTTTGATTTATGCGAGTGCCACACTTTACATGATATGCAAATTCAGTTATAATTTAAATTTTCACAGCGTCGATCGAGCAATTTGGACCACAGCGACCTGCCCGACTGTCCGGCGGATTGTTCCGCCGTACTCGCAATTGGCGGATACCCAGACTTGTTTAGTTCGGACCATGCCTCATTTACATTTATTTGCCAATTTATTTAACGATCGATCGTAAAGCGTTTTCGCCTTGGACACTCGGGATTCTGCTTCTCCCGTTTTCAGATATTTTTCTGTTTCATTTGGACTCTGTGTTTTTCAATATTCTGTCTCTGTTGATTTTATGTCGAAATGGAGAAAAACAGAGACGTAGCGAGTCTGCGGTGTTGTTTACGTTTTTAAGTGAATTTTCATATTTTTATGTTTGGACAACATTGTTGTCGCCTCAAAAGGCCGACCTCCGCTCCGCTCGTTCGCCGGTCATAATTTCCGGCGTGGAATTCGTGGAAGTCCCGCGCGGCCATATAAAAATCTGCGATCCCTCGCTCTTTCTGTCATGCTTGGGGTCTTGGGGTGGAGATCGGACATTTTTATAGGTGTTGTTGGCACAAAGGTGTTTTCTCTGCTGCTGTTTCTCATCTAGTTTATGTTGCTTTAGCTTTTCGCTTTGAGATGTCAAAGCAATAGCGGAAAAAATCATCAAAACACCGATATAAAACTCGGGCATCTCCTTTGAAGCCTGTGTACAAACAAATAATCAAGAGGCATTCCGATCACAAATACAAATCGGCACTGAAAACCTAAAATGTTGCTGAATTAATCACCACACTTTTAAGATACTTTGTACATATGTATGTAGATTCTAAAAGATCATCAAATTTTTCAATCAGTTTAGTTATAGAATATTTTATGAATTTGCTAAGATATTTTATAGATTAACGATTTAATGAGAGAGGCGTCCATCTTAGTCCTTATAATTTTTTATATGTGCCCAAGACATATCCATCTTGTTCAGGTTATAATCGGCCCAATGGCGCCCATTGGCTTTGATGAGCTTGAAATTTTATATGCCGCCGGCAGTTTTCTGCGTCTGGCATTTGTGCAAACATTTCAACTAATTGGCCAAACGGATCGGATGGGATAGGATCGCATCGGATCGGGGCTATATAAGCTCGTGCATATATAGACAGTGCTTTATAGAGTTACCCCGGGACGTGCGTGCGTGCGTTGGAGGCCATTAAAAAATTATTGAAATTGAACATTTTGAAAATAAACTGGAAACGCATTTCGCCGTTCGACTTTCGGTTGAAAAGTGTGTGTGGCACACGGCGCGCTTCATTTGTGCCGCCTCGAAACGGTGAAAATCTGAACGAAAAATCCACAACATCGCCTTCGATTAGGGCTGCATTTTCACGTTTTCCCAGGAAATGTGCGTTCAATGTGAAATGTAGTTTTTCAGCTTTTCAGCGTTTGGCTTTTTCGCCAGCCGAGAGAAAATTTAATTTATTGCCTAAGTCGAACCGATACACTATATACTATATACGTGTACGTGAAAAGTGTACGGCGTATTTTTAAGTGAAAATGAATTGAAATGAAATGATTTTTCATTTATTCGCCGACGCTGCGACGCCAACAAGACTGCTGGTCCCGCCCCTCTTCACTCGGAAATGCCGGGGAAAATTGTCGCTCACTCGGGAAATTCGCACCTAGATCTGGTCCCGATTTTTCTCGCCCGTTGAAATGTGCCAAATAATGCGGCATTAAGTGGTTGCACCTTTCTGCAGCAAGGTGCATTGTTTTCGTTGCTGTTTCGCTGCAACAATTGTTGCTGCTTCTCAGCAGAAGCTGTGGCAACTGTCAGCAATCCCATCACGGCCGGATCAGCATTATCGAGATCAGCGCCACTCGAAAGCGCCATGGTAAAAAAAAAAATATATATATATGTAAAAAAAAAAGAAACGCCCAAAAGGTGCGACAATGGCGACAAGGCCCGCATAGTGACAATAATTTGTGGGCCGTGTTGGCAACTATTTCTGACCAAGGAATGGGAATGGTTTACAGTGGATATAGGATACGGGAGATAGAAGGTCATACTTTGATATCCTTACATTTTATATTATTTATATCCTTTTCAAAAAATAGTACGAGAAAAACAATCCTATAGCAATACTGTTTAGTTTCACAAAAGTGCAATCTATTTGTTTTGAAAAAGCCTATAAATTGTGCCGTTTATGTTTTTAGATAAGTTCCTAAAAATTCATAATTTATAAAATAATAAATATTTAATGTCTTAAATAAATCACTCTAAAGAAAACCTCCACTTTCCTGCGAAGTAGGTTGACGCCACTTAAGTATTTTGCGGCCCAAAGGTGCCACTTTTTCGGAGAGTTTGACGCCTGAGGTGCTCGAAGCGCGTGATGGGCGGCGGTGGGCGGTGGGGGAGTGGCAAGGGGCGGGCCCGACATGCTGGCGTCAGTGTCAGTCTTCGGTCTTCAGTGTTTCGGTCCTCCTGTCTTGTGGTCTCTCTGTCTCCCGGTCTCTAGACTGTCTACATCTATTCCCAGAGCGAGTATGTGTTGCAATTATGCAGACAAGATGTCGACGCGAATTGTTCGCATTCGTCGACATTCGAGATTCGATGGGGATTTGAATTGGGATTTGGATGGCGTTTGGGGCGCGGAGTGCGAAGTACAAAGGGTGGATGCGGTTTGGGCCACTCAGCTGGGCCCTAGGTGCTAATGGTCAATAAATATGAAATTTTTATTGACTTACGCAACACGATGCGAAATCTAAAATGCAAACACACATCTTCTTGGCTCATCTCTACGTAGAGTTCTCACGTTTTCCCAGCTAACAAGCTCCCCGGAGTAAAATAAAAAACCGAAAGTGCAAAATCATACGGAGTTGCGGCTACGTGATGCCACAGTATCAAATTTTCTTTTCAGAGTTTTGGGACTCGGGGGCTTTTCCTCTTGTTTTTGAGCTTACTCTGTTTTGCTGGCCAATTAGCCGGCCTGTTCTGGCTAATTGATGGGCTCGGTCTTCTACCTCATTTGGATCATTGTCGCTGTCTGCAGGAAATTAATCAAAAGACGACCAGCCCAGATGCAATTGCATCTCTGTTTGCATGTAGAATATCACCCGAATCGAGGCGTGACTAGGGTTTGACTTTGTTGCTACATTGTGTTGCATCGGAGCTGTCAGCACTTGGCCAATTGTTGTCGGCTCCTCTCCTGCCACGTCAACGGAATTGGACTTTTCCACGGAAAACGCAACACTACACAATAACTAAGGAAAAACGAAGGAAAGCCACAAAATCGCGCACGAGGCCAGATGAAATATGAACTATTTTAACGCCTACTTAATTTATTTGTTTTTTCGCTCTCGCCAGTATAAGCTGCAGTATAAATTTTAATTAATTTAGCGTTGAAGTGAAAGTGTTAAGTGATTTGCTTGGCTGCCGCTTGCCATACCTTCTATATACGGGGGGAGTATATATCCACTATATATAGCCGATACATGTGCGATGGTGGCTCTGGTTTGGGGCCATCAAGTGCAGCTGTGGTAGGTACGTTTGCTGCTCCGTTCGACCTAAATAAATAAAAATATGTTTATAGGCAAAATATTAAACGCAAACAAAGAGCCACCCCCAAAAAAAGGCCTCACATGTCCCCTGACCAATTCATAAGTTTGCACTTAAAGGACATGACCAACCTGTCCTGTCCCAAGGTTGGACACTCCAAGATGGCTCGCACATAAAAGCATAATAAAATGTATTTACCCCAGGATCAAATTATGAATCTGCTTATGGGCAAGCCAAGGACAAGGGATGGCTAAAAGGTGAGCCATTTTCTTCTGCCAGTTACGAAAGCCGCAGGCTGCGGGCTTTCTCCCTCTCTTCAAAAAAAGGAGGACAAAACGCATATTTATGAAATGAACAAAACTATAAAGGACACACACATTCTTACACGTCAACAAATTTATAATGGCTTATTTTCGTATTATAAATAAAAGACATACAATAAATTATCAGTAGATACCGATAGGTACTTTCTGTACCATTTGTTTTACTTTAACATTACGATTTAAGTTTGTTTGATAGAGTATATTTTTTTTCGAATGTACTTTTAAAGAATACAATTTTTTTACTGTGCTGAGAGCATAACAGAAACGAGCAGGACAATGTGCGGACATCTACGGAGATTTTGTTTTTTTGGGTTGCCGGTCGACAATGAAAATTTGTGCACATTTCAGCAAAATCGAGGGCCTGAGGTGATGGCCAGCTCCTTGAAGGTGTATCCTTCGTGCGGTAGTAGCCTGCCGTATCGTGTCCCTTTTTGGGACGTCCCGAGTCTATTACCAAAGTTTATGGCGCACGCAGTTACACCTACGACAGCCCTGGGGTTGTGGCAACATATGGTCAAAAGTGAGGGCGAAGGGAACCAGGGTGAGTGACGGACAGCCACCCACTGCACCACCCAAACACCCAAGGGTACAGCCACTTTGTTTATGCCAGTCGCAACATTTTACAAAGTTTATTTCGACCCTGAATCATGAACAGCCATCAGAGTCCTCATCATCATCATCAGTCCCAATTCTCGTGTGACATCTGGATGTAGGATTCTTCATTGTGGATTCGGAATTCAGGATAGCCCCAGGGTGTCCAAGACTTGCTTAGATATGTGCGTCACATACGCTCAGGCACTTTTCCCTGCTCGGCGGGGGAATTACCTTTCGGTGCAGAAAAACGAGAGGCGTGAATTACCTAGTCGAGTGGCCAATTTTGTCCACCTTTTGGAATCAGCTCACGTATTGTTTTATTAGTCAATCAAAGGACACTTTGGGGGAGAATCTCATTAGAGAACAAAAAAAAATTGTCTGCATTGCTGCCATTTTGTTAGTGTTAAATAATTAGCTTTTTGCATTTTAAGCAGAGACCGAAAATAAAAGTTACGATTTAAGCAAAAGTCAAAAAAACTTTAAAACGGGGACCGTAAACAAATGATTATTGTCCAAGTATATAGATCCAAATAGATCCTCCAATCCATTAAAAATGAAAAAAAAAACAGAAAATCAGAATCACAGAAAAACAGAAACCGAAAGCTCGCAATTAAAGATTACATGCCAACTTTCCAACTTTTTTTTTCCTCCACGCATAATTTTACCTGCTCCATAACCTTTAGGCTCTTCTGAACCAAAGTCCAGAACAAATATAGGTTCTATCACCCACAGTTTCCGCGGTACACCTAAGAGAAGAAATCGATCAAATTTTACCATATATTTAATTATGTAGGCCGTGTAATGGCGATGACCATCATTGTTTCTAGTACATATAATTTTTGAAATGTATGTGTACCGACGAAAAAGAATAAATGGTATCTATGCCATGACTTTTTGAAAATATGAGATCAAAAACTCCAATTTAATTGAAGAAAATATTGTTTAATTACCTATAATAAATTCAATAAAATTATTTCGCGTTTTTCCTGAAACCCAAAATTAAAACATAGTATGATCTACTGATTTCAATAATAAAATAAAAAGCTTCCATAGAAAAATTTTTGGGGAAAAATCAAAGAAGACCAAAAATTAATGTAGAAAATCTGAGATTTCAACTTTGGATGAGTATTCCAAAGATATGGTAACTGCTAGATACCAGTTTTTAATTTTAGTTGGTACACATACATTTCAAAAATGATATGTACTAGAAACAATGATGGTCATCGCCATTACACGGCCTACATAATTCAATATATGGTAAAATTTGATCGATTTCTTCTCTTAGGTGTACCGCGGAAACTGTGGGTGATAGAACCTATGTTTGTTCTGGACTTTGATTAAGGGGAGCTTAAAGGTTATGGAGCAGGTGAAATTATGCGTAGAGATTTTTTGCTGTTGGTCTGTGTTATTTGACCCCATTTTATTCAATAGGTATGGAAAATGAATCTCTCCCGCAACCAGTATTCGTTGTGTCCGCACGTTGGTGTTCATCATACCAAATGATGAGCAAACTTTCAAGAATTGAGGACATTATCAATAGACCTCAAATCCTTAACTAAATTAACGAAAAAATTTTGGGATCTAATCGTGTATTTGAAAAAAAAATCTGGCAAAATCAGGAAATCTTCGGCCGAAACCAAACCAAAAATAAAAAACAAAAAGCCATGCATGCTCAATTTAAAGAAGAACAAGAAAGGAAAGCTAACTTCGGGCGGAGCCGAAGTTGATATACCCTTGCAGTTCAGTCGCAGTCCGCTGGGTGGCGCCACGCATCTTATATTATTAGATATGTAGCGGATCGTATATAGTCGGCCGATCCTTATGAAAATTGGCAGATCAGATTGTTTTTCCCAAAATAGAATCTGTACCAAATCCCATCTTTCTAACTTAAAAAACACCAAAGTTACACCAATTTCGATCGTTGTATGACAGCTATAGGATATAGTCGGCCGATCCTTATGAAATTTTGTACATACGATATTTTGGTCAAACATAACATGTGTGGAAAGTCCCAACCCTCTAACTTAAAAAACACCAAAGTTATGGCATTTCCGATCAATCAGTTATATGGCAGCTATAGGATATAGTCGACCGATCCCGGCCGTTCCGACTTATATACTACCTGCAAAGGAAAGAAGGATGTGTGCAAAGTTTCAACTCGATAGCTCTAAAACTGAGAGACTAGTTTGCGTAGAAACCGACAGACAGACAGACGGACAGACGGACAGACGGACAGACGGACATGCTCATATCGACTCAGGAGGTGATCCTGATCAAGAATATATATACTTTATAGGGTCGGAGATGTCTCCTTCACTGCGTTGCACACGTTTGACCAAAATTATAATACCCTCTGCAAGGGTATAAATATATATATTTAAGAAAAATAAAATCAGGAAATCATCGGCCGAACCCAAACCAAAGAAAATAAAGTCAATTTAAAAAGTAAAATAAATCATTAATTAGGGAAAATGAAGTAATTCTCTGTAAGTATGTATTTGAAAAAAAATATCAGGAAACCTTCGGCCGAATCCAACCAAAAAATACAAAATTAAAAGCCAGGCATGCTCAATTTAAAGAAAAAAAAATTAATTAAGGAAAATATCAGAAAATCTTCGGCCGAACCCAATCCAAAACGAAAATCAGGCATGTTCAATTTAAAGAAAAATAAATAATGAATTAAGGAAAATAAAGTAGTTTTCTTCGCCATTTACTGGGATCTTCAGACGAACCCGAACAAAATCAAAATATAGTCCATTTAAAAAAAAAAACAAAAATCATCAAGAAAAATTAAGTAATTTTCTATAAGTAATTCTTCATTTCAAGGATTTAACCGAGTATGTATTCGAAAAAAATATCAGAAAATCTTCGCCCAAACCCAACCAAAGAATACAAAACCAAAAGCCAGGCATGCTCAATTTAAAAGAAAAGATTTTCAAGAAAATAATTTTGAAGAAAAACACTGTGTCCAGTTTTTAAAAACTTTAAAAAATAAAAATAAGAGAAAAACAAATATGGGAAGAAGATATTAAGAATGTAGAAGCAGACGATGGACGAACAGGATATTGAGGATATATTAAAAAAATAAGAAATGTATTAAAATGATGAATATAAAAATTATTTGAGGCTGAATTATCATTGTGTGTGCCTGCTCTAAGGACTTGGGGAAACAAAATAAAATAGAAAATGAACAAGACCACGAGTAGAGAGCATCTGAACTAAAAACCATTCGAAATATTTTGTTGGTTTTTTTAAATAAATAAAATAAAAATAAGAAAATAAGAAGGCTGACAACCTTAGGCCTTGAAGGCTTCCAGGTATGTGGAGTAATGAGCACTTTCGTCGCCTTATATAGGAGATTCCAAGGCGCAGCCAACTTAGCTGGTTTCGATTGAAAGCCACTAAAATATGATAACGCGTTGAAAGCAGCCCTGATTAATTTTCAATTAGCTAACGAAAATGCATTCTAAATACCGAATGCAAAATGCAAAACGAAAGATATTAATAAGAGTCTTGGAGCCCGAAACGAAAAAGAGGAATGGAAATGGTGCACTTTGCATTAAAAATTCGCTGTCTAAAAGCTCAACAATTAGCAACAATTTCCCAATGCAAATGCAGAGAAGGCAAACGAGTGAAATTAAAGCAACTTAAATGGAACTTATTAGATTTGTATACTTTTAATTTGCATTCATAACAGACTGGCACAGCTGAGGAGTTGACTGGGGATTTGGGGCGGGGTTGAGAGGGGCTTTGCCTTTGTGCCCGGGACGGGGCAAAGGATATTCTCGACTTTCGCCAGCAGTTGTGTCCTGTGCCCAAAACAACAAGCAAAGAGAAAGGGATTGGGGGGGCAGAACCCTTTTCTTGTTTTCCCTCCAGTGGACATGACGTATTCCTTGGACTCCTTGGACCCCATCGCCCACCCCCTCCGAAAAATTCCCCTCCAACTTGGTTGATTTAAATTTTGCCTTTGCTGGAATAAAAGAAAATTAATTTGTGCATATTTCTTGAGCTGCTGGCAGACGAAATACGAGCGGCTTCAGCTGCTGGCTGGACATTTATTAAAAGCCGAAAGGAGTTGCTGGCCCAAAGGCAAAATGGAAACCTTTCTCTCTTCTGGCCAATCGTAGAAATAATAATAATAACCGAAATAAAAAAGCGAGGAGCAAACCGAAAGGGACTATCAAGTGAAAAGGAATTTAATAAAACGAAAACAATTTGCCAAAATGAAAGAATAATAAGAAGCCGACGAGCCACGATAAAATTCTCAGAGCGATCCATGCGAAATTCTAGTTCCAGTTCCCACACGACAAAAAATATTCATAATTGCACGGACATTAAAGCTGCATCCTACAGGATAATGGCGGTGGTTGGGGGGAAGTATGCGGAAACGAGGACAACACACGTGCCGAGGAAGATGACATTTTCCGATATTGATGTACACACTACAATCGAACTAGGATCGGGGGTAGGAGTTTGTTCCACCCATAAATCCATTAGTCCATAAATAGTATTGATATGGAATGAAAACAAAAATAAAATAAAATTATTTATACGTTTCGCACGGCGCGACAAGCAGGAAAATTAGTGCCAACCGGAGACACGAGACACGAGCCCGCGCCGAAATAAAAAAAAATATTGGAGAGGGAAGGAAAAATCGCACAGGGGATGGATGTTGGATTGGGAAAGCGGACAAGTTTTCCTCGATTGGCGATGCGCTTCAAATGATTCGAAAGATTTGCACACAAAGCGAACAACTGTATCGAATTACCAATCAGCCAGGACAATGGAACTCATGCCAGAGGGTCAAATCCCACAGCTTGGCAAAGGACACCCCCAGTAGAGAGGGAGGGCGACAAGAGTGCAAGTTGTGACATCACCTTTGAACCTGTATAGGAACTATAAACAGTATCTAGTTCCATTTTGGGCGTGTCTACTTTCAATAGATATTAAAAGATAAAAAATAGTTATATTTTTAGTAGATGTATTCGAATTTGTCATCTAAATCGGGACAATAAATTTTAAAAGCTCTCTTGAAGTTATCCAAGTGTATATCCTTTCCATTCGAATTCATATATAGAGCCATCAAACGCGTTATGAACGCTCTTTACTATCACTTAACTTAACTCCTTCCACCATCAAACAATTGAATTGAAAGGATCATCAAATGGCGAACTCTGGTTAGAGGAGCAGCATCTACAGCATCTTGGCCAAATTGCCGACAATTTGGGTTAACTGTAAAATTTTCTGCAGGCCGAAGAGCAAACAGTAAACAGCAAACGGCAAACGTGCAAGTTTTTGACAAATACAAATGTGAATTGCGAACACTAAACGAGTTCCCAAAACCCCAACCTCATCTCCGACTCTACCACTAAGTCTTGTGTCCACAAGATGAAGACATCCCGGATTGACAGCCGAAAGAAATCCGTGAGGAGCTGAGGGCAGTGCCGGGCTCATAAAACTCATTGGGGCGTAAAGGATGCGAATGCCTTTTAATAATAAAATGAGAGGAACTGCGCCCAGTATTGAAGGACGGAAGTGGACAGGAGCAGGACTCTAGGATACGCCGGGGTTGCATAAACTAAAACTAAAGCCGCTTGTCTATGCCCAGGCACGTCTTAAATGTTCAAATTATGTAAAATAAAATGTGCGCCAAAAAAAAGAAGTCCCAAGGAAAGGCAAGTAAAAAAGGATAAAGGAGTGGGTGGGTTATGGACGGAGGCTGACGTCAGCTCTGAGTGACAGTGACAAGGACAGGACAACGGGGATGCCGTAGGATTTTCAGAATCACTCGACACTTCCGGCAAGGTGCAAAAAAGCTGGCTAGGATTGACACTTCTCAGCTATGGAAGTCCAAGTATGCACTCAGAAAAATTAGTATCAATTTAAACTATTCATATATTTTAAAATTTGTTTAATTAAGGCAATATTTTAATAATTTTGATGAGAAAGGACTGACATAAATATTGTTAATAGTTTATCTCAAGGGTGCTTGTTCTTTTAAAAACCTAATTTGAATTTGATTGGTATACAGTTTTTTTTAAGTGCTTTCGCGCCGCTGGCCATTTGCATTTATCCCCGCGGGTCCCTTGGTCTCCTGCATGTCCTGGCTAATAACCGTGAGTAAGCAAACAGGTGCAGTCCGCCAGTTTGCTGTGATCAATCTTGCTAAGCTTTTGTTTTCGCCGGGCTTTGTCTCTGGACAAAAGTTGGGTCGCCGCCTATGACGATGAAATTGGGAAAGCTGGATGGGATGCCCTAGAAGTCCTGGGATTGAGATGTCCTAGCCAGGGTCTAGTGACAGGCAAACAACGGCGCGTCCTTTTCTTTTTTTATATTGTGGGTCTCTGGGTTTGTCTCGCTTTCGTCCTATGATTGATTAGCAATTAATTAGCTACACAAATAACAGTAATTATATGCGAGTGGTGGGGTGAGTGGAGACCCCTAATGTCAAGGGTCTCTGGCGGCGAGAATTACTTGCAAAAGTGTCTTACCTTTTTTTGGCACAGGCCTCATGGCATCGCTTTCTCTTTTGCATTTTGTTTTTTGCCATTTTTTATGGGCCAATGAAACGAATTCGTTGCTCTAACTTTGTCACTTGCGGCTGCCATTGCCATTGTTTTTTATGAATCCAAGCTAATGACACTGCTTGGGAAGAATATTCGTCACGCAGCTGAAGAGGCAATAGAAGTCTGGCAAAAGAAGTCACCCTCGAAATAAATTGCAGTGTACTTCTAAAGTAATATAATTCCTTGGTAGTGTAGAATTTTAAATAACTTTAGATAGTAATTTAAAACTGAATATATTTGGTTTTTGCTTTGAAAAAAGTACAGAGCAGTCCTTTGTTTTAGACGTACCCCTTTGTACCTCCCAGAAATTATCGAGCCGGGCCAAAAGTTGTCCTGCAGTTGACAACCCAACCGCTTTTTGGCCGGCCAACAATGCATGACTGACCCTGTCAATAGCGGCGACCCCGAATCCATTTAGTTGCTTCGCCATATATGAGATATTTAATGCATATGCAATATGGATTGTCGAGGGGTGTGGGGACCGGGGAGTGTGGCAGGAAAGTGCGTCCAAAATTCATGTCATTGTTTCGGCGGACTGTAGCTGGAGACTGCATTTTTGCCTCCATTTTCCTGCTGACATTGAGTGCTCCGACAGGCGACGTGTGCAGAGTCCTTCGTTTCGCCTCCCCGCATTCTTTTGGATCCTTTGCATCCTTTATGGCTGAAAGCTTTTGTCGCTGCCGTGCCACTAAACATGTCTCCCATGTGGAGACCCCTGATTTTTGCACTCCTGGCTGTGATCCAAAATATAACTTAAGTTTCTGGTCAAATGAATTTGGCAAAGGTAGCAGCCAGCTCGAAAAATTCGAAGCATACTTTCAGGAGACGTTGCCAGCACAACTCGAATTTATGCAAAAATTTCAGCGAAAATGTTATTTTTGCTTTTGTGACACAACTCGTGGAGAAGTCACCGCAATTGGCAGTTTAAGTGGCTTTTGTTATAAGTTTTTTTCCCATTTTTTCTTGGAGTTCGTGGTTTTCGTTTTTGCTTTGTCACCTGTTTTTTTGTTTTAGCCAACCCATGGAAACTTTTTACGATCTTGTCAACATTTTGAGTTGAGTGCATTTTTACGCCTCGTCCTTGCCGGTGGTTGCGGTGGTTCAGTGGCTCAGAGGGTTTCAGCGGGGTCTGGGGCAGTAAAATCGAAAAGTAATGCAATAAAATTCGCTTTCATTAAAAGCATTAAAATAGGTTTTTGACATGCCATAAAAATTGTTTTCACGTAAACGCACAGTGTGATGGAAAACTGCTGCTGCCACATTTTTCCGAGGGCAGTCTCTGGAGAAGGGGCACTGGGAAAGCTTCACGCCACTTCTAAATGGGAATTTTATTGTTCTGGGAGCTGTGGCCGACGCATTGCCATTAGTAGCTACACGGTACTCCAGCTCACCTAGGTATCATAAAAATCAAGAAAGCGAATCTCCAAGATATATGCAACTTTGGTGCGTTAGGGAATTCCTAGCTCACACATGAATTCTTTTAAGAGCTATGTAGGTTCTCATGAGATAGACCAGTTTGGTTATTGGTTCTGGAAAAAAATAATATTAAATCATAATATTTTCCAGCTTTACCAAATGCCCAACATAAATTCAAGAAAATATTAGAATCAAAAAATATTCGTATTCATGGCAATTAAATGCAGACTTTATAGGTGGTATACCTCCTCACGCTTAGACACTGAAAAAATGTTGTATTTACTTGAATTTATAAGACCGAATTTTACTAGTTTATGTCTAAGTGTAAGATGTTCAACAATATGTTAAACAAGTTAACAAGAAATCTGCAAAACTAATTAAACCTCTACATAAAAAAGTAAAACTATTTTTGCAAGTGTTTTCCTGGGTTGACTTTTCCAATATTCGTTGGCCACATTTGGGGGACGAAACTCTTCGAATGGGGAATTTTATTTCAACATTATTAACTTCAAATTACGCACACACAAAAATCTGTCTGTCGACAGGACCGACAGAAAAGTCAATGTCCAATCCTTAATTGCAGGGGACAGCGTGTGGCGAAAATATTTTGCTCAATGGATGGCTGCGAAATATAGTAAATATTTTCATGATGTAATAAATGAAATTAATTTCAATAATTGCAGCAATTCTGGTCTCTGGATCTCATTCGGTCGCTTTGATTGCGTTCTCTCGTTGTTGGCCTTTATTTAGGCCACTTATTTTATTTTATTCCGGCCATGGCGATGACCATGAAAACTGCTTAATCGGAAGAATGAATATGAACGTTCCAATTGTTTTGGCAGGCGGGGAGGAGATAATAAGCAGAAAACATAAATAAAATCCAAATGTTTTCCTTTTCGTTGCTCTTTTTATTTCACTTTCTGTTCTGATATTTTTCTATCTATATTTATTTTTTTTGCAGCTACAGCAGCATTTTTAATATGGAAAAATTCGTTGTCATATTCTGGACTCCCCGCCCCAATGAGGGACTTTTATGCGAGCGTGTTTTCTTCGCATTTATAATGCGAGGGCCATATATTTTCATGAACACTATATTACGAAGGATAAAATTGGGCACAAGCAGCAGGATTCCTTTGACAAAACAATCACACGAAAAACACTAAGAGTACAAATTACCCGAAATTCTGAACAAGTTTTTTTTACGTTTTTATATTTATAGGGCTAAAGGATATGGATACCATTTGTAAGTTTTTAAATACCGATATCTGCGAGTTGCTGAGACAGTTGTTAAGCAGTCTGGGCTATGGATCGTGCAACAAGGATACCAGTGGCAGAAAAAAAGAGGGCAACCAACATGGCAATTCAAATGGAAAACAAAAGATGGAAAATGGAAAAAATGAAGACAATCAGAAGGAATGCTTCGTGGTTAATCACGCCAGCTATACAATCCGCCACAAGTATCCGGATCCCTTGGTCACCTACGATGGTGAGGCGATGGGTGAGCCTCGTTTGATTCGCTTCTCCGATTTATGCAACACCAAAGTGGCCTCAATGTTCAAAGGTTGCCCCAACGAGAAAGGGCAATGCAAAGAGAAGCGCGGCGAGTGTGAGGTTAAATGCGAAGAGGAGTCTTCAGAAGCAGAAAGCTGCTCGGAGAAAATGTGCCAAGAGGACTCAACAGCGGAATACGAAAGTGCTTACAGTGAAAATGGCGAAGAAGACTTGTTATCTGAACAGAATTGTTCTTTGGTGTCTAAAAGCGATTGCGAATCCCAGATGCAATGTCCTGTCATAAAACAGGAATACTGCGAAAAGCAGTGCCAGACTTCGTCAGCAAAGGTTTGTGACGCACATTTGGCAAAGAAATGCAAGCCAGAGCCCTGCCTTGCGCAGGAAAATATACTACATTTGGTGAAAACCCTTTTTCCGAAGGATCCTTTTACTGAGAGGTGCAATGGAAAGGAAAATAAAAGACGAAGTAAGAACCCGTCGTACGAGAAGCAATGCGAAGCAACTGAGAAATTGGCCAAAAAGTTGTACAGGAAATTCGTTGAGAAAAAGTGTGATGCCACTGATTCACCTGCCTGGAACTGCCTGACCCCCGCCCAAAAGCTGCGTTTTCAGTGGAAAGCCATTACGGGTGATGAGCTGCAGAAGACCCCCTACGACAATTTTCGTATTAGTTTCATGAAGAGCTTCTGCCAAATGAATCCCCGGGCCTCGGGTCGCCGATTGAGAAAAGAATTGCGAACGCACTGGTGTCAACTGGAGCGCTGTCAGCGGTTGCCGTTCGCGCTACAGGCCTTACTGTACTACGTGTCCCAGGGCTGTGTGGACCCAGAAGATCACTGTGCTGTGCGTGAACTTTTTAGCAGATTGCGTTAGGCCGAAGGCGTTCCATTTGCATTTCCATTTTTTCGATTTCCCATTTTATACGAACCAGATGTTGTGGCCAATCTATTTTCGTGCGAAAAACTCAAAATCTGCAGCCCCACTCTACCCCTTCTGGAAGCCCACGGTGCTGGATGCTCTTGAACCAGATTCGCTGTGAATAATGGATCCTATACTTTTCGCCAAGGTCGTTCTTGACATGGCATTGCCACTCGATTAACAATTAACGCGGCAGCAGCGTTCAGCATTCAAGGTCGCGCAGAATTAAGACAACAAAACGAGTACCACACCACCCAGCATCCCGATAGATGTGTAGTAGGAGGAGGCCAAATCAATTTCCCATGCGCATATATTAGCCATAAAAATTTGTTGTACTCCAAACAGAAACAAATAAAACAAACGAGAGGCAAACTTTTTAAAATGTAATTTCGATGCCCGGCAAATAAATAAAATAGAATTGTGGCAAATCGAAAGTGAGCCAAGGAGCCAGGGAAAATCAAAGTCCGCATCAGACATTATGCTAATGGAAATGGGAATGGTAAGAATGGTAGAGTCTGCGGCTGGTGTTGGGTTTTTATTGAAAAGTCAAGAAGGCAAAGGGGGTGGCAACCGGGAAAACTTACAGAGGGACAGGCCCGGACGGCGTTTATGGCCGTTGACAACTTTCGGCTGGGCCGGCATAAAACGAAATGAAATGGAAAACTAAACCCAGAATGGAAAACTCAAATGGCGAACGATTCGCCACGTTTCACGATTCAAACTCTAACTCAAAAGCCGAGTGCCGCTGTATCGAAGGAGTCGCAATTTATTGTCCTAGATATTGACTTTTATAGTGGTCCGGTCCCTTTCCCTTTCCTTCTGCGACTCATAATGCGAATCTCTCACGGATTTCGGCGAATGCTCATCTCGAGAATCGAGAAACAATTGGCATTCGAGGATTTCGCATGCCTGCCATTGCCAGACCAAGTCCAACCCTTCCTCCCAAAAATCCTTTCCACCCATTCTCCTTTTTTTATAGCCGACTGTTGCAAAGATTTTGTTGTTTTGATATTCGGCAGTTTTATTGCCTCGACCCAAGTTCGCACCTCAATTTGTCTTCGTAAATGTGAAAAATGTGGAAATTAGTTGGCGGTCCAAGCGGTGGCATCCGCCCCTTTTCCTCCAATTTTACAGTGCTTCCTCCTTCGGTTGGCTTTATGGCCAAACATTTCATCAATCACAGGACATGTCACACCTATCAGGGCCGCTGACGCCTGGATCAGATGCAGATCGCCCCTCACCCTGAATCCTTTCCCTATCCCGTTTCCCGTTCCAGAAAGCTGTGGCGAATCGTAAAAAAAGGAGTGTGAATGCCACGCCTCTTTTCTTTGAGTGTTTGCGAGTGTGAACTTAATGGCTGAGTCAGGGTTCGGTGGCACACTTAAGGACACTTAACTTTCGGAGGTAATTGGGCATGGCCCTCATTATCAGATGTTAAAAAAAAAGTTTAAAATTCAAGAATTTAGTCTGTAAATATTAAGGGAAATAAGAAAGGAAGAATAAGAATAAGAAACCATATATGTATAAAGGAAAGACGGATTAAAGAGGGCTTTGAAAGTTTTTAATCGAAAGTTTTATTGTCGTTTAAAGTATTTTAAGTAAGAATCGCATATGCTTCCATGCTTTTATCACTATTTTTTAAGAGAATCCTTTAGATGAAATATTACTTATAATCCTTTTAAAATTGATCAAATTTTTTGAAGGAGCTACCCTATGTATTGGTGACACCAAATTTTCCCATATTGCCCGCTTCCGGTAGCCATAGTCCTCCCAATTTACATCCGATTTAGGCAGTGGCGTAGATAGCTTTTTGATATGGGGGGGATATGACTCAGAATAATATCCTGTTTTTTTGTAAGTTTTATTTTACACTGCGATAATAATCCACAATCTGCGTTAATAATAATAATAATGCTTTACTGCACAGTCATCGCGTAAAAATGTGTTTCTTTTTCAATTTTGAGATTATATCATCTTATAATTCTCAGACCCAAGGGGGGGGATTGATCCCCCTGATCCCCCCCTATCTACGCTACTGGATTTAGGAATCGTGTACCTTTTGTCATCAACGCTTCGACTACCGCCATTTCTTATTTAAAATATTTCTTAAAACTCCTTAAATTTTACTAATTTTTTGGAGGTGCTACTGTATATAGTGGTGGCATTTCCAAATTTCTCCACTTTACCCGCTTCCGGTAGCCATAGCTCTGCCTATTTGCAACCGATCCAGGAATAGTTTACCCTTTTGTTTTCATAGCTTTGAGTACCGCCTTTTCTCATTTAAAATATTGCTAACAATACGTTTCAGGTATAAAGGTTTCAACATTTTTTCCAAGTTATTCACGAATGACGAAAGCTCGACTTATATTTCAAGTTTTGGTTTGATTTCGTTTCTGAAAATAAACTTTAGCTCGCAGAATATGAGCCCAAAACTTGAATGATTAAGTTTGATTCCTGACAGATTTCTGGTCAGGGCTTCATAAATATTTTTGCCCTCTTGCCAAGGAACATACTCATCCATTTTTATGCAAAGTCGCAGGGCAAACACAAAGAAGAACCTGGAAACCAATGGACAAACAACATTTGTCGATATAGCCTAAAATGGACCCAATCAACCCCGAGAGCAGTTCCCTTTCTCCAGTTTTTTGCCATTAACATAACAATAATTATGGACTGACCATTTCGCCTGGAGACATTCTGCAAATATACCACCGAGTGGTTTTATGTCGATATTTGTATGTATATGGGATTCTGCAGTCATAAGCAGAATCCTGCAGACATCCTGCATCCGGTTGAATTGATTTGGTTCGAATATTATTTTCCAAGGGGGTGGCTAACTGGAACTGTGAATGTTCCACGTAATTAACTTCAATTGGAATTGGGGCAAAGTGCCAGGCTCCTGTTTTGCATGTAACTTCCTGGGACGCTTGTTATATTTTTTAGGCTGCAGTTCGCTCATTAGGGGAGCGAACATAAATTTCGATCAAGAAATAAATTGACAAGCGTGCACATTTAAGAGCGGAGCTTAAATCGCTTAGAATGCTCCTTATTTCAGTCTCCGGCAAATCCAATTTCCGAGCAGGACTCGCACGTACCCGTACATACTACGTACGAAAAGCCTGCCTGCCTTCCTGCAACACTTTCAGATTTTAGATCAGGATTCAGGAGGACGCAGGACTCGGGACTTGGGAGCCGGGAGTTGGCCGTTTATGTGAGCAGGTCATGTCGCGGTCATAAATACAACAATGCCTCTGATGCCGCCGCCAAAACTTTCGCGAGTGTCGCGAGCGCCATAAATTTTGCTAGCAAAAACTCACGGATTTATGTTTGCAAAGCGCAGGAGATAGCACTTGATGGTTAAGGGGGCGGGATAAAAAAAGGGACGAGGACCAAGACCAGGACGAGATATAATCCACTTTAAAGTTTCCATTCCGCAGCCTCAGATTTCTTGCAGCTTCAGTTTCAGCCTCAGTCATGTGATAGGCGAAGGATATCCGCCAGGATATCTGCCTTGCTCTTGGCAGCCACATGCAATGTTCTCCCCGCGACACGACATCTTATCCAATTTGCATTTAACGCATATATATATACACATTTTTTCCTTTTTCTTGGCCAATTTCAGTGGCCTTTGCAAATCCCATTTGGAGCGATTTGCATTTAAGGCTGTCCGTGAAATTGAGACGAGCTAGCGCACAAAAATTAATAAAAGCGACTAGTCCCGGGCATACATACATATACCATTTTCTGGAGTCGGCCGCAAGTAAAAATGTTCAATAAACGTCCGGCCCCAAACCGCAAACGCCTTCAATAGCGTCGAGTCGGACATCCAGGGGCTCGGGCAGTCAATTTCGGATTTTTCAACGTTTTTCAGACATTTACAGAAGCAGCCAGAATAGGAGCCCAATAGGATATGGGATATAGGAGCGGCAGCTGACTTTGACAGGGCCGCCCGCTGGCAGTTAGTTACTCCTAGTTTGCGGTTCCGTTGCTCGAAAATATTGGCGGTGCCCGGAATGGGTCCAATTAAAAAACAGAAAAGCGACATGTGGGAAAGTCAATTTTTATATTCTCGACTAGAAAATACTCAGGTTTTTAATTGAAATTTAAATTTTATGAAAATTGCTTTATAAATAAAAATGTTTATGATGGTTTTGCAGAAAAAGCTGCAATTTAAATAAGCTAAAAACTATTGTTTTGTATAGTCAGCAGCTATAATTTTGAATGTTAGATTCCTTAATGTTCATATATATTTAATTTATTTATATTTTTTACCTCCAACCATAGTCAATTATAATCCAAAAGTTGAAAGTTACATCATACCCCATACCTCTAATATTGCTTTTTAAATTTAGAAGATTTGAGGGGAACTTGCCAACAATTTGAATAGGCGTGGCATCTATGCACTCTGCAAAAAAAGTAAAATAGGGTGGGTGTATAGGGAATGCAATCGTATGGCTTGGGATGATGTAGAGTCGTATGTAAGGGACCTGTCCTGCCACGGCAAACTATTAATTAGGTTGTTAATTTTGCATTTGGCGAGCGTCGCTGGCTTTTCCCGTGAAAATCGCAGCGGAGCGCAGGCGACGAAATGGAAAATGGAAAACTCACGTGGCATGTGGCACGATGATAAATCTCCGCATTTGTGCAACACCATACGTGAACACATGTCGCAGCTTGGCCGCACTTCCCGTGTCTCCTATTTCCCGCCCCCTCGCCACCACCTCTTCACCACTTTGCGCCACTCCGGCCCACAGCCGGCCACCCCCTCCCGCGGATGCACCTGTCTCAATTAAGCGTGCAAATCGCACGGCTGTCAAAATAAAATGTTTGGCGTGTAAAAATATGTTGGCAGCCAGCGGAGATCTAAGACGATCATAAAGATGCACGCAACATGGCTAGAAGAAATTATTCGCCAAGGTTGTCCGGAAGGGGGTAGTGAGAGGGGATCTGGTCTAGGGACACACCCAGGAGATGTTGTTCTCAGCGTTGCTTTGATCGTCCCTCAGGTTAATTATTTGTTCAGCACTTGCAACTTGTTCCCGTGTCGCGGAATGCACCTCAAATAATGTTCATGCGTGCAAAAATATGTGATAATTAAACGAGAGTGGAATGGGGTCGGTGAATAGCAAAGAAAAGGAAAAAGTTTATATTAATTTAAAGAAAATGTGAAAATCATTTAACCCATTTTTCATTGTTGGGTAGATCAAAGAAGATTACAAATTTTTTATGAACTCTAGTTTAAGAATGGCTAATGGTTACTGTAAAGTTATAGAGATGGACATCAACTCTCTTTGATCTATTGAAATAAGTAAAAATAATTACTAATTTCACACAAAAACAATTTATGCAACTTCCAATTTTGGTAAAAAGTCAAATCTTAGTTTCCACATATTTTTATCTAAACCTAATTGGCTGAGATAAAGCAAACGATACAATTTTGCACAGTTCTTACTTAAATAAGTAACTAAAATAGTTTATCCATAATATTTTTATTTCTAAATATTTAAAAGAAAAAAACTCACCAACTCAATACCAAATAAAATACATTTCAGTTGCAACATCTCCTTTTTTGAACTCGAAAATAAATTCAAATTGAATGGTTGAGTTTGCGGTTGAGTTTTCGTTGACAGTGTTCATTGATGGTTTGATCTATTTCATTTGGCCTACACCAGATTGTCAGTTTGGGCCACAGTCTGGAGATGGTGATGGCCATGGGATGCCTTGAATCTAATTGATTTTTTGCTAAATAATTCCGTCGAAATGCGGCATCAACGCCTCGTTAATTAGAGGATGCTGGATGCTGCCCGCCTGCCGAGTGGAGCTAAAGCTAAAGAGCCGTGACAGTCTGCCGGGCAATTGACAATTTGATAAATTCAGGGTGTGGAGTATGAAACTACACATGTTCTGTTCCCGCCGACTCTTTAAATCAGATAGACGCAGTGCAGAACTTAATGATCTGTGCCTAAATGCAGAGAGAGAGAAAGCGGGGGGCAGCCCGAAGTCAGATATGACAAGTAAAAAAGAATTTATGGCACTAAACAACATCAACAAAGGCAGTTGAGAAACTAACCACCCCTCGGCGAAGTTTATCGGCCTCGGCGAGGAGAAATTCGCACAAATCACGCAAAAATGTTGCACACTTAACGTGAGGCACTCGTTAAGGGTGAAATTGATAGAAGAAAAGGGGAGTGGGGTCGGCTTGGGTTTGGGTGACAAGGGTGAGCCCAAAAATTGATAAGAACTTGCAGCTTAATGCAGCCATACCAGTCCCATCTACAAATGGTACCAAATTTTGCCACAATTTCCGATTTCCATTCGACCCAGGGCGAAGGACAAAGGGCACTAGCCAAGTGGCAGCATTTCAATTGCCCCCCGATTTGAAAAAAAAAACAAAATACATATAAATGTAAAACCTACAACGTTGAAATTGAAAAGTCATAAATTGTGAAGCGGCATTTAGGAACGGACTGGCACGGAAATGCGCACCATGCGTGACCAATTATTGAAATACGACTTTAATTGAATTTCAATAAAATGTTGAGCATTTTTGCATTCGGTAGCGGAAAAGGAAGAGGCCTGCAAGTGGCCACAGGACGAGAATCGGTATGGAAATCGCCAAATCGGAATCAGGACCAGAACCAGAACCGAATTGTACCGGGTTCATGTTTATTTATGGCAACAAATGGTAAAATGTTTAAACTGTGGCAATTGTTTTATTCCGCGCTTTGTTACATTATTTGCCGGAGCATTTGCTCTGCCGGAACATTTACGGATGCATTTCTCATAGATAGTCTCTGTCCCGGTCCCTCGTTCCAGTTTTGTAAGCAATTTGTTTAGAATATGGCTATTGAAATATTGGGCCACTACTGGCCATGTGTGTGTGCTCCAACCTGATGTCCCTGAAACCCACTGATTTATGGCCAACGGGCTGTGTCAATAGTTCGTGGCTGATTTATGATTTTCCCGCGGTAGAGCAAGGTAGCGCTTACTGGCTGGGAAAAGGGAAATTATGAAAATTATTGTCAAACTGGGTGGAAGACCCCTCATGTCGGTTAGGCCAGTCGACTGCAAAATGTCAATGGGCCCACCCGCAGAGCATTTACTTCTATGATGATTTCGCCACGGTTACACAAAGAAAATTAAGTATTTAGAGGGACTTTAAATATTGTAGGTACACTTTTCTAAAACTGTTTAGATTTTATAAATTAAAAAAAAAGAAATTCGTGTTTTAAAGCTTTGAAGAAGAAATTCCTCCTGAAATTCAGGACACTCTTGCAGGAATGCCTATTCTATATAGACTCTTTACTGATTAATAAATCTTCAAAATAATTTTATTTTGACAACCTTTCACATTTTTGCAAAGTGCATAGCCGAATCAAAGGATTACAAGCAACAAATCGAACAAAATACACGATTCAAATAGAGAGTGGGGGGGCAATGAGAAGGAGTTGAAGGTCCAAACGTTGATTGAAGGTGGAAGGCCGTCCGTTCGGTTATGCTTTTGGGGTGGAATCGAGTGGAAAACCTTTGCCATTCGATTGGCAAGGGTTCGTCGTCGGCTGTCGGGTGTCGATTTGTCGGGATGGAGTAGCATTTGACATCGGCGCATGACAAAAGTCACAAGGCCTGCGGATTAGTTACACCTTCTGAATCCGAGCACACGTCAAAAGGACGGCTCTGAGGTGGTGAGCTAAAAGGCTACATTGTTGCTGCCCGGTGAACTGTGATCGGAATTGAATAGAAGAAACCAAGTACGGGGAATATACGGATTGCATTTTGTATTTTTCCGGGCAGCGAGTGGAAAGCGTGCCTTGATTTATTCCCGATTGTGCGGAGATTAGCGCTAATGGCTGAGGCCAGTCCGACGGCAGCTGCTTTTCAGACTGGGCTGGGGGTTGCTGGCTCGGCTTGGATATTATTTGGAAAACTGAAACCTTTCAGCATAATTGAATTTAGCCATAGTCCCGGGACATTCACCTACTTAAGCCCAAAAAATGGCCTCTGATAACTAAGCCAAATATTTGGCTGCCAGCAAGCCAAAGACAAATGCCATGTGTGTCAACAGTTCATCGAGGCGTCAATTACTTTGCATAGCATTGGTAGCAGGATTTGGACCAAAGGACCGGAGCTGGAGTATGAGTGGGAGTGGGAGTGGGAGGGAGTCCTCCAAGACAACAAATGAATTTTAAGTGTGGCCAAAAGAAACGGGCAAGAAACGTGTGCGTACGACTTAATCTGCTCTTGGCCCGCTTAAGCAAACGCATCTGAAATAGAGAAGAGCACATATAATATAGGCCTTGCCACCAGATATTATCCGTATATTTATGGCCGTCGTTAACATATCTTAGCCAACTGGAGTTTATCTGGCGGCAGCTGTGGGCCAGGGCACTGGAAAAAATACAGATCCAATATAAAGAAAGTCCTACAAGGAAAACAGGCTCCCAGCAATATGCAATAATACCCATTTTTAATGTCAGCATATAAATGTTTTCCTATTTTTATTTAAATTTATTTTCAGTGTGATCTAGAAACTAAATGAGCCCGGATTTCGACATACTGAGATGGACTAAGTGAATTTGTTTAGTTTTTGCACGAATCCCCCGATCCAGTGCAAGTGAAAGTTTCTTATATGTGTCTTTTGCTAAGTACGTGACGATTTGTTTTATTTTAAGCGAATTAAAAGCCATTTGAATGGGAGTCGCCTAGCTGGAAAATAATTTGTGGCCAGATGAGTCAGACTTCTACTTTCATTGAATTTATTTACCCCGAACCCCGTGACCCACACAATCTGAAGAAGGAGAATGAAAAAAAAAAACCCTTTGGCAGCCAATCAATAATGAAGTCCTCCAGTGGGCCAGGATAAATGCCAGGACATTAGGTCAGACCGAAGCATATTTAGAAACCCATTTTCACATGCAGGGACACAGAACCATCCTTAAGTCGACCCGTCTGCCAATCTGAATGCCGGAGAGTCCATGCCGAAAGATAATGATTAATTGTCAATTTAGGTGGGACATTGTCCCTGGCTATTTCAAGGACCAAAATGGCCAATAAACGGTTCGGTCGACAGTTACCTTAAAAGCATGCAACAACTCGAATATCCGGCCGTAAGTTCGTCCTAAGCCTACAACTATCCATCCCACACAATCTGGCTCACATGTCCATCAACATGAAGATGCGGTTGCCGGCTGCTGGCTGCCTTAGTTGAAAGAGAGTTCTTCCCACTCGGTTGACTGGCCTGACATGTGGAAATAAATGTACTAGAAAATTACCAACTTATGTAATCTTGGTTAGCATCATTTATCAAGCGGACGTTTTGCAATTTTTCTTACTTTTGCGGCCAGGACGAAGCCAGGACCAGGAGCCAAAATCCGACCAGGACATGTCGAGAAGTCGTATGCTAGCCCACATGTGCGTGGACTCAGTCACAGTCACAGGAAATTGTCATTTCTCAGTCGCTCAGGAAGGGGCAGGAGGCTGGCAAATTTGTCATACCTTGGAGGAAGGCTCTCCTTGGCTAATTGAAAGTAGTGGTCCTTGGTCCTGCCGTCACAAATGCACAACGAATTGAAATGAATATGCCAATATTACCTGAAAATTACACATATAGACTTATCGGCTTTGAGTCAGTTGTCACTGATTCTTTGTTATCCGGTTTAGGTGATGAAATTCCAAATTCCTAGTACATTGATATCCATTGAGTGCCCAATAGCTAACCCAGATCCCAGATTCCGGTCCAGAAGCTCTCGACGACGACTCCTCCAAAGGGAAACTTACTCGCCTTGGTGCTGTAAGATGCACGTTTGGCTGGAGTACGGATTGCTGTTATGAGCCAGCATCATTTGAGCCAGGTTTCATCGTCCTTCTTCAATGTTAAGGAGGACTACAACACCACTCTTGACAATATGAGCCGGGAGTTTGAAGAACGCTGGAATCACCAAACACAATCGCCTCACTCAAACTTGGAGAACTACATCCAGCGGGCTGTTTTGGGAAACGGCAGTTTTGGCACTGTGGTTGGCTTGGTTTTTAACTAAAATTTCATAGAATCTCGACTTAGGATTTTTATTTTCTAGCTCTTGGTCAAGGAAAAGGTGGGAAAGAACTATTATGCCGCCAAGATGATGAGCAAGGAGGATCTAGTGCGGCTCAAGCAGGTGGCCCACGTTCATAACGAGAAGCATGTGCTGAACGCCGCCCGATTCCCATTTCTCATCTATTTAGTCGACTCAACAAAGGACTTCGACTACCTCTACCTGATCCTGCCACTCGTAAACGGCGGTGAGCTTTTCAGCTATCACCGCAGGTAAGTTTCATCCCTTTATGTGAAATGCCAAAAAGCCATATGAGCATCAGATACACAGGATGCGCAAGTTCAACGAGAAACAGGCTAGATTTTATGCCTGCCAGGTAGTACTGGCTCTCGAATATATGCACAGGATGCATCTCATGTATCGGGACCTCAAGCCGGAGAATATCCTTTTGGACATCCGCGGGTATATTAAGATAACTGATTTTGGGTTTACTAAGGTAAGAGGATTCTTTTGAAAAATCACTGAAATTGAAATGATTTTTATGACTGACTTTAAAAATTAAAAGCGCGTGGACGGTCGTACTTCAACTTTGTGCGGCACTCCCGAATATTTGGCTCCGGAAATCGTGCAACTTCGTCCGTACAGCAAGTCTGTGGACTGGTGGGCTTTTGGCATCCTAGTCTACGAGCTGGTAGCTGGTCGTTCGCCCTTTGCTATACACAATCGTGACGTGATCCTGATGTATTCGAAGATATGCATGGGCGAGTATAAAATGCCCAGTTACTTCACACAAAATCTGAAGAACCTGGTGGAAAGCTTAATGCAGGTGGAGACAACGAAACGGTGAGTGGGAGCGACAATTGTCAAAAATATGTAGGTTGACTTCTTATTAGTTTAGGAAATGCATCCGATGGCTCGACGGATGTGAAGAACCATGCGTGGTTTCAAGGTGTCGATTGGTATGGCATTCTCAACCAGGAAGTTCCGGCACCCTATGTGCCCACGGTAACCGGCGCCGAGGATCTGTCCAATTTCGAGAATTTCGAATTAAGGGACAAGATGAAGTCGCGAATAAATCGGCATCCCGAGTTATTTGCGAATTTTTGAATGTTAAGATCGCATATGTTAGCTTGTTTTTGGGTGATATTGGTGTGAAAAATGTCTTGTTGAAATAGTGAACTAGCAGATTGCTAATCGTCTTTAAAAAAAAATGAATACTGTAATAAAAGAAAGTTTTGTATAGTTCAAAAGTTCTTTTAGAAAGTATAATTTATATATATTCTGTTTCATTTGGTTGGACTATACTTGGTTTTCTGAAAGGATAGAAAAAATGTTTTTAAAGTTTTCGGATAGTTCTGTAAGAAAGTTCTATAATTTAGAAATAATTCGAAATATTTTATGCATGATGAAAGTTGACGACATATTTTCATATGTATCTTTAAAATTAAAAATTCCCAATCGTACAGACCTTGTGATTTAAGTCAATAAAACAGTGATCTTTTTAATAATGTCTTGAAACTGACAAAGAGGACGAGTTAAATTCGAAATTCCGGTAGAGTGAATTGGCAACGGTTATCAAAAGTATAGACAGTTCCCACAGAGAAAATTGTTAAGGGGTCGCGATGGGTCCGCAGCCCGAACAGCCGCAGATGCACTTCAGTCCCAAGGTGGACTACATTCTCATTCTGGACAAGCTGCGTGATGACTTCAACAAGAAATTCGCCACGAACACACCATCGCCCTCGACAGGCTTAGATGACTATGACGTGAAGGCCACATTGGGATCTGGGTCTTTTGGAAAGGTGCAATTGGTACGGGAAAGGGAAACGGGTGCCTACTACGCCTCCAAGCAGCTCAGCAAGGATCAGATCGTGAAGACCAAGCAAGTGGCTCATGTGATGAGCGAGAAGAATGTCCTGCGCTCAATGATGTTCCCCAATACGGTGCATCTTATAGCCTCCTACAAGGACAACGATAGTCTGTACCTCGTCCTGCCGCTAATTGGTGGAGGGGAGCTTTTCACTTACCACCGAAAGTGAGTATATGTCAAGGTTTAAATAAATATTTAATTTGCTTTTGTTTCAAATTTCGTAAGAGTTCGTAAGTTCACTGAAAAACAGGCTCGGTTTTATGCTGCCCAAGTATTTTTGGCTCTGGAATATCTTCACCATTGCAGTCTTCTATATCGCGATCTTAAGCCTGAAAACATAATGATGGACAAAAACGGATATCTGAAAGTCACCGATTTCGGTTTTGCAAAGGTATAAAGTTGTTCCTTTTTTTGATAAAATATTTTTTAAAAAAATTTAATATTGCGCTCAAAGAAAGTGGAAACTAGAACCATGACGCTTTGTGGAACGCCGGAGTACTTGCCACCGGAGATCATACAATCGAAACCCTATGGAACCAGCGTCGATTGGTGGGCATTTGGAGTCCTGGTCTTTGAGTTTGTGGCAGGACACTCGCCTTTCTCTGCCCATAACCGTGATGTGATGAGCATGTACAATAAAATCTGTGAAGGAGAATACAAAATGCCCAGCTACTTCAGTGGTGCACTGCGACATTTGGTGGATCATCTGCTGCAAGTGGATCTCTCAAAACGGTGAGTAGGGTACTCCTATTGATTCACAAGCCATTTAAACCTCCTTTGAAGCTATGGAAACCTCATTAATGGAAATCGGGACATCAAGGAGCATGAGTGGTTCAAGGAAGTGGAGTGGATACCGCTGCTCAATCAAACGGTCAATGCTCCTTATGTGCCAAATATCAGCAATCCCGAGGATATATCCAATTTTGACAAGGTCAACGATAAAGCGCGGCCCAAAGCCAAAACAATGCGACACGAAGATGCCTTTCAAGACTTTTGATATAGCTGACTCTGTGATAGTGACAACCCATTTGATTTTGTATATTTTCGGAATTGTATAGAAAAATACCCCACTTTAGTTTACCCCACTTTCTTTACATTCTTTCATTTTGGTTTCCCCAAATGATGTTGAACACATGTGCGATGAAAATTTCCATGTTGGGGGAGGGAGGTCTTTCCCCTAATTTGGGTTTGAGTTTCCCACTTTTCTGAGAAAACAGCTGGCTTTGTGATTTCCCACACTTGTTGCGCTGTTTTTCGGCTACCAGAAGTCCCACTTTTCAATTCAACAAACTTGACTTGTAATTAGACTTGAGGCAGTGCCATAAATCTTCCGCGTTTGTCACTGATGCAAGTGGATGGATGGATTTATGGCCACTTTGTTGACTCTTCTACGCGTGGGTGTGCAGCCTGCTATCCTCTCGAAAGTTTTGCACGAAATTATGTTAAACAATATTTAAACGAACTCTCTGCTTGGGCTGGCCAAGGCCATAAATCTTTTATACCTTTTTCTGCTCTTCTGCATATCGGGGAACATTGATTTATATGCAAAGACTTCATAAAAATAGAGCAATGGCCAGACGGCAGAAAAACTAGACGCCAGTCTTGTGTCCAAGGTCCATGCTGGGATACCTTTCGGTGGATCCTTTGTCCTGCGTTCGGCGTCCAGCGTCCAGTGGAGGAGTGGCATTCCCCCAGAAGAAAAAAGTTATGATTATCATAATTTTTGTTACGTGAGTTTTCATGTGGAAAAGATGAAACATCATCACAGTCTGCGTCTGGGAGTTGGGTTTTCCTTTCGGTTTGCCTTGGGTACTTTGGTTTCGGTTCGGAGCTGGTTCTGGCTTTCGGGGTGGAAGCTGTAGTCGTCATCGCTGTAATCATGGCACGCATTTACTCCTGTTTTTACCTCTGCTTTTTGGCGCCCGCCAGGCCGGCGCCACTTTCAGCTCCAGACTGGCTTGCCACCTTCCCCCAATCGGCTTCCAGACTTTCACATCTTCTCGGTGTTGTGTTTTGCTTTTCTTGGCGAAGAGCTGGGCGGGGCGGGAAAAGGCTCGCACTTCCTGGCCAGACTGCGAATCAGATACAGATACGTATACACAATACACTCTTAAGACCACTACGTAAGTAAGACATCATGCATTCTAATGAGAATTTTAATTGCAGCCCATTGACCACTTGAAGAGTCCTGTCAGCTTTCGTTCCGGCGCAGTTCGAAGGACACGTGGCGGATGCGCCTCACGCTTGACTGGCTTGTGAATCGAAACACGAACTGTATCTGAAACTGAATCAGGAACTGTATCTGAGTCCTGTTTATAGGACCCTGTCCTCAACCCCAACCCCTTTTTCCTGCCCGCTTTAACCCAATGACAAATTTTTCGCATCACGGCGAAGGAAATTAGCGATGCCCGCCACCAGATACATTTCACATTACGGACGGACAATTGAATTCCGGGGGTTGCTGCTGCTGCTTCGATTGTGCTCATCTGTAAGCGAATTAATTGTTGTTTTGATTGCATGCCTGGGAAATCGGTAGCCACTGTTCGTTTGGGAAAATGAATTGTGCATGTTTATTGCATGGGATCGGTGAAAATTCGTTACGAAACTTATAAGTCTAAATTCGCAGTCGGCCTAAGACTGCTCTAGTTCCACTTCGATGGAGACTGGTGGGAGATCCTCCTTGAATTCGGGTGTATAGATTTTGCCGGAGGCCAGAACAAACTGCTCCTCGCAGTCGACTAAGAAATAGGCAAACGGGCGGTTCACCTCGAAGCGTTCTACTCCGGGCTCGGGTTCCGGTTCCGGGACGGGAAGTACAGTGGACTCCACACTTGGTGTCCTGGCCTGCATGTTGGCCGCGGACAGAGCGTTGGTACTACTGCCGCCCTCGTCCACTCGTACATTCACAAACTGAACAATCTCATCGACATGAACGTCCGGATCCTCGGACAGCAGTCCCAACTGAGCTTCCGTTCGGGAGAAGAGCTTTTTCAAGCCCATTTGCTTCAGCATGGCCTCGGACCGAGAGGTCTCCTCCACCTGGAATTTGGGCAGGGACACGTGCATCTCCTTCAGCTGGAAAGATTTGTGGGCCTGCTGAAAGTCACTGGTCTCCAGCTGGTCAATCACATCACTTAATCCTTCAGTTTCATCCGGCAGGACAATGCACAGGGAGTAGCGTGAGGTTTCGTAGGGCAGACTCAAGACCTTGGCCTTCAGTTTGGGCAACTCGGCCAACTGGAACTTTCCACGGGCGTGCATCATGGGTGCCTTCATCGCATCCTCGTTGGTCATGAAGAAGAACTCATCGCTGCCGTCACGGAGCTGGTAGAAGGGATTGGCCCAGCTGCCACGGTAGTACAGCCCATTGAAGAGCAGCATCTTGGACTTGGAGCCAGCCGAACGTCCGGTGATCGAGTTGGCACTCAGAGCGGAAGTAATGTCGTCCTGACGGAACAGGCTTCGGGCTCCATAAGCCTGGAAATAAAATAAAATCATGGTCATCATAGTCCAATAAAAATATATATTAAATAACCTATTAACAATGATCTTTAAATTTAAGTTCTTTTACTTAAATTTTCAATTAGAAGCTTGACTTTTGTAATAAAAACCTTTAAGAGATACTCACCCTACTGACTGACGCCAAGTGGGATTCCAGAGCGATCATGATCTCGTCGGCTCCATCCTTGGTCACCGCCTTGACGGCACTCTCCAGTTTCTCGAGGGGAAGACGCACCTTCTCGGGTTCACCGGCGGTCACGGCAGCGGCGTTGTCCACTGGCACGAGCTTGGCCAGCTTCTCCTCCTCCTGCACCGTCTCGTTCTCCTCTAGATTCTTGATCTGACTCTCCTCAGGGCCATTCTCCTGGTCGCTGCGCTTGTTCTGCTGCTTCTCCACTGGATTTTCCTCGACTGTCATGTCTGGTTTTTCCTGTTTTTCCGCAACGATAGCAGCCGCGGTGGTTGCCTCTGGTTCTGATTGAGATTCTAATTCAGATTCGGTGGTGGCGGCAGCTTGCTCTTTTTGGAGTTGATCGGCCTCAGCCTGGGCAACTGGTTTTTCCACATACTGCTTGTCGTCCACCTCGCGATCAAACTTGGACGCCTCCTTGTCGATGATTTCCTGGCCATAGGAATCTGGGATTGCCGGGACGTCGTCCCCCTCGTCCAGTTTGATCCTCTTTAGGGTCTCGAAGCCGATCACATCCTTGCTGTTGCTGGGCTCAGTGTTACTGCCGTCGGCCACCTCTTCCAGCTGCAGTGAGGTATTGGGCTCACTCCAATCGTACTCCTGTCTATTGATGTCCTTCACCTCCACAAAGTAGTTCTTTTGCAGTACATCCTTGAACTCCTCTCGGGCACTGTTGTTCCTGTAGATGTACAACCAGGTTTGGAAGGATGGCAGGGCTACGGCGGCATCTCGGTTCTGGTAGCTGCCCAAGATGCGCTGGTAGATGTCCCTTAGCTGAGTCCTGTCCTTGGGATAGCCAAAGACCTGCTGAAACTCCTGGAAAGTGTCTCCTTCGGAAGCCTCTGCCAAAACGGCAAGAATAGATGCGACTCCCAGGGGCGAGTGGACCTGGTTCGAGTCAATATCCTTGTTGAACTTCAGTAGCTGCAGGGCAATCAGTTGAGAAGTACGACCCGCAAAGGATTCACCTCCCTGGGTGGGCAGACCCTGGACCAAGAGGGCCAGAAAGCCAACAAAAACCGCACAGAGAACCGCTTTCATGATCGTTTAGAGCGCGAATGAAGCCCAAGAAAGTTGGCCAAAGACTTTTTATGAAAGCCCGGCCTAAAGAACCGCCAACCAGAGGCGAGAACGAAGCTCAAACTGGTTACTGAACCGCCGATGGGAGTCCGCGAGCTGAGCGGGGGCTCTTAATAATTTCAAACAAATCGATCGCCGGACAAAGAAAGTCAGCGCCGCTCCAATGAAAGTGGAAGTGGCGTGGGCCGCTCGAGAGCTCAGTTTCTCAGTTTTCGAGCAAATGGGTCAAGCAAACAATCAATATGTAAATGCTACACAAACCAGCGCAAACAAAAGTTCAAAGTCATTGAAATGTTAGAGAGCCAACAGGTTTCCACCGCAGCGCCAACTGCCCATAAACGTGATTGACATTTGATTTTTCTAGCCGTTTAATTGCATTTTCTTGTCATTTCAGTCGGCACACAACTTTTCAGTGTGGCAATCGTTTCGGTTTCCCCGAACTCCAAGATGGCTATGATATTTGGTGAATTGCCTCATTTGCTCTCCGAGCATTAGAGGTTGGTTTGGCAATCTTTGGCTTTGCTACCTGACCACGCTTAACCCAGTTTCCAGGTTCCGATCGAGTGGCTCCACGCAAAGTAAGAACAAATCCTATCCCCGGCTACATAAACTGGCCCAAAAACTGGCCAAAACAGTTTCAACACACTTCGAGGCCACTGAACTTGGCCATCGCTGTCTGTTGCTATTGCTGCTGCTTTGGATTACCAAATACGCTCAGCGGGCGAAAGCGGCCAGAATCGATAAAAAAAAACACGAAAAAGTGTTTATATAGAAATTAATTTATTTATAAAAAAAATCAGATGATACTTCTTGTTTTAGTTATTAAAATACATCAATTACAGAAACTATTTAAATATATATTTTCCTCTTCCTCAACATTTTTTTCTTGTGTAGAAGTGTAGAAGTAAGTACCAGGTGTGACGCAGAATCTTGCTAATAAAAAATGCTAAATTTAAACGCAGCTCATCTTTTTGGGGGCTTGTAAACGAGTTTTCCGCTTTAAAACAAGTCGCACAAAAAGTTGCACAATTGCATTAGCCGAAGAAGTGGGTTCTGGCAAAAAAGAGGGAGTTCTGGGAAGGGGCTGGAACATTGTAAGTGGGCAGTACTGCGAAGTTTCCAGAGGGTTATAAAAAAAGCCAGAACAAAATATTACCGAGCCGCTTATGTAATTTATTCGACAAGTTCCGCATTTTTGTTCTTGATACTCTCCCAATGGGTAGAGGTTACTGAACTGCTTGATTAATCAGAGGTGATAAATAAATTAATTATCACAAAAAAACGAATCAGAACGAAACTGACGAATGTGTTGTAAAGATATTTCTTTAAAGTACGTACTACGACTTTATTTTGAATTTCACATAATTACGGAAAATAAACTAATCAATATTTTAAACGATATTTAAAGTTTAATGCTTTTATTTTGATATTTTATTTTTGAGTCTTTAATAAAAATGTAATTAAATATTTTGAATTGAATTGCTAAAAGAGTACAGTATTTTCGACTTGTAATTTGAGAACACCCAGACTCAAAACTTTTTTTAGTAGTTGTCACCTTGGGCCGCCTGGTGTTATGTTTTGAAACAAATACGAATATTTTGTGTTTATTTTTGTTCGGCTTTCTGTCCATAAATTTCAATGCCCAAAACCATAAATTAGTGCCTCGAAAAGTGGTGAGTGCTGAGTGGTTGGAACTGGGACTCTGACTTTAACTTCGACTTGGTCTTACGAATATCAACCCCACACGACTGGCCTGGCAAAAGGGTCGAGCCGGGTTAGGTGAATTAGAAGTTATTATGCCAAAATGGCAAACTAGCAAATGTCGCATAAATTAGAAAAGGAATCCGGCAGGACACCTTATACGGATTTCTTTGGGCCGGGATAGTTGTAAGACGAGGCTGAAACAGCACCGCGGGGAGACATTAAGAGTCCAAAATAAGAAGTATCCTTGGACAGTAGTTTTCAGGCTGAATAGTTGGGCAACCCGGCCCTTTGAACTGCTCTTTATAGACGGCGTGACTAATTGTTTGATTTATGCAAAAGTAGGGGAGAACTTGTTTCCCTTTCGCTTAGTAATTAGTAAAAGCTCTTAAAGTATGTTTGCGCAACTGCTTCGGCTTTAAGGAATCCTTTTGGGCATTCCATCTTCACTATTTGTCAGGAGGTGAGCTGTCATCTGTCAGCTGTCATAGAGCACGCAATACATCATAAGTCAAAAGGTGAGCTCCTGCGGCTCAATCACTTGCCCCGGGACTTGCAAAATAATTAAACTTCTGTTTATTCTCTCGTTTTGCTCCTTCTCATTGTCTCACAGGACTCACCGAGAAGTTCTTAATTATGTTTGATAAACTAACATAGGCTTTCGCTGCTACTGCACAGGATCATCCCCTCGCAAAACTCACACATGACACGTTGACATTTAGCACTCGACAGGACCCCAAGTGATGAATCTTCTCCCTGTTCACCCAGCGGCCATGTGTTTGACATAATTATGGAACAAAAGGTTCAGGGGAGCAGGGAGTCTCTACTCGAGAACTTAAATTAAAGAAGAGTCACTTGGTAAATCCTGTTTTAAAATGAAGGAAATCAAAAAGTCAAGTTACAGTTTCAGAATTCAAAGAAGTTCATGGAATTTTTGCGCTTAATTTGCTCCACTTAATTCGGTAGCCAAAAATTCCTGGGGAACTCGATTTAGTCACGTTTTAAACTCGAGACTTCACATCTGGTGGCTGTAGAGCCAGGAGTGGTGACTGGGGTGTCAGTCACCTCAAACAAGTTGTTTTGAGTGCGAAGGCGCAGATCCTGGCTTTCGTGCGTCCTGGGCCATGGTGGCTTCGGGGCAATCCCACTCGTAATTGATTTATGACATCAAAGACATATTTTTCGCAATGTTGCGTGGCCTACGTGCGTGACAGTTGGCTGTTGGAGAGTCCTGGCTTTGGTCCTGGCTATGGCTCTGATTTCTGGTCCTGCTCCTGGTCTCGCCATCTTGTTGATAATTTTGACTTATGGCTGGTGGCTGTCCAGGATTTGTCGCATAACTCTGAGTGTCAAATTCCAAGCCGAGGATTCCCTCTTGGTATTCCTTATCTGTTACTGTAAGTGTAAGTCTGTTTTAAGAATGGCAATCGGTGGGAAACTTTTTCTATTAGACGCAATTATTTCAAGGTATTATTGCTTTTAATTAATTCAATTAAACGCTTCATAAATTTTTACTTTTTGATTTCGTTTGCCTGAGGCAGTCCTCAGTTTCTTGGGTTTTCCTTTAATGGAAAAACTTTGCCCACAGATTTCCAGCAACAGAACGAAAAGGGTTTAATTAACGGCAAGGGTGGGTGGTTTTGTTTTGGATGGAATTCGCTACTTTGCCTAGGATCTGGGATGTTTATTAAAGGATTCCCGTGGCTTGGCGGCTCGTCGTAAAATTTGATTTTGCAACTGTGGAACGCGAATTATTGGATACCGAGTGGCCGAGCGTTTATTTGCATTTTTGTGTGCATGGCTGCAGATTCCCATTTCCAGAGGATTCCACCATTAAGCAGGAAAGTAAAAAGTTAGTACTTCAATATCTGGCTCTTCAATTAAAAGGTCATCAGCAGTCGACACAGCTGCTGCCCAGGGGTTACCTAAAACGATATTGATATGTACAAAGCATGCTCACACCTTCTCTGAAGAGGAAAAAACACTTTACTCCTCTCCACTCACATGTGATGACTTCCATCATTATCAACACAGACAGCAGGGAAACTTTTCCTGTCCCGTCCTGTGTTCTCCTGTCCGGCCGGGGCCCAGGAGCCACCCCCAAGGGTCAAATAATCGAACTAGCGTAGAACAACAATTTGTTTTAAATGCCAAAAGTGAGGGCCGTACAATCGAACGAACGAACCCCTTAATAATTTATGAAGACCGCTCTCCACATGTGCTGGAAAAAGTTTTCTATCATCTCTAATAGAGATTAAATGCATGTCGAAAAGGCAATTAGTTGGAGCTCCTGCTGGACCAACAACCCTCCATCCGGCGGAATCAGAAGTCTCCGGACTCCAGACTCCAGACTCCTTCACCCCGGCAACTTATACTCGAAGTCCGACTTTCGACCTTTGGTTGTTCGTTCATTGAATCAAAGTGTTGCTCAATTTTTCTTTCGGCCAAGGTGTTGTCGTGAATTTCATCAGGATGGGAGGAGGTGGTTAGAGGATTTTGGGCAAATGCCGGAAGCAATTTAACCGAACCCTTCTCAAAGGGTTTCCGGGGGCGCGACTCTCAGATGCTGCTGCGTCACTGCTAATTAAACTCGCGCTGTCGCCGCTAATGAGCAATGAAAACAACGTGTTGTCCGAGAACTGCCCGGAGTGGAAAAAATAAAGACCAAAACTTCAAACTCCATCTGCAGGGGCGGGAATGGGCTGATAAGGGCCCCGTAGAATCGTCAGGTTGGATCAGCCATCAAAATAATGAAGGCACGGATTTCTCATTACTTTTAAATATTTTTCCTGGCAATTTTTCGGGCACTTTTCCAAGGTTTAGCCATTTAAAAGGATTAGTTGGCTCATGATTTTTTAAAGGATTTCAAAGGGTGGTTCTTTTTGTCGTTTCCACCTTTTTTTCAAAGAATTTTCTCATCTAATTATGTGAGCCAAAGATTCCTAATTCAATTTTCTGGCTGTTGGAAGAGATAAGAAAAGCTCAACTTTAAGGTAAAGAGTTTCTTATTAGACATGGCGTCGTGCTCCTTAGAGTATGAATTCATCCAAATTTTTTATCGTATAAATTCTTAAATATTGCAAATGGGATTGTTTATAAGCCAAAAAAGTCAAATATAATATGAGAAAGCATTCTTCTCGACTATAAAATACTCTGCAGGAGGCAATACTACGATTTCCTTTTGCGTCTTCCACCTGATTATGGTTGTCAAATACAAAAAAGATACTTGAGTGTGTATGGTCGATGTAATTCATATTGCGTAGCACTTTGCCATAAAAATTACAATTGACTTTGAACTCGAGCTGCTGGCGAGCAGCAGGACATTTCCACATTTTTACATTTTTACATTTTGTCAGGCAGCCAAGAGGGCAGCGGCGATACATGGAAACTAACTCAACGCCCAACCTCGAAGTTGGTGCAGTTGCTGGCCTGCTTCCTTTTTATGACACCAAGGTACACGGAGACGAGATGACTATGGGCCATGTCTGGGCTTGCACTGTGAAGAGTTGAGGGTCCTTTGAAATGTATTGTATGTTAATGTGCTTGATGAAAAAGGTCCTATTGGCCCTGCCGACTTTTTTTTTTTAAACTGAAAGATCTAAAGCTTTAAGAAGATTTAAAGTAGTTTTCTTTCCAATATTTTTTTTAAGTGTTTGACGGCAATGCAGCTCCGCTAGCAAGTTCCAAGGTGGCTGCAGAGTCCTGGCCAAAATGTTATGGCGGAATTATGCGACGCCGCCGTCGCCCCTGGTGTGTTTATGGCCCCCCTGTTGCGGGGCGAAGTGCGCCGGGGACACCCAGATGATGATGAGTCTGTCCTGGCGACAAACGCACTTGGCTGGCCCCTTCCCATGCCCCAGCTCTCCAACCTCCATCCAACCCCTTCCCCGCGTTTCCTTGTGAAAATTATAAATTACTGAAAAGGAGAGGCTTTCTCCTGCTCCAAAGGAGAACTCCTTGGTCGTGGCGAGAGTTTTCTTTTTTCCGTGCAGTTGAACACGAGATGCATGACAAATGGGGGGTAGTAATCGGAAAAGCGCTCCAAGTCCAAGTCCGTGTCCTAGTCAGGACTCCTGCCCGGATCCCTTTAAAGTTTTCCATTTATCGCCACCGCATCAGTTCATTAGTCGAGCACAAAGATTTGCTAGGATACGGATCGCCGTGCAGGATTAATTGGCTCGCTGAGCTCCAAGAGTAAATATTTAATTAATCGCCGATTTGTGCACTGAGCCCTCTATAACTCTTCGTTCACTCTTTTCGGCTACCAGAAACAGAGCGCCTTGTGACTAATCGAAGCCATCAATTATCTTGATAGATTGGTCCACGTACAGTAGAACCAGTAGTAGCAGAAAATACCATAGTTCGAGTCCTGAAAAGTCCTCGGTTTGTCACAGTTGGCAGTTGGAAGTTGATAGCTTACCGCTACTTAAGGTACTTGTAATTGAATCCCCTCGGTGAACGAACTGTCCCCAAGGATGTGTTTCGTTTGCGTTAAAGGACAAACGCAAGGAGTCCGCTTATTCATGAGCTTCCTCATGCAAAATTGCAAGTGGCTGTTGACAAAAGTTTCGAGTAGCCCCACCGAATGTTAAAAAAAAATAATCGCATAAAAACTCTCACAGAAAGGGCAAGGGACTCTGGGATGGACAGACGTGTGTCTGATCTGAATGCTAGATAAAATTATTACCCTTTTTATTCTGGCCGCTGCCCGTTGGTATTTGTCCGAATTCGAATCCGTGTCCGTCTCCTTTCCAAAGGATACAAAGATGGTGGTTGGAGGCACACTGTAGTCCGTGTTCTGATCCAAATCCGAATCTGAAACGGACTCCAAGTCCGAGTCGCCGTCGCCTGTTTATTTCCTGTTGGACACTTTCCGTTTGTCGTTTGTTGTATAAAAAGTCGCCGCTTTCACTCCACCTCAAATACTTTTTTTATACCTTTTAGTAAAGGTTTGCTAGGGTATATTAGAAAAATAATTTATATTTTAAAAATAGCTTAATTTCAATTGAAATAAAATATACTTTTTTACTAACATCCATTTGAAAACGGCTTATACTTTTAAAGAATTAAAAAAAAACCAATGCAGGGTATCTCTTAAGTCAAATCTCTCCTTTTTACCTTATATTCTTGATTTTTTTCAGCTCGTTTTTTATGGCTCGCACAATAAGCATCATCAACAACAACAACAGCAACAATACGAGCAAAGACTGTGGCAGCAACTATAGTAGCAATAGCAGCACTCGACGTCATCAGCAGCACATTGTGCCTGCCCCGGTCCAGGCAAGTCTCCAAGTCCTTGTCCGTGTCCGTGTTGGTGTCCGCGTCCGAGATCCAAGGAGATGGAGTCGGAGACGATGGCCGCATGCCGATAATGTGCGGCCATAAGGTAATGAAAATTTTATCTGATTCTGGCAATAGTTGCACCCTTTCTGCTATAGCCTTTGATTTGATTTTGGATCGAACGGACTCGAGGCGGAGGGATTTGCCCAAAAGCAAATGATACAATACTTTGTGGTCAGCATGTGTGCCCAAAAGGTACGAGGAGTATTGGTCGCATTTGATTGAAATTTGAATTGCCACCCTCCAGTGGCACAGTGCTTCACAAAAGGATTGTCGTTCGGCTGGATGGGTGGGTGCATACTTTTAGGGGCATCCGTTGAGTACGTGCTGCGGCGACAATAACAAACGAACAAACGAAAAACCAAAATCCGTACAACGACAATAAGACTGAACACTATTTCATTTTAGATTTTAATCAATTCCGTTTGATGTGACACGTTTGCGGGCCGAGTTTGATGTCATCCCCCCCCTATGGAGTTCCCATGGAAAGGGATCTGCAACATATGCAGGCAATTCGCGACACTTGCTGCTTAATGAAGGTACATTCAAATCCATTTTGAACCTATCGATTGGTTAATTATATGGGTTATTGTTAGTAATTCGCTTTTCATAACCCATTTCGAAATGCAATATGATGTTAAAAGACTAGATTCCACTCGTTTCAAATAGAAGTAAACACTTGGCTAAACAAATGTCACAATATAATCAAGCAATTATCTGTAGAATCATCCCCTCAACTTGGATTAGGTACCATAAGAAAACCCATAAATAACAACTAAACAAGTCAATTGAACAGAATCGACTCTTTTTCCGCCAATACCCCGAAAAATAGCCGCAATAAATTCCGGGCACACACCTGCAACTTCCTAAGGACAAACACTGCAATTATCGAGGCAGAAGGCCAATCCGAGTGGAGCAACAAATCCAATAAACTTCACAATCGAACAGCACATAAATATTAAACGATGATTGAGCTGGAAAACCCACCAGCCCCACACACACACCCACTCCCGCACAACACCCACTCAGATAGAGTCGGAAGAGAGAAAAGCTTTGGGAAAAATTACAATTTATTGGACGTTTCCGGTCAGTGACAAAAGTGGACAGTGCAAGATTTATGCCCTCACCGATTTGCTGGTCCTGGCAATTTATATGGGGGAGTGGCCACAGTTAATACCTGATCACTTAAGGTTAAGTGGACACAAAATGTGGCAGCTTAAAGGCACTTTAAGGGCCCACTCGAACGGAGAGAAAACGGAAGACAACTCGATTATTATGCAGGCACCTCAATTGCATTTTGCAGTTACTCAAATTTGCATATCATTCCACTCCGAAAACTAAACTAAAACTTAATAAATGCCAAAACAAACCGAAAACTTTCCCCCTGGCCAGGCCGCATAGTTAACTTTATTATGAGGGATTTTTGGTAGACGGGGACCCAGGATGGGTATTACGTATCTGTGGATCTCTCCTCGGTCATCGCTCAGAAAAAGTAAAGCGTTCTGATTCCGGATTCTATGCTGCCGACATGTGTCACTCTGCAGTCCAGCAGGCATAAAGATTTGCGGGCCTCCACCATCTCCAGTCCACCAATTTCCCGGTTTCCCATACACACCAGTTCCATATTTTCCCTCTGTTTCGGGAGTGTGCAAAAATTTGCATTTTCTAAAAACTCTATGGCGAGTGTGAGGTGTGGCCAAGGGCTAGAAGATGTACACAGACAAAAATTAAAGGACCTCAAAGCTTAAACTATTACTAAAATTAACTTTTCTAGTTTTCTACAAAGAAAACTTTTGATTAAAACAAAACAAAGATCCTTAAAAAAATCAATAGCTTTTTACAAATGTTTCTTCCTCTGGAGGCCAAAAGCTTTGGGAGCTCAAAACTGCTGTCCTGGACAGTCCAGCAGAAAGTACCGAGTCCGGAGCGAAGCAGAAAAGAGCCTTCCAGGATGGGCTCTGGTCTTCCATCATCGTCGCAGTCGCACTAATTCCTCAGCAGCAATTTATCAACAATAAACAGTTGCAGACATTTTGCTTAGTTTTTGGCCAGAGTGTGTGTTTTGTGAGGGTGTATCTGTGGGTGAGTGTGTATGTGTGTGACGTGTCCTGTCCCAAACAGGGATGCATGAGAAAGTTTCGAATCTCGAGTGCTGCGGGCAGGCTTAAAGTGGCTGATGATTTAAGGGTATAAGCCGAAATAAAGAACCAGGGAGTCCTATTCAAATCCAGATCCTTATTGAAATTCCTCAATTGATATCCGCGAATTTCTTTTTCAAGTACGTGTTTTGGCTAATTCCGCAAATTGGCAAAATAATTTGCACATTGTTCGAAGGCCTTGGCACACGTAAAGTGGCAGTAATCCAATAAGCGGCAGCTACAATTTTCGCGCTTGCATTTGCCATTTAATTCCATTTACGCCTCATTTGCTGCCTGCCTGTCAAAGTAGAGATGCTCTTTTAATAAACTGAAAAAAAAAAGAAGATAAAAAGGTGGCATATACTTCACAGATTATTTGGAGAGTATAAAAATCGAATAATTTTTACAATTATTTTAATAAACTATATTTTTCCCATTTCTCTAAAAATTAAAATTCTTTATACCCATTTTTTCTAGTGCAGATTCCGGGGCATATTAATCGAACCTGCTTTTTTCGCTTCTCGATTGATTCGATTTGCAGACTGCAGGGGGAATGAGTCACAGGGTGACGAAATTTAAAGTGGGTGAAACTCCGGATAGCTAATGAAATTTCTAATCATTTCGTTAGCTTATGCTAATGAGCATGTGTTGTGCTCGGAGCCAGGTTTCCGCCGAAGCCATCTACTCATGATGACTGGCCACTTTTGAATTGAAAATTGAATGGAAAAGGCGCCAGCTTGACTTTGATTCGAAGGATTGTGGAACACCTTGAGCCTTGGCGCCACTGGATCGCTTTTAATAAACTTGTCGCACTGTTAACTTTATTAAGATTAATGAGTATGTGCACTGGATCACGCCGTGGGGCGCATTGAAAAGTGTTCGGGAGTCTGGACGGCAAACACCACAATAATAAAAGCACATTTCACTTGCTTTAATGACGTCATTACGTGGCATTTACTTGCACCACCACCACCCCCTATAAACCACCACCCACTATGTCTGGCTGCACCAAAGTCAAGACGTTAATGTGTCCAATAATTTAATTTTAAGTACCTTGCAAAAAGAAATACGGCCACATTTTTACAGACAATTTCCTTTAATGGCCAGACAAACTGCAAGTAGAGTCGAACCTGCGGCAGGTTCTGTTTTCTTTGGGCTACTGATTTTGCTGTCGATGTAGACGGCCAACGGACAAAGGACGTCGGACGGCGAAGGACGTGGGGCATCCTGGTCTGGAGCCCAGGGCGAAGGTAATTGCATGGAAAAAGTCAAAGTCAAAGTTGTATTGCTGCAGTTGCCTGGGTGTAATTGAAAATTTAATATTTATTTCGCAGTTAGTAAATCAAAGTTTCAACGCAGTGGATAACACAGCCATTACATATTCATCATACGCCCCGTGGACCGCGCTGGCAACTCATAAAAAAAGGAGAGAAGCAAAATGCCAAACCGGGGTCGAAAAGAGTCAAGCACATGTGGCGATAAATCAAGTCAACCTTTGCATGAGTTTCGCTTTCCTTTCTCCCCAGAAAACTCCCATGAGTCAGCGGAAAGTAATAAAGTTGAAGCGCAGATTCCACTTTTCGAGGGCGAGGGCCAAATAGCAGGCCATTATCCTTCGATGTAACATGCTCATACATGGATTAGTGTTCAATAATGCCACGGGTCTACATTATTTTTTTCCACATTTTTTTAATAACCATTTGTTGCTCTAGAGAAGCGCAAACAGCAGCCATATGCTCTATTTCAATCCTAGTTTCGAGGTGTAAACAAGCTGGCAAGGAGCAACCGAGTGGCAAATAAATAAAAACCCTTGACTTTGGTCGAATAATTCACCGAGCATTTTAGCTGCAAAATCATAAATAACAACATGTAAATAGCTTTTATCTAACAGCTCTCGTCACAGCGGAAGCGGCCAAAAAAACGGCAGCCTCATCCAGAAGAGCCCGAAAAGTTGCATAAAAGCCAAAAAATGTTTGATGTGGGGGCATCCAGAGGGGGAGTGGGCTATATAGCATATCCTGGGGGCAGAGTCCGACACTTCAACTTGCCGCTGTTGCAGCTCGCATCAATTAAACCTAAATTGTTGCAGTTGTTAACACGCAACAAAATTGTCTGCTGCACTGCAGCTAAAAAACTCGGCAAAAAACGATGAGGACCAGTAACAAAAAACGAAAAGTGTCAACAAAAAAAAATCGAACCAAACGTAGAGGTCTTCTATAAAATGATCAACCAAAAAATGCCCTAGATAGGTGAATAAAACATTCATAATTATATGTATTTTTTATTACTGACTTGATATTGAACAAATGTTGGAACTTTTTTTGAATGAGAATTACTTAAACTTTGAGCCCTAAAGTCGTTAAAGATGTTTCGCCTTCCTTTTTAAAAAATATTTAAAATCTGAAACCAGAATCTATATCTATATAGATTCCCAACTCCCCTCTTATTACCATAACTGCGGGGTGTGCAATAAAAAGAACTCTGAAATTGGTAAAACGTCAAGTGTAAAATGGCATAGAACTGCATAAAGCCGCAACTGGAAAAGCTGGGGAAAAAGTCTGGGGAAGTCAGGGGAAAACAGCAAAAGGAAAATGGTTTGGGTCAGTTGTTCGAGTGTACTTCTGCATTGGGATTTATTCTAGGCTGCACCCCCTCCTTTTTCTTTTTTGTTTTTGGTTGCATTGCTCCACAGGAGTGACCGAGTCCAGAGCAATTACGCCGCTTGAAATATTGACAATTACTTAAATTTATCTTTTCTAAACGCGTTGAATGCACCTTTTGGCACGGAGGATCGGGGGGCGTTTGAAACGTTTGTCAATCAAGCGGCAGACAGGAGGCTTCACGCGTGATATATTTGAAGTGGCCAGCAGCAGCAGTCGGTGGCACCACCCAGCTTATGCCCAACCCACCACCTGATGCACTCGACTGTGTAATTTTTGCATATTCCCAGCGCCAAAATTCATGGCACGGGGCATTCCACGTGGCTGCTCTCACCTGCGGATCGCCACGAATGAATGAGCGACTGAATGGATGAATGAGTGCCCGAATGCTGGATGAGTGCACAGGGAAAAAAGTCATATGAATATAAGAATTATTATTCTGATCCCTTTTATGATTCTGAACTGACCTTTGAATGCAAATAAGCCGCAGTATTTTAAAACAAATTTTAATTAAGATAAGCTTCTATATTTTATAGGTTTTTTTCAGTATATTTCAGTGGCTCATCGAGTGAATGGTTGGGAGGCCGATGCATTGCGGTGGCAACGGCGGCTGTGAAATGGTCTGGAAATGATTTAATGCGGAAATTGCGGTCGTACAAGAATTTAAAATTTATTCCCGCCCGCCAGGTGAGAGAGCCGAAAACGGGAACAGAAATAAATCACGCATCTGGCAATGGCGACTATTTGAAATTTGAAGTGCGTTATTCCTGGACATGGCAACTAATTAACTTTAAAGTTTGCTGCTGCTGAAATTTTTGCAGCTGACTATTTTTGGCGCTGCTGGCTTTTTGTTGTATGTAATTAATCACTGTCTGCCCTGAGTGCAGCGTGCTAACAAATTAACACCAGAGGGGGCGTGGAGGGGAGGCTGTGCAGGGCGATGGTGCAGCGGTGGTGCAATGGTTCAGTGGTGCAACAAAACACGGCAACATTGTATAGCCGGAGCGAGAAAGTCTAGACTTCAAAACTCATTTGGCCAGGAAAATGGCAAATTGCAATAGCAACTGCCCCTTTGCTTTTTTTCGGCGCTTTTTTTCCCCTGGCACTTCGAAAATGCATTTTTCATTTCATTTTCATCCGAGCCGCGTGTGAGTTACAAAAAGTCATTTGCCCCGGCCAGCTCATTAGGAGCATCGCACTAAAACGGACCCGTTTTGACAGTCTATCCACCAAAAGCAGCCGTTGAAATTCAATGAGTCCAGGGCAGCCAGCCAAAAGATATAGTACATCTCCAAGCCGTCTCTTCAGCAGCTGCTGTTTATTTATTTTCGTTCAGGGTGTGGGGTGTGCTACTTAAAATAGACATCAGGTTGCCTTGCAACTGGAATAGGATGGTGGAAAGTGTGCCGGCCATTGTCCAGTTAAGGGCCAGACCACAGGTCAGCATACTACTTGGCCATCCCACTCAAGCCCCCTAATCCCAGGACCATTCGCCACATCATCGTTTCCATTGTGTGGGCATTTTTATGAGCGTTTTCAATGGCTCAATGCGAAAAAAGCACAATAAAATCAATGAGGTGTGTCTGCGTCTGACTGCAGCACCTCAGCATCAAAATCCACAACCACATCCACGTCCACATCCGCAGCATCCAGGGGCTGGGCAAACAATCGGGTATCTGATGGATACACAGACACAACAGCTAAACAATCAAGCGCAGGTTCAGCACCAGGACGGAGCCACCTACGGTGCAATCAACGACGGGGGCTGGGCCAGGACGAATACAGCCCCCGCCCCTAAGACGGCTCTCAATGGGGATACCCTTCTAAGGGAAATTATAAAGGTTTAATTCAGGGGTGGATATAAAAATATATAAAATTAGTCAAACAAAAGTAAAAAATAGAACACCATAAATAGCTTACAACAATGGCTAATTATGAAAATATTTTATTGATAAAAATTCTTCATTATATCTATTTATAAACCAATTCCATATAATTTAAAAATAATTAAATTTTCAGGGTATTTTATAAGCCAGATTTTCTTTAGGAACCATCTCAGATGTTACCTATTCATAGGTTATTATTATTATCCTTGCACACTCACCCACCCACTCTCATACACTCTCGCAGGACGGTCTAAGCTTGCGTAACACGTTATCCTCCTGCCCGCTTTGTTGAGCACTTTGCGAGCCGAACAAAGAATGTGCTTTATTGGCACTTTTTGCACAATTGCCGTGCCGCCCCCTCTCCAGATTTTCACCCCGCCCATGCACCCCTTAACCCACCATCTGTAAATGAGCGTGGAAAAGAGTAGAAGGAGCAAGGATACAGGATATAGGGGAGCTGCTCGATAGGCCAACAAGGTAGTTGCAAGGAGTCCGCATCATCATCATCATCGTCTCCTTTGTTGGCAACAGCCGGTTTTGATGTGTGCCACGCCCCCGGTGGGCCCCACTTTTCCACTTGGCCCACCTCTCAGATTGCCAGGACACCGAGAGTGTGAGAGGGAGTCCTGGCGAAGGCGGAAAGGAGCTGAGCAAAGGATAAACACATTCATGGTGTGCAATCGATTGGCATAATGCGAAGCATTTTATTAAGGTTATCAATCGGCTATGAATATAGGTATATCCAGAGAATGGCGAGGTGTCTGTGTGCCAGTGTATGGGTGTTTGTATTTGTGCGGCGCAAACAGCGACAGGATCTGCGGTGGGGACGACAAAAGGACGACCTTATCGCAAGTGACGCATAAAACGTTCCACGTTCAGGCGCCATGAATTATGCGGAAATTATTAGAAAGCATTTAAGCGGAATTATTAATGAGAATGGATATGAGGAAGGATGTGCCTTTAGCCAGCATAAGGTATCATGTGCGTGACATCCTTACAAAAAGGTGATTCCGAGACTCCTTCTGAGTCTTGTCTCGGTTTCAGCAAATTAAGCAAGACAGTTTACACAATTAAATTAAAGCATATGAACCAGGGTTACTAACAAGGTTGATAGGAGGGTTGGGGTTGGTAGTTAACAATGCCAAGCTTGACAGGAAATGTTGTCTTTTTTTAGGGTATTAGCAAAGTTTAGGAGTAATATGGGCTTTTAAGAAATTTCAAAATATTTCATAAAGCATGTTTATATCAGAATTCATCTAGATACAAAGCTAATATAAAATATAGAGTTTAAATAGTTCTAAAAACATCATTGAATAAATTTATTTTTATTATTTTATTATTTGTATTTTTAACTAAACTTGTCATATATGAACATCAGGCATTTAATAAACCATGCTCGTAGTTGTTTTACCTTTGGGCTGGCCAAATAGAAATACAAATTTCATCTGGCCAACACAATGAACATGGCCATGTAGCCAAAGGGGGCGTGGCCGGCATGGTAGCGGAGAGTGTGGCAGGGAAAAATACAATCAAATGCATTCGACTGGAAAAGCTGCTAGGAAAAATAAATACACACATGCGTGTGGGTGTTTTGGCAGCACACAATTGGATTAAAATTTACACGCTCCGACCAGGCGCAATTATCCCAGCAAATGTGGATGCAGAAGGAGCAAAGGGTGAGCAGGGGGCAGAGGCGGGGAGTTACTTTGCGTGACTGCGTTAATGTGCTTAACAATAAAATGCAGCGCATTAATTGATAACGAAGAGCATACGCGATGGCATACGAATTCAATGCAATCGAGTACATGCCGGATTCAATCAATTAAAAATTTTCGCAGTCCGGGTGGCCAACCTGAATTTGGTTAAGCATTTTGGCTAAGCAGCGGGAAGAAGGGGGTTGGAAATGAGGGATTCTCCTAGACCATTTCATGAGTTTCATAAATTGCAGTCAGCCAGCGACACTTTCTGCGAATTAAAAACACTTTTGCATATCATTTTGGACCGAAGCCAAATCGACGGCGATACGCAAAAAGCAGCCCAGGGAAATGCTCATTTAATTTGCCTTAATTTCGCTTTCGTTTTAGCCAAATGCACCAACGTCATTATCAATCCCTCATCCCTAGTCCCCACTCCCCATCCCCCGACCAATCAAAACTCATTTCGCATTCGATCCATTAAATAGCCATAAACTCTCGTGGATTATATGAGGCTCTTACACGAGGTACACTCATGTGGAAAGCCAAAGGTTGCAGGTTCACGGCAAACAACAATTTATGACATCCATAAACTGCTTCGAACATGCATGCCCCAAGGTGAAATAAATTTATGCGGAGGCTGTGGCATAAACCACAATTTTTCCAAAATCCGTTTGGAAATTTTTGATTGGATTGTAAAACAAAGGAGCAAAGCTATCATTGGAAAAAGGTGTAATTTTCTAGGCCGGAGTTTATGTGGGGGGATTATATTAAATTCAAGAACCATATGTTATATGAATGTTGAAGGCGAAAGAGCTATGGGATATATAATGAATTTAATACAACACGATTTTTTTACAATAAATATAAGTTTAATAAAATTACGCAGCTTTAAGTCAAATATAATAGTTCCAAGCCCCGCTCAGAGCCCAAAAGTATGCAATGGGATTAGGTGGAACCGCGAAAACTGCCACCACCGCTTAGCGGTTGATTTGGGCCAAATTGAAAACTGGCCGAGACGCGACAAATCGTCTAATAGGGCACACTGCAAAAAGATAATAATAAATTATAATCATGGCGACATAATGCGAACAAATCTAGCCACGAGCGAGAGTCATAAAAACTGCTTAAACCGATCAAATTGGCCTCCGATGGCGATTTGTGCCATCGCCTGGAATTTTATTTATTTGTTCGCATGCAAACAAATTGATTCGCCCGCCGAAACTAAATCAAAGCCCAGGCAAACATAAAAGTCCACGGCTCTCCTTTGCCCCACAGAGTCTCTCCTCTTTGGCGAAGACTCTGAGAAAAATTCAACTTGCTGCATGCGATAAGTTGCAAAAAAAAAATAAAAATAAAAGAACAGAGTAAAGAGTTTGTACATCGTAAACAACAACAAACAGAGCAACCCTTTTGGTAATACCAGAGGGGAGGGACAAAAATTGCACGTAGTATTTCAGCATCAGTCGGGCGAACCGAGAACTGTGAGCTGAGAACGGCTTATCCGGGGCAATGAAAATTTATACAAATTCGAAAAAAGTGACAACATTTTGCTTTTATTGGCCATTAAAACGACTTAGCGACTTGGCGGACTTTTCAGCGAAAGGCAAAAGGAGATCGCGTGTGATTTGTACCTTGTCCCCCCTTTTTTTCTCACTTTGCATATGTGAGTCCTGAGGCGAAGGATATCGGGTGGATGGACGCATGGATGGATGGATGGATGGATGGGTGGGTGGTGTGTACTGCCAAGAATATCTATCTGACCGGGAATAAGCACGGTTTACGAGGCAAGAAATTGAAGGAATGGCTTCTGGCGAATGGAAATCAAATGCCTCACATGTGGTAGCCACAGATAACGTGATGAAATCAATTCTAAAATATTTTGCATACAAAATTAAATTGTGGAAATTAAATGGAATTATGGCCGTAAAATTGAAATGTAAAAAGTATATATAAAAATCACTTAAAAGGGATTTTTGCTTCTGGGTTAATTTAAAGACTTTTTTGGTTTTTAGCCTAAAACCGTTTTTAACCAAAAAAGTGTCCCTTTGGCTTTAAATAATTGGGATGGCAATCTCCATCTCTGGTTCGGAACAATTTCTCGTGGCACATTAAGCAATTTTCATCGTTTAAGACAATGGAGCTGAAGGTGTTTTCCGCTGGCAGCGCTAAGCAGGAACAAATGAAGCAAGATGCTTCTGCCGTGCGTTCGATGAAAATTGCTTATCGGCAGGAAAATGTGGCCGCAGCCGCCGAGAAAATTTATTGAGTGGAAAATGCTGCAGCCGTAGCAGGAAAAGCTTGAAAACGAAGGCAGAGGCCAAAAGTGAAAGCGAGCTGCTGCTCCTACGGCGTCAAATCCATTAACCTGATATTTACTTTTCCACACGCACACACACAGGCACACACCCAAACACTGTTGAAGTGAAAGTGTTTCCCCCTAAAGAGCGGAGTTGCTGTTATTGCTCCCCCCGCCACAGTGGTTTTCCACCAGGCCTATTTCCTGTTGTTGTTTTTCTGGTCTGCCAGTAGGCGGAGTGGGTGAAACATGATATTTTTACGTTTAGTTTGCAAAATTGAATAACACGTAAATGTGTTTAGTACCGGGAGGAGAACGGGGGGTCCAGGGCAGTAAATTAAGCCCACTCACACGAACAGAGATTGTAGTTGAGGTAAATTACTTACATAACATTAACACGAGGCCAGGAGGCCAGGACCTTAGGGAAAAGGAGCCTATGAAACGCAGCTGTTGAGGAAGTTGGCCATTTTTCCTGCTTTATTGCAAGTGTATATAGGCGTTCCTTAGTTTTAATGCTTTAACCGATCCAAAGAAAATGTTTAGAGCCGAAAAGCTACACAGTTGGCTGGATATTTAAAGATTTTTGTCCTTTGCGAAGGTCAAGCTCGTAAACAATCTACAGGAGTTACAATTTCTTAAAGCCCACTTCTTAAATCATCTTTTCTATTTTTCTTAAAGTATGGACTACTTAACCCTTTTAAAGTAAAGTCACTTTCTGTGCATTCCCCCAAAAAATCAAATTAGAAACCCATTCCAATTTCCAAAAAAAATTTAGGACAGCTAGCCAAAAAAATAGCCGGCAAAAAATTACCTTTGCCCAAAAATGTTACCCCTTTTTGTAATTTTTTTGTTGTTTTGTTGAAGCGGGAAAAGCAATTAGACGCACTTTTTGATGGACACGCGTTCAATCATTTGGCCGGCTGTCAAGTCGATGGATGCAGCAACGTGTCGTGAATGGAAAGTGGAAAAAGGAGTAAAACTCATTACGGGAAAAATAAGAGATGAAACAAACGACGGACCAAAGGTGCGCGAAATGTGGCAATTTTTCAGGCATTACCCCATGAAGAAATAAGCGCATAAATTACAAAACAGGAAGTGAAAGTATCTTTTGGGGGATGAGGCATTAAAGTTCCATTTGGAAGTTTCGGGAGGAAGCACTTGTCCGCCGATAAGGGATGGCTAATTGTATCAAATGGCTCATCAATAGTTCAAAGGCTTCGGCCATTAACGGGAACGGCAGCAGCTGAGACAGGTCGAGTTGTACTTTTTATTGCCCTCAGGCAAGAGGGAAAACTTTTGGGAACTCAAGTGTCTTCCGTTTGTCATAAAAAGTTCAGTCAGTTGTCTCCTGACAGCATATGAATCACAGCAATTGGCAGCGTTTTAATAGCGAAACTTTCGCCATCGATGTGGCGACAAATGAGTGCTCCTCCGACCAGATAGACTTTGTCTCCTAGTACACTCGACTGCTCAATCCCAAAAAAAACCTGTGGTTATTCCGGCGGCCGCCTGGCGACTAAAAGCCCAGAGGAAAATTTTGCCAACATCATGCCAATCTGGCAAGAGAAAATAACAGAAAACCAAACAGCGAATGTTAGCCAAACAGAATTTCCCCTTACGATATTAGGCCAAAACAGGGGTAGGCCACTTTTCTCAGAGCATCCACTGAATCATCAAGCAATTATGAAAAGAGCTTGGTCAACTATTAATTTTCATACATATGTCCAACTATAATTTAGCTTCACTTTTTATGGAATAGAGCACAAGAGTTATTGGTCCTAAATCATTTATTTATTTACGACCCGGCCCATTTAATGCTGTTAACCTTTGGCTGGCTCGACTTCAGTTTACAAATAGATATTAGATATTTATGCGGAGGAAAAAAACAACATTAAAATTCATTCGGTAATTGTATGAATCATTTTCGCTCGACGTAAACATTTTCCACACATTTATGAGGCGCAATGTGCAAAATATAATAATAATAATAATAGGTTTCGTTCGATATTAGCCAAAAATGATAAATAACCGCATAAATGGGACTCATCCTGTTACCAGAAAAAGTCTAAACATACGTTTTGGCCAGGCCATTGTATTAATTTGTCATAAAATTATACAGCCCGTACCGAGCCGAGAAGTCGGCGGCTCATAAAAAATATTTTCGCTTTTTTTACGCATTGAAAAAAGTATATAAAAATGTTTACCAATAATTTTGCAGTTCTACTTTACTAAAAAAAAATTAAATGTTCATCATTCAATATTTATTATAATACTACAATTTAAACTATTATAAATATTATAAAATTGAACAATTTTTAGAAATTTAAACTTTACCATTAGTCGAACAAATTTTGAAAGTTACATTTATAAAAAATGTTTTGTAGGATTCTTAATTTGCAGTTATTCTATCTATTAAGATCCATTCTGTCCATTAACAAGATTCGCTAAATGTCTAAATTTAGAGGCAAACGGATGTTTTGAGGCTACAAAGTTGGGGCTAACCCATATTCCATTTGCAAATTTTTGTTCTCGTGTTGTCAGCAGCTAATTAAAAGCGAATTTCCAATGCATAACTTCCACGGCAACGGATCTGCATGAGAAGTCATAAACCAGGGCTAATTTGGTTGCGGTTTGGACGACGTTTTTTTTCCATTTCCATTCCATCTTTCATTTTATGGCCCACACACACAACAAAGTTGTCCTAAAATGGGCGTGGCGGGGGCTTGTTGCATTAGAGATGCCAAATCGTAAAGTCAGATGACATTAATCCGCGCATAAAACTCCCGCCAGCCCGAGATTCATTTGTCAACATTGTTGTGTCAAATTACCTTGATTCACTCGGTCGCCTGTCAGGCCGCTTGTCAAATTAGAATCAGATGATTTGCCAGATATCAAATATTATTCAATTATTATGGCCAAGAGAGCAAAACGCACAGAGAAAAAAAAAAAAGAAAGTGCTATGCAAATAACTTTGTCATGACAAACGCTCATTGGGGAGCAATTTGTTTTCGTAAAAACACACCTATAGAACATCAACAACCCTCACCCTGGGTGTGTGTAAAAAATTCAAAACGGAAAAAATAAAGCGGAGTGAAAGTAGTGGAAGAGTGGAAAAAAAGGTATGAAATGGCAAACTCGCTTGTTTATAACTCCAGCAGAGCAAATCTGACAACTCGCCGGGGGATGGAGACTCGCAACTAAGAAGGGGAGCTTTGAAATTGGCGCAGCAGCAGCGCAAATAAAGCAATTTGTATTCAAAATATGAAAGCAAGGAAGCGACAAACTGACACTGACTTCTACGAGAAACCACAACCCCGATTTTCCTCCCTTGGCAAATAATTTGTTCTTTAAAGAAATTCCTGACGGCGACTGGCGCCAGTGCAAAAATTGCGTTTGATATGGATTGGCGATTGAAACTTGACGGGGGAAAATGCCAAAAAGCGCAGCCACTAAAACTTCATGGGAGTCACGTTACGTATACGCAGTGTGGTTACAAAGGTCACTAAAAAATACAAAAAAATATAGTTTTTAAATATTTAAATGAACAAAAGTAAACTATAATATATAAATATGTATAATAAATATAAAAGCACGGACCAATATTTTGAAATTTGAAGTTTTAAGCTTTCTACTTCAAGGATCAAAAATTCCTGACTTGCTGACAAAATTTTCAAACCCTCTCCCTTGCTGCCAACGGTGAGAGCTTGTTGGGAAAATTAACATAATTAAGCCAGTTGGCTGTGCTTGTTTTTGTGGCTCATTAGCAGGCAAATTAACGCCGCCATTGTCGCCCGGAGTCGATGTCTTGTGCAGGTGCTGGAAAGTATGCTACAGTGTGCGTCATAAATTAGCGAGTGTCTCTGTTTCGGCGACAACCCTATCTCCACCATTTTGGAAAGAGTGTATGTGTGTGTGCTTGTAATTACCGCACAATTTGCGGTGCATAATATATTTTGGTTGATTTGTGACTCAATTAGAGTCTATGGGCGAGGTGCGTGGTGCACTTTCACCCACTCCCCGGGCAGGATTTCCCGCTGCTCGGTGGCTCTCAAGTGGCTTTACTGGTCAGCCGGCATACAGGACAATGCATCCTGCACTTTGCCGACATGCGTGTGCTGGGCTAATTAAAGCGGTTAGCCCAAAATGCCACATAATGAGGCGCACAAGTGCTGCCAAACACCGTTGAACATTGCCAGTCATTTGTCAACAGATGTGAACACAGACTCCCCCATATCCTTTCGTGTATGCGAGAGGCTGTTGAAAGCGTCTAATTTGCTGTGAAGTGGCCTAAAATACGGATTGGTGAGGTGGGTGCTGGCTTAAATGCAAAATCAGCTGGGGTTTGGTGTAGTTTTGTTAAAGATTGCGTTGCAACTGGTCCATTACGCCTTAAGTCTTAAGTTAATATATTTGAAAAGCAGTTAAAATATATTCAAAGTAAAAAGAATGGCTTTTTTTGTGAATAATCTATTTAATAGCCTTCTAATTCACCTTCATTATTCGCAAATCCTGTTGCAGCTTTGCTCGATTGGTTCTCCTCTCCTGCAGGAACTTTAAGCCAACTGACAAATGTGTCAAACGACATGTTCACATATGTTCCGCATCGATATTATCGACAGCAACAGTAGCTGCCGGTGGAGCAGGACGAAAAAAAAAGAAGCCAAACTGAGGCAAACTTTGGCAAAACTTTGCCCATGGCTCCTGCAGCAGCAGCAGTAACGTCACCTTTTCAATAAACTGGCCTGGACCTGGGGAAAAAAGTAAAATAGCAGGCGAGGCATTAATCCCAAAACCGATGCGAGGATGCGCCGGCAGACAAAACGATTGGGCAACATCTGTCGCCCTCGACCTTTTCCTTTGTCCAGGGATGACGCCCCCAACTCCAGGAATCCTAAAGCTCCTGGCAAAAACAAAAGCTGCAAAATGCCAATGGTCAGCAGAAATGCGCATAACTTTGAAAAGTTCACATGCTGGGCAGACAGGCGCAAGGACACACCACCTTCCTTCAGAGACCCAGCAGGGAAGTGAAAAAGGAGTAAGGGGCTTGTCCTCCTGGTCATAGATAAACTTCGATGTGCGGTGCTAATGTTCGCACATTTAGGGTCACTAAGGGACTCTTAGAACTTCAGTTACTCTATTTCGAAGAAAGTTTAATAGATATTTAAGGTCTTTTTTAATAAGGCTACGTTGCGTATTTATAAATAATGACAAATTCTTATACGAACTCATTAGATTTTGTTTTTAAGTATATCCAATACAATATGAATATTTTGTAAAGCTTTGTGAGTTATTTTCAAGAGTATTAAGCCAATTTCTATTTCCCTTGTTGCCTCATGAATTGCAGTTCAAATTGGAGTCAAGCCAGGGCCAGCTGCTTATCGCCCTGAAACCTCAAAAAGGAGGGGAATATGGTAACGGAATTACCTGCTTACAACCATATTAAAAGCCAGACAAGCTCAGTGCCACCCCCAGCCAGCTCCATTCAATTTTCCCTATCTGGGAAAATTTTCTTGGCAAACTTTTTAATGTTAGCCACTAAAACGGCGCATTAAATTATTATCTGCGAGATTATGAAATTTTTAACAGCAGGTAATAATCGTAGAGAATTTGTTAAGCAGACACCACCAGGCCGCCGCCAGGCAGAGGGAAATTCCGAGACGGAGGATGAGCCAAATGAAAGACAAACATTTTCCTACCCCTCAAGACAAACTTGGATGCTTGGCTGGGCAACTTGAAACGGCATAAATGAAAACGGCGTCGAGGCTTAAATGTTGTAACCGTACCAATTCCCATTTCAACATTCCATTTCAACTCCTGGGTAACTGAGGTAATTCAAAAGTTTCTGCCAAGGCGGCTTACATTAAGTGCCACTCCCCCGACCAGAAGAAGCTGGGGGGAGGAGATCGTGTAGGTGGTATTCCTGGCATGACAGTGACAGCGAGAAGTATTCACTCCAGAAGCCAGCAATTAACTTTCTGCGGTAATGGCGGAAGGGGAAGGAATAACTCGGTGGAGGAAAAAATGAACTGCAAGATACATTTGGCGGCACTTCCTTTGCGACAATTGGCAAATTGCTTTTGCCTACGTGTGCAATCGGTTTTTTAGCAGCCGTTTTTTGGCCCTTCGGCCTTCAATTAGAACATACACCTCCCCAACAGTAAAACCAACTGACATTTCTTATCACGTGTCATTCTAGTCGATGGGTACTACTAGAGGATGTCCTAAAAATATCCTGTAATAAAAATCTTTTAATTTAAGACCATTCTTTGGATTATCAAAAAGGAAGGTTTTTTAACTACTCGATGTACCCCATATATAAATATTCTTAGTTCCAACCTTAACTCATTTAATGCCTGAAATACCCAAAAGTACCTTGTATCCTTTCGCTACAATAAAACGCTGACATGTTGCAGAGGCCACAGACGAGTTTAGACCGATACGAATTCGAGTCCGAGTAATTTGCACCGAACAACATAGAAAACGGCCTGCAAGGCCCCCAGTTAAAAGTGCCAGCCCCCAGAAGTCCTCCTGGGATCCACCAGCCCCATATCCCTGCCAATACCGCAAATGAACGCTTGTCCTGCAGGGATATTGGAGGTCTTTGGTGTGCGTATGCAACATTGACATGAAGTTAATGGATGTTTTATGACCGACTAACTTCGCCAACGATAAATCGGTTTTCCATGAGCCAGTAAATTGCGATTTGATTGTTTCTGTTGAACATGCAAACAATTTTCTTTTTCCTCTAGCTGGCCACTCTCACATTGTGAAAATGAATGTGAAAAGTGAGCGATTTTTGGGTGAGTTTTGGATTGCTAACATTGATTAAAGGTTTTTTCGGTACATCTCAGGCAAAGATCAATGGCCCTGTCTCCCTTACATGTCCAGAAAAAAACACGAGACCATGTATGAAATAAATCAAAGTCGTAAATTTATGAAAATTTATGCAAGCTGTGCCTTTCGATTCGCTTTCTGCTCTTTCGGCCAAGATTTGCATTGTCCGGCATTGGTCACCCCCAATAAACGTTCACTCTCCCCTGAAGACCTCAGTCCTGAGTCCCCTTATTTTTTTCCCTGCTCACCTTTTGTTGTAATACACACATCAAGTGGCAGCCGAATTTATGCAACATTTGGCTTTTGTTATTTATTTTTTCCAGGGGACACGACCGAAGAAAAGAAATTCATGTGATAATGCTTGAATGAGAATTTGTTTTTATGCATATATTTTCCGCATGTTTTTTATTCGGCCAGACTGTCGTCCTGCTGACATTTTCTTTCATAGGTAAATTTTCCATGTGATTTATGAGGCAACAAAAAACTAAATAAAATGTCATCCCAACTTTAAGAAGATTTAATCGATTGGGTTGTTACTTTTAAAGTTTCCTCTAAATTGTGAAAGGTGTGCCCTGGAGGAGCTAATTGTAAACCATTTTTCATTGGCACTTTTCGAGTGGCTTGTCCTTCTTCGGTAATCGCCTTTTCAACATCAATTTATTTGCTATTAATCCTTCACCTCTTTATCGTTGTCCCAAGTCCTGAGACCCAGGACCAGAAGCCCTAAGTAGTCCCCAGTGCCTTGTTCTATTTGCTCTGTCCAGGCAATTAGATGTTTGCCTTCGTCTCGAACTGTTGCCTTTTGCGAGAGGTGAAATGAGCTCACGGCTATTGCCAATCGATTCGATCCGAATTGAGTTGAGTTGGGTTCCTCCCGAAAAACACCGAAACGCCCACAATCGAAACGTGTTCTCCATGGTTAGTTGCATGTTAGCAGGGCAGAATCGAGCTGGCAAGGAGCTGGAGTATGGATGGCCGGGAAACCGACTTTGCTTTAATCCGGCTGCTTGTTTGACAAGCTCTTAACACTAATTGAAGACACAATCGAAGCACACTCCAATACCCACTTCCTATCATCCGGCAACTCTTTGTATTTTTATCGTTCAACAGCCAAAAATCTGCACAATTTTCCCGACTTCAAAAGACTGGAATCAAAGGCGCGTGATTTATGCTGCATCACAGAGAAAATTGCGAGAATTTTCTACTTTGCGTGCTTTTTGAGAAATCAGTTCAATATGCCGCAATAGAGTTAAGTGAGTTCGAATAAAAAGTTACAAGTGTCATTATGCTTAAAGGCACGAGAAATAAAACATTTAAATTCTGTATACGTTTTTAAACTCTACCTTTGTTAGCTTCCTCCATTTAAAGGTGAAAGCACCGGCTGACAGGGAAAAACTTATGCTTCCTGGCAAATAAATTGCCTTGTGAACTTTATGAACTCACGCGGGATTAACTTGTACCTTTGATTGAATTTCTTTCACCGCCGCAGCAAAGTTTTCCGCAGAATAAGACCACCGCACGTCTCAATCCGATAAAAAGCATTTTCAAGTTACGGGAGCCAGCCGAATATTTTTGTGCCGCCGAAGGAAGCGGCAGGACTCTCGATGTCTGTGGAACAGATGCCAGACACTGAGCCAGTCTCAAGTCTCAAAGGAGCTGGCCAGCCTGGAGTGAATCAAATAAAATGGTATGGGAATATAAGGTGGAGCAGCTCCATCTCAATCTCGGCAACGGGAATTAGTCGTTTCCGTTCAAGTGGCCCCGGCTAACAATTCCAAAATTTATGCCGAAAGAAGACTGAGGCTGATTCTTGATTGTGCAATTGGGAGTGTGGAAAGAATGCACTGTAAGATAAAAAATCAAATTGTTTTCAATAGTTAGGGTTTTATGACAACTACAAAATGGATTAAAAAATGCATGTCACATCATATATTATGTTTTGAATTTGTTCCCCTCATTTTAACCTTATAAAGTTTTATCTTATACTGACATATTATTTTTTTATGTTTTTTAAATTTATAATATTTTTCTGCCTGCATCTTTCACCTTAACTTGGACCAGTTTAAGTGGCTGCTTGGCTAACAATTGGCCGGGGACTTATTTCAATTAAGGCGCATTACGATCTGGGCTCTTCGGCTTTTGGGCTGAGCCACCAATTGGCTTTAAGGGGAACGGACAAGAAAGAAGGGGGGAAAGTTTTTCTGCTCCTCTGGCCAGGAATTCCATTAAAAAGTTTACATTTAGGTGAGTTTGGTTTTGCTGGGGAATATCAAATAGTTTCTGCCATCGCGGCAAAAAGTAATTAAAATTCAAATAGCAGACAAACATTTACATTAGCGATTGTTGCTTCGGTTTTTTGGCGAAGGAGAGAGAAGGGGTTGGGGTCGATATCCAGGACATTTCTGGGGATGGCAAGGACAGGGATGTCTCTTTCCCTTTTGTTGATGGCTCTTTGTTTTGGCCTGGCGCCAGTCTGCAAAGTAAGGTAAAAATCGGTCGACTGACTGAGTGTGTGGCTGAGTGGATGACTGATGGCTCTTGGCGGCTGCTGCCGACACACCCACCCAAAAATCCACCCACCGCCACACCACCCACACATGTGAGATTATTAATATTGTATTTAATATCTGAGCAGCAGCCATGAGTTTTGTTTCAGGCTTTGGCCTTTGTCTCCGAAGCCAAATGAAGAGCCTGCGTCTGCATTTGCTTTTGTATCTGTATCTTTGTATGCCGCCGTTTGTGGTGGCGTGTATCTGTGAGTGCGTGTGCCCAGGTTTAATGACTACGTGGGCGCCGAGGGAGAACGCGAGGCAGACAAACGAAAGGAATCCATAAGGATTTCACCCCATGTCGCGACTGTATTAAGTAAGAGTCTTTAAATGTGGGAGTTCTTTGTTTGCACAAGTACTTTAACCTCTTGGTTGTCATATCCACAGGTGTAGATATTAAATAAGATATATGTCGTTAATCCCAGTAGTTTCTGTTTAAATGCTATACACGTTCGTTGATAGTTTATCAGTTTCCAATCACGACAGAGTAACTCCCATTTGAAGCATTTAATTTCAGTGTCTATGTCGACAGTAAATCTCTTTGAAACGGTGATCACGCCCATACCCCTTTTTCATTTTCATAACCCGTGGTCAGTTTCCGTATTTCATTTCGCGGAAATTCAATATCAAAGCACTGGGCATGGCTAACCGCCCACTAAGCTACAAAGTTCCTCGAAACGAATGGCACCGCGTTCTCGGGACACAGCGTGCAATGTCCTCATACCGAATTTGGTCCTGTTTCTGGCACACATCCCGTCCTTTGGTATCCGGCCACGTATGCAGAGCACGCGCTGATAACGTAAAGTACGAGTAGAAACGGACAGAAATGGATGGTTTCGGGACCAGGAGGAGGTCCGAGGACCAGCGACCAGGACAACCAGGACGAGTTCTGGACCAGGATGGGAACCCCAGGGCACAGCATGGACATAATTAATTTGAATCCTTTTTCCTGCTGCTTTCTCTCGTCCCCCCCTTTTTCTTCGGCCCTTTGCGGTTATGGCGTGTCTCTGTTTTGCTTTGCATTTTTTCGCGCTACTTTTGCGTGCAACCAAAAATTAATCAAGTGCTAGTTACGCGAAGCGCGCAGTTTTTAATTAAAGCCGGGCATCAAAGCGAACTTTTTCAGGAACACTTATATATATTTTTTTACGGATATCCCAGTTCCCAGAGGAACACACCGCAGTGGTTAAAGCTTTAAGTCTGCTGACACTTGCTGAGGTGTTCGCCAAACGCCAGAGGCGATCCACTGCGAAATCATAATACAAACCAATTTCATGCTGAATTAAACTGGAGTGGGAGGGAGGTGAGGTGATGGTTGGGATCCTGGTAAACAATAGTTGAAGTATCCTGTCAACAGGCGGCGGCTAGCAATTACAACAACACAAGAACCAACAACAGCGACAGCCACACAAAAGGCAGCACGTGCATTTTGCGATTTTTAACAAGGGGAATGCCACACGCTTGGCCTTGGGCGGTTCAGAAGCCGCCACAATCAGTCTAATTTACAGGGTAGCTAAGGCGTCTATAGACGAAGGAAAATAGTAAGTATATTTTTATATCAAAGAAGACTTTCTTAAATGGATCGTATACTGATTAATGTTTTCAAAAAAAAATTATGATTTTAAATAAAGTTTCACTTTAAAAAATATTCCCTTTTCTGGTAGTCTAAATAAAAAATGTTAATACTCTTTTTAAAAGGTATTTTTCCTGTCGTAACTACAAAAACTTAAAAATAGGATGCACCAGTTAAGAAAACTTTGAGGGGTCTCCGGATTATCACACGTAGTTGCCTCGGGATGAGTACTCTCCCTGGCTCAAGTCCTGCTCCAACTCGTGATCCTTGGACTTGGACTTGAAATACACCTCGGGCACACCTCGAGACGAGTCCTGGCCTTTTCGATCTGTTCAATTCCGAGTGGAAATGGCCGGGCGACGTGTCTCGCATAATTTGCAGCAAAGTGCACAACAATGGCAGCGCCCTCTGTCGGCGGCTGTCAGGAGCACTGCGAGGCATTAGCATTACTTTGGGGATGGATGGTAAAAAATAGAGAAAAAAAGCAGAGGGATGAGCGTGTATTCCGACGCGTGAAATATTAGAAATTAAAAAACACATGACAAGCTATGTTGGCACTTTGATTTGTCTGCCAGCCGCAGACAGTGTTTTCCATCCCCAACCCCCAACCCGAACACTTTTAATAATCATTTCGCCAGGAGGGCAACAGTACCGTGGAATCTAGAGGCGTGGGTGGGAGGCAAATTATTACCCAGAGCGGGGGACCGTCTGCAGGCCAAGCCAATAAATTAGGAAACACCTGTTTTCGTTTCGGCCAAGGCAACGTGGCGACAGATGTCTGGGGGAACGAGGCGACTGGGAACGAATCGAAACTGTTCTCCTGGCCGTAATGAAAATATTATTCCGGCTACATAATTTGTGAGGCCCCCAAAAACACGGCGGATCCCCCTGACCCGTTTGCCCCCCCGTTTTTGGGGCTTGTATGTAATTTATGTTACTTTTTCTGTTGCTACTTGGCCGCATTTCGCGGTTTTTTATTGCTACGTGCGACGCTCGACAGAGATAGACCATAGGATACAGGACATTAGCGGAAAAGAGAAGGGTACAATGGAGAGCAAAGGACGGGGTAACAGGAGCAGACCACGCCATAATGTCGTCATGACAGACGCGGCCATAAAAGATAATTATGATTCCGGTAATAGGTTTTATTTTTCGCATGTACCTCTTTTGTTCATGAGCCCGACTCCCGGCTCCCAACTGCCCTCTCCCACTTCTTGGCTAAACCCATTGCCAAAAGCCTTTTCAGCTTTCCATGTTGTTGTTTTAGTTATTGCCGGTAGTTGGTGGGGCGGTGGGGTGGCTGGCACAAAGGTCGACCTCGGTGCTGTGTCTACATTTACTTTTCGGGTGACCAACGTGGCATAGAAATTATGCGCATTATACGCGTCGCGCTTCAGCGCCTTGCTAAAAAATTATATCCGCGAAATTATGCGAGGCACGGTGGAAGGCGCATAAGACTTGTGGGAGATAAAATAAGGGTAAGGGATAATTTTTGAATAATTTTGTTCACATCAGGAAAATTTTAAGATTTTTTTCGTATCAGTTTTTAGACATAATATCAAGGTTAGGAAAATTTTTTTTTAGTTTTAAGGACTGTTGCTCTTAATGGTTTATATTTTCAAGCAATTGGAAAGTAACATTTTATTCCCTGTTTGATAAATTACTAAAACGCTCTAGGATATCTGCTTAATTCGTGTTACATTTTTAATTAGCCACCCATCAAGGGGTAGGTACTTTATCAGTTTAAAGGCAAGCAGAATCAATGCCGTGTTTGCTTTTCTAATGAACTTGTCACGCTTATGAAGATTAATGCCACCTTGGCACAGTTCCTATTTAGCGGATTCACAGTTTGAAGTTTCGCAGCTTGAAGTTCGCAGCTCAGCCAACAGTTTCAATCAATCGCTCGGAGCTTCCTAACAAAGAGTAATTGTCCCAACATGATAATTGCTTTAATGACGAATGCAAAACGAGAGAGACTGTCTTCCGAATTTGATTAATGTTCTAGCCCGGCACAACTGACCCAGTTTCAATTAGAGGCGGGAGTGACAGGTTTTCAGCTAGCTTGTCTAACCCCGAGCCCTCCTCTAGCCAAACGGATGGGCAGGATATCTGGGAGTTCAAACAATGAGCTAAACTGAAGGAAATGACAGTCCTGTTGATGTCTAATGGAAAACGTGTGCGGGCATAAAAATGGCCGCTAAGAAAATGCATAAAAATGTGCGAGCATGTGTGTGTCTGTGAGCAGAAGGACATGCAAGGACAAGCGGAAGTCACACACGCTGGCACAAAGTAACTTTTCCCCGGCAAATGCCAAAGTCCATAAAATATTTTTACACACTCAGATCTGCAGATACTCGTCGGGTGCTCTGCTCTAACCGGAGCCACAGAAACGTATCGAATCGGGGTTGGGGCATACCTTCACGTAAGTATAACGAAGGACTCAGGACTCTGGTCTGGGGAATATTGTTTACACAAGTCATAAGCATTTTTTAGCGAGCCATCGCCGTCGCCTTGGACCTTCCGCCTTGGCTGTCTGTTTGCCAGTGTATAAAAGCTCCAGCATTTGCATAAACCTTTACCGAGAATCAGCTTCTCTGTTTGCCCAGCCCATTATGCAGGGGGATTTCCCCCCATTCCTTGGTAAAAACTTTTGACAACTGCAATAATCATAACTGCAACCGCTCGACATTGATTTCGTATTGGAAAAGATTGGCGGGCGGCATCTTCGACCGCTGGGCGCCATTAATGGAGCATTGTTTCTCAAGTCTCGTTCCTTATTCCTTGGGAAGTGAGAATCCTGAATTCGAGTGTTCGAATTTCCGCTTGATTTGAGCTTAGTGGCCGGCCCATAAAGCACTGAAAAAACTTTAGCAAGTGGTGAAGTTTTAACGTTTTCAAATTTTATGCCCGCCATGGAATTCAGTGGGTCACCGAATTGAAACTGATATGTTGAAGAAGGTGCCACCGATGTCGATTCTGAAACCTCACCCCCGCAAATGCATTAGCTTTTGTTTGTTTAGGTATTCCAATATCTAAGGGATGGTGAATATAGGGTATTTCAAGGTATGATGTATGCGAGTCAAACGAACATAAATAGTAATGATTAAATCTAAAAAAAATAACAAGAATATCTTATTACAACCTTTACTCAGAAAATACAATTTAATAAATGGAAACTAAAATCTAGAACTCCTTTTTAGTAAAAACACCATTTAAGTTCTAAGAACTGACTGAAGTAAATAGGTTTTGTGGTCCTGATGTTTTAGGTTAAACGATATTTTGTACCGTGACATGTTTGCCCGTCGCTGTAGTCGCCGATTTTGATCCATTCTCCGATGATTGATGACACTTAATTGATGAACATGCTCCTGGCTTGGTTTGATTTTGTCGACGGGGGCAGGGGAGTAGAACTCTCAGCGTCACAACAATGTTTTGCGGCGGGCAAATATTTGCCCATGTCTGGCTTTAAGTGGCCCGAAAGCAGCTTAAAGTCCCGCCCAGCTGCTGACAGTGAACCCGTAAAGCCAAAAGCTACGGTCACGGATACGGATTCGTACTCGGACATAAACATGCATGCGGACTGAAGGGTTCTTGGCTGCTGGACATTTTCCAGGTCACAGGTGCTTTTGTTGTCCGCATTAGATTTGCCTTCCGCATTCCCCACAAAAAACGCCCACCCACTTTATAGAACACAAATCTCCGGGTACGCTTGCATTTGGCCTTTTTGTTTGGCCGCTCTGTCCATTTGGCTGTAAAATTTATTTCATTTGTCCAACAACCCGACCCCGCATAGTAGGCATGACGCTGACAGTTTTATGGCAGAGTTAAGCCGATATCAACGGCAGGACATATGACCGAACTGCCCCGGAGCATCCTCCCGAAAAAGTGTAAAATTTAAAGCCCTTTCTGCCATTGATATACCTTGGCGAGCCCAACAATAACAACAAGTGGGTCTGCCATACAAAACGGTATTTAGGTTTTCCGCAATAGCCCTTTCAACGGACGCACTCATGGCTAAAGCAGATAGCCCGGCCAACAATTCGCCAATGTTCAGCAATGCGAGCATTAACCAATAAGCATGTCCCGGTCGGGTGCTTTCGCCTATACTCATACTCGCATTCAAGTTTCATATACACTTCTCTGGTATGCGAGAAGTAAATTAATTAAAAGTGATAAAAGGTAATTAAAAAGGCAAGCTTGCCCATTCCGATAATAATTTCCATGTGTTTATCTACTATTTTGCAGACCAACTTATTTACTAGGTTTAACTAGCTCTTATTTAGCGAACTCCAATTGGATTCCATTGGAAAACCTCTTTAACAGATTACTCAGCAACCCACAATTCTCAGTCAGTGGTCAGTGATCTTGGCCAGCACGTTTCTTTGATGACGCAGCTCTTTGGCCGTCACGTAGTTGGCCCCACTCTTGTTTGGTTCCGGTGCTGTTTTCACCTGAATTAAATCGCTGCGTGCCGCTATCGATGCGCCGCTTATCAGTGGGTGAAAATGAAAACCACAGACTCGTAATCTTAACTGACGGAACGCACTACCACTATGTATTCTTCTCGGCCCGATGTTAACTTTGGCACCTAGATTGGCGAGCGCCCCGGCAGTTGGCTCTGGCACGTAGACCCAACTGGAGCAATTCCGGTCAAAAGCGACACCCAATAGCGGTAATAGATTATGGGATCATTTAAATGGCTTATTTCGCTGATGCTGCTCACCTGCCAGGTGCTAAGGCAGGCGCGCAGTATCGAGGAGTCGAGCCACTGCACTTCGGTGGCGGGAATGGTGAAATTGCTCGAACTGGAGGACCAACTCATAGAGAACCTTTCGGATTACGCCAACGAGCTGGAAAAAAGACTGGAGACGGTACGCAGGTGGGTTGAAGGAATATTTAACCAGAATGAGCATTATTTGTTGTGCGATTTAAACAAAAGTTTACTTCGATGAAGATATTATATATTTTTTCATTTAATTTTTTATCAATAAGCAAAAATGGGAAAAGATTGATAAACCTGTAAAAAAGTTAATGGAGATGTTGAGTCATATTTTTGAAAATATTAAAGATCTCAAAAAAAGTATTAAAATAATACAATCATAACTGTTCAATATGCTATCAAGGTACAACCCGTAAAGACATAAACTAATAAGTTCATGAAAGCCCTAAATAATAACAATAAGAGATTATTTTGTTATCTTTATTAGAGTACTTGAGTTGACATTGCATTAAAATTTTTTGATTTCAATCAAACAATACTATGTTAGAATAGATAAAAATGTTATATCTTTCAGGAGTATTGACAGCCTTCGTTTGGAGAATCAAAAGGCCCGAAGTTCCACAGTGGATTACCTTTCGAATCCTCTAAATTCATTTTCACTGATCCGTCGTATGAATCGTGACTGGGTGATATGGCAGCTTTTCATGGAGGATCCAGTGGGTGTGACTCAGGCAGACAAGATCCAGACCCTGAGGGAGGAAATGCCAACAAGTACCGACGTAGAAGAGGCAGTTACCGCTTTGGATCGAATTCAGATCACATATGGCTTGAAGGTAGAGGACATTGCCAGTGGTTATCTCAATGGAAAGCAATACCCGTAAGTAGGGATATATCCGTTCATTGAACTATTTGTTTTTTAATGAATATAACTTGTAGTATCAGTGTAACTGCTCTGGATTCGTATGCAATGGGACAGATCCTCTTCGACCAGGGAAATTTTATTAGAGCGTCCAGATGGATATACCAAACACTTACTTGGATGGAAAGTTTTAAACTGCCAGAGCCTTTCTTGCTAGCTAAGGATGAAGTCCGGACCTTTTATGCAGAAACTCTGCTTAAGCTAAGTAAGTACAAAATAAGATCAAAAGTTCGATGTTGTTCTAAAAATATGAAACTTCGATAGACGAAAAGGCGGATGCTTTGAAAGTTGTCAACATTGCACTGACTGATAAGCCGCATGATATTAAACTGCTGGTAAAGAAAATGGAAATAGAAGCTCTGATAAGGACGGGAACCAGCAACCAGCAGCCCCAACCGAAGGTAGGTCTTTCCAGGTGATAAGAGAAAAGCAGTGTCAACAAAAAGATAAAGCTAAATTTAACGTTCCCAAAAAAAGAAACATATACAGAAAATGTAATCAATATGAGTAACATTTTCATTGATAAAAATAGGAACAAGCTGGTTGAATTATGGCTTCAAAAAGTTTACATACTAAATTTTTGTATCTTTATATAAAAAGTTTAAATATGAACTACCTCTTCTTAGAACCCGCTCTCCAATCCAAACAGAAGCCCAACTCTCTATGAAATGGGTTGCCGAGGAATGTATCCGGCGTCCACTGATTCCAAGCTTGTCTGTCGCTACAATAGCACCACCACTCCGTTCCTCACCCTAGCTCCTCTGAAAATGGAAATCGTGGGTCTGAATCCCTATATGGTCATTTACCACGACGTCCTTTCCTCTGCGGAGATCGACGAAATGAAAGAAATGGCCACTCCAAGTCTAAAAAGGGCCACCGTTTACAAAGCGTCCCTTGGAAAAAATGAGGTGGTGAAGACCAGAACCTCCAAGGTGGCATGGTTCCCCGACTCTTACAATTCACTAACTCTCCGATTAAATGCTCGCATACACGATATGACAGGGTTCGATCTATCTGGCTCTGAAATGCTGCAACTGATGAACTATGGGCTGGGAGGGCACTACGACAAACATTACGACTTTTTTAATGCAACTGTGAGTATTATAATTTTAATTAAAATGCCAATAAAATGTTAACAAAATGCAATAAAATAAATTTCTGGTCCAACAGGAAAAGTCTAGCTCATTGACTGGAGATCGCATAGCCACAGTACTTTTTTATGTAAGATTGACATGTTTATTATACATTATTGGGATGAAACTAATATTTAATATCTTTGAAATACTTTGCAGATGTCTGATGTTGAACAGGGCGGTGCCACAGTTTTTCCCAACATTTATAAGACCGTTTATCCTCAACGAGGTACTGCTGTAATGTGGTATAACCTCAAGGATGATGGACAACCCGATGAACAGACGCTTCACGCCGCCTGCCCTGTTTTAGTAGGCTCAAAGTGGGGTAAGTTTCTATATATTTTTATATTTTATGTTTAATATTTAATGCCTTGCACTTTTTAGTGTGCAACAAATGGATTCGAGAACGCGCCCAATTCCGAAGCCGGCCTTGCTTAAAAAAGTGATATGATTCTCAAGCTTTCTAAAATTAGTTTAGTGATATTATACACCCAAAATGAAACTCAATAAAAACTACCTCAACTCAAACTTAATGTCAATTAAGGCGACACGGCATTTGATAAGACCAATCTGGTGCCAACTGTGAAAAATTCCAAAGCGCTTTGGTCAACAGCATCATTCATCATTTTCGACAGGTGGAAATACCTGCCATATCAAAACAATCACCAGACAAATTCCTTTTGATTTATTAACTACTTTAATCTAATGGAATAAAAATATTTCCCAAGCATGTCAAGCAATTTTAGTCCAAAAAATTTTACATTTCTCATATCTATCATATCTTCAATGAAACTTTTTGCGGTTTTGATATTAACTATAGTTTGTTCGTTGACAAATGGCACGTCTGATAAGAAAACATCGCTATCGGTGGCTTCCTTGGTACCACTACTGGAAATGGAGAGACAATTAATTAATAACCTTGAAGAATACACAATCGACCTTAAACAAAAGCTGCAGATTCTGGAAAGGTACCATTATACCTTAGAAAGATTCTTTATTCTAATTATTTCATTAGCCAAATTGCAGCCATGAGAGCGGAAAACGAAAAGGGATACGCTGATCCTTTGGCCTACGTTTCGAATCCATTGAATGGTCTTTCCCTTATCAGAAGACTGAACCAGGATTGGGTTATGTGGCGAAAATTTATGCAAAAACCAGTGGGTGTCTTGCAAATGAGGACACTGGACCTTTGGCTCAAGAAATTGCCGACGAACATGGATCTTTATAGCGCCTGTGCTGGTATTATCCGAATAAGGGACTATTATGATCTGAAATTAAGTGATATTATTAGAGGAAACCTCTTTCGTTTTAAATATAAGTATGTTTTAATTTGGTTTGAGATCTCGCGCTTTAGAAAACTATTTTTCTTAGTGTCAGCATGAGTGTACCCGATTTGTATGCCATGGGTCAGCATCTGTTTGAAAATGATCAATTTTTGTGTGCTATTCCATTGCTACAGGATGTGTTGCAACGAATTCGGGAAGAACCCTTTCCGATGGGGCCGCAACTTAATATCGAGGAGCTGGATGTTATAAAATTGCTTGTTCAATCTTATGTCCAATCCCGTAACAAATTTTATATACCTTACCTTAATGCTTAACAATAATCTCATTTTTTAGAACAATACCTACAAGCTCTATCCATACTGGAAGAGGGTCTAGAGCTCAGCAGCAGCGATGCTTTCCTTATACGCGAAAAAGAGAACGCCCTTAGGCTTATGAAGGAAACCCCGACAAAGGAAAAGCCGACAAAAAAATGCACAATTGTCAATAAAAAACATGACATTTGGAAAAACACTAAAGAATGCTGCAAAGGAACTTATAAAAGCAATAATCGATTAATGTGTTACTACAACTCCAGTACCACACCTTTTCTTCGTATAGCACCCTTTAAAACGGAGCAAATCGGATTGGATCCATATGTGGTAGTTTTTCACGACGTCCTTTCTCCGCGGGAAATATCAAAGCTGATTAGTTTAACCGATCGCAAATTGGTTCAAGCTGTTACGGTAAATAAAAAATCGTTTAAAGAAATGGTTAGGACAGCCAAAGCACATTGGGTGTACCGGGGATATCAAGAACTGACTAAGCGAATTTACAGACGTATCCACGATATGAGTGGCTTTGAGTTGGCCGATGCTGAGAATTTTCAGGTATTGATAACAAATTTAAGCTTTAATAGTAATTTATTTTTACAATTTAAAATTTTAGATCGTAAATTATGGTATTGGGGGACACTATGGGGAGCATAAAGATTATTTTAACGCATCAAGTAGTTTTTTCACGGGCTACCATCGTTCACAAACTAAAAAGTATTTAGGGGATCGTATAGCCACTGTTTTGTTCTATGTAAGTTGAGTAAAAAGTAAGATCTACGAGTATATTTTATTATATTCCAAACTAAAGCTAAGCGATGTGGAGCAGGGAGGAGCTACAGTTTTTCCAGGAATATCAGCCGATTCGGCGTATACTGTGTATCCCCGAGCTGGAACAGCGGCTATGTGGTATAATTTGCATACGGATGGCCTAGGTGACCCAACCACCCTGCATGTCGCCTGTCCGGTCATCGTAGGCTCCAAATGGGGTGACAATACAAGTGTATATCCTCAATATCTAGTTTAAAACATATTTTTCCGTTTCAGTGATGACCCAGTGGATACGTGAGCGTAGTCAAATCTTTGCCAGACCCTGTCTGGAGCCCTCGCCGTCCCTAAACCCGTCATAATCATCGACAAACAAATTTCCGGCGCATAATCACTTTGCACTCTTAGCATAAACCCAACCAGCTCAGCTTAAATGCCTTTTAAAATGCCAACACGAGAAAAATAAAGTGCTGAGTGGTTGAGAGTCCCTGCCCCAGAAGCAAGGTAAACCCAAAGGCCACCGCCAACCGCATTTTAGCATACTCCTAGCATACTACGACCTCCCTCGTGCCCCAAAATGCCAGTCTTCTGGTGGCGTCTAGTGTCTGACACCGCGTACGTGATGTGCAACTTAATGTTTCAATTAGAGGTGAAGTGACGCCTCAGCAGGGGCTATCGTTATCGCTCCACTGCACTGCAAAAAATATGCGTTGTGATATTAACCAAAAACATACGCCATTTAATAAAATTTGCATTAAGTCTAAGAGACAAATAGGGCAAATTTTTGTTTTGTTAAATGATAAAAATGACTTGCTCTCCTTGACATATTTCTTAATTTTTTTTCAGTGTTATATCCTCCTATGCGTGTGTTTGCCAAACTCGGATACGAGTATCTCTATCAGTCTGTGCACTTATCTGCTTTTAAAAACTTTTAATAATGAACTCTCGTCCACCGCCGAACGACGTGTTTGGTGTCAGACCTCTGCAACCCTGACCCCATACTGCTGACTCGGCTATTTTGTTGACTTCCACCCAAATACACCTTTTATTTAAATAATTTGCATGTAATATACTCTATTCGAAAGTTTAATTAAAAGAGAAATATATAGAATATCTTAAATGTAAGCGCTTTAAGAATTTCCCAGAAAAATATATATATTTCAAACACCTTTTTCATAAAACGCAATGTCAATAAATAAAAAAATTGCCGACATATGTGAAATAGTCTGGTCCAAAAGGCCAGTAAGATTTTCAAATATACTACACGGGAAATAAATAAAAAAGGATGTAACAAAGTAACCCTTGAAGGAAACACTCCAAGGAGTTGTACCTAAAACGAATTTCGTTTTGATTGTGTGCACTTTATGGTGTGTCCCATGGAACATCCACCTTCCTGCCACTTTGCCCGTACTCCTCCTCAATCGCAGCCACCACAGAGAGATGATTACATATGCGCAGACCAATAATTTTGCCCAGAGACTAGAGACCAGAGACCGGGAAAAAACGTACAATCTAACAAGGTTAAGAAATGCTCCGAGGCCGGGCATTGATTGTATGAATCTAGTAAAATGTTTTATATGCGCATCGAAGATGAATGGGTGGGAAGCGGAAAAGGGTTGGCCGCCCACATTTTGTTGTCAATGAAGGAAATATGATTTGGATTTTGTTACTTTGATTACACACATTACATGCGAAAAATGAAAAAGTAGCAACAGAACCCAGACAGACCAAAGGGGTCAACCGACGACTATCCCGGCGCAACGTGTGTTAAATTTCAAGTTGCGGTCTGCCGTCGTAAAGCATTTGATGGCCCCAGTCTACGCTCAGGAAATTGAGTTTTTTCACCAGCTGTCCCACCACAAAAAATGAATAAAGTAGCAAAAAACCAAAAAGAAATGATTTCATGCCTCTGCTTCAGTCAGGGTCAGTTTGGGTAAATCGAAAAACCCTACAATGTATAGAGCTAATTTAAATTTAAATCTAAATATGCCAACGATCGGTCAATCAATCGATGGGCCTGCCTTTCAACACCTTCATCGGCAAGGTGAGATTTCTATTTATACCAGGGAAGGCACAGAAAACCGAACAGATGTAGAGCCATTTACCCGAGATTTTCACTGAAACTAATATAATTTCAACCTGATGAAAATTAGATATTTTGAACTCTTCAGAGAGTTATTGTTACTAGTATTCAAGGGCTATGAAAAATCTACAGTCTTATTATTTAAAAAATAGTAATTGTTTTCAGTGCAGATCGATCACTAGATCGAAGGTGTTGACAGGTGCCAAGACGTGACTGCATCGAGTGCAGTGCACCGGCCATCGATCGATCACTTCAAATGAATCCATTTCGAACTTTCGATTGACATTCGAGCACCGGGCATAAATTGATTAAATGCCAGTGGACTGAGGGGCGGAGATGGCTCACAATCAATTACGGCAGGACGAATTTGACATGGGGGAGTGATTGCATAATCTGGACAGTTGCATGCAAATCGAAATCGACATGGGACAGCCAGTCAGCCAGTCAGCCAGTGGAAATCAATGCCAAAGTTGATTTACGTGTGCGGACGCCAATTGTCCTCCGCTGGAGCGAAACAATCCCAATCATCTATGCACATTCCTGGCCATATCGAAATGATTTGAGTCCAGAGTAGAGCCAAAAGCCACGAGACGAGAGACGAAATGCGAGATACGAGCCAATGACAAATGCGGCTAAACGAATTATGTCTAATGGCATTTCAGGTTGAAATGCGATTAAAATGCAATTTGAAATGCAAAACATTTCCCTTACTCCTCGGTCAGAAGGTAGAGGGACAACTCTTGTTTCCATGCTCCCTCCGACACTTTAAGAGTTCTCCTCTTGGCCAGCTGCCTGGCTGGCTGTCTGCCAAAAAGTTGTGTTTTGTTCTGTTTCGGCTTTTTCAGATGCGCCTATATGTGTTTTCTGGTGCGGTCATGTCTGGGAAGCAACTGGCAACTGGCACCTGGTTGACCATTAAGAGGCTGCGATAGATTGACTTCAAATGTCTTAGAAAATCTTAAATCGCGCAGCTTAAAATTTATGCGGCCCCGTTGGACAATTAAAACTCCATTGCCTGTCGGACAATGAAGGCAAGTGAGCGAGAAGGCTGCTTTTGGTTCTCGTCTGGCTAAAAACAATTTTATGTCTGCCAAGAAATTTCCCGCAGCAAGTCTGCCGTTTATTTTTCAGTCTGTGGTACCTTTTGTCACCTCAGTCTGCCGCACTAAAAACTATGATACTAGTACTCCTTTCCTCTTCTCGACGACAACGAAGCATAATTTATGCGTTGGCATTGGCCGGAGTCTGGGAATTGGTATGGGAATGGGTTGGAGTTTGCCTCTTGGATGTTGGATGCAAACCTGGCCAACGGACACATTTCTAGACAAGCGAACATGACAGCGGCTATGTCGTCTTCTTGGTTGCCGTCTGCTCCGGTCCTCCTGCTTTGTTCTGCGGTGGAATTTCACGTGGAAAAGCACTGCCAGCAAACGTAAAAATTATTTTAATTAAAGCACTGCCAGAGAAGGGATTTCCCTAAAAGAAAGTCGAAGCTTAAATGCTCTTAATTAGGAGTATATTTTTACTGTGACTAAAATGGCTGGTTCCGGGTAACCATTACTCAATAAATCCATCTATCGGAAAATACATACCAGTCGTTAAGTTGGCTTTTATCTCATTATCTTTTAGTAAGCGGAAGTACTTCTTAAGTGAGAGTATCTGAAAGGAAAAGAGTTGAGACTGCGGACAATGAACGAGGTGTAGCCACAAAAGATACAAAGAAAAAGAAGGAGTGATCAGGGGAGGTCCCTGCTCGATTTACGCTCTGCATTTGTCATGATCTGTTTGTTTTGATGTATGGCCACGTGATTAATTTAGCCAGATCGTGGCGTTTGTCGCAGTTCCGTGATTTATTTCGCTCGATTTGCACTTTGTTAGCGAAATTTTGCCAGAAAATTTCTCTCGCCAGCCCCTGCTCATTTTAAATTCATTTGCCGCCCAACTGCTGAGTAAATGCTGCCCTAGCATCATGTAACACGCTCCCTGCCCATCCACGTAACATATTGATTACGCTTTTTATGGAGCCATCACCTGCCACTCCCGGAAAGTAATTTGCATATCTATGGACTCCCCCAAAATAGGTAAACCGAGCAAAATCAAATCAATGGCAAACGCTCGCTCGGCAGCTGCGACACCTCACAAGTATCTTTGTATCTGTATCTGCGTCCGCCTCCTCTACTGTATCTGTATCTGTGTCTGAGCCGTAACAGCTGCACACCTACACACAATTTGATTTTATGTTTGCACACGCAGCAACAATTTCATTGTTTGCAAAATAATTGCAAACCTTCCCAGCAGATGTGCCCACAAATCCTCTGTCAATCCCCAACCCCAACCTAAAGGTGGTGCCAAAAAAAAAACAAAATGTAAAAAAAATAAAAGGGATGGCGTGGAGATGTTGGAGGAAAAAAGAAAAGCTTCAAACGGAGATTTTCACTGGCAAATTGTTGGCAAATGTATTCTCCCAAACAATTAGCACGGAAACAATGGATGAGCCAATATTTCGGTTTAGTTGATGGCCCCCAAAAATGGATTATTGGCCAGTGGGCATAAATTCGGCAGTCCATTCCATCTATCCACATATTCGAGCCACTCCAATGGAGGAGCCTCCACTCGATGCCGCAGCTTTCACCAACCGGAAGTCCACTCCATTTAATGCACGAATTTCGCGCCATTCTCGCTGACCAACTTTGGCACTGAAATTCTGCGGGTATTTCGGTCAATATCCAGTATTTCAGATATCACTGATAGAGTGGAACCTACAACTTTTGAATTCTAAAGGTAGAATATAACAAATATTATAAAAAATATGAAAAATATAAATATTATTAGTTATAAAATACAATTATTTATGCAAGAGGATTAAAAACTATCATAAAATCTTTCATCGAACCTAAAAATAATATAGGACATCTTATGGTCGTTTCAAACCATCCGAAAGTGCTACTCTCTATGGGCCTATTTGACAAAAACCACCGGAAAGGGGAGTGTCACAAAAAGGTACACCGCAAATCGATGAAAAAATTGTTGGCACTGTGAACGCATCCGCCCATTGATGCTTCCAAACGACAAAAACAGAAGTGAGTGAGTGGAACTCAAACTTAGAACAATATTCGACGCGAGGAGAATCAAAACGCCATCGAAAACTAAACTAAAGTGATGCCCCAATAACGATCGCAATCCCCAAACAATTCAAGTAGACTCAACGACTATTTTTATTGGCCATCTTCAGAGCCACCTTAACAATTAAGCTTAATTTGAATAATCAAAAGCCAACAAACAAGAGGCGAACTCCAGGCGAGTGCAATAAAAACTTTTCCAGCCATCGAACCTGACAATAAATTCCAGGGGAAAACAAAAACAAGAGCAACTAATGAAAGAAAGTCCGCGGGGTTGTGAGGGCTTTTGGGGATGGGGTTGGAGTGGTTTGTAAGAAACTTAATTGAAATAATTTCGGCAGGCGTTCCCCAGAAATCAAAGCATCCTTCGTGGGTAAGCACAAAGTTTTACGACAAACTGAGCAATCAAAGGGAATCGCCAAAGGGGTGAACCGGGAAAGCGGCGGGTGGTTTTCGTACATTTATGGGTTTGGTATCACCTTTAATATTCGATAAGCATCAATGAAGTGAGGGATTTTGGAAGCTTAACATATGTAAATTCATCTCGTCCCTTCGGTGAGCATTTAAGGGAAAACTTTGGCAGACAGCTCCTTGGAGCCTTTGGCTATTTGTGTGCCAAACTTTGCCCGCTTTAAGGACTCGTGCCTCATATCTCTTTTTAAAAACAAGAACAACCAGCGAAGGGAAGGCGTCGGAGCGCATCTTGTGAGCTAACGAATCGCCTTAAGGTCCTGAGTTAAAAGTAAACATCTTGTATCTTATAATTCATTATACATTTTCTAATCAGACACGGAATATAATATTTAGATTACTAGCCAGTTGTATTTGAAATAAGTTCTTTCATTGATTACTTTAAAGAAATATCTTAAACTAATTACTTCCCGTCTCAAGAAGAAGCTTAAAATTCTACCCAAATTTAGTCGCTCAAGAAGAGAAGAGCAGAAACAGGACTCACATGGCTTATTTAACTTAAACGCAACTCAAACAGGACTTTCACATTTACAAAGAGTCCTGCAGCTGGGGGGATAAAAGGCCCTGCCGAAAAAGTGTGTGGCAAAGTAAACGATTAAAATATGCACAACACGAGTAAACATATTTTCAAGAAGTAAATATCCTGGAGCAGAAGCAGCAGCAAGACGTAAGAATCGGAAGAGGAAAACCAAGCTCAGGAGCGCATGAAATGTATTTAAAATATGCCAAGTGGCAGACAACCTCATTCCTCTCACCGTCCTCTATTGCTCTCCTCAAGGACTCAGGACACGTAGCTGCGAAGCGACGACAGCGAAATTGGGAAAGGAACTAGAGTCTGGCAATATATATCTGAAGGAGAAGACGACGAGCAAGAAACTGCACGTGGGCACAAAAGGCGCAAGGTAAATAAATATTGTAGCAGTGGATGCCAGGCGGAAGAGAGAGTCCTTTCTCCAGGTCCATCCCCTTCCCTGGCTTTCTAAGATACTTACAGGGATTAAAGAGTCACTCAAGTTAAATGCATTGAAAATGAACCAAAAGAAGCGTAAAAATGTTGCGCACTCTGACGGAACTTGTTCGGCTCTAGAATTTTTAGGACGGGGAAAAAGTCCTGTAGGTGTACTCGAAGTACTCCGTGGAGTGGGTGTTGTGCTCCAGCTGCTTTGGTCCTTGGCGCCAAAGTACCAACCATTCCCCGCTACTTGTGGCACTTTTAATTTTACTCACAGTTTATTCAATCTTCGTAGCTTGGATTTTGGCGAGGGCTTCCCCAGCTACTTACTCCGCATTTTCCCGCTTCTTTCCCAAAGTGGCAGTTGTTGATTTAGCGGTGTTTAAATTGAGTCGTATTAGTTGGATTAAGCTTGAGAGCTGCTTGAGGTTTGGGTTTTGCCAAGTTAAAGCAAAGCAGCTCAGAAAATTAGATCAGAGTTTCAGGAGTGCAGCAATAAGATAAAGACATGTTGTGTTACATTTTTCGGAGAAATTGCCAATGAAATTTATTAAAATTGTTTAAAAGAATTGGTTAAAGCTTGACATGTCAAGTTTAGACAAAATGCAAGCCCTTCAAAAACGGCAATGGGGAATCAGGTTTAATACTCTCTTCACAAGCCACAATTAATGGATTTTTATTGCCGTACATCATTCAAAAATTTGTCAATAGAAGGCCAGACCGCAGCCCATTTAATATATATAAAGGGTACCCACCATCGGACCCACCTCCCTGGGGGATACTCCCTATAGGTATTTTATTATTTATCAGCCCGCCACGATCGAGGCCTGCCCGGTGGCTCCGCTGTTTTATATTATAAAGGCAATATTTCTGTGAGCGAAACAATAAAGTCGCGCTGTCATTGATTTATTTGTCTGCCTCCGCGTGGCAACAATAAACTGTGACTGTGCAACGCGAAATGCACTCGCACTCGCACAATAATGCTGCACAATGGCCGCCACCTCAGCGGTGGTTCAGTTTCCAGGATGGGACAGGACAGGATGGGGTGCATCGGTGTTGAGCCTCAAACATAATTCATTTCCGCTCATTGTCAGCACCCGATTTTTTGCATTGCATTTAAAATAACCGAACACAGAAGCCATGAAACGCACGTCCAAAAGGATCTCAAGTGCAAAAATCCCCAACGAAAACAAAGTAACCGAAAAAAAACTGGCAGGAACGTTGCATCCAGGACAATGCAGGTAAATTGACTGTGGATTTCGGGCTTTGTCCGGGACAAGCCGAGCAAATTTTTGCAATGTAAAAAAAACTGTCCAATTCATTGAATTATTTGGTTGGTTATTGTTGGAAATCAAAAAATAATTCTGTATAACTTTGTAACAAAAAAAGGAAAAAGTGGAAACTGTTTCAAAACTGATAAATTTCAACATCCAGAAAAGATAAGAGCAACCAGCAGAGCTTAAACATATACCAACAACTTTGTTTAAAATTTAACTAACATTTGGACCTAAGCTCCACACCGGGGATGACATAATTAAATCCTTGCAGTAATTAAATTCCCCAAAAAATCATTCCCCCTACCAGTTTTGGGTAAACAAAACCCTTCCAGAAACTACCTTAATTGCAGGCGATAAGCCGGCAGAGAGAGGGCGCATACGTAATGCAAATTATTTTCAACATTTTCACATTTAATTGCAAAGCTGAGGACAGGACTACAAGGACAACGGGCAGGAGCTTTGTGGGATGGGTCGACCGACAACTCGGCACATTCATTAAGCCGGCGGGGGAGAGGACGGTCAAGTGTCCCATGTCCAGTGTCCTTTACCCAGGACACTGTCCATAGAGCTGGGCAGTGGAATGCGGCAGCATCATACATGGCGTGCCTGCTGGAAATTAAGTTTTCGCATTCGCATTTCCTACCTTTCTTGCCATATGGGACCCGCTGGCTCTATTGCCATTTCGGTTGTCCGACTTGAGTTGATAATCCAGCATAATGCGCTTTTATTTGGAATAATAATGTTGCTGTCGACATCGGTCCGGGCTCATTAAATGCCAGCGAGTCAACCCCAGGATGCTCCAAGAACAAAAAATAGTCCGGGCGAGGATAAAAAACGAGTGGGCTTCCCATGAAAGTTCCGAAAGTCCCAAAAAGGTTTGTCCACCGCAAAATTGCTGCACGAGGTGTCAAAGTTCATTCCGTGGCTGCGAATTAATTCCTATGCCATGTTCCTTTTCCTTTTTTTTGATTGTTTAAATTTTCCAGCAAATTAAGTCGGACATGGAGGTTGGGCGTAAGTGGGTGGGAATATAAACCATATGCATGAAGTATGAACATAGGCATACATACGTATATTTTTCGGAGGTGTGAATCTTTGGAATTCCTTTCGGAGGAAGCCGAGATGACAAACGCAGTCGCATAAATTCCAACGAACCTCGGTTAACCGAAGCCCACAATAAATCTCATGGAAAACGATTCCCGAATTTTCCTCACACATAGGAAAGCACACTGTTGGCTTCTTAACTTTTCACTTGGCAAGCACAAAATTCTTGCGGCATTTGCTCAAAATAATTTATCATTTTCAGGGGCGAAAATTAATGGAAAAATGGGTGCCACTACCTTTTTGTGGTTTAAAGTTTTGCCAAACGGTTTTATAGTCATTTAAAGTTTGCCTTTATATCGCTCCCTTTTTGTAATTTGTGGACATTTTTGGGATTCCGTAGGCGAACTTTAACCCTTACCTGGGTGGTGGGGGTGTTGATGGAGGGTGCGCCGAATGGACAGAGGCCTGCTGGAATACCTCAACATTAAAATGCCATTAATGCATTTGCGTAATGCCCCTGCTATTTTCCCGGGGCACACCTCATTGAAAGCCCATTAAAGTGACTTATGGACCGATTCCTGTGTCCTGTGCTCCTTTTTGTGAGTGCGAAATGTAAAAATTGCATTAAAAGCCAGTGCCGGAGCTTGGGGTCTATGGAGGAGTGTGCCATTGTACCAGGGGGCGTGGCAGGTGGCTCCGGAGCTGCATTTGTCTTATCAGCTCCGGTTCGGGCCACATTCCCTTATTCGCAGCCAACTGGCAAATGGCGATGGCGATGGCCACATTTGCCTGACCATAATGAGCGGCAATTACCGCATCGGCCGCAAATTTGCATTGCACACTGCGAAAAATGTTGCAATGCAGGGGCGGTTGGCTCGGTGGCTGGGGGGCTGGGGGATTGTGCGAGTAAACATTGTGCAATCTTTTATCAACAGCAATAATAACAGGCATTTCGAATGCAAATGGAAGTCCCGGGTAAGAGTGAGAGAAAGTGGGGTCTTTGCAAAATGGAAAGTGGACCGTCGGGGGGATTTTTTTTAATTGCGCCTACTTGAGCGTGAAGTGAAAATGAAAATGCGGGAAAGGTAACTGTGGTAATCATAGGGTATACTATATATATTACGAGCCTATGAATTAAAAATTTATATAGAAAAGTATAGAAGACTTATCCAAACAAAAGTTCATTTGACAGCTCATTCTAATACGTATATCAATTTTCTCAAAAGTTAGCCATCCACCCTTTCGGCTGTTTGTGTCCTGTTCGGACACTTTCACTTTGTAGCCGGTTCTGAAAAGGAAACGGAAACATCTGCCAGAGTCTACTTCCAGGTCCAGATCCAGACCAACCCCGAGTCCCCAGACCCTAAATAGTGCGGCACAAGTTTAGAGCTAAACAAACTCGTAAACTCGAAACCGAAACTCAATTTTTCGCACAACAATGCGCTCATAATTACAACAGCCAGTCAGCCTTGAGGGGGCAGGGGCTGGGAGTATAACGAAAAGATACAGATACAAGCAGCCTCAAATCAAATCAGAAACTTTAAATCTTGAGGAACGAGGCGCCTGCCAGGACGGATCTGGACGGGTCAGGACGGGTCTCTTTCAATTTCTAACTTCTACATCTCCCTCTAATACAGGGGCTCATTCAATCGTCAGTTCCAGCAATTACACGCATTTTGCGCAATTTAAACCAAATGCTAACGACAGGCAACAACCGACAACCAACAAACGACAGGCAGGCGACTTGTGACAACCTTTGCTGCACCTTGGACACACTAACTTTTTCGGGGGGACAGGAAGCCGGTCTGGGGTCAGAGGTCAGCCGGGGGTTTGATGAACAACAAGCTGAAATGATTTGGTGGAACTCAGATATTTACAATACCCACTATTAGTTATGTAGAGTATATTATTTAATAATTCAGTTTAGTGTTATTTAAAGTATAAAAAAAATAAGAAATCAAAGAATTACGAATATCAACATATAATATGTCATCCGTAAAAAGCTACTAAGAATTATGATATATTCCGAATTTTATTTCAAAATAAATTAGAATATAGGCCATGTTAGTCATTATTAATGATTTCTAACACTATTTCAGCTTAGTTACTTATTTTGAAAACTCCTATTACACCTCCTGTAGTGCCAAAGGTCTCTTACAACTACGAGGTATAAAAAGTAGCATACTGTAAATCAAAAAGTAACTTGCCTGCCATACGGATGTCATCCGTTGCAGATCGTTCGAGCGCAAAATTTAACAATGACACAAACGCACACAAAGTTTGCTGTGGGCGGATGGGATGTGGGTGTGCGAGTGCGAGTGGGTGGTTGTGTGCCACACGCCTCTCCCCATCCACCCGCACCAGAGATAATACCTAACACACCTAAAAACCTACAGACAACGGCTTTGGCTTTGGCTTTCGGCCTTTTGGCCGTACAATGTTTGCCATAGGGGCAGTGAGTTTGCGAGCCAGAGAGATGGAGTCGCTCATGCAGAAGCTGTCATGTCCAGCACTCGGAGAGTCCTGGCTCCTGTAGATGGTCCTGGGGAAAGGGGTGTGTGCTATACGGCAACACTTAAAAGTCACACGGGCGTGGCAAGTTAAATGAAATGCACAATTGATGTGGCCATTGTGCGTCTCTGCTCGCATTGTGTAGGTGATGTGAATGGTCCTTTTGCTGGTCTTGCAAGTGACAGGATGTGCGTGTAAGCCATAACAGGACCATATGGGGCAAACAAGGCGTACCTGCCTTCCAAGATATTCTGTGCCTTGGTCTGACTTTCTTCGCTTTTGCAAATCAACACAAAAACAGAACACGCTAAAAAAATAACAAGAATCCACTCTGGCAACAGCTGTCATTTTCTCTTAACCCTTGGCCGATGTCGCCAAGTGTCGACCCTGTTAAGGGGTTAAGGGAAAGGAACCGAGACAACAACCAAAGTGTAAAAAATTTCAATCAATAACCGTAACGATAACATTGTCAGCAGGATAGCATTCTAAAATAGTTAAGCAAAATACAGCGCATTTTTAATGCTCTTTATTTTGATCATTTACTTTTTGAAGGTAAAAAAAAATATATATTCTTTAAATATTGATTAAAAAGGAATGTAATAAATTAAATAATGGGCTTAATATATCCACCGGATATCTGAGGTCCAAGTAAGATAAAGTAGAGTGTTTTTAAAAAGTCCATATTTTCTATAATTGTACTCAAATCAAGGAAGGAAAGTAACTCAACCCGACTAGACAAACACACATGCCAGTTCGTGCAACTCTTTTTTTGGCGTACATTTGCAATAAATTTTGCCGCCTGTTGACAAGCCGCAAAGTATGCTTTAAAATGGCTAAGCCCGTGTCTCCTGCAACCGAAGGATACGCGGAGTTCAAAGGCTGCTCCCTGACAAACGCGATTTTTATCGCAATTCAATAGAGTTTCCGTTACATTACGCCGTTGTCCTTTGTCTAGCAAACGGAGCTGCGGAACTAACAGCGCCACATTTTGCATCCTTTGCGACGTGTCAACGTGTATTGCTTCCGCCTGGATCCTGTTCCTGCTCCTTTTCCTCCTAAAAAACCCATCCATGTGATGTTATTGCTTGTCGGTGTATGTGTGTGTGACTCCGGTGCACCTTGTGGCATCCGAAGAATGTTATTGAATTTTTATGTTGTCTGCGATTTCTTTTCCTCCGGTGGATTTACATTTTGTGGCATTTGATTTATGGCCTGACGTGGGTTCCTTATTAAAGAGCTCTTCAAAGGATGTACCATGCGGCATAATTAGCCGCCGCAAAGGGGGTTCGTTATTACTTCCTCCTCGACGAGACCCGTAAAAGGGGTTGCCTGGCTAAACTTTGAGCCAAGATTCTTTTATTTTTGTTTCAGCTTGTGGAAATTGAATTAACGTCCTCAGCTCCGCTGAAATGTCAATTCGGAAGTTCAGAATATAGACAGGGTGAAGCTACCTTGAGGAGTGGCTCATTAGGATTCCGTTTCTGGCGGCGAAGTTATCTTCGCTTGTTTACCTTGAAATTAAAAATGCAAAGATTCCTTCAAGGATATGGCCTTCGGCTGCTTTCAGCGACATCTGCAGCGGGCCAGCTGAATTATTTATGGCATTTTCCTAGGGAAAGGGAGTCGCAGTCGAACAGAAACAGATTACAAGATTAAATTATTGTAACAAGAGCATTACGCAACTACTTTGCATAATTTACCGCAAAAAAAAGAAACAAGAGAGCGAAGGGCACAGAAATAAAAACATTCATCTTGGCCCTAAGTCGGGACTTCTTGGTCCTGATAAAATATGTATAAAATAGGTACAGCTCCCCGGCTCCGTGGTGCCTTTTATTTGGTAGGTGTCAGTCGAGAGCCAGCAGGTCCCACGAGTCGTATACGTAACTTGCAGTGTTTACAACAATTTGTCACTTTTACCCCGAGACGCTCAAGGAGTTGCAAAAAAATGAAAGGCTGAGAAGCCCCAAGCACAGAAGGAGATGGAAAAATATGTGAAGGTGGCCAGACTCCTTGGGAATGCCTAATTTGCATTTTAATTTAATTTTTTCCATACCGCGAAATGTCAACAGACAGTGCCGGCTCGACTTCAGACCCGACTCGAGTCACTTGCAGACATTTTCTACCCCACGAAAGCCAAAAAGGAGTTGTCCTTGCGCTGTTCCTGTTTTTGTTTGTCTTTCAGTTTTTCTTGGCGCACTTTTAATTGAGCCCTGCATATGCATGAGCCTGTGGCAACTCAATTAAAGCGACTGCCGACGCTTTGAACTTTGGTTTTTGCTCCTTGAACTTTCGTTGGAAAATGCGCAAAAGCTGAAAAAAATCAATGATAAACTTTGATTGATTTTGGTTCATGGTCATGGTCAAAAATATCAATACAGCTCCTTTCCCACTGCAGCAGAGAGAGTATCTCTTCAGGCTTAAGTCGAACACTGGAGACACAGACAGCCGACTCGGACCAGCCCGCGTTGTAAATTTTACAGAAATTGTCAGGAGCATCCAATCGTGCAACCGTTATTACCTGTTGGCTCCCCTTTCAACTTCCCGACTGTCCGCTTATGTCGACTTGGCCACTTGGCGTTGGCCGTGTTCCTGCCACTGCGGTTGCATTCCACTTCCGTCTGCGTCACGGCCCATAATTCTTTAAATTTATGAAGTGTAACCGGAGCAGAGGCTGGTTCTGGTCTGGTTTGGTTTGGGATTTAAAGAAAAAAGGGTTTTAACGGATTAAGCCTTGAATGACCAAAGGTGGCAAGAAACTTTAAGCTACAAGCAGAGTTTTTAGTTAACTTTTTAAAGGTTGAAACCTTATAATAAAGTCTAGACTTATCCTTTCTTTACTGTTCGTTCACCTTACTTCTTCTAAGCCTCGTCTCCTGCTTTATCCTCATCGGAATCTTGTGTCACGTGACGACACTCACCTAATTTGAGAACAGCTCTTAATCTACGCACAATGAGATAAATACCTTTTGTGGTGCTGGTGGTTAGCCGTAAAAACCCTCAAGTTTCCTCACCTCCAACCACCTCCTGGCTTCCGTTGTGTAATCCGTGGGCTGTTACCGTTACCAAGGCACTTGGCACGCTCCCGAATTGCCACTTGAGGCAAATTGCTTTGGCGCACAAACTTTCGAGACTTTGGCACGAACAACTCAACGTTTATTACCTGACGTTCCCCGAAGGTCGCTTATCTGAAGCTGTTAATGTATTAATTTGAATTCTTTATGAGCCAGGTCGCCCTGCTTGCTGGATTCGATTCAAAATATGTTTGACATGGCAAATTTAGTGGAAAATTGCCGCATGTCGCTGTCCAAACACATACAACACAGTGCTAGTGAAAATGCTACGTGACTCCATTGCAAATAAAAAGTCAACTAACAGGACAACTCAAATACCAGCAAACAAAAATAGAAAAGGGCCCAGGACAAATTGGCCAGCTTCAGGAACTTCAGGAACCCCCAAGGCAGACTGAAATTTAAAAAACAAATCACACCTACAAGCGCCCAAGACAAATTTTCAGACCTTCCAAGTGCGACTTGCAACCCAGACGCAGGGAAACTGTGGCATGGCATCCTGCCGGTAATGGAGTGGACTTTATTTGTGCTCCGGCTACGTCCTTGTTTACTACTGCTGCTACTCCTGCCACTGGACACGCTTGGCTGCCCGTACCTTTTGCGGCACGCTCCGGCGACGAGCGGCGCATTTGTCAGCCTCCGTCCGGATGTGGACACAAATACGAACACGGACTGCCAAATGGATGAGGATTGCATGTGGTCATCACTGCAAGAAATAGCCCAGACTTTAAGAGTTTAAAGATAACATTTTTTACAAGTTTTAAGTTCGTACATCTCTTTAAAATATTATAGCCATTTCTTATTTCAATACCAAATACCAATAACCTCTTGACACCCATTTTATTAAGTCCCAAACAAAGTTTTTGTAGGTGTACAGCTCCGAGCTGATAATGGAGAAATAGTATTCCATGAAAACAAACTCATACATCTAGGGCCACACTCGGTTCGTTCAGTCCACATTCCTTTCCATATTCCATTCAATTACTTTACTCTACACTGGACACATCTAAAAAAAAATTGTTCAAAATATTCCCCTACCCATAAAACACATATAATTTTTGATACCTGATATTTGTACGATTCAATATGGACTACCTGCTGCAAGTGGCCAAAGATGCAAAGCAGCCCATCGACGACAATGAGGTGGAGAAGGTTACCGTCACGCACTTCGAGTCGGGATATACCTTGGATGGCCTGCCCATTCTTCCGCCACTGGTAAGAATTATTAACACGATTAGAGTAGTGCATTTATTTACAGGCCCTTGCTTCCATCGCCTTAGATGACAGATGAGAAACGCATGGAGATGAGGATTCTGCGCCTAGAGGCCGCTTTGAAGAAGACCCAGATGCCGGACCTGAAGGCCGTTCAGTGTCCCACAGTTGAGGCTGCAACTGAGACTCTGCCACCAGATCCGAAGCCATGTTCGGAGAACAAAGAAACCAATACAGATTCGGGTGTTGAGCCCTTGATTGTGATGGGACGCTTCCGTCAGAAGTTGACTCAATCCGAGACTGTGATCTATGACCATACCAGGAATCTGGTGATCCAGATTGGCCCTCCAGATAATACACCGGTGACTGTTGTCTCCCAAATGGTCATGGAGGATGTTCCGGCGTCTCCCACACAAAGAGCGGTTACCAAGATTACCCCTCTTACGATGGCTACTCAGAAATCTAGCTGGGTATCCCGCTTGGATCCTCCCAAGCCGGATAAGTCTGACCGCTTGGATTCGGGGACTGAAAAACCGACCATTTTGCGACGCAGTAACACTTGCGTGGACTCAACCAAGTTGCACCACCAGTTGTGGCGCCGCAATCGCTTGGAGGTGAATGGTCAGCGCTTGCTGGAAGTTCTGAAGTCTCCCATTAAAACTGCAGAGAACTCTGATGGCGGCTCCCGACCTATCAAGGAGGAGTCCAAAGTCAAACCTCGTAGCAAGATTCCTCTGATCCAAAAAAAAGTAAAGATTATTGAAGCACAGCCCGTTATTAGCCCGGGCCATGAGGCATGCCACGAGCCCAGTGCACCGGCGCCTGTCAAGTGCCAGAGTGCTGCCGAAAGGCGCAAGAACTACGACCAAAAGGTGGCCATAAATAGAAATAACATGGCCAAGAAACGCGAGGAGTCCATGGCCAGACAGAAAGTTGTCCCCAAACCAAATTTGCCGAAGAGCATCAGGACCCCGGTGTCCGCCCACGCTCGCTTAGGGTTGGTGGATGCCGACTTCCAAGTTCAGAGGATTCGCTTCCAATCCATGGTTTCCCGTCAGGCCGATGAGCAGCAGCGTCTTCAGGCCGAATTCGAAAAACAGCAGCAGGAACTCATGGATAAGATGCTAGGGGATCTGAGCCATGTCACCAGCGAGGCCTCCGCCGACAATCCGCCGGAGATCGAAATCGCTCTCAGTAGCTGCAGCGCCGTTACAACTGGAAGCTGCAGCAGCACAAACAGCCTCAGCATCAGCCCCTCCTAATTCCCGCCTGGACAGCGTACCAGGTGCCAGGAGTGTTGGAGAGGCATCCAACATAGTATTACATGTCCATGCGACGGCTCCATAAATTAATCGTTTATCCGGGAAGCACTGCTACAAAAAACCTATAACAGACTTGGGGATACACGTTATCTATATTCCGGCAAGAATTTTCAATTTTTGGCCTGTTTAAAATTGAAAATTCTTGTTTGGGGCATTTTTAACTAAAATTATTATCAATTTTTTTTAACGCGTATTAAGGGGGCAGAAGTCCTGTACGGTATTCGAGAAATTTGTACGTATTTCATGCGGATGATCGAGTTGTCCCCTGATAGATGTAATATTTTGATAACTAAAATTTAAAAAAATTGTTTGCTAATTAGATCGTTGAAATAAAAATACATAAGTAATAATTTTTCTTTGTGTAAGCACTCTACTTTTTAGAATATTCCACGGGAATCCGTAGGAAACCAAATATAGCGGGAATCGAGCGTCTCTAATTGCGCCCAACGTCTGCGGCCGTGCCACACAAGTTGGCCCCACTAGTCGCCCCACTATTCGCCCGGAGGTGGGGCCACCTGCCCGGGCGTCTCACATTGATGTCTCTATAAGCGTTTCGTTGTCCTCGCCCCCATGCCCCTCCCTGCCCTGACAATTCTATCACACATCTCATTTTTTTCCCAATTTCTCCTGGCAATTCGCTTGGCCCGTTTCACTTGGCGCGCCCATAACTCGGCGTGTTATTAAGTGTAAAAATTAAAATTTCATAAATTGTTATGCTTTATTTAGAGTGCGCCGAGCGCAGAGAAGAGAGTTCCTCCGGGTCCCCGGGTCTTTCCTCTTTTCATTTCGCCATCACGATCGAGATGGCGATGCGTGTGGTTTTTCGTGATTTGCGCACTTCGGAAGCTGACGATATTGAGACTTAAGTGGACATAATTAAAAGCACTTAAGAGTCGCCACAGATCGCACCGACTGAGGTATATGCAGATATGTAGCATTGGATCCCAGCCAAATTGGCCAAGAAATTGGCGAAATAGTGAAAAGATCACAGACGCTTCTTAGATTAGTGACTATATTAGAAAGAATAGTTGGCGATTATTTCAAAGTCACTTCAAAAGTGAAAAAAATTAAAGCTTCAAATATTGAGACTGAAACTGAGGCGAGTCCTTTCTCCAACTCACCTCACAAGCTTCTTTTCAAAATGGATAATGAGGTATGTTAATTCCAAACCAGTTGTTTATCCACTCGCAAATGAAGTTGGAAATAGTTGTCTAATCTCTTGTTTTTTCACTTGGCTAATCACACGAGCCGAGGAAAACTTCTACGAGCTGACAAAAATGCCATGGAAATTATTTCGCGCTTTTAGTTCGAGGGCAGGGGCTTATTAAATGAAGTGCACATGAAACGGGCATTCGGATTTCATGACTAGAATAAACATAATCAAAGTAATAACTCGAGCAGCTTTTCCACCCTCCATCCAGCCCATCTCCACCTCTTGGAAAACATGTGAAATTAATCTTGTTTATGTTTGTGGAGGAGGAGGGGACTGGAGAGACTGAAAGGCGATGGGAAAACCAAGAAAGTTTTCTCTAAAAGTTTTCGGTTGCCTTTTTGCGCAAGTTTTCCCTCGAAGACGCAGGAGATGGGGCCTCAAAAGTTTCCAGTTTCGAGTGAAAATAAATAAAATCGAATGATTTCACTTTTGTTCCAGGCACGTAAATAGTTTCGCCTGCCACAGAAATAACCATTCAAGTGCAAATGCGAAATTTAATTAAAATATTTTTGAGGCGTTTAAAAACTCCATGAAAAAATCTCCCAAGACCTTGTTTGCATATCAGTGGGCTTAGGTGAGCGATAGACAACCCTCTTTTTGGCAATAATCTGCTTATTCGGCAACATGAGTGAAAAGTTCTGTCAACAAAATCGAAATCACGAAAAATGTGTTTGCCGTTTAAATTCGATTTTGATCCTATTTATCCAGCAAATTGCAGCCATTGAAAGGATTTGCCATGGCTCCTTGGCGCTCCTTGTTTGATTTTCAAATTACCTTTCGCTATTGAGTGGGTGACTGATGTGTGATGTTCTGGGATGCGGTGCCAACATCTCTTAAAGCCAATCCAGGATCTAGAGCTTTAAGTTACACACCCACACCCAATGCCGGTGGGATTTCGTTGGCCCCCTCACAGAGATATTAAATTTCAATAGCTGCAGCTGCAGGAAATCACTTCCTGGCGACAAAGTAGACGAAAAGCGAATGGAAATCAGCCAGGATGATGGCAGGGCAAAGGCGAAGGCAAAGGAAACGCAAAAGGACAAGCGAGTCAAAGAAATCCCCAAGTGCGGGTCAAAGAAAATAAAACTTTATGCAAATGCGCCACTTTGGCCGTAAAATGAAATAGTCCCCGGCCAAATTATACCTTGAAGCCTGATGAGCTGCCTGCCTGCCTGTCTCCTGTTCTGCCGTCTGGCCAATTGTCCTGGCCGTGAATTGAAACAAAAGGGACATGCCATTCGATTTCCTCTCCCCTCCAACAAATCTTTAGTAGTTTGGGAACCCGAGCAGGTGACTTCAACTTGGCAAAACTTTTGCATTTTACAATTTACCTACATTCGGCCATCGCCCCCCGGGGGAAACTTTTCCAGCGACAATAAAATGTCCAACTCCGTGCCGGAAGTTGTTACGGACACGTTGCCCACCATTCACCATTCGCCGTCTGGTGTCTCCTGACGGCTTTTTTGGCCACTCATTATTAATATTATTATTATAATTCCACGGCGCCCAAAAAGCGCCTCTTTTGACCGGAAACGGATGCTGTTATTAATTCACATGTCCGGTAAATGCAACCCGGACTCGATGTGGGCTATCACCATCAGGTATCAGCAACTTTATCCCCCAAAAACGTTGGGTCCTGGTGCCTGGTGCACTTGTGCTTTCTTTTTGCTGATTCCTAATTAAATTTGCCACTTTATTTGCTCTCCTTTCGTTCGCTCCCCATTCCCGGTGCTCTTACCCAGCGATGTCTTAATTGTGTTTGTGCTACTCTATTTCCTCCACTCACTCGAACACACTCGCACAATCGCAGAGAACTCATTTATGCCACACAGCTTCCTGCGTCTTGGTCCTGCCACTGGAATCCTGCTCCTAGTCTGAGGTGGCTGTTTGCGCTAAAATAATTGAATTAATAATTGCTGCGTGTGGTTTTCATGCTTTTCCAGCTAAGACAACTAAGAATGCCAAGTTGGAAAGGACTGAAGTATAGGTTAGATGATACTCTGTAATCTGGAGGAATTTATTTCCATTCGAAATATCTAAGTGGGTCTTAAGTCTATCCTACTCTAAGGTTGTGGGGCTTAACCTGATTTTGTTTAAATGGAAAAGAATACAATATACCCCTGAATACCTACTAGTACAGAGTAGAGAAAAAACCCAAGTTCTTAAGCCTGAGCTCAGAACCGAGCAGCGTCGTGTGCAAGTTTTATCTTGGCGCTGTCTTTGGCTACCAGCCCCTTCCAAAAAGTTCCCCGGATGCCTTTACTTGCTCACTGATTTAATAAATTAACGTTAATTAGCTGTTGTGGTCGATGGCAGCGGAAGGAGGGCGAACGGAGACGGGAAACTGGGTTAGCTTAAAAGACAATAATGCCACGGCTCCGGCAACTTTCATCCTGGCTGTACGTGATTTCCGCGGCTGCTCCAAGATTTAGCCCGAAACCAAAGCCTGAAACCAAGTTCGATACATGAGTTATGAGCTGTCATCCGGAGGACGGTGGGCGTGGCATGACGGTGTGTTATACTCGAAACGATAATTCATATCTGCGAAGAGCTGAGTCTTTTTGTTTATGCCATTCTAATTAGCCAAATGAGTGGCCAAAGATCAGCAATGGAATTAAATTGAAGACGAAAATAAACTTCCAGGAAGGCCAGTTTCAAAATGAATTCATTTCAACTTGGGCCCCAGTATAAACTTATCCAAAAGAATCCAATTAAAGTCAAGACCAAGGCCGCAGGGCCTCGACTCTGGTCAAATGCAATTGCCAGTCAAAAGTGAGCCAAGGAAGTTGGCCCAAACTGGACAAAGTTGCTTGAGACATGAGACGCCTCGGGGCCATGAGAACGCAAGGAACTGGCCAGCATTTAAATTGAAATTAACATCCTGTCGGCAGATCCTCACATACGGATGTAGACTCCGGCAAATGTGTGCTCATTATACCAGGCCAAGTCAAAGTCAAAGGCTAAAGGGAAAGAAAGGAAGCCAAAGAGGCAAAAAGAAAACTTGCCAACAAGTGCTGGCCAAAAGCAAAAGCTGCAAAGCAGAGGAAGCCAAAAGAAAAGTGTCAAGCAAACATCTGACTAAACAAACACTTGAAGTTCTTGAATTCTCATAAGACTGGCAGAAAAGTCTGTTAAATTACTTATAAAATAGGTACTTTTTAAGCTTGTGATATTTATTATAATTATTTATATTATTAAGTTTTATATATATAGATAAAACAATATATAGCTAAACAACGAGATAATTTATAATATAACATTTAGAGTTTTAAAATTGAATTAGTTTATTATTATACATGCTATTTTATTTACAAACTTTTAATTATAAAGTATTCTTTCAAAAATGTATGTATTATCCTCAGTGATCCTTCTCCTATACCCTTAGCACTCGCACATGAAAAAAGCGACACACACTGGTGTAATTAAGAGGCCATTGTTATTTCGCTGACAAAAGTGAAAGATGCCTTGATGGATAACAGGACTGTGTCTGTTGTTGTTCCTACTGTCTCCTGCCTTTGGATATCCTTCCGTTGCCTGTTGACACTTCAAAGTGCGAATGGGTGCTCTTTGATGTAATCAACCTTCCCCACCGACTCGTATCCACCAAACTTGACACATTATTCCCAATCTTGCAATTATTCTTACCTCAGCCTTTGACGACAGCAATTAAAATTCTCACACACGCTACCAGACCAGCTTTAAAGGACTAATTTCCCATATGTGTGGGTGTGTGTGTGTGTGTTTGTGTCTGAGTGCTGATGTCTGCATAAATATTTAATGTGTTTGCCTTGTTAGTGGCTGGCTTTCGAGGGCGATATCACTTTATTCTGCGGAAGGATTAAATTAATGCCAAACGTGTGCGGCACACCCCACCTCAACCCCTTGATGCCCGAAACACTAGCCGGCTGTTGTTGTTTTAGGCAATGCAAACACACAACAGCGGGCGAAGGGGGCTCATGCGGAGGGATTTTGAGAGCTAGTGGCTGGCATAGGCAAACAGACAAGTGGAAACCGCTACTTACACTAGTTAGCTAATCAAATTAGTTTTATTAACACGTACGACAACAAGTGCGGGGCAAACTAACACAAGAGCATGTGCCAGAGCTTTACGTGTTAATTGCATGTTAAACTGTTTAATGCGCGAGTAAGTCTAGAGTACAGAAAGTGTTGCCTACTTTTTGGGGAAGAAAATCTTGGCTCACAAGGCGCTAATGTGCTTAGATACTAGGCTTACACTTACTGGTTTAAAAAGTTAACCAACTTATCAGTTATGTAATCCATGAATAGTGTAATCCGTTTAAAACACTTACAAGCAATAAATAAATCTTCTTTTTTAAGTCAATACGCTTGAAGCATTTAAATAGAGTTCCGTTGATGTTTAGCATATTTATTTGCTTATTTCTGTGTAAATCTGTTTAACATATCTTCCATTTAACTCCTTTTGAGCCACTAGGAATGTGCTCTGCCCACAAATGTTCTGTTAATTAGCCGCGCTGACATCAGCAGCCGAAACCCGAAGAACATTGGCCCATGGGCTTCTTCAATTACACCACTGACCCCCATAATTAATGTTAATAAATAATAAATTTCCATATAAAAACGTCCCCGCAAACATGTGTGAGACGCAATCCGAGACATGCAGAGAAGTAAAAGTCCGAAGCGGCATACAAATCTCAGTAATTAAGGACCAAAACCGAAGGACGGAGTGATGCCAGGACACTGATAACATGCAAAAAGCGAAAGGAAAACGGAAGCGTTTAATTAACTTGTTTTGTTCCGTCTGGTCCATCCCAACCGGATTTATATATAATATCGTATGCGAAGCGTATCGGGCAATTAGTCTGACCAGAGAAATCGAAAGGAAAATTGAAAGTGTGCGTATCATAAATTGCTGACCAACCACCATCCGGCACAATTGACCAGAATCCGATAAGGCCAGACCGAATTGCATTAGCCAGGGCCTGCAGAAACCGCAAGGAAAGTTTAGAGCCTAAGAAAAGTTTCTGTCCAGAGTGAACCACATTTCCAAAATGATTTCAAATGCAACAGAGCCACTAGTCAGAGTCGCAGTTACCGAATTGTTGCGTGTCGTTCGTCAACTATTTTCGGGTAAAAACTTTTTCAATTAGACATGCCAAGGAAATCGCTCAGCAAAGGGTTAAGATCGAGCAGTCGAGCATTCGGGACTCTCCAAGCGTGAAGATAAGAAAGCCAGGCAACAAACAAATTAGCATTCATTGTCCAGCCAATTGAGCGTGTAAATATTTCATTAATCGCTGGAAGAGCCTGAAAATGTGAGACATTAATATAAGTTCCCTTGATGGATGGCTCAACTATTTAAACAGAGTGAGAAGTACTGCTGCTGATGCTTATATAACCTGCCCTTTTACCATCTCCCAGTTGGCCAACTTTTAATTTGCTCACATTCTCATTTGCGAGAACAAAGTCACTCCAAAACAAAAGATGCCAATTTAATCTAGTCCCTGTTGGCCACATGGGACACTTGCTCGTAAAGCCACTGGACAGGACTTCAGGGGGCCAGGACTGGGATGCCAGTCTGTGCACAGGAAATGACTTCAGTGCCGCACCCAGTGAGTGTGTGTGTAAGATGTTGGCGCCAGCAGGTAACTTCCGGCATAGTCAAATTGAAAATGGCTTCGGCAGGCCACAATCTGCTTCCCTTTCCCCTCGATTCGCTCCCTTGGGGACCTGCCAGCTGCTCTACTTCGTTGTGGCCAGAGTGTAAAGTTGTCTGCACTCACAAAGTGTGACAAATTAAATTAAAGCCAAAAGTCCATTCCAGCTACTAGCAGTAATTGCTTAATGCCCTCTCCCAATTAAACTCCAGAAAGAGTTCTTTCAAGAGGAGAAAAAAGGGACTATGTGGTACAAGGGAAATCAGGAAAAACAGGACACGTGAGTCCGTGAACTGCGACCAGCACTTGACTTATGACATTAGAGCGCAGACACAAATCTTTATGAGTCGCGCACTCCTGCCAGGACATAAGTAAGAAAAACTACAGTTTCCACTTAGCTCGGCCCAAGACCAGCCGCACAAACACGCAGGATACTCGGGCCAGGATATGTTGCAAATGGCAGATTCGAGTGGACAGTGACAAAAACCTCAGGAGCTGCTGACTAACGAATTTCTGAAAGGATTCCTCGGCAAAAATACGTTGTTTAACGACTTTCTTAATATTAATGGCACATTTATTTCAAGTCTTAACCCTTTTCGCTGAGTGTAAGGCATTGAAGGCATGTCCAGCAACCAGACTGATGCATTGTTGTGGTCATAAGTCAGCGACTGGACAAAAAACCTGTGCACTGAGTTGAAAATCTTAAAGATAAATAAAGACCAAAGGACTTTACACAGTTGGTAGATGGAGTAGTAGTGTGGGAAATGCCGTGCTGGAACTTTGACCCCAAAAATGGCAACCGCAAAGGGAAGCAAACAAACCCATGACGAAGATAGAGAATCAGCGAGAAGATGATGAGCAGGACGGAACGATTATGACGCCGCCGCCAACGGCCAGCGAAGCGCATCTGATGAAGTCCACTTAGAGGTGTCCCTGCTCCTTTTTCTCCCGCCTCTGCCCTCCTGGATGTCTTCCCAACTACTTTTCTTCTGACCAATGGTCAGAAATGCTTGGCAACATTTGGCGATGACAGAATGCAGGAAAACGGAGTGGGGGAAAAGGACAAAAAGAAAGTCATAAACGGGAGTCTAGACTTCAAAATACTATTTAAATATTATTATAAAATAATAATTATTATTAAATAACTCATTTTTATGCCCATTGGACTACGTATAATCCTTAATATAAATATTTATATATATTTTCGAATAATAAAGTGCTTTTAAGCACAGCATACCCCTTAGTACCCTGTGGAAAAAACAAAAGCGTAGCATCTGTGTGTAAGCAAGGATGGGAACGTGTGTTGGGCTACTTGGGGTCGTCTGGACAAACATTACCCATCGTCGGACACCACCGGACATGACCAAATGAAAATGTGTAAGGTTGCCCCTGGCGGCATCGTCGTCGTCGCCTTCGCCGCACAATTATTACTTCAACTTTTCATTTGGGTCTCTCCACTTTGCGGGTTTTATTTTTTTTTTTGCTCCCCGGAGTCTGGAGGTGCTGCAGGATAACTGAATGGTAGCAGGATACTCCTGGCGCTGGCTTGTAATTTCGCTTCCTGCGTCTCATTTTTCATATTTTAGCGCTTTGAGTGCCATTTGGCAAACTGCACAACTGGAAACGGCAACAGCAATGGCTATGGCTATGGCGACTGCCCAACAAGGTAAACAGACAATTTCTCAAGCGACTAATGCCCTGACTTATTGTCGGACTCAAGGGGCAGGACTGGAATGAGTAAGTGTGGGACATGTTCTTGTGCCAGCAGACAAACCTCAAAGTGGCCAGTGGAGTGGGTGACAAGTTAAGGATACTGACCACCTCTGAATAGGGTCAAATTTTAAAAGTGGAGATTAGTCAAAAGAAACAAAAATTAAGTAATAAGTGAGCTGTTTAAAAATAGGCTTATATTAAAACAAAAATTTTCAACCGGAATGTAATATTACATTTATTACATTTAAAATAGTTTTTTAAAAATTACTGAAATCACTGTTTAATGCAAGGTTCCTAGGAAAAAAGTTTTTGAAATGTTTCATAAAATGTTTGAAAAACGTTTTAAAAACATTATTTTGAAGTTCAAAGATCGGAAATTTTAATATTTTAGGAATGCTTCTGTTAAGTTTGTGAAACCATTGAAGATTTCGGAAAGGTTTCTGTAAGATTTTTGCCGGGTAGGTTAATGTGCAAAATTAAACATAGGAAAATAAAAATGAATAAAAAAAGGAATATATTTTTAGCTTAAATAAAATTAAATTAATGGTTATACTATTGCAGAATAAATATATAATTATTTTCTAATAAAATCCATTTTCATTGAAACAATTACATGTTAATTTAATACAGATCTTAAAAATGTTACGTATAAAAAGATATTAATATTAAAATATAGTTATGAAAACATTTAATACTTAAATACAACCATTGTTTCTAAACATTTGATAAAATGTTTATGTTTAATTAACAAATTTGGAAAACCTTTCTTAATTTTTTTTTATAATCATGAATACTTTTTTACCGAAATCCACCCATATCTGAGATCCTTCATTGGAGTAGGGATCAAAGGCCCGAAGATTGTATATTGAGATAACTGCTTATGATGGTCGTCGCGATTTCATGCGCACAAAGAAAGAAAGAGTTCAATTGCTGTCGAAGAGAGATTCGAGTTCAATGTCAAACAGCTGACCTTTAGCCAGAGGACAGCCAAAAATGGCAAATGGGCGGTAACAGATTGCGCATACGACCTGTTGAAACAGTCGAAAGTCGCAATTGCAAAAAGCAGCCCAGAATTACGAGGGAAAAACGCAGCATTATAAACAAAAACTGCCTACAAGGGAGGTGAAGTGAGGCGACAGCGAGAAGGGGCCATAAAGAGCCTAGCAAAAGTACAGAATTTATGTGTATAAGTAAGCCACGAAGGTCATATTAAATTGCCATAAAGAGCTATCGATTTTATCTGCAACAAAAGAGTCGAGGAAAATCGCTGCGCACAAGAAAATGCTCCAGCATCCTAACGAGGACACTGACACCGCCGACGAAAATCGGAGGGAAATGTAGGAAGAGCAAAGAAGGGCAAGAAAAAAAATGAGAACAAAAGGGAAAGAACACCCAGCGGGCAGTCGGAAAATCCATAAAGAGGCGCGTCTGTCGAGGGGCTAGGCAAAAGTTTTTCCACCGCCCACACACCCACCCATCCACACTCTTGGCGTGGTTCCTATTTCTTCCCCCCGCCCTGGCTTCCCCGGTTCTGGCTCTGGCTAATTAGAAAAGTTTGCCCCTTTCCAGCTTGGCCGAGAGCTGAGCGCTCATAGGTGCGAGTAGCCGAGTCGCCATTTTTTAGCCCACGTGGCGTATGAGCGACGGAGATGGAGAGCGGCAGTGTCACACCTACCCACCTCTATCTCACGTAGCCAGGAGCTCGTCCATTGGCTGGCATAAATCACAGCTGCTCCCCCAGCTGCTCCCGCTTTTCCAGCTTTTCCTGGCGAGCACCTAACGCACTCGGAGAGACACACCTTCCTGTCCTGGCGGCAGGCGGGGCAGGGTTGGGTTGGGTTCGTTTTGGTTTGGTTTTGTTTGGTTTAGTTTGGCTTGGTTCGAGTCCCAGCGCACCTGCTCTCTCTTGGCCATCGCTCTCTCTCTCTGTCGCCCCATCGTGCCTTCTTGCTCTGGCTCCTTTGCTTTCTCATTTGTATTTACCTAAGACAGCAGGAGCAGTAAAAAAAAACGTAGAAGAAAAAACGAGTACCTAACGAGCAAAAGCTGCGCACCTAAATCTGCGCTACACAAAAACTCCAGACGAGATGAGAGCACCTCACTAGCTCGCACACACACACACTCACACAGGCAGACACTCACGCACACCAGCGAAGGCGGAGAAAGGTGAAAGCCGAGAGAGATGAGACGAGAGACGTTGACGAGGACACGATGCTGGAAAATGACGATGACGTTGATGGGGAAGATGAAAAAAAGGAAAAGGTGAAAGAAGAGGTAGGAGCCGTAAGGCAAAGGACGGGGAGAAAGTAGGATACTCGAAGAAAGTAGAATCTCAGCGAAAATGAAGATTGCCCATTGTAGCAATTCAGTTTCATCCTTAAGAGTGCAATGTGAGTTTTATGCAGCCATAAATCAAATTGAAAGGCTTTCGCAAGGAAAGAGACTTTTCCTTGCCGTCGGAAAAGCACACGAGCCCAACCCCACCCCCTACACCCCCCTCGAAGGTGCTGGGCTTTGGTTGGCTGCCAACATTTTCGTGCTCACCTTAAAAAGCGTAGGTAGACCAACCCATATATGCCAGCGAGAGCAAGCGAGCCAGCAGGACAGGCAACAACCTGTCTCTGATTGTGTATGTGTGTCGGTGTGCGAGGGTATGTGTGAGAGCGAAGCCAACGAACGAAAAACGTACGACGAATGAGACGGTGAACAGTTACTTGCGGTTGAGGTTGCAGCTGGGAACGGTTAAAAGGGGGGGCTAGTGGAATGGGAGCGCAGGAGTGGGGCACAGGTAAGAGAGAGATGTTGCAGCGCAGCTGGCACCTACGGCACAGCATGCCGCTCTCTTTGCGCCAACGGAAACGATGCCACAACGACGACGATGGAAAACGAAGACGATGAGCCAACACCTAAAGCAGGTACACACACACACACAGGCCAATATATATGTAATAGAGGGGGAGGGGGTGGTGCCGTTTGGGGGGATGGGGGCTCTGACGCAGGTAGATTGGTGGATGCGTAAGGTACATTATATATCTGAGGCTGACTTCAGGCACGTGTCTCTAAGGTATGAGCGTAGGACATGCGCAACACCACCAAGAGAGCGGAAGCGAAAAAGTGAGCGAAAACTTTCACTGTTAGCCGAGCAGAGTGCGAAAACTGTTACCTTACAGCAGGGGAAATGTGGGAGCTCTCGCTGTTAAGCCAAGATCGTGAGTGTAAAGTCGCCAAAAGAAAATTCATAAATAATGTTAATTTATTTTACCCACTGCAGCTGTCTTCGCCGGCTCGAGTGCTGACAGTTCTGGCCAAGATATAACCATAAAATACAACCCACACACACACACTGGACACGTTCCGTAGGATACGTGGCTGTATGTAAGGATGTGGGTGTGTGTATGAGACATTGACCCACAAAGGAAATTAACATAATTGTTGATTCTTGCGTTTTATTGTTGAGTGCGTTCTGGGCTGACCCTCAAATGAATCGATTTTGTGCAAAATATGCCATCAAAAAATATTGAAGTTTTGAAGACATAACAGTTTCTTTAAAATTCCTTTAAAACCAATAAAAATGTTTTAAAAACACTTACTCCTTAAGTTACTTATTTTTTGAACCTATAGGCATATATATATTACGTATACGCCTCTTTGGTCGCCGAGTTTTTATTTTATCTTGAATCCAAGAGACAATCCGTAAAATATCCGTCAAACTTTTCTTGTGTTTTATTTAAAGCGAAAAATAGGAAAAAGAGCAACAGGATGCTTCAGAAGGACGAAGTGGACTCTTCTCGTTGCTCTCTTGGCTGCTACAAATAACCGGCATCAACTTTAATCACCTGCTTAATTAAATCAGTTTCGCCCAAGGCAGGTCGCCAGCTCCTTTTTTCGCCCCATTGTTCTGTTGTCCTGTTTCTGGTCCTGGATCCTGGTCCTGGCTGCCTGCATAAATTATGTGCTGCATAATCACCTACAAGCGTCGTTTTTAAGCTCCTGGCAAGTGTCCTTTTCGACTCCACCATTCCCATTTTTTTTTCTTACTTTTTTCTGGTCGCTGATGCCCGATAAAGTTCTTAAATCATTTACGTTTTCCTTGGCTTTTCCTTTGTTTTTCTCCCAATGTGGCTTTCATTTGCTTAATGCTTGCGTTGAGTTCTTATTTAATCACCGGACTAAAATCTGGATTTATTTTTTTTATTTTCATTAAACAATTTTTTCTTGGTTTGTCGGTTGGGATATAAATCTATGAGACAGGTAAGTCAGAGAGGAAATATTAAACGATCTGTAAATGAAATATAGTACATAAACTAAGTATACTATATTTTTATCAATCATTTCAAGTGGGTAGTTACTAAAGATGCTCTAAAACAAACAAACATTAGACTATATTTTCCCCATTATTCCCATCCTATCTCTTATCCATTACTTCCCCATAAATTATTTCTCAATATTTGTTCAATTACGAGCAGAACTACAAAAGCAATTAGCAGAGACACGAGGTTAATTGGAAGACCCCCAAATACCTCAACCCAATTTCCGAGTCCCTCCTCCGGCTAATGTAATGGACCGCAATTTACGTCAACTTAATACTCATTTCTGAGCAGGAGTTTTCTCAGCTTCCAGGATGGGTGTATGAAAAGGAGAAAGTGTGTGTGTGTTGTTGTGGGTGGGTGGTCCAGTGTGGTTGATTTGCTGCTCCATTTCTCGCACCACTTGCCCACGCCTAGGTAAGATTTATGGGTGGAGGGGAGGGCCAAGCCGGAGCTTGACTCGAAGGACCTCAAGTGTGCAACGCAATTTGGTGAAAGTATCAAATTTCTACCGCAGAACACTTTCACTACGGCTGAGAGTCTGTGCATGGGTCCTTTTGATTTTTTCCCTGCTGGACGTAGAAAAGTAAACAGAAGGTTAATGGATTTGACACACGGTACCAAGGCGGCCACGGCACTTGGGCGTGAAATGGATATGCTTTCAGGCTACGCACACATGAGAAGAGCGAAGGCTTCTACGAAGGAGGAGTACATTGTTGTTTTTATACTTATTATATTCGGTACGGAGCACAGTACGGAATAACCACAGATGTGTAAGTAAATTGTGTGTGTTATATATAAGATTTGGATGGCCATGAAGCAAGGAATTTCTAGCTTTTTAATTCGCTTATTACATCTTTGGATAAGAATTCGATTAAAAAACGTAATCTTTAAGTATAATAATAATAAGGATAGTTTTTTTGCAAAAGTTTTTAAACCAAAGAGATGCCTTCTTAAGCCACTTTAATTTGATGTCCCACTCTTTTAGCAATTCCCCCAACGATTCTTATTTGCCGGTCGTGTTTATTTAAACTTTCGCTGCACGTTCGTCCTGGCAGAAGCTGCAGGCTCAAAGTTCCAATCAGTCCGCTGTGTCCTGACTGCTAGACTCCACTGTCGGGCTGACAATTGGCCAGGACTCGCCCACTCTGCTTTTGGCACGTGCTCGCTAGAGGGGGAGATCGAAATATAAAAAGAGGCGAAGAAAAGTGCAACTGTTTACGGGAAATTTTTGCGCAGTTTTTTGCGCCAATTTAACTCACTTTCCCCTTCGGCTCGGGTATTTCCCAGACCATTGGACTCAATTTCGATGCTGCAGGAGCAACAAACAAATGCAGCAGCAAATAAATCATGTGCGAAGGTGTCCTTAGCCACCGCAGGCAATCTGCGCCACTGACAGTTTTAATGCCGAATGAGGTCCTGTCCGACCCACCCAGCCCCAAGGCTTCACACTTGTGGCATATGTGTGACGTTTCAATATCCTGTTGCGTGATTTTTATTTTCATATTTTTTTATGGAGATTTTTCCCCGGTGCGTGTGTGTATATTTTTGCAGGGGGAGTCGAAGGGCAAAAGTGAGGATGCTACGTGAAAAGTCGCAAGTCACAAATCAAAATGCTCTCCATTGTTTGGCTTCGGTTTTTGGTTCCACTCGTTCTGTTTTTGTTTTCGCATGTTCTTCTTGTTGGTTTCGCTTCGTTTAGGCCTTTGAGCTGTCTACTTAGGAACGGGGAGTGGGGAGCTATCCTTCCCGGGTCGGGAGCGATATGTACCAGGGGCTGGAGGTACGAAAGATAGAGAGTCACGCCAGGAGCCAATAAATCAAAATCTGTATTGCTGGCCCATAACTTGATTTTTATACCGTTTTGCGTTAGTTGTTGATTTTGTGATTTATGTCACGGTGCGTTTTGCTTTACGTTTAAAGATAAAATTTACTCAATTTTTGCCATATATGTATATTTTTTGTATAGTATTCACATAAAATAAATAAAGCTCTAAGAGATATCTTATATATCTCCACATCTAAAGCCACTAGAAACCACCGCCTTTTCTACCTCCTCCTTACCATTCCATTTTAGAACTGAATTGTAATATCCATTTACTACAAGAGCTGGCAAAGTTTTCCAATACCATTTGCCATAATTCTGTTTTGCACATTGACACCTAACCGAAAGGCGTTCAATAAGAGCCAAAAGACAAGACAGAAGCCAAAAAAAGGGGGCGAGAAGCGCAGTACCCGAGGGTTGGCACTAAAAAATTGTGAAAAGCACTCGAAATCTTGGACAACACTTTTTGGACTTGGACATGGACACTTAACTGACAATGTCTGACCTTTTCAACAGCAGGAACGACGGCGAAAAGTAAAAGCAAAATTTAAGCAAAAATCGTACAAAAGAAAAACAACATTTTTGATGTATGTACATTGTACAAATGTGGGGTCAGTCGGAAAAAGGGGTCTGGGACTTGGGAAATGCTTACGTGATGTTCAAGTTTTCTCTGAAGGTCGCAGAGGGGAGAGGCGGCCAAGTCAAGTCTGTGCATTGTTGCATACGAGGGGGAAAGCCCGGAAAAGCTGGAAAAATCACATGGAGAGTTGGGGTAGGGAATCTTACGATGAAGATGGAGACGGCGCCTTTGTGTCACAAGTTGCCAACACATGCTCAAGGAATAGCCCCAAACCGAAACTTAAAACTGTCAAAAAGTTGCTGCATCTCTTTTCCACCTTCTACACCCATCTCTTTCTTTGTTTCACTTGCCGGCTCTGTCGGTACGTGAGTCTGTCAACAGCTGCTCCTCCAAAGGCATGCCGCAGTTCAATATTGATTCAACTTTCTGGCCAACAACGCGGCGATTAAAAGCGCATTTAAAACACGGGGAAGAGTGGGTAGTGGTAGGGGTGGCTGGACCGCAAGTTGCAGCAGCGCCATCATCAAGTGGGCAGACCACCTCGGAATCATACACAGCCTAAAACGTTTAACCCTTTGGTTAAACTCTTTCGCTTTAAAACATAAATAAACATGATTCGGTTTTATAAAATATCCAAGAAATTTAAATAAATATGTAAGTTTAATTTTCAATAAAACTAAGAATATTTTCTCTTACCTGGAGGGTTAATTGGACCACTCCCTGTTCCTATAGCCCCCCTCTAATCACCTTCACCTGCACCCACGCATCCTGCCAAATTGCTCGAAGGACAAGCAAACAACAGCTGCCTACAAGTATGCTACAATAAACTGCAGGGCCAGGGCCACAGTAGGTCCTGCTAGAAAGCGATGCACATGAGACTTAAACAATTGAGAGATCCTGCAAGCAAGTTGCACTGTGGCCGAAAGGATACGGGAGGCTTGTGAGGGTGTGTGTTCCGTCCGCCGGTTGTTGCGTGTTTACGCAACGTAACCAAAGTCAAAACCTCGATTAGGATTCAATCTGCTGCTGCGGGCCACACTGGCAACGTTGTTTGTCCTTGTTGTTGTTCCCCGACATCCATTCCATCCAGGATCCCCGTATCTACACCATACATCCCCCCATTCCCAGCCCATCTTCGCTGCACTCCACGCAGGTCAGGCAACAAAGTCAAACCGATTAAAACACACGCACAGGGACCGAGATAGACAAGTCATTTGGTACTATGATTTCGCCTTAGGGATACCTCTTAAAAGGCTTATTAATAGGGACTTCCTTATTGAATGAGTCCTATTTTAATTTCTTTATCTTCTTTTTTAGGAAATAATCAATCTTTAACAATATTATTACTAATCTTTTCTTACATCACCTTTTAAGCTCATCATACCCTTGATAATAACCACGAGGTAATACAAGGACACAGACAGGACTGCAGCTTCATTGTCCGGCCGGGCCTTTGCTTCCACATAGGTACGGTGTAGTCCACTCCGGAACCGTAGAGCTCTGGAGCTCCGAAGCGGTATTCTTCAAGGGGCAATTAACTGTTAAGCTTCCAAGCGGCGGCAACAAAAAAGTACAAAACCAGGCGAAAAAAATAGTTGTCTCGCTGGGCGGTGAGGGGAAGGATGTGTGTGGGGCTTGCATAGATTAGATTTTTGCCGGAACAAGCTGCCATCCAGCCGCACCACGCCCCCTTCGCCTTGGCCGTGCAGTGGCAAAATATTTGCAGCTGCCACAGCAGCGGGGACCGCACAGTGGCGGCCATAAAAGAGCCATTAACGCCAGGAGTTGGACCAGGACTACCACCTCCTCCCGCTCCTTGGGGATAATTTAAAGCGTTTAAATTCGGGGCGGTGAAAATGCTTGAGTGGAGCTGTCAGCACCATCAGCGCATCCAATTGCCAATTAGCCAAGGTGCAAAAAATCAAATTAAAAACCGCAGAAAGCAAACCGAAAAAAAAGATAAATTAGAGGGATATCTTGGTAAAGTTTTACCTTGGAGATTTTGTTCTCCAAAGTTGGACACGACCATGGAAGAAATAAAAATCTGCGAACTGCGAACACGAAACCAATTTAAGTAGAAGAAAAATACAAAAGAAAATAAAGCAATTAAAAATTGAGGAAAATTTAATACACTTTACAAGTCATTTGGTTTATTTATTGGAAAATTATACAAAGTTATACAGTATTATTTTATTTAATTATTTATTAAAGATGATATAAATATTTAAAACACTACAAAACTAAATTTAACAGAATCATATAGTAAACAGTATTAAATAGAGTATTAAAAGAACCCTCAACCAGCTCAAGGATCCGATGTCAAGAAGCAAGGACACTACCACGCCCAATCGTCTTTGCTTTCTTGAGAAAATTAATTTCAGCAGTGTCCTCTACAGCCAAAGGGCCTTGATACTAAGGACATTTCGAAGGTGCATCAATGAGTTGGCTTTGAAAATAAAAAAACCTATATATTCTGCACCCCCATCCAAACTCGAACCCACTCTCTTTTTTTTGCTTTTCCAGAAAATCCCAAAAACTCCCAGAAACCAGGAAATCTCAATCTGCACTCCAGCAAATTGTTGTTTAAATAAAAATTTAAAGCAAATTGCTACGCGGAAGTAAATCGTTTTGTGGTAATGGTGGATAAAAAATGTAAGCCACGGCATATCAAATTACGCCAGAGTTGGGACCAAAGGGAGATGGAACCAGATGACAAAGTGCGTGGTTTTGCGAAGGAGCAACAAACAGGACGAAGGGAGTGTAACAAGGTGTAGCCGCACAAAGTAAGTCAGCTCCTTGATAAGTGCCTGGCAAAGGTTGGGGTGGATTTTCCCCAGGATGCGGCTGACAGTTGGGCGCGTTTTGATGCGATGCTAAAAAATTGTTGCTAATTTTTTAACAGTCAACGGAGATGGAGTTCCGGAGATATCGCATTTCAGGGCAGGAGACGACGACATCGTCGAGTGCAAATGGTTGGCATTTTAATTTTATTAGGGAAAGAGCAACAAGCAGAGCCGGGATAAAAAGAAATCCCTTTCAGGAGATTGTTGCAAGGATTATGGAAGAATGATCTATCTTGAAGATAAGGAAAGCAAAGGGTCTGCCAATTAGAAGCCTTTTAAAACATGAATTTTTCAACTTGTCTTTAAAACTTTTGGGTGCTGAGTAAAATCACCTTTTAACCAAAAAAAAATCTGCTTTTACTCATTGTCTTTTAAGTTTTCCCCAACCTATTTCCCATTGCAATTTAAGCCACCGCAGAAAAATGTTGGCAACATATTTTGCACAAACACCCATGCAATCAGAGTGAGATGGAGACACAGATACGCACACTGCGAAAAGATACAGATACAAAACAGACAAGGGCAGACGAACGACTTGAGGGATTTTGCTGAAATGACATTTGGCTCCGCATGTGACAGGCTGTGGATGAGGACGAAGCCTGCCAGGACGAGGACGCAGGCGAGGACAACAGGCACCGGAGCAGCCAGGCACTGGCATTGAAAAAAGCAATTTAAGTCAAGTGCAGGGCTGAAGCCAGGAGGTACAAAATCACTACCTAGACGCCAGTGATGGAGGTACTCTGGATCAAGGTGAATATTTAGTACAATTTAGGTATAAGAAAGTGCTCTTAAAATTTGTAAAATATGGAAATCTGTTCAAGAAACAAATATTTAAATATGTTCTTACTTCATCTTGAAAAATGAAAAATAAATAAGTTTAAAAAAATATTCAGATTCTTAATATTCTTATAGAAAAACCAACCAAAGTACCACTGTTGAAAAAGTCACAAGAATAACTGCAATCGGGCGTACTCTATACGCATGCCAATTGTAGCTACCTTCCCGGCCCAGTCCATCACTCATCCGCAGGGTGTGTGCAAATTTTGATAAATTGCCGCCACTACCTTTGGCCAACAAACATGGGTTATTCGGCAAGGGGATGGAATGAAAAGTAAGGGAATAAAACCTGCATACATATGTTGTCTGGCAGATGAAAGGACTCAATCCGGTGAGGTGAAATCAAGACAAATGCATCGTTCTCCTTAAGGAGAAAACTGCACGCCATCAATCTTAATTGGAAGTTAAGTCGAGAAGGCGGTAGGGAACGACATGCAGCCATGAAATCGGAAAACTTTTTCTAAGAGCGACAAACAAACAGGAAGGCGAACAAACAATAAATCTGGAAAATTATTAGCCGCGCCAATCGAAATCGAAGTGCAAACTTGCAGACAAAATATTGCGGAAGTGGGTTGGAGTGCCAGCCATGCGTGATAAATGGCCAGAAGGAGCCGCTGGGAAGCCAAGAGGTGGACCACTGCGGCTAATTGAATTTAATTGCCCACTTAATGGTGCAATGAGCTGGAGCCAGATGCCTGCGAAGAAAACGAATCGAAGTGCTATTTGGAGTTCAAGGTAATGATAACTAATTGAAAGGGAAGCTACAGCAATTATGAATCGAGTTTATTGAGAAATAGTTATATAAATAGCAATTAAAAATTCGAAATAAATTATTTATGGCTTTAGATTGCTTAATAATAATTTAAAAACTTATTCAATAGGCAACGACCGGCTGAAATTCCTATTGAGGGAAGGTTGTATGGAGGAAATAATAAACATCTGATCCGATTCATAAATCCAACCAGTCAGTACTACAAAAACGAAACTATTATTGCTTCAACAAACCACATAATATAACTGACCAAATTTATTACCAGCAATCTCTGGACACCCACAACGCAAAGTATTGAACTCATAATCATGGTTATCCCTATTTATACTCATCCAAAAGAGAGCCGAACATTTTATTGGCGGCACAGCAATTTTTAAATTTGGAAAAATTGTTGCCCCACCATACTCCACTTTTTTTAGCTGAAGGACAAATTCTTAGAATGTAATTAGTTTTATTATTTAAAATACTTGCAAAAAATAGAACTGTAGCTAAACGTTCTCCATACATGAAACCTGTCTTTGCGTTGAAGAAATCCCAGTGGGGCAAGAAGACACCTCCAAACCTGTAGTTTAGAAATTGGTGAAGCTTAGGCCAGCTTGTCTTAAAGCCTGTAAAAACACCGATCCTTCTTTCGATTCTGTCTGTAATTAAGCGATCGGTGTCCTTTGCCGTTTTGGGGAGAAGCCATGCGCCCTCTCCGGTTCGAATAAAGTCAACAAGTCGATCCTGCGTTTGTACTCGAAAAACTGTAGGTCTTTTCCTATGGGTCCTGCTCATACGTTCTAATTGCTGGATTTCCAAATCACTTAACACATTGTGAAAAATTACAAGGTAAGGTTGTAAAGAGAGCTCTTCCATTCGAAATGGTGCTAGTGTAAGAAATTGGGAAGAACTTTTTTAAGACACAGCCATCGAACTTTTACTCGATCTACTACACAGGATTTTAAAGTCTTTATGAAGCTGCAAGGCCTCCATTTCTATAGTTTTGTTGGAAGGATTTTGCCAAAAATGATGGGCAAGATTATTGCCTGTTTTACCAAACATGGAGTCGTCCATTAGAAGTTAGTTTACTTTACCTGTAAAGAAACAGATATTAGATCTACATTTTTTTCTTTTTGCTTAATTACCCATGGCAATATTAGATTTAGCTAGGATCATATTAATATCTTTAATAGTCACTTCAAAAATATTGTAATAGTTACGTAGCTCCTTTTCATAAATGTCCTTTGCAAGTAAAAACCATCGAGAGGCGGAATCAAAGTCCCCCAACATAAAGGAGAATTTTCCCACATCGTAGCAATCAATAGCTGCCAGTTTACCCCTAAAATAAATAAACTACCTGTTTTTAATATTATCTTAACAGGACTCACGTGTATTTCACTCCGTCTACTATTCCGTGGGCAACTTCCTTGGGTTCCTGGTCATAAGTATAAGCAATGCGATATATTCCCAATCAAGCATCTTGGAGACCATCTCGTATATGAAGCTTTTCTCTTATGCCGAAAATTTCATTTAGTTTTTATTTGGTTTTCCTTTAAAAATAATTTTTGTAAAGAAAAATAGTCTAGGGAGGATAGCTGACCGCAATAAAAAAACATTAAAGCAATTCACTTTAAACTTTCTTGAGCAACAAACCGATAGTGTTCTGATTCCAAATGACTTTCCTTAAAGAATTGTAAATCCATTAGCTGCAGAAGATCCAATCGCATTTTTTCAATGTTGTCAATAATGTCTGAAACATTTTGAATAGTTTTTATTACGTATAGATCAAATTAAGAACTTACCTTGCCCCACAGGTTGCTGGATTCCTTTTCAGTTCAAATACCTTTTACATTCAAATTTATCCACATGTAATGCATAAAGGGACACCGAAAATATTGAAAGCTATTAGGAGGAAGTCATAATTTATTGAAATACAAACCTGATTTGATTGAAAATGTTTAAAATAAACTAATTTGCTGAAAGATCGATTGTGTAATATCGATTCGACTCGGCATTTTAAATATGAATACTTTTTAGGAAATTTTTAGCTTCAGTTTTAAAATTACACTGGCAGAAAAACGAGTACTACACTTGTTAACACAAATACTTTCATTATTACTAATAAATTATTAGATAATGAAGACTTTACTGACATTTTAGTACAATAATTATTTCTAAAAGCTTGTTCTAGTAATCATTAATATCCCGAATTCCATAAGAAATAACTGTTTCTTTGCCGATCTAACATACTTTATATAAGCAAGAGTGTCAACTAAAAAATCTTTCGATTTCAATCAAAGACTAACCACAGTTTAGCTAAATTCAACATAACGATTGAAAAGATTTTTCAACACCAAATTCGCCTTGCTATATGATATGTTATAGGGACAATAATTGGTTAAAAAAAACAATGTATATTATTAATATATTTTGTGTGTTCGTTTTTTGAAGATTTATATTCATCTGAAAATAATAAGGTTTTTGTGTTAGAGTGGATGCAAAAAATAAGCCCTTAAATATAATTATTTGGTGCTATTTATATATCTCTCCTGGTCGAGTTCCTGGACGAAGTGTAGGTTGAATAAACATTTGATCATATTCGGATACCCAAGCAGTCATGGCTACATTGAAAAGTAAAAATTGCATAAACTTTTCCTTCGTCAAGAATACAGAAACTCACCCAGTTTGGTACCATGGAATATAGGACAGGCCCCATGGAGTGTTTTTTCATCAAAGTCGTGGGTCTCTCCCTTTAGATTATACCAAAACAAGATCTTTCCTTTTTCGGCAGGCACTTTAACGTTTAGCATGGGAAACACCGTAGCACCACCGTGAGGGGCATCATTAAGCTATAAAAGATTGGCTAACAATCCACACATATACATTCATCAAATAACTCACATAGAACAAAACGGTGGCGATGCGATCTCCTTGAAGTACCGTAGATTTCAGCGACATGTTAAAATAGTCGTGATGCTGGGCATAATGAGCTCCGAATTGATATTTTAGCACCTGAAAAAACTGGTAATCCCAGATTACTAGTCCTGTAACATCCCGCAATATATTTCTAAGGCGTCCATAAAGTGGTCCCTTAGGCGGTCCCTTGACGACTTCCTCATAGTCTGGCAACCAAGATCCCAACGCGGTTCGAAACTTTACATTGTTTGAGGTCCGTGGAGTAGAAACAACCTGCGCAGGTTCCAGTTTAGTCTCGCTCAAGCGTAGAACTTCCGAAATATCCCCGTCGGGCAAAACATCATGGTAGACAACGATATACGGGTCCAGGGAAATCTCCTCCATTTTCAAAGGTGCTATTTTCAGAAATGGCGTAGTGGTGGAGTTATATCGGCAGTGTAGTCTGGTGGGATTTGGAGTGTGAGAGGAACGGCAGGTAGCTTGATAGTTATTTGACAATGTTTCATATATATCTCTGGACACATCCGGTTGCTCCATGTACAGATCTATCAGATGAGTGGCGTTCTCCGCGAAGTCGGGCTGGGACTGTAATAGAGAAAGAGCATCATCTTTACGACCCAATTTCGTCAGGCATCGAGCCATCAGCAAGACCACATCGTTTTGGAAAAGCCCAAGGATCTCATAAACTTCTTCATAATCTTCATGCATAGTGTTTATGGTATTCTGTAGCCACTGATAAGCCTCTTTGATTTTACCAATCTTCAAGTGAAATTTCGCAAGGGCAAAGCAATCCAGCGCTGTGAGAGTGGAACTTGGAATAAAATATTAATTTATGTTTCAGATATAGCCTCTCGGTAACTTACTTGAACTGTATTCCTTCTATGTGGCCACTGATCATTTTCAAAGCCGTGAGACCATAGGTATGTTGTATTCGAGATAAGGCCTCTGTGGCCTCCACCACATCCGAGTGTCTGGGTAGCTCTTGAAGATGTTGTTTGAGAAAATTTATTTGATCTGAAAAATCTATTCTTTAATATCACATGCATTTCATTCTATGTTTTTCACAAACCTTCACCTACTGGCCTTTGCATGAACTCCTCTATATAGCCCCAGTCCTCGTACAAATGTCGAATTAGAGGAAAACTGTGCAAAGGATTGGATAGATATTCCTCTTCAATGCCCTTTGCTGCGTTCAAGGGCTCTCGAATTTCTTTGACTATTCTGTTAACCAAATTAGGATGATTTTAAAATGTTTCGAAAAGAATTACCTTTCTATATGGTGTGCCCTTTCTTCTAGTTTTTCTGCATAATCATATAAATTGAAAATCAGTTCCTCGTCCAATTCCATTAGAATATCCTTAGCTTCATCTGATAGGGGAAATCTATTGCTATTTGTAAGATTGGCAGCATTTTGAGCTCCTGCACTCACAAGGAATGCCAATAGAACAGACACACTTTGAGGCAAAAACATTTTGAGACTAATTTAGTAATTCTTCTAGACATTTGATCTAAAGCCAATAAAAGCGTGACAAATAAATTGATTTTTTATGGAGCAGTATTGGAAATATACTGGAGTAGAAAATAAAATTGTATTGCTCTGCTTAAAATATGATTTATTTAATTGGACTTATATTTCAGATATAATATATTTTAGATGTAAAGTAAGGCATTTAAGAAAGTTTTGCCCCCTTTTATTCTGATAGAAAAAACAAGTAAAAGTATAAATTGAATTAAATTATAAATAATCGTAGCAAATAAAAACTTCAGTGCAGAAAATTATCCTTGGCTGGTTCCAATGAAATCAAAAGTATGTAGTTTCAAAATAATCCATAATTTTTCAAAAACTTTTACTCATTCTGGTACACGAACTTGATCATTACTAGAAGAAAAAAATATGAATAATTATGTATCCTTTTGAAATGACACTTTTTATTACCAAGTCCATGGCCAGCTATATTGGGACAAATAGTGGTTCCAAGTTCTTTTTCATCAAAGACAACCAAGACGTTTCCCTTCTTGGGTTGAACAAACATGTCGAACTCGTAGTCGGGAAGGATAATGGCTCCACCCAAGGGAACATCGTTAAGCTTTGAAAATAATCTTTGAATATAACTCTAAAATTACATTTTTGTTTATGAAACTCACAAATATCATGGCAGTGGCATCGATGTCTGTGAATCTTACGTCGGCAAACTGGGTGGAAGCTTTGCGTATTAAATACATGTTTTAAAATACTTACAGATTCATTACCTGGCTGAAGGCGCGGAATAGTTTAAGAACTTCGACAGGCTCCAGACTGTCGTAGGAAACTATGTAAAAGTTGTCCGAGTCCCGATTATATCCTGTCATGTCCAGCACCCTTTCTCTGATACCCTTTGTCACCAAACTATATCCATTCGAAACGGAGCAAACCGTAACCCCCTCGTACAGCTGAAATACAGCATTCGGGGGACACCGCGAATATACATTTCTCATATGCTCGATCTCCGATTCGTAGACACTTTGCGGATACATAATGGTGTAAGGCTCATTGGTAACTTCCTCGAATCGCATATAAGCAAGTGTAAGGAAAGGAGTAACGAAGTTATTGTATTCACAAACCAAACGATTCGCATTGCCATTCCCAGTTTTTAAGCCACGGCACATTTCCTGGACATTGGTTGGAGAATCTATATCATCGGAAATTGGATCCAAGGGATCCCTTAGAGAAAGCAACTCCATTTCACCCATCTCCTGCATGAGGTGAACGTTATAAGGATCCAATTTTATAGCTTCCTCGTAGGCTTGATACTTTTCCACGCGATCTGGTGGGTATATCAATAAAATAGTAATTTTAATAATGTTGCAACTCACTGAGTTTGTCCAAGGCCCTGGCATAATCGCGATACATCTGCCAGTGTGGTGCTCCTATTTGGCCGTAAATATCACTATATTCCGACTGTGAAAAGTTTTTGGCAGCCACGGCAAGCCACTTGGCTGCCGACTTGTAGTCCTTTTCCTTGTACCGCTCTAATCCCAAATGGTAACAATCCAGAGGCGATAGATGAATCGGGCTGGAAGACAAATAACAAACAAATATTAATTATTAAAATTTAGATCGATGAAGGGTTTCGTCACCTATTCCTTTCGTCCTGGGCTACCAATTCAGCAGGTTCATAGTTATAGAACTTGGACACTACCCGGACATCTTTAGCCGCTCCTTGAACGTCCAATTCCTGGGGAAGTTTTTCGAGGAGCCTCTCTATATTCGCCACTTCCTTCTCGCCCACTGCCTTCTCCATATAGATCTGCCAAGAGACCCAGTCCTGGTGCATGTGGCGGATCAAACGAAAGGAGTTTAGGGGATTGGAGAGATACAGCTCGGGGTCATCATTGGCCTCTTCAATCTCTTCAAGGTATTCGTTCACGGAGCTGTAGATAGGTATTCAATTGAAAGAAAATTAAAGACATCTCAAAGACAAACTAACCTATTTATAACGCTTATTTTTTCCTTTAATTTTTCAGCATAATCCTTTAGATTCCGCAGGAGATAACGCTCTAAGTTTATCCAGGATTCTTGACTTTTACTCTGACTGGACAGAGCACAAGGATATCCAAGGATGAAAAAAAAACTTAATATGAGAAGTGTCTTTGCCATATCTTGGAAGAGTCTCGGTGTTGACTGATTTTTGGAAAATGCAACACCTGTAGAAAAATATTGCAAAATAATTTGGCTTAATATCTATAACTAATCTAATTAGACAGAACACTCAACTCAATGGAGAGCAATTTTAGAAGGACAGAAATTGAGGTTTTGTTCTTCAAAAAAATGCAAAAGATATTTTAGAAAAATTTGGATTAAAAGGTAAAAATAGAAAGAACAAAATAAAGAAATATTTAGTCCTTTTTCAAAAAATTCAAAAAGGCACCCAAAGCTCAAAAAAAATAAGCAAAGCTGCCAGATCTCTATAACTTGGTTTTTTACTTATGTGTAAAATGTAGAATCTTACATTATGTAAGGAAATGTATTCGTAAATATTCTGTAAAATCAAGGCCCGGGCTAAGAAAAAAAATCAAATTAATTATCCATTTTGGAGTGATTACATTTGGCAGTGATTATCTTAAGAAGCAATAATATTTTTAAAAAATTTGTATTTTCAACATTGAAGTAAAATCCATTTTACGATATACACACTTAACTTTGTACAAAAAATATCGATATATTTCGACTACCAACAACCCTAGACAAAATAAAAAGAAATATATTTATTTTCGTGTCGCAGAATTCGGGAAGATTTCTTAAAAGAAAGTCGCAGAGTCGTGTTAACAAGAGTAATTAGCAATTATTCATAGTTGGTAGCTGAGTGTGTGTGTGTGCCTATCTCTGTCTCTCTCTGCCTCGCTCTCCCCCTCGTTCTGCCGGTGCTTGAGAAAAAGGATATCAATTGAAAAACTTGAATTGCACTTCTAAAAAGGATTAGAGCTTCAGTGAAATCTACAAAGAAACTACAACATGCTGCTGCAGCGGAACAAGTAAAAAAAAGCAGCTATTACGGCTTTTTCCTCGTTATTTCTGTGTTTAATTTAATTAGTGTGCGTGTGTGTGTTGTCCTCCTTCTTTTTCAATAATAATTTTCTAGTTTTCCCCCATTTTCCTTCCCAAATTGCTTTGTGTTTAATCAGTTGTCATATGTTTTCCATGTTTATTTTTCCAGTGCCCGCGAAGATTTTGAACAGGTTGGGAGATTAAACTCAATTACAATTTACCGAACACCTACTGCTTTTGATTTTATTTGTCTAACCAATTTGCGTTGATATTGCGTGCTATCTTAGAAGGCAAAACCCCAATCCCAACCCCCCGTTGGCTGGAAATTGTGTTTGCATTTATTTTTAGCCCCATTTTGCTGTTTTTGTTGTATTTGTTATTGTTCTCATTTGTTACTTCATCTCGCGCTTTGTTTTGCTCTCCATTTTCTTGTGCAGTGCGCGGCTGACTCTCACCAATACCAAAGCAAAGCTGCCCACAAGCAGATTTTGTGTGCCCGGGAATGCATTTTAATTACTAACTGTTCAATTCAATAAATGCTTACAGATTTCTTATGAATTTATTTATTTTTTGTGTTTTAGTTACAATTTTTTAAGATAAAACCATTTTAAAAGCTGTTTAAAGTTTTCTAATCAAAACCCCAAAAACAGCTGTTGAGGCCAATAAATGTAGAGATCTGGCAACCCTGGTTGCCCTCGCTTTTTAATTTCATTTCGCTCTTTTACGCTCCATTTTGCCTCCAGCCATTCGCCTTTATTTATCAAAAAAATAGGCAAACGGCCACTTTATTGATTTCGTGTTAATTGAAAGCGTTAATCAGTTAAGAAGCGCGCTCTGGCCCAGTCGCCTGTCAGTTCTCCGCCGTTATCAACAGTTTTCGCGCGTGTTTTCCACATTTCCACGACCCCTCGCGTGTGTGTGAGTGGCAGAATCGCCCCAGGTACATATGTATTTATTAGTACAGCTGATGAGCTTGCTGCAACTATATGGTCGTAATATCGTGGCCGATAAGATAAAAGTGCCAGCAAATCCATCTAATTACGCTTGAGTGATAGCCCCACTCTCACTCACGTGTGCTGTGAGTGAAATTTGAGTGGATTGCGACACTCCCCATTGCGGTTCTTTGTTTGTTCATTGTTGGTGTTGTTTCTGTTATGTTTGATGTGGGTGTCTGCTAACTGTAAATAAGCTAGAGCTCACATGTCAACGGTCGCCAATTGAGCGCATCTGCCTGGCTGCGGGCCAAATAAGAGCAAAAAAACAACAATAAACAATCGTTGGAGATAAGAAACCGCCAGCCCCTCAAGGGGTGGTTCTCAGGCGACATACTTGTTGCCCCACAACGCTCTGAGGTTGCACTCATCCGCCACAGACTCATTAGACCCATAAGACTCATCAATTTATTGTAAAAACTATTAGAAAACAAGCGAAAAGCGTAGAAAAGATTATATCTAGATCGGTTAAAGCATCACTCGAGGAGGCCGGAGATGTCCTTCCATCTCCAATCCTACCTCCTGTCGGCGTCAAAGCTATTTGATTTCAGTTTGAGGCTTCCTCGGGTCAGCTGGTTCAAGTCGATTATGGACAGGTAGGGCTTGGGCGGCACATTCACGGGAGTGGGAAGCTCAATAGTCACCGTGGCGGGCTTCTTGCTCCTCATGCCGGCCGCCCCGCCGCCTTGGTCGCTTCCTGCCTTGATGGCGCCCAGGGAGAAGGGCGAATACTGATCGTGTCCAGGAGTCAGAAAGGAACTGGCGGTCGCTGCTCTCCTGTAGTTCCGACACCCACTGAAGCAACTACTGCCCGGGGCAATGGGTCGAACGGGGGAGAAGCCTCCCTCGTCCGAGGATCCCCCGCCTCCGCCGGAGTCGTAGCAGATGCTCAGATTCGTGTAGGCGATGGGGGCGTGGCAACGGGGCGTCTTTGGGCGCGGCTTCACCTCGTAGCGCGTCTTGGAGCGGGAGCGCGAGTGATGGGCGTGGCGGTTGCGACCCCGCCTCTTGCCCCGCACCTCGGTCACAATGGGCATGGGCAGGATGTTGATGAAGCGGTAGTACTGCAGCAGGGTCCTGGCCAGGTTTCTGCCAACCCGGTAATCTGAAAAGAAGTAATGAGATGTAGGAGCTTAGAGTCTCCCCTCCTCTCTGGAAACTCACATCCATCCTCGTTGTAAAGGGCTATGGTCTTGCCGTCCTTGAGGTAGTGACCCGCCATGGAGACCTCCAGGGTGTAGGCGTTCACAGTGTCGCTGAGTCTCTCGCAACTGAACCGCCTGGCACTGCCCGCCTTCCGTTCATCCGCATTGAACATGGTGTGGTCCGCCACGTAGTCCGGAGCGTTGTTGGCGAACAGACGCGGAAAAACGAGATGGCGTTCGTATCTGTAGACATCCTCGTAGGTGTTTCCATAAATAAAGCAGCCGTGCATGCTACTATTCGCGTGCAAATCAATCACAAAGTCAATCTGATAGGTCTAGAAGAAATAAGAAGGGAATGTGGGAGAAATATTAGAAGAAAGAATGGCTTCAAAGGCTACTCACATCCGAGTTGTCCAGCTCCCTCAGCATGCCCTTCACAGCATGCAACTCCGGCTGCGTAAACTCCGAGCCGATGTGCCAGTTTCGGTTCATATCCTGGCCCATCAGGTTGCAGCGATTGTTGCCCAGGAACACTCCATCTGGGTTGACCATCGGCACTATTTTGAAGACAAAGTTGTCTCTCAGCACTCCGGCTATGGGATGGTTGCCCACCAGGAACTCAATGAGGCCCTGGCACACGTGGGACGCAGGAGCTTCGCTGGAATGGGTCCGACACAGGATGACAATCACTCGGATGAAGCTGCGATCCAAGCGATTGGTGGACCGTTGCTTCTGGGTCACATGGTCGATGGTCAGCAAGTCCACATTGCGATTTTGCTAAGGATAATAATTAATTAATTTATTTAAAAAAGAAAGGATAAAATAAGACATACCAGGGACTTAACGAGCACACATCGCGTGAATCTCTTGTCCGATCCCTGCCTGGCGTCGATCACGTTCAAGTAGGACTGCAAGCGGGAGTAGCTATAGGGCCAGGCCAGGGAGAACTGATAGACGTCCTCTTCCTTGTCGAAGATGAAGGCGAAACTGAGGACGTAGTGTCCCTGGTGCATGGCGGACCGATAGAAGAACACCTGCCGCTTCGGCAAGCGCTGCCACTTGGGCCTGCTGGAGCTCTTCACCAGCGGCGTCAGGCCCGAGGCGAACAGGTTCCTGCTCTTGCTGATGTTGACTATGTTGAAGAGCACTCGCTGGTCCTGCTTCACGTTGTCCACCGTGAAGTTGAACCAGAACCGGAAGCGGGGATTGCAGGTGTCTGGTCTGAGGAAGAGATCGTACTCGAACTCGCCCACCAGCTCCGCCTTGCCCAGGTTGCCCGTTTCGAAGGCGGCGTCGAAGCACAGGTGACCCCGTTTGGCCTTTCCACTCTGACCCGGAGGCCGGATTATCACACGGGAGACATTTCCCAGGCCGCCCTCGCCATCACTGTCCTCGCTATCTGTAAGAAAAGGGTGTACCAATTTTTATAAATAATATTAATGGAGAAACCAACGCAGAACATGTACTTTCTGTCGAAATACGATTACTTCAAGGTTATAACGATAAGAATCGAAAGTAAAAGCTGATTATCAAGCGGGTTCGAAAATATAAATAGTGTGTTTCTTGACCTTGCCAATTTTAATCTGATTTGCTTAGTTTTAAATCTCATTCTCATTCAGGAAGACTTGTCCCATTTTCAATACCGTCTGAGCCGCGCTCATACATGCTCGTATGCTGGAGCGGATCGCAAGCTATTCCCAGCATTTTGAAGTTTGTCCGTTGGTGCGTCTTCCTCTGGCGAAATTCCACTTTCTTCTAATGCCAGTCTTAGCCAGCTGAAGTACTGGCCCTAATCCGACCTGGTTCTGGCCCTCCGCCTGAGCTGTCATAACTTTCTTGGCCTGAGGTTAGGCGCCTCCTTCTAATCCCGCCCAGCTCGGCTATCTTTAAACCCAGATTCCCCGTGCCTCCTCCTGCCACTTGGTGCCACACATATGCGTGCCGCAACTTGCCACTGCACTCGCTGGCAGTTGCAGGTCTGAGACGTCAAATGTCTAAAATTGAATAGTCGCCTCGCGGTTGCGTTGGCCCACATTGCAAGTCTAAGTTGAAGAAGTTGAGAACCGGAGGTGAATGTCTCGGGGCGTGAGAGCTCTCGAAATAGCTTCATTGATACTCTTTCTAAGGACTTCAGGGCTTTGGAAAGGAATACATATTATATGCTCTAAACTTTGAGACTTTTTCTGGCATAAATTTAATAAATAAAATAAAATAAAATTCATATTTTTAAGCATTACTTTATCTTAGAAATAATGCTATTTTCCTCGCTTTTCCAAGCGTATTTAAAACTAGTGTGTCTTAGTCATTTTATGGGCCGTATTTATGGCCACTTCACTTACCTGAGTCGCCCATTTTGCCGTTGACGTTTCGACTTCCTCAACCCATCAACTTTTTCTTTGCTTTGAAGCTGCTAGCCTTCGTCCTGGGCCAGGATCGAAAATAGAAATTCAATTAGCTTTTGCCCGCACCGCGATGGATTCGGAATTTCCTCGGGCTTTCACTTTTCTCGCGTTCTCGAGTGGAGAAGTCGCGTGCAATGGGTGAGGTGAGAGGCCGGAGATCTCTATCTGATGGCTGCTAATCCTGGGCAGCTCCCGGTCGCTCCTTGCCGCTTCCTCCGCACCAAGAGACTGCTTCGGAATGCCAGAAGCCGTCGTTCGCATGTTGGCACTTTGACGTTGCCACGCCACTCACGTGTGTCGCCTCTTGTTTGGTCGATAATTCGCAGTAGCTTCCGGCTGGAGGGTTCGCCTGTGGTTTCCTACTTCGCAGCGCAGTTGGCCCGCAGTTTCCAAAACTGGGCAACCGAGACGAGAAAGGCTAAAGGACTAATTGCGTTCGCCGGGGGCTATTTGGTTCACTGGGGCTAATCGATAAGGTCGTATATAGTAACGTGGGAACCTTAACGACTGCGTGTGTGTTGCCTTAACGGTTATGCTGCAAGTGAATGAACCCAGCAACACCCCAACAGCTTAACCCTTAACCCAGTTCCCAGGACATAATGTCCAAAAGGAGGTATTATCTTCTAACTTTTGGCCATGTTACAGTTTTTGTTATTTTGTTTGTTGTTCCACGTTGATCTTGAAATTTAAGCATTTATGCTAATCGGTTAAATCCTTCACAGATTAGGCAGCGTGCGCCCACCGAAGCGTTGCAGGAGCGACATGGACAACACCTCCACCTCGGACATTGTCATCATCAATGGCAACTCCCATCCGGACCTGGCCAACATGGTGGCCGAGCGCATGGGCTTGAAGAACGGCGGGTGCTCCGTTTTCCACAAGTCCAACCGGGAGACCATTGTTGAAATCAGCGACTCTGTTAGGGGCAAGGACATCTACATCATCCAGACCGGTACCAAGTGAGTTCCCATTTTATTCTCCAGTGCTAACGTCTTATAATGTCAACTCTTTCTGACCCCAGGGATGCGAACAACAACATCATGGAGCTACTCATCATGGCCTATGCCTGCAAGACTTCTTCTGCCCGGTCCATTGTCGGAGTGATTCCATACTTGCCATACTCGAAGCAGTGCAAGATGCGCAAGCGCGGCTGCATTGTCTCCAAGCTGCTGGCCAAAATGATGTGCACTTCGGGCCTGACCCACATCATCACAATGGATCTGCACCAAAAGGAGATCCAGGGTTTCTTCGACATACCCGTCGATAACCTAAGGGCGTCACCCTTTTTACTCCAATACATTCAAGAGAGCGTGAGTAAGGAACATATATCCCCTGAATCATATATTTCATTTGTGGATTTCCCATAGATTCCCGACTATCGCAATTCGGTGATTGTGGCCCGCAACCCGGGCGTGGCTAAGAAGGCCAACTCCTACGCGGAGAGACTGCGTCTGGGCTTGGCGGTGATTCACGGGGAACAGAAGGAGGCTGAAAGCGATGAGGTAGATGGTCGCTACTCTCCTCCACCGACCAGGTGAGTTGCAGTTCCCCAATTCGAAGGGCAGGCCTCGCTGATCCAGAAGTTTAAGTCCTTAGTTGTGGGATTCTGTTTGAGTTATGAGTTATGTTCTTTTTAATTTGCTGTTAGCCTTTCTGGATTAGTTTTCATGATCGCAAAGCTTTTATTTATGACTGAAGCTGGCTGCACATTAACCTTATTTTTAGACACTATGCACTTTTTGTTAATTTAAAACATTTTTTATTGAAGAAACAGCACTTGCATTCTAGACATCCATTTTAATCATTTTTATATTAAATGAAAACTTTTTATAAAGTTTCAATAAGAAACTCATCCATTTAATATTTTATTGTTAGCATTGAATGCCATTTTTCACCTCATCTGAGTGCAATTTTGTGTTCCTGGCTTTTGTTTGTACTTCACAGCCAAGACAGGCACTTTTTTGTACAAGTTTTAAACTATTTTGGCTAGAAACTATTTGGCTTTTTTGATTATTGAAGTTTATTGATTGTTTTGCTTAATTTACGCTCTACTCGGGTCAAAAAAAGCTCGACACCCGAATGTCCGACCAGAGTCTTTGTCCAAATTTGAAAAGTTCTAGAAACCAAAATCGAAATTTATCTTTATTTGTGTTATGCAGTGCGTATAGCAATTTATTAGGAAATTCAGTTGAAATGTGCTTACCAGCGACGCCTAGGTTCGTATTTTTACCTATTGTTTCATTTCAGTTAAATTATGATTTTTAATCAATTGCCATTTGTACTTTTTCCCCACCGCTCACCAAATCCACCCACCCCCAAAAACCACTCACTCCACTCCACCACCCACATGATTCTTTTCTTTTTTGGTTTCGATTACGATCCAATGACCAACCTCGACAAAACCAACAACACTCAATGCACCACATTGCACCACTCGAAATACCTAAACCGCGTGAAACTGACGCACACTAACCACTAGAAACTCTACTCCACAACACGCCCCATCCAGCAGCAGCCGGACGCGCACCACTTCCGTCTCTGTGGGTGTGCCGGAGCACCCCATCAAGGTCAAGCCACCGCTGACCATTGTGGGAGATGTCAACGGACGTATTGCCATCATGGTGGTGAGTATTGGAGAGTTTTCTAATATTTTTGTCAATTAATGATTGTACATTTGAATTATTTTCAAAGGATGATCTTATTGATGATGTCCAGGCGTTTGTGGCTGCCGCCGAAATGTTGAAGGATAATGGAGCCTGCAAGATCTACGTGCTGGCCACGCATGGTCTGCTCAGCTCAGATGCTCCGCGTCTACTGGATGAGTCGCCCATCGACGAAGTGAGTGTTTCCTTTAACCCATCAACAGTTTCGTTATTAAATTATTTAAAATTCTATTTAAAAGATCGTTGTCACTAATACCATTCCACACGAGATCCAGAAGCTGCAGTGCCACAAAATCAAGACGATCGACATCTCCATACTGATTGCGGAGGCTATTCGGCGCATTCACAACAAGGAGTCCATGTCGTATCTCTTCCGCAATGTAACGCTGGAGGACTAAGCTGTCCGGTTATCCACTACTCACAAGCACTCACAGCACCCCCCTCACAGTACCCAGTCCATAGCTTGAAGTCACAAATTGAAGGAAAAGGAATACGGAATGAAAGAGTCCGGCTTGTTGTGTGTCCGGTTTTTGTTTGTTTTTCGCTTTAGTAAACCATTGGAAGTGCGCCCAGCGTGCGTTTGCTCAAATAAACGAATGATCCAACATTGTAGCATACTTTTAGCCCCCACTTTAGTCCACACTAAGCTACATGGGTAAAAGTTTTTACTCCAGTCGTTCATTGAAGGTTAACCACTTTCTTCGTTAGTTCGTAAGTCAAAGATCGCTAAACTTTGTCAAAAAAAAAGAAACAAATAAATAAATACTGATTGTACTCTGGTCTGGAAAGTTAATTCGATCGTAAAGGTGTCATTTGGCAATTTATGGTTTCATAATTTATGACAGTTATTGAATTTAAGTACGTGCAATGGCCACAATCGTAAGTTAGCTTACTTTGCATTCTTTGCAGTATTTGACAGATGCCTCACTTTGTTTCGTTCTTATTTGACAAATATTGTTGCGGAAACAAGTGCAGCTGTGATAAGATAAGAAATTCCAGCTCCCAACGCTCGTAACGAATGGAAAGCGGGAGAACCCTGCTTAGGTAACTATCTTATACATAAATCATGGTCCATTAATCAAGCATCAACTTCCAGACCTTGCGGACAGTAAATTTGCATTGCTAAATGCCAGCGGGATGAGTAAAGAATGCGGTTTGAAGCCATGACGAGCTGGGATGGTTCATGGTTCAGAGTCGCTTATTAACCCAATATTTGGGCTGGCCCTATGGCGCATATTTGTGGGTCCCGTTGATAAACCCGGGTCTCTCTGTTTGTTCACCCGAAACCCAAACAGAAACTCTTCTGTGACACTTGCTGCTTTATTATCGCCGCTCGGGCGGTAAATAAAAAACATTGTAAAACGGGCGGGAGAGCTAATCCCAGAAATCTCGAGCACCTGCTGGATTTGAATTGAATGGCAGCGAGTGGCATAAAGAGCGAAAAAGCAAATTAGCCGCCCTAGCTGGAATGCCATTTGCATTCCCGTACCCACCAGCAAGTCACGTGAAGCAGCCGCATTGCGCATACGCCATGTTAGCCCTGCTATGCCTCTGCTTTTTGTGGCGTGCATTGAACCGACTTCCGTCAGTGGGTTTGTACGGCTTTTTTTTTTACAGCAGCCCCCCAGCTATTTACGGGCCATCACTTTTAATGGAGCTTGTCGGCTAATTTTTGCTTTTTTATTTATCATTCCCACAGCATTGCAATTGAAATAGATATTGTTTTTCGTAGAGCGATAACATGCTGTCAGACCCTTTTTGTTGTTTCCGCTTTTATTTGATTTTTTCACCTGTTATCAAGCCAAATTTGATTTGTTAATTGGGCTGGATGGTTGACAACTCATTAGCACGGCAATTTTGGCTCAATAAATTAATTGGTCGGCACGGCAGCGAGTTAGCACCTCTTTTGTCCAATTATCGAAATTATAGTGGGCCATAATCTGGATCTCCTCCCCACATGATAATTATCTTGGTTTTCAGTCGGGGTATTCTAATGATTTGCTTTTTTTCTGGCGGAACGAAACAACAAACTAGTCACACGACCGGGTCAGTAGCCACAAATTATCATTTTGTTTATTTGGAATATGCTTTACATTTTAATAAGCGCCGTCCAGGGGTGGCTAAAATTTAGTTTTTAGGAAAAACAAACATAAATATGAAAACAAATATTTTTAATATTTTTCTTTATTAGTTTTCAAGTTTTATCTTTTCGTCTTGAGATGTAGTAAATAAATCAAATGAAAAGCAAGATCTTGTAGTTATGTCAACAGTTTTTATCTTTCTGTAAAAAGAACGCAATTATTTGAATATTTGCTTGTAGAGTACGTAAATAGTGTTATTTAATATTGTGCCTGCCTTCTTGAATTTCTTCATTTCATCACGGCTTGTGAGTACTCCTCCCTGGCGAACAAAAGTGTCTGAATGACCAGATGCTTGAGTTTCTGTGTTTTTTTGTTTTCTTCTGGTTCGGTCATGTGACCCTTGATCTTTGGTTGCCATTGATCTCAAACAGTGTCATGGATTATAAGCCAGCTTCCTCGGCACAGGCTGACCTCAGACAAGCTTGTAAATTCATAAATTCAGACCGATCATGGATTTGGATACTCGATCGGCGGGTTTTGAGTCACGTGAAGCCTTACGTCTCTGGTACTTTACACGCCTCAATGCAGTCCGCTGCACTCGGGTGGAGCAAAAAAGGGGCGGTGGTGTCGCAGGGGGCGGTCCCAGATCGGTTTGCGTAAGGTTCGGGATCTTATACAATTAACTGAATGCACAATTAACAGTTTTATTTGAGCGGCGATTGTCATTCACTGCAATTGTTTTTGAGCTTAACTTATCTTTGTTGATTTTTGTTTACAATTGCATTGAAAGATGTGCAAAGATACATTGGTGCAGGGAGAGAAAAAATAGACAATTATAGTACAAGAATAGAACTTACAATTACAAAATAATTAAAATAATAATAAAAATAATTGTTTGAACTTGATGTTCTTGAAACGCTATTTATTGATATTATTTACTGTGCTGTTTAATTTGTTGAACCCTTTTTATAGTTATTATGTTTATTACTTTTATAAAAATTATTCTTTTATTTATTTCTCCCAGTGTATAACCCCAGTTACCTTACGTGCTGCCCATATTTGATTATGAGAAGTAAGCAGGGCATACAAATGGACTAGCCGTTCCGGAATGACATGTGACCATCAAGGAGAGATGGGTTTCTCCTTATCAGATATCCGAGCACACCTTGAGATTTCTTCGGTCAGATAACCGCCGAAATCTGGCCATGCTCAAGAGTCTCAAAATTCGCTAGTCTCGCCTTAAGTAGGCCGCCCACGCGCTGCTAAGATTTATTGGGTTTTAATATCCAAGAGGTCTTAAGCTCATCATGCGTGGTTTTTTTTTTCATTTTATTTGAAATTATAGAAGGGAAAAACAAGCGAGAGGCAGGCAGCAATAAACAACAAACAATTAACCGCACGCCAGCAAAATTAAAAGCAAATTAAATTTTCTCGAAATTATAATTGACTCGCTCCCGGACTGACTATGTACATTTAATTGTTCTCTAATGTGCCTGCCCCCAAACTCCGCCCGGGGGTTTACGCCGCGTATGAGTAATGCAAATTGACCGAACAAGTGTTGCATATATCCACTTGCGTCGCATAATCACCGCCCAATCACCTGAACAACTAAGTCAGCGACCTATAAATATTCATAACAAATGCCGCGAAAGTATCTCAGCAATGTCGGTTGATCGCTCGGAGATCAATAAATTTTACAACTGCGGTCAGGCGATCTTTCTAGCAATAGTGTCCATTAAATCTAGTAATAAAGTGAAATCTCGCACTTTAAAATAATAATTTCGCTAGTACAGTAGCTTCTAATTGACAGTTCTTTATTAGTTTCAATATTCTATAATTTATGTATCTTACAACAGTTACTAGTCAATGTAAGGTGGTGTTCAAAATGACTTAACTTCACTTTATATTGGCCGTAATAAAGAAACCGATTAATCATTTTTATTGTAAACGTTCTGGTAGCCACTAATTCTGAATGTGACTTGAGGAAAGTCCTAAAAAATGTTTATACCTTAAAGGTGGAGATTATAAAGCTAAGAACCGACAGTTAAAAGGTTAGTGTATAAATTATTTAGGAATAACAATAATTGCCAATAATAACTATTTTTTTAACCGCTGTTGTGGTTTATATAATGAGAATTAGGTGTTGGAAACCCCAAGAGAAGGTGGAGATGCTTTTCCCTATGGAACTACCCGGAGAAGGGCAAGCAATCTTCGACCTCGATCTAATCCCTGTAAAAGTTGTCTGATTTTCATTAGTCTACTTGGATTGTAGTTCGTAGCCCATTCGTTTTTGATTCTGCTTCACCGATCAGCCGGCTGACGCGTGTTTCCTATTTGGGGAGAAGACTGGAAATGACTAGTTATATGATTGATAGCCCACCAGCAGCCTTTGAGCCTCATTTTCGGCAGGTTTGCCCAAGTCAGTCTGACCCGAAACAAACACGTCAAATGTCATGCAGTTGAAGCGTGCTTTTCAGGAAAATCCCTAAAAAAAAGCCCCAGCATACGAAGCCAGTTTCGGATTCTGCAGAAAACTCTGGTGATGCAAATGGGGAGGTCCAAACCAGAAGTGTTTCACAAAAACCAACCAGTCCAGTGACAATGCTCTCTTAAGGGGCTTCCATCAAATGGTAATTAAATTATACATTTAATTGCTAAATTATTTATGCGATCGACGCCTGACAGACAGTTTGACAAGCCAACCGGTTGAATGTGATGCCAAAATAGTTAAGCACTCCGCAGTACCGACAAATTCCGGCCTTTATCTCGGTCGTACACTTGATTTATAGAGCTCACTCCTCAAACTGATTTATATGCACTCCGGTCTGGTTCTACGGCTGATTGATTTCCCGTGTCGACAAGCTCTAGTAGCACGCGATTACGGGTCATAAAGATATAGAACATCTGACAAAGGTTAGCAATATTCGGACTGGAAATTTTTGGAAATGTGCACTTGTAGAAAAGATTATCATAAATCAGTAATACACTTTCTCATTCATTAACAATAATAACTAACTGCCGTCTTCCTCAACAAAAAAATGAATAACTATTGCAATTGATTTTATTTAATGTTCTGAAAAACCTGAGAGATGTGCAAATCTGGTGGGAAGTCGAATAACCTGTTAAGCCCGGCCTCTATCGCTTTAAAACCCATCCAGGGTGTGAAAATCCGATCGATTAGCATGCAATAAAATACATTTCTCGATTGTTTGTAATTTCAATGATTGCGGCTCCCATGTTCGGTGCCAGCACGTGCGGAAAAATCACAACAAGAGTTGTTGATTTTCCAAAGTTAACAAGTGCTTTGCCATAAAAAAATTGAATTGCAATAGAAATGGATATTATATTATAAATACTGTTACTTGACTGAGCCTTCTTGAAATTATTTAATAATAAAAATCACATTTTAAACAGAGTCATGAACATTTCAAGACATTTCAAGAGTCAAGACATTTCAAATATTTAATAAATTAATTTTATTATGTGACATGTATTCTTATTATTTATCTCCTATAAAAAAATAAGATTATTTGAGGTGTAATGTTTTTTGTTTTTGAATTATTGGGAAGATGGGGAATACGACCTTATTCAGTTATAGGAATTATTTAGCATTAAATTCATTAAAAAACTTATATAATCTTCAATATTATTGATGTAAATAATAAATAATGATATACTTGGGGATGGGCTATGTTTTGGTTTCTCCACAAGTGGTGTCTTACTTTGGGCCTGTCCCATGTTTCCTCCCACTCGCTGAGTTGCCGATGCGGCTGCGTCATTTCCATTTCTTTGGGTGGCTACACGACTACCCCGCCAAGATGAAAAGCCCCGATCTTACATCTCCGATCCCCTGTAGCCGGTTTCAAGATAGAGAGAAGTACTGTGAGAGAGGAGAATCGGGGGATTGTCTCGAGGGGATCGGGGGAGCTAATGAAAGCCGGCGGATAGTCTCGAATGCGCTCGCGATTCGCGACCCACGACGATGCCTATTTATAATCGGTTCCCAGCAGGCGGGCGGCTGTTAGCTCTGCTCTTTCTGCGGCTTCAAATCATTCCCGCAGTGGATGGCCACGCGATCGGTTCGGTCTTTGGTATACATCGGTTTAGGATCGCGGTTTCAGTGTCAAGTGAGAGTGCCATGAAGCCTTAGAGGCGTCTAGAAAAGAAAACAAGGAAACAGTCGATAAAAAAGACCATAATAAAAAAAATAGTTTCAATAAAAAATCAAAATGAATCCCAGCAACGATGGTGGTCACACCAACAATGGATTCAATGGCGGATCTGAGGTATCCTTGGATATTCCCACCAACACCTTGTATCACACTTCCCGGGACTGCATTGTCCAAGAGGATCAGAGTTCTCAGGAGACCTGCCTGGAGTCCACCCAAAGTTGCTGCTCGAATCTCTGGTCTAACATTTTCCGCAAGAAAACCTTGTACAAACGATTCCCCATTCTGGTCTGGCTGCCGCAGTACAAAAAGGATTACATTTTCGGAGATATAGTGGCGGGTATCTCGGTGGCCCTCACCGTGATCCCTCAGGCCTTGGCCTATGCTGGGATAGCAGGACTCGACCTCCAATATGGCCTGTACGCCTGTTTTTTGGGATGCTTCATATACATTTTCATCGGATCCAGCAAGGATGTGCCCATTGGACCCACAGCTATATCTGCTTTATTGTCCTTCCAAATCGCTGGAGGAAGTTGGCAAATGGCCACGTTGCTCACCTTCCTCACAGGACTCATAGAGATCCTTATGGGCGTTTTTCGACTGGGCTTCCTTATCGATTTCGTTTCGGGTCCTGTCGGAGCTGGCTTCACGAGTGCCGTGTCCTTGATCATATTCAGCTCACAGATGAAGGACTTTTTAGGCATCAAGACCAGTGGCAATACCTTCCTGCAAGTATGGATCAGCATTGTGAACGATATCCACAACATCAGCTGGCCAGACTTTATCCTAGGACTCATCTGCATCACACTCCTGCTAAGTCTGAGAGCTTTGGCCAGTTTCAGTTTGGGTCCCAAGGAGGGCAAGTCCACATCCCAAAAATTATTTACTGGAATTTTCTGGACCATTGGCACTGCCCGAAATGCGCTTTTGGTTTGTGGCACCGCAGGACTCGGATACTGGTTGTCCTTGAGCGGAAAGGAGGATCTCGTCAAGACAGTTGGCTTCGTGCCCAAGGGAATGCCCTCGTTTCAACCACCACCCTTCCATATCGATCCTGTTTTGAATGAAACTACTGGCGAGATCCTGGAGGATGGCCAGAGCTTCTGGGATATGGTCAGCACCCTGGGATCCGGATTAATTGTGGTTCCATTAATTGCTCTTCTGGAGACAATGGCTGTGGTGCAAGCATTCGGTGAGTTTTATTTTTTAAACATAAAGGATAGAGGAAGTTAGAAATGACTTATCTTGAATAATTTCGAATATTTCTGATTAATAAATCTGTTGATTTTGTAACTTTATAATGTAGAATTAAAATTACATTTTTTATTGGTACCGTAAGGTATTGGCTACTTAAATTGTAATATTTAAATGAAATCCAATTAAATTTGTAATAGCTCTGACAGCAGACACACATTTACATGATCATGATAATTAAAGTAATAATTTATATTCCAACCATGTCGTCACTCGAAGTTGAATCACAAATTTACATTTTTTTTTTGGAAATACTTTTTGCGTCTCGAAACTAATCTGAAATAATTGTTTTATGTTTTTCGCCTGCAGCTGACGGCAAGCCTACGGATGCCACTCAGGAACTGATCGCCTCTGGAGTGTGCAATGTGGCCAACTCCTTCGTCCAGGGACTGCGCAGCAACGGAGGCGTGGCCAGGGGCGCTATCCTTAATGCCAGTGGCGTAAGGACTCAGTTGTCCAATTTGTACACCAGTGTGATCGTCATCATTGCCCTGCTCTACCTCACTCCCTGCTTCTATTATATCCCCAAAGCGGCACTCGCTTCCATCATTATTGCAGCTGTGATCTTCATGATCCAATACCGAGTTATCAAGCCCATGTGGCATAGCAAAAGTGAGTTTCTACTTTTAAAATATATGACAAATTTCAGAAATAAATATTTTTTTTATTTTTAGAAACCGATCTCATTCCCGGCCTAGGAGCCTTCTTCGCCTGCTTGGTCCTGCCATTGCAATTGGGTATCCTGGTGGGCATTGGCATTAATGTGGTCTTTATTCTATATCAGGCAGCCAGACCCAAGTTGCGGATCGAAACTCTGGCGGTGAGTCATCTGAATATTATATTGAAAGCTATCAGTGTCTGAAAGTATGCTATAGAAATACAAAGTTCTTACCAGGATATTGCTAAAAACTATAACAGTATATTTTGAACAATTAAAATTGATTTTTAATAAATAAAAAAAATTAATAAATAAAAAAAATAAATAAAAAACGGGACTAGGTTTTAATATTTTTACAATTTTAATACAATTTTACGACTGCGTTTATGAGTAACTTTTTGTCTCTTGAAAATACATTCTTTTCTTTGTCTCAAGTTTAATTAAAATTGCATTTATTTTATTGTTATTCATTAACTTTTATTTACTAAAAATGAATATTGTTTTATATTTTACAGACAACAAGTGGCCTTAAGTACCTGATGCTTACCCCGGATCGTTGCCTGATCTTCCCCTCAATGGAGTTTGTGCGCAAGGTGATCAATAAACAGGGTGTGAAGTCCACTCTCCCTGTGGTCATCGATTGCACCCACATCTATGGAGCCGACTTCACCGCCGCCAAGGTTATTTCCACCATGGTGATGGACTTTGAGCAGCGCCATCAGCCGCTGATCTTCTACAATCTGCAGCCTCGGGTGGCGCAGGTCTTCGAAGGCCTGAACAAGGATCTGGTGGTGATATACGACATCACCACACTGCACGCCAAACTGGCGGAGAAGTCACCCATCTAGAAGGGAATTTCCCATGGGTTCTGTCCGTGATCAACGCTACAACCTCGACATACGCTAGTTTAAGACTCGCCCTAAGTCTCTGTGTTAGCTTAGTCTCTGTTTCAGCCTTAGTTTAGTTAGTTTGCCAGCGAGGCCAGCGACTAAATCGCAAGGCAAGGGCGATCGGCCCACGCACATCGCCTTAGTTGAAAGTACCATTCCATTCCATGTGGCTAGCTCAACTTAATTAGCATTTAAGTTGCGGTATCCGCCGATATCTGCACATATTTATTCGGTCTCTGACGAAACAGTTCGAATTTCGCTGAGCGAACTACCAGAGTCAGAGTTTCAGTCAAAATCAGCTCCCACCCGCGATATTGCCGCCGTGCTTAGTATTATAAAATTATGTGTGAATAGCAAACTAAAAGTATTAGCATAACTACTTAAATAAATCAAGTAAATATAAGTGAAATGGCTGTGAAATGTTTTATTGGTCAACCATCGTGGTAAAAAATGGGAAGTGTCTTTTCCGAAACACATACATAGTTTTGTTATAAAATCTGAGAAATTTCTTTTGACTTACTACACTCTGATAACGGAATTATCAAATAATTTGTATACTCTTGAAGTAGTTAGTAGTTTTGGTATAAAAAGGGTACAGACCTATATATGTTCGTGGTCAGGATATATTTTGAAGTGCATGATTTCCGATGTCTTAACTTTGGTGTTTTTGAAGATAAAACTCGGTAATTTTTTCAAAATACATATCTATTTTAAGAAAATATATACTTGTTCTATCCTAGGTTAACTGATCCGATCTACAAAATTTCATATGGATCGGCTGACTATATTTTATAGCTGCCATATTACTGAATAATAGGAAATGGGACATCCTAACTTTATAACTTTGATGTTTTTAAGAAGGTTGGAACTTTTTATGTTTTATATTTTTTCGATCTACCAAAGGTTATAGGATCGACCGAAAACAAGTATATATATGAGTTCTACAACTCCGATTTGTATATCTAGTATGGTATTAATACAATATCATATCTAATAAGTATGTACCTATATCGTAGTTTTAAAGATTGAAGCTTGAAACTTTTTCATGGATAATGAAATTCTTATAAGGATCAGCCAGCTATATCCGATATATATATGATCCGATATACATAGATCCTATAATACATATTACCAATTTAAAAAATGCCAGCATTTCCAACACTTCTTTAACGTAAAAGTCGTAGTCTGTTCTTCAACCTGTTTAAGAGGTAGCCGAGTTGGCAGTCTCTTCCATCAGTCACCCTACCTTTGGGAAACTTGTCAGTGAGACAAAACACTCCCAACCACTGACTAAAAACTGTTGTCTCATCTTCAAAAGCTCGGCAAGCCAGCCCGCGTCAGTTCCTTTTAAAATATCAACAAAATTGTAACAAGTCTGTTTCTCTTTGGATGTTGTAGAGCAGAATATTTTAAAGCTTAAATTCAAACAGGCATAGGTTTTAGGAACGGAAAGTTTTTGCGATATTGCTAGTCCTTGAAATATTACTAGAACCCCTAGAATTTTTGAGATGAATATCGATATAGGTGTACCTGGCAAAGATGGGAGTGGACCTGGGTTTCATTCGTACTTCACACAAAAAATTTCCGAGTTGCAGTTTATAGTTATGGAACGTCAAAAGGATTTGCTGCGATTGCAGGCCCAGCGCAATGAACTGAACTCAAAGGGTAATGTTTTTTAAAAGCAAGTGGCACTTCATTTTTATAAATTCATATTTTTATGTATCATATGTATATAGTCCGCCTTTTAAGAGAAGAGCTGCAACTGCTCCAAGAACAGGGCAGCTACATTGGCGAGGTGGTGAAGCCGATGGACAAAAACAAGGTGCTGGTAAAGGTACATCCGGAGGGAAAATATGTGGTGGATGTGGACAAGTCCATTAATATCAAGGATGTGACGCCCAGCAGTCGAGTGGCCCTCAGAAATGAGAGCTACACTCTTCACAAGATTCTGCCCAATAAGGTGGATCCGTTGGTTTCCCTCATGTTGGTGGAGAAGGTTCCAGATTCCACTTACGAAATGGTCGGTGGTCTGGACAAGCAGATCCAGGAGATCAAGGAGGTTATAGAGTTGCCGGTCAAACACCCTGAGTTGTTCGATGCCCTGGGCATAGCTCAGCCAAAAGGGGTGCTCCTCTACGGTCCACCTGGCACTGGAAAAACGCTCTTGGCCCGAGCCGTTGCCCATCATACGGAGTGCACTTTCATCCGGGTTTCTGGATCGGAGTTGGTTCAGAAATTCATTGGCGAGGGATCGCGTATGGTGCGGGAGCTTTTTGTCATGGCAAGAGAACATGCTCCATCTATCATTTTCATGGACGAGATCGATTCCATTGGCTCTTCTCGCCTGGAAACGGGAACTGGAGACTCGGAGGTCCAGCGGACCATGCTGGAGCTTCTGAACCAATTGGATGGCTTTGAGGCAACGAAAAACATCAAAGTGATCATGGCCACTAATAGGATCGATGTCTTGGACCAGGCTCTGCTTCGACCCGGCCGCATCGATCGCAAGATTGAGTTCCCACCGCCCAACGAGGAGGCCCGGTTGGATATCTTGAAGATACACTCCCGCAAAATGAATCTAACGAGGGGCATCAATCTGCGCAAAATCGCCGAGCTTATGCCGGGGGCTTCCGGGGCGGAAGTTAAAGGAGTTTGCACCGAAGCCGGGATGTATGCTTTGAGGGAAAGACGAGTTCATGTCACCCAGGAGGACTTTGAGATGGCCGTGTCCAAAGTGATGATGAAGGACTCCGAGAAGAATATGTCGATGAAGAAATTCTGGAAGTAGCTTAAGCTTAAACAATTTCTTTATAAATATAAAACATAATAAACAGTACTATAGTCCAGTATTAGTAGTTGCAATTATTTTTTTACACACTTTTTAAATTAAGATTGCAAGTAAAAATATAATTTTCCAGCACTTAGATTTAATTATTATTTGATTCTCTTAACTAACTTTATTCAAATCGCAATAGCACTAACTCCTGGCCAGGGATAGGGTACTGGCCATGCTGACACATTCACTGGTTCCATTACCAGACTCTGTCCGGTCCAGGGAGTCCACGGATCTGTTGAGGTCGGAATCGTCTGACCTTAGTTCCTGGTTCAGAGCATGGGTGTTGTAGCACAGGACCAGTTTCGTGTTTAAGCCCTCAAAAACGCTGACAACACTGGGCTTCAGATTGAAGAATATGATCTTCTGGTGCCGGCGCCGGAAGTCATCCACCAAGGAGGAGATTACTTTGGCGGCAGTATAGTCTGCGGCGTAGATGTAGGTGCAATCGATGACCACTGGCAGCGTGGATTTGCTGCCGGACTTGAGCACCATGTTCCGGACGAACTCCACGGAGGGGAAAATCAGACAACGGTCGGGGGTGATCTTCACGAAACGGGTGCCCTGCTGGGTCTCCAGTTGCTCCAGGGTGACCTTGGGTCGGGCGGCATAGTACAGAATGAAGAGCAGGTTGACTCCGATGGCCACCATGATGCCAATCTCTAGGGGTAGAACCAGACAGGTGACAAAGGCCAGGATACCAGGTACTAAATCGGAACCTAAAAGGATGTATAGTCAGTTTCATGATTAGAGACCCTCCCGATGGACGCCTGGACTTACGTTTGCTGCGCCACATGGGCGTGACGACCTGGTACTGGACCTGGAAGATAACCGCTGAGATGATGATAGCCGCTAACACCGCTTTGGGAATAAAAGCGAAGTAGTCGGTGAGGAAATTCAAGGCCAGAACCACAATCACACCGATATATAGATTGGACATATTGGTGCGACAGCCACTGGCATTATTCACCGCCGATCGGGCCAGTCCGCCATTGCATCGATATCCGGAGAAGAGTGAAGTGCCTATGTTGCCCACTCCGCAGGCGATCATTTCCTGGGTAATGTCGATCTGTTTTCCCTTGGCAAAGGCCTTGCACACGGACATGGTCTCGAGCAGAGCCATCAGGGGCACGATAATCAATCCATAGCCCATGCTCTGGACCATTTGAAGGAAGTTCTGCCCGGGCACTGGAGGAATACCTGCCGTTTCATTTCCGGGCTGGGCTTCAATCGAAAACGGTGGCAGCGAAAACGACGGCATTCCTTTGGGGATCTCTCCAGTGAGGCGGAAAGGATTCGTTCCCTTAGCCTCCAGGTGCATGGCGATGAGGGTGAAGAGAATAACTACCGATGCATTTCGCGAGGTGGAGAGGAACTTGATCACATGGTTGAAGACTTTATGGAAGCTACTTTTTCTGCCCTCGTCTTTGGGTCCTATTTTCAGCTTGCCCAGACTTCGCATGGCGAGCAGAAGGAACACACATCCAAAGCCCAGGCAAGTGTCTGCCACTCGCGCATGTTCGATGTCCTTGAACATGCTGATCCAGGTGGCTAGGAAGGAGTCACCTTCGCTCTTTACGCCCAGCATCGATCGCATCTGTGAGGTGGAGACAATCAGGGCCACAGCACTGGTGAATCCTGCACTGACTGGGCCGGAAACGAACTCCACCAGACAGCCAAGCTTGAAGATGGCCATCAGAATTTCGATAATGCCCGTCAGGAAGGTCAGCAGCACAGATCGTTGCCAGGAGCCCTGGGCGAACTGGAATGTCATTAACGAGGCCACAGCGGTGCTACCAATGGTGCTATCCTTGCAAGTGCCCAAAAGTACGTAAACGAAACAGCCCATGAAGGCTCCATAGAGACCGTACTGAAGGTGGAAAAAAATAAATTATTTAATCTTTATCTCGAGTAATTTTGGAGTAACTAGGACTCTCAAAAGTTTCCTACCTCTGGTGGTAAACCGACTACGCCGGAGTAAGCCAGGCCCTGGGGAATTACTGTAAGTCCTACGGTGAATCCGGCTATAAGATCGCCGATACAGTCTCGGGTATTGTAATGAGGCAGCCAAGTGAGGAAGGGGAGTCGCCGCTTGAGAGTCTTCATCCGGAATATATTTTTGGCATACTTGGCACAGCAGGAGGTGTCATCTTCCGCATCCTTGGAGGCCTCCAACTGCTCTAGGCTCTTGCTCTTCGATGTGCGATGATCGGTGATCAGAATAAAGTCCGTGAAGGAGCTGTGGAACTGCGCCTCCAGGTTCTGACTCACCTCCGCCTGTTTGCGGAAGGTGACCTCGTTCTCCAACGTGGACATTCTGGCCAAGAACTGCGACGGAACTGATGGACTGATGCGATGGGCAAGACACGCCCGATAAGCCTGATGCTCCAGGCGGCTGCGTCACGCGCTCTTATCTCCGGAGGCTGTTTGCCCAGATTCCGACGCGTGTCGTGTGTGGAAGCGGGATACAGGTTGTATGTTTCAGTTATATCCACAGCGCTTCCATAAACACGCCAAACTCTACACTCCACTCGACAATGGACTAGACCCCATTGTTTGCCTTGGAATTCTCGGCCTGCCAACTGGCACAAGTGTCCCCATTGATAATTGAAATTTTTCCATTAATCAAAGCGCCAGGTATGGAGAATCGTCGATCAAGTGTACACTACCCATTCATCGGGTAAATATTTATGTTCACAGTTATCCATCACCCGGTGATTAGAGCATCTGGTACTCGGTGTCGCATCTCGACTAATAATCGAAAGTGACTGGAGATACGCATCAAGGAAAGATGAAGGGCGATACAATCAGTTATCAAGAAGCTGTTTTGAAGCTACTGTATAATCCGAATTTATCTTTACGGCTGGCTTATTTAGATTAAAAGTCGGAACGGAAGTTTACCAACTAATTTTAGATAACCCTTGAATTGTGCAATTTTTACAGTGAAAAGTTATAAAATAAATATGAATCCCAACCATAAAATAAACACCAGATAAATTTGTATTTTTATAATTTTTTTATTTAATTTTAAAGTTTTTACATGATTTTTAAAAATTGTATTTTAAAAGCATTGCATTATGTCATATAAAGTAAGATGTATCATTACATTATACAATTGTTTGTTTCTCATTTGTTTTGTGTGTTTAACCATAAGTTAAATTTATGTTTAAGCATTTTCATAATTCAATAGCAGTAAATTGTTTTTAGAGACCATGGCTATATATGTATCATATATATATATAAAGTGTATATAAGTATTATGTATTTTTATGTGTATGTGTGTGTATCATGTATGTGCATTTGGATATAAACACAATTAAAACTAAAATTTTGAATCGTTACCCCGTCTAGGGGATAAACAGGGGACAGAATGGAAATTATATCGAATAAAATAAAATTAAAATAAAGAATATGATTGGCGCAGAGGGCGTGGTGTGTGAAGCTCAGCGTAAATGTGAAGAAGTGCTTAAGGAAAGAATTACTTTAAAAAGGATCTGAATCAGCTGCCAAATAGCAAGCAGACACCATCGTATAGTTGTGTGATCGTGGGTTTCAATGAAAATTCGCCTAACTCGTAACAAACAAATATGATTATGCTTATGTGGTGAACCGAACACAAACTCGAACCGAAATCATCAATCTGAAGAACGCAACAAACACTAAACAGAACAATTAAACAATGCTTCGTGTGAGTACAGCAACAAGTATGAAACACTTTTTTTTTGCATTTTATAGACTCCAAATCCAAATAATCCTACTGCCAGACGCCAATGGTGTAGTTCCTGCTGAGATGTCCCATGCGACGTTGACGTCCAACTGGAAAACACACACGGAAATTGTATTAGTAACTTGATCCAAATAATTCCTCTTGCTGGCTGTTAGGAAAGGCAACACCAAACGGTTAGCTCTAGATTCTAGGGTAGATATATTTATAAATTGTCTTAATTCTTTCCTTTTGGCATGACGCACAGAACTGTCAGAAGTGTCATCCAAATACTGCCGTTGTTGACTTAAGACTAACCTAAAAAGATGCTAACCAGTGGCTAAAGTCCATAAATATTTACCGGCCCAGTTAGACTTTATTTTCGTCCAATCTCCGATTGAAGCGTCAAACTTGGCGCTTTCGGGGTCACCAAGGGAACTAAGGTGTTAACTTATGATTACAAATAGGTTTGTAACAGATTTAGAAAATAAATTGAAGTTTAAATCTAAAAGAGTTGTATTAAATTTTGAATTTTACAATTTAATATCAGAATTATAATAAACTAAGTAACTAGGTCCTTGATATCCCCTTCTTCCTTTCACTTTAAGATAAAAAAAAAAACTTACATAAGACTTAAATTACTTAAGATTGTGAAATTATTATTCACTTTGAGTCATTTATTTGTCTAAATACTTTACGTACTTCATGTCACACATCATTCTTCGGTGTTAGTTCACATTTGGTTGGTAGATTGGTTCGGGTTTCACAATAGGACTGAATTTTTGGTGGGAGAATAGGTTGGATAGAAATTGTTGATCTAGTTGCCGCGGTTGTTGTATTCGTGGTGGTTCTGGTTCTGGTTGCTGTTGGTGTTTCTGGCGTGGATTGCTTGTTAATTTGGTAATCAAGAGTTGGACAACGAATGCACACACATAGTAGATGGCTTTCTGCTTGATTTTGTTCTTGGGTGGTTGGTGGTGGTAGCTTATAATTGTTGTTGGTTGCTGCTATATAATTTTTTCGATTTTGTCTTTTTATTTACGCTGGTTGAGGCGTTTCACACGTACTGGAAACACAAACACAGAAGGATCGAGATCGAGTGTGTGCGTGGGTGGGTTGGGAAGAGAAGAAACAAATAAATTTTTGGCATTAGTCAAGTGGTGGCACACAGAGTGAAAAATAGAGAGGAATTCAACAATTTTAGTTCTTGGTTAGTTTAAAATTCGTTCAATCAATCAAATATGTAAATAAAGGTTCAGTCAAGGGGAAGATACAACATTCAAGGCATCCCCAAAGTTGTTGGGTTTTGTGTATGCGATAGTCTTTATCATATCTATAAGCTTTTCAGATTTTATTAATGTGGTTAGGGGGCTATTTTCGGGCTACAGAATCGCACACTTTTAAAAACGATCAAACAACAATTATACAGAAGGGTACCAACTGTTCGTCTGCGCCGAATACAGAGCTACATTATTATTTCAGGATCGAGTATATTTCTTTTTAAATATTTTTACGTATTCATGGCTCTGTTGTCGGTGGTGCTGCTGTTTTATTTTCTGCTGTTAGTTGTTGGTTCTTATTGAATCACAAAAGTGTCTTAAAACATTTTATTCTTGTTGTTGGGGATTATAGTTTACTTTGATTCGGATCTGGGGTATTCACTTAGATCATACATCGCAGTTTAATTCCTATACGAAGAGAACTTCATTAGAGCTGATTGGTTGGCTCATTTCAAAGGCGGGTTAGGTGTGTGGACAGTGTTTTTTGGGTTGTTAACACACGACATGCAAATGGGTTGGATGGGGGAGAGTGCAACACAAGTAATGAATCATGCAGGAGATGGTTAAATCAAACAGTGAACAAGGTAAGTACTCAAAATGCAAGTGTTCATGGCTGATCAGTTCAAAACAGAAAGCTGAGATTGGCTTCGATTGACCGAAGACTGGGCAGCCCTTGCAAACTATAGTATTTTTGTATCTGATAAGTGATTATAAGAGTTCAGTTCATTTGCAAGGGCTGAGGAAGTGCCTGTTTTAGTTTACAGTCAATCATTTATTTTAATATCGAGTTATGGAAACATTCAGCCAGATGCAGTTTAAAGACTGTCTCTAATCGAAGCTGCACAGGCTAATAGTTGAAAGCTATATATATATTTATACATAGCATGGCATATGCTGGTTGCTTGGTTATTTTGCAAGTTGCAACAACGAGATTAGCAGAAGAACTTGGTAGAAGAAGTTGAAGGAGAATCCGTGTTCATAGATACCTGTGTCAAGCTTTAGAGAAAAGTATATACGTGTCGCCTAAACGTTTGTTCTGCTGGATTATAAAACAGGCCTCGACTCCGAACAGAGCCCATTCTAGATGGGCCTGCTCGAACTGCGCTTTAACGTTATATAATTTAAAAGTATATGTATATAGTTTGATATATTTCACTTCGTTTCTTTGGTTTCAGTTTGCTGTGCTTAGTTAAGTCTCTCTAGAGTATACAGATATATTATTTCCAAGCTCTGGGGCTGATTATCTTTATCTTAAACTTCTGCTCCTGCTTAGTCCTTCTTCATTATACAAGTATTATATTATACACGTTCTTTCGTTGTTATATGTTTATGTTTTTTATCTTCGGTTCTTGGGGTTTAGATTACAAAACGCTTTAAAAATGGTTTAGTTGCTTTGCTTGCTTTCTGCTTCTGCTTCTGGTCTGCTTACTGAATTCTTGTTGACTTTCTATGCAGATTATTGAAAAATCTGAACTGCAGTCGCAACTCAAGATCTTTTCTTACTGTAACAGAGGGGTGAAAAGAGAGAATAGGACACATGAACAAGGATGATACAGATACAGGACGAATAATATAAAAGAAACCATAACATATAGAAGGAATCGTGAGGCTTGAACTCTGACTTTTGACTGTCTCGAATACTGTTTTCTTGATTCTGTTGGCTGATCTCTGTAGTTTTTGATATATCTTTTCGTGGGCTTTTCGTGTGGAGATAGAAAGATACAAGATACAAAACAAAGAGTGCTGCGATGAGTGTGTCTATGGACGGCGTGTGTGTGGGTGGGTTAATAGCTCGCATCTGATCTGAGTGATGTAGGATCCTGATCATATTATTTACAAGGATCGGTGGTGATGAGGCAAGCGACTGACAACGACGACATGGAAAACATTTATTTATTAACTAAGAGTTTGTGTGCTGGAATCGGTTTTCGGTTTCTGCACAGGGGATACAAAATCAACAGCATTGCCATTCATATTTTACTTTAATTTTTATACAAAAACAATTAGGAAATTATGAATATTTTTCGAAATAAAATATAAATGACAATGTTGCAACTGTCTCTGGGGTTTTTTCTCAGTGTATACTTCGGGGTATGTACAAGTTCTTGGTCTGCAAGTTCCAGGGGTTTCGATTTTCGGGCAACATCAACAACGACAACATCGAGGTTACATAACCAATGAGACGAAAAGGACAAGGCGAAAGTGGATCGAATGACTGTCTGTACATGGCTCGCATTTGTGGTTTCTGGTGGCTGTTGTGGTGGTGGTGGTGTTCTGTGGCTTTCAGTGGCTCCATTGGCGGTGCGGTTGGCCCCTCACTCACGTGTGCGCTTGGTAGACACCGTTGTCGTCGTAGTTCGGGGTTACAGAGCGACTGCCCGGCACCACCATGTTGTCGGGATCGAACTCCGGATCGAAGGCGTCTCCGCCGCCGCCGCGGATCACCATGTTATCCGGATCCACCTCCACATCGTAATCGTCCGCCGGCGGTTGCGGCGAGGGCGACGGCGACGGAGTGGGCGTGGCCGATCGGTGGTAGCTCACCAATTCGCGTTCAATCTCCATGTTCCCGGGCAGAATCAGCTTCGGCAGATTCGGTTTCAGTTTCTGAACACGGAAGACTGCGACCGATCGTTTGTAGTTGTAGTTGTTGGGTTGCGTGTTTAGAGTTCGAGTTGAGTTGAGTTGCAATTTACAACAGACAAGTGGATAATTGGTTAATGTTTCTATATCTTGACAGGTCGCTATTACAGTCTATGGTAATTACAAGAGACGGATAAAGAGAGATTCGGGGGTGGACGAGGTATAATTACAACGGAGGATCCCACCTAGCGAGATCTCTACTCTAGGGGATAGACATTGAGTTAGCATTGGCTGGACATGGAAGAATGATATACGTACTGATTCCTCTTACAATAATGTACTTGTATGTATAACTAATACTTTATCCACCGACTTATTCTATCTTATGGGATCCCTCAACCAGGTACGACAATCGGTGAACGAGAACGACAGGTGAGAACGAACGATAACATGGTAACGTGAACGTGAACGAGAACGATAACGAAACGCAACGAAGGCTGATGAAACGATGTGAGAATGGAGAACGATTTGGTTAAAATACTAAACCAGATTACAGATAAATCTGGTTCTAGACCTGAATCTGGTACTGGAACTGGAACTGGAAAGATGATGGGCTGATGATGGCCGAAAACAGTTTACCTGGTTACCACACATACAAACAGGAGATAATTATAGAGAAAAGTTTGAGAATAGTGGGTCGAGGGGTAGACGCAACTGTGGCAACAACAACTTGGAGCTTGGTTACCAAACTTGGGGCTCAGATCTTCTTCTCAGCTGCGGTTCCCGGTGAGGTGGATGCCTGGAGATTGCGCACGAGGCGCCCTGCCGGTGGCAAACCAAGAGATACAGTATCTGCCGGATCGGTGAAGGTGCGAGCCTTGATGAACTGCTCGAAGGCAGCCAGGCACTTGGCCCGAGTGGGCGAAATGTCCTTGGCTGCCTTGGGAGCAGCATGATCGGGATGCGCATGGAGGCTGGGTGAAGATGGTGGCTGTGACGATGACGAAGCTGTGGTGGTGGTGGTTTTGGCGGTGCAACTGCTGCTGATGCCGCTGGCTAACATACCTTGTTGCAATTCACCTAAACGCGCAAGTGAGGCAACTCGATCAATAAAATACCTAATGGATACTCAATCCTAGCAAGGGGGAGAACGCGGAAACCAACGGTGATCGCCTGCAGATCGGTGGGAGTGGATGTAACCCAGGGTCACAAGGGCAAACCCACGGGGTCAACTTACTTCTGTCGATGTTGCGCTGCAGGTGAGCGGCCACACGGTGACGGGCGTCGTTGAACTCCAGGTGCAAGCCGAGGCGCAGCAGCGACGAGTTCTTCTCCACCAGGTCGGTGATCTCCATCTCGATCTTGTTGCCCAGCACCGCAGATCGCTGGCGGAAGGAAACAAACATAGAATCGTTAGCTCCCTCTTGTCGTGAAGTAAACTGAAGAGCAATCACTAACCTGATTGGAGGCCCTGAACTCCTCAATGGTTCGGCACTTGAGCAGGGCTTGCACCAGCCTGACGATCACGGGCGGACTGATGAAGTTGGTCTCGACGTTTAATACTCTCAGGGTTTTGCTCTTCTCGATAGCCTCCGCCAGCAGGAGGGCTGTCTTGTCGGTGAGGCCGACATTTGTCAGCGAGAGGACTTCCAGATGTTCATTCTGAGGCAGTGCGGCAAACAGTTGCTCGAGCTTCTCGTCCGAGATGTTCTGCGAATGAATCGAAAAAGTTAGTTTTCTTGACAGGAAATATTGTTTAAAATGAGAAACCTTAATGTTGTTCAAGTTGAGGTCAATCAGCTTGGAGTCATCGTCCTTGACCCGCTTAATGGACTCCTCGACGTCTGTGCTGTTTGGCGGATCCATGGGGAAGAGCTTCTGCTGCGTAGACTTGGTGATGCCGTCCCAGCCCATGCCCACCGGCTGGCCCTTGTTGAGCAACGAGGCATGGTACTGGTCCTGGTTCATCATCGAGTGGAAGCCCAGAATGGCGGCCAGATCGATGATCTCCTCCTGCGTGGCGTCGTTGAGAGCGTGTTCATACTCCTCGCCCAGATCGATGGCGATCTGTTCCTCGGCCTCGATGTCCCGGGCATCCCTTGGCGGGGGCACCCACTTCTTGCCACGCACCTTGCCCTGGACGAAGGGCTCGAACTCTGGCTGGTCGGGGGTCTCGATAGCCTGCTTGTTGATGTGCTCGATCAGCTGCTTGCGGTTCAGCGGCCCGGTGGCATCCTTGGTGCACTCATAGCTGCAGCGCTGATCAGGCGGCAGGAAGTTGTCCTGAAAGAGCGTTACATATTAGTTTTATTTATAAAGTTTTGATAATTTGCAAGGATTACTCACATCGGGATCCACTTCTTTGGCCAATATGGTTATCTCCTCGGCCGAGAGCTGGGCCAGCAGACTCTCCACATCCACATCATCGTACTCGCTCAGGTCCTTGCCATACAGCTTGGCCGGAGTGGTGAGCGTGGTTGTCTTTGTGGTGGCTGAAGTCTGTAATTAAATGACACATACTTATAGTAGTCAAAAAATACATAGTGAAAAACAGATCTTAATTGCTTAATTCTTAAGACAACTTCTGGCCAATTTGTATCTATTTTTACAGCGATAGAGATCTTGCATCATGCTGTGCCTTTTCAAGTGAAACTAGCGTGCGATTTCCAGCCAAGACTGCACCGCAATCGCAGGCCAATCTTCCCACGCTTTTGCTCTCCTTTTCCTTTCGGAACAGCCATTGTTTTCACTTTGGCCATGTCCACTTTCCGGCTGAGAGCGAAAGTTCACCGGCGCGCCAGGAGGCCAGGAGATCAGGGCACGAACCTAAAGCTACTTAAGTACACTTTTCTTTTCGCACATTTTTCTGCTTGAGGCGGTGGCTCACGGGCGGCGGCGGGGCCCGGCGCTTCACCTTTGGCACCGGACGCAGCTTGATCTTCTGGAACTCGGCCACTGGGAGGGCGCTCTCCATGCTGGCTTCTAGATGTCACAGTTCGGAACAGTGTCCACACGAATCGATATGTCGAATATGCAACGGAAATATGACAAATCCAATTATGAATGCAGCTCGACAGCTTGCAACTAACAGCTCACGGCTCAACGCTTTCAGCGATTGTGGTTGCGACTTGGGACTGGGTCTGCGTTCCACCACCGACTGACTGGCAAAAGAGACCCACCAAAACACCAGACCACCAGACCACTACCACCGAATTAAGTCAAGACAACCACATCGAAAGCAACAGCAGCAGCAGCAGCAGCGAGAGTCGTGCAACATTTGCTTCGAGCCAGGCCAAAGACAAGCTGCAATCGCTCAGTCAGTCATTCAGTCATTCAGTTAGTCAGTTACTCAGTCAGCCAGGCGAGTAAAGTCGAGTCACTGAGCCAGTTGGCCTGAAGAGTCGGCAATGTAAATTAGGGACACGGAGAGAAAAATCTTAGCAAACAAGCCCTAAAGGTTAGGGGCAGTATTAAATATTTTACAATAGAATCCAAAACAATAGACCTTTTCTAATAGACAAGGATAGGTCTTAGAAAAGGGATAATAAATATTCCTTTTTGTAAATATTTTTATTTAATTTTTTTCAATGTCTGTGGAGGGACAGGCTCTACCAACTGTGGCATGACTCTCAACGACAGTGTCGGCACTTCGTGGTGGTGGGAAATTGTTGTGCAACTCTTCCAGATTTCGAATATAAATAAGTCAACAGATTGTGGCCCATAAACAAGCCGGGCGGAAGTCACCGAAAAGCCACGAAATCGACATTAGACACAGGGTCTCGGGAAGCAACAGAAACAGTCGCTAATTTACATAACGACTCTTGGAGAATTGTAACATCGGAAAAGTAAATTCTAGCTAAGCGTGACCGAATGAAGAGCGTTTAGTTTAGAGTTTAGTGCGGGCAGGCAAATCAAAAGAAGGCTATTGAAAACTGGTTTGGCCCGGAGGGCAGAGGCAGAGGCAGTGGTAGTGGCAGTGGCTGAGTGCCAGGAACCGCGACGGACAGTGGCCATAAAACCGGGGCTTAAACTCCTCTTTGGCCGCTTACGCTTACGTTTACTTAGAGCTTTTAAGGGAAACCGGTTTGGGGCACAATAGGTACAGCTACCATTTGGCCAGAAACCAGCAAACAGCTACTCCAAGTCAAAGTACTAGCGTACTAGCGAAGCAAAACAAACCCACAAATGGCCAACTTTGGCGAACACTCGGCGCAGATGACGCTCCCAGATACTCGTACTGCTACTCGTACGTGTATCTGATAGATACAGCTAAATGCCAGCGACTGACCCACTTCCGAGTGGAGCTCAAGAGCCGGCGATTATGTCAGCTCCTAATGCTTAAAATCAGCGATTCTTCTCGATTCGTTTCGTTTCGAGTCGAGTCGATTGTTGACATTTCAATTGGGGACAAAGAACAAACACCCTCAATGAAACTCCACGGCCACTCCGCTCCAATCCAATCGCGTCGGAAGGCCTCTGGAGATGGAGTCGGGGATGGCGATGGCGATGGAGCGACTGTAAACTGTGGAATCATAAAAAGTAATTGCAAAAATAATTGAGTTCACGGCACTCCGGAGACACTCGTCCGCTACTGGAGAGGAGGGCAAATAAATTCGAGCGAAAACAAGAAGTTTAGTGGCTTCTAGGACTAGTCGAAGTTTAAGATACACTTAAGATGGAATGATGAGATACGCAAATCTAGTCCCCAAATCCCACAACTTCCAATCAAACTTGCCCCAAAGAGACCTGTTCTCCGCGCTCCCCATTCAAATCCACCGCGTAAACAAGCCGCTAACTGGCCAAGAGGCAACCAGCCGAAATGTATCTGTCAGATGCGAGTCGTCAACACATTAGAAACTGTTAACTGGCGCACATCTGTCAGGCAGCGAGTCCCGAGCCAATTAGAAGTTGTGAGGCGCATAAACTGTAGCCTCAAAGTGCGGCGGATGAGCGGAGTAATGGAGTGGCAGGCTCATTAATTGCAACGGGCCTTGGAACGGTAGCTCCAGATACAAATAAACCCAACCAAGAGCCGCTCCGCCCACGGCCTCCAGCCACAGCTTGGCTGTCATTGGATTTCGTGCAATTGCAAGGCAAGTACTTGTCAAGAGTTACGGTTGAGTTGAAATGGGAAGCAGTTGCTTTGGCTCTGAAGAATTTATTTAGAATGGGTTTGAAGGGATTCTGAAGCGCTTTTGTTGAGCTTGAAAGGCATCATAAAATAGTTCAACTTGAGCTGAGGATGGCAGCAATCCAGCTTGGTAATCCCAACAAGCAGACAGAGTCTGGCTTAAGGAGAACCCAGCCCCTCCCACGGACCATGTGTGACCTACATCGAAAGAAACCCCGAAATGCGAAACATGTTTTTTGGTGATTTGCAAAAATTATACGTATTTTGTATCTGCCAGCTGACATCTGCGATGGGCGGCGGTGGTCAAGGTGCTTAGGCGATTTAATTAAGCGGCACAAGGCACACGGCACCAGGCACTCGCCACTCGGCACGTTTACGGCGAAAAATTTCACATTGCCCGCGGAGCGGAGCGGAGAACTCAACAGAAGCGGCAAAAAGGAAAAAACACACGCTCAAAGTGCATGAAAAGTTGGCCGGACACGTCCCAAAAACAGGTAAGAGAAATGGGAAGAGCGATGGGACCTGGCTGGCCAATGGCTAATGGCTAATGACCGGCTGTTGGCCCGACGTGGAAATGCGTCGGAAAAGGGAACTAGGGGAAATTGCAATCGTAGCAGGAAATTTCGAGCAAGAAATGTTAATTACATCGCGACCGGGCCCGCTTTTATGGCCATTCAACAATGAGTCGCGTGGAAAACCAGAAACCAGTAACCACCAACCAGTAATCAGAAATCAGAAATCGGAAACCGAAGGTGAAAAGATGCGTCCACTCGCCAAGTGAAACTGTCTTCCATTTGTTTCTATTTTTTTGCTGGCATCTCTTAGGAAATACTTTCCTCGAACGCACATGCATCTTCCACTGCCATTGATAGACCGTCGGTCTTGTAAGCCATATAACTCTTTTTCCCTGCGGCAAGATGGTTTATTGCATTTATCCCGGCGTAGCTCCCCAAAGTGCCAGCATAAATCTGAAATATGCCAGGATAAAAGGAGTTTTCCTTCTAAGCCAACTCTCTCGGGGGCCAGCGGTGCCAGGGTGCCATGGTGCCAGTCAATTGCATATTCAGTGAACACGAATATGCTTTTTATATGGCCATATTTTATGCAATTTGCATGCCACAGCAGGCAGGAGGCAGCTTGGGTCCTGGGAGGTCACCCTCTGGAAAGCTGAGACCGCAGTTGGTCAGTGCGAAAGGGAATCAGAGCTGGCCCGGGGTCGGTTCTGAGCTGGTTCTGCCCTCAGTCAGGCGTGGCAACTGCTGAAAACTGAGACGTCGATAGTTCCGTCTCAGTGCACTTGCATTTGAAACAAGTGGCTGTGGGGGAATACTGCGGTTTAGACTAGGAGATACTCATTAATTCTAATATTTATTCGATTTAAAAGAGAAAATAATGTCGAACCTTTTGACTTTAAATGTTATTACCTAATCATACTACTTTTTACATCTAACTTACAATTGTTTACTTGGTTGGAAGTTCTTATCCCAAATAGTTTCTAATAGTACCTAAACCTACTGAGAACCTGCTCTAAACCACCCTTCATTCTACAACTTACACGGTATGCCACTGAAGCCAAATCACTGCCGCCTCGTTGCAACCAGAAATCTCCGATATCAAAGCTTTGGTGCAACCCAGAACGAGGAGTGGATGGAGTGGGGCTGGTGGCATCCCAGAAACTGACAGTTGGCATGGCCGTGGAAGAGCCCGTTGCAGTGGCAGGCAACTTTCCCGATCTGAATTGAATCCGCACATAATGCACAGATGTCGCTATAAAGCTAACTGGGAGGAGGAGCTGGGCTGCAGAGGAAAAGTGAAATTTGAACGGCAGACGCATTTAGACAAAATGAGAAACGTGCGTCGCATTCCCAGTTGGAGACTGGAGCCCCAGTCATCAATAAGATGCCCAAATAAGCCAGTCAGTAGAATCATAATAAATTATGGCCCGTCCGTATACCCCATCCCCCCAGCACTCCGTACAGAAATTCATGTAGTTTACATTTGACTTTGAATTTCAAAAGTGACTCTGCTCTGGGTCACGTTTTCACAAATGTTTTTTGCCCAGGAATGTGGCCAACAATGGTGTTTAGGGAGGGTCTTGGTTGGGGCTGTTGGTTGTTTTGTTTCCAGGGGTTCCAGTAGGTCTTGGCGATGACAAACTGTCAACCAGTGAAAGTTGGCCGGCAGACAAAATTTGGATGCAAATTAATTAAAAATTCATGTAAATTTTCCTCACTCTTTGTCTAGTTTTCCCTCAAAAGGGGTCTTTGACTTGCCTTGTTTATACGATGGGAGTGGGGAGACTGCTGGCCATAATTACCATTTGTTTACTCGGCTCCCAGGGAGTAGTTTCCACTTTAAACAATCAGTTGCAAGTGCAGCGGGTTCAACGAACTTTTTTCAAATGCCGAGAACTGTATTATTTAGACTATAGCTGGGAGAAGTTCGATGTCAACTTCGATAACGTTTCGGAATAATCGGTTTAGCTTACAGATCTATTCATCATCTATCTGTGCCTTCCAATATGCTTCTAAGCCTCTTAATCTATAAATATAATAACTTTATAGACTTATCTTAATAAATTATACAAATTATTACTCTTTTTCTTTTAGATCTTTTATTTTCTCGCATCTCTATTTAGACCATACAGAACCAGTGCTGGAAAGGGCTGTTTAGTGCTTTCAGTGTTATTTTTAGTCTAGTATTCTTTGCAAAATAGGTTAGGAACAAGCTTGGAACAGCTCCCCCTCACACTTCATTCCACAACTAACAACGACTCGATCGGACTGGCTGAAAACTCGATGCGAAATCAGAAAGTACAAAATACATAGGTAAAAATTCAAAGTAGACGATGTCCAGGACCATGGGCAGGGCAGTGAACGTGTACTCAACGAACGTAACCTCCGACAATCCGTCGCGCCACGATATGCTCTCCTGGGTGAACCGGCACCTGGAGGCGCAGTTCACCAAGGTCGAGGAGCTCTGCACCGGAGCGGCCTACTGCCAGTTCATGGACATGATGTTCCCCAGCTCGGTGCCGATGAAGCGCATCAAGTTCCGCACCAACACCGAGTACGACTTCTTGCAGAACTTCAAGATACTGCAGATCAGCTTCAAGAAGGTATCAGTGGACAAGGTGATCCCGATAGACAAGCTGGTCAAGGGCCGGTTCCAGGACAACTTTGAGTTCCTGCAGTGGTTCCGGAGATTCGTTGACGCCAACTACGACGGCCACGTTTACGACGCCCTCAGCGCCCGGAACGGGGCTGCCATGGGCTACGGTTCGAGCTTCGTGGGCTCCAAGACCCCAAGGGTCCTGTCGCCATGTCCCACGAGTCGGGTCGTTGACACATTCGACATAACACACGCTGCCAAGCGCCCTCGGCCGGAGATCGACCAGGAGAACAGGGACCCAGTGCCGCGCCGCGCCGCCAAGGAGCCGGCCGTGAACCCCATGGCGGAGTTCACCAGGCTGAGCACCCTGTGGCAGGGTCTGGAGAAGGACAGGGACTTCTATTTCTCGAAACTCCGTGACATCGAAATCCTGTGCCAAGAAGACTGCAGCCAGCACACCGCAAAGACTATCTCAGAGAAGATCCTCGATATTGTTGCCGCCGCCGATGCGGCAGCCGGCTTGGGCTGTGGCGCCACTTCCAGCCCGGATTCCGCCCGCTAGTAGGTGCGCCGGCATGCAACGGATGTGCCACCAAGTCAGCGTCTAATAAAGAGTGGCACACTGAAAGCGCTGATGAAGTTTATTGCATTATGTAAGACATATATATTCCCACACACACGATAAGCCCGAAAGACCAACCAACCAGCAGCCATTCATGGAGTCATGAATCAGTCATGAGAGTCATGAGAGGAGTCATGGAGATTATGAATCTCCATTCAAACCGCGTAACGTGTCTAAAGGGGTTTTCATTTATTTTTGTAATTTTGCATGTGAATAAAAGAAACTGCCATGTCGAGCACCACTTTGTGCTCCAGAAGCCACTGCATTTGTACTTTACCCTCTGCCATTTGACCTTTGGATCGGTTGCACCTCCGAATCAGACTCACCTGCAATTAAAAGAAGCGAACAAATTCATTATTAAGTGAAAGGGCTCGTAAACAAAAGAAGGCTATGCCTGATTTATGTAAACTGGCCGGGCGATAAAGCGGCAGCTGGAAACTTTCCCAGAGGAGAGGCCCAGGCCCAGGCCCCAATGAAGGACGAGAGGCTGGTAATTACATGAAAGCCACGCAGAGAAAATTATGTGAAAAGATTAAATTTGTGAGATAAATCGGAGTTGGGAGTTGGGGAGCAGGCCTTGTCAGTCACTTTCCAGCCAGATCGGCGCGAGATACGGTGGCACATAAAAAATACAAAAGTGCGTAAAAAAAAGTGCTGCGGTAATAAATGAAAATTATGCAAAGTTCCAGCCGAATGATGGAGTAATGCCCAGCCAAGCCAGAAACGGTTAACGGAGCGTGTTATAAGGCCGGAGACACAATCCCGAGTGAGTCCCTGCCTGCCGCCCCCGATGAGTAAGTGGAAATTTATGAAAATGCTTCAACACCGAGGGAAATAAATGTGGGACGGTGCACTTCCACAGAAGTTTTAAGCCAGTGGCAGGGGCGATGGTGGGGCGGGGCCATGTTAACAACCAAAATCTAAGTGCCAACAACTTTTCCCCAAAACAACTTTGTCTGACAGTTTGGAAAAAGGCGCTTCTTGAAAGGCTTTAATCGTGTCACGGCATTAGGCGGCGATAATATCAACTTTTGCCGCCCAGCTCTTGGCCATGACTCTCCGAAACAGGTAAGAACGAGGTGCTAATTGAAGAGAGTCTGCTTGGAGGTGGTCGTGACCAGAGTGTCTCATCTTCCGGCAGTCTATTTATGGAGATACAGTAACTTCCTCCTCGCCAAACTCATTGCAATATATGAAATATTATGGATACTCCGATATGAGAGTCAACAAAAAATCGCAATAATATGTAGATAAAAAAGGTAAACAAAGAGGGAGTCTATCAGAGGTATACTATTGGATCAGGTACGTGATAAGGATTGTTTCCCAGTAGTAATAAAAAATGTTTATTAAATATGTACTTCCCTCTGGAACTCTTTACTTATTGATTTTTTTATAAATTGACTTGCTAACATTTTTAGAACCAGGTGGTAAAGTGCTTTTATAGAAATTCTAAGTAGTTTTAAAGATACAGAAGTTAGAAGTTGAAGTTGAAGCTGTTCGTTAAAATTCTAAAAATTAAAAGTCTCTCTCAAACCCGTGTTTTTAAAACTTTCCTCCATCGTATCTCAAAAACGGCTAGATCAAATTACTGAATAAAAGTTGTAAAATACACTCGAAAAACTAGAATAATTTTAATTTCTAGACTTGAATTTCTAGTTTGTTCCTTTCAGTTAGGTATCTATATTAAAATAAACTTTAGCTTATAGGTATACAATTTTATTTTGCTTCGAATGATCCATTTATTTAAGGTGTGGGTGTTTACAACAAACTAACTCAGGTCTTGCACAAAAGTTTAGGTTCAAAATTTATATTTAAATAGTTTAAGTTTATGTCAATAGATAATTAAAATGTTAATTCTCTCTATACACGGGATGACCCCCTTAACCCTTTCACCTTCATGAAACGCACTGTAGCTGAAATCTGTTTTTTTTAGGCTTTTGCGGCCTCTGATGGCTTTGTCTTTCGTCAATTTTGATGTGTTTGGCGTCAATTAAATGACGGAAATGAGCAATTTCATGTTGGCCGACATCTCTTTAGTTTTTTTTTTGCTTTTGGCTTTTTATTCTGTGCCCCTATTCCGGGGCTGGGAAACGGCTTTTCATGTCTGCTTTGATGATGGCAGTCCATCTGTCCGGCTGTCCCCAGAAACCAAAGGCAAAGGCGATTAATTACTCAGCTCAGCGATGTTAAATGCGCTTTTGACGCCCCCGCGGCAGTTCTTCCGGTTAAGTGAAGAGTGGTCTGTAGGTAGAGGGGGTGGTACTGGGCTTAATTGAGGACGAATGAGAACTGGGATTATCCCACGGGCTTAGGTGAGGGCGAAAAATTAATTAAAAGAATCTCAAATTCTTAAGAGAAAGGGATCAAAGGGAAGATCTTGTTTTTAACTTAATATTTAATCTTTTTTTTTTTTACAAATTAGTACATTTTTAAATTTAATTACTTTCAAAAATTAAAAATTTTTATAAAAAACCGGTTTAGAAATCTCAGAAATATGAGAAATGCAATCTGAAGGGACTGTGTATCTGTGTATCTCTCAGAACGTCACTTCAGGGGTAAGGTGAGTAACTGTATTCGCCAGATAAGGTCGCGAAACATAACGGTACCAAACAGCTGTTCCGGCAAGATAAGCAGACTCGCCCGGAGACATTATGTAAAAATGCAAAATACGCCAAAATTAATGCACAAAACAAAAGAAATGAAAGCGGAGTGTCCGGTGACATAATAGAGGCTATTAATTAATGGAAATTAATGGCGACATAGACCAGGGGGGTGGGGAGTCAATAATTGGCAGAAAGGTGAGAGGAGGGGGTGTTGAGTTCGTAAAAATATCAAAAATATTCGATGACGCGGCCGGCTGAGAGAGAGAGGGAGAGAACAGCAACAGAGCGCAAACTCCAGAATTGAGAGACAAACAAAACTGACGTAATCGGAGCTGAGAGGGGGTGGAGGAGATAACAAGAGAGCGAAAATACAACTCGGAGCAAACAATTTAAACAATAAAATGAAATGAAATGAAATCATTCAAGGAGAACCTCCGGAACATCAATGAAAAAACAATTTAAACACTTGAGCAGTGCCACTAACCTCCATTGTTGTTGTTGTTTGTTGCTATGTGTATTTGATTCGCCGTTAGGGTCACCCCTTCGTGTTTGTTGTTATTCACTGTTTTTGCTTTTTTTTGACACGCACAAGAATTTTGTTTTTTGTTTCCTTCACTTGAACCCACTCTTTTGTTTTTTTGGGCGTGACACTCGGTAAGCCGACCCTGCTGATTTTTTCACTCGTTTTCTGACATAAACACGCCTCAAAATGTTCGTTTTCAATCACGAGCCAGCGTAATTGTTTAATAGTTTCTAACTACTAGTAGTTAACGGGGAAAGGTTGAAAAAAGTAGTGGTTGAAGGTAGTATGTTCCATGACATCTCTGCTGACTGGATCAGCGGGAAAAAGCAGATGCTGGTATTTTTTTCCCATCAGAAAACGGTCCTACTAATGTTTATCCTGAAGTACATTTTAAAAACTCTCTTTGGGTGGTAATTTTCGTCCTTATCACAAACTCTCACTCCAAACAAAAAAAATTGTTTTGTTTTTATATTTTATTACGGTTTCTTTTACGATTTTTGTTTGTTTGTTTCATTCTCCGAAGTTTTTCCACTTTTGGCTTTTGAAATTCTGCTCCTAAGGCCACACTAGTTTCTCTTTTCCACTCAAGCGAACCGGGTGGGAGATTACGAACCGGTTAAAGTGAAGCCGAGCTCAAACAAACCAAGAAAAAACACTCAATGTGGTGGTTTATGAAATTTTTTCATCAAAATAATAATAGTTAGTTCTTACTTCAGGGCAATATAAAAAAAAACAAATGTAATAAATAAATTTCAACTAATAAATCAAATTTATTTTTTTTTGGTATTTTTTTTTAGCTCATTTTCAATTGAGTGACTTTGGTAGTTTTGAGTGTTTTACTGATCTGGAGTTTACATTTTGAGAATCACTAGGCGGCACAGTTTGTGGGACATTGGAAATTCAAAAATGATTTTCCTGCCAATCCCAATTAATGGAAATTATGAACATAAATTTGAGTTACTTCCCCGCACATCGTTAACTCATTCTCATTTGGAGGGAAAATGACAAATTTTCCATACGGGTAATTTTTATGGCCGTCACATAAAATGAATATCATCCGAGATGCACGCCATAAATCAAGTGGCAGGACCCAAGAATCCAGATGTGGCCATTTCCCGCTCTGCATATCATTTTCATTTCGTTTTATCAACTTTTCTTGTGTAATTTTTGAGCGAATTGCGTGAAATTAATTAGGGTGGTGAGGCGGAGGAATGAGGAATGAAACTGCGAGGGAAAAACTTGCGCGGCATTTCCATAAACAACCATAACAGGAGACACTGCATACTTTAGGGGGCACGGATGCACTGACAAAAATGTAAAGTGAGGTTAAGGAGTGAGTTTAAGGACATTTTAGATAAAAAAAAGGGATTATCTGTTTGAGAAAACCTTCATTTTTTCAGTGTAGGGAGGGTCAGGGGGCGTGGTGGCGAGGGCAAACGTGATTCGCAGACAAATAGAAGACGTCATAAAAATGGCATTGTAAGTAGTGGAGCTTTCTTTTTTGGCTTTTGTTGGCCAGGCGTTGTGACAGGCGGTCTCTGCTCCTGTTGTAATTCCAGCGCCTGCTGTTGTTGTTATCCTTGCTCGTTATTGCTGTTGTTGTTGCCGGCAAATCGACAAAAGGCACGCCAAGGAGGCAGAAACTCATTTCACTTGTGTCGAAAAGATAAATGCGAAGCGCTTAAAAAAGCAATTACCGCATAAATTGCGCTACAACGCGGTATGGTACCCCGACTACCCACTACCTCTGTCTGTAGTCCCCCTCCCCCTCATCCATGTACTCCCGAAATACCACCCCCCCACCCCTCTTGTGTTTGCCGTGCACAGGATGCGGCGCATAAAACTTGCTACAAAAGACAGTCCTTCCTTCGCGGCTTTCTCGCAAAACAAATGTTGCCAACACGCGAAAACATGCAAAATGCATTGAAGGAGCTGCGAGGGGGAGTGGGGTGGTGGCAGGGGGTGTGGCAGGCAGGAGTCCGGCTTAATTGAAAAATCAATAGTGTGCCTCCCACCCACACCCCCACCCCCCACTAAACTCGCGTAAATCAAGTTAAAAATCGCAGCAATCAAAGCACCTGAAGCGCAATAAAAACTCATTAAAATGAGCCCCTCAAAATAGGAAACAGGTGAAGCGAAGAGTGCACTGCAAGAAAATTATAAGGTGGTTTAAAAAAAATATAGGCATCTAAAAAAAATAAGTATTTTTATATAAAAAGATATGACGATTCTAAAAAAGATATTCCAGAAAGAAAATATTCCAGAAAAGATATTTTCTATATTATGATATAGAAATATTTATAGAAAAAGTTATAGAAGATATTTTTTTATAGAAATATAGATATAATATAGATAGATATGATTTTCTAAAAAGAAAATATATTTTTTTAAGAAAAATAAAGATATTTATGGTCCTCGCTCCAAACAAACTCTTTATATTTATAAAAAAAGGATACTACTAATTCTAATACTACTACTACTACTACTATTACAATAATAATATTTTAAAACCAGATACTATCTTAGATAATAATATTAATTGTACTACTTCTACTACTCCTACTACTTCTACTAAATCAACTACTTTAACTACTTCTACTATTTCTACTACTTCTACTACTATAAAAAACATATAATATTTTAGAGCTATAATAACAATAAATAACCTTTAAAATTTGAAAAAATATATATCACAAAACTCACAAATATATAGTCTTTTTCCACAGTGCACTGAGAGGATCCTGTGACGATTGGAGGCCAGGTGCGTTGTCCGGAGTCTCCGGACCACGGTTACGGCGGCCTTACTCCCAAATTGGATTTGAACAAATTACAACACATCGATTTCTCATTAGGGTCGGCGGGAAAGGGAAATCAGTGGGACTCCTCAGTCGTACACCGACCCGGGGAGCTGCTGCGACATTTGATGGCGACAGAAATCACTTAAAGGGAAAATTTAATTGACTCGACTGCGGAAGTCAGCTGCCAATTTGTTGGCCATGCCAGTGGCACAGGAAATTTCGTCGACTTCCTGATTTAAATAATAACAAACTGTGCCGATGTCTGTGCCGATGGCTCTGCCGCCCACTCATCCACCCCCGCATCCTGTAAGTCTAAAGTCTTGCTTGTCACGCCAACTGACGGCCGGAGCTTCCTTTGAGGGGGTGGTGGAGGCCAGAAACATGATTGGCGTCATCAGCGATGGATCCTGAAAAGGGGAGGCAGCCATACAAGGGAGGGGCGATGAGTTTGGTCAGCGTTTGCCTGCCGGCTTAGTTGAGTGTCAATATTTGTGCGCCTCCTGTGCATGGGCGGTTTTTCAGGGGGCGTGGCTCTACAGGCTACGGCAAATTAAAATGTTTGCCTTATGATGCGGCTGGAAATATAAACATGACAGGGCGGAAGGAGGCGTAAACAAGAAAAATGGGAAATATTTGAGTTGGAAGAGTGGGGTTTTTGGGGAGGAGGTGGCTCTGAAAATTGGGGTAGTCCTTCGACGCAGTCAGCTAGATCGATAAGCGATTAGGGAAAGGATTTAACTAGAAAAGGATTCAAAATTCCAAAAGGACATAAACCATTTTCCTCGCTTTAAAAATCATAGCAAGCTTCTGTTCTCTTCAAAACTATCTCCTTACGATCGCCCCACAAGCGGCGGCAGGACATGCAGTCCTTTCGCTTAGCGGCCATCCATCCACTTGCTTCTGCCTGTTGACTGAGAACTCTTTGCATTTGTTGAACAACAATTTCCGGCACGAAAAGAACGCCACGAACGCATGCCAACGAATCGGCAACCGATGCCACCGAGGCTCAACTGGTGAGACTCGCACGATTCAGGACGATTCAGGACGAAGGACGAGGCCCGAACGACCAGCTATAAGAAGCCGCCTGCAAAGCCAAATAGTCGGAGTCGCGTTAGCAACGTCAAGCCGAAAACATCGCGGCATTTTCTGAAAAGCAAACCAAGTCGAACAGTCAGCCTACGAAATATTACGTATACGCCGCGTGGAACTGTCGCCAAAAGAAAAACATAACAGTGAAGTGAAGCTGTCTGAAAAAAAAAAAACAGAAAAATAAGGAAAAAAGAGTTCTCCGCCTCGGCTCGTTAGTGGAAAATTTTGTGCCTTTTGGCCAGTTTACGAGCGGCTCAGCATAAATTGGTAACGTGTATCTCTCTTACTTTTCGAGGATGGGGCTGGGGGGCGCAGGACGCGGATCAAATGGCTCATAAAAGTGCGTGTGAGCGGAGTATTTGTCCATGAATGGAATCTCCAGCCGAAAACTCATGAATGAAGCTGACAAACTGAGGCAGGCCGGGCAGACTCCTGGCGGAAAGTGATTTACGCCGCGAGCGTTGTTGCTTTAATTATATGACTTCGAGGGCTGCATGGGGTCTGGAGTCCTGAGTCCGAAACTTTAGCGCTTTGATGTGCCGAAGGATGATTATGGAAGCCAGGCACGCAGAAATGCAAATGGAAGGCCGCAGAAAAATTGGACATGTGTGTGTGCGCATGGAAGGATAATAGCACCTTTTTCGGATGCGAACACTAAGAGGCCCAACACCGCAGGACATTTAACACTTCATTGACTTTTGTGGCCTCTTTGACTCACTGACTGCCCGACTGTCAACATTCCAGCGAAAGTTTCATTTGCATTTCGTGTGCCCCGCCAGTGAAAATTAATGGCCGCAATGCCTGGCAAGTTTTCCTTTCGGCCGTTCGCTCTCCACACGTTGCGTTAACTTGCCAATTTGTTTAGCTTCGAACTCTTTAATAAGTTTGCCAGGCGCCGCAAACTTTTGCCAGCAGCACATTCCTGCCCCCACTCCTTTGACAGCCTTTGACCCTTTTTCACCAGCACACACATGTGTGTGTGTGTGTGTGTGTGTGCACTTATATAAAGAAGAAAATACCCACGTGTGTGGCCAGGAGTGCGCGAGGGTGGGTGTTGCCATGGCTGTCTGATCCTAGGCTTTGACGTCTAATTTATGAAGCCCTCTTAAATCCGAAGGAGGCCCAGAGTTCCGCTTCAAGCAACAGGCTGCAATTCCTCCCCGGTGACTCATTTGTTAGAGGGTATCTTTAAGTCGTTTCTTTTTATTTACTTTCATGTTCTTTTATGTAATTTACTTATTTTATTGTTATTTTTATGGAACGTGCTTTAAGAAATAAACTTTTAAAGTAAGTGATTGGGAAATTAAATATTTCACTTTTGTTCTTACATTTTATAACTATATTTTTTTTTTCTTGTATTTCTATTTAATAATTCCTTAAATAAATTTTTTTTGCATGCAATCTTAGTCTAGTTCTAGGCTAAAAATAAACTGCCTGGGGAAAGAAACAAATCCCAGTTGAACTTGGCCTGGACTTGGTCATTGGCCACCAACTCTCCTCGCTGGCCGCGTGGTAATTTCTTTTTTGTTGGCCCCAAGTTGAAAAAGAGGCAGCATGGGGGGGTGGCAGGACCTTGCGTCACATTCCTCAGCTTGTTAGATTTGTTGCCCCCCGAAACTTTTTTAATGAGTTTCATAATCTTTGATGCGCTTCGCTTTGTTTCAAGTCCCTGCCGCTGCCCGCTTTTCGGCCTAATGATGTGCGAGCCCTGGAATGTGGCAGGCGGCCTTTGAAAATTGTTTTTCTTCGTTGGGGGGGTCCTAGGACCTAGGACCTGGGCCATAGAGAGCCAGAGTCGAGGACTAAAACTTATTCAGCGAGTGCTAGGGCCGCGATAAGCGTTTAATTGAAAGCGACCCCAAACATTTCTGGGGGAGGGCTGGCGGAAAGGACCCTCCATAAAGGATTCATTGCTGATGTCCGTTTCAGGTCGGTGATTGCAGCTGGCAGTTGGCAGATGCATTTTTTACGAACATGCCGCAGTAACCTCTGACCTGTTAGGAGAACCCACACTCTTTGAACTTTTCAAATGGGTTAAGCACTGAGAGAAATCTAGCCTTGATGGCCTTGAAGTTCTATAGAATTTGTATATAAAATTATTAATTTTTTTAAATTATTCAAAGACTTGATACCATCATGCTAGATGCTCGATGATAGATACTTGTTGAACACAATAATTTATTTTTACAAAAATATTTTCTTTTAGGTAGGAACAGTTACTGATTTTTTAAAAGTAATTGATGGTTTCATTAGTTTCCAGGCCGAATTTAATTTCACTTTTTTATTCGTTTGTCTCGGCTGCAATTTAATTTAAATTGTTCCCCCACTAATTGAGAACGTTTCGAGTGGATTCAAGTGGAAGTTGTGACTGATGGTGGTGCAGGAGTCTAGGGGCCGGGGCTGGGGGAGTTTTGCGGTATGTGGCACGTTAAAAAGGGTCGGGTCGAGTGGCGTGCATTCGGTGCACATGTTGCTCATGTGGAAACTGCCTGCCTACTCTCTTAAATCTCGCAATCTAATTCCCTTTGTGGCCGTGCCGTTCTTGTACATTTTAAATTTCATTTGTTTAATTTCCTCTCGACGCGTTGCACGAGCAGCTACATCCTTTCGGGGTCCTTTCTTCTTGGCCAACATATTGGGCAACATGCCGAGCAAATATGCAACAATGCGGCAACAAGCAGGAGGGCCGGGTAGACTGGCGAAAAGAACAGGGTAAAGAACATCAACGGCATCTGGCAACATGAAATGCAATTGTGCAACTCGTCTCCCCACATGTCTCTCCCGCGAGTGTGGGCGGGTGAGCGTTTTTTGAATGGGCCTCGGGAATCCTTGGCCGACGTGGCGTATGCGTAATTTGTGTTCTTCTCCTTGCATCGCCAAAGTCGCGGGCGGTGGAGAAATGTGAGAACTTTCCGTATTCCCCCGAAGGCATCCGGCATCCGGCATGTGGCATCTGGCGTTTGGGGAGTGGAGAAAAAAAGAGGTACTTTCCCCACACATGCTGGGAGAACGACAGGCATCCGGGATTCCTTTCTTGCTGGCCACACATAATCCTTTGGACCGGGCTTCGTCCTTATCTCGTACAGCTCCCTGCTTCTGTTTCAGCTTGTACTTTGCACGTTTTTTCCTCTTATAACCTTGTTGCCATAAATCTGATAAATCGCTGTTAATACTCCACATTAAGTATGTATTTCGTATTTGTCTGCGGATTAAAGTCCCTCTCCTTACTTGCTATGGTTACTAATAAGGACTTGCATTAATTAACAGGACCTCATTTCTACGAAGGTCTTGCAATTTTTCAACAATTAGTTATAAGCCTCGGAGTAGTTCCGTATGTTTATATCTTGTACCGCACTGGGATTATTTTTATTTTTCTTTCTTTGGGGGGTGTGCGTGTCGGGGGGATATGAATAATCTGCGCGTTATTTCCATCTGCTTTTCACTCACATTTCCCTTTTCCATTGCAGCTGGTCTCCATTACTCCATACCTCTCCGCATTTCCCATTTTCACGGCCGTAATGAGGCAATGAGACGACTGGCAGTCGGCAGCCGGAACACCAGCAGCATCGAAGCCATGACATCTGGAGCTAGCCGGAGTCTGGTGCTTTGGCCTCTGGCCGAGTGAAAAGGATAGCTGCCAGGGAGGAAGCGATGCTGCGCGATATCTTTCTGTATTTAGTTCTAATCGTTTTATTTTGCTTCATTTTCATGGCGCAGTTAATCGTCAACGTTTACGCGTTCCAGCGCCAGCCGTCGCCCCAGAAGGCGGAGCGCAATGAAATTATATTTGTCTAGAAGACACAACCTCTGAGCCACTTGAGAAAAAATAACAAAATACAAGCTGAACCACCCACTCACCTTAAGGGCAAAACAAAGAAAAAATCTTGAAGAATTAATGCAGAGAAAAATATTTAACATTAATTGACTTTAATTCGAATTAAATGCCACAGGACTAGTTGTGTTCCAATATAAAATAGGTTATTTTTAAACATAATTATTACATATTCTGGAAAATGTCATTATTTATATTGGAATATAACTAGGATAGCAAAAGAGTAGAAACCACTTTACGACAAGTTTCTTGAATCAAGAATTTCCTCTAACGTTGAAACGTTTTTTTCACGGTGTGGGAAAATGGAGTGGCAACAAAGGCGACAGTGGCTAGAAGTCAGACCACGGCGGTTTCTATTTAATAAGAAAGGGAACTCAACTGGGTTCACCAGCTCACGGTTGAGCGAGAAAAGTGGGAAAAAGTCTGGAGAATAAAGAGGGAAATGGCGGAGATGGCGGGGAAGGGGAGATCAAAAAGGGGGCTTGGGGGGATCACCGCAGCAGGAAGATAAACCCTCGAAGAACTGTTAAACTAGGTTGCTCGCTAATTAGTAACGGTAGTCTTGGGAGTGCACAATACACACCACACACCACTGAACACACCCACACACACACACACTCACAGAGAGACAAATACAGAGGCTCTCACACACACAGAGATCCGCACAAAAGAAAGTTTTCCAGCTGCCAGGGGAAAAGCGCTGGGAAAGTCGAACCACTGAAAAATCCGCGACAGCCGGAGCTAAAGAATCCAGGAAAGGCAGTACGGAAAATGGTTGAATTAATTTTATCATAATTTCTGGGATTTTTTGTTCATTTTTTTGATTGAACATGCTGTTCAGACTTTCTTGTTTGTCTTTCATTATGTTGTTTCTGTATTAACTTTTTTAAAAAAGAGTAAAAATCGAAATTACATTCTGTTGTATATATAAAGTATCATATATACATACATATATCAGAAATATTTTTTAAGAGTAATCGATGTAATTTCCCTTTGGCTGCCAGGCTTTGAAAGTTTCCTTGCCTACTTTTTTGGGCGAGTTCGAAACTGGTTACCAATTGATTTTTAATTCATATGGTTTGGTAAACGAGTTTCTATTAGTTCTTTATTGATAAAAAGTAATTGGATTAGTCCTGCAGAATTTTAGCACAATTTTGTTTTATTTGCCAGCATGTCACTAGCAGTCGTTGAACGAAGTTATCAATTAATTTTGTTTAAAAAGATTTATTTGAAAGAGTTTGGGAAGAAAACCTTCCCTAAAACCGAATGGTCTTGCCTAAAGGCTTACATTTTGGTCTTAAATCTAAGCTTGGCCCGAAAACAATTGCCACGTGTTCAGTGGGCGTGGCAGATTGCCATAGCTGTGGACACTTTTTTTCTTTATTGATTTCTAGCCGCACTCGAGGCCGCTCTTTTTAAGTCTTTTCAGCCTGCTTTTTTGTTCGTTGGATTTTTCTCTATTTTTTTTTCTGGATTTTTTTGTTTCATATTTTCGGTTGTTTTTCCTTTTGGCACGCCGCAGCGTTTTATTGTTTTCTTTTAAGCCAGAACTTCTGTTGCTTCAACACTCGAGCTCTTGAGGGGCATACACACACTTGACCCCGTTCGACGCAGAGCATTGAAACTTTACAATGGTGGCCCGTGGTGGGGTGTGGGCAGTGGGCAGCGGGTGAATCTGGGCGGAAAATGGGGGGCGGGGCTCAGCATTTAACTCGGGCCGAGGCGGTTAAACTTGATTGCTGTCAGTGTGTCCAAATGGAAATTAAAGTTTCATCAAACGCTCAGAGCTCTTCGCACTAAGCACTAAGCGGATGTGGGCCAAGTTTGCCGAAGAGTTTTCGAGTGCTTTTCGTTTTTCTTAAATTTAAACTTGACTTTAAGAGTCAAAGTTTAAGCTTTAAAGTGAAAAAATAGACACACACCAACAGAACAAGACGAGAACACTGTAACACCCATATCGAAGAAAAATCAAAATGTATTAATCGAAAATTAAAACGTTTTACATTCAAACAAGATTCTATTATAGAGGAACATTTTACGAGTCGGTTATATACTCTGCTATACATACTTAGATATATGATATATACATTCGAACAATAATAGTTTTAGTCATCGATCGATAAGTGCTAAGCAGTCCCCGAAAATAAAGAACACTTTAAAATTGTATCGAACTTGTAGCTAGATCTGAACAATGAAATCGAATAAAATCGAATCGAAACCGAACTAAATTGAATAAAGTGAATAAATGTTCATTGAATCAACCCAAAAGTGTTTCATTTTTGGGCTGATTTCATTAAATTTTAATCCAATTTCCTTCCAGGACCCATATGAATTATGAATAAAGCTGTAAGATGTCATTTAAAATGCTGCCCTCACACAGGGGCTTCTTGGATTTCCCCAAATGACTTGTGACTGCATTGGCTTTCGGCATTCATAATTGGGGTTAGCCCGCACTTAGCACCGCCCTAGCCCGGCCTGGCCCCCTCGGGCTCATCCATTCTCCGAATTGAGTGACCAGTCCATTAACGTTCCCATTTTCGTCCGGCTGCCCCTTGAGGAAGTGTTAAATGCCCGTCGACCATCGGGCATTGGGCAATTGGCATGAGAAGAAATGAATACATTATTTCAGCCATTTAGCAAAGGAGGAGGAGGAGGAGACAGGACAAGGGGGCGTGGAGGACGATGAGGGGCGGGGCGGAGCGGGTGCTGTCATGTCACTGAGTCCTCGGACGAAACTTTTGGCTCTTGGCCAGAATGCAAAAAGAAAAGCTACCGGGCAGGCAGTTCGACCGCACCCGTTCTTGCCCCCATCCTCGATCTTATTTTCCTTATATGCAACAAGCTTGCACTGCTGCTGCTTTTCTCTTCTCGCTTCTGGGGTTTGTTTTTATTGCATGCCAAGATGTCTGAGCTTTCAAAAGACCAGCGGACATGATGAGCAACAAAAACAGAAAGAAACACAAAAGCGGGCGGCTGTTGCAAGTGGGGTGGAGGGGCTGGGAGGCCGAAGTGCCACCCAAATGGACTTTTGTTATTGTTATTGCCGCTGTGGCTGGTCTCGTTTGCCGAATTTTATTGCATTACAATGAACAGCTCCTTGCCCAAATTTGGTCAGCAAATGAAACGAAATAAATGCGAAATTGGAGGGAACAGTGCACTGCGAATAATTGGGACTGCTACTCTCTACTAGAGATATATTTACATGAGATGGATAGCTAATATAGACTATTACTACACCACTACATGGTCCCCAAACCGCATACCTTATGGTTAGTATTATTTAATTGAGGTTTAGTGCTCTGAAAAAAAATTAAAATAAATTTATTTTTAAATTTGGCGAATTTCTTTGGCGGAAAATAAATAGAGGCAGACATGAACCAAAGATGGGACAAAGACGGACGTGCAGAGCCGCCTCCCATTGAAAATCGCTTAGAGCGGCCGACAGTCGATTTTTCACTTGGCATTGGCCGACAGCTGTCGAAGGTTGGAAAGCACTCACGAGAGCGCTTCTGTCTCAGTGTGGAATGGCCGAAAACAAGCCATAGTATTTATTTGATATTTATTTAATATTTATTTCGTGTCATTTGCCTGCCCACTTTGATCTGTGTGGCGACAAGTTCTTTGCCAAAGTCGAGTCAGCTGAGGAGCGCGGTGGATCGGGTGGGGGGACTGCAGGGGTGGCAGGGGGTGGCAGGGGATCAACGAGTCCTTGTTCCACCCAATTGACAAACGAAAATCAAAACTAATTAGACGCAAATTAATGAGCCGTGCCACAACAGCATCACCAAGAAATCAGCAGCCGCAACGAAAGGAAAAACAAATGTGATGAAAATGCGATGTGAAAATGTGAGAAGCTGACAAACAATTTGGCAGTGGGGACAGCCAACATGCGGGTGTGAGACTAGTGGCTTCCCTCTGGGCCCCACCCGCTTCCATGACCTTTGGGCGGACCACCGAAAGTGTTGGCCTATAAAAAAAAGCAGCAAACACGAGAGAAATAAGGTCTATATATCCCTTAAATTATAGAAAACGGGGAAGAGAGACTTCTCCAGAGAGAAGACAGAGAGATGGCCAGAACAGAGGCGGACAAAAGCATACGTATATGCATTAGAAACACACACTTCCATCGGACTGCGAATGGACCACACGGCGTATGCGCAATTCGCTTTGGCAGCGTGCCAACGCGCTATACTTGGAGATCAACGGAAAAAGTTGCTGATTTTTTGCCAGAAATTATTTATAACCGCTTGTTCATGCGCACACACACACCCGAACCATTTGACCAGATATGTGCGAGTGTATCTGTGTGTTATTTTCGAACAGCTCGCTCTTAGCTCTTTTCCCAGCTGTGTTGACTTGGCCAGCACCAGTGTGTATAACTCAATCCGAAAATATTAATTGCAATCATTTTGTAATGCAGACTGGGCCATAATGAAGTTGGTAAATTGCAAAATCAATTAGGAGTTTGTTTGTTGGATGAAAACTAAACTTACTCAGTAATATCTCAGACAAAATAAATTGTAATGGCTTACCTGAAAAGAGAAAAATATAAATGAGAACTTATACATCAGATATATATAAAATAGATACAGCAAAACAAATTAAAAGTTTAAACTTAATAATTTAAAGGGAGCTGTCATAGCAATACGTGAATAAATAATGAATAATATTTCACAACGCATTCAACAGGAAAGTAAATATTCAACGACCTTTAATACTGCGTCTTTTCATATATTCTGTTCATTTCAAAAGGGCAATTTTATAAGCAACAGTAGGAGTGAAAAACAATAACAAATTTCATCTTCTGAATTCCCTGAACAAAACAAAAGAAAGCCAGATATCACTTTAATAGAAAAGCAGTGTCTCGAGGCACTTCACATGCAAATCTATAAAATTTGCTTCCGAATCCCCTTGCTTGCGAATCGTTTTATTATCTAATTTTTTCGCCCATTGAAAACACCCTCTAACAAAAGGCCAAACCAGCTCAAAGTCAATTAGCCTCTTGACTGAACCCTAATGATCCCAGCCCCCACTGCAAGCACCCAGCCAGCCTCCAGCCTCCTGGCTTTGTCCCCTATTCTGGCCAAGTTAATTGCGCAAAATGAGTGAAAAGCAGCTGCCGCCATGCGCCGAGCCACTTGAGGAACATATAATTTATTTTATTACATATATAAACATTTATATATTAGAGTCGGCAAATAAAACAAAATTGCTGGGGATATTCAGCATTTTCTCCTGAGATGCTTATGGTTCTGGTTTTGATTTCCCTTTTTATTTTTATTAACTACACAAAAACAAATATTTTTCAGAGAAATCTAGAAGTTCTAGGGCATAGGGATAGTAAAAATTAATCATTCTATTGAAAGTAAAAATCTGTAACTTTCTAAGAAGGAAAAATATCAATAAAAAATTACAATTTTCCATTGATTTAATTTTATTTCTCTGTGAAACTGCCTGCCTCACATGGAAAACAATCGTAAAATGCTTAATTAATGCCCACCTACACATGAGCTGGGGGAAAGATGGAAAAGTGGGGCAGTCCTGTTCAGGAGTCCTTTATCCCTCCGGAAGAGCACCAGGCAGCGGCAGAGGCAGAGGCAGTGGCGGAGGAGTCGCATCACTTTTAATTAAAAGATAAAAATTCCCTGTCCAACAGTTTACGAGGTGACTGGGTGGGGGGCGGCGTTTCGAGTGGGGCGGGTAATGTGCTCCTGGAGGTGACGCGTCAAAACGCATAAAGCGGAGAACAAGAAACTGTTAAAGAAATTAACGCACACAACACCGAGACAACGGGAAATTCAAGCCAAAGTGGCAAGCTGAGCCGCAGGAAGGGCACTCCAGGGCGGGGCAAGGAGCAGATGGAACTGTTTCCAACTGCTAGAGGAAAAACAAGTGGGAATTGCGGGAAATGGAAGCTTAAAAGGGCCTGTTAAACGAATTTAAAGACAAATTCAATAAAATATGTAAATAGTTTTTAAATTAATGAAGGAGAGTGATAAAAAGAAGTTTAGAGACAATAAGGGTTGGATTTAAAATGAAACAACATTTATTAAAGTTAGTTAAGAGATAGTGTTTCAAAGAATAAATACATTGAAATGTCCTCGTTTGATTATAAACTTTGTAAACAATATTGCTTTTCTTTGAGCCTTTAAGAAAAAACAAAACTTAGTAAAAAATGACATCTCAGGTGTGCAGCCCTTGATGGCTTCCTTTGGCAAATATTGGCATCAGCTCCCCGCCTCGACCGGAGTTTCTTTACAAAACTCCTCCCATGATTTCCTATTTACTGCATTCTTCTAATGGCTCAAGTCCCGGAATCGATCGGCAGACTGCATCGACTGCTCCAGTGCCATTTTTCTGATAAACTTTGGGAGCAGTTACGGGAAGCCCTCCGGGAAGAAAGTGCGGAGAAAGGTGCACAGGGAAGGGGCAGTGGAAAGGAAAAAAAAAAGGAAAAGTCAGTGAGCGACAGAGCGTAATGTTTTCATGAGTATGTGGGTGTGTGGGAGCTGGTGTTGTTATTGTAACGCCTTGATTGCTGCCTGCCATGAAAACCTGCGGATAAAAAGTCAACTATTCCGGCTCTATATACGCTCATATACAGCCCGCTTCCCTGCCAGCTGGAGTCAGTCGGAGAATGTTATTTTTCCTTTCATCCTTTTTTCATTCCTGCCCCACATCCCTGTTTTTTTTTTGCTGATTTAAGAAAGGAAGTGCCAAAATGCCGCTGGGCAAAAAGGGGCGTGGTGCAAAAAACAGAAACAAAAAACAAGTAAACCGGGCAAACAATCAAAGGTATGAGAGGGGGGAAGGGTGTGTCATATAACACACATACATACACACGAGCATGTGTCTGAGTGTTGGTACATTAAGTGAAATGAAATCCTGTTAAGCGAAACAATGAAGCTATTAAAAAAAATATGTAAGCTCTACCTTCGCCATTTTCTACACAAACACACTCATGAGTGTGCCAGGATGTGCTGGGAAGGGAGGCCCTTCTTTTCACAATTTTGTGGAATTTCTCCCCAGGATGGTAAACCTCATAATATCGTTTAATAAATACTTTACAGCTTGATTGATTGCGCCTTCAACGTTTTGAATTCCTGAAGCGACAGGTGAACCAGGATCTCCTACGTTATAAGTAGCTGCTGCTTAAGCATCCTTGCCAGTACACAGAAAATAAATTTTATAACTCACACATTTATTTTACTATCTATCTAACTTATATAAAAAAATGGTCAGTGGACAACTTTCCATTTGTCTTTTATTATTTTTATATTACTTTTAAATAAAAAGAAATGGTATTTTCTTGTTCTGTAACTTCTCGGGGGCCTTGCGTAATTTATGCGTCCAGACTGGAGCCCAGAGGAAGGCAAGCGAGACCCCAGATTGGGTCCCATGTGGCTGACTACAATCAAAGTGGCAATTGTGGGCTGGCCACTCGCCGCTCCGCCTCCCAGCTTATCCTGTGTCCTGGAGAGGGAAACTTTCCTCCGCCTCTTAAACTCAGCGACCTGGAAACGCCCTCCCTCGCTTCTCTTATTGAGCTGGGAACCCTTTTGGTGGCCGGGCAGTTCCTTCCCAGAATCTCCTTCTTCCTCTCGAGGCATGTGTATGCATTAGATCAGACCTGAGACCTCAGAACAGGGACCTGAGAGAGTTCCCTGCCTCCGATGGTGATTAATGTGTCTCGGTTTTTGTTTATTTTTAGAGGCTTAGTCAAGCGCAAGAGCGTCGCTAAATGTTTCAGTTAATTAGCTATCGATGAAGGGACTAACCGGAAGCAGGGCTCCTTTATGCGAGTTCACATTAAACAAATGAAAAAGTGTTTGTTGCCCGAAGACATACAGGAAGAGCGGACAAATTCAATTTAAATTAAATTTATATTTATAGAGTCCAATGTAAATAGTTTTCACTGCTGATGTTGCTGATTTATCCAACAGACTTTCTGATATGTTTGTTTTAAATTAATTTAAATGATACATTTGTTTAAAAAGCAATCATTTTTATCAGGGAACTACAGAGAACTACTGAAGTACTATTTAAAATTATATCTACTTTATCAATCAGAATATTTTCAAACTATTTCATTTATGGCTGAGAGTATTTTATTTGGCTGTAATGTCTGATAATGCGTTTATTGAATTTTTATGATTTTCCTGCAACCCAGAACTGCTTCCCTAGAAAAATACGACACTTTATGAGAAGAACTGTCGCTCTCAGAAAAACGTCAACGTCGAGGAGAACTTTCAATCCGTCGGGCATTTGTCAGCTTGACAGCCATCCCCCGTATCACCCCCCTGGACCGGATTGTTCACCCACCTTGGTGGAGCGGGTTTTGCGCCACTGCGAGGTCTTCTTGGTCGTCGTTGTCGTTGTGGTGGTCTCCTCCTCCTCCTCCTCCTCGATGACGTCATTGTCTTTGGCAGAGTCTGCCATGGTGTGAGTGCGCGAGTGTGTGTGTGGTAAGGGAGTGTCCTGTTGTCTCGTGTGTATGTGAGTGTGCTGTAATCCTTTCTAGCCCCGAATTCTTTGCATAAATGATTCTTTTTCTTCACAAATATTTTCTTATAATTTTCTTGAAATTTTTCTTTTTTTTCTTTTTTACTTGTTTGAGTGATTCACGAACATATTTTTGAGATTTTCACTCTCTCGCTCATTTTCACTGGAAACACATCAGACTTTCATTTCGATATCTGCACAAGAATACGAATACGAATATGAATATGAATATGAATACGAATACGAATACGAATTTGATTAAAATATAATTTATTATTTATTTATTTATTTCAACCGCTGATTTGTTATTCCTTCACTGTTTCTCTTAGTCGCCGGAGCGAATTTATGGCTGCAGCTGCCTCGAAAAGTGAAATTCTTGGCCATAATTAATTAAACTCGCTCACCAACAACAACACCAGCAATAAAGCCAAAACCAACACGTTGAATTTCGAGTGCAAATTTGTGCGCCAAAGTTGGTCGGCAATTAAATTCTGTAATTATTTGTAAATAAACGGCAATGGACGCAGATTTATGAACTTATAAACCCGCCAGAGGGGCGAGCTGGGTGCGGGGGCGAGTCCATAAATTAATTCGAATTTGACATTCATGAATTATGGAAAAGCCATTCCCCGGCATCGCCATTTAATCCTTTTTTCTTGGAACCGTATTTGCGAGCCAAAGGCGTAAACTTTATATAATTAAGCAATTTACTTTCTCAACTTTGGAAGCAAAATTACGGAATTCAAAAATCCAAATCCGAAATTCTATTAAAAGCAATGATTGGCTTTTCAAATAAAATACATATTTCCAATTTTAAAGGCTTTAAATATTTTTGATTTCTATTGAAATTCTCTATTGAATTTGTGGGAAAAGAAATTCATTTTTTGTTAAATTTTAAAATTGACAAAATTATTGATGAAAAATTCAATTCAATTCACATTCAATTTTCGTGTAAAAATTGTTTTAAAAAAAAATAGAACCTTTTGAAAAAGACTCGGGGCAGTTTGTGTATTAATGTGTTTGAAATTGCCTCAGGCCTTGTTTATGTGACTATTTTATCGTTTTATTCTATTCTATGATTGTTGTATTTTAATCGCTCGAATTCGTGTCAGTTTTTGTGGCTGAAAGTGTTTTATATCAAATGCATTTTAATGCACTTTTATGGACAGCGGGCATGAATGCTGCCGAGAATCATTTGTTTGTTATTGTATCACTGTTTTTGTTGTTTCTGTTGAATTGTTGCTGTTGTTGTTGGGTGTGTGAGTGTGTTGAATTATTATTTGTTTGATTTGGGTTGCATGTTTCTGTGGCGTGTAGCACTTTTTTTTTTGGGGGGTTTCTGGTTTTTATGCATATGTCCATTTCAGTGTGTTTGGTATCGTGGTGTGGTGGTGGTGTGCCTGTTTTTGTTTCGGCATCGATTTGCATTGATAGCGCGTGGGTTGGCGGTGTTCTCGTGTTTGGTTTTCCTCGGATATTATGGCATTATTGGCTGGATCTGTTCGCATGCAAATTTAAAGTGGAACAACATTTGTCGGGCACAGTTTTCAGCCTCAGCCTCAGCCACAGACGCGCGTCGAACGAACTGAGTTAGCCCGAATTTCTTTTGGCCGCCGCGAGTCGAAATAAGTGGCTAATGCTCAGCCAGAGGGGCACAAAGCAAGAGCGGGTGCTAATAGAGCGGCGCACACAATCAACACTTAATGTGGCCGCGGGGAGCTGAAAAATTCCGCAATTCGCTCATCATCTTCAAAATGAAAAGCCACACACTCACACACACACACACTCTCTCTTTATGCCATACAGTTATTTTTGAAGTGTGTGTGTTGCCATTTTTCCTTAACTTTTTATCATATTTTTTATATTCCACTTGCTGTGCCCCCTTCCCTTGGCCTTCTCCCTTGTCGAGGTGTCAACAGGGCGTATGCGTAATGCGGCAGTTTGTATTCAGTTTTTCGCCCTCAGAACACTGCCGCTCTTTGGCTCTTCGCGAACTTGCCAAAACAGGTGAACGCGACTCGCCTCTGTCAGGCGACGAACACAGGAACAGAAACACGAAAAACAAATTACGGTTCGGTGGGAAAACACTCGCTAACGCTAAAATATATTCGCACTCAGATATGTGATTTTCAATTTTTGAAATTGGCTGCCTCGATCTCTGTGTGGATGCGACTGCCTTTGGTGGCCAACTGATTGGAGAGGCTCATTCTTCGATCGGAGCCTCCTGCCCCATTGTGAAGTGTGTTGGTCGGTCGGGCTCTTTGTCGGCCTTTGTCCGGGCCCCGGGCATCTCACCTTTTGTTTTGATTTCTACACACGGCGGGTGTTAATCACTCTCCATCAGCCTTGTCGCGTGCTTATTGCGTTTCTGGGATCTGGGGATCTATTCTTAGCGGAATCATTTCTTCCTCTATGTCCATCAATTGCCGACGAATTGCGTTCTACCGCGGTGGACAAGGAAGAAGATGCTCGCTCCTCGCACCGCTTGCCAAATCTCGGCTAATGAGTTGTTTGCTTTTAATTACACAAAATTTTCATTTAATTTAAATTGCATTGATTTCTTTCTTGTCTCGGGTGCTAAGCTGAAAAAGGGGATGCGATTATAATGGCAAGGGGTTTCATCCCAAAAACTCGTATCCCAGCTGTCCCTTTAACCGTGTAATTAATTGTTTCGGCTTTCATTTTTTTTTACGCTCCCGTGGCCGAAAAGTTTTTCTTTCTTTGGGGCAACAAAAGTTGGGCCCGCACCCCCATTCGGGACGACTGTTTCTCCAGCTGGGGCATATAAATAAACAACAACAAACGATTTGTAGGCGCAACGCCTGCTAAAAATAACGCTTTCGGATATTTCCACCCAAAAAAGCAAGAAAATAAAATATTATTTATAGCCCAAGGCGGCGAAATATCCACACACACATGTGTGTATGGGTGTGTGAATCAATATGCAGTGAAATGATTTTTGAATTTCCAATTCGCAGCTGGATGTGCGGCATGTTGATGTAAAAATCACAGATGCAAATGCAACGCAATTGCAAAAAACGGAGAAAAAACATACAGAAGGGAAATCGAGGCTAGATAAATGGCATATATCGGAAAAACTGCTGAAAGCAAAGGTAGTCTGGCGTTTACCTCTGTTCCTGCTCCGTTGCTGTTTACAAACAATAGGTGGGAAATAAATCAGGGTGCAAGCAGGGAGCGACAGGCATTAAAGGGCTTTAACCTCTGGCGGAGAGGCGGCAAGGTGGCGAGGCGAAGAGGCGGCGAGCAAAAATTCAATTGCAACCGCAGTTTGAGAGCCACTGCTGAGGTGAGTCAAGGTGAGTTTCTATTTTCTTGGCAGTACGCCGCCCACGTCCCACAGCATCATGTCAGAAATGATCATTGACATTGTCGCGCTGAAGGTGTTCCACACACACTCACACACACCAACACACATATTCTTCAGGTGTTTGGAGAGAAAATCACACTCCGCTCTCTTCGAATGGCGATAATTAGCTCTTCGGCACGCACACACCTGCTGCTCCTCCCAAAAATAAAAGAGCCAGAAGAGAGGTGAGCAAACTGTTGCTTCTTTTTATTTAATTTTTTGTTTTTAGCCTTTTTATTTTATTTCGGCCATTGGGGTGTGCGTGTGTGTGTGGGTGAGTGTTTGGATGAGTCCGTCTCCTTCACACTCCCACCTGATTCATAGTTTCAGACGAGTGACCGCGCTGCTTTCAAGGTAAGTCATTTTCATTTTCGGCGTGAAGAGGTGAGGTGGGTTCAAAAGCACTTTTAACAATAAAATATTAAAAATTGTTTAAAAATTAAATACAATATTTAATTTTAAATCATATAATAAACAAAAAACTACAATATAACATTAATATTATTTATTTCTGTGTAAGTATTGTATGCAGTGGAATTTATTCCTTCAAGCCCCATATGAGTTGAGGGCTTAAATCCAAATTAAACAGTCCACCATCCTTAAACACGAATAATGGTTGTGGCAAAGGAATTCCTCTTGGTCGCTCTTTCCCCTTTCTTAGCCGCGGCGGCACAGGAATTCTTGGCGCGCCTGACCATGTGCCTGTCTACGCCCCATAAATATTATTTAATTTTATATATGTTTCTTTCCGAGCCATTAAAATTATGTAGGTTATAATTTAAATAATCAAACAAACCGACCAGCTGAGAGGGACACGAGAGCGAAACATCAAATGGAAATGGGAATGGAAAGCAAGAGTCTGCTCAAGAATTTCACCTCGTCTGGGGTCGCCCGTCCAAAAAAGAATACAAAAAACCGCGGCCAGATATACCTAGTAGAGAGAAGAATCACGAGCGGAATATTTATAGATTTTGTTATTGTCAACGGTGATGGGTCTGGGGTCTGGGGAAGAAGAGGGCTCAGAGATGGACGAGGGGCGACCAGGCACACCAAGTTCAGGGATTATGGGCTTGGGCTACAGAAGCTTCTCAATGAATCAATTTTAAATGATTCAGAAACATAAAGGTATTTAAGTTCGAACAACACTTTGTTTCAGATTTGAGGCGTTGACACTTGATTGTTGTTATGTAAAGACCTCTTCATGAATTCTTCTCGCTTTGAAAAGAAAATAAATCATTTTTTGTGCCTCTGAAAAATATCACAATTCTGTTTTTATTTTTTCAGAAATATTTTATTCAATATTTTTTATAAAAATATATTTTATAGACACTTTTAGGATATATATTATGAAATCTTAAACCCAAACAATTCTTTAAGGAACTCTCAAAAAAAAATATCCATCTGCCAGCACTCAGGCATAGATTCCATTAGAAACGTGGCCATAAAATGATCATCAAACGATGACAGCTATAAAGCGAGACAGGAATAAAGATAGAGCTTTTCAATTTGCATTTAACGAGCTGTTCGAGTGGTTTCTTGTGCAGTTGTTGTGCCTGCATGTTGGATTCGTGTAAATTAATAATCTTCCCCATTTTTTCGGCCCTCGCTAATGGGCAGTTGATTTATGGGCCGAGGAGTCGGTGCCACGTGACATTTTTATGGATGTTTATTCCCTGGTTATATGCATTTCTGATTGCGGCTAATCGGCCCAAGCCAGTGTGTCGCACATCAATCATACGCCCTGTTCGACATTCCCCCAGTTCGATATTAAGCATCCGCCATGTGGGATGGGATGGAGATGTGTGTTGAATTCTTTCCCAGAATAGCTAAGCAGAAATGCAGTTGTTCGCGTGTCGCGTTGCTTAAATTTCGTCGCCCACTTCCGGGATCAGTCACCCACATTCCCTCCACCAGCCCCCCAGAGACAACTAATTAGAAGAGCACATGTGGCAATCAACTTCGCTGGGACTTGCTGGCGCAGTTGCTGGCGCATTTCAATTTTATTTTCATTGATTTTCTGTGCTATGTGTTGTATGTGTTTCTCTATTTTCTGGCCTGGTTGCAAAACCATCATGCTCGGCAACACTAACAACAGCAACGGGTACATTTTTTTGAATGCACTGCCATCGGGCAGAACAGCACAGAACAGAACAGAGTAGAATGAAAATCGTTTTAGTGAAAATAAATTGAAAATCTTTGGAACATATTCTGAATGTTGTGATAGATTGCCAGCATTTTCAGCTGTCATGTGTCTGTGTGTGGGTGTTTGTTTGCTTTGTTGCCCGTTGCCCGTTGCCAGTTGCCTGTTGCCGTTTCCTACGATTTCTATGCACATCCGCAGCATTCGCCAACTTGGCTTTGTTTGCATTAGTGGAAGTCAAAAGGCTGACAGAAGGGAGGAAAAATATAGCAAGGAGATATGATTCGGTTAAAGATATGACCTTTCAAGGATTCTCTTTGCAATTCCCTCACATCCGTTTCAAATTTTCGTTGCATACTTTCGGGATTAACGGTCTGAAAAGTCACCAAAAATCAGCGGTTGTTGAAAGTGTTAAAAAATTATTTATCTGAAAACACTCCACGCTAATGTGGCGAAAAAAAACGTAATCCACTATTTAATTAACCCCCTGTGGCCACTTGAAAGTAAATGCAATTAAAGCTCATTAAAAATCAAATGTTTGAATCGTAAAAAAAATGGTAATTAATAAAATAGAATTGAAAGTGGATTTATTTATTTCGAAATTAATCCATTTAATATGTCGCGATGACATTGTGGGTTATGGTATGTAGTGCATTTTAAATTGATTTAATATTCATAACACTCATTCCTATTGTTCGAAAAGGTTCATGAGGGTATTGGGTCCTAGCTATATCCTTCCATAAAAATGTCTTATTATTTCCATACCTCATTCGATTTCCTTACCCGCTTCACAGCACATTTTGATTGATTGCGCGAACACTGCAAGCTGAACAAGACAATAGGGAAATGGGAAAGCGCTGGGAAATGATTTTTCGAAATGTTCAAATCAACCGGAGGGGTTAAGGAATCGGAAGCATATTCATGACAGCTGCAGCTGCGGATGGTGGGTGGTGGGTGGAGGCGTTCGAAGCGGGCGAATAGTTTTCCATTGTGGCGAGCGAGAATCCCCGGCCAAAATGTGTGGGAATGGCCACGGGAAATGGGTTGACCGCAGATGCATTTAATCAATCTAATGCAATGCTCGAACCGCCATCGAGCCAAATGCCACCACTCATCAAATTAACACCTCTAAAAATTTCAATCGCTCATGGCACGCACTAATTACATAAAAACCAATGCAGAAGGCCAGCGAGGATGGAGGTCATTTGCGAAATGGAAGGAGAAGCTTAATAAAACAGAAACGAATCACAGAAAGGGAATATTTCTAGAGAGAATCTGGAAAAGTGCAGAGTTGGAATAAATATTTGCAGGCAACCGCCATCAGCAAAATTGAAGGATGAAGCCAACAGAGAGAAAATACGTACGACATCGGCTTGCAAAACAGCTTTTGCTGAAATAAATATTCTAATTAATAGTAAACAAGTGAAATATTAAAAGACGAAGAACTACAGTTATTCTATTTTCTACCATAAAATCGGTATTATTTTTTTTAGCGTAATTCCCTGAGCTTCTTAAGCGATACACTGAAAAGGAGACCACAAACTGCTTAGCAAAATTGCTAATAAACCAGCACAAAGCACAAATAATGGGATGGCGGCAAAGGGCGGCCCGAGGAAAAACAACAATGGCTGAGGGCAGATAAAAAAGTGTGTCGATAGCAGCTCAACGTACAAGCAATAAAGGGAAACTCCGTGGAAAATCGGAGGGAAATAGGGGGCGCACGGGAACCGGCAAGAGATTAAGCGAGCGAGGCAGTCAACGTTTATTTTTAAACATATTGAAAAGGCAAGAAGAAATGGTTAAGTTGAGGCATCGGCCGAGGCGAGCGAATGGCGAATGAAAACAATTTTATTAAGTGAAAAATACGAAGGCAGAAAATAACCCGCAGCCAAAATAAACAGACCAAAGCCAAGGCAGACGGAAAGGAAGAAAAGAACACAAAAGGCGAACTCAGGTCCTTGGCAGTGGCGCCCCGAAATTTTTTCCCCGAACTCAACGGGTTGCCGCCGCTCAGGAGATGAAAAGCTGAGAGGGGAAAGGAAAGCCAAGGAAAATCGTAGGATATCTGATTGAAAGATGCGTCGAAGCGTCGTTGGCGATGTCGGCTCACCTTGAACCACAGCAGGAATAACAACACAGAAGAACCACTCAAAACCATGTGCACCACACGCACACTGCGCCAGCGAAATTTCACTGAAAAAAGAAGGTTATTTCTATTTCACTTTAAAATATTCCGAAAGGAATTGTTTAAATATATACTCTTAGGCTCTGTTAAAGAGACTTGAGAAAAATGTAAGGCTAGAATCTCGAAATGTATTTCACAACGAAAGAAATTGTTCACATTTCTTAAAGAAAACAATTTCTAAATTTTATTTCTTGGTATTATTTTTAAGCTTTTCATTTCTAAATACTTTTTGGAAGTAACTATTTTTTGAAGTGTCGATCAGACACAATTAAGTGCAAAGAAAACGGAAGCAGACGACAAAATTTTACGAGCCAAGCAACCGAAAAGTGCGGCACAGGGGGCTGGGCGTGGGGCAGGTGGCAGCAGGTGACAAAAGCAGCGACGACGTCGTCGGAGCTGGCGACTTCTTTACATAAAAGATTGACAAGTGATTTTCACACCTAAGTGGCAAGCGCAGGAAACACACAGAAACACACACAAAAGCAACGGCGGCAGTGGCAGCGGCAACAACAAGGTGAGGCAAAAGTTTTGAGAGTTGCTTCGGGTTTCCCCTGCCCGGATTTTCCTGCTCTTGGGCTATTTTTTGGAAAATTTGTTTGAAGAAATTGTTTGGGGCATTGTTCGTGTGGCTTAGTTAGCTAAGTCGATAGATTTTCTCGCCCTTGGGCAGTTTTAATTTGTTCAGGGCGGCAGGGGAGGAGTCTGACCACTGGAACTGTTTCCGAATTTGATCGAATGATTGAGTGGGATAATGTGGGCCCTGATGGGGAAAAGTTTGGAAATTTATTTGATTAATACAAGTTCTTTGCCCAAATGTGGTCGGGTAGATTGAAGGGATAGCCTTTTAAACTAAATCTATGATATTAGGGCTAAAAGGGAAATAATTCAGACGACGCTCAAGGCAGGTGTTGCTCTGACATGGAAGTTGTTTTCGAAACCCCTTCATTTCAGCAATGGTTGGAAACTTGTTGATGAACTGAATTAACAAATTAGATAATAAAGAGTTAAAGGGCCAGTTTTAAAGTCATCTTATGCACCGTCATTCATTTCCATTTGAACTTAATTTAACAAATCATTGAACTAAATGATTCAAGGATCCCTAATTGTTTTTTCTACTCGACAACCGTACACATTTCAATTTATATTCTAGAGATTTGTGGGGGAACTGCCCGGATCCGACCCTGTGCCCCCCGGTGAGCGACTTACCGCATCGTCCGTGATGGCCATGGTGACGGTTTGGCTTCCTGGTGGTTTTCGGGAGCTTTCTGGTGGGCCGGGGACTGAACGAGGGGAGTGGGTCTAATCCGCTTTTGCCAAAATCGAAATTAACTTGAATGGGGCAATCTTTCTATTGCGCAGAATTCCAATTCAAATTGTAGTTTTCAATGGGTATATATATAGAGGTGTATATATTCTTTTTGGATTACACAACGACACACACACAGCTCACACACTGACAAACGGAGAACACTGGAGATCGCACGTCACAGAATACGCAACAAACGTGAGACGAGGGCGAACCGAGGGGACTATCGAGCGAGGGGATCCAAAACTAATCTATTTATTTAGCTGACTGGACCGGCCATTGCCTTTCATTCCAGCTGGGGCTATAAATCAATAGTTTCGGTTCGATTGGCTCGGTTCTCGATTGATTTGGCGGGGCGCGCTGCTTGGTTTTTGGGTTTCGCGATGCAACTGAATTCAAATCGGAAACTGCATCGAAATGCAATCAAAGTGCCAGTTGACGTCGAAGACGACGAGCTCTATTGTCCGTCTATATATATCTGAGAAGGTGTTGGGTTAACTTTCGATTTCTTTCGCTGTTGACAAATTCCCGGCATTCTCGCAAATATATTCTCTGCAAACTTTTCGAATTCTTTGCCAGGAAGCGGCAGCCATTGTCATGGTCAAGTGCTTCAAATTAAAATGGAGAAACTGACAAATAAATAATATTATTTGCATAATATTTGTCTATAATTTAAATTGAAACATGAAAAAATGAAAATTGCACTGCAATTTGTCTGATAAAATAGTGTTTAATTAGAGCAAAGCTGGCATTATTATAAAAAAAATTCTAATTGCAATTATTTTATAGTTATGACGGGAAACAACCAGATTTGCAGCACTGGAAACATTGAAACAAAGTCAATTGGGAGCACGGCCGAATGTCAATTTTCGGTCTGGGGAATTATAAACCGGATTAGGCGCCAATGGCAATATGCTTTTTGGGTTCCGACCATCATCCAAATGGAAATACAACTTTATGGGGATTATTTATTTTCGGATTGTGCTGGTAGTGGTACATATTGGAAAATAGAAGCCACAAGATGACGGCTCAACGTAAACATGAATATGTCAGTTTGCAGTGCTGGCCGAATTATGTTTGAATTGGGTTACACAAATGTTTAAGTAGCTCCAATCTGTTTGTGCAGCTGAATTAATTTGCAAATTACATTCGGGCCAAGACACAGTCACAATTTGATATGTTAATTGAAAGGAAATGCTAATAGCTCGAGGTGACTATTTAATCAGCCTTGTATCTGTAAGCCCGGCAATTTGCAACTAATTGGCTTCTACTTTGGGACGGTAACAGGAGCTTGAAGCCTTTTGTTAAGTGCTTACAAGCCGTCAAAATGAACTGAAACGAATCTGAACGATTTCCTCATCGACCTGCCAAGAGACAAGATTGTTGTTCTCTGTTTCTTGGCCCCGGTACGCAGAAAACTACGCAAAACATTTTGTAAATTGAATTTTATTTGTTGGGATTTTGGCGGGGCGCACAAATGTAATTGAAATAAATTTTCAATAGAATATCCGCCCGAAGTGGCGGAAGCTTATGGCAGGCAATGAAATTATTTGTTTGTTATTCTGGCTGGGCTGTAACGCTCTCTGGAAGGTGGAGGCCCCATCCCAACGTAAGGTTGGGAGCCAGCCACTGAGAAATGGGTGAATATCCGTTGTGGCAGGTCAAAGTGCTCGCAGGATGAGCCTGAGACGACTGGGAGCGATTTCGGATTTGGATTTGATCTGGATAAATAAATAAAGCAAAGTGTTTGAAAATTACATGAAATATGTGCCAGTCATAAAGCGGATTTGGTTTGGGATGCGAGCGAAGGGGCGACAGGGACAGCGAATCGCGCAGCAGAATAAATGGCACGTTCATCATACGCCCCGTGCGCCGTGTGCGCCGAGCGAACACAATTTGGCAGCTTTATTTATATACCACCCGTCAGTACATACGGTACCCAGCATGGGCGCGGGGATCGTTTCTGGCATATACCATAGATTCGCCTTACTCGCCTTATGTTTCTGCCGTATGTTTTCACGCAAAACGTTTGCTTTTCAATTATATAAACATATTCCGATTGTATTCAGTCAACGGACACAGAGGCGAGACACCAGCGAGCGGGGCGGGCCTGTGTGTGCATTAAAATTATAAATTGTTTGAACAGCCAAAGGCACAAATAAATAAAACACAGAACCATGAGCGGGCCAGAGCGAAACGAAATGCCAACAAAATGAAAGCGAAGCGCATAAATAACTGACCAAATGTACTCGAAATTTGGACTCGGAATGAATTGGGGGCGTTTGTGGCGTCGAAGAGGACGAGGGGATGCGTCAGGGGCATAAAGGGTGGGGCGGCTTCTCCTTGGGAGCTGCAACAAGTGAATGGAAGCTAAGCGAGCATCAAAGGCCAAGAAACGCCTGACATTGAATTGTCTTGTTGAGTGGCAGTCACTATTAATACAAATTTCTTCACAATTTAATAATTTAAGAAAAAGTGACAAATTTACTCTCAAAAATCAAAGACTAGAATAGAAAGAGTTGATTAACTTAAAGCTTAACTTCAATTTCGTTAAATAGAGTTTCCAATTTTCGGTGTTTAACCCAAAATCTCTCACTGAAATGCTTCAATGGCCGCCTGGCTGTGAAATATTTGTTTGGACTTCAACAGGCGCCATCGCTGACAGCTGTCAGCGGATGGCAGTGAAGGGTAAAGGGCAGACAGGGGCCAGGGGGATAGCGCTATTTAGCGGACATTGCAATTTGTGGGTGAAGGTATGGCCCTGCTCCGATTAGCGCTGCGGCTAGCCACATTTAGCGGAATGCGCTCGCAAAATTGAAAACAAATTAATTTATCAGACGAAACACAATAAAATCATCGGCAAATTGCTGTGGCCTGCGATACCGGTTCGTGGCCTGTCTAATCGCCTGGAAAGCTCCGAATAGTTCGCCCTTATCCGACCTCGCATCCGCTGCCATGTCCCTTCGGAGCTGGTCTGGTCCCTCATGGATTTTCAATTAATCTCGGTTCAATATTATGATGTCTAATCAACAGAATCCTGGCCAGGATGGCATGACAATGGAAGTTTGTGGCCGTGCTTGTGCGCCGCAGGAAATTCCATTATCCTTACATGTGACCAACATTCTGTATAGCTGGTGGTGCTGGTGGTGGTGGTGATGTTGCTCGGTTATGTGGGTTTACGGCTTGTTGCACAAATTAGCATGCCCCATTTGATCGGGACTTATAGCCGGGCAAGTGCGGGCTTAAATGCATTCTGATGTAAGGAATCATGTTGCTGATATGTCGATTATAAGGTATTCTGAATGGCAAGGTATTGTGTTTAATATGAAATTTTTCCTTTAAGGATTCTTGAGTGCTTTAAGTAGAATTAAATTTAAGGGTTATTCAATTTTATTTGTTTTAATTTATTTTTTGGTTAGGAGGTACTTGACAAAATAGCTCTCCAGCTAGAAATAATTTGGGGGCTTAGCTTGATATAAAAAGTTTTAAATGAAGTGGTATAAACTAGTCACTTTTTAAAATTTCAAGGTTCAATTAATGTTGATGTTGATTGGAGAGATATTCATTAAATGAGAGTAGTGCCTTCCTCTGTGTCAAATACAGAGGTGAATAGATATTTCTTTATTTCACCGTCTACAAAAAAAAAAAGGTTGTTCTTTCCTAAAAATCAATTCATGCGTAAGTTCTAATTAATTATTAAAACATTACTATCTCAGTTCCAACTTTAATATCCGGCTTTTAATATCGGAGTACCACTTAAGCGGAATACCTCCCATCTAATAAGCGTCTGAAATCGACAAACGGGAAAACGTTAAATCAACTGTGAAATTTATGACAGTTTTCCGGGTGGCTTGAATTAGAAATAAAATACAGAGTAGGAGTGAGGTGGAAAGAATCAGCAGTATCTGTGACTTTATTTAACTAATTTTGCATTTTCAATTTGAACTCGACTTCGGTCACGTAGCCCTGCGGCTGGAACTCTGACCTGTTAAGCGCATAAAAATGACAAAAACGCTACGTGACTCATTAGCCGAGTTCTGGCTGGGTAAGGAAGGGCCGGCAGGGGCTAAGCGAAAGTGAGAGTGAGAAGTTTAGTTCAACAGTTCATGAGTTCAGGAGTTCAGCAACGGACCCCGACATCAGCAACGCAATTAGTTCCGTAAGTTCGCTCCGGGCGGGGCACACATGCATACCATAAACACACATACGGACATATGCCTGCACTGAAAAAACATATCCTTTTCGTCCTTAAAAAAGTAATACATGAATTAAAAAAAGGGTAAAGAGTGAAACCAACATTGCGTATGAGTGATTTTTTTTATTTCAGAGGATAATTTGCTTAAAAAAATGAGTTCTAAGTATTTTATTTCATTTCATGTTTCAATAAAATATTTATGAATAAGATTTTTACTTTTTCTTTATTTTATAATAAATAAATAATAATAAATGTGAGCAAAGAAACCAACGAATGAGTGATTTTATTTATTTATGAGCAGAAGTTGCTTAAAAAAATGATTTTTAGTATTTCATTTATTTTTATGTTGGTAAAAAATATAAAAATATGTATGAATAAGATTTTTACTTTTGTTTTATTTCATAATAAATAAATAATAATAAATGTAAACAAAGAAACCAACAGTGCGTATGAGTGATTTTTTTTATATCTGAGCATAATTTGCTCAAAATATGCATTTTTAGTATTTTATTTTTTAATTTTTTGGTAAAATATATTTATATTTCATAGAATACATTTTATAATTTTTTTATTTATTTAACAGTCATTGATTTCATAGACTTAAATTGATAAAAAATGATTTTTGATGACAACTTTTTTTCGCTCTGCCGTAGGGCTTCCATATCCTTATCCTTATCCCCAGGACCCAGCTTACACAGCTCATGCGTTTTCATTTGAATTTCGGGCCCATAAAAACGAGAAAAGGCCGACTCGACCCCAAAAAGCAAATTGCAATGCAAATTTAATTTGGCTGCCATAAAACCCGATGAAAGAAAAGCGGACGGAGGGGCGGGTAGATGGGGGCGTGGCGGGGGCCAGACAATCGTAAAACATCAGCAGCGAAATCGAAGATTCCCAACGAAGGAGCTGCGCCAGGAGGGGGCGAGAAGCAACATCGACGGTGGGGCAGAGGGAACTGCATGCGTGGATGGCGCGCCAAGCCGGAAATGCAATTTGTAATTTTGTGCAACGATTTGTGGCAATTAATTGCTGCACCACCAGTAGCCACTTGCCTCAGCACACTCTCGGTGGTGTAATGCGCGCCAGACCGCAAGACACGGAAACCTCAATATTTATTTTTTTTTTTGTGTTTTTTTACATTTGGTTTTTTCCATTTTTTATTTTTGTTATTCTTTTACATTTGCGTTTTTACGTTTTCCTTGGCAGTTTGTTTTTTATAAGTTTTTTGTCGGTTTTCTTCTTAATTTTGTTTTTTTGCCTTGGCTGTGTTGTTTTTTAGGCTTTGTTTTTGTTGCATTTGTGAGCGGCACAGAATTTATTGCATTTAATTTTTTTTGCAATTTTTTGGCTGTCAAATATTTTGGGATTTTTTGGCATCACTCGCATCGAGTATTTAAGTGATTTCAGCTTAACAATATTTAATTTTCTGCTTTTTATTCAGAGTCGCCCGAATCGTCAAAAAAATTGAAATCTTTTGTGATAATTTGCGCCGAAATCAAACAGCTGCAAAATTTGTTTTTTGCACATTTTTTTGTATTTTTATTTTGACTTTTCTTCGGCAACGTCGCCTATAGAAAGTGTGGCCTGGCCGGACCAGAGCGATATATAGGACCGCCTATATGTCGGCGGATACGACAGTCGCGGTGTGTGTGTTGGGGAAGATTTATAATATTCGTGGGACCGTATAAACAATTTGTTAAGACGCACATAGAGAAATGGCATTTGGTATAAATAATATAGCCAGAGTTCGCCATGTTTTGGCCAATTTCACAAGCTGAGAGATCAGTGCATGAAAAGATCCCTTCAAAAGCAACAAATGATGATTTATTGTGTTTCATAAGAGAGGCGTTTCAAGGGTGGCGAATTCTCGTCGAATATCATTCTATAATTGGCTTAAGTTTTATATTCGTTTTCAATGATAATGTTAGAACTATACTTGGAAAGATGAAAAATTAATGGAACTTATTTTTGATTTACTTTGTTTCTTTAAAAAGACCATATAAAAAATGGTATATATGTGCTTTGCAAATTATGCTTTTATGTGGAATATTTTGGGGTCTATATCTATCCTATTTTGTGTAAACAAATCTTGAAATACTTTCAAAAAATCGAATATTTTCTCAAATAATATTGGCGATGGGTGAATGGCCACTTCAAGTTTTTAAAGACTCTTTCACGATACTGTTAGTGGTATATTTCCCAAAATTATTTTATAAAAATAAAATCGTTTTGTTACTCACCTCAGTAATTTTCATGGTGCGCTTGACCGTCTTGCGGGTGACTTCGGTGGTCTCCTCCACCACGTCGCCATCCTCGTCAATGGTCTCGGTGACCATTTTCTCGGTCTCCCCGGGAATCACTTCCTCGGTCTGCTCGGTAACCACACTGCTCTTGCTCTCGGCATCCGGCTGGGCATCGGTTTTGGTCTCCTCCTCGGCGGAGCCACCAAAAACATCCTCAATGTCCGACATGGTTTCTGATTTGAGGACTTCTTCCCTGGTTTCACTTGAGACTTGAGTGGTTTTCTCTTCTTTGAGGGTTTCTGCGTTCACTTTCACTTGGTTCGTTTCACTGATCCACTGATCTCTGATCACAACAACAACACATAACACGCAGAAATGCTCGGTTTCTTTCTTATATTTTTTTTTTTCTAGCTAGCTTGTTGCCTGAAAAAATAAACGACCAGAGCCAGAAAAATGAATTTTCTTGTATATTCCGTTGGGCTCTTGGCAGCCGCTGATTATTATATAAACAAGTGGAATTTCGCGGCACGATCACTGTTTAATAACTTTTCCGATTCCGATTGCTATCAGTATCTGGCTCGCAGTGTATCTTACTGATCCTTTCGAGAAGAGTTCTCGGCGATCCTCTCGGCTAGTGCTTGATTTTCAAACTGTGAGAGCGATATGCCGTTCAGCGGCGACGTAAGGCACGTCAACAACGGTGAATGAATAACGGGACTGTGGGAACAACGGAAGAAAGCCAACGGAATAACGGAACAATGGGGACAACGGAACAAGAGAAAGTCGCGTCAAGCGAAACAAATTGAAATGGCATTTAAAATCGCGTCACTTCAGGATGTTTCGCAAACAAATCCGGAATAATTACGGAATAACGGAACGCACACGAGGCGAATTACACGATCACGGGTCTTCTTCTGCTTCTGTTTTAGATTCTGCTTCTAATTCCGCTGCCTCTGCCTCTAGCGCTGCTTCTAGTTAGAATATTCTGTCTGCCACCGGAACCGCCGGAGAGTAGACAGAGATGGCCTACATATCCGGGCAGGGTATGGCGGGCAGGGGCCCCAATTGGCGGCAGCATTGGTACAAGCGGGATGGCTACACCCGACAATCTCTCCCATTCTCCACACTCTCTCCAAGAGGCAGAGAAAGAGAAACAGAGGGGGTATCTATGGTCTACTCTTGGCTCACTCTCTCCCATTGCTGACGTATCTTACAGTGAAAGTAAATTTTTAAACTTAATAAAATATGTATCCTTTAGAGCCCTAAACTATTATTTTTAAATCATTAAAATTCCGCCAATAAAAATTTAATATTTTATATATAAAAATCTTAATTAATTATAAATTAAAACTATTTCTTTCCGGTGTATTTCAAAATGTTGATCTCTGTGTTTCAAAACTGTTGCTTGTTTTTTTTTCCTTTATATTCAGTTTTATTTGCCTCTAAGATTTTTCTTTGAACAAATGTGAATATGAATGCGAATGAGTTTGCTCGCTAATTGTCCGCCTGTTGCAATTTCTCCGTCCGGCCAAGCGATTGCAATTAGTACGGCATCCCGACGTCTGCGGCACGTCAAATTTCAAACTCGTTTCCGTACTCCCTCGCCACTCGCCACCCGACTCCCATGTGCTCCCATGTGCGTGGAGCTATTTTTGGTGATATCCCGAAAACAATGGCCACAAAAAGAGAAAAATGGGAAACGAGAGAATGAAGTTGGCTTAAAATAGCATATAGACTGGGGAATATCCAAGCATAGCTCAGATAATAAATTGGTTGGATTTATTTTTCATTTTTTTCTTATCTACATATGTAGAATGTATGTAAAAAAGACAGTTAACAAACATATTACGTATACGACTAGTTGTACTTTTAAAACAGTTGCTTTGTTTGAATGGAAGCGGTTCTGATCGATATATTAAAGATAAATAAAAAATAAAAGATTTAATTGGCATCCATGTTCTACTTGTCACGTACTAATAGCTTCCATGAATATACCCATCCATGCCATGGCACCCTGGGAAAGCCAGTGTGTCTGAATCGGTGGGAATACATTGGGCTGATCTGGCTGGCCATTTGGCCGGTCGGCATTTGGCGTTGTCTTTCAGTTTTAATTTTTTTCTCTTTTTTTTTTTTGCCGGCATTCGACAGATGAGCTGAGGCAGTGCATCGCATCCAAATCCGCATCCATGGGCCTCACCGGCACTCATCGTACAGGGTGCCTTTGGGCCAGGGGCATCTGTCAGTGAGCCATCTCGAGTGGTTATACCTTCTGCCTTCTATCTAATTTGATTTTGTGCTTATTCCGATTTAGATTTGGATTTTGATTAGCGAACGCCTTCAATTGCTGGCATTCGGGGCTTTCGTTTTGACAGCGATGTGCGGACTTCCTGTATCGCATCACGACTGCAAGATATATGAAAGACAAGTGTTTCGAACGTCCCGTCGTATCCCCCCACAGAGCGCTGTGTAAACAAAGCGCCAAGCAAGCGCAAGACAAAATATTCTAAAATTAATTTTCGAAAATGTCTTTTCGGCTCTGCAAGCGCAGCGACATGAAGCGGGACAAATGCCGTATATAGATACACCCAATGGTAGTGTCTCTGATGAGCAAATGCAATTATGTGGAAAAGCCGAGGGGCAAACAAGGAGTACGGGGTAATGAATAGAGCCACGAAATGGAGCAAGTACTCTTTCATTTTCCCCTGGCCCAGCCAATGTGTGTTTGCATGTGGAAAGCCACACTGATGACAGACAAGCCACAGCTCTGAAAGTCACAGGATAACACAAGCTAGTACACAGGGAAGCCACTCACACTTTGACTAAAGATAGTGCAGGGAAGACATATAGCTTCAGTTAATAAACAGTTTTTATTAAACGAATTTCAAGTTTTATTTTGTTAAACATTATAGAAAAAAACATTTCCCTGTCCTTCTAATGAAATAGTACTGTCCGATGTCGAGTGCTATATTTTTGGCGCCATCTGTGCGTGTGCGAATATGAATTTCTCAGGACAGCTGCTCGTGATCCTTTTGGCGTCGAGAAATCAGCGTTCAAATATGATTAATAAGTAATTTCTTTGTCAACAACCGACTGGGATGGCCTGGGATGACGACAGCGATAACGAATACAATATAGCACACATATAATATATAACGACAGCGACTACGAGTGGAGCTGAAGGGAACGACGCCATGGAAATCTTTAATAAAATACATGTATAAATAAATTATAGGGCGAGCCGAGGCAGGGAAATAAAGTGGGGAGAGATGAACTGCGCTGAATGGATGCGAACGGGTAATAAAACAAAGCGACGACGTCGGAGATACAAAGATGTGGCTAAAAGGAGGTGCCAGGGGAGTGGCTGCAGGGACGGTGGCTTATATGCAAGCGGAGCGTGACCGCACTTCCTTTTAGCCTGGATCTCCGGCCTCCACCGACCCCACTCCGGCAGCGGCTCCTTGGCCTTGGCTGCTCCCTGTTTATTTCACAGTTGTAAATTGCACAAAGTAAATGAAGTACTTTTTATTATAAGCCAACAAGCCAAAGTTGCCTATTCAATACACAAGGAAAAAGCTTACAAATATTTCTACAGTTAAAGGTCTCAAAATTGAAAGGAAATTTTAATTGGCATTTAAATAAATCAACACTTAGTTATTAAATTATTATGCCATTAAAATGTCAACAAAGCAAAATATTTTTCCTTTATAATTTTTAATCGACAAATGTATTGTTTGATGGAATAAAGACCTCTCGATTTGCATTCTTCCCTAGCAGCTTCGATCGATAAACAATGAACTTGCTTCATGTTCTTCATTTTTTCCGTGTACCCCTGCCATCTGCCTCTTCTATTCGAGACTTTTCTTTGAATGCGCTGTCGTTTGCCAAGTGTCGTTGACTCTCACTGACCTAGAGGGAATATAAAACCAGGGGCCTGACTGGTGGGGGGAAAACGCATGGCAAGATTCATGTGTAGAACAAAAAGATAATTCTCGGAAATGGAGAAAAGTTTCGTTTCTGCCTCGATGTTTCTCGGCATGCAAAAGCGGAAGGCCCAAAAACGATTTCTGTCAACTTCTGGAGAATTTTCATTGCCTGCCGTCCATTAATTGAGTTGTTGGCGGTGGCAGTGGCGGTGACGGGGACATGGGGTTTAGTCAAAATGCGAAGACGGAAAATCTACTGGCAATCGACCATTGAAAAGTTCAGATTCCGTGCAGACACCCACACAAACACCCCCACGCCCACTCCACACTCAACATGTTTGACTTGCGATTTTCCGTTTAACTCAAGCGAAATGCAGTTAGCAGCAGAAGCAGGAAAATGAAGAAAAGGCAAACACACACACACACAAACACTCTCGTAGACCAACTCGGATGAGTGCAAATGCAATTCTGGGGAAACTAAAACGGAAACTGCAAGCAGAAGGGCTTTTCCGTGGCATAGTTTTAGGTGGAACTTGGCAAGAGCATTGGAATGTCTCTAATCTGAGCGCCAGAATGAGTGCTGGTATGAATAAATCTGCACTGGCCAAGAATCTCGGATCGGAATTGTTTACCCTTCCACCCATAGACTCCCGGAATGAGCATATTTCCAGCAATTCTTCGGCCCCTGCCAATGTTTGCCCTCGGAAGTATGCTGCGGAAAATGTACGTTTATCAGAATTCAAGTGGGTCCCAGCACTTACCACAGCCATACACAAAGAGAAAAGGATACTTACTTAAAAAAATTCTACAATCTACTAAGGATATAATTTATTTATTATATTTAAGAGTTTTTATAACTTTTCAAAGATGGAAATATATCAAAGTATATTTATTTTTAAGTCATATTGAAACTTTTTCTTCATGCGAGCATAGTTTAAAGGTCGGTCGGTAAACTAGAATTGCTGCGGCTATCTCAAGCTGCAGGCTTCGAGTTAACAGAATGGGTTTGCACTGGGATTGTTCCTAAGCATTCTGTGAGTTCTGGCCCACGCATTCGCAGCTGTATCTGTATCTGTGTCCGCACCAGTAGCTGGTATCTGTATCTGCAGCCTCGCTGCGGGCTGTGGGCAGTAAGCAGGCGGAGCAGAAATGGAAATAAATAGTTGCTTTGCTCTTTTGTCTAATTAAAACGTTTCATTTCGTTCCAGTTCCATTTGTTGACGTCACATACACAGTACACGTGTGTGTGTGTTTTTTTACCCTTTAAAAGTGCTTACCAGGGGGTATTTTTCCATTAAACAAGAGGTGACTGAAATGGTGGTGCATGCAAATGAATTAGAAACTTCAAGGGCTTTGGGGGAGATAGCTTGAAAGAAACATTCATCCCGACAATGCAATAATATTTTGAGATATTTATTTTTCTATCAATTGAGATAAAATACTAAAAGAAAGTGATTAAAATTGTTCCAAACTTTACTGCCTTTTACACTAAATGTCTTACAGGATATAGCCTAGTCGTTAAATTTGATTTCCTCCATCGGAATTCCGTGTTTTCCCTCTTTCCCTTTGTGTGCGTGACAGACAAACGCACGGGCGCACTTTTCCAAGTTTTTCCCCATGGCCCCGCCCCTTGCTAGATTCCCCATCGTTAGCTGGTCAAACGGTTTCGTCTTCATTTGGTTTTCGGTTCTGTTTTTCCTGCCAGACATACATATGCTGGGTCCTGCCTTGCCATTAAGATGATTTATGAACGGAAATCATTTTTCGACCAGTGCGGCTTTTCAGAGTTCTGCTCTTGGTCGATGGAACGATTTTTGGTACGGCCTCCATTGGTCTAGGCCTCCATTTTGTGGAGTGAAGAGACCACTTCACCCCAAAGTATGCAACAGTTTTCAATTTCGTTTCCGTTTCCTGCAAACTTTCCCTTTACACTCGGCTGACTCCCTTAATTTGAAAACCAATGCTACTCTGTTTCAGTTCGTTTCGATTTGACTTCATTTTCGGAAGGCAAAAGTTTCAGAGAGCAGCTGGCCGCAGATTGATGAGTTTTCTTTTTCCGGCTGGAGAATTAATTTCCCTTTAACGAATTTCGCAAACTTTGATATCACCAAGAAGATAAACTAATTCTCTTCAGCGTTCTGCCTTGGGAGCAACAAGTGGTAGGCGAAAGACACATTTATAGCGAAAGTCATTTTTATGGCTAAAAGCTCAAATGGATGCTGAAAAGCTCAAGAATGCTTTTAGTCACTTTTGGAATTGTGGGGACAACAACCAACAAGAATATTTAGCTGTATTTTAAAACCTTTAAAACAAAAATTGACAAATTAATTTGCATTAAATTAAAGTAATTTGTTATTTATGAATAAAAATTGGAACATTTTAATTTCTTAATTTTTCTACATAAAAGTTATAAGTTTTATGTTTAATTCGGCTGGGTCTATATATCAAAAAATATACCAATTAATAAGCGGAGTAGCATATATGTACAATTAAACTGATTAATAAAAGTGATCGGGGAGTTCCCCAAAGCATTGTCGCTTCAGCTGAGTCATATCCTCTAAACTTTAAGTGGGGTTTTCGTTTTCCAAATCAACAGGTTCTTGGCCAATTCCAAGTAAGCCATGGTTTGAATCACACGCCTCTCTGAAAAAAAGTGCCAAGAAAGGTCTCTTCTCTTTGGGTAAAAGTTTTCTCTCGATAACTATGAAAGTTTTTCTCGATAACTCGATTCTTAACATTTCTGTCAACTGTTAACAGTCGGTTGTGTGCTTGTACCAAAGATACGGATACAGATGCAGAACTTGCATTTGCTTTCTGATTTACCGTGGTTGAATTTCACGGTTCATTATTTTGAATTTTTATTAAACTAAAAATATATTAAACATATTAACACAAAAAATAAAATATATCGATTTGATGCGATAATTTTAAAAATATTTATAGTCCCTTATATTTTCCCCTTGGCCTGTTTCTAAGCTGAAAAGTATTAAAAAGTCTTAAAAATTTACTAATATACATATATATTTGCTTGAAGTATGACGTAACAGGGACGGGATTCGGATCTCTCGTTCTGGTCCAACTGCACAATAAGCAACATGTTGTGTCGAGAGAGAGGTAAATAGCAGATCCCATAAACACCTTTCGCTCGCACGAAACCCAGCCAGTTCGATTGGAGCCTCTAACTCAAACATGCTCGATGCTTGAGAGTATCTGTAAAATGAATCTGTAGCAGTAAATTGTGGAACGAACAAATCGTATCAGAAAGTTATTTTCAAACACGCGCTCAAAGAAAAAGCATCGAAACCAGGTTCGCGGGTTGAACAGGTTCGTTTTGTTTCGCTGCTAGCCATATATCTGTACATATATATTCAGAGAGTGGGAGTTGGAAAAACAGAGAAAATTGAGAGACTGTTCTAGTGCAAGCTAGGCTCAGATCTCGTATCTTTTTGTGCGGACAGAAAGAAACAAACAAAAGTCACAGTGTCTAAGTGCGGTTTTGAACAGAGAGCTAAGTAGACAACAAGTGAAAGTGTAAGACGCACAATAACAAACCGAACAACCGAAACCAAAAACCAAAACAAAACCAGATCTTTCAGCTGATTAGTCAGCGATTTCGTTTGTGCATTTGTGATTAACTTATTTTTAGCTGCTAATTGTTCCAAGTCGAAGGTCATGCGATCCCCTGCGATTGTGCCTTGATTTGGGCTTAGCTTGGATTAAATTAGAGAGACATTTGGTTTATTTTTTTATAACCATTAAATGTGTTTTTAGTTAAAGTGGATCAATAAACATTCTCCAACATACACTGTTTGTTTTACCAGAACTGAAAAATATTAAAACTATTCTATCCTATTTCTAAAATGATCTCTATTAATCCATTTTTCAACTGATTGTTAATTTTGTAATACCTCGAAATAGAAATAATAAGCTCCCAACTAATCCCATTTAACTAAAAATTGACGGAATGAGCGCCGTGGATGCCATAATCAATTACAAGCGCAGTCCCAACGAGGACTTTTACGCCTTGCTCCATTGCGATGAGAACTCATCGGTAAGTAACTTTCTCGCCCAACTTCACCTAATTTTCCTTTGATAACCAGGCCTGGCTAGGTCGCTAATCTTATTTAACTTTTCTTCGAATTTAATTGGATCATAATGGAATTGGTGGCTTTTAAAATTTTCACCAATGAAATTAAGTTTACGAAAGGGAAGAGTGTCGATGGGGTGCGCCAAAACTTGTAACCAAAAAAAATTGAGCATTTTCATACTTTTTAAGGGCAAATAATTTAGGTTAACCTTCGTGCGAAGCAAACGAAACCTAATATTTGATGTGACTACTTTAGCGCTGAGGGAAAACCCAAACACTTTTAGTGAAAGTTGGTTTCATCTTTTGAACCAATGAATCATAATTTATTCCTTGAAAGTACCAAACTAATTCTAATAACCGTACATACTTTTCTTATCAAATTATTTTTTTTGCCACTAGCTACAAGTGTATTTAGTTTTCCTCAGTGTGTCTTTGAGGCGAGATGTTTGCTTTGAGAATTAGTTTCAATTACTCAGTCAGCCATCGTAGATTGGCAGAATTGGCGTTGATCCGCTGCATCTGGGCTGCAGTTCGAGCAGAGACTACAATCTGCCAGCTTTTTCATTATCCACCGAGTCCTAAGTCCAACCAAGTCGTCGAGCGTCGCCTAAGCCAGCCAATTATTGGGTATTTCAAGAAATTAACACTTTCGGATTGGCAGACAATCTGGCCAGCTTAATGGCATTTACCCATCAGCGTCGTCTGACTCCGATTTCTGAGTACTTCGCATTCATCCTGGGATGTCTGTCACATTTTCGGTTCAGTTACTCTCTTGGCAGGTGGGAAAATCTTGCCGTAATCAAAATTATTGGCCCGGAAAATGTACCAGGCCACACACAGGCACGCACAAATTTTGTTGGCTGTCGATTGCATCGGTCTTTGAACTGAATGGCGAACCTATTGAATTATGCAGAGCCCCAGGCCAAAGGACCAAGTTATCCTGGGACCGCCTTTCGATCAGAATCGATTTTGTTCTGACGTGTAAACAAAATCAAATATTTGCAGGAAATTCAAAGGGAATTGGTAATCTTAGCTGGCTAAGCATTATGGCCTGGCCTTTATCACGTATCTTGGCTTCTGACCCTCCCAGGCTTGTTTGCATCACGCTTCGCACCGAACTATCTCTATGGCCGGCAATTATCTCAACTTGCAATCAGAACATCCACTGGAGAATGCCAGCTAGTCCGTTCCATTCTCATGCAGATTAGTTGGCAATTGTTCTCGCAATTCGAATTTGCATACCCAAGCCAAACAATCCAATCTGAGGAATCTAACTACTGCTGCTGGACAAACTTCAAATGTTTTCGGGGCTAATTTACAGAGGGATCTCTAACCGTTTTAATTGGGTGCAATCTGGGGGGTGAATTAATCAAGTGGAAATTGGAATTGGTTTTGCTAGTGATGTGACTGTGGTGCGAATTTATTGGCTCTCCTTGGCATTCCTTAATTGGGGCCATTCTGTTGTGCAATGCCAGTGGGTGTGATGAATAATAATAATTGAAAGGGGGGAAAAAGCTCTCGAAAAGCCAAATACCCAGGAGCATAAAAAGGAGCACAAACAGCAGCACAAAAACATACGCGCACTGGTGTATATAAAAAGCAGACTCCATTTGTTTAATTATAGAAATCCGTGTCTGTTTACGTCTGTCAGGTGGGTGAATTAGTAGTTTTCCCCACGTTTTCTAATTAGGCGTGGGTGCTCCGAGCGTCGTACATCCTGACGTATGAGTAATATTAATTGCGTTAAAATTAATTATACGCACCGTTGCAGCGCAGTTGACACCGCACTTGGGGCAAGTGAGGCGAGAGCTCAAAGCAATGTATGTATGTAATGTATTTTATGCTTCCATTAGAGTAGAATTCAGAAGTGGCCACGGGCAGATGCCATCTATTCCCTGGACAAACGCTTTCGAGTTTTCGAGAGAATGTTTTCCCATTCAGCTGAAAACTTTCTTTAGTGCAGCCATTTATTCATATTTCCAAAGAAAACGTATCCATAACTGTAAGATGACTTCGACGTGTAGTTTTTTATCTCAGTGCATGGTGACCTAAATATGTTTGCTCCCTGGCAGCTGCTTTTTGACGTTTCCCCTGTTAGTGCCGAACAATAGACTTGAAAACGAATCAAATAAAAAGGGAACCCATGCTGGTCATAGCCACCCCGCTCTTTTTCTATCTGGCTTTTGGCGAGTCCCTTGGTCCTTTGTGTATCGCCCGATGGTGCGCGAAAAGCCATTTCCATTTACAAGACAATAAACAGCCGCCTCTATATAGTGGCAGCATCACCACTCGCCGTCATCGTCCCTCCGCCAAAAGAAGCCTCAGATCATGGCTGATGGCTGTCAACTTGTTGCTTTTGGCCAACAGGCACTTGGGCTTAATTAATTTCAATTGATTGGCAAGTGTCAAGCCTTTCGTTAGAGTCAAGGACGAGTGAATTAATTTGGCAACAGTATTTCAAAAACCCGAAAAGTTTTTACATTTTCCCCCGCGCTAGTTTTCCCAAAGTGAAAGCGACAGCTTTTCTATTACTTTAAGTGGTTCTCAACTGCGCACGAACGTTTTTCCCCAGTCAAGTTATAATGTTTTGTTATTGTATTATTTTGGAGCTGTGGGCAGATGGCGGTTTCACCTTTTTGATGTCTCAATCTTGCGGGGGATTCGTGTGCAACTGACAGATGGCTTTACCTGTGTTGCGGTCTCCTTGGCATTCCCACTCGCCCCGTTTCGCTGAAATCTGCATGCCACAGGAGACTTGAGTGTGTATTTGTGGGCCATTAGGTAATATGTTTGCCCGGATGGGCATTTTAAAAATGTATGCCAACAAATACTTACCAAATTGGAGGCAAAAAGAATTCATCATCGCATTTCACTTAATTTGCTCAACTAATTGGTTCGCATCCCCCAATTTCATTACAGCCCGAGCAGATCCAGGCCGAGTACAAGGTTCTGGCCCTCCAATACCATCCGGACAAGAACAGCGGCGACAAGGAGGCGGAGGCCAAGTTCCAGCAGCTAAAGGTAAGTAATGCGAAACTCGAAAAAGATCCAAAGGGACGCCACCCTGAAATAACGAAGAGGCAAGCGTTTCACCATTTTACATTTTACATATTTAATGAAGTTTCCAGATGGGAGCAGGAGCAGGAGCAGAAGTAGAATCGCAAGGTGGTTTGGGGAGATTGTAAATTTGACAGCCTTTGGGGCAATATGTTGCCGAGAAGAAAGTTGCCGGAGCGAGCTTAAAATTAAAAGATGTTTAAACCTGATACTTATATAGCTTAAGGTGAGGCCTGTTTAAGGATATTGGCAGGATATTGCTTTGAAATGTGAGACCTACATATGCATATTTTATTCCTGTTTATTGTGTTTATTTTCTCCAAAGAGATTTAAGGTTTACTTTCAAAATTAATGCTGACTCATTGCAGTGTCGCAAAAATGTAATATAAATGGTCTGGCTCAAGAAATAAATTGAGTTTTGAAAACTTTGTGTCTTTAAGGAACGCCGAAAACTATTTAATCATAGTTAAAACTTTTCGTATTCCATCTCGATAATTCGCCGAGTCAGTAAGGACCTTGGAGTCTCTCCCTGTGGATAGTTTCCGTAATTAGCTGGGGGACCGCTCAACCGAACGCATCTATTCGGATTCGTGTCTGTCAGTTGGGGAAAGTTTTAAGCTGCATTAAACAATGGCTACCCTCAGCACGCACACAGACACCTACTTATGTACTTGTGCCACCCATACAAACGCACTTAACCCACTTACGCGCACCCACACTAGTCAGTGGCTCAAAAAACACACACGCACCCTGGCCTCAAATTGAATTTTCCGAGCGACAAAAGAAAAACAAGCCAGCACCGATGAGATCAAATAAATTACTCATACATAATGTTCGTATATATTTTGAAAACCTATATTGATTTTTCGTGTTAAAGTATGAAGTGTTTCGGCCATCGGAAAAAAGGGGGGGTGAAAAAAGGCGTGGCAGAGTCTGACAACTCATTAATGTGTGGCAAAAATTAAAAGGAGAGATATGAGGGATGTCAAAGGACAAATTTTTGCGGTCGTCCCACTAAAGGTCCCACTAAAGAAATATATGAAGAAAAGTTTTTGGTTTTACTTTGATCAAGTTTTAAAGGTGCGTCGGAAACTTCTAATTGAGTAATAAATAGTTTTCTAATAGTACCAAACTAAACTCCAACTAAAAACCATATGGATGTGCCAGAAAACTCAAACAACAGGTGCTTGTGTAAATCCCAAAAATTTATAAAAGGGTTAAACCCATCAATTTGGTTCATTGGGACTCCCTGCAGTTTGGATTTATGGTAAATATATTTTTCTGACCCCATACTTGGAACCTTAAAGACGGTAAAATAACAAACATTGAAATCGAAGACAGGCACACGGGCCTTGTAGTTGAATATGCATGAGCATCCCGGACGCAGGACCATGGCAACTCTCCCTCCCAGTCGTAATCATACTTATGGTTCTCCGAAAACTCGGGACCTGGCTGTCCGGCGGAGGAGTGTGCCGTACAATTTACGGCTCGTAAAATTGCACGTGCATGTGTGTTCTGGGCTCGTAAATATGTCGGAATAAGCTGGAGCACGAACAGGAGCCCGCGGATGTTACCTTTATGGGCAGCCATAAAACAAAACCGGAGTGAGCCCATGAAGCGTTCAAAATGAAATGTCGAGATTTTTCAAAGGCCAAGCATAGCTGAAAATTCCAAGAGAAATTCCGTGGCATCCGTTTTGCCCCGTGGAGTATGCAAATGAGACGGGTCCTGCCATCGGAGACTTCATCATGGGCTTCCAACTAACAACTTACAACACAATTTGCAGTTGTCAAGTTGCCCAAATAACTCCCCCGGGCCACTAGGGTTATTGGATAATAGTGAAAGGATAAACAACCCGACAAGGATAAACGACCGTCCGTCTGGAATTGGGAATTGCGATTTGATTCTTGTCAGGTGCAGATGAACCACATCCGAACTGTTAATTGCTCCACGGCAGGAGGCTGAAAATATTTCGAGAAAGCAACCAAATGATTTCCTTAATTGAACACAAATAACCTGCTGGGCATGCTAGGTCGGTTATCCTGGCAGTTATCCTGGCAGTTATCCTGGCAGTCTCCCAATTCGTCAGTCTCCCATCCTGCCAGTCATCCTGCCAGTCAGCTAAGAGTGTGAGCCCTGTTTGCTGACCCACATAATCAGTGGCTAGTGAAATAATTGATTATCATGTAAACAGGGCCCGAAAAGCAGCCGGAACAATAAAACTGCGACCCAGTGATGAAATCTCAGGGCGTCACTTGGGCATGTGTGTAAGTGGGTATCTGTCTCACCATGTGGCCATACACTTGGGGAAAGGCATTTAAGATCTAGGATACTTAAAAAGAATATATACTTCAATCATTTTGTATAGCCCTAATAAAAGCGCATTAAAGAAACTCATAATAATAAATTTCTTATACCCTTTCCATAATTTTTATGAAGACTTACTTTATACTTATATTTAAAATATAGCAATAAAAATATAAAACTTGTATAATTTTTATCCAAGTGTGTATCAGTGAAGAGTGTGTTGAATACCAAAACAAGAGTGATGTTGTGTGTGTCTGGTCGTAAAAGTAGTCGAGATATATATCAAGCCCCGGCCAAAGCTATCAAAATCACTTGAGCGTGCAAATATGTGGGAGGCCCTCCACCGATGAGTGTGTGTGTACCCCCATCAGCCACACTGTGTGTGGGTGTTTGCCCATAAGGCATGCCAATAAGTGTGCTATAGTGGGGCATATGAAATTGATTAACATGCAGGCTAAATCAAGGCAAACCCGGAAAAAAACTGTGGGCTCTCCCAAACCTGGGCAGCTGTTGATTTTGCACTTGAGCAGATCCCAGTCCTGACTTTCATGGCGGAGGGGTTTAAGGGAGGCCTCCCTGTGTGTGTCTGTGTCTTTCATGTTCAGTTTGGAAAAAAAATAGATTAAAGTCTCTTTTACTTTTCAAATGCATGCCTTCATAAACTCGAATTCCTTCAAAGAAATGAACATTGCAAAATTATACGTTCTGTTCAATAGGATAGTTTGTTTGCAAACAAATGCAATTCATTTTCTTGTGTTTGTTTGAGAGCTTGCCAAATTTGTTATTAGTTTTGAGAAGTTAAAAAGGAAATTCCATTGTCTATACACTAGAGATGTCACTAAAGTTATATATGTTTTTTAGACAAATTAAATTCCTCTATTTGATAATAAAAATGATTTCAAATGGAGAGAAAACATTTTTGGGAGTCCTTAATAAGCTTAAGATATTAAATTAAGTTCAATTCGTATCAAATAAGTCTATTTCGTATTAGGACCTAAAATAAATAAAGTAAAAATAAATTCAGATTATTATACGCAGGTACCTTTTCATAAAAATTCTTTGAAATTTTTTGCAGGAGGCCAAAGAAACCCTCTGTGACCCCGAGAAGAGGGCCGTTTATGACAAATGGCGCAACAGCGGCATCTCAATGAGCTACAAACAGTGGCTGGGCATGAAGGAGCATGTCGGTCAGGTGAGAAGATACACGATTGCCGAGAAAGTGGATAAAGAGGTATGCGTATGGGCCAGGAACTCAGCGAACCAGAGAAGTAGTCGCCCCGTAACCTCCACTCACTGTCTAGCCCTCTCTCCCCACACTATTCTATTGTCCGGCACAAAAGAATTCCAATTTTTTCAGTTTTTTTTTCGTCCTTTCAGCACTGAGCAAACACTTGGCCTTATTGCGGCTTAGTTTTTTCCTTGCCTTGGTTGTTTACCTTTGTTTTTGTTTGGTGCCCAGAGCTAATGAATTTTGTAAGCCAAGCCGAAGTTCATTTTTGTTGTAGCTCAATTAACGCGATTATTTATTCACTTCGGCCGCCCAGTGTCCACCCAAAATCTAGGCCCTCCTCCAAGGACTCTATGGTAATTTCCGCCTTTGGGCCAAGCGGAAATTGTCGCCCATCCATCAGTGGTTGCCATGGTCTTGTTGTCTGTGGGCTTCAATGCGGGATTATGAACGCCGAATATCCACATTTGCATTTTCAATTAAAACTGGGACACCTCAAGCGAATCTTCAAAATGAAAATATAGCAACATTAATGGCAAAGTTTTTAAGATTATTATTTATTTATGAGGGACTGGAACATTTTAAACTTGCTTTAATGTTTCTTTTTGAAAAAATATTAAATAATTTTTGTTTTAAAATTCGAAGTGTCTTTTAAGTTAAACGCCACTAACACTGTAGAAAAATTATTTTTTTTTTTAAATTATTTGTTTTAAAAACATATATCTTTTTTATTCCTTCACAACATTCATTATTCGTGTAGCTTAGATCGATCTGCTCCTATTTCTCTGTATCTTTTGAATATGAAATGTAAATAGCCCGCTCCTGAGTGCCCGAAAACTCCACCGAATGTTTACCTCTCTTGAATGTGCCTCTTCATCCAGATCTATGTGTGTATCGGTGTGCTTGCATGTGCCACGGGGGGTTAATGCAGATGCAAGTGCGGCAGCTGCCTTGGCCTCCGCCTGCAACCGCGGAATTCAATCTAATTAAAGCCCATTATCCTTCTCTCACAACCTTCTCGATTCCATCCAATCAAAGTCCATGCACTGGGTAACCCCCAAGACCAAGGATCGCATGTTGCCGGAGACCGGCGGAGCTGCAGGACCCGGATCCGGATCCGGGGCTGGATGCAGCAGCGGAGGCCTGACCGCAGCCTCGCCCAATCCCGCCCACCGACGGGCCTCGGAGGGCGGAGCAGCCCTGTACTACGGCGGACGCAAGGCAGAGTGGGGCACCGAGAACACCGACGTGGCCAACAAGTTCCGCAACTACGAGATCTAAGGAGATTGCCGAAGGATGGTTTGCGGCGGGAGGAGTTTCAATTAAAGGCAGACATCCAAAAGCATGCATCAAGTCAAATAAACTAAATAAAGGAATTCAAATTGGTTAGAAAAGGGAGAATACTCACCCATAAGTTATGCAATTTTATCAAAATATTCAGACGGGAAACCCCCATATTATCGATGTGAACTTAAGCGTTGCGAAATACAGAGCACATACGTATACTCATATATAATTGTTTATAGGTGTACAAAAAAGTATATATAAAAAATGGTAATTAATTAACGTATATTTATGAGAAAGAAACTGTAATTTCAATAAACTCCCCAAAAAATCAAGACAAAGGCGGAGCGGCAAGAATTTTAAGTTGAATAATATTAGACAAATTTTAACGCATAAATATTAAATATACACTCTATATATTTATGTAATCAGTGTATTTGTATATCGATGTTTCAATGTACCATGAATGTACCCCCAAGACAATCCCTTGGCAGGTGCTCCTATCTGAGCTCCTGAAACAAAAACTCTAACTGAAGTTGAAACTAAAGCTATAACTAGCAGATCACCCACCACACACTATAAACGCGTAATCCAAGCGAACCAAAAGAGGCACATAATACTAGACATAAAGCGAATTTAAACCTTTGTACACTAAAGACATTTGCATAGTCAAAATAAAAAACCTACACACGGTGTCCTTTTTGAAATGCCACTTGCGCAAAATGTTGCTCCAAAACTGAACTATTTTATCTACCTGAATATAAAATCATTTTCGCAAAAAAATCACAAAAAAAATAACAAAACATCAAAGAAAAAATCAAAAAAAAAAAAAAGAATAAAGAGAAATTTATATAAATGTTTTAATGGATAGAGTGGTGAACTTTTCAACTTATACAGATAGCAGAGAATTACTACCGTCATTATAAATGTACTTTTGAGCGAAAATAATTACTAAATGTTGTTGCTGGATTTAAATGCATTACATATATTATTATACATATGAATGTTTGTTTTAAGACATACTATATTGAATTTATTCAAATACACACATATTGCGGATAGAGAAGACCAGACCCAGATAAGATCAGATCAGATCAAAATAGATCGAAGATAAGACCAGTAGGAACAGCTGCAAGCCAAAGGCATGACCCCCAAGCCCCCGGCCTTTTAGAAGGGTACGGTGCGGCGGGGGTAACAGCTAGTACTAGCAAGTATGCAATTAATTAGTATTGGTTCTAACTTAGCTGGCAAACATAAGCAGCGAGTGGACAGATCCGAATAAATATCTTTTTAAAAGGGGTACTGCCTCCTGGTGGATCCTCAGGTATACAATTTTGTGTTATTATTGGGGTGGGAAAGCTTTGGAGAAATTGCTTAGTATTTTGTGCTTTATTTACTAAAACCTGGCTTACATAAACATTGTGTAATACCAAATTTAGGCTATCTGACTAGCGGCTTCCTTGGCATTTAATTTCTTTTCCAGCTCCCTGATTTCAGCCAAAGTAGCCAATGAGTCGTCCCACGTTAGACAGGGCCTGCGATCTGATTGAATAAACTCTCGAATCCATCGGTTTTGAACTAAGAAATTATGGAGTTTGTTTTAAAAAATGTATATTATTCAATAAGGAGAAACCTACCCCATTTTGATCCCGAAATGATAGGACACGCTCCGTGCTGGGTTCGAGGATCGCCCACACCCGAGGCATGTAGATTGTACCAGAAGGCGGCTTTAAGTTAAAGAGGAAGTTCATTAACAAAAACTATGGCTTTGAATTGTCAAGAAAGTACCTGCATATTTTTTAGGTTTCAATAGCACCCGTAGATGAGGAAAGGCCGTGCCTCCGCCTTGAGTCACATCCGAAAGCTTTGAATAAAAAATAAATTAAAATTCCCCAACATTTCAAAATATCACCCAAACTTACATAAAATAAAACTGTGGCGATTCGATTACCCATTTCAGGACTGCTTACTAGACCAGCATCAAACTATAAAGGTAAAAAAAATTAATGTTAAAAGAAAACAAGAAAGGAAAGCTAACTTCGGGCGGAGCCGAAGTTGATATACCCTTGCAGTTGAGTCGCAGTCCGCTAGGTGGCGCCACGCATCTTATATTATTAGATATATAGCGGATCGTATATAGTCGGCCGATCCTTATGAAATTTGGCATATCGAATTATTTTGCCAAAAGAGGAATCCATTGAAACTCCCATGCTTCTAACTTGAAAAACAACGAAGTTATAGCATTTCCGATCAATCAGTTATATGACAGCTATTGGATATAGTTGGCCGATCCTTATGAAATTCGACAAATCAGATTTTGTTTCCCAAAATTGAATCTGTACCAAATCCCATCTTTCTAACTTAAAAAACAACAAAGTTATGCCAATTTCGATCGTTCTATGACAGCTATAGGATATAGTCGGCCGATCCTTATGAAATTTTGTACACAAGATATTTTGGTCAAATATAACATGTGTGGAAAGTCTCAACCCTCCAACTTAAAAAACACCAAAGTTATGGCATTTCCGATCAATCAGTTATATGGCAGCTATAGGATATAGTCGACAGATCCCGGCCGTTCCGACTTGTATACTGCCTGCAACAGAAAGAAGGGTGTGTGCAAAGTTTCAACTCGATAGCTCTAAAACTGAGAGACTAGTTTGCGTAGAAACGGACAGACGGACAGACGGACCGACGTACAGACGGACAGACGGACATGCTCATATCGACTCAGGAGGTGATCCTGATCAAGAATATATATACTTTATAGGGTCGGAGATGTCTCCTTCACTGCGTTGCACACTTTTGACCAAAATTATAATACCCTCTGCAAGGGTATAATGAAAGCCTAATAAACCTACACTGGGTTGATAGAACCAATCCATGTGCTGGCCATAGTGTCCTCCGATTCCGTAATTAGCAAACTGGTGGTCCTCCGCATAGCGCATATTGAAGTTGGTCATGTCAGCCACTCTTCGGTCAATGGTGGCCAGAACCTTGTCCTCCGTAACGGGTAGAAACGTAAACTGGCTGGTGCGGACATTGGAAACTACGGATTCGTTCGTGCTTGTGATTGTGGCTCTTTTTAATTTGTTTGTGGTTAGTTTCCGTATGGTGTCTATTTCGCTTTGGTAGATCACATCGTGGTAGAGTATTAACAGCGGATCCCTGCTCAGTTCCTCCGCCTTGAGGGGGGCTATCCAAAGGAAAGGATGTGTTTCATCCATATAGCCGCAGCGGAGATCTCTCTGTTCCCGGGGAGTTGGTCGAAAGTGGCCGCTGCAGGTCAGCATATATCCGTGAAAATCCGAAATGGTGTCTCCCTCTTTGGGGATGGGCTGTAATTTCAGTTAATAATTGTTACTGATACGTATACAAGTTACTTACAGGATGCTCTTCTACAGCTTTGGTCTCGTTTAAAGAAATTTCTCCTCCAAGTGCTTCCAGGAAACTGTCGTAGTTCCTCGCATGTTCTTCACTGGCTGGTTGAATCTTCAGAAGTTCCTGATAGGTTTCATTCAAGCCGCGATAGTCGCCCAAAGCCGCCTTGGCCTCCACCAGAAGAGCCAATATTTGGGGCTTCAGTTCCTCCGATTGTTTTCCGCTGGCCAATCGCTGCAGAGCCTCCAGTGACCAGAAGTGGGCCAGACGAGGGTGCTTATCCCTCAAAGCCAACCGAGCAATATCCAAACAGTGCTCCGAGTTCAGTTGTGTGCTAAGAATACAAATTTAGCGGAAAACCTAAGAAAGACTCATTTTTTTCACCTGTAATCCGTGCCATCCAGCATTCCCCTTGCTATATCTTTTGCTTCCAGTCTATAGACAGTCTGCAGTCGGAGTAAGCCATCGATGGCACCTTCCAGTTCAGTTTTCTTTGGCATCAGTTTGTGTCCCATTACTTTTTGCAGGCGTGCAAGCGGTTCTGGAAATGTTTTTGAAATGTTAAATGGTGCTACCCGTTTGATTGGCCACTTAACCCACTCTTGCCCGAGTGCGTCTCCATGAGGTTCTCCACCAGCTGCCAGTCCACCGTTAGGCGCTTGTTGAGCAAATATTTATTTAAGGGACTGTCGAAGTACGCCGCACCCCATTCCCGGGCCTCCTCCCTCTCGACCTCGAACTCCCGCAGCCGCCTTTTAGAATTCAGATTCGATTAGTCCTGCTCGATTTGGTGAGAGTCCTTTCCTTACGCTTTCAGGAAATCCAATTTGCTTTGGTTGTCGTCGAGGAATTTCTGCATATATCCCAGCATTCGCTGTTCGTAGCCGAAAACTTTCGTCATCTCGTGTACAGAGGAGAAGAACTCGCGTCCCAACGCCGGAGAAATTATATAATTCATAAGCAGCCATATTAGCGTAATTTTCGGGAACATCGTTTTGATTGAGATCTGCTCCGGCGAGAGCTTCGATTCAGACTGAATTCGCCATTTGACCCGGCTTGACACTGACCAAGAACAGACCACGGAAACCAGTTGTTACACGCTTCGATAAAATACCCCCGGGTTCATTGAGCCGCAACTGGTTTTTACTAAGAAAAGAAATATAGAAATGGTTAAGAAAAATTGGATAACTCGATGACTTAATGTATGAGATTTGTTTATTTATCTCTGCCAGAGATGCTCTGGTATTGCGATTAAGTTTTAGAGAAATCTTCTCCCATTTGATACTTTTCTGGAGAAATATTAGGGATCAAAGGCTGAGTAACATCTCACCTTGAATTTACACTCATTATACACATTAATTTATAAAAAAAACTTTTTGTTTTTTCCAACAGACAAATTAATATGTGGAGTAGTAACATTTATCGATTCAGGCAGCCGCTGTGGCCTGGAGATGCGTATGATTTTAATGCAGATCCATTGCAACACACGCACAAATTACCTTTGGAATATACCACTCCAGGACCGTTTGGAACCAAACATAGTACCGCCGCCATAACCACAGGATCATCTGTTATAGGAATACGTTTCGACAAAGGAGTCATGATGGCTGCAGATACGTTGGTATCTTACGGATCCCTGGCCCGCTATCAGAACATGGAGCGAATATTCATGATCAACAACAACATCCTGTTCGGGGGCTGCGGCGACTTTGCCGATATACAATCCATTATACGCGGCATTGAACAAAAGATAGTGGAGGATCAGTGCAACGGTGACGATATCGAAATGAAACCTAAAGCTTTGGGCCAATGGATGACCAGGGTCCTTTATGACCGACGAACTCAAATGAATCCTCTGCTGGTAGATGTCGTGTTGGGTGGTTTGGATGTGCAGGGAAAGCCCTACCTGGCTAATGTCGATTTACGGGGTCGCTCCCATGACGATTTTGTAATAGCCACGGGATTCGCCCGGCATCTGACGATTCCTTTTATTAGGAGCGCCAAACCAAAAGATAGGGATTTTAATATGGACGAGGCTCACGAAATGATAAAAAGATCCATGCAGATTCTGTATTACCGTGATACGCGAAATAATTCCCAGTATACATTGGGTGTGTGCAGTCCAAAAAACTGCGGTATTGAAGGTCCTTACCAAGTCGCTGAAAACTGGAGTTATGCTGCCGGCATAAAAGGGTATTAGAGAAAGCCTTTACGAACCAACAAATGTATTCTTCAAGAAAACTTGGAAAATAAACTTTAATTTTTACTCAAATGCATAAATTGTTTAAGTCGGGCCGTGAATCGGAACTAATTGTGGAATAAAAATACTTACTCTCTTTTCTTTAAAATATAAAATGTAGTTCTTTTTAATCTTCCAGCTCGAAATGAAGATCTTATTTATTTTCCTAATTAGTTTTCTTTACCCAAGTTTTAGTTTGTGTCAAGTTTACGAGGCGATAAACGATCAGAGATATGTTAGGTCTGTCGTGAATATGGATAAAATGCTTTTATTGAATACTTATCTTGTAAGTAATTTGAAGCATTTCGCAAAGCAGCTCGCCTACAAGGCTAAAATCATTAAATGGTGAGTACGATATTTGAATATTAAAGAAGATAATTTTCATATAAGGTTTAAAGGGGTGTTAACCAGTTAAACATAAAAATTATGGATGCAAAGCAATCGGAAGGGAAAATTAAATGGAACCTTTATAATACCTTTTCACTTATTCGACACATGCAGGCGGATTGGTTATTGTGGCTTCATTACATGGAAGCACCTGTAGGAGAGGGTAAATCTTTATGAAAAAATTTTTTTATAGCTTCAAAGACTTTACATTTAACAGAACAATTCGATTATATAAAATATCTTAAGCCCCATATGCCCAAATTAAAGGATATTCGGGATGCCTCTGAGGGCATGACAAAAATTCAAAAGGTATATTCAATGTCTGCGAGTGACATGGCTCAGGGTATACTAGATGGTATTAAGTACAAGTAAGTTGTCCTTTCTTTTATTTAAAATAGTTTGATAGCCATTATTTGTAGCTCCTCCCTGACAGCTAGTGATTGTGTGACCGTGGCCCAGCATTATTCAAACTTGTCTCAATGGGCGAGTGCCGAAAAATGGATTATTGCCGGACTGAAGTCCCTTAAACGAAATATCCTACAGCCAGAGTTACAATTGCTGAGAGGACCTAGCATAACTGAGTTGGCTAAAGTTTTGGGACTTATTAGGATAAAACGGCGTGAGTAAAAGAGTTTAAACCAACTAAGAAAACTCATTATTATTTAAACATGTAGTCGACTACGAAGGGGCTCTGCAGGCCTATCAGGTTGCCCTAAAGAAGTCTCCTCCGGATGCAAAACTTTATGAAGAACATCAATATTTGGAAAGCATGTATTTGAAGCTTTTTGGACTTGATCCAAACATTGAGGAGTACGATAATAGCTACAAAAGTGAAGTATTTTCGCTTTGCTGTAATGGAAAATGCCAAAAAGATAAAAAAATTCAAAATCTTTATTGTTTTTATGATACTAAAACTTCCAACGCTCTGATCATAGCACCAGTTAAAAAGGAGATTCTCTCCGTTGATCCCTATATCGCCTTGTTTCATGATGTTATCTCCCAGAAGGAGCAGAAAATATTGCAGTCGGTCAGCAAAATACATTTGATGGCTTCCACCACAATTCATAACAATAACAAGGCTGTAAAAAACTATCGAATTTCCAAGTCTGTGTGGTATGCAAGCGACTACAATGATGTAACAAAAAGACTAACCACGTTTATGGAGCAAGCCACTGGATACGATATGAAAAGTTCAGAGCTGTTTCAGGTTATTAATTATGGCTTAGGTGGACGTTTCGATGGTCATGAGGATTATTTGCTTACTGATAAGGTATGTCTTAATTTTAGGAAAAACATTAAAAGCCTGTTTATTAACCTTATTTTATTTTATTTAATCCAAAACCAGACGCGTTTTAATGGAACCTCTGATCGTATCGCCACGACTCTGTTTTATGTAGGTAAATCATTTATAAATTGTTTATTCAAATTTCATAAATATTTTGTATATTTCAGCTAAGTGATGTAGCTCAAGGAGGCGCCACACATTTCCCGAGGTTTAATCTCACAGTGTTCCCTAAGCCTGGAGCAGCTTTGTTTTGGATTAATCTTAAAAATAATGGAGACGGAGATTTTCGTACCGTCCATGTTGGTTGCCCAGTCATTGTAGGATCAAAATGGGGTTAGTGTTTATAAAAAAATTTCTTTGATACAGATTAATGCTTTTGAAATACTTTTCAGTAATGAGCAAATGGATAAATGACCAAGGACAAGAACTCCGGAAACCATGCCGTCCAGAAAATTGAATAAAAGTCATTAAAAAAAGGTGTTATTAATTTATAAATAAGGGTGACAAATTATAGAATATAAACTCTGTACAAAGAGAAAACAATTTAGTTTTTAAAGAGTCTTTAAAAAATGGGAAAGTTTCTTCTTCTTTTGTGGGTTATTAATTGCAAAGGCAAATAAAATAAAAGAATTTAATCCTTTAAAGCAGTTTAATCTACAAAAAAAAAAAACATTTGCGGAGAATCTCGAAAATTTTGTAGGAAAACTAACAACCAAAATTCAAAGAATTGACGAGTGAGTGGGGCTTAAGTTCATGTACCTTAATACCACAACAAATTTTTTAAGAGCTCTACGTGACTACGCACAATTTGATATTGCTGCGGAAAATATGGAAATACTTTTTGCATCGTGTACTGTGAGCAGTTTTTCCCTCATTCGCCATATGAAATCGGACTGGGAGCTTTATCTTCCAGAGGAAACAGGAAACGGGGAGTCTTATAGATGCCTCAGAGAAATTCTTAAAATATAAAGTTTTTAAATAAGATTTAAGACAGTATAAATTTGGAGATTGTTGAAACCCATATGATTATTAAAAGCACATCCTTGTCACCCCGAGATTGCTTTCAACTGGCAAATCATAAAATTAATTTAAATGCATTTAAAATTTGAATGCAGAGGAACTTCTGCAAATGATAATTTCCTTAATGAGGAACACGTTAAAATGTGCAAAACATGCTCTAAAAGGGCATCCCAATAATGCAAGACTATTAAAAGTACAGGATCACATAAGTACCGAGCTTTTAATTAACTAAAGGCATACTAAAAATTGAGAAAAAACTTGAAACAACATTCAGAACTAAATGGCAAAGTAAAACGATTATTCTTTTTAATAAATTATTTTATGGTTGATCAACACCTTTTCTATCGTTTAGTTTTAAGTTAACTTGGAAACAATGAAGTTGGTCTTATTACTGGGAGTATTTTTATTTTTGCCATTTTACCAATGCCTATTGGTTGAAGACTATAACTTTACAGTTCATACGCGTTTCTCCCGATCCGTGGCTAATATGGATAAGTTGTTGAAACTGGAGGAGGAGCTGGCATTAAATTTGGAGAAATACGCAGAGGTTCTCATGCTGAAAGCTAACACAATCAAATGGTGGGTTTTTAAGGTTAACCGTTGTACATTAACTTATATCCTTGTAAGCCTTAAAGGGGTGTTCAACTGATGGCTTATAGACACATCGAGGAAAGTACCCTGGCATGGGATTACCTGAAAAGCTATTCGCTTACAGTTCATATGCAGGCGGACTGGTTGAGGTGGCAATTATTCATTGAAAAACCAGTGGGTTTGGGTTAGTAAAGGAATTATTATTTATTTTTCAAAACATAAAACTTGGTTTTTAGAATATCTGGACTATATGAAATCTATTAAACCATCTTTGCCCCAGAGCTGGGACTTTAATGATGCTTCAGAAGGTTTGAGAAGAATGCAAGGGGTCTACCAGTTGAAAGCAAATGATATTTCCGGAGGATTACTGGATGGTGTCAAGTACAAGTAGGTCTGATATGAATTTCTCAAATTAAAGTTCATAATTAATTCTTTCTTTTAGTTCTACTTTTTCGTATTTAGATTGTATTTCCATGGCTCAACATCTTATGAATCAATCTCGATGGGAAAATGCTGCACAATGGACTCAAGCTGGAATAAAATTGTTTAAGTCAACCAAAAAATCGACAGAACTGGAGCTGATAAGAGGCTTGAAACTAGAAGAATTTTACAACACATTGGCGTTTTCGCTAGTGCAACAAGGTGGGTGAAAAAGACAATTTATATATTTGTATACTGTAGACCGTTAATTAATTTAGATGAGTCACAATTGGCTTTGGAGGCATCCGAGAATGCTCATAAAAGCGCTCCCCATGATGCAGAAATATTCAAAGCATATCAGAAACTGGAGAACCAGATACTCTCCAACCCTATACCGGTTAACAACAATAATAATTCCCATTTAAAAGACCAAGGCGAGGATCTTCAGTTGCCTCGATGTTGTAATGGTCGCTGTGAGATTGCGAGAAAATTCAGTCTATATTGTCTGTATAACACCAAAACTTCGCCCTTTTTACGCTTGGCGCCTATCAAAACGGAACTACTTTCCAAGGACCCGTATATTGCCATTTTCCACGATGTTGTTTACCCAAAGGAACTCACAAGAATTCGCACAGCGTGCAAGAGCCACTTAATAGCATCGACCACAATTAATTACACCTCTAACGCCTATAGTGTCGATTCGTATCGCACATCAAAATCAGTGTGGATTCCGACGGACAGCAATAATTTGACTCAGCGGATAACTAATTTAGTGGGAGATGCCACAGGCCTTGAAATGACTACTTCAGAGATGTTCCAAGTGATTAACTATGGGATTGGTGGTCTCTTTGAGGCCCACATGGATCCGGTACTCTCGAATGCCGTAAGTTTAAATTCCTGTATAATTTAGTAAAGGCTAAAGTTCTCCATTTAGGCACGATTTAATGGAACCGACGATCGTTTTGCCACCACTATATTTTGGGTAACTGTAATTTTTTTGAGCTATTTAGCCAGGATTTAATATAAATCCTCCTTCAGTTAAGTGATGTGGAGCAGGGCGGCGCCACAATTTTCACAAAACTAAACCTCACTGTATTTCCCCAATCTGGTTCGGCACTATTTTGGTATAATTTGGACAATTGGGGAAATGAGGATAAGAGGACCGAACATGCTGGATGTCCGGTCATTGTGGGTTCTAAGTGGAGTAAGTTTTATGTGAAAGTCTTTCGATTGAATCCCATTTATTTTATTGTTTTAGTCATGACTAAATGGGTGACTGATATGGGACAGGAGTTTCGAAAACCTTGTTACAAATCTGGAGTTTTTCCATTACCTTTTTAAGTTTAAGTAACATTTTTAAGCAGCTTATTAATGAATTAATACAATAAACATATTTTAAAAAAGAATTAAAAAAAAAATTGCATTAAAAAAGAGTTTACTCTCATTTATTTTTGTAAGGGCAGGGCATGAAATAGTTTCACCAACCAAAAATAGTATAACTATCATCATAGTACGCAAATTAATTAAATAATGGAGGGTCTAAAAAAGAAAATAGTTAGGAAAATACATCACATTTTGTAATGCAAACAAACTATTTAGACAAAGTTGATTTATTTTATTATTTTAGTTTTTAAAATTGTTTCGTCACGTAGCTGTTGCACTTGTCTTTCATTAAGAGCTCCGAGTATGTTGAAAAGATTCCGTTGCTCAGGATTAAGTTTTTCTAGTTTTTTGAAACTTGAGTTTAACCACTTTTCGGCATGTTTGTATTGCTTTTTTTCAAAGGCAAACTTTCCTATTTCTAGAGAGTCCAGTAGATTAACATGAGACTCATCAAGATCAAATAAATTTTCGCTATCCATCGCTGTCTGCAAATGCCACAACCATGCCAACCTGATCTGGAGGACTTCTTTGCCTGGACTCTGCGGTAATAGTCTTTCAATTTGAGAAATTATTTCTTTTGAAAGTAACTTTAGTGATAAAGATATTTTTTAAATGTGCTGCCTAAAAGCCCACTGACCTTTGCCTGGAGGATCCTCCATTAGTTTAATCCAAAATACCCAGACGAAGTGCAAATGATGTATCATGGAGTACGCGTGAATAGGATTGGAAAAATATACTTCTGAGTCAGCTCCCATGCTATTTAGCATACTTCGTCTCTCAGCAATGTAACTAAAATAAGTAAGAGATTTAGCTTTGACCATACCAATCTAATACCAATAGTATTATACTGATCTAGCAAAGTGATTTTCTTTTTAATGACTCCAGTATAGTCTCCTAAATGTGTTAAGATTTTCGTATCCAGATCTTTGTAGTCATCCATAACCGATGTATAGCTCCCTTGGGGAAAACTTCAAAATACTAACAAAATTGGGACTTTTAAAAACGACTGCATTACTGTATAAAGTAAAAACTTATAATGAAGAGAAATCGGCGTGACAAATAATGTACTATTGTTAAACTAAATTAATTTAAACGGTCTGGTAAAAACATAAAATAATTCAGACTTCCTTTAAACAGGGCTTCCTGAACATTTGAGAAACTTGGTCGATCCACTTGGTCATAGCTGATGTGTGTGAAAATTTAGTATTACTATTTAAATATAATTTTGTTTAAAATATAAACTCTTACCCCATTTTGAGCCAACAATAGTGGGACACGCTGTATGGGCTGATTTGTAATTACCATTTCCTTTGTTATCCAAATTGTACCACATTAGGGCAGATCCCTTTTTGGGGAAAACTGATATATTAATTTCTGGAAATGCCATAGCTCCTCCTTGAGGTACTTCACTCAACTAATATATAATTATTTAAAATAAGTTCTATGTAACCAGTAACATATACTTACGTAAAACAGAATGGTCGCTATGCGATCGGATATGAATCCCTCCTTCTTCTGTAACTATATTCAAATATTCGTGAAGAATCACGTTGGTTGTCAAATATTTACATTTTCATAAAAATAATCCACATGCAGTGCATAGAATCACATCGTAGTAGAACACCATGTATGGATCGAGTGACAGGATCTCAATTTTAAGTGGCGCCAGAAACAAGAAGCGTGAGACGTTTCTTTGATAAAGGCAGTATAGGTTGGTTTTCGGTCGGCTTTCTGTTGAGCACATCGACTTATAGCGCTCCCATCTGTTCCTATCAATAACCTTATCTGTTTTCTGTAATTCTTCTTTTGGGATGACTTCGTCTTCAGTCTTAAGAGAATCCGTAAGTGTTTTGTTATCTTCATCTAAATATAAATTAAATTTTTATGAAAAACTTGCTTTACTTATTTATAACTTTACCCAAATGTTGCAAAACCGTTCCGTATAGTACATATATCATGACTGAGGAGAATCCAAGTTCAGCATATAATTCTCTATTAGCACGATCTTCCAAATATAAGTCAAGAGAAAGTTCAAGCCATTCCTTGGCATCGACATATTCATTTACTTCTTCCAGGTACATGCCCATGGTAAAACACTCAAAGGCATTAAGTGAGGAACTAAGTAACATATTTAAATACACATTAAATATATTAAATACGATATTGAATATTACTAACTTGTGATCCACCCCTTGAAGGATCCCCTTCGCCATGTGAGAACTCTTTATTGAGTAAACGGCCTGCATGTAGTGCAATCCGTCTGTCGTCTCTATTATATCCATAGCTGTTGGCATCTTTGGTTTATGATCGTTGATAGCCCTAATACAATCTAGGAAATCGATTTTTTTTAATTAAGTTTTTATAAGAAAAATTCCCATTTACCATCCCAAGGCTTTTTGTCAAGAAATGTCACTAAACGGGAATAATCGGAATATAAACGGCGCACGATGGGAAAAGTTTCCTCAAAATCAGATTGGAATTTATTATTTGGTAAAGAATTTGTTCCTTTTCTCATTAACTCCAAGTAACTTATAATAATTAAAAAAGGAATTAGCTGCAATTGTTTACAACATTTTTAATAAATGATCACATACCTCTCTATTGTTATAACTCTATTCTGTAGTTCGTGCTTAAATCTGTCCAAGATACTAAGTAAATACTCCTCCAAAACAATAAGGTCGTAAAATGGCATAAGATCGTAAATTGAAATGGCATAGTTATTATTTTTTGCACTTGGAAAGCCTTGCATAATGAATAAAATCAATAAACATAGAAGTGAAAATAATTTATCAATGCCTGACATTGTGGAAAACTTAACTGCACTCAAATAATTTCTTGAAATCTGAAACATTGAAATTTAAACTACAATACGATATTTGATGGTTAAAATCAATTTTCTAAGCTTTAATATTTTCGTATTTTAGTAAAAAATCTTATTTGTGAGATCGGACAATGTTTCTTAATAATATGATTAACCTACGTTGCTCCCAAATAAGTTGGCTGAACTCCAAAGCAAACATCCTTGTGTCAACTGATTCGTGAGACAATAAGCGTGTATTTCTCATTCTGTCGATGTTCTTTTGAGCCACCTACTTTCTCGTTTGCCCCACTCCAAGCTAGAAATGCCCGAAAAAAAAACTCCAACTGTATAAATGTTTACTTAGCTGCACTCTCCAGTCTCCCGTACTCCTTCGTTTGGATTCTCTGGTTAGTAACTTTTCAAACTCAGAGCAGTGATAATGTCCCGAAAACGTTCAATTTGTTTAATATTTCATATAAGCCTCTACTTGGTCTTAGTAAATGGAGATTACTATTCGGCTACAAGTGAACTAGAGCGACTTCTCGATGTGGAAGCTTTTATTGTGGAAAAGTTCGAGGAATATCTTGACAGGGCACAACAAGAACAAGACAATATTAAGAGGTAAAAAAAATGCAAGCAATTTTCAGAACATAAAGTCTAATTTCTTTGAAGATTTCTAGATCAAGTAGAAAAGCTACAACCTGATCATGATGATCTTGAGGGATATTTTGGAAATCCACTGAATGCTTTTACCACAATTCGACGGCTTGTTTACGACTGGAAGTATAATGTATTTGAGCCCATTTTTAATACAACGAACTTGGAAGACTATAAAAGTTCTATAAGCGGGGGTCTAAAGACGATCGATTTCAAAGGACCCAATGAAGAGGATCTAAAGGGAGCCACACGGGGTTTACTTCGCCTGCAAAATATATATCAGTTACCCACAGCTCAGCTAGCAAATGGAGTTCTTGCCGGGGAGAAAAATCAATTGAATATCTCACTAAGTGCCAGTGATTGTCTAGAATTGGGAACGAATCTGTGCGAAATGCAGGAGTACTCCTACGGCTCTGAATGGCTTTTGGAAGCCAGGAAAAAAATCAATGAAGATTCTTTGGGTTTCATTTCACCGAATGTCACTGACGTGGAGATTTTGGAAAAGCTAATACCTGCTTTCTATCACTTGGGAAACCTCAAACTTGCCAACAAACTGAACAATGAAATTTTGGAAAAGGAATCTGACCACGAAGAGGCTTTGAGGAATAAAGTTGCTTATGAAGCTATATTGGCTAAAGAGCGTAATCATAGACCCAGAAAACCATCGGCTTTGTCTGAGCCAAATAAAAAGGTTTATATAAACAATAAAGTATATTTCATGCTCTATAAAAACTTTTGTTTCATTCCAGGAGGCCAAGGAGAGCTATCAACTTTACAAACGAGTCTGTAGAGGAGAACTCCGGCAATCGCCTCGACAACAGAGAAAACTTAGGTGCCTGTTTAGCCACCAAAATGTGGCCTTCTATCGTCTGGCTCCCTTCAAAGTAGAACAACTCAACCTGGACCCCTATGTGGCCTATTTCCATGAGGCCATAAATTCCAGTGAAATGGAGCAGATCATTGAGAAGGGCTTGGGAAGCATGGAGCGGTCTAGAGTGGGCCAATCCCAAAATGCCACAACCTCCGAGATTCGTACAAGTGCTAATACTTGGCTCTGGTACAACGAAAATCCCTGGCTTTCGAAAATTAAGCAACGGCTGGAGGATATCACAGGGTTGAGTACAGAAAGTGCAGAGCCCCTGCAATTAGTTAACTATGGTATTGGAGGGCAATATGAACCACATTTTGATTTTGTCGAAGTAAGTTTGTTAATTAGCTTAGCGAGATATATATATATTTAAAAATACGCTTTTCAGGAGCCCCAAAAGGTTTTTGGTTGGAAGGGAAACCGCATGCTGACTGCACTTTTTTATGTAAGTTAGTTGAGCTTTAAATAAATGAATTGTGGCTAACGATGTTTATTTTTCAGATTAACGATGTAGCTTTAGGCGGAGCTACTGCGTTTCCATTTCTCCAACTGGCAGTCCCACCTGTCAAAGGCAGCCTTTTGGTTTGGTATAACCTGCATCGTTCTCTGCACAAGGACTTCCGAACTAAACATGCTGGCTGCCCCGTTATCAAAGGATCCAAGTGGAGTATGTTACACAAATGCTTAATTCCTGCATATTTTATTTATTCTAATATATTTTCAGTTTGCAACGAATGGTTTCATGAAGGCACTCAGGTGTTTAAACGACCCTGTGGACTTAGCAGCGATGAAGGGAAATTTTTGCATTTCGAAAATAAATAACAGATAACAAGACTTGAAACTTTAAAAGGAAATTTTAAATATTAAAAGTTAAAATAATTGTTTACTATGATTATAAATAAAGATTTTAAAATAATAGAAAGACTGCCCTTCACGAACTATTACTTTTTTAAGCTACTATGAATGGTAGATGGGGAGATGGGGGAGATTATATAAGGTAAAGTGTCTGATTGCACTCAACTTGGTGAATGCCAGCATGATCCTTATCACTGCTCTCCCCAAGCCGACGCACTACCTCCACGTGGTTCTCCCTGGATTGTCACTCAACACCCGTTGTTTGACAAACTAAAGCGCGCGACGAGAGTCCTAGCTCTTCAAACTAGGTTGTGGCGTAGGACTTGAAATCCACCCACGGAAAACAAATCTTCAGTGAATGTAGCAGATGAAGCCTCGGAACGGAACCAATCTAAAGTTGACGACCATGGCACACGTAAAAAGGACAATGATTTGAGAGTATGCACTTGGAATGTACGCACATTGTACAGACCAGGTGCTGCTCAACAGCTAGCAGATACCCTCAATAAATGTAGGGCTGACATCACTGCTATCCAGGAAATGCGATGGATAGGACAAGGTTGCCTTAGGAAGAAGAACTGCGACATTTACTACAGCTGCCATCCAGAACGGCATGAATTTGGCTGTGGCTTCGTTGTAGGCGCCAGACTGCGGCGCCGGGTCTCTCACTTTCTGCCAATAAACGAGAGACTTGCAACGATCCGAATTACTGCCAAATTCTTCAACATCAGCCTGATATGTGCGCATGCCCCAACCGAAGAAAAGGATGATGTCACCAAGGATGCTTTCTATGCGGAGCTCGACCGGGCTTACGGACGCTGTCCTTCCCATGACATTAAGATCCTCCTTGGGGATTTTAATGCCAAGGTAGGGCGAGAAGACATCTTTGGTGCCACCGTCGGGCAATTTAGTCTACACGAGACCACCTCGAGCAATGGTCTCAGATTAATAGGCTTTGCTGCAGCGCATAATATGGTAGTTCGTAGTACTGGGTTTCGTCATTTGGACATACACAAGGCATCATGGCTCTCTCCTGATCGACTGACCAGAAATCAGATCGATCATGTTGTGATCGATGCAAGGCATGCATCTAACGTACTCGACGTGCGATCCTGTCGGGGTCCCAACATCGACTCCGACCATTATCTTGTTGCAGCTAAGATTCGCACGCGGCTATGTGTTGCGAAGGTTGCACGTCGAGGACTGTTGAGAAAGCTGGACATCGGGAAGCTGCAATCACAACGGACAAGGGATGCATTCTCCACTCAAGTCACAGGCCTACTGAGCCGAGCAACTCCAACACCTGAAGACATCAGCAATATGTGGGCACTCATATCCCACTCCCTGCGAACTTCTGCAGAGGAGGTCATCGGATTCCAACGTACCCCAAAGAGGAATCCATGGTACGACCAGGAGTGTCGCGACGCAACAGCTGCAAAAGACGTCGCCTACGGAAGAACACTGCAAGCTGGGGCCACAAGGGCTGTTGTAGAGGTCTACAGGTCAAGGAGGAGAGATGAGAAACGCCTCTTCAGACGCAAGAAGAGAGAACAGGAGAGGCGTGAGTGTGAGAGCATTGAGAGCAGCAGAGACCGGAATGAAGCTCGTAACTTCTACCAGAGGGTTAAGCGTCTGACCCAAGGTTTTAAGGCTGGAGGAGTTGCGTGCAAGGACGATGACGGAAACCTAATCACAGATGCAGAGATTGTGCTGAGGTTATGGAGGGATCACTTCTCAAGTCTATTAGCTGGCTCTGGCCATGATGACTATGGAGAGTATGATCCACAAACCCCAATCTATGGTACTGATGTGGACGTACCGACCCCAAGCCATGCCGAAGTCAAGGATGCAATCCAACGACTTAAAAACAATAAATCCGCAGGTGCTGACGGCCTGCCGGCTGAATTGTTTAAGGCTGCTGGTGATATGTTGGTAGGGAGCATGCACAAACTAATCAGCAAGATATGGCTTACGGAGAGCATGCCCGACGATTGGAACCACAGCATGATCTGTCCTATCCTGAAGAAGGGTGATGCCACATTGCGCACCAATTACCGTGGCATTAGTCTTCTTCCAGTCGCATACAAGGTCCTTACGAGCGTACTGTGTGAAAACCTGAAACCCCATGCCGAAGCACTGATTGGACCTTATCAGTGCGGGTTCAGGCCTGGCAAATCCACTATTGACCAGATTTTCACCTTGCGCCAAATCCTGGAGAAGTCCTACGAAAATCAGATCGACACATATCACCTCTTCGTCGATTACAAGGCAGCATTCGATAGTCCCCGGCGAGATCGCCTATATGCCGCCATGTCTGAGCTTGGTATACCAGCAAAGCTAATACGGCTTTGCATGATGACATTGAGCAACACCATCAGCTCTGTCAGGGTAGGAAATGACCAATCTGAAACCTTTTATACCAAGTGTGGTCTCAGACAAGGCGACTCGCTGTCTTGTATGCTCTTCAACATTCTAATGGAGAGTATTATAAGGAAGGCTGGAGTGCATCGGACGGGCACTATTCTAACAAACAGATGTGTCCAACTCCTTGGCTACGCTGATGATATTGATATCATTGGCCGAACCAAGCGTGATGTTACAGCAGCCTTCGGGGCTATTGAAAAAGAGTCAGCTAAAGTAGGACTGGCAGTTAACATGGATAAGACAAAGTTTATGGTGTGCTCTAGCAGGGAATCGCGGCGTCTTGATTCCCAGCTATCTGCAGGAAGCCATAGTTTTGAGTCCGTGAAGGAATTCATTTACCTTGGATCTGCAATATCTAGCACAAATGATGTCAGCCTGGAGATTAAGCGGAGAATCACACTTGCCAACAGGTGCTACTTTGGGCTCAGTAGGCACTTTAACAGTAGAGCTCTCTCTCGACCGACAAAAATAACACTCTACAGGACGCTCATTCTTCCAGTACTCTTATATGGTGCGGAGTGCTGGACAGTGGTGCAATCCGATGCAGCTGCTCTTGGAGTGTTCGAGAGAAAGATTCTCCGCAAAATCTTTGGTCCAATCTGCGTTGGCGATGCTTATCGCACCAGATGGAACCACGAGCTGTATGAGCTGTACGGGGATGTTGACATAGTAAGCCGAGTCAAAATTCAAAGACTCCGCTGGCTGGGTCACATCGCCCGTATGGAAGAAGACGCTCCGGCTCGTAAGGTATTTGATGCGGTAATCGTCGGAAAACGGAGGAGAGGACGACCCCGGATACGTTGGCAGGACCAGGTGATGGAAGCCCTGTCTACATCTGGTGTTACCAACTGGCGAGCGCGGGCCCAGGACAGGAAAGCGTGGAGGCAAATTGTGCAACAGGCTGTGACCCGATAGGGTTGTGATGGCCATTTATTATTATTATTATGAATGGTAGATAACTTATTACAAAAACTTGACGAACCACTTTCTAGAGAAAAACAAACATCTAGGCTCGAATGTTACGATTCTTGGGGTCAGTTTAGTAACATCATCCAAGCTGTTCGGTCGCAAGTTCTGTGCTTAAATCGAAGATTTTATACAAAAAATATCTCTAGTCATTGACCCGACGGAAGAAGAGAAACACAGAACACATATCACAGAAAAATCATTTGCTAATTATGCAAATGTCGCTTGGATTTCTGTGCCTATGTCAGCTTATGCTGATGGCTTCCATGGCTTATGGAAGTTCTCTTAAAGGTGAAGAGCAACTGGAGGCTCTCTTGGACACAGAGACCCAGCTTATTGATGAACTGAGGGATTATATTGAGCGGCTAGAGTTACAGCTGGAGGAGATCCGAAGGGAGACGGAGGCCATTGCAGAGGTACACCGCCAGGTACACCCCGATGGCGTGGAGGAGTACATGGGCAATCCCTTGAATGTTCTCACCATTCTGAAACGTTTTGATAGTGTTTGGCCCAGACTAGAGCAAATGGCAAATGCCACAGATCAACTTGGTGTGAATGAGGAATTCACCAAAAGAAACCTAGCCCTGCCCACCGATGAGGAGTATGAGGAATCCCTAAGCCGCCTCCTCCACCTGCAATCGGTCTATGACTTAGAGCCCAGCAGTCTCTCGTTGGGTCTAGTCAATGGCATAAAGATGGGGTAAGACAACCGAAAATAGAAAAAATGCTCACAAAGAGGAGCCAAGGAAAGCAATCAAAAATTGTTTGCATACTTATAGCTCGGCAATGTCCTGGGGCGACTGCCTGGAAGTGGCGCGCAATTCAGAGTCCTCTGTGGCTAGATTTTGGCTGGAAACAGCCATGAACAAGCTGCCATCGCCCACTGAAAACTCCACGGACTACACAAAGGAACGGGAAAATGGTCGTGTCCAGATTCTAGAAGAACAACTAAACATGGAATACAAAGCAGGTTGCTACACCTCAGGGTCAAATGCAATTTTTTATCCTTTTTAAAATGTTGTTTCCGTTTTAGGTGAACTTACCCGGGCTCTGACAGCTGCCGAGGAGTTGCTGCTCCTGTTTCCGACGAACCAAAACGTTTTAAAAGCCAAGGCTAAGATTGAGAAACGTCTGGCCAAGAAGGATTTGCCCGCGGGAAAGACACAAAAGTCAAAGGAAAAGACGCAAGTAAGTGAAGGACTAACTTTCAGGTTAAGCCTGTAATTTTAAAGTCAAAGGTTACGCCTCTCTGAAACATAAAAGAAATTGTTTCTAATCCTTTGTATTTCACATTTTCAAGCTGTCAAGGGGGTTTCATAGTTAGTTTAAATAAGATAATCGCCAGCATATCTATTACAATCTTAAATTATTTGTGAAATGAGCATATTTATTTCTCGATAACTTTTATAAAAGCCTGTATAAACAAAAAAAAATGCATATATATTTGTAAGAATGCCCTTAAGTAATTTAAAATCAATTTTCACAGAAAACTAAGTCTGCGGAACAGTTGCTCGTCGGGGAACTCTGCCGCGGGGCAACCCAAGCACCCACAATAGGAAGTCGCTTCAGTCAGTGTCATTTTGAAGGACGAACGCCATGGACCCTCCTCCAGCCCGCCAGATTGGAGCCCCTGAGCTCAGACCCTCATGTGGTGCTATATCACAATGTAATGACCTTAAAGCAGACCGATCAATTGCTAGAGCTCACCGACGAGCAGAAGGATAGCAGACCTGGTTACCAGCCTCTGGAGTTTTCTAAGCTGGCTCAGAAGAAGCTGAAAAGTATTCTCCATCACCTTGACGACAAGACGGGAGTCCAGAAGCCAGCGTGGGAGGCACGTCGTCATAGCCACGAACATACCACCTCCCGGTTGGAGGATAATCCGGGACATGTGGCACGTGGCATGCTGAAAGTACGTGGTTTCCCGCACTTGCTTCCAAATTAATTGACTAATGTGTCGCTAATTAATTTTTGGCTCATCACGGCTCTTTCAGTTGCAAGAGGCCGGAATGGGAGGTGCCCTGGTTTTCCCCCAACTGGAACTCGGAGTGAATATCCCACGTGGTTCGGTGCTCTACTGGCGTACACGCACCTCCGACGTATCTCCTCCGGAGTGGGACTACCGCAGTCAGCACGCTGTATGTCCGGTGCTCCTGGGTTTTCAAGTTTGTAAGTATCCGGACGAAAAGTGCGTGACGGGATTTGATTTTCAGCCCAGTGCCACTTTTTTCATCTCCCAATGCTGTCAGTCGACTAAAGATACTCTGTATCGAATATGGAGTAAACTACTTCAAATATTTAAAATTAAATTACAACTTAAAGTACACATTAGTTACATTTTATAGATTTTTATTGCTTTAAACTTGATATACATCTTATACCAAAATCCAGGGTATCTTTTAGTCGACTCCTTGCCTGGCGACTCTGTTTTCATTTTCATTTGTATTCATTTCAATTGCAAATGCAGCTGCATGGACAGGACTCAGTTGACTCTGTCGGGGAAATTGATGCGAGAGTTTTCCACGAGGGCTTTCCACGATGCGTGTTACGTACATATGTATGCATTAATTGGCTGCGGGGGACTGAAATAAAGTTGGCCTTGGCATTTGATTAAAAATCTGCCTTTTATTGCGTTATTGGCCGTGGGGAGTGGCCGGCAATGTGAATGGGTTGGGTAAACAAAAGCGAAATGGGAGGCATTTCGGCTTGAATGAGATCCATATTTGTGAGCCATCTGCGGCTTTTCTGTTTCTGTTTGGTGTTTGTTGTTAAGTGGAAGTTGGTGAGACAGCTGAGCTCATTGGTGGGCCATAAAACAAGTGTTGACCGCCTCAGAAGTCGATAAATCAAGCATCCAAGATTGCAAATCAAAACATCGTGAATTATAGTAGACTCCGTCGGCTGGCTCATTAACAAATCATTGCTCCAAATTGGCAGCCCGGGGGGATAGAATAAATAATACCACAGTCGGGGGTCCATAAACCACAACATGGCACTGTCGCACCGGTCGGATGTGAAATGTTAATTGGCCATAAAGATTCGCCCGATTTTCCAACACTGTCGCAAAACCAAAATCCAAAAAAGTAGCGTAGTGCAGTGCTAAATATCAAAGAGCTAACGACCAATTAGCCCGTATTAATATGCTCGGGCTGCTCCAATCCGGGCCAAAAACAATAGCCGCAAATCCGATTCTGAGCCCGAATCGAATTCTGAATTCGAAACGAGCTCGTTCGGCCGATAAGCATCAGTAAATCAGCACAAAACAAGCCATAAAACACGCTCGATATTCTCGAACTTCTCTTCGGTTTTTGGGTTCTCGGAACATGCACAGAACTGGCTAATAAAACAGTTTTCTTCAAATCATAGACGGCCAGCCGCAACTAGTTTGCGAAATTAATTCTCGCTCCGGGATGTCTGAGAATCGAGATCCGTCGAAGATCTATCCGATCAGTTCGCCACGAGACGCGAACGACGACGGATTAGTAGAGAAAATATTGATACAAATTTATTGACACCATTTGATAAAGGATAACTACAAGCGAGGAGTACTGAACTGAGAGAGAATGCGATTACTTCTACTGGTGGGACTTGTGTCCTGTTGGGGTCACAGTTCTCTTGCCTCGGATTATTTTTCTTCCATTACGGGTCTGGAGGAACTTTTAAAAACAGAGGAACATCTCATGCTACAGCTGAGATCTAAGGTTAATGGAATAAAGACATCTCTGCAGCAATTGGAACGGTAAGTTATAGAACGAAAAATATGTGCAATGGTTAGAAATCCAAAACAGAAATGATAAGAAATCCTAAAATGATAAATTGACCCAGATACTAGTGACACAACTCTTCTAATTGAATTTTAACACAAAAGGGTTTAAAAAGTTATCCTGTGGCCTTTATAATACATTGAATCATTTAAAGTGTAGTGGAATATTTTGGAATAATTTGCCCACAATAGTCCCACAATACTATTTTATATATATTTTTTGGTATAAAAGGATCTTTGAAATAGGAGCTTATATAATACACTTTAAGCCAAATTTAATGCAACAGCCTACAAAATTAAATATACTTTTAGCCAGATCTCGTATTCAAATAAAAACAATGCTAATTTAATTACAACCCATTGTTAGCAAATCCATTAAAGTTTTAATGGCCCTTTCGGGAACTAGTTTATAAAGTTTACACATAAGACTCCAGGGTGCCAGACATTGTGTCGACTTTTAAGGTGTCAACTAATTCTAATGATAGATAAGACACACTTCCTTGAGAGAGAAGTCATTCAAACATTACCCAAAGGTATCAAGAATTGGGAGAAGAAGAAAATATTAAAATAAAATTGGTTATCATGTTTGCTACGTGATCGTGGCATTTCGCTTTCGTTTTATTCCATTTCGCCTGCTTTGTTTCTTATCGCAGCGATCATAAAAACTATTATGAATATAGAATCACACATAAATTAGAATTAATTAAGTCGGAATACGGGTATGCGCATGCAAAGTCACCTCCTATGACGACACGAGTCATAAATCGGTTAAACTGGTAGGCACCTAACATACTACTAATCCAAAACCCGTTTAAAATTTGGCAGAGAATTGTCCTCCATCGAACAGGAGCATGTATCGGCGTCCAAGGACACGGAAAATTACCTGACCAATCCCGTGAATGTTTATCGGCTGATGAAGCGCCTCAACACGGACTGGTCATTAATGGAAGGACGCCTTCAGCAGATTTCAGAGGATATGAGTGTGTACTTCTTAAACTTCCTAAAGCGGTGCAAATTAAATTTGGTTTTATTTTTCCAGACTTCAATGTAACACGTGGTAGCTACGGACTGAGTTTCCCCAGCCAAGAAGATGTGGAGGGTGCTGCCTTGGCTTTGGTGCGCCTGCAGAGCACCTATAAATTGGATGTGGCCCAGGTCGCCGCAGGCATCCTGAATGGCGTCAAATACGGGTGAGATGATGGGGGCGAATAAGCAATAACCAGCCAGGCTTAAAACACGCCGAGTTATTCAAGCTAATCCCTGCCCCAAACCTATATATTTCCAAATCCTCTCCAGAAAGTCTCAATGCTCTGGAAATAGTTTATAATTCGTTCATCCGTGTTTCCTCAAAACATGTTGGAATATTAAAAACTCATATCTTGATTATAAACACAGAAGTTATACTTTATGCATTCATAAAACTTCTGATACCAGTTATTTAAAAAAACAGATTTGGAGCACCCACAAGTTTATGCTTTGATTTTTTATTTTGCCATAAACCGTGAAACTATGCATGTTTTGTTATTTAAAGTTTTGTTTTATTGAAATTCAAATAAGCCCAACATCTGTTATAGGAACTTAGAGCATCTTCCAGTCGATTTTTGTATAAATAACCATTTTAGTTTTTATTTTTAGCAGCGACATGAGTTGGCAGGATTGCTTCCAGCTCGGCCAACAACTCTTTGAAATGGAGGACTACAACAACACCAAGGTATGGATAAGGGAGTCAATGGAGCGTTTGCGGCGGCACAGCAGCCCCGCCCACTCACCGCCAACCAACGGACCCGACTACGATACCCTCAACAAAATGGAAACGGTGGCCAAGGGTTTGTTCCAACTGGGTGAGCATTGAACGAGTGCCACAGCTTCGGGGACACTGTTTGATTCGAATTCGATTATATTTTTTAGGCGACTTCGACACGGCCTACGAGCTCAGCCAGCGGGTTCTCCAGTTCGATCCGAAACGCATCCGGAATTGGCACTTGGGCGACAAAGGTGTGGCACTTCCGGAGGAGTCCGATGAACCATTATTGCCCAGGCACTCCGATTCTTACAGTGTGAGTTTAACAAGCCACAAAATTTTAAAATTATTTAAGAAATGAATTAGCGCATAGTTTAATGGAGTGAAAAGCTTTAAAGCAATTTATAGATTTTTAATGAAGTTCAAAAATAGCAACAGGTCGTATGAGTAATTTTGGCTTGAAAAATTTAAGAGACAATTTGGAATTCATTTTCATATTTTATCTGATATTTGAAAAAAAGCCGTTAGGCCACGGCTCGCTTGATTAATTGTATAAATATTATTATTTAGCGCCACCTAAAATTGAAACAATATTAATTTTTTGCACAATCCTTTTCAGTTAACTCACGAATTCGCTCAATACGAGAAGGTGTGCCGCGGCGAGGTGAACCCTACACCGAGGCAGGAGCGGAATTTGAGGTGTCGCCTGAGTCAAGGAAATCATCCATTTCGCCTGCTGGCACCTCTAAAGTTGGAAGAACACAACCTGGACCCCTATGTGGTCACATACCACGACATGCTCAGTGCTCAGAAGATCAGAGACCTCCGTCAAATGGCTGTTCCCCGGATGAGAAGGTCCACCGTGAATCCCCTACCCGGAGGACAAAATAAAAAGTCTGCCTTCCGCGTGAGCAAGAACGCCTGGCTGGCCTACGAATCCCACCCCACCATGGAAGGAATGCTCAGGGATCTTAAAGATGCCACCGGACTGGACACCACTTACTGCGAGCAGCTCCAGGTGGCCAATTACGGAGTGGGCGGTCACTACGAGCCGCACTGGGACTTTTTCAGGGATCCCAATCATTATCCTGCGGAGGAGGGCAATCGCATCGCCACTGCCATTTTCTACGTAAGTTTGTATTAGTCTGTTGTTTGTACATAAATTAAGAACTTTCAATCAGCTTTCAGATGTGGAGCAAGGAGGGGCAACAGCATTTCCCTTCCTGGACTTTGCTGTCAAGCCCCAGCTGGGAAATGTGCTCTTTTGGTACAACTTGCACAGGTCCTTGGACATGGATTACAGAACCAAGCATGCCGGCTGCCCTGTACTGAAGGGCAGTAAGTGGAGTAAGTATTATTAACTTTAATCATTAATTGATATTGTTATGGCGATTGTAGGTTCATGAATCTATTGAAGAAAAGGTTTAAAAATGTCTTATTCTACATCACTATAGTCTGCAAATTTAAAATAAAACCCAATAACCTACTTATGAGAACTCACAGCAATTGTTTTGGTCAGACAAAGCACTTACCAATCACATTAAATGTTAGACCACTTTAAGAGCCTCCCAATTGAACCGTCAAGTCACATTCACCTTCTCTAGAGCTCACCTTTGAAATGAATTTAACAATTTTGACCTGATCTTTGCAGTTGGCAACGTTTGGATACACGACATGACGCAGACCTTTGCTCGGCCCTGCGATGTTTTCCGGGATCATGAGGTTTCTTTGGAGTACGAGATAATAAAATAAACATTGTGATATTTCCTAGTCAGTTTTCTGTAGTTTTAGTTTCGGTGTTTAGTGGGTTAAAAGTGTTTTGAGTGCTTTTACGATCTCACTCAAAACAAACCAGGCGAGTTGGCTTGAAGCTGAGCCAAAAACCGAATACAAAAAGCCAGTCGACTCCTATTCATTTTGCCGGCTTCATTTGCATAAACAAGTTCACGGGCAAAGTTTCTATGGGTGATTTGAATATTTGAGCTTGTGAAGTGACAACTGCTGCTAGCAGTAAAGTGAAAGTAATTAGTGGGGGAAATTCGCATCAGATAATTTAAATGTTGAATATACACCACCTAGCGCAAATGTTATGATTCCTGGAATAATTGCCAGAAGTTCTTTCTTATGTAAATTTACTTAATAATTTGTGCGCTTTCTAGTTTATTGACCCCAACTCCTCTTGTTAAGTACTCATTATGCGGCAGCTATTCAAGCAGAAATAAAACCCTTAGGGCAGTTCTTTGACCACAGATTCCACGCCATTCGATTCGAGTACTGGAACTGCTTGATCACCTCCCGCAGTACGCCTCGAGCTTTTTATTTGTTGTGTTTTTTTTTCAGAAGATCGGACAAGATCGTCGCTTTTGCCGTCGACTCAAAATCAGTTTCTGACGAAGCGCCGGTGGAACAGCAAGCAAATTGCTAGCCGCGATCTGAAAGCCGGTAACATTATCGATTAAAATAGAGATATGTCCGCAGTGATTAGTGTCCTTTTTTTTGTGCTACACATATTATCCTGCCGTGGAGAATTTTTCAGTTCTACCTCGGGCTTGGAAAAGTTATTTAAAACAGAGATACTGCTCCTGGAAGAATTACAAAACTATGTAAATGAAATAAACCAACATGCCTTGGCTCTGCAAAGGTAAGTTGGTTATAAAAATAAATTCGTTTTTGCTTGTTTCAAAATATTGTTTTAAAAAATTAAACTTTTAAATATAAATATACTGTCTTTAAAAGTAAATCTCTTAAAAATTAAAATTAATAAACAAAAAATGTAAAAAACTTATGGTTACCTTGTTCAATCCTGTTTAAATTTAAGAATATATGCGTTTTTTTACATCATTCCTCCATTAGTAATAGACTATTTTAAAGCCTGGACTAAAATGAAAGTTTAACTGGTTTTTAGTCGAGCTCACTAATCCAGGCTGGTTTTGGCTTTAGGCATAGGCCTATGGCCATCGTTTGATTTAATGAAATGCAAATTAGATTCTTACTTTGCATATAAAACTATTGGAATTCAAAGAAACACTTAATTTCCAAACAGAATATATGTATACAATTTTTCAATTGAATAAAAAACAATTGGCAGATGTCAGCGGACAATCGATTATTAATTTTTCATTTCATAAGCGCGGTGGAACACCCACATAAATTCCACACTAATGGCCGCTCCGGGTGGGCGGGCGATTTTAATATTTTGTTTTGTAGGTAATTGAAATGGTGTGGGTTAGAGGAGACATCGCCATGTTAAACTCTAGATAACTTCTGTTTTATTACGAATTGAAAGATTTTTTAGTATCCCCATTCAACCGGTTGCACCAAAAAGAGAATGGCAATCGGACTTTATGAGCCTTTGGATGCCCAGCGATTTGTCGATTCCCTAACTGAGGCTATTTGCTGAGATATGATGCGGTTCTTTTTATTTTATGGACTGCTAATTTCTCCTATTTCTTGGCTTGATTTATTCGCGCCGGTTATTATACTAATTAATGGCTCATATAAAGCACACATCGCTGGGCAAATGTCGAGAACATTTGGCGGCATTTAAGAAATGTGTATATGAATTTGCATATCAGGGGCTATCGATGGCTACCAGCCCCGCTGTCTGCAAATCCGTATTCGGATCTAAGAATCAATTGCTTTAAGTTTATTTTGTTGTTCAGCCATAAGTGTCATCGACTTGGCAAATTTAGAATTCTAAAATATGGTGCACTCATCGCCTCAGTCGCGTATTTGTATAAATATTTTTAATTTTGTTTATCATTCGCACTTGGTAAACCGGATTGCATTGGCTCTCGAGAACCGTTAGATAAATGTAAAGTATAAGATTTATAATCAAATGAGTCATCAGTCGATCAATAATAAAACTAAGAACAGGTCTCCCTATTTTCTCCGTGTATTCAACAATTGTTCAACGTACATGGCGTCTTCTTTCACATAAAGTAGATTTATTGGCGAACACATCTGCCACTTAATCTTTGAAACAATTCTAATTTAACAAAAGAGTTGAACCGAAATTAGTTGAGTGTTGTTTCAGATTTAGATTATGGTTACGCTACCATCTTAATGACTTCGAAATTAGCCTCACTGCAGGAGACAGGCGTGAAAATAAATGCGTTAATTATACAAAACAGGTAACCCACCGATAGCCCTGGATACCTGTATTTATGTATTTTTTCTACAATACATTTTTTTATACCATAATTCTGAAAAATTGTTTCTACCATGTGCCAGGCACTGCGAGAATATAATGCTATTGGTTGGTAACTTATCGTCCATTTAAGTTACCTACAGGTTGAACATTTTATGGCCTTTTATAAGTGTATTTAAGTTTCTTATCTGGTTTATTGCTGAATTTTATTGATTGGAATTAAACTTTGCAAATTAGCTACACCTCCATTTAAAATTGTGCCATTAATTTCAACCTGTATTTAAAATTCTAAAGTTTATTTTATCAGTGTATAAAGAGCTGAGAATTTTTGGCCGTAGTTTGTCCAAACTAACAAACTTAATTAATGCAAATACCTTCAGTTATGTTGCTTTGTCCAGCGATTATGAGTCTGATTAATGGGATCTTTTTTTTGAATTTTTATTTTCCTTTTCCACAGCGAAATTGATGCAATCCGAATGGAGCACCTGAGTGCCGCCGAAAACATAGATGACTACCTCAACAACCCGGTAAACGCTTTCCGGTTAATTAAGCGATTACATAGCGACTGGGAGACTTTCGAGAGCAGTGTTTCCACAGACACGAGTCGTGAAAGTAAATCATTTATATTTTTAGCCTTAAATGAAATATAAAACTACATTTTTGGTATTACAGACTTCATAGAAAATATGGTCGGACATAAGGCCAATCTAAGCTTTCCCTCTCAGGATGATTTTGTGGGCTCAGCAATTGCCTTGACCCGACTGCAACAGACTTACCAACTTGATGTGGCCGAGTTGGCCAGTGGCATTCTTAATGGAGTCAAATATGGGTGAGTTCTCGTTTCACACATTTTCATTAAAGCTGAAATGTGATTCATTGACGTACAAAAACTTGCAAAGCTTCCAACAAATTGTTAAAATGTTTTCTGGTTAGTTGTTGAGGTGCAGATGTTGTGTTTTATTATGACATAACTTTTTCACACAACCCATTATAAATTTTAAACAATATAGCAATTGGGTTTATGTCTCTGTTTTCCTCTTCCGTCAGAAAGTTTATTGTTCGAGAGAAAAAATGTTTTCAAAACATAAACTTAATAAATTTAAGCTTTGAAAGTGAAAAAGGAAGTTAATTAATAATTCCAGCAAGGAGGACGAGAAAGTATAAAATGTCTTTAATTTCTTTTTAGTACTGCCATGTCCTGGCAGGACTGTTTTGTTCTTGGCCAACACCTGTATGCCTTGAGGGACTTCAACCACACGGTGCCTTGGCTACAACAATCGATGCAGTTGCTCGGAGAACAGAGCTATGGTCAGGAGTCTGCTTCCCTGGATTTCATGGAAGCCGTGGTGGACTATCATCGGGAAATGGGGGCCCATGAGACGGCACTTGGATTGGTGAACCATGTTCTCTCGATTGAACCAGAGCACAGAAGTCACCTCTTGGAAACCCGTCAGCAATTGGAGGAACTAATAACTGACGGGGATAAGAATGGCTTGCTCCATATGACGGCACGCCGACCTGGGGACTATCATGCATCCCGGGAATTCAAAATGTACGAACAGGTGTGCCGAGGGGACTTGAATCCTTCCCCAGCCAAACTGCGAGAATTAAGATGTCGTTTTCGAAGGAGTCGCCTGGGTTATGCTCCTTTTAAGCTGGAAGAACTAAGCCACGAGCCTTTGGTATTTCAGGTACATCAAGTGGTTAGCTCGAAATCAGCGGAATTCATTAAAAAAATGGCCAGACCTAAAATCAAAAGATCAACGGTCTATTCCATTGGAGGAGGAGGCGGCTCCCAGGCTGCTGCCTTCCGCACCAGCCAAGGCGCATCCTTTAATTATTCGCGAAACGCAGCCACCAAAATTCTCAGTCGCCATGTTGGCGATTTATCCAGCCTGGATATGAACTTTGCCGAAGAGCTGCAGGTAGCCAACTATGGAATCGGTGGTCATTACGAACCCCACTGGGACAGTTTCCCGGAAAATCACATTTACGATGAGGGGGACGACAGAGGAAACCGCATAGCCACGGGAATATATTATGTGGGTATAATCCATAATTGATATTATTTTTCGAATTAAATAAAATACTCTTCCAGCTCTCTGATGTGGAGGCAGGAGGAGGTACTGCCTTTCCCTTTTTACCCTTATTGGTTACTCCCGAAAAAGGAAGCCTGCTCTTTTGGTACAATCTACATGAGTCCGGAGATCAGGATTATCGCACAAAGCATGCAGCTTGCCCTGTCCTCCAAGGAAGCAAGTGGAGTGAGTAGCCCAAATAACTCTTTATTGAACATTGAATACTAGTAACCTTTTGACTGCAGTTGCCAATGTTTGGATAAGAGAACGGAATCAGCATAATGTAAGGCCCTGCGGTCTCCAGCGAAACCATGAAATCTCAGTACCCTTCAGAGACTTTGACTAAAGTTGTCATCTTAAAAACTCACTAAAACTAAGATTTTAATTTATTAAAAGTGAAGGAAGCGATTAATTGCGATACGCCAGTGATTTATGACGGTCTGAGATGAGATGACATGGTCGACGGAAGGTTTGAGATCCCGAATGCATCCAGATGTTACCAACTGTGAAATATTGTTAAGAAAAGTATATTAAAAGAATGAAGACGCTTAAATAACTTACTCTTTTTGGAGCCCACTATGACGGGACATCCGGCATGCCAGGTCCTGGCGTCTACATCCAGGGAATAATGAAGGTTATGCCACAGTACCATGGAACCCTTAACTGGAGGCAGAAATACATTTAGGTTAGGGAAGACTGTATAGCCACCTTGTTGGACATTGGACAGCTGTAGAAGATAAAGAGATTGGGATATAAATACCATAGAAATATTAGTACTAATTACTCACATAAAACATGCTTGTGGAAATTCGGTCGCCGTCAAAGTCTGGCGGCAAATCAAACTCGAAATAATCAGGATGAGGCTCATATTGACCACCAACTCCATAGTTGGCAACCTGCATTTCTTCAGCCCCCCGCATAGTAAGACCGCAAATATACTCATTAATCCTGTTAACATATTGCATAGTTGGGGTTGAGTAGTTCAGCCAAGTTTGCTGGCTTACACGAATGTCCTTGACTGTTCTGTCTTCTCCATTTTCACCAGCTACCCCCGATCGTATTCTTTCCTTTTTGTTGGACTCCGTAAAAATGGAAGAAATTTGTTTGGAGCTTAGAACTCCATGGTATACGGTGATATCGGGATCCAGATGTACTTGCTCTACTTTCAAAGGTGCCAGAGTGAAAAAGGCATGCCGTTTTCCATCCAAATAGCACTTAAGGATATTGTCTTGTTTTTCTGGCAATCGTTTACCTTGACAAAGTCTTGAGTAATTGGCAAACCAAGGAAAATCGCCTTCTTCCAGAATCTCCCTCGATCTGGAATTTTCCAAGTACTTAAGAGTTAGCTGAGCGGAATTTTCATTCAAAAGACTTTTAGCTCGGTTAGAGTGGCCCAATTCGAAGTTAACTAAAGCCAAGTATTCCCGAATATCAGATACATATAGGTCGGAATGGTCCATTTCAAGATTTTCTTCCAAGAGGATCAAAGCTTCCTCCAGCCACTCTTCTGACTTTGAATAATCTCCAATGTCAAAGAGCTGGACTCCAATTTCATAGCAATCACTCCAATCCAGTTGTGATTCATAGAGTAAACCATGTATAGCTCCGTCTGCCAGATGCGAAGCGGTGAGATTATAGACTTTTTGGAGTCTAGCCAACCCTTTAACAGCTCCTTGAACCTCCGAGCTATTGGGGTAGCCCAAGTTTTCGAATAAATCGTTCACAGAGTGTTGAAACTCTAAGGAAAATGTCAGATTAGGAGCTTTGTAATTAATCTCGTCGATTCAAGACTTACCTTCTCTTGGATTATTGTTCACTATTGGACCAAGGATAAGCGTATCCCAATCGTAAACAAAACGCTTCAAAAATCTGAAAGAGTGTAAAGGATGTTCCAGGTACTCATCCAAGTTGGGTAAGGTCCTGGCCGATTTTTGTTCCTGTTTGATTTGTTGTATGAAACTACACGGGAACTTCTTTAATCACATTTCTGAAGAGTCATCCAATTTAAAAATAAATACCGGCTGTAAATGTATAATTGCTTCTGCTGTGCCTCCAGATACAAACGAGTGGCATTTATCAGATTCTCCTCCACTTTAACCAGATCCTGCATACTATCTATGGAAGAATAAAACTCTCCCTTCGCACTTTCAATGAAAATTAAATGCAGGAGCATTCCACAAGCCAAGTACCAAGTTAAATGCAACATTCTGAGCTACTGACTGAGGAGTCTGCCTAGGGGCGTGCCTATCATCGTACTTGAGTGCGAATTAAGCCCAAAGAGCTCAAGCTGTCACGTAGGCATACAGAAGGTATGCAAACAAGAAGTCCAGACACCGGCAGATACAAATACAAGTGCTTCAAGGTAAATAGCTCGTTCAACTCGTGCGACGTTCAACTGCGCCTTTTTTCATAATAAAGAACTCAGTTTTGGGAAGAAATAAAAAACCTTTATTTAAATTTGGGGAAACCTTTTAAGCTAAAAAATTATTTAAATCTATGACTGCGCTCTAATATTGACTGAGTCAACCTTTTTAAAGTTTCAATTTCTGTAGGCTGCCGACTTGTAACTATCCGAAGTTAAATTACAAGGACGGCGGAACTCCTGGAAGCCCGAGTGCATCCAAATATTGCCAACTATAAAATGAGTGATTTTTAGCCTAATGAATATAGAAAAAGTATATTAAAACTTACTTCGTTTAGAACCAACTAAGACTGGACAGCCTGCATGCAACGTTCGCGCATCCACATCCAGTGACCGATGCAAGTTGTGCCACATGACCATGGCTCCTTGAATAGGAGGCAGGAATACATTCAGTTTTGTGAATACTGTATAGCCGCCTTGCTCCACATTTGAAAGCTAAAATTACATAAATAAATAATATAATATTAATATTAATAAAATAAATAAGCATAAATAACCAAATACTTACATAAAACATGCTGGTGGAGATCCGATCCCCTTGGAATTGCTGCGGCAAGTTAAATTCGAAGTAATCAGGATGCGGCTCATACTGTCCGCCCACGCCGTAATTAGCTACTTGCATAAATTCCGCTCCAGCTATATCGAAACCGGAAACAAACTGAATAATCCGGCTTATCGACTTCATGATTGGAGAAGTATAATTCAGCCACGTTTGCTGGCTGACCCGGAGATCGGCCACGGTGCTTTTCCCGGCATTCCCAGCCACGGCGGAACGGTACATTGTTAGCTTGTCCGCCTCCTCGAATATTGAATTAATTTGTTGCTGGCTTAGCATTCTATGGTAGACATTTATATCCGGATCAAGGTGTACTGGCTCTACTTGCAGCGGTGCCAATACGAAGTAGGGATTTGTCCTTCCATCCAAATAGCAACTTAAGGGCCTTCCAGTACTCTCCTCTGGTAACTTTTTACCCTGACATAGTCTCGTATAATTTGCATACCATGAGGGATTATTTACTTCCGAAGACTTTCCCGGCTTTCTGGCCTCAATATACTTGCGGGTTAGATGGGACGTATTTGTGGGTTCCTTCTCAAGAATTTGATTTAAAAGTCGTTCAGATCGCTCGGAATTTCCTAATTCTAAGTTTGCAAGTGCCGCGTATTCCTTTATATCGGATAAGTAGAAATTTTCGTTTTCCTCTTGGCCGGGATTCGCTCTAAGAATGACAAAGGCCACTTGAAGCCACTCCAGTGACCGTTGGTATTCCCCGAGATCGAAGAGTACAACTCCAATTTCATAGCATTCCCGCCAGCTAAGCTCGGAATCGTATAATACCCCATCAATAAGGCCATCGGCGACATCAGTTGTGGTGAGATTATAGACTTTTTGAAGTCTGGCGATGCCTTTAACAGCCCCATGGAGTTCTGATGGATTTGGATAGCCCAATTCGTTGACTACACTGTCCACAAATTCGCGAAGTTCTAGAAAAAATAAGTTTCACAAATAATTTTCAAATGCCTAGTAATTTATACAACCAACCTTCTCTAGGCGCGTTGGAAACTATGGGATCAAATACGAGCTCATCCCAATCCTGAACCAATCTTTTGATCAAACGAAAAGCATGCAAAGGGTGACCCAAGTACTCATTCAAATCCGTTTGTTCGACAACCCAATCATGTTCTTCTTTTATTTGCTCCAAAAATCTGTGGGTCAAATAAATATATTATGAAACTGTACAATGGATTTGTATATTATGAAACTCACTTTCTATAAAAATCCAACTGCTTTTGTTGTTCCTCCAGATAAGAACGCGTGGCATTTAAAATCTCCCGCTCTACTTGAACCAGATCTTGCATCGCATCTGCCGAGGAATAGAACTCCGCGTGAACTCCTCCATTAAAAATCAAGTGCAGGAAAATTCCCAAAACGGAACTCCAATTGAAATGTGACATTATGGAAAGACCGACAGTTGAATACTAAGCTACCATCCGCCTTGGATAGTGTGGTTTGGTTAAAAAAAGTGTGCTCCATTTGAAAACTGTCACGTATCCAGAAAAAACGTTGAACAAACAAAGATGCCAGCTAAAGGCAGAGCCAGAGTCACAGATACAGATAGACAAACAAAGCTACTTGTGCGGCTCCACCCTCTTGCTCTTTTTTGACTGTTAGCTCTCATTCAATAAATTTTAATTACTTGACATATGGACACTTTTAAAATAAATAAAACAAAGATAACACTAAAAGTTCAATAAATGTACTCCTTTTATTCAACTGCAGATGGTATTATAATTTTTCCGGAGTCATCTCCAACTTGACGAGCATATCTTGGGCAACGATATAATTTTAGGTATTGAACCACAAAAAAAATGCCATTGGGTAAGCTATACATACGTATAATATTTCTAGTAAATTGGTTCTTAAAATTTTCTCCATCTGCCACATACGTAGGGCTAGTCTTCTCCAGATTTAATAATACAAGCTTTTTATTCAATTAGAATTTATTATTCTCTAAAAACCCCTTTAATGTTGGGACAAATAAAAAGGCTTAGTAGGAAATTCCAGTGGTGTCGCGGATCCATTCCAAGTAGCCAGTGACACGGGTAAAGACAGCGGGGTATCCGGCCCACAAGACGGTTGCCGTCGTGTGTGACCAGAGGGCCGCCGGAGTCACCGCCGCAAGTGGACTTGCCGCCGGCAGTGTTGATGCAGATCATGTTTTCGTGGAGAGACCAGTAGTTGCTGCAGTCTTCTTGAGACATGATCTGGACATCAACGCTCTGGAGCCAGTCGGGCAAGGAGCTGCCGGTGTAGGTGCTGCCCCATCCGGACGCCACGGCCCACCATCCACCATAGCCGTTGTAGCGGTCGTTGAAACTGGGCAGCTCCACCTTGTTGACCAAGTACCAGAAATCAACGTGGGGGGTACGGATCAGGGAGATGTCGTTGTGGAGGTTGCCGCTGTTGTAGTGGGGGTGCTGGATCATGTCGCCACTGCCCACCCAGTGGGAGTACTGGGGCTGGTGACGCATGCTGGCACCGTAGTTGATGGTCACGCTGAAGCTCAGGCCGACAATGTAGGGGACCTTGCCCTCGTAGGCGGAGTAGCCGTTGGTAATGCGACCCTGGATATCCTTAACGGGCACGGGGGTCAGCTTTCCCTCGGGAGCGGGTAGTGCCGCTTCAATTTGCTTTATTATATGTATTATTGCAAATTAAAAGATATTACATTGGACGGCATTCTACGAAGAAATACAGAAGAATACAGGAATAAGGAAGAATACAGAAATGATGAGAGATAAACCAAATGAAGGGTATTGTTTTAATTCGTTTTTTTTTTAATTTAACCATTTGCCAATAATCAGTTGGTTAGGGAGAAGTTTGGATGAAACATAAACAATTTTGATTCACTAAATTGTAGATGGGGCGCAAAGTGGTGTCAACAGACACCATTTCCTTATTCACTCTCCTTATTCACGGCTTCAAACCGCCGTGTCTGGCTTAAAACTTATAGTTGGAAATATATTAGTTTGTAGCACCTATCCATATATTGAGCAAACCATTTTGATAAAAATGTCTGTTACACGCAATGGCGGATCTGGAAAATGATAAGATTTAACTCAACACTATAAATTTTCACGAACATAAGGAATGAAGTGACTATCAATGAAAGAAAACGACAATCTGACATAATGAATTATTAAAACCCTGGCAGAAGGTATTCTAATTTTTGTCAAATGTGTGTACCGCAATAAAGCAGCCCTCCGACCCTATAAAGTATGTATATTATTGAACAGGATCAACACTTGGGCAGAAATAATCATGTTCGCCTGCCTGTTTGATTCGTACGCAAACTTTACTCGCAGTTTTAAAGCTTTAGCTGCTATCTAGCTTGTGTTAACATTGATTTACTTCTTATCTTAGGAGAGTGTCACACATATTAATACTTTAGCTTATCAGATATTCTAAAAGTATAAATTATTTGGATTGGGCACAACATGATTTGCATTTAATAATAAGATTCCTTCAAATGTTTCTTAAAATTTTTGTGTCATTCGCTGCCTCTTTACGATGTTAATCAAAAATATTTGATTTATTTAAGTAATTAATTGGTATTTTTAAGTGAATTCATAAGAGTAGGAGTACATTAATGTGAACAAGAGAAGCTTGTGTGTTTGTGGTGAATTTAGGTTAACCATTTTATTGTTTAATCCTTCTTGTAGATTATTTGGTCTTTTATTGATCCAGTATTGACTAACACAATTATAGTTTAATGCATTTATGTCTAACATAAAAACAATCCGGTTTTTTTGTGCAATTATTTTTTAGTACGGAATAAATCATATATTTTGTTCAATTTAAAGTTCTTCTTTATTTATAAAAAAACCCATTAAATATGGGGAAATTAAAAAGCTTAGTAAGAAATTCCGGTGTTGTCGCGGATCCATTCCAGATAGCCAGTGGTACGGCTGAAGACAGCGGGGTGTCCGGCCATGCAGCCAGCACCGGAGCCGAAGGAGGTGACGCCCACGAGACGGTTGCCGTCGTGTGTGACCAGAGGGCCGCCGGAGTCACCGCCGCAGGTGGACTTGCCACCGGAGGTGTTGATGCAGATCATGTTGTCGTGGAGAGACCAGAAGCGGCTGCATTCATCTTGGGACATGATCTGAACGTCAACGCTCTGGAGCCAGTCGGGCAGAGGGCTGCCGTCGTAGGTGCCGCCCCATCCGGAAGCCACGGCCCAGTGGCCGGCGTAGCCGTTGTAGCGGTCGTTGAAGCTGGGCAGCTCCACCTTGTTGACCAGGTGCCAGAAGTCGACGTGGGGGGTGCGGATCAGGGAGATGTCGTTGTGGAGGTTGCCGCTGTTATAGTGGTGGTGCTGGATGATGTCGCCACGGCCCACCCAGTGGGTGTACTGGGGCTGGGTGCGGATGCTGGCGCCGTAGTTGATGGTCACGCCATCGGCGCCGTTGGTGCAGTGAGCAGCGGTCAGTACCCAGGTGTTGCCAATGATCGAGCCACCGCACCACCAGTTACCACCATTGCCGCTGAAGAGCAGACCGACAATGTAGGGCACCTTGCCCTCGTAGGCGGGGTAGCCGTTGGTAATGCGACCCTGGATGTCCTTAACGGGCACTGGGGTCAGCTTTCCCTCGGCGGAAGGAGAAGCGGGAGCGGGAATAGCCGAAGCTGCGGCCACGGCCAAGGCCAGGAATACGAACAGTTTCATCTCGGTTGAGTCTTACAACTGACTTGGTTTTTCCACTTCGACCAACCGCTTTTATACCAAATTTTCAGCTCTTATCAGGTCGGCAAAGAAGTGCCATTCTTGAATGTAAAAATAGGCTGATTGTAAAATTTTTGGCTATGACAAGTTAGCCGGCTGATAAAGTGGCCTGAATTATGACATCCGAAGAAGAAAGGGCAAGCTATATAAAATTGAGCACTATCGTAAAAATAAAAACGCAATATGTACTAATACAATGTATTTTATAATAAAACCTACTTATTAGCCTTGATCATGCGATCATAGATTTGAAAATGAGTTTGCCCAGTTTGCCTTAAAGTACTCAAAAATGCCTTAAAAAGTAACCTAAATTGTATAAATACTACAGAACTAATGCACAAAATATCTACTTCATTCAGTCCAGATTCATTACTTCTATAATATTATGTAGATTTTAGAGTTGTATCGTTCTGAATAGCGTCTACATAAAAGAAATGACAATTACGTTGAAAACGAATCGAAATAATAAATATTATGTGTAATTATATATAAAAAAATTATCTAAATATATATAGAACTAAACGTAAATATATTAAGATAAGATTTCAAATAATATAATAATGGTAATTAAATTTGGTTTAGGAATATTAAAGTTTCTTATTTATTTTTACAAACAAGTCAATTATCAATGACCAAGTTTACTTTTATAGGGACGCCCGACTATATCCTAGAGCTGTCATATACCTGGATAATCGAAATTGGCATAACTTTGTTATCTTTGAACTTAGCTGGATGGGAATTTCCACGGAACTCCTATTTTCATTTTTGGAAACCTTATTCGTTCTGCCAAATTCCATAAGGATTCGCCGACTATATTCTTTAGCTGTCATATAAATGAACGATCGAAAATGGCACAACCTTGCTATTTTAAGAAAAGCTTCGGGCATTTCCATGTTTTTTATTAGAAAAGAACATATTTATAAGAACATTTTTTTAACAAAATTGATTTGATGGTGAAATCCTCATAAGGATCCGCCAACTATAAACGATTAACTGCAAGCGTATATTAACTTCGGCTCAACTTTCCTCTTTTATTATTATAACAAACAATTCAATTATCAAAGAACAAGTACAAACCATATTTTATACCGCCGTATCTGGCTTAAAGCTCTCATGGTCGAAAGTTGGCAAAATATTAGTTTTTAGCACCTTTCCATATATTGTAAACCATTTTTGATTAGAATGTCTGTTCTAAGCTGGAACGCGGATCTTGAAAATGATAAGATTTAACTCAACACTCACCATTTTCACGAACCTTATGAATGAAATGACTATCAATGAATAAATACGACAATCTAGCATAATCAATCATTTAAACCCTTGCGGAGGGTATTTTATTTGGTCGAAAGTATGCAACGCAATGAACAGCCCTCCGAACCTCTAAAATATGTATATTATTAAACAGGAACACCTCCTGAGCAGAAACTTACGCACGCAAACTTTTCTCTCAGTTTCAAAGCTATCGTCTTCAAACTTATCTAAAATGCTTTTAAAGGATTATATCCTTTAGCTAATTATAGCAAAGCAATCGGCAATGTCACAGTTGATTTTTTAATAATAGAAGCTTTGGACTTTTTCAAAATTTATTTAATAGGAAATGGATTTTAAAATGAAATTATCATGAGAATCGGCAACATCCGATTCGATATACATATATATTTTATAATATAAGTTGCTACTTAACTGCAAGAGTATATCAATTCGACTCCTCCCAAGGTTAGCTTTCCTTTCTTATTCTTATTATTTTTTTCCCATATTTCGGATGTCATATTTCAGGCCACTTTATCAGCCGGCTAACTTGTCATATTTTTACAATCAGCCGATTTTTACATTCAAGAATGGCACTTCTTTTTCGACCTGATAAGAGCTGAAAATTTGGTATAAAAGCGGTTGGTCGAAGTGGAAAAACCAAGTCAGTTGTAAGACTCAACCGAGATGAAACTGTTCGTATTCCTGGCCTTGGCCGTGGCCGCAGCTTCGGCTATTCCCGCTCCCGCTTCTCCTTCCGCCGAGGGAAAGCTGACCCCAGTGCCCGTTAAGGACATCCAGGGTCGCATTACCAACGGCTACCCCGCCTACGAGGGCAAGGTGCCCTACATTGTCGGTCTGTTGTTCAGCGGCAACGGTGGTAACTGGTGGTGCGGTGGCTCGATCATTGGCAACACCTGGGTACTGACCGCTGCTCACTGCACCAACGGCGCCGATGGCGTGACCATCAACTACGGCGCCAGCATCCGCACCCAGCCCCAGTACACCCACTGGGTGGGCCGTGGCGACATCATCCAGCACCACCACTACAACAGCGGCAACCTCCACAACGACATCTCCCTGATCCGCACCCCCCATGTCGACTTCTGGCACCTGGTCAACAAGGTGGAGCTGCCCAGCTTCAACGACCGCTACAACGGCTACGCCGGCCACTGGGCCGTGGCTTCCGGATGGGGCGGCACCTACGACGGCAGCCCTCTGCCCGACTGGCTCCAGAGCGTTGACGTTCAGATCATGTCCCAAGATGAATGCAGCCGCTTCTGGTCTCTCCACGACAACATGATCTGCATTAACACCTCCGGTGGCAAGTCTACCTGCGGCGGTGACTCCGGCGGCCCTCTGGTCACACACGACGGCAACCGTCTCGTGGGCGTCACCTCCTTCGGCTCCGGTGCTGGCTGCATGGCCGGACACCCCGCTGTCTTCAGCCGTACCACTGGCTATCTGGAATGGATCCGCGACAACACCGGAATTTCTTACTAAGCTTTTTAATTTCCCCATATTTAATGGGTTTTTTATAAATAAAGAAGAACTTTAAATTGAACAAAATATATGATTTATTCCTTACTAAAAAATAATTGCACAAAAAACCGAATTGTTTTTATGTTAGACATAAATGCATTAAACTATAATTGTGTTAGTCAATACTGGATCAATAAAAGAGGAAATAATCTATATTTAGGAACATATTGACATAATAATTCTACCGGACTATAAAATACAAACGTTTTTATGTTCAACAAGGTTTATACAACAAAATGGTCCGCTTCTTTTGTTCACACTAGAGTACACCTACTCTTATTAAATCACTTAGAGATACCAATTAATTACTTAATTCAAATATCTTGTATTAACAGTGTGAAGGGGCTGTAAATGACACGAAAATTTTAAGAAACAATTGGAGGATTATTTTCATTGAATTCAAAATCATTTTGTGCCTGTCTAGTAATCAAATCCATATAATTTATATATTTAACACAACTGATAAGTTAAATTATAAATATGTGTGACCGATGAAGCGCCGATCCTCCTGATGACTTCATTATAAAAACTATTTCCTAATAAACAAATGTCAAAAAAGTGAAGCTTCTATTAGTAAACATCAAGGCTGGGCCATTGCCGTTCGTTTAGCTATATCTCAGCTAAAGGATATATTCCTTTAAAAGGATGGGCGATAAGTTTGAAGACGATAGCTTTGAAACTGAGAGAAAAGTTTGAGTGCCTAAGTTTCTGCTCAGGAGGCGATCCTGTTTAATAATATACATACTTTAGAGGGTCGCAGGGCTGTTCATTGTCTGTCTCCAAGCTTCATGTTAGCTAAAACTGGGAGTGCTTCTTTTCGTTGCTTGAACCTGACCAGAGGATTTTTACTCCTTTTTACTCCTTCTTGTCACAACTCCTTAGGGATTGTTGGGAACAAAGCTAGTCGTCCGAAAGCGGTCTTGTCACTGACCAGCAGCGATTGCACCGGTTTGCAGAAGAGGAAGACCTTCAAAGGGGAGAAAGCCAAGTTCATGAACATGGTGGATAAAGCTGTAACACCTTATGATTTGGCCTCGGCTACTTCATATTGTATTCCGAGCAATTATGCTCTTTTTTAACCAGGGCCACCGACCCGTGACTGTTCGGAAGTCAAAAGTAGTGTCCTTGTTGGCAAGGTACCTGACCGGAGACTGTGATAATTTCTGGTATCACGGGAACCAGAGCCCACGGAACTTGATCCGTCCTGGCTATGGTTGAGGCCCCTTAGAGAGCTACGTGGTGGCTGTGGTTTATCACCCAAATGCGGGTAGAGCCCTTAGATTCAACATGGAGCTGCATTATACAACCGGGTGCCCTGATCCTACAGATCGGAAGGGGTTTAGATAGGCCTCCATCCTTAACCGAGGATTAGGTCGTGACCCGAATAGATTCGAGGAAGAATGACAGTGCCAATGCCATCCGAGTCTACGATACGAGTGTACGATTTTCTCATCAGCGCTTCGAGTTTATCATTTAAAATATTGCTTAAAACTCGTTTTTAAATTTTTCGAGGGGCTTCTTTAGGGGCTTTCCTGTAATGGTGGATTTTCCCACTTTGTCCACTTCCGTTTGCCTTAGATCTTCCAATTTACCTCCTTCTGTCATCAGTCTTTCAAATAGCGTCACTTCTCATTTAAAGTATTGCTTAAAACTTGGTTTTTAATTTTACGAATTTTCAAAAGTAATACTTCCAGACAAATGAGGAAAACTCATTAGAAAATTAATTACCGCTTGATTAAGGCCAAGAAGTACGTTCTATTACGAAATAAGTTGTATTAGTAAATATTGCTTATTACGTGTTACGTGCTAATTTCATTGTTTGTATATTAACAAGCCCTTTCTTCTTTGGATGTCATATTTTAGGCCACTTAATCAGCCGGCTAACTTGACATTGCCAATTTATTTTATTTACAATCAGCCTATTTTTACATACCAGAATGGCACTTCTTTGCCGACCTGATAAGAGCTGAAAATTTGGTATAAAAGCGGTTGGTCGAAGTGGAAAAACCAAGTCAGTTGTAAGACTCAACCGAGATGAAACTGTTCGTATTCCTGGCCTTGGCCGTGGCCGCAGCTTCGGCTATTCCCGCTCCCGCTTCTCCTTCCGCCGAGGGAAAGCTGACCCCAGTGCCCGTTAAGGACATCCAGGGTCGCATTACCAACGGCTACCCCGCCTACGAGGGCAAGGTGCCCTACATTGTCGGTCTGTTGTTCAGCGGCAACGGTGGTAACTGGTGGTGCGGTGGCTCGATCATTGGCAACACCTGGGTACTGACCGCTGCTCACTGCACCAACGGCGCCGATGGCGTGACCATCAACTACGGCGCCAGCATCCGCACCCAGCCCCAGTACACCCACTGGGTGGGCCGTGGCGACATCATCCAGCACCACCACTACAACAGCGGCAACCTCCACAACGACATCTCCCTGATCCGCACCCCCCACGTCGACTTCTGGCACCTGGTCAACAAGGTGGAGCTGCCCAGCTTCAACGACCGCTACAACGGCTACGCCGGCCACTGGGCCGTGGCTTCCGGATGGGGCGGCACCTACGACGGCAGCCCTCTGCCCGACTGGCTCCAGAGCGTTGACGTTCAGATCATGTCCCAAGATGAATGCAGCCGCTTCTGGTCTCTCCACGACAACATGATCTGCATTAACACCTCCGGTGGCAAGTCCACCTGCGGCGGTGACTCCGGCGGCCCTCTGGTCACACACGACGGCAACCGTCTCGTGGGCGTCACCTCCTTCGTATCCGGTGCTGGCTGCATGGCCGGACACCCCGCTGTCTTCAGCCGTACCACTGGCTACTTGGAATGGATCCGCGACAACACCGGAATTTCTTACTAAGCTTTTTTATTTCCCCATATTTAATGGGTTTTTTATAAATAAAGAAGAACTTTAAATTGAACAAAATATATGATTTATTCCTTACTAAAAAATAATTGCACAAAAAACCGAATTGTTTTTATGTTAGACATAAATGCATTAAACTATAATTGTGTTAGTCAATACTGGATCAATAAAAGAGGAAATAATCTATATTTAGGAACATATTGACATAATAATTCTACCGGACTATAAAATACAAACGTTTTTATGTTCAACAAGGTTTATACAACAAAATGGTCCGCTTCTTTTGTTCACACTAGAGTACACCTACTCTTATTAAATCACTTAGAGATACCAATTAATTACTTAATTCAAATATCTTGTATTAACAGTGTGAAGGGGCTGTAAATGACACGAAAATTTTAAGAAACAATTGGAGGATTATTTTCATTGAATTCAAAATCATTTTGTGCCTGTCTAGTAATCAAATCCATATAATTTATATATTTAACACAACTGATAAGTTAAATTATAAATATGTGTGACCGATGAAGCGCCGATCCTCCTGATGACTTCATTATAAAAACTATTTCCTAATAAACAAATGTCAAAAAAGTGAAGCTTCTATTAGTAAACATCAAGGCTGGGCCATTGCCGTTCGTTTAGCTATATCTCAGCTAAAGGATATATTCCTTTAAAAGGATGGGCGATAAGTTTGAAGACGATAGCTTTGAAACTGAGAGAAAAGTTTGAGTGCCTAAGTTTCTGCTCAGGAGGCGATCCTGTTTAATAATATACATACTTTAGAGGGTCGCAGGGCTGTTCATTGTCTGTCTCCAAGCTTCATGTTAGCTAAAACTGGGAGTGCTTCTTTTCGTTGCTTGAACCTGACCAGAGGATTTTTACTCCTTTTTACTCCTTCTTGTCACAACTCCTTAGGGATTGTTGGGAACAAAGCTAGTCGTCCGAAAGCGGTCTTGTCACTGACCAGCAGCGATTGCACCGGTTTGCAGAAGAGGAAGACCTTCAAAGGGGAGAAAGCCAAGTTCATGAACATGGTGGATAAAGCTGTAACACCTTATGATTTGGCCTCGGCTACTTCATATTGTATTCCGAGCAATTATGCTCTTTTTTAACCAGGGCCACCGACCCGTGACTGTTCGGAAGTCAAAAGTAGTGTCCTTGTTGGCAAGGTACCTGACCGGAGACTGTGATAATTTCTGGTATCACGGGAACCAGAGCCCACGGAACTTGATCCGTCCTGGCTATGGTTGAGGCCCCTTAGAGAGCTACGTGGTGGCTGTGGTTTATCACCCAAATGCGGGTAGAGCCCTTAGATTCAACATGGAGCTGCATTATACAACCGGGTGCCCTGATCCTACAGATCGGAAGGGGTTTAGATAGGCCTCCATCCTTAACCGAGGATTAGGTCGTGACCCGAATAGATTCGAGGAAGAATGACAGTGCCAATGCCATCCGAGTCTACGATACGAGTGTACGATTTTCTCATCAGCGCTTCGAGTTTATCATTTAAAATATTGCTTAAAACTCGTTTTTAAATTTTTCGAGGGGCTTCTTTAGGGGCTTTCCTGTAATGGTGGATTTTCCCACTTTGTCCACTTCCGTTTGCCTTAGATCTTCCAATTTACCTCCTTCTGTCATCAGTCTTTCAAATAGCGTCACTTCTCATTTAAAGTATTGCTTAAAACTTGGTTTTTAATTTTACGAATTTTCAAAAGTAATACTTCCAGACAAATGAGGAAAACTCATTAGAAAATTAATTACCGCTTGATTAAGGCCAAGAAGTACGTTCTATTACGAAATAAGTTGTATTAGTAAATATTGCTTATTACGTGTTACGTGCTAATTTCATTGTTTGTATATTAACAAGCCCTTTCTTCTTTGGATGTCATATTTTAGGCCACTTAATCAGCCGGCTAACTTGACATTGCCAATTTATTTTATTTACAATCAGCCTATTTTTACATACCAGAATGGCACTTCTTTGCCGACCTGATAAGAGCTGAAAATTTGGTATAAAAGCGGTTGGTCGAAGTGGAAAAACCAAGTCAGTTGTAAGACTCAACCGAGATGAAACTGTTCGTATTCCTGGCCTTGGCCGTGGCCGCAGCTTCGGCTATTCCCGCTCCCGCTTCTCCTTCCGCCGAGGGAAAGCTGACCCCAGTGCCCGTTAAGGACATCCAGGGTCGCATTACCAACGGCTACCCCGCCTACGAGGGCAAGGTGCCCTACATTGTCGGTCTGTTGTTCAGCGGCAACGGTGGTAACTGGTGGTGCGGTGGCTCGATCATTGGCAACACCTGGGTACTGACCGCTGCTCACTGCACCAACGGCGCCGATGGCGTGACCATCAACTACGGCGCCAGCATCCGCACCCAGCCCCAGTACACCCACTGGGTGGGCCGTGGCGACATCATCCAGCACCACCACTACAACAGCGGCAACCTCCACAACGACATCTCCCTGATCCGCACCCCCCATGTCGACTTCTGGCACCTGGTCAACAAGGTGGAGCTGCCCAGCTTCAACGACCGCTACAACGGCTACGCCGGCCACTGGGCCGTGGCTTCCGGATGGGGCGGCACCTACGACGGCAGCCCTCTGCCCGACTGGCTCCAGAGCGTTGACGTTCAGATCATGTCCCAAGATGAATGCAGCCGCTTCTGGTCTCTCCACGACAACATGATCTGCATTAACACCTCCGGTGGCAAGTCTACCTGCGGCGGTGACTCCGGCGGCCCTCTGGTCACACACGACGGCAACCGTCTCGTGGGCGTCACCTCCTTCGGCTCCGGTGCTGGCTGCATGGCCGGACACCCCGCTGTCTTCAGCCGTACCACTGGCTATCTGGAATGGATCCGCGACAACACCGGAATTTCTTACTAAGCTTTTTAATTTCCCCATATTTAATGGGTTTTTTATAAATAAAGAAGAACTTTAAATTGAACAAAATATATGATTTATTCCTTACTAAAAAATAATTGCACAAAAAACCGAATTGTTTTTATGTTAGACATAAATGCATTAAACTATAATTGTGTTAGTCAATACTGGATCAATAAAAGAGGAAATAATCTATATTTAGGAACATATTGTCATAATAATTCTACCGGACTATAAAATACAAACGTTTTTATGTTCAACAAGGTTTATACAACAAAATGGTCCGCTTCTTTTGTTCACACTAGAGTACACCTACTCTTATTAAATCACTTAGAGATACCAATTAATTACTTAATTCAAATATCTTGTATTAACAGTGTGAAGGGGCTGTAAATGACACGAAAATTTTAAGAAACAATTGGAGGATTATTTTCATTGAATTCAAAATCATTTTGTGCCTGTCTAGTAATCAAATCCATATAATTTATATATTTAACACAACTGATAAGTTAAATTATAAATATGTGTGACCGATGAAGCGCCGATCCTCCTGATGACTTCATTATAAAAACTATTTCCTAATAAACAAATGTCAAAAAAGTGAAGCTTCTATTAGTAAACATCAAGGCTGGGCCATTGCCGTTCGTTTAGCTATATCTCAGCTAAAGGATATATTCCTTTAAAAGGATGGGCGATAAGTTTGAAGACGATAGCTTTGAAACTGAGAGAAAAGTTTGAGTGCCTAAGTTTCTGCTCAGGAGGCGATCCTGTTTAATAATATACATACTTTAGAGGGTCGCAGGGCTGTTCATTGTCTGTCTCCAAGCTTCATGTTAGCTAAAACTGGGAGTGCTTCTTTTCGTTGCTTGAACCTGACCAGAGGATTTTTACTCCTTTTTACTCCTTCTTGTCACAACTCCTTAGGGATTGTTGGGAACAAAGCTAGTCGTCCGAAAGCGGTCTTGTCACTGACCAGCAGCGATTGCACCGGTTTGCAGAAGAGGAAGACCTTCAAAGGGGAGAAAGCCAAGTTCATGAACATGGTGGATAAAGCTGTAACACCTTATGATTTGGCCTCGGCTACTTCATATTGTATTCCGAGCAATTATGCTCTTTTTTAACCAGGGCCACCGACCCGTGACTGTTCGGAAGTCAAAAGTAGTGTCCTTGTTGGCAAGGTACCTGACCGGAGACTGTGATAATTTCTGGTATCACGGGAACCAGAGCCCACGGAACTTGATCCGTCCTGGCTATGGTTGAGGCCCCTTAGAGAGCTACGTGGTGGCTGTGGTTTATCACCCAAATGCGGGTAGAGCCCTTAGATTCAACATGGAGCTGCATTATACAACCGGGTGCCCTGATCCTACAGATCGGAAGGGGTTTAGATAGGCCTCCATCCTTAACCGAGGATTAGGTCGTGACCCGAATAGATTCGAGGAAGAATGACAGTGCCAATGCCATCCGAGTCTACGATACGAGTGTACGATTTTCTCATCAGCGCTTCGAGTTTATCATTTAAAATATTGCTTAAAACTCGTTTTTAAATTTTTCGAGGGGCTTCTTTAGGGGCTTTCCTGTAATGGTGGATTTTCCCACTTTGTCCACTTCCGTTTGCCTTAGATCTTCCAATTTACCTCCTTCTGTCATCAGTCTTTCAAATAGCGTCACTTCTCATTTAAAGTATTGCTTAAAACTTGGTTTTTAATTTTACGAATTTTCAAAAGTAATACTTCCAGACAAATGAGGAAAACTCATTAGAAAATTAATTACCGCTTGATTAAGGCCAAGAAGTACGTTCTATTACGAAATAAGTTGTATTAGTAAATATTGCTTATTACGTGTTACGTGCTAATTTCATTGTTTGTATATTAACAAGCCCTTTCTTCTTTGGATGTCATATTTTAGGCCACTTAATCAGCCGGCTAACTTGACATTGCCAATTTATTTTATTTACAATCAGCCTATTTTTACATACCAGAATGGCACTTCTTTGCCGACCTGATAAGAGCTGAAAATTTGGTATAAAAGCGGTTGGTCGAAGTGGAAAAACCAAGTCAGTTGTAAGACTCAACCGAGATGAAACTGTTCGTATTCCTGGCCTTGGCCGTGGCCGCAGCTTCGGCTATTCCCGCTCCCGCTTCTCCTTCCGCCGAGGGAAAGCTGACCCCAGTGCCCGTTAAGGACATCCAGGGTCGCATTACCAACGGCTACCCCGCCTACGAGGGCAAGGTGCCCTACATTGTCGGTCTGTTGTTCAGCGGCAACGGTGGTAACTGGTGGTGCGGTGGCTCGATCATTGGCAACACCTGGGTACTGACCGCTGCTCACTGCACCAACGGCGCCGATGGCGTGACCATCAACTACGGCGCCAGCATCCGCACCCAGCCCCAGTACACCCACTGGGTGGGCCGTGGCGACATCATCCAGCACCACCACTACAACAGCGGCAACCTCCACAACGACATCTCCCTGATCCGCACCCCCCACGTCGACTTCTGGCACCTGGTCAACAAGGTGGAGCTGCCCAGCTTCAACGACCGCTACAACGGCTACGCCGGCCACTGGGCCGTGGCTTCCGGATGGGGCGGCACCTACGACGGCAGCCCTCTGCCCGACTGGCTCCAGAGCGTTGACGTTCAGATCATGTCCCAAGATGAATGCAGCCGCTTCTGGTCTCTCCACGACAACATGATCTGCATCAACACCTCCGGTGGCAAGTCCACCTGCGGCGGTGACTCCGGCGGCCCTCTGGTCACACACGACGGCAACCGTCTCGTGGGCGTCACCTCCTTCGTATCCGGTGCTGGCTGCATGGCCGGACACCCCGCTGTCTTCAGCCGTACCACTGGCTACTTGGAATGGATCCGCGACAACACCGGAATTTCTTACTAAGCTTTTTTATTTCCCCATATTTTAATGGGTTTTTTAATAAAGAATAATTTTGAATTGGACGAAATATCTATTTAACTTACTAAACAGTAGTTTTGATTTAAATCAGACCTAGTGAATAAAAAATGAACGATGGATAAACCGGATTGTATGTTTAGAAAATACAAAATGTTCCACGGCCGTGCGACATAACGCTGTTAACCGTTTCTACTTGTTAAAAAATAAGTCCCATTAATGGACCCTTTGAACAAATTGTAAGAAAAAAACGTTTAGAATCGGGGTTGGAGTTAAAGAGTCTCACTCAGAGAAAATTATATATTTTTTTTTTGTTTAATTTTGATCAGGTTATTTACTAAATCTTTGCCTAAGAGCTTAGAAACAGAATTTTGGATATTTGTCAATTTGATTTTTCACTTTGATTAACCGTATTGTTCGTCGTGCCTTTTCTGTTTTCTGCTTTAACTTTTATTTTTATTAAGGAAGGTGAGCTAACTAAAAAATTGCATCTGGGAGATTTGTATTCGTTTCTATTCTATATTCCTATTCTAAAAAAAATTGACTTACAATAAATCTAAATCGGATTCGGATTAAATCGGAACTTTTAACACGGCTTAAAAGGCAATAAAATGGTTACCTAAAATTCACCCTAAACACGATAGCAGCTTTTGTTTACATTCGTTTAATTCCTTCAATAAATCAATTACACAGGCCGACAATTTCCAACTTTTTTTTTCCTCCACGCATAATTTTACCTGCTCCATAATCTTTAGGCTCCCCTGAACCAAAGTCCAGAACAAACATAGGTTCTATCACCCACCGTTTCCGCGGTACACCTAAGAGAAGAAATTGATCAAATTTTACCATATATTGAATTATGTAGGCCGTGTAATGGCTATGACCATCATTGTTTCCAGTACATTTCATGTTTGAAATGTATGTGTACCAACTAAAATTAAAAAATGGTATCTAGCAGTTACCATATCTTTGGAATACTCATCCAAAGTTGAAATCTCAGATTTTCTACGTTAAGTTTTGGTCTTCTATGATTTTTCCCCAAACATTTTTCTATGGAAGATTTTTATTTTCTTATTGAAATCAGTAGATCATACCATGTTTTAATTTTGGATTTAAGGAAAAACTCGAAATAATTTTATTGAATTTAATATAGGTGGTTCAACAATATTTTCTTCAATTAAATTGGAGTTTTTAATCTCATATTTTCAAAAAGTCATGGCTATCTACAACTGTTTCTATATTCAAAACGTATCTATTGCAGGTTCAGCTTGTTTAGTAAAGCTTTACAGAAGTTGTAGATAGCCATGACTTTTTGAAAATATGAGATTAAAAACTCCAATTTAATTGAAGAAAATATTGTTGAACCACCTATATTAAATTCAATAAAATTATTTCGAGTTTTTCCTTAAATCCAAAATTAAAACATGGTATGATCTACTAATTTCAATAAGAAAATAAAAATCTTCCATAGAAAAATGTTTGGGGAAAAATCATAGAAGACCAAAACTTAACGTAGAAAATCTGAGATTTCAACTTTGGATGAGTATTCCAAAGATATGGTAACTGCTAGATACCATTTTTTAATTTTAGTTGGTACACATACATTTCAAAAATGAAATGTACTGGAAACAATGATGGTCGTAGCCATTTCACGGCCTACATAATTCAATATATGGTAAAATTTGATCAATTTCTTCTCTTAGGTGTACCGCGGAAACGGTGGGTGATAGAACCTATGTTTGTTCTGGACTTTGGTTCAGGGGAGCCTAAAGGTTATGGAGCAGGTAAAATTATGCGTGGAGATTTTTTGCTGTTGGCCTGTGTTATTATTGACTTCCAGTATGGAGAGGCAGGCCATGACACAAACATTTCAAGAAGCACTTCGAGGAATCTTATCATTGAATGCAAAATCATTGTGTGCCTGTCTTCTAATCAAATCCATAAAATTTATACTTTTAGCATATCTGATAAGTAAAACTATAAATTATTTGGACAATCTCTTAAGTAAGCAGTAAATCAGTGTTAAAAAGATTGTTTTTTTTTTTCATTTCATTCATGAAGTTCGTCGAAAGTGTAGAGTTAAATCTTATCATTTTTATATTCTGACTTAGTGGGGAACATAAATTTTAATCAGAATTTTTTACACAATTTATGGAAAGGTGCTCGAAACGAAGTTGTGATTCACACTCCATGCGGCACTTTATGAAATCATCTACCAAATGCATTTTTGCATGCAAAAATGCTCTCCAGTTTCAGTCAAATGCAATATTGTTGTCGTTTTTGCCGTCGCCTCGTGCCACCCTTTTAGCATATCGGGCCAAATCGAATTTTCCGCAGGCGCCACAAAGTACGCAACCAAATGCGGCAGATGCAAGGCTGAACAGTAAGGCGATTTGTATCCACTCACCCATGCAAACACACAGATACTCACCCACACAGTAACACTGCTGTACATCCCAGTATCGGTTAACAGGCGATGCAGCTGAAGCTCCTCTTACCGCACTTGATGGATGAGCCCTCCGGCTGATGAATTGCCACCCACTAATCGAACATCACAACCGGATCAGTGGGCTTCACGGATGTCGATTCGGATTCCAAATTCACTGGTTTTATACAGGTCTTTAAAATAGTTCAATAATATAGACGTATATCGACATTTTAAGATCGACATTCCTAGTTGGCAGAATTCAATAAATTAATAAAATAAAACCTTAATTGCTAATACTAGTCTTTAAAAACAATTTATAGGAACAAAAACATAAAGTTTAAGCTAAAAACATAATCACACATTCCATTAACACCACTCTCGTCTTGTGCTTTCAATTTCAAATTTATTTTGTTTTCTAATATTTAAACTAAGAAAATATACAATAGTAGATAATTTTCGTAAGAGTCTAGAAGTTATAACTAGATAGAATTAGTTCCGGGAACAGAACCGATAAGTAGAAAAGAGTGACGGCCGCCTCCTGGCTGGATGCTGTATTTACAATAGGAATTCGATGGCCAGACGATGGATGAGATTCCGCATTTAAGATTCGTTGCAATTCACTAACTAGACTCCAGTTCAGATGGCGAAGTCGCCATGATCCTCGTCCATGGAACAGGGTCTACGGAACTCCTGACCCCGTTCGTGGATCCACTTATTTGACACTGATGAAAAGCAATTAAAAATGGTTACTTCGGTTCTGCGTTCAGTTTTTAATTGTGTTTGTGCAGGACATACCCCATTTAGTGCCCGTCAGGACAGGACAGGCAGCATGACGAGTCCTCACATCGCCTTCGCCATCCCGATGAAGATTCATCCAGAAGGCTGCCGTGCCTTTTTTGGGGAAGAGGGCAGTGTGAAGGGAAGTAAACACAGTGGCACCTCCCTGTTCCACGTCACTCATCTGACAAAAAAAGAAGAGAAAATCATAAAATATGTATAAAGTGCTTTACTATGTCAAGCTTAAATTTCATAATTCTGTCTGGAAGAACTTCATTTTAAAACACAGTCAACTCTTCACATTTATATCTATTCCACCACTTGAATTCAAAGACTTCGTTTTATGTTCGTAGAATTTGAAAATATTAAAGAGATTGAAAGGAACTTACATAAAACAAAACTGTGGCAATGCGGTTGCCCAGATTGAGGCCCTCGAAAGCACGTTTTTCCTCTTTCTAAAAAAAAAAATAATAAAATTATAATTAAGAAAGTAAATAGAAATAAATTAAAGCATACCCGAGCAAAATCAAAGTGCGGCTCGTAATGTCCACCGATGCCGTAATTGACCACCTGGAGCTCCTCGGCGGAGTCCATGTCCAGACCCGTCATATCTGCTGTTCGCTGCACTACGGTTCCAATCACATGGTCCTCCTCCGTTTTCAGCCAGGCAGACTTGCTAATCCGGTAGTTGGCTGTCTCCAGAGCGCCGGTAACGGAATTTTGTACAGTTGCCCGCCGGAATCGAGGACGTGCCATCCGTTTAATCAATTCAATTTCACTGTCGTACATGGCATCGTGATAGATCACAATGTACGGCTCCTGATGGGCCTCCTCCAACTTCAGGGGGCCCAAGCGTAGAAAGGGCACATTGTTGGTTACATAACGGCACCGTAAGGGTCTCAGATCCGCCGGAGATGGTTTCAGTTCGCCACGGCACAACATTTCATAAGCTTTTCGCTCGGTCATATCGAAAACAGAGGGATCACTTTTGGCCACGGGCTGAGAATGGATTTCTAAATGTGAGCATAGGTGACTTATTTGTTGGCTATAATATATCTTACCAAGTCAGACTTTGGCATCTCGTCACTACCATCGTCGCCCTTCATTTTTCTCAATTGCTGCTGGTTGGCTATTTCCTTCTCGTAGAACCTCTTGTTACCATTGGCCCTTTCGTGGTGTGGCAGTAGTTTCAGCAATTCGTTGGTCATGGTCAGAGCCACCTCAATGTTTCCTAAAAAAGGGGTTAATTAAAAAAATAAACTTAATACCCACAACAATAATAATTCTTCTTATATCAGTAAAATTTAATTAGCCATTTAAATCTCTTCATTCAAATGTAGAAGGCGTTGTTGATAAAGGCGAAATCTCAAACTGTTTTAATAATAAAAAGAAGAGCTTATTAATCCGCCTAATAGGACTTAAAAGCAGCTAAAGAATCCTGAAATGTAAAGCACTTAATGCAATTAATATTAAATTTATGACGCCCTTTAATACTTGTATCCCTCATAAAGCTTGAATTTTGTATACAGCATAAATTGCTCTTCGGAGCTATAAACTGCAGAGTAACTTAAAAAGGGTCAAACTGTTTGAATAAATAATCTGCACATAAGTAAAATACTTTTTTAAGAGTCACTTAAGCCGAGTCGCACAATTAATTCATCAGGGTCGAGCCAGGGAGGCTTGAAAAGTGATGCCCCCAAAACTGAGCTCTAGACGTTCAGCCCCAAAAGTATGCCACCGTTTTTTTCCTTTCGTGGTGAATTTGCAACTTTGAAAGTTGCCCGGCACTGATCTCGAACTTCTTCCTTGGCAAGGCCATCAAGTCGATGGGACTGTTGCCAAACTTTGCAAGTTGTGCACTTATTTATTCATTTGCGTCCAGCAATTTATTCCTGGCCGCCCACTAATAAGTTTGGCTCGGTCGGGGAGGGCTTAGCTTTAACCTCAACCTCACAAACGACCTTAACTTCTGAGATCCTGTCAGCGACAGGAATTTAAATTTGCATCTCCCGGCACATGTGTCCTGCCCAGGAAAAGGAAAGGGAGAAAATGGGGGACGAAGGATGGTTGTCGGGTGACTGAAAGCCTGTCACTTGCCTCGAGGGCAGACCCATTTGTGTTGTTTTTTGTGTCGTTTCTCAACACAATATGGTAGCACTTCCGCCCCGCCTCCGGACACGCCCATAAATCGACACTCTCCAGCACAAGTGGGCGGTGGCTTTTCGGAGAGCACCCAGTGTATCTTTAGTGGGAGATACGTGTGCTTGGTAACTCTTTGATGAGGGGATAAGGATGGTCTACGGGTGTAATAAGACGTTAATAAACCACACGGGTCCTGGGCCAGGAACGTGCCAGGACCTGGGCCTGCTCCTGCCCTCTACGTGATTGCTCTTAGCCACTGCGGCAACATTGTCGCTGTGGCTGCAGATGGCCAACACTTTTTCGCACTTAATGGCAGGCTCTCATGGCAGGTGAGCCGGCTACCTGGCCAGGGCAGGTGCAAGTACGTGAAAGGGGGGTTGTTCTAAACTAGCAAGTGGCTGGGGACAGAGTGCAATTTCCTGCAGCCAAATGGACCCTGGAAGTGCCATGCAAACGAGCAAGGACAACAGGGAGAGTGGATAGCAAGCACACTCTAAGAATTTAATTACTCAAATGTAAGTTTCAGGTTAGCCACTGGGGGAATTTTTTTACGAACTAATTAAAAATGGCAAGGAAATCGGTTGAATAGTGAAAAATAAAATTATTAATTTATATAAAATGGTTAAATTTATTTTAAAGAAGACTAGAGATATTAAGCGTATTTGAATATTCTTTGTAAAATGATTCATCCACACAAAATCTATTTTTCAAACTATTTTTTGGCATAGTTAACACACAATTTCTTCAAGTGATATTAACCACTTTGGGTAAGAATAGGAAAACCCCGAATATTGGTCACTTACCTTCCTTGTAGGTGGAGAACGCCAGATACTCAAGGATATCGGCCTTGGTGAAGCTTTTGGTTTGGTTCGAGGGCTCCTCGAGCATCCGAGCCATCGCCTCGTTCATCCAGAGGACTGTGTGATGGTAGTCGTGGTTCACGTACGACTGTCTGCCCAACTCGAAACAGTCATCCGAGGACATCTCCGTGCTGGAAGGCAATAAAGTTAGTGGCAATCCCTGGGATTTCGGGACTTTGCTTGGACTCTCACCTGTACTGTATGCCATTGAGCTTGCCACGGGCCACGCTGGAGGTGTCCAGTTGGTAAGTGTCCTGGAGGCGCAGCAAGGCCACTGCCGCTCCATTGAGATCCTCGTCAGAGGGGAATTTAAGGATGTTGCGATATTGGGTAATGTTCTGAACAAATTCGGTGCCCACATCGTGCTCCATGAGATTCTCAACCTGTTTCCAGTCGGTGGTCAGGCGTTTGGTCAACAGGTAGGCATTTATGGGATTGGAAACATAGGCGGTAATGTCACTGGAGGCATCGGCGTGTTCCCTCTGGTAGTCATCCATTTTGCTGAAAAGTTAAAAGGAGGAGCCAAGTTAGTAGACAGTTCACTAAGTGCTTTTTGCTTTTCGCGAACAGAAAATTGCATTTTAGCGGATGGGAAAAACGGTCGAAGCTCGAACTTTTCCAGCAAGAATACTTAAAGTCCTTGGGCGGTGAGCTTAAGCTCAGTCTGTAATGTTTTTTCAATGTCTATCAATAAGTAAGTAGTTGAAGAAATAACTTAATAAGGAAGGATAATATTTTTTAAGCTTTTCGCAAAACTTTTTCTCCGTCAGCCAAGGTAAGTTAAATCATGAGTGATAACCTCTTTAATGTTGTTAGAAAAAATATATTTATTTGATGCTCATATACTTTTAACTCTCTTAGACTAATACATGTAATAATTTAATAATGAATAACCGTTCTTAGCATAGAATTAAATATTATGATGTAAGTACAACCCACTTATTATTTACAGTCTTTTCAGGGGATGATGAACTTCCTCTATTTAAAAGTCTAATACTTCTTTTTGGTCTTTTAGCCGTTCGGTGTGCCAAGTTTTTTATGTTGTTATTGGATCTGGTGTACAACTATTTTAATATTAGGTCTCGAATTTAGTTTTTATTTGGAATTAAACCACATTCACGCGATTGTCTGGCGGAGGGCGGTTGCACCAGAGGCTTCCAAGCACGCCCAAGCCAATAAACACTAGGGTGAAGGTAGATAGTCCAAGGATGACTCCTGAAGTTATGTCGTGGATGGGCAGGCCTGGGAAGGGATTCCAAACAAGAATCACCAGCAGGCCGCAACACTTGAAGAGGCAAAAGACCGTCACCAGAATATAGCCGGAAATGTAGCTCCTGTTTGGCAGCCATTCGCAGTGACGTGATCGGAATCCAAGGAATCCAAGGCCTACAGCACAAAAGGAGGAGGCCAGGCTGAATTGTAGGAAAAATGATTTTCCAAACTTTAAAGGGGAAAAATAAAATAATTAAATCTGTTACAAAAAATCCACAATGATATCTACTTACATGAGCAATCATATAGATAGCCAATCCAGCATTCATGGTGCTGCCCAACACCATCATCAGGGACACCACGGCCAAGGTAATAGTGGCATTTGCCAGCTTCTGCGGGTAGGAGTTATTGTTCTGGGACTTCCCCTGGACACTGCTCATGTCCTGTTCCCTTTCCTGTTGCTCATGAACCCTTGGACTTATGACGGCCATCGAACGATCTGCTATCTGCAACGGAGCTGGTTTCACTGTCTCGTAATGCAGTCTCTGGGGTGAAAGTCTGTTCTGGCGAAGGGGCAGGGCGGGTGGTCCTGATCCCAACTGGCTGAGCACCTGCTGGCTCTGGTAGATTTGCAACTTGCGCTCCAGCTGCAACTGCTCCAGGTGGGCGGCATTTCGGGGCGTGGAATGGGCCAGCCTCGGTGGAGGTTGCATTTTTCTTGGGGTGACCAGAAGCTCATGCAGCGCCCTGGTTGCCGCCGCCGCGTTCCTCTGCTGCGGCGTAGATGTCCTGGCTGCGAACTGTTGGGATATCTCCGTGGTGCTCAGGCAGGTCTCTTGCTGCTCCTCCTGATCCTGCTCCGGCAATTCATCGTCGTCCACATCTGTTGGTATCATGGCATACCTGTGGGCTCGGCCATTGTGCATTTGGATAATCTCCTGGTTTTCGTCCACCAGCTCCTCATCTTCAGCGGTGGGCACCATTTGGTATCTCTGATTGCTGTTCTTATCCACAATCAGGAAGGTTTTGCTGCCGAAGTCGCTGCTGAAAGCGTGTTTGATTGATTGATTGGGGGCTTGGCTATTGTTGTTGTTCCGGGCGATAGGTTTCGGGGGCAGATTGATCATGGGCGGCAAGCTGGCGAACTGGGTCTCCTGGTAGGGCTCCTCGTGGAAAGAGTGCGGCTCCTCGTCCTCGTGTATGCCATACCGGGAGCCATACCGATCTAGATTATCCTGGGATCTGGCCAACCTCTGAGCCGCCTGGCCAGGAACTATTGCATATCTGCCAGCTCTGCTGGTGTTCAACTCTTCCAAGGGAACCAAGGCGTACCGACCACTGGATTGCTGCTGATTGGTCTGCTGTTGCTGGTTTTTTATCTGATGTTGCTGCTGTTGCTGTTGGTATTGCTTCCGCGTCACCGAACGCGTGGACATGCTACGTTGCATTTGGCCCTTTCTGGTCGGTGTGGCGTTTGCCGATCGCGGAGGAGCTGCCCCAAAACTCATTTGCAAGCTCCTGTTATAAATGGACTCTACGTGAGCTGATTTATTACTGGAAACAGGATAAAATTCACTGTTTTGGCAAAAAGCCGGATTGGTGTAATTGTGATGCGACATGATCGCACTGTACTGGTTTCTATTTTGGTATTCAAGGGGTTATATTTTCACTGCCAAGCACTTTTCACTCTCAAGATCGATCCGCTCCGTTCGGCAACTGCGACTCAACTGAACTGACGGTTCGTTCCAGGCCGCAGCTCCTCAACTTCCAGACTTCCTCCACTTCCTGCGCCGGCGCGCAGTCGAGTGGATCGTGCCCCTCCCCGATCCGCCCTCTCCTCATCCCCAGGGCCATGTACTAGCTGGTACATAAGACACCCGTAGAACGAACCGCACAATGCCCCGGCTCTGTGTTTGGCGCGTTCCATTAAGCCAGAAACATCTGCTCCTGCCCGAAAACCAAATGAGAGAACGAGGGTTGAAAACCCAGTTCCTAAGACCGTGACACTAAATAAGCAGGAGCAGCCGGCATTCATTTGGTTCGGTTTATCAGCGTTTTTAATTCTTATTTACCAACTCATAACTGCAGAGCGCTCCCTCCTGGCTTTTTAATGCTATTTTGATACCTCTTGAACCAGGATGGGTATTTTGGTTTCACTATTGAGGCATTAGTGATGTTTTGTTTTGGCTCATACTCGTCAGGTTTTTAAAAGCCTGTCAGCACATCAGCTTCTCTACTTCTGAATTATTAATATTAATTCAAATTTATACTTAATATGCACATATCTATGCCAACAAAATGTCAAATAGAAACTAGATTATCAATGTTTCAAATTAATGCAAACAAAACACTCTGACTATTATATTTATGAAAATCAAATGGTGTTAAAGATGTCTTCTAAATTAAAGCTCTGACAATAAATATGTATAATTCAAGTTTGGATAGTTTTTTTATTTTTCTGACTCCAAGGTTTTTCTATGTTCTAGGGTATTCCCTAGTCGTTGACACCCTTGACTTATTTGGCTAGAATGTTTGTTCAACAGAAACCTTCCCCAAAGGCAACCCCTCCCCTGCCTTTTTGGTGGCTCAAGCGACCGTTACATTTCCCTGGCACAGGAACAAATTCCAAAAACTTGCCCTGCCTTTCCCGATCGCGGTTTTCATTCAAATTTTAGGCAGTCATATGCATATTGAGGCAGCCTTGCATAGCCCTGCAGATTGGAAGCGCCAGTGGGCCTTTGTGCGGCGCTGTGCGTTGGCCAACCCAATTGCCTTTCGGCCGGACAGGAGGCTTTGCCACGGGCCACAAAAGCAAATCAGTTTGCGGGGCCAACTGTCAAACGGATTAGCCAGAAATTGCAGCCTCTGGCAGCTGGCCAGTTGGAAAATTGAAGCGGCATTAAAAAGTAAAACTCACAACTCAAGCAGACGGCACGCGACACAAGCAGATGACTAGGAACTGCATCCAGAAGATACTTAGAGAGAGACAGAGAGGCAGAGAAGAGCGAGAGCAGGATACAGATATACGGCAGGGCAATGACAGCTCGCAAGGATAACGCTGGCAGACAGGAGACCAAAACTGAGAGACTGAGGTAGCAGGCTCACAGCTGTCAGCTGTTTGTGAGGATCCTGTCTCGTCCTTTGTTATGACAAAGCCAGGGGACAGCAACAGGAACACAGATACAGATACAAGCACAGCTCGAGATACAAATGCAGATACAAATGTTGTAGATACGAATACAAATACAACTACCGCTGCCCTGACACATAGATCCTGTGTGCGCCTGGCATTCTGGTATTATTTGATTAGGGGAGTTGTCTCACCACATCCTGCACCTCTCCACTCTTACCTATCAGCTCCCCCATTTCCGCCGTCAGTTGTACATAAGCAAAAGATATGTATCTTGCAGATACAGATGCACATATGCACAATCCATGTATGGGCGACTAGGTGCCTCATACAGACACGCAACAGCTGCCCCTCGCACGTGGCAAAAGTAATTACCTCACATGCAGGCGGCTACCTGAACATCTTTTGTACTCGCCACGAAACTAGATCTAAACATTTGCATAAGAATGGCTATTTCTTGTCGATAAATAAAAGGTTTCCAGAGCCTCATTAACTAAAATAAATTACTAAGTAATTATGCCTGCTGCTTTAAACATATTAAATTACAAAATCTAAAGGTTAGCGCTGTGTAATAAATTGAAAGCTTAAAAGCGAAAGGTCGAATTTGCCATAATTGAAGTGGAAAAGGTTATTTTTCTGACATGTTGGCGAATAATCTAATTAGATAATGGCTTCATGCAAATTAAGTTATTTGGAAATAAACTGTTACGGAAAACTAAATGTTTGCCAACAGGGCGTTGTAAATTCAAGTATAGTTTAGTGAAAAATTAGGCAACTTAATGCCTAATAGATATCTTAGTAAAAATATATAAAAAATTAATTTTATAGGTACTCACTTTTTGAGAAAATTAAGCTTGTTCTCCTGCTCACGTATGTAGCCCTCCAGGTTGGTTATCAATACGGATTCAGTCTCCAGGAGTTCCTCCATCTCGGCCAAGGCGGTGTATACCTCTGCGCCCACTGCAAGGACATAAAGGCTGAGCAGGCCAATCAATCGCCAGTCCGCTGCCATTTTAAAGCCTGCCAAAGAAAAACAGATAGAACGCCATGAGAGCCATTTTCCGATAGCTTCCAATTTGTAACGAAAATATGTATGGATGGGACTATGGGTCCACAAGGGATGGGTCCATCGATTTTGGCCTTAAATCTCCGACCATGTGTAAGGGGAAACCCAAACGAAAAAGAAGCTCTAAGCCCACTGAACCCGAATTCGACTTTCATATTGATTAATATTGCTCCCGACCTAGAAGCGAAGCATCCAAACAAAATATTGTTGTTGAAAACCAGCTGTTGCTTGAATTTGGGCAGTTGGCCATTTATTTTAATGAGCGTTTTTTAATTTGACCTGCCAGCGAGCGGATTGTTTTATGGCGATTGCTTTACTGCGTTCGCAACACGCTGACGATAATAAAACGGGTCCAAAATATACACTTTTGAATTCGATGGCACTTCTCCCTACACAGAGATGCTCTTAAAAACCAAGTACTTCCTTTGTAAACTAATAGTTTCCATTCCTTATTGTTGTTTAAAAAAGTGGAGCAAATGAAAAAAGTAAAACTTCAAAATAGCAACTTGAAGAGGTCATTAAATGGAAGTTATTCAATACCCAAGTGTGTACACTCGTGTCTGTTTGCCTTGATAATTGAATAAGTACATACATTTTGTATTGATTTGTATATTTTATTTGCTAGGCAAACTGCTTTGTAGCATCCTCGTGTCGCTTATGAAATATTTACCTCGTTATTGACCCATGTTTTTAGGCAAATGTACCTCAATCACTCTCTCACCCGACAGGAAACGGGTTTGTTTCCAGTTCCGTTTTTCGAGGCGGGGAATTCATAGATTGCTGCTTAGTTAGCGTGCCAATAAATTTTAATTGATATTAATTAGCTGCGCGCCGTTAACTCGCATCTTTAAGATAAATGCTCGCCGCCAATGTTTTGTGGCACTTAATTTGCATATCGAAGTGAGTCGTGGGTGGCCGCCCAACAGGATCCGCCAAACCACAAGGACTACGGGATACTCACTGCGGTTTGAGTTGAAGGGCGTTGAATAATTAATCAGCATTACCTTATTTTCCACCGCCAAGTCTGACTGGTAGTTGAGAAGGTAATTGCTCACATTAATCAGACGGTCTTTCAGATGAGATCTGTTATTAAAACGCGACATTTTGGCCAACAGTCACAACGCTTTTTGGCCAGAATTATGGATGCTCTTAGCTTTGGCGGTTTATGTCAGCTAACATGTGTTAAGCGGACAGAGCTGTCAGCAAATATTAAATAATCTCGCCCAGTTTAATGGCCCAACCGGTTGAAGCCCCCGCCACACCCCTCCACGTACACCTATCTATTCCAATTTCCATTTCTAGTTGGAGTTTCGGGCAGTCTGATCAGAACGAGGGCATGTTTCTGCTCGGACAGCCATTAAATTTTACGATTCCAGCTCGAACATTTACCATCCAGTTTCTACATATTCTTTTTGGACTTTTCGTCTCTAGTTTCAGATGAAGATAGAGCATTTCTGACTAATTTGGCCCTGCATCTCTTGGAGAACGATTAATTGGGGTTCAAAGAACTCCGTTAGATATGCAAATGTATCCCACAGATACGCGTCGCTGCAGCGGCAAACAAAACAGAACATTTCATTGTGAGTGATGACCAAACCTTTAACGGTGCTGTCGCTCTTTCCCCCTCCCATCATTACACAATCCAAGTTATTGAAATGCAAATATTATTTCATCCAGATGAATGGGACAGATTCCCCGTTCCTTCTGCATTTCGTGCAAATGAGAGTTCGAGTTCAGCGACCTCTCGCGCGATCGCTTCGAACTGACCCTTTTCATTCCATCGAAACGGCCATAAAGTATGAACCAAATACTTGTGTTTTAATTTGCAAGAATTTCCTCGCAACAAACGGAATGTTTGTTGCCATGAGTTGCACAATTTGGCCCGAAGAATTTAAAGCAGCTGGAGGGAGCGACCACCCACCCGCAAACTGAAATAAGGTGTTTTTTATGGCTCTATGTGGGAGCAATTAAAAGTAAATGCAAGTATGCGAATAAAAATGTTCGAACTCTTTTCAGGAATGTAAAACATTAAACTGTTTAATAAAAAACAAAAAGTTTAAGCTGATCTGCGCAGCTTTTAAGCTTATTAATTCTATTAATTTAAATGTTATCTTAGCCAAGTGAAGGCATTAAAATAATCTCAACTATAACTCTCCGCTTGTTTGTTCTTTTAATTAATATCAAATTTATCCCCCTCTTATTGAGATATGCTGTTTTATGAACGTGATTAAATTCAATTTGATTCAATAAATACAACATTTTACGAGCTCATCCCAAACTGGTGTAGTTAGCACATTACCCTGGTGTCGAAGCTAAACAAATAATGCTACATATTTGTATGCATTTTTTATGCAGAAGCACCTGCCAAGTTGTCTGGACGCACAATGCCACTCGACACTGGATTACTCACTTTTCTGGTCGATCAAATTGATGGCCCCAATAAAGTCGAAATGTCGTTTTCGTCAGAGAGCGGAATACAAACAATGTTCGGTTTTAAACCCCAAATATATGCAAAATGCCAAAATTATCAATATTTAACTCACAAAGAGTGCGGCACCACAACACAAATAATTTGGATTGTTTGGGAGAAATGTCAGAAAGCTTTAATTACCATAGACGCCGAAGTTGCCAGTTGCGGTCGGAACTGGGCCCAGAGATGTCAGAACAAAGCTGAAAATGGATTTTACGTTGAATAATTGGCAGTAAATTACAAACGGCAACCAGGTGGAAAAGTGGAGCAAGTTGATATGGTTACGGAAATTAAGGCATAACCGAGATAAATTCGATTTTAGGCATTTAATATGCAACAAGGTTGGCTGGCCACAGGGATACAGCTGTGGTGAAAATAATAATAACCAATTATGATGGGGTTATATGTTTTTAAATGGAATGTTTGGAAGGAAAAGGATAAGTCTATGGTCTGTACAATTGCTAACTAAGTTAAGAAATCCAATATGCTATGATACAACACCATTTTCATAATTTTCCATCTCATCTCCACTTCTGGTTAGTTAGGCAAACTAATCTCCCAATCAATTTTCATTCACGCCTCATCATTCTCCACCTGCCCACTTGTGCGGTGGAAATTGCGGTGCTGTAATGAAATGGACTTTCATCATCGTCGGATTGCATTTTCCACAAGGGCCACGCCTCGTTTTCACAGTCCGCCTCCCGTCCGGAAAGCCGATGCAACAAAAATCCAATAGACAGACGCAATCGGAGAGCCTCTGAATAGGTGGCTCAGCAATTTTTGGCTTGCGTGCTGCACTTTTTCGTATTCTTTGTACTTTATGCAACCCAGCAACAATTTTGATTGCGGCCAGTGGAAGCTTCTGCTTGCCACCCGTCTCCCTTTTTGGTTTGAATGCACTACTCCGAAAGCCGAGGAGAAAAAGTTGAGTGAAATGAAAATTAATTTTCTGCCGGCTTTTGTTCAACAAATTTTGTTATCTTGCGCTCGCCTGCAATTAAGTTATGAAATACATACTTTTTTCGCAAAACGCTGACTAAGCACATCGGACGACCCACTGACTTACAGAAGGTTCAATGGTTGGCTGGTTTGCTGACAGCAGGCACGGATCCAGATACTTTTGTGCGGGGCGACAACACCATCTGACACATAAAGCTTGCCACCTATCTGGCCAGTCAGCAACTATTTCCCACCTGCGGAAAAAATCATTGTCCTTGTTGTCGCAGTAAAAAATTGTTACCTAGGGTGACCTACTTTCAGTTTTCAAATTGAAATGTAAAATATTTTTTATCATTTTACTAACTCAAACTTCACAATCCAAATGAAACAAAAATTATTTTGTTTATTTTTGCAACAAAACCTGGGCAATTTTCCACGATAAAACCTATCTTATTGCTAGCCCAGCTTCCTTGCCCCACATCCTTCCTGCTGATCTGCGACACTCCTGCTCAGATGAAACTGTCAACAACTGCCACAAATTCTATAAATGCAACGGCACAATTTGAGCCGACACGACATCATTATTCAGAAGCAAATGTTACAGGTAGACAGACACCTGCCCACACCTTTTTGGGGGTGTTTGGGCTTTGTGGGAAGCACACAGAGCTTTGGCAAGGCCGCTTGGCAGGTTCCTGGCCTGGCTATCTGTCTCGCTCCGCTTTGGCCCCCAACAAATGTCGTCCATCAATTTTATGACCAGCCAAGGGGTCGCGGAAGCTGCTGAACCGACTCCAAGTTTTAGATGGACGGGGCCACGACTATAACTCATCCACCAGTAGCCACCACCACCGACATTTATGAGCCACCAAACACACTGTGAATTCGCAGCCAATTTGGAACTTAACTTGAACACTGAAAAAAATTTAATTTTATCTCTAACCTTACAAATGTTTAGGTGACAAATGAATCTGATTAAAAATTGCATACATTTTAAAATTTGAGTTTGCGATTCAAAAAAAGAAGACAGCTTTAAAGCAAGTTCCTCGCTGAGATGCAGTATAGTTAAGCTTTTAATTAATAATCTTCATTATGTCTAATTCCATACTAAAGTCTTAATAAGGTTTTATATTTAAATGAGATTTAAATAAGTAATAAATGGCATGATCATTCTTTTTTAAATCCAAAATGAACCTTAAGTAGTTTTAAATGCCACACCGAAGTATTCTATTCTGTTAGATTTGATTGACGAAAGAATTGGAAATTTGAAATGACTTTATAAACTAGTTTCTCTGAATTAACTTGTTCCCCATTTGGGTGGATGTCCTATTAAAATGCAGAAATGCTTTTAAAGAAAGGCAACTCTCCACCAAATATTTTTAAATTAAAAATTCTAGCTGTATTTTCGGGTAGTGCTGTGTTAAACTTTTTAGTTGTTGCTATGATTGCTCTTTGTGGTATGGCATTTTCGTGCTGGTGGAAATTGTGGTCCTAGACAACGATGTCTCTTTGGGCCAGTGTCTGTTAATGTGGCACGAAGTCGCCAAAATGCTCCCACTGAAGTCTGCCAGCTGCTAAATGTCAGACCCCTGATCCCCGTCAGCTGACCTTCTGCACACCAAAAAAAAAGCTTCTTCATTTCTGAGTCTGCTGTGACATTTGCCAATTCGGAATTCGCAATGGGTAAGGCTTCCTCTATGGTCCAAAACTCCCCCTTTGTGGACCCTCCTCGTTTCCATTAAGTATGCCCAATTTGCGTGGCTATACTCGTCGATCGAATGCATAATTAAAATCGCATCGAATTGACGGCACTCTTGTCGATTTCTGCTTTGGCACTGTAATTTGATTCCGAGTTTTTCTCTAATTCACTGACTTAATGGGCCTCGTTAGACGCGCCTCGTCCATAACCACTTTACTTCATCATCTCCATTCGCTTTAAAATCATCATCAGTCTAAGAAACTTTGCCCTTACCCCAGAGTTGGGGTCTCTCCACTTTCCCGAGAAAAAATAAACAGAAAAATAAATTCTGAGCGGGAAAATCATGGTCTAGTTTGTGCAAATTATGCAAACAATTTGGTTAAGTGTAATTGAGTTGGCCTGGCCAACAGCCACATGTTGCAGTGCTCCTTGAAGTCCGACCCTGGGGTAATATGATTTCCAGACTGCTGGCAGAAGTTCTACTGCCAGACATACGACATCGACATCGTGGCACAAAGTTTTCAATTCCATAAGCGTTAATTTGATTGCCCCAAGTTTTGCTTGAGGGCACAAACTCAACCCTAAGGCTAGAGCACTAAAAAAATTCAGGATATAATCAATTTGAAGCGGATAAAACGATAAAATATTGGCTTAAATGGAGCTCATCCAAGCCATGGCTTAATATTTCTGAATTTTATTTCAAATTAGACTTCAGGACTAGCACAATATTTTTCTCTGTGCCTGAGAAATTGTCATCGCATAAAACTTTCAGTGGAGATGAGACTAGCGGAAAGGAAGGAAGGACTAGGAATAATTCATGCGCACCCAGCCAGTTTTCTAATTAGTAATGAATGACAAATGTTCACAGATCGCTCCAACCAGTTCCAGCCCCCAAATAGCCCACCCCCTGTCAATGCCAGACAGATGAAGTCACGGAGCGTGTGCACACATAAATTTTACAATTCACCTTGAAAATGTAAGCATAAACGGCGTCCCAAATGGAAATCGCAATCCAAACCGGTTGAAAGTCAACATCGCCGCATCATAAAAAGGCAAAAGATGAGCTCGGGAAAAATGTGGGAAAAACTGGGTCGGATCAGAGGAGGACGAGGCGAAGGGGGCAATTAGCCAGACAAGGAAGTGGGCAACTGTCCTCACTTTCATTGCATTCGACACACGTCTGGAATTGGCCAGAGAGCGACTTTCGTTTTCAAATCCATCTCTATTAGCGGACAGCCGCCACCTTGCCAACCGGTCGCCATTGCCGGTCTAATTAGCAAGCAAATATTGACCAAATGCCGGACTGATCAAATCGTTTCAGAAATCCCGAAAACCAAAAAAGGCGAAAGGGGAACGAACCGAACCGGAGGGTGGCTGAATTATAAATTTCATAAATTAACGCCGGCTAAATCGTAAGTTAATTGAAGCTATTGAAGCCGCTTGCCGAATTTATTTTTGTGTATAGCATTTAAGCATTAATCATTCGAAAAAACACTAATTGGAGAAATGCGTTCAATTAACTAGTCGATTAATTGGGAACATTAAAAAAATTATAACAAATTGGCTTTTAGAAGGTATTGGATAGAATTGGAAAAAATATTTTTTTGTTTTTTATAGTATTAGTAATAAAAAATTGATATAACAAGTTATTTTCTGAAAAATACTCTTGTCTTTAAATATCCTCCAAAAGAAGGGAAATTCAAAGCACAGAAAAACCCATTTTTTTAGGAGGTGGGTTGTGTCTCGGCTAGAGAGAGGACTTTTATGTCCTTAAAGAATGTCCTGTACTCCTGTACTTTCCTGTATTCTTTCTTTGTCAATAAATAATATCAGCAAGAGCTAAAAAATCTTGAAAAATGTATAAACCAAGAAAAAATTATACAAATATTTCTATAACCAAAATACAGAAAACAAATTCAAAAAATGTCCTTACGAAAGCATCCTTTTTTCATATAGTTGGCAATACCTTAGGGGTTCTAGAACCACTTCCAGTACTAGTTCTCTTTTAGGGGATGAATGGATTTGAAACGCATTCCAGAAAACAGGAGCATAACAACAGAGAGCGGAAAGATGAAGTGCAGACGATGAAGCGCAACCAAAACAAATGCCGACAATTGACTACGTGACTGAGGCGACTTCCTCCTAACTGCCCCCCAAATCCCGATCCCGATGCCCCCACTATTACATAAACACACAGCCAGGCTGATGTGGCAAAGATGTATGTTCGTCTAGCGCATGGAAATAATTTTTGAGTCCAGATATTTAGTGCCTTATCGCCAGTCGGGGAGGCAGCAGCATCTGTATGGAAATGGGGTTTAGTGGCGAGGCACAGGGAAAGGGGCTAACTCAGCGGTCAATTGAAAAGCTGACCATGTGGTGACAACAAGTGCATACACATACAACCACGCATACACACAGACCCGCCGGGCGGAATGGAAAAAATCCCATTCCGTCGCCGAGAATTTCTCTCTAATCAAAATCGAATATTCAATTTAGTTGCCCCACTTTCCGGCATTTCTATTCGAATCAAAGAGCCCAGTGTTTTATTTCAGTGTTATCAGTGCAAGACGGATGCTGTGGAACACGTCAGATGTGATTGGTTTCTTCTAGAAATCGTATCCCACGGATGCCTCAACTTACCCAGTGAACTTGTTGCTGGAAGTTGACAAATATCGGGTCCAATCACCTGAGACGTTCTTTGTTTACAGGCTCTCAAAGTAAGGGACGACCAGCCACACACCCCGATTGCATTGCACGCCCGCACTGCGTATCTCACAGATACATTCGCACTCTTAACCTAGGAACAAAATAAATAGGAATTGCACTTAGCAGCACCCACAATTCGCGTATCTTTGGGATATTTTTGTTCGGTCCTGGTTCTGATGTCTCTCTGCTTCCAGTTCCTCGAATTTCTTTTTGAATTTCGTTTAGATTTTTAGGTTTCAGTTGTTCGAGATTTAAAACCACAACACTGCGTCCGCGCGTTGAGCAAAACCGAATGGAACTGGTGTTGTTGCCGCCTCGACCACTCGTAGATAAAGATACAATTCCAAGCACCACAGTGAGAGAGTATCTGAGAGTGCGTCTTTTCTGGTTTTTGTTTTGGATTGTGTTTCTTGGAGCTGGAAATTTCAGATACTGAGAGAACGCGAGAGTGGATCAAATCACACCTACACTCAACAATCGAAAAGATACATTCCACTCTCTCTTGTGGATCGTTTTCGAACAGCTGTTTTTTGATGTACTAAAAGTATGGCGCGTTATTTGAATTAGGTCTAAAAATGCAAACAATTTCTTATCAATATTTAGAGTTTTGATTGTTATTTTACCAAATCTATCTGAAAGATGAAAATAATATTAAATGCTGGCACATCCCTTTCTTAACAATAAAAAAAAAACACTTTATCTAGTATCAACAAAATTTGGCATCTTTTTTATTCGCAATCTGCAAAAATAAAGCTTTTCCTCTCACTTACAAATGGTAAATAAATACATGGAATCAGTGTTGGATTTTCATTTTGATGCGCCAAAATACTTTTGGCCAGGAATATTTAAATGGGACACACTCTCTATCGGGGATGTCTTAATTTACGCCCTAATCCTCCTTGACGGTGAATGAGTGCGACAGACCCTCGTAGGGATACTTCCCGCCGAGGATGTACTTGTATTCTCCCGAATGCCGGATGCGATATTCCCCAGGAAGCGTTTGCGGACTTATGTCCCAGTAGATATCCAGCTCACTGAAGCCCAGGATGGTGTTGGTACGGTGCCAGATCATTCTGCAAAATAAAATCTACATTAGTATCAAGGAAAAAGAAGAACTCGAAGATCCTGATTACCTCGTCTCCCAGCTGGCATCCGTGTAGGCAACTTTCCAGCGATCCTCATTAATTTTTCGCTCCACGGTGAAGTAGGTTTTTTCGGTGAAAAGGTTGTTGCGGGGATTTCCGGATATGTAACTGACCTTTACGGTTTCGTTGATTCCGTACTCCTTGTTGGGCTGCGTCTTGACGTAACCGAAATCCGTATTAATAGGATGTCCGTCGAAGAGGACTCCGGTGTTCAGCGACAACATCACATCGTTCATGTAGGGCGGGCTTGGACCCGGCTCCACGGTCTGGTTATTCATCATCGCCTTGGTCAATCGCTCAAACACGTCCATGTAAATGGAGTGAGTGTGTGGCCCGAAAATGGTGGATGCGGCTTCGTAACGCTGGGCCTGGTACTCCTCTGGGGTGACGGTGTAACTTGTGTAGATGTTGGTCAATCCGGCGATGATCACCTCGGGCTCGATACCGGATATAGCTTCGGCAGCAGCCCGAATTTTATTTCTCAGACGTCTTCCGGCCATTGTGGTAAACTCACAGGGAACGGCGGCAATGATAACGTCTCCAATTTTCAGCAACTGATCGGACACTATTTTGGGCTGCCATTCGTAAGGGAAGGTGGCCTGAAATTTTAAAGGAATAAATATTAATAAATCTCTCTAAAAATTTCTAAGCTAAATTGTTTTAAACTTAAGCGAGAGCAACTGTGAAACCTTGATATTCAAAGGTTGAAAAATTGGTCAAAGTTTGAGTTGATTATTAAAAGTCTGGCTATTGTATATTTTAATGATGAAAATGTAATTTTGTCTTAATGACAAACCTAAATTTAAAAATAGTTTTTGAAAAAACTCACCCTTCCAGTGGCCAAAAGGATCGGCTTTGGTTCATGGCACTTGATATCCTCCTGGGTGGGGGCGGCAATGAAGTCCCTGACAAAGTTCCACATGGCATTGTCTGTGGTGGTGCCCTGTTCGAAACTAAAGGCTCCTGGACCGTCGGTGGTACCAGCAGCAAAACTGTAACCCATAGCGGGCTGACATCCTCGGATCTTGTCGATTTTCCGGCTCAACGGATTGTAGCTAGTGCCATTGTAGTTGGGCATATCCACGAACTGATGAATAAAGCGAACATCCCCAGTGACCTCGCGGGCCTTGATCTCCGTCTCCTGACTATTGTCGGCCAGCAAACGCAGTGCAGCATCGGCTAACCTTTGACCCAGAATCTGGGTGCTCTCAAACATATCCTTGCCAGGACCTGAGGCAAAGCAATCACCTTCGCCGGCAGGACAGCGCGAAGTGAGCAGATCACATTCGTTGCCAGAAATGGAACACTTGGGACCCATTATATTGGGCGAGACATCCCCCAAATTGGAGGAGCAGAAGGAGCCCACGAACTTTCCCTTGCCAGGCATCTTGTTCGGATTGTATTCCTTTTCGAGGAGGAGGGCCGCATATCCCACATTGTCACTGGTGACCAGTTTGTTGGTGTTGTTCATCGAGGTGGCATGGACGGCGTACCAGTTGAAGGCGCCCAACAAATTGTTCTCCATATCCACGAACTTCAACTGGGTCAGGGTCTTATCCGTATCATGTTCGTACTGAGCACGCTCCTCGGCGGGATTCCTCAGATAGGAGCTGGGAGAGCGGTTGATGTTCACATTTAAGACGGTGGTTTTGGAAAGGAATATCCGACCATTGACCAGGTTGTCCGTTGCTCTCTTGATGCTCTAAATGGGGATTAGGAAGAGGTTTAAACATATTACAGTTTAATATAATTGAAGCTTCACGAACTCACCAAGTACAAACCCTGAGCCATGGTCTCGAAGGTTTGGGGCACAAAGCCCAGAATGGAGATATCGTAGAGCAAGTGCATCAGGAATCCACCGGGAGCACCGTGGGTGTGGGTGCCACTCAAGGCCACATTGTCGGTGGTGTAGATGTTGCCATAACGTGCCTGTAGACGCTTCACCACCTCCCTCTTCAAGCCATAGCCCATCATGCCACAATCGGCACTGACAAAGGCCACTCGGCTGCCGTTCTCGTCCTCCACCACAAAAGCACGGGCGAAGACTCGGGTGTGGATGCCACGGCCAACTTGTTTAATATTGGCATAGCCCATCTGTTTAGGAAAACTTTTCATAATAAGTGACTTGCCAAAAGGGATCTTGTCTCAGGTCACACAACTCACAAAATTAATTTCCACAGAAGGTCCTGTGATGTCAGCTCGGCCCACGCCCACTCTGTAGGTGGCGGAGGCCAAACCACAAACTGAACTCAGGGCTAATAAAGCCAAGAAGGCCATCTTGCTAAAAGCCATCTTGTCGTTCAACTATAAACTTTAATCTGCAAGAAAATTTACAAAATTTAATTAGAAAATATTTACTTAATTTTCATATTCGTCCAACCAGAAACTAGCTATTTAATTTTTATAATATTGTTCAGATTAATAGATAATATTTCACACTCTTAATTATATAGCCATTATCTTTGTCATAAATTTTTAACAATGGGAAATATTATTTAAATTAGTATAGATTTTATTTGTCTATTGTCGAAAATACCTTTAAATAATGAATAAATTAAAACGGAGTTATAAATGGTAATAATAAACCTGCTGCTTACATTATTTGACAATATTTATCGCGTTAAAATGGTTAATTGTTTCTAGAAAAAATGTAGATTTATTTATCAAATCAATCTTTTATAGATTTACCCGCTGTTCTCAACAATGGCAACGTATTTGTGCAATCTTTTCATTTATTCAGAGTCGCAGAAATCAGCAAACCCCCATTCGTATTTGGCAATCGAAGCGTAGATTGCAAATATCTGACGAAAGCAATCGATTCAAAATGACAACTGGACAGCTGGATCCACTTGGCCATCATCTATTAACTGGCTACAGCGGACAAATGCAAATTCCCCCCTCTGCCATGCAGTTGGCAATCGCTCGAATGGGATCAACGTTGGGTGGGGTGTGACCTCCAGCAGACTTATTGACAACGAGCCAGCGACAATAGCAGCAACAATATCAAGCCGCCGAGTAACAATAACAATAATAATAATAACAATAATGTCAAAAGCAAACAGCCGACCCGCAGCCGGGGGATCTCTTATCAGACTGACTCCGGAACCGGTTTTTATCAGTTGCGAAAGACAAAGCGGCTTCTTCAGTGGCTCATAGGCCACCATACAGTTGCGGTCATAAAAATAAAAACTACTTCAATTAAGAAGTAAGGAATAAATTAATAAGAGGACTACAATTTTAGGCAATCTATCCACGAACTGGTCTAATGGAAATTTCAGAAGCTATTATATCCACCTCTATTGTATCTCTTGAAAGCCAAAAGCACTGGGGTTTTCCGTTCTTCTCCATTAGCACCACCTCCCCCACTTTTATCAACAAACTTCCCTTGTCTTTTCTTCGAAGTGAAGTGATGAATCGCCTTCTTTTGTATGCAGACTGAAGCTTCGCCTAGAACTCTCTGGTTTCCCTAAAAAAGGCGTTAAATAGGAAATCGAGTGGGCGAGTGCCGTGCATGTAAAGCAGTTTTTGATTCCCGCCTCCCCCAAAAGACCCCCTGACCACACACTTTGCATAATTTACACACAACAGCGGGGCTGACATTGAAAACGAAAATTAAATAAATATGCTCGCATCGGGCATCGGACAGGCGGTAAAAAAAAAACAAAAAGCAGCAACATTTATACGACCAACCATCAGCTGCAGGGCCATCGAAAAAGATACAGATACAGATACAAATGGCTGTGTGCGGATTTCGATGCGAGATTTCAGTTTTAAGTCTTCGGATACTTTTGCAATCGCCTAGAGGCTCGAAAATGTAACGCACACTTACACGCTGCGAGGTAGAGATACTGCAAAAGTATCTCTTGGATACAGGCCGCCAAACGCTGATCGCCGGACAACGCGCCAATTGAGCAAATTACAGAAGATTTCGGTTGATGAGCCTTTTATACGCTTCGCACTTAATGCGGTCGACACAGAGGTAATATACGCTATCCGTAGGTATCTCTTCGTTGAGGTCACTTGCACTGATTTAGGGATGCTTGGACTTGTTTTTGGGGGTTATGCAATAGGGAAACTCCTTAACAACGGCTAACTTATTCACTCGCCACTTCGTCTGCTCAGAGCCGAACTCCAAGCTGGTCTAAATCGAGGCTTAAACGCGGTGTAGTGGGTTAATTATAGCGAGCTTATCACACGCCAAATTGATGTTAATTCGATGTAATTAACTGCCCGGCAATGTGCAGCATTTGCAGTTGCGATTCGGGGCTTGTCGATGCCGAAAACTGATTTCAATACATGCTGGGCACTACTTGTTTTGTGTCTTTTCTGTATTTATTTATTTATCGTTCCACGAACGCGACACTTTGCTGCCCCCGCCCCGACAAAAAACACAAATAAAACCATTCAAAACGAAACTATCTCAACCGAGCCCAAAACCGAGATCCGTGGGATTGTCGCCTGCTTTGCGCCCAAGCTGGCACTCGACTGAAAACTGATCGAGCTGGAAACCAAACTCAATCCGCGGCTCAATCCGAGCTCAGTTCCCTCTCTTTATCGTTTTTATTTTTGTTCGCTTTTCGGCGCTTACATCTGTGAATGGGTTTTTTGGTTTTCGGTTTTTATTTATTCTTTTTTTTTTTGGCTAGTTGCGGGCGTACGTGCAATCAATCAGTCAGTTGGTCACTTTCCCAAGCGGTCAATCATGATTTTCAATCTCTGAAAAGTTTACCTATTTAGCGTTAAAATGTTGGCACAAAATGTACTATGTTTTGCAAGATTAGGCTGCATTTTAGGCCTCAAACGAGGAGAAATTCCCACATGATATCTATATTATTGAAACAACTCCTTGAGCTTGAAACTCTGTCCAATATTGGCACCTGCACTGTATCTAGGTTTTGCCCGATCTGCATGCCTTAAATAATCCGGCGATAACTTATCATATCGCCTCGTTAGTTTCCGCAGATCAGCGGCGTTAGATTGGGCCACTTAGTGCTAATACCCTTGGGTAAACAAGTGTGCCCTTTGACCCCCGCAAACAACAGACATTCGCACTTTTGGATCGCAAATATTTAAACTGCTAATTGGCTGATACTCGACTTACCCCAGAGAAATAGATGCCCGGCTGGCCAGGAGGAGTCGCAATGGCTTCCTTTCCGTTCAGACCACGCGCTGCTACTGAATGAATGGCACGAAGATTTCCGCCATCGATCCAGCCAAGGGGTCTTTTAAATAGCCACTTTGATTATAGCCAACTATCGCAGTGTTATTGAGTGTATTACCAAGATTAGCTGTGTTTTATTTGCCGCGATACGGATTAGGTTACGTGCAATTGATACGAAGAAATATTGTTACTTTTCACCAATTTAAATTTGCAACGCACTATTAACAGGCTTTTATTTTGCTTTTGGGGTTTAATAAAATAAAAAAAAAGGTGAATTTTGCACGGAAACGGGGCTATATATCCTAGGCATTTTCTCTAAAAGATATTTCATGTTTCATATTCAAGTTAATGACATCCCCAATTATTTTTTTGACTTGACTTCCATGTTATTCCCTTTTTAGAGCTGGCTTAAAAAAATTTTTGTTTTTTATTTAACATACATACTTTAAAAACTTTAGTGCCTGAGCGTATTGAACAGACTTTTTGTGACACGTGTTGTGTGAATAAAACCATGAAATAATGTTTAAAAAAATGTTTTTGTTTCATAATATTTAGATTAAGGTGATGTTTTGCTTGACAGGTTTTTTACTAAACAAAACACAAAACTATTATTAAAAACCATACCAATATTTAACTATACTAAATAAATTATAATTTATAATCTTATAAATCTTATAATTTATATTTAAATATTTAGATTCTTTTATTATGAACTCTATGATGTGAAAAAAATCGCTAACAAAACTTTATAAACAAATATGCATTAGGTATTAAAAATTTAAAAATTAAAAAATATAATAGAACATAATACCTATAATTTTCGATTATAAATCTATTTTCTTTTTTCACATAACCACAAATTCAAACTTCCCGGGCCATCTTAGAGACGACACCTTTTTTAGAGATGGACCGCCCTCGATAGCTTTTCCCTCTAACAGCTGTTCGATTTTCGATTGTTGTTGTGTTGTTTTCCAGAGGACGCCACCTGCGTAATTATGAGTAATAATTCTTCTGACCAGAACCTTGCAAAATAGCGAATCTCGCAACTGACAGCCCATGCAAAGCCCTCGGAGCAGACAATAACCGGAGACAGACCTACGAAACGGCGAGGGACGGAGGCAGAAGCGGATTTGCAGGGACGGGACAGAAGATAGGGAGCAAGTGAAACCATGTCGAAGTCGGTAAACAACATGAGCATGGGTGTCGTGGAGCCGCAGGAGAGGCTGAAGCACCTGACGCACTGCGGAGCCCTCATCGAGGTGGACAAGAATATGCCTGTGACGCGGTGAGTCCTTCGATTTGTGGGCGACCTTGCCGCCAAGGATTTTCTCATGCTCGTACCCTTTTCGAATGTCCTTGCAGCTACTACCGCTCGGGCACTGAGATGCTGCGCATGGCGAAAGTCTACCAACGGGAGGGCAACCATGAAAACGCCTTCATCCTCTACCTCCGCTACATGACCCTCTTCATCGAAAAGATTCGCCAGCACCCAGACTATGCCTCTGTCAAGTCTGAGGTGCGCGACATCAACAAAAAGATCAAGGACGAAATTATGCCCACGACGGAGAAGCTGCGCACCAAGCTGCAGGCACACTATCAACGGGAATACGAACAGTTCCTAGCGAGCAAGGAAGCAGAACGTGTCCGGGAACTGGAACGGGAACGGGAGCGACAGCGACAAAGGGAGCAGGCTGGTGCTAGTAGTATACCTTCGCTGATTCCAGCCAACCTTCATGTGCTCATTGACGAGGTCAACCAGCCCTCAGCCCCGGATCTTGACCTGCTCGATAAGGTAGTCTATCCTAACGACTTTCCAACGGGCGCCAATCGCAGCTTGCCAGGATCGGGTTCCGGTCTCCTATTACCAGCTGCCAGCGAAGCAACCGCCGCCGATAAGACAGCAGTGTGAGTTCTTGATTGGACACAGCTTAAAGTACTCTTTTAACCCACATAGAAGTGTCTAGTTATTTTTTGTAATTATTTTCGTCTTGTCATTTGATGAGGCGTCGCGCCTCATGGGGCCATATGAAACCGCAAGGTTCTTGTTTGGAATTTTCTCAACAAACATAAGCTTTATTAGCGGTTGGGTTTATTTTACGACCGATCGTTTTTATGACGACTATAAAGCGATGTGACTTTGATTAGGCTTGATAAGGCACTTTCCTTAAAGAGATAGATTGTACAACCGATTAAAAAGCTATGTTTTCCCGATGACGAATGTGGGTTTGCCTTGACATTGAGATTATATTAGTATTCATATATCTAGGCGAACCCAAATTTTACAAGTTTTTCCATTCTGATTTTGTTTATTTTGTATTATTTATTTAAACATGCCGTATGAAACTTTTCACCACATTATTGATACTTGAAACTAATATAACACCACCCTAACAAATACTTTTTTTTCTAGTTCCAAGCCCAGCTTCGACCGTAATCAGAAGCCGGCTTATAACCGCACGGATTCCCTGCTGGCGGGCTCCCTGCGCCTCGTCCATGTGCCGGGGAATACGATGGATGTGTTCTTGCAGCTGGCGCACGCCAACACCTCGAAAAACATCGAGACGTGCGGAGTTCTGGCCGGTAATCTGTCGCAGAACCAGCTGTACATCACACACATTATCATCCCGCAGCAGCAGGGCACTCCGGACAGCTGCAACACGATGCACGAAGAGCAGATCTTTGATGTCCAGGACCAGATGCAGCTGATTACACTGGGCTGGATACATGTTAGTAGTCCCGGCCTAACAAAAACGTACATCTCTTATAGAAATTGCTTAATTTTCAGACTCATCCCAGCCAGACTGCGTTTCTGTCCTCCGTTGACTTGCATACGCACTGTTCCTACCAGATGATGATGCCCGAGGCTTTGGCCATTGTTTGTGCGCCCAAGTACAACACGTGAGTCATCTGTGAACCTATTCCGCTTTAATGTATTCACGTATATATACTTTCTTAGTACTGGTTTCTTTATACTCACGCCGCATTACGGGCTAGATTTTATTGCCCAGTGCCGGCAGTCTGGCTTTCATCCGCATCCGAATGACCCGCCACTGTTCATGGAGGCGCAGCACATCCGGATGGACGGCCAGGACAAGATAAAGGTCATTGATTTGCGCAGCTAGTCGCAAAGAACAGGATCCAGCAATCGCTCCATTTTCGGGTGTCAAACAGTGATTAACCATGGAAATTACAGAGATATACAAAGATAGATAAAGTGCATATTTTCGGCATACAGAGATAGAAATGTATTTTTGCAAGCAGTTGATCCACGGATCGTCTCACACATCACTTTTCAGCACTCGGCGGCATTTGTTGTTATTTATTATTGCGTTTCGGGATTTTCCGTTCGTTGCATTCTGTCACTTAAGAACCCAATGTGATTTTCTATTGTGGCTTATCGTTGCTTTGGTTAACATCGTTAAAAATATGTATTTACTATTTTAGAAACAAACACTCAAACACCTGCACGCCCGACACCATTCACTCACCCATCCAGCTTACACAGAAAAACTATTCAGAATTATCCTAAGAAAGTGCATCCTTCTATGGCTTACTACTCGCAATAACCTGTTGTTTAAAGACGAATCATCAAAAATGCTATTATTGAACTGTGCAAGCTTACCTACTAAACTGAATAAATATTTATGACTACTTTTCTAATGTGTTTTAAATTAATATTATTTTCTGTCTGGACAATATTAACGAAAGCAGGGTGATCGAGTGGCAGTAGAGCAGTCTTCTTAAATTAGTATAGTTAAATATTACAAAAATCACCTCATAACTCATAAAATTATAATCATGTGTGATGAAATCGTTAATAAAATCTTATTTTGTCTTAATTTCTTCCACGATTATGAAGGGAGGTTTGGTCAATAAGAATAATTTTTTTAGTTCTTTAATTTAAATGATCTTGTATCGTTTTCAAAACATAAATATTTTATAAAAGGCAAATGTGTACAAAATAAAAACAACTTTTTTGAATAGTTGCGGCAAAGGCAGTTAGTCGAAGAGTGGCCAAATTAAAATAATTTTTAAACGATAAACTTCAAACATAGCGCTTAAATTTACTGGGGTAAATTTAGTTTGTTTGCCAGCCAATAGGTGTCGCCAAAAATGTGCATTAAAAAACTTTCAGGCCGAGCTTCAAAAACCTGGACACTTTTTTTTATATATTTTTTCGGCCGAACGCCGTCCATTTGCAACACTTTTTTTTTCAAATTTCCAGCACTTTTTTCAAATTTCCAGTTGTGTTAAAATTTCCCCAATTGTCTTAAAGGGGTAACAGCTGTAAAATGTTAAAAATTAAAAAGATTTTTGCGTCAAAAATCCCCTTGGTTTACGGGCTTAAACATATTTTAAGATTATTTTTTCTATAATCTATATTTTTTAAACTTGATTAAACGTTCCTTCCGTTCTTTCATTTTCACGTAGAACTTTTATTAAAAATTAATTTTTAAAAATGTTTTATAAATCTTTAGTTTAAAAAAATCCATTAAATTCATTTAAAACTTGAGTGTATCTCCCCCTTACAATTTTCAACCCCCAAAGCTATGTTAAGCCTTGTTATTGCCACAATGTCGCACAGTTTAGCGCGTTTTCTTGTGTGGCACAGTTGGTCCTGTTCTCGACGACTCCCAGTGCAACAACCGACCCTCCAGCTCCGTTGCATCTGTGCTGGGTGTATTTTTTCGAACAGGATCCTGAAGGCGATTAGAATCAAATAAAAAATCACAGGCCACGTGTATTTATTTGACAGAAGGATAAAGGAAATTGTGCGTAAAATCGATAAAAGAACTGGACATTGAAAATCATCCCCTGGCTCCTGGTCGACTCCTAGCTGAACTTGAAAACTCGAGGAGGGAAGTGCATTTCTAGCGCCAAAAGTCAGCGCCTGCCCCGCCTACCACCACCAGAACAACAATACACACCGCCCACCCGGAGAGCCGCTGATAATGCCAATGCACATCCCGTATCCGGTTAATTGGATACCCGTTCTGCCAGCCGCCCGATGTCAAGAAGTAAGTGCACTTTGCGAAGCTTAGCCATTGTACTTGCCGCCTCCACCCAGCCAAAGCTACCCTTCTGCATCAAGTGGGCGCCAGTTTACGCTTTAATTATCTCTGCCCAACCCCTGGTCGCTGGTGGCAGCCACCTGACCCTGCGGGGCCACCGCTTTGTGCTCAGAGCGGGAGCTTAGGTGCTTGCATCTAAAAATAAGTGCGGCGGAAAAAGCACGGAGAGGCGCAAACATGCCGGCTGGAAAATAAATATAATCAGGCTAAGACCGTTGGTGGGTGAATTAGTTAATACCCTTTCTAAGTCAAGAATAAAATCTTAAGTTTTAGATCATTAAATATATTAAAATGGATGTACATTTTATTGGTTTATCCTTTTAAATCGTTAGGAACAATTTTAATGATATTGCGTTCCTATTTGCCACAAACATGAGCGCCGCACGCAATTTCGAATTTAATCAAGGCGGTCTAGACTCGAGAGCAATTACCTTCAGTGTCAGGAAAATGTTTCCTTTGAATAAACAGGATTATCCACTTTAAGTCTGAAGAAGGCAGAAAATGAGAAAATGTATAAGAGAGCTGAAGCCTGTTATCGAAGGACCCTCAAGCAAAATGAGCAGGGAAAACGCGATAGACAGATATAAATTGATAAGAGCAGCCAGTGCTTCCGGCAGCCATCATCTATCATTCCACTAAAGAGTAGTGTTGCTAAACGACAATGCGGAAATGAAGGTTACTGGGTTTATGTTCGTGACTGCTGCTTTTCAAAAAGGACTCCCACATTCTTCGCGACGGAGGAGGGGTATAAGCTGACATTTGGCCAACCTTCATGACAAAGTCTGTCGGTTCGTGCAGACATCGCTCATGATTGGTGCTCGTAATTGTTCATTTTATTAAACAAACTCCCACCCATCCCCCTCCGCCCGGTGATTCGAAGGATGGCGCGACCTTGTTAAAATTCCTCAGAGCTGGGCGGCCCGAAATATGACTATAATATAATAAGAACCAAAGAGCCTGGCTATTTTTGTGCTCGACCCAAGCATGCTTCATTCACGTGCTCTCCGCAGCTGGCCAACGATGCGTATACGCAATGTTTCCGCTTATTTTTTCCCCTACTATCTAATATTTTCTTTAGCTCTTCTCTTTAGTTAAACATTGTTCTCGAGCACGTGTTTACATTGTAAACAGAGACCCAAGCAGCTGTGAATGAATATGAATGCCTCTGCATTTAATAAATTTTCGTCGTAGAAAAAGCGCCAACCACTTGGCACGCACGAAAATGGTGACCTTGCCAGCCATGCATATGAACTTACAGACGGACGCGCAAAAATGGCATCAATTAAAATAAAATTTTATTCAAATTTAATTTAAAGTTTTACTCCATAAGTTTAATTTTCAGGCATTGACAAATGTTTAGTCGTTTATCAAATATAAGATATGAATAGCTAATAACAGCACCATATGTGTTTGCTGTGTACTCCCACCTTGAGACAGAAATCGCACTGAAATTACTTCCGTGAACACATGCAGTTTTGGGTCGCACTGACATACTATCATAAAATTTGTTGGGAGGATTAGGAAAGTGTGACTGTTCTCGACAACATCACACCACCTTGATAAGACGCCTCTTCGAGGGGTTCTTTCCTTTTCGCGCGTTTATTATTGTTAATTGTGCAGTGGCAGTGCCAACAAAACAAACACGCCCGAGCACAAAACAATAAACAAACCGAATTGTGAATCAAATTTATTATGAATCTGAAATGCAATCGCCAGAGGCCAGCTCTATTTCTCAGTCACTTTCTCTCTCGCTTGGTCTCTGTGGGTATTTTCGCTCAATTACTGAACGCGGGAAAGCTCTGGGCAAACGCTCGAACGGGAATCGCAGTTCAGAATGGAAAAGCAGCGCGCCGCCAGCGGATGACAGACCGAGAAAATCGCGAATCGCGCGGTTCCCAGCAAGAGAAAATATATAACGAACTAGGCGCTAAGTATACCCCGATTCGGACCTGTGAATATCCATTTCCTTAGAAATAATCGAACGAATAAAAATAATTATATTTTAAAAATAAAGATTTATCAGAAACACGGTTTGTTCAAGTGAAACGGTTTATCTCGAGATAACGCGAAAGTGTCTAAAGTTCGCGGCCATAAAAGGAATCCAACCGATTGTGTTCATACAAATAAGTGGATAATATGTATATCCAGGAAGAGGTAACAGTCATCGGGGAAGCTAATTAAGTCTTTGACTGATAGGTGACCGATTGAGGAAGTGCCTCGACTAATTAATATCTAGATACGATAGAGAACATTACGAAATAGTCGAAAGATAAATATTTGATATCTCGAAAAGCTCTCAGAGAAGACAATTATATAAAAAAAATAAAACAGTTTCATTCCAAGCGAAAAAAGCTTTTCTAGCATCGTCCAGTGATTCAGTAATGACAGAACGGAGCAGAATCACCTTCAATCCGTCGGATTGGTTGCTGCTCACGACTTTGGAAAAGTCAACGCTATCTCAAGCCCCAGAGTTTCTCTGTTTCTCAGATTCTCTAGTTGCAGTTTTGATCTTTCCAGTCCCCACATTTTTATTCTCTCTATTTCGGATTTGGATTCTATTTCTCTCAAGTTCATGTCGTCAATTAGCCAGCTGACTGTGGTCCCATGGCTCACCCTGCGTATACGTAATCCAACGGCCGTGCAGCTGTGGCTAATTCCCAGCACACACCGTCTCTCTCACTCATTTTCCTCCTGTCTCTATTATCCATAACTGTATAATGATTGCAGTTGCAGTACATGGTTATTCAGACGCCATTTTCATAAGATTTCGTTATAAATTAGTTTGAGGGAATTTTTGGTGCTTCACAATTCCTGTATGACTTCAGTTGGCCAGGGTGGGGGTGGGAGAACTAGCCGAAACCGCTCCCGGAACGTCAACCACAGCGATAATGAACAGCCGGTTTGACCTTGCCTGAAATTGCAAACAAAAACAAAACTTTGCCGCTCGCGCAACAAATTTCCATGGCTCCATCACCGAGAGAAATTATAGATAAATAATAATTATTTAATGGATCTGGAAAAATTATGAAATATTTTTTTTGGGTCTTGTTTGTTGGTAAATTGTCTAATCTGATTATAAAGAACTGGACTCTCACTTTACAATGATAGAAATTTTCTGAAACTGATGGAATTATGATAATAATTTACACAAATGAATCATTCTATTATTATTTAAACGCTCTTAGCTATCAAAATATAAAAAAACTCTCAACGAATAATAAAATTAATTTATTTTTCTATGGATTTCTTCCAAATAGCTGATGTGATTTTATCCCTTAAGTTTTTAAACCAAGTACTATTGATTGGACTTTCACATGAAATAAATCTGATATTTGCTCGGTCCTCACAGAAATACAGATACAAATACCAAGATACAGTTACTGTGACAAGCAAGTGCCACTCGCTTCGGGCAGAAGGCGGGACAAGCGGGGGAATCGCCACCTGTCTCTGCAACCTTTGACTGGAGCAAGGCAGGGCCGGCGACCATGGCCAAGAAGAACTCATTATGCAAATGCAACAAAGCAAAAGTCAAGAGGGAAAGTGGAGGGGAAAACGAATAAAAGAGGGACGAACGCGAAAGCGAGCCAAACATAAACACAAAGACACAAAACCGGAGCAAACAAGTTGCTTCTGTCTGCTGTCATACGGGTCGTATGTGTAATATTTTCCGTTCGAATAAAAATGGGAGTGCAGAAACTAGACTGTTTCTAGATTGCATGAATATGTAATACAGTTCATTTGGGGATTTCAAGTTCACATGACACTGGCAACGAATAGAATGGTGGAACCTTTCCTTGTATTTGGACTTGTTTGGATTAGTTTTCATGTCCACTGACTCCATCATTATGGAATTTGAGTGGTTAGGGTAATAGAAGCCAGGATGGTAATTCGATGCCTGCATAGTCCATTAACTAATGTTATTTCTCTGAGGAAAAAGTGTTATTTGAATATCACTATTGGCATTAAAGTATTCATAATGGAATGTGAGTATTCAGAGGTCCACTTGCCCTTTAATTCAATGCGAATTAATTTAAATATGAAATTACTTTTATACCGAAAATAATACACTCATTTTAATTAATTTTATGTGGAATTCTTTTTATGAAATGCACCAATCAGAGACACATTCAAACAACAATATAAATTATATATCTTCATCAAGCGAGCAATTCAATTTTTGTATTTTCGCTGCATCCCATGAATTTTTGATCGGAGCGCAAATTGTGCGGAAAACGAATTTGTTTATTACCTCTGCCAATCGATTGAGAAACGCCACACGGATGGATACGGAAAATAGTCAATTCTGCGAAGGAAAAAATAATAAAATAAATGAATTTATAACAGCAATTTGGCTTTGAGGGGATTGGTCTTTTAAATTGAGAAAGTTGAAGGCTAAAGTTAAGTTAAGGATAAAATAACACTAGAGTATATTCTTTTACCCGATTTTATAGGGTATCCCATATCAATCAAATGACAACAATCGGGTAGAGAGCATAATTATATTTCCAATATTTCGAGGCTGGGGACTCCAAATTGTTTTCGTGTTTCGCTGCTGTCGTAATAAAATCTGTTTTTGTTTTTCGCCATTTGCTGGCAAAAATAATCAACATCTGACTGGGGCATTGTAGGAATGAAGCCCCCAGCAACCAAAAGAGTAAAGAGTGGTCAGGGGAAATTACAATTTCAATGCAGGCTAATCGCATTACGTCAATAACAGAAACAATTGATAAACGAAAACAACTGAATCGAGTTTATTGTCTCCGAAGTTGAACTTGCTGACCTTTATAGACTGCAAGTAAACAAAAGGGTGTGACTGTTATTTAATACACTTTTAGAATACCTGAGATGCATCGGCCCTCACTGATAAAAAGTAGGTCTAAAGATTACAACTTTGTGGTATTTAACGCCTGCTGTTGTCGTTTTTTACTGATGTCATGAGCAATAACAATCTTATCTCTTAAAATGTGTCATTAAATTGTATGGAATAGTTGTAAGGCATATATTAAATATTACAAATGAGAAGTTATAATGAACAAATCTATAACGAAATTCCTTAAAGGATTATTATTTTTTAAATTTTAAAAGAGAAGTCCTCTTAATATTTTGTAAAAATAATATAATGTGAGATTAGGTTTTTGATTACAAATTTAATTATTACATAGTTGTTTAGGAAATTTAAAAAAAGCAAAGCACTGAATACAAAAAAAAGAGAGAAATTAGTCATTAGAAGAGAATCTAAAATCGAATAAATAGTGGGTGCTAAGACTATTTTATATTTGTATTTAATTAGACCTTTAAAGCCTACACCCTTTACCAAAAATAATATTTTCAAATAAAAGTATAAAATGTTTTTAATGAAATCCACAAGGTTCTAAATGTATTACCGGTTTTATATTTGTGTTCCCGACTGTACGCATTATGTATGTGGACAGAGAGAACCTTCTCAGTTTGAATGTCACTACCAGAGAGCCACATATCTCTCGCTGCCACTAATAGTGGTGGTGGTGGTGGTTCTCCACCAGCTCCACTGGCAATCGAGCAACAGACGCGTCGAGAGGTGGGAGCTGTTCGGTTTGGCGTCGATTAGATCGGTTTTTTGCATTGATGAGCTAATTAAATGCCCCATCAGCTTGCGGAAACAACAGTAAACCACTAGAAAGTGCAAAGAGACAGTGCAGGAATGCCCCTAAACAAGAATTCAATTAATGTAAGTCTAGGGCCTTCTGCTTGGAGTGGCTGACACGTGTTGATTTCGCCAGGGAGAGAAGACAACATAAAAGAGAGCTTCGTAATTATTTTTGCTTGTTTTTAACCCTCAAACTTACAGTCTCTTTGGTTTGTTTTCACAGACTCCGTCGCTTTTGAAGCGCGCCAGTACGGAAAAGCTGCGAGAGGTGTTCCAAAAGTACGCCTCGATCCAGAAGAATGGCGAACACTATATGACCAGTGAGGATTTCGTTCGCAACTTCCTGGGACTCTTCTCGGAATCTGCATTTAATGACGTAAGTACAGAGCCCGCCAATGCAACCGGGTCATTGCAAGGTTATTCAACATATTCTGGCCGATAAGAGCATTATCTTATCACTAGATAACTACCACCCACCGACAACATCACGTCCATAAATCCCAGCCAAAATAAAAAGGAAATAGTCATTCTCGCCTGACCTTGACCCACCCGCAAACTCATTAGTATTTGAGCTAACTGGCTGGGAATCACTTGACTGCCTCGTGTCTGGTGCCAACGTCACAGATTCTAAAATTAATCGGTCCCCTTATCAGTTTTATGGTCTGAGAACTACATTGAACACTGAACCTGATCGGGTAGGTGCCCGGTGGCCCCAAAATCAACACTGATTCAATCAGGTGTCGAAGTCTGTGGGGGCAGTTTCTTTTATTGGCCTCTGTTTATCTCATCAATTAAAAAGCGACTACCGGTCTAATGTCCAATAAACGATGATTAACCTTTCACTATTTAAACAATTATTATTGGGGATCAGAAATAATTGGATTAGGAATCAGTAGATCTTTGCTTTTCCTACCAATACTTTATGTAATCGACCAATCCAAATATAAACAACATTTATGCTTTTCAACCTTTTTTCAAACTTTCCATATTTTGTATTTTCTGGACAGGAATCGGTGCGCCTGTTCGCTGGCATTGCCGATACGAGCAAGGATGGACTCATCTCGTTTTCGGAATTCCAGGCCTTCGAGGGTCTACTGTGCACCCCCGATGCCCTCTACAGGACCGCCTTCCAGCTGTTTGACCGTCAGGGAAATGGCACCGTCTCCTATGGTTAGTTATTTGAAAACATAACTATTCGAATTTAAATTAAAATAATATATCCTTCACAGCTGACTTTGCTGATGTCGTACAAAAAACCGATCTGCACTCAAAGATACCTTTTAGCTTAGATGGACCTTTTATTAAGCGTTACTTCGGTGATGTAAGTACATGGAAGGGTCAAAGGTATTACAAAATCTAATCTTTACATCTTCGATTTGTAGAAGAAACAACGCCTTATCAACTATGCTGAGTTCACGCAACTGCTGCACGACTTCCACGAGGAACATGCAATGGAGGCTTTCCGCAGCAAGGATCCAGCTGGCACTGGATTCATCTCCCCCTTGGACTTCCAGGACATAATCGTTAAGGTCAAGCGGCATTTACTGACGCCCAACGTCAAGGACAACCTTGTATCGGTACTTATTTAAGATATTTTTTCTAGCTTCCCATATTTAATTAGTTGTTATACTTCAGGTAACTGAGGGTCACAAAGTGAGCTTCCCGTATTTCATGGCATTTACCTCGCTGCTGAACAACATGGAACTGATTAAGCAGGTTTACCTGCAAGCCACCCAAGGAAGTCGCACTGACATGGTCACCAAGGATCAAATCCTGCAGGCCGCCCAGCCCTTAAGCCAGATCACTCCTCTGGAGGTGGACATCCTCTTCCATTTGGCCGGAGCTGTTCACCAGGCGGGGTAAGTTCTTCTCCATAAACTGATTGGGTTTTGGGTGTTGCCAACTTTTGTTTGCCTAAAGTAGCTAATTTTTTTGTAGCCATATTTCCTAAAATCTATATTTTTTTCTTAATATTTCATTATATTATATTGTTCAAGATAGCTCTAGTTTATAGTATTCACTCTTTCCATTTTAAAGAGATACTATTTTCTTACCTTTAAATAATTCTAGAATAACCATTTTTTCAATCCCAAAGCTTAACAATTTAGTTTTTATCAGCTTGTAATTATTTTTCACACAACTTTTAAGATGAAAACAAAAATAATTAGACTCTAAAACTTTTTTCTCCACTTGTGGAACTACGTAAAGTAATATCTTATATTCCAATGCCAGTTATAATCCAAGTTTAAAGTTGGCAACACTTTAGTGGTCCGTCTGAGCACCTAAAACTGTCCGTCTTGAGTGCATGAGTGCCTCCTAGAATTGGATTATACGGCGGGGTATATAGCCCAGTTAAGTGTTGATCGTGTTTTCTCTAACCGTTCATTGTTTGTGTCTTTTCTCTTCGTGTTTCTCCTTTTCTCTCCGCTGCACTCGCAATTCTCACTCAAATTCTCCCCACTGCCAGCTGGTGGAAGCGCCGGAGAAAGATTACTCCTAGTAGGCAAGTGATGTCGTCCCTTCCCAGCCTGAGTTTTGCATTTTTAATTGTTTATGGTTCCAAACCCGAAAAGAAACCCCACCCGAACTTAACCCAGTTGGTGTATCTTAGTTACCCTTTTTAAAATACCTATCCTAAATGTATATTTTAACTAATTATAATTTTTAATGGATTCCACAGCCGTATTGACTACAGCGACCTGAACAGCATTGCTCCAGAGCACTACACGAAGCATATCACTCACCGCCTCACGGAAATCAAGGCTGTGGAGAGTCCTGCCGATCGATCTGCCTTCATTCAGGTGCTGGAGAGCTCCTATCGCTTCACCCTCGGATCCTTTGCAGGCGGTAAGTTGGTATTCCTGGATTGGTTTTCCCTATTTAATTATTATTCTATATCATCCATCCTTAGCTGTCGGTGCCACGGTGGTGTATCCTATTGATTTGGTCAAGACCCGCATGCAGAATCAGCGAGCGGGCTCTTATATTGGTGAAGTGGCCTACAGAAACTCCTGGGATTGTTTCAAGAAGGTAACTTTTTAGTCTTTAATTTTTCAAGACATCCAAAAGATAAAATAGGAATGATGATGCACAATTTCTTTTTTTGACAAAAAAGTTGACTATCTTATCATTTCATATATTATTACGCAACTTCGGAATAACTTTTAATTTCAATGAGTATTTTTGGAAATTTATTATTATATTTGTTAAGCTAGTTATTACCTTATCGTTTTCAAATTTGTTATGCAATTCTAATATGCACTATCAACTCCGGTTCTTATCAAACTATTTTGCTTATCACCGCTGATTAAATAAATTTAAATAATAATTATTTCCTGTATCGCCTTTAGGTAATCCGTCACGAGGGCTTTATGGGCCTGTACAGAGGCCTGCTGCCCCAGCTGATGGGCGTGGCACCGGAAAAGGCCATCAAGCTGACGGTTAACGATTTGGTCAGAGACAAGCTGACCGATAAGAAGGGCAACATTCCCACATGGGCGGAGGTACTGGCCGGCGGTTGTGCCGGTGCATCCCAGGTGGTGTTCACCAATCCCCTGGAGATCGTCAAGATTCGCCTGCAGGTGGCGGGTGAGATCGCCAGTGGATCGAAGATTCGCGCCTGGTCTGTGGTGCGGGAGCTGGGACTCTTCGGTCTCTACAAGGGAGCCAGAGCCTGTCTGCTGCGCGATGTGCCGTTCTCGGCCATCTACTTCCCTACCTATGCTCACACCAAGGCCATGATGGCCGACAAGGATGGGTACAATCACCCACTGACTCTGCTGGCTGCCGGTGCCATTGCTGGTGTTCCGGCCGCCTCGCTCGTCACACCCGCCGACGTCATTAAGACCCGCCTCCAGGTGGTGGCCCGTAGCGGCCAAACAACGTATACGGGCGTCTGGGATGCCACCAAGAAGATCATGGCAGAGGAGGGACCACGCGCCTTCTGGAAGGGCACAGCCGGTAAGCTGCCAGATCATATAGTCTTCCAATCCGATTTTAATAAATTATATGCGCTTTTCAGCCCGTGTCTTCCGCTCATCGCCTCAGTTTGGTGTGACCCTGGTGACCTATGAGCTGCTGCAGCGACTCTTCTACGTGGACTTTGGCGGCACTCAGCCGAAGGGCTCGGAGGGTCACAAGATCACCACACCGCTGGAGACGGCGGCCGAGAAGGTCAGCACCGAGAAGGTCGATCACATCGGCGGCTACAGGGCGGCAGTTCCTCTTCTGGCCGGAGTCGAGTCCAAGTTCGGCCTCTACCTGCCGCGATTCGGGCGGGGAGTAGCCACGCCCTCAACGGCCACGGGGTCCTGATTGTACTGGCGCCACCGCCTGCCAAGCACCACATAGTCGACATGTGAATGCAAAGTGGTTGATCGGCGGGATTGGGGCCTCTTGGAGAGAAAAGATATATTTTTTGCTAGGACGCGTTTACACAAATACACAGAAGCACTGAGGATATTTCTAACGAGGATCGGGGACGAGCAGCGCAGAATCGATCGAACTAATGTATCTGAAAAGCAACCGGAAACCTGGCTCTGAGCAACTGTTTTTACCACACACTCACAAAAACCAAATCCAAAAAACCAACTAAAAACTAAAATTGTAATACCTAAGAGATATATAGATGCGATTTTACGTGAGACGGGGGCTGATAACAAAATCTATTTAGGAATGTGTAGAACTGTTTTTTGTAAACTTTGTTAACTAGTTTAATGTCTAGAGCAACAACCAATCACTGAACGTCAACTTTTGCACTCAATGGAACTATCAAAGCGTAAATATTTTAATCTTAGTGCGAATTTGTTCAAAACAATTATCAAGCAAAGGAAATGCAATGAATGACCTCTTAGCTAATAAAGAATAAACAAATAAAAACTCATGTTTGAAACAAATCCCAGTTTGATGTTTTCATTTTCTGGTTTATGATCTAGATTTTATAATTAAAGTGATCGGATTAACTTTCAAATTCAGCTCCCTAGTTACCTAGTCCGATTAACAATGACCCACTGTTGTCAGTGCCCGCCCCATGAAAGCTAGTTGCCCATTCAATCGAGCGATTAGTGCGTGGCCAACTGCCACTAACATGGTCGAAACGCATCTGATTAGAATGGTAACCGATTTGCAAATCGATGTTGACAAGTTAATTCGTGGCCCAGCCCCAATCCAATTGGTTTTCTAGGTTGTCCATTGTCAGACTCGTTTTCGAAGTCAACAAGTGCATGGAACGCCTCCTGATCGGAAGGTGGCTACCGACCATGACATGGCCATGGCCAAGGCAAACCGTTAGTGATTGAAGAGGTCCAAGAGGGTTCCACATATGCCCTAATGACCGGGTGCACTGGACGAGATCGCTTTCCAATCGGTGGTCCAAGAAACGCATAAAAAGTCAACCAATGTTGGGGAATGTGTTGCAGTTTCGATTCGGAATTTGAAGAGTGAACAATGCGTTTGCTGTCGGGTATTGTGCTATTCCTCATGGGAGGCTTTCTACTGATCAATCGGTTCGTTTCTGGAGAGGATCAGAAAAACTCCAGCTGGATATCCCAACTGACAAAGTTACAAAGTGATCTGCAAGACTGTTACCGCTCTGAAGTAACGCGAAGTTTGTGGTGGTGTTTTCGTTCAAGGAGTATAAAGATGTTTAAAGGATTAATGACAACTCCTGTGATTCCTATATACGATGGTGTGCTTCTGGTATCAGCTCCCAATTCCACAACAAACTCCTCAAGATCCGATGATGAGAGAAAGGACTTGAAGCACCTCACCTGGTTCGACCATTTGGCTGGCAGTTTGGCCAAGGGCTTAACCACTCACACATTGCAAGTGAACTTGGGGAAACTCACCGACAGATATTTGAATAGTGGTTAGACTACTGTTCAAAAATAAATGTTTACCTATATTAAAAAAGTGTTTATTTAATAGAAAGCTCATCTACGGATCCCATTGGAAGTGCTCGACTGAGGCGACATCGCTATAACATGATAATCACCATGATGTTTGGAGTTACAGCCTTGGGAGCCATTTTGGTGCCCATGGGCTTCCAGATGCTATCCATTGTGAGCGGCAAAGCTTTGTTATTGGCCAAGATGGCTTTACTTCTGGCCTCCATAAACGGATTAAAAAGGGTAAGTTTCTATTTCTAAAGGGTCTAAACTTATTCTTAAAATTCCATTTTATATCTTATCTGTTTCAGGTGGCCAACAGTGGCCTCCATTATGGCCTGTATCATGTGCCGGGTGAGCATTTAGGAGGATACTATGACAGAGGGGATGTAAATCACCCAAGGAATGTACCCATACCCGTAGCAGTGGCTCCATCTTTGGATATGGGATTAAAATAGAATAATTTTTTGAGTTTTGAGCAGAAAAAATGAAAAAGAAAATGCATTTGATTGTAAATTAAATGTGCCTTTCTAGATACACATATTTTATTTCTAATCTAATATTGAGATTTTCTTTATGGAATGGAAAGAGCACAAATAAAGTCCTTTAGTTTTGATAAACACAATTTTACAAAAAGTAAAACTTTATTTGAATTTCTTTTTCTGATTAGGCTTGAATATAGTAATTAACTAAAAAACTTAGTATAAGTTTAAAATGGACATAATGATTGTAAGAAACCAAAAATACATAATATTATCTAGGTCTTGCTTAAATGTTTATGGTTATCAGATAAAATTTGTATTCAAATAAAAATGGCAATAATTTTTTCCACATTTGAATTTGAAAAAGCTTTTGGGGAGCTTTTTAACAGCCATTTATGTGGGCAATGCCCCCAACAAATTCACCTCAAAAGCTAATTGTGGTGAGTTACAAAAACAGCGGCTGAAATTTCAAAAAAGGAAATTTAAAATCCAAATTTAACGAAACTGCTAGAAACTAAATATTCATCTTTAAAACTGATGGAAGAATATCTTAGGCAAAGTTTTGAGAACCAAAGTTTGAAAATATACACAGCAGATTGAAAACTTCGAAGCCCGTCAGGATAGTGACAGGCGAAGCAACAACTACACAAAGGACGACTCACTGCTTGGCTATAAAAGGAAATGCGCCGCTGATAAGGACCAACACTCGGTCGTCGTGCGGCAGCGTTGACGCATCGTCCTCCTTCGTCCTGCAACGGTTTCTTGGCTTGGCTCTGTTGTTCTTGGCCCCAAAACGGTTTCCCAGGCGCTATTTGAACCCGCATCAAGTATACGCAGTGTGGGCCGTGAGAATCGCGTGCCTTCGTCGCTAATTCCACGCTCTAATGAAGTTATTGGGTGCGTGATTCCTGCGCTAATCTCTGGTCAGGCCAAGGATCAAAAGGACGCGCTCCGACAGCCCGAAGGCTAATTGAAAAGTCTCATCAGAAGCAACCGACCAGCATTGGAAACTTGACTCTTTTGGCTTCGAAAATCAAAAGCCGCAATGAAGTTGGTCGTATACCTTTACCTATCCATGATTGTGCTGGGCGTTCAGGTGAGTGTCGGGTTAAGAAATTGTTAGACGAACATAGAACATGTAATTCGATCAACAAGTTAGACCAACTTTTGTTTCCATGTTGCTCTAATGACTTGATCTAATTTGTTCCGGCCGAGATTTCTGCCCTGATTGATTGATTCCCGCTGTCGGGGTTATTGCCAAACTTTTGGCAGCCCTTAGCCCCAAAACGTGTCGACTTATGTTAGAACAGATTACCTTCATTAGGCTGGGTAATTCATTTATGGAAGTGCAAACAGGTCAGCGGGTCAAAGTTTCGGCCTGTCCAAATACATATTTAATTCCATTTGGTAATGTCCCAATCGTGCCAAACTTTCCCAAGGCTCTTGCCTGCAGCTGAAACAGAAATAGAACGCGTGACGACAAATCAACTAATTATGATTGAAGCTCTCCCAATATAGATAAAATAGAATGGCCCAAAAATAGCCAATCGAATCCATCATCATCTACAACAAGGATAGAGTAAAAGGTTTAGGTTATTCTGCAAAAAAGCCATGTTCTATCTTTTAAAATTTCAGCCTTAATGAAAGCTTTTTAGTAAATAAGTTTAAGTAGCTACTAGCTAGCATATGATATTATTTATAAACATACTGAAATAACTTAAATAATAACATATTTTAAATAACAATTTTGGCAATCTATTTGTCAAGTTGACGTATTTCTTAACAAAACCTAGATAGGATTATTTATTGTAAGCTTCTTTGCCTTGAAACCTGCCATCCATCAATTGGAGGACCTCCCGATCTGTTTGCTTAATGGCAACATTGTGGGCTAAGTCGGGAAGTCAGTGCAAAGCCAGGAATCCACTCAATGGCGAAGGATAAATGTAAATTTTGCACCTGCCATTGAGCCGCAACCTGCGGCTGGCATGCGGCGGAAAAACCAACAGTTGCAGGTGGGGAAAACCTGAATGGGAAAACCGACGCTTCGTAGGTGTTGAGGTGTTTCCGGACATTGGCAATTGCATTTAAGCTGCAACTCTGCCAACGGCACTCATTCTTTGTGGACACTCACTCAGACATGGATGAGATTTAGCTTCCTACGACCTTACAATACCATACCCAGGACCCGCAACTCCTATTTCCCATATGCCGGACGCACATCCTTCTCGATAGCCAGAGAGTCCTGCACTTGATGTGCGCTTAATGTTGACACGGACGCTTTGGCACTTTACAGCCATTTAAGCCGGGACATGACAGCCACACCCCTGTTGTCCCATATCCGTAACGTTCTCACCCCTTGCCGCAAGTTTCGTTTTTCACTCTGGTTTCATGTGAAAACGACAACAATTAAACCGTGAATGTCACCGGGGGCAATGTAAGGAAATAGAGTTGTAGACTCGACAACCTGATGTGATAATCTCAACCAGAGAGGTGTCCTTTAATTGCTGAAACCTCTAATAGAATAACTCTTTAAGTTCCTCTTAATTTTCATAATTATGTTTCAGAAATATGCAATACACAAAGGCAGTAGAGCTTGCCAGTCTTAATTATTTATTCCATTTCATTTACGTCCAATTTCCTTGCCAATATCCAACGGATGGGCGAGACCCAAACTTCTATTCATTATTTGCAATTTCCATAATTTGCCATGATCTAGAAGGAAATTGAGCTTGAATTTTATCGAAGAAAAAATGTAATCTAAATTATATTAAATGTCTCAATATTTCCGTAATTAAAGTCGTAGCTTTCCCTTACTCTTACTGAATGGTTTATGCAACGAGCGGCGGTATCATCCAGAATCGTTTAACTAAATGGAGTAGCATCTAGCCAAAATATGTTCCCTTCATTTCCATAAATTGCCCTCGTCATGTAGCAGCAGCCGCGCGAAATTTATGCTGCGTATTGAATTTGCTTCTGACAGAACTCGTGCATAAATCTGCAATGCAATATGTTTAATAAAAAATTTCATAGGAGATAGAACCGGAAAAGAGGAGGAGGCCAGGCTTTTAGGGCAAAACTAATTTCCGTGCTGAAATAACACAGTTCTCAATAGATTATTTTTTGCAGCTACCTGCTGAGCCACTGAGCCAGCATTTTAGTTTGAATTGAAAATCAAAAAGGTCACGTAGCCGTGGCATCGATATAATGCACACAAATTACTTGAGAAGGCTATAAATAAGCTGACAACTTTGGACTAAATTGCATTTTACAGTTCATTTGCGGTTGCGCGAAATTAATTAAATGATTAAAGCCCATTGGCTTTTGATATTTTGACACCCCCGACACCGAAGCGCTTAACGGTGCGTATGCGTAATCGAATTCATTTGCGGCTTTGGGCTCTTAATCCTCGGAATTTCACTTGACAAGTATGAGCTCTGACAATCGCCGAGCTTAATGTTTAATCGCAAGCGGGTTGAGTGGTTGACGCAAATAAAACGATTCCATGATAAGCCAAAAGCTGTTTACTTTGAATTGTGGGTTTCATTTCCCAACACTTTGAGGCAGCACATTGGATCTCCAGGGACTCCCAGTAAGTCCTTCCGTTCTGGACTCATTTAACTGTGCTCCAACTTTAGCAATATTTCTTTAGCATCCGGCATTATGCGCATATTTGAGTCATCATCACTCAGTTAGACAAATCCTTTCAGGACGATTCCCTCAGTGAAATTTACGATGGCCAAGAAGGCGTCTAAATATTTGATGGTCGAGTGCGAGCGTATTCGATGGCAGCCTGTTGCTCCTCCGCCGGACTCCAGCAAGTGCATCACTTATTTATGGCCGGGACGCCGTTACCATTTCCCGCTTCCCATAAAGCTGTCCCCTTTGAAGGTGCCTCATGACTTAGTCATGCTGCCACCAAAAAAATCCATTTCCCCTCCAGAACTGAAAGCAAGTTGCTTGGCGTGGGCCACGGATTACCACCGGATCCCATACCGCGATGCCGAAAGTCAATATTTACCTGACCTCCGTAAGGATGCCAATCTCGCCAGGTGCTTCCTGTCGCTTACCCGCTTAGGTGTCGCCCTCACATCCTCCTCTTGCATGCCAGCCAACTTTTAATGAAGTCACAAATATTTTTGGTCTTTTAATTCCCGGCAGTGGCATGTGCAGACCTGATTCGCATATCCTTGGCTAATTAGCGGGTCCTGAAGTGACACAAACAAAGGGTGCCATCGCCTACGACGACCTTGTGAGTTGATCCTTCTCATCTTCCCATTGAAAAGTGTTGGAATTGATTTACTCGCCGAAAAAACAAGCTCATTAATCAATTCAGGAAACTTGAGATGCTGGAAATTGTTTTTCGAAAGGGGGATTTTAAAATAGAACAATCTCAAGGGCTGAAATAATGGAATAATGAGTTAATTAATTTAATTCGGAAAACGATTGCACGTAAACAATGAAGTATTTTTAGATCTTACTTAGCATAAATGGTAATGCTGATTTTTATGTCATGGTCCTTTAAAAGGCTGACAAAATTTAAGGATTTGAGTGATTGTTTCACTGGGATTTCCTAAAAATTCACTTTCACTGAATTCACTTTTCATACTTAAGCGTTCAAATTAAATCAGCCTGAAAATACCTTTATCATCCCACACCCTTATGGTGTTAAAAATGCATCAATGCACTTTAGAAAAATGGAAACGCAAATTTGAGGCTTCTCGCTAGAGTTTCTATGGACCTTTTCTATTCTTGGTTCACTTTTCACTGACTTTTTTTTGCGCCCACTGGGCTTCACCTTCTTTTGAATGGAGGGATCGCCGTGGCAACTTTTGGATAGCAATCCATCCCAAGTCGAAACCCGCACTGGGACCTTTTGATGGAGCAGATGGCGCATCTTGTGAATCGTTTTAGTTTGACAAAGGCGTCCAGCTTGGAGCTACTCCCCTTTGAGCCAGCCAACCGAACCCCAAATACAGCATTGTGATTATGCAAATGAGGCTGCCTCAAGTGTGTTCAAAGGGATCATGTTTATTATTTATTTACTGCCTGTTGACAGTTTATCCAGACTCGCTTCAATCTTGATTTCCAGTCGATGCGAAAAGATTTGTGACGCAAGCGGGTCAGAAAGACTACTCCTGCCGTCTATTTTTAAGGCTTAAAGCTGGTTTGGCTTTGGCCTAAACCGCCACTAATTGACAGTTTCATAACGCTCTGACGAGTCGTTAAAGCCAAAGCTCGAGTGTTGCGCAAACAAATGTCCCAAAAGCCGAATAACGAAAGCCAAAACTTTTTTCGTCCCTAACTCAATTATTCGCGCCCGCGACTCACAACGCGTCACCATTTATCAACTTCGCCGCAGGGGATGGGCTTTTCAATTAACAAGAAAATCAGAAAAAAGTTACCTCTAATCAATCATAAAGGAGCCAGAAATCAGGCCAAGGGCTGCCCACTTTTATTCTGCTCCTTTTTTCATAATTTTAAAAAGTTTTTAACTTGGCCACCGATTTGTCATGCTTAAAATGTACCCTCCATTGAGCACGTTCGGGGCGTCATCTGCTCTATTCTTGTTTATTGGAGAATCGTGTGTGGTAGTTTAATTAAAACTGGCTATTGTCCTCTAGCCCAGCTGACCCCTAATCCCCCGGCTCCCCGGCTCCCCGGCTCCTTGGCTCTCCTGTTCCCTGCCCCCCAAATCCTCTGCAGTTGCATTGCGGCAAGCCTTAAGTGCCGCATTAGATGCCCCCCATTGGCTTCTTTTCTTTGGCAACAACTACAGAAGTCGGCGGGCATTAGTCGCGGATATCCCGCTGATCTCCTGGCCAGGACATGCCGCCTTGCTTACCCCACCTTTTGACTTTAGTGTCTGTCCTTTGTGCTTGTACTGAATAGCAAACGGGGGACTTGGGGTGACTGCTTCTGATCTGACTGCCACATTCAGTTGCAGTTGCTTGCCTAACTTTTAAACAAGAGGGAGTATCATGGAAATAGATGGCACAAGAAATTGTTTCCTATAAAGCTTATATGTATTTTATCTTATAAATTAAATGAATATATTAAGAATACATCAAGCAATTCTTATTTTGACAAAAGCTGTTTCCAATAATATACAGCCAGTTTTTAAAATTCGTACACTTTTGCTCCATTTATTCTTATAACACAATTTAAAAAGTATTTCATAATTGCATGCAGACATTTATATTATGTATTTGTTATGGTAAAAAAACCTTCAGAACTTGATAAACAATATAGAAATAAAATAGGGATTTGTACAGGATGTTAAATATTTTTCCATTTTTGGGCTGAGACTGCCGAGCATGTCCCAAACTAAAATCTATTGCGGAAAAAGTTCTGCAATTTTCGGGAATTTAATTCTTATTTTCTAACTAATTTGCTTAACGAATTTTTATTCCAGGCCTGGCCCAGTGTGAAGCGGTCGTTTGAACTATTTCCCGGCAACCCGGCGGTGCCGCACAATGTGCACACGGTCTCAGGTAAGTTGACGCACTCACATGCAGCGCTAAGGGAAAGTTTTTGAATCAAGTGCCTCCGGCGGAGAAAGGGAGTGACAGTGATGGGAAAGGGGGAGCCAGGGAGAGGATGCACTTTGGCGGTAGCGACAAGTTTAAAGCGCTTTCTAAACCTTGTTTACTTGTCTCTCAAATTGATTTTTGCATAAGATGTGAGCACTTCTTGTCATCCGTCATCCAACCTCGGCAGCATCACCCTCGGGTCGTATGCGCAATTTATAGAGCCAGGCAGCACACGAATTTATTGCCCATTAAAATTCAAATCAAAGTGCACTTCACTTTGCCATCAACCCACGACCCCTCCGCCCCGAGAGTTCTCCCGAAAAGTTGACCCAAACTGGCCAAATGGAAATGAAACATTATAAATCTGTGGTCACTCAATGGCCATAGAGAGGACGCACTGTGATTCCAATGAATGTAAACTTAATAAATTTCATGGATAGCTGGTAGCTCGTACAAAACTTCAATTGAGTTAATCCCTCACCGACTTTCCATACCTTTTTCATTTCCCTAGGGGGGGGGAATCGTCAAAGCAACCGCATATCAGTTGGGGGAAAATGGAAAAGTTGCATCTGCTCTCGTCATCAGGTGAAACATCAACAAATCTGTGGCTATGCCGATTTGTAATTGCTTTTATTTATAGCCAGGACAACGGGCAAGGTAAACTTCGAGAGGCTGGGGCTTTAGTGGGCCACTGTGGTTCAATGACGTCACTTCCAGAAATAGAAACTTTGTGGAAATTCAGAATATTCCGGGCCAAATTGAAAGTAACTCTAATCCATGGTATAAACAAAACTAAGTTCCACAGAATCGGAACTCTGTTTGCATTGGCATTTGCCAGTTGAAGATAATTTATTCATTAAATCAAGGTGGGGTTTCAAGGGGTTTCACCGGAGTGAGAAATACTTGGTAGTTTCCATTCAATAAGCCCGTCAATATTTTATACAGGCATTATGATTATTAAGCCATAATGCCTAATAAATTATAAATAGCATCCGCCTAATTGTCAGCCGCAATAAATACAAGTGTTAAGAGGCCGAAAATGCCGTCACTTGAAAGCAATTAGCGAGTGCCATAAACAAATTGGCGCCAAGTGCCAGGAGTTGGTCCCCAGTTGCTGCTCCAGTTCCACCAACTCCTTCCAGGACTCGTTGTCCCTTACAAGGGATTCACGTTCACGCCAAAGCCCTCACAAGTACACTCCAAGTATGTGACATGCATGACAAGAGAAGGACAAAAAGTAAGTCAAATAGTAGTTTAATTGTTTTTCGGCAAGAACCAAGAGAACCAGGGGGGCCAAGAGGTCGTAAAAAAGCGGCTAACCACCCACCCACACATGAGTGGGCGCCTGGCTAATAATGCTGGCCATAAATCAGCCAACGATGGCCGGCATTAAGTGGATGCGCATGATAAATTAATTGTTGCCCAGGAGCGAGTTTAGGGACAATCAAAGGGGATTTCACTTATCCTTCCCTCCCCTCGTGTCTGCCCCAGCCACTGGTGGAAATTTGCCAAGACAAATTGGTTTCGGATTCGGTGGCCGATTCAGTTTTGGACTGCTTTAAGGGATCCACTGCACTTGCCACACGAGGAGAAAATAAATCAGTCTTCAAAAATAACAATACAATTTGGGTTTTAGCTCACTAACCTAAACCATATTTTCTCTTACTGTAATACCATTAAAACTCCCCTTCGAAACTTCATCCCCTCTTCCAGATTGTATGCACGTGGCCTCCGAGGCAGGTGACTATATTTTCAAGAAGCTCCATCCCATGAACTCAGCCCTCAACCGGGAGGCAGCCCTGCTCGAATTGGAGGCAGCAGCTGTAGTTGCCGGAGCGGGAGCCGGAGCCGGAATGGCAGTTCCTGGAATCCCAGAACCTGGGGCATCTGCTCCGGGAGACCAATCCGAAGTCTGTGGGCTGTATGTAATTGGGGAGCCAGACACTATTGTGGAGATTACAATGAAACACTATGATGCCAACTGCGAGACTGGAGCCCTAATGGCGGTAACTATTCCAGAAGACCCTAATTTATACATTTCTATATGCCGCCCAAATATTTCAGTTTGTGGATGGGTGGGAGCTGAATGGCGAGTACTTCCCGGGCATTAAAGATCATCACCGACCACTGGAGGAGCGTGTTTACGAGTTTTGCAATAATTACAGACAATGGTTTGGTTTGCCTTACTTTTACCCTGAATTTCGGGCTTACTTCTCTTAAAATCTTTCAGGCCTCGCATTAGCAACAAAAAGTTCTTCCGCGCAAGTCAGAATGCCGCCTTGTTGCAGTATAGAATTCCTGTTCGTGGATCCTTTGTGGCCAATGTACGATTCCACAAAATAACACAACGTAAGTAAAAAGTCTATTGAACTTAGCAATCATAACACATCTCGAGATAAACTTAAATGGATCATAAATAACGAAAAATACTTCAAACTAAAAAAGCGAAACACTCATATTTCAGGTGCCACTCATACGACTAACTTGCAATTACTTTTTTAGTTATTCAGTTGAACAAGTTTTTATTACCCAATTTGCTGCGAAATTAAAAAAAAAATATTTATTTAAAATCATCTCCTTTTGACAGCCTGTAATGTTTTGGTCCAGGACACCGCTGCTGTTTACAAGATGACTAACTTTGGTCAGGCCCGGAACTGCACCATTTCCGCACTTTTCCCCGCTGTTGTCTCCCTGGCCAACTTGCGCATTGGTGGAAAGAGTGTAAGGGCCCAGCAGAAAGTCAACTACGATGTGCGTATATCCGAAATCCTAAGAAAATCAACCTTTTATCCTATAACGTCTCATAACCCCCTAGTGCCAAATGCCTAGTGACCGTCTGGAGATTGGAGGATCCGCTGGACTGGACTCGATTGCCATGGAGATGGCCAGTTCCGTTTGTGGAGCTTCCAGTGAGCCGGGACCCGAGCAGGCTATCTTCTGCGGGGTCAGCACTGTTCGGCTGGTGTCCTCCGGTCGTTTCCAAAACCAGGCAGCCCTTGTCCTACGAAAGGCCGAGGACCAGGACCTGGACATAGCCACGCTCATCTGCGCGCTCTAAGCGGCCAGTGGTAAACAGCTATGCTAATCCAAATCCAAGTGTGTATATGTTTGTAAAAAAAAAAAGAAGAAAACAGGAAACCAGTACAGCGGCCAGGAGAGAAAATCGCCCGGACTCCACAGTAGTGCTTAAACTTAACTCTTAACTTAATCCAACCAATTCTCAAAGTATTCTCTACCAAAGAGGCATCTTAAGTAATTTATATATATATATGTACCAATATATATATATCTGTATATGTATATCGAACATTCTGAGTGTTGACTACAAAGAATCGTGTGTGTTTATTATTTGTGTTTATCTCCGGGGTGGTATTTTTTTATGGCCCGAACGGCTTGCGATTATCGATGGCTATGAATAGGCCAGGGTGGTCAGATAAGTCTTATCCAAGGCATATGGTGGCGGTCAGCAGAGCCACAAGGGAAGCCAAGCTAAGGGTCTTAAGTCCAGAGGCACCTCCGCCTCCATTGTCATCGTCGTCGGTGCCAGGATCCTCTTTGGCCAGCTGAAGAAACCAAGTAGGTTAGAAGATAAGTATGTAGATTAATCTTAGTCAAATACTCACACTCTCCTCCAACTTGGCCTGGAGTTCCTTGCAACGAGTGCGCTCCTGGTAGTTACTTGTGGCAATCCTGCAAATAGTCTTACTCAGACACGCATCGTCGCATCCTTGAGTCAGTTTGGGATCCGACTGCGTGAACTTGTAGCGCCAGTATTTACGCAACAGGGCGGGCTTTTCGGCCATATCCTCCAGGAGACGATCGATGCCGGCAGGGCTAGTGTCCTCCGTAAATTCCTCGGTAAATTGATACTCCAGACCCCAGTTGGGCTGCACATCCGGTGCCAGATTGGCCTCTGTCAGGTTAACAGTGTAGGTGCTGTGCTGCACCACCTGCTTGGTTCCGGAACTCACTTCGTAGAGTCGGTAATTGGGATTCTTATCCGAATAGGGAGTCAAACTGCCTCCGTTCCAGTTAACCACCGTGGCATAGCCTTCCTCGGAGTAGTGGAGATTCATCTCGTCCTTGTGGGTGTGCCCACTGAAAACACCGGTGATTGTGTTGCTGAAGCGGGTCAGAACTCGATTGTACTCCTTGGACCAGCCACTCCAGCAGTCACCATCTCCTGATGGGATGTGGGAGAGGACGTGCACCGTCTCCCCGGCTGTCTCGGCAGCTAGGAGAGTGTCGTGGAACCACTGCAGCTGCTCCTGGATGAGGGTGGCATTGTAGTAGAGCCACCAGTTGTACAAATAGCAGTCCATGCTGTTGAGGGCCACTACACGGTGACCTTCAGTCGGGGAGGCGGTGTAGTAGCCACCCTTCTTTACAGTGTCCTCTGCCCCGGCAGGCAGCCACTTCTTCCACAGACTCCAAACGTGCTCGTACAGCCAATCCACTCTCAAGGACTCAGGAATTGCATCGTTGCCAAAACTTATAAAAATTATAGATTTATTTCAGTAATCCTATTGATTAAATTCAGCTATAATTAAAGAACTACTTCCTACCAATTTCTCAGTGCCGACTAACTAAAAGTTAATGGACATTACCAATTGCAGTAATAATTGAATGATATTGGACGCCATAAAATATTTTATTGAGTTGCCGTGGGGTGGTTAGTGTGGGAAAAGTCGGCCGTAAACTTTATCTTAATAATAAAATACAGAAGTTAACAAGCGATATATGAGCCGCGGTGCTAATTTGAGCATTTAAATAGTTGCGAAATTGTGCTGCCTTATGGTTATACATTCTAATTAGTCCAGTTTAATCATAAAATAATTTTGGGATAACCCAGCACTATTAAAACATGCTCAGGTGGTAAATCATTTATGGTCAAGCAAAGGGGATTTCACTTATCCTTCCCTCCCCTCGTGTCTGCCCCAGCCACTGGTGGAAATTTGCCAAGACAAATTGGTTTCGGATTCGGTGGCCGATTCAGTTTTGGACTGCTTTAAGGGATCCACTGCACTTGCCACACGAGGAGAAAATAAATCAGTCTTCAAAAATAACAATACAATTTGGGTTTTAGCTCACTAACCTAAACCATATTTTCTCTTACTGTAATACCATTAAAACTCCCCTTCGAAACTTCATCCCCTCTTCCAGATTGTATGCACGTGGCCTCCGAGGCAGGTGACTATATTTTCAAGAAGCTCCATCCCATGAACTCAGCCCTCAACCGGGAGGCAGCCCTGCTCGAATTGGAGGCAGCAGCTGTAGTTGCCGGAGCGGGAGCCGGAGCCGGAATGGCAGTTCCTGGAATCCCAGAACCTGGGGCATCTGCTCCGGGAGACCAATCCGAAGTCTGTGGGCTGTATGTAATTGGGGAGCCAGACACTATTGTGGAGATTACAATGAAACACTATGATGCCAACTGCGAGACTGGAGCCCTAATGGCGGTAACTATTCCAGAAGACCCTAATTTATACATTTCTATATGCCGCCCAAATATTTCAGTTTGTGGATGGGTGGGAGCTGAATGGCGAGTACTTCCCGGGCATTAAAGATCATCACCGACCACTGGAGGAGCGTGTTTACGAGTTTTGCAATAATTACAGACAATGGTTTGGTTTGCCTTACTTTTACCCTGAATTTCGGGCTTACTTCTCTTAAAATCTTTCAGGCCTCGCATTAGCAACAAAAAGTTCTTCCGCGCAAGTCAGAATGCCGCCTTGTTGCAGTATAGAATTCCTGTTCGTGGATCCTTTGTGGCCAATGTACGATTCCACAAAATAACACAACGTAAGTAAAAAGTCTATTGAACTTAGCAATCATAACACATCTCGAGATAAACTTAAATGGATCATAAATAACGAAAAATACTTCAAACTAAAAAAGCGAAACACTCATATTTCAGGTGCCACTCATACGACTAACTTGCAATTACTTTTTTAGTTATTCAGTTGAACAAGTTTTTATTACCCAATTTGCTGCGAAATTAAAAAAAAAATATTTATTTAAAATCATCTCCTTTTGACAGCCTGTAATGTTTTGGTCCAGGACACCGCTGCTGTTTACAAGATGACTAACTTTGGTCAGGCCCGGAACTGCACCATTTCCGCACTTTTCCCCGCTGTTGTCTCCCTGGCCAACTTGCGCATTGGTGGAAAGAGTGTAAGGGCCCAGCAGAAAGTCAACTACGATGTGCGTATATCCGAAATCCTAAGAAAATCAACCTTTTATCCTATAACGTCTCATAACCCCCTAGTGCCAAATGCCTAGTGACCGTCTGGAGATTGGAGGATCCGCTGGACTGGACTCGATTGCCATGGAGATGGCCAGTTCCGTTTGTGGAGCTTCCAGTGAGCCGGGACCCGAGCAGGCTATCTTCTGCGGGGTCAGCACTGTTCGGCTGGTGTCCTCCGGTCGTTTCCAAAACCAGGCAGCCCTTGTCCTACGAAAGGCCGAGGACCAGGACCTGGACATAGCCACGCTCATCTGCGCGCTCTAAGCGGCCAGTGGTAAACAGCTATGCTAATCCAAATCCAAGTGTGTATATGTTTGTAAAAAAAAAAAGAAGAAAACAGGAAACCAGTACAGCGGCCAGGAGAGAAAATCGCCCGGACTCCACAGTAGTGCTTAAACTTAACTCTTAACTTAATCCAACCAATTCTCAAAGTATTCTCTACCAAAGAGGCATCTTAAGTAATTTATATATATATATGTACCAATATATATATATCTGTATATGTATATCGAACATTCTGAGTGTTGACTACAAAGAATCGTGTGTGTTTATTATTTGTGTTTATCTCCGGGGTGGTATTTTTTTATGGCCCGAACGGCTTGCGATTATCGATGGCTATGAATAGGCCAGGGTGGTCAGATAAGTCTTATCCAAGGCATATGGTGGCGGTCAGCAGAGCCACAAGGGAAGCCAAGCTAAGGGTCTTAAGTCCAGAGGCACCTCCGCCTCCATTGTCATCGTCGTCGGTGCCAGGATCCTCTTTGGCCAGCTGAAGAAACCAAGTAGGTTAGAAGATAAGTATGTAGATTAATCTTAGTCAAATACTCACACTCTCCTCCAACTTGGCCTGGAGTTCCTTGCAACGAGTGCGCTCCTGGTAGTTACTTGTGGCAATCCTGCAAATAGTCTTACTCAGACACGCATCGTCGCATCCTTGAGTCAGTTTGGGATCCGACTGCGTGAACTTGTAGCGCCAGTATTTACGCAACAGGGCGGGCTTTTCGGCCATATCCTCCAGGAGACGATCGATGCCGGCAGGGCTAGTGTCCTCCGTAAATTCCTCGGTAAATTGATACTCCAGACCCCAGTTGGGCTGCACATCCGGTGCCAGATTGGCCTCTGTCAGGTTAACAGTGTAGGTGCTGTGCTGCACCACCTGCTTGGTTCCGGAACTCACTTCGTAGAGTCGGTAATTGGGATTCTTATCCGAATAGGGAGTCAAACTGCCTCCGTTCCAGTTAACCACCGTGGCATAGCCTTCCTCGGAGTAGTGGAGATTCATCTCGTCCTTGTGGGTGTGCCCACTGAAAACACCGGTGATTGTGTTGCTGAAGCGGGTCAGAACTCGATTGTACTCCTTGGACCAGCCACTCCAGCAGTCACCATCTCCTGATGGGATGTGGGAGAGGACGTGCACCGTCTCCCCGGCTGTCTCGGCAGCTAGGAGAGTGTCGTGGAACCACTGCAGCTGCTCCTGGATGAGGGTGGCATTGTAGTAGAGCCACCAGTTGTACAAATAGCAGTCCATGCTGTTGAGGGCCACTACACGGTGACCTTCAGTCGGGGAGGCGGTGTAGTAGCCACCCTTCTTTACAGTGTCCTCTGCCCCGGCAGGCAGCCACTTCTTCCACAGACTCCAAACGTGCTCGTACAGCCAATCCACTCTCAAGGACTCAGGAATTGCATCGTTGCCAAAACTTATAAAAATTATAGATTTATTTCAGTAATCCTATTGATTAAATTCAGCTATAATTAAAGAACTACTTCCTACCAATTTCTCAGTGCCGACTAACTAAAAGTTAATGGACATTACCAATTGCAGTAATAATTGAATGATATTGGACGCCATAAAATATTTTATTGAGTTGCCGTGGGGTGGTTAGTGTGGGAAAAGTCGGCCGTAAACTTTATCTTAATAATAAAATACAGAAGTTAACAAGCGATATATGAGCCGCGGTGCTAATTTGAGCATTTAAATAGTTGCGAAATTGTGCTGCCTTATGGTTATACATTCTAATTAGTCCAGTTTAATCATAAAATAATTTTGGGATAACCCAGCACTATTAAAACATGCTCAGGTGGTAAATCATTTATGGTCAAGCAAAGGGGATTTCACTTATCCTTCCCTCCCCTCGTGTCTGCCCCAGCCACTGGTGGAAATTTGCCAAGACAAATTGGTTTCGGATTCGGTGGCCGATTCAGTTTTGGACTGCTTTAAGGGATCCACTGCACTTGCCACACGAGGAGAAAATAAATCAGTCTTCAAAAATAACAATACAATTTGGGTTTTAGCTCACTAACCTAAACCATATTTTCTCTTACTGTAATACCATTAAAACTCCCCTTCGAAACTTCATCCCCTCTTCCAGATTGTATGCACGTGGCCTCCGAGGCAGGTGACTATATTTTCAAGAAGCTCCATCCCATGAACTCAGCCCTCAACCGGGAGGCAGCCCTGCTCGAATTGGAGGCAGCAGCTGTAGTTGCCGGAGCGGGAGCCGGAGCCGGAATGGCAGTTCCTGGAATCCCAGAACCTGGGGCATCTGCTCCGGGAGACCAATCCGAAGTCTGTGGGCTGTATGTAATTGGGGAGCCAGACACTATTGTGGAGATTACAATGAAACACTATGATGCCAACTGCGAGACTGGAGCCCTAATGGCGGTAACTATTCCAGAAGACCCTAATTTATACATTTCTATATGCCGCCCAAATATTTCAGTTTGTGGATGGGTGGGAGCTGAATGGCGAGTACTTCCCGGGCATTAAAGATCATCACCGACCACTGGAGGAGCGTGTTTACGAGTTTTGCAATAATTACAGACAATGGTTTGGTTTGCCTTACTTTTACCCTGAATTTCGGGCTTACTTCTCTTAAAATCTTTCAGGCCTCGCATTAGCAACAAAAAGTTCTTCCGCGCAAGTCAGAATGCCGCCTTGTTGCAGTATAGAATTCCTGTTCGTGGATCCTTTGTGGCCAATGTACGATTCCACAAAATAACACAACGTAAGTAAAAAGTCTATTGAACTTAGCAATCATAACACATCTCGAGATAAACTTAAATGGATCATAAATAACGAAAAATACTTCAAACTAAAAAAGCGAAACACTCATATTTCAGGTGCCACTCATACGACTAACTTGCAATTACTTTTTTAGTTATTCAGTTGAACAAGTTTTTATTACCCAATTTGCTGCGAAATTAAAAAAAAAATATTTATTTAAAATCATCTCCTTTTGACAGCCTGTAATGTTTTGGTCCAGGACACCGCTGCTGTTTACAAGATGACTAACTTTGGTCAGGCCCGGAACTGCACCATTTCCGCACTTTTCCCCGCTGTTGTCTCCCTGGCCAACTTGCGCATTGGTGGAAAGAGTGTAAGGGCCCAGCAGAAAGTCAACTACGATGTGCGTATATCCGAAATCCTAAGAAAATCAACCTTTTATCCTATAACGTCTCATAACCCCCTAGTGCCAAATGCCTAGTGACCGTCTGGAGATTGGAGGATCCGCTGGACTGGACTCGATTGCCATGGAGATGGCCAGTTCCGTTTGTGGAGCTTCCAGTGAGCCGGGACCCGAGCAGGCTATCTTCTGCGGGGTCAGCACTGTTCGGCTGGTGTCCTCCGGTCGTTTCCAAAACCAGGCAGCCCTTGTCCTACGAAAGGCCGAGGACCAGGACCTGGACATAGCCACGCTCATCTGCGCGCTCTAAGCGGCCAGTGGTAAACAGCTATGCTAATCCAAATCCAAGTGTGTATATGTTTGTAAAAAAAAAAAGAAGAAAACAGGAAACCAGTACAGCGGCCAGGAGAGAAAATCGCCCGGACTCCACAGTAGTGCTTAAACTTAACTCTTAACTTAATCCAACCAATTCTCAAAGTATTCTCTACCAAAGAGGCATCTTAAGTAATTTATATATATATATGTACCAATATATATATATCTGTATATGTATATCGAACATTCTGAGTGTTGACTACAAAGAATCGTGTGTGTTTATTATTTGTGTTTATCTCCGGGGTGGTATTTTTTTATGGCCCGAACGGCTTGCGATTATCGATGGCTATGAATAGGCCAGGGTGGTCAGATAAGTCTTATCCAAGGCATATGGTGGCGGTCAGCAGAGCCACAAGGGAAGCCAAGCTAAGGGTCTTAAGTCCAGAGGCACCTCCGCCTCCATTGTCATCGTCGTCGGTGCCAGGATCCTCTTTGGCCAGCTGAAGAAACCAAGTAGGTTAGAAGATAAGTATGTAGATTAATCTTAGTCAAATACTCACACTCTCCTCCAACTTGGCCTGGAGTTCCTTGCAACGAGTGCGCTCCTGGTAGTTACTTGTGGCAATCCTGCAAATAGTCTTACTCAGACACGCATCGTCGCATCCTTGAGTCAGTTTGGGATCCGACTGCGTGAACTTGTAGCGCCAGTATTTACGCAACAGGGCGGGCTTTTCGGCCATATCCTCCAGGAGACGATCGATGCCGGCAGGGCTAGTGTCCTCCGTAAATTCCTCGGTAAATTGATACTCCAGACCCCAGTTGGGCTGCACATCCGGTGCCAGATTGGCCTCTGTCAGGTTAACAGTGTAGGTGCTGTGCTGCACCACCTGCTTGGTTCCGGAACTCACTTCGTAGAGTCGGTAATTGGGATTCTTATCCGAATAGGGAGTCAAACTGCCTCCGTTCCAGTTAACCACCGTGGCATAGCCTTCCTCGGAGTAGTGGAGATTCATCTCGTCCTTGTGGGTGTGCCCACTGAAAACACCGGTGATTGTGTTGCTGAAGCGGGTCAGAACTCGATTGTACTCCTTGGACCAGCCACTCCAGCAGTCGCCATCTCCTGATGGGATGTGGGAGAGGACGTGCACCGTCTCCCCGGCTGTCTCGGCAGCTAGGAGAGTGTCGTGGAACCACTGCAGCTGCTCCTGGATGAGGGTGGCATTGTAGTAGAGCCACCAGTTGTACAAATAGCAGTCCATGCTGTTGAGGGCCACTACACGGTGACCTTCAGTCGGGGAGGCGGTGTAGTAGCCACCCTTCTTTACAGTGTCCTCTGCCCCGGCAGGCAGCCACTTCTTCCACAGACTCCAAACGTGCTCGTACAGCCAATCCACTCTCAAGGACTCAGGAATTGCATCGTTGCCAAAACTTATAAAAATTATAGATTTATTTCAGTAATCCTATTGATTAAATTCAGCTATAATTAAAGAACTACTTCCTACCAATTTCTCAGTGCCGACTAACTAAAAGTTAATGGACATTACCAATTGCAGTAATAATTGAATGATATTGGACGCCATAAAATATTTTATTGAGTTGCCGTGGGGTGGTTAGTGTGGGAAAAGTCGGCCGTAAACTTTATCTTAATAATAAAATACAGAAGTTAACAAGCGATATATGAGCCGCGGTGCTAATTTGAGCATTTAAATAGTTGCGAAATTGTGCTGCCTTATGGTTATACATTCTAATTAGTCCAGTTTAATCATAAAATAATTTTGGGATAACCCAGCACTATTAAAACATGCTCAGGTGGTAAATCATTTATGGTCAAGCAAACCATCATAAATTTTCGTAATGAAGCTCGTGAAAAAACCCCATGAGAACTTTAAGATAGAAATTATACAAGTTTTCCGATAAAACCAACCCAAATTAAATTACGCTTTATGATGGGAAAAATAGCTTGAAATTATTCGAAGAAATTACTGCCTATTGTCACCAAATTCTCCCACTTTCGGACACTTTCCTACTTGACCTTTCAACATATGGGTCATTAACTTAATCATGTCGAGGGTGTGAAAATTACTGGGTACTCACACATTAGCCGGATGAGGTTCGTGATTTCCCAGGCAAGGATAGATGGGCGTTTCCGGGAAGTATTCCGACAGCAAACCGTCAATCTCCGAAAGCATGTCCAAATTTCCCTGCTTGGTGGTGGACCAAACATTGTGCGGCGGGACATCGCCGGTGTGGTAAATCCATTCGAACTTGTGATTATCCTTGATATGCTCAAGGGCGCTCACGATGAGCGGCCGGGGGGCGTCGCAGGCTCGGTAGTCACCCCAGAAGCCAGCTGCCGACGAAGAATCCGCTCCTGAAGCCAATGCATCCCGACAGCACATGGGTTCGTCGCAATTGGCATTGCTGCCGACAAGGTATTCGGGATCATAATGAATGTCCGTGAGATGGAGGATCAGAAAGTCGTCGGGACTGCGGGAGGGCAGCTTTGAGTTGGACTCCGTGGGCCCAGCTCCTTCGATGGTCAGAGTGAGATTGTACTCGTCCTGTTTCACCTGACAAATGGAAATGGGTAGCATTGAGCAGAAACTCTGCGACTCGGCCGCCGTCTCATTGAAAATAAAGTCAATCACTGGCCAATTAAGTTCAAACAATCCAGAGCACACGTCCGGAGTAGTGATTCCAAAGTAATCACACATTCCAACAGTCAGTCGCTTGGCTTCCGCGTCCCTTTCCGGTCCACTCAACTCTCCTTCCGTGAAGGTTCGCACAAGGACATTGACTGTGGACCGGCACATAGTGCACACAAAATACTGATCGGTGGAGCTCAGATCCGCCAAGGATTCCGTAAAAATGGCCTTTTTGCTGTGGCTATTCCGAAGATCGTATCCCAGTTGCTTAAGCCTCTCCGTTTCGATTCCCGTATGGTGGTATTTCAGGTACTCACGGCTTATCTCCTCAGCCATGCTACCTATAAATAAAAGGAAATTACGGATGTCAGTTAATACTTGAGGCTGTCAGTCACTAAAAATATGGTTATCATTGGGAGCAAACCATTTTGAATTATGATAAGATTTGCGTCAAACACCACAACATTAGCCATGGATATTCACATTTAAAACAATTAGATTGCACTTGAAAGAACTTTGAACATCGCTACCCACCTGAAATAGCCGCAGCATAGCGCTCTTCCTTGGTGAGACCATTGGGGACATTGGGCAGGCTGAAAGCACCGCTACCAATGATTAGGAGGGCGGTTCCTAGCAGAGCTGTACTCCAGATCAACTTCATCGCGAGACTGTGCCAAAAGCGATAACAGGCCCCTACTTATAGGCAATATAGCACATAGAAATTATATCAGTTTATTGGCTGCAGCTAATCTAACGAGAGATATAGCCAACTCTAAATGTAATGGGTTAACAGAAATTACCAAATTGAGTTGCAAGATTTTATATATCATGGTTATTTAATAAAATTTATTTAATAAAACGATGAATTGTATTATATATGTATGTATTTATCTGTGTTTTTCCTATTTTTTGTTTGGTTAATCTCAAAATTAATCGCTTAGAGATTATCATACTTCAAGGAATACCATGAATCAGCTGCTCTTCCCATTTTTGTATTATGATTTCTAATCTATCATAAATCATACCAAAAGTATTTCTTTTATACTCTTTGGGCATTTGCACGTGCTTTGGTATTACCAACAAGCTCGAAATAATCACCAAGAGAGCCAGTGCCCTGGCCATAAACGTACTAGCAGCCGACTACCTATTTAATGGCCAACAAAACCCCCAATTGACTAATTAACGCTAATCGCCGATAATGGGAACACCCTCATAGCAAAGTCCTATTTCATAAATAAAAAAAACACAAGATTAGCATTGATAGTAATAAGCAGCAACTTTTATTCCAACTTTTGAATAGTTACTATAGCAGACTACTTATCAACTTTTGGTTGATAAATGATCTTGAAGAGACTGCGAAAACTTCGGATAGATAGTTTCCATCCACTGAACATTAATTACAATTTGTTCAAGGGTCTGCTGAACGGTGTCCTCCACACCATTAAAGGACTCTTCTGATAGTTCCACGAATTCTTCGAACTCATCCAGTTCCGTGCGGTTGGCAAGGTTCAGGGCAAATGGGTAAAACAGTTGTGTAAAAATCTTTGTCGCAGGATAATAGCTGAAAAGCATTTTTCAATTTTAACCAAAAGTATCATACTGTGACTAAAAATTTCTTACAACTTGTATATAGTATCCACGTTGTCTATAAAATATTTCTTTGCCAGTGGGAAGCCCACTTTTCCAGAAGCCAACGCTGTGAAACTCCATGCAGAGTCCTGTTTACGAATGAGCTCCTTTGGATCAAAAATGAGGTCTAGGTAGCGCTTAAGGTCATTATTGTCCAGAGAACAACCCAAGGAACTTAGAATTGATCTTCGTTCACCAGCCACATTTGAGTTTTGGTATCTTGTCCAAAGGAACTCCCAATCCTCACTGGTTCCATTTTTTATGGCGATGCAGTGCACAATTCCACGTAAGTTTGTTGGTATTGGATTATTTTCATCCGGATTTATCTCCGATTTCCATCTACGGAAGTAGTCTTTGGCTCTGGCCACACAATCTAAAACCTCGTACTGACAAGCCCAAATTAGAATCAAGGTTTTTAAGAGGACTTCGTCCTGACTTTTCATTGAATTAAAGTTGTCGTCAAAGCCATTCACATATTTGTAAATCGGTGTGATTAAATTTACCATAAGGCGCTGCAAATAACAACAATAGTAATGTATTTAAAATGTTTTTAAAATATTTTTTAGAACGTACCTTAAACAAACCAAAAGTGTCAGTTTTCTGAAGTATGCCACCCAATATCTCGAGATTTTTTAGAGCCATAAGCCATGGCAAGTACGATCGTTCTTTTTCCAAATAACTAGTTAGTTTTAAGGCTAAGCCGTAGTCTTGTTCTCCTGTTCCGGCAAACTGCAATATATCGTCAATTAATTGGGCTCTATTTATTTGGTGTATGATTTCAAAATTTCCTGAGGTCAAAGTCTCAATGATCAACTTCCAGTTCTGGACATCGTAGTTGATCTTACAAATAGCTGACATTTGTTTGTTGAAAATCACCCACTGGTCTGACTTTGGCATACGTTGGATTGCTATCGCTTGACTGTTTCCGTCCTGGTCGCATTCCAGCCAAGCTTTTGGTTTTAAATTATTAAAATTTTTCTCAGACTGAGAGGTGTAGCTCAGAGGCACCCACCAACATCCTTTTCGGCTGGAGTCTGGTGCCTCGGTGTTCAGAAGGAAGCGCTCTTGACTGATTATGGCTGTATTGCTTGAATAGTCTCGGAATATGTTGATAACGGGAAAGCTAAAAATAAAAAATTATAAATGACCTTTCAATAAAACTCGAATACCCACCCTGTTTGCAAAGTCCATGAATCCATTATAGTTTTTATATCGTATTTTTCAGGCAAAGAATCAAACTGGTGAGCAGCTTTTGAAAGGGATTGCCAGAGATCGTCTTGCTCTGCATTTTTGTAGGCATAGACCTCTAGGTAGGACTTTAAGCCGGAGCGAAAGGCCTCTTCACCCATAAATAAATGCATCATGCGGACAACAGCAGCTCCCTTTTCATAGGAAATCCCATCAAAACTGGCTGCAATATCCGAAACCGATTTAATAGGTTGCGATATGGGATGACTGCTCTCTAATGCATCCAGTCGGAATGTGATCATCTGGTCCTGTACAAATTCTCTGTCCATAGCCTTCCACTCCGGGTGTACATTGCCGACTCCCAACATAGCCACATAGTTGGCGAATCCCTCATTAAGCCACAAGTCTGACCACCAGTTCATCGTCACCAGATTACCAAACCACTGGTGGGCCATCTCGTGTGAAATAATATTTGCCACACTCCCCTTGTCTTCGAGAGAAGTGCGATTGTTGGCGTAGAGGAGTGAAAATTCCCTATAGGTTACTAAACCCCAGTTCTCCATGCCATTCGCGGAAAAGTCAGGTAAGGCAAGCTGATCCAACTTGGGCAGTGGGTATGGAAGACCGAAGAAATCCTCAAAGTATCTCAAAATTTTGGGTCCAAACTCCGCCGCAAAGTCGCATTGTTCAATGATATCGGCCCTAGCCCAAGTTCGGAAAAGAGTTCCATTTGGTAAAGTTGAGGGCTTGTGACTAAAATCATTAATAGAATATGCCACTAAATATGTAGGCATTGGTAAAGAATCGTTAAATTCGCTCCATACAAAATCTGGATCTGAATCACTAATCCGAAACGGAAAACAATATAAATATTTAATTCTCTTATTGGATTCTCTTAAGAGTTCAAGGAACTTACTTCGGTGTCGTTCTATTTAGTGGCATATTACTCAGAGCAGAATATTTCTTATGATGCCCCAAGCTAATCACAAAAATCGACTTAAAATGTGGTTCGTCAAAACAGGGAAAGGCCATACGCGCATGTGATGGTTCAAATTGAGTAACAGAGAGCCATCTAAAAGATATAATTGTTGTTATAACATACAAGGCATAATCGTATATATTGAAACAAAGATTCTAACCTTGTCTCTCCAATCGCAGAGTCCTTGTAGGAGCTTCGGTAATATCCACTTAGTTTGTTGTTTAGTTTGCCAGAAAAGGCCAGAGTCAGTTCGTAAATAACACCGACCAGCAGCTCTTCACAAACGTGAAGGATATAGAACTCGTGCTCTTCATTCACAGACGTAGAGGTGACGCAGTTATCCTTTGGATTGTCACTGATTTTCTTGAGAGTGGTCTGAGACTCATCAATTGTAAGGTACTTCGAGTGCAGGGTTATATTCTTGGTGTTTTCCAGTGGCTGTATAGAAATTTTGACAAAACCGGAAAATTGCAGATCTTCCGGATTTTCAAGCCGAGTCAGAATGTGCAAATTATACTTTCTTGGCCTCAGAGCCGTCGGCAAACGATAATAGTCATAGGTAGTGTTGGCTGTTGCGAAATGGAAGCCAAAAAGCCCTGCGAATACCAAGAACCACTCCATCAGCTAGTTTATGGAAAACTCAAGAGAAATCGAACCAAGGAGCATGTGAAAAACGAATAATTTAATTTCCATGGGTAGTTAGTTGCGGTTAGGCTCCAATAAGAAACATTTTTTATATACATTTTAGTTTAATAGTTCATTTCATTATATTTTTTCACTAAAGCAAACTTTGTAATTTATATCGATGGCTATGAATAGGCCAGGGTAGTCAGACAGCTCTTATCCAAGACATATAGTGGCGGTCAGCAGAGCCACAAGGGAAGCCAAGCTAAGGGTCTTAAGTCCAGAGGCACCTCCGCCTCCATTGTCATCGTCGTAGGTGCCAGGATCCTCCTTTGCCAGCTGAAGAAACCAAGTTAGTTAGAAGATAAGTATGTAGATTAATCTTAGTTAAATACTCACACTCCCCTCCCATTTGGTCTGAAGTTCCTTGCAACGAGTGCTCTCCTGGTAGTTACTCGTGGCAATCCTGAAAATAGTCTTACTCCGACACGCATCGTCGCATCCTTGAGTCAGTTTGGGATCCGACTGCGTGAACTTGTAGCGCCAGTATTTACGCAACAGGGCGGGCTTTTCGGCCATATCCTCCAGGAGTCAGTTAATACTTGAGGCTGTCAGTCACTAAAAATATGGTTATCATTGGGAGCAAACCATTTTGAATTATGATAAGATTTGCGTCAAACACCACAACATTAGCCATGGATATTCACATTTAAAACAATTTGATTGCACTTGAAAGAACTTTGAACATCGCTACCCACCTGAAATAGCCGCAGCATAGCGCCCTTCCTTGGTGAGACCATTGGGAACATTGGGCAGGCTGAAAGCACCGCTACCAATGATTAGGAGGACGGATCCTAGCAGAGCTGTACTCCAGATCAACTTCATCGCGAGACTGTGCCAAAAGCGATAACAGGCCCCTACTTATAGGCAATATAGCACATAGAAATTATATCAGTTTATTGGCTGCAGCTAATCTAACGAGAGATATAGCCAACTCTAAATGTAATGGGTTAACAGAAATTACCAAATTGAGTTGCAAGATTTTATATATCATGGTTATTTCATAAAATTTATTTAATAAAACGATGAATTGTATTATATATGTATGTATTTATCTGTGTTTTTCCATTTTTTTGTTTGGTTAATCTTAAAATTAATCGCTTAAAGATTATCATACTTCAAGGAATACCATGAATCAGCTGCTCTTCCCATTTTTGTATTATGATTTCTAATCTATCATAAATCATACCAAAAGTATTTCTTTTATACTCTTTGGGCATTTGCACGGGCTTTGGTATTACCAACAAGCTCGAAATAATCACCAAGAGAGCCAGTGCCCTGGCCATAAACCTACTAGCAGCCGACTACCTATTTAATGGCCAACAAAACCCCCAATTGACTAATTAGCGCTAATCGCCGATAATGGGAACACCCTCATAACAAAGTCCTATTTCAGTAATAAAAAAAAACACAAGATTAGCATTGATAGTAATAAGCAGAAACTTTTATTCAAACTTTTAAATACTTACTATAGCAAACTACTTATCAACAGAATTGGTTGACAAATGATCTTGAAGAGACTGCGAAAACTTCGGATAGATACTTTCCATCCACTGAACATTAATTACAATTTGTTCAAGGGTCTGCTGAACGGTGTCCTCCACACCTATAAAGGACTCTTCTGATTGTTCCACAAATTCTTCGAACTCATCCAGTTCCGTGCGGTTGGCAAGGTTCAGGGCAAATGGGTTAAAAAGGAGTCTAAAGCTCTTTGTCGCAGGATAATAGCTGAAAAGCATTTTTCAATCTTATCCAAAAGTACCATACTGTGACTAAAAATGTCTTACTACTTGTATATAGTATCCACGTTGTCTATAAAATATTTCTTTGCCAGTGGGAAGCCCACTTTTCCAGAAGCCAACGCTGTGAAACTCCATGCAGAGTCCTGTTTACGAATGAGCTCCTTTGGATCAAAAATGAGGTCTAGGTAGCGCTTAAGGTCATTATTGTCCAGAGAACAACCCAAGGAACTTAGAATTGATCTTCGTTCACCAGCCACATTTGAGTTTTGGTATCTTGTCCAAAGGAACTCCCAATCCTCACTGGTTCCATTTTTTATGGCGATGCAGTGCACAATTCCACGTAAGTTTGTTGGTATTGGATTATTTTCATCCGGATTTATCTCCGATTTCCATCTACGGAAGTAGTCTTTGGCTCTGGCCACACAATCTAAAACCTCGTACTGACAAGCCCAAATTAGAATCAAGGTTTTTAAGAGGACTTCGTCCTGACTTTTCATTGAATTAAAGTTGTCGTCGAAGCCATTCAGAAATTTGTAAATCGGTGTGATTAAATTTACCATAAGCCGCTGCAAATAACAACTATAGTAATGTATTTAAAATGTTTTTAAAATATTTTTTAGAACGTACCTTAAACAAACCAAAAGTGTCAGTTTTCTGAAGTATGCCACCCAATATCTCGAGATTTTTTAGAGCCATGAACCATGGCACATACGATCGTTCTTTTTCCAAATAACTAATTAGTTTTAAGGCTAAGCCGTAGTCTTGTTCTCCTGATCTGGCAAGCTGCAATATATCGTCAATTAATTGGGCTCTATTCATTTGATGTATGATTTCAAAATTTCCTGAGGTCAAAGTCTCAATGATCAACTTCCAGTTCTGGACATCGTAGTTGATCTTACAAATAGCTGACATTTGTTTGTTGAAAATCACCCACTGGTCTGACTTTGGCATACGTTGGATTGCTATCGCTTGACTGTTTCCGTCCTGGTCGCATTCCAGCCAAGCTTTTGGTTTTAAATTATTAAAATTTTTCTCAGACTGAGAGGTGTAGCTCAGAGGCACCCACCAACATCCTTTTCGGCTGGAGTCTGGTGCCTCGGTGTTCAGAAGGAAGCGCTCTTGACTGATTATGGCTGTATTGCTTGAATAGTCTCGGAATATGTTGATAACGGGAAAGCTAGAAATAAAAATTATAAATGACCTTTCTATAAAACTCGAATACCCACCCTGTTTGCAAAGTCCATGAATCCATTATAGTTTTTATATCGTATTTTTCAGGCAAAGAATCAAACTGGTGAGTAGCTTTTGAAAGGGATTGCCAGAGATCGTCTTGCTCTGCATTTTTGTAGGCATAGACCTCTAGGTAAGACGTTAAGCCGGAGCGAAAGGCCTCTTCACCCATAAATAAATGCATCATGCGGACAACAGCAGCTCCTTTTTTATAGGAAATCGCATCGAATCTGGCCGCAATATCCGATACCGATTTAATAGGTTGCGATATGGGATGACTGCTCTCTAATGCATCCAGTCGGAATGTGATCATCTGGTCCTGTACAAATTCTCGGTCCATAGCCTTCCACTCCGGATGTACATTACCGACTCCCAACATAGCCACATAGGTGGCGAATCCCTCATTAAGCCACAAGTCTGACCACCAGTTCATCGTCACCAGATTACCAAACCACTGGTGGGCCATCTCGTGTGAAATAATATTTGCCACACTCCCCTTGTCTTCGAGAGAAGTGCGATTGTTGGCGTAGAGGAGTGAAAATTCCCTATAGGTTACTAAACCCCAGTTCTCCATGCCATTCGCGGAAAAGTCAGGTAAGGCAAGCTGATCCAACTTGGGCAGTGGGTATGGAAGACCGAAGAAATCCTCAAAGTATCTCAAAACTTTGGGTCCAAACTCCGCCGCAAAGTCACATTGTTCGATGACATCGGCCCTAGCCCAAGTGCGGAAAAGAGTTCCATTTGGTAAAGTTGAGGGCTTGTGACTAAAATCATGAATAGAATATGCCACTAAATATGTAGGCATTGGTAAAGAATCATTAAATTCGGTCCATATAAAATCTGGATCTGAATCACTAATCCGAAACAAAAAACAATATAAATATTTAATGGATTCTCTTTAGAGTTCAAGGAACTTACTTTGGTGTGGTTCTATTTAGTGGCATATTACTCAGAGCAGTATATTTCTTATGATGCCCCAAGCTAATCACAAAAATCGACTTGAAATGTGGTTCGTCAAAACAGGGAAAGGCCATACGCGCATGTGATGGTTCAAATTGAGTAACAGAGAGCCATCTAAAAGATATAATTGTTGTTATAACATACAAGGCATAATCGTATATATTGAAACAAAGATTCTAACCTTGTCTCTCCGGTCGCAGAGTCCTTGTAGGAGCTTCGGTAATATCCACTTAGTTTGTTGTTTAGTTTGCCAGAAAAGGCCAGAGTCAGTTCGTAAATAACACCGACCAGCAGCTCTTCACATACGTGAAGGATATAGAATTCGTGCTCTTCATTGACAGACGTAGAGGTGACGCAGTTATCCTTTGGATTGTCACTGATTTGCTTGAGAGTGGTCTGAGACTCATCAATTGTAAGGTACTTCGAGTGCAGGGTTATATTCTTGGTGTTTTCCAGTGGCTGTATAGAAATTTTGACAAAACCGGAAAATTGCAGATCTTCCGGATTTTCAAGCCGAGTCAGAATGTGCAAATTATACTTTCTTGGCCACAGAGCCGTCGGCAAACGATAATAGTCATAGGTAGTGTTGGCTGTTGCGAAATGAAAGCCAAAAAGCCCTGCGAATACCAAGAACCACTCCATCAGCTAGTTTATGGAAAACTCAAGAGAAATCGAACTCAAGAGGAGCATGCGAAAAACGAATAATTTAATTTCCATGGGTAGTTAGTTGCGGTGAGGCTCCAATAAGAAACATTTTTAAAATACATTTTAGTTTAATAATTTTTCACTTAAGAAAAGTTTAGTGGCTTTTTTATTTAAGTGTACTTCACCAAAAATCGGGAGAGCTGCTTAGACGATTGTTCCATCCATTGGACGTTCATAAGAATAGCTTCCATGGTCTGGCCAATAGTCTGTTCCAAGCCTTTGAAAAACCTTCTCGATTTTTTGACAAATGCTTTGAATTCGTTATACTGTCTGCGATCGGTTATAACAGAACACGCTATCAAAATAGTGCCCATATTACCAACAGATGGGTTATAGCTACAAAAAATGGAACTCATTAAGGAAAAGTTATTTTAGAAAGTGGAGAGCATACAGTTGGAATATCCGCTCCACGTTGTCCATGAAATACTTCATGCCAAGAGGCATGCCTACTTCCCCGGAAACCACGGATGCGAAACTAAGGCCAGAGTCCTGTTTGCGGATAACTTCTGCAGGATCGAAAATAAGCTCCAAATATCGCTGCAACAATTTCGCATCCTGTGAACAGCCCAAGGCGATTAAAATGATTCCTTGTTCGGAAGCCACATTGGATTTTAGGAATCTTGTCCAAAGGAACTGCCAATCCTCCTTAGTTCCATTCTTAATTGCGGCACAATAAACACTGGCACGTATGTTTATTGGAATGGGATTTTTTTCATCCGGATAAGTCTCTGATTTCCACCTTCTGAAATGGGCTAATGACTTTGCTACACAATCTGAAGCATCATATTGACAAGCCCAATGTATGATAATGGCTTTTAAAAGGATTTGATCCTGATTTTGGGTTGATTGAGAGTTGCCGTCGATACCGCCTAGGTGCTGGTAAAGTGGGGTAAGCAATTTTCTCATCAGGCGCTGTAAAAAAGTTACGGATAACACTAAGGTTATGTACAGATACCCACAGTAATACCTTAAACAACTTAACGTGCGGTGTGCCCCGGAGAAGACGACCCAAATGCTGAAGACTAAGAATGGCTGCATTCCAAGGCAAATACTCCCTCTCTCGTTTTAAATACGAAACGAGTTCCAAGGCCACTTCATAGCTTTGCATTCCCGTCCTGGCAAAATGCAGGACATCGTCGACCAGCTGAGCTCTGTTGATAACGTGAATACTCTCAAAGTCTCCTTCGGTTAGGGTTTTGATCAACAGCTTCCAGTTCTGAGCATCATAATTGGCTTTATAGAAGCTGGACAGCTGAATGTTGAAGATCACCCACTGATCAGACTGGGGTAAGTTAGAAATAGTTTTCGGAAGACTTGCGCCTTTATTCGTACACTCCATCCAAGCCATTGGCGCAGTGCTGTTGAAGTCCCTTTTGTCTTGGGAGGTGTAGCTCAGGGGCACCCACCAGCACTTTTTTCGGTGGACAGGGGATACTTTTGGGTTTAGGAAAAATCTCTCCTGACTAACTTTAGCGATCCTCGCTGAATAATTCCGGGTTATATGGACTACAGGATAACTAGAAAAACAGATTCCTTAGCTGGCGTTACGGTCCTGGACAAAAACTCACCCCGTTTGCAAAGTCCACGAGTCCATTATGGTTTTGATATCATAGTCCTTCGCCAAGGCGCCAAACTGGTGAGCAGCTTTTGAGAGTGATTGCCACAGATTGTCTTGCTCTGCATTTCTATAGGAATTCAACTGAATGTATTGTTTCACACCAAAGCGGAAGGCCTCTTCTCCCAGAAATAAATGCATCATGCGGAGTACCGCGCCTCCTTTCTTGTAGGAAATTGCATCGAAGCTTTCCGCAATATCGGAAATTAGTTTGATGGGCCGGGATATGGGGTGACTGCTCTCCAGAGCATCCAAGCCAAAGGTTAAAAAAATATTATTTATCATTTCTCTGTCCAATATATTCCACTCGGGATGGATTTTTGCAACGCCTAACGATGCCAGATAGGTGGCGAATCCTTCCTTTAGCCACAGATCCGTCCACCACTTCATCGTCACCATGTTGCCGAACCACTGATGGGCCATCTCGTGGGCCACTACCTCTGCCAGCTTCTCCTTGGCTTCCAGGGAACTGTGATTTTCGGAGTAGAGAAGTGAAATTTCCCTGTACGTAATTAGACCCCAATTTTCCATTGCGCCCTCATCGAAATCGGGTACTGCTATCTGATCCACTTTGGGGAGGGGAAACTTGACACCGAAAAATTCCTCAAAGTGTTGCAGAACTTTGGGTCCAAACTCAGCTGCATAATCGCACTGGTCGATGGCATTTGATCTGGCCCAAGTGCGGAGAAGAGGTCCCCCTGGTTGAGTAGAAGTTTTGTGAGAAAAATCGTTCACAGAGTAGGCAACAAGATAGGTAGAAATTGGCAAGGATTCTTCGAACTCAGTCCAGATATAATCTTTAAGTGATTCGCTGCAAAGGACGAATTCATAGATTTTATAAATACTTCATGAAACTATTTTTGTCTCTAAACAAAACTTACTGGGGCTTGGTTTCCTTTACGGGCATATTGCTTAAGGCTGTGTATTTTTTATGGTATCCCAGAGTAATTATAAATTTTGATTTAAGTTCAGGCTCATCGAAGCACGGAAAAGCCGAGCGAGCGGAAGCAGGTTCGAACTGAGTCACAGAAAGCCACCTGGAAAACAATAACAAAGTTGAGTTTCCTCAGGCCTGGATTTGGAATATCCCCACCTTGTTAAATTAGTTACAGGATCCTTGTAGGAGCTGCGATAGTAACCCTCCATTTGTCTGTTTAAATCGGCGGCAAAGGGCATACTCAGCTCGTAAACATTACCAGCCACTAACTCCTGACAGGTATTGAGGATGTAATAATTGTGGACAGGGTTCACCGCCGTCGAGGATATACAATTATCCTTCTTAATGCCACTGATTTGCTTGAGAGTTATCTGGGTCTCGTCTATGCGAAGATTCAGGGAGTGCAGCGTTATGTTCTTTGTATTCCTCAGTGCGTCAATAAGAATTTTAACGGAACCCGAGAAAGTAAGTTCGTTGGGGTTGTCCAGGTGAGTCAAAACCCGTAAGTGATATTTCTCCGGACGTAAAGACGTCGGCAGGCGATAGTAATCATAACTAGTTGTAGGTTTCGTTGCAACTATATCGAATCCAAGCGCCACTGTCAGAAATACCAACCAGTCCATATTCTAGTTTGAGTGCGACTGAGGCTTTAAACTTTTTTCAAAGCAAAGCAAAGCAATTTGACTCAATAATTTAATTTGTCGAATTAGATGCGGTTTTTCTTATGTATTATAAATGATTTCTGTTATACATGTATACGATCACTATTCTCCAGAAAGAATAAGAATCAAAACCCATAATGTTTAATTTCAATGTTATAATACTTTAGTACTTGATATTTTATTAAAAAAATTGTAAATAATTATCTCTTTATAATGTTCGTTTGTGAAGGTGTTGCAGGGATACTGTGACAAGCTATTCAGAGAACCAATTCAATAGATCGCGAAAACTGGTCGTAGTTACGTTCCTTCCATTGAACATTTGTGAGCATAATCTCCAGGGTCTGTTGGATGGTTTGATTAATACCGCTGAGTGATTCCCCAGAGTGGTTTATGAACTCCTTGAACTCCTCGAGGTCCTTGCGCTCGATGACCTGTTCGGAAAGCGGACTCAAAAGGCGACCAATGGACTTGACCAAGGGATGGTAGCTGTAAGAAAACATTTGTTATTAAAATATTGCAGAGGCTTGCTTGAATGTCTTACAATTTATGGATTTGATCCACGTTTTCTATGAAATACTTCTTGGCCAAAAGGAAGCCCACTTCGCTGGAGGCCACCGCCTGGAAGCCTAGAGTCGAGTCTTGTTTGCGGATTACTTCCTTTGGATCGAAGCTGAGCTCTAAATAGCGCTGCAGGAGCCACACCTCCCGTGTGCAGCCCAAGGAACTAAGGATTGTCCTCTTCTCAGAGGCAACATTCGACTTTTTGTACCTGGTCCACAGGAACTCCCAGTCTTCGTCGCTTCCATGTCTGACAGTACTGCAGTAAACCGTCCTCCGTACGTTCGTTGGTATCGGATTCGTCTCATCGGGATTTGGACTTGACTTCCAACTTTGGAAGTAAGCCAAGGCCTTGGGAATACAGTCCAAAACCTCGTACTGACAAGCCCAATTCGCCACCATGGTCTTCAAGAGGATCTGGTCCTGTTGCTCGATTGAGCTGAAGGTATCGTTAATGCCGTCCAGGTGCTCAAAGATAGGTGTGATCAACTTGTTCATGTAACTCTGTAAAGATAATAAGGATTAATATGTATAGAGAAGAAAAATCTTATGTACCAGTAGCTCACCTTAAACAAATCAAAGTGAGGAGTCTGTCGAACAATGCGACCCACAAGCTTTAAATTATCAAAGGCCGCCTTCCAGGGAAGAAACTCGCGCTCGCGCTGCAAATATCCGATCAAACTCAAGGCAATCTCGTAGTCTTGACTTCCTGTCCAGGCAAAATACAGAATATCATCCACTAACTGAGCTCGATTCAACACATGAATGCTTTCGAAATCCCCTTTCGTGAGGGTCTCGATCAAGAGCTTCCAGTTTTGTGCATCGTAGTTGACCTTATAGAGCGTGGCCAGTTGGGGATTAAAAATCACCCACTGATCTGCACCTGGTAGATCCTCGATCGTTTTAGAAAGACTTTCTCCGCTCTTGCTGCACTCCATCCAAGCCTTTGGCAGAGTATTATTGAAGTCATGCTCCTCCTGGGTGGTGTAACTTAGAGGCAGCCACCAACATCCTTTACGCTGATCATGAGGGATATCCCTGTTTAAAAGAAAACGCTCCTGACTGATTTTGGCCACTTTTCCAGATTCATCGCGGGTTACATTTATGACAGGATAGCTAAACAAAAATATTTATAAATTATTAACGCCTTTAAAGTACTTTAAACTCATTTAAGTCTTACCCAGTTTGCAAAGTCCAAGAGTCCATAATGCTTTTGATATCATAGTTTTCGGGTAAAGCACCATTTTTGTGAGCTGCCTGCGTCAGTGACTCCCACAAATTATCCTGCTCTGCGTTTTTGTAGGCGAATGTCTGGAGGTAGGACTTAATTCCAGAGCGGAAGGACTCTTCACCCAAGAACAAGTGCATCATTCGGAGGACTGATGATCCCTTTTCATATGATATTTCGTCAAAGCTTTCAGATATTTCGACAACCATCTGAATGGGTCTGGAGATGGGATGACTGCTCTCCAATGCGTCCCGGCGGAAAGTGGTCAGCAAGTCATTCAAGGATTCCCTTTCCTTGGCCCTCCACTCCGGGTGAATGTGCTCCACTCCCAGGTTGGCCACGTAGGTAGCAAAGCCCTCGTTGAGCCAAAGATCGGTCCACCACTTCATGGTCACCAAATTTCCAAACCACTGGTGGGCCAACTCATGAGCCACCACATTGGCCAGCTGCTGTTGATTCGCCAGCGAGGAGTACTCTGCGGAGTAAAGGAGTGTGGTTTCCCTGTAGGTGACCAGACCCCAGTTCTCCATGGCGCCTGCCGCGAAATCAGGCACAGCCACTTGATCGACCTTGGGCAGAGGGAACTTGATGCCAAAGAACTCCTCGTAATACTGCAAAACTTTGGGGCCAAACTCGGCCGCAAAATCGCACTGATCGATGGCGTTTGGCCTGGCCCAGGTGCGGAAAAGTGCTCCATTTGGCAGAGTTGAAGGTTTGTGAGAGAAGTCGTTCACGGAGTAGGCCACTAGGTAGGTGGACATTGGCACAGACTCTTCAAATTCGCTCCACACATAATCGGGAAGGGTTTCGCTAAAGAATAGGTTTTGAAATTTATTGTCTAAAAATGTGCAAACATTTTAATTAAAACTTACTGTGGCCTGATTTCTCTCACAGGCATATTGCTAAGACCCGTAAACTTTTTGTGGAATCCCAAAGTTATAACAAAAGGCGCCTTAAAACCAGGCTCATCGAAACAAGGGAAGGCCAGACGTGCGGAAGCTGGTTCAAATTGGGTTATGGAAATCCATCTATGGAATAATATTTTTAATATTATTTAATTAACAACTCAACATTTTTTTCACCCACTTTGTTTCATTAGTTTCTGGAATTTGGTAGGAACTGCGGTAGTAGCCCTGCAGTTGTTTGTTTAGTTCCGCCTCAAAAGGCAGAGTTAGCTGGTAGATATTACCAGCTTCCAGTTCTTGACAAGCATTCAAAATATAAAAGTCGTGGACCGCATTCACTTCGGTCGAGGATATGCAATTATCTTTTTTCTCTCCATTGACTTGGGTAAGAGTTATTTTCGAATCATCGATCAGCAAGCTCTTGGAGTGAAGCGTAATGTTCCTTGTGTTTTGCAAAGCCTCTAATTTAATTTGTGCAACTCCAGAAAATTTCAAGTCCTCTGGATTCTCCAGGTGTGTGAGAATACGCAGGTTGTACTTTTTAGGCAGCAGGGCAGTTGGTAAGCGATAATAATCGTAGGTGGAACCGGCCATGGCCAAGTCCAAGCCAAGGGCCACCACAAAAAACAAACACCAATTCATATCAAACTCTATAAAAAGACAAACAATTCATTTTAATTTGATCATCAAACACAAATAATAGGAATTAGTTACGGCAGGTTACGCTTTTAATTTTTATTAAATATTTATTTAGGTCACTATAGGAATGGAGGCAAAAGTACTACTATAGAAGAGACTAAGTTTTGAATAGTATTTAAATGAATATGAATCGCTTGGGGTCAGTGAACCTAGATAATTAGCATATAGGCATCAAAAATTATTATAAAAGATTATTTATTATACAATAAAGCTAAATAGAAATCAATGAATTCATTGTTAAACTATAGTTTGTTGTGTAATTAGAAAACAATTTTCAACTCTTGCCCTATCAAACTTGGCAATCAGCTGATCCCTTGAACTCTAAAATTCCCAGAAACATTTTAATTAAATATTTAAATCACATCTATATGATCACAGGCATAGGAAAGTGATAAATTAATCCACCAAAACTCCCCAGAACTGCATTTAGTATTTGCACAAAAACTTGTTTTCGATCTAGGGTACTTTTATTGCTTTTTATGTTTTTTGTGAGCTGCGCTTGAATTAGGAACGTGCTTTGTTTTTTAACGTTTCGATTTTAATTAGTTTTGTTTATATTTAGACGCCAGCACTCACTTTTAGGTTTCTGCGCCTCTGAACCGAACACACCAGAGACCGACAATCGAATGCGACAAGATCGGCGATCCACCCGGCTATAAACGATTACGATGCTCGAAGAGACAAAAATCAAGAGAGACAATCCAAGATTAAATCGTAAGCAGCTCTGAGATAGAGGGAGTCTTTCACGATCCACACAACCTGTAACCTGTTACATGGGTATTACCTACACGCTCTCCAAATAAAAACGAAACACAAACAGCGCTTACCCGGCGTATACGCAATTTAAAGATATTCCGCTTCAGCCGGAAATCTGATTAATAAAAAAGTAGGATTAGAAATTCTAATAATCATAATCATTAACCTAGAAAAAGAATCTTTATAGTCGGATTTTTGAATAATACTATAGAATTAAATAGTTTATTTAGGGGACTTTAAATATTCATAATATTCCTGCTGAAATCAAGAGATTAAAATTCTTAAATGAGCTGATGAGAGTTTCGAGAGGATTAATCTAGAGCAGCTGCTGGATGGAGCGAGACATCTGGTGGTAGTTTCGTTCCTTCCACTGGACATTGGTGAGCATTATTTCCAGAGTCTGTTGGATGGCCTGTTCCAAGCCCTTGAGCGATTGGCGAGAATTGTTGACAAAGTCGCGGAACTCATTGAAGTCACTTTGGGTGATGACTTGTTCGGAGAGTGGTGACAGAAGACGCGACATGTCCTTGGTGAGGGGATGGTAGCTAAAAAATGTACAATTTTTATAGGTAATTTCTAACTAATTTCTTATTTAAACCTACAACTTGTATATAAAGTCCACGTTGTCCATGAAATATTTCTTGGCCAGCAAGAAGCCCACTTCGTTGAAGGCCACAGCCTGGAATGCCCACATCGAGTCCTGCTTGCGAATGGCCTCCTTGGGGTCGAAGGTCAGTTCCAAATAACGCTGCAATAGCCACACCTCTCGCGAGCATCCCAAAGCGGTCAAAATAGTTCGCTTCTCAGCAGCCACATTCGATTTCTTGTAGCGGGTCCACAGGAACTCCCAGTCGGAATCGCTTCCATGTTTAATTGAAGTGCAATAGACGGTGCTCCGCACATTGATTGGCACCGGATTTTTCTCGTCAGGATTGGGCTCTGACCGCCAATTGCGGTAGTAGTTCAGTGCCTGGGGCACACAATCAGACACCTGGTACTGGCAGGCCCAGTTGACCACCATGGTCTTCAGAAGGACCTGATCCTGCTGCTTAATCGCGCTGAAAGTATCGTTGATTCCATTCAGATGCTCGTAGATCGGGCTGATCAGCTTCTTCATGTAGCGCTAAGAAGAGGTAATTTTTCGTAAAATTAGTCAAATACTCGCTTATAAACCGTCTATATTCAAATATATCAACACACAATTGTGGATCCTCAAGATCCTCAGACTTACGACAAAAAACATCTATTCGATGTGCACCCAAGGGTTGTGTTTAGGTTGTGGATGGAGTTGTGTGAGAGCAATTTTGAAAGTTTTGTTTCGAAATACAAATGGAGAATGAGGTTACAGGGGTAGCAGAGTTATGAAAAATCATTTTACGAAATAAGTTTGAGACTTAAGACCTACCTTGAAGAACTCAAAGTCGGGGGTTTGACGAACGATCCGACCAACTCGTTTCAGGTTCTCAAAAGCCGACTTCCAGGGCAGGTACTCTCGCTCCCTTTGCAAATATTCAATCAGTCGCATGGCGATTTCGTAGTCCTGTTCCCCAGTCCAAGCCAAGTACAAAGCATCGTCGATCAGCTGGGCACGATTGATCACATGGATCCGCTCGAAATCTCCATTGGTCAGGGTCTCGATCAGAAGCTTCCAGTTCTGGGCATCGTAGTTCACTTTGTAGAGCGTGGACAGCTGCGTGTTGAAGATTACCCACTGGTCGGGTCCGGGAAGGTTCTGGATGGTTTTGGGCAGACTCTCGCCATTCTTGCCGCACTCCATCCAGGCCTTGGGTGCGGTATTATTGAAGTCCTGCTCTCCCTGGGTGGTGTAGCTAAGCGGCACCCACCAGCATCCTCCGCGATGGGCTCGGGTGATCTGGGTGTTCAGAAGGTAACGTTCCTGGCTAAGTTTGGCGGTTTTGGCTGAGTAATCTCTAGTCACATTAATCACTGGGTAGCTGAAAAATAAAAATTAATGAAGTATTAATAACTAAATTATCAAATACTTGTATCCACTTACCCTGTCTGCAGTGTCCAGGAGTCCATTATACTCTTAATGTCATAGCTCTTGGGCAAAGCACGGTATTTGTGGGCAGCCTGCGTTAGGGACTGCCAGAGATTGTCCTGCTCAGCATTCTTGTAGGAGTACATCTGCAAGTAGGACTGCAGACCCGAGCGGAAGGACTCTTCGCCCAGGAACATGTGCATCATGCGCAGCACGGTGGAACCCTTTTGGTAGGAGATCTGATCGAAGCTCTCGGAAATCTCCGAAACCATTTGGATGGGCCTGGAAATCGGGTGACTGCTCTCCAGAGCGTCCCTGCGGAAAATGGTCAGCAGATTGGAGAGCGACTCCTGCTGCATCGATCGCCACTCCGGGTTGATGTTCTCCACGCCCAAGCTGGCCACGTAGGTGGCAAAGCCTTCGTTGAGCCACAGATCGGTCCACCATTTCATGGTCACCAGATTGCCGAACCACTGATGCGCCAGCTCATGGGCCACCACACTAGCCACCCGCTGTTTGTCCGCCAGCGAAGAGTGGGCCGCCGAGTAGAGAAGTGCTATCTCCCGGTAGGTCACCAGACCCCAGTTCTCCATGGCACCGGCACTGAAATCCGGAATGGCTATTTGGTCGATCTTCGGAAGGGGGAACTTGATGCCGAAGAACTGCTCGTAATACTGCAGGACTTTTGGTCCAAACTCGGCCGCATAGTCGCACTGGTCGATGGCGTTAGGACGGGCCCAGGTGCGGAAAAGGGCACTGTTCGGTAAAGTCGAGGGCTTGTGGGAGAAGTCGTTGACGGAATAGGCCACCAGATAGGTGGACATGGGCACTGACTCCTGGAACTCGCACCATATGTAATCGGCGAGCGTTTCACTAAAAACAAAATAATGGTAATTAAAGTTTTCTTTTCACTTAACTCATATATTTTTAAAGATGAAGTAACTGCTAATTTTGAAAGTCACTAGCTAAATTAGAAAAATATTTGCAGACATACCTTTCAAACACTAACAGCTTCATATTTCAATGAAATACTTACTGGGGTTTTGTTTCTTTTACTGGCATATTACTGAGGCCAGTGTACTTTTTGTGATAACCGAGCGTGACAATGAAAGGTGCCTTGAAATCCGGCTCATCGAAGCAGGGAAAAGCCAAGCGCGCCGATGCTGGTTCGAATTGGGTGACAGAGATCCATCTAAAATACAATTTATAGAATTATAACCTTCGCAGATTAATGGATTTTTATCCCACCTTGTTGCATTGGCCACTGGATCCTTGTAGGAGCTGCGGTAGTAGCCTTCCAGTTGCCTGTTTAAATCGGCGGCAAATGGCAAGCTCAGCTCGTAGATGCTACCAGCCACCAGTTCCTGGCATGTCTTGAGGATGTAAAAGTCGTGGGAGGGATTCACGGCCGTGGAGGAGACACAGTTGTCCTTTTTGTCGCCACTTATCTCCCGGAGAGTGATCTGAGACTCGTCGATGGTCAGATTCTTCGAGTGGAGCGTAATGTTGTTTGTGTTCTCCAGAGCTTCGATGATGATTTTCACAGTCCCTGCGAACTTGAGATCTTCGGGATTCTCCAGATTGGTCAGGATACGCAAATGGTACTTCTGGGGCCGCAGGGCCGTGGGAAGGCGGTAGTAGCTGTAGCTGGAGTCGGAGTTGGCCGTGGCCAAAGCCACTCCGAGCGCCACCACAAACAAGAGAAACCACTTCATGCTCGAGTCTGTGGACGAGGGAGGACGGCACTAGTTTAATGGGTGTTCAAGCGAAGCAAACTGTGGCAATTAACTAAATCACTTGGCAAATCGAATACAGTGGACGTTGACTAACGAAACAAACAATAAAACAGCACAGTTCTCGCCCACGTTAAATTTTTGGCGCTGGCTCGAAACTCCCAAGAGTTGACACCTTTTTAGAGTACATTTTCTAAGTTTTTTTTGTTCCAAAGCTCAATTTTATTTTTATAAGAAAATATATATTTAACTTAATAAAACGTTTTATAAATTAATAAAAATAGGTATATCTTTTAATAGAAAAAAACTAAATAGTTTGAGGAGTAAATACTCGAGTAAATACTCGACAACACTAACAGGTGGACCTAAGCCCTTGCGGTAAATAATCAGTGGATAATCAGGTGATGATCTCCATAAACCGCCAAATTTAATTAAAAATTAATCAATGAATCAGTGATTGTTAGCCAGTATTTACTCTAATCAAACAGTAATTTTTTACGGTTTGTGGACTTTTTGCTGATTTATTTTAAATGCATGCAAATTGTTTTATTTATTATGTTTTCGCTGCAAGTGTTTATTTTGGCTAATTATGCCGCGCACGTATTAAGGTCTGGGCCAACGAAACCCGATTTAAACTCTCCTCACAAGCCGCACTTTGTGCCATCTACCTGAGAATACCCTTCACCGTGTATGGACATATCAGAGTTATAAAAAAATGCTCTACAATTATGAGATATTTTGCTCAAAAAGAGAAAAATAGTATACATAACACCTTTATGGTTCCCTTTTGGAGAAGCTCCTAGATCCAGTATCCCCACCCCAACTATTCCTAGTCAAGCAGAAGTTGCATATACTGGATAAACCAGATTACAAGACTGTAGACTCTTTTCTTTTTTCGCTGTGCGTCTCTTTCTTTTTTAATTATGCAAAAAAAAAATGATTTAACTTTTCGAGTTCTTTGAGTGCATATATGAATTCAAATGCGGGTGTGGCCATTGAACTTGAGGCATTTGCATATTTATAAAGTATTTTTGATTGGGATTATATAGCAAGATTATTAAGCAAGAAAATAAGGAAAGGTGAAGTTAAGGAAATGTGTTAAATATTCAGAAGTTAAGTAAAACAGTTCCCATTAAGGTCGATTAAAAAAATAAAGGTCAATCGCTCGTGTGACATTTTATATTTTTTCATTGACTATTTTTGTTTAGATTTCAAGTCAGGTATAAAAGGGAAATTAAATAATCTCCATTTAGGTAAATATTTATTCTTAAAGGTTGTTGTTTGTTTCTTAACTTGGCTTTATTTGAGGTAAAAGTTAAGCACGTGTTTGCCTGACATTGACTTGCCAATTGAACTCATCCAAGTTAACTATATATACGCGAGGGAAACCGCGCTAATTGATTTGCACGCCTATGGTCGTTAAGATTGTTATTCTAACATTATATTGCTGGGCATTTTCGTTCGATTCACAATGAAATTTACACATTTCCCGGAGCAGGAAACCTTTAATTAGTTGAAACGGGTCAGGGGCAGGTACTTTAACACTTTTTTTGATCAAATTTTGGAGGACAGAACACAGAGTATGTATGTTCTTAACACACTCGCTGCTTAACCATTTTGGGCTAGAGCTTTGGCGCTGCAATTTGGTGGTTTCTGGTTTCAGGTTACTTGTTTTCGTTTGTCTTAATTGCTTTCAAGCCGCACTTTAAGGTGCTTGACACACAAAAATTCTAAAAAGAAAAAACGCACCGTTTGGAGCACAACAAACAGGAAGCCAGAGGACGAAAACGAGGACCGAGTACGACCTGTTCGACGGTCGCCGCGAATCTAAAGTTTTCTGAGCGCGCTGCTTTTATCTTATAGCCCGGCACTGGCACACACACACCAACTTGGGCGCATTATTACACCGCTCACAGATACAAGAGAGTCTCGCCTAGCTTGGGGCATTGAAACGTCGACGTCGGCGCAAAGAATCTTTATCATAGAGGAGCATATATACGTATCTGTACTTATATGCTGGCTGCCATGGCAGCACACCCACATAGACACACAGCCGCACAGCAGCTCAGCGGGTGCCTGCAATGAAATAATGGCAGGGCTTACCCGGCGTATGCGCAATTTTGAATCACACTGCACCCATACACACACACACACACGCACAGCCAGAAAAGATGTCACTACGTGTTTTTGACCTTAATTGCGCTGATTAACCCATTTCTTTTTATTTCGTATGCCAGCAGCACTTCAGCACTCGACCCTAGAGGTTACTAGCCCCCTTCCTTGCCCAAGCCCCCAGTCTGTAACCCCCCATGGAGGAAGCTCCGCAGATAAGAGGACACACGGACTCGTGAAGTGGCAAAAACAAACCAAAACAAGCCGAGTGTAGACAAGCCCAGCAGGGCGGCTTACAAAAGGGTTGTGGGGACTGTGGGGCATGGGGGGGCTAACTTGGCACGGAACTCTCGTAAATATATTCGTGGCATAAGCCCTGCCTTTGGCTAATTGCCACAAACCGCGCTTTGGCGCCTTTCCTCACTTTTTGTGTGCCGGGATTAATTCTGTGATAGTTTTTTTTTCACTTAAAGGGAGAGAAAGCTCGATGGGCGTGGATGGAATTGAATATAAGCAATAAACAATTAATAATCTTCTTACCTGGCTTACCTGCTGGAATCATAAAAAAAGAAGTTTCAAACAGGCGCAGCTTTGAACTTAATCATGAAATACTTATGAATACTAAGCCCCTGTTTTGGTTGAACTATACCTCGAATTTAAGGACAGTTTATTTGAATTTTTAAATACTTGGTGTTTAAATCTCTAAATGAATGTGAGAAAAGTGGGAACAGGAGATTCTAATACTCGACTCTTGGACTACTATGTTTGAATTAATTCTATAATTATGGAAATATTTTAATAATAAATGGCATTAATAGGGTTAATGGTATTATCTATTAATTAAATTATTTTTAAAAAACAGAATCTTTACCTTTCACGGAAGATAAAAAGAGTTCTAAATTTTATGTCATAATTCTTTTTATAAAAAATCTAAATCTAAAAAAATTATCTAATTATTATAAATATTAGAAATTATAAAAAAATTAAAAAATAATTAATTTTTTATCTGTTTATTACTTTACAAGTTGCATCATTTTGAAGTATTGCGCGCTTTCAACTTTTACCTTACATGACTGTTACCTTACATGCTAACATGACGCCCTCTGGTGGGCACGTTTGAATAATGTATAACAGCTTTGTGGCTCGTTTATTGTTACTCTGTTATACGCGCCAAACACAGTGGGACATTAAATTGTGCAATGTCATATTCTGTCAAGAATAAATATATTATAAATAATTAAAAATAAAATGATAAAAATTAAACTATTGGCAGAGTACTAACTTATTTATTTAACTATTTAAAGCCTTTGGATATAAGAGATTTTTTTTCATTTTTTCAAAAATAAAAATATTCCTCTTGACGAGGTTAAATGACGGTGGCTTGCCTCGCTCAAAAAATCTAATATCAATTTTGGTGACAAATGCAATATATCTAAAAGAAGTATACATTAAAAATATTCCTAACCGGCACGGTCTTATATGGTTTATTGCTATTGTTACATGTTCCGAATTAGAATATTTTTATTTTATATATTTTTTTATTTATATATATGTATTATGTATTATTATATGTATTGTATATGTATTATTTGTCACCACTAAGATTGTCCGCTGTGATATATGTACATAGTTCCGCGCCAAATTCAAATAGGAATTTCCGGAAAAAAATAATTAACTCCCAGATTCCCGCCCGAATGTCGCTTAATGGCGGCAAAAGATAAAAATCAAGTGATTCAGTTTAAGTCGTGTACTAAATATATTAAAATCTGATGGTCTTTGTTCAATAATATTGCCTTTTTTGATGCAAAAATAAGCTTTGCTTAAATAATAATCATTACATAGTAAAAATAATCATTTGTTTTTGTTGTATGCGATTGCGATTTGCAAGTTTTTCTTTTTGGGGATTCTTCGATTACGGATTACATAAAAATAAACAAATAATAAGCGTAAATTGTACCTAGCAGAAGTTTTCAACTTTCAACTCTTATGCGATAATTTCTTAAACTCTACGATGGATTTCAGTATGTGTTGATGAACGATGTTTTTCGAGCAATTTTTTATGTTTTTTTTGTTTTTTTTTTTTTTTTTTAGTTTTTTAGCCATTTTTTGTTCTGCTTATCATCTATTCGTGATTAAGGGATCTTGGTTCTGTGGGATGATGCATCTCTATGTTCTATGTTCGGCCTCTTAAATTTTAATGACAGTGGTTCCTCATACTTTTTAGATTATAATGCACATTTTTTCGCTTGCTTTAAAAATTTGAACTAAAGTGCTAAAATAAATTGAACTAAAGCCGAATCCATAATAAAACAATAATAACTAACTAAAAACGTTGATTCGAAATGAAGTTTGCGAATGAGTGTGAGTGGTTCGGGCGTTGTGTCTGAGAGAGAAACTTATCCTACGGATTAACAAATGAAAATCAACAAAAATCAACTTAAAACTCAGCATGAAATAAATACCCCTATACGTCTATATATACAATACGATAACACCCAGTTTAGGTAACGACCCAGTTGCCCTTAGAGCATCAGGCGGGAGCGCGACTTCTTGAGGCGCCCAGTGGCACCGCCCAGGCCATCGCCGTTCCACGACTTGGACTTGGCCCGGAAATGGCGGTAGGCCTCGTTGTAGGCGGGGTCCAGCATGGTGCGGTAGGCGTGGGGCTCGCAGTGCTCCACATGGGTCTCGAAGAACTCCTTGTAGCCATTGTGCAGCAGATAGATCTCCGGATAGTGCAGCGCTGGATAGGCGTTGGTGTTGCGCTCGCGATCGAGATTCCTCAGGAATCGCGACATCTTGGGACCGCGCTCCGAGGAGAACTCGCAGTGGAAGATGATGATGTTGCGCTTGTGTCCCGAGTCGGCGTTCTGCTGCTGCTGCAGCTCAGTCTGTTGGGCGGTGAGGAACTCCTCGAGAATCTGCTCGGTGGTATACAAGTTCTTGGCGCCCTCGATGTGCCCGCCCTCGAACTCGTACGGGTAGCGGCAGTCGATGATGCGGTAGCTGGCCACCTGATCGTCGAACTCGCCGCGCAGCAGGCGCGCCACTGTCTCGCTGGAGATGCTCTTCAGGTCCCGGTGCCGGCCGTCCATCAGGGGCAGGGCGTAGGTCTTGCTGAAGTCGCCGATCAGCTCGGGCTCGTTGCGGTTCTCCGAGCGCGCCAGGGCGGACATGATCTCAGCATCGTTGAGGGACATACACTTCCTCAGCGGCGGTGGGTTGCTGGTGGTGGCAATGGTGGAGGTGCTGCTGCTGCTGGTGATTTGGGTGGGGGCGGGGCAGTTCTCCTTCTCGGTGGTGCATCGGTGGCGCTTGCTCTGGATGGGCGAGCAGCTGGCGGATGCTGGCGGATCCGGACGCTTGAAGCAGTCCCGGGCAGTCTCTGGTGTCTTTGGTTGCTGGTGATGATGGGCGGGTGGGGTGTTGCTCTCCGTCATGCTGAGGCAGCGTCGCACCGACGGCCGGCGCATGGCAAGACCCGGCGACTTGGCGGTGGGCTGCTCCTTGATCTGGCCGCTGATCAGCGAGTTCAAGCCACTGGGGAATCCCAGGGCGCTCTGCTGCTGCTGCGACTCCATCTCGAACAGGTCCATATACTCGTCATCCATGGAGGACTCCATGGAGCAGGTGGAGGACAGGCTGTTGAAGACGCGGAAGCTGCGGGCGGGCGTGGCGCTGCTGGCCTCGGCGATGCCGGCGACCGGTGGCAGCACCTTCTGCTGGCGGACGATCTGGAAGCGCTGGGGCGAGCCCTCCGGCGACAGTAGTCCCATGAGTTCCGGACTGGCCGATCGCTGCTGCTCCTGGGCCACCACATCGTCGTCGTAGAAGGAGAGCTCCTCCTGGTCCATGGCCATCAGTTCCAGGGAACGACGGGCCCGGCGCGAGGAGGCGCTGTTTTTGTTGCTATTGCTGCAAGGAGAGAGAGAGAAGAGGGAGGATTAGTCAGGAGTTCGGAGTTCGGAGAGTGCGGTCATTAAACTCGGGCTAAAAATACAGGCGTCGGCGGTGGTGGTGGTATGGTGGTGTTGTGAGGCAACAACAACAACAACAACAACCAGCGCCAGGGGTTGTTAGAAATATTCGATCCCTAGAAGGAGCCCTATTTGAGTTCTGCTTCTTCGCTCTCTATCCCCTGGAAGTTGCGGTACCCAGAACGGAATCGGAATTGGAATTGGAATTCCCTTTTGCGTTGCATCTGCACTTTTGGACTTTTGGGTCACACGTCACGCGAGCACAAAGAACCGCAAAGAGCAGAAAACGAAAAAGTAAAAAAAACGTAAAAAACTGGCGTTTTTTTCGCCTCTGGGAGCCGGTTTAATGAATGAAAAGCAAGCAAGATCGCCGGGCGAGCAACAACAACAGCTGAGCGCCAAACGTGAGGAGCTTGCTTAAAAAAACTCTTACTTTTGTTCAACTGTTCTTGAACTTGCACTTTTTTTCAAGTTTTTCTTTTTCTCTCATTTTTAATATCCCGTTCAACTGGTAGTCCATTGGAAAATAGGTAATCCTTGATTGTTTGGCGGCTTTTTTGGGAGATAATTACCTGATATTGCATTCCATGTTGCAGTTTGTCTCTTCGGCAATCGATTCCCACAGCATTTTGTTGGTGTTTGGTGGTTTTTAGTGAAGGTTGATGATGTTGATTGGATTGGTTGTTGATGGCGGTGTTTTTGGCTTAGAAAAATTGCTAAAACACAATTTTTTCTGTCACTCTGCACTTGTGTTTTTGGTTTTCAGTTAGTTGGGCATTGTCCGGTTAAGCATTGTTTTATTTTTCGTTTCGCGATAGCCGTGTTATGGGTACGAGGTTCGCTGCACTTTTCCGGATTGACGGTTCTACTCAGTGGAACATTGTACGCCGAGTTCTTTTTACTTTTTTCAGATGCGCTGAGCTGAGCTGACGAGGACGAATGAATTGAGTTTTTCGAGGGCCCCTGCTTTTATAGTCGGGCGAGCGCAGCGACTGCGCTCTCTGCCGCCAATACCTTTGATCGAGCCAGAAAGGGATGGCGCATGCCATATGCTCCGATCTCGAGAGAGAGCCTGCACTCACAGCTGATGTGAGAGCAAGGAGAGAAAGCCGGTTTAGTTGTTGTTGCACCTTTGATTACCTACTGAGACTAAAAAGGAGAGGCACCGTTCCCAGGAGAGTGAACGAAAGGGCAGTAGCGGCACAAAGAGGAAAATGGAAAAATGGAAAAAGGGAAAAATCGGGGAATCGGGATAATAAGGAATCTGTGCAGTTGGAGACCATTGCAACAGGTAGCCCTAGTATATATTTACTTTGCCCTTTCCCCTGCATTTCCCCTACCGTAGCTCTGGCCAAAGTCGGACTCTCACTCGGCCATCCGCCTGAAGAACTGAAGGAAGCGCCCGATACAGAAGAATTTGGAGCTCTGATTTTGGCGCGCGTGCTTTTATACCCTGACGCGAAGCTCCCCGCGACACGACCCCAGCCGAGTGGAGCCGAAGCCCCGAACACATGTGACTTAAGCTGCACCACAATAGTGGTGCGACAGAGATGGGGCGAGCCGGCGAAGAATCGCGCAAATCTTTAAGCAGAATTTCAAGGCGGCATCGATTGTGTCGTTTGCAGGTAATAATGTGAGATCCACGCATTCCTGGTGCCCCTCTTCAACGCCGCCTCCCCCAGGTGACCCCCCTCTGCTCCAGCCCTCCACAACACAACACACATCAGCAGGTAGTGGCAGTCATATGATCGCCGCAGCAGCGGAGTGGGGCGTTCGCAGGGGGGCGTGGCTCCTTTGTGTTTTGCAGACGTAGACGCCAATGTCGTTAAATGAGCAAAGCTTCCACAGCTCCAGATAACCCAACAGTGGCTATTGGCTAATTTAAAATGTTATTGGAAATAGATACAACTTCAAAGATACTTTATCCCTATAAGTTTGTAACAATGGATATTGTTATATCTTATTTTTAATCAATTCTTAATATTTCAGAAATGAAGAGTCCTCTTATCTGAGCTCCACTGCCTCCTTGTTTTGTATGGAATCGCGGCAAAGTTAAAGCAAAAATCGAGTTACATATGCGCCGAGGCCCTGCGGGAGTCACTTCAGTGGATCGGAGGGGTCATCGAGGCATCGAGGGGGCTGGACACCCATGGGCTGCAGCGCAAGTGTGTTGTTGTAAGATCGCCGCCCCTGTGAGACGAGCACAGCGCGCCAATATCACTCACACAATCCCCAAACCTCCAGCAAAGTAAATGATCAAGCTCAGTTCCGCCCGCCGAAACGGCCAAATGAGCTACGGTTTCATTCCGCAGAATTCCTTTGAGCTTTTGTTGTTGCTGCAGGAAGAGCCGAGGATCATCTTTATGGAAAACAAGCAAGCAACAAACAGGGCATCGAAAACCAAACAAAAAAAGGACTCAGAAATCATAAAGTGGTTCTGAACAAGTTAAAAAAGCGCATAGGGGAAAAGGGAGGAGGAAGCCCAAACCCCAACTCATTCATAGCCAGATGCTGGGAACAGTGGGCCATATAGCGAGTATCTTGGACGTATCACTGGCCCACTGTGCGACAATGAAATGTCACAATCTCCAAACTCATTGTGTTTTCAAGTTCAGATACTCTCTCAATGGTGTGTAGTCACAGCCTTAGAATTATTTTAGAACCCACAGTACTATCGCAATCTCGAGAAGATGGGGAAGCAGAAAAAAGGGCAAAAACGGCGAAATCAAAAGCGTATGCAAAAAAAAAAAAACCCACACATCCATGTGCGCCACTTTGATTGCGGCAAGAATGAGAATAGGCCGCAGCGGAGAAAGAAATTGCAGCAACAATGTGAATGGCTGTGGAGCACAACAATAGCGGGGCAGGGGCAGAGGGGGGCTGCCAGAAAAATATATTAAAAAATACACAGGACCAACCAACAAAAAATCCAAAGAGCTAAATTGCAAATCGAAATTCCAAGAAGTGAGCTTTTTTCGCCGGTGCTTGCGCTTGCCTGTGTTTGTGAGGGTTTGAGATACATTTGCGCGCGCGCGCGCATTTCGCAAATCACGTCCAAAGTTTAGGGTTTAGGGGTGGTGGGGTGGTCATGGGTTAAAGGCTGGGCGGTCCACATGCGACAGTGTTAGTGGCGAAGCAATTGGAAGGAGGCCCGCAATTGTATCTCTAGGCGTATGAGTAATGTCACTTCTCCAAGGCAAATAAAATAAGGTTGCATCTTCCATGGATCTTCTTTTCTGATCCCCAAAAATCCTTGCATTCCTTCTCTCCTACATAAAAAAAAATCTCAGGGGTAAGGGCAATCGGCAGGGGAAGTATCTTAGTACATAAGGTGGGAAGAGAAGCGCAAGGATACTGATTAGAACCAATACCCACACCAGGACGAAGACAAAAAAACAGTTAGAGAAGGATAGCGGTTCCCTCTCAGTCAGCTGATCAAGAGCCAAGACCGAAGGATATAAGAAGCAAGGAGAAAGAATTCGTCCTGCTGCGTGCTGGTGTGTGTGTGCAGCGAAGGATCTGTGGAGGGGGACAGGAGAGCAAGGAGCAGGGACAACGTGCGCGCGCAAATTCCTTAACACGAGCTGAGGCAGAAGGATGGAGTGGCGGCGAGAGAAAGATATAGGGGGTGGGGAAGGAGGCAGGAGGCACGGCACTGAGATTTCTTGCCCTCTTGCGGAGAAGGTCGCTCCGGCGAGAAGGAGTAGGACGAAGAGCAGAAGTGCAGCGGCAGCGGCAGCTCTGGCGAAGAAGTAGGTGAAGACGGAATAGCCGTAGGTTTTTTGCGCCAAAAACCTTTTTCGTACTGGTGTGCGTGCGCAGGACTCGTTTGAGGGAAAAGGAGCAAGAGGCACTCGTTCGATATGTATTCTGTTTATCTTTCGCTGCCTTCTTCCATGTGATTTTGTTGTCTTTTTGCCCTTGCCTTTGGCCACCGCCGCGTATATATTGTTGTTATATTTTTTTAGTCACATCGCCCCGTTCCGTTCTGTTCTTTTTTCCTTGTCTACAAACTGATTGTGAGAAATATCTTCGAGATACATTTCGTTACTTGACTTTCGGCTGCGTGTCGTTCCACGCATCCCCCCCACCTCCCATCGACTCTTCACCATCACCATCAACTCTTCGTCTTTTCTCATTTTTCATTCGGCCTTTATGGTCCTGCTCCACTAATTGATTCTCTGCATAAATTTTATTTAAAGCTTTAATAAATGTCAAAATAAGCAATTCATTTCGATGTTAGAGAACGCACACCCATATACTATATAGCGCCGCATTGTCCGCCGAATGAAGCTCTCTCCGGGACAATCAATTGCCGGGTTCAGAGTTTAAATGTGAAAGAAAGCTGAAAAGGAGGAAATCAATTGTCCATTAATGCTGAATGGCATGGCATCTTCATGGGTGGGTGTTGGGTCCTCATGCGATCTGCGGAAAGGAAGTCACCTTAATGATGGCACTGATTTCGTGGGTCTAAAGCTTCAGTTGAATTTCAACCGGAAATTGTCAAGCTCCTCGCTTGAATATCAAACACCTGAGTATGTCCTCCAGTTCCTTACAATATCCGACAAATAAGAACCCAAGTGGCAGGCATGGACCCTCCGGGGAAACGGCTCCAAATGGCACCACTCTGATAAGCTAAGTTCAAGCTCCTCTGTGCACCCCAAGTTCCTGTTCTTGCAGTTGTTTGCTTGTTATATTTGTTTGTTTGTTTGTTGCCAGAGCTCTATGCCAATGTATTTTTTTTTAGCATTGTTGAATGATATGGAAATACTGCTGGTCGTATCTGGACTATACAGCAGCCTCAGGAAGTACTAATCAACGTTACTCTCTGTTCGCTCTCCGCCTTTTTAACGGCTCGGTAGTACAACAAAAGTTATTATTGTATCGCAGTAGAAACATCTGGGGGCGGAGTACTCCATATGTAGATCAACATACATATTCGTTCTAATAGGCGAACAATGTTCTTGACATGCTTAGATATGGTATGTGTATTTTTATGCCCTTCTACAGGGGGTCCCTCACTAATTTTAAACAACACTTTGAAAGCATAGTGAACTTTAGGTTGAAAAATCTCAACAAAATCGAGATAGTCCTGAGAGTTTAATAACCAACAAATTCAAATATAATATGTATGTCCTCAAGTAAAGCAAGAGTATCTCAAACTTCGTTTTCTAGGGTGCCGGCCGCTTCCCATGTTTATTAATATATTTTTATGAGTTGCGCGCATTTCAATTCGATTCTGATACGCTTGTCGCTCGTATCGGGGTTTCCAGGCCGGTTCAGGGTGATGCGAAAACCTAGATTAGATTGGGACTGGTATTGCTGGTAGGGATCATCATCTGCCTGCCACATTGCAGCCAGGCGAAATAACATCGATGAAACTCTATCAAAGAGCACACGCTGAGTGCCACTTGAGTTTCCCAGGCCAACTCCAATGTGATCTGTTTTGGATTTTTTAAATTTTCCCAGGACACCCCCTCCCGGTCTGGCAATAGTTCCAGCTCCAGAAATGTATTGGCAAACACAATTAGTTTGTGTTTTACTGGCAATTTTCTCTATAATTTGAATAGTAGCAGCGGCCAGTCCTTTGTCCTAGTCAAGTGGTTGCCCATTTATTCGGGACATTTGCTCGCCTTGTGCTCGGCACATTGCCATTCCTTTCAAATGTGTGCTGCAGGTCTCTATGGTCGGTTTTGTTTTCGCCAAAAAGTAATTTGGGTCACAATACGTGCAACAACAAAGCTAAAACAAGTGCTGCACACAATGAAACAGTTCTGATCTCTTTCTGTTTGGTCCGTCTAAGTGTCTGTCCTGTCGACTGTCGACTTTGTCAGGCAGTGCAAAAATGTTGTTGTTCCTGTCACATGCAATCGGAGCGATTTGGTTCCCACACAGCAGGCAGTTGAGGTCTTTCCTTTTCTCGGTTTTTTACGAGCCTTGGATGACTTCTCAAGTGGCTCGACTTTTTGGCGCGCAAATCTTGGGTTGTGTGTCCCAGATATACGGGTTCTTAAAATAGCATCCCCACTAACCTTGTCCCTAAAATTCCAGATAAGCGTTTTGTATAAATTATATCGGCCTTCAAAGGCGATGCAATCTGTAGGGTAATCTTGCATGGCCTTAGTCGTAAAAAATAATAAAGATAATAAATTGAGTTTAAAAATTAACTTGAATCTTATTTGTCAAGTCAATACATATAGTACCTCCCAGGAAGGAAGAACTCCCTACCCCCTCACAATCTCCATATTCTATTCAACAATTTCTTGACTTTACAATCTCGTGTTAGAACAACAGAGACCCTATTCCTGTGATCTATTGCTCACCCCTTTGAATGATGGTCAATATTTTATTTGTATATTAATATCAGACACGCGACTGGCCCACGAACTGACCACTGGTCAAGCTAATTTCCCAAGGAAAGTCGCCGCCCCATGCCAATTTATAGATAGCCTAGGGATATGTCGGAAATTAATCAAGAAAGTGGAAAGGGCCAACCCTTTGTCGATGGCGAATCCTTTTCTCCCCGCTCCCTCCGTGAAGGCACAGCATGTAATTAATTGATTAACGTTCTTTAGGGATAGCGCTCCTTGGGATTGATGTGATCCGATCCGAACCGATCTTATCGCGTTACAAACTGGAAAGCGGCCCAGCCATCAACACATTCGGCCCAACCCTTTCCGTTCCAATGGCAATTTGTATTTGCCTGACCAGATCCGGGACAATGAATATGGGATGAGATGCGAAGACGAGGGAGGGCTGCTGGTGAGGCAGGAGAGGAACCAGAAACTGGGCATCTCTGGATCCCGATCTAGTGCGCTGATTTTGATCTTGCCTAATGCGCAGTTTTTGTGGTTCTCGGAACGGCTCGGACTCTTGACAAATTCCCCGTGACACGGGGGTAGGGCCAAGTGAAATCAGTCAAAAAATCATCTTAAAATCATCGTGGTCCAGTAATTTTTCAATGTCTCAACGAATCACACAGCACATTAGGTGGCATCGATGTGCTCGTGGTTGTTGCATAATCAGCCCAAACGGTTTTCCCGCGGCAGCTGCACCCATTTCGCACCATTTCCATTCCCAGACAGGACGGACGAGGTCCTGGGATAAGGATGGCTCGTTCACCTTGGAAGGGGCAAGAAAGACGAACAGCACGAAAGCAAAAAAGCAAGTCTCAGCAGCAGGACAGCCAGCCAATTTCATTGTTTTACTTACAACATCAAAGTTATGACAAGATTTTGTCTATCATGTGCCCCTTTAGGAGGGTTAGGGATGCCAGGAATCGACGGACTGTCTGCCCTTCTGTCTTCCATTCGTCCTGACTGACTGACAGGACCTTTCCCTACCTCGCCACGAGATGCATTACGATTCGAATTTCAAATTTAATCGTATATACAAATTTTATTTATGTGACATGGGTGCATTTTTACCCCGCAACCGTGGGATGAAAACTTGAAGATCCCGATCGTCCCGAAGACATCGGCAAATGGTCCATGTCAATTTGCAATTGCCTCATGTCCTTATGCAGTTTCCACTCGTATTTTCGGTTGGGGTGTGGGGTGGTGGTGCCGGGTTCACCGAGGGGGTTGCACAAGAAAGTTGATCTTCTGGGAAGGTATCGGGATCAATAGGGATTCTCCACTACGAGCCAGGCTCTTGATGGGAAAAGTGTCTGCGACGAGCAAAGACACTATTAGGGGATTTTAAGAGGCTTAAATATATTAAAATTTTAAATAGTATTAGATATCTAACGGATAAATAGCTAATAAGATAGTAGGAATAATTTAAACCTGCTATGTGTGTTGGTGGAGATCTCCCATTATACATAGATATACTTTCAATACAGATACTGTATAATTTTAAAATGAAAACCTACACCATAATTTAGAGATTTCCAGAAACCTTAATGAGAAAAATGAAGTGATCATAGCTCTGGACTAGGGAAAAAGATAATCCACTTTATCTGTGGAAACTACCGTCGAAATTTTCAACATTTCAAGGCGTTACAAGTGCAATCACATGCTCATCTCATGGATTGTTGAACTGCAATCTTTCGCCAGAATATCGGTAATTGCACACATTCAGCTCTTTGTGGTCCGGACAAAGGGCACATGACGTTTATGAATTTCTCGACAAGTACTCCATCGATCCATCAACTGATCTTGGCCATCCTCGCCATATGTGTGCAATATTAATCTGCAAAACACAATTTGGGAGTTCGTCATGTCATTTTTCCTCATTTTTTCCCTTTTTCTCCTTTGACGCTTGTCAGCGCCTGCCGGTTGGCACACAAATGAAGTCATTGTCAGCAGTTGTCAATGCAGCCACGCCCACTGGCCACCCCCCGCCCACGCACTATGTGAAAATTCGAAAAAATTTTAAAAATAATTCCCAAATTATGGTTAAAAATGATTATGGCGGCAAAACAATCTGAGCTGCCACTGGGAGCGGGATAAAGGCTTCCCTTTTGTTTTCGGATCCTGAGGCCCTCGCACTCCGCTCTGCTGAAAGGAGTGTCCGCCGATCCAGCCCATAATTAACTATTCAAACAATAGGCACACACAAAGGGATCAGCAATCAAACACATATACATGCACTCGGAACTTGGTATTTCGAGTCACGTTTGCTGACACAAATCCTTCTTAGGAAAGGCAATATTTCCTAGTCATTGCCGATGATCAACATCAAACATCATCATCATCAGCAGGAGTACGAGAAACAACAACCTGAGCAATCTGACTAACCTGAAGATGCAAACAGTGTTGCGCATTCAGATGCCAAAAAGTGTTTAGAATAGATACTTTTTTTTGAATTTTCAAAAAATGTTAAGAATGTTCTATGAGTTTTCATATAAATATATGTGTTTAAAGAAGATATGATATTGAATGGATTATATCCATTATATTATATCTTATATATATATATATATTATATATTATATATATTATATCCAGATTATATCCAATTGATTAAAGATAGAGCTATAACAGTAACTTCAAAGTATGTATTTAATATCTAAGTGGATCAATTTTTTGTCATATTCATCCGATCTTTAACTTATGTATATGTATAAAATATTTTTAGTATATTCCATAAATATTTTATTAAATACAAAGATACATTTTTTAAATACTTCTTTAATTTTGTAAATAATAACTATTAAACACTCCTTGAAAATTAGCTGAAAAATAGCTGTATTGCCATCACAGTATGGGAAACCTTATTGACAGGCCAAGACTAAGACCGTGCATACCAAAAAAGATTGCGCAGATTTCAAAAATGTTAGAAACAAGGCAACAGAACCAGCCAAGATCAAGGGTACGTGAGTTTGTCTACCTATTGTTCGGAATCTCGGGGCTGCAACCTGTTCCCTGCACTCGGTCTAAGGTGTTCCCGTCCTCCCGCGATCACACCTATGTGTATGGTGTATGGTATCTCCGGACATTAATACCCCGTTCCCCGATCCGAGTTCCCAGCGTGTGTGTGTCGCTTGCCAAGCATCAGCCCATTCCCATATAGCCTTGACAGCACTGGCTCATAATTCACTCACTGCAGGTTTGAATTTCTACAAAAATAACTTCGTTTGCATGGCATGTCTGGGACTCTGACTGTGTCTTGCCTTTGGTATGTCTTTGGGGGTCTGATATGGAATGAGAAAAATAAAATACTCATCTCCTCATATGTATCTATAATTTGCACACATTCATATGCGAATAGTTCTGGGCCTTGATTGCTGAGTGAGTTCTTTGGATATCATATTTGAAAGTGGAGCTGAAAAATATTCAAGAGATCTTCTGTATTTTGCAAAAATGGGAAACTAGATATTATTAGGCAATGTTTTAAAAATTCTTATTTAATTATATATGTTTCCATTTTGTTACGAGATTTTTTATGTTAGTTTTTGGTGTTTTCTAATTACGAGTAAGCATTTCCTTCCTCGGAAGTATTTCCATTAACGTAATTTTCGAAATCCCACCTCACGCCCACTAAAATATTTAACGACGAGACCCGAAAACCGTGATCCGCATTTTCGACGAATCCTTTCAATTTGGCACGTGTGCCGGATACCATTTTCATTTGGAATTGCCATAGAATTTACAAGGCACGTTCTACGTTCTATTTTCAAAATATGTATATTTATATTTGGCCCGCATGAAATGTATTTATTCTGGACAAAATTGTTAATATGCATCCCTTTGTGCGCCAGGATCGAAAGGATGTGCGATTGTATTTGCATTAAAAGTGGCATTGTTAGAGGGCCCGGCATCAGGATATCAAATACAAATGGTGTAGAGGGTGTGTTTGCGCCAGCAGATCCTTTTTGTCAGTCCCAAAAATGCGCGAAAGTGTGGCGCAGGCGCAGGCGCAGCAGGATCAGGATCAGGATCTAGCGCACGTGCGTCTGTTAGTCCTGCGCGAAATGGGAAGCGTTCACCCCCGGGCTGGAAAAATGAAAACAAGTGAATACCATTTCCGCACAACTCGAGTCGCTTAATTGATCCTATATGGCGGTGGTGGTAATTTTATTGGTCCTGCTGGTAGTGGTGGCGATGGTGGTGGCGGCGGCGCTGGCGTCGTTATCCTGGTACAGTGCGCAGAACCAGCGCCAGGATAATGCGCGTGTGAATCTAACGGCTGAAAGTGCGCCAGAGGGTGGCATTGCTGGTGGAAGGACTGCATCACTGAAATAAAATACTAGCATCACAAACATTTCTAAAACTCAAAGCAAATACTTTCTGTTACTTTAAAAATTGTAATCTCATAGGCAAGTCTATTATTTTAAACCTGTATTGTTTTCATCAAAAGGGGGATTGTTCATAAACTTTTTTTATAGTGCCAACTGAAAAACTTCCACATGATTTTCCAACGATTTTCGGTACAGTGAACTAGTGGTGGTGTCGGTGGTGGTGGTGGTGCTAATGCTGCTTTTTTGGGGTGGTTGCCAACCCCCAGGATATGGCACGTTCCCGTTGTAAAAGTTGTAAACAGGCAGGTGCTGGCTCATGCTGGCGGCGGTTGATGATAGTCTGGCTCTGATTTCGTACAGCGAATAGTCCTGTGGATGATGCTGCTCCTACGGGCGGCAGCTGCACTCGACGAGTCCTTGTCGAGTCAACGACCGTGAGCAGCTTAATCAGTGCGGTGATTACATGGGTGACATAAATCAGGGCGGTGCACATCAACATCAGCAGGAGCAGCTGCAAAAGCTCTATTGCTGCCCCCCGTCTAAACAAACTCGAGCTCGCAGCTGGGTACAGTCCTCCGGGGATCTTAAATATTCGATCAAAACCCCGGCAGGACAATAGTCAAATTTGTGCAATAGAACGGCAAGCGACTGACCACAGAAAGGGAGCACATTGTCCGGCACACCGGGCCATCTAGCCGACTGGAATCGGCACGAGGCAAGGAAACAGTCGCCCCTCCTTCACTTTTACTTCTTCCTTCAAATCATATAAATTACTGGCAGGACATTAGCTGCGCACAACGGTAATCATTGCGCAATGTCACCAGCAAGCGGCTGTGCAAAAATCTTTGAGGTAGAAACGGAATCAAGAAATCAACAATGCATCGCACAATGGCCAGCCAAGGAAAATCAGTGCAACACCGGGCTCCTGGCGCACATCTTGCAGTTCCTTAACAATAGGGTCCAATGTTTATGCCATTATTCTTCCGGCGCACATCGGCTATTGTCCTGCAATAGCTGCGATTCTGCTGCCGGGCAGCTTCCATCCCCGAATTCCTGGCTTCTTCCGTCTCCAAAATGCAATCATTGTAATCGATTTTGCACAATTTCCAATGCTCAAGACAGTCGTCAAGATGTCTTAGGGGTGGCTAAAAATACACTGAAAGAAAAGGTAATTCAGAATGTTACATATAATCTTAAAATCTTCTAGTCAGATATTAAAAATGTAGTCATTCAACAAAGATGATTGAAAGGGAGCCGAATTCTTCAAACTAATAAGAAGGCATTTATTTCACTTTTAGGGTGTATTCATTCATAGGATTTACACTCAAAGTGTGTGTATTTTTTTTCAGTGTAACTGGTTCCCTTGCCAGGACGAAGCTAGACGCCGCCACCTGGAAGACTAGGCATTTCATCCCCCTAACTACAGCTGATCGTAGCTCGTGCCAAAGTGCGCGGGGTTTTCGTCTTGAAGGAGGCAAAACTGTAACACAGCTATGAGCCAAGACGAGCCAAGCGAAGCGAGCAAATGCAGCGAATAATGAGGTCCTGGCAGCCGGCTTTGCCGCTCCTTCGCCCGTCTTCCGTCGTCCTTAAACTCACCCTCTCCTCCCTTGATGATCCCACTCCTTCGCGTCAGAGTCAGCTTGACACCTTCAATTTGTGTGTTTTCCTTGGCGCAAGCCAAGAACCTTTCGTTACCAAACATCTGTCCCATATTTTGTGCGGTTTTAATGTGCAGACTGATACACTAATGTTTTCTAGGTGCCAGCGTCCTTATCGCCGGGCGACAAATTCGGTAAGTGATCCCTAGCTAAAAGGGGTCTCCCTGGGGTCTCCCCAATTCGATTCGATCATCCCCCCAAAAAGGCAAATACCTTAATGGCTTACCAATGCTCCTCCGGTTCTTACCACCAATTGAGCATTGTTGGCTAATGAATTCGATGGGGGGCTACAACGAGACACAGGGGTTGGAGCAGCGCCAATTGAATCGAACTCTTGTTTACCATAATTGAGCTTAATTTGGAATTATTGACCTGCTCCACCAAGCCGATCCATTTTCATAAAGAGCTAATGGGCACAAGGTGAAAATAACAATCTACTTGCAGCTTGCAGTGCGATTTTCCGTTAATGGAAATAATCATAAGAAATTGCTTTAAAGAGGGATATTTTTATGACAACATACCTATGGCTTCTTGAATTCCCCCTCAAATATTTATTATTCCAATCTATAGCTTTCCTAGATCTTTCTTTATAAAATCCCTAAACTAATTCCCAAAAACCTTGAACAACCTTATACACTATTTTGCCGCACAAGCATATCAAGTAAATGGTTTTAGGAATGTTGCTTTAGGAACTCTATTTTATTTATTCTGCCCCCTTTTCGTTATATGACAATCTAAATATAGTTCCAAATAGTTTGTCTAATTCCCTATTGCTTATCACATGTGATGGATTTCTGGGAAGTTTGTATCTGTTTTTTATACCGTCCCATAGATACGCCGCGGTGTATGTGGCACGCTCTAAGGAAGTTCAACGAACTGTTTGCTTTTTGATGTCCCTAACCTAAGACAGTAGCAAGATAAGTGCCCCACATATGCACAACTCGGAATAATTTCTATTCATTTCCACCACGACTTTTCCACTCCCCTTGGAATTTCTCGCTGTAACGGAACTGCTGCATTTTCAGCAGCGTATTAATTACATTTGGGGTCATTGTCACGCTGCCAGTTTCATTTATTTATGTAGCAGAGCAACTGTCTTCTTGCCCCTTCAGCCACACGATATTATTGGAACTCCACCCCAGAACTGTATACCCCCATAAATGCATCTTGGCTGGGAGCATGGAGAATAGATAAACCCCCAATAAAGACAGAATTTTTAAGGGAAGAAAGTAATAATTTTTATTCGAAATATAAATTTAGATTTAAAATAGTGGCTTTTACTTAGAATGCAGTTTATAGCGAACCATAGGTGTTATTGATATTTAATATTCATTTTCTCAAGACAATTTTTTTCTTTTAAAATATTAAATAACCTATTTTTGTATTCAAGTGCCTTTTTTTATGGCATCTTCCTTATTATAATTGGAAGGAAAATCCCTATCTTCTTCAGCAAACCTCATCAATATTCTTGGGATTTTGTGCAAGTCTTGCGGTGACCCAAGACGATCGATCGGGTGGTAATGGTGGTGATGGTGGTGCTTCGGCTGCTGGTTGGAACTGGTGGTGCTTTACTACTAATACGAGTTCGAGTCGAGCTCGAGGATCAAGTTGAACCCTCCGCCCTGCCGTCGAGCAGCTGCTCCTTGTGGCACAGACTTTGGAGAGTTTTCCCTGAGACTTCTCAGTTCTTAGGGCCCTGCTTTGGCTCCTTGCCACGATTCATTAAATTTTTGCTTCATTTCAAATGCGATTGCATGCCTCCGTCTGTGTGCCTGTGCTGGTGTGAGTGTGTCCTTGTGTAAGGAGCAGGATTACCGATGGGCGATCGAGGTGGCATATGCGTTTTCTTGGCGCGAGCTATGTGGCAAATGCACACGCAAGGAACCGAGCAGGAGCAGCCGAGCGAAGCAAGGAAGCAAAGGAGCAAATAAGGAAGGAAGCCGGAAAACAGGGAGGCACACTCAGAAAATTAGGGGTCTAAGACTTTTAAATGGGAAACAAAAACAAAACATCCAAGGGACTAATAAAAATAAGATAAAATAAATAGATGATTATACATTTTTTTAAATTAGAAAATATATGGTTTATTAAATATTTTTTTGTTAAAAATTAGATTCTTTAAGAAAAAATAATGATCATAGAAGGAAACTAAGGACACTATAAATGAGCTACACATTTTTATTTTAAAATAATTTAAAAATAGTCAACAGATTTTATTTTTGTTAAATTAAAGTATATTCTAATCTAATCTATTTTTTTAATATTATTTCTTTAAGTGTAGAACTAAAAACTGCCGTGAGGCACAAAAAATTAGAGAGAATGAGAAACGACATAATGAAAACTTTTGCCCATGGGGTGACGAGGACGTCAACGGGCTTCTCCTGTTCCTTTTCCATCTCCTTTTTCCAGGAGCAGGAGTAGGAACTGAAGGATCAGAGGCAACCAAACTATCAGCCGGTGGTGCTTTTTTTTTGGTGTAGAAATGCGCGCAAAATGCAAAAATCTCAGCCATAAAGGCACAAAAAAAAAACACAATCAAAAAGTGCAAGGAATGCTTGTGTGTGAAAATATATGCAAAAATAATGCGCTTGATATAAACACACGAAAATACACACAAGACCAAGAGCAGTCCAAGAAGGACGAAGGACATCAAATAAGTAAAACATTTCCCTCGAAGAAGAGGGGGCAATTGCTCGAGGTCCTTGGCACTGCAGCTGCTGATGTGGCAAGGATATTGCTGCTGTGCGTCTGCAAAATGGGAAGAAAAATGAAAATGATGAAGCTGCAACAATGCTAGATGCCGGCTGGCTGTCATTTTGATAATCTAGAGGCCGTTGTCCCGTGCCAAGACATTTGCTCCCTCTCCTCATTCTTCTCCAACTTGGTCGACTTTCTTTTGGAGATTTATTTGCCAGCAGGCTGCAGCAGCCGCAGGACTCTTAGGATCTGCGATCGCTGGCGGGGCGTTTGTGGATATATTGTGACGTGTCACGCCCAGGGAGTTTGATTCAGACACCATCAATAGGAGCTAATTATTTTGGCATTGTTCCAACAGGGGGTTTTCCGTTGTTCCGTTTTCCCGTTTTTGGCAAGCTGCCTTCCTATATTTGGGGTTTTCTTTTGGGAAATGCTCCCCTGCCTCCGTTACTGCCAAGCGGGAGATCCCAATTAAGAGAAAGTGTCAAGGCAGTTGAAAAATTGACTTCCAGCTTCATTAGCAGGTTCTTAGACACTTTCAGCTGGCATTCACCTTTCTTGTACAATGAAAGCCCACCCGCCAGCCTCTTAACACCTGAAGTGCAACAAAGAACCAGCTCATTTGACTAATCAAAGTTCGGAGAAAAGTGAAAGGAAAACCTTTCCCTTCCTGGGCAACATGCAAATCCTTGAGATGTGTGTAAAACTTCAAACCAATTAACTTGCTACCCGAAAAGAAAGCATCTTAAAACGCCTTGCGGCCAAATCACCATGAGTTCCGAATTTGAATGAGAAAAGGATCCCCCGGGGGGAGTTAGGGGAATCCTACTAAAGCTGGCACACGCGCTTTTCAGCGCCAACGAATCGGAAAATTCGGAAAAGCTGGTGGAAAATGCAAATGGGCTTTGCCTATAGGCTCATTAGGGTTTATTGATCTCCGGCAGGAGGCAATAAAATTCACATTTCGCAACATTACCATGACAAAGGAGTTTATGCAGCCTGGGATGTGCATTCGAGCGTCTCTAACCGATCAACCATTTCGATCGATCGTCCTCGACTGCATTGATCCTTAAAGAACTCCTCGGGAGTTCGCCAAAACCCAGAGCCAGCTGAAAATTCGCAAAATCGCAGCGCGCGCGCTTAAAAAATGCAATTAAAATCCCTTACGGTCTGTCTGGTTTCCTTTTATTTAATTTTTTTTTTTTAACTCGTCTGCCCCTTTCCAGAAAAATTTGTAGCAAACGTCTTTGGTTTTTCGGTCCCCGGCATATCCATGTACGAAAAATCGAAAACCCTGCCAAAGGCAACCCTTCCTGGTTTCTTACCCTTTTTCCTTTTGTCTCCGATCCTCCGGAACTTCAGGGAGTGGCAAAGTGAGGCAAGGTAGTACGTGCAGGACCGGCAAGGTGAGGTGAGGTATGGTTAGGTGGGGCAGGGATCGGTGAGGTAGGGTAAGGTTTCCTCCTCTCTCCGATGCAATGTGTCATGGGGTTTTGTTTGTGTTTTTTTCGCAATTGATTTGCGGAGAAAGCATCGATTGTAGGGCAATTGTGCAAAAATTGGAAAAAGTCACAGGAGACATCCGACTTGGAAAATGTCAAAAGGGGAGGGTAAGGGGCTGAGTGCCTCTGAACACGTGATAAATCAGAACTAAAGATATGTGTGTAGGGAATTGGTATTCTTGTCTTGAAAACATTGAGGATTTTACTAATCAGGCTCATAAATATTTGATAGTAGAACTCAAAAGCTTACTGATGAGAATAGATAGCTTGAACCTTTTTTAATGGTTTCATAAATCAGTTGAACCTTGGGGAGGACTAGCCATAAATATAATTCCAGCTGCCCTTAACCCCAATAGTAGCTGAAAGAACGACTTCTAGAGTGACAGTGATCCCCATAATAGACCAATAGAAAGGCTTAACTGGCTAAGGTAACCCCCCATATTCTAAATATATTTACATAGAGCACAGAGGAATGTCACAATGAATTCGTTTATCCCTTATAGACGTGTACTACTCACCCACCAAAGTGTCCTACTTTTACCTCAAACAACTTTCTCATCGCGTTCCTAGAAATCCCACGACAAACTCAAGGAAAGTGAAATTGTAGCAACCCTCCACCTCGGATTCGTCACCCCGGGATTGATCAAAGCTGCACAGCTGCTATTTATTTAATTACCAAATATTTATTGAACATACATTACGGTTAATATCGTGCTGCTATATACCCATACTCCTGTTGGGAAATCGGAAAAGGGATCGCGATTTGGGTGCGTCACGAATTTTCGCAATTTGTTGGGACTCCTTGCAGACTTCTTCCAAACAATGATCATTTCGCATACCCTTCGGATCTCAGCCCTTGCCCAAGATTAGGTAAGAAGGGTGGCCATGGAGAAGTGGGTCTCAAGGGTGGCAGTTTCCAACTATCGATCGGAAATCGAACTGATCCCTGCACCCTTCAATGAAGATTTCAGTATGCATTGCGGAGGGATTTTCTCGTCTTTTTACTCTTATTCTTTTGCGAATAATTTATTGCGTTTCTTGAAATTGGCAATTTTGCAATTTGAATTTTGGGCGTTTGGGAGGGTTTGATCTGGGATTGTCTAGAAAAGGGATAATTAGAAACTCGGATTGCAGATCACGCCAGATGTGCGTTTTACCTACAACGCAATAAACCTTAATTAATATTTATTGCAAGAAATGATGCCTGTGAAAAAACGCCGAAAAACTGTATTAAATTGAGTGTCATAAGCTCTTTCTGCCGTTGGCACTTTTATTTACATTTATTACAGAAAAAAGTGCACAAAAAATGCCTTTATTGTTTGTTTTTTTTTCTTACAATTTTTTTCCATTAAAAACTTCTTGCGCTCGAACACGCTTCCTCCTGCCAAATAAAGCATTTTGTTAAGCTAATTTTTATCCCATTTCGAACAAATCATTTTCCCCATTTAAAAAATGCTTTTGGGTGTCTTTTTTCTATTCAACGCCCTACCCCTTGTCATGTAAAGAAAGCCTTACCCTAGGCCATGCCATTGATATGTCTTGAAAAAAACTCAATGAAAAAACAGTCAAAAATTATGTTATAAATTACTGGGAAAAAGGGTAAATTCATGTTGAAAATTTCAAGTGTTTTGTAATAAGGCGCAGTACTTTCGCCCAACCTAAGATCACAAAAAATGCATCAACCCCAGGATTTTTTCAGAAAAAAAAACGACTACAAAGGGCGCTAAGAAAAGAGTATGAGGCAAAAAGTTTGCTTGATTATTCTTTTTGTATATTATTTTATACCCTCACATAGGGGATACTAATAATTGTAAGTCATGGATAAAAATTAAAAGACATTATAGAAAGATATTAAATTTAATAAGAAATTTAATAGGATAATTCGTTATTTAATATAGTTATTACTTTAAAAACACTTTTTTCAGCAACAAGGTTTAAAAATTATTCAATTTAAAATAGGTTTAAAAGTACTTAACAAATTTAAAAAAAACTGCAAACATGATTTTTAAGCCAAAGAAGTGTATTAAAACTTCCTAGTGCTTTATAGAATGATAATCAAGATTTCTGATTGAAATGATACCCCATGTCAGGGAATCCTAAAGGTAGAAACCCAAAGCCAAAACAACTACAAATTGCCGTTACCCGCGAATGCAACCAAGCAAAAGGCTGCAATCCTCAAGGAAAACATTGAAAAAAGCCAAGAAAGAGTTGCCCAAAGGACAGAACCAGTAACCTTGCGCCAGTCACTCACCCAGGCCACCCCTTGCCAGCTCGCAATCGGAGGCAAAAAAAAAAAACTAGAAAAAAATATATACACATATATAAAGAAATCCTCACCCCACTGGATGTGCCAGAAATAGCATTGGTGCTCACCCAGTCCTGCACTGAGTAGCTCTAAGTAAACCCAAAGATTTCACACGCCATGCCGTGAAAGGCGTCAGGCTCATGTTTTTTTTTCCACGAGATGGTTTTCTGGGAGGGTCTGGCGGCGGGATGCTGGCAAATGCATTTTTTACTTGACGCCTCGGCACAAAGCTGCTGCATAATCATCGAACAAGGAACCAGCAGCCAGGAGACCCTTATCAGGCGTCGAGAGTGCGAAAAATCGGGAGTCTGGAAAAATCTCATTTGAATATTTCCGCTAAGGAAATTGGGAAATGGTGAATGTCTCTGTGGCGGCACAAATTAATGAATATTTCCGAATACTTTATGAGCTGTAGTTAAGCGATGGGCCGAATGCATTACTAATTCAGTGATCATTTGCATTCGGGGTAAGGGAAAACGAGTTTCAGATACAGATACATTCACAAACAAGAGGCTGAGCTACGCTCCTGGTTTTTTACGCTTCCTGTGATGCTCCCGTTTTGAGTGGAGCCACCTGTGCTCTGCTGGAGCTACTTAAAACGCAATTAAAACCATGTGGCCTTGTGGAGCATCCTGGGAAAGTGCGCCACATTCAGATAGGACAATGGTTTTGTTGATTAATCATCGGAAGCGCTTGTCGCTATATTACGTGACGTCTAACCCATTTGCGGCAGCTCGTAAATAATCAATATGAGATGGGGGCAAAAGTAGAGCAGCAGCCCAACCCAAATCCATTCCACTTCCAACCCAAGCTCGACAATCTTGAGTGTCTCGCATCCAGCTATCGGATTTCTCAAGTGTTTGTTTCTTAAACAAAAGTTTGCCTTGGCTACCCCCAAAAAATCGTACTACGATCGATGGCACTAAAAAGAAAAAAAAATCCAAGATTTTTCGATAAAATTAAAACTATAAATTAGAGTTCTCTAGAGAACTATTACTTGTTGCAAAAAAAAAAGACTTCAAGTAAAAATGTGGTTCAAATAGTGCTTACAAATTAATAAATTAAAAAGTATATTTCAAATTCCATATTTTTTTACAGTGCAGGGGTAAGCTCAGAACACTTGTGTTTCTACAGTTTAGGGGATTTGAGTTTTTTTAGATTTCTATAAATTTCTATTGTGTGCGGGGGTTTACTATACTCTTTTGTGGCCTCATTTTGTTTCGGTATCTTAATGTTTTCCTTTGGGCTAGGCGTTATTAATTGAAATTTATGCTGGAACATTTTTAATAGATTTCTCCGTATTTAAATTTGCTTCGTTGGCTCAATGATTTGGTGTAATTGGGAAATGGGGAACGATTAAGATCTCCTTCAAGAACTGAATTGAGGGAGCGAGAAAGTGGGCTGATTGTGAGATCATCAATGGCATATGTTTCTCCGCTAATTGATCAATCGTAGTTGGGGTTCCTTCTGGTGCTTTCACTGGATAATTGAGACATGGGAAACAGCCATTAAAGTTTCTGCTCTGATCTTAGAAATGGGGGTAGTCCGTTCCTTCATTTACCGAAATTGACTTGTAACCGACCAAACGGAGTTTCGAGTTTTTAATTCTGGTCGTCTTTTGTGGAAATTTGTGTACCAAAAGTGTTTCCTATTATGTTGCTGTTTACTTTTGTCCCGGAAATAAAGGAAAGAGTAAAATCACAATGGAAGCATCCCGCCTCTGGAATCAGCAGACAGCTTTATGTGGCATTTCATCTTAAAAATTATAAAAAAAAGAGGCAAAAAGCTGTAACGACCTTTGTGATCCGAACTCTTTAAGGTCTGTCATGGGCCATCTGCAAAGGCGAGTGTAATTCCCATAAAGCAGCTTAAGACACTTTCCATTCTTTTTCGCTTTTCCGGCCCTAAAAAATGGGCACTTTAAATTAAGCATAACATTTTCTACTCCGTTTGACGCGCTAACCGAAATGATCAGCGTATGGGATGCTGTCGCGGAAGGGTTACCTCCTAAAAACCTCGTAATTTACATGAAGTGCTGGCCCCTTTTTCCATCTAAACAACCCAAAAAACTGGACCAACATCTATCCCAAACTCAAACAGAAAGTTGTTGCTACATTTGATTGCCCCCGAGGTCGCGGAAAAGGCGGAATGGGGTGGAAAAGCTGCGATGGGAAAGTGCGCCGAACAGCATCCCGCGGTATTTGGGTTCAACAGGGATCTTCGAGGATCTGCTGGGATCTACACGGATCTTCGGAGACCTCTGTCCCAAATGAGTGTCCGCCATAAGGTCACGGATGCGGCTAAAGACCGTGCCTGAAAAAAGCAATGCCCAGTTGCACAATTAGCAAGACAATGCCATCAAATGGCCCCTTGGAAGAAAATTTGCATTCGAAATCAGCTCAGCGTGGTTTTGATACGTTTTTTTTTTTATTTTTTATTTGGGATTGTTGTCCCCGCTTGTGGACACTTTCTTTGGACATTTTTATTTTCTTTTGTGATTTACTCGGCCAGTGGTCGGAGGAACGAAGGGGTAGCGAGGATTATCCGAAGGGTTTCATCCAGTTTTTGGGATGCTGCGTCATCATTTATCGGCTCGGCTTGACCTATTTTGCCAACTCGGCGAAAGGGGCTATAAATGTCAGTGACGTCATTAAAGTTTCATAATTTATGAAAAGCCGACTCGCCGAATGTATTTCGGTTTCATTCTGTTTTTCAGTCAAGGAGTGCAGCGGTCGTTGACTCGATGCAATTAAAGAAAAATTAGTTTGATTTCCATTTCAAGTTTTCTGGATTTGGGTCTTTGGAGTGGTTTTCGAGCACGCGCCACAGCCGGAAGTGGTTCACTTACATTTACCCCACCTACCCACCATCCCCTGGCTCCTTCTATGCTCCATTTAAGGTATCTAAATTTAGCCATGATCTTGAAAACAGTTTCTGTTGTCATATTGGGGGGCGTGCATCGTAATTTTGAGCCGTATGTCAGCATGGCGGGAAATTGGGGCGATCCTCCTGCATTATGCCCATCAACAGTCACTTATTTCGAGATATCCAGGAGAGTCGCGAGGGGAGATATCTCCAATTGAATGACAGCTGCACAGATCTCCTTCTGGGTTTTGTAATTTTGCGGCTTGACTTTTCTTAAATTTAATTTACCCGAGATCGAGATCGAGATGCGTGCGGCATTTGATGCGCCCAACTGGACCGTTAGCTCAGCCTCCCCAACCACCCCACTTTGGGAATTCTATAAAAAAACCTTCTGAGAGCGGAGCTTATATCCTTTTAGTCGCATTTTAAACTCAATTAGCGCTCATTAGTAAATAACTGGCAGCACTAAGTGCTGGAATCATTCACAAAATGGTTGCACAAGGAGAAATTGCCAGTAAAAAGATAAGGATGTTTATTTGATTAAAATTATTGAAGCTGAAATACAGACTATACAGTTCACAATACCATACTTTTAAAACTCTTATACAAATTGGATTTCTCTCAGTGCTGTCCAGGATTATTGCCTCCCAGCCTAACACGCAACTCTTCAGGCTCGAATGATTGCCTCCTCAGAAGCCGCCTTCTTCAGTCCACAAAGCTAAACGGAAACGTACATTGACAACGACAATTGCTTGTTATTTGCAAAGCGAATTCCACCGCTTCATCAAGTTCGAAGGGAAGTCACTGTATGGACTCCACATGGAGGGGCTTTCAAAGGGGGAAAGAAGGACCGAGGACCCGGTCACACAGTTGGGGCCCTTCATCTTCTTGTGTCGGTGCCGGGGCGTAATTATAATTATGAGATGGGATGGGTTGGCTTTTGGGTTGGTCGGGTCGGGCCTGGCCTGGTCTGGTCTGCAGATCGGAGTGGAGAGCCAAAGAAAGCGCCTGGAGCGGAGCGGAGCAGAGCAAATGGTGGGGCAGCATCATTACCGCCAGTCGAGAACCGACTTGAGCTCATCATTGGCATGATTATCAGACGGAGAACGACATCATCAACAGCCGCGCGAATTGGTGCGAGACGCACTTTGACTTGGACAGCAAAAAGCTCTTTATACTCTGCTTAAAATTCGAGTAAATTATAAACAAATTTGAATATTTTCAAAATTATATTTAAAAAACAAAAAAACATTCATTTTCGACGAATAATATGGAAAATTTAAGTAATGAATGCTTTCTTATGGATGCTTTATTTCCGATAATATTTCCTATATCTATGTTCTTTATACCTTAACTAACTATATTTTACACTTATTTTAAAGATACAAATTTTTATATTTTCATAGAACAAAAAAAATTCGAGTTGGTCAGTTAAAATATTGTGCTCTGCGAGCGCTGCGAAGGGAAACATAGTGCGTGGCATGTTGTGAGACTTTGCAACACGTCCTCGTGTCCCCCCAGCATCTTCGTCACTTATCCCCACAGAGAATCCAGCGAGAATCCCCAGAGGAGACTCTGTTCTTGCTCTCGTTCTTTGTTTTTCTTGATTTTTTGCCTTTGTTTGTAATGCAATTTTCAAAGCGCGAGAATTACAGCGAAACAAAACAATGAAAATCATCTGCAATAAATGCCCCACTCCCATGCAGTTGGGGTTTGATATAAAGGTACTGAAAGAAAAGAAACAAATTATATTATACATATTAAAAAAATATGATAAAAATATTAATTGATACAAATTTTAATATACAAAAGGACTTAAATTTTCTTTAGTTAAACTAATCCAATTTTTTCGTGTGCATGGCTTAAGGGGTCGTATTCTGTTTGTATTTGTAATGAGTGTCTGTGGTTGCGGTCGCCTTGGAGCCCGGGGCCCAGGAATCGGACAACCTATAGCCTGGGGCCTGGGAGCAGGTCCGAATCGGAGGGAATCGAAGCCGGAGTGGAGTATGTAAGTGTGTGGGACTGGACTTCAATTTCAATTTAAATGAAAACAAACTGTAGTCACTTTGTATTTATGTATTTTGTGCTTTGCTGGTGACCGTCGTTCATTCAGCTTGTTTGCATCTTTTATGCTTCGTGACTTTTGAGTGTACTTAACGACACAGATGGACGGGCCCTGCATGGTCATGGTACGTGTGCGATGCAGTTACAGATACAAAGTGCACTTACAATTGCATTGCAAAAAAGGAGATGTACGATTTTAGCCTCAGATCTTGAGAGAGAGAAGTTGGCTTTTGATCTCAGCGGAAAGTGTTAATTGGTTTATTATGAAAGCTGTTAACATGATATTCCCCGAACTAATTTAGGTTCACTAAATTGCTAGTTTCCTATTTTGGAGAGTGACTGGCTAAAAATTGCCTTGAAAAAGGAATACATCCATTGAGTTAATTATAACCACTCAATCACAAATATACAGCTTGCAAAGAAATAATAACTTTTTCAATAAAAATTCTCGCAAATTCTCAGCCTTTTCAATTTGGACCACCCATAAATGCAATTTTTATTTAATTTTTTTTGTAATTTCTGCTTATTTTTTCTCTAAATGTTGATGTTGATAATGTCTAGAACAGTTTCCCGTTATTTTAAATGACTAACACCCGACTTATCTGAAACGCATTCCGTTTGGCCACCCAAGCATCCCGCGTTCGCTTGCCACAAACTTCACGCCTTACGAAAATAAACAGAAACATGAATGAAACTAAAAACTTGAACTCGAACTGGGAGAAGTGCGATGATTGTGGGAAAGGCAGAATCCGTGGTTGAGGACGAGGGGCACCACCGCAGTTGAAGGGCCTGGACTAGCGCCTAGGCCAAGTGTGAACAGCATTTGACGCATTTTGCACGCCTTCTTCCAGTTAAAACAATTGTTTGTTTCCACATTTTCTGCGAATGCTTGCCTGGCCCGGAATTTGTACCCCAAGCAGCGACAACATCCTCAGCATCATCCAGTACTCGAATCTCCAGAGAACTCCAGACACCAGAATCCAACAGAATCCCAGAAACCAGCTGACAAACGGAAATGCTGAGCGCCGTCTGTCATATGTGGTATTGTATGGAGCTGGTGTATGCGCCAAAGTTATTTTGAATATGCAAAAAATTATGAAAAAAACATTGCATAAATAATAAAAAACAAAAGAAAAACTGGCTAAAAGGGGAGCAAAGTATAATGCGAGAGGAACTGAAGTTTAGCAATGAGATTGCTCCATTATGAAACGGGGAGTTCTTAAATATGACACCCTTTGAAAGGGGTTTTTGAGATTTCCTAATTTAGGAATTTATGGAAGATATTAGTAATACTAAACAATTTATTGAAAACAAAGTAATCTTCTATTTGTTCGCCCACACATTCTATCTTTGTATCTTATTATCTTCAATCTATCTTTGAATCTTTCGATCTGGGCATATCTAAGAAGTAAATGTATGAAGATTTATGAAATTACTTAAAGTAAAACCATGGTAGGGGCTATTTTTTTAGTGCCTTAGGAGCAGAAAAATACAGAATCTCCTGAATTAAGAGTATCTCAAGATTCGTGACTATCCGATATTGATTTTAAAACATTTTTTTTGCATAACCCTCACGTTATATATTTGCTCTCGCTGTCGCTGCCTGTTACTTTGTTGTAGAACATACATACGCAATCGAGAGGCTGGCGACGTGGAGTGGAATCCAGATATTCCAAAAGACACTGGGACGGACTAGCCAGACGGGGTCCAAGGGCTCAACAAAGCCAACAAGTCGATGAGGAGACGGCGATGGGATGGCGAGTATTGTATGGCGGGGAGACATGCATATTTGAAGATCATAAAACAGGCAGGAGGGAGATGGTCTGCCAGTTGTTTCGCTTCGCAGGCGAGTGTGAAATTGTCAAGTTGTTTAAAGTTTACGCAGAGTATTAAATATTTGCCAATCGGCGTTTATAGATCTCGGCTGATCTGGTCTTGGGTCTTTTTTGTGGGTCCATTTGTGTGATATATATATTTTTTTTGCTCTTCATGTTTCTTCTAATTTTTACTGTAGCAAATTTTTGGAGCCCAAAAAAGGGAGGAGGCGTCTTCAATTTGCGTGGGAATATTCTAAACGGTCGTTTTGGGAGTTTTTATTTATTTGGTTTTATTGTTTCTGGCCTCCAGATATCGACGGCATGATAATGATGATGTTTATTTGTGTTGACAACAATGTTTGGCGCGCAGCTGTGAGTGAACTTGTGTCGATATTAGTGTGGAGCAGAGTGGCTGTGTGGAGGCTGATCTTCCTTTTGGGGCTGCTCTCCCGCTTATAGTATCTGACCGTTAAAAAATAGAAGGTCTGCATTAGTATCTGTGTGGATTCAATCCCCACTAGAGTTTGGACTCTAGGGTGGATCTAATATGGAAAGAAATGTAAGAAGTTTGAAGAGGTTTTAAGTGCCTATCAGATAGATTCTGTTTCCTTGATGGACCAACTTTAAAGCTCTTCTAGGAACCACCACCTTTTTCCATTATTTCAAGTCCACCTTAAAAAATATTTGTCCGGGATGCTGTATCTCCAATACGCTAGGCCTCTTCTGAGTAGTTTTATAAAGTTGCTGATGTTGGGGCCTTAGATAAACTAGCGTGGGGGAGTTCGGAGAACAGAGGCTTGTTTTAATATCTCCTCAGCGTTTCTGTGTGGGGGCTGCTGGCTAAACTACAACAGTTCACCCAGCTCCAATGTAAACACACAGATACGCACACACACAGAGACGTATTGGGACAAAGTGCAGTACAAAATAAACTGGCATGGGCTGCATTAACTAAATGCATTGACCTTTCAGCTCCAGTCTCGGTTCTACAGTCCTCAGCCTCTCGGCTCGCTTGGTGGCAGAAATACGAGTTTTCCGTGTATCTATCCCCATGCATGGGGATGTAACAACCTAACTGCACGACTTGGAATTGGGATTGTATCTGTATATATATATGGATGTATACATTTGTATCTGTATCCCCCATATCCGAGCCCTAGTGTGTGGGGAGTTGTTCTTGAACTTGTCCTGCATCTTTTCTATGTATCGCTCGCCTTGCATTTTCTTCGTGTTGGCGTCGATGGCCATGGGGGCATTTGATTTGCTCTTTTATATTTTTAGATGATCCCTAAAAAAAACATAAAAAAGGGGAAAATTTTGGACTTGGGGGAGCCTTTGTTGAAGGCGGTGGCCAACATGTAATTGCCATAAATTGATGTTAAACTTGAACTCTGTGTGGCTGGAACTGCAGAGCTATCAGAAAATACATAAAAATACGTTGCAACCATGGATTTTATTTCTGTGAGTAAACCAAAAAGAAATCATTCATATTTTTCCTTCACTCCCCTCCTGTTCCCTGTCCATTATATGATCGGAAGTAAAGTGGCATGCCTGACGAATATTAAACATGAAAAAACCTAAATGAGTAAAAAATCGCCCAGACGTTCCGATATTATTCCCACGGGACCCATGGACACACAGGCACAAAGCGAAAACAAAACTGCCGAGGAGCATAAAACACATTATATCGATACAAGGCGAAGAAACAGCCGTCCTATTTGTCCGAATCTCAAATAATCGCGAATGTGCGCTAAAAACCAAACGCAAACCTCTTCCGATAAAGAACAAAGCCAAGCAGGCGTATCTTTAATATTTTCTAATCGCTTAATTTGCTTGGTTTTCACAGGATCCACAGACAGGTTTATACGAATGCCCGATGGCAGGACCACCCGATCATATCGACCGACCACCACCAGTCAACCACTAATTGAAGGGCAATCTCTTTATTGGACGATGAATCACAATCACAGGAAGCAAGTGCACAAAGCGGAAATCTCTCTATTCAGAGCTCTATTCTACATTTTTTGCACACACAATGGCCAAGGATATACGGATGCCGAAAATGGCAAATGAATGGACCGTAAGACAGATCCGAAAAGGACCTGATGATGACGTACAAGGTCCTAATCTCTCTGCCAGATATCCAGATATCCAGGTTTCAGGTTCAACATTGTTGCTAATTTTCCTCGGGGCTGACCGCAAATAATCGGACAGGAAGCTGAAAAACCCCTCGGAGAATAGACATCATGTGTGTGTGGGCTTTAATGTTCGACAATTTCATTAGCAAGTGTCTGCAGGATACAAGTCTTCGGTTTTTGGCGGTATCTTGCATTTATTTGAATTTAGTGCGTGCTCCATAAGTTTAAGTGGCTTTTAATGCCTCTATCTTGGCGCCCAATTAATTTTGTCCAATAAAACGAAAATTATATGCATATGCTAATACATTCAAGCCCGAGACCCAAAAGTATCTGTGTGAGAGTACGAAGGGCGTTCAAAGCGTGGCGTGGAAACGAAAAGATTTGCAGAAATTTTGGCGCCAAAATGCAAGTTGATAAACCAGTTGCGTTGCATATTTGCCTCAAATCCTTTTTGCGCCTTTTTTTTTAACGTCTGCACGTTCCAACCAAAAGTGAATCTGTGTGAGTGAGTCGCTTATCGGCGCTCGTCATTGAGGCAGTCAGTGCGGTCTACATTTATAGCGAGCTTTCGCACACACAGCCTCAGATACTTTTGCGTTTGAATTGCGAAAAAAAGGGGTGAACCAGAATGAATCCTTAATACTCTTTCTATTAGTCCCGAAGTGAACCCAGGTGACCTCTTTCAAGTTTGAAGGATAACATGAAAATGTCTAGGGTAATTAAATTTTGCTTACTAATTTTATATATTTTAAGCTTAAGCTTGAATAACTTTCTTGAATAATATATAGAAATTTAAGGGATTATATTTAAATAACTTTTTTCGTTATTAATTAATAGAACAAGGATTTAAAAGGAAATATAAATAGGTTTGAAACTCAATCCAGAATTGAATTAAATTAACAAAATTACACCCCACAAGCGAATATTGAAACTGACAAATTAATGCAGAATCGCAGCCCCACATAATGATCTCATTTCACAAACAGGATATGGATATACCACCTAAAATCAAGAACTGTGAGATTAATCTAACAAACTAAGATAATTGATAGTCTTCGAAGTACATCGAAACAGACAAGGGTATGGAGCATGGGGTGCCCAACCCATAAAAGGGATCCCACCAAAATCAGAATCAGACGGCGAAGGCGACGCATAATTTGTAATAAACCTCCAGGACTAATGTGTCTCTCTACCTTAGCAGCGAAGACCAGCGCCTCCCCCTCGTCGGGACCCTTGGAAAAAATTAAAGAGCGAAAACAAGAGAGTCATAAAAATCAACTGCCAAGAATGAACGAAAAATTTGAGCCTTTAAACTTTTCACTTAATGAATCTAAGCGGAGTGAGCGGTACGGAGTTGGACGTGATCGTCGCCGTCATCATCCACTCGCAGGTAGTAAAGTTGTGCAACATTTTTTCCCAGGAACTTTTGCTGGTGCCTGGGCTTTGCTTTGGCTCTCCTTGGCTATGGGCTCCTTATTGAAGCATATCGAGAACTGGTGCCACAGCATTCCATGGGACATCCACCGAAAGCCAAGAGCAAAGCTCCAAAACAAAAAACAAAATCGCAGGGAAAAAACTACCAAAATGCATGCCGGCAAACACCGCGGAGGTATCAAAGACCTAAACAGCCACAGCCATTGATCAATGCTATTTGTTGTTGCACTGTCTGGTTAGAACTGCAAGTTTACCTGACCAAACCATTTAGCGTGCCAGACACATTTTCGGCGAAATGTTTTTAACAGCCAAAAGTGCAGGCCAGCCAAAGCCAAAGGATCGCCTCGGATTGCCAAGGAACGGAACGAAACGGATTGGATTGAATCGATTCGAATCCGGACATGCGAAAGTGAAGAAATATTTATAATCGGTAGTACGAATAATACACGGACTATGTTTCAGAAACTTACAACTTAGAAACCAAATAATTGACTTTAAATTATATTTTAATAAAATATAATATATACAACTTTATCTAATACTTTCAAGTGATTATCTTTTATAATATGGAATCCATATAATGAGACATTCTTTTAATATTTTAAATTCCTTATAAATCCTTTTCAAATTAAGTTGCAACCATTTTTAGTAGGTATACCTTATTCGAATTACAAAATACCAATCATATTTATATCTTTTTTTAGGCTGGTCGGCTTTTTCGAGACCAAGAAGAGACCAAGGAATTCGCCAATACGAGGCCCTGCGTGATTAGAGAACCAAATTGTGCATTTCGCCGAGCTTTGGGTCCATCTCTCTGGCTCTGGGCTGGTCTTGGGGCTTGTGTTATGGGTTTCGGTTTTTGGTATTGGGTTCTCGGTTCGAGGTAGGAGTGTGAGTGAGATTTCGAATTGGTCTCCTCGTCTCACCCACAATCGCGACATCTTTCTCGTTTATTGAAAGCAGCAAGAAGTACAAGTCTGTTATCGCTGTTTGCCAAGATCGTTATGTGTGGTTCCCCCATCTCTCCGGGTGTGACGCAATTTTGGCGCGAAAAGTTGGCGTCTGTTGGTTTGGGGGTCAGGCCAAAGGAGAAAGCAGTTTAATTGAAGAATAATCTGGAGAGTGGAGAGGACTTCCCATTCGGAAAAAGGAAATTCCCATAGCCTGGGTCTTCCGTTTTCCTTTTTCCTGTTTTCACTTTCGCCGGAAGGAAATCGCCTCTGACTTCCTTCACTGGGCAAACTTTTGGCGAACTCCAACCTTGAACTGTCCTAAGTAAATAGACAGATACACCACAGACCTGACCACATCCTGGGACTGAAATGAGAACGGTGACGAAGCGGAGATCTTGCGAAGCCGTTAAGCAAAGTTCGATTGACCGCAAAAACCCCAGAGAGCAGAAGTAGAACCGAAGTGACATTTGGTTGTAATCCAATACGCTTGAAGAGGCTGCGAATGGTTTTTGGTCAGGGCTTGTCTTACATAATCGATGCATGCATTTCAGTTCATATTGCTCGAGGATGAGCAGGTTCTTAAGATCCAGAAGCAACAGGAATGGGAGGGCGGAACGAAGGACAGTTAGATGCGAACTTCGTATTTGCCTTTGAAGTGTTTGCTTTAGCGGGAAACCCTCGACATTTCGGTGGGTGTGGCACCTGTGACTAACTGTTCTTGCGCAATCCTGGATTTTCCGATTCGAGGAATTGAACCGCAAATAGTCCTTCCACTTTTCGGACCTCCGGTGACAGTTAAATGGTCTGAGAAAGAGATAGTGCAGATGACATACGACACTGGGTCGGATAGGGAAAGTGATCCCGGTTTAAGGATGCGCCTATCGGAAAGGACAAATCTAAGCACTGCACTTGAATCCGTTCAGACACTTGAGGCGAACAATTTTCTCATCATTGCCAATGCGTTGGGTCAATTAATGGACCAAGAGATAGGACTCCGCAAAAGGATCCTCCCGATCCCGCTCGATGGACAAACACCAGTATCCTGTTGTGCACTTCGCTTAGTCGTTGACACTCCAAATAAAGTGCAACAACGGCAAAAAGATACTTTTTTTACGGCTAGTTAGAGATATCCCTTCTTGGACAGACAGTTTGACATTTTTGTGTTCCTGTCGCCGCCGTCCTGTGGTGTTCCGTTGTCCTGTTAAGCAAACAAGTGAACCTCAAAGAGTGTTTGTCTGTGAGTTGAGCAGGATCTTAAGACGTGGGGACACATCAGCTGAGCCGGGAGGTGCTGGGAAAATTTTTCTTCAATCAGCTGTTGGTCGAAACATAAAAATTGTTGTTGGCGACACCGTTATGGGAAAATGGTACCTCGTAGGGGATCGGTTTTTGGTTTCTGGGTTTTGGGTTTTTGATTTTTAGGTTTTTGGGACCTCTCTACGGACTTGTCCTGAAGTGTAGCTAAACCTGTTTGACTTTTGTTGTTACCACTGGCTTTGGTTTTTTAGCTGTGTGTGCTGAGCCTCTAACTTGTTGCTGCTTTGGCGTAGGAGAAGGTGTATTGGTGTGCTATTGTCCCGATTTTCTGACCCAACAAAGACTCAGCAAATCATCAAGTGCTGCCGAGTGTACAAGGACTACGACGATGATGATGATGATGGGAATCGAAGTCGGATTGCAGCATCATTTTTCCAGCTGCACGAGCGTGGCGAGTGGGCGAAAAAATCAGGGATAAGGTATTGGGATCTGGGTTGAGAGGGATCCCGAAAATCAACTAGTATTTGGGAATCGTACCTGCCGTGTGCTGATCTCACGCTCGCCAAACAATGCCAATGCCAAGTCAATGACAAAGTACTGGGCTGGTCAGGAGAGGACAGGTTACTAGGTGCTATTGTGGATACCCTGGATTTCTCATCACAAATAGACCCTAATAACGCTGTTTCTATTGCCATTGTCTCTCCCCTCGAGGTGTTACAATTGCAGAATTATTGCCCTGGGAAACGGCTCCACCTACATTTCTTAGGACCACCGAGCGGATTCCGGATCATTTGGGTCCTGGTTGTAAACTCACTCCTTGGATCATTAAATTTTGACAGTTCAGAGGGAATGACAGATACAAGTAATGACAAACTTGGTTTTTCCAACTTTTGAAATGAAAGGTAGTACGATTTTCTAAAGTATTTTATATTTTAAGTTTCCAATTTTCAATATATGGTGGTTTGCAACGTTCCCAGTAAGATTAGGAATGTATAATCAGGGACATTTAGGGTTCAATAAACCTCCCAAGACCGCATGACGGTCTAATTGCGAATAAAAAAGCCATTTAAAAAGTAATTCCCCAGCTAGTTTCTCGATCTTTCTTCGATTTCACTTTTCTCTTTTTGCAGTGAGCCAAAGTGCATAGGAAAAAAGAATTTGTCCGTTACAAAAATCTGCCGCACAACGTCTGAGAAGCCGAACGAGAGTGTTTGTGAGTGTGTTTTTATGTTTGATAAAATGCGATATGGGCACATTCCCTTCTGGCCGCCGAAACTCCCCTTTGCCGGGTTTGAGATTGAGCCTCCCTGCGAGAATGCGAGAAGCGAGAAAACCGGGAGAACGTGACGCGACTCTCGGAGCTCAACATTGAGCCCTCTCTGCATGTGTTTATGCCCCCCATCTCCAGGCCAGGCGGAGAATCGGAACGAGAATGAGGCTCAGCCAACATAAACGGGAATAACGTATTTTTTCTGTCGGTGTGGCAAACACACACACACACACACACACACACCATCAGTAAACTATATATATGGAGGCAGAGAAGAAAAGATAGAAAATAAGAGATCCCCTCCCCAAATAACCCCCACATAAATACAGTGAGAAAAGCCACAGATAAGATAAAACTCTTAAATAACTATAACTAATATTTAGGTACAATTACAAAAGGTTGAATAGGTCTGAAGTACTTAAAACATTTGAAATATTAAATATTTTTCTCTGTGCACTTCAGCATAGAGTGTCAACTTTTCAGAACCGAAGTCAAGGCAATAAAAACCATATAATTGAAAACCAGACAGCGCAAAGGGAATAGAAAGATAGATCGCGGGGCGAGTGCTAAAGGGAGTGGGGCAGCACTCGGTTTTGGGCACTATTACTGCCCCAAAAATATCTGAAAGATTAGATGCCCTGGCATTTAAGAAAGGGGTTCAGGCTTCAAAATCTTGGGCTCCATTTTGGTTCCATTTTTGGGGCCAGACGACGAAAGCAAGACACTTATGATTAATGTTCTGGCAAAATTGAAAATATATTTTTAACCCCATATGAGCAACAACGGCGACGAGATCGGAGCGGAAATGGAGGAAGTCTTGGTATGGTTTATGTTCTGCCAAAAAGTGTTGGGGTGGATTGGTTAAACGACTGGTACTGCTTGGGGGGGACTAGAAGGGGTGGTGGTAATGGTTTGGGTACGATCATGGTTGTGGAGTATGCTCAACATACGGGGCAGATCACCAGCCATGAGATTAGTCGAGGGGAGTGTAATGTTTGCTTCGTGCCATTTCCATAAAGAGGAAGTTGGAGTTATTGTAGATGAAATTCTCGGAAAGCGGCAATTGTTTTTGGGGGAGGATCAAGTCGAGAATAAGGGGGGTCTTGAAAGGCTTTGGGGGGTAATTTCATCTAGAAACTGAAGATGATGCTCTAATTTTAATATGATGGAATATTGTACTAAACTTACCGCAGAAATTCAGATTTTTGCTTATTCGTTCAAATTGCCCTTAAAAGTATGCAACAATTTTAGATAATAAGCATTAAAACAATATGTGCTATTAATATTTTGTTTTTAATTGAAAATTACTTTTAAAAAATGAAAAGTAAATATGTATATTTAACAAATAAAGACCATGACTCAATAACAAACAAACCTTCGAATATAATTGCATTTCAATCACCTTCTCTGAAGTTCATTAAAAATGCATGAGCAATTATCACTTCCACGAATCATTTCATGGCATTCGCATTTCGGACTGGCCCATAAATCTCTCCAACTCGAATCGAGATCAATGCACGTGCGAATACAAAATGTAAAAAAATTGTTTAGAAAGAAAGACTCAAATTCATCGGCAATACGAGAGCAAATTGCGCAGTCAGGAAAGTGGCCAACAAGATAAATGACCTGGACCCAGCCCATAAACGATGCTGTCACTGGGCCAAGTGTGTGCGAAGATATTTTCCCAAGTCGGCCAAAGAAATAATAATAATAAAATAGACAGAAAACTGCGACAGACAGTTTGAAAGAAAGAGTATTGTAAAAGTAAACACGCCAGGATATCAAGTGTACATGTCTTGGCTGGATTCGGATGGGATCGGATAGTGAAGAGCATGAGTTATGTTCGGTCTGCAACAGTCTCCAGTTTCCTCTCATCTTTGGGTTTCTGCACTTGCAACTGTAGTCGAAATTGCAGGCATTGTGCCCGCACAGATACACCAAAAATCAGACAAGTCCGATCCGAAAGAGAGTATCGTGGGAATGGGCATTGTGACAAAAACAAAAAACAAGTAGGAATATGGCATTGTCTGCGGGCTTCAAGTGTCGCCATTCGTTCGTCCGTGTTTTCTTAGACAAATGTTTCCAATTTTTTGTTGTACTTGTTTTCCCATTGCCTTTCCCACTGGCCACAAAGAAAGTGTAGTACGCGTTTACCATGCGACTCGGCTACAGGAGACCTTCAAGTGGTCAGCGCTGGGAAAGACAATCAGAGACAGTCTAATTTTGTGCGCGGGCCACTTGAGTCCGGGGAAAAATAAAAGAAATGCTTGGGCGTGCAACTGTCCCTGGACCAAATGAAGGAGTAGTCCTGCCGAAATTTCCAATCCCAGTGGCAGATGCATTTGGCGTGCGTGGGAGTCAGTTTTGGTCAAGACCAACGTGGATATGTCGCAATCAGAAGAAATTTTCACAACAGAGTTTCTCACGACCTATGAGTTAGGTGTCAATTTAAAGGGCATGCAGGGGGTTTTTTGTATTGTTTTCACTTTAATAACAATACCATTAAAAAATAAGCAAAATTGTTTAGAAAATAAAAGAATAAATATTTCGTGAATTGTATCTTATTATCTTATAACCTATTGGTAGATGGGCAGACTGTGAAGCAGTAAGTATCTTAGGAAACATATAGAAACAACTATATATATTTCAATATTAAATTAAATAATAAATATTTATTTTATTACCCGAAATTTTAAGTAAAATTGATGTTTAGTTTTCCCAAAACTCTAATCACCATCCACATGTTGCTTTACAGATACAATCACAACAATAATATCACTTTGCTCTTTGAACCTGTTGGTCAGGAATTAAGTATTATTTATGATACCCTAGCGACATTTTATGGCCATTAACATCGACTCTTCCGGTCGGCGGTCAAGTTCAGCAACACCGAAAGGAAAAAGGTCTCCAGACATCGTAAATCAATGAAATCCCAATCAAATAACTGCGATATATACTTAACACAAAGGTACAAAATCCAGCGACAGATATGAAGGAGATTGCATGAATGAAATGCGTGTGGAAAGGAAAGAATTTCGATTTGAACAGGGATATGGCAACAATGTTGCTAAGTCTGTGCAAACAGTTGAAAGTTTGTTGCTCCGCTATTTATTCAGAGATAAATCCCGGGCTGGTCGATAAGCGTGGCATGGAGGAGCTCTCGGTTTTCGGGGTCCTCAGAGCTGGGTCGATAGGGCATCATGGCGATAAAAAGTATCAACTCGGAGGCAGCAACAGAATCTACAAAAACTGGGAAAAGAAATCCGCGTCTCTTTATTTTTGTGGGCTCTCGATAAAACCTCTACTAACTGCCAGTAACTGCCAGTTTGTTTGATAAGCAAATATCAGGAGCGGAGATACTGCCCAGATGCAGTCGCAGATACGGATACATTTGGCCGAAAGATACGAGTTGTCTGACAGAAGTGTGCAAACATATTTGAACTTAGTTAAAAGCGCGTAAAAAGTCGATAAATGTCACTTATCTGTTTGTGGGTTGTCAATAAACAATCAGTGGTTTGGGAGTGTGGGCGGAAGAAAGGGGCGGGGAATGAAGAAAGTATGAAGAGGGTAAATAAGCGAGAAAGAACATTATAGCTAAGATTCTGCGGGCAGTGTACAAAATCCGACTCGGTTAGACAAATTCATTAATAACTCTTTGGATATACAAGATACCAGAAAAAGGGACCATCATTTAAATAAAAAAAGTTTCATTTAAATAAAAATACATGCCTATAAAATTGTTAAAAATAAATAGTAACAAAATTCAAATTATATATAAATACTTAAAGAATTTGAACCAAAGATACTGAAAAAAGAATTAGCGCCAGCTGCATTTGAGTGTCGTGAGCACGTGATCGTCGGAGTTTTGCTGGCTGAGCAAACGCCCCCCTCTGGATGGCCCCTTGGCTAACCCCCTCGCTAACCCGCATGCACGCCACTGATAAACTGAAATTTTATGAATGAAAGAAACTGATTTTTGATTGCCTCATAACCGGCATGCCGTTATTTCCCGCTGCCTTATCAATGAAAGAGCGCCAAACGATGCAAGAGCAACAGCGACGCTCTTGCAATCTGACGGATACTTTGCGGATTCGGAGGCGGCGATATTGCTTTTGAAGACTGACCTTGAGTCGTGCCTGCCAGAAGATACAAATATATATTCAGAAGAAACAGCAGATACATATGATACTCCACAAAACGAAAGTGTGCAAATAATGTGAAGACCAACCGAATGAATCTACACATGTAGAGTGTCTGAAAAATCATATTTTATCTTACCACGGAAATGAGTGCGACGTGCTCAATGTGGCATTGTGCTCCTCCGGTTTCCCTTGGGGCTTAGTCCACCAATTCGCTACAATTTCAGTCAGCAATTCATGCAGACTTATCACATATACCAGGCATATAGGTATGTGCATATGTTTGTATATATTTTATATTATTTTATTTGGTTTTCTGCTTCATTCAATATTTACTAAGTCTGGCGCGTGCTTTGGGTGAGGAATGAAGCAAATAATGGGTATAGCTGAGAGCTATTACATTAATTAATCGAGTCATTAAATACCCTATTATCTAGATTATATTCTTATCATTATATTAAAATAATTTGTAGACGCATTAACTGCACAAAAAAAATGCAACTCTTTAAATAATTTAATACTTTAATATAAATATAATACTTTAATATAAATATTTTAAATCTAACAATACGAACTAATTTCAGAATTTTAAAGTGGATTCCTTTAAATCCTGGCCATGTCAGACACTGTTAAAGATCTCTAGGGATCTTATTAACTTGAATAAAAAGTTTTTTTCACTATTGTACTATAAACAAGAAAGGAAAGCTAACTTCGGACGGAGCCGATGTTTATATTTTATACACATGAAAATAATTCATTTTTCAACGCCGTAAAAATTTTATTTTCCGGTCTGACCTTTTTCCAGTTACCTTGTAAGTTGTTTTTAAGATATGTAATCCGATATTATTTCCATACCTGTATCTAATTATTTTAATTTTAGTAAACATCCGTTGCAGAGGGTATTATAATTTTGGTCAAAAGTGTGCAACGCAGTGAAAGAGACATCTCCGACGCTATAAAGTATATATATTCTTGATCAGGATCACGTCCTGAATCGATATAAGCATGTCCGTCTGTCTGTAGGTTTCTACGCAAACTAGTCTCTGAGTTTTAGAGCTATCGAGTTGAAACTTTGCACACATATTTCTTTTTCTTGCAGGTAGTACATAAGTCGGAACCGGGATTTGTCGACTATATCCTATAGCCGCCATATAACCGATTGATCGGAAATGCCATAACTTTGGTGTTTTTTAAGTTAAAGAGTTGGGACTTTCCACACATGTTATATCACCAAAATAAAGACCAAAATATCTTACGTACAAAATTTCATAAGGATCGGCCGACTATATCCTATAGCTGTCATAGAGCGATCGGAATTGGCATAACTTTGGTGTTTTTTAAGTTAGAACGATTGGAACAGATTCCATTTTGAGCAAAATAATCTGATTTGCCAAATTTCATAGGGATCGGCCAACTATATCCAATAATCGGCCAACTATATCCAATAATGGCACAACTGCAAGGGTATATCAACTTCGGCTCCGCCCGAAGTTAGCTTTCCTTTCTTGTTCTATATATAATAAAAAATTTGAAAACTTATCTTGAAAACACCTAAATTACAAAGTAATTGGAAAAAGGTCAGGGCGAATAATAAAATTTTAAGGCGTGAAAAAATGAATTATTTTTATTTATATATAAAAGAAATAAAAACGTAGTATTTCTAGAAAAGAGAGTAAATCATGGTAATGAAGTGGACGATTCTACTGCTTTTTGCTGGACTTATTAAAGGTGGCCCGCCTCCTCGAAAATATACAACTCCTCCACCTGATGTTTAAATACACCAATAAAGAAGTAATGAAGTAATTTCCAGATAGCTTCTTTTATTTTGTCTATATCTTAAGAAAAATACAAATTGTAGTATGATCTTTATCACTGAGATTCAGCGACTATATACAGGAAAAACTACTGATTTAAAATAAAAATCCTTTTGAGTGAAATATTGGTGACAAACGCCTTTGTCAGGACTAAATATTTTAATACTTTAATATTAATATAATATTTTAATGTTCATATTTTAAATCTAAAAATACGAACAAATTTCAGAATTTTGAAGTGGGTGTCTTTAAATCATGGCCATATCAGAAACTGTTAAAAACCCTTTGCTACCTTATTATCTTAAATAAAAAGTTTTTTCACTATTGTACTATACAAAACTTGATGTTCACTGAAGTTAAAATAATTAGACACAGGTATGGGAATAATACCGGATTACATATCTTAAAATCAACTTACAAGGTAAGTGTAAAGAGGTCAGGCCGGAAAATAAAATTTTAAGGCGTTAAAAAATTAATTATTTTTAATTTTGTTTTTACAATTAATAAGAATAAAAACGTAGTATTTCTAGGAAAAAGAGTAAATCATCGCAATGAAGTGGATGATTCTAGTGCTTTTTGTTTTGGGCGTTATGGGTCCCTCGCGTCCTGGTCGATATCCAATTCCGCCACTTCATGCTTAAATACACTAAATAAAGAAGTCATAAAATAATTTCCGGATAGCTTATTTTAATTTGCCTGTATCTTAATAAAAATACAAATACTAATCTAATTTTTATTACTGAGATTTAAAATAAAAAACCATATTTTAGGTGACGAACGGCCTCGCCTGTCCCATAGTATCTGATATTCTTTTTGGTGAGGAAAAACCCCATATACATATGTAGGTTTCTTCAATAATATATGTAGTAAGAATAATTATTTTTAATTTTAGTTAATATTTTAATATTTTTTTAAGTACTCTTACTTTAAAAAAAGTTACAGGTGTAAAACACGAACTATAGGGAAAGAATTAAAATTATTTTCCAAAAATAAAATTGAAAAACATTAATAAATTATGCATTATTTTTTACAAAATTAATATTTAACTAAAAAAGGGAAGTATTTATAGTATGAGAATTATATCTTCGCAATGATGTGGATGATTCTAGTTTTTGTCGTTATGATGTCTTTGTTCGTAGAACTTTAATTCCCAAGTCTCAATAAAATAAAATAAATAAATAAATAATTAACTGATAACTTTAACTATTTTTAACACACCTTACGAGTAAAACTAATTTGCATACCGATTTCTTTTTTTATATATAATATAAAAATTTGAAGACTTATCTTGAAAACACCTAATTTACAAAGTATGTGGGAAAAAGTCTAGCCGGATAATCAAATTTTAAGGCGTTAAAAAATTAATTATTTTATTTAAATATAAAAGGAATAAAACGTAGTATTCCCAGAAAAAAGAGTAAGTCATGGCAATGAAGTGGACGATTCTAGTGCTTTTTGTTATAGGTGGTATAGGTGGCCGGCGTCGTCTAGGATATCCAACTCCGCCACACCATGTTTAAATACACGAAGTGAAGAAATATTGAAATAAGTACCGGATAGCTTCTTTTATTTTGTCTATATCTTAAGAAAAATACAAATTGTAATCTTACCTTTATCACTGAGATTTAGTGACTATATTCAGGAAAAACTACGGATTTAAAATAAAAATCCTTTTGATTTTAATACTTTAATATTAATATAATATTTAAATATAAATATTTTAAATCTAAAAATATGAACTATTTCAGAATTATACAGAGGATTTCTTTAAATACTGGCCATGTCAGACCCTGTTAAAGATCTCTAGGAATTTTTTTAACTTATATAACAAGTTTTTTAACTATTGTACTATATAAAATTTGATGTTTGCTGAAATTAAAATAATTAGATACAGGTATGGAAATAATACCGGATTACATATCTTAAAAACAACTTACAAGGTAAGTGGTAAAAGGTCAGGCCGGAAAATAAAATTTAAAGGCGTTAAAAATGAATTATTATTATTTGAATATAAAAGGAATAAAAACGTCGTATTTCCAGAAGAGTAAGTCATGGCAATGAAGTGGACGATTCTAGGGCTTTTTGTTGTAGGTGTTTGGAAAGGTGGCAAGCGTCCTTGAGGATATCCAACTCCGCCTCTCAATGTTTAAATACACCAAATAAAGAAGTAATGAAGTAATTTCCAGACAGCTTCTTTTATTTTCTCTTTATCTTAAGAAAAATACAAATTTTAATCTGATCTTTATCACTGAGATTTAGGACTATATACAGGAGAAACAACTGTCAGGCCTTTGTCAGGACTAAATATTTTAATACTTTAATATTAATATAATATTTAAATATAAATATTTTAAATCTAAAAATACGAACTAATTTCAGAATTTTAAAGTGGATATCATTAAATCCAGGCCATGTCAGACACTGTTAAAGATCTCTAGGTATCTTATTAACTTATATAACAAGATTTTTCACTATTGTACTATAACAAATTTGATGTTTACTGAAATTAAAATAATAAGATACTGGTATGGAAATAATACCGGATTACATATCTTAAAAACAACTTACAAGGTAAGTGTAAAAAGATCAGGCCAGAAAATAAAATTTAAAGGCGTTAAAAAATAAATTATTTTTATGTATATATAAGAGAAATAAAAACGTTGTATTTCTAGAAAAAAGAGTAAATCATCGCAATGAAGTGGACGATCCTAGTGCTTTTTGTTATGGGTGTTGTGCGTCCTGGTCGATATCCGGTTCCGCCACCCCATGTTTAAATACACGAAATAAAGAAGTAATGAAATAATTTCCGGATAGCTTTTTTTATTTCTGTATATCTTCAGAAAAATACAAATCTTAAAATGATCTTTATCACTGACATTTAGAGACTAAAGACAGGTAAAACAACTAATTTAAACTGATGGGCGCCCTTGTCAGGCACAAAATATCTGATATTCATTTTGGTGAAGAAAAAACGTAGTAAGAGTATTTATTTTTAATTTAAGCTAATATTTTATTTTTTTTAAGTACACATACTTTTTAAGTACACTTAGTTACATGTGTGAGGCAACAACTATACGGAAAGAATTAAAATTCTTTTCCTAAAGTAAAATTGAAAAGCGTTAATAAATAAATTATTTTTTTTTTACAAAATTAATATTTAACTATAAAAGGGAAGTATTTCTAGAATGAAAATTAAATCATCGCAATGAAGTGGACGATTCTAGTTTTGGTAGTTATGATGTCGTGGTCTCGTAGACCTTTAATTCCCAAGTCTATTAAATAAAAGACATAATTAACTAAATAATTTCCGGATAACTTTAAATATTTTGGACACACCTTACGAGGAAAACTAAGTTGCGAATCAAATTATTTTTCCGTTAAAAATAGAAATTTGTAGACTTTTCATTCAAAATGATCGCAGTGCTTATTGTGTTAACAATGCTCGGTTTAGCTGCGGATTTTCCACCCGGACTTCATCCGTTTTTGCCTTATTTGCCACCAGGAAAATAGTTTTAAAGCTAAAAAAAATAAATAAAAATAAATACATTTTCTTGCAATAAAATCCTTTCCAAAGTGGATTTGTATTTAGAGCTTTGAACGAACTTGTTTATCTATTACCTTGAATAACACAGCTGTATTTGGCATATCATGAACTGTGTATGATAACATTAAAGTGCTTGAAACATATTCCAAGAAATTACGGAATGAATCCATAAATTGTCAAAGGCGGCAGGCTTAACCACATTCCAGGGATAGTCGGGTTTTTATCGTTGTCGGACCATCTCTGAATGGGATTTCCTGGCCACTCCCATCCATTGACCAAAATCATTTATTGAATGGTAGTTTCTCTATCAGTGTCATATTCCAGGAATACATTTAGGTGACACAGTGAGAGTTCCAGTTCGAGTCGCGGCCTCTTCAAAAACCGCTCGAGTTCCAGAGACTCCCGCCTGGCTTTCAAGCCTTCGAGTCTCAAGGGTTTTTATTATTTTACTATTTGAAATAACAAAGGTTAAGCGGTCAGGTTCGGTTGGATACGAAACCTAGGAATTATACTGAACAAAAGTGTTAAAATTGCGTAGAAAAATTGTTTGGAAAATATGAATTACAAGCCACTCTGACCGGGACCAAAACTCCCCGAAGAGTTACCTGCCGCGCCCTGCACGGGTTTTCTTTATTATGTAAGGCATTGTAACAGGTTTCTCAACTGCCTCTTCAGTTCCTATATATTTTTTTTCTTTTCAGTTCCATATTTTTTTAAGTGCCTGCCATAAAAAATTATCGTTCTGGTTCGCGCGATCCTTGAAGTAGGTGTTAAACAAACGGCAGCCCGATACGAAGCTGTGCAAAAATCGGCCAGAAAGGAAAAGGGAAAAGCATTTTTGCCAAATGAATAGACTCCAAGGGGGCTGGAGTGAAAGGAGAACTTGGGTGAAAGAATCCTTTATGGAGAGAGACTTCTGTTTAATTTGAGAGGTTACTGCAAAGTGCTCCTGAAAGGCATCTTGTGGTTTCCTAGGTGTTGACCTTATAACTCTGTATTCTTAGCACTCCTTTCTTACTTTTCAAAGGATATTTTCCATTTTTATATTGATGACTCGGTGTGTTTGAAGTCCAGGGTATTTTATTTTTTATCCTTGAGTCATTTTATTTGAAACTACAGCTTGAAGTTTCAAGGCCATACAGGTCAAAATAAATTATTAATAATAATGTTTTAAAAAAGACTGTCATATAAATTGTAATTATTTGAAACTTTTGTCCCGAAAAAGACACATTTATACAATTAGTTTATGTTTATATATTACAAAAAACTGATTTTTTTACCTTTCAAAGGACACGTTATGAAGATCCTCTTAATTGTAATCAACGCCCATTCATTGGCGTTAAACAAAAGCCATTTAAAAACCCATCTCATACAATTAATAACAATAAAATTACACTAAAATTGCAACAACAGCGAACACCCCCAACAAGGCGGATGACAAAGGTCACAACAGCAAAAACCAGGATCGCGCACAAAGACCATTGTCACAGGATCACATCCACTTGCCACTGAGTCCGCTATTCAAAATATCTCGTAACTCTGTTCGCTTCAGGACTCTGCACTATATATGTCGCCCATATGACAAAAGGGCGTGGCAAAATGCACTCGACTCCGAATACCAGGATAACGTTGCACGTGCGTGAGGATAACAATTGTCCGGCGGCCTGCAATTGTGTCATGTCCTGATCTCCTGCTTGTCCCTCCGCAGCAATTGCACTGTCCGCTCGTATCTTTGTACTATTTTCCATTTAAAATCAGCGATGTGAAAATGTCTCAAGACGTGATTTTTATGTAGTTTTTTCCTCATTCTCTATCCTCATTGTAAAGTTTTTGTTTGGCCAGTTCATTAGATGGCTGGATGGATGGGAGTTCATTTAAAGGGACACGTACATTTCGGGAAAATGCCGCCAAAATGGGTTAGAGTAATTTTTCTTGCCAAGCTTTGCCGGCTCAGCTGCGGTCGGCTGCCCTTTTTTTCTATTCTATCTTCGGTGTTTCGAACATTAAACTAATTTATCACCAATACATGCCAGGAAACGACACCCCTTCGGTGGGAATCGCACACAGGCTGTGTGCGATGGGCTTTTGTGTCTACTTACCATAATGAAAACATTTTCAAATATTTTATGCAAAGTTGCCGCTGCAAGGCAATCCTTGACATGACCTTTGCTGAACCTTAAGCGCCGCGTCTCCCGTCGCGTTCGATGTCTTGTCCTGAATGGGAATTGCAGTTGCTAGGAGGACACCAGGATATCCCATCCCTTACCGGTTCGTAATTTGCAATCTGAACTAGTTTTCAGGATGGCTCTGTCATTATGTAGATTTTCAAGACTGCGATCACAAGTTCGCCCCATAAAAAAAATGGTTTGGTATAAACTGGGATGGGAATACTTAGTGGAATGTTGTTGCTGTTAGTTGTGATGATACTTTGGGTTTGTATTTTGTTCGGGGGTCATCTAGCCTGGGATTTGTTCTCACAGGAAATGTGCTAGAAGGCCGAAATCCATAAACCTTGAAAGCACAAAGAACCAGAACCAGATAACGATCCAAATTGTATCCACCGGTAAATGGAAAAAGGTAACAACAAAGCCGCAATTTAATTTGGCTTGTGAAAATCGAGGCCGATCCATTTGCAGGACCATAACTCCTCCTCCGCATCCTTTTCCCCGCCGAAATGACTGACTGACTGACTGTTCGGGTTTGACTGCCTAAGCCGCAGGTACAAAATGATTAACCTCCGAACTATTTCCACTGCAATTAGGCCACATCTCGCCGCTCGTCTGGAGATCCCAATAAAAGCCAAATTGAATCGGGAACTAGTGCAGCGAGATGAGATCCTAGGACCTGTAAGGATGTAGGTTGATAATGGCACAGAATTGCGTCGTCACAGGTTCACAAAACAGGGGGGGGAAACCAAGGGTCTAACGTCTCTGGCAAAACCATTTTTTAACATCAAACGAATAAAGGTCATACACACGAACACACACTTGTATTTACTTTAGAAAAAGGAGCTCGTGATTTGTTGCAAGATTTCTGTGTAAATGGCATAAAAAACCGCTCAAGAAACCAGGCGACAAGCCGTGGGATCGTGGGATATGCGGCTGTTGTTGTGGATCCTACTTTTTTGATGTTGTTAATATTGTTAATGGCACCCGACCTGTTCACAATGTTGGACAATTAACACAACAACAGCGGCCGTGTTGGAGGCACATCCTTGGGAATGTCGGAGCTAAATAGAGGTTAAATAAAAAACGAAATCAAGGCCCACAATTTTTCCTTTTTATCGCATTCTCTCTTCTTATGAATTGTTCATAATTTTTGGACCATTCAAGAAAGGCAGGGCCGCCTTTCAGCCATCAGCTGATTCAGGGGTTTAATTTCGATGACAGGTTGGTGGAACTGAAGTGGAATCCGGGGTATTACTAGGTTAACTTTATAGAATCTTTCCTAGAATTTTCGAATTTCCTTTCCCAGATTAAATTAAATCTTTGATATTTGACTTTTACCTAGAACCTTTGGCATTTCCTTGGGGGTTTCCTTAATTTTCTGCTCAAACCTTTCCCCTTACATAAATGGCAATTTATTAACTTCAGAGCCTGGGAAAATATTCTCGTTTTGCACAAGGAAATGATTTGCCAAATATGAGCACAAATATTTTCGTAGGAAATTTTATAAATATTTTATAAAACCATGAAATAAAATTTCGAAAATTCTCGTCAAGGTCTCCAAGGAGTATGTGTCGCATGAATGAATATTTTCCGTAACGGTTGGATATTCGATTCATAAAACTGTTGCTACCAAATCGTGGCCAAATGAAAAGGTGAAACGGTGACACGGCTCACAGCCAAAACTCAGCTGGAATGCGTTGGCAAGTTGAATGTCGCCTCGGGTGACAAATTGCAAGGCTTGTTGCACAGGTTGCATTGCCTCTGAAAAAAGGACTTGCCTTCGGACTCAATGACGCGGCAGGTTCCGTAAAAAAAAAAAATACAAATGTGCCATTTCGCACCTTCATAAAAACGTGTCCCAAATGGGTTTGGGCTTGGGTTTGGATTTTCTAACCATCAATGACTGCGGCGACCTTCGTTCTTGGTTGCATAACGTTTTGACTGCTGGGCGGAAAGTTGCACATGGGTTCTAATGTGCGATTTGCATTTGCAAGTGTCGTGCGAAAGGGTCAAGGGTAAACAGGATGCGAGTGTTTACCCAACGCAATTTGGCGCGCAAATTCAAGGCACATCCTTGCTGCATTCTCACAGATTTTACAGACCTTAACATCCTTCTTCCTGCCGCCGCCCATGTCACGTGTGTGTCTGTGTGCGATTGCCACCCAAGTTACACGTAAGCCGTAAACAAGTGGACTTGGCCCTAATAGACTTGTTGGCAAGGCCACAGGATTGGCCTCCTTCTCACGGGAATCGGGATACATTCGCTTTCCAGCTAAAAACGCGGCAATCTCTTTTTTGATATTTTTTAATGGGGACGAATACTACTTCATTCATGCAACTCTTGACCCTCACCATTCATTCACCTACAATACGCGCAAACAATAAGGACACAACTAGCAAATCTCTACAAGCACTTCAGGAACAATGAGGAGCTGCGGCCCAAGCAAATTTCTGTACGAGGACATTCAATGTTCTCACGTTTATTTCATACTCATTCTTTCATTTATTTTTGGGAGTTTTTTCGGCTCCTTTTTTAATGTTGGCTTAAACCTCAAGTGACCGAGGGTTTGATGATGAGCTCACCGGGAATTTGCAAGGCGAAATGGAGGAAAAAAAGGGAAAGCGGATACTCAGCCACTCACTCGTGGGTTCTCGCATCCTCATCATCCGCCGATCATCCCGGATATAGTTCGATATTTTTTGCGAGTTGGCCGCTTCTTTTATAACTCAATTTCCATGGAATTCCTGTTCAACACATAATCAGGAGATAATGCTGTTGATTATCTCAGGAATTTCTATTCATCGTTGGCGCAGTGTCCTTAGAGTCCTTCCGCTTCAAATTTCCCTCGCCGGCGCGCTGGCTCGCTGTGTGCGGCCTGCCAAAAAGTGAGAATTTATGAGGTTTACTGGCGGAGGAGGGAGTTCACTGGAAAGTGAAAAGTGAGTGGAGCTATGCGGTAACTGTGGGAAACTGCATTTTCCGGCCTGACTTTGGCATTTCCAAGGAACACCATTCCAACCATTAACGGAGATGTTGTCGCATGTCTATCTCATTGTTTGGACAAAACACAATTTAATTTGATTACAAATCAGAGAAAACAGACTGACAGACTGGCATTTGCATTTTGAGAACTTTCCCAGCAACCCCCAAAGAAGAAACCCGCATCCCTAAGACACCAACTACTGTAATGGTCAGTTGAAGAAATGCAGCCGAGAGGCAGCCAAAAGATAAGCACGTTTCAGAACTCAAAATCTGTGTCATTGTCGCCTGATGAAGATGAATGATGTAATAATTCCGTCATAAAAATTACGCATACTCAGCATGTTTGTATCTGCAGGGTGGATTTACAAAATGTAGCTTTAGCTGCGGACCGGACCAAATCAAAGCTAAGAACGAGAACGGGAATGGTAATGGTAATGGTAGTGGGAATGGGAATAGGAATGAGGATCCTCCTGGGCCAGCTGCCAGCTCAACAAGTTTCCAAGTTGTAGTTGTAGAAGCCCTGCATGCTGTGTGTATATCCATTTTCATTTAGAACTGGTTTACACTCCGCCTAACCCCATCATATCCATTTACATTTATCGTATTTTCCGAAAAACCTAGGCTGCAGCTTTCGAAAAATGGAAAACACAAAAAACGGAGTTATTGGCCTGTCGGATGGAGAGAAAATCCATTAGCATGCTCGGTCGGGCAAGTCCATCATAAGTCTGGCCTTAAAAAAGTACCTAAAACCCACTGTTTGCCTTGACCCTGCATCCACACACACTCACTCGCATCAATGTATCTCATAGATACAAGTCGTGCATCCTTTTTTTATTTCCCCCCCGGTTTTGGATACTTGTTTTATGTCTTCGTTTCCACAGCTTGTTGCCCTTGGCTCACCTTTTGGTTTCGTTTTCCACAATTCTACAACTCTGTTTTCGACGTGGGCCAATGTTCGATGGATTTTGTTTTGATTTCGCTGTCCGCTATCCATACCTATCCCCAACCCCATCTATATCCCCATCCCCATCCCCATGCCCATACCCACGCCCATGTCCATTCCCTTTTCCAATTCCTCTTTCTCGTTTGTAAAGTCTAAGTGTCGAATTGTAAAGATCAGTCACCTTTTGGTGGATCGCCTAGGCGTTACCTACATACATAAATGGATATGTGCATATGTAAGGTATCCCATAGATACATAAACATTTACATTACTCCACCCTTCTGATCATAGCTAGACTTCACTGAAAGAAATTCAGAATCAGAAAGGAAATCCCTGACCCTATGATGTTTTGCTTTGAACGTTGACTTGCCGTCCACCTATTACTACTCCTATTAGCTCCTTTCATATGCCAGGCATGTCGCCTCCTTTCGCCACGACTCCACTGTGTAATCACAAGCCAGCCCAGAGCCAAGAACATCCCACTATTTAGTATATGTACATCCCAGCTGTAGTTCACTTTTCTGCTCTATGACTGCACGCTTATTTGTTTGCTTGTGGGCTCCAAACTGGTACTGACATCCGTTCCCCCAGCGTTCACTGTACGTGGATACCCGGGTGGATAGTGGATGGGTACAGTCTTCTCCTCCTGGCTTGGCGTTTTTCCTGATTTTTCTCCAAAGGGCGCACGTCCAACAGGTTTGTCTAGTACGAGTACGTGTATCCCAGCTTGCCGCCTTGCCGCCTTTTTTATGCTTCTGTTTGGGTTCTTAGAATGTTGTTGTTTTCCTTTCGGCTCTATCTGAACGTCGATCGAGCCCCCTTTAGGCCGGAGCTGCTCTGGCTAGAAGTCAAGTTTATTTACCTCACCACAGCCTTGTTTGCCGAGACTTTCGATTCTATGGAATAAAACCCGCTGGCAGAAAGTCTGGAGGAAATCATTTCTGTAAGCCGATTTGCTCCAGCCCAAGACGGAAGGAAGTCGACCAGGTGATGATGCGTGGAAAATATTAAACAGTAGAAGCTGATCGGAAGAGGGGAACCGACCTCCCTCGATTCGGGAAATCATGAATTTTAATGTACTATAGACAGGAAAATGAAAATGCATTAAAGGGTTTTTGTATTATTAGCTTTATTACAGTTTCCTAATTTGTTGAGAAAATTATTACTTCCAATAGTCATATTATGAAAGGCTAAAGAATTTCATCAGTATATGAAATTTTTAGACAGAATTTTATCATATCATAAAATGAAAATCTATTGAATATAACATATTTTTTATTTATTGCTTTTTTTGAAAGACCTTTCTAAAAAGATAAAGTCGAGTGTCCCGCCCTCACAGTCGATGCCAAATTGAGATGTGCATTTTATGGCTAATTGATTTTAATCTGGACTGCCTCCTTGGTGGTCACAAAATCAGCACACAAATCCCTATATACATTACACATAAGTGCAGGAAGGGAAAATGGAAGACCGAGTCCGAGAGGAAAATACAGATATATCCTGATAAGCGGAGACATTTTGCGCATCATCATCTCAATTATCAAGAGCAGGTTCCGAGCAGATCCCTTTCCTGGAGCAAATAATTATTGCAAACGAAGATTAGTTGCGGATGAATGGTCGCCCCGTTATCAATGGCACCCACAGTGAGGCCCAGATATACGGTCCAGCTAGCCATATCTGAGGTCTCTCATCTCTACCGAAAATGATTGAAATGCTTGAATGAACCGGACTGTCAACAAAGAGAAAAAAAGGATTTCATTTAGTTTTATTTATTTTCTTTGCCAGTCAGCTGACTGACCCTAGTCTCATCCCACTTGAGGTCCTGCCGAACCCAAGATTATATCTTCCCACTCTCTCCTAGTTGCATGTATTTTTTCTATTTTCTCATTTTTCTGAATTCAGCTATCTGGGGTACCCCGAAGACAAAGACTATTTTTGGCGCTCTTTTTTTTGAGAAAGAAGAAAATTTTACTGTGAAAGGATTTTTGTGAAAAAGGATTTTCCAGTACTGCTGTTCTTTTTTCGTTGGCCGCAGGACCAAAGCCAATAACTCTTAACGGTGTGTGCGCATTTCGTAGTCAGTATCTTCGAGCTCACATCGTGAGTTAGGCCGGCTTAAGAATTCCGTTTTCGTTTCCATTTCCAGAATTTGCATGTGCAGAGACTAAAGGAAAAACAATATTCCACCCACATAGAGAGCGGGGAATATTCATTAGGAAAAGCCAAACAAAACCAAACAAAGCCATGTCCAAGTTAGTTCTTCTGCAGGGGTTCCACAGAGTACGGTGCTTGCCAGTAATATTTTCAAGTTAAAGCAGGCTTATCCGGAAACAAAATCTATATCCTGCATCCATTGTATATTGATTAACTATCCACAATAGCAACTTGTAGATGTTCAGTTACAGTTTGTACGAGTTCCTTTGCATATCGAAGATAGAGCCTGCAACCCGAAACCCATTCTGGGTGACCACACATGCGAAGACCAATATTCCAATGTCCATTCAGTTGGAAACGCAAATGTGCGAAACACCTTTGTTCCCATATGAGATGATCTCGTTTTTGTTGTGCAAAACTCGAGCTAGCATCTGCCAACTAGTTTCTAGTTTCCAGTCCAAACGTCTATTCGGATATGCAGTCAAATCGCATTGATCCCTGGCCATTGGGCAATCTGTCGTCAAACAGTTGCCGCCCTAAGTCCTCGTGCTCATCCCCGGGCAGGTTCAGCTCATATGCAAATTATGGCCAAATTGTTCAACTTCCTGGAAGTTGATCCACTGATACACATCTCCATATGTAATTGTTTTGTTTTTTGTTTTTTGCACAAGTGCTCGCACTATTGCACCGGAAGTTTTTATGATTTTTTCCAGAGAACTTTGAGCACAGTAGCTGACTTGCGTAATGTTTTATGTTTTCTGTATATAGCTGAGATTTTATTGTTTTTTGATTTTCAGTTTTATTGTTTCGAAGGGCCCAAGCTCATGCAGATCTGTTGAGCCGTGGCGGCGTAGATATATGAGTAGAGGAAAAGGCATAATAGTTTTTCACACTCGGCCGCTAAAATTCAAAGGACGATGGACGCATTTTGACTCGAATGTAAATTACTTTGATTGTTCAAACAGAGTGTTAAGAACAGGGCCTTACCATTGTCTTAGGTTGTTTTTAAAGGAGTTATTTACTGGAATTTCCGTAAATTCTTAAAGGTTTTGGATATATATCAGAAGTCGTTGAGAATGTTATGTATAATCAGGTTGTATTTTCAACATCGTCTCAAATATTTTACTAATCTTAGATTTTCTCTTAATTTCAGACAATAAAAGTATCGGTTCATTTGAAGACTTTGTGCAACAGACCGAAAGTAAACTTCAAAGATCCAACCGAAGAAAGCAAAGTAACCACATTCTATGCAATTTTGCCATATCATTGGGGCATGCTAATTGCCTTTGGCCAGAGTCTCAAAGAAATGAGTTGTAAATGAGCAAAAAGGAGGTTTTTGCAAACAAATTCTTCACAGATATAATGTTCTAAGCCACAGGAGTGATGTTGTCACAATGCTTTGAGGTGGCTAAGCATTCCGCCAAAGATCATTAATTAACATTTTCTTGCCAGGAGCCATGGTACATGAAACACACCGACTCCCTGACATTCTAATGATAATATCATCAAAAGGACTTTCGATCCATAACGGTAACCAATCGATTCGCTACTTAAATATTCATATAGGATATATCTTTAGATGAAAATCAAACACAAAGCACACGCCCACTGCCTGCCTACAACCACAACTAACAAGCCGTGAAATTATTTTTTATTTTTTCAGGTATATGTATGTATCTAATGGGCGATGGATGAATAAATCGCCAGGTTATGAAAAGGCAATTAAGTGCGGGCAATCAGGGAGTCAGGGAGAAAAGGATACTCTGATGGAATTGGTTGAATGACCCCCGAGATGATCGTGAGAATCTGACGGCGTAACCCTTCGATCAAATGAGTTCTGAAGAGGTTACACATAAAAATTAGATGATTGCGTTTTAGTGTGTCATTAAAATCGGACTATTTGTATGCGATCTCTTGGAGTGTTTCCAAGTATCCAACGATTCCATTTCGTTTCATCCTACTCCATCCCGTCCTAGCTCAGCAGTTTTCCGTTAAAGAATCAAAACATATAATTTTCCCCCTCCTTGGCAGGAGGGAGAAACAGGTATGAGGGAGAAGCAGTGCATAGAAGAAAATCCAATACATAGAGTCAGGTATATACTGAGAACAATAGAACCTGTTTGTCGGAGGGGAAAAGTCCAACTGGAATCTCGGGACCTCTCATATAAGACCTGCTGAGATTTCCTGCTGCAAGGAAATGGGAAAAGCAAACCCAGGCCCAGAAGGATGGCAAAAGGAAAAATGATAAATGCCAAGCAAACAGGTTGAGGACAGGTAGCAGGAGGGGTAGACCAGAGCAGGGGCGTTGAGAAAGGGGTGGAGGAGACCTATCTAGGCAGTAGCCCTAAGACTTCTACTGCGTCTGAAGCGAGGCCTGCACGTGGATGCCAAGGACTCACAATGATGAAGCCCTTTTCATCTATATGCGCACTGCGCACTTCCAAACGTCAAAGATCCAATAACGAGTTTTGTATTCAAAATCGTGGGCTAACATCTTGGGGAGAATTGAGAAAACGAGTTGAGGGTCTTGTGGTTTTTATGGGGGTTTGGCTTTTTCACAGATTACCAAATTATTTTCCATTCTTCTCCATGCTGCGCAGGCGTTCCAATGTAAATGACCAAACAAAGGGAGCCCTGGGGAATGTGTGATTTGGATCCTCTATTGGCATGGGAAAATATTGGAAAAATCAGTTGAAGTTGGTTCTTTGGACCTTGAATCACAGCCATAAACAAAACAATTTTAGATGAGCTGGGTTCTAAATGGTAGACAGCAAATAAAGGGTTTCATTATCTCAAAAGAATTCATAGACGATGACTCTAGAATATTTTAAAATATTTTGTTACCTTTCGTTTTAAACTTTTTTTAACTAAAAATGTATTATTTTAATGACTAGAAAGTATAAAAGAAACTATACAAGCTACTATTCATTTTATATAAACATTTAATGAGAAAATATTTTTAGACCGATTTCTGGACAGACATAAACAAGACAATTTTGTTGACCCGACATTTGAGTATTGTTTTTATTTCACGGACATGCTAACGAAAGTTTCAAACACATGTGGACAAAATGTTGAAGGACAACGGCGGCATAAACAAAAACCCAATCGTTGGGATTTAGGGCTCAATAAATTGCCGCTGATCCTTTCGAGTCGCGACTTTTGACCCAAAGTCGAAGACAATTCACTGGACACTGCTAATGAGCAGTCAGCCAGGGGTTACTTGAGATTTTATCAAAACAAAAAAAATACTCTGGCTCAAAAATCTGGCAGGATAACGGTAGCAGCGATCGGTTTTCATTAGATCCTTTTTGGCGCTGCCGCCCCGTTTTGTTTACGGCTATATGTGTTTATTATGGGCACCCAACATTTTGGAAAGAATTACGAGCGGATCGTGAAACTCGATGCTCCAGTGCGGAATCCTTGAAGGGGTCAGCCTCTGGAAAAAATCCGACCATATGTCGTCGTCGTCCTTGTCGCCGGTGATATATGCATGTTTTCATCCTTCTCCTCGATGTGTTCCTTTTTTTGGGATTATTTTTTGGGTTCTCCATCGGAGGCTCCTTTTGCTTGTGGTGTTGATTGAGCAATTTGTGAGCCCGAATATTCATGGATATATTTTTGTGTGCATTGATTTGGAAGCTGTCAGCGTGGTTGCTCCAATTTCATGGCCGATTGGCTCAAGTGCATTCTAATTAATGATCGAAGTGGATTCAGCTTATAAACTATTAAGCCATGAAATTTGAGGACATCTGGCGTCTGCTTAATTAAGGATCAAGGTTAAACATATTTTAAGAGAAGACTCTTCCAATGAAAGGATTAAGAGTGGAAGGGTTTTGTGCGGTATATGAAGATATAAGTTGGTAACGGTTAAAATTACCTTACATATTATTTTCGTATCGCTCTTTTAATGTTTTAAAATGTTAAAAAAAAGAATTCCCAGAATCGAAGAGTTTACAACCATAAACATTATCCAATATCAGTGCTTCGAGGGCCACCCAAAAATTGGCAGAGAATCTTGAAAAGATCATTAGTTGGAATAAGATCGTAAAAAGTCGTGACACGCGAAAATAATGCGAGTGCCGCCCACTCAAAGTCCTTCGGCATCGTCAGGACAACCATGAAATTGCAAGATAGAAGGAAAATAGTGGTCGGTGCCATTAGCCCGATTCCTGATACCGGAGACGATCCCGATCGGTGCTCAGATGGATGGACCTCCCGGGAAATCAAAATGTTCAATTGCACACAATTGCGGCTCGAGTGCCGTGCAAAAGACAAAGGACCAAGAGGAGGATGACCGAGGCAACAAATTTATAGGGACACAAACACTGACCGCCGACTGTCGGTGTCTTAGAATCAAATGCACTGCGTCATCGGCGACCTCAGCAACCAAAATATATCATAAATGCACACAGGTTCCTTCGTCGTCTTTTATTTTCTGAGGTTTTGCCGCCTTTTATGATTTTTGGTTCTTTTTATTCTTTGGGGACGTGTTGGTGGTCGAGGATGAGTTCCTGGAAGCCAGCAAATACAAAACGAGTGAGCAAAAATATTATGAGAAATAACATAAGGAGTAATTAAATAAATGCTTTGCCGAGCCCAGTCAATTGTTAATATACCACCACTTGTTCGAATATTTTTTCGGTAATATTTATTTATTTTCTTGATGCATTTGTTTGCCGAGGGTGTATGTTGTTTGCTTTTCAAGGCTGCCAGGCGGGGAAGGACTTTCTGTACGATGTGGTGCGAAGGAGTTGGCTAGCAGATTATGATTTGCCACCACACAAGTCGAGGTCAGTCGCGTTTTATGGAGGATTTCGTCGCAGGATTTTGACTAACGTGTCAAATTGCCAGCAGGACACTCTGCTGACCCGGATCCTGGGACAATTTCGCACGGTCGGTAGGGCAATACCTGGCTGCGCCTAACCCACGCAGAGCGATCCGTGCGGGGTATCCTGGCCAGGATCGGGATCTCAAGTCGCTCCAGACGCTCGGCTCATTAAGCGTTTTCCTGGCTGGCGCCTATCCCGTGGTGTCCTCTCAGTTTGGTGGCTTTGCAATTAACTGTATTGTTTTAGGCTAGGACGCACGCGCAAGGAGTCTTGTCCTTTTTCCCAAACAGGACTCTGCTGCGACACTCGCTGCGTTTTACACATTTTTCACTCCTTTGCAGCGAATATCTAATCGCGTTTTTTTGCTTTTCCATTTCCCTTCTCCACCCGCTGCTTAATTGCCGGCCAGGACGCAGGACATTTCAACGCGAGTCTCCAACATATGGCCAAGATTCGGCCAATCGGTTAACTGTCGGCCAACGCCCCACTTTTAGTTGGCCCAAAACATGTGCTGGACAAAGTGCCCCTGTGGAAACGCCCCCGCTCCATAAATATTTTATTGATTTGAAAAACCTATAAAACAAAACCTGCCAGTCCGAAAATCAAAGACACTGCTACCTGCCAAAGGACCAAAAACCGATACGATCCTGTGCACTTGAACTAATTGACAATTGAAAGGTGAGAGATTGCAGTTAGCTGATAGGACCAACGGACTTTTGCTGCTCTTTTGTGCCCTGAATTCATTGCGTTTGTAAGAAGAGAGGCTTGCCTTTTGTTTTCCGCAAAGGTTTCCCACTGATCGCACCAAAACAAAGTGCCAGTTTCTGGCTCTGACATGGACTATTAATTTGATTTTTATGTGCACTTGCTGCTCGGCCCACGATTCCGTTTTATGGCAGTTTAATATTTTTGCGCCTCGCCTTTGTTCACCAAGAAGCCACACAGGGACCTCCAAGTGTTTTAACTACGTATACTATATATAGCAAAATATCGGCCTCTTGGAAGCGACCTACTTATAGGGTTACTTACTCACTCGATCGTTGGTGTAACTCGATCGCTTTTTGGCAACTTTTTCGTTGTGTTGGGCATGTTGCTACGTGCCTCCAACACTGGAATCCCCTCAAGTGCCCATTGATGTGAGCTTCCTGCTGATCTCCCGGCTACCGAAAGGATAAAATGCGTTTTTAATGTGGGAATATTGTGGCAAACACGTAAATTATGGTTATCTTGGAGCTGGGCACAAAATTTATCGAGTTCAACCCGGTTCCTGTGAGTACCGATCAGAAAATGTCAACAAAACAATTTGAGAAACCATGGTTATGCTCTTGAAATCCCGAGTTCATTAACACTATCTGTGTAATAAGGAATGAAATGATCGATAAACGAGCATTAAGTGTCACAACCAATACACCAAGAGTCTGTGACCATTTTTAACAAGATGTGTCACAGAATCATCAATTATATCAGCATTTAATGGATTTTGAAACAGAAGTTTTACAAATTTATTCGACTGTTTCTGGTGGGACTCATTTCAAAGTTTAGGGCACCACGACCCAAATGACCTTTAGGAAAGAGATCCTCGGCTTTAAATCTGATTCTTCAACAGATTACCTGACTTGTAGCACGATCCTCCCCAATCTCAAATGAATCGTAGTCTGATTCCTGCTAATTTGAAACTCAAAAACCACTTGTAACGAACATCTGCTGTCCAGAATTGTAGATAATTGCAAACGCAAACTCGCTCCTTTAGAGTGAAACTTTTTGACTTCCCACCGGGTGGTTCCACTTGAAGTGGTTACCATATGGCGCCGCTTGCAATTGATCCTGCCACCCAGGTCCTGGCCTGTTTCGAAAATTAATAATTGCAAATTTTCGCGCTAAGTGAAACCAAAAGTACAGAGTTCTCCTTTTGGAAAGTCACACATGGGCGGCACATTTGGGCGGCAAACCAGGAGTCAGTTGGTCACTTTTATGGGTGAATTGCTAGATAACAAGGGGAGGCGCAGCGTGAAGTTCAAAGGACAAAGAAAACAACCAGCCAGGATACGTTTTAGTATTTTCACCCACCCATGTGTGGGCCAGATGAGATACAGTTGAAAATATCCTTGCGTGCGTGACCGTTACTAACAGGACCGATGACTCAGTGCTATATTGAAATGTACGTCAAGGATATGGCTAGGATAAGGGCGCGGGTGTTGAGGCGCGCGTCAGTTGGTCTGCAAGTCCTAACCCTTAAATGCAGCCGGCAAATGCAGGACTCAAAATTCAAAACTCTCAAAAACTCCCTCGCTTTTCAAACCACCCTGTTCTAGTTTAAAAACGCTGCCCAAACTGCACCTAAAACAGCGGCTGTTGACTCGCCCACATTGCCCAATGTTTGTTATCCTAGAAATATTCTCGTTTTAATTGTTATGCTGATGTTGGCACGAGCCACGATCGGAGTGGCATATGTCCTGGCAACAACAATAAACGATAACAACAACATTAGCGGGAATATTCGTGTCTAGTGTCATTGACTGGCGCTGCTGTTTTTATTTTATTTTTTTTTTTTGTTTTTGGCGCCCAATTCCCAATGCAGGAAAACTCGCTGTCCTCGGGGGTTGTCGCTCAGGAAAACTGTTAGTTCTTATGGGTCACCGTCACCGTCACCGTCACCGCCACCACCATCACCGCCAACGGAACCACCAAACAACTGAACCACCGATCACCAGAGCGCAACCAAATTATGCCCAAGTTGCTGCAGCGCTTGGCTGACTTCTGTCTTTTGGCCCGGTCTTTGGCGCTGCCTTCAACTTCGACTTTGACTTCTACTTTTACCGTCTACCACCACGACCTTTTGGGCCACATTCTGTGGAGTGGGTAGTAGGCACACAGGAATAGGAATGGGCCGGGAGCACGCGCTTCCACATCCATTTCCTCAACTTCCTTCTGAGCACCCAAATGTAATGAGTTGGCTGTGTCAGGTGCTTGAACGCTGCACTGAAGGAAAATAATTATGAGGATAAAGATCTGTGATCTATGAAAAGAGTCATAAGAATTTCTACAATAAAATGAGTGGTTACATTATTTTTATTATTATTATTTATATTCTTATACACATCTTTAATAAATTAAATTGAATTTTTCAATTAAATATCATTCTGTTTATAAATATCAAATATCATAAATATCAATAAATATCATGCTATTTATATGTAACAGTCTTTTAAATATATTTCGTCCTAATAAATAAAAATATGAACAAAAATTACATAGTGTTTATAAAAAATTACATTTCTTCATTATCTTTTCTATATTTATTTTGTATTATTTTCTAGAATTTTTCCTCACTGCACATTCGAAATGACCCCGACCGCGAAGGCGACCCCAACCCTCAATGGGCCAAGAATTTTCTTATTTTCTCGCCCTCTCTCTCTTACACTCTGTTGCCGTCTCCTTCATGCGCGTAATTACAGAGGCCAAGCTGAAGTTTTTCCTTATGGGCCAGGCCCGCCCGGCCAGGTCAAAGAGCCACTGCGACATCCATTCTGGAGCGGTGCTGGTGCTCATTAGACCAAAGCATTTCCAGGCCCTGTAGAGGGTGCATAGACATCTGTAGCGATAGCGTAGCACGAGCTATGTCCTTATGTTTAGCGCATTTCGTTGTAATAATTTGAAATTTTGATCAGGTGTTTCTTTTTATGCATTCTGGCTTTCTTCCACCAAAATGAGCCAGGAAGGTAGGAAGGGGTGGGGTTCAAAGGGGAACCACTAGGAGCGTTAAGAGTCGCCGAACCGTGTAACGCAACTGCAAGTGCCTTTCTTGGCTCAAAACGCTCAAAATAGGGAAGTAAAAAGCGCGCAATTTCTGTTGAGTCTCTGACCTGGGCTATTTAGCATTTGAACCGTATCGTGGGGGGACTTACCCCAGGTTATAATGCCAAGAGTCTGATTTCGCAATGTGGCGCAGGTGTGGCGGAAATGCAGCTCATTGCTGCAGTATTCAATCTCTTGAAATGCATATGTATAGTGTTTCCTGTTTCGAAATATCTCGAGATATATTTTTTAAGACAATGCCCACACAACACCCATTCCATACACTCAATCTGCATCGCCCACTTTGACTCTGGCAATCTCTGGGCACTCCTAGTTGTTTCCTGACAACACGCCAACCCGATCCTCCTGCGTCGGCCCGAATCTTCAGAACTTATTGAGCAATTTTTTTTGGGCGGCAGTCAGTGCATAAATATATTGTTTCCAAGGGGAGTCTGCCAGAGTGCAGACGATGAGTGCAGTGCGAGTACTAATGAGTGCCAGATCAAAGTCAATTTCGGGGCCCACGTAAAGTCACGCAATATTGTGTGGAGGCAGGATGCCAGGATCGGCTCAGATTGGGGAGCGTCAGTGTGGAATCCAACGCAAATTATTTGCCAACTTACCCTTACCGAGGGTAATGGAATTTCCAGAACGCCCCAGTCATTTTTAAAATCAAATGGGGGAATACAAAATACTTTTGTTTCAATGATTTTTTAACCAAAATTTATGTATTTAATTTTATATTTCTATTTGAATTAAAAAATACACCATTAAAGAGTATCATCTAAACCGACTTTTAACTTTTAAGATGCCGTCTTAATTTGTTCTTGCAATTGTACTAAGTTCTTTTGTTATTCTGGAAAAAGGCCACCAAAGCGTGCAGGGCACGTACCTACAAAATTATGATCACGGCAAATTGAGTTCTGGCTGAATGGATTTTGGATTTTGGGGAGTGCTGTCGAAAATTGCCGAAAAATGAGCCACAAAAATCGTGCACATGCAAATCAAAGCTCAACCGCAGCCGAAGGCAGGGCAAGGAGTTGTGGTCAAGGAGCCTCGATATTGAAACTGATCCGCTTAACAATATAGTGCAAACAAGACGGGAAAGTGCATCAAAAGCAGCAACCCGTGAGACAATGGACGTTGGTCAACTAAAACGGGAGTATCATGTGAATGGTCGAGGGAAAAGGTTAAGCGGTCCCGTCCCGTAAAACAAACAACTCCATGGCGGGACAATAGACCAACTGCGGGTTCTGGATTTTTAATGCAATTAAAATTTCACATTTTTTGTGTCGTAAGTCAAATGCGGATCGAAGCGTAACCCGTTGGTCAAGCCAAGTGTTTGTTTAGTTGCGGTCAGTTGCGTTTGCTCAAAGGATCAGCGGATATTGTGTAACCGATCCCATCCTGCCGCAGAGAGGGGTCAGCAAATCGCGTTAGGCCATCAAAATGTTGAAATTAAGCGTTAAATGGAAAAACAAAAGCTTAATCTCAAGAACAAGGCAATGAAAAGACAAACTAAGCGGCGCACAAAAGAAATATAATTACATAAAGCCTCGGGCATCGGGGTCACTCATGCAATCGCGCCAGTTGCTGGGGTTGCAACGGGTTAAAGATGGGTGGGTCTCCCAAAAGTCTCCTAAAAGAATATGTCTTGGCCGGGGTGGACACTTGAACCCGTTGTCCGGCCAACGGCGCATTTCTTAAAACGGCAACCGGTTTCCGGTCACCGACTTGGCAACTTTTCAAACTGCGGTTATTTGCAGAGTTTTGACGCTGGCCGCGTAATGAAGATAAACGATTTACAATCAAATTTTATTGTCTTTACACCGCCAGATTGCGTTACTCGAGTTGTGCCAAGGAGCTGGTCAAGGATATTAATGATTGGCTGACCACCACCAAGGACGAGAGTTCTTGGGTCCTGCGGGACCCTACTAACAATGCATTCAAAAAGGTGTCTAATGCGCAAAATCCTGTTTAGATAGTGCAACCAGCATGTTGTCTGAATTACTTGAAAGATTTTAACGGTCAAGGATGCAAGAGAACCACTATTTTGATTCGTCAAGGCTTCTGATTTTCCTTATCTTACAATATTTTTTCTTAAAGAATATATGTAATATATTTAATGGATTTTATCCTTCGATTTTGATATAATTTCTTGCCTTTCTAATGAAGTGGCGCCAAAGTTAAAATTATTTTCTTTAAATTGTTTTTTATACTATTTATTATAAAATTTCAAATTATTTCTTGTCTACTTACTGAAGAAATTTAATTTTTAAATTCTTTTTTAACTTCATGTTAATTTGATGGAGTTTTTATCCTTCTATTTTGATATTATTTCTTGCCTACTTATTCAAGTGGCTCCAAGTTAAAATAGTCCTTGTGTTTGATTTTGGAATTAGGGTGAAGTATCTAATAATTCAAGCAAACACTTTTCAATGTATCTACATATCTACATCCGGATTTTATTCCATTTTTTACACCACAAAAGATACAATTTTTGACACTACCTTTCACAATCTACATAAAGTAAGTAAATTCGCGTATTACTACGTGTCAAAGGACCTCACATTTTTATTTACATCAAGGTTGATGAACAAATGTTCCGCAGGGATTGTAAAATTAACGGTGCGTAGATGTAAAACTTTAAGTACCATATACGTAAACTTTTCGTAGAATTTATGTCAAAGAAAAGTTTTCTGTAAACTTGTGTAGATATTATGTAAAATATATTGGTTATCGTTAATCGTTATCGAATGAACCTTTCAAGGAGAAATCGGGATTCAAAAAGGAAAATTCTACGGTAAATATCTTTGTTACAATTTTCGTTACTTCTTAATGTTGAATTCGTCTCTTATTCAAATTATTCCTGTCTTTCGTTGTACCCAGAATCTTCTTTTGACAATTGCTGATATATTGGTTTAATCCTTGGGAATAAGATTAAAATTATACAATTCTTGGTCTTAGAATAAAAAAATGGGAAAATTAAAAAAATTTCAACTTAAGTTTTATTTTTATTAAAAAATTTTATTCCTACATTTTGAAGCAGAATTATGGAGAATCGATCCACAAATCGTTTAAGGTATTCCGCTCAAGAATCCGATGGAAATTCGCCAAGGTGGCCACGTTGTCCTTCCATGCATTTTGAAGGGGATCCCCCAGAAAATTTCACAAAATATTTAAAAAATATTCTGTTCTCAGATTTTGATGCAGCATTATGGACAATCGATCCACAAATCGTTTAAGTTATTCCGATCATCAATCGGTTAGGCAATGGCCAAGATATGGCTATTGCTGGGGGCCATATTGTCCCAGCAAGCATTTTGAAAGGGATCCCCCAGAAAATTTCACAAAATATCTAAAAAATATTTTATTCTCAAATTTTGATGCAGATTTATAGAGAATCGATTCACAAATCGTTTAAGGTATTCCGCTCAAGAATCGGATGGAAATTGGCCAAGATATGGCTATTGCTGGGGGCCATACAGTGTTTCCTTGCTTTTTGAAGGGGATCCCCCAGGAAATTTCACAAAATATCTATAAAATATTTTGTTCTCAGATTTTGATGCAGACTTATGGAGAATCGATCCACAAATGGTTTAAGGTATTCCGCTCAAGAATCGGTTGGATATTGGCCAAGATATGGCTATTGCTGGGGGCCATATTGTCCCAGCAAGCATTTTTGAGGGAATCCCCAGAAAATTTTACAAAATATCTAAAAAATATTTTTTCTCCGATTTTTATGCAGAATTATGGAGAATCAATTTACAAATCGTTTAAGATATTCCTTTTAAGAATCTGATGGAAATTGGCCAAAATGCAGCCTTCGCTGGGGGCCATATTGTCTCTCCTTGCTTTTTGAAGGGGATCTCCCAGAAAATTTCACAAAATATTTAAAAAATATTCTGTTCTCAGATTTTGATGCAAGATTATGGAGAATCAATCTGCAAATCGTTTGAGGTACTCCGCTCAATAATCGGAAGGAAATTGGCCAAGATACAGCTTTCGCTGGGGGCCAATATCAAAAATATATTTTGTTCTCAGATTTTGATGCAGAATTATGGAGAATCGATCCACAAATCGTTTTAGGTATTCCGCTCAAGAATCGGATGGATATTGGCCAAGATACAGTCTTTTGCTGGGGACCATATTGTCTCGCTTTGCTTTTTGAAGGGGATCCCAGAAAATTTCTTAAAATATCTAAAAAATACTTTCTCAGATTTTTGTGCAGAATTATGAAGAATCGATCCACAAATCAGTTAAGGTATTCCGCTCCAGAATCGGATGCAAATTGGCCAAGATATGGCCACCGCTGGGGGCCATAATGTCCCTCCATGCATTTTGAAGAGCATCCCCCAGAAAATTTCATAAAATATCCAAAAAATATTTTGTTCTCAGATTTTGATGCAGAATTGTGGAGAATCGATCCACAAATCGTTTAAAGTATTCCGCTTTAGAATCGGATAGATATGGGTCAAGACATGGCCATCGCTGGGGGTCATAATGTTTCCCCATGCATTTTCAAGGTTTTGAAGGGGATCCCCCAAAAAATGACACAAAATATTAAAAAAATATTTTGTTCTCAGATTTTGATGCATAATTATGGAGAATCTATTCACAAATCGTGTAAGGTATTCCGCTCAAAAATCGGATGGAAATTCAAGGTACAGCCACCGCATTGTCCCTCCACGCATTTTTCTTGAAGGGAACCCCCAGAAACTCATCCACTGAGAGGTCGTAAGACGATTATCTCTGTGTTAAATCAATAAAAGCAATATCAAAACCCAATAAATCAGAAACCAATGTTTTCGAACAGGTCTTTATGGGCATTCAAAATCCAATTTATATTTTTATGAATTTTTATCTGTGGCACGAAATCTTTATGATGAAATCGAGCTTGCAATGCTCGGCAATTAATTCCAGGACTCTCGTGCCTGGGGGCAGTTTGCAAGGCGATTGGATCACATGATGCCATCCTTAATTGCAGGGAACTTGCCGAAATAGCGGGTAATGAGGAGTTTAGCCCTCATCGCGTACTCATTTTTGCAACCCTCGGGGACAACCCCAAGTTGATGCTGATTTTTATATGGGGTTGCCTTCCTGGTCCCCGGAATAACATTACATATGGCGTTCTATTTTGTTTACGCATCGATTGGCATCTAACTTCAATCAAGAGTCCCCAGCATGGGGAGCTCCCAGGAGTGTCCCATGCTGACCCATGCCAAAAAATATTTTTAACTAATTCTGCTCACTCGGAAACCCGAAGCACTTAAAAGCCCTTACCCCTGCGAATTGTCTGGATCCGAGTTCCGGGTCATGTGTATCCAAAGGGTTCGCAGAAAGTTGCTGCCTTTGACAAACGAAAACATTTTTATTAAAATTATAATGCTTACTCAGAGTTGAGCAACGGGTGGCTTTGTGGTTTTATTTTTTCCGGGTGCAACGGCAACCCTTGAGGCCTTTGTCTATGCTTGAATTATGGGGATTCCCCTGCATCTAACCATGCCACAGAAAATATGTATATTAATATGCAGCGCAGTCTAGCCGCAAAATTTTAATCCTTTTAAGTGAGACCGGCAATGGGGCCAGACATTTCGGCGAATCGTTTAATCTTTTTATTGAATTGCCCTCCGGGTTGTTGGCAATCGAAGGGTTATCTGGGAGTCAAGTTCGCATCTGTTCGGCGGGCATAAATCTAATTTTCAATGGCCTGTATGTGACTCCCACAAGTCCGCCCGTCTTTGCGTATGCAAATCGTCATTGGTTTAGTGTTGTCATAACAATTCCATTAACAAGGACTGCCTGTCTGGTTTGGCATATTTATGAGCTTAGGAAATTGAATTGAATTATTTAGAGCGACAAAAAAGGAGGCCCTTAATTCACATGACGATTCCATCGGCAACGAAATCAGCACCACAGCATCAGTGAAATGGATTGGCAAGAGTTTCTTCCTTCAATTCTCATTTGTACGGCCGTTCCTATTCTTGGCTCGCAAATTGTTGTTAAATGTATTTTATTTGGCCAACGGGCAGATCAACCAATCAGCTAAATAATGGAAATATTTTTGGGGAAATACCCCAAAACCGCACAAATGCAGTGTGTCTAGTCCGGTCGACGCCGCACGCACCATCGAGCAGAATAAATCCGATTGGTATCTTTTCTAGCCCAAAAATGGGGGGGTTGACATTTAAATTAACACCGCATCGCATGGTGAGGAGTTGATTGAAGTCCCAATGGCATTCGGTGGTTGAACGTTGCCCTGTTGAGTCCTTAGTCCTCTGCAGATAACACAGTTTTTGGTTTTGACATTTAGTTTTATTTTTCGCTGTAAATTTTCATCGATACAAATGAAAATGGAAACTTGAGTATAACTATCGTACTATTAAATTTCGTTTAAATTACATAATATTATACTATGCTTGCCATTAATTTTCTCTCTGCTTTAGTTTCATCTTTGTTTGCTTTTTCTTATTTGTTTCCCTCATTTGTCTAGTTGGTGTTCGTTATTAGTTAGTTTTTGTTACAGAAATTAATGGGTTTCGAATCGAGGGGATAGTGCTTGCTCTAAAGATTACAAAACTAGGTTCGGGACATCTTTTGGGGGGTGTGGGAAGAGGGGAAGGGAAGAGAAAGGGGAAAATCGGGCTCGAACACAACAGAAATGCAACGATAATGCAGCAAAGTACATACGTAAAAAGTTGACTAAACCGATCCACGTAAACTAGTAATTTAAATTAAAGACTGCATTCAAAGCTGGATATCCGGAGCCAGCCAACGAACATATGATTAGTGTATATGTGTGTGTATATTTCATCATGTGTGTGTGTGTGTGTTTGTGATTGTGATTGTGAGGGAGATGATGCGTGTGGCTGTGGCAAAGATTCAGCATATTTAAAATAAATTTTCTTGACTGGCTGTTGGTCAGTTGGTTGTTGCTCTCAGCCGCAGCCGCAGCAGCCGCTGGCGTAATGGAATTGGATAGTGTTTTTAAATTTTTTCTTCAGATCTCAAGGATGCCCGCTTAATCCTTGCGAACTGTACGCTTCCGTGTTTTTGTGGTAGTTTCCTGAAGTTAAAAATGATAGTAATTAGTTTCTGGATAGAGAAAATAAAAAAAATTTTAGTTTAAAACTTACCTCAGTCTGTGCGGGCTCCTCTGAAGTTTCCTCCGTCTTGGTCTCCTCGCTAACATCTAAATCAGACTTTTTGTTCTTGGGACTAGCGGACAGTGGAGTGCTCTCCTTGCTTGAATCCCCAGCAGCCCTCTCGCCGGAGAGATCGCTCTCCTCCTCTGAGTCTGGCTTGGGTTCATCATCCGGCTGGGGTTCATCAGATTTCTTAGCTTCGGCGGCGGCGCGCTTGGCAGCCGAGTCCTAAATGTTAAATGCAACATTAGATACATAAATATAGAAACCTATCTGATATTCTAAGAAAAAGCAACTTTACCTGACTCTTAGCTTTACCAAATCTACAGTAGATGCCGATGACAACCAATGCCACAATGGCCACCAGGCCAATGCCCCAGACCGAGGGGTAGGCCTTGGCTAGCTCGACTACCTTATTCACGAATGAGTCCTACGAAATGAGAAAGCCAAAAAGTAGCAATAGCGATTACGGGTGCAAGTGCAAAGGCCGATATGAGTGTGTTCATGTGGGGGGTGGTGTCATGTCAATTATCTAAGTTTAGCTACAAAAGATAAGGCACTCGGGCCAACCTCTTTGGCGCGACGGTACAGATAGAAGACATAGCAACTGGCCGGAATGAGCAGGTACAAGAAGTACAGGGCCCACCATCCGGGCTTGTAGTTCATGCGGCGCATCAGACGATGCCAGAACGTTTTCTTCAGATCGATCAAGTAAATAGTTATCCATTAAGTGTCTCTGTGTGTGTTTGTGGAAGGAAATGGGAGAAGGTTGTCTTTCAACTTACCGATTCGCGGTCGATATAGCGACGCTTGATGTCGAAGCTGTTGGCGGCGAATTCACGGGCCACATCCACATCGTCCGTAATAATAAGATTGTCAAAGAGAATATCACTGGACATAGACCACAGTTCTAGGCCCACAGCGCTCTGTTTGACGAAGCAAAGCAATCGAGAATTAGCAAATTACGGGTATTGGATTCTGGAGAACCACTTACAATGGGTGTCATTTGGAAAGGTTTCAGATCTTCAAAGAAGTCCGGGTTGGGAATCTTACGGGGTGCCCACTTGCCCTGATAGTTGGGGTTCTCAATCATCGGTGGACGCCACTTGCCCTTGTAGTTGGGATTGGGAATAAGAGGAGCCTTCCACTTTCCACAGCCACCGGCCTTTTCACACAACGGATTGTCCACCAGCGGAGCCTCCCAATCACCATCGATTTCGGAATCCCAATCGTCGGGCTTCACGGCCGTGGGATCATAGATCATTTCAGCCTCATTTTCCAGCCAAGTCTTTGGCTTGACAGCACTGGGGTCGGGTATTTGTGGCGGAGCATCCTCATCCCAATCGTCAGGCTTCTGAGCCGCTGGATCCTGGATCTTCTCGCGTTCGTCCCAGGCTTCTGGCTTCTGATCATTAGGGTCATCGATCTCGGCCGGCGGATTAACTGGCGGCTTGAAGTCGGTCAGCAGCGAGCCCTCGTTGATGATTTTGTGGTCCACGCGAATCTCGAAGCTGTTGTCGGGGCGCACCACCAGCTGGTAGAGATGCGGCAGCTTGTCCTTGAACGGCTCCTCCAAGCGGTTCCTAAAAGTAAACGACCGTACGGCTGTTAATCATCGGAAAATATAAATAGACGACTCCTTATCATCTCCTCTTCAATGAAAATCGGCAGACGTGGGAATAAAGTCCACACTGGTGACGAGAGGCTATAACAGTAGCAATCAAATATAATTGCCACGTTAGGAGTCGAAAGTGTAACTGATAAAGTTGACATTTCATAAAATGATTCATGAGATTAGCTTTATAATCTTTGTATCTTTTATCATAGAAGTGATTTATATTTTCCAAGAACTTACTTCGGTTTATTGCAGTGTTTCTCAGTGATGGTGCCATTAATTGGATTGACGTGCCGGAATATAAAGTGCATTTTTACATCGCTCCCGCACTTGTCCGGTCCAAACATGATGGTGTAGGGTGTTTTGTCATTGAACTACAAAAATACATATTCGGGGGTTGTTTATGGTTTAGCCAGCTGCTTTTTTTTTTTGGTGGGCATTGCCACCCGCACTTACGGTTGTGAGTTCATCCGTCTCCTTCCCGGCGGACAGAAGCTTCAGATACGAGCCACCGCACTCCTGACCCTCCTACAAAAGCGAAATGGGGAAGAGATAGTGAAAGAAGTGGGTCAGTAAGCGGGTATTAATTGGATTTGCTCGGCGGCTGATGCAATCCGAGAGTGGTTCAGCGCTTGAGCGCGACCAGTGGGTGGTTGGGTGGTGATAGTACCTGCAACGTGACCTCGTACTGCACCACCAGCGGCTTGTCTTGCTTGAAATCGAAGGGCTCGCGCAAACGGGAGGCGATAGCCGCATGTTTGGCCTTCGACTTGAGTACCAGACCCAGGTCGTTCGGCCAAACGATGCGCTGCGGCGACTCCCAGTTCCATATACCATCGTACTTCGATATCTCCTCGGCAATGTCGTCCTTTTTGGCCTGCGAGAGGACCCAGTTCTTCCTAGAAGCTTCAACATCGTCAAAATGATCAGCAAAGTGGAACTTCTTGCGATCGATCACAGGGCTTTCGTAGACCAAGTTCTCATCAGAGTCACCGGTGGCGGGTTCCTCCTCCTGAAAGATATGTTCAAAGTTTAAACGTTAGATAAGGTGCGATAAAATCTCAAGCACGCGGCATTCGTCGAGTGAGTGAGATAAAAGGCTGGGATTTTTTAGTAGAAGGCTAGAAGCGCGGGTAACTAAATAGCATTTATGGGTAGTATATTATATATAAGATTACGGTATATAAAAGTGTATCTATATATTTTTGAGAAAAAAATACAATATTTTATATAATATATAATAATTTATATAAAATATATAATTAATAAAAGTAACTTATGTTTAAGAAAAGGCTACAATACTCTCGAATAATAGGTTGAGTAATAGATGTTATTGGGTATTAAATTTTTGTAGGTCATGTGTAGGGGCTCCTAATTTTATGGCCCAGACTGTGTGTAAACACTTTCCTCGAAATTATCACTGGAAAACTCACACACGAGCACATGCTAATTGTGGGTCATAAAAATCAAAACGCCGGCCGCACCACCTGCTCCTCCCCCTTTCGGCGACTGACCCACTCGTGCTCCATCACTCCCCCCTTACCACATGCTCTTCTAGTAGCTTCTGCTGCCACTGACGTGTACTTTTTTTCTCCACTCTTTTTTTTTATCGAAACTCACCGGCACATCTTCCACATAGCCGTCCTCGAAATCGTCAGACTCCGCTGTCGGATCGGCGGCAATAGCCCCCGTGGCGGCATTCAGAAGCAAACAGGAGGCCACTAGCAACGCCAGCGTTGCGCCCTGGCCCATTTTCCACGGCATTTTTCCCGTTCCTGTGTTTTCCTCGGTTTCGGCAGCGTTTTCCGCCGATGGGATAATCAAGAGTAAGACGAGCAAGCGGGGAACGCGTTGCGCTGCTGTACACCAGTTGCCTCGTTCTGGGGCGCTTTTACAACGAGAATCGAGATCTGGCACGACGAACTAATTGTAATTGCTCCAAATTAAATTAAACAATTTTTTGCTTCTGCCTCTCGCTGGGCCTACTTAGTGTTGTCAGCAGTGGGTGTGCGTCCCCCCTAAAATACCCAGGGGATTTCGGTATTTTTTATTCACCACTAAAACGGTCCTCTTAAAATGGTTTAAATTATTTGGTATTTTCTTTGGTATGTGAAAATACCATCGCTTGACGAAACCAGCTGTTCCCTGAAAATGTAAACAATCTCAGGGGTTGAAAAATTCTATAAAAATAAAGAAAACAAATGCATATACAAAAAGCATTGAGTTTACATTTTTAAAAGTTGCTTATGTATAGAATGATTGAGCTTATAGCGTTTCTGGCAAATATTAAAAAAATAAACAAAACTTATATAAAATATAATTTATAATATGAAATATATTAAAGTTTGTGGTTTCCTGATTCATAAGATTTTTTAGCTTACAATGATTTTAATTTGTTAAACATTAGGGGGAATACTTCGTTATCTTAACTTCAGTATTATTAAATTTAATATTAAATTTTTTTGAAAAATGTGGCCACACTATCTTGTGTCCTTTCGACGCGCGCTCTCTCTCTCTACCTTGTTTTCCAAAGATCCTGTTGAGAGAAGAAAAGTATACAATATAAAGATCAGTACCTGGATCTGTATTGTATCTGAACGAATCAAAAGAAAGATAGAGATACTCAATTTTAAGGGATATGAAGAGGAACGACTACTCTATGGGCCTGTTCAAGGATCACTTTTACAATCAATTAAGATCATGTTAAGATCGAGCATTTTAAATAAAAATCTACGCGCACAAGGTGTTACAAAATTGGAATACTTTAAATATGGCTTTGCTTCCTTCCAAAAAGAAAAAACTCCTTCATCTGGATAAGGAAAGGACATACGATCTTCTTCTTACAATAAAAAAATATAGCCGCTTTATGTTTCAATACTGTTTTAAAAAGATGTCCTTGTTTGGTATGGCATAAAAAATGGTCTCGTATAATAGTTTTCTATTGAAATATTGTCGCTCGTTCATTAGCCTTGTATCTGATTCGAAAGGACCAGATGGCACACAAAAGAAAAGTTGCATGTTGGCAATTATTTTAAAAGCTCGGTGGCTCAATTAATGCTCCTCGCCACCGCTGCAATTGCGAAGCCCCTCAATAAACTTGATGGTTGGCGAAAGTTTTTAACCCAAACACCCCCACTCACGCTGCCGTGAAAAATAAAGTGGCATGCATTTGAGCATAAAATTATAATAAAAATTCCAGGCTTATTGAGAGTGTTTGTGTTTGTGTGGGAGGGCTGATCGATGTGGGTGGGGCGTGGGATCTGGCTCGGCCCACAGCCTTTAACTGTGGCAACTTACGTATGTATCTGTGGCACGCGCATCTCTTGTTCTTTTACTTCTATCGCTGCCACTGACAGTTTTCCCGTTTTTTTGTTTTTGTTATCGCAACAACAATTGTTTGCAACTGCATACAAAAAGCTTTCTGTTTAATGGAATATTTAACACAATTTAAAAACTTTTTTTTTCTAAAGACAAACAAAGACTCGCAAGCACACATGCCGGTAAATGGATGGAGAGAGGGGTGGTGTAAAGAGAGGGGGGACGACGGAGCAGGCTGGCAACTTTTGCTGGAGCTTCGGGGCTGAAGAAACTAAAATTACACACTCAAACACATTTCTTTTTTTTATGGAAATTGTGTAATGACAGTTAATGAGGGTACTACATAAACAGACACAAGCGCACTTTTTAAAGATGCATATCCTTGAATGAGACATGTATGTACGTAAGAGTATTTATTTGTACCTGTAAAAGGATCTTGCCTCACTCCTGGCACCTGTGCATAATCAGCCAGTGTTGTCAAGTGTTCTATTAACAACGAGGCCAGCTTACCAACACTTGAGCTGAAAGCTTCCACCATGGAACTTATAATGTTGCAGGAAGCAAAGGTCCTTTCGGAAACTGGAATGTTTTAAAAGGGTACAAATGCTAGAACAGCATTAGAGGATAATATAAAGTTGTATTTATAAATAAAATATGGTTTTAAAATGATATTTTATAACTACTCTTCCAAATACTTTCCAATTTCCGATTCATTTTATTTCCACTATTGTTTTCTTATGGAAATGGTAAAAAGGATTACATTCAAAAGCAATTATTATTGCATAACTGAATCTGTGCTAAGAAGCACTTAGTCTTAGCCAAAGTTTTCAACTCCTGGCTAATTTATAGAAGTGTTTCAGGAGCGAGTCAGGCCGTCATTTCCCATTGTGCTCAGATTTTAGAACAGCAGCTCTTGTCTACACGAATTACTCAAAAAACATACTTAACACACTCACCATCTAGTCGGTGGCATTAATGGAGGGGGTGGGTGGAGAGGTGAGTAGCAAGGCTGGCAAGGATCTGCGAGAACGGTACATCAATGTTGATGGCATACCAGAAAAGTTTTGTTCTAAGCTTTTGGACAGCACCGGCAGAATCTCAAACATTTTCACCTGCAAGCAAATAGCGGAAGAGGGCAGAAGAGGTGTTTTCGGGGGAATCGGGGCCTGCTGTATTGCAGGTGGCCACAGGGTGTATCCATGTGTGAGAGAGTATCAAAACATATAAAGGAAGCGCCGCTACAAGCGCACGAGTTCAACTTAGTGTGTACTTAACTTCCGTTACATGGCCACCACTACACCTACAACCGAACTCACACTCTTAACACACATCCTTTCACACGCATGGACAGCGGCACACATAAACAGATACACTGAAACAAAAGTAATAGCAGTAATATTAAATAGAAGTAGGATTAAAAGATAAGTTAAAACCTCTCAAGATCCTATAAAGTAAAGTGTTTACTATTTTATAGCATACTTATTTGGGTGCACCAATTATATGGGTAGTATGGGTAATAAAATAAACTTTTTTGTAGTGTTGGTGTTTGTTTGTTTATGCCAAAAGTGTTGTAAAGTGCGGCGCTTTGTCGGCAGGAAACGCTGAAAATTTATTACCGGACAATTTTGCCGAGGGGCATAAAAAAGAGAGCCCCACCGTAAAGGGTAGGGGCAATGGCCGCCGCGGGTAGGGGGAACGGTCTCACATACACATGCATATGCATAGTTGGCTGGCCGTAAGTGTATGCAAACATGCCTAAAAAAATCTGGTACATTCCACGGGGGTGAGAGGAAATGGGCGGACGGGGAAATGTGTAAGCAGGCGGGCCATTTTCCATTAAAAATTCAAAATGCCCGACGCCCAGCCTGCCATTAACACCCAGCCATGGAGTGTGTGAATCTGCCTGTGTGTGTGTATTCGAGGGGGCAAGTTCTTGAGCGTCTTTTTCTACTTTCCTGCCTTTGCTTTGCTTTCAACACCTGGTTTTCTCACCTTTCGGCCGGCTGCTCTCCATGTTCTCTATGCTTGTGTGTGCTGAGGAATTTGCAGTACCGCTGAAACTGAATTGATTTGTTATTCATGTTTTCTGACTTATGGCCAACACTTTTGGCTTTCCACCTACCATTCAATTGACGTGGCCAATGGCGCCGACTTTTAGCCCCTGGCAGAAAATAGTGAGCATTTAAATTTGCCAGGAACGGAGTTTAATTGGTTGAGTTTGAGCTTTAAAAATAAATAGTTTTTGTTTATAAATACATTCAAATTTATTAAAGTTTATTAAAGAAAATTAACATTATAATATTCCAAATAATTAAATGTTTTTTTATAAAATATTTCTTAGTATTAATAAAAATTTTTTATTTCAAGAACTCTAAAAATGTTGTGAATTATCATTTAATTTTTCATCTTGGGGTCAACCGGCCCTGCACTTTTTTAATGGCTTTGTGTGGGTTGCTCTAGAGGCGCTGGCTTGGCTTTTATATTTATTGAATTGCCACAAGGGGAACATTTAGTGCATGTTTAAAAATACAAAATAAACGAAAACGAAGAGAAACGCAAACAACATAGTGGCATGTTGGAATACAGAAAATGTTGCACATACTAAAATAGCGACTCCTTTAAAATTGAAGGAAATAAATTTAAGGCAAATGGATTCTAAAAATGCAAATAAATCATAAAAACTTAATAATCCAACTTGATGTTGAATTATTTGGCGAAAAATCTTAAACTAATTTTAATTGAAAAGGGTACATGCGCGGGAAAAGAGTGCTTGTGGGCTGAGTGGCTTCATAATTTTAATGTGAACGAGGGTTCCTCGAATGAATTAACATTTCATATTTTCTTTTTTACCTCTTATTTAGGCTAAATAAAAATGTTGATGAAGCAGTGGCATGAGCATAATAACAACAGTGTATAATTGCACTTAAAAATGGTGCTTCAATTTAGGAATTCATTCAGAGATAGAAAAGAGGATTCATTTGGTGGAGAGGCCAGCTAATTCTAAATTCATTCGGATTTCAATTCACATTTTAGGCCATTAAGTGCCATTCATGGTCATTTCAAGATTGAACCCTCAGCTATTTATCGCATTAAAGAGTCACTCTCTCCGAAAAACTTTTCCCAACCAACCAACTAATTTGCAAGGCAACTGTCTACCTTTTCCTTTTCATTTTCGGCTTGACAATTCTTTTTGAGTTGGGGCTTTAGAATCCCTAAATTTTAATCACCTCAGTTGACAAGTCAAGACAAATAAAAGCGGTTCGCGTCACTCCTTTGGCGAGCGATTCGGGCGTGAAACCAGCACAAGTCCGGGCCAGGATTCCTGTTTTCTTTGCATTGTGCGGTGCAAAATAATAAATCAGGGCATAGGCGAAAATATTTAAATTTAAATGTTCCGGGGCCCGAGTGTAAACAGGAGCAAGACTCTTAGCCTGGCGGTGTAGTCACTTTCATTATTGGAAATATAAATCACTTTCGTTGTTGGCCTACACCCTTTGGGTAATGGGTGGCTGGCTTCAAGGATGAGTGGCCTGGGTGGGGTGGTCGTTTGTTGTTTGTTCCTCTTCTCGTTTTTTGTGCTCCTGCTTTTCCTGCTTGTTTTCCTTCTGCGGTGAGTGGGCTGCACGATAAAAACAAACAAATTCATAGCTAATAAAATTGCTAATAAATAAACGAGAATGGCGTAAGCGCAAAAAAGGGACACACGAAGCGAAAACAAAGCCGCCGCAAACAAAATACACCAACAAAGAGTACGAAAAAATCATCATCAACACACAACCCACACACACACACACACACACTCACCTGGAAAGGATGGGCTCAGAAAAAAACAAAAAAATAATATAAGGCTCCAACCTGGTGGCCGCATTGACCAACAGCCAGCGGCCATTTTTGGTGGGTGGGTGGTTGCCAGGAGGCGGTGGCTTGGGTGGGCGCACAGGTTAGCAGACATTGCATTAAATAGGTAATGGGAGGCCGGGGAAGGGGGGCAGAGTCCTTGGATTCGCGTGCGCCCTTGCCAAAAATTGCTGCACATTAAAAAAATGTATCTGAAATAATTATTCAAACCTCAGGTATGTTTCGATTCAGATTAGTTAAATAAAAGCCTTGTTACGATTTAAAATTCACATTCCTTTTGATTTTCTATTAATTATTAAGTTTATATTCGTTGTTTGTTATTTACTGTGTAGTAATTTCGAAGTTACTTTTTTATGTTTTTATTTTTACTTTACTCCTGTTAGCCCTTTTGTTGCTGTTGTTATTTGTGGCGCTGGTTTTTGAAAATTTATTACCAGAAACCGCACATGCTTTTTTAACTTTTCCTCACAGCGGCGGTTGCCATAGTTGCCTGCCCACATTTTTGGCTGGATATTTTTAATCAAAGGAATGTTTGGCCACACAAATCCAATTACATTCTGATAATAAATGCTTAGCCAATGGCCACATTTGTTCTTATGCAAATCAGCCAACTTTATTAGCCCTTTATGCTGCTTTCCCTTCTTGATGGTTATTATTTATTTTTTGCCTCGTTTTTTTTTGTAATCGACCGCAGGTGGCGAAGCATAAAAAGTGTCCAGGCTGCAAAAGCGAGCGTGAAAGGCAGATCAGGACATCAGGGAGCGAGGGTCGGGTCATCATTCCATGTCTCAGCCCATAAATCTTTGGGATAAAAATCCGCTGAGAGCAGCGAAAGTTGGTGGGCACTTTGTGACCCACTTACAGTCCGGTTCTGGGTCTTACTCCCCCAGAAACTGTCTCTTCGTCTGACTGACTGACTGACTGGCTGGCTCATAGAGGTCATAATTCTGGTGCAATTTCAGCTCGCTGTGCTTTTGTCCTGGTTTAATGATAGACAGGAAGCCTTAGCGCTTGTCTCCTAACAATTTGCATTTTTATGGAATTGAGACATTTGACGAGCTCGCAAGATGCCCGTAGATTGGATATGAGCCAGAAATTAATGTGCAGCATAAAGATTGCCCCGCCCTGATTGCAGATCAAGTTTTGATGGCAAGTTTGGGCCAAGTGGGTCCACATAATTCCTTTATTTTAAGCTTAAGTACGACCCCAGCGGGCTGTAAATAAGAAAGGAAAGTCCCAGCTTTAATGCGAAATTAATAAACCAAAATCAGCTGCTAAGCAATAAACTAAACTAACAGAGCCGGCTTTGCCTTAACCCGAAGGCGACCTAAATAAACACACACACTCTAGCCTGTGGCCAAGGTCGTGCTTAGGCGCGCAAATAACCCCAAGGGGGCGGGGCAGTGGTAGTGGCTGTGGGTGGGTGTCGAAAAAAACCACAGGAGCAGAACAGCAAACGAAATGTGAAGGAGCCGACAAAACAAACCAAAGACAAAACAAAACACAGAGTCAAAGGAATAAACCAAGCAAATAATCCTTTAGCTTAAAAAAAGCAAGGAGACAGGATTTGAGAAGAAATAGAAGAGTTTGAAAATTGGGCTTTCGAGACTATAAGATGTTATGTTGCCTAAGACTAGATATCAATTTAGTGGAGAAATATCAAAGACTGTGCGTAGGATATTTCTAATTCCTAGTAATGCTGTGTTGATTACTTTATTATTCAAAAAAGGTAAATATGGTGCAACCTATTTTTAAATACACAAAATTCTGAATACCTTTTTATTTGGAAATTTGCAAACAAAAAGAATTCGACTGACAAGAAAAGCCAGGCCATCGCAAAAGGGTAGGGCTGGGAGGAAAATTCATGAAAATTCAGGGAGAGGTGGGATGAAAAAAGGCATAGTCTGCCATCTCTATTTTGTTTGCCTTTGTTATGTCAGCCTTCCCTCGGTATTTATTTCGTTTGCTTTTTGTTGGCCCCTCTATCTATCTTTATATTTTCTTTTTTTTTTTTGGTTTAAACTGAACGCACAAAAAACCCAACAGGCCAAAGGAAAAATCTACACGGCCGCATTATCCTTTGCTTATCGCGATGCTCCCGCGACCCTGAGGGGTGGCTGTGATGAACGAGGGGGCGTGGTCGCATCAGGCTTCCTGGCGTCGTCGACTCTTTGAACTGTGTCTTTTGATTTCGATTTTGATTCGGCCAGATTCTGGTTCATCCTCTCCAAACAGTCTGTACATATTTTAGGCATTAATTTGCCTAAGTGTTGTCCTTGTTCGGCGCGTTAAGATTTCTGCTGACGATAAGCGAGCTAATTTTGTGTAATGAAATAAATTAAAAGTCCGTAATAAACACAAACTGTTGGCAATGACGGCAGCAACAATCAGCGAAGTCATAGCAAATGAAGCGTGTGGAGCCCGAATGGTCGTGGCGAGGACCAAGGACTCTCTACTGGCCAGGCAAATTGGCTTGTTAATGAATCATTACGTATACGTCACGTTGTGCATGACAAATGACACTGGGTAGCGCAATCGTTGATAGGGAAAAATAGGATGAATGGAAATGACTTGCAAAAGGGTTTTTTTTTTCACAAATAATGTAGGTTTTTTTACGTGAGCTAAGGTGCGTCAAGGTACTCTATAAAAAGTACAATAACCTTTAACAAAAATATATTTTTCTCTCTAAAAAATTTTGTTCTAAGCTTAACCATTCTTGTGTTTTTATAACCCAGTTACAGGATTAAAGATTCAAACTTGAAAGATTTCCCGAGGTTGAAAACTTTAAATCAGCTTAGAGTCTCGGGCAGGCCCAAAAATCAAGGGGATAATTCAGATGAGAAGCTGCAGCTAAGATAAACACAAACTCTTGGGTGCCTTTAACTCAGCACCTCCCGTCTCTTTCCTAACCCCATTGCCCCATCTCTTTTCACACATATGCATGAGCGCTTTGTGCACACAATTTGTTCAAATTGGGATCGGCCTTGCTGTCGAATGTTTGGCCAGAAAAGAAATGGCCGCCATCTGCATTTCCGGCTATATACGAGTGCTTCCCGGCAGTCTCACTGCTCCCATGCACACACACTCTTACGTGCTCGTATGCTAATTCAAAGCCAAACTATAAATTTGGAGCAGGCCGCATATTAAAACGTTTAATTCAATATAGAAGGCGTTCTGCTATTCAAACTTTGGCCATCGCTCGTGCGGATCTCCGGCCGTCCGTCCATCTATCCGTCCTCCGGTTTATCTGTCTGTGTTTGTTTAGGCAAAAGCTTAGTCAGGGCCACATGTGTTTAACCAAAGCTACAGTTTCGAAAGAAAGTTTTCTAACACTTTCATTAGCATTACTCCCAAAGAGCAAGTCTCTGGTAACAATAAATACTGATAGTGATAGTGACAAATAATGATGGTGATTAACAAGGCTTTTAATAAAACTACTTCAAATAACATATTGCTATAATGAAATTCAGAAATATAATTCAGACATCATTTAAAATTTTATAATAACTAAGTCTATATGACCAGAGAACACTAAATTTTCAGGGATTGTTAACTTTTATCCATCACTGTCAAAGGCAGCAGTATACTCAAGTGGCATCCACTTGTCTTCGCCCTTGGGCTGTGCCGGCATCTGCCAACGTGCTGCCGCCCCTCGTCCGCTTATAATCTCATCTGCGACACTCGTTGAACTTGTCGCCATTTAGTTAAATCAACAATAATAATTTTGTCCAAAGGAGCGACTCTCCCATACCCATTCTCCGCCCTTCCCCCGAAAACTATGTGCCACACATAGAGAAGGCTCACGTATTCGAGTCCGGACGGTAGCCGGAAGTCGGGTATATCTTGTCCCTCGCTCCTGCCACATTAACGTGACTTTTGCAGCGCCCAGTTTTATCAGCATAATTTAGTTTGGGCCAACAGACAAGGACCAAGGACTAAGGACTACTGGACTTTGGACCCGTTCAGCTGCGGCCTGCGGTTCACTGCATTAGTTAGAGCGCCCTTTGTGCTAACTTATACGGTTTGGAGGCTGAGAATATTACACAAGGCTCACAAAATCGGCTTTAATTAAGCTACTGCTGTTGCTGCCTTTCTGACACGTGAAATATTAAAGCCGTGCACGATACGCGCCAAAAAATAATAAATTTCTTGACATGCACAATTCTGTAATTGAGTTCCGTTGGCTGGGAAAGAAGTCCATGTTGTTTATCGCCAGTTGAGAGTTTATATACCCGATTTTCTTTGCGTTTTTTGCGAGCAATCATCGCTACGTAACTTTGTAGTTTTTAGGTAGTTAATAAGTCCACCTGGTGCCAAGGGCTGTAAGAGTGCATTTCGGCAACAGAAAAGCCGACAAGAAATTTTGCTTAATATGCCAAGTTATGAACTCAATTGGTGGCCTCTTAAAACCAGAGTACAGTCGCAAAACTTGGTTAATAAAATCACAGAAGAGTGTTAATAAAGATCTCGGTGAAAGGCAAAAGCCTGAAACAGTGAAAAAGGGGAGAAGAACTCAGTGACACAACCGAGCCGAGATGGAAATGATTTCAATGATTACGGCCTTTCTTGGCGTGGCAATTAGGTTGTGGCAGCCAAGTCCTTGGCACTCATCGAAGTCGAAGTCCTGGTGATGCACTTGGCAGTGCTGACCTCATAACAGCCTCAATCTTGCGCCATGCTTATTAAACGTTTGTCCTGCGGCCAAATCTTTGCAACTCGCTGGCTGAGCCTCTGTTTTCCGCACCTCCCCAAACCATTTTCATTTATTTTTCCCGCAACATGTTGGTTGGATGCTAAAGCCAAAACTGTTGCGGATCGGCTTTCGCGTAATTAAAAATTGCGGCTACCGTTGGCCAGCCGACCGTGCAACTGCCACGGCCCCCCTCCTCAGGGCCTTCCACTCTCCCGCAGGAAAAGCGGGAAAATAAGGCTGTGTAGCCCCTCCTGTGGTGGGTCCTTTTCTGCTGACGCTGCCCTTAAATGCGCTTTTTAGTTTAGACCAATGTAAGAGGTTTAGCTTGCAGCGGGTGTTCCTCTGCCTTCCCCGCCCGCCACGTTGAATAATTTGCTTGCGCACAGCAAACTAAAAAAAATGGCTGGAACAAAAATTACAAGAATATTTCAAATTAATTAACGCTAATGAAAATGTTTAAAACTTGAAAGTTGCAGCCAGTCGAGCCAATGGGGATGCGAGGGATGAGGAGACAAGGACCTGGCCAACGAGTGAGGACTGCAACTAACTCGCCTTGTTTGTTTGTGCCACAGAAAAGTCGGTGAAGCTGGGAACCAAAGCAAGTCTTTACTTTTAATGGTGCCTGTTTAAAAAAAAACTCAGAAATTATGGAAGATTGTTTTTAAAATAAATACAAAAAAATTATATATATATAATTAAATAATATAGATCTAAATTAGTGTGAATTATATTAGTTAAAAGTAACTATATTTTTTTCTCTCCATGTATTCCCCATCCTACAATCTATAGCTGCGGTTTGCAAATTAAGCTTAAACTTATTTTTACCCAACTGTTGCACAATCGAACGCAAAGCAATTTTAATAAATTTTATGGCACATTTATTCGCTTGGCACCTGGGACCTTCTGCCAACCCTTCCATGGTCGCCAAATATTTTGTCGAGTACATTTCAAATTGCAAATTCTTTTATTAGAAAACACTATAATAATTCTGGGTAAAGTTGAGTTCGCATTGTTGTGCAAACTTCGAATAACAAAAGATGCTATCCGCGGAACTTTTCCGGTTTCTGAAGGAGGAAAGTAAGTCTTTTCAAAGAGCAGACAATGCAGAGGGTTTATAAATACAATAATTCGAATACATACACATTGTATTATTGAAATGCATCATTTATTTATTACCAATAAAGAGTCTTATTCTCAGAGTCATAGTCTCTGAATCTCATCCCAAGAGGGATGAGAGATTTGAAAAGACTTAATAATTGGTCAACTAAAAAGGCTTAAAATACAGTTTTTGATTTTTCGTAAAATTTAAATTCTTGGGAAATACGAAAGAAGATTATAAATATCACAAATACTATTTGATATGAATTGCTTTCAAGCTTAGAGTTATTGAACTTTTAGGATAGATTTTATATTTTAATTATAGAAAGTGAAATTTATTCTTTTAAGCCAAGTGGAATTTTTCGGAAAAAGTTTTCCAAGTTAAGGGTTCACATGCCCGTCCGAATTTTGGGTGTCCAATTTAATTGCACTCTTAAAGTCTATGGACTTGGGCAAAGTGTTTCTAGAGGCTCATATATCAAACTTTGAGAATATACATGAAGCTTAGCAGACATCAAAAGGCACACCCACACAGTGTTTTGGGCCAAGAAACAGGACGTAAAGTGCGTGTTTGTTGTGCTGGCCAGTTGCAGTTTGCCTTCTGGAAACCAACTGCTGGTCCTTGTTTTTTGGCTGATGTCTGTGGTGGTGACAGTTAAAGTGGCAACCGAATAAAAGCTAGGAATTTCATGCCACGCCTGCGGGCAGCCCCGTCTCTTTTCGGTCCAACAATGCACTTTTGCCAGGGCTAATGGGCTTGTCACCGTCAGCCAGCTGTTGCGCGTTTTGTTTTTGGACAAATGCATGCACCACCGGCATCATAATCAAGTAAATGTTGCTGCTGCTGCACCTGTCCAGGGAATATCGCGCATACGCAGCGTGGTACCGCCCGCAACAATATACAGCCACGGGGATTAGGCTTTATTTCTTGCTGGTTGGTCGTTCGGTTGATTTAGTGCCTCCGCTTAGAATTCTCGACAATTGCGAGCAACGCAACCGCTGACACTTAACTGTGAAAAATTGTGAATTATTATGGCAGTTCAGCCGCTTAACAACCGCCCCCTTCCTGATCCCGAATCCGTAGGCAGGCGCCAGGATATTCTGGGGGATTGCCGTTGCCTGTTTATGGCTGCGATTTGTTACGCACAATGGTGCGTGTTGGCCACAAACGTTTCGTCAGCTACGCAAAAAAATCAGCAACCACAGGGTAAGCAATCAAAAATAGGTTGCAGAGTTTAATACCCTAAATCAGCAATAAGATTTATACGATGATAATAAAGTGTTGAGCATTTTATTGTGGTTTTATTAAATAATATTTTATAGTAATATTATGGGAGGTCCTTTTGGTAGAGATTAATGAGTAGATGCTTCAATGTAAAGAGTTTTATGGCGTACTTTCATAAAACTATTAGAACTAATTTTCTTTATGTAAGTAAATACATGTTATTTAGTGCCTTTCTTTCTTGGCTGGCTTTTGAACTTGGAGTGAAAATAGCTTAACCCTCTGTAAGAGCATAGTGCTAAATATAATGAGAGGAAAACGGGAGGGTGCACCCTTCGCTGACAGTGAAATGGCAAGTGGCTGCCGGGCGGGGCCAGGGCAGTCAAGGCGAAAGGCCAGCAGGCAGCTCAGGTAAACAAATAATTCAAAGTCATTTGCGCCATGACTTGGCCCCTGTTGCCAGCTGCTCCACTCAGTGGCATTTCAGCTCCTTGGGAGCTCCTCTTTAGGAGGTCCTGCGGGGCGCTGGCCAAGTGTGAAAAAAGTGTCAACGCTTTTTGCCATGCCGGGTGATTATGACACTAAAGAGGGGTTGCCTCTGATCTGTTGGAGCAATTCGTTGGACGGAAAAACATAGTACCAAGGGAAAGTATTTTGACTGTTTTGCAGCTCGGTTTCAGCTTGTTTTCTGCTTATATTTTTTTTGGTAAGTATTTGTGCAGTTGGTGTTCGTATTCGTTTGTGGTTGAGCTGGAAGATAAACGGATTTGCTTGGACTTCTTGGATGGCAGGACATTGCTGTTGATTGGAGAAGCTTAGCAGGAAGATGGTGCGAAAAAAGTTTGATTTTATTTATGGAAAGATCTATCAATATTTTGATTGCTCAGAGAAGCTACAAATTAAAGATTTTTTATATTTTTTACCTCTTATTGACGACGCATTGGAACCCTCTTCAAGAGATTTGTGCTTCCCTTTAAGAGAACGACCTCGTTGCACTCGCAACCTCATTGGCACCGTTTTAGACATAAACAGTGTTTACCTTAAAAAATGGTTCAAGCCACCGTCTTGTGCTAGCTTCCTTTATACCTTCGCTTCTCGTTTCGCCTCGTCTTAGGTCCTTTTTCTGTTTTCTAGGCGCCTCCGCATGGTGTTGGCTTGGGCAAACAAAAAATCTCATTAATCCATTAAGTATACGCCAAGAAAAAGTTCAAAGCGTCTGCTCACACTCACACATACAAATACACACACACACACACACACAAAAACACATTCTCAGGCCGGCAAGGACACTTGCTACGGTAGGAAACCCACCGTGTGTATTATAGTAATGCGAACGGGTGTGTGTGAGTGTAAGTTTGTTCTCTGCTTGCCGACACTGTAAAAGAAAGCCTTTTGGGAGCACTAATGAGTTTGACATTGTTTCCTCCTAACAAGCAGCAAAGTTGGCACAAACGGAAAACTGCGGAGGGGGAGGCCATCTGCCGAGATGGCAGGACATTCGAAGGGAAGGGATGGCGGCTAAAATCAGTAGGAGCCGACTGCATAGCCAGACATTTTACCTTGGAATCTTTTTGGCATTTCTATTACGACTTACCAGGCGGAGACTGTGCCCGGTGAGAAGCCCTTAAATGAATTTCATTCCATTTCGCACATCCACCAACTACTTAGTATTTTTTCACTAATTAAAAGCGTGTTGATAGCAGTTTTCAATTTGGCTTCCGGCTAAAGCCGAAGCTAAAGATAAGGTTTAAAGGCCATTGGCTCGTTTCGTACTGGTTCGTTCTAGGGAACCGATTTCGGAGTCCTTTAGGCTTCACATATTCTTTTTCCCCGATTTTGCGGCATGAGTAATGTCTCCCTTTTGACTCATTTGGTTACACACACTCACTCACACCGACAGCGACTCATGCATGCATAAATATCCCGGATGGAAACTACGCTTGTCTGGGCCTCTCCTTTCCGGATTTTGAGACTCCGGAAGCCCCGACTCCATCGCTTTTTGTGCGCATATTTTGGCTCTGCCGACGTCGATTGTAAATTACGCCCTAATGCGCCCATTTGTATGCTGCAAAAATTGCCGCTTATTGAATATTTAGCGAGCAGTTCAACCAAATATACCTGACACAAACTTCCCGACTTCCAGCTCCTAATGAACTCATTTGGGATTTCGTATGCGTGCTTTAGACTGCAAAAATCGTATATAAAGCGAACCGAAACTTTTCGCATTTTAAATAATTAAACAACAAAAGCCATCGAGGTTGACACGCCCCCCCGCTGCTTTAGACTTTGTATGCCTGTGTCTGTAGTATGTTATACATTTTCTCGGCGTTTTTGTGTTTGGGCCGATTGCGTATCACATTCGGTTGCCAGGCCAATGAAGAGTGACTGACTGACTGACAGGCGAAATGAGCTGGGATTAGGGATCCGATAAGCGCTAAACAAGCAAATGAAACTTGAATTTGGCTTGGGGGCCAAAGCAGCTATGATTACAGTTCAGTTGGCTTTGTTAACGATTTCTAGAGCTATAAATTAGCTTCAAATGTTGAAAATAAAATAAAATAGAAAATAAAAAGCTTCAGAGGAACATGCAAATTTTTATATTTAAATCAAAAAAGGTAATATTTCTCATAACTATCAATTTGTGGTCCCTGCCATTCACATCAATGGGCAAGAATTTGATTTTTTTTAGCTCTTTTCCAAGAATTTTGGCTTCAATAGAGTTACTTTTGCTTGTGGCCTGGACATAATTAGAATGAAACTTTTCCGAAACACTCCTTCTTTCAGTTTCGCCATTGTGTCTTTTCAGGGAAATGTCATTTAAAAATATCTTTAATTTGGCTTTTTACGCCCCCGCATTCCACGACACAGGCATCCATACACCCACGTCCACAGATTGGGCCTGGCTGGCAATCGATACTTCATTAAGATATCGTGCTCTGGTGCCTAGACGCCTTCCGTTTAAGTTTCCCTGATTACTTTGCATAGTTCTTCCTTTCGCCTTCTGCTTTGACTTTTCGTCTTATCTGCCCGCCAGGATTCTCAACTTTTGGGCTTCTTTGTCTTTTAGCCAGTCAGCCATCCAGGCAGCCCGGCAGCCAGCAAGCCATCCAACCAACCAGCAAATAAATCGCAAAATCGTATTAGAGGCCTGAAAATTATTTGCCACCGGATGTGTGGCCCAACTGGCTGCCTGCCTATCGTCGGAAGTCACTAACAACGTTCCGCCGTAAACTGTACACCGTATGCCGAAGATCTCGGTCCCCGTTTTCAGTTCCAGTTACAGTTCGAGATCCCGGGCAAGGGTCGAGGCCTGTGTTTATCACATGAACACAATCAAATTAGCGCACATCGAGTGCAAATAGCCAGAGATAGGACCAGCCGGTACCAGCCAGTCTGTTGGATATTCAGATTGTTGGATAGACAACAAAAATTAGAGAGAAGGCGCACTAATTTAGTTTGTAGACCAATTTATAGTGGAAGGTCATTTAGAGACAAGAACATTTTAGAATTAATTTTTTCCCAAATATAACAAACTTGTAATAAAAGTAAGAAGCTCTTGAAGAAGCCAAAAATATCATCTTAATATCATTGATTGGTTACTGTGCATTCTTGTGGTTAATATTCAAGTTGCATTTCGGCTAAGTGGCCCCGGCCAGCTCATTTGGCAAGTTTGTTGAGGGAACATCTTTCGGGGTGGCCCTCCTGGGGCTCCCGAGATGGAGATATCTTCTCAGGCGATTCTCCTGCCGTTCTTAAGTTGATTCCCCCGCTCCTTCTGTGGCCTGCCCAATGAACTTCGACGCCGCTGGGGGGTCCTGGGTACCATCTTACTTTGTTGCCAGTGCTACTCCACTTGCTCCGGGCTCTGCCACTCCGCCGGCTGGCTGTGATGTCAGGACTTTTGTTGTGTGCTGTCAACGGGACTGTGTAAGAAACTTTGCTCAGTTGCAGTTGCAGTGGCACTCGCACTGGCTGCTGTTGCAGTTGCATGACAGCTCGACAGAAAATATGAGCCAGCAAAGGGCTTTGGGACCGAGTGGCGCTCTGAATGTTGCACCGCTCTGCTGCATCCACATCCACTCCGTTTCTCGCTGTCACATTGTTGTCATGTGGCTGCTGTCATGTAAGATGGCTGGCCATGCTGGCACGCTGGCAGCCTTCGTTTAATCAACATTACTTGTGCTTAAATCAATTAAAAACTAATTACGTTGCATGCCCTGTTGAGCGCAACTTTGTGGCTTCTACAAGTGTGCCACGGGAGAAATATTTTAGCCCCTTTAGCCTTCTAGCCACCCCCCAAAGGAACAATCCTTTGAGTCTGGGCACCCAAAAGGCGTTAATGGAATTTTCTCTTGCCATTTCGTACCTGCCCAGAAGCTGGTTAAATCCAAAAAAACCGAGTGCATCCAACTGTCAGGCTTTTGGCTTTTCAGCTTTGACTCATACCGTGGGGAATACCTGGGGCTGCTTCTGCGGAGTGCAAAAATTAGATGACAAAGGTGTGCAGGATCTCGGTGCGTATCCTGGGATTTATGAGTGCGAAATTCCGGCTCCCACAAAATGCACACATAAATGTTTTGCCAAAGAACACTAATTACAAATATTTGGGTTTGGAACGACTCGTTTTTGAAAATTTCTATAAGCAAACTACATTTTGTGAATTTTGAATGTAATATCACGTTGCTGCTCACTGCGATTTAGTCCGCCATTTCCGCACTGACCACGCCCACAAAACATAATTACAGCCTTTGATGGTAGTTCCCCTATTTCAACATACAATCTATCTAAGCTTCAGCTAATCACAAGCTGCAGCTGAGTAGCTCATAAATATGCATTTACACTTTTGTCCCGAGGACTTGACATATTAATTTTTAATGTGCCGCCACTGTTACTAGTCAGCCTGTTCCTCCTGTGCCAAGTGGACAAAGAGCGCCGGCTAATTAGCCAGTTCGCTCAATGGCCAATTGCCACGCAAAATCAGCCAAGGGTAGCGACAGGCGACGACTACAACGACAAGTTCCCATAGACTGTGGACTACGGGCTCCGGACTCCGGACTCCGGACTCCGGACTAAACACGGCGTTTAAAGCCAAAAAATAAACAACAATTTAGTGCAGATTAGCGCAGAACACACACACCGTAGCAGGGGATAGGAGGTGGTAGAGGAGGGACACCTTTTGTTTATATTGTTGTACGTGTGCCGGCGTGGTGCCTTTGTTTCAACGTTGCCCAGTTCAGCTGGAAACCGAAATGAGCAGGTGGGCGGGTTGAGAGGGCAGACTTGACATTAGGCTCGAGTATGAATTGAGCTGAGGCTGCTTGCATGCATTGACTGGGGTGAAGGTTACACGGAAAAATAATGCATTTAATTATTAAAATAAAAATCTATTTTTTCTTTATTAAATTTAAGAAATAAAAAGACTAAATTGTCAGTCATGCAATTAAAGATTTTTTTTAAGAACTTTATTTTTTAACAGTGGCTAACCTAAGCCAACAGGGAGTGGGATGGCAGGGCGACTGGAAGGACGAGACCTGCCTTTAGTTTGGCTAATTGCTTGAAGAGCACACAACAATGGCAAATGGCGATGACGATGACGATGGCGATGGCTATGGCGATGGCAAACTTCCGTTTCCGCTGTCGCTGTTGTGCAGCTGCGTTAAGCTAGCAAACTAATTAGATTCGTGCGCCTCATTGGGCCACTTTTGATTTGTACTTGTACCACTTTTGGCGCCCCCTTCGTCCTGGCAACTGTGACTGAAAACTTTCTCCTGCCCTGCTGCCGATTTATCTGAGCAGCTGTCTCTGTGGCTCAGCAAAAGGGCTGCATATTTGGTTCAAGTTCGTCCGGAGTCCGGACTTGGGCGACTGATTTTTCATCAAAACGAAAATGCACAAGAAAACTGCGCCAAAACAACAAATGAAGGCAAATGCGACATGTGGCTGGCATGAAAATAAGAAGCGCAAAAACCTCAAAAGAAAGTTGCAGCCAAAGCCGCAAAAACAAAAAACTTTTTTGGAAGAAAAGTGCAAGAGCAACAAAGCTGGAAAAAAAATTATGCGAAATTTAATTTGACTTTTGTTGTGTTTTTGTGTTGGTTCTTGTTGTTGGCAGCCACTTTTGCGCTTTCAATTTTAGTTAGCTGCCAGCTGGCAGATGCAGCAAGCTGCCCTCGAAACTGTAGCCCCCCTGTAGCCCCCCTGTAGTAATTTGCCAGCTTGGCTTGTACACACTTAGTTTATATTATTTAGCTGGAATGTAAAGTGCGGGAAGGGCTTTGCAGCACATGAGTAAAAAATATGATTATCTTATGCACGAACTGCACTGCAGTGGGGGATTTGAAAAGCGAAAATGTCATGCCAAATTGATATTTCCATAGGGGCTTTTCATGATTCGAAATAGAGCCTGAAAACGTTTGGTGATATAATTATGACGCAGTACAAGAGATTTCCGTGAAAGGTTACTTTGGACCTTAAGAGCTTCGACGTAAATGTTCACACACTGTCATTTTCCTGTTGCCTTGAAAAGTCATCCCAGTGCAGGCAAAGTGGTTTTATGTGTTCCAGGTAAATGGGAAATGCTAACGCCAAATTTGGTTACACTCTCGAGTGATTGGCGGCGAAATGTTGCATTTACCTTTGATTTATATTGACAATTGCATTGGCAGTAAATGCAGTAGTCTTTCACGACGGGGGCTTCCCACACCGTTTAGGTAAATATTTTGGGAGGAAAAGTAAGAACTGCTCCGGGCTTAGATCCGGCTTCCTTTGTCCTCCAAAGGCAATCTGCTGGGGTCAATTAATAATTTATGAGGAGCGGGGAATGAGAAAGGAGAAAGTGGAGTGCGGTAGTGAAGTCCATGCAATATGCATAATGTGTGCCCTTTGATTTTCTGCTTTGGCATGCACATTTATTTATATTTCATTATGGCGCTGCTGTCCCTTTCGGTTTTCTTTTGCTGTTTAGCATTTCCTATTTATGTCGAGGACCTGGCCAAGCATTTGCAATAGAAAGGACTGCCCGGCAGCCGGAGCTGGTAAGTGTGGGGTTGGCCGACACATCCCCCTCTTATCCAAAAAGGTCCAAAAGGGGGTGGTTCCCTGTATTATGTATGTGGCTGCTCGGAGATATTTTGTTTTTGTTTTGCGGCCAGAAACGCTGCGAGTAAAAACTAAAAACAAGCAGCGTCAGCATCAACGTTTTATATTAAAAACAACAACCGCAACGGCAGCAGAGGCACTGGCAGCAACAGCCAGGATCTCATCGGTGGCGAGGCAACAAAAACAACAAGGATGTTGGAGATGGGGGCAAGAAAAAAAAAAATAAGAAAAAATAAAGTATTTACACTCGCTTTTAGTGGACCAGACACCCGTTCACCCTTCATTTTTTCGGTGCCCCCATATGGGGCATGTTTTCTAATTTTGTGTACGCTACTTTCAGTTGCATGTTGTTGCATTTTATTTTTATGTCGCACTCGTACGCTTTTGACTTTTAAACTCCTCTGTTTAAGTGTATTTAACATTTTTCTCTAATGATACTCTTAGCCAAGTAGCATTCGCCCTGACTGTCCGCCTGTCCGCCTTCCTGTCTGCCTCTCGGTATGTCTGTCCTTCTCTTCATAAGCTTCTCTACTCTGTTGGTAAGTGGTAAAGCTTCCAGTTAGCTGCGGTTGGCAGTTGTCAAAGTGACCTCAAAGAACAGGGAAAGATGGAATCACATGTGAGCTCATCTGTAAGTGTGTCGCTGTGGCCCCTCCCCGACTTCCCGTCTCTTCACGGCATTTGTGTGCTAAAGAGCTTTGCCTGTTTTGAGCCTGCATATGTGTATGACACACACACATCCCCACTCTCAGGTGGGGTGCACCTGGTTCAGCTAATGCATTTGCTTGCCTCTGTTTATTCATCCTCTTTAATGAGTCCTGGCCTCAAGGCCAGCTTGTGTTTGACATTTAGAGAAGTGCGCTTTTCATTCCAGTCTCGAGTCTCGCCTTTTGTTATTGCTGTTTGCTTTTTATTTTTGGAGACAGGAGATATGAGACAAAGGTAATTACATTTTGATAATGTAAAGCAACAGGATTAAAATGCATTAGGAAAGGACGAAACTGACACGTTTTTTATCTTGCAGCTTTAAGATTTATCTTCTTTTTATCTTGTCAAGAGTTTAAGCTTGGAAGGAAAAGTAAAGTAATCTATCAATATAAGAGATTATCTTGTTAAAATGTTATTTAAGTCAACTAGGGGCTGTAGTATTTGTAGTCTATAGGGAGTAAAAGCTGCCTTCCACGTTTCAAAGTCTGCCTGGCGGCATTTCCCAAAATCGAGCAATCACAAATGGAAATGTCGCCAATTGCAACTGACGTTGTTGCCTGGCAACAGCAATACGACAACGCGAAACGACAACTACGACAGGTGATACATGCATGGGCGGCGAAGGACGAGGAGACGCGGACTCCTCACGAAGGATAGCCAAAATGTTGGGGGATAGCGAAAGGGGAGTTTCCTGAAGGGAAAAGTAAAGGTACTAAAGCGACGGACTCGCGTTGATGAAGTACGCACTTGCAGCATCTCGACAACGGCAACGGCAACTCATTTGATTTACTTTTCATTTCCGGCTGCCTTGCAACAACACCTCAGCACCAATACAAAGCTTATGTGGCACACACACACTCATACACTCACACCCATGCTTACACTCATTCACTCACATTCGTGATGTCCTCGATGCCGAGCGTTATGCAATTATAACTTTTGTCATTAGCAACTTAAAATGCAAATTGCTGCAATGAAGCGTCGTCAACGTTGTCGTTCTCGTTGACTTTTTCGGCACTTTCTCTATAGTCTGTAGTCTGTACTTTATTCTCAACTGATTCAGGTTGGTCTCCAGTGGTCCTGGTTGTTGATGCACTTAAAAAATAAGGATGCTGTTATTGATTATCAAACACTCATCTATCAAAGCTCAGAAAAAAGAGATTTAAATAAAAACACCTTAGAGACTTTAGTTTAAATAAATTATTTATAAAAATTTAGGTAAAACTCTTTAATTTTAAATAAGTACAAAGACTTCTTTAGTGTGCCTTCCAGCTGGCGGGAGTGGCAGTTTCCGTTATTTAAAGTATTACGACTTAAGTTGCTGTCGTTGGTTTTTGAACGTTATCTAAGTAGCTCGGCAACCCCATATCAGCCATATGGTGGTGACATGACGTCCAAAAGTCAACTGCCGTTTTACATACTGGCAGTTTCTTTTTTGGCCCGGGGGAGAAGACGTTAAGAGGCGGTGGTGTGTGGTACGGGTTTCCCAATTAGCTCTCTGCGTCGCCAGTTAATTTGTAGGAGTTGTGCGCGCTTTTTGTGCAACTGCCATAGAGCTTCCATTTAAGACTTTTGGTTTTTGCCGCAGCTCTGTTTTCCGGCGCTGCGATGGCAACACGCAACATACATATACGTACTGCCAAAGATGGTAGCAACATTGTTGCATCTGGCAGAAAGGTAGGAGGAAAAAGTCTGCTGCAAGTTCAACAAGAAGTAACCATAAAAGTGTAGAGTGCACCTTTGTGTAGGGTTGAGTGAAAGTTGAGCACTGCTCCCCCACCCACCATCCGCAGTATATTTCTGGCTTTCTCGCGAACAGTGGCAGAGTCACGTCAAAGAAATTAAACAGAAACTGCGGGGACTTAATGCAATTCCTCAACAAAGCAGTTAAGCCATTAGGAAGTGTCCCGCAGCACAGCTTGTAAATAATTCGGCGTGTGGGTAATAAAAAGATGACCATGAGGGGCCAAGAAAGATGTTTTACGAGGCATTTAAATGCCGCAAATTGGGCTGTTTTCCGATAGTTCATAATTGACTGGAAATCCCTCATGTCTCGGCCGAAAAGCAACCATCATTCCTCACAGATCATTGACAGCTCAATCGTCCTTCTTTTCACATCCATCCGCAGTCATTCAGTTCATTGAGTTCATCATTTCATTCCTTTCCGAATTCAGAGCCCATTGTGTGAAGGGGGGTATTCTTTTTGGGAAATGCCACATTTTTGGGCGGATCGGAGGGCAACTAGTGTCGAATGCTGTTGTTGAGTTGATTAAATTGGTGTTAAAAAGTTTAAGTGGCTGTTGGTACAATGTAGGACAGTAAAATTTCATAGCCTACTTTGCCGCATCCCACTCGGGCTTTGTTGTTTTTTGCCCTCCTTCTTTTGGCCATAAAAGCACGCCGCTAACACTAACGTGTGTAGTTCAAGTGCGCACTTTTAGCCCACTCACGGGAGGGCGGAGGGCAGAGGTCGGAGGTCTATTCCACGGCAAGTCCTTGTCTTTGGCGGTGCCCCTTCCTCTAGTTTCAACCTCTTCCACCCCCAACCCCAACGGCCATTGAGTTAACGGCTAACGGCTAACGGTTGTAAGCTCACGGATGTCCTCAATCGTCAGGCTCCCTTGAACTCCAGAAGATAAATTACACTAAAGAACAAAAATCAAAGTATTTTTTAGATTAAATAAAATATTAACACGAATCCTTACAATAAAAATAAATTTAAATAAAATTTATTAATCTTAACCTTAAGCTTGAATTTTTAGTTTCATTCTTATAATAAATCTTTCCTCAAAAAAACCCTGAAACCCTGCAGTAAAGTGTCCTTCAAAGCTGACTGCGGATATACGCTTGCGACACGTGTCTGGGCTGTCTAATTGGCAAAACGAATGAATCTATTTGGCAGGAGTGAGTTTCGCAGCTGACCACTGCTGCAGCTCCGCCCCCAGACTCCCCTCCAACCTCTGACCAGTACTTTTCATGGATTTCCGGATCTCCCCAGTCGAGCATTTTCAATTAGAGGGCGAGCGCGCTTTCGATTTGCGTATTATTTATGGCGTCCGCAAATCGTGCACATTATTCATAAGCCCTGGGAGTATGGGCCCGGCTTAATGGGCAGTCCAAAAACTGGGGGAATCGGTCCATGGGGGTGGCTATTCAGCTGCATACTTACCCCTCATTGTCGAGGGCTGAATAATCTTCAAGTGCACGAACTGTTTGCTTTATTTTGCTTTTGTTACAAAGGCACAGGAGAAAAATATCCAATTCATGATTATATATTACCTGACAACTGCTATTTTTATCTTTTTGAAAAATGTTATTTGCTTCTTCTGATGTTAAAAATGACATTGATGTGGTCTCTTCACTTTTGAATCCCTTGTTAAAGTGCATTATTTTTCGCAGTGCACTTCCCCACTCCAGAGCGTTACATGGGGCGGCATTAGTTGAATGAACCTTCACTATTCCCTTGGAGACCGGATTGCATTCAAATTAAGCGACTTTAATCTGACGCGTGTTTCTCCTTGCGGTCGAATGCAACTCACCTGCATTCCGGACCAGGTGCGCGTTTATCTCCACCGCAGACTTACTGAGAGACAGGGGCATGATATGCGGAGTTGCAACTGTTTGCCAGCCGCTGGCATTCATTCCCATACGCGGCATTAGCGATGTGCGTGAGCTCCCAATTTTGATGTTGCACGGAATTCAATCGCCATGGTGCCCCAGTCGCTAGCCACAGGTCACCTTTTGAAATTTCAGCTTTTCGGATATAAGTTAAAAAAAGGAATATCGTTCATGGTTTTCAAGCAAAAAATTATTTTGTTCTATAGACTTTTTAATGTATAAATATATGTGTTCTACATTGCAGTTCTTATTAAGAAATCCTAATCCTAAAAAAAAGTTATTAAACACATTTAAATACCATCCCTAGCTACAAAACCAACAGGTTGACAAGAGCTGGTTGGTAAGCTGCTCCTTGCTCCTGTCGCTGCCATTGCTAGCCATTTAAGGATCTGCTCTTGTATACCATTCAAGCACTTAAGGCGACCGCATAGCCAAACCAAACGTCATCACACAAATCCTCCCAAGTCGTCGGGGATTCAGAAGGATATGCGGCTGCAGAAGGTAGCCAAAGTCCAAAGGATATGGTAATGACAGGGTCTTCAAATATTCGCTTTAAACTGGATTTAAACTCCTTATGAAAATGTTATGGGGCGAGTTTCCAAGTTCTCGAACATTAGTCATGTTTAAGAAAATTAAGCACATTATGGAAACTTCAAATTTGATATATGAGGGAATCCCCTGGCGGCATTCTGTTTCGTTTTCCAATTATTCCTGGGAGTAACATTGTGTCTAACAGCTCAGCGGTTGCGCAGTAAGGACCTTCGTACTCTTAAATGTTAGGCTTCTGTAATTTAACAGAAATTGCTGACCCACACCCCCATCATGGGTACGTTCCTTTGCCAGTGCGTTCCTTTGGGTTAGGTAAGTAGTGCACTAGGTAATGGTTCGCATGCCAAGTTCACATTTTGGTCAGAGATAAAATATGTGTTTCTCACGGCGCCTGAAAAGGCCTTTACCGCCACCCAACCACCCAAACACCCACCACCCGCTTCTCAATTTCTTGGCGGCGGTAGGGATTGCGTGTCCGGACACAATTTAACGGGTTGAGGTCCTCCAGATATGCCCAAATATATACATATATATTTAAGCGGTGCCCAGCACTTGATAAAACCTGTTGAAAAGAGGGGTCGTTGATTTATTGACTTGGTCGGGGGACTTTCGACAATATTTTAATTAAAAACTCTGTCCTACTCGTATTGGCCTGAAGTTTGGTGCCGTGATTGCAACGAGCTTCATGTTTTTTCTTTGCACTTTTCGATTTTATCATTACTTTTATTATTTTTTTGGACTCGCCAGAGTCCCTCAAGTAATTTTTGGGCAAAAGATGAAGCATATCGGCAGAAAGATGCAGACACCTAATAAAACTTTTGCGACAAGAGCGGGTTTCGAGTGTAACGAAAACAAAAACAATAATTTTCGAGTTTTCCAGCCAGCTGAAGAAGCCGAAGAGGGTGCTGAACCTGAACTGGCCGGTCCCGAGAGTCCTTTGGCTGGTCCTGCCCTCTCCTGTCGCATGGATCTCGGTCTGTCACTGGGACATTTGCAGTTTTCTATTTGCCATCTTGGTTATTGTTGTTGGTGGAAAACTATTTGCCATCTCGACAATTTCCCGCACGTGCAAAGCATCGCAAAACGAAGTTTTTCGATTGCTGCAACAGAGAGTGGGTGGCTGGCTGGTTGTTTTTGGGCGTATGGATGGTGCGTGGCAGGTACAATATTTCAATAAAATATATTTACGCTAAGAAAGAGGAGAAACTTTCAATGATTTCATATTTTTCCAACCATTGACGGTAAATTGCCTGTCTTTTGTGGGGTTGTGATGGCATCCAGTCACCACGAATTGGGTTTCTGCATTAAATTTTCTGTATTTTTTGCCTGAATCGGTAATTAATAACAATTAGATACGGCGCCGCTATCCCCGCCTAATTGTGGATAATATATAACTTTCCCACTGCTCCTGGCCGCGACTACTTCTCGTACTTTGCGTAATTATTTATGCCAAAAGCGTAATTAAATTAATTAGGATTAACTTTGGCTGTGCGCGCATTAAACTAGCTTTGATTAGCTTATGTTTCTGCATACATTTGACAACTTAGACATGCAGATACAAATGTATCTCGTCGTGTATCTGTGACTGTGTCCGTGTCGGTGTCCCTGCCCCAGTGTGTGTCTGTCTGTTGTGTGTGTGTGTGCTTGCCGCACGAATGTCGCACGCTGTTTAATCTGAATGTTGGCTTTGGGTCGCTTCGGTAATCATAAAGATGGAATAAGCGATGAGCTGTCTGCATGTGCCAATTTGGTTTAGTTATGCTCACGCGTTGTTGTTGTCGCGTCCTGTTATTGTCCTTGTGGTCCTTGCTCCCATCAATACTGCTCTTGTCGTTGTTATCATCTACTACGTGGCCAAGTCTCATTCAGCTTTAATTTGCCAGAACTTAAAGGCTCTCGTACGTTATTTGCTTTTAGATTTTTAATTAAAACCTTGACATTTACTTTTACAAAACATGAAATTCGGATAATAAACAATAATAATTTTATTGACTTTGTGGCAAATTAGGGCTCTTTGTGGCTTTCAAATTTAATTAAAATTTATAAGCTGCAGTTTCAGTTCGATTTTCTAATAACTGTCACTAACATGGCCCAATACAAAGTACACATATATTTTCTTTGTCGGGCAGTTGGCAGTTGGTCAGCTCGCCCTGGCCTGGTCCCTTCTAATTTATGTCACGAATAAATGTGTCGCAAATCATTACGTGGGGAATTTTTCTACTTTTTGATTTTTTTCTGTGCTTTCTGTTGTTTTGCCATGTGATTGTTGGAGTGTCAGGGCGCTTTATTTAATGGCTTGGAAATGGAAAAAATAAACAAACAAACTCACACACAGCTGAGGAGGGGAGTGGCTGCGATGACGAGGCATTAGGAGTTGGAGGACATCAGACGAACGAGCCACCTAAATATAGACACAAATCACAAAAACTCGGCAGGCAAAAAGGAGCAGAAACAAAGGCAAAACAGGTCCTGCCACTGCTGCTGTTGTTGTTGTCTCTTGGCGGTGGCAGAGAATGAGCACATTAAATCAAAAGTGGTGCATAAAGCAGAAACAGGAGCGGAGGTCAGCGGGTTGGGTGGAGTTTACATGGAGCAAAGAGCATCGAGTTGAAAACACAAGGATTAAAGGCGGCAAAGGACGACGAAAACGAGGCAAACGTTTAACGCCTGCAGGATATTTATGATCATGAATTTTCTTATTGTGCTCCTAGCTGCTGCTGTTGCTGCACTGAAGGAAAAACAAATACAAGTCACTTCAAATTTAGGCTTCTTACAAAAACGTTCTAGAGTCATCAAGAGCTATAACTTGCTTTGAAAAGGAATATCCTATTAAAGGGTTTGAAGGGCATGCGATTTTTTTTCAAGTGCACCTCTGTTGGCCTTGTTCCTGTCTTGTGTCTTCACGTCTTTCCCCTCCGGCCCCAACATCTCTAAACGATTTATTAAAATGTGCAGCAGAAGGAGCAGCCTGCGATGGCAAAGTACATGCGGCATGCGGAGTGCAGAAGACGGCGAGCGGACAGCTGAACGCTGAAGGAGCTCCGTCCGACCGAGTAGCCTCGACCTCCTTTGGCGCTATATTTGTATTTGAGCTCCAGTTTGTCTGCATCGATGGAACGCCGCGCCCACCAATCGACAGAAATGAGTTATAAAACTTCAATAATCTGAACGAAATATTTATTCATGTTTAGCACGCAGACGACCAGGATGGGCGTGGAGCGCGGTGCTTGAAGCTTGAATCTTGGGTTCTGTGGTATGCAAAAGTACAGCAGTGGGATCTGGGGAGGCACCCAAGGAGCCTTGGAGCGGCCATTACTTTATTTACATCATATCCTGCAGGATGTGCTTGGCACACCGTGCACACGACTGTGTGGCGCACTTACAGCGAATCAATAACAAAATAAATCGTTTTACAACCGCAGGACATTGTATTGTGTTACACAAAAGATTGCCAGCGCCGTGCCACCCAAAAGGATTCGATGGATTCAATGGGTGACTGGGTGGCTGGCGGCTACCGGCTTGGTTCCTGGTTGTTTGTGTACCCGGTGTTCCAGCTGCAAGAAGGAAGAAAGGAAACAAGGACTCCTGGCAGGGCCAATGAAAGCGAAAGAAACGATTCGCCTCGAATCGAATCGAAACGGAGCGAAACGAAACGAATAGGTGCAGTTAGAAAAAATATGCATACTTCTGTGATGAAGAAAAAAAAAAAAACACCATTTACAGCATGGATGTAAGCCCGTAATAAATAATTGCCTGCATCCTCAACATCTACTCATTTAAAAGGAAATAAATCCGGATTCAAGGAACATTTAAGGTTTCTTTTGCCCTGTACATGTTGAGCAACAACAGAAAACAATACCCAAGCACTTGACAGAGAAAACAGGCAATGAAAGGATATTATAGTAAAAGTATTTATACAACGAAAGGGACAAAGCACCGCAGAGCTCAGGACACCGAGCTCCTCGCACAGCGAACACTGAGGTAGGTGGCTGGGTAGATGCACTACGACGTTAAAGTGAAAGGAAGTAGAAAGTATAAATCGTTGCTATCAATTTTCGCTATGTGCTAGGAATTGATAAACTGCTACGGCTGCAGCCTCTGGGATATCCTCAGCTGAGAGTGGGGTTGTCCTGTCAGTTGCCAGGCTCTATTTGGGTTACCTACATACCACTGGAAAGTGAGAACTTATGGGTCACTGTGGGTGGTTCGTTGGTTTTGTGCTTGCCCCAAACACAAGATGCCTCCAATCGGAATTTTGATTCTGATGAAATCCCCCAAGGCTGAAAGGCCCAAGGGCCTTTATTTTAAATTTGAACAAATAAAGGCCCTTTACCGCGACCCTACCGCAGTTCACTAATTAAAATTGTTGCTTTAAACGGAATCACTATTTATTTTATTTGTATTCATTTAATAAAGCTTTTTGAAAAACATTGTTTATTAAAGAAATACCCAGAAGCACCAATGCGTGTAGTAACATTAATTAATTAATTTATTATTCAAATTATCTGTATATAAACGAATGTTTTATTTATTTCCAGTAAATACCTCTTCAGAAAAGATTTTAATTGGCTCTGTTCTCAACTCTGTCTAAAAGTCGTATCATATATCATAATAAACTTCAGTAAATAGTTTTCTTTTTTCTCAAGAAAATCTTTGAGATAGAAGCCTGTACGTGAAAATCACTCTAAAATAATTTGACACAGACGGGGGATATGTGCAGACGACACATGACAGCAGCACATTACGTATACGCCGCATAGTACGCACAATAAAAGATATCTTTATACATATGTAGCGGTAGCCGTCGTAGTAGCAACAGCACGCCGAAAGCCGGCAAAATAAATATTTTATAATTTAATCAACATAAAAGCAACAATGGCAAGGCAAAAAGGGCGCGACCGGAGGAGACAATAAAAACCGGGGGAAAAAAATACTACATACGTCGCGGTATAATGCTTAATGATAAGCGAAAAGCGGCGCGGCAACTGGATATATAGATCGAGAGAGGCTGACTTGAAATACTGGCGGCAATAGGCCAAGATGTTTATCACACGAGTGAGACAATAAAAACGGAGACAGACGTCAGTACCGCTCCCATTTCCCAGGCATTTCCCCCCATCATTTTCCACCGCGCTTTCCAGCCACCATTGCCGTTTTCCCAGGCGGGAGGTCGACGACTGGCGCTGACAAATGGACAATGTCTGACAGACGACAGGCCCGTGAGCATTTCGAGTTGGACAAGTTTATATTTGCATTTATTTCTATTAGGCGCACATTTGTCAAAAGCTGTTTACGAGTACGTACACTCCCCCCAAAAAGAAAAGTCCCCCAAATGAAAAGATGAAATCTCACAATTTCCTGGGGAAGAGATCTTTAATTCTTTTGATGTGTGGGTGTAGGTAAGGACTTTAAGTTCCTGCACCACCACAATTCGATTGGTAAAGATTCGTGTCGTTGTTGTTGTTGTTGTTGTTTTAGGCAAACGGACTCATCAAAGTAATAAAATATTTATTTGGTATTGTTGTGCACTTTTATTTGACATCATAAACAAAACCCACAGAAGTGTAAACACAGCTCCGCAAACGTGTTCCCGACTTTCGGGTCTTGTTGTTGTGGCTTCCGTTGTCTTCCTGTGGGCCTGTGACTCCTGTTGTTGACTTATTTAAGACATAAAGTGCTCACGCACACACACGTTTTCCCACACACACCCAAACACACACAAGCTCAGACACACGGGGTAGAGCATTGACACGCTTACGTGTGGGCGTTCCTAAATTTAACGCCTTTTGTAGGGAAGCTCAGCAAAAATACGAAAAAAATATGAGATGGAAAACAAAACAAAACCAAACTGGGAACCAAGTCAAAAACGCATAAATTGTTGCCCCACCAACTGCCGTAAATGGTTCTTGACATTGCTCTAACTTGGCCGGAGTGCCTTGCTCCTATTTTTTGGTTGTGTGTTTGGGCCTTGGATTTGCTTTTTGTTTGGCTTTCGTTTGAAATCTATTGACCTCGCTGGCTGGCATCCGAAAGATTCTAAAAGCGATATTTTTCCTAGAAAAATTAAATTGAAATTTAATAAAATTATATGGAAATTTTATTTTCGGCCTAAGTGGATTAGATTACCCTATCATTGGCAAATCTTTTTAAGGAATTTTTGTGGTTGTAAGCGAGTATTAGACTTATTGTTTATTAATTTCAGTGGAAGTTGGAAGTCTTAAATAACTTGTCTTTAAAAGTGCATTTTTATGATAATTGTTTGTATAATCAAATATTCTTATTTTATGGATAATAGTTTGCCTTTTTTGTTCAATCAAGACATGCTAATCTGGGGACTTTTTTGCCGGCACAACGGATGCGGTTTAGACCACAATTTGTTGCTTAGTTATGTATTCGCAAAGGCTGCCATATGCGCCTGTCTTATTGTCCCTACCTACTTGGCCTGCTCCTACTGGCCCAATCCACTCCCTCCGGCTTTTTGTTCCGCCGCTAAGCTCCATATGCTTGGTATTCTTCCGAAGGGAAGTGAAACAGCCGGCGGGCTCTAGACGGAGGTTTTGTTTACGCTGCTGCTGCTGCTGCTGGTACTGGTGGTACTGGTCCCACCTTGCCCCGGGTCCTTGGGAGCTACGGTTTCTGGCAGAGCTACTGATTCTGCTGCCGGGCGATTCTGCTTACGTGCCACGCATATAAATTATTGTATCTCGGGCGTATTAAAAATGTACGAGTGCTCATCTTGTTATCCTGTTGTGTAAGCGGATTATGTCAGGCATAAATGTCATGCGTTGAAGCGGCCCCTCGTCCTTCGTCCTTGGTGCATTTACCTCGTGGCGGCTCTTTTTTTTCCCGCTCAGTCTCTTTTGTTTTCCATTTGGTTTCTTGCGTGGGGGTTTCCTTTTTCCTTTTTTTTCGTCTCTCCATTCCATTGCCGTTCTGATCCGCCGATTTGTTTAACAGTGTTGTTCCGCCATTTCGCATTACTTCCCCCCTTTGAGCACTATTTGCCCGAATTTGGAATTCACTTTTATTGAAATTTAAAACCGCCACCAATCGACGCACGATGGCCCATAACTCGCGCTTAAAAACCGTAAGCCGTTCATTTTGGCAGCGGTTGAGCCGGCCATTTGGCAGTTTCCTGCTTCGAATTTCAGCAATTTCGGTCAATAAACCGAGTGTGCGCCGAGTGTGCAAAAAAGCGTATGCAAATATTACCGCTTTTCCCATGCATGTGTGCTGCCGTTTGCACTAGCTCAATTTTTATTGTCCGTCCAGAAAATGCAAACGTGGCCCAGCGTGTTCCGCTCCGGCTTATCGCAGCCATTTTTCCGACCAAAAAAATAAAACTGAAAACCCTAATGAGAACGCCAGTTGGTCAACCTGGGCGAATTAAGCTTCCCAGGTATGTATATGCGGTGTGGGGGACCCCACTCCTTGTTTGCCTTTCATTTGCATGACAATAATTATTCGAATTTTGATTGGATAACCAGATCGGCTGAGTCGCTGCATTAACTTGTAATGCTTGACAAAGCGGAAGGAAGCAAGCAATTCCATAATTACCAGATCACGGTAAAAAGGGCGCCAAGTGAACCGAAAATGTGCCAATAATGAGCCAGAAATCACATCACGCCCACCACGCACCAGACAGTATTGATTCGATACGAATGTCAATAAAAATCTGAAATAAAATGTAACTTTTCACTTATGAACTTCACTAGGCTCAAGTGAAGAGAATTAATAGAAATATATATACCAAATAAAGCCAAGCCATTTCTCGACAAATTTATAAATTATATATTATTTTCTTGGCAACTAAAGCCATTAGTTTTAATATATTATTTAGGTCATTATTATTTTTTTCCAATTTTTTTTGTATACTTTTTATAAGCTTATTATTTTTAAAGCAAATTCTGTTGTGATTCTGCATTTCTTATCAACAGACAAAAAAACACTTTAACTATAGAAACAACGAGGTCCTTAGACCCGACGATACGCCATAACATAAAGCCCTAACTCACACACACACACTCACCAAAAGGCACTTATACAGACTCAAGTTCGGGGACTCACAGACAGCGGCACTTGCGAAGCATGCTTAGTGGCTGTTGTTTTGGGTGTTTTTGAAGCGCCTTTGAAATTGACGCTATCGTCGCCCCTCACAGGACCCCTCCCACACGTCCTAACGAACACACACACAGTTACAAAAATATGTATATACACAGACAGGCACACAAATTATTTGCAGCTTATCAGCGCGTTGGCCGTTGTCCATTTTTATGGGCATTTGTTTTTGTTTTCGTTTGTTTTAGTTACTCGAATGGCAGTGTGGGGAACGAGGATGACGCGTATGGCAGATGGACCACAAAATGCTCACCCACACAAAAAAAAAAAAACCAGAAGAGATACAGTGAGATGAAAAAGGACCCCTCCACTTATCGCTTTTAGTTGAACAACGCAAGGACATCACTTGAAAATTGCCTAAGTAGTTTTCTCTTCTCAGTTTTAGCCTTGTTTTGCTTTGTTTTATATTGTTTCCTTTCTGGCCATTTGCCGTTGTTGACCTCTCCCCACACCATGCCAGTCAACTGGAACTTGGCTTTGTTTTACGATAGCTGAACACATTCCGACAGGCTACCAAATTGATTGTTCCTTGCATGTCTCCTGCAAAGTTTGGCCACAGAAAACTATCAGCCGTAAACCGCAAATATGTTTACCCCCAAAATGCTCAAATGTCATATGTAGATTGATAAACCAGACCCAAATGTCAATAAAGTTTTTAAGTTATCTGGGTTCGGTCCTCCAACACAGTTCATGGCAAAAAGGGTATACCTTGCTATTAAAATAAGCGTCAATAACATATTTAACTAAATGCAATCAAGATCTGAAAGTTAAGTTCTGTTTTATTAAATGCGTTTGCCATTTTCCATTAAATGTTTGTCGGGAGGCGTTCATTATTTATCCGGCCGGTAGAGTGGCTGATTTTGCGGTTGGGGTATTGGTTGATTGAAATCCAAAGACAATTTGGGGTCAGGAGTCAATGATGATGACCATCAATAAATCGCTCGCTGATTGCCGTCCTTGTGTGTCCTTGCTCCTTTCTTCTTCCTCTTTACTGACTCTCGAATCCCGATTCCAGAGTCCCGACTCCCGGGTCCCTGGACCATGAATCGTTATTAAGTGCCACCGCAGGGCTGGGCAATTGCGGAAACACTCCCTGGCAATTAATTGACAGGACGAACGGGACCAGGACAGTACGATCGCGACAACGTTGCGTATGCGCGATGGCAGCAAAGAAAACGATGCTGGGGAGCGGGCAAATTAATTAAATGCATTGAGTATGAATGCAAATGCAATAGCATCTCATTATGCGGCACTTAAAGTTCTTAACTTTTTAATAATCTCAGCGTATATGTAATCTGCTTAATGTTGTCACGGCCCAGCGCAGAATAAAATGGAATACAATGCGAAAACAAAAAAATAATCGCCGGACGAACGACTGGCAAATAAGTTAAAAAGCATTTAATGCAGGGCAAGCATTAAAAATAAATAAAAAATATGAAAATCCTTACGCAGCTGTCGCAGGAGAGGCAGGGTGGTGGGCTGTTGGGATGGCGGTATGCCAGGGTAGGACAGGACAGCAGGCATTCATAAATTATTTGTATTTAAATGAGGCTGCCACTAGGCTGTGGGTTTGTCAACGCTCCTGTCCGCAGCGCTGTCTGCGGCGGCTTTAATTAAATTAAATACAATAAAATACTCGCAAAAGCTGCACCATCTCCAAGACTATTCCCGTAACTATCGCCGTGAGCCATTTGCAAGCTTTTTTAAGTGCCACAACGTGAGATGAAGCCACACCTAGCGATTACTCGAGTTGTTGTGACTGTAATTCAGAGTACAAACAACCCTGCTACCTTTTTGATAAGTAGCTGAGTTTTGATTTTTCATTTACATATGTTAATTAGCCCGAGGACAACAACAAGAAAGGGGCCTGTTGGCCAGGCAACTGCGCCCAAGATGCAAAGATATGAAAGTGCTCACACAAGATGCCGAGAGGCTTACGAATATCATATTAATTAAGTGCAGATCACACTCCAATGTAAACACTCAGAAAATATGGGGAAAAGTAGGAAAACGGGTGGGAAAAGGGTCGGTGGCCCACTCCCTGGAATCCTTGTGGCTGCTTCCAGATAACAAAGGATGCGGTTGGGTTGATGGGGTGGTGGATTTGCGGCTTGTCAAGGATTCCTGGCGGTTATGTCGCGTTATTTTTGTTGGGACTGTTTACTCAAAGCAAAGCCTAATTACATTTGCGCATCTTGACGGAGCTAATTTACAATTTTTATTGGATAATGGAAAATATATATCTCATTACTGTGACGATAATGTGATAGCTGCAAACTCCGAATTCGTAAATAACAAGTTGTCAATCTCACTCAATTTATTCAATGGTTACTTTCATTTTAATATTGCATTAAAATTTGGAAATGCCTTTTCTTCCTTGTGAGGTTTCTATGAACATTTAATCAATCATAATTTGACATAGTGTTGTTCGTACTCCTATTTGCATAAAATCAAATCGTAAACAACAATGTGTGTTTTGTTTAACGTTTTTGAGGAAAATATGAAACACAGGACTCCATATTAAAGTGCTGAAAGCTGAAAGATTATTCAAAGTCGAGTATTTTTAGTGTCTTTGGCAAAAGTTTCTGGCCGGCAAACACAAACAATTGACAAAGTTTCATGGCTCAAGTGGTAAATAATACAATAAATAACTTTCCCAAATGAATTAGATGTGGCACAGAAAGAAAGCCAGCTGGAAAATTGTGGTTGGGATTTCGTACGTGCCCAGGAGAAAGTCCGGCTAGGAACTTCATAAATTTCTTATTTTGTTTTAAAGAGCGACAGCTTAGACGAGAGGCATCCGCACCATATCTCCCGAATTCATTGACCGCAAAATGATTTTATGGCCACCCTGCCATCGTTCCGAATCAAAAAAAAATATACGGAATAGAAAGTTCAAAGAGGCCAGAACATCTGGGGAGGTCATAAATTCCACACATGCAGGTAAGATGCAGGCAATGTTGATTTGTGGTAAAGGCAATTAAATTCTGCATTCGGGGCTAAAGCATCCTGTTTTCGGAATCCAATTGTTGTTGGTTCAAAGTTTTTGGTACCATGATCCTGTGATCACAGAAAGAAATGTTTTCTTTTCTTGGGCAAATGCAAACTTTTGTCGAAACTAGAAAATTGTTTACTCATCTGGCTGCCGAAAGTTTGGCCAACAAATCTGGACAGTTGAACCAGTTTGACAATCAAATTCTAGGCAAAACAAATTTTGCAAGGTGCAGTGCCCATTGTGTTGAGACTTTATCTCCTATGCCAACTATTTGTGTGTTTATTTCTTCTGCGGAGCAAATTACGGTCACAAAAAGAACAACTTCTGCCATGTTTCCATTGAAGCCGTTATTACATATTTGCATTGCCCAGTTCCGGCAACTTTGCGGGGCTGAAAATTTCAAATTAAATGTGAAACAAATTGAATCCAGAATATGTTTACGGAACACAAACTGAAACTTACACACACGGAACGTCCCCTGCAGAGATGATAGAGATCTTTTGTGGGATATCGTTTAAAAATGCATCAAAAGAGGAAGCCCGAAGATGCAATTTACTTTATTAATAACTTTTCTTCGTGGTTGAAAACAGAAGTCAAATTCTAGTCCTACTGCTAGAGCTTCGGCTTAATTAATATTTGTTGTTCTCTGGTTACTTGGCTTACGGCCCTGTGGCCTTTATCTTGCATCTATATGAATTTGTAGTAATTCATTAAAATTCAAGAAGGGCCCCGAACACACAAATGGAAGTACAAACGTGTGTGGAAGTGCAGTAACAAATATGGCAAAAAATAAATATATTTTGAGAGTCCCCACGAAGAAAAAAGAGAAACCCTTTCAGCGCCCAGGCTTTGGGCTATAAATAACAACAACAATACGACATTTTCAAGGACATTCTATTCGTCCAGCTGGCCACTGGCTGGAATTTGGTTTATTTTTTGGCTCCTTGTTGTTTCGTTTGGGCTACGAAAATTTATACGACTTGCTAAAATTGCACATAAATTAAATTTATGTTTTATGAGCGTTGTCCTTGCCGCTGTCTTATTCCCAGTTTTGTTCTGCCTGGTTGTGTTTTGTTTTGTTTCGGTTAAGTTTGCCTCAGTTTTTCCTTTTTTCTCCCCTTGGCTTTTCGTTTTTTGTGAGGGTGTTTCTTCTTTTTTTGACTAGGCCTGGTCCTGGATCTAAGTTTGCTTCACGTGCCGGAAAATCGCATTTATTTAATACGCCCAGTAAATTTTCAGCACTTGGAACTAAATAGACGCACATTTTCCCCTCTCTTGACCATTTCCATCTGGCTGTCTGGCCAGAGTCCCTACATGACATTAATAATTCACTTTGCGCAGTCAATTTGGCCAAATCGCTTTGGCTATTCGGCCTAGGCCTTTCTCTTTTTTTACGTATTCTGTGCTGTCAGTTGATGTTCATTATTTTTAAACGTCGCTGACAGTTGTAAATCTGTCAGGCTTATTAACCGTTAAATGTCACTTAACTGTCATTCGTCGGCCATAACAATACGACAATAGCCGTTGGCCAAGTAAATAAAGTCTGACGAAAAAATATGTGCATAATTCTGCACCAAAAATTACACATAAACTGTGCGGTGGTAGTAAGTGTTGAAAAAGCCGGAGGCATTAAGTAATGAAAGCGTGGGCTCCCCCTCCACACATTCGTAATTATTTCCACGTCTTTATTACATTTAAATGCCAATTTATTGCCTTCGATTAAATTATGCCCTCAGCTCCAGCTGCAGACGAAGGTCGTGGCCATATATTTATGAAAATGATTTATGCAGGGCTCCTCTGGATCCGCCTACCAACTCACATTGTATATGGAGACATTGATGATTTAATAACGTATATACATAGGTAGGGTGTGGGCTTAGGCGTTGAAATAGCAATAACAATCGGAGCTGTTAATAAATACAACCCATCGAATCCAATTGAACAGGACTTAAAAGGTTTATTGTGTTTTTAGTATTGTAAAGCTGTCTGTTTTATTTTTGGGTAGGGATTATTTTACTAAAAACCCGGCTAATGGCACATGCAATTGGGCCAGACAAAAACACATATCAGCCGGCTTTCAACAATTCCAATATGCACTCTAAAACGAAAGCGAAACAAATACGTTTTCATAAATCTGGCAGCACTTTAATAATTTCCGTTTGTCTCTTGTAGTTGCAACGGCTGTGGCACAATGCCTCAGTCTCAGCTTGTTGTTTTTATGGCCGGCTTTTCCCTTTCTGCCTTTCCGTCTTTCCAGCAGCTTGGCATTTTATAAATCGCTTGACACAGCAGCAACAAGCAGCAACAATAACGACAACATCGGCCGGGATCGGGCAAAGTACAAAACTAAACAATGCAGCCAGAGTCTGAGACGCAGGCTACTTTGTAGCCATGACTATGGCTATGTGGCCATGGCAAAATGGGAATAAAAAAGTTTTGAGAAGGAGTAGAAGCGTTGCATATATATGCACGAATATGAAACATGGCAATAAATATTGTGCAGGCATTAAACGTTTGCCTTATTTTACTTGCAACGGACAGGCAGAGCGAGAATACGGCAAAGAAACATCGAACTGCTGGTATCTGTATCTGTATCTGGGAATGTATCTGTATCTGTAGCTGTGAAAGTGTCGGAATAAGTGAAGTTTGAAGCAAAAGCAGGAGCAGAAGCAGATTTTACTTCGTAAAGCATTTCCACACCATTAAATTGACAATGCAATAAAATAGCCCTTGGCCAGCTGCTCGCCGGCTGAGTGAAGTGCGTTGCATACTTTCCAGGGCTTTCAGCCAGCGACATTAATAACACAAACAAACATTCATCTAAAGTGGGATGGTGAGGGCGGCAGAAGGCAAGGGGCAAAGGGTTTCTACCCCTGCAACCACAGTACTTTACACGCCAAATTAAGTAAACTAAATGGTTACAAATAGCTGGCTCCGCCTTACTTTCCACCGCCCCATTCGAAGAATCCTGTAGCAGAGAAAGATATTTATAAGCCGGAAATGAAAGTTTGTATACAAGTTGGTGAAAGTAATATGTATAATTTTAATTAAATTTATATACCATGCATTTTATATATAAATAAAGGCTTTATGTAACTTATGCACCTTTTTTTCCGCTGTGTATTTTCAATGCAGATAATTTGTATGCAGGCCCAGTGCAGTATTTCAAAAAGTGAGCCAACCGTCGGCTGCCGACTCATTGCCAGATATCTCTTAATTCTTAAGTGAAGCGGGCCAATGAAGTTACCTCAAAGTCAAAGGGGAAGACAGTCTGCTTAAATATTTTAGTACACGAAACAAGCAAATCGTTTAGAGCACTCTACTTCCGTTTGCTGAAAGGCAACGGAAACGCTGCCTCTCCCACACACACACACACTCGAGTCCGCTTAGATAGCACATGCAATCACGGCATATATGTACGTATGTATGGCTGTGTATCAATCTACCAGTATCTTTGGGTGTGTGTGGGTGGGTTTCACATAATCGCAGCTCACTGCCCATTGAGGCACTTGCAATATGTCAGAGCGAACAACGACTGGCTAGCCATGATACGAGCTCGAATGCAGCACATGGGCCTTGGCAGCGGCCATCGACCATTGACCATCGACCGACCATCCGATGGCCAACACATTCGACGCCTTTTGTCGGCCAGACCGACACAGCCACAAACAACAAAAACAACAACGAGTACAAAAGGAGCCGGCAAGATGAAGCCAAGCAACTTTACATGCAGGTCGGTCCAAGAGGTGTTGAAAGCAATTGGCGTTACAAAAATGTATGCAATCTGCCTCAGTCTCTCCCTCAACATGAATATGTACTTGAAAAAAAATGTGGCTACTTATTTTTAGGGATAATCTGTATTAATCAAGCAATAATATTCTAGTTTAGCTGAAAGCTTTATATGATTATCTAACTATCTTTTAAGAGTAGATAGTTTCCAAAACTAGCTTGATTACTCAGACTGTGGCCAAGAGTCTTAATGATGTTGTAAAAACTAAAATTTAAAAAATCTTTAATAAAATGCACATTTTTTCCACTGCACTCGCATGCAGAAAGCATAAACGCATCGAGGCGTTGACAGCAACGAGTCCTGGGGTCTCTAGTCCTGGAGTCCTGGGCCAAAAGGGATCCTCTGGAGACGGTTAAGGTGACGTCAGCTTCGGCAGACCAAACGTGCCTGAAAATGTTCAAATTTTCTAGCTTGCAAAGCGTGAAAAGATAGTTTGCCATCAGCACTAAAGACCGCTCTTTGGCCGGAACCCCCAGGACCCCCGCCTACGACTTGAAAAATAACCCACACCATTTCCAGCCAATACCCCCAGCCCCTGGAGGCTCTAAGCTTGTGGGCGTGGCTTGGTAACGCGAAAAAAGGTAATTTCTCTTTGAAGAACACGGCGGAGTGGGGGAAAAAATGAATTGCTAGAGGCCTGCTGGAAAGGAGCACTGTGTGTATAATGATTTTCCATATACAATCTGGGTGGGTTGGGCTGGTGAGGAGGCTCCGATATGCAAAATAGTACACCATAAAAGTCAGCCGCCTCCCAGAGGTGTTAATTTGAAGGAAGAGTCTGGAAAGGCAGGATGTGGAGAAGGTTAGGGTTTGCCTGGTTGACAGTTCGTTGTGTGTGGGAAAATGTTTGGACTTTGAATGAGTGCAGCTTGCGAGTGAAAAGGGAAAAGTTCCGAGGGGACTTATGCTGATATGGCAACCATTTTTCGACTGCTTGTTAGTGGCCGAAAAACATTTCCAGGGATTATTAAGGCCAGCCTGATTGGACACAAAGAGATGATTGGGACTGGAGATGGATTTGGAAAGCTGGGGCAGGATTGATTATTTCTTTGGGCCATTTAAAGAGCGGATTCGTATCCATCATCTGGGCCATAACGGAAATTGCTCCCCATGCAGCGTTTGGCTCCGAAAAGTTAACTATTCGCCATAATCGAAATGGCGGGGAAACATATTTCGTTTTCGTTTCGCAATTCGGGCCTTCTTGAGTCTTCCCGAGCCTTCGGGAGCATGCCCTCAGGTATCGTTGTCAAAAATAACAACATCAACTCAACTAACTGCCAAAAAGCAGAAAAAATCATGGGCAAACGGGGGCAGGGGCAGGGGCAGCCCTCGGAGTAAATTACAAATTAAATCATAAAACGGAAGTGACAGCGTGCACAGCGCAGAGCACAGATTTGGATTTATTACGTGACCAGAAACATTAAACGCTTTGCCATTAACACACGCGCTTTGGCCCAGGACTAGAAGTTGGTGCCAAAACGGTAGAATGGGGACTACAGGATATAGTGAGCAAGGACCTAGGCCATGGCGTGTAGCTGTATCTGCAGCTGTGCCTGTATCTCTATTTCTATCTCTATATGTATCTGTTCTCTGTATCTGTATCTGTTCTGTTTCTTTTTTCGCTTGTCGGCCATGCAAACGAGCTTTGATTTCCGTAATTTAAGTAAGCCTTGTTAATTGTTTCGAACAGTGTGTAAAATATTTTGTCAGGCAATTATTTTGGGGGGAACTGCAATTATTATTGGTAGATATGTTTCGGCTAATGAATTATGCAATTGACCAGACACTTTCGGATGTTAAAGTTTGAATATCGGTTGCTAATGACAACCGAAGGCGAGGGAAGCCAATTATTTCGGACTTCTTTATCGGTGTCCTGGCATCCTGACGCTCATTATTCACTTTATGCATCAGTTAATTCCGGCAATGAAATACGCCTGTGTCTGGCCCTCTGTGATTTGTCAAGCACAAAAGAGTATTGGCCAAGGTATAAAGTAATTTCCATTTAATTGACATAATTGCGCACACTTCACATATTTAATCAATTGTCAAAGCAACACGCACACGCACACTACTTAAGTGACAAACGGCACACAGACGCACTACAGCACACGAAGGACAATTGTCTGTTGCTCACTTTGCCGTTAAGCTGACAATGACAGCAATGGCAATTTTATTGGCAGGCTCTGGCTAAATGGCCACTGGCATAGATAAATATTTGTTGGCTTGCCAAAGCGCGTTCCACACACCCACACACACACCATAAGCTCACACCCACACTTAACTCAGGCATACACACACGAGCAACACGTTCACTGTGCTGAGCCAAAGCTTTCACTCAAATGTCACTTATCGCCTCACCGACACCACACAGACACACGTCCACCACTCGAACTTCAACATCTGTTTACCATATCTACCAATATGTGTGCCAGAGTGCACTGAACGAAAAAAAACATATCGCCATCTTGAGAAATTATCTGAGAATATATAAGAGTTCCATCTCTTTATTTAACTAAAGGTTAATTCAAGAAGGTTTTTATTAAGTTAAGAGCTATTAGTTCTTCTGTTCTTTCAGTGCCTTTAACCAAATGTATAAGTTTGCTGCTTAAAGCCCTAAGATCTATATATAATAGTGACAATTCTGAACGGATCTGGTAACTGTTCAAATACATTTAATGAGTGCTATGATGCTGGTCGATGTTATTAGTGTGTTTATCCGAAGAACATTCGCTTTTAATTACCCAACTTACAAACTATATGTACTGGTGAGAGAAGATATGCAAATACCTTCAGGACAGTCTTTAATAACCCTGAAACTCCGACCCAAATGGCCAAAAGGCAGCGGGACAGCTGCTTGTAATAATTATGCATTACTGTTCATTATTGAAGCGATTGCGGCCACAAAAGGCGGTGCGCCAATTTAAGACTCAATCGGCGATGACCACAATAAAGGCATGCGATGTGGCACCACAAGGCGAAAGAAAATCACTTTAATTACAATTAATTAATGACTTTTTAAATGCAGCCAATGCACCGTAAGTCGTTGCAATTTACGAGAAGCTGGCTTAATGAGAGGCGGCTCGAAAGGTGGCCCAAAAATGTTCCGGAGTTCAGGCCTTTCCGGCCTGTCACTGCCACTTGGCATATATGCAAAAACTTTACCAGAATGTGTCCGGACCAGAAGGGCCTGAAGAGGACTTGTGAGCGGTCCCTTTTGAGGAGCCGAGTCCGAAACTAACCGAAAACTAAATTTCAAGGCTCATTGCGTGCACATAATGTGGCCAATGTGGGGGTGGCAGACTCTCTCCCCTCAAAGGATTCCCTACCCCTTGGAGATCCCGGAAAAACCCGTGATGTGATGTGCAGTGAACCTCACTAATGGTGCGGTCAAAGACACACACACAAGTACGAACTCATTGCCAAAAGTTTGACTTTGTTTGGACGGACGTCTGATGCTCGTCTTCACAGGAGGCGAAAGATGAGGGGACTAGAGAAAAATTTACATATGAAATACAAAAACGTTAATGATGCGTAAAATGATTCTGTTAGCTTGTAAAACTCCCAGCTACCAGCCACACCAGCCATCGTTCATAGGACAAGTCGAGCCATAAATGAATGAAAAGTCAAATTTTTTGGCCCAGACATCTGGTGCGTGTAAGTCACTTGTTAACCTGTTGATAAATTTATGGGCATGTCCCATGTCGTTGAGCAGAATTTCACACGCCTTTGATTATCGATTGGCGGAGGTCTACAGGATCCAAGGATACAAAAAAAAACAATAACATTTTCCCCAAATACGAGTTCCGAGGCATATTAAAACAAACGCAAATCACATGCAAAATTATGAAAAACGAGCTCCAGACAAGAGGTCCCAAAGGCGTTGGCCCGACAGGTAAAATGCGAATGAGTCTGGTGGGAGGCATAAATCATTCAAATGTGAAAATCAGTTAAAGCATAATGCGGCCATAAGGAACTCTGGCTGTCTGTTTGCTCCGTGAAGAACAATCACGTGAAAGTGTGCTGTCATTTCAAGAGGAGATTTGTTTACCCAAAGTTTGCCGTAATAATACCGTAAATTTTCAGAAGCCATGACAAAGTTTAATTGCTGCCTATTGATTATAATTCGGGTTAATGTAAACAGATAACTCCTTTTCGGACCTAACCAGGATTTAATGGCATTTACTGGTGCGATGTTTATGGCCCTAGTTGATTTGTCTATTTAGTGGCCACTCAGCATGGGCTGCTACGACTGAGCAACGTGAATAATTAAAGCGAAAGTTACAACTTTTGACAACAAATCTACTGACTAATTAAAGCCAACGTCGGATTTATATGTCAGGCCTTTGTCAAGCCAGCCAGCCAGCGGACTGACTGTCACGGCTGGCAGCCAAAAAGTTGGCAGTAACTTTTCCCATCTCTCCCAATCCTTTCCATGCCGCACACGCTACTGAAATGCAGCTGTGCGATTAAATTAATAACTGCAAAGGATTAAAAAACTAACAGCCATGGCAAGGACATGGCGCCAAGCCAGCTGCTCCTCCCTGGGTACTAAAAAAAAGTAACTTTCACTGCAGCTTAGCCGAGTCAGGCTGACTTGCCCCAAGTCGGGGGCAGGACAGGGTGCTCCCCAAGCTCTCATTTGCATAATATTTACTTATGAGCCGCCTCGCAGCGGCCCCCTTGTTCCCGCCGCCAAGCAGCAGCTTGGAAGAAAATAATTTGCTAAATTATGTCTTAAATAGTTAACAAAGTTTGCACGAAAAAGTGCGGATCCTTCCTGGCCAAGAGATTTCCCAGCAATGGGGTAAACAAAAAGATTGAAGTGACCCTGTTAGTTGGTTTAGGAAAGTATGTCCTGCATGCTATTCAGGTAAGCAACAACCAACTCTAACTCTAAACTCTAAAAAACTAATTCTCATTAATCTCTTATTTAAAAGTTGTAAAATTTTTGGTTTTCCAGTGTCTTGCCCTTTAGTTTCAGTTCAACTCCGCTTAGCTTGGCCCCAATTCTCCGAAATCGCTGCAGGACAAGGCACTTTGATGGAGATCCTTTCGCCAATACAAACTCGGATCAAAAACTGTAAACGACGTGACAAACACTTTGCGCACTCGATGGCCGAAAACTTAAACTAATTCGCTTTAAGCGAGCTTCAGCTGCAGTCGGCTATCTTCACATGACGCCGAAAAACCTTTCCACGAATCGACCCTCCAATCGTAAATTTCGCCCCCGAAAACTTTCCATTAAGAAGCTCAAAAACAGATACGCAAAGTTCGGAGTGCTCGTCGCGGGGGCGCGACATTGGCCGTGCAACAAATCACGGCCCAAACTCCAGGCCCGAATCCCAAGCCCAGGCCCAGGACCAAACCCCAGTATCCAGCAGCCGTCCAACCGACCGGGCATAATGGAAATCCCGTTGGTTGGCCCCCAGCCTGCTGGACAGGAGGCGGAAAATTCAGCGGAGGGGCGGCCGGCGAAAGGGACGATTCCGGCAATCCGGAAAATGAAAGAAGGAAAAATAGACATTGCAGGAAGTGCACGCAGTCTGTTAGTCGGGAAACGAATATCATAATTTACTTTGTCACCCGCTGCGAATTAGCGTGCTGGCCATGTGTGTGTGTGTGTGTTAGTCTGACTGTTTAAGTGTGTGTGTGTGTGCGACTGGCCACGCCTACTGAGAGGGCTAAATGCAGACGGCAGGAGGACTCAGCGAGGCGCTTAAAAAGCCGGAACATTTTAAACAAAAGCCAAGCTGAAGGCTCTCGAACTCCGACTCTCGAAAACTTTCGGCAAAACCACTTAAAAATTTTGTGTGCTCTGACTTTAACATACGATAAGGAGTCCAAAGGAGATTGAGGGGCATGCAGCCAATTGGAGGTAGAGGGTGGTGTGACGGCAAAGAGCTAGGGGGTGGTGGGGGCTGGCAAGACAAGCAGCCATTTTGGCAGCTCCAGCCAGACAAATAAGCCACATTGCAGGCTCAGATTGCAGTCGCTGAACGAGATGGCGGAGGCTCTCTTAACACTGCACTGGGAAAATAATTCAAAAAATAAAAATATATGTAAATAATAAAGAAAATATTAGAGATAAAATATATGCATATTTTTATTTGATATTACAGACAATTGTTAATAGAGCTAAAGGAGTTTAGCAGACTTCTCATAAATAAAAAGGAAATTCTATCTCATATTTAATATTTAAAAGCCATTTGTTGGAATCCCTTCTTCAAGCCTCTCTCTGTGTATGTTGGCCACAATGCAAATTAATAAAAAAGCATTTGAGGCTGAACATTTTTACCAGCTTGGCTAATAAATAACGCGACGGCGACAGCTTCATTTGTTTAAGTGCCTGACGGAGTGGAACCAAACAAAAAAGCCGCGCAAAAATAAAAAAAATATTTTAAAAAGACGAAAGTAACGAAAGTGGAAGGAGCGTCAGACAGTGTTTTAATCGCTCTATCAGCCCTGACTCATGCATATTCATGTGCGCGGTTAAAAAATCTACCACCGACCCTCCAAGCAAGCATATCTCAATTTATGCCGCAGCTAAGTGAACTATTTCGGGCCACAAGAAACAACAAATGGTTTGGGTCATAATTAATGGCAACACTTCGTTCAAGATTCAAGGTCCAGATCCAGGACCAGGTCCAGGAGAAATTGCTTTGGCATTAGCAGCCAACAAATTATTCCTTATCGAATCGGACTACCGCACTAATGCGAATAAAGCATCCAATACTTTTTATGATGTTAGCTTTCAATATGATTACGATACAACTTTACACGCACACATATCCGAGCATACATGTGTGGTATAAATGCCATTTGCAAAGTCATCACGTATACGCCACCGCTTACAGTGTCGGAGGATGCGGGATGAGATGAGTTTTAGTGAAGCTAAACTGGGCTGGCTTGAGACGAGATGGGTCGAGGGGCTTTGTTCACTCACTCACATGCATTTGTATTGGCTCGAAGGCTGATTTCATTTTTATTCTTCCATGGGGCCATTATTTCCGTTGTTATTTGCCATTATGACAATTCAGTTAGTCAAATTCCGTTACGGGCTTAAAACTAATTTGAGATTAAGTTCCGAGATTCAGACCCAGCCAGCCAGTCAGCCAGTCAGCCATTGGGGATTGCTGTCTGCGGGAATTCTGCAAGCATTTTTGTGCATCAGGGAGCATGGGCGAAAAGGAAAAAGGAAGCCCGAACGGAAAGCGAAAATGTAATAAGTGATTTACATGACTCGAAGGAATTCCACCGCAAGGCACATGAAATCGAGAAATCCTTGTCTCGGGGCGAGATGGGGCCAGAAATCGATACTTCATTAAGATACCAGCTACAGAGCCAAAGTCAGTTTCTGATTCAGAATCGTAGTCAGAGTCGCAGGCAACAATCGCAATCTGCCCCACCTTCGACCCGGTGTCAGGAAAGGAGGCCTAACGACCACGCATCGTTGGCTTCTCCTGCTCCATGGCCTATCTAAATGGTTAGATGACTGATATGAGAGACGGAATCATGCCATTTCACCAGCTCCCAGTCTCAATTCGCAGTTCCCATAGAATCGAATGGTTACGGCCGATGTGCATTAAAGCCAGGTCGTCGTTGAGCATTTTCGAACCATTTTATTGACCCTCAGCGTTTCAGACTCGACAAGAGTGACAAGCCCAATGAGTGCTGCTGACAGGATGGTGGATAAAAAGAAATTATACACCTCTATAAATTTTAAAGAAATGAAACGGCAAAGTTCATATTTTAGACTCATTCAGAAAAGCTTACATATTTCAATAAGATTCTATTATGCTTTTGCTATTCAACTATAATAACAGGATTTCTTTAAATAATCATTTTCGGTTAGAATAAAATCGTCATTATATCGCCCATTTACATATTGAAAACATTTATAATCAGCTTTTTCCTTCGAGTGCATTTGCATAGATACGTGTATCCTTCTGGAACTAACTGCAATAATTCACACAGGACGACAATATCAGGGAATTATCTAACTAAATTTTTCATGCGCAAATTTCGACCGCGTATCAAATGGTTGTCGGGACAAATTGAAAATTTGTGGCCCTTTTTAATACTGTTGTCATATATTATGAAAATATTGTGCCACTGACGGTCAGTGTTGCTAGCGGGAGACTAAATTAGAATGTTAATGGGCGGTGACCTTAAACCCCCCAGCCGCTACTGCTACTGCATCGAAACAGAAACGCATAGACCCATATATGGTATATGTATAATTTTAATTATTTAAGCTGGCGACAAAATGACAACAATGGAGTGCCGAGAGACCAACAAATAATTGCAGCGGAAATTGAAATTATGTTTTGCTTGGTCTAATTTTCATTTGATCCTGGTCGGGGCTGGGGTTAGTATTTTAATTTGCGCTTGGTTTGTTGCAAATTAAATGTTGAATACTGCACGCCAGCTTTATTTTTGTGGAGTGGCATGGAATGGACATATGAATGCGAACTGCATGCGGCAGCCGTCTCAATGGGCTAAAGCCGATTAGGTGAGACTGCATTGAATGCCATGAGCTACATCCCAAAAGCTCTAGTCTTGAGACGTGTGGTTGAATATTCATCGGACTTGAGAGTTAATGCTTTCTCGGTAAACTGTTTACACAATTTGAATTTGTAAGCGCAGGTAACCAGAATTGTCTAAATATTTAAAACATATACTGCCTTTCAATGGGGCTCAGTTGACAAACTCACTTGGATCACGATGGACAGTCAATTGTTTGTTTTCGCATTTGTGTTGGCCACTTGCATTTGGCAAGTTCAGCCGGTCCAGGGTACGATTCCTCACATACTGGGGTTTGTCCTGGGCTGTCCTGCCGATGAAACCGGATCCCTTTGTGCGGGCTGTGAAAGGGTGTGCGGAGAGGATGCGAATATCAAATGTGTCAGGATCTGCAGTCCGGGTTGCATTTGCAAAAGCGGATGGATTCGTAAGGACGGAGACTGCGTTAAGATGGACGAGTGTTCGGGATTGGAGTCTAGAGAGAAAAACCTCATCGAAAAATCTTCCAAATACAAAGCCAACAGGTCACCAGCTTCTCATTAAGCTTCAACTTAATTACAACAATTTCCCCCAACTGGGTAAAATCAAATTTCACAACTCCCGCAGCGTTAATTGAAGATTCCTCAATACAGAAGAAAAAAAACTGGGAAAAAAGAAATGGAAAAGGGGAAAATGCAAACTCGTTAACCCATTAAACCAGCGCGAGACTCAAGTTTGATCCCTTTTTTGGTTGCTGGAAGGGGAGTGCGTGAGGCACAGCCAGCAAAAAGCTATTAAGACATAAAACATTTCCAACACCTTCTTGGAACGCCTCTGAAAGTGGAAGGGGTCCTGGGCCTGGACTCGGCAAGTCGTAGGTGGGGCGGACAACTCACACGGAAAAGAATGAAGCCGTTCGGGCCGGGGAAATGGGAAGTGGCAACGGAATGAAATGTTTCTAATTCAACGAAACGCATTTCAACGTAATGAAAATGGAGAAAAGAAACGACGGGCGTTGCGACAGACAGCCACGCCCCCCGCCTGCCGTTGACATTTTTTTTGTGGACTGACAAGTCAGTTGGCTGGGACGGAAGTGGGGTGGGAGCGAGAGGTGAAAGGAGTCCTGGGTCGAGGAAGAAGGACATGCGTTTACTGGGCGTGTAGTTTCCGTCATTGCCCTGCTCGCAACACTTTCCGCTTTTATTTTATAATATGAACAATTTCCTCGGCTGCCGATTCATTCCATTTCTTCGTTTCAGTCTGTTCCGTTCGCTTTCCTTTCGAATCGCTGCCACTTTCATGAAAAATGCACTTCAAAACTTTTCAATTTGCGAAAAGGAGCGTCTCGGATTCATCGCTCGCCATTGCCATTGCCGTTGCTGTTGCTTTTGTTGTTATTCTGTCGCTCTTGTCGCTAATGACAATACACTTGTGCTCCCATCGGGGCGAGTAGTTTACCCTTCCCAATACTCCCACCCCCACCCTCACTGGCGTGTGTCAGTGTGGGTGTGTGCGCGCATTTACGCTTCTTACTTATTTGATTTACGTTTCATTTCCGGCAGCCATATGCTGCCTCGCATACGAATTCAGCCAAGGAGCACGGCGGCATTTTAGCTGCATTTGTACAGGTTCAGAAAAGTAGTACTCTGAATAGGTATCTTACAAATTAGAGAAAAAAAAAGAGTTATAATAAGAGCTATTTAAGCAAAAAAACCAAATAAAAAAAGAGTTTTAAAGGAATTACCTAAACCTCAAGCTTTAATGGACTATTTCTTTTAAGTATTTTAAACTATTTAGAGACTAACCAATATTTTCCCTTAGTGCTTAGCTAGTGTGTCGTTTGAGTGTGTTTTGGAAGGCGACACATACTAAAAGCCCGCACCCCTATCCCTGGCATCCCTGGCATTCCCCTGCCCCCCACGTGCATCTACACACGTTATGCAATTATAACTTTTGTCGTTAGCAACTTTAAGCAACTTTAAACGTAAATTGCCGCCGTGAAGTAGCTTTTGGCGCACACTCTCCAGCCCAGCCATTTATACACACACACACACGGTGGCACAACCACCAGCACCCACACACGCACACTCACTGGCGCATTCAAACGTTATAGTTTGTTGTCGGCTTTAGCGCAAAGTGTGTGAAAGGTGTTTTATTGAATTAAGTGGGTTTAACGGGATTTCTATAATGCCACCGACAGTCGACAGTCGACAGTCCTGCATATGTATTTATTGTAACTACAGTTGCTAGTTTTTTCGCCCCGTCCGTCGCTTTCCGGTTTTTTTTTTTTTGTTGGAAGAGAGAGTTTGCCACCACGGAAAGTGTGGCACTTCGGTTAAACTTTCTCTACATAATGCATATTTTATTTAATTTTTTCAAGAGTTGCCAAACCAAAAAATTTGCAAATGATGACGGAAAAGGGGTCTGGTAGAGGGCAAGTTGTAAATTGTTTGGCAACAGTCAAGTGGCAGGGAATTATTATGCAAATTAAGCTTGCCAACGAAAATTAAGGTTCAGAAAATTCTGAGATTCTAACAACAAAGACAGAGGGTGCATGTGTGTATATTTTGAAGTGGACTTACTAACTAATCAGTTAGGATTGTAGAAATTCCTCTGTCCTGACCACAATTACACTTCCGACCATAAACGCGTTGCCATTTCACTTAATATTAATGGCAGGGGCCCTCCATTTTCATTTTTTTCCATTATAGTTCAAGCCCCTATGGCTCGAATCCGAGCGTGTGGCATGCAAATCTCATTTTCACTCGAAAGCCTGCACCACTGCAGTTATTCTTCATGTTTTTCTCGGCTATACCGCACTTTGATTGCTTTCACCTTTTGTCCTGGGACATGCAAAGGTCCGATGTTCGAATTAGGGCCAGTTACATTCGTATGTCGTGTTACAACTTGGTATTTAGTTTGGGCTCTAGTTTCCCTCTTTTAAATATCTTTTAAATATTAATAAGCCATTTAACTGCCACAACACGTTGATGCATGGGGCTCAATTAGGCTGCAAATAGCTTCAAATTGTTTGCTTAATAAACGTCATTCATCAAATCGACACGTACTTTTTTCGAAGGGTTCGACAGCGGACAAACACGCAAAGTTCGTGTCGGTTTAACCCCAAGAGCTCCTAGAGCTCTCCGAGGGAACAAAGTCCCCCAGAAAATGCAGGTCAACGGGAAAGGCGTGTTTACACTCCTTTGGGGAAGTGCCCGGCAAGGATGTTTGAGCATTTTTTAATTTCTCATTGTAATTATTTACTAGTATCTGGAGTTTTTTTTCCTTTAAAGCAATTTAATTATTTTTAATTCATTGTCGCAGTCATGATCATGCATCAAAGGCAGGCTAATTTGCCACATGCGGCGGATCACTCGACATTTCCATCCAATACTCTTATATATAAAAATTTTCATTGTTTGCAGTGGCACTTAGCGACGCAATTGACGTCGGGTCTTCAGTGCACCCTGGCCGGGGTAAAAAACAATATAAATATTAATGCTATTTGCTTAACAATTCAATTCGGCCTAGAGGGTTCGGGGAACACTTGGCCGCTTCACACGCCGAGCCAACGGGGTGTTGCATATTAATCACGCAGACACTGGCCGAGGTGGGAATGCCTTATATATGAGCTGCTATAAATTCACAAGATCCAGGCACTGAAAAAAATATTTCAGCTAAAAAATAATTAGGATTTATTGGTATTCAGAGTGTAGTAATGTTATCAATTAATAATTGTTCCTTGACAGGTTTGAGTTTGAAGTCTGTTTTAAACCAAAATTGAAAGCGAACTTCCATTCAATTTTTTTTTATTTGTTTCATATATCTAATGACTATATTTCTTCGTGTACTGACGCTGTAAAAAGTGCGTTTTGACGGCTGAGTAGCCCGGAGTGCAGCTCACTGGGCGGCCCAGCTGCTGAGGGGTTGCACTCGTTTTAGGATGTAAGCCGATGGAAATACTTTAATCCACTTCACAGTGACACCGAAATTAAAACATACAAGCAGACGCTTACACATACAGACTCTTACAGATAAAATGGCAGGGATGCGGGGCATCCATAAACAACCCCGAAATTGTGGCATAAACGAGGAGCAATCGCGGTTGGCCCGGGATGGGACCAATTCAAATTGGCTGCTATCGCAATTATTCATACGGCGGCGACATTCATAAAATGTCGCGCAAGTGCTGGCCGACAATGCGGCTTACAGTTACCGTTAAGCCACACACACACACACATACACACCGACCAAAACACACACACACACACAGAGAGAGAGTCATGCCGTAGAGTTCCCTGGACTGACGTCACTTTGACAGTTGAAACACAAATGCAATTATCACTTTATTTTAAACGATTTATGTGCAACACGGCAGCAACAGCAGGAGCTGTAGTGAGGGAAACAGGACATATACACAGGACGCAGGACATGTAGACATGACAACGACGACAGCGCCAAACGGAAGCGGAAATGGCAACAAGCGCAGCCACCAAACGAACGCCCGATGTCCGCCGCCTGGGGAATGCGGTCAGCAAAGGTGTGCCCCACCAATTCAGTGATAAAAATACAAAATACTCCAGGTCCTGTCTGAACAGTAGGGTTTCGTCCGATTTTTTCATTCGCGGTTTCTCACTTCATCGGAATTTTGAATTAACTATGGCACGACTGAATAAATTAATAAACGCATTAAATAAATGAGAAATTTCCGTATAGTTTTCATAGTAAGAGTTTCAACAGGCTTTCGTTGCAAAGATAGTCCCGTAACATTTATGAAAATTAAAATAATATTAGAATATTCGAGGGGATTACTGTTTGTAGTTGGACTATCCAAAGTCAGACAGCTTTTCAAGTACTTTACCTTCAGTTCATTTTAAAATGCATTCCATTAACAATAGCTTACCGGACAGATTTATTTTTTGATTCGTGCCGCCCGTCCCTGGTGGTTTCGACTGCCAACGAACCGAGTATAATTCGGAGCACTCATGTCCTGGCTGACAGGCTCAAATTTAGCCCTGGTCACTTGAATTCGTGCTTATCAATATTGTATTAGATCTGGACTCGCCTAGCTGCCTAACGTCCTTGTATGCAATTGCAGCAGATTTCCATGAATGGGATTTTTTTAGTTTTTGCGTCGCTGACTTATTGAAATTGACAGAAGGTTAATGGCGTTGAATGACGCTGAAATTGAGGCAGCAGCACTGGCAATTTAACACCCCGCTGGGCAGCGCACAAGGGGCGGGAGAGGACGGGCGCAGGGAAAAAGGACCTCACCACATGACAGCGATTCGAAACAGCCGCTTAGAGTTCTGATATGGAGAGCGACCGGGAGATTTGCGATAAAAAATGATTGCACATGCGAGCGTTTTGGCTCGAAATTGCAGCATTTGCGGCATGGAAAATATATTTCGCAGGCCAGAAGAACTCAACAAATTCGTAACAAAAACCGATCGGAGGGGTGAGTTTAGCGAGACAATCAGGCACCCTATGCCCTGGATTTGCACTTGCCGTTCGGGCTTTGGCGGGTTATCAGTGGTCCCGGCCATAAATCACTGTCAAGTGTCATTCGCCCTCCAAGCTCGAGCAGTATCCTTTATCCTGGCACTGAAGCAAACTTTTCCACACACACACACACACACACATAGTCAATGAGTGAGATATAGAGAGCCGTATCAACTTACCACGAACATGTGCCGGGGGGCAAAAAGGTGCAATGCCGGAAGCTGCAGCAGCCACTCTAACGCGACCGAGGACACGGAAAATGGAAGTTACAGGAACAAAAAAATCGAAAAAAAGTTACTAATTAAAGTTTGTGTTTGGCGGAAGCGGGGGAAGGAGCTGATGAACTTCGGCCCCACAAAACACAGAACTTCTTTCTCCCGGCGAAAGTGTTATCCCCCAATGTCATCTGCGATTGTTTCAGAATAGTCCTATCAATGCACTGGGAAATATATATATTGAGAGTTTTTAATATTAAATAATACTCTAAAATTCTCATATAGCTTATTAAATTTAATGTTAATTTAATTTTAACTACTTATTTTTAATTATTTTAATTTATGAAAATAAAGACAAGGGAGATGATGCTTTCAGTTATGACACTGTGAAGTATTATTTATTTAAAATTAAAAAAAAACTTTTCGTTTGGCTTATTATATTTTACCAAACTTCAATTAAAATTGTATATTTCATTTGGTTTATTATTTATCTCTCTGCACATTTATCCCCTTTTCTGGGCTGACGCAGCTTGCATTCGTCATGCATTGGTTAACATTTCGTTGCGCTGTCATTTGGCAAAAACCGCATTGACTGAGTGTGACTTTCCCTCCCCGCTCGCCATCCCACTGCCATGGCTAATTTCCTCTATTGTTCATAATTTTTATTGCGCTTGTTGCAAATTAGTTTCGGTTTCGCCCAATGCTCGATGCCCGAGTCGTCTGCTCCCTTATCACTGTTGCAATTTTTTGCAATTTAAAATTTGTTATAAATCGTGGCTGGTTTCGTTTAGGGGTGGCTTCTGCCATGTGCCATGTGGCTTCTGCCTTCTGGGCCTTCTTCTCGTTTTCAGAGGCGTTGACAACGGCGGAAACATGAAGAGCCTGCGATTAACAGGACTGCGAACACGATTGCAACACCGACTTCCTGGGGGTGGGTTCTGCTCTGTTTTCGTAATGCGGTTGCGGCAGGATGTGCCTCGATGTTGTTGCTGCTGCTGCTGCTGGTGGATGTAAACACATTCGACGGGCCGGCTGTCCTGCAGCTCATTGCTATTAAATTGAGGACGATTGACTGCCTCCAGGGGCGTGGCCATCGTTTAGAGGCAGGTGCATGGGCTAGGCCGATAATTGCGGAAGTTTCGGCCTGATCAACTGCCGGACAGCACAACAAATTATTGGGTTCCATTTGCGAGTGTGTGACATTAGTCACAGGTCAGCTAAAGTCTAAGAATAGTTATATTTATTTAATTTAAATTATTTTAGAAATAAATAACGAATTTTTGAGAAGCTTATGAAGATCTATTATTGTTTGAACTTTCCTAAAATATCATGCTTTTTCATGCTAAAGGATAATGTTACTACTCTTCACAAAAAACCGAAAAAAGGCAAAATAAGGTTTGTAATAGCTAAAATATAAATAGGAAAATAATTAAGCTGGAGGAATTCATGTCAAGATATTAAAGTGCCTGTAATATGTCTAAAAGCCTGTAATGGCCTAACAGACCTAGTAAACATTCAATGAAATAACAGTCGCTTCAATAATAAGGACCTTTAACATTTCAGTAAAACAACAACAAAATATTCGAAGTCCTACCTTTAGAAAATATTAACATTAGAAACAGGCTCGGAAATCTTGAACATTTAAGAATTCTGAACAATTCTGTTGTCAGTCCCGAATGTTAATGTGCAAATCGAATCGAACAAAGTATCCTTTCGAATGTTATGTTAAAAAAGCTGAAAGTCCTGCAAACCTTCCCCATTCGAGAACTGACTTTTAACATTGGTGGATTCTTGTAGTACCCTTAACAGTTCTGTAAGGATACAGGACATCAGATGGTATTGTGAGTTCCCAGCCCCGAATGTTAGCTAGAAAAGGAGTTCGAATGTCATTCCCCTTCTGTCAATTATTATGTTATGTTAGCCCAGGAAAACGAATAACATTAATATTAGCAAAAAGGACCTTTAACAGTTCTGTAAAAATCTCTTCTGTCTATTATTATGTTATGTTAGATCTCGAAAATATTTCTAACGAATTACATTAACATTTGCGAAATGGACCTTTTACAGTTCTGCAAAACTCCCCTTAAATGTTGTTCCGTTATTGAATAACAGTTACCCTGAACACGGAACATTGTTTCTGTAAAAATGAACAAGGACCTTTAACAGTAAGGTTAAATCTAACAGTGCTTCTTTCTAATATTTTTCAGATGCGATATAACATATTCTGTAGACCTTTATGTTTTCAGTATCTTGTGATGCTGAAGAAGGAGTCTAACAGTTAACAGGACTTTATCACCAGGAATCTCAAAGGCCAAGCCGACGATAAACACAACATAGTATTTAAACAAAGAGCTGCATAGTGATTCCCTGCATAGAAAAATTAACCATGACTTTTATCAGTTAAGTAAAAAGTGAACCCTTTCTTTACAATTCCAAAATCTTTTCTAACTGTTTCCAATTTGATGGGATATGAAATCCTGATTGAATTAGACTAAAATATTTAAAAATTGTTATTCAAAATAGAAAGCGTCAAAAATTAAAAAAAAACTATTTTGAAACTGAAATATTTTATTATAGAAATAGTTTAAAACTTAATGAAGTTTAAATGACTTTGAAGGTAAAAGAGATTAAAGTATGCATCATTCTTTAATTATACTATCATTGTAACCAACAAAAGCAACTTTTAATTAAATATTTATGTGTATATATAAATCGTATTACTTACATATTATTAAAAGTTTAAATGCCCAAATAAAATTATTTATTTAAAACATTTTTTTACCAACAATATAGGTAAAATTATTACAATTATAAAAACAAATAATTATTTATTTAATTGTGATTATTATTTATATAAAATTTAATTTTTTAATTGAACCTTTTTTGTCAGAATACCATGGCCTTGCTGGCTTAAGTCTGCTACTGAGACAGAACTAACTGCTTGCCAAATACTTTGGAATTGTCGGTGGGCGAGTCCATCCGTTCCATGAACCGTCTCACCTGCTGGAGTGACTTGAGCAGGTCGCGGTGGCCAAAGAGCGCTTCTCTTATCAGTGATAAGGCCAGCTGGATTCGGAGTTGGTGTGGTGGGTTTCGGAGTTGAAAGTGGAACATCAGGAGCGCACACACACTCTCTTAGAGAGTCCTGTTGGCTGCTCTCAATCTCGGCAGGACGAAACCGAGGCGTCCACCCGCGCACTTAACTAGGCAACAGAACTTCGAGCTACGAAGCGCCGAGACTTCGGGTAATAGCTGTGTGTGGTGGAAATTCGCTTGCAGCCCGACAGCGAGCCACGAACCACTCACTGGCAAAAGCATCGGTGGTGCACGTCGGTGGTGATGGTGGTGGTGCGGCTTTTGGCTGGGAATTTATTTGCGCAAAAACGAGCGCCTCAGTTTCGTGTTTGTTGTGCGCTCGTAAGGATGTGTCCGCTGGCGCTGCAGGACTTCGTGCGTTCGCGTCGCGTGTGTGCGCGCTTATTATCCTCATCGCTCTGAGGGCCAGAGTGCCCGACCAGTGATCCAAGCCAGGCCAATAAATCGGGCTAATTTCTCAAGTGTATAATGCCACTATAATTATGAATATCACCAGAAATTAAATCTGAATAAATAGTAATGATGAGAGAAGATGAATCTGCCAGTGAATCCGGTGTCAAGTTTTTATTTGTGTTCGTATTCGTGGAACGATCGTCGGGAATAACCTGTAACTGACAGAAAGGCCTGGCCTATTAAGCAAAACAAAAACCAAATAAAGGCAAAGAAAAACCCTAGCAAAAGGTGGTTATCCCCAGTTACCAGTTGTGTTGTTTTTGCTGACCCACAATCATAAATCATCTGAATGCCACATTAAGCAAACGGCTTGCCTGCTCCGAATCTGAATTTCCATTTTCTGGCTCAAAATCAAATTCATATTCCCACTCTAAACGCTTAATAATCGAGCGGGGGAGCTGTGAAATAAAAATTCCAGAGTCGTAGCGTCGTAGCTGCACCGAAGCATATTTTGCATTTTGGGTTGAACTTTTCCCAGCCGCTTGAGTTGACCCACTTTGTGGAGCATTTTCCTTTTCAATTTGTGTCTGAAAGCGACTTGGCCAAGACATTTTGGGCAACTTATCCCTCGGCCATCTCAGTTAATTAGTTTAATTAGTGAGTGTCGGGGCGGTTGGTTTGTCGGTTTTTCGGTTTTGCTATCTAGAAATTGGTTTGCCATTTTCCGAGTCCCTTTTAAGAAAGTTTTATTTTAAACTGCTGACCCGGGACTCGGTCATGCCCGGCCGCTAATAGCGGACATTATTGTTAAGCGGGGCTGTTGGAGATTTCGGGGATAAAATATATATAACAAAGGGAGACCCGATCGACTGCATGTGCCATTGAACAAACACTAAGCCCGTAGCGAACCCTTTTTTGCGCCATTTTTCTTAATTTCTCTCCCGATTCTATGGCAGCCATTTGTTGGGGCAATAAAACCCAGCCAGCGACTTGAGACATTTCGTCGGCTATTTCTCGACAAACAACAAAAAGAATATAGCAACCAACAATGGCTGGAAAAACTAAAATAAATTTATTTGCTTTGCCACTAAATTTGCGCTGATTTCGGTTGATGCCATTATTGCCTTTACTTTACTTCACTTGACTTTATTCTACGATGGCATTATGCTTGCTGCCCCACTCAAAAATGTTTGTCAACAAAGGCAGCGAAGCGTAAAAATGGTCATCGGACCCAAGGAAAGTGTTTGAGTGCGAGAGAGTGTGTGCTTGTGTGTGATTTTCAGCGAGTGTTTGTGTGCTTAACCTTTGAAAGGGTATTGGGGTTGAGTGAGTGTGTGGCACACGTTCAACTATTTTAAAATTTGCAGCACGTGCCCAAATTGCAAACATCAGCAAATAATAAAATAAATTCTGTGTAAGCGCAGAGCCTGCAACTGAATCTAAACAAACCAAATTAGTCGGGTGTCCAATGTCCAGTGTCCTGTGCACTGTGTCCTTTGCCATTTTGTATTTGTTTTGCTGGCCATGTGCGGCTACTTACAAAATGATTAGCGTGTGTGCGGTTGGCATACCATAAATCTGACTGAGAAGAGTTTGTGTAACGAAAACTGTGTAATAATTTCATTGTTGCAGCTGCAGTTTCAATGGCCATTTCGCTTTCATGGCAGCAAGAATTGCAGTTGCTCTTGCAACAAAGCCAACTTGTTGTTGCTGTCATTGTCGCTGGAAAAGCGAGTGGGTTGCCTGGCTCTTTGTTGTTACCAGAAAGCAGCAGCACTTGAGCCACACACAGCGAGACTGCAGTTGCACTTAAGCTGCTGCAGCGAGCAGTTATTCTGGTGTTTGTTATTTCGCCACTCTTTCTGCGCTGCTAACACCCACCCATTGTGCACCGTCTGGCATTATAATCTTCATCTATATAGTTGCCAGCAAGTGGGAACAGCGGGACAAATATAGAGACACACTCTTGTAATATTGCACTCACTTGACACGTGTTTCTCCTTTGAGTCTGGCTTCTCCAGTAGTTCCAGGACACTTAAAAATTTAAAATTAAATCCCAATACTCCTGAAATGAAAACTTCAACACCTTGAGACTGGGCTAATTAACCTGGGCTAAGTTCCGATCCACGGCTGCATTTAGTTTCCCATTTAGTTGACTGCATTTCTTTCATGTCAAAGCATTTAATTATATTCCTGCATTTATTCGTACTCGGTCTAACTTTTTCTCTGTTGGACTTTGCCTGATTTATTTATGCATTTACCTTTTCGTGTTGCCAAGGGAGGAAGCTGCTGTCATGCTGCTGGTTCGTTGTCTTAATTCATTTTTTATTCCAACGTAAATAAGCTGTAAATTACAACTTCTGTTGATGTTGCTTTTGCTGTTTTTGTTGCCGTCGTCCTTTGCATATTTTGTATGATTCTACACCGGCAATTCCCGGGCTGCTTGATTCCCTGCCCCATGCTTCATGCCTCATGGCAAATGCAGTGCCATATTTTTTCGCTCTTCACAGCCTCGCGCTATTTTCGCCACACGGAGAAAAAATAACAAATAGAGCTTTGGCCTCGTTCCTACATACTTTGTTATTTGTGTAACAGAAAACGAAAGGAAATGCGATAGCTTAACTTGCTTATACAGTAGGAATTACAAAATTAAATGCATTATCTTCTTTTATTCAGAGCTGAATTTAAAACCATATTTTTCCGCTGTGTTGCAAAGTCACAGCTCCCCAAGCTTCTGCTGCTTTTTGCTACTATTTAATTTAAAGTTTGTCCCCGAAAGGGAGCGACTCCGCCATGGAATGACGGGGAACAGGAACCAGAGTGGTCGGAGTATTGTCATAACTGCAAATCGGCTACTGACATCTAGCTACTTAACGCCGTTTGCCGCTTTCTATTTTGTGCTCGCTCTTTTATTTTCCCAGCACCCCTTTTCCGGGCATTGGGGCATGAAAGCGGCTCGGAACTGTCTGCAAACTGAGCTGGACAGGGCTAATGGCCACTGGCCAAGAACGCGTTCGGAATTATGTGGAAAATTGAGAAAATGTTGCTCAACTACAAGTACAAACTACAAACGGCTGTCCGGTCCGGCCGGCAACTTTAATTGCCCGGGGCACATTGCGCCACTCAGTGCAATCCGCAACTGGTCATTACGGGCTAGGGATTCGAGTGGGTGGCGGACTAACTTGTTGAGTGACGGCTCAGACTGACTGACGGCATGACTAGGTGACGAACTGCCACTGGAGATGAAAACGTTTCGCTGGGGCAATTGTCGTTAAGGTGCTTAGGGAAAGGCGTTGAGTATTTGAGGTCGTCTAGTTGCGGCTATTAATGCGGCTTCATACACCGACCCATGTCTTCGTTACAATTTCAAATGCTTCTAATTGTACAAGCGTCGTTTGTCTTGGATTGGATCTAATAATAGCGATTAACTAAGAAACACTATTCCCATTCAGGTGGAGCAGTAGTTTCTATAAGCTCTGAATACCTGACACTTTCGGACAATCAGTTATAAATAGGAAGGAGGGCTATTAATAGAAACTAATAGAAAATTATTGACTGACAGCACTTACAATGGAAAATACTTAGTAAAAGCTTTGATATCTTATATGTGGATTCATTTTTGCTTAAGAATTTATTGATTTTGATGAATTGCAATAAAGAAATTATTAAGTAAATGTATTAATATTTAAATTCTTATAAAAAATATATTTATTTGTTAATTCCCATGTTTATATAATACCACCATTATTTTTTACATTTTACAACTTTTACCTTGTGTTAATGTGATTTTCCGGCCACCACCAAAAGCCAAACAACAACCATTATGCTCTTGTGAAAAACTTACTTCCACAAACCCAGTTTTTGTGCAGTCAACACAGCAATACACAGAATCAAGCACCCATGCAAATATTCGTGAATGTGGTATCAGTGGAAAAGTCAACGTGTTTTTGCCCGCCCGCAAACCAAGGGAGTGTAATATGGAAAATAACTTCAATTAACACCACAGACAGATGCAATATTTTCGAGAATTCCTTTGGAGTTTTTCCCGTTTTATTATTGCACTGAAATTGATTGCGAAAATTGTTTTAAAAACGAATTAATATTGAAAAAAGGCACGCATGGGTTCATCTGGGTGTCTCGTGCAGTTGTTTCCATTAAAAGATTAAAACCTACTAGAGCCTTAAAAAAAATCCAATAATGAATAAATCGTATAAGGAAGAAAAACAAGTGCACTCTTAACTTAAACACCTCGGGGCTGAAACAAATTACTGTCTGCACATTCCTTGGTTTTGGTTGTAACTTTTTGGTGGAATCTGAAAATTTGAACTTTAAATTTTTACGTCAACACGTGGGCTCAAAGGGGAGTTGAAGAGGGTCGGAATTTGGAGTGGGTGGTGGTGCCGTTGGGAGGTTAACAAAAAATAAACTTTCAGCCTGCAGCAAACACATTAAAACAAAGTTTTTAAAAGCAACCACAACATTTACGTCATGTGCAATGTGCGGCGGGTTCCGTTGTTGTCAGTCCTTATAGTTGTTTTTGTTGCTTATAGTTGCCGATGTTGTTTTTTTTGGTGTTGCATGTGCTGCTGCCAAAGTTGAAGCCACCTTCACACACAAAAACACAGTTGTGGTCGAACTAATAGTGCTGAGATTAGGAGTTAAATGACTTTAGTAATTGTTTAAATTTGTTTCAGACATTACGTTTTGGAACTTGTCAGGATGGCTCTTCTTGAGATGAACTCAAAGGCTTAAGCTATTTTTTTTTGAAAAAAAAATTACTAGTATTCTTGCCCCATCTGTAGATTGGAGGGAGTGGCAACTTCAAGGCGGTCTCTCGTAGTTTTTATAGTCAAAAGCCAAGTTGTTTGGCAACAGCGGTGGCGGCAAGAACAACCAGCAATCGCCATTTGCTGCCACATGTTGTAACTGTTGCCGCATTAAATGTGCAACCCGCCTCTGGCGCATTTCACTTTTACTATAAACCCCGCTTTTATGCTCCCATCCTATCTGACCGTCCCCCAGCTGTTGGCCCCCAGCACCCAGCCCCCACCACCCTGCATCCTGCATCCTGCACCCTTTTGGCCGCATTAGTTGACTGCACACCACCAGCAGAGATTTCACTCCATTTTATGCTGTCAGACTTCCGAGTGCGCCGCTGTTCGGGGCTCTGTGTTGCTGTAAAAATGCCAAATTCATTTTCAGCATATAAACTTTCCCACACACTCTCACACACATGAGGTTTATGCTTCCCGCTGGTCGGGACTGACATCTTTAGTTAATTTTGCAGCCGCAAGAACTAAAACGAAAGGGATAGTGCCCCGGAATTTTAGGGGCCAGTAAAAAATATGTTCTCTTCATGAAATGAAAAACAGAACAAACTTAAGTTTGCAATTCATACCAAATCTATGTTAAATTGTATAAAATTTAAATTCCTGAAAATTGAATTTAATTTTGGTTTTTTCCTATTTTCAGCTCGTATAAAATGATAACCTAAAACTAAAATCTGTGCAATCAAAAAACAAAGAAAGAAAAATCTCTACAAAGCGACTGATATTGAAAAAACTTTAACCCAGAAATTCATACAAAGTTTGATTGGCTTTGAAAATAAACACACAAAAACTATATAAATGTAAATTGATTTCAAAAAGCCCAAAGGCGCTAGAGCAAAAGCCGATATTCAACAAAAATCGTAACGCAAACCACCGCATAAATTGCTTTAGATTACGTAAAAAAAAATATAAAAAAAAACTCCAAACCAAAAACCAAATCGCAATCGCATCAACAAAATGACGCTTCGCATATCGGCCGAATATAAAAATCATCAAGGGCTCATCATTTCTAGCTTTGTGCTGCTCCTGACTTTGGCCACCTTGCCAGTTTCCCGAGCCGGACGGATCTTTGGTAAGTCCCCGGAAAACATCTAATATTATTTAACCCGCTCAGGGTCTCACACCAAAACATCAAAATTTGGAAATCTTCTTGTTTGTGGTGCTAATTAACGCGGGCAGTTTGATGCTAATGGAATTTTTAATGCCACGAAGACGCAATTTGTAAGCTCTTCCCGGAATTACCCGGAATAGCCACCCTTGCCTTGGTCCTTGCCGGCGGTGGTTTCTTGTGCCAGAACTTGTATTGGTATCGGGTCAACGCAGCTCATTGACACAGGAAATTGTGTGTATGTGGGGAGCTCATGCTCTTTTCGTATTAATTATAATTACAGAAGGTCGCCTTTTTATGCCAGTCGACGTCGTTTACATTAATGAGGGACGTCAATGTCAAAAATAAACAAAAGCTTCCAGCACCACCACCACCACCACCTTCACGTCCACATACCACACACCACATGCCGCGCCACACACATATTTTTGTATTGTATTGGAAATGCCAAAGCACAGGTTTTGGTTGCCATGTTTTTATTTTCTTTTTCGGCATTGTTGTCTTTTGCTTGGGTGTACATTTTTATCGAGTGTATGTTCTGTTTGCGTTTGTTTGGGATATAATGAAAATAATTACATTTCTTGTACGTGGCTTGTAATACCGACAGAACAGGAAAAGTGGCCAGATTTCTGGAATTGGAGATGAGAGATATGTTGTAACTAATTAACCGACAAATAAATAAGTAAACATGGCAACAGTTTTGTACATATGACAATAATTTACATTTAATTATGGCGGCATAACTAGTTTCGTTTTCGGGCAAACTGGCTGTCATAACTACCAAAAAGGGTTGAAACCCCGTCCCAGCACATACTCAACATCCTCTCGAGTCTCTAATTGCAGGCACGTTTGTCCGTCCGACTTTTATCCTGTCTGTGGGCCTGTCCCTCCAGAGCCATTAGATTCGGTCACAGAACAGCACCAATAATAGCAACTGCCGGCTAGGGCAGACAGTGAAAGCGGACACAGTTCGGTGAAAAAACAAAACTTTTGTTGACACACATTTTTTCGCGTCCCCAAAAAGTGTGCTACGAAAATGCGAAAGCAAATGAGCGCAGTTCGCTCGTCATCAAGAGATGCAATAAAAATGGTTTCAAAAAATCTACAAAAAAAATAAACGGGAAAGACAGAGGTGCTCTGCTTTTATTCTTTTATGTTAGAGGTTCTTTTATCTAATAATTTTGTATTAAATATAAGATAAAGACTATTTAGTGATAATGTTAACTATTTAAAGTTTTGATGTTTAAATGGGAAATAAAATTTTTAACTATGAATATTTCATTTTGGCATCACTGTTCCAACTGCAAATGTAAACTTTAGCGATAACAGATGAGTGTGTGCGCATTGGCATTAGGTGGCAGTTGGCGCGTTGCTTTTTGTCAGGCATTTTAATGCCTGCCTTCAGCCGCAGCCGCAACAGCAGGGCAATAAAACTGCATGCCGCACAAAAACACACTCAGACACATAGACCCAGATACACATTCATATATAGATATATACGACCATGAAAGCGAAAAGTTTACGCGCTTGTTTGCTATAATTTCGATTGTTTTCACTGCAGCAGCAACACAGCACCAGCAACCCAGCATCAGCAGCAACAATAAATGCTGCTCCTAGTGGTGGTGCTGCTATGACCACGCCCACTCACCCATACAGATTCCAAAGGCATTGCATTTCCCAGGACAGTCGTGCACCATTCTGCAGCAATTTTCGTTTTATTGATGTGAGTTGCATTCACCATTGCACCGAAGTTTGATGCTGCTGTTTCTGTTGCTTTTGCTGCAACGACAACAAAAACAAAAACAACAAATAAGCTGCATAAGTAGCACACACTTTTACTTTACTTTTGTTTGCGTTATGTACTTTCGGTTAAGTGCGAAAAATTTATGAAAAACTTTTGAGAATGTTTTCGCAATTAAAGTTCCAGCGACGCAAACAAAGAGCTTCGAACAAAACGGAGTGTACTTGGTCTACATTCGCCATCTAACGCCTTTTGCAGAGCTCGGGCTTAAGTGGGCGTATAACTGCAGCTAGTTGCAGCTAATTGCTGGCATAAACGATGCCACCCAGATTGTTTTTTGAGATTCCCGAAACAAAAGATCCGAAAGCTTAATGTTTTCTATCAGTACAATTCCAGAAGAGTTTAGCAATTTAGAATATATCTCAGTACCCATTAAAATCATACTCAAGCAAATACTTTTTGATTCATTTTTACAAACCAAAATAATATTTATCATATAAATTACTATTTGGCTACTTGCTAATCCTGAAGATGAAGGAAGTTCTGCCCAAACCGAGAAATGCCGTCACTTCAGAACAACATAAACTTAATGGTTAACCAATAAAAACAATGGTAATAGAAACCCCCATGAATAAGTCAGGCAACTGTTCCGGCATCTAGAGAATATAAGAATAAGTTGAATCGGCAATTTTTGCCATCAAGACTTATTTATTGAGCCTACAACAGTGCCACGTGTGCTTCCGTTTCCCCAGTTACCTGTGCTTTTCTCCCCCAGGGGACCATACACATTGTCTTATTTGGGCCATTTAGAAATAGTCAAACATTAAGCGCAAATCGTTGAATTGAATGCTTGAACGGCGGCTTCCAGTGTCTGCAGCTATTAGCCAGGCCGGAGTGTCCTTTCGGCCCCGACTCCTTTTCACACATCTGCAATTACAGCCGCCACCGTCACCGACACACTTGCCAAGGCATATTAGAGGGCATCGGTTGGCTCACGTCGCAAATCGTTTCGCTTTTCGTTTTAAATTATTCATGTTATGGCTAAGAGCAAAGAGCGATTTAGGACTCCCCCGGTTCGAGGCACGCACTTTATATTCAGCTCATTACAACAACGCCGAACAATTGGCGACACTGTCGCCTGGGGCGAGGGGAAAAATGCTGAGATTTTATTTAGTGTAGGCGACGTCCTTGGCGGCTATCCTGTCTGGAGTAATTTCTTTATTAGATTCATTCAGGCCCTCGAGGAAATTTTCACTTGCCCGGGGCTACAGCAAAAGCCAAGCCAAGCCGAGTCAGTAGAGGGTGAGCAGCAGAAGCTAAAAACAATTTTCTAAATTAGTTTTTGCCTTGCTCTCTGGCTGGCTCTGTGCAAAAAGTAGCTTCATAATGTGGAAGGAAATTGTTTAAGAATTACATTGAATAGTTCGGGATTAAAAGTTACTCTGGCGCATCCTTTAAAAGATTTTAAAGCCAGCTGAAAATATGAAGCGCTTAAATTCCAGTTCGCTTTGCCAACATATTTCAACGTCGCTCATAAATCAACAAGCCCGACGACCAGCCATTGCCTTACGGTTATAAAATATTCAATAAAAAGTGAGGTAAAAATGTGCAGCGATTGGGATATTTTCGGGCGCGGCTTTATGACAACAAATTTTAATCATTATAAAATATACAGGAGCATGAAAATTCTCTTTTCGCCAAAAAACACGTTCAATCAAAATATATCATCGAATTTTGGCCAGCTTCCATCATGCAATTCAAATAGGTGTGTTTTCGCTCTGGCATAATAATTCATATACATTTTAATCAGTGTGTAATTAAATCGGGTAAAATCGCAAGATAAAAACTGATTGACGAATAAATTGTTAAAATTTTATTTCACTGTTAGTTGATGTGGGTTAAAGTGGGCACAGTTTTTTTCTTGAACTTACTGGTGGTACTTTAGTTTGCACATCACAAGCAAACACAAATGGCAAACCCATTCGCATTGACAAACTAAAAGTGCAAACAAGAACTGCTTTGACATTTGTTTGGTTTGCCTTAGCAACCCATACGAGTACATGGTAAATAGTGCGGGATATTTGACTTTTCAAAAAGCGAAAATAGAAAGCCCAAAATAGAAAATAGTTTCCCCGACACGACATGTTATCACAACACGCCGAAAAGCATGGATTTTTCATAATTTATGCGGACAGAATGGACACGTCACCCACAACATAATAGAATGCAGAGGACCCGCTCCCCGAACCAACATGGCTGGCAATTGCACACTGCTTTGTTTGGCTCTTGTCTGGCTATTGGCATTTTCAATTAAGGGCCAAATGTCAGCCGAACTTTGGGCCCACGGCGGAAAAATAATGGTCGAATCTGCAACGGGAGACCCATAGAAACCCATGCATATCAATTACTTTGGGTCAGGGGTCCTAGAAATGAAATTTGATTATTTTCCACGAATCATTGCAGGGCAAGTATTCTAAAGAGAACCCAATCAAGCGTGTACCGATATTACGTATACGACGGGTTGATTTGATTTCAACTTGTTTGTATCGTCATTTAATAAAGCTACGGCTGGCCAAGCAGCTATGCCAGGAAATTCAATTAAAAATCAAAATGCCAAAGTCAGAATATGCACAAAAATATGCAGAGTGTATGTCTGAATGATTTTATATTTACAAAAAAGTGGATGCTTACAAAAAATATTCTGAATGCGATAAATATTGGTAAATAATAATGCCGTAAAAACCAACAAATACTATTCCGGCAATGCAGAAATGGAAAATCTTCTTTACAGAAAATAAATAAAATTTTCGCCTGACCGGGAGAATGCAGCTCTCCTTTATTTTGTTTTTTTTTTTGTTTTATTGTAACGCTGGCAAAAATTGCAAATAAAATTTTACGCTTTTTACACAAAATTTCTACCACGCTGCCCTTTGCCGATGTTGCTGCTCCAGTTGCCTTTATTTTAGTTTCTGTTCTCGGCAGTGTCGTCGTCATCCTCGTGGCTTGCTTTGCATATCGAAATAATTTAGTTACAAGTTTAATTAAATTTTAGCAACAGTGGCCAAACACAATGTATCCAGCTCGTCTGGGCGAAAGTGTTGGGATATTGTTTTATCAGCATCTCCTAAAAACAAAAATTCATATAATCACATCATGCATATTAAATATATACAATTTAAACGAACGATTCGATTAGCCAAAGTCCTACAAATAAAGTTTTCTTTACCAGAGTCATTTGTTATGATTTTGGGACAATCGGAAATTAAATTTTCATTACAATTATCTGGGGCAAACCGAAAGGCGAGCCTTGTCTTAAAATACTCAATTAACCCATTGGGAAATAACTAAATATATGCAGGCTTTGAATGGTAAAAAAAACGAGTTTTCAGGACATTTTCCGCTCGAGAAACCAAATATAATTCACTCAATGTGGGTCATTAGGCAACTTAATTGAATTAAATGTTTATTTACGGAATATTTCCAAACGAGCTGCATCAAGTTAAATAAACAATAATAATTGATTAGACAATCGGAATTACATCAGCAAACATTGGTAATTGAAAATGTAGTCGCTAGGGAAGTGAATTCTAAGGAAAAATTAGAGAAATCATTTTGTAAGAACATTTTTACCTAATTTTTTGCTTAATTTAAGGTGTGGCTTTTGAAGAACTAAACGCAAAAACAAGACTCACTAAATAGGAGTCCTGGGCTCCTTTGTTATTCCTTGTGCCATCATGCTCCCATTATAATCCCAGCTAAGCTGCAGCGATTATTGTCTAAAAAATTCATGTATTTCATTATTAGTCTGTGTGCCAGCGGCTCAGAACTTCCGGCCATCTCGTCCGCCCCACCTGAGGCTGTTCATTTGCTGTCATAATTTAATTTTTGCCACCAGTCGGGAACCAAAACTCACACAGACTCACACCGGCTGGTATCCGGCACATCCTGGGCTCTGTTCTCTGTTTTCTGTGTTGAGGCTCGTCCTTTCACTTTGGCTGAGGCTGTGGCCACGGCTCCCCAGTAGCATTTTCTGCAGAAAGTCAACATAATCCACAGAGTCCCCGGCTACGAAAATCCCAATGTGGTAGCCGCTGAGGCTCATTAATCCATGCAGGCGAATGGCAGCCCTCCACCACATGGCTTGTTTTGGTTTTGGTTTTCTGGCCCCTCAGTCATCACAACTACTAAACGGCACTGAAAAAAATGTATTTGCGAAATGAGAAAATCTTTTTGGCTTTCTTTTATTTTCTTTTAAATATTTTTGTCATGTTAGATTATAATTTTTTTTCGTAACATTTTTTATGTAAGCGAACACTATATTTTTCGTAGTGCTGCCGTTCGTTTGGCCCATAAATCAGTGGCCTGCGGGCAGTTCATCATCATCATCATTATCGTGGTCTCTCCGCCAAATGAGCTCTTCCCCATCTGGACTCCAAAATTAGTTGCGTTCCGCGCATGAATGTCGCCATTTCTGTCGCTCAATTTGCTACACAAATTATAAACACCAAATGGAAATTGTAATAAAAAATGTGACAGCAGCACGGACCTCGTCATACTATACATTTACTGCAGGACCAAGGGGAGTCCTGTTTGACTGCCGCAAGGCTTCAAGGATATACCAAAAAGAAAAAAGGGTGGGCGGTGGCAGCCAACTTAAACTTTGCTGAAATTGAAATGCCGCTGGCTTATTTAAGCATTTATTTCGGCGACTGACGACGAGGCGGAAAGTCAATAATGAATAATCCGCCCCCAAGCAGCCGCAGCAGCTTTAAGGAAGACAGCGGCTAACTGTAATAAAATTCGCATAAAAATCATTTCGTCACAGCTTGGCCAAAAAAAAAAGCGTTGACCGACTTCAGGACAATGGTTGTCAAGAGAATTTAACGGAGGAGGAATGAGAATTTGATACATTTTTGGTAGGCTCTTAAATTAGAAAGTGGATAGGCTCAAGTTTATTTTTAACTTTCAAGTTACTCTCCAAGGAAAATATTATCTATCCTCATATAGAAAGCTAGGAATGTCCCTTTGGCCTGTTACATTTTTGAGCCACTGTACTTGGCCGACTTTGGTGTGGCCCAGTGCCATTGCAGTTGCTTGGCAAGTGGCCCGAACTTGGTTTTTGCAGACGTCCAAAGTTGGCTTGGCCAAGAGCCGTTCGTGATGTCGCGCCTATCACAACCAATTTACTAACGAAGCAGATAAATCCAATTTCTGGCCAACAGCAGCTTAGATGGCTTGCACCACGAGGAGGAAAGGGGAAAATAAATAACAAACAACAAAAATAAGAGCACTTCCTTGCCGGGGACAATTTCCGCTTCCGGTTGACCGGCGCCTCCAAATGACAACGCGGGGGCGTTGTTTATTAAGCTCAGTTTATTAAGCTTATCGCCAAGTTTATTAGGCTCTTAAAGCGTTTAGCACTATTCACAGATTTTTCAGGGAGAACAAGGCGTGGAGGGTCTTTGATGTCTTTGTGTGGCGAACAGAACTTTGATCCGTCTTTAAATTAATTAAATGAAGTAATTACAAAAGACCAGGGGGCCGCGTCAAAGGAAGCACTCAGCCAGATTGGAATGCGGTTGTTGGGATGTGGATGAATTTTGTGCTCGACTTGAGACACACCTTTGACAGCAGCCGGAAGTGTAGAAGTTGAAACCCACAAAGAGAAGTTGCATTTTTTCATCAAGCCAAGCCGCAGGGGGCCTCTTCGAAAAGTGCACGATTCTTCTCTGTGTTCTATTTGCACTTCATTGCAGAGGATTTTAATCAATAGCAGCCATGCAACAAAGCTTTGGAGATTACCGAGGCAGCTTCTGGGCCATCCTTGGCATTCTTACACCGAAGACATTTTAATTTCTGTTCCGGTCATTCATTATTATTTGCCAGCCTTTTGTGACTCTAAGTGAGTTATTATGCAGTTGCAAAACAATTTGATACTAAGTAAAAACAAAGCTCCCTGAAAGGGAGAACAGCACATGGCCTGGACATGGCACATTTGTTTTTGGAAAGTTTTAAATTAAATTTCCGACTATGCGTGCGAAGGCCAAGCAAACAGAAAGGATGCACCAGCTGCAGTCTGACCCAAATACTATGCCAAGTCTTCGCTTGGTCCTTTTGCAAGCCACACACTTGATACACGGCGAGAATAAATCGCCCACTGTATACTTGCAACAATCTTAAATCATTGAGCCGGTCGTGAAAAAGTTAAGATCCAATGACGCGTTTTTTGAATCTCTGCCAAGTGAGTGCTTTTTGCTGTTGGCCATGGAAGCGAGTACTGGAATCGAAATCGGAATCGAAATCGCCTCTGGGCAATGACTTTCATCATAATACAATTTTTATAATTTAATCAAGCTGAGAGCTGTGTGATGGCAGCTGAGAGCTGTCGTGGCATCATCGAGCAATGTGCAAATAAAAATAAGTGCGACAATAAAACAAAAGCCAAACAGAAGCGTTGCCGTGAGTGGAGATTAACAATGGAGGCGTCGCCGCTTTTACGACCGATGAGGATCCGGATGCGATGCGAGAGCCGTGGCACGCATTTGTCATACACTTTTCGGGCAATAAAAGGATCCGGCGAAGGGTTCCCCGGGGCCCCACGCCACTCACTCAGTTGTTGCTTTTGTGTCGCAGCTTTTACGGCTGCAGCCTGTCAAAAAGTATGTCGCCCCGAAACAGTCACAGTTCTGGCCAAGTTTTAAAGCGCTCTTTGGAGCTTTGCTCATAAATCTATTAATTTTCATTACACAATTACCAGAGTCCTGTCAAAGGTCAGGGAACGAACGTGTCGGCTAATTATACAACACAAGCAGCAGCCCCATATAGACACACACGATCAATCAAATTTCCGGCGGCCTATAACTAGGCCATGACATCGAAAGGCTCGAAAGGGAGGGGAAATGGAGTCAGGGTGCCATGAATATTTTGATTAATTGCTCATGGACATATATGAATTTATCATATAAATATTAAAGCAGACCTGACGGTTTTTCAGGACCTGCAAGCACGTGTGCGCCGACACAAAAACCAATTCGACTGTTAGTCGGCTTAAGTCCCCCATAATACATTTTATACATGGGTGCAGGCTTGTATCAAACATTTGATACCCATGAATATTTTAAGAGCATTTCCAAAATTGCTAACAAAACAATGCTGAGCCGAACAGGACAGAGCTCAACGGCAGAGGACAGCAGCGGAGCGGAAATAAATGCAATACATTTGAATAAACAGGCTTACACATACTTAAACAAATGCACATGATAAAATGCTGTACGTGAGTGTGTGGGTGGCTAGGCTTTCGGGCCATGTCAACCACTTGTTAGTCGCAGGATGAGCAGGATGTTGTTGTTCTGGTAACAATTTATATCCGATTTTAATATTGAATTTCGGCTAAGGCAAAGCCAAATGAACTTTGTTGTTGATGCTGGAAAGCAAAGGGGATTTCATTTTTTGGGTAGTTCGTTGCCCTGGCAGCTGGGATTATCTTTCAGTGTACTCCCACACACACACGCACACACCCATAGAAAGACTGACAATCAAGGGGTTTTCATGGATCGTTGAGAAATCGCAATCGGATATGATTTATAAAACATTTATTCACATTCCCGGCAACGGCCTAACAAGCTCAATCATTGTGCCTATTTGCCTTCGATAAATCTAAATCGGGCCGATAATGTTCGCATGGGCCAACAGTCCCAGTCAGTCGCATTGCCAACGAAATTTGACTAATTAAAGCCACATATGTATGAATAGGCAGTCGGGCGGGCGGGCCAGTCGCTCGCTGGTGTGCCTTTCAAAGGAGCAACTTGCTCACGTAATTGCCGGCGAAATCTAATCAGACTTTCTGATGTTGTTGCCATTAGGGTCCGTGTGTGAGTTTCCGGGAAAACTTCACATGTTGCGGCCCACGCACAAATGGAAATGCATAAATCAAACTGTTAGAGCCTGGTAACCAAGCAGAGATAAACGCGTATTATTATGCCGTCAAATTCAAAGGCGTTTTTGCTGGGGTTGGGGCTTGGATATGGGAGAAAAAGAAATCCTTACCCGCTGATTCATGCTTCTTATCAGCCATCAATCAATTGGCAGGCCCAGGATATGGTGCCATTAATAATAGGCTGGGATATACAGGACCAGTATTTAAGCAGTTCGAGCCTCGAGGGCTTCACTGTCGAAAACTTTCGAAACAATTTATCGAGCGGAACGCAAACACACAAATAAGTAAGCAAAGACACACATTGTGGAGCAAGGTGGGTCCTTCAAAAAGTTGCATACTATGAAATTGACAATGTATCCCTTTTCATAGCAATTAAATTTACAAAATAAAAAAGAAATGTGTTTTTATATATTTCCTTTATTATTTAGCAGACATAACAATTCAAGAGGCCCACCCTAATGTATACAGATGCAAATTGATGTCGACAGGCAGCCCAAAAGGCGTTCTGTTGGCACAACTGGAAAACTTTTCCCGGGCAACCCAATGCCGAGTGCAGTGCTCAGATTGCCGGGCGAAACAGCAGCTGGGCGGGGGTGCAAGTGGAAAGGGGAAACCTCACAGACAGGCCGAGACCAAGTATTGTCCTCGTGGCCAGGCCACTTGGCGCTTTCCAGACAAGTGAAAACTTGATAAACTGGGTCAGCCAGCTCGATGGCTTGGGGAGGTGACACAGGCGGGGGCTCTAGCTCCGTGCACGGATAATGGTGTGGGGGCGAGGTTGCCAACAATCTCTTCCCCACTGCTTATGCATGAAAATCAATCTAAATGCAGGCCACAAAGCTGTGCCAGCTTGGTTTCCAATTAATGCATTAAGAGCTCACCCCAGCAGATGACGAATCGGTTTGGTCGTTGAATCTGCGATTAAGTGCGACTTGAGAATGTGGCGGGGTTTAGGAACTTGACTCCGAAATGCCCAACCAATAACTTGGCCACAAGCTGCAGGAGTCGGAAACTGAAATGCTCCAGTGTGTGGTTTCTCATAAACTGGTGGATGTCACACATCAAATACAGGTTACATTTTCCCAATTTTTATTATGTTTTATATCAGCTTATTTTGTATTTCAATTGACTACAGTGTTTATTTTGTGCACTGCTTTTGGCAAACGGTCTAAGCCTCTATTAAACTGAAACATTATATTTTCCGAGCTCTATAGAATATATAGCTAGAGGCCCCAATATGCAGGTGGAAATATAATATATAATAATTTGCACATTGACCGCAATACACTCCGATCGGCAAGTTTCTGCCTTCTCGGTGGGTGGTTTTCTGAAAATGGGCAAGTCAAAGGCATCTGGGGGCCCACAGTAAACGTTGACCACATGATTTGTATCACAAATGGGCCACAAATGGCCACAACATACACTCTAAACAGCACACACCCACATGGGTGCACAAGGACACAAACAAATATGGGGAACTGGCTCCTAGAATGGCCAGTGCAAACATTTATTGCTAATTGCCGAAAGGACATTTGCATAAACTTAACAAAACCCAAAGTTTTCCATGTAGGCAAACAAACAAACGACAACTTGACCACACTCGCACACATCCCAGGCACACACGAATACACGACAAACAAGCGTCTTGGAGGTGGGCGTGGCACGTGCAATTTGCCAGCCAATTGAGGCAGCCACCGCACCACCAACCACACCACCACCCACAGCTCTAAACATGATTCAATTTCAACTAGCTGCACAATTTGTGCCGGGTTCCTCAATTACCAGTTTATAATTGATTTCCCCCAACACCCCCAATTTTTGTATCGAGCTCTTTTAAAACGTTTTTAAACGGTTTCCACTCTCACACACACCCAGATTCACATTCGTTTTGGACAGAAACTGTTTTCTGCCATCAAATAAATGTTAGAGAATTCAATTGAAAGTGAGGCATTTCACTGCCGAATTTTGTGAATTGGAAGCAGTCCAGCTCAGCGGGGTAATTATAGCCGAATGCAGCGGCACTTGTGCATTTTATTGGCTATAATTGCCTTCGGTGCACGCGGCGTATGAGTAATGGCAGTTTAGACACCAAGTCCGTATGCAGTACACACTCCAACTATTTTGTTATGCAACGGGCGCTTGGCCCATTTAGGTGGTGCCAAAAAGAGGAGTGGGGACTGGAGCAAACATTCCCCTCCAACAACCCCCGAACATACACCAAGAAGAACCGTCGCCTGTCGTCCATTTGTCCTTTTATCGCACACGCACATAAATTGACCAAATTAATGCGAAAACTGAACACGCGTCGGGATTGGAATGGATTGGTAAGGGTATGGTGTGGTATGGATGGGAAGGCTTTTCCTGGCATGTGTTTTAATGAAGTGCTCGGCTCGACGAAGGCCTTTTATTCCGGTTTTCCCTTTGACTTTGACTTTCGCCTAACGATGACATCAACTGGAGGCTTTCACCCTGACAAAAGATTTGCCTAAGTGCCCTTATCAAAGTGACAACAGGCGCAACATTTCTTCGTTTCGGCTTTCAGTCTATTTATTGTTAAGACCAAGAATGGTGGTTCAGTAGACATAGGGGTAAACTGCAAAAAATTCCACAAGAACAGTCCATAAAGATTCCCCATAGTTGCATTGATAAAACTTTCAGAGACTCGCCGGACCACCCACAATAATTATAAAGCCTGCAAAAATTGGCTTATTCTGCAATAGGTCAACCGAAAAGCGGAAAACAAAAAACTATTAGCATAAAATCCAACACAAAACGAGGACAGGACAGCGGACCGGGGATGGGGGACCGGGAGGCCAGAGGACCTTTAGACTTTCAGACTTCAGACAGTAGCTGGAGGAAACGACGCTATATAGCAATAATGTCTGTGGCACTCGCAGTCTGTCTGTCTGCTTTCTGCTCCACATAAAGCACAGGAAATTGTATTTTTATAGCTACCCACAGAAACGGGAGCGAGATTGGTAGATAAAGAGCGAGATGGAGCGAAAGGGAAATGAAAATCTGTTTATGAAGTCATTGTGCCGCCAATGGCGCTATCAAAACCAGCGACTCGCAGTGCTGCTGCTGCAATTGCAACCGGAAGAATCCGGGCCTGTTTTTCGCCGAGTGGCATCTGTGGATTTGGATTTGGATTTTCTTGCACGGCTCTGCCTCCAGCTCTCCCATAGCCGCTCAGCCCCGTGTTTGCCATTTAAATGGAAAATTTCGAGTGGCATTTGCAAACAAAACGTGGCCGAAACTCGGCAAAAAGTGGGTGAAAATAAGCCACGACAGGGAAACTCTCAAAGTGTCTGCTAGCAAAGCTCGAAAATTACAACGCGGGTTGGCGGGCTGGCGGGTATGTGGTGTGTTCGTTCGTTCAGTTCCCGGGTTCTGTGCAATTTTTGCAATTACAAGCCGGCAATTTTCATTGTTATGACCGTAATGAAAATGGCTGCAACCATTTTTGGCTTAGCCTGGGCATTTTATATTAATTAATATTAAACATAAGCCGCGACGAGCGGAGCCAGGGAGGGAGGAATGAAATTTGCATTTTGACGCTGCAATTTGATTGATGAAAAATGTAATTAGTTGTATGACAAAGAAGTGTGGGCGGGGGCGGAGTGAAAGCAAACGCATAATTGTGAAAATTTTTCCCCTAGCTCTTGGCTTTTTTGCTCCCATTCTAGAGTCAAAAAAATGAGAAACTAAAATGAAAAAAAATTAACTACAAGTTCGCCAGCTGGCTGAGTGAAATGTCAGCATTTGTCTTGGCCAGAAGTTGTCGCTTTTCGTTGGCCAAAAAGAAACGAAACGAAAGTTTCCAGGCACTGACCGCAGCCAACTTGTGCAACTCCAGACTCCAAACTGCAAACTCCAGACTCGCGACTCGGGGCACTTAAAATATTTTATATTGACATTGAGTCGAGGGCAGCCAACTAAAAAGCGAGGCAAATAAAGCTCCAGCTGTTCTGTGGTCATTTCATTATCGAGTCGAGTTCCATGCTCGGTTGCAATGCCACTATTTCCAGCAATGAAACCGAATGCAACAAAATTGCCACAAAAAAGGCAACAATGCTATACTTCTCTCTTGTTTAAAAGCTATTTTCAGCGATTTGCAGCATTTGTTTACTTCAATGTCATTCTGACAGTGGAGTTGGAGTATACTTTAAGCTGTTCCTATAGCTGTTCCCTTCGCTAATGATGAAATCTTAAAAAAACTGCATCACATCCTCCATCCAATATTAGCTTTAAGCCTTCAAAGAAAATCAGCTTGGTATTCCTTTCTCCTCCCAAAAAAATATTTGTGTAAAAAAATGTATAAACGACAACGCCACGACAGACGTCAGAACCATTTCTGGAAGCAAACTTTTTCACTTTTCGCCGCGCTTCGTTTTTTACTGGCACTATTTTGGGTTAGTTTACTTTTCCAGCTTTCAGCATTTCATTTTGATAAATTGCAACCGCCCCCAAACCGTCGTGTTAAGTGGGCGTGCCGGCCCAATGTCAGGCCATTAAGCCAACGAAACTTGGCTCAACTGCTGCCAGTGCTCTGGCCGACCCAAATAATTTCGGTTCGAACCAGTTCGGTCAATGCAATTTAATTACTGTTTATGCATAATGATCGTTAGTTTTGCCTAATTAAGCACCACTCGCCTGGCAATGATAACATTTTCGAACTATTTTCGCATAGCCGATGCACTGTCAGTTGTCGGGGCAACACCTCAAATTGAAATGGAATGGAATTGGATTGGGTGCACAATAAATTATGCAAATCAAGCAATTACCTCGCTGGCTTCGTACCGTTTTTCGTTTTCGTTCAACTGGACCATCCTCTCCCCCATTAGTCGTTGGACTTTGTCACCTGTCAGCCGGCCATCGGGTTAGTTGTATCTGTTGCCGAGGCAGTGCAAAAACATTTACCAATTTACATAAAATTTGTATGCTCATTTGCTAAATTCACAAATTAATTGCCGTCACTCTCTAGCCCTGTACGCCGGCTCCATATTACGCATACGACGCGTGGTCTGGCAGTAAATTTGCCACTGCCTAATGAGGCATTGACCAAGCCGACCGCACATAGCGATAGTTATTGAAAGCTATAGAGCCGTGCGATGCAATCGGTAGCCGACTTTGTGTATTGCCACTCGAGCGTTAAATTTAGATCTAATCGCATTGCTTAGGGAAGTTATTACTGAATGTTACTGGTAGACTAAGCATTCCATTACTGGTAATATTATTTTAACTATATTAACTAAGTTTAAATATTAACTATCCCTCCTTGGTAACCATTTAATGGTACACCTGTTCCGGTCTTAATCCACTGTAAGCTCTGCCTTATACATAAAGTAAATGCTACCAATTAATTGGAGCAGCAGTGATTTTAATCCGGCTGTCACCTGCTGGGCGGCTCCGTCGGTGCTCCGCCTTGAAATGTAATTTCCTGAATTGCAGTTTTGAATACACAATTCGCCCCATTCAATGAGGGTTCTCCACGGCAGACGACGTGCTTATTGTAGTGACTACACAGTTAACTCCGCCCTCCAGTCCCCTCAAAAAAAAAAAACCCTACAAAAAAAACTCACACGCATTGAATATAGAACCGCCGCAACGCGGGACCTGAAGGGGCGTTGAGGACTCTGAATGCTTGAGTGGACAGGTAATGGAAGCTGTCAGAAACTGCGACATCACCGCTGTCAGTGGCTCCAGTTTTATAATATTATTTTTTTGTGATGCTCCGGAGCAAACAAAGAGCGGAAAAGGAAAATATGAATGCGTGAAAGAAAAGAAAAGATGAAATGTACTTGCCCAGCCGTATGCAAATTTATTCACTTGGACGCAAATAATACAATTTCAATGGCATTAATGAAAACAATTTTCATAAATGAATGAAACCAACAAACAAAAAAATTCGAGAGACAGTCAACGAGCCGCATTAAATTCGGCTGCATGCGAAAGTAGCTTAATGTTCAAGTGGCAGTCACTTGATTTCTTTTAATATTTTTATTATTATTATTTTTCTTTGAGTTTCCATTTATTTGGCAGGTGTACTTGATGCACAGAAAAATATCAGCACAAGTTTAAATTTAAAAAAATCATCAGAAAATCTTTCTTGACTCGAGGCTTGAAAGCGGGGCCCCTTTTCAGATAATCAACTATACATTTATTCATAATTCTAATTGCATTTTCAATCAATAGGTAGCAATTTTTGACGCTGTATTTCTACTTTCGAGACGGGTGTGGTCGAAAGTTGAACACTTGAACACATTTTTCAGGATTCGATGCGGCGGCAAAGTTTGCAGACGAATATTGAACGCGAAGGAGACCGCTCGACCGGATTAGAAGTGGGCGGGAAGTGCAGCTAGCTCATTGGGGCGTTTTGGGTCGTTTATGGGCGCTTTGGCGTAATTTCTATTATTTTCCATGGCCGGCTCTGGGCGCACTCAAAAAGCAAACAATTAAATGTCCAGACTGCGCCCGTGGGCATGCTGTGAACAGAACAAATTGAGGTCAGGCCAGAACGGGTGAAAAGCAGTTGGCAGAAGGCAGAAAGAAGCTATGGCAGCCACAGCGAAGAGGAAAACCCAAACAACAGTTAAAAGAAAATTGGCTGCTGCTACTGCTATAGCTGTTGCTGTTGCTGTTGCTGTTGCTGCTACAAGCAACCACAAAATGAAGTCGACTGGGAGAACTGGGAAGCTGGGAAACTCAAGGCTGAGCAAAATGAGAAGCTGGAAGCGGAAAACTGGGACCTGGCCATGGCCACACGCCAAACACTTGTATTTTGGGGTCATAAAAGCCAGAGAAAATTGTGCTAATTAACCCTAAAAGAAAGCTTTTCCCACGCGGCCGTGTGTCCGGGTCCATGTCTTTCCTCTGCTCTCCAGTGTGAGTGCATTTAAAATTATTTTGCACATTATTGCCGCTCATTGTTTTTATAACCCAATTATTATACAACAAACTGTTTGGCTGCTTAGAGGCCTCGTCTGTGGGTAGAATGTTGCGAGTGCTACTTGCAGGCTATGCAAAAATAGCTTTTATTATTATGCTGGTGCCATCAAGTGGCCATAACACGCATACGACACGTTGCCACCCAAACCAGAATTGCCCAAATATGAGTAATTAGCCGTAAAAATACAAACAATATAATATTTAGAATGTGATTACAGGTTGCTATCGTTATGATAGCCATGCTACAACAATGAATCACAAACAATTTACCAACTAACAACTTTTAATGTGTGTTGGCAGCAACAAAATGGAAGCCCACCCCCACCCGCACACTCGCTCGGTAGGAAATAACAAACAAACCCTCAAAGGTGCGGGTGTGTGTGTGCGTGTATGCAAAATACCAAAAAGCAAACGAAATTCCGTTACGGAAAAACAGAGAAAAGAAACCGTACACCCGAGCAGGAAAACACCTAAACAAACAGCACGTGGGTCCCTGGATAACCCGGATTGTTTCGGCAAAGAAAACAAGACCAGGAACTCCCTAGGTCTTTAATAAATTTTTTGTGATAGTTCTCTGGTATGGTAGAGACAAAATTATTGTGAAGAAAATACGAATATACAATTATATAATGCCGGGAATTACTATCAAAAAGGCATTAAGCAGCCATATGGGGCAACGATAAATGCGAGCAACTAAATTTAAATTTAAGCGGTTGCCAGGCACCACCAACCAAACAGAAGTGGAGAGCGAGTGCCTCTGAAGTGGGGCACATGAGTGCACTTGAAAAAAAGTATATAAACAATATTTAAAAATGTTATGTACACTAAATACTATTATAGTCTATGAAAGCACTATAATAAACGATGTGTTCAGGGTGTTACAATTTTTAATAGTTTTGAGGTTTGCATTTCTTGTAGTGCATCCCAGCTAGATAGGTGGGACATACGTGTGTACCCACAGCGGATGTGCGTGTTTTCAGTCAGACTGGATGCCTGCCACCTCGCTTCCTAATGCCGCAAAGTCATTTGGTGGCTTATGTTGCGCCTCTCGCAACCGACCGACAAACAAACGCTCAGAATTGAGTTAAGGTGAAAAATATGCAAAAGGCAAAACAGCAGCGAAAACACCGAAAGCCGAAATCCCTAGGAATCGAACAAAAAAAGGAGGCAGCACATGCACGCACAAACAACTTGGCGCTGATCATTTATAATGCGTTTGCGTTTGGTACAACACGGCGTATGGGTAACATGCTTTTTCCACTAGCCGGCCGTGAATTGTATTTGCTGCTTTTGTGTTTGCCGTTGCTGCTGGTAATGGTTTTGGTGTTGCCATTGGTGTTGTTGTCGTTGTCACTGCTATGCGTGCGTTGTTGCCATTAGCCGAGCTTCGTTTAACGCCTGGCAAGGTTGTCCCAAGTCCTTCAGACAGGTAAAAGCCCAATGCTCTTAATTCCCAGAATCATTAAAAGAATGTCTTCTACAAGTCTATCGTTCATACACATTTTCTAAAGAAAAATATTTCAAGAAAAAAAGTTTTCTAAATAATACTCTTATTAAAAATCCTTGTGTCTAGCAATTTATTAAAATAAAAATACTTTTGAAGATTTAAAGCTCGTTTTTAATAAGGGCAGTTGATTCCTAGAAAGTGTATTGGATTTTCGGCTCCTTACCTCCCACTCCTCAGACTTATTTCATTTCTTTGACTTTCTCCTGCTGAAGAACACATAAATAGACTCCCTCGCATTCATCCATTTCCCCATTTCTGGCGCTTTTCCTCGTCACTGGTCCGACGCTTCGAGAAGATGATAAATTAATTGGTTTTTTATTTATGACGCGATGCCGTTGAGGGGCACTGCCACTCGTCATCCTTCCACAGGCTTGGCTTCTGCGTATTTTGGCAAATTGTCACTCCCCAGTGTCTGGCCTGGATGTGTGAAAGGTTCTTTTTGTTCTGAGGCTCGTTTCATTGCCTGCTAATTGATTTACGCCCAGACGCTGCCTGTCATCGATTGATTGAGAGCAATAAACTGCTGGGCTGGTCCAGTGACCGGCGTTCATGGCCGAATTAAAGCAGCTGCCACTGACAATTTATTAGCAAATGTAATGAGGAGAGTTTATTAGCAGCCCGGCTCGTGTTTGCTTCTAATTGAAATTTACATGCACTCCGGACATTGGAGCATATCCTGCCAGCCACTCCCAGGGCGTATGTGTAGGTAAAGCAAACAATTGTCATCATTAAAATAACGACAGGGATGCACAGAAGCAACACAACCGGCGCAGATGCTACGAGAGGTCGACTGCCGGTCGGGTGCATCTTATGCAGGACGATAAATAAAGACAATTTGCAGCTGCAATTATTATGAGAACCGATAAGCCTGCTAAGCAGTTCAACATGTGCTTAATGGGGTTCCATTTAAACAAGCAGGCCCCTCTCTCCATACGGAAAAAGCAATCTGGGTCAAAATGCACCCGGAAATGTTAAGTAGTTGCTGGAGTGGCTCGTGCTTACTAATTTAAAATTACACATGGAAAATGCTCCTGAAACAGCAGCTATTAAATAGTTTCAATTCTAATGATTAGTTCACACATCTTGAGTCTATCCAGAAAACTATTCTCTGTGCAGTGGATAATGAAGTTCCATCTACTTTAAGCTGTTGCCATTGACAGTTCACTCGGCTCGGAGCAGCAAACAGGCTGCTTTCAACTTCAAAGTGCTTCGAATTAGTCGGCACATGCACAATTATTTAAGACCTGTCTGGTAGAAATGTTAAGTGCTCTGTGGTCCGAAAAGGGGAATTTTCAACGCCAGCCATCCCGTATTGCAGGCGATTTCATCATTGGCCCGAAAACTTGTGGCCTTTGCCTGTGGCCTGGCAATTTCGGAAACCAATTTGGCCAAATCCAGGCGAATGCATTTGAAAAGGAGCCCCAGCAGCAGCTGCCACTTCGATCAGCATATGACCATATTCAGTGTCATTAGCCCGGCTTAGTTCCACACAAAAATTAGACTAATGAAAACAAATGGATATTTAGATTAATCCAATACTATCTGTCGCCATATTTATAGAACAGTGTAGAAATAGAATAACCGGAAAAAAATAATACGAAATCCAAAAAAAAAGGAATAGTCATTGTGACCCACTTGTGGGGATTTTCGTTCCAAGGCAAACCACTTCATTAGCCTGGCCACAAAAAGTGCACATCACGGTGGGGCGGGAAAAGGCAAGCGCGAAATCAATACGAAAGTGGTGTCATTAGTGGGGAGCTTTTTTTATGCATCCCCAACACGCGAGCCCTCCCCATAAAATGATAAACTGCCAGCAGTTTTCAGCACTCTGCCAGCTAAGCTTATAAACAAATAATCATGGCGCATTTTAATGAGCAAACCAAGCGCTTAATAGTTAATGTTGTAAGGGAGAGCAGTTCATGTTGGTGACGCCGCTGATGTCACCTCATCCTTCTTACAGCTGCCACAGCACGCGCAGGCAAACAAGCTCCGGATGAGTGGCAGACAAGAGCAATTTGCATCTGAAGGCATTTAAGTTTAGCATGCTCTGTAATTAAAATAATAAACACGCGCAAAGTGCATTAGAAATTTTAGCGAGAGCTTAAGGGAGCTCCGGATAGGCCACGCCTCCAACTTGCAATCAAATGAGTCAGGAACACCCGAAACAAAAACCAAACGACAACGGCAACAGCAACAGCTACAGCAACGTTGACTGGCGGCTGAAAATCAAGCTAGACAACGGCACACGTTGCGTATACGCAACGCTTCACTTTGTTTGCTTTCCTAAAACGACGAAGCTCTGTTTATTTGCGTGGCAAGCTCGTGATATTTGTGTTGGTTGTTTCACTTAGAACGCTCTCGCAACCTGGCCTCAGGTGTGCCACCAGTCTCTTGGAATGGGGCCAAAACAATGGATGGAAGGGTGCATAGCCGGGTGACTGCAGTGGTCCATTGTGGTGGCATGCACCGCACACTTGACCTGTAAAAACGGTTACAATGGCAGATGCACGGCAAAAAAGTGAGAGTGAAAAAAGATACTAGTTTTAGGTTTTCATTTGATTTTATCAATGATGTAGACACTTTCCTCTAGGGGTCTTGAATGGTAAAAGTGTTGTGTGTAAAGCAATCCAAATAAATTAAAGGAAGTGCTTATTTAATTGTTAGATCTACACAATGAGACACTTTTGCATTTCCGTCACTCGCACACAAACACACACTCAAAGGAATGCTTCTGCTTAACACTGTGGCGAAACAAAATATAAAAATTACAACAAGTGGGACTTGCGAGGCGGAGGCAAGAGGCGTGGCCGAGGTTGACTGAGTGGTTAGCTGCCCGCCTGCATTACATCTGTAGCCGTCAACTGTGTCAGCTATAGCTGATGCTGCTGCTGCTGCTGCAGCTGCAGCTACTGTTGCAGCGTTGGGTGTTGAGTGCGTCTGTCGACGCTCGAGTGCAACAAACACAACGCAACATCAGATGCCACATACCGATGCAGCGAGGGTGTGTGTATGGGGGTGATGGGAGTGATGGGAGGTGGTGCACTTGAGAGTCACTGTGTCAGTAAACAACTGACCCACTTTGTGATGAACAGGCCGCACCACCACTAGCAGCATTACTACCAGCAAACTACAGCAGCAGCAGCAGTGTGGCGGCAGCTGCACAGTCTATTTATCATATTGCACGCTGCGTAGCATCCACAAAGCGTAGCATACTTTTTTTGGCAAAAAAAAAAACCAGAGACGAGGCCAAAATGAAATAGAAAGCTGAGATGCCAATTTGGATTTTTTCTTCCCAAGAGCATTGAAAAAGTAGCCTTTAAAGAATTTTATTTCAATAAATACAAAAGGTATAAATATTTGTATTTACATTAAAAAAAATATTTATTCTTGAAAAATATTTACAAATTAGTCACCAAAGCAATATAAAAACTTAAATGTAGAGCCATCACTTTAGCTATTTATTTTGGCAACAATTGGAAACACTCTTGACAAAGAGCAAGTGCGGGGCAGATGAATAAAATATGCGGCATTTAAATAGCGCAAAAATATCTATGAAAATATTTTTGTTGGCCAGACAACTCGTTCCGCCCGCCTGTGTTTGCATTGTTTTCGTTCGTGGCAAAATAAATACGTTTTCCATTATTTTCACTCTCTGCTGGATGGCTGGCTGTTTCTGCTGTGTGTGCGCTGTAGGGAAATTTTTGAATTTTCGCTTTTGCCGGCTAAAGCGCGGAGTTACTGCGTTGATCCTGAGCGAAAATTTTCCTTTTGGCATTTTGGCAATTTGTCAGCGCTAATTTCACGTTGATTATCTTACACACTCTCATACCCTCAAATAAATATGTATGTGTTTACATATATATTTACGGGAACGTATTGTGCATTATGTAATCATGACTGCTCCACTTTGGCTGTTTGGCTGTTGTCTTTGGTTTTGCTTTGGCAAGCATTTTTCCGCTGACAATTAAATGAAAGTAAGATAAATTGTCGCATTTGTTTACAGTTCAACTTGTCGTTTGTGTTTAATTTAAGCGAAATTGTCTGGGTGTGTGCTGTGCAGGGAGCTGCAGGGAGCACAGCAGGCTGTTGGTTAAAGAGAATGAGCCGAGCCGGGGCCAATCGACAAGATATAGTAAGGCCGAAACGGGCTGCCAGTTAGCCGCTTTAATTTATTAGACAAGCTGAGTTCGCGGCATACGCCTTGCCGCAAATATTTCGGCAAGGATAAATTCCCCAGTGTCGTGTAATTTGTTGTTCAGTTTGCCCCATTGCCAGTGGGCGTTTTGTGTGGGCGTGCCAATTGGCAGAGCTCGGTCGTGTATCTAGCAAACTTTCGATGTGAAACTTTTGTTCAACGAACGCTCTTTGGCTAAAGCTAAAGGCAATAAATATGAGACAGCCGCATAGTTTCTGCTTTCGAAGCACTCGAAAAGCCTTTCACTCCCAATTAGATTAATAAAAACGGAGATTTCCTTTTGAAGTCCCCACTGGTTAACCCGCATGACTCGAATGCAAATACAAGTGCATGCGGGCGGCCATTAGCATCAACTTTAAGGTCCTTTACACACACAGTCAAGTACGGGCACAAGGGCACAGACACACGTGAACAGAAGCGCGGAAATATTGTTAATGTCCTGCGGCAGGCACAGCAACACTTGAACTTTGAGTGCCTGCACTTCACTGTTTTACGAAGGAAACTCTCGGAGCGTGGAAAGCCAGCGGGCCAAGCTCTTTAATGACGACCGGAGTTAAGTAATTTTCCTTGTATTTTCCGGCAGAGGCCGCACGCCAGCGCCGTTGGCTTAATGCGCTTGTACCTGTCGCAGCTGCAGCCCGCACTTTGTTCCAGCTGTTGCTGCTCCAGCTCCTGATCCAGCTCCTGCCAATGGCCGCTGGTGTCATTTGACTCGCAATTACCAACCACCTCGCCCAGGCCAGTCACCCAGTCACCCAGCCATCCAGCCATCCAGTGTAACACCCATTCCAGCCACTCGAAGGACGACCTCCAAGTGGCCCACTCCCAGGGCTCCTTCTTCGTTTTCTACTTGAGCACAATGTAAATTTGATTATCGCTCAGGCAAATATTTGTCAGCCACTCACTGAGTAGGGGGTGGGGTTCTTTTTTAAGTGGAAGGGGAAGGGTTTGCTGGTCTGGGGGAGGGAGCTGGAGGGCCGTGCTTTGAATTGGCTGCCAGCTTTGTCACTGACATATTTATCTAGACGTTTGCCGTTGACATTTTTGTTCACCGCCACTGAAGCCGATTCCTTTCATCTACACTGGAGGAAAGTATTTGAAAGTCAATAGTGATTAAGGTTAAAAAATTATAATTAAGACTATACATCAACTATCTTTATTTAATATTATTATAAAATTTTTGAAAATATTTTAGTTCATTTCAGAATATTAAAGACCTATATCCCCTGTGCTGTAGACTTTTGTTTAGCCCGTCATGATTAATTAAAACTTGCCTTCTATTTGGCATTGTCCTTGCTGATGTTGTACTCCAGCCCCTTGTTGTTGTGCTGGTGTTGTTTGTTGTTTTTCCGGTCGTCCAGTGTGAACATGTTTCTTTTTTACCACGCAGCTTTTCAACAAATTACACCAGGGCCTCTCATTTTGTTGGCCTTTATTTTGTCAACAGGCCAGGGAGACGGGCTGGCGGACTAGGGGCAGGGCAGATAAAGGCACAGAAAAGTGGGTGTGGCAGTCAGGCAGTCAGAGCTATCGTTTCGTATCCTATGGATTTCACAGGACCCCCTCGAGGGGGCGTGGCACCGAAAGTTGCGGGCAACGGATTTGGACTCATTAGGCTCGTTCGCAGCCGATGTCGCCGCTGGTGTGAAAATTGCGCAAATATGTATAGACAAGTGGCTATGTGTGTGAGTGTGGATAAAAGAGGTGTTGTATTTGTGTGTGTGACGGGGTGGTACGGCAAGTGGGCGGGTGTCTATGTGTAAACACAGGACTTAATGAGAAAAGAACTTACTCTGCTGTTTGAGTTGGTTCCTGTTCCTGTTCCCCGCTTTCCTGCTTTTTCTGACGCTTTTTGTTTTCGGTGATGTCGGCGGGCTTTATTTAGTTTACACAGCTCAGGTGTTGCTGGAAACGCAAATAAATGTTAGTGGGTGTAAGCTAACGGACATGCAATATAATTCCTTTTCGTTTTATCCCATTGCCATATGCGGTTTTAAATTAAAATCCCATCTAATTCCCCCTCAAAGTTAAATACAAAAGGATAATGCGTTTCTGTTCAAACTCTGTCTGGATGAAAAATCCTTGCCAGCATGAGAGTTATGGCGAGCTAAGAAAACAATAAAAACTTACCGCCGGAAAGCCATAAAACAATGCTTTACCCATAAAACATAAAATAAACGATTTAAATTAATTTCCATGGCCACGAATAAATTTTTATTGTTCTCGGTAGATAATCTAGTTGAGTGAGAAACTACTATTAAGCAAATCGTATTCGGCTTACGATGAAAAATCAAAAACAAAGATAATTGCTCGATTTATAAAATTAATTATGCTGGGATTCTATTTTATCCACTGTTTTTTTCAACGATGGCATTCTATAAATTCCCATAGATCACATTCAACAAAGAGGGACAGAAGACAGCGGCAACAACACTGCTAATTACTTTCTCATTATGCAGGCTTTTTAGCTTTAATTACACTAAGCTCCCAGCAACGACAAGGGCGACAAACCAACCCACACAGGCTGCCATCCAGCAAGGATATGGACCCAAACAGGGACACGTGAAAAGAGCACTCAAAGCGCTTCTAAACTAGCAAAAAAGCGCTCAAATGCTCGAATTCGCCGGCTAAAAGTGGCAACAGCATTTCAGCCTTTCACTTTTCACCTGCCTCGGCTCGGTTTCCGGCTCTGTTGGTCCTCTTGGCTTCGCCTCCTGGCAATTCCAATTTACAGCGCAAAATGTGCAGAATTTTCCATTTGAATTTTTCGGCATTTTGCCGAAGGGAGCCGGGAGCTGGGTGCCGGAGGGAAGTACTCTTTTGCGCCAATTTGCCGGTTTTGCAGCGAAAATGATGCAGCCATAATGAGGCAAGCTGCCATCATCCAGCACCCAGCCAGTGTATTCTTTACGATCAATTTTCAGGCTTTCAATCCGGTTTCAGTTCGGCAGGACTCGGTTAATTATATCAATTTAACAAAGAGCAACTGCGATGAGATTTTGCATACACACCTGCCAGAGGCAACCTCTTTGAGGAATAATACACAGAGAAATATAACAAATGCATTATTTTAATAAAAATTTTGGTTTTTGATTGTTTATTTTGTGTTTAGTAAAGTTTTATTGTTTGCTAATCTAACTCACTTAGTTAATATTTGCGGACTAACCTACATTCCTCTCAGTGCATGTGTGGGTTTATTTGCATTTTAATATGGCTCGTATTTTATGGGGCTTTCATATTGTTGTAGGTATTTATAATATATTTTCCCTTTAAGCCGCATTTGTGTAATGAAACGGAAGGGATTACCGCTGGCCGCCGACTGTCGGTTTGCCGCCTCACCCCACTGCTACCATCCTACAGTCCACAACCCTGCTAACCTTCAACTTTCCGCCCACAAGCCTACATCCATCGAACCGAATACACCCATCCTTAACCCGCTCTCATCCACTTTTAGCCCGAAGTTTAACGAAATTGAAACACATTTGCCTGACAGTTGCCATCAGGCTTCAATTTGATGTCAGCATTATTGACTGATCCTTGGGGGCCCAGGGCTTCTGTCTGGATCGCATATACATATGTTTACCCAAGGCAGAAACACTTCAAGTTGCCTAGTTGAAGTTAAGTGTTCCGGGCGAGGGTGTGGCAGGCAGAGCGCCCAGCTCAATCATATTTCATATTCGCCACTTGTCAGCTTTTATCTCGTTTTCGTCATACCAAGAAGTGCCCATCTTTTTCCCAGTTCCAGCCATCCCCTTAGCCATGCCCCTGCCTCTGCCCGGTCGGTTGTCATAATTTCATTATTTGCTGCGTTCAGGCATAAAAAAAGGGATATTGTCTGCCTGTCTGTGTCCTTCGTGTGGGCTATGTGTGAGTGATTGTGGGCTTATGCGTAAGTGTATGCGCGGGTGGGTTGTCATGAGCACGATGTTCGCATGTCCTTCCCATCGATGTCTGCACACGCATTTATTCTTCGTGGCCTGCAGTCGGCGGCCATCACAGGCCGACAGAAAGTGTCTATACAAACAGTAGACAGACAGACAGATATACAGAAATTCAGATAGACGGGCAGCCCAACGCAGATACTCATCCATACACAAGCAAAAATATAAGATATTTAAAAAATATAAGATATCTCTTTTAACATTAGCATTAAAATGTCTGAAGTTTTAAGAATACAATTTAAATATTGATAACATATGTTCCTTAAAAAATAACTTTAATAATGTTACTAATATAATTCGAGTGCATGCATCCTGCCAGTTGACTGACTGGCGTCCTGGCCACGTGCCCCAAGTTATAAGACCGCCCCAAGCCTCGAGGCAAGTGTCCACAGGCTGACCGAAACTTCAGTTTTAATTGGATAATTACTCATCCAATTCGGGCTTAAATCCTGGCTGAAATTGATGCACCACGTCGAACGAAGGGTTGTTAATGCGAGTGGACTGTTCTAGGGATGGGAGGTGAGCCGAGTCGAATCCTTATTCAATGCTCCCTTTGAACTTTCAACTCAAGTGGCTGCTGCCTGCCGTGCAGTTAAACCGTTTGCTGCGATTTTCCCCTCGATCCGCTCGGAAAATTGCATCGAAATGGTTTCCAAATTGATGCACTCCAAAGTGTACGCCATAAAAGGTTGCAACTTGTTGGTTGCACGCACCAAACCCAAAGTCCATTCAAAATGTATCTAAATGGGGTAGAGGGAATGCTAGGGGAGCGACAGACGACACCCGGAATGTGCTGAAATTGAAAGCCAAATGCGGCAAAGTTGTTGCCGATAGGGTTAACTGGCGACTGACTGCCAAATGGCACTTCTATTGACAATGTCTGAGTTGCACATTAAATGTTCTTCGTTTCGATGTTGCTGCATGCAAATGATCCTTCAACAGTTTCCAAGCAACAATAGCATCAGATATTATACGGGGCGATGGGTTATTGTGATGTCCAACTTTTCACTTCTGTAGTTGAGTTTCTCAACAGAGCTTTGGTCCTGTACCGAGTGTATTTTTTTCCGACAATTGACATGACAACGGGTCAGATGAGCTCCCAAGATCCCAGAACAAACAACGAAACGAAACTAAAAGCTGTAATATTTGTAAAGCTGTAGAGTGGCACTGAAAATAAAATTTATGACCAAAAAAATATCAAATTAGAAACCGTACGAACTACAATATACTCAAAACCTATCATACAATTTCTAATTAAAAGTGATTTTACTTTTATTTGGAATTATTATTCCAATTAATCAGCAATTTTATTCCAGTGCCTTTTTATTTTATGGTAGCCTGTATTGGTTGGGTCAAAGTGTTTCAGTTGAAACTCCAAGCAGTGAAGCATAAATTCAATATTTTCATCTTCCATGCGCTCTGGCGAGTTTTCCGCTCGGATTTCAAAAGCAAAGGATCTTTTGCCATGACAGCCTGCCTGCACAATAGAGTCCAAGTCAACTGTCTGCCCTTCGTTGATTAGAATCAACATAAATAAAATTAATTGTTGCCGGGTGAGTTGTCCGGGGGTTGCATTCAATTTGATTATTAGCTCAATCCCGTCCCAATTCGGAAACCGAGGGGTGGTCGCCCTCTTCTGGTCTGACTACTTATTTCGATTTCGTCGTTGGCTAATTTTCCTGTGGTCTAGCGACCAATCCCTTGGGCACTCATTTGAATGGCACAAAATAATTATAATTTATTTACAGCGCCCGTCTGTCTGTCTGCCTGTCTGACTGTCGCTTTCCCGCTTAATTGCCAATGTCTACGTCTACTGGCCGTTGCGATTTCAAAAAGTCGTCAAAAAAGGCGCTACCCCCCATCGTAAATTGTGTGCAATTGTTTCCTGAGCTCGGGGCCATTGCATCAGGAAATTAAACTGCGATTCGCCCTCTGTTTCGAAATGCCAGGACTCATCTGTATGCGTTCGGGCCGATATGCAAAATTCTAGGACCCCTTTTTGAACTAGCACTGAGGAAAATGGAACTCAAAAGGATCTTATTGTTTTTAGTGCATAATCAAGTTACCCATAAATTACACGAAAATCAGCATCAACTGCAAGTGCTTCCATTTTACTTCCAAGCTCCAAATCTGATATTTAATTATGGCCAAAGCATAGGCAACATGGCAATGAATCGATTACTTATATATAAACCAGTGATAGGTTTTGTAGTCGTTTACGGGTTGCCGTGTCCTAAGTGGACAAAAGCTTCATTGATTTTGAAATAATCACCCTTGCCCAGCGTCCAAATATCGAAAAAAGCCAAAAACCGAGCTCCGAAAACCCAAAAACCATTTGCTCGATGGGGACACTTGAAATGCAGTCGTTGTGGCAACCAGTTGAGTTGCAACTGGCAATGCCACTGCCACTGCCATTGCACCAGTGCCATCCATGGCTAATGGGTGGGTTTTTGGCATTGGTAGAGCGGCTGTTGTCATTGCTGGGTTTTCAGCATGATTTCTCAATTGCTGGCAAGTGCCGGCCCCAAAGTCAGATCCCGAATGAAAATCGAAGTCCGCACTTTTGCCTGGAAGCCTGGGAAGACTTGGGGCTTGGGTGTGGAGTTGGAGGTGTAGTTGCAGCTGGAGATGGAATTGGAATTGGAGTGGATGTCATGCCTGATGCTTATTACCAACACTTGGACGCTTTGGCAATTTATGCAGTGCAATGTGGTGCATCTGCAGCTGCCAAAGCTGCTTACGTTAAATCCTTGGAATACTGCCCACAGGGCAATCGATTTGATGTTTCTATAATTTTAATTGAAGGCCCCATGGAAGTGTGAGTCGAGTCTGGGTTTCTCGTAATTGCAATGCATTTTTGGCAATTTCCAAAACAAATATTGCTCAAAGGGATCGGAAGGTAAGCTGCTACTGCTGCTACTGCTGCTGCTTCTGCTGCTCTTGCATGCATGAAACTAACCGGACTTCCAGGTGGGAGTGGTTCACCTGGGTCGAGGTGACCGACTGAGAGCTGCATCGACCAAATACTTTAGTGCATAAAATTGCTTTCAACACTGCCACTGACATTAGGGGAGGAACTTTGGCAGTGGAAGGGGGCAGGCACAGCTCCGTAAACATGTTATGTAATTAAAATGCCTTGCAGATATTTTGCCCAAACATTTTGCGGCTGCTTTTCGCTTTTGTGTGCCAAAAAATGTTCTTTTCCAAATAACTTGAGCTCCTCTTTTATGAGGATTCGGGCAGCTCCTCTTCGTGTAGCCTGAACTTTCTCAATGGAATGCCCCAAATTCTGGCAAGCTTTCACCATTTTTCCGTCCGTCGACTTGATTTTCTCTTTTTCCCGTAACCCCTTTAGCCCCGTAACCTTGCACAGTAAGAAAATATATTGGTATAACATACTTGCCTTACATACTCTTCATTTCCAACTTACCCTTACCTGTATTTATTTCTCACAGACGTTACAAATCTGGACTACGTTAAGGTGAATGCTGAGGCGGGCAAGAACGTGACCATTCCGTGCCCGGGGGTCAATGAGCACTCGTTGGTGGACACCCTGGTGTGGAAAACAGCCTCAACGACCATTGCACAGTTTGCTAACCGGATACCCCTACTGCACAGTCCAAGGGTAAGTAAATCAATTTCATAATTTCTTATCAAATAAAAGATACTCGAGTGCCATCGCCATGTAAAAATCCCATCATTTTGCTCTGTGCAATTTTCACTCAAAAATTGCACCCTCGCGTCATATTAGAATTCATTTCAACACTTAGAGCTGCTCCCTTTGGACGGGCGATCCGAGGGCCTGTGATATATATGGCCCATTCTTCGCGCAAAAACGAAGCTGTTAAAATAATTGATAGCCGGTTGCCGGGCGGCTGTTTGAACTTTGCCCTCCGCCGCCGCCGACAATGGCGATGACTACAAGAAAGTGCAGCGAAAGCCCCGACAACTAAGTGGCCATCAATGTTGGGGCCAGAGAGGGCTGCGGCCGGAAGGGTTCAGAGGGTGCAGAGTGCAGCCGGCACAGCTAATATATTTTAAATGTTTGATAGTTGCACTAAAACAAAAGCGACACGGCGCAAAAAAATGTTCAAGTGGCTGCCAGATGGTAGGGGAGGGAGGATAGAGTGCAGACCCGGGCCGGAAGTGATTGCAGTGGCCTTAAACGCACTCTGGGGGCCATTGAGGCGGCGCAAACAGAATGATGAAGTTGCCCCTTCGTTGGGAACAAGATGATGGAGAATCCTGAGAGCACATCACTGATAAAAATAATTTATTTTGTGAAACAAAGAATCTTAAAAAAGTTAAATATTTAGTTATTGGACTTCTTTTAAGAATCCTTTCAGAAGCTTGAATATTTATTTTAATTAACTCAAAAAATATTAAGTTTTCTCCAGTGTTTCAAGACTATTCTAGAGCCGGAGCGAGTGCTTCTAGCTAGCCAGCTATGTGTTAAATGGCAGACTGGGACACTTGAGCTGCAGCCAAAGTTGGTCCCAATCCGGCTTCAGAGCCCGGCTCGCATTTCTTGGCCCGAAGAAGTTTCCTCCAAGAGCGGCGGCTGCTTCTTTGGCCCGGCTATTATGTGTATTAAAAGTTTTTCACCTTGGCACAGTAGCTGCTTCATTTTATTACATCTGACACATGACCCCCACACACATCCCCATACCCATCCCAGACCAGAACCCTGTTGAGCTATTAACTTTTGTTTTATGACCGAGGCTAGAAATGATTCATGTTTGTACAATCCAAGCAGACTAAGGAGATCCACTTGCCCAAAGGACTTGGAGGGATTTGCCTCTACAAGTTCTCCTCTTTTTTTGTTATTTTCTGGTTCTCTGTGTTTTTCCCCCAAAAATGCTCCCCTTTATCCTCGTTCTTTTCTCGGTCTGCTGGGCAAGGCATTCGGTCATGTAAGGAGTCAAAAGGGCAGTGAATGTAATTAGAGTTTACTAGAACATAGAATTGCAAATTAAAAATTCCACATGCGAATATTCTCGAAAATATTTTCGGAGCAATGTGTAATAATGCCTGTCGACCATTATATTGAGCAGAATGCATTCGGCTGGCACAATATTGAGAAACTGAAGCTGATTCTATTGAAACTCATAATTTGGGGGCACGAATGTAGTGAAAGATACAAAAATAAATAACAGGGTCAGGCATGTTGAGATAACCCAGATACCTTGGCTGCTGCCAGAAGATAGATTGACTGCTATGTACTAGGAATAATGTAATTTCCCATTCGAAACAAACACGGACTGTGGCCATAAATTCACTCGGAATATATTCACAGGATCCAGCAATCTGTGATGAGAATCCTAACCACACGACAAGGCAAGGTGGATAAATTTGTGCGTATGTGTATTGGGTTTATTTTCTGCCTGAAAGTACTTTCAAAATTTTCAGCAAATCTGAACGTAAAAACAAGCAACCAATCTTAGTTGAATTTACTGGCACTTAGTCAACAGAACGTGTAGGAAAGATAGTTTAATTATGAGTAGGGGAAGTGGAGTTGTGGCCAAAACAAATTTGCCTCAGATACTGGACAAAGTTTTAGGCCGAGGTCGATGACAGGCAGTGCACTTTGTTTTTTTGGTTTCCAGGAAGGATGAGCTGTCCCTTATATACTAATTCTTTTTATTTAAAAGTTTGTCATGGCCTAAGTGGAAACTCGTGTTGCTATTATCCAAAGCGTCTGGCTGTGGAATACTTCGATTTTTGGATCTGAAACAAAAGTTCTAATTAACTTCCTTAATTCCATTTTAGATACAACTTTTATCGGATAACTTTGGACTGCAATTTTCGCCCTCTTTGGCAAGTGATACGGCGGAGTATATATGTCTCGTGAACGATCGTCATATACCAGAGGCCATTGTCGATTTGCTAGTTCAAGGTTGGTATTAAATGTAATTTTTCTTATTTATCTTTGTATTATTCACTTTTGTTATGAGACCCTTAACTACTTTAATGATTTTTCCGGTTTACTTGACCCACATCCTTGGCCCCAAGATTTAATTTCGGGATATGTCTTCCTCAACTGATGCCTCGCTTTTTATTTTCGTTCGATTTCTCACTTGCGTTTCCATTGGTGCCTCTCCTCGTGTTCGCACTCGCCTTGATATGATTTCCATTTGCATTTCACTGATAGCTGGTGGCCTTTTCATCCTTCCCCTTTCTCATGCTCCCGTTTGCTTTTCTTTTCGCAGATGTGCCCGATCCGCCGGAGCGACCATTGTTGATAAGTTTCACATCACGCTCGGTGAACTTATCCTGGGCGCATTCTCAGCACCCGCGGAATGCGCCCGTCACGCATTTTATTATTGAAACGCGGTAAGTGTTGCTATGCAATTCTGGGTGGCAAGTGGGTTGAGATGGGCTTAGATAGTTTTCAATAACAACATAAGTGATGCCAAACAATCACCATTTTTATAGGTTTAAAAAAAAAATGTCAAACTTATTAGTTTCATAAAAAAAAAGAGTGTAAAGTGTCCAACACTTGTAATTATTTTCATACTTTTTTTTATAAACGCCAATTAATGCATTATTGTCTTAAATTCTAATAGTTACAATAACTATACAAAAATTCTAAAAAAAATTTAAAAACGTTATAATAAGAGAAATCCTTCATTCTAGCTAGCTAGAAAGTAGCTAGTTAGCCAGACTTCCGGAATGTTTTAAGCTGATGAAGTCCCAATGGATGGGTGGGCAGATGTGGGTGGATGCTTATGCGAAGTAGGGTGTTGGGAATCGGCAAAGGGCGCTTAAGAGCTGTCTGTGGCGATGATGGACGCACGGGGCATGATTGACACATGCAAAGAAGCTTTTCCAATGGATGCAACAGACCCCGATGCGCTAATGAATTAGCGCCTCTAACATGCACTGTACATCTTCGTAAGTATGCCGCCCTCCGTCCACAGATTTTCCCACTTGTCGGCTAAAACCACCAATACGGTTTCATTTCCTTTAATTAAATTATGCTATAAAATCAATTTTATTAATATCATAAATAAACGAACTAACAAAAGAGTTTCGAACGCTTATCTATGGCAATATAAATTACTGTTAAATCCCAGGCCACATATCCTGGCCCAGGAGTCCGGTAGTCCTTTAATTAATATGTAAAAGGATGGCTGCGATGGGGACGACTACGAGGATACGCACTTCACTTGTGCTCCATTTAAATAGAAAAGAAAACACTGGCGGGCGCATAAAGCCATCTGTGCATCAGTGTGTGGGTGGGTGTGCGGGGTTCCGTGTTAAGTCAAGCTCACACACACAGCCTGTACCCACCGTATACATCCATATATGGGCGGCTATTTTCCGAATAACTTGAACTCAATGCGGGGAATGAAATAAAAAAGCCAGCGCCGCCCGCAACCAACGCACTACAAAGGCCAAGCGAAAATGTGAAGAAAAAAATACCAAAAAGCGAAACTTTTTCAATAAATTTCCATCAACTGCAGCGGCAGCATCAGAGCTGCCGTTCTGAAAGGGGTTTTTGGGCGGTGAGGCGGCAGCCAGTGGGCGTGTCCTCGACAAGACACTGGGTCCACGACACAATCGATGACAGCCAACTGGAAAGCAGAGCCTGCGGTGCATTTATGCAAAATAAGAAATAACTGCACCCATGCAAACACTGAAGGAAATGTGAACACGCGCCGTCGCCTGCCAAGTGTACCTGCACTCAAAAAAAAAGCATCCAGACTTTGAAAACTCTCTGAATTTCCCAAATCTTAACATTAAGACATTTTTTGAATTCATTATTTAAATATGATATTTTTTAAAGAATTTATTTCTCTCGTTTTAAAATTTCTCATTTTCTTCTTGATTTTTAAACAAAAACCTTTGAACCACTTTTTTTTGCAAGTGCTGGGGCTTATACGCGGTGTAGCATTCTTTTTTGGGCAGCGCGTACACAAAATGAAGCTGTCCCATCTCCATCGCGATCTCCGTATCCAACGACGTGGAGCTACAGACTGCATTTTATGTAAATTCCCACCGACAAGGGAAAGGGTCGAGTTCTTGATGCTGTCCCAATACTGCACCACACATACCCCTCCCACATCCTGCAGGAGCAGCAGAGGCAACGCCTCTTATTTACATTTACGCTTGATTCGGTTTATTTTCGCATATGCAAGGGGGGATAGGTGGTTGGTTCAGGAGTGGGAGTGGGTGGTGGTCCAATATGCACATAGAGCTCCCATCGAAATTGAAAGACGTCAAAGATGATGATGATGACGACGGCAATGGCGACATGCTTACGCTGGATTTGGGCTGGCTCCCTGGCAATTGAAATGGGTTGAGTTGCCCGGCCAAGCGTTAAGTCTATCCATAAATTGCTGCCCCTCAACTGTTGCACACACACAGGCCCTGCAGGCGAAGGCGCAGGGCAGGCAGGATAATGTCATCAGTTCGAGGATGCGCGTGTGTGTGTATGCATATCGATGTTTTGTATTTCGAATATTCCACTGGCATAACTTTCGGTCAACCGAAAACTGGGCCAAACTTTGTGGCTTGCCACTCCACAACTGACATGTTTATCAACTGCTGCGAGAACTGCATTTCGATTTCAATCCTGCTGATGAAGTGTAACCAAAGTATGATGGTCGGGCGAAAAATATTCCGCATGGCATTAAGTACTGCCCGCTGATTATTCAAATATGGTATCTATTGAAAAAATTCACTCAGAATTTTTAGTGTTATTCAGATCCACTATTTTTTTGTCGATGCAATAAAATTAATTATTTCCCGCGCTTATGAAAATATTTTCATTGCATAAAAGTTTCTGTTTACTTTTGAAAATTTTTTACAATTTTCATTAAAAGTCCATAATTAACTTGAAAATATAAATCAAAATACGCGCTATTGTTTGTCTTCCTTTAAGTTAGTTTATTATTTCTTGAAAAAAAAATAAAATAAAAATGTAATAGGGCATCACAAAGAAATGTGGGCCCTTGAATTCACATCCCATCTGGCTTACGACTATTTGTCCATTATCTTTAAGGAGTAGGGCCACAAGTAAATTTTCCTGTTTCAACAACTCGAGTGTGAACTTTGGCCCTTAGGCCTCCGGACAGATAGATGCGATACCCTGGCAAAGCAAACACAAGCGAATACACAGATGCATAAATAACTCTTATTCATTTATTTAATATGGAAAAAAGCAGGGAAGCAAACAGTTTTAAAGCAGCTTACCAAGGGAAAAAACGGCGCTGGTCATAACTACAAAGCCAACATGCAAAAAGCATCCAATACATGTCCGTGGAAAGGCCGCAAATTTATTTGCCATTGTGGTTACTTTGCCCATGCTGGCCCACAATCTTTCCCATCAGCGCATTTTGTGTGTGTCAGTGTGTGTGTGTTTCCTTTTTTAATTCCTGGGATCGAGGACCAGTACGTTTTTCATATGTTTTTCATACTGGCGATACATGATGGGCGGGCGTTTGCTGCCATGCTTCATAAAGTCGCCAAACAATTTTTTTACTCACTGGTTGTGCATATTGCATACACTTTGAATGCAGCGTATCCTGGAACCGAGTCCCCAATGCCCCGATCCACACACATATATGTGCATACATATATTCACTAAATGCCCACTGCCAAGGCAAACAGATGGGCTCCACTCAGCACGGAAGCTGTTCGCTCGCATTTATTAATTTTAATCATTTTTTTGACACAATTTCCGTTCTTTATATTTTTTGGAGTGGGCTGGAGGTACTTCCATTTATTGGTTGGCGCCATTCATAAAATGTTCAACATTTTTCATCGGCTCGTATTTAAACAATTTTTAATCACACCATAAAAGCGGTAAAAGGGGTCAGTAGTCGCGCACTCATCGCCATTTCCACTCGAATCAGTAATCCCCATTAAAATCAAACTTAAGAGTCGGGGCGGGGCGGCTCTACCACTGTACCGCAAAATTTATGCAGCCCCGAAAGCGAAATGTGCCAAAAAATATGCTAAAATTATGTGAGTTTAAACCAAAATTTACTACACTTTGAAATGTGCCATGAAAAATGTTCATTGTGCGAGCGGCTGCGAGTAATTTATATGCAGAGCAACAACAACAATATCGGCAGGATTCAAAATATTTCTTTTTTTTCGCTCCTACTCTCTGAAGGTGGGTGGACTCTATGTAAAATGGCGGATGGGTGAGTGTGTGTGTGTCAGAAAGGCGCATAAATATTTTAGTGCCTATGCGCGGAACACATTTCATTCCCGGATCCCCAAAAGAACCTCCCCACCCACAAGTGTCATGCAAATCCGCATCCGTTTTATATAAATTTTCATAATGCATTTTATGCCCATGGTTTATGTATATTGGGGACCGTCCCCGCACTCTCCTCTGCGAGATTGCAGCCGTAAAATATAGATATCTGCTACCATATAGATGAATGTATTATATTGTCCAATATGGGTGCGCTTGTGTGCGGCAATTGAACTGGTAATTGCAATATAAATGCACAATAATGAAATGATTCGTTTATATAATTCGGTCGAATCAAACTGTTTTGTTTGGCCGCGTCTCGTTGACTCGATTAATTGAATCAATGAATTTTCCAACCGAATGAGCCATCATTATACACTAAAAAGTAATGAGAAAATATTAAGATTTTATGGGGTATCAAAAATTCTATTTAAAGAGGGAGGATACATTTTATTCCTTCCCAAAGTACCTGGCAATTAAAAACATATTAATTATTTTCAACAAAACTTAATGATAAATGTTTCTCCAAGTATACTAAAAGAAATGATTGATTTTCGTTTTGCAGAGAGGGCGAGGACGGGATTTGGGAGCAGCTGGCCCGGATCTACACCAAGACGAATGCCACATCATATCAGGTGACTGGACTTACGCCCTTCACCGTCTACAGCTTTCGCCTGTTGGCGGTCAACAAGCTGGGAATCAGTCCCCCCTCCAAGGAGTCCTACTACATTGTCACCCTGCGTGAGGGTGAGTTATCCCCCAACTTGTACACACAAAACACTTTATTATAGGCTGGATCATAAACTATTCGCGTAGGCTGCTCGCACCACATACGTATTACGTTTATATGTAGTGGGAAGCCAAGTTACGCGACGCATGACATAACAATTTTTACAATCGCATTAATTTTTCATTTCAATTCCAACGACTTGCCCTGACTTTTAAATGCCGTCAATGAAAAGTTGTCACTCCCAGTTTCCCCAGCTCCGTTCCACAACTGCCAGCAATTACGGCCTCATAAAGCCGGAGTCTCCTCACGTTGTATACGTTTAATTATTTTTCCGCTGACGGTAGGCCCTGGCAAGCCCGGACCCTGCTAGGCCAGGTGTGTCGTCATTTTATGATGCTCACCTACCTGGGAGGTTCCTTTTGCATCCAACTTCCTTCTCGTGGCAATGACATTAAATTTGTCCACCCGCAGCTTGACAGGAACCTACAACTACAGTCAAGTTATTAGGGAAAATGTAAATACTATAATGCTTTAAACAAATTAATATCAAGATAATAATGGTTTTATTAAATGCCTTTATTTCCTTTAAGGTTTCAGTTAATGACGCCAATAATATTTAAATGCTAATAACGTACTTTGACATATTTATTCGATACGGAAAAAAGTGGCATTAATTTATTTTTTATTCAATCAAGTTATAAAAGTTGTAATATTTTTTTATATAATAAATTATTATTAATAATTCATTCAACTGAACACAATTGTTTACGAGTTGTGAATGAGTTTACTCTGTACATAAAAAATAAAAACTTAAATTTTAGTGGCACTTTTCATTCAACAACATGCGATGACAAAGCCGAGGAAACTTTCCATTAAAAAAGTTAAAGTCAGATGTAATTACGGACCGTGTGCCGCTGAATGCACTTCTCTGCCTCCGAAACCTTAACCTTAACAGTTCATGTCGTTTGGCCGACACTTCACCTGCTGCTATTTGTGTTTCTGTTTCAGTTCCTGCTGCTGCCAGAGACAATGATTAATCGTATGACCGTGCGTGTCCCACATGCGTACATCCCATATCCATATCCATCCGCCCCTACATACTATAAATGGACTCCAAAAAGTCACAAAACTTTCCGTAGGCTTTAAGAGCGCGAGACACATTAATCAAAGTGAAAGTAGCAGCAACAGCAGTAGCGTCAGCGGCAACGGCAACGGCGACAAGCTATTAGCAACACATTTGTCTTGCGGACATTGAAAATGACTTTGCCACCAGGCATTTTCGGTTTTGTGCGGTGTGAAATTCCATTTATGTTGCCGCACGCACAATGGAATGCGACCCGAAGAGGCTGCCGAACCTGCGAGGCTGCAACACATGCGGTTACAAATTAGTCAATAGTGCTGTGTCCTTCGCTCTGAGCTCATTAAGGTCCTTTGCCTCGTCGGCCCTCCTGGTGAGCCACGTATGTACATACATTCACTGCGGTCGCCGTCCAAGTTGCCAATTTGTATAAATTAGGCCGGCGGAAAGCATAAATTAACCAAACGGCAGAACCGACAATATTGTTCTTGAATCTAAGCGGCGAAAAACTTTTCAATTTTCTAAGCAAACTTTGGGTAGCAGCATCAATGTCAAGCCGAACGACACAAAATATCTTTTAATTTATTTATAAATTCATTAAAGTATGCAAGGCATTTTCACCCTCCTTCAGATTGTTGGCAAAGTGCCAGATCATCCTTAGCCGGGCTTACCTGCTACACTTGGACATTGTTCCTTTGTCAAATTTATAACTCAAAGGCATTGTTCTTCCCAAATCAATGACTTTTCGGTTGTATTTTTCGAGTGTACCTGAGCAACTCACGCATAATTTAACTTGCGAGTAATGCTCGCAGACATGGCCAAAAATGGAGAAATGGCTGGGGCAAATAGGCAAGAAGTCCACCGTTGGCTCAATCCACCAAGCTAAGCCCAGTTGCCATCCGAAAAGCGGCCGTGGCACTTGCAACTTATGTTGCGTGACAGTGACAACTTGACAATGCCACAGACAACGTTCCGCTTTACATGACAGGTCAGAGTTTTTCGGGGCGGAGGACGAACGAAACTTTTGCGCGGCGTTTTTAATTTCGAATTTTTGAGTTTTCCGAGTGGAACTTTTACCCTGGCAACCACCCTGGCAAAGTTTTCGGGCCTAACCCAATCTCATTCATTCATTTCGACTTAATCTCTTGCAGCTCCCACGGGCAAGCCCATTCCGACAACGGCCCACAACACATCCTCCACCTCGGTTTACATCTCCTGGAAGCCCCCGCCTCCGGACACCATACTGGGTGAGTTCCTGGGCTATCGAATCACATATCGACCGCGCGATCGGGACCCCAATGATACCAAGGAAATCTACATTCGGGATAATACAGTTGAGGTAAGTTTGCATATTCCAAAAGTATTCGTATTTAGTCGTACAGGCCAACGATAATTGAATTTCATGATTTCTGACACTTTGCCATATTGGAAATGCGTCACAGAGGTTAAAGTGCAGTGGAAAAAATTGTGTAAAAAAAGAAATTATCATTTCCGAATCATAATATTTACAACACAATATTTGGAGTTTTGTAAAATGTTTACTCATATTTTAAAACGTCCATCAAGCACCTATAATTTATTCTTAAAGTTAAAGGGCTAAAAATTCTTTTATTGAAATTTCAATATTATTTGGCAGTGCAGCGATAGAGGGCAACATTTCATGTGCTGCCCTGCAACGTCATTCAATTTCGCATTGGTTTCGGTTCGTGTCTGTCTGCCCTGCCACGTGCATATCATTTTCTATGCCACAAAAACAGGAGGACTTTGCCACCATTGCATACACATTGCGATTGGGCTATTCGGGCTTTAAGTTTGTCTAAAAATATTTCTGGCGTGTCATTTGCTGGCTTAAAGTCACATCAGCGGCGTATTAAAAAGTAATTTACACCTGGCCGAAAGTAAAACGTTTCCCATGCACCTATACTCCCTGACAGCCCCAATCCTTACGCACAGAAAGAACCGCCTGAAACCAGCACACAGACACTCTCGGAGCAGGGTTACAAGTGTTTTTCGGTGGGCACCTGTCAAGGTGTTACCGGGGGGCACACACCATATCTCGTTTGGGGGCCACAATATCACTGGCAATTTGTTAACGATTAGCTCTCAGCTGGGGCCAGTTTGCCAGCTTTGTCTAGGCCAAAATAGTGGGTGTGGTGTTTGGTAGCTGGGCACGCAAGTTGGCTAATAAAATAACAGGACCTGAAGAGCGAGAAACTTAGGGCGGTGCCCGAACAAATAACTTGGGAATACCTTTCAACAAAAGGAGCTATTTTGTGTTTGGGGAATCGAATGCTTTACTTTATATTGATTCTATAGTGATTATTTAAAAGGCATTAGTTCAGCATTTAGAAGCCACTAATGGGCTTAGAATTTCATAACAATAATAGAGATACCCGAGAGCACCTACTTTTAAAAACTGAATTTGAAACACACCAAACAATTCCTGAGAAGCTTAGTTAGCCTTTAGCTTCGAGCCAAGCTACTAGCCGTTCTCTGGGGCCGTTTAAGCCAAATTCGAAAGCCGAGCAGAGGGAATGCATTGCTGAATTTTGTCGGATGCATTTGCCGTCGGGGTGGGTGGCTAAAAATATGCAAAAATTATTAGCGATAATGCTCACGTACGACACTCGTCGCGACGCAGTGGCCAAAAAAAATGGATGTGGACTGAAAAATGGGAGGACGCTTGATTGCCACAAGCATGGCACGCTTTTGTGCTCGAGTGCATATTTTGTCCTTATCTCGACGAGGCCCCCCAGTCACTATCTGTCTCTCTCTTTGCGCCTCTCTTTCTATATCCTGGGGCAGGATTCTCCTCTATTTTTCTCTCTTTTGCATGTCGCTGGCATGTTGAAATATTATCCTTGCAGGCAGAAACGTGCGACTTTAGTTATATCTATTTTTCCGTAGAAATCTGTGCACTTGAAAAGAAACTCTTTCCTCAGTAAGCCATGACTTGAGTATAAGAAATTAATACATTTTTAAAAGGATACTAATCGATTTGGAAAGGCTTTATTTTTAAAAGATTGTGTCAAAAATCTAAGCAAGATATACCACAATATTTTTAAAACTACAAGTCTTCACTTTTTTTCCAAGTGCTGGTATGTTTCTCTACTCAAGTCATTTGGCGGAGTCCAGGACATGGTTTTCTGTTATTCCCATATCGCAGCATCAGCGTTCGGGAGCCTGCGGCTTGTGCCGACCTGCCACGCCCTCCCTACGCCCTCGCATGTTGGCCAGCCTGGATTCACATTGAGCTGTCACGTGTGTGAGGTGGGAAAAAGTGGGAGTGGGGTAAAGAGCTGGAGTCCTCCAACATCGCCAGCAGGGATAAATTTGCCAATTTTCTAATTAAAATTTCTGCGCCGTAAAGCATAAATTTCGCAACTTTCACGCAGATAAAAGCCGGAAAGTCGAGTCACACGATACCTCAAAGGACTCTTGCCCAAACGGGAGTTCTTGCAGAAAAAAAGGGGAAAAAGCTGTCCGACGGTGATATTGTTGAGATGAGTTACATAAAAAAAAAACAGAGGAAAGTATATGTAAAATGGAAGTTCAGGGTATCCTTTTTTTCGCAGACATTTGGATTTTGTTTGACAGATGAAATTTGCATCCGTTTGTATGGCTATTCTTGTTTGTTTCTTGTTTTTTTCGCTGGTAGCTCAGCTTACCAGCAACTACATCAACGTGTCGGCACTAATTAACGCTGAACAGAGAGAAATTTAGATGCTTATCTCACAGCTTCGCACTTCCGAAGTTATGCAATATGGCGGAAAGTTGGTAACTTTATCAATTACATTATATCAATTACGTGGCCCTGCCATTGCCCTTGCCCTTGGGCCGCAGCTCCAACTTTCAGCGCTGTCCATAAAAATAAAAGCAGTTGTAAATTTTCGGCCTCATTTACTGGCGACTAAATAAAATGGAATTATATGAGCGTCCACCATATAAAGCAACTAAATCCAGCCAATGAAGCTTTTATAAGCAGATTTACAGTCGTGGTGGCAAAAATAGTGCAGCTTTTGGGGCAGTACATGTATTTATATATATATGACATACAATGCCATAAAGTCTATATGTAACTTCTCTTAAAATATTTATTGTTTTTTTAATCCAATTTATTGGCTGCCTTTTATTAGAGTGAATAGGGCTGTAGGGGGCATAAAAGGGCGAGCAGGATATCACGCTTTTGGTAGAAATAGCTGCGATAGTAGTTGGCGCCATCTGAAAATCCGTCTGAAAAGCAGCCACTTAAGCTGTTGGCATGGCAGTCAATCCGCTGCTTAGAAGAGCCTAGAACTCGCACAGAAGCCCGGCCGAAACCCGTTGGGTTTGCGGCTTAACCGCAGACACACACAACAGAAACACATTCGCATACCCGGGCGAAAACCAAGTGCGGGAGCATCCTAATGTATTCTACATAATTTTCACTGACCGTTGAGTGTGTGAGTGCCAGTGTGTGTATGTGCGAGAAAACCACTCTAAGTCTGCGGCTTGTTTTATGGCTTGGCACTGCTTTTGACCTTTGGTTAAACTTTAATCAGCCGCACTCTGCTCGCGAAATTCACGGACAAAGCCAAAGCGAAGCAGATACGCTTATGGCCAAATCCAGGATATACGGCAGCATGTGTGTATGTGTGTTTGTGTACGGTGCGGTGGGGTGTGCCAGTGTGGAACGGCAATTAAGGCAAGGACTACTGCTCGCCCAAGCAACTCAATTTCCTTTTGCACCGACATCGCAGCACTGCAAATCAATTTTAAGTGCTGCAATTTTCATATTTGCCAACGGCAACGCACAAAAGTATGCAACGCGCAATTTCCGCTCCAAGCATGCACAATACCAAAGGGGCGGGGGCAGGAGCTGGTGTATGGCTTGAGTAGGCACTGATGGTAGTGGTGGTGGTGGCGGGGCTGCTGCTGCTTCTGATGCTGGAGAGGAGCACTTGCTGCAAGTGCTCCACTTTATTTTGTTATGCGCCTTTAACGGCCAACAAATGAAAAGACTTTGGTGTGCACAGCAAGAAACCAAAACATTCTTAATAACAAAATCACAATTCAATGGGTTTGTGTTTTATGAAAAGATTAAAGTTCTTAAGAAAACCATGTCACCATCGTATCTGTCTCACACAAATTTTGATTTTTATACCCTTGCAGAGGGTATTATAATTTTGGTCAAAAGTGTGCAACGCAGTGAAGGAGACATCTCCGACCCTATAAAGTATATATATTCTTGATCAGGATCACCTCCTGAGTCGATATGAGCATGTCCGTCTGTCCGTCTGTCCGTCTGTCCGTTTCTACGCAAACTAGTCTCTCAGTTTTAAAGCTATCGAGTTGAAACTTTGCACACACCCTTCTTTCCTTTGCAGGCAGTATATAAGTCGGAACGGCCGGGATCGGTCGACTATATCCTATAGCTGCCATATAACTGATTGATCGGAAATGCCATAACTTTGGTGTTTTTTAAATTAGAGGGTTGGGACTTTCCACACATGTTATATTTGACCAAAATATCTTGTGTGCAAAATTTCATAAGGATCGGCCGACTATATCCTATAGCTGTCATAGAACTATCGAAATTGGCATAACTTTGGTGTTTTTTAAGTTAGAAAGATGGGATTTGGTACAGATTACTCTTTTGGCAAAATAATTCGATATGCCAAATTTCATAAGGATCGGCCAACTATATACGATCCGCTACATATCTAATAATATAAGATGCGTGGCGCCACCTAGCGGACTGCGAGTGAACTGCAAGGGTATATAAACTTCGGCTCCGCTCGAAGTTAGCTTTCCTTTCTTGTTATATTTTATATTATTAAAATTTTCTATTCTCCATGTCTACACTTTGATGTTTTCCATATAAAAGCAGCAATTTAAATAATTCTTTCAAATTTCCGTCTTGATTGCAGAGCCATGAGATACAGAATCTGCAGACCTACACTCAGTACAAGGTGACCGTGCAGGTGTTCAACCCTGAGGGTCTGGGCCCGGAGACAACCATCCTGGTGATGACCGACGAAGGAGGTGAGTGTTCAAGTGCCAAGTGCAGAGTGCAGAGTGTAGAGTGACGATGAATATGCAAAATTCCTCACATACTCACATTATCAATGATGCATGCCACATAGTGCATCGCTCAGATAGCTTCGATTGGCATCCAAAGGATGACCACAAGTCAATAAGTTTCTCGACCGACTATTTTTCACATATCTCCGTACCGCAAAATTCCAAATATTACGGCTTATTGACATGCCAGACAAGTGACCAGCCAGTCAGCTAAAACTCCGATACCGCCAGAAACTTATACACATCCTTTATACGTATTCTATGCCATATTGTACAAATCCAATTGAAGATGCAGATCCCGGGCAGTGTCAGAAACAAATTTTGCCTTTGTGTGCAGTTTTAGTTTTTGCCAGCTTCCTTCGCCATTCCCGCTTCCAATTTTTATTGGGATGGGAAGGCAAAGCAAGGCAACTTTGAGATTCGCTCAACCACAAAATGCCTCGACCATGCAATGAAGCAAACAAATAAAAGTTTAACTCAGACCAGAGGCTAAGGAAAATATGTTGCAATTTTTCATATTTTTCACCCCTTCCGCCTGCTTGGCTTTCGAAATCCGCTGCAGACCGCAGCCTTTGCTTCGGTGTTGCGAACTGTATCAAAATGTAAGGATACTCTCACAAACAAATACGAAAATACAAAATAAATATTGCTTACTTAAACTTTTGCCATATGCTGCTCAGTCAGCAACAAAAATTGGCCAGGCATGTCCTTTTCTGTTTCGGTATTTTCTACTCTTCCATGCCCGTTGCTTATCCTTTGTGTTCGGGTATATTCCTATTTTATTTCAAAGGAGTTTATTGTATTGCGTTTGATGGAGGTACAAGGAAAAAAATGGAAACTCCAGGGAAATGGTATAATTTTAATGATTTTATAAAAGAATTTTTAAATTTTGCATCCTAGTTGATGAAAATTTCATAGCAGATGTCCTCCGATAAGCATCGTTTACTGTCCGTTAGCGGGTATCCAGGCGTCGCTATGGACTTCGATAATGGCTCCTTTATCCTCCTTTATTCGGCTTTGTTATGGCTAGTCCCTTCCAATTCCTTCGATTCCTGCACCGGCACGTGGATTTCCGCTGGCATCGTTTCACTTGATATCACCAGACTCTGCCGCCGCCGCCGTTTGCGGAAGTGTTGATGCCATAGACGCCGGCCGTCTGACTTCTCGGAACGTAAATTATAAGCAGTTGGTCATAAATAAATCGGGCGGATAAAAAACTCCGCCGCCGCCGCCGCCGTGTGAGAGCTAGCTCCGTGGACAGGATGGGGGGATTTAATTTCCTGCAGTCAGCGCAAATCTGTTTGCATAAGCGCGTCTTCGGCAAACATTGCTCCACTGCGCTCCAACTTTTTTAAGCGCTCTAAGACCCCGAAACTCTTTTGAAAGTTGCCAAAGCTTAGCGGCATAATTAGCATAAAATTCTGCGGAAAATCCTTTGCCAGCGTGGGATTGAATCCGAGCGACGTGGGCCGAGTGCCGTTGAGCGGAGTCTGAGAGTGCCGGAAACCAAATAAAATCAGATTCGATAAAAACGAAAATATGGTGGCAGTCCCGTATGGATTTGTATCTCATATTTTTTTTTTTTACATGCTGCCCCCTGGGGTGTGGGTAAGCTGCTTTCGGAAGAAGAAAGAGAGAAGAGATGGAAGTGATGGAATGGGACAGGAGTAGCGAGAGAATCTAACTCTGGATTTTTGCGACAGCTGGCATAACTCTGTAATTTCCGAATTTTCCACGTTGCTTTTCCATTTATGTTTTGGATGTGCCAAGGCAACCTGGCAGGTGCAGACGGGCAAAGCTTTCTGAGGATTTTCGCCGGCTTAGGCAGCAACTTTAACCAAGGCCAAGACTCATCTGCTCAGCTGCGCCTAATAGAATTTGGCCGATGTGTGGGCGTGGGTGGGCCTGATGCGCGTGGCAGTTGATTAATTACCCTCGAATATTCGCCGCAAAGCCGCCGTCAATATTATGGCTCACAAAACCAAAACGGAAGTTTTGGGAAAAATTTTAAGACAAAAAACCTGATGAAGATACCTTTCCTTAAAATTTTTATTACGAACATCCTTTAGAATTTAATAATTAAAACATGTGCCTCTTTGTATCACTTCATTTTCTTGTGTGTAAAAAGAAATTTAATTTTCAACTCAAGTTCACAAAATCCATAGAAGCTCGTGCTGCGGCGAACTGTTGCCTGCAATGCGACCACATGCGGTGAAAATTATGAAGCCATGCAGCAGAGCTTAGCTGGAGCAGGTCAAAAGGAATCCTGGGGCTGGGGCACATGGGCGGAGGACAAACGGATAATGTCGTCGGTTGGAGCTCGACTCAAGTTCAGGGCGATTGCAAAACAATTCTAGGGCTTCACGAGCTTTGCTCTTCGACTTGAGCCGCTCGACAGGCCGTCTTTGATTAGATATTTTCCACTTTCTTTCCGTTTGTCTGCCTTTGTTATTGCGTTTTAACTTTTGACATTGGCACGAGCTTACTTGGGGGGACCTCCATTCCCCCAAATAGTCTTGTTTTCCTTGCTGGCCGGCACGCACTAGGATTTCAGTTGGCCCGGTCTGGGGGGCGGGCTTGTGGCCAAGTTGATATTTCCTTTTGTTGCTCTCGAGGTTGGTTTCTTTTTTTTGAGACTTTGTATCTGCAGTGCAGACAGCTCAAGAGGCGTTCTCGGCCCAGCCCCAAACACTTGTCGCTTGACAGACAGCAAGACAGACCAGGACAATGGTAATGGCTCTGTGCCCTCTTTCTTGATAACTTCGTTTCCATTTTGTTTGTGTACACTGTACATGGCCAACACCCGATAGTCTTTTCTGGCGTTGTTAGACAACTTTTGACTTTAACGCGTCCTGTTACCTCGAGCCTTGGTTTCTCTGACATGGCCTTTGCACCTTGAGCCATGCAGGCAGGTTAGCCGGTTCAAATCGGATGAAGTGAACCGGTTGTGAGAGAATACACGAGTGGCAGACGGTAACAGGAGCCGAGTAGCGATGTCCTGGCAGGCTGCAATATAATTTGTCTGATGCCCGAGGGCAGCTGCCGGCTGCTCTTTAAATTCAAATTTATAATGCCAACAACCAGCAGCTTCTGAGATGGCTTTGAGCCATTTCTCTCTGACGGCCAAAATGCAAAATCAAGGCAACCAAAATAAGCGCTCCATTAGGCACGCTTGTTAAGCTCCAAGCACTTGAAAAAATATTGCTTTTTTAATCAAAAATATGTCAGTTTTTAAAGGATAATGGTAAATATTTGCTCTTACCTTAAAGCTTTGGGTCATAAACCCCTTTTTTAAAACAAGTTGGAGCCGGAATTCACTTTTTCCGGCAGTGTAAGTCCATCTGGTATATCTTTAGCCTTCAGCAATTTATCACCAGTCGTTAGTCAACGCCCAAAATGGGCGTGGCTCCATGGTTTTCAGCACTGGTTGTGCTGTGCAACTTGTGCATCCAAGGAAATTAATAGACACACGCACAGATCCACCTGGGAGAAAATGAAGAAAAAATCAGCATTGCATTTGAGGAAATGTTGCCACTCATTCTGAGTGGAAACTAAGGTAAATGGAAAAATTGAGAATGGAAAATGGAAAATCCATTTGCACGGCACGCGGACTGTCAAAAGCTTGTGGTAGTCTAACCAGAATCCAAAATCCACCGGCGACTAAGTTTGCAGAGCGCCCTTAGTTTTCGACTACAAAATTAATTACCTTTGGCTACTTTCAACTAGCTGCGGTTCGGGCTCATCGAGGAGGTTACCTGGCGTGGCCTCCATCCATCCACCCACCCCACAGCTTCCACCCCATCACGGAAAATGGAAAACCACCTCGAAAAGATGGTTCAGTGCATCCGTTGACTGCTTTTAAAGCGCAAGCCGCAACAAATGGAAAAAAGTAGCGTAGAGATAGCGGACTAGATCCCGAAACTCTGGGCGCAAGTTTCCTTCGTAGAAAACTGCGGGCGGCTAGCGGAAGTGACAAGATGCAACGGGGCGGGACGGGGCGGGGCGGTAATGCAACTGCAACAAAAACAACGCCAGCGACAACAACTAGAGTAGATAAAACACCAGAGAGTGAGCTCTGCACGGCCATAATGAATATGTAATACACTTCAAGGCTTAGATATAATTAAAAGCGGGATTCTCAGAAGAAACTTAGAGTAAATTAATTTTTTAAATTTAGAGTCTATAAAATGAAAGTGGATTTTAGCTTAAAAAAGTATCTACGTTAAAGAAAAATCTATTATTATATCTCTCTGATATTGATTCACCAAAAAAATGCACAAAATCCCCCAAAATGGCAGAATGCAAATTTGCGAATCAACCCTTTCGGGCTGATGGCCTTTTCGATGGGAAAGGGTAGCAAGATGCCCGCAGCAAAAAGCGTTAAGACAGTCTGGAGTATCAAAGGCAGAGGCGGGCCAAGGGGCGGGTCAGGGTGCGGGCCGAGACTCGAAGGACGAAGGACCTGCAGCGGATAAGGTACAACGTGAAAAGTATGTTTTAATAAAAGCGGAAATGAAGCAGCGTTACCGTTATTTCCTGTTTGCGCACAGTTTTGTTTGCGGCAGAGGGGGGAAAGAAGGCGGCGGCAAGTGGCAGGCAGAAGCGCACTAAGGCCAGCTGCATTTTCATTCCCGGCAAACCAAAAATGATAAACCGCAAACCACTTAAAAAAGTTCCAAGCAACAGCAACGCAGGCAGCGAAAACTTTTTCCTAAATAGACGAAATTAATGAGCACCATCATGGAGACGAGGAAGACGCTCCTGGTCGCCGGGTCAGATCCGCCTCCCACTCCCAGGATAAGCCACGAAAGCTAGTAACGAGCCAGCTGAGTCACAGCCAGAAACTTTACTATTCATTGATTAAATTAATATTAAATAGATCGTCGAGAAATAAGTTTAAATTTGGTTCTTCCTTGCCGCATTTGCAATTACTTTATGGCCGGGCACATCAGAATGAGGGCAAGGACCTCCTGAACATCTTATGGGAATTGCTTTCCATCTTAAAAATCCATTCTACCTTTGTGCCGTCTGCTTATCTTGTGCTCTACATCTTCATTTCCAATAATATGCACATATAACCTTCGTCGACTGTCTCTCTGAAGGATGGAGGAGCCCGTGTGGGCGAGTTTCCCTTTCGGAAAATCAGGCTAATAAAACATTTGCAAGCAATCAGAAATCAGAAAGTTTCTGCGCCCTGCGATGGTTGTCATTGCAGGTCCCTCATTCCTCAGCGATCTGTTCTGGCTGCCGAGTCCTCTGGCCTGTGGCATGCGGCAAGAGGCAACCTTTTATGCAAAATGAAAGCCAAAAGACACTTTTCCCCACTGCGACTCCGACTTTTGGGGCTCTCGAAGCCAGACAAGTCGCCTGCCAAAATGAAAACGAAATGAAATGTTCGGAAAGTTGTTGAAAATCGTATTCGCCGTTGACAAATAATTTCATATCATGTCTGCACTTTTATTTTTTGGCAAAGGCAGGGGTAGGGCTGTACCTTTGCCTTTGATTTCTTTCCTTTCATTCCACTTTGACTGGGGGATCAATTTCATTTGATTTTGTTCGCCTTTTGCGGGACATGAGACTATGTGCCAGTCTATTAGAGGCGAGCCCCAACGAGTCTCGGATCTATTCGAAATGAACATTCAAAGAAAAACCCAAGTCTAAATTGAAAGAAACAATTTTGGCATAAACTATGGGGTTTTGTAGTTATCTAGGAGTGCTGCGAGTAGTATATTGAAACACCCCTTAGGCGACCCTTGAATAAAAGAAACAATGACTTTTCTCTCAGTGCTATCACCTGTCGCCGCTTTTCCTTTCCAAACATTCATCCCATGGAAGTTTTTGACAAATTCCCTGCTCTCGGTGCGACACACGCTCAATCACTTTGGCCCGAGGCGGATTTTAAAGTCTTTAACTTTTCTTTTGACTTTTTGTATTTTGATCCGATGGAGGAGAACAATCTTTTTTCCTGTTCGCCTTTACATTTTTTGTTGGTCTGAAGTCCATAGTCAAAAGGATTGCAATAACAACAAGAGCAAACAGGCAGCCGGCAATCTTTTTGATGGCACCTCCTGGCATGCGTGTATATCCTGGTGTGTGGGTGTAAGGAGGATGTGGGTGCAAGGGTGAGTATCTGTGGGGCAGCACTCAGGCGTGCGTGTCTGTCACCGTTCATACTTGTATGTGTGGGTGGGTGCTTTTTGGCCTGGGGACTTTTGCCGCTTTTGGCTTCGGCAAAAGTGCAGAAAATTTGTGCAAGTTACGTGCTTGATTACATTTTTCCAAACTTTTTTCTTCCTTCCATTCTGCTTTGCTCCATTTTGGCCATTGACGGGTGTTCGATAAGGTTAAGGTTCGCATAGTTTGGCTATCACATGTGCACACCCACACCCACACTCGGACACTCCCCCAATACAAACGATTTTCCCCGGCAATTCGATGGCGTATCGATTAATGTATAATAGGACTGACACCTGAGCATCGCACCTGGGCACTCGCACAGAAAGCTTTTAACAAATTGTGGTCGTGTATAATCGGCTTAAATTAAACAAATCTAAGCAATTAAGTGCCTGCCAGCCTACCGGACAGCCTTAAATCCCTAAAACAAACGCAAACTGCAAAACATAGCCTCAAATCAAATGGGCAACAAAGTAATCAACCTGGGGCCGAGATTGCATGACATTCGGCCTCAGATCGGATTACAGCACATTTTCAAATTTTCGTAACGTAAGGTAAGCTCTGATAATTCCCTTAGAGCTGCACAATTTTTAAGGGACTTGGCAGAGTATTCTTTTGCCTAATTGAGAAACCTCATATGATTAACTGACCCGGCCGCAAGTTCGATTGGTTAATCAAGGCGGAAGAGGACAGAAATGGGAGTTGAGTTTCGGAACCACATGGCGTATGATGGATTCCGGCCAAGCAACTTGTCTCTGTGTGGGGTTTCGGATACAGGACTCACAACATGTTGCAGTCATGGCTCCACCTCCAGCTCCAGCTCCGGCTGCTGCTTCTGTTCACTCTGTAAAATTAGTTTTGCACTTTGTACATTGTCAGTGGCATTCTTTACATTTCTTGTTTGCCCTCAGCTCGGGCTTTGTGTCCTTCGGTCCGTTTAGATCCGTTCCCAACTTTCGGCAGCTCTAACTCAGTTATCCTGCCCAGCTGGCTGCGGTCCATGTGTGTCAGTCAGTAGCCGTATCTGTATCTGTATCCGTGTATCTGTCCCTGGTTGTGGATTTGTGGGGGTGTGCCCACTCAACTTCAGCCTGTCATGTTGCACATCGTCTCTGTTCCATCCGACACTGGGGAAAACAGATTCCCTTCAATCTCAAAAGGTGTCTGAAACAAGAAACAATATTTGACAAAAAATGTAATAACTATTATTTGTTTTAAATTCGAGAGTTATTTGAGAGATTCGAGAGAATTAAGATATATTTTATTTGCTAATTTCTGTTCTAAATAATGTTCAGTACATTTTGTATTAGTTTTTTGGTTGCAACTTTTACGTGGTTAGTTTCCCGCCGCATACAAAACTGAGCCCATTTAGCGCCAAATGGGCTGTGATTGCCCCTCCTCCTGGACTTGAGTCCACCCTCTACTTAGGCCTTCGTAAATCAGCTCTGGCCAAAGCTATGAAATTTATTTAAATGCCCGAAAGCTCGTAATAAAAGGGACGTATGTAGATTTATGCAGCCATATGCCAAGTGCCAAGTGAAGCTGAGACCAAGAAGGCGAAACATTTTGGGCCAGGTCGGGCCTAAGCCCATGTGTGTCTGGCACTGATTGCCACACACTCACTGAAGCACACTCCCACACACATCCCATGCTTGTGCATTTTCATTTGCAGTTTTGGCCCGCTCCCCACGCACTTAGCCAAATTGCACTCGGCTCGGGCTGGCTTGGTAAATGTCTTCGCGCAGTCGCCGTTTTGCCGTTTTGCCATCGCAAAAGCGTTAAAACCGCATTTGCAAACTAACACCAGTCCTGCCACATATTTGCCCTGAAATGGTGCCCTACCCTGGCTCCTTCCATCGTGGCACGGACACTTTCTCCTTGCAACTCGTTTCCCAGACAGTTGGGCTGCTGCTAGTGCTGCTGCAGCTTTTTGTGCGTTTTTAAAATGTAAATCCTGGAAATTTTATGCACATTGTGCAAAAGGACCAAGGCCCAGAATTCCCCGTCCCAAAAACTCTCCTCCCTGCTGTATTTGTTCTCTCTGTCTGGTTGGCTTATATAAAATTTTGTAAAATTGCATTTACACCACAAACACATTTGCATTTGAAATGCGCCCTGACTGCTGGCTGGCTGGTTGTTGTTGGTCGTGTTGTAGCTGGTATTACAACTACAAGAGACCCGATTGCATGCCCCGCCAACGGACAGCGGAAATGTCCAACCCACACAATGCACAGTGGTTGAAAAATAAATTTTAATAGACTAGAAATCGTGCAAAAAATTGTAAATTTCTTCCAAATATGTGCTCCATTATACATTATATCTGAGGACATGAACCATTTTCGTACTCTTAAATGTGTTCTTGCCAAAAAAACCCTCAAATGTGATATAATATTCCACTGTTCATCTGCTTGAGTCAGTAGCTTCTTGCATTTGTTTAGTCTGGTTGCATTTTGTTGGGAATGCCTTGTAGCCTGGAAATCCTGTTTGGCAATATCCTCGGCACACAACATGTCAGGTTCCGCATCTGCTGGCCGCAGCACATGGCCAACACTTTTCGCTCTCTTGGCCAGCTTTATATTCCTTGGCAAGCCAGTCGAGTTAAAGTCAAAGCGGCATTAATTGAATCACAACGTTCGTTTGTGGGAAAATTATATTCCAGCTTTTGATGTAGTCAAAGACGGAAATCCTTTGACACTTTCAAAAGACAGAGGGGCTTGGGAGAGGCTAGGAAAACGGGGCTTAGCAAGCAAGAATAGTGATTACAGCTTAGGACGCAATTTAATTATAAATAGCGCCAATTAATCAGGGCTTTGTGCCGTGCAGTAAGCCAGCACAATGACAACCTTGAACGTCCAGGAATCCCGGCCATTGTCTTCACCTATTTCCCGTCGTCTCTCTGTTAGCCAGTTATCATGATTTGCAGCCATTGTAAGAGCCCGTCTTGGCCACGCCCAGCGTTTTGCATAACTTGAGCTCTTGCCAACCTGGAATTCGTTCCACTCTGTGCTTCGCGTTAATTTCATTCCACCATTTATGGTATGCGGTTCCTTTGTCGAGCCACTTCTATGGCGATTTACAAGACAGTCTAGTACTTAAAGCATTCCCTAACAAATCTTATTTCAATTGATTTATTGGGCAAAAGTACGACAGGATTAAATCTGCACTGTCAACTCTTTCTCTGTCAAAAAATACAGCAAAAAGTGGGTGCTTCCTAAAAAGAGGAAACATCAAACGACCTTCGCATATATTTCATGCCCGAAATTGTGACAGGAGGTTGAGGGTACCAGCCACCAATATTCAGAAAGTGTATTTATTTTGGTTTTTTGTTTCGCTTTTGGTCCTTTGGTTCGGGTTCCCAGTGCCACGTCGCGTAAAACGTATAAATTTTATTCAATTTCTGTCATTTCACAAAATGTATAAACACATCACAGTGGCTACAGTGGCACAGTGGCATACCGCACCTGAGCCGAGCATCGAACCCAAAAATCAAACCGACGACCGGAGCCAACCAAACCAGACCAAACCAAACCAGAACGGAGAACAGGCGTTTCCCTGCCTGCATTGTACATTTGCGGTTCTGTGGGATTTTCGAGGCCTCATCCACAGGTGGTGTAAAAAGTACAGCGCCATCTAGGGTCATGCATCGTTATAATTTCATAAATTCTAATAAAAGCCAGCAATTAACTTGAACAGAAAGACACAAGCTTATATGTAAATTTTATTAAAAAAAAAAAGAAAGAAAATTGTCCTGAAGTAATAATATTTTGAGAGCAACTGTACACATGTGGGTACAATCGCTTAACCTGAGCGTTACGTATACGCCGCGTGTGCCGCATGACCAAAAAGCACGCGCCCCAAATATTATTTTCAGTTTTCTGCCACATGCCCCGCCACTCGAGCAACGGAAAAGAAGCGCTTAAAGAAGCGCCCGGAAACGGCAACGGATGTGGCCCGAGGAATGCAAATAAAGCAAAATATGTATGGATGGTGAAAAAGAACCTGAAAATAGGGAAAAACAGTAGCTGGAGAAAAAACAGGAGAGTCTTGAGCCGGGCACAAAGAAAAGCGTAAGACGCTGGGATGTCGAAGCCACAGAAAAACCCGGCATGGAGGGGTTAAGATGGGGGGCATTCGCCAGGAAGCCGAGCTAAGTAAATTTTCAAAACATTTTGCTCGTCGTTGCGCTTTTGTCGCATTAGCGTACGTGATAACGTCATGGAACAACGATCCCAACAATAGCTGGATAAAAAAACAACAAGCTAAGCTAACCCATATGTATGCTAAGATACTAAGCACACACGCACACACTTATGCGTGCACTGGAAAATAATCTGAAGGGCACAAGACTACAGCTTCGGAACATTTCCAAGAAATAAATACTGTTCTGTTAAACTGAAAAAATATCTAAAACAAATATTCTCATGAAAGCAATTTTTTTAGGTGCTCTATTCTTGCATCTACTTATTTTTCAGAGTCCACACTATTTTTCCACCGCCCTGCTTGTGCGTATTGAATTTATTTTTGTTGATGCCAAGACCCGCCTTCGAAAATTCCACGAAAAAATATTCAATCCTCTGTGGGTATAAGAAATACAGATATTATCGACACAAACATAAACTTCGAAAGCAAAGTTTTAAAGTTCGAGGGAAAATATATTTTCAATTGCCCGAAGTGAACTAAAATGCAGCACAAATTTCAGCGAAATTTCCCCATAATTGATGGCTTTGGTTAAGCTGAAAACCCATCGATGCCCCACTTTGAGCCACTTGACTGAAGCATTAGAAGAAAGTTTCCAAGTTGGGGAATACATATATAGATACCCTACATACATATCTGTACAGTATGTGTATATCGATGTCTGCTTTGGTAGCATTCGAACGTTCCGCCACAAATCAATGTAAATGGCATGCATACATTACTCATACGCAGTGTGGGACGACGAAGGATTCGAAAACTTGCAGCTAATGATGCTTCAATTGCTGCTTCTTATGAGTTGCAAAACGTTGAATGAATGAGCGCCATTGCATTCAATGGGCCACAAGAGTGTTGGGGGAGAGTTCCCCAAGATCCCAAGGCCCTCGAGTGCAGGGTAAGTAAGAGCCAGCCAGTGTGGCAGAATGGCGGCAACGGGATGATGACGACAACAAGTGCAACACCAAAAACGTTGCTGATAATGATGCATGCGGCAAATCAATTTTGTTGTATTATGCCAAAAGTGTGCTTCACACTCCACAGCACCACAGTGGGTGAAAGTGTGCAATGGCAACACAGCAGCGCGCTGCACCGGGTGGAGGGCGGAAAAAGCTCGGAAAATTGGGAAGAAAATTGGGAACGGGCAGCAACATTAGCACTGAAGTCCCACCCAGGCGCTCAGCTTTTATGTTGTGCCCTCTGCTCGCTGAATGATTTTCAGCTATTTTTCCTTCTTGTGTGTTTGTTTGGTTTTCGGGCTGCATTTTTTTCCACTTTTTTTCCATGCTCCTGCTTTGCTGGTTTTCTTTTTATGTGTCACGCCCCCGCTGCAATGCCATTTTCGTGTCGTAATACTTAGGGGGCATGTGGCATGCTGTAAAATCCCGCATCTCTTTTCGGTTTTTAAGTGAAGCCTTTTTCGAGGACCTGCTCTATTGGATGTGTAACAAATGTTGCACTTTCTTGTTTGACTTCTGACAGGGTTTTTGCGAAACTACTGAACTTGTATCCTTTCCTCAAAATAGAAATAAATGTTTGCCAATTAAGAGAATTTTAATTCCCTTTTAAATTCGATATTTGTGGACAAAAGTCTATGCCAGCAGTTTGAAATGACTGAATTAAAAGCCATACAAACAATTCAAACGTATGGTAAATAAGTTATTACCCACAAATTTCACAATGCTAATATTTGTGTTGGCTGGCAGTTACAAAAAATCATAAATATATATGGACAAAACAAAGGATCAAACAAATTGATTAACCTTTGCATGGCAGCAGACAAATTCTGCAAATGCACACAAGATGAAATATTAAAATGTGCTTTTCAATAGATTTCCATAAATGAAAAATGAATTGATGTCGTTTGGCCCGAGAGTTCATGACCCTTAAACGACTTTTTAAACGAAAATCAAAAGCAGAGCCCATACACAACTGAAAGCCAGAGAAAGATAGAAAGTGTGCTAAAAAACAGCACTGGCTCTTGCCGTTTCTGTCTTCGCTTTTTGTTGGATGTGGACATTGCCAAACTGTTACAACATTTTCATTTTAATCTTATTAAAATGTTACACGCCCCAGCCCTCTCTCTATCATTTAATGTCCCGAGCACAATTTGGTATTGAAATAAGTTTTTAAATTAATTTTTTGTTAGCTAAAGTTGGCCAAACTGTGCTGAATCAGACTCTGCCCTCAGCCGCTTCTTTTTCTTCATTTTTTGACGCCGAGGGTGCAGGACGGGAAACAGAAATGGGCGTGTGAATGGACCAATTGTGTTCCATATTGATTGAATTCACGGGACAACGCCGCTGGGAGGCCGTGCCGGCCTCTGTGTGTATAAACAGCAATTGTTAGCTATTTGTTGCTGCAAAATTGAAAAACTTTTGCTCCTGGTCTCCGACCTCCTGCCCGCCTGCCTCTGATTGACAGAAATTTTCTGCGTTCGTCCAGAAGCAAAAAAAAAATGCAATTAAAATATAATTGTTGCCTGACTGGATTTAAACAATCTCCTTGACGTCCCCAGGAAGTATCTAACGGATATACAATCCCGCAACTGTGTGTTTATTTATGAAAATACTTGTAATGTGCACCGAAAAGTCATGGAAAACCAGGTGTAGTTATTCTTTTTAACTCCCCCATAGTGTCTGGTTGAATTTGGTGTGCATTTCATTTACCACAATGTTGAAACGCTTTTAACTGCAAAGTTGCAACACCAGAACCACCTCCACCAGAACTTTTCGCCCTTTTGGCGCACTAGCGCATAAATCACATAAACAACAGTCTCTGATTTTTCGCATATGATATTGTGATTTCCGTTGGCAAAGCAAAGAAGTAGATGGATAACCATGCAGTGGATTTCCTGGAAAAATAAAAATGAAAATGCGGAAAAACAAATCGCTGGAATGGAGATACAAAGCCAAACCAAACCAAACCAAACTGAACTGAACCGAACCGAAACAAAACGAAATTCGTCCGTGATGAGCAATAAAAATCAGAATACAATGAGACGACAGCTGAGTTATTACATGGCCTTTTTGGCCATGATTTGTTATGATTCCTCCTGAGCGGTTTGATTGCAACTCTCTGGCATTGGCAACAATGCAATGCATTTTATGCTCCCATTAAAATATCTCTCTGGCTTCCTTCCGCGTCCTTGTTTTACGCTTTTGCCAAAAGCCAAAAGTCGGGGGCTACTCCCTTGAATGCACTTTGATTTTCCTGTTGATAAAGTTGCGAGAAAAAATAATTTAGAACCCTCGACATGTCATCCCACACACAAGTGAGTTTCGTGTAATCCTGTAGCTCATTGCTTATATCTCTCTGGCCATTTGCCATTTTTATTTCACTTGCCACACTTTTGCCTCCGACCAGTAAGCTACATTTTTCAATTTACTTGGGGACTCACACACTCCCTAGACCTCGACCCAGGATAAAAAAAAAGGAGGATAACGAAAAAAATAAGACAGAAACCCAGGCAGGCGGCAAAACTTCTGAGCTCACTTCGACGTAAATTTACACATTTTTCTGCCACATTAAGCGGCCCAAGCCGGGCTGGCTCGCCTCGAATTTGGTTGAGTTGGGTCGTGTTTCGGGCATGAAATTCCCCAAAGTGCAATAAACATGCGCGCTACAGTCGCACACATACACATATGGCTACTTTCTTTTTAGCCCACTTTCCGAAAGACACTCGAATGTGAAAAATTCAAACAGTGTCTGTTTTTCAAGGCTCTAGAGTGTGCTTACAAAAATATATGGATTTATTGGTCGATGCCTATTGAATTTTTTAAATTTTTCGCTGAATAAATGCATCAAAAACTACTTCCAGAGAAGTCAGTTCAAAGAGAACGAGTAGATAATGAAAGTAAAATAAAGGCCAACAGTTGCCAAAATGGCATGCCAATTTTTTTATGTTATCTAAAACTTTTCTATCGGGGTCTTTAAAAGAAATGTCCCAGACTCAATCGACGGGCGAAAGTTTTCTATTTATTCTAGTTTTCTCTGTCAAAGTTTATAAATATATAAAGCTACATATACACACAGCCTTGGTCTTGTTAAACACTCGACGGTTAAGGGCTGCACAAATATTTATTGTGTCATTGATTTTGCCGCTAAGCCGTCGACAGGCTTCCAGCTCATTCGACTTTCTTTCGGGTCCATGGCCTTTCCATTTCCTTTTTCCGTATTTATCCAGAGCACTATGCAGCTGTGTAGTTGAAAGTGGCGGGGCAAATATTAAATATCGTCCGAAGAGGATAAGAAACCCAGAAGGACTTGCCAGATGATTGGATGTGAAATTACATTACATTTTACACAGGGCTATTAAAGTACTTACAAAATAGTCCACACAATTGGGTTAAACGTCAATCATAAAAATAAATTACTCATTCGTCTTGGTTCGAGATATTCTGATTTTCAATGTACAATGTACAATTGCGGATGTTTAACATTTATTGAGCCAATATTGGATTTATTAAAAAACTAATTAAAATAAATAGCGGACTTGATTAAGTTACACTTTTTACAATCGCATTAAAAGCGAACTAATTTATTTGATTTAATTTTATTGAAATACCAACACTCTTAGCTCGTTAATTAATTAAAATTTGCATTCTCCTTTCCACTTGCAGGTAAGTCGATGCGTGATGCAATTTATGCCCGGGTATGTCAATATATCAGCCAATAATTTGCGTATGACTTGTCAGTGGTTTAATTAAAATGAACTGCTCCATAAAGAGCTCAGGCCAGGTGAAAAACGAAAATGGTGTACACGCAACTGCACGCAGAGGCAATCAAATGGAGAGCTATTTGCACCGGACAGCCAATGGCGTGTAAATAAAACTAATCCCGAGTTGAGCGACCGCATAAATCAGTCACAGATCGAAAGGGACAGGGACAGGGACACTCACTGTCCTACGTCCGTCGTCCTACGTCCTTCGTCCTGGGCAGCTGATCCAGTCAGGCAAATGTAATTATAAATCATCGGGTGCTCAGCCACACATATGCAATATAAAAAGTAGCTGCAGGCCTTAATGGTTCGCCAGGAGTGAGAATACACAATATGCATCAATAATTCATAAAATTAAATAGCTTCCTTGCCAGAACTGTGGCGGTATGGTGGAAAATATAGGCGGGGATGAGCTCTTGATAGAGTCAACTGTTCTGACAGGTTCATATCACGTCACTCATACGCCCCGTGTATTCTGCACCTGTCACATAAAAACCAGACGCATGGCACAGTGTGTTTATTTAGACACACACACAGACAGGACAGTCGACGAGATGACAACATCATAATAATAAATTAAAATATTAGCGCTTAATTAAAATTATCAATTCACTCAGACCATTTGTCCTATTTTTCACATGGGGTGAAGGTCTCATGAAGGGTGGCTGGGATGTCCCTACCCTCTCTCTGGCAATTCCTCTGGCAACATTTTGTGTGCTGCTGTGTTGCTGTGTGGCCCGGCTTAAAAATAATAAATATTTTTCAACTAAACCCATATTTATTTAATGGCATTCCGCGGCCCAAACAATACAATTAATTAAGTGCGGAGCTTTATTGTTTATTTAACGATTCGGCTTCACGGCTAGCCCCCAGGCTTTGTCTCGCATGGGATTTTTGAATAATGACAGCAGGTTTTTGGCCATGACAAAATATTTAAAACAATGCAGCTTATGGCCATGGAAAAAGTTATATGGGATTTAAAATGAAAGTAAAGTGTGTCGCAAATTTTTTTAAAAGGTTTGGGGTTCAATTTGAAAGCACAGATATGTCAATCGCAGGAAAGCCATAGACTGCACTTTTAAATCAAGTTTAGATTCATTATTTGCCACACTTTTACCCGAAAGTTTGTTTAATAATTCTGACATCTAAAGTGTTTTATTACACCTGTGCAGTTTGAACGAACGAATCGAACTCTCCTGGACATTTGCCAGCTCATTTTTCACCTTAGTTAACTAACTGCAAACAGGATTCGATTGCAGTGCAGGATTCGCCTGGCACATCCGTAGGTGAATATAAATCAATCAAGCTCCATTCGATTCAGTTCAGTTTGCTCGACCATCGTCCCAGGACTCCGGAGGACTAATCACAATCCCGACAGCGGTAGCGTCAGTGGCAAAAGGGTTGGGGTTGAGGGGTGTCGTTGTAATGAGTGCCAAGGATCGATTTCCGTTTGCAATAACTCAACTTCAAAACACGAAATTCAATCTATTCCGAGTGCAGGTATCTAGTCGAGCAGGTGGGGCGTCTCCGCTTACACATGCATACTTCGTTCCCATACCTGTACGATTGTTTACAGTTATTAATCTGATTATATTTAACGTGCAGAAGGAGTTATCTACGAAAGCTGGATGGAAACCTTATCTGGGGATGGCTCTGTCCCCCCTCACTTGATCCGCATCTGACTGGCGCACATTTCACTCGAAACTTTTCAAGTGCCCATATAAGTAATGACATATCAGTCTGACGACGACGACGACGTCGTCTCTTCTTCCATGTGAGTGGGCGGTGGACTGGAGGTTGAAGGTTGAGTGCTCGGAGAAGCTGGCTTCTTGTCAGTCGTTTTGTCAATTGACAGCATGACAAGTGAGCAGCATGAGAATTCAACTCGTACATACGGAAATATGTAAAGTAAAAACAACGAGAGCCAAAAAATGTTTGCTATAAAAAGTTTTCAGCTGCGACAACTTTTGCTTAACTTTTGCCAGCAAAATGTGCAACTCTCGGTCCCCTCGCATATATATTCCAATAAATACATATATAGCCATAGCTATGTATCTGTATATGGCACACATAAAATTGTGCTTTGTTTCGTCCTGTAAATGGGACTGTGTATTCGGTGTTTGCGTGTCCTGCTCAATCTTGTTGGCAAGATTTAATTAATCAATTATAACGATAACAAACTTTTTTGCCCAGCTGGTAGCCTGACAGTTGGAAAAAGAAAACCGGAAACCACAGACAAATCCAAATGTCACAAAACTCTTTAACAATTTAAACTAGAAAGGGACTACCAGACTATCATTCTGTGGCACGCTGGCACGAGTGTGTGCATGTGGGGCGTGGCATATTGCAAATTGATGCATTTCAAAACGAACCGGGGCGAAAAGTAATAAATATACATGCTACATTATTTATGGGACAGCATTTTTTGGGGGCGCTCCAATACACTTGGGCTTCATAAATCCAAATTAGAGACTTAGTGCGCAATATCAATTAATACTCTTGGAGAGTTTAAAATATATTGAGACAAAAAAGCCACAATGCCTTTGAGCGACTCTGATTTGGCTCGGTAAACCTTTTAGTTTCAACTCAATCTCAACAGAAACCTCTTGACAATTAATTGAAAAATGGTTCTCGACCGAAAAAGCTTGTCGAAAAGCCACAAAACTATTGAGAACTCATCCACCTTCCCCCTCTTCTGGGCCATTGTGGTATGTATTGCATAAAATATGCCAATGTTCTGGGCCATCCCGGGGATTCAACGACAACGCATTCATCACCATTTGCTTAAAGTGACGAGTCAACACCCACACGAACACCCGAAAACCCCAGCAGTGCAGCTCCAATCCATCCGGACACCGGAGTGAGCATTTTTTAACACTCATACGCCCCTTGGCCATGCAGGCACTCAGATCTCCCAGCTTCCAGCTTCCAGCTCCCTGTATCAAGTTGCAAGCTCCCTGTTCCATTTCTCTCCATTCTATATTTTGTCATATTCCCTGTTGCAGCTGGCATTGTTGTTGTCCTTTAAGGTTCATCAAAGCTTCAACATTGTTTGGTCACAGTTGTTGGCCAACATCTCATCCCATTTCCAAGCCGGAGCCGCTCTCGTTCGTCATACTTCCGTAGCTGTCTTGTGAAATTTTTCCTGTGGGAGTTAAAATATGCACAAGCTGATTCCCTTTGCCAGTTTCCCCTCTTTTTTTCCCTTGTTTTCCCCTAGTTTTTGCCGTTGGCCTGACTTTTTCGCTTTGGCCCGAGAAGTTACCAAGCACTCAGAAAAAAAATATAATTTAAGGATGTAGGAATTATTGGGTCAATAAATGATAAATCTAAAAATGTTTACTTGCTTATTATGAGCATTGAATACATTTTTATTTTAACCAGAATTTGATATTTAATATTTTAATATTAACATTTTAAAGTGTAGGTGGCCTGGCAGTTCTGTGCAACCGAGTAGTTATGCTCCAGTGCATGTGCAACTTGTCTGTTGTTTATGACGCCCCTCCGCAGCCACAGCCCCACCCCTATCCACCACCGAATCCCCCCCTTACTTTCACGCCCCCTCGTGTCAGATAGTATGCGTGTGTCATCATCATCATCAACATCATCATACGTCTCGGTTTCGTGCTGAAATCGCAGGCATATCATCTACACACAGGAACAACAAATGAGACCTGGCTTAAACGAAAGGAAAGAGAAAATGCATAGAAAGAGATGGAAAATAAAGGACATATATAGGATATACTACACAGATATGGGGGCAAATCTTCTCAACATTTTGCAGGTGCATCAAACAGAAACCACTTTGCCTGATGCAGCCGCCTCTCTGGCAGGAGATCTCAAGCTTAACCTTTCATTTTCACCTCCCGCTTGGCTCCTTTTAAAGTTCTTTTATCTTTTTCACGTTTTATGGTTTCTCAATTGCCATAAAACTTGGTAATAACTGCTTATCAAGTTTAACATCCTAACATGATTTTTCTATAAAGTTTCTCCCAGGCCTTTTTGTCATAAAAGCTTAAAAGTTTCCAAGTGAAACCCTAATAATAAGACTTATTTTTTAGAAAAAGAAAAATTGGATATGGGCTGAAGGATATGGCAGGAAAACCTAGAGATGCTTGGGAACATATACTTTCTCTAAATCTATCTTGAAAACCCGAAAGGAACAAGTCAAAAGGAGCAGCAAATATTTTTCAATAAAACTGCATTTTTCTATGGAATTTATTGAAGTTGAAAAGCATGGTGAAGGCATGAAGTGGAGGACTGGGGAAAGTTACAACCCACATTTTGCAAAGATTGTTTACTGTGAGTAATGGCCCAGACAAATGGCAACCAACTCAGCAGAGTCCCTCTGAGCAGTCCCCCCCCATCTTCTGGGCTAGTGATTTCATTGTGAGGACGTTGCTATGCAGATCATTGCAGCGACAGAAATATTATTATGCCAGCATTATGTTCACAATGTTGTCTGCCATTTAGTCAACGCCAACAACAACTGCAACAATGGCAACAACGCTCGGCACTTTCGACAACTCGGCACTTGGCCGGAGGAGTACCACCGCAACAGAGGCCATGAGCATGTCATGTGTGGGTCTGACTGACTGACTGTTCCCCATAATGGGAATCATAAATTTCGAAGTCTGGTCCCCCCAGTCCTTTATACCGCCTGCGATTGATATGTCTAAGGGCCAGAGTTGATGATGTGACAGCTGCAAGAAAAGAACTTAACAGGTGGCGAAAAAGCCACATTTTTGGTTTCCATTGCATGCGAACTGCATTTTCAAATAAATTATCATTTAAAATGGAATTCAACCATAGTTTCTTCTAGTGTTTATAGTTTAAAGATGAAACCAAACCGACAAACCTTAAACCTTATTAAGAAAATATGAGAGACCGAGGAAATCATTAAAATTTCAAAAAATAAAGGCCCTGAAATGCAATATTTTGTCACTTATTTCGACAGCAGCAAGCGGATAATATCCGCCGCTTTGTAACGACAGAGATCCGGAGTCCGGACAGGACCACAGCAACAACGATATTAAACAGCATCAGCAAATTGCGATGAGTGTGTGAGCATGAAATTAAATTCCGAGCAAACAACAATAACCCTTTGAGGCAGCTAGAAAGCAGTTCAGGCATCAGTAGCAGCATCATCATCATCACCAGCATTATCGTCGTCATTATTATTGCCACAACAGCAATAACAGTAGAGCAGTTTTCCAGGCTCTGGGGGGCTAGAGGAGTCTGTGAAAAAGAGCCTCTGGCCGAAAAGGTACTGCAACCAAATAAATTGAATCGAATTTAATGTCAAAAGTGCAGCATATAATTGACTTAATTCTACGGGTGGCAGCCACGCCATGTCGCACTCAATACTCCCTGTATAAACTACAAGTGTGGTGCACTAAAACAGCTTCACTGAGAGAAATCTATATATATTTAAACCAACCATAACCACAAAATGATTTCTTAAATGAACAATTTTTATTCAATATAAAATTGAATGATTATATTGATTTGTTTTAGTTTCTAAAGAAAATAAAAGTTTAAATTTATTACTAAATATTTCTTTAAGTGCTTCCTGACAGCATGCACACATACAGACCCCTGGTCCACCTGCTTTGGCGGAGCTGCTCTCTCTTTTTCAGTTATTGCCTTTGTGCGTTTGGCGTTAAAAGCGCAAAATTCAATTTCGTTTTATTGTTCGTTAGTTAAAGAATGGGGGCGACACGCGGGTGCAAAAAGACCATCGCAGCGATGGGCGTGGTAATTGCATTTTGCCCACCTGTACCGCTTGGCTACCTTTTAGCAATGTCACTGCAACATCTGGGGGGAGTGTGTGCGAAATGTTCATTTCGCCGGCCGCCCACAGACCGTGGTGATGCTCCCCCTGGGTGCGGACAAACAAATCATAAAACAATAATTAACCCACTGCCCAGGGTCCCGGAGAAACCACTTTGATTTCCGTTAGAAGCAGCAGGCCAAATGCCAGCTGTCAAAGCGGTACATCGGCCATCGAGTCGAAGTCATGACCCGGCTTGAGCTTGAGCTTGAGCCACTCTCGTGTCCGATTCCCAAGCAATTGCAACGTAATTGACCCACTTAGCTCGGGGCACACGGATTGGCTCTGTGGTTTTGCGAAGCCATGACTGGATATGTGACATGTCCCCACTTGACTTTGATATTGAGCAGCCACGACACGGACTTCTTGTTGGGATTCGAGCTGAAAGCCTTTCGGCAGTCAGCTCTATGGTGTGTTAACAAATGGATTCATAACCAGTTGCACATGGAGACTAATCTATTAACAACCTTTATTCAACCTAGGTCTGCAGCCTATTACTCCCACTGTAGTTATCACTTATCAGGTTCAATGGAGTTCCACTCTTAGCCTCATTGCGGGATAATATATTCATGGCCAAATACAAATACAAATAGCAAGCCCCTCAGCTCATCCCCTGGCAACTTGTTCATCCCAGTTGGGGAAAGTCTTTCTATGGCTCCACTGATGAAGAAGCAGCCTCTTCATTTTCATCTCCATTTGGTGCTGTGTATTTATCATGTTTCGGGGGAATCTCTTATTCATATGCTTCTGCTCACCTTTATCGTGGAGCGCTTTGCACATAAATTTTCCAGCGTTTTTGTCACAATTTCTTATCTCATAAGCATAAAATTAACAACCAGCCAAAATGGCGACAAAATCAACGTAAGAATGGCCGGAGTTCGGGGGATTTTCACCGTCAAGGATGAGGGCGAACAGTTTTTGAGACTGAACGTTATTTAAAATCGACGCCTGCGGCGCAGCTATAAAAATTTGTGCGCGATAAAACGGAATTATGAGCGTGAAGACGATGGAATAAGGACAACAAGGACAATAGCGTGGGTGCGAGGGAGCGACACGTGTTCTTATTAATTTTAATGCATATTAAAAATCACATCCCTTAGGACATACATACTTCAAAATAAGAGTAAACTGTTCTGCCCAGCAGCTGCCGGTCTCTGAATCAATAAAGAACCAAAAAGGAAGTTTACCTTATGTGCTCCTAAGTCGTAAACCCCAAAAAACCTCAAAAAAACACACACACACTCAAGTATATACTCCTGGAGACCCGACTTATGTTTATTATATTTCATAGAGCTCATCGGAGCTAAGCTTGATGGTCTGAGGTTTTCCCATACGGTTCACATTTTTGTTTCTCAGCTAAAATCTTGCTTAATAGAAAACAGATAATTCATAAAATATTTACTAAGTGGCTAAGACCCCCACACAGACACAATACGGCTTAAATCAGTCAGTGGAGGGGGTGAGAATGCTAAAGGCAATGTCTGCTTCTGTAAAATAAACCGAGTTTTTGCCACAGTTGTGGTTATGATTTTTATAACCACAGTACTATGCCCTAACCTTGGAAAGGGTCTCTTGGATCAGTGGCAGGAGGTGAATAAAATATATAGTCTTTTAGTCTTTTTAAAGAGTTCAATGTCCTAAAAGTATCCTACAACTTAAATATTTCAGTCAGAAACCCACATTTAAGGAACACTTCTTCCCTTTTATTTAAAAGTATTTACTAGTCGGCTTTTAACGTAGAACCAATGAATTATACGGCCTTGTTCTCACTGCTGCTCACACTTTACAGATAAATAATGCACGAAAGTTGTTCATTTAACTTTGCTTGTTTGTTTCATTTCATTTGGTCTGCTGGTTTTGTTGTCTTGCTCGGCTCGCTTCCTTCTGGTCGGGATTTGGATTTGGCCTGCCATGTGCCACGAATAAATCTTGAGGACGGGGGCAAGGCTGTAGCGGAAAAGCGAAGAAGAACGAAAAAAGTTAAGAAAACTCATTCTCATAATTTTCCAGTTTATTGTAAGCCGCTGCTGCCTCGGCTGCCTCTGCCTGTGTTGCGGCATGAAATACACACACCTGGCGAACAGAGTGCGGCATAAACCTGCTCTAATTACCAGTACCCAAAAGCAGAGAAAAGCGGCATGAAGAAAAAAAACACAAAAACCATAAAATATAAATAAAAATCATTCATTTTGTGCACGTTGCTTGCCCGGGGGCAGGTTCTATTCCTGTCGCTCCTAAGGCTTCCGGCGACTCCTTCTGTGCGTTAAATTTTTATAGCCTACACTTGGGCGCCCGACCAAGTTACTGCCACTTAATGAATTAACATTATTTTGATGGGTTTTATGCTTTTTTCATACTTTAGCAGCCCGAACTCCATGATTCTCACCGCAGCAGCTGCGGTTTGCCTCGGTTCGTACTGCCATTGGCTATTGGTCATGCCAGGCAACACCTCGCCAGGGCTTTCAACTTTTTAATAAGCCACAAATAATAAGAGAGCTAAAAACGTATTATATTCGAGCGTAAGCATAATTCAAATCATTTCATTAACATTTTCAGGCCCACATCCTTTTTTTACATTTATTTTGTTGAGGCGAGCTCGAGGCAAGGGAAATTGCTTTTTAAGTACTTAACTTCAATGCAAGCGAGAAAACTTTTCAGGCTGCAGCATCAACACTAAGGGAAAACAATTTATTAAAAAATTATGATTATAAAAATGTTAATTTCTAAGAATTTTTTACCCAAAATATACATGTTTAAAATTAATGGTCTTTTTAACCGAGCCTTGAAGGTTAATACGAAAAAGTTGTTAGTTTTTAATGTGAGTTTTTTGCGCAGTGCCGAAAACCTTAAAAAATGAAGTGCTAGCGCCAAAGTGAAAGTTTTTATTAAATGCATAAAATGAGTCAAAGTCCTGGACTGCCAAAGGCTACATGCCACATCCTTTTATATACATATACATTTGGAAACATTTGGACGGATGTACCAGTATTGGGTATGGGCGTGTTGTGCCAGTGTGTGCGTTTAGGGCCATAAATCTAAGTGCTTTAACGCCTCTGGGGCGACTTGGAAACGCCTACTTTTGTGGCTGATGTAACTGCCAGTTACTAAACCTCCTTCTTACGTGTGTAGAAGTGAGCGCCGGTGGTGTAGCAGTAGGTGTGCGAGTGTGTTGGTTACCCGCTACTGTTATAATGAGTTTTCAAGTGGTTCCCTGCATAGGCAGGTAATTTCATTCTAATGCCTAATGATGTATCTTCCGTGAGAGGAAACATGCACAATGAAAGGGGAGAAATCGAGGGAAGGGCTTCTATTGATGCCTAACACGGTTAGTCAACCAAATTATAATCGCTATAACATTAGATATATTTTATAAGTTTTTAATATGTATTTTTTTCCGTGCAAGGAATATTTAATTTACTGCTCCCACCCTATATAGATAATAACTAATCAGAGCTACCTTCAGTAGAATATTACAAACTAATTACTGCAGATAAACGCAATCTGGGTTATTAGTTTTATAGATAATGGGAAAACCAAATTCCCGCTATCATCAGCAGACACTGATATGCAATCATTTTAATAATCATAGCAGTTGCCTCAGGGTAATTGAAAAAATATCGAACGATTGAAATTCCCATTTAAATTGCGCGCCAATTTCTAGAAATTCCCATAAAATGAAAATTTCCCCACTCGCTAGACTCTAAAATTGAGCGAGTTCCTCATAGCACACACACACCCTCTCTTTTTGAGTGGCCGCGAGAGCGAAAAGCAGCTGCCGCATCTGACGGCGAATTTATCCGTAAGCAGCAAAGCGGCACGGCACGGCACGCCGCACCACGGCGAATTTATCTGTCAGTGAGCGTTCGGTTTCGGTTCGCCTCTCTGTCTCTTTCTCTGTCATCTTCATCAGTCGCCGTCGTAGTCTCGTCGCTGTGGTTTTTATTCTGATTGTGGCCATGCAAAAAAGGCAAATATCCAACGAAAATTAAATAAAACCCTCACTGAAACCCACTAAAACTGGAACAAAGTGCTGACAAGAACAAATATAGCCAGTGCTCCCCAGAAAAGTGTGAAAATCAAGTGGAAAAGTGACTGTGAAAAAAATACGGATGGGACTCTTGCGCAGCAGCCGCCTTTTTTTTCCAACCCGTATAGAATCCAAGAATCTATATAGAACTCTTCAGATACTTTTGTATCTTTCTTTGTGGCCAAGAGGTATCCGTGTGTGTGCTTGATATATGGGTGTAAAATAAAAAAAGATACAAACAATAAAAACCATCATTTGTGTCACCCATAATATAATAACTAGAGAATCCGATATAAGCTGCGAATCTGCTTCAAAAAAAAAAGAATCTATAGCCAATTTTTGGACCTTCTTGGCGTGCTGCTGTCGCTTCTTCATCCAATTCGTGTGTTTTTGTTGTTTTCTTCTTTGTTCCGCGCAATGTTGTTGTTGGTGGTGGTGCTGGTGGTGCTGCTGCTGTTGTTGTTGTTGTTGCTATTCGCATTTTGTGTACCTTTCAAGAAATCAATAAAACAAAAAAGAACTCACAACTCGTAAGCCCAAAGGCCAGGCAAATTCGCTCAAAACGAGTCTCACCTCTCGCCTCGGCTCTCTTTTGGGAGAGCGCGCTCTCGCAGTGGCTCTGTTTTGTTGACATTTTACCGCTTTGTCTGCGGCGAATGAAGCTCGACTTGAACGCCATTTACAAGGCAAATTATGTCAATAATTTAGCATATTGAGCAGATGACACTACCGGATGGGGGGGCCGCAGAACGCACAGAAAATTTCATAAAAAATATAACAAAGAGTATGGTTACCCTCTGCACTATTCAAAAATATATATATGAACTGCGCAATTCGCTGACAGTTAAGTGACACAATTCCGGCTCAGCTTTTGGGGCTGGGTCGCATTTTCTGCAGCGAATTTGGACTCCCCCTCCACTCCCATTGCCCCTTGCGGCTTTTCGCACTCGGATTTGTATCTGTAGCACGTGCACTCCGACTCCCGGATACGGCTCTATTGATTTTTCGCACATCCCACGGAGTCCTGCTATCCCGTTTTCCGCATTTCCCATTTCCCATTTCCCAGTTCTTGGTGCATGCGCATGTTCATTTCGTACATTTTCCTGCGATTTCGCAATCCTAGTGCACTGACCTTAGCCCATGACTGACAATATTTTGGGCCACACTTGAGGAAAAATAAGGGCTACCTACCCTTCAACCTTCTCAATTAATTCAAAAAATAATAATAAAAGCTTTTCAACAGACTTCAATTAAGATATAACTCAAAAAAAGTGTGTATCTTTTAGATGCAGATGTGTATCTTTTTAAACAGTTCTCAAGGACCTTCGAATAGGATCTCCATTCGATCGAAAACTTTCTTTAACTTCACTTTTTCTCAGCTGCTTTTCGCTCCCCTGATTGCAGCATTTAAGTACACATTTGTTTGGCTTACAAATTAACGCCATTCGAAGGGTTGGCTGGATAAACAAACAGGGGATTTTATTTCATGGCACTCACAATGTGGGCCATTCATAAGAGGCGATTGGGGGCTCCGCTAGACAAACAATCTGCAGGTATCTGGTAGTACGGGTAGCAGGTGAGGCACAACCAAACAGAAATAGACACTCCGGTAGTCCGGTGGGGAGATGTGGGTTATCAGGGAATCTCACGCTCATTATGGAGCATTTGGGAGGAGTCGAGAGGAGCTTGTTTGGATTGAAGGTAGTGAGCTTGTAGCACGCGAGTGCTTCCAGGAAAATGCATCAAAACTGCTATGGGGATGGAGTGGAAATTGCTCCCGATGAGAGGGCTAATAATAGCTTAGACTTGGGCAATCTGATTTTAATTTTAACGATTATTTTTATTAGTTTTAATTTATGGGTGCTTATACAAAGGAAGAGTGAATTACCTTTTTCTGTTGCACTTCAAAGGAAAATTATAATCAAAGTTGGATTTAAGCATTTTACGATGGAAAGTATAGTACGCCTTTTCAGCCCACTATCTTTCTTTGGGAAATCAGCTTATGTTCATTTAGGTTGTCAGGTGAATGCTAAAACCTTTCTAAGCCATCTATATCCGCTGCCTGGAGCGACTGGGGGCCCTCCTCCCACGCAGTTCTTCCGGTTACCCCAGATACAGTTCCCTTCCTCCTCTTTTCGTCAAAAAATACATATCTATTGTCCATTATTCGTATATTTTTATATTTATGACTGACCGTCACAACGAATCCGTTGAATCTTTTGAGTGTCTGCATGTGTGTGAGTGAGAGACACACACAGATACCAGCCAAAGAGGCGACTGCCCACTGGTTTCGGTCTGCAGTTGTCAGGCAATTTTCTTTCTGCCAATTGATTTCTGTCGTGGCCCCCCCCGTCCAGCTCTTAGTATTTTTAGTGATTTTCAATTATCCGTCTGCTGTTGTTGTCATAGGCGGGTCATCGCGGGCTATCGCATGCTAATCAGAGTTGTCCACTTGTAAGTCTCTGACCCGTTTACCGTTATTAAGTACTTACCGACCACAAATGGCCGACAATTGTCGCTTGAATGGCCAATTTCCATGACCGGGATCAGCGTCGCGACTTCCCACTTCCCAACTACCCCCCACCCATCCCACTTGCCACTTCCCACTTGCCACAGACTTTGAGTTCGACCCGTTTAACCATTTCATTTTATTGTTTCGCCCCTTCTCTCCAACGGATTTAATAATCTTTTGAGCTTCTATTTATATAAGGCCGTCGTACTTGCGGTTATCCAACACCAGATATCCGTCTGTACTACACATAAAGATTAATATTATAATAAATAGTATAAATATTATATTTATCTTACTTAAACTTCCATTATTTCATTATTTCTCTTATTCCAAGTAATCCCTTCTTTCTCTCAGTCTATGACTAAATACTGTGGCTCAGAGCTGACTCTTTGGCTTACTTTTTGCATGGGGCAGGCAACTTGATGAGCTGCTAATTAGCCACACCGTCGGCAGCGGCGCCAACTGCAGCTCCGACGACGACGACTGCGACTGCGACTGCGGTTGCGGTTTACTATAGCTTGCTCGAAGAGCCAATGGATATAGCGTGCGGTGGCTAATTCTGAATGAATCAGCACGAGCTCCCTGTAATTTGCACTTTGTCCATTACAGCTCCGCGCCCCGCACTTCCGCTCTGGCTCGATTTTTTGCTCAGTGCACTGCAATTGCTGGGCACAAAGGGAAGAATAAAGAGAAACGGAAAAAGTGCTGGAATTTATCATTTTTCCGGTATCGTTAAGAAGACTCTAGTCTCCATTCGAGTGTTTATGGATTAAGAAGGATTAGTTTCAGATACTATGGCACTTTAGTTTTGATTTTATTTATTGGATTATTTGTTATAGAGTATTACTTTCCATTTCAATATATTCTTAAAATAATATCTTGTATTCCTGGGCTATCCAAATTCCAAGAATAGACCATTAGCTGTTTTATTTTAATGGAATATGTCTGTATTTTGCAGACATAAATTTCCCTCTAAGTATCTCAGAAAATCTTTGATTTTTTCTGAACAATTTCTTGAAAATACTTCCCCATAGAGCATTCGGAGATCGCCTCTGGCCTAATCTCAACGCCCAATCATTAATTTTACTCGATTTTTTGTGGCCTCCGCCCCTCCAGCCATAATCCGAGCCCACAGATGGCGCACACATGTCGTCGGCAAGTCGTTTGGGGGGTTTGCCAATTTGTTGGCCAACTCTTCATATAATATAGTATTATATGTGGATGTGTTCGGGTATATGAAGATATTTATTTATATAGGCATGCAGGCGTCTCGTAAGTGTGAGCACACTTATGGCCGAGAGTGTATTTTTAATGCGGCTGCATCTCTGCCGCTTGCCGGCGGATGAACCCCATTGAACCCAAGGGATTGAGCAAAAAATGAAAAACAATAAGGCCCAGGAAAGTGCGAAGAAAACGCGATAAACAAAAGCGGCAGAGAACAGAGAAAACACAAAGTGTGAGCAATAGCGAAAGGCAGAACTAAAACAATGGCCGGGGAGGAGTATTGAAAAAATGCAATAAATTATCATAAATAAAAGTAAACCGAAAAAAGAGAGCTTGTATTTGATGGGGTTCGACTCGGGTTCAGGTCGAGATACTTTTTTTCTTTCGGTTTTTTTTTCTGGGCTGTGGCCCGCTTTGAAAAATGTGTTACACAACAACAGCAATTTTTTACAACACGGTCTGGATGCAAAACAAAAAACCACACAAAACTCAGTGAATCATCGGAGATAAAACAGGCTATTGTTTAGTCTCTGATGCCTCTAACCCATAATTTTATCGTGTGTATTTAGTGCCAAAATGGAAATCATTTAAGTCGAATCAATTAAGAACTAACCATTAAAAGCACAAACTATAAATAGACACTAGTACGAAAAAAACACAACGCACAAGATGTTGTAAACAAAGAAGAAATACCTGAACTCAACTCAGTCCTGCTACAAAGTGGGACGAAACGCACAAGAGTGAACAAAATATAAATAATAAGAAACGCACAAGTCGAGTGAAGAATCTACGTGGGAAAAGCCAGATTGCCAAGTTTAAGGAACCACCATGTCACGCCCCCAGCACGCCCTATTGAGAGCCTTCTTCCACTTGCTGCTCTTTGCCAGCATTTCGGAGCACTGCGCCACCGCCCTGCCCACGTCCTCCACCTCGTCACCCGGCTCCACGGCCTCCTCCCCATCGCCCTTCACTGCACCACCGTCACCCACTGTCCCGGTGGCGAGCAATGCCAGTTCTTCCGACCGCAGTCTGGCCGATCTAGTCAACGCCGAGGCCGAGACCACCGGTTCCGGCTGGGAAACCCTCGAGACTGATTTCAATATGGGCACCATCATGCCCGACAGCTCCACAGCCCAGAAAACAACCCAAAAATCCGAAGAGCAGCCGCCAAAGAGCACTTCAGCCACCTCGATCGAGCAGCAGGATCAGCCACCGGATGTGCCGGCCACCACACTGGCCTTTGCCAACGCAGTTCCGGTTCCGGTGGCGGGGGAAATGGGCAATGGCAACGGCAACGGAGTGGGCAGCAGCAATGGTATGGGATTTAACGATGCCACGCCTCCTTATGCGGCTGTCGATGAAAATTATGGTAAATAGATATTCATTTAAATAAGATATAATCTTTTTTTTAGCTTTTTTAGCAATTAAAGTAACTATTTAATGATAATCTTATCTATAAATAGAGAACCAAAAATAAGATCTTTATCCAAAATTAATGTCCTAAGAGCAGAAGGAAACTCGAAGAAGAAAAAAATACGTTGGGAATACATAATTTAAGAGGCCTCCGGGCTGCCGGCCCGAAAAGAAAAACAAAAGTTCAATAAGCTTTCGACAAGAATTGGCAATTATAGTTGCTCAACAAGGGGTTCACTGACACCGCAGACCTTTATTGACCCCCAACCCTTAACCCCGTGTTGGCCCCCGGCGAAAAGAAGAGGAGCTTGTAGTTGCCCGGTTATTATCTGCCGCAGGGATACAACAATAAAATACATAGATAAATCCAACAGAACAAAACAACAAGAACTACGCCAATTGCTTGCATACTTCAAGGCAATTAAGAGAGTTTTCATTTCCGGTTTAGCACGCAGCCCCTTTATTTAGCCGGTCGGCCGGGGGCGGGGCAGACGTCAACAACTGCCTGCCTTCGTGTAATATGGCAGAATTCTCACGCAAAACTTTTAGCTTTGGCCAAATGAATTATTTAACATTGTTTTTGCCCGAGCATGTTGCTAGTTTGTATTTTTGTGTGGAATTTTGTTTCTTATTTTTTTTTTTGGGTCTTGGCTCATGAAATATGCCTGGGCATTGACAAGCAAACGTCTGTCTGCTCGTTAGAACTTGGCCAGCGGGTGCCAAGCAGCAACAATTCATTGGGAGCGAGTCTATTCCTTATCGCCCACACCGCTGTTCCGATTTTACCCCATTTTTGGCACTACAGGACACGCGATGAGCGCAGGACACAAAACAATTAACAACTTAACTTTTATGGCCCACAATTATTTGGTATTTTATTGTTAAGCTGCAGCCAACTATTTTTATGGGCAAGTCGTTAAATTGGAGTCGCTGTTGAAAGCTTCATGGCCCTAAATGGGTCCTAAGAAACTCGGCTTAGACGGAATTTGCATGCCACCCCCACTCCATCCTGATTTTTCGGGGCCACTTGCGTGCCTTTGAGCCGGACAGACTGACACTTGGCAAATTGCATGGCCATGTCTTGGGCTCTGACTAAAAGCCAGCTGATTTTCTGGCCACACGCAAAACTTATATTAGGTTGCATTTTGGGGCAGACACGCCTCTTGGAGTGAATATGAAAAAAATATATAAATGGGGCAAGGATGGGGGTTGTAATTGGGACAAAGGGAGTGCTGCTATGAAGTGGCACAAGGTCTTTCAGTAATTTATTGTAATTTGTTAATGCAAGTGTCGAGTGCCACAAATCATAAACTGAAAACATATTAATTTACATCAGTTCTAGTTTAAAATTTACAACGTGTGTTGAACAACAGTTTTTCATCTGTTCTAAAATTATTTATTTTTTGTAAAGCAACTTTCTATCAATTAGCCTGGCCGGTCAAACAGATCATTTGAAAGTGTATTCCGACCGGCTGACAAGCTAAAATTAAATAAAATATTCTACAAATTGCCGGACAACGTCGCTCATTTGGATGCTCCGCTGACTGCCAGTAATTACTATTTCAGTCAAACGAATTCATTTATTTTTTCCCAGAATATTCTCGGCTCTCGCGAATGCTTTTAATATATATTATAAGCGATATTTGTGCATTCGTTGGAGCAAATGATAAACGAGACTTACGGCAAACTTTGAACAAAAAGAAACTTTTCTATGACATAAACAAAAACTTGAATAATTTGAATAATTGCTCCTAGAGACTTGAACTTTTGCTCGCCTAAATTGACAAACCAATCAATTGATACTACATTTTGAGGAAACATTTATAGAAATTACGGCGCACCTTAAGTATACAGGTTTTGTAAACTCATCTTTTAACGAAACACTTTAATTAATAAACCTGCTGATCCAACTTTTTCACAAATCACTTTTTGGACCGCCCTCCAACGATATTTCCACCAAGTCATTAGTTTAATTAATTGTTTGGGCCAACTTTTGTGCAGCCAAGTGCCAAGAGCAGACTCACATTGTTACCCATTCGCCACTCACTCGGCTGGGTGTTGAGTTTATTTTTTTGTAAATTCATTTCCAAGACGCAACTGAGAGCTGTCACAAATTTGGAGTAACACTTTCGGTCTCATGGCCCGTGATGAAAAGTGCAGCTCATCAAGTGGTGCCTCCAACCAGGAACCACTTCATCGCCCCCGCAGGCGATAATTTCACGTGGAGAGGGCGAACTCAGCAGTGCTTCCAGGGCTCTTGAACATTGAAGGGTGGCCTTAAAACGAATTTGTTGGATGGAGGCAATCAGGAGAGAACCAGCGAATGGTATCTGTCGGATGCAATTCGCTGAGGCGGGTTATTATGACAAACAGTAGTTGGCAAACAACTTTGACAGCCGAAAACTGCCTCACACGAACGGAAATTAATGGTGAATCGCTGCATGAGTGAATGGGTATGAATTGCAGATGATATCATAGTCGTGCATATACGACAATATTTAATATTTTATCTCGAATTACAAAGAGTTAAATGCAAACCGAAGATAAGAGGCTTAAAACTAACACTCGATAAGAGACTATGACTTAGTGTAATACTATTTTTAATGCGAAACTTTTCTGCAGTCTGAGAATCTTTTTCTTAAATACTTTCACAACCACTCCACTTGACCAGCACAAGTTAAATATTTCATACTTAAATATTCCACTCGCAGCTTCAACTTTTACTGAAAACTGACCACATAAACTGGTCTCTGTCCATGATCTTCGGCTATAGCCACACTCAAAGACCAAAGTCGGACATGTCGCAGGCGCAAGGAAGTTTCTAATACAAATTGGCACAACTTTAGAGCTTGTCAACGGCAAACAAGCTCTAACTTTGCTGTGTACTCTCGTATTTTGACAAATGATTTGCGTCTTTGCGGCCCAAAATAAACCAAAAAACCCAACCGACAGAGAAGAACAAAAATAAAATGAAAACACTTGCCGAAAAATAACTACGAAAAACCGACGATGGCAAAGAAAACTTTGATTTTGAACTTTATCCACTGAAAACTTTCCCTCCATCGACCCACAGAAGAGCATTTCACAGGACACTGAGTTATGAACATGACTTGTCAAAAAATACATTAAAAGTGCAAAGTAGTGGAGCAGTCAGCTGCGGAGGATGAAAACAATCATTTAGTAGCCAACAAATTTAGCCAAACTAAAAAGCATAAATCATTGAACTTTTACAGCTCCCGTTCTGCGTTGAATCTGCAGAATTCTGGAGCCTTGAAAAACATCCATCAATCATTTAGCTGGCTTTGCTGCTGTCTTGATTTTAATTTGCAACAAGGCTCGCACACACACTCTTGACTCTGGAATCGGGAGTCGGGAGGCTTTTGTTGCACACACATCCCAAAAAGGCGTGGAGCGTGCTCAAGGCGCCTTTTCTGGTGTGGTCTCAAAATTGATAAGCCAGCTGACTAGACTACCTAAGCACTTGTATTTTCTTGAGGCAAAAAAGCAGAAATCCTGCCAAGTTTATTCATTCTGAGTTGCGCTTTCCACAACCTGTCACTCAGGGTTTCCTACGCCGCTTTCAGTTCCCTTACCAAACAATAAAAGCATCCTGATATCAAAAATGTTGCCTACTTATCGGTTGCATTGTTGTGCGGCTAATTTATGAAGAAGTTATGAAGAAGAAAATAGTAATAAATATGAAAGTGTCTTATACTCTTTCTAAAGTATTTATATTACTTTTTAACTTAAGTTACTTTTTTCATTTATCCAGTTGGATTATAGTTTCCTGGCTATTTTTGTATTCCAACTTAAAGTGATTCTGACCAGACATACCTATTTCGAAAGCATTGTTATACCCTCTTCTAGGGCATGAAAACATTTTGATAGATGGCCTCTGTCACAACAAGGAAAAAATCAGCAAAAAAAAATCAAAATCGAGAAAACAGATAAGCCCTTTTTGCTGGAAACATTCTCTGCTTTTTATCGCTCAACCACGTGCCAACCCGCATTTAGACACGCCTCTTTCCAAACGGGTCCTGTGACAAGGGGTGGGAATGGGAGGTGGATGAAGGGACAGATAGAAAAATGTTGCCTCGGCGACAACTTCCGCCTAACTGCACTTCAACATGTCAATTTTTCTTGTGGGGCCGCCGCCTAGATGGATGGCAACAAAATACCAACCCTCGGCCAAAACGCCTACGAAAAATGCCATTCCCAGATCAACTTGCATGTATGTATGTGTGCTGATATTTTCCCTTCCCTTTTTTTTTTTTGCACTCCAAGGCACTTGTCATGGACGCCTTTTGTCTGCCAGTATCCCCATCCAAATAAAAAGGGAAAAACCCTGATGTGAGCTGGTGTGAGCGACGCTTTAAATCATAAACACCTTGTTAGTGCAACAACTCGACACTTTGAACGTGACATTGATGCCTTGTTCTGTGCCGGCGCCCGAACCCAAACCCAAAACAGTTTCCGTGTCTCAAGCATCGAAAAACAAGCGAACTCCGGCCGGATGGTTGGCTTTTTGGATGTGAATGTGGATGTGGATGTGGTCGTCGAGCCCTAGGTGATGGTGCTTCCATGTGCAACTTCCTGCCGATAACCTTTTCCACACACCACATTTTAGAAAAGGCTGTCGGCGTTGTTGGCCTTATCGTTCTGCTCCTGGCCATGAGGCAGCCATAAAGCAGGAAAGTGCAGTAATCACTCGCTAGACATCAGCATGGACGCTCGTCCTTAATTACCCAGAAGTATCCGCAAGATAATGTTAAAGTTTTAAGAAAGTTCTTGAACATATTTTGATTTTATATTAAATGCTTATAAATATTTACCTAAAAGCTTTATTTTTAAGTGAATAGTCAAATAAATGTGATATTCCATAGAATAGCAAAGCAAACCATCACGTCGTATACGCAATATCTTTAATAGGCTGCTTTTCTCTCGATTTCCTCTGTTTAAAACATTGCCTTACGAATTCCTTAGCTTTGACCCTAAATAGACACATGTCAAAGGTTCTCAAACATTGCAAATTAGTGAACATTAGTGTGCCGTATAAAAATCCAATCTAAAAGGGTTATTCGGTAGATTTCAACTGACAAGCCGGGTGGCAAAAGCACTTTGAAATATATGGGTTGCTTTTGTCGTTTGTCTATTTTTGAGGATGTGTTTGTATGTATAAGTGTGCAGCAGTGTGCCACAATGTGTTCAAGTCCATTTGAAGCATGTCAGTTGTATATCGGGCCATTGTTTGTGCATTTGACAGTGCTTTGAATTGGAATAGAACCCGAGGCAAATTCCCGTCCGAACATGTGCCATTACTGAAATTACAACCGCTTAATTGAAATGTCTATTTCATGAATGTACATTTCAGTGTGATTTGAATTTAATGATTTAATCTTAGGATATTTTTTCTACTTTAATTTTTATACAACTTTCGGTAAACATATTCTACATAATTTTCATATGTCTTTTTCACACTTCACTCCTATTTTAAAGCCTCATTCGTGTCTCTCCGCCATCAAAGTTCAAAAAAGTTAACGCACACACACACCCACTCATACATGTGTGCATTCAAAATGGCCGCCGCGTTACTTCCGCTAAGTGCTGCATAGCCCTTTGGTCCATTCAGTGTTTGCTCTTGGCCATCAAAGCTTTGGGGTGTACAAAACTTTTTAGCTTTATTTTTTCGCAGCTTGTTGTCGTTTGCTGTTGCCGTCTTTTTCCCCCTTTTTTTGGGCTTTATTTCGCATAATTTTTGTGCCTTTGTGGAGGAAGGAGTCTTTGACGCCTTTTGAAAGGCAGTCACCTGGCAGTGTGTGTGTGTGCGAGTGTGTTTTGTATTTTTCCTCTAATTGTTTGTTTGTTTTCTTCTCCCGCCTCCGCCCACTCTGGGCTGGCATGTCTCATTCTTTCACTTTTGTGTTCACCACGCCCGCCGCCTTTGTTTAGTTTTTACGTCTGGCCAAATCCGTAAAGCAGCTCGTAAAGTTAAGCAACAACAATAAAGCACGAAGAGCAACAACTAAATAAGGCATATGGCTAACAGGAAGAATGTGCCCCCTTCTCGTAACTTGTTTTTATTTCTTCATGTTCAGGCTTAGTTTTTTTTTTGTCGTTGGGCCTGACTCTTCAAGCTGTTTGTTGTTGATGTTGTGTTATTTTTTTCGAGGCTCAGACAACTTAATACTATTTGCCATACTCCCTTGCTCACACCCACTCACATATAAACACACACAAATAAAATCAGAAAAAAAAATAATGAAAAAAATAACACCTTGAGCACACGCCACCCCCTCAAGTGTCCTTTTTTGTTTGGAGTTTTTAACAACTTAAGCACGTCGTCGGTATTGGTTTTTCCAGGCGCTATATGTATGTATAGCGCCACTCCTTTCTACTGATTTTTCTTGGCTCGTAGTCCTAGTTATTTTCTTTTTTACTTCCTGTCTTTGGCCTTTGTGAAAATAATCACGCGCGCTTTGAGCGTGCTCCCCTTAGTTTTTTGCCGCTTTTGAGGATTTTCTTTTGCTTTTTCACACTTGGTTACTTCCGCCGCTGCCTGCCTGAGCAAATAGTGGGAAAACGCATCCATTGTTTTCTTTTAATTTGCCCAGACTTGTCAAATGTTGAGACATCCTTTTTTTTATCTATCCGTTGAGGTTTTGAGAAGGGGTGAGAAACGAATCTTCCCAGCAAAGGAATTTTTGCTTATTGATTTGTTTCTTAGACTTCAACTTATAATATACTTATTAAGCTTTAGTTCCTCGATAGTGACGCCCTATTTAATTGCTATTTGCTATTTAAGTTTTCAATTATTTATAGCAAACAAAGCCCATCGGAAGCACTTAGTGTCTACAAACATGCCCATGTGTCCACCTGCTGAGGTGAGTTGCCAGCTGCCATCTGCGAGTGGCAAACCTATTAACTTTTCTGTCCCTATACTCCACCTTTCTCCGCTTTCCCACTGAGAGGACATTTATCGCTGGCACCCGTGTGTGCATGTGTATGTGTGTGTGTGTGGGAGAAGCACTTTGTTGCTTAATTGATTTTAATACAACTACCCCACTCTTAAGTTTCCACATCCCTTGGTCCTCGAGTGAGTCGTTCGCTTTCATAGTTCGAGTTCGAGTCTATAAATTGGCTTTTTCCTTTCCCTTTTTGCAGATGCAGCAGCTGCCTGTCCGTTTCCCATTTCCATTTCCGTTTGCAATTGCAAAGAGCACAGACCAAGGATGAAGTAAAGAAGTATTTGAAGTAGGAATGGAAGTAGAAGGGAATGATGGAGGAGCGGCAGCAGCAGGGGCAGAAGAAAGTGGCAGGAGCAATGGCAAAGAAAGTAGAAATGCCATTTATTGAATTGTATAAATTTCTATACATTGACAGCGACTGTTTATTTTGCCCAGCCAACTGTTTAAGTGTGTGTGTGTGGGGAAACTTTTTTCCTTTTCCTATACAGAGAGAGAAATAATTTAAAGAAAATTATTTTCAACTCAAATTCTCAATAAAGATTAGAGTATAAACTAGAGACACAAGTTTAGTTAGAAGTTGTACATTTTTCTCTTTTAAATCTCTGTTTTAACTATTTTAAATCCTATTTATTAACTATCTATAGCTTTTTCCAAGTGTACATGTATAGGGGAAGAAGGAATGTGTGTGTTTTGTTAAGCTTTATCGCATTTGCATGGCAAAAGTCTCGAGCAGAGTAGGGTCAAGTGCCGGTTCCCGCCCTCGGGTCACTCATTTGTTCTTTTGATTGCTGAACGTTTTTGCCCGTTGCCCGAGCTTTTGTTGTATTAGTAAAATAAATTACCATTTAGTACTTTTTGCCACTTGCACACATACACAGACACAGGCAGAGAAAGAGGAAAAGGAAAAGGAGCAGAGCAACCCCTTTGGCTGTCACACATGGTCGAGTGTTGTCCTTTGGCTTGCAAATGAAATTATTGCCCGGGCTTTTGCATCCGCTGGTTTGTCGGATTATAAGCCACCATCTGTATATGTATCTATATCTTTGGATGGGGCTGTGGGGGTGTATCTGTGTGAGCTGCTCTACTGGCAAGTGCAGGCCATAATAAATTGCTAGCAATCGCATTTCCGTTTCTTTATGCGCTTCGATTACGTTGCGCTTTACTTGCGCCAATTCTTTTCTTCTTTTACAGGCGCCCTCCTTCTAGTAATTGAATATATAATTTTTTGTTCCCTCCCACACACATGCCCACACACACACACACACACACTCGCACACTGGCAGTCCCGGCTGCCATTTGAATATAAATTGTTTTATCTTCTGCTGCAAAATATTCATTTCAATTTATTTTACTTTCTTTCATTCGGTGCGATTGCTTCGCCTCCATCTTCCCCATCCCAGCTTCCTGTTCATTTTACTGTTTTATTTATTTTTGTTTCTTCCTCTTATTTAATAAATTATTTATGCATTGTCATTTTGGCGTCATCCGGCTTTCAATTTTCTATGTGCACACGCCGCTAAGTATGCACACATATCTTACTTACAAATTCCTCATTACTTTCCAAGGGGGTTGGGCGCAAAATGAGTTAGGTGTTGTTCGAAGAAATTTTTACATTAGACAGCTGGGCCGGTTCTGATAACTCTTGAGTTGAAAATACACTTTCCACCCGACACCTCTCAAGAAATAGGGTATATCATAACAATTTTTGAGTCAATATGCATACAGTTTTATAGAAATATCCATAAAAGAACATATTTTTTAAACCTTACAATGAAATATTATATTATCATGGTTCAGGGTACATGAAAGTATCTAATGAATGGGTATTCAGATATTCTAATCCATTATATAAAAAAATAAAATACCCTTGCTCTTGTTTGCATAACTTTGCGGTTCTAAGCCAAAAAGTATAAAGCCGAACATGACCGAAGAGCAAGTGCAAATTTAACTTTCGACTTTTTCTACTTATCCCAACTTTTGTTTGCCTTTCTTTACAGTGCCAAGCAAGCCGCAGAATCTCACCGTACTCGATGTTTCGGCGAACAGTATTACCATGTCCTGGCATCCACCGAAAAATCAGAACGGAGCCATTGCCGGTTACCATGTATTCCACATTCACGACAATCAAACCGGAGTGGAAATTGTAAAGAACTCTCGCAATTCAGTGGAGACACTCATTCATTTTGAGTTGCAGAATTTACGTAAGTTTTAAACTCTAAGTAACGAATGAAATTGTACTTTAAGGAGGATAAAAACAGTTGCCATTGATAATTTCTTTTGTAATTCAAACACCATTTATTTTAATTAATATATTCTTTCGATTACCAACTGAAAAACTGGGCATCAAAGGCTGTTTATTTTAATCTGGCTGATTGGCCCCTCATCAACTTCAACTCCAACATCAAACTGTTAGAAATTGAACGCCCACGGCCTATGGAAGCCTCACTGACTTTTCCGTCCCGAAGCCCCATCCACCTCTTCATTGGAAAACCCTTGAACCTGCCGCCAGGAGCTATTATTACCTCTAATTAAAGCTCTAGTCAAATTGTTTGCCAGTTGCTTTGTAATTAAATAGTTTCAAGTGCTCGCTGCCACTCGCTTGCCACTTTTTGTTTGTTAACAACTTTTGACGCTTATAATTGTACACCCAAAACTCAGCCGCCCACCTTCGCTTATTTTCCTGATTAAGGCGTGCCTGTCCCATGGGTTTTAGAACCGAAAAGCACAAAAAGCATCCGCGAGATGCGGCGCAGAATTTGGGATAAAATTTTGCATTAGATGCCACTTTGGGGCCTGGGAGCTATGCAATTAACTTGCAACAAAGTTATGCGCCACATTCCACATGCACCCACATTGTTTAATTTAATTACACGACTCGCATGAGTCTTATACCTGCATCTGCATCTGTAGGAATTTTTTGCTCGAAAATTCCAAAGGAGCAAAGTTGGCGGCGCGCAGGCTTTTGCTCAGCCGCCACCGCGGCCGCCATGGCAACTTTTAATTAATTCCAACTTTAATTTAAGTAGATGACAGCCGGTCTCCTTGTTAATTAAATCCAATTTAAACTGACAGCTTCGCTTGAGATAATTTGTTTTCTTTTAGCATTGCATGAAAAATCAATTCATTGTTTTTGCGGCCGCTGTCGTGTGCGTTTCCGTTGAGTAAAATTTAATTATAAAGCCGAATAAAATCCGTCGTCTTGTTTTCTGCGTCCTGGTTTCTGGCTCCTGTCACATGCGGTGACATTGCTCATAATGAACACCGAAAGCCCGGCCAGTGTTCAATTTCGAAAGGCAAAGAGGTGCGGCAGGTGCACTGTTAACCAATTTGAATGCAGCTGACATTCACCTGAAGTATTTACGACCAATAAAAGTCCCAACTGTGGCATCAAATTATCCTCAAATTAAAGACAGACTCACAACACTTCCCAAAGAATTCTTCTTAATCTATAAAAACATTTATTTATGTTTAAAAACAGGTCCCTACACCGACTACCGTGTGATTGTGAAGGCCTTCACTACGAAGAACGAGGGAGAACCCTCCGACCAGATTGCCCAGAGGACCGATGTGGGTGGGCCCAGTGCTCCCGCCATTGTGAATCTCACCTGTCACTCACAAGAATCGATTACGATCCGCTGGAGGAGGCCCTACGAATTTTACAACACAATCGACTTTTATATAATCAAAACTCGGTTGGCAGGACAAGATACGCATCGAGATATAAGGATTAATGCCTCGGCCAAAGAACTGGAAACTGCGGTAAGTTAATCATTCAAAAATAGTAAAATTTTACGGCTTAGATCAAATCACAAAACGAAAATGTAAGGGCCAAAGGACTGATGGAGTCCCTTTGGAGTAGAACAGTCATATTTCATCCGCAGGTTACCAGACATGCGTTGTTAGTAACCATTTTATGGCCCTGCCAAGTTGGCAACATTGTTGTCCGTTTTGTGATATGTCAATCGTGTCGGCTTATCGCAGCCATTTTGGCCCGGCCCACAACACAATAAAAACCTGGAAAAATTCCATGATAAACTGCCTAATACAATAGATATGCATAGAGGGCGAAAAATAGAGAGCGGAAAAATAAAATTCCGGCAGTAATAATTGCATTTTTATGCAACAAACGGCATACAGAAAAGCCCACCTGCGACGGTGTAAATATTTTTTCAAAATATCCTATACCGAAAAAATGAACACATGTGGGCGTGTGGAGGATTTCGGGAAGGGCTGAAAGTGTTGCATACTTTTCCGCTGCATCGCAACCACACACGAGCATGGACAAAAAGCCACCCACATGGATACTGTATACTGCTTACCCACCTGCAAAAATAAATTAAATTTATGTTGTTTTTCCTGTCCGCCTTTGTGCCGCGTCTTCCCCCTTTATTTAACGCCAGAAATGGACGAAAAAAATGCCAAAAGTAAATAAATAAAAATAAAAGTTTGTCGTGGGGAATGTGGCGAGGCAAACAAATTTCCCAACAATAAAATGTTATCATACACATAGCTGACTTTTTCCATATCTCTGAAACTGCAAGTTGGGTTCTTGTTTTTGGCCCTACCACTCTGCAACCATCTATCTTTTTCTGGTTACTCTGTCGCCTTGGTTCGACATTGTGCGGCAGCTTTGTTTACTTTTATTTTGGCCAGTTGAAAATATTTTTGTAATTGAAATATTTTGCAGCGGCAAACAACAAGGTTTTTGTTGAACAACTAAACAGGAATGGCAATCATTTTTACCTTTGTTTTTTCATTGTTAGTTTACACGTATAGGTGGGAGATACATCTGTATGTATTTTTATGTAAAGGGATTTCGAAAGAATACAAATTTATTGTAAAACAAAATTGAAGCATTCTCCCAAAAGGTTCTATAGTTTGAAGTGAAATTACTAAGGTTAGAAGTGACAATACTAATCTAATATATTTTTATATTTTTCTTCAAATGCTTAATGTTATAGTAATCCTTAAACCAAATTTTGACGCTTTTCTTTTTTCCTTTCAGATGATTCTGCAAAATCTAACCACCAACTCATACTACGAGGTCAAAGTGGCAGCCGCAACATTCAGTGTCATAAATCCAAAGAAAATTGTGTTGGGAAAATTTTCGGAGTCAAGGATTGTAAGTAGCGCATAAAGATATCACATTCGAGCACACTATTACACACGTCTGTGCAACCCGCACCTGCCACATGGCGGAAGAAAGTTGGCATTTTGTTTTGAAACGGGCCAAATGCAACGCGGAGATATATGTAGGGAGAGGGCGTGGCATGCCATAAAGTTGGCAACCTCGGCGTTGTCAGTTTCCATATCAGATTACATGTCCAAAAAGGAAGCCGGCTGCAGGAAAGTTATTTAGTTGGAAAACTGCTATCCTGTCCCGGGGAAAGTATCTTTGCTTTTTTATGCCTTTCCTTCACCTTTTCGGTGGCCATGCATTATTGAACCGTACCCCGGGGCGTATGCGTAATGAGAGGCATTTAATGGCCTCAACAACAATGGCCACATCCACTCATTGTGCCTAGCCGCGTTCGTTTATTGACATTTAAGGGCCCCCACAGCAACTCCCTCAACTTGTCATAACAACATCCTTAATGACATTTCACACACACACATACTAACTGGCCGCAAAGTTTGTTGCATGCATAAAATATAATCCAAAGTTGTGGCAAAAATATAGCAATTTAGTTGACCTCAACTTAGGGGCAGCACAAAAAACGTTGAAGGGGAAGGGCGAACCGCAGCGACACGCCCTCATAAGTATGCAGCAATATTTTTTGTGACTCTTGCTTTCACCTCCCGCCTCCCCTACCCAACAACCTCATTCATAATTCATTGCTGATGTTGTTGTTGCTTTTGTTGTTGTTGTTGTCGGACTGCCTGAATTTCAAGTGGCCTGCACCTTTTGGCCGCATTTACATGGCCCGCTGCCACTTTCCGCTTTGGGCACACCACGTCCCCAGCAAATGGCGCTCATTTAAATCCTTTCGTTGGCGTTCCTTATTTTTTTTGAGAGCCAGGAAAGATTGTATGCAAAAAAATAAACCGGAAATAAAAAGCAAATAAAGAGTGCGCCAGGAGTCAGAGTCAGAAGAGTCAGAATAACAAAAGTACACATATTTGTAAGGATTCTTCATAAGATAGTACACTTTACTACAAGTCAGAAACATAAATGGAAAAAATGTATCTTGATTTTGTAATTTTCTTTAAAAATATCTCTAATGTTTTACCCTTTCGCCCCTTAACAGATACAACTGCAACCAAATTGCGAGAAACTTCAACCTCTGCTGCGGCAGTCGCATAATGACTACAACCTGGCCGTCTTAGTGGGCATAATCTTCAGCTGTTTCGGCATCATTCTGATCATCATGGCCTTCTTCCTGTGGAGGTAAGTGGCGCTCTGTGCCCCCCAACTGTCTAAAAATAAAGCTATAGTAGGAAACAAGTGCACATATGTAGAGACGGCGAACCAGAAACAGCTGCTTTGCCTCACATCGTCGCGTGCAGATCCATAAATAAAAGCGAGCAAAGTGTTGTCAAAGTGTTGAGTGCAAAGCGATGTCCTCCCACTCCCTTTGGATTGAGTTTAAATATAGACCTCGACGACAAATCAAGTCGATTCGCTGCAACCATAGGAATCTCTATTTTTATACACTGAGTTACAGAATGTCATTCTAGAAAGGGTACCGGGTACCAGGAAAACCATTGAATCCATTTAAGTTCTCCGTCAAGCGTTAATAACATCATTAGAACGAATACTTATCCAATTAGTTGCGCTCGTGCTAGGATATTAATTACCATAAACATCAACCGACAAAAATGACAAACAGAAAAAAGCGGAAGAGCAATAATTAATCCTTTCGCAGTGTCCACTCCAAGCAATCCATAATTAAAGAAATATCTTTCGCCATTCCCTGAAATAAAAGCCACCAGATACCGCAAAAACCGGGGGAAGAGTTAACTCTATATTCACGGAAAATGTTAATTAAAATTCAAATCGCAAAAAAACAAGAGTCCGAAGCCAAACACAAAGACAAGCAAAACAATTTTAAGTTACTTAAAATCTTTATTAAATGTAAAAGTGGTTAACCCATTGCCCAGACCATACCCGGTCCCATACCGGTCCCATTCGCATCCCCATCAGTATCCGGGAATAGCCTTAGGCCACACCCACCAACAGAACCCCAACCCTTTTGCATCCAGCACCCCCTTCACTCACACAAAAATTTGAGACGACAAAATGTGTAAGGAAAATGAAAAGCGTTTTTACCCAACTTCAATGGAAGGAATTTTTGCATATTTTCTGTCGAAGCGATTTTTTATGCTGCCGCGAATATGCCAAATGAAAGTTACCCATCCACCCACACAATTTACCCCTTCTCGAGTTCTCTAACAAATTAATGCCATTTTATTTATTTTTTACAAATACCCTCGAAGCAAAGCAGCGAGCATAACAGCGTGAGAAACCGAGAACCGAGAATCGTGGGGGCTTGAGGTTGGGATTTCGAGGCTGGAGGTTGGAGGTTTGAGTGTTGCCATCCCATTTTTCAAGTTACCCAAGTTTTAGAGCGGAAAAAATTATATTTTATTAAGCAAACAAAGGCGAATTTCTACAATTTCCTTTTCAATGCAAACAAATAAAAAGTGAAGAGCCAGAGTGCGATGGGGAAGCCAGAACAAAAGTCATGAAAAAACAGGAGTAAAAAAAATGTAAGAAAATGAGAAAAAGGGTTTGCGTTTTATTTGAGGGCGAGAAAAAATCTTGCAGAACTCAATCCGCGGCTCTTGGCGAAATCATTTACATTTACAGTGCACTAATCAACGTTTAGTGGCAGCCACTAGAGGCCTGAATGGGGAAAAAATAAAAAATGTGCCTGCGGCAATGCTGAAACCACCGGGGTGTGGAAATTATTTCAATAACTACTGCTGTGGCCTGTGGGAGGTTAACTAAGTCCTAGCCACACACTACAACTTTTACGCCAAGTGGAAATACTTTAGGAATTTCTTGTGGCAACAATTTCCCGGCACAGGCGCTAAGTCGTATCTTTTGGCGCTGTTTGAGAACTTAACAAATTCCTAGTTTCGTTCCTTTCACCACTTCTGATTAAGACAAATATTTAGATTAAATCACTATAATTTGAATTATGAATGACCAAAAACTAAAATGCAGCAACCATGATCATTTTAGGGATAGTATCTAGTAGAGTATTTAATTTTCACTCTGTGGTATGTGCCCTGCGTCTAATATTCCACTCGCATTCCGACACCAAAATAACAAAAAGCGAAGAAAACTTTTCCCCTTTTTTTGGGCCTCACCGTATGTTGTTGCCTTGTGTGTTATTGCATATATATGTTTTTCATATCTGATGCAGTTTGGGAACATTGTTTTTGTGTCGACGGCTTTATTTGCCAGGCAGTGGTTCTGTGTGCGTGCCTGGTTTTTCCTATAGAACTCTTCCCTATGTCAAAAATAGACTGGCAAAGTCTGAAAAGAAATTGTTTTCCGGCAACGTATTGGTAACTTTTGCCAAAAAGTTCAATTTCATGACAGCCATGGAAATAGTCAAATGTGGGCACTGTGGGTGGGATGGCTTTTCACAACTTTCCCCCTTTGGCACTGACTTTATCAACTATATCTCTGAAACTGAAACCCACAAGCCCATGAGGCAGTCCAGCATTATCAGCTTTCCAAGGCAGAGTTGCTTTGTTGCGGAAGTTGTTTGCCGTAATTAAACGATTAACAAATATCGATTCTCAATACAGCAACACGTATTGCCCAATGAGTCTCTCAATTGATTAATTGATGAGCTATCCGGGTGGAAACAATAGCACCCATAGAAAAATGTTAAAACTTAATTAGTAAACTTGACGGAGAGAAAATGCATTAAACCTGTAAATAATATATGGGCAAACGAGAAGGTTAACTTAAAGTCACTTGTAGATAAAAATGACAGTAGGGATTATATTCCATTTCCAGTATATGACAGTACAGTAGTTAGCACTTAAAGCACCTACTAGATACTATAGCTTTTTCGAGCCAAAATAAAGATACTTGAGAAAAAACAGCAATTAACACATTTTCTGGTTCGTTCATAGTTTTTATATCCATTTAAAAAATTAGTTTTAATGAACTAAAGTAAAGTATTTGGCGCAGACTATATAGTTTTTTTTATTACATTCCTGTCTGAGCTGTTTTTAGAATACTTTATTATCGGTAATGAGAAGAAAATGCAAGACTCTTAAATATATTTATAATATATATTGATATTTTGTGGAAAAAAGGAAAATCTTTTAATAAAATTGACCTAAAAATAAATGTTACGTTTAAACCATGTTCACTGTATGGGCTATAGATAGGGCCAATACTCTTGTTTGAAACTGCTTCTGGTTACCTGCTGGTTGTTATCAAACAGCTGATTGAGAGCTTAAAGCTTTCTCTGGGCCAAAGATCAGGCAGCTGGCAAAAAGCTATGGCACCGCGCCGATCGCGCTGTTCGCGCTCCGAGTGTTCATGAGTTCAGTTGTCCAAAGCACTCCGATTCGCAACGCAACGCTTTCATAAAAAAACTATCAATAAAACCGAGCCCGAGAAAAGTAATCTTTAGGGTCTTCGATAAGCGGCCCCAGATACTATCTATTTTACAACTTTTTGTTATTGTTTTTAATACAATTCTATGGTTTAAAAGTGTTATAAAAGTGTCTTTATAACGTCACAGCCACAGCCTCTTGGGCAAAGAGTGTGTATTTGTGTGTGGTTTTAGTAATTGCGTACTATAATTTTTTTTGCAAGTGCTCGGGCGACAGCATTGCACTGCCAATGTGACGTAATTTGTGTAAATATGTAAGGCCTGGCAACAACAAAAACTGCGAATACCCAATACCCAAAGCGAGAAACAAAAAGCGGAAAATAAACACAGGCATGCAATTCTAGAGAAGCAACACATTATGTCAGGTGGCAGGGAAAAACACTGCAGCAGCCCCATGCTACCAGCAGCAGCAGCAGCAACAGCAACAGCAACATCTGCGACACCAGCAACACCAAGGTTGTTGCGCCGCAAATCGCAACGTGGAAATTGGTTTACGTAAGTTTCGAGCTGCACCCTCCGGGAAAATGATCATCAAGTGGGTCACTTAGCGCAATTCTCACGTGTTCGCCAAATAAAAATTATGGAAACACTAATAACCAATGTCTGGCTGCATACTAAATGAGAAAATCGAAGCGGAAGTTGACAAATAAAAATAAATAAATAAATATATTTTTTGGTGCGCAATAGAGTGGCAAGAAAACAACTGCTAATGGTGGTAAACAACAACAGAAGTAGCTCCATATAGATTCGCAGGGAATCAAGAAAAACATATGTAAATATATGTACATAAAAGCAAGAAAGCATTTTTATTTTCTTCTCCCCGCGGTTTTGCCCTATTTATTTATTTATTTTTTTATGCGACCAAAATCAACAAAGCGGCATATCGGCCTCACTTGATAAGAAATATTGAAACAATTATCAAAGTTACTTTTGTTTATGTTCGAAAACTGCGTAAAGTAAACAAAAATCTTGGTTTAATTCCAGGAAATTGTTTTGCAACGACAGATCTGAATCAGAACTCCAATGCGTAAGGCAAACATTGGGAAATATATATATTTTTTTTATCAAAACTTGGAAATAAAAAACCAACTGGCAACAAGTGGAAACAATTTTTGATATCTTGAAACATAAGAAATTGTTTTAGAATATTTCATAAATATTTTTAGCCAATCTGTAGAGTTCTGTCACCGTGTTGGCTGCTCCCACCCAAGGCTAGACCTGAAAATCTTGCAATAAAAACAGAAACTGCAAGTTCATAAGTTTCCAAGGAACTTTCCAAGTTCTAGAAAGCGGTCTTCACTTTCCTTGGTTGTAGGAGTGCACTTGTGCGAAAGTTTTGTGCTCCTTGTAATCGCTTAAGCCAATTACGAAACTTAACCTCAATTTGTATATAGACAGGACCTGCGAAACAGGACCTGCCTTGCAATTGAACAAGCAATAATGGCCACCTCTGTCATTGTAGTCGCTCACTTAGAACAGCTTAGTGCCAAAATATTTTCAGATGTTTGTCAACGTTTCCTGGCAACATTATTTCCTTATGCCTGGCTGCAGATGAATTTCATTAGTCCTGACCAAGTTTCCTCTGGGAGCTCAGTCCAATACCACTTTCTATCTTTGCCCCTTCTCACTACTTATTTATGCATTTTGATTTTGAGAGGCTGCCCGACTGCCACGCCCACCTGACACCTTCAGCTGGCTTTGACCAGGACTGATTGCAGCTGTTTCATAATTTGCACAGTTCGCAACTTTTGCAAAGAAAACAGTTTTCTCTCTAATAAGGAAAATGTAGATTTCTTTGAAAGTAGCTTGGCATTTGTGGGGAAAACATAAAAGGATCACGGAGTAAATTTGTGACCGGTCAGTGTGATTTCTGCTCTAGTTATTGCCACACCTAATAGGATTGCAGGTTTAATTTGAAGCAGAGATGTATCCTTCCAGCTCGAGTATCTGATGCTGTGTGCGAAAAGTATAATATTTAGGTCAACGGGCAGTCTCGAGTCTCTGTTTGACACTTTGATTCAAGCGAGTCTATCCTGTTTGCAATATTAATTAACACTGAGTATTCTTTCACTCCTTTCAGCAGAAAGTGCTTCCACGCCGCCTACTACTACTTGGATGACCCACCACATCACCCGAATGCCCCGCAAGTGGACTGGGAAGTGCCTGTCAAGATTGGCGATGAGATCCGAGCTGCGGTTCCTGTGAATGAGTTTGCCAAGCATGTGGCCTCCCTGCACGCCGATGGGGACATCGGATTCAGCCGGGAATACGAGGCCATCCAGAACGAATGCATCACCGATGATCTGCCCTGCGAACACTCCCAGCACCCAGAGAACAAGCGCAAGAATCGTTACCTCAACATCACAGCCTGTAAGTTCTTCTTTAAAAAATATATTTAAGCAAAAATTTGTAAACTAAAATTTGTTATTCTAAAATACAGACGATCACAGCCGCGTTCACTTGCACCCAACTCCTGGCCAGAAGAAGAACTTGGACTACATCAATGCCAACTTCATCGACGGTTATCAAAAGGCACACGCCTTCATTGGCACCCAGGGCCCGTTGCCCGATACCTTTGATTGCTTCTGGCGAATGATTTGGGAGCAGAGAGTGGCCATTATCGTGATGATTACCAATCTCGTGGAGCGAGGACGACGAAAGTGCGACATGTACTGGCCCAAAGACGGAGTCGAAACCTATGGAGTGATTCAAGTCAAGCTAATCGAGGAGGAGGTCATGTCCACCTACACAGTTCGAACTCTTCAGATCAAGCATTTGAAGGTGGGTTTCCTTGGCCTTGCGATTTAAATAATTTTCTTTAATTTATTCCTATATTTTTCAAATTTCAGCTCAAGAAAAAGAAGCAATGCAATACCGAGAAACTCGTCTACCAATATCATTACACCAACTGGCCGGATCATGGAACCCCAGATCATCCCCTGCCCGTATTGAACTTCGTCAAGAAATCCTCGGCTGCCAATCCTGCTGAGGCCGGACCTATAGTTGTGCACTGCAGGTGAATATACCTTGAAATAGATCTTATTTAACCAGATAATATATTTAATTGTATTATAGCGCTGGCGTTGGTCGCACTGGCACCTACATCGTTCTGGACGCAATGCTGAAGCAAATCCAACAAAAGAATATTGTAAACGTTTTCGGCTTCCTCCGTCACATCCGGGCCCAGAGAAACTTCCTGGTTCAGACCGAGGAGCAGTACATATTCCTGCACGATGCTTTGGTTGAGGCAATCGCTTCCGGGGAAACAAATCTGGTGGGTGAACAGGTGGAGGAGCTAAAGAATTGTACACCGTACTTGGAGCAGCAGTACAAGAACATCATCCAGTTCCAACCAAAGGACATACACATTGCCTCAGCCATGAAACAAGTCAACTCGATCAAGAATCGCGGTGCTATTTTCCCAATCGAAGGCAGTCGAGTGCACTTGACTCCCAAGCCAGGCGAGGACGGCAGTGATTATATCAATGCCTCCTGGTTGCATGGCTTCAGGAGGCTGAGGGATTTCATAGTGACCCAACATCCGATGACGCACACAATAAAAGACTTTTGGCAAATGGTCTGGGATCACAATGCACAGACCATCGTGCTTCTATCCTCTCTGGATGACATAGTGAGTATTAATAGAGATTTCCCATAACTTTCAAGGGTCTAATTTGCCGTCTTTCTTCAGAACTTCGCCCAATTCTGGCCAGATGAGGCTGCGCCCCTTGAGAGTGATCATTATCGCGTGAAGTATCTGAACAAGACGAACAAGAGCGACTATGTCAGTCGCGACTTTGTCATCCAGTCGATACAGGATGACTACGAGTTAACGGTCAAAATGCTTCACTGTCCCAGCTGGCCGGAAATGTCCAATCCGAACAGCATCTATGATTTCATTGTGGATGTGCACGAGCGCTGCAATGACTATCGTAATGGACCAATCGTCATCGTTGATAGGTGCGTACAATATAGCTTTTTAGGAATAATTTCCAATATAGTGGTTCTTATTAAAACTGTGTGTATATCCTTTAGATACGGTGGCGCTCAGGCCTGCACCTTCTGTGCGATCTCATCGCTGGCCATTGAAATGGAGTACTGCAGCACGGCCAATGTGTACCAGTACGCCAAACTGTATCATAACAAACGGCCAGGAGTTTGGACCTCCAGCGAAGACATCCGTGTCATCTACAATATACTTTCATTTTTGCCTGGCAATTTGAACCTGCTGAAGCGCACGGCGCTTCGGACTGAATTCGAGGATGTGACAACGGCCACGCCGGATCTCTATAGCAAAATATGCAGCAATGGTAATGTTCCTCAGCATATCATACTCCTCCAGCAGCAACAACATCAACAACAACAGCAACAGTTGCAGCTGCAGCTGCAACAGCAGCAACAGCAGCAGCAGCAGCTACAACAACAACAACAGACAACACCTACTACTCGTAGCATAAGTGAACTCAATGAGACAGTCAGCCCACCTACAACCGATACTAATTCAAGCCTATTACCCATTCTATCATTGTTACCGCCCACAGTTGTTCCACTTTCCAATTCATCCACACCACCACCATCACCACCATCCCCACAAACCATCCAATTGATATCGCCATCCGAACTGTCTACTCCCCCTGTCACAACATCAACAGCAATTGCACAGGCCACTGCTACAGGCGCGACATCAGCAACTGCAACACCAACGACACCAACAAATATCACAACAACACTACAACCACCATCACAACAACTCGCATCCCCGAACAGTTTAACCCATACTAATGCCAATTTCCATACTGTTACTAATCCTGCTGCTGAATTGATGGAACTGAACTATGAACAACAACAACACCAACAACAACAAATGCTGGCTCTGATTCAACAACAAACGCAACTTCAACAACAATACAATACGCACCATCACAACGTTGGTGAAACTCTGGAAAACGCCGGAAATCACAACAATTCATTACCGGAAATAACCACAACCGTGCCGGATGTTCCAACAACTCCTTCACCAACGATGAACAACAATAATAACAACACGAATAATAACGCAATCACAAGTACAGCAGCGACAGATGCTCAAAACTTAGATATTGTAGGCTAAACTAAAGATAAATTTACAGAGGGAAATTAAATCATTTTATAAATGTTTAATATAAATATTTAAATTTAAACTATACAATTACGTATACATAGCGATGTATTTATTAACGTTTAAGTCGTTTAAGTGAGAACATAGCGTTTAGCGCATTGTCCATAAATTATTCATACGTAATGTAAGCTCCTGTTTTATTTTAATTTATTGCTCTCATTTAAATTATTTAACTATCTATATTTTTTGAATAATTTTATCTTCCGTGTTCTATCACACTTAGTCACAAGAAAAAACCAGTTTGACAAAAGAAAACAAAATTCATAAGCGAAATCGTAGCAAAATGCACAAATCGAATGAGTAGAACTAAATAAACATTTTTCTAATCATTTAACCCTACTGATCGTATAAGTAATATTCGTTAATGCAGGCAAATGCTGCACACACTTGTGCCATGATTTTTTAAGCTCCTACAATATCCTATTAAAGTAATACTTCTTAGTTGAATTACCGCGTTAACCACGTTGATTGATCACCTATTGCATTTCGAATTGATTCAGTGTCCGTCCTAGTATCTGTTATCGAACAAAGTTTTCTGTTTTTCATGTTTTTGGTCCTCGTGTACATTTGTTCCAGTTAATAGAGTCACTTTCACTTACGATAGAATCTAGGAATACCTAGCTTAAAACTTATTACTAAATAGTGGGCGATGAAAAGCCGCGAATATTGGCAAATGTATTCAGAGTTATTAAGAGCACTTTAAACCACGGAGCACATCACCACCACCCGACCCGTTACACCCACACATCACTGTAAATCCCCCAAAGTAAATTAATGTAAAATCACACAGTTACAGCACCAAGCACAACGGCATACCGATATATAAAAATGTAAATAAAAACCTAGGAAAGAGAACATCCCTGGAAGAAATCAACTAGGTTTAAGCCAACTTAAGATATACTGTAAAAAATAAACAGCAGCGATAAATAATTGTAAAACTAAAAATAAAAACAAAGTATTATTAAAATATATAATTCATGTGAAACAGTGAGAAACAAATGCTAAAAAAAAATAAGAAAATCCCATTGAAAACTTAAATTAAATATCGTTTTTTTTTCTTGTCGATGCACAGGGCATTCCCCCGATTATAACAGCCGAATCTTAATGTGTACAGTTTTTAAATTTAGCCTCTGATGTGGATACTTATTAAATTAAATTTGGCACTCTTGAATGTCAATGGAGGGATGTCGAATCAAAGGGATTTAGTGACACACTCCCCCCCGGAATACAGCTTAGCAGGCAAGGACGGTAGTTAATATTTTTACATTTTATATGTAAAGCATAAAGCAAAAGAAGGATAAGAATCGATAAACAAAAATGTTTTAAAGACTGGTTTTTTGTACACTTTAACTTGAATAAGCATATATACTGATTATGTAATCGATCAAATGTCAAAGGTCCCTTCAGTTTCCTTTTAGAGTTACCCCGTCTCTCCACCCAATCAAATGTAGTTAGACTACTATAGGATATAGCGATGGGTTCGACTACGGTGGCAACACCTGAAACCTCTCGCCTCTCGTCCCTTCAATCTGGATCTTATCAAGACGAACGCATTTCCAGTCCAATCATTGGCCATCTGTTAGCGAATAGGCGGCACCACATATTAACCAACTAATGACCAATTTTTGTGAGATTCCGTTTCTTAGGCACTAGTCCGACTTAGGTTAAGACAACTTAAACGCTAGAAGGCTTGTAAATTCTCATACTGACAACGGCAAAGGTAACAAATGCTTCACCTGTAATATATAAAAAGAATCATTAATTCAATATTAATATTGGTAAACTACGCATTTTAACTGTTAAAAACACATGAAAAGTAGTATGTACGAGGAACTAAAGGTGGTTATTTCTAAACGTGTATGTTTATGTATGTGGCATATGTACATAATGTTGTATGTGTGTGATGTATGTACATCGCAGCCAAAGCAAAAGCTTAATCAACAGAATATTAGGATGGCAGGCACTACAATTAAACAGTGTTCTACAAAACAAATTCCACCATAATTAAATACTGCACACTCTTTTCGAGCAAATGGAAACCTTTCCAAGACTAAACTACCTTCACACATTAACTAAAGAATGCAAAAATGATACAAAAAACCAAAAAAGATTATCTAATTGATGGTGTTATGCAATTTATAAATGTGATGAATGTCAAAGTTAAGCGTAAACAATTTAAACAGAAATCCAAAACTCAAAGAAAGCAACACAAGAAAATTAAGTAAAGTAAAGAAAAGAATCGGAAGAAAGAGCTGAATGTAGCAAGAACTTAAGTAAGCATGCCCACGATTTTAGAGCTATGCATATAGAAGATGATAAATACCCCCCCAAAGACAGACCATAGATTTTAATAAAAAAAAAACTAAGAATTTCCTTCAGAAAATGAAGAGGAAATCTGGTAATCTCCGCAGCTTGTAGAGGGATGTTAAGTCCAATGTGCAAATGGGAAATTGTCTCGCGATAAACAAAATTAATGATATATATATAAATATATGTATGTATATGTACACCTAAGCTACTCGTAAGCCAATGAAAGTTGAAATGGATGCAAAAAGGAAATTATGAAACTAAAGATTACTGATACTGACAACAATTGAAAGCGTCAAAATAAAGAACATCAAATTGCAATTTGATCAGTTACCCTAACTGGGCGATTTTGTCTCCACAACGAACTCCAAGTGCATAAGTCCGAACTGGCTATGGGGCAGGACATCGGGAGTCCATGTTACCAGCAATCCGTTTCCCTTTTGTTCTTTTGGTGCATCTTCGAATATGATCCTCGGCATGTATAGTTTAAGTCTCTTGTACATGGGGCGCTTCCTGGAGGCACCCGGTAGGATATAGTCGCTGGCCGGGCGTACATAGGGAACAAAATTTCCCTCCTTATCGCGTTCAAAGGCACGATCCATTTGAATACTTATCTGAAAAATTATTCGGAATATTAACGGGAAGAGAGTTGATGGTTTGAATTTACATTTGAAGTATTGAAGATTCGCTTCACATTGTGCGATGTTGTGAAGTGCCAAACATATTTGGTGAGACCCTTGTATTTGCCGGATTCAATCACCAATATTTTATCCAAAGGACGCCGCTTAATTCCTGCACTAAAGCTCTTGCAGAAGTGGGAGAATATTTCCTTTGAATGAAAAAATGTTAGTTGGTAGCATTGATCTCTAACTCTTTAAAACTGAAACTCACTCTGTGAACATGAAACTTATGTTCAACTACACGTTTGGAAACACCTGCCGGAGGCATTTCTGAAGGCTCCAGACTTTCGTTTAGCAGTTCAATAACATGTTCCAGCCATGCTGAGTAGGATAGAGACGGTTGAACCGACGGATCCAAACAAATTGTTTCCATTATGGGTCTGCACTTGGCAGCCGTATTACAATTGTTTACAATTAAATCTCTTTTCGCTGGCAGCGGAGGCTGCTTCCTGGACTTAACTTCATTAACAATTTCCGAAGCCTTCACCGGAGTCTTCTTAACCACTGCTATGGTAGCCAACTCAATTGGCAGTTGGTCGGACACCACCGCGGGGGAGGATTCCGCAAAAACAGACGGAGCTGCTAGGATGTTGTAGGGCTCACTAATCAAAGGAAGCTGTATCTCCTCGCTGGTCAGGTCGATTTGATCCGTGGGCTGAAACTGATCCATCAGTTCGATGTTGCAATCGGTAAGCGCTATGGGCTCGGCATAAACATCGCAATTTGCCAGGACCTGCGAGTCGTTGGCATAATGAACAAGGGCATTGGTGGCAGTGGAGGTGCTTTGACTAGAAGTTGCCGCCTGCATATTGTCCAAATTAAAGACCCCCTCGGACAGATCCGGCATAGAAAGCTGAAAGATAACATTTTTTAATATTCTCACACGAACAAAAAGGCCAAACTCACATCTAGGTGATCACCAAAGACAAGTATATCAACCTGCGGATCAAAGTCATCGACCAGGCTCAGTCTGAGATCCTCCGGTACACCTTCTTCTAGCGGTGTCTCCAACTGCATTGGCATCCAAAACGACTGAAGTCCGTTGGTGAAGTTCCCATAGATGCGTTTGCCCTGCGGGGAGCTGAGTATGCCAGCTAGGACGAGCAGCAGGTGGTCGCATATCTCGTCCTGCATAACCAGCGAGTTGTCCGGTTCCACAATTATCTTGAGCTTTTTGCAGGCACAGGCATAACATCCCTTGCCGCTGGACATGGCGGTGACATGGAGCCGGGCGGCTGGAAAAGACTCGGAACGCTCGCACTTCACGGCGAAAGTTGTAGCATTCAGCCGCTGCACAGCCGGGATGCGTTCCTGCTCCTCGGCTTGCTTGTAGAGCTGCCAGAGCTGCTGCTTTTGCTCCTCTCGAATGTTCAGATTCCAAAGCACCTCCCGGGTCACTTTGAAGACCTGAGCTTTTGGGATTTCCGTTCCCAGCTCGCGACAAGATTTAACATGAATGCAATCCCTGATGGGAGGTACCGCGGACTGCTTGCAGTTTTCGGCATGGCACTCTGCCTTGCTGGACACCACTGCTGCATTTAAATGCAGTGATAGGGTTATGTCCTCAATAACCACAAAGTTACGCGGCTGATGGTCCTTTTCCTTGGTTCTCAAAGAGTAAAGCGTGATGCCCGGGCGAAGGCAAACTAATTGCACAGCGTCAAGAACGTTCTTGTGCTGAGGACAAGATGTATTTCCGCATCGATTTCCAGCTCGGTTCCCATTGAGCGTTCCACAATGGGCACACTTTCGCACACCTCGCATATTACTTCTCTTACTTTTCCGCTTTTAATATAAGCGTCGAATAATTTGCGACAAGATTTTGCCGGCAGGCAACAGACTTTACCTCTTGGCGGGGTTGCGAAAAGACCAAAACAGTGTTGAACAGCGACCATTATTCAAAATGATTATTCTAAAGCAGTGTGAAATGTTGTCATTCAAAGAATCTTGCCTTTTTATTCATCTTATATAAATTTGAGGTATTTTTAAATTATTCGAACCAATTGGATTTTTTTTAAAGTATTGACATTGATTGCAATTTTTGTTGGATTTATGTAGGACTTCTGCATAGTGCTAAGCAACTTAATAAGATTTGTAGGTTCTAGTACAAGCTAAACCGGTTATTGGGCTGAAAAAGTACCATCCTTAACTATCGATAGTTTAACCGGTTCAAGAATAACAGCTGATTTGTTGCAAATATTGTTATTATTCTATTTTTTACAATTAAAACCTCTAATAACCGGCAAAATGACACATCCTGCGGATTCCCAAAGGCGTCCGCGAAAATACCCTTTCGAGAAAATGCGAATTTCGGACCACTCCATTCTGGACACCATTGAAGGGCGGCACACATGTCGTCTCTGTCACCGATCCCGAAAATTTTTCTGCTACAATTGCCACATTCCTGTGGGCGACCTGGAGAATCTTTTGCCCCGTGTACAACTGCCACTCCAAGTGGACATAATCAAGCACAAAAAGGAGATCGACGGAAAGAGTACGGCCGTACATGCAGCGGTGTTGGCGCCGGAACACGTGCGAATACACACTTTTCCGGATATACCCGACTACAGGGACGAGCCAGGCGTGGTACTGATCTTTCCCAGCGCCAAAGCCCTGACAGTGCCTCAACTTTTCGAAAGAAACGTGCAGCTGCAAATTGGAGATAACTATGGACTGCCTTATGGCCACCACATGGGTACCCTGCTGAGGAGAAGAATGGACGAGGTAGAGATACCAAGTCAGGACCAGGATGCACAAAACAAGAGAACCTGGGATCTGGAAAACCTGCCCATCCGCCGAGCCGTTTTTATAGACAGCACATGGAACCAAAGTCGAGGAATCTATGCGGACGACCGGGTTCGGGGCTTGCGGACAGTGGTTCTTCAAAACAGATTATCGCAGTTCTGGCGACACCAGCGCGGCAGTCCACGTTGGTACTTGGCCACCATAGAAGCCATTCACCAGTTCCTGCTGGAGGTACACGTCAACGCCTGGGGTTTGAACGCTAACTACCGCGGTTTGGATAATTTGGAAATAACCGAGGGTTTCCATCAACTAGCTGCTCCTTTGAAGGTTAAACCCGCAGAAGGGGACGAGGATCTGGTATCCAGAATGTCACCTTACAATGGACAGTATGATAATCTCCTGTTTTTCTTCGCCAATATGTACGATCTCATCCACAAATATTACGATCACAATGATTTAATATCCTACAGACGTCCCATTTAGTTATAGAAGTTTATATTTGTACGGAGAGAAATACACGTTGGCTAAGTCTACTTCTTTTTCTTTTTTCCTTCGTCCCCGGACTCGGAGCTGGAAGACTTCGCGTCCGTTTCAATGGCTTTCTGCCACTTCAAGGGATTCCGGCGGTACAGAGGCCATGGAGGAATGGTGATCTGGAAAATGGATTCAGGGGGTTACTTGGAGAGGTGATCATACCACAAACTTACCAGGGAGGAGAGCACGAATCCTGCCCCCAGAATGTAAACAGTAAAGGAGAATTGCTGCACGAATGCGCCGTAAATCAAGCCGACGATTCCAAAAATGGTGATAATGAGCCGGGACCAGCGTTCGGCCTTTCCTTGGCCCACAAAGTCCTGTAAAACGCGATGCAATTATGTGTCCCGGGGTGCAGGGTCCTTCCACTTACCATATGCGTTTGTACGTCCAGCATTTTGTGTGAGATTGCCTTTTAATTCCTTATTTTCACGTAAACAATCTGGAAGCGGCACGTCAGCATATAAATAGTGTGGCTGCCTCTGATTTTCGTAAAATGCCGAGTATTGAACTGCTTTTATTTATTGAACTGCTTACATCTGCACATTTAGGTGTTAATTTGAATTATTGTTAAATTCAAAACTATTTCATTTTTAATTAATTATCAGATATTATATTACTGAAATAAGATAATTAGGAAAATTATTTACACGCCTTGCGGAATTAGTAAGCCAATAATAAAAAAAATTATCCAACATCTTAAAGTTCTTGCGAAATTCGATTATTGTAAACAAATCAATAAAAAATTAAGATAAAAAAATACTTGTTGCTCGGTTCAATAGAAAAATAAATTTAATTTAAAATTTATAGTTTTTTGGTTATAATAATATATTAATAAATCCCGAAGGACAATGCATCTGTGCAGTAGGAGCTTAAAAATATTTGGAAATGGATCCAAGCTGCTAGTGGTTTCCCAAGGAGGGGCACTCCCACTACGTACGCAGAAGACTCTGCCAGTTTATGAGAAAAATTTTGGCCTCGAAAAAGCAAAATACTCACCATTTGGAGGAAACCAATCATCTACGGGCGAGTGGGCGGTGGCCAGATTGGATGACCTGGTGAACTGGAGCCGCAAGGGTTCCATTTGGCCAATGACTTTCGGCCTGGCCTGCTGTGCGGTGGAGATGATGCACTTCGCCGCTCCCAGATACGACATGGATCGCTATGGTGTCCTCTTCCGGGAATCTCCTAGGCAGGCGGATTGCATGATTGTGGCGGGAACTCTGACCAATAAAATGGCTCCGGCTTTGAGGAAGGTTTACGACGAAATGCCCGATCCAAGGTGGGTCATTTCAATGGGCAGTTGCGCCAACGGAGGAGGCTACTATCACTACTCCTACTCGGTGGTGCGTGGCTGTGATCGGATTGTTCCGGTGGATATATATGTTCCGGGATGCCCGCCAACAGCGGAGGCTCTCATGTACGGCGTACTGCAGCTCCAGAAGAAAATAAAGCGGATAAAAACGGTTCAGATGTGGTACAGAAAGTAATTTTCTTGCTTTTTAATAAAACATTCGTTGTTCATACACTTATTTGTACAATGCGTTCTGATGGCGGCTCTGACCGTGGACGTTCTTGATATGTTTTAACTAATAAATAGTGCAGCTGCGTATAACTACGATTAAAAATATAAGGCAAATGTGTTCGTGGGAATGTGTCGTATGTTTCGTTTCCCTATTCAAAAATCGTGTGGGAACGGAAGTAAAAATATAATCTGCGGATCCTTAAACCCTGGCAGCCTTTGTGCGTCGCAGATGCACAATATTAATTACGCAAATGATCAGCCAAGCGAATAGTGCGATCCAGGCGAAAATCATCGTAAAATATAGACAGACGGCGGTGTTGATGCGGCCATATCGTCGCCGTTCGTAGGAGATGCTTTCCACCAAATAGTCCATGAAGTCGAAAACAGCAGCACAGGAGAGACGTGCCTTGATCACCGGCACTATGTTCCCCACGCCCTGGATCTCCTTCAGGAGCGACTCCCTGTACTGTTTGCAGGTCACCTCGAATCCATCCGTGAAAATGGCCGAGTAGATGAGCTGATAGATGGCCATAATAACGGATATAACGGTGGCAGGGAGCCCTAAATCGAGAAATAATAAATTAATTTATAAAGTGAAAGGCTCTTTATTGAAAATACTTACAATAGTAGGGGGAAAGACCATCAGGAGTTAGTTCGGATTCAGTTGTAACCACAATCATGTCACCAGAGCTGTAATAATAATATTATTTAATTAAATTTGTTTTTTTTTTTTTTAAAATGTATTAATTGATGGTTGCATTACTCATTCCATGGCATTGTGAGTTAGCATACGGCATAATTAAAGCTCCCCACGTTGAGGAGCAGCCCAGTCTATCCGATTAACCCACTTGACCCCCAGACACGTCCGAGCGTAAAATTAGAATTCTGCGAACCACTTACCGCTGTCTGATGGTGGCTGTGCCCGCCTTGGGCTCGCCCCGCCCGATGCACATCCGATAACCATGATAGATTCCCAGCACCACGGCGAAGACCAGGGGCAGCAAAAGGCCATAGGTGGCGAAGTAGCAGTAGCCGATGTTGCCACCCTCGAAGCTATTGAAGGTGCTCTTGCTGTGAAGGACGCAGCCGCAGTTGGTGTCCGGACAGGCGTTGAGGACGTAACGCCAGTGGGTCCAGGCCACCGCCGAGGTTATGCAGCAGATCAGGGAGGACACGATCGCCAGCGGGTAGAGGAAGGACAAGGCTCGCTCCGCTGCATAAGACATCTTGAGTGGATGGGGTTCAAGCTCGGAATGATGGTTCGCTGTGGGTGGGATGGCAATTGGGTTAGATCTAATTAATTGGATAATGTTCAAGTAGTCTAATTCCATCTAATTGTAAATGCGCGTAATTTGCTTGGGCGTTTCAACGATTCAACTGAGAAGAAAAACAATCGTGATGAGCAGGGTTGCCACTATCCACAAATATGGTTGCCACGATGCAAAAATGAAAATCGTAACGATTGAAATGAAGCTCCAGAAAATCGTAACGGTGGAAATGAAGCTCCAGAAAATCGTAACGCTGCAAAAATGAAGCTCTAGAAAATCGTAACGAGAATATTACGTATTCCGTAATATTTTGCCGCGCAGAAATGTAAAAATGAACATTTAAAATTTTGAAATATTAGGAATTAAAAAATACTTTGAAAAACAATTTTTTTTTTATTTTAATAATTTAATATACTAATTTAAATAATTAAACAATAACTTAATAATAATAAAAATAAAAAAAATAATACATAATAATAAAAATAAGAATTTTATTAAAAACAATTTTAAAATTCCACCGCTCCTTATTAAAATTACCCGTGTGTGTGCAATAGCCAGTCGGCGGTGATTATCTTTTGGCCATATAATCTACATGGATGCGGGTATATTTTATGTCCATTGTTGGGCTTTTTGTTTCTTATTTTGCACACACAATTTCGCAGGTGGGAGAAACAGCTAAGTCACGTCGTGGTCAAGTTTAAAAGTGTAACAGTTTAAAATACCCTAAAATTTTGGCCATGAACTGCTTTTGGCTGCGATTTGGGGATTCGATTTGAGGGCTCCTAGGGCCCCGACCTTCGCCTTTAGATGGAAATGTGGAATTGTGGAACTGGGGGCCTGTAATGTGGGTAAATGACCAGCACCCAAGTGGCTTCGAAATTGTGCCACCAATCGAACACCCACGAGCCACTTGCTACCTTAATTGATTCATATTTATAGGATACACTGAGAGAAATGCTAACTTTTTGTTACTTAATTAGGAGTTATTAAAATCTTAAATTTTAATATTTATTTATTATTTTTTCTCTGTGCCTTTGCACCAAATCTTCCCAAGTGTCTGACTGGCCATTGTTATTATTGCCGCCTTATACGCTGCTCTCACTGTTCGTTTTCGACTTCTGTTTGCTATTAACACGATTTTGAGCCATTTATACAGGTGTACTTGACGTCGCTACTGGCTAGTGGTTGTAGTTTCGGCCAACAATCCAACTACCGCATTTCCCCAACCAAGCCAGCTTCAATTTTTGATCGCCACTCGGGGCGAACGGATCGGTTTGGTGGCTAACTGACGCTCGGTTGGAGTAACTCCCAGTGCCAATTCAGTTCCTGGACACAACAAACAGCAAACAAACAAGAAAACATGATGCGGATAATTGTGCTAGTGGTGGCCATGCAGCTTCATTGCCAGACAACCGACGTTGCGGCAAATGTCACGGTGATCGACGACATTAGGAATGCCTTCAGAGGCATCACCAACGACACCGAACTGGTTGATCACATAATTCCGGAAATGTACGGGGCCAGTATGAGGAGAGCGAATCCTTTGTTTGTCTTCAAGATGCCCACCCAGTCGGAAGCTGGCTCCAAGTTCGAGCTTCTCACAATGCAGCGATCCGATTTTGCGGAGCCAATCTTTCCCAATGTCACCGAGGGACCAGTTGCTCCGGAGACGAGTGTCAAGACCAGCCTGGTGGCTGCCACACCGCAGATCCAGTGGCAGCAACTCGGCTTGGATGGATGGGTGGGGGAGCTGAAGCCGCCAGCTCCCTGGTTGGAGGAGAGCCTCAAGTGAGTGTCCCAGCTTGCCAGGAAGTGTAGCTATTCTTACTTAGCATTAATCCTTACTCCTTAATCCTCAAAAGCACTTTAATGTTTACACTCCAAGTCCATCCATAGGGACACTTACTCCGCCATCAGCTGGCAGAACTCGTATCCTCGGGATGAGATACTCCTTGACCTTAAGAATCAACACTTTGATGGTCGAGTCACGGATATTCGGGTCCTGACCGGTACGACGGGTAAGCCGGCGGAGATGGAAGACCTGAGGAATGGCCAGAACGTGTACATAGCCCGGGTGAACGATCCCTTTGGCTACTCCATGAAGTGGCGCTTCAGCAACGCCACCAGAAACGGAACAGATTCCCAGGCGGATGGCGATCGTGGGAAGAGGGATGTGGCCCGGCTGTACTCGATGATCAAGTGTTCCACAGGCTGTGATCCGCTTATCTACAAGGGATACGGCTGCTATTGCGGTTTCGGGGGACACGGAGTGCCCGCCGACACAAGTGCTACGGCCAGAGCAACTGCATCTCGTACCTGGAGTACTTCGTGCCCTACTTATGGAAGTGCTATCGGGGCAAGCCGTTGTGTGCCGTGGATCATGGCGAGTTCGGAGGACCTGATTCCTGTGCGGCGCGACTCTGCCAGTGCGATTTGCGACTCTCCAGGTGCCTGAAGAAGTACTACTGCCCCCACAGAAGATCCGTATGCCACTCCTCCAGATCTCGACGCCTACAAAACCTCATTTTCTTTGATTGATGTCTCAGTTGTTTATTGTTAATAATAGTTTATGACTCGAATGGAAAGTTGTCGAATAAAAAATGCAGAAAAGAACTGAAATTGTGTGAAGATGGAATTTAAAAACTACTTCATTACTTTCCTTAAAGTCTGATCTTCAAAGTGACCCACCTATATGCTTATCATCTAACCTTAAGACTAGTGATGCCTCTGGCTCTTCCGGAAGCCACTCCTTGCCTTGTTCCCACTTGGCTTCTCCCGCTCCGCCTTGCTGCTCCCGCTGTTCGCCGGCGTTGTGGCTATCGGGGCACTGACTACTGGGGTGTCCTGCTGCTGTTGCTGCTGCTGCTGCTGCTGGGAGAACTCCTTGATGGCCTGACAGTCCTGGACGAACAGCCGGGCCGTCTTGTGCTGATTGGTATGCGGTTTGTAAGCCACCAGAACATTTTGAGCCATCAAAAGGACATCGCGGTGAAGCTCACTGAGGTTGCGAATGAATCCCGAGTCGATATTCCGCTTGATGGTGGGCAGGTCCATGGGACGCAGGCACAAGTCCACATGCCGCTGAGCGTGCTCGTCGTGAAAGGGACGCTTGAAGGGAGCGGCATTCTTGCTGTCCAGCAACGTCGAGTAAATGGAGAGGAAGAGCTTCTTGGAAGCGGCCCGTGTTTCCCTTCTGTCGTCCGTGTGCTCGCTGGAGGCGGGGGAGTTGGGGATACTGTCGATTACGGGCGTAGAGGAGCACCTCCGCCGCGTGGACCGGGCTGTGGAATGGTCACTGGCCGTTGTGACATCATCGTCCACCATTGGACTTCCGGAGCGATCCCGATGCGGAAGTTTCCTCAAAAGCGGAGCACGAGCTGGCGCGAAAGGCGGCTGGGGTGTTCCGCCGTGCTCTGCCTCGTTCTTGGAATCATCTGGAGCTGGCTTCGAAGCATGTGCCTTTCCCTTCGAACTCCTTGGCTGGTCGTCCTGTTTACTGCCATCTGTTAGCGAGGAGGACTCCTCATCCGTGTCATGCAATGAAGCTGGCGCTGGAGCTGCGGCGGTAGTGGCTACTTTCTCCTCCACTTTTTGAGTTTTTTCGGGCTCCTCTTTGCTTGCTTTGCTTTGTGGTTCGCCGGAGGCAGGTTCCTCTTTGAGTTCTGGCTCTTTTGCAGATTCTGACGCCTCGGATGACTTTTCCGGCACAGCTTCCTGCTCTTTTGATTCGTCTTCCTTATTGTCCTGCTTCGGAACAGGTTCAGTGACAGGCTCCTCCTCCACTTTGGTTATGGGAGAGCCGGCCGTGTATTCGCTCGAAGTGCTGATGAGCGTAATGGTCTCCCCAATCTCTTCCACCGCCACCTCACTTACAAGGTTTTCGGCTTCGATGTCGACTGGGAGGACTGTGGATTCTCCACCAGACTGAGAACGATCCTTTCCCTCCTGCGAGGCCACAGTGGCGAGTGGAATATTGTCATTGGAGTCATCGCTAGAGCCAACGACTAGTTCCACAGACTCCGGCTCCGGCGCTGACAGCTCCGGCTCCGGCGCTGCCACCACTGGCCGCCTTCGGTGGGCCACAATCACCCGCCGTTGAGGGGCTACCCGCTGAATTATCGTTTTTTTGACAATCATTTTCTGAAATTTTAGTAATTAAAATATAATAATTAATAAAACAAGAAAGGAAAGCTAACTTCAGGCGGAGCCGAAGTTTATATACCCTTGCAGTTCAGTCGCAGTCCGCTAGGTGGCGCCACGCATCTTATATTATAGCGGATCGTTTATAGTCAGCCGATCCTTATGAAATTTGGCAGATCTGCCAAATCTTGGCAGATTGTTTTTCCCAAAATAGAATCTGTACCAAGTCCCATCTTTCTAACTTAAAAAACACCAAAGTTATGCCAATTTCGATCGTTCTATGACAGGATATAGTCGGCCGATCCTTATGAAATTTTGTATATAAGATATTTTGGTGAAATATAACATGTGTGAAAAGTCCCAACCCTCTAACTTAGAAAACACTAAAGTTATCGCATTTCCGATCAATCAGTTATATGGCAGCTATAGGATATAGTCGACCGATCCCGGCCGTTCCGACTTATATACTACTTATTTTTTTTACTTACCACATTTGTAATTTGTCCATAATTTTTAAACATTTTGAACAAAATGAATTGAAATTCTGTGTTGAAATGCAATTTCATTTCCATCCGTTTCCATGTGCATTTCGAACGAGCTTTCTAACGGGACCGTAGGAACTCAAGCTCAAGCAGCCAAAGGAGCAACCAGGGATGCAGCCTATTTGCATTAATTTATTTAATAAATATTATTTTCAAATTGGGGTTGGTTTTGGGGTTTAGTTGGATTTTTAAATATTATTTAATTTGTATTTCAATTATATTTAAAAAAAGTTTTCGTGTCCCTGGTTGCAATTAAAAAGTGGAATCTATTCGAACAGCTGATTCTTTATTTACCATTCTTTTTTACCATTATTTACCCGCCATGGAGTTCGCACTTAATTTAAAAATGTTTGAAAATGATAATTTCTCCCACGCTTTTAAAGTATGGATGGAGAAGCGGAAATTGGATTTGGAGCAAGGGAAGGTAAACATGAGCAGTAACCTAAACTTCATCATCGAAGGCGATGAACCTTTTTTCATCGCTTTCGATGAGTTTCACATGAAACATATTCAAGTAAGCAATAATACAATAATAATATAATAATATAATAAATAATAATAACATTTTTATTTTTCAGAATGCGCCTGAAAGTTTCCATGGGTGGAAAATATTTGCAATTGCGGCGTCCAATTTAAATGGACACCTGCAAATCATTCATTTGAAATCTGTAAGTGTAAAATGTACACAAATTAAATTAATTTATTAAAATAATTATTCTTATTTTCAGATGTCGAGTGGGATAGGGAAACTGGGTTCCGTCGCCATCAAGGATAGTGTGGAAGAAGTCCTAAATTTAATAAATAATTTGCGCTTAAAAAACAAATTGGCCGGCGCGGTGGCGGACAAATGCCCATCAAATCAGGAGGCAATAGCCTTCCTTCAACAAAAACAGGTGCCGGTCTTGTATGATCTACATCATTTTTGTGGAACCATACTAAGATTAGGTCATGTAGATACAATTTTAACACACCTGTATCTAGATGTTTCATTTTCGAAACATAATTATGTTTCATATATAACAAAATTTAAAAGGTTAGTCGAGGACAACGTCCCACAGGATTTGAAGGATCGATACATAGATGAGGCAAGTTTTAATAAAAATGTTATAAAGAAATATTTAATAATACTTTTAACTTTTCAGTTGCTCAGCTTGGAATCCTTTGTGAGGAACGTGTTCCAGGTATATCCAGATAGGAGCACGATTTTAAAATGGTTGAATTCGAACCATTTCGAAAGAGTGGGCGCTTTGCTAGTTAGCAAAACCCATGTCAGAGTGGAAGAAGGATTCCAGCAAAACCCTTGTTAACCCACAAAAGGCCATTCAATTCGTGGCGATATTGGCCACTATCATTGTGCAGTTGATGCACAAAAATTTAAAAAACATGTAAGCATTCATGTACATATTTTATAAAATTTAAATAACTAATATATATAATTTGTAGGCGTGTTGGACTGTCACAGTTCTATTGCTCAGAGGAGGATACTATTGAATCCGAAGCAGGACCCTCTAAAAGAGCCAAAATGGATTAGTAAATATTCATTTACTATAAAATCTGTTCTAGTTTTAATTTAATAAATAGTTTAATGTTTCAACTTAAAATATACTTTTTAAAGTTGATTTCTTACTTTTTATAAATCAAAATGGTTGTATCTTATACATCACATAATTATATACGTATTTTGTAGTATTCTGTTTCAGAATCGGTTCCATGGGTCTAAATAAGTTTATATATCTTTGATATACGATACAAAACATTCTACAGATACATTTTACATTTATATTTTACAGATACATTCCCAATGAAATATAATCCGAGCATTCCGTTTACTTCAAACGTACCCGAACTTACCTGCACTTCCAAGGTTAAAAAAAAATGGCTGAGATATTAAGCAGAACAAATTATAATTATTTTGTATATATTTTTTTTTAAATTTCCTGGGGGATCCCCTTCAAAATGCTTGCAGGGACAATATGGCCCCCAGCAATAGCTATATCTTGGCCAATTTCCATCCGATTCTTGAGCGGAATACCTTAAACGATTTTTGGATCGATTCTCCATCAATCTGCATCAAAAACTGAGAACAAAATATTTTAAAGATATTTTGTAAAATTTCCTAGGGGATCCCCTTCAAAAAGCAAGAAACCACAATATGGCCCCCAGCAATAGCCATATCTTGGCCAATATCCAACCGATTCTTGAGCGGAATACCTTAAACGATTTTTGGATCGATTCTCCATCAATCTGCATCAAAATCTGAGAACAAAATATTTTTTTTTATACATATATGTATATTTTGTTAAATTTTCTGAGTGCTGGCCGTCAGAAAGTATGGAACTACATAAAAGGACAAAAGTACCTTTAGATTGGTGTATCGTTCCAATTTTCATCCGATTCTTGAGCGGACAGCCAGATATTCTTTAATATAACCGCACATATAATATTTGTTTTCATATATGAGGAAATAGGGATTGTCTTTTTAAACTGTCTGGACTGTTTTAAAGAACGAGAGCTACCAGAAGATTAAACTTTTTAATGCCTTTTACAAGTTTATATCTAATTTTCAATAAAATAAAGAGGATTGCCTTTAATACGCATGTTTATCTAACATACATATATCTATAAGGATATAATATAGATGCACCTGTAAACCCTTCATGTTATGGACTATGTATCAGATGCTTAAAAAAATGTAAAATTGCCTTGCTACCTAGTTGGAAATTGCTTTAAAAAACTTTCTTGTTTTTGTTAAAAATGTTTTAACTTTTGGCACATATTTTAAAAAATGTGTTTCTTTTTAATTTATTATTTATTATATTTATTTTTTTGTAAAACTAAATTTTACTATTTGCCCTTTTTCTGCTCTTTCATAGAACATATACTAGCCATATCTGCCGACTGCGCCAAATGACGCCTGCACTCGCTATATAGAGATCAGCCGGAGCGCCTCTGTGCCCGCGGTAGTCCCTCCATCCTAGTCATCCGACCAACTAGACGAGAGGATTTTGGCATAAACCATTTTCCGCGGACGCCTGAGTTTTCTCAGTTGCCAGAGAGTTGTGGAGCAGTCAAGTACGCGGAACAAATAGCCCGGTAAATAGCGTAACGATCGACCAATATCCTAAGAATTTGTGCATCCAATTTGCAAGTAATTCGCCATCGAATAAGTGAAAGCTGAATTTCAATTTGCCAAGAATTTCCGCCCCCCTTAAAACACATTGTTGTGCGAAAGTTACGAAATTACATTACATTTTCTTCGGTGATTGTCGTCGAGTGGTTCAGCCTCCCAAAAAATTTGCGGCCAGAGCCAGGCGAACTGCCTATAAATAACCCAGGCAAAGGGTGAAACAAATTTTGATGTGTACTCGCAAATCAAAAGATCACAGGAAAAAAAGTATACAGAAAATAAACAAAAATTTTGCATAATTTATCCGAGCTCTTGGGTGCAGTGTGGCATTAAATAGCTATTTTAATTAACTGACTGCAATCGGACTGCGAGGCAGGCAACAAGTAATTAATTAATGGCTTTTGTTTTCGTGCTAATTTATTTGTAGAGTGTCTACACAGAATCAATTAATAACATGGGTAATTATGTGTAGTCTGCCGCTTTTAACCTAGATTTAGAATAGTGGCTGTGTAATGCAACAGAAATTAGTGTATAGATTTAAGCAAATAAATGCTTAAACAGTTTCATAAATTTTATATATTAAAATATAAAAGATCCACCCCAAAATGCCTCTCAAGCAACGCCATAAATCTTTTTTTTGCAATTACTTAAAAGTAATAAACCACAAGCTGACTAATTGGAAAAGCCTTTCAGATGCTGCTCTTTTATGAATGAATGCTTGCTAAAAATATAGTATATTTTAGGCGCCTACGATACTCTCACTGTGACACAAACCGGCGCCGACTGCCTTCATAGAGATAGAACTAGTAGAATCCCGGACCCGGATCCAAAAATACACACACATTTACACCAGAGTGTACAGATCCCATCCATAAGTTAGCCAAGTTCCCATTACCACAATGGATAATTGGAATGTTTTGGCAGCCCAGACATCATCCCAAGCCATTGGACGCGACGACCCCGGTGCGGCGGGAAAGACGCGACTGGTGAGTATATAAGATATATAAATATTTAGTAAACAAAACATTGGCAGCCGACAGATCGCTTATATATATTTAAATTTTGGCAAGCAACGTGCGTGCTTATATACAAACTCTTGTAGGCACAGAGAAAAATAATGTTACATTTTAAAACTAAATATTAAATGACTGAAGAGTCTGAAGAAATAAATATCACTCATACGACATGTATGACGAGCTGCGGGGTGCAACTTCTTATCATACAAGAAATATCCTTCATGTATCTTTTTAGTAATTTATTTTATATATGCAGTTGTATTTTAATGCATTGCGTAAACAAAACAAATCAGCGTTGTAAATATTTGTGTATAGCCCCCGCCAGGTGGGTGGGTGGTTGAGAGAGTGCGTGAGTGGTGCGGTGGTGGCATCCACCAAACAGCTGTTGCATCCGAGACAGATCTCAGCCACTGCTCTCAGACTCATTCTACTGATCGTTACTAGCCCTCGTCTATAAATAGGCACCTGGTTCTCTTGAGTCGATTGCCTGGCGGGTCTTTTGGAGATTCCGATGTCGATGCTGACGAGATTCCTCTGCTCGCAGTAGCGCGAAAGTAGCTCAGTCCGACGGATATTCCTCTGGCAGACCAGTCCACGCGTGGTGTTCCTCTGTTTATATCTATATTTTATATAAGCAAGTGCTTATCCCTCTATATACGCACATATCGGTCAAGGAATGGATATTTCCACGGATATTTGGGGTCAACTGGCGGTCGAGGCCTCGCAGGTTTACCTTTCGGATGGCACAGTTCGCAGTCCCTTTGCCGATACGGTACGAGTTCTTGTAAAAAAAATGGACTTAAATAGGGTATTACTTCCTCTCTGTCCCAGAAAAAAAGGCTGGGAGAGAAAGTGCTTCGAAATGAGTGCTTTTATACACAGAAAATAATTGTTGAGAATCTTGTGATGTATAATTTCTCTCTGTCCCAAAAATCAACAAGTTAGTGGCATCTTCTTATTCCAATAAAAAATATAGAAATTAGGGAAATATATAAATCCTGCTCCAGAAAAAGGGTCCTAAAATAATGAAATATGGAAGACCACGAAACTTTGAGTTTAGTTTTCAAAATTTTAGAATTCTAATACCTTTTCTAAAAACGTTTAAAATTAATTTAACAACTATAATTATCTAAATATATATTTTTTCTGGTGTAATTAAAATATTTTCGTTACCCGCAGACCATTGAGAAGCTGCCCGACAAGGTGCTGCTGCACATCTTCTCGTATCTGTCGCACCGCGAGATTTGCCGCCTGGCCCGGATTTGTCGCCGATGGCGACAGATCGCCTACGACACTCGCCTCTGGAAGAATGTGTCCCTGCGGCCAGAGGTCTCCGGTTTGCATGTCGGCTCCTTGGAGATGCTCCTCCAGCTGATATCCGTCAGGTTTGGACCTACCCTGCGGTATATTGAACTTCCCATTGAACTGATCACACACACGGTGCTCCATGAGCTCTCCGCCAAGTGCCCCAATCTCACCCACATGCTGTTGGACTTTTCCACAGGTAGGTCTTACTTATTCCAAAATAAAAATATATTTTAATTTATATTTATTTTTCTCATGAAGCTATGCAGCTTCATGATTTCAGCGAAATGCAGGCTTTCCCCACCAAGCTCCGGTACATGTGCATCTGCCTGTCGGAGGTGATCTTCATGGAGGGCTTCATGCGCAAGATCTACAACTTCATCAATGGCCTGGAGGTGCTCCATCTGATCGGCACGTATGAGAAGTGCGAGGAGGAGGAGGAGGAGATCTATGAGGTCATCAATGTGCACAAACTCAAGTCCGCCACACCCAATCTTCGCGTGATTAATCTCTATGGCATCAATTTCATCGATGACTCGCACATCGACGCCTTCAGCTCCAACTGCATCCAGCTGGAATGCTTGGCGGTTAATTTTTGCAACAAAGTCACTGGCTCCACTTTGAAGACCCTTATCCAGAGATCCAAGCGGCTCACCTGCCTCCTGATGAATGGAACCAGTCTGAAGTCCGAGTTTGTGATGCAGGCCGAGTGGGACAAGTGTGCCCTGCAGGAGCTCGACATCACGGCCACGGATCTGTCCACCGAGTGCCTGGTGGACATGCTGACCCGTATACCCAGCTTGAAGTTCCTATCCGCTGGACAGATCAATGGTTTCAATGACAGCGTCCTTAAGCAGTGGGTGGAGTCGGGAGTTACTCGGTGGGTTAAGAATATTCTTTCAAGGACGAATCTTTATTAATGATTTTTTTAGATCCCTCATCTCATTGGATCTGGACTCCTCGGACAACATCACGGATGAGGGTCTGCTGAAGTTCCTACAACGTCAGGGCCATCAATTGAGTGCCTGCTGTCTCTCCGGAATGCCCCACATTACGGACCAACTTTGGATGAGCATTTTGCCGCTGCTCGGAAACTGCAAGTAAGTCAAACTTTTTATACCTGATTGGAGTCTTATTTTAATAAAATATATACCTTCAGGATCATTGTGATGGGCACTGCGGAGAAACTGGGTGTAAACATCCATGTGGATCAGCTTATGGACACCATTGCCTCGAACTGCGGCAACTTGGAGCGACTGGAGTTGCGCTGGGACCCGGACAATCTTCGTTTCTCGGACAAAAGCCAAAAAGCCATTGATATTCTACGTGTTAAGTGTCTCAAGCTGCGGTGCATGGTCCTCAGGTGAGTTGGAGACAAAGTCCTATCAACAAAACTCATATTAATTTGATAATTTTGATTTCCCAGCGATGGTCGCTACTACGAGACGGTTAAAGCCAACTTCGAGCGAGCTGATCGTATTACCGTGGTCCGAACCACCACCTGCTGTCGGGTGTCACCTTATCACTTGCTCCGCAACTACAATGATTTAATTTTCAACTGAAATGGATATTCGGAAGCAACAGGCAGTGTTTCAATGTTAAGAATATTGTTTTAGAAACTCTTGGAAATGTATAAACTCTAAAATGATTAACTTATTAATGAAACACACTGCTGTTAATGTTAATATTCTTGTTATCCCACCCAAGTGACTCTAGTCAAAAGGCTACACAATTGTTTCTGTGTGTTTTCGCTTAAATTAGACTGTTTTTTGTTGTTTTCTGTATTTTCCGCTTCTTTCGTTTAATTACATTAAATCTAAATAAACGTACATAGGTAATTTAAATAAAAACAAAACAAGGATCTGCTTATTCAAGTTATTTTTACATTACAAAATTATACAACGTAAGGTATTTTTTTCATTTTTTCATCAGTTGATTTCGAGTTTTTTTGTTTTTGTTTTTGTTTTTAACTAGTTTTTACTTGGTAACTTGATTAAATCATTTTCAGACTTCACCACATTCATTTTTTGTTTTGTTTTAAATCTGCTGATGGTTTTTTTTTTACACTGTTTCATCCGCGGTAAACTTAGGCCTACATTTTTTTGTGTCTGTTTCAACATTTTTGGATCAACTTTTTACCATAAACTTAACGTACATAGATCTCTGGTTCAATTATCTCTCCATCTTATGGTTCAGCGAGCTATTATATGCATGGTATATAATTTAAATAAGCATGGCTGCGTGTGTTATATGTATATACGTGGATGTCTATGTCTGTGCCAATGAGGACCGACCGAAGGTGTGCGTGGGTTCGGGTGTCTGGCTGTGTGGTAGGAAAAGATTGCTCTTTAGAGGAATAGAGAAACCCTTGTTGCTAAAAAGAATTCGCATTTTTACATAAGTACACTAACACACAGAACATATCCAAGTGATAAGATAAAGAAAATATAGAAGGTACGCGGATTGCATCTTCCAGCTGCTCACTGCTGGTCCTGCGACATCCGGAACATGTGCGTCGTATTGCTGGCCGCCGCCGTGGCGACCGCAGCAGCTGAAGTAGCCGTTGGTGGAGGTGGCTGGGTGGATGCCGTGATGTAGCTGGAACTGCTGGTGCTGGCACTGACATTGCTCGTTCCTCCCGAGGCCGCCAGTGGCCATGTTTCCGAGACAGCCTGTGGCTGCTCCACCACATTAGAAGTGGCTGCATCGGCTCCGCCCGCCACTGCGGCGCTCGAGGTGTTGGCAGCTTCTGGCGCATCCCCAAGTACTCGTTCAGGTGACCGACGAGGAGCTCCGGCATTATTTCCATCCTAAAGTGATTGAAGAAACCATAACACTCATTCTCATATGGCAGCAATGTGTACTCACGTCTCTGGGATAAATACGAAGAGGCTGTTCAGCTTGAGCCGCAGGTGCTGGTTCCGCTTCCGGTGTACTTTCCTCCGCCTTGTCCGTATACATCATAATCTCGTGGCACAGGGGGCAGCGGTCCTGCACATACAGCCATTTGCGCAGGCACACGCCATGGAAGAAGTGGCGGCATCTTGTAATCTTAGCAGAGTACATTTCCTGCAAAGTCACAACAATCATTGAAAGTGTTTTTAAAAGCTTTTTGAAGAACTCTCACCTGGTAGCAAATGGCGCAAACATCATCGAAGGCTTGCAACTGAGCTGGAGTTGCCTCCGGCAGGGCCGAGATCTTGTGGACCGCCGATCGCCGCTTCATGAAGACCGACCAACCTGCTCTGGCCTCGCACCATATGTTAAAGTAGGCATGGATGCACATCATGATCGCTCTGATGGCGCCGCCTGTAGCATTTTGGGCTATCAAGTTATAGTTATCGATACACAAAATCAACCAAATAAAAATATTACATGCACACTGAACATAAAAGCTGGACGCTCACAATGGATTTAAGCTCCGGATTTGATGAGAACAAGTTCCAATGAAATTCGATTGGCGACAATGGATTCGACTGCTCATGTGTTAATGTAACTGGACGAGGACGCTCTCTGCACTTACCCGACTCGAAGATCAGTATCCAAGCGCCGTTAATAAACAGTAGGATGCCAAAGCAGAATTCCACCGAGTTGCCGAAAGCCCGCACATAGTAAAGGTAATCGTCAAGTTTCTCCCAGAAGAACTGGCGGCGAGCATCCAGCAGGAAGAGCGTGTAAGTAGCTAGCGATACAAGCACCTGCAAGGCAATAGGACATTTAAAAGAAAAGCAACTCAGCTCATTTGAGAACTTACCTTCACGATTACTTCAACAGAGAATGCGGTAACCGCCAGCAACCAGGTGGAAATGGATCTCTGGGTCCAGAGGTAGTACAGCAGGGACAAGGGCATCACCACGAGAAAAGCGCACACAGAGAGGGCACGGACATGACGCTTTCGGGAGGGATTCCGAGCTGCACTCAGAGACATCAGAATGGGTGAGACAATGTTATGCAGGAAGTGCAGCAGGGCGGTCATCAGCAAGCACAGATTGCGGCATAGGCGCACGAACCGCTTATCCGGCGACAGCGAGGTAAGTCCAGTTTGCAGAGCGAGGATGTAGAAGAGTACCGCAGACACTGTGCCCAATGATTTCTCCTCATCGGTGTCGTAGGTGAGTAGATACCATTGAAAGCCCCGTCCAATATAGTGGCATATCATCGAGATGACACCTGTCATTCCCAGGACTGCGGTCAGAGTCTCGCAGCCGTCGACTAAAAGCTTCTCAGTCGCTGCCATAAACTCCAATGGTTGTTCCGACTCCGCGGTGACCAAAGCATAGCCGCCTTGAATTATCCTGAAAGAAGTGATATTAAGTACTTGGTGTCATTGGTTGGCAGAGCTCCTAAACTCACCTAATTGTCCAGAATACCCTCAGGACGTTGGGTACATTTAAGCGTTGCCATTCGTTTTCGATGAGAGCGGAGAGGCCGAAGTTGGACACAAAGTTCATCGCATACTGATACCCATTGTAAACGGTGCGACTGGCCTCCATGGCACTGTGCATCAGGGTGATCTTGGTGAGGATAATGGGCGTAAAGCCGGCCACCACCGGCAGGTGTTGGATTACTTTCGGCGACAGTGGCAGCATCGCTACCATAATGGGACTAGCAAATATGATTGGCATGGACTTCTGGAGCATCTCGAATCTGGGGCCCAGGTGAATGTAGGCAAACAGCATTCCCATAAACCACTGGGCCACAAGATGAGGCGCCAGCGACATGACCACCCCTCCAGAGTCTAACAGTCGCGTCGTATTGAGCGATATGAGATCTTCTAAAATGCAGGGACTCTTCTCCATCAGGGCCAGAGCGCTCACGTTGGACCAGTAGGAGAGGAAGGTCAGGCCGAGCGAGGTGAGGAACATGTAGACCATTACCAGGTGACGGGTCCACAGCATGAAGATGCAAGCGGCGGAAAGGAAACCTGCAAAACCATGAAATTTGTGAGTCAACTACGTGTTTTAAAGTCAAAGGGTTCAAAGTCTGGGCGATAAGCGACCATTGGATTTAGATTGTTTCGTCAGCGGTTCGCAGAATGAACTTGATGGTATGTTTTATTTTTTTCATTTATACGTACATTCGTACTATTTTTTAATAGAATCTAGCTTCTAACAGAATTGTGCTCTACCAGAATAGAATCTATATTTATTCTAATAAATATAAAATCAGGAAAGCTCGAGTTCAAAGAATAAATATTATAAACAATGTTTGATTGGCTTTAGGTCGTAAATAAATAAAAATAATCAGGTATGTTATTTCCTAGTATTTCTTATTACATTTGTAGGCTATTCTAAGTACCACTCCGCCTAGTTATTGATTAGATTTAGGACCTAGGACCATTTGTCCTTATCTCTAAGTAGTGGCAAGTAAAAAGTGCCAACTAAATCTTGCCTTTTGATAAAAGGCTCCTCATACATCGAGGTTCAATCGTGATTTGCGAAAACAAATGTATCTGCTGAATTGCAATAACGTCCACGTCAGGTCCAATGGACGCAGCTCATGTACTATATTTGCTCTGGGCCAAGTCACTTCTTACAAATCGAACCGCTTCCACTCGGCGTCGAGCAGCCGTGACCGGAGCTGACCCCTTCTGAACTCACCGAACAGGCAGATGACGAACTTGACCGTTGTGATGCTGAGCATGGCGGAGAGCGTCTCGTCGTGTGCCAGCTCATCCATCAGGTTGTTGAATCCTGAGCTGAGCATTCCATGTGACTGCGCGTTTCGGGAGGCATTCTCTATGGACTGCTCCAGGGCGGCTTGTGCCACACCGCCAGCCGCTGTGACCTGGTCAGCTGCCTCGCCCAGGCCAAAGAAGGCCTTGATTGTGGCGAAGGCGTCCTGGCTGGTGTCGACAGAGCTGAGGGATGGACTTTCCGTTGGCAGGGATTCGGACGAGGCGGTGGCACTGTCAGATGGAATGGACTTATCCGGGTAGAGGCGTGTGGGCAGACCCATGCCAATCTTGAGAATTTCATCGATGACCATCACCGGTGGCACGCGCATCATCACGTCCACCAGCCCGAGCACCTTCGTCCGCATGGACATGGCTATTTGGCTATGGCTTCACCAGGTTCTGGGTGCTGTTCTCGGCTCCTGCTCCTGCTCCTGCGCCTCGGGTTCCTGGCTCCTCCGCCTCCTGTTCCTGCACCTGTTCGTCCTCCTCCGGATATGGCGAGCAAATCCAATCTTTTGCTGATTCCGCGTGACTCTGCACTATTTCCAACTCGTTTGGAATTCCAATCACTTTTCAATATCTGGGTCCACGCATTTGGAGCGTTTGTTTGCGCTGCTGTTGAGTTTTGTGGCCTTCGTCTTGGATTTTTCGATTTCGCAAAAAAAGAATCTCACAGTGAATGCGCAGCTGTGTGAGGGCTTTTGCGAGTGTGTGGGGGTCTGTGTGTCAGTGTGTGTGTGTGTGTGTAGGAAAATATTAAATTGAAAGGTAAAGGTAGAGGTAAAAGGCAGGCTGGCCAGGTGGTATTGTTTTTCGCTATTTTTTTTTCGTCTTTCTCGTGTCCCGAATTCGTTGGGTTAGCGATCGGTTGCTTCGTAGCCAGACTTTTCCTTTGATTTTGCCCGAACTTTACACTTTTCACAATTTTGTTTTTCTCCTCTACTTCTCCTCCCCTTCTTCGCGTGCGATAGGCGCAACCAGTGTTGCACAATGTGTTTACTTCGCTAGCGATGACACGTTTTTTAAGCGGCTGGGCCGACTGTTAACCGGTTCGAGTGCAATTGGCGCGAAATTCAAACTAAACCGGCTGATGTTCCAACAATTTTGGTGGGGGGGAAATTGAATTACGCTCATTGGGTGGTGCGGCGTATTGTGTGCGTGTCGGGCAATGGTACTGGAAATTTAAATCAAAACAGCTTAAAATTTACTTTTTGATTGATCAAGCGAGACCTACTAAAGAATTATGGGCATAAAAAATATTTATTGGGAGTGGAACTTTTATAAAGTAAAAAAAAATTACTTTAAAAATACATTATTTGAACAATGTTTGAAACTATAAAAAGAAATATTTTAATACCCCAAAAGAAAGCCAAAAAGTTCAAAGCTTCTAGCTAAGAACTCAAAACCTACTTCCGTTCCTCGTATTGTATAAAATGCCCGCAGTTCCTAGTTCTATCAAAGGTTCCCCGGTATAAATATTTTCTGCATTCTTTCAAATGTGCCCAATTCCAATCCGTATCCGCAGACCCCAAGTCATTTATTTACGTGCATTTCCTCAAATGCTCGGCCATTAACTCTTGCCATTTTGAACCTTAATTGTTGTTGTTCCTACTTGTTTGTGCCACATAACCCCCGACCAGAGTCCTCCATCCCTTCCGCCTTAATTTCCCTATGCAAATGCACAAATTGAGGCAACAGCAATGCAGTCCGGTCCGTTCAGCTCCGTTTTGGTCTCGTACCCAAACGCAACACACTCGTAATTATGCGCAATTGTTTAGCGTTTAGCTCGGAAAGTTCAACTAACATAATTGATTTTTCATGCCGCGCCACAAGAATTTTAAACAAACTGCCCAGGTCATAACAAACAACCATTCGCAAGTCGGGAAATGCATGATTTTATTCTGTATTTAAAGAATAGGAAAAGGTATCAAAATATTTTGTTTGTAAAATGCCGGAAAGAGTTTTAGAAACTTTTTTTTTAATATGTCATGGACAGAAGGTTTTTTACAAGTTATTTAGAATAAATTCTTGATCATTTTTTATAGTAAACTTTCTTAAGAGTATCTAATATTCATTTCACAGGACAACACGTTCCTTATCCTCCATTCACCTATTTTAGGTCCTTGCTAATTTGCATAGCTTTTACGAGTTTTTGGGACAACGATTCGTGTTGCATACTTGAGGGGGCAGCAAATTGCACAAATTACGTTGAACCGAGATTATTTTTTTTGTTGATTTTAGTGGAAGCTCGCTAACAGTTAACACACCCAAAGACAAGCGGAGGATACCAAATATGGGCCTCATATATTTAATGTAATCAGTGTAATTGTCATTGCCGGTGAGCCCGGGGACCAGGACCTCGATATGGAAGCTGCTCCCGAACCGATCTGATTGGATCCTCTCTCTTTGCGGGTCTCACGCATGGCAATTGTATAATTTATCGCTCCAGTTCTAATCGGCAGCTGTCAGCCGGACAGCTGACCAGGCTCGGAATCGGAATCGGACTTGTAGACGGAGTCAGAGTCGGAAGGCTGCTGGCCGATCTCGGGGGAACGATTTAATTCGCTGGCCATATAAGTCGGAAATTTGTACGTTGATTAACGCGCCAATCGTTTTACACAACAACGTACAAAGTGTCGATGGTCTCGATGTCGTTCAGGCTCCATATTCCCCCTTCTGGTTTTCCTCCTTTTGACTGCTGTGGCTACGATCGCAGTTTCATTTTCCCCCATTTATGTGTGATTTCATTACACTTGGAGGTGCACAGGAAAAAATGTTGAAGCTTTAAATATATTTTAGGATTTCTGCCTCTTAAGAGATAATGTCATTTAAACAAAATATCTCTATTAGCAAAATAATTTAATCCAATTTATGATCTGGAAAATATACTCTTTTTCTTTCTGTGCTTCCAGGAGCAGGACCTATATGCGATCATGTGAACCAGTGCAATGCGTTCCCAGCATGATTACCACTTTCAGATAGCCGGTGGATAGGAATAGGCAGTTAGGCAGCTGGAAACCTGCTGGGACGCCAAATGAATTAGCTGCCGTTAACGCTGCCAATGGGGCTCTCTGGAGATGTGGCTTTCGGCCAATAAATACCTTTTCCACTAATTAAATTAAATAAATTAAAATAAGTAAATCCAGAAAACCGATTGTTTTAAATCTTTGATTGTATAACTAATTTTTATACATAAAAATGTAGATAAATGGTGATTATCATGATTTAAATCTTTATAAAATGCACTAAGTCTTTATTAAATTCATCATATAATATTATAATATTGCCCCAAAAAAAGACATTCAAACTAAAAATATTCGCACTTAATCATATTCCAAAAATACTCGACTTCTTCCCATTTCCTTTTCCGTTTTCCCTTTGATTTAATTGGATGTCTTCGAAATTTGGAGGTTGTCATAATTGTCTTGCTGCGGAACTGGCTCGTATGTTATATTGAAATGGTTTTGGCCTGGTCCAGGGGCTGGCCCCAAAAACGACGGTCCAATTATCTTTTGCATTCGGCGAATAATTAGGAGCTTGATTGACATGCGGGATAAGGAGACATACACTTGGAATGCCATAGCAAATTATCGAACGGCTACTGTGCTGGGCCTGATCCACAAAAATCAAAGGCCGTAACGACAGCGAGGCGAGGCTAAGGATCGGGATTCGGATCGGAGGTATGGGGCTGAATTTGAGGACGACAACGACGCCTTCCATTTATTGGCTGTTGCTGCGCCTTTGTCTGCACATAGAGTGGTAATCTGATGCGGGGCAAGATAGGGAGGCCTCTCCAAAACAATGACCAGACCGCGGTCTGGGATGGAAACCCGTTTGTGGCAGCCCAGCAATTACAATATGTTTAACTACGTCAGCGCCTTATCTGCAGCTCCAAGGACTTGCACCGAGAGAAAATGTGCAGTATTCTCTTGGGTAAAGAATAAAGTTAACAAAGTATTTCTCCATAATTCAAATTTTCTTTTTCTCCAGTGTAGGCGTGGACATTTTGGGAGTCACTCCCTTGGCCCGCCAGAATTTCCCCCGGACCATGTCAGCGATTAATCCAGCCGACTGGCTCCTGCTGGCCCATCAAGCCGCTTGTTAGGCTTGGACTCGGATTGGGATGAGGATGGGGATCGAATCGGATGGGATGGGATCGCATTCGAACGGAGTCGAACGGAGCCGCCTCATCATCGATTGTGTTATCGATGGCGTTGCCGGCTTCAGCCTCCGTTTTGGGACTCGACCGGGCCCGGAATCTCATTTGCGATTAAGTTCTTATGGCCACTGTGCACATTTCGTGGAAAGTTGGCCAGCAGATCTTTATTGTTCGATTGGTTTATTTATAATAATTAGGTGCGCTGTCCCAGCGACTTTGTTTTGCCAGCACGAAGTGCTCCTCCTTTGTATTTTATTTTATTTTTATTTGTATTTTTCTCTTCTTCTTTTTTTTGATTTTATTTTGTAGTTCACCTTATCGACCGTGGCTGGCCCATAAATTCTTTAAGCTCGCACCTTTTTATTGTGCGCACTCACACACACTGCCTCGTGGATTCTGGCCTGGCTTTTTGCAGATTGCAATCGCAGGTTGCGCATGCGCGAGGCGAGGACCCACAGAAAAACACAGAGGAGCCACAGAAGAGAACCAGCTACGGAACCTGCACCACCGGTAGCACCGCCACCACCGGGCGGAGCGCGTTCCTTTGGTAAATTGCTCACATTAGCAGGTTGTACGACTTATTAAGTAAGCACAATTTGCGTGGTCGCCGCCCCAAAAACAAAAAAAAAAGGAAAAACGAAGCGAGTGAATAAAACAAGGATGGGATCCAGAAATAATGGGCAGCCGTTAAAGGTGGCGACCAGGAGCCGCCTAGCCCGACAAGTGATTGTTTTATAATTGCAATCGCAATTGCAGTTCGATCCGCTAAATTGGCCCCGAGGTGGATTCACTGTTGTGGGCTGGTCGGCGAAATTGGCAATCCATTTGAATGAATAATTGCTCAATTATAGCCACACCACATCGCCGAAGTGCCTAACGAGTCACACTTGCTGGGCGGAAAATTGTTTTGGAAATTTGTCGGACTGCAGTCAGCATGGGTGCGAGTAAAACTTAATTGGAGCAGGCTGTAACGAAGTGGTTGTCGGCCAAGCTGGTAGTTTTATTCTCCATCAGGTAAGTAAACAAAGGGATCTTGTTGAGCTTATAAGAGGGGGATTACTTTCGGGAGTAATTGGATTTTTTCGGTCTTTTTTAAGGGTATACTTTATACATATTTCGGGCTAGGTTGTTATTGAAAATTAAATAATTTTAATTTAATAAGTTATATTTTAATCAAATACTATTTATGGGTTTTTCAAGTCTTTAATTTAAACATTTTTATTTCTGCTGTAAGGAAAGTTAAATCTCTTGGCTGTTAAACCGCAGATTGTTGCATATTTGAATTACATTTTTATGCATTCAAGCCTCTGTAGAAAGAAGGCCAATGCGAATTGAATACGAAATATTTTCGGATCGGGCGATTTAAGCACTCAGATTAGCCAAAGTCAGAAAAGCGCGACAAAAATGGCGCTAAGCCCGTGGAGAGACAATAAGAGACAGGCGATACTGGGTACGGTAGCTGGATGGCATTAGGGTGAAATCGAGAAATGAAACTGGACCAGTTTAAGCGGAAGCAGCCTATGGCTTGTGATGAGGATGGAGCTCTGGACCTGGATCTTGGATCTTCGCTGGGACGGCAACCGCTGTCTGCGGGCACGTAAGAAATTTCATACTAATTGGCATAAATACCAAGTGTTGGGGAGAGAGACGTTGCTCGCTTTGGCCCGACGACACTGACAGACTGACGAACTGACAAACTGACGGACTGACATTGAGCTGCAGCAAAAAATTGTAATACAGTCTGGCTTTAATAGATAGAACTGTATGAAATGTGAAATGTTATAATTATTAGATCCATAATTTTATGAGAAGTACATATTTACTAAGCCCTATTTTAGAGAATAAAGTTTTTTTCAAGTAACATTGAATTTTCAGATCTCTTAAAGGAACTTTAGAAACTTGTATTAAAATAAATGATTAAACTATTAAAATATAAAAAGTTATTTGCAAGGTTTTTTATTATTAAGTTCAAAGAATCTATAATTTGGAGTGTAAAAGGAATCATTAACAGTTCTTAAAACTAAAGAATAATTAAATGTAAAAAATAATAACGAAATAAAAAAGATTTTAACACGTTATATAAAAAGGTTTTATAAAGTTATAATAATTTATAGAGTGGAAATAATACGTTTAGCTGTTGATAAAATACAAGTTTTGAAAAGTTTTACTCTCTTAATAATATCACGAAATGTTTTATATCAAATTGTTATTGATTAGAAAATAAAATTAATAAAAATGTTGAATTTTTCACTATATGAATGCTTTACTGTACATAAAAACCGAAAGATAGAGGCAAACGCTTGTCGATGAGATCTTCACCTTGGCAATCATTAATCGTCTGCCAGCGACATAATATCGATGATGGAGCTGTGTCTCCTCCAGTGTGTCCTCTCTCTATGCCAGTTTTTGTTTTTATTTTCATTTGATTTGGTTTTATTGTACGTTGTATTTCCTTCGTTTGCTCCGCTAGTTGGCCGCGTGCAATGCTGGAATGCTCATCGAACCAATTGAAATTGCTGTGACAACAATAAAAATTCAACTTTGGGCCTCTTTTTGTCGATGTTGCTGCCTGTGCTGGCCGATGTTGCTGCCGTCCCACTCTGGTTGATGTTGCTGTTGCTGTTGCCGTTGATGTTGCTGCTTTTGCTGCTGCTGCTGTTGTTGGATTGCCATTGCCGTTGTTGTCAGTCTGGTTGACTGACTGACAATTAGACGTTGCTAAAATGTTGACTGATCAAGCGATTTGTAGCTGTAAATTCATCTCTATTTCGCTCTGCAGCGAGAGTTCATGTCTGCCTTTGCTGTTTTAGCTGCTTGGGAATGTTGCTGCTGGTTTGTGTCTCTTCTCCGCCCCCCATACCACTCCTTGAAGTTGCCACCCTCCCTTGGCCAACCCCCTCCCGGCACTCTTTTTTATTGCCTTTGTCTGTTGTCCTGGCCAGGCGGCTACTTGTCGCTGTTAAAATCCAATTAATCGAACAATTTACTTTGGTGCGTTTAGCGATGGTGTTGCTATTGCCCGGCTATCTCGGATGGATGGTGTTGATTTCTTGCATTCGCAATTGATAGCTGTTATTTTGAATAATTGACGCAAATTTACATAATTTAAATATTAAGTTGGCTCTTATTCAATTTTATACTTTAGTTTATTGAATCCATATATTATGCATATATGTAGTGAGTTTTATAAAAAGATTAGGGTCTGGAAATCTTATATGTACTATAATTTTCCATCCATTCTCTTAACCAGCACTGACCTAACCCTTTCCCCTGTACATTTTGCTAACGATCTGTAAGTGTTAAGACATAAATTACCAACCGCCTGAAACATGACAGGCCAACAAAATGTGGACTCTGCCTCTCGGCCTCCAAAACAAATGGGCGGCCACCCTTTTGGCTGGCAACCGAGCATGATTAGTGTCAATTTTTGTCACTTTAATAGCCTCGTTTATGCGCCTTTAGACTGCGGCCCGTTCGGCTGCATTAAAAAAGGAAGTGTGCCCTATAAAATAGGCCAAAAAAGGCCGCCCCAATGCAGCGCGACGTTTTCATTAATAGACGCTCGAATATCAAAGTGAAAAACTTCAGAGTCATGCCGCAGAGTCTGCTGCTGCTGCTGCTGCTTCTACTGCCTGAAACTGCCATAGCCCGCCCCATTAAACCACAAAATTTATTGCGCCAACTAAAACGAAATCTCAGCATCTGACATCCCAAAACGTTGTCAGAGAAATGGAGTTGGAGTTCGGGTTCGGGAACAACTTAATTCAAGTGTTGTCACTTTGTCGTGTTCCATAAATGCTGAAAACGCTGCTCATTAATTTTCAAGTGTAACTTTTATTAGGTATTTAAATGCGTGCGAGCATCAGGCCAATGGCAACATGCCGCATCCCATAAATTCGACGGCCGAGTGCATCTTTTTATGCCACTTCACATATAGAGCACATATACCCCGAGATCCAGTAAGTATGTATATTCGGCTTCCAGCATCCAGCCACATGTTGCAGCCATCCCAGCCAGCGTGTCGCACATACTTGAGATTGCATTAGTCGGTTTCGCACCACTCCCTTCCACTCAGGAAAAATATCAAATAGGGGGAAAAAGTCCAAGGGGAGCTAAGAGTGATCAATGCCACCTCATCTGCCCGTTCACAACCCATTCCATTAATAATCCATAACGCCAGAAGATCATACAATAGAGATGGAAAAATTATTTTTTCTTTAGTTTTTTATTTTCAGATAAATTATTATAATAAATTTTAAATATATATTTTTTTTAGTTATAGTAAATATAATAAGTAGTAGTAAGTAATATATACCTTTTCAAAGTTAGCTTATTTGGCTTATTTTCAAAAGTAAGAAAAATAATATTAAATATTTATAAATTCTGTTTTAGAAATAACGTAATTTTATTAGTCAACTTACCTCTAAAAAACCATGTTCCTCTCTAGTTGCCACCCACGAAAAAGGCATCCAAACTATCCGAACTAATGTCGATAAATCAAGAGCGGCAGCTAGCATATAGGAGACACCTCCACTTCAAAACAGATCCCGATCCCTACTCCAGAACTCGGGTGAAATATGGTGGCTGCTAATGCTTTTAATGAAACAACGTAATTATGTATTAGGAGGGGACATTTAAAGCACCCTACTTATGGAAACTCCGGGTCGAGGAGCACATTAATTATCCGCCGGAGAGCGGAAAAGTGAAAGTACTGGGGGTTGGGGTGAAAAAAAAAATAAAACCGAGAAACAAAAGCAAACAGTCCCAAGACAAAGACAAATACAAATGTTTGGTGGTAAGTGATGTGCATATGACATTATGTATTAAAAGGATTTTGTGTGTTTTACATACTAACCACATATTCCATAATCAAAGGGGCCGCCACTGTGGGGTGGGGGAGTAAAAAATACATTTAAGATGAATCTGCTTATTGAATCATTCGCCAATTAAGCGAAGCAGTTAGCTGAAAACAGCAGGCACTTGCCACGCCCCCAAAATGAGGCAGAGGGGTTATGCTTGAACTCATCTGAACTCGAGCGAGAAGGCGACGAGTGGAGCACTCCGTCCGCCTTTCGGTCTCAGCCCCCGCGGCGTTTGTCATTCGCTTAGATAACATTGTCATTAATCGTTCGCAATTAATTATCGGCTCTGGCCGGGCTTTATTTTAAAGTAGTTATTATTATAACGAACTGTCAACACCTACTTATACATACAAGCCAACAAGTGAGGCTAGTGGAGCAGCTCCCCATTATTTTATACTCTTTTGTCTCTGTATCTGTGGTTCAGTGATGCTTATTTGGCTGATTTTTTAAGATTTATAAATGGTTTTTAGTAGTTCAGCATTAAAATATTAAATATTAATTTTAAGAGAAGTATAAGTAATTTTTTTAAGGATTAATACTATATTTCTTAATTACTTTTCTTTATTTGTAAAACTTCCGTGAAGAAATATCGTAAAAATAATCATTATTATTACATATATTTGTTTGAAGATATACGATTTTTTTTTTAGTTTTTAATCCTTATTTAATTCTTTTTTATTTTTTATACTGCCAACACTAATACCCCTCTCTCATTTGGGTGGTCGGTCCATTTGACTGACGGTGGCCCGCCTCGAAAAGCCAGAAAACCCGTTTGTCCCGCTCCTCGATCCCGGCATGTGTAAATGTATGTTAATTTGCCGATCGTTAAATACGAAAATTTGTTGATTTTATTGTCAGTTGGTTTTTTCTTGGCTTTTGTCTTTTGCATCTTTAATTGGTTAACCATATGGTTTCGATCTGATTTGTTTACGTTAACCTGTAACTTTGGTTTTACTTCTTGTGTGGGGTTGTTAAATTAGCGTTTTATCTGGCGCGCATTAAGGCTTAATTGTGTGGTTTATCAGTGGCTATAGCTAGTTGTGAGGTTTTACATTTCATTTTATCAATTAGTGTATATAACATTATTTTGGAGAATTTTTGAAACCTGATTGCCATTAAAATCCTTTCTATTTGGCCATGTTCTTCTACTTTGTTGCAACAAAATATCATCAGCTTGGCCGATACTCCCCCGACGCCAAAAAACATTGGCACAATTGGAATTTAATGGAGTCAATTTGGTGTTTGGTGATGCATAAACTGGCCAAGAGCAACGCTGCGGTGCGAGCTGAGCTGGATGCAAAGAGTTCCTCCTGACACTGCTCCTGTTGCTCCTTTCGGCCGTCTGCTAACAATGCAGATCAAGAGATGAGCGCGTCCATTTCGGTCTGCGGATCGGCCATTGTTTCATTTGGCATGTTGTGGAGTTTTAGGAGTTCACTAAAAAGACAAATGTGGTGTGCGGATGCGGATGCGGGGGCCGTAAGCGGAAACTTTCGGTTAGCGATCCAGTAAGCCAAGTCAACAAGCCAGCAGCTAGCCAGTCAGCGCGTGTTAGTTCCACTCGTTAAGGATTTACGAGCAATTTTTATCACTTTGAGGATCGCTGACAAATCCGGCAACAACAACAACAACAGCAACCTCAACAGTATCTTGCAACAATGCACTGCAATGCAACATGCGCATAATAATGGCAAGTTGTCCACCATACACTCTCAGATATACATATATATATACAGATATATATTGGAGTATGGCTACATCCTACGTTCAGCTAGAGGACAGGAAGCTCGCCTGTCTCATCGTTGTCGCTGATGTGGCCAAAAGTGGCCAATAAAACCCAAGCGACGATGTCACCAACTGCAAATGCAACTGCAACATCACCAGCCGAAGCAGAAGCAGAAGCAGAAGCAGAAGCTGCAGCAACGATGACGACGAATTATAGCAAAGTAATCGCAGTGGACTAAAGCCATTGTCCATTTAAACAATACTCTAAATGAAAATATATATTACATTTTTCATTAAGTTTGTAATACAAAAATAAAGAATATATGGTAGATAAGAAATACCATTTACTTATAAAGTAAGTTATGGGAAAACAAACTACTTAGTAAATATTTATTAAGTTTAATAAAGAGTATTTAATTCATGGTACTAAACTCTTCTCTGACTCCTTTTCCCTTACTTATTTATTTCACATCCTTTCCTTTTTTTGCCTTTTGACCACTATTTCTTTGGCCAATATTGTTGGCGGCTTTTGGCGTTGATTTCCCTTCCAATTTATGTGACATATTGATTTTAAATTGATGATAGTCTATTTTGCGTTGGCCAGCCATCGGATGAGCGAACAAAACCGAACGAAACCAATTTATTTTAGCCATTTTAAATTGGCATTTTTGCTGTGCGTTCGCAGTGCACTGGTAGTTGTGATGTTGTGGCCACAAACTGGGCCTATATGACTTCATCAGCCCATTGTCGGGGCAGACGAGTTGGCTGGGAATCGAATCGAATGCGAACGAGAACGCGAATGGGACTTCGAATCCTATATCCCATTCATAGGTGCACATTTAAATGCAAATTTAATTCAATTAATGATGCATCAAATGCAGTCAATGCCTAATTGCCATGCGATGATCGTCGTCAATGGCTGTTCCCTGTCTACTGTATGCTGTCTCCTTTGGCTTTTTTGGTTTTTGCCAACCGTTTTTCTATTGCTCATCCTGAAGGATTCGCAGGCAGCGCAGTGGAAGCAGCCGCAGCAGCTGCTGCAGCTTGACAATATTGATGATTTAGTAGTTGGTGCCGTTTTGTTGTCGTGCCTGTGGCACCATAGGCGTAATTAGACAAGCATTGTGCAAAAGCGTTAATTAAAAACCGCAAAAAGACACAGCAGCCACAGTGGCAGTTGCCATTTTTCCACCGACTATTGATTGCCAGCTGCGTCAGCGCCATGACTCCACTCTGACACTCAGAAATAAAATAATTTTGAAGATTTTAAAAAAGGGTTGCCTCTAATGAGAATGTTTTTAAAGTTAATGGAGTTCTTTCCGAAAGTTTTGAGTAAAAAATTAAGAGTGCTACGTAGTACTTATTTCTCCTCAAAAAACAAAGTTAAATCATCTTCCAATCATATTCTGCATTCTAGTTTCTTCAAGTGCACTAGCTCTGTGTGTGCCTTCGTAATGAGCCCGAGCATAGATTGCGTAAGCTCTCTGCGGATGCATCTGCTCCATGTCCACATTTCCCAGTCCTCAGGTTCCCCAATACCCAATCCCCAGGCTCCAAGTCCCCAGTCCCCATTAAATATCCAACGACCAGCAGCAGGGGTTGGCGCTGCTGCAATCAGCTAATAATTTCCTTTTAAATGATCTCGCTTCGATGCTGCATGAATGGAGGCTTCATGCGTATTTATGAGCCCAGCGATTCCCATTCCAATTCCGATTCCTGTCCCTGCCCTGTCCTGTCTGCCCAGTGTTGAGTGCCTAAGTTTTTGGATTGATTTTGACGCGAAATGATGGTGTTATGGGAAAGCCAAATGAGTATGGGAACATAAGTAGTCTCAAAAAGACTTTAAAAAAGTATTGAGTATGATGGCGTTAAAGGTGGGACATTCTTGTGGATAATATATTGGTATGAGAAATATTTTAAAGTTGGGAAAGTAACTATAGTTCAGAAGGTATAGTAAGTATATAGATAAACATTTTGAATAAAATATATGAAAAATGATGGAAAGAATGAGGGTGTTTCTTACATATTGGGATGTCTTTGGCAATATCCTTAAAATATTAGGAAATGGAGTTCTTCTACACGACCCACAGAATTCTATATCTATTTGAAATCATTATTAGAAACTTAATTATTATAAACGAATCAATCTTACTCTGCCACAACTATCAAACCTCTTTTATAGTTTTTGATATACAAATTTCACAATTTAGAGAGTGACTTGTTCCTGAGAATAGAATCAAATTGAAATACTAGGGACAGTTTTTGGAAGAATCATGTCATTGCTAAGAATGTCTAAGGATGCTACCAAGCTTCTCCTTTCCCGTGGCCATGTGGTCCCATCCCAGTGGTTTCGGGAGCAGAGAACACTGCCAGTTTATGATTTCAAGTGTCCATATCCGCCCAAATGGGGCTACTCTCCCTTTGGACGAGATCAGAAGACTTGGGCGGAATGGACTGTGGCAAGATTGGATGACTTGTTGAACTGGGGCCGCAAAGGTTCGATTTGGCCCATGACCTTTGGCCTGGCCTGCTGTGCTGTGGAAATGATGCACATCGCCGCTCCTAGATACGACATGGATCGCTATGGAGTGGTTTTCCGCGCCTCTCCCCGTCAGGCGGATTGCATGATTGTGGCCGGAACACTGACCAATAAAATGGCTCCGGCTATGAGGAAAGTCTACGACCAAATGCCGGAACCGCGATGGGTCATCTCGATGGGGAGTTGTGCCAACGGAGGGGGCTATTATCACTACTCCTACTCGGTGGTGCGTGGCTGTGATCGGATTGTTCCGGTGGACATATACGTTCCGGGCTGCCCGCCCACCGCCGAGGCTCTCATGTATGGAATATTGCAGCTGCAAAAGAAAATTAAGCGAATGCGAACCATCCAGATGTGGTACAGAAAATAGATGTATTACATTATTTTAACGAAAGTCAATAAAGTATTAGAGAATATATTCAAAAATGTTTACCTCCATGAAATCGTATCACCTTCTTCTATATAGTGTCGTGGTCTTTCTTAGTCCTGCCGCAGATCATTGGTTAATCCACTAATCCCAAAACAAAGTCAAGGAGTTAAGCGCATCAGTTCCAGGATGTGCAGATAATCCTTTTTTCCTGACTGAAAAGTCGCCTAGTCAGCGAAATAGGGCTCGTGCTCACCTGCACTTGAAGAGGATCAGTTGTTGGTTTCAGTTACAGATACACGATCCTTACAAAAGTATGGAAGTCCTTCAGACAATGTCCAGAGACAATAAACACTTCTGGCGGCACTCAAGTGTCGATGAAATATGAAGGGTTCTTGAAACATATGAAAGGATTTCGTTGTTTGTCTGCGGACAAAAACCGAAAATCCTTTTTGCGAATTTGCCGACTCGGAGCACTTGAACTTGATGGGAACATCATTAAATCCTCGCTCTCTCACTATTTTCGAGTGCGGCGAGTGCATTAAATTGCAGGACAACGGGCGCATTAGTGTAATCCATGTGCGACACACCCACAAAACTGGAAATTCTGAAGAATAAACCTGTGAATGGAGAGTCTCTGGGTGAGGCATGAATGAAGGACCTCATTCATTCAACTCGAAAAGAGAAGGACCTGCCCCGACACTTGATGTCTGAAATGGACAACAAAGGCGCAGCATGATCCTCGAGTCGGGATCATGGGAATCCGAATTCAGGCAATTCCGTGACTCGGACAATTCCAGCGAATAAGAAAGGCTGTGGAAAAATTAACTTGTCTCAATCGCACAGCAATAAAAATTAATAACAAAGCCACTGGCAGCATGTTCGACTCCATTGTGCAGGCATTAAATAAATTTAACAGCTCAATGACTTGTCGAAAGGTGGAGAATCCGGGGAATCGGAGCCGGTGCGTGCAGTGAAGCGTACGAGTCCAGGCAACCATATCTTAATTAGCGGACCCCGGCCTACATTAACCTTAATTTTTGCTCTTTTTTATTTTGCCAATTTCTGGTTAATTGCGGCGCCGAGGCGCCAACGAAAAAGCTTCCAGGTTCCAGATTCATTCGAGTGTCCAGCGGCGCATGCTCAGGAATTGCAGTTGAGTGAAAATTTGTAGTTCGAAGGATGAGGGCTTACGACCACCAAAGTGGGTCCTACCTGCAGATTTTCACCGGCTGCATTCAGCGACTGTGACCCCCTTTTTTCAGAAGGTATGGGTTTATTTGGGCCGAGGGTTCGGGCAATGTTCCACGGGTCATAAATTACGTCAGACAATTTCTGAAATGCCCAACGAATTGTGTGTTTAACACCTAATCGCCCGTAATGCGCTCCGGCCGATTGTGAGGTCCTCCAAAAACTGACTCGCCGCCAAAAATGGGTCCAACAATAAAAATCGAATAGCAGCCATCTAGCTTCAGCCATTCATTGATTCATTCGGGCACTCATTCATTCATGGCCTCATAATGAAATTGTTGGATGTCTCCTTCTACGAGTTCTTATTTTTTTTGGCATTGTGCTCGGGCTAAAGATTTATGTTCATGAATGTAAATGCCTTCTTCAAATCTTTTTTATTGGCATTATGTGGAATTGATTTGTTGCCTCGTTGGGCTCTTTCATAAAATTATTATCACACTTTTCGGGAATCCAGGCGATCTGATCTGCTTTCTTTCGGGGAGAATTATTAAGCTGATTTTAATTGCGTTTCTATGCGTTGGCTTCTTTGATCGGGTATCGTAAATCTAATTTAGTGTTCTCCAACACAAAATCTATGAAATACAAAACAAAATTTAGATGTTTTCTAATTATGCAACGAACGATCTTTTCTGAGTGGTGTGATCGGATGTTTTGTGTGTTGTTTTCGATCGGATTTGATTGAAATTTATCGCCAATGCATTGACTCACTCGGGATGTTGTTGCTTCTCTACGACCACTGATCCGTAATCTTCTCTAGGGCGTTGTCCATGATCATTTGGGCTTCGAATTGTTTACATAAATATCTTGGCCCTGACTCAGCTCTGACTGCCAATTTTGGTCTAGAGTCTGGTCAAAAGCCGTTGTGGATACTTTACCCAGCCATAACGATCAACTTGTAGTGATCTGATCTTGTCTGTATGGGTCTCCCCGAGATCATTTGTTAAATAAAAGTGAAAATTTGTTTTTTGTTGCACTGGGTGTTTGTCGGTGTGTCCAGCGATAAGAATCTTGATTTATATTATGAGTTTAGTTTATATAAGATCAGCAATTCAGATGCAAACTCAAAACTTTTCCCCCAACGCTGCTAGCAGGTTCAATGTCGCAAATCAATAACATAACATTTATTTATTTGTTTAAAAAGTGACCTAAAAATTTCCTCACTAATTTGGCTACAAGATAATTTTTTAACGATTCCCAAGGCGAATTCTAAATTTGTTTCCAGTTGTGTCTTGTTACAATCTTTTTAAGGGGACATCAAAAATACCCCTTAGTCCGCATTTGGCCACTTCCGTAATGATCTCCCTGGCACTGTGTTGGCCCAAATTAGTCGCCAAGCTGCCAAAACGTTTAGTACGCTGCTCTCACCAGAGGATCTCTACCCGCAAATTGTCCATTTGTCATGCAGACAATAACGTTGACATACATTCGGCCAGGTCCTTTGTTTTTGTAAGTCCCGGGCCCAGCTCCATCATCCTGCTGGAAGTTATTTTTCGTAGGGGGGGTAACCGAAACTCGTTGCCCACTGCAGCGTTGCGCAATAAAACAAGAGTCGCCAAGGAATTGAGGAGGAGAATCCATCATTAATAAGCCCTAAAGTGGCTGCCCGATGGCCGCTCCAGGCGGGCAATAAAAACAATGGCCAAAATGGGCAATGAGCGGCCAACGCACAACGCAGCAGCATGTGCACTTGTTGCTCTTCTTGTTGCGTCCGATACACTGATAAAAATACTTAAGCGATAATTAATTTAAGCTAATATAGAGAGGTTAGGGAATGCGTTAACTATAACATATCAAATTGAAAACATTTATTGCTAATTAAACATAAAATTTTGTCATCTAAGATTCATTTTCTTGATGTACTTCACTTACTGTTGCAGCTTGCAAACAAGTTGGCAGAAAAAAGCTGCAACAGGAGCCCCGAAGGAGGCAAAAAAATAAGCAAACCGCTTTAGGCCATTTAAGGCAACGCAATTAATTATTTTTTAACTGTTTTGTCATTTCGGAATGCTACCAGCAGCCATCGTTGGCCATCGATTGGTCCTCGTCCTCCGATCTGGCTGCCTTTTGGCTTTTTGCCTTTTAGCCTTCCTGCTGCGGCCAAAAGGACTTTGACATGGCCGCAGTAGCTTGGCCACGGCAGCTTTCGCTTGTTTGATCGCTTGATCGGTTGATCGATTGATTGCTGCCGTCTGTGGCAGCAACCTGCACCGTGCAACGTGCAACCTGCAATCGGACACAAAAACAAAATACAAACAATCATTGCGCCGAGATTGTAAAACGCGTCTGTAACAAGCCGTTGCGTTAATTTGCCGCTGCCGATTGGCTACCGAAATGCCAGCTGTCTCGGAACGGAAAAAAATAGAAAGTTTTATTTTCTTTATTTGTGGCCAAGAAACATGGCTAGACACACACAGGCTACAGGCTACAGGCTGGGCATATAAAATATGCAAAATGTCAAATATATATAACAAATTAAACAACCAGTTGTCAGGGACCGAACGACCCATGGCTGGGCAATAAAAACAATAAAAATTCATAAATATTTCAGTCAACCTCGAACAAGTTGTTGGCCGTCTGGTCGGGCTTATTTGCTTTGTCTGTTTTGATTATAAAAAGCATTCAGCTTTAATTTGTCAATTTCTTAATTGGCGTTTCGTACGTTCCACATCGCAATGCCCACCAGCCAGCCATCTCTTTCTGGCTGCCAAAAGCTTGTGCGATCGTTGATTTCGATTTTCTGTCGCCTTTTTTTTCTTTTCAACCTCCTCAGATACTCGTACTCACAGATACACCGGAGCACACACACATACAGATACAAATATCTGCAAAAGCTACGCTGCTGCTGCTCAGTGATAGAAGAATTTTAACAAGCTTCGGTGTTTTGGAATTTCGTACGTGAAGAATCCAAAAATGTTTTACGCAATTAAAGAATCTGATAAAATGTCTACAAGCGACGATCCCCCAGTTCCCCAGTCCCCCAGTGCTAAGATGAACAAAAAAAAGCTGAGGTACAGCCCCCTTATCCCCCATCCTGGCGATTTGGCCAACTTTCAGCGCATATCGATCACTTGTCCGTCGGTAAATATGACAAATTTCGAGGAACCACCATCGCCACATGAAAAAGTGAAATAAAAAAAGATCTCAGAGAAAATCAGAAGCGAATGCACATCAATATCGGCTGCGAGATTCAAGATGCGAGATGCACGATCGTGTATCTGTATCTCGCAGACAGTGCCAGTGTTTTGTTGTGGCACAAACCAATTAAGCCGAGATTAATTGGCCATGTCAAGTGGCGTAATCGAGCGCGAACACAGGTTTGACATTTCATAATTATTTCAACTGCCTGACTTTGACTCTACCAATCTTGTCCCGTCGCTCATGATCGATCAATCTGTATCTGCTGCGTACTCCAGATGTATCTGTGTATACCTGACTGCATCTGTATCTGTGCGCCTATAGAGATGCCTTATGATAGATACATACCTTTAGGAATGTTTTGTATAATTGTGTGTTTTGATATGTTGATTTCATGCGATAACCACATGTGGCCATTCGGGATTATTAATATTTTTTGGTAATTATGTTGTCAGGTTGGTTTATCGGAATTTTAGTTTGGATGGAAAGGCCACGAGATTGTCAAGAGATAATCAGGCGTTTAGATTTCATTAATCTGGTTTAATATAAAATAGTTTGTAGTATGAATAAATTTTAGGAAGTATATACATAAGTCCTCTACTAAAATGCCTCTAGGCCATCTCTAGAATTTGTGTCATTTGAACCTGTTGATCTTTCAACTTTCAATCTTTCTTTCCTTTTTAGCATACTTCTTCAGACTTGGCCAATCTTCTAGCTGATCTGTTCCCTTCGATCCAAAGGTGAAAAGGACAGGCTGTGCCTTTTCCTCGATCGAATCAATGCTGAACCACTTTGTTACCAAGAGTTCAACTTTCTCTGGAGCTGTGCCACTCCGCACCCATCCAGTTTTATCACCTATCGCCCATCACCCATCGCTCATCGGATCCACACCCACACCGGACACAGGCTCAGGGAGCTTTTCCAGCTCCCTCCTGCTCATTTTGCAGCTAATTTGACAACAATTTACTGTAATCACAATCGATTCGTGTTTGCCAATTTTTTAATTGTTTTCAATCCTCTTTTCTTCGGCCAGGCAAAGGCCCCGAAGGCAGCTCCCGTCCTCACCAGACACACGATCGAGTAATTTACGATGGCCTCATGGTGATTGGGTTCGCCGGTGGAGCGCATGACACCCAAGCCCAAGCCCAAGTCGAAGGAAAACCCTAAATCGGGCAGAAACTCATACTAAAAGCCAAAGCAAACAAACGAACTCCATTAGCAGATCTTTACGGGGCCTGTCTGTGGTTAGTTCGTGCGAACTTCTAGGAATTATGTTGTTCCAATTAAAATAAAAATTAAAATAAAAGAAGACAAAACAAAAGGCAGCCAGCCCACAGTCGACACTTGGGCCCCCTCTTCCTGCCGTTGTATCGATTTGTGAAATCGTCGTCGATGAGTTTGGACACTGAAAATAATTAGGAAATCTTAATAAAGAAAATCTGAAATAAGAAAACAACTCTGCATAACAAAAAAACAAAGCCCTAGGATATGAGAGGTTTTTAATTCCTTTTTTATCTTTCAACTCAATCATCTATTTTTCTCTGTGCATTTGGAGAGGTGAGGAGGCAAAAAGGTGTACTGGCGCTGGCTGATTTCCATTTAACCTGCTGCACCAGAGACACAAGGACTGTCAGACCGAGGACCGACTGCTGAAATGTTGGGGACTTGAGTGCAGCTGCACCTCGTGGATGCGGCTTGATTTCTTCGCGCACGATACGAATCGTGGTTGCCTTAAAACGACTTTAATATGTAAATTCGATTTCGGAAGCCAAAGTAATTAATACTAGAATGCAGCAGCGGCAGCGGCGGTGGCAGCAGCAGCCACAGCAACAGGCAAACTGAATTTAAAATTAATCCAAACAAACGGATAAGAGGCGAAGGCCCCAACGAGAAAGGCAGCAGAAATGTTAATTTGCGTTTCGTCTGCGTTTCTTGGCTGTCTCTGGTCTCAGGAAGCTAAATTCTTACGATCCGAGGTGAGAATATTTCTCAGCATTGCGTCGATTATGCCGGAAATTTATGGCCCAACCAAGGGATTTCTTCTGGCCCTTTCGGGGTTGGTGGCTAAGGTTGGTGGGGCCGGTCCATTCAAATAAAAATTATGCTTGACATATTGGTATAAGTTTTGTTTTTAATTATGAATGGCATTCAACGAAGTCCAGAGTCTATCGTGTGGGTCCCCCAACCCTACGACTCTTCTAGGGGCACCTATGGGCTCTATGGGCCTGCTGTGAAATCAGAGCTCGTCTTGGGTTCCAGAGTCACATTTTGAGATAAAGATAAAGATCTTCCTTTGGGGACACACTCACAGAGATACCCATACGAATAATGAAACTCATTGATGTAGGTAAATTATCGCTCTGTTCTTAACGTCGTGTTTTCGTGTTTTTTAATTGGACTTTGGGAATTTAGTGAAAAATGCTAATTAGTTAAAGGGTTTCTTCGACTCTTTCTCGTTCGTTTCTCTTTCTCCTCGTTTTGGATTGCATTTCATTGATAATATTGAAAAGTCAACGAGCGGATTCCCTGAGATTTACGTTGATGCCTCTGACTCTTTTGACTCGATCGCCCCATCGACTCCCCAGCTCCCAGTGGGTCCTCTCTATCTATCTATAAAATTAGATTAGCAGTTAATTGGTTAATGTGCAGCTAGCAACGTTTGTTAATTGATTCTTGGAAAACTCAACAAGAAAACCGAGAGGGTTAAAAAATAAGGAAAAAAATCTGGTTTTAATTAACTACTATTTAGGTGCTGGAGACTGGTGCTACCGACTCTCGCATGTTGCATGTTTCCCCTGATTTGGAGGCATAAAATTATCGTCTTGCTTTTTTAAGATTTTGATATACGAGTACTCGGATTGTTAATCATTCTCCGATACTCAAAAAAGTTTTACTTTTGAACGCTTGGCATATGCCCGGTAGCCAAGAGATTTTTTTTGTCAAGCTTTTGCTTCCCGAGAATTTTTGGTTTTTTGAGGTTTTTGTCTCACTAATTGGTTTTATGGGTTCGCCTTTGAGTTTGTCACTCTTCGCTGGTCATTTGTCGTTTCGTATCTTTTTGGAGATGGCCTGGCAAAGATTTTAAGATTTCGTAAGTCAGCTTTTTTATATTTTGTCCATTAAAATAGTTTTTAATTTTATGCGAGGTCTTGGCATTGTTCGATTTCGATTTCCATTCGACTCGGCATTTGTTATCTAGGAAATATTTTGATCTGACTGATAAGCTCGATGGGTCTCGTAAAACGTTTTGTTTGTACAATGGATATTATTTTCCGAGAGCCATGCCAATTGGGTCAGTCCTCCCCACACTACCCACACACTCCCTGGCACACACGTCGATAAATTCTCTAACAAAATGCCATTGCCACTTGGCCAGATGCAACGGCCAACAACAAAAACCACTTGCCACGTTCAACGTACTACATAATCAACATATGGGCGGCTGTTCGAGATCCGAACATGTTGTAGGTTGTCTTGTCGTTGCCTTGTAACTCGATAGTTTTGTAGTTTTGTGGTAGCGCACTCATAAATTTATCCCCACCGTCGCGCACCTCTCTGTCGCATCTCAGGTGTTAAGCGGGCTCCAAAAGCACTCTATTTTAACAGTGGGGGATATTTGATTCCCGGACCATTAGGGATTTTATCTTTTAAATATTTATTAACAAGGGGGATATACATGTATTTATTAAATACAAGAACATTATTAAATTAAAATATATTTTTCTTAAAATTTCTATTAAATTATGCACTTTACTTTCTTTTATCTGAAGGTCCTACAGACTCTATAAAGAGCATCACCTCTTCGCCTTAAAGGCTCTGTCATTTTCTCAGCTTTTTTTAAGTTTTATTTATAACTATTAGCCTATAAGTTAAAAAGTCGATTTCGGCTTTTACAGTTTCGCTGCTCACTTGCCGCTAAGAGTCCCCCCTCCGGGGTGTTGTTATTTTTTAGGTTTCTGCTGACTGCTCGCTGTTTCTAGTTATTTATTGCACGAAAGTCATTCCTTTTAATAGTCATGCAAATTAATTTTTGCTCATTTGTACAACAATAAAAATGTTAACTAATTAATTTTGATTGAAATTTGCATGCAAAATGCGAAAATCAATTTGCACGCGTCGCTTTGTATTGTTTTCTCCCTCGAAAAAGATTTCTGAGCTTCGATAAGTGGCTGGAATTTCGTATTTATACATAAATTCAAAACTCAATAAAAATAAATATACTTTTGTGAGTGTGTCTGAGATATAGACAAAGCTAAAGAGACACGCCATTGGGCAACTAGTTCGGTTTTTTGAAAGCGAAAGTCTGCGATGAGTTGGGGTTGATACCCCACATTCTGAAGGGGGGAGGATTTCCAAATATCCAGAATCTCTTTGTTGGGTCTTAGAACAAAGGCAGCGAATACCCAATTAGCAGAGGAATAATAAGCATTTCGGCAAAACGGAAGTTATGTTAATTAATTTCGACTATAAAATCCGCACTCCACGAAGTTTCGAGGCGACAAACGATAGCGATCTGGCAAGGAAGCCGAAAACAAATGGAATTCCGAAATATTAACGATAGAGCGTGCAAAGGAGTCACAGCTCCCTCAAAAGTATCTTGTATCTCAGCATCGTCTGCCGTCTGGCCGGCCGTCTCCTGTGAGACAGTGGCTGTGCTGACTGTGCCCAATTATAAGCTAAAGACATTGAAATTCGCTTTATCGCGAAATTCGTTTGACCGAATGCGAGGAAGCCGCTGCCAAAAGGGAATGCTAAGATATATAAGAATATATATATATATATCTCAAATTAGCAAACATTTTATATCTGTCAGCTACTGTTCTCCCTAATTAATAACAAGATGCCTTTTTAATTCCATTTCGTGCGTTTTGCGCGCCGTTGCTCGTTTTAATTGCCCTCGACATTGCCTCAAGGAACTTGTGCGGATATGTGGATCTTTGGATCGGAATCGGATCTCTTTAGGTTTCGGCTGGGGCTCGTTACCAAAGAGGGTGACTGGTGTGGCTGGAAGGAGCCATCAGAACCAGAACTAAAAACCAGAAGCCCAGGATGGACGGGGAGGCGCCTTCGTGTTATGATGCACTTAATCGCCGCTGCTTGTAATTATAGCTAATTTTTCCCATTTATCTATAAAGAGCTGATTCTATGAAATTATTATTATTAATTTATGGTCTGGAGCGGCAGGGGATTTCGTATTAATGTGGCAATGTAAACAAATTATGGAATCGCTTGAGTGCAGTAACTCGTTGGCAGCGGTTAAAAAGGAAGTTAAGAGCTCTTAGTTCCCAACTATTTTATAACTTCTTTGCTCAATTACCATTTTTTTATGGCTTGCAAATCTGTTAATTAAAAGCAATAAACATAAAAAATGAGTGCTTGGGTATAGGAAAGATTTTATTTCAAATATGAGAAACTGGTTTGTTTAAAAAGCGATTAAAATATTTGCTTCCTATTCAAGTGATTTTAACTTTTCAGTACCACTTCCAAATTAATACTTCAAAAAAAAAAAAGAAACTTTAGCTACTTGAACACTGACAAAAAAACACCGAATCAATATGGAGAAAGGTGCAACAAACTTGCAACATGCCACAAGTCACCCAAGATAAACACTCCAGTTGTATGACACTAAAGTGACGCAAATGATATCCCAAGATCGTACTGCGAACAAATCCAAGTGCCGTCGGCTAAGCCTTTCCAGTAACTTGGCCATCTAAACGGCCAACTCGGCGAGGAAAACCCATTCGCAACTAACTGACCATAAATCCAGCCGGTCCAGACATTTTAGCCAACATTTGGTGGCCAACAAGCGCCATACACTGGCCAACTTTACGGCTCTCCTCGTCCATGCCGGGCTGAGTTGAGTTTCCCCCCAAAAAGAGGAAAACCTGTTTTTGGCCAACAAGTCGGTTAACAATGAAAACCCGTTTCGATCGCAATGGTTACCGCCTACCAAGATAGCCAAGTAGGAGGAGCTTTCTTCGGGCCCGAAAAGCCAAGTCCCAAGATGGTGACTGGCCAAAAAAATGGTGGCCAAAGCTAAATAGCGATCGAATTTATGGAATTATTTCATTGTTCTAGGAATTTGAATGCCGTGAACTGAAAAATGGCAAAAAATGGTTAAAATGGAAAAAATGGTGCTTCTTCGGCAGTGCCACAATGGCTGCAGATTTTGATAAACGATCTGAAGGCTGAAAGCGAATCGCGGAAAGGGAAGTGGTCTGCATATTTATTGGATGATTCAAACAATCGAGGAGTTCGTGGAAGCAGCAGAAGCAGTCGATGCAGCACCAGCTTAGGATCCTCGAGAGGCGGCTGAGAGAGAAGGCGTGGCAGTTGGCCAGTTTCCAGCGGAGTTGGACCCGAGTTGATGGCTTCATTATGCAGTTGGCAGTTGCCCCTTGGCAGTTGGCGTTTTTTCGTACAAATTGGCTGTGCAAAATGCTGATTTAATATTTTTGCCAATTAAGTTTCGCTAGTCGAACGGGGGAAGGCCAGAAAAAAGGCTGCCATAATTGGTTTGGCAGCATAAAAATCACATGAATTGTATGCCAGTTGCATACATTTCCGCTTCATGGCAATTAAATGCCCACATGGACAGTGTCTGTATCCTTCGGATACTCGGAAATATGTGAGTATGCGAGAGCACCTGGTCCCAGCCAGCCAGCCAGCCAGCCAGCCAGCCAGCCAGCCAGCCAGCCAGCCAAAGAGATCATCAGCAAGTGCAAGTAAATTGACTGCCGTTGCCAGTGCTGCTGCCTGTTGCCAGTGCTGCTTGTCCACGTCTTGTCATTAAATGCTTGAACAAAATTATCTTGTTAAAATTACAAATAACACGAACATGAAGTAATAAAAACGTACGGAATGAATAATGTGCGCCACGTTAAATCGCTGCTGACTGACTGGGACGATCCTCATCCAAAACTGAGTTGGTAAACCAGTCTTTCCCATCTCCACACATCCTCTTGGCCTCACATCTTCAACTGCTGGCATCCTTCATCCATCAGAGCCCGTTGTTAAGCTGGCTTGTTTGCCGCACTCTGGCCAGCATTCTTATAACTTTATTTTATGTGTCGATTTTTAGTGCTCGCTGCGCGGTTGCAGTTTCGTGAACTTTCCAAGTTAATTGGTTAGCGATTTGAGAGCGCTTGTAACGACTGTAAAAAAGACGTTGATGTTTTCCTCATTCGCCATGTGAACTGTAAGCGAGTGCCTCAGATTGGCCAAATACTTGAAGCACCTCGGACTGGTATAGTGGATCAGGTGATGGCTTTCATGGGTACTTTAGAAGGAATTTACAAAACAACTGAGGAAAAGTTTTCTTAAATGCTTAAAATTTTTGAAACTGAAAATATTTTCTTTAAAAATGTATGGTAAAACAATTTTATATATCTTATACTATGTCTTATACCTTCCAATCCCCATTTAATATTTATCTATTTGCATATTTCCTCTTGTCGTTAAATCCTTTTTTAACTGCCAATATAAACCCAGTTAAGAATATCATTAAACTGTGATGAGTTTAAGAAAATGCATCGAACGCGTGAGAAAAGCAGTCATTGCAATTTAAGAGAGATCTTACAAGGTGGCATGTTAGGCATTGAAAGGACATGCATACCCATATAGAGCTCCATGCAATTTGCTCCGACACACTCCCCGAAACGGTACAGCACTTATTCTCACCTTTCCACTGGTAAGTATTATCTCCATGTCGGTGATATCGCTTAAAGTTCCGTTACAGATTTTATGCTCTTCACATAGCGCACTTAAGCTTCGGCATCGCCTCGTCGTGACCGCCGCGTGCTGAGTCCAAAAAAGTCAGTCATCCCATCCCGACCAATTCCATAACATTTCATACCATCTCCAGGTATTCGGTCAGGTACGATGCCCTTCTTTCACTTTTGCCTCTTGGCAGACATGGCCTGGCTTAGGGACTGGCTGGCTTTTAGTGGATAGTTAAAACTGCTTTATGTCTTAATTAAAGTTTATAGCGCGTTTTGCACAAGGCGTCAAAAGAGAGTCAATGCGCATTGGCCAACAACAGCCGAAGCCGCCCGTTGGGCTGCTGCTGGCCAAGATCCATCGACGAGCGGGCCCAAATGAGTTTTCCTTTGTGCCGTCTCAGGGCACTGAGAAAAAACTTGCTTTATTTATATATCATTATTGCCTAAGCAACTATATTTAGACGAAAAGCCAGGTCAAACATTTTATGATAAAAAAGTAATCATTTTTTCTAGATTTGGTTATGATATCCTTTTTTTGTCAAGTGTCCTTCGAAGACCGCGAGCACCTTGGCATGTGTAAGTGTTGGGCATGTACAAATCGCTTGATTGGCTTGCACTTAATTGCCAATGGCTTGCAACTCCCACTTGAGTTTGGCTTTCGGATCAGCCATGCTGCTTTTTTCAGCCTTTCTGGCTTTGGTCTTTTTATATTGTTTGGATGGATTTTTTTAGTGCTCGGCGAGGTCGTGTCTGCGGCTGCTGCAGCTCCTGCTAATAGGCAATTAAGCTTCAAGTGCTACCTGCCATTTTGTTGCTGTGGCCAAAGTGTTTTTGTTCCGCTGCCATGGCTAACTAAGCCTGGCTAATGCCTGTCTCTAAAAAAGTGGAAGAATCGGGTTAAAGTTCAATGTAAGTCATTACCCAGAGGAATATTTGACATGGTTCCATCAACAAATACTTGCGAATTAATATTATACTAATTTGAGGTGTGATTTTTGCAACTATTGGTAACAAAAATAATATTCCATCCATCCTAATTGTATTAAAGATCAAAAACTGTGGGAGATTGCTTTTATTCTTGCGATTCTCATAGAAAAAACATGTCTGACTTCCTCACATTTAGACCAGTTGTCATATTAACCAACTCAATAACCGTGCAATTATTTTATGCTATTTGTCATTTACGATCCTGAATACTTGGCCAATGGCCATCTCCCTCCTGAACTCCTTGTTCCACCCGTTGTGACGCAATTAAGAGAACTTCCGCTGGAGATCGCTTCTGTCGCCGCTTCCGAGGCAGCTTTCTTCATATTTTGAATGCCTGGCGACTCTTTAATTGCGTATACGCCGCCTGAACGATCGTTGGGCAAAACGTCTTAATTAACTCGTCTCCGCCCAGCTTTCCCTCGCCTTTCCCGGACCATACCCGCGCCGCCGCTGTCTCTTGGTTTTTATAGCGCCTCTCTGTGCAATTATTATGATTACTTATTATTGCTGCCTTTCATTTTATTCCGTTTCGTTTCGGTTTGTTTGCAGGTTCGTTTTATTTTAGTAATTTTACCTTTTTTTTTTGGAGTCAGTCCCAGAGTGCCGGCAATTTAATGGCCGCGCAACCAATTGCAAATATTTTCCAAATTGCATTTCATAATTTTAGAGTTTTTTGTTAGCGGCCAGCCAAGTTATTTTCCAGTCAACTTGACTTCCTTTCAAAGGCCAGCCGATGGTTTAGTTTATTGTCACAAATTAAGAGGATAAGTTAACCGTGGAGGGTGGCGGGAAACTCCTTTTGAAGCGGCAGCAAATTGGCAGCTTTGAGTTTCAATGCCGCCAGCGTTTGTGGCTGCAGCCTCTCTGTTATTTTGGCCAATAAAATTACAAGATCGCATTAAACTTATCCCTAAAAGCATATAATTTTTTCGGCCCCAAGTGCCGCTTACTGATTGTTCAGTTTTATAGAGCCATGGACTTGAAAATAAAGACTAGAATTTTAAATTATATTTAAGACTATTTTTGAGGCTTATTGGTAATGGCTTGTAGTTAGAAATATATTTGGCTCTGATAGAAATAGTGTTTTTATATTTTTTTAAAATTCATTTCTCAGCATATGTTAGAAAACTTGAACAAGCTGCATATTTCCGTTTTTGAATTGAAAATTGCCGGCAAAAAAATTCCATCAATATGCAAAATTTTTCAATTAAAATTGGCAGCCAAATGGCAGTTGCAACACAAAGGGCTAAAAGATAACTTCGCCATATGTACAATAAGGATAACAGCAACAAGGGCAGTAAAAAGGACGAAGGATCTGGAGGCGGAGAGGCTGCAAAAGAAGAAGAACGCACAGCAATCGACGGCAATTTATGTGCAGTCAGCGCCATTTTCACTTCATTGTATCGCGACCAACGTCAGACAGCAAAAAATTAATAAAAAGCCAAGTAAAAAATGGGGCAACAATAAAACCGAAATGGCATCACACACACACTCAAACACACTCATACACAGACAAACACCAACAAAAACACAAACATAAAAAACAGAAAGCTGCAAAAAATCATCATGAAGAAGGTGTAAGGCATTGTGAGCGTCAACAGCAACAACAACTGACAGGAAATTAGTTTCCATTTTTTGATGAATGCTTCGACAGGATTGCTCTGCTGATGCTGATGGCGTTTTTTTCCTTCATCCTCTTTTTACCACTCCTGTTGGCGGGCTTTTTCCTGTACTGAACTGAACTGAATTGAACTGAACCGAACCGAACCGAGCCAGGATCGTCAGCAGGAGCATAAATTGCCAGCAAACAAAACGTGACAACCGCTAGCCACGCTTCACTCTGACAACAGCCAAACAGTAAAAAACAGCAAATAAAAAACATAAAAGAAAATTATATATACGAAGGCACTGCTGCAACTTCCTTTGGCACATTCATTTAACAATAAAATATTAACAGCGGCTACATAAAATAACCGATTGTGATTCACTCCAACAAATTACTCGAATCAAAGATACCTCTTACAATATTTTTCTTTTTCAAAAAGAAAAGACAATAAGTTCATTAAAAAATACGTTATTTTAAAGAAATATTTATTTCATAAATACTTACATTTGTTTATCATTTACTTACCTAGGTTTTATCATCTTAAATTAAAGTATTGACTAACAAAAAAACGGATATTTCCAATTACTTAAAATTATAAGTTATAATTCTGTATACGAATATTATTTTATGGAAAATAGTTTTTTTTTTATTATAATAAATACTACTACTAAATACTAATCTTTATCAGAATTTATTTGTTATTAAAAAATTCCAGGGTGTCTTAAACGTAGAGAGAGTGTCCTTTCAAGGGACATCCAACTGCCACAATCGTGAACATCAATTGGCAGCTTCATATACAACAATCATAGTACGTTGGGAATATAAAATATACACGTATATATTTATAATCTCCTATAGAAATCAAGCTATAGTCCTATAGTTTCCTGGAAGTGTTGTCGAAGCTTTTCAGAAACACATTAAGCTTCACAGCTTGTCATTTTATGTGATGTGAGCATCATGGGGCATATAAGTTGCAACATATGGTGCCCAGGGAGACATCGAGTGGAAAAAAAACAAATTAACAAATTAAAGAAGCGGGTGTCATAAAATCATGGACTCACTCCATTAAATTACTCGAATTTCGTGTCACAAAGCATTGATTTATTTCCTGCCTGGGCCGAGGCATTTAAAATGCGCTTTTGATTTACAAATAACAAATAAATGTTATGATGAGTGGGATCTTTGGAATGCCGCCGGCAGTGGCAGATGGGAAACCGGGGGAGAAACTCGGAATCGTCGAGCCCCAAAACCACACTGGTCACGCTCGTAAAATGCCAACTAACCGTCGAGAGCCACCAAATATCTCGAATGCTGATTAAAACATCTCCCTGGTATGAAGATATCCACTTAATAGCCCATTAAGACGTTTGCCAGCTGTATGTTTCGGGATGTATGGGGTCTTGGGTCTTGCCTAGCGGGCGGCATTAACATCTAGCGAGAAACAATAAATCCTTATTAAATGCCCAGCGAGCCGGACCAAACTATTAACTGATTTTCTTTTGAATATTTGGCTCGCAGTGCATAAATCACTTTAACAGCCGCACACCACCACAAAGGGCAACTCTTTCTCGGATTTGTGACATTTTAATTACTGCTTAAAGTTTTTGATTTACTGTCGATTATGATCTAACACAATTCTTGTTTATGACAGCACGAAAAAATACGTAAAGGGTTCTAATTCGGTGTGAGAGGTAACACAATTGAGGATGGGGTTTTAGGGATTATTGGTTTTTATTTAATGAATACATTTAATTTATTGCTCAAATAAAGGAAAGAAATTGTCTTTAATTGGTTAGAAATATAATCAATGCCACGACAATGCTTTTGAATAATTTACATATTTTATTCTAATTGGGAATTTATCAAAGACACCATCTAATTGTATTTGTAACAACTTTATCGAGTAGTTAATTGTAAGCCATGTTCGTTCTTTGAAATGATTTTTAATAAAAAGATTATGCCTTTATAGACTTAAGACAAACCTCTTTTATTAATTAATCAAATACAAAGTCGGGGAATAAGTTCGTGCCCCAAAGTGGTAAAAATCTTAGATCTATGCCACGCTTAGGAAATGTTTGAATTTATTATTGCAATCCAAACTGATTGATTTGTAAGACTGGTTAGCCAACATGCTACCAAGAGTTTTCTCAAGCTCTGTGGAGCTTGTTTAATCAGAATGTAACAAATTCATTTGTTAATTATGTTGCCGCAGCAATAATTATGCCACGATCAGTTACACGATCAAAGGTTAAGCTCTGGCCTGTTGGCCATGTTAGTTGCAATCACTAAATACCTGGCTTACAGGACGGTACAGGAGAGAGCCTGTTGGACTGATCGTGAAAATCAAAACAACATAATCATAAAATGCGCACACTAAACGTGGCGTTCTTCTTGTCCTCCTAGTTGTTGTTCCTGATCATTGGTCTCTGCGTTCAAATGGCACTTGGCCCAAAGCGTTGACTCTGGCAGCCGATAAGATCTGTGGTAACAGCCACAACCACAGCCACAGCCCGGAGTGTATCAGTACGAGTAGCTGGCTTGCCCTGCTGGCTGCCGTCTAGCTGACTAGCTTCTTAGCTGCACTTTTATTATCTCCAGGATCGCTCCATGGGCATGCAAATTTCCGATGGTAGCCCAGGACTCGGCTTTTCGGCTCTTGGCCCAAACCAACGCATGCCGTAAATCACCACTTTGGCTACAGCAACAAGAGCTGCAACAAATTTACAACAACTATGCCGTGCCGCAGTTGCACGATCAGAAACAACAACAACAAAAACACAAAAAGTAAATATAGAAAAAAAACAACAAAAAAAAACGAAGAGCGGCTACAAAAAATTGATCCTAGTCCAGAGTCATGAATCAGTTTTTCATAGAGTTCGCCTTTTGTTTGCCGACCAGGCGATAACTTCATTTTGTGGCTTAATATGCTTGTTGAGGGCCAGGTAAGTAGTTGTAGTTGGCAAAAGCGTGAACTCTCCAACACCTTGAGCATTTTCTGTTGACACAAAACCAAAAGGCTTTCCCTCCACAATAAGCCCAGACCCGGGGACTATGATAATAATTTTTCCAACAGCCCGCTGCTGCTGCTCTTGCTGTTGCTGTTACTGTTGCTACTGTTGCTATTTTGGCTGTCGATTAAGCGGCGCGACAATTTTCCATAGTTTGCCGATCTTCACCTACACTGCTCCAAAAATGGGTGTCTTTTAGGAAATAATATTCATTAAACAAGAGTGTCAGAATTTTCAAAAGATTTTTAAAAGAATGTTCAAATAGGAAAAGACTAGAAACACTTGACCATAGAAAAGTAACATTAAAAAGGGGTATATCCTTGAAATTTTAATAATCTTGTACTATTTTTCGCCATTTTATTTGAATTTTAAGTAAAATTATTTAAGATTTTGTTAGATGCAAGGACTTCCAAAGGACTTGCGCAACTTTCAATAAGAAAATAGAGTTTAATAATATCATTAAAGTGAAGTTGATTATCAGATCCTATGCTATTAATAGTTCATAAAAGAAGTTCACCCCTAGGTACATTTTTATATTTCTATATAATTTTCCTTCTTAAATTTTTTAGTCAAGATTTAATTTGAAGACAAGAAAAAAATCCTTAAAAGTATACCAAATATTTTTTCGAGTGTCCCTTTTACTGCCTGCCTGCCACCACCCACTCGACTCGCGTTTGGGTGCTGAGTGTTTTACAGCCGCTGGCACTTGCCTTCTTTTGGGCCCAAAAGGGACACGGCCCCGTTTTCCGCTGCCCCGCCCGCTCTCCCTCTGGCCCTGGCACTTTTGGCCCGGAGTCGTGAGCTGGCGGCACGATTTTCCATAGCACATGCTGCGTTCTGGTCGCGGAACGTGGCCGTTGGCTGTTGGCTTGTTGTCTTTGTTAGTGGTAGCAGTTAGTTGACTGCACTTACCACTAAGTTAAGATGTTTTTGTCTCCGCAGTCTGTCTCGGCGAGGTGTATGCGCAATTATCGTGGACAGGCCGGGTCTCAGGCTCTAGCCCGGGCATGCAGGGATCCAGGGCTCCAGAGATCCAGCAGCCAGAGTGACTCCATTGGATGCTGGAATGCCGCTGCTTAGTTTTTCTTTTTATTGATTTATGATTTGTTTAACACAAAGGCGCATTACAATGGCCGGAACGGGATTGGGGGGAGATAGGGGGCTTTTACGAAGAATTTCCTGACTGGACGACTGGACTGGACGCTCATAAGCCGCTGGCCATGCAATGCATTTAAAATTGTCTTTACCAAATTTGATGGCAGCCTTAAACTTCATGCCACATTTGGCCGCAGCAGCGCTGGCTGCCACAGGCCGCAACAATAGTTGCAATCACGGACCCGGTCCTGGCACTTTCAACACTCATAAACCAGGCTTAACTTAACATGAATGCAGCTCGGGTATCAAAATATTTTATATGCACTCTGTCCCCTACCCTCTATTGTGTTACCACAAGGGATTTGGCCGAACGAGTCGAGAATTTTTTGTTGCATTTAGCATTTTGCGTGGCTGCCCGCGCATTTTGATTGGGGAGCCTGGGAGGACATGGAAATGGGATGCTTGCATTCGGGCAATTTATTTAGTGGACCTGCAAAAATTAGACAACTGAATTAATTTTGAGAACGACAAAAAGCTTGAAATATTGTAAGCCAGAGCTAAGAGTCTAGTGTATTGTTGGTATTGTGGTGGCACAGGCTTCGTTAGCAAAGGCGAGTATATTCTTTTGAGGCTCCTGTACGGGGAACCCTATCTCTACACCCTGACGAATTCCATTCAAATAGACTTTCGGCATTAGCTACGGCCGATATGCTGGACCCACCTTCGGCAAACGGGTCTAATGCCAGATCATTAAGCCTGTCAATTTCCCACTTCAAAGTGCGCTGCTGAAGAAGTTCTATTGACATAAGCCCCTGGAATCTATGGGTCTTATAAACAGACCCCCAGACCGTATCCCCCTGGAAAATGGAAATGTCGAACCAAAAAAATGCCAACTAAGCATGAATTGTGATAAGTCAAATGGTAAACAAATCAACGAACTGCCTCTGGTGGCTCCAAACTGTCTGGCATATTAGCCATATAGCTGAAAGGGCCGATGACTTGGCCCAGACGGGTTGTCTGCCGGGGCGCGGATTGCATTGTTGATTGATTTATTGAAGATCTGAAGATCGCGGGCTCGGAAATTGTAATGATGAAAAATTAATTCTCGTCAATGAGGAGGAGAGGATAACTCTGACTTCTCATAATGCTCGCTTTCAATGGGTTTTTGTGAAGAAAAGTCCCGATCGAAGATCGTTAACAATTATTTATTGCTTTGCCAGGGAAAATGCCTAGTACTTTTCTCTCCTTTTTATTTCTCGTTTTTTATTCACTTGACCAGGTTCTGATCGCACTTTCTTCGTGCGATCGGGCTCAATCATCGCTTATTGAATTGAAAGCCATTGGAAGTGCGATGGGAAAGCAAATGCTTTGACAATTGCCGCCCCCAAGAGCGTTCATAATTTCCAAACTGATTAGGCATTCATACGAGCAATGATTAATAACAATAGCGGCCAAACATTGTTAACCTCAGGTTAATTTACGCTTTAATCAATTGGGTTCATTTACACCAGGCTCGATCTCAGTCCCCAGTCCCCAGTCCCGGTCTCAGGCTGGTCAATTTCGTGAACAGAGCCCCCGGGCTCCTCGATCATTTGTTCTGCCTCGGATCGATCGATGGATCGTCTTGGAAGTCTTTCCGAGTCAAAACACTTGAGATAATTGCAAATTGAATTATTGCTGAAAAAATATATTGAAAATTACTATATTTTGTGCTACAACACATTCAAATTGATGACTTGATTGATCGTCCTGCCTCGATGTCTTGATTAAAGGAGCGCCGCCTTCTGCCCCATGCTGTGTCCCCGTCTCTTTCGCCCCCCATCTAGCCGTCTCTCTCTATACCCCGTTTGTGAAGCGGCGCTCATCTGAAATTAAGTTAAACAAATTTTATAACACCTTTGCTCCGGCACACTCGCCACTTACTTGGCCGCTCGATTGGAATGCAATCAGTTGTGATTTTTTCTCTCGCCTCTCCTTAACAAATGATGATGATGCCAATGTCCCGGGCCCCAAGGAGGACCCGGCGGAGGAGGAGCAGGTGCATCTTCGGCAGGGGAGGCGGCACATATCTCGTAGATTACTCGCGTACTTAACCTCACTCACTTATAACAATAAACTAAATTGCAGTTGGCCGGCTCGTCCGATCGGAAACAAAGTATGTGGTGTATCTTGTAGTTACATCTGTGTAGTTGTTAACGTTGCAACTGCTGCTCCACTCCTTTCCCCTCCTTTCCCCTCCGACTCCTTGACTTTTTGTAGTTTTCTTGCGTTGCAACAATAAGAGCTGTGATTATGTTGAACGATCGGCTGAAAGATCACAAAACATAGCACCGATCGTTTTGATCATGGGGCGGCAAAGTGGCCAAGTTAAAAGGAGGCAAGGTGGGTATGAAGAGTTTTCCTAAAGGATTTTACATAATATATAAACCCTAAATAACTGATTTCCTAAATATATAGATTAAATAGAACTTGTTAAAGTGCTTAAGTATATAAAATTTAGTTTCTTAAAGGTAAAGTGGATAAAAACATCGTAGCTAAAATTTCATAAGAAAATGTTAAAAACTTGTATAACTAGAATAAACACACCTTAATTTATATATTGCAAACTTTATAACCCACCCTCGCTGGCATCTGGCACGTCTCCATATAATGATCGGCAATTTCAAAAACACCTCAACCAATCAAAGGGGCCAAAGGGGGATGGTAACCGGGCGCAGAGGCGTCGACACCCCCGCTGATCGGTGATCGGTGATCCGCTCCAGTGAGCTGTGGCTGCCCAGTAGGATATTTATCGTGAATTGAGTAGTTAAATTACTCAATTTTGGCGCAGAGTGCTGAGAGGAGGCAGCCCGAGGCGTCGGCCCAGTCTGCCCAGTTAGTTATCAGCTCGACGATGGTACAAATCTCAGGGCCAGACAGGCCAAAATGAACCAATCAATTACATTAGGTAACCAATAAAAAAAAGGGGGATAAACCTTACATTACTGGCTCGATCAGTTAACTGAAAAGTATGCTATTTTGTTAGCCAGTGAAGCCTCCACTTGCTCCGACTTTCTGGCCAAGAACTAAGATCTCGAGGAGAAGCTGCATCTTGAGGAGGAAATGCAGCTGGAATCGCTTATGCAGATCATGTAGGAATATCCCTCCGGAGGGAGTGGCAATTAGTGCGTTCTCTTTCTGGCCGACTGACAGAGAACCAGGTCGGCTGCACTTTAATTAAAAGACGATAAATTTGCCAATCTCAATGCACAGGAACTGGCCTTGTTCGAAGTCCCACCGACAGGCGACTGCCAGCGGGCGAGGGGAGCTGCAGCGGAGAGATATTTATTTATTGTTTGTACCCAAAGTGGCAACACAAAAGCCAAGGTGTTAATTTGTTGTTGGCCCAGCGAGCCCAGGAATTGCACTACGAAAAAATAGCATGTCCTTTTCAAGGAATTTTCCCAATTAATAAACTTTAAAGCGAAACTTAGCTTTATGAAACTTAAGCTACTTCATAAATTATGGTTGATTTACTTAAATTATTTTTAACTTAAATAAAAATCAATATATTTTTTAATAGTGACTTAGTCTCTTTTCGAAAACTGCAGCCTGCCACAAGTCGGAGCTCCCATTCATGCCTTCTTGGCCCGCGCATTTTGGCCTTTCATTGACGCTAACGAACATTTTTGTCCGATTTAATCCCATTTCATGGTGATCCTGCACAATTGCCGGCCGAGTTTGCGCCTCGTCTTGCAAATGGGCCAAAAGGCTGGCCCCAAAAGCCTGGCCCAAAAGCCGGACTCCCGGCAAGGGCAATTTATTTGGCGCGCATGCAGACGACGACAACAAATTCGAGTGCCAAATGATGCCAAGCTGGTTTTTGGATGCGGATTCGGATTCGGTTTCGGACTTGGTTTCAGTTTCGTGGGCTCCCAGTTTAGGTTGACGTGATTTATTGGCCCAGTGCCACTACCTGAGGGCGTTTTGTCGCAAATTAGTTGCATTCGGCTTCTGTTAATTTAGCAACTGCTAGAGTGCCTCAAATGCAACGCAAATTGCGATAATTTATCGAAGGTTGCCCCGCTGCAAAGTTAAACAGAAATTACGGCTTTTTGACAGCCTCCAACCTCCTGCATCCTTCGACATAAAAAAGGTGAAAAAAAAATGTGAAAAACCGGACCTGCTGCCCAACAAATCAACGCCTCAAATTGCACAATTTATGTGTTTTAACCTCGTCCAGCCGCAGGGGCCACCTTCAATTTAATATTTTATTAATTTGACATATCAGCTCGATTGTGGCTAATTGCGGTAAACGAGTATCCACCGCTCACCTTGACCGCTCACCGCTCACCTCGTGCCAGCGCACGAGTTTAAGCTAATTATGAGGTAAATTGTATGAAAAAGAAATTGTTTTTGTGCTTAATAACGAAATAATGGTGTGTGTTGAAGGATGATTGCTCATAAAAGGGTTTTTTTCCAAGGTTTCAATATATTTTAGGTTGCAAAAATAAGCACTCGTTAAACCCTTTCCAAATCATGTATTAACTTTTCCGATGTGATATTATGATATCCTGATATGATGTTCACATCAAAAATGATATAAATTGGCATTTAAATATTCAAATTCCAGGAACTTTTTCACAACTCTAAAGGCGAGTATTATCGAACTTATTTGCTTGATGCGCTTGGATGGCCCATTAATCACCCTTCCTCGATGCGGTTACCCATTCCCAGGGGATAACTGACTTCACCCATTGTTGGCCATTTATCTCCGGCCTGTTTGCGGTTTACTTTTAATTTCAAATACTGTACATCTATTAGCAGGCCATTATGGATGGCGGTCGAGTGTGTTGCAGCACATGTCAGTCCGCTATCAGCCAATGTCAGTCAGGCACTTTGCCGTGTGACACTCGACCGTCGCCATTGTTTTCCCTCCTATGTACATGGAGTATATGTTCAACGTAGTCCCCGAACCATCCTTTCTTATAACCATCCCACCATCCATTCAGCTATTTGCTCAGGCGTCATTTGCCGCTGCCATCCTCTTGTGTCTTAATTATGTCAGCAGGCAATCGTGTGTTAATAATCGTATATTTATAATCGTATTAGCTGATGTCGGTGGCTGCAAAGGCGATATAACAAAAAAAAAGTAGAAAACGAAAAGAGTGAGCCAGGCACAGAGCAAATTTGTTCAATGGGTCTGAAGTAATGAAAACTCTGCCATAATTTTTTATGCCATTCATTGGCACTTTGAAACCAATTCATAATGACAGCGATCCAATAGTCTCATTTTCACTTCTCCAAAATCCAAGGTTGACAATTGATTTTTCTTGGGCCATAATACAAATTCGTAATGGTTACTGAAGAAGGATAATGTGGGGAATATTTATGAGGCAGATGCAGCAGTGACTTCTTGTCACTAATTTTAACAAAGTCTATAAAAATAGAGAATTTTATTAAATTATAATAAATGGGTTCTTGGATAGTGTTTTCCGAAAAATGACATCTGACCGCTTGCAGTAGGAGCCTCCTACAGGAGCCTCATTCTAACACGCCAAGGATCTACTTGAAGGATCTCCTGCCGAGTGCATAAATCACAACAAAATCAATGAGTTTCCTCTTCAGAACCAAAAACAAGGCGTTTAAAATCCAAGAAAACATTTGACACCAAAAGAAGATAACACAGTAGCGGCATGATAGCTTTCATGTGTTATATCCTTGCATGTCCTTTGTGTCATTCGATGCCAACTGTTTGTCCAATCATAATTACAAGAAACTCAGCTCCATGCTTTCTGGATCATTAAGTTCCATTTAATAAACTGCAATTTATTTTTTGTAGACTCCTTTCTCTAATTATCCTTGAATGGCATGGGGTGCGCTCTATGTGGCTCTATGTGAAAGTGAAATCACGCGCTAACAATTGAAAGGATTCATTAATAAACTGTTTAATAGCATATCCATATCTCGAGTAGCTGCAGCCGCCGTATGTCCTTTTTGTCTAGGTCCTTGTTAACCCTCAACCAATACCCCTAAAAACTATGAGATGCGCGGCGTAAAATGCTTTACGCTTCGTTGCATTGAAATTCATTTGAAAACGATTTTTCTTTCAGGCCACTTACACAAAGCACAACACAGCACACACTCGCTTACACACACAGGCACTCAGAGTGAAGTGAAGTTAATTTATTAGATATTTTGTTCACATTAAATGGCAGAAGGACATCATCATCATCGGAGCAGAGTCGGAGTCGGAGAATCGGAGTCTATTAAATTCGTGTTCTGCCCTTTTGTCTGCCTCGAGTGCTCGAGTCCTTGTGTCATCTGCTGGGGTTGTTATTTGTTTGTCTGCTGTCTCTTTGGGTGACTCCGACTCTGAATCAGGATCAGGATCGCCGCAGGATCAAACGGCAGCCACACTTAGCGAAATTCATAAAAAAATTATGCGGAGAAACGAATAAATCACATACTGTGTTTTACTGTGTTTTAAAATATTTTCAATAATTTTCAATAAATTTGGAACAATAATTTTGTCATTTATTATTTTAGAAATAAACCGAAATTCAATTTAGATTTGTCCATTAGCTAAATAAAAAATATCTCTCAGTAGGCTCAGTATATTTTTTTCAGTGTAGATTTTGCTAGATCACTGCGGCTGCCGCTTTTTACCATGGCCATGCCATCTTTGTCGCATTTAATTTTTCGTTAATTGTGAAAATATTTATACTCATTTGTGCATTTTGCACCTTTTGCCTCGTCCTCGCGGTCCCTTCGTTCTTTTCGAAATCCTCCCCTATGCCGGGGTCTAATTTAACACTCGGGGGTTGGTCAGAGGACCCTGGGCCAGGCCTGACTTGATTGCCCAAAACAATTCCAGCATAGAAGTCATTAGGGGTTAACTAAAGTGGCGATGAATTTACGAAAATTTTAACTTGATTTATAATGGAGTGCTCGGTTCGGTTTGCCGGATATTTTCCCGTAATGAATTCCATTTAAATTAACATTGAAATTTATTTGTATACTTGAACCGAGGGCAAGTAGCCAGCTTGACTTTGCGTCTTTTGGCCATTCTCCCTCCCATCTGTCGCATCTTGAAGATTGTCTAGTTGAGATAAACCAGAATGCTGGTTGTGTTTCTGCAATGAGTTAGAATAATGGGGAAATAATGAATTTTCCATAGAGCAATTGAAATTTTTGGTCAATTTACTTTTGAAGTATATGCGTGGGAAATCAATAGGAATGATGCGATTACATTTAGTTTAAGATACTTAATATTTTGTCCCATTAATATTTTCATGGAATTAATTCATATAAAGATTATACCTAATAGTCTTAAACTGATAAGCTAAATTAACTAAATATTCTCGGAAAAGTATTGGAATTAATCTATGGAATTTTGATTTTATTTATTAATTACTGTGGGGAAGTACGAAGTAGGCATTCCTGGTATTAGCTTCTGTGGCTGCCGCTGACACGCCTGACATGCGATGATTTATTGACGTGGTCAAAACATGTGTTGGAAGTGACAGCTACTTGCGGCATCTGTAACGCCGCCGGCGCTGACGCCTCCGATTCCCTATTTCCCGAACTATATCCCATTATGTTCCGCTCTCCTAGCTCAAAAAATTCAAAAAAAAAAAGTAAAGAAACGCCGCGTGTGTTCGCTGCATTTTCACGGGAATTGTGTTGTTGCGGTTGCGCCCAACTTGTCTGCCACTAACGATCCTTGGCGCGGCAATCAGTCTGTTCTGAACCGAACCGAATATATATTTATATTTCTCCACCGACTCACTTGCCTCTCGTATTTCCGTCCTGGTGTGGGAATTTCCTCGGCTCGTAATTGGATCAGGATCAGGTCCTGACGCATCCAGAGTCATCGATCCTCATCAGTGGCTCTATAATTATCAATTATATTCGAAAAATTAATAAACATTTGTTAAAGTTAACAATTTGATGTGCTCTTCTATCAAGCGGAAGCAGCTGCAAAAGTAAGGAAACATTTACTTTCATTAGGAATTTATTTACAAGAATATAAAGGCAGTCTAATTTATTTTTCTTACATTAATCGGAAAATTGTGAAGTTTCAAACACTATTTTCACAATAAGTAACAAGTCCAAGTATGGACACATACACTTTGTTCCCATATGGCTTCTCATTTCCCAAAGATTTTAATCGCTGGCCGTCAGATGCCCGCTGGGCTTGGGCTTTCAATACCGCTCGGCGATCCGCTCGGCACGCACAGTTAGCTGCAAACAATGGCGAAAATTTGAATGCCGAAACTATGGCCATGTCAGGCGGCCATTTTGCGTTGAAAGGATAACAATAATAATACCCTCAATCGGAGCTACCCGCCTGACTGGATGTTAATAATGTCATTTTGGCAATTGACCGGCATGAATGTGCCCAGTCCCTGGACCAGTATGGACCCCTCATATCCCTGGATGGCCAAATATCTGCAACTCCCTTTTCGAGGCGAGACAATCGCCGCCATTAATGCAATTGCCGAAATGTCATTTGCATGCCGGACCTTCCCAGCCATTTAACTGGGAAGTCACTAAACAATAACAATAAATTTCGATGAAAATTGTATAGACATTTCATGCCTTGTGTGTCAGTAGTTTGATTAAATTGCCTCCATGTATTTCTCGACATTAAATGGCCCTTGATATGTCATAGTAGATTAAAGATGAATTTATTAACAGGGGTTAATTATCGGATAGTGTATATACATATGTATTATTGGGGAATAGTTGAGCTACTCCCTAAAATACATACATCTCAGACCTCATTCGAAGACAATCCTTTTGTTCATTAGACACCATTACAATCCTTGCTGTTGGCGTGAAGAATATGAGCGATGTTAATGAGCCGTGCCATGGCAGGACAACTCCCCCTAAAGAAAGCATTTCTCTTCCATTCTTCAGCTGTAAGAAGATCCTCAAAGAAAGCGACCGTGGCGGAATGTGCGACAAGTGTCCACCTCTGGCGCCAGTTATGGTTGTGCGGCTTTCTGAGCACGCTTCGCGGAGAAAGCCGTCTGAGTGGCACAATATTTACCACTGGAGAACCTTTCTCTAATCGGACTAACTACCGGTTAATGTTTGGGCAAAGTCAGAGACACGCCTTTCCTCTGAGACGACAGCTGCCTTCTGGAGAAGAGGTTCATATTTTCCTATGCATGAGTAATTTCCTTCGTATTTAATAATTACATTGGCGGTCTGAACTTGGCGCCATAACTCAACAAATTAGACAGCCAATTTCAATTTGGAAAACCTAGAGAAGGAACCCAAAAGCCGAAGCACATCGAATCGGAATAAAACCGAAAGTTATCAGCGCTAATTGTCAGAGCTGGTCCATAAATCTTGCCGGCTCTGGGACAGAACGCGAGTCTGGGTTTCGTGTGGGGTGACGGGGCCGCTTAGTAAGGGTTATCTCTCCCTAACCGCCGCATAATAATTACACGTCTTTTGTGCGAGTGAATCGAGTGGCGGCGATAAGCGTTTTGGGGCTACTCAAGCGTTATGCCTCCCGATTAGATGGAGACGACAGCCTCAATGGCATTTGGAGTTGGGGAAGGCCTTCCAGTACTTGTAGTACTCCCCGAACTCCCTGATAAGGCTCGGATGGCTGTCAGCGATGTTATCCTTTTTATGCCCAATTACAAGCGCTATGTTTTAATTTGGCCTGATAGTCCGATAGTGGAGAGCGGGTCCCGGGGGTCTAATGGAGGACTGTTGATAATTTTCATAGCTTATTGAATTAGTCGATTACCCGCGCCACTCGGGTTTATTGAACTTCCAACAAAATCGAAAAATATTCTTTACAAATATGTTTTGATAAGCCGCGGACAGATTTATGTTTTCTAAGTAACAGACTATTTCTGAAATTATGAGAAATTTCTTCAATAAATTTTTCACATTATATGCAATAGGAATTTGATTTGATAATAATTTCAAAAGAAATATGATTTCCAGTAACTTTGCTGAAATAAATAATGTTATATTTTTAATGCTAAAAAATTGGTTATATATATTTGGATTTTCTTTGCTTGGTTTTTGGAGTGGGCTTGGTCTCCTGCTATTGATCTGCAATTGCCTTTGAAGACAATGCTGGCTCATTGTATCCGCTGCACCTTTTTGGCCGCAGGTCGTCGTCGCAGAAAATCTGCTGCAACTTGAACGGCCAACAAGCGGCGGCAAGGCATTGTCTGGCATCTTGGCCCTGTCTCTCGGCCATTGTTTCTATCAGTGGCGGGCATTGTTGGCCGTTGCGAAATACAAAACAAAAACGTAACAGAAGAAAGACAAAATTTTACACCTCTTTTGTGAGCTGGCCGTGTTTCGATTGTATTTTAAATAGGTTCAAGTGAAGCGCATCTAATTGCCAGCGTGCCAAGTGTGTTTTGGCCCTAACGCCTCCCGGGTCTTTGGATTTCGTTTTTCCCGGAAATCAAAAAGGTGCTGGACTCCCATCCTGCTGTTCGTTGATATATGAAGCGTGTCAACTGCATCTTTAGTGGTTTTTAATTTGAAAATTGTTTTGGTCACTCCCCCGAATGCGCAAAACTCGAAAGCCAACTGCCACATTTCGAGGGGCGTTTAGCGTTTGTCCAACAACTGGCGGTGCCTTTGGCCCATAACAATGTTACACAATTCAGATCCAGAGACTTTCCGACCCATTGTGTCAATTGCTTGTTGCTTGTTGGCACTTTGAAATTCCCTTTAAATCGGCCAGGAGAGTCATGCAGCCCGCATACAAAGTCCTTGCCAACAATCTGCAATTAAAGCATATGTTCGAAGGATCTTGGTGAATCGTCTCATTATGGAGATGTTTATCTGGCATTTGTTTATCTGTTTGCAGTTTCCCAGTTTTCGATTGCTGCCTGGAAATGTGAAAATCCCCCTCGTCGTCCCCTCGCGCATTTTGTGCGGGAGGTTTTCTGCACCCTCATTATTTTTGGCTTTATGACGAGTTGTTCGAGCCAATTATGTTGGGATTTTCGATTCGGGCATCTGGGTATGCCATTAATTGATTTGCGACAGGAATATAAAACAAGAATTCATCGCCATAATTGGCAAACAACGACAAAGTTGTCAGCTGTCCTGCAATCTGCATATGAAATGCAACTTTCAGCCCAGTCATGTCCAGCTGGCAAATGCATTTTTTCCTTTTCAGTTTTGAAGTGTTGGCTGGAGTGTGTGTGTGTGGTCAGCTCACGTGTCAAATGTCTTGAAGGAGTGGAGGCAACACCGTGGAGAAGTAGAAAAAAGGAAGAAATGCCCAAAAATGATTTAATAATGAACTCGTCGAGGACAATGCGACTGGGAATGGATCATCCATGAAGTGCGATTCCCTCTAAGCGCTGCTCCCTTGACATCCAATCTCTGCTGACAGGCCAATTGTTTGATTGTTTCGTTTTGCCAGAATTTCTCTGAAAAAAAAAAACAATCCAACAGATACACGATGCAGAGTGTATGCAAAAGATACACAGGCACACACTTGAGCTCTTTCAGGCGGTTGATGGGTGTCAAAAAGGCAGCAATGGCCTACAAGAGGATTAGCCGGATTCGGGCCTTTGTTCGCCGGGGATCAGCCAATTTGAAAGTCAAAGTGCAAACAGCATTATGCGCTTATGGGCCATACACGTTGAACTCCTTGATTGATCCTCTCCATTTCCAAAGCAGCTGCCAGAGTTCTGCTTAACCTGCGAATTGTCATTGGGGCATTGTTCCCCGGTGAGGGAGCAGCGTAATTAAAAGATATTTTTTCGGCCTAATTCCATTCTTGCTGAAAGCCAAAGCAAATCGGATTTTAAAGTGGTTATAATCGTGGATGAATTACCTCTGGGAGAATATATTTTGCAGGTTTCCCTCTTGTCAGTTGGACATAAATGTAAAAACATGCCTAAAAGGAACTCGACCTTTTCCAATTTAATTTATTTCGAATACATATGCTGCTCTCCATTAGGAAGGGGTGCAATATCAAGGACTCTCTCATCCATTGGTATTCCAGTAACTGGTACCATCTGACTCAAGGTTTATTAATTAGCAAGCCATAAAGCCAAAGCCAAGTAGCTCACAAATTTCAATCAGCCAAAGGCTGGAAGGAGCCCGATTCCCTGCTCATAAAGCGTGGAGTCTGTGGTGGGGGTTAATTTTAACCTTAACCCAAGTGTCGACATTGTTGTCTGTTCCGTCGCCGGCTATTGATATAGTAAATTTCCAAAGAAATCTTAGAGATGCGTGGCGGTTGATAAGCGTGTTGCAGCAGCAGCATTTAGTGGCAGATGCAACTGCGCTTTATTGTGTTTTGGGTTTGGGTTTGGGCTTGGGTCTTGACTTTTCTTCATGGACTGGGCCTAGGATTTCTCCACACACAATCGTGGTGTTCATTAGCCGCCATAATTTATATGAGCCAACATATTTATTGAATGTTTTGGCAGTCGCTTTAACGGCTAGCTCGAAACTCGAGGCTTGTGTCCAACATTTGGCTGGCTACAGCTGCCAGCTAGTGAGTGTCATAAAATTGCATTCAAAGAAAATTCTAAAGGATATCTATATTTATAAAAATCTTTACACTAAAATTTATTTTCTTAAAAAAGTGTTTATAATAATTCTCATAGGTAACTACTTTTTTGTTCCGAATTTGGAATCTCTTCTCTACTAGCATTTTTTTCCAGTACCTCTAGCGAGTGCCATAAAGTTGGAACACTCATATACTACACATTCCAGACAGTTGCCACGAGGTCTAGTCTTAGTTTCTGCCACCGGGGTGTGGTGCCTAAGCGTCTGTGAGTTTTTCGAGTTTTTGGTTTTGGGCTAAGCTCACAGCATGCAATTATTTTCATTTTATTTTAGTTTTTTTTTTTTTGGTGCTAGTGTGAAAATAATAAACCTGCCAATAGTGTGCAGAAAGTGTCCTGCGGTTCCGGGGTACCACCACCTTTATTTTGTTCAAGTGTGCACTTGAGAAACGAGGCTATCCAGCTATCCAGCTGTCCTGGGAGGGAATGGGTGGGAGGAGACAGCCTCTGTCTACCTGCCACCAGGCTCTCGAGACGCTGTGGGTGAGATCAGCCACTGAGCTCATGCAAAAGTGATGGATGAGGCGAGACGCAGGACTCAAGTGCTTGTGGTGTGTCCTTTTGTTTGAGTTAACATTATTCTTTACTTTAAATACCAATTAATAACTGCAGCTGAAACTGGAAACTGAAACTGGAACACACAAGTGGACTGAGCTAAGTTAAGTGCAAATATCGTTCGATCAGAGGGTCTCTTTCCTTAGAGCTCCTTACACTTGAAAAATTTGTGTAAGATTGTTAAAAAAAATGATGATAATTATTGGAGTAAAATTCTTTAGATTTCCCGGATTCCACTTACTAATCACCTATCTATCTCTTTTATTTTCTAATTCCTTTAATTCCTATTTTTCAGACGTGTAATTTCCTCTCTTTTATCTTCGATCTGGCGTGAATGCGTCATAATCTTGCCACTTGAAAATGATGGCAAATATTTGTAGAGCAACCGCTGACGGCGACGACGAATACGAATACAACTTGAAACAATTAATGTGGCATTTGTGTTACGCGGCATGACTTTCGGCTTCTGCGCTCAGATCCGCACCTTCGCAAACAAATGCTAATGGGTATGACAAGTCGACCGCCGATACCGCCACCGCCGCCACCGCCACTGCCGCCACTTACTCAATTACTTTGCCAAACATGGCCAAGACGGCGAACTCGGCTCTCAGCATCCCAGCATTCGGAATATTTATGATTTGTTTGCTCATCGGCTGGGACGTTCCAACTACCAAGCGTCAATATTTGCCACGCAAATAGAGAAAGATCTGACCACGGTGAGACGTCCGGCATTGTCAGGTGTCCCCTGACAGTCGGCACTTTACTGTACAAAATACTGGATATCCACAAACTCCCCACTTCTTTATTTTCGGAAGCCAATACCACTGGCAACATCTATTATGACTTCAAAGCGGCAACGCGCGCCAATTGTTGTGGCAGATTTTCTATAAACTTTGACTCACATTTGCCAATTAACTGCGACACTTTGAGTGTGTGCAGCTACTGGGCTCTATAAATAAACTCTATCTGAATGGGGGACAAGGAATCCATTTTACTTTGAGGGAATATTAAATACGCTTAGTTTAAAGAGGGAACTAAACCTAAAATTGGAATTAAAAGAATTTCAGGATTTTAAGTATTAACAGTTAATATTATACTTAACTTTTGATTGAATAAATATTTCATAAATGGCAATGATCATCGTACAAGTTTCCAGAACCCTTTCCTTAAAAAAAGAGTATCAAGAAACGAGCCGCTCGCGCGCATTCAAATCGCATCAATGGATCCTCGAACGAGGAGAACAATTGTCCAGCTTTAGTTCCAGTGTCCGGCCTTTGAGTTTGGCTTAGAGTCCGGCAACAGAAACGGCTTCAGTTGGCCTGGCTTACAAATGGCAAAGGAACGCTGGCGGCTGTGTGCGATGTCAATTAGCAGCTACGGAATGACACTTTATGTGCGTCGCGCGAGAAGCCTCAGATTCGGAGTCAGCTTCGGCAACGGCTTCAGCTTCCCAGCGTCCAAGCGTCCCAGCTTCCAGGCAGGCTGAGTCCTTGTGCAAAGTGCAATCAGTGCAAAGCAGAAAGCCAACGAAAACCAGCGACCATGAACGGCCAACGCAGTTGACAAACAAATGTGCCGGACCAAGGAGCCAGAGATCTAAGGCAAACAAACAATTGATATGGCCCAGACGGAGGCTATGTGACTACCAATCTGGGTAGTTGCACATAAAGAAATCGGTTTATGGAAGAGATAGGAAATTATGTCCTAATTTTAATCAAAAGTGGGATCGAAAGTCCTTCTCTAAGCCATTCTATTTTTATTTCTACGAGTACTGGGTATAAATAATTTGTAGTTGTCTTTTTGATTGTCTTATTAAATAATTACTTAAGTGTATATTCCTATCATGTCAAGTACTCATAATATTTAAACTTTAAGCTTCTTTAGAATAATAATTTTTTCTCTGTATAAACCTTTCTTCTAGAAAACAGTAGGAGCGTTTGTCCAACTCAAGTTTGGAAGCTTCTGAAGGCGAGCACTGGGATGCTGATACTTTGCCGATACTTCGCTCGTATCGCCGCAAAGTGACTTGTAAACATTTTAGGAACTTTTCAACTTCAACTTCAATCTGAAGCCGGGCCTAATGAACTGCACTGTCCATTTGCCGGGACATGGGATCGTGTGATTGTCAGTGCAGTTTGCAATCGCGTCTGCAAATTGACAAGATAAATACATTTAGCTAATTTGATTTTAGCTGCCCGAGTTTCGCATTTGGATTTGGTTTTCCCTTAAAGGAAGCTGAAAATTTGTACGCATAAAGCGCAATTAAGTTGTAATTAAGCAGCACAAAGACCAGTTCGCCGACAGCGCTACCATTTATGGAGAGCTCCAGCAATATCGCCGTTGTCGTTGTCATTGTCGTTGTCATCGTCCTCCCACACGAAAAACAATCAAAATTCATTAGCCAAGCGACGACAAATAAAGCCAAGGGCTCAGAGCTCAGGGCTCAGACTCAGGGGTGACTTTTGCACATATAATGTAAATATGTAACCAGGACAGCGGGGGAGGATGGAACAAAGATTGGGGCCCGGGGTGATGGCGAGATGGTGGCACATAAAAGGCGACAGAACCGCACATCCTGCCCCAGGAAGCAGCCGGCTGAAATTACAAAAGTCAACCCCCAAATGGCAAAGGGCCATAAAAACGCTTGAAAAGCGTATGCCAGCCACCCACCTCCGCTCCCCAGCAGCATCCTTGGGACGTTGGAGGCCAAACCGAAACCAAATCCCAGGCCCGAAGGCTTTTGAAAAATTGCAAATTGAATTAAGCCAAAGTTAAATGGCTAAATGACTCGAGCCAAGTATCCTTGCAGCCATCTTCTTTCCAACCAGCAGCCACCAGCTCAGTTGGTTTTCAAGGGAATCGAGGGGAAGGATATAAGGGAGGGAGTGGTTTTGGGCTGTTTGTGGGCTGTGGAGGCTGCGGTTTGGCGTATGATAGTAGCTAATATGCTGCAAAGGATAAGGCATACACCGAAAAACAGGGCAACCATGGGCAATGGCATAAGTACCAAATATATATGGTTTATTTTTTAGGTATATGGTTTTAAAAAAATACATAATAAATGTTACAAGGTACATAGTCTGAGCTGAAAGTGTAATCTGCTTAAGGAAATCAAAAACTATATTGAAAGTGCCTTTTTAAATACCTTTTGATGTTTTTATTTTCAAAATAACTTTCATATCAACATAAACCTAATTTAATTATTTTCTTGAAGGAATAATACCGATGTGATTACTCTTTTATTTATTAAAATTAAGTTTAAATAATCAACCCTCTCATAATCTTTGCTTTTCCACTGTTCTTAAAAGGAAAACCAACAACCCAAAACGGAAAATCCAACGCACCGACTGCGTTGCTTTTTCCCAAGGCAAGCTCAGTCTCTGGCCCCGGCCCCGGCCCCAGTCCGGTCGGTATTGGAGTGCTAGTGTTAGTGTTATTTACCAGGCTAAATTATTAAACGATTGTTAAACGAGCGGATAAAGGATGAGCGTGAATGATGATGATGATGCTGCTACCCAGGGAGGAAAAAGCAAAAAAGCAGGGGGAGAGGTGGTCCTGCCAAGAGGGTGTAAAGTCCTGGGACCGGCAAAAACCTTTTGGGTTGGGATGGGAGTACGTGGGTTAAATGGGAGGCTGCTGCCTTGTTAGCTTGCCAGCTGAAGGGGAAATTTGATATTAGGTAAATTTATTTGATTTACATTTTTATGGGGCAACCGCTTGGCTTCCAAGTCGGGTGGAATTTTCCCTGTTGTTTGCCAACGACGACGTTGCCGTTGTCGTTTTCGTCGTCGTCCTCCTGCGCTTATCTCACTTAATGCCGGCAATGAAGATAAGAACTTGTCTAGGGTAGAATACGGAATAATGCAATGAACACCTAATAGAATAAATACAAAATGAATTAATAAAAATGGCTTGCGTCTACGAAGAATGAAAAAAAATCATAAACGAGTTTTTGACGCATGTCAGAGCTTTTTTTGTTGGAAATTATTAAATAAGCTAACAGGGAGCAATAAGGGAAAAATTTAATAATTAGATTTTAGGACTGATCCTTTGAATAAGGATATCTTATGAGTTATGGTCTTCTGTCAAATAGACTCTGATTATTTTCCAGAAAAAGATAATTTGTAGACCAACTTTTTCGTATTACCAAAAAATATGATATATATTTTTAGTAGTCTCTAATTGTAGATTTTTATGATCCTCTTTCAGGGATCTATTTTTTTCGCTGTAAAAATTGAATCACGAAGGGGAAACTGCTGTCAATCAACCACCCAGCGATCCAGTCCACCCACCCGGGCAATCAGTGCCAAATCAGAACTTTATTTATTTGCTTGTTGTTTGCCAAACATTTACGCCATCAGCAAAACGACACCCGAGAGCTCGTTAAATGCTCAGCCATGCGGATGTAATTCAATAAACGAGCGCTGCGCCATCATCAACACCCAACCGTTTAGCAAAGTGTGTGTGCCAGTGGGTTGGTGTGTATCTGTGTGAGGCAGCAGCCGCAATTGCCACAACAGCCGCTGTGACTAAATGACTGACTGACAACCGCATTGTGTGCCAGTGTATGTGTGAGGGGGATGGTTTATTTACTCGCCAAACAACCCCTCGAAAGCATCCCCAAACCACCGAATATCCCCCTCTCTTGCACGCTGCCAACCGCCATCTCTTTTCATCCTGCGTGCCCTGGCTCAATAACGTTTATTGAGTCGAATTTCGCACCAGCCTCGCCTTCGTCCTTCGTCCTGCGTCCTCCTGAACATTTCTGAACTGTCAACATGTCAACCGTTGGTTGGGAAGGTTGTTTTCGGGACGTTTTATTTGCCCAGGGTGGGTGGCAGGCATCTCTTTTTCGGCCTGTTTAAGCGATTTAACGCATCGCAAGGATAATAAAATTTTGATTATGCACCGCTCGGGTGGCTTCACTGCCTGTGACTGGTGGCTGGGTTTCGGCAAAATTAGCTTCATTTAAAAGATCCCCTTTGATAATGGGAGATGGGGTTTAAGTTCAAGGGATGGCTAATTATTCTCAGGGTGGAAAGAGCCAAAATCTCATTAGCAGTTACAACTTTTTAAAGAAAACAAGAATGATTCATATTCTTGCGAGTTTGCTTCAAAGCGTTTGTACAATTTCCTATCTTATTTTCATTGCCATAAACAATTTGCTGATTTAATAATTGCTCACTCTCGGATACAAACAATTATGCAATTCAATTCTGAATTAATTGCACAATAAAACACCGAATTCTCATTTAATTGCTGGACAAAAACAAAAAAAGCGCACCAAGCCAAAGCAACAGCCCACATAAATAGGCAACACCCACGCGACCAATTCACTCGGCCCGCTCTGCTCTCCTCCCGCTGGCCTATAGCTTTTAAGTGAATAAAATCAAACACGAATCGTTCGGCGGGAAATATAAATATGAAAAAATTATGAAAAACTATCAAAACATTTACATACGAACTGTGGAGCCTGGAACAGGAATGAAAAACCGCTGGCTCTTTTCGATCGACGCAGGCAGTGTTGTTAATTAAGCTTTTTTAAAGCCAATTATAAGATTTCTATAATAAGTTTCTACTATTTAAAAAATTAAATTATATTAAATTTTTTAGGAAATTTAAAATTTTTAAAAATATTATCATAATTACTAAACATAAATCAATAAATAAGAGTTAATAGAATTAATAGAACATCACTTGGACTATATCACTTCAAGAAACCTCCATTATAAGTCAAAAAATCTTGTAAGCCATTTTAAAATTTTCCATTTGGCTATTTTTACTCTACAAACTTGCAGCACCACTGCACGCAGCCAAATCGGCGGCCATTTATCAATTGACCAAGTTGGCCGAAGCGTGGTCTCGGTGTTGGCTGTTGGTGCTTTTGTTATTGGCCGACTTGCTGCTGGCTCGCCGGTTTCTTTTCATCTCTGGCCGGCTGGCAAGAAGGGGGAGTGACTCGCTTATGATGTTTATTGAAAAATTAATTTGCGCCTCGTTTTTGTATTTCTTTTTTCGGATCTCATTTGCGTATTTCAAAGCGCAATGAATAATGATGCTGGTTAAGTAGAGGAAAAAAGAAAAGAAGCACTCGACGTGCTCGGCCTGAGAAATTAATATTTGTAATTGGCTATAATTGTTTATGCCAACGGCCACAAAGTTTAGAAAATGAGACGAAGACAATGATATTAATGAGCAGTGGCCCGCCGAGCCGACATCTCATCACATTTTGTTGCCATTTCGAAATGTTTAATTGAAAAGAAAGCGACATTGCTGGGCTTTATAATGAAGTGCTCAGCTTTGGGAACCAGGGAACTGTTTTAATCAGTAGGAGCGATGTGAAGGGGCGTTCCATGCCATAGATCATGTGTTAATTGAATGGCTGGGAAGTGTGTGAAGATGATAATTGGGATTGTTGTTGGGTTCTAATTATGTGAAATAGAAAAAAATAGTAAGAATCAATAAATAATCATCCTTATCAATACCATACTCTTGGATATGAAACTAATTAAGACCAGCAGCCAGTTCTAATTGAGCTCTTTATTGGACTCCCAATTATCATTAAAATCCCTTTACCAGCTTTTCGTCCTGCAGAGACTCTGCCACCACAATCCTTCCGCCACATTTCCCCTTTCACCCCGTTTGGTGTCCTTTCGAGGAGCGGAAAACAAAAGCAACGCCGAACAATGGCTGCTGGGAAAAGTTTTCAAGCCAACAATTTCACATAATAATCCTTAAAATGAGTTTAATTTGTAGAGTAAAATTATAAAAAGAGTGGGTCGGAAAACGGAAGAGAGACGCCGAAAAGGATGCGGAATGGGGGATCCTTTTATTTTATGGAATTTATTCACAAAACCCCATTATAAAGTTTCATTTTTGGGCATTAGACGGGGAGGGGGGTTGCAAAATTCCATATAATCCGGAATGCTTCGTATTTATGTGTATCTCCGTGTGTGTGATTGATTTGCCTGGGTCCAGGGATGCTCGATTTATGTTCCCCGATACGATTTTTATGGCTTATCTTTGAGGTGCGCACCGAAGGACACATAAAAGAGCAAAGACGAAGGACGAGCAGGGAGGGCCAGGAAAAAAACATAATTTCCTGACCGAGATTGCAGCTTTGCGATAATACCAGCCTGCCAGCGTCTCTTTTACGTTTGACGATGCTTTGGCTTTGATAATGATGGGCTTATTATTTATTATATTGTTATTTTCGGTAAGGACATTTATTAGCCGATTGCTCATACGCCATGGAGTACCAATTAAATTTGCTTCCCTCTTAAAATGAGAGAACATATAGACCCAGAATGACAGACTTTTCGACGACCATGCCGCCAATAATGTCAGTCAAATGAAGTCATGAAAAACAGAGACGACATCAGGCAAAATTGGTTACAAAAAAAAAAAAAAGCAGAAAACAAGAAATAATAATAAAAATCAAGAAAAACGAAAGAAAAGCGAGAAAAACAAAGTGGAAGTGGACAAGCGATTGCCGCCGCTGGTTGTTATAAAATGCTAATACGCGCAGCAGCTCCTAGACCCAGAAAAAAGTGGAAAATGCTCCAAAGATTGAATTATTCAATTATTATTGGCCACGCCCAACTCACCACTCGATACTGAGGGATATACCCGTCTCAGTCGGCGAACTCACCACACTGGAAGCGAGCGAGCGAGAAAAGAAGGCGGCGCACACAACGGAGCGTGGAGAAATACACGCACACATGGCCATCGAAAAAAAGAAACGGAACAGTTAGGCCAATAAAAATGGTGTCGCTGCTTATGGTGGGGCAGTGAGCTAGAGCAGCCGGTTTCTGAAACCACCACCACGTTCCTGTGTGGTGGTGTGTATCTGTGAGGAGCAGCAGCAGCAGCAGCAACAGAGGCAACAGAGGCAGCCGAAGCAGCGACAGCAAGTGGTGCGGCAGTTCATTCGCAGAACAGACGTGATCTCAAGAGGACGTGTATCTCTCAGTGCGCATTTTGTATCTGTTGGAAGTCAAGATTTCAGAATACTATCGCCGCGTGTATCTGTGTGTGGGAGATCGAGTGCGCGCGTGTTATTGTGTGTGTGCTTAGCGCGTGTGATGAACGAGCGCATTAATTAAAAGATAATCAAAACAAATTAACAGCACACACTTGTTCCAATGAAACAATAACTGTAATACGAAAACAAAAGCAAGCAGCCAGCCACCCAGCCAGCCAGCCAGCAACCCGTAATCGAAAAATCAAACGAAAGGCTTTATGTTAAAGCTCTCCAGCAAGCCGACCCCAGCGAGCATGACAGTGACCGGTCTGCGCCAGACGATGACCAGCCCCACGGTGCCGCCGACTAGCAACACACCCGCGGGCAACATCTCCAGCAGCAGCATCACCAGCATCTCCAGCAGCAACACCAGCACCGGCAGCACCACCGGCATGGGCAGCCTGAGTCCCAGCCATCCGGCTGGCCTCCATCCCCTGACCAGTCCCACCTCGCCGTCGGCCTTACTGCTCGCCCACCAGCAGCACCTACTGGCCCAGGCGCAACAGCAACACCAGCAGCAGCAGCAACAGCAACAGCAGCAACACCAACAGCAACAGCAGCAGGCCGCTCTTCAAATGGCCGCCGCTGCAGTTCATCCGCCGGCCCATCACCTCCACAAGACCACCTCCCGACTGAGCAACTTTAGCGTAGCTTCGCTCCTGGCGGACACGAGACCCCGGACACCGCCTAGTCAGTCAGCGGGTGATGGTCCCACGAATCTCTCCAGTTCGGCGGCCACATCTCCCGTTTCCCAGGCCAGCAGCACACCTCCGCCGACGGCTAGTGCAGCCACCTTCCATCCCGCCGCCGTGGCCCACCATGCCCACTTTCTGCAGGCCGCCCATGCGGCAGCAGCGGCCCATGCCCAACACCAGGCCATGGCCGCCCAGCTGCGACATCAGCAACAGCAACAGCAGCAGCAGCAAGCCGATGCCAGAGCCAATTCCCCGCCCGCCTCCACCAGTTCCACGCCCAGCTCCACACCTGTGGGTCTGTCCGGCCCGGGATCTGCCACCGGAGCCAATGCTACACCCGCCAAAAACGAACGCCACTCCCCGCTGGGTAGCCACACAGACTCCGAGCTGGAGTACGACGAGGAGCTGATGCAGGATCACGAGCACGATCCCGACCACGACGAGGAGGAGGACTCCATTGTGGATATTGAAGACATGAATGCGGACGACTCACCGCGCTCCACACCTGACGGCTTGGATGGCAGCGGCGGTGGCAAGTCTATGGAATCACCGCACGGCGTTGGAAATCCGCCGGGTTCGCAGATGCCATCGACGATACTTTCGCCGGCGGCATTGGCCTCCGGACATGTGCCCATCCGCCCGACACCGTTCAGCGCCCTGGCGGCCGCCGCTGTTGCCTGGACGGGAATGGGAGCGGGAGTGCCGTGGCCGGGAGCTCGACAAATGCCACCCTTTGGGCCGCCGGGTCTGTTTCCGGGTCAGGGATTCGGAGCAGGAGGTAAGTGTCGCTAGAAATAAGTTTTTTGTTTGCTTTTTATGACTATTGTTATGGAGGAAATAGAGACAAGTGGTTAGCTCGCTAGGAAGGATGTAGGAAGACAGGGCTTTCTTTTAAATAGACTCGATATATTTTTACCTGCTCCTCAATCTTAATCCTCTCAAAATTTAATATCTCATTGAAATTAAGTAGTCTAGGAGCATCAGAGCGAAATTCGCATTAGCCAGAAAAGAGATATTTAAAAGCGATTTATTTTATGCCAGTGAGATAGACCCCCTCGTCGGGTGCCCAGCCATTTTTGCCCCTTGTGGCAGCTTTATCTACACCATTTTGTGTCGCATTTTAATTCAATTAACGGCTGCCCCTCGCCTTAATTGGCATCGACGGGCCGAGGGAGCTGCGGGTGCTCCATCATGGCCACCTCATCATTATCATCGTCGCAGTCATCGTCGTTGCAATGATCGTGACTGCAGGCCGTAGTCAAAGTGCGTGGCAATTATTATTTATTTAAGGCCTTAAATAAAACAATGAAATGTGCCTGATTGCTGGGCCCATTACTGGATGATGATGGCAGCGTCGCGTCGGTTCTGATTTGCCTCAATTGGCTCTGTCTGATTGTTCATTGGATTGCCTCCCGGTTGCCTCTGTTTTTTCGGTGTTTTCCGGTCTAACAGCTAGCCAGCCAGCCCCCCATTTTTATTTTTTGGCCGCCGAATGGAAATCTAATAATAAACGCATAAAAAGCCGACTGTCTAACTGACTGACCAGACTAATTGAAGCGAGTCTAGTTCGCCAGCGAGCGGGTTAACTAACCGATCTCTATCTGCATGCACAGTTCACACTTTGCCTGCATTTCCTGGAGTGGACTGGTCTGAACTGAACTCTCCCTTAGCCCCCCACACACACATTCTCAAAAAAGTGTATGGAAATCTGAGGAAAAACACCCGCTTAAGTCACACTTTGATGCCGGGACTGACATGTGAACTTAAGTCGGCCGGAGTGGACTTTGCATTTCCGCTTTTTAAAGTTGCCCAACACTCGGGTTTCTCGGCAAAAAGTTTGGCAAAAAAGTGTAAATTTGCTTTTTATATGCAGACATCCCACAAACAATTGTTCTTGTTTGGCTTTTTGTAGGATTGCGGTCTGAATGTTTCACTTTTTGCCAGTACCCTGGTACTACACATTGCTTTATAAAGCTGTCGACTTGCCCAACAAAAAGAGTCATGAAAGGGCGTCGTCTTTCGGGTGTTTTACAGGCTTTTGGACCTTCAAGAGAGCCCTCGATTTGAGAGTCTTTAAAATGAAATTGGAAATAAATCAATCGCAATGTAGACCATCGCTTCTAATGGCCCCTCGCCAGCCACTTGAGCCATATCTTTTGTTCGGCCGAGATGAATAAACTATTCCAAACATTTGTCGCTTATTTTGTCATTTGGCTGTCAACTGCTGCCTGTCTCTATAAAATATGCCCGAACAACTTCATTTCGTTTCGTTTCATTTGGCAGCTGTTTTTTTTTTTTCTGTTGCTGCCACAGGTTCAGGTTCTCCTGGCTGGTTCTCCTGCCTGCAGCGTGTCTCATTAGCGCAGCAGGTTGCTCAGGTCTTTTGTGAGCCGATGATCCCCTTTTCAGGCTTCCTTCTGACCCGGCCCGCTATCTTTTGCGGCATTATGTCAAGTGTTAGGTACTTAGTGCCTTACGGCCTTAGTAGCTCCAGATAGAGGAGCTGGAGTTGGCCGCTACCGTTTGTCGGCTCTTTTCGATTGCATTTTCATGGCCTATTAAATGAAACTACCTCCGATTAGACTTGGGAACACACACACGCTCTGGTTGTTGTGTGGGCCTTGGGGTGGAATGGGGTGGAATGCTTCTTGTTCTTTTTTCACTCTTTTTAGCCTGGCCATTTGATTAACATTTCGTGTTGCAAAATAGGAATTCCCTTTTGTGCCTTCATAATTTAACTAATTGCAAGCGCAGCCATGTCACGTACACGCCACCCCCCTTAGTGGCTCACCCTCTTGGCGGCCTCCACGCATTGCAGCTGCAATTCTTGGCAGCCATTATAGAAATTAATTTTCAAGCTGAACAAACGAGCAACAACTTGGGAGTCATTGCATAAATACATAGAGAGAGGGCCCATAGCCCGTACAAACAGCACACGCAGACGAATGCCAAATACCAAATAGCAATGGGGGACGCAAGACGGAGCGAGACGGAGAGAGAACCTGGCTAAAACGGTGGGTGTGGCATGTCAGCTACGCCCACCCGAAACACGCAATTTTCAACAGCCCGGCAGCAATTTAAACGTTGACAGGCGGCTGCTGGACGTCAAGAAGAGGAGGAGTACGAAGTGGCAGAGGCGTCTGAAGGGGATGGAGGGGAGGAGAGGGCTTAAAGGTAGGAGGAGTGGCTTAGAGGGGGAATTTGCATGCGTTTTAACACCATTTGCAAGGCTCGGAGCCGAGAGTCAAAAGCCAAAATAATATTTGCATTCTGCACGCCATCTAACGTGCAAAGGCTGTACTAAATACACATGCAACACATCGAGGGGGCTCGAAATCGGTGGGGGCGATGGAGGAGTGGGGCATGTGTGGCGGCGCAGACATTTTGATGTATGTTTTGGTAAATAAAATTTATTTGCATTAAATTACCAAGCCAGACAAAGCGAAGGTGATGGCAGGGAGCCATCCTATGGAGCAGCCATAGGAGGGGGTGCAACTGCAAGGTGGGTGTGTATGTGTGTGTGTGTGTGTGTATGAGTGGATCCATGAGGTTGAGAAATACGTTTAGACAACGGCAAGCATTTGCTAAATATTTGTAGACAATTGGTAGTTCAACTAATTTGAACTGCTGCTGCTGCTACATACTACAGATGTTGCTGTTTTGGCTTGTGATGTTGCTGTTGCTGTTGCTGTTGCTGCTGGTGTTGCTGCTACACCTGAGTAATTAAATAGCATTTGGCACTTGTCATAAGCAGTGGCCCAACCCACGGGCTATCTGGAAACTCTTATCTTGCCCAGAGGCAGCGAACTTCATTGCAAAACAGTTGAAATGGATAAAAAGCTAGCACGCAATGTGACAAGATTTCCCAAGTGTTGCAAGTGGGCAGTGGCCGATACATGGAGAAAAACAGTTTCCAATTTCCCATTTCATATTACAAAATGCAATGAAATCAGTGCATTGGACCTCTCGCTGTGTAAACTGAAGCAACAGGTTATTAACACGCACCTGATTAATTAATTGACTCGTTTAACCGGTGTTAGGACCTAGGTCCTAAGATAACACATCCCTTCGCCGCCCTGCTCGTGGCCTAATCATTCATTTAGCGGGCTAGCTCCTATTTGGTGCTAATTAAAATCCCTCATTATGAAATCGGCTCGCGCAGGACAGACATTTCGCCAAAGGCCCCAGAGCTGTTGCCGTTTTGACCGTAAGCGTGTAATTGCATTAGCCATCCAGCCGGCCGGCCGGCTATCTGGCCATTTGGCTCGGTTTCCCTCCGACCATATTGCTCAACATCAGTACAGATTTTCACTGAAAAAACTCTGAACCAGCGCTGGCTGGTGCTATGCGAAAACGCTTTAATGAAGAATTAATTGCCAGCAATTTGCACCGCAAATCAATCGAACGTTGTCACCGCCGGCTATATACAGCTATAGTCACCCTATGGGGAGGCGATTGCTTTGGATATTTGGTATTGCCATTGCTCCAAACGATACGCGTAAATTTCACAATTGCTTGTTGCTTGTCTCATTTGCTGCTGGTGCTGCTGCTAGTGCAGTTTTTGTATTGCTGTTGTTGCCGTAGCTGGTCTTATACGATGTCTCGTCTACAATACACCGGAGAACTCAAATTAATTGAAAATCCATTACAAACATAGGCTAAATGTCACAATTGGCGTTTGTGGCATGTATTTGCTCTGGCAATGGCGACGTATTGCCCCAGCAGTAGCAGCAGCAGCAGCAGCAGCAACAGTACGGCAGCAACATCGCAGCAGCAACAACAATGCCTATAAAAGAGCAAAAAGGCGAAAACAAGTCTCGCACTCGGGTTTCAACGTGCGTCTCTATCGCTCCTTTTACACAGAAAAAAAATCTTTTATTTAAAGTGATTTTAAGTGTTGCAAGTAATCAAGATTAAAGTTACTTGTTGCCTCTTTGATATCAAACTTTAATCGATTTTTTTTTGCTATTTAAACACCTAAAAGTTTTCTGTCAGTGCAGCTTGCTGCAGGTTTTGTAACCAGAAAAAGGCATTCCGTGTTCAATGGGCGGGGCAGCCAAGAGAGGCGGGAAGTGCAGCTCACTTGCAATGGAAACCCCATTCCAGCAATTTAGCGACAAATGAGCAATTAATTTTGAAATAAATGCAAACGGCATACAACATGGTAAAGAAAACCATGATCCGACCACAAATTGCATATAAATATTGGAACCACCGGGGAATACAAATATTATTGTAAAGAAACAAAACAAAAACGAGGAAAAAATTAAAATTAAAATGAAAATCGTAAAATCGTAAAATCAAAAACCTGTGACAAAAGCGAAAAAAGGCTGTTAAAGTTTGGCCGCCTCGTTTATATGCTAATTTGGCAACTAATTTATGGTCGATACAACAAGAGCGACAACAAAACACCAAACAACACAACCAACACAGCCAACACACCAAACAAAACAAAATCAAAACTTAACCCAGAGAATGAAAATGATGGGAAATAACAAAATATGTTTATATTTATAGAGGCAAAAATTTCTGAATATTGCTGCTGCTGCTGCTGTCTGGTGGGGGCTCATCTTCATTATAAAGTTTTCTGGGGATATCTGGGGCTCTCGAATGCATTGGTGGCTTTATCGGGAGTGTTCACATTTCGTTTCACCTTGTTAGTGGCCATCCGAAATGCTTTTACGACCTGCACCACCGATCCCAAACTGAATCAGAAACTGAACAGAAACAGAAACCGAGGCAGACACACAAATAAGTGAAATTATATGCATATCGGCCGATAAGTCCGAGGCATTAACATAACTCTGACATGTCACACTAATTACTTAATGAGCCGGGTGCCCGTTCAAGTTCTCCCATAAGCCGGAGTTGATTATTAGTTTTGATTCCGTCGCAAGTTGGATTTTTATTGCCTTATGGGGCAGCGAGAGACATTTATTTGCTTATCGGAGACATAACGTGCCACAAAATGTGTGTGAACACATCAAGTTTTTAAGAAACAGCGAATTACAGCGATGAGTTCTTCATTTGTGAGATAGTACACTGAGAAAAGCTGTAAACCAGTATGGATCTTGATAATATTAAATGCCCTTAATTGATTCTTATTTATGGTATTGAATACTTGCATTTAATATTAATATTTTAATATACCATATCATAGTAATAAAATCGTGAAAATAATTTGTAGGATGATGTAAGGACTTTGAGGGCCTGTTATTGTTGTTTAACGCTTCGTTTCCCAAATGCAAGGCATAAAAAGCAATTACAAAAGCATCCAACTCAGCCACGTTTGTCACTCGGCAATTTCAATTTGTGCAATTTTGCGTAAAATTAAAGCGTTGCATATCATTTGCATTTGTCTTTATTTTGATTCCTCGGCCCTGCTGCTCAGTTTCCTCAAAAACAAAATGCCCAATAAATTACGCGTGCCTCTGCCTGCTGGATTAAAGGGTGGAAGCTATAATGGAGTGGGGCCTGGAACCTGGGACGGAGTTGGATTGGGAAGATCTGACCCGGACTGACTGCATCTTTAAAATGCCATTTGCATCTTTGTGGTTTTGGCGCAGCCCCGATGGCAAGCTCATTACTTTCATTAACAACACTCCAGGCGAATGCCAAGCGGCATGCAACTTGCAACCAACAGCTGCTGCTGCTGTTGCTGCTGCTGCTGCAGCTCCTTCCAGCCCCCTTTCCCTGGGATTTGTAGTCTTTATAAGGCCTGCACGTTTCTTCTGCTGTTTTTTTTCCTTTTGCTGTTTTTTTTTTGTGCCTGTGCGCCTTTGTTTGCCAAAACAAAATGCCCAAATTAAAATTGTTTTGCTGTGGAGAGAATCGAACTGAGATATTGTTGTGGCACGGAGGGGGGAGTGGATCCACTCGGGGAATGCATTTCCCGTCGCCGCTGCAACTGCAACTGCCGCTGCTGCTTTGTCTGACAAATAGTTTAGACAGCAAATTTATTGGCCACTTAAAGGAGTAATTACCGTATATTGTTGCCGCTGCCTCTGTCGCTTTTGGCCAACTGACAAGGCCAAGGATAGATGAGGTTGACAGGCCGTCTCATTCAGCACTCGCCGCCATTCGGCTGGCTCTTCGTTCTACAGTGAAGCCTAGACATTATAGTATTTGTATATTATTTAAATCAACTGAACACCTGACTAATCAGCACCTTCTTCTCTCTTCTATTTTAGATGCCAACGAACCCCCGAGGATCAAGTGCAACCTTCGCAAGCACAAGCCGAACCGGAAACCCCGCACTCCCTTCACCACCCAGCAGCTGCTCTCGCTGGAGAAGAAGTTCCGGGAGAAGCAGTACCTGAGCATTGCGGAACGGGCAGAGTTCTCCTCCTCCCTCCGCCTGACAGAGACGCAGGTGAAGATTTGGTTCCAGAACCGACGCGCCAAGGCCAAGCGCCTGCAGGAAGCGGAAATCGAAAAGATCAAGATGGCGGCCCTGGGCCGAGGAGCGCCGGGTGCCCAGTGGGCCATGGCCGGGTACTTCCACCCCAGCCTGATGCATTTGGGATAAGTGGCGGCCCAGTTGGTGTGCGAGCACGATCACCGCCAGGAGCTCGGTCGCCATCAACGCCCCATCCAGAGCCATAGTCCCAATCCTGGTAACCAAAAAGCCGCCGGAGCTGCTGGAGCGGAAACCCCCAAAATTTTGCTGTGATGTTAGCGCATTTTATGTTACGATACTTTCAAATGTTGTTTCAAATGCACCCTGTACATACGTTAAGTGACGGACGAATCACAATATTAACCAATCGAACTCTGTATATATCGAAAAGAAATGCAAGCAATGAAAAATGTTTCCTAATTGTAAATAGAATCTAGCATGTAAACACAATCAATTTCGAGTTTCGTTTTCTTTTTAACATTTTTTCGTTTTCGTTTGCCGTTGCGTTTGGAGTGAAGCCAAGAAAATCAATTGACAAACAAGAAATACCATTTATTTATTTGCCCAACTCAAGTCAATAAGCGTAAAATCAAGATTAACTTAATTGATATTTGATTGTATTGTAATTTGCATTGTAAGTCAGTCTAGCTAATGGATCGATCGTGTATTTAAAAAATACTTATAAGCATCTACACTAAAACTAATCTAAAGCTACAACTATGCCGTTAAAATTACATTATTATAATACCGCAGACCTATAAACATAGTTCATACATCCATAATATACTATGAATACCATATAGCGTTAATCCTCTGTAGTTGTTTAATCATAAATCATAAAACAAAACAAAAAAATGTGAAAAAAATAATACAAAAACAATTAAAAAGAGAGCAAATGAAGAATCATACAAAAATCATTGAAAAAATATATAATTATACAAAAATTTAACAAAATCGTTGGTTTTTATTCGGAGTTATCAGTCGTTGAGTCATTCTTTACGGAAACAGTAAGTATTCTGTATAATATTGCTTGCGATAAGAAACTTAGATTAATCTTTGATCAGCTGTATACGTCTTTCCTCCTAGAAACATGAATAAATATGAATAATAATAATTCCTCCCATTTAATGCTTAATGCAACAAAGTATTAACGATCTTGGTAATGCGAATGTCGACCTAGTTGAATGCCTGGCAAAAACACACTTTTATGATTAAAGTGCGAAGTGTTATTTTGAACTGGGCGGTTGCATAAGATCGAACGGCACTGATGTAATATATTTATTGAAATTACGAGCCCATAACGAACCAGGAATGGCGGGCGTTAGGAATACCGAAGCTCTGGCCACGACGAATTGATAAAGGAAAAGTTTTAGGGGAGTACGTTTGGAAAAATTAGTTCGTTACAAAACCACGGCGCTTATATCATCCAATATTGGCGTGAAATTGGAGTAGTAATGTGGCGCAATTGTAAAATAACCAGGAAATTTCACAACTTTTTCATTCGAAAAATAATAAATTAATTGGAATCCTCGACCAAAAATGTAAAGGGCATCGGCAAGAGTCGAATAGAGGCTGTCAGAAGCGGAGCACTCTTATCAAGTGGCAATTAATATTTAATTAATCAGGCAAGCGGTTGCCGAGGAGAGGAGCCGGCCCATATGGCGTATACGCAATGCAACTCATTTACTCAATCGCCGAGTGGCCGGCCGAGTGCTGAGGTTAGACGAGCAATCAACGAATTAAGATTACAATTGAGTGATTATCAAATTGTTTGCATTATAATTTTTATTCCTGCGCGATTTGTCGGGTGTCAGGCGGGGTTCAATAACGAGTATGTTTTTTCATTATTTGTTGTTGACAGTTGGTCGAGCGTCAACAGTACTATAGCCATAAAGCTATATAGCTATGGGGCTGTAGCTGCACGATTCGTTGGTGTTGTTGCCTTTGCTCGCTCTGACGCTTATCGCATTGAATTAAAACCCAATTAATTTAATTACAAATGGAAATAACACGCCGGCGGCGTTAGCAGCAGCATAACCGCAGTAGCGACAGCAGCGGCGAGCAACACGTCAAATAATTTAGCTTTTTGATTTATTTACGAACGGCAAACAAGTGTTGGTATGCCTGGTAGGTGTGATTGTGTGTATTGGTGCGTGTGTGCTCAATAAATAAATTAAAATATTATTTGCCAGCTTATTGCTGATAAGAGCGGAAAAAATTCCGCGAACTATGTAGGTCTAAATAAATATTTGTGAGCTAAACTTTTTACTTTTTTAACGTTTAGGATTTTCCGAGCTTCATTGGGGGATACGAAATAAATTATTTGCTCATGTAGCTTAAAACTGAGATCAATGAGAACTAGGTCTGGCAAGGTATCACAAATTGATTTGCCAAAAGTATAGCCAAGTAGGCCACCTAATTACCACTGGACTAGGGTATCTAATTGTCGGCAGTCCACTTGACCAATTTAACCTTGCCTTGTTAGCAATTCATACAATTTGAATATAATTTGTTAACAATTAAAATGCAATCGTGTGATATTTTATTGGGTAGCAATAAAATAATTAATTTAATTATGCATTTATTATTCATCAAATATTAATAAATGCGTTCGCCAATAAAAGCGGAGAGTTCTCCGCGGCAGCCGTGCAGTTTTTATCTCGAATGTCAAATCGATTGTCGCCGCAATTAATTACGCGTATATAATTACAATGCCTGCCTACGCTGACGCCAACGGTGACGCCCAAGTCCAGAACCGGGATTCGGGCATTGGGATTCCGGGGGGCCTAGGGAGCCGCCGGGGCATCGCCAGAGCGGTGGATCGACGGATCGGAGTGGCTGGTGAGTGGGGGCCTGGGACCCCTCGTCTGTTTATTAATTAGGCTCGGCTACGCCTTCAGGTAGCCGCAGGTGGCGCTGGCATGCAAAACGCACCGCGCCGGAAAGTGCAATGCGTTAATCAAAACGTAATCAAATCATTTGGCAAGCAGTAACAGCCTGAAACAGAAACTGAGGCAGGGACAGAAAAGAGACAAAACTGTAACTGAATATAGACTGAAAGAAAATTCAGTAAAAAATTCAATAATATAATTATTCTTAGTCTATTGCTTTCAAGGCTTTTAATAAAAATACTTCTGAGTTGGTATATTATTACTCTCCATAAAGGACACTCCATAAAGAATATTTCTTAAATAATAACTAACTAAAAATAATCCAACCCAAAGGAGATATGGCGCAGTAAGACCTCTTACAAATAATTAAAAACCCACTGGCAACCTAGACGTATACGTATTATTTTTACGGTGTAAGCCATATCAGGAAAATGAGCTCCATCGGCAGCACAATCAGAGCCTGGTCACATTGGTAGCCTGCTGCGATTTTGGCCGAGTCCGGCAATTAAGCTTTATATCGGGCCTAATGGACCGAGCGCCGCCTGCGCTGATTGCGGGCATTTGTTTGGCGACTCCGTCTCTCTGTCGTCTTCTCTGCTGCCCGCACGGTGTCCAATCAAACTGTATATATCCAGTATATATGTATCCGGGGACCCCACGGGGCCAAGGGGTCCCCTGCCCTGTACCCCGCCCCCACCAAAATCACAGCTTGATATTAACGCCCAACTGTGAGGCGGCGCATTTACAATGATAATATTTGTGTTCAAAGTTATCAATGGGCCAGCCGCCAACGGGCCTCGAATGGGAATCGATTGAATTGGTCGGCTGAGAGGAAAGAGGTCTCGAGCCAAGACAGAGCAGTTGTGATCCGATTACAACTTGATTTCAGTTGTTTTCTGTTAATTGATTAGCTGAAGACTGAAATTGAAGTAAGGAACATTTGAAGTACACCGATAAGAAACAATTAGTTACTCTTGTTTTCAGTTTCTAATGGGGAACTAACACGTTATTAAGATAAACAATTTTTTTAGTATTTTGTACTTAATATATAGTGTAGAAAATTTCAAGAAAAACAAACTTCATTCATGGATATCTTACCCTCACCCTCTGGGAGTGAAAAGCCAAGCATAACATTTTTTAATTAACGCCCACACACACAAGCACATGCAAATGAGCTCATTATGAGCTGATTATGCAAGATATACTGGAATATACTCCCCCGACTTCTGGCCAGATTGTAGTTTTTCCAGACCAACACCAACAACTTCATCAACCGACAGCAAGTTCAACAAACCAAGATTGCCCGAACTCGCGGCGATAACTAAACGGATTCACAGAAGATTCATTCATAAAGTCAAGCGAATTGGAAATCCGTTTACCTAACCCGATTTTGGCCAGCAGTTCCCGGCAAATAAACTTGGCCAGATATAGCCGTATAATCGTAAAGCTTCTTCCTCATGGAGTTGGCCCAGACGGCATGGCGATCTGATGGAGTGGCTGGCCATTAAGTGGAATGGAGAGCACTTGCAATTACCACGAATAAATTGAGGTAATTAGGTAATAAAAATAATGTTTTCACCTCCTTATATGAGGCAGCCGCAATAATAGCAGCTGCTTGCCATCGTTCTCAGAATTGTGGCAACCACCTGATAGGGAGAAAATAAACTGCATGTGCTCCCGTCCTCGGTCCATATGGAGCAGATAGGAAGGCAATTACTCGAATGATAGGAAAATCAACAAAGATCTCTGGGAAAATTATGCAAAAGGAGCAGCTTATTTTTAATATTATTTTAAAATCTATATACATTTTTATTTGAAATAAAAGGAAAGGAAAATTCAAAGAAAGTTTTCATTTTTTACGTTTAAAATATTATCCATTTCTCCCAAAAAAAATTATGAAAATTATCCATAATTTCACCTTTCAAACCATTTTTTCTCTCACTCTCACAATTTATGCAAATGATTCAGTTTCCGCGGAACTCCCTGGCCGTCAATTAAAGTTGGTTGGACTCTTTGCACGGTTTTACTTTGTTGGCATTACGGAGTAGACCGAAAACCATTTTATATCCATTTACATTTCACTTAAGCCAAAGCGTACCTTTGGGGGTTTTGGGTCAGGTGAGTTAGACTACACTTTTTTGTGGGTTTTATGACCTTAGCTAAGCACTCTTAATTGGTAATTACAATTTGAGTTTCATTATGGCCGGATAATGGAAATTTCAGTCATAATTTTCATGGTTATGGCAGCGGGTGGAAAGATCGGCGATCGGTAGTGGTTCGGTTGATCCGGCTCTCACACTTTCCGGTATTAATTTTTTGGTTAACTGCCTGCCGGCATTCCTGGAATTGACTTGTGTAGAATGCAATTAAACAAAATAGCGTGAGATACGCGACCGATAAACCGCAGGCAGGAGGCAGGAGGACCCGGAGCCAGAACATTGTCGTGTCTGAAACTGAAACCTAATTTCCAAGTTTAGAATTCTGCGAAAACGCTCCAAGACCACTCCAAGGTTCCCATTCGCTGGCGAAGAGGAGTTTACGTTTTTGAATACTCAATTAAATTTTTGTACTCGCTATTGCTAGTGCAGTGTTGTTGCTGCTGCAGTTTCGCACTATTTTCAATTGAATTAAATGCAATGCTGGTTTTTTGCATTTTCATGCGAACAATTTCAAGGAATCGCGCATATCAAGCGCGTCGTCGTCGTCGTCGGCACGCTCCGTTTGGGCGCACAATTAATTTGCGCCCCAAAAACCGAACGCACGTACAAGTATCTGTATCTGCGAGATACATTAGCGAAAGTGTAGGTCGTCGCTAGCAGCTACAATTTAATTTCATATGCCCTAACCGAAAAGGGGAGGCCATTAATGAATGAATTATGTGGACTATATGGACTAAAATATTTAATTTTTATTTTTTAGATTATTAGTGTCCTTAAATAATTATAATATATACCATTTTAAAGTTAAGTATATGGGTATCTAAGGTAAAGACTGATCAGAAATTCTATACAAAATGTGGAAAAGTGTATTCAGGTATTCTCCTAGGACCTGTAGGTGTTAGCCATGTAGCAGTGCTTTGGCTTTTAATTCATGCGCCCGGATTGTGTGCGACAGAGACGCCAAGAAAATGCAAAATTTGTCTGAAGATTTTAATCGTCGGCATGCGCGCCCAAAACGGCCCCAAAACTGTCGGCCAGCCAGCTAGCCAGCCAGCCAGCCAGCAAACCAGCCAAGATCCGTGCCAGGCTGTTCCCATTGATTTGAGCCAAGCCAGAAATGTTTTCTAGGCTGTTGGATCTTGCAGGGAAATGGAAATAGTCAGCTAGGAATAGAGTGAGGGAGAGATAGATAGTTTTGCTCTAGAAAGGTGGGAGGAGGTGGCCAATGTGGTTGGAGCGGAGTGGGAGGGGACTGAGCCGAGGCTAAAGCCACAAAGGTATATAGTACATTCAGGTTCACATCTACATCCACATCCACATCCACATCCAGAGCTAAAGCCAGAGCATGTAATGTTTGTTCGTTTCTCTTGTGCCATGGTTGTTGTTTCTGTTGATGTTTTGTTGTTATTATTGTTGTAGCTGTAGCTACAAGACAATTTACTTTTGTGCGAAATTAAGTGGCATCTGCAGCATGGCATTCCACTTGACTCCACCAGCAGAAGTGCACTGGAAAAAGTTTTATTTTTAAATAATTGGGAAATTTTAGATACATATAGGAGGAGGAAGAATGAAATATTTTTAATAAAAATCACTCCTTTTAAAGCTATATTATATGTAATTTTATGTTAAATAAGTAACTAAATCAATTTATTTTTTAAGTGCTATCCAGTCACTCTCACATCCCGAAGATGCAGCCTCTGTTCCCGGCATTCCCATTTGCATCTGCCTTGGCATCTTTGTGTCGCCCCCTCGCTTTTCCCACCCACTGCCCCCTGCTGTCTGTCCCTCTGCCTCTGGGTCCTAGTCTGTGTGGATTAGTCGCTCTTGTGGGCAATAACTAATTACATTCGCAATTATTTCATGTTTTGGCCAATTTAGTGGGACAAATTTATCTGCGCGGTGTCATCTACTTAGAATTGATGGCTCGCCATATGAAGCTGTTTGCTCTTGTCTTCATGTGTATTGTTGCTATTACTGGATGTGGTTGGGATTGGTGGTGCGAGTGGTGCTCCCTGGTAGTGCCAGTGTTAGTGCTGTTGCCATTAGGCGCCCAAGGGGGCCACTGAATGACGTTGATTGTTGTATGAGGAAAATAGAAAAATGCAACCCACTGTCCGCCGACGTTCTAACTTCCATCTCCACCGCTGCTGTGTTCCTCAAATGCCAAATGCAATTATTAAGCAAATTAGCAAACATTTAGATATTCCAGCCAGATAGCCCCACACAACGAGGGGCGCCATTGATGGGCTTCATTTCTCATTCATCAATCCGAGCCGGGGGCCAGGGGCGCCCCGAAACGGGGGTGTTAGGTGGTGAAATGGCAATAGTAATGCCAGTTGCTGCCACTGTTCAGTTGATTAAGTTTGATTGCTTCCGGGAGATATCAAGTAATTTTACAACTGAACCCAAAGATGCAGGATGTTAGAGGACGACACGTCGAACAGCAGGTGAAATCAAAGGATTATTAAGGAAATCCTTAAATATTTTCTTCCTATTTCTTCATGAAAATATTGAACAATTTCAAAACTTACTTATATGAAAACCCACCCATATACAATTTTTCCAATTTATCAACTTGATCCCATTGGCTTCCCAACATCCCGAATATAAATCCCCTTCTTATTTATTTTAATTTTCATTCATCTTATTTGCAAAAAGGTAAGTAATTTTATTTATTTTTGTATTTTTGGTGTTTATTCTTATTTTTCTGTCTGCTGGAGAGTTACATTTATTGCTTTACACTTCCAATTATAACTCAGAAATCCATGAGACAATAAAATTCGCAATCCCCGAGATTTATACCCACTCATACACTCATACACTCAAACACACAAACACACATACGTGGGCAGACAATTCACCTTAATTCAAGTAGAAACGATTTAACTCCCACGACTGCACTGCCATTATATTGTTGTTTTTATTTTATATGAACTTAATTTCGCTCAACTCAACCACACATGCACAATATTTTACACCAAACACACACACACACACACTCATACATATAGACTGGCTACCATGCTTAACCCTTTGCTGAAAAAGTAACGGTAAACGCAACCATTTATTACATTTTCGCAAGCGAGAGGGAAAAGGAGAAAGCAACACGAAGCAACGGAGGAAGGGAGGCAGGAGAGGACGAAGGCAGTGTGCGAGCGAGAAGGGTCAGCCGGCCAAAAGGATATGACGTTTTGCTTTCCTCTCGGCAAGTGAGTGGAAATTTGTTTCATTATAATTATTTTCCACAATTGGACATATTAGTATGGTTGCGTCGACCGAGGCAGAGGCAGCAACAGCAACAGCGACAGAGGCAGAGGCAGCAGCAGCAGCCACTGCGGCAGAGACATAGCCGCCATTTTTGCAATTTTCCCGTGCAAATAAACGCAGCCAAGTGTAAGAAATTGTCGGGCGACAAAACAGGACAAAGTGGAGGGCATGCCATCTCCCTCTGGCCGGCACTTTCCGTCTCTCTCCGCATTCAACCATTTCGTCCTGCGCATGTCCAACACATCCGCAAAAACACCATTTCCCGTGGTGAGTTTCCATCCCCCACTAACTTCTGGGGGTAGTTTTTTATTGATTTTAGGTTATGTACTACTACCCCAACTTTCCACTTAGTATATAGCATATGGCCATCTCTCTCGCTCCCAAATACGTGCCGGGAATGACAAAACATAAAGTTATAATAATTTTTCTTTCCGCTTAATTGTGTTCGGGTTCAGCAGAAAAACGAGCAAGGGGAACTTCAGACAGATAGTCCGTGGAAGGACATTTTGACTGCTATTGCCCCCCTGGCGCTCAACCTGTCTCTCTTTCTCTCTCTCTCTCTTTCTCGTTGGCGCCATCCCGTTCTGGCTGCCACAAAATGACCTGGCGTTGGCACTTTTAATTTGATGCTTTTATGTATTGAGCACAAAAGGAGACCTCCGAGGAGACCCAGCTTCCCAGCTCTATATAGAAATATATAAATATATATTCATATATCAGATATCATCATGTACAGATAGATGGGTTGTGGGGAGGGGGGTGGCTATAAGGTAGGTGGAGAAGCTCCTCCATGTGCGTGCGGACGAGAGGCGGCGGACGGAGGAAATACAGCAATTAGAGCCATATTAACCGTAATTAAATTTAATTGTTTAATTAAGCGCGAAAAGTGAGGAAGACATTTTGTGATATTCCAGCTTGAGTGAAAGCGAGATAGAGCCCGCTATTATATACTCTATATATACCCTATACATATCCGAGTGTGGGTCCAGTCTCCTTTGGACCTGTGGGTGGTTTTAGGTGGCCTTTTGGACCCTGTGCGTGTGCTCGGGATTGCGTGTTTTGGCTTCTGATTACATTGTTGCCACTGCCACTCCGCCGCTCTGTCTGGGTGTTGCTGTAACAAATAGCCATGTGATTTGATGCGACGGCTCTGATAGTCAGCCAATTAAGCATTCAAACGTAAATTTTTGCACAGTTCGCATTAATTAGTCGCTCGAAAGGGGGTTTTGGGGTAACCATCAAGTGGAGTCTGATCGACAGGAGTCAAGTTTCGGCAACAATTAATTGGAAGCGAAGGATAACTGGCACAGTATGAGTAACTAATTGCGAGTATCAACTGAAACATACCCTTTCCAAGTAAGATACTTTGAAATGGATCATCTGCCCTCATTTATTTTAGTTGCCCAGCAGATAAATGATCAAATAGTTGACCTAAAAGGACCCACAACAGTACAACCAGTACATCTGCCCCTAGTCTAATGAACATATCTCACAGATCCCATCTCGTTTCTGGTTAAAGAGGGCACCCACATCTATTAATTTAAAAATATTCAAAGAGTGCATGAGGAGAACATCACTCATTCCTTGGAGTCTAGATTAAGTTGCAATAATGTCGTGGAAAATTAGCATCAATCAAATGCAGGTGCAGACGGCCAACACAAAAATTGAGCAAGCCTCGAATCCAAATCGGATTCCAAATCCAAATCCAAATCGAAATCTCTGTGACAGCCAACAGATGTCAAGTGGCCCGCATTTATAAATACCGAGAGTGATGAGGGGATGGGGATTGGGAAGGGGGTCCTACCATGGTTGGTCACAAATGTCAACCACAATGCTGACATCTTAATAATGATGAATTAATGGGCAAACAAGCCACATGACAATGGCAACTGCACAAGCGTTTAATAATCTTTCTATTAGTGGGATGAAAATTCCATTTTCAATTTTCCATTTTCAAATTGTGGGAAAACGATACCCCAGGAATCTATTTGGGCATTGATTGAGAGCAGTGGCATCAATTACCATGGGCCATGGCCAATCGAGGGACTCTCGACTCTGCTGCCTCCTCGGAGCTGCCAACAAATTCCGAAATATCACTTAATTTTTCACATGTTACTGCCGACCTGCTGCTGCTGCTGCTGATGCTGATGCTGGGCCAAAAATAAGAAAAGATAAAGAGAATTGCAATGGTAGAGCGAAAAGCAAACGACATTCCATGGCTGCATAAATCATCCATCCTCCATCCAAAGTGAGCATGTCAAAGGTGCAGCAAGGATTTGAATGCGCCTCAGGGAGAGAGGAAAATATGAAGCCATTGTTGGTGCCGCATTTCCATATAAAATCCAAGCCAATAGAGCGACAAAGATATAGACAGGGCAAGGGACAAGTTTGTTTCTTTTTTTTGTTTTGGGGGAGGTGGATGCGGTTCGAGCTTTTGGTTTTTTTCGATTTTCGATTTTTGTTTTTGGCCGGGTTTATTATGCATTCGGTTAATGTAGTCATCGTTGTGTTCGCCGCTGCTGCTGCCTGACTGGTTGGCTGGCTGGCTGGCTGACTGGACATATGCAAAAAAGCCGAGCCAAGCAAATAAGAAACCCATCAGAATTTCTCACTCCGGCCAGGCGCTACGACAAATAAATATTTTAACTCACAATAACAAAAGGCACGACAGTGGACAGGGATGGGAAATGGGTATTGGGCATTGGGCATTGGGTATGGGATCGGGATTCGGGCAACCTTTTGGGGCCCAAAGTGGGAGGAGGAGTAGATGTTGATATGGCTGGCAGAGCACTGAACCAAAGACAACGAGGTGAGCTTGAGAAATAGGTAATAAAAAGGAAAAAAAAATATATTTTTAAAACTTTAAAAATTAGAATAGAATATATAGCTATATTTTTGTGACAATTATATTTGGGTGGATTAAAACCAAGACCTTTCTTTAATAAATACTAAAAGATTTTGTTTAACAAATTCTGTGATCTAAAAATATATAAACCTTTATGTCTACCCTCGCTATTTGCTCATAGAAAACAGAGATGTTCATCTTTTCAGTGTAATGCCGCTGTTGCAGGGCAAAAGCCACCAAATCTGGCCATCATTTGTTTAAATATGCGCCTGCAACAATCCAACAGAAAACAACAGCAACAGCAACAGCACCAGTGAACGACAACAACATTCGAAGTTGCACGTTTAACAATTCAATTTATTTGCAACATCAAAATTTAACGAACATGAAATTGCGAGAATTTTAAGATTTTCAGCAGAAACAAACGAGCGACACGATCCTTCGGCCTCTCGAATGTCTCAGTTCGGTTCACTTCACTTCAGCTTTAGCTTTAGCTTCAGCTTAGCTTCAACTATAGCTTGGCCAATACCCGCCCCTTCTGGCCGGCCCCCTTTTGGCCACTGCTTGTTGCTCTGTGTGTTTGCTCTGGGTTTTGTTTGTCGCGCGCTTTTCTTCTTTTGTGTCTTTGTCGTGGGGTTTGCTTAGCTGGTTTGCTTCAACGACCGACTCGCCTCTCAGACCCACTCAGACCCACATCTCCACACATCCACATACAGCGCGGGCACAGCGTCTGCGGGTGCAAAGAGTCAACAATTTAGCATTCAAAGAAATATTTTAAATTAAAATTTCTGAAATTTTCGTCAATAAGCGACCGGAAAACAATGCAAGCCAGGCTCTGGCCTGGGCGCTGGCTTGAAGACCAAAAACGAAAAAAAATGTATATAAAACGATAACCAGCCAAGCCAGACCATGAATATATGGTCAAGTCCAGGGCTCATTTGGCTTTTTAAATGCTTGCACATAAATATTTGTTTTCTGTGATTTATAGGTCTCGAAGAACGAGATGATCCACAAATAAAATTGGCTTGAAAGAGTAACCTTCCATGAATTTAAAAGAAAATATTTTTGATTAATTGGAAAGAGATTATAATTTTAAATAATATTACAAAATATATACAAATTCTTTCCTGACAAGTCCCACTCTTTGTAAACTATTTTAGGAATTATATCTATAGATGGTTGTAATATCTTAACCCTCCAGCGTCACTATTTTATCCCACGCTGAATTTTATTGGATTTGCCATAATAACTAACGCCTTGCGGGCATTTATATTTATTGGATTTGCTCCGTTTTTTTTTTGTGAAGATGACAGGCTCGTCACCGAGCATCAGATTCAATATTTACCTTTCTCATCATGAGCAGCGATTGTGTCCTGTTTCTCTATTTTTTGGGCGACCCTCCTCATTTATATTTTGTTTGGCTAATAGGCTAATCACGCATCGGGCAAAAAGCGAGGAACAAGACAACAAACACAGGCCAGGAGTCGCAGGATTCCATGGCAAGAATCAACCCCTAAGTGAGGCTGATGTGAAAGTCAACAATCCTAAGCCGCTTACCGCTTGTTTCATTGTCAGGGAGCAGGCGCAGGACTCTCAGGACTGGGGATTACAGTAACTTTTTCGTAATTGCTTGTAGCTGGCATCGCATTGTAGTTGCCACTGGCACGCGGCCAAAATAAATTAAACAAAACTCGTGAGAGTGCTGGAAAGTTGGTTGCTTCTAGATTACTGAAGCTGGTGGCAAGTTTGGGTATCTTCCGTTTCGATGCCATGCAATTCTCGTCTGAAATTGCATATTTGATTTGGCTGAAAATTGTCAACGCATCGATTTGCATATTTGCATGTTGTCGCGAATGTTGTCCTGTCTTCTCTGACTCGTACGTTGTCGTTGTCGATACGATGTCGTGGCTGCTGATGCACAAGAAAATATATTTTTTAATTTTTGTTGAAAATGTTTTTTTGGGTTAAATATAAAATGTCTTTATCACCTCCCATTGAGAATCGCAAAGGGCTGGATACTTTTTAAATGACACAATTTCCTAGATTTCTTTGGAAATGTGATTGATTTCATGCCGCAAAAAAAAATAGTTCAAAATATTTCAATAAATTGCCCAGGCTTTTAAAAGATTCTCGGAAGCTATAAAATGCATTACCATACCTGGGAATTTCTTAAAAAAATTTTCCCAAGTGCATGGCTGCTTTCTGTTCTCAACGCAACGCGTTCATCTCCTTTCGGCTTGCAAATTGAAATGTCAAGCCTTCTGGTTGATCGCTTTATGACAAGCAGCCTGGCTGGATGGCTGGTTGGCTGGATAGTGACTGATATATCTGCATAAGAGTCTCGATGTCGTTGTCAACGCATCGTGCACTAAATTAACATTTTTTTCCAGGCGCTTGTCAGCCAATCTTATTCCAAATGCAAATCTCCAAGTGGGGAACCTGTTGGCAGTTCACAGGATATATCCACGCACCCAAATATCTTGCCGTTTTATGGCATCACATTATTCGCAGCAGTAGCAGTCGACAGCCAGGACATAGTTTGAGCCATCGCATAAAGCCTGATCCTTTTTCATTGCCGCGCCATCATTTACATAGGAAAATCTTGACGTACTTTTTATGATTCACCCGCACATAGACATAAATTTCGAGTGCCGGGGCACAGCATGAAAAATGGCAAATTAATGTAAATCGCAGTGGCAATACAAACTCTCATAGGCTGAAAGCAGGGGCTTACGATGAAGAGGGTGTTTCATACAAAATATATATAAAATAAGAAAAGTATCGTTGTAGAACAAACTTGAAAATTAAGCAACATGATAATCATTTTAAAAGTATTTCCCTTTTTCCTCCACCACTGGCTATGCGGAAAGTCTGCCATTTTATGACCTCCACGACAAAATTGACACTTGAAATGTGGGAAAACGCCTACATAACATCAACCTCCACATCCACATCTACATCCTCTATAGCCGTCCATCTTCTGGGGGTGAAAAGCCAGGGGAAACTCTGGGAGCTCTGGTATGAGGCTTGTATGCTTCCATTGAGCTTTCAATATGTTTCGAACACTTTGGCAATAATGTTGTCGTTGTAGCCTGGAAGCGATAAACAAACCAACAGCCACAACAAAAACAAAAAGGACCACCCAAGGATCCAGCCACAAGACACCAGGCCAGAAAACTTTGTCCTTATACGTGCAGCATTTTGTTGCTTGAATTGCGGTCGTTGTGGTTGAATTTCCCCCCATTTTTCCCCCCAGTAGGTTTTGCTTACTGATATGTTATGTAAACGGAAAATGACAAACGAATTAGTTATTGACAACAACAGGAAACAAAAAGTTTTGCTTGCGTTGTGCGAAATTTCCGTTTACTATTGCAAAAAAATATCAAGCGACGAAGTGAATATCGAATTTTGATATTGAGGTTGTCCGCAACAAACTTTTCACCGGAGCTATCGAGCACTGCTAATGAGATCGGATGAGGGTGCTATATCCCATATATTTTGACACTTTTGTCAATAAAATAGCAAATTGCGCTTTTAAGAAAGACATATGTATGACATTTGAGTTTTTAATATCAAAACTAAGCTTCATTTTCGTTTCTTTAAAATTAAGGTTTTAAAAACTTTATTTATCATACACATCAATTAATCAAAGTTGAAACTTTTATTTATTTTTCTAACATTTACCTTACGTATTTAACAGTCCATTGTTAAACTGAAAACCCTTCACAGTTTTGTAGTACCAGGCTCACACTTTTTGTGCTAAATATAAGCCCGAAATATGGCCTCACACCCCATTCGGATATTCGTCAGAGGGAGTCACGTGTCAGCAGTCAGTCAAGGCTCGGCAATATCTGGGAAAGAATAATATACTCAAAGAGACCCAGCCGAACCCAAGAAGCTTCTGATCATTCATCAAGCTGAATGTCAATGGGACACGTTTTTTCACGTGCCTTTTGACAAAGGACACGACACGGCGTTTGTTGCTATCGGAATCGAAATCAAAATCAAAGTCAGCAAAAAATTAAGCCTCTTAATGCCGGGATGCTAGTACCAAAGACCCTTAATTGTATTAAAACGCATTTGACATTTATTGTGCTAGCTGTTTGCCAAAATCAAATGATTGATAGTGATTGGCGCGGTTGGGGAATAAGAGGTTACGTATACGCCCCGTTGGAGGATGGATCACTGAGATTGAAAGAGAACTTGGGGAAATTATAAACATTAATTCTAAGAAAAATGTTTAAAAAATATAAACAAATAAAAAACGATTTTTTTATTATCTCATTGATTCTAAATAATAGGTTCAATATGATTATGATTTTTTTTGGGAATAATACCATTGAAAAAATCTCTGTTTTAATGACTAATTTTTTTGCAAAATTTACCAAATTCTTCAATAAATTATGGATATTTTTCTGTGTACAAACAAAGACACTCGAGAGGCGATAGACAAAGGAAACCGCCAACTAATCCGCAGGAAGCGACATCAGGAGATGGAACATCAAAGCAGGGCTGAACAGGACCCGCATACTGTTTCCCGGCCAACGCCTAATTAAATATTGACAAGTCAATTTGAGTTAAGCGATTTGTGAGCAGCTGGCAAAAGGCAACGCCCATATACTACACATCTACCGATTTCAAAGGAGACGCCTGCGGAGGTCCTTAGCTCCCAGCCGGCGGCGGCAATGATTTGGCCATTTGCCCCGAATGCAAACAAAGCTGCGATTGGTTTGCTGATTGGATTTGATTTCATTTTAATCGATTTGCATTCCATTTAACGTTGTTGGCGCTGCCAAACGACATTTTGATGGAAAAGGAAGCTTTTCACATGCAAATTTTACAGGCAAACAAACATCACGTATCCATTTCATTTTAGTTCGAGGAACAGGAGCAGGAACGGGAGCAGGAGTTGGAGGAGATCGAGTATTTGATTGTCATGAAATTTTTATACATCAGCTTTACTATTTTGCATTTGATTCGCACGTTTTTTTATCCATTTTTTTTTTTGTGTTTTTCCCTGAAAGCATTTGAATTTGATTTGATAAATTTTTATGCTGATTGAAAAACGTTGGCCAAATGTGTCCCCAGGTGACGGTAGCTGATTTTGGATCGATTTAAATCGAAATGCGAGGCCATGGTCATTATTATTTTCCAAGGTGGCCCATTACACGCATCCGTGCAGTTAATCATGTGAGCCTGGGAATGCACATAATCCAATCGAATCCCAGCCAATCCAATCGGATCTGATCTGATCCCCAACAGGCTCCATCGATGGCTAACAATCTTGGCTGATGAATGCATTCTGTGCATGCTGCCATCAAATTGGCATAGCCTCAGATGCCACCACCCACCTCCCAGCTCCCAGCTCCCAGCTCCCAGCTCCCAGCTCTCAGGTTTCCCCTTTTTGTGGCGTCCCACAAATTGCCATGCGCCTCGCCTGATGTCTTTATAACGAAATCGGAGAGAGAAAGAGTGGGGTATAGAGTGGGTGAAAGAGAGGCAGCTAGCCATGTTGGCTAACTGGCTGCTCCCCTGATCCATCGTCCCTCTGGTCGGTGGTTTTTTTTTTTCTTTTTTGGCCCCACCATATACAGCTCGCTCAATTCGATTACGTTTTCGTTAAATGTAAAATTTATACGCCCCACGTCAATTGTGACAGTTCACTCACTCATGGACATCACCACAGATATCTGGTAGTTGGGGAAACCGAGTTGGCCACGGAGCCAAAGCGATTCATTGAATGGCCAAAAACAGGCCATGGAAACTGGCCAACAAAATTGCCAATATATGGCACATACAGTGGTCGCTAGATGGGAATGGAATTCGATTATAAAATAATAAAATAATTATTTTGGAAGACTTCGTATGAAACTATGTATGTATGAAATATTATAATTAAAATAGATCAATTTTTTCCAGCGATCCAAATGTTTTTCTTGCCAATACTGACTGTATCCAGCATTCATTCAGGCAAAACTTCTGGCCCTGGTCTAGGCCCTCATCGTTACTCCTCTGTGTGCAATTTCGCATGCGAGAGGAAATTGAATTGAAATGCACAATTTTTTTGCACAAAAAAGGAGCTCGTTATGTGCGTTCTGCCGGTCTGACAGGCGCCGTTCTCATACCGAAGGCTTTAAAAGTCAATTGCAGAAATTAGCGTTCTTCGTAGAGAGTCGAGGCTTACTTGAATCGAGAACCCCTTTCGGATAAGCCAAGTACAAGTATATGATGCTCGTGCGGAGCTGTAAAATATCAAATTACACTTCCGCCGGAAACAGCGTCGACGCCTGGGAAGCGACATCTCTGTCATTGTCGTCCTGCGGCACTTTTATTTTGTTATCGGACATCCTAGCCATCCCAGCCAGGTTTCGATTTCTGTAAAATTTTTTAACAACCACCACCCATCGTCGAGTGTGGTTTTTGGCTGTAATCCGCCTGTGACAGCCGGCGAAGCTCAAACATGTGATAAGCCCGTGATGCATTGTCCGACGACCAACCACTAAATGACTATAAAGTAGCAACTTCCGCTACTGTTGCGCAAAATCATTCAATTTCCGTTTGGCCACACGACCCATGAATATCCTTACGGTCCACCATTTCTTTTTTTTTTGAGGATATTAACAGTGGCTTCCATAATAATAGGAGTTTTTATATTGACATATGAACATTGTAGTACAATACTTTATAATTCAATCCCATTATTATGCCTGGTTATGATGATCTTTGGGTTTTATTCTGAAATTTCTGAATATCTATATTTCACATAAAATTTATGATTTAAATAGTTTAAAATTATAATTAATGGCACACACTTTTTGATTATATTTCTTTGAAAAGATTACATTACTTTCCATATAAATTCTAATCGCAAAAAATCTCAGAACTACAACCTTGAACCCAATTGTTTTCGACGCATATGATGCTGTGCGCATCATAATCGAGGGTGTGATTTGTCCTTTTTCTGCGATTGTCGCTTGGCTCTTCTGCCACATTCCCAGCTCTGAAACATCACCGCAATTTTGTTGACTTTTGCAGGACCAAAAGCTATAACAAAAAAAATATATCAACCTCCCCCGCCTGGTAACTCCAACCCTCGTCTCCTTCGGTGGCTGCGAAAAATTTGAATAATTTTTATTACGTGGCGTTATGAATTTTTGATGAGCCCCTTGCAGCAAAACGTTGTAACTGTTTGTTGTTGTTTGCCTTTTCTTTTCTGGCAGAGGGCGTGTGGCCAGTTATCCTTCACTAAGCCAAGTGACAGTGCCACAATTTATTAGATTCTCAGCCTCATTGTGGGACAGACGCTTGCGTTACTCCCTCCCTCCTCGGGTTTCATTTTTTCTCAGTTTCATTCCATATCATCAGAGTCTGCGCTGCAAGTTTCCGGTGGTATGCTGCTACGTGGGCATGGAGGGCAAAGTGGGCGCGGAAAGGACAACCGGACTCCTGAATGGGGCGGGGTGGGCCAGAGGCCAACGGAGCCTTCGGCCAGGGTGAACTGGGCGTGCTGTGTAATAAAAGCAAATAAAATATTCTTTAATATGCGACACTCGCCGCAGTCTGCTCCCTGTCATCCTGTTTGCCCTTCGTGTGCGTACTGGGTGTTTGCAAAATTTGCATATATATTGCTTGATAAGCATTAATATATGTAATCCCATAATTTTTTAATTAAATCAAATTGTTTCGCTCTCGTTAAAGGCTCGTGGGATAGAGGATGCAATGTAATTTATGTCATCGGATGGAGAACTGATTTCTTGCAGAATTCTTGCCTTAAAATGGTAAAACTTTAACTTTAAATCAAATATTTTCTGAGTCGAAGCATTTATTTAAATAAAAATAATAATACATCTTCCAATCGTGGTATGATTAAATTTAGAATCAATTTAGAAACTGCCAAAAGACGACAGCCATCCCATCACATCCAGTCGCACAGTTCGCATCAATCACAATCATAAAGTCAGAAACTAAATACAACTAAACCGGAATAAGTCCAACTATTCCATAATGTCCCAATGTAACCATTTTGGTGGCTTAAGCGCTTCCACCGCCCCCTCAGCTTGCTGGTCTTCCGCATTTCGAAACGATTAAGTGATTTCGTGCACAGTGCATGATAATTGGATTAATATGCGTCGACAGCCAGCAGAACGGCAGCCAGCGGAGAAAATCCGAGAGGAGGATGTGGTAGCCACCACCAGAAAAGACGGGCCAGGCGGGGGTGGTTTGTGGGTTCCTGGGATTTGGTCCGGGAACTCGTTAGGCGGGCAAATTACGGGAGAATCTGAGGCAGCTCTTAGTTACAGTGTTGTTCATTTGGATGTTGGATTTTCGGCTAGTTTTTAGAAGAAATGTTTTTCAAAAATATTTTTGTTAAATATTTATTTTATATAGATTAATAAAATATTAAATTTTGAACATATTTTTCTCATATTTTATCTATTCTATGTATCTGTAATTAAATAAGATCTTTAATCTAAAGTTTATAAATAATATTAATTTTAAAGTTTATTTTGGTTTTTTAAATATAATAAATAAAATTGTATATATCAGATATAATTAATAAAAAATTATTTATTTAACCTCTGGTTAGCATCACTAGTTTCCTAACCCTACGTCGGGTTAAATACTCTCGTTATCAAAATAACATATATCATAGAGCGGTACGCTGAGGGGTGAAGCGAATGGGATAAACAGCGAGCTGAGGCAGCTTCCCTTTCTCTTCGGCTACGGGTGGTTAACACTCCCCCTTATGAGGGGTGTAAATCAAATCAATTTCAAAGCAAACATATTCTCAGTGCCATAATTGGAAAAGTCGGGGATTAAGCGATAAAGTTGTATTCTTAAATTGATAAGAGCTGTGGGGGAAAAGTATATAATGGGTGGGAGAGGAACTTTCATCTTTAGTGTTTAACCCTTGGATTCCATTATTTCGGCTTCACCTGAACACTCAGACGAGAGGCTACACAATTTGTCAGCCGAATCCGGCGAGGGGCAATAGGGCCTTGGTTAAACAAGTGCTGGCCACTTAGCGTTTCATTTCCAAACGCTGCCGCTGGACAAACAAATTAAACCATTTCGTTTCGTTATTTTTTCGGGTTTCGGGCCACAGAAGCCGCTTCCGAAGTGCCTTTGTCTTTCTTTGACGGGCGGCGCGATCAAAAAATTAAAACCAGGAGATGATTATTTGACAAACCGATGGGGCTAAGTGCGAGATGGCAGTGGCTTTGATCTCCGAGTGGGCTGCCTAATTTATAAAATAAATCATATGTGAATTAGCGGTCAACTGTGGGTAACTTTAAAACTCGTTTGCTTTCAACGCCGATTTCCTTTTGATTAATTTATTTGCCCAACTGCTCTCCGCTCCATTGCAGGCCCATTATGGCCACTTTTGTTGTTCTTGGTAAATTGGTAAACGATTTTCACACCTCCTCAACGGGTTTTCCAGCATTTAACTAGTTGATTAGTGGATCGCGTTTTTGAAAAAAGCCGCCAGCGTATTTCTTTCCTCTTCATCAAGCCACTTGTCTAATTGCCAAAGCCACCCGCAATAGCACGTATAAAGTCTCTGATAATGAGGATGTACTGTGGAAAAAATGGACAATCCTTAAAAATATATTAAAATAGAAACCCTTCCAAACCGAAGTGTCCGTAAACTATGTCCTGCCTTCATTAACATATTTTCCCCTCAGAGACATTCGTTTAAAGCCAATTTTCTCTCAGTGTACTGATGGTATCGCGTTCTCCTTCGTTGTGGCATTGGCCAATATGTGGCACTAGGTGAAATCATTGGCGTCGTCCGGCGAAAGGAAAGTTTCTCTTCGCGCCTCAATGTTAATTTCGGGCCGCCTTTGATGCCGATCGACGAAGACAACGACGGACGACGATCGCCTGCCTGGGGTTTCTTCGCCGATTTCGTTTTTATTATGATTTTGTTATGATCATGATTAGGAGTCTAATGATTTGTTGTCGTACAGTTTTCAGCCCCAGCAACGACAGCCGAACAAAAAGGTCCAATCTGTGCTCCGATAATGATCAGGCGCAATAAAATTGAAATGCGTCTGTTAATCGCTCCGAGATACATAATAATTTTGTGCTTGAAGCTGAAATCCACCAAAAAATAAAGCTCCACAATGGCAGCACGATAACAAAGTTCTGTCAACAGGCCGCCCCATATCGATCACTTTTGATTTTCGGCGGGGAATCGGACGGAATACGCAAAAATCACAGCGGCAGATCGAACAGAAAATGAGTTCTTATAAGTCGAAAAATAAATACTCTAAAAAACAGTTTAACTTTTAAACTAAAGTTTAAAATGAAACAAAATTAAAAACTCAGACTTAATCCTTTTTGGACAATAAAAGTAGATAATAAAACGCAATAAGTATGCTACAGTTTTTCAGCTTTCTATATTTTAAAGTAATTTGAATCCCAATCCAAAATAAGTAATGCTCGCAATCTATAAATAGATCTTGACGCAATTTATAAATTCATTTAAATTTTTAGCACCATAATTATTATTTTTATTTAGAAATAAAACACAGCAATTAGTCGATCAATTACTAGTAGTTTGTACTATCAAATCACTGATTTTAGCCACGTGTTTTCGGAGCTCTATATATTAATAGTTTGGTGCTAGAAAGCTGGGCGAGATAAGGCGGAATGGCAAGTGTAATGTCTCCTCCAGATTGTAGGGCATTGAACGTAATAAATCTCAGCATTTTTCGGCCCGGTCTCTACACAACAACTGAAATTCAAATGGCCGTGGCCAGAAAACCATTGTTTGGCCAAAAGGGCCGCCGCCACAAACCGACGACAAATTTTGGATCCCAGCGGCGGGACTTTGGCCGCGATGACTCCTGATAAAAATCGGCGGGCGCAAGCTGCGATCCGATCTCATCCGATCGAAAGGCAATATTTATGGCATTGCCCCGAGGGCAGCAACAAGCCAGAAAAATGTCAAGAGCGCGTCTGCTTAGCTGGAAATTAGAGCAATTAGCTCTGACCAGCGGCTGCCTAATAAAAAAATAAATGTAAGAATAGACAGTCAAATAAAATGAAACAAAAAGGCAGCTAATCAATTGGAATTGGAATAGGTTCTGTCGAGTAGTTGATGACCTTTTTTTTATACGTCTCCCGAGTGGCTACTGTGGGTGTGCCTGTCTCGAGACCCGGCTTGTAAACAGTTCCACTATCAGATGATTATGTAATTTATAGAGTTCCTCGCTACCTGTACCTATGCCTAAACCTGGACCTGCACCGATCTCAAATGGCAGATAGTGCCACATAAATAAGTGTGTGTCTGGCATAAATGTCAAAGGGCATTTAATGAAGTTATTAAACGCTGCCCGTTGTTCTAGGGGCTACCGTTTCTTCCCAGCACAGAAGGGGGGCGGGGCCGGTTGGTTTTCTGTGTCCATTTAGCGATCATAATCTCCGGATTGGCTCTCGACATTCTGGCCAAGAGCCTGATCTCAGTGCCTCGGCTTTTTGCTGCTTTGCATTGCGGGCCAAAACTGGTTGGGCAATAAAACGCTTGCTATAACGAGCAACAAAATTTGTAACGATTCAATTTAAGGCTGCATACAACATGAGCCGTACGCCGTCGGCAAAAGATGAAATAGTCGGAATAGGCCAGAGGTATCCTAGTCCCCCCTTATATTTTCCACCCACCGATCGCCCCCTGACCGCCTTTCGGAGCCGATTTGTGTGTTTGTGTTTTTGGCGCATGTTGAAGACCGCGACTCCGGTCGGCGGTTCAATTCAATAAAATTTATGAAGACATGACTGGCAATTGTAGTTCCAGCAACGTCGGTAAATGTACACTGAAGGAAATTAGAGTTCCTTAGCCATGGAAGAAAATTGCAAGGAATAAAGTATATTTTATAAAGTTTGAGAAGATAATCCACACATTATTTCCTATCTATCTTAAAATAAAAAACCTGTAGACAAACCTTTATAATTTTCTTCTCTGCACCTTTGGAGTTCGACGATCCTTTGACGCCTACTTGGCCATTTGCTGCAAATTCCATTACAACTCAATTGCGGCGGAAAACTCAAACTCAAACTCAGACGCAAAGGCAAACGCAATTGTCAATTGATTTTCCAGCCAATATTTCACAATTAATTAAGCGCAAAATTTTGGGTCGCTGACAAAGACTTGGTGTGTTTGTGTGTCGGCACTCTTGAAAAGGCAACTCTTGTATTTTAGGTCGGGACAAGATACGAATTTATTTCCGTGTACCTGCCGGCACAGGCTGCTTGATTGTTGGTTTTTCGGGTGTGGCAAGGTCAAAGGATGTCCAACCAACCATTGATAGATCCTGCGATACGGTCAAAAATCTCTAGAAAACTGTGGGAAAACTGGCCGAACTCTGTGGGACTGTCGTAAAATGCTGACATAAAAGAAATTAGCTAGATAGTTTCGGTTTTGACATTGATATGATTTCAAATTTCGGGTGGTCCAAAGCTGTTCTTCGATGTTCCAGTCTTTAAATTAATTTCAAGTTTATGTTAGTTCAGGCTCAATCTAAATAGTTTTTTTTTTATTTAATAATCTGTAGATTATCGTGTAGTTTCATACGGATACTCAGTAGTAGTAGTAGTCGTAGTAGTAGTAGTAGTAGTATAATCTATAGGAGTAGTAGGAGCTTCTGGAAGGGGAGCTCCTTGAAGGCAACTATTCAACTGGTCATAGGTCCTAGAAGTGCCCTCAATATAGTTCCTTTGAGCAACATTCACACAGGAATCCCTCTGGGTCTGCAGGGTCTGGAGACTGATCTTCACGAAAGAAGCCACCTCGGTTGCATTAGCAGAAACTTGGTAAAGAATTTTCGATTGTTCTGCGCCCTAAACGAAAACAAATATTTACAATATAAATCATATGCAGTCGCTATGTTCACTTACCTCTGTGGCAAAGCACTTGAAAGCCAAGTTGAGTTCCGAAAAGCTCTCACATTCTCTGAATTTGGAGCAGCCCTTATCCCCACCACTTTGAATTTGGTACAGAGTGCTGTTCCAGGCTTCGGCTATCTGGGTACTGGAGCTATTGAAGACCGATAGACAATAGGCATAGTCCAACTCGAAGCTGAATGTATACTGGTTAAGGATAGGGGTATAGTACTCGAAGCAGGTTGGGGTTTTGCTCGGATCGAGAGCTGCCAGGACCTCTGTTTGCTGATGCAGGCTTTCGAGCTTCTTGGTGATCGGCAACTTTAGTTTGGAAGCCTTCAGCTTGGGAGCTATGCCCAGACCAGTGACCAGCCCAATGGCTAGGATCCCGACGAACAGCGAGGATCTGGAATACATTTTCAAGCTGTAAGAACTCCACTCACAACTGGATGCAGTGAGTGTACTGATCTGCCCTTATATATCCATAAGTCGTTCCAAGTATCTTTATCTTCTTTAATTGCTTTTTGTTCGATGAAATGTCAAAATGTAATTCCTAATTGGATTGTACTTTTCGATAATTCCACTGAATTTCTCTCATAATCTTTTTTTAATTCATATCATTGTTCTCTAGAATTAATTAAAGATAAATATTTTCCGCGAAACACGATTTTTATTTGACAATTAAGCATGTCTGTATCAAAAGTGCCTAAGACATATCCAACTAAAGTCAAGACTTGTCAACAATTGAACTTTATATCAAAACGCCACAACCTGGCATCAAAAGGTTTAATTAAAAAGATAATGATTTGGCAAAGGTACGGTGAGCGTCCATATAAAAAGAGGTAAGTTGTCTATTAGTCTCCAGAACTCCGGCAAAGATGTTCCGAAAACCATCCCTGATCCTGGCTATCTGCCTCTGCGTGGGAGCCTCCCTGGCCCTCAAACTTCACGCTCCTATCAGACCCAACGTCCACATCCAGAAACTGCAGGCGGAGAACAGAGAACTAGCTGCCACCCACACAGACACCTCCAGGAGCTGTTTTGAATTCTACTCACCCCAACTAAGTGCAGTCGTAGCCCAGTACCAGACTGAATTCCAGTACTGTACGTCGAACTTTACCATGGCCAAGGAAGTTATTGATAAACGATATGCGGAACCCTACAATGATATCATTCTCCAGTCCACCAACTCCTGCAGTGCCTGTTGTCAGGTTTGGATCGAGCAGCAACAAACTCTTGAGGAATTGCTGAATCGTCTGGACTGTGCCAGTTCTGTGTCTGCCGAGAACTCCAAGATATTCTATGGTATTTCGGCGAATGCCACCGAGATAGCAACAAAATTGGAGGAGGCCTACCTTACAATAAAAACTCAAGAGGACATATGTTTCAACAATGCAGAGGTTAGGTATGTGACGAATACTGCAGAAACCTACGAAGCTTTGAACGCATGTCTCAGGGGTGATGAAAGTATCCCAATCAGTTCTACTTATGAGTATCCTACTACTACAACCTTTCAGCCGGAAACTACTACCGAGGGTTGGATATTTTAATGATTAATTTAAAAAATTGAATAAAAAAGTATCAGGCAATCTAATTTGGGCTTTAATTAAAAATATTCGCTAAAATATAATTTACTTTAAACACTATTTGTTCAACGATTTAGCTTCTTTTATCCCAAATACGTAAAAAAGAAAAAGTTTAACTTCTCGAGGGTCAAGATCGTTTTATTTACCGCTTTGCTTCTGTCTTGAATAATATTTATTCATTTTTTTTCAATTTTTAAATTTTATATTTGAAGTAACCATGCCCTGTACGACAGAATGTTAAGACTCTCAGTAGAGAGCGGTGCTGGCAGGAAAGTCCCAGTTGGGGTCATCCAGGCAACCGTTGAAATCTTCCAGGCACTGGCCATGGTTGGTCTTGTAGATGCGCTGGGCAACGACTTGGCAGTTTAGGAATGTGACATCAATAGCTTTGAACTTTTCGGTCACTTCCTGGTTCAGATCAGTGGAATTGTCAGCAATGCTGTTAATTATCTTGATCTCACTGGGGCACTAAAAATTATAAATAAAAGTTAAGAAAACCATTTAATTGAAACTATTGCGTATTTTTTACCGTTTTGGTCAGACAAGTGAAGGCATCAGAGTTGGTAGTCTGGCTATCGCAGCCGAGCAGGGTGCTGCAGGAACCCCGAAGCGAGTCGAAGAGCTGATTGCGGGAAAGGGTGTATGTGGCATCGATTCCTGCCTTTCCCTTGCTATATTCATCCGTGCAAACTTTCATATCTGCGTCATACTTGTCGGCATGGACCTTAAGTTCCGGAATGTAGTACTCGACGCAGCCCGCGTTGAAGGTTTCGGCATTCCGGAAAGCAGGAGAGTTCAACAAGACGTCGGCCAACGATGTCTCCATCGTAATGTGGAAAGCGGGTGGAGCCACTCCTCCGCGAACGGCGACGACCGCGACCAGGAAAAGAGTCAACGCCTTGAACCACATTGTAGAATATTTTAACTTTTCACTTTCACAACTCGCCAATCGTGCTAAAAGTGCGCTTGTCCACATTTCAGATTTTGCTTTTATACTCCCCACCCCACTCGAAAACTGATTTGGGTAATTTACGATCCAGTAATTATCGGGTGTAGGTCTTATGCTTTCTCTATTATCAGGACGCCTCGATGAAACCCCCCATAATTCTCAGAATACCGTCTCCCCGACATTAAAAAAAATATCATCAAATAGTTGAGTATTTGATCTCAAGGGTTAATATCGCGGGATCAAATAGATCAAATTTATATATAACTTTAAATAGAATCTTCATTTCTTTCTTACAAGCATCCCAAACAAAATATAAAACATTGTTTCATTGGTTTATTATTTGAAACAAACCGCCTTTTAAAAATTTCTATAAATTGGTGTTTAAAATGTTTAGCTTCATTTTAAAGCAGGTTCATTTTCTGAATCATTTTCAATTGTTAGCTTCTTGTTATCTCAATAAAAATAATTATTTTATATTATTTATAGCAACAATTCTATTGATAAACAATGCAAAAGGCTACGGAAATTCGATTTCATTCTTATTAAGACACTGATTATATTGCTTCTCATAAATTAGACATGAAATGCCGGGGATCGGAAAACCCCCGTAATTTACTGTTAAAAAACTAAAAATAAAAAATATTTGTTGTCAAATAATTTATTAGTTTATAGCGTCAAGATACGATGAACAGTTTAGTCAGAAATTACTATAAATTTCTATGAATCCATATCTTTTAATCTTCGCATAATAGGGAATTTTTTGGGAAGCTCCTGGAGCTAGTTATTTGTAACCTTTCTTTCCTGCCTAATAATTCTGAAAAACTGATCTAAAATCGTTTCTTAATCTTGGGAATTTAATGTTCAATGTATTATATATAATTCAAATTTTTCGCGCTAAAAAAAGCTTTTAGCGCCAAGAGTGACCAAGTCCCTTAGAAAGCCTTTCTTAGCGTTGCCATTTATTAAAAAGAAGAGATTTGACAACACTGAAATAAAAAAGGAGAAAGATGCAATTAGTGTGACCGTGTGCTACCAGTGTGACCTCCTACTCCTTCGAACAAAATCATTCTTGCTTGGAGCCGCCGCGACGCGAATGTGTAACAACAAGTTAATAGAAAATACCAATAAAACGAGCCAGTTAAGAAATATTTTTGATTTTAAATTGCCACCATCGATTTATTGGCAGGAGCAAAGTAAAAAATAATAATACAAGAGGTTTTGTTGTTCACCTGGAAGTGGATGTGGTAGCAGCTACGGTCGCACATAGATTGAATAAGCAGAGCGGCGAGACGTGCTGAGTGAGTGAGTGAGTGTGCGTCACTTTGTTAATCAAAATATTAGGAAAAATTGAATTTTCGACTCGTGAGTGCAGCGAGCGGTCTCTTGTTAATTGTTAATTGCTGTGAAGTTTGTCCGCAAGTCGAAACAGTGTTAAACGGTGATGCCCCCAACGCACAATAACTCGATTTTTCGTTCCTAAAAATTTTACCTACTCGACCAACACACATACACTTATACACACACCTACCCACACACACGCGGCGGCCGAGCTGCAGAGCACGCAGAAGAAGAAGAAGAGTCGGAGGCAAAAGCGAAGCGGAGACCATCAACTTAAAATTTGCGAGGTGAAAATAACGAGAGCGAAGGTTTCCCACCGCCAGCCGCCAACAAAGTTCATAAATCGACGTCCCCGTGCGTGTGTTTTCATTAACAAATTTGTTGGGGGTCATATATGCCTATTGCGCCCGCCCGCCTGCCTGCCCCCCCGCTGTTTGCGCGATTCCGAAGAAAAGTAGCCGTTGGAAAATTATTGTTTTTGCTGGAAATGGATGCTGCCGCGCGCCGAAAATGCTTTTCGGTTTTCCTTTTTTTTTTTTTTACTTTTCCGCCATCTCTCTCCTTTCTCTATTTCGCTTTCGAGCGCTCCGACGGCGTGGGCAGCGCCGAATAACGGTTCGCCGCACGCCCACAACCAGCCGCGTGTGGGCGTGCCATCTGTAGTCCTGCTATATTTAGCAACTGATACGGAAGGACCTGTCCTTCCGCGCACGTCCTTGATAAATCGATGTGCAAAAAGGGAAATCGAAACAGAAACAGTAAAAAGGAAACCGCAATAGCAGTGCAAAGTGTAGGGGGTGGGGAGCAGGGCAGAGGTCCTTGCTGCTGGCTTCCCTCAATAGTTTCCCTTGACGAGGGAAGCCCCTGAAAGTACAAACACATAAATAGATAAGCCCAAGCTCTCGCCGGTTTCCAAGCTGAATAGATTCTTTAAATTTCAAAATAACTATCTTTCAACAAGGTGTTGAAGACAATCTATGGGTTGGTTCCGATCTGATTAGATCAGTAGATCGTATAACTGTCATACTGGCTGGTCTATCTAAGAACTGTTATTTATTACAGATAATACCAAAAAAAACACATTCAAACTATAAGTAGCAAGAATGGATTTCGATTTCTGATTGAAAAGTTTGAAGAATAATTTCATTTAAACCCCTGACCCCTAAGCTCTTCTATTGGTAATTTCATAATTGTTCGAAAAGTCTATGATTCATCGAATTGTTTGAAGGAAAGTGTTTCGCTTGGGCCGACCTACCCATTCCCATTATGTATACCGGGCACGGAGAGTTCAAGATCAGGGTCGGCCCCGCTCTCCGTTCTCCGCTGTTTATTGATTGTCCAGATGTTTAATTTTCATGTTTGTTTTCTTAATCGCCGCAGGACAGTCAGGTCGCAGGCACACCGAACGAATTCCACCCGCCCGCACACAACACAGCATGTTCAGTGGACATGGGCGGATTCCTGGATAAGCCGAACACCGCCAAGCACAATGACGAGGGCGAGGGCAACAAGCTGCTCTTCGGCGTCAGCTCCATGCAGGGCTGGCGCTGCGAGATGGAGGACGCCTACTACGCCCGTGCCGGTCTGGGCAATGCCCTGGAGGACTGGAGCTTCTTTGCCGTGTTCGATGGGCACGCTGGTTGCAAGGTATCCGAGCATTGTGCCAAGCACCTGCTGGACAGCATTGTCAGCACCGATGAGTTCATTGGCGGCGACCACGTGAAGGGCATACGCACGGGTTTCCTTCGCATCGACGAGGTTATGCGGGATCTGCCGGAGTTCACCATGGAGGAGGAGAAGTGTGGCGGCACCACCGCCGTTTGCGCATTTGTCAGCTCCACGCAGGTGTACATCGCCAACTGTGGTGACTCCCGGGCGGTGCTCTGCCGCCAGGGAGTGCCGGTGTTCGCAACGCAGGATCATAAGCCCATCCTGCCGGAAGAAAAGGAGCGCATCCACAATGCCGGCGGCAGCGTCATGATCAAGCGAGTGAACGGAACACTGGCGGTTTCCAGGGCTCTCGGCGATTACGACTTCAAGAATGTCAAGGAGAAGGGACAGTGCGAGCAGCTGGTCTCGCCGGAGCCGGAGATCTTCTGTCAGAGCCGACAAGACACCGATGAGTTTCTGGTGCTTGCATGTGACGGCATCTGGGACGTGATGACCAACGAGGACGTGTGCAGCTTCATTCACTCGCGAATGCGGGTGACCAGCGACCTGGTTAACATCGCCAACCAGGTGGTGGACACGTGCCTGCACAAGGTTAGTTCTTGGCTTACGCTTGAATCTACAGTTTTTAACCATTTTTCGGTTACAGGGCAGTCGGGATAACATGAGCATCATCATTATCGCCTTCCCCGGAGCTCCGAAGCCCACCGTGGAGGCGATAGAGGCTGAGAACAGGCTGGAGAAACAAATCGAGAAGATCACAAGAGGTTGTCTTAGTCGTCTACTCTGTTTATAACTAATCGTAAACTGTTGATCCATGGCGTAGTGGTCTCCGTCTCCGTGTCTTTACCAAGGCGATATACGTATACTTTGTACCTTGAACGCCACGAACAAATTTTGAGAGTGGCCATCGCCTCGATGTCCAGAAACCTCGAATCTTTCCCGTAGAGCTGTAGTACATATAGCGCCCCTTGTTCATAACTCGATTCAAAGACCATAGTTCCTTCCAAAAGTAGTTTCAAATCAAATCCGAAACAAAAACCAAATCATTGCCATTACGAATGCCAAGAATGGAGCCTGCACCCACCCACAGCCCTGTACAGTAGGAGCTCTCTTGGAAGTAAATTTCACGTTGTGCAACCAAAAATCAAAAGAGACTAAAATTGAAAAATGTATTTCCTAAACGGTAGAATTGGTCGTTGAATTCTATCCAGTTGTGTTCATTAGATTACGATTATGAAGGAGAGTTGCCACTTGAAAGGTTTGCACTTTTGTGCTGCCTTTTGTGGCGACTGTTCGACCAAGGAGACTTTCCCTGTATGTAAATGTGGGCGTGAGTGGGTGTACTACCAATATCCTATCATTAATGCATAGCAAATACCTGTATAGCGTGTTAGTTTGTCATATCTGCTGGCTGTGCGTGTGGTGCTGACCAAAGTGTCAGCAAGCGTGCGTGTGATTGTGCGTGAGTTATAGTATTATTTATAAATGCCTGTGTGTAATACAGCCACTGCCAAAGCGTTCCATGTATGCGAAATCCAGCCCATTTAGTTTTAGTACTTATACACCTAAATATTAACAATTATCGGTGAGCCTGCCCGAGCTAAGTAGGTAGTTATGGTTAAATGACCCGTCGTATCCAGTTTGTATGTGTATATATATACGTCTACGCATACCTACCAATATTTGATAGGAGCCTCGATGCAAAATCAATCAAAGAAAATGCAATATTAACGTAAGCAGGTATTAACACTCGAAACAACACTTGGAATTGATGTAACTAGTAGGCATAGCAGATTAAAATTAACAGAGAAGATCGATAGATAGTCTAAAGAAGGAGCTAAGAAGCTAACATACCAAAAATAAACTATTTTACCTACAAGCAGCCGCTCATTACTGCAAAGTATTACCTGGATTATGTATATAAAGCAATAAATAATGGATATCTCCGTTTGAGGAGTATCTCTGAGATACTAACGACTTCAGTATTCGAAGCACCAAAGTGAATCTCGGCCGGCGTCCGGGCCGACGTTTCAGACGTGACCTTGTTGATATATAGAGACAAATACTTTAACTCGATCGCGTATAATTTATGACTAGCTAATTAGTGAATAGTAGCAACTAGAGCATGCCGTGCCCACCAATGGTTACAGTAGCTATGAAAATTACCAAATTACCTAGATCTAAGCAACTAACCAAAGATGACAAATATGATGAATGTCCAGACAAATTACTTAGCCTAGTGTAGTAGTCTAGCCAAGGGTTTTGAATGCCATGTATACGTAGGTTAAATGAAACGAAATTGTAAACCTTATGCTCACCAACTGTTGTGCTTGTTTATACTGAAGAGGCACCCGAAGCAACATAAGCAATATCCTCCTGATATCCCCAAACAATTTGTACCCACTTAGAGATCAATCTGTGAATTATTCGAGCCAAGTGTAAAGAAGCCAATGTCGTGCACCACGTCCTAGCATACATGATCTATAGTGATTAATGAATAACCACTGATGCAACCCAATACTCCCTTGCTAAATCAAAAAAAATATAACTTAAAGAACGATTTGAAAACCGAAGCAAACGTGTTTGTCTGCTAATTCTATTCTATCTATTGGATTCAGTTTTCAGTTTCTCATTCAAATTATCATTTTATCCCTATCCCCTCAAATCCAAAATTCATTTAATTATTCTACTCAGTTTTATGATTTTTGCCAAGTTTCTAAGAACTGTCAGCGAGTTCTCTCCATCTAATGCCTAACTTAATTTAAAGTAATTTGTTAAAAGGAAAATTTTAGCCATTCGCTGTCGTTGTTTAATGGTTGTTGTAATGGTTGTTCGCGCATCGTACTACAAGTCCCAATTTAAAAAATAAAACACTATTGCCAAAGTAATGAGCGAATAAGCCAAATGGGCGTGTCAGTGCCAGTGCAAGAACAAGAAACAGAAAGCTATACAAATTTAAGATGAGTGAGCATAAGGTACGTCTATAGATTAGTAGTTTTGTAAATTTCGAAAGCAACTTTGTCATTTTGTTATCGTTTATCTTATCGATTGATTGGTTTGATTTTGTTTTGCGTACCACCAGCCCCGCCCGCTAATAACTTATCTGTGTACTACATTTTACGATAATATCCACCACCAATCCGACAGATTATAAAAATCGCATGCCCCCGTCAGCCAAAGTCATTAATTGATTGATTTCCTAAACGAAAAACATCACAGTATTTTTGCAAATCTCTAAAAAAAGTTCAAACTAAACCGATATTCATGCTTAGGAAGCTTTTTTCTTTTTAAATCAGTCCTTTGTTTTCCGTTTCCTTTATGGGTTGTACAGGTCGAGAGAAAACATATTACTTATCGAAGGCACTTGAAAAATGTTTAAATTATGTCCCAACACCACACTCCTTTTTCTTTCATCGACCTGTAAAATCGAATTATTTTATTACTGTTCAAAGATAATACGCTTGCAATGGTCACACAATTTTAGTTAATACTTTCAAATAACCAGAGTTCCCATATATAAATATTGAATTTGCTTTCATGTAGCTTAAATACGTAATTCCATTTGTATTTCTTTTATGTAAATAAATAACAATCTCTTAGGCTAAGACTGCACTACTCCTAAGCTAAGCTCTGCTAACCAATGTCATATTCTCTCGTTTTGTTGCAGATGAGATAGAGTCTAGCAAGATAACCGACTACGTGGATCTGCTGAAGTGTCTCCAGAACAGAGACGACATCGAAGGTCTTCCCCCCGGTGGCGGTTTGCAGTCCAAGTGAGTAGTCCGATCACGGGCCGAAAATAGCGAACGGCGATTGCTAATCAGTGACATTTACCTTTCGCAGATATCACGTTATCGAGCGCACATTCAAGCAAGAGTTTCCGGATCGACCATGTGAAGTACGAAATCTGTTTTATAATCTATAATCTCGAATCGCTGCGCTTCTTGCCACTGCTAACACACACATAAACGCTTCTCTTTATCGCTTGCATACCACCGATTTGATCATTATAGCCTTTGGAATTGCCTTACTTATTAGATTTGGCCTCAGATCAGATCCCATCAGATCATACCCATTTATCACTGTTACCCCCTCCATGTTCCATGTTCAGTTTTTCCCCGGGGGGTTCCCCTAACGTAGGGGAACTCCTAACATTTAATCATGGTTACTTATTCTCTTTCTTTTATTTCTAGCTGTATGCATATGATGATATATGAATTTTGTAATGCTAATTGTTCATTTTTAAACCAACCAACAAACAAACCACCAACAACAACCAATCAACCAAGATAGAACAAAGATAACTCAAACACATCCCTAAGCTTCGCATACTTCAAATGTAAGGCGAAATCCCATTTTGTTGCTTGCCTCATCCATCGTTTCCCTGAATTTTGTTTCGCTGTGTTTCGTTTCGTTTATTTTCACCATTTTGAAGAACTAAAAAGCATGTCCTGCATGACTCATATCCTTCCACCCATTCATGTAAGCCTGCATCCTCTGCGTCTCGTAGTGCGTCCCAATGTTTCGGCCCCCCATCTTATTAATCGCGATGTTTGTTATTCTTCCAGAGTCCAACGCATTAGGTTGCGGTCTAAACACGATATACAAAACCAGTTAAAAGAATGCCGCAAGACGGACAGAAAACACAGAGCCACACAACAACTTGAACGAAGCAAACACACAAACATACAAAAACAAAACTCACACCAAACAGTTTTCTACTTTGATAAACACAAAAGAAAAAAAACCTACTAATAATGATAATAATAAGCATTACGATACATTTATAGTTTATACGAAGCCAGTCCTAAAACACAAGAAACGAACAGCCAACACACACGACCACACACAACTCTAAGATATAGAAGAGATCTAGAACAGAGCGTACCTAAGCAGACCTCAGAGAACCGAAATGGGACTAAACAGCGGATGGCTCAAAGCCAAAGCCAGCAGCACACCAGATACCACTACATCAGATTTATCTGAACAGATCGACTCTGAAGGACCTTGTCTGTCTATCCATGTGAATGTTAACCCTCTGTGTGCCCTATCGTTCCGTCACACCTCATCAATCAGTAATCATCAGTCCAAACTTCAAACAAACTTCCACAAATATTGGAAAGAAATATAAATAGCGAACTATTGAAAAGAAAATAAAAATGTAGGCGGGTCATTCCGCTCTAATTTTTGTTTATCAGAATTTTTTATTTTTCAAAACTATGTATTAACTATTGATTCCGAAACGAAGCGGACTTATGTAAGTTGTAAAATGTTTGTTACCGAAAACACTTTTTGTTCATATTTTGTATATGTATATGAGAAAAATGTATCGCGTGGAGTGAAAGCGAAACTTAATAATGTAAAGTAAACAACAAAAAAAAGTGAAAAAAAATACAGAAAAGAAAGGAAAAAAAAACCAAAATAGCAAACAAAATCTGTAACTATCTATGTATGGAAACGAGAAAGTAATACCTAAATCCTAAAGTAAGCAAAACAAAACGCAACCCCACAATAATGTCCGATCTTAAAGAAAGAATGAAAACTAAGAACTATTAATTTATAAGAAGCAAGTTGATGATGAAAATCTTAAGAGAGAAAAGCAAAATTACGCTCGAGTTTGTAGTAAATGTTGATAAAAAAAAAAAACACCAAACCTCTGCTTTCACTCAGTTTCTTTTTGGTAAACAGGACAACTAATCTTCGTTCAGCTGAACTGTGTACCAGTCATATCACCTCCAGAACCGGCACGTGTTGTCCTTGGAAGCGGTAAGAATCGCGTCGCCGGAGTAGCTGTAGGCGCAACTGAAGACCTCGGCTTCGTGCCCGGAAAGCACCTGGGAGCACATTCCTGAATCCGCGAGCCACAGGCGGGCCGTGTTATCCGCCGAGGCTGTGAGCAGCATACAACCACCGGGACTGAAGCACACCTTGGACACCTCATCCGTGTGTCCAGCCATCAGCGATAGCATCTCCAGCTGCTCCGAGGATCCCTCCAGTTGCCACACCCTCGCCGTGCAGTCACTGCTGCAGGTGGCCAAAAGTCTTCCAGCGGCATCGAAGCTAATGTCTAGCACTTCGTCACTGTGCTTGGCCGCCAAATGGAGCTCGCGATCCAGCTTTCTAGTGTCCCAAATCCGAGCAGTGTGGTCCAGGGAACCGGTGGCTATCAACAATCCACTAAAGTTCCAAATGCAATTGGATAACTCAGCGCTGTGACCCCGCAGCTGATGACAGAGGCTATAAAATAGATTACTTCAAGGGGGATCCATCCAAGGTGGTATAAGTAAACCCACTTTTTACTCCTCACATCCCAAATAGCTGCCGTATGATCAAAAGATCCTGTTAAGAGCAAGTTCCCATCGCGATTATATCGGGCGGCGATTACTTCGGCTCCATGATGCGTCAATTGTTGGAGCTCGTGAGCAGTCTCCACATCGTATATCCGGGCAGTGCCGTCCATGGAAGCAGTGGCTATACTGCCGGAGTTCACCGGATGAAACTCAGCGGCCACCAGCTCAGCAGTGTGTCCGTAAAAGGTGCACTGACATTGTCCACTGCCGGTGGACCAAACCTTGGCAGTGCCATCAAAAGATCCAGTCACTACTTTGTCACTGGAATGGGCATATTACTCATACGCAGTGGTGGCTGTGGATTCAATAAACTTATTATTTTAACCTACCAATTAGGATGATTGAAGTCCACCGAAAACACCACATTGTCGTGCCCAGTAAGGATGTGCTCCACCTCAGCTGTTTGAGTGTTGATCACGTGGCAGGTGCGATCATAGCTTCCGGTGATGCACCGATCTCCGCTCCGGTCGAAGCACACATTCGTCAGGGGCAGGATGTGGGAAGTGTGGCATTTGTGCAAATAAAACTTCTTTTTAACTGGTTCCCGAAGCTTTCTCTGGAGTTTTCCCAGAGCCTGCTTCAAGGCACTGAATGTGGTCTGGGAGTTGCTAACACTTCCGCTAAAAGGACGAGTTACCAACGATTTCTCCTCAGCCGTGGGGGATTTGTCCTCCTCCTCCGCCTCGGCTAAAGTTTGCATCAGAATCTTATCCGCCAGAGGCTCAATATCTGTTCTGAAAAACGATTTTTAAACTAAAATCATTTTTAGTCCTTAAGTACTTACTTGGTATCTAGGTCAAGCAGATCAAAGTGCCGCAGGCGCTCGTTGCCTTTCAGGGTTCTGTAATTTATGGCCAGACCTAGGATAACCCAAGGACAATTAATATTTAATGAACGCTTCGATTAGTAACCTTTCCCACCCGGCGGATAGTAACGCAGGAGTATTTTGTTGGCACTCATTCTGAGGTTGTTGTGTCTCTGACGACTCTGGAATTCCTTCACAGGACATGCCGCAGTCCTGCCAGTTGGTTGGCCTGCTTTAATTCAGACTTTGTTGATTCGAGTGGCGCTGCCATGCCAAAGTAATCGTTTGGTCGATTCGCCTTGGGCTCCTTGTGATAGGTCTATGCCGAGGTCTCGAGGATGAGCAGTTCAAGGATATAGGGTAACACATTTGTTATTAGTTGTTGGTGTTGCTATTGGCTTGCATTTGAATCCTAGTGTTTTACCGTAGCTATCTCTTTCCCATAGAGCTTTTTTCATAAACAAGCTTTTTCTAGCCATGATTTTTTCCAATTGGTAGTGGCCTATGCTTTGTAAACTTGTAGAATTTGTCAAATTGTATTATTCATGTAAATATAAAGTATTTGGATTATTTTGAGATAGAAAATCATGATTTTAACTTTACTTTAAAACTTACTTACTTACTTTAATGTTTTTTAAAGTTTTTATCAATAAAACTAATTAGTAGTCTCCGCATTCCAAAATGATTCTTTCCAAAAACAAGTACATTGAGGAAAATGCATAACTTACTATTACTTACTATAATATATAACCTTTAGGTTCTCAGTCGAGTTAATATGTTCTATACATTAAAGAAATCCTTTAACATATAGAATAGAAAGGATATAAAAAAAGAAAAGGAATCAAAAGCAAAGTTGGCACATGTTTGAAATGTTTTTATAACCAACTTTGTTGTAACCAACCAATTTTTGTTTTTTTATTTTCTCTTAAAACTATTTTTCCAAGCATAAGATAGAAAAAAAATCCTTTCGTGAGCTATTTGGATACTCAAAAGTTCAAAATAATTAGCCTACAGACTAGTGCTCACTTCCAGTAACCCTTGACCTACGATTGTCCTTTGGGAAACCCCATTTGGCATTTGACAGGCACCGTAAGCGGCTACCTAAATGGTCGTTGGCCATTAAACCTAATTAGCTTGTTTAAGATGGGACAGGAAGCTCGGGGACCCCAGAGGCCAATTGGCTGCCGACACCTGGCCGCATTTTTAGCAGATTTAACATATGTCCCCCGCAGACAGACACGCACACACTCTCTCACCTGTGCAATTAGATTGCCGCTCCTGACTCCTTCGCCTCGTTTCGGCATTTCACTAATTTAATTTGTTCAGTAATCGCTGCGATGGGTTGGGGGAAGGAAACCGAACAGAATTGTCAGACGGCTGGAAGAGAAAATTCCTTTGGGGTCCAAGAAGCACAACCATTAGCCTGGGAGCTCTCCCTCCTGGCAAAAAAGGCAAACAGAAGATAGTGGGGCGGAGGAACACGGCGTCTGACCAGGGCCAATAATGATAAGTAATGATTAGATATTATCGCACACAATTTTGTTGCACAGCAGCAGCAGAACTGAAAGCGACAGCCGAGCGATGAACAAAGGCGAGAATTAAATGGGACAGGGCCGGGAGGAGGTCTGAGCACAGAGAAAAAAATACAACCAAAATTGGTAATCAATAAGGCATTTATCAATCAAGACAACCTTGGGCCTATGAACTGTCTGAAATCAGGGTAAAAATATGCCTCAATTTAATGAGTGAAAATAAGTTTGGTTCCTTTCTGGTTGTAGTTTTTCTTCTGTGTGTTGAAAGAACATGTTCGGTGGGAAAAGTAAGATAAGATGACCAGGCTGTGTCTCTGTCAATAATAAAACATTTCATTGAATGCTCATTGAATGGCGAGCATCGAAGAAAACGGAACAACAATACCAATCTGGAAGTGGAGACGGAGACATCGGCTCATTTCAAGTGGGCAGGAAGCACCTGGAGGTCCGTTTTGACACTCATCCCCCTGCCAGATGGATCCAGAACAAAAGCAACAGCTGTCCTACCATTTCAGGAGATACATCTCTTCATTTGTACGCCCCATGTAATTGGGATGGCAGTAGCAGTAGCAGTAGAAGCAGCAGCAGGAGCAGGATGCTTTAAGGAAATCAGAGACGAATAAATACGAGTACGAATGGAAATAAAATCAATTTAAAATCCCATAAAACGCTTTCATAAACAAAGCAAAGGCGAAACAAAGCGGAGCAATGCGCCACAGTCGGGGGCAGGCGAAGAGTATCTGACGGATTTGAATTTATGCTCAATAAATTTTTGTTGATTTCCGCCAGGCGGATGTGAGTGCTATGTATGTGTCTGTGTGTGAGGGGGTGTGTGTGCGGATGAGCCATGAAAATGCGGCGTTGCATAAATTATAGACACACATATCCCATCCCAACTCAAAATGGCACGACAAGCGTTACCTTTCACCAGAAACGTTGGAGATAAAAATTATTATTGCCGCATTTTATGTGTGTTTTGTTCGACAACTGAGAGCTGGGTTCTTCTACTCGTTACCCATTTCTGGCAAATTATGCTTAAATGGCACAAAACTTGGCCCGTCAACCTCAGTTTCTAAGCCGATAGACCAGCTTCTCCAGTGGCATGGAAATGGGATCGGGAATGGAGAAGGATGAGCCGCTGGAAGAACTCGACGTTGAGCAATATATAAGCAGATTTTCAGTTGGTGTTCGACTAAGCGACATAAAATTCGATTTTTGTTTTCCTTTCCGCTTGTCCTGCCCGCGGTTGTTTGCCAACTAGTTGTTGTTATTTTTTGTTGGTAGTCGTGTGTGGCCGGTTTTCAGCTAAAAGGAGTCGTTAGTGGCTCTCTAATTGGAGAGGGACAGGCTGGCAGGACATCAAACGGTTGGTAATCGAATTGCCGCACCGTGAGGCACTAAAAACATTTTCACAGATTGCGGACCAGATCCGGGGTCAATGTTTGGTAGCCAAATGGGTGGTGCCTCCAATTTAGTGAGTCCCTCGATGTGTGTGGAATTTGAAGTACATTCGTATTTGTTTAATAAGCACTCTGGTAAACGCTATATATTTCTAAATATTTCAATCTATTTCTGCTCACTACGCAAGCGGACCTTTAAGGTAAAAATGTGTAAAAAAAACTAAAAACTTAAACTAACTTTAAAAGTCAATAAACAAGCTACAACCTGAGCTTCTGCGAATCTCCGGCATTTATGACGCATTCTGCGGCTTAACCGTTGTAAAGTTTATGACTTTGATAAATTAAATCGAGCTTGGTAAGGCCCACAAACCCAGAGAGCTTGTTTAGCCATCCCTTAAGTATGAATATATCAAAATTCGACTATGCCCGACAGCCAGGACTCCATGCTACCAGGCAACAACCAGCTGAACTTTATAGCCCACCGTGTGCAGGCCGGAAACCTTAAACCGTTTATGCCCAATTGAAATGCAGACGCATCGAAATGTTATAAAATTTAATAATAGCCCTGTGCAGGTTGCCCGCCTCGTTTCCCTCGGTTTCCCGCCACCGTTGTTTTGAAGTTTTATTGTGGGCTTTATTAAATGGTAGGAAGAAGTTTAGCAGACATTTTGTGCGGTTTAGCGGCCGCAGCAAGTATACGCACCATAAATCAGGGTCAGAACCGGCAGAAGCTCCGCTTCCGGTCCTAACGCCGGCCCAATGACGTATTAAAGGCATTAAACTCGCTCTTAAATCGCCAGCATGGCCGTTCGTCATAACGGTAAGTGGTGCTTAAAATGAATTATGCATTGCCGGTGCTTGATATTATATATTACACATACGGGTCGGTGGCATCCACGTGTGTATGTTTTGGGATGCGATTGTGCCCACATGCCCTGGTCGTCGAGATTTCCGGCCACTTCCAAGTCCGGATCCGACTGGCCAGGAGTGGCCCCGAAAGATGAATGGCATGTTAATTTGTGCGCATTATATTGCCCATTTATCTGCACTGATTTTTCGTTCAGCTTTCGCAATCGGCTTGTATCGATTGCTTGCACTTGACATTGAATGACAAAGAACGCCAATTAATTATGTAAATTTTCCGACAACCAATAAGTCTTTTCTTATCCTGGGGGCCTGTCTTATTCAACAAGTGTGTGGGTGTCAAGGCCAGAATAAATAATTCAGATAACTTTTATTTAATGTAAAATGATTAAGATTTAACCTTTGTACTCATTGAAATTTTATTTTCAGAAACCTCCAATTGCATATTTTATTCCATGGAAGTAATTGAGCTGCAATTTCATCATCGGACAGAGAATCAATTTTCAACACATCCATTTGGCCCGTAGGTAAGCTTCTGGTTTGTAAAACCTTTAATTATACGCTTGTTTAGCTATCAAGTATTATGTATTCCAAATGTTATGGTTGTAAATTATGAAATGGAATCCATTAATGCCCCTGGAAATGCACACACATGCACAAAATATTCACCCCTCCATGCAAATTTCATTTGCCCCGAATAGTATGCTATGGGAAATGTGCGTAAAATTTATGCAAACTAGCGACGTTGCCCGAAATGGCTATGCTTTCTGACGGTTTTTGTTGCTGTTTCTCTTGTCAGTCGACTGGCTAAATGCACCAATGCCAGTGCGCTGGGATTCAATGTTTGCAAATGACTTCTGAAGCTTCTTATATAAGTCGTTTCAATTCATACAGAGTGCATTTTCCGTCTAAACACTCAAACTTATATGCAGCTTAGGAGGTTTTTATTCTAAATGGTGTACTCATGCTATAATTCGTAATATAATTTAAAAGCTTACAAAGAATAGTTCATATTTTAAGCACATTCTAAATCCATTAAAAGATTTAAGTTTTCTGTACTAACTAGAGAATTTCATTATCATCAACTGACACTTATTTTTAGTCTGGCTGCTAAATGGCATAAAATATGAAATCATTACAATATGTATTCCAAGCCATTTTGTGGCAATAATTTATTCAGTTAAAACACTCAAGCAAATGAAGCACTGGCAGCCCTTAAAGTGCCGACTCGGTGGGGCACAAATATGAATTTAATTAACATTAATTGGCAACATATTTTCACTTTGCACCTGTGCCAGCGACGAAAGTGAATCATAACCGAAAGGAAATGACCGAGTTAATTGCATATTGCGTATACGCCACGTTGCCGCCACAAGGGCCACGAGTGGCAAATGCCAAACGTTTTTGTTATTCCGTTTGCCTCTTGTTTGGCATGAGATTTTATTTAGTTTTGTTTTGTTATTTTTTCTTGTTGCTCCTGTTGTTGTTCTTCTTCGTTTTAGCCATACTCGTGCTTATTTTCTGAAAGTTTTCTGGTTTGGTTAGCAAAGTTAGCCCATTGCCGTGGCATATGGGGATTTTTGTGATTCTGCAGGGCTGCCAATTCAATGAAATCTGCTGAACCGCAATGACCACAACTTTCGCCAGCAATCTCGATCTGATGTGACTTTCCGCAGAACCATCTCTAAGCTGCAATGCAGTGCAACTCAATCAAAATTTATTACACATACGCGCCGTTGTACAAAAGCCGAATGAGAGAAGCCATCCATGGTTGGAGCAAGGTTGAGAAGTTGCCAGAGTTCTGGACGAGTTCTCGACGAGCTGTTGTTCATTTTCAATTCGTTTAATGGGTCACTTGGGCGTGCGGGCCAAAAGTTTTCACGAGCTGGCAAACAAGCCATAAAAGTAAATAGCCAGGCAATGTGAACCTGGCCAAGCACGGCAAGAAAAGCGTCAAGTCCCATAATTGATGTGGGAATTAGCTAGCTCTGATTAATTATGAAGGCTGAAAATTATTAATTAAATTAAAAGCTCACTCTAATGTAATTGATTTTTAAAAGAGTTTAGTTTGGCAGATGGAGTTAAGCTCTGTGAAGTTTTTCTATTTGACTGGTTTGATTTTTTCGGTGTACCTTGTGTTGGGAGGTCCCCGGGTTCTGTGTTGGCTCTTTGGTAACCACAAAAGCACACGCAACCGCACACCTGCAACATTTGTATGCGGTTTGCAAAGCAACCACGCCCCTATTTCTGGTAGAATCAGCTCCCATAATGGCAGGCCACCTTACATATAATCGCGGGAAATTTAGACATTGTTGGTATTCGTGCAAAATGATATTTGAGAAAGATAATCGCCCTAATCCAGCGATACGGCGCGCGCTCACACCCATCCAAAGCAGAAAGATTGGCAAGGATACGGGGCTCTTGGGTGGGTAAGTCATTCAACTGCTCGTTCCTTCGGCACAAAGTTCCTCTCACGTCGCCTATTAAGCTCACTTTCAAGTCAGCCTTTGGCGTTTGTAAAATAAGCTTTGCTGCCTCAATATTCCATGGTGTGTGTTTGCTTCTGAATGTCCTCTTCTAAGAGTGTGGGTGAAAGTCTATTTGCTTAGTACCCATAGGTTTACGTTTGCCCTTTTATATTCTGCGGCACATGCAACACCTTGGCACGCAGAGTCAACCATGCCCCAAGCACTTCAGTTCGTTCACCCAACATTGCCTAAATTTCAGTTTTCTTATCCAGTGGCTCTAAAAGTAATCTAAATTTGGGTGAGGAGGTTGTTGACTAATCAAAATGGCATCTGAAATACCATAACAGCTAATGGATCTGTTTTCTTCCATAAGTAATAAGCCCCGCAAAAAAGTTAACATAAATCTTAATCGGCTATTAATTCAACTTACAAGCTCTTATTTCAACAATCCCATATTTTCAATCCCACACAGAATCCACTCATATCGGTGGTGCGATTTGTCTTCGGCTCTGGTTTTTATTTAACGCTTATAAATGATTTTCATTCGCGCTGCAATTTAGATTGAATCGCTTTTAGCGGAAACACATTTCCTCCCCTGCCCCACTTAAAAGCGCCACAAAAATATAAATTTCCGCCAATGTTTCAGGCAACATATCAGTACACCTTCTGCCTCACTCATTTCAATCGGTTTTCAGATTAAAAAAATAACCCTCCTGGGTGTGAAAAGCGTTTTTTGTGAATGGCAGATATATTCTCCATGGGGATTACTGGAATATTCGATGGGTAGACTAAGGATATGTTGCACCTTTCAGAAGGGTATTTAAGACGTCTGCTTGTTTAATTTGGAGCTTTTTTTATATGTTTCTTTACAATTTATTGCGCATCATCAAACAAGAAACGAGGTGGGGAAATTGGGTGACGGCCACCTGGCGACGCCACCACGAATCTCCTTCTTGTTGGCACGTTAATTGAAATTCGTGGATCCCAGGTGGGGCATATTCATCCATCGACACGGCGAACGGGGAGCCTTGAACAGGAACTTCAATTTATGCGTGCATGGAAAGAAACTATTGTTTCTTAATCATATCATATTGGAGAATAAATATGTAGGATTAAGATTAAACTTACTAAGCTGGAAAATAATGAATTTTTTATAACTATAAAGAGACATCAATAGCTAACTTTTAAAATGTATAACTTTTCATTTAAAATATTAATATGATGATTAAAATGAAGACTTTTTCACAGTGCCTGAATCCTACGTGCCCCATTTATGTGCATGTCCTGCCTGTTGGCGCATCGCTGGTTGCACGTTGCATGTTGCCTGTTGTTGCGTCGCCCGTCGCCTGTTGCCTGTTGCCCATTTGAGCTGGCTCATCCTTCGGCACCGGTCCAACGTGTTGAATTACATATTTTAAAGTTTCTTCTGCAGCTGCATAATCCCGGCAACTGGAGTGCCTGGCTGTGCCACAAGTGTCACACACATGGCGCCTGGACGCGGTGCCTTTATTAGATCAGTAGACTCGAGCCCGGGCGCACGGGGCAAGCAAAAGTTTTCCCAACACGGAAGTTTCGTCGGGCACCGCCTGGCCAAAGTCAAAGTTGGAAATTAAATTCTTTCAGCAAACACACGTCCATGTCCTCGGGTGCAGGTCCTAACCCTTGCATCGATATGTATCTCGGCCAGGCAATCGGGTCGTATACGTAATATGCAAATGTAATCAGTGCCCACATTTTATGTTTCTCTGCCGATAAGCGATTCCCTGCATGTGCGTGATGGCGAGTGTGTGCTCCAGTTTTATGTCCACATGCATTTGTTTATGCGTGTTTTATGTTCGGGCGCAACTTTGTGTTTAAGGATAACTCCGACTCAGCAGCAGGACGATGGTCGAATATTCCCGAATTTGTGGTCTGCCTGTTTAACTAATGTTAGGCGATAAAATATTTAAAAGATTTTTTCCCCCTCCTTTGCTTTAAAAGCTTATGGAACTTTTAACAGGAAATCGATTAAGCGAAACTATATTCGCCCAGATTTAAGAATTATTTTGTTTCTCTTTTATTCAGTATGTAAAATTGTTTTTCCGCTCCTGACAGGCACATGGCACACATCCTGTTCCTGCAGGCGGAAATTTTAGCGCCTGTTCCAAATGAAAAACATCCACATATGGCTTGCCCTTCACTGCCTGTTCGATCCGACGACCGAGGGCGGGTCGAAAGTGCAGGGGTCTTCCTCCCCAGTTGGCCATTTGTCCCTAAGCACGACGGGCATTGTTGCTGTTTTCCATTGCGTTTCAACTCGGTGTTATTCTATTTCTATTTCAATTCTGAACTCGCGGCTGTCAATTTTAATCAATTCAAAACGAACCATACAACAAACAGATTTCCCAGTGACACGTCGAAATCTTTTGTTTTTTAACAACTGTGCAGCTGTCCCTTGTTTACCTTTTACTTTATTACTTTAGTTTCACAAATTTAAAGTCTTTATTGCCATTGGGGAGTCTAGTCCAATGGTCCCTGGCCCATGACTTTTTGTTCGATTTTCTTCTTGATAGAAAAACTTTGTGTGAAAGTGGATGCCATGCCCCCGTCCTAAAATGTAAAAAAATGGAAAAAATTCCATAGGTGTGTGCATTTGTCGCCTTTTCAGTAATTGAATGCTTGGATTTAATTGGAACTGCACGCCCTGTTGGTTTCACACACAAACTGAATGCATACACATTATTGACAGGGCGCCGAGTTGATTCGAGTTGAGCCGCGCTCAGGTACTTGACACCTACCACTACACATGCCAGTCCGCAGGTGCACTGAAAGAAAAGATATCTTTTAACATAAGATAGGTATTAAATTGAATTTAAATGTAAGGACTCTAGAAGATATAAACCAATTAGTGTATACCTTCTGGCTAACCTTTTAAAGCCCTTATATAGATGAAAAGATCTACCATTTCTTTCTCTGCAAAATTCCCAAACTTCGCTCAGCAATCGAATCCCGTGCAAACCGAACGTTGACTTATTCATATTGTGATGACTTGGCGAAACTTGTTTTTTTTTTGGCAGCTTACAATTTTTGCAAATAAAATATAAATGGAAAAACTGGAGAGCACTGCTCCGAAGGTGGAATAAAGAGACGTCTGCTCCACGCCCTAATTGCCATGGCAGCTCGTTAGCTTCAAAGAGCCCGCGGCGGATGAGGCTAATGGCAGGGCTAATACTAATTCTAATACTAATACCAGTGCCCAGGCAAATGCCATTGGCCGCGGGCGAGAGTCGACTGGCCACTCGACCTACACAGAATTGGCCCATCGGCCAGGTAAACAACACGAAAAAATATTAAATGAACCGCAAAATTGTGCAGCTGGCCGAGAAGAAAGAAGAAATACAACATCATAGTAAAAAGTTCTTGTCTGTGGGTGAAGGGCCAAATGAGAAGCTAAATATAAATTGGCATACTTGCATCCATTGACTCGTCCTTGGCCAGCCGGAGACGGTCAGGATCATCGTACGCATCCAGCACATTCATAAATTTTTAAAGCCCCGGATGGCTCTTCCTTTCTGAGCTAAGCAGACCACTTTCAATTGCCAGTCCCTCGATTTCATTTTCAGTGCCACACGAAGCGCGTCCAGCCGCAATGTTATGGTCTTTGTCTGTCTTATCCACTCCTATTCGGTCCTCGACTGCAGGACAGTTTGCATAGCAGCGGATGGAAATAAGGGGGAGCGTTGCTACTTATGGGCTAAGCAATTGCCGGGCATAAATTGACAGGCGAACGGAGAAGCCCTAGCAGCAATGAAAGGAAAATTGTCAACGAGATGCTGACTAGGAGATGTCCTTACAAAGAATTCGACAGCCTCCGGCAATGTGATGTTTGTTTTAGCCATTACTCAAGTCATCGCAATGCAATTTGCAATATTTTTATAAAATGTTAAAAAGTGTAAGAGACAGGGTGAAAAACTACTTTTTCTTTCCGCCTACTTTCCATAGACAATTTCCTGTAAAGTAACTGGCAGCAACATGCAATCAGAAGCACCCAGACAAACTTCCAGGCAGCCAATCTACCATCCCACTGAGCCACCCGCCCTCCCAATCATCGGTCGCCTCTCCCCAATCGACGCAATTTGTATTATGCGCCTCAGCGCCTTTGCACTTAATGCCTTATTTGTATTTAATCGCGGCTTCCGTTTCAGTGGGATTCCACTACCATCCACGACCCACACTTCTGCCCCTCTGGCAGCCTCCGTTCGCAATTTCATTCAATGGAAGTTTGAGCAGCAAACTTACAGATACAGATAGACGGAAAATGACACAATTTGCTGCTTTTTTGCCCGTCCCTCAGCCATTTTGCCATCCCAATTGCTCTGTCGATGGCTGTGCTTGACATTCGTCAGTTTGTTTCGCTTTTCGTGAGCTTCTCATCCAGTATTTTGGCCCTGCTTGATTGGCCAATGGAGGCGAGAGCCCTCTGACCAGTTTACAAACTAAAGAACTAGTTTTGAAGTTACTTTTTAGACTTTAAGTCACAGAAGATATTATTGTTTCTTTTTTATAATAAGAATAAAACAAAGTTTCAAATGAAGTACAAACCTTAAGAAAAAGGCAAAATGCTTCAGGCTGGTCTTAAATCAGTCACAGAAGGTCTTCAAGTCTGGAGGACCTTTTTATTACTTAAAAGGTAATGGCAATTATTATGTGCGATAATGCCCGGATGACGCGACGAATTTGGTTTGGACGAAGTTTTTTGTGAGGGCCCGGAAGGACCCCATTTGTTGGGGCAGTTTAAAGTTTTCGCATTAGTCGTATGACATTTACATTCACCGTGCCTCATGGCACGGAAATTAAGGCGGCCAGAGGACACAAAGGACCTGGGCAGAGACGGCAAACAGGCATACCGCCTTGCGGTATGCAATAAAAAGCAAATGTAACGCAAAATGTTATTACGCATACGCCATGTGTGCGGTCGTGTCACCGTCGTAGTGCCTTGTTTGTCTTTAAAGGTTTGTCGTCCGCGTTTTACCGAGTGTTTTACCCACCACCCAGCACTCCGTTCGCCGCTCATAGCCCTTAGAATTTTTTTCTGCTCCCTGGCCCTGCCCCTGCCTGTCTGTCTGTGGCTTTGAGGTCGAGCAAAGAGCTCCGGCTCGTCCTGCCCTGAGCTTTTAAAATGCCATTGTTTGCAGCTGCGCTTGCCTCCGCCCGACCCCCAGTGACCTCCATGGCCTGCTTCAGGCGTTTAACTTTAAGAGCAGATTTCTTTCCCACTCTGTTTCCGCACTTTCTTTTTTATTTTTTTACTGAAGTTTGAATCAATCTGGCTTCCACACAGGGAATTAATAAAGTCACGTTAGTTGAAGCTAATCCAAAGTAAAGTAAGATGAGATTGGCACAAAAATCTAAACAGACTTTTTATTTACTAAAGTCCATCGTTGCTCCATAGCTTGAAGTAGTTGTAGTATCATATAAATTTCTCTCTCTGCACCATCATTAGGCTTTTCTAATTTATGCCGCTCAAAGTCTATTCTCCATTTGGGCCTTTTTATGACTGCATTGCCGCAGTGGGCGTGGCATTTAACCAATCTGTCGACATATGTTACTGCGTCCTTGATTGATGCGCTCCCGATGAGGCGGATGTGGCTAGGATTTCAATAAAGTTTTATTCCACCGAACACGGGCACATTTCAACGACCCGGAGAACGGCCCAGAACTGCCCGGCTGATGGAGAAAAACTTTTGAAACAATAAATCACCAATGACTGCGACGACAACCCAACGTATCCCTCTGTCTGCTGAACCTGAACTTCTGTCCTTAAAGCCAAAAAAAAAGGACAAGAAGCGAAGAAGAAGCTGTATGTATAGACTTGACTACGCAGACAAACAGTAGGATACTCTTGGGTTTCAGGGGTTTGATGCATTTGTGGATCACTTGGGTGGGCGGCCTTGAGGCATGATGGATTAAGTTGTGTCATCACTTCTGTACTTATAAAAGCTTTAATATTTGTGTCTATTGTGGTTATTGTAAGCATATATTCTAGTCAGCCTTGAGTCTGTAAATGCAGTTGTCGATCACTCACTTTTCTGGCTAATAAGCTGACGTGTTGTGTCACCTGGTCTTCAGTAGTTTCTCTGCTTTATTTTTATTCTATCAAAACCAATCTCAAATATCTAATACCCTCCATCATAGAGTAGAGTATAATAAAGTACTATTTTCGTAAAGGGCATTTCATATTTTGTCTTATTGGATTTCGTCTATTTTCGCCACCACGTGAGAAGACATTTCGGATTTCCTAGGAGCTTATTGCTGCTCAGGGATGGCGTAGAATGTGGGTGGTGGCCTAGGGTCCTGAATTGAGACACTCAAACATACTGTACACACACTCTGCCCAGAAGCGACACATCCAAGCTCACTCACATACTTGGAATTAACACCATAAATTTTGTAGCCTAAACTATGCCTGGCACGCTGCCTTTACTTCTCTTGACTTTGGGGCAGGACGTAAGTGGCAAGTAGAAATGGGGCGACCAAGTTGTTTTTTGTTTTCTGTTTCTGTCGCTCCGAGTCCTTCCCCTTCCATCCGTTGACTTGGCTTGTTTGCTTTCCGCACCCCCCTGCAATGTCGCCCAACATTGTTGTCTTTTTCTGGCCCAAAGGGTGGCCGAGTAAAAGTGTTTCGGTTTTTGGAGCAGTTGAAAGTGGTTTCGGTTTCTCGACCGCATTTATAGAGCAAAGTTGCACCCGCAGCAGATTTCAAGTTTTTATCTGCGTCTGACAATGATGCTGAGACTGAGACTCAGGCCTGCAACTGAAACTGAAACTGAGGCTGAGGTTGGCTCTGGAGCGACTTTAGTTACACTGTTGAAGCCACAGACATTTTAGCCAAGTGGCTTAGTTGTTTGAGGCCGACGCTGAGCTGCTTTTAATTTATATGACCGAAAAGGTTGACACGCAAACAACAAAATAGGATCGAGTAAACCAGAGACAGACAGGCCGGGTAGGAGGAAAACTCCTTTCTATGAGCCAGCCATGAGAGGAGCCATAAATTTTCGTTCTTAATCAGCGGGTGGTAGCTCCTGATGTGGATGCCGCCTTCGAGTGCCTGGTGGCGTATACGTAATATGGACAATGGGGCGTATGAACATATTTTTCTGCGCTTACGGCCAAGAGATTTGGCCTGGTCCTAAAAGGTAATCATGAGATATACCTTTGCAACAGGAATGGGAAGTCAGTAAAAGCACACAGGCAGAAATTAAGCTTATATTTCAAACAATACGTTTTTTAGAATGTTGATCTCTTCTTATAAACGTTTTTTTTTTGAAATTTTTTATCATGACAAAACGGTTGAGAATTTCTCTCAGAAGGGCTCATCCGAAGGACAATTAAATGCCAGAGTTGGTTGGAATGATGCAAACTAATTTCAATGACACCCAAGGAAAGGACAATAGGGCGTTATCCATATTGCTCGCGACCCATAACAATGCCCTGCACGCATATAATTTTTCATTGAGCTGATGCGGATATAATCCCGCGCTGGGAGAAAGCCGGGAGCAAAAAATACGGAAACGCAGAAGCTCCAAACACAATGGCCCTTAGAATCCCCTTAGCCAGTGGCATCCGGCGGATGATGGGTGCGCTTCTTCCGAAGAGCATTGTCAGCCCCCCATTAATGCTGATTATACGCTAATGTCGGAGTACCCTTTGGACTCGGACAGTAGTCGCTGGAGCAGGAGCTGCCTCTGCCTCTGCAACCACAATGCAATTTAGCAGCTTAAAGTGGAAAAAGTTGGCAATTTGCATTCACTGGGGCAGGTGGCACAGCGGCTGTGCGCCTTCATCCCCTGGGATAATTATAATGCCATTAGCATGTTTAGTCCACAATCAGATTTGGCTGAGTTCTCATCGCCCTCTGGAGTCCGCTTAAATTGGCTGCGGTCGCGGTAATCCTGTCGAGCTTTACTCCGCTACCATCCAACCCATCCCTCGCTGCTTTTCATGCAAATTCTGATAGAAAGTTAAATGTTTATTTACGCAGCCAAGTGGCTGGGCGTGGCACTGGCCACCCCGAACTATTTTGTCGCATTTTGCATATTACAAATAGCCAAAGGACACCACGAGTTACCCTCGTTTAGCCCCCTATTACCCCGCGTTCCCGTTGGGGCAAAGCAATTTCAACTTTCTATTCGAGGATATTCGCTTTTTTCCGGCTTTATCCCCACATGAATTCCTAAAGCGGATTTCATTACTGAAAAGAGGACAGGATCTCCGAATGGTGTTCTAATTTAAGCGACAGTCAGCAGAAAAGTATGTGCCATTGTGAGAGTTCAAAGGAACCGGAGTAAGCTCCAAATTCCATAGAACATGTGATTCATATGTTTAGGGTTTTAAGTGTATACTTTGCATAAATTGTATAATCTTAAAAGAGAAGTACTCTTGGTGACATTGTAAACCATAAATACGACTGTTAATGCAATAACCAAGTTAGATTTCTCTGTAAATTGAATTTCTTGCTAATATATAGTTTTAACTTAAAATGTGTGCTCTTGACTGGTTATTTTTTTACTTCTGGGAATTGTTGATTTAGGTGATTCGAGTTCGCCGGAAACTTTGCAGGAATCCAGTTTGCCAAAACAATTCCTCACTTCAGCTGCTACCATTTGCCTTTCCATTTAATTTGGCTTGCACTTTGGCGCCAAGTGCAGTGGCTCTTGCCTGAGTCATGCGGCATTTTTTTTGTCGGTTTCCTTACTCTTCGGGCCTTCCAGCACGCGCCAGGGCGTTTCCTTTTTGGCCATTCCGCCGCTTGGCAGTGACACAAATCGTTGAATACCTACTAAGGAGTGCGACCTTTGTCTGAACTTCAAGGATTCCTATTTATTCGAGCAGGAGCCAAGAATAAATGTTGGCAGACAGGAAGTGAATGGGAGCGGGCTTGGAGCGGTAACTTATTTTTGTTGGCCAACGCACTGGAGTCTTCCGCTCGATTTGCACTCCAACTTGGTCGTTGCCAAAAACCCAACCTGGTATAACTTAAAATCGAATCGATTCAGCCACCACGACCCCCTTCCTGCCCGCCAGCTGGTTACCCTAACGCATCAATACCCGCGCTGCACAAAAATAAACGCCAACAAACTTGCAGGTGAACTTCGCTGGCGGGGCACCCACTCCCATTCCTTCGTTTCTCGTTTAAAATTAGCAGGCGACAAACTGTTGATTCTGCCTGGGAATATATGTATGTATAGCTGAGGGGGTAGTCTCTGTATACTATATCGAGCGAGACCCTATCATCTCAGTTGCCACACAAAAGCCTAACCAGCTCCCGGGCCATGGATTCATTCAACTTTACGCTAATGTCACATGCTTTGATTACTGCGCCGTGAAATTTTATTGATTGGCCAGCCAGCGTCACATGAGCGATGGAAACCAGTTTCGAAGTCTTCAACTGAGTCGACAAACTCATCCAATCCACCTTAGTATCCAGAGCATCTGCCCAAAAGGATCGGATTGAGTGCACTTGCTGATTTTGATGCGACTTTCAAAGTGCAGTTTGCTAAGTGAGAGTCTGAAAGGTTTTTTCACTTTGTGACGTCTGTTGAAAATTTTATTTTCGTTTTCAGAAAGCGATTTTAAGAGCCGAAGATCTTTAATTAAAGAAAAGTATTATTAACAAAGTGTATCTCAATATTTTTATGAATTTATTTTGAATTAGTTTTAAAATGTTGTCTTTTTCTTTATTTCAGGAATGGGTTGTTTATACCGTTTATTGCTATAACTACAGTTTATAAAGGATTAAAGTTTTAATCCTTTAAAGGAGAAAGTCAACAGATTTTATTATCCACAATGCCACAATCGATGGGATATAATTTATATGCCTCGCCGCCTCTTATTTCTTCCGTAAGACCAAGCGTTCAATTTCACTTACGATGTCCTTCACACCGAGTGCAGATACATAGATACAGATCCAGCACAAAAAATAAGTTAAATTCCTTGTTTTGAAAAATTATTTTTAAAATTTATATTTGTTAGTTGAATGGTAAAAACTATTTATTGCAATTATAAAATTATTGAATTTCCTTTAAATAAACCTTAATGTTTAATTTAAAGATGATACTATTATTTTTCAACAACTGTATGATGTATATGTCTGATATTTGCACCAGAGGAGCATATTAACCGTGGCTGGCCGTCCGTTCCGGCCATGAGCTGTATGTTGTGTTGGTTCAAGTGAGAGTCCGGAGCCGGGGAAGTGGAAGTGTATGTCCTGTATGGGAGGTAGTTTTTATCTACAGCCCCGCTGACAGCTGAAGATTTGGCTCTACCTCCGGCCCTGATTGCTTACAATGTGCCTGCTCGCTTGGCCCCGCCCATAGTCCACCACCCACCGCCCACCATCCCATCTCCAGTGTCCTCATTTCAGTTTTTTACAAAAAAAATGCGAAAATCCCTGTTGGAGCAAGCGTTGTCGTCGGCGCATCGTCATCGCTGCTAAAATTGAATTGGAATTGCTTCAGCTTCAATGGCAGGCAAACGACAGGCAATCTGTTGAGTCTCCTCTGATTGAATGAGAAGCACAGGAACAAGGTCGCCAAAGGAGCAGGAGGCGGGAGTCGGCTATTTGTGTGGGTGTGGGTGGGAGTCGGGGAAAAGCGTAACGAATGCGCGTAATGCGCTTGGATGGATGAATCCCAGCCCACTCACTGAATACGAGTGCGAGATAATGGTAATATGTTGTGCGACAAGCTCCATCGTCATTATCTGTCATTTTCGTTAAATCGACGAAGACCTTTGATTCGTGAAAGCTTTAAAAATCGAATGGCCTTGCAATAGTAGTGTGAAGAAAAGGGCAAAACAATAATATTTACAAAAGTGGAAACATAATTGAAAATGTTTACGTTATCAATTAGTAAGAAATCAAAAATAGAAAAACTGAAAAAACAACTTTATTTGGTTATTGAAATGTCAAAGTCAAAATAGTGTAAATGTGATATTTTTTACTGTAACTTTGATTAAGATTTATTTATTTTAGATAAAATTATATCAGCCTAATGTTAATATTTTCTTGTACTTTTTCAGTCTTCTTAAGCTAGTATTTACTGTAGTTCATTAGCATTGGCTTTTTAAAAAGTAACAAGTCTAAAACCAAAACGATGCAGTGATAATGTTAATAATTAGAGCAATTACGATAAAAAGGCTGCAAACATTTTGGCCGTGTGTCGATAAGCAGGTTACCAAATAAAGGCAAGGGAAAAGATAATGAAAAGAAATGTTCAAACACACGAATGAGGTGAAAGAGGTGTTATAAATTCGCTCTTGGTCTTCGGCAGCAATGCGAAAAATCTGGCAAATTCAACCTGTGGGCGGGTGGGCGAATCAATTTTGTAAACAAAAAAACAAAGTTGCAGGGGAAACGGCTAATTGACCGCTCTCACATTCAAAATTGTGGTCAAGGCGTTTCTCAACACAGTTTTCGCTCTTGGTTGGTAGACCCCGGCAGCAACCAGGGTAGTCAACTGCCAAACGGTTTCATAATTGTTTTCAACGGGGCTATTATATCTTGCTACAAACATATTTAAAATTTTGAATATAAGTAGTAGTTTATATTTTGATAGTTTTAACACTATTTAATATAAAATGTGTATATTTTATAACATTTTATACAGCTAAATTGTTTAACCATTGAACCATGCTCAGGCCTGACAACCCTAATGCTCTCTTGCGCCGCCGCTCTCAGGCAACCAGACGTCACCAGCTGAGCCACCAACAACAATCGCCTTCGTCACCAGATGTATTTTGGTGTTGTTGCTGGTTGCATTTTATTTGGTTTAAAAAACTAAAAAGAGAGCAAACAAACGGTGGGAAAGCATTCCGCGACAACGCAACAATTTGCAGTCAACCAGCACGTGTGCCACTAAGCCAAAATTAGAAACGGGACGAGAGCAGGAGGAACACTGTGCCAGCGAGTGACGTGCTTGACATTGAACAACATTCGCGCGGGTCTCAGTCTCAGTGAAATAGGCGAAAATAAAACGAGGAAGCGCCAATATAACCAATACCAACATAACGCGTCAGCCGTATCAGCTGTTGGCCAAGTGCGTGCGGGTGAAAAAATTCATTATTAATTGTGCCACAGGCGAAGTCACAGCCGAACGGATTCCTCACCCGTTTTCCACATTCCCTCCTCATCTGAGTTGAGTTTCCAGTGCAGCGACACTAGCAGTACGAGCAGCAGGGGCAGCGGCAGCGGCAGCAGTCTGAACTGGAAATTGCAGGCAATTGAGCGAGCATTTACTCAAATCACTGTTGTGTAATCACTTGTAAAAGATGAGCGCTCCTCCCAAGAAGCACACCTCCAATGCCATCAAATTTCTATTTGGTGGCCTCTCCGGAATGGGAGCCACCATAGTGGTTCAGCCTCTGGATTTGGTAAGATTCCCATTCAAAAGTGTAAGTGAAACTTTACTCAAAAGTTCTCTCTCTTCGATAGGTGAAAACCCGCATGCAGATCTCTGGAGCTGGCAGTGGAAAGAAGGAGTTCAGGAACTCCTTCCATTGCATGCAAACGATTGTCAGCAAGGAGGGAGTCCTGGCTCTCTACACGGGAATCGGAGCTGCCTTGCTGCGACAGGCCACCTACACCACCAGTAGGTTGGGCATTTATACTTACCTGAACGATCAGTTTCTGGAGCGATTCAAGCACAACCCCGGCGTTCTGCACAGTATGGTGATGGGAACGGTAGCCGGAGCCTGTGGTGCGTTCATCGGTACTCCCGCTGAGGTGGCGCTTATACGGATGACCTCCGATGGACGCCTGCCGGTGGCGGAGAGGAGGAACTATACCAGCGTGCTTAATGCCCTGTCCAGAATCACGACTGAGGAAGGAGTCGCAGCCCTCTGGAAGGGAAGCTTGCCCACCGTGGGCCGAGCCATGATAGTGAACATGACCCAATTGGCCAGTTACTCCCAGTTCAAGGCCTACTTCCGGGATGGGCCTCTTAAAATGCAAGAGGGCATTCCATTGCACTTCTGTGCCAGTATGCTGAGCGGTCTCTTGACCACCATGACGTCCATGCCATTGGATATTGCCAAAACTCGCATCCAAAACATGAAGACCATTGATGGCAAACCCGAGTACCGGGGTACTGTCGATGTGTTATATAGGGTGGCCCGCCAGGAGGGCCTCTTCTCGCTGTGGAAGGGATTCACACCCTACTACTGCCGGTTAGGTCCGCACACTGTGCTGACCTTCATTTTGCTGGAGCAGCTCAACAAGGCCTATAACACATACATTAATAGCGCCAAAGCCAATGTGTAGAAATAGCGGCCAGAGGAAAACAGATTATCGAAGCGTGTAAATAACGTTAAGTTTAAACCAACATAGGGCATTTAAATGTCGGCAATTCCGGAGACAATATTACGATTTAACGACGATTAGCTTGGAAGAAAGTTTTGTAGCGCCATTATAATGGATTCTCAATAAAGCACATGTTAAAAGTGTCCAATCTTGTTTGAAACTACTGATGGTTTATTAATTTGATTCATATTGTCAGTTTCCCCCTGACTTTTACCCTGCTATCTTTCTTTCAAAGTCATGAGCGGGCGACTTCTATTTCTGTCGCCGGGCTGGTCATGTGGGTGGAGGTGGTGTGGGTGGTGGGTGCTGGCACATATGTTGTTATTGCACTTTAATTATTCCGAGTCCGTGTATAAAGCAAACAACGCCCCCCTCTCGGTTGAAATCACATATGTAGCTTCTGTTTACTAATTCCCCTGATAAACTTATCGCAGCTCAGCTGGAGCGGTGCTCGATGTTTGCCAGTGCAAAGTATAAACCCCAACGATAAACTCCGGCACTAAAGATTGCAAACATATTCCTAGTTTTCGCTTTCATTGATAAGGGAAATCGACTGATAACCTTTGTTCGCGTCTAAGTCAATTAAACAGTCGTGCCATAAAGTTTTCTATCATGTTTTGATTGTCAGTGCAAGTGTTGTATATCTTTGTTCTCCAACTTTATTTCCATTGGTTGCCCTTTATGACTGCCGATAATTAAATAATTTGATAAAATTATTTGCGGCAAATGGGTCAAAGGAATGCTAACCAAAAGGCCACAAAAAACTTAATTTGAATTTCTCTGGCTGCTTCTGTGGTTGTTGGAGAATTTTTATTTATTACAAACTGACCATAAAAATCCTCGCGAAAATTTATTTAAAAAGTTTTTTATTATGCCATAAGTTTGTTAACTGAAGCGTTACAGTATTCGTGTGGCGGAAGTGGGCCGCTCCGAGGGGGTAATAATAAGCGAGAATTACCCGAAAGCCAACAGCAAGGAGGCCATATTAAATATATTTTATAGGGCCTTGGTACAACGGCCAGAGACTTGGACGGAGTTTTCCAGATTACCAAATAGTATTTGGGTAATAAAATATTTTCAGCTTGGCCTGCATTTAACCACTTCTCCACATCTCACTGACTCTTTCCCCTCCAGCTGGTGCGACAAATCAAAAGTTTATCTCGTAAATAAATGAGCAAAATCTAACTTGACCAGGGGCCATGGGCCTGTTTTAAAAACTGGCACTTGCTTATGAAAAGCTCCGACTTGGAGACACTTTTTCTGCCCCTACTTTACTGGAAAAGTTTAAGCTGACTCCTGCTTAAGATTCTGTGGGATATTAGTTATCCTTTGGCCCTGGTACTTCAGGGTAATTAAAGTCAGCCGGAGGGTGCGCTCTCTAATTGGGTTCGTTAGTGGGAAAATGTACTTGCTTTGAGGCGCATTTGAATGGTGCCATTTACGGAAAAAGAATAATATTGATTTTCGGAATTCGGAAATGTAGATAATATGTAGCGTATGATCGAAGCCAAATTGGATTTCCTTTGACATCACTTAAATGGCGATTGAGCCTCCATTTAGCTTTGGGTTATGCTCTCACCGCAAATGTCAGCGCCTATTTAACATTCAGTTTTTAATTAACACTCAAAACATCGGCCCACCATCGAGGAAAATACAGATAAAGCGAAAAAGGGACGCCCGGCCGTGTAAATGTAATTAATTCAATGTCCCACACGACCAACCAAGTCAATTCAACCAAAGCCCCCATCCGCCCACTTCCGCCCATCCATACATTCAAACAAACTTCAATTAGGGCCAAATCCGACGACTATCTTTGCCTTTGGCCAGTGGCATTTCGCAGTTGGCTCTGATTTTCGTGAAATTCTTTTCCGCGGCCACAGCTGCGTTTGAATACCATTTTGAATACCCTGTAGGCGCTTTCCTAAAACGATTTATTGGAAAAATATTTACATCAAATTCTCGAATTAATTATTTGAAAACGTAAGCTGGCCTGTGCCTTTTGTTCTTTAATAGGCTTGCCAAATTCTGAGAAATGCAAACATTAATTACACAAATTATTTTGAAATAGGAACCGCATATAAAGCCTCTTGATATTTTGACGTTGGTGGATTTGGCCACGAGGCGTATGCGTGATTTTATGAAAGAAACTGCGTGGCTTTTCTTCTGAATTTATAAATACCTGATTTTAACATTTGGCATATCTTTGATTTGCAAAAATAAATGAGAAATATGTATATTTAAAAAGCAAAACCAGACTAAGGAAATACTGGATATCAAAATCAAGCCACATTTCAGCAAATGCCCGTTTTATTTTTCGAAATTTGGCCCCGATTGATTTTGGTATTAATGCGTTTTGGGGCGGCCCCAAGGCAGCTCCCTATCGATCGGCAGTATGCCAGAGGGGGTCTCGGAGTCGACAGGATTCGATGAGGCAATGGAATTGGATTTGGGATCGGGAAGCGCTAGGGCGATGTGGAAAAGCCACAGTGGACGAGTGGCTAGCCCCTCCGTTCGCCCATCGTCATGGCTCATAATTCAGAGTTTTCAGTTAACTGGTTGGCTGTCCGATTTGCTGGCCGGTTTAGTTCGGTCTGGTTTGGTGGCTTGGCTTTGCCTGCCGAGTGCCGAGTGCTGAGTGGTTTGCCGGCCGTTTGGTGCTCGTATTGTTTTTCGTGCTGCTCTTTATGTTACGCTAATTGCAATACGATGCTGCCCGGCCCGAAGCGTCAAACTAATTGCTTTTGCAAAACATTTGAAACGCGCAACTTTTTCAATTTATCTGTTTAGCGATGCCGCCTGTCCTTAGCTGGTTGCGACTATTTACAATGTCCTCTAAAGTGTATTGTTGCATGGACGCAAATTCATCATAAACAAGGACAATGCCAATGCACTTTATTTAGATCCTGCTGGGAAAAAATGTCGCGCTTTAAAGACGAGAACTTGTCCTCTCAGGACTTGTATTCCTTGAAAGAAGACGGGTATTTTGAAAAGACTATCTTGTAAATAGTTTTTGAGATTCATATTTTTCAGAAACAATTTATTCCGGGTCACTGTTTATCTGTGTGCATAGCATTTGCAGAGAAGGGGAGAGGCGATGAAAAGTGGGGGAAAAATAGCAACGCCGCCAGCGGAAACGGAAATGCAGAACAACTGCTCGCTGTGTTGTGTTCGTTCGCTGTTTCAATATTTTTTCCCCTGGCTGTTGCTTGTCGCCGATGCCGCCGCCAACCCGAATTTCCTTTCCAACTTCCGTTTTCCCATTAGGCGTGTACATAAAAACGTTGGACCAGCGCTCGAGACTTACCCAACTAGAAAACAGACAAGTAGCGCTCATCGCACACACAAAACTTTGCTGCCGGTTGAAAGTTTTTAAATTGATTAGTTTGTAGCCATCCCGGCGAGGATTTGAGGCATCGGGCGGTATCCCCTGAAAGAGCAACTATACGGCGAAACTGCATCCACCCGGCATTAGCCAAGTGGCTGCATTTCAATTAGCCAGGCCCGGGCAAACATGTTTATAAGGGGATCTGTGGCAGGCAGAACTTTGAACAAAAAAGTTTGCCGAGACTCTCAGCTCCTTTAGTGCTCAATTGAATGTATTGCAAGCTTGCCAAAGTGTTGTTTTTCTTCGCGGTAATTTAGGGATTTTCTAAAAATTACAGAGGATTATGACTGATTTTGTGGACCTGAGCTGACTTGACACTTGAAACGTTGTCCCATACAAGCTACTCCTAATGACCTCCAAGAGTGTTACTTAACAAGTTCCAATTTCCTTAAGGACCTGCTTTCTAACCCCTTGCTTGGATAATTCTTCAATGGGATCCGAGCCCCAAAGATTGAATAATCTAGGTGGGAAGTGTGCAATTTTGTTTGTTCCTTCAACTTTTTCAAGTATCCGCCCCGTTGGCAAGTTTTTCACAGGATTCTCCAGGATGTCTTTTGTTTTGATGTACCCTGTTATTTGTGGTGATTTTTTTTTGTTTTCATTTGTTGGGGTTTCCGATGCGTTTCTATGAGCTCCCTTCAGTTATTTAGTGAAAATTGTCATTTGTCAGCAGGGCGTCTCCGGCTGTGTTACGCCCCCCGGTAACCCAGAAACCTCAAAATATCCAAAAAAGGGGAGAAAAATCGAGGAAACTCCCAGCCAACTTTTCTATTGACTGGCAAAAAGTTTCCAACATGCTCAGCTTTTATTAATGTGCTCTCAAGACCGTGCACACTCGTATTTATCTACAAATCCCAGTTACTTCAACCAATCCCCCTTTTTATTTTTTTCCTGCACGCCCCGGCCAACTTTCTCTTGTTCCAACTTTCGCTTTGATTTTGCACTCTGGTTTTGTAAATTGGCTCACGGAAAGTTGCAGATGAAAAGTGGTCGCCAGCAGGAGCAGGAGCAGGAGCAGGACGAGCGCCCCAATTTCCCCCCCTCATATTCGAAAGTAATTTTTAATTCAGTTTTTTTCCTCGCTTGATTCCATTTAACAGACTCGCTTATGTAGAATGCATTTTAATTTATTTAATTGAATTCAATTTGTTACAAATTGCCAACGAGTCGCGCACATTTTTGTCCCGCGGATTTATTGAAGCATAAAATTTAAGACTTGTAATTTAGTGTGGAAATGGAGAGTTTTACGACGCCGTGTTACAGTGCGGAAGGGGCCGACAGGATCCCCAGGATAAAAGTGGGCGTGGCGGGGTGTGAGACATGGAAGTCGAGAAGCGACAACTACCAGTGTCGATGTCGATGTTGGGCTTGCGGCTCATCAGGCTCCCACGGCTGTTGTTGTTGTTTGCTGGCACAGGACATGTCCTGAGCGTGTGAATGCCGCTGAAGGCCAACTGCAGCCGCGGGGGGCCTCAACAGGGCAACACGACTCGTGTATCCCGCCCGCTGCTCGGGCCTCTGCCTTTTGGCCAACTGAATGAGCCCGTAATTTGTACTTGCATTCATGAACAGCAGTCACTTCTCCATTTCTTCTTTGACTCTGCATTGACAGAAAATGTTTTTTAAAACCAGATTGACAATAATAAATAAGAAATATCCTTGAGCCTGAAAAAAAGTGAAAAAAAACGGTTTCGTTCAATTTGTATTGCCTATAAAGGACATTTATCAAAATAGATTACACTTTTAGAAACTACAAGAGTTCTAACTTGACTCTATACGATTTAAGTATAAAATCTTAAAGATGATTTGCAAAAAACTTTTAAATTCTTAAATCTATATATTTTTTTTGTTATTTTTTATTAAAAAAGCACTCTATTTTTCTTAACATGTATTTCTGCGTGAAGTTATTCAACATATACTCCGACTAAGCGGCAAAAGAATGCGCGAGGCCTTTGGTGGCATTGCCAAGGATGTCGCAGTCGCCGCCGCGTTCGCTGTCCTGTCGTCTGTCAAGGTCAGCCCAAGGATAACGCAAATTTACGTGCTGCCCTCAAACTTCGACACTTTAGAATAGGGGGCGAAGAACCGGAGGGGACCCGGTCTCGTGTTGTGCCGTTGTGTTCCTCATCGCTCCTTGCAATATTTCATCCTTTTGTTTCGCTCCACTCACACATGCTCACGGGGCCACCATGCAGAGTCCTCTGTGTGTTTTATTCAATTTTTTATTCCTCACAAAGGAAAAAGAATATGGAAGCACAGGAGCAGGAAATTGCTTGTGTTTATGCTCCTCCCGATGTCCGTGATAATCCACTGATATGGACCGCTTCACTGCATATCCTTCAGCTCCTTCGACTCTTCATGATACTCATGATGCCGCCAAAAAACAAAACTTCATATCTCTATCGACAGCTTGGAGTTTCGGTTTTTAAAGGGGCTTCCCCTCTTCATTTGTTCTGTGTGTTTTTCGTCTTGGCTGTGGAAATTGTTCACGCATCCGGAATTGTGCAGGGCAAAATTCACGCTTCAACTGCAAATACCCTGTTTGTGTGCCATTAGATATTTAGAACAATGTGTTGCCATCACAGCCGTCAGGACATCAGAGGCTAGCGACTCCAATAACAATAACCCCACCAATCCCGAAAGGATCTCCCACGCCGGCTCAAAAGTGTGAACCTTTGGCATTGACACGTAGTCGTAGGTTTTTCACAGTTTTTTTTCGAATACAGTGAAGCATAGTTAAATTGAAAAGGGTATGGAATTGATTAAAATGTACTATTAAATTAATTATTTGCTATGTTTTATAAAGTTGTGTATAGAGTTTTCTTAAGACACCTGTACTCTGGATCAATATTCTTACTAATTAGGCTTGAATAGTGTTTTATGATAAGATAGCTTAAACTTCAATAGTCCTAGTTTCTCATTTCCGAGGACCAACTGTACTCCTTTTTTTGTCATAGGCTGTTCATTTTTTGGCTCCAAAACAACAAGGACTTATGGTGAGGACATTGTCATTGCTGCTCGCTTCCTAGCCACTGTCATATATTTATAAATGGTTAAATATAAACGAAGCTTGCCAACGCACAATGGCAAATTGGTAAAGGACCTGCCACACCCACACAAATAGCAAAATGCCCGCCTCCCTCCGCATATCCTACGAAAATAGCAAGGGCATTGTGTAGAGATATGGAAAATCGAACCGAGAACCGAGAACCTAGAACAGAGAGCACAATAAAGCTGCGCTTGAATTGCCACATCAGGTGGGCCTCCACGTCCTGTGGCGAGGATGGCTGGAGGTTCTTCATTTAAAGGGGGGCGATGAAAGGTCCTCAGCTCAGTTCATTGGGTTTGACTTGCTGTTTGTTTTATTTCCAGACGCGCTTTAATGTCGTTTATATTTATACAATTTGGGCGCCAGCCACGCCCCTTCATAGACCTTGGCCAAGGCAAGTGCAAGTGCCTATGGCCCCCCTACCAAGAGTGCCCTGACAGTCGCCGGTTTGCTGAATGGGCCAGGCCACGAGAACAATGAAAGGGTCGAGCGTTGCTTTTTTACAACAGGAAGGGAACGGCGCCTTTTACGACAAGATGGCAGGCAGTCTCGTCATTCTTGAGCTCTTTTGCCTTGAGTTCCTCTTAGACCCTTACCACTTTTCCGGCTTCCGTCATCCTTGCCGCAGTTCATCAATTTATTTAGCATTTTTATGCGTCCGGGCTCCAGAGGAATTGTTTAGAACAGCTATATTGATTTCATTAGCGGCTTTTAAGGGCCAATAAAGACAACGGGAGCAGCAGCAACAGCAATTTTCCCCATCCCCATCAGGTTGCATATTTACAAGGCTACCCTCAGACTTTGACCAGCGGCTTTGCATTAATAATGCACGTTTCGGATGCAATAAATCGCTGTTTGCCCAACGACGACATATTTCATTAAAGCATCCTTTTTGTGGCTTAAAAAATTCATAAATGCTCTGGCGCACACACCGCCCACACAAACAAGCGCAGTGAACTTTTTACGGCTTGTGGCAAGTTTTAAGTTCAACATTGTGACTTTTTAGCCGCTGCGGATGGTCGTTGTGGGTGTAAGTGCCTTTTGATTTCATTACGACGTTCATTTGTGGCCATGTTTTACATTGATTTTTATTATGGCCACCGGTTTAATATTCCGCTAAATTTCGCTTATTTGCCGTTGTTTGATTGTGACAGTTTTTTGTCGCATTACTGCTGCTGGTGTTTGCAAAAAAGTATCTGAGGGATGCAGCGATGCAAAGCCAACATTTCAACATCAAAGGGACAAATCAAAAACCAATTTGACGTTTGATTTTTATACATGTAATTTGAATATATATTTGATAAAAATCTTTGATTGGTTTTGAGGAAAAAATTTCATGTATATTGCAATTGCAACATTCACTACACGTTTTAAAGCTTTGGCGCCTTGGGGTAGACTCCCTTTTTCCGCTAATTAAATACATTATGAGTTGGCGGAGCGGAAATGCCAGCCAGACAGATTTGTAGCTGCGGGTGCGTGTGTGTGTGTGCTCATGTGAATTACTCACACATACAAAACGCAGAGCCATAAATAGAATCCGATTCCAGAACATAAGCTTGAAGCAATAATCCAAACAACCAAATAAAATGCCATACCCACCATACCATGCCACACCAACTTTCGCCCCGTTCTCTGGAGACGTGAATTTGACTTTGCCCAGCAACAAAGTCATCAAAACAATGATTGCAATACATATTTGGGGCAACACAATTTTGCCGCCATTCTAGCTGAAGGATCAAGACGTGGCGGAGGACTTGGAAGGGTGGAATGGCTGAAAGCTGAATAGAGCAGCGAACTCCCGTCCAATGCCACAAAATACAAACCCGAAACGTGGGAGACAAACACGCATTTCGGTTCATTAACCAAACCCAACAAAAGAAGAGCAGCCACGGTGGCTAGATGGTGGCCAAGGAGAGAGAGATAGCAATTGGGGGGGCTGAAAGAGACGGAAAAAGAATGGGTAGAAACACTAGTAGCTAACGGAAACAAAATTACCAGCGAGCAAATAAAATGTCGTCGAGGGTTTGACGCAGCTTCAACTTCTGTGATAAGCTGAAAAGGGCAGGAGGCGAAGCAGGCGGCGGGGAGCGGGTTGAAAATGTGGGGCAAAAGGGGAGCAAGGACCTCCCCGAAGGATAAGCTCCGGTCCGTGCTTATTGTGTGCAGCCAGCTCTGCTTTGCCATGCAACGTTTCTTTTTTATTAGTTCCGCGCTTATCCACCATTTTGGCAGTCGTTATTTGGTTGATTACGGGGCAAGGACAGCATTGCATCTATCCTGGAGATGTGGCACATCTATATATATATAAACTGAACAGTACATGTCTAGGACGGTGATGGGTTGTAACCTCTTTTACCGCACTCAGCCACAGTTACGGACATTTTTACACCGCTCGTACAACAAAGTTTTGCTTTGCGGAGAACAGCAGGTGTGGCAGTCACAGATTGCCAACTAAACGAGACCAAACACCACTGACAAAAATTCTTTGGATAAGCTGAATTTTTAATTGAGATTTAAAATTTATTTTCTTAATATATTATGGCATATAAATGAGGAAAACTTAATGAATACTGTTAGCATGTTTTTCTAAAAACTATGTATTCAAAACGGATTTAAACGATTTCACGCGGAATACTCAACTTATCTTCTCCATTAAGTTTCAGACAATTCTTTAGGATTCAAATAAATATTAATATCATGTATTTAATTTAAATTACTTCTAAAAACAAGATGCCTCTTAAATTTTGTAAAAAACCACTACCCAAAACATAAAATTTAATTTCTTGCATCCAATTACCAAATGAAGACCTTCACTAAAGACATACTTATTGTCAATTCTGATTATCCTACTAAATGTGTTCAATTAATTAAAACAATAAAAAGCTTTTACAACAAAAATGTATTTTATTACCAAAATTATTTTAAATAGCCCCCTGGTTGCCCAAAGCCCAAAAAAGTTATAGAAATTTCGGCAAAATAAATTAGTGTAATAGCGAAAATAACAAATAGAGATTTTGCATTTGAATGATAATAAAAAACATTTCAAATAAAAACCTAATGAATACAGAACCCTCAGATAATGAAATCATATAATTTTAATTAATATTGTTTCACATGCGTGCTTTTTATTACAATAATCATAATCAGCTAAGTGTAAATGAATTCCAATGAGTGAATATTAAATTTATCCATATTGATTCAAATTATGTACAGAATAATAAAATTCAATTTCTTTACCTAATTTTTTTCTTTGGATGGGTAGTAGAATAATCATTTCTTGCAGTGACCTTTATTGCGCTGCACAATGCGTATCCTTTGTATCTGTATCTCTATCTGTGAACCTATCACCATTTGTATCTCTGAGTTCAACTCCGGGTCATTAGGGCGATGGCGTTGCGTGGTTTGTCTCCAGGTCCGGTTTGCTCCGCTGGTTTCTTGTTCATTTTCTCATTAGTGAGTCAATACACGTAGCACGTTTTGTCCCCACATTGTTACTGCGGACACTTACCATTTCCACATCCCCTCGGACGAGTGCGAGGCCAAGAATCATCATCATCACATATGGCTTTGTATGCTGTTGCCCCCGGAGAGTTGTTTAAGATGCGTTGGTTGCACTTCGCACTCTGCTGCAACTGCAACTATTGCAGCTGTCTATCCGTCTTGGCCTCATGTCCTTATCCCTTTTTTCTCAGAGCATCCGCCCTTTTGAACGGACCCACTGACTGAGTGACTGGCTGACAGCCCGTGCCTTCCCTCCTGGAATAGCGAGGAGTGCAGTCCTGTGAGCATGATCCGAAAATGTAAAGTGTAAACTTTTTGCCAGTTGTTTGCTGAACTGGCATTGCACTTTGTCTTCTTGCTTGGCTGGCCATCAGCCATCAAGTGTGGCAACTCATGCCCCCGGGGAGGGCGGTGGAAAATAACCCACTATATCCTGCGAAAGAATAGGAAAAAATCCTTAGCCAGTAAACCGCAAATCCGCATGGATTCAGTAGAGGACGAAGCTGAAATTTAAATAAAACACAGTCATCGCATAGAGTTCTTCTTAGTAGTCGCATTTAATCTCCTTGCATAACTGTATATGGTAGTTACAATATAGTACACTCAATATATAAATCTAAGAGACTGCCACATTCAGTTAACAGCTTGCGGCTTAGCCTAATATGCGTGGCAATCAATTGAGTTTGTAGCTCGCGATTGCTGCCATTCGAATGATACTGCTGCTTATGCATAAATTCCATTTTCCAATCTTGGCTTGGAGTGGGATGGGGGTCCTTAGAGTATGGTTACGGCTAGTCATGCATACACACCAATAGACACACAAAACGAGGACTCTATGAGCTATGTATGTACGTCGCCTATGTGCTACACATATTCAATATTAATAATTGCCATTTTTTAGTTTACTGATTCTTTTGTTTTTCCGCTCTGTCTTCGGTGCGATTTGTTTCTTTTTCCATTCTTCCATCGTTTTCCACTCGGATTTCGCTATTTTGTTGTATTTTGAAAACAATGAGCAACATTTTTCTATTCTATTGAGGTCCTTTTTGCGATGATTTGTTCCTGCCCATCTACTTAAAGGACACTGCGCCATTGTTATTGGTTCTCCTCTAATTTTTCCCAGTACCCCCTCGGGGCGGGTCATTTATTTATGACGCTTTGTGGGCGGGAAAATCAATCCTAATTGCACAAATTAATTATTGCGAAATCGGAATCGGATAAGCGCTCACCCATCACAAAAGCTCACACATATGAATTTATTAAAAGCGTCGGATGGGCGAACCCTTTGATGGATTAAGTCATTAAGCCGCTTCTGCTCTTAATTCTATATCTTGTGGTAGTCTGAAGCACATTTACAATCCAATTGATAGATATTGTTATACTGAAACAGTTGAAAGGACCGCTTGAAAGATGGAGATTGTGAAAACCAAGTGCTTCTCTTAGTAGTTTGTACTTGAATCTTCCACACAACAGATCTGCTGGGAACTGGTTTGAAGCCTGTTTTCTGATTGTTCGAGTCCTTACTGATACTGAGGCTATGTTTATTCGGTATAAATTCATGTTGCACCCGTAGTTAATTTCAATATTAATATAATTTCAATAGTCATGAAAGGGTAACCAATAAAAAGGATCTAATGGTTGAGCGTTCAAGCTTTATGTACAGTAGAGTTTTTGGATTTGAGAGATAGTCAGGTACTTGGACAGGTTGAAGACGTAGCTTTTTGTCGCTAGACGCTTGAAACATTTACAGAACCGAACAGGCTGAGGACTAACATCTAGATAATGGAAGATCTAAGATATGACAGCTAATAGTAATCACTAATGCCCACTGTGCAACCGCCATCTCCAGTTACTGAAGTACCATGATCCGAGTGAGCGATATAGAAGGGACGGCTGGTTGCATAGTGTTCTATCACCGATCGATAAGCTAATGAATAACTAGGCGAAAGCTAAATATCTATACTCGTATATACACTTATAATCTAATTGATTTATGTTGAAACAAAAACTTCTATACAGGAAACTATTTTAATTCTTAGCTTTTAATGGCAAAAACAAATGTCTAGTTCATTAACCCATGATTAATATTTCAACCAAAAATTTACATTTATTATTTTGAATAATCATGAGCCTCGTGAAAAATGTTCCAAAACTTACTATGTCTTTTCTTAAAAATAACTTACAATTGCCGATTCATGACAGGACTTCTCAACTAATAGAATCCTCAAAAAACCTTCTTTATCTCGATTCTTAATGCTATTGATTTGGGTTTTTGACTTCACTTCACCGAGGAACTGGAGGAGCTGGTGACCTCCATGGGCTGGCTCTCCAACTGTGGCTGGGTCTCCACCAAGGCTAGGCCGATGCTTTCGCTTCCACTGTCAGTGTCCTCCTCGTCGTCCTCCACATCTCCCAGCGTGGTGATCTGGCTCTGGACGCTCTGGCACTGTTCGAGAATCCGGTGGTGGTGGATGCGATTCATTTGCTCCTCGCCGGCGTCGATGAGCGAGGGTGCCGAGGTGGTGTCAGGACCCGGGCCACCCACCACGTTTCCAGTGGGTGAGCCCAATGATGAGTTGGAGCTGCGAAGACGTTTCATACCCGTCATGGGCATGAAGGACACGTGGTGACCGGATGAGTTGGAGGGGCCCGAGGTCAAGGCTTTCAAGCTTGGGGCCAGCGGGGTGTTGGCCGCACTCACAGAACCACCTGCTCCACTCAAAGATGGCGGAACCGAGGCTATGGTCAGGGTCGAGACCGAGGTGCGGCGATTTCCTGGCCCGGAGCCACCGAGGTGCAGGGAGCTGGCCGAGGCAGCTGCCACTGGCGGTGCCGTGATCGTCACTATCGTCTTGGCCACCGCACTGTTCACCGCCGATGTGGAGTTGTAGTCGCCCCGCAGCTGCATGCCCGAGCTCCGGCGCCTGGGACGATGATGATGGCGATGGAAGCTCTGGCATCTGGTGCAGGATCGCTGCGACGAGGAGGGAGTCGCCGTGCCGGAGGAGTGGTGCTGGTGGTGGGCTGACCTGGAGCCGCCGCAGTTGCTGCCACCGCTGCAGGTGCTGCAACTGCTCAGCTGACGTCACATGAGCGTGCGGTCCAGCTGGTTCACCGAGTGGTAGCCGAAGGACGTGGAGGCGGCCACCATGGCGGCAGCCACATGACACTATTTAGAAAAATAGAAAAAGAATAAAATAAAAGGAAAGAAAAACAAGGAAGTAGATGAATATAAAATAGGAAATTATGGAAACCGGAAATGAAATCACAAGGTCAAGAAAAATATAAAAAAAAGGAAAGGAAATTTAAAATAAAAGAGAAAGTCATAAGAAAAGTCGGGAACAGTAAATTAGTAAAAATAGGAAATGGAATAGAGAGAGTGGAGAAGACACATTAAAAACAAAGCACATCAAAAATAAACATAGACGATCGGAAGTGAATGAAAACAAAAGGAGACACGCACACAAAGAGGATGAGACAGAGAGAGAGAAAGGTGGAATAGAGAGGCGAGAGAAGCGTTTAATTAACATTTTGTTGTCTTATTTCGTTTCAAGTGTTTGCATACAATTTGCAGGCAGTGTTTTGTGTCTGTGGGTGAGTGGGTGTGTGTACGTGTGTACGTGTGTGGGTGTGGCTGTAAACAATTTTGCCGTTTCAACGCAGCCAGCAGCAGCCAAACGCGGCAACAAAGCAACATAGTGAAACAGCAACAACATCAACAAGAACAACAAGAACAGGAACAGCATCCAGCCAGAGCAACAATAACAACAACAATTATAGCAAATGGGGGCTATGGGCTATGGGGCGTGGGTGGATGTCAGAGGGGCGGAAGAACAACAACAGCAATAAGACGAAACTGTTGCGGCTTTGCTGGCAGATTTTCTCTTGAATTTCTCCCATTTTTCCCAATCTTTTTTTTTATTTTTCGGATGCAGTAAAAGTCAAAGCAAAATGCATGATTGAAAATAACAAAAAACAATGAGTGTAGAAAGAGAAAGGGCCCAAAAGAAAGAAAAACTAGAAAAAGAGCAACAACAGCCATAACAACAACAAAAGAATGAAAAAATTGGTTACGAAAAGCGGTAGTTGAAATTCCAATTTCTGGCTTTCAGGGAATATCCTTTTTCACTTTTTTTTGGCCCAGGACCAAAGCAAACAATAATAGCAACAATAACAACATTAACAAAATTTGTGAGTATGTGTAAGTGGGTGGTTTTTTATTTTTTGGGAGTGTGTGTGTGTGTGCTTTCGTCTGTGCGTTTAAGGGAATTCCGAGTGCCCATGGAGAATTTTTCCATCTGGAGGTCCTTGCATTTTGCAAGTGGCTGGCTTTTCTTCTATCATAGCCTCATAACCGGATTGGCCCAACCCTCAAACCCACATCGTCTTTGGTTTGCCAATTCAATTACGGGCTTATGGGCGGGCGCCTTCTTGAGCTCGTATAAAATTCTAAAGTCCCCCCAAACACCCACACCCACACCTACACCCATTTGCGTAGCACTTACATTGCGTATACGCCGAGTGGTCGGCTGGTTTTCGGAGTGCGGCCGCAATTAGCTTAAATAATTGAAGAGCCAGACCGGATGGCCCGCTTAGCAGACGCCCCAGGCAATTGGGTAATTTGCAATTTTTATAGTCCTCTCCCCCCTGGGATCCAAAAATAACCCTGGGCGTCTGGGCAAGTCAAGAGCAATGCAAATAATCTCTAGATTGAAGAAAGTTTTATTGTGATTTAGATTGGATAATCAATATATCTAAATAGCCCCTAAAACATTATTTTTCAAACCTTTTAATTGATAACCTTTTCTAGTAATCTTTCTAGAAGTTTATGTTCTTTTTATATGCCCACATTATCCTAGTATTTTTTGTGAGCAGAAAACTTTTATCATTACTGTGTTTTTGTGACTCATGAGAACGCCCAGGGGCTTGTCATTTACATTGCCTACCGTGCTCCGGCCAAAGGTCAATGGAACCGTCAAATTCTGAGTGGGCCTTTTCTCACACAAACTTGTTCGCGGCCACGCCTCTCTTTTGGTAATTTATTGCCTGGCACTCAATAAACCCCTCCGGGGTCGACGGTCCCCGAGTAGGGCCAACCTCAAAGTCTTCTCAAAGCGGCTAAGCTTTTTCGGGCACCCTATCTTGGGCGGTTAACCGGCGACCTTGTCCTGGTGACTGTCACAAATGCCCTGCAAATACCACCCAGACACCCAATTTTAGCCAGGACCCTCGGCCTCGGCCACAGGGACATTAAAAGTTACATGGCCAAGAACACGAATTCCCACGGACTGGAACTCGGAGCTCGGACTTCCGCTTCAATGGCTATGTCACATAATTATAAACGTTAATTTCACGTTCACAGTCAATTAGGGATAATTGATGTTTGCGCAACATTTGTGGTAAATTACATTTTGATGTTCGTCCTGCCCAAGAAATGAGCCATTATCGACTCTGTATATTGCGGATTTATACAGCATTCATAGGCATAGATGGGTATTTCCTCGATTATTGTTCCATTTAGTTTGCCTCAGTGAGCTTTGGCCGGCGACGTGGAATGAAATCAGTTTGATTAATCGGTTAAACAATTTTGTTTTCGATTTCAATTTGGCTTTGTTCTCCCCAATCGTACAAAGCGATCTACCAATAATTGATGCAATTAGCAGCGATTATAGCAGCGGAAACAGTATCAGCAGCAAAGCTATGTTATAAGCAATTTTGGCAGCCGCAATAAACAATTTATTTGGATGCATTCGCTTAGGTATTGATTATTGAATGTAATTTAAAGGTATCAGAATTAGTTGCCTGCCACTGGAATATTCTGCCCTCTCGATTCGCTACTCGAAGGCCCCAAAGCGAAGGAGCTCCGATGCGGGTCCTGGCCTCAGGCTGGCCAACGGCTTCCTCTGCAAACAGTCAGAATCACAAATTCCGGTTTTACAAGCTTACAAATTTATGCTAAAAAGGGGCCTCCCAGATCTTCGTGTGTGTATGCGAGTGGGGTGGGCTGTATTCGAGAATTTGTGTGGACTAGGTCGGACTAGCTGGCATTTTCAATCAAAACATCTTGGCTGGATGCACTGAGAAAAATATACAGGAAAAATGAAGCCTAAAAAATAGCTTTTTATTTAAAATTTTTATAGAGTTTAGAACAGTCTTTATTGAAAGTTTATGAACCACAATCACAATCAATTTTCTCTATGCATGTCAAAATGCTATGCAAATTGGCTGTGCTGGCAGACGAGTGGCAAGTGAGTTTCAGAGTTGATGGGTGGGTGTGGGGAATCCTTTACGGCTCATTAGGAGAACTAGTGGGTGGTCACAGTTGGCCCAAATGTCTGGCCACCCACAGACTTCAGTGGGCCAATTAATCACCAGGCCGAGTGTGCATGCGAAAGTGTGGGTGTGGGAGCATTAAAGTTGAATGAAACTTTGGTGAAGTTAATTTTAAAGTGTCGGCTTGGGAGACTTGCCACAGTCGCAGTAGCACCTTCATGTATTCGCACAAGCATCAGCAACTTGTGGCTGACCACAATGTGCTTGAGGTGGCACAAAGATGGGGCAACAGTGGCCCGGAATTAGGTGCTTTCGTTGGCTCAAAACCACACGCCTGCAATATCCTCCTTTGACCAAAGCCCATTTCCATTTGTCGTACAGCTGGCAAATTGCAAATGCCGGAAGTCGCCTCATTTGTCGAGCAAAAGGCAAGGACCTGCCATAAATTAGACATTCCGCAAATAGCCTGCAACCAGCTGGTAAAATTGTTGCCATATGCATTTGAATGAGAAATTACTTATTTGTATGAATATTTTTGTTTAATTGTTTTTACGTGGCTACGTGGATAATTTATTTCAAAGTGATTATAAATTAGTGCTTAGAATTCCAAATACGGGGCGTATACGTGATATTTTTGGTATTTTTCGGTCTATTGTTAGTATTCCAAAGGGATTACTTTTTCCTTGCGGAGAAAAGACATACCACACGTTTTAAATTGAAATGCTTTTTATTTTTTAAATTATACCTGGCCAATATGAATGTTCCAAGGGTACACTCTATTTCTTTGGTCGAACCAGCCCACGACCCAGCGAACAACGCTTTCAATTGGCTGTGGAAACTCTTGGAAATAAATTGGCATGCTCTTGGGTGTAATTGATATGATGACAGACACACATCGAGAAAGAAAAGCCCGAAAAAATCGAATGGAACGGATACGGATACGGATACGGAAAAGGCACGAGCACAAAACTCCATCTATACCCCCACACCCAGTGCCCTCCTACATCCGCATCCGGATCCGCTCGTCGACCCTGGCCAGACACATATTGACTGTTGATTGCTGTAAATAACATTTTCATCAATACAATTACATGTGGTGTGTGCTTGTGCGCTTATCGCCGAGGCGAAAATTGAGTTGGAAATTTTTAAGTGCAAAAAATGTTTATGGTTCACTTGATAACATTTCTCAAGTATCGAGTGTGCGTGACTCCCCGCATTACCCTCCCAGGCTGTTTCCTGCCAGGCGGCTGCCGAAAAACTTGGGTCAGATGTTGTTGGCCCGAAAGAAAAGTAACCGAAAAGAAAGTCAACACGGCCGTCCATTACAACAACCAGCCAAAAACTATAAATTTCAAAATAATAAACAGAGAACTTGAAAAGAAAAACCCTTTCTGCAATCCTATTAAAAACGCGAAAAGGTCGTACACTGGAAGAAAGCGTTCTTATACCTTTCCAGCTATAAGTTTTTCAGAACCAACTCTATGGCTTTAAAGCACTTTAATAATGACCTCATTGATGCAGATTAAACCTGAGCCAGACTATATATTAAGCTTCTTTCATCTGCCAATGCAATTTTCCTTTCTTTTCTTTGCCAGAAGCTGGTATAAAAAGATCAACAAACACTTTATGGAGGGGAGGGAGTTTGTGTTTCAGGTTTTTCTTGTTTCGCCATTGTGTACACTGGGAAAATCTTTTGTGAGGAGCGACGCCAAAAATAACAACATCAACATCAACAGGAGCAAGAACATGAGGGGAAAAAACGGAAGCGGTGACAAAAACGTTGAAAGGACACATTGTGTCCTGACCGCTTATACAAGTGTGTATGTGTGTGTGTGCTTGTGAATCCGAAGGAGACTTTGTGAAAACTTTCGTTTTTCTTTTTACTTTTCCGTGTTATTTTGTTTTCTTTTTTCTTTCCAGCTTGTCTTCAACAACATACAAAAAAACAACACCAAACAGATACAGGGCTCAGGGACTCATTTTTTGCCGTCGTGGGTGGACATCACTGTAAAGAGTGTGCGTGGTGTGTGTCTATGTGTGTGTGTGCTTGTTTCGGATACAGGTGCAACACATTCAACAGGTGCTTGAATCAGAGTTCTGTTTTCATTTTCGTGTTTTCTTGCAGCAAAGAAAGCAAACTAACCAAACATACGCCCTAGGGTGTTCCCAAAATCTGTGGAAATTTTTGACGATGGCCTGAAGGGATTTCCTTTAACTTTAAATGTCACAATCAGAGTTTAAAGTTTAGTTTATGATTTTGTGTTTAGTTATTAGTTATTGATAGAAAAACAATTAAACATTTTTCACAGCATACCTTTAGGCGCTAATAGAATTTGTTTTCAAATCACCAGAGATTTCAGGAACGCACCAGGACGAAAACGGAAATATAAGGATGTTACACAAACAACAATGCCATGGAAAAGTCAACAAACAGTTGTGAGCAAGTGAGACAGCAGCTGTCACAGACAGAGAAGGCAACAGCAAACAACAAACAGCACCAGTAACAGTAACAGTAACAGATGCAAAAACCGTACAACTGAGAATGGAGAAGGGAGAATGGGTGCCTTTGATAGTTCCCTCCAAGGACTACTTTCCTTTCCCTTTCTCCATTCAGCAGTGTGTGTGTGTGTGAGTGACTTTTGGAAAAATACAGCAAAAGGACACAGACAGTGGCTCAGAGACACAGACACAGACAGAGACAGAATAGAGAGTGAGCCAGACAGACAGACAATGAGAAAACAGGGCACAAGTCGCTTACCTTGCCATTGACTTACAGGACAGGGGTCGGAGGTGGGCGTGGGAGTGGACGTGGACGTGGACGAGGGCGCCTTAATCATTGTCAACTAAATCTACGCTAAACTATATGTAAGTCTGCTCGCAGGAATTGTGCCGCACGTGCTGAATGCCGTGCAGCGAGCAGGTCGAGTAGCAGCGCCGTGTCGCGAATCTCTGCAAAAACCAAGAAGGACGCGCAAAACGCGGCCGGAATCACAATCAGCTCGATTTGCCAGGCCAGACGGAACGATACTATATAGGTATATGGAAATATATATGGGTGGTGGGTGTGTGAGACGACACGGTAATGACATTCTGGCTCTGATGACATGAACTAAATTTAGCGTATATTGGGGGGCAGGAGATCTATTTTTGAATGAGTGGTTCTTAAAGTGTCACTGGTTGATTGGAAATTTTTTGGCGCACCAACCTCCCAAGACTTGAAGCAAAATTATCCTTAAAGTTTTAAATCAAAGTTAATTTTCAGCGCATTTTTCCATTAAAGCTTTACAATAACTTGCTATTATATCAGCTATTAAGTCAATTATGTTTTCTTAAAACTTTAATATTTGCTTAGGATTGGCTTAACATTTTCTTTAATTTTACTCCGCCAGAATGACGCTATTATGTTCAAGTTTTCCCTTCAAACCAAACTTCTCAAAGCAGTTTGTGTGCCAATTCAAGAGTGAACTTTGCAACATTGGCCGCAAAACTTAGACAAGTTCAAGTTAGACAAGTTCGACTGTATTTCCGAGCCAAACACGTGACTACAGCTCAGGGGTAATTACTTACAGCCATATTGACATGCCGTACCCCCAAGGACTATAATAGAGCCACCCACCCGCGGGCGCAGTGCTCTAATTTGGGGTCGAGTCCTTTTAGGTGCAGTCAGAGTTGCCGAACATTAGAAAATGATTCATTAAAATCAGGAAAGGATTGTGGGGGTCGGTGGGTCGACAGGTTGAGTGATGCGACGCCTGATGATTTATGCACGGATGTGTGTGGTGTGCCAGGGGGCGAGGACGAGAATGAGTCCGGGGCGGATGTCAGGAAGTTTTCATGGTTGTCTGCCATGTGTGAACGGAAGTCGGTGGGTGCTACGGGGGGGATTATGGGCCACCTTGAGTGGTAAATGCCAGTTTTTTTCCTGTATGCATATTCATTAAATTTGTAAATTAATTTGGCCGTTCGTTGAGCTTCGTATTTGGAGCATACAAAAGCGTAGGCGGCCGAAACCTTTTTACTTCTCGCCCTAAAGAACAGACGATGCACCAACAAAACTTTAAAAACTCCACCCAGACCGTGACTAAGAGAAGGAGTATCACAAGTCGACGTCAGCTGAAATGGAAGGTATTCATCTGCAGGGGGAACGGGGCAACTCACCTGCGATTTTGACCGCATCGTGGGCTGGTATTTGCGGCGGATCTTTCGAGGACAGCACATACACAGCAGTCGCACAAAGGCCCTGAAAAAGAAGCCAGTTAAAAGGAGCAAGACACGCTGAGGTTAAGCCAAAAGCCACAAAAACGCAGAATTAAATCAAATAGCTTGAAGTTGGGCTTAGTAAATATATCTTGTGGTTACCCGAATGTGGGTTCCATACAGATACTTTAAAATTAAACGCTCAAGCCACTATCTCTGCCAGTTTTTAAACAAATATTCTTTTATTTTTGTGGTAAATAAGACATTATATATCCTTTACTTACCTGCGGAAGTCCCTGCTCCAGCAGGCGTAGATGACAGGATTCATGCAGGAGTTTATCCATCCCAGCCAAGTCACAATTGCCGACACGATCTCCTCGTGCTCGATGCACTCGATGCAGAATCCCGACAGCAGGTTGACCACGAAGAACGGCAACCAGCACACGATGAATACACCCATCACGATGCCCAGCGTCTTGGCCGCTTTCTTTTCCTTTGCGAACTTGGCCAGTTTCCGGGATAACGAGAAATTTTTGCCCATGTGTCGATGTCGGGCCAGTCCGTTGTTGTGAAGCGCGGATAGAGGTTCATCGTCGGGTTCCTCTGGAGTGGAGGTGGTTGTGCCTCCGCCGTGGTTGTGATGATGGTGATGCGAATGGGAGTGCGAGTGACTTAGGGATCCACCACCCCCGCCTCCTCCGCCACCTCCTCCTGCCACCTGGTTGGCCTGATCGCGGGTGGTGCCGCCTCGATGGATTCGCAAGGTGAGTTGCAACTCCCCGGAGGCCATCAGTACTTGTTTGGTGCCAATTTTCAGGGACCTCGTCTGAATGACCGCCGCCCTGTAGATCCGGCAGTAGGTGAAGACCATGACTAGGAGCGGCAAGTAGAACGAGATCGTCGACGAGAAGACCAGGTAGCCCAGGTGCTCGGTGAAGGTGCACTTGTAGGCCGGCATTTCCCCATCCCTCGCCGCTCGCCACCAGACGATGGCCGGGAAACTGATGGCACTGGAGCAAATCCAAACGGCGGCTATCAGCCCGGCGGCCCTTTTCACGGTCATCCGCATGGGATAGCTGAAGGGATCTGTGATGGCCCAGTATCGATCCAGGGAGATCACGCACAGATTCAGGATCGAGGCTGTGCTGAAGAGCACGTCCAAGGACCTCCAGATGTCGCACCAGTCAGTACCAAAGAACCAGGTGTTTTCCAGCACCTCGTACAGGGCGGAGAAGGGCATGACCACCAGACCCACCAGACAGTCGGCCACCGCTAGGCTGGTTATGAAATAATTGGTGGCCGTGTGCAAGTACCGTTCCCTGATGACGGCCAATATAACCAGAGAGTTGCCAAAAACGGTGGCGAACGAGAAGAGGAACAAAAAGGCCAATAGCCCCACTCGATCATTGGGCAGAGCCTCCAGGAACTCGGAGAGATCCGGTTCCGGTGTGGTGGAGAAGCCCACTCCGCTCGTCGTGGGGCTCAAGGTGGTGCTGGTGGCATTGAGTGCTCCGCCCCCTCCGAGTGACAGCTCCGTACTTGTGGGCGCACCGTTGAAGTAAAAGTACACGTCCTCGGATATATTGTAGCTGCCGAAAAAAGGGGGCATCTGAGTCGGGGCTTGAGCCAGATTCTGGGCCTGGCTTTGATTGAAACCATCTCCGCGAAGGAGGGCCAACAGGGGGACGGCTCCTTCCGCTTCCGGCGACTCATTGTCCTCCACCATTTCTGCGGAATGCAATTCAATGCTGTGTCAGTGCAGCTGACGCGAGTCCCTGTTCCTGTTCGAGATCCTGTTCCTGTTTCAGCTCCTGTTCGTCCTGCTGCTGTTGCTTCTGCTGCAGCTGATTTTCCACAGACAGTCTGCGGCTGCCAGCCAAATTAATGAAGCGCATTTTCACGTCCTTGTCCAGGACTCGCCGCCGGGCTGCCAAGCTGTCGGCGAAAAGAAAAGGATACAGAATCGGATGAGCACAATGGAATCAGGCCAAACTTGGTAGAAAGTCTTAATTGAACCCATTTCAAACAGAGTGGCCATAAAAAATGACACCCATAAATTTCAGTCACTTGTTTTAAAATAAACGCCGGAATTCTGATGAAAAATCTTGATTCTTTTGACGGGCTTACTAATCCCTGTTTTAATAATATTTCCAAAATAAAAGGAGTCTTAAAATTATGATAATTTTGTGTGGCAACTTTTCTAGCAAAGAACTTAGATTTTCTTTTCAGACTTTCAGAACTTCAGGAACACAGGTTAGGACCAAGTTTTGATTTTAATATTTAATCAACTTTTGGGTGATGCGATAAGACCTTTGCATTTTCGGCTCCAGAAACTTTTTGGCGAGACTTTGTCTCTAATGAAGCCATTGTAATTGAATCGCTCGCAGCGCCGGCTATAAATTTCATTCAATTAAAATGTTGACTCGCATCCACAGGTAATCGAGTCAAGCAAATTTCCGAGGCATAAAAGCTAAACAAACACATTAATTAGGGGATTTTTTGGGCTGCCTCGAATTCGGGCAGCTCTCACCTGCCACCAGGCCACCAGACCGCCGCGGCCCGAGAGGTGCACAATTAATTGGCAAGCAGACACGGCAGTTGCCACGAGCTCTGGGGCACACTGGTGGATACTTGGTGTATCTGGGGAGGAGCTGTATGCGAGTGTGTGCGCCACACAAATAAACAAATTAAATTACATTTCAAGTGCCAGAGATGACAGGAAGTCAAGCGTGCGACTACTAGGAACTCGAACTCGAAGGCTCCAAGGACTGGAATCGGGAGTTAAGGTAGCGGGAAGCGGGGCCGGATGACAAAGTGGAAGTTGCTGCCTTTGTCAACGGAATTTGACAGAGGAAGTCAACAACTGTGCGGCGCATTATTCAAGAGTTGTTGCCTCTGTCAGCGCAAGTTGATTGCTAAGCTCTGTACTTAATGGAAACAGGCTGCGACTGTCTCCAGTCTGGATTGCACTCTCTACTGGCTACTCCTTGTCGTTGCGTTTCGAGTATTTCTTAGAATCCTGCAGCACTTATGCAGCAACGTCCTTGCTGCCTTGTAGTTGCCATTCGCTCAAAGGATACATTTTAGGAAAAGAAATTAAATTAATAGCGAATATTTGTTAATCTAAAGATATTTATCGAGGAATTCCAGGGCTTTTAGAATCTAAAATTTAGATATTGTTTCTCTATAAATTACCAATTACATTCACTTTAAATGTCTGTATTAAATGGCAATCAAAAAGTTTTCAAATATACTTATATCTGACATTTATGTAACCAGTCAACGTCAATGCCTTTAAAATGTGGCTTCATTTACACATTTCTCTTCCTTTCATCAGCTTTTGAATCATTTGTTTTCCGGCTATATTTTGGGTTATATAATGTTCATGTTCGTGTTCTTGGCTCTGATTATCACCTGTCAGAGCCAGGCCGGGAAGAAAGCCTGCCCGTACCCAATCGGGCAGAGCAGGCCAAGAGCTGGCGGCGCCTCGTGCCCCATTCCATCTGCTCATTTCCGGGCCGCGTACGCGCTTGCATGCCATAAATTCTGTTCCCGGCTGTTGTTGGCTTATCGACCCCCCTCTTTAACCCCACACCCACTGGTGATTGGCCACCCCGCCCCAGAGCTAACCAAACAGAGTCCAGGGTTCTCCAGCCAAGGCTGACACGTTTATGGCTTATGTTTTCTTTAGCCACAGTGCTGAAACAGAAACATCGTCTTTTCTGCGTTTTTTGTTGAGCTGTTTAGCACAATTTCCTGGCACATTTCTCAGCCGCACTGGCTAAAAAAGCAAAAGCATTTTTTTCACTTACCCGACAGCCTGATGAGGCTGTTGATGTGCAGTAAGTCAGAATGTGAGCCGACATAAAAACAGGCCAACCAAATGAGCAACAAGAAAAAATATGAACTACACTTGGGGAAAGCATTATCTTGAAATTATGAAAATGTACCACAGATCCTCTTAAACTTTTAATTAATTTTTTCAAGAGATTACTTTAAGCCCTGCCTTATTTTGATTACTTTTCAATGTCAGATTAATAATAAATAATTACCATGATTTTCCATTATTTTATTTTTCTTTGGCAATTATTTATTTAATGCCATTTTTTTTCTTCGTGGAAGGACGAAATTCATATGAATGCGTGGGCGGTGGCCTGCAGCCTTTTGGGCTTCATGCTTTTTTTTTGTGTCTGGGCCGAGAAATTTAATTGAGGCAACCTTTAAGGTTGCTGGCTGAACGCCAGGTCTGGTCTCTATGCAAAATGCTTTCGACCAGGCCAGCAATTTGTATATGTGCGAAAAAGCCTTTTGACCCTTTTCAGTTAGCCGAATGTTGTGTTGTGCTGGGATGTGTGCGTGTTTGGCTGAAAAAGGGCAACCGGGGAAAGCGGAAAAGGGAAAAGCGCAGGGGCACCGAAATGGAAATGGTTAAGTCATTGAATGGCCTCATGAAAGTTAAGCAAAATGCTTGCAGGCTGCTTGTCTCCTCGCCATTTGTATGCGGGTATACTAACTTGGCCGAGATGTTTGCCAACTCGAAAATGAAGGGAGTGATTTCCAAGAAAAGCGGTCGGCAAAATCGTGATCAGCATGCATGCGTCGCCAAGCAGAGTTAGTTCGTAATTTCCACATGAAATTCATAAATATGTCGTAGAGAGTATTTCAATTTTACGAAACCCCGGAGTCCAATCTCAGAGTCCTATTTGGTTCGCCCCAAAATTAATTCCGTGCAATGTAATGTAGCTTGCTGTACACAATTGAAATGGATTTGGGACAGAGACCCACTGCAGCATCGAATCAAGTAAAATCACAACATTACATTTTACATTTTGAGCCAGTATGGGACCACAGATTCCGCTCTTGGCCATTTGGCATTTTTGGCAAGCGTGCCCTGTCTGTGATTGTGGGTTTGAATCCGATTCTGTGTATCGGTTCTGTGTGTCTTTGAAGGTTTCTATTTCGATGTCAGCTGCAATAACAGTCTGTGAATTTAAATGGAAGTCAAAACAACAAGAACAGCAATTCCGGCCCAACTGACATTCAATAAAGTGCTCCGATTGCTCGCCGCCGGCCATTTCTTGAATTTTTATGTGAGCCGTAATTATATGAAGCGATTTTCCATGTCGCATTGTTGCCTATTGAATTATTAAAACTTCCCAGCCAGGGCGATGTGTTTATTGAAATTGCCTGCCAACTGACACCAAACAAAAAAAAGGAAAGAAAAGCTTAGGGAAATAGGGGACCCCAGCAGACTCGACTCAAAAACAGTCAAACTTCTTTGGCCTGAACTTGGCAAAATCTTCAAAAACTTTATGACATTTGGCTTTAAGTTTTGAAGCGAGATTAGTAAAGACGAGTCTGCTTAAGGTTACTTAAAGCTTACATCAGTCAGTCTAAAGTCCTTTTCGACTAGGATTTTTGAAAAATATGAAATTCTCTATTCAACAAACAAAGAAACTAGGGACAAACTATTATGGTTTTATGGACGCTTCACTGTATCTCCGGTGAGCTTCTACAACTGTTCCGCTAAGTAGGCAATAGAGTTTTTACGGCCCGTCGAATCACTCCCCTGATGTCAAGTCATATACCCCAGCCTGACATCAGTGCCACGCCCCACTCCCGCCGAGGAAAAGAGGCCTAATGCCAGAATTTATTAGTGGTGCTGCCATTGTTGTTCATGTCGATAAAAAGACAGCCAAGTACCGACATGTGCATGTAGGCCTCGGATCCCCAACATCCATTAATTTCGTGCACTATCACGGAATTGGAATCGCATGGCATAGACCAGATAGAAGAACTGAGACCCAAAACCCAAAACAGACACCGTGACATTGAACAACCTTTTCGATTCTCCTCATTTTGTTTTTTTTGACGGCGTTTGTATTCAAATTAAGTTGAGGCGAGCTGGCGGAATATAGACTGCTATCTGGCGGTAAGTATCGGTGGCACCCACTCAGGAGCTGAGCGATAAATCGCTGCCTAAAATCTTCCAAATTGCTCCCAGAGCGTTTTCAGGGTTTTCGGCATTTTCAGGTAAGCCAAGCGAAACAAAGTGAAAGTGGCCGGAGAGATGGCGAGGCTGGCGGGGTGAAAGGTTCGAGTGGCTCCCCACTGGCGTCCAAATCTTTGACAATCTTAATGCGAATCCAAGTCAAACACACGCACTCTGGGGAGAATCGGAGATGGGCGGAGTGAATTCTTTCTTTTCGACTAACCCGAGTGCGGCGAGGCACTAAAACGACGGTAAATACAGCGAGTTAAGGACTAAGGACTCAGGACTCAGCCAGTCACTCAGTGAGCCAGTTGGGTTCCGATTTGGTTGGGTCCACAAATGAAATTTAATCACGCGCGTGGCAAAAACGTTCTCCATTCAAAGCGCCCGATGTTTGCTTTATTTTCGGCTTTGCAACTTGTGCTTATGCCCTCCCCAGCTGATTTGATAACACTCCTTCGGGTCTCCGGTTCTAAAAGTTCCCCTCTAGTTCCCGATGGTGCCATGTCGCTGGGCTGCTTAATTATGTCACAAATATTTACACCGGTTGCGGAGTGTCATGGCACGCAAGGAATCTAGCGAAAGCAAACAGAAATCAAATGAAACAATCCTGCCGAGGGGTCGTCACCGCTTTTTTCTGCCTTTTGTTTTTTCGGTTCGACTTAGCTGGTGTTTTTTTTTTTTTTTTTATTTCTTTTGGCTTTCGTTGGTTGAGGCAATCAAGGACAAATAAGGACAGCAGTGGTGGCCGGCATGAAAGTGGATTCCACGATAATGGCTGGCATTAATTTGTGGCTCACACAGACAGAATCGACAGCTCAAAGTCTTCCCTTCACGACTGGCACCCAAAAAACGGTGAAAGCACGAAATTTGTCCATATAGTATAAACAAATTGTGCACTTGAAATATTATTGTTATTTGGATGATAAATTAAATAAATAAATGGAGATATTTTTTTAGCGCTCAGGGCCACAGTGCGTATACGTAATGTGCCAATGAAAGGAAATTGTCTTTTAAAGTTTGAAACTTTGTTTTATGAATTTAAGAAATGCTTAATGTAATGTGTAATAATGTGTAATTTTTTTTATCTAAAATACATATTTATGGGTTATATATTAAGACTTTTTTTAAGGTTTATGGTGCGTATACGTAATGCTCCAATTCAAGATTTTCAATACAACGGTGCGTATACTTTATGTACTTATTGAAGATAAATTATGTTATTTACAATGATCATGATTCCTTTTTTTGAAGTTTTTTGTATCTAAACTATTATATTTTTCTAGACAATTCGAAACTACTTTTCAAGTGTAGGCTCCCCCCTATCGCTCTCTCGTGCTAAGTTGTTATTGTTGCGGAAATACCTTTGGCATGTTAAAAGTTATTGCCAACTCTCACACACTCACACATGCTCACCGGCAGAGACACATTTAACGCGCTTGTCACGCAATGAATAATGATTGGACAGAGCGACAAGCGACAACAAATAGCAAAGGCAACAGCCACTGGCAGCAAGGTGAATGACAACGGCAACATCCAGGCTTTATCCTGGCATTCAGGCATCCTGGCCACTGATACCAGCGTCTGCCGCCTGTCAGCGGGCCAATCGAGCATTGGGCATTACTTTAAGTGGCATATTGCTCATGCGACATGTTGCCTGCCACCCTGGCGCAGCATGTCATCCAGCATCTTGCCAACCCGCTCCACAGCATGTCGTGATTAATAATTAAATATTGTCACAAATGGGAAGTGGATCGAAACAACTTGGAATGTGTTCTGGCACAGAGAAAAAGTTCTAGTGAGAAACAAGTTGTTCTGTTTCTGTTTACAAGAAATTCTTGGAAGGCAAATGGGAAGTTTGTTAATTAATAAATTTGTTAAGCATTCCTATTCCGCCCTTAAAAATGTTGTTTATAATTGCTAGTAATTTTTTTTCACTGTTCACTGTATCCTGACAAATGAAGTTAACGAACGGACATGCGGCAAACATGGAATGTCCTGACAACTGCGAGCGACATGGAATGTAAAACGAAATGTGAAAGAAATCAGCTAAAAACCCAATATCCTGACGTCATTCCACGGATAGGAAAAAAAACGCCAACTAATCCAAATCCAAATCCAAACCCAAACCTCGTGAGCTGTCGAGCTCAGCACACATGAGCGAATCATTTGACCAAATATTTGCATAATTTGAAATCAATACAGCGCAAGCCACGAGTCTGAGTTCATGGCATTCGGATTATGATTAATTTGTTGGCAACACGGGGATGCTGCAATAGGGAGTTTGTTTCGTTTACAATTTCTGTAAGCTTTCGTCCTGCTTTTTTATTCCGTTTGCTGTGCTAGTTTTTCCCCGAATCCATAGTCGGGCAACTAACAAACTCCAACTCCTCTCGACTTCTGCTCCAGTGACTCTAAGGATATAGGTTCGCTTTAGTTTAGTCCATACCTCCCTCTCCGGACTACTACTTCCTTTCATTTCGTTTCAGGACATCAGAACACTCACGCACGCACTCATTTCATTTGCTGCTGCCACATACTCTAGGATACGACAGCCTTGGGGGCCCAAAGGACATATTTAAAGTTAGTTTTTGATGAGTTGGCATGAGTTTTATTAGCGGCGCCCAAAGTTTCCCTTTGACGAAACAACTCCTCACATGCCGAATGAGGCAGCTCAATGAGCATCGGGCTCCTAAAAGCCATGGGGTAATAAATTAAAAATGTATCATATCAAGACGCTCGAGTGTTGGAACTTCTGGGAAATCTGGGAATGCGGGGGAGTCATCCGATTGCCAAAAGCTTAAGGGTTTTGCATAATTTTCGAGGGACACTCGCGCTGGGGAATGAATTCCAGTCACATGGCCAAATGAGATATGTGAGTGTGGTGCCTAATATGAAAATAACATAAAGAACTCTGTCAGCGGATCCTCGAGTAAATATGAGAAAATTACAAATTGTCTACACGCGCCATGGGCGTTCCCAATTTCAGTTTCAATACGGAAACGGAGACCGCTAGCGATGCGAAGGATTCAAATATTTAAAAACTTGTCCTACGACTATTTAAAATTAATATAATTCATTTACATAATTTGACACATTTTTTCTCCCAACTAAACAAAGAAAAATTGGTGCTTTTCAGGAGTAAACCAATCATATTCTATTTCAGATTTCGATTTTGGCGTTAAGCCAAGTTGGCAACACTGCTTAGCCCAATACCAATACCAATTCCCAAATGGCCTCGGCACGTGTGGCTGTGAAACAATTCCAGTTGCAGCCCGGATAATTTCGATATAATAACAAGATGGCAAAAGTCACGTCGTTAAGGGGTATGAGGCCTCCACCGAAGTAAAAAAAAATAAGTAAAAGCGAATTCATCAGCGGGTCCTGTCAAAGACGAACTGAAATATTGACGCAGGACTCGCTGCCGCAGCCAAGGAAGATAAGAGCCCAAAGGAAAAAGAAAAGCAAAGGCCGCAAAGACAAAGGACACAAGGAGTTGCCCTCCGGCAGATGAATATAGAAAGACAATGACACGGACTACATTACTTTATTTTTCCCCATATATACATATTTTTTTTTCTGTCTCTGCTTCCTTGAAATGTCTCACTTATCGACTGTTCCTAATGGCCACGCAAAACGGCCACTTATAGTTTTATTATTGGCTCGTATCAATTTTGATTTGCTGGCTGCCGGGGAAAACAATTTTCTACGAATAATTTGCCAGCAATATCTGTGTGGGCGTGTGGATAAGTATACCAATGGGGAGTCCTAAATACACAGAAATAAAAAGGGGGTACTCTAGTTTTTAGAGAGGTTTAATTATGAATACCTAAGCTACATTTTTCAGAGTAGTTTAAATATGTTATGTATTTTAAAAATGAATTTCGGGAGGAAAAAATGCATTACTACTGATCTGCTCTTTAACAAGACTTCAAAGTAGAATCGGAATACATCCTACATTTATTGAAAAAATGTATAAATATGCTTATTATTTTGCCCTCTGTATGCTCAGCACTAAAATGATTTATACAATAAACGTCATGCTGGGATATCCTGCACGCAAGTCCTGTCGGCACATAATGCACTCCACCAGCGGATTTCGCCATGTACCATACTTAGTTACTCCAGACAGCCAGAGGCCTTGGCCACTTTGCTTTGGAAAATCTCTTAGCCGGCGGCTTATCGTGTTTGTGCCAGTTTTTACTTTAATCGGAGCATGGACATCTTGGCCTGGCCAGAGCACTGCGTGTGGGCAGGAGCGAAGCAAAGCAAAGCTCCCAGAGCTTCCGAGTGACATTCTAATCAAGTGCACATTAGCATGCTGGAAGTGGAAGTGGTACGAGCATGCAGTATTCAGAAGTGGGTTAAGATGCGGACCCACATCGGAGTCATGCAACATACGGTTTCCTGGCACGATGCCTGCAGTTGATTAAGTTCAGCGCACACACTATTACATTTATTTTATGGCTAATTAAGTCACAAAATTAACATTAAATGGCAATCTGGCGCTGCACGGAAGCCGAGGCAAGGATATTTCACATCCCGACACTATATACTGCCAGCTGACATTTTGCAAACTGCGGAAGACAACTTAAGACTGCGCCGCGGACCGCCGAGGTAGGTGGCTGCGAAAACTCATTTCAAGATAATTAGTTAAGGGAAACGTTCTTGCCACCACCCACCTGACATTTCATATCCCCCAAAAAGCGGGGGCGGGAATACGGCATAAAGTACGCTTCAGTTTTCAGTATTTCTCATTTCGTTCGGCGGCGAAATAAAAAATGAAATGAAAATTGCTCATAGTCACCGGCAATATTCCTTAGCCATCTCTTTTTTTGCCAACTCAGGCAGTTTATTAAAGCTTGGCGCCGGGGCGAGAATAATACGTATAAAATATATATACAAGAGTATTAAAAGCCAACTGAGCAAACGCTGCACAAAAAGCAGCCGGCGTTAGCCAAAAGCCGGAGGTAGAACCAAACAAAAAGGTGAAAATTAGAAATATAAATATGTATATTTATTTATGGGTGTATTTATGGATGGCTGGTATATATGGCTGGGAGTGTTGGAGTGGGTGGCTAAAAACAAAACAAAGTCTGAGGCATGGGGCATGGGGCATGGAGAGGGCACAAAATCTGCTTGGCTGAGCTATTTGCAATCATGGGAAATATTATTTTAATTTTGGTGTAATAATTTGCAGGAGAACATCATTTTCATAAGCCCTCGCCCCCATCCTGGCCAGGCGAGAGCCCTGAAAACTTCCTCCTCCTTGTTGGCCCCTTTTCCGCGCCAAAAAGAGGCCAAATGCGAGATGTCTATCCTTGGCATGAAATGAAAATGAATTTAAATACCTGAGCGCGACTCGCGCCGACTGCCGCCTGCCCCGGGAGGCTTGCCACTCCGTCCCCAAGCCCCGCCGTGGTCCACCTGCTTTTCCGCATCATAACGGTACCAGCAGCAGTAGCAGGAAGGCAGGAAAACACGCATCTACATCCATCCAACCTCATCAGGACACCAAAATGAAGGGGGCAGGGGAATCACCTAACACCTCCCCCTCTGTGGCTGCCACCGGCGAATTGTCATTCAAATCTGTCGCATCGCCCACGGGATCCAAGGAGGGAGGGGTGGCAGGAGTGGAGAGGTCGGGAAAGAGGAAGGGGCGTGGCAGGGAGAAGAGGCGTGTCAAGCACGCAGCTTACTGCAAATTTTATTTGTAGCTGTAATTTTGAGCGTTTTGCGCTTAGCAAGTGCCTGAATCTGAATCTACAGATAAAAAAAAGTTTCAATATACTTTGTATTTCATTAAACCTTATGAGAAGTTTGTGAAATATTCTTTACAAGAATATTCTATCTTTAAATAAATATAGTTTCTATATTAAAGCCAATAGTTTCTGAGCAAATATCTGCAAAGTTACTTGAAATGCTATATTTATTCTCAGTGTATAAGTCCTTCTCATACCTCTATATTTGTGTGTGTATATTTACAGAGTCATTGTGTTTGTATTTTGGGTGTGTGCGTGCCATTCATTATTTTCAATTTTTCAATTCACAAAGTTTCCATTGCCCATTTCTGGCTGTTTGTAAAGTGCTCCGTCCCTAGCCGAGCCAATTTTCGTAAATTTTTTGCAATTTATTACGATTTTCGTTTAATTTCGTTGTCGCTGAGCATCTCAGGCCCCGGGGCAAGCCTCCACCCTGCCGCATCCATGTGGCAATTCAAATTTGTGGCATAATTTCTGGAGTGAAGTGAAGAGAAAGTACGGATGAGGGGACTTGGGCGGTTTAGATTAGCAAGACCCAGGCCACTTCATCGATTATTGGCTGTTAATTCTTCTTGTTGTTGGGTGGGCGGACCGAAAACTTTTGCCCGCCGCCGCCGAAAAGAAAAAAGTCAATTAGACCAATTGAACTGGCGCTTCTTGAAATTGTAAGCCTCCGCTTCTCGGAAGGCCCAAAGTTCAGGACCCGCAAGTTCAAGCGAGAAATGGGGAAAAAAATGAACGGACAGTTCTAAGTGACAGCACGTGTTGGGAATTAGTTAAGTAAATGCAGGGACGACACTCTGGTCGATCTTTTTTAAGTCCTGAACGGAATGGAAATGAACAACCAGAGGGCGGCTCCTTTGGGAAATTTCAAATGAGGCGGCACTGTAATAGAGTCCCATTTGACGGCCGAGAGACTCTCGTTGGGCCCAATAAAAGTCACCCAAGTAGGCAGCATTCTTCATACGCACTCCCATTTACGATAACTAGCCGGATCACATTCTCATGTATCTTTACAGGCATTGTCTGATTTCTCTCGGCTTACCTTGAGGCTTCAAACAGACTTCCGACGGCCGTATCAATTTCTCAGGCCTCAATCCTTTTTGGCCAAATGCCCAAGTCCTCCAGCTGCTACATTAATCATCCCCAGTTGGCCAGTAGAGGCCAACCACAAAAACAAAGCCCACACGGCACTCCCCACCGGCCCCTCTCGTAGTGCGACAATGTGTGTGCACACGTGTGTGTTTTGGCCAGGTGAGTCTTGGGCTGCCTGTCATAAGTTATTAACAAAACGACCCTTTAGCCCACATACGCCAAAGCAATTCGTAAAGTGCCATCACAGGCTTACTCACACCCACACATATGTATGTACGTACATACCTATATCCTGACTGCAATCCAAGACAATACTTTAAAAACACACACAGGAACTGAAAAGGATACACTTGAAAAATGGTTATGTTTGGTGTTTATATTTGAACAATCTTCCAAGCGATACAAGGTTAAATCGATTTCATGGATTATGCCATAGAATGGCAAGAATAATGAAATTTAAAAGAACTTCCCAGTAATTTTCCCCAGTGCATTGATTGAACAAACTCTGGGAGGCAGTGAAAAAGGACCAGCGTCAGTTACATTTTGTTGAATTTTTGTGGGGAATTTCAAGTTCGTTGCATTTTGTTACAATTTCTCCGCCCAAGAAGGGGCAGGACCAGCGGCCGCCGGACCAGGGGCAATGTGCAACCGAAATTATGACCACTCGGACCCAATTTACTGGCATTGTGCCAAGGCCGATGACGTTGCCGTCGCTGTCGCTGTCACAGTAGCTGTGTTGCGGCTGACAGCTCATTGGAATTTGGAATTTTCATTAGTGTTACAAGTGAGCCGCCATTGAGACGGGATTCGAAAGTCGCCAAGCCAACAGAGACCAAAAACATTCAACAAAATCGGCGACTACGACGAGACGACGATGGCAGCGACTGCGACCTTTCAAAATACAAATATTCACGCATTGGACGGGGTCATTTCATGATAAATATATACATCTATAGTATAGCTATAGTATAGTAAGGATAGCCGCAGTGTGAGTGAAATATCCAAACAAGCCTCAAGATTAATGTGCTGCGGGCAGTGCAAAAGTTTTCGAATGTTTGGCATTGCATGCTTTCAGGGGCGTTGCTAACAGCACTCATATGGTCCCACATTCGGATGAAAGAACTTTAAAGCGGCCTCAAATTGTTGCACGCTTTAATTAACCCTTCATGGTGATAAGTTGCCACATAGCCAAGGTCCTTCTGTCACTTCAAATATAGGCCAAAATATTTTAGGGCCACCAAGTAGTTGTGAGGATAAAAGACCCACTCGAAACTCTTCGGATTTAATCCTTGAAAGCAAAACCTCTCTGAAATATCAAAGAAATCACATTTTGTTGTTTATTTATTTAAAGAAAAATATATTCAAAATAATGATCCATACTTTTTATTGAACACAAAAGGTTTTAAGTTAAGTCCGCTTACAAAGTACAGCTTCCACTTTCGTGGCCAGTCCGCTTTCGAGTGTGGCGCTAATGTGCAAAACTATTTAAGTGCCCCGCCCCCTAACCGCCTTCACCGCCTCCCGATCTCTCGTCCTGCCAATGCCACACATTGTTGCAAATTGCCGCTTGCTTCTACCCGTTTTTGTTGCCTCTGTGGTAATTGCACTTGCGCTGGTTTATTACCCGCACACAGCCATAAAATGTAATGCACATCATGTAAGTACTTAAAATATGGAGAAGCCTCCGCCGATGCGTAGCCCCAAAAAAAATGTCGGACTACTGTCGGTGACAGTAAACTGTACAGACACGCATATATATCCTTATTTATAATTTGCAAGGAGCGAGGCGGTTGGCAATCGCTCATCCACGAAATACTGAATTATTCCACCTGACGTTTCGTCGCCGTTTATCGGGGATTTTCGGTTTCGGCAACACTAAGCAAACAAAATGTGAAAGCGGATTTGTGTGTTTTTGTGTGCGCTGTTGTGAATGTATTGTCCTGAGTCCTGAGTCCTGAGTCCTCCCTGAGTGCTTCGTTCATTGTTTGTCTACGCAATCAATGAATGAGGCGAAAATATAGCTCAATACCCATACTGCTCAAAGAACTTCAACTCATACTGCTCTTCTTGTTCGAAATATTAAGGATAATAATCGACTGAATAATATTCAGATTAAGAATCTGACTCTTTTTTAATTAAAAACTTCAGCTTTCTCGATTTCCTTCAACACAGTAATTTCAATACCTTTTCTTTATTTTGTTGGAGAATTTGAGTTCCCTGCTTATTCCCATTTGTGTGTTGTGTGTAAACAATTCCTGTGTGGCAAATGGATTTCCTTTTGTATTATCGAAAGCATTTTTAGCATACGAGTACTCCCCACATAAGAACACGTAAACATCCGATTCGTAAACTATTTCAATTACAAAAGCAGCGGAGGAGGAACAAGCACTGCTACCTGTGTACCATGTGTATTGTAAGGAGAGGCCTGGCAAATGGGGCTTTTCTATTTTCCTTAACCAGAACACAAGTGCCGTTACATGCACGAGGATACACAAGGATATATGTGTATGTACGAGTATGTGCTAAGAGCAGTGGGTCCTTTGCTCGCTTCTGAAATATTTATATGCAAATAAATAGTTTAGCGAGCTATCAACTTCAACACGGCTTGTGTGTGTGGCGCGAGCTATTGTCATTATGCGTAGCGTACATATATCAGTGGGCGGTGCTCGGCGGGGGGCGTGGCATAAACAACAGAAAACACACACACAGCTGGAGCAGATTGCCAGCGAGAATCCTTCGAGCCTGGCGTATTATTACCCGTTAATGGCGGGTGGCATTTAATTGCTAATCTATTAGTGTGAAAACCCAGAACCTTGAGGTGTTACGGTTGAGGCGCCCCCGATATAAGACATGCTCGTTTATTGCGTCAGGTCATGTGTGCTGTCTGCCGAAAGCTTTTGGGGAGTAATTTGATTTAATTGGCTGGAATTTGTCTTAATTATAAAATCAATACGATAACAAATGTTTTGTGGAATTTGCACAAGAATGAGCTCCTTAATTAACCAGGTTTTGTGCCTGTCTGTGTCAATTCAATGGAATTTGCGTTTATGCCAAGATGTATGTTGGCCTTTGTGTGATGTGGGCTTATGGTATTTCCCAGGCATTAATTGACTGTAATGAATTTTATTGTTGTATGCCAATCACGATAAGAGCAATCCAAACAAACCCAGCCCACAAACTATAAAAAAAGGAAAGAAAATATTAAATGGCCGAGTGTAAAAAACGGAAATAAAAATAAACAAAAGACTTTGGAATAGAATTTGCATCGCTTAAAAAATAAGGGAAAATTGTGTAAAATATTTATGCGACGGGAGCACACACTCGTGCAAACATAGTGACTCTGTTGACTTTCATTACCTTGCGCAAATAGAGGGAAAGTCATTAAAATTTTTAATGAAGAAAGTTTTTTTCTTTTGTTTCGCGTTGTCACCGTCATCGTCCTCCTCGTCACCGTCGTCTTGGCTCTCGACTCAGCCGCCGCCGCCGCCGCCTCAACTTGATATTTAAATTTTGTTTTGTTAGCAGTTCTTCGCTTTATTGTTAACAACAATCGAGCTATGGCAGCATTAGCATCCGCATTTATATCCCCCACCCCCAGCCATACGCCAGAGGCCCCCATCCCAACTCCATCCATAACTCCTGGGAGTGGCGCATGATTTATTAGAGCGATAAAGTGATTAAATTAAAATTGATTTATATGGCCAGGCGGAAGGGAAGCCCGCTGCAGGCGACAACTACCAGACAGACGGATGCTGTTGCCTTGCTCGTGTCCTGATTATTTTCCCTGGCTTATTTTCCACAAACGGAATACAGCCTCCCTTCTAGAGGCGGGAAACTGGGAGGCAGTCTTGGTCTGAAGTAAAAACTTACTAATTTATGCAAAACAGGCGGTAACGACAGGAAATTCATTGGGGTGGGACCAACTGCTTGAGGCTTCGAGCCGGGACGACATGGCGTATGATTAACCAAACGGTTCTTGTCCTCGTCCTTGTCGACCTTGTTGGCCCCGATTCTGGGACTTTTTTCTGCCTGCCTCTACCCCTGCTTTACATTTAAATTACCAAACTAAAAAAATATCACTCGGGGCTTAATTTATTTCCCGCTGTGCGGTCATGACTCCTCCCACCTCTTCGCCAAAAAAGGTCCTTTGCTTATCCTTGGCAAATTGTGTGTGTGTTTGGGTTTGTGGCTTGCTTGTGCTGGTCAAAAAGGCAACGCAACTAATTTTCTCAAAACAAATAAAGTAGCAAATAAATAAAAAGAAAACTGTCAAACTTTTCTTGGAACTAGATTCGATCGCATCCCAGAGGCTAATTCATCGCTTAGCCAAGTTTATTGGATTTCCGCCCAATGGCAATTTTTTTTTTCTTCAAAATTCTTTCCAGGAGTTGCAACAAATTTCGATCGTATTAATTTCGATCCGATATAATAACCAAAGATGCTTTCAATTGCAGAAAACTCCACTCACCGTCACTTTTCGATACCGACAGGATGCAGTTTTGTTGGCAATTTTATCGAACCACCGCCCGAAGGGGGATGTCCTTCTTGCTGTTTGAATTTTCCAGAGAGTTTTATTTATTATTTCTTTTTTTTTACTTTATTTTCTTATATGGTGCTGTCGCCTGGACGGCAGTTGTGGTTCCTGTACTGACGTTGCGGTCCAAATTGAATTTCACTTGGAAAATAAACGAGCATGATTAATCACTTAACGAAGCCAGGACGGCCAAAACCGGAGCAAGGATAAACCCGTCCGAGCCAAGCCTGACATGGGTGAGTGCGGTATTCCGTTAACTCGCTTACTTCAACTGATTCGATTTTACAGATTCCGGTAAACTCATAAAATATGCTAAAGTTTTCACAAGCTTTTAAGTATCTTGATAATGATTTATTATTTTCTAAAAATTAAAGCCCATTTCTTGGTAAATATTTTTGAATAGTTTGAAAGAATTGGGGTTAACATGTTTTACAAAATAATTATTTCTAAGAACTTATATTTTTTATCAAAAAATTGTTTCGTAAAATGATTCTCAGTTTGAAATTGTCCAAAGATAACATTTGAATCTTATATAAAAATATATTAATTATTTAAATAAAAAAAAAAACATTATTTTCAGTAATTAATTTTTATGTCAGACAAAAATGGAGTTACGATCATTTTCGGTTGAATCGGAATTATATTAAAGAAGTTTAAATACTAAATATTTATTTCCACAAAAATTTAAAAAAATTGGAGTTTAGAAATTTTAAGAATCAATTTTTTTTTAATAAATTTTAAGTTCCAGCCACAACTTTAAAACATTTTTGAAAGTACATATATTCATTTTCATTTCCGTACCATATATTGAATCACTTTTGTTTTTTTATTAAAAATTTTTGTCCATTCATTCACTGGCTCAATGGAGACGCGAATTTCATTCACAAACAATTCGATTTTGGCAATTCGCGAGACAAGACCAACGCGACCAAAACGCCACTTGAAGACTCCGAGGACCGAAAAGTACAAAGCTGAGCAGAACACACGCGACCAGGACCTGCCACGAAGGCTTACAGTACTGGAGTGACGAGCGTGTTCGGCAAAGGACTTCGTTCAGCGCTGAGTGGACTGACGAGCTGGAGGGAACGGCACCCGAGGACGATGATGGCAGCTCTGTGTGCAAGAATCTACCATTGACAGCTTGTACGGCAGCAGCAGCAGCAGCTTCACAGGACTAGCCCACCCACACACATACAGCCGCACATCCGTACGGACATTTGTTGCAACTAGCAGGAGTGTAGCACACTTTTGTGGGCATCACGTTCGGCTGAAGCATTTTGCTTTCGTTACGAGCCGGAGCCCGGCTTTTGCTCAGCTGTTCGCTTGGCGCCAAAATTCTTGGCCATTTTCACGCAGGCGCCAGACTGTTATATGGCCCACATCCTCTGAGTTGTAGAACAGTTTTAGCCAGGAGCGTTTCAGAGGGTTTTTTAAAAATAAACTTTCTAAACTCAGTACAGATTAGTTTATTTTGGCCAGAAACTAATTATTTTTTCAATGTTTTATATTTTATTAAAGAGTCAAATTATTTTACAATAATTTAAATATTAAGCAATGTTATTTGTCGCAGTGTAATAAATATTATTCAGCATTCCTTAGCTAATCCATCAATTTTCGATGCTATTTGAAACCCTTTTTTCCCTCATTCTTTGTTATTTTTGACACAAAAATTCCAAGGGAAAAATGTGGCACACAAAATACTTGTGCAGCACATTCACACATTAGGTATTTAAAAAGTTGTTAAGCAAACTTTCTAATTAAATACTCTGGGTTTAAATTGTGCGAGCTCCCCTGACACCCACACACACACACACGGGGCACGGTCGAATTTCTACAAGCTTTGGGGTGTCCTGGCATCCTTTTGCTACTTGATGCTTGGCACAGTGCATTCTCCTCTCATTTATTGCATTTTGCATGTGTAAAGAGCGTTTTTATTATTTTCTTCACATTCTGGATGTGTGAAGAGCACCAAATTAAGAAATTCCGTCTACGAGAAGTAATTAAAATGACGAGGAAAGCCATAATATTTACATTTGTGAACAGCAGTTGTACGAAATCAGTTTAAGCACCCCTACAAAATGTTTTAATTGAGAGCTTAAGTGCTATCATTCTCCAAAAAAGAATTCTAATATATACGCAAAAATATACCATATTTAGTTTTTGAAATCGTCAAGCGAACCGAACCGAAACGAAACTAAAAGAAATACTAAGATGAAACCAAAATAGGAAAATGCAAATGGAAAGTCGGTTGGAATGAGATTAAAAATGCATGACATCAATTATATGAAGTTTTCTTAATTTTCTTCCGCCCATAACTCACATTGGGTTTCGTAAAAGCAAACTTTTTTCGAAAAGCGAACAGCTCGACAAGGGCAAACGCACAAACACACTTCCCGCACACACACTGGGAGCACATTTGTTTATTCCTCGATTGCGTACAAACATTTGCATTTGCATAGACAAGTTAAAAGCATCTCGCCCAGCCACCCGTCGACCCCGCAGGATAACTGACTCACTGAGAAAAAAGTTGGCCATCAAGGGCTTTCAATTCAAGTGTGCAGATGGTCTCTGTTTTCGGGTGCTATCAACTCTAAAGACTTATCGAACTTTCACGAGAATAATCATATAGTAGACCACAATTCGATGACATGTTTTCTTTAACTGCTTCGAAGGACCTGAATCAAGAGCAGTGCCAACTTCCTGCTGCCTGAATGCTTCTGAGTCAATGCAGCTGCCGCTGCAAATGTGTGGAAAAACTCTTGTCCCCCTGCCGCCTTGCAGCATGCGAGATTGCAGATTTCATATGCAAATTTTGCACTTCTTCAGAAAATTATTCAAATTACTTGCAAGCGACAAGCGTTGCGGGTGGCAGAGAATATCTACTGACTCGTAGTCCTTTTACGTGTCCCTATCCTCGACTTCTCCCACTATGGATATAAAACAAAACACCTTTCCCGAGGCTCAAGCAAGTCAACAGCCTTGGCCGTTTGACAGGCGTCCCATCAATGGCAAATACTTGTTCAAAATGGTGGGTGGGACAGTAGGTGGGTTGGGAGGTGGGGAGTGGCTTAAATGTTGGCCTCATCAATCAGGCAAAATGGCAAATGGCGGTTCGGGTTCATGGCTTGTAATCCTTTAATATTATTAAATAATTAACACGCATTACTCGGCTTGTTTATGGCAGCTTTGAGTCTTTCGCTCCGGCGAGCGGAAGTGATGGAGCCTAGAATTTTCTCGAGCATGGCTCGGCTTGACTTGGCTCGGTTTCGCCAGGATTTAACCATCAAAATATAAACGCAATTACGAAGCAGTTAGAAGACACCAAGCCCCGAAATGAAGACAATGCCGCGGTGCGAAACATGCAAATTAGCGAGGCAGCGAACGAGTTAAAGTTCGTTTTAAACCGAATTTGCATATTTAAATGGCATTCTGCCAGACACTTGACAGTCTAACTGGCAGTTGGCAACATTCAGGGAGAAAGTCCTGCCGTTACCCCTTTCCCTGGCTCCTTGATCCTGTCACTCTTGGGTGACGGCGACGGTGACAGTCGGCGGCTTGTCACGTTTCTGTTGCCTCATAAAAGTGAGATTGAATTTTGAACGGGCGGGCAACAAAACTCGTTCTACGAGTCTGATTCGGGATTGCCGGTCCTTTCCTTTTTCGCTTGCCCCGACATTCGGCTCGAGGATGCGGTGATGCAGTGGCGTACACAGGACTCTTGCAGAAAAGGATTCTCGGAAAACATTCAGACTTTCCTTAATATTTCTTGGTATTTTTCAAATGCAATTATTATAAATCAGTTAAAACAATTCAGTGATAGAATTGAAATGTTTTATTTATTTTGTAAAAAAATATATACTTTTTCAGAATGGCTTAAGAAATTTAAAGTCCCCTTCTTGCACGCCACTGACCATTAATGTTGTCTGCGCTTAATAGGCCACATGAACTTGAACCCAGCGTCGAGGATGATGATGAAACGAAATTGTTGCACACGCGCCAGGATACCAAGTTAAAGTGAAAGTAAAACTGAAAGTTTCCGAGGGAAAGCGGAAGTCATTAACGTCTGGCCGGAGTCGATTTTATGTCATGTGTGCGTGCGTGTATATTTTGAGGAAATTTTATTTATAACTACTCATCAGAAGATTTCACTCGGGGAGTGTTTCCCGGCAACTGTGTGTAATGAAGAAGGATGGAAGTTACAATTCGCAGCCCGAAGGGCTTAAGTCCTGTGAATCGATGCCTTCACAGTTTTTTCGGGGATCAAATTTATGGTGTAAGGAATCAGTTTTCAGGATAAACGCTTTAGGCGCAATGCTCTTAAAAGGAATTAAAAGTCTAAAACAGAAGAGTCATTAAAATAAATTTAGCTTTTGTATAAGCAAGCTATAAATAAAAAGTTATGTGTATTTAATATTGGATCTCTACATTTGGATAGATTTTTGTTATCTCAATTGTGGCTAATTTTGTGAAACATCCACATTCTGCTGATGACTCATTCAACTGTCAATTATACGAACGATATACCTAGATTAATAGCCATCAATCAGGCGGAAAATTTTCGAAATTTCCATTTACCCCGGTGCGGTTTTCAAAACCACTCTTAGGCCGCGAGCAATTGCCAAAAATTGGGAGCCATCGCGCAAATCAATTGGCATTCAATGTCCCGGCAGAGCGAGGCAAACCATGTTTGATTGACACAACGCTAATTGGGAACCAATCGGGTTGTCCATAATGCTGGGATTAGCAGGCTTACACATGTCTGTGAGTCTATCGCCTGTTTTTGTGATCAGGAGCGGATTCCCTCCTAAGTTGACTTCAATTCCCCACTTTTAGTTCGATAAATTCGAGAAAATCAAATCCAAAACTTGTGGCATAGTTTGGCGGACAAATAAATCACGCTACCAATCCACAAAGATCCCGATGGTCGTCCGGCAATCGAAGAAGACATTTGACAAGGACATGGAATGCACGCAATGATAAATCGAAAATATTTTCAGTTGTTTACACAAAACAATTGGGGTGACAGACAAACAGACTGAGTGGGACAAGAATGTCCGACATTTGCCCGACATCCCCATTCCCATCCCCATCTCCCTGCCCATACCCCATCCAATGGCTTTTGACCAGCACTCAATAAAAAGTAACGCAGACTCCTCCTTGGCTCTTAGGAGGTCCGTTTAATGAACGAACAAACAGTCGGGTCAGCGGAGGATTACGCTGCCAATGGACAGCTGACTTCCGTTCACCCTCAGTCTCTGGACAGTGGGTATTTTTCCTTAAAATTGTACTCAAAAAATGCAGGGTCTTATACATTTCATAATGTTTAAACATAGAGACTATATATATATATATATTTTTACTATGATTAGTTCTTAATCCCGCAAAACGATCAATAAGTGGCTAAAAATGCTGTGCAGTAACCACTGTCCTTCGCCTGAATTGAGTTGAGTAAACAAGTTGCTCGTCCTTGTCCACTTTTAGTCCTGCCAGTCTCACTCCCCCGCATTCAAGTGTTAATTGTGTGCGTGATTTAAGCTTTGCTTGGGTAAGAGTACCAGTCGCAGACTGGTTACCCGCCGGCCTGCCATCCCCCTGACCACTTCGAATAATTGCTTTTTGATTGAGTTCAATGCGGCGAAGGTTTTCTTCGACGCCAAAATTTAATTTGAATTCCTAATATGTTAACAACCGCCGCGGGAATCACAACTAAGATATTTTTATCCTAGGGCAGCCAAGTGATGATTTATCCCAAGGAATTTCCCAGGCCAAGGCGGCCAATTTATGGGAGTTATGGCGAAAAATTGGAACTTTCCAAGCCGCAGCCACAGCCTGTGACTAAAGTCAGAAGCTTAAAACATAAAATAGGGCTTTTATGGCCCTATTTAAAGGAATATGCTATGATATCCTCAGTTCACGGTATCAGGTATTTGGCAGACCCCAAAATGAAAAAGTTTGAAAGGTAGGAATAAAGTTTATTCTTTTATTCAAAATCAGAATACATTTTTATTATTTTTATAGAATCATTTGGCTTTTGATTCTCATAACCACCAGCATTGGTGCCATTGTGGTCTATGTTGATCTGAATAACCTGTACCAATCAATAAGAATTCAAACTACCATCAGAAACTCGATGCTTCCGATTTTCCGCGTTCCATTTCCATCGATTGGCCTTTGTCCGAGGAACAGAATGAACTGGATTGTTCTGGAGAACGAAGCTACTTCCCACTTCCTGGGCGGCAATGTATCCGACATTCAAAAGGACATCTTCATTAAATTCTTTTATGCTGCATCCGATCCGCACTTAAATCGCTTGGGGGAAATGTCAAGATTCTTTTCCAATGAATCTCTGACTGCTGACCTTCACCTGCTGAATGGATTGGATTTGGCTGAAGTCTTTAAATATATTCAGGTTAAATGCGAGCATTTAATCTTCTCGTGTCGATGGAAAGGTAATCCCATAAACTGTTGTGATTATTTCGAACTGCAGTTTACAGAGTCGGGGTTGTGTTATGTTTTTAATGGGGAGATAAGTCCAGAATCTAGGACAAAGGCGGTGAGTTTTTTTCGAAGCCTATAAATATAATTCGAGATTCTTAAGCTTAACTTTAAACAGAAAGAAAATAAGTATTATCCATTACGAACCGCCCAATTTGGCGAGGGTTCTGGATTGGATGTTTTTCTGCGACTCAATAGATCCTTGATTACCCGCGGCAGACGTGGCGTATTCTTGATGATTAAGCAGCCGCAACAGTGGAGCGATGTGGTACGCCTCGTGCCACATGAGGCGCATACCCGTGTCAGTATTGCGCCTCGGCTTACGGACACTGATGAACGAACCCGTTCAGTTACACCGGAAGTAAGGCGATGCCTATTTGCGGACGAAATTAACCATCCTGCATATAAAAACCTTCCTGGTTTTGAGTATTGGATGGGAAACTGTCGCAGCAAATGCCACCAAGAGCATGTTGTTGATTTGTGCAAGTGTTCTCCATCAATTTTCTTTCCCGTCACCGATAAAGGTAAATAAATAACTATATGTATGCTGTTTAATATTTAATTTATCAAGTCAATCCTCAGATAACTTTACTGTCTGCAAAGCATCCGACTTCAAGTGTCTCTATGACAACAGACGTAAGTTTTATTTTTAATTACTCAAATATAAGCCCTTAAAATTTAAAATTTAAATATATAAACAAACTGCTAGTTATATTCAGTACTGAAAGACATCCCGAGGAAAAGGACTATGTGGATAATATTAGTAAAGAAAGCATGATTTGAGACTGCTTCACCAGCTGTAAACAATTGATTTTTGATAGAGTCTTCTCCAGCACGTCAATAGAGTAAGGAGCTTATCCTTAAACCTATAAAAATCTCAAAAATAATTGACATTTTTTTCAGTAACAATGACACTGAAACCGATTTGGGAACAATGCGGATAGAAGTTTTTTTTCAATCCGGTTGGTTTATTCAATATCAAACTACAATGCGTTTCACTTTTGTAGAACTTTTGGGTAAGTTAAACCCTTTAAAATTCTTAAAAATTAAACTATATTTCGGTTCTTATTTCAGCTAGTTTTGGTGGCATAATTGGATTATTTCTAGGAGCCTCGCTCTTAAGTGCTTTTGAGCTAATTTATTACTTCACCATTGGCTTATTTTTGTACTTGCACGGCGATAGGAAATTGGATGAGACATCAAACGAAACTAAAACCCACACTCCCATCATTAACATACAGTTGGGCCCGAAAAAAATAACACCAATCAAATACAGATATTAGTAAAGAGAGAGTATATTGTATAATATCATTAAATAAATATGAATCATTTTCGTTACCAAGCATTCTTTCTTTGGTCAGAAGGATGCCTTAATTTCGCTTTTTGATTCCCAGGATTATCTGCTAAGTGACCGACTTCGTTTTTAAGGTATCTTTTGAAAGAAAGCCATTGCATTTTTATTTGTTTATTTAAAACTCCGTAGTAGTGGTTGTCGTAGAGATGCATGGCCAGACCCACGGTTAAATAGTAAATTAGTTCAAAGGCACTGACCATGGAAGCGCCTAAGCAGAGGCCAAAGATTCCACCTAGATTTGCTGTTAAAATGTAGTTATAATATAAATTTTATATATCCGTATAACATAAATCAATACCAATCAAATCAATAATGGTAAACTCCAGACTAGTTCGAAACAAAGGCATTGTTTCCACCTGGTAGTGTACATCAACCTTGAAGAGTTTCTGATGCGGATCCTTGGGACTGTAAAAAGGTGTTCGTTTTTTCATAAGAAAACTAAAGACAGTAAGTTTAATCTACATTCTACGGTCAGGCAACGGCAGCGTGGTTGTGGCAGTGTAGTATTCGAGCAGGTAGCAGTTCACCAAACAGGAACAGGTCATCCCAGGTTTCGTGGCACTGAACAGGGCATCCTCGTCTCTTCGTTTGTCGTAACTGAAAATGTCTTTAAAAAAGAGCTGATATTGTATAAAAACTATGTTGAAAAATAAATCTAACCATTATGCCGAGCCAGGCAGCGCAAGCTAACCGAGTCACATTCTTTCACTGTAAAAATATAAATCTATAAGTATTCCTATTTTCTTAGAGTGTATTTGAAACTAACCCTTGTGATTGTAAAGAAAGAATATGGGAAGGGAGCAGTTGCACATCTGAATCAGGTAGGATTCGTGGCATCGATTCAAGCAGTTTGTGAGCTGAAAAGGTTTACCAAATCTTTTGGCCGAATCGTGGGAATCTAGCTCCGATTGCTCCTCTGCAAAGAGACAATTCCTGCGCTCTGGTGGAATACTACGGGTACTGTCATCCGTCCAAGTCAAGTCCGGACGCACTGTTACATAAGTCTCGGTGTTTTGCGTCATGGAATAGATTACATTATTAAGTTGATCCGGCTTCTTAATCATTATCTATTAAGAAAACATGATTATTCATTTTTAATTTTGCTCTAAGGGTGATATCCTTACATAGACGTTATCGTTGGCTTCGGAATTCGGCCTTTTAAAGCTCTCATTCAGCACCAAATCGAAATTCAAGCCCGTACTCTGACCTGCCATGGCATTATGTCGAGGATAAAAATTAACGCCCTCCCTTTTCTTAATTTCTTTAGATCGTGGCGAAATATCGGAATTGAATACTAAACAGAATCCGTACTCTGTTTTCTCCATCACAAAGTATTCGCAGCAATCGAAAAGGGAATTTCGCCAACGACAGGAATTTTTCACCAGCATGTCCTCGCAACTGAGGGTCATGAAAAAGGCCAAGGAGGTTAGATTCACAAATGAAACTGCCTCCAGGTTGTCATCTTCCAATTGGGACAAATTGGTTACAAAGTCACCGAACCGAAGGGTTTCTAATCTGCTGACCAGAACGGAGAAACTCTCGACTATCTCCGCGCTGGAATTGGCCGGCAGAAATTGATTTTTGGCCGCCTCCAGTCGGCTCCAATTTATTCGGTTGTCCGTGCAAATCCCTACGGCAGGAAACTCGACCAGGAACACAGGATATTGCGGATCATGGACCACAGTCTGCAGCTTCTGGGACACAAAACGTTCCGAGAGCATCAAGTAAAAGAACCAGCACAGGGCAATGCTGATGATGAGTAGGATACCCCAAATAAGTCTGAATAATAATTTTATAAAAATTATTTTTAGGAGTTTTAACTTTGATTTACACTCACTTTTCCACATTGTGCAACTGGGGATCATACAAATAACGAATACAGTGGATATTTGTCTTCTCGCAGTACATTCGAAAGTATTCCTTCGACAAAACCCCAAATCCTTTGCTGGAACTTCCTGCCTCTGTCGCCTTTTCCCTTTTAGCCATTCTGGTGGCGAGACACTCAATCACTGAACTCTGCTCCCAAGCCCGATGAACCCTTTTATGGCTCTAATCCAGATAGTTGGACTTGTAATTGAGGCGGTGACATTTTTTGTACGATAGCCTATCCATTACCGGCCCAGGCTTTGTAATTGAGTAGTTATGTTTCCGGTTATTGATAAGTTTGGTGACAAAAGTGGATGTCCCAGTCACTGATTAGCCAGTCGACCTGCCAATTAGACGCAATTTTCCCAGCTTTGGCAGTCCAAATGTGGAGCGAAATGGGCGAAGTTGTGTGCAAGTCTGCAATGTCCTTCGAAAGTAATGATGATGACCAGAAAAAGAAGAAAAAAGAAGAAAGCTGTTGGGCCACAGCCAGGAGGTAAGTTATCCTTTACACTGACACTGAAATGTGTATAAATATTTAATTCCCCTCGAGGTACTCCCGCCTTCCCCTTATAATGATGTTGACCTTGGGCACCGCCTATGTGTGTATCCTGTCGTCGGAGCGTTATTTCTACTTTTGGGTGCAGACATCTATAGAAAGAACCGATATGCATGTTTCCGAGATCAATTTTCCGGCCGTAACCATTATGCCAATCAAGTTATCTACAATAGAAGTATCAACAAATGAAAGTACTAAAAAATTCCAACGCATCACCAAGGCCTACAACTATTTACAATCAGTCCTTTGGAATACTGATGATTCCTATAAACTCACTGAAAATAACTTCACAGAGTTCTCGGAATTCCAGGGTTTGGATCCGTATGGTTGGGGATTTTCAAATTCTTGGCAGCTCAATTGTGCTATGTTTTTTACCGAATGCAGTTGGAGGCGAAAGCCAATGAATTGCTGCGATCTGTTTCGAACCACCAAAACCTTTCAAGGATATGCCTATGTCTTTAACTCTGAATTGGCCATAAATGCCGATAAAACGTGGCCCTGGTCGGTGGCCTTCTCTGGATCTTTGAGTGGCTTGAACGTGAAAATAAATCGGAAACAAAGTTTATTTGATTTAAAGTCGGTGGGGGTGAGTAAACAATATCTAACTGACATAAGCTACAAATCTAATCACCTGACTTTCTTTAGGTGATTGTACACGAGCCCTCCCAATATCTGGGCATGAAAGTAGACTATTCTTCAGAGGATCGTATTGTAGTTCCTGTAGAACCTCTCCGTTTTACGGCCGAATTAGATGTTAAAGCTCGACCGCTGGCTATGCGTCGTTGTTATTTCCCAGTAAATCATATATTATTTTTTCAGACCTATATAAACTCTTAATTTTGCAGGGCGAAGAATTAGTTTCACGTTCGTATTGTATCTACTTGTGTCACATGAGGTATCTTTTGAAGAAGTGTCGCTGCGTTCTACCAATGGCTGCCATAGGTGAAAATATTACCCAAGTCGAAGAAAAAGAGGATAGTCATCCGTGTAACTTGGAAGATCTGGCTTGTATTAACAGTCACAAACGTGAGTTAACTATACAATTCAAAATTTAAGCCATTTAGTTAAAAATAATATAGTTTCACTATTTTCCATGAGCAACATTATCGAAGAGTCCAGAGATAATACCTTTACTACTGTGGACTGTGGATGCTTTCCCCTATGCGATCACACCCAGTACCACACCTCTACTTACACAGAAAAACTGAGCACCTACACCAGTCACTCGTCGGAAATCGAAATAGATGTTTATTTCCAGGAGGAGACCCTTTTCTCGTACCGTTCCATGCTGCGATTCACCCTCATTGATTTGATGGGTAAGTTCGGTTCCTGATTCTTTATTTCGATTTTAACCTTTTGTTTTTGTTACCCCAGTGTCCTATGGCGGAATAGCAGGTCTGATTATGGGTGTTTCTGTTCTGGGCGTTTTCAATAGCATTCTGGATCGCTTCGCTTGCTGTCGATTGTCCCAACCTAACTGAAATGGAACTGCTCTCCAATCTCTCGATCTTCCATCGTAACCAGCCAGCCAGCATCTGGTTTCTCACGTTTCCTTACCTGTAATCACAAACAAAATTAAAAAATACAACACACTCTTCTCACACAAATAAATCCAGAACAAAAACGCATTTGGAAAATGGTTTTTAGTTCAACTACCTGCTGAGGCAGTGGAAAATTTTCAAGTGCAGCCCCCAACCAGACATAATAAAATTATAGGTTATCGGAGGGTTTAGTGTTCACATATTAAAATCCATAAGGTTTGTTCAACTGCACTTGGAAAAATTTAAACTAATCCATACAAAGGAAATGTTTAAATTCATATTTCTTTAAAGGCACAAGCTTTGATTTTTTAAGTATTATTATAAATAGGAGTAGTATTTTGTTTTTAAATTTAAAAGATGTGTTCTTTACATCAGTGTCTGAACTTTGTTTGTCAACAATGTTTGAAATATTAATTATAATTTAATTATTTTTATTTGCAAAACGTAAAACAGATTAAGGGACCATTTGGCAGAGATTAAAGGGGAGAGAGGTGGTCATGTCAACATCTGCGACGAACTTTGGGTTATCGGATGGCATCAACAAATTCATTGTTGTCCACTTGGCCACTCACACATCACACCAGTTGAAATTGAATGCCGGGTTCACAAAAGAATCGGCAGCATAAATAATCCAAATAGGGGAGCATAATCTCACGTTGTGGTGCCTCCCTTAGAGATCGACGAGCAGGTACCAAGTCCACTCCCTGGATCGGTCCCAACGGAGGGGTATAAATATCAGGTGTCTGGCAAGGGGCAGACACAGTCTTCGTTCATTCGTCGGAGATAGCAGTCGGAAATATAGTCCCAAAATGAAGGTCTTTGTCGTCATCTGTGTGCTGATTAGCCTGGTGAGTGTGTGGCCCAGTTGAACCCTGTCTGATAATCCTACGGATTTGACCTAAAAATTATAATTTATTTCTTCCCTGCTGTTATAGGCCTCGGCTGATTACGTGGTCAAGAACCGCCACGACATGCTGAGCTACCGGGAGGAGTGCGTCAAGGAACTGGCTGTTCCTGCCGATCTCGTTGAGAAGTTCACCAAGTGGGAGTACCCCAACGACCCCAAGACCCAGTGCTACCTCAAGTGCGTCTTCACCAAGTGGGGCCTCTTCGATGTGGAGAATGGTTTCAACGTGGAGAATGTCCACCAGCAACTGGTGGGCACTCACGCCGACCATGATAGCGTTGCCCACGAGAAATTGGCCCAGTGCATCGACAAGAACGAACAGGGCTCCAATGCCTGCGAGTGGGCCTACCGCGGAGCCACTTGCCTGCTGACGAACAACCTGGAGCAGATCAAAAAGAGCCTGGCCCCCAAGTCCTAGAGGGTTGATTAGCCGTAGTTACTAATAAGCATCAATTTAGTTAATAAACACATTCACTTTTCGACAAGGTACTCAATTAATTTCGCTTTTTGAGCCCCAATTCCACTCAAAGCACCTCAATTGTGATGTTCTTCTACACCAGAGAACTTGTGGCACCGCGTCTCGGTCGTGGTCAGGGCTTGCAGCGGTTTAAGAAGAGGCCGCCGACGAATAAGTGCCTGGAGAGATTACGGCAATCCTTGATACATTCCACTATCCATGGCATGCTGCATGTCATCGAAGAACGGCATCTCTGGCAGCGGTCCTTGTGGCTAGCCATTGTCCTGGCAGCCACCATTGGCGGCTTGAGCATGTACTCCGTTCTGAGGGCTCGTCTTGACGAACAAGTTCTGGTTAGCCTGATAGAAACCACCCAACTGCCAGTTTACCACATTGAGTTTCCTGCGGTGGCCGTCTGTCCTTGGAGCCATGTCAACTGGGAGCGGGCTGAAAGTGCCATGAAGCGTTTCCTGCCTCGAAATCCAGACCAGGAACTTCGGGACTCGTTTCACGAACTGCTAACCGTCTTGGAACTGACTTCGTTCGAAAACTTCAGGAGTGCAAGTGTCCTTTCCAAGAGAAATCTGACGGTACTAGGTTCCATGTCCATGATGAAGTTGATAAACTATCTGGCGTACAGATGTGATGAGCTTTTTGTGAAAGATTCCTGCGAATTTGACGAAACTCCCTATGATTGCTGCAAGCTATTCGTACCAGAGCAAACGGAGAAGGGCCAGTGCCTGGTGTTCAATTCCCTGATCTCCGAGCACTCGCAGAAGATACAGTTGACCAATAAATTCTATCCCTACAGGCTAAGTACTGCCGGCGAGGAATCGGGTCTTAAGTTTACGCTGAACGTAAGCTATGCCTTTGTGCGGGAAGGCTCTAGGATTCCTTTCGGAATGAATGTAAGCTGGGTTTCAAATTGTTCCAACATAAAGTTTATAAGTCTTTGCTTCAGCTGATGATCAAGCAGCCAAGACAGTGGTCGAACAAGATGATGTATCATCTCTACCCGCACACCGAGAACTTTGTGGCAGTGCATCCCAGTGTGGTGGAGACATCCACAAATACCCTCTTTATGAGTCCCATTAAAAGGCGTTGCTACTTCGATGTTAGTTGATATATGCTCTCTTAAAATACAAATTGAGGTTAAAAGTTTATTTCTAGAGTGAAAAGAATCCAATGTATAGAAACAGCAGTCTACCCTATAATCGAGAAAATTGCTTGGCCGTATGCCTTCATCATGTGGTACTTAACACCTGCAATTGTACCTCGCCGGTGTTTCTACCTCCAATTGGTGACTTTCGATTAAAGAAAACTTTTCACCCCAATTTACATAGCTATCTGAAGTGATACTCTTTCAGGTGGCGTTCGGGAATGTGCAGTGACTGATGGGCAATGCTTGGCTGCCAATTCAGACATTTTTAGCTACTCAAAGACTCGAGACCAGGACAAATACATCAATGACTCCAGGCGAGGGCATTTCTGCGACTGTCCCGACAACTGCAATTCTCGGCAATACCAAATGACCCTCAATGTGCGAAAGTTAAACTAGTAAGTTAAAAGTTAAAATACTTCTACTTTAAAAACCTCGTTCTTCCTCTCCTTTTCAAGTCCCAAAAATTCCACGGATAGTCTGATTAGAGCCCAAGTATATTATGGCCAGCGTGTTATGACCAAAATCATCACCAAACTAAAATATACCGACCTCGATTTGTTGGCTAACTTTGGCGGCATTATAAGCCTGTACATGGGAGCTTCTGCTCTGAGTTTTGTGGAACTAGGCGTCCTCTTGACAAAGATACTATGGACCCGCCTGAAAAGTAGATATGAAAAATGCAAGTCGTAGATCAAGTAGCTTATACCAATACATATATATTTACTCTGACCGATAATAAACAATTCAATTAGGAGACCTTTCTCCTTTATTCGAAAGGTACACTATTTCTGCTTGGTTTCCTGATCTGTGGGATACCGTATATAAATCGCTGGATGTGGCACGGTGGCTGGTGTCTCCGGCAGTTGATCCAAATAGGAGCAACCGATGGCCAAGGCGCTACCATCAGAGCTGAAGTTAAGGGTGGAAATGGAAGTGTCGTACTCGTGGAACTGGCACAGACGCTTCTTGTTAAAGCCATCCCAAATGTTTACAATGCCATCTGAGCCACCGGTGGCGAATGTCTGGTAAACATTGTGGAAACTCAGGGCATTGACCGGGAAGATTTGTTCAATGTTTTGCTCCCTATTCCGGTGGCACTTGAAGGCGAACTTGCGGCGCTGCACTTCGGGATCATGGTCCAGGTACTCTACGGCCACTCGACCCTCAATGGAAGACATTACGTAGCCCTCTTTGTTGGGGAACAATCGAATACAGCGGGTCTGGTACTTGAGAGAGGATTCGCGCTTCATGATGTAGCTGTCCATCTTGCGCAGATCCCAAATAAGAACCTTGCGATCGGAGGTTGCCACCACGATCTTCTCATCGATCACCGACATGGAGTACACTTTTCCGTTGTTCTGTTCATAGGTGCCGACGCAGCGTTTCTCACGCATATCCCACAGCTTAACATTCCGGTCCCAGCTGCCGGTAAGTATGCCGTTGACATATTCAGCGTGCTCCACGCACCTGATGGGCTCTTCGTGGGCACCCACAATACTGTCCGTTTGGGTGTTCACATCGAACAGGCGGAGCTGATTATCCAGCGAGCCGCTGACTACGTGAACAATGTCCTAGAAGCCAGGCAGTTAGTGTGGAGCTTCACCACGAATATAGCTATGTACTCACCATAAAGGCGCAGTCCAATATAGGTGCATCCTGCAAGAATTTTTGACGCATCTGATTCGACGACACATCGTAGAAGCGGAGAGTTCCGTCCCACGAGGACGCCGCCATGAACTGGTTAGACTTGGGGCCAAATTTCACCGCCGAGATCAGATCCTCAGGCGGGTTGTTAAGCTTGAACTCTGGGGGTCGCATTGTGTCGAATTGACCAGTAAATATTATCTAAAAACAAAAAATGCAATAATTGAGCGCCGAAAAAACTCCTCAGCCGGCGTCGCACAGTGTTGAAAAATTGCGCAGAACAGTGATGCCAGTAGGGAATAGAAAACATAAATATGTTGTTATACATTACAGATTTTCGTATTGTAATTTTATGATATTGTTACCGAAAACATGTCTTTTGACGACGTAAAATGTGCATTAACCTTTGCATTTTTATATAATACTTCTATTATTATACTAAGTGTTGCCACATGTGTGCGTGAGTCCCAATTGCAGCGGCAGAGTTCCATCTCTATGTAAAATTCCTAGGTGGCGCTTTAAAAAGCTGTTACAAAATACTTTATTTAAAATTAAAGGGAAGACTTGGAAAACTATAATAAAAAAATATATGACTAGATGACATAATTTCGATAATTTTTAATTTATAAAATTAAAAGAGTGCTTTATTTTTTAGTTGTTTTATAGGAAAATTAATCATAATTTTTGTATTAAAGACAATACCCATTTAACCAATCAACCCAATTAAATGAAGCTGTAGTTTGATATAATTGTTCTGTTTATTTTAATTCAACAAACATCTACTAAACTCTAAGAAAATCCTTCTCCGCATCCATCAACATAAACACGAGAAATCTTGGATTACACTAGTCTACTTGGATGCGGAAAAAACACACATAACTGGCATTAAACTAGATACTATGGAAGTACTAACTTTGGTGGTTGCGTTCATGTAATTTATGCGATTTCTACTGTTGAGCATTGGGAATTATTGGCTTCACTTGATTTTCTTGCGAAAGGAACGAGACTGATCCTTTGAGGATCCTTCGTCCGCCGTGCTTAGCGCAATGGCGAACTGGGCGGCATAGTAGGTGATCATGATCTGGAGGCGCGCACAAGGCAGGGGCACGCCCACAAACATAGTGACTGCGATCAGAGCATCGGAGATTACAAAAAGAATGGCTCCAACGGCACAAAAAATGGCCAAGAAGCTCTTAACATCCACAGCTCTGGCCAGGGATCGCCACAACATGGTGGTAATAATGAAACAATAAATAGGGACTCCAATTATCAGGATCTCGTCCAGTTTTTTATGCACAAAATATACAACTGCAATTGGGAAATATTTTAAAGTAAAAAATCTCTTTTTCATTAAAAAATGCTTACAAAGTGAAACGGCCACATAGAGAACCAATCCAATTAGCCACTTTAGTGGTTTCCAGCCAAAGGCGCTAATATAGAAGACATGGGCCACCCCAAAGGATACCATGCCAAAGGGAAACAGGTTGATATTAAGTAGAGCATCACCGCCGCAGGAAAAGATCAAACCGAGCAGTATCCAAAGCGAGCGACGGTATCTAAAATACAATTTTAGACTTAAATTATACGAATCTTTAAATATTTCGTGATCTTACCCTTTTTTGAGCGACAATCCTTTGGCCACAATATAGAACACCAAGGCCAAGATGGGCAAGCATTTGAGCACTGTGGTCCATAGCTCTCCTTGGGGATCCTTCCGCACCAGCGAGAAGTAAAAAACAAGGGTCACCAGAAAAGGCACCAGCTTTGGGCCATGTGTTTTGGCCTTTAATTAAAGTAAAACATGTGTTTCTAATTAGTATTTACTCATTATTATATCTTTATCTTAATCTGTTAACAAGTGTTTTTAGTTAAAAACAGCTTGATGATTTATGTTTCATAATATCAATCGAATGAGTCAAATGGGTTCATTTTTTATTGAAGGAAATTGTATCTTGTAACTTGAAACCTGAGTGAATCAGTTAAATATAGTAGGAAGTAAGTCATCTATTTGAGGAAAAGCCTCAGATAGCTTTTGAACTTTTAAATCATTCAGTTGCAAACAATATTAAAATTACATATATTATCATAATGCACTTTTATATTTCATAAAACCCTCTGCATATTATCTCTTGGTATTTATTTATAATTTATTTTTTTAAGTAGTTGCTTGGGCCTAAAATAATCGCAGAGATTATGGCTAGTCGAACCATAAAGAGTCCAAAATACACCGGCGACCGAACCGATTAATAAAGTGGAACCTTTTTCGAAGTGATTAGATTAATCGTTTGCGGGTTAGCTGCCCCCTGCCAAACATTTTCGACCCCAGGGGGATGTACTACTAGTGAGCTTGGTCAGGTGGTGTGCACTTAGGAAGACCATGGCCAGGGTAAGGGTAACTTTCGCTTTCAGCGCGGAAGCTCCGAGAGCGCTCTCCGGCAGATGGATTGTGGATGTGGATGGCAGTGTGCAAGGTCAAGGACGAAGCTGTGCAATTCTTTTCAAAGAGACCCACTTTCTGCGGTTAGATAAAGCATCCGCAGTGCACGCAGACCCAAGCTGAGGTTTTTGTTTTCACATCCAGATACTGTAGGCATAGAGTATCTATCACTGGCACTTACAAATTTCCCAAAGTCGCTCATTCCGGCCAATTATTAGTTTAGCTTAATTGCAACTATTAGCGGCAGTTTAAGTTCGCCAAGTCAGGCTGCACTTTCACACGGATTCAAAAATAATCAAAATGAAACAACTCGCCCCCTCAGCGAATAAAAGCAATAAAAAGAACCGAATCGAAGCAAACCGAACCGAACCGAAAACCCAAAAGAACACGTTTCTCGCTAGCGGCCAACGTCAAAGTAAAAGTATAGAAATTTTAGTCCGAATCGCTGGACTGGGGCCGGACAACGCTAAAAGTTTTGATTGCCGCCGAGAGCTGGAGAGTGAAAAGTTTTTTATTCGTTTGCCGGACATGAGTGTGCAGCACATGCAGCATACTCTGCAGATACTCAGATACAGATACAGGAGGGCAGATTGATTATTTTCCACCTTTGTTATTATCACACACAGAGAGAGAGTGAGAGAGAGTACAGGAGAGAGCGAGCACCTTGGGAGAGAGCGATTCTCGAGCAACAGGTCAATTAAGAACTTGGAGAAATGACCGCCGAAAAAGCTCCAGCATCTAGTAGAAGCATGCGCTCTGCTTTCCACCCTCTCTCTATCTTTCTGGCTTTCTCTCTCGGTGCGTTTTCCTTTTTCAAAACAATGCAACAATCTCTGCACACTTTCACTTGGCCAAAGCGGCCAAAGCTTGCCCCGAAGCTCTGTTCCGGCTCAAAACTTTTTCGCCAGCTTACAGTTTAGCCTTATTTTTGGCCAAAGTTCCCGTTCATTCCGTTTTCAGTTGCGTGCGAAAATCCAGCTCAGCTGTTAAAATTTCCACAATAATTTCCACACAGGCCACTCACAGTTGGTGGAGCCCTAGGAAAAGTGCAGTGAAAATAGCTAGAAGTTTTTCTTCAGCTCGCGGGTAAGTGCCTGCCTAAAAGTATATTGTGGAAATTAATAAAATTGCGGGTGCTGCAGCAGCAAGCAGGAAAAACTTGGCCCAGAGCTGGAAAATTGTGTATCCATGGGGGGTGGGCCACGCAGGCTAGGTAGGGGCTTCCTGTAAGCAAATACACACTCCTGTAAAGGAGAGGGAGGCACTGGGGGGTGGGTGGTGAAAATTAAAGCTGACCACTGACACAAATCGAGGAATACCAGCAGCTGGCCAGGATAGATGGATGGTAGGCCGCTTTGGGGCTAAAAATGTACTGTGTACACAGTACTCTTCTTATAAATTATGCAAAATAAAATTATGGTAATGCGGTTGGCCAGAAAGCAAGAGTGAGCGCCTTGCCAAGAATGACTGGCATACACTTGACCTCAGAGGAAAACCACACACACACACACACATACAAAAAGCCACTCGAGCTGAGAAGACACATGCAGAGGAGCAGGTCCCTTTGTGAGCCAGTGGGTGGCTCACGTACCCGAAGCAGATACGACCCAGCCACCCAACCGCCCACTCACACAAGTGCACGTTGAACTTGAGCAAAAGGGAAAAAGAGACGGGAAAGCCCTGGGCGGAAAATGCATGATACACATCAAATCATCATTGACAAAATCTTCAAGGAAAAACACATAAAATTAAGATAAATCTAAGTGAGGAATTTATTTAAGATTGATTGATTAGTAAAAGCCTGTAGGGACATCGACTATTGTCAGGGGAAATATAAAATTTACTAAAGTATCTCATCAAAAAAAGGTCGTATTTTGTGAGGGTTACATAATAAATTGTCAACTTATTTTAGAAATTATGGCACAAACTCAACTTTAATCATCTGCCATTCACATCTAATTAAATGGAAGCCTCTTGTTTCCTAGTGATTGATTTCTTTCAGTTAATTGAATTGTTTAAAGAGCCTGCTTATAACCTTTTGTATATTATATATAATACCTTATGTATATTACTTCCCAAAATGTATCGAACAGAGGCCCCTTTCATAGCCAGCACGCAATATGGCGTGTCCTTTCTTCAGGCGAGCGGACTCGCTGACACGCCAGCCCTCGGTCATCGCCGACCCTGGCACCCACTGGGCCCTCGAGGACGAGGAGCTCTCCGACGATGCCCTGACCCTCACTCACCTCCAGATGGCCATCCAGCTCCTGACGGCTCCCTCGAACGAGGATCTCAATACGGCAGTCACTTCCCTGGTGGCCAAGTATCGTCAGAATTGGCCCAACATACATAAATTGTAAGTAAAATAATTATACTGCATAATATATGAATATTTTTTATAAATATCAGGATAAATATTTAATAGTTTAAACTTTAAACACATTTTAGAAAACTGGATCCCCAAACCTTCAAGAGCTGCGCCAATTATGATTACCTGGCCGACATCCAGGAGTTGCTTCTGAAAATGGATGAGGCGAGTGCCAGCGAGATCCTGGTGCTTTTGGGTGAGGAGTTGATCACCTGTTGCTGCACTGGAATCATAGAACGGGCCTTCCGCTGTCTGGGAACCGATCTTCAGGAGTTTTTGGGCTCACTCGATGGAGTCTACGATGTGCTCAAGTTGCAGGAGGTTGGTTAAATATTTCCAAGAATTCACATCGTTATTAATAAACTTATTTTGAAACAGGACGATGTTACCGACACTGGCTTCGTGTGTGCCGGCGAGGGTGAGCTGATCTTCACCTCGGAGAGACCTGTAATTGCCTGGCTGCTTTTGGGCTCCTTGAAAGCCCTCACCCGGATGCTCTACAAGGTGGATGTGAACATCAAGATCGAACCCGTAGAGGGCGATGCTCGTCGCTATCGATACCTCTTCTCACTCGTCAAGGACAGCTCTCACACCATGTTGATGGGGCGTCCTGCTTTCGTTAGCAAGACCATTCCAGAAACCGTACAGAGAAGCAATTCGAGCAACGCCTCCGACTTGCAAATGAACTCGTCGAGCTTCTGTAAGATGTTCCCCTGGCATTTCATCATGAACGAGCAGCTGGAGTTGGTGCAACTGGGCCGGGGATTCAGCAAGCTGTACAAGCCCTATTTGGCGGACTTTGGCTGCCAGGCGAGCACTTACTTTGATTTTAAGAGGCCCAAGGGATTGACCATGAAGTTCCGGGACATTGTGCGCCGCACTTACACCCCCTTCCTGATTGGCTTGAACAGTCCGCCGGGCGTTACCGATTTCCCGGCCATCGGCTTGGAGATCAAGGGTCAGATGGTCCATTGTCCGGAATCGAATTCCTTGCTGTTTATGGGCTCACCCTTCCTGGATGGGCTGGACGGGCTCACCTGCAATGGGCTTTTCATTTCGGACATACCACTGCACGATGCCACCAGGGAGGTGATCCTGGTCGGGGAGCAGGCTCGTGCCCAGGACGGTCTTCGTCGCCGGATGGACAAACTTAAGAGCAGCATTGAGGAAGCCAATTCGGCAGTAACGAAGGAGCGAAAGAAGAACGTCAGCCTGCTGCACTTGATCTTCCCGGCGGAGATCGCCGAAAAGCTATGGCTGGGCTCATCCATCGATGCCAAGACCTACCCGGATGTGACAATCCTCTTCAGCGACATTGTCGGATTCACGAGCATCTGTTCGCGGGCCACGCCCTTCATGGTGATCAGCATGCTGGAGGGCCTGTACAAGGACTTCGATGAGTTCTGCGACTTCTTCGACGTCTACAAGGTGGAGACCATTGGCGATGCCTACTGTGTGGCCAGCGGACTGCACCGCGCCTCCATCTACGATGCTCACAAGGTGGCCTGGATGGCCCTGAAGATGATCGATGCCTGCTCCAAGCACATCACTCACGACGGCGAGCAAATCAAAATGAGAATCGGCCTCCACACAGGCACTGTCCTGGCCGGAGTGGTGGGCAGGAAGATGCCCAGGTACTGCCTCTTCGGGCACAGTGTCACCATAGCCAACAAGTTCGAGTCGGGCAGCGAGGCTCTTAAAATCAATGTTAGCCCAACTACCAAAGAGTAAGTTGAAATAGATCTTCAAAAAAACTAACTGACACTTCTCCCAACCCAATTTTAGATGGCTGACCAAGCACGAGGGCTTCGATTTCGACCTGCAGCCCCGCGAACCGGGCTGTCTGCCCAAGGAGTTCCCCAATCCGGAAGGCACCGAGACCTGCTACTTCCTGGAGGGCTATCGCAACCCGGCCCTAGACAGCAGCCTGCCCCTGGTGGAGCACATCAATGCAGCCATGAAGACCATATCGGAGGGTGGCGATGCCTAGGATGTCGGGAATCGCCCGCAAACTGATAATCTTCCTTAGATCCACACGCTCAGTAGTCAGTAGTTCGGTGCACTTGTATTGTGGTTTTGCCTGTTGCCTGCTTTTCCCAAAAAAATATAAGAAAATCAATAAACTATCTGATTCGAATGGTTGCATTCCCGCACAAATTTGCGCGAAAATATTTTTATTTAATGTTAACAAAGAACTCTTAACCTTAAGCCTTTCCCTCCTGCTTGGACCGAACAAAGGCCCGCACCTTGTCACCGATCTTGCTGGCCATCATGCACTGATGTCCACGGAAGGCCCACACATCCGAGGGGCTCTGCTGCGGATTGGAGTCGACGCAGCCCTGGGCGATCTTCAGGGCCTCCTCCTCGGTCAGATCCATTTTAAACTGCTTGGCCAGGCGATCGGCGTGGTAGCCCTCGACGGTGCAGAATATCTCCAGTTTGGTGGCAGTGCACTCCAGGTACTTGCGCACCTCCGGCTCATTGGGGAAGACCAGCTGCTTCAATTGGGCCACCTGGTCGTTGCTCAGAGGGTTCTCCTTCAGGCACTCCACGCGGATTTTCTTGATTTCATCGCCAGTCTTGGGCTGCCACTCGGCAAAGGCCTATAAAAACAAGGGTTTAGGGTTAATATAGTAATTTATTCATCCAAGTATGAATCTCTTGATTGTCTCTGGGAATCCCTTAGCTTTGGATTGAAAAAATGGGAAATTATATATTAAATACAAATATGTATATATATTATGTATTTATTTTTAATATATGGTTTAGGTAGGTTCATATGGTGGTTTAACCTATTACTCTTTATCCGAAATACCCAAGCTTAAAGCTTTTATATTGGTTACAATAATGAAGTATAATATGTATAAATGTGATTAATTTCGTATAAATTGATTTGAAAAGATAAGAAATATTCCTTTCATCTTTTCTACGAAGTGACTTGTTAGTCACGTCCAATTTCTGCATCTCAGATAATAAAATTCACAAGGGGAATAATTAGAATCGAATGAATTTGCTATTGGAATTCAATCATTCATTGTACATTAAAAATAATAACAGAAAAGTTGAAAAATTATGGTTTTTTATTTTTAAATTATGATACATATATTTATTATATATGATATATTGTCATCAGTGTATATTTTGCTTTGTTTTATATATTTTCCATATAAAGGAACATATTTTTTAAGGAACTTTTGGAGCTCTGAAGTATTTTGTCCAGAATCTAAACTTTTTAATTAATTTAAGTAAATTACAAGGCTTAAACACATATTTAAAATACAGTAAAAAGTTTTTACACTTGCAATTTTTTCTTAAAATTTATTGCATTTCAACTAATACACACCACACTGCACAAGGCCAGAACCACGATCAGAAACTTTAGCATAGCGACTGTAATTTATAGATGCACGACCGCGACTCAGTTGTAATATAAACTGAAGTGCCGTCGGCTAAGTTTGCTAGATTTATAGTTAATCGTTCGATTCTATGCTCTCTTGAGATAATTCTATGTCATAAGTTCAGAGATAAGCCTCTGAGACACTGGACCGTATGGAATATATTATTTTCAATGCACTCCCGCTCGCTGATAATTCTAAAACTGAGTCTATAACCCAGACAATCGTTTCAATTTAGCTCTCGCTAGGCTCTATTTACTTTGCAAAACGTGTTTGTTGATTAACTTGTTTATTAAATAGATTCTTGCGATAATAATCGCAAAATTTCCTATTTACAGAGGTGTATTTTAATATTATTAATTCATCTTTAGCACTGTAATTAATTATCAAAAAATGGGTAATACGTATTCTATAATACAGGTAAGTAAGCATTATAGTACAAAATATTTTGTAAGCTATAAATTTTGTGTACAAGCTTCTAAATAGCTCATTCGCCATGACATTGCACTTGATTTCTTATCTCTTCAATGGCTCTATGGAAACCCCAAATGTCCAGATTCCTACTTTATATATAGCCAGTATATAATAACTGATAACAGAGATCACTAGCTGCCTAGCTTTCACCCATTAAAAAATCCAAGTGGCCAACTGACAAGTCGACGGCCATTATGCAAGCCCATGCAATCGTATTTAATTTAATCAAATAAAATTCACAGCTGGCTGTCGAGGCCAAAATTAAATACTGCCCCCAGGCAAATAAGAGTTGTCATTACCATTGGGATGATTTCGAGCACAATATAAATGTTTTTCTGTGAGTAGTTTCGAAAACTCTATGATTTGCTGGGAACCACGCGCCCTTCAACTAATAACAGTTGCCTCGAAAGGGGCGTACAGCTCTTCAAAACTATTATTATTCAAAGGAGGTAAGTCCTACAAGAGGGTTACACGTCAGGGATGTCAGAACCAAAAAAAAAGAGATCCTGTTGGGTAGGTCGGAATCGGAAACAGTGTTTATGCGAGTACCCCAAAACAATGGTCATGATTACCATCTTCCAGTGGTTCTCAATTTCGCTCCCCCGGCGTTATGTTTTTGTTACGTTATTAGAAAAATTATACCAAATATTAGAGTGTATAGAGAGAGGTTGTTAGTTGAAAATTATATTAACACCCCGGGTGCGTGTCAATGGCCAAAGTCATTGTTGGTGTGTTGTGGCCAGGCTCAAATTACTGAAATGGGTTCGAGACAAGAAATGGCAAGGAAAATTGGCAGTTAACGATCCGATAATCGGTATGCTGGAAGTGTCAAATGATTTGGCAATATTGTATAAATTGTGTTCCCAGTGAGTACGGCAATTGTTTGAAATTCGAGTTTCCGGATTGAAATACGATGTTTTTTTTAGTAAAGCCTTGTTGTTTGGCGTGTGTCATATGATAGTAAAATACATACAATTTTCTTGGCTAATACTCAGCTTCTGAGAAAAATATTCGAATGGAACTCAAACTTATCCAATGGTATCTGCATATGACACAAAACAATTCTAGCAACTAGCGAAAACGAGAGCTGGAACACAAAGTTTCCTTGAACTTTTAACAAAATTTCACGTTTCCATGAGTTTCCGGTTGGTGTTTTGGCTTTCTTTTCCATAGAAGGACCCAGAAGAAGAAGCCGAAAAAGAAGAAGATGACTTCCGCAGCAAGAAAAGCAAAATGTAATTTCATGCCTCGCTGAACGAATCCGAATACATGAGAGTTCAAAGTTTCAGCTTGTTGCCAAGCGAAAGAGACGGCTATAGAGGCAGGATGTCACAGGATGCTGGCTGAGCAGGACTTGAAAGCGCAGGAAGTTATTTAATGAGATTTTCTTTACGTCAAAGATAAGTCGAAGAAGCAATCTCGTGGTCTGCAACTAAGAAAGCCGAAACGGTCTTGTAAAACAATATGCAAAATACACAAGGATACACAAGGATTTGTGGCCAGGACAGAGAGCAGCCAGAGCAAGGGTGTGGTGTGTGGGTGTTCGTATGCCTTTGTATGGCATCTGCGGATCTGATTGTTATTGTCGAGTCAGCTGAAAAGGATAAGCGCAGAGAGAGCTTGACAATTGTTGCACCCACTTGAAATTAAATTAACTTTTTTCGACCCTGTCCATTTTGGAGTGGAATCGCTGTTGCGACCGCCGCCGCCGCCTCCGACACCGTCACCCGCCTGCATTGTTCAACGGAATATCCAACTGCCGCTGACAGTTCGAGGGGGAGGGACTGTTGTTTTGGTGCTTGGACGTGGCTAACCCACAAAGACCCCAAAACGAGACCTTACAGAACTAGAGACAATCGGCTGACTCCGCCACCGTTGATTGCTCAAATATTGGCTTGGGGTCGCGGTACCAAAAAGAAACCAAAATTAAACCAACTACCAAAGGAGTATATGTTAAGAGAAACGAATAATAGTTACCTGGTGTTGGATTGTATGAAATGTAGTCTACTTTAGGGAGTTAATAGATTCCTATCACACCTGAAAGATTATACGCTTATCTTAAAGTTTAAACATTCATTAATTAAGGAAATACTGTTGTACCCAATATTTAATTTTTTATTTTTATAAATACTATATATACCTCTCAAATGTTAAAATCTGAATACCGGGTATCAAAACACCGAAACAATAAGCAAACAAATCGCCTCCAAAATGAATGAATGAGGCAATGACGCAAGGAAATCTTATTAGCCGCATGTCTTCAAGTTTCATTTTTAATTTTGTACAATATTTCGTAGCGTTCGCTGTTTGAGTTTTGTTTTCGGTGGTGAAAAGATCTTTCTTTGTATATTTTTTCGGTGGTCTTGATCAAATAATTTTGCGGCCAATGCATGTTAAATATTTGTCAACATTTTAAGGCACTTTTCCTTTGTTGCCCCCCTTGAGACCCGCTAGCCCCGCCATTCTGAACCAGAAGCAGTTGGCCACTTGAGTTGCCCGTCCGGCGGATTCATCAAAAGAGCAGCCACAGATATACGAGTACTGACACACACACTCGTTCAAAACGGAGTTAAGTAAAGTAGCAATGATCCCGAAGTGATTTCAACTTTCCTCATCTCATGACGAGCATCTCGAGAGGAGGCCTGACTGCCCAACGGCTACTTATTACACCCAAGTCAACACATGTGCCAGTGCATCAAGTTGCGGGCCACACCATTCTGTCCCAAGATCAACGTTTCCTTTATATTTCAAAAAAATCTTTTATATGTAAGGTTGTTGATGAATACTCTTACGGGTTAAAGGGATTATAGTGCACTGAAATATAGTTATTTTCAAATAGAAATTAGACATTAGTAACTAATGATTATTCATTAAACAGAGTTATGTTATTAAAGTCTTGATATCTTCATATCAATAAAATGTTATAATATATTAAGTTATACCATTTAGTTGAAGATATGGTTCTAAAGTCTGCCAGTATAATAGTCTTTATTATATCTTTTTTAAACTCTGAAGGTAGGTATTCAATTGAAGGTTTTCCATTTAAAAAAAGATAATTATCTAATCCTTGTTTGATTATCCTGAAACTGGTTGGCTTTACCATATCCATAGGGCATTCATAATTTCTCGTATCTCGATTGATTGATTTCCATTTCTTGCTATGATTTTTTGTTGATTTCGTTCCCATTGTTGTTGCCATGCTGCGCATGTTGCCTTGGCTGGTGGTTATTGTTGTGCGGCGACTGTGTGTGCGCCTTATACTGTTTGTACTCCAGCCCACCTCGCTCCAGCCCCCTGGTACTGCCCCTCCTCTCCTGTGATCATATCAAGCGTGAAGAGAGTCAGCCAAGCCGTCGACATAATGGACATGTTTCAGCTTTTTTTGTTGCTGGAAGCAGCAACAGCAGACGAAGTTGTCAGCTCCAGCGCTGCTCAACTAATTTGCATATTTGGTCGCTGTAAAAACACTTTATAAGTGGCCACCCAGGGGAGCTGTGTGTGTGTAAGTGTGTGTGTGCCACTGAGTGTATATAGGCGCACTTTAAACAAAGTTAAAATGCGATAAATTGGCCCTGCGCAAAACACCAGTAGCTACACGGTAGCAGCAACATCTACAGCACTACGGCAGCAACTTCTAGCCATCTACAGTTGCCAACATCTGTGACCAGGCCAAAAAGAAGACGTTGGCGGTACTGGAACTGGATCTGCCGTCCTCTTTCTATATAAATTTATATATGTATTTGTAAGGGCGTGTGTGTGTGTCTCGGCCCTAAGGACACTCTCGCACACAGACAGACATGGAAACTTGTTTCTTTTGGCCAACTTGTACAACATTGTTGCCGCTTTATGTTTTGCCATTTCCCCCTGTACGTGTGTATGTGTAAGAGCTATGGCTCCGCCTCCTTTTGTAGGAGGAGTCTGGCCAGAGAAACGTACTCTCTGCCAGAGAGGAGCATATCCGAAGAGAAGAGCACTTCCGGCGGAGAGCGAGAGACAGAGGCGCGCGCAATGTCGCTGCCTCAGTCGCACATGGCACGGTCGGCAGATCTGCCCCTCACGCGCGTACTCAGTTTGTTTCAATTGCAATTATGTTGTAACATTCTAATAGGCCAGCAGGACCCAACCACAAGGCAAAATAATAAAAAAATTACCATTCCCAGAGTTCCCAGCGGGGTAAAATATAATATAACATAATATAATGTATCAACTACATAACTTGTATGTGGCTTACAATTGTTATTCTTTGAAATAATATAATTTGTATTGGTTAATTTGGTATTGTATTGGTTTAAATAAAATTTAATTATGATTTTCTTCCAGAAAGAAACTAGAATCCTCTTTATAAAATAGAGACAATTGGTAGAGTCCTTTAAGCCCACAAGGTCTAAGTTTAAAAAGTTAAGTTTGACCGTAGTTGGTTAAATAAATTTACTTAAAATTATGAAAATTACATTCTCCATCTGTATAGGGATTTAAGTAACAATGTAACAAAAAACATTAGTTAAACATCTTTCTTTTCTCATACAACGTAAGAGCCAAGACCTCAGCCCTAAAATTAAATGTTTATAAAAAGCATTCTGCTTAAAGACACCCCAATTACCTTTTTTATATTTGATGCCTTTTGTAGAACATAATAAACAAATAAACAATTATTTCTGGGCCTGAAATAGGCGCCTTTTTATTCATGGGGATTTTAGAACACACTCCAGACATTTTCGACGGCCTGAAATTGAAAAGCAAGTGGCAATATGCCAAAAACCAAAGCAAAAACTTTCAGGGGACCCTCACCGCTGAAACTAATACATAAATGGGTTGGGGGCGGTGTGGTGGCACTCCAAAGGCAACAACAACGACTCTGCCAACTGTGTCAGAAATAGGCTTTAGTGTGCGTGTGTGGGTGAGTGGTGAGGGTACCGCCATGCCAACCAGCGGCGAGGTCGCAACAACAACGCTTTTGGTTGGCTATTCCATAAGCAAGGCCCAAAGCTCTCTCACACACAGACACGCATCAAAGAAAAATACAAAAAAACAAAAAAAAAAATATAAATAAATTGTGAAACAAAGGCAACAAAGAAAATGAAAGAAACCTCAAACAACCACCAGACCAAATAGCACACTCACACACACCACCAACACTACCACCACCACTACTACCACCTCTACCGCCAGAACACCACCAATACAAAAACCAATCCCTGAGTTGCCTCCTTCCACATTGCTCATACGCCGCGTCGCCGCCTCGAGTGCACAATTTTGTATACAGTACCAAATTAGATTTGAAACTTTTTTCTTAATTGCTGGGCGGCTGCTGCTGCTGATGCTGCTGTGTGGCTGTTGCTGCCGCAGCTGCAGGCTGCGCTGCCAACGCTAACGCCAACGCCAACGCTGACGCCGACGCAAGCAGCTGCGCCACACAACAAAGGTGGTTGCAACACTCTCCGAATCTGTATATGTACTTTCAACCCTCAATTCGCCAGGGGCTAAAAGTGTGTCTCTCTTTAAGGGTATGTGTGTATGTGTGTTTGTGATCCGCTTTTGTATTGGTAAATGTTGCCGCTTGCCGCCATTGCTGCTGCTGCTTATTCCTGAGCTGTGCGCTTGGGGTTTTGACCAAAAAGTTGAATCAGTTGCAATCGAGGCCTCAGTGTGTCATGTCGTCAGCGGGCGCGTCTTTCTAAAAGTATTCCACAAATACTGCAAAACTATGATCCATCGCATGGAACTACTTAATTAATTTATCGAAACCAATCACACAAAAATAATAAAAAAGGAAACAAAACTGAAAAATAAAAAAAAAAAACAGTGTTTAGTGCAGTGAGTGCTTTAAAGTCCTACAGTTCTTACCAAAAACCACTAAAAAACTACCATGAGTCTGCCGTCGGGTGTGGACATGCAGAACTTGATGTCGCAACATCCGGTACTTGGCGCCCTGCCACCTGCCTTCTTCCTCCGTGCCGCCTCGGAACGCTATCAACGGACACCCAAATGTGCCCGCTGTCGGAACCATGGCGTGGTATGTCCTTCAGGAATATTGCAAATCATTATTCTGGATTTTAAAGACAAATCGTTTTCACAGGTCAGCGCCTTGAAGGGCCACAAACGCTATTGCCGCTGGAGGGACTGTGTTTGCGCCAAATGCACTCTAATCGCAGAACGTCAAAGGGTTATGGCTGCTCAGGTGGGTCTCCAAAGAACATCAATTATATAATAAGGACTTATAGCCGACAGTAGCATTATCTTGTATAACATTTATAACTTAAAAAACATTCGTGTTTTTGCCTATTTTCCAGGTTGCCTTGCGTCGCCAACAGGCTCAAGAGGAGAACGAGGCCCGCGAACTGGGCCTACTTTACACATCCGTTCCTGGCCAACAGAATGGCGGCGACAGCACCACACCCACCCCGCACAGTCCCAACCACAGTGGCAGCGGCGGTTCCGCCAGCGGTGGATCTGGCCAGAATGGCGTCTTCCACGGCGGAATACCATCGCCGCCAAGCGACGGCTTCGATGCCAGCTCCACTCCCAATCATCTCCAGCATCCGCAGCAGCAGCAATCGCACCACCAGCAGCAGCAACATGCCCAGCAGCAACACAGCCACAGCCACCAGCAATCGCAGCGATTCAATGGCAATGAATCCGACACGGATGGACGCACCCGTTCCGAGCACCTGAGCGTGGGCTTCTCGCCTACGAGGACCGAGCTGGACGAGAGTCCCGGTAAGTCAAAGAAGCCAAGCATGCACAGAGAAAACTTAGACAGGTTTAAGTTTAAATTAAATATCAAAGTGGTTCTGTCAATTTGTCTTAAAAATTTAAACTAAAAGAGTCTTGAGTTCGAACTTGAACTTCTGCTTTTTATTTAAACTTTAAAATATTTCACTTTAAAATATTTTTTCTCTGTAAATTCCCCTTTTGCATTTTTGTCATCCAAACAGCCTGTTTATGCCTGGCCTCGTCTAAGAGTGGTCTTTAAAAGTCTTGGGTGGCAAGAAAAAATTTTTTTTCAATTGTTAAAAAATCAACGGTGCATAGAGTGCCACACTCGCGGTTGCATGTGCATGGCTGCATGTGTGTAAGTGGCGACGTGTGCGAGTGCATGGTGTTGGGTGTTGGGTCCTGGGCGTTGTTTTGACAAAGATTTAGCCAGCCTTGCACTTTGCTAAACGGCGCATAAAAACGTCCTGCCAGCTAGGGGGATCAGGACATTTACGAGTTCAAATTGCAACAATTAACTTAAAGTACTCGTTAGGGAACCAGTCCTTGACTTAACAACCCCTAAAGGGAAACAAATTTTTAAATAATATAGGTAGACCATTTTTAAATATTAAGACAGAAACTTAAGGCTTAAGACAGAACCTTGTTATAAGTTATGGTTTTCTCACACAGATATGTTACAAATTATACGACCGAGTTGCTCCTAAAAAGTAATCATCAATAATAGAGAAATATCTTTTTAAGATCCAACAATAAAAGTTATTGTAACATAATCTCATATTTTTCGGCATTATCCCAACTAAGCCAATCAATTCTAACCAGATCATCTCGTTTGAAACTCACCTTCCCATTCAATTCGAGCCCCAAGCAAATGCCAAACAGTTACAAAGTCTAACGGGGCGCAAGGATATCAAAGACCTTTCAACCGTCACCCACTCATTGGGACTATCTGCTGTCATGGGGGGTAAGACAACCCCATGCTGAGGGTCCTGAAAAGGGCGTAACGTGAGATACTACCCCGCTTAGCTCACTTGTCTTTATTTGTTTGCCCTTTTAAAGGACGATGTTGTTTTATTTTTCCCTCCTGTTTGAGAAAGAAAAACACACCAGATTTCTCACGCGAATCAATCGAAGAAAACCTGTCTATTTAAGTACTAGAATCGTTATTTGCAATGAAACTCTAGACGATTTTACGCTTGAATTTTTATTTTCGATTACTGCGATTGGGTTTACAGAGTTTCGGTATTCGATATTGGTATCCACGCACCCTCAACTTAATTAAATTTTCACTGCGGCTTCGTCAACTGCAAAATCAAATAGACAACAAAAAAAAAAGGTAGCTGAAACAAAAAAAGAAAAAATATCGTATAGCTTGTTTCATTTGTGAACAAACAACAAAAAAAATCAGCAGGTTGTCCTAGGTTGGCATGTCAACGTATCCTGTGATCCCTTCCCCCGGCACTTCTTGTGTTTGCGATTCCCGTGATTAAATTTTTTTTCCATTCCAGTATTTGATACTTTTATTTGCTCTAACCTGTCAAGTGGAAAACCACACAGTTTCCACTTGCAATTCTACCTGGCTGAGTTCTGAAAATGTGTATTAGCAATTAAGGACTCTGCTCTGGTTCCTTGGGGTGTTACATTTTGGATTGGGTAGTTTTTGTTTTGGGAAAAACATCTTTTTGCGAGAAAAAATTCAAAATATTTATCAGCTAGTCCTTTGAAATCCCCCCATTATTCAACTGATATTCTAAATTCCTATTTTTTCCATTTTTATCTTCTCACAGTTTCGAAACGAGGAGCTCCTCTCTCAAATGAAACCGATCAAGACACTGGCTCAGAGTCCGGATCCCCCAGCAGTCCCAGGCCAAAAGTGGCTGGACTTTTCAATCTCACCAGCTTGTCGCCTGCTCGAACTGGTCCGCCCAGCTCTCCAGAGTCCGATTTGGACGTTGATTCGGCGCCGGATGAGGCCACGCCGGAGAATCTCAGCCTAAAGAAGGAGGACAGTCAATCGCCACCAAACACACCCGCCGAAAACTTGCATTTACTGCGAACCTTCAGCAGCAACCATGGCCAGGGCTTTATGCCGTACCACCACACGCAGTTCCTGGCCGCCGCCGGACTGCCCACGCACCACCATCCACCGGCCCACTCGCCACACCACCAACAGTCGCCGCACACACAGCAGCAACATCAGCAGCAGCAGCAGCAACAACATCAGCAGCAGCAACAACAGCAGCGATCTCCCATTGATGTCCTGATGCGAGTTTTTCCCAATCGCCGACGAAGTGATGTGGAGCAACTGATGCAGAGATTCCGTGGGGACGTGCTCCAGGCCATGGAGTGCATGCTGGCTGGAGAGGACTTGGGGCAGACGCCACCCCAGGTGCCGCCGTCGCCACCCTTCCCCATGAAATCTGCGTTCTCCCCACTGGTTCCGCCCTCGGTCTTCGGTTCGCCCACTCACCGATATCATCCTTTCATGCAGGCCCACGCCAAGAGGTTCCTATCCGCCCCGTATGCCGGAACCGGCTACCTCCCTGGTGTTCTCAGTGCGGCGGATATCGAGCAGTCCGAGTCCAACGGCGCCGGCGGTATCGGATTGGATCGCAGCAGCAATGCCGGGGACTCCCAAGATTGAGGCAACGAGGCGGAGGCCTGCGGCTCTGCCGTTTTCCGGCCTTTCGAGTAAAAAAAATGAAATTCGATTTCAAAAAGGGTTTCTAAAACTGATTTAATTTTGCTTCCAAGATGTTTGAAAGACAAAATTAAATTGGTAATAAAAATGCCTTTATATATAAATTTCTGTGCTTATCCATTTTCCTCAATTTGTTTGTAGCTATTTCAAAAAATAAGTGTAAATTATATTTACCCTTAAAATAGTAGCTCAAGTATTGTAACATAGACATCGTAATTATAACTATATGTATGCATCGATCGAAGCACTTGAACCCAGTTAAGCCATAAGATATACAGATTTGTTTAGAAGAAATTAAACTGCACGGATGATGAGATTATTGTGTAAGGGATTAATAAATCACATCCAACTAAATGAGATATACGTGTGTACCATATAAATACGAGCATATAAAATTATATTAAATATCATATTATGTATTAGATAAAATACATTTCAAACACTGTGTTAAAGTATTTAATAAATCTAAAAAGTAATTCAATAAATTTAAAAGAATCAATCCAAAGTAGTTTTTGTTGGGCCTGATGTGGGAATATCATCGTAAATTCCTCTAATTAGTTTCTTTTGAGGTAGCCCTCGGATCGAAAACAAATATTTAATTGATAAATATGAAAAAGCCACCACCGCAATTTTAGAGTTTTCAGCAGCTAAATAAATATTTAATTTTCACAGCATGAAATTTATAGCCGTGAGAATTGATTCCAAAACAAAAGGCGTTTTCCCCGAAACTCTCACCACAAAACAAAAACGACCAATTATAATGGACATTGGCCACCCACATTTCGGAATTTTCCAACTGGTCATCACAAAGGCATAATAGCCAAATAATAATTCGAAGCGTTAATCCGTATCATCATTATCTATTCGCCACTATTTTGAGGCCACTGCCACACGACCCAGCCGCCCCCAAAAAATTACCCAGGAAAACTATTCCGCACTGCTGGTGTTTATGCCACACACACACACACAGATGCAGGGAAAAGTGTGAAATCCTTTTTCGCCTAAACGGGTAGAGCTGTTTTTGTTTTCACTATTCGGACACACGACAGGATAAACAAAATTATAATAAAACTAATGCCCACACAAACACACATCACACCCAGTCATCGCCCACACTCCCGTACCCATTTTCCGGACATTTTCCGAAATTTTACAATAGCCAACAGGGAAGGGAAAGGATGGACAATAATATCGGTTACACGCATGCCGAGTGCAAATTACAAAACTATTTTCCAACATGCGACTGAATGGATAACAAAATTAAATTATTGGATATCAATTTGTCCATTGTGCGCTTTGCCAAACTCGAAAAGTCAACAGCAACAAGGATGGACCTGGATGTGTGCCCTCGTCCTGTCCCGCTCGCTTTATGTATTTATGCATGTGTGCGTGCGTGTGTGTTTGTTGGCAGGACCCCAAACAATGGACTCTATGTACCATTGTCAGGGCATAACAATGCCGGTGGGTTAGGATAGCGAAACCGCATAGCCGCACATGCCCCTCTCAACTAGAGTGGACAATGGCCAGGACAAAGGCGGAAAGGAAAGCGCAGGATGGGATGGGAGAGGACAGGACACACTGGTGAGCCCGGCTAGTCAGTCAGTCGCTTGTTGGAGGACGAGCTGTCGATAATATCTTAGAGTAGCAGTGGCCCATGTAGTTATAAGCGAACAATGAAGCTGGAGAAGAGCCAACAGCAGAGATGCCAGTTTAGATTATTTCATGGCCAAGTAGCGGGTATTACATAGTTTTTTGACAAGTAATGGGTATAATATTAAACTAAATATTAAATGAAAACCAAAACTTATTAATCTTAAAAGTTATTTAAAATACATATTCAAGAAAAATTGCTGGAATTTCTGGATTGCTGGAAAAAGAAAGTACGTATGAAAAGATGTAATTGTTATTATATTAATTAGCATTAGAAGCACCAGACTTAGGTATGACAAACGTATAACCTCATGATAAACATAAAAGGATAGGTTATAAAGAAAAGCTATATTTTTAAAAAAAAATCTCCAACCATCACTGTCAAAGAGTTGAAACGAGAGCATAACCAGAAACAGCAGGCAACATGCATATGCTCCTCAAGTGGCGGCACAAAATGCATACAATGTCAGGCATGGAAATTCTTGATAATAGACAATGAATTAATAGCAGTCGATTACCGGAGGGGAAGCTAACAAACAATCCGATCCAACCGGCCGAAAGAAGTAGACAGATCGAACCTCAGATACAGCCCAAAGGCAATGGGAACAAAGTACAAAAGTACAAAAAAATGTGAAAGAAATAGATCAGGGAGGAAGGGGTTTACTCCTGGCAGATGGCACATGCCTCACCAGAATTGCCATCAATTAGAGAAAGTCCAAGAAATGGCACACTGGATGTCCCAGCCTGAGGTCACCGGCGAATCCTTACCCGAAAGGGTTACTTAACAGCTCAAGATTATCCGAGGCATATGTTTTCCTTTTTCGTGGCTAATTCGAGGGTGGTCTGTTGGAGATTTGCCGCGGCATTAGTTTCACTTATTTGTTATTATTTGCTTTTCCGCATTTGAAATGTTTTCTCCTATGGCAAGTAATTATTTGTTCAAGCCCCACATGAAAGATACAGCGACTCATTGAGCTACGTAACCCAATCTGTGGCTTGTCAAGCGGTGGGTCAGAGGCCATATAGCAACAACTAATTTGGTGGCAGCCACTGCCACCCCCTCTCCAGAAAAAAAAATTAAAAACTCCACCCCAAAAAGAAGCGATGTTGTTTCACAAACAGACAGCACGGTGAACCGACCCGAAGGATGAGTGAAAAAAACCGAAGAAAAGAAAACAAATGCCATTTCAAGTAGCAAACGTGTAAAGTAGGTGGCCTAGACCGTTTTGCCGCCAAAGTACAGTGGAAGATGTGATTTTATTAGTTTGGAAATATAATATGTTCCATTGAAATTATTCAAATAATTTTCACTCTTTTAAAATTGGGAGGGAGTTCAATGTTTGAAAGAAATTATTATTCAATCCAATTAAATTAAATTTAAAGGAATGCATTTCTGCTTTATCATAAACTTTTTAAGAAATTTATTTTTAACATAAAGTATGAATAAATTTTAAATAAATGCTTATTCTTCTACTAACATGTAAGTATTGCTTTACATAAACAAAAATTGTAACAATGGTCTCTGATTTTATCAGTATTGATCAATTAAGTTAAAATTAAAATATTAAATTTTAGGTATGACTAATATTTGAATTTTTTAAATTTATTTTTTACTCCTAATACATACACATATACATATATTAGAAGAGTCTTTTATTGTATTTTCCATTTTATTTTATAAATTAATCAACCAGAAAGTTTGACTATCTTACACCATCTGAAATAACTCAAAATTATCTTGAAAAACAAAAATATTTCTTTTGGTTTTTAAAATCCTCAGCCCACAGTAGAAATACACCGTTTAGTGTTTTATTTATTTAATTTTTTTTATTAAAAATAGAGTCTGGGGCAGTTTGTCAGTCAGTTCCAGTCGGCTAATAAGCAGAGAGTCCATCAGAAATAGTGAAACCTGCGCCGCCGTCGCCCTTTGTTGAGCAACTGCCACGAAAACGATGAGAAATCAATTTTTTCGTTTCATATTTGGGTGCTGTGTGGTTTGTTTTGTTTTTAATTTTGATTTTCGGTTTTTGGTTTTTGGTTGTTAGTTGTGTTTGCCGCCCAAGCAGCCACCAAAACACATGATATGACCATTTTGGACCTGGATGTGGCTGAGCATATGAATTAATACAGTAGCTGGGATGGATGCCTAATGGCTCACCCCGAAGACCTGTTCTTTGATGCACTCACTCTGCATTTTGTTTACACAAAATTCATAATTTACATATTGTGTGTGTGTGCTTGTTTTTTTCTTTCTTCCGATTGTTGTCTTTTAAATGATTTTTTACATTTGCTTTTGCCTCCTCAATAGAAGCTGTTCGATTCTTTTTATCACAGCCGACATGTGAGATTTTTTTCCCCTGAGTTTTTAATGATTGGATCGAGGGAGTATGTCGCCGGATAAGGCAACTGTACCTCAGGATATTTTAAACATATTTCCAAAATCTTTTTTTAAAAACCCACCCAAACTATGCAAGTGAATGAGTGCTAAATGGATTTTAAATAGCGTGGGACGCATTCGGGGTTGTTGCACTCCCCGAAGGACCAGGAACCTGGCCCATTGTTTGCATATCCCTGAGCCTCGTCAAAACGGTTCGGATTTTGATTTGGATTTTGATTTTTGAACTGCGTAAATGTCACGTGTAGCCGTCGTCTGTCGCCAGTCTCTGTGGTTGACATCAACGTGTGAGCCGAGCGGAAAGTGGTTCGGCTGGGTGGTTTTCTGGGCATCTAAGTGGTTGGGTGGTTGGGCGCGATGGGGTTAACCATCGAGTTAAAAGTGCGATAAATATCTAAATGCCTTGATTTGCCTCATCAAGGGGCGTTTTTGTTTATCCAACAGTTTATTTGTTTGTCCTGTTGTGAATGTGTCGAATCCTTTGTGCAGGACACGTGAAGCACTCTGATCTCTCTGATGCCTAGAACTGATCTGACTTACCAGGGAACGTAATTGGCACGTGTTGGTAAAGTAAAATGTAAAGGATTTTGAAAGGCATACTTATTGTTTGATGTTTTTTAATTGGTTGTGTTAGTTTATAAGTGAAACAATACTTACGTAAAGAATTCAATAATTAACCCTGTGATCCCTGGAACCTAGAAGATCGTAGTCCCTAGAATCCCCTCTAATATCTGTGTATAAAATAAAATGTAATTGCCTTGCAACTGAAATGCTCAAAACTAAAAAGCAATTCTCTCCACTATATCCCAGCACTTGAGCCACAAAGGGCGGATAAAAAAACAAAAAAAATACAAAATACAGAATACAAAATACAATATGCAAAATAAATGCTCAAATAATAAAGAGAGCGACAGCAACCGGAGAACACAGCACAAAAATGGCAACGTAACTCAAGAGCTACTCCAAAAACGAACGGAGGAACAAAGGAGCAGCCCAAAGTGTACAAGCGAGGGGGCGACAGTGAGAAGGGGGAGTGGGGACAGGACGAAACAATAAGGACATACACATCCACACACGCGGAGAGTGCAAAAAATATTATTTAAAATATTATTAAAATAAAGCGCATGCCAGCCACTGAAAATAGTCAAAAGAAAAGTCGCCTATAGTGGAAAATTCGCAAAAAGGATAGGAAGGATCTGAGGGGGGAAGGCGGTTGGAGGGCTGGGGTGGGTGGCGTCAGCGAGGCGACAAACGGACAGCAAACTAAATAAAAAATAATAATGGAAGTTATACATTTTATTTCACAGAAGGACAGCCAAGGACTCGGGTCCAGGACTCACTGGCAACCCCTTTGGAATGTTGATAGCAACAAAAAAAATAAAGAATTATATTCACACATACATATATAATCAAATAAAACTGAAAAGGACTCGCTTTTGTGTGCTTTGTTTGTTCGAGTAGTTTTCTGTTTCTGTGTGACTGGGCCAGTGTGCGTGAGCTCAAAGGAAATAAGTGTATTGTATTTGGAAGCGCAGCTACAAATAAAATTTTAATCAAAATGTAGTTGAGTGTTGAAGGGTTGTTCTCCGATTGTATTCCGCCCCTCATTCCCTCTTCCCCCTTTTTTGAATTTCCCTATATGTGTGCGCTTGTGAATTGTTTCTGTCAATCAGCAGCTTCAGCTTCTTTTGTTGCTGCTGAAGGATACAACTGATATTGATTTCGAGTTGTACCGCAAAGCACAATGGCAGGACAGCCAGCGGCAGCCAATGGGAAAAGTTTCAAAGATACGACACACACTCACACACGTACACCAACATAATGGCAGCCGGAAACGCTTACCAATACACTCACAACGACCACTTCCAGCATAGTTTCATAATTGCGAAAGGAGCACAGCAATGGCGCTGAATGACAGTCCTGGCCATTTGTCCTGCTTGGCCTGTCATAATTGCATAAATAAGTATTTAATAAAGTCACAGTGCAGAACAAAATTATAATTACACATTTGTTTCATTGAAATTGTTTACGATTTTAAGTAGTAATTTATTTCAAGCAGTCTAATATTTTCTCGTCCTGGATGTCAGAGAACTTTCATTTTGAATGCTACTTTATATACAGATGTGCTTATATATTTTGTAGGTTGCGTTGTTACTTCGTCCTGTGAGCGGCATGCGACTTGTTTTCTTCACTGTCCTACCACTGCCCAAAGTTCGAACTCTGTCCCAGTTGGTGGCAAATTTCATTTAAATGCGATCCGAAATGCTTGTTGGCATTGCACACCACCGGGGGGTGTTTCTATCTGAACCCAATGCCAGGGCCTTGCAGAAACTCAATTAAAATGGCATTTAAATCATGCGAACTTCTTGTTCGTGTTGCTTCACCACCCAACACCCCGATGAAAAATTCTTGGACAATTCTTTACTCAATCGTCTTGACTTGACTGGCAACCAGGCAAGGCTTTGTTTGGCATTTTTCGGTCTGACTCCACTTGGAATTGTTAATAATTTGGAATGACACGCGCAGTTAACCGAATGCCTCCTGCCAATGGTTAATGTTTATCGCTTCTTAGACCGTAACCGAATTAGGTCCGACACAAAGGATGCAATCCAAGCGAGTCCTGCATCCTTTGTCTCTAACCTATGCCAGGGATCATTGGTCTGGAAATGGGCGTATGTCTGCAATTTACGCAGATTTTTATTCAAATATTTGGTCTGATCCACGGGATGCTTTAGCAGAAAGCGAGAAAATATTGTGCGAAAAAAACACAAATCAAATTGGGACTGGAAAATATTTTTAATATTGAAACTCAATATTTTTTTGATGAAAATTAAAAAAGAAGGAGTTAAAGGAAGTTTTGAAATACTCTTTATGGTCCTATATAAAAAATGTATTAATAAAAGGTTTATTTTATTAGGAATACTAAACATATTTTTATTCTTCAATCTCTTTCGAATTTATTTAATAACTCATTATTTAGAACTTAAATTTATAAAATGTATATATATTTGTTGGCAAGCATAAAATATGCTTAAAAAAGTGTATAACTTCATCCGATATACCCCTGAAACATTTTCCTTGTAAAAAATATAAAAGGATATCATTAACGACTGCATATTGCCTCCGCAACTATGCCAAATGGAGAAAAAAAAGACTCTATCTGTAAATGGAGGCGTGTGGGGAAAAAACACATTTGCATATTTATATTTTGGTTATATGCCCTGCCTTCTGACTTCCAGCTATAACATTAGCATTTCTAAAAGGGATAATGGGCCACCCACTCCCCCATCCTGCCAGCATCCTTTACCCAATCCAGCAGGCAGAACCTCATTCCTGGCAAAGTCGTTTGGCATTTTTCTGCTCACATTTTCACGTACATTTTGAGGAAAGAGTTTTGTGAGGGGGGAAAGGGTGGCCGGAGGAGTGACAATCATTTGTTATGCGGTTGTCTTGGAGGGCGTGTGCATGTCCTTAAGAGCCTCGTTAACAAAGTTATTTTGTCTTTTATCGCCCGCTGCTCGGTTCTGGGTGATGTCGGAACATAATTTGCCATGTGCCGCATTAACTTGTTCGCATTTCGATTTGACGTCATACACACACACCCATGCCACACTCATATATGGGTGTATGTGACATAGTACAATTTATAACTTGGCTCGTGCTGGCATCCACGGCGTATGAGTGATATAAATGGTACGGGAATGCCTTGTCATTCTGTTGCAGCTGTGACTCGGGGCTTCTCCGAAAGATTCCACTCATGGTCGCTCTCGCCCACACGCACAATTAATCTTTTGTCGAAGAAGCACTTAATTGAATTGCTCCGTCCCGGGATGCCAAATATCAATTACATCCGAACCATTGTCCAAACAAAAAGAACCTCTGCGAGTAGGAAGTACCCAGTAATGCGGCCTCTAATTCAATTACAATTTCATAAAAACCCTGAAGTGATAGATTCTGTGGAAACCGCGAATTTGGGTGCAGGATATAGCCAAAATGAGAGAAAGGAAATTTAAGATGCCACGCCTGCGCATCCAACCTCCGGCAACCTTGCAATTGGCTTCGGTTTCGGTAAACTATACGGTCGGGTATCGTATCGATATCGAATAATAAAGAATGCTTACAACTTTTTAACACATTGCACAAAGACCGCGAACAAAGGACACACATTCACATACAATTTGTGTGTTTAAGTATTTTCGTCCTGTATAATTTGTATAAAAAGCAAGTTCTTTGTGGGCACTCGCGTGTTCATTGTGGCTCTGATTATTGAAATGCGCACATAATGCCAACAAAACGAAGTTATGTGTAAAGTATACATGTACAATACACAAGTTTATATGTTCAAGTGATTGCCGGCGCAAATCTTTCCATTGTGAGGGCTTTGCTTCGACAAAAAAAATGGAAAACGTTTCAAAACGCAGGCGCAGCCCTCACATAATGGCCGACGATCTCAAGCTAAAGTGCACTGTGCGAAAATATTAATAATGAGTTGAGAGTCTACACATCATATAGGTTTAATGGCAGAACGAAAATGTAAAGCCTAAAAATTGTATCGATACTACGAATAGAATTACATTATTTTTAAATTGTATTTAATATATTTCTTCCAGTGCTATACCCAAAGGAGCGGGGGCTGGCAGTTAAAGTGTAGATGCTTTGGAAGCTCCGGGAAGTACACTCAATTCCAGGAAATTTAATCCTTAAATGGTGAATATAATATACATTAAAATCGTTTGAGCTCGAGTCGCGGCCACTTCAGAACTGACTTGAAATGCAGGCATATGGAAAGACGTCTCATGTAGCTAAATGAGAGTCGAAAATCAGGGAGATGAGAAACCGTTTTAAATTAAATGGAAAAATAATTACTATTAAACTGTGAAAGTATATATTTATGACTTATTTTAATACATGAATGAGCCAAGAGTTATTTAATTATTTCTAAGCATAAAAAGACATTTAATTCCTTCCCCATATCTCACCATCCACCTTTATCAATAAATATAAGATAAATTTCAATTCTCAATGATGTGCCACCACCCACAAACAGCCACCTCGTTTATTTATACAATAGCACTCGAGCATAATTCAAAATGCCAGTAAAACATATTTTCAAAGCTCAAACTCGAGGGGGAAGCTGGGGGACGGACCGTCATAGCCGGCATTTCTGCAAAAGTATTTCAAGCGAAAAATCACACTTTGACATTGTCTGCCAGCCCATTGGAATGGAGATGAGGATACTCGGGAATAAGGTCGACCAAGGGAGTGGGATGGGTGGTTCATCTGCTGGTGTTTTCGGTCAAATGTCGTCGGCAGTCTGCCATAATTATTGCCAATAAACGTCGACTCGTCCCACCAATGTTCCCCCTTCAACCAGAAGGCATTCCCCCAGCTTAACGCCCTTTTTTATTTTTGTTGAAAAGCCAGAGGCCACGGGCGCAAAAACACTTTGTAATATTTAGGCCGGGAAGAGGTGGATTCACAACTAAACTGGGGTCGTTACACCGTCCAAATTTGGATCTCATTCATTTTGAAATAAATGATAAATAAATACATCTATTTTTGTTAAAAGTTGTAAGCCCAGTGTGGCTAAGAATTTCAATTCGTTGGGGTCGGTGGATTCGTATCTGTAACTGGTGGTGGTTGCTAAATTCTGGATGTTCGGATGCTCGGCAGTGTCTGTGGGTGACATTCCACAATTTCATTTCATGAGCTCAGCTCAACCGCAAGCTCCCATCAAATTTCGTCACGGAAAGTGTGTAAATATGTTCATTACACACATTCAATTGGGTGAGCAGCCTGCCCCCACTTATACCTGAGATAATTGCTTATGAATCTGCTACCAGGTGTCTGCTTGCCAAATGGTAATTAAAATTTCCCGAATGTATCTCGAATGGCAACACAATAATTTAATTCAATTTTCGAGACACGCTCAACTGACTTTCCTTGGCAAACAGAAATCAAATGTTGGTGAGTTTTCAAAAACCGAAAACGATTCAAGGATTGAGAGTCGAGGGAATGGGCTTGTGGTGGTTTTTCATTGCATTGTGTGCCTGTGGCCGTTGGCCAAGGATAACTGTCTGAGCCTGGCAAGACAAATGGGGGTGCAAATCGTTTTTGGAACTCACTCACTCATCACTGACCCGAACCCAAAATCCAAGTCGAGCTGTAGCGGATGCATTTAATTTATTATTAGAATTATTTATGACAAACGGTCGGAGAGGGGTGATATAAAAGCAGTTATTGTTAAGTTTATTAAAGCAGGCCAACGATCTGAAAAAGGGGTGCAACCAAACCAGAAATTTGGCACAGTGGTTGTGTTTTTGGATAAGTATCAGGTCAGTTGGAAAACTATAGGTCATTTATGCATTAGTCAAACAAATAGATTTTAAATTTTCAAAACATTTTAACTGATCTTAAAAGCCTATAGATAAATCCATGTGTATATTAGTCCACAGAGAGACAACGACATTATTAAATTATTTGGAAATATATTTGTCCCCCACTGTCTTGACAGACAAACTTTATTATTGAGAAGGGAGGAGTGCCAAAATATATGATTCGGCTGCAAAAAATGATCAAAAACAGCCAAAACGCATAATTCATGCATCAGCTACATGATACTTCAGATAAAGTCCAGACCGAAAAAATAACGACCCAAACTGACCAGCAATAATACACACACACACCGCACACTTGAGCCCATAACAGGATAACAATTTATCACAAAAAAAAATAAAGGAAAAATAGAAAAAGGATAATGTATACAGCCTAGGTTTTTTTTGTAACCAGGAAGCGCGGGTTGAATTTGTTTTCAATTTGTAAAAGTGAAATATGTTTTGGTGACATTAAGCTGACGGAATCAGGATTAGATGCAGTATCCTGCGAGGACAATGGACCATCGCTATCCTTTATGAGCGGCACGTGCCCATCTTTCCACTCGACGCTGGTTTTTTGCTTTTCATTAAGTAGCGAAATTTTTAAACATTTGAAAATGTTGTTATCCCCGCTGCTGGAGAGTTATTTAAAATTTAATTTGGCATTTGATTCTCTGGTGTTGGCATATGCCAGTATTTTCCCCCGAAAAGGATTAGTGGCATCGCATCATCTGCTTCCACTGTCACCTCCCCACCCTTGCCAATCCTTAAAAACAGACACGAACTCCACTGGCAAATAACTTTCGTTTCGGCAACAAACCGAAGGAGGCTGCAAGGATATAGAAGGAATCGCGACAAGTCAGGACATTTTTATGCAAATTTATCTCATTACTGGTGTTGGCACTTGCTGTTGCCGCTTGCAAAGTTATTTTCCAAGTGAATTTAATTAAATTAAATTAAATATTCAACACATGGCCGACTAGCAAGGAAACTTTTGCGTTTTCTCCTTCTTGTTTTGGGAAATACCTTAAGATTACCTCCTTTGGGTGTTAATTAATATTTATATTCAATATTTATGCAGTATAACCAACTAATGGAAATTAAGTAGTTTCAGCACGTAGAAGGGTTTCGGTCGTGTCGAGTAATTAAAATTATATGAATGAGAACAAATATATTTTAATGGGAAGTGGGTGTGTTTTATGTTTTAGGGTTATGTGGGAGAAGAAAGATGTTTTCTGCCCAAATTATATTAATTTAGTGGCTCATACGAATGAAAATGATGGGTCTATAAAATTAAATTATATGAAATTCAATATAAAGCAGATAAAATAGGACTTTATTTTCAGCTGTTGCTTAATAAAATCATAACAAGTACAAGTTAAAACCTTTCATTTTAGTGGTTAAACCGCGATTAGAGCACCTAGGACAAGTACCAGCTGCTTCTACCCTCTCCCACATCCTGCTGCCATTTCCGCAGGACTCTGGTCTCTTGTTCCTTCAGAGATCCAGACAAAGCCCTTGGCGGAGCAAGGCCAGCAATTATTTGTGGCATTCGTTCAAAGGAATTGTTTGGCTTTGCTATATCTTTTAAATACAATTTATAAAGCACGCGCCGTTGCACGGCGATGGAAAGTAAGTGTGTAAGAGGGACAGGATGTGGGGAAGGAGGAGCTTGAAGGCGGGATAAAGGCGGCAGGACTCGGAGGCTTACAATGGGCCAGATAAGAAGGCGGCCATTTTGTTTATGCGCCGCGCACAAAGAAAGCAGCATTAACCAGCGAGTCAAGAGGCGGTTGCACAGAAACAAGGGTGCAGAACGGGGGCCGGGTGGCGCCTCTCGCTTTTTAGTGCGAAAATAATTGTAAAATCTGTAAATGCAAAGGTTTTCAGTGTTATTTCCTTTTAGCCGGGCCAACACAAAGGTAACAACACAATGGAGCCGGCTCTTCAGGAAGAAAGGCAGAAAAATCGCCAGCGAAAACTGACGCCTTTGTGAAAAATTTGCGCAAATACCGCAGGGTCTCTGTGTGTGGTAAAATTGCAATTTAATTGCAGTTAAATTGCTCACAATTTTATAAAAAAAAAAACGAAATAAAAGCAAGGCAAGTGAAAGAAGAAATAAAAAATAAAATCAGCAAGGTAAACAAGCAAATAAAAATAAGCATTTGGAGGAGGGAAAGAACTAACAGAAGAATGTGGATGATGAACTCGAGTGGATATTTCATTTCGCAGGCGAATCAGTCGAGTGGAAAAAAAGGTACTACTCTAAGGAAAATGTATCTAAAGGATGCACGCACACACATCCCAGGTCTTTGTGCGGGAGGGATGCACTTGAGTCGGCCAGTTGATATCATTATTTGTTTGCCATTTCAACAGGGACACGAACATGTGTAGAAATGTCCCCGCAGCGTTTATTTTGATTTTATGCCGGAATAAACGCAAATAAACAAATTGGATATCAAAACGATAAACTCAAGTGAGGATGTGTAAGACGGTTTAAAGGTTAGACAGATTTCTTTCCCAGGCATCTTTGTTGTGACGGCGGATGAGTTATGATCCGAAGATAAGTATCTATTAGTTGGTAAGTACGCTAATTGCAGGAGGCTCTCCATTCTGCAGCTCTAACCCCTTCGCAATTGTTTGGTGCGCCTGCAGGCAACAGATTTATGAGCCTGGCTGCATCACCTTGGTTATTTAATTTGGTTATTGTATTCATTGACACAAAAGCCAAACCAGCCAGCCGCCTGCTGTGTGTTTTTTGATGCCTTGCCAACTGCCAGAAGCAAATAAACGCGGAAAAACAAAGGAGTTTTAGCCGCCCAACACCGGTTGTACTGCACGAAAAACTTTCTATTTAATAAACAATATATATTCTGCTTATAAATACTTTTATGATTCGGTGATTTCTGAAGTTTATCCAAATAATCCATATAGATACCTAAAAGACATTCTTTATACTTCTCTCAGAGATAGACAAATGTATTCTTCTCTTTTGAATTTCAAAAAACATATCTCTTATCTGTTGTTCTTAGAACTTTGAATTTTTATAACATTTTTGTTTTTTTTTTTAGTGTAACTATTTCAAACACCACACTACAAATCCTGGCTAAGCCGAGCCAGCAACGTGTTTTAGTCGAGTTTATGAATAAAATTACACAGGACTTATGGTCGGCAGGATACGCCAGGTCAAAACGAATCCAAATAGAAATGGAAATATTAGTGAAAAGGGGGAAAGGGAAAAGGATACAGAGAGTGGGCACATATCAACGCCAACAATGGATAATAAGCGTATCCACTTAATGGTTGCCAAGGAGCAGAGGTGGAGCAGGCACAGGAATTACTGGTATTGTGGATCTGCGAGTGCCAAACACGCGGTCAACTGCCAATGAACAATGCCAAAATATAGGAAGCGGAGGGTGTGGTGGTGGGTGTGTGGGTGTGAGTACGTGTGTGCCAAAAATCCTTTGGCCGTAATCAAGCGTAAAATAGCACAATGACTATCTACAATATATCTGGGACAATGGAAGACACAGGCTGCAGGCAGGAGGAAAGCTGGCGATTGTCAGATAAAAAACAAAAGGATTTAACAGCAGACTCACCCAACCACCCACTCACACACACTCCTACTCGTACATATATATATATATACAGGTTAATGAGTGGCATACCCATACAAGCAGAGGAAAGGGGCGTGGCATTGCATACAAGGAAAACAGATAAAACAGTTACAAGAAGCAGACTGCTCAGAATCTATGAAAAGGGTTGATTGAGAAGTTTCCCAACCTTATGAAGGCTCAGTTTGTGAATATTATTATCAAAAATGGAATTTTATTTTATATATACATTCTTACATCAAAAGAATGTGAAAAAGTATCAAAAAGTGACACACCACTACAGATAATAGACAGGTGAAAACTGATCTTTATTCTAAAGGCTTTAAAAATTGAATATTAAAATTAAAATTTAAACACATATTATTTGTATGCATATGCATTAACTTGTTAAGATGGATGAAAGGACAGTATGGCCCCTATCGATGGCAATGTCTTGGCAAGATTTGTATCAAAATCTTAGAACAAAATATTTTAGTTATTTTTTGTGAAATTTCACCTTCCCCTTCAGGAAATGTAAAAAATGCATAGATGGACAAAAAGAGCCCTATAAAAGGGTGTATCTTAATCAATTTATATTTCTGTTGATAAAATCCATATTTGCATTCCGAAAAATCTCTATTTTAAACTTTGAGACAAGTATAGTTTCATATGAGCAAAGTTTAAAATAAATAAAAAAAAAAATAATATTCATATGTTTATATACCCATAACGGTATCGAGCGATTTATTGCCGATTCGAAATATCTGAAAACAGTACAAGAATAATATTATAGTGCCCAGGAAACACGGAAACAGGAAACGCGCGAATGGCCAACACACTTCATACAACAACCATAAATGCTAATTTGGCCTCGGATCATAGGGCAGTAGATTTTAACCCTGCCCCAAGACGGGTAGTTGGATAAGGTTATCCAATTCCATAACATGCATGCCTTTTAATCCCTTATAAAATGTTTCATTAAATTGAGTTTTTGTTTAACTTTATTCAATATCATGTATAATAAATGATAAATTATAAAATTTAAATTATAATCTTGTTTTTTTTTATACCCTTGCAGAGGGTATTGTAACTTTGGCCAAAAGTGCACTACACACTTAATAATATATAAATACTTGTATAACATATGCATTCAGTTGTTAAGATGGATTAAAGGACACTAGGGCCTCTATCAATGGCTATATCCTGACCAGTTTCTATCCGTTTCGTGAACGGAATACGATTTGTACATGCATCAAAATCTTCAAAAAATTCATAGATGGAAAAAGCTATTTTTCTTGTTAAAACCCATATTCGCAGTCCGAAAAACCCTCACGACCGATTCTTTTTTACACTTTGAGATAAGTAAATTCTCATCCATATAATTTTATATGGGAAAAGTTTAAAATAAATACAAACAAATTAATATAAATAAGTTTATGTACCCATAAAGGTATCTGGCGCTATCTGAAAACAGTACAGGGATAACTGTATAGTGACCAGGAAACACGATCGGTAGAACAAACAATGTTTTCTAGATATGTTATACCGACCCCTATATTGCCTTAAAAATTTCAAAATAAGTACCTATTTTCCGTTATCCAGAATCAAGGAGAAACGTGTAGTGACCAGGATCGGTAGAACACACAACGTTTTCCCGATAAGATTTACAAACCCCTATATTTGCTACACACTGAGTGGAGATAACACCTATCAACAGCATAGAATTTCTAAATTTCATAAATTGGCTCGTTGCCGGTTCACTCTCGAGTGCTTGCCTATTTAATAATCATTCCTATATTTCTCTGCCGGTACCTTTACAAACCCCCTATAGTTGCTAAAAGCTGAGTTGAGATAACACCTATCAACAGCATACAATTTTTAAATTTCATAAATTTGCTCGTGCCGCTTCACTCTCTTGCCTATTAAGCATTTCTATCTTTCACTGCCGGTACCGCGTCGCTGCCTAGATCCCGTGGATTTCCTTCCAGTGCCGCTTCCTACACTATAGATATTTATACATGTTCCATGGCCATGTACTCATCATTCACTAAAAATTGTCCGAATCGCGCAGAACAATGAATAGAGTGCTTTCGTTATTAATTCCAGTTTTACTGAATCAGAATCTCGTTTCTAGTGATGTTACGGATTATAGAATAACGACTTGGAATTCAGAGGGTTATAAACTAGATAAAGTTTTTGACTTATTGGATAAAGACAAGTCCTTAAATTTGGTCTTAGTGCAAGAATGTGGAAATATTGCAGACAAAAACCCAGGCAGCATTATTAATCCACCTGTACAGGTACATAATTCATACGTAAACAGTTTCAAGGAATAGATTTATTCAAAATGTACACTTATCTTTTTTTTCTCTAATCTGTCGAAAATAGTTTATAATGATTGACGGTGAAAATGAATACGACTCTGCCAATGATGGTAATTATGAAATCCGCGAGTATCGAACACGATCCACTCAATTGTTTATATATTATTTTCCGGCACCCAAAAGTGGTAAGTATAAAATTGTTTTCAAGCGCATTTAAAATGCTGTGTGAAAAACTTGGGCACCATGTTCTCAAGCTTACCTTGTTTGACTAGTTGTTGTAACAGTTTTTTTCTAGAAAAGATACTAAAAAGTAATTCCTAGATTCGCTTTTTTTTTAATTTTTTAATCTGTTGATGTTTCTTGACTACAAATCAATGACATAATTCAGAAACTGGAAAATTGAATCCAGGTAAAGATTAATTTCTTGGTGGAATTAATTTGCTATGAAATATTTGTTGTAATAAAATATAAAAGACAATAATGCTATATTACATATAAGTTTTAGTTATAAAATGTTTTATCGCACATTTTTATTTCAGTTAATCAGCAATTTGGATTGGCTATTGTAACCAAACAACTGGCGTCAGAGATATTATACTTTGCATCTCTTCACAATCACCGAGAAATTATTGATCGCAAGGAACGTTCTTTCATTAATCGTCCTATTGTGGGATTGGTTTTTGGCACTAATGATATTTTTCTTAATTTTCACGCTGAACCCACTAGAAACAACGAAGTTTTACTTCAACTAAATGCAATTAAAACTTATATGAGCCGCTATAAACCCAATGCTTCCTGGATGCTAGGCGCTGATTTCAACCGCGAGCCTGGAGATGTGACTTTGGATCCACATCATGAACGATTGATTCACCCCTCGCAAAATACTCGCCGTAATAGAATAATAGATTACTTTATATATGGTTCTGCAAATAGAAATGTTTTCGCGCGAATGGCCAAAAAACCTCATACAACAACCATAAATGCTAAGTTGGTCTCTGATCATAAGGCAGTAGATTTTAACCCTGCCCCGAGAGGGTAGTTGGATAAGGTTGTCCAATTCCATCTTTGGCGCCCCCGGGTTAATTATAATTTAAAAAATCAAAGCAACTAGTGACAGTAACACCTTTCGAATTATAACGTATAGCCGAGTCCATGCATTTTATTTTTCGTCGTTTTTGAAAGTTTATAAAAGGCAGCCACCTTTCTTTTAATTTTGTTCAGATAAAAGCTAATCTCATTTAACATTTTGGGATTTAACTCATTTTACATGCATGCATTTTAATCTCTTATACAATTTATAATACAATGATTTATATACAATCACTATATACAATCATTTATATACAATGAATAATAAATGATAAATGATTTTTATTTTAAATTAAATTCTTGTGTTTTTTTTATTAAAATTATATTTTTAGGTGGGGATTTTTTCAATCATTAAAATCACTCATATAAAAAGCACTCATATTCAATATTTACGCAAAACTTGAAAGTGATAACAAAACGTTGTACGGTTTAAAATATTTGAATGAGTGCTGATAACCCAGGTCAATAGAAAAAAAATCCACACTTTCTGCATAATCTTTGGGCTAGCCTGACAAACATCAACACGGTTCTCTTCATTCGCTAGACAGTTTCTGAATCGCTCGAACAATGAAAACAGTGCTTTTATTATTAATTTTTGTCCTACTGAATCAGAATTATGTTTTCAGTTTAGTAACGGACTATAATGTAACGATTTGGAATTCACAAGGATATCGACTACAGCAAGTTTTGGACTTTTTTTTGAGCAACCCGTCCTTGAATTTGGCTTTAGTTCAAGAAAGTGGAAATGTTGCTAGCGAAAACCCAGGCCAGCTCATCCATCAAAATTTAGAGGTACGAACAGGTATTCTGAAAAAGAAAATTTGAAAACACACCATATTAAGTCTGATTGTAGATAAGTGAAGACATAAATATATATTTAAACGTTAATTTTTATTTTTAAACATTTGAAACAGTTCATCGTAGCTGATGCTGAAAATGCCTTTGAATGTTTCAATGCTGGTTATTTTGAAGTCCGCGAGTATGTTGATCAAGGAATGCGGTTGTATATATACTTTTTCCCAGCTACTCCTTACAGTGAGTACAATTTTCTATCATTTTTTACCAATAAAAGAATAAAAAATCCAGTCTAATTTTCTTCTGAAGTGAATTGAACCAATCACAGCCTAGTCTACAACTAATCACATTTCAGTTCGGCCAGACCTTGGATTGACGATTGTGAGCAGGCACCAGGCGACAGGGATATTGTACTTCGTATCTCAGCATACTCGTCGAGCCTCATGTGAATCCCGCTACCTTGCGTTTATCAATCGACCCGTTGTGGGATTGGTCCTTGGCACTGATAACATTTTCCTTAACATCCATGCTGAGCCCACTCGAAGAAGGAACGAAGTACTTACTCAACTGCGTGCCATTAGATCCCATATGAGTATCCACAGACCCCATGCTTCCTGGACGCTAGCCGGGGATTTCAACCGCTTGCCTCAAGACGTACAACCTAGTTTGGTTCAAAACCAAGAACGATTGGTTCAGCCTCCTCAGAGCACTCACGGTAACGATGTTCTAGATTACTATATATACGGCTCTGCAGATCAGAATGTTTTCGCGCAAATGGACAACCCCTCCAATCAAGCAACTATAAATCCCACTCTGACGGGCTCGGATCATCATGCCGTATATTTTTCCAACTATATTACTTCAATTCAATACGATCGAGGTAACCTGCAACAAATTTTAGACCAAGCCTGCACCGTACGAAGAAGCAAATACAACGATTGGACGAATTTTTATGATGAGATTTACGACGATAAAGATAGGATACCAAGCTCTGGTTTCATGCAGTTTCAGGATGGATCCTACATGCAGCCAGTCGTCGTTGAACGTGATTCTGATATTAAAAAAAGCGCCAATTGGTATCCGCTTGATTTGTCTTTGTTAATTGGCCTAGAGGCCGCCTACTCCTACAGTGTTAGACATAAAAGAGCTATTGGTGTGTCTTCTGCAACGCATCACGGCTTGATTTTTATGAACTCTAAAGGTTCTCCGACAATGACGGTTTTTTTGAGAAAAGATAAATTGCTATGTATGACCTGGACCCATGAGGGATGGAGCAGTCCAACCGATTGTCATCGACATATTTCCCCTGCACAGTTTTCAGCGACAAGAACGGAACAGGTATTTAACCATTTGAATGTATAAATTATATTATCTTAACTTTTGTGTTTATTCCAAATACAGAGTTTTGATCGCTGTTACAACAAAGCTTCAGAGTCAGTTATCAGCGAGAATTTGGAAGCATTAGATAATAATATCCTCAAGTCCCGTAACTTGCTTATATTGCAACGTGAGTTCTCAAGGACTATGAGAAACTATGGATTTTTCAACAATGATTATAATACGTTTAAAGATTATTATAATGCTAAATGGAACAACACGCTAATAAATGATGCTTACGGGATGTCAGGTAATTTAAAGAAATAAATAAATAAAACAAGAAAGGAAAGCTAACTTCGGGCGGAGCCGAAGTTGATATATCTTTGCAGTTAATCAGCAGCTTATATTATTATTATATATATCGGATCGTATATAGTTGTCCGATCCTTATGAAAATATCATCATCGAATACATTTTCTAACAGCCCCAAGCATCTTTAAAAATAGGAAGATTGTGCCATTTCCGATTATTCAGTTACATGGCAGCTATCGGGTATAGTCGGCCGATCCTTATAAAATTTGACACTTTTTGGTTTGCTCAAATGGAATCTGTACCAAGTCCCATCTTCCTAACCTAAAAAACACTAAAGTTATGCCAATTCCGATCTTTCTACTACAGCTATAAGATATAGTCGGCCGATCCTTTTGAACTTTTGTAGATCAGATATTTTAACCAAATATTTTTGGCCAAATAATATGTGTGAAAAGTCCAAACCGTCTAACTTGAAAAACACCAAAGTTATGGCATTACCGCTCAATCTGTTACATGACAGCTATAGGATATAGTCGACCGATCCTGGCCGTTCAGAGGAAAAGAAGGATGTGTGCAAAGTTTCAATTCGATAGCTTTAAAACTAACAGACCAGTTTGCGTAGGAACAGACAGACAGACATGCTTATATGGACTCAGGAGGTGATCCTGATCAAGAATATATATACTTTATAGGGTCGGAGATGTCTCCTTCACTGCGTTGCACACTGTTGACCAAAATTATAATACTTCCAGCAAGGGTATGTGTCTTCCTAACGAAACAAAATATTTTTTATAATTTCAGGAGCAGAATTCTCTGCGCGTTGGAATTATGGATACTACTTCAAAGATGGATCTTTCTCCGTCGCATTTAGTTCTAAACATATTCAGAAAAATGATACTGATAATTGGTTATTTATAAACGGAAATAAAGTTTCCGATTGGGATCCATTGCTCAGAAATATCTATGGAATGTTCTTCTTTGACAAGTTCGGACGCCCAGTTATATTCTTTGCGGCGCTTAGTGATTACCCAAATTGTTGTATCTATCGGAGCCATTGGGTGTACGAATATCGTCCAGATAATAGTTGGGTTTGGATCGAAAACTATTCGGAATGGGAACCAAGCGTGTTGTCGAAAAATCCTGGAGCATTAAGATTCGTTATTGATAAAAATAATATTCACTATTAAGAAAATGTAAAATTGTCTAGAATCATTTACGAATATAATAACTCAATATAACGAATATAATATATTCAAATAATATGCTTCTTTCATTGATATTTTACCAAAAATGACAGGGGTTTAACTTAAAAATGACACAATTTATCCGCATTTGTAAGTCCTGTTTAATTATAGATACTAAGCTGGAAACCCTCGTTGCGATTAAAAATGTAAATAAGTTGCAGACAAATTTCAGGTATCTCGCATGTCCAATGGGTTGCGTCCATTCCTTGCCCCTGGATGGTCATGTCAACATCCCACCATTCCCAATCCTATTTCCTCACGGTCGCTCACGGAGAGTTGACTAAAGAAAATGCAGCTTAATTTTAAATTCATTCAAATTACCTAGAGAATGTGGTCATGCCGCCCAGCCAGCCCAAGGCTCCCATCATCTACCTACTATGGATGACCAGTGGACAAGCACACTCCGATAGTAATTTAGCGACCAAGAAAAGAAAATGAATACGACTTTGCCAATGATAGTAATTATGAAATCCGCGAGTATCGAACTCAATCCACGCAATTGTTTATATACATATTATATCCCGGTACCCAGAGGTGGTAAGTATACAATTATTTTCAATCGCATTTGAAATGCTAAAAACTTACGCACCATGTTCTCAAGCTTACTTTGTTCGACAAGCCTTTGTTCAAAAGTGCCTAAAAAATAATTCTAAGATTCGCTTTTTTTTAAATTTTTTAATCTGTTGAACTTTCTTGACTTCAAATCAATGACATAATTCAGAAACTGGAAAATCGGATCCAGGTAGACAAGATTCATTTCTTGATGGAATTTATTTTCTATAAAATATTTGTTGTAATAAAAAACAAGAAAGGAAAGCTAACTTCGGGCGGAGCCGAAGTTTATATACCCTTGCAGTTCAGTCGCAGTCCGCTAGGTGGCGCCACGCATTTTATATCATTAGATACATAGCGGATCGTATATAGTTAACCGATCCTTATGAAATTTGGCAAATCAGATTATTTTGTCCAAAATAGAATCTGTACCAAGTCCCATCTTTCTAACTTAAAAAACACCAAAGTTATGCCAATTCCGATCGTTGTATGACAGCTATAGGATATAGTCGGCCGATCCTTATGAAATTTTGTACATAAGATATGTTAGTCAAATATAACATGTGTGGAAAGTCCCAACCCTCTATCTTACAAAACAACGAAGTTTTGGCATTTCCGATCAATCAGTTATATGGCAGCTATAGGATATAGTCGACCGATCCCGGCCGTTCCGACTAATGTACTACCTGCAAGGAAAAGAAGGCTGTGTGCAAAGTTTCAACTCGATAGCTCTAAAACTGAGAGACTAGTTTGCGTAGAAACCGACAGACAGACGGACAGACGGACATGCTTATATCGACTCAGGAGGTGATCCTGATCAAGAATATATATACTTTATAGGGTCGGAGATGTCTCCTTCACTGCGTTGCACACTTTTGACCAAAATTATAATACCCTCTGCAAGGGTATAATAAAAGACAACCCTACATGCTGCATTGAAAAAAGTTTTAATTATACAAGGTTTAAATTTATATTTTTATTTTTCAGGTGAGCAGCTATTTGGGTAGACTTTTGTAACCAAACAACTGGCGTCAGAGATTTTATACTTCGTATCTCTTCACAATCACTCAGCAATTTTTGGCAATTGGCACTAGCGATATTTTTCTCAATTTTCACGCAGAACCCAATAAAAACAACGAAGTTTTACTTCAACTAAATGCCATTAAAACTTATGTATATGCGCCACTATAAACCCAATGCTTCCTGGATGCTAGGCGGTGATTTCAACCGGGCCTGGAGAAGTGACATCTTTGGATGCAAATCATGAACGATTGATTCACCCCCCGCAAAATACTCACCATAATAGAATAATAGATTACTTTATATGTGGTTCCGCAAATTGAAATGTTTTCGCGCGAATGGCCAACACACCTCATACAACATCCATAAGGCAGTAAGGCAGAGATCATAAGGTATTAGACTTTAACCCTTCCCCGAGACGGGTAGTTGGATAAGGTTATCCAACTCCAAAAATGTTTCATTAAATTGAGTTTTTCTTTAACTGTATTCAATACCAGTATAATAAATGATTTTTTAGTTTAAAATATATTATAGTGTTTTTTTGGTGTATTTAAATGCTTCCTATATTTTTGGGGAAAGAATGATACTGATCCTATATTTGTGGGGAATTTTCTATCATAAATCTTAAAAACTCATATTCAATATGTACGCTAAAGTTGAAAGTGATAACAAAACTCTGTACGGTTTCAAATATTTGGACGTGTGCTGATAACCGAGGTCACCCGAAAAAATCCCCACTTTCTGCATAATCTGTGGGCTCGCCTGACATATATCAACACGGTTCTCATCATTCGCTAAACAGTTTCTAAATCGCTCGAACAATGAAAACAGTGCTTTTATGGTTAATTTCTGTCCTACTAAATCAGAATTATGTTTCCAGTTTAGTTACGGACTATAATGTCATGATTTGGAATTCACAAGGATATCGGCTTCAGCAAGTTTTGGACTTTTTTTTGAGCAACCCGTCCTTGAATTTGGCTTTAGTTCAAGAAAGTGGAAATGTTGCTAGCGAAAACCCAGGCCAGCTCATCCATCAAAATTTAGAGGTACGAACAGGTATTCTGAAAAAGAAAATTTGAAAACACACCATATTAAGTCTGATTGTAGATAAGTGAAGACATAAATATATACTTAAATGTTAATTTTTATTTTTAAACATTTGAAACAGTTCATCGTAGCTGATGCTGAAAATGAATTTGAATGTGTCAATGCTGGTTATTATGAAGTCCGCGAGTATGTTGATCAAGGAATGCGGTTGTATATATACTTTTTCCCAGCACCTTCAAACGGTATGTAAAATGATCTATCTATTTTTCCTAATTAAATATTCCAGTCTGATTTTCTACTGAAGTGAATTGAACCAATCACAGCCTACTCTACAACTAATCACATTTTAATTTCAGTTCGGCAAGCACTTGGATTGACGATTGTGAGCAGGCACCAGGCGACAGGGATATTGTACTTCGTATCTCAGCATACTCGTCGAGCCATATGTGACTCCCGCGACCGTGCATTTATCAATCGTCCCGTTGTGGGATTGGTCCTTGGCACTGATAACATTTTCCTTAACATCCATGCTGAGCCCACTCGAAGAAGGAACGAAGTACTTACTCAACTGCGTGCCATTAGATCCCATATGAGTATCCACAGACCCCATGCTTCCTGGATGCTAGCCGGGGATTTCAACCGCTTGCCTCAAGACGTACAACCTAGTTTGGTTCAAAACCAAGAACGATTGGTTCAGCCTCCTCAGAGCACTCACGGTAACGATGTTCTAGATTACTATATATACGGCTCTGCAGATCAGAATGTTTTCGCGCAAATGGACAACCCCTCCAATCAAGCAACTGTAAATCCCACTCTGACGGGCTCGGATCATCATGCCGTATATTTTTCCAACTACATTACTTCAATTCAATACGATCGAGGTAACCTGCAACAAATTTTAGACCAAGCCTGTACCGTACGAAGAAGCAAATACAACGATTGGACGAATTTGTATGATGAGATTTACGACGATAAAGATAGGATACCCAGCTCTGGTTTTATGCAGTTTCAGGATGGATCCTACATGCAGCCAGTCGTCGTTGAACGTGATTCTGATATTAAAAAAAGCGCCAATTGGTATCCGCTTGATTTGTCTTTGTTAATTGGCCTAGAGGCCGCCTACTCCTACAGTGTTAGACATAAAAGAGCTATTGGTGTGTCTTCTGCAACGCATCACGGCTTGATTTTTATGAACTCTAAAGGTTCTCCGACAATGACGGTATTTTTGAGAAAAGGTAAATTGCTATGTATGACCTGGACCCATGAGGGATGGAGCAGTCCAACCGATTGTCATCGACATATTACCCCTGCACAGTTGTCAGCGACAAGAAATGAACAGGTATTTAACCCCTTTACTGTATAAATAATATTTTTTAACTGTTGTCTTTAATCCAAATACAGAGATTTGATCGCTGTTACAACAAAGCTGCAGAATCAGTTATCAGCGAGAATTTGGAAGCATTAGATAAAAATATCCTCAAGTCACGTAACTTGCTTATTTTGCAACGTGAGTTCTCAAGGACTATTAGTAATGATGGATTTTTCAACAATGAATATAATACGTTTAAAGATTATTATAATGCAAAATGGAACAACGCGCTAGTAAATGATGCTTACGGAATGTCAGGTAAATTAAAAAAATGAATAGATAAATAAAAATATTCCTTCCTAACAAAGCGAAATATTTTTTATAATTTCAGGAGCAGAATTTTGGGTAAAGTCTCTACGGCATTGGAATTTTGGATACTACTTCAGAGATGGATCTTTCTCCGTCGCATTTAGTTCTAAACATATTCAGGAGAATGATACTGATAATTGGTTATTTATAAACGGAAATAAAGTTTCCGATTGGGATCCTTGGCTCAGAAATATCTATGGAATGTTCTTCTTTGACAAGTTCGGACGCCCAGTTATATTCTTCGCGGCGCTTAGTGATTACCCAAACTGTTGTATCTATCGGAGCCATTGGGTGTACGAATATCGTCCAGATAATAGTTGGGTTTGGATCGAAAACTATTCGGAATGGGAACCAAGCGTTTTGTCGAAAAATCCTGGAGCATTAAGATTCGTTATTGATAAGAATAATATTCACGATTAAGAAAATGTAAAATTAACTAAAATCATTTACGAATTTTCAAATCCTATGCTTCTTTCATTGATATTTAATCTTAATAACAGTGGTTTAACTTAAAAATGATAAAATTTATCAGCATTTGTAAGTCCTGTGTGATCATAGATACTAAGCTGGCCACCCTCGTTGCGAGTAAAAATGTCAATAAGTTGCAGACAAAATGAAGCTATCTCATGTCCAATGAAACGTCCAGCACTTGGCTTTCACATTGCGCATACGCCATGTTGTTCTTAATACATAAGTGCGTGTGTGCTTCTGACTGCAATTGTTGCCTTTGAAAGGAAACACACAATCCCGCACAATATTGATTATGCGGGTTTCTAATTTATATAAGCCTAACAATAATTGGGAATTCAAGCAAGAGAAACTCTTCAACTGATTATTTGCAAAATAATAAATGCAAAGAAAGTGTTTGCAAAATTATCAGTATTGGGGGTTGAGAATTATAGCTAACGACTATGACTACAAACGCTTGAAAGCAACCAAAAAAATTATAAATTCCTAATTTAAGAAATAGTAAAATTCTCGCCTCTTCTTGTGGAAATGTATTTGGCTGCCAAGTTCTGCTAATTGCTCCCTTGCTAATGACTCCGAGCTGCTAACTGCCAACTGGCCACGCCCACTGTGGAGGACCGTGGCACTTGCCATCTGCCATTTGCGGCAACTAAGCGCAATTAATTAACAGTCCAAGCGATTGAAATAAAACAGGACAAGGAAGAGAAAAAAATTATACAAAATGTTGGTACTTCATAATGGGTTGCGTCCATTCCCTGCCGCTGGATGGTCGTGTCCACATCCCACCATTCCCAATCCTATTTCCGCCGAGGCTCACGGAGAGTTGACTAAAGAAAATGCAGCTTAATGCTGAATTAATTCCAATTACCACATTCTCCATCGTGCCGCCCAGCCAGCCCGTGGCTCCCATCATCCACCTACCACGGATGACCAGTGGACGAGCACACTCCGCCAGTAATTTAGCCACGCTAATGCGCGGAGTGCGGCCAACAAAAGCCGCCGCACGCGCTGGCCTCCATCTCAGTCCGATTCGCAGTATACTTGCCACACTCCACCAAAATCATGCATCATACTTATTATTAAATAATTATAAAATGCACATGTTTTGGCAAATATTTATTATTTGCATTAATATTTTACTAACTCTGTTTTAACTATAAAAGTTTCATTTATTGATAATGTCAACAAAATTTAATACCATAAAAAATTTTAAAAAACACTTGAATAAACTGGAAAAAAAAAATAAAAATGTACTTTATTAATATAGTTTTATCTATAAGTAAGTAATCTATAAGATGATTTCTACAAAAAATGCATTCAATCACAATTTAAATTATTATATTAACATAATATCCAATAATAATCAAATCTCTATATAGTAATTACTATATTACTCAAAATTTACCTAAGTGTAGTTATTTTATTCGCCATTGCCATGGTCTTTTGTGCGAGATTTTAACATAAATTTATTTTATATAAAAAATTTCCCATTTTCTTTCAGCCATCAGCCACTTGTTTGGCTTTGAGAAGATTCACTAATTAATTATTAATTAAGTTGGGAAAAAATGAAGTTGGCGAAATACAGCAGAAGGGAGATGGCTTTTGCATTCAGTTTGAAACTTTTAAAAGTATTCCAATTTTCTAGCATTTTTCTCGTCCTCTCCTTTGCTCGCAAGTTTGAGAGGAAAAACTTTTATGCCAAACGATTCGAGGAAAACTTTTGGCACAATGTGTCGCCTACAAAAAGACCACGCCCCTACACATACATATATATGTATGCTTTTTATTTTAATTTTTTCTTCGGCGAAAAGTTTTTACTGTCGCATTTCTCCGACTCCAGCGAATTTAGCACTAAAATGCAGGCCTCGAGTGAAAGGACGGAGTGAAAGAAAGGCAGCATCGTTAGAGGTCCTTGCTGAGGACTATAATAAAGTCTGGAGCAGAATGGAGAACGCCTGGCAGTGGGCTTAAACAAAACGCACGTGTCCTGAAGCCTTTCATCGTGTGAGCAATGGAACTGACCTTCCGACTCGGACGCCCGGACTCGGACATACCATGTGCAAATTGTAAACTGCAAAGCCCCACAAAAAAAAAACCGGAACGCTGCTTGGAAAAGCGCAAACATTTATATTTAATTGGTGGTTTATGGTCGAGAAGTGGCGATGCCACCACCCCTCTCGTCCGACTAGCGGCCTTGTGTCTACCCAATTGAGTTTCAAAGTTGCAATTAGAGCAGCTTCAGTGAGCGGCTGCCCATTTTCCAAGGATAACCGGCAAAGTGGGTGGTGTAGGGCTGCGTTGCAGGTGGGTCGGTGGTCTTATACAATGGAAACAGTTCAGATTGAGCCGGACTCCTGTCCGGAGTCCGGATGTGAATAAAAAAAAAACCGTGACCGGGGCAGAAACAATGGGCGTTGAAAAGAAACAAGTCGCAGACCATTAAGCCCGAATATCCAACAGAGCGAAGGGGAATTGCAATTGAAAAGCAAACAGTTCTAAAAAGAACACAAAAGTACATACTTACGGGGGAAATTTTATTATTTTGTATTAATTTTGTAAATTTAGATTCAGATATTTTAAATACATATTATCGGAAAGTTTTAAAGCTGTTCGCTTAAAAAAATTAATAGTTACTTATGGTTTGTTAAGTATCCTAGAGGCTCATAGCCAATTTCACCCAATAACCAATAAACAAAAGGCATAAAAGCACACTTTTCTCCATATAGAATCCCTTTGGTTCCCTGCCATTCATGAGTTTGAATGGAGAACAGTTTTTTGTGACTGAAAAGTCTTTGAAACTAAGTACTTAATCCTGCATGGCAAACTAACGCAAACCATATCCAAGCCAAATGGAAATGAAAAATCAAATTGAATTTACCTTGCCTTTGACTATTTCGACAGTTGAGCCGTGCCACGCCCCCCATTGCGACCCAAGGCAAATGTGCCAAGTGTTTATGGGTATACACTTGAAGAAAAAAAGGATAAATACCTATACCCAAAACAAAAAGTGTATAAGATGAGAAAACATATTTTTTACCAATAGATTATAAACCTATTTTATTAAAAATATATATATAACATTTTTAATAATCATTTCTTTTATTATTTTCAGTTTATTTGGCATTCAATGACGACTGCGAATGCAATGACGATGTCGAGTCGATGATGATGACTTCTTTACACGACATTTAATTGAGAAATAATTGAATAGGTCGTGTCAAGTGTTTGTTTGGCGTTTTGGCTGGCTGTGGTCTGGTTTATGTATGTATGGAATATGGAAAACGGGTGGGGCAAAGGGCGGCAGGTTGGAGCTTTCTAGCCGGCTCCGTGGCGAAATTAGCTTTGTCAAACGTGGCTGACATGTGCCACCCGGTTGAATGGTGCGGAAAAGTCTATTGCAGCGTGAAAACGCCACAGCGGGATGTTTAATGAAGTAGTCACAGTCGGCGGAGAAAGTCGCAGGGCCCCGACAAACCCTTTCTAAAAACAAAGCCCATCGGTGCAGTCAAAGGAGTGTTGGAGAAAAAAAACACATAAATAAAATGGATTTTTTTTTTAAATTTTTTAATAATTGTCCTTTGGTACCTTTCGTCTTTTGGTTCAGTCAGCCGCGCACTTATAATTGCAGTTGCATTTTACAGGAATTCTTTGTTTTTCTACAAAAAAACCTATTAATATGTATGTTTCGGTAGTTGAAGGTGAGAAAGTAAATCATCCGAAGAAATCAAAGGCATTAAAATTCCATAATAGGTCCTTTATACATTAAACCTTAGTTCAAGTTTATCAGAAATACATTATAATGCATGAGTAGACAGAAAAACTACGAAAAACTTAAAGCAAACCCCAAGTCATATTTCTATTAAAAATTATTGTCCATTTTATTTAGAAACGTGACTATTTGACATAATATCCCAAAACAATTCATGAACTTGAACTCGTGCGTCACACAGGTACAGGTGTACCAATGTTATGGCCCATTCGAGCGACCATTGGAAAGTTACTCACATGCGCCCATAAAGTCTTTATAAGCCAGATTAGACCATCGGGTATTGCGTCATACTGGCGGGTCATGTACATCTGGTAAAAACAATTACCCTGGCCGGCAGTCCCAATTTCCATGAATTCTAGGTTAATGCCAATGTCACTAGAACTGGTTTCCAGAAATCGGAGAATTCTATAAAAACAGTCTGGCCGCTCAGTGTTTGCCCCAATTATAAGTTTTCATTTGTCGGATACGGAATGTCTGAGCTTAAGCTACTAACAATTTGCTGGAGCTGTCTGCTTCTGGTTTCAATCGCCGGAGCAAAGGCCTCTCCGGCTTGGTCACTGCCCACACCTGAGAATGTTTACGAGGATCTGGAAACCTGCCGCCAAGATGCCCAGGAAGACGATCCATCAATTTTACGATGTCTGGTTGAAAAACTAGGACTCTGGACCGACGTGGCGGGCTACGATGCCAAACGGATAGCCAAGATATTTGCTAGCCACAATCAAGCGGAGGAATTAATGCTGGTGGTCCACTATTGCAACAACAAGGAGCGAAGGATAAGGGATCCCAGTAATTGGGCCTTCGAGGCCTACAAGTGCGCCACTGCGGGACAATTCGGTCGTTGGGTGAAGGACTATATGAAGGAAAAAGGAAATTAGCAATACTATTTATTCCCTAACTTAGTTTAAGCTTGACTCACTTTTCTAATATATGTTTCTAGTTGTAACACCAAAAACCGTAACTGATAAAAATAAAATTTTATAAGGAATTATGTTTTGTATGTTAAACCAGCGATCAGCTGTGGACTGTGAATGTCCTAGACTGTGTTTCATGTAAGGCGGAGATTGAGGAGGAATAGGACACTGTGCAGTAGGCCACCCCATTATCAGGATTCTTGTACGGTTATTCTTTTGTTGCAAGCATTGCTTTAGGATTCCAGAATATCGTGCTTCTTCCAATTTTCGTGGTGAGGACCGGCCAGGACGAAACAAGGCTAATGGGATTTCCGACGCATCTGCCCAATGCTTACGCTGGCGCCATCTGGTGGCGGGCAATTGCGCTGTGGTAGAATATCAAAACGGCTGTGGTAGAAGTGGTGTTCAAAACCAAAAAAAATTTGTTTTGTGCATTTTTATAAATATTAAATAAAATTTAATTATATTTATCAGCGACTGGAACTTCAAACAAGCGATCTTCTTTAGCCTGGAGACTGGAGTACTGGACGAGGGGGAGATTGGCGTTCATGAAGCACGTACCGGCGTGGTAGGCCTTGGCACAGTAGTCGTCCTCCTTGTGGGACTCGGTGCACTGGACGATCTTTTGATACAGCTCATCCGACTTATCCACATGGCCGCTAACTCCGGCTAGCTGCATGTACAACTTGTCAAGATCGAATCCATGCTCGGCGTCGTAGAGTCCAAACTTTTCCAAGCCACAGGCCAAGAAGCAGAGGGTCACTGCCTGATCAGGATTCTTATACTTCGCCACCAGGTCCTCCGTTGCGCGGATCTCCTCGGCGCAAACCTTGCGTGCGGAATCCAGATCATAGTGGTTCTTGACCACATAGTGTCCTTCTTGGCCATGTTTATGGTGGGGGTCGGCCAGAACGAAGACCATGCCCACTAAGAAAACAATGAGAACCCTCATGATAGTTTCCTTACAAGCTCCCTGATTCAACTGAAATTTTTGCCAAGCTCGACATTTCCATTTATAGACGACTGATTCCATCTGCCTATCGAATTAACCTTCTAATGGATCGCTTTGCGTGTGATTGACTGACCCGTTGTCTCCCTGATTACCCTTATCAGAGGGCACAGGTCAACCAGCGGAGAGACGCCAACTAGACTGACTCATGTCTTATCAAGGGAAATATTATGTTGTAGTTGATGGTGGATGTGGTTGAAAAAACAAGCTTCAATGGTGTTCAAAGATACAACTATTCTTGTTTATTTTTATGAACATTTAAAACAGTTTTTGTGATTTTTAAATAAAAATATATGTTATCATAAAATTTAAAAATAACTTTTTGTCTAATTTCTAAAAATTTAAAATCTTCTATCAGCGCACGCCAATCAAAACACAAAACTTTAAGACCGGGTTTTTGTATACTAATAAATAAGTTAGTCCCAAAGGTTTACCTCCTTTGTCTAAAAAATGTATGTAGTTTGAACCCCAAAAACAATGTCAAAAAAAATATATTTAAAAAAAATTATATTTATTTGCGACTTGAACTTCAAACAAGCGATCTTCTTTAGCCTGGAGACTGGACTACTGGACGAGGAGGAGATTGGCGTTCATGAAGCACGTGCCAGCGTCGTAGGCCTTGGCACAGGAGTCGCCCTCCTTGTGGGACTCGGTGCACTGGACGATCTTTTGATACAGCTCATCCGACTTATCCACATGGCCGCTAACTCCGGCTAGCTGCATGTACAACTTGTCAAGATCGAATCCATGCTCGGCGTCGTAGAGTCCAAACTTTTCCAAGCCACAGGCCAAGAAGCAGAGGGACACTGCCTGCTCAGGACTCTTATACCTCGCCACCAGATCTTCCGTTGCGCGGATCTCCTCGGCGCAAGCCTTGCGTGCGGATTCCAGATCATAGTCGTACTTGACCACATAGTGTCCTTCTTGGCCATCATGTTGGGGGCGGGCCAGAACGAAGGCCACGCCCACTAGGAGAACAATAAGAATCTTCATGATAGTTTCCTTACAAGCTCCCTGATTCAACTGAAATTTTTGCGGAGCTCGACATTTCCATTTATAGGCAGCTGTTTCCATCGAATTAACCTTCTAATGGATTGCTTTGTCTCCCTGATTACCCTTATCAGAGGGCTCAGGTCAACCAGCGGAGAGACGCCAACTAGACTGACTCATGTCTTATCAAGGGAAATATTAAGTTGTAGTTGATGGTGGTTGGGTTAAAAAACAAGCTTCAATGGTGTTCACAATCAGAGATACAACTTTTATTGTTTATTTTTATTAATATAACAGTTTTTGTGATTTTAAATTAAAAATATCATTGACCGTAAATAATAATTAATGTTATCATTTTTTAGGTTAAAAATCACAAAGAAATCATTATTTTCTTAGCGAAAAAATAAATATTTAAAATGTTCATTATTCTCTGGGCGAAAAAGTTCCACTCAATTCATGTTTGCGGGCTATGTATTAAATTTTATTGGACATATGAGTGCATATCTCTATAGACCAAGTATGTAGGTCCAAATTTACATGATTTTTCCGCGATCACTCCTCCGGTCTACTCTATAGCTTCTTCAATAGTAAGCACATAAAAAAGATCAGAGCTATCCCTTATTGTTTATCCTTTAAATAAATCTTCGAATTAATAAAATGTATGTAGTTTGAACCCCAAAAACCATGTCAGAAAAAATATATTTAAAAAAATTATATTTATTAGCGACTTGAACTTCAAGCAAGCGATCAGCTGTGGTCTGGAGACTAGAATCCTGGACAGACATCCTAGACCTGGACACTGTGCTGGACGAGGCGGAGATTGGCGTTCATGAAGCACATGCCAGCGTGGTAGGCCTTGGCACAGGAGTCGCCCTCCTTGTGGGACTCGGCGCAGTCGACGATCTTCTGGTGCATCTCATCCGAGTGATTCACATGGACGCTGGGGCCAGCCAGCTGCATGTGCACCTTGTGGACATCAAAACCGTGCTCGGCATCGTAGAATCCAAACTTCTCGAACACACAGGCCATGTAGCAGTGGGTCACCGCATCGTCAGGAAACTGCCACTTCTTGTACTTCTCCACCAGGTCCTCTGTTGCGTGGACCTTTTCGGCGCAAGCGGTGCGATAGGACACCAGATCATCATGGCTCTTGATCTCATAGTGTCCTTCGTGGCCATGTTCGTGGTGAGGACCGGCCAGGACGAAGGCCACGCCCACTAGGAAAACAATGAGAACCTTCATAATTATTTCTATATTGAGTCCCTGATGCAACTGTAATTTTCGTCGAGCTCGGCATTTGCATTTATAGGCGACTGTTTACCTCTGCCGATCGAATTAACCTTCTAAAGGGTCGCTTCGCGTGTGATTGACTGACCCGATGTCTCCCTGATTACCCTTATCAGGGGGCCAAGGTCAACAAGCGCAGAGATGCAGACGCCAGATGCTCAGCTGCCAACTAGACTGACTCATGTCTTATCAAGTGAAATGACGTGACTTTGAACATATAATAAACAAAATATTATTTAGTCCGTTTGGCTAATTATTCTTGAAATAGCATCTCTCTAATGCCCACGCTAGCGCCATCTGGTGGGAGGCAGTTGAGCTGTAGTGTGGTAGAAAACCGAGCTTTAGTTGGGTTCACAACCAAAGATATAGTTTTTATTGATTATTTAAAAAAAAAATTAAAACAATTTATGTAATTTTAAAAAAGATAATACAAAATTAAATAAAATAATATAATAAATTTAAAATTTTTATTTATGTTACATACATTTCAATTTTCTTTGAAGGTTCAGTTTCCTGTAAGGATATGACAGTCCACTTCATAGTTCTATAACTATTCAATATTATTTATCAGTTTACATAAATATTCAATAAAACAGGAGCTTCTATAAATGTTAACCTAATGTCGAAAATTACCTAAATAAATAACTTTAATAAACGCACGACGGAATAGGTCAGTGGAGTTCATAGACTCATTATTCCAATCAAAACACAAAAAGGGAAAGCGAAAGTTCAGCCAAACAAAGAAAACCCGGCAGGAGGTTCCGCCCACAAAAGAAAAGCAAATAAATAGACAACCTAGGCAGATCATCAAATTAATGTTGGATTGACCCCCAGATCAGTCGGCAGCCGTGGCCGAGAGTGGGTGGAGACCGGATCGGATTGGCCTGGCACTTATCACCTCTGACAGTGAACGTGACTGCAGAAAGCATGCCAACAATACTGTTAGCCTTACTCTTTTAAATTTTTGTTAAAGTCAGTTGTACAAAAATATTTAAATCCAAAAATGACAATATCTGTAGTCCATCTGCCGTCAAGTGTTGAGAGCTGAACGAATTCCTAGCCCAGTTGTTACTTTTCTTATATTTTTTTGTACTGCGCCTCGATTCTACACTTTCGCCCGGTTTATTCCATTCATTTAATGCCGCCAAGCAATTAAACCAAAAGCTAATGAAAATGCCTTCTCCAATGGGAAAGCCATTTGTGTTTTTGTTTAGATTGTGTTTTCAATTCAATGGAATCGAAACTTCCATACTCTGGGGGAGTTTTTGAAATTGAAATAGATGGAAAATGTACAAATAAAATGTTTATGAAAAAAGATATATAATTATGATTTCTTGCAAAGTATCATAAAAGATAACAACCACGTGATCGTGCAGAATCTCAAGCTTTAAATATTTTTTTCCTTATTTACTTATTTTAATATTATTTATTTATTTTAATACCTACTATCTAATACCTATTATCTAAAAATCGTATCACCACGCTACAAGGTTAATGGAAACTAGGCCATCTCCCAGAAGTTCCTGTCAGCCTTAGGCCCATAAAAGCAAAACCAAAACCACCACAGATATTTATTTGCAAGCCTCAGCCACCATCTACTCCATCTCTAGCACCACCACCACCGTCGAAGGTATAAAAGGTAGCCGGGGGAGTGTGCGCCCAGCGTTTGTACAAAATCCAATAAGAAACGCGCATGCGCAGCCGCAGAAAGAGTCAGTCGGTCGTCGGCAGCCTCCGCGTAGAGTCAACTTCTGGGTTCGTTTCTCCGCTCTCCAGTCTACAGTCTCCAGTCTTCAGTCTTCGATCTACAATCTCCGGTCCGTGCTCTTGTGATTCAAATCGCAATTCTTAGTTTGCATGTGCAGTGAGCTGCATATAATATATATTATTTATTGCAACTTGTTTTCAAAGTCATTACGTGTCGTGCCGTGGTGTCAGTCGGTAAAAAAAAATATATTGTGACTTTTAAAAAACAGAAAACACTATTACTCCAATCGAGTGCAATTTATTTTTGGGCATTGCTGGAACTTCCTGACTGACAAGCTTCCAAAGTGCATCACCTGCATACCAAATTCACGAATTTAAAACAGGGCCAACATGCAAATGGAAAAGGTAAGTGGTCGAAGCGATGCACCAATAACCATTATTGATCATGGATCACCGATCACTGATCACTGATCAAAGGGATCGGGTAGCGCCCACACTTCCCCCAGCACTTTCACTTTCGTCGGCCAGATCCAGACTTAGACTCAGGTTTAAGGTTACGCCACTGGCCGTCATCCGCCGCCTTTGAGCTGGTCTTTGGTCTTAGCCATGAATCCGACTGGCGGGGCTGAGTCAGCGGCTCTAACGAGCCAAACTGGCAATGCAGGCCACTAAAACCAAAGCGAACGGGGTCGAGAGTGGGCATGAATGTGGCTTATGGTTCTGCGGAAAGAAGTTTGATGTCTGAAATTGCGACTATTTAAGCAAAGCTAGTAACTTAGTACAAGGTTACAAAGGTTATGTGTGTTAGACTTATAACAATTTATTTTTATCCAACCTAAGAATAGTTAAATATATTATATTTTTAATCTGCTAGCCGATCACTTTGTATGATAAGTCAGCCAGTATAACTGCAACAATTATTTCAATTAAATATGTAACTTATAGGTAATTAGAAATATGTGACTAGGGCAATCACAGATACTAAACTTTATACTATAGCTACTATTGCTAGAGATTTTCAAACATTCCCAGGTCAATACACTATACGCTTCCCACAAAACACAAACCAAACAATTTCATTGACACCTTCCGGTGAGCAATCCATATCCACTTGGACCACCCACCCCCAGTTGCTCTTGATTTCTTGGCAAGCCTATGGAAACACCCATGGCCAAGTCAAGAGATCAGACAACCAATTGAACCATTTTAAACTATCACTTTTAACGCGGGCATTACAATGGCACTCGAGATGGCCCAATTTCGTTGAGTGAAGTGCAGCACTCGGCACTTCATCAAGCCCGATCCGATCCGATCCGATACGATTCGATGCGATCATTACGATTATTGTCTGTTGATTCCACTCAATTCGATTCGATTTAATTTCACTGCGGCCGGCCAGATGCCTCGACGAAATCGAAAATGAAACTAGAAAAGGAAAAGCGTTGAAAATTACTCCTCTGAACCGAAGAGATTGTGTGGGTGGGGAGTTGGATGTGGAGTTTGAAGTGGAGTGCCTGTGCCAGAGGAAAGTCAAAGTGAAATGCATGGAAAGCAAGGCAAATTGCCAGTCAGTCCGAGTCCAGTAAACAACAATAAGAGATCTAAGCCCAGCCCAGTTGTCTGGGTAATCCGAGAGCGGCAATTAGAGTGTGCTGCACTCTGGGAGGGGATCAAGATCAGAAACGCGGTCACAGTTCCGCGGATCGCTCCACTGCATTTCCATGCTCCAGTACCAAGTCATGCCAATGGGCAACTCGTCTAACCGGACCTACACTCCATCTCTCTGTGTCTTAGGAAAAGGCCTTTGCCTCGACATTAGTAGAATCCATGCACTGGTCAAAATATTTATTATTAAATCATAGAGAGGAATCAGATGTTAACTAATTTTCTTCGGCAGAAAAAAAATCAAGAGAATATGTTGAGAAAAATTTGTTATTTTTAACACCCACCCATACAATAATTAATTTATTATAATTTTTTGTTGTTTTGTTAAGTGTAAGATTGTTCCCCCGTCCGGTTCGATCGGCTCCCCATAATCCAATTAAAGGAACAATCTACATTTCAATTCAAAACTAATGAAGTGTAGAGAATTCGCAACAAAGGCTGACATGTGTTGATTGTTCCACCGGCTGCAGCCACCCCTCAGGTGGTGCTAGTCTACTGATACATTTGAAAGTCGTGGATTTCTTCTGGCCGGGAGTCGAGTCGATTAAAGCTTCCATTACTAACGAGGTACGGCTTCCCTGTTGAGCCAGCCAGCTAGCTAGCCAGCCAGTTAGTAGAATTCCCAACTTCCGTCAAACAGCAAACACAATTGTGCGTAGTCCAAACAATTCATTGATTGATTGTCGATATGGCGATCAATTAAACAGATTATGATTTTTCATTGATTGTGTGGCGTCAGGCGATCCCAGTGACAAAAAGCCAGGGACAGCTGTCAATGGAAACTATAAAAACAAAATTCAGCTACAGTTTGGATTCTTTCAGCGCACGGTTCTGGTTCTTTTGATGGGATTGGTCTTGTGGGCGGGCACTTCGCATGCCGCCCGTCGTTTGAGGAAAAAGCCCAAGGTCTACAACGCCCTGATCACCACGGACGAGAACCTGACATCCAGCCGGGCCTATCCCGTTATCCAGCCAACTATCCACGAGCCAGGATATGCGCCGTTCGGACCGTACAATCCCTTCGGCTACTACAGTCCCCCTTTGGTGAGATTCGGGCAACCCATCGTACCTGGACTGTCGCCAAACGAGAGAGTGAGTTCCAACTAGAAATAAATTTGATTATAATATTATAATTATTATTTTTTAGTTGCCCTATCCCCTGCCATCGGCAACTCAGTTCCCTGCTGGCTTTGCTCCCTACGAACCCCAACAGCCCGTGGAGCAACAGCCCCAAGAGCCTCCTGCCTCGCTAGAGCCCAAAGAGATGTCCAAGGAACAGATGCCGCTGCCTTTGAATGAACAGGGACTGCCACCCGTGCTGATTCCCCTGCCATCCCAGTACAGAGGACAACCCACCCACCTGCCTCCATACCCCTACAGCCAATATCCTGGGATCTACGACCAAGCGGGCTATATTCGTCAGAACTACTTGCCGCCCTACGACTACTATCCCACCCAGGGATACCCCACTAGAGAGGCCACAGCTGCACCCACTGCCACGCCGCCAGCGGAGGAGCAGCAGCCAGAGATCCAGCCCCTTCCGTTGGACAACCTGGAACCGGTGAAGCCCAGTTTCGAGGACATTCGCAATGGGTCGGCGAGCAAAAACAGTGCAGTTCCGGATGTTCCGCCACCACCGATACCGTCGGGACCGAAGCGTCCACGACCCGCGGATCCGGAAAACTGAATAATTCCGGATAAAGCCCAGATCCCAGATCCACACACGTATTTATTACCATTTCGCTTAAGCTTAATATCGATTCGATGCATTGTACAATGTCGCTTAACCCTTAACGCTAAGTAAGAGTTCATTCAGAGATAACGTTTAAAATAAATAAATAAAAAAAATCGCCAAAGCGGTGAATGAACTTGGCTTGGTTCCCAGTTCCCTCGGGAACTACGGAATGTTTTCGCTTTCAACGGAGTTTGGGGAATTGCATTATCTTTCCCCTTTCAAGACTATAAATGGAGAAGACTTTTAATGAAAATGTGCAGTTTGCATTCAAAGCGGAAAGCAGTATGAAGCTATCCCTGCTGTTGATCGTGTCTTTTTGCATCTTTGGCTTGGGTAAGCAAATATCCGGGATATAGAAGGTACTTCCTATTTATGATCACTACTCTTTTGTAGTTTTGGGCGATGTGGTCACCAAGCCAACATTCATACGCAGTCGGTATAGTTTGCGTTGGGGCAAGACCACCACGGTGACTCCAGTGCCAACAGCTGCCCCAGCCATGGAGCTTCCCCGAACCACTGCCCATCCAAATCTTGCAACTTCGACCGCCAGTGCAGATTATGATTACTACGGCAATGTTGAAAGCGAAAATGTGGTGCACAAGTGAAGAAACATAAAAGAATTCCAGAAAAATGGATTCTCTATTGCTATAGAGAAAAATCTTCATCTACCAAACAAAGAGTATTTCTTATAATCATTTTAAATTGATATGTACATTAAAATATACTCAACAACTTATTAATTTAATGTTTTTAATTCAAAGCTAAATTTGAAGAATGATTCCCCATTTATGAAAACCTGATTAAAAATCTATATTACCTATATATAATACCTAACTGTTCCAACATCTGTGCCCTATTTACTAGATCGATTGGGTATATAAGAAAATAACAGAAATCTAATTTTTAAAACAGAAAATTTGTTTTTCGTTCGCATACAGTAACGGTTCAGGTTTTTCAAAAGTTCGTTACAACTCAACCATTCACTTTACAACACTTACAGGCGATAGTCAGCTGACTAGGCTCCCCAACAAATCAGCTGCTCAAACCGACAGCGACAACAAGCCTGAAACGGGTTTTATTTATTCAAGAAAATGTTAATTACAATTAAACACACTCAGAATGTGATTAAGCCGAACTTTCAAAAAGTTGCAAATCTACTTGCCAGCCGCCACAAACCCGCTTTATCTCATGGCATTGCAACAACAACGGAGTTGGTCGATGGTGGTTTCGGAGGGGCGAAGAGTCGATTGAGAAGCGAACTGAGCTTTAATTTTACGCGCAGCAGTTCAAAAATCTCATTTCTGTATACGCCAGCAGCGAGAGCAGCAGCAACTGGTGGTGGCAGCACAAGTCTCCGGAGATTCTACAGCACCCATCTAGAAGCAGAAACCACAACAACCACATCAAAAAAACGCAAAATGGTGGTAAGAAAAGCCAAAAACAAGTGAATTTCAGATCAAGGCAATAGTCTTTGGCGAAATCGAGTGAGGCTTAGGCTTATCGCTTTGACCCCAAGGTCTTGTGTATATAGATTAGGTCTGCAGGGGGGTTTGTTTCATATATATATGTATATAAGTAAAGGTACTGTTTTTTAACAAATTCAGTAATAAGTGAGACTAATCTTGGAAGTTGTGTCCGTGTGAGTCTAAACAAATCCGTTTACAGGTACGGCTAAATGACCAGGAACGTGCTGAAAAGCTGCAGCCCCTTTTGGACGCCGGCTGGACCTTGGTCGAGGGGCGCGATGCCATTTTCAAACAGTTCGTCCTGAAAGACTTCAACCAGGCTTTCAGCTTTATGACCGGAGTGGCTCTGCTGGCGGAAAAAATCAACCACCATCCCGAGTGGTTCAACTGCTACAACAAGGTGGAGGTCACATTGTCCACCCACGATGTGGGCGGCCTCAGTTCCCAGGACATACGCATGGCCACCTACTTGGAGACCCAAGCCAATTTGTTGAAATAAATGCATTGTTGTTATAATCACTATTTATGTCTTATAATGTCTAGAGTCCAATAAAGACTCAACTTAGCATGGATTTGCTAAAGATTTGATAGTCAGCTTCCTCCAAGACATCTGGGGAGATTTCGTCCTTGCCATAGCCAAGTTGCTTGTAAAAGGATATGGAAGTCTCATTGTTGTTGAGGACGGTAAGCATGATCTTCTCCAAATTCCAATGGCGAGCGCAATCCTCGAGGGTTTTCATAATGAACTTCCCCAAACCTTTCCTTTGGTATGCCGCTGCCACATGCATTTCGTAGCTATGAAATGGGATTTAACTTAATTGAAACTTATAGAGTGGAGTAGAATACTTACCAATACAGGACGCAGTCTCCATGATCCATATCAAAGCGAAACATGGAGAAGGCAACGTTTTCCTTTTTGTCGTTTTGAGCCACTAGATAGCGGGCCCAGTTCTTGTTCAGTTCTGCCGTCTTGATCTTCGGCTGCCAGCCCATCTTCAGCTGCTTGTAAAAGGGCCCCACATTTGTTTCCGCCAACTTGAAGGCCCATTTAATCATCTTTGGATCCGCGTCGCTTTTTGTCCTGCAGAACAGTTTGAACTCTTCCCCAGAAGGCGCCTTGTAGCTTTGATAGGAGAGGGATTCCACCGGATTCTTAGCCCGCGCAGCTGCCTCCACGAATTTCTGTTTGGCTCCTTGACTCAGCTCATATTTGTGTGCCATTATTAATTAAATATTATCAATCAACGGAAAACAGCAAATAATAATAGCGCGCAAACTAGAGATGTGTAGTGGAAGAAAACATAGATTTGCAGCGCCATCTGTGGGCAAAAAGAGGACTGGCATTTATTTTAATCGAAAACTGGCCACACAATTCACTTTATTTTCATTTCTTGTTTGTAAACAATTGCTGAATATATCCAAATTATCTTTAAAAACTACATTTTGATCCTTAAAAACAATTAGGATCCCTCATTCTACTATAGACATACAAATTATTCTTGTTGTGGAGGTAACTGCTTACTAAACTTCATTTTCCGCATTGCTGACGTTTCATGATTTCAGGAATCTTTCAAATAACAATGTTTAGAAAATCCAAGGCAAAAGTGGATCCTCCACCAGTGGCCCCTAGTTTAGATGAGATATTAGAGGACTTGGAAACATTCGAAATCAATAAACCAACTGTTGGCAGCACCACTGACAACGTGGACTTGGAACATGCTCTTATGACGGAGCCCGAGAATTTAAGCATCCAAACTTGGTGGCGGGTTTTCGACGAATATGATCAGAAGGTTAAGAAAATGGCTGAGACGGAGGAGAACCTGGAGTCGCAAAGGAATCAGCTCAAGGACTGCTACGACAAGCTGGAGGCAAATGCAAATAAACTAAAAGAAGGCATCAAGAAGCAGCAGTCATTGATAAATGTAGCCCTTAAAAACTAGCTTTTAAATAAATAAATTTGTTATTTTTTTTCTAAAATAAATACGTTAAAAAACGCATTTGATTTATTTATTAGTTTAGAACTTAGAATTTTATTATCTTTGAGCAAGATACTCCCTTTTAAGACCAGCTTCGAATAGTTGGTATGTCTCCACAGGTTAAACGGTATATTTTAACGGCCAAAACAGAATTTGGCCACACCGGCTATATATGTACTTGGCCAACGGTGGGTGGCGAAAAACACGAAAAAAGTTGTTTAAATCGAAACGAAAACGAATCGGGGATGCCAGTGTTTCAGTGCTTGTGAAAAGTGAGTGAAATAAATCAAAAGTATCCGTAAACAGAAGTATTTATTTCACGGGATAGTCGCTGGTTTCCAAAGCCTGGATGATTAAGCTGAAGAACAGGTTTTAGGCCGTGGCAACAACACCACAAAAAGCGTAGAGGAAAAAAAAATATACTTGGGACTGGCTTATACCATTTACGCCATTAGCGGAGGTCGGCTGATTCGCTGGTGTTTTGTTGCTGCCTCAATATTTGGTTTGGAAACAAATTCAAGCCCACAAATTGGATTTGGCTAAAAGTGCAACAATTTGTGGCTAATTGAATTTTACGTGTATCTTATTTTGGTTTTCGACCAGCGCAACAACAACAGCGAGCAGCGAGTAGAAAAAGAGCGTTTTTGGTAGTTGTTAGTTGGCCCAAAGCAAAGCTCAGGTAGCTAGAATACAGGCACACTCACACACACACACAATGGCACAAATATACAGTTTGCACGCTCAGCAAAAACAATAATTATCCAATTAAACGGTTGTCAATGGCCAACTAAAGAATGCATTTAATTTCATTGGCCATCAAAGTGACAAAGAGCACGAAGAGAGAGACCAAGAAACCAAAGAGAGGCCTACAAATAACAGTATTTTCACGGGCGCACTGATACCTGTGAATGTTATACATGTGTGTGAGTGTGTGTGTGTGTTAGCCAAGTGCTAATGAGATGCTGTGACGCTCTTCTTCTTTCTGACTGCCGTTTGTTGCTTTTGCCATTTATGCAAAAAGACGCAAAAAAAAAATAAGAAAAAATCGCTTAAAAAATTTCGAGACGAACAAAAGATTTGACGCAAAAGGTGAAAGCCACTTGCCGCTCGGGCGTATACGCAATGCAATTTCTTTGTGCGGCGACCGTTAATGCAATCATCTCGCGATCCAGTTGATCATAACCGTATTCTCTCCGCCTCATTCTTCCAATCCAGCTCGTCGAGAGATGTCACACATTGGAGCCGCATGCAACCCCGCAGCAACAACTCCAACTCCAACTCCAACTCCAATCCAGCCAACAGCCAATGATGTGATGCAGTTGCGCCTGGAAACCACAATCTGCCAGTAGTTGGGTCACCACAATCACAATCACACACACAGCGCCAAACCACAAGCCAGCCCGATGAGCTGGCTGCTCCTGGGGCTTCCGCTTCTGGGGGTCCTGTGGCTCCTCTGGCTGCCCGGCGAGCTGCTGGCCATTCCCACGCCACTGAAGTTGCCAGGTTAGTTGTTGTTGCCATCCCGGATGCCATAAATAAATTATCTAATTAATACTTCATTTTAACTGAAGTTTGTAACTAAAAATTGCAAATTCATCAACCGCAATAGCATATTTCATACACCTATCATTTAAAAATGTTAAAAAGGGAGTTTCATTTAAATTAAATCGTTAAAGAGAAACAATTTCATAATAATATTCAAAAATTCAAAGAAACTCTACCCGAAAACTAATTTTAAAGTTGAAAATTTTAACTAATTGATTATGTAAAAAGTAAAGTTTATCACTTGAAAATAAGACAATAACATTACACATGAAAAATGTTATTTAAGAGTCATAAGCCTTGAAGTATTTTAAAGTTTAAGAGCCTTCCGACACCTCCACTAAATCATCCTTTGTTCCCAGGCTACACCCACAAGCTAACACCCTACATCAAGCATTGGGAGGCGGCGAACTTCGATCGCGAGGTGCTGCAGGCAGCACAAATCCGACATCTGGAACAGGCTCGCTACCGGAAGAAGCGCCAAGTGGACCCCAGCACATCGAGTGGACTGGCCCACACCATACGCTTGAATTTCTCCGCCCACGACAGGTGAGTGCAGTGCCCCCACTTCCAGTGCAGCAGGCAGAACACTTAATTAAATGTCTGTTTGTTAACCCACCCGCAGAGATTTTCGCCTTGTGCTGCGTCAACAGCCTCATTCGGTGTTCGCCCACGATGTCGAGATCGAGAACACTCTCGGTCCCATCGACTACGATGTCTCACGGATATACACGGGCAGCCTGGAGGATGACGAGGCGGCTCACGTGCAGGCCATTCTGACCAGCGATAACCTGCTGGATGGAACGATAGAGACCCAGGCGGAGCACTACTACATCGAGCCAGCGCAGCGTTACTCCCAGCAGCTGGCCGAGAGTGGAGTCCACAGCATAGTCTATAAGTTAAGTGATGTAAATATGCAGAAGGAGCAGTTCACTGGCGGAGGTGTCAGTTCCGCAGCTCCGGCCAAAACGCACTGCGCCAGTGAGAAGCTGCGAAAGAAGCGGTGGCTGCCAGAGGAGGTGAGTTAAAATAAAATATAGAAATATATATTTTTTAAACAATAAACCTTAATACTTTTAGCTGGCCATGGCGGATGGTCCCCCGCCCACGTATAATCGCAATCCGCCCCTGCCATTGGATTTGGAGGTGCCCTATAATGACGACTTCCGCGTACTGGCCTCCGAGGAGGACAAGAGCGAAGAATCGCCACCGAGGAAGTACCCGACAACGTCCACGACCAGGAGCACAGGGCGCAGTACCGAAAGTTTTCTGGCCACGCTGACGAAACCCACGTCGAACCGCAATATACTTGTAAATAACTACAATCCCTCCAATGTCGGCGAGGGCAGTCGCAGCTATAATGCCAACAGCAATAATAATAACAATAACAATAATAACAATGTGCGAAAGTTGTACACGAAGCACAAGAACATCATTGTGAGCACATACAATCGGCCCATCGAGCCGGAATTTGGAACGCCATACGAGGAGCCCAATAACAATGGAAGCAGTGGGAACCTGCCCAGCAACTTCTTCAACGCCAACTGGACAACGCTCTTCCTGGGAAACAATAACAATGGTAACGATCGGCCCAGCCATAAAACGCACGTTGAAATCATTACCAAGAATGGAGCCACCAAGAAGCCGAATATCATAGTGAATAACTACAACCCGGAGATCATATTCGCCCCCAATCCGCACAATCCGAGCTTCAACACCATGCTGATGACAAATCTGCTGAGCGGCCGGGGCGATGATATTCACAGTTCGCCAAGGCTGCTCTACGACCGAAAGACCACTTGTATGCTATATCTACAGGCGGATCACACGTTCTTCCAGAAAATGGGTTCGGATGAGGCATCTATTGAGGCTATAACCCGGCATGTGCAGCGGGCCAACTCCATTTACCGGAACACCGACTTTAATAACGACGGGAAACCGGACAACATCACGTTTATGATTAAGCGCATCAAAGTGCACAACATGAACGCCATGAAGGATCCCAGCTATCGATTCCCCGGCAACTATGGCGTTGAAAAGTTCCTGGAACTGTTTTCAGAGGAGGACTACGATGCCTTTTGTTTGGCCTATATGTTTACATATCGGGACTTTGAGATGGGTACCTTGGGGCTGGCCTGGACGGGGGACCTGAAGAATGCTGGCGGAGTGTGCGAGAAAAATGGGCATTATCGGGGATCCTTAAAATCCTTGAACACAGGAATAGTCACTTTATTAAACTACGGCAAGCATGTGCCGCCCGCCGTTTCCCACGTCACCTTGGCCCACGAAATAGGCCACAATTTTGGATCCCCGGTAAGATAAATAGGAAGTAATTAAAGGAATATAATATTATAAATTTTTCTTTGTTTCTAGCACGATCCTGAGCAGTGTACTCCTGGTGGCGAAGATGGAAACTTCATTATGTTCGCCCGTGCCACATCCGGTGACAAGAAGAACAACAACAAGTTCAGTACCTGTTCTCTGAAGTCCATAGAACCAGTGCTGAATGCCAAGGCCAGGTCAATGAAGGGTTGCTTCACCGAGCCCCAGTCCTCGATTTGTGGCAACGGAGTTGTGGAGCCAGGGGAGCAGTGCGATTGTGGCTGGGAGGAAGACTGCAAGGACTCCTGCTGCTTTCCCATGTCGCGTCAGCCACGGCTGGACGAAACCCCCTGCACATTGACACCCCACGCTCGATGCAGTCCGTCCCAGGGACCTTGCTGCACAACCGACTGCAAGCTGAAGTTCGGCGACAAGTGTCGGGATGACAACGGCTGTCGGGACCCTTCCTTCTGCGATGGACGCGTGCCCCAATGTCCTCCGTCTGTTAACAAGCCCAATAAGACGATTTGCAACAAGGAATTCGTCTGTTACATGGGCGACTGTACGGGAAGCATCTGTCTGGCTTATGGGTTGGAATCATGTCAGTGTATTCCTGGACCACAAGATGATCGCATCAAATCCTGTGAACTGTGTTGTAAACTTCCTGGCGAAGATAACCCATGTCGGAGCTCTTTCGAGTGGAATGAAGCTCCGTTCGATGTGCCTGATATGTACTCCAAGCCTGGAACTCCCTGCAATGATTACAATGGGTTTGTAGCGCATTTCTATTCTATTATTATAGTTTCTAAACTTTATTCTCATTTTCAGGTACTGCGACGTCTTTCAGAAGTGCCGGGAAGTGGATCCTTCGGGTCCTCTCGCGACTCTGCGAAAGCTCTTGCTTTCTGAGGAGAGCATCGCCACATTCAAGAAGTGGATGCAGGAGAATTGGTACACAGTAGCCCTGGCGGCAATTGGCGTCATTATGCTTATGGTGAGTAACCCAACTAGGAGGGACATGTTTGTGAATATATTTAAATATTTAACTTCCTTTTGATTTGATAAGTTGATTCGCCTTATCACGCAAATGTTGAGAGATCAGGTCGAAGCCAAAGCAGAAGCGCAGGCTCAGACCTTGGGTGAGAACTCAGAATTCAAGTGCCCAGTACAAACCTGTAGAATCCATGATAGTTAAAAGAATAAATCTCATCTTATAGTTGCCTCCAGAGGGCTATTTTGGAGACAAATTTAGCCAGAGATTCATGGACAATGTACTAAATAGACTAATTACTAATTAATTAAATGTATTTTGAGTTGATAGTCTCATTGTTGTTTTACAAATTCTTGAAAAACATCCTTCTTTAATGTAATCTTTCACATCTAATTTATTATTTACTTTTCCACAGGCTCTGAGCACAAAGCTGCTGGCGAAACGCTCGAATCTGAAGCTTAAATCTGTGACAATTATTCACAGTGCCACCACGGAGACAGTGCGACTTCCAGAAAACAACAACGGAGTTATAGTCCACACAGCCGTGAGGACAAAGGTACCATTCAAAAAGAAGGTACGAGGAGAACGTACCAAGAAACCAGGAGCTGGAGCTGGCATAGGAGCTGTGACAGGAGCATCTGCAGCTGCTGGTATTGCTTCCCGGGGAGCCAATAAAATCAGTTCCACTGCGGAGCCAAAGAAGTCAACACGGTCCCAAGCAATTGCCAAGAAGAAATCCCTCGAGGAGGAACCGAAAAAATCCAACAAGAAACTGGGAAAGCACATGAAGGAAATAATAGACTACTCGCATCGCAACAACAATGGAGACGACGCCTCCAATCTCTCCACGACCAACAACCACACCAACACCTTCGGCAAGGTTCAAAAGTGGCTACTGGAGTCGCCGATAGTGGCACAGCCATTGTCCCACATCGAGCACAGTTCCAGAGTTCGAAAGGTAATGAGCAAGTCGCAATCGACTCCGGAGAGATTGGTGCAGAAAACTCCCCAGAAAACCAAATCCATGGGAAATCTATCCAACGAGAAGGTTAAGCTGCAAGTGGTCTACAAACCGCCGTTTAAGTTTTCTCTAAAATTGTCAAAGAAACCGAAAGTTAAGACCCACGTGGTTGGAGGTCGTCCGAAGCGAAACCAAAAGGCGAGTACTCGACCAGCAGGACCGTCCACCTCGAAGGATATTTCTCTGCGAGCCAAGAGGAGCGCCCTTTTGCTGTGCAACGAGGCAGAAGACGATAACCAGATCCTTACTCTCAACGAGCCCAACTACGAGACCTTAAAACCACCAACGCCGCCGCGCTCCATGGAGCACTGCTATGAGAACGTGGATATGCAGGCAGAGGCGTCTACTTCCACTTCAAACTCGAAACCCAGCAGCAGCAAGGTGGCGCCCAGCAACCAAACTAGAGGAAGTTTTGACGCAGCTACCCAAGCGGTGCCAGTTCCTGCCCAGCGCAGCTCCTACCGGCGATCCAACTCCCTCTCTGCCCACAACCCCTTCGCGGCGGCTCCGCGTCGCAGTAGCAGCAAGGCTAGTGGGTCAGTGAATCTGACGAGAAACTTTGGCAGCACCCAGAATCTGATCAATCTAAGTCAAAATCTGGCGAAAACCAAGAAGCGCAGTAGTCTCAATTTGAAAGCCAACGGCAGTGGAGTGGCCAGAAGCGGGAAGGACCCGCCAACACCTGCAGCAGCATCGCCCCAAAAACGCTCCTCGTCTAATGCCAATCTTCGAAGGGACAGTAGCGCTTCCAATTCCAAAGCTGCGCCAGTTCCTCCGACAAGAAACTCCCGCAACAGCTTCAGCAACATTCCAAGAGCCAGTTTAGGGGGTGGAAATGGTAATACCACAGCCCCCGGGGCTCCACCTAATTTTTCGCGTCAATCTTCCAGCAGCACGGCCACCAGCAGCTCCTCGATAACGCCGGGAGCGAATGCCGGAGTGGCACTGCAGCAATCCGCCTCGACGAGCGCCATGCAACGTCAACCAGCTGCACAACCAATGAGGAGAAGCCTTCACAATTTCCGGGCACGCCCAGGAGCACCAGGGGCAGCATCAGCAACAGGACGATCAGGGGGAGCAGCCGCAGCAGCAGCAGCAGCAGCAGTAGCAGTAGCAGCAGCATCTGCAGCAACATCAACAGAGAACAACGAACTGCCTTCGGATCTAGAGGTGGCCATTTCTGATGTGGAGAACTTAGTTAGCTAAGGGCGGCGATTACGAAGATGCAGTTCCAGTTTTCAAAACCAACCAAGTGAAAGTGATAAGTCTTAATGTTAGTTATACAAATTGTCGCATAGGTTTACTTGCATACATATACATATGTATTTGTACATACATTATATATATGTGTACTTTACACTGCCTTAAACTTGCCGTTTCTGCTGAATATATGAAATACCACGCCCACACATAACCACTCACACAAAAAAGACACTCACCCATGCAATCCTCGCGTCCCCAATCCGACCAAGGCTCGCCCCCACCTCGAATGCATCACTGGCTCATCCAATCACCCACTCACCCGCTTACCAACTTGCCAGCTCACCCACTCACCCACTGAAGCCACCGCAATCCAAACCGCCAGCCGCACTCACCGCACTTTGTACCTTCTACTGTTTACTGTTGTATTGTATTGTGTAGACCCATCCACCCCTGTTTCCCAATTCTGAGTTCAAACTGGTTTAGTGGAATTTGCGAATATTAATTTCATAAAAATGCTAAGTGACAATAGTGAAAGTTTTTGCCTTGATCCATTGGACAAATTCCTTATCTACCAGAGGCTCTACATATTATATATTATATATTATTGTTCCTGACTCCAAGCTATGCAATTATAGTTTAATTTCCACTTCACTATCAGGATCAGAGGAAGGAAACTGTGGGGTGGTTCAGATATCCTATTTCAAATGCGAACTTATTTAGGCAAATTGAATGAGCTTTTCCCAAATTATTAAATCAAATTCCTGAAATAATATTCAACTATTAGGTTTGCCTCTCCCCAATGATTTCAAAACAGTATTACTGAAAATATTGAGTACCTAATATCTACCGAATTATGATTATATTGTTGACTTTGCCTCTTCATGTTTCAAGCAACGAACACTACACATCTGAACTTTGAAGACACACAGAACAATACAAGGTGCTATTTTAGTAAACGACTAAAAAGATTAAATATTAGCCGAGAGCATTTCAAAACTCCTTTGCATATTTTCTCAAGATCAAAACTAAAGTAAGAATCGCTTAGAGAGGGTGGAAAAAGAGGTTTTAGGCCTAAAAGTAGAGAATAGCGTGGGGAAAGCCGGGAAGTATTGCAAGTACGGGATAGATACAAATATAACCAACGATAACTGTCAATAAATCAAAAGCGTCGTGCATCGAAAGTAGGTCTTAGAGAATGCCCATTAAAGCCACATAGAGATTTAGAGACACAGCCACCAGTTGACCCCAGTTGATCCCCAGGAGCACCTGCACCCATTCCCATAGATACATAAATACACCAGGGCCTGCAATATCGTAGCTGTAGTGTATATAGGATATCAAATGAAAATAGTTTTTATATGCAATACCGAGCTAGAGCGATGCGAACAAAAAATATGTCACTACCAGCATTCATGAATAGTTTATAAAATATAGGCACATTCCGTAACGAATCACTGAGCAAGCGGATTTCGAGTTATACACCAAACACCCAACAGAACTAACGATCTATAGTCTAAGATATTGATTGATATTTGTAGCTATATGAATGTGTAGGAGGAAGGCAAGGAAAGCGTATCATAAAAGTTTATACATAAAACCTTATGGGGCGTGCAATACCATTGCAATTTATGAGCATTTGGGTATATTTTTGTGAAATATACAACATACAACATAACAAATAAAAGCATTAATAGATAATACATAAGCTCCGCTCAAGAAACCGACAACCGACCCAAAAACTAAAAAATGAGAAAGAAAATTTACGAAAGGACAAAAAGTTAACGCGTAGGCAGGCCAGTGCAGAAATGGATAATGGATAGAGGAAATAGTTGAAACGAGTACGCGACAATCGCTTTGAAATGCTTAAAATTAAAAAAAGAATTTAAGGATAATCCCCGAAATTGAATCGAAGTTTAGTTTCTACATTCGAGACTATACAAAGGCAAGGCAAGGCGTTAAAATTTACCAAATAAAATAAAACACACACGAAACGGTTAAAGAGAACATTTTGAAAATTCGAAATGAAATTTTTGTGTACTGTATATAATTCAAATGCAAATGATTATCGTCTAAGCGGCTAGTATATTTTGAGCGTGAAAAAAAAGACTATTTAGCGCGAAATGAACAATTTTTGTGTAATGTACATAAGAAACCGATTGATTTTAATCTAAATATACATAAATATAAATATAATTGTAAAACTGCAACCGATTTTTAAATCTGTATGTGTATTGTGTACCTCAATTGTAATTAATTTTTATACTTTTCACGAGATGGATTAATGCTATTTTTATAATTTAGCTAAATAAATTCAAGACCCGAACGTATCCCGAACAAACTTCCAAAAACAAAAACATCTCATACCCCTAGTTAATGGCCAGTTTTTAATGTTGTCCATGTCCACACTTAACCCATCCAGAAACCCGCATAAAGTATATGTAATTTTGTCAATTAATGAATCGGAGAGAAGCGAATTAAAACGAACAAAACAAAAACCGAAGAGCAATGAAGTGAATATTAGTATACATTACGATTAATATTTTTAAACACAATTCAAAACAATAATTAACAGATGTATTACCATTAGCGAACAACAAGCACATGTGTGACATTTCAGTTTTATTTATGTTATGATTACTACAATATTTTATTTATTAATCTTATCGTTAGGCAATAACACGAGTGTAACTAATTTGTAAACCCGGCACACTGACACACATATGCGATACTTTTTAATTTCCTCATTTTAAGCAAAATTCAATTAACAATAAAAACGAAACTAATACTTAAGTACGCTCGACGTAACCCTCATTTACTCTAATCGGATTTCTTTTCAGCCCTCTCCAGTTTGAGGGCCCTTTTCGACATTATCCAAAAATACAAAGTGGGGCACAGGTGTCGCAGGTAATAGGCTATCTTTGCTTGGACATCACTTACAATGATGTCTGGCTCCTTGCGAAGAATGCATTGCAGAATCCGTTCCGCCAGTTTTTCAGGCGACATTCCCTTAGCTGTGGTTTCATCCATTTCTAAAAGGATATTATTTAATACAAAATGGTAGCAAGATTTAGAAATTGACTAACTTCCATAGCTGCTGCCGGATCCTGTAAGAGCATTCAACGATAGTTGGGTGCGTATATACCCAGGGCTAACACAGGACACGTTTATATTCTTGTTGGCCACCTCGGCACGGAGGGAATCGGCAAAAGCTTGAAGGGCATGCTTCGAGGCGGAATATGCTGCTCTCTGGGGAATAGCAAACTTTCCCTGGACAGAACTTATGAAGCAGATGTGTCCACTTCCACGCTTTACCATTGAAGGCAGGAGAGCTGCAAATGAGAGAGTCCAGATTAAATAATCACGGAGGTAATAGACGTACATGACCCACCTTTAGTTAGAGCAACACTTCCGAAATAGTTTACCACCATCACCTTGAGATCCACATCCACGGCGGTGGAGGCAACATCCGCTCGGACACTAATGCCGCCATTGTTTATAAGGATGTCCACTTGATTATAGACAGCCAGTACCCGAGTGACAAACTCTGGAATGGAATTAAGCTCAGCGAGATCGAGTGCCAACACAGTGGGTGGATAAGCGGGATCCTTCAAAGATATAAATAGTTATTTAAGTTAAGGTATGAGTATTTCCAGTATTAGTATTACCACATCTAGTGTCAAAAGATCCTTTTTAACCCGCTCCAATTCCTGAGTGCGGCGTGCTGCCAAAATCACCTTGCACCCGGCTCGGTAGAAGACGTGGGCCAAGGATTCACCTAATCCGGAACTAGCGCCAGTAATTAGCACCACCTTGAAAGGAGTTTACATAATGAAAAGATGACAAAAATGTGTAATAAAGCTAATGATTACCTTGCCGGGCAATTGATTACGGTATTTCTGGGCCCGGAGTCGCTGCCATATATTGATGAGTGCCAAGGGAAGAGCCACTGGCATAAGTATGGTACCCAATACCCAGTAGAGCACATTCCAGTCACTGCTGGGAGCACATTTATCCAAATCTTGCACTTTCATTTCAAAAATTCAAGAACTTTGAACTCTTTCGAATGCAAAATGATAACCAACAATAACAAAAGCGCATTTGCCATTCACTGGGAGCACCGACACAGTGAAAATCAGTAATAGAAAAATTTATATTTCTTTAAATTTTAATATGGGTTTTAAAAATGTATAGATTTACAAAAATATCATTTATAATCTTAATAATATTGTTCTTTATTTACTAACATAAATTTATTTAATGTTATTCATGTCATGTGTAGCGGCGATTCCCTGCGAATACCAACTACGAACAGCTGTTTGTTGTTACGTTGATTTGGCAAGAGTCGCTTTTAATAATTTTTAAAATTAAATAAATTAGAGCCAATGCGGAGATGAACAACATCCTGAGACATGGACAGCGCCTGGGCTGTTGGCTGCCTGCTGTCCAACACCACATACACACCACAGCAGTTCACCGGACCTTTTGGGAACGCGAAAAGAAGTCCGGCTACAAGACAAAATTGCCGGAACCCTCCAAAAAGCAGCTTATATTGGACGGATTCAAAGAACTCAAGGAGGAAATTAAGTTGTGGCGTAGGGAGGTGAAGGAACAGTTGGAGAGTGATCCGATACTGGTGTTCCGGCCAGGGGAAACAGATGTGGTATTTGACTTCAAGGCGCCAGATGTCCTAGATAAGTGGACTGTGACTACAGATGCGGATCATGGCGAGGGAAAGAGCACTGCCACTCTCGAACTTAGTGCAGCTGGAGCTGGACTGTTCCATGGCGAGGTGAACTCGGATCACACAAAGGATGGAATTATCAAGCGGACAGGATACGCAAATATCCGCACGAAGAGAGTGCGGGTGAGTTTGTTTTCATTTTAATTCTAATGCTGTTTTATTAAAAAGGACTCTGTTCTAGAAATCCTTTAAACGCGAGACCACCTACGACTGGACGCAGTACAACATGCTGATAATGAAAGTCCGGGGAGATGGACGCAGTTACTTGATAAACCTGCACACCGAAGGCTACTTTGATCTGATGTGGAACGACATCTACCATTACGTTCTGTATACCCGTGGTGGACCCCATTGGCAGATCGCCAAAATACCCTTCTCGAAGTTCTTCTTGTCCTCCAAAGGACGAGTCCAAGATCGTCAGGGTCCTATTGCCTTGAATAAAGTAACCCATTTTGGATTCTCGGTGGCAGCTAAGAAAGGCATGGACGGTCCGTTTGGACTTGAAATAGAATACGTTGGCTTGCAGTACGACCCCAGCCACCGGGAGGAGTTTGCCTACGAGATGTACCAGACACCCAAATACATTGTGGCCACGTAACGCCAAGAAAAAATTATTATAAGAAAGTGTTATTTAATTTTAGATAATGTACTAAATGCAGCAATATTTGGTAAATTTTTAAATGAAATTAAAAACTTTGCAAGTAACTTAGTAATAATATTTTGTTCAACTTTTTTGATTTTTTAAAGTTTTTTTCTAATCAGTAGCTACTGTATCTAGCAGCTGTTTTCTAGCTCTCTCCTTCTATCTCTATTTCTCTTGTTGCATACCTTTCTCTTCCCAATCAGCTGTTCAAATGTTTACATTCACTCGGCACCACCTTCAGGGTCATTTCAACGCAGAAACTGCATTTTTTAATTCCTTTCAAGAGTTTATTTCGCCTCTCCACGACTGCCAATTAGCACTCAGCTTGCTGGGGTTTGCGTGAACTGCTCGGCTAGCGTTTTCCGCTCAGTCGACTACGAAACTTTGGTGATAAAAGCTGCGGGAAAACTTCCGCCTGAGTTTCGGCATTATTTTTACGGCAAAGTTGAGAGATAGTGCTAACTGGTGCTTCATTACTGCTATCTAGCATTTGATAATATCATGGTAAGTTCTAAATATACATATCTTTTGGAAGTAAAACGTATTTTGCCAGCAAGGCATCTGGGTGTAGGTGAAAATAAACAAGAAAACGATGCGACCATGTGGCAGTTCAGTCACCGCGACCTTGGGAATCACGTTTTGTGTCGGTTGCTCTAATCCTGGCAGAAACCAAAACAGACCAAAATCAATAAATGTGTGTTGTAGGCTGTGGCGTACGCATTTTACCGGTTTGCTTTGTCTATTAATGTATGCGGCTGAATAAAGATATAAAATAAAACGAAACCAGTTGACGGACCTCGAATCGAAAGTGTTGGGTGCAAGAAACCAGTTCTTGGTACCATTCCTGTTATCGTCACTGCCGCTCCGCCTTTACCTGTTGACTGAGTTGCCATTTAGTGTTGGCTCCATCACTGTTTCTTGCTGACGTGTAGATCACTGCCAAAATGGTGCAATATTCGGTAATATGGAGCACGAAAAAAGCCAGTTCACCTGCAAACTAGCTTTCTATTCATTAATCATCCTATCTACCCATCGTCTATACTAATCTATAATCAATCTCTCTCTTACAGGAGGAGACGTATCTGTATGATCCCAGTCTGCTGATAAAGCTTGACTTTCATCGTAGCCCAGCCAAGTTCAAGCCCTTCATTTCGGCAGCCAATCCCGGAGAGCCATGGATGAAGGTGAGACCTCTGAAGGATACCGACTACGACCGTGGATTCCTCCAGCTACTCTCCCAACTCACGCATGTGGGCAATGTCAGTCGGACACAGTTTTTAAGTATGTAACTAATAACCACCCATTTCAATAAACCTTATTTAATTTATGTATTTTATTTCAGCCCGCTTCTCGCAAATGAAAGCCAGTGGGGACTACTTTGTGACCGTTATTGAGGACACGCGGAAGAATGAGATTATCGGAGCTGCCTCCTTGGTGATTGAACGCAAGTTTATTCATAATTGTGCTGTGGTAAGTTAAAAACTATTAAATAATAATATTACCTTTAATTATTTCCTGTTTTCCTTTTCAGCGTGGTCGCCTGGAGGATGTGGTGGTCAACGATACCTACCGCGGAAAACAACTTGGCAAGCTGTAAGGCAGCTCCCTGTTATCAGTTTTAAATTCCGACCTAAATCCCTCTTTTCCAGGATCGTGGTAACAGTCTCGCTGCTGGCCGAAGAACTTGGTTGCTACAAAATGTCGCTGGACTGCAAGGATAAGCTGATCAAGTTTTACGAATCTCTAGGCTACGTGCTCATCCCAGGAAACTCCAACTCCATGACCATTCGCTACGATGAGGGACCGACGCTAAAGCGTAACGCCACCTCATCCGGCTCCAGCGGAACAGTGGGCGACTCCTGCCAAACTGTGAGCCTCGATTTTGCCTCTTGACAATTAGCCGCCAACGCTGCTCCAAAGTCCAAGCTTTGAGTGAGATTACCACTCATCTCAAGGCTGAAAAGTGCGCGAGGCGCAATGCAGAATATCATTTATTTGGACGCAAATTAAAATTAAAAAAAAAAAAATGCTTTGCATTGTCAAAATTCCATTGCGCTGAGGGCACGATGGATTTTTGGACAGCGCTGGCAGGCGGTGGTGTCCTTGTGGGACAGTGGTCGCTGCTCACCCAACCCGCGAGGACATGCAAGTAGTTATTTAGTTAAAGGCAACAGCAACACTCGTTGCTTTTTGTTTAATCCTTACAGAACTCTCAATTTTATAATTTTTTCTCCCCTTTTTGCTACTGAATGTGCGGCTCAACTCTCAACCCCAAGGTTGTTGTAATTTTACCCTTCAAAAGCACTTTCATCAAGTAGTACTTACATTTTATAAACATAAATAAATAAAAATGACATAAAAACTAACTGAAACAAATGTCTATGGGTTAGGAACTGGATAAACTACTTAAACTTTAGTTTTAACTTTTAAACTTTTACTTGAATTCGGTAAAAAAAGTTTTCAAGATAAGTATATCCTTTTAATTTTTGTACAATCAGCTTTCATATTTTCCTTCCAAAGGTTAAAAACAAATATTATATTTTTCAAAGAACAAGGTACTTCTTGGGCTTAATTTTAGTTTTGTACAAGGGGTCTCAATTCGGAAAAAGGAGCTGAGAAAACTCAGCTTCCTCCTGGTTTCATGAATAGGCGCACAAATGTCCACATTTTGGGCATTTCGAGTGTTTGGCGAAGTACTTCTGAAGGTGTTCGATGTGCCCGCCATGAGAGCACCCCTGGCACCAGGCATAGACTCCTCGCACAATGAGACCACAAACACAGCACTTGGCCGACTGCATTGACTTGCACTTGTCGCAGTACCAGCCCACTTTTCCGCCCATCGGTCGTCCACATTCGCCGCAATTCAGATGCATGGCCGTGGAGTGCTGATTTAGCTGCTGCACCGAGCGTAGCCAGGAACGATTGATCACCTCGCATGCCTCATTCCAGAGCTCATAGCGATGCAACTGGTCCACGTAAGTATGAAACCAGTGTTCCTTAAAAAAATAAATGTTTTTAACTTATAGATGATGAGAAGTTCATCCATGACTTACCACCAATGTATCCTCGATTGGCAGTAGTTTTCGAGCCTCTCCTAATGAAATAAGCACAATTAAAGCCGTTTGTACATCTCCTACATCGTTCATCAGCATAAGCGCATCACCCACGAATTTATGGGGCTCCCACATGGGTATTGAAGGGACATGACTAACTTTCAAAACTGTGGGTACATGAGGAGGCTAAAAAATAAGTACAAAAAAATTAGAACATCGAAAATATTCCTAAATTTTCAACCTTACAGGAGACTTTTCGTGATCTGATGCCTTGAGATCTAGTTGGGGCCGCGCTGCCTGAACATCATGATGCAGGGCGGGAAATGCCAATGCCTTGGCGCACTCCGTAGGACCCACATAAATGAATCCGTTGCGCAACAGCTCGAAATTGTCAAAGGTTATCTCGTGGATGATATGAGTTTCGGAGAGAATCACAGAACTTGTGGGAGGATGCTCCACTCCACTGCCACCGAGTGGATCATCATCCGCATTAGCCACGGAAATTTCGTTGGCTGTTTCAGGTGTGTTGCCGTTGAGATCCTGGCCAAGATCATTCCGCTGCTGCGGCCAATCACTGGCAACTTGAGTGGCACGACGAGAGTTCATCGGATTTTTTTGATTCGAAAAGGAAGAACGATGCTCGAATGGCGGCTCAAAGTGGTTACTGCCATAGAAAAGCTTTATGAAGTTCCACAAGGTAGAGGCCTACAGAATGAGGTTCAGTAAGTATTAGTATCAGTAAGGCTGTTAAATTACTTACATTGTGTTTTCCATATTTCTTGGATACCTCAGCATTATGCTCACAAAGTTCCGACAGCTTTTTGCCATTGATTATAAGTTCCCTGGCACAGCCGATGAAACTTTCATGTTCCTGCCTGGGCTTTGCTTCGGACTCACTTAGAGGGTACCCTGAAAACTGGAGGAACTAAAAAAAATTAATTGGCTAACGCAGATCAAAAAATATCCATCCTACCGAATCATTGAGCGCAAACTTGTACATCTTGGAATGATCCAAATGAAATTGCACGCTGCCAGCCACATTCGCTTTTCGCCGACTTCTGTAAGGACATTCTTTATAGACGAATCATTATGAATATCATAACCTACATAAAACTGGAAGACTTGGTGTTGGACACTCCACTGGCCTTGGGAGCGTACTCCTTGATCTTGTTCGCGAAGGAGATGTCTCCAAATCTGCCCAGTCCAGCCCCTTGGGCATTGGCCTTCAACGCTGGCCGTGTTGCGTCCTTAAAAGCATGCTTATAGATGGTGGAATCCTTGCTGGTGGAGAGCAAGCAGTGCGAATCACTGCCTTGCCACGCAATTCCCGTCGTCACGTTGGTGTGCTCGTTAAATGAAGCAAAGGGAATGTAAGGTCGTCGGATGTCCCACACGTGGACGCTGTAGTCCACCACCAGGGCGCAACTTGCTATGTGATATCTACAAAAGATTTCATATCAAATTTAATACTGAATAGAAAACAGGAATATATTCCACACACGTTCTTTCTGGGCGCCATTTAACGCGACCCACTCCGGCAATGGTATGAATAGTGTGCTCCAATCCTGGCCGACCGTCCATATTCCACACCTTGATCTGCTTGTCCCTGCTTCCGGTGGCCAGCCAGTTCCGTGTTGGATGCCAATCGCAGGTGTAAACCGGACCGTAGTGAGCCGTAAATTGTACCATGGATTTGTCCCACTTTCGCATGTCCCAGAGCTGAACCGTTCCATTTTCGGAGACAGCCGAGAAAATATTTTGGGTGTGCGGGCTGAACTTGACATCGCGTACGGATTCGGAGTTGCTAAAATAAGTGTTGACGGATTTATCGGATCGGATGTCAAAGCACTTGATTGTTCCATCCTGGGAGCCAGAAATAAGGATATTAGGCTCGCTGCTGTGGAAAGTTACAGTGTGGGCGGTTCGTTCGTGTTCGTTGTAGACCAATAATTGCTTCTGCCGTCCGAACTTGGAGAGATCCCATACGGACACCACACCGTTGGTGGCTGCAGTTGCCAGAAGATTGCTGTCTAGTGTGGACCAGGCCACGTCGTTGGAGGAGTAGCTCAGATTCTGGTTCTTGCCGCCACGCATGTTGCACGACTCCGTGAAGCCATCATTGTCGATGGAGTAGACCTTAAGCACTATTTGGAAAATAAATGGAACGTATTTAGTGCAACACTTGGCCGGAACCTTGAATTTTCTAATCTTACAGCTCCGTCCAGCCACGGCAATCTGGGTGTTGTCCTTGTTCAAAGCCAACGCATTGGCATGGCCCTCCAGGCAGATCCTCAAGGATATGGTGGAAGTATCCTCCAAGGAGTCGGGCATCTTGCCAGCAGTTTTTAATCGCAATTTGATAAGAAACCGTCTACCTTTGGGGTTTTCAACGAAGGTTGGGCGAGCGGCAAAATATTTACACTGATAATGTCCTAAAAAACGCAATCAAAACAAATAAAATGCGGTCATACTAGAGAACTATTATGATAAGTTAAAAAATGATTTTTACAGATTAAATATGGCTAAATTCATATAGAGGGTTTTAATCAGTCATCTTCTTCTGCTAATAGTATTAATAGTATATATTGTAAGGAATTAATCGATTTCTTATCAGTCTACTGAATTGACCCCTTAGATGATCGAGACAGTGTGGCAACTCCACACCATCGGCCTTGCTGTTTACAAAAATCACGGCCCACTTCTTCGGCAATTCCAATTGCTAGCGCAACAAGTATCAAGTGAAGTAGCCGGAAATATAGTCAGTGCTGGAACGGATCCGCACACGACATGCCGGACATTAAGATAACGCCCCTGGGAGCTGGCCAGGATGTGGGCCGCAGTTGTCTTCTGCTCTCAATGGGCGGCAAGAACATTATGCTGGACTGCGGCATGCATATGGGCTATAATGATGAACGCCGGTTCCCGGACTTCTCCTATATCGTGCCCGATGGCCCCATCACCAGCCACATTGACTGTGTGATCATTTCCCACTTTCACCTTGGTGAGTTAGTTCCACTTCTTATCTTTGAATAGGAAATTTGTGGCCTAATCGGTTGATTATCGATTGCGTGCATTCCAGATCACTGCGGCGCCCTGCCGTATATGTCGGAGATAGTTGGCTACACAGGACCAATTTACATGACGCACCCTACCAAAGCTATAGCACCTATTCTATTGGAGGATATGCGAAAGGTTGCTGTAGAACGCAAGGGCGAATCCAACTTTTTCACCACCCAGATGATCAAAGATTGCATGAAGAAGGTGATACCCGTCACCCTCCATCAAAGCATGATGGTGGACACCGATCTGGAGATCAAGGCCTACTATGCCGGCCACGTTCTGGGCGCCGCCATGTTTTGGATCAAAGTGGGCTCTCAAAGTGTGGTCTACACCGGAGACTACAACATGACTCCTGATCGGCATCTGGGTGCCGCTTGGATCGACAAGTGCCGTCCCGACTTGCTGATCTCAGAGAGTACGTACGCCACAACGATCAGAGACTCCAAACGGTGCCGAGAGCGTGATTTTCTCAAGAAAGTTCACGAATGCGTGGCCAAGGGTGGAAAGGTTCTGATTCCCGTATTCGCCCTTGGACGCGCCCAAGAGCTTTGCATTCTGCTGGAGACGTACTGGGACCGAATGAACCTCAAGTACCCCATATACTTTGCTCTGGGCCTCACAGAAAAAGCAAACACCTACTATAAGATGTTCATCACCTGGACGAACCAGAAGATTCGTAAGACCTTCGTCCACCGCAACATGTTCGACTTTAAGCACATCAAGCCATTTGACAAGGCATACATCGACAATCCTGGTGCCATGGTGGTATTTGCCACACCGGGGATGTTGCACGCTGGCTTGTCGCTGCAGATCTTCAAGAAGTGGGCCCCCAACGAGAACAATATGGTTATAATGCCCGGCTACTGTGTCCAAGGTACCGTGGGTAACAAAATCCTTGGAGGTGCCAAGAAGGTGGAGTTTGAGAATCGTCAGGTGGTGGAGGTCAAAATGGCCGTGGAATACATGAGCTTCTCGGCTCATGCTGATGCTAAAGGTAAAAGCTTCTTATCTTAAAAAAGTGTATATTTTAAAACTTGTATCCTTTGCAGGCATCATGCAGTTGATCCAAAATTGCGAGCCGAAAAACGTAATGCTCGTCCATGGTGAAGCTGAAAAAATGAAGTTCTTGCGGTCCAAGATCAAGGACGAGTTCAATCTGGAAACCTACATGCCGGCTAATGGAGAGACTTGTGTGATTTCCACACCCGTTAAGATACCAGTAGATGCATCAGTTTCGCTCCTTAAAGCCGAGGCCCGCACTTACAACGCCCAGCCGCCGGACCCCAAACGGCGACGTCTCATCCACGGTGTCCTTGTGATGAAAGACAATCGAATAATGCTGCAAAACCTGACGGATGCCCTGAAGGAAATCGGTATCAACCGGCATGTTATGCGATTCACGTCAAAGGTGAAGATGGACGACTCAGGACCCACGATCCGCACCAGTGAGAGGTTAAAAACGATTCTCGAGGAAAAGCTAACCGGGTGGACGGTTACGATGCAGGAGAATGGCTGTATATCCATTGAGTCCGTCGAGGTGAAGGTGGAGGAGGACGAGAAGGATTCGAAGCAAAAAAATATTTTAATATCCTGGACCAATCAGGACGAAGACATTGGAGCCTACATTCTTAATGTTCTCCAGAATATGTGCTAGGATTGCATGCCTTAATTCCATAGTTAAGCACAAAGTGTAGGTATTGTTTTCCGAAATTGAAATTTGGTTTAAAATATATGTATTTAAAGTTTCAAAACTGAATTAAAAGGGTTTCACTGGCTTTAAGTGGAATAATTGGGTCAATTAGATACAAATTTTATTTTTTATTTGATTTCCAATTGCAAAAAACAAAAAGAAACTTTTTAAAAAGAAAATCACTTCCTTGCATTCCCACTTCACTAAAACAAATAACTCGAGCTTTTAGTTATTTTTTCGTTCGTTCCACGCTATTTATTATGGGAGTTTATCTGAAATTGTTGTAACTTTAATAGGGCGTCCAGGCGTCGCTCCAGGTGCCTGGCACCATATGCAATTAGCTTTATCGTTGGAGCTCTTCGAACTGCACTGTCCTCGGATGGACACCGCTTATGTGAGGGCGGCGGCACCAGAGATGATTTCAATCAGCTCACGAGTAATGACAGCCTGTCGGGTACGGTTGAAGGTGAGGGTAAGTTTGTCAATCATCTCACCGGCGTTCTTCGAGGCATTGTCCATAGCCGTCATGCGAGAGGACTGCTCGGAGCAGGCACCCTCCTTCATGGCGTAGAAGATGAGCGAAGCCAGAGAGAACTCCAGGTAGCTCTTGACGACATCGCTGTCGAGCGAGTCGTACACGGCCAGCTTCTCGGACTTCTCAACAGTGTTTCCGCTGTAGATGGGCAGTGAGGTGCACTGGTAGGACACCACGGACTTGAACCTGTTGTACACGATCTTGCCCTCGGTGTATTCATAACCGGTCTTCAGCACTTCGTGCGCAATCTTCGAGGCGTCCACGAAGGTGGGTGGGAGACGGCCCACCTCGTTGGCCACCATGAGGATGTTCTTGCCGTAAAGACGGGCAAGGATGGAGCGCGACTTGTCGCCTACGCAGAAAACCTTAGTGTTGACATCGTCCTTGGCCAGCTCGTTACGGATCGTACGGGCCACACCAGTGTGGACAGCGCCGCACAGACCACGATCGGAAGTGATGGCGATGAGCAGCTTCTTGGGCTCAGCCTTCTCATCGGGCACAATCTCGGTCTTCTCGAAGAACTGCTGGGCACCGACGCCATAAGGACGAGCAGCCTTCAAGTCACGCTCGGCACGAGCGTACTTGGCAGCGGACACCATCTTCATCGATTGCGTAATTTTCTGAATGTTCTTCACAGACTTCAGGCGGATGGAAATCGCCTTCAGGGTGGCCATACCACGCTGCTGCTGGGCCAGCACGGTGGCCTCCACGGCCAGGGGCAGCAAGAGCTGGGTGCGTTGCATCATCATCCTGTCGTAGATTCCCTGTCCAAAATATTATCAAAAGTTCAACTCGGCAAAATGGTCGGAGAAAATTCACCTGCGTTAAGTTGGCTGCACCACAATGAGTGTTATAACACAGAGTAGGGTTGTCAATGCGTCGATAAACGAGAAATCGTTGTGAATGGCAATTTTTTTCATGGGCTTAAGAAGATTTTTTTGTTTTGTTGTGGGAATTACATAGTTTATAATTTAAAATATTGATAAATGAACAAATTATCTGCAAGGTCTCCAAATAAATATAAAAAATTGCTTTTCTTTCATGATCCTCTTTGAGTTTCTTCCAGAACGCCTGTGATTGTCGTATTGTTTTAAATCCAATTAACGAGTTTGAAAAAATCTATATTTGAGTTTCTTATTTATTTTCACCAATCTTTCTGAAATTATTTAAATAAAATACCATCTCAATTAACAAAATCTGGTGTTATGCTCTTTTAATGGAATAAAATAAATATCGATAAGTTTAAGACTGAAGTTCTTTTCAAAAACTAACGATATCTTTTGAATTAAAATTTTAAATATGCATAAATGTTGTTTGGATAAAAGATTTGGATTTAGTCTATTTAAATTCCTGTTCCCATTTAAATATGTCTCATTGGGAAAGTGCGTGATGATGATTGATTTCAGATCCCCTATTATTTCAGAAAGTATCTATAGAGTATCTTTCGAGTATCTTTAATAATTTCCCTTCTCATGAATAATCAATATTTAAATGAAACCACGTTGAGTATAAATAATGTATATCTAATACAATCTGCATACCAACAAGATAGTTTAGTAAATCGTCCTTTAAGAAAATGTTCCAAAATTCAACGAGGTGTATTAACATTTCGTTAAATTTTCAATAAGGTTAGATTGGTTGTTTTTCATTTGATAAGGCTATTATCCTCTTTTGACACCCATATTAAATTACATGTTTCTTGATTTTGTATTTAAATTTGGCGGTATTTTCTATATCGATAGCTACGAAAATGCACCCCTTTGTCCTGCTCTTGCTTCGCTGCTGACGTACTCGGGAAAAAGATTAGAATTACTCTACGGCAAAAGAACCCAAATTAACTCTCGCCTCCGCCAACTGGATCAGCGATCCCGAAATAAACACCAACGCCAGCAATGAAACCGAGGAAGCCACTGGAGTAGTATACAAATAACATTGGTTGTGTGTGCGCTGGAAAAGGAAAGGGAAAATTGTTGCTGCGCATCGGAGGCCAGGAGACAGAAAGATTGAAATATTGAAAGTGCATCATAGTCGTGTGGCAGCAGTAGGCGCAGAGGCGAGGCGGCGGGCTGACACACCACGGAGAAGGCGAGGCAGAGGGAGAGGCCAAAAGTAACGTAAAGATAAAAGGCAAAGTGCAGTACCAGCTGGCGAGAGCAGGCGAAAAGTGGGGCTCTAAACACAGTGCCTTCCAAAGAAAATCAACAGCAACAAAATATTGAGCCGCCGAGCAAAACACATGATGTGGTCGTTCTTCTCGCGCGACTCTTCGAAAGACTTCCCCTACGACATTGGCGAACCGGTGGGCGGTTTCGATTCCTACTCCATATGGACGTTACACAAGGCCAAGCGCAAGACAACACTGGAAGAGGTGTCCGTCTTCGTCTACGATATCCGCAGTGGCTCTGACACCAAGTGCGAACTGGCCAAGGCGGCTCTCAAGAGGCTAAAAACGTTGCGTCACCCAAGTATCCTCCAATATCTTGACTCACTGGAGACGGACAAGATGCTTTATGTGGCCACAGAGGCGGTAGAGCCGCTGGGTAGCTATTTCACCAAACTGGCCACTGATAATGTCCAAAAGGGTCTCTACCTAGCCTGGGGAATCTTCCAAATCACAGTGAGTTATCCCCTGTCCCTTTACAATGGAAATATTTTAAATAATCGTCCAATACGTTCTAGCGTGCTTTGTCCTTCCTCAACAACGATGGCAATCTGCGGCACAATAATGTCTCCGCTTGGTCGGTGTTCGTTAATGCCTCCGGAGAATGGAAGCTGGGCAGCCTGGAGTATGTATCAGCGGCAGATGGCAATCCCATGCCTCCAGCGAAGATTCCTGTCACCCTGGAGGTCTACGATTCGCCAGAGAAAAATGATCAGACAAAGCTGAAGGCTGCCACCAAATGGTAATAATCAAAATCGTATATTTTTTATTGTTTTTTAATCTTCCACCTGCCCTTTCAGTTCTGTTGATATGTGGGGCTTAGGATGTTTGGTATGGGAGGCTTTCAACGGAGTCCTCAAGCAACGTTCTAACCTTAAGGACATAGAGCACATCCCCAAGTCCCTGCAGTCTCTTTATTGCGAACTGGTTGGAGCGTCGCCCTCGAATCGCCCCAATCCAGCAGATATAATCACGCGTTGCCGTAAGCCCGGTGGCTTTTTCAAGAACGATCTGGTGGATACACTGCTCTTCCTGGAGGAAATCCAAATCAAAGACAAGGCGGAGAAGAATCGCTTTTTCAGTGGTCTTACCACGCATTTGGACAACTTCCCGGATAATGTGTGCAAGCACAAGATACTTCCCCAGCTGATAACAGCCTACGAATACGGAGATGCGGGCTCCGCAGTTCTGGCACCAATGTTTAAGGTTGTTTCTAAAGTGAAGATACTTTAATACTCAAATTTTATTAATATATTTTTTAATATCGCAGCTTGGAAAACTTTTGGACGAAGTGGAGTATCAGAAGAGGATTGTACCCTGTGTGGTGAAGCTGTTTGGCTCTACGGATCGTGTGACTCGTTCACGTCTTCTGCAGCAACTGGACCTATTCATCGCCCATCTTCAGCCACAGGTGGTCAACGATCAGATTTTCCCACAAGTGGCCCACGGCTTCCTAGACACAAATGCTACCATACGCGAGCAGACGGTCAAGTCGATCATTCATTTGGCTCCCAAACTAAACTACAACAATCTCAATGTGGAGGTCCTGCGTCACTTTGCGAGGCTTCAGGCTCGTGATGATCAAGGCGGAATCCGCACCAATACGACCGTGTGCCTGGGAAAGATTGCGCCACATTTGCATCCGCAGGTACGCCAACGGGTTTTGGTCTCTGCCTTCATTCGAGCAATGCGCGATCCTTTTCCACCGGCTAGAGTTGCTGGAGTCTTGGCGCTGGCCGCCACTCAGCAGTACTTTTTGCTTAGCGAGGTGGCCAACAGGGTCCTGCCATCGCTGTGCTCTTTGAGCGTGGATCCCGAGAAGACGGTGCGTGATCCGGCATTCAAAACCATTCGTGGCTTTCTGGGTAAACTAGAAAAAGTCTCGGAGGATCCCAGCCTGCGCGAGACAATGGGTGAGTCGTTTTTTCCCTAATAAAAAATAATAATAAACAAGTAATTATAATCTTCTCAGTACTAATACGAATTGTTCTGCAATGAAAAAGAAGTCTGGTTTAAAGTAACAGTTGGTACTAAAGATCTTGTCCAATTTCTTTGCAGAGGCGGATGTTCATACAGCCACGCCCTCAATTGGAAATGCAGCGGCCACTTGGGCTGGATGGGCGGTGACGGCCGTTACAGCCAAGTTCTATCGCAGCCAAAGTGATTCGTCTCGACCAAGACCGCCTTTAACAGGACGTAATCTGTCCAAGCCAGCATCGCTGGGTACGTTACTACTTTTAATTTGCACTTTAGAATGAAATTAACCTTGATTCCCTTTAATATAGAGCAACCATCCAGCAGCAGTTTATCGACCACCACAAGCAGTGTTACCTCAATGACGTCTCTAGAGCATGAAAGCAATGATACCTCCGCCTCGGCCTCCGACTATGGCAACAACGATTGGGACAACGAAAACTGGGGTGAAATGGATGTAAGTGTTACACAAATATACATTAAATAGATAAATAAATAAATGTGAAATATTTCTTACAGACCTCTCAAGATCCTAGCAGTCCACTGGCCGCCAGTTCCAACAATGGTGCGATGATGGCTGCCAATGCGCTGAATGAAGTACGCGATGGTTGGGATAACGAGGAATGGGGCAGCCTGGAGGAGGATCCGGTAAGAAAAGACATTTCAACAATGCACGGTATTTGCTAAAGGCAGAAACGTATTTGTTTAGTGCGAGGAGGAAGAGCAGGCAGAGCAGGAGGAGCAGCAGCAACAGCTGGCTAGACAATCTATATCATCCACCACGTCATCCAGTCAGCACCATCAGCGACCCCTGCTGCAACCGCATCAACAGCACATTCAGCAGAACGATCTGAACGACCTCATTGAACCTCTGGCCAAGCTAAACTCGCATGTCACCTCGCCTTCGAAGGGGCAGCAGGCGATGCTGCGGCCAAAGGAGCTTCCCAATCTCTCAAGCAGCAATACATCGCCCACATCGGCCACTGCCAATTGCAATAACATTAGCCCGCCTTCGTCGCATTTCAATAATTCGACGCATAATGCCAATTGGAATAGTGATTCGTGGGCAGATGGTGAGTTTGAGCCACTAGAGGAATCAGGACTGGGTAAGTTATACATTTTTATTCGAGTGTATGTAATCCTTAGAATTGAATCCTTTTTTAGGGAATGCCAAGCTGGATGAAGCGCGACGCAAGCGTGAAGAGAAGAAGTTGCAGCGACAGAGGGAACTGGAGGCTCGTCGAGCCCAGCGAGCCAGTGGGCCAATGAAATTGGGCAAAAAGCTTTAAAAGTAATCAGCAAATGACGGAAACGTGTGTTATAGCTGTTATTTCCATCGTACATCTAAGCCCAAAGTGTATTTGTATATTTCTGTGCGTGTGTGTCTTGTCCCAGTCACTTTCCGATCCGGGAGTGCTTTGTGTTTTTTTTGGATTTTTGGATCAGATTTTGCATTAAATGCAGTCTCAGTGTCTCGAGCCTCCATTTCAATTCCATAACATAGCCATATAGTAATTCTAATGCTGGCACGATATTATCTAATATATACACGGCATCACTAACGAAATTTCCAATGTAAAGCACTGTAATTAAAAACTGTAATTAATATTTATGAAACCAAAACGAGAATGAAGAAAGTGACAAACAACCAAACAGTAGTTAGTAAATTACTTCAATTTTACTTTATTAATTGAATCTAGTAGACGAATATCGAAGATGCATGGCTGAATAATTAACCGCCGGATCCTTTTGAAAGAATGTCCGATTACAGGTTGACGTGAATTTATGCGAAAGTGTGCGAAAGGATATTAGAAAACTTTTCTCCTACTATCAATGTGTATGCATGCAAGTTACTGAATGGATGAGCGTATTTTCTTTAATCCTTTTCATTTTTCAGTATATTAAATGAAAGTAACCCAACATCTATTTTCTAACAGCGCAGTGGGCAGATATTTAAAGGGAAATATTTTTGCGAATGGAGCGTAACCAAAATTGTGAATTTTAATATTATATATACATAAATATAACAAATATTTTTATATAGCTCATAAAACAAAAAAAAAAATGAAGAAATTAATAGAACCAACAAATAGAAGAAAATTAAGAACCGCAAGCAATTATAGAATGGAAACAAATTTTTAAGCTTTTCAGGATACCTTATGTATGTTGTAGGAATTGCACTTGTTATATAGATGTCCTAGGTTGCCATGATAGGATCAAGATATTATTTTGCCGTTGGCGGATATTGTTTGGTTTTTCGTTTAGAATTTTCAAATTTTACCCAAATAAGAACAGCACCAAGCTCAAGGCCATTTTTTGCATGTCAAACTAGTAGATTTACCTAAGCATTAAAGTACATTTTTGGAATGTCCTGTACATACGTATGGATACATACATACATATACCTAACATACATATATGCCGATTTTTTCCAATACCTCAATATCAGTGTACAATTTTTCCATATTATATTTTGGAAATATGAACTAAACTAATAACCCAAACAAAATACAAAATGTTGACTTTTTAAAATCTCATTGTTGTCGCAGCGTCTGTTTGTAATGAAGCAAGCAAACACACACCTACATGCATATTTGTATATTTGTAATTAATGCAACTTAATTCCAATCTACGTCAGCCCAGTAATCCCCGCCCCCGCCTCCTGCCTCCCTTCTAGCCCTTGGCATTTATTGGTATTCGTTTTCTTAAATGGAATTTTCTCAACAAACTTAACATTAGCGTAACAAAAAAAAATTCGAATCAAAGTAAATAAAAAGCGAAAAAAAGCCATCGGACATCCAAATAAAGGCAACTTGGAAAATTTATTGTTTAGACAAATTTTTAAGACTGCAAGAATAAAACCAAATTATTTAAAAGTGGTAATAATGAATAACAAGAGAAGAAACAAATTATTTAGACCTAATCATCAGTAAAATAAATTTTGAAATACTACCAAAGCGTTGTTTTCCTCAATCACGTTCAAGACTTGATCTATTGGAATATTTTGAATGCTTATTTTGTAGCCATCTGTTAGATTGGATATAAAAAGTTCGTAAATGGCATCTGTTTTGGCAAATGTTTCCGATGGCCATTCGATAATTGCAACAATCCAATCCCAAGCCTTTGTTTATATAGCAATTGGTGCTATTGTTTGTGCAGCTGTTTTATTCCAGTTCCTCGAGGATAGTTAAGATGGGTAGATGCAGATATAGTCCGAAGCCCCACAGAGCGTTTTATGACAACAAAGGTAAATATATATATTTATAAAAGTAAAAGTAGTTTGCATTATAGTTATTTTTTCACTTTCAAACTAAAGAGATAATAATATAATTCCTCTCTGCTAGCAACTGTTCGAGTTATAAAAATTGTAGCATACTTATTTGAGTCCACAAAGAACCATTTGTTGCGCCTCATTTCACACTCCGCCCATTACAGAATTTAAAGTGAGTCAGTCTGCCCAATTAGGGATCCTTGGTAATCCCCCAATGTCACGTCACGTTTCGAAAACTGCCCCACAAAGCTATTTTTAAGATCTGCGACCGCACAACTTTGCTTTTCTCACGCGCTCGTTTTGCAGCTAATTTGTTGCAACTTGCTGCTTGCAACCGATACTGCTGCCCATTTAAACACGCCCCCGGAATAACCATGGCATGGTTGTAGTCAGGGGGTCTACAAAAAATTGTTTTGGAATTAAGTTTATTTTCTTCTTAGCTCTTTCCGATAAGAACAAGCTCATTCCACAATCATACTCCCTTATTATATCATTAAAAATGTTATATTTTCTTTTCACTCAAATAGCATTTTCTATGCTGCATAGATGGTATTTTTAGCAGTCAACTCCTCCCAACAAAAAATGCAATTTACGCCCATGCCCCATGCTTCCCAGCTGCCAAATCAGTTGACGGAGTTGCCCTTGCCGTGAGTAATTGCCTCGCCCAGTGCCAGTGCTGCACATACCCAGTGCTCCGGATAGCTCGGCCTAAAATAAGTTACGCCAAGTAGGTGCCGGAGCAGATCAAGAGGCAAATAAAGACGCGGAGTGCTATTAATAGGCTCTGAAGTCAGCCGTTACCCCGACTATGTAGGTATGTATGTATGTAAGTAGTTGCTGCACTTGCATTACTCATACGCCCTGCCTTACCAGATCTCGCATGTCTAATTGTGCGGCTGAAATTGAAGCGGACTGCGATTACCGTCGCCGTTGAGCCGAGTGTGTATAATTAAAATAGTTTGTCGTGATAAAGTTGAGCAAATATTGAGATCATTATGGTAATTCTAGCTGCCCTGCAACCATCTCAGTACCACCTCAGCATCTTAGCATCTTTTGGCATTCACTTGGCGCTCATTAAACTTGAGGCATTGTGCTGTTTTTGTTTTTTCCAGGCGGGTGATGTTCGGATTTGTCACTGATGTTGAAGCGTTGCCGGCAATCGGCCCGGCCAATTGGGCACGCAGGTGTGCGGCGACGGCCGCCAACAACTCTATAGGAAATCCACATAATTTCCTCGCTTGGAGCGGGCGCAAAATGCATTAAACGCTCTTACTATTGCCATTTGCTGTTTAGGTTTCTGTTTGTGTTTTGCTTTTGTTTACCCTCGAGTCTTTATTTGCAAGAGGGTATATAAAACCAGATGACTCCCGAAGAAAAATACAATAGACATAAGTTAAAAATGTTCTTTTATTAAGGAACATTAGTTTCAAGAAGAGTGAGAAAGTGACTTCTCTTAAGGGGTTTCATGGGTTTTAAAGATCTAACATAGACTGATCAATAATCTTCTAGTAGCATTATCTTATTTGAAAATTATAATATATATAATATATCTCAAAGAAATGTATTAAATATCATTCAGAGAGGTTCAGTACTTCACGACGAATCGGATCCTCCGATTAAGTTTAAGATAACTGTCTATATAAATATTTTGGTATGATTAACTTGGTAAAATAACAGTATATCTTAGGCGAAACATTTCTGTGTGTTATTACTTATTTGACGACTTTGACTTCCACAAAACATCGCGCATTCGATTCAATCAAAGCGCAACGCTCTACTCGGCTCGCCTTTGGCTTTGTTTTCGGCATCTTTTGTTGTTATTGTTGCTGTTGCTGTTGCTGCTGCTGTTGCCACTGCAGCAGTTGTTGCAAAAATTGTTTAAAATTTCAAATTAGCTGCAGTTTTCAGTGTTTAATGTTTTCGTGTACATTTGTTTCCATTTCTAGGAGCGGTCTCTTTAGCATTTACACAGTCCCTGCATTCTAGATAGATTTCCCATTCCGGCATTGGCCTCAGCGGGGGTCTAAATATTTGTAAGCAAATAAATCATTAAAAATTTTATAATCCGTCTACTACCGTCACACATCTTAAATTTTCATTACTACCGTGTTACATCTCAAACTTTCATTACAATGTATTCTATAGGGTCAGGTGATGTTTTAATAAGAAACCTAAACAACCTCGAGTGTAAAGACTCGAGAGTTGCGTTCCTTTAAAATATGACCGAGTAAGATCATCCGAGTTCGGAGCCTTTTTTTACCCTTGCAGAGGGTATTATAATTTTTGTCAAAAGTGTGCAACGCAGTAAAGGAGACATCTCCGACACTATAAAGTATATATATTCTTGATCAGGATCACCTCCTGAGTCGATATAAGCATGCCCGTCTGTCCGTCTGTACTCTTACTCTGTATTTTAAACCGCATCTCAAACACAAACTGAACCTTGAATTTATCAAAAAATATACAAAGAAAATTGTCACAAAAGTTACATAATTTGGGCACTCCATACCCGATGTACTTGAATGCTACTGACAAGAGCTGTGAAATGCCCAAACAGAGGATTTTCCCAACAGTTCTTGCAAATAATGGCCTCATTTCGAAGAATATATTTGGGTATTTGTGTTTTATCTGCCCAGTTTCCGTCTTACAAATACTAGCAAACAAACAAATAATTATTATTATGTGCAAATATTGGCACAATGCTTGGACAAGCCTTAATGGCAAACACCCGCTCAAAACCCCAAAACCATAGCAAAAGAATGTATTATCGTGTGTGATAAAGCCTTCTGTTGAAGCTTCAAGGGATAAAGCGCCCCGATTCCCGGAATAAGAAATGAAAGCTAAATTCGGGCGAAGTTGATATACGCTTGCAGTTAGGTAGCTATCGGATTACTATGTCCAAAATGGAATCTGTACCAAGTTCCACCATTCTAACTTAATAACACCAAAGTTATGCCAATTCCAATCGTTCTATGACAGCTACAGGATAGAGTCGGCCGATCCTTATGAAATTTTCTATATAAGATATCTTATAGGCCAAATATAACATGTGTGGCAAGACCCAACTCTCTAACTCAATAAACAAATTATGGCATTTCCGATCAATCAGTTATATGGCAGCTATAGGATATAGTCGACCGATCCAAAGTGCAAAGTTTCAACTCGATAGCTTTAAAACTGAGAGACTAGTTTTCGTTGACTCAGGAGGTGATCCTGATCAAGAATATTTATACTTTAAAGGGTCGGAGTTGTCTCCTTTACTGCGAAGCATACTTTTGACCATAATTATAATACTCTCTGCAAGTGTATAAAAAGGCACAACCACAAACTGGTGACCACAAAAAACGATATCGTTATGACGCGCGACAAACACGCGCTATAGTTAAATCTGCTTCAAAAATGCAAGTGATAATAGAGACCCCAAGTTTGTTCTCTTTCCTTTTAAAATAAGGCATTTAATTGGACCATCCTATTATTATTCAATAAGAGATAATGTTAATTTTTAAATTAAATAGAAGCCTAAAACTTTCCAAGAACTATATTTTAAAATTCATAAGGATTTCCTAATATTGAAAATATTTAAAATATGAGTCAATGAAGGATTTTTAAATCTTCATATTTATCTAAATATTTGAGCAGTTAGTTGTAATATTCATATTGTGGGACTTTTTCTTGATGACTAAAATATTTTTAAAAAATTTAATAATTAAGTAATTTTGATTATGTTCTGATTCAGAATGTAATTTCCATGTAAGTTCCATGCAACATTCTCCATAATTACATAATGATACATCTTAGAAATATGTACAATATTTTGAACTTTTTGTAGTATTTTCAACAAATATGGGCACCAATTTGGGGAGTCGTGGCGCGGACATCTCGAGTGGTAAACAAATAAGCATATAATTTTACAACTGGCGACTGCTGCATGCAACAGTTTGTTGCCGATGAATGAAAACGTGCTGGCAAAGGTGCGGGGGGCAGGAGCGTGGGGCCCATTGGGGGTGCACAATTGGAGCGCCTGCAAACGGGTTTCTGGCCACATGCACAAGACACAATGGAAATGGCAACGGGCAGCGAACGATTCGAGGCTTGCCGCACACGTGTTGATGTCGATGCTGTGGCAGCGCCAGCTGAGCGCCTGTCGCCTGCCACCCACCCGCCACCTGGCACTCCCCTTCGTCCTACTCCCCCTCCCTAATCCAATTCTGTAAGTGGGTCAATTACAGGCTGCCATTGTAGCTTGTGCCAGATCCACACAGAAAAATATACTTTCCAGTTCCTACAAACTAGTATTATTAAAGTATAGGCTTTTTCAGGGTCCCAGAGATAAGACATTTCCTCTGAAAACTTCTTAAACTTTTTTTTCCGTGTGTCCATGTGTTTCTATCATTGCGAAATAATAAATTCAATTTCACAAAATGAGGAAAAAAAAACGAACCTAAACAAAGCCAAGACCAAACAACAACATCAACAAAGATACAAATGCGAATCGAAAGTTAGTTATTGTGAAATTATTTTGGTTTTGGGGTATGGGTTTGGGGTATCTTGGTCACAACTACATATTATTAAGTTATCATTAATCGTTTGTGGAATTATTTGGGAGGTTTTTATAGAGAAACCCTATCAGAATTTAAAAATTGTAAGGTTCCAAGAATATGCTTATAGTTTCTGATAAGCATAAAAAACAATATTGGATACAATTCACTTTCATTAATAAAAACGCCATGCTTTTTTTGGCCAATTAAAATATAAGGTAATATTCGTTGAAGCAGGAGCTTATTATCTTAAAGATAAGACTTACATATTAATACCTAATTTTATATAAAAACTTTCAAGTTTATATAACACAATTTAACAATATAAATATATGTAGTTGTAGACTTCTAAACATATAACGTGCTATCCAAACCAATCCCCTATATCCAACTCCACGTAGAGGCGCCTTGCCTGTTTTCGCGGCTGATTTGGTTTGCCTCCCGTTTGGGATCGGTTCGGTTGGGATTGCTCTTTTTGGGTCTGGATGGCACCGTCCGTCCTCATGTCTTCCGTCCGTCCGTACGTCCGTACTTCTGGCCCGATCTCCATGTGCGATGATGGTTGCGGCGTTGGCGATTAATTACCCTCGAAACGGCTTTGCTGATTTCAGCTTTACGAGCCTTTTTAATTTTTTTTTTAGCCGGTCGCCGTCTTTTCTTTGCCTGACAAGTTGAAATATGCGTCGGACACTTTCGAGCAAGGGGCATAAAAATACCAGAACCAATCTGAGCGGCTCGCAGTTTTGTTTTTTTTTTGTCGCTTATGGTTGTTTTTGTTGGGCAGGCTTTTGGTTTTTATAGTTGTTGTGCCGGGGCATTAAAAAAAATTTGGGGTTTCGCTTTGTTTGTGAGCGCCGATTGCCGTGAGTGGAAGAGTTAAGGGCCCTCAATTGTGGAGCACCGGCCACCGGGTGGTATACTCAATATTTATAGACCTAGGTCCGGTAGCCGAACAAAGAGAGAGACCGAATGGAACACTAGTATACAGGGGATACTAGTACCTTTTCAGTTTTAAAAACAAATAAATAAAACTATACTAAATTTTAAAAAATAAATAATTTTAGATAAGAATTTGTTTGGAATTTGTTTAAATGCTAATGAAATCATTTGAATTTTTATAAAACTATTCAAAGATAGAACTTGTCAGATAGTGTAACCTATAAGTAGTTTTTTTTTATCACTACTCTCCACTCTCTAATGGGGCTTCAAAATCGAAACTCTTTCTCTGCCTGCTATTGGGGAACTCTTCGATGACTCATTCATTCGATCGCCCATGTGTAATAATGAGTCTGTCTGATATGAGTGAACCGGAAAAACTGAAGAAAACTCACCGACGTCATTGGTAAAGAGTTGCTGATAAGGATATATGTACCCTGCTTACACGTCATAGTTGTCATGTAAAAAATAAAATATAAAGATAATTGAAATGGAGGGGACATAACCCGGTATGGGTTCAACGAACAGATGCTTTGGGGCCACACCTGTTGCCGAAACTACAATAAAAATAACAAAAAGCTGCGGCGCAATAAAGCCAGAGAGTAGCAGCAACAAAAGCCACCAGAACGCAGAAATCACGCTACGATCATAAAGTCGAAACGTGCTAATAAAAACAAAAACAAAGCTTGAATCGGGAGTCGGGGGAAAGAAAGCCACTAGACGTTGCACTTGAACTTAAGCTCAACAATATGGGGGAGGCGGTGGCGGCACCATCTGCCGTAGCGAATTTAGAGCTCGATGGAATGTCAGCCGTTTCCGTTTGGCCAGTAACCAGAAATGGGGCCAAGGCACACAACGACCTATCAAAAAAAAAAACTCTTACAATAGATTAATAATTATTTTTCTTTTTTATACCCTTGTTGAAAGCATTATAATTATTATAAAAAGTTTAAATCATACATATGTATGTATCATATCAGTATCATCAAGTGGACGCATATGTATTCTACTTTTCTAAAATGTCTATTTCTACAAACCTCTTAGATTTCTAGTTAGATTTCTAGACTCCAAATTTTATCAACTTAGAGATAGGAAGTTGCACCTTTTTTTTAATCTTATTCTTATTATATGAAAATGGTTTGCTACTAATAAGGACTTCCTACTAAGTCCTTACTACGCCAAAGTTTATTTTCTGTATAAATAAAATCTTCTATATCTTCTATATAAAGGATGTACCCTCAGGTAGCTCTGCTTTCTTGTTTATTTTGGTAATTTTTTAAGACCCCAAAAAATATAGTTTAATTCTTTCTATGGTAGCAAAGGGTGGTCAAAATGGCGGCTGATACAAAATGGCGAAAACACAACTCTCTCATGAAACAAAATATGTAAGGGTATAAGATTTGTGTCTCATTAATTTTATATATTTATTTTCCCAACAATACATACATATATGTAAATAAATGTGTATGCACACACATGCATATTTTATGAATTAAAACTGCGATTAAGTTCAAAGAACACTATCAAAGTCTTGATACTTCAAGTACTACTGTATTACTACTGTAGAGCAGGACTAATTCTTCTCTAGAAATTTATTTAAATTTAAATATATTTATTTAGTGTTTTCTGTTTTGGTTGCCTTTTTTTGTTTGTTTGCATTAATTTTCGCTATTACCGTCTTTTGTTTTGGTTCCCAATTTTCGCAGTGAGAGGTGCGATGCACCTATGCCAAATAAAGAGGCAAGATGGCGGAAGGGGGCTAATTGTCTCATTGAGAGCTAACCACACACACACACACACATACCATCATACACACACAGGAAACGCACAATTAAAGGCGTACGTAGTACACTTGCGTACGTGTTTTGAGTTCACTGTACCCGTTACCTTTCGCGCGTATTATTAACTCAAATATACACAAAATATAACAACAGAAACAACTCGTACATCAAAAATGACTTAAAATCTCGCCACACGTCAATGAAATAAATGCATTCGATGCACTAAGAAAAAGTTTAACAAATTTCAAAAACAATCTAAATAGCTATCATTTAGATGAGTATGTTTTTAAACAATAGAGCTTCCCCTATCCATAAACTCATAATAAAATACTTTGTAATTTAATAAGTAATCATTTTACTTAGTAATAACAATTATTTCTCCCAGTGTTGCTGTATATATTGGTGGTTGTGTGTGTGTATTTGCTTACATGCGTAAGTATTTGTTTCGACCGCTCCCTCGCCAAAAATGGCAAAAAACAATTTGTATCCTCGCTCGCTCCTCGCTCCATAAACAATGAGAAATGTTGCATCCGCCTTTGTTTCAGTTTCTTTTTTTTTTGTGTGAGTTTCCAGCCCAGTATTGGCTGGCCTTTGTGTGTGTGAGCTCCCCGTTTGTTGTTTTTGGCGTTATAAAAATGTCATTAACATGTCAACGGGTCGCAAAAGTTCGCCACGTTTCTGAATGGGTGGGAGGGGGCGCCGAAAGTGGTTGGTATTTAAAATGTTTGCCAACATTCATTGCTTCATTGTTTCCAGGGGCTGTATGCAAATTAAAATTCCAATTTTTTATTAAATTTAATCCAAAATGAAACGATGATTTATTTCGTTTTAAGACAGAACCTTTCAATAAATGGATTTCGAAAAATCTATTTTGAAATCTTGCAATCTGATTCTATTTGTTAAAAAAAAACTTGTTTCCCTTTCCAAATGGCAAAGGTCAATGCATTTAACATTATTATTATGATTGCCTTTTTTAATAAAACAATCGAATAATTTTGATTGTTAATTGATTGGTCGAATGCCGTGTTATGTAATTATTTTTCTGTTAGCATATGGGCCTGTTTTGTTGCCAACCAGAAAATGTAAGCGTTAACTGGCCCAAAGTTCAACTGGCCCTCTCATATATATTATTATTATTTTTTTTTTGGTTAACTCTCACCCCCGCTCCAGCAGCAAGGAACAACAAAAACTATGTGACGCCAGGGCGGGCAGAAAGCAGAAAGTCAATGATCGGCTGGCGTCGCCGTCCGCTGCTGTTGTCATAATTAAACGCGACAAATAAAATTTGAAAAAAAAGAGAAAAATGAGCCGCTGCCGTCGCAGCCAGGCTATAATACAACAATGAGACAACAATAAATTCTTCAATTAACATTCGCACAGGTAAGCGCGAGCGGTAAGAGCGCAGAAGAGAGAGCCGGAGCCGGAGCCACACAGACAGCCAGAGACCGTGACAGCTCTGTTCGTATGTATTAGTGCCAGGATCATTTGCATTTTCGCAGCGGCGTCGCAAGGTGTCGCAAAAAAAAGAGAAAAAACGAATCGCTGATTAAAATGCATTAACAACAACAATAGCCGCAAAAAACAAAAAACAAAACAAGAACAAATTTTGTTGCTGAAAAAGTGGGCACGTCGCGCATATTTTTGTGATCCCCTTGCATAGTTGTTGTTGCATAGTTTAAAAATCAGCAAAAACCAAAAAAGTTTAGACCAGGTGGGAGGGCAGAGCGGCAAGAGCGAAGGTGTGGTTTCAGTTTCACCCTTTTCCCTAATCTTTCAGAGAAAATTTAATTGAAATAATATTACAAAAAAACAGCTATAACAATTACTCTAAAGAATCATATAATATTACTTAAAAATAAAGCCTTTTTCATCTTATTTTAAGTTAAAAAATGTATCTTTTTTTTGGAAAAAAATTATTATCACACCCTTTTTTTTTTGCAGAGAATCTCTCGCTCCTGGCACCACTTGATCGGGTCTCTCGCACTTGCTTTTGTTGCCGCCACGGTTGTTCTACATATTGTTATTGTAGTTGGAGCTCCACCGCGTGCCTGGCCGGGATTAGTCATAGCCCGCAGCCGGTGGTGACGCCGGCAGAGACAGCGACTGCGACAGAGGCTAGCCAAGAAGACGACAATGCGAACGTGCCTCGAGTGCGAGTGATCTATGAGCCACCGAACCGAACGGATCGCCCATTTGGCCATATCGCCGTACAGCCGTACAGCCGTACAACCGCACCGCCAATTGGCGCCAAAAACCCCCCCGAAAGGTGTTTTGCGAAAATTGGACACTGGATATTGACAACGGGCGACCACCAAACACGGGATTAGTCACAAAAAAAACAAATAAATCGCCTCGTAATAATTTGTTTCTTCGGTTTGCATACGTATTTGTGAGATTTCTTAACGTTTTTTTTTTTTGACAATTTTTCGGTTCGGGTTTTTATTTTTATTTTTTTTTGGGTAGCCTTTAAGCGCAGTTTGAGCCCAGAACCTGGCCAGAGCGCAACAAAATACAATAACAACATATTAAGACCCCAAAAACGAAGCGGACTCGATCGCGATCGCATTCGGCTTTTGTCGCCTGCCTTCGTTTTGAGTTCAGTGAGTGTGAGTGTATCTGTGTGTGCCTTTGAGCGCAGGTTTATCAAAATTCGATTTTCATTTTGAGTTTTAATACACTTTCTGCCGCACTGCCGTGTGGAAGTATCAGTCCTGGCTGGTAAAAAAAAAAAAATAAAAAATAAATAAAATAATATACAAAAGTGCAAAAAATAAAATATATCAAGAACGTGCAACGAATGGAATAACGAATTGCAGGCGCAAGTGGAGCAAAAGAAATTATTATTATTATTATTTGAAAAAGCTGTGTCTGTGTGTCTGGCTTTTTCGATCTCGATGCCTGTTTATAACAAAATCACGTAATTTAATCCGTGCAAACAGTTACGGAGTCACCCTCTCCGCCCCGCCCGTGGCACAATTGCACTTTTTTTCGCGTCGTGTTTGCCCGTTTTGGTGTTTGTTTACGCGTCGTTTACCGTTACCCAGCCACTTGGCCTGCACGTGCTGATCAAAAACCAAAAAACAAAAAAATAAAGGCCAAAATCGAACAGTGAACGGCTAAAGGGGGCGGTCATCCGACGGATCGACAGTGGGCGTGCCCGACTCCACATATGCATATGTATGCAAATGCGAAATTAATAAGCCGAAATCATTGCGAGTTGAGGGAAAATACATTATCAGTGCGGAAACAGGGCGGCTGAGTCATTTCCAGGTCGGTGAAATTGCCAGCCCAGAAGGGAGGAATCAAGAAAAACCCCTATCCCTGGCATTGCACAATTTGTAAATAGTTGATCCACTGGAGGGAGATCATCAGCTCAAGTCATTGCACAAATAAAGTCAGTATCTCATGACGAGATAAAAGCTACAATCTAACACCAGAACAATAAGAACAAGTATAAAGTTTATATTAAATATTTAAATAATAAAATTATTGCATCCCTAGCCCAAACAAGTTGCCAAAAATTAAGTATAACTAAGCTCAGACATTAATCGAAAATAAAAGTACGTGCAACAATTGCAACACGACGATAAATCAAGCCAAAAATAAATCCGAAAATACATAATAACAATAACAAGCAAGTCAAAATAAAACAGAGGGAGAGAAGAGGCACGAAGGAGAGCAGGAAATTGCAACATCTTGTGATAAACGCTGACAACAAGTTGCTCGTTGATGATTGCAATAAAGGCCAACGAAATGCAGCACAACAACGGCGGCTGGAACCCCACCTTGCAGCAGCAGCAACAACAAGTGATCGATGTGTTGCTCGATAATCCTAGCATTTGGATCAATAATAACAACAGTGGCAACAACACAAGCAACAACGCAACATCCATGCAGTTGCAAGTGCAACAGAAACTGCAACAGCAACAGCAACAGCAGCAGCAACGAGGTGCTCCCTGGATAATCGAAAACAATAAGCCGCGCCACATTAACAACAATAACATTATGAATGTCAATTACAATCAGCACTTGGCGCCCCAGCAGCAGCAACAGGAGCCACAGCCCCAACTCCAGTTCATGCAACCCACTTACAACTTCTACACGCAACAGCAGCAACAGCAGCCGTCTGTCCCAGCCACAACATCCAACAGTTGTTTATACTCGTGCAACGTCCAGCAGCAACCAAATCAATATTTCGCCAACAATCCAACAACAACGACTGCAACAACACAGCATCAGGCGCATCAGGGGCAACTGCAGCAACTGCAACATCGTGTGCCACAGGACTACTTGGGCAGCCACAACGGAATTGACCAGCAGCAGCCACGACATGTAAGTTTAGTCGACCAAACGCATATATTGTCTGCCCATATACGTACATATATAGAAAATATGTAGGCATTACGAATCGCCATCTCCCTCATCTGCGGTTGAGCTCTTTCTGATTTGTCGTCGCCTTTCATTTTGCGGTTTTGTGGGCGGTGCTTCGCCCCAAAGTGAAGTTTTTTTTGTTCAGCTTTTGTTGTTTTCATCTTTTTAATTGTGACTTAGTGGCTAGTGGGTTGCAGCGAGTCGCAGCTGGAAAAGCTACAAAAAAAAATGGTGTCTACGGGGCGTATACTCGATATTGGCGCTCATCACGTATACGACATGTTGTCCAACGGAAAGCGAAGTGAAGCGCTCCGTTTTTGAACATTTTTTTAGTTTTTTATTTTTGTTTCTTATTTAATCTGAGGTAAATATTTACTGCCCTCTGGCTGTGGCGTGGGAATGCCACTCCCCAAAATACACAAAAAAAAGGGGAATAAGTAAATAAAACAAACAATAAAAAATACATTTCAAGTAATTTAATTTGTTTCAACTGGCAAACAAAAAAAACTGGATACTGTGTGTGTTCAGATATAAATTTCGCATATATAGAGGAATTTAAATAAATTTAAATTAAATCATCAGACAGTTACAGATTTATGCAGAAGGGATTAACCCCTGAGAGTTACTTTGCGGGAAAGCTGATACTGTTTTTAAGCGAAACATTCGAGTTTGGGTTTAATTTTAGAATCGAGGCATTAGTAATACTTTTCGGCGGGGTTATTTTTGAAACATTATTTGCAAAAAGTATATATATTAATTACTAATAACAGGGTAAAGCGGTGTTTCAGTTATTATAGGTTTTTTTTGGAACCTGTTGCCAAGAACGTAAAAGTATTCGCCTACTTCTTTGAAAGAGCTGTTAATTTTTTAATAGCCTTGATAAAAAGCTAAATAGTTATTAATGGCAAGCCCTTAAAGCTCCAACTTTTGGATACCAACCCCTTAAGAGCATTTATTTTTAATCTGGACGATTGTCGGCGACTAGCTAGCCTCCGCCCGATAACGTCATGGGGTAAAAATACCCAGGTGATGCATGGCCATCCGTGTGCCTGGCCGTGTCGCGACAGAAAGTCTACTTTGCCTAGTGCCTTTTCCTGAGCATTATCAATAGCCCCCAGACGAACAACTAGCGACCCCAATGACGACGACATCGACAACGTCAATGACAACCCCAACGACAGCAAGCACACGCCGTATGCGGAGCACCTCGTCCAGATAAGACCATACTGCAAAGTCACGAACTGAAAAAACCACACCGGGCCAGGAAGTGTAAAAGCCGTAAACAGTCACAGGTCCAAAGCACTAAACAACCAATGAAGAAAAAGTGAAATCCGCAAACGGAAATGCCACGGGCCGAGCGAGCACTCCAGATCTTATTCGGGGACCTCACAACTTGTGGCTTTATCGCGACGGAACATGGTCTATGTTTTAAAAGCTGAATGCGGAAGTGCTGATATTATAATGGCTGTTTTTTAATTTTGACCTAAAAAAGGCTAGTAAAGGCTAGTGCTGTAGAGTCCTGGAGCTTTAAAAAATTGAGGATCTTTTGGAAAATGAGTTTATTTTTCATCTTAGTTGGGTGTCCGTGAACTTGTAGTAGTCGCAGTGTGGAGGCAGTTTGGGGCCTGCTCTGTTTTGCTGTTATTACTTATTACAAAAACAATTAAGAGCTCGAAATTAACAACTTTAATTGGCAGTCGTTTAACTTTTATTGTTGCTCTGCTGTTGTTATTATTCCGTATGCTTAATTTTTTAATGAGCGACGCTCGATTTCCGCTCGGTTTCCCTGCCTTGCCTTGGCTTGGCTTGGCTTCTTAGTGAAAAAAAACGGTTCTACAACAAACTCATTAAGTTTTGTTAATCATTTACTGCGTTGCAAAGTGCTGCAACTAGTTGGCAAATAGCAACTAGCCACGCCCCCTCCAATTCGCCCCATTAGCGGACAAAAGTAATCAGCTGTTTTGGAGTGAAGGGGTGTCCCTGCTCGAAAGTAAACTTTAAATTCGATTGCTTTGTTTCTCTATCAAGGGCTGAAAGATTGTGGAGCTTGGACTCTTTGTCCCCGAAACCGAACATTGGCTCCCTCAGGTGCACCTCCAATAATGGAAAAAAATAACAATCGAAACAGACGTTTTCCGTTTGAAATAGCTCGGGAACAAGTCTTTGCAGTAATTGCAGCGGAAATAGTTAGGGATATGAATAATAATAATAATACTATATGGTACACATATAAGAAATGTTCTTCCTAGAGAGTCTCTCTAGATTCTTCTTAGCGCACCTTGAATTTCTCCAGACTTGGAACTTTCTTGGCTTATTCATTTAATACCCAGAAATATACACAAATTTCTGCGAATCGGATGACTTGTTGGGGAAACGGTGATGTTCTTTCATGACGTGATCGAAACTTTAATCAATGTAAACATTATTCAGCCGATCGTATCGCCGAGTAAATAATTGAGTATACAAGTTAAGCGGACTTAAATAAATCGTATGCCAGTAAACACTCGAAGTGAAATATACATATAATTATACTGTAATTGAATCTGGGAGGGATATATTGTAAATAAAAGCACTTTAATGTGAAGTTAAGCTGGCAAGACATGAGGGTCTTGTCCTATTTTTTAATTTTCTAAGAGTCTCTTGACCAATTTGATATTAAATTCTTAGTAACTTGCAATTGTGATTGGAAGAAATTATGCGTGTGGAATATTCATGGAACTTGATAACCGATTGCCTTCTAGGAGCCTCTCCCACATGAATGAAGTTTCCGTTTCCGCAGCAAGTGCTAATTCCCGTGAATTCTTGGACCATAATATTATATATGAGTTGAGATGGTAACCTAATCAGTGTGGCACCCGTGCAGTCGCCTGGCAAATTGCTTCAAAAAAATATAGTCACCAACAATAGCCACAACACCGGAGGCATTCAACCCTCCACTCAGCCTTGATTCCGGTCGGTCGTCGTTCCCGGCAATTGGGAAGTGCCAAGGCGTCGCCAGGCACTCAGACACCAGGCTCTTATCGAACTCGTGCTGAGCCTGGGCCCAAAGGAGCGTCGTCGGCCTAATGGCAGCAAAACATTTCGGCTACCTGGACCTACCTAATGGCCCTCGCATCTGAATCGGAATCTGAGTCTGAGTCTGAATGGAAATGGAAATGGAAATGGAAATGGGCATGGGAGTGGGCATGGAATTAATGTGTATGGGGTGCATTACTTGGCGGTCAAACTGTGGCTAATAGACGCATTTAGCACGCGTCCAAATGCATCTCATAGATACTCGCATTCATTAACCGGCCTCGGTTGCACAGAGAGAAACAGGTAGTTGCCAAAAACTAGTTTTCAATATAGGATTCTTAGGGAATACCTTACCACTAAATAATATACTTATAACTAATATTTAAAAAATAAAATAATTAATTTTAAGGGATATAAATTTTGTTTTTATGATAGTATTATATTATTTAATTTTAATCTTGTATTCTTATTTAAATTTTTAATATATTAATAACTCTTTACAATAAACCATATCCTCCTAAATAACTCATCTTGGCACTTAAAAAAATTTAATAATTAAACAAATATGTCCATAATTTTGACCCAATTATTGAAGAACTAAATCGGACCATGTTGTGATTTTTTCCACGTGTGGCACTTGCGTTAACCGCCAATTGGCGATGGAATCAGATGGAACGAACCTGTCTGAATATCTGAATGCCTGAATGCGGGAGGCCCACACCAGTTTCTATAGATGCCTATAGACTGTCTTTGTATTTGTATCTGTATCCGTGTCCGTGTGTAAAAACCCCGATGAGTCATCAGGCAAATGCCGATGCGTGCTGCGCCACATTGGCATACATAAATCCAACATGTGCCCGGGCAACTGGTCTGCCTTTTTGAGTGGGAGCCCACCTCAGGAAAAGAGCGTAACCGAGAGAGAGAGGCAGCGCGGCACCGAAATCAAAACAAAAACGTATCTTTGAAGTAGAAAATGTCAACAAACGAGTTGCCCGCCAAATTACTGATTTGAGTGGAACTCGACTCCGGTTGAGTGGAAGTGGCGGCCAGTGAGAGCGGTGGTGAGCATGAGCCGGCCTTTGAGCCTTTCTCGTTTTGGGCCAACAAAAATCGCATGCGACAAATCTTTCAGATTCGAATTGTATCTGTATCTGTGAGATGGCTCTCTTTCACTTTGTTGCTCTCTATCTCCTTTTGCTTCATCATTCTGACAGTTATTGTGTGCTGTGCCATTCCACCGCCTTTCGTCAGGGCCGCGGGAATCAAGTGGAGCATAAAAATATCGTTCAGTTGGGGATTTCCATGCGGTTGGGACATTTTATGGATTTCTCTTTGGCGGTCAAGATACAATTTGATTTCAAGGTGTGAAATTTTTTGGAAAAATAACGGAAATGCGAAGTAAATTTTGGATATTTTGTGTTAATTATTGAATGCGGTTACTTATTGTTGAAATGTGGTTAAAATTTTTATTTTTAGTTTCTATATTTAATAAGTTGAAATAATTAACTATATTTTATATACAAAAATAAAAAAAATTTTGGAGAAATATTATTACAATCTATAGTCAATCCTAGCTCGTAAACTGGTTCCGATGGCCTGCTGCAGCCCTGGCATCTACGCAGCTTGAATTTCCAGGCAAGTGCGCCTGTGTGCGAGTATCTGTGTGGGCCCGCCGCGTATCTGTGTGCGTGAGGCAATGGCCAAGACGTCACCCGATGGTGGATAGCCAGTTGCCAGTTGCTCAGTTTCAGTTATTCAGTTATTTTTCGCTTTTTGTTAAGGCAACGCGACTGCAGGAACGGCAGCGGAAAGCCACGCGGCCGTCTCTCTCTCTCTCTCTTTCTCATTCTCTCTCGTGTTAATCAGTCCAACCTCCCACCCAACCACCCAACACCCCTCTAGCGTGCTCTCCCGCTCGCACACAACCAGAGAGCTGCCTTTGGAGGAAGTGAGACCGAAAACCAACAACAGGCGACAAACCTTATTATTATTATAATTCCCTTCCATTGTTGTTGTTGTTACGTTTTAATTTTTTTAACACTTTCACAAGTGCACACCAATAACATTCCCCAACAAAAAAACAAAAAAAAAAAACATTGAAAAATAAAGATACAGTTACAAATTGTCAGAATAATTGTGACTTCGCGTTATCTTGTTGAGAATCGAGTTAGTGTGAGTGTGTGTGTGGAACGTCAAGAGCGGCGCCTCAAAAGCCACCAGAAAAGATTTTTTAGGAAAACAAACCGAAAACCAAAAAATCTCCCCTCAACAAAAAAAAGTAAAAAATATTACGAAATATTCCAACAAAGTCGGACGAAGTTCAAAAAGCGAAACGGTGACGGGCGATAAACGTCAGCGGTACACGAACGGTGAGCGGTGGTGGTACCTGTGGTGCGCGGTGTCGAGTGGTGCGGGGCGTGGTCCCCCTGCCTTTAATCTAGAGCAGTGGTGGGCAAAACGCACACATTTATAACATTTGATTGTGTGCGTAAGCAGCGAAAAACAAAGAGAGCAACCCATTCACTGAGCGAAAAACTTTGTGTACTAATTCGTTCATCGGTAATTTTGTAAATATTGCACAAAATAAGGTACTTTTTGTATTTTTCAGACTTGTATAATGAATTTACACAATTATAATAATAAAATATGAAAATATAATACAAAAATAAAAGAAAAAATACGAACTATAATAAAATTAATAAAGATAATAAAAAAAAATAATAATAGGAATATAAAAGAAAATATAAAACGAATAATAAAAAATTAAAATAAAAAAAAAAAAAATAATAAAAATTATTTTATTATTTCATCAATATTAATTTTACCAGAAAACTCTTTTATACGCAAAAGGTTCCCAAATTTCAAGAAACATTTTTCTCAGTGATTTTTTTGTCGCAATGGTCGTGCTCCAGTGAGGTCCGATCATCGAATAAATTCATTTTCATTGGTAGAACAGAATATTTTTGGCGCTCAAATGAAATGAAATGAGAGAAAAATGCCAACTTTGGCCCTCTCACGAAAGCTAATGAGAGTGCTTCGGAGAGGAGCGAGCTCGCTCATACTGTGCGTGTGCCGGCAGCGCTGCAGCAGAATTTTTGGCCCTATGCTCGCGAGTTATGGGAAATGAGAGTTTGCCCACCACTGATCTAGAGAATTCTCCATCGAGCTGTTACCAATTTCAGCGTTAAAAAGACAGCTGCTAAAACGCAAAACTGCAGGCCAACAAACAAAAAGCAAAAAAAACTAAAAGAAAAGAGAGTGCCACGAGGAGAGGGCCCAGCAGCCACCCGCACATGTAAATTTTTGTTTGTATTCGCAATTAAGAGGCGAAAACAATAACAAAAACAAAAACAAAAACGACAATGAAAGTTAAAGTCGAACGCACAACAAAAAAAGCCGCCATAACAAAGGCAACCGCACCGGAAGATTCCAAGATCCCCAAACCCGGTGACCCCGAGGAGGTGGAGATGGAGGAGGAGGAGGAGGAGGAGGAGGAGCTGAAAGACTCTGGCGAGGAGGAGCTGGACGAGCTGAAGGAAGCCCAGCAGTTGGCGGAACAGTTGTCGGGACAAATGGACTTTCTGACAACCGATCTAACCGCAACAACAAAGCTAGCAACACCAGCAGCAACACCAACAACGGCCGCCGTTCGCAATCTTATCGTAAGTGAGATACTCTATTTGCACAAAGACCCAGGAAGTGGGGTATTTGGGGGTATAGCTGGGAGAGGTTAGGACTAGAACGATCTCAGAAACTTAATTCAAGCTTAGAGTTATAGACCATATAGAGCTATAGATCAATGGATCTTAAAGATTGTATCTAAAGGGTCCTCTTCTAGGGGTTCTCTCTCTATAAAGATTGCTTTTTATTATCTTGAGCTACGTGATCGATTTAAGTGTCTTAAATTAGAAATACTATCTTATAGCTCTTACGTCTGAATACTGCCATTTTGGGCAAACTAAATAGTGGAAATTTTTCTGGAAAAGATACAATAAGAACCCTGAATGTATCTCAAAGATACATGGGTAATGGGTATTGAATACTTCGATTCCTGGCAGTGCCTATGGGTTTATGATGGGATTATAAGCCAAGTGGAGCCATAGCGGGGGACTGGCACTGCATAGAACGCAATAGTCGGACTACCCCCTACTCCCTGGTGGATCCAAGTCGGATCTGGCCAACATTTCTCACTTGAAGCTAAAATCAGACTTTGCCTCACCCGCAGAAAAAAAAAGCAAACGGCACACAGAGCTCTGGAAACTTGTTTAAAAAATATATTGAACTTTTGTTGTTGTTTATGTATATTCGTCTGCTTCTTTTTTTTTATTATGATTATTCGCCGAATTGTGTTGTGCGCATTTTGTTGTAGCTTTCCATTGTTATTGTTATTGTTGTGCGGTTGTCTCGTTTTGGGTTTTTATTTCGTATTTACTTTGTCGACATCTTTGGAATTTCAATTTACACTTTGTTGTTGTTTCGCGCTGTCACTCTCTCCCGCTCCCGCCCGACAGCGCTCTCTCACCAACACACACACACACACGCATACTCTCTCTGCGTGAGAGTTGCGCTCACACAGATACAAAATACGTGAACCTGCTCACGTTCACCAATGGCCGACATTTATCGCATGCGACTTTTGCACCCTCTCTCCACTCTCGCTCTCTCTCGGCGGAAGAGAGAATGAGTGGGTTTTTGTGCATTCCCCGATTGCACTCAAATTCGTAGCAGCCGCCAAGGTTGCCCTCCCCTCTCTTGCATTTGTTTCTATTGCCCAATTCTTTATTTCAGCCATTTGGGCCAGATTGTGTATCTTTGTATCTTTGTATCTTTGTATCTATGCGGTATGCAGTATCTTTTTGGCGTAGGTGCGGTTTTTGGGTTTTCGGGTGCCTAGCCTAAAATTATTGTTTCTCTTTGCTCACTTCTCGTTCTGCAACACGTGCGTCGCCCGATGCCAGCACTAATTTCACATTGCGGCAATATGGCCAATAAGCTGGCTGCTGCTCTGAGGTCAAGGCTTCCGATTGGCCGCAGGGGGCAAGTATCTAATTGGGTTTCACTGCAGTTTCAGTCTACAATCAATTTTAAGAATAAATTGTATTTATTAAAGAATTTTGTTTGAGAAAAATCAGTCCTAGGAGGCCTGACATTCGAAATTATGCTGCTGTTTCACCATAAAATTAAATCCAATGCCAAGGTCAAATGGCACTGAGATGCTCTCTGAGACCCACCCCCTGTAGCTGACATCCCCGATTTTGCGTTGGTATTCCACTTAGAATGTCAAGCAACTCACGCGTCGCCTGGCAAGTGGGGGAAAAATTTCAGATGGGGTGGCAAATATAGCAGGGAGCAGGGAGCTGGGAGGGATGTTGGCTATATACGGTGCTGTGCACTTGAACAACTCTGATTGCCTTTTTCGCATTGTGCTGCATAAAACATGCAGCGTGCTACATAAATATTCCATGCATTAAAAGCAAACGCATTAAAAGTCACGAGCAAATCGGCTAACGAGCAATCGAGCGGCGAACTCTCCTCGGAGATAACCTTTTTACAGATTTTTAAGTGTATTTCTACACTCGTGGTTGAATTAATAGTGACTATAACTACTCAAGGTGTTTAATGGGACAATTATTATTCTCCTTTTAATTAATTGTCATTAAGCATCAAGTTATAATATTTTTAAAGAATTTTTTAGTTTCAAGTCTCTTGTTGCTGACCTCGTCTGTAGAGTCGGGCACACGTTTGTATATTTATTTTTTTAGCTCTTTATAATCATGATCAGATATCCGCCAGAAATTGCCAATTTAATGTGCGCATCAACTAAAAATAAATAAATATAAAAACCGCCAATGCTCTTGGCCGTTCCAACAAACAAATAAATAAATAAAAAAATGCATACAACAAACGATTAATTATTATTGTCTTTGTTCTTCTGTGTTGTTGTAATTTGGACTCTGTTCTTCTCCTATATTTTATTCACAGCTATGAACTCTTTTTATGGACCGGGCCTTAAGCACTGGATTGTGCAAAAAATAAAAAAAAAAACTTTAACGACTTTGGCAGTTTGCAGTTCGCCTGTCCCCCGCACGTTTATTTTATCATTTTATTATTTTATAATACCTTTCGATTGTTCCAGGAAATTTTTCATGGGATTTTGTAAATTCGATTCCGAATGCGGTGCTGCTCGACTTATGGGCGAAGGCCGAGCGATAGATACACGTACTGACAGATAGCAGCGCAGAGATAACACTTTACTTTACTTTACAGTTGTAACTGCCTTTGACGCACTTGTTTCTATGTCCATAACAGTCTCTTCTTTGTTCGCGGATATATCGTGTCTTCCAGGAATACATATTTGTACTACTTTTCAATTGAAACTGATAAATGGTATAAATACGTGCAAATATATGATTTTACCAAGAAATTGCTTTATTTATTCCACTTAACTAATATTTATTTAATTGCCCTCCACTAATTGCCTATCCACTTTTGGCCAATCACTATTATTCCATTTTTTTGTGGTTTATTAACCCAAATTATGTGATTTTTTCCGGATGAATTTGCATTTTTGCCATGAGATTTTTATCTAAAGTTTATTTGTGGCATTAGCTTTATCTGGACTGGCTATGTTTGTTCTCTAATCAATTAGGGGAAATCACCGAAACAAAAAGACTCCCATACTAGCCTAGACTCCACAGTCATTGCTCTTAAATGTTCGTTTAGCTTGTGCATTTTGGCGCTTCGCTAATGAAATTATCTAATGACGTCAATGGCTTAAACTTAGCTTAAGCTAAGGCCACAGACGTGAAATAAAAAATGTTAGCTTAGACCGGTTTTCTCGGCTCTCGAAGTTTCATTTCAGTTGAGAGCCAAATTTGGTAACACGCTGCTGCTCGACTGCCGAGTGGTAGCGGTAGCATGACGTCACAAAGAGGGAGAAAGGCGATCGCTTTTCAGTTCCAATGCTAATTTCCCCCCCGTCCTCACAACAAAATTATGTCATCATGTATTTTCAACAAACTAGCCACAAAGTGTATATGGAAACAAAACGAAAGGAAAATGTCAAAAGTTGCGTGTTTTTCGCACTCGCTTTCGATTTTCTTGGAAACAGGGCACTTATTGGGGCGGTATACTGGGGAGGGGACAAGTGCTTATCAGGAGCGCTGTTTAAAGGGGGGATGGGTGGGTGGCGGTAAACCTAATTCAATGCCCAGATAGATAATGCACCGATAGGGGTTATCTTTTGTGTATAAACACACAGGCCACAGAGCTACAGTCATGCTTTTCATTTCGCAATTTAGATTGAAAGCCTAGACGATAAGCTACCTAGAAAGGTTAACAAGCTAATTTTAAAATTAATATTTATTTTATAAAAATTACTATAGTTTTAGGCCAGAAATTAAATCCCCCCATAGTATTCTATAGCTACAGCACTGTCCTTTCCATGGCAAACACTTTGTTTAGCTGGGTTTGTTGAACCCGTACCCCTCGGAACGAATGCCTCCTCGAAGCTAGTGCTAACTGCCAAGTTAGCCCTGTGTTCTTCCCCTAATTGAGTTATATATCGACAATACAACTAATTTCAGGCAGGAGGCCGTCGGAAATGGCACATGCCAGCAAATGGGATTGGGAAACGGGCTAGGCCTCTGGTGGGGCATTGGAATTGGAGCACATCTGGAGCTGGTTGGAGCGTGGCTAAAAATGCACTCGCCACTGAAAGATTTACACGCCCGGCGATCCTGGTCGGGATTACTTTCGTCTGTGACGCGTCATCCGATGAGGAATTCCAAGAAGAGGTGCAGCATCGAGCCAGAACATTCCACAACCAGAGGCAAGGTGGAGTGCAGGAGCATGAGCTGGGGCTGGAGCAGGGGCTGGGGCAGGGGCAGGCGCAGGCCAAGTGGCAAAAGAGGAGTGTGAAGTCCCGGCTCCATCTGCCACAATTCGCCATGGCGTTGAAAAGTGCGAAACGAGAAATGATAAAGCCAAAGAAAGGAAGAAAATTTATCAAGAACCGCAAACACCCAGCACTCCCAAGATTGTGTCAACTTTTGCAGTGGGGTGAGGGTATTTGGAATAGTATATTTACTAAACAGAGAAGATATTAAATATATAATATATTATACTAAGAATAATATTTGTATGTTAATCATAATTATTATTAAATCATTCCTGCGGTTTGGGGTTAGTTAGTAATGTTTAAGATTTAAATTTCCGTATTTACAAGAAAAAAAATATAACCTTTTAAGTTTTAAAGAGTATTCCCCTATCGGCATACACATCCTTCCCGTTTTTATCGAAGACTTTTATGCTTTGGGGGAATTTCGCAATGCTGCATTGGGGATTTCCAACGCCATCGCCTGACTCTGCCAGCCATCCGCTCTTGGCGCTGAGAGGAGTGCACTAGTTCTCAGAGGCACTCTCTCGGCCCAACCAACTCACTCACTCATATTCGTTCACCAACTCACTCACTCGGTGGCTCGTTCGAGTGAGATTGCTTTGAGTGTTGAGCGGCGCCAAACGAGTTTTTGTTGACGACGCTTTTGCGGCTGTAAGTGGGTGCCAAGTTTGGAGCCCTAGGCCATGGCACGTCCCCTCTCTCCCACACCAGTTCGGGCCAAAATGAAAAAAAACGCACGAATTCTGGTTAAAACGCGTATGAGTCATCCTGTTGTGTGTGAAATCGGTTGTAGCTGGCCCGTTCATTCATAATCGAGTTTGCTGAATGAACGAACAGCTATATAGCTACATACGAATCAAGATCTTTATAAACAAAACATATATAGTAGGTACAGCTGCGGTCGAGATAATAGTAGGTATATACGTAATTTCTCAGGTGTTTTGCCAACACAGATCCAGAATGAAATAATGGGGATTTCCGCCGCTAGCTTTAAAACTAAAATAATATTAAAGTTTATTTTGGAGAGGCATAATATTTGGACAACTGTTTATGAACCTCACTTGTGGGGGCAACACGGCGTATGAGTGATATTTACTATTTTTAGATTTGGAATAAAAAAAACTACTCTAGTTAAGATATTTATTATTATTTATGGGTTTGTAAAGGATTTAAAGGATAATAAAAGGGCTATTATGGTATTAGAGTTTATGGACAACACTGCGTATGAGTAATATTTATGTAAGCCTCTCTAAGATCTACATACTTTCTGCCTTATAGCTTATTTTCAAGCACAAGTACTTCCTTTTAATATAGAACCAAATATAAATATTCTTGCCAACCCCTTTTAATTTTTTAATACATATACTTGAGACATTTTATCACTTGACATTCTAGATAGACACACAAAAATATTTACTGGCAACACCTGAAATTTGTTTCCTTAACGATGAACTTTTGGCACCTCTACACTGGCCAAGATCAGGGTAATATCGTCTGGCTTGCCGCCGCCAGAATACGATATATTATTGGCCCTAGCCTTGACGGCGAACGGGGACGGGAAACTGGCATTCATGGACAGTTCCCGTGCCTTCTCCACTACCTGGTTGGCGGCGTCCTGCAGCTCCTTTTCGTCCCGCACGCCATGAAACTTTCTAAGCATCTCTAGGAGCATACTCTCTGGCAAATTGTCGAAGAGTCCGTCGGTGGCCAGGAGCACCAGGTCGCCCGGAGCCAGGGGATGTCGCGAGACGGCAGCCTTTTCCGGGCCATCGCAGTGGACAGAGTCCAGCTTGTGGCTGGGAGCCACAGTTAACTGGGGGAGAAATGTCAACTTTTCCGGACTGGTTAGTGCGCTAAGAGTGTCCTACCTGAAAGGGGGTGTTGAAGTCATGCGTCTGCTCCTCGGAACGGTGCATCACCCGCCCATTCCTCAGCACCATGAAGCCACTGTCGCCCAAGTTGGCCGTGTACAAGGTGAGGTCCCTTCGGTGCATGGCCACCACGCAAGCGGTGCTACTGCCCACCACTGGATCGTCGCGGTCCTTCAGCTCTTGGTAACTGGAGACGAGCAGGCTTCGTGGATTGCGGCCATCGAAGTCCTCCTGCTCGGAGCGACCGCAACAGCAGCCCATCAGCTCCTTGGCGAAGCGTCCCGCGTCCACACCCATATCCCGCCAGCCGCCCACGCCATCGGCCACGCCCAGCACCTCTGCCCGGGGCGTAGAGCTCACAAACCAGCTGTCCTCCCCGAATCTTCGGTTCGCCCTTTCCCGCGGAGAACAGGGCTTCTTCGATCTGCCCTGCACCACCGTGACCAGGTACGGTTCCTGGGCAGCTCGAGCGTACTGCTTAGTCTGACCGAAATATCCCAAGGGAGAAAGATTATCCGGGAATCCGGTAATCCGGTAGGGACGCCTGAAGTCCAACGGATGCCTGACTTGGCGTACAAAGCGGTTGATGAAGCCGGGCCAATTGGACATCATGGTTGGTTTCATTCTTCTAACATTTAAACACAAAACACTGGCAATTTTCAAAAAAGATTTGGTCAGGAAACTTTCGGAGTACAATCACTTTATTATTCTTTCCTTAAAAGAACTCGTCAGAATGATTCTAATTCAAAAGCATACGAAAAAGTGTTCGTTTTTGAAAAGTCTAGAAGACCCTTTTGTGATGTATCACCTGTTGGAATATCATTTTTCTGCAAAAGTCAAAGTAATAAACCTCATATATGTAAGCAATTAGTAATCTGCGCGATAATTGCAAACTTTGCCTTCTGTTTACATCATAAACAACATTTTTTTAATCTCGAGATATACTTTTGTTCCTACAAAGGCCCATAGGCATACGTAGCAAGGTATTTGTCATAGATTTGATTTCTTTGTTTTCCGTTTTTCAATCTTATCTTGATGTGGCCTACGACAGAGTGGACTGGGTCCGGGACATCGAATGGGACACCGAGTCGGAGTCGGAATCGGAATCGGACCCAGACCCAGACCCCCATCATCACCGGAAGTTTTGATCACGCTACGGCTACGGAACTGCAGGTCTTATCGGAGAAACCTTATATTGTGCGGACTCTTATCTGCCAAAGGAAAACAATACGGAAAGATAATTTTATTTTAAAACACTGATGCAAACCGGGTAGCTTATCAATATAGCTGGAGTATTCGACAGAATTGCTCGTTATTCATTTTGTTCGAGTATTATGACAAAATTAATGAGAAGAACCTTAGGCCAGTACTTCCTGTTACCCTTCCTACCAGATATTGCGTAAAATTCAAGTTGTTGGAAAACAGAGTCTTAAAAAGTCATTCCTTCTTCTAAAAAAAGAATACCATGAAGCGATATCTATTGGTTTTATTGGAACTGATAGGACCGACTACGTCAAAACTCTTATCGCTGGTGACGTCAAGCAAGATAGTTTTAAAGTTTTTAGTTCTAAACATGGATGACAGTATATTTTTAGATTTCAGGCCAAAGAGCTCTGTAGAATAGACTGTGGTTCCGGTATATTTTCTACAGATTTGGGTCACAGCTTCTGAAGCCTCTCCAGCCTCACCATGGCCCTTGATTACTCTGATTGATCTCGCTCTTATTGGCCGGAATCCTAATTGACTGTGCACTTTGTTTTCTCGTTGCAGGTAAGTAGAGCAGAGCCACTGCCACAAATGTCCAGTGTCACATGACCCACTTTTGGCTGCACTTTCCGGTACCCCTAGTGCCCCCCCTCCCACAGACCAGCCACCTGCCACCCCAAAATGGGGTGGAGGCTCTCATGTAAGTGGCGGCGCAAGGTCAGCGTGGCCTTTTTTTTTATAGTTTTTTGTTGTTTAGTTTTGTTATTGTAGTGGTAGCTGTTTTCGATGCGCATACAATTACATGGCATCGACATCGCCAATCGCCAATCGCCAATCGGCAGCCGGCAACGGAGCCCCATCAATATTTATTGAAAAGCTGGCATATCATAGATAAATGGTTAGAAATAACAATAAACAGGCGGGGCGGTGTGGTGCGGACACCTGCCAGGGCTGGGGCTGTGGCTGGGGCTGGGCACGGCCGAAAGCCACCTGAGCCTCCAGCGGCGACATCCGATCGCCGGGCGACCCATTTAGGAAAAGTATTTACCAAAATGCCTGATAAGAGCCTAGCCACCTACCACAAAGGCGAGCCATTCATGGGCTGCATTCTCAGTGGGGTTTACCTGGCTCTTTAAATTTAGTTGCTTATGTCATAACTAAATTGTCTGGCGACGGCTGCCCCCCGATAAGATAAACGGCAATCGGTCCAAATATCAAGTAAACAGAAAAAAAGCGTAGTCAAAGAAAAGCTAAACTGGCGGGGCACGTGAGACTCGCCGCCGAATAGAAAACAAAATTGTATCGAATGAATAGAGAGCAGATAGCGAGAGCCAGCGGGTTAAACCCACAATATATTTGTTTTTTTTTATTTTTAAGGCCTAAATGAAAATGGCTCATGCCAGCTCCTCTCGGTGTAGTTGTTTCTGGGGGGGCTTGCTCAGGAAATGCCAGAGCCCCCCCAGTTTCGGACTCACTCAACGTAGCACTCTGCGCCGATTTCTCTCCGATTTCATGCGCAGTGGCTCAATGCGATAAAAGCGAAAAATAAAAAAAACGCTCAATCGCACTCGTCTGGGGCTGGGTTGTATAAAAGGCAAGCCATCGACGATGACGCATTTACTCAAAACAAGTCCGCCGTGCCAAACGCTTCGGCCACAGAGCGAGTTCCCCAACATTCGCCAAAAGCCAAGAGCCAAGAGTTGGTGAAAATTACGCGAAAAGTCAGCAGAAATATTGTGTGTGTGAAAAGTGTCAGTATGTGCGGTGCCTGAAGTCCAAACAAAAACATCAGAGAATAAGCTAAAAATTCTAGGAAATATTGAAAACAGACAGTACAAATAATTCGCACGATCGCGCGCCACATACAGATACAGATACAGATACATTTGTGAGATACTTTTTAGCCGTATACCGTGTGTGTGTTAGTGAGCTGAAATACAAAGGCGGCAGGCGCTGAAAAGCAATTCAGGCAAATTTTAAAGGCGAATTTCGCCAGAAATCGCTTTGAGTCATTGCGCCTCTTCGAATATAGACACTGTGTCGCAATCGAGCACAACAAAAACTAATATTAAACTTATTCTAATCTATTTAAAAAAAAAAAAAACAATCAAAACGGAAGCAATACAATTATTTGATAACATGACGCTGGACAATTACAACATCTTCAACGACGAGTACCTGTTCGGTATGCCGCTATCGCCGCTACCAAAAGTGGTAAGAATCTACTGCTATTTAAAAGCCAGCGATCTGGCCCCGCCCATTGGCATAATTAGATCCAAGTCTTATCAGTGGAGGAGTGTTTGCTCTGAAATTTCTAGAATTCCATACTGCCTACATATGTATGTTACTGCCCCTGGTATTAGATGGTGCCTGGCTCGTAGCTTTTGCTTATCGCTGCCAATTGAATTCTTGGAAATTGGAGATCCCCCTTTTAGTTTTCTACGCCTGTCAATGTACATACTATATGTACAATTTATTTCGCGTTGAGGCCATTTTATTTTTGATGGGGTTGTGTTTGTTCAGCGCCGATAAGCAACGGCGCCCGCCCATTTGCCGTCTATTTCTGATTCCCCGATCGACCGATTTACGGTCATTACCTAAACTGAATTATTCCATTTTATTCGCCTTTTTTTCCAGCAAACTGATAAGCAGAGTTTTGTTGGCTGTGGCAAGTGTTTTCGGGTCCGATTCATCACTGATTTCCAAAACACTATCTTTTTGAGCTCTAAACACGTTTATTTGATGGATCGTAAATGGTTACAACGACTTTAGGGTCCTGGTTGATATCTAACTACTACTTTGAAGGCCACTAGATAAGCTTTTTATGACAAAAATCAGTTTTTAGTAATTTAATTATTTTCTGTACTTGTTTCTTATTAAATTAAGCGTGTAGGATTTCATTATAGCAACTGCCAAAAAAAACACCCCCATTTGGGAATCACGTTGCAATTCCATGCCACCACTTACAGTTGCCACTTTTTTTGGCTTAACTTCTTAGCCATATTTTTTGCTGGTGAATTTTGCCCATTGCATTTCACAGTCCAGTGATCCGGTCTGGGTCTGGGCACTCGTCTGGCTCTGTTTCTGTTCCTCCACTGGAACCGAACCGAACCGAACCGGCGCCATTCGCCCGATATCGCACACGTGCGATTTTCGTGACAATTTATCAAGTTTTATGCGCAACTCTTGCACTGCGTTTTAGGTATTATTTTTTTTGTGCCGACATCGGCTTGGACTTTATTTCACTTTCCGCTGCATAGGAGAAGGGGTCGCTTAATTTCGGGCGTTTTTATATCGCTGGTTTGTGGGCCTGGGGGGGGGCATAGAAAGTGAACGAGGGTCCGCCGCCGCCTGACCCTTTGACTTGTGAACCTCAACTTGCGTGACACTTGATACTCAGGGACAGATGTGTGCGATGGGGATATATAGGTTTGTTTTTAATACTAGCTCGTTATATGGCCCGGGCCCGGGTCTGGGCGGTTCAAAGTGACATGCTGCATGTCAAACACTTGCCACACTGCGCGGCAACAGCAGCGGCTTAGCCGCTCTCTCAAATGGTTTCATTAAAACCAGCGCCCCCACATCCCAGTATATCCCAGACAAAGTCCAACTTTCTTTTAATTAACCGAACAACTGAATATGGTCTTGGTCTTGAAGTACTACTTTCCGTCGCTGTTTTTTGAGGGGGTTAACATTTTTTTTTTGTGGTGGCTGTACTTTCGTACATATACTTTTTTTGGGAGGCGGAAAGGAGTGTTGGTGGTAGGTACAATATGCCCCCGGTATGTGTGGGCGTTTTCGATTGGCCCTGAGCCACAAACTTTTCAAAATGAAAGAAATCACTTGAAACCGTTTATTTGGCGAATTTTGGGCCAAACAATAACTTTCCTTTGTCTTCCGCAGAGCTGCCCACAGACATTCCCTATCTACGCTTCAGAATTGGCCTAAAAAGTAACAATTTTTTTTTAACAATTTCTTTGTCTAGCGCCTCTGCCTAGAAGTGGCCTAAAAAATGATTTCCAAGAGTATATAACTCTTTGGATCCAGTGATCATGCCATGTCCGTGGAGCATGCAACAAAATTGAATTCAATTAAGATCAAATTATTATTAAATATGTCTACGTTGCAACCGAAATAGCTTTTCAACACATACTTATGATGGCGAGTTTGAAGATTGTGTTTGTATGTGGGCACTTAATTGCATTTCCAGCCAATTTAATTGAGTTTCATCTTAATGAATCAAATGCAATCGGAATTGGGAAAGATGGGGCTCTGCGCCAGAGAGCTGCCAGGAAAGTTTGGTGCAGATAATTTGACAGGAGAGGCGATTGAGCCGAGCATTTGCCCTGTAATTGAAGTCCTTTGCTAAGGAGTTTTCCCTGTCTTTTGTGATTTTTTGTTGGTTTTCTAGTCTTCTAGTCGACAGCCGACAGCCGCCAGCTGTAATTTGGCGTGTTGGCAAGAGTCCTGGCGCTTGATGGCTGCGGTCATGTCCTTCTCGGAATTGGCCAAGCCCCGCAAATGAAAAGTGAAAACAACTTTTACTACTGTCTCCGCCTGTCCGCATATCCTGGCCCCTCCTTTCCTCTCCTATCCTTGTATTGTCTGTCTAGTGTTGTGCATTGCATTCGCCATCCTTTCTTTTTTTTCTCCCCATTTTTTTGTCCTTTCTGGCGCCTGGGAGACGCGTCGTTTGTTTGCCATTTCCTCGAACTGCTAACTTTGCCATAAATTCGTTGGGTCGTCCTCCCCCGCCAGGGTCTTCGGGGCTGTTCTTTTTGTTGTCGCGACAAAATGCATTTAAATAAATTATTCCCAGACCAATGTCGCGTCATTTTATTAGCTGCACGTTAGCGTATTATTCCAGCGAGTGTTCGAGTGTTCCACTATTCGAGTGCTGACCACAGAAAGTGCTTAATTATGACTTAATGGCCAAAGTGCAGCCACGGGGCTTTATCAATCAAAAGTTTCGCCTTTGCCAAATGCAATTATTGCTATCGATTAGTGTGAAACGACTCTATATGAGTATATTTATTCCCTGACCCCATATTTATTCGAACCCCAACCCAACCCAACCCAGGCAAATAAATTTCCCCCAGAGTCCGAGCCGATCGAGGTAGAGTCATTAGGCGAGTGGGTTCAATGCACTGCTTAAAAGGCAGAACATAAATATTTTCACTCTTTCTTTTTTAAATATCTCATGCAAATTTGTCAGCCTTGTTCTTTTTTCTGTTCTTCTTTTTTTTTTTAATTTACACGCCCTCCGAACAAAAGTCTGATTAATTTGACACTGAACTTAAAGCCCGACACCAGGGAATCCTGTCCGACTTCGAATCCGACTCGAAAATTTATTTCGGCCTGCACCGCTGTCGCTTGGCATTCTCCCCTTTAAATTTTTTTTATATATGTATATATTTTGTGCAATTTTTGGCAAATTTTGAATTATGGCCGTTGCCAGCTGACAACAGAAAAAAAAGAGTTAAACTTTAATTCAATTTTGTATGTGTAGCGCGGTTGTCGTGGGCGTTCCAAAAATGGACAAACGTCAAGTGATTTTAATGACGGCGCTGCTTTCCACAAACAATCATATATATGTTTTTATATAGTTGTGTATATTTTGCATAAATGTTGGTTATATAAGGGGGTTTTGTTTTGCGTGCCTAAAAAGGCCGGCAAGCCAGGCAAGTCAGGCAAGCCAGCCATCCAGCCGGCCGGCCGTTGACTCTGGGGCCACTCCAAAAATTCTTTTGGCGCGGGGTCGGACGGACATGAAGACCGGGTGGCTCTCAGGTGGGGGGGGGATAGCAGAAGAGGTAATGGAAATTTCGTTTTTTATCAACAGCCAGCCCACAGCCGGCACTTAACACAGTCAACACCGGCCATTTCGCTCGGGCATTGCGGTCACGTTCTCCTGCCCGCCTGCCTAAAAAAAAAAAATACAAAAATAATAATAAAATTAAATAAAAACAGCAAGAGAAGAAAAAAAGAGTATCACTAAAAAAAATATGATTTCTGCTTCTCCTTTGCGTTAATTGTTTTATTCGCAGAATTTGCATTTAAAATGCAAATCATACCAAGAGCCATAGCATTCAAAGTTGTATTCCGAATATTATGCTTATCGTCAAGGGAAGTGCGGTAGCCCGCTGCAATTAAATGGGTTTATACATAAATTTATATATTAAATGAATGTATATATAGTATACTATATAGTCTGATAAAGACAACGATCTTGAACTTGTAAACTTTGTCGCTGCACTCTGACATTGCTGGCTGTCGGAGCAAACAATGCTGGAGCTGCATTTTATTCATGACTCTTTCAAGCCAATTGAAAAATCAAAATTGTATTTATTTTTGCTTTAATTTTTCTTCTTTAATTTATGCGCATTTCTAACTAAACAACAGCCGACCTTCGGCATGCAATTTTTTGTATTTTTTATTTAACAAGCTTGCCAACTAATTTATGCCATTGCAGCAGAAGCAACAAAGGCAACTGAAGCAACTAAAGCATTAAAACAAAAGCAAAATAGTTGTGCCATTAGCATTGAGCTTAAAATTTAGTTAGTTGGTGAGTTAGTTGGGTGGTAGGGGCAGATGAGAAGAAGGCCTATACTAACGTGGCTGTCAGTCTTAACAATTATTAGCCGCTTTTGATATAAACAATACAAATGGCTGTCGCCTGTTTTCGTTTTGTTGTTGCACCTTTGATGATGCCAAGTTTTTGTTTTATTTTCAGTTTTCATTGCGTCATTGTCAGGCTAAAATTGGCATAAAAATAGCCCAACACGTCAGCTGAAGCAGAAGGCAAAGTCTGGGCCTCTCGAGTGCTGTTTCTTAGCCACTCAACTGGTTGCATATTCCCGCGAGAAATGTTTATTTCGGCCAATGAAATAACGAACTAATTCGCCCCAAGGTCATCGGTGATTAGGGCGAGCGTTGGATTTCTCAGAATCGGTGCAAGTCATCGCGCACTTTAGTCACACTTGGTTAAAACCACTGATTAGTGCACAAATGAGCCATTTCTTTTGCGGACTTTCTATCAGTAGCTTGTGGCTACGATTCTATTCCGACTTTAATCTGTAAACTCTGTGCAGCCATAGTCTCTGAGCTGTATTAGTCAGCACTTTGCTGATTCCCGCTGACTACGTCAGTTTATTTATTTTCACAGCAGCCCCACTCTACTCATGCCATGGGACACGCTTTGGCGCTGCTTAATTGACCCCCAGATGTGAACCCAGAGCACTGCTGGTCTGATAAGGCCCGCCAGTGCGCTGGCTTCAATTTAGACAATTCAATTCCAAAGCCGGTCCAGCCCGATTGCTGGTAGTTTGCTCATATTATTGCTATATTTATTATCACTCACTTTGCATATGAGTATATGTGGTGCAGGGTTCTGTTCTCGGTCTCAATTGGCTGATTCATCGTCTAAATGCGGATTGTTTTACGAACAAGTTCAAAAAACAAATTTGCCTTTTGGGTGTACGAGGAAAGTAGGTTAAAATGAAAGTGCTCTGCCGTGTTGCAAAGGTAGAGCGGCCGACTTGAAAGTAAATTTCAAAAAAATAAATATATAAAACACGAGGTGGAGTAACCAACTCAAAAAAGAATAAAATCGATTGTTTGTCTCGTTTGACAAATAAAAGCCGTCAATAAGGGAACGGCCTTTGGGATTGAGAAACACAGTGCGCTGATAAGATCGTCAAATAAATAAGCAGACAATCAGGATCGGTGTCGTCGCCAAATCCCCACCTAATTTTTTTCCTTATTTACCTATATTTTAAGCCATCAATTAATAAATAAACAACTCGCCGAGACAGGGGGTCTCTACAGTTAGTTTCTACACGCACCCACACCTGTTCCGCCATCGCATCTGTCAGATGTGACAGGGTGGACGGGTGTACGGATGTACGGATGTTCGCTATAAATATATATTCATTCTGTATTATTCTCATGTGTATCGGCCGGGCCATAACTTGTGCCAAATGATTTCGCCGAAATTCTCTCGGACATTGAGCGGCTGTAGACGTTAATTTATGGCCGAATAAAAAGCGTTTCAATGGAAAGCGGCTGACTGTAAAAATCGGAAAATCGACAAATCGGAAATAGCCTACACGCGAGCAGATGCACATCAGCCGGAGCAGGGTGTATGGCAGACTACCCATATACACTATATATCGGATAGTATCTGCTATAACTTTTATGGGGAGCGTAGGCCGCACCACCGATCCGTAGTCCGTGTGGGCAGTCGCTCAATTAAGAGCAGCCAGCATTTAAAATTATTTGATTTTCTTAGTGGTTGTCTTCTAATTTGAGCAAACAACTCGCGGGTCGTCCGTTGGCGGACGGAGGAGCAGTACGGTGGTCGTCGGCACACACCCATAGATGCTGATTCTCTCTCCGGGTTCTCTGCTTTCAGATAAATAGATATATATACGTATTGAGGTACGGCGTGATCGCGATCTTGAGTGTTGCCAATTTCGCTCGCCAGATTCAGTCGCAAACGAACAACGAACCATCGAAGTTTAGAAAATATCTAACAATTAAAAGCGATCGCGCGCGCGCTTTTTTCTCGAATTGTGCGAATCTCGAACCTCGAACGTCGAACGTCGAAAAACGAAACGAAACGAATATATATATATTTGGAAATTGTGGCTAGAAGCAGAAATTGCAATTGTCGTTTTGTTTTTAGCGCGCGTGCATTGCCAAAAACGAATTTTCAACAAAGAAACAACAACGAATCGAGCAAAAATTAAATATACACGTATATTTCAAGCGGAATAAAAGGAACAACCACATCAACAACACAAAACGACGCACATTTTCTTAGTTTTCAGTTTGGGTTGCATGCCGCGTGGATTTTAGAGCAGCAGCAGAATCAAAATATATACCCACCTATAGCCACTTACATATATAATTATATATAGCGAAAACTTGTATATATATTTGGGAAATAAAAGCGAACTGTTGGCCAAAGCCAAAAGGGTGGAATAACTTTGAGAGGCGTTGCCCGTCGAAGGAAAATAAAATACAAATTCGTGTTTCTCCCAAAAAACTAATGTGGCATTAATTGAATGCTTGCTCGAAACTGGCACAAGGCTCAAGCTCAGGCGGTCCATAATTACATCATACGAATTTTATCAAATAAATATACTTTTTTTTTGGATAGTACAGTGCCTTTGCTGGGCAGTGAACTGAGCACGAGCCATTAGAACTAAAGCCTCAAGATAAATCGAGTCGATTATGAGCGCTCTGGCCGTGCGGAATACAGATTTCAATCCTTTGCGAAATCAACGGAAGCTTATCGTTAAGCGCTTAAGACCGCCCGAACAGGTCAGAAAAAACATCAAGAACTAAGAAACCGAACAACGAATATACATATATTAATAATATACGTCACAACGAACTCTGCTCGCAGCTAAAATCGAACCTTATTTAAAGCCAACGCAGAATAACGAAATATATATAAAGAATATATATAAATAAAGAAACCACAACCAAAAACGAACGAATTTTTGTAAGAAGAACAACAACAAGAACAACAAATAAACTGCGACAACAACAAGAACCATAAAGACAAAAAAGGATCATCACATTTGTTAAAAAAGTAAATAACACTTTTCCACTCCAAGCGAGGAAAAGTGACTTTTGTAAATAGAATTTTAAAAGATTTTCATTTAGCCACTATAGCTATAGCTAACATTGTTTTTGTTGATTTTATATCATAGTATATCATTGTTGTCGAATTTGTTGTATTAGAGTACCGTTAGACTAAGCAGTCCGCATAACGTTTACTAGTCAGCCGCCCAACTGTGCGTATACGCAACACCAGTGCGTATACTTAATATTTAAGAATAGATTTTAGGAATTAGGAGCATACAGAGAAGAACGAAACAAATGATGAAAAATCTCAATGGTAGAGCGCATAATGCGTGCTACCGTCCTTACTACCATCAATCGTTGCACTTTGCCCAGCAGCAACAGTTGCAACTGCAACAGCAGCATCTGCATCAGCATCAGCAGCCGGAGCAGCAAATGTTACGTCAGCAACGGCAACTGCCCACGCAGCCAGCCTACCAGCAGCAACAGCAGCAGCAGCAACATCACCAGCAACAGCAACAGCAGCAGGAACAACAACAGCAGTTGAGGCAATCATTTGGCAACAACAATGCCGCCAACAACTGCTTTACAATGCGCAACAGCAACAGCAACGGCAACGGCAACGGCAACGGCAACGGCAATGCTTATGGCAATATTGCTGCCTACGCTAATAACAGCAACACCAGCAGCGACAGCAACAGCAACAGCAACAGCAATGGCAACTGCAATGCTGCTGCCATGGCCGCCATGTGCCAAATGCAGAACTTTTTTAGCCAACATCAGCAGGAGTATAATAATAATAATAATAATTGCTCGACTAATAATTATTATCAACAACAACAACAACCGCAGCAGCAGCAGCAACAGCAAGAGCAGCAACAACATGGGATAGTTCCAACGACAGCAACAACATGTACTGATTCAGGAGCAACTAAAACAGAAAACAACGATCATTTTGCAATGGACGCAAGTGAAATTGCCAGTTTTCTAGCCAGCGAGCTTTTTATGCAGCAGGTACCTACCTGGCCAATATCGATAATTGTTTGATTATGATTATCGAAATTTGTGTGGGGAAATTGGGCGGGAAACAATTGGCAGCGTATGCGTGTACTTATTCATCGACGGAAATAGATAAAAAAAGCATAAGAAGGGAGGGTGCTGTGGGGTGATGGGTGGCTTTATAAACAAAGTGATGGATTGGTTGGTGGCTCTCTCTCGTGTTTTCCCTCTTCTTGCCAAGAAAATAAACTAAACATTTGTCTCTCACATGGTTATATATAAATACATATATACAGACACCCCTTTAGTTGAAAATTAGTTTTTCCAAAAATGGCAACAGTGCGTATGATTTATAAAAATTATAAATTATTATTTAATTATTTTCAACAAAAAAGGAGGAAAACTAAAAAGAAATTATTGTTTTTTTTTACAGCTCGGCACCTTCGATGGCATTCAGTTGGCTCCAACGCTGACCACGCCCACGCTGACGCCCACAACAACGCGCAGCCTGCAGGAAGCCTTCTTCGAGCTGACCAACGACCCAGGAACTCCATACCAGGCCACCTTCAAGCCACCACCACTGGGTCTCATGCCCGGCGGCAACAATGGCAACGGAGTGACCAACGTCCCGACCACCACAGCCACGGCCACCGTGGTGGGCGTGGTCAACCCGATGATCAGCCAGCTTCCCTATGAAGTGAACAGCGCGCTGCAGGGAACCGATTCCGACAACTCCAACGCCTCCTGGGCTGATGCGCAGAACAACGAGGATCAGGACACAACCGATACTTGTAAGCTATAGAAATTATCCATTCAGTATAGATTTCTAATCCAATCTTTGTTTTCTGTAGCAAGTGCCCATACGGACAGCACCTCGTACCAAAATGGCCACATGGCGGGCAGCAGCGTCAACGGTGGTGGTGCCAACAACTTTACCAACGTTCTGGCGGGGATTAACGCCGGAAGGGGATCCACCCAGGGCAGCAACACGAATACCTCAAACAGTGCCACGCCAGCGCGTCGCGGAGGCGGCAGACGTCCCAACCGGAACACCAACATGTCGCCCGAGGAGGAGGAGAAGCGTCGCATACGCCGGGAGAGGAACAAGCAGGCGGCGGCTCGATGCCGCAAGCGACGAGTGGACCAGACCAATGAGCTCACCTACGAGGTGGAGCAGCTGGAGAAGAAGCGCGACGGGCTGAAGAAGGAAATGGAGACGCTGACAGACGTCAAGAACCAGCTGGAGTTTTTCCTGCGTGCCCACCATTCCTCCTGCCAAAAGATCCGCACCGATCTGCTGAGCGTGACCACCTGCAACGGCCTGATTGCTCCGGTCGGCCTCCCAAGTGCCGGCAGCTGCGACAGCGGCTCGAGCAGCCACCATAACAACAACAGCAACGACAGCAGCAACGGCACCATTACGGGATTGGACGCCTCTCTGAACTCCACCGGCCGGAGTAACTCGCCGCTCGATCTCAAGCCCCAGATTAAGGACGAGCCGCTGGACGGTGGCCTGGACTCGAGTTGCCTTTTGGATCAGGACGGCCCTCCGCCCAGCAAGCGATTCCCCTTGCCGCCCATGTCCACCCTGATGACGCCCACCGGCGTCTCGTCCGGATCACTGCAAACGCCCATTGCGAGCACCGCGCCCGGTGGCTTTGGTAGCGCCTACCCCATCACCACCACAAAGGGCAGCATGAACAGCCCCACGTTGAACGAACTGAACAAGCCCAAGGAGCGGCCCAACACGCTGGCCGTGCAACGACCCTTCGTCCCGCAGATGCATCTGAACCTGACCAGCAACCACAACAAGATGCCCGGATCGGGACCGACGCACATCCAGGGCGTGCCCATCCAGACACCAACCACGGGCTTCAACTTTGATTCGCTGATGGACGGTGGCACCGGACTGACACCGGTATCGGGGCCGCTGGTGCCCTCGCAGAACAAGCATCCCCTGGAGCTGCCCACGCCCACCGCCGAGCCGTCGAAGCTGGTCAGCTTATAACCGGACGGGGGCCGGGACAGATGCTGGGACCGGGCCGGATGAAGTCCGTGTAGTGGAGTCGAGTCAGGATTAAGTTAAGTTTTATATAATTGAGAGTAGCGATTATATCTATACTTGCTAAAGCAAAGAGCGAAAGAAAACCAACAAAACATTTTTCTAGTTGTAGGAGATGTTTTCATTTTGTAATTTTAAAGCGTAAACCGTAAACCGTAACGAATATTTTGTTTTCGTTTTTGTAACTTTAATGTTTTTGTATTATTATCTTTATTATGGTTAATTTATGATTTTGCTATGTCTTTTTACATACGCCGAGCTACATATGTTATGTACTTGTAATTTGTGCAATTTTCAAACCTTTTCATTTGCGTGTTGTATATTTTCAAAAAATATAAATGCGACGATCGAAGCGACGATGCATAATTAATGCCAGGCGCCCGCCCTCTGACCTGAGGACAGGACAGGGCCTTGGACAGAGAGGGTTGGCGTTTGAATGATAAGGGTAATATGATGATGTGTAGATTTGAAGGATGCGTTGTGATATTTATTATAAAAACAAAAAACAAAACAAAAAAACGAATACAAACGGATAACAATTAAAACGAAAGTAGAAAGCAAAACAGGAGCAGTAAAGAAAGCGTCTAATGAAAAGAACTAAGTCGGTTTTAAAATTGTACATTTAAACGGAATGCGTAACAGAAGTATATATATAGACATATATATAGATTCAAACTACAAACTAAATACAATGCCTTGAGAGAGAATTAAGAAATGCAACCACTTTATATAAATATATATATATATATGTATGTTTAAAGCTAAACAATAATCGCAGAGTTGAGCAAAGTTTTATATTGGGAAAAGCAAAAGTAAAAGCAAATGTGAAATGATATAATATACTTATTGTATTCTGTAAGCTGCAGTAGGAAAACCCAAATATATTTTTACTAAACGCAACGAGTGCGCTATTTTCAAATACCATTTATAAGAAATGACAAAAGCAAAGCAATTATTTAATATAACTATGTATTATCTAAAATATGATTATTCAGAATCAGAATCAGGTCAAATCAACTCTCGCAAGTTTCCATAGTGAATTCTAAATATATATTTCGAAACTGTTAAAGGATCTATCCAATTTGAAGCCAGGTGGCCATCAGGGGCCACAAATTAAATGCACTTATAAGGACAGACAACACCAAAATTGACAAGGAATGAAATAAAATAAAATAAAAATACCGAAAAACCTAAAAATAAAGTGTTTTCTTATGTTTTTTTGTTTTAAAATTCAAAACAAAACGAAAGGAAGAGCGGAATTTTCATGACTTGCAAATTGCGGCTTATCGTCAGGTAAGCTGAGCAGGTAAATATTTGATAAACTGAGACTACAAATAGACATTGAACAAGTTTTTTATATACAAATATTCTTATAATTTTAATTTTCAAAAGTATCAGTTATAGATAATTTAAAAATGTAATTAAATTCAAAAAAAAAAGAATGGAGAAAATCGTAAAATAGAAATCTTATAACTCTAAAACACTACAAAATATCTTGAATAATTCATTATTATTCATTACTTGAGATGTTGTCAGTTTTGTTTTTAGTTTAAATTTTCAGCTAATTAAGGACCAGCCTAAAGAGCAGGTAAACACGGCTATACTCCTCCATTGAGGCACAGATAATGGTTACATACATTCTCGCCTGAACATCCATACATATATTCATTTTCGGGTTTGCCTTATTTTGCATTATTTGGGATCTGGTGTTTTCGGTGCACCGACAACCGACAACCCGACTCTTTGTTTCATTTTCAGTTATCCGAGAACTGGCGATATGAGCGGTAGCCATTTCCTAAGTGCCCTGCGACGAACCCTGGGACTGGGTCGAAAACAGTTGAAGGTCGATAGCCGGCATGTGGTGCTCATTACGGGCTGCGACTCGGGCCTCGGGTAAGGTAACTGAACCTGACTCCCAGTTCAAAGTACTAACTGGCTCTTATCACTGTCTCTGGATAGCCACTCCCTGGCCGTGTATTGCCACGATTCCCTGCACATGACGGTGGTTTCCTGTTGCCACAATCTCAAGTCGGAAGGCGCCAAACTGCTGCAGCAGCTGAGCACCTCCCGGGACGGAGAGTCCAGAATGCATACGCTGGAATTGGATCTATTGAAAACCGATTCCATCCAGCTGATCCACCAACAGCTGAAGGACTTACTGTCAAGGAATCCGGAGTATCAGCTGAAAGCTCTGGTGAACAATGCGGGTGTCATGTGCTTCGGGGAGTTCGAGTGGCAGTTGCCCGAACAGATCGAGATGCAGATCAATTGCAATCTTCTGGGCACCATGCGACTGACCCGGGAACTGCTGCCATTGCTGCGCCAACAGCAGGGCAGGATTATCAACGTGACCAGCCACTGTGGACTTCAGGCTCTTCCGGCCATGGGGCCCTATGCCGCTTCGAAAGCAGCTCTGCGATTCTGGACGAACTCCCTCCGCGTGGAACTCCAGCAATACGGCGTGGAGGTAGTCAACTTCGTGCCCGGTTCCTTTGTCCTTGATAGCAACATTGCAGCCCGCCAGCAGCAGCACGCCGATAAGATGAGACAGGCCTTCAGCGAGGAGCAGCATGCTCTGTACGACTCCTACTTCGAGTCCTTCAATGCCTACCTGAAAATCCTCTCCGGCTTCAAGGCTCCCAACCAACTGAAAAACGAATCCTTGCTGGCGAAATTCAAGGATGCCGTGACCAACTGCCAGCCCTTAAGCATCTACATAGAGGAGCCCTGGCGATATCGCCTGTACCGATGGCTCTTCGGGATCTGTCCCACGCCCCTTGTGGACTGGCTGGCAGTTCGTTTCTGTGCCATGCCCACATACGAGTCCACCAGAAAGCAATCCACTTAGGTAAATACGTAGTCTATTTTATTAACATTTACATTGTAGCACATTGGAATACTTGGATAGAGTTGTGGTTAATAAATCCTATCGAGTCCAGGAAATGGAACCATTTTCCACAAAAACAAAAATTTAATCAAAAGGGCAAGACGATCACAGAACGCAACTGGGGTGTAGAAGGTTAAGGGTTTCAATAACCAGTGCTCCGGCACCGTTCGAAGACAGCTTCATTGAGCAGCTGGAACCACTCGCTGGCATAGACGGAGTCCTCGGCGGTGCGGAACAGTAACTGCTTCTCCTGGGCTGGCAGTGCAGAGCTGAGGTAGTAGCATATTGCCGTCTCCGTCAGCTCGGAGTGGTAATTCTTAAGCGCCCACTCCAGTAGGCGCAAACAGTTCTTGGCGTCCAGGAACTGAATAAGGCGCTCCTGCAGGGCACTCTCCATCTCGGGTATTATGTAAACCCGCGACATTTCGAAGGCCTGCAGCAGGGCGGGATAGTTTGTTTCGGCTAGGTGCCGTTTGTGGCAACCAATTAAATGCAAAAAGTAACGCAGGCCGCTGGCCGAGTATTCCTGCAACTGAATCTCGCCATCGTGCCCCTCTCGAAAGTCGCTGTTCAGCATCTTGTTGAACACCTCACTCGAGTCGCAAAGCAACTGCTTGTTGAATCCAATTTTGAGGATGTTGTCACCCTCCCCACCGACCAAGAATCGCATATCGCATTGTTCATGCATTGGCGTTGAATCACTTATCTGTTGGGAGCAAATGGCATTGGAGCTCTCCTCAACGTCTATCTCCGGCAGTCCAATTCCCAAGGTGTAGCGAGACATGGCAGTTACAGCATCCGCGGCTTCGTCGGCATAGCGATCCTCACTCTTTTTGCGCAGGAGCAGGTCAAAGAGCAGGGTCAGGGCGTTGCCATCGTAAAGAAATTGGTATAGAAGCCGATGGCTTCTGATGATGTGGGCCACCGAGATGGCTGCCCGCTGTTGGGCATTGATGTCGTCACACCGCAGCAGTCGAACCAACTCCTCCTTGCCATAGTTTGATTCTCCCACATTGGTGAGGGTCTCCAGGAAAGCGAACCCATCCTTGCGCATCTGAAACAGGATAATAAGTACACCAGAATATATATTTTTTTTGTATACCCACCTCCTCCACTTTTGTAAGTTGATAAAGCTGATGGACCACGCCGTGCTTAATGATCTGGGCAAAAAACTGGCTCTCCCTGTGAATAAAATGATACTTTAAGAGGAGATTCTACCTTATTTCATCCTTAAACTTACAGGAGTATATTCGTCAGGGCATTGGCAAAATTGTTGTTGGCTCCAAATAAGTTTATGGCTCTAATGAGCGTGTCTAGCGTCTCTGGCTTTCCCAGCTCCACTCGCTTGTTCACCATCAGCGTGATGCGATATATAAGATTCTCTATAATGTCAATGGTATCACCAGCCTCATTTCGGAAAGGTCCTAGCTTAGGCGGCACGTCGGAACTCAGCTCTTCGAAGTCTTCCTTGTCGGAGAGAGTGTCTTCGATGGGTTCGCTGCCCTCATCGATTAGTTTCAAAATATCCAATACATTTGAGGCTTGCGCCCGATTGGCGGCTATGCGGCGGTCTTTAGTATCGACATTGGATGTGCTATTGGTGGTGTCATCATCGTCATCGTCGTCGTCACTGCAGGCAGGTGAGTAGTTGTCATCGTCGTCGTTGGTCAGCAGATCCTTGCAGATGGGTGACATGCTGCGGGAGCTGCACGGACTTGTGGTGCGATATGACCGAGGCGAACTGCTGGGTGAATCAAAATCTGAACCTAAAGTATCGTGAGTTTTGGAAAACTAAAAAAAAATATTACAAATTATATATAAAAGCGTAGTTATTTTATAACATACCTTGCTTAGCATCTCTGGCGAAGTAGGATCTGTTAGCTTTCGTTTCTTGCCGCCTTGCAATCTCTCCTCTCGGCGACGCTTGTGATGATCATCGTCGCTGGTCAGATAATCATTCAGTTCCCGCACCAGCATGGGCACCAGGCCCTCGTACAGCATCAGTTCCATGCTTAAGTTGTCATATTGAAAGTTGATGAGTATGTGAAAGAGCTGTGGGTTAAAAAAGAATTAATTTTTTGTTTTAAAACTAAGAAGCTGTCTGTTTCTTGCCGAAGATCGCTCGCTTTGAGAATTCGAGTCCCGTATTAAAGCCACCAGCTTACGCAAAGCTCCACATCGTCTGATCTTGGAGCGGCTGCAGGCATCGGTGGACAGGGTGGATATAATGTTAATGCAGTGCCGGACTTCGCTCTCCGTGAGTGGCTTCGCCATGTTGACTGCCATTAGCATCTCACAGGCAGCCACAATGGCATCGGCGGTGCTTAGCATATAGAAGGCGCAGGGATCCTTGCAAAAGTTGGAAAGGATCTTTAATGCAGCCGCCCGCTGGTCACCATCTTCCTTGACGAAGCACACTATAGTTGCCAGTGAAGTGTTTCGGGAAATGGACTGTTTAAAAAAGGGATTTTAGGTGTTATTTATTAACTTTTTGATTTAATCGAGTTACCTCCCAGGCCTTCATGCCAATCTGCTGTGCGGATATCAGCACCAGACATTTTAAAATCTCATGAGCCAGCTCTACGGCAGATTCGTTGTCCTTGGGAACGGCGTAGTCATAATTCCTCTTTGTGTTCTTCAACATTTGATAATCGAATATGTCACTACGCACTCCCTCCAGATTGCGGGCCACCTCCTCGAAGTATTTCTCACGGTGCTGGTTTCTTTTGAGTCCGATCAGCGTTGACACCTCAATGTCCGGTATGGGCTCCTTGGGCACCTCATCGTTTTTCATCACGGCCACAAATATCCGCATCAGCTGCATGAACCCGTTGGCCATGAGAAAGTGTTTGAGAAACTGGCTGCTGGCCAGCAGGAAGCGGCAGACGCGGAATGCCATGATGCGGGTCTGCACGGCGCTGGTTGATTCGATAATGTGGCAGATGGCGGGGGCAATGGCCGCATAGTGCACTTGTAGGTACTGAGCCGCCTTCTTGCTTTTGGCCAAGTTCCCCAGCATACGGCAGGCGCGGCATTGGATGACCGGGTTGGGAATGGTTTTCAAAATGGTCACCAATGGGGAGATTACTTTAAGATCCACGGCCTAAAAATGCAGACAATAGAGTGGGAATAGAATATATCGAAGAAATAATTCATTTTTAAATGTAACTTATTGGGTTTAAATGCGAAACCCGTTTCAGTTGCACTATCAGAATGAAAATACAAGCATTACTCACCTCAATACACGACAGCTCGTCTGTACAGCAGTTTCCCAATATACTGAGAACTACTTCCATTATTTTCTCATTCAGCTTTGTTATCAGGCGCACCTGGGAAAGTATCTTTCATTATCATTTGATTCAAAACTGCGGTTTTGATCTTATATTGTGCAAGCCAGTGGCTCTCAAACCGATTGACATGAGCGATGTGAATGTCAAACTTACCATCACTGGAATACCACCAGAAGTGCGAAATAATTCAATGCCAGTTTTGTCTTTAACCAGATCTGTGCGCAGCTTTACCAAACATTTGTAGATTACCGTACGGTCAGTGGAGGTCTTGAGCACGTTGAGCATGCCCTCGACCTGTTCCGTTGACCAAAACATTATTTTTATTTACAATTTTTATACTTTTCGAACAGGGTTGCCACAAATAATGGAAAAGCGATGCCAACCCAATAGATGTTCTAAATTATGGCACAGTGAACTAAATTAGCGTTGCCAGTACAAGTTATAAATGTGACCAGATATTGTATATTTTTAAAAAGGTAGTAGTTAAGAATCTTTCCAGCGCTTGCTTTGTTAAAGGTACATATCAAAAACCTATTAAAGAGAACTTTTGGTTTCATCCGGACTTTGAATAATTTCGTAAAATTAAGCTAGCATTAAACTGTAATGAATTATGTCCACAATAAATTCTTGTTTATTAGCGCCATGAAGATGGTACTAAAAGTCTTGTATTTTCTGCATTGCGATCTACGGACACACTAAAGGGGAGTGAAAATTGATTTTCTGATAAAAATTTTCGCTTGGAGCTCTTTTTGGCAATTCCGTTGGTGGCAAACTCTCCGTGAAGGATTCAATTAGCCCAAACAGGACCTCCTATCAGAGAGCGCACAAGATGATCGGCGGCCTGTTCGTCTACAACCACAAGGGCGAGGTGCTCATCTCGCGAGTATATCGCGATGACATCGGCCGAAATGCTGTGGACGCCTTCCGGGTCAACGTCATCCACGCCCGCCAGCAGGTTCGCTCTCCAGTGACCAACATCGCCCGGACCAGCTTCTTTCACATCAAGGTAGGCACTTGAATCCCCTCTTATCAATAGTCCTTCATTGTCCCATTCTTTCCAGCGTGCGAATATCTGGCTGGCTGCTGTGACCAAGCAGAACGTGAATGCTGCCATGGTTTTTGAGTTCCTGCTGAAGATTATCGAGGTGATGCAGTCGTACTTCGGCAAGATCTCCGAGGAGAACATCAAGAACAACTTCGTTCTGATCTACGAGTTGCTGGATGAGATCCTGGACTTTGGCTACCCGCAGAACACCGATTCTGGAACCCTGAAGACGTTCATCACGCAACAGGGCATCAAGTCGGCCACTAAGGAAGAGCAGATGCAAATCACATCGCAGGTTACCGGCCAGATCGGCTGGCGGCGAGAGGGCATCAAGTACCGACGCAACGAGCTGTTCCTGGACGTCCTGGAGTACGTAAACTTACTTATGAGCCCTCAGGGACAGGTGCTCTCGGCTCATGTTGCCGGCAAGGTGGTTATGAAATCGTATCTGTCGGGTAAGAAACCTTCACCATTAAAGGCAACTAACCTTTTAAAATTAAACTTTATATACTTTAATATCATTTAATAGCCAAAAGAAAGTATAAGAATTGTAATTCCCCTTTACAGGCATGCCTGAATGCAAGTTTGGCATTAACGACAAGATTGTGATGGAGTCAAAGGGACGCGGCTTGTCCGGTAACTCCGAGGCGGAAACCTCGCGGTCTGGAAAGCCGGTCGTCGTCATCGATGACTGCCAGTTCCATCAGTGCGTCAAGCTGAGCAAGTTCGAGACGGAGCACTCGATCAGCTTCATCCCGCCGGACGGGGAGTTCGAACTGATGCGCTACCGCACCACCAAAGACATTTCACTGCCATTCCGAGTCATTCCGCTGGTGCGAGAGGTAGGACGAACCAAGATGGAGGTGAAGGTGGTGCTTAAGTCCAACTTCAAGCCCTCGCTCCTGGGCCAGAAGATCGAGGTGAAGATCCCGACACCGCTTAACACTTCTGGCGTGCAGTTGATCTGCCTGAAGGGTAAGGCCAAGTATAAGGCCTCGGAGAACGCCATCGTGTGGAAGATCAAGCGCATGGCTGGAATGAAGGAGACTCAGTTGTCTGCCGAGATTGAACTGCTCGAAACAGACACCAAGAAGAAGTGGACTCGGCCGCCCATTTCGATGAACTTCGAAGTGCCGTTCGCGCCATCCGGCTTTAAGGTGCGTTACTTGAAGGTGTTTGAGCCAAAGCTGAACTACTCCGACCACGATGTTGTCAAATGGGTGCGCTACATCGGACGCAGCGGCCTCTACGAGACTCGTTGTTAGTGAGAATGCCTGGAGTAATCCACAAGCAAGGGTATCACAGTTGAATTTACCGACATGAAAATATGAGAACGTGTTACGTGTACCGCATTCATTGGTATTTCCTCAATCAAATTGAACCAGCAGTTAATGTATTCCAAGATTAGTTCCAGAACTCTGGCATATCCTCAGTTTCCGGATGTTCCAGATATCATATGCCGTATAGACATACCACTAGGTACTATTATTTACCCTAACTTGTAACTGTAAACTATGTTGTTTTTATAATCGTCGCCTCGCGGGACGTCCCCCAAATCTCACGCTCTCGTTTCACAATTTTTTGATTATTATTTGTATTATCTTATTATAAATATACATAAATATTATATATTATTTCATTGTGCAAAGAACAAAGGCGATAAATGCAACTAAGCGTATTTAGTAGACCAAAACTCTCTGTCAGCGCTATCAATATTGATATTCAAGTGTTAATAATATTCGAATTGTTTAATAAATAGCATGATATATATACTAATTGTGTGTTTTTTGAATCTCTTACATACATTGTCGTTTGTATATCATTGATTGGCTATCTTGCGATAGATTGCGATGTAAAATATATGAGTTAATAGCCCTCATAAGGGCTGTCTTTTGCGCCTATCAGGTGTGCACAGTGGAACCACGCTAGTGGAAACCCCCAAAGCTACCAATAGCGCACTAACTAGTTTCAAATTTATGACTCACATCTGCTCTAGAGTTATTTCTCTCTGGCGTTATTGGTAAAAATTTCCTAAATAATGCCAGCTGGCCGGAAAGCTTTTGCTTCGGAATAGTTATAGGGCTTTTTCACCTTATTTACCTTTGAAAACAAATCTGACGGATCGCACTTGACCAATGAGTTTGCTAACCGTGATAAAGTTTATAGTGGTTCCTCCATAAAACCGTTATTTATAGGTTTCAGCTGTTGCCACCGCAGTTTGACCTTGTGGATTTCAACATCCAGATATTAATTAAGTGAACTGGAAACTTTATTAAAAACCGAAAGACATCCGCTTTATCTCTAAGAAGCTCTTTCTTCGTTATCACCCAGCCGGCTTGGTCATCGGTGATAAGACCCAAAAAAAAAAAACGAAAAACGAAAAAAAAGTACAATCATCCTTCTCAACTGACACGTAACATGGATGACATAGTTCCCGATGTGTTGGATGCCGTCCCCGCTGGCACTGTCCAGGTTTCCTATGCCGAAAATGAGGTGAGCCAAGGTAATGAGCTGACCCCCACTCAGGTGAAGGACACGCCGACCGTCCAATGGTGTGCCTGTGAAGGCGACAATCTGTACACCCTGCTCATGGTGGATCCCGATGCTCCTTCGCGGCAGGATCCCAAGTTCCGTGAGATCTTGCACTGGGCAGTGGTCAATATCAAGGGTAGCGACATCACCACTGGTTTTCCGCTAGCGACCTATGTTGGTTCTGGTCCCCCGCAGGGCACTGGCCTCCACCGGTATATTTTTTTGGTCTATCGCCAGGAGAATAAGATCGAGGAGGGAGAAACTATTCCCAACAAGTAAGATATATTAAGTAATAAGTGTCTATCATGATTACTCAATCATTTCCGTTTTAGTGTTCGTGCCGGACGCCTGAACTTCAGCGCTCGCCAGTTTGCCGCCAAACATGGATTGGGGGATCCCATCGCCGCCAACTACTACCAGGCCCAGTACGATGACTATGTGCCTATCCGCAACAAGACCATGATCGGCTAGGATTTTGCATATATCATCACAGAGCAGAACTTTCTATTCCAAACCGATAATAATAAAGTCGAACCATTCGCTTATCTCACTATCTATGCGTCGAGGTATTAGCAGTAAAGTGCACGGAACTGATTAGGGAAACGTCCAGGTTGCGACGATAAAAGGCTGGTGCTCCGGGTTCCGGGCCAGAGTTACCTCGCAGAAGCAGAAGGAACCACACTAGCTAACATGGACACCGCTGGCATCATTCCCGACATCATCGACGTCAAGCCCGCCTCCAAGGCCACCATCACCTACCCCTCCGGTGCTCAGGTGACTCTCGGCAACGAGCTGACGCCCACTCAGGTGAAGGACATTCCCACCGTTGAGTTCGAAGCCGAGGCCGGATCTCTGTACACCCTTCTGCTGGTGGATCCCGATGCACCCAGCCGTGCCGACCCCAAGCTCCGTGAGCTGCTCCACTGGCTGGTGATCAACATCCCCGGCAACAAGGTGTCCGAGGGCCAGACCATCGCCGAATACATTGGCGCTGGACCCCGCGAGGGAACCGGCCTGCACCGCTACGTGTTCCTGGTGTTCAAGCAGAACGACAAGATCACCACCGAGAAGTTTGTCTCCAAGACCAGCCGCACCGGACGCACCAACGTCAAGGCCCGCGACTACATCCAGAAGTACAGCTTCGGCGGACCCGTTGCCGGCAACTTCTTCCAGGCCCAGTTTGACGACTACGTGAACACTCTCCTCGAAACCGTCAAGTAATCTGGCCATGAACTGATCAGCGATCTGTGAAATAATAAATATTAAATACTAGTTTCCATAACAAATCCGACTGATTCTTTATTCTGAGGTGGATTACTGTCAACTTGATTAGTTGGTATTGGCCCTTGATTTAGAATCAAGTTCAAAGTCCTTAAAAGAAATTTAAATTTATTAGTCACACTTATAGTTACAGATAAGGAGTCTCTCTCTTTTAAAGTGGAGTACAAACGGTTTAACTTTCTCTAGGGGATTAGGGCGGTTGCCACTTTCCATTGATTCCATTTCGAAAATCGCGCTAGCTAGTCAACTTATATGGAATATTCCTCAATTAATTTTACGTGATTCATGGCCTAGATAAACAATTTCCTTCAGTTTAGATATGGGTTTGATTCACAGCAACTATCACTTTCGACCTATGGACTTTTGATTGCTTTTGTCAATTAATTAAATAACAAAATTGCGTTGGTCTTTAGTCTAAGAGGAAATATAATAGGAGTTTCATCACAATTGTTCCCATGTATTTTTATAAATTTTAAGAATTAATTCGAATCGTTTTTATTAAAAAAATCAGCCACCAATTTGTTAAAATCCTCCGCATATCGCAGATGGATATTGTGCTTTCCCTCAGGGAACTCGTGATATTTGGCTTTAGGTAGACGTTCTTTTAACCAGGGAATGTGCTCTGCTGCTATCATGGGATCCTTCTTTCCATGCAAAATGAAGGTTGGGGCCTTCACCTGCTCCACTTCGTTGCGACAAAAGTCACCGTCCCGTTGATCGTAGAAAGCACAGGCGGCGTCCACCCATTCGCCCCATAGCTGTGCGAATCTATCTACTCCATACACCTTTTCCATGGGCTCTCGCATCCTAGGCGACCACTTGGACACGTCACGGATATTGCGTAGAGCTTTCACCTCATCGGCATTCAGATAGGCCCCTGCACCCCAGATGGCCAATCGATCCACTGCCTCCGCGTAGCGTCCGGCCACTATAAGGGCTGTGATTCCGCCATCACTCCAGCCTAGAATAGAAAACTTAGGCCTATCCAAAGCACGCATCAGATCCACAGCGGCTTTGGCATCCTCCCGAAAGAATTCCAAGCCAAACTGACGTTTCGGGGGAACAGATTTTCCGTAACCCGGCGGATCCCAGGCAATGATCGTGTACTCTGGCAGTAACTTGGGAAGTTGCTCGATTTGAGGTTTGAAATCCGTCCAGGCGGAGCCCAGAGCTCCTGGCATCAGCAGTAAGCTCCTATTTCCACTTCCAGATTCCACAATATTGAGATCTGCCCCATTAACCCGCACTTTTCTTTCCGTGTGCAACATACGATTAAGAAAGGGGGATCGGAGACGCCTTCCTAAATTGGTGAGCATTACGTAATGGTACAGGGAATCTAGAAGATGGCAACAAACTATATATTCGAACTGGAGTGCACTTTAGATTTCCCATAAAAGGTTTGTGGCTTGTGCAAATCTTTGAAAAGCGTCTACCTTGTAAAGTGCACTTGATAAACTTCCGTTGATAAGAACAGCTGTGTAATGTTTTGATGGTGCTGCCAGACTGTGAGTAGGCTTTGTAACGTTTATTGACGATTGTCCTCCCTTTTATAAATCTATCAATAGAAAAGCTGCTGAATTTTTATTGCAACTTAAATTATTTTAAGCCCTTAAATTAAAAAAAAAACTTTTAGTTTCAGATTTCCCAAAGACTTGATACAATAGTGGCATCACTATTTTTAAAAGCAGTTTAAGTCTGGCAACTCTTTCCTGATTTTGATTGGAACTTTCGGGATATATCTTTTGAGCGCTTTTAATTGAATCTCTTTTACTTAACAACAGTATTCTTAAAAAAAAATTAAAATATAAATGTAAACGTATAATAAATACCTATGTAATTGAATGTAATTGTCTAAAAATTTCAATCATAAAAAAATTTGTCCGATTTAATAAATCCAAAACATAAAAAACGAACATATATTTTTTAGTTTTAAGAAAGTGTTCAAGCATTGTACGCGATAAAAATTCCAAAGATAAAATGTCAAGAGATTGGACCCTTCGGAATACGTAATTACCAGCATGGTTTGAAAACGATCTCCTGCAGTCTAAAAAAATATTTATGGGGTGCACTTGAAGTACTTAAAAAAGGGTCACAAAGCGAGTCAGAGTGCAGTCCATTGATAAATAGTTTTAAGTAGATTTAAGATTTTCATGTATCTTTCTTGTAAGAGAAGTGTATGAAATAAAAACAGTTTCAAAACGAACTCATTGGAGTAACACCATTATTACAAGGTGCTCCTCTTATCAGAAAGTGTTGATATTATTGATAAAACTATATAAATATTTAAAAAAAAATAAAAAAAAAATATATCGAAGTACCATCTGATTGTAGTATTTTGTTTGGCGGTTAACTTAAAATAAAGCTTTTACCTTCATTCAGCCATTCGGCGTTCCCAGTCCTTTTTATTCCTTCATCGACGTCACAATTATGAAGGACAATGGACAGCACGTGCTGGCATTTGTTTAGCCTTTGGCGTGCGCTTAAATATTATTAAAAAATGTAAGAGCTCAGGCACTAAGTGCCATGTTTAATAATGGTCAGTGCGTGATTGGTGTTCTCAAGTTAATGTGCTCGCTATGACCACGATTTATAATGGCGGTGGCCTTGCAATTCCTTAACGGGTAGGGAAAGCAATTTTCAAGCCATTACGCCCACACACATTCGCTCAAAGGACATGCCACAATTTTCATTGCAAATGCAAATCCAATTTGACACCGAGTCATCGAAGTTTGCGTAGTAAATGTCAAGGAATTTACACGGGTCGTCTCTGAGATAGTGTATGGGTGGACACAGGCCCACACACAGGATCATGTGTATCTGCATTTGTGTGGGAGTGCGAGTGTATGGGTGTCCCATCTAATACGCTTCGAGTGGTGCAGGTTATGAACCTGCGTGATATGCGCACATTACGCATGTGTGGGTGTTTGTGTGTTAGTAGTACGCATATGAATGCCTCGTGCGAAGTAAGCGAGCTTTTAATTTTTGGCATTCCCACACACTACACTTGGGCTACAAGGTCCATCAGCTTTTCGTAGCATACTTTTCAGGGCTGCAGTAAGGAATCAATCGTTTTTGAAGGAATTCTTCAGTATTTTAAGCTAATTTTTAACAAAACAGCTTTTTATATATGGCTATATACTGTTAATAATAGGAAAAAAGGAAAAATCCAGTAAAAGAGCCATTGCAGGGAACACCAATAGAGTCGCCTAGGCCGCTCCAATGGCTTTTTGTGAATAAGCTGGCGGAGCTTTCGTTATCCATTGGAAACAGTGCGAAGAAATTAAGTTTGAAATTGCAGTTCAGTCTTGTCGTGGATGCAGCACGGATCGATAACGGAGCCAAGAGCAGCGGAAGCCACTCCGCAGCAAAATTCGACACACAAAATTTTTGTATCCCCAAGTTGAACCCAAAAAATGTGAAAAAATCCCTAAATTAATATGAAAATCAAGCTCGCGGTCAATCGAAACGCAAATTGTTACATAAAGTATAAAATGGGAATCAAGCGAGTGTGCAAATAGAAAAAGGAAAGGACATTAAATAATTGTGCAATTAAATTAATCACAGTGTGTGTGGGAAATGCGAATACATATGTCCAATCAATAGCTTCAATCGATGTCTATCAATAACTAATTAATTATAGTCCGCCTTCCGCTTTTCGGGGACTACAAAAAAAAATTTTCGCCTACATTCTTGGTCATGCAGTGAAAAATTTTTCCGATTTTTAGTATGTACATGTACGTTGGAGCGCTCGTGGGCGCCACAGCAGCATCGGGTGGCATGGGTATCCGGCGAGCTTTTGGCCCCGAAACCACCACGACCACATTAAGCAGTTGTAGTCCAACCACCCTTGAAGCAGCTACCACTCGACTTTTAGCGGCTGTTTGACCCGTTCAATCGGCGATATGTGCGAGTTTGTAATTAGTTTGCCAAACATTTTGCATATGCAGTGCAAGAAATGCCAAAACATCTCATAAAACAGTGCAGTGAGGACCAGGAATTCTGGCCAAATCAGTAGTAATCAGTGCAGTACCGTTAGCTGTCCAAGAGCTTTTATCTACTCGCTCTCAACGCGCTCTCTCTCACTGAATGAAAGCTGCAGGCGCGGATAAAACGATTCCAGAGTAATATACAAGGACATCCAAAGCTTTTCCCTCAAGGACTGGAATACGCAAAAAATACAAAAAAAAAAAGAAGAAAGAAAACGAAAACCAAAAGAGAGAGCCGCGAGAACAAGACGACAATTTACGTTTACGCGCGCAACGTGCGTGCGTATGTGTATCTGTGTTAGTGTGTGTTTGTGTGAATGAAGGCGCCAAGTGCAACATATCAGGATAAGAAGACCACGAAAAACTATGCTCCCCCAGCATTGACAGCCAGGCAACCAACTATGGACAAGGATATGGCTCGAAATCCGGCGGAGCTCAGACTCCTGCCCACCCAGCGTCACGCTTCTGCCTCCTCCGCCTCCCCGGACTTGCGATTCAACAAGGCGCGATGCCGGCGAAGAGAGGTGACTACGCCTCTGGGGCATGATAATGCCCATTCCAAGTCAAATCCCAACCGTAATCCCCTAGTGGTCGAGTACCGACGCTCGTATCGCGTGCTAGTCGTCACCGCCCTCCTGGTCAGCCTGGCGGCCAGTTTCGTGACCCTCAGCGCTGGCTTCCAGCTGGATGGATCCCAGAACTCCTTCTATACGTTCCGAAAATGGTACACCGGACTGAACGGCACGCTGGAACTGGAGTTCAAGACGGAGCAGCCCAACGGACTGGTCCTCTACACCGACGACGGGGGAACCTACGATTTCTTCGAACTAAAACTGGTGGAAGGCGCTCTCCGGCTGAGATATAACCTGGGCGGCGGAGCCCAGATCATTACTGTGGGACGGGAGCTGCATGACGGCCACTGGCACAAGGTACAGGTGCTGCGGAACGACGAACAGACCTCACTCATTGTGGACGGCGTCTCCCAGCAGCGCTCCGCTAAGGGTAAGGAGTTTCAGTTCGGCAAGTTCGCCAGCAACTCGGACGTCTATGTGGGTGGAATGCCAAACTGGTACAGCACAAAGCTGGCACTTCTCGCCCTGCCCAGTGTCATCTTCGAGCCGCGTTTCCGGGGTGCCATCCGGAACCTGGTCTACGCTGATCAGCCAGGCGGCTCCACCAGGCGTCAGGAGATCAAGCAGCCACGTGACATCAAGTGCGGCGATGTGCCCTGCGATCATGGGGAGATGCAAGCCCGGGAGAGGCCATTAAGGGTAAGTTTTGAATGAAATATTTTAATATTTTCTATATTGGATAAGTATTCTATATATGAATCTTTAAATTTCCTCTAAAGTCCACTCTTTACATTAAATTTATGATACTAGCTATATGTACAAAATATAATTCTGTTGTGAAAGTCCATCCTCATAAGTCCTCCTGCTTCATAAACTTTGTAAATACTCCTTTAGGGCGTTCGCGGCAACACCACGGATGCCTGTGAGCGCAACGATCCTTGCCAGCACGGCGGCATCTGCATATCCACTGACTCCGGTCCAATTTGCGAGTGTAGAAACCTTGAGTACGATGGCCAGTATTGTGAGAAGGAGAAAGCGCCATCGGAAGCAACGTTCCGCGGTACACAGTTCCTCTCATACGACTTGGGTCAGACGGGCGCCGAGCCGATAGTAAGCGCCCAGGATGCCATATCCTTCTATTTCCGCACCCGCCAGCCAAACGGTCTGCTTTTCTACACGGGACACGGAACTGACTATCTGAACCTGGCCCTCCGCGATGGTGGCGTTTCGCTCACAATGGGCCTGGCCAACGGGAAGCAGGAGATGCATATTAAGCCCTCGAAGGTTCGATTCGACGACCATCAATGGCACAAGGTCACCGTGCATCGTCGCATCCAGGAGATATCCTCCATTACCAGCTTCTGTCGGGTAAGCATCTGAGGCTTTCGTTTTAGAGACTCTATTTAAAGATTAATTTATTTCTTTTTCTAGCTGGTCACTGTCGTAGATGATGTCTATACTGATCACTCGCACATTGCCGGCAAGTTTACCATGTTATCCTCCTCGCGGGTATATGTGGGTGGAGCTGTTAATCCTAGAGCTCTACTGGGAGCCCGTGTCCACAACAACTTTGTGGGGTGCTTGCGGAAAGTTGAGTTTTCGGCGGATACGTTGAACCTCAATCTGATAGATTTGGCCAAGAGCGGATCTAAGCTCATTCAAGTGGCAGGAAATGTAGAGTATCAGTGTCCCAGTGGCGATCCACAGGACCCAGTCACTTTTACAACCCGCGAATCGCATTTGGTCCTACCTCCCTGGGAAACTGGCAAGCAGAGTTCCATTAGCTTCAAGTTCCGCACCAAGGAACCCAATGGCATCATTGTCCTGGCCACTGGATCCAAGCAACCAAGGGCTAAAAATGTAAGTTATCATTTAGGTAATTCCGATCCCAGTTCAGTAGTAAACACAATTTTTTCTCCTCAGCCCGTTTTGATTGCCATCGAACTGCTAAACGGGCACATATACATCCATTTGGATCTGGGATCTGGAGCCTCCAAGGTTCGAGCTTCGCGACGACGTGTGGACGATGGTGATTGGCATGACCTGATTTTAAGGCGGAATGGACGAGACGCCAAGGTGAGCGTGGACGGCGTGTGGAACGATTTCCGCACGCCCGGCGACGGCACCATCCTCGAGCTGGATGGTCACATGTATCTGGGCGGAGTGGGACCCGCATACAACACCATTGCTTGGCCGGCGGCCATTTGGACAGCCACGCTGCGCCAGGGATTCGTGGGCTGCTTGCGTGACCTGCAGCTGAGTGGCAAGCCGATCGATATTGCGGCCTTTGCACGCGTCCAGGATTCGGGTGAGTACCGCAGCCAGAAAACACGCTACTGATGGTCACCCACTGATAACCCACTTGCCACGACAGCCTCCGTGAAGCCATCATGCCACGTGCAGAGCAACGTGTGCAACGGCAATCCCTGCCTCAACGGGGGCACCTGCCTGGAGGGCTGGAACCGCCCCATCTGCGACTGCTCGGCCACCCTGTACGGAGGACCCACCTGCGGCCGGGAACTGGCCACCCTTGCCTTCAATGGCAGTCAGCACATGACCATCTGGCTGGGCAATGGACAAGGAACGAAGACACAGACCGAGGAGCTGGTCATCCGCTTCAAGACCTCTCGGCCCGCTGGACTTTTGTTGCTGACCAGTGCAGAGTCCAATTCCCCGGATCGCTTGGAGATCGCTTTGGTGGCGGGACGAGTGAGAGCCAGTGTCCGGCTGAGCGACAGGGAGAAGGTGAGCTAATATGTTGGAAATGGGTTAAGACTTTTTACGTTAAGGCTTATTTGAAGATAGGATCTTTCAATCGCCATTTGGGTTCAGTTAAAGAATAATTTTTGTATAAGAAACTGCTATAAGATTTGGGTTCTTTAAGTTACAGAATTGATTTAGACATTGTTTTTAATTATAAATATTATGAAACTGATATTTTTTGACATGGGTATAATACATTATTTCTGAGTTTATGAAATCCTTTTCAGAACCTGCTGGCCGGCCAATCAGTGCTCAATGACAACAACTGGCACACGATCCGATTCTCGCGCAGAGCCTCAAATCTGCGGCTTCAAGTTGACGGGGCTCCCCCCGTCAGGGGTATGTTATGTATGTATCAACAGCACATCTAAGCCCTACTACGTGTCGTGCCGTGTCGTTTTTTTTTACCAACCAACCAATCAATCAATCAACCTACCAACCAATCGACAACCAACAACTCCTGGCTCTAGTCACAGTCGATTCGAATCGAGTAACTGGCATTCACATCGCTGAGCGAAAGTGAATCCGATTAGCTTCCATGTAGAGTGCTCCACGCACAACCTCGATATCCGCAGGTTCAAGTTCAAATAGTAATGCCCTCCCTCTTTTTAAAACAGGAAGGTGTGTGAAGGTGCTTAAGGACAGTTGAAAAGCAAAAGATACTAGACAAAAAAAAAAAACAAAGAAAATTGCAAGGAAAATGAAAAAAAAAATCAATAAAGAAGGAAAGTGCAGTCAGCAGCGCGTTTTCCGTTTTTAAGTTCCACTTAAACTTTTTCATTTGAGAGCTTTTCAGTTACCAACAACAATTCTCACACCGACACAACATCACAGCCACACACATACACCCACAAAGTTCAACACACACGCGAGTACACCCACTAAGAACAACAAAAAAAAATACAGTAAAAATACAACAGAAAGAAACGAACTAAAGAAAATTTGGAAAGTATTTAGCAAGTTTATTTCTCTCTCTCTATATACATTTCTTCAATGCTCATTTATCATTAAACATTTCTCGATTATGATGATGATAAAGTGACTGATTTGACATTTATCTCTCTATCTAACCACCTACGTCTATTTCGCTCTGTATCTCTGAACATCGTTTAAGCATCTGCAATCTATATAGTTTTGAACATCATAAGACACCACAAGCTCCAGCTCCACATTCACATCCACATCCACACCATTTGATACACATTGTACGCCTCTCTGAAAAATTTATTTACATCCCGCCATCACTCATCCCGATTAATTCGATGAAGGATTCGATCGCATTTTCAAAAACTCATTTCAAATAATTTTTTTTATATATTTTGCTCTTGTAAGTTTCTCTCAAAAAAAAAAAAAACCAAACTCTTTCAAACGTCTCGATGTTGTGTCTTCATTTGCGATACATACTTACTTTGTTTGATTTCCCAATTAAGATTGCCAATTAAATTCCAATTCCAATTCCAATTACAATTACAATTACCATTCAAATTTCAATTCCTAAGCCCACACAGTCAACGTATCTGAAAATATTGTTATCATATAAGAGTAACTGCGAAAGCGAATTAAAGTTGGACAGCTGTAAAGTTTCAGCCTTAAGTGTTATAAATACGATTACTATTGATTGTCTTGTAAATTGTTTTGTCCTTGATAACCAAAGTTGTGTTCTTTGCTTTTATTCGATAATTCTGTTAATTGATTAACTTAACCCCCCTATCCTAAGAAGTAATCAGCAAATTGATAAAAAAAAAAATATCTGTATGTATATTTTGTGTTACCTTTTGCTTTCTGTATATACATTTATACCTGGAAAATGAGTTTTCGTTTCAAGTCCTATGATAATCTAAATAACAAAATATAAACAAATAATTGCTGTACCATAACTTAAACGACACGTGCGGTATGTTAACGTTAAAAGGTGTTTGTTTCAGACGTCTATTAAGTGTAGACCACAACAGCCAACAGCCAACAATGTCAAATGCAAATGCAAATGCAATTTCCTAATCACAAACGTGATCAAAACGACCTTTTTAAAACTAAAAAAAAAAAAATAATGCAACCATAATGGAAAAAAACTGATTGAAAAAAAAAGAAAAATGTATTAATGCCACAGAGAAAATGAGTAAGGCGAGAACCGTACAATGACGAGAACGTAAATAATTTCTATGTACAATATTGTATTTTTTGTATCATGTTTTAGGCGAGAGAAAAAATCGACACGCAAGAACTCGGGGTAACATTTTTTTGCCCAAATCGCTCGATGAAAGTCACGCCATCACCTCAACATCGCCAACGCCATCGCCAACGCCATCGCCATCGCCTTTCGCCATCGGCATCGGAAAATTGCGAATGCTATTTGCGATTTGTATGGGGTAGTGGCATTGCAGAATGAGGAGGGGCTGGGGCTGGGGCTGATTGAGACGAGAGGGCAAAACAATGTTTGGAAACGCCCAGGGCTGTAATTTTGCACCATTTAATATGTAATTAGCTTTTGTGTTAAGTAAACTCAACTATTCGTAAACATCAATACAACAATACCGCATACCGCAACCGCAAACCAAATTGCAACTAATTAATCAAGCCTAACGTGTCTCACGTACAAATTAGTTTCTTGTTGTGTAAGTGTGTCAAAAAAAATACAAAAACTATCAACAAAAATACAGTAACAAAGTAAAGTGATGGAAAATTAAAGGGGCAGGTGATGGGGAAGGCTGAACCTTTAAGCTGGATCCTGCTCCTGCCCGTCCAAACAGAAAATAAACACACAAACACTGACAACCGAAAGCGTCACACACCTGCACAGGCACAGGCAAAGGCTAAGGCACACATCACACATACGCACCGTTGCACACACACACACTCTAATACTCGCCCACGTGAAGCGTTTGCATGTGAGCACCCAAAAAGCAGTAATACAAATAAACAAACAGCAGCAATAACAAGCAAGACCAATAACTGTCAGTCGGAATGATAGAGAAGCGCATGACCTGCTCACGATCTGCAATATATAGGTCTGATTACCAGTTGGCTAGCCCTCTGTACTATACAGTGTACTCTATATATATATTTATGTCTCGTACTGTACTATACTGTACTATATCGTATAATCGTATCGTTCGCCAAAACGCATCGCATCGCATCGCATCGCCTCGTATCACACACAGTTCACTCAGCGAATTCAAGTGTATGAATAAGTAACTGTAAATGCGCCAAATTGCCAGCTGCAACAACAGTGGCCTACTTCTCGCCTTACCCTCTCGACCACACCATTGCCCCCACTCCACTCCACCTTTTCTCTTTCTCTTTTTCTTACTCTTACTCTTTCTTCTGCTGTTCCTGTTACTTTTTCTGTCTCTGTCTCTGTCTCTGTCGCCGCAGCCATTTGCATGTCAAGATGTCAATCATTCAGTGGGCCAACGCGTCGTATGCGCAATGTAGCCACTCGTTAAGGCTAATGCACCCTTATTAACTTAGACGTAGTCGCCGCACACACACACACACACACTTTAACACACACTCATCCATGTACTACTACTAACACACTCGAAAAATACATCCACACAAATAGAGCTCTCTAGGCCACAGATTAACACATTTATACAGAAACTAAACAAGAAACATGGAGACAGTTACCCGACCGATACCCATCGATGTTTAGTTCAATGTCGTTAAGCAAAACCGAAATTATTTTACTTTTTCCTCGGTTCAGTTTTATCAATTACCCTGGTTATTATTGATGCCAACTTTGACCTTTTGATTTCGAATTACTAGCCCGTAGGTTGTCACCTTTATAGTTTCCTTCGGTTTCTGTTCTTGAGCCATGCACAGCTGGAAAAAGTATAGTAACAAAATCAAACGAAATTAACCGAATAAAATATCTCACCGCCACCGTAATCGTATTGAAAATGTATCTCACACACCAACTAATAACTAATTTATGAAAAGATACTACTCGTATATATCTCAAATGTCAAGCAATGCATATTCGTATGTAAACAAGAACAAAGCGCACCAACTAACTTTAATCTAACCAACTTAGCGAACTCTTTACTTTCACTTACTTTCCTTTGGTTTGCGCTGGAGCAGCGACAACTGACTAATTTCAATTTTCAATTTTCCATTTTCCATTTACGATTTAGATTTTATTTACTTTTTTTTGGTCTTAATTAAGAACTTGAATTTACTATCCGTACCAGTACATATGTATTGTAATCTGCACCTTTCTTTAGTATGTACCAAGCTGCAATAATAAATAAATTAATAATACTCGTACTACAATCGAATTCCAACTACATTCAGCCACTTGTCGAGTGATTCAAAAAAAATAATGAACAAAAAACAAATGCTTGAACAAAATCTTTGAACCAAAACTTAGATCTATGTCTACTAAAACCGCATACCTATATCTATATCTTAATACTACTACTATATATACTCTTTGACTACATATGCGTATGTGCTTCTTGTCACCAACTATACTCCATATACTACTCGTACCAATACCTATATATAACCAAACTATAACCATATGTATCCAATGTTAACGGTACTCTGCCTAGCCAACAACTTAGAGCAAAGCCGAGCCTGGCTTGACAAACCCATGGCGAGGCCACCGAGTTTTATCCATTTCTTGTTTTTGGAAATATTCCTTCCACAGCCGAGACGATCCTGGGTCGCCACAGCACCATGGAGATCCGTTCGATCCATTTGGGTGGTCTCTTCCATGCCGAGGAGGAGATCCAGATGACCTCCACCATGCCGAACTTTGTGGGTCAGATGCAGGGCTTCATCTTCAACGGCCAGCGGTGGGTATTTTCTTAAATTTGTTAAGAATTATTGAAGCTAAGGATACCAATTTTATTTCAGCTATTTGGACATTGTGAAGAGCCTGGGGCCAGAGCTATCGGCTCTGCCCAGTGCCACCTTCAAGTTGACGGCTCGCTTTGTGAACTCTCCGGCGGGACAGCCCTACCACGCGGCCACTTTCCGCTCCAAACACTCCTACGTGGGTCTGGCCATGCTGAAGGCCTACAACAGCATATCCATCGATTTCCGCTTCAAGACCGTGGAGCCCAACGGCCTCCTAGTCTTCAACGGAGGACGTCGCAACGACTTTGTCGCAGTGGAGCTGGTGAACGGACATATTCACTATACCTTCGACTTGGGCGACGGCCCGGTGACCATGAGAGACAAATCCCGCATCCACATGAACGACAACCGCTGGCATCAAGTCAGCATCCGACGACCGGGACCCAAGACCCACACGCTGACGGTGGACGACTCCTTTGAGATCATCAGTCTCACTGGCAACAATATGCACCTGGAACTGGCTGGCATCCTGTATATTGGCGGTGTCTTCAAGGACATGTACTCCAAGCTGCCGGCTTCGATCTCGTCTCGTTCCGGATTTGAGGGCTGTCTGGCTTCACTGGATTTGGGGGATACGTCGCCCTCACTAACCAGCGATGCAGTGGTGCCAAGCTCTTTGGTGGTCAGTGGTTGCGAGGGACCCACCAAGTGCAGCCAGAACGCCTGTGCCAACCGGGGCGTATGTGTCCAGCAGTGGAATGCCTATGCCTGCGAGTGCGATATGACCTCCTACACAGGACCTACTTGCTACGATGGTATGTTAGGAGCAGGACCTAGGTGGAAGTGTATAATAAGCTTAAATTTACCCTAGAATCCATTGCTTATGAGTTTGGCAATAACAAGGGCATGGTGCAATACACCTTCCCGGAGAATGCCCAGGCCGACACCGAGGAGGATAACATTGCCCTGGGCTTCATTACCACTCGACCGGATGCCGTACTCCTTCGAGTCGAGAGTGCCACCACCCAGGACTACATGGAGCTGGAGATCGTGGAGGGTAACATCTTTATGGTGTACAATATTGGAAGCGTGGACTTGCCGCTGGGGGAGATTGGTACCAAGGTCAATGACAATGCCTACCATGTGGTGAGATTTCAGCGAAAGGGAGGCAATGCCACGCTGCAGCTGGATGACTACAACGTTCAGGCCCTGACGCCGCAGAGTAAGTGGAGGGATCATTTGGCTTCCGGGGATGTCTAATGCTGTATCCTTCGATTTCTGTTTGGATTCATCCACAGGCCACCACTCGACCGTGTTCAATACCATGTCCAATGTTCAGGTCGGCGGCAAATTCAGCCGCAACGGTCGCAATCGTATCGAGCGTCCGTTTGCCGGCGTGATTGCCGGACTTTCGGTGAACAAGTTGCGAATCCTGGATCTGGCCGTAGAACGCGACACCCATATCACCATCCGCGGAGATGTTCAATTGGTAACTGGAGTATTAGATAGAAATGATCTGCAGAGAATGCAGCAGGTTAGGGAATTTATTTGAAATTTTATTTGAATTCCTCTCAACTTTCAACTTTCCAAGTATTTTTCTCATCGTAAACCAAGTTTATTCAAAATTCTTTCTTTAATTAAAACCAAAAAAAAAAAACGAAAAAAAAAAGAAATTTTAACCAAAAAAAATGTTATTGTATTAATCCGCTTCATGAGTTGTGGAACCCTTTTTCCCAAAATGATTTGACATGATTTGTAATTGCACCACAATGATTCGAAATCCGATTCGAATAATGTACAGTAATTTCCCAAGCACTTTCCCGATATTTAAAATGCATAACCGTTAACCGTTTCGAATGTAACTCCATCTGTACATTGAAGTCATCGCCATCATAATCAAATCCGGGAAATTCGGTTCGACATTCAGTATAAACGTTAACCGTTTCAACTAAACTAAAAGTATTAGCTAACTAAATGTATAATCTAGTGTAAATGCTGCATTTGATTTGAACTTATCATTTCCCTCGGGCGTTTTCTTCACTTCATTTTATTCTGTAACGCTTTTCACGCACAACAAAAAAAATTATACTAAAATGAAAATTTGCAGAATTTCCACTAACCAGCTCTATGATTTTCGTAAATTTATTTCAATTGCTGCACAGCACATTAACCAATAAATGTGAATATATATAATCAGCTATATTAACTGATACGATTTAATATGCACTAGAACTCGTCCGCACTAATGCTGCATGACTCTAATCAAAGCACACATCAAACAAGAATATACCCGAACATATTAGCATAAGTGAAGTCACTGGAAATGTATTAGAACTTTTAAATCTCATCTTAAAATTATATTTCTATATGTAGCATAGGAAACAAAGAATTTCCTATTAAAATTATTAAAATTGTGATGCGAGTTCATAGGACTATAGGAAGTCTATAGAAATTAAATTATTAAAATTGTGATGCGAGTTCATAGGACTATAGGAAGTCTTTAGAAATTGTTTATGATCTGTATCTCTTATTCAAAGAATCTTAACGTAATTAAAAATAAAAAATTGATTATAAGTCCTATTCAAAATGTTCCGTAAGACCAAAACACAAACTCCAGTGCCTTCATTTTATCATACACCCATATAAACTTAATCGCAGAGCACCTACTAATCCAGTTAACAAGCCCCATACAATAACCATCGCTTGGCTCGGCTGCCGCCAGATCAACTGAAGTAAAATTAGACTATCAACTCTACTCGACAGACTCCGGCGAGTGGCTATCCGGGTGCCCTGGACGATCTGATCTTCTCGGGAGCGGGATCCGGGTGCCGGGGCGATGACGAGGACGAGTGCACGCCACCCTTCGAGTCGGGCAGCGGGGACGACCTGATCACTCCGGTGTATGTACCGCCCACCAAGCAGACAACCACCTCCCAGCAGGGCAACAACTTGAGCACCGGGGGCGCCGGCGGGGGCACTGGCAACACCAATGGCACGGAGAGAGCCTGCGATGATGAGGACTGCGTCCACGGATCAGGGGACTACGGTGAGACCACGGAGCAGTTCACTTCCACGAGCACGGCCAGAGGATCAGGTGAGTGTCTTCCGGCGGTGTGGGGGATTTCATTTTTTCATTGGCATTTTGATCGATCACCACAAAAAAAAAGGAATCACAAAACACAGTCAGACAAAATCCAAGCACACACCCACAGACTTCATCACAGACATTAGCTAGTCCCACAACAAAATTAATGATACACTTAAAACTCGGATTAAGTATACGCAGTGTAGTGCATAACAATTAGATGGTGTAGAGTTAAACGAGTTCATGAATATGCTGTGGGTTCCAGTTCTGTTCGACTTCCAGTTCGAGTTCAAGTTAACCTATAACCGAATTTCTATAACCGATTAGCTAGAGACGCTTTGCCTTTTCAGTTTTGTTCGGAGAGTTACGGAGGCAGTTAGGTTAATGCCAAATGCAACGCCAATGCTTTGACCGCTTACACAACCACATATAAACAGCCAAAACAGCTCTGAAACAGTGTATATATCGCCTGTTCAAAAAAAAAAAAAGTAATATATATATTTGAATATACATATCGCACCTCTCGCAATGCATCAACCCAACCAGAACCAACAACCAACTACCAATCCAACCAAAATCAATCGCTCGCCGTGTCATCTCAGCTCAGATACAGATCAGATACATCTCAACCTCAGATGTATCTCAACTTCAAACTTCAAACGTCGCCTCTCCTACTCACCTCCACTCTGTTGCTGATGATTGATTGTTGCCTTCTAATTTGAACTGACAATGAGTACGCCTTATGTGTCTCTTTCAGAATGTGAAAACGTCTTCATATTTCTGACTGTGATTGCGCCATGGATACTCTGTAAATTCCCATAAACAACCAAACCAAACCAAACCAAACCAAAACAAAGCAAAGCAATGCAATGCAAAGCAAAGCCAAGCAAACCAAGCAATGCACTTAGGCTAAGCTTCCAACTCTAGGCCTTCTCCTCTGTCTAAAATGTATAACTAACTTTAGCATTAACGTGAGCTAAACCACCAGCAACTGCAACAAATGCAACTACAACAAGAACAACAACAACAGCAGGCAGAAAAACAACATCAACAACAACCAGAAAACAACTAGAAAATATCAATTAACCAACAACTACACCGATCACTTAGAGCGTGCACGCGGCATTGCCATTGGCGTGGTTTTTTTGGTCAAAAGGGGGCTAAACGGAAAGGGTTATGGGTCAAGTGTTATGGTTTACAAGCACAATACTATATAAATGTGTATGTGTATGTGCACCGATCGATAATGTATATGTTTTGTACATAGTAGCGATAAAAGCGTTTCGAAGCGTGTAAGAAGTGAAGAGATGGTGTTTTTTGTGTAAAACAGTTTTCCTGCTCCTGCTCCTCGTCCTTCTGATCCTACCTCCATATTTATTCCCTCGATACCATAGTTTTGCAGTTATTTCGATTTCAATTTGTACATATTATATCGGTGAAGAGCAAAGTTTTCGAACAACCATACAGATCGGAACACACCTCAGCATATCTCTCAATATCTAAAAATCTCTATCCTCTCTAACTGTGTTGAATAAACTATGAAAAGCAAAGAAAATCTGGTAGTTGCAATGGTTTTTTGTGGGAAGGGCTAATATGATAAATATTTGGGCTTATTTTAATCATTAAATTTAGTTTAAATATATATTTTTTAAATCTTTATCGATTCATTGGTGGTTTCTATGATTAGGAAACAAAAAAATCTATCACTTTTGTTTATATTTTGTAGTTTTGTTTTGATTGTGAATGTTATTCCAGATAAGATCTACTTTTTTCAATAGTTCCTAGTTATAGGAAAACAAGAAACACTTCCCCAACATCATAAATACTTGCAACTCTTCTGACTCCAAATCATAGAACACTCGAATAAACCAAACCCCGAATACTTTACAGAATCCAACAATGAGGTGGTCACAATCACAACCACTGGACGCAGCGATGTCACCACGGAGCAGCAGCAGCACAGCAGCAGCAGTAGCAGTGGTAGCACTCCGTCCTACTCCACCACTCAGTCCAGCAGTAGCAGCAGCGGCGGAGGAAGTGGCAGCACTCCGGGACAGCCGAGCACCACCAGCAGCGCGGGCACCACCTCCACGCAGCGAGCCACCAGCAGCAGTACCAGCACCAGTACAAGTACAACCACCACCACCTCCACGACCACCACAACGCAGGCTACGCCGCCTCCGGAAATCCGAAGTACAGTCACGGAGAGGGAGACCACGCCGTACGACGTGTACATTGCAGGCGGTGGAATGGGCGGCTCCGGTCGCAGCCATGATCATGATCGCATGCAGCTGCCGGACGAACACCATCCAATGCCCCCACTACCACCTCCACTACCGCCACAGGATCCACCGCCATATGGTCCTTACGGCGGAAATACGTACAACACAAACCTGAATAACTACCGACCCAAGGGCAAGGGTGGCCGCATCAACTCCATCGAGGAGGAGCGCACTGCCATGATCATTGGAATCGTGGCGGGCATACTTATTGCGGTGGTGCTGGTTATCCTGCTGGTCCTGTGGCTCAAGTCCAACGGCGATCGTGGCTACAAGACGGAGAGCGAGAAGGCCGCCGCCTACGGATCGCACAATCCCAATGCAGCTCTGCTGGGCAACACGAGTACGAACGGTTCGTACCACCAGCAGAGGCAGCACCACCACCAGGCTGGTGGAGCGGGGCAGCAGCAGCACCACCACAGCCAGCAGCAGATACACAACGGCAACGGAGGTGGCGGCGGAATGATGTCCAGCGGAAGTGGGTCGCTGGGCTACGGTAGCGATGGCAGGCCCCAGATGGCAGGACTGGTGCAGCCCAAGGCCAAGAAACGCGACTCGAAGGACGTCAAGGAGTGGTATGTGTAAGAAGGTGTAAGAAGGAAAAAAAGAGACAGAGAAGGAAAAAGAGGAGGTCCTCGGAAATATCGTCAAATTAGCAATATAAGCAAGTAGTGCAAAGCGAGCCCAAAGTGAAAGCGGAAAGAGTTCCCTACCCCCTACCCGACAAATACACGACACAAACACACACACACATAAACGTATATAAATATATATATTTATTTAGCAGCCTCATAAAGTTAATTAGATGCAGACACAGTCAAAAAAAAAAAGTAAAAACCTTAAATATAAAATCGAAAAACACTTAAATCGGAACAGGAGTGTACAAATGAATGGAAGGATAATAAGAGCGAGCGCCTTGCGCAGTTCGGTCCGTTGGCAATAAACGATTATCGATTATCGATTAAAGATAGCTAATAGCTGATAATTAGCAAGCATATAGACACGCAAATACTTTAGTCGGATGTCTCTGACCAGGAGCATGCGATCATACTGAAGTAACGTTTAGATTACGCCTAAGAAATTATAGCTTCAACTTCAAGACTTGCTAATAAATCTACCACTGAGCCACGGATCGCTTTGGTTAGGTGTAGCCACAGCCATCAGCAAATAAGCAAATACATTACACTAACTAAAATTATATATATTATATATATCACAAAAGTTATGATAAATTATGCCACTAGCCAATCAAGTAATTGTGTAAAATATTTCGCCACAAAGCATGCTATGAATGGGAGCCACGCGACGAAATGCGCAATCTTCTAGAAAAAGAAATCCACTAAAACCACTAAAAAGTTAGCAGAAATTCAATATAAACGTACTTAAATATACATATATATTTATATAAAAAAAAATCGTAAAAATAATCAGGTTCTGAATGAGTTCTTTCTTTGCCTAGGCAGCGTGTAAAGTTACAAAATGTGGTGCTGTAGATGTATGAGACGGGATCGTGTGAGTCGTGATCGTTGATTACTAAATAATATTTAATGATAATGATGAATGCAAGAATTTATGCTACAGATTGTTTGTTGAATTGAAACCGGCTTTAATTAGTTAAAATGTAAATGATAACTAAATGAAAATGAAATCAAAGAAGAGCGAAACGATACGGATACGGATACGGATTGAGCACTGTAGATCCCCACGATTTGGTTGACATATACGTAATGCGACTTTTTCGTTTGCGTGCAGCAACTCGATGCGAATTTTTTGTGTTAGTCCCAACAAATCCCGAGCCCAACACATATACTTTTTATATGTATTTGAGACTAAATATTGCCATCGACTCGCATGCGCAATATGAACTCAGACATATCAAGTGACAAGACAAGACACAATCACACAAACACAAAAAACAACACAACACAAGACACATACACGGCAAACACATGATACACTCTGAAGACACTGAAGCAAACCTACCTAGCTTTTCTACAACTAAAACTAAAACTGCTATACAATGTGAGCAAAAATTACTTTACCGACAAACGAGGAGAACAAGCAACAATTTTACAGTATTATAGCAGCTTTAAGCGTATTTTTCGAGGCATACGTGACGTATACACAATCAGCAGCCAGCGCACGCTTACACCAACCACACACTACCACACGTGCACACATACATACATACATAAGCGAGATTCGATTTTTGGCAAGCCGCCATTGTTTTTTGGTAATTAAATTCTAAAACACATACGAGTATATGAATAATATCCTATATCATTTTAAAGTGCTATATTCAATTTTGGCCTCACTATATCTACCAATTAATGTATCATTTTGGATTATATATACAAAATACCTATATACACTCGATGAACTTACTAATACACGCACACTCACCCCACACACACACCCAATCACTTACTCTCACGCATTCGAACACTAGCGGAATTACTTCTCTAAAATTCTTAATGGAAACCAAGGCAAGGTATGCTGCAAATACCTAGGAAAGTACTATATATACACAAATATATATTAAAATAAATATATATATTTAACAACTAAAATACATATATATACTGCATTTCAAGGAACTTTTGATATATTTTCGAGTTTTTTAAACCCTTAACTTGTATACAAAAGGATGAGAATCGCGGAATGGCGGATAGACACAAAAGAAACTAGCGAATCTAGCTGAAAAGAACACCTAGGACAATTACAATTACAAGTACATAGTGGACACAGGACACATACCTACAGGCATACATACATTCATAGGTATATTATACAAGACATACACGCGCATCATACCAATCCAAACTATACTATTTATAAATGTACATCTATACAACATATACATGCAAACGATATAATGTATAATTACGAACAATGATTATTATGTATTACGTCCCTTCAATTTAATATAATGAATCCAAACGAGTAACGAAAACAAAAACAAATTTTAAACGCTGTTGATAACCAAAAACAATTCCCACTTATACATACTTACATGTATGTACCATGTATGTGTAACACTCTCTCCCAAACGGCTACTTTCTATCTATCTCTTCACAATGTTAATGCTGCACAAGGAAAACTCTGCATTTAAACTAAACCACAAAGTTTATTCATTTCGATTCAAGTGACAAAACCAATTAAATATTGATAATATACAAAAGTTTGCCTTGCACACGAAAAGGATCTAAACCGGAAGCTAGAATAGCCCAATTCTACAGGCCGACGCAAAATCTCTTCATTGTTTTCAAAAATTATAAAATCAAACCAAAAAAAAATCAATTAAAAAAAATTAACAAACAAAATCCCAAAGCAAAGTCAAGGTATATGTTATGTATGATATAGTGACAGGAACGTAATGGACGAGTACAGTTAGTTGTATGAGTAACAGTAAAAATAGCACAGGCCAACAGCAAAAAATCTCCACGCATAATTTTACCTGCTCCAAAACCTTTAGGCTCCCCTAAACCAAAGTCCAGAACAAACATAGGTTCTATCACCCACCCTTTCCGCGGTACACCTAAGAGAAGAAATTGATCAAATTTTACCATATATTGAATTATGTAGGCCGTGCAATGGCTATGACCATCATTGTTTCCAGTACATATCATTTTTGAAATGTATGTGTACCAACTAAAATTAAAAAATGGTATCTAGCAGTTACCATATCTTTGGAATACTCATCCAAAGTTGAAATCTCAGATTTTCTACGTTAATTTTTGGTCTTCTATGATTTTTCCCCAAACATTTTTCTATGGAAGATTTTTATTTTCTTATTGAAATCAGTAGATCATACCATGTTTTAATTTTGGATTTAAGGAAAAACTCGAAATAATTTTATTGAATTTATTATAGGTGGTTAAACAATATTTTCTTCAATTAAATTTGAGTTTTTAATCTCATATTTTCAAAAAGTCATGGCTATCTACAACTTCTGTAAAGCTTTACTAAACAAGCTGAACCTGCAATAGATACGTTTTGAATATAGAAACAGTTTTAGATAGCCATGACTTTTTGAAAATATGAGATTAAAAACTCCAATTTAATTGAAGAAAATATTGTTTAACCACCTATAATAAATTCAATAAAATTATTTCGAGTTTTTCCTTAAATCCAAAATTAAAACATGGTATGATCTACTGATTTCAATAAGAAAATAAAAATCTTCCATAGAAAAATGTTTGGGGAAAAATCATAGAAGACCAAAAATTAACGTAGAAAATCTGAGATTTCAACTTTGGATGAGTATTCCAAAGATATGGTAACTGCTAGATACCATTTTTTAATTTTAGTTGGTACACATACATTTCAAAAATGATATGTACTGGAAACAATGATGGTCATAGCCATTGCACGGCCTACATAATTCAATATATGGTAAAATTTGATCAATTTCTTCTCTTAGGTGTACCGCGGAAACGGTGGGTGATAGAACCTATGTTTGTTCTGGACTTTGGTTCAGGGGAGCCTAAAGGTTATGGAGCAGGTAAAATTATGCGTGGAGGAAAAAAAAAGTTGGAAATTGTCGGCCTGTGTAGTTAAAGCATGTAACTTAATGGTTCAAGAGTGGGCAGCGGTAAGAGCAGCACATGAAAGTGCAGCTGGCGAGGGGTGATCACAAGTATCGGTACTATACTTACTTCTACTTAGGCTTAATATAATTGTTATCTAATCTATACATATATATAAACCGACACACCACACCCACACACATATAACAGAGAATATGTATATGAACATGTATTGGATGCCCAGCATGAGCTGGGCTTAATCTTATATATAATATATATATTAAACAAATTGTAACGTGTATGTATATGTAGCGGCAGTGATTGTTAAAGAAATTGCTTTGTTTTGTGTTAGACTTTATAATTTACGAGAAAAACAAAACCAAATTGTAAAACGCATACAAATACAGAATGACTGACAAAACAAAGAATTATAACATTGCATATAATAAATATAATAAAAATATAATTGAAACAAAAGCTTACGTTTCATTTTTCAGAATAAAGTTCGGGTTTATATACAGTTGCTTTCAAAATAGTTTTGTTTTAATTTTGAATGAGTTTTTGTCAAATATAGTTTAAATTGGATATATAAATAAGACCTTTTATTTAGATTTTATTTTATTTATATAGGTTGTTATACCTCGTTTGTAATTTATGTTTTTTGAAATGAAAAAAGATTGGTACAAATTAAAGCCAACGGTGCGAATAAGTGATACTCCACACATGCTTCGACACTCCCGATAAGGTAATGATTAGATTTTCCCTGTCGCAGAAAACCCTGAATTCAAATGCAAATCAAGAAATATATTTGCCGAAATCTGTTCTTAAACAACAATTTTTTTAGTTGAATTTTTTTTTTGCGTATGCTGTAGTTTTTTGATTCCATTGAAGAAACATTAATGGGATCAAAAGCCATTTTTAACAATAATAGATTAAATAATGAGCATCAACAATCACATTATTAAATTCCAAGAAATATTTCTTCATAATTTTTATTTGCCTAAGATTCGATTTTTTAAAGCGGCTGTGATCGGCTTCAGAAAGTAGACAATTTTTTATTCTCCGAATTCTCAGTTCACAAATATTGGGGTATATAATGAGATGCCCAACATGGGCATCTGCCAGTGCGATTTATAATTCGACTTAAGGCGGAGCAATTATTTTTAGTTCAGTCATGGGAAAGTATCCTTATCTTTCGTTTTTTACGATGGCATTCGCTTTTTGTTCGGTTTGCCAAGCCAACGAAGACAAAATAACTCTTCAAAAGGGGATTAAAAGCTTAACAAATATAATAGTGACATACCGAAGTGAATTTGACAGAAGAGTGCAATTTCAGAAGTTACGGGAGGCCATCGATGTTATTGACGAATTAATGAGGGGTTATTTGGGAACAGCCAGAAACAAATTGGATCAAGTGCGAAATTTAAATTCAGAGGCCCGAAACACCTATTCGAACTGTGTGAAACCTATATTCGAGTGGTGCATCTCGTCGAACCTTACCTTCAATACACTTATACCCTATATAGGTTCCGAGAGTCTTACGAAGCACGATAGAGATGAGTTATGGAAAATGATAGTGGGTCAACTCGATTCCGGACTAAATTACACCCAACGATCGCTGGACCTTTTGAATGTTGTTCATAATCGAACTCACGAGCTTAGAAATCTATTTAAATCCATCTTACATGACCTATCCTATGATTTCAAAGGGGAAGGATACTACAGCAAAATGAAAATTGAGTTGCTGAAAAATATTGATACATTGCAGAATAGAAGGCGCGTCACCCTAATCAGCTCTATATTTCTCGCAATCGGCGCTCTGATTTTTGCACCCATTGGCATTGGACTTGGTATTGCAGCAGCAATTGGTGTTGCTTATGGAATAACTGATTATGCATTATGGACGAAAACGACATCCTATGAAGACCAAATAAATAAAATAGAAAAGTTTTTTGACATTCTACAGGATAAAATTCGTAATGCCTCCGAAATTGTCGAACAAATCAATTCGGCCTTGGAAGAAGACCAAACCAACTTACATATGCTTCGAGGAAAAATTAGCCATGCCCATATTGTGAGTGTAAAACTGAATTAATTTCGAATTTATTTGATGTTTTTCTGTTATCTGTACTTTTAGCAAAAATTTCTTTTGACTTTCGACTCTCCAAGTATGCAAGCTCAATTTATTCCTGCATTAACGAATGTGAAGGACCAGTGTTCGGAATACATCATCTGGCATGGATATAGTTCGTTTTATAATAATACTGGCAATACTAATATCAGAACGCGGCGAGAGGTATCGCAAATATTTGAATTTCTAGAAACATCACATGAGTCTAAGTCATTGGAACCCGTAACTCAACCTTTGGAAAATTCTCCCATTAGTGACACGGATAATAGTCCACAAACAGTATCCGTTCCAGAAACGCAGGTATTCGAGGATTCGAAACCAATTAGACACTTCCTGAAAAAGTCAATGCACGTGCCGAACAATTTGTTGAAAGAAGAGTCCTCTCAATCCTACCCATCGCAGATCAATATGATGGCGGCATATTTAAAGTACGTTACATAAGTTATTATAACCAAATTATATCTTAATCTCTATAATAAAAGAGGGAATTGAAAAAATGGTTTTTAATAAATGCGAATATATGTCCATATCTTTTTTTTATAGCTTCCAAATTACAGTTATGCTTACAAATCAGATTAAGCTTTAATTTAAGTCAGATTCACAACAGTTATTTGGTTTAAAATTACAATTTAGAAACAATTTATTCTGTTTTTAGATCGCAAGTTAGAGGTGGGAAATTTAAAATAAAATACTAGAGGTGAGATATTTAAAAACAATTAATATTTAGAATTATCGTTTGCCTGTTGATGCTCAATCCGTTTCATAAATTAAAACTGTACATTTTTAAATGCAAACTTTGTTAGCTAGGTTTAATACAAAATATACTGATTCTACTCTAAGTTCTAAGATCGGGAGGGTATAACATTTCATGATCTTCCAAGTATTCGCCAAGTTATGAACATTTTTCCATTGGAAAACCCAAAAAATTTGGGATAATAATTTTTTTTTTGTTTAAAAATATGAATTTTTGTTGCGCATTTTAGTAGATATTTTCGCTATTTCGCAACTGATTGAAAAACGGAATATCATTTATGAATCAGAACACTAATCGCCATCGATTCAAAATCGTCGAAAATTTTATTGTTCGATTTTAAAATACTATTGATGCAGATGGAAGGATAATGATGTCCTGATCACAAAATGACACCCCTTTTCAAAATCTGCTAGGAAATAGCTGAGATATGAGCTTGGAAAATCGCGCCTTGGCGGCCAAAACGCGGAGCAAATTTCTCAAAATTCGTATGGCAGAAAATCTGAAGTACCAGGCGAACAGAAACCAGCAGAAGGTGGACGAAATCGAGCAGTGCAAGCAGTGCAGTGACGTCAGAGCAAATATTATTTTCTGATCACAAGGGGGGAGCGGGACAAACAGATCTGAATATATAACGACCAAGCCTTGCCTCCCTTTCCACCTAATGCAATGGAGATCCAACTTAGGCTTCATGGGGGGGAATGGGACAATGTACTAAGAGGGAGACAGGTAGACAATTGAGGCTCTCTTGGGGATGGCAGTACTGAGTGACTTGGAGCCACGGTTGTCACGACTTCTCGGCACGCATTAACATCCCCCATACAAAACAATGAATTTTCGCTCACGATGGCCCCAAATCGTGACACGCGCAGAAAAACAACGTGTGTCGTTTTAACTTTGCCATCATTAAGTGAATATTACCGTTCTGGACTGGAAATTGCGATGCAGGGATTGGCGAACTGTCGGCCATCATGGATTTCAGTACCGTTTTTTTCGAATTTATGAGAGAATACTTAGATTAACCCTTCACCTGTCTTTAACATTGTTCAATCTTTATTTTAAGTTATGTATATGTACCTAGAAGAAAAAACAATCCATCAATGAAACAGAACGAGTTTAAAATGCTGAAATTATAAAAAGGAAGCATTAGTGTGTTTTTTTATTGCCGTATTAATAAGGCTTTGCTTGCGAAAATTTTGTTAAAATGTTAAACCCATGGGGCCAGTGAAGGGATAATCGAGACAAATTTCTGGCGAAGTGAGGGTGAGGGGATGGTGGAAATCCACCTTCTGCTGATTTCTGTTCGCCTGGTACTTCAGATTTTCTGCCATACGAATTTAGTGCAATTGGCGCAACATTTTGGACAGCGCAATAACGCTTTTTAAACCTATATTTTGGGCATTTCACAATGGATTTAAATATTTAAAAAAATATAATTAAATAATATACTATTTATATTTTATAAAAACATGCATTTTTAATAGTCATATCCCCCCGATTATCCTTTTTTGAATCCTTTTTGTAATCCCTCCCTATCAAATTTTGGCCAGCGGCGCAAAAATTTTTCCTCGATTTCAGCCAATTTCAGCCAAGGTGTCACTCGGCAACCTTCCGCTGGTTTCTGTTGGCCTGGTGCTTCAGATTTTGTCCCATACGAATATTAAGCATTTTGCGGCGGCTTTCGGCCGCCGTTTGGGCATTTTGCCAAGCTCATATCTTGGCCATTTCCCAACCGATCTTGAAAAAGAAAGTCATTTTGGAATCCTTCGATTTGCATCTAAAGTTTTTCGAAATCGGACAAAACAATTTTTCCGCAGGAAAAATTCCTCCAGGAAGAATATTTCTCATATCCTGGTGGCACCTTCCGTAATCCCGGTGATTTTGGGAAATAAATATTATATTGCTTAAGTCTATGATTTCTGGTTACTTATGGTTGGCCTTCGCTAGAGGCGGGGAATTCAAATTTTGGTTAATTCATCGATATTTTTAGTTCGCCAAGTAAGTGGTGAGAAATTCAAAATAATTTACTAGAGGTGAGATATTTAACAACCGGTTCAATCATCGATAGTTTTAGATCTGGTTGGAGGTGGAAAATTCAAAATAATTTACTAGTGGTGAGAAACTTCGGAACCATACAGCTTATCGATATTTTTAATTCCCTTCGAAATTTGAAACCCTTAGCTTTTAATTTTGAATTTTGAGAATTTTAAGGATCCTTTGATGAAGATCTATTGGGATGAGTTCCCTGATTCATAAATGGAACGCCGTTCTTGAATCGGATGCAAAATGGTTAAGATATTCGGAAAAAACTGCGAGGAAAGTGCTGATCGCACTTTTCCAAGGGTTTTCCAAGGGGTACCATCATGATTTGTGCCAAAAATGGGGCCAAAATTGAATTTTGAGAATTTTAAGGATCTTTTGACGCAGATCTACGGGAATGAGTTCCCTGATCCACAAATGGTACGCCGTTTTTGAATCGGATGTGAAATGGTTAAGATATTGGGCAAAAACTGCGAGGAAAGGGCTGATCGCACTTTTCCAAGTGTTTTCCAAGGGGTACCATCATGATTTGGGCCAAAAATGGGACTAAACTTCAATTTTGAGAATTTTAAAGATCCTTTGATGAAGATCTACGGAAATGAGTTCCCTGATTCATATATGGTACGCAGTTTTCGATTCGGATGCGAAATGGTTAAGATATTGGGCAAAAACTGCGAGGAAAGTGCTGATCGCACTTTTCCAAGGGTTTTCCAAGGGGTACCATCATGATTTGTGCCAAAAATGGGGCCAAAATTGAATTTTGAGAATTTTAAGGATCTTTTGACGCAGATCTACGGGAATGAGTTCCCTGATTCACAAATGGTACGCCGTTTTTGAATCGGATGTGAAATGGTTAAGATATTGGGCAAAAACTGCGAGGAAAGTGCTGATCGCACTTTTCCAAGGGTTTTCCAAGGGGTACCATCATGATTTGGGCCAAAAATGGGACCAAACTTGAATTTTGAGAATTTTAAAGATCCTTTGATGAAGATCTACGGAAATGAGTTCCCTGATTCATATATGGTACGCTGTTTTCGATTCGGATGCGAAATGGTTAAGATATTCGGCAAAAACTGCGAGGAAAGTGCTGATCGCACTTTTCCAAGGGTTTTCCAAGGGGTACCATCATGATTTGTGCCAAAAATGGGGCCAAAATTGAATTTTGAGAATTTTAAGGATCTTTTGACGCAGATCTACGGGAATGAGTTCCCTGATTCATAAATGGTACGCAGTTTTTGAATCGGATGCGAAATGGTTAAGATATTTGGCAAAAACTGCGAGGAAAGTGCTGATCGCACTTTTCCAAGGGTTTTCCAAGGGGAACCATCATGATTTGGGCCAAAAATGAGACCAAAATTGAATTTTGAGAATTTTAAAGATCCTTTGATGAAGATCTACGGGGATGAGTTCCCTGATTCATAAATGGTACGCCGTTTTTGAATCGGATGCGAAATGGTTAAGATATTGGGCAAAAACTGCGAGGAAAGTGCTGATCGCACTTTTCCAAGGGTTTTCCAAGGGGTACCATCATGATTTGGGCCAAAAATGGGACTAAACTTGAATTTTGAGAATTTCAAGGATCCTTTGATGAAGATGAACGGGGATGAGTTCCCTGATTCATAAATGGTACGCCGTTTTTGAATCGGATGCGAAATGGTTAAGATATTTGGCAAAAACTGCGAGGAAAGTGCTGATCGCACTTTTCCACGGGTTTTCCAAGGGGTACCATCATGATTTGGGCCAAAAATGGGACCAAAATTGAATTTTGAGAATTTTAAAGATCCTTTGATGAAGATCTACGGGGATGAGTTCCCTGATTCATAAATGGTACGCCGTTTTTGAATCGGATGCGAAATGGTTAAGATATTCGGCAAAAACTGCGAGGAAAGTGCTGATCGCACTTTTCCAAGGGTTTTCCAAGGGGTACCATCATGATTTGGGCCAAAAATGGGACTAAACTTGAATTTTGAGAATTTCAAGGATCCTTTGATGAATATCAACGGGGATGAGTTCCCTGATTCAGAAATGGTACGCCGTTTTTGAATCGGATGTGAAATGGTTAAGATATTCGGCAAAAACTGCGAGGAAAGTGCTGATCGCACTTTTCCAAGGGTTTTCCAAGGGGAACCATCATGATTTGGGCCAAAAATGAGACCAAAATTGAATTTTGAGAATTTTAAGGATCCTTTGACGCAGATCTGCGGGGATGAGTTCCCTGATTCATAACTGCGAGGAAAGTGCTGATCGCACTTTTCCAAGGGTTTTCCAAGGGGTACCATCATGATTTGGGCCAAAAATGGGACTAAACTTGAATTTTGAGAATTTCAAGGATCCTTTGATGAAGATCAACGGGGATGAGTTCCCTGATTCAGAAATGGTACGCCGTTTTTGAATCGGATGTGTAATGGTTAAGATATTCGGAAAAAACTGCGAGAAAAGTGCTGATCGCACTTTTCCAAGGGTTTTCCAAGGGGTACCATCATGATTTGTGCCAAAAATGGGGCCAAAATTGAATTTTGAGAATTTTAAGGATCCTTTGATAAAGATCAACGGGGATGAGTTCCCTGATTCAGAAATGGTACGCCGTTTTTGAATCGGATGTGAAATGGTTAAGATATTTGGCAAAAACTGCGAGGAAAGTGCTGATCGCACTTTTCCAAGGGTTTTCCAAGGGGAACCATAATGATTTGGGCCAAAAATGAGACCAAAATTGAATTTTGAGAATTTTAAGGATCCTTTGACGCAGATCTGCGGGGATGAGTTCCCTGATTCATAATTGGTACGCCGTTTTTGAATCGGATGCGAAATGGTTAAGATATTTGGCTAAAACTGCGAGGAAAGTGCTGATCGCAGTTTTCCAAGGGTTTTCCAAGGGGAACCATCATGATTTGGGCCAAAAATGAGACCAAAATTGAATTTTGAGAATTTTAAGGATCCTTTGACGCAGATCTGCGGGGATGAGTTCCCTGATTCATAAATGGTACGCCGTTTTTGAATCGGATGCGAAATGGTTAAGATATTGGGCAAAAACTGCGAGGAAAGTGCTGATCGCACTTTTCCAAGGGTTTTCCAAGGGGTACCATCATGATTTGTGCCAAAAATGGGACCAAAATTTAATTTTGAGAATTTTAAAGATCTTTTGACGCAGATCTACGGGAATGAGTTCCCTGATTGACTAATGGTACGCCGTTTTTGAATCGGATGCGAAATGGTTAAGATATTCGGCAAAAACTGCGAGGAAAGTGCTGATCGCACTTTTCCAAGGGTTTTCCAAGGGGAACCATCATGATTTGGACCAAAAATGAGACCAAAATTGAATTTTGACAATTTTAAGGATCATTGGATGAAGATCTACGGGGATGAGTTCCCTGATTCATAAATGGTACGCTGTTTTTGAATTGGATGCGAAATGGTTAAGATATTTGGCAAAAACTGCGAGGAAAGTGCTGATCGCACTTTTCCAAGGGTTTTCCAAGGGGTACCATCATGATTTGGGCCAAAAATGGGACCAAAATTGAATTTTGAGAATTTTAAGGATCCTTTGACGCAGATCTGCGGGGATAAGTTCCCTGATTCATAAATGGTACGCCGTTTTTGAATCGGATGCGAAATGGTTAAGATATTCGGCAAAAACTGCGAGGAAAGTGCTGATCGCACTTTTCCAAGGGTTTTCCAAGGGGTACCATCATGATTTGGGCCAAAAATGGGACCAAAATTGAATTTTGACAATTTTAAGGATCCTTTGATGAAGATCTACGGAAATGAGTTCCCTGATTCATAAATGGTACGCTGTTTTTGAATTGGATGCGAAATGGTTAAGATATTTGGCAAAAACTGCGAGGAAAGTGCTGATCGCACTTTTCCAAGGGTTTTCCAAGGGGTACCATCATGATTTGGGCCAAAAATGGGACCAAAATTGAATTTTGACAATTTTAAGGATCATTGGATGAAGATCTGCGGGGATGAGTTCCCTGATTCATAAATGGTACGCCGTTTTTGAATCGGATGCGAAATGGTTAAGATATTTGGCAAAAACTGCGAGGAAAGTGCTGATCGCACTTTTCCACGGGTTTTCCAAGGGGTACCATCATGATTTGGGCCAAAAATGGGACCAAAATTGAATTTTGAGAATTTTAAAGATCCTTTGATGAAGATCTACGGGGATGAGTTCCCTGATTCATAAATGGTACGCCGTTTTTGAATCGGATGCGAAATGGTTAAGATATTCGGCAAAAACTGCGAGGAAAGTGCTGATCGCATTTTTCCAAGGGTTTTCCAAGGGGAACCATCATGATTTGGGCCAAAAATGGGACCAAACTTGAATTTTGAGAATTTTAAGGATCCTTTGACGCAGATCTGCGGGGATAAGTTCCCTGATTCATAAATGGTACGCCGTTTTTGAATCGGATGCGAAATGGTTAAGATATTCGGCAAAAACTGCGAGGAAAGTGCTGATCGCACTTTTCCAAGGGTTTTCCAAGGGGTACCATCATGATTTGGGCCAAAAATGGGACCAAAATTGAATTTTGACAATTTTAAGGATCCTTTGATGAAGATCTACGGAAATGAGTTCCCTGATTCATAAATGGTACGCTGTTTTTGAATTGGATGCGAAATGGTTAAGATATTTGGCAAAAACTGCGAGGAAAGTGCTGATCGCACTTTTCCAAGGGTTTTCCAAGGGGTACCATCATGATTTGGGCCAAAAATGGGACCAAAATTGAATTTTGAGAATTTTAAGGATCCTTTGACGCAGATCTGCGGGGATAAGTTCCCTGATTCATAAATGGTACGCCGTTTTTGAATCGGATGCGAAATGGTTAAGATATTTGGCAAAAACTGCGAGGAAAGTGCTGATCGCACTTTTCCACGGGTTTTCCAAGGGGTACCATCATGATTTGGGCCAAAAATGGGACCAAAATTGAATTTTGAGAATTTTAAAGATCCTTTGATGAAGATCTACGGGGATGAGTTCCCTGATTCATAAATGGTACGCCGTTTTTGAATCGGATGCGAAATGGTTAAGATATTCGGCAAAAACTGCGAGGAAAGTGCTGATCGCACTTTTCCAAGGGTTTTCCAAGGGTTTTCCAAGGGGAACCATCATGATTTGGGCCAAAAATGGGACCAAACTTGCATTTTGAGAATTTTAAGGATCCTTTGACGCAGATCTACAGGAATGAGTTCCCTGATTCACAAATGGTACGCCGTTTTTGAATCGGATGCGAAATGGTTAAGATATTTGGCAAAAACTGCGAGGAAAGTGCTGATCGCACTTTTCCAATGGTTTTCCAAGGGGAACCATCATGATTTGGGCCAAAAATGAGACCAAAATTGAATTTTGACAATTTAATTTTTGACAATTTAAAGGATCATTGGATGAAGATCTACGGGGATGAGTTCCCTGATTCATAAATGGTACGCCGTTTTTGAATCGGATGTGAAATGGTTAAGATATTTGGCAAAAACTGCGAGGAAAGTGCTGATCGCACTTTTCCACGGGTTTTCCAAGGGGTACCATCATGATTTGGGCCAAAAATGGGACCAAAATTGAATTTTGAGAATTTTAAAGATCCTTTGATGAAGATCTACGGGGATGAGTTCCCTGATTCATAAATGGTACGCCGTTTTTGAATCGGATGCGAAATGGTTAAGATATTCGGCAAAAACTGCGAGGAAAGTGCTGATCGCACTTTTCCAAGGGTTTTCCAAGGGTTTTCCAAGGGGAACCATCATGATTTGGGCCAAAAATGGGACCAAACTTGCATTTTGAGAATTTTAAGGATCCTTTGACGCAGATCTACAGGAATGAGTTCCCTGATTCACAAATGGTACGCCGTTTTTGAATCGGATGTGAAATGGCTAAGATATTGGGCAAAAACTGCGAGGAAAGTGCTGATCGCACTTTTCCAAGGGTTTTCCAAGGGGTACCATCATGATTTGGGCCAAAAATGGGACCAAACTTGAATTTTGAGAATTTTAAGGATCATTGGATGAAGATCTACGGGGATGAGTTTCCTGATTCATAAATGGTACGCCGTTTTTGAATCGGATGTGAAATGGCTAAGATATTTGGCAAAAACTGCGAGGAAAGTGCTGATCGCACTTTTCCAAGGGTTTTCCAAGGGGTACCATCATGATTTGTGCCAAAAATGGGGCCAAAATTGAATTTTGAGAATTATAAAAATCCTTTGATGATGATCTACGGAAATGAGTTCCCTGATTCATAAATGGTATGCTGTTTTTGAATCGGATGCGAAATGGTTAAGATATTCGGCAAAAACTGCGAGGAAAGTGCTGATCGCACTTTTCCAAGGATTTTCCAAGGGGTACCATCATGATTTGGGCCAAAAATGGGACCAAACTTGCATTGTGAGAATTTTAAGGATCCTTTGACGCAGATCTACGGGAATGAGTTCCCTGATTCACAAATGGTACGCCGTTTTTGAATCGGATGCGAAATGGTTAAGATATTTGGCAAAAACTGCGAGGAAAGTGCTGATCGCACTTTTCCAAGGGTTTTCCAAGGGGTACCATCATGATTTGGGCCAAAAATGGGACCAAAATTGAATTTTGACAATTTTAAGGATCATTGGATGAAGATCTGCGGGGATGAGTTCCCTGATTCATAAATGGTACGCTGTTTTTGATTCGGATGCGAAACGGCTAAGATATTCGGCAAAAACTGCGAGGAAAGTGCTGATCGCACTTTTCCAAGGATTTTCCAAGGGGAACCATCATGATTTGGGCCGAAAATGAGACCAAAATTGAATTTTGAGAATTTTAAAGATCCTTTGATAAAGATCAACGGGGATGAGTTCCCTGATTCATAAATGGTATGCTGTTTTTTATTCGGATGCGAAATGGTTAAGATATTCGGCAAAAACTGCGAGGAAAGTGCTGATCGCACTTTTGCAAGGGTTTTCCAAGGGGTACCATCATGATTTGTGCCAAAAATGGGGCCAAAATTGAATTTTGAGAATTATAAAGATCCTTTGATGAAGATCTACGGAAATGAGTTCCCTGATTCATAAATGGTACGCTGTTTTTGATTCGGTTGCGAAACGGCTAAGATATTCGGCAAAAACTGCGAGGAAAGTGCTGATCGCACTTTTCCAAGGGTTTTCCAAGGGGTACCATCATGATTTGGGCCAAAAATGGGACCAAAATTGAATTTTGACAATTTTAAGGATCATTGGATGAAGATCTGCGGGGATGAGTTCCCTGATTCACAAATGGTACGCCGTTTTTGAATCGGATGTGAAATGGTTAAGATATTGGGCAAAAACTGCGAGGAAAGTGCTGATCGCACTTTTGCAAGGGTTTTCCAAGGGGTACCATCATGATTTGTGCCAAAAATGGGGCCAAAATTGAATTTTGAGAATTATAAAGATCCTTTGATGAAGATCTACGGAAATGAGTTCCCTGATTCATAAATGGTACGCTGTTTTTGATTCGGATGCGAAATGGCTAAGATATTCGGCAAAAACTGCGAGGAAAGTGCTGATCGCACTTTTCCAAGGGTTTTCCAAGGGGTACCATCATGATTTGGGCCAAAAATGGGACCAAAATTGAATTTTGACAATTTTAAGGATCATTGGATGAAGATCTACGGGGATGAGTTCCCTGATTCATAAATGGTACGCCGTTTTTGAATCGGATGTGAAATGGTTAAGATATTGGGCAAAAACTGCGAGGAAAGTGCTGATCGCACTTTTCCAAGGGTTTTCCAAGGGGTACCATCATGATTTGTGCCAAAAATGGGGCCAAAATTGAATTTTGAGAATTATAAAGATCCTTTGATGAAGATCTACGGAAATGAGTTCCCTGATTCATAAATGGTACGCTGTTTTTGATTCGGATGCGAAATGGCTAAGATATTCGGCAAAAACTGCGAGGAAAGTGCTGATCGCACTTTTCCAAGGGTTTTCCAAGGGGTACCATCATGATTTGGGCCAAAAATGGGACCAATCTTGCATTTTGAGAATTTTAAGGATCCTTTGACGCAGATCTACGGGAATGAGTTCCCTGATTCATAAATGGTACGCCGTTTTTGAATCGGATGCGAAATGGTTAAGATATTTGGCAAAAACTGCGAGGAAAGTGCTGATCGCACTTTTCCAAGGGTTTTCCAACGGGAACCATCATGATTTGGGCCAAAAATGAGACCAAAATTGAATTTTGACAATTTAATTTTTGACAATTTAAAGGATCATTGGATGAAGATCTACGGGGATGAGTTCCCTGATTCATAAATGGTACGCCGTTTTTGAATCGGATGTGAAATGGCTAAGATATTGGGCAAAAACTGCGAGGAAAGTGCTGATCGCACTTTTCCAAGGGTTTTCCAAGGGGTACCATCATGATTTGGGCCAAAAATGGGACCAAACTTGAATTTTGAGAATTTTAAGGATCATTGGATAAAGATCTACGGGGATGAGTTTCCTGATTCATAAATGGTACGCCGTTTTTGAATCGGATGTGAAATGGCTAAGATATTTGGCAAAAACTGCGAGGAAAGTGCTGATCGCACTTTTCCAAGGGTTTTCCAAGGGGTACCATCATGATTTGTGCCAAAAATGGGGCCAAAATTGAATTTTGAGAATTTTAAAGATCCTTTGATGAAGATCTACGGAAATGAGTTCCCTGATTCATAAATGGTATGCTGTTTTTGAATCGGATGCGAAATGGTTAAGATATTCGGCAAAAACTGCGAGGAAAGTGCTGATCGCACTTTTCCACGGGTTCTCCAAGGGGTACCATCATGATTTGTGCCAAAAATGGGGCCAAAATTGAATTTTGAGAATTATAAAGATCCTTTGATGAAGATCTACGGAAATGAGTTCCCTGATTCATAAATGGTATGCTGTTTTTGAATCGGATGCGAAATGGTTAAGATATTCGGCAAAAACTGCGAGGAAAGTGCTGATCGCACTTTTGCAAGGGTTTTCCAAGGGGTACCATCATGATTTGTGCCAAAAATGGGGCCAAAATTGAATTTTGAGAATTATAAAGATCCTTTGATGAAGATCTACGGAAATGAGTTCCCTGATTCATAAATGGTACGCTGTTTTTGATTCGGATGCGAAATGGCTAAGATATTCGGCAAAAACTGCGAGGAAAGTGCTGATCGCACTTTTCCAAGGGTTTTCCAAGGGGTACCATCATGATTTGGGCCAAAAATGGGACCAAAATTGAATTTTGACAATTTTAAGGATCATTGGATGAAGATCTACGGGGATGAGTTCCCTGATTCATAAATGGTACGCCGTTTTTGAATCGGATGTGAAATGGCTAAGATATTTGGCAAAAACTGCGAGGAAAGTGCTGATCGCACTTTTCCAAGGGTTTTCCAAGGGGTACCATCATGATTTGTGCCAAAAATGGGGCCAAAATTGAATTTTGAGAATTTTAAAGATCCTTTGATGAAGATCTACGGAAATGAGTTCCCTGATTCATAAATGGTATGCTGTTTTTGAATCGGATGCGAAATGGTTAAGATATTCGGCAAAAACTGCGAGGAAAGTGCTGATCGCACTTTTCCAAGGGTTTTCCAAGGGGTACCATCATGATTTGGGCCAAAAATGGGACCAAACTTGAATTTTGAGAATTTTAAGGATCATTGGATAAAGATCTACGGGGATGAGTTTCCTGATTCATAAATGGTACGCCGTTTTTGAATCGGATGTGAAATGGCTAAGATATTTGGCAAAAACTGCGAGGAAAGTGCTGATCGCACTTTTCCAAGGGTTTTCCAAGGGGTACCATCATGATTTGTGCCAAAAATGGGGCCAAAATTGAATTTTGAGAATTTTAAAGATCCTTTGATGAAGATCTACGGAAATGAGTTCCCTGATTCATAAATGGTATGCTGTTTTTGAATCGGATGCGAAATGGTTAAGATATTCGGCAAAAACTGCGAGGAAAGTGCTGATCGCACTTTTCCACGGGTTCTCCAAGGGGTACCATCATGATTTGTGCCAAAAATGGGGCCAAAATTGAATTTTGAGAATTATAAAGATCCTTTGATGAAGATCTACGGAAATGAGTTCCCTGATTCATAAATGGTATGCTGTTTTTGAATCGGATGCGAAATGGTTAAGATATTCGGCAAAAACTGCGAGGAAAGTGCTGATCGCACTTTTGCAAGGGTTTTCCAAGGGGTACCATCATGATTTGTGCCAAAAATGGGGCCAAAATTGAATTTTGAGAATTATAAAGATCCTTTGATGAAGATCTACGGAAATGAGTTCCCTGATTCATAAATGGTATGCTGTTTTTGAATCGGATGCGAAATGGTTAAGATATTCGGCAAAAACTGCGAGGAAAGTGCTGATCGCACTTTTCCACGGGTTTTCCAAGGGGTACCATCATGATTTGTGCCAAAAATGCGGCCAGAATTGAATTTTGAGAATTTTAAAGATCCTTTGATGAAGATCTACGGAAATGAGTTCCTTGATTCATAAATGGTACGCCGTTTTTGAATCGGATGCGAAATGGTTAAGATATTTGGCAAAAACTGCGAGGAAAGTGCTGATCGCACTTTTCCAAGGGTTTTCCAAGGGGTACCATCATGATTTGTGCCAAAAATGGGGCCAAAATTGAATTTTGAGAATTTTAAAGATCCTTTGATGAAGATCTACGGAAATGAGTTCCCTGATTCATAAATGGTACGCTGTTTTTGATTCGGATGCGAAATGGCTAAGATATTCGGCAAAAACTGCGAGGAAAGTGCTGATCGCACTTTTCCAAGGGTTTTCCAAGGGGTACCATCATGATTTGGGCCAAAAATGGGACCAATCTTGCATTTTGAGAATTTTAAGGATCCTTTGACGCAGATCTACGGGAATGAGTTCCCTGATTCATAAATGGTACGCCGTTTTTGAATCGGATGCGAAATGGTTAAGATATTTGGCAAAAACTGCGAGGAAAGTGCTGATCGCACTTTTCCAAGGGTTTTCCAACGGGAACCATCATGATTTGGGCCAAAAATGAGACCAAAATTGAATTTTGACAATTTAATTTTTGACAATTTAAAGGATCATTGGATGAAGATCTACGGGGATGAGTTCCCTGATTCATAAATGGTACGCCGTTTTTGAATCGGATGTGAAATGGTTAAGATATTGGGCAAAAACTGCGAGGAAAGTGCTGATCGCACTTTTCCAAGGGTTTTCCAAGGGGTACCATCATGATTTGTGCCAAAAATGGGGCCAAAATTGAATTTTGAGAATTTTAAAGATCCTTTGATGAAGATCTACGGAAATGAGTTCCCTGATTCATAAATGGTACGCTGTTTTTGATTCGGATGCGAAATGGCTAAGATATTCGGCAAAAACTGCGAGGAAAGTGCTGATCGCACTTTTCCAAGGGTTTTCCAAGGGGTACCATCATGATTTGGGCCAAAAATGGGACCAATCTTGCATTTTGAGAATTTTAAGGATCCTTTGACGCAGATCTACGGGAATGAGTTCCCTGATTCATAAATGGTACGCCGTTTTTGAATCGGATGTGAAATGGTTAAGATATTGGGCAACAACTGCGAGGAAAGTGCTGATCGCACTTTTCCAAGGGTTTTCCAAGGGGTACCATCATGATTTGGGCCAAAAATGGGACCAAACTTGAATTTTGAGAATTTTAAGGATCATTGGATGAAGATCTACGGGGATGAGTTTCCTGATTCATAAATGGTACGCCGTTTTTGAATCGGATGTGAAATGGTTAAGATATTGGGCAAAAACTGCGAGGAAAGTGCTGATCGCACTTTTCCAAGGGTTTTCCAAGGGGTACCATCATGATTTGGGCCAAAAATGGGACCAAACTTGAATTTTGAGAATTTTAAGGATCATTGGATGAAGATCTACGGGGATGAGTTTCCTGATTCATAAATGGTACGCCGTTTTTGAATCGGATGTGAAATGGCTAAGATATTGGGCAAAAACTGCGAGGAAAGTGCTGATCGCACTTTTCCAAGGGTTTTCCAAGGGTTTTCCAAGGGGTACCATCATGATTTGGGCCAAAAATGGGACCAAAATTGAATTTTGAGAATTTTAAAGATCCTTTGATGAAGATCTACGGGGATGAGTTCCCTGATTCATAAATGGTACGCCGTTTTTGAATCGGATGTAAAATGGTTAAGATATTGGGCAAAAACTGCGAGGAAAGTGCTGATCGCACTTTTCCAAGGGTTTTCCAAGGGTTTTCCAAGGGGTACCATCATGATTTGGGCCAATTTTAAGGATCCTTTGACGCAGATCTACGGGAATGAGTTCCCTGATTCACAAATGGTACGCCGTTTTTGAATCGGATGTGAAATGGTTAAGATATTGGGCAAAAACTGCGAGGAAAGTGCTGATCGCACTTTTCCAAGGGTTTTCCAAGGGGTACCATCATGATTTGGGCCAAAAATGGGACCAAACTTGAATTTTGAGAATTTTAAGGATCCTTTGACGCAGATCTACGGGAATGAGTTCCCTGATTCACAAATGGTACGCCGTTTTTGAATCGGATGTGAAATGGCTAAGATATTGGGCAAAAACTGCGAGGAAAGTGCTGATCGCACTTTTCCAAGGGTTTTCCAAGGGTTTTCCAAGGGGTACCATCATGATTTGGGCCAATTTTAAGGATCCTTTGACGCAGATCTACGGGAATGAGTTCCCTGATTCACAAATGGTACGCCGTTTTTGAATCGGATGTGAAATGGTTAAGATATTGGGCAAAAACTGCGAGGAAAGTGCTGATCGCACTTTTCCAAGGGTTTTCCAAGGGGTACCATCATGATTTGGGCCAAAAATGGGACCAAAATTGAATTTTGAGAATTTTAAAGATCCTTTGATGAAGATCTACGGGGATGAGTTCCCTGATTCATAAATGGTACGCTGTTTTTGAATCGGATGTGAAATGGGTAAGATATTCGGCAAAAACTGCGAGGAAAGTGCTGATCGCACTTTTCCAAGGGTTTTCCAAGGGGTAAAAATCATGATTTGGGCCAAAAATGGGACCAAAATTGAATTTTGAGAATTTTAAGGATCCTTTGACGCAGATCTGCGGGGATGAGTTCCTTGATTCATAAATGGTACACTGTTTTTGATTCGGATGCGAAATGGTTAAGATATTCGGCAAAAACTGCGAGGAAAGTGCTAATCGCACTTTTCCACGGGTTTCCAAGGGGTACCATCATGATTTGTGCCAAAAATGGGACCAAAATTGAATTTTGAGAATTTTAAGGATCTTTTGACGCAGATCTACGGGAATGAGTTCCCTGATTCACAAATGGTACGCCGTTTTTGAATCGGATGTGAAATGGTTAAGATATTGGGCAAAAACTGCGAGGAAAGTGCTGATCGCACTTTTCCAAGGGTTTTCCAAGGGGTACCATCATGATTTGGGCCAAAAATGGGACCAAAATTGAATTTTGAGAATTTTAAAGATCCTTTGATGAAGATCTACGGGGATGAGTTCCCTGATTCATAAATGGTACGCCGTTTTTGAATCGGATGTGAAATGGTTAAGATATTGGGCAACAACTGCGAGGAAAGTGCTGATCGCACTTTTCCAATGGTTTTCCAAGGGGTACCATCATGATTTGGGCCAAAAATGGGACCAAAATTGAATTTTGAGAATTTTAAAGATCCTTTGATGAAGATCTACGGGGATGAGTTCCCTGATTCATAAATGGTACGCTGTTTTTGATTCGGATGCGAAATGGTTAAGATATTCGGCAAAAACTGCGAGGAAAGTGCTAATCGGACTTTTCCACGGGTTTTCCAAGGGGTACCATCATGATTTGTGCCAAAAATGGGGCCAAAATTGAATTTTGAGAATTTTAAGGATCATTGGATGAAGATCTACGGGGATGAGTTCCCTGATTCATAAATGGTAAGCTGTTTTTGAATCGGATGCGAAATGGTTAAGATATTTGGCAAAATCTGCGAGGAAAGTGCTGATCGCACTTTTCCAAGGGTTTTCCAAGGGTTTTCCAAGGGGTACCATCATGATTTGGGCCAAAAATGGGACCAAACTTGAATTTTGAGAATTTTAAGGATCCTTTGACGCAGATCTACGGAATGAGTTCCCTGATTCATAAATGGTACGCTGTTTTTGAATCGGATGCGAAATGGTTAAGATATTTGGCAAAAACTGCGAGGAAAGTGCTGATCGCACTTTTCCAAGGGTTTTCCAAGGGGTACCATCATGATTTGGGCCAAAAATGGGACCAAACTTGAATTTTGAGAATTTTAAGGATCATTGGATAAAGATCTACGGGGATGAGTTTCCTGATTCATAAATGGTACGCCGTTTTTGAATCGGATGTGAAATGGTTAATATATTGGGCAAAAACTGCGAGGAAAGTGCTGATCGCACTTTTCCAAGGGTTTTCCAAGGGGTACCATCATGATTTGGGCCAAAAATGGGACCAAACTTGAATTTTGAGAATTTTAAGGTTTTCCAAGGGGTACCATCATGATTTGGGCCAAAAATGGGACCAAAATTGAATTTTGAGAATTTTAAGGATCCTTTGACGCAGATCTGCGGGGATGAGTTCCTTGATTCATAAATGGTACACTGTTTTTGATTCGGATGCGAAATGGTTAAGATATTCGGCAAAAACTGCGAGGAAAGTGCTAATCGCACTTTTCCACGGGTTTCCAAGGGGTACCATCATGATTTGTGCCAAAAATGGGGCCAAAATAGAATTTTGAGAATTTTAAGGATCATTGGATGAAGATCTACGGGGATGAGTTCCCTGATTCATAAATGGTACGCCGTTTTTGAATCGGATGTGAAATGGTTAAGATATTGGGCAACAACTGCGAGGAAAGTGCTGATCGCACTTTTCCAAGGGTTTTCCAAGGGGAACCTTCATGATTTGGGCCAAAAATGAGACCAAAATTGAATTTTGACAATTTAAAGGATCATTGGATGAAGATCTACGGGGATGAGTTCCCTGATTCATAAATGGTACGCCGTTTTTGAATCGGATGTGAAATGGTTAAGATATTGGGCAACAACTGCGAGGAAAGTGCTGATCGCACTTTTCCAAGGGTTTTCCAAGGGGTACCATCATGATTTGGGCCAAAAATGGGACCAAAATTGAATTTTGAGAATTTTAAAGATCCTTTGATAAAGATCAACGGGGATGAGTTCCCTGATTCATAAATGGTAAGCTGTTTTTGAATCGGATGTGAAATGGTTAAGATATTGGACAAAAACTGGGAGGAAAGTGCTGATCGCACTTTTCCAAGGGTTTTCCAAGGGGAACCATCATGATTTGGGCCAAAAATGGGACCAAACTTGAATTTTGAGAATTTTAAGGATCCTTTGATGAAGATCTACGGGGATGAGTTCCCTGATTCATAAATGTTACGCTGTTTTTGAATCGGATGCGAAATGGTTAAGATATTCGGCAAAAACTGCGAGGAAAGTGCTAATCGGACTTTTCCACGGGTTTTCCAAGGGGTACCATCATGATTTGTGCCAAAAATGGGGCCAAAATTGAATTTTGAGAATTTTAAAGATCCTTTGATGAAGATCTACGGAAATGAGTTCCCTGATTCATAAATGGTACGCTGTTTTTGATTCGGATGCGAAATGGCTAAGATATTCGGCAAAAACTGCGAGGAAAGTGCTGATCGCACTTTTCCAAGGGTTTTCCAAGGGGTACCATCATGATTTGGGCCAAAAATGGGACCAATCTTGCATTTTGAGAATTTTAAGGATCCTTTGACGCAGATCTACGGGAATGAGTTCCCTGATTCATAAATGGTACGCCGTTTTTGAATCGGATGTGAAATGGTTAAGATATTGGGCAACAACTGCGAGGAAAGTGCTGATCGCACTTTTCCAAGGGTTTTCCAAGGGGTACCATCATGATTTGGGCCAAAAATGGGACCAAACTTGAATTTTGAGAATTTTAAGGATCATTGGATGAAGATCTACGGGGATGAGTTTCCTGATTCATAAATGGTACGCCGTTTTTGAATCGGATGTGAAATGGTTAAGATATTGGGCAAAAACTGCGAGGAAAGTGCTGATCGCACTTTTCCAAGGGTTTTCCAAGGGGTACCATCATGATTTGGGCCAAAAATGGGACCAAACTTGAATTTTGAGAATTTTAAGGATCATTGGATGAAGATCTACGGGGATGAGTTTCCTGATTCATAAATGGTACGCCGTTTTTGAATCGGATGTGAAATGGCTAAGATATTGGGCAAAAACTGCGAGGAAAGTGCTGATCGCACTTTTCCAAGGGTTTTCCAAGGGGTACCATCATGATTTGGGCCAAAAATGGGACCAAAATTGAATTTTGAGAATTTTAAAGATCCTTTGATGAAGATCTACGGGGATGAGTTCCCTGATTCATAAATGGTACGCCGTTTTTGAATCGGATGTAAAATGGTTAAGATATTGGGCAAAAACTGCGAGGAAAGTGCTGATCGCACTTTTCCAAGGGTTTTCCAAGGGGTACCATCATGATTTGGGCCAAAAATGGGACCAAACTTGAATTTTGAGAATTTTAAGGATCCTTTGACGCAGATCTACGGGAATGAGTTCCCTGATTCACAAATGGTACGCCGTTTTTGAATCGGATGTGAAATGGCTAAGATATTGGGCAAAAACTGCGAGGAAAGTGCTGATCGCACTTTTCCAAGGGTTTTCCAAGGGTTTTCCAAGGGGTACCATCATGATTTGGGCCAATTTTAAGGATCCTTTGACGCAGATCTACGGGAATGAGTTCCCTGATTCACAAATGGTACGCCGTTTTTGAATCGGATGTGAAATGGTTAAGATATTGGGCAAAAACTGCGAGGAAAGTGCTGATCGCACTTTTCCAAGGGTTTTCCAAGGGGTACCATCATGATTTGGGCCAAAAATGGGACCAAAATTGAATTTTGAGAATTTTAAAGATCCTTTGATGAAGATCTACGGGGATGAGTTCCCTGATTCATAAATGGTACGCTGTTTTTGAATCGGATGTGAAATGGTTAAGATATTCGGCAAAAACTGCGAGGAAAGTGCTGATCGCACTTTTCCAAGGGTTTTCCAAGGGGTACCATCATGATTTGGGCCAAAAATGGGTCCAAAATTGAATTTTGAGAATTTTAAAGATCCTTTGATGAAGATCTACGGGGATGAGTTCCCTGATTCATAAATGGTACGCTGTTTTTGATTCGGATGCGAAATGGTTAAGATATTCGGCAAAAACTGCGAGGAAAGTGCTGATCGCACTTTCCCAAGGGTTTTCCAAGGGGTACCATCATGATTTGGGCCAAAAATGGGACCAAAATTGAATTTTGAGAATTTTAAGGATCCTTTGACGCAGATCTGCGGGGATGAGTTCCTTGATTCATAAATGGTACACTGTTTTTGATTCGGATGCGAAATGGTTAAGATATTCGGCAAAAACTGCGAGGAAAGTGCTAATCGCACTTTTCCACGGGTTTCCAAGGGGTACCATCATGATTTGTGCCAAAAATGGGACCAAAATTGAATTTTGAGAATTTTAAGGATCTTTTGACGCAGATCTACGGGAATGAGTTCCCTGATTCACAAATGGTACGCCGTTTTTGAATCGGATGTGAAATGGTTAAGATATTGGGCAAAAACTGCGAGGAAAGTGCTGATCGCACTTTTCCAAGGGTTTTCCAAGGGGTACCATCATGATTTGGGCCAAAAATGGGACCAAAATTGAATTTTGAGAATTTTAAAGATCCTTTGATGAAGATCTACGGGGATGAGTTCCCTGATTCATAAATGGTACGCCGTTTTTGAATCGGATGTGAAATGGTTAAGATATTGGGCAACAACTGCGAGGAAAGTGCTGATCGCACTTTTCCAATGGTTTTCCAAGGGGTACCATCATGATTTGGGCCAAAAATGGGACCAAAATTGAATTTTGAGAATTTTAAAGATCCTTTGATGAAGATCTACGGGGATGAGTTCCCTGATTCATAAATGGTACGCTGTTTTTGATTCGGATGCGAAATGGTTAAGATATTCGGCAAAAACTGCGAGGAAAGTGCTAATCGGACTTTTCCACGGGTTTTCCAAGGGGTACCATCATGATTTGGGCCAATTTTAAGGATCCTTTGACGCAGATCTACGGGAATGAGTTCCCTGATTCATAAATGGTACGCTGTTTTTGAATCGGATGCGAAATGGTTAAGATATTTGGCAAAAACTGCGAGGAAAGTGCTGATCGCACTTTTCCAAGGGTTTTCCAAGGGGTACCATCATGATTTGGGCCAAAAATGGGACCAAACTTGAATTTTGAGAATTTTAAGGATCATTGGATAAAGATCTACGGGGATGAGTTTCCTGATTCATAAATGGTACGCCGTTTTTGAATCGGATGTGAAATGGTTAATATATTGGGCAAAAACTGCGAGGAAAGTGCTGATCGCACTTTTCCAAGGGTTTTCCAAGGGGTACCATCATGATTTGGGCCAAAAATGGGACCAAACTTGAATTTTGAGAATTTTAAGGATCATTGGATGAAGATCTACGGGGATGAGTTTCCTGATTCATAAATGGTACGCCGTTTTTGAATCGGATGTGAAATGGCTAAGATATTGGGCAAAAACTGCGAGGAAAGTGCTGATCGCACTTTTCCAAGGGTTTTCCAAGGGGTACCATCATGATTTGGGCCAAAAATGGGACCAAAATTGAATTTTGAGAATTTTAAAGATCCTTTGATGAAGATCTACGGGGATGAGTTCCCTGATTCATAAATGGTACGCTGTTTTTGATTCGGATGCGAAATGGTTGAGATATTCGGCAAAAACTGCGAGGAAAGTGCTGATCGCACTTTTCCAAGGGTTTTCCAAGGGGTACCATCATGATTTGGGCCAAAAATGGGACCAAAATTGAATTTTGAGAATTTTAAGGATCCTTTGACGCAGATCTGCGGGGATGAGTTCCTTGATTCATAAATGGTACACTGTTTTTGATTCGGATGCGAAATGGTTAAGATATTCGGCAAAAACTGCGAGGAAAGTGCTAATCGCACTTTTCCACGGGTTTCCAAGGGGTACCATCATGATTTGTGCCAAAAATGGGGCCAAAATAGAATTTTGAGAATTTTAAGGATCATTGGATGAAGATCTACGGGGATGAGTTCCCTGATTCATAAATGGTACGCCGTTTTTGAATCGGATGTGAAATGGTTAAGATATTGGGCAACAACTGCGAGGAAAGTGCTGATCGCACTTTTCCAAGGGTTTTCCAAGGGGTACCATCATGATTTGGGCCAAAAATGGGACCAAAATTGAATTTTGAGAATTTTAAAGATCCTTTGATGAAGATCTACGGAAATGAGTTCCCTGATTCATAAATGGTACGCTGTTTTTGAATCGGATGCGAAATGGTTAAGATATTGGGCAACAACTGGGAGGAAAGTGCTGATCGCACTTTTCCAAGGGTTTTCCAAGGGGAACCATCATGATTTGGGCCAAAAATGGGACCAAACTTGAATTTTGAGAATTTTAAGGATCCTTTGATGAAGATCTACGGGGATGAGTTCCCTGATTCATAAATGTTACGCTGTTTTTGAATCGGATGCGAAATGGTTAAGATATTCGGCAAAAACTGCGAGGAAAGTGCTAATCGCACTTTTCCACGGGTTTCCAAGGGGTACCATCATGATTTGTGCCAAAAATGGGGCCAAAATAGAATTTTGAGAATTTTAAGGATCATTGGATGAAGATCTACGGGGATGAGTTCCCTGATTCATAAATGGTACGCCGTTTTTGAATCGGATGTGAAATGGTTAAGATATTGGGCAACAACTGCGAGGAAAGTGCTGATCGCACTTTTCCAAGGGTTTTCCAAGGGGTACCATCATGATTTGGGCCAAAAATGGGACCAAAATTGAATTTTGAGAATTTTAAAGATCCTTTGATGAAGATCTACGGAAATGAGTTCCCTGATTCATAAATGGTACGCCGTTTTTGAATCGGATGTGAAATGGTTAAGATATTGGGCAACAACTGCGAGGAAAGTGCTGATCGCACTTTTCCAAGGGTTTTCCAAGGGGTACCATCATGATTTGGGCCAAAAATGGGACCAAAATTGAATTTTGAGAATTTTAAAGATCCTTTGATAAAGATCAACGGGGATGAGTTCCCTGATTCATAAATGGTAAGCTGTTTTTGAATCGGATGTGAAATGGTTAAGATATTGGACAAAAACTGGGAGGAAAGTGCTGATCGCACTTTTCCAAGGGTTTTCCAAGGGGAACCATCATGATTTGGGCCAAAAATGGGACCAAACTTGAATTTTGAGAATTTTAAGGATCCTTTGATGAAGATCTACGGGGATGAGTTCCCTGATTCATAAATGTTACGCTGTTTTTGAATCGGATGCGAAATGGTTAAGATATTCGGCAAAAACTGCGAGGAAAGTGCTAATCGGACTTTTCCACGGGTTTTCCAAGGGGTACCATCATGATTTGTGCCAAAAATGGGGCCAAAATTGAATTTTGAGAATTTTAAGGATCCTTTGATGAAGATCTACGGGGATGAGTTCCCTGATTCATAAATGTTACGCTGTTTTTGAATCGGATGCGAAATGGTTAAGATATTCGGCAAAAACTGCGAGGAAAGTGCTGATCGCACTTTTCCAAGGGTTTTCCAAGGGGTACCATCATGATTTGTGCCAAAAATGGGGCCAAAATTGAATTTTGAGAATTTTAAGGATCCTTTGATGAAGATCTACGGGAATGAGTTCCCTGATTCACAAATGGTACGCTGTTTTTGATTCGGATGCGAAATGGTTAAGATATTGGGCAAAAACTGCGAGGAAAGTGCTGATCGCACTTTTCCAAGGGTTTTCCAAGGGGTACCATCATGATTTGTGCCAAAAGTGCTGATCGCACTTTTCCAAGGGTTTTTCAAGGGTTTTCCAAGGGGTACAATCATGATTTGTGCCAAAAATGGGACCAAAATTGAATTTTGAGAATTTTAAAGATCCTTTGATGAAGATCTACGGGGATGAGTTCCCTGATTCACAAATGGTACGCTGTTTTTGAATCGGATGCGAAATGGTTAAGATATTGGGCAAAAACTGCGAGGAAAGTGCTGATCGCACTTTTCCAAGGGTTTTCCAAGGGGTACCATCATGATTTGTGCCAAAAATGGGGCCAAAATAGAATTTTGAGAATTTTAAGGATCATTGGATGAAGATCTACGGGGATGAGTTCCCTGATTCATAAATGGTACGCCGTTTTTGAATCGGATGTGAAATGGTTAAGATATTGGGCAACAACTGCGAGGAAAGTGCTGATCGCACTTTTCCAATGGTTTTCCAAGGGGTACCATCATGATTTGGTCCAAAAATGGGGCCAAAATTGATTTTTGAGAATTTTAAGGATCATTGGATGAAGATCTTCGGGGATGAGTTCCCTGATTCATAAATGGTACGCCGTTTTTGAATCGGATGCGAAATGGTTAAGATATTGGGCAAAAACTGCGAGGAAAGTGCTGATCGCTCTTTTCCACGGGTTTTCTAAGGGGAACCATCATGATTTGGGCCAAAAATGGGACCAAAATTGAATTTTGAGAATTTTAAAGATCCTTTGATGAAGATCTACGGAAATGAGTTCCCTGATTCACAAATGGTACGCCGTTTTTGAATCGGATGCGAAATGGTTAAGATATTGGGCAAAAACTGCGAGGAAAGTGCGGATCGCTCTTTTCCACGGGTTTTCTAAGGGGAACCATCATGATTTGGGCCAAAAATGGGACCAAAATTGAATTTTGAGAATTTTAAAGATCCTTTGATGAAGATCTACGGAAATGAGTTCCCTGATTCACAAATGGTACGCCGTTTTTGAATCGGATGCGAAATGGTTAAGATATTGGGCAAAAACTGCGAGGAAAGTGCGGATCGCTCTTTTCCACGGGTTTTCTAAGGGGAACCATCATGATTTGGGCCAAAAATGGGACGAAACTTGAATTTTTAGAATTTTAAGGATCCTTTGATGAAGATCTACGGGGATGAGTTCCCTGATTCATAAATGGTACGCCGTTTTTGAATCGGATGCGAAATGGTTAAGATATTGGGCAAAAACTGCGAGGAAAGTGCTGATCGCTCTTTTCCACGGGTTTTCTAAGGGGAACCATCATGATTTGGGCCAAAAATGGGACCAAAATTGAATTTTGAGAATTTTAAAGATCCTTTGATGAAGATCTACGGAAATGAGTTCCCTGATTCACAAATGGTACGCTGTTTTTGAATTGGATGCGAAATGGTTAAGATATTGGGCAAAAACTGCGAGGAAAGTGCTGATCGCTCTTTTCCACGGGTTTTCTAAGGGGAACCATCATGATTTGGGCCAAAAATGGGACCAAAATTGAATTTTGAGAATTTTAAAGATCCTTTGATGAAGATCTACGGGGATGAGCTCCCTGATAAATAAATGGTACGCTGTTTTTGAATCGGATGTGAAATGGTTAAGATATTCGGCAAAAACTGCGAGGAAAGTGCTGATCGCACTTTTCCAAGGGTTTTCCAAGGGGTACCATCATGATTTGGGCCAAAAATGGGACCAAAATTGAATTTTGAGAATTTTAAAGATCCTTTGATAAAGATCAACGGGGATGAGTTCCCTGATTCATAAATGGTAAGCTGTTTTTGAATCGGATGTGAAATGGTTAAGATATTGGACAAAAACTGGGAGGAAAGTGCTGATCGCACTTTTCCAAGGGTTTTCCAAGGGGAACCATCATGATTTGGGCCAAAAATGGGACCAAAATTGAATTTTGAGAATTTTAAAGATCCTTTGATGAAGATCTACGGGGATGAGCTCCCTGATAAATAAATGGTACGCTGTTTTTGAATCGGATGTGAAATGGTTAAGATATTCGGCAAAAACTGCGAGGAAAGTGCTGATCGCACTTTTCCAAGGGTTTTCCAAGGGGTACCATCATGATTTGGGCCAAAAATGGGACCAAAATTGAATTTTGAGAATTTTAAGGATCCTTTGATGCAGATCTGCGGGGATGAGTTCCTTGATTCATAAATGGTACACTGTTTTTGATTCGGATGCGAAATGGTTAAGATATTCGGCAAAAACTGCGAGAAAAGTGCTAATCGGACTTTTCCACGGGTTTCCAAGGGGTACCATCATGATTTGTGCCAAAAATGGGGCCAAAATAGAATTTTGAGAATTTTAAGGATCATTGGATGAAGATCTACGGGGATGAGTTCCCTGATTCATAAATGGTACGCCGTTTTTGAATCGGATGTGAAATGGTTAAGATATTGGGCAACAACTGCGAGGAAAGTGCTGATCGCACTTTTCCAATGGTTTTCCAAGGGGTACCATCATGATTTGGTCCAAAAATGGGGCCAAAATTGATTTTTGAGAATTTTAAGGATCTTTTGACGCAGTTCTACGGGAATGAGTTCCCTGATTCACAAATGGTACGCCGTTTTTGAATCGGATGTGAAATGGCTAAGATATTGGGCAAAAACTGCGAGGAAAGTGCTGATCGCACTTTTCCAAGGGTTTTCCAAGGGGTACCATCATGATTTGTGCCAAAAATGGGGCGAAAATTGATTTTTGAGAATTTTAAGGATCATTGGATGAAGATCTTCGGGGATGAGTTCCCTGATTCACAAATGGTACGCCGTTTTTGAATCGGATGCGAAAAGGTTAAGATATTCGGCAAAAACTGCGAGGAAAGTGCTGATCGCACTTTTCCACGGGTTTTCCAAGGGGAACCATCATGATTTGGGCCAAAAATGGGACCAAAATTGATTTTTGAGAATTTTAAGGATCTTTTGACGCAGATTTACGGGAATGAGTTCCCTGATTCACAAATGGTACGCCGTTTTTGAATCGGATGCGAAATGGTTAAGATATTCGGCAAAAACTGCGAGGAAAGTGCTGATCGCACTTTTCCAAGGGTTTTCCAAGGGGAACCATCATGATTTGGGCCAAAAATGGGACGAAACTTGAATTTTTAGAATTTTAAGGATCCTTTGATGAAGATCTACGGGGATGAGTTCCCTGATTCATAAATGGTACGCCGTTTTTGAATCGGATGCGAAATGGTTAAGATATTGGGCAAAAACTGCGAGGAAAGTGCTGATCGCACTTTTCCACGGGTTTTCTAAGGGGAACCATCATGATTTGGGCCAAAAATGGGACCAAAATTGAATTTTGAGAATTTTAAAGATCCTTTGATGAAGATCTACGGAAATGAGTTCCCTGATTCACAAATGGTACGCTGTTTTTGAATTGGATGCGAAATGGTTAAGATATTGGGCAAAAACTGCGAGGAAAGTGCTGATCGCTCTTTTCCACGGGTTTTCTAAGGGGAACCATCATGATTTGGGCCAAAAATGGGACCAAAATTGAATTTTGAGAATTTTAAAGATCCTTTGATGAAGATCTACGGAAATGAGTTCCCTGATTCACAAATGGTACGCTGTTTTTGAATTGGATGCGAAATGGTTAAGATATTGGGCAAAAACTGCGAGGAAAGTGCTGATCGCTCTTTTCCACGGGTTTTCTAAGGGGAACCATCATGATTTGGGCCAAAAATGGGACCAAAATTGAATTTTGAGAATTTTAAAGATCCTTTGATGAAGATCTACGGGGATGAGCTCCCTGATAAATAAATGGTACGCTGTTTTTGAATCGGATGTGAAATGGTTAAGATATTCGGCAAAAACTGCGAGGAAAGTGCTGATCGCACTTTTCCAAGGGTTTTCCAAGGGGTACCATCATGATTTGTGCCAAAAATGGGGCCAAAATTGAATTTTGAGAATTTTAAAGATTCTTTGATGAAGATCTGCGGGGATGAGTTCCCTGATTCACAAATGGTACGCCGTTTTTGAATCGGATGTGAAATGGTTAAGATATTTGGCAAAAACTGCGAGGAAAGTGCTGATCGCACTTTTCCAAGGGTTTTCCAAGGGGTACCATCATGATTTGGGCCAAAAATGGGACAAAAATTGAATTTTGAGAATTTTAAGGATCCTTTGATGAAGATCTACGGAAATGAGTTCCCTGATTCATAAATGGTACGCTGTTTTTGAATCGGATGTGAAATGGTTAAGATATTTGGCAAAAACTGCGAGGAAAGTGCTGATCGCACTTTTCCAAGGGTTTTCAAAGGGGTACCATCATGATTTGGGCCAAAAATGAGACCAAAATTGAATTTTGAGAATTTTAAGGATCCTTTGATGAAGATCTACGGAAATGAGTTCCCTGATTCATAAATGGTACGCTGTTTTTGAATTGGATGCGAAATGGTTAAGATATTCGGCAAAAACTGCGAGGAAAGTGCTGATCGCACTTTTCCAAGGGTTTTCCAAGGGGTACCATCATGATTTGGGCCAAAAATGGGACAAAAATTGAATTTTGAGAATTTTAAAGATCCTTTGATGAAGATCTACGGGGATGAGTTCCCTGATTCACAAATGGTACGCCGTTTTTGAATCGGATGTGAAATGGTTAAGATATTTGGCAAAAACTGCGAGGAAAGTGCTGATCGCACTTTTCCAAGGGTTTTCCAAGGGGTACCATCATGATTTGTGCCAAAAATGGGGCCAAAATTGAATTTTGAGAATTTTAAAGATTCTTTGATGAAGATCTACGGGGATGAGTTCCCTGATTCACAAATGGTACGCCGTTTTTGAATCGGATGTGAAATGGTTAAGATATTCTGCAAAAACTGCGAGGAAAGTGCTGATCGCACTTTTCCAAGGGTTTTCCAAGGGGTACCATCATGATTTGTGCCAAAAATGGGGCCAAAATTGAATTTTGAGAATTTTAAAGATTCTTTGATGAAGATCTGCGGGGATGAGTTCCCTGATTCACAAATGGTACGCCGTTTTTGAATCGGATGTGAAATGGTTAAGATATTTGGCAAAAACTGCGAGGAAAGTGCTGATCGCACTTTTCCAAGGGTTTTCCAAGGGGTACCATCATGATTTGGGCCAAAAATGGGACAAAAATTGAATTTTGAGAATTTTAAGGATCCTTTGATGAAGATCTACGGAAATGAGTTCCCTGATTCATAAATGGTACGCTGTTTTTGAATCGGATGTGAAATGGTTAAGATATTTGGCAAAAACTGCGAGGAAAGTGCTGATCGCACTTTTCCAAGGGTTTTCCAAGGGGTACCATCATGATTTGGGCCAAAAATGAGACCAAAATTGAATTTTGAGAATTTTAAGGATCCTTTGATGAAGATCTACGGAAATGAGTTCCCTGATTCATAAATGGTACGCTGTTTTTGAATTGGATGCGAAATGGTTAAGATATTCGGCAAAAACTGCGAGGAAAGTGCTGATCGCACTTTTCCAAGGGTTTTCCAAGGGGTACCATCATGATTTGGGCCAAAAATGGGACAAAAATTGAATTTTGAGAATTTTAAAGATCCTTTGATGAAGATCTACGGGGATGAGTTCCCTGATTCACAAATGGTACGCCGTTTTTGAATCGGATGTGAAATGGTTAAGATATTTGGCAAAAACTGCGAGGAAAGTGCTGATCGCACTTTTCCAAGGGTTTTCCAAGGGGTACCATCATGATTTGTGCCAAAAATGGGGCCAAAATTGAATTTTGAGAATTTTAAAGATTCTTTGATGAAGATCTACGGAAATGAGTTCCCTGATTCATAAATGGTACGCTGTTTTTGATTCGGATGCGAAATGGTTAAGATATTCGGCAAAAACTGCGAGGAAAGTGCTGATCGCACTTTTCCAAGGGTTTTCCAAGGGGTACCATCATGATTTGTGCCAAAAATGGGGCCAAAATTGAATTTTGAGAATTTTAAAGATTCTTTGATGAAGATCTACGGAAATGAGTTCCCTGATTCATAAATGGTACGCTGTTTTTGATTCGGATGCGAAATGGTTAAGATATTCGGCAAAAACTGCGAGGAAAGTGCTGATCGCACTTTTCCAAGAGTTTTCTAAGGGGTACCATCATGATTTGGGCCAAAAATGAGACCAAAATTGAATTTTAAGAATTTTAAGGATCCTTTGATGAAGATCTGCGGGGATGAGTTCCCTGATTCACAAATGGTACGCCGTTTTTGAATCGGATGTGAAATGGTTAAGATATTCGGCAAAAACTGCGAGGAAAGTGCTGATCGCACTTTTCCAAGGGTTTTCAAAGGGGTACCATCATGATTTGGGCCAAAAATGGGACAAAAATTGAATTTTGAGAATTTTAAAGATCCTTTGATGAAGATCTACGGGGATGAGTTCCCTGATTCATAAATGGTACGCCGTTTTTGAATCGGATGTGAAATGGTTAAGATATACGGCAAAAACTGCGAGGAAAAGGCTGATCGCACTTTTCCAAGAGTTTTCTAAGGGGTTACATCATCATGTTGGCCAAAAATGGGGCCAAAATTAAATTTTGAGAATTTTAAGGATCCTCTGACGCAGATCTGCGGGGATGAGTTCCCTGATTCATAAATGGTACGCCGTTTTTGAATCGGATGTGAAATGGTTAAGATATTGGGAAAAAACTGCGAGGAAAGTGCTGATCGCACTTTTCCAAGGGTTTTCCAAGGGGTACCATCATGATTTGTGCCAAAAATGGGACCAAACTTGAATTTTGAGAATTTTAAGGATCCTTTGACGCAGATCTGCGGGGATGAGTTCCCTGATTCATAAATGGTACGCCGTTTTTGAATCGGATGTGAAATGGTTAAGATATTGGGAAAAAACTGCGAGGAAAGTGGTGATCGCACTTTTCCAATAGTTTTCTAAGTGGTAACATCATGATCTTGGCCAAAAATGGGGCCAAAATTAAATTTTGAGAATTTAAAAGATCCTTTGACGCAGATCTGCGGGGATGAGTTCCCTGATTCACAAATGGTACGCCGTTTTTGAATCGGATGTGAAATGGTTAAGATATTGGGCAAAAACTGCGAGGAAAGTGCTGATCGCACTTTTCCAAGGGTTTTCCAAGGGGTACCATCATGATTTGGGCCAAAAATGGGACCAAACTTGAATTTTGAGAATTTTAAGGATCCTTTGACGCAGATCTGCGGGGATGAGTTCCCTGATTCACAAATGGTACGCCGTTTTTGAATCGGATGTGAAATGGTTAAGATATTGGGCAAAAACTGCGAGGAAAGTGCTGATCGCACTTTTCCAAGGGTTTTCAAAGGGGTACCATCATGATTTGGGCCAAAAATGGGACAAAAATTGAATTTTGAGAATTTTAAAGATCCTTTGATGAAGATCTACGGGGATGAGTTCCCTGATTCATAAATGGTACGCCGTTTTTGAATCGGATGTGAAATGGTTAAGATATTCGGCAAAAACTGCGAGGAAAAGCCTGATCGCACTTTTCCAAGAGTTTTCTAAGGGGTTACATCATCATGTTGGCCAAAAATGAGGCAAAAATTAAATTTTGAGAATTTTAAGGATCCTCTGACGCAGATCTGCGGGGATGAGTTCCCTGATTCATAAATGGTACGCCGTTTTTGAATCGGATGTGAAATGGTTAAGATATTCGGCAAAAACTGCGAGGAAAGTGCTGATCGCACTTTTCCAAGAGTTTTCCAAGGGGTACCATCATGATTTGGGCCAAAAATGTGACCAAAATTGAATTTTGAGAATTTTAAAGATCCTTTGATGAAGATCTACGGAAATGAGTTCCCTGATTCATAAATGGTACGCTGTTTTTGATTCGGATGCGAAATGGTTAAGATATTCGGCAAAAACTGCGAGGAAAGTGCTGATCGCACTTTTCCAAGGGTTTTCCAAGGGGTACCATCATGATTTGTGCCAAAAATGGGGCCAAAATTGAATTTTGAGAATTTTAAAGATTCTTTGATGAAGATCTGCGGGGATGAGTTCCCTGATTCATAAATGGTACGCTGTTTTTGAATCGGATGTGAAATGGTTAAGATATTCGGCAAAAACTGCGAGGAAAGTGCTGATCGCACTTTTCCAAGGGTTTTCCAAGGGGTACCATCATGATTTGGGGCAAAAATGGGACAAAAATTGAATTTTGAGAATTTTAAAGATCCTTTGATGAAGATCTACGGGGATGAGTTCCCTGATTCACAAATGGTACGCCGTTTTTGAATCGGATGTGAAATGGTTAAGATATTTGGCAAAAACTGCGAGGAAAGTGCTGATCGCACTTTTCCAAGGGTTTTCCAAGGGGTACCATCATGATTTGTGCCAAAAATGGGGCCAAAATTGAATTTTGAGAATTTTAAAGATTCTTTGATGAAGATCTACGGAAATGAGTTCCCTGATTCATAAATGGTACGCTGTTTTTGATTCGGATGCGAAATGGTTAAGATATTCGGCAAAAACTGCGAGGAAAGTGCTGATCGCACTTTTCCAAGGGTTTTCCAAGGGGTACCATCATGATTTGTGCCAAAAATGGGGCCAAAATTGAATTTTGAGAATTTTAAAGATTCTTTGATGAAGATCTACGGGGATGAGTTCCCTGATTCACAAATGGTACGCCGTTTTTGAATCGGATGTGAAATGGTTAAGATATTCGGCAAAAACTGCGAGGAAAGTGGTGATCGCACTTTTCCAAGAGTTTTCTAAGGGGTACCATCATGATTTGGGCCAAAAATGAGACCAAAATTGAATTTTAAGAATTTTAAGGATCCTTTGATGAAGATCTGCGGGGATGAGTTCCCTGATTCACAAATGGTACGCCGTTTTTGAATCGGATGTGAAATGGTTAAGATATTCGGCAAAAACTGCGAGGAAAGTGCTGATCGCACTTTTCCAAGGGTTTTCAAAGGGGTACCATCATGATTTGGGCCAAAAATGGGACAAAAATTGAATTTTGAGAATTTTAAAGATCCTTTGATGAAGATCTACGGGGATGAGTTCCCTGATTCATAAATGGTACGCCGTTTTTGAATCGGATGTGAAATGGTTAAGATATTCGGCAAAAACTGCGAGGAAAAGGCTGATCGCACTTTTCCAAGAGTTTTCTAAGGGGTTACATCATCATGTTGGCCAAAAATGGGGCCAAAATTAAATTTTGAGAATTTTAAGGATCCTCTGACGCAGATCTGCGGGGATGAGTTCCCTGATTCACAAATGGTACGCCGTTTTTGAATCGGATGTGAAATGGTTAAGATATTGGGCAAAAACTGCGAGGAAAGTGCTGATCGCACTTTTCCAAGGGTTTTCCAAGGGGTACCATCATGATTTGGGCCAAAAATGGGACCAAACTTGAATTTTGAGAATTTTAAGGATCCTTTGACGCAGATCTGCGGGGATGAGTTCCCTGATTCACAAATGGTACGCCGTTTTTGAATCGGATGTGAAATGGTTAAGATATTGGGCAAAAACTGCGAGGAAAGTGCTGATCGCACTTTTCCAAGGGTTTTCCAAGGGGTACCATCATGATTTGGGCCAAAAATGGGACCAAACTTGAATTTTGAGAATTTTAAGGATCCTTTGACGCAGATCTGCGGGGATGAGTTCCCTGATTCACAAATGGTACGCCGTTTTTGAATCGGATGTGAAATGGTTAAGATATTGGGCAAAAACTGCGAGGAAAGTGCTGATCGCACTTTTCCAAGGGTTTTCCAAGGGGTACCATCATGATTTGTGCCAAAAATGGGACCAAACTTGAATTTTGAGAATTTTAAGGATCCTTTGACGCAGATCTGCGGGGATGAGTTCCCTGATTCATAAATGGTACGCTGTTTTTGAATTGGATGCGAAATGGTTAAGATATTCGGCAAAAACTGCGAGGAAAGTGCTGATCGCACTTTTCCAAGAGTTTTCTAAGGGGTTACATCATCATGTTGGCCAAAAATGAGGCAAAAATTAAATTTTGAGAATTTTAAGGATCCTCTGACGCAGATCTGCGGGGATGAGTTCCCTGATTCATAAATGGTACGCCGTTTTTGAATCGGATGTGAAATGGTTAAGATATTCGGCAAAAACTGCGAGGAAAGTGCTGATCGCACTTTTCCAAGAGTTTTCCAAGGGGTACCATCATGATTTGGGCCAAAAATGTGACCAAAATTGAATTTTGAGAATTTTAAAGATCCTTTGATGAAGATCTACGGAAATGAGTTCCCTGATTCATAAATGGTACGCTGTTTTTGATTCGGATGCGAAATGGTTAAGATATTCGGCAAAAACTGCGAGGAAAGTGCTGATCGCACTTTTCCAAGGGTTTTCCAAGGGGTACCATCATGATTTGTGCCAAAAATGGGGCCAAAATTGAATTTTGAGAATTTTAAAGATTCTTTGATGAAGATCTGCGGGGATGAGTTCCCTGATTCACAAATGGTACGCCGTTTTTGAATCGGATGTGAAATGGTTAAGATATTTGGCAAAAACTGCGAGGAAAGTGCTGATCGCACTTTTCCAAGGGTTTTCCAAGGGGTACCATCATGATTTGGGCCAAAAATGGGACAAAAATTGAATTTTGAGAATTTTAAGGATCCTTTGATGAAGATCTACGGAAATGAGTTCCCTGATTCATAAATGGTACGCTGTTTTTGAATTGGATGCGAAATGGTTAAGATATTTGGCAAAAACTGCGAGGAAAGTGCTGATCGCACTTTTCCAAGGGTTTTCCAAGGGGTACCATCATGATTTGGGCCAAAAATGGGACCAAAATTGAATTTTGAGAATTTTAAAGATCCTTTGATGAAAATCTACGGAAATGAGTTCCCTGATTCATAAATGGTACGCTGTTTTTGAATCGGATGTGAAATGGTTAAGATATTTGGCAAAAACTGCGAGGAAAGTGCTGATCGCACTTTTCCAAGGGTTTTCAAAGGGGTACCATCATGATTTGGGCCAAAAATGAGACCAAAATTGAATTTTGAGAATTTTAAGGATCCTTTGATGAAGATCTACGGAAATGAGTTCCCTGATTCATAAATGGTACGCTGTTTTTGAATCGGATGTGAAATGGTTAAGATATTTGGCAAAAACTGCGAGGAAAGTGCTGATCGCACTTTTCCAAGGGTTTTCCAAGGGGTACCATCATGATTTGGGCCAAAAATGGGACAAAAATTGAATTTTGAGAATTTTAAAGATCCTTTGATGAAGATCTACGGAAATGAGTTCCCTGATTCATAAATGGTACGCTGTTTTTGAATTGGATGCGAAATGGTTAAGATATTCGGCAAAAACTGCGAGGAAAGTGCTGATCGCACTTTTCCAAGGGTTTTCCAAGGGGTACCATCATGATTTGGGCCAAAAATGGGACAAAAATTGAATTTTGAGAATTTTAAAGATCCTTTGATGAAGATCTACGGGGATGAGTTCCCTGATTCACAAATGGTACGCCGTTTTTGAATCGGATGTGAAATGGTTAAGATATTTGGCAAAAACTGCGAGGAAAGTGCTGATCGCACTTTTCCAAGGGTTTTCCAAGGGGTACCATCATGATTTGTGCCAAAAATGGGGCCAAAATTGAATTTTGAGAATTTTAAAGATTCTTTGATGAAGATCTACGGAAATGAGTTCCCTGATTCATAAATGGTACGCTGTTTTTGATTCGGATGCGAAATGGTTAAGATATTCGGCAAAAACTGCGAGGAAAGTGCTGATCGCACTTTTCCAAGGGTTTTCCAAGGGGTACCATCATGATTTGTGCCAAAAATGGGACCAAACTTGAATTTTGAGAATTTTAAGGATCCTTTGACGTAGATCTGCGGGGATGAGTTCCCTGATTCACAAATGGTACGCCGTTTTTGAATCGGATGTGAAATGGTTAAGATATTCGGCAAAAACTGCGAGGAAAGTGGTGATCGCACTTTTCCAAGAGTTTTCTAAGGGGTACCATCATGATTTGTGCCAAAAATGGGACCAAAATTGAATTTTGAGAATTTTAAAGATCCTTTGATGAAAATCTACGGAAATGAGTTCCCTGATTCATAAATGGTACGCTGTTTTTGAATCGGATGTGAAATGGTTAAGATATTCGGCAAAAACTGCGAGGAAAGTGCTGATCGCACTTTTTCAAGGGTTTTCAAAGGGGTACCATCATGATTTGGGCCAAAAATGGGACAAAAATTGAATTTTGAGAATTTTAAAGATCCTTTGATGAAGATCTACGGGGATGAGTTCCCTGATTCATAAATGGTACGCCGTTTTTGAATCGGATGTGAAGTGGTTAAGATATTCGGCAAAAACTGCGAGGAAAGTGCTGATCGCACTTTTCCAAGAGTTTTCTAAGGGGTTACATCATCATGTTGGCCAAAAATGGGGCCAAAATTAAATTTTGAGAATTTTAAGGATCCTCTGACGCAGATCTGCGGGGATGAGTTCCCTGATTCATAAATGGTACGCCGTTTTTGAATCGGATGTGAAATGGTTAAGATATTGGGAAAAAACTGCGAGGAAAGTGCTGATCGCACTTTTCCAAGGGTTTTCCAAGGGGTACCATCATGATTTGTGCCAAAAATGGGACCAAACTTGAATTTTGAGAATTTTAAGGATCCTTTGACGCAGATCTGCGGGGATGAGTTCCCTGATTCATAAATGGTACGCCGTTTTTGAATCGGATGTGAAATGGTTAAGATATTGGGAAAAAACTGCGAGGAAAGTGGTGATCGCACTTTTCCAATAGTTTTCTAAGTGGTAACATCATGATCTTGGCCAAAAATGGGGCCAAAATTAAATTTTGAGAATTTAAAGGATCCTTTGACGCAGATCTGCGGGGATGAGTTCCCTGATTCACAAATGGTACGCCGTTTTTGAATCGGATGTGAAATGGTTAAGATATTGGGCAAAAACTGCGAGGAAAGTGCTGATCGCACTTTTCCAAGGGTTTTCCAAGGGGTACCATCATGATTTGGGCCAAAAATGGGACCAAACTTGAATTTTGAGAATTTTAAGGATCCTTTGACGCAGATCTGCGGGGATGAGTTCCCTGATTCACAAATGGTACGCCGTTTTTGAATCGGATGTGAAATGGTTAAGATATTGGGCAAAAACTGCGAGGAAAGTGCTGATCGCACTTTTCCAAGGGTTTTCCAAGGGGTACCATCATGATTTGTGCCAAAAATGGGACCAAACTTGAATTTTGAGAATTTTAAGGATCCTTTGACGCAGATCTACGGGGATGAGTTCCCTGATTCACAAATGGTATGCTGTGTTTGAATCGGATGCGAAATGGTTAAGATATTCGGCAAAAACTGCGAGGAAAGTGCTGATCGCACTTTTCCAAGAGTTTTCTAAGGGGTTACATCATCATGTTGGCCAAAAATGAGGCAAAAATTAAATTTTGAGAATTTTAAGGATCCTCTGACGCAGATCTGCGGGGATGAGTTCCCTGATTCATAAATGGTACGCCGTTTTTGAATCGGATGTGAAATGGTTAAGATATTCGGCAAAAACTGCGAGGAAAGTGCTGATCGCACTTTTCCAAGAGTTTTCCAAGGGGTACCATCATGATTTGGGCCAAAAATGTGACCAAAATTGAATTTTGAGAATTTTAAAGATCCTTTGATGAAGATCTACGGAAATGAGTTCCCTGATTCATAAATGGTACGCTGTTTTTGATTCGGATGTGAAATGGTTAAGATATTGGGCAAAAACTGCGAGGAAAGTGCTGATCGCACTTTTCCAAGGGTTTTCCAAGGGGTACCATCATGATTTGTGCCAAAAATGGGACCAAACTTGAATTTTGAGAATTTTAAGGATCCTTTGACGCAGATCTACGGGGATGAGTTCCCTGATTCACAAATGGTATGCTGTGTTTGAATCGGATGCGAAATGGTTAAGATATTCGGCAAAAACTGCGAGGAAAGTGCTGATCGCACTTTTCCAAGAGTTTTCTAAGGGGTTACATCATCATGTTGGCCAAAAATGAGGCAAAAATTAAATTTTGAGAATTTTAAGGATCCTCTGACGCAGATCTGCGGGGATGAGTTCCCTGATTCATAAATGGTACGCCGTTTTTGAATCGGATGTGAAATGGTTAAGATATTGGGCAAAAACTGCGAGGAAAGTGCTGATCGCACTTTTCCAAGGGTTTTCCAAGGGGAACCATCTTGATTTGGGCCAAAAATGGGACCAAACTTGAATTTTGAGAATTTTAAAGATCCTTTGATGAAGATCTACGGAAATGAGTTCCCTGATTCATAAATGGTACGTCCGATTTTAAGCAACTTTTGATGCAGATCAAAGGATAATGATGTCCTGGTTTCATAAGGACATGTCATTTCGAAATCCGTTTAGGAATGGCCGAGATATGAGCTTGGCAAGATGCCCAAGCGGCGGCCAAAACGCGGCGCAAATTTCTTAAAAATCGTATGGCAGAAAATCTGAAGTACCAGGCCAACAGAAACCAGCAGAAGGTGTACGAAATCAAGCAGTTAAAGCAGTGCAGTGACGTCACAGCAATAATTCTTTTCTGGTCATAAGAGGGGAGCGGGACAAATAGATCTGAATAAGGTGCCATTTTGCCTCTCTTTCCCTCTAATGGTATATATTCTGCAACTGATTCTTGCTAGTAATACAAAGAACGGTACTAAAATCCATGATGGCCGACTGTTCTCCATTCCCTGCATCGCAATTTCCAGTCTAGAACGGTAAAATGCACTTAATGATGGCAAAGTTAAAACGACACACGTTGTTTTTTTGCGCGTGTCACTATTTGGGGCTTGCGTGAGTAAAAATGCATTGGATCGCATGGGGAATGGCGGATCGTGCCGGGATGGCGTGCCAAATGTCGCGAAAAAACACTCCGGCTCCCCCATCTCTAAGTTGCTTAATTTATTTACCTGTCCCGCTCGATCGCATTATCTCGTTCTCCCCCATAGAGTTTGATACTGTGATCCCCATCCCATAAGGTGCAATGGGGAGGTCAGGTGCCACCATAGCTACCATCCTCCCTTTCCCATACATGGCGAAATGAGAAAAAATTGCGTAGAACTGCTTCAACTGCTTTCTCTTGGCGACCTTCTGCTGGCTTCTGTTCGCCTGGTACTTCAAATCTGGCCACGGGCAAAATCCACTGAAATCGAGGAAAAATTTTGCCGCCCTGGCAAGAATTTGATGAAGAGGCGTTTAAGAAATGGCTTAAAAAAGGGTAATTGGCAAGATTTTAATTATGAAATTATATATTTTTGTTAAATATAAATACTATAGTATTTAATTATATTTTTTTAAACATTTATATCAATTTCCAAATGTCCAAAATATGGACTTGAAAAGTGGCGATATTGCGCCGCCAAAAATGTTGCGCCAATTGCACGAAATTCGTATGGCAGAAAATCTGAAGTACCAGGCGAACAGAAATCAGCAGAAGGTGGATTTCCACCATCCCCTCACCCTCACTTCGCCAGAAATTTGTTTCGATTATTCCTTCACTGGCCCCATGGGTTTAACATTCTAACAAAATTTTCGCAACCAAAGCCTTATTAATACGGCAATAAAAAAGCGCACTAATGCTTCCTTCTTATAATTTCAGCATTTTCAACTCGTTCTGTTTCATTGATGGATTGTTTTTTCTTCTAGGTACATATACATAACTTAAAATAAAGATTGAACAATGTTAAAGACAGGTGAAGGGTTAATCTAAGTATTCTCTCATAAATTCGAAAAAAACGGTACTGAAATCCATGATGGCCGACAGTTCGCCAATCCCTGCATCGCAATTTCCAGTCCAGAACGGTAATATTCACTTAATGATGGCAAAGTTAAAACGACACACGTAGATTTTCTGCGCGTGTCACGATTTGGGGCCACCGTGAGCGAAAATTCATTGTTTTGTATGGGGGATGTTACTGCGTGCCGAGAAGTCGTGACAACCGTGGCTCCAAGTCACTCAGTACTGCGATCCCCAAGAGAGCCTCAATTGTCTACCTGTCTCCCTCTTAGTACATTGTCCCATTCCCCCCCATGAAGCCTAAGTTGGATCTCCATTGCATTAGATGGAAAGGGAGGCAAGGCTTGGCCGTTATATATTCAGATCTGTTTGTCCCGCTCCCCCCTTATGATCAGAAAATAATAAGTGCTCTGACGTCACTGCACTGCTTCCACTGCTTGATTTCGTCCACCTTCTGCTGGTTTCTGTTCGCCTGGTACTTCAGATTTTCTGCCATACGAATTTCGAGAAATTTGCGCCGCGTTTTCGCCGCCAAGGGGCGATTTTCCAAGCTCATATCTCTGCTATTTCCTAACGGATTTTGGAAAGGGGTGTAATTTTGTGATCAGGACATCATTATCCTTCGATCTGCATCAAAATTTTTTTAAAATCGAACAATAAAATTTTCGACGATTTTTGCAAAAAATCCTGATGGTACCCCTTGCCAAAATCTCGAAAATTGGGTCGAAATTTTTTTGCCCTATTTTCGAAATCCTGGGATGCAGTTCGAAGGATATCAAAGTCCTGATTGCGAAATGATATGATATATTTCCAAATCCTTCAAGAAATGGCCAAGATATGCGCTTCGAAAGTTGAGCCTTGCCGGCTCAAACGCGGCGCAAATTTCATAAAAATGATATGGCAGGAAATCTGAAGTACCGGGCCAACAGAAACCAGCAGAAGGTTGTCGAGTGACGCAGTTCGATGGCGATTAGTGTTCTGATTTATAAATGGTATTCCGTTTTGGAATCAGTTGCGAAATAGCTAAAATATCTACTAAAACGTGCATCAAAAATTTATATTTTGAAACAACAAAAAAATTATTAAAACTGGATCCCAATTTTTTCCGTTTTCCAATGGAAAAATGTTAATAACTCGGCTAATACTTGGAAGATCATGAAATGTTATACCCTCCCGATCTTAGAACTTAGAGTAGAAACATTATATTTTGTATTAAAACTAGCTAACAAAGTTTGTATTTCACAATGTAGAGTTTTAATTTATGAAACGGATTAAGCATCAACAGGCAAACGATGATTCTAAATACCAATTAAATAGACGTTTGAATTTCCCACCTCTAACCAGATCTAAAACTATCGATGATTGAACCGGTTTTTAAATATCTCACCTCTAGTTGTTTATTTTGAATTTCCCACCTCTGGGATCTAAAAATATCGATGATTGAACCTTTTTTTAAATTTCTCACCTCTAGTAAATTATTTTGAATTTCTCACCACTAACTTGGCGAACTAAAAATATAGATAAATTAACCGAAATTTAAATTCCCAGCCTCTAGCGAAGGACAACCATAAATCATAGACTTAACCAATATAATATTTATTTCCCAATATTACCGGGATTACGGAAGGTGCCTCCAGGATATGAGAAATATTCTCCTGCAGGGAATCATGAACAATATGGACACAAAGGCGACCTCCCACAAATAGCTGCGGCACGTTAAGGTGAAAGGACGAATACCGCCGAAAATATCATGAGTGAAAAGCACTTATCTAAAGTTCCAATTTATCCACGATCAGTTCTTAAATACATAACAATACATAACATAACAAATACATTTTTCTAATGAAATGGTTACAGCAAGGTAGAGGTAAAATAGAAAACAAATATATACACATAAATAATGTGTGTGTTTTATTTGCGGAAATACTTTCAGTCAATAGGCTATATTGGATTTGAAATGGCAAAGATGCTTTGACAAATTACAGTCTCAGAAATAGGATCAGAAATACTGATCCTCAGACGGAGGAATTCAATTGGCAATAATGTACATTTTTGATGAAGTTTTTAGCAAATAGCTCTGCAGTTCCTTTGCCGATTGGGAATCCAATTACAATTTTGGAATCAGGACTTCAATATCCTTTCAACTGCATCCCAACATTTCGAAAATCGAACAAAAAAAAATCGACCGATTTTTGAGATTTTTGCAAGGGTAACCAACACAAAATTTTGCGAAAAAGGGGAAAAATTTTATTGTCCGATTTCGAAAAACTTTAGATGCAAATCGAAGGACATTGAGGTCCTGATTCCAAAATGACTTCCTTTTTCAAGATCGGTTGGGAAATGGCCAAGATATGAGCTTGGCAAGATGCCCAAACGGCGACCGGCAGCCGCCGCAAAATGCTTAAAATTCGTATGGCAGAAAATCTGAAGTACCAGGCGAACAGAAATGAGCAGAAGGTGGATTTCCACCATCCCCTCACCCTCACTTCGCCAGAAATTTGTCTCGATTATCCCTTCACTGGCCCCATGGGTTTAACATTCTAACAACATTTTCACAAGCAAAGCCTTATTAATACGGCAATCAAAAAGCACACTAATGCTTCCTTTTTATAATTTCAGCATTTTTAACTCGATCTGTTTCATTGATGGATTGTTTTTTCTTCTAGGTACATATACATAACTTAAAATAAAGATTGAACAATGTTAAAGACAGGTGAAGGGTTAATCTAAGTATTCTCTCATAAATTCGAAAAAAACGGTACTGAAATCCATGATGGCCGACAGTTCGCCAATCCCTGCATCGCAATTTCCAGTCCAGAACGGTAATATTCACTTAATGATGGCAAAGTTAAAACGACACACCTAGATTTTCTGCGCGTGTCACGATTTGGGGCCATCGTGAGCGAAAATTCATTGTTTTGTATGGGGGATGTTACTGCGTGCCGAGAAGTCGTGACAACCGTGGCTCCAAGTCACTCAGTACTGCGATCCCCAAGAGAGCCTCAATTGTCTACCTGTCTCCCTCTTAGTACATTGTCCCATTCCCCCCCATGAAGCTTAAGTTGGATCTCCATTGCATTAGGTGGAAAGGGAGGCAAGGCTTGGCCGTTATATATTCAGATCTGTTTGTCCCGCTCCCCCCTTATGATCAGAAAATAATAAGTGCTCTGACGTCACTGCACTGCTTCCACTGCTTGATTTCGTCCACCTTCTGCTGGTTTCTGTTCGCCTGGTACTTCAGATTTTCTGCCATACGAATTTCGAGAAATTTGCGCCGCGTTTTCGCCGCCAAGGCGCGATTTTCCAAGCTCATATCTCTGCTATTTCCTAACGGATTTTGGAAAGGGGTGTAATTTTGTGATCAGGACATCATTATCCTTCGATCTGCATCAAAAGTTTTTTAAAATCGAACAATAAAATTTTCGACGATTTTTGTAAAAAATCCTGATGGTACCCCTTGCCAAAATCTCGAAAATTGGGTCGAAATTTTTTTGCCCTATTTTCGAAATCCTGGGATGCAGTTCGAAGGATATCAAAGTCCTGATTGCGAAATGATATGATATATTTCCAAATCCTTCAAGAAATGGCCAAGATATGCGCTTCGAAAGTTGAGCCTTGCCGGCTCAAACGCGGCGCAAATTTCATAAAAATGATATGGCAGGAAATCTGAAGTACCGGGCCAACAGAAACCAGCAGAAGGTTGTCGAGTGACGCAGTTCGATGGCGATTAGTGTTCTGATTTATAAATGGTATTCCGTTTTGGAATCAGTTGCGAAATAGCTAAAATATCTACTAAAACGTGCATCAAAAATTTATATTTTGAAACAACAAAAAAATTATTAAAACTGGATCCCAATTTTTTCCGTTTTCCAATGGAAAAATGTTAATAACTCGGCTAATACTTGGAAGATCATGAAATGTTATACCCTCCCGATCTTAGAACTTAGAGTAGAAACATTATATTTTGTATTAAAACTAGCTAACAAAGTTTGTATTTCACAATGTAGAGTTTTAATTTATGAAACGGATTAAGCATCAACAGGCAAACGATGATTCTAAATACCAATTAAATAGACGTTTGAATTTCCCACCTCTAACCAGATCTAAAACTATCGATGATTGAACCGGTTTTTAAATATCTCACCTCTAGTTGTTTATTTTGAATTTCCCACCTCTGGGATCTAAAAATATCGATGATTGAACCTTTTTTTAAATTTCTCACCTCTAGTAAATTATTTTGAATTTCTCACCACTAACTTGGCGAACTAAAAATATAGATAAATTAACCGAAATTTAAATTCCCAGCCTCTAGCGAAGGACAACCATAAATCATAGACTTAACCAATATAATATTTATTTCCCAATATTACCGGGATTACGGAAGGTGCCTCCAGGATATGAGAAATATTCTCCTGCAGGGAATCATGAACAATATGGACACAAAGGCGACCTCCCACAAATAGCTGCGGCACGTTAAGGTGAAAGGACGAATACCGCCGAAAATATCATGAGTGAAAAGCACTTATCTAAAGTTCCAATTTATCCACGATCAGTTCTTAAATACATAACAATACATAACATAACAAATACATTTTTCTAATGAAATGGTTACAGCAAGGTAGAGGTAAAATAGAAAACAAATATATACACATAAATAATGTGTGTGTTTTATTTGCGGAAATACTTTCAGTCAATAGGCTATATTGGATTTGAAATGGCAAAGATGCTTTGACAAATTACAGTCTCAGAAATAGGATCAGAAATACTGATCCTCAGACGGAGGAATTCAATTGGCAATAATGTACATTTTTGATGAAGTTTTTAGCAAATAGCTCTGCAGTTCCTTTGCCGATTGGGAATCCAATTACAATTTTGGAATCAGGACTTCAATATCCTTTCAACTGCATCCCAACATTTCGAAAATCGAACAAAAAAAAATCGACCGATTTTTGAGATTTTTGCAAGGGTAACCAACACAAAATTTTGCGAAAAAGGGGAAAAATTTTATTGTCCGATTTCGAAAAACTTTAGATGCAAATCGAAGGACATTGAGGTCCTGATTCCAAAATGACTTCCTTTTTCAAGATCGGTTGGGAAATGGCCAAGATATGAGCTTGGCAAGATGCCCAAACGGCGACCGGCAGCCGCCGCAAAATGCTTAAAATTCGTATGGCAGAAAATCTGAAGTACCAGGCGAACAGAAATGAGCAGAAGGTGGATTTCCACCATCCCCTCACCCTCACTTCGCCAGAAATTTGTCTCGATTATCCCTTCACTGGCCCCATGGGTTTAACATTCTAACAACATTTTCACAAGCAAAGCCTTATTAATACGGCAATCAAAAAGCACACTAATGCTTCCTTTTTATAATTTCAGCATTTTTAACTCGATCTGTTTCATTGATGGATTGTTTTTTCTTCTAGGTACATATACATAACTTAAAATAAAGATTGAACAATGTTAAAGACAGGTGAAGGGTTAATCTAAGTATTCTCTCATAAATTCGAAAAAAACGGTACTGAAATCCATGATGGCCGACAGTTCGCCAATCCCTGCATCGCAATTTCCAGTCCAGAACGGTAATATTCACTTAATGATGGCAAAGTTAAAACGACACACCTAGATTTTCTGCGCGTGTCACGATTTGGGGCCATCGTGAGCGAAAATTCATTGTTTTGTATGGGGGATGTTACTGCGTGCCGAGAAGTCGTGACAACCGTGGCTCCAAGTCACTCAGTACTGCGATCCCCAAGAGAGCCTCAATTGTCTACCTGTCTCCCTCTTAGTACATTGTCCCATTCCCCCCCATGAAGCTTAAGTTGGATCTCCATTGCATTAGGTGGAAAGGGAGGCAAGGCTTGGCCGTTATATATTCAGATCTGTTTGTCCCGCTCCCCCCTTATGATCAGAAAATAATAAGTGCTCTGACGTCACTGCACTGCTTCCACTGCTTGATTTCGTCCACCTTCTGCTGGTTTCTGTTCGCCTGGTACTTCAGATTTTCTGCCATACGAATTTCGAGAAATTTGCGCCGCGTTTTCGCCGCCAAGGCGCGATTTTCCAAGCTCATATCTCTGCTATTTCCTAACGGATTTTGGAAAGGGGTGTAATTTTGTGATCAGGACATCATTATCCTTCGATCTGCATCAAAAGTTTTTTAAAATCGAACAATAAAATTTTCGACGATTTTTGTAAAAAATCCTGATGGTACCCCTTGCCAAAATCTCGAAAATTGGGTCGAAATTTTTTTGCCCTATTTTCGAAATCCTGGGATGCAGTTCGAAGGATATCAAAGTCCTGATTGCGAAATGATATGATATATTTCCAAATCCTTCAAGAAATGGCCAAGATATGCGCTTCGAAAGTTGAGCCTTGCCGGCTCAAACGCGGCGCAAATTTCATAAAAATGATATGGCAGGAAATCTGAAGTACCGGGCCAACAGAAACCAGCAGAAGGTTGTCGAGTGACGCAGTTCGATGGCGATTAGTGTTCTGATTTATAAATGGTATTCCGTTTTGGAATCAGTTGCGAAATAGCTAAAATATCTACTAAAACGTGCATCAAAAATTTATATTTTGAAACAACAAAAAAATTATTAAAACTGGATCCCAATTTTTTCCGTTTTCCAATGGAAAAATGTTAATAACTCGGCTAATACTTGGAAGATCATGAAATGTTATACCCTCCCGATCTTAGAACTTAGAGTAGAAACATTATATTTTGTATTAAAACTAGCTAACAAAGTTTGTATTTCACAATGTAGAGTTTTAATTTATGAAACGGATTAAGCATCAACAGGCAAACGATGATTCTAAATACCAATTAAATAGACGTTTGAATTTCCCACCTCTAACCAGATCTAAAACTATCGATGATTGAACCGGTTTTTAAATATCTCACCTCTAGTTGTTTATTTTGAATTTCCCACCTCTGGGATCTAAAAATATCGATGATTGAACCTTTTTTTAAATTTCTCACCTCTAGTAAATTATTTTGAATTTCTCACCACTAACTTGGCGAACTAAAAATATCGATAAATTAACCGAAATTTAAATTCCCAGCCTCTAGCGAAGGACAACCATAAATCATAGACTTAACCAATATAATATTTATTTCCCAATATTACCGGGATTACGGAAGGTGCCTCCAGGATATGAGAAATATTCTCCTGCAGGGAATCATGAACAATATGGACACAAAGGCGACCTCCCACAAATAGCTGCGGCACGTTAAGGTGAAAGGACGAATACCGCCGAAAATATCATGAGTGAAAAGCACTTATCTAAAGTTCCAATTTATCCACGATCAGTTCTTAAATACATAACAATACATAACATAACAAATACATTTTTCTAATGAAATGGTTACAGCAAGGTAGAGGTAAAATAGAAAACAAATATATACACATAAATAATGTGTGTGTTTTATTTGCGGAAATACTTTCAGTCAATAGGCTATATTGGATTTGAAATGGCAAAGATGCTTTGACAAATTACAGTCTCAGAAATAGGATCAGAAATACTGATCCTCAGACGGAGGAATTCAATTGGCAATAATGTACATTTTTGACGAAGTTTTTAGCAAATAGCTCTGCAGTTCCTTTGCCGATTGGGAATCCAATTACAATTTTGGAATCAGGACTTCAATATCCTTTCAACTGCATCCCAACATTTCGAAAATCGAACAAAAAAAAATCGACCGATTTTTGAGATTTTTGCAAGGGTAACCATCACAAAATTTTGCGAAAAAGGGGAAAAATTTTATTGTCCGATTTCGAAAAACTTTAGATGCAAATCGAAGGACATTGAGGTCTTGATTCCAAAATGACTTCCTTTTTCAAGATCGGTTGGGAAATGGCCAAGATATGAGCTTGGCAAGATGCCCAAACGGCGACCGGCAGCCGCCGCAAAATGCTTAAAATTCGTATGGCAGAAAATCTGAAGTACCAGGCGAACAGAAATGAGCAGAAGGTGGATTTCCACCATCCCCTCACCCTCACTTCGCCAGAAATTTGTCTCGATTATCCCTTCACTGGCCCCATGGGTTTAACATTCTAACAACATTTTCACAAGCAAAGCCTTATTAATACGGCAATCAAAAAGCACACTAATGCTTCCTTTTTATAATTTCAGCATTTTTAACTCGATCTGTTTCATTGATGGATTGTTTTTTCTTCTAGGTACATATACATAACTTAAAATAAAGATTGAACAATGTTAAAGACAGGTGAAGGGTTAATCTAAGTATTCTCTCATAAATTCGAAAAAAACGGTACTGAAATCCATGATGGCCGACAGTTCGCCAATCCCTGCATCTCAATTTCCAGTCCAGAACGGTAATATTCACTTAATGATGGCAAAGGTAAAACGACACACGTTGTTTTTCTGCGCGTGTCACGATTTGGGGCCATCGTGAGCGAAAATTAATTTCTTTGTATGGGGGATGTTACTTCGTGCCGAGAAGTCGTGTCAACCGTGGCTCCAAGACACTCAGTACTGCCATCCCCAAGAGAGCCTCAATTGTCTACCTGTCTCCCTCTTAGTACATTGTCCCATTCCCCCCCATGAAGCCTAAGTTGGATCTCCATTGCATTAGGTGGAAAGGGAGGCAAGGCTTGGCCGTTATATATTCAGATCTGTTTGGCCCGCTCCCCCTTATGATCAGAAAATAATTATTGCTCTGACGTCACTGCACTGCTTGCACTGCTTGATTTCGTCAACCTTCTGCTGGTTTCTGTTCGCCTGGTACTTCAGATTTTCTGCCATACGAATTTCGAGAAATTTGCTCCGCGTTTTCGCCGCCAAGGCGCGATTTTCCAAGCTCATATCTCTGCTATTTCCTAACGGATTTTGGAAAGGGGTGTAATTTTGTGATCAGGACATCATTATCCTTCGATCTGCATCAAAAGTTTTTTAAAATCGAACAATAAAATTTTCGACGATTTTTGTAAAAAATCCTGATGGTACCCCTTGCCAAAATCTCGAAAATTGGGTCGAAATTTTTTTGCCCTATTTTCGAAATCCTGGGATGCAGTTCGAAGGATATCAAAGTCCTGATTGCGAAATGATATGATATATTTCCAAATCCTTCAAGAAATGGCCAAGATATGCGCTTCGAAAGTTGAGCCTTGCCGGCTCAAACGCGGCGCAAATTTCATAAAAATGATATGGCAGGAAATCTGAAGTACCGGACCAACAGAAACCAGCAGAAGGTTGTCGAGTGACGCAGTTCGATGGCGATTAGTGTTCTGATTTATAAATGGTATTCCGTTTTGGAATCAGTTGCGAAATAGCTAAAATATCTACTAAAACGTGCATCAAAAATTTATATTTTGAAACAACAAAAAAATTATTAAAACTGGATCCCAATTTTTTCCGTTTTCCAATGGAAAAATGTTAATAACTCGGCTAATACTTGGAAGATCATGAAATGTTATACCCTCCCGATCTTAGAACTTAGAGTAGAAACATTATATTTTGTATTAAAACTAGCTAACAAAGTTTGTATTTCACAATATAGAGTTTTAATTTATGAAACGGATTAAGCATCAACAGGCAAACGATGATTCTAAATACCAATTAAATAGACGTTTGAATTTCCCACCTCTAACCAGATCTAAAACTATCGATGATTGAACCGGTTTTTAAATATCTCACCTCTAGTTGTTTATTTTGAATTTCCCACCTCTGGGATCTAAAAATATCGATGATTGAACCTTTTTTTAAATTTCTCACCTCTAGTAAATTATTTTGAATTTCTCACCACTAACTTGGCGAACTAAAAATATCGATAAATTAACCGAAATTTAAATTCCCAGCCTCTAGCGAAGGACAACCATAAATCATAGACTTAACCAATATAATATTTATTTCCCAATATTACCGGGATTACGGAAGGTGCCTCCAGGATATGAGAAATATTCTCCTGCAGGGAATCATGAACAATATGGACACAAAGGCGACCTCCCACAAATAGCTGCGGCACGTTAAGGTGAAAGGACGAATACCGCCGAAAATATCATGAGTGAAAAGCACTTATCTAAAGTTCCAATTTATCCACGATCAGTTCTTAAATACATAACAATACATAACATAACAAATACATTTTTCTAATGAAATGGTTACAGCAAGGTAGAGGTAAAATAGAAAACAAATATATACACATAAATAATGTGTGTGTTTTATTTGCGGAAATACTTTCAGTCAATAGGCTATATTGGATTTGAAATGGCAAAGATGCTTTGACAAATTACAGTCTCAGAAATAGGATCAGAAATACTGATCCTCAGACGGAGGAATTCAATTGGCAATAATGTACATTTTTGATGAAGTTTTTAGCAAATAGCTCTGCAGTTCCTTTGCCGATTGGGAATCCAATTACAATTTTGGAATCAGGACTTCAATATCCTTTCAACTGCATCCCAACATTTCGAAAATCGAACAAAAAAAAATCGACCGATTTTTGAGATTTTTGCAAGGGTAACCATCACAAAATTTTGCGAAAAAGGGGAAAAATTTTATTGTCCGATTTCGAAAAACTTTAGATGCAAATCGAAGGACATTGAGGTCTTGATTCCAAAATGACTTCCTTTTTCAAGATCGGTTGGGAAATGGCCAAGATATGAGCTTGGCAAGATGCCCAAACGGCGACCGGCAGCCGCCGCAAAATGCTTAAAATTCGTATGGCAGAAAATCTGAAGTACCAGGCGAACAGAAATGAGCAGAAGGTGGATTTCCACCATCCCCTCACCCTCACTTCGCCAGAAATTTGTCTCGATTATCCCTTCACTGGCCCCATGGGTTTAACATTCTAACAACATTTTCACAAGCAAAGCCTTATTAATACGGCAATCAAAAAGCACACTAATGCTTCCTTTTTATAATTTCAGCATTTTTAACTCGATCTGTTTCATTGATGGATTGTTTTTTCTTCTAGGTACATATACATAACTTAAAATAAAGATTGAACAATGTTAAAGACAGGTGAAGGGTTAATCTAAGTATTCTCTCATAAATTCGAAAAAAACGGTACTGAAATCCATGATGGCCGACAGTTCGCCAATCCCTGCATCTCAATTTCCAGTCCAGAACGGTAATATTCACTTAATGATGGCAAAGGTAAAACGACACACGTTGTTTTTCTGCGCGTGTCACGATTTGGGGCCATCGTGAGCGAAAATTAATTTCTTTGTATGGGGGATGTTACTTCGTGCCGAGAAGTCGTGTCAACCGTGGCTCCAAGACACTCAGTACTGCCATCCCCAAGAGAGCCTCAATTGTCTACCTGTCTCCCTCTTAGTACATTGTCCCATTCCCCCCCATGAAGCCTAAGTTGGATCTCCATTGCATTAGGTGGAAAGGGAGGCAAGGCTTGGCCGTTATATATTCAGATCTGTTTGGCCCGCTCCCCCTTATGATCAGAAAATAATTATCGCTCTGACGTCACTGCACTGCTTGCACTGCTTGATTTCGTCAACCTTCTGCTGGTTTCTGTTCGCCTGGTACTTCAGATTTTCTGCCATACGAATTTCGAGAAATTTGCTCCGCGTTTTCGCCGCCAAGGCGCGATTTTCCAAGCTCATATCTCTGCTATTTCCTAACGGATTTTGGAAAGGGGTGTAATTTTGTGATCAGGACATCATTATCCTTCGATCTGCATCAAAAGTTTTTTATAATCGAACAATAAAATTTTCGACGATTTTTGTAAAAAATCCTGATGGTACCCCTTGCCAAAATCTCGAAAATTGGGTCGAAATTTTTTTGCCCTATTTTCGAAATCCTGGGATGCAGTTCGAAGGATATCAAAGTCCTGATTGCGAAATGATATGACATATTTCCAAATCCTTCAAGAAATGGCCAAGATATGCGCTTCGAAAGTTGAGCCTTGCCGGCTCAAACGCGGCGCAAATTTCATAAAAATGATATGGCAGGAAATCTGAAGTACCGGACCAACAGAAACCAGCAGAAGGTTGTCGAGTGACGCAGTTCGATGGCGATTAGTGTTCTGATTTATAAATGGTATTCCGTTTTGGAATCAGTTGCGAAATAGCTAAAATATCTACTAAAACGTGCATCAAAAATTTATATTTTGAAACAACAAAAAAATTATTAAAACTGGATCCCAATTTTTTCCGTTTTCCAATGGAAAAATGTTAATAACTCGGCTAATACTTGGAAGATCATGAAATGTTATACCCTCCCGATCTTAGAACTTAGAGTAGAAACATTATATTTTGTATTAAAACTAGCTAACAAAGTTTGTATTTCACAATGTAGAGTTTTAATTTATGAAACGGATTAAGCATCAACAGGCAAACGATGATTCTAAATACCAATTAAATAGACGTTTGAATTTCCCACCTCTAACCAGATCTAAAACTATCGATGATTGAACCGGTTTTTAAATATCTCACCTCTAGTTGTTTATTTTGAATTTCCCACCTCTGGGATCTAAAAATATCGATGATTGAACCTTTTTTTAAATTTCTCACCTCTAGTAAATTATTTTGAATTTCTCACCACTAACTTGGCGAACTAAAAATATCGATAAATTAACCGAAATTTAAATTCCCAGCCTCTAGCGAAGGACAACCATAAATCATAGACTTAACCAATATAATATTTATTTCCCAATATTACGGAAGGGATTACGGAAGGTGCCTCCAGGATATGAGAAATATTCTCCTGCAGGGAATCATGAACAATATGGACACAAAGGCGACCTCCCACAAATAGCTGCGGCACGTTAAGGTGAAAGGACGAATACCGCCGAAAATATCATGAGTGAAAAGCACTTATCTAAAGTTCCAATTTATCCACGATCAGTTCTTAAATACATAACAATACATAACATAACAAATACATTTTTCTAATGAAATGGTTACAGCAAGGTAGAGGTAAAATAGAAAACAAATATATACACATAAATAATGTGTGTGTTTTATTTGCGGAAATACTTTCAGTCAATAGGCTATATTGGATTTGAAATGGCAAAGATGCTTTGACAAATTACAGTCTCAGAAATAGGATCAGAAATACTGATCCTCAGACGGAGGAATTCAATTGGCAATAATGTACATTTTTGATGAAGTTTTTAGCAAATAGCTCTGCAGTTCCTTTGCCGATTGGGAATCCAATTACAATTTTGGAATCAGGACTTCAATATCCTTTCAACTGCATCCCAACATTTCGAAAATCGAACAAAAAAAAATCGACCGATTTTTGAGATTTTTGCAAGGGTAACCATCACAAAATTTTGCGAAAAAGGGGAAAAATTTTATTGTCCGATTTCGAAAAACTTTAGATGCAAATCGAAGGACATTGAGGTCCTGATTCCAAAATGACTTCCTTTTTCAAGATCGGTTGGGAAATGGCCAAGATATGAGCTTGGCAAGATGCCCAAACGGCGACCGGCAGCCGCCGCAAAATGCTTAAAATTCGTATGGCAGAAAATCTGAAGTACCAGGCGAACAGAAATGAGCAGAAGGTGGATTTCCACCATCCCCTCACCCTCACTTCGCCAGAAATTTGTCTCGATTATCCCTTCACTGGCCCCATGGGTTTAACATTCTAACAACATTTTCACAAGCAAAGCCTTATTAATACGGCAATCAAAAAGCACACTAATGCTTCCTTTTTATAATTTCAGCATTTTTAACTCGATCTGTTTCATTGATGGATTGTTTTTTCTTCTAGGTACATATACATAACTTAAAATAAAGATTGAACAATGTTAAAGACAGGTGAAGGGTTAATCTAAGTATTCTCTCATAAATTCGAAAAAAACGGTACTGAAATCCATGATGGCCGACAGTTCGCCAATCCCTGCATCTCAATTTCCAGTCCAGAACGGTAATATTCACTTAATGATGGCAAAGGTAAAACGACACACGTTGTTTTTCTGCGCGTGTCACGATTTGGGGCCATCGTGAGCGAAAATTAATTTCTTTGTATGGGGGATGTTACTTCGTGCCGAGAAGTCGTGTCAACCGTGGCTCCAAGACACTCAGTACTGCCATCCCCAAGAGAGCCTCAATTGTCTACCTGTCTCCCTCTTAGTACATTGTCCCATTCCCCCCCATGAAGCCTAAGTTGGATCTCCATTGCATTAGGTGGAAAGGGAGGCAAGGCTTGGCCGTTATATATTCAGATCTGTTTGGCCCGCTCCCCCTTATGATCAGAAAATAATTATTGCTCTGACGTCACTGCACTGCTTGCACTGCTTGATTTCGTCAACCTTCTGCTGGTTTCTGTTCGCCTGGTACTTCAGATTTTCTGCCATACGAATTTCGAGAAATTTGCTCCGCGTTTTCGCCGCCAAGGCGCGATTTTCCAAGCTCATATCTCTGCTATTTCCTAACGGATTTTGGAAAGGGGTGTAATTTTGTGATCAGGACATCATTATCCTTCGATCTGCATCAAAAGTTTTTTATAATCGAACAATAAAATTTTCGACGATTTTTGTAAAAAATCCTGATGGTACCCCTTGCCAAAATCTCGAAAATTGGGTCGAAATTTTTTTGCCCTATTTTCGAAATCCTGGGATGCAGTTCGAAGGATATCAAAGTCCTGATTGCGAAATGATATGACATATTTCCAAATCCTTCAAGAAATGGCCAAGATATGCGCTTCGAAAGTTGAGCCTTGCCGGCTCAAACGCGGCGCAAATTTCATAAAAATGATATGGCAGGAAATCTGAAGTACCGGACCAACAGAAACCAGCAGAAGGTTGTCGAGTGACGCAGTTCGATGGCGATTAGTGTTCTGATTTATAAATGGTATTCCGTTTTGGAATCAGTTGCGAAATAGCTAAAATATCTACTAAAACGTGCATCAAAAATTTATATTTTGAAACAACAAAAAAATTATTAAAACTGGATCCCAATTTTTTCCGTTTTCCAATGGAAAAATGTTAATAACTCGGCTAATACTTGGAAGATCATGAAATGTTATACCCTCCCGATCTTAGAACTTAGAGTAGAAACATTATATTTTGTATTAAAACTAGCTAACAAAGTTTGTATTTCACAATGTAGAGTTTTAATTTATGAAACGGATTAAGCATCAACAGGCAAACGATGATTCTAAATACCAATTAAATAGACGTTTGAATTTCCCACCTCTAACCAGATCTAAAACTATCGATGATTGAACCGGTTTTTAAATATCTCACCTCTAGTTGTTTATTTTGAATTTCCCACCTCTGGGATCTAAAAATATCGATGATTGAACCTTTTTTTAAATTTCTCACCTCTAGTAAATTATTTTGAATTTCTCACCACTAACTTGGCGAACTAAAAATATCGATAAATTAACCGAAATTTAAATTCCCAGCCTCTAGCGAAGGACAACCATAAATCATAGACTTAACCAATATAATATTTATTTCCCAATATTACCGGGATTACGGAAGGTGCCTCCAGGATATGAGAAATATTCTCCTGCAGGGAATCATGAACAATATGGACACAAAGGCGACCTCCCACAAATAGCTGCGGCACGTTAAGGTGAAAGGACGAATACCGCCGAAAATATCATGAGTGAAAAGCACTTATCTAAAGTTCCAATTTATCCACGATCAGTTCTTAAATACATAACAATACATAACATAACAAATACATTTTTCTAATGAAATGGTTACAGCAAGGTAGAGGTAAAATAGAAAACAAATATATACACATAAATAATGTGTGTGTTTTATTTGCGGAAATACTTTCAGTCAATAGGCTATATTGGATTTGAAATGGCAAAGATGCTTTGACAAATTACAGTCTCAGAAATAGGATCAGAAATACTGATCCTCAGACGGAGGAATTCAATTGGCAATAATGTACATTTTTGATGAAGTTTTTAGCAAATAGCTCTGCAGTTCCTTTGCCGATTGGGAATCCAATTACAATTTTGGAATCAGGACTTCAATATCCTTTCAACTGCATCCCAACATTTCGAAAATCGAACAAAAAAAAATCGACCGATTTTTGAGATTTTTGCAAGGGTAACCAACACAAAATTTTGCGAAAAAGGGGAAAAATTTTATTGTCCGATTTCGAAAAACTTTAGATGCAAATCGAAGGACATTGAGGTCCTGATTCCAAAATGACTTCCTTTTTCAAGATCGGTTGGGAAATGGCCAAGATATGAGCTTGGCAAGATGCCCAAACGGCGACCGGCAGCCGCCGCAAAATGCTTAAAATTCGTATGGCAGAAAATCTGAAGTACCAGGCGAACAGAAATGAGCAGAAGGTGGATTTCCACCATCCCCTCACCCTCACTTCGCCAGAAATTTGTCTCGATTATCCCTTCACTGGCCCCATGGGTTTAACATTCTAACAACATTTTCACAAGCAAAGCCTTATTAATACGGCAATCAAAAAGCACACTAATGCTTCCTTTTTATAATTTCAGCATTTTTAACTCGATCTGTTTCATTGATGGATTGTTTTTTCTTCTAGGTACATATACATAACTTAAAATAAAGATTGAACAATGTTAAAGACAGGTGAAGGGTTAATCTAAGTATTCTCTCATAAATTCGAAAAAAACGGTACTGAAATCCATGATGGCCGACAGTTCGCCAATCCCTGCATCTCAATTTCCAGTCCAGAACGGTAATATTCACTTAATGATGGCAAAGGTAAAACGACACACGTTGTTTTTCTGCGCGTGTCACGATTTGGGGCCATCGTGAGCGAAAATTAATTTCTTTGTATGGGGGATGTTACTTCGTGCCGAGAAGTCGTGTCAACCGTGGCTCCAAGACACTCAGTACTGCCATCCCCAAGAGAGCCTCAATTGTCTACCTGTCTCCCTCTTAGTACATTGTCCCATTCCCCCCCATGAAGCCTAAGTTGGATCTCCATTGCATTAGGTGGAAAGGGAGGCAAGGCTTGGCCGTTATATATTCAGATCTGTTTGGCCCGCTCCCCCTTATGATCAGAAAATAATTATTGCTCTGACGTCACTGCACTGCTTGCACTGCTTGATTTCGTCAACCTTCTGCTGGTTTCTGTTCGCCTGGTACTTCAGATTTTCTGCCATACGAATTTCGAGAAATTTGCTCCGCGTTTTCGCCGCCAAGGCGCGATTTTCCAAGCTCATATCTCTGCTATTTCCTAACGGATTTTGGAAAGGGGTGTAATTTTGTGATCAGGACATCATTATCCTTCGATCTGCATCAAAAGTTTTTTAAAATCGAACAATAAAATTTTCGACGATTTTTGTAAAAAATCCTGATGGTACCCCTTGCCAAAATCTCGAAAATTGGGTCGAAATTTTTTTGCCCTATTTTCGAAATCCTGGGATGCAGTTCGAAGGATATCAAAGTCCTGATTGCGAAATGATATGATATATTTCCAAATCCTTCAAGAAATGGCCAAGATATGCGCTTCGAAAGTTGAGCCTTGCCGGCTCAAACGCGGCGCAAATTTCATAAAAATGATATGGCAGGAAATCTGAAGTACCGGGCCAACAGAAACCAGCAGAAGGTTGTCGAGTGACGCAGTTCGATGGCGATTAGTGTTCTGATTTATAAATGGTATTCCGTTTTGGAATCAGTTGCGAAATAGCTAAAATATCTACTAAAACGTGCATCAAAAATTTATATTTTGAAACAACAAAAAAATTATTAAAACTGGATCCCAATTTTTTCCGTTTTCCAATGGAAAAATGTTAATAACTCGGCTAATACTTGGAAGATCATGAAATGTTATACCCTCCCGATCTTAGAACTTAGAGTAGAAACATTATATTTTGTATTAAAACTAGCTAACAAAGTTTGTATTTCACAATGTAGAGTTTTAATTTATGAAACGGATTAAGCATCAACAGGCAAACGATGATTCTAAATACCAATTAAATAGACGTTTGAATTTCCCACCTCTAACCAGATCTAAAACTATCGATGATTGAACCGGTTTTTAAATATCTCACCTCTAGTTGTTTATTTTGAATTTCCCACCTCTGGGATCTAAAAATATCGATGATTGAACCTTTTTTTAAATTTCTCACCTCTAGTAAATTATTTTGAATTTCTCACCACTAACTTGGCGAACTAAAAATATCGATAAATTAACCGAAATTTAAATTCCCAGCCTCTAGCGAAGGACAACCATAAATCATAGACTTAACCAATATAATATTTATTTCCCAATATTACCGGGATTACGGAAGGTGCCTCCAGGATATGAGAAATATTCTCCTGCAGGGAATCATGAACAATATGGACACAAAGGCGACCTCCCACAAATAGCTGCGGCACGTTAAGGTGAAAGGACGAATACCGCCGAAAATATCATGAGTGAAAAGCACTTATCTAAAGTTCCAATTTATCCACGATCAGTTCTTAAATACATAACAATACATAACATAACAAATACATTTTTCTAATGAAATGGTTACAGCAAGGTAGAGGTAAAATAGAAAACAAATATATACACATAAATAATGTGTGTGTTTTATTTGCGGAAATACTTTCAGTCAATAGGCTATATTGGATTTGAAATGGCAAAGATGCTTTGACAAATTACAGTCTCAGAAATAGGATCAGAAATACTGATCCTCAGACGGAGGAATTCAATTGGCAATAATGTACATTTTTGATGAAGTTTTTAGCAAATAGCTCTGCAGTTCCTTTGCCGATTGGGAATCCAATTACAATTTTGGAATCAGGACTTCAATATCCTTTCAACTGCATCCCAACATTTCGAAAATCGAACAAAAAAAAATCGACCGATTTTTGAGATTTTTGCAAGGGTAACCATCACAAAATTTTGCGAAAAAGGGGAAAAATTTTATTGTCCGATTTCGAAAAACTTTAGATGCAAATCGAAGGACATTGAGGTCTTGATTCCAAAATGACTTCCTTTTTCAAGATCGGTTGGGAAATGGCCAAGATATGAGCTTGGCAAGATGCCCAAACGGCGACCGGCAGCCGCCGCAAAATGCTTAAAATTCGTATGGCAGAAAATCTGAAGTACCAGGCGAACAGAAATGAGCAGAAGGTGGATTTCCACCATCCCCTCACCCTCACTTCGCCAGAAATTTGTCTCGATTATCCCTTCACTGGCCCCATGGGTTTAACATTCTAACAACATTTTCACAAGCAAAGCCTTATTAATACGGCAATCAAAAAGCACACTAATGCTTCCTTTTTATAATTTCAGCATTTTTAACTCGATCTGTTTCATTGATGGATTGTTTTTTCTTCTAGGTACATATACATAACTTAAAATAAAGATTGAACAATGTTAAAGACAGGTGAAGGGTTAATCTAAGTATTCTCTCATAAATTCGAAAAAAACGGTACTGAAATCCATGATGGCCGACAGTTCGCCAATCCCTGCATCTCAATTTCCAGTCCAGAACGGTAATATTCACTTAATGATGGCAAAGGTAAAACGACACACGTTGTTTTTCTGCGCGTGTCACGATTTGGGGCCATCGTGAGCGAAAATTAATTTCTTTGTATGGGGGATGTTACTTCGTGCCGAGAAGTCGTGTCAACCGTGGCTCCAAGACACTCAGTACTGCCATCCCCAAGAGAGCCTCAATTGTCTACCTGTCTCCCTCTTAGTACATTGTCCCATTCCCCCCCATGAAGCCTAAGTTGGATCTCCATTGCATTAGGTGGAAAGGGAGGCAAGGCTTGGCCGTTATATATTCAGATCTGTTTGGCCCGCTCCCCCTTATGATCAGAAAATAATTATCGCTCTGACGTCACTGCACTGCTTGCACTGCTTGATTTCGTCAACCTTCTGCTGGTTTCTGTTCGCCTGGTACTTCAGATTTTCTGCCATACGAATTTCGAGAAATTTGCTCCGCGTTTTCGCCGCCAAGGCGCGATTTTCCAAGCTCATATCTCTGCTATTTCCTAACGGATTTTGGAAAGGGGTGTAATTTTGTGATCAGGACATCATTATCCTTCGATCTGCATCAAAAGTTTTTTAAAATCGAACAATAAAATTTTCGACGATTTTTGTAAAAAATCCTGATGGTACCCCTTGCCAAAATCTCGAAAATTGGGTCGAAATTTTTTTGCCCTATTTTCGAAATCCTGGGATGCAGTTCGAAGGATATCAAAGTCCTGATTGCGAAATGATATGATATATTTCCAAATCCTTCAAGAAATGGCCAAGATATGCGCTTCGAAAGTTGAGCCTTGCCGGCTCAAACGCGGCGCAAATTTCATAAAAATGATATGGCAGGAAATCTGAAGTACCGGGCCAACAGAAACCAGCAGAAGGTTGTCGAGTGACGCAGTTCGATGGCGATTAGTGTTCTGATTTATAAATGGTATTCCGTTTTGGAATCAGTTGCGAAATAGCTAAAATATCTACTAAAACGTGCATCAAAAATTTATATTTTGAAACAACAAAAAAATTATTAAAACTGGATCCCAATTTTTTCCGTTTTCCAATGGAAAAATGTTAATAACTCGGCTAATACTTGGAAGATCATGAAATGTTATACCCTCCCGATCTTAGAACTTAGAGTAGAAACATTATATTTTGTATTAAAACTAGCTAACAAAGTTTGTATTTCACAATGTAGAGTTTTAATTTATGAAACGGATTAAGCATCAACAGGCAAACGATGATTCTAAATACCAATTAAATAGACGTTTGAATTTCCCACCTCTAACCAGATCTAAAACTATCGATGATTGAACCGGTTTTTAAATATCTCACCTCTAGTTGTTTATTTTGAATTTCCCACCTCTGGGATCTAAAAATATCGATGATTGAACCTTTTTTTAAATTTCTCACCTCTAGTAAATTATTTTGAATTTCTCACCACTAACTTGGCGAACTAAAAATATCGATAAATTAACCGAAATTTAAATTCCCAGCCTCTAGCGAAGGACAACCATAAATCATAGACTTAACCAATATAATATTTATTTCCCAATATTACCGGGATTACGGAAGGTGCCTCCAGGATATGAGAAATATTCTCCTGCAGGGAATCATGAACAATATGGACACAAAGGCGACCTCCCACAAATAGCTGCGGCACGTTAAGGTGAAAGGACGAATACCGCCGAAAATATCATGAGTGAAAAGCACTTATCTAAAGTTCCAATTTATCCACGATCAGTTCTTAAATACATAACAATACATAACATAACAAATACATTTTTCTAATGAAATGGTTACAGCAAGGTAGAGGTAAAATAGAAAACAAATATATACACATAAATAATGTGTGTGTTTTATTTGCGGAAATACTTTCAGTCAATAGGCTATATTGGATTTGAAATGGCAAAGATGCTTTGACAAATTACAGTCTCAGAAATAGGATCAGAAATACTGATCCTCAGACGGAGGAATTCAATTGGCAATAATGTACATTTTTGATGAAGTTTTTAGCAAATAGCTCTGCAGTTCCTTTGCCGATTGGGAATCCAATTACAATTTTGGAATCAGGACTTCAATATCCTTTCAACTGCATCCCAACATTTCGAAAATCGAACAAAAAAAAATCGACCGATTTTTGAGATTTTTGCAAGGGTAACCAACACAAAATTTTGCGAAAAAGGGGAAAAATTTTATTGTCCGATTTCGAAAAACTTTAGATGCAAATCGAAGGACATTGAGGTCCTGATTCCAAAATGACTTCCTTTTTCAAGATCGGTTGGGAAATGGCCAAGATATGAGCTTGGCAAGATGCCCAAACGGCGACCGGCAGCCGCCGCAAAATGCTTAAAATTCGTATGGCAGAAAATCTGAAGTACCAGGCGAACAGAAATGAGCAGAAGGTGGATTTCCACCATCCCCTCACCCTCACTTCGCCAGAAATTTGTCTCGATTATCCCTTCACTGGCCCCATGGGTTTAACATTCTAACAACATTTTCACAAGCAAAGCCTTATTAATACGGCAATCAAAAAGCACACTAATGCTTCCTTTTTATAATTTCAGCATTTTTAACTCGATCTGTTTCATTGATGGATTGTTTTTTCTTCTAGGTACATATACATAACTTAAAATAAAGATTGAACAATGTTAAAGACAGGTGAAGGGTTAATCTAAGTATTCTCTCATAAATTCGAAAAAAACGGTACTGAAATCCATGATGGCCGACAGTTCGCCAATCCCTGCATCGCAATTTCCAGTCCAGAACGGTAATATTCACTTAATGATGGCAAAGTTAAAACGACACACGTAGATTTTCTGCGCGTGTCACGATTTGGGGCCATCGTGAGCGAAAATTCATTGTTTTGTATGGGGGATGTTACTGCGTGCCGAGAAGTCGTGACAACCGTGGCTCCAAGTCACTCAGTACTGCGATCCCCAAGAGAGCCTCAATTGTCTACCTGTCTCCCTCTTAGTACATTGTCCCATTCCCCCCCATGAAGCTTAAGTTGGATCTCCATTGCATTAGGTGGAAAGGGAGGCAAGGCTTGGCCGTTATATATTCAGATCTGTTTGTCCCGCTCCCCCCTTATGATCAGAAAATAATAAGTGCTCTGACGTCACTGCACTGCTTCCACTGCTTGATTTCGTCCACCTTCTGCTGGTTTCTGTTCGCCTGGTACTTCAGATTTTCTGCCATACGAATTTCGAGAAATTTGCGCCGCGTTTTCGCCGCCAAGGCGCGATTTTCCAAGCTCATATCTCTGCTATTTCCTAACGGATTTTGGAAAGGGGTGTAATTTTGTGATCAGGACATCATTATCCTTCGATCTGCATCAAAAGTTTTTTAAAATCGAACAATAAAATTTTCGACGATTTTTGTAAAAAATCCTGATGGTACCCCTTGCCAAAATCTCGAAAATTGGGTCGAAATTTTTTTGCCCTATTTTCGAAATCCTGGGATGCAGTTCGAAGGATATCAAAGTCCTGATTGCGAAATGATATGATATATTTCCAAATCCTTCAAGAAATGGCCAAGATATGCGCTTCGAAAGTTGAGCCTTGCCGGCTCAAACGCGGCGCAAATTTCATAAAAATGATATGCCAGGAAATCTGAAGTACCGGGCCAACAGAAACCAGCAGAAGGTTGTCGAGTGACGCAGTTCAATGGCGATTAGTGTTCTGATTTATAAATGGTATTCCGTTTTGGAATCAGTTGCGAAATAGCTAAAATATCTACTAAAACGTGCATCAAAAATTTATATTTTGAAACAACAAAAAAATTATTAAAACTGGATCCCAATTTTTTCCGTTTTCCAATGGAAAAATGTTAATAACTCGGCTAATACTTGGAAGATCATGAAATGTTATACCCTCCCGATCTTAGAACTTAGAGTAGAAACATTATATTTTGTATTAAAACTAGCTAACAAAGTTTGTATTTCACAATGTAGAGTTTTAATTTATGAAACGGATTAAGCATCAACAGGCAAACGATGATTCTAAATACCAATTAAATAGACGTTTGAATTTCCCACCTCTAACCAGATCTAAAACTATCGATGATTGAACCGGTTTTTAAATATCTCACCTCTAGTTGTTTATTTTGAATTTCCCACCTCTGGGATCTAAAAATATCGATGATTGAACCTTTTTTTAAATTTCTCACCTCTAGTAAATTATTTTGAATTTCTCACCACTAACTTGGCGAACTAAAAATATCGATAAATTAACCGAAATTTAAATTCCCAGCCTCTAGCGAAGGACAACCATAAATCATAGACTTAACCAATATAATATTTATTTCCCAATATTACCGGGATTACGGAAGGTGCCTCCAGGATATGAGAAATATTCTCCTGCAGGGAATCATGAACAATATGGACACAAAGGCGACCTCCCACAAATAGCTGCGGCACGTTAAGGTGAAAGGACGAATACCGCCGAAAATATCATGAGTGAAAAGCACTTATCTAAAGTTCCAATTTATCCACGATCAGTTCTTAAATACATAACAATACATAACATAACAAATACATTTTTCTAATGAAATGGTTACAGCAAGGTAGAGGTAAAATAGAAAACAAATATATACACATAAATAATGTGTGTGTTTTATTTGCGGAAATACTTTCAGTCAATAGGCTATATTGGATTTGAAATGGCAAAGATGCTTTGACAAATTACAGTCTCAGAAATAGGATCAGAAATACTGATCCTCAGACGGAGGAATTCAATTGGCAATAATGTACATTTTTGATGAAGTTTTTAGCAAATAGCTCTGCAGTTCCTTTGCCGATTGGGAATCCAATTACAATTTTGGAATCAGGACTTCAATATCCTTTCAACTGCATCCCAACATTTCGAAAATCGAACAAAAAAAAATCGACCGATTTTTGAGATTTTTGCAAGGGTAACCATCACAAAATTTTGCGAAAAAGGGGAAAAATTTTATTGTCCGATTTCGAAAAACTTTAGATGCAAATCGAAGGACATTGAGGTCTTGATTCCAAAATGACTTCCTTTTTCAAGATCGGTTGGGAAATGGCCAAGATATGAGCTTGGCAAGATGCCCAAACGGCGACCGGCAGCCGCCGCAAAATGCTTAAAATTCGTATGGCAGAAAATCTGAAGTACCAGGCGAACAGAAATGAGCAGAAGGTGGATTTCCACCATCCCCTCACCCTCACTTCGCCAGAAATTTGTCTCGATTATCCCTTCACTGGCCCCATGGGTTTAACATTCTAACAACATTTTCACAAGCAAAGCCTTATTAATACGGCAATCAAAAAGCACACTAATGCTTCCTTTTTATAATTTCAGCATTTTTAACTCGATCTGTTTCATTGATGGATTGTTTTTTCTTCTAGGTACATATACATAACTTAAAATAAAGATTGAACAATGTTAAAGACAGGTGAAGGGTTAATCTAAGTATTCTCTCATAATTTCGAAAAAAACGGTACTGAAATCCATGATGGCCGACAGTTCGCCAATCCCTGCATCGCAATTTCCAGTCCAGAACGGTAATATTCACTTAATGATGGCAAAGTTAAAACGACACACGTAGATTTTCTGCGCGTGTCACGATTTGGGGCCACCGTGAGCGAAAATTCATTGTTTTGTATGGGGGATGTTACTGCGTGCCGAGAAGTCGTGACAACCGTGGCTCCAAGTCACTCAGTACTGCCATCCCCAAGAGAGCCTCAATTGTCTACCTGTCTCCCTCTTAGTACATTGTCCCATTCCCCCCCATGAAGCCTAAGTTGGATCTCCATTGCATTAGGTGGAAAGGGAGGCAAGGCTTGGCCGTTATATATTCAGATCTGTTTGTCCCGCTCCCCCCTTATGATCAGAAAATAATATTTGCTCTGACGTCACTGCACTGCTTCCACTGCTTGATTTCGTCCACCTTCTGCTGGTTTCTGTTCGCCTGGTACTTCAGATTTTCTGCCATACGAATTTCGAGAAATTTGCTCCGCGTTTTCGCCGCCAAGGCGCGATTTTCCAAGCTCATATCTCTGCTATTTCCTAACGGATTTTGGAAAGGGGTGTAATTTTGTGATCAGGACATCATTATCCTTCGATCTGCATCAAAAGTTTTTTAAAATCGAACAATAAAATTTTCGACGATTTTTGTAAAAAATCCTGATGGTACCCCTTGCCAAAATCTCGAAAATTGGGTCGAAATTTTTTTGCCCTATTTTCGAAATCCTGGGATGCAGTTCGAAGGATATCAAAGTCCTGATTGCGAAATGATATGATATATTTCCAAATCCTTCAAGAAATGGCCAAGATATGCGCTTCGAAAGTTGAGCCTTGCCGGCTCAAACGCGGCGCAAATTTCATAAAAATGATATGGCAGGAAATCTGAAGTACCGGGCCAACAGAAACCAGCAGAAGGTTGTCGAGTGACGCAGTTCGATGGCGATTAGTGTTCTGATTTATAAATGGTATTCCGTTTTGGAATCAGTTGCGAAATAGCTAAAATATCTACTAAAACGTGCATCAAAAATTTATATTTTGAAACAACAAAAAAATTATTAAAACTGGATCCCAATTTTTTCCGTTTTCCAATGGAAAAATGTTAATAACTCGGCTAATACTTGGAAGATCATGAAATGTTATACCCTCCCGATCTTAGAACTTAGGTTAGGTTAGGTTAGGGCGGTGATGCAAGGGGGTCATAGAACACCCCCTCACTTCCACTTGAGCCGCAAGGGCTCCTTGTGCTGCCGCTGGAGCAAGGGTTTCACCGAGATGCTACCCCCCCCCTTCCTGTCTACCAGGGTGCGTATAAATGCCTAGACTTCCTATGGCGGCCCATGGTCCCAGCCTGCTTTTTTTATGAAGGCGACCAGTCCGCGTGGAGAGATCTCTGAGAGATCGCTAAGGTCCGAGAGTTCTTGGGACCCAAAGTGTTTGAGCCTGCTGCGTCCAAGTGCCGGGCAGTGGCATAAGAGGTGCGATACCGATTCTACCTCCTCTTCATCCCTGCAGCTCCTGCAGAAATCATTGTGAGGGACTGCAAGCCTGGCCGCGTGCTCGCCTATTAGCCAGTGCCCAGTGATTGCCCCAATCGCTAGGCTGCATTCCGGTCTAGTCAGAGCAATGAGTCTCGCCGATCTTTTCTGAGAGCGTGTCGGCCAGATCAAACGTGATGTTTTACAGGTCTGGAGATTATTCCATTTCCTATTGGCTGCCAGGTCGAAAAACTCCCTGCACTTTAGCCTGCAAGTAGCCAAGGGTATGCCTACAAGTTCTTTCTCCGGTAGGAGAGGGTTGGTAGTCCCTGCCCTAGCTAGTTCATCTGCAGCACAGTTTCCCTCGTGGTCCCTGTGACCGGGAACCCAGATGAGGTAGATGTCAAGCTGTTCAGCCATCTCGTTGAGAGATCTGCGACAGTCATTGACTGTCCTGGAGTTGGATGCGAATCCGTCAAGTGCCTTGAGCGCTGCTTGACTATCTGAGAAGATACATATTGTACCCCGATTTCCCCTTAGAGCTGGGGATTCAAGTGCTTCCTTAATGGCTACTACTTCAGCCTGGAACACACTGCAGTGGTCAGGGAGTCTGAAGGACTCCTTTAGGCTCAGATGCTCGCAAAAATAACCGCCTCCCACCTGGCCGTTAAGTTTTGATCCATCTGTATAGATATGAATGGAGCCCTCCGGTCCCGGTATCCGGGCTTCCCATTCCTCCCTCGAGGGGATTAAGACTTTGTAGTTAGTAGTGGGTTGGTCGACGGGCACACAGTAATCCGTACCCCCCTCAGGCATGAAGTGTTGTAGGTCCAGTCTGGTATGACCGAAACTATTTTTGCTCCATAGGTTTGCCTCCCGCAGTCTTATTGCTGCCAGAGTAGCTGTCTTTACCCCCATCAGTTCAACTGGTAGTAGGTCAAGTATAGTGTCTAGGGCATCACTAGGCGTAGTGCGTAGACTGCCTGTCATACAGACTTCCGCCATGCGCTGCATCTTCCTGAACTTTTCCCTGCATGAGGAGTTGTCTAGGGCGGGCCACCAGACAACAACACCATAGAATAGAATTGGTCTGATGATCGCTGTGTATAACCATCTGACCATCTTCGGGGACATTCCCCATTTCAGGCCTACCGCCTTGCGGCAGGTATAGAGTGCTATTGCCGCTTTTTTAGTCCTTTCAGCGGTGTTCAACTTCCAGTCCAGTTTCCTGTCTAGTGTGATACCTAGGTACTTCGCACTATCACTAAGTGTTAGTGTTTCTCCTAGGAGCTTCGGAAGTCTTAAGTTAGGTATTTTGTACTTCCTGGTGAACAGCACGAGCTCTGTCTTGGATGGGTTGACTCCCAGCCCGTTCTTTTGCGCCCAGGCCGACAGAACTTCGAGCTTCCCTGTCATTAGGTCGCATAGCGTCTGTGGGAATTTCCCCACGAAGGCAATAGCAACATCGTCCGCGTACGCAATGATCTTACATCCGCCACCCTCTAAGGAACGTAGTAGGCTGTTAACCGCCACGTTCCAGAGTAGTGGTGAGAGTACACCTCCTTGTGGGGTGCCCCTCTTGACGTATCTTCGAATAGTCGAACCTCCAAGTGTTGCCTCGACACTCCTGTTAACCAGGATCTGCCGTATTAGGTGAGTTGATCGATTGTCTATTCCAAGTCCCGTCAGTGCGTCGATTATTGAGCACGGTAGGATGTTATTGAAGGCCCCTTCTATGTCTAGAAAAGCCACAAGTGCGTATTCCTTAAAATTAATCGCTCGTTCGGCGATCATAGTGATATCGTGCAGGGCTGTTTCTGTTGATCTGCCCCTTTTGTAGGCATGCTGAGAGCATGAGATGTCATTTGGGTTAATGCTAAGTTGTAGATGGAGACTTAAGAGTCTTTCCATCGTTTTAAGGAGAAAGGAAGACAGACTTATAGGTCTGAAGTCCTTGGGGGTGCAGTGGGATGGTTTCCCCGCCTTGGGTATGAATACAACCTTCGTGCACAGCCATGCCTTTGGTATCATACCAGTAGTGAAGACTGTGCTGAAGATTTTCTTAATCCATTTCCTTAGGTTAATACCGGCTCTGGATAACTGAGCTGGTAGAATACCGTCCGGTCCCGGAGATTTGAAGGGTTTAAAACTGTCCATTGCCCATTTCAGGTTTCTGTCACTAAGTAGGTAGTTGAGCGCGCCCTGATGACCCTGGCTACGCATCACCTGGGTTGTTCCTTCCGAAGAGCAACCCGGGAAGTGTGCGTTGATAAGGGTCTCCAGGGTTTCCAGGCTTGAGGTTGTCCAGCACCCCTCCGTGTTCTTAATGTAACCTGCGATGGGGGCTGTAGTAGAGAGAATCTTTCTTAGGCGGGCGGCCTCTGATGTCTCCTGAATGTTGGTGCAGAAATTGGCCCAGGCAACCCTCTTTGCCTTGCGCAATTCTTTGTTATATTGCCTAAGTTCAGCTTTATAGGTTTCCCACGCCTCGTCTGTGTTGGTACGGTGCGCGTGGTTGAAGGCCCTACGTGCATTTTTTTTGTAAGGGGCTAAAGACGAGGTCCACCACGGAGGCTTCTTCGATCTGTTGCTACCTATCCTTTTTTTGGGGCAGGCCTTGTGGTAAGCCTTTGCACTAGTCGCAGTAAGCTTGTCTACCATGGCGTTAAGCCCCTCATAGGTCTCGATGGTCTCCGAAGGCGGTTCGCCTAAGGATCTATCTAGTATATTTTTATAGAGCTCCCAGTTAGCCTTCCTAGGATTTCGTACTGCTTGCTTGGTGAAGTTTTCAAAATTTACTACTATCTCAATATAGCGATGGTCTGAAAATGAGTGTTTGTCAAGGACTCTCCAGCTGGTGATTGCATCAGCCAGGGAGTGCGAGAATAGTGTGACATCAAGAACCTCCCTTCTGTTCTTGACTACGAAAGTGGGTTCTGAACCTCTGTTACCCACTAAAAGCTTAGAGCTGAGGATAAAATCGAAGATTGACTCACCCCTCTCGTTTGTGTCAGTGCTTCCCCACTGACTGTGATGAGCGTTGGCATCGCATCCTATTATTAGGTCGATGTCCTTCCTTTCGCTGTCTTCCACAAGCCGCCTGAGTAGCGAATGGGGTGGAGGTCCTAGGTGGTCGTGACCCATATATGCCGAGCATATTCTTAGATGGCCGTCTGGGCCCTCAATCGATGCGGCTACGTGATCTTCATTGCTGAAATTTGGTAGCAAGAAGGTATTAAGGCTTTTCTTTGCGAGTATGCATGCTCGCTTTTTACCTGTTACATCGGCTGTGTACAGCCTGAAGTCCGACGCCCCCAGACCGAGAATCCTGTCTCCGTGGATCCAGGGTTCTTGGATGAGGGCCACGTCAGCTCCATCCTCTGCAAGATGGAGCAGGAGGGCGGCGGATGCCACCTTACTGTGATGGAGGTTTATCTGCAGGAATGTCAGGGACATCCTTTAGATTCTCCACCACAGTAACCTCCGCCTCGGTGTCGGAGCCCAGCAAAGAGTCCTCCTCCATGCCGACGCCTCCAAGAGCCCTCGCCAGGTCACTCTCCTCTGAGGTGTACCCTTCCAGAATGTCCTCCTCCACATCCGACATTCCTTCTGGGCGGACCTCTTCGGTCGGTTCCCCCGAGTCTAGCTCCTGTGCGTCTATCTCCAAGTCGATGCCTCCAGGTTTACTCTTCGCATCCGACTTGTAGATCCTCACCGCAACGTGCTCGAACCCGTATTTGATACGGCTACCGGCACCCTCCAGGATCTTCGCAGTCTCCTCATTAAGAGTGAGGACAACCTGCCTTCTCAGTCCCACTGCTTCCTCCACCTTGGCGACCCTCCAGTCCGCCGTAGGGAGTGTGGGATTGCAGATTTTAAGCATGGCCAGAATGGTGTCAGGGTCCGCCGGCTTCTCTGTCAGCCATACGCGGGCCCTCGGTTTGCTGGGGATCTTGTCCCAGTCCACCGCCTCCAATCTGGCTCCTGGGTAAACCTCCCCAAGCGACGCTATCATTCGCTTGTAGAGGCTTACAGACCTCGCATCTTGGCACGCTATCACCTTGATGCTACCCTGGTACCACCCTGCATCTTCGCAGTCCGGTGGGGGTCCTCCGCTCTTGAGCATCTCCTCCATGAAGCGCCCATGCAGCTCATTTACTACCTTACGCCAAAGTTCCTTGGGGATTAGGCCATCTTTGGAGCCATTATCAATGACCCCAATGATGGTCCTGCCCTTGGTAACTTCGGCGAAGGATCTGCTACTCTGTGTCTGCACCTTCTTCTTCTTAGCTAGGGGCGCTCCACCGTCGGTCGACCTCTGCCTTTTCGCACTCTGTGCACTCTCCTTGGCAGAGTCGCCTACTCCTGTCGGCTTTTTTGGGTCCAATCTGGCTCCCGCTCTTGCTGGCTGAAAGTCAGGCAGGATTTCTCTCGCCCACTTTATAATTTCGGCCTGATCGGGATTGGACTCCGCCGATGGGTCTGCCCTCATTAGGATGAAGGCCGCTCTCCTCCTGTCTTTATAGGAGCCCTTCCGCTGCAGGGGGCCAGCAGTCGTCGGACCGGGGCCTTCCTTAGGGTTGCCGCCGGTGCGAAAGGAGCTCGATTCAGGGATCTTGCCCCCCACACCGTTCGGTGGTCCCATAGTGAGCCCCGTTTTGGGGGTCGGTGCCTTGGCATCTCCCCCTACACCGGCGCCGCTCGCCTCCGGATGTTGTCCCTCAGTGGGGAGCTTCGCCATCCCAGCATCTCTTTGGCCTCTATCTGCCTTGGAGATTGACGGATCCGAGATCCCATTTTCGGACTTTCTTAGGGAGTTCCGTTCTCCACTGTTTGTTTTTTTTGTTATATTGTTGTTGTTCATTTTTGGACCCACGAGTAGGCGGGAAGGGGTTCGTCCATCATGACATAGCCCGCTTGTCATGATAAGCCTGGCTAAAACTGAGGGGTCGGCCGGTCCCCCAGAGTCCGCATATTAACGTCCGTGCATCCCCCGGACATGCATCCCTCGGCATATGCTGTTCCACCTTGGATTGGGGTGATTTGAGGAAGGGAGTTTTCTTCTCCCCGCCCGACTACAATTAGCCAGCATCCTCGGCAGAGACATGACCTAACCGGGACCTGTTACCAGCCGCCCTCACGTGGAGAGTATAGTCGCACTACCATCGGTGTACACAGTTACGGCACATGAGCTCATGCGTTTCTCCCCCTGTTGTACCCGATTGGCTGACGGCTTATCTTAGAACTTAGAGTAGAAACATTATATTTTGTATTAAAACTAGCTAACAAAGTTTGTATTTCACAATGTAGAGTTTTAATTTATGAAACGGATTAAGCATCAACAGGCAAACGATGATTCTAAATACCAATTAAATAGACGTTTGAATTTCCCACCTCTAACCAGATCTAAAACTATCGATGATTGAACCGGTTTTTAAATATCTCACCTCTAGTTGTTTATTTTGAATTTCCCACCTCTGGGATCTAAAAATATCGATGATTGAACCTTTTTTTAAATTTCTCACCTCTAGTAAATTATTTTGAATTTCTCACCACTAACTTGGCGAACTAAAAATATCGATAAATTAACCGAAATTTAAATTCCCAGCCTCTAGCGAAGGACAACCATAAATCTTAGACTTAACCAATATAATATTTATTTCCCAATATTACCGGGATTACGGAAGGTGCCTCCAGGATATGAGAAATATTCTCCTGCAGGGAATCATGAACAATATGGACACAAAGGCGACCTCCCACAAATAGCTGCGGCACGTTAAGGTGAAAGGACGAATACCGCCGAAAATATCATGAGTGAAAAGCACTTATCTAAAGTTCCAATTTATCCACGATCAGTTCTTAAATACATAACAATACATAACATAACAAATACATTTTTCTAATGAAATGGTTACAGCAAGGTAGAGGTAAAATAGAAAACAAATATATACACATAAATAATGTGTGTGTTTTATTTGCGGAAATACTTTCAGTCAATAGGCTATATTGGATTTGAAATGGCAAAGATGCTTTGACAAATTACAGTCTCAGAAATAGGATCAGAAATACTGATCCTCAGACGGAGGAATTCAATTGGCAATAATGTACATTTTTGATGAAGTTTTTAGCAAATAGCTCTGCAGTTCCTTTGCCGATTGGGAATCCAATTACAATTTTGGAATCAGGACTTCAATATCCTTTCAACTGCATCCCAACATTTCGAAAATCGAACAAAAAAAAATCGACCGATTTTTGAGATTTTTGCAAGGGTAACCATCACAAAATTTTGCGAAAAAGGGGAAACATTTTATTGTCCGATTTCGAAAAACTTTAGATGCAAATCGAAGGACATTGAGGTCCTGATTCCAAAATGACTTCCTTTTTCAAGATCGGTTGGGAAATGGCCAAGATATGAGCTTGGCAAGATGCCCAAACGGCGACCGGCAGCCGACGCAAAATGCTTAAAATTCGTATGGCAGAAAATCTGAAGTACCAGGCGAACAGAAATCAGCAGAAGGTGGATTTCCACCATCCCCTCACCCTCACTTCGCCAGAAATTTGTCTCGATTATCCCTTCACTGGCCCCATGGGCTTAATATTCTAACAAAATTTTCGCAACCAAAGCCTTATTAATACGGCAATCAAAAAGCACACTAATGCTTCCTTTTTATAATTTCAGCATTTTTAACTCGATCTGTTTCATTGATGGATTGTTTTTTCTTCTACTTAAATATAAATAACTTAAAATAAAGATTGAACAATGTTAAAGACAGGTGAAGGGTTAATCTAAGTATTCTCTCATAAATTCGAAAAAAACGGTACTGAAATCCATGATGGCCGACAGTTCGCCAATCCCTGCATCGCAATTTCCAGTCCAGAACGGTAATATTCACTTAATGATGGCAAAGTTAAAACGACACACCTAGATTTTCTGCGCGTGTCACGATTTGGGGCCATCGTGAGCGAAAATTCATTGTTTTGTATGGGGGATGTTACTGCGTGCCGAGAAGTCGTGACAACCGTGGCTCCAAGTCACTCAGTACTGCGATCCCCAAGAGAGCCTCAATTGTCTACCTGTCTCCCTCTTAGTACATTGTCCCATTCCCCCCCATGAAGCCTAAGTTGGATCTCCATTGCATTAGGTGGAAAGGGAGGCAAGGCTTGGCCGTTATATATTCAGATCTGTTTGTCCCGCTCCCCCCTTATGATCAGAAAATAATATTTGCTCTGACGTCACTGCACTGCTTCCACTGCTTGATTTCGTCCACCTTCTGCTGGTTTCTGTTCGCCTGGTACTTCAGATTTTCTGCCATACGAATTTCGAGAAATTTGCGCCGCGTTTTCGCCGCCAAGGCGCGATTTTCCAAGCTCATATCTCTGCTATTTCCTAACGGATTTTGGAAAAGGATGTTATTTTGTAACCAGGACATCATTATCCTTCGATCTGCATCAAAATTTTTTTAAAATCGAACAATAAAATTTTCGACGATTTTTGCAAAAAATCCTGATCCCTTTCCAAAATCCCGAAAATCGGGTCGAAATTTTTGTTGCCCTTTTTTCAAAATCTTGGGATGCAGTTCGATGGATATCGGTGTCCTGATAACAAAATGAAATCCCTTTTCGAAATGCGTTTAGAAATTGCCGAGATATGAGTTTGGAAAGGAACAGTCTAAGCTTTAGTCACACTATATTAATCCACTATATTAATCCCATTAATCCGAAATATAGAGTGATGTTACTGTTATATTTTCTTTCAAATCTGAATCCAAAAAAACTTAAAATTTAATTTTTTTTTTTTATTTAAAGTTTTCTAAATCTACCATTAGGCATTTGAAATACCAGAACCTAATCAAAGTTTCTGTAAACAAACATAGCCAATCAAAGTTCCTGAAGTTCGATTTGGTAATCTCCAAATCTCGCTCTTTCTTTCGTTGCCCCAAGTTCCAAATCAAAGGGAAACCATCAAAAGTCAGTGCCTAAAAATGGCACACGAGCGGCTAAGGTCTTGGCCCAAAACAGAACTTCCGGCCAAGAAGTAAGCCAACTCTTAAGCTCCCCCAAACAGATTGATTTATTTATGCAAACACGCACGTCGCTAGGTCGAGTTCAGATGTGTAAGGATATACTCCCTCCAAGTTCCAGATCAGGGGCTAGAAATCCAGCACCCACTTACCCTCAATCTGCAGCCGAAAAGCCATTAAGTGCCACCCGTTCGGCAGTCGTCGTTCCAGGTGACTTTGAAAATTGTAAAGCGGCAAAGTAGCGAAGCAGCTATATGAATCCCACGCCCACACCTGCAATCCCGGTATCCCCTCTGGGACACGAATGAAAGCCTGGCACGCAAGTGGCCCGGTCCCGAGCACTTGAAAACACTTGTTGTATGTCAAAGCCGCAGGGCCAGACATCAATCAGTCGTGTGACGTTCATAAAACGGAGCACGATGGCTTTCCAATCACTAAAACCCTAGGTGGACCAACAGGTGTTGCCCGGGAAAACACCGGTCACAACTCATCCTCTAGATGAGGAGTTGGGAGGCCACTGCCGTGCCCTGTCAGTCGAGCTGAACTCAAAAACAACCGTCAACTAGGCGACTGTCAAATGCGCCACGTATCCGGATTATCGATCAAACAGCGGCAGCGACTTTACGCCACTTTCTGGGTCTCCGTTTCGTCGCAGACACATATTGGATTTCAAAGTCTGCGGAACGGAATCTTAACAGCGCTGCAATTGCGGCATACTTGGTAGTTATTACCCAAAAGGTTATCTCTAGCAGAGGACGACCATGGATGACCGCACCATAGACTCGATTTTCCTGGGCTCCCTGGAGTCCCTGCCGCCGGTTAGCTCGAAAATCGTGCGCATCTTTACCAGCTCCACATTTACGGGTGCGTTGAAAATATCGACTTGAAAAACCACACCTCATGTGTGGCCCCTGTCTTCGATGTGCAATGTGTGCGACATGTTACGTAACTCGGGTTTTCACATAGATACCACCATGGAGCGTAACACACTGATGGCTAAGTGCTATCCGCGCATCAAGGACTACTGCCGGGAGAAGCACGGCCTGGAGTTTCAGGTGGTGGACATGCGTTGGGGAGTGCGTGACGAGGCCACCGACGATCACATGACCACAGAGCTCTGCATGCGGGAGATTAAAAATTGCCAGCGCCTTTCGATGGGTCCTAACTTCATTGTGTTTCTGGGCCAGAAGTACGGCTACCGACCCATACCCACATACATTGTGTCCTCGGAACTGGCGCTCATCTGCGAGGAGCTGACTTCAATGGGGGTGGACCGTGCCCTTTTGGATTTGTGGTACAAAAAGGACAGCAATGCCGTGCCTCCCATATCGGTGTTGCAACCAATTTCCTCCATTTTGATTAATTTCAATAATAAGGTAAGTTATTGAAAGGATTTTAATGGGAATAGAAAAGTGAAAAATAAAAATTGAAAACACGATTCTACAAAAAATAGTTCCACCTGTGCCTTAAATCTATATTATTATTTAAACGTGAAATAATGCATATTTTTTGGTGGTGCTTCCAGTGATTTATAGAGTGCAAGTTTCTTGGATAACATTAATGTATTAATTAATGCTAAAGTAAACTATAAAACAATTATGTTCTGATGACATACTAACCTTAAACCAGGTCCCTATAAAGTAGGAAATACAATCAGTTTTTTTTAAACAAGTTTCTTGGACTATGACAATGAATCCTTATAGGTTATATCGGACAATTCCTTACTTTTGGCTCCTCCATTTTACAGAGAGTACCCAAACTCCAGGCGGAGGACCAAGCAGTGTGGTGGGACACCCTCAACAAAATGCAGAAGCTCCTGCGAAAGGCGGCTGCCTCGCTTGGGGCCAGCAACAAGATGTCCAAGGACGACGTGCACAACTATTTCATGTCGGGTGAGCTCGTAGCTTTTTCAATTAAGTAGTGAATGTAGTGATAGCTAAACAAAAAAACCAAAAAAAAAAAAACAAAATTCTAAACGGCGTTTAGTGACCGAGCGGGAGGTGATCAATGGAATCTTGAATGTGAAGAACACAAAGAATCACTGTCTGGCATATGTGCGGTACATCAACAACATTAACCTGCAGAATCTGAAGAAGGCCTCCCTCTTCGTGGACATCATTAATCGCAGTCTCGACACCGAATCGGCCAAGCTACTGGGAGACCTTAGGGACACACGGCTGCCGGCCAAGATTGAGGCGAGCAACGCCCAGAAGTAAGGGATCGGGGATGGGGATGGGAATATTAGTTTCAACTGATTGGGATTGCTAATCCGAAATCCAAAACGGGGGACACTTGCAGATATACGGTGGAGTGGATCGGACGGGAGGGCCTGGACATTGAGACGCATGAGGAGTACCTGAATCATTTCATCTCACACTTCTATAAGAACGTGGTGAAGCTAGTCGATAGGGCGATGCGCAAAGAGGACTCCAGTGCACAGGGGCAGATAGTAACTGAGATCCTTCAGCATTTGCATGCTTGCAACAATTCGGTGAAGATATTCTACGGACGCGAAGAAAGTTGCGAACGTATCAAGCGCTATATGCTGGGGGATTCAGATAAGCCACTTGTCCTTTTCGGCGACGGAGGCTGCGGCAAGACCTCGCTCCTCTCCAAGAGCGCTTCCCTCGTGGCCACCGAGTGGTTCGTCCACGCCCGGCCCATCAATGTCATCCGTTTCCTGGGCACCACGCCGGACTCCAGTGCCTTGACGGCCACCCTGATTTCCATTTGCCAGCAGGTGAAGTGAATCCAAATCCAAAACCATAACCAAGCCCCTTGAGCTTGAGCTAACTCCAAACTAATCCAACTAAATTTTCTTCCAAACTCTACCACTCTCACTCATATACTCCCCGACAAAACGAAAAAAAAAAATACAATATCCTGTAGATATCTTACAACTACATGCTACCCTTCGAGAACATACCCGATGATCTTGTCCCCTTAACAGCACACTTTAAGCAATTACTAACTTACGCCAGCCCCACCCAGCCACTGACCCTGTACCTCGACTCAGTCGACCAGCTGACGGGCACCCAAGACTCGAACAAGGTATCCTGGATACCCACACGCCTGCCGCCGCACTGCAAGGTGAGCGCCGTGATCTTAAGTTCTACGGTCAGGTTTTGGACTCCAGTTACAGTCCGCTACTAACGCAAATTTGACTTGTCATCCAAAACAAGTATTTGTAAATAACAACTGCATGATATTCTTAAATATTTTAAAATATACTTTCTCTAATGCATGGTCTCTCACTGTAAAAACTATTTGCATGATATTTTCGCTATCCACTTAATATACCTCCTCAGCACAAAGATCTATTTGCTCTTTTCGGTCTTCAATATTTTTAAAAAGAGCTTCGGATTTCAGATTTAGTTATAAGGTTAGATTTTATTATTCATTCAGTTAAAAAATGTTATACAATTGTCGAATTAGTAGACTTATACAATAGTATATTCTTTTTAAGTCTAAACTATAGATATTGGTTTTAAAGTTTTTCAGGACTCATAAAATATAAAGTCTTCTTTTCATAAGAAAGTTTATGGAATTGATTAATTAAACTATAGATAGATAGGCTTCATAATCCGGGCAGAGAGGCAGAAATATTTTGTATCTCTGTATGATATATCCTAGATCCTATATGATATACTTAATACATAGTATTTGTGAGATCTTATAGGACCTGTATGATATATCTTTAGGACCTATAATGTACTTAGGTAGCCCGCATGAAATCCCTATTCCCTGTACATACCACCTGCATGCCCCAAATCCCGAATGGGAAACTGTGTAAGTTCTTCCAATTGCTTGACCTGTGCGTGCTAAGCAAAATCACTCGCAAACAGCCACTAAGAAAGTGTAATGCAAACACCTCACCCAAAACGACACCTTAAGGAGGCCGTTCTGCATGAGGCGATCCTCGCATGGTTTTAAGTCCAACTTTCTCAACAACCAAGTCCGAGATCTAGTATACCAGATGCGTTATTGACTGCTTCCAGATCATCATCTCGTGCGCCAATGAGCCGGCGAATCCAACGGTCTCCCACGAGTACCATGTCCTGTGCAAGATGATCGACGTGGAGGAGAACTTCATTGAGGTGACGGCCTTGGGCGAGGAGCTGGCGATGAACGTGATCAAGATGTGGATGAAGACGGCGTGCCGGGATCTGAACAACTACCAGTGGCGTCTTGTGGCGAATGCCATCAGCAAGTGCTCCCTGCCCATATTCGTGAAGCTCGTCTTTGCCGAGATCTGCCGCTGGCGTAGCTACACGCGTCCCCAGGAGACGCACCTGGCCAACACGGTCATGGACTCCATTATGCTGCTGTTCGAGCGGGTGGAGAAGCAGCACGGCCGCATCCTGGTCTTCCATGCTCTGGCCTATATCACTGCTTCTAAGTCTGGGCTATCCGAGAGCGAGCTGGAGGATCTCATTTCATTGGATGACAAGGTGCTGGACGACGTCTATCAGTACCACATGCCTCCGGTGCGGCGTATTCCTCCCCTGCTCTGGACCCGTATCCGCAATGATCTGCCCAACTATCTGAGTGAACGCGAGGCGGACGGGGTGAACGTGATGAACTGGTACCATCGCCAGTTTCGGGACACCGCCAAGGAGCGCTACTTCAAGAACATGAACATGGCCATTTACTTCCACTCCATGATTGCAGATTATTATCTTGGCATTTGGGGTGGTGGAGTGCCCAAGCCCTTCAAGTTTACGGAGATTCAGCGGCATCGCTTCGGCTTGGCGGACAAGGAGGGCTCCGCTGATCGTAAAGTGCCCATCCAACCGCTGGTATTTACTAGCAAGGATGGCCTCTCCAAAAGATATAATCTACGGAAGGTGGGTTCTCCGATATTTTGGTTCTGAAACCGTCTACTAATCATATTTTTCCCCTTAGTTTGGTGAGCTTCCTTTCCATTTTGTCCGCTCTCGCCGGTTCAAGGATCTCTTCGAGCATGTCCTCTTCAACTACGACTGGCTTCACGCCAAGCTGTCCAGCTGTCCTTTGCAGGCAGTCCTAGCCGACTTCGAGGATGCCTCTACCAATACGGATGACAAGGAGGCCAAAAGAGAACTAATGCTGGTAGCGGATGCCCTGCGCTTGGGTGGCGCTATCCTGGCCATTTACCCAAATATGTTGGCACCCCAGCTCATTGGTCGCTTGCTGCCCGAGATCGGGGGTAATCCGAATATAAAGATGTTGCTGCGGGCTTGCGATCGCTGTGGTCCCAAGGATTGTGCCCTCATTCCGGTTAATCATTGCCTTCATACACCAGGAGGTCCTTTGAAGGTAGGACTTCAAAAAATGCATTATGATTAAGTTTAAAAAATCCATTTTATTTCTAGTACTCCTTGGAGGGTCACCAATTTGCAGTCTTCGCCTTTTGCCTCACCAGCGACATGCGCTACATGGTCTCCATTTCCACGCACTTCATCACCTTCGACTTGTCCACCTCGGATCTGACTCGGGATGTGAATCCTGGCATCGAAGGCATCATGCAACAGCTCGTCCTGAGCCCGGACAACAAGTGGGCCGCCGCCTACTCCAACAACAACCAGACAGTGCTCCTCAACATGCTCTCCAGCGAGTTTGTGGTGATCAACAGTCCTTTCGAGGAGTCCCATGGACCAGTCAGCGGACTCTATCTTCTCAATCAAAAGTGGGTTTGCCCTGAAGTATCATCCTAACGTATAACTCATATTATATCTTTTCAAAAGCCTATTTATCACTTGCAAACTACGATGGGCTCAGTTCGATATGCGTGGGAACCTGGTGGACACCTTTGAGGTGCCTGGCGATAACAACGATTGGGAGATTCTGAGTAAGTAATCCTACATATTTAGGAAGTAATCTGTTCTTAATAATCCTTGAAATTATTCCTTACATTTAGATATGGAATTCTTCACCCCAACGGACTACAATGTCGTATTCTGGTCGGGATCCATCAATGAAATGCGCCTGAGACTGGACTCGTGTCGTGGTAGCAACTACTCCAATTCTCAGAAATTCTTTAGCGCCATGGTGATGAACAAGGGACGGACCCGAGCATATGGCTGTGCCAACGAGGAGAACTTTGAGGTATCGGTCTTCGACTTCATCGAAGATGCGGAAACCGGCGAGATTCGCTGGAGTTTGGTGGAGAACCTGCCGCGATTCGAGAACGACGACAAGGAGATGCTCCTGCAACTGCGGCTGGACCAGCACGACCGTATGCTGCTGGGAACGGCTGGGAAGGGTTTCGTTATCTGGGACTTCGGTGGTCGCAAAAAGGATTCGGAGGTGGAGTCGCGTCTTACGGACATTGCATTGTATCTGCCGCTGCCCCACGGAGTGCGCAACATTACCACCCGCATTATGCAGTCCAACTCCATCATGGTCAGCTCCCGATTGGATTACGCCGTGGCCGGAGTGCGCAAAAATCTGTACGTGTGGTGCCTCAGCTCCGGGCAGCTGGCCAAGGTGCTGGACGCCCACTTTGGCCGCATCATCCAGCTGGAGCCGTTGACGATTGGAAACTGGAACAACCTGGTCACCTCCTCCATCGATCGATCGGTGAAGGTGTGGAACATAAACAATATCTTCGAAAAGGTGCACGTCATCGACCGGCATGAGCTGCAGATCGATGATATCAGTCTCTCGGAGGTGGACATGGCGGTCACAGTCACTAGAAGCTGTGTGGGAGTCTGGGAGACACGTTCCGGCCGTCTGCTGGCCAAGCTGGCCGACAGTCCTTTGGGCGCCATTGTCACCCACGCAGAAATCACACCGGACGGACGTTACATCATATCCTCGGAGACCGGAAAGTTCCTCATCTGGAATCGTGTCTCCGAACAGGTGGTCTACAGAGACGACCAGCCCGGAATCCAGCAGATAACGCTCATGGACTACGGATATAAGGTGCTCACCGTTTCCGTTCCGAACATCAATCAGCGGGATATCCTGGCGGCAGCTGCCGGAGGAGCAGGAGATGAAGCCAATCGACTTACAGCCATTACAACGATGAGATCTGTGCCAGGTGAAGTAGTTTCTTCAAAGAGATCCTGTAACCTTTAATTAAATTCATATTTATTCCTTACAGAGGGCCAAATCCTCTTCCGATTTGACTTTCCCATCCGGATGATCACGGGCATGCCCTTCCGGCAATCTGTGATTACGGCAGACAACGCATACATTGTGGTGGTGACAGTGGACAAGTCCAACAAGGACTGCCTGGGCGTGTACAGCGCCGCGAACGGAGCTTTCGTGTCCAAGATCCTGCTGAAGGGATGCTCCATTAAGGAGGTGATCTCTCTTGTCCCTATGCCGCACAAGGCCAACCAGGTGGCGGTGATTAGCAGCGAGAAGGGCAGCGTTATGGACATCAAAACCAAGAAGCACGTGCGCTCCGTTCCTAAGTGGGGCGGCAGCATCACTCGGGATGGAAAGTGCGGTCTGTATGCTCCGACGCGGGGCGGTCTGGAGATGCTGGAACTGCGGAAGGGAACCACTGTGAAGACCTTCATTCCCAAGGTGGCGGAAGGCGTGTTCTCGGTGATCTGCATCTTTACGGAAAACGACGAGTATGTGGCCTATTATCATAGCGGACGGAAGACCATTCGAGTCTTCCGCACCGGTGACACCGAGATGATAGCCAACTACAGGCTGCAGGCCGAACTGACGGCGATCAAGAGCAGCAAGGACGGGCGGGCAATTGTCCTGGGAACTGTGGACGGATGCATGTCGGTGCTGGCCATAGTGGATCCCAAAAAGGAGGAGATGATCGAGTACCTCAACGACTTGCCGTCGCGAGACGAGAACTGGAAGGCCAAACTGGCCAAGATGAAGGCTCGCGTCGGCTTCAAGGCAGCCATTCGTGTGGCCACCATCTCATCGCGCTACTCCAAGACCTCCAAGGGCGGCGAGGACGGAGAGGATGACGAGCTGCTCACTGAAATCACGGAGGATGTGGTGCCAGTGGCCGATTAAAAAGAAAGGCAAGGATGGCTGAATTATAAATATAACATTTATTTTCGCATATAGTTCATGAGGATGTTACAAAAATACGCTCGCGTGTCCTATGTGTTTGTTATCCAGCGTGTCCTGCGTGCCAGCTGCTTAAAAATCAGTGTATATTTGTGAGGATGTGTGAGTGGGTGTGGTGTGTTTGGGAGGGATGTGTGAAGATAAAACTGAACGGGTCTTACTGAACTAAAAAAAAGTTAAAGGGTAACTGCTATTTGGTAAAAACTACTGTTAGCTAATACGAGTATAAATTAGAGTTTTTAGCGCGCACTGAGCCCCACGCTTGGCTTGAAACAATTTGAGGCGTGTTGAGTGTGGAAAACATAACCAGACATAACAAGAACCGATCCTAGCGGTGCAGAGAGCGATGCAAAACACAAACCATTAACACTCTGCTGCTGATAATTCACTGATAACTGATAATTTAAACTAACAAGCGATCTAAAATGGAACCCGGTCGCAGTTACAGTCACAGTCACAGTCACAATTACAGGGTAAATCAGGATCTAAATCTCAATCTCAGCTCGGCCAATCGAGTCAATTCAAATTGAATCGCATACAGAACACAACTCAGTGCTAATACATTAGACCGATCAATTGTTATATTAGAACAAGTACAATATATAGTTTGGAGTAGGCATAGTAGTTATAGTGTGATCTGTTAATTATTGTTACTGTTGTTAATCTGCTTTCGACACTCGCTGCTGCTCTTGTTACTAAACATTATTTACGTAAATATATATATATAGATGTGCCGACTTGAAAAGCATACAACTATGTTAAATAATAAATGATCATGTAGTAAACGAGGCCTTGCTCGCTTTATGTTTGGGCGTCATTGCCTGTTTCTGTTTCGGTATCTTATATGTATAGCTTAGGATTTCCAGCCTCCGGAAGCCTTAGCCCAACTAATTAGACGTGATTCTCCTTCTTGATCTGGGCCAACTTGGCCTGGAGGTGCTGCAACCGGTTCGGCGACATGTCCCGCTTCTGAAAATCAATGACATTTTAGATATCCACTTAGTAATGCTGATAGATCAACTCACATCGCGCTTGATGAGGGACGCCTTCTGAGAGTTAATTGAGTTCAGGCACAGATTCTCGTCGGCCACCTTGTTGTCCAGCATATGGGAGCCATCATCTGCGGAGCGGCCGGAGGACAGCTTGCCGCCCACACCGCCTCCACTCAGATGATACTGCAGACGATCCATCCAGAAGTCGGCATCGTGGGCGGTGTTCTGGTGGTTGGCATCTGTGAGATAAGAACGGGTAGCTGCTGCAGTGGGTCGCGTATAAATGTAAGTTGGTGTGCGTGGGGTTAGTAGATGCATTCGCGGTGTTAAATGATCTATGAGGCGCTCTTACCTGTACGATTATCCGGCGCCTGTGTGCCGGTGTCGGTATGGTGACTACGTTCGATTTCGGCCAGCCCCTCCTCGATGTACTTGTGGAAAGTGGCACTTGAACCTTGCAGGAAGGTGCTAAGGTCAATTTCGGGGTTTTGTTTCTGCAAAAATTTACTTTATTCTATAATCCATATCCATAAGAACACCCAGACAAGACAAACCTTGAAGTCGTAAAGCTTTTGCAGACCTTGCTGCTTTGTATCTCGGTCAGAGATTAGCTTGAAGATCTGAGATACTGTGTCGTGAGTCTGGTGCGAAATACGCTTAGAGGCGATCTCCTTGGCTCTTTGTGGTGATGCTCCAGAAGCAGTTACAGATCCATCCTTTTGGAAATTCTGTATAAAACACATGGTATAACTAAAGTAAAGATCATAAAGAAGTTACGATCACTACAAACCTTAAGGATGCGTATCAGATACGTGTGCAGCTCCGAATGTGTGGGTATCTGGTTGAGATGCTGGAGGATGGCATTTCCCTTCACTTTAGCCATGTTGTGCAGAATGGTCTTGATGGTGCGCATCGGGGTGTCCGACGGACGGTTCTGCCACCAGGTGCTGGGTAGGGCCAGCATGAACTCGTGGACTTCCAATATGACAGCATCGTAGTTCAGCTCATTGCTGCGCTCCGGCAGCATTTTCACATTCCGCCAGATGCACTTCATTAGAAGATCTGTGAACTTTGGCAGCTTCGCTTCTGGACAAGTCTCGCGCAGCAATCGGATAAGAGCACTGTTCGAAAAAGACCTTGATTAGAGTCACCTAGCAATTTTTAGTCTTTTATAACTAACCAGTTTAAATTCGTAAAGTCTACTTTGTCCAGCACTTTAAGGCAAATGCCGTTGATCACCTTGTTGTACTGGCTGTCATCCCCCACGGCCAGTTTCGGATCAGCCATTAGATTCAGCAGCGATGACATGAGATTTTTAATGCAGGCAACGCTCAGCGTCTTGCCCAGAATGTTGGCATGGAAAAAGGTGTATAATATGGACAATAGTGGCTGGTAAACCACCACGGACTGGGCCGAAGGCATCTGAGAGAGATTCTGGAAGGGCAATCCATTCTATTAGTGAAATGAAAAGGCTCGAAAAGAAGTACTCACCTTTAGCTGTGCCAGCACATTCTGTATGAATATTTCTTCGTAGTCTCGGAGCACGGCCTGCTTCTCGGGAGATTCGATTATGGCGGCCAGCTCATTAATGGCCGCACGTGCCTTCAAGGTGTCTGTGCTGCTGACCGACTTGATGACCTTCACCAGCTGAGGATCATGCTTGGGCAGCACATCGGCCAAACTGTGGAAGAAAAGAAACTATTTCAGAGACTGCTAGAGAAAAGGAGTAAGAATACTTACTTCGGCATGTTATTGTCCATTTGCTGGGGCTGTTGCTGAAGTTGCAGGCGCATGGGACTGCGGTAGGGCGAGATACCACTAGCCCCGCCACCAGCCGAGGATGGGGATGTGGTCAGGGTCTGTTGAAGGTAATGCTGGCGCGAAATCAAGCGATCGAACTTCTCCTGAGGATACTGCACTCCGCCTGCAACGGCCCGTATCTTGATTGACTCGTCAAGCGCAGAGATGTCCACATTCGTCACCGACTTCAGTTCCATTTGGTCCACACGGACCCAATCCTTTTCAATCTCATTTATCACCTGCGGGTCCAGTCCGAAGGGACCGCTGGGCTTCTGCAGCTGGGCCTGCTGCTGTAATTGAGCCAGTTGCTGTTGTAAGAGGAGCAGCTGCGACGACGGCGCCTGATCAAATGTCCTGCGAATGTGTTTGGTTATTGGGGAGAAAAAAGAACGATTGTGTTAGTTAAGCCCAACTAGTTAAACACAACTGTGCCAGTAACATGCAAAGCATAGCCCCAACAGGGCCGACAGGAAGGGCATAGGCGACTGCGACAAACAAAAACACACGCCAGCAAGCAGCACACAAAACAAAAACGAACTCAAAACAACACAAAGTAAAAAATGAAAGCCACATTACGCCTGCCGAGTCAGGGAGTTCAAGTATGATACCACGCTGGTGGCACTCCGCTCCGCCAGGTTGCTCTGCCCACGCGCATTCAACGCCCGCTGCAAACTGAGAGTGGGTAAGAAATAAAACCAAAATCAACAGAAATCAACAGGGTAAACAAAAGTAAGGCTACTGGGATATATCCGAGGTTGGAAACCACTTTCAGGAACACACATATACTATTAAACACCTCTCCCCATGGAAGTGTCTAGGAAGGAATTCTTTTTAAAACATTATCTATATTTTTTTAACTCTATACTGTTACTGATTATTGTTTGAAATTAAATTCAATAACCCAATAAAAAAACTTTCAAAATTAAAAAAAAATGGCATGTCTAGCACCTTATGGGTTATCTGAAGTTGTATTCAGAACTTCTATATAGTACATGTAACAAAATATATATAAAAGACGCATGTGTCACACATGCTTCTCATTCCAGCTCTTTTGGATCAGTCCAATGGGTATTTTTGATGGTCTTGAACCCGCCTGGGACCTGCCTTGGTGCGACAGGGCCTGACTCATAAAGCCGGCAGTAGTTTCCAACCCTCGGCTGATCAGGGCACTCACCAAGCTGAGTGGTTGGGTTAGGAGGCTGTAGCTAGGTCTTAAGATAGTGCTTTAGAATCTGACCAGTCCCACCCCGTACACTTACCCCTCATCGTCCGGCGGAGGCAGCTCATCGCATCCGTTGCCCACCACTGCATCCTCGATCTCAATGCTGTCCTGCTGGGGAACGACCGAAGGTCTAGTCCCGCTGGGCCCCTCAACGACGGGTGGAGGCGCCGGTTTCTTTGTCTTCTTGGCCCGCTTAATGCGTTCGTCCAGCATAGACAGATCCTTTTCATTCAGCTGGCCAATCATCTTGTAGGTCTTCTCGCCGGCAAGGAAGAATATCTGGACGACGCAGTTGAGAGCGGCACTGCGCACAGAGTTGTCCCGATCGGAGATCTGGCGAGCAATCTCTCGCACCGCTGCCGGAGGGCATATGTTCATGCCGTACGATTCGATCAGGAAGGTCAGCTCGTCCAGACACTCGGTACGTTGGCGAGCGTTCTTCGACTTGAGGCCCTCCATTACGTAGCCAAAGACCTTTGCGAAGGGGAAGACCAGGATAACTTGACGCAAAACCCTTCGCACTCCATTCCTAACGGCATCCTTGGGGTCTCCAATCTAAAAGGAGAATATATACTTTATTCTGGATTCTCACATCCTCCCAATAAGCTCACCTTCAGCAGAAGGTGGGGCACAAAGCAGCTGCCCTCGTTTTCGGCCAGGATGTACTCAATGTCGATGAGCATCTGGAAGACCTGCACCAGATAGTCGAGACCCTTAATCAGCACAGAAGGGTTCGTATCGTAGAAACGCAGAGTGAGCCATTTCAGTATCAGGTCCAGATTGCATACCAAGGCCTTGCTGTTCTCAGCCAGATCATCGCTCAACTGCTCAATGACTTTTAAGTGATAGCTGGACGAAAGAAAAGGAATTATTATAAAGATGTCCAATAGGGATTTAAAGCCAAATCTTACCGAAAATCGTCGTGGAACATGTTGGCCAATAAAGCCTTGTTGACATTCGCGGCCATCATTTGCTCGCGCAGCAGCTCGGTGAACTCTTCGCGCGGCGTCGTGAAAGTCCACTTGAGCACCCGCATCTTCTGCTCATCCAGCAGACGCTGGTTCTTTGCATTGTTTATCGCCAGTAGTGGCGAGGTGTCGACGTCCTCGTCCTTCTTGCGCGTCGGTGCCGGCTGTTTGTCCTGTCCTCCGGCCGATCGCGCCGATGCACTCTTTTGAATACCTCCAGCTGCGCCGCTGTTGGCAGCGCCACCTCCACCGCGTACCGTCTTAGCCTTGGGCTCTTCGGGAATGGGTGCCTGCTGCTTGCCCTTGGGTAGGGGTTTCACTGGAAGATTGGGTCGCGCCTTATCCAGGGCCGCCGAAATGTCCTTCTTCGATGCCGGCTTCTGCTTATCCAGAGCTCGTACCAGGGCTTCGTAGCCCAGGTGGATCATGATGCCCAGAACAGCCTCGTTTGCGTTTTTGCGCACGTCCGCATTCCGATCGCAGATGTGGGCATACAGATGCGGCACCATGGCATGCAGATCCTCCTTGGACACTGACTTTGGCGGCAGACCAGGCAGCTTATCCGCCAGCCAGGCCCACAGCTCAGACTTCAGAGCTGGAGATCCACCCTTGAGGGCATCGGCAATCATCTCCGCTTCGAAGAACTCCTTGTAGCCGCCCTTCTCCCCAAAGCAATTGATGCAGTTCAGGGCGGCGGCCCGCACGAAGCTCTTGTTGTCTCCCAAGGCGTGCAGGAATCCCGGGAAAAGAGTGCGCACATAGCTTCGGCAGCCGGCGCCCATGGCTGTGGCCAGCTGCTCGCAAATGGAGAGCGCCGTCTGCGCGATCTTTGCATTGGAGTCAACTAGGCGATGCGCCAACGCTGGGGCCAAGTCCCCGATACTGGGCTTGATCAGGCGCGCCTCGGAGATGATCGCCTGCAGCTTCGTCAGCCCTTCATTGCGAGCCTTCCAGTCCTTGTCGGACATTTCCTTCAGCAGGGTCTCCGTGATCTGTGGAGCAATATCGACGCGCGGCAAGAGATCCGCCATGTTGATGGGTTCCTCTTCGACGGCACCGCCCTCCTCTTCCTCATTCTCCGCGGAGTTGCTGGCACCTCCTCCTCCACTAGCCTTCTGAACGCCACGCACCGGCTTCGGCGGTTTCTCGCCCAGATTCTTGTCGAACTCGGCCTGAATCTGGGACTTTAGAGCCGGCTTCTCGCTGTCGAAGAACATCATCAGGGCATTGCCCATGTACATGGACATGGTGCCCACTAGTTGGATGGCCGCGCCGCGTACCGTAGGATTTGTGCTCTGAACACCTTTGCGAACGTCTTCGATCAGGGTTTTGGGCTGCAGCTGGAAGCCGAACTCGGTGATGGACTTGTTGACCCAATTAAACGCCTCCGACTGGACTTTGGGTGACTTCTGCTCAAAGGCAAATGTCAGCACTTTGCCCACAACGTATTCCAGTTTGGTGGCTTCCGCAAAAGCGGTGAGGACATCGGAGGCTGCGGCGCCATTTTTGGCGTCGGCAAGTTTCTCGGTTATTTCGTTGATCACCTGGTCCACAGTTGTTGTGGTCAGCGGATAGTTTTCAGCCACACTGCGTATAACATCCAATTTAAACTTGAGCACCTGAAAAATAATTAAATCACCGCATAAGTTGGATGTCTTAATTATAGCCATGACGGAAAAACAGGTTTTGTTCCTAAAATGGTCTATAGAAACTATTGAGACAGAAAGACATTCGATTTGGATTTTATTCGCAATTAAAATTAAAACTCTTTAGTCTTCTCACCTGAAAGTTCATCTCCTTGAGTCCAGGCTTGCGTCCGCTGATTGTGCGGATCAATATTTGGGATATCCCCGCCTGCTTGGCATCGTAACTGGTTATATCGCCCATGAGTTGTTCCACAGATGCAAGACGATTTTTCCAGTTAGAGTCCACGAGACCACTGAGGATATCCGCCGGCAGAAATTCTTCGGCCTTGGCCTGGACCTCTTCGGGTGCCAGCTCTCTCTCCGTTGCCAGGGCCTTGCCCGATCCTTTGGCAGCTGCGACTGCACCTCCGCCAGATGCACCACCGCCAGATGGGCCGCCAGATGCTTTCTTCACCACTTTGCGTGCCCCTGTGGTGGCGGGTCGAGTTACAGGCTTCGGCTCCGCACTGCCGGCTGCTGCCTTGGCGGGAGCAGCAGCCTTGACCGGTGGAGCTGAGGCAGGTCGAGCCTCCTTTTTGGGGCCGGCAACCTTTATCTTGATCTCCGCCTTGTCGTGGCTCTCTTTGATCTTTCCCATTTTGAGGGGATCTATGTCGGTCAGCAAAGGCGCCACTGCCTTCTCACCCATCAGCTTCATGAGGGTGCCGAGAGCTTCGGCGCTGCTGTCGCGGACCGTGGGATCGGGCTCGTTCAGCGTCTTCACCAGACTGGTGGTCAGCAGCTTGAGAAGCTTCTTGTTTATTGCCGTGGGCTGCGTGCGCGTCAAGGCCCTTGCCAGGAACATGGCAGTCTCGGATTTAACACTGGGATTCTTATTGGCAAGCGACTCCACGATAGATTCTTGTTGGGCTTCCAACGAAGTGGACAGATAAATGGCATCGATGGCCTCGCGCAGAGCAGTTACAACATTTGGTTTCTTCTCCTTGAACTTTTCTAAGAGAGATGGCACGCAAGCCTGCAATGAAAGGGTATTAGAACAGTATTCTTTGTATTCTTTTTCGTATCCACTCACCGATGCATAGTTGGAGAATCGCTTGGCAAGTCCTTTGGCCAACAGAGCGAGGCACTTTCCCGCCATCGCGACGAGCACGACGTTCGAGTCCTTGGTTATGATTTTCTTCAGGGTGCTTACCAAAGTCCCATACTCGCCGTTCTCCAGCTTGGGGTTATCGGTGAGAATCTTCTCCAAGGCCTCAAGCGACTCCTTACGCAATGTCCACTTCTTCTCCTCCAGTTTGTCGTAAAAGTCCTTCGGCAGTTTGGAAAGTATATCCACGGGATCCATGAGATCCATGGGATCGATTTCCTCGGCGCCGGCTTCGCCATCTTCTTCTACATTACAAACAGGATTATTATTTTATTTAAGGATTAATCTTCGAATCCATTACCATTATAGGCATCTTCGTTTTCTGCTGCAACTTCGGCCATCTTAGCCTGCTTCTCCTGCTGCGATTTCAGATATCTGAAGAGAGACACACTTTAAATAGAGGATCAGCTAGGATAGAGTATATAACCTACCTTGAGGGCTCCACCCGCTCGCCCTTGAGCTTGTCGAACTCGTCCTCCAACTCTTTGAGAGTCACCTGGGGCAGAGTATTGATCTGTTGCTTCATCGGTGCACCGATCCAGCGGTAGATCTCCACAGCCAACTGCTTGCCTTCGTCGCGCACCGCCTTGTCGCGGTCGGACATCAAGGGGGCCAGCTTTTTGATGAGTGGCTTGACGCTGATTACCTTATTTCCAAACTCGCGCAGAGCCTGAGTGGAGGCCGCTACGCACGCGGACACGATTTTGGGGTTCTTGGCCTCCATGCCCTTGACTAGCTCCTCGACGACGGCTTCCTGCTTTTCAATCTCCACATACATGAGAGTCACCTGGACGGAGAGCTCCTTGGTCTTAGTCCTGGGAGCTGCAATGCACTTCTGGACAATGCCATTCATAACATCGCCCACAGTCCGGCCGGCTAGTCCGCTGTTCTCGACGAAAATCAGCGCCGCTTCCAGTCCCTTCTCCTGGGCCATGGCGTTCGAGTCCACTACCATCTTCTTGATGAGTCCGGCGAACTTGGACCATTCTGGTGACTTCTCATCGTCGAGTTCGCGAAATATCTTGGCAGCCTCCTCGAAGCCGTCCACTCGCGCCTTCCACAGCTTGTGCACACATCGCTCCTCCACCGGCAGCTTCTTGTACTCCGTATCCTCGGTCATCGCGGTCTAGTCTTGAATCAGAGTCGGTCGGTCGGTGTCTCCTCAGTGGTCTATGGCGCATTCAGTTGGGTCAATGAACATTCTTCGAAACAAATACAAAAGAGAAAGAATAAACAAAATTACTGGAATTTTCTATAAAAAATAAACAACAACACGACTGATCTCCAATAGAGCAGAACTATTCTGGTTGTCAGGAGCTATCAAAAGTAATGTCTCAAAATTGAGCTTAATCGTCGATGAAATCTTCTAGCTGAGGCCAAGGAAACATCCGTTACGGTTCGAATGGCAGCCAGCAGCCAGTAGCCATCAGCCGGCAGCTGGCGGAGGTGAAGGCGACAAAAAGTAAGTGGGTCGGCCAAGACGCCGGTCCATATTTAGATTGCGCTTCATTAGTGCCAGTTACTTGGGCCGAAATAGACTTTAAAAAATAGGAGCGTGCGAATTGGTTGGACTTTTGGGGAAAGGTTCGTGGGCTTGTCACCAGGATGGGTGATATCATGGGACTAAAAAAAAATCATAATAATGAAGAGCGCGCGCAATACGCATTCATCACCCGGCGAGCATGACACACACGCACATCACTGGTGACTGGCTTAGGTAGAGGACTCCGCCTCCAGTAGTCTGCCTAATCCGAGGTCTTTGTCAATCACGGGAGGGCCAGTGGAGGAATGGATTTCCATTCAAACCTTCTACCTAACTACCTACCAGGGATCAACCCCCTTGGGAAACAACAGCGCCACTGGTTTTTTTTTTTGTCGCTCTTTCGTAAGCTCTCTCGAACAAACACCGACGCTGCGGCTCTCCCGTTCGAATTAACGGATCCATCGACACAACAACAAATGTTTCTCCTTTGGGGCCGTGCGTCAACAAAATGCCGTCCATTACAGTTGCTCCTGGGGTATAATTGGAGCTCTAATTGTTAATTTCCAGTGGCTGCTACTTGGAGCAAACCTGGGGGGCCATCCTTGGGACAATCTGCGAAGCGTTTCGCGATTCAAGACAACCGCAAACAACGCCCACAGCCGGAACGAAACCGAAACACTTCCCAGTAACTGCATTTCGATGCACTTTGGTGCATTCCGCCACACTTACCATCAGAATGCGGATCCGCGGCTGACGGACGACGGCGGGGCGGACAGCTGGGCTGAAGGGCTGCGCAGTGCAATAACTTCGATTTTTCGCAGGCGTCACACACACAAGCACATAAGCGAGACAAACAGGCCACCAACACGCTCCAACAAATCGACGGTCTTTCTCGCGACTGCCTGCGACAGCACCAATAATAAATAAATAATAAATAGCTCTTTGTGGCACTCCTGCGCTGCGGAATATTCTTTGATGGCGTGTGGTAAATAAATAAAACCGTCCGATTTGCAGCTTGCAGTTCTGCGACAGTGTTGATAACTTAGCTATTTTCACGTAAAATTTAGCTATTTTTATGTTTCAGAGCCAGTTACTCTGGCTATGTCCTATGTTTCTGTTGCTATTTTTACTCGATAGTTACATTTTTTCGATAAATATATCGATGTGGCGCAAAATCATCGTTCATGTTACATCTCTAATGTTTCTTATTTCTCCAAAAATAATGGCTGGAAAATGTGAACAAAATGCATAGGGATTCAAGTTTACCACATTTTGTTCAAAAAACTGGGTTTTTTGTTTCTTTTGTCATTATAATTTAGCTTTTTATGGCTTTTTCAGTTTGCCAGCACTTGCTCCTCACAAGTGGCCAGCTTAAGATATTATCCTAACGCTTTCAAAATATTTTACAGAAGCTCGCTAGGCGCGAAAATCAAAACTTGTAACTTCAAACCTTTCATCGGAAGTGTAAATCACGAATTGCCTTTAAAAAAAAAAAAGTAAATTGTATTATTGATTAATTTTTGCATTAATCTTTTAAAATCAAAGTCGTAGCTTGTAAAAAATTTAAGATAACTCCACCATTTCTATCATTTTTATATAAAGAAAATTTAAAAAACTTATACGGTGAACGTAAAAAGACCATAAGAAAACTATTATGTATCATTAGTAAATAATTGTTATATAGTATTTATTGTGGATGAATCGATTCGGGTAATCTCCAGAAGGTGAATCGTATGCCCGCCCATGAATTCCATCACATCTACGCCCGATTCCTTGCCAATATCGTCCATGCTGATTGGAAGTGCTTGAAGCTTCCACTTTTTCAGTAAAGCCTCAATAGACCAGTCAGCACTGCGTTCTTGGTATGTGAATATAAATTTGGCACCTGTGTTTCGCTCCAGCAGGAATGCCACTGTTACTACAATATCCTCGAAAACGCTTGGGTCGTAAAAGCAGTCTGCGGCGATAATCAAGTCCAGCGGGGGCAGGCGAAACACGCTATTAAGCAGCAGACCCCAACTAAGGCCCACCACATCAATATCTACGCCGGGCTGCAGCTGATTCGCGAGGCAGGACTTTCGTATATGGGCCAGGGACTTGGGCAGGATACAGTTGTCGGTGAGCACCACCTGCGCACGGCACTTGGCAGCAAGGATTCCGGGTAGTGCGGTGCCACTACCTAGTTCCAGTATGCGCTTTCCAGCAAGAGACTGGCGGCGTTCCCACAGAAAATGAGCTAGCACTGGGGCGCAGGGCCACGTATAGAAGGAGTATGCTCCCTGAAGCAGCTGTAAATTTATTGTTTAGGTTTAGGTTACTGTTCTGGCGTATAAATATCTATCACCTACTTCAGGTATCTTTATCTCAAGTCTCTCCCCTCCAGCCGATCCACCGCTGAAGACAAACTTGCGAATGTGCTCGGCAGTGGCTGTAGGTGTGGCTGTGGCTGCCACAATGTCGTTGTCCTCGCTGCCGTTCTTCATGTGGAAACGCATTTTAACTCGACATGCGGGGTCGTGGCTTTTTTCACTGATCAATTGTAACTTTTCTGTCTTCAATGTTTTGTTTACAACCTGTTTGATTTGTGATGCGAGATGCAAGGCGATAAAGTTATCGATTTCGCTAGAGGTGGTAAAAGGGCATCCCACTAGCAGGTTAATTTAAAAATAGTTTAGGGGGGCCATGGTAAAAGGTTAAAATTATTTTAATATATTTTATATAAACTACGTTTTTCAATTATTTAATAGAAAGTGCGCAAATTGTTTCTAAAAGAGTTTAAAGTTAAACAGAAGTCAGAATAAAATACCCCATTGTTTCTGTCCATGCCCTTGCCATCAATGCTGAGACAAGTGCGCAAGAACCCAGATATCGCCCATCTCCAACGATCGTCCGCGGTTTTGTTTTTCTAAGATGGAGGGATTCTTTGGTAGTCTGCTGGGTGCTGCGTAAATATAGGACAACATGGACGTCAGGCGTTCCTGGGGCAATTGGAAGTTTTGTGGGAAATTGGGCCAGGGTGGATTTGGAGCGGTGCTCCACTGGCGGCACGAGACTAATGGCCGGGAGATAGGTAAGTTTATAAACAACTTTTCGGTAACTTTCGTGCGCATGTATGTACATATATGGAAATGCTTTTCCGTGTGTACGTAAATGCGGCGATTTCTGGGAAATCGGGCTGATGCAAGCAATTCCCTCCTACCGTTGATAGGGCGCCACCCGCGCGGATTCTATGCGTGTGTGGCCCTCGGATGTGATAGCTTCTTGATTAAGGCTGACTCAGCTGAGAGCTTCTACGTCGCAGATATTGCAGCTCACTTAAGTTTATTTTTGTTTCCGTTGCAGCTACCAAGCATATCCAGGATGTGGGCCCGCTGAGTGCTGATCAAAAGATAAAAATCAAGGAACGGTGGCACAAGGAATTAAAGTGGACGCGGGAGTTTCAGGAGCTTTCGAACATCGTAGCAGGTGTGATCTTGGATATTGAGGATCCCGGTTTTCTGGACTACCTCAATGGTTTAGGCTCGATGCCGGTCATCGTGCTGGAGTACTGCAACGGAGGCGATGTAAGAAAGAAACTCAACAAACCGGAGAACATTAACGGGTTGGTGGAGTTTGAGGTGCGTGAAATTCTTAGATCCATGCGAGTTGCCTTGCATTTCTTGCACTCGAAATGTTTGGTGTGCCATCGTGACTTGAAGCCGGACAACATCGTTATTCAAAAAACGGGGAATGGTAAAAATGTTTACAAGCTCACTGACTTCGGGCTAGCCAGACCGGCTCCCGACAAGACGATGCTCCAAAGCGTAGTCGGTACCCGGCATTATTTTGCACCGGAGGTGGTGGAGTCAGGAGTGTACAACATGGCTGTGGACTATTGGTCTCTGGGCATCATAGCTTACGAATTGGCCACCGGAGAGCTGCCCTTCATACCCCATCAGAGCCCAAGAAATATACTTGTTAATCTGATTAACAAGCCGACTGATTGTATTGCCATTACCGAGGACGTGATGGATCCCAATCGATTTGTTAATCAGACGGAGCTCCCTGCACAACATCATCTGACGGAACCATTCGCCGTGGAGCTTACAAAGTGGCTGCGCATTGCTCTGGACAGGGATTACAAGCGACGCGGCCAAATGGCAACTGATGAAGTACAACAAGCAGTCCCAGTTGTCTTTGCATCTCTCGACCGACTGCTCCAAATCAAGGTGCTCACCATTTTTGCCATGAACTGTTGTAAGCGTCTAGCGTATGCGGTTACAGACAACACGACCATGAGCAGTCTGATTCATCTGATTGAAAGAGATACTGGAATTTCTGGGAATGAGTTGTTTGTGGTGTTGCCCATTTCCCATCCAGTGAAGCAAATTACTCCGCGCACAAGGCCAATAGATCTTTACGTACCGGAATGGTGCGACACGAGCAAGGAATCACGCAGGCGTAACACTCCACCAGTTATGCTGTATGTCGTCAAAATTAACGAGTCTAGCAACTACAGCGTGCAGGAGCCAATTGTGTCTCCATTGATGAAGAAATGTAATTCCAAAAAGGTCGATTCGAAGGAAGGATGGTTATCAAAAAGATTGGCCAAAGATTTTCACTACACAATTAATCACGAGCAGGATATCCTGGAAACATTTCTGCGAGGTCTCTATGAGCATGCGCTCTCTCTGGAAGACGAAATTATTTCAAACCCATGTAACGACAACATAAAGGATGAAATCAATGTTACGACATATGCGTACAATCAGATTCAGAAATTGCGTTCTCACGTTGAGGAAGAAAAATTAATCTCACCGGTTAGTTTTTCGTTGAGTAAAGCAGGCCAATTAAATTAGTTTAATAAATATCTTCGTAATTTCTTTCAGCTAAACGATAGTGCAGAGTGGGACAAGATTTCAGAGGCGTTCAAGGGCATTACCGATATTGCAGCATCAATCGAGGGACACTCTCAATCTGCTTTACGTCAAGCCCGAAACGAAGTAAAGGAAACCAAGGACCTGCTCAAAGAGTATAGTGAGAAGGATGTATTTAATGTGTAAGGAAATGTTTTTTTAATTTCCAAAAGTTCATTAATATTAATAGTTTATTTCCCTTAGGTCCAGATTCATAAGAAATCATAGTCAAAATGGGATAAATTTGAACGATTTTAGGAAAAAGATACTTGAGTTTGCTGAAAACAGGTCCAAGTTCTATGAGCAGGGATCGCTGCTGTCGTACTCCCAGAATATCGATAAGCTGCATTTCTATTTTAAACGAAACCAAAAAACCGTCCCAATAGTCAAGAAAAAATTTGAGGATATTCAAAGCGATATTTTTAAAATGCATGTAAATATGTTAAGATCAGCATCGGAAAATAGTAGGGGACCGATGCTTCAACCGACCGATGCGATAAACGAACTGTCCATGAGTTCCCAAGGGCCTACTTCGCTGCCTTATGACCCAACTACGTCCATTTTGATTGACGAGGCAAATAAAATAATGAAGATGTTGAATAATATGAAATAATGAAGATGAATGTTTCAGCCCTTATGTATTTCAACTAACCATTTTGCATACTTGCAGGATATGCCAAGAAATGGAAATCGACTCATAAATGTGTATCCTTTGTTAAATCAAAAAGTTGCAATCAACTCATCATATTTATTTTCGTTTTTGTTATCGCTATTTTAAGAGTTTTTACTTTGGCGCCGCTTACTCCGTATTTGTAGCCAGAAAATTTAAAGAGCTCCAATTGGCACTCAGTTATGTTTGCGTGTGTTTTGCCATTAAAAAGGAAAGATGTTTACCAAATTTGTTTTAATTTTTTGTTTAAACCCATCACAAAAACCCGCACGTTTTAACTCGGATGGCAATTCTAAAATCTTCCGTCGAGAAAGCGAAACTACTCGATAAATTTAATTTGAATGCAAATTACGTCTACTGTCCAGATGGCCATTAAGTTAATCATGTTTTATATCCACTTTTTAGCTGTAATTGAACGCCTCTTTGTGCCTTTTATGACAAAATAAACATTTTCAACCGAGAAACTAATGAGGGCATGCTTCTAATTGTTAATTTTAAAAATAAAAATGTGTAATAAAAGGGTGCTATTTAAAATTCTTTGGGAAGAAGAAACAAAGACTGGGGCAATTTTTGTATATAGAAGCTGTATATATTTCTGTATAGAAGCGTCTGTATATAGAACCCAAGGGAAGTAAAAAAAGCTTGGCTTGGTCAATTGAAAGTAAACTGCTGAGGATTGCAATGTCACGAGAAATTGCATATGCGACAGAACCGAGAATGCGTCAGCTTTTGCCGAAACCAGACTTTACTATAAAAGCAATCAAAACAGCTGGACAGGCACCACAAGTCGATCGCCACCAGCCACTAGCTGAGCTCTAGACCAAAAAAGAAATAAGGATTAGAAAGGATACAGAATGGATACGATTTTGTTGTTCGGTGTGTTGCTGTTGGGATTGGCCATGCAGGCGGAATGGTTGGAGGCCAAGCCCCCATCACAAAAACCCGCACGCATACGTAAGAAAAAAAGGATTACTTCAGTAGTGACTTTAAATAATGTCCAAATATTGCAGCATCTTTTCTCAAAGTCTGCCATCGCGATTCGCCAGAATTGAATACCTGCGCCAGAGAATCCTTTGAAGCGCTGCGACCCCAGCTTATGAACGGTATTCCAGAGCTCTATATACCACCCATGGAGCCTCTAGTTGTGCCGGAAGTGAAGATGGACCAGGATTCGGGTGCCATTTATTTGCATTCTGTGTACAGGAATGTGAAGGTCACTGGAATCTCAACCCACACCGTCAACGAATTGCGGTTGGAGCCCTCAAAGCTCAAGTTCATCGTCTCGCTGACCTTTCCGAGGTTGCACATGGAGTCGGAATACAGCATTAAGGTCGGTAGAAACGCAAAAATACACGTTACATCTCAAGGTGTTAATTTTTAAATGTCCAATGGTTATTTTAAGGGTAAAATTATGATGATGCCGCTGTTGGGCGATGGACACTGCGCTGTGGATCTGAGTAAGTAACCTCTGAGCTCCAAATTAATCTCTAACTTATAAAACCTTTTCTCTACAAGAAAACATCACAATGCAAACGGAGCTTATTGGCCAGGAGTACAAGGAGAACGGAGTCAATTACCTGAAGATCAACGAAGTGAAGGTCCAATATCAGCTATCCGATGTCAAGATTCACCTGGATAATCTGTTTAACGGGGACAAGGCTCTGGGCGAACGAATGAATCAATTCCTCAACGAGAACTGGAAGGCTCTGGCCGAGGAAGTGCGTCCTCTTATGACCAAGGCTCTGGTGGACATTTTGAGAGCCTCCGTCGATAAGTTGTTTGCAGCTTTCAGCTACGACGACCTCCTGCCCAAGGGCAAGGCCTAAGTCCTCAAGAATCGCAATTCAGGATATCTACTAATTTCATTTTAATCATTTAATCTTAATAGAAACATTAGCCTAGACATAAGCACACGATTAAAGGCAAAATAAATTATGAATATATTTAATACACAAGTGGTGGACGATGACTGGCGGAGATTAGACCAGCCACAGCTTGGTGGGCATTTTGGAGAAGACATTGTTCCACAGCCCATGAAATATGTCAGCCAGTCCTAGTTCGAGGTCAGGCCGCAGCTCGGCTATGACCTCCTTGCCGTTTTGGTTAAGGAAGGAATTGATCGATGCCGCCAGGATGTCGTTGCCATTGAACAGATTTTTCAGGTGAATGCGCATGGCTCCCACCTCGAAGCCCACCTTCATCTCATCGATGTGGATGATCTCGTCGCCAGTTTGGGTATCGTTTGTTAATGAGATCCTAGTGTAGACAGTGGTGTGGACATTTTTCAGTGCCATGGCCACGTCTCCGCTGCCGACCAAAGGCAGCAGAAGAATGTTTCCTTTCAGGTTGTACTTGGCCCGGATTCGCAGCTTTGGTAGCTCCAGTTCGAAGTTTAGCAGGCGGCGGTCCAGATCCAAACTAAAGAATATAAATTTTTAATGGATATATTATGAGATTTCTTCCTTGGTTTATGATTTTCATGAATGGTTCTCACTTAGCACGCTTCACAGTCGCATTGGATGGGCCACGGATGACCAGGTTTTGGAAGCCACCGGATAGCACCAGGTTACCGCTACCTTTCGACACGGACACCTGGTCAATATTTAGAGGCTCAAAGCTTTTCACTCCGATCTCGGGGATGCCAGCGGCCAATGCCGGAAAGCATCCTTCGAAAAGTTGGCGGAAGCATTTGTTCTCGTTGGGATTGGAGCGCTTGCAGGTCTGCAGCCATGGAGCTGCAATACAGGATTAGTTATAGTAAGTTGTATGAGGTTTTTTCAATTGTTAACACATAACACTCTAAAATATTTATGTTTTATCAACGAAGGCACTTTTGAGGACATGTAATTTTTAAACAAATGGGAAAAAATATCCTTTCTGACACTTTCCGGTAATACTTACGCCTTTCCTGCAACGGTAACTTGTCGTTGACGATCTCTCGCGTATAGGCCCCGGAGCCTTGTGTTACGAAAAGCGCTGAGATAACACCCAAATTAATGGCCAACTTCCAGTATGTAAACATGTTTTCAAATAAAATATAAAAGCTATTGGATCCTTGAGGAGACACCTAAATCTGGGAGCTTAAAACTTTTCGATCCGATACGCGCGACCGTTAAAGACGAAGGCCTGAAACCAAGTGCCGGGGCAGCCAAAAGAAATGTCGGACGAAACCGTCGAAGGCAATGACAATAGTTGGTTTTTTGTGAGTTGCTTTTACAGCAAGTTTTTTTTCCATTTTTTTTTTGCGTTACGAATTCCGCAATTTTTTAAAGAGCCGGCGCCCCATACCCGTTTACACCCGCTTCCCAACTGACCACGGGAAATTTTTGAAAAAAAAAAACGATTTTTTACACTATTTTGGTTGGGAAGTTGGGCTATTTCCTTAAAATGTAATATTATTTAGTCAAATAAGTTTAATTTAATAATTTTTATAAAAGATAATAAAGCTTATAAAATAAAATATAAAATTCTGTTTTGTTTAATTTTAAGAGAAAGCTTAATCAATAAATTATAATAACTATAATAACAATTTATGGATTCAAAAATGATGGTTTAAAAATGTCTTTAAGGGAAATTACTGCAAATTGTAAAGGGGAGGTGTAAATACTAAATAATTAAAAATACATTGCTATATAAATTGTAATTTTTTAGCCTCCAACCACAGACATTCCAAAGATTCCCTTTCTTTTTTTTGTAAAGAGTAGAGCATAGCAGGTCCACTTGACCGAATATCTTTGTTGTGGCTTATTTGTTGTATTCAATTTGGACTTCTATGTTGTTTTTAATTTTACTTTCGTTCAACGCGTAAACGCCACCGATTTCAGCTTGTTTATGTTTATGGCTGTTGCGCCACATATACACGCCAACATGTGTACCTACAGAAAAGCCCCACCACCCGACCACTCCAACTCCAATCCCATTCCCGAGACCCCCTAACCCGAGATCCATTGCGGGTTCCCGCGAGATTCCCCCAAAGTTGCTCACCTGTTGACTACTTCTGGTATTACGCAGACATGGGCTCTGGCTGGGATTGCTGTCTTGCCACTTCATTGTCACGGGTGTTGTCCGGTTTTCTCGGTTTCGTGCTCCAATGCCTCAGGCCGTAGAGGTTTACATTCCCTCCCCACCCTGTTGTTTGGGATGTTGTCGCGTGCACTCTGGGTTGCAAGTTTCGGTTACGCAGTCGCCTCAATTAACATTATGTTTTTTAGAGGTGATCCAGTAGTCCGAACGTGAGGGTTTTCGGAAGGGAGGACTAAGTTATTAAGAGTTTAAAACTTTATTAGACATTTTTTATTAAAAATTTTTCATAAGGTTTGTGATATTTTACATCTTTGGTATTTTTTCAAAAACAATTTTTCGAAAATTCAATTGTACAAAACTGACGTTAATGAGAAGGTTTGTAAAGAAATTTGTTTAATGCAATTTATAATCATAAATATTATATATTGGTAAATATTATTGGGATTTTCTCACGTTTTCATCTCTAGACCTTAATTGTCATTTCACTGCTACTTAATTGCCGTCGTTTACGAAAACATGAATATGCAAATTTAGGCTTCATCGGTCATGTGACTAATCATCTTTCTCCCGCAGGGGGCGGCTCATTTCAATGTTGCATGTTCAATGTTGCAATGTTGCGGCAACAACACCGAGGCGAAGGTAGACGTTACGATCCCCATGGTCACCTCTTTTCTCTTGCTGAAAAAGTCGCGTGAGGAAATTACTGAAGATATAGCAATATCTTCGTCTGGGGATTGCGTTATCTCTAATTGTAGCTGCTGCTTCGGCGACTTGGCCGGGCCGGGCCCATCACTTGAAATTCACCAGATACTGGAGTCGAACAGCTGTCGAACCTGCTCCTCCTTCTCCTTGCCAGTTGCAATTGCGCAACTTTTGGTTTAATATGTATATTTGAAAATATTTTATTTTCTTTAACCGTTAAACAAACAAGTTTAATAGTCGACAATTGATACTGCATTTTCTTATTTTGGACAGTGTTTATTTTCGTTTGGATTCATGTTTTATTGGCGTTTATTTTCACACTTGCTGGCGCATTCCTCGCTGGCAGCTTTTTATTAAATTTTATTACAGCAGTTGTCGGATGTCGGTTCAGATTGGCGACTCCAAATGATGCAATCATCCGTATCCATTAGTTTTTTTTGCACTTTTTTTCGCATAGTCATAAAAGTAAACAAAACAAATAATCCGAACGGCTTTCCCACAACGCTCGTTTAATATTTATTTCGGTGCAGTCCGGGCCTTGTCACGTGCAATCCCAGCAAAGAGTTCAATAGCTTCGATTGGGTATTTTTAACAATTTGTGTATTAACTTTCAAATCACGTCTCTAATTTGATCGTTAAAAGCCAAATTTAGCCGGCTATTTTGGTTGCAGACCCAGTTGGCATTGACCGATTAACAGATTGTTGTGAAAAGGTCTTGTATTTGGCTTATTTAATTACTGTAATTCTTCCAAAAATATTTTTTTATTTAACATAATCCATTAAATTATGTATTTCGGATGTAATTGGCATACAAAATATGGGGGTTTTAAAAAGTAACGTATTTCGTGGCGGTATTTACATACCACATGTATATGTCATGTAATTTTTGTATAATGTAAGATACATACTTATTTTACACATGTAGGTGTCGCCTGCGAGAAAAATGTAGAAACAAAGCAACTTAGAAACTGGTTTTAAAACTTAAATTTCTTATGGATTTTAAATTTTTAAACATTAAGTAGAAAAGGCTTTAGCCAGCTTTTGGTCGTACCTTGGTCAAAAAGGGTTTTCCCATTGATTTCTTTCAGTGAAATGGCCATGTTTTAGCTAATAATTGTCCGATCGCCGAATGTTGTACCTTACCGCTCGTGTATCTTCGAGTACTTTTATTCCCAATCAAAACCTGTCCACCGAAAATTTTACTCCATTTTCGAAAATTTTCAAAGGGGTAACATCATGATTTTGACCAAAAAATAGATCAAAATTTATTTTCTCGAACTCCATGATGTTTTAATGCAGATCGATGCTACTCGGTTCCCTGATTCGTAATTGGTATTCCTTTTTCAAATCCGATACGAAATGGCTAAATTGGCTAAAAAGTGACTCGAAAATTTAATTATAGCCACTCTAAGATCTTAACTTGGTCAACAGGGCTTTCCGCCCAATATCTATTAGGGAAATTGTCATATTTTAGCTAATATTAGTCTGATCGCCGAATGTTATACCTTCCTGCTCTTGTATCTTTGTGGACTTTGATTCCCAATCAAAACCTGGCCCCCGAAAATTTTACTCCATTTTCGAAAATTTTCAAAGGGGTAACATCATTATTTTGGCCAAAAAATTCACCAAAGTTTTTTACCTCGAATTCTATGGTATTTTAATGCAGATCGATGCTATTCGGTTCCTTGATTTGTAATTGGTTTTCATTTTTCAAATCCGATGAGAAATACAATGTTGGCTAAAAAGTGACTGGAAAGGGAACCAAAACGTTTACCGAATAAAGTTTTTAATACATTCTTTATTTAGATTTGATATTTAAGAGAAAGGCTTTATAATATAATATGCTAATATTTAGTTCTATAATTAAATGATCTAGAGAGGGTGTGTGGTGGGTAGGAATATGTGGTATACACGTGAAGTATTTAAGCTAGAATAGTAGGTAAAATAATGATCTATTTGGAACTTTGACTTACACAGAAAGATAAACAATATTTATACAAATATATTATGAATATTCCATATATAAGCACATTAATGTCAAGTATTATAATGGATTTGTACAACACGAATTGCTATTTTGTTATTTACAAGACATATAACTCAAGATTTCAAAATTAATCTATCAAGCACTCCAGTTTTCCAAGAGAACTACTTTGGAAAACCTCAATGATTGAAACTATGCCCTAAAGTCTTTTCAATGTGCCAGGGGGGAGGAGGTGGGAGATCACATCAGCGAGCCGGATCCGCGATTCCTTACGAGGTGGCCATCAACTTGGCCGCCTGGATGACGTTGTGCTGGTGATGGTAGCCGGCCAGTTCGCTGGCAGCTCCGCCCGCCATGGCGGCTGTGGATGCAGCGCCTCCGAGTGCTCCAAAGGATCCCCCAAAGTAACAGTTGTTCACGTAGTCGTAATTGGTGGCACTCGCCTCCGTCTTCACTCCATAGGCGGCGGCAGCTGCGGCTGCGTGGAGGTGATGATGGGCCGCTGTCGTCACATGGTGGCCGTGCGATCCTCCCAGATGGTGGTGGTGGTGCTGGTAGTGGGGCGACGGAGTGCCGTTGCTCAGCGTTGGTGTCTCGGCGCTGTGCGAAGTGTAGGCGGATGCACTGCCTCCGCCGGAACTGCTGCCAGGCGTGTAGAGCTGTGATCCTGTCGATCCGTGAAGTTGCCGAGCACTCAGCTGTGCTTGTCCGGATGAGGTTGTCATTCCATGACCATGTTGCTGGTGTTGTGTCTGCTGCTGAGTCGCCGCTTGCCCGTAATGGGGGAAGCATTGCTGGTGCCCCGACTGCTGCTGCTGCTGTTGCTGCTGCGATTGCGGTTGCTGCTGCTGCTGCTGCGGAGCGTGGTGCTGACCCATAAGGTTGCTGCTGCCGGTACTACTGCTCTTTAGATCCCCATGCAGCTTGCCAAGACTGTGCCGCTCTAGACTTAGCGATGGTTTGAGATCTGGAAACCATTAACATTTGAATTATTTATTTAAAAACACTACCAAGTTTAAAAACTGAACTCACCGTGCTCTTCCTTGCACTCCTTGATGGCCTCCAGGGCGGCACTCGAACTAGTTCCCGTACCTGCTCCCGATCCAGCTGCCGTACCACTTCCCGACTTCTTCGGCTTGCGCTTCCTCGTCTGGATGCCATCCTTCCGCATGGCCAGTGGCCGGTTCACTCCGTGCAGCTTGTAGTAGAGGCCGCAGGCGTTGCAGACAGGCTCGCCGTCATTGTTCCTCCTCCAGAGCGTGGTGGTGTGCGTGCCACAGTTCGTACAACGCAGTCCCAACCTCCTGGTGGCAGTCTAAAAGAATAAAACACATATTAGCTCTGAATTCTGGATAGGATTAGGGGGGAGCTACTCACTGCACTCACCAGGCGCTTGCTGGGCTTGATCAGCGGCCGGTTCATTCCGTTCATCTTGTGGTAGAGCCCGCAGGCATTGCACAGATAGTGTCCAGTACCATCCCGCCTCCAGAGAGGAGTGGATATGGCTCCGCAATTGACGCACTCGCGCCCTTCGCCGAACTGAAAGTCCATGGCGCTCTCGTAGGGCGAGGAGCGCTGGAAGCCCGTCGGGTCGTACGGATTACGCCAGGAGCTCATCATTACGGCTGCATTTTGGGTATAGAACTGCGCCGGCAGCTGGGCATGAGCGGAGCTGAAGCTATCCGTGGGCCAAGCATTCTGGGCCGCCGCTGCGCTTCCAAAGTGGGCGGCCACATGGTTGTACTGCCGGTTGGAGGGCACGTAGACCGGGGCGTTCACGGCCTGCTGGTGATGATAGCCGGACACACCGACTCCCACTCCGGCACTGGCCGCACTCCCGGCGGCCAGATCCGTGTACGCCGCCACGGCGCTGCTGTGGTACATCTTGGCAGCAACGGCGGCTGAGGCGGACGAGGAGGCAGATGCGTGTCCTGAGGCGGGGGCAGAGGCGCTGCTGGCTTCTGACAGTGGGCCGTTGTGGTGGTCGCCGCTAAAGTGCGGATAGTCACGTGTCGATAGCTGGTCGGAGGTGGACTGAAAAAAAGTATATTTTATTAATATACTTGGAATTAAAAGGATGTCTAATTTGACCTTACTTATTTATAGCTTCTCAAGTTGCCATAACTAATGTCAATAAATTGTTAATAAATAAACAGAATTCAATTAAAAAGTACTTCAAGGGACTTTATGGACTTTAGCCTTATAAACACTTCCCCCTTCGACTTCCACTTCCTCCTCCCACAATCTCCATTCCTTTCTCTCTTTCTCTCTGGGTCTGCCATTGGATGCATCTTGGTATTTGGGCAACTCCCCTTAAGAGGCAGCCATTTTGGATTCGTTTCTGGCCGCAGCTCCTGCAGTGTCTGTTGGGCACTCCTCATCCCCCTTCAAACAGAGACCCCCTCCATAGCTCTGCGGCATGGCCAGGGATCGGAACCCGTTTCCCAGACAGCGCCCTTTCGGTCACCAACTCGAGTTAATGGCTCTCTCAGTGCAGCTCTCAGAACTGGAGAAGTATCTTTGTATCCGTGCCTTTGTGAATCTGTATCTTTGGCTTGCCAGCACTTATCTGGTGCGTAGGCACTTTTGTTGCTTCAGGAGGGAGTGTGGAAAGTCGAGTTGGAGGCAGAGTCAAGCTCATAAAATGTAATTCGAATATAAATCGGGATGTAATGAATATGATTTCAGAAGGATGAGATAAGTAAAGTAGTGTAGGAAATGGAAATAATAAATATTAATTATTGTAATTTAGCCTATATATATTTCATCTAGAAAATATAATGAAAATTTTCATTGTTCATTCAACATTTTTGCACTTTATGAAAGAAAATTCAAGTGCTTTTGCCTAGTTCTCCCTCGGCATACACTCAAAAATTTATTCAGATTTTTTCAGCAAAGTTCAACAGCCAAAGAGGCAAGAGATCGATGCAAAAACAAAATCAGTCAGCCATCATCGAAATCTGTGCTTCACATCGGTTTCAATTAAGGCGCCAATTGCATATTTTTATTTATGCGGATATACTCGATTATATTTTCGAATTGCTTTTACAGCCAGAACGAAAATGTATTGAAAAAATAATAAAAAAAAAAGGGGGAAAACATTTGACGTCTTTATCTTATCCCACAAATTTAATGCGATGATGTATGAAATTTTTAATTTTTTCCTCGCCCTCGTGCTCCCCTCTTGAGGCAGCGCCAAATAAATTTTTGGTTCGCAACCAGATGGCCACTTAAGGAGTGGGTTAGGAAATATTCCGAAAATTATTTCATGCATTGGAAAGAAAATTAAGATGCCGGCGGCAATTTTCAACTTGGTAAAGATATATAACTTGGTAAAGATATATAACTTGGTAAAGATATATATTTTTTCTCTTTGAGTAATTTTTAAAATAGCTTATAGGTTTTTAGCACAATAAATTTTTGATTTAAAAAAAATCATTTTGCATTTAAAATGAATGGAAATTGGCAAATTTGATTGATGGCGTACAACGTGACGTATGAGCAATATTTATTTTAAACTCGACACGCAACTGTCACAACAAATTAGAGAGAGAGGAAACAATTTCGGCTGCAATTCCTTAAATTCCATAAAGCCAGGGAGTGAAAGGAGTGACGGAGTGACGGAGGGCCGGAAAGATCAACGGAGTGCCGAAGAATCAAAGATGTGACCACGCGTGCATAATGATGTCGCTCCCCTTAGAAGATCACTCGATCAAAGAGAGCGCCGGCCGCCGGAGCGAGTGAGAGATGGCCCAAAGGATGGAGCTCGAAGGGCAAGATCAAAGGAGGCGGCGACCACACGAAAAATTGTCAACAAGCTGCAGTTTGAGGCAGGGAGTCAGAGAGGGGCGCTTTGGCGCTTATTAAAATGCGATCACCGAAAGGGACGAGCCGAGAAATCCCCAACGAAGGAGGCGAGGCAAGGCGAGGAATTAAAATAACCAGCAATAAAAAATCAATTTCATAAAATGTGTTTGTAGAAGGAAGATCAGAGGTTCAGAGGATCAGAGGATCGAGATCGAAGTAGGGATACCTCGGGGATACGTTAATAATTTGTCACCGCAAATGAAGGAACAAAAACAAACAGAGAAATCCACTTGAGAGGGAAACAAAATTCAGGATGATATGGAGTTAAAGGTAGGAGGTATAAGTGTAGAATGGAGATGAGCGACGCTTTGAGTGTTTCTGTCTTTCTTTCCTGATGCTCTCCTCTTAAGCTGGCGCTCTGGCTTCAAGTGGAGGATCCTGTTTTTACCCCGCCACATCACTTCACTCCACTCCACTCCACTTCGGGGTCCACTTGACTCATTCATTCATTGATCATCTCTAGACCAGGCTCTCTCCTGGCTTTCTCTATAGCCCCTCCGGCTTCCATCCTCCAACGGATGCTGGATTCGGATTTTTATTTTGTTTTTTATTAATTGCTAACTGCAACTGAGCTATTTAACTCTGCCGCCTGTCAAGGCTCATCTAAATCGCTTTCAGCGAAAGAGAAAAATCGGTTTATTACTACTAATAGATGCATAGCGATTAAGGATATTAAAACCAGATAGGCGGCTAATTAATGGAGTTAACAATGTGTGGCAAAGAGATAGTGTTGCATTGGTTCAAGAAAAAGTAAATACTTAAATGGGAACAAATATTACTTAATATAAACTAATTAAAATTTTAGAGATGCTTTACTACTTCCAAGGATAAGTACATCTTTAAAATCGGTTGAGATAGTAAGAGATAAGGTAGTATCTTTTAAATGATTAGGAATAATAAAGAAAAATATAATATTTTAGAGATAGAGATATCTCTATAGAGATATAAATAAATGAGTAATGATTAAAAATAGAAGACATCTATGAATCAAAATAATCACTTATACTATAAAATATGGAATTTGCCGTCAGGTTCATAAGTGCTTTGTATGATTTGATGATCTCTAAAGGTAAGATTCTATAGAATAAACTTGCTACTAGCCCCCGGAAAAGAAGCTTAGACCAACATGTTTGGCGACACATAACAATACCAATCAATACTTGAAAATGTAAAGGTGAACTTACATCGCCATCACTCAGCAAGATGCCCATGATTTATGGCCAAATAATTCGCGGTTCACGGCTCGTTTCAGAATGATTAATGGACCACGCACGAAGATCAGTTCACGTTGGGGTTACGATGGGGGTTTTAATTTCAAAGTGTCTATACTTATTGATATTGATCGGAGGGAAGTGCAAATAATTCAGCGTATCACAAATGCGTTCTGATTAATTGCAACAAATTCAAATTCAGAAATGTTTTATGGCACATTTACACGGCAGGTCGAGGCGCGGGCTACGTTTGTTTATTATTTATATGGCACTTTATGGGCCTTGTTGTAAGTCATTTGATTAATGTGGCCTATAAAGCAATAAATTTCGTTTTAATCCATTTACGAGCACTTAACCGATTCCCCTTATTTCGCCTCTTTTTCGGAATTGTATATTCTTTTGGTGTTTTCGTTGGCTGTTGGCTTTTGGCTTTATGGCGCGATCGAGAGCCACTGAATGCGAGAGCAACCGACTTCCTTGAGGCGAACAAACAAACTAAAAAACGCCTCAAAGTAAACAAAAACTTAATCCCAAATATCCCAGATCCAGTTCCCAACACCGACACCGACGCCGACGTCGACAGAGACAGAGGCAGAGACAACAGCAGCGACGCTGGCAGCAACTTCAACGGCAACAACATAAAAAGTCAATTTCATCAATGGACCCATGCCAGCGGGGCGGAGGAGTGAGCGGGATGGGGTGCGGGCTGTGCGAGCGAGATGCACTTGACTGACAGGTAAAAATTTGTAGGTGCAACGCAGACGCCGACAGCGCCGCCGGCTGAGCAGCGACTGCAGTGACTCAAAAATTAGTCAATTTCATGTAAGCCTTGAAAAATGATCCGGGAAATTGAAGCAGGTCCGCGTCCGCGCACTTGAGACCCGGAACGGTAGGCACTTTACTTTCCTCCACTCCACTTCACTACACTCTAGCCGAGCCGATCCGATCCCTTTAATCCGCTTTTCCAGACCCTTTCCCGGCCCGAATTCCAATCCCAAATCCAATGACAAACAGCCACCGAGGCGAGAGATTGTGGGCACTGAAGGCCCTGCCCATTGTCAGCAGCTCATTAAAGTGCCCGGGCGTGTGTCTGTCGCCGGGGCCAAGGATCAGATCGCAGGATCTGGACAGGCTCGATTAATTGATCGTCCAGCTGTCCGGGCGAGTGCCTGTGTTTATATAGTTCTTAATGGCAGGCGATTAATTCCGATGACTCAAATTGCAACTGGTCGGAGGTCAGGGTAAGAAATAAACCATACCATTTCTAAGAAAGGTGAGAGATGGGCTCATTATTCTTCAACAAACAAACCACAACCAATTTAATTGGTTTAATTTTAACAAATTAGAGGTAATGGATATGGTTATAAAGGAGGATCCTTGATTTGTAGTCTGTGCTTCTAGACATAAGACTTAAAACTCCAGTCTTAAATCTTTTTTTTTCGGTTGATAAAATAAAATATAGTTTAAAGTCTTAATACCTAGAGTTTGATGGTAAAAAGGACATATTTATAAAGGATCTAAAGATCTCAGTTCTAAGGATATAGTTCTAAGGATTTCTAAGGTCCATAAGTTCTAAGGAAAATATGTTTTTTGAGCGTATTCTTGTTGGCTAGTTTATAAAGATTTGCTTGAATTATGTAAAGAACTATGAAAACTAAAGACACCCCTAAGGTATTTAAAGGAAAAGCCCTGAGTCTGAAGCCAGTCAAAACACAAATTAATCAGAGACCCCAGGAGACGTCATTAATCAAGCAATTTGCCTTAGTTTCTTGCCAAAAAAAAGGTGTTCGGACCCAGAAGAGAGAACGAATTCTCTCCATTAAAATGCAAAGCAAAAGTAAAAAAAATAAACAAAATTAAGAAAAGAACAAAAGCAGGGCGAGGAAAGTCCAAGGTGAGGTACGAAAGATGTCAAAACAAAAGCCGCAGTCGCAGCCGCAGCCTGTGCCGGAGCCGGAGCGGAAAGGATGGATGAGCAGGACGGGGCAGACATGCGCATATTTCAATCCGCGCTGACACATCCTGCTGCGCTAATGGACCTTAATTTGTGAACAGCTTTATATATCATGCGCCAGACCGTTAATGTGATCATCCACACGATCTGGCAGGGATCGGGATCGAGGAGGACCTGAAGGTGGTATCTGGCGATAAAGTTTTTATGGAGCTTATCGAACGAAAGCGCAGAATGGAATGGAGAACAGGCACGCGCTTTCCTCGAAATGGAAAATGTATTTGCCCAAAAAAAAAAGGAGGAAGAAAGTCTAGACTTTAGACTCTCTCTACATATTGAGCCTCTGATAACGGGCAGACAAATGATAATGGCCCTGGCTCCACTCTAATCCTTGCCCTCAATTGATTCTCTATTCCAAAGTAGGGAAAATGTCGCCAGAATTTTCAAAGTGGCGTCACCGCTTAGCCGCCCCCGAACCAAACCCCTTTCTAATACTTTCTCCAACCCCCGGGACGAAGAGAGCCCGTTGAGGTCTTACTCGATGATCATTGATCGTCATCGCCATCATCGGAAATCCATCCCATCCCTCCATCTCTTCATCTCTCCATCTTTCCATCTCCATATGTATGGATCTCCCTCTCGGCAAAGATGAAAGCAATCTTTATTGGGTTTTGTAGTGATTTTAAGTGGATTTGTGGTTCGATTCTTAATGCTGAAGTGCGCCAGCCTCAGATTTGGATCCGATCCAAGATCCGAAAAACCCAACCCCAGTTTATGTCGCCGCATCGCGGTCACCTTCTGTAGCTGCGATGTCTCTGCGGTTATATCGTTTTTATTCAAATTTGTATGTTTATTTCTTTCTTTATGCGTAATTATGAGAATCTTTCAGCTGTCGTCCGCCAGACGAAGACATACTCGGCTCACTGCCGTTGAGTGTTTTAGGCCGTTCGAGTCTTGTAATTATGGGACTTTGGTTCATCTTTAATGTCGCAAATGCATCTAGCCCCTTCAGATAGGGGAGAGGTAGGTCTGTTGGTGTGAGTGGAAAGGGTTCTTTGATGGCATTTCGAGTTCTTTTGGAATAAGAAAGGTAAAGTGTGGGCCTATGCGGATATAAAACATCTATTTAATATAGTATAGGAATACATAGGGAATTATCTTAAAAATTTTAAAGTTTCTGTGATTTCTAAGCTAGAGCCAATAAGCTGCAAATTTCTTATGTGCAATCTCCAAAATATGTTTGTTTTTTTTTTATCCTTTATCATATAGCTAAAAAATAACATTCCTTTTTACCGAACTACGTTTTAATCTTAGTTTCTAAGAATAAGGCGCATTTTTCAAAAATCTAAAGCTTTGAAATTTTCAAATTTCTTGCGACATTAAAATTGCGATCTGAATTCGTTATCGCCCTGCCATTAGGGGCTCCTTCGAGCGGCGTAATTACTCACCAGGCTGAGCCCCACTTTCCGCCTTGGCAGCCCCACCTCCTACCCAAGCACTTGACATGGCAACTAAAACGCAATTCAAGTGCTGCGACGGCTACTTACAAATTCCGAAGTACAAAAAACAAACTATGTTAGCGAGCTAGCGAAGAACTCAATTTGAATAGGACGAGATAAGAGCGAAGCACCCCCGCTTTCGATGATTGTTCCAATCGCTGATTTTGAGTGTGTGTCAGTCTATAAACATCGCCTTTGGATAGCGGCACCAGAGCCTTATCGCCTCGGCTTCGGTGGAGAACTGATGGCGGAAATGGTGACTTATTGCAACTTTTGTATGGCTGGGTTTAGGCTGATAACGCTTCGTTTGTGTGCGCATTTTGTTTTTATAATTAATTACCATCCAGATAGAGATATCTATGCCCAGTGAGCGCACTTTCATGCTGGCATTTGTGCTCTTTTTTGGCGCACACCTCACAGAGCGTGTGAGAAACGAAAGACTTAGGCAACGAACTCGATTCGGGTATCCTTTCAGATGGCGTCTAAATTAAGCCTGGCCTGGGCTTTTGATCTTCGCCGATAGTGGAGATATATATCCCTTACTCCCTCTAGGCTTGAGTGCCTCTCTTTCTTCCTGATCGCCCCCTCTCTATCTCTCTCCCACTCCCATTACTAGTGGCGGTGACAAGTTTTCGGCACGCGGGCAGACACATTTTCAGATCCCCAAGGGGGATCCATTCGTCCGTCGGTCTTCTGGCAAAGCTTTTAAGTGTCTTGGCGTCGCTGCGGCTTATGTCTTCCCGCCCCCCGCCACTCCCCCCTCCGGATGACATTTACATTTGTGAGATCAGAGAGAAACACACCGAGAAAGAGCCAGACGAAGAGAATTAATTGCTGTGGAAAAGTCGAGATCCGATCGGCGCTCTTGACTGTGAAAAGATGTCGCCTAATTTTCCTCGTGTCTTTAATTAATTAATTATGGCCACCTTTATGCGTTAGAAGAAAGCTCTTTATTGGCCTTTGGCGCCAGCTGGAGTCTAAAAATGAACTTTGGGTCTGGGAAGCAATGAGATAAGCTCCAACTGCACCCGGAATCGAAATCTTTTCTTTAAAAGAACAGAACAGTTACTGTTAAGGACTTATCGGCAGCGGCTTGGGGAGCCCAGCTTCCTCCAAGAACCAACGATAAGTTTCAAGATTATTTCTTCTCCGCGAAGGTTCCACATTGCCCCGATTGGATACGACTTTTTATTTCATATTGTATATCAGCATGAATAAGGCAAGCTTATCGGTCAGTGGAAAAATATGTTATTCACAAATAAAATGCTGATTACAAAAGAATTAAATCAGCTTTTGAAGAGTCCAGAGCAATGATGTCAAAATTTATAGAATTCTGCAATGTATTTGAAATAGTTATCCTCAAATTTAAATCAAAGTTTGAAAGGGTTCTATTCCATCGAATCTATTCCATCAAACCTATATTCCATAGAGTTTATTGAAAAATTTCCACACTTTTTTTAACTAAATAAAATTTTAACACTCTCAGCAAGATGCCCAGACTTGTGACGCCAAGCGGCTGGCTACCGAGAAACTCCAGGATCTGGATCCTGGATCTTCGCTATCAGCTGGCTAGGTCCTTGGCTAACACGTAATTAGCCTATGTCTGGCTGGACACGGCAGGACTTCCCGGGTCTCCGACGGCCTATGGTCGATGGCTGAGGGCTGTACTTCCTATTGGGCCATGTTTCTGGCCCGCTGACCTGCTTGCAACTTGCAACAAAGTGAGCCAAAGTGCAGCTCGGGGCATTTATCATGGCCTGCCAGTTGTTTCTGCCTCGGATACACTTTCCACATTGCGTGCCGGGCCGCCAGTCGGCCCCGACAGCTCTACCTGAATGATATTCATATGGTTATGGACATGGTTCGGTTTGGATCCGACGGCTTGGCTCTGGGTATGGGCCGTGTAGGTTGGCCAGCTTGAGCGAGTGGTGTTAAAATTGCATAATTAGGTTGGCCGGTTGCAGTTTTGCATTTTGAGCCAAGTGTGTCTGGGGGTTGTTTTCTCAACAGAGTTGCCAGGTTGTGTTGATAGGATATGGTTTTGAAAAGTGAAGGAAATGGCATTTTAAAAAAGTTTTTTTTCGAAAATATCTTTATAGAAATTATTTACTTATTGTGTTCTATATTCTTAAGCATCATTGTAAATATTCTTTAATAAAAGAATTTAATATTTCATTGGGACCTAGTATCCCTTCACATGACTGACCTTTGACTTGGCCTCGATAAGCTGTTTGGGTTAAGATTTATGATGCAATTGCCGGAAAACTCTCTCGACCCGAATGCGAGACAAAGTCAGAGCCATTTAACTAGTTTTGTTTTGCCTTCTCTCCTGCCAATGTTTGAGGCCAATTTCAGTTTTATGGATTTTGTTGGTCTCATAAAAGTGTCATAAATTAAAAGGCGTTTAAACACGCACACAGATACATAGAAGCCGGGCCAGGGACCAGGGTGGAGACCAGGGATCATGTAACCTGTGCCACTGGTCACACGCAGTGCCTTTGACTCATGACCTCCTCGCAGGACAGGATACGGCCAGTTTTGGATGGCCTTTGGCCTGCTTTTATGGCCCTTGCGGACCTGTCTTTACTGTTTTCCAGCTAATGATTTTATGACACTTTTTGCAATATTTCCAGCACTCGAGAATCTGCCGTCATGTTGTGTCATTGTCAACATGGTCGTGCCTCCACGGGATCCTATTCTCTGCCCACTTCGGTGTCTGGGTCATCCATTGAGCCCAGTCTGTTCGCTGTTGTTGGCCTTTTAGTGGTGGCGCCAGCAGTTAATTGCTCTATGGAATGGTACTTGGCCCTACCTGACGGATGACTGATTCGTGGCCGGGTCTTGGAAGTGAAAGTGAAGCAAAGGGTTGCAATCGAATTCGAATTACTTTGGTCAAGGTTGCTCATAAAAGTAATAGGAAAGATTGCCAATGATAGGATATAGAAGATTTGAAAGGGTGTTATGGTGTATCCATATAAACTAATTCAAGGACTAATGAAATATCAGTTTTTCAAGATGTTGTTTTCTGAGCGAAACTCCAGTATACAATATTAGTTTTAACTTTTAACCATCCATTGCTAATTTTATTTTAGATTAATACGAAATAAGGAGATGAAAAGGCGATTAAGGTGTTGAAACTCTATGTCTTAGAAGTTTAGAAAGCGTAAATATTATATTATAATATATAATATAATTTATAAAAAAATAGTTATTAGTTATGTAGTTATAATATACATAAATGAGTAATTTTTTCAATATGTAAGTCCCAGTACGTACGTCTTAAGTAACACGTACATAATTAATGAATAACTTTCTTGAATAAAATTATTTGTTTTTTTTTATAAAAACGTGTTTTTTTATTGATAGGATTATGCTAGTCTGATCCGATCCTTGTCCGATGGTAGGCTCCTATATAAGAACGATGCTAACATCCGATGCTCTCCCAATTATGGGCTGACCATATATTTTGATTCAAGTCCTGGCCCATTGATGAACATAATTCCAGTACTATTGTATTTTGGAGTAAAGAACTTTCAAAGTCAACAAACCAAGAGGATTCATAAAATCTCAATTTCGATTTAAGTTTTTGATGGTGAGAGTTCTATGTCTTAGAAACATAAACATAAATGGCATCTAATTATTTTGTACACTTTTTATGACTGATTATGAAAAGAAATGTAATGCAGGCCTCTAATTGTTTTCTTCTTACCTTTCCTTCAAGACCCCTTCACACCCTGCCTTGTCGGCTGTAATTTATGTGCATTACCAAAGAGTTTTGGCCATGTCCGCTGTTGAGAACCCTAATGAATAGTGATACGAGCTAATGTTAATGTTAATTCGAATGTTAATGACTGCCTTACGTCTTTGCTCTCCAGTCTTTTGTTTCGAGCTGCCCTGGGCTGGCCAATTTATGTATCTGCAGTGCAATTGTGCGAGTAATTATGCCAACTACTGTGAGTGCCAATGCGAGTGTTGAAAGTGCATAAAACAATTCCAGTTTTCCAGAACTGCTGCAGCTTTCAACCGCCGGCTGGTAGGCTGCTACCATCAATTAAGGAAGGTTGAAAGATTTTTGACACTCGGCCTTTCAACGGGGAGCTAATTGAAACAAAACTGCGCTCATGTCAACTGCCATTGGACGCCAAGTTCGTAACAAGCATTGTGGACATATACTGTGCATTCCATTTCCATTTTGACATCTCAAAATTTGATCGGAAATTTATGGCCTTTTCTGCTATATTTTATGCCTGAATATAAAACTCAAGCGCATAAATTACAATTCAATTAAATTATTGAACAATACCCGAATGCACACTCGGTTGCTAATGGCATAATCGAAAATGATTTGTTGCCAATATGTTTTTGGCCAAAATTTACGACCCTTTCACCCTTTAGGCTTCTGTGTCGGGTGTGCTTCCAACTGCACTGCTACTATAGTATCTCAAAGATAGCCGCGAAACTAGTTTTTACTGTTAGATTTGTATCTTAACGTGGTGTTTACATGCTCAACACGAGTCCCATGCTAATTTCATTGTTGATCCATAAAGATTGTGTTGTAGCTGAGCTTTAGCTGAGCTAATTGACACAACATTGATATTATTGATAATGTCTAATTCGAGCTGCAACTCAAAGATATAACTCGAAGATCCAATCATTCGAATGGCATCTTAAAGCAATTTTAAAACGAGTTTTGTATTATTTTGGTAGAGTGAAGAGGTAGAATACTTAGCCTCTCAGTTCAACTTACTTATTTTGAAATAAATAGATGATATTTCCTTGGGATGATTTATGCAAATGATGATTCGAATGCCAATTGGCAGTTATGGCTCTTAATAGCCTTTTTGTTGTGCGGTTTAAAAAAAATGTAAACTGCTTTTAAATAGCATTTATTGTATTTCTTTCATAGAAAACGTTTTGTGAGTTTGTTGTTTCTGTTGATTTGATTTTGAATGGCTGTGTCGATGCCACAAATCACAGGCACTTCACAGACAAAGATGCAGATACAGATATATATCTTTCAGGCCAACTGAACTCACAGCACTCACTGGTTTTCATACACTCGCACTCTATCGATGGATGCCAAAAATTGATACGAGTTTGATCGCGAGACCCGTTTGCTTGTCCGGCTAATTAATCAAAATTCTGGCTTTTATCTGGCAAAAACTATTAGCTTTCCAGTTTAGAGACTTGAACTATAGATCGCTTTTGGGTTTTGGCGACGGCAATTCGCGATTCGATTCGCTACGTCTGGTGCGTTTCGCGGCGTATCGCTCTCAAGCGGTCGGAGTCCAACTGATGACAAGGAATTTCGAGTCCCACTCGGACTCCTTGTATGTGTTCTGATTGGAATGGGGAAACACCAAACACACACACACACTCAGACACACACAAACACGAATAGGGATAAAGATGGAGGGAGCGTGGCAGCGAGCGCGTTTGTTTTTGTTTCCGGTTGGAGAGCGACTGACTGCCTGTCTTTTGTGGCTCTCCCGCGACCAAACAAACGGGTTTCGCTTTTACACACACACTTTTACACTCGATATCGCTTTGAAAGTGGGTGTTGCCTTGGCAGCGCACTCGCTCTTTTCCTCCATATCAGTCTCGTGCTATCTTGCTTTCTCCTTCGCGTTTTTAATCGAATTGTGGCCATATTAAAGTTTGCTTGATTTGCTGTTTAGATATTCGAGTGAGTGTCCCCCATGTGTGTGAGAGGGAGAGAGTGGAACAGAGCGACTCTCTGGGGACAGCCCACTTGCCCTGGCTATCGGGGCGTATGCGCAACGTCTCCCCTGCGCCATTTAAAGCCCAATAATATGCGCTAATAAAACAAATTAATTATAAATATACCTTGCGAATATGAATGCCATAAACCATGGGCTTTGCTATTTATTATTTTTGCATTTTATGTGCACTTTAATTGGCACCTTCATAACTCCTCTCCCTGGCTAGCAATTCATTGAAATCTTACTTATTTACAATCGCTTGCAATTTATAAGTTTAACGCCTACTTGTGATTTATTTATCTGATAATGTCTTCATTAAGTTGATTCCATTTACATATGTATGATTGTATAGTATACTACACTCAATCGGTATGAACCCAAGAGGTGAGAATAACAAATTCCTTTTGATTTACAAATTAGTTGTGCCATTCATCTGTCATAATGGAGATAAGTAATCACTGTTTTTTGGGCTTGGTGCATAAATTTTAGTCGCGATCAAAAAGCGCTTAATGAAAATTCAAGTACTTTTAATTAACATTTTTTTTAGCTCTAAATTGCAATTAAGAATATCGTAAATATGGCCAGTAAATTTTCAAAACCCTCGCAGTTTGTAATTAAGCAAACCATAAATATTTGACTGCTCATTAAATGCTTATTTCGATAAAAACATTTGTTTAAACCAGGGATGCCCAGTCCCATTGCTCTCGTTCCTCCTTTGTTGTTGGATTGCTCTGTCATATGGGTAGAGCAAAATCATATACGTGTGCTGCTCCCAGTATAGGCAAGGCAAATTACAATAACAATTTTTCGTAGTTTAATAACACTTAAACAGTTTCAACACTTTTCTGGCATTTTGTTGTTGGATTGCCGAAAACTTTTCACTGCAAAAAATCACTTCTTGTTGTGGTTTTGGACAGAATGGTTGACTGTGGAACGATGCATTTTTTCTTTGTCGAAAATTTTCTTTGCGAGCAGCAATGTATTATATGTAATATAATAATAAGCGGAAACAAAAAAATTAATTTGGAAAGGCATTTTATTAAATGCTATGCTAAAGTATCTGCGTCACAAGCCGATATGGAAGCGCAGTAAAAAAAATTCGAAAAATAATTGAGCATATTGAAAATAATTATAATCCTAAAATTAATTCTCAATTATCCGAAAAAATTTTTTTTTTTTTTTTCTGTTGAAAATGTTACAAAAATTTTTTTCAGTGATACGATAGAAAAAAAAAAAAAAACTATCGCTCATATGTATTTGTGCTTTTGTGCATAGGTATTGGAATTTGCTCTGTCATAAGCAGTGCTTGGGCACCCCTGGTTTAAACAATTTTGATTTTTATTATCAATTTTCAGAAAAGTATATTTTTGTGGTTGAATTTTATATGCAAAATATATAGTTTTTTCTGGAGTTAAAAATATATATCATAATATTAGTAGTACCACAAGCATTATCTGTTAAAAATTTCCCAAAAAGAGAATGACGAAGAATATATAAAGAACTACGATGGTTCTTGTTGTATATTTGTATACCCTTTATGTGGGTATTATAAATTTAGAATCCATATTTTGAGAACTTCGAACTTAATTACTTTTTAAATTAGTCTAGTATATAGCCTAGTATTTATTGTTAGCAAGGGTATACAAGATTCAGGACCCTCTAAGTAAGCATTCTTTTTAAGATTAATTTATTAAAAATCTGTTGCTGGGGGGGATTTCCCCAAAAAGGGGATTTCCGGTATTCTGCATAGCACAAGAATGTGCTCTGATTACGGAACGCACCCAAAGCAGTTCCTGGAATATTAGTCACTTGTCAAGTCTGAAAAATGGCCGATTTTAATTGCAATTTTGGGCAGAGAGACAACTTGATAAATTCGTCACCTACCATTCGTGTCTGCCACTGGCAAATGTTCAATTACCACAAATTAAATTTATTAAATGGCACGCGGACCCCCGAGCGATAAAGTTCAATTATTTATAGGAACTGCCAAAATACGAGCAGGCCAAATCATAAAAAAAACATAGGCACTCCAGACATAGGCACGAAATGCGTCTACCAGTTCTCCCGGAAAGGGGGACTTTGGACAAAAAGGGGGTAATAGACGAGCTGCAAATGAATTGAGACTGAAGTGCGTGTAGCCCGCGATACCCGGACGAACTCGCGCCGCACGGACATAAAGCGCCGCAAACATGCAACAAAATTTATGCGAAGCTTTAATGAAAGCCAGACCTGTGGACTGGGAGGCGGGTGGTGGTCAGGTAACACATCCAACCTCGTGTGTGTGTGTTGGCAGTGCAGTTGACCAATGAAAACGCTGGTGCCACATTGCTGACTCCACCTCAAAATGGGGACCAGCACTGTGGGGCACCCGGAACGGGTTTCCGTTGCAAGTTTCTCGACTTCTCGTCGGGGCTGCAACGGCGTGGCGTCCTGCTGATTTTCCGGCACGTTAGCTCCTCGGTCTTAAGACATGATGGCCCTCGGTCTGGTTTTGATTGTGGCTCTGTGGCTCTGGGTTCTGAGGTGTGGCAAGCAGAGGTTGTTGGTCGGCAGCAGGGTCAAAAGTGGTAGAATTTGTAATGGTGGCCACGAAGGAACTGAAGTCTCAGGACAGAGGCGTCTGAAAAGGGCTTTTGTTGTAAAATTATGTGAATTTTTAAATTTTATAGAACTGGAAAAGTTATTAGAAAACAAGAAAGGAAAGCTAACTTCGGGCGGAGCCGAAGTTGATATACCCTTGCAGTTCAGTCGCAGTCCGCTAGGTGGCGCCACCCATCTTATTTTATTAGATATATAGCGGATCGTTTATAGTCGGCCGATCCTTATGAAAATTGGCAGATCAGATTGTTTTCCCCAAAATAGAATCTGTACCAAATCCCATCTTTCTAACTTAAAAAACACCAAAGTTATGCCAATTTCGATCGTTCTATGACAGCTATAGGATATAGTCGGCCGATCCTTACGAAATTTTGTACATAAGATATTTTGGTCAAATATAACATGTGTAGAAACTCCCAACCCTCTAACTTAAAAAACACCAAAGTTATGGCATTTCCGATCAATCAGTTATATGGCAGCTATAGGATATAGTCCCGATCCCTATAATACCCTCTGCAAGGGTATAAAAATTAGACACCATTTTTACCATAGTTTATTTTATATTTTCTGGCTTTTAAGTACCATCAAGTATTTGGTACCTATAGTAACTTTTCTAACCCCGCCCTTGACCTCCACCCAAAAACCCTCCTCCTTGTGGCGCTCCAAAAGTGGGCAGTGGCCTGGCTCCCGGAGCTGGCAGCATGGCCGGATCGGCTTTCTGGAGCCTTATCCGTGGCACTGCCATTGCAATTAATTTTGGCATTTTGACATTTACGCTCTTTGCAGGCTGTGCTTCGGCCTTTGGGGGCACTATCTCGAGAATACGCACATACATTTTTGTTCAGGTATGCTGGCGCTCGATAACGAGACATTTTGCCCATATGTATGTAGAAATCAGTGCGGAATTTTCTCACGTTAAAAAAGGGTTCGCTAAAGCGGCGCCAACCACGAACAGAACCTTTAATTGCAACTGGTTGTGGCCAGCTTGTGGCAACATTTGAAATATTTCCCCTGTGCCGCGACCGTTCGATAAACTAATGAAAAGCCAGCCAGATTTTCGCAGGCACTTAATTGAAGAGGATGCCAGTCATAGACGTTCTCCTCTCGGTCTCGATATGAGGGATGCTGGCCATAAGTGGGTGTCATACATTGTAATTGTTATGGCCAATATGGAGAGGAGTGTGATGCCTGCCAACAAAGTTGTCAAGTCTCCAGATGGTCGTAAAAATTATCGCCACTAGACTGAATACCATGACGCCTCAGTAATAACATGGCACCATAGAAATGGTAAACCAAATGATATAATAGTTTCTTTATGACTTTATTGGGTTCTAAACGTGTAGTATTCTTTCTATTAAGATTGGTTTTAGAGGGTTTTGAAAACAAAGTATTATACATTATAATATCAAGATTAGGGCGTCCTTGTATAGGAACTGAAAGGCAAGCCCTGAACAAATCCCAACTGATATCACTAATTATTCCAATTGAATACACACGAGCAACTCACAGGTCCCCAGAGGGGATTACAAGATCACAAAGTGGCCTAGCTGGTGTGGACTACCCGGAGGAGGGGAGTGCCCTGGCCCAGGTGACATTTAAAAGCTGCAAGTGCATTAGTGTGAAACAAGGATCGAGGCGCCGTCTAAATTACAGTCAGCGGAACGATCCTCTTCGGTTCGGTCGCCTCATCGCGATCAAGATCAAGTACCATTTTCAACGCTTCCTTTGGCGCCACATTTCTGTGTCGAGAGAGCCCTTCATTCTCGTGTTGCATTCCGTGATGCAAATGCCCACGGGGGTGCTGCACGGGGGCAGAACGATAACAAAAATATGCAGAGGAGATGGGACTGAGACTGGGATTCGAACTGGAACTGGAACTCCTCCCAGCTATCCAGCCAGCCCGCCAGCCAGCCAGGCCAGCTGAACTCTTTTCGAGTCGCATCTTTTGCGTTCTCTGCTTTTCTCCTCGATAAGCGCCGCATCTTCAATCTTCCTCCAAGACACCGGCAATGGCAATGGCACTGGCACCGGCACCGGCGTCTGCACCGAAAGAGACAGTGCAGCGATAGTGCAACAGAAAGAGATGCAGGGACCGAGAGCGGTCGGCCCATCATCATCATCGTCATCTGTGATATGTTATACCATATGCGGCATATCCATTAGCTACGTCGCCATCTCAGAACGGAGAACGAAGAACGCAGAACCCAGATAATGTGATTTCGGGTCCAAGCCAAAAACCGAAATGGAACGAGACGCGCGTGAGTTGTGATAAGAGCCGAAAGACAAGGGAATACCTTAACCCATATCCCCCATACCCATACTCATTCCAATACCAAATCCAATTCCCATTCCCATTCCCATTCCCGAACCCAAAGCCATCTGAATCTCATAATACCCCTGCCCTGACAAACCCGTATCCAGACCGAGTCCCAATCTTTTGCCTTCTGCGGCTCTTCCAAAGCAATCGCATTTTGTCTTTCGTGTGAATTCTTGGAATTTTGATATTTTTTCCTAGAACTGGGATCGAAATGATATTGCTGCTGTTGGAGTTGGATTTGTGACGTCATAGAATCTCTGGAGGAGTGTCTTCTGGAGAAAGAGGGAACAGAACGAGCGTCTAGATTCTAGAGGGTTGGTTCTTTTGGGTTATGGAGGATAAAAAATGGATAACTTTTAATGGATGGACGTTATGGGTGGAGGGTTAAATAAATCTAATAAAATATTTAAAAAATCTTAACTTAATATTTTATTAAAATAAATCATTTAAAAACAGAAATGGGATATGCATTTTTTTTGAGTTATCTAATCCACTCTGAAGTACCGATTAATATTGGAGTGTTTGGAAAGTTTAAATAATAAGTTATCCATAAATAGATAAAATATTTTATTCAGCCAGTATTAGATCGGGGAAGCTTTAACTAAAACAAATGATACCCTTAGCCTCGATCCCCTCATTCCGCTCCACAGACCATAGTCCTCTTTCGAGGGGACTTGCAGCGGCTGGCGGCGTCCGACTATCGGCTTTTATCTATTTTAACTGCGCGTTGTTAAAGCGCATTTTCGTGTCGTTTGTCGATTTGTAATGCCAGCCATGAAGATGATGGTAGCTTGCCGGTCAGGCCCGTCCCGGCCCGGTCCGGGTTCGGGAGACCCCGGCTAAGATGCACACACTCCAGTCGGCACTCTGCACTTTGAAGTTGGCTAAGTGGCGCCTCGAACCCGGTTCGGAGTTTTTTTTTGTTTTTAAAATAAAGTACGAGTTCGGTCGGATTCCAGAGGGCGCGGGTTCAAGAGGCCGTCCTACTAGGTGGTCATTTGGCTGGCTAATTAAATACAAACGGGGAGTGCTCCGGCCCGGAGCCATCGTTGACAGTTTCAACTTTATGTTGGCTTTTATGCCCCCACCGGCTGACCCTGCCCCAAGAACCTATCCATTCCAGAATCATATCTGGAAACAATCGCTGTATCTGAGGCAGCGTTTTAAGACATGAGCAAATGCGCATTCGCCTCGTCCGAGTGCAATTAGCTTAATAGAAATTCAAATGCATGCAAGGCTCCGGAGATTAGCGGATCACTTTCCGACGTTCACCGCTCCGTACGTCTGTCTGTCATAATTCCCAGCGATAATGTCAGAGTATTGCAAGTTGCAAGTGTGCCACTTGCCGGAGCTCGGCAGATCGGCGAAGGTGCGGGGTGGCATCTGAAAAATGGCGCCCGCTGTCGTATCTTGTTGCCTGTCACATTGAATTATTATTTTACGGTCTTGCCTCCCTGGCGTTGCTCCTAGGCCCCCGGCTCTGCGTCCCCCAGTTCCTCCTTCTCCAGCGGCAATTGGAAATATAAAACGGGTTGGCAAATGGCAAATGTTTTAATTCGCGGCTGCAGAGGATGTGCCACAGGTGCGGCAGCAATTAGTGGTCCGCTCATTATGGACTGGAGTGTTCCTAAAGCATAAATACAATTGCGAGTCCCATATACTTTATGGGGCTGGAGGGGCTAATTGGAAACCTATCCTGTGATTAAAAGTAATGAGAGCCTTTTTTAAACCAGGAATGATGTCTGTTTATCGAGCCATTAGCTTTAAAAAGATATCCCTATAAGGGATTAAATAAAATAAATATAAAGTATGGACTAGACTGTATTTTATCCACTTTGTTTTCTATTTGAATCTTTTACTCTAACCATTATTTATAAATGTATTAAATGGTTATCAAATATATTTATAATTTATCTAAAAAAAGACTACCTCTTGCCTAACAAATGCTATTCCATTCCACTCGATGAGCCAATCCATTCCACTTGCACAACTTGACGCTGCACATAATTTTTTCCAACACATTCCATAGCTGCCGGGTGCTGGGTCCGCCGTCTCATTACTCATTCCCCACTTGGCCAGTCCCAAGTCTCCAGTCCCCAAAAGCCCGAGTGGGTCTGGAGTCTGGACTCTGTCGTTGGCTCTCGGCCCGACTCGGTCTCGGACTCGGACTCGGACTCAACTCCGGTTGCGTGGAGCGCCGGCCAGAGCAGACGCTAATAATAGCGGTCGTAAAACAAGTTTGCCTAATTGATCGAGCGTACGCCAAAAACAAAAAGAGGCAAAAGGCTCAGACAAAGGAAAAACAGGGCAGCCGAGAGTCCCGAGCTCAAGGCGTTAATATTATACCGAGCTTGCGCCTCCTACGGTTTAAGGGGGGAACTCTATTCACAAAGGTTTGTTAAATGTATATTTCATTTTTTCAAAAATTATGTATTTTTCAACTTTTGTTTCTTTAGTATTTAGAATCGCTTCTTTATATCTGAAGGACTATCAAAAAACCTTATCAATTTTAAATAATATTGAAATTTTTTGTGTCAATGAATTCTTCTAACAGTATTTTTTAAAAGCAATCTATTTAAAAACAATTTTTTATAGAATTATAAACCTTTAAAATAAAACATCTTAAAACTACTAAAAATAGAATAAATGTTTTCAAAAATTTAACTATTAAAAATTAATAAATTTCTCTCCGACAAACCTGATTACCCCCTTTATAAACTGAAACAGAGACTCCATCTTCGGGCTTTGGGAAGCATTTTTGCCATACCATCGGGAGATCAAAGGAGGCGGCTGCAGGCGGTGGCGTTACTGTGCGTCGGACAGGCTTTTAAGCGATGACACCAAATCGCTATTTAGACACTGCCTGCAGTCCGGGGAGTTTGCTCCGATCCGAGCTGCGATCCGTTGCGACCTGTTAAGATTTTATGGTGTGGTACGGTAAGGTATCCTTCGGTCTGGCAGCGATCTCTCGCTCTGTGGTCCGCGGAGGTCATTAAAATTAATTTGGATCAATTTGGCCGGCTGCCAAATTGTTGACAATGAAATATAACGAGGTCCCCTCCGGTAGAGTCATCAAAGTCCGGCGAGTGTGTGTTTGCGTTTACAACTTATTTATTTTGTAGAATCTAAAAAAAAGACGCTTAAACGTACAAAATCGTAGGCCTCTTTATGGGCTCGGGTGTTTTCCTCTTTTTTCTTTTTTGTTTTTCGCTAAACTACCTCTAAAGTACTTGAAATCGAAGCGATCCTAAGTGGTTGGCACAAATCAAACTATATTTGCTGACTAAAGGTGGTGTGGGAGGAAGACGAGTTTAATGTCGGGACCTGGAACTCTTCTGGTCCTGGAAACTTTTCAAGTCAGCATCCTCCAACTGGGACATGGCTTACGAGCTACAGCTTAAATAAATATTTTGGCAATCTTGACATTTTGTTTGGTTTTAAGTTTAGATTAATTTAGTTAAGTTTGCATTCTTCTTCGGGGCTAGCTTAGTTATTCGATGACCGCTCGGGAAGACCAGTTCGTGTGATTACACTGGGAGTGAGCTCGCTGTTGGAGCTGCGACCGCTCTCAATGGCAGGAACTCTACTTAAAATAATAATATTATTAAGTTAAAAAATAATCATTTTTGGCTGATCTGAAAAGTACATACGGCTGGACTATCTGGCGGTTTATTGTCACTGGGCTGGGCAGATGGGGGGACTGACTCTGGGCCGGCGTCGACTGCTGGCTGTATGGCGAGTGGCTCTCTCCGGTCACATGGTGACGGGCGGACATGTTCAGCGTTCCATCGGAGGTGGGCGGAGCCGAGGAAATGGTCACCACCCGCTGGCCGCCCGCCGTTCCCGTCGTCGACATGTCGTGCAGCTCCGGACTGGCGTTCTGCTGGCTATTCTGCAACATGCTCACCGGCACCTGGGAGGGATACAGGGGGTTCGTCATCAGGTTGACTCCTTGCGCCATGCCTAGAGATGTAAGAGAAACTACTAGATATTTTTCTTAAGTGCAATTAAGAGAGATAACTCACTGGGCAGTGGAGCACGGTGCATGGGGGCGCCTCCATTGTTCTTGGGCTTGCGTTTCCGCTTCTGGATGCCCTCCTTCTTCATGGAGAGGGGTCGGTTCATATTGTGCAGCTTGAAGTACAGTCCGCAGGCGTTGCACACAGGATTGCCCTCGTTGTTGCGCCTCCACAGCGTCGTGGAGTTGGTCTGGCAGTTGGCGCAGGTCACCCCATTGCGGCGATTATTGGGAGCGGCGGCCTGCTTCGGCTTGGCCTGCCTCTGGGGAATCCGAGCCGGGAGCCGCATGAAGTTCGTGCAGCTGGGGCAGAAGTACTCACTGCCCTTCCGCACGTACAGCGAATGGCAGTTCTCGCACTTCAGCTCGTGGTTTGGCGATGCGGTGGCCGATCCCGTCACCAGACCGGAATCGTACTGGCCAATGCCGGCTGGCGTCCAGTGGGTGGTGGCCATGTTCCCGGTCGGGTACTCATCAATAACCTGGGGATGAAAATTGGTCTGCGGAGGGAGAGAATGTGTTAGAAAACAACCTTCAACCATTCTTCAATTTAAAACACTCACGAAGGACACATTCTGGTACTCGGGCGGGGCGGCCGATGTCCACAGGGTCTCGATAGTGTTGCCGCCGTCGGGGAAGGATATCGTCTGGAAGGCTGCCGGACCCGCCTGGCGCAGCGAATTCAGACCCGACTCGGACTTGGCCAGGAACTGGCCGGTGGCGGGCACGCTGTAGATGGTGTTCGACTGCGGCAAGGTGGCCGCGTAGCTGTTGCTGCTGAAACTGGAGCTGGGCGGGAAGGGGGCGTAGGCGTTGCCCAGGTCCGCGTACGTCTTGGACTCGTTGGGATGGACACTGCCGTCGACCACCGGGGCATCATAGTAGAGGCTCGAGCTGGAGGTCTCCGTCCCGGCGGTGGCGAAGCGTCCGTCATCGGTAACGAATCGCACGGTTCCGCCATGGGAGCTTGTTGCAATATGAACTGACGCGGCCGCCGCCGCTGCTGCTGCTGCCGCCTGGTGTTGTTGCTGCTGATGCTGTTGCTGGTGGTGGTGGTGCTGCAGTGCCTCCGCCTCGCTGCTCATCACTATGGAATCACCATAGCTGCCGCCATTGGGGGTGGGACACTGCTGTTGCTGCTGCTGGTGTTGCTGGAGCTGCTGTTGCTGCGACTCGCCAGGCACCTCGCCCTTCTCGATTGTCTCGATTTTAATGGCCGTCACGTCCTCGCCATTGCACAGTATCTGTCCCGAGGGATAGGCGTATAAAGTGCCCGGCGGAGGTCCTCCGGGAGTATTCCCCGGGTCTGGCACCTCGGAATTCCGTGGCGCCATTTGGACGTAATGGGTGGCTCCGCCCGGAGAGTGGTGCGAGGGGCGCTGGTAGTCGATGTGGCTCTCTGGAGCCGATCCAGAACTGGCGTTACTGGCGTTGGTAAGCTCTCCTTCACGGGACTCGTTTACCTCCCTATGGAAATTTAATAAAATGAATACTAAAGTTTAAATTTCAGTCAAAGGGAACTTACAGAGTCCCCGCTGTGGTTAGAATCCGCCTTTGGATGCGTGGCACCACCACGTACTGCTCCTCCGATTCGCTAACTCCTGCCTGGCTAGTTTGGACCACCACTCCGACGGATGTTGCAGGTTGCTGCTGCTCCTGTTGCTCCTCCAGGGAGCCGGATGACTGTGCTGCTAGCTGCTCGGCTCCGTTGCTGTTCTCCAGCTTGATCTTGTCCAGCAATTGAAGCTGCTGCTTAGTGAGGACTGGCTGGTGCTGTTGCAATTGCTGTTGCTGCTGCTGCTGCTGTTGCTGCTGCTGCTGCGGTGTCTGCGTTTCCATCTGCAATGAGCAAGCGACAAGTGATGAGTGCTTCGCTTTCGGCATTGAGGCGCTTGCCTCAAAAGTGTGGCTCCAGTTCCGGCCAACAGAGTGCGAACTGGCCGCCTCGATTTCCGCCACAAAAAAGTCAACAACAAGCCCGAGAACGAGCCCAAGTCAGTGTCAGAGGGGACATCAAAGCGACACCGCCCGCTCTCGACTCACAGCTCAATTTGTCGCCTACAACCGTAAAGTACCACAAACGGAGACGGGCTTGAAGACCGTCTTCCCCTCCACCCCGCCGCCTGTCTCTCCTTTCATTTTAATACCAAATCTCCCATCTGTCGGCGATCTCAGTGTCAACAATGTCGGACACATTTTTCACTTTTATTCCGGCCGAGAAAGAAATGTTTGCCAACAGAACCCTAAACTGAGCTCCGAGGTCTCTTTGGTTTCGTTTTCATTTCTGTGTATTTGGTTTTTGTTCGTTACTTGTTTCTTTTGGTTTTTGGCGGAAATAAAAGCTGGCCATAAAATGTAGTTCTGTTTTTCCAGCCGCACGTCATTCGATTTCAGTTTATGACCTCATTACGTTGGGGGCGGCACTTCCACCAGGGCAGCTCGGGCCCCATCCTCAACTTGTGTCAACACATTTGATCGTCGCTGTCACCTGATTCACCTGCCCAGACCCCGGCCCGGCCCCGGAGAAGCCAGCTCTTGACAAGTGTCATATAAGACGAAGGCTTTCGCATGGGGTTTCACCATAACTATAAACATACAAGTCCATAATGCCTCATAGAAAAATATAAGGGGGGAAATCCAGTCATTGGTAGTTGTATTCTATTTATAACTATTAAGTTACAAATTATATGGAAAATAATAAAATATAAAAGGCCCGAGATTTTAAAAGAAATTGGTAGGAATTTCTTTGGCAATTCATTCCTCACGAGTTTAATATTTTCATTCGACAATCATACACTATTTTGTATTCCACTGGTAGTGAAACATTATTTTCGTCACAAAGAACATTTATTCTTTAAGGTAACTCCTTACTCACTGACTTTTTATAATTGATTCATTTTACGTGGAACTTTTTTGGTGACCTGCCCGAAATGATTGATATTGTATACATTGCGAGTGGTTACGATCTAAGGTAGAATGTGATTCACGGCGCCTCGTGGATGAGTTGACAAGTCGTTAAAATGAAAAATTACCTTGCTTTAGTACAGAAAGTACAGTTCAAACTCCAAGTATTTAGGTGGAAGTAATGACGAAGGAAGTTGGTGTTCTAAAGAATCCAAAAATACGTTTCCGCGTCTTATTTCGAGGCAAAGTTCGAGGAATCCCCGGAGATAATTTGGTGCAAAAAACGTCACTTTGACAATCGGCCAAGCAACTGCAGATAAACCCAGACTTTTGAGTATGTGTATATAGTAGTACTATAACACCCGATAGGTATGCCATATGCACGTGCCCATGCTTCTGCCCATGTACGGGCTGCGAAAAGTTAAGATACTACGGCCGAACGATACGGACAATATCTTATCCGGACGCTATCAATGTACATAATCAGTTGCTGCTGCTGCTGTTTCTGTTTCTGTTGCTGTTTCTGTTTCTGCTGGGAGCGATTCTGAGAGGTCATGGTTGGAGTACCCCAGGGTGCCCAATCTCCCCCAGGCTACGTCATCAATTGGGACAGATACATTCAAGAATTACAATAAGTTGAGCAAGGTGGTCGGTCGTTCGGGTTGTGTTTGTCATTTGAGAGTGGCATGTGCTATTTGCACCGACCGGGCTTAGTCAAGACCCATTGCGTGGAACGGAGTTATGAGAGAAGGAGGGAACAGGGTGCGGTGCTAAACTTATGAATGAAATCTGCTCAGTCACACCCACAACACCTGTACTTTATCTATATAAACAAAAGATATTGGCTATATAATCGCACCTCGTTTCGCTTTCGTTGAGCTCCGTTTTGTAGTTGAGCAAATCTTAAAGGTACTTTTATTTAAAAACCTCAATGGACTGACCTTTGTTAGTTGCACTATATAAGATATATATTACTTACTAAGTTAGAGAATGCTTTATTATATGAATTAATACTACAAAAAGTATAAAAATGCTACGGTTTAAACATTACTTTCTGATGAGGATATTAACATAATTACTAGTTTAATATATATTTTTCAGAAATTTTGAAATGAATCCCATAGTAGAGATTCTATAAAAACAATGTCTATCAAAGTCTACGGTTTTAAAAGATTTCCACTATTTATTGTCACTAATTTCTTGAAAAAACATCAAGTCAAATTTTCACTTCTTCGTACTAATATGTAAATGCGAAAATGAATAGAAAAATATTTTATACAAAATCCTTATTTTTAAAAACACCTAAAATGAAAGCTAACAAAATTCACTATAAAAATAATTATAATTTGGACTTTGCACCCTTTAGTTTGTGTTTTATGTTCTTTAAACTCTTAAATTTCAGTTTCAAAATGTTTCAAATTTAATTTACATATCTGAAAATACTTTTTTTTTAATTAACTAGACTGAAAGTTATTCGATCGGTTTATAACTCTACAAACTATAGTAAAAAATCATCTTCAATGAAACGGTAAGTATGTATGAAATATAAAACTCTGTTTATTATAAAATATATCAATGTTTATACTTAAAAAATAACTAATAAAAACGTAGTTATTATTTTTGAAATATTAAATCCCACTGCAATGAATAACAATATTATTTTATCTAAACAAAACGCCATGAGCATTCAAAAGTAAAATTTAGGCCCTAAACTTTAGGAACGTCATCAGAAAGTTTGTTTTTTTTTCCCGCCGTTAAGAAGCCTTTTAGAAAAAAAAAAGTACAGCCGTCGGCCTATCTTTCCACACATTGTTAGAAGATCCCTCGATTAATTAAAGTCCATTGCAGTTGCCTAATGAAAGTGAGATAAGCCATTTGCCAGCTGCATTTACAGCTCTATTAAAGGGCCATCAATCCGAACCTTTGTCCGGCCCGGACTCCGGAGAGCCCTTTTCCCTGCCATATCGGCCATCAACTGTCAACTGGCGACGCGTGTCTAATAAAAGTATCTGCAACTGGAACTGCAACTATCGATGCCGCCATCGGGCAACTGTTAACGTACTCGATTTTCATTGGCCAGTAGTACGAGTGCCACTTCCGGGCTAGTGAAAAGTAACCCCCAAAGGGACAAGGGTTGGCTTCATTCATAAGGCACTCACTCCATCCCTTAAGGATACGCTCGAGACAGGACCAAAGCGAGGTGATAAGATTGACATAAATTTCACATTATCCGTGCTGGCGTTAGGCAAGGCCCGACCAAAAAATAGTCCTTTTTTTTTCATTCATGAAAAGCAACTGAGCCGACGTCGGCTAGCGTGTTTCAAATTTTATTTTATTTTTTTTCCTTTCTCTGTCAAAGGTATTTTGACGCCACCTCCGATCGCAGCTGAATTCAATTTTGGCCTCATAAAGATTAGCCATCTTTCCACATTTAACTTGGTTTTCAGTTGTTTGTTGTTGGCTCGTTTCGTTTTTTGTTCTCGTTTTCTTAATGGTTTCGGCTGGGTTTATTTTTTTGGAGCGTACAAAAAAATAAGTGTCGCAGTTTTGCTGCTGCATCCCAATGACTCACTGCCTTATAAATCAATTTGTCTTATCTCCTTGACGAGTCTTCTTCCCCGCCGCCAAATGCGAACCCCAAATCATATCCTTCCTTTGGCTCTAATTAATAAATTATTACATATTAGTGCTTTGTGGCTGATCTATAAACTTTAAGAGTCTGGCTTTTATGGCCGTCAATGGCTTGTCTATTTAGCTTAATGAACTTGTGTGAGAAAACGTTAAAGTCTTTTTATGATCTTGTCTTTAAAACAAAGTTGAAATGATAGATAGGCTTATATAGATCTCGTAAATTGAGCCTCTTAAAAGGTATTTAAATATGTTTAAAACAGTTCGATTTTAGTGACTTAATTTTTTATATTGGGTTTATAACATTCCAAAGTTGTATTGATTTCGTGGGCAGACTTCTCTTTAAGGAAAATTTATTTTTATGAAAATACTTCGAAGTTAGAATTAATATTTTTTAAATTTCCTAATTTTCAAAACTATTATCATTTAATTTTTTCAGTACCCACCTTCATCTGCATTTTTACATTCGTTGTGATAGTTTTGCAGACCATCAATAGAACTTTTCTTTAAAATGGGCTCCTTCAACGTTTTATCTTAGATTGGGTTTTTATCACTAGATTTCTGTTCTGTTGTGTTTTGGTTTCTTTTCCTAGGTATTTGTTGATTTTTTTTTTCGAAATATTATCACATGCACTTATTTTTTATCAATTGGCGCGCAAATTACCAAATTTTTTTGATTTGACAAAATTCTGTCTTTTATTTAGGGAACGGGAATATAATATTTTTATGCCATCCGTGGAGCGATTCTCGAGCGCGCAACCTTTAGCGGTAAGTGATGATACGAAATGCTATTTTTTTTGAGACCAACTCGGCTCTGGATGGCTGGCCCGGGCTGGCTGGCTGGCTGAGCACCTCCTCACTGGCGATGACAACAACGACGACGGGAACATTGCGGCATTGCGGTGCCTGGCGCGCGTTTGCCGCCCAATTAGCTCCTACCCACACACACGCATTTGGCGGAGCACACGGCGCCGCTGCGGTTGGGCGGACTCACACCTGTGTGGGTGTGCGGACGTGTCCGTGTGCCCTGCGTTATGATTTATTCTGTATCCGTGTCAGTATCGCCCCGGCCGCGTATTGGTTATCTTATCGCAACACCTCGGTTCGAGGGCGATAAGGTTTACCTGTGTGGTGGTGCTGCCTGGCCTGCGATAAGTATCCGTGAGATACAAATTGCGCCTGCGTGCTTCGCTTCGTAGGGTAACGAAGAGCCGGCATAAGGTTCCCCTCCGAACACTCCACACTCCACAACCCCATACCCACTCCACTAGCCAGCTATTTGTCAATTGTGCAATTTAGTCTAGCGCATTTTCTAATTGCGCTCATAAAACACTTTTCTGGCAAACTAATAAACATTGCCAACGCTAGTCAACGATGGCTTTGGATTGGACATGGATTCCATTGGCCTCCCTGCCTCCTGCCTCCTGCCCCGATAGAATGGAAGACCTGTCGCCGTCTGAAGCTTTATATGACCCCACACTCGGGTACACACACAGTCCGCCTCCTCCTCGAATGTGGGCCGCTCTGACGGCTCCAATACTCTGTAGCTGTGCTCCACTTTCCCACTTCACACCCACCTCTCGAGTGTTGTAACTAATGAAAAAATGAAAATGTGTTGGGCCTGCAGGGGGAGTTGGGGGCCGAACTATACTCAATACTCAAATCGAAGCCAGGCAGCTCAACAAACACACGTGGTCGAGGATCAGGTGCCGGGGAATATAAATTGCAAAACCTCTGAAATGTCACACGCCAGACAAAGATTGAAGTTTGCGATTTTACGAGTGCAAAGTGGAAAGCTTGATCAAAGATCAGACAAGGTTATAGATTGGAAAGAGTGACGGAAATATCTAGAAATGTTGGGCCTCTATATTCTTTTTTTCAAAAAATGTAAACTGTATTCTCATTTAACTTCAGAACCAATCCAATTTCCCATATTTCCGTAAACAATATATAGTATTATTGTTTGCAACTTTCACTCCAATGGATAGCTGCCATCTATAAGCAAATCAGCCAACCAAACTGGCACAGCCTGACCAAACAAATCATAAATTCTTTATAGTTAAAGTCATAAAGCAAGCAGATATATGACGTCCATTAAAATGCACAACCGACTCGGCTTGGAGAGGGAGATATAAAGATCCCCATAGAGTTACTTTTAATGCCACAATTACGAGCACTTTTTCTCCCAGATCTCCGCCCATGAATGGGTTAAATCAGTTTGGCGCGATTATTTTAATTGTTGCAACCCATGTGGGGCATTAATCATGGGCGAATCTTAAGAGCAAAACCGTCAGACAAAAGTATCTAATAGCCTGCCCCGGTTGCAAGTAGCTGCTGTGGAGTGTCGCAAAATATCTTTGCAGTGATTAATCACTCAAAAAGCTGACAGCACTCGCCTCTACTCGCACTCCCCCCAAAAAAAGATTCCATCGCCGAATGTGACAGCCCCCGAGTCGCTTTACAAATGGCGCTACACGACTTCAACATTACAAGAGATTAATTCGAGAGTAGGACTCGGCTTTGTTGGCCTCTGAAACACACTTGAATGAATATTAAGTCCGGATTAAAGTTTATGAGAGGTTTTATATTAGGAGAGGCTTTAGAGAGGCTTTAAAGTTTAAACTATTCCAGGAAGAGCAAAGATTATGCATTTTAAAGATGGGGAATATCAGTTTTGTTTAGAATTTATTAATCTTTAAGCAAATTAGTATCTACCTACTCCAACAAACTAGTATTTCTAGGTAATTCTTTAAAGAAATGTAATATTTTCGGCAATATAAAGATAAAAAACTTGGCAAGAAAGTAAAGGCCTAAAATTATGTCTGGAAAGTTTAATTATTTTATAAGTTCCTATCTTTGATCTCATAAATGTTTATCACAACTTACAAGTATCTATAAATGGTATTTAGTTTCTATAAGTTCAAAGTATACATTCCATACAGTTTTTTGAAAAAATATAATGAAATCGGTAAAGGTACAATAAAATTGAATAAGAGCTTTTTATCTGTTTACTGAACACTCTGACTCATACAGGAGGCTTTGGCCTGGAAGAGCCGGGCAATTAATACCCTAATTGATGGTACCGCCGCGCCTAGCTTTGGCCGCTTTGACTGCTTTGGCGGAGAATTTACGGCCCTAAGACGGAAGACTTAGGGGCGGCAGACCAGAGACAGGGCCTTCCTACTGACCACTGTCATTGGACGTTGGAGCAGCGGTCATATCGCGGGAAGGAATCGCACACCCTTCAACTTGTCCAACGCCCGTGCAGTTTCAAGTGCTGCGCCAACGGAAGACCAAAGTAGAAAAAATAGAAAACGAATCGAATAAAAAAATGCTCAAGGCAAAAAAAAAAAGCAAGGCGAAAAGCCAAACAATTCCAAAAACAAAGCCAAAAAAAGTTATCTGGCAATAAGTGTTCTTGGCCAGTTGACAGTATCGCCGATCAGTGGATGGAGTGACTCTCCGGAATTTAATTTATACTATATTGTACAATTTTCTTCACTTGTTTTGTCATAATAATATTATTTCAGGCCGGGGCTTTTTTGTTGTATTTTTCCATTTTCGATAAGGGGAAGAACTCTTTGGAAATTAAACGCCCGGCGTGCCAACAAAGGCGTGCGCCTTAGTTTTAATTATAGCCACATCGAAAACCAACATCGGGGATGAAACCCGCCCTCACTCCACTCCCCCGAGGTCGATCCAACCCCGAGAAGTTGCCCAATCCCTGCCAGACGGCAATGGCGTGGCTCAATCGAATAAAATGGAAGTGAATGTGCCCCAGTAATGGCTGCATTCTTGTGCTTTCCAGGCCCTGGCATATTGGGTTCAAGTAAATTCTATTAACCCGACGGAACTCAGAGTTCGGAGCTCCAAAGCTTTCTCCCCCGGGGTCATAAATCATCCGGCCAAAGGCACGCTACCGACATTTCGGGCATGAGTTATGAAAATGGAACTGCGCACTCCGCAGGCGAAATGGGTTAAAGGTTGGAGGAGGTTGTGGTGGCAGGTGGGGAACTGGGCAAGAGGAGGTGCAGCTGGAGGAGCTCTACCAGGTGAGCTGCAGGAAACCCAGGTGAAAGAGTGAAGCTTTCTTTGTTTACGCTCCGAAGAGTTGTCACTTGACTAAATAATGCTCATTCGTATTCTTACGGATGGCGATTCAGACAGTGATGTATCTTTCGGGTGAGTCAGGGGAAAGTTTGGATATCAGTAATAAAAGGACAAAGGTTTTATGGAGGAGTCTCCCCAAACTGATGAAAAATAAAGCAGATGATATTATGAACAAATTATTTGTAAAAGAGAAAATTATATTAATAAATTTACACTTTTTATAGCCCCATAACTTTAGTTATAAAATATATTTTGTAAAAATTATTTTTGACAACCATAAAATGGACATTTAATAAGCCATTTGTCCAGGATATTAAAGCCATCATAACAAATTTTGACAAACAATAATATTTTAGCTTTAAATCCCATATTGTTAAAAATTACGAGCACATAAATATAATTTTATTTAACATAACAAAGAAAATATTAAATATATGGTAATGACGTGCAAAGCCTGTTTATTTTTGAGATGGTTACTTAAAAGAAAGGTAATATGCCATTAAGGATAAATTAACATATGTATTCAAATATATACTACAGGTTTCCCCAGATATGTGCTTAAAATCAAACTGTGATTGGCAGCACTAATATCAGAAATAATCTCGAGAGCCGAGCTTCTTCGGTTTCTTTCGATTCGAAACCCTCTTCGATTGTTCTGTGTTCCGTATACTGTATACGCACCTTTGTTTGCCAATGAGGCCGGGCCAGGTGAGTCATGATTATAACTGGCAATCCATAATAATCCGTAAGAGTTGCTTATTGTCGCTGTTGTTGGGCATTGTTGTGCCAATGTGGGATGTGGAGGCACAGCTACATGGACGCCATTAACGCTAACAATCATGGCTACTGGGGTTGATTGGGATCGCCACTTGGAGTGAGTAGCCGGGTATGGGTACAAGTACGGGTATGGGTCTGGGTCTGGTTAGGTAGCTGGTTAACCGACCCCAAAAAAATAAAGTAATATGTGTTCGAACCGAAACATTATTTATTACTTATGAAAGCTGACATTTTGTTTTTTTTTTTTTCGACCGAACGATAAAAGCGAGAATTTTGTTGAAAAGGCATTTTAGCCATGAGATATTTATGGTTAGATTTTGGTATTTCACGTCTGACTTTTCCGCGTCTGGTTGAGGAAGTGCTCCTGTAAAAACTTCGACCGTCACCACACTCACTACTCACTGATCGTTCCTATCAACCAAAGTGATTTTTCCTATCGTCGTGGCATATAATACTCCGCTATATAGCGGAACATATCGAATATCTGAGAATAGATAGTGGCCTTAGATAAGTTAACGTATCTTAACAGAGATTTCGACTCCCCAACTGGCACAATCACATACTCGTAGGTATGAATGGGAGATATTCCTCTCGGGACAGGCCCCCAAGTCCCCCCTCTAAAAAAAAAAGCCTCGAATTGTAAGCCGATCCCCACCATACCACTCCCCTTTGGACAAACATGGAAATCTGAGGAATTCGCTTAACCGATAATACCACGGAAACTCTATCTGTGACGTAGCCAATTTCTTGGCAGGATTGGGCCCAAAGGAAGGGGGATAGAGGGGAGGATTGACCCAGCTAGATAAAAGTATCTAATCTTGGCTTTTTAGCGATACACGACCACCAATGCAACCGTATTTATAAGATAATGAAGATTTGCTATCAATTCGGTGTTGTTGTAGTGTCGGTTCCTGCCGCTGCCATTGGTAGGATATCGGTATCAGTTTGGGGTATCTCCAGGCTAACTGCCTGTTTCAGTTTCAGTTTCAGTTTCAGTTTGAGTTCCAGTTTCTGTTTCTGTTTCTGTTTCTGTTCCACCTCCGCCATCCATTTCCATTTGCCGCCAAGGGGCACCCGGGGCATGGTGGCTCTCTCTCAGTGGCGGCCTGTATCAGTATATCAGTGTTTGAACTGATAATGTCCCAAGATAATAAGCGATAATAATTTGAATTTTTCAGTAATTCCTTAAGTTTGGACGCCCAGCGGCATGGAATCTAATCACAGTTGGTGAGTGTAACTGGGATTTTCAACATGGAAACATTGCCATCGGGAGTTCGTCGCGCAAAATTGGGAGAAAATCTGAATCCGGAAAATCTGAATCTGAATCTAAGGATAAAACCTTATAGTGCTAGTGTTTTTATTAAATCCCCGATAGCCATGTGAAAAAAGTGCCAGTATAGCCCTGATTTATGTGCCAATAAAAAAATAAAATGCCATCTTTATATAACCCTCCGTGTTGTAAGAGGGTTGTGTGAGTTTTTGGAAATCAACGAAAATTGATCTTTGGCTCTTCGATAAGATACCACTGGGTTCTAATGTGTAAATTTCAGGTGCCAAAGCAACGCTCAAGTAACACTTGAGAAAGCGAAAGTCAACTTTGGAAGTTAATTAACGATCCGTTGATTAGATTAGAATATGCTTATTAACTTTTTTTTCGCCTGATACCATACCTGAAACTATATACGTTAATGAAATTCTTGGAAATTGCAAAGCTTATTTCGGTGCTTTCGATCTTATCCAGACTTTTCAGACCAGTGTCAGTGACAGAGTTCAAAAATTTCCAAAGTTCAAAACTGTGACAGTCCCGGTTCTCCTTCTATGTATGCTTCATATGTTGGGTTTTTATTTTTCATTTGTTGATGTCTTGATGTCTTGATGTTGGCCCGGCTGCTTCTTCCCCGTTTTCATTATCTTAAGTACACATTTTGAAGTACAAACGTCAGTTGTGCGATAAGGGAACGAAAAAGTAAGGTAAAAAAACAGCAACATGTACGTAACAACCCGAAGAAGACATCAAAAAGCAGTCAACTCAAACAACAAACAGAATGGAAAAGAACAGAGGATGGGGAGTGCTCTAAATGCAACTCTATTTGCACAGCTCAGACCTCAGACCTCAGACTCATACCCCCATATCATGGTAGAGCATTATAGTATACCTACCCAGACCGAAAATCGGTGCATTTTCACACTAAATAAATCGGACAAGTTGTCAAACATTTAATTAGGTGCACCGCAATCCTGAAAACCCAAGAAAACCCGGAAAAATCTTGAACATTATGTATAAGGTGTATCCGGGAGACTTACATAACCTTGGGTAGCTGGGACGAAGGTCTTACGGCTACGGTTTCTGCATATGGTAAATACCATTATCAAATCATATTATCTTATTTATAAGCATTATCGTGCCACAGATACAGATTGCCTATCTATGGAATGGGCATGTAAAAAAATCATATATACCCCAGATATCTTACCGAGTGTGGTTATTTCGTGGCTGGCACAGTAAGTTTTGCACTTTCCATTAAAACGCGCTCCGCTCCGCAATTATAAAGTAATAATATAAACGCATTATAACGATGAAAGGGCGGATCCGGATCGTAAAGTGACCGCGGGCCCGGCTCCAAGGCAAAAAAGTGCGAATATAAAAATGCGCAACAAAACGCTTCTAATAAAAGAAAAATAGAGCCATAAAATGCCGAGCGTCAGGCCGAAAATGAACTCATCGTAAATTATGGACTACAAGTGTGTGTATTACTGGTATATATAGACATGTTCATACGAGTGATGGTATAAAAAAAAATCTTATCCCTATACGTGACAAAAAGCCAACAATGCCCAGAAAGCAAACCTTTCTGAAAACTCAACCATCTCCAGATATCTCCATTTTGTGTCATACGTCCTTATGGTGGAACTTAAGAACTTTCCGGAAAAGAATAATCCTCTAAAGTGACTTTGAAATAAAGAAAAGTGGCGTAAAAGTGCTTGAGTTTAGATTTATAAAGTATTTCCAAAACAAATTTGTCACTGGGTGTATACTTTTTAGAAAATATATCACCTTTATATCCATTTAGCCCCGTTCTTGGGCAAATAAATAACTTGTTTGTTTGCAGCAAACTTTAAGACTAAGCTCTCATGAAATTAGAGTCAACAAAATCAGGCTAAAGGCCTAATGATTTTCAAACAATGATTAATAAAAGAGCGATGAAAATGGTAAAGAGCTACGTATGTTTACTTGCCATAATTTTCAGTCTTTATAATAGACACTTAAATATGAGTCATATTTTGATGCATTTCTTACTCATTTTTCTCCTTTATTAAAGACCCAAACATAAGATTATGGCATTCCCACATATATCTTATCATGAATAAATACAAGGCTATGCAACTGGCATTATCACTTCATTATCTTGCTCAAAGATTCGATAGCGAAACCCTGACCCGGTTCCAAAAACTAACAATCTCTTGAGTGAAAGTTTTGCAAAAAAAATCTGTACAACGACCGATTAGGCCGTATATTCTCAGATAGTACCCATATATAATGTAGGAACCAGAAAACTCTGATACTTTGAGCGAAAAGAGCCCGCTATTAAATGACGCTTGGCATTCCGAAAACAAATGTTTATCTTTGGGGATAAAGGCAACGAGGCTAATCAGTGGAGGGTATCAATCAAACCACTGGACGCAGCGGAGAGCCACCCACTTGAGCGGTGCACGAGCCAGCCCAGTCAGGCCAGCCAGTTCGCCATCCAAGCCGACGCGTACAGTCACGTAGCCAACAGAGTGGTTTGCTCCACCCACCGTCACCACCACAGCCATCCCACCTCCCCAACCCCCCCATCGCACACCCTTTCGATTCACCCAACCACCAACCCCATTCCCCACCCCACTAGACGAGCTAACAACCCTAGCAATAAACAAAAAACTGTTTTGCCACATGAAGTGACTTTCAGATTTTGTTGTTGTGGTCGTTTTGTAACGCGTGACTCCCATAAAAAAATAGACCAACAACACCACGATAGTACTGAAACTTTATTAAAAACGAAATAGAGCAAAAAAGGAAAACGAATTATAAATAGAGAGGAGGCCGAGGAAGAGGGTACCGAGCAATGCGACGTTATCTTATCACTGAAAATGTCGCTTTCGTAAATGGCGGCGCACAAAATAATATAATGCACACATACATATGAGAGTACTTCCCCCGCATACTCACACACATACACACACACATACACCGAAAATGTTATTTTCTTTTCCGTTATTTCAGGGTGGCCCCAAATGCTTGGCTCGGAACTTCATTTCATCTAAAATCTGTAAAATTTGTATTCCAAATAAAGTTTATTTAATAATACTTTGAGTTTTTGATCTAAATTGTAGAAAAAATAAATTTATTTAAGCAAAAATTAAGGAGTATAGGATAATCAACTCAACTCCTTTTAATTTGGCTTTGTATGAATGTTGGTTTGTATAAAAAGTATCCTTCTTAGCGAAATGAAAAAATAAATAACTTAAAATATCTATGCATTTATTAACCTTAACTTCATTTTTAAATCGAACTATAACAATAACTATAATATTAATTTGGAAAGATCAAAAGAAATCTACATTTCTTTTTTACACGAGTCCTTACCTTCAAATTTCATAGCATACGTTTTTGGGCAGCGAAAAAAAATATTGGAAATTTTAAAGCATACTTTTAGGGGGCTATTTTATGCATCTCTCTGTATAAAGAAGCCATTTTACAACACTAAACATGGCTGCCAGGAAGTAACACATCCCGCATACGCCATGTTGGCAGGAATAATCTATTTTAAAATAATAATAAATATTCTTTTGGGGGCATCGAGTGACAATTGTCGTTTATTTGTTCAAAATTAATAAAATTAATATTGCATAGATGATGTAAAAGATTGTACGAAACTAAAACTTAAATTGATTTAAATATTTATAGATAGATGTGTAAAAAATATATATAAAATAATAACTAAATTGCATGAGATTGTTGGTTACCTTGATTGTTTTTTGATTTTTGTCATGTTTTTCGCTTTCCCTAGTCATTGTTTGCTGGCTTGGCTTAAATTAGTGGCCTAAATCTAAGTGGAATTTGATTGTAGAAAATCTCAAAAGGTATTCGATTTGATAACAAAGTTAAATGGTTCCTATCCTACGGTCTGAATTTCTTTTTGCGTCTTGTTTTCGCAAGAATTTCGCTAAAAATTAAACTAGTTAAATAACAATTTTTCGAGTACGCGGCAGAATAACTAATTTGCCGTAAAATGGAAATGTCAATAGGTATTTAGCTTAAGTCGTATATAGTATATACAATAGATAATGCGGCCGATTTCGATTTCGGAAGAACGGAGAGCTAGTTCTTGTAGAACTGCTCCTGGTATACACACACACAAGTGCAACTAATTCCTATAAATTCTTTGGAGCTATGAGATTTATATAACAACAGATTCTTTGGTCCACTAGCACTACTATGTGCTTTCCGCAATTACTCCATCTTCACCACCGCATCCCTTTCAACGCCCGAGAACTTGCGATCGATCTCGTGCAGCTGCATGGCATAGTTGGCGATTTGCTCCTGCTGCTGCTGGAGGAAGGCGGCCAGTTCATAGTGCTCGTCCAGAGACCCTGACCTGGCCAGCATTAGTCCGCCGTGCTGCTGCTGCTGATGCTGCCCCTGCTGCTGATCGATCTGCTCCAGCTTAATGTGTGTCGCCGGATCGTCCGCCTCCGGCGAGAGATAGTACGGCGGAGTGGTGCGTCCGGACTTAAACAACGGCGTCCCCGCCTGTCCAAGCTGTGCCAACTGTTGATATGGATTTTGGAGGCTGATAATGCTGCTGCTGTTGTTGTTGCTGGTGCTGGTGGTGGTGCTGCTGGTGTTGAGACTCAGCGAGGATAATGGGGTGGATGCCGTGGTCGGTGTTGAGGGCGTGAGAGCCTGTGGTGTGGAGGACACTGAGGCCTCCGACTTGATCGTGTTGAATGCTGCCGCCGCTGCCGCTGCCGCAGCTGCTGCTGCCGCCGTAATCGAGCTCGGCATCAGGTGGGCCAGTAGCTGTTGCTGCTGCTCGCTGGTGGAGTTGCTGCTCCCGTTCTGCTGAGCTTGCAGATATTTCTGAATAAGTTTGTTGTTATTCTCATTGCTACTATTGTTGTTGTTGTTGTTGTTGTTGAATAGTGTACTATTGTTGTTGTTATTGTGAAGATGGTGGGTGGGCGATGGAGTGTTATAGATGGATGTAGGAGTGCTGGGTGAATGCTGCATGCTGTACGATTGCTGCTGTTGCTGTTGCTGCTGCTGTTGTTGCATGTTGATGGGGGACATTTGGTAGGGGGAATTGGGCGACATGTCCAGGCCGGAGCAGAGCTGCTGGTGGGGATTTTGTTGGTGATGTGATGTGGCTGAGGGCGATAATGAGGATGCCATGCTATGGGGCGAGCTGGCCGCCGACGAGTGCTGGTCGGCCATGGATTGCTGATTATGCTGCTGCTGCTGATGCTGATTTTGTTGCTGCTGTGTCTGCTGCGATGTGTATGGCATGTATGGTTTCATTTCTGCCCAGGTGAGCGGTGATCGGTGATCGGCGGAACAAGAAGAAAGCAAACGTCACGAATTAGGCATGCATGCTAATGAGGAGGTCGCCCAACAAAACACTCACCATCATTGCCATCGACGCCCATCTGGCTGCTGTTCAAATGGCCCACCAACTGGCAGTTGGAGGACAAGGATCCACTGTCCAGAGTGCTCCTCAATGCGTTCTTGAGCTTTTTGGGCTTTTCGCTTTTGGTTCCCTTCGGTTTGCGTTTGCGTTTCTAAAATGGACAAGGATCCTTTATGATTCTCCAATCTTACAGAGCTTACTAATCCCAACTCACCTGAATGGTATCCTTTTTCATGGTCAACGGCCGTGGGACGTTGTGAAGCTTGAAATACAGCCCGCAGGCATTGCAGACTGGCTCTCCGTTGGGATTGCGACGCCACAGAGACGTGTAGGTGGTGTGGCAGTTAGAGCACGACAGTCCGGCTCGCTTCTGGGCGCTCTAAACGATCGGGGGATGGCAAGAGGAGTCGTTAGTTACTATGGAGGCTTTGGCTTTGGCTTGGGAGGCATTAGCTTTTTTTTTCGTGTGGAACAACGTTTTCTATGTGGCTGTGTCGTGGCCACTCGTAGAGTTTACGGGTTAGTTGGGAGGGTTAGAGGGCACTACTTCTTTAAGGTTGGGTTTTCTTTTGGGTTGATTGGAGTTTGGGGTTGCGGTATCGGTAATTAATGAGCGACCTACCATGCGTCTCGAATTGGCGCGACTAACGTGCTCGTCGTTGAGCGTTGACGCCGCTGCCGATGCCGCGGTCGCCGCCGAAGCTGCCGAAGCTGCCGTCGTCGATGTCGACGTTACACCCTGGACAGAAGCTGGACAGGATCCAGACAGGCTGGCCTGCGAACTGGCGGCACTGTTGCTGGCCTTACTACGACCACCGCCACCGGCCACATTAAATGGGTAGTTCTTATAGAAATCCCCGCCTGATTCAGCGGCCACTGTAATTGAGCAATCAGAACGGTTTGTTGTTTGTTTGTTGATTCGATTTGATTTCGATTTCATATAAAACTAAGTGCCATTTTTATAAAATAATAAATTCAATTAATTTTTCTTTTCTCTCTCTTATTTTTTTGGGAGGGTGGGAACTATGCTAGGATCGGAAGGGCATTGCTGAGGCTTGGCGGAGTCGGAGGCGGATTTCTATAAGCTATTTCCCATTAGACATTAAAGTTCTCACACATAGAAATTTTGTTCCACACAAAAAGCGAATATTTTTTTTTTGGTTAGTAATAAAATGTTGATAGTTGTGTGTTGTGATTTTTTTTAGACATTTACCAATCTTCTAGGCTGTTTAATTAGGGGTCGATTCATGCCGTTCATTTTCATGTACAAGCCGCAGGCATTGCACAGATAGTGTCCCGTGTTATCGCGTCGCCACAATGGGGTTGTAATTGCACCACAATTGACACACTCTCGCCCCTCAGTGAAAATATCGGCATCGATAAATGCTTCAGAGATTAACATAGAAATATTTGGAAAAAATCATCATCATTGTTGGCTATGTGTTTGGGTTTTTAGTTTTTTTTTGTTTTCGTTTTAAATAGTTTTTTCTTGTGTGTGTTTTTTTTATATTTAAATTGTATTTCTATGGGGGTTTGGCTTTCTGTGGTGTTTTTGGTTTGGTTTTGATTTTATCTCAAGAGTTGAAATAAAATTAATTGAATTTATTATAGAGACGTAGCCTTAAAACTAACATCTAAAATAAAAAATAACTACATAGAATAATTAAATATTGCAGACAACAGCTGCATACAGCTTGTGGTTTACTCAGGTTGCGTAAATATCCTTTCTCCTTGCTCCTGATGATTTCTGAGCTGATGTGTGAAGTTCTACCTAAGATCCTTCCCACTGCTGGCAAGCAAATGGCAAAGGATCTTGGTGTGTGTTTACTTTTCGTATGTCTAGTCTAGCCTTATATTTAGTTTTTAATTTTAGAAAAACTTACATGCTGACAGCGATGCCGAGGCGGAGAGGTATCCTGCGTCCACGCGTCCCGCCGATCCATCTGCGGCTGCTGCTGCCGCATTGTTGGCCGCCGTAATGGCCCTGCCATTCCGTATCACTCCAGCTCCAACGGGGACTCCCAACTGCTGGCCGGGAGTGGCGGCGGCGTAACTGATTTGTTCATAGTTCCAGGGCTCGTTCTTCAATGGGTGAGAGAGGCGAGTTAGTGCGAGTCCTTGGAGCCGCGCTAAGGAAGGCAAATCACACTCACCTGACCGCGCAAATGGGGCACCGAAGCGTAGTAGCGTTCGGCGCCACTGACCGAGCCATTGGCCACGCCGCTGCCGTAGCCGCTGCTGGCGGACGCGAATCTCTGGAAGGCGGGCAGGGTGCCACCGCCGCTGCCGCCGCCTCCTCCACCACTGTGGCTGCTCCTCGGCGAGCCGTAGCCGTCCTCCAGCATGGAGCTGTTGTGTCCATTGACTGGCGTTGAGCCCGACTGGAGCAGGCCGGGGCTGTTGCTGGTCGAGTTGTGGTGGTGTTGCTGTTGCTGCTGTTGGTGGTGCTGCTGCTGGTGGTGCTGGTGTTGCTGGTGCTGCTGGTGGTGTTGCTGCTGCAGGTGGGCTTGCGTGTGGTTGGGGGACTGCATTCCGTACTGCATGCCGTTGGCCGTCTGGGTGAGCAAGGGCCCAGCATACACGGAACTGCAATTAAATACAAAGAAAGTTATTAAATGAGACTCCAAAATAATGTAGTTTTTGACCAATTTCTACTGAGAATTTTATATTTTTTACCTATAACAATAGTTCTTCAGATACATGTTGTTGTAGTTTGAGAAAAACATGTCGACTATAGTATCCTAATTGTCATAAATAAAGTGAAATATGGGAGGCGTTTATAAACGCTAGGCACTCATTTGCTCGCGTTTCGGGGGCGTTTTTAACCGCTACTGTTAAGGGGTCTGTTGCGAGGTGGCGAGTATCTCTGTTAGGAATACGAGACACTGTTAACATTTCCTTGTTTTTGTTTACTTTACAAGAATATGAAGTTGTTTTGGTGTTTGTTGTTGCTGTTGCTGCAGTTAGTGGACCACCAGCATCCAGTTTTTGTTTTTGGGATGTTTGCAGTGTTGCAGTATTGCAGTCCGGGCCATAAACCTTTTAATTAAAGAACAAAAGTGGTCCAGCTCTGTTTACACTTGGCCCACAAAAAAAAAGTTTACGTAATTGACTTCCTCTTTCCTCGCTTTTTTTTTGTATTTTTTGTTATTTTTTTTTGCAACCTCTAGCCACAGTAGCCTGTGCAAATATTATTCTTAAATAAACAAATCTACAGAAAGGGGAACAATCTGCAGTCTTGGCAGAAGCTAAGGATCACAGAGGACTTTTCGTCATGAATGTTTTTTTTCTTCACTTTGAATGGCTCTCACTAAGACAACGACAGCAACAACGACAATATTTTTGCACATAATAAACAATTGAAAATTAATTAATAAGATTCTCCATTGTCGTGTACAACCCTTTTCGACAAAAAAATACATATTCTGTTGATGGAAACTCAGGAAACACGCGACACGAAAACTATTTAAAGCTCAAGTTCGAACTTTACATTTTCGTATTTATTTATTTTTATTTTTAGTTTCAGTTTCGAGCTTAGTTATGTGGAGGAAAGCTGGAAGATTCCGAAACGGAGACGGAGACTGAGACTGAGACTGAGACGGAGTCGGAGCCGGAGAAGAAACCACAACCGAATCGGGGCACGCGCGTTTGCATAATGACTTGAGTCGAGTTTAGTTTTATGCCAATGCAGTTGCAGTTGCACTTGCAGTTGTCGTCGCTGCTGCTGCTGCGGCTGCTGGCGTTTTATATTTTTTTTATTTTTTTTGTTGGCTTTAATTGTTGGCCAAAAGAAATCTCTGGTCTATGGGTCTCACACAACCCAGCTAGAGATTATGTGACACAATAATGAAGGAAAAACAAAAACCCAAATCTATATACTGGAATTAGTTAGTTGGATTTCGCTCTTTGTTGCCAGAAATTACAATATGGCCAAAGACTTGACAGCTAGATGCGCACGCTTTCTGATAACAACGGAACTGAGATGCCCCATAGCTATAGCACTATATTCTCCATACCATTCTCCAATACATGGCTGCGAAAAATACCATATTATATAGGAAGTCTCACTGACAACAAAAAATGCACGACAACGATATTATTTTATCGCTTCTGTGCTGGTTTGTTGCTTTTATTATTGTTATTGTTGTTTGTTGCAGGTGAGTATTTTGCGTTGAGTTCTTGTTTTGTCGCAAAATGCATAGGTGTATGGGGTCTGTATGCGCCATATGGCATGTGAGCTCGTGATATATTCTTCTGGTTTCTCACTGCCACAGATCGAAAAGTGACCAAAAAGTCACATACGAGCAGGTAATGACGAGCACATCACCATCACCACATCATCCGCCAGTTGCTGGCTAGAGCTGGCTTTTGAGATCATCGGGTCTCAGATCATATATTTCCGTCTATACGAAACCGTGGAAAACAGTGGAGTTGGGGGACATATTATATATGAAGAATATTGGGAGTCAGGTCTCTCGGAAAGAGAGATTTCTTTTAGACACAATAGAGATTTTTGAAATAGAATCTGAATTATTATATCTATATCTTTTTAATAGTTATATGATAAATATATCTATTGTTTCTATCTATATTGTTAATATAATCATAAGATCATAAAGATATAGACAGAAAATTAATACCTCTTTTCATATAATAGATCATATCACATTGTATAATTATTATAAAGATTAAAATATAATAGTTCTGATAAAAGTTATTACTTTTTATAAAAAAATACCAGAATTATAATATTTATATCTTTGTAATAGTTATATAATATACGATCTATTGTTTCTATCTCTATTTTTAATATAATTATTAGATCATATATTTTGTAATTATTATACAGATTAAGATATTAAAGTCTGCAAAATAGTATAGTAGATCTTTTAAATCTCTATATATTTCCCGCCAATTTTCATCTTAAATTCATCTAAACTTCTAAACTGTAAACATATGTATTTATTATATTATATATTCCAACTCAGTGTGCCTTCATGCCCGATTCCATACAATATGCAAAACTCGTTTTCCATTTAAATAACAACATAGCACCCTAACTACAACCCAACTGAACGAGGAACGAGATCCACAATGTGCGGGTGCGTTGGGTCTGCTGCCTCCCACCGATCGTTGGAGAATTACCCCACTATATATATAACACCTTTGCCCCCGGCACCTACTCCCGTCACCAGTCTCGAGTCGAAGGGTTGCTGACTCAGCAACGGCTACCCTGAACATTTGAAGCTGTTTCTCTGTGGCCGGACTTGGGTTTCGCTTGATGGTTTCTATGTCACGGGATCGGTTTGGATTACTCCCCGCACCACTACCACCAACAGGTATCCTCACACCTCGCAGCTTAACTTGCAACTGAATACCCAAAACAAGCTAGAAAAATGCGCTTCAATTGCAGTTTGGCGTTTTCGGTTTTTGGAGGCAAAGTCCCCCGAGTTGAAAATGCGGGTCACGCCCCCTTTATATTTCAATTTTTGGTTGCCTCACTGTGTGGCACGTGCTGGTGGCAAGCTCAAAAGTGGCAACAACCTGGACACGTGTTCCGTTTTATTGGCCAGACCATGCTGGTCTAGTCGGAACTCTAACAGAAACTTAGTCAACCGATTTAACATCTGTTTGGGGCGGAAAGGAAGGACGGGAAGGAAAATAGTCATGAGTCAGAAGACGGAGGCGGCCTCCCTTACGTCAATAATTAAGACATTGCATATTCTTGTTTACGAAATTGGAGCGGCAAGTTGTATACAATTTTTGCTGAGCTTCGTAGCTTGAAGAAGACTTCTTCGGCGGCAGGCAGGGACTATAAAGTAAAGGCCATATCCCCTCTACTATCTATTTAATAATATTATATCTATAAGGTATAGTAGCTTCTGAAATCTACACCCATTTGTGACCCAATAACCCATCTGGAATTGAGAAATAGCCGGCACTTGAGACATCTGGAAAGACAAACACAACTGTGTTTTGTTTATGTTTTTCAACATTTTCGGTCTGGGTAACACATTCCCCGATCCCGATCCCGATTCCGATCCCGACTAACTAACTAGTTGGTGGCTAGTGGAACAGATTTTTGCATTCCATACATATATTGAGTAAACCACCTGAGAATGCCACGGCGCCATAACCATAACTCTGGACTTGGACTTGGATTTTGAATTGGAATGAGCAACAATTATGAGTTGTGTTGTTTGTTCGTTCGTTCGTCACTCCGTCCGTCCGTCCGTCCGTCCGTCCGTCTGTCCATCTGAGAGAAACCCAACCGGAGCGGAGGAGGCGGAGAAATATGAATCAGAACCAATTCTACTCTGATCGCTGATCGGCGCTCCAAGCTCCAAGCTGCGAGCTGCGAGCTGCGATCATGACTTTCGACGGTGTCGCCAAAAGGCACGTGCGACTTCGTGATAACTGAGCTCATTGTTAGCGACAACACTCACCTGGTCTGCAGGCTGGGACTCAGCTGGGTGGCTCCATAGAAGCCGTGCTCCGCCGGCGAGAGGCTGTCCCGGTGGGCGGCGCTCGTCAGCTGCGTGAAGCTCTGCAATGCCGACGACGGCGAATCCCCGCCAGCCGAGCTCGTCGAGGTGTTGTGATGATGTTGCTGATGATACAGTTGCTGCTGCTGCTGGTGGTGGAGTTGCTGTTGCTGCTGCTGGAGGAGCTGTTCTTGGGTGAGTGCGTAGATGGCGCCCACCGGACTGTTGTCCTTGAGCGTCTGCAGATCCGCCACGGAGGTCAGCATGTGGTAGCTGGTACTGTGGGCATCATCGAAGCACTCGTCCTTGAGGGTATCCTGGATCACTTCGTCGATGTTGGAGGTGGAGTGGTGGGCTGCTGCTGCCGCCGCCGCTGCAGCGGCTACGACATGCTGGGAGATGGGCTCATGGCTGGGCACACCCACGCCCACACCGCCCACACCGCCCCCACCGCCACCGTAGACGCTGTAGAGCGCTAAGTTGTTCCGCATTATGGGATCCGTGCTGGCGCCGGTGATGCTCTGGTAGTGATCGTAGAGCTGGGTGGGCGGATGACTCGCTGGATACGGGAGATGGCTAAAGATGTGATGCGATGCGGCCAGGGCGTAGAGATCGGACTTTTCCGGTACCGTTCCCACCGCTGCTGCGGCTGCTGCTGCTGCCGCCGCTGCTGCTGATCCGCTCGTCAAGTCGTAGGCTACCCAACTGGGATGGGGTTGCTGTTGTCCCGGATTGCCTTGTTGCTGCAATGATTGCTGTTGCTGCTGCTGTAGCTGTTGATGCTCCTGTTGATTAATTATTTGTTGGCTTAGAAATTGCTGCTGCTCGTAGATATGCTGATGTTGCTGTTGCTGTTGCTGGTGTTGTTGCTCCTCTGCCTCAGCTGGCGGCTGATGGGCATAGTTTATCACTTTGATTTTGTTATCAACACTTTCACTCGCGTCCTCCGCCGTCGGATTGTTATTGTTATTGTTATTATTACTGATATTGTTGTTGTTTATCGCACTACGATCGTCGCTGATCGCCGCTGGTGTTGTTGCTGATTCTTCGGCGGTGGCGGTGGCTGTTGCTGGTGGTGTTGCTGTCACTGATTTCGCTGTTGCTTCGGTTGCTGCGGTAACCGTTTGCCTCGCTGGTTCGAACAAGTCTGAAGTCTGAGCCTGCGAGCGCGCGGACTCAAGTGACGATAAATTCGCTTCGGTCGGCGCTGCTGCCGGCGGTTGCGTCGATGCCGGCGTCGCTGCCTCGGCTCGCGTCGTCTCGATCACTTCACTCGCCGCGGCGGCTATCGCCGTCCCTTTCGCCACGGATCCTGCCGACCCGAGTGCACTTCGTCCTTGCTGCTGCTGCTGCTGTTGCTGTTGCTTTTGCTGCTGCAGTGTCTTGGCATTGGACTTTGCCTTCAAGATCTTCATGTCGGCGGCATTGGCGAGTAAACTGCCACCCACCTTGGGCCCCCCAGTCGCCGCACCACCTGGGCCTGCGCCTGCACCACCGCCCCCTGCACTGGCGCTTTTATCCTTCGCTTTGCTGGTCTTGGTCATAGTTCCCGGCGATCAGGAACCGATGAGGAGAGACAGACAGACACCCTATATCCACTTGAGTCACTCGATTCCGGGGCGATCCACGTACGTGTCCGTGTCCGTGTCCGGCGCGTTTTTCACACAAACTGAACTGATTTAAACGGCAATCGAATGCGGCGCGCCGGGCGCTTAAAAATTTCGAAACACGGAACAACAACGAAATATAATAAAATCGTAAAAAATCATTCGTTTTTAGAATCCACACTACAGCGAACCAAGATGAGAGCTCTCCCGAGTCTCCGAGTCCCCAAGCTGAGCTCCAGCCCCAGCCCCAGCTCCCTCTCCCTCTCCCCATCTTCCGCCCCACATCCTCTCCCCATTCATCCGTACAATTACAGTTGTGTGCTTTGCTTTTGCTTTTTTTTTTTTGCTCCACATGCCGTTAGACGAACGCCACTCAATCGATCTTGTACAGCTTCAGTTTGCTCCCCAAGCTTGCACTTTCCTCTCCGGCTTTCGGCCTCTCTCTGGCGCCTCTCTCGTTGGGGCCTTGGAGCCCTCTCGCTCTTCCTTCGCCACTGCTTCTGGTGGTGTTGCTGGTGGTGCTGCTGCTGTTGCTGTTGCTGCCGACCTTATCGCACATATTGCGTTCACCCATTGCTGCTGCTGCCTGTTCGCTGGCTCTCGTTCTCGCCAATGTCTGTTGCCTGTTTTTAGCTACGCCTCTCACTAAAGCTGCAACAACAACAATGATCGATCGGGTGGGGGGGCAGGTCGAAGCGGAGGCCATGCCGGCACATTGTTGTTGCTGCCACTGATGTTGGTGGTGTTGCTGTTGTTGTCCAGACTGTTGCTCGATTGGTGTTGTTGTGGTTGGCTGCCTGTTGCCAGCGAGCTCAAAATCTAAAAAATTATTAAAAAATTAACAATTTTCAAATATTATTTTATTAAAATGCGTATAAGAATATTAATTTCATTATATCTTTCTCACAGTCTATCTTAAACTTTGAAATTCAAACCAAACAAAAACGCCACATTTTACGAAACTAAATTCTAAAAATTTTAAGCAGATTACTCATTATTGTAATATTTATTTTATAACTGTATAATTTAAGATTTAACAGGGTTTGAAATTAAACGTATATATCAGAGAAAGTGCCTCAAATTTAATATTTAAATTTAGTCACCCTCGATTAGGCGAAATAAATCGATTTAGTCGCTTACTCTCTTCACGGACAATTTTAAAATTTTTGGGATAGCTCCTACCCTCTATGAGTTTAAATCAGATGGAGTTATGAGTGAAGCCAGTCCCCAAAAATCCCTAAAATTTATAAAATTTGTCCCTTCATTTTGAAAATATCAAGCGTGTAGGATACGATATTCATGCCTAACCGGAGGACGCGAACATTAAAATCCATAGGAGAAGCGTGTAGAATTTCAGGACCCGGAGAAAGGAGCGGGACAAGTGAGTGCTGGAGCCTGCCGTGAGAAAATGGCCCGGAGAAGGTCTTTCTCCATGGCACCGTCTCGACATTGGCTCCTTCTTCCTTTGCCAATTCCCGACACGGCGCGCCAAAAAAATATTTAAAACTGATCGTAAAAATTATGAACTGAAGTTGGTCTCTAATGGCTGATTAAAAAATTGTTATATTTGAACCAGAACGACGACGAGTCGTAAAATCCTACTTTCGAGTGGGATCTTGGGAGGCTAGTTCGATGATTTTTATGGCATTTTTATCGTTATTTGAATAGGCGGCACCAACGATCTGTTTAGACATTTTGAGAACAATTTTACGATCGAATCCGATGGTCAATTGAAAAAGTAGGCGACACTCAAGTGGGTCGGCTCGCCTCAGCGATCGGTTCCGAGATTCAAATAAATCGGAAAACGACTATAAATTGTACTTGTCGACTTCAAAATGAGTGTATGGCCGGGAATACTTGAACATGGACAGCATAACCTTTGTTGGCATAAAAACAAAATAATAAGTGTGTGTTTATATGTAAGTACATATACGAAAAAACGACGCTGATAACGCGCTTTTGGGATTGTTTTTTTCAAAAATGGTGGATGGGTGAGAGGGGCGTCTAGACCGGACCTTTCCCTAGACATGGGGCCGATGTCCCGGTTCTCTACTATACTCATATGTCTACTGAATATGATTCTATTTCTACTAATTTCGAGCGAATGAAATTTTTGAATTTTTCGATTCGAGCGCGTTTGCTGCATGTGCCTGGATTCCGAGCTGAACTTTAACCTTGATTTTATTAAACGCTTAGCTTGAAAAACTTGAACAGACGTCACTGGGGTCTGAAAATCAATACTAACACGTGAATAGATCATGTCATTCAGTTGAATAAAGTGAATGAACAGTGTATTTCGAATGGGTTTACAGTCTTAAGTAAAATATTCAAAGACAGTTCCTGCCTATTCCGTTCTCACACTTGCTTTCTTAAGCCACCTAGTTGTGGGCCAAGTCCCTATCCACCCTCTAGTTCCCCAGTGACCCCAAGCTGGCAGTGTTATGCTCAGCTAGTTCAGATAAGTTTCCATTGGTATAAACGAAATGCATTGGGTACAAATGCAAATAACGGTAAGCGGCCTTTAAGCCCCAACTGGAATACGCCTTCCAATGTGAGTCAGGGTTGAGTGGTTCCCCAATGCTTCTATTTGGATATGTTCCAGTACGTGTGGCGGAGTTTCGGAGGTCTAGACTGTGGAGTGTCAACAAACATGAAGATCTCTCTCCCGAACCAATAAATCAACCGTATAGCTATGGCAATGCTATGCTAATGATGTGATTTATTACAAGTCTCAGGACAAAAAAGGATAGTCTTGTGGGTCTAGGAGGTGCCCTGTTTCACACTCGATCTCCGATTCTCAATGAGCCGTGCCACAGTCCTCTGTAGCATGTTCTTGTGGCGAGCATCCCCAGAATATCGAATGCCTGTTCTGTTTATGGCGAAAAGTCGTATAATTAGGTACTTATTTTTTATACAAGAGAATCGAATGAAAACCGCTGAGGGCCAATTGAAACATAAAATACATGGAAATATTTCCATATCCCACGAGACCAAACTCTAAGCTAGCATGCTGTTTGGAACCAAAAATTTGGCTCAAAATTATTTTGACAGTTTTATGGTGCCCCGGAAAATGGGTTGTCCCAGGGATAGGGTATCCCAGGTACCCCGCTCCCCACTCCGCAAACAAGTGTCAACTGTGTGGCAAGTGTCTCACATATCAGGACGATCATCGCCGAGAATCGAGAGCATTTTGGGTGCCGATGTATTTATGCATTTTTAATATTTTCGTGTACATCGCAGCCATAAATATTGCACTCTGGTAATCCAACACTCTACGGATACATTTCATGGCAGGGCCCTTATCCCTCTATCTTTGGATACTGGTCGTTTGACTCCTTAAACGCCAATTATCAGCATCGTTATGTGGTAGAAATTCAAATAAAATTTATACAATAAACCGAAGTGAAGCGTCCAATTCAAGTGGCCTGCGGTCTTCCAAAGAGTTTGAGTTCTTATCAAAAGCATTTTAATGGTCGTTGGGAACATGTCTTTAACACTCTTTTAATGCTGCGATAACGAGATGAATTGTAGGGTCTTATCTGCAGATCCTTCATAGAGTTGAGTTGGAAAAACGCGGAAGAAAAAGGCTTAAAACGTAAGCTATTCATTTTTATTAAAACGTATTTGTTCTAAATATCTATCGTATCTATTAACCTGAGAGTCCTAAAATGTATTAAAAAGGCCATATGTTTATGAGTAAGATAGCTAATTTGTAGAATAAACAATGGCACATGCGACTGAATTATGAAGACAAACACTTTAATCGCCATTAGGTAAGATCCTTGGCTGGATTTGATGCAATATCCCTGAAGTCGAACATATTTCCAGCAGATTTTCAACGACTGTGAGAAGTTTTCCCACAGCATAAGGGAAATAAAACAACAAACAGCAATTGAACCTATTTAAATATAGACTTTTTAGAGGAATCCGTCAAGAAGCCACGATTAACCCGCACTGATCAGCGCTAATCGATCGGCCAAGCGGCCATTTGCCACGTCAGAGATCGATGTCCGATGTCCGTCAGGTAGATGGCCCGATCCCTGCTCAGATGGCTGTCCTTTTCAGGTAAGAAGATAGTTTGCGGTGGAAAGGTAAATATGAACAAAATGGAAACACGCGCCGACACGATACAAATTGATCGTGACAATGGTAAAGGACAACAGTCTAAAAGGATGTTTTTATTATTATTGTTGTTGCCGCATCTCGTGCTCATGGGTTTCATGGCCTGGGACCGGGCTATCCTTGAGGTCCTTTCATCCCAGGCCCAAGAAAACAAACAACATGCATATGAATTTGTTTTCGCTGACAATGTCAGAAAAAATATTTTCCCTTCCTTTGTTGGTTATATAATTTTTGGAAAATATGGAATGTTTTCGGTTTACGTTTCAGCCAGTCTCTGCCCTTTGTCACGTACCTGGCGCTGGCGCTTTCTAATTAGGGCGTCCACTTAAAAAATACTTCAAAAATTCAGATTGATGATTTTTTAATGGTTGGCTTGGGCGACTAGATCAGTGGGTGGTTGGGTCTCTTAATAGGAAATTATTCTCTGAATTAGAATCAGAGAATAATCCTATGGGGTTATTTCTTAGGATATTGTATATTTTAGATATTAAGAAATAAGGATTAAGATGTAAAGTTTAAGATATTAAGAAATATAAATATAAGAACTCTTAAATATAGAATCAGAACAAAATCTAAGAGAGAATCTTATGATGTTTGATTTTGGGAACCAGAATCTTAAAATTAGAAATACAATGATTCAATAGCTATTACGAAATAATATCGGAATGCACGATTTACATGTCCTTATAACATATATATTTGTTTATAAAATGCAGGGTTATTTCCGTGCCAGCTTGTACTCCTCAATCAGATAATTGGAATTCCCACATTAAAAACCAATCCAAAATAGATGAGAAAAAGAGCATTCCATTCATAAAATGGTAAATGAATCAGCGTGCCGGGAAATTCCCAATCCAGAACCAAAATTTATGAATGGACAGCAGCGCACCAAAAACATAAAACCAAAAACCCAAAACCCAATAAACCCAATAGTCCTAAACTCATTAATTTTTATGCAGCAAACAAATGCGAACAGTGAAAGTAAGTGAGTAAGGTTGGTCAATTAAGTTCCTCAGTTCCTCAGTAAGAACAATGCAAGTCGGAACGATGACGGGATGACGGGGCACGGGACGGACGGCATATCCTGTCAAACACACATTACGCCAGGTAAGTAAGTACCTGGCCTCGAGTACCTGTTGTTGTAGCTCATTTAGGACCCAGTTAAGAGAGACACGCGCTGATACAGAATTACGGGCCAACGTTTATATGGAGTAGGTGTGGTTTTTCCTAGACTTTGGCGCTCGTTCTGGACAAAGTGTACAAAGTAGGAAATGGAGTCTAGAACTGGAACTGAAAATGCACAGGAAAAAAAAACTATATCCTAAAGATAGTAGAAATATAACAGTTAAGATTGAAAATTAAAATGGCATATAAAGTTATAATAGGACTGGCAATATTACTGAATATTACTGATACTGGCAAGGAAGTAAGGAAGTTGGGAAGAATTATTTATTTCAGTGTATTTCCTTGCCAGAGCAATTAACAATTAAGACAAACAAAAGTGTCTTGTATCTTGTATCTTGTCTTTGGCCGATTCTTGTTTGCCGTATATTCTGTTTGCGTTTCGGAATTTCACAAAAATTCCTTTTATATTACAATTTTTACATCTCTTACTAGCTGAGCTGTTTCTTCTCTGGTTTTGTAAATGTTTAATGTATGTGACTGTCTGTCATTGTTGGTTGTTTGTTCTTGGCTGTGGCCGTGATTTGGTTTTGGTTTTTGCGGTATTTGTTGTCGCCGTTTTTCGCTCCAATCCGGTACCCAAAAGTAAACCTCCACTGTTTGCGGATGCATTTCGCTACAAAGATGATATGCACGTGTCTCCTTCAAGAGGAGTGGGAGTTGGGGTTTCAATTTTCCTTCCCTGGAAAATCACTGGCTAAACAACAAAAATCAATTGTCGCTCGAGTATGGAAATTCTCCCATACTACAATGTTTAGTATATATTTTTGCTATAATTAATTTTCAATATGGCCGACCCTTGAAAGGAAGTCATGAGTGTGTATATGGATGAATTTATGGGCATATATTATAAAGCTCACTACATTTATTTCTTTTGTTTTAAAATTCTTTCCACAAATACTTATTTTTCTTCAGCAATTCTTTATTATTATTTTTTTTTTTCTTATATATATATGCAATGTATATTGTATATATGTATATTTTTTTCCCCCTCCATATACATATAATGTATGCGTGTTGCTTGTGGTTGTTGTAGGGGGCCTGCTGATAAGAAACATTGTTGTTGTCGACGACGACGGCGTCGCAACCCAGCGACCGCAGGGGCATAGAGAGCAGGACGAAAGGCGGGGTTGGGGAGGGCCTAGGCCCCAGCATTTGACTCGCATTTTGTTTTTCTGTTTCGAAGTCGAAGTACATATATATTTGTCATGCCACATACATCCATATAGACATATATGAACGCAATTTATATGGTATATGACCACCACTTGTTCGGTGTCACTGCTTGGAGCCCCAAAGGCAGCAAAAGCCCCGGGGCTCCGGACTAACCCCACCTCCTCGAATGGACGAGAGAGAGCCCCGAGTTTTGGGTTCGTTGATCGTCATGCTGGTTTCATGTAATCGTCATAATTCTCCCAACATTTCCATTTGGGTTCCGATGTTTCCATTTTTGCCATTACCCAGCTCCTTCAACTTTGTATTTTCTTTTATTTTTTTAATTGCTTCTTTCCTAAAAGTTACTGGTGAGCTTAAAAACAAGTTTTAATTGGTTTTTAATCGTTTTGCTAATCTAGACTAATTTTAATAAATTAAAATATTTATAATAGCGTTGACAGTGCAGAAATTTCAAATTCCAAAGCTGAAAACAACTAAAACAAACTGTTCGTTTCGAAAACAAATTTTTACCGAAGAGTAAGCTCTTGGGAACTTACGAATTGGTCCAGACGGAATCTTTCCGATATTCCCACAATGACCAGAAATGTGTAGAAATATTGATTCGGGAGAATTTCGGGCGGTTTTCAAATTTCTCGCTCAGATCAGATGCGGTCATTATGAGGGGCGTTTGGCACATGTGGTTGGCATCGATGATGACCGAACCCCGGGCATCGGGGAACGAGGATCATCTGGGCATCTGGTTATCCGATCTCACATAGTACTCATACTGTACAATTTCGATACTGACCGGATTATGAGTGGGCGTTCACCCGCCAAATGAAAGTGTCACACAGGTCACGCCGACGGATTACAACTCTTTCCCGAGGGGCAGGAGGACTTTCCCAAGGCGCCTCGCAATCCGTTGCCCGATTTGTCTTGGTTAGACTCACGTCGCTTTTGTGGTTAAACATATTTAAAGGATTTTCCATGCGCCGGCGCAACATTTTTCTTCTTTCTTCTTTTTTTTTTCCTGTTAGATGCGATAAAAGGGGTTTCTTTGGTTGCACGCCCAGAGAAATGGTTTCCGGAAAATCACTGTGATTATCGCCGGGCACTGCCCACCGCCTTACGGTTGGGATCTTACCGGGGTCACCGGGAAAACGGTAAAAAGGTAAACGGAAAACAGGAGTGTATCGATACGGACCGGACCCGCATCCGCGCTTCGACCTACTACTACAACTTTTCAAATGCTACTCGGCCCAGAGAGCCACCCAAAGCAATACGAGTAAAATATTCTTGATTAAAACTTATCAGAGCACATTTCATATCACCTTTTCAAAAACGCAACAACACCAACAACAGCAACAACAGCAACAGCAATAGCAACAATTACACAGCAAAAGTAAAGTAACGATTGTACTTATTATCGGCTGAGGGGCAGAAACAACCATCGAACTCATTGCGCGCCGTGTAGTTTGGCTGCTGATTGGACGCCACCAAGATATGGCTATCTGAGCCGGGTCTGTGCCTGGGACCGGATCCGAATCCGAATCCGGATCCCGACGACCCAGCCCCACCGGCGCCACCCATAGCCTTTATATGGGAGCGAACAGGACGGCGCCAGAGATACAGAGAGAGAGAGGCGGCGAGGGCAGCGATACCAAAACCCGATTTGATTAACTTGCATCACGCGCCGGTCGCGCGACTATCCTTATCGGGGCAACTTTCCGACTTAACGAGTCATATGGCCTACCAGTGGGTTGTGTCCTTATCAACGCTCCCACTTGTTTGGCCGGGTTCTGATGGGGCGTCGGCGGCGGCGACGACGACGGTGACAGAGAGCATTGCCAATCCACTGGGTTGCCACTATCAGAGGCAGTTTGCAGGTTCGTCTCAAAGAAAATAGAACGAAGTCTTCCTCGCTTAGAACCATATAATTAAATAAATAGGTAATATAGTAAGGATATAAACAGAATCTCCACTTAAGATTTGAAATCTTTATTAAATCAGTCATCATATTTTAATTAAAGTTGTGATAGAAATGGCTTGTCTATATATATTTTTTAATATGATTATCATTATTTAGAATATCATTAAATATCCTTTCTTAAGCTATAATCTCTAGAATTTTTTTTTCATTATTCAACAGACATTATGAATGTAAAAACTTTGTAATACTCACTGTAAACCCTCATGAATTAAAGATAATAATGGAATATTCGATTCAAACCCTTCTAAATATTGATAACGAAGCTTGAACGACCTTGACTATCTATCTCGCTCTATTTTCTTACTCCCTGGGCAAGTGATAAAGCATATAAACAAAAACAAACCAAAATAATAAAAAGGAACAAAAAGTACTGGGCACCCCTGCCCATGTGTCTGCCAAGTCAAATTTTAAAATGAGCAAGTTTGGAATGAAAAAAAAAACAAATTCAAGATAAAATATTTCAGAAACCTAAAACGCCGGCTCTTGTGACGTCATGTGGATTGATAAGAAGAAAAAAAAACAGAGAGCAAACATATTGCAAACAGCAATACTGATAAAAACGAATCGGATTCAGAAGCAACCAGAGAACAATGCTGGTGAGATAAGGAGGTAAATAACCTGGCGAAAAAAAAAATAACTTTAAGCCGGCTCCGTCTAGTAGAGACAATAGAAAGAAAGGCAGAGAAGGGGGATCAGGCCATTGGAAGGAGGTGGCTCCGGGGTGCGGGTCACGACTTGGAGAAGGAGGAGGAGTTCTTGTAGGACCAGCACTGATAAGGATATAAGGGCACCCTTGCCCGGGTGCGGGCAGTGGCTATAGCTATAGAGTTGTTTATCAGGAACAGCAGTAGCGAAGCCCGGAAGATGCATTGCGGTTAAAAGATAAAATGTCCCAGTGAGTGAGATGCACTTTAAAAATATTACTTTGTTTTTTGGAATATTATTAAGAGAGGGCTAACACTAAGATATAAATCAAAATTATATATTTAAATACATAAATGTTAATACCTATTTAACAAATTTTGAAATAGACCCTCTTTAGTTATAGCAATTATTAATTTTCCCTCTGTGTAAGCTGCGGTTTATCGTCTTTGGGACTTGGGTTTTATTTTGTTGAAGCTTGATTGCTGAGCACGAGCAAGTTCTACATAATCTTGACTGTTTTTATGGAATTTATATAAACAAAAAATAAATATAAACCACTATAAACATGCTAGAGATAAGGCAATCCTGCCAACCCAAGCAGGAATTCTCTCGCACATGAAAATTGAAATACAGGCTCCATTTCGAACGGGTCGCATTTAGCGCTCGACATATTCATAAATAATATAAAATGGGATTGGTGTTATAATTTCAGAATCCACAGCCACATCATCGTGACGAAGCGGAGATAAGCCGGGGTTTGTACAAAACAACAAAATTGAAAACAAAAATCTATATAAATTGAGTTGCTGCTATGTGGCAAGAGGTCAACTGTATTTACTAGCGGCAGGCACTACTAATAGGCCCCGGACTCGGACGCGGTCCCGGTCCCGGTCCCGACCCAACTGATAGCCCCATCAAATTCAAGGTGCCTGGGTCAGAACCAATCAGGTTCATGAGAGATCAACCGAAAATATAGCCCATGTCCGGGCAACTTTTCGATTCCATCTATGGAGTACGAGAAAAATAACAAATCGATTTCCACTAATCAGATAAGTTGTGACATTATTGGTCCCAAATACCCAAAATTTAAGTCAACACAATGAATCAAAAGTGAGAGAACCAAAAAATATTGATAAGACCCAACCAAATGAGGCGTCATACAGGGTCGGTCGAGGGAAAATATTTACTGAGAATACCATTCCCTCAAACAATAAATCTGTTTGGCAAACATTTCACGGATAAGAGCGACGCCATCATTTTGAAACTCAAACAAAGTGCCACTAATTAACAACAATTGATTCTGTATGCATATTACTTATAAAATATTATGACAAAGTTTCACCCCCAGGTTTAAATTAAAAATTCTTGTAATAAGAATCTAACAGTGTCTTCCACCCCAAAATTATGCTATGATTTTTCTTTGAGAATTTCTATTATTCTTTTTAAAAATTGAATATTAAATTTAAATGGTAATAGCTGATATAATATAAAGCATATATATATTATAAGTTAACGTATAAGTTAATAAATCATTAATGAATTACTAGTAAATATTAGTAATTACTAATATACCACACATAAACACATAATATTATTATTATCTTATTAAAAACTATATTATATCTCGATCGCATTTTCATAATCTTTTTCTTGAAATTTTACTTTAATCCTGTAACTCCCTGAATGTTAGTGGTAGGCACGGTATTAAGTCACGGGATTACGGCTCATCCCTAGTAATATGAGGTGTTTATGAGTTCCCCACCCAGATAAGACCACACCTACACTGAAATATCAGTCGCCAGGTTCAGTTCTGATTAAGGAGACACAAAAGGCAGTAACTATGTCGAAGAGCGATGAATTTACTTTCCGGCGTGCTCAGGTGGATGATATTAAAGATGTACTGGCAATGATACAGGTAAAGACAATTATTTCATATTCGCATATGATATAAAGTCTTGATTTAATCTGCAGGAGCTGGCTGACTTTGAAAAAATGAGCAACGGCCCCCAACTAACGGTGGAGGGTGAGTATTTTTAACAAACTTATACATATAATATGTAATAGGTTCCTTAAAAATGTAAACTATTTTATACTTAGTTCTCAAACGTGATGCCGGACTTACTGGGGAGCAGGAGGACTGTGAAGTTTATGTCCTCATTGACAATGCCACCAAGTGAGTAAAACCAATAGCTGATAAGGAGGGTAATTGTGTTCTACCTGCCTGTCCAAACAATAATTCATTTGACTGGGCCAATATTTATCCTCTGACCATTTCACACTTGCATTTTTTATTTTCCCAGACAAGCCATTGGGTATTCTATCTGTTATAAGGCATACTCCACCTGGCAGGGTCGCTACTTTTTTGTGGAGGACATATACGTCCGACCAGAGCACCGAAAACGCGGCGCTGGGAAACGTATTTTCCTGGAGGTATCTGCCCGAGCTGTGGCGCTGAAATGTCCACGATTGGAGTTCAACGTTCTGGAATGGAATCCCGCCCGCAAGTTTTACGAAAGCCTTGGGGCTGTGGACTTGACTGACAAGGAGGGCTGGCACTACTATCGCGTTGAAGAGAAACAGCTGGCCAAGCTGGCCCAAGATCTGGCCTCTTTCAAAGCTTGATTTTGATTTGGATATTGTATTTTAAAGGTTGACAATATTTGATAAATAATACTTGACCCCAGGGCATATATTTAAATAATATACACTTGAATTCAATTTGGCTATTCACTGATCGCCGGCTACACTGGCGATGACATGGATCTGCATGCTCTTCGTGGAGTTGTAGACCTGTCCGGGCGGAAAAGGATGCACTTTGGAGTGGCCGTCAGTCTTGCTCTTGCCACCGGCGGTGTACTTAGATAGTCGGATGCTAGGCATGGGTAGAAAGCCCGTGCTTAGCGGCATAACATCCAGCGATATGGAGTGACTGTCGACGTCTTTCATGGACACAACACCTGAAATAATTGAACCAATTAGTAAAGTGTCTTAAAGAAGCATACTTAAAGGTTAAGCAATGTTTATATGAGATTATTCTGTTCTGATGGAAAGCTGGGAATGTTAAACGCATTTAATAGGAAATACGAAGTATGAAGCTAGAAGTTAACCATGCCAGTAAACTACTCTACGCTAGTGTAGTGCTACTTGTGTCCTTTACCAACCAACTTACCCATATCTTAAAATGCAAAAGTAAATCGTGTGTGTAGAAAAACAAGAATTAAATCATAAGCAGAGACAGGAAAAGTAAATCAAGAAGAGCAAACTCCAACTCACCCGCTGAACGCCCGCAAACGGCCCACAGATTCTGGTCGTTGAGCACCTCGTACATGAGATCCGTGTAGGGATTCTCATGGACCTTGGTGATCTTCAGATTCATGTTGCATACAGTGCGCAGGCGGCACAATTCATTTGGTTCCAGCTGGGCCTGCAGCTTAAAGAGAGTGGTGTAGTCCACCAGATCGAAGGCGCACCCGTAATTTCTGAAGACATCCGGTTGGGAAACGGTGGCATATTTGACCACAAAGTGCACCTTGACGATGGCCAATTCATGCTCGGTCTTCAATGGTTCCACTTGAATTTCGTACAGATACGTGACAGTCAGAGATTTATAGATTTCCTAAAAGTTGACATTAGGGATAAGTTTCAATTGAAAGTATTTAATAACTTACGATTGGATCTTGCGACGTGGGATTCAAGTCCAGCAGCTGAACCCCAGGCAGATCGCACTTCACCTTCGCCTGCTGCAGCAGTAGGTGTGCATCTAGGCCCTTCATTATCACTTGTAGGAACTTTTGGGTGCCGCAAGTGTGCAGCCGACAAGTCGCCTCCATTGCGGGCTGGAAATCAACTGGTATGGACAGCTCACTCCGCGACCACGGACAAGTGAGAGAAATGTGATGCTCGTGGTGTTTGGACACCTTGCGCCCTGGCATATCCGAGAGCACCTCCAGCGGTATACTGCGATCCTCGAAAGATTTAAACTGTAGCAGAGGCACTTGCAACTGGCTCTCAAACGTGGCATCGTCATTATAGGCATCCTGATTGGAGGTGTCTTGTGCTTGACGTATCCTCAGATTCTTGGAACAGCGAAGCGTTATTTTGGCATCCGGTGGAAATATGAAGCTGCCTCCTGAAACGTGCAAGCTAATGGGTTGTACAATGCCAGCTGTCAGAGTTTTGAACTCTAATGATGCACTAGCCGGCTTAGTGCTGATCTCAAAGCAGGGCGGAGCAAAGGGCAACTGCTCCGATAGGAATTCCAGGCTGGCCATACTCACGCAGAGCTGTAAAGAGAAGAAAAAATTATAGATCCATTACAAGATATGAGTCTTGAATACCAACCTGTTTGAAAGTCCAGCTGCCCACTCGAGTGGCTTTGGCTTTGAGCTCAATGAAATTAACTCCTGGCTGCAGAGCGATGTTTTCCGCCTGAACAAAGTTGCTGAAGTCTGCCTGGACGCTGGGCGACAGTTTCCGCTTTGTGCTGCTGGTGCGCCTCACGGGCTGTTTGGTTTTCGGGGTATCGCAGGACACGGAGGCCGCGTGAAGTCGATTGTCCTGCTTGTAGGCCAGTTGAAGGGATACTTTCAGCCGTGAAGTTGTGTCCTTCATCTTTGCCATCGAGGGTGTAGCATTCAAAGACACATTCTCCATGGCCGCTTCCAACGGAGCCGCCTGCAACTCGTAGCACAGTTTTATGTTTTCCGCCACAATTTCTCGGGGATAATGGCTATCTATTTTTAACTGCACCACGATAAAGTCATCTTGAATAATAGGCTTCTGGTTGGCAACCTCGATGTCTTCGATGCGGAAATGATCTTCCAGAACACAAAAATTCGCATTCTCCATGGACGGCTGGGCGGAAAGTGTGGTTTTTAGAGTCTTTAGAGATTTTAGGAACTCGTCAAAATAAAAGGTTCGGACCAGTGTCTCCAGCTCCACGCAGCAGGAAATGGAACTGCAAGTCTTAGTGTAAGCCAAAGAATCGCCCATCTTGCGGTAACAGTTGGCAAGCTCCAATAGTGTCTGAGAACTAAGGGAATGCCAATTCTCCGCCTTCAGTTCTCTAAGGAGATCCGTAAAGAATCCCACGGCCTTGTGCGGTTCATTTAAGGCGCAATAAAACTTGCCCAAGTCCAAGCCAACCAATCTAGCGGATCGCAGACGAGCCACATGCTTGTACGTACTGATGGCCAGTTCGGCCAATTCTAGGTATAGCTTCTGGAAAGCTTGATTCGAGCCAAGAGCCTCCTTTAGCTGTTGCGCTGCCGACTTTTTTGGCTTGCGGTTAGGTGAACGTTCGCGTAGCTGCGGAGTGGCCTGCAGAAACTGTTGCTGTTCTGGGGGAGCATCTCCTATGCCAGAGGACAGCTGAACTACAATGTGCAGCTGCTCGGATGTGGGCGTGCAACCTGGTAGCAAGCCACACAGCTTGCCCAGTTCGTACAACTTGTCCTTGGCCAAATTCCAAATAGGAGCACAATGCTGAAAACATGTAACTTCGTTGGGCTCCATGGCCTGTTCACAGAGTTGCAGAACCTCCAGAGCGCAAACAAACTCCCAGCAGCACAGGGCACCCTCCTGACACTCTAGCTTAATGAACTCCACTTCGCGCAACGTGGAGAAAAGGAAGTTGAGAAGCCGCTTGGCTATCTCTGGAATATCATTGCAAGTTAGTAACAGATAGGCTTGTCGCTCAAACAAGTAGTTTCGGAACTCCAAAAGAGAGACTCCTTCATCTCGAATCTTTGCCCGCATCTCAAACTTGTCGGGTCGGGTTAAACAAATGCCATGAAAAGAGTCCAAGGGCTTCCTAAAGTAATTCAACCACTGTTGCTTCTCATTCAGTCCCGTGTGAGTGATGAATTGCGAGAACATGGCATCCAGTTCATCGTATTGAATTAAAGCCTCAGTGGGCAGCTCTAATTTCTCAAAGATTAGCGCCAGATCTTCCTGCATGAAGAAGTATTGCCGGAAGTCCCAGCCATCATGATTACGCTTCTCGCGCTTGCTACGAATAAGCTCTTCATATTTGACAATATTTCGGTTGTAGCTAGTGAGCATTAGAAAACGAATCCTCTGAACCAGGCAGCGAAAGGACTCCGTGGACTTTTGCTCGAACTTGGCAGGGTTAAGCACGGAGATGCAGCGGTCGTCGTTCTTGCTACCAAAGTCCAGGCGAATCTTGTCCAGCACCGTTGTGCGTGGCATAAAGTTTTTCGTCTTGCGCATGTCCAGTGTCTCCACCAACAGAATCATCCAGTCCGTAACACCATAGCTGTTTAATAACTTCAGCCAGGTGTCAATCTCCTCCTTGATGGTAGCCTTGTAGGTGTCCACATCCTGAAACACACACAAGACATTAGAAATGAATCCATAGCCACTAACCAACTCACATTGCATTCCGTGACAAAAATGTGCAGTATTGGGTGCTCCAGAATGCTCCAATCTCCGGATTTGTACCTTTCCAGGGCCGACACATTAAACTGCTGAGTCTGGGCCTCTAGACGAACATGTTTTGTGGGCCGTTGGAAAGTTCGCCTCCACTCGCAAGTGTCCAGTGGGATGGCGTTTAGAATTTGCGACTCCAGCGAGCGGAAAAGCGGGCAAGAGCCGGAGTCTGATAAAAGGATATTATTCAGTAAAAATAATTCGCTTAAAATAGTAAACAACTTACATGTTATTATAGGCTTTATTTGCATTGTTTTTGTGTTTTTTGTTTATTGCATCGGATAAGAAAGCTGCCCACCTCGCCAAACAGCTGATGTTTGTATACCAATCGATTATGCTGTTTGTTATCTGTTATCAGTTATCGGATTTTCAAAGTGTAACTTTTAAGATAATTTATAAAACAAAAAATTATTTAATTATTTAACAAAAGAAATAGCATAAAAACCAAAATATTTCAATGCTCTCCTTTTTAAATCAACAGGTGCTGTTTAGTAGCCCTGAACATGGGCGTAGTATTTTTTTTAGAATGGGAATATTCATATCATCTTCCTAATGCTAAAGAATTTTACACGCTTATATGAAGAAGAAAATAAACAATTATATTAATTTAAATGATTACAAAAGGTTTTCCCCTTCTAACCCCCCTTGCCGCAACCATTTTTCGAGGGCTGACTAAAAATCAATAGCATCGGTTATCGCTAACCAAACAGCTGACAGTGAAATCAGCGTTAATACCAATTGCAAACAATGCTGAGTGAAAACTGAAGATTTGTTTTTCGCACACAAACAAGAGACACTGGAAAAACACCTTAACTGAATGCTTGACAGAAGAGCTTAGGAGAATCAAACAGCGGGGAGTATGGACATGGCCAGAAGTATCTTCGGTCGCGATCACGAGGGTTACGTGGGCCGTGAAGAACATACGGTAACGTCAAATCACCAGAAAAGATTGCTTATCAGAGTAATTAATATTTATCGTTCCACATTGGTGCTGCCAACAGCGCAAACTTCAGAACCTAGGCTCGGAAGATGATCTGGGCGAGCTGCCTCCCATGATGGAAGAACTGAGTGTCGCCGATGGACTACGACCGAATCCTGGCGGGCCCTTCTCGGCCCTTACAGCCTCCATGTGGCCGCAGGAGATTCTCGCTAAGCTTGGTGGCGGGGCGGAGCTGGCCTCCGGCCCAAACGACCAGCCGGAGTATCGATTCGACGAATTTGGCTTCCGCGTGGAGGAAGAAGACGGACCAGAGCAAAGCTCAAACAAATTGTTAAGTATTCCTTTCGTTGAGGACGCCCAACAGCGACTACAGTGGATTGCTCATCTGGAGTTCTCACACAATAAAGAGGCAACCGAGCTGAGCTGGGAGCATGTAGATGTGATGCTCCCACGCACCGAAAAGCTGCGCAACATGGTGCGCCAGGGCATCCCTCACACTTTGCGCGCTCAAATGTGGATGCGGCTTTCAGGTGCGCTGGCCAAGAGACAGAAAAGCGAGACCAGCTATCAGGATATAGTTAAAGGTAAGATTTCATATTATTTTACATACCTAAGTCTGCAATTAAATCGTATTTTTTTACAAAGCCTCCAGCAACGACCAGCTCATGACTTCAAAACAAATAGAAAAAGACTTGCTGCGCATCTTGCCCACAAACGCCTGCTTCAGCAATCCGAATGGAACGGGGATTCCCCGACTTCGTCGTATCCTTAGAGGAATCGCGTGGCTATTTCCAGACATTGGCTACTGCCAGGGTACTGGTGTGATCGTAGCCTGCCTGCTACTCTTTATGGAAGAAGAGAATGCCTTTTGGATGATGGCCACTATTGTGGAGGATCTGCTGCCTGCTTCCTACTACAGTTCCACACTCCTGGGTATCCAGGCCGACCAGCGCGTGATGCAGACGCTCATTGCAAACTATTTAAGCAGCGTAGATGAATCGCTAAAAAAGCACGACATCGAACTGTCGCTGATAACTCTACACTGGTTCCTCACTCTTTTCGCCAATGTCGTCCACATGAAGATCCTGGTACGAATCTGGGATTGGTTCTTCTATGAGGGCTCTATTGTGCTCTTCCAATTGACGCTCGGCATGCTTAAAGTTAAGGAGCAAGAGCTTAAGCATCTGGAGAATTCGGCACAGATCTTCAATTCCCTTTCAGACATTCCGGGAGAGGTTACCGATGTGGAAGTGCTCTTCCGGCAGGCATTGGACGTTGGAGGCTCCCTTAGTCAAACTGTCATCGACACCCATCGTCGCAGGCATTTGGCATATCTCATGGCGGACCAGGGTCATCAGATTGGCAATCCTGAAGCAGCACCCAATCTTCCAAAGCAACAGTTAGCTCGAAGGCAAGTCCGCAAGAGCAAGTCCATTCTAGAGGCGTTCCTATTCCGGGGCGATGGCAGCGAAGCTGATCAGCTGAAAAACAAGAACATTCGTCAGACGGAGATTCTGGTTGACTTACGAGAAGCTATCCTTAAAGTGGGTCGACACTTCATCACCATCGAGCCTAAACTGGCTGGGCATATTCAGCTGACGGCCAACTACAGCAGCGAGTCCCACGCCAAGGACCACGAGAACTTTATCAACGTGGCGAGAACGCGGAAACGGCGGGCCAAAGCCCTCCATGACTTCGAACGGCACGACGACGATGAATTAGGCTTCCGGCGGAACGACATCATTACCATCATCAGTCAGAAGGACGAGCACTGCTGGGTTGGCGAATTAAACGGACTCCGCGGCTGGTTTCCGGCTAAATTCGTAGAGCTTCTGGACGAACGGAGCAAACTGTACACATCGGCTGGCGATGATGCCATATCGGAGACCGTCACAGATCTGGTGAGAGGCACTCTGGCACCAGCAATTAAGGCCTTTTTGGAACACGGTATGAAAAGACCCACATTTTTGGGTGGACCAATCCACCCATGGCTGTACATTGAGGAGGCTGCTACACGGGAGGTAGAAAAAGATTTCGAGTCTGTTTACAGTCGCTTGGTTTTGTGCAAAACCTATCGACTGGATGAGGATGGAAAGGTTTTGACGCCGGAGGAGCTTCTTTACCGTTGCGTGCAGGCCATAAATCAAACCCACGACGACGCTCATGCCCAGATGGATGTCAAATTACGCTCGCTTATCTGTTTGGGACTAAATGAACAAGTGCTTCACCTGTGGCTCGAAGTGCTATGCGCTTGCCAAGAAGTGGTACAAAAGTGGTACCACTCCTGGAGTTTTATTGACTCTCCCGGCTGGGTGCAGATCAAATGCGAGCTTCGCATTCTGTCGCAGTTCGCCTTCAACCTGAATCCCGACTGGGAACTGCCGCCAAAGCGTGGCAAGGAATCGCAGCCGCTCAAGGACGGAGTGCGGGATATGCTGGTGAAGCACCATCTCTTCTCGTGGGATCTGTGAGCCATGTGGCGCGCTTTTTGTATAGAATTTCAAATGGCTCTTTTAATCTCGTTTCTCATTATTTTCACGTGCAATCGCAATCGTTTGAATTTAGTAGCCGCTCGCTTTCGCTTTTTAAGTACTTCTCAGTTGTCGTACACCTAAATTAAGTGCTTTACTATATATCATTACAATCTTTAGCTATAGCTATCTTTATGGGAGTTTGTTTACTTAATGTCCATCCATTATTATATAAAGCCTCGTCAACATACACCAACCACTAAATTACAAATGTAACGTACCTTTAAATACAAATCAAATCTTATAAAGTACATACATATTTATTACTATATACACATAGATGTTTAACACTTTAAATGCATTTCATTAAAGTTTAATATATATATTTAAATTGTATACAAAAATAATCGTGATTGAAGCAGGGGTTGATTTTAATTACACACAAGTCCCAAGTAGTCATCCATAAGAGTGCCAATGGCGAACTAAATGGAATAAAAACAAGTTTTTTGGCGGGAATTTCTTTAAACATTTTTAAACTATTAGACTTACGATTCCAGTAGCATCCACACGTGTTCCCACAATCTTGAGTCGGATTTTGTCCTCTCCAGAAATGACCACGTCCTCGTCTTTGCTCTTATAACAGGGGGGATTTCCGTTTGGACAGAATTGCATGTCAGCGGGAATAGACTAAAAAGAGAGTATAATTAGTAAATAGTCAATACATTCAATAGATGATTACTCACATGATGAGAAATAAAGCAGGACAAGGGACCGATCTCAGCGAACATCCCCACCTTGTTAATCTGCTTGACCACCGCGTCCAGCACTTCCCCTTTGAAGGGTCGGAAAACGATGGCCTTGTATTTGACAGGATAGACGACGAAGCCCTGACCCGGCTGGATAACGCCGGAGCCGATCTGGTCTATCGTCGTGACCGCTATCACAAATCCGTACTTGCCTGTACAGGTGCCCTCCACCTCAGAGTATAGTTTCTGCTTCACCGTTTCCAGAAGTTGGGGGCCAAAGTAGCGTGGGTGCAGCAGGATCTCGTGCTCCAGGGATATCTAAGATAAGAGAAAGTTAGAAGCTATTTTTATTGATGCAGCGTATAAAATTAAACAACTAACGTGGTAAAACATTGTATTAACAATTTTTTGTTGCCAAATACAATAAACAGTCGGCACCGCACAAGATGCTTAAAAAACAATGCGACCAAATCCGCCAAAGAAACGCCACACAGCAGCGCCCCTGGTGGGCAACATGAAAAGCGCCACACAAACTGAACGAATGGCAATGCTATTGGTTTTTTTAAGCCGCTCTTGAATCTTGCCCGCCAAACTAAATTTAAGGATGAAATATTTGATTAACATTACAATGCTGAAAATAATGGCAAATTATATAGAACTATTTATTAACTTTGGTACTCCTTTAGTACTGCAACTTAGTACTATAAAATATAAGAAATTTAAACAATAAAATCAATTTATAAACCAAAAGTCAAGTTATCTTAGTGGCAATTAATGTTTAAACTATTTATTCAAGAAATAACTTCTACAAACTATATCTAATCATCTTTATGACCCATAACAAAATCGTGGGCTTCGCCCCCCTCTCGAAAAATCCGCACGTATGCCGAATGTATTCCGAATTTCCAAATGGCAATATAGGGCAAGTAATAAGTAAACACATCCACCAGCCAAACCCGAAAGTTTAGATACCATCGCACAATAGCATACTTATGCAAGTAAGTGACAAAAAACAGCCCGTAGGTCACAATAAACCGATCCCACCAGCCCATATCATAGTAGTACATTCTTTGGTTGGGATCCCGCTTCACTCCATTTTCATGATCAAAGCTGTAGTATTCATATCCTTTGACGCAGGCCAGCCGCTTGGTGAAGAATATCTGCGCATCCACCGACAACATGGTATTCACATGCCACAATCCGTGAATTAGAGCCTCCGTCATGCGGCGGAAATCCTCCCCAGTTTTTTCCAATGCGGGCTCATAAACTTTTCGCATGACGATGTCCAGTCGTAGCTTTGATTCCTCCCAGTTTCTTCCACAAATATTATACTCATTTTTTATGCCCAGCAAAAATCCCAGGACCCTCCACATGTGCGTGGTGGCTTCCAGGAAATCCCTATCATACAGCTGAATCCGGTGGGCACCCATGGTAATGAATCCAATGAACCCAAACTGTGTCAGCGCCAAATCCTTTTGGGTGATCTGTCCTGCTCCTTGACGGCCGCAGGCCTTGCTGGCCCTCGAGTGTGCCTTGCGGACAGCAGCAATACTGGTCCAAAACTTGCTCCTGCGATCTGATATATTATTGTTGTACCAAGTTTGAGTGTGAAAGATAGTCCGCACGTATCGCCGGTAGGCAGTGAAGGCTGTCGAGGATTGCCGCGTACATGAGAGCACTTTCAGAATAGAGGGAACGGCTAATACGCCAATTAGTCCGGCTAGCATTCCTGCATTCATCACGAAGCGATAGAATTGAAAGTACTGCTGACCCCTGTCGAAGAACAGAGATTAGTTTAATATTTAATCGTAAATGGAAACATGTTTTAAGGCAACACTTTAATTCGTTTTTAAAACTTGAGTCTTCTTTACTTTTAAACTTAAATACGATAGGTTAAACAATAAAATTTTTACATTTAATCTTTAAAATTAAGAAAATAAACATAAGCGTTTTCTTCTTTAAGGAAGTATCTTAAATCCTAAAAAGGATATATTGATGAACTTATAATTCAAAACTTTTGATGATATTTTCTATCTATGATCTATGTATGTTATATAAAAGTTAATAAATCAATGCCACTTAAGCAATTACTTTTATTGTTTGCACGATTGGAAATACATAGCTATACTCATCAATTGGTCACGTAACTCACCGCCTGAACAGCTGCTCATCGTACCATGACGGCAACTCCAATGCAGCTCCACTATCTCCCTCCTGGCTTCCGTCCTTCAGCAGGTGCTCCAGGTACTGCTCCGGATCCGAAAACCTGCTGTCCTCCACTTCGTCGGCGGCCTTGGTGGCCTTTTGCCCTTCTTTGGCGGAATGCATTTTCCCACTGGTCTCTGGAAAGACCACGCAGCGAGCTCACATATGATTTCACAAGTGAAAGAAGCGCAGACAAAACAATTTGATGAAGAGAAAGTTTTCCAGTTTGTGACCGCTCCCGCTTCTCATTCCACTTTACACTTGTAAACGGCTTGTCTTCACGCTTTTTAAAGCCGGGGATGAGCTGTTCAATCCATCACAAGTCAAGTTGTTGGTTCAATTACGAGTTGTTAAACTATCTTGCAAATACATAGATGAAAGCTCGGCTCTGTGTGCAAATCCACGACTATGTTTATCAATGTTTATCCACGACTGTTGCATGAGGGTTCGCGACTGCCGCTGAACAAATTGTAATCTGAGCAACAACGACTCCAGTGCAGCTATGGGGATATTAAGCTGTTCATTGGCGCGAGAACTAGCTTTAAAATTTTAGATAATAAACAATCATTGCGTTTATACGGCGCCCTCTTTAAGCAATCAATTCTTGAAATTGGGACATTGGCAATCAATCCATTAAATATTATAAATATTTCGCTGTGTCTCCACTTCATGATGGATTCTAATTATTTCGTTGCTCATTCCTATTTAAGTTTTACAAATATTAGTTTTTTAACCGAAAAATAAATATTTTCGTCGGCACCAGTGCTGGTAACTTTTAGTATTAAGTGTGGGTAACATCAAAAAACTAAATAAATATATCGAAAAATTCAAACTTTGGCGCAAAATTTACAAGCACTCAGAATACTTAGCGACGAACGACCCATAAAACCTGAATTAAATCAGAGGCTGGAAAAAGAGACCTTATATTTATGGTTAATAAAAATTAATTAAAATCTCAAACAAAAAGTTATCGGAACATGGATATGGAACGGATGATGGAGTAGACCTTACGAAAAGTGTTGGAATATGACATATGTATCGATAAATTAAAAAGCATCGCAACTTAACCACCTCTAAGCCGACGCGCAAAAAGAAAAGAGGAAAATTGCCATTTTGCATATTCCGTATTCCGATCATAAGCTTGCTTAAAGTGTGTCTGCGCTGAAAATAATTAATTTAATAGCTGCCGGTTTGTATCGCCGTAAAGCAGCGCCACACGTAGTTTTCCCAGCGGACTTCTATAGTTTTAGCCAAAAGTCCGTGCACGCGTTTTGCCGCTCCGGCTTTGTTGTTTTGGCGCCCGAATTTTGGCAGCCGACTTTGTGACGCGGAATTTTTGGGCCGCTAGCAGATAATCACCATGGTGGATCGAAGTGATAATGGTGAGTCCGCAGATAATAAAATCCATTTTCAATATCTAATTTAATGTGCCTATTGCCAAAAAAGCAGCGGAATCCTTTGACGATGCCGTCGAGGAGCGCGTGATCAATGAGGAATACAAGATATGGAAGAAGAACACGCCGTTCCTCTACGATTTGGTGATGACCCATGCCCTTGAATGGCCATCCCTGACAGCCCAGTGGCTGCCTGATGTGACCAAGCAGGATGGCAAAGACTACTCGGTGCACCGCCTCATCCTGGGCACACACACATCCGACGAGCAAAACCATTTGCTAATCGCTAGCGTCCAGCTTCCCAGTGAAGACGCCCAGTTTGATGGATCGCACTATGACAACGAGAAGGGCGAGTTTGGCGGCTTTGGTTCCGTCTGCGGCAAAATCGAGATCGAAATCAAGATCAACCACGAGGGCGAGGTTAACAGGGCACGTTACATGCCGCAGAACGCATGCGTCATTGCTACCAAGACTCCCTCAAGCGACGTCCTTGTCTTTGACTACACGAAGCATCCGAGCAAGCCGGAACCATCAGGGGAATGCCAGCCAGATTTACGATTGCGTGGTCACCAGAAGGAGGGCTATGGTCTCTCCTGGAACCCGAACCTCAACGGTAAGAAGTCATTAGCAAGAAATGTATTCTTTAATAAAGATATTCCTTCCTATTTACTATTTTGTTTGCAGGCTACTTGCTCTCGGCCTCCGATGATCACACCATATGCTTGTGGGACATCAACGCCACTCCTAAGGAGCATCGAGTTATCGATGCCAAGAACATATTTACGGGACACACGGCTGTTGTCGAAGATGTCGCCTGGCATTTATTGCATGAATCGCTTTTCGGCTCGGTGGCCGATGATCAGAAGCTGATGATCTGGGATACACGCAACAATAACACCTCAAAGCCCTCGCACACAGTGGACGCCCACACAGCCGAGGTCAACTGTCTGAGCTTCAATCCCTATTCGGAATTCATTTTGGCCACGGGATCTGCTGATAAAACCGTGGCATTGTGGGATTTGCGCAACCTGAAACTTAAGCTACATTCCTTCGAGTCGCATAAGGACGAAATTTTCCAAGTGCAATGGTCGCCCCATAACGAGACTATCCTCGCTTCCTCTGGAACCGATCGCCGGCTACATGTATGGGATTTGTCGAAGATCGGAGAGGAACAGAGCTCAGAGGACGCCGAAGACGGACCGCCAGAGCTCCTCTTCATTCACGGCGGCCACACGGCCAAAATCAGCGATTTCTCATGGAACCCCAACGAGCCCTGGATCATTTGCTCTGTTTCTGAGGACAACATTATGCAGGTGTGGCAAATGGCCGAGAATGTTTACAACGACGAGGAGCCCGAGATCCCCGCCTCCGAGTTGGAAACCAACACTGCTTAAAGCGTTCTATTGTCACCTTCCTCCCAACCGAAAATTGAAACTGAAATTTTTACACTCTAAAATCGATTCTGTTTTGGCCGCGTCCGACAATGGACACACATTAATTTATATAATGAAACATAATTTTAAAAAGTAATTAAGTTCAATCTGTCAGCAGCGCATGATCTACGAATCTTTAATTAAAAATGATTTAAAAAACCTCATAATTAAAATGTTTAATTTTATTTATCAGTTTTGACTGAAGATAAAAATATTTTACATTCTAGGACTAAAAGGATTTAAAGTAAGAGTCAAAGTTGACTCAAGTTTGTGGACCCTCATTTTCAATAGTCTTCTTAGACCACCATGTACTTCTGTTTTCTGCCAAACACCTCTATCTCTACATTAAGTGCTCTTACGTCCTCCTTGTGCCTCCGGGAGACAATTTTCCCACTGATGATTTCACCTTCCTTAACCTCCTTCGGCTGTTCAATGAAAAATACGGTTTGCTTCCAATGTGTCGAGGTTTCGGTGGGTGACGTGCTAAACATAACTGCAGCTGGCATGTCGAAAAACGTGTCAAAATAGCCCACAAAGGCTGTGAGGCGGCCTGGTTTAGTTACTTTTAAATTGAAGTGGTGAGTAAAATTGGGATAATTCAAGTCAACAGTCATCATGTCAAAGTTAGCTATCTGTTCTGGTTCTGTGAGCATAAATTGGGCATCAACCACCTCCATGAGCGGCTCCTCAATAGACTTCTTTTGCAGATCAATCATGTTTACATTGTAAACATCTGACCAGAACTCAACCTGTTCGGCGTACAAGGTGTCGTTGCCGTAGCCCAAAATGCTAAGAGTGCAACGGCTTGGTAGGATGATGCCGTTCGGGTTGAGGTGATGTTCGCGGGCGTAGATAATGCTGTCCAGCATAGACTCATACAACAGAAAGTAGCCCATCCATTCGGAGATGATGATGTCGTACTTGGCCTCTGGCAGTTCGGTGTCCTCCAATCGGCCCTTCACCAGTTGAACATTCTGCACCTTGTTTTTTCTGCAAGAAAGCATTAGGATTATATCTGGGACTTGTTATTAAAATTATCATTTTACCTAACTATGTCCATCGCGGTATACACGATGTCCGAGTTGTCAATTCCCACCACGCGTGCTGCACCCGCCTGGGAGGCAAAGATCGATAGGATTCCCGTACCGCAACCGACATCTAGTACTGCCTTGCCGTTCACCGCAGCCTTGTTTTCCAAAAGAGCCGAGCGATACGTACTGGTCCTCACCTTGTCGCTCAACATCTCGTGGTGTATTCCGAAATGCGAATAACTATTGAAGTACTCCTTGTCCCAGTTGGGATTATTACGCGGCACTGCATCGCCAGCTGGCTTAGACTCCTTGTCCCCATGGACCTTCTGCAGCAGTTCCTTGTAGTCGCTACGCATTCGCTCCATATCCTCGTTAGCTTGCTGCAGTAGTTTGGCTTGTTCGGCGATCTGCTGGAGAAGTTCGGGCACCGATGGTTGAACCTCAGTGCCGTCAGTCTTCAGCACATCGTAGTCGTAGCAGAGCCATGGCTCGTACTCCTTTGGCTTCAGATACTTCTCGTCGTCCCAAAAGGTCTGTTCAGTCGAAAGTAACGTTTCCGCACTTATCTTGTTGGCCCTTATGCAGTTAACGAGCTTGATAAAGGAATACTGATCCATGTGGAACTTTTTTTTTAGATAGGCCAGGTTCACTTTGTGCCGCGTATCCAGGTGGTCGATGGCAGTGGCTATTAATGGAAAGACTTCCTCGCAAAAAAGACATGTGGTTGGCTCCTCTCCCTCGTCCATTTGCTCATCGTCGTCGTCGTCATCAATGTCCTCGTAATCATCTTCCTCGGAGCTAGAATCGGTCTGCGCCGCTTCAGAATCCTTACGAGCCTCATCTTTTTCCTTTGTGATGTCTGCTGGAACGATTTGTTTGTTTATTTGACTCAAATATTTTACTTGAATGTTTACCTTTGATTTCAGTATCTTTCATGTTTATTTGCGATTTACACGGATTTACTTTTTTAGTTGGGTTGCTATATCTTAAGTCCTGCTCAAGATTTTATTAATTGTTTTTGTTAAAAAAGTTAAACAAATTGCAAAATATTCGTCGGCGGCGCCAGCACGTGCGAAATTCGAAGAGAAAATTACCTAACGCATTTGGTATGTTTAAAAATACTTATACAGGGTGCTTATGTTGTTTTTAATTTTAAAAAATCGGGTATCCGGTATCAGATGCATTCTATTATTATTAGAATTATTATTATTACTATATTATTATTATAATTTATTAAATCCCATTTGATTTAGTAATCAAATATAAGTTCCGAAGCATACTATTATTCGTAGTTTTAAATTCTAGGGTGTATCTAGTGCCGTTCATTTGATAGATAACACAGATTAGTATTTTTCGATATTTCCAAGAAGCGTTCGGTATTTTTTTTGGCGGCTCTTCAATAGTTTTTGTATTTAAATTTTAAAGATAAATTAAATAAAATGTACTGGAAGGTAAGAATTCCACAATTTATAAATGACATTTTATATTTCTAGATTTGGATGAACTACAACCATAACGTTATCTCCGACGGAGGGATTCCGATTATGCTAAGGATGCTAAGGATATCCGATTATGCTAAACCATAGGGGCCATAGGGGAAGATGAATTGATAATCTACCCAAAGGAAATTGGGACATGGCTTTTAACTCTTCCACCTTGAAAAGTTACCCACGAAATTCAAACTACGACCTTATCGAGGAAGTGACCCTACGGTTTCCAAAAGGAAAGGGGCACAGTTCCTCTGAGGCAGTCGCCGATTCTGGTGCTAAAGGACCTAAGAGATAGTTGCTAATGAAGCCGGAAAGAGATTACCATTTATACCACAAGATAAATAGCTATTTGGAAACAGAAAACAGTAACCGACACCGTTAATCTCTGCCGATCGGGCCCCATTCGCGATTAGAAAAGATAGGTGTAAGGGGAAGTATTTGGGGGGAAAATATTGAAATACCCTTGACGTCGTATCTTGACAAACACAATGGGATTCGCTCGTATCGGATCCACTTGAGTAGGCCAACAAAATTCGGGCAGCAGTCCGGTAGCTCCTCAGTTGCCACTTTAACTTGGAGCCAAGAGGTTCAAGAGACATGCGCCGCGAACCCGTAATTCCCCGGGCCACTTTGGCCGTTCTTATTCTCTGCGCGTGCCTGGCTCCTGCGAAATGCCTGTACGAAAGTCAAATCCTTAGCTTCCTCGATGAATTAAAGTTGCGCATGTGCCATCCTATTCCCAGCCTGGGCTTGCCGGCATTAGATCCTCTCGAGATTAAACATGCTGACGGTGCTGTGGATGGCAAATATCTCGTCGAGTGAGTAGAAATATTTTATATTTTTAGGGACATACTAAATGTTTTTATAGCTTTACTGGTTCCATCGACAACTTCCAATTGCATGGCCTTTCCGACTTTGAAGTTCCCGCACTCACCCTGCGACTGCTTCGAACAAGCACCATCAATTTCACCTTGCCCCTCACCTATTTGAACTCCACATACACGGCCAAGGGATCGCTGGCCTACATTCTGAACCTGGCAGGTGATGGCGATGCCGAGTAAGCCCACTTACATCCGAGAAGCATAAGAGCCTTTCTCTAACTAGCTTTTTTCCAGAGCCTCCATCAAGGACTTTTCAATTCTGATCACCTTCATCGTAAGTAACATAGCGCCCATAAGGATCCGATCGCTGGATATTCAACTGCATTTGGGAGATCTCAAGATCAATTTTGAGTCGTTGCTGGAGGAGGAGCGTGTCAATGATTTTATCCATGCCCTGGTGAACGAAATGGGGGTGGAGCTGCTCAGTGACATTTGGGACTATGGGCAGGGCACAGTGGTTGACAAAATTCAAACGGTGGGTTAATCCAGAATATTTAAAAAAAAAACGTAAAATCTATAACGTTTGAAATCTCCTCAGGCTATTAACAACTTTTTGGGTCAGTTCTCGCTGACGGATATCATTGGTATAATAACTGGTGGTGGCAATGAAGAGGAAAGTACTCCTATATTCGATGGCGTGGAACCGGATTGCAAGCCAGAAATTAGCTCAAGGAAATAAGACTGAAAACTACCTCTTTAGAATTATAGTTATAGTGTAAGAATCAAAAATACAGCCTAGATTAAAGACTATTATGGGTGGACACTATAGCTATACGATTTATGGGCCGTTTGACGTTTTAGCCACTTTCGCAATAGATAAGCTAGTCGAACTGGTCGAACAGCTATCAAAAGCCCATTTGCATTTAAATCCGCCCACTTATCAGCTTCGGTATTCCAAATAGCCGTAATCAGCAATTGCTCTGGCTACTTTCGAATACCGAATAATCGCTATGGGGTCGTGATAAGAGTTATTTTTATGGCAGTTTATTGATTTATGGCCAGTTTGGAGAATAAAACGAAGGTGGCAAACAAAAAAACGAGGCTTTCAGAACTGAAAATAACAAATGTTGAATAAAAAAAAGTCGATAATAAAAACAAATTCGGAGTTTCCCCAGCGATTAGAAATCCACAAACAACAAGATTAAATATAAAATCGTTAAAACAAAACATATATTCTAGATGGTAACTGGTAATAAGTGTGATGTTGTTAGAGTTGCGGATCCCAGCCAGGATATAGCATGCATAGATTGCTGGGGAGCGTAGCCTCATTAATCAAACGCTCGACTTGGGCTTCCACATTCGAGTCACCCAAAGTGCCGGCCTCTCTGCCCTCCAGTTTATTTTGCACCAACAGTAGAGCCCGTTGAGCAACTAGATTCACAGATTCCTCTTCTATTAAAGTTTTTAAACGGATCATTACAAAGAATCTATATAAAATATGATAGAGACTTACCAGATTGCGAGGAGGATTGCTTCTTTCTGAGGACACCCCAAATAAATAATGGATCGTAGAGAAGCACCTCGAGTATGGTGGTGAATACAGTCTTGTATCGTCGAAGGATATGCATTGTGGCCTCGCAGGATTTGGCAAACACGCCTTTAGTTCCACAGATACCCATGGGCGCTACAAAGTCGCGGGTCAGCCGGAAAGGAACAGTTTCTGGTGTCGTTTGTATTTTGCCTTGCTCAAAAGCAATACCTTAAAATGGAAAAAATGGTAAAAATCGGAAAACATAAAATGCTTTGAAATCTTACCAAAATCAATATGGATCACTTCAGCAGTCCTTTCGTCTATAAGTATATTTTGGGTATGCCGATCGCCAATTCCAAGGACATAGCCCACCATTGATGTGGTGGCCACGCTGTTGGTGTAAGCTAATCGCCTCTCGAACCAAACACCTGGTATGGGAAACTTTTCCAGCAGGAAATAATGAAATACAGGCTTTATATGATCACATACTTCCTGGTACATTTTAAAACGCTTCTCCTTGGACGACTTCAAGTGGCTCTTTAAATGGAAGCGGCATTAGAAATAATAGTTTAAAATAGTAGATATTTTTATTATCATAATCTTACCCCCAAAGAGATGCGGCATTTCTGGCTTGGCCAATCATTTGGTCTGTACCGTTGGTGGGCGCCTCCCTTTCCCTGGCCGGCCAAGTAGAGACCCACGGGAATGGAATTGGTGCACCACTCCAGGATTCCACTTCGCATGGACAAAGGCATTACCTTGTATGTCCGTAACTTAAGTTTCCGTTCAATGAATTCAGAGTCCTGGCTTAAGAGTTGGTTGACAATGCCAAACACCTGCTGCATCACTGCATCCTGTCGGAGATCATCCTTGCCCTTGATCAGCTGCGGCCGTGTCTGACCATCGGAGCACATGCATAGGACCTTTACGGGAGCATTCAGGCCTCCACATTGCGAAATTTCCTTGGCCCAATTGCAGATACCTGAAAAGAAAGATATATTTTTTAAAATTTTATAAAACTTAACTGTTCTAAGCTCACTTGTTATGTTGTATTCGTTGCTGGGCGAGACAGGCAGCTCGAGAGTGGGGCAATGAACATTATTTAGATGACGGAGGCGCCTCACCCTTTCGAACTGCTTTTGTCGAGTCGCATCCGATACTTGCTGTTTGTTCTCAGTCGTGCCCTCGTTGGCGAAGGTTATAAGAGCTGTGAAGTAAGTTTAAAGTTTAAATAATGATTCTAACTATTCTTGTTATCTTACCTGGCAGTACAGATTCCAGCTCTTTGCTGCACGCCGCCGCCTTTGGATTCTTTTCGCCAATCTTGGCAATGATTCGTTGAGCGATTCCAGCTCGCTCCGTGTTACTGTGCTCTCCATCCAGATTGGCAAAGACGAGCGGGTACAACAGATACAGGATGTGATGCGGATGATCCTGACCACAGCGCACCAGAAGATCTACCAATGCCTTGATTAGGGTAGTGTTTTTTGAGTTCAACCGCCCGATCAATTGGTTAGCAGCGCAGATGAACTTGTAGGACGGTACTGTTGGTAGCTCCTCTTTGATGCACTGCTGCAGCTTTTCATTTGAGGCATTGGTGAACCACAGCGATATGATGCGGTATATAGCGGCACTGGAAAACCCACTGTCCAAGCGGCAGTAGGCAATGTGGTTTTTTATGGCCGAGCAGAGGTGCTGCGTAAGCTTCTCCTCGACATGCTGCAGCTGACTCTCGTCGAGATTGGCATAGCGCTTCATCTGCAGGCTTATTATCAGCCGATCGTGGTTTTCGCGCTGCGTCACCTTCGACGCCATCAGTCGGTTCTGTTCAATAATGTCGATTAGAGTCTGATAGTCCTGGGAGTGTCGGTACTCGTACAGCTGCTGGTATTCTCGGTCCGCATACTTGGCCATCGTCGCATAGGTGGCCGTCCGCTGGTGGTTGGTATAGATGTCTAGATTCTGCCACTGGAAGATGTGGGGATACTTATTGCTCAGAGTCTGGCGATTCAACAAGAAGTCATCTATCAGCTTGAGAGCGGCGTTGAACTTCTGGCATTGGACGGAACTCAAGCTGTCGGCATTGGAGTCCATCAGGAACTCGCCCTCCATCCGAATAGCCGGTATCCTTTGCAGGCAGTATGTAAATTCTTGATTGGTGTTAACGTGCTCCAAAATCGCCTTGGCTATCTGGTTATGGCCCATTTTAACATTCACTTCGGCATCCTCCAGCAGAACGCTTATCTAAAATATAAAAATTATGAATTTCTTAAAAGTAATATTTGTAATATTTACAACCTTGGTTGATTCCTTTATATCAGGTAGTTCCCTTAACATTCCGATGTACTTCTGTGCCAGATTAAGTTTCCCGGCACTCTTGCACTCCTCGATTCCCTTGAGTAGATAGGTGTCGATGGGATTTTGTTTGTAGAACTCCAGCAGCCGACGGGTCGTCCTCGTTCCAGCCATCTTGAAAAGTGCTATCTGATGCGCTATTGTAAACTCCTTACAGGAAAAGTTACCGTACTGAAGCTCTAGCTCGGTATTCCACTTGCCAAAGAGCTTGGTCAGCATGACTGGATTTAAATGGGAGCCGAATTGTATCTACAAAGGGAAAATAGGATAATTTTCTTAAAAGAATACCTAGATTAGCTAATCCACTCACCTGGCAAAAATCCTCTGCCTGTTGAAGCGAACACAGCCATGTAAGGTACTTGTACACACTTTGCAAACACTCGACGCTAATATCCTGCAGGATGTTGCCGACGCATTGATAGGCCAACTCAATGGCCGATAGACTGTTCTCTTGCTCCCGCTGGCCGATGCTCCGGAGTGCCATGAAGTGATGTCGCTGGAACTCCCGCTCTAGGTTAAGTTTGGTCCTTGCCTTCAGTTGCTGTTGTTGAGTTTCATGCAGCGAGTCCCACCTCCCGAGGCGCCACAGAATCTCATAGTCCGGCTCTACTTGTTGGTGCTGCTGCAGCATGGCAAAGGACCATAGCCCGTTGCTCTTCATAATGTCTGCACAAACCTGTCCACTGGAATAATTGCAATCATCAGTCTCCATTAAGATGGCAGACAGATTATTATTGCGACTGAGGAAGTCCATCCTGCAGCGCATGGGATTTACGATGCCAGCAATTGCGTCCAAGCAGCCAATAGACTCATAGGCCTGAGAACAAAAATATATTATATAAAAACTCTAAAAATAAATGCCAATTTTTCGTACTTTTTTGGCAGAGGCTTGAAATGATTCATCCTCCAGAAGAGTTGCTGAATCTGAAGTACTTGGAGAAGAGGCCCACAACTCTAAGTACATAATGCTAAGAAAATAGGCCTGGCAGTGATTACTGGCCCTAACCACATTGCTCAGATTGACGGGAATGCTCCTAAAAAAGATATAATTATTATTTGTATTAAAATTAAATCAAATCTCCCTACCAGTTATTAAAATTTCTTATACATTCGCAGATGTACAAGAACCTCTTAATGGCTCGTTTGTTTTGAAATATCTCCACAGAGCCCGATTGCTCCGTGTTGACAAAATTTTCAAAGAAGTAGTCCAACATTTGACACAAACTCTGCAAGTGCTCCGGATTGTTGGCCAAAAGCAACTTGATAAAAGGCTGCAAACAGATCTTGGCAAAGGCAAAGGATTTTTCTGCAAGAGCATCGAATCCCGCCCAACCGCAATCCTTGAAGGCCAAGGACACGAAGGCGCACAACCAGGACTCATAGTCAAATCTTTGGGTGGCTTTCAAGACCTTCAACCAATCAATGCATCGAATCTGTTTATGGGAATTCAGGTATGAAGCTGGCGCAGACTTATCCAAAAATATTTTCAAGTTTTTATATTTATCTGAAATTGAAGAAATGTTTAATTAATATAGATCATATGTGAATTATTTCAGCTTACTGATAATTTTTATGCCAGCCTTGCTGTTAACCACATTATAAGCCACACATACGATATCATCATGGGTTTTCGGATCGAAATCGAACATATATTTCTCCAAAGCTTCACAAACCGCACTTAGAAATCTTTCCATTGGTTCTTTCTCCGGCTGCGATTATAAAAGTTAATTAATATCAAAGTAATATAATTCACTTGTTACCTCTTCAAAGGAATCGAACTCTGTTTGAAAATAGTATGATATATTTGAAAGCTTTAGTGGTCCTATTTGAGCCAGGCACTTCAGGGCATAAAGGGTGGTCTGTTTATTTTGGGTGTCCCTTGCCATTTGAACCAGACGATTGATGACCTCGAAGAGCAACTTCTCATTTGCTTGCAGTTTGTCTTTATGCTCAGCAATCTGGAATAGGATTAGCAAAAATAAACATAAATTAAATAAATATAATTACAATTAAGCTCACATAATCCCTTAAGTCCCGCAACCGTTCCGATGTAGGACTTTTTAAGAATGAATTGAGGCACTTGGTTATATCCGACTTGTCTATGGATGAACTGCATCCAAATTCCTCTCTCAGAGGTTGCAGAAATTCGCATTCTGTCGTTTCCTCGAGAAAAGTCGGCATATCTATTGTACTCTTATGGTAGTCCACAATCTTTTCTATCACAGCTGTAATGCTTTTCTTCACATCCTTGAATTTACAATGCTGTTCAAAAGCTATGAGATGCTTGGCTATCTCAGCCATGTGTGATGTGAATTCATCGAATCCAAATATATGTTTGCTGAGCAAGACTTCCAAATAAGATACAATTGACATCTGGACTTGGATAGACTTAGCTGAAAGGAAGCAAGGTTGTCATAATACTATCATAGTTTCTATACATTTTTCATGCTCACAGTGCTTCAAAAATCGAACCAAAAAGAACCATATATCTCGAACAAAGTAGGAGCACTTGACGACCGTTTCAGCACCTTCCGACTCAAGCGCCGAATCGTAGACAGCATCTGCAATGGCGCAATAAAGGAAGAATTCGTGCACAACCTGACTGGGAAAGGTGGCGTTGAAACAGTGCATCTTTAGACGTCCGAACAGATCGACCAGAATTCGCGGATGTTTCAATTGAAGCAGGGACATGGACTGGATACGACTGCCCCTCGATGAGTTATTATTAGGATCCTAAATAAGAATAATGTCATTACACATTAAATGGTATTATTACTCATCTTACAATATGCCAGTTAATACACTTAAATAGTGACTTCGATTTCAGATTGTACCAGCTGCAATCTTCTATTAAGGGAACTGAAGGTCCCAACAACCTTTGCAGTTCCTGGGGGTCGTACAGCAGGTTTGTAGTTCTCCAGAGGGTCTCCGCATTGAGGGCGATCTTTAACGACTCTATTTGAGAGTTTGTTACGTTGACCTCGAACTGCTGGTAACGATCCTTAAAGTCTTCCCTTTCGGTTTCAGAACAGGATACATTTTTGGGCAGCATGAATGATGAAATAAGTGGATAGGCGATCTATGGAATTATATATATTAATTTCATTTGTCATAAATTATTTATCACAACTACCTCTTCGTCAAGAGCCTTCTTGAGACGATCCACATCCTCGGGCTTTCCATATAAAAATGTGTAGGCCAGAATGCTGTTTATGTGAGCTCTATGGAAGTCAATTTTCGTTTCATAACACAGAAAATAAGGGAACCTAGACGACAAAATAAAGGAGAAATATATAGATGGCGATTTAATCTAAGATTTTGATTATCTTACTTCGAAAGTGGCCAATTTTGTTCGGCCCAATGATGTAAAAGGTCATCGGTATAGGGTTGTATTAAGTCCCTAATTGATTTTCCATAGCAAGGATCAACATTTTGTAGAAAATAAAATTCACCTGAAACCAAAACAAGATAAAAAAGAATTCAATCAAAGTGGAGTTGACAAACCTTCGCTAAGCTTTCGGGAGGCAATGTGATAGCACAGTTCCTTCAGGGCAATCTCCTGGTGAAACGAGCTCCGAATAATAAATGCAATCAACATTTGCACCACTATAGAAGTAGCATTTTGTGTTGCATCCTCATCGTTGTACTATAAAATAAAAAAAAATATATTAGCTGTTGAACTTTAAAGTTTCCATCAGACTCACAGCCAATTTCTTGAATTCAATGCTGTCGTAGACCTCCTGGCAAAAGTTCCAGTGGCTCTGCGAGTGCCCTATAACATCGGCAGTCACACAATTCGTATTGAGCAGTATTATGAAACTGAATAGAGTGGCATAGCGCACCTCCAGGGTGGGCATGGCAATGAATTTGGCAGTGGACTTGCATATCACAGTAAAGTTCTCAACAAGATATATGTCTGGGCAACGCTGGGCGATCAAACCGACGCAGCGAACGATTTTCGCAGTCAGTTTGGATGTGTAGGACTTCTTAAGCGCAATCCTCAGCAAGGAGTTAAGGGCCATTAACATGTCATCCAAGAGATTTTCCATTTGGTAAACGAAACTGAAAATTTCTGAACAGAAAAGGTTGTTTTAAGATTTAATAGTTTTATTTGCTTGTAATCGCTACTTACTGGGCATATATTCCACCACTTGGTCGATGATATTCAAGTCCTGATGGTAATGCAGGAAAAGGTGTTTCAGTTTCTCCACCAGCCAAGTGCAGGCATCATCGGAAATGCTTTCGCAGAAGTACAGCATCTAAAAATAACTTATAAGTCTTTAAGATGGATATTTTATTAACACATTACTGACCTTAATGGCAATGAGAACATCTTGGGGCTTCCAGCGTAGAGCAGTCTTGGAAAGATGCTCAAAAGATTCATCGCGATATGAGCTGAAGGCACACAACGCGCCCAAAATCTGAATGCATTGATTCGTGATTCCATCATGATCCAAACTGTCCCTCTGTCTGCCTAAAAGATATTGAAAATTTACATCACAAAATAGTTTGAAATATATTTTTTTGTCGAATTTACAATGTAATTTGAGGGAGTTTTTAACGAAATCCACGAGCATTTCTAGGGGCTGCGTATTTAAATAATTTAAAAGAATCACATTCGATCTGAAAGCTTCCAAGACAGCGATCTGTAGTCCAAGAATTTCAAGAAGATCGCTTTCCTTGATTGACTTTGCATCGTTGGCCTTATAGTGAAACTGAAAAGCGAACAAGAATTTAAACTAAAAGACATAAATACAACTTTGATGCGGGAACCCACCTCGATGTGACTGAGAAACAAGCCTATGCGCTTTATTAAAGGACAACCAGTAAAGTTTCCGGCATCAAAAACTTTATAAAACAAAAGTCTTTCCATGGTGCAAACCAATTTGTGTAGGCTGCTTAAATTCTTTTTAATAGATTGGGATTCGTTGTCGTTTACACTATTAAAGTTAAGGTTTCGCATAAGGCACTCATATTTAGTTTGAAAGAAGCAGTTCTTTGTTTCGCCCTGATGCAGAGCTTTATTTGCAGCGGAATCAACGTAATCCTTTCCCATAAAGACCAGTTTCTTGTTATATTTAAAGAGCAAAGTATTCTGATCTTCTAGAGTGGCAATAGGCTCTGGATTGGACAGTTCTTTCTGCTGTTTTTCGTCCAGAAAATTAATAATGCAAATTGAAAATGTATCTGCCTGCAAGGAGGTATCAATACTAGCTATATTGTGTATCAAATGTGTGACACTGTTACGCGCTCCACTACTATAGGCCCACGCCAATATCGGCTCCAAGTCGGCAGATGATTTTTCCAGACCGCACTCAGCTGCATGGATGTATATCTCGCGGATGGTAGCAATGCATTCATTTCGCCTCATGATCTCGTTAGAAGTGATGTTTTGCAACAGGGTAGTGACCATCTTTTGGTTCAGTTTTTTGTGTCTGATGAGCATCTGTAGTACCAATTGTCTTTCGTTTATCTCCTCGCTGTTAGTGGTGGACTCTGATATTAAATGGTTTCCCATCTGGACCCACAAATCACCCAGAAAATCTTTCTGAATTGAAAGTGATTCTACCAGCTCTTTTTCCTTTTTTAGCAGCACATCTAAGCATAAACGAACATTTCGAAGGTTTTTAAAATTTCCGTATATTTGCAAGATGTCCGATACTGTGGTTAAGGCCTGCTGATAATTGGCCACATTTAGTATCACGCTGCTCAGCTGGAGCAGCTCCGCGAAAATTCCAAACCACACGTCGTTAAATGTAGTTTCCGTTTTGGCGATCAGTCCGAACATCACTTCCATTTTATCTGAAGGCTTGGCAAGTTTTTTGGGCGCATCGCCTTCGCCACTATCATCGGGTTTTCTTACGTCCAAGTGCCATAGAACCTGAAAGTATAATTTTTATTAGCTAATTCTGTACTTCGTGCTTTGATTCTAAACCTACTATGTACATTATCAAGGCAGACATCTGGAGGAAAGGCTGCGAGAACTTGTCATTGCTGAGCTGGAAAGTTTTGTAACGAACTAGGGAATTTTTGCTTATCTCCATGTTAACGATTGTTTTTAGTCGCATTATAGTTTTTGGCCAGTTTTCTTGAAGAAGAACGCCAAATGTGTTAAAATCACATTGATCAAGCTTGGGATACATGGATTTCAGAGACTGAATAACACACTGAAAGAATATGTTTCTGGTGTCGTCGCGATATACATCCTCGTTATGGAACTCGCAAAGCTTCGGCAAAACATCTTGCATATGAACACATAACTGGTAATGGTAATTCACTGAAAGCTAAAAGAGGGATATTTCTTACGTTCATGATTGATAATTATAATTAGAACAAACCTCCGTCACAAAGAGGGAGTAGAGACGAACAATCTCCGTTTTTCTGGGGCCTTGGGCCCGGCCTGCAATGCTGGTTAGCTCGGGAAGATACGCCGCTAGATCAGCATGCAGCTGGACCCTGTCCTTGGCCAGACTGACAGTCTTTGTGATGCATTTCAGTACCCTAGTGGAAAGAAACTCATCTCCGTCCACATTTAACTCGAACAGGTACGAAAGAATTCCTTTGAAGTAGTTGTATTTGGAATTTAAATTATTTTGATGGAAGGTAGTACGTACGGCTATACTCGTTGATTTTCATCTCTTTTACATAGCTGGCGGAGGGGTAGATACCCCTTTCCAGAAGGTTAAGAATGGTGTCACCAAAGTACTTAACTGTCACCCGCATCTTAATGCCTTCCTCAAATGCATTAAAAATGCTAGTCCTGGCGAGAAAGTGTCCATTGCCGGAAGTCTCCAAACCAGCTGAAATCGTAGAAAGTTAACACAGCCAAAAGAGTGTAGTTGTGCTTACCCTCTAGATTATATTTTACTATTTTGTCGAGGACATTGCTAAATAAATAGCATTTTCCCGCCAAAGTCTTGAAGGTCTTTTCGTTGGCAGCTTGTAGTTTTGCAGCGTGCTAAAAGAAGGGTAGGCTTTAGAAATTATAATTCTCTTTATGATTTGTTTCTTACTTTAATGAGTGCCTCTTTGGCGGCCTCGAAGACAACCGTCCATGTCAAGTCACAAGTCCTGGCCAGAAGCAATCCATTCATGTCCTCCCGGCAGCTGGACAGCTTTTCATCGAGCTGCTGGATAGCCTTGTGGCAAGAGGCTGTCTTATCCGAGCACACCTCACTGAGGATGCGCTGGATGTCGTTTAGCAAGCCACTCATCCTCAATCCTTATTCACGATCATTTGTTGACAACAAATAATTAAAATATTTTGATTTTAGAGTGACCATAAACAGTGCGCCAAAACAACACAAAATAGTGCGTATTAAAGAGCTTTGTATAGGGTGCCAAAACAGTATTTAATGTAGCCCAATGCAATAATTCAATTAATTATCATATTTACAACCCATTGATCATTTCTCGTTTACTTATTAGTTTATTATAGATTCATTTACGGTTTATTGGTTTTATACTTGAAATATTTTGATAAGTAAATAAAAAAAAAAAAAAAAAATATTTTTAGTGGTAATTTGTAGTCATGTGTTAAATAGCATTTTCTGAGCAGGAAATGAAATTGATTTAAAAAAAACGACAGTAAACCAAGTAATATTGCTAAACGGTTAAAAAAAGGCGTTGCCAGCACTAAAACACGGAAAAATACCATGTATACCGTAAAGCGGTCACATTAGAAAAAGTAGCAGTACCCTATAAAAGGCGGCTACACACGCGGAAAAAAATTTCAATTAAAAGTGGTTTGATCGAACGTCAGAGTGCCACTCGACAGAAGATTGAAGTGAGAAAGGACAAGTGAAGTAGCAATTAAACGGTTATATTTTAGTACGTTCCACCTAAACAACACACAAGGTAAGTGTTTTTCATTTATATGTATTAGTAAAATTGCACTTTGTGCATTCTGTAGCCGGGGGACGAAATGGGGACACGACCACGTGTTTTACGGTCTATTGACCCAAGAGTTTAATCAATACTTGCATCGTAAACGAGGCTTCTCGAACTTTCGACCCCGATGAGTAGGCATTTGCACGCTAAAATTCTGGCGCAGCAATTAAACAAATTTAGATGTTAGACAATGTATAAAAAAAAAAAATCGGAAAACGTGATTAAGCATATCTGGAATATTCCATTCGGGGGGTGCCGCTTCTCAGGAAACTCATTCGCACATCCATTTTCCATGTGTGAGTGTGTGTGTATGCTTGGCCGAACAAACTTGCGTCATCCAATGCGACGACGTTGCACTTAAATGTGGTTTCTGTTTTTCATTTCTAAGAATAAATCAATGTCTATTATAATTGATAATTTATTTAAAGCGTCGTGTTCTTTTCCTGGAATATTCCAGAGGGGGAAAATTTTGCGGCTTCCCTGACGCACTCACACATACGCATACCTACTCGAACACGCGCTCATATAAACACATGTAGAACCAGACAGATGCCCCTCAGACCAAATTGATCAAAGTGTTTGCTCTATAAATAGTATTCATATCCATAAATTTATATTTTATGCGGGTTTCAATTATTTTTAGCTAAAAAAGAAAACGTGCGTTGCCAACCGGCATCCCAATTACTCATACACGAGCATCGGCCTCGTTCCAGTAGTCGTCTCTTTCTAGCACATTCCAAGGGAACCACGACAGCGTGGTCTCACACACGCATATACATACACACCCAGGTGTGTTTGTGTACTGCTTGTTTCGTGTTCCAGAATTTTCGCCTTTGTCCATGCGGTTTTTTTGTTTTTTTTTTTTGTTTTTCGGTTTCGGCACCTTTGGCAGAAATTTACGGCAGCTGCCGTCCGCCATTGCTAACCCCCGGCATTGATCTTGCCGATTTTAAACTCTCTTGCCGTGTTAGTCATACGGCTCGTGATTTGTCAGTCTCGAAAACCAGTTGGAGGTATCCGGCGTAAAAGGCAAGAAACACGCAATGTGTTTTCTGTAAAAGGTGATATTGATCATATAGGAAGCATATTGATTTGTTCTTACATTGTTTTCTAGCAACCCCCTGGATTGTCAACCTGGGGGTTGAAATTTCAACAGGGATTGTTTCCATAGTAGTCTCAGATATTGGAGAATTTTCAGTTCACTAGCAGTTGTCTGTTCAGACACACAATTTAGTCATTTTTCTATTTTTGTATTTAAAATTATCAACAAAAAAAAATTGAAAAAAAAAACTAAAGGATCTTCTTACCCTTTGATCCATTCCAGATGTCTAAAGCTCCTGCTGTTGGTATTGATTTGGGCACCACCTACTCCTGTGTGGGCGTGTTCCAGCATGGCAAGGTTGAGATCATTGCCAACGACCAGGGTAATCGTACCACACCATCCTATGTTGCCTTCACCGAGACGGAGCGTCTGATCGGCGATGCTGCCAAGAACCAGGTGGCGATGAACCCGACCCAGACGATCTTCGATGCTAAGCGTCTCATTGGTCGCAAGTTCGACGATTCTGCTGTGCAGTCCGACATGAAGCACTGGCCCTTCGAGGTTGTCAGCGTTGACGGCAAGCCCAAGATCGAGGTCACCTACAAGGATGAGAAGAAGACCTTCTTCCCCGAGGAGATCTCCTCTATGGTCCTCACCAAGATGAAGGAGACCGCCGAGGCCTATCTGGGCAAGACTGTGACCAATGCCGTCATCACTGTCCCCGCCTACTTCAACGACTCTCAGCGTCAGGCTACCAAGGACGCCGGTACCATTGCCGGATTGAATGTTCTGCGTATCATCAACGAGCCCACGGCCGCTGCTATTGCTTACGGTCTGGACAAGAAGGCCGTTGGCGAGCGCAACGTGCTCATTTTCGATCTGGGCGGCGGCACCTTCGATGTGTCCATTCTGTCGATCGATGACGGCATCTTCGAGGTCAAATCCACTGCCGGTGACACGCATTTGGGAGGCGAGGACTTTGACAACCGTCTAGTCACCCACTTCGTGCAGGAGTTCAAGCGCAAGCACAAGAAGGACCTCACCACCAACAAGCGCGCTCTCCGTCGTCTGCGCACAGCTTGCGAGCGCGCAAAGCGTACCCTCTCCTCCTCCACCCAGGCCAGCATCGAGATCGATTCGCTGTATGAGGGTACCGACTTCTACACCTCGATCACCCGTGCCCGTTTCGAGGAGCTGAACGCTGATCTGTTCCGCAGCACCATGGACCCCGTCGAAAAGGCTCTGCGTGACGCCAAGCTGGACAAGTCGGCCATCCACGATATTGTGCTGGTCGGTGGCTCCACCCGTATCCCCAAGGTGCAGCGTCTGCTCCAGGATCTGTTCAACGGCAAGGAGCTGAACAAGTCCATCAACCCCGATGAGGCTGTCGCCTACGGTGCTGCCGTCCAGGCCGCCATTCTGCACGGCGACAAGTCGCAGGAGGTGCAGGATCTGCTGCTGCTCGATGTTACCCCTCTGTCGTTGGGTATTGAGACCGCCGGCGGTGTGATGAGCGTTCTGATCAAGCGCAACACCACCATTCCCACCAAGCAGACCCAGACCTTCACCACCTACTCGGACAACCAGCCCGGTGTGCTGATCCAGGTGTACGAGGGTGAGCGTGCCATGACCAAGGACAACAACCTGCTGGGCAAGTTCGAGCTGTCGGGCATTCCCCCAGCACCCCGCGGTGTTCCCCAGATCGAGGTTACCTTCGATATTGATGCCAACGGCATCTTGAACGTCACCGCTCTGGAGCGCTCCACCAACAAGGAGAACAAGATCACCATCACCAACGACAAGGGTCGTCTGTCCAAGGAGGACATCGAGCGCATGGTCAACGAGGCCGAGAAGTACCGCAACGAGGATGAGAAGCAGAAGGAGACCATCGCCGCCAAGAACGGCTTGGAGTCGTACTGCTTCAACATGAAGGCCACTCTGGATGAGGACAATCTGAAGACCAAGATTTCCGACTCTGACCGCACCACCATTCTGGACAAGTGCAACGAGTGCATCAAATGGTTGGATGCCAACCAGCTGGCCGATAAGGAGGAGTACGAGCACCGCCAGAAGGAGCTGGAGGGTGTGTGCAACCCGATCATCACCAAGCTGTACCAGAGCGCCGGTGGTGCTCCTGGCGGTATGCCCGGTGGCATGCCCGGTGCTGCTGGTGCCGGAGCTCCTGGCGCTGCCGGTGCCGGCGGTGCTGGTCCCACCATCGAGGAGGTCGATTAAATCATTCATCCCCCACACCCACTTCAAAGCAGACAGTAACAATTCTCCGAAAAACGAAACACCAACCAGTCACAGTAGAAGAGTTGCTTTCACATTACTTGGATTCTAAATTAGAGACTCACTAAAAACATCAAACAAGAACACCAACAATTCCATTCGAGAAAACGACAACTGCTCTCGATACTTAATTTATATACTTATAAAAATCATGCCACAACCAAAACCAAACACAACTGCTCCATAATAATATATATTATATTATTTGTCATCGATCGATCATCCAAACAATATTTGCTTGTACTTGAATTCAATAAATAAATTTGAGAATTGCAAAACTAGTTTGTTTTTATTATTAATTAAATGTCAGAAACTTTTTTATAAGAGTTGGGGAATGTTGTACTAAGTCTGCTTTTGGTAAATGTTTATATAGACGCATTATCTTATCGGGATAATAAAACCACAGAAGATAAGCAGAAATTAATAGCTTATCTAGTGTTTTTTTAGGTTTTATTTAATTTATGTACACGATGAGTACTACACTTAGTAATGTATATTTTTGTGGTTTAATTTTTGGACTATTGCATAGAGAACGTAAGATATCTTCTCGAATATACTATTCTATGTGGTTAGTCAGCTACGTGGATTTTCGTCCACAGTGATTGCGTCTATTCATACTTTCAGAAAACTCTAGAATCTTTTAAAATAAAAGTCGTGTCTCACAGACTATCCGCTGACTTTCTTGTTAATCCAATACATTAATGATATATTATAAATCCTAATCCACCCAAGCAAAATTAGGATCCTTTTCGGGTTTACCGATGACAGGGAACTCAGTATTATTGGATCGGTATATGCCTCCGGTGGTGGAGTTTCTGTCTGTGGGTCGGCGGTTGAAGACATTGCCCGCTGTCCGGGGCTTGAGAGTGATGTCTGCATGGGACTGGCCCGCATCCATTTTCGGGTTATTGGTCTTTTGAGAACTCACCTGATCCAGAAAGGATTGCCATTGCTGCAGTTTGTCCTCCGCTGCACGCAGTTGGTCGATGCTTCGTTCGTGGCCGGGATTTATGCCGATGGGCTGGATGCCGGCGATTTCATTCAGATCCACCTTGATGGGCGCCAGTGCGGATATAGCCCGGGATAAACCGATCTGGGAGTGCCGAATACGGTGCTCGGTGAGATCGGCGCCAAGCAGCTCCTCGTGTGGATCCATCCGAATAGGGATAATTTTGTTGACGACGAATAGCAGCAGGCATGTGGAGCAGATGCCCCAGCAGCACAGACAGAAGGCTGACAGCGTCTGAATCCCCAGCAGATACCATCCACCGCCCTTGAACAGGCCACTTCGTCCATTGGTTGTGTCCAGGGGAATGGGATTATCGGCAAAAAGTCCAACGGCAATAACGCCCCAGATTCCGCACACTCCATGGACAGCACTAGCTCCGACCGGATCATCCACGCCCATCCGATCAAATAAAGGCATTGCCAGGACGCAGAAAAGGGCACCGATTGCTCCGATCACAAGTGCCTCCCAAGCACGGTAAAGAAAGCATCCTGCAGTGATGGATACCAATGATCCGAGTACTCCGTTGATGAGATCCATGATGTCCATGCCGCCTCCATGTCGCCAGAAAGAGTAGCTGAAAGAATCAGAATGTTAATTTTGTAATTTTTTGTTTAAAGTCACTTACATTGAGCTTATGAAGCCGCCGCCAAAAGACCCCATCATGGTCATGACCGCTGCTCGTGCCGCATACTGCCACTTGGAACCGCTCACGCCGTAAGTACTGCCAGAATTAAAGGCCAGCCAGCCCCACCAGAGGACGAAGAGGCCCATGCACGCGTTGACTGGGTTTCCCAGAGGCAATGGATCATATCCTTCGGAGTAGCGTCCTAAGCGAGGTCCTAGCATAGCGGCTGAGGCAAAGGCAGAGGCACCTCCGATAAGATGCACTGGTCCGCTGCCGGCAATGTCCACGGCGCCCATTTTATTGAGGAATCCATGCTCCCCCCATACCCATCCGGCTGGGATGCAGTAAACTGCAGTGTTCAGGAATGAAAACAAGCAGTAGGCCTTGAAGTTGCACCTGGAAGAAAACATTAGTAGTTACTATAGATTATATAGATAGTTCTTATAAACTATGTACCTTTCAGCCATTGCTCCGCTAACAATTGTCGTGGCCGTGGTGGCAAAGGAGAGCTGAAACAGGAAGGCGGCAAAGATCTGGCCCATGAGAGCATCACCCACCGGTGGATCCAGCAAGAAGTCTCCGACGGCTATAAAGGGATTGGAAAGTGGACCTCGGCCAAAGCTCATGCCGTATCCAAAAAGCCAGTAGGTGAATCCGCCAAGGACAATGTCGATTACGTTCTTCATCATGATGTTCACCTCGTTCTTAATGCTGACACATCCGGACTCTAGCATTCCAAATCCAGTTTGCATCGTGAAAATGATGAAAGAGGAGGTTAGGACCCAGTTGGTGTCCTCCACCGAGAGATCATACACTCCGGGTATCACATAGGTACTATGATTCCTCACGGCTCCAGCACCCTTGGCTGCCAGAGCGGCGCTGGAGTTGTTCATGACGTTGTCCGTTCGGGTTTCTATGTGGGAATAGACTGTCAAAATCGGAGGTAAATCAGCAAATGAAAGTTACAAATTACCTGCATTTGATTTAAATGCAACTTAATCGCCGTTCAGCCATCGTACATTATTCCGTGTGCGTGTTTTCTGTCCAGAAATTAAATTGTTTTTGTTTTCCTAAGGTAGCCCTTTAAACTTGACACTGAGTTAATTTTTTTTTGCATTGGCGGGGTGTTGCATGCCACGAGCATTTTGTAAAATTTATGACTGAATTTGGCGTGGATTGAATTTAATCAGCCCGGGGACTCGGGATCTAATAGAGTACCCCAATAAATTAAAGTCTATTTTTAATTCAAAGTACAAAGCAGGGACTAAAATTCAAGCAGTATTCGAAACAAAAGCTTATAGTAATGTGGAAATGGTATGGGGAATCGATCTAGTAATCGTTGAACGTATTTCGCACAAGAATCTGATAAATATTGGCAAAGACATAACAAATTAAACAAAATAAATTTTTAAATATTTTTTAAATTATTATTTTCTGTTAATTTTTTAGCTTCTTAAGTGCAATGTATGAGAATCGAGGAGGAGGGCACTATTATTTAATTTAATTAAAAAACATATTTTCGTAAAAATAGACAAATAAATAACAACAAAAACACTTGACACAAATACAAAAACAACAAAAACTACAACAACAAAACAATAACAACAACTACAATAAAACAAAAACAATTTTAAAATTGTTTTAAAATTATTTTTTTTGCTTCATTTTTTCAGCTGCTTAAGTGATATCTATGGGAATCGAGGAGGAGAGCGCTATTATTTTATTTAATTAAAAAAAAAATTTATTGAAAAAACGATAAAAAATAACAAAAAAATCTCATTAAAAAAACAACAAACATCATTACAACAAAAAACAATAGCATCAACTACAATACTACAAAACAAGATGGTTTTTGAATTAAAAAACACATTTTTTATTTTTTCAATACAAAACAACAATAGCAATAAAACAAATAAAAAAAAACAAAACCATTACAACAAAAACAATAAACATTTTTAAGAGGACAGTCCACAAAATTTAACAAAACATATAAAAATTATTCCGTTCTTAGATTTTGATGCAGATTTATGGGAAATCGATCTACGAATCGATTAAGGTATTCCGCATCAGAATCGGATGACTATAGGCAAAGATATAGCCATCGTAGGGGGACAAATAGCCGACCCCATGCATTTTCAACATTTTGAAGGGGACAGCCCCCAAAATTGATCGAAAAATCTAAAAAATATTTCGCTCCTAGGTTTTGATGCAGATTTATGGAGAATCGATCTGCGAATCGTTTAAGGTATTCCGCATAAGAACCGGATGACTATAGGCAAAGATATAGCCATCGCAGGGGACAAATATCCGACCCCATGCATTTTCAACATTTTGAAGGGGACAGCCCCCAAAATTGGTCGAAAAATCTAAAAAATATTTCGCTACTAGGTTTTGATGCAGATTTAAGGAGAATCGATCTGCGAATCGTTTAAGGTATTCCGCATAAGAATCGGATGACTATAGGCAAAGATATAGCTATCGTAGGGGGCCAAATAGCCGACCCCATGCATTTTCAACATTTTGAAGGGGACAGCCCACAAAATTGGTCGAAAAATCTAAAAAATATTTCGCTCCTAGGTTTTGATGCAGATTTAAGGAGAATCGATCTGCGAATCGTTTAAGGTATTCCGCATAAAAATCAGATGACTATTGGAAAAGATATAGCCATCGCAGGGGACAAATAGCCGACCCCATGCATTTTCAACATTTTGAAGGGGACAGCCCACAAAATTTAACAAAAATTCGTGTTTATATTTGATTTTTATGTATGTATACTGAGATTTCTGCTAAATATTTAATAGGAATAATGTCACACCGTAAATCGAAAATTAACGCTTATTTTTAGTTCTACGAAAAATCGCATGCGAGAAGTGGTACCGTTATCGATATATGTGTTCACTGCTATATTCCCGCCCCCATCGAAAGCTAAGGTCACACTGTTTTTCCTTTTGGTATTGCTCGAACGTTCGCAAAAAACTGTTGAAAATACTTGGATGCGAAAGCTTAGTGATAAAATAGAAAAAAATTGAATTATTCGTGAAGTGCTAAGTGCTAACTAACTTGTGCAAAATGTATTTTTTGGCATTGTTAGCGTTTATTGGAAATGCCAAAGGTAAAAACCCCAATGAAAAGGACTGGTGTGAAAAATTTGATACACACACACACACATGCAGTTTCAGACCCAATATCCTTGTTGGCCATAAAGTTGAATTATTTTCAGTGAAAATCTTAAATATACATAAAATACACACTTGTTAAAAGTGAATATATGGATTTTTCGGGCAAAATCAATTTCCATTTGTAGGATTCTAGTGCCTTTTGATAATTGGAAATATGGTCCATGGCCACAGAGTTCAGAATTTATGGGACACGGGGCACACACTCCCACATACACGCAGTGGCGCAGCTTACACCAATACCAGGACACGTTCGCTCTTTTTCTCTCTCTCTGAAACTGAGGAAGAGAGGACGAGAAACAGCATAGAAACTCCTGTGAAAAGGGGGGGCCATAACCGTTATTTGGGTGGGGAAATGGAAATGGCAATATGAAGGAAGTGGCCTGCAAAATTTTACTTTGCTTTCGCTACTATATGTGTATGAGTGTGTGTGTATATGTATGCGTATGTTGAGGGCGGTGGGCGGTTGTTTGGGGGTGTGTGCATATGGTGTTTATTTTTTGCATGTATACTTGCCTCCTCTGTATGGGTGTGTATTGTGTATGTATTTATCGCACACATGCACAAAACCCCCCAACATTTCCAGCATTTCTTCTTTTTCATGCGATTTTTTTTTATTTTTTGCGGGGGCGTTCGTTACGCCTGTTTGTCATTTTAGTTTGTGCGTTTCCTGGCCAGAAATTCGCCTTCCCACACTGTCCACCAAAGTCACCCACTTTCTCCAGGACCTTCTCTTATTGTATCCTTGCTGCACACATAGACGTTTATGTTTTTTGCTGCTTAACATTCAAATGATGCTAAAAATTGGTAAACGCTTTCATTCAATTTCGTTCAAGGGATAAATATTGTAACCCCTTTATCTCTACACCTCGCCACTTGGAGTGTCCTGACAGCACCTGCTGCACTCATTGCATTCCTATGTGTGTGTGTGTGTGTGTGTGAGGGTTTTTGTGGCGCAATGTTAAGTCCGCAAGGCGAAAGTTGGTCAAGTGTGCCAAAATAAAGAATAAACCCAGCATTGAGTATGCATTTGTAGGAGCCTGGTCCAAATACATATAAACATTTATGGGAAAAATTATAATATGCAGTGGGTCTTTGGAGAATACAGAGTTTCCTTTTTTGGAGAAAAAGAAATGCTAAAAAAACTTGACAGAATTCATTCTTTGTAGAAATTTTTAATAAATAAATAAATTCAAATCCCTTTTTTTTCGTTATGTTCATTTAAAATTAGTTATTATCTAATGTAATTTATCATAAATAAATAAATTAAACTGAAAAATTGAAAGTTTTTAAATAAAATTGGCTTAAAAGATTCAATAATCGGTTTATTATGAAGAAAACAGGGTTTATTATAAAAAAATGGGGTTTGTAGGAATAAATATTAAAATAGAAAAAACAAACGTCTAATTTTTGTATTTTTTTTAAAGTATAGACCCTATTTATACCACCTTGTTTATTAAGAGGTAATAAAATTGAGTTATAAGAAAACAGACTACTTAAAACACAATATCCCTGTGTGCCCCAAAAAATAGGCAACAAAAATTTAAATAACCATCCTACTCATAATATTCCTTAGATGGAAACGCGGTGAGCTCTAGCCTCATCCCAGGTGGCCATTGTCGGGACTTTAATGGAAAGCTGTATGAGACTGGCATGCACTATATGCCCGGGCCGGACTCCTGCCGGCTGTGCATCTGCGACAGCGGGCTGCCCAAGGCCTGCAAGATGGTGCTCTGCGAGGCCTTCAGCAAGTGCAAGTCGTTCCAAACGGTGGGCAGCGGCAACAACTGCTGCGAAGTCATCTGCCTGGATGACCAGTTCAGTGACGGGAGCACAGACTTTGGCATTTGACTGGTGGCCAGTGGCATTACGGCCACGCTCTCACTCTCCTTGCTCTTCTTCCTGGTGAATCGGCTGAGGCAGCGCAAGATGCGGGCGCGGGAGAATCGCCAGAATGCCGAGGATCAGCGCAGCATTGTGGGTAGCATTGGGTAAGTGTAGCTTTGGTTATCCTTTCTCTTCCTAATTTTAATCGTTATTGTTCGGTTTAGTTATATTGCCGGTAATATGGGTTATATGGAGGGAAATCTGAGCGCAATTGATTATACATACGGCGCTGGTGCTACTCATTACCCCTTGTGGAAGCCGCACTTTCCACGCGGCGAGGCTCCGCCGCCCTACGAGGAGGCGGTGGCCATTTCCCAGGCAGAAGCTTTGAGCGCCCAGTGCACGGTGGCGTTGCCGGCTAGCTCTCAGCGGACAGTGGCCACTGTCAGTCAACAGCAGCAGGCTCAGGCGCAGATCCAGGCCCAGGTGCAGCAGCAACAGCAGATCCAGCACTTGCAGCAGCACACGCTGCAGTTGCACACTCAGCCGCAGCAACACCATCCGCCCTACGGACAACAGCTGGTGGCGCATGCTCATCCGCATGCGGTCCATCCCCAGTCGAATCAGTACACCCAGAGCACCATTAACATCAACATCAACAGCGGCGGGGTCACTACCATCGCTACCGGAGAGAACCACCAGCCGCCCTATAGCCTCCAGACCGAGCAGCAGCAGCAACAGCTCAGCTTGGAGCATCAGCAGCAACAACAACAGCAACAGCAGCAGCATTTGGTCCAGCCTTCGGTTAATAGTGGTTCCATTTGCTTGCAGGCCATGCCCAAGCCACCGACAAATGCCGAGTGCAGCTACAAGAACTGCCACCTGAATATCAGTGCCAGTGTCACCACTGCAGCGGCGACCTCCAGTCGCAGATCCACTCCGCGGGGATCCCAGGAACTGCTGCATCAACTGCCGCTGCAGAGCCAGCAGCAGCAATATCTCACTGTGGCCGATGTGGAGATAAACGCCAGTGCCAGTGCGGCTAGCTACCATTCCCTGCCAGCTGCCAGTACAGAGCCAATGGCCACGCCCACTCACACCCAGCAACAGCAGCAGCAGGCGCAACACCTACTGGCGCCCGCCATTGAGTTGCTGCAGCCACTGGAGATAGCAACCATTTCGGCAGCTCCATCTTGCAACACTGCCGACTCGGTGACCCAGACCACACAGATGCCTCTGACTGGAGCTCTAAAGAACACCCAGATCGTCCAACAGCAGCAGCAGCAGTACAGCAAAACACCGTCAAGTTCGCGCCGCTATCATCGAACCATTCCAAGGTACTTTGCTGTGGCTGATCCCCTCCAAGTGAAGCCCAAGACGAGTACCTCCGTCGCCTCTGCAACTGAGAAGCCAGCCAGCAAGAAGCCCATGTGCCAGTGTCCCATCCAGCACGTACCGATGTCCTACATGGGCAGTACGGCCAATGCGAATGCCTTTTTGAGCGGAGCTGGAAAACTGTTCGCCACAACCACATCCGGCGGAAGCAGCACCTCCACACCGACCTGTTCCTTGTCACCTGGAACCAGACATGCCGCCACTCTGGCCTACGGACAGCGGGCCAAATCCTCGACAAACCTACAGCAGCAGGCCCAGGATCTGATCATATCATCGTCGACCTTGAGGCGTAGTGGATGTGGTCACGAACCGAAGATCGCCACCATCTCGAAGCAGGTGGGCGACGAGACACATCACGCCCAGACGGGCTCCAATGGAGGCGTCAATGTCTCGGCCATCATTCCACCGCCACCATTGCAGCATCCCGAAGAGATCTCTGCCCCACCGATTGTACTTGGCCGGGTGCAGAAACGATCATCCAGCAGTTCGGCTGAAAGGGCAAGGAGCTCGAGTGGAGGAACTGGCACTGCCAGCGGGACACGGAGTGTATCCAGCGGTGCGGACTCCCTCTCCACCGCGTACTTGAATCGAAAGGTGAGTTCGAAATGTAAGTAATCCCTTTGTGAGAGCTTGACATGGCGGGGAGTGAAATGATTATGATGTTTCATTCTTCCAATTACTTACTCTTTGGAATACTATGAGCTAACTCCCTATTCCTTCCAGGTTGATGCCTACTTGAGTTTGACACAGAAACAGCAGCAACATTTCTATAACCAGCAAACGCAGCAGCAACCAGATCCGAGCAATCCGACATTACCACCGAAACTCTACAAAAGCTTAACGAATTTAAAGAGCGTGACAGCAGGTACGGCAGCCACATCATCCTCCTCCTCATCCGGCAGCGGAAACAACAACGCCAGCGTGGCTGCCATTTACACGCTCAGCAAGCCGACCACCAGCGCCCAGAGGAGCAAGGAGCAGGCACCCACGCTAACACTGCCGCCGGCGAGTCCATCCGCTGGAACCGCTGCCGAAAAGCTGAACAGCGGGAAGATCAACTCTAGCACCTTCTATCCGTTGGCCAACCACGTGACCTACACTCTACCCAAGCACATCGGCGGCAAGGTGTCGCTCAACAGTACCATCAACAGTGTGGTCAGCAAGGTGCCATCGGTGATTAGTATACCTCCTGTGGAGAACAACAATACCACGGGCACAGCGGCATCGGTAGCATCTCAGACTCCGGGGAAAAGCACAACACTGCCGAAAATATTGCGTGTTAAGAGTGGAGCTGCAGCAGGAACAGCTCTAGCTATCGCCCACTGCCAGATGCCCACCTACCCGCTGAATCCGGGCAAGACCAGCTCCAGCGGGAGATCGCCGAGCAAGCAGTTGCAGCTCCCGGTCTGCACTACTTCCAAGAACTGTCAGAATCCCAAGGAGCACTTCCTGCCGAACGATACCAGTCTGGACGATGATTACTTGAGCGAGTGCGAGAACTGCAAAATAGCACAGAGTGCCAAGTACTACTTGGACGCGGAGATGTTGTCCGGAAACAGCGGTGGTGGCTCCTCCATGACGCCCCAGGAGACAATGACTCTGCAACGTAAATCACTGGAAGAAACCAAAGATGAGCCTCAGGAGAGTTACTATCGCTCCTCCCACACCCTGCCCAGCAATGCCAAGAAGCATGGGTTAGTATTGGAACATCAAGTAGCTACTAGACTAGACTTAACTAATATCTTTAACTTTCATTTTAGAGCTAATAGTAAAAACAACAACCGAGAGTCTTGGCAGTTCTCAACCATTCCTGCAGCTAGTTCGTCGGATGAAGATGTCAATGAATGAGATTTAAGCCATTTTCTTTAAGGTGCCCGAGGAGCATCCTAAAGAAAACGCAGGCTCCAAAACCCCCAAAACACCTCCAAATCACTTGAATCTCAATCTCAAGTAGATGAAACTTAGATTACCCAACTGATTGCTGCTGCAATTGTGTGGCGAATAGAGAGATCCTGTAAATAGGCATATAAAAAAAAAAAAAAAAAAAAAATGAAGTAATTTAAATAACGAATAATTGTCATTATTGATTGTCATATATATGTAGCCAGTAATCAAGCGATTGTTAGTTATAGAGACATGATATTCAACCGACAGTTAAGCACTTGTATATCTCTGTATGTATGTAATTGAATCTGTATTATACGATAAGCTAAGACGAGTTAGGCCAGACAACAAATCAATTATAATCAATGAATTATGAAGGTATTCGGTATTAGCGGAACTGTTGAATATTTACCATAAATACTTATTATATGTATATGAAATTGATCATTGAGATGAAGTCGAACGAACCCTACTGCCATCTGCCACTTTTGCCAACGTTAAATGTCAATAATTGTGTATGCATGTATGTATGTAATATCTTATAATTGAATGTGTGTAATTGAACCCTCTATAATATAGTATAAGTATGGACGCTGACCAAAATTCAAGGTATTCCCCCTGCTGCTCATTCCGAGATGCACAAAAATCGCACATAAGAACTCTAGGATATATAATTGTCAAAATGCATAAACTACTATATAATAATACTATATATAAACGGAAAATAGTATACAAAGTTGAACATCATTATTGAAACATTCCATCGCCGCTTAAATCAAATACACATTTCTTTCCCCTTTATCTGTACGATTTAAAATTTAAACTACGAAGTGTTTAGGCAGTAAGATAGTGAGGGGTGTTTGTATAGACATTGGACGGTTTCTTGATCGATAACGAAGGACTTGCTAGAAGATGGTAGCAGCTTTCGTTTGCTAGACAGTCTAATGCCAAGGATACTCGAATTGATTATACAGGTAGATGATCAGCTCCCTGCAGGGGAGGTATTTTGATTTAATCAATTTGCAAAAGTTAGTCGTAGTCGTAAGCCGGATGTTATTAAAGAAACAAAATATTAGTGAAAGCTTAACTTAGACGATGGCCAAAGAGATACCTAAGAAGGATGTACTGTAATTAAAACTGCACTTATTTCCCCTAGTCTTAGTTTCAACTTTAGAGAAAAAATTGTCTTCTGGCCCCCGCTCAAGGACACAAACTGGTCCTGCATTTGGTTGTAAGTGATCTCTTAGACCTGAAAAACTGAATTGTGTTCAACGGATGCTCAAATAGCTAAATACCGCATAAGAGTGAATTGTAATTTTGATTTATATTTTATTTTTTCAATTATGCTATTTGTACTTTCAACGAAGACTCTGTTATTAAATGCTCAAAGCGCGTACTGATCCCAAAAAAAAAACCCTAGGGGGAGGTGGTTTAGCAAAACGGATATACAAGTATTACACAAATTACTCAATAGTATTAAATAAAAAAATCAAACGTTTTTCAATACAACTTATTAGTGAGTCATTTATCAAAATTTAGTTTCAACTAATCAATGATCAGCAAAACTAAAAACAATGTAAATCACGGCTAAGTACGAATTTTTATTCAATAAGCTAAAATTAACTACTAAAATCGAAATCTCAAGAAACCAAATATAAATTTAAAAACCAAAATATACTTGGTAATAGTAGATTAATATTAACAACAAAATATTAAAAAAAAAATACATTAAAATAAATTAGTGTGCGATAGTTAAAACAAATTTATCAAATCGAAAAAAAAAACCAAACCGTTTCAAAAAATTATTCAACACCATTGATGTTTCAAAAAAGATCATGAGATTTGTAAGGATAATTGCTTAAAAATAAAAAAAAAACAAAACAAAAAAACTAAATATTACGAGTATCAATGTGTTATTGAAAAAAACATCGTATTGTAACTATTTAAATTTAATTGAACTAAAACGTGGAAAAATAAAATTGGTCTATAATGAAAAATATATCGAGTTTTTTTTAGGTTAGGACTTTTGTGGGCGGCTGTCATTTATCGATTTTTATCGATAACCATTATCCTTTTCCCTCCCGAATAAAAAATTTCATTATTGTGGTAATTGTAAAAAATGCAATACAATTTTTTGTTTGTTGTTTTTTGTTTCTTTTGTATTTAAATCATAAAAACAATTTTACGATGTATCAGATTTGCTTTTGTTTTGTATATGTATGGTGTATAGCCTATTAGTTGTTTCTTGTAATGCCTGATTATGCTATAGATGCAAAACACATGTAAGCGAAATGAATAATTCCATTTTATATACATACTTGAAAGCAAAATTAAATAAACTAATTTATGTATGTATTTTGTTGCAGCTTTTTTTCTGTAGTATCTGTTCGTTTCAGTTTACTTGATCAATGGACACCGTGGCAGAAGTACGAGGAGGAGTTGTTGGAGGAGGAGGAGCTAGATCAAGAAGGCCTAATTGATGGATGCTGCTACTGCAATCGCTTACGTTCACAAACAATCTGATCCCTATTTTCCTACTTCTTCGTGGGTTTACTGTCCAGAACCGGTGTGATTGTCTTTCCTCCGAAGATCTGGCCCCAACCAATTAAACTGTAACAAGATATTATTAGTTTTTATAATAAAATTAATCAAAAATCGATGTTAACTTACCGCCAATGGTTCTCCACACGCCTGCTGAGGGCGATCTTCTCTCCCTTCTCCGTACACACCGGCGTCGTGAGCACAATCTTGGCCAGATCACCCTTGGTGGCCGATATACGCCCTCCGGTGCTCAAGGATCCAATGTTCACCAGCAGGATCTCGTTCTTCTGCAGCTTCTCCACGCGCGCACCCTTCTTGTCGCCATCCGTACGGACGCCGAGCAGACGTCGCAGAAGGTAGTACGAAATTTCGAGCTCCTGGTAGATGTCCGGCAGCTGGCCAACGGCACCCAGCACCTGACCGACCAGACGATCGGCACGGCATAGCGTTGGATCGATCTTGGTACCAACACCGATCAGGCCACCGGGCACGGCGTACTGCAGCTCATTCTGTTCGGCAAACAGCGAGACGATGCGCGAGAAGATTGGTCGGCAGGTGATGTTGCCATCGCTGTCCTTGGTAACCACACCAGGACGAACTTCGATTTCCTGGCCCACTTTCAGGACACCGCTCAGAATGGAGCCACCGGCAACACCGCCCTTCAAATCCGCAACCTCACATCCGGGCTTGTTCACGTCGAAGGATCGGATGACAATCAATCGAGGCGGGGCATTAAAGTCGCGATGCGGCACAGGAATCTTGTTCACAATGTACTCGCAAAGCACATCGATATTATACTTGAGCTGCGCGGATATCGGTATAATCGGTGCACCCTCGGCGACAGTTCCTTGCACGAACTTGGTGATCTCCTCGTACTGCTCCTTCGCCTGACTCTCTTTGATTAGATCGATCTTATTCTGCAGGATAAGGATCTGTTTCAGTTTCATAATCTCAATGGCAGCCAAATGCTCAGAGGTTTGAGGTTGTGGACAGGATTCATTGCCTGTTAAGGGGGGGGCGAAAATATTAATATATAGTCAGAAAGATATAGTACTTAGGTTACTTACCAGCAATAAGGAGTAGGGCGGCGTCCATCACAGCGGCACCGTTCAACATAGTTGCCATGAGAATGTCGTGACCGGGGCAATCGACAAAGCTGACGTGACGCACAAGCCTGAAGTTGCCGGAGCAGGCGGGACGAGTGCAGGGCAAGCTGTCGTCCTTGCTGGACGCATCCGAAACGAAACTGGCCGGTCGCGGGCACTTGGGGTTGTCGCACTTATAGATTTTGGCATTGGCGTATCCTGAAATCGTGAGGACAACAATTAACAAACAATATTTCCCATTTTGGCCTTACGCTATTTTATTTATAATTAAGTATTAAATAATTACATAAAAAAATATTAAGTCTAAAGTGTATGAAGATGCTTCAATCGTTTTCCCAGCTATATGGATATGGAACTTTAAGGACTTTAAGGAAAAACAAAGACTTATAGTTGTCAAAATATGAATGTTTATTGTGAAATTATTAATAGTCAAGTAATGATACAATTAACAGCACATCGTAAACGTGGCTTAAACACACTTATTACCTAAATTCAATAATAATCAAAATGAAGTACGTGAAATCTCGTGTAAAATTTACAGGAAATCGTCTTAACTAATAAACTAGTAGAGTCTGCTATATAATTAAAAGTCGCAAGCGGGCAGTGCAAACAATATACAAATAAATTATTAAAATGTATGCCAATACCTTGGTCATAATGTTTGCTTATAAACTATTTAAGAAATGCAAAAAAAAATAGAATGCTTCATAAAACTCGGAAAAAAAATTTACTCTAAAACAGGACCTTCCGACAATTTTCTGCCCCGCAACGACACTCGACCCGCACCGCCGTCGATAGGTTCTCATAGGGCAGGTCCTCGTTATCCGCACGGATGTAGTCGAAGCTCAGCTCCTCGCCAGCCTTGATCGGTCGCAGAGTGAAGAAGACGAGGTGGGGCAGCGCCACATTTAAATGCTCGATCCAGCAGGGAAAGACCGCCAGATTGGGGTCACACGAGTGGTTGATAAAGTGCGATATGTTGCCATAATTGGCCGCATCGATTGTGTACTCGCTTTCCTGCGCGGTATTGTAGTCCAAGTCGAAGAGATACGTCCGTCCCCGGTCGTCGTAGGCCTTGCCCCGCTCATTGGCCTCGTCGCTGGTGATTATCTCGCCGATGTACTCGCAGACAAATTCTCCCTTGCGCAGAGCTTGCGGAGTTTTCACGCCCCATCCGCTGCCGTTGCTAGTCTTGAACAACACCAGAGGTACCTGGCGTCCGTGCTGCACCAGCCGGTTGGAGCAAGTGGCGTCGCAGGCGCATCGGCTATTGCACTCGTATATGGCACTTCCAGGACGCAATCGGAGGCGTCGTGTGCTCCGTTCGTAGGCGAAGAGTTCACCGGCCATGCGGGCACAGCACTTTGTGGACGCGGTACACTCTTCCACTCCGTTCTCATCCAGGCACTTGCACCCCACCAGACCGTCCTCCGGCTGGGGCACACCCTCGCAAATGATGTTCTTTTGAATGTAAGTAAAGCTGCTGTCTATGGTGTCCAGATCGACATTATTCTCGACTCGGATGGGCGGCGATGGCTTCTCCACACAGTTCATTGCCTCCTCGAACTTGGCGAGATCAGATAGCTGCTGGCGACGCGCAAAATGACACCTCTTGAGCTGCATAGATCGGAGAGCCCGTTCGCCGATCTTCTGCGGCTCCCTTTGGCTCCTACTACTTGCCGCCCTGTACTGGGCCAAAAGGATTAGGTCTATCTGGAGTGGCAGGGCTTCGTAGGCATCCACCTCGGCCACCTTTATGTTTTCCATCAACGGTAAGTCCTCCAGCTGCTCCTCCAGTTCGCTGGTTATCTGGGCAATGTACTTCTCGTAGAGCTGGAGCTGCCGGTCCACAAACTCCTCGAGTTGAGCGCAATCTGCAACATTCTCGTAACTTTCCCACGTGTTGTTGCTGGCATCGTAGCCGAGCCATTTAACAAAGAAAACCGGCTTGAACTGAACCACCTCGACTACTTCGATGCGCTCGACAACATATTCGCCTTTCGGTGGCTTCTTCACCACCAGTCCCTGATTGTTCTTCGATCTCTTGGCGCTTGCTGTTGAGGTGTACTGGGCCCCACTACTGCGACGACGCTTCAGGCTAGTGGAGGAGACGGAGGATCCTTTGTGTGACGAGTGTGTGGTGTCGTGGTCTTCGCATCCAATGGCACTACCATAGCCGCTGCTGTGGCTCGGACTGAGAGAGGTTTGGCTGCTGCTGCGACGATTCGTCCTTTTGTCGGTGGCGTGGCCTGGTGGGGGGGCTGGCATGGAGCAGAGGCGTCGCAGGCGGCTGTGGCGTCGTCTCTCGGCTAGGTGCCGCAGACGTGATAGCTGCTGGATATCGTACTGCTGGCGGTAGTGCTTTGATTTCAACAATTTTTGGATTTTCTTTTCGCTTAAGCGTTCTGCAAATGACAATTTTGTTATGTTTTTTGAATCGCGGATTTTGGACGTTGGGGTTGTGTGTGGTTTTTTGTGGACGCGTCGCAAACGAAGTAAACGAAAAAACCCGGCCGAAAATGGGAAAAAGAAGAAAAAGATGTGCAATTAATTAAATTGCTGGATTATCAATTGTATCAATCAAAATAAATAATGATTTCAAGACTAAGCATACAGAAAGAAGAGATTCTTAATAAAAGACTTTTATTTATTTTTTATTTTAGTTTTTTATTCTACTAAGGCGACGACACACCTTGAAAGACAAGGCAACGCATTCTAATCCAGCAATTTAAGTACAAAAGAATACAGTAGTGAACGAACTAATTAATGTCATTCGCAGAACACTTTTTTTTTGTTTCCAGCAGCAGCGACAGAAAGCTCTTAGATGGAGTTGCAGTGCTCCACTATGTGCCGTCGCCAGTACAGGGTTAAATAAATGGGGGAAACTCATGAGCACAGGAGGAACTAGCTTCGGTGATCCGAAGATCATGCGGGAGAGCAGGTATACACCTTCCCACCGGCCAAATACTAGATAAATATTAGAAGACATAGGATGCTGGGAAAGACGGCTAACTTAGAATTTAATTACAGATACACACAAGTAACGACTATTATGAATGAATGCATATGTGGGAAGGACCACTTACCGAGCTTGATTGTGATGTTCCGCTCCAGCTCGTTTTTAAAACGCACCGTTTGTACGCCCGAGATGGCCTTCACCACCGTCGATTTACCGTGGGCTACATGACCGATGGTGCCAATGTTGATGGTGGCCTGCCGCGAGATCACCTCCGGTGAGAGGGGCGTTAAGTTGCCAATCTCCTGCAAGTACAAAATGAGCATAGAGTTAGTTATTGTATCTTTTTTCCTCCAGTAAGTAATTTAACATATAATTTGGTAATAAACAGCAGAGTTTATTTACCAACGCCACGCCTCCCGCGTTAACTCCCCGCCTTAAACGCATGAGTCTGTGTACGTTCGGGTGTGTATAGGAAAGCCGTGAATTTTGAGGTTAGAATGCGAGCTGAATTGCATCAGCCGGAGATAGATGGCAACAGTTGAGCCGACCTACTTAAACTGAGCATCCAGAAAGGCCTCACTGCCTACCTACATACATATGCAGCTCATATGCACAGCAGAACACCTGGGAAAACCACCTACGGCCAAAATTTTGCGCCACGTGCTGCATTTTCAGAGGGATTTAGGGACACACAACAATATGTTGTTTGGCCAGCCAATGGCTATGGAAAAAGAGTACTGCTCTCGAATCATGAAGGATTTGAGGGCCAGAAAAATATGGCCCGGCTTGCTGGGCGCGTCCTTGCCCTTCGCGCCCCGCTGTCTTCCTGAGAAGCGGCACTAGAATGACGACGCGTACACTTTCACACACGGAAGAAGAAAAAAACAGGCGTCGTCCGGCAATGATCTTTTCGGGTGCTTACCAAGTTGCTGAGATCCTGCTTCTGCAGGTTTCTGTTAACACCGATTTGAGCTTCAGCGGTGGCCATGTTTTTAATGTTTTTAAAAACGATGCGTATATAAAATTATAAAATTAATTTTCAGCTATTGCAGCTCGGCATCAAGTCTCGTACGCGCGTGTTGTAAAGGGCCGAATACGCGTCCAGTGTTGACCAACCACCGCAGTCTCTGCTATCGATAGCTGCCGCATCGGTAAGAAGAGCAAAGTACTTATCGCTTCACTTCCTTCTCTAGCACCGCAACGCAAGTGAGATATTAAAAATCCGCTTCTGCTCAACTGTACCGCCGTTTTTTGGTAAATATCTCGTCAAGTACACCGGAAAAGCGCCGAAGAGCAGAGCAGAATGTCGAGCGTGCCAAAGCGAGCCAAACTGGACGGCGCCCCCGCCGATGGAAACACAGCGGCCTCAGCATCCGCCGCCGCCGGCAACAACGAGGAGGAGTCGGAGGCGCTGGAGCAGATCGATGCCTGCCAGAATGAGATCGACGCGCTAAACGAGAAGGCCAGCGAAGAGATCCTCAAGGTGGAACAGAAATACAACAAGCTAAGGAAACCCTGCTATGAGAAGCGTAGCGAGCTGGTCAAGCGCATCCCCAACTTCTGGGTGACCTCGGTGAGTATTGGTAGTCCATCTTGGTTTCGGGCCATGATTTGCATTTCCCGGAACATACAGAGCTGACTTATCGAAAGTCTCTCCCACAGCCCTATACCCCTATTTTGCAAGGCTTGAAAATTTAATTGATTTTATCCTAAACACACATGCACAGCAAATTTTTCTCTATTCGAAAATTTTTTTTCCTTTTTCATCTGCTGCGATGCCGCTTTTTCTCCCCCTTTTTCGCATTTTCCAAGCAAAGCGTGTGCGAGTTATCGATATTTGGTCTGCAAAAGGCGCACTAATTCCTACAACACCCATTTAAACCAAGTTAAAATACATTTTTATAATCCACCAAATTAAATTTAATGAGTAAATTGTCGTCTTTAGAAACCATACAAAAATTTTATGTCCCATCGATAGGGTTGTTTATACTGCAGAGTGCTTCCGATTAGGCCTTTCCACATTAGCGTGCTAATTTAACTTCCACCTTTGCAGTTCATCAACCACCCGCAAGTGTCTGGCATTCTGGACGAGGAGGAGGAAGAGTGCCTGCACGCTCTTAACAAATTGGAGGTGGAGGAGTTTGAGGACATTAAATCTGGCTACCGTATCAACTTCCACTTTGACGAGAATCCTTACTTTGAAAACAAGGTCCTCACCAAAGAGTTCCACCTTAATTCCGCGGGTAAATACTTTAAAAGCAATGTTGTATACTATGTTACTGATCATAAAATACAATTTTTTAGCTGCTTCCGAAAATGGTGATTGGCCTGCATCTACAAGCACACCTATCAACTGGAAGGAGGGTAAAAACCTGCTCAAACAACTGCTGACGAAACCTTATGTTAACAAGAAGAAGCGTCATTCTGAGTACAAGACCTTCTTCGACTGGTTTTCGGACAATACCGATCCCGTAAACGACGAGATCGCAGAACTGATAAAGGACGACCTTTGGCCAAATCCACTGCAGTATTATCTGGTACCTGATATTGAGGTGGAGCCCGAGGACGAAGAGGACAACGACGACAACGAAGAAGAAACTTTCGAAGACGAGGATGGTGAGGACGGCGAAGGTGACGAAGACGATGAGGATGACGGTAATTATTATATTCTATATGATAATCCATATTTTATTAACTTTAAAATATCTTGTAGATGACAAGTAAACTATCAGTAGCAGGCGCATAACTGCAACTTACTCCCAACCGAATGCCCAAAGTGTTTCCAACCACTTGCAACTATAGTTCACCGGGTGGTTATGCAGCTTACACATATTCACATCCATTTCAGACAGTTTTAGGTTTCGCTTTAAGTAAAAAGTCATACGTATTTTCAACGAAATGCAAAAAGTGAACCAACATAAAAGAATTTTTAAGCAAAAAATAAAAAAAAAGACGTAAATCGAAGCTTCAATTCTGTGTATTGTTTTATTTAAAAGTAATATATAAATAGTAATATTTAAATAGTGGTTTTGTAACAATCGATAGTGTGCACTCAGCCCTATTTATCGGTATATCGGTGTAATCGAAATTTGTTCTGAGCGTTGTAACCCTGGTCTCAGCTGCGATTTCTAGCTGAAATTTTTTTGGAACGATGGCCTCCGTTAACAGATTGGCAATTTTGGTAAGAATATGGCAAATAATTCAATGGAATTGGGTTTAAACATAGCCGTGCAAGCACCTTGCAATTGCGGTAAGAAAGATAGTTCCCGTGGCTTCTTGGCATGCCGTTTGGAATTATCTAACGCATTTTTCTTGGTTATGTAATTTTTGCCCACTTTAACCCACACAACTATTTTTTGTTATTATTTATATACATTCGAAATCTTCCACAGAGCCGCGCTCTCAGCTCCGCTGCTACCCAGCAGACGGTGAAGCCGCCAGTCCAGGTGTTCGGATTGGAGGGTCGCTATGCCAGCGCCTTGTACTCGGCCGCATCGAAGCTGAACCAGCTGGATCAGGTGGAGAAGGATCTTACTGCCTTGCAGGCCACCATTAAGGGTGACAAGAAGCTGCGCGAGTATGTGACCAGCCCCATCATCAACAAGAAGGTCATGGCCACCGCTCTGAAGGAAGCTTCACAGAAGCTGAGCTTCGCCCCGGCCACCGGCAATCTGCTGGGTCTTCTGGCCGACAACGGTCGCCTCAAGAAGTTGGACACCGTGATCAGCGCCTACAAGACCATCATGGCTGCCCACCGTGGTGAGGTCGTCTGCGAGGTGGTCACCGCCAAGCCATTGGATGCCTCCCAGAACAAGCAGCTCGAGGCGGCCCTCAAGGTGACAAATTTGATACAACTTCTTACAAAATACGTGTAATTAACAAAAACTTCCTATTCTTTAGTCTTTCCTGAAGGGCAACCAGTCCCTGAAGATCACCTCCCGTGTGGATCCCAGCATCATTGGTGGTCTGATCGTTTCCATTGGAGACAAGTACGTGGACATGAGCATTGCCAGCAAGGTGAAGCTGTACACAGATGTCATTCAGTCAGCTGCCTAGACGATAGGATTAGCTATTGATTATTGGATGTTTCAAACTAAAAGTTTGATATTGGAGTTCGAGCGGTAATTGCGAATAAACCACACCTTTCCCTTAGAAAAATAACGAAATGGTTATGGACTTTATTTAATGGAATCTATTGTAAATTGTCACCCCTTGAAAGGTGCATTATCGTTGCATTGCAATTCGGCCACCTTTGCCTGGATGGTCTGCTGCAACGCATTGTGCTGCTGCAGTAGAGTTTCCAGCTCATTGATGCGTACTCTCTGCTGTTCCAGTACCTTAGTGTAGTTCGATGCTGCATCGGCGTCGTTCCAGTTTTTACCCAATTCAGGAATTCCTTTTTGCGCGTCTTTGCACCACATGGATGGCTGTTTCTGCCCTCCTCCAAACTGATAACTAAACGATTCCGGTTCCGGTGGACACCCGCACAAGTTGGTATTCTCTGGTTGGCAAGCTTCCAATTCATTATCCTCCAGTACCAAAACATTTGCGCTATCTTCCTTCTCATTATTCTCATTTGCATTTTCTTTTGGATCCGATGTTGCCGCACGGCACACTCGGTAGCTGGGCAAGTCTACCGGGGGAAAGTCAGCCCGTTCGTCGCAATCCGTCAAGTCCGACTCCTGTACGAGGATCTCGGGAGCCGGAGCTGACGGAAGAAACGTATTTGGACAGCAGCACGAGTCGAAGTCATTCCGGGAGCCAGGCATTAGAAGAACATTGATGGCGTTTGTCTTTTGCGGCCTAGTGGCTGCGTAACCGGGAAAACCCCTTGTCTGCCCAAAACTGGACCCAAAACCTAATGAGGTGGAAGGAGCTTGTCCACATAACCCACACATGCAAGTTGGGGTAGGTGTTTGGCAGCTGCATTCGGCCTGGCCGGGAACTTCTGGATTCCGCATGCCCCACGGTACTTGGATTTCTTTGTTATTATTATTTTTATCTTTGGGCTGAAGGAATATGCACACCTGACAGCTTTTGGTTCTGTGTGGTTCCTGGCCATTTGGAGGAGCAAACTGCATTTGGTTTTGCCTTTGAGAGTTGTGAAAGGTCTGCATTTGTTGGCCAAGACTTTGAGGAACATTATGGGGAACATTTTGGGGAATTCTCATTCTAGGTTGTGGACCTCTGAAGGGCATCTGGTTGTTTTCACTGGGTGTCGTTTCATTGCAGCTGCAGGCGCAAGTACAGGTGTTCTGTCCAGGTTCCCTTTGAGTATAGGACTCGTTTGATTTAACGTTTGCCTTCCGGCTGCGCTTCGGTGAAGACCTTTTGCCATCTGCTCTGTTACCTTTCGACGAGGACTTCGCCGACAACGGTTTGGAATCCTGAGATTGCGATTTGGGCAAATTAACAGTTTGCATGCCATTGCATTTGCATATTATGCTTCTAGCTTGGGCTTGAATCTCCTCGATGGCTCTGGAGTTTGTGGGATATGGACAGCCACAGGGTCGGTTAAATGGTAGACCTTTTGGAGCAGACTTTTCCCCGGTGGCCATTTTTTGGTCGTCGTTTTTCCGTTGGCCACCTTCCGCGTTATCCGGCTGTTTCTTGGAGTTGGGAAGAACCTGTTTCCCTTTAGAGTTCCCTTTAGAGCTCCCTTTAGAAGAGCTAGAAGAGTCCATCGGCTGAAGCAATATGGGAGGAGTGTTTTTGGCCGTCATTGCTCTATTACAGGGACCACCATTATCGCACGTACAATTTATTTTGTTTTCTATTTGTTGATTTTCTGAGCTTTTTTCACCTAGGAGAAATATTTCCGTAGGAGAGGAAAATTTAATGTTGGGTCGTCGGTCAATCGAACTTCGGCTTCTAGAACCTCGAGGAGGCATGCCACCGCAGCTTCTTTTTTTGGAATTATCCAGATCCGAGGAGGACGACTCCACCACGTCCAAATGGGAGGAGCAAACGCAGCCGTGGCGACATAACGATTCTGGCTCCACATTAACAGAACTCATGTTGACCAGGCTCTGCCAGCGACGCGCCTCCGTGAGATTGCGCGGATAGACAAAATGATCACTAGGCTCCTGACCACAGATTATACAACGACGATGCATTTTCAAGGGGACAACAATAATGGTGGGACGTGAACGATCAAATTTTGAATTTAGTTTCATTGGTGTGCATGTTCCACAACATTTTATAAAATGATTGAATTTTCACCTTAAAACTAAAAAAGGTTTTAAAAAAGTTCAAAATTTAACCATTTTTGAGAACTGTGGTTCAGATTTATGATGCCATTATATTTCACACTGAAAAGAAACACTCAAAACTAAATGTGAGAAAATTTGAATCGAAAACTTTATTGTGAAGCTCTAAAAACGGTTTTTTAAAGTTTTTGAAATGCGTTCGTGATCAACTTATCGATAGGCACCAATCGAGATCCCTTAAAAATACTACAAACTTATCCATTTTTGGTATTTAAAAGCTTAACGGTGTAATGCCTTTAGTTGGTATATTGTTAGACGGTATTCACGGTCACACGGTGAAGGAGAGTGTCTGTTTTTGAAACTGTTTCGTTTAAAAATAGTAAATGCAACGAACTTTTGCGCGCTGTACAGCTCCACTCTTTATGACTAAGCAAGCCAGCTGAACAATGAGTCTGCAGAACACAACATGGGTTACGGAAAACACCCCCACGGATGCCACGAATCGTGGTGACCTGGAAAAGATTTTGGCCATGGTTGTCCTTGGATTGGGAAGTTTTGGTTCGGGCATATTGCCCGCCTTTATTTCGGAACGGAATCGTTTGCGATTTCCATTATTTACTTCGCTTCTGCTGTGTTTCGGTGCCGGCATTCTGCTCGCCACCGCATTGGTGCATATTCTTCCAGAGGTAAGCTTGGGATCCGCTTTAATGCTTACAAGTGAAATTTGATTATTCCCTTTGTCTGATAATGCAACAGGTGCGCGAGCAAATGAACTCCAATTTTGCTGAAGTGGCGATGTGCGGAGGATTCTTCATTATATATTTTATAGATGAGTTCATACACTATTTTTTCGGCGAGGCAATCCATCACGACCATTCGCATTCAAACCCGGAACCGGATGCTCCCAGGAATCGAAACGGCTACGGAGCAGTGGGCGAGCGGGCGCCCTTGTTATCATCGGAGCAAGATCTTACAGCTCACCACCATGACCAGTAAATGACCTTGATATTGAATGGTGGCCCTGTTATTAAATTCTTCACGATTTCTTTGAGCAGCCATCACGACCATGATCACCCGCACTCCTCATCCGGTTGCGATGACGCCGCCGTTGAGGACGCCAATGCCCGCATCTGCCACACGAGCCACACCGAACCGTGTGTCCAGTCGATGACGGGCACCCTGGGACTCTTTGTCGCCCTCTCCCTGCACTCGGCCATCGAAGGGTTGGCGATCGGCGTTCAAAATTCGTCCACAAAGGTCAGTCTTTGCCTTGGCATGGTAGTCAGCTACTAAGCACGCAATCTTAAGCAAATATTACGGCCAAGAAATGTTGCTGACTTAGTCTAAATAGATAACCCCAATCTAGATTGTCTCGTTTTAGGTTCTATTTCTACTAGGGGCCGTCGCATGCCACAAGTTCGTTATGGGCTTTTGTCTGGGTCTCGAATTTCGCTCCAATCCCCAGACGAGTTTTCGCGCCCAACTAGCTGGCATTTCGGTGTTTGCCGCCGGAGCGGTATGCGGAATTGCACTGGGTATGCTTATCGTGGATGTGCCATCTGGTTGGTCCACTAAAACCCTACCCATAATCCAAGCGCTGGCTGGGGGAACGCTCTTCTACGTCACTGTCTGCGAAGTGATACCGCGGGAAAAGGCGCGCTGGCACACGACCCCATCGAGACGCTGGGCCGGATTTGCGCAGTTCGCAACTGTGCTGGCCGGCTTCGCCACCATGTGCATCATAAACTTTTATCTTTCTGGTGGGTAACAGGCTATTATATTTCCCTTTCCACTAAACTAAACCCCTAATATCTTTTAGATGAATAATTGGAGTTTTTTTTTGGGAACTTCTGTGATGTGACCTACGTGTGCCTTTTTTTTACACTTTTATGTTCCATCCTGTTTAGTTTATTATTATGTTTTGGCGGCAGCTGTGTTATGTTTCATAATAATGTTCAATGAATCTTGTTTTAATCTAAATATTCACCACCCTGGACAGGTCCTGGTTATGTAAGATAATAAGAAAAACCTATATTCAAAAAACAAACATCCTCTTTCTTTTCTACATTTATATTTTTCTTTCTCCAAAGTATTTTTAATTTTTTTGTTATTTAATAAGTCTTATATCCTAAGTTGGTAATCAAAAAATTGGGATCCTTTTTTGTATGCGCTTTTGATTCCACTATCAAACCAATCATTAAAAATCAATCATTGACTTAATTGTCGCAATTAAAACAACATCTATGTAACTACATATATCTATATGTATGCATGTAAATAGGCATTGAAGTGTATGCTATATATATATATGTATTTATATATTTATATATAAGAAGTTTATCTAAAATTGAAATGTTGGTTGCTTGCTTTGCCGTGTTAGTTGTGAGGATGTTTGAAAATTTTTCGCAATATATCGGATAGTTTGGTCTCTGATCTCTCATTTAAGGTGGGCGCGACTTGTCCATCGAGTTTTTTCGATTTTCTTCTGAATAGCAGCGCAATAGCAGGGGGTCATTTACAATTATATGAGACGTGCAGATTAGATCTTATACACTTAAGCCTGGGCATACGCATATCTTATCATCATCGTTCGTCATCTCCATTAACAATTTAATTTACAATAGAAACCGAAAATTCATTCTCCGTTGGTCTCCGCACTCCGCACACATTAGAACATAAATAAATCTAGCAATTATAGTTCCGCCTTCGCTGCCGCACTCACACCATTCTCATCCTCATCATCCTCGTCGTCCACCCATTCGCTAATGAGACTCTTCACCTTATCAGCAGCGGGTGCATCTTCCGTTTCAACTTTGTCTGATGTTGTCGTCGCCTCTGGTTTCGTCTTCTCGGCTATTTCAGTTTCAGATTCCAAAGGTATCTGCTGTGTGTCTTCCTCCGCTTTGGATTCGTCCTTGTTTTCTGACGGCTTCTCTGCCTCCGAGTCATCCACATCCATTGCAATGGACTGCTCGACTGGCATTTGTGTCGGAGGCACTAGTTCCTCTTCCGCCGCATCAGTTGACACGTCCGCCGATGTCGTTTCTACACCTGGAGGAGCATTAATTGACTCTGGCTCGTCCTCGGGCTTTTCAGCGCCAGCTATTAGTTCATCCAGAAGCTCCTTTCGAATATTCTCGGCTTCCAGGTGCACATCATCCTCACCTTCAGGGGCAACACTCGCCGCAGGTGCTTCCGACTCAACTTCGGGAAGACTAGTGTCCGATATGGGGACCTCTTCCTTTATGAATTCTTCCTGTTCTGTTTCAATCCCTTCTTCCGTCTTAATCTGGACATCCGTCACTACCGATGACTTAGGTTCGGCCGCCGCATCCGCATCAACTTCCATTTTATCCGACTGGCTGTTAACAGGAGCGGTTGCTTCAATTTCTTCCTCAGCCGGTTCGTCGCCAGCTTTCGTCGTCGCTTGTTGCTCGGAACTCTTGTGCATGGACTGCAGGGCCAGGTCGATGTCATCTTCCTCTTCATCGGCAGTTTGACTCTCGGCTGGTTCCGATTCTTTGGTGGCCAGTTCGCTAGCCAGCTCTGCAGTGGCGGGCTTGTCATCGACATCATCCTCATTCTCGTCCTCTGTCCAGTCGCCGGTCAGCTCCTTTAGCTTTTCGCTAATGTCATCTCGAGATTTTTCCAATTTTGTCTGCAAAAAGATTTAAGTTAAGTAGTTTTTTGTGAGAAAATAGTTTAAAAAACATTACCTCTTTAGTTGTCTGTTCCTCGGACTCGGCAATCAGATTCTCTGCCCATTCTAAATTATCGATCGACTCCTTGCTCTCGTCAGCAATGCCCTTCTTTCCACTTTCCACAGAGTCTGCGGCCGCCAGCTCGCTGTATATCTGGCTGTCGTCGTACTCCTCCTCTGTGCCAGCCAGCGACTTCTCATCCGTCTCCGGCTTCACCTGGTCAGCGTCTGGCTCGCTTAGGACCATGACAACGCCGCCAGCGGCCGCTCCTGCCTGTTGTTGGTTGAGTTGAGATAGAATCTCTTTCCTTTGCTCTTCCGTGAGCTCCACTTCATTGCCGTCAGCGCCGACGAACTTGACCTCCTGCTGCACCTGCTCTACCTCTTGATGCACTGTTATGGCACTTGTGGCCGGCAGACTGATGTCTGACAGGATGCGGACCTTGCCCGACTGTTCTGGCTCCTCTTCCGTCTCACCAGCCTCACCATCCTCGTCCTCCTCTCCCTGCGAGCCGAGGAACTCCTCGTCCGTTTCATCAATAATGCCATCCTCCAATGCCTGCGCCTTGTGATAGCTCTTCATATGCCGGTACAGTTGTAGTTCCTGCTCAAACACCTTGTTGCAGTAGATGCACTGCTGCTTGTTGTCGTCGGTGTGCGCCTCGTTGATGTGTGCCTCCAGCTCCGACTTGGTGGAGTACGCCTGGTTGCACAGAGCGCATTCGGGGAAGGTGTACAGCTGCGACTTGATCTGATGCTCCGTGTACATGTGGAAGTGGAGCTCCCTATTGTTGCTCGACCGCCACCCGCAATGTTCGCAAAGCGCTGAATCGATCGTTTCTTTGTGTGTGTTAATCAAATGGCGGCGGAAGCCCCGATATGACGGAATGCTTATCGGACGTCCATTGACACCGCACCTGAGGCACAGCCAGGGACCTACATAAGACAGAAAAATTTAATTATCCCTTTGATTATGCTAAATTCTAAGAGTACTACTCACCAGTGGTGTTCTCAGCTCCCTGGGCGATCAATGCATGCATGGTTTTGCTATCGATTCGTCGCTTCTGCCCGGCAGCCGCGTTGGCGCCGGAATTCGCCTGAGAAGCATTCGTCTGAGTGGTCGCCACCGGCGATTTCTGCTGTGCAACGGACGACTTTTGCTGGGATGTAATCAGAGGCGTGTTCTTATCCGACTTGAAGGACACATGCAGCTTTTTGTGGGGCGAAGTGGCTGCTGAAGGCGTGACTGACGAAGATACGGGCGATGCCCGCTTTGCTGATGTCGGAGTGGACTTTTCGGATGATGGAGTTGGTGTGGTGTTGGGCATTATTTTCAGCTTTATGTTCTTGTGGCCCTTCACAATGTGCGGATACTGTCGCAGAACTTCGGCAATGATCTTGGTGTGGTTCAGCTTGGCGTTGGAAGAATCCTTTACGATAATTGTGGGCGTTTGACTGGGCGAGTCCTGTTTGAGGATAATGGTAGTGGTGCCATGTTCCAGTTGAGTTTGGGTGCCTTGTGGTGATGCCAGTGATGTTGACTGTTGCTGCTTGGACGTAGAGGGCTGTGGAGGCACATCGTCATCGTCATCGTCGCCAGCGTGCACATCATCGAAGATCATGCCGCCGTCATAGTCCGTATCGTGATCTCCGTACTCTGCTGCTATTTGTTTACGCATTCGCTGCTGCTCGGCAAATTCCTTGACCTCCTCGAGGCTGGGCTTCTTTGAGGGCGGTGACAGCAGGCTGGTCTGGGCTGGCCGCTTATTGTTGTTGTATCCCTTGCGTAGCTGTTCAAACGGCGATGTGGGTTCCTGCTTAATGATGGTCGTCTCGGCGTACTGAGTGCGGTTGTTGGTAGCGCCAGAAGAGCGGATAATCGTGTTTCCGGTGGACCCACGTTGTGTGTTTGGTCGCAGAGTGGTCGCTGTGTTTCCCACCGCACCGACTCCTCGATTTGGCGAAGGACCCAGAACTCGTTGTTGGGGTGGGCCGGAGTTGACAGGTATAGTGCGACGCCGGATGCCCTTGGGACTCGGGGGCTACAAGAATAATTGTATTATTCCCTTGATCTTTGGAGGAAATAAATTTACTTACCCGTTGCTGGCGGTTAACATTCTCCATGGTCCTTCTGTGGGCCTCCAACAGTTTCAGCAGAACGGTCATGTTCATCTCCTTGGCGGTGCGCAACAGTTTGCCATACATCTTCAGCTCAAACTCGAGGGTGCCCGTATACATGAAGTTGACAATGGGCACCACCACGTCCGCCTGGAACTCGTTCGGCATGATCAGGGCATCGTCCACAATGTCGCAAGTCTGCTCCAGGACATTAAAGTAGTCCGTGCAGGCGCTGAGCACTAGGCGATGGACCTTCAGCTGTGAGTTATCCCGAAACTGGAGCGTCAGATCGCAGTAATCCGTTTTGTTAAAGAAGTTCTGGAGCTTCTGGAGGAAAAAGACGCCCCAGTTGTCCACCTTTACCGACTTGACTTCTCCCATCTTGTATCCGATGTCCTGTGAGAGCTGTGTCCTTGGCAAGTACTGGTGTTCCTAATTCCCTCCCCGTTCTGTTTCGGTTGCTCTAGCTTGTGGGCGCAACTGTACTCCGGGTGGTGTCGGAAAATGCGAATTAGGACACGCCGAATGGACGAAAATCCAAAAAGAGAATCAAACACAAGAACAATTAGTTGGTTATTGAGTGACGGTCACCGTTTGGGATTTAAATGGGTTTTGGGCTTGGGCGGGCGTCAATTGATTTTCAACTGATTTCGGTTATTTTTACTCTGCCGCCACGGCGCGAAATGCACTCGCATATATCGATATACGATATATGTACATATGTAGGGGTGTGAGTGTTTGTGCTCGCAACAGCGTGTAGGTGTGTATGTTATGCGCGTCGTCAGGTTTTCGGTTATTATTCATTTGATCTTCTTGAATGTCAATAAATCAATCATATTCAACTTCATTTTCACCAACTCATCCATTTATAGATTACAATTGTTCACGTTGTTTTGGCGCCTCCCCCACATCACACACAGGGCTTGGCGTTTTCGGTACACTTCATTTCACATCGGCCTATTGTGGGACCAGACACCGGGCCGATCAAGCGTGCAAAACACTAATTCTTCTCCCAATGGGCACTTCTACTCTTAATACCTACATTTCTCCCTAATTCTCACTATTTTGCCGGACTAGTTTTCAGTTTGCTCTCCAAATATCTTCTTCTTCAAAAAAATATGGCTGCCCGTTTTCTATTCTATTAGCGTGACAGGGTTGCGTCTGCTGGTTATCGATAGAATATCGATTAGACGCGATAGCGTCAGAAGGTGTCGCAAATTTAATGTGATATTAATATAAATAAAAATAATAATAAATTTAGAATAGTTTATAAAAAGTCACCTTTTATCTGAAGTTACTGATAATAAAATATTTAAACAAAAAATACTTTTTTACCTGAAAGTTTTTATACTGACGACACCATTACTTTTGTCAAATCACATTTCGCCACCTTCTAACAACCAAAACAAAGGTTATCAACCACGAGATTTCCGAAGCAGGCTGTTCTTTTTTTAAATTTTACGAATTATTTCATCATAATGAGTGGTCGGCACAAGGGAAAAGGGAAGAGAGGCGGAGGGCCCTACCGCAATGTAAAAAGTAATCATAACTGTGCCCGCAGTTTCGCCCAGCAGGAAAATGAGCTGGCTAGCAATTCAAGCTCGGATTCTGAATCCTCGGAAGAGGGAGCTGCCAAGAGTGATCTCGGTCAGCCGCCAGAATTTTCGGTGGCCATGTGGGACCTCAATCATTGCGATCCAAAGAAGTGTTCCGGTAGGAAACTGGCTCGCTTAGGACTGATCGCCAACCTGCGCCTGGGACAGAAATTCCCCGGCCTCGTTCTGTCTCCTGTTGGTCAATTGTGCGTTAGTCCTCTAGACAGAGATGTGGTGGCTGCCTCTGGAGTCGCGGTGATTGATTGTTCATGGGCTAAGCTGGACGAGACGCCCTTTGCCAGGATGCGAAGCCCACATCCACGGCTGCTTCCATTCCTGGTGGCCGCCAACCCAATTAATTATGGAAAACCCTGCAAGCTCAGCTGCGTGGAGGCGATTGCTGCCACCCTATACATATGCGGATTCACAGAGGAGGCTCGCTGGTTCTTGGGGAAGTTTTCTTGGGGTCATGCTTTCCTGGAGCTGAACGACAAGCTTCTTAATGCATACGCATCCTGCAAGAGTAGCGATGAGATTCTGAAGGTGCAAAACGAATACCTGGAGGAGGAGCAGAAGGAGCGTAACAAACCCCGGGACCTGCGCGACTTTTATCCCACCAGCAGCAGTGATAGTAGTAGTAGCGAAGAAGAAAGCGAAGATGATGCTAAAACTAATAAGCCGAATAATTAATCTTTACAATGTGCTGACATTTTATTAGCATTACAATTAGCTTACTTTTAATCTTGTTACGCGTGTTTTAATATACAAACCAGCTGTGAAAAGCTACTATCGAGCTATTGCAAATTGTTCGGATGAAAAAAGCACTTCGATTAGTTCCATCAAGTCAAAAAGAAATAGATGAGTTTGTACCGCTCATTGAGCGTTTCGCACATATTCGGGGTCCACATTGACAAAGTTGCTCATGCTAAAATACATGGCACTGTTCTTCACCAGAAACTTTAGGAAATCCTGCAGGTGTACGAGCAGATTCTGCATAGACTGCTGGTCCAGCGCGGAATAGCTGAGCATGGAGCCCAGACGGACAAAAAGGCGCAGTAGGTGGAACGAACCATAAAGCTCTGAGAGTGGTGTATCTGGATGCTTTTGCATTACATCCGCGTACTGAGTGCGCTCAAACTTGTACAGTAGCTGGGAGCCCAGCATGACGTTGAAGTACTCCACAATGCCATCGAGTACATCGTTGATGGCCACCTCCTTGCTGGCACTGGTAGACTTAACAGACTTTTTGTGGGCCAAATACTGTTCGGCAATCTGCTGAACGGTAACTTTAGCGGGCAGCTCCAGAAGCTTGTGCTCCCGCACCACGGCGTACCAATCATCAGTTAGATAGTGTTTCAGTTCGTCCGGTATCTTTATCTTAACCTCTAGCTTGGCGGCATACGACTCCTCGCTTTCCACGCACGGTGCTGGTTCGGACGATGGTGTCGTTGGCGGCTGTTTTTCTGTCGTTGCAACATCGCTTCCTGTCAGGGATGGCCGTTGCTCGCTCATTCGTTTCTTCTTTGGAGCCACCGGGGTAGCTGCCTCATCCTCTGTTGTGTCTGCGGCTGTCGATTCGTCTTTCTTGTCACTGGGCGTTCCGGGACGAACAGATGCTGAGGCAGATTGTGTCGATTTTCGATTGGCCCGACTGGTTGCTGGGGTGTTTGTACTGTTGGTGGCCGTGCTGCTATTGTTAGCAGCATCCGTCTTAGGAGCTGGACCCGTGCTGGCCGTCGGCGTGCTGCTGGCGGTCGATTGCGACGTTGTGCTGTCCTTTGAAGGAGTTGATGCTCGAGATTCGTTGCGTATCTGCTCCATTTTCTTAGCTTTGGCGCTTCCTGGAATAGTAAAAGTTCTTAAGCCATTTACACGATAAATATTTAACGATGTACGCACCCTTCTTATTGTCCTTCTTTGACCGTTCGCCGCATTGGCGGGCGAGCTCCTGACGGCGTTTAACATTGTCATCATTGTACTTCAGTACTCGGCTCTCGGGGACCCATTCGTCCCAGCTAAAATTAGAAGTGGAATCTTGCAGATCGGTTTCTTTGCTTGAATTACGCATACTTTTTACTCCAGCCAGCATAGTGGATGTAATATTCTACCGGCGTCGCATCGGGTTTTGATTTCAGCACCTTTGCCTCGTAAATGAGAGGGCCGTGGAAGCATAGCACTCGTTCTCCTAAAAGGCGGGAAAATTGTTGAATACACTTTTTTGGATCTTAAAGCCGGGGGCCTACCGTCCGTAAAAAGAGTGTTTGCATCTGTCCCCGTACTCCAGTTTTCCACTTTAGCGGGTTTAACTTCTCCCATTTTATTGCAAAATAAAAAATATTAGAGATCAGTGTGGCCGTTTTTTCAGGGTTGCAAGCATAGGCTTTTAGAAATATACTGAAAAATACTAGAGCCCAACGAAAAAGAATTATTGTCATTCGTGACTTCGTGATATTTATAAAAATTTTAAAATTTATTAATTATATACATCAATCAGTTTGCGCCTTCCTATAACAAAACTACTAGCCTAAAGTACATTATGGTTAATGTTTGGCTGGCGCCGCCAGTCCCTCTTCTTCCCAAGGGCGAGGGCCTCGTTTGTTTTCCCAGTTGTCGATGTCCACTGACTGAATTTTGTCGTATTCCGTCTCCAGAGTTACTTCCTGGCGCTTTTTCATGCTCACGCCGTACTTCTTCATTTCTTCCGGCGTTACAGGTTGCTTTTTGGAGTACTGATACCTATAGAGGTGCAAATTCACACGTTCGTTAATGGGGCCTTTGATAAGATTTCTGAATGTTATTACCTGAGATTGGAGAACTGCTGCAGTCCAAAGGATCCAGCCACCATCATGATGAGAAAGGGAATTCCATACTTGAAGGATTTTCGTTTGCTGTAATAGTTTAATTTGTCAGTAAACGACATTGTTATGAAATTTCCACCGGTTAGTGTAGGCAGCTCTACAACTGATAGGTAGGGCTGGAGTAATTTCTGTATTAATCAGATATCGATAACACCAATCAGCTGTTTAACGGCTTTTTGAATTTCTCATTTTGGGCGAGCTTTTGGGCTTTAATTTAAATTAAATTTGGCACACTCATTGGACTCTCTGTCTTAAACTTTGTGTTTGTCAATCACATTAAGCAGCTGTTCCCAAGAATCAAAAATAGTTGCCCTTGAAGCGTGAATGCGAACACAAATTAAAATGCTTGAGTGCAGCCTGCCAAATGCGAGCAGTTTCTAAGGAACAATTGCTTTCCGGCGCACGCCTAATGCATGTCCATTATTTACGAAAGGTTTGGCGATAAGTTCAAGGCAACAGTACCCGTGTCTACATCTTAAATAATTGACACTGACAATGCTGAAGAGCGCCAAAACACCGCTCTCATGCACACGACATTCGATATGGGACGCCAAACGGTGCGCCGCCGGCTCACCTTGGCCGGCTGGAAACTTTGGCAAGGCAAGTAGCTTGCAGCAAAGATTTCCTTTTAGTACCACAAGTTTCAACCAGTTCGAGTTAGCTTCATTCACAGGAGCCGGCGCAACACCGATTGGCGCCAATTGAGTCATCAAATGCCCCCCGATATTGGGTTGTCTTATTCCTCAAATGCCTCCGTTTATTTTCAGATTTAGATTGCTCGACGACAATATTTTTATCCAGAATTTAAATAGAAATGGATTTAATATTTGTAGCTATTTCTTAAAAAATTTTTGGTAGAAGTAGACCTTAGTACCTCGCTACCAAAAGAATAGTTCTTAAGACAGATGGGAAGATTATAACATTTTTTCTGAACCAATTTTTTTTAGACACGGCCTAGTCGTTGATGCCTCAAAGTCGTTTGGAAAAGTATAGTTTTTTTTTCCAAATATGGTAGTGATTTTCAACAAGATTGTTCACTTGTTTAAGCCAGGCCGAGAGCCGTATTCGCACATATAAATATAATCATATACATACATGTACTGATCTTATTGGCGTATATTTTGGAATTATGAAAACTTTGGTTTTCCACAACTAACACATGTCAACAGCTTTGACGGCCATGATTTTGTTTTCGTATTTAGCAAGTTGTTCAGACTGTTGTGTTTTTTACAATGTTTTCTCAAGGGTCTTTCTCATGCATAATGTATATAGTATTCTATATACATGTCTATACAACTGGATGTTTTTTTAAATATATAAGTAAAAAATGTTTCAGGGCTCTTGTTTTGAATGAAAACAATTACGTCATTCAGTGGGTGTTGATAGATTTAAATATAACTCTTTCCAAAAAATAGAAACAGTTCTCAGTTTTTTAAAAAGCAAAGAAACAAACAAGAAGCGATATGATATCAAATTTGATTTTATTTCCACCTACTGGAGGGTCTAAAGAATGCAAACTTTCATTGCAAATAAAAATTATATAAGAGCATTCAGAATATACATTTTATTTCCTATAAAATAGTATCGAAATGATTTATATTTTCATCTCCCAGTATCTGTAGATTTCGATATCTACTGTGACCATGAGGAAACTACATTTAAACGATTTTCACGTTTTGCATTCAACACGCTGTGATTCATGGATACTTTTTCGTCCGATGCAGTTCGAAGTTGACTTTCGGATGTGACTTTTTTGATTGCCAGAAATATGTTTTCCGTTTACAGACATGACGTTGAGAAATCTATATAGATCGCTTCAACAAAAAAAAATATATGGAACACAAAAAAAATAATAATCTGTAGACCTATGGTGTATATACGTAAGAATACGATTTTTTTTGGCATATCAATAACTGAAAATTAAAAATAGAAACCCGAGAAAAAACACAACAAAACGATATACACACACACCATGGTATTTGGATAAGAGAAATTCTTGTCATTGTGTTGGAGAAATTTTGCAATTGTACGGAATACTGGTCTCGGAAAGCTTTTCAAAATACGGGGAAATATTCAAAAATAGGCTCAACATATATGATTTGATTCCAATTTTTCGATACCCATACACCTATGAACAGGTGATTCTGGGGAGAAAAGAAGAAAGGGCGCAGGCGCCGGGGATATTCTTGTGTGCGAAAAGATCGTAAATCAGCCGGACGAAGATCTTCGTTTTCTACACAGACACGGCCCGAAAGCCCGCCGAAGTCAATGGCAGAGAGCCGGCGAGGCAAAAATATATGAATATTCTTCTGTTTGGATTTTGATTACACTGCAAGATATTAGGGGTTTGTTTTTAATTCATGAAGCTATTTTGTGCAGTCTTTTGAATGTTAAAAATCTTTTATAAATGCCATTTTTTAATTTATAATTTAGCATATTTACATAAATAATTATATAATTATAAATAACGCTTATTTTAAAAAATTTAAATGTTTTAGAAACATTTAATTTAAATGTGCTGTGGTGTTTTTTCAAACTCAGAGATTTCTAGAAGAGTTCTGAAAGTTTTTGAAAAACAAGAAAACTAGAAATTGAAGTATTTTTTCTAGAAACTAAAACTTGAAATAGACTTTTTATTAAGAAATTAATCAAAGTTACTTTAAATCATATATTTATTAACACAAACAAAGAAATTTTGTAATAAAACCTTGAAAAAATAAAGAAAATCGTTTCTAAAATATAAAAATAATTGTTTCTCTTTTTTGAAGCTTTTATTATTCTGGTCATATATTTTTGTTAGGTCTTTCCGCTCAGTGTACCCTACACTAGCACAAATGTGTGGTTCTCTTGGCGTAAACTGAGAGCTGAATGCAGTTCCAAAATAATCATCAGCAACAACAAGAACTGCGGTGGCCGATGGCTGCGGCCAAGCATCAGGCTATGGGCTCCACGCTGCTTTTAGCCAAAAAGTACGCGCTCTCGCACACAGATACTCAAACTCACACACAGATACTCACACACTGAGACGATCGCTCGGCATCGACCAAACGGCGAGCATCGAACGTCAACATATTGAATAAATATTTTCAGTTGAACATCACAATCCGTTCAAGTCGCGGATAACTCCGAATAAAAGTTTTGTAAGTAAAAGGAATACGCTAATGATAAAAAATGACACCCCCCCAACATTATTCTCACACCCCCCCCCAATCCCCCCACCCATTCCTCTATACACACCCCCACGAATGACCAATATCAAACCCCAATTAATCCCCCACGCCCCCCCCTCCCCCCCCTTCTACCACCTAAACACCCTACCAACCCACCACCCCTACCTCACAATCAATCCCCCCACCTTCCCCTATAATTATCCCTAACCTACACTCCCCCTCCCTACACCCCCTTCCACCACAACAACCCCCTTCACCTTCCTTCCACAACAACAACACCTCCCCACTTCCCCCCCCACTCTTAACCCCCACAGATCTTCAAACTCCCCCCCCCACCTCCACCCTACACACCTCTTTAATACCAGATATTCATCCACCCCTCCTTACTCCCACACCCTAACCCCCACCCTCATCCCCTCACTCATAAATACAACGTTTGCACAAAAAAACACAAACACCCCCACACAACACTCCTTTTTTTTTTTTCCCCCAACATAACAAAAAAACTATAACCATCTACTAAACCCTCCTAACCCCTCTTACAACCATCTTACTTAACACTACAACCCATCTACCACCTTCCAAACCTACAAATCAACAATCCTCACAAAACAAAATCCTCACAAAATTTTTCTCCAAAAATCCAACCCAAATCACCAATAAACCACCTCCAACCAACACACTACACTCCCACCATCCCTCACCCCAACTCAATCAAACACCAAAAAACACATATCCCACCTTCACCCCCCCTCCCTCATCCCCTCATCCCCCATTCAAATCCTCCCCCCTACTTCCTCCCCACACCCCCCCCTCTCCAAACCCTCCCCACCAGAACACACATATAATCAACCAAACTACAACATTCCCACAACCTCAAAGTTTCCCACTTTACTTTTCACACCCCTCATCCCAACTACTTCCAAAAAACTCTCCAAACATACATTTGCTAGAGAGATAAAACACTGAACCAGAGAGTAGTATATCGAAAAAAGCTTCAGGGAGGAAGGAATATATATGCATTAGATCTATATCTACCTCTATTAATAGAATTTTCTCTATTCTATATACTGTATGATGAAATTTTGAATTTTCCAATGGATAATTTGGAAAAATTTTCAAAAGAATCTTACATGAAACTGGAATATTTTCAATGAAATTAGCTGTTTTTGGAAATAAAAATACGAGTTACTTTGGTTAAAGGCTCTATAATTGTTGAATGAATATTCAATTATTTACATTTTTTCATTGCTCGGACCTACTTATTTTTTTTACTAAGCCCATTAACTAAAGATATATGTCATTGTCGAGAGTTATACAATGGAATGCGAATTTTTGTGCTGATTTAACGCAAACATATCTTTTAAAGTGTCACCTCAATTGACATATATCCAATACGTATACCGACGAGTCTATATGTTCCAAAGAATGAACAAAAAATTTGCCTTCAAAGCAATTTAATTAAAATTCAATATATATATTTTTTTTGGGGTTTTTCTTTGCCTGGTCGTCGTACCTGACCGGATCGGGGCTCAGGAATGTAAACAGTGGATTTAAAAATAAGAATTCATGTTTAAAAAGTATTTCACCAAAAGAACAACAAATGACACCGATGAGATGCAATAAAAAATTTAAATTTCACGGTGCGAAACTTGAGTCAATTAGCCGGCTGTTGCACTGGATCGCGGTTTAAGCCATGACAAATGTTGGTCAAGTGGGCCTCGGGGCTGGTTGAAGAAGGGAGTTGGTTGTGGTAGGGAGTGGAAATAAAGGCGGGGCCCAAAAACCCTCCAGCTGCGTCCACACTGAGTCAGAAGGTCTGAAAACTGTCCACAGCAGCTAAGATGATTCACAAATGGTATATTTAATTAAAAAAAACGAAAAAACAACCTATTTATATGCGTTTGGCTCTTTTAATAGAATCTTACAAAGTGTAGACATTTGCCTAATCTACTAACACAATTCTTCTGCCCCAAAAAATACTTTTCCCAGCTTCGCATGGAAGTCACACCAACCGATCCTATGTGATCTGCATAACTAAGCACACTTTTTGGGTTCTGGGTTCGAAGACTCTTCCCCAAGAAACGTGCATTACCTAGTGAGGCATTCTCCCATTTAAATGATTTACTGTGAGATGAGAAAACACTCCAGAAGATCAATGGGGGAAGAAAGAGAATCGTGAAGAAACGCCAGCGAAATATTAAATTCTCAATTTCTCAGCTGGGTGAGCTTAAACAAAGCCACCAGTTTGGGGTGGGCCTTGAGTGGAGTTGCTTTTTGGCCAGGGGGAATAATTTATTACATTTGCCACCAAAATAGGAGAACGATTGTGAGAGATTTTTTTTTTTTAAGTATAATAAGTAAAACGATGGAAAAGAAAATATAAAACAGAAATTAAGTTTTGCTAGTTCTGTGAGCTTTTGAATTCCAAAATACTGAATAGATCGATAGATCGATATTAATCGATAAGATATATAACTGACCTTCCCTGACAAAAAATGAATTTACGTTTAAAATATGCACTTCATTAACGATAATATTGATTTTTATCTTTGATCTTGAAAAAATAAATCCATTTATGGATTATAAAATGCAAATGAACTCTCCTCAACGAGTTTCACTTTCGCACAAACATGGAATGTTATGACTTTTGATTTTCCTATTCGCAACACAACAATTGATGGTTATCGCATAAATTTGCTAATTGCTTTATTAGATGCACATAACAAGAGTTTCGATTTCAGTCTGAGGCACTTCCATTTTCATATCTTTGGATTTCCATTTCGATTTCAGTTTCTTTCGAGTACAGTAGTGCAAAAACAAAACCAACACCATGGATGCCATCAAGAAGAAGATGCAAGCGATGAAAGTCGACAAGGACGGAGCTTTGGAGCGCGCTCTCGTCTGCGAACAGGAGGCACGCGATGCCAACACCCGCGCTGAGAAGGTAGGCAAGCAACCTCCCATAAAAACCCCACAAGTCCCCCACAAACCTCCAAAAACTCCCACAAAACCAAAAACTACGCACCGAAAAACATTTAATCTTACAAAAAACATAATTAACGGCTTGCTTATGACCACGCCGTAAATCTTGTTAACACATGCAACTCCCATGTAGTGTTTTAATTAGTAATTCTTTATTATTTTTCTTTAAAACCACCCAATAGGCCGAGGAGGAGGCTCGCCAGCTGCAGAAGAAGATCCAGACCGTTGAAAACGAGCTGGATCAGACCCAGGAAGCTCTGACCCTGGTCACTGGCAAGCTTGAAGAGAAGAACAAGGCTCTGCAGAACGTAAGTCCATGTCTATATTATTCCTTTAAAATTAGGTTAGTTGTTAAGATAGCCATTAGTAGAGACTCTTTCAAACTTTAAAAATTTTCAAATTGATCAGTTAAACTTTTTTATCGATATTTCCATACGATAGCTATCGAATTTAACTTTATATACCAAAAAAATACCAAAACCGTCCATCTCTTAAAAACGTTTCAAAATTTTTCAAGGTGTCATTTTATTTAGACAGTTTTTTAAATTGAGCTTGACAAATGTTGAAATGTATACACAGAACCCATAAATTTAATAATTAGTTAAATCACTTAACAAAACTTTTCAAGGAAAACATAAAAGAAAGCATTCCATTAATCATTTGAAATTTGGCCCGCCAGTTGTCAGTTTCAAAATGTCTTGAAACTTTGGAGCATTTTCTTGACAAGTTTACGATAATCCATTTTCTCCCCTAAGATATATATTAAGTTTACGTATATTTTTTATGTTTCTGATGAATATTTCGAAATGCATCTCAAGGCAAGAAATACACATAATTTATAACAGGCAATTTTGATACGACTTGGTGACAGCCGGCGGTTTTCGGGGGGAAAAGTATCTAGAAAATGGGGCAGCTGGGCATCTTTACGCCAATTTCATGGTACCTGAAATCGGAGAAAATGTTTGTGGGGAAACATTCACTTTGTTTTTCTTAAATTCCAAAGGGGAAGTTGAAAAAATATGTATTCATAAATTTTGAATGAAAAGTGGCAAGAAAACGATCGAGCCATTTCCATTCTCTCTCTCTCTCCATTCTCCCGCTATGCATGCGTTTGTAATTGCTGTTGGCAACGCCTTGCAGAGGCGCTATTTTTAAATCTATTGAAAATAGTCGTTCGCGTGAAAGAGAGGCCTTTGGGGCAATATCAAATAACGCAAAGACAGAGCCAACTGAAATTGTGTGTTTGCTTGCCAAAAAGATTTCTCGCAAAATCAAAGAAAAAACGTACAATCTGCTGAAATTTTCTCTATACTTTTGAATTGGCGTAGAATCTAGAACATTTCTCGGTGTGGGCCGCAGTGTTTCCAAAAGGAATTTGAATCGCAATCTTTTGATTTTGGGCATTTTGGGAAAGTATTTCAAGGACATTTCGCACGCCGCTGACAATTTTTTTTGGCAGCTTGACAAAAAGTGTGCGAGCAGGTAAAGCCGGGAAAACTTATCGCTGAAAAATTATAAAAAAAAAAAAAATAAATAAATAAATAAAACTTATCAGACAAATAGATAATCAGGGCACTCTTGTTGTCGCATGTTTGTCTGGCCCTGTCCGGACTTATATACATACTTCAAAATAAATATGACTATGAGTATGGAGACTGAGTAATAGACAACAAAACAACGAAGATAAGCAATTAAATGAATCAAAATTGTTGGAAAGAAAACTCACTCGGGGGAAAAAAAAGAGAGAGGAGCGAGTGGATCTATTTGAGTGGAAATGGCTGCCACAGCCCCGGCTCTCTTCCACTTTCTACTCTCGATCCAAATGCGCACGCCCTCGCTTGGTAGGGGGCCGCACACACTTCAAAAAACACAACGGAAGACAACATCGAGGGGCCAGGAGCCAGAAACCAGCAGCCAGCAGCCGTCGCCCGCTCACAAATCCACCAAATTAATTAATCAAATTATAAGCATAAATCAAATAAATTAATTGTAGTATAATTCATAAAAAAAAGAAAGATCACTTCTTTCATTTAACTCGCCTTAAACGAAATTCTAGTGACTTCCAATTACATAAAAACAGCTGACGGCCGTTACAACAACTACATACGGCTGCCAAAAAAACCAAAAACCGAAAAAAAAGTGTAGCGGAAATTTCTCTGCATTTTTCACGCGCTAATGAAAAATCTTCAAAAAAAAAAGAGCAAAATATCTGTATTAAATCATCAATAAAAATAGCAAGATCGGACTCGACTAGCGGTACCATGCGCACAGCTGTTTGAGCGAAACTTCGGCCAAAGGAAAAGGCAACACGCACCAAATCACACAATTAAAAAAAAAAAAAAACAAGAAAAAATAAAACAATAGCTGAAGCAAAAGCCGCTCATAATTAATATGTACGAAAAAACATTAAACATAGGAACTGCAAAAGTTAATAATGCATATGAATGGCAAAAAGTGAGTTACAATAGCAAAAACAACCAGACCGTCGCAAAACCCAAACAACAACAAAAACAACCACACGCGGCTAAAACAATCAAGATCAGTGCGAAAAATGCAACAAAAGCTCCACCGCCAACAACAACAGCCACGGTACCCACATTACCGTTGCTCAAATCTATAGCCGTTAAACCGCAAAAACAAAATCCAAATCCAAATCAAAATCAAAGCCAACAAATTAAATTCGTTGGCAGCGCGACGCGCCGACAAACGTTGGCCCATCAAATAAAGCGAGCACATCGACATTTATTGACCAGCGGCGGCCAAGATAAACCGCAAAAGAGTAAACAATACAAATTTAATCTTTTTAATTCAGATTGCTGGCTACACACGCACGATAATTTCAAATAATCGATTATAATTATTTACTTTACATTTTACATTACATTGCCAATATATACATATATGGTGCGGGTGTAGCTGGCAACTCTAGAGTTATCGATAGCCAAAAATTGTAATACTTTCAAACAAAAACAACTCAACAATTAACTATTTTAAAAGAATTGGTTAATTGTTGAGTTGTTGCTTTCACCTAATCGGTTTCTCGGGCACATCTTCTGTGCTTCTTTCTTTCCATTCGATCGATACCCGATACTCTCTAACCCATTTGCTGTCCATCGATAACAACGACACAACCAGCTGGAAAACAGAAACAACAGAAACAGCCGCGCAAGAAACAATTGTTGGGAAGTGATAAACAAAAACAGCACCAGAAGCGTGGCACGGCGACCACCAAATCCATCCCCAGCCATAGGAACACTCGGCGATCGAGGTGCCACAGTGACGGGGCACAATCGGGACTGTCGTCGCGTTGGTGTTCCATCGAAGAGCAGCTGAACGTGCTGGACGATCTGCTCTACTACTGCGATGAGGAGGCGGAACAGTACTTAGCCCAGCTCTACGAAAAGTACCAGGAGCAACTCAGGTGCAATAGCATCGACAGCAGCTGCCGAACCAGAAGCTGTTCGCCCGGCAGCGATTTCTGGAGCGACACAGATTCCGAGAATATGTCACAGCACGACGACGACTCCAGCACCAGTGGCACTGGCAGCCACAGCACTGGCCACAGCTTGGTCCCATCCTCGCTCAAGCGACGTGGCCACCAGCACCATCCACGCTTCTCGGGCACTCGCCGTCCCAACGTTCCCAACGTCCAGGAGATCCTAGCAGCTCTCTACAGAGGCGATTCCAAGAGCGCTCTCTCCAATCTGCGCGGCGAGACACCGCCGGAGGACCAGAAGGAGGAGGATCAGAAGCAGCAGGAGAATCAGAAGACCAGCCGAAGCACCCTAAGCCTTCCATTAAGCGAGTCTGTTACCAATTCCCTGGGCAGCAACAGTCCCACGCCCACTGACGAAAGCAGTGTCCAAGATGAAAGTGCACTTAACACGCCTACGGCTGGCGAGGGAGTTCCTCCACCAGCTCCACCGTCCACGTCAAAGAGCAAGAAAAAGAAGCGAGAAAAGGGCGAGAAAAGTGAAAAGTCGGAAAAGTCTGACCGCAAAAAGAAATCCTCCTCCTCCTCGTCGTCGGGCAAGAAGGAGCGGAGCAAGCGATCATCTGCCAACCCGATGGAGCTCAGCAGCGACAGCTTGGCCACGGATCTTAGTGCCGGAGCTATAGATGAAGGCATTGCCCTGGCGGACGACGATGACAACCAGGTGGCCGAGTGGTCCAAACTGCGGTGTACCAGTGAATCGGCGGAGGTTGTGGCCGAGAGGGAAGCCCGTCGGAACAAGGGTCGGTGTGCAGACTATCCGGGGCTGGCATTTGGACGCTCCATCTTCAGTTCGGACACCATGATGAAGTTCAATATCATACGGAACGAGCTGCACAACATCATGAATACACAACTCAAGCGGGTAATTAGCGGATGAGTTTCGGAGATCTGAAATAACTTTACTAATCACTCTTCTATATGTATTCCCCCATTCAAGCGAAGCAATCTTATCGGTGTGGTTATTGTTGTTGCTGCTACTGCTACTTCTGGTGACTTTTGGTGAGAAAATTGAAAAGTTTGGTTAGGTTCTGCGATTGTTCCACTTAGTCCGGTGGCCCCCTTGCCGAGTACTCTGTACTGTTCACATTGCAAACCGATTACGTCGTCATCGTCGCCGTTTCTTTTCTTTCGGTTTCAGTTCTCTTCTAGTCTTTAACCCTTTTGCCGGCCCACGGTCTTGATTTGGCCTTGCTAGTGTTAAGATTTTCCAAAAGCCCACTTGTATTTCTTGACCCACTTGAGACCAGACCCCCTGCTTACACTTATTTCGTTCACCTTTCGCCAGCCTTGAGAAAAGTTTCTCATGAATTCCATTTCGCGAAAAGATTACGGAGCAATGAAAGTATTCCAACAATTTGGCAAACATGTTGACTTAATTGCAAGCAATTGTTTAATTAGTTACGCAATTTGCTGGAATAGCTAACGGTACTCTCCGACCACCTGTTGCGTTCCCCCCCCACTCCTCTTTCTATCTCACTCTGGCTCAGTAGGAGGGTATGCGGGTGGGATCCAATAGATAATCCCGCTAAATGGTATTAGTCAGCTGGCCACACCACCCCCACCCCCTCTCTATGTTCTATAAATACTCAATACTCTTGGCCCGCCTCTGAAAAAGGCAACAGTTTGAAATACTAAAAGGAAAACACCCGGCCATATTTGGCCAAAAGCATAGCTCGACTTGCCAAATTGGCCAACAAATTAATTATTAAACGCTCTCAGGCCTGGCCTGGCCTTACTTTTAATTTCTTTTCAATGTCGCCGGTCTAAAAATGGGCACTAGCTCATTGTTGGCACTATCAACAATTACGCCATCGGCGGTGGGGGGAAAAATATGCATAGCTACAGGTGGAATCCGAATTAGTAAACACAAAGTAGTGTTCATAACTAACAGAGCTATGTTAGCCCACTGTAAGCGGCTCTCCCTTTTCGTCCGTTTTCTGATGAGCTGATAAGCCTGATAGAGTACCGGCATTGTGTTTCCCGTTATCCATACTAGACAATTAGCTGAGAGAGTCAGTGTGGGGGGGGAGTGTGGGGTGGTGTTGCGCTGGCAAAGCCACGCACGCACACAATTACACTCTTTTTTTTCACCTTTCGATTACTCATCTTTAGTGTAGTCATTTACATGGGCTGTTTTTTTGCATAATATTATTTGCCTGGAAATGACAAAAATCCAAAATATTTCTTCGCTAATTAATGCCAAACAACAACAAACATGTAGACAGAATTTAGCGGCTTTTAACAGGTTTTCCAGCGGCACTCTCTCACACAGACACTCCAAGAGCACCACTCAACCCCCATACAGGCTCAGGTTTAGGCGAGGCAGACGGCCTGGAAAGTCACACGCACGCTACCCCGCACACAGCAGCTGTCTCGCTTGCAACAGGGCGATTCGTGCGAAATGAGTGTCGAGAAAAGTGAATAATTACCAAACTTGACCAAGTTTTTTCCCAGTTATGACTATTTTGAGCAATCCCGATAGCTACCGAGAGAGTATCTTTGAGAATCAAGTGTACATTTGGTATCAGACAGGTTAAAACGAATGTCTACAGGGTGGTTAGAGGTGAGCCAGTGAGAAAGAGATAGAGAGCAGCTGTAACGAGAGAGAGAGAGAGAAGTGGTGAACACGACGAGTGGTTCCAGTTAAAACACGACAACAGTGGGCCCAAAACAGTATCACGAGCAGTTCCAGTACCCATTTCCAGATTCGAACTCCCCACAATCGCTTGTCGCGTCGCTTGTGTCTCTTGATTCGTGTTTTTTCCACCAAGCAAGCACCAAGTATCAAATTTTAATTTGAAACACAAGTATTCGCTTTGTAGGCCCGTTCTCGTTCGATTTTACCACAAAACCCTGCCGCTAAGGATCAAAAACACAAGCAGTGGGAGAGAAAAAAAAAACCGGTGGTTTCCTATACATGTGTGTGTGTGTGTGATTGTTCCTCCAAATTGTAAATTAAATTCGTTGCTGCCATAGAGAAATTGTGGAAAAAACGGCAGAGTGCTAAAGTGTCTATAAAAATCCGATCTTAATTTAAAAAAAAAAAAAAAAAACACCCACTACTTGCCAGAAAAGCAAACAAAAAAAAATTATAAATATGACGACCAGCATTCCACAAGGCACTCTTCTGGACGTGCTCAAGAAGAAGATGCGCCAGACCAAAGAGGAGATGGAGAAGTACAAAGATGAGTGCGAGGAGTTCCACAAGCGCCTGCAACTGGAGGTGGTGCGACGCGAAGAAGTAAGCTAAGCACCTCCATTTCGTACTCCAATCCTTAATCAGGGCTAGAATTTGCTACCGTTTTTGGTATGGGAAGCCATTACTGCGTGACCTGTCTTATAAATTTTGCATAAATCCTACCTAAAGAGAAAAGATAGTTGGGCATTTCTTCTTCTTCCGCCTCTCTCTCTCTCTCTCGTGGTCACTCTTTCTCTATGCCTCTCACTTGATATGCCGAAATGCGTGTGTGAGAGCGAGACGACAACTGTGCCAAGCGCTCTCAGTGGCTTGCTGGTGTTGTTGTTTTACTTTTCAGTGGTTTTTCCTGTCTTTCTGTTGTTCTTTTCATTTTTTTTTTCGTCGTGGTGAACGAATTTTGGGCAAATTGCTGGAGAGAAGGAGGAGGAAAGCCACCCTGGCCTGGCCTGGCTTGGACTCTTTTTCGTTGTGTCACTTTCCGTTCTGGGTTAACTGTTCTTATCGCGCTGACCGAATTCATTCACCTTTCGAATTGCCTGTTATCTTGCGCTTCACGGCACACACACACACACATACACAAACATACGCACATTTACATAAGGCGAAAAAGGAGAAAGAAATCTTTTGTAAATTGAGCGATTCGGTTAGGTTTTTTTTTTCTATTTCTATTTCTAACGCTGCTTTCTTCTTCTCTAAGCGACAAAAAACCGGCTTATAGAATCCAAGCCAAAGAAATAGGAATAACAAGAAGAAGAAGAAGAAGCCACATCGTTTAGAAGCTCTAGCGGTGTTCTAAATTCGATTAATTATGATTTTTTCGCCACGGCCATTAATAAGTGGTTTAATTCTCTTAATTCCTTTTCTGTTTCGAATCTAATTAGACAATTGAGTGTGGTGCATGGGTGAGAAGAGGAGTGCGAGGAGAAGGGCTAACATAAAACAAACAATGACGTCATTGCCTCAAAAGGGGGGTTGAATTCAAAAAAAATTATAAAAAAACTTGCAGGCTTGACAGTTTGAATTTGAAAAGATTCTAAAGCCGATTCAATATATTTTTCCATTCTTTTATTTTTTTTTTACTCTTCCAGTCAATGATTGACGTTTAGCTTCCTCTACAACAATAACAACAAAAACAATAAAAAGTAAACTAAAACAAAACATAATTTGCCTAAACAATGCTTTCAATGTCACTCACTCACTCTCTTTAGGCCCCTCCTTTTCCTCTCTCTCTCTTCATTTCCAGGCCACCCTACCTCCTCCCCCTCCCTATCAGGCAATTGAACGCTGATAATTTCCAGTGAGAGCATTGTGACAAATTGGTTTTGATTTGTGAGCAGTTGCCATTTGGCAGGCAGGCCGGCGGTCCGTCGGTTCGGCGAGTGTCGTAATTTAGAGATTACAACACATGACGCCATGGTTCCCCCCCTCCCCCTTCAAGATTCATTCCTTTAAAAAAATATTTTATGCTTGAGAGCATCGTCTTTTTTTTTATTCCAAAAAAAAAGGTATTTTTTCGGTTCATAATTAAAAATGCATCATCACAATGAAAATACACACACACAAACACACACCTAGCGAAGCGCTCCAATAACTTTTGTCTTGTTTTTGCTTTCGTTTCCAAGGCAATAAAACAAAAAAAAATAAATAAAAACTAAAGCAAACGGCATGAAATTTCAAGGTGTGTGTGACTAAGCCGTCAACAATTTTTTGGTACAATTTCTTGGCCAAGTCATGTAGCTGGTTTTGCATGCTCTGCTCTCTTTGTAGAGTTTCTTTTTGGTATTTATTTATTATTATTTTTTTTTCAATTTTTTTTTTTTGCATTTTGCCGGTCATTTTTCATAAATTCTTCAACAATGGGGGCCATGATCTGTTCGACCATTCCCCATCTTTCTTTCTTTAAAACGTGTTCTGTCGCCGCTTTTCTTTTCACGGCGATTTCGTCGCTGCCTTCTTTCCCCCTGCCTAATAAAGCGTTTAATCTTCAATACGTTTTGTTAATGGGTTCCAACACACCGATCTATAAAGCGAGAAACTCTTAAATCTTACCCAATCTGCCTGAATCCTTAAGAAAATATTTATTTCCTTAATTATTTTCCATAAGCAGAAATTTAATTTTTTTTTTCCAATATATCAAATTGATCTTTAAATTGTTTCTTTCTGTGCTGTTTTTGGGGGCTTCGTGTTTGGAAAGCCAAAGCTGAGCTGCCTGCTCCCCCAATTCGAAATGCTTTTTATCGTTTAACATGCCAGTAAGTGTGTGTTAGTGTGTGTTGTGTGTGTATTTTGTATGCTGGCCGTTGTTTGGGACGATGACGTAAGCCAACAACACGGTGGGTTCCAATTCATAATCACACGATACTTTTACGATTCGGGCAGTCGGACGACTTGATTCTAGGCGGGTTAGTCATTCCGTCAATCCGTCAGTATCCGTACGTAGTACTAGATACCCCACCCCCCCTCTCAGATACTGTATCTGTATCTGTATCTATGCCCCGGCACACCATATCAGTCATTGGACATGGTTTTGGACATGGCACTGCCACCGGACCTGGACTGCCTTGTCCAATTGCTTTTCTGCCTTTTTTCGATTTAAACTTATACTTTTTTTTTCACCATTTTTGGGCGTGTTTTGAATCGACATTTTCGCTTTTCATCGTTTAGTGGCGGCGGCATTGCTTTAAATGGCAACCAGAACATTGAATATTTTCCGTTTTTGATTACCAGAATGGGTATTATTCTAGTCGGGTGGGAAATCTCCTCGACGGGGCATAAGATGACGTCATGTCCGAAAACCTTCAATTGGCTTCTTCAGTTTCAGAGCTTTTTGGCCGTATCGGTTTTCAGGGCTAATGAACTGGCTATGTTCGTGTTTAGTTGCCTACTTTAGGGCGTTGCGGCGTTTATTTGACCTTGCTTCGACAGTCTGCCAACAACAACAACCACACCGGAAGACAAAAAAAGGAAGTTTTCTTTACAGGTGGAAGCCAGAAAAGCTCAAAGGATCAACTCAACACTTAAGTTTAGAAATAAAAAGGTGTTAAGGGGGTAAACAGAGAGCGCAAAAGTAGGAAACTTCCATACCAAAAAAAATAGTAGCAAATTATTAGCCAACAAATTATGTGTATTTCTTGCCTAAAAAATAAAAAAAAATTAAGTTAAATCTTAAGATAAATATTATAAGTTTTAAGCATTAGAATTACTGGATCGAACATCCGAATATTTTGTCTTATAGGCCGAATCCGAGGTTGCTGCTCTGAACCGTCGCATCCAGTTGCTCGAGGAAGACTTGGAGCGCTCTGAGGAGCGTCTGGGCTCCGCCACAGCCAAGCTGTCGGAAGCCTCTCAGGCTGCTGACGAGAGCGAACGGTTAGTACATTTATTTATTTTCCCAAAACTATCTATATCCCACCTCCCCCCATGATGTAAAATAATTTATAAGTTTTTACAGCAAATTATTACGAATTTAAGTTCGAATTACAATCCTATATATCTGTATCTTTAAAATGTATCTGCATATCGATAATTCAGGATACGAAAAGCGCTTGAGAATCGCACAAATATGGAAGACGACAAAGTAGCTCTCTTGGAGAACCAATTAGCACAGGCCAAGTTAATTGCAGAAGAAGCTGATAAGAAATACGAAGAGGTATAGTCATTGGTATCTCCCATCTACGTTCCATAGGGATCTAGGGTTATTAGGTTCTTCTTCTTATTCCACTTGAGGTTAGGTTCAGAGGTCCACCACCGTTTCGGTCAACATTTGTCTAACTAATTAGGTTTTGGGTTCATTTATCTGCGCTCTCTTCTCTACTTATCTCCTAACATTATAATAATGGTCACTTTTTAATGATCTTGCATCTAAGTTAGTGCGTAAGAATTTCTGTAAACAGCTTCTTCAACTTCTGAGATGTCGACTCGTCGCTGGATGCCCCACATTTTTGTACAAATATTGTAAAATTATAAATAAGCTTATGGTAGTCTATTAGTCAAATGGCTGTCCCACAATTATGTCTCCCCAATGTTTGTAACGTGATGAGGCTTAAACAGTGTTTGGTTCTTGGAATTGGTCGAGCTAATCGCTCTAATTAATTTGTTATAGTCTAGACTAGACCGTTAGCTTAAAAACTCTTAAAAATAGAAATAATTCATTTCACAGAAATGTCAAAACGAGTTAAAAATAAGTCATAATTTATTAAACAATTATTAACTTGTAAAAACTTCTTAAAATATGTCAAAAATTATTAAAAACATGTTAAAACATGTCAAAACTTATTAAAAATTTGTTTAAACATGTCATTTTGTTAAAAAAATGTCATAACTCGTAAAAACTTCTTAAAATGTGTCATAAATGGTTCAAAATATTTCCATACTTCTTAAAATCATGTTATAACTTGTAAAAAACATAAAAAAAATCTTCTTAAAATATGCAAAATATGGTAGAAACATCTCATAACTTGTCAAAACTTCTTAAAATCATGTCATAACTTGTTAAAGAACTATCAAAAATTGTTAAAAACTTCTTAAAATATGTCAAATACAATAGATGTCATAACTTGTTAAAAACATGTCATAACTTGTCAAAACATGCAAAAATCAACCAAAGAATCGAACAACTGTTTCAGCTTTAGGCCTGCCTCCCCCTAGTCTCCCCCTCCCTGTATATTTTTTGTTAATTATGTAGCTGAATCCGAATAGTTAACTCAACTGGCAACAAAAATTCTTGTCTCTTTTTACAACAACAAAACCACGACAACAACAACAAATCCACAAACCAAATCAAATCTATCTCTATCTGTGAATGTATCTGTAAACCATCTGTTTGTTATAACAACTTCAACAACAACAACAACACCAACACTCTACGATGTGGACGATGACGTCGAATGAATCACAAACTATTACTATCACTTTTTCGGCTGTACCAACTCCGATGCATATCCCGAATGGGGGGAACGGCATCATCGAAAAAATCATCGATAACAACTTGGTCACTGTCTTCTATGGGCATGGTCATCGTCGCCGATATCCGATATATATATTCAACTATATAGTGCTCGCAAGATTCTTGAGAACCGCGCCCTTGCCGATGAAGAACGCATGGACGCTCTTGAGAATCAGCTGAAGGAAGCGCGTTTCCTTGCTGAGGAGGCTGACAAGAAATACGATGAGGTGCAGCTAAAAACCAATCTGTCTTCTACTATTCTAAGCAATAATAATAATAATAACAACAGCAACAGTAACAATATCAGTTCTAAAACCGAGTCATATGTCACCAGTGCTATTGGTGGCACTATCGCCAACAATAACGCATCCCGAACTATTGCTGTTGGTGATGACACTTCCACATTGTCCTCCACAAGTCACGAACATAATAATAATCCCACCAACGACACCTGATTCTCTATGATTTCTTTGCCAATTTTTGAATTATTTGATGTAAAATGATGTAATGGGGCTACCCCACCCCTAACTTGGCACAGGAATCATCACGGACAGGATGTCGATGTGATGTAAAACTTGTGCTTACAACGATGAAAAACGATGGCAGCTATAAAACTAGGCTGGCACCGCCGCCGCCCGCCTTATGCAATATATAGTTAGAAAATGTACATACTATGTAAAGCAACTGCAATTTCAAATGAAATTTTTGATTGTAACGCGTGAACAAATCTACTCCATGTGTGTGTCTTTTTAGAGCTATGTAACTATTGTATGTAAAGTAAATGTTAAGAATCGGTCCATACGATATCTGAATAGTACGATGCTCTTCCACGAGAAAGCTTGAAAAGCAATCGGATATACCTTTTGTTTTGTTTAAGAATGAAATTGTAATCAAAGTTCACACTTGCCTTAACCAACCAACCCAACACACCTTAAAAAATAACAAATTATAACCCAAGAAATTGTCTAATTTTGATTAAATATATATATATATTTTTGGCAAAGTTTATATCACATTATTATATACAAGAATTATATAAAAATACAAATATATAAATGCAGCATAAAAATGTATCTTTATCTTATTTAAAGCAGATATGTTAGAGGCCCGACTAGTTGTTGTACTTTCTGTTTCTGGGAGTTATAGAGGGGGTTTATTTTAGGCAACTATGAGAATTATTTTTATTATGTTTTGAAAAAAAGCTATTTAACCATTTGAAGAAACCCTGGCCCAGACTGGCCCAGTCCCTTATTGCTTACGTGTTTTGTGCGAATATTGGATCGAAAATAAACACCAACTGATAAACTGCATTGGCTGATAAGCCACCTATATAGTCCCCCCTTTTTTTCTTCTATTTCGCACCTTATCTCCGCCCAGAAACCTATAAATGGGCCACTGAGAAAAAGCTTCGATAAGTGAAGAAAAGGCCGCTCCCCAGTTCACTCGATTTCGCACTCCTTTACTTCAAATAAATGGCCATGACATAAGCGCCTAAAAATCAACGATCGGATGAATCAGATCGGGACAGGAGGAGGAGGCACTCACTCGCTTACTTGACCCTCGGACGTAGGCCGATCCGAAAAAGGGGGGCGTGCCATGAGTCAGTGGCTTGAAATGTGCGTGGAGTGATTCCAACCATCCGTAATGCATATGTTTCGTTATCTTTTCCTGCGAAAAGATCTGACGCCACACAGGTTTAGTAGTAGGGGGGGATCCACTGAAAAAGATATATTATATTAGCATACTAAAGACGGGAAATGGAGACTGCTTTTGGCCAAGCTGGCTAATTAAAATCAATAAGCGTGCTGCCCAAAAATGGACCAAAGCAATTTCAAATTTTTGGACAGCATCTTTACGGATTTCCTAAAAACGATCCAACAGATACTATAGCTTTTTAGCTAATTTCCTTTAAACAGTTAAAAGATTAGCAAAGTTCCTCCAAATTTCCGCTAATTTAGGCCTAAAATACAAATATTTAATTAGAAAAAAGCCAGAAAATAAGAAACAAAATGTACAACAACCTCGTAAGGCCAAAAATACTTAGTTGCAAAAGATATAGCTCGTACTATTATTTAACAATCGTATTGTCTACCATTATCTCTAAAGACACACACACATTAAGCACAGGTTTTATGGGATGAAAAAAAAAAACAGAAAACTCCACAAAGTAACAATAATTTAAACAATATTTTTTTGTTTATACTAAAATATGCAAAACCCTCACAAAACACTCTTAAAAAAACACTAAAACAACCACTAAAAACTAAGTGAAATACTCATCTAATGCTTTATGTTCGCATAACAATATCTATGTAAAATAAATATGAAAAAAAAAAACATGAAATTTAATACATTTTCTACATGTTCTTCTGTGTACCCGATGTGCCATACTATATTCCCTGTATTATACCAATGAATCAACATCAAATGAATCGATTTTTATATGAAATGTGTATGAGAAAAGGTTGCCCGTAAATTGGCCATGGTTGAAGCTGATTTGGAGCGTGCCGAAGAACGTGCCGAGCAGGGTGAAAAGTACGTTGCAAGTCTAGACAATATTAAGACTATGTTGTTTTGTTAATTGTTCCTAATAATCCGAAAAGAAAAACAATGTTGAAACTGACGCCAACCTAACCTCATATGAATTGCATTCTCGTTGAGTTATATTTTTGATTTTATTCCTATTTTTATAGCTAGCTAGCTTTTTGCCTATTTTGTTTTGTATTGTTTGGTTAAAAATGTGAATATTCCCATGAAATATAATATAATTGTATGTTAAAAGCATGTCTAATAGTTTAGAAACTTTAGATCGAATAGAAAAAAGCACAAAAGTGGAGGAAATAAGTCCAAAGAGTTGAAAGTTCTTTTGGGAGACTTTCGTCACCTTCTTGGCCTTCTCCACGGACATAAATCATGAATGAACATGCACAGTATTCACATTTTTCGCCAACCTACAGTCAGACACTATCGTATAACTAATCGTAAAAACCTTTTTCTTTGCCATCTCTAATCTCTAAAAAAAAAAAACAAAAAAACACAAACATTTTGTTTGCCGTTTTGTGTTTACTAACGCCCTTGCCACGCCCACGCCCACGCCATGCCTGCTTGCCGCCCACCCCGAAAGGTTGCCAGAAAACTCGTGCTCATGGAACAGGATCTGGAGCGTTCCGAGGAGAAGGTCGAGCTCAGCGAAAGGTTTGTTGTCCCCCAGCCACGCCCCAACGCCCAGCCCCGCCTACATTTGTGTTAACTAACTGCATTTTTGTTAAATATTATTAAAGTTTTGGTATCTTTAAGCGCAATCTTTGCCCGTCCCTTCTGGGATAGATAAAGATAAATATTTATTTATAATTTCCATAGTTTAAAAATAACTAAAAAAAAATGGTTATAGCCTCAGGACAGGGCCATAAAAAGTGAAATCCAAAAACAATTGTTTATTAATACAAACAAAATAATATTTGGCAGACCTTCGGATCATGATTTGACGGTTTCTCTTGGCCAACTCATCTCTGCCATCTCTGCCATCTTGGCATCTTGGCTACCCAACCAACCAGACGTCCGTCCGTCCATCCCATCCGCCATTCATAAGATCACTTTCGAAAGTAAAGTGTTGTCACTTGTGAAGTTTTTCAACCGTTTTTGGCATTCGGTTTTGGGGCAGAAATTGCGCTTGAATGAGAAAACAAAAACCACATTATGTTTAACAATCGCATGAGTTACATACTAATTTTTTGAGACAATTATTTAATTATGTTTTTTTTCTCTCTCTTCGCCAACAACAGCAAGATTGTGGAGCTTGAGGAGGAGCTGCGTGTGGTTGGCAACAATCTGAAGTCCCTGGAAGTCTCTGAGGAGAAGGTCAGTATCTCAAAGATAGGCTTTTTTGAATCTCTTTCAGCTAAAAAAGAATAAATGAAAGAATTATGAAATTAACTTGAAATTATTATTGAATTCCAAAATTATCTCCAAAATGTGAAAACAACAACAACGACTGATTTAGGCCAACCAACGTGAGGAAGAGTACAAGAACCAGATCAAGACCCTGAACACTCGTCTAAAGGAGGTACAGATACAGATACAAATAAAAATAAAAAAAAAGTGGCCGAGCAAAGAGTGTTTCCCATCGAGTGTCCAAATCCAGCGATATCTTACTGATCTTTTGTTGTTGTTTCTCGTTTTGTTTTTTATTTTAAACTCGAAACTCCAAAGTGGGTGGGACGGAGAATACTCGAGACAGAGTCCCCCCACCCGACAGTGCTTTGGAGAGATACAAATGTACTTCACAGAACTAATCCATATTATTTATAAAATGTCTACCGATGTTTACAGATCCCCCCTCTTAAACCTCTCGTATCTGACATGACCACTAATTTTTCTTTATTTATTTATTTTCATATTTTGTTTGTTTAAATGTTGCCGCTTGAAACGCCCAATTTCCAACACCTCCTAATACGCTACGCGCACCTGCTGGACCTGATTTCTTTTGCATGAATATATGACTTTTAATTTTTATGTTCAATAATGCTTAAAAAAAAAACTGCTTAGGCCACACAAAAAGAGGAAACCTTTGAGACGCAAATCAAAGTCTTGGATCATTCTCTGAAAGAGGTATTATAATAATATATTTCCCCATCAATGGTGGAAGTAATGGTTATATATCTGGTGTCGGTTAATAATGCTTCTATGCTCTAAACTCCTAAACTTAGACTAAGAACTAAAAGAGTTACTAAACCAAACAAACCAAAAAAAAAAAAAGAAAATATTGAATTGCACAAATCGTTATTCTCAATTTTTAATTTATTGTACATATTCGTAAATTGGATATTTAATATTTTCTTTTTATGTGAAATGAAACAAGAATGCTTTTTGGGAAAATACAGCAAATGGTGGAAAATTGTTAAGAAAAATTATAAATCATATTAGATCATAGATACAGATACATCCTGTGGGCAAGTATTGAAGACGTGTGTGTGTACATTTTGTTCAAAATTGAAAACAACTTTTTGTGCATTGATTGCAAGTGAGAAGCAGAGATAGCTCCAATAATTGTCAATGTCTTTAGCTACTGCCAACAATATCCTGAAGCTACTATTTCGGTAGATATTTTATATATTTTTTAATATTTTTTTTTATATACAATATGTAACAAACACACACACGTACACCCCACTGAAACCCACTGAAAACTATTGATCTATTTGATACATAAACTTGATCCATATAATTTGTTGTATTTTCCCCTCGACGTCTAGGCACGCGTTAATCAGAAATATTACGAAAAGGAGCTCATACAGTTCAAATTAAATGTAGAAGCTGTAAGTCGACGCAAATGGATGGGCCCAGTAGCGATCTAAATAGATTCTGTTTCAATAAGAAATTACGATCTTAACAGCATTTTCAGTTTAATGCAGTGACTGCGTAGCCTCCACCAGTTAATCATTGTTATTATCAATCCATCCCCCTATGATATTTAATTTGTCTGATTTAGGTTTTGTCTAAAAACCCTAAATACACAAGCGTCGGCAGTTTGTAAGCATTCTAGTATTTATCTATAATTTTTTTTTATGTTTGAATGGTTTTTTTTTAACTATATTATTAACTATTTTTGTCATCCAACATTTATAAGTAACTTTCATCTTTCATACATGTGTTTTATTTAATAAGTTTTGCTGGTTTTGGTAGAAAATTTGGGAAGCTTCTTGGCTTAGTGAAGTAATTAAAAGAAAAAAAATTCAAATTCCAAGGGGATGAAAAACTATTCCATTTTAATATTTTTTAAGCAAACTATGCCTTGGAATTGGAGTTTTTTTTTTTTTTGGTGTGGCAAGGAGAATGTCCTGCCCACTGTGGCCGCCACTTTTTGTTGCTTATCTCTCAATGAATACTTATATATTTATTACTAATTCAATATTTTTAACTTTCTCCTTTCCCCAACTAAAAAAATAAAGGCTGAGGCTCGTGCTGAGTTCGCTGAACGTTCCGTTCAGAAATTGCAGAAGGAAGTCGACAGGCTCGAAGGTATGTCCGTCAAAGATTTTATTCAAGTTTTACTGAGAATCTAGGATATTACTAGGATACCAAAACAAAATTAGAATTTTGTTAAATTTGTGTATCAGTATTTTAAAGTAAAGAAAAGACAATCAAGTAATTTGTATTTATTTTTGATTATAAATTTATTTAATAAGTAGAATCACATATCCTTTATATAGAATCCAGAATTCAGAATTGTTATTTAGTGAACTTTTTATGTACCTCTCGAATTTTTTGTTTCAACATTTTTAATTTGTTTCTTTTATTGTTTACTTTTCATATATAATTTCGTTGTTGTTGTGCTTAACAAAATTCAACGCTGCTTGTATCCCGCTCGCTAAACAAAAAAAAAAAATGTTGCATGCCCTTAAACACTGAAAAAAAACAAACAAATAAAATAAAAAATATCAGATGACTTGCTGAATGAGCGGGCCAAGAACAAACTGCTGCAGGAGGAGATGGAGGCCACCTTACATGACATACAGAACATGTAAACAATTAATTTGCTAATTTGTAAATTAACTAAACTGCCTGCTTTTGACGTCAATCAAAACAAAAAACACACACACCCACAAAACTGGCGCTTTCCATATTTAAATACTAGAGGGAGAGAGATCGCATCCCAAAAACCCACACACCCCGACACCCACCCACCCACCCACAACACACCACAAAAATTGCAAGGACGCGCCAAGTGTCTTCCATGCGGAGCGACGCCATCTTCGAACGCCAAGCAACGGGAGAGTTAATCAAAAGTAGCGTTAGTAGGACACTCTAAACATAAACATACGAACTCAAAAGGAAAGCAGATGGATCCCTGATAGCAGATCATAACGAAAAGATGAAACTAAAACAAGACATTCTCGTAGCAAGTGCATTCCACCATTCGGCAAATTAAAAAATATATTTCATAATTCCAATGAGCAGCTTTATAAAGACTATATATATTGCAATACTTTTTTAGAATCTAAATTTTAATTAATTTTTGTACCTTTTGTACTTTGGCTTTTGCTACCCACCATCACCCCCCCTTTTACATTTACCTTGTTTTGTTTTAAAAAAAAATTAAATTATAATTGTATTTTGCGTATTTTGACGACGAGATGATGACAATTTTTAAAGAAAAAAAGAACACACACGCATTGCCGCCTTCTTCTTAGACTACGTGTATTAAATATATAGAGACAAACAAATCGCTGTTATTTATATTTAAAGAGTAAATTCTATGCTAAAACTTTGTATTTGTCGCCAGCTTAACTGTATTAATAATATGCTAATGTTTATACCTTGTTTATACATACATATTTAAAGAAATTGTCGTGTTTGCAAAACGTTGTGTAATATTTGCCTACTTTTAAGTTGCCGCCACGCCCACACCACTATACAACACTACACTACTAGTAGAAACAATCGATATATACATATATATCGATATTTCGGCTAAAAAAAAAAACGATATATAAGCACATCATTCCAATTGCTCTCCGATTCGAAACCGCAACGACCGGTTCGAGTTTAGGCAACTTTTATTTGAAAAATAAAATGAAAACAAATTCCCAAAAAAATAATACCAGCCACCCTTTGTCACTGTTCTAATTCTGATTCCGTAAATCCCAAACCGAGGAGAATGCTGCAACAAGAAATGGCATTAAAAATTTTAATTCGATCTATTTACGATTTACATAAATTAATTATTTATACTTTAATATATACCTATACATACATATACTATACAATACATACCATGCTGCTGCAATTGCACAAATAAAGTATTTTTTCGAAAAAGTGTGTCCTATCTGACATCCGACGTCCGACGTCTGACCTGCCTGCCGCCTGTCCATCCCCCCCTCGTCCTGCGTTCAGTGTCTCATCCCGATATGGCCGCCACTGGAGGTTCTATTGATCCCATCGCGCTCTCTTGTATCTTGTATCTGCTCTAATCCGACTTTCTGCTTTCCGCCTTGTGCCACTCTGACCCCTAACCCCTAAACCTCTGAACCGAACCCGAATCCGAAACGACAGACGAGCTGATCAAGGAGATCGAGCACTACGCCCTCATCGGCGACAGCCTGGACTGGACCTTCGTGGAGCTGATGGGCATGCCGCCCTTCTACAACGAGCGCTACCCGAAGCCGCCCACGCCGGAGCTCACCGAGGAGGAGATTGCCGCCTTGGAAGCTGCTGCCGCCGCCGAGGCTGAGGCCAAGGCCCGGGCCGAGGAACTGGCCGCTCTGGGTGAAGATGCTGGAGCTGCGGGCGAAGGCGGTGAGGCGGCGGGCGCAGGTCCAGCCGAGGGCGGAGCTGCGGGCGAAGGTGCCGCAGAGCCAGCTGCTCCGGCCGAACCAGAGAGGATTCCCACTCCACCGCCACCACCACCATTCGAGTATGCCAAGGATCTGCCACCAGAGGGCGCCGAAGTGCCGTATGTGAAGAACGCCGAGCCGGGCGATATCCTGCCCGTTCCTGCTGAGGGTGCTCCTGTCGAGGGTGTTCCTGCCGAGGGTGCACCTGTCGAGGGAGCCCCTGCAGAGGGAGCACCTGCTCCAGCTGAAGGAGAAGCTCCACCAGCTGCTCCTGCTGCAGATGGCGATGCTGCTGCTCCTCCACCACCACCCGCAGAGGGAGAGGCTGCTCCACCACCGCCGGCAGATGCCGCAGCTCCCGCCGAGGCTGAAGCTCCCGCTCCACCACCGGCCGAAGATGCCCCACCAGCTTGAAAGCTGAAAACTGAAATGGAAAATAATGTCGTTTTTGTTGCCAAATAGATCAAGGATCTCTAAAAGGATCTCGTCGTTACAGAACTGGCCAGAGTGTTTTCCTCTCACTAACCATGCCACATCCCCCTATTCCCAGTGTACTCCGAACTATATTACTTTACGCTTCTTTTAGTTTTTGTTTTTTATAGTTTTGCCTTCATTTCACGCTTTATTTTCTCTCTATACTCTCTATACCCCGAATCTCGTCCTTCGCTTTTCTTGCTTGTCTCACAAACATCACCGCATGGCATTCCGCATCCGCAGACGACCTAATTGTTGAAAAAGAACGCTACTGCCTCATCGGCGACAGCCTGGACGAGGCCTTCGTCGACCTGATCGTGGGCCTGGAGCCCTTCTGGACGGTCCGCAACCCGAAGCCGCCCACGCCCAAACTGCCCACACCCACGCCCGAGGAGTTGGCCGCCATGGAGGCGGCCCGGGCGGAAGCAGAAGCCGCTGCCGCTGCCGAGGCGGAAGCAGCTGCAGCTGCCGCTGGCGAAGCTGGAGTCGAAGGCGAGGGCGCGGCACCCGGAGAGCCGGGAGCACCGGCCAAGGAGGCGACCCCACCGCCAAAGGAACCCACACCCCCACCACCACCACCGCCGCCATTCGAATACTCGATCGATCTGCCCCCAGAGGGCGCCGAGGTGCCGTATGTCAAGAACTACGAGCCACCACCACCCGGATCCGAGCCAGAGCCCGCGCCAGCTGCTGAGGGTGAGGCTGCTCCGCCAGCTGAGGGAGCTGCTCCGGCTGAGGGAGCACCCGTCGAGGGTGCTGCCCCAGCTGAAGGTGCTGCTCCCGCCGCCCCGGCCGAGGGAGCTGCTCCGGCTGAAGGTGCCGCTCCACCAGCTGAGGGAGAGGCAGCCGCCCCCGCAGAGGCTGCTCCGGCTGCCGATGCTGCACCTGCTCCGGAGGCTGCTCCGGAAGCTGCTCCCGCCGCCGAGGCAGCCCCCGCTGAAGCTGCCCCAGCTGCCGAGGGCGAGGCACCACCAGCCTAAGCCGACCAGATGCCGTTCCCCGCGAGAGACGGAACACAACTGCTACCGCTACCAAATACTGCCCTGCTTTTAAAAAACTTTAAATTAAGAGCACGTTTTTGGAAATATTTACTTTTTTTTAAAAACGATAACTAAATGGAATTAAACAGTTTAGTTAAACGAAGCATTGCAAAAACCAAATGCTGCTTTTATATTTTTGCTGCTATTTTTTATTTTTAACATTAACAGCTAGTTCTGATTTGCCAAGCCAATGTTCAACCCCGCCGACTGCATTTTTATTTAAATTTTATCCAAAAAAAAAGAGGTAATTATTTTTTTATTTGTCAGATGTTAGTTTTTGTCAGGATTGTGTAATTTTAATGTTTTCTGTTTATACATTTTATTAATTTTGGTTCCTTACTCTTGCGTTCTTTTATGATTTCTTGAACACGATGATAAACAGACGACCTTGTCCTGGAGAAGGAGCGCTACAAGGATATCGGAGACGATCTCGACACCGCCTTCGTCGAGCTCATCCTCAAGGAATAAGCGGATCGATCCATGCACTGCTGCTCCCACTCGGCCTCAAATCGATCGACACTGTATTCTATTTTCGCGTCACACTTTTCGATTGTATTCACTGTACCGTAGCATACCTGTAGGCGCAATTTACTTATTGTAATCGTAGTTGCCTTCGTTACCTTTGATTTGTGTGCTTGAGTTTGAATAGATATTTGTTGTAGATTGATTTTTGCCTGCAGAGAAATAAGAGGACGCACCGAAACTATTGTGTATTTGTTTGACTCAAAACCGTTTTTATTTATTTTTTGTATCCAAACTAAGTAATAAAGCAATCAAATTAAAAAATATAATCACTTATACTTATTATTTATTTCACTTCTTGCTGCGAAATTTGTAGAGGAGGTTAGCAAAGGTAAGGAAAAGTACAAAACTATTGCCCAGGAACTGGAGTACGCCGAACTGAACAATTACTAAAGCCGGAAACCGGAAGTCGGTAGTCTATATATCCGGAAATGCAACAACACCTACAACAAATGCAGCCTGCGATCTACAAAGAAAAACAAATTGGAGTCTGAATGCATTTCGACGTCCAATCTACAAATTATTTTTAACATTACACACTAAAGTACATTTCTGCGCCTAAACATTCCAATGCAATTTTATATTTCACAAGCAAAAGTGGTAATAAAAAAGATCATTTTTAGACATTACCAAAGAAATTGAAAAAAATGCTGCCATTTTCCTTGATATTTGCAATTTTCAATAGCAATCATTTGATAATTAAATAAGAGATCCCCAAAAACCCACCAGTCAGAATCATACACCCTTGATCATATAATACTCATAGATCTCTAAAGAATGCTTCAGCCAGAGTCAATTTTTGTATTATTTAAACTTGCTTGAGTTTGTTTTCTTGGCAGTATCCGAATTGTATCTTAAATTGTCTATGGCCTTTGTATGAGAATTAGTATTCATAAAAAATAAAAGTAAAAATTTAGAATATTAAAGGGAGACGTATAAATAAAATTTACAATTTTGACATAGCTTTTGTAATTCTATGAAACATGCAAACCAAAATAAAACAATGTATGTATTTTTATTTAACACTCAATATTTTTATGATCAATAAACAGAAACAAATCTTTTGCATATAAAATGATTTAATGATGTTTTTAATGGGTGGTTCTTAAATGATGCGGGTAAAATGCTCCTATTTGTATGCAACAGATATCTAACTTTTTCAGAAACCATTTTTGAAACCAAAAAAAATCTCATATATTTTGATGTACTGGATTAAAAGCCTTTCACAAAAATGTTGAAAAATTTATGAAAAATTTAAAAAACCAATGACAAGAAATTTCATATGCACTGTGAAGTAGAAGCTTTTTTTTTATATTGACAATGAAATGAAATTGAAATCAGCGTCATATCTTATATAGCGTATATATAGAACACTTCTATAAGCTTCCGTCTCTTTGGGCTTCTTTTAATTGGTTAACACACTTAGCGTGTTGGGTAAATACTTATTTAATCTTATCAAGTTCATTAAAACTCACCATGTTAAAACAAAATGTGCAAAATTCCGGCACAGTGATAACAAAACAAAGGGGAAGAATAGTTAAGGGTGAAGATTAAAATTGACAGAATCGAACATTAAATCATATAGCTTCCGACAGAAAACGGATAACCATGAAGCGGAGTGCCGTAAATTTTGTTGGAGCATTATGGCTAATTTTATTAGCGTTCTTAGCCACTAATGGCCAGGAAATTTCGTCATCGGGCGGACTAGCATTACCTGGTATTGTGAGTATTTTGATTGTCTGTCGAGTGATAAGGAGTTATCATAAGTTCTTTTTTTCGGAATAACCAGCACGGACGTATTATATCTGGTAAACAGGCGACAACTGGGCAGTTTCCGTGGCAGGTGATTTTGAAAAGGGACGAATGGGACGATTTACTCTGCGGTGGATCCATTATTTCGGACACTTGGGTCCTGACCGCTGCCCATTGCGGATATGGCTTCGATTCGTTGTTTCTGATCTTCGGCAGTGTGGAGCTGAACAACGAGAATGCTCTGAATATGACCTCTTCCAGCATTTTCGTACACCCGAACTACAATGACAAGATGAATAACGATGTGGCACTTATCCAGCTCCCCCAGGCCCTAACCTTCTCCAACACCATCAGTCCAATCAGTCTGGTGTCTTCTTCCCAGGCCTGGAACAACTTTGTGGGCAGTGTGGCCACTGTCGCTGGATATGGACTAATGGACGACGAGTATCTGGAGTATTCCGACGTTCTTCAGTACGCCCAGGTGACGGTCATCGGCAATGAGAACTGTGCCCCCATTTACGGCTCTTCCGTGGTCTTGGACTCCACTCTGTGCGCCCAAGGAGCCGATGGCACCAACATGTCCATCTGCAGTGGAGATTCCGGCGGTCCCCTCATCCTCTACAACTCCAGTTCCGGACAGTGGCAGCAGATTGGTATTAACTCTTTTGTGGCCGAAGATCAGTGCACTGCCGGGTATCCTTCTGGCTATGTTCGACTCACTTCATTCCTTCAATACATTGGAGAGACCACGGGGTTGGTAATCAATTAATCAACAATGTATATTCCATTTATACATAAAATGTACATCAAGTCCAATAAAAGCGCAATATAACAAAAAAAAACGGTCTATTTTTAAATCAGTCTGTATGGGTTTTGAGAATTTTTTGAAAATGTATAAGTGACTAACTTGAAAAAATGATATATGAGATTAATGAGGACAATTTAAGAATGTTTAAATAAACAATTAAATGATAAGCGATGTAAAAAAAAGGATAGGACTTTTATAACTTATTTTAATATTTCAGGAGACGTTTAGGAACTTTTTGTTTTCGAAAAAAAAACCCTAAAAATTCCGTCATACATCCAAAACAAACAATAATTGATTTTCCATTAAAAAAACAATCCAAGGTTGCTCTGGAAAATTTGTAATAAACATTATACTTATTATTCCAAAAAAAAGAATGACAATGTTATGAAAATACAAAAAATATATACAAAAAGATACTTGAATTCATTCGGATTTTTTCAAATTTATTATTTATTAAATGTTAGAATTTATTAAATTTTTATTAGACTTCAAATGTTTCTACGTAACATCCGTCATAATAGGATCAAAAACCATTCATCTACAAATATATAATATCCTTTCTTTAATTCTGTGTGGAAGACTGAAAACTAAACCAATTAATGGACCAAAAAAATAGCAAATGAACTGTTTTTTCGCCTTCTGGCACGGTTCCGATCAAAATTCCAAATATTTCTCAATATTTTTTTGTGTTTTTTTTGTTCAGCCAGGCCAAAATAGATGTTCATCTTGTTAGGCTTGCTCTTGCTGCTTTTCTCTGGCAGGCATCTAACATTTATGCGCTATTTTTAGCCATGTATCTGACGGATACAGGCACACACATACCACACACCACTGTGAGAGTGTTGTGAGTAAAAAAAATAAATTCAATTTAATTTTAAGAAGGAGAAACAAAAAAAAAAAAAAAGCATAATTTTCACGTCTTTCAAATAACGAGAATGCAGGCTGAGAAATGAGAGAGAAAAGATGGGGGAAATTTCGAGGGAAATTTTCGATCTTTGGGCGGAAAGTTGCGAAAGCGCTTTTCCGCTTATATTTTAGGGGGAAATTTTGAGGCGAGAAAAATTATTCAATACTGCGTTGGTGTGAGGATCGAGTGTGTGTGTGTGAGTTTTTCCGAGTCTGTGTGTATGCGTGTGTTGCCTTGCGTCGGATCTTGGGGTCGCTTTCTTGGCTAAGCAACTTGGTCAGCATCAGTGTTCTCGGGGTTTCGACAGCGTATAGTGTGTTTGAAACGCTAAGGTTGGTCCACCAGGATTTTCACCCAAAAAATTATCAAAAGAAAAAAAATCTATATAATATATAATTTTAACTCTCGTCTTTGCCAAATTGGTATTATAAAATGGATAAAATATACCAGTTTTTGGAAAAAGTGATAAGTGCATTTTGAAGGATGTAACTTCAAAATTTATTCAAAAATGGGATTATCTCCATCATTTCACGATAAATAATGTGCATATGTATATGTGTCAAGAGCTACGAATTTTAATTAAATTCTGAATTTAAAAAATCGACAAGTGGAAAAACTACAAGGATTATAATCAAAAGTGAAAACTTCAAAAAACAGTATATTAGTTGCTTTTAAAAAAAAACTTAAAAAATTTTTCTAACGAAAATTTATGATAATTATTTCGGATGTTTCAAAAAATTCGCTTATAAGGAATTTTGTAACTAAATCTGACGGCACCAATACCATCGAATATCCGTGTGTGTGAGAGAATATTTTGCACACACTCACAAGAAAGCTCCAACAGAAAATGGGATACATATACATATGCACACACACCTTATCCACCTATTCTGCTACGCACAATTTTCACACACACACACACAGTCACAGATACTCGCACTCATTAAGTGTTCTCCTCGAAGAAAATTCTTTAAAATTAACTGCAGACAGACACCTGCCTACTCGCTCTATGAAAAAAATAACACACTCACACATTCAGATCAGTTTATTTTTAACTCTACTTGAAATTTAGACGAAAAAGCTTTTCCGTCTAGCTTTCTGTGATCTCATAAAGTGAACAAAGCAAAGAGTCGAAGGCAATTGAAGATTTCGGAATTTATCCTTGAGATTGTTTTTAGGAGCTAGCGAAGGGGCGGGCGAAAAAGCTAGATATTTTGGAAAAAAATATATAGCTGCTTGGGAAGACATAGATATACACATAGTGGAAGAGATATAGATACAAAGATATATAGATATGTATTCGCCTTGCCACCCACTTGAAATTCAAAAACAGAACTAATATTTTCTTGCCATTTATGAATGATTTCGAAGGCCAAATTTTTCTGTTACTTATACATTTTGAAAATAGTATAGAATAAAAAAGCTTAAGAATATATAGCTTCTTATTCTTTCAATAATTATTAAAAAATATATAAAATTATTATTATTTTATGAACTAAAAAAATATATTCAAAGTTTTATAGATAAACTTTTTCTAATTCCAAAATCTCATACCCCTTCTTCTTCAAAAAAAAAACCTATACTCTTTGATATAGTATTTCGGGAACTAAAAAAAAACAACACAAGTATCGAAAGACCTCCAAAAGAGCAGCAACTACAACATAAATGACTTTGTCCCACTTCTGGTGGAAGCCCAATAGATACATAGATACAGATACAAACACCATCCCATCAAATACACCCACACCCACGCATTAAATGACCCCAAAGAATTGAAATCTTTTCAAATTGCAATCTCTCGACACACATCTATTTGCGTTTTTTTGTGTATTTCGAAATAATAGGGGGGAAACTCTAGAATTACATTTAGCACACAATGTCCAAAAAAGCATTTCTTCGCCATGGTATTGTGTTTGTGTGTGCGAGTGGACTGGATATTTTTCACATGCAAAAGCATATAAAGTTTATTTTTAACTCGAGAAAAAAATATCGTGCAGCGCACAAAAATATATAGCTCATCGCCGGATCCGGATTCGGATTCGGAGTGGGCGTATTGAAAATGGAAAATGAAAATTACGTGAGATCTTCTGAAATGTGTTTACATTTAAATTTTCAAATTTATTGCACAGATACATATGCACCAACAAACATGTTTATAATTAAACATCCCCTATATATATATACTATATAGAATGCGTCTGGAGTATTTAAATAAACAGATTTTCAATTGCATTCAAAATTTTTAATTTTTTTGGGGGGAAGTGTCAGGTGATATATGTCAGGTGTATTGCTCTCATGATACTTTCTATATATCGCATAAGATATTGACACTTTCCTATGTTTATTTTGATTATTTTATTTAAATAGTATAGAATTTCCAAAAAATAAATTTAGAAATTTTAGAAAGCGATATATTTTGGATAGATTAAAAGCATCTACTTCAAATACTTTAAGATGAGAGTTATTATTTATTATTAAGATAGATAGATTAGATTATAAAGATAGATAGATGTTTGGAAAATCCGAGTCTATCTCGAAAACCCATCTTAACCCCTTTCTAAAAATTTATTTTTCTTTATTTTCTCAGTGCTTTTTTCCAGTTTTCTTCCCTTCTAAGCCGTTAACAAAAACACAAACACCATGGACGCCATCAAGAAGAAGATGCAAGCGATGAAGCTTGAGAAGGATAATGCCATTGATAAGGCCGATACCTGCGAGAACCAAGCTAAGGATGCCAACTCCCGCGCCGACAAACTGAACGAGGAGGTGCGCGATCTGGAGAAGAAGTTCGTCCAGGTTGAGGTTGATCTGGTCACCGCCAAGGAGCAGCTGGAGAAGGCTAACACCGAGCTGGAGGAGAAGGAGAAACTCCTTACCTCCACCGAATCGGAGGTGGCCACCCTCAACCGTAAGGTTCAACAGATTGAGGAGGATCTGGAGAAGTCCGAGGAGCGCTCGACCACCGCCCAACAGAAGCTGCTGGAGGCCACCCAGTCGGCTGATGAGAACAACCGTATGTGCAAGGTGTTGGAGAACCGTTCCCAGCAGGATGAGGAGCGCATGGATCAGCTCACCAACCAGCTGAAGGAGGCCCGCATGCTCGCTGAGGATGCTGATACCAAGTCCGATGAAGTCTCCCGCAAGCTGGCCTTCGTTGAAGACGAGCTGGAGGTTGCTGAGGATCGTGTCCGTTCCGGCGAGTCCAAGATCATGGAGCTGGAGGAGGAGCTGAAGGTGGATTAAGCTTTAAATTCAACTAAGGAATCAGATATATTATATTCCTTCGTATTCAGGTTGTCGGCAACTCTCTGAAGTCTCTGGAGGTGTCTGAGGAGAAGGCCAACCAGCGCGTGGAGGAGTTCAAGCGCGAGATGAAGACCCTGTCCGCCAAGTTGAAGGAGGCCGAGCAGCGTGCCGAGCACGCCGAGAAGCAGGTCAAGCGCCTGCAGAAGGAGGTCGACAGGCTAGAGGGTAAGTCACCACGTTCCCTATCCAACATCCTCCTCGCCATTTCACTCAGCTCCCGAGGATGCAACTCCCTCGACGAGACGCCGGAGATGCCACTCCAGTCGGAAAGCTGGCTTCAACTAATGCTCGCATTGTATATATCGCCCAAAATGGACATTAATTAATACTCTTACTTAATCGCCATACTCTGCTTTCATTAATTGATGTAATTATATATTCTCGACCCATATTCTGACCATTTCCAAACGAATAATCATCTCTCTATTTTGTATATAAATTGTATAAATGAAAACCAAAAAAAAAATGCTTCTTGCAGACCGTCTCTTCCATGAGAAGGAAAAATACAAAGCAATCTGCGACGATTTGGACCAGACATTTGCCGAACTTACTGGATATTAATACAAAAAAATCAAGAACAAAAAACCCAAAACCAAAAAAATCCAAACAATACTCACACATACATCCCCTTTCCGAAAGAAAATACGATTTTTTTCCCCCAACTATATATATTTTTTTTATATACAATATATTATTTTTCCGATGCCAGTGTATTTATCCAGACCCGTACACTTCTGTCCACGACTCTTTCTTTATACACTGTAAATAATTTGTTTAGTCTCGCTTGAATGTGGCCACACCCACACACGCCCCAGTCTCCACCCAGTACACTGTAAAAAATCAAGTTCAGTTCAAGCCAAAGCCAAAAATAAGTTGCAACTGTAGTTAATTGTGCTTTCAACACACAGGTGAATTTTTCAATGTATATGATATGTTTTTTGTATGCCAGATATTCCTTTCCGTTTTTGATGTGGCATGATCTCTCTTCACCTGTCTTGACCTGTCTTGCCTTCCCTGGATACTCTCAGATTAGCACTCTATATCTTTCAATATCGACTCTATGTTTCTGTCTTTATTTTTGACGATCACATCACGATTTAGTTTCACCCCGAAGTCATTTCCGAGCTGATTTCGATTCAGGTCTTCCGCCACAGAAGTCTGCATTTATTGGTTTGATAGATCATGGCTAGAACCCGTAGAGATCCTCCATATAAATACCCTCCCGATCCCTCACAGCACTGCAGACTAATTGATCTAAAAAAATATATATATATCTGAAAAATAGATATATCAGTTTGAAAAAAATAAAAGTTTTTTAAATAAAAACGCTTGCTAGAACAGCGCGCTATTAACCCCAGCTGATACTGTCACGATTTCGCACAGTGTAATGTTTAAGTGTTATCTGTTTTTTTGGCCATGTCCTTACCAAGGATCTCTTAATATTTGATTTATCTAATAATTTTTGGAAAAATTAATTCCACAGACGAGCTGGGCATCAACAAGGACAGGTACAAGTCCCTGGCCGACGAGATGGACTCCACATTCGCCGAATTGGCTGGCTATTAAATGGCTATTTAAAAATATGGCCTTTAATCCCAGGAACATCATCATCAGCAACAACAACAGCAGCAAAAACAACAACAATGAAAAAAAGCGGAGGAAACAGAAGAAGACGACGACGAAGTACTCTACTAATTTTAACGATTATCTCAGAATGATATCAGATACCAAGAACAACATCCATTGTGTATAAAAATTTCTTTATAAATCTATATACTTCATAATAAATAAATAACAACAACAACAAGATCAACAACAGCAACAAGAACCAAGCATAGATTGTAATAGAACCAAGGATCACATTATCTTTTTCAATATTTAATTTTTTTTTTATTTTTTAAAAAATAAAATAAACCAAAACGTAGCAGAATGTAAAAAAAAAAACGAACAAGTCCCTCTATCTAAAAAAAAACGAATTTTGTATTTTTAAAGCAATTGTTTAAAAATATTAAGAAGCGGACAGAAGAAGCAGGAAATTAAATTATAGAGAGAGAGAGATAGGGAGAAATTTAGGGAAAGAGATAGGGCGATAGATCTATAACTGTATCTAAGCTGTTAAGAATGAATCCTGCTTTAATTTGAATTTATATCATAAAATTACACACAAAAAAACACCCAAAAAAAAGTATACAAAAAAAATTTATAAAAAATTTACTAAAAAAAAAAATTATATGTTTGATGTTTGCTTTTAATGAGAATCCATAAAATTGATTTTCTTTGCCCGTCAGCGGTCTTCGCTGAAGTTGATAAGAAATTATTCGAGATTCAGGCGAACTTGGCGATTATGCAAAGTTGGTTTTGGTTTTTTTTTTTTGGGTTATTTTTTAAATATTTCTTTTTTTTTTTTTGGGAAATCCCATGGATGTTGAACGAAAATTACCAAAATCAAAAGTGCGTCATCACTTGATCGACGATGGATCACGAACCGCCAACAAGGCCTTCGTTGCAACATCGTTAACATCCGCTAATTGTCATAGCAATGAATATAACGAAAGTTCAAATACACATTTGCCAGATTCATTCATATCTTCAGGGTAAATCAGTTGGCAAGTTTCGAGATCATATTGGAGATACATAGAGAGATAGATAGATGTGGGCGCCAGCTTTTTGACCATCAATAATTCAGTTAAGGTCGGGCCTGACATGGGCAATGCCCCTATCGAGCTCCCGGTCGGAGGCCGCCTTTCATATTGATGGAGCTTTAATTCCCCCATTCTGTCCATCCATCCATCCATCTGTCCAGTGGCTCTTTCTCTTTGGCGACTTCTTTCTCTCTGTCTCCTCGCGGCGTGGTGCCATAAAATAGTTATTAAAACTTTAAGTGGTGTGTTAAATTGCACACAAGATATCTCGAGTCATTATTTACATAAGCTGGTTAGTTATGATAGTTGGTATGAACTTGGTAAAGATTAGAAAATGGTTTGAATGAAAAGTTTGAATCAAGTTTCTATTTTGGGTTTTCAGTATTTTATTTAAATAATTGAAAAATCTGAAGAGTCACTATACCTACTGTGATATTGTATATAATATTAAGAGGCATGATATGATAGAAAAAATTGAGCTTTTTGTTTAGCGGTATTAAAATACTTTATATAGAAGGAATATCTAGGAGGAGAATCCTTTCTAAGTCATGGATTGGTAGATAAATATCAAGACTCTAATCCCTCAGATCTTCAAAGGATCGGTATACCATAAAATAATTATATTTCCACCATTGTTACTCCCTTTTATTTACCTTTCTATAAACCACTTCAATTACCTAAGCCCCAAACCAAGCTTAATGGAGTGCAAACAGTGTGTCAGAAGGCGGGCGTTGACGGCCAACAAAAGCTGCTGCGGGAGAAACACAGATCACAAGAAAGGCCCAATGACTTACATTTGTAAAGAGCCCCGCCGCACCAGCCGAAGGAGAAAGTGAAATTTTGCATTTCTTAGTCTCAGCGACAAAACAACAACCTCAATGGGTCTGGGCCATTGCCATTGGCGGTGTTGAGAGACCGGAGAGGTTCAGACCGGACCGGACCGAAAGCCAAGCTCAAATTTAAGCCACCAGACACGCTTCAGTCGGGGTTTTCAGCTCGACACAGGCGAACGAAAAATCTAGAGACGCGGACGCGGCCAAAACCGCACGAAAAACGCACCGAAATCGAAAGTGTTTATCTCGCGCGCGACTTGCATTTTGAAGTGCTGCTTCAAAGGTGAACCGAAGGGCGGGGGGCAATACACCCATTAACATTGCATGTCATCATGTCGCCGGCTAGCAAACACCTCCGGCTTGGAGCCCTTGTTTACCTGGCGGTGGTAATCGTAATGCCCGGACTCTTATGCAATGCCAGCAACGGCGATGATGGTGAAACTATGCAAAAATACGCCAATGAATCACTCGTCAAGTCGGAGGCGGACGTAGATGCTCCAATTTGGTCACAATTTCTCGAAGATTACGTCTTAAGGTGGGTGTAACTGATGGCTGGATGGTGTGACATTTTCCCCTAAAAAAATTATTAATCTTTTTAGTCAAAGCAGTAGTCATCGGCAGAGCAAGGATCTGCCCTATATGGGTGGAGAAATGGGCATGAATGGGCCATTAAATTACCATTCCTCGGCCTACAAACGACCCGGCAACAACATCTACATCACCCGCCGCATTGGTGAAGCTGTGGAATTGGAGCCTCATCTTCGCAAGCCCGTCGAGAGCCAAAGTCCCATTGTGAATCCTCAATTTCGTCCAATGACCAATCAGATGCTGCATCAACAGCAGCAACAGCACCAACAACAGCAGCAGCAGCAGCAGCAGCAACGGCAACAGCCTGGTTTTCTGCAGCAAATATTTGGCTTTGGTGGAGGTTCTGGTAGTGGAGGGGGAAGTAATGCCCCACAGCAGAATTTGCGTCCAGTACCACTGCATCAGCAGCAGCAACTTCCACAGCAACATCTGCAACAGCAACAGCAACAGCAGCAACATCACGTGGGAGGAGGTAGCAACCCGCCGACTACTTTCCGTGCCGTTTCTGAAAACGATCTATATCTTTTGGGAGCTATTGAGAAATTGGTCTACAGAGTGGGTAAGTTACCTAAGACCTTGCTCTGATTCCATTTTCGACTGAAACAACCATAGCAGAATGGATATCCTTTTAAAGCAAAGATAATCTTCATTCTAGAAGCTAAGAAACTCAAGTTACTTCCTTACAGATTACCTTGAGAGCAGAGTAAGGCGATCGGAGCAGCTAATCTATTACCTGATGGCTGGCAACAACCAGAAGGAGGTGAAGGATCCGTGCCCCACGAATTTCACTCGGATAAGCGACAACTGTTACTACATCAACAGCCAGCAGCAAGTGAACTGGAAGACGGCCAACTCGGCCTGCAAGGCCCTCAACTCGCACCTGGCCGAGTTCGAGAAGGTGTCGGAGAACGAGGAGATAATGGCCTATCTGCTGAACCAGCCAGCTCACAGGGGCAGGGACTACTGGCTGGGTGGACTGAACCCGGGCCTTCTCTGGATCTGGTCGAACTCGGCAAAGCCAGTTAACCCAAACACAAATCTCACCTCTATCGCAATGGCCCAGAAGGCAGAGAACTCTACTGCTTCCAATTTGGTGGACAGTTCGGAGCAGTCGACCGAGGAGGCTGCCAAGGAGGATGTGCTCAATAATACAGTGCAGATTGAGGGAAAGGGCCGCTGTCTTCGACTAAGCTACAATGCAGGAAAGCACAGCTACGTGTATTTCGGCCAGGAGTGCACATCCCGACACTACTACATATGCGAGCACGAGGACAAGACGCTGGACAACAAGATCAAGAAGATCACCCGCGCGCTAAGGCTCCTCGAGTGAGGATGGAATCTAATCCGATCCGAGTTGGCCCTCGTGTGTGATACTTCTAGTTACCTGTAGCCATATATTTCGCATAATTTCGAATGAATTTATTCTTGTGTATTACACAATTAATATTTATAAATATTTATACACTTAATAAACATAGAAAATAGTGTTCAAAACAATTTAAGGATACTTTGTTCTTGCACAGCAGATTAAATAAAATTTTACAAACGATAAACCAAAAACAATAGAAAGCGAAAACCTTCCGGCTGTGCCGAATGAGTTGCCAGACTATTTAAGCGGATAGTATACACAGAGATCGTAGTTAGTCCGGGTATAGGTAGTCCTGCAGGATGTTCTGAAAGGCAATCTTTATCTTGCCGCGATCGCGTCCGTTTAGCTTCTGGATGTCTGGCAGAAGGCTCATTAAAAACATGGCATCAGGATCGGTTTTGCAGTCGCATAACTCCACACCCCCGCCACTTCCGTTGGCCAAGGATCCACCACCCGAATTATTGGTCTCTAGTCGCAATGGCAGCCCTGATGGTGGCGCCGTGTGATGTCCTCCATGAGAATGATTGTGGCGAAGGTAACTGCTTCCATTTCCACCGCTGCTAGTAGGCATTATGGTTGTGGGCCCGGCCGCAGTAGAAGGCGTAGGTAGCTCGGCTTCCGAAGGAGCTGCGCCTACGGCCACCCCACCACCAACTCCTCCTCCTACTGCTCCGCTGCCACTGTGTGTAGTCGTGCTGACGAGGTCCACTGGCTTGGAGAATGTGGGTCGCACAAAGGAGATATTTGAGTGGGTTGCCGGTTGCGACGTGAAATTAACGCCTGTCCCCGAGGCAGTAGGTGCCTGTAACTCCTGCGAACGGGGCCGAATTCCACCTCGCAACTCGTCCTGGTAGCCGCGCATCTGCAGACGCCCCAAGTGCAGTCGGGTGGACTGTGGCTGATGGTGAGCGTAGCGCCGTTGGGCCTCGACCACCGCCGCCGTGGAACTGGAAGTTGGCGCAATTTTGTGCAAGTCGTGATCCTCATGCTCATCTTCTTCCTGTTCCTGTTCGAAGTCATCCGCCGGCTCCTCGCACTCGGACTTAATATCGTTACTGTCCAACTGGTTGTGGAAACGGTTGGTTCGCTGCTGCTCTTCCTCGATGATGTCCTCCAGTTCGGAGTTGTTGTGCTCCGCTTCGTCGAAGTAGTCCAAGTAGTTGTCTAGCTGCTGATGAGCCTGCGGCGACTGATGCGCCGACACTGAAGGCTGACCGCTACTGCTACTGGCCGGGATCACCGCTGAACGCTCGCGCTGCATGCGATTGGACAGGCTTGACAGATGGGCGAGAGCGTCCTGCACCTGCGTATCCAGCGACTTGGGTTGCTGGTGTTTCTTCCGGAGGTAAGGGTGCAGAAAGAACATGCATTCGAAGTAGGACCAGCATGGTGGCACCTTCTCTTCCAAATAATTGGTGTATTCGCGTCGAAAAGAGATGCGGAGGTTGGTCCACTTGGCCAAGCTGGCGCCCGGGTTCTTCTCGAGCTTCAGGTCCACTTCTCTCCAGAAGTTCTCCACGTAGGGTCGGCAGAAGTAGTACTTGTGCCGCGGGTTGTAGATGGCTTCGTCCCGCTGGACAATGTCCACAAGTTTAAAAACATCCTCGGTTAGCCAGCGGGATGTGCTGCCGCAACTGGCGCTCGGGTTGCTCGACACAAATTGGCTGCCACCAAAGTCGGTGGTCATTTTTAGCGACCTTTTTGCGACTAAAAAAGGTCTGCGGAATCAAAATCACCAAATACTTTTGGCTTTGGCCATAACTTTTGCAAATATTTTATTGTTTTTCCGCCGTGCGGGCTAGTGTGTGTAAGTAGATGTCTACCAGTGTGGCCAGGCAGAAAAATACCAAAAAAATACTATAATATACTTTAAACTAATTTTCCAATAAGAATTTTCTGAGACCCATACCGATCTTCCGATCTTATCAATTATCAATAGTAACTTAACTATTTCACCAGTCAATTGTCCGCCAATAGCCAATAAAAATAAAAACACTGAAATAAAAATCAAAATTTTTTTTTTTAAGTTTGGGAACTTTGGAAATAATTTAATTTACATATCTGAAACTATAAACTAATTTAGATCCTCTAAGTTGATAGATTTTGGCGCACTTTACTTTATTTCAGAAGCCGCTTGCTGGAAACCGCCTGGCAGAAATAGGAGTTTGTTGCTTCGTCCACAGATATGGCGGTCGAGGTGCAATTCAAGATTGGGCAAAAGTCGAAGCTTCGTAGCAAGAAGAAACCTTACCCGCAGGACTTTACCCACGACTGGGAGATCTACGTACAGGGCGTGAACAAGGCGGACATAAGCGCGTTTGTGGAAAAGGTGGTGTTTGTGCTGCACGAATCCTTTCCCAATCACAAGCGCGGTAAGTGTCCTACTCCCAAACTTTCAGAAATCTGTGTTTTCATTCCTTTACTTTGCAGTATTTAAGGAACCTCCATATGCTCTTCAGGAATCTGGATATGCCGGCTTTGTGCTGTCAGTTGAAATACACCTCCGCAACCGGCTTCGCAAAGATCCCAAGCAAATCACGTACCAGTACACATTGGTTTTACTGTCGACGGGGCCGCATCAGCATCATGTCGAAGTGAAGACTCACATCTTTGAGGCCCCGTCGGAGGAATTCCGGACAAAGCTAATGCGCGGGGGTGGGATTCCTATATTTGGTACTGTGCCCGCAGAGATGCATCCCGCAGACTGCTAGAGAGCATCGTACGGCATCGACCGCACCTTTTTGTGACCCAAAAATATCTGCAGAATCCAAATCACTATATACTTTTGCAAATTATTTTATTGTTTTTCCGCCGTGCGGGCTAGTGTTAAGTAAATACCTACCAGTGAGACCATGCGGTAAAATACCAAAAAACAAATACTAGAATATACTTTAAACTAATTTTCCAATAAGAATTTTTTGAAACCCATCAAAAATCAAACATCGATCAATGATCAGTTCCATATAAGCAGTAAAATTATTTTTTTTACTTTATATTAATAACTTGGTGAAAATTGTATTTGAAGAATAAATCGCAATTAAATAACAGTGTATATTAATATCTTCGAATTTCGGTATTATTAACAATGAACTCTCATTATATCTTTAGGACACTCTGGTCGCACTAACTGCAGGCCCTCAACAAACTCTGGGTTTTCTGTGTGTTTTTCCAGAATTTCGGTCGAATCCAGGGAAGGAAACATTGCGGCTTTTCCAAAAATAGCGCCCAGGTTCATGTGAATGCCCCAATCTGTGTCGGTAAGTACGAAATTCATCAGAAAGTATTGGCAAACGGAAAAACATGAACGGGCGAAAGCTTCCCTATTGGAAAGGGCACAATGCGGTGGCACACATTCGCACACAAACAATAACAGATTGCTTTCCAAGCGAATCATAACAAAAAGTGTGTTCCAAAAAGGATAATTGTAGTGGAGCAAGTGGTGTTAATCATTTCGATGGCCTCATAAGTAAATTGGCTCAGCAGCTTTGGTAAACGTTGACTTGCATGAGTTCAAGTGAGGACGTGACTTTCTTGAGGACGCATCTTCCCATCACGCATGCACCCTAAAAGCCTTAAGAAAACGCTTAATTCAGCACCTGATAATTTATTATATACATATCTTAAACTGTTAACTAATTTAGGATCTCTAAAATTGAACGATTAAATAATTCTCTAAAGTTGATCGATTTTGGCGCGCTTGACTTTTATTTCAGAAGCCGCTTGCTGGAAACCGCTTGGCAGAAATAGGAGTTTGATGCTTAGTCCACAGGTATGGCGGTCAAGGTGCAATTCGAGATTGGCCACACGTCGAAGCTGCGCAGCAAGAAGACCCCCCACCCGCAGGCCTTTACCCACGACTGGGAGATCTATGTCCAGGGCGTGAACAAGGCGGACATAAGCGCGTTTGTGGAAAAGGTGGTGTTTCTGTTGCACGAATCCTTTCCCAAGCCAAAGCGCGGTGAGTGCAGAACTCCTATACCTTCAGATATCCGTGTTTTCATTTCTTTACTTTACAGTAATTAAGGAACCTCCGTATGCCCTTCAGGAATCTGGATATGCCGGCTTTTTGCTTCCAGTTGAAATACACTTCCGCAACCGGGACGATCCCAAGCGAATCACGTACCAGTACGATTTGGTTTTGCAGTCGACGGGGCCGCCGCAGCATCATGTCGAAGTGAAGACTCACATCTTCGAGGCGCCGTCGGAGGAATTCCGGACAAAGCTGATGCGCGGAGGTGGAGTGCCGGTATTTGGTGCTAACGTAGCCACAAGCAATATAGCTCGAACGCTGTCCCCCAGTGTGGCGGGAGCTGAGGCGACCGCAAACAACGAATTGGGGGTCGTCAAGGGCAAGGGTGGCTCTGCAGCCATATCGGCTAATGCCGATCTCGGCGCAGGAAAGAAGCACAAGTCGCGCAACGAAGATTCTGGGAAAAGCAATGCCTTCTCTGCCTTGTTTGGGCCGCCCATAACAAAGGGCAGTGCCTCCGGCAATAATCTGGCCCCTGTGCCCGCTACCAAGCACTCACCTGAGGGCAAAAACTTGCCCAGCGGAGGCGGTGGCAAAAGTGGGTCTCACGACGGAGGCAAAGAGAAGACTAGCAAGGAGCGCGACAAATCTGGTGCTGGGGACAAGCCCCGTGAAAAGGACAAAAAGGATCGGCACGGCCGTGACAAGGACCGAAAGTCCAGCAAATCCGGCGATAGCGGCAAGCATGAGCATAAGGAGAAATCCAAAAAGGATAAGACTCGTGACAAAGATCGAGATCGTGATCAGAGCTCTAGCAGTACGGCATCTTCGGCAGTTGCAGCGGCTGCTATCCCAGCCGGCGTGGCATCTGGGGCGTTGACAAAGCACACGGCGAGTCCGAAACCCGGAAAGCCCAATGAGATGAGTGCGCCCAGTCCCAAGAAGACGGCGATTGATTCCGCTACCACGGCACCATCCGCATCACGTTCCAAGGAACGCGACGAGCACAAAGCGGGAAAGTCCGAATCAAAGGACAAGGAACGTAGCTCCAGCAAGAAGTCGAAACAAGAGAAGAAAGACAAGGACAAGGATCGGGACCGCGATCGGGAAAAGCAACGTGACGAGCACAAGGACAAGCGACTGCCCAAGGACGAGCGAGTCGGTCAGACCGACAGTCCGGCTGGGGGAAATAGTCTACTTGCTTCTCAGCAATCCCAAGCAGCGGTCACTGGAAAAGCCACGCCCACTTCCGTGGGCAGCAATAGCAGTAGTAGTACGGTCTCCAGTAAGCACAAGGAAGATGCAAGTGGTGGAAAAAATCCAGAGAAGCCAACGGAATCTAAAACGGACAAAGGCACCAGCAATGGCACTGCTTCCGAGCCAAAGAAATCACACAAGCACAAGAAGAAGGAGAAAAACAAGGACAAGGAAAAGGACCGCAACGATCGGGATAAGGAGAAGGACAAGGAGCGCGAGAAGGATAAGCCAAAGGAGCGAGAAAAAGACAAGCAGCCAGCAACAATCACAGAGAAGCCGACACCGGCTGAGCCATCGCCCAAAACCGAGGGAGCCAGTCCAGCCACCGAAGGTGCCGCCGCGACAGACAAGACCGTTTCCAGTGCCAATGCCAGCAACAGTAGTACCAAGAAGGAGAAGCACAAGAAATCTAAGGAGAAGGCCAGTAAAGATGAAAAGCGGCCACGAGATGCGGCGGGCGACAAGCAACCGGATGCTAAGAACGCTGCCAAGCAACAGGGTACTCAGGGTAAGGCGCCCAGCAACTTGGATCTCAGCGATGTAGACTCCGCTCAGTCGGCACCCGATCTAGCAGCTACCACCGCACTTGCCGCAGCTGCAGCTGCCACACTCCAGCACTCAGACAGCTCAAACAGCAGTTTCCCCGACCTGCCAGCGAGAAGCAGCACAAACAGTCAACAGAAGCCATCGAAAGCTAACACAGGATCTGGAAAGGATACCAAGCCGGTTGGCAACAAAGAGCATAAGGCGAAATCCAAACAGAGTGACAAAGCCGGCAATAAGGCGGAGAAACCCGACAAAACACCTGAGAATAAGCCGGAAAAAACGGAGAAACCTGAAAAAGAGGAAAAGACACGCAATCGTAGAAGCTCGCAGAACAGCAACAGTGGGGGAGGCTTCGTAGAACCGCCAGTAAAGTCAGCAAAGAAAGAGCCGAACAAAGCGCCCAGGGAAAAGTCTAAGTCACCCTCTTTAAGGCCTCCCAGAGAAACAAATTCCACGGGAACGGGTTCAGGGTCAGGTACTCCTAACTCTGGATCTGGGGGCTTTCTACAACCGCCACAATCTTCGCCGGGCACTAACCACACTGGAGCTGCGGTAGCTGCGCCCAACATGAACAACCACAATGCGAACAATAGTGGCCACTCGCCGGCAGACATAAATGCTCCCGCTCAACTACAGCTGCCGACGGAGTATCTGAGTGAGCTGCAGGAACTCCATCACAAAATCATGACCCTGCAGGACAACGAGGAGCTGCAGCATGTGGTGGAAATGATTGCGGCGACTGGCTGCTATGAGATCACGCACAAGACGTTCGACTTCGATCTGTGTAAGCTGGATCGCGGCACTGTGCAGCGGCTGCAGGAGTTCCTAGCCACATCGGTGTCGTGACATGGCCATCTGGCGAATAGCAACACATCCAACGCCACTGGACAGGCTCTCTACAGCTAGACGATGCACAAACCCCTCATGCACACAACCAAATCATTAGGCTTAGTGTTAGAGTTGTAAACGAAAAGCCAATTAACCGGGCTTAATGACAGCCTCGATTCCTCCTCCTCACCCCCTAACTAGATCCTAAGTTGTTGGCCCTAAGGGTTCATGAAATCCAAAACATTTCGCTCATAGAAGCACCGAAATCGACCTTTAGTTTTTGAGACTAATTTAGTTTAAGACGTAACTTCCTATGTTCATTTGGTTTCCTATTCGGTTGTAATTTTCATTAATATTTTATACAAATTTTTTTTAGACTTTGCTTAAAATAAAAGCGCTTTTAATTTATTGAGTTTTCGAATAAATTACTCCTTTTGTACGATATTTCCGTACTTTACCATATTACAATTTTTTATGTAATTGAATTGAATTCTAAAATCATCTAATACACTGTCTTTAGTATTATAGTTCACCTATGTATCTAAGAGATAACCGAATTCTCTCGACAAATGTATTCTTACTTATGGGCTATTTTAATCCCGAATAATCACTTGAAAGTACAGTAATGAACGAGTGTGAAAAGCTCGCATCAGCCTTGAAATATATAAGATATGTATGGATAAACCAAAGGATGAACATCTAGTTTACTAAGCACATATAGTATGTATATATACGCGAATACGAATTTACGCAAGCTTTTAATTTTAACCCATGATTTTTGGTATCATGTACGGGTGCACACCCCAATCCCAATTTCATTGCAATATGCGTATAAATTTATCGTAAAAGTCTGTCTACGCCAAGTTGATTTCACATTAAAGAACAGACATATAGAAATACAATATATATTATATTATACTACCCAATAAGTACTACAAAATTGATCCAATTTTTTGTTCACTTGACATATACAAAAAGGAATTCTTTATTAACACAATATTATCGTTGATTAAAGGAACCTATATTACAAACTGAGTTAGACTAAACTTCTAGAGAGACAGTGACGAGCGGAGTCTTTGGGCTAAATTAGAATACAAAATATTCGTGTGTTTTGGCTTACACTCGGACGCCGTGCAAAAATCTATTCGAGTTTGATTGCTTAGCACTTTAAAATTTTTTTGTGTTGACTAGAGACTAGAGAGCGCGTTTGTGACTCCGGATTAGTCGCGGCAATAGCAGAACTTGCGCAACTCCGGATCCCGATCGTAAATACATCTGGCCTGATTGCCGTACTTGTTGACCCGTGAAATATCTGTGAGTTTCGTGGTGGCACTGAACGTGTGCAGGTTGTGGGCCACACTGGCCTCGTACAGCCCGTTTCCGGGCTGCGTGACTACCTGCAGCTGGTACACCTCATCCCGAACCAGTGTCTGGCCGGTCATATCCGCCAGGAAACCGTCCTTGTCGCTGTTCGTCTTGAACTGCAACAGTTCCTTGTGGGGTTGCAAGCGAAGCGCCCAATTGACCCGAAGCAGCTAGGAGAAAAAGGATTAGACGAGTTGATTGAAGTACTAAGAATAGAACTAACCTGCAGTGGTGCACAAAACTGACGCTGTCCATCTGTTGCCAGGTTGATGGCATCCACTATGCTCTGCGCGGTTTTGAGGATGATCCCCGTGTACCTCGTGTCGTTTAGCTGTAGGGGCAGCCAATTGAGGCAGGCGCACCAGTGCGGCTCTATGTAGGCACTCGCACAGGATCGATTACTGGGAATGGGCTCAAGCAACGATATGGCACGACCCTTGGCCAGCTCCGAAATGTGTATGTCGGGCGTAGTGGGTTCTGTTTTGAGACTGTTACTCTCCGCTAACAAATCCTCGCCCCCTGTACTTTGCAGCTCTATTAGAAAGGTACACGATTATAGTTAATTGGAAACATGATATATCTTTTATAATTACGTATTATATGCTTCAGGGTGGCGTGTATATCAAACGGTGTGGTCAGGCGCTGCTCATTGGCCACGAAGTTGTTGTACTCTTGTGGAAAGCGTTTCTTGAACGACTCGGGAAACACAAAACTGAAAAACGGCAGACGCTCCTCTTGCTTCCCCTGGAGTGTGGCTCGGACCTCCGCGAATCGATTTCCATGATCGGCCATCATAATGAGTATGGTGTCGTCCAGCAGCGATCGTTCCTTGAGCGACACAAGCCAGTCATGGACATCGTCATCAGCAGCGCCAATTAAATTAATTGAATCGTGCGAGAGTCCACCATGGAAGCTAAACACAAAGCGTGGCGTGTCGCGATACTTTAGCATAAACTAAATTGGACACAATAATTGAGATTAAGTTAAAAAAAATACAATATAGTTTAGACTTTTTATACTGTTGCCTTACATTCTTGGTGTACTCTAGCATAGTTATATGATCCGGCTGCCGACCAATGCAGTTGGGTTGGCTTTCGGCCGCCATGTGCTCTGCCTGAACATAGTAGGTCCGGAGGTAGTGATCGACAGGCTGTTGGTCGAACCCGGTCATCCTGTAGGTGAATGTTCCCACGTTCGGCAGGTCTTCGTTAAACGAAGTCATGTAGCCGAGCCGAGCAAAGTCCTGCCAGATCATGGGGTATGAGTCCACGCTGCCTGCTCCAGAGAATCGCTTTCGTGTCTCAGGAAGTTCCAACTCCGTGAATCCTGTAAGTAGAGGGACCAATGCCTGAGGAGTCCCATCCCCCACAATATTATAGCCCTTGAGGACAGTGGCACCTAGTTGTTGCGTAAGATACTCGTATGTTTTGGGTAGTTTTCGGATGAAGGCATTCCGACTTAAGGAATCAAAGCCAAACATGAGAACATTGTAGAAGGAAGCCGTTGGCACATCCTGCATTTGTTGCTGCGCCTGGGCCACTGCTTCCGGAGGGAGAACAGCCAGATTTGGAGAAAAGTTTGCAGATAGAGGGCGTGGAACTGTATCACGTATTCCATGGGCCATTCCAACCCAACTAGAATATATACAAATTATTAATTACTTTTAAAGTATGACATCCAAAGGATGAAACACCTTTCTCCGCTGGCGGACCGGCAAGCCACCTTTACAAAATCGCTAGCTTGAAGGACATAGGGCTCCTTCATGCGCAGAGTCCTGCCAAAGCGCACCTTGTAGTCGGATTTGCGTATGATGTCCGTATAGGAGCAAGTCACATCCTCGTGACTGGCAGCTATTTCGGGTCGCACAAAACAAATGGATTTCTGTGGCGAAAAAAATGTGTTATCCCTGGAATTTGGAATGTCTCTATCTTAAAACCCACTTCACACATCACCCAGTCCAATCCGTCGCCGCAGTTTATTCTTTCAACCGGCTTGTAGAATTTCATGATATCGGGATTATCCAAGGGCAGATGGGGGTGCCGGCAGTCCCCTTGATTAATCACCGACCGAATGGAGCGCTCAATTATTTCTCTTTATCAGAAAGACAAAAGTAAATATATTTCAAAACAAATACATACATTCATACACACTGATACCTACATTTTATCGCTTTTATCCAAATCCGTTTCATTGTTTAGAAAATAAACGCCAATCAGGGTAATACAGATTAAAAATGCAATACCAATTTTTTGAACAGTTCCTCGGCGAAAAAAACGCATTTTGAATCAAGTTTTTTAAGCTGCAGAAATAAATTAAACAAAAATTTGCTTAGACACGTGCAATCCCATGACTTTATGACTGTAATCTGCACTCAGTGTACTCACTACTTGGCCAATTTGAGTACTCGGAATGAATGAAACTGCCGCGGTGCGAGGGAATGGCTTCTAATGTATATTTGTGGCAATTACGGGCATGGTTTATAAACAATAACGAACAAGCCGCTCAGCTGGTAGACTGCAAAAAGTTGTCCAAAAACGCCATGAGAACATTGCGGATTCTGGTCACACTGGAAGGAGCACCAATGAATGGTTGGCAACGGTGGATGTTTTAAAATTTACAATTAAACAACCATGCCTTGTTGGAGTAATTATCCTCTTGCTTCTAGTCATATATTAAGATATCCTACCCAATAAAATAAAAAATTTCGTATCATAGCGACTGTTGAAGAAATGGAAAAAAATTTAAAAACCTAATCAGGTAAAATCCGTTTAAAAGTCTTTCAATATTCGTAATTGTTTCATTAGTCCAATATAGCAAATATATATAGCTTAAAAAATATATATTCTCGTCGTATTATAACTACTCAATGGCGTAAAAAGAAAATAAGAACATTTCTAAAAATACTATGTTATAATAATTTCCGGTCTATTGTGTATTGATTTCCTTATTTTTCTATTATCTTTATTATTGCCCTCGGATAAGATGATTCAAGTGAAACAACGGTTCTTGATTTTATTATATTTGTTCCAATTAGAATTAATCCTTTATTCCTAGCATAGCATCGTTTAATTATACGATTTCATTTACCATACAATTTAGCTGAAATAGAAAAATATTTTGATTATCACTTAAACATGTTGCTCTAAAATACTTACCCTTATCAATGGGTCCTCCTAATTGGTCATCATCGTCGGGCTCATCAAAGAAGCTGTCGTCCATGCCATTGTCCTCATCCATCTTCATGAAACTCATGCTCTCCAAGTTTCTCAATTCAGCTTCCAATTCCTCCCGCCTGCATTCTATAAAGATATCGGCATCATTTTTGCTTTTGTTCAGCAACTTTTCAGTTTTGGCTGTATGCGTTTTCGGCCGATAAAATAGTTGCGGCTTGGTTATTGTTCTTATATGGTGTTTGGAATAGGCCATGGTTGCCTCCCATGTTTTAAAGTCCTTCAGCCTGGCCATTTTGTATTCCAACCTTCTTATTTCAAATTGCTTTCGTTTCCTATCCAGAAACAAAGTCTCTCGCTCTTTTCTAAGCAAGGCTCTTTCTTGTAGCTCTTGTTTCTCTACCTTCTTTTCAATTTCGGCCTTTTTATCCTCCTTGCTTTTGAGACGAGACTCTTCCTGGCAGAACTTCTGCAGCGTCCCCAGCAGGGATCCGAACATGCGACGGTTCCGAGCTCTTGACTCTGAATCCGTTCCCTGAGCTTCGACCACTTCCTTTTTGGATGGCAGTTCTCTGATTACTCTGGAGTTTATCCTCGGCGGCCGTCCGTCCATGTTTTCTTCGACGGGAAAGCGGGGCGCCGCTTTGGTATCAAACAGCCTCCGTTTGTCTTTAAAGGCACCTGCCGGTCCGTTTCGTGGAAACTGTCGGTCACGTTCCCTCTCCCTGTCTCCATTATTGTCGATCTTCTTTCCATCTTGCGTGTATTTGTATTTCTCCGTCCTGAAAATGCAAATTTTCATTAATTGCATTAAATTACTGAACATGTTTTTACCTCAACTGGCGGCCGGAGAAGCGCCGAATGTTCTCATTTAATATTAGCAGGGATTGTTTGGCGGTGCTTAGTTTTTGCTCCAAGTCATCTACTGTCGATAGACCCGAGTCATTAACCATTATTTTAAGGCTTCTGTGGATGCTTTTACAAAATTTTTAATACGGCACACCGATTTTCATAAAAGTAAACTAGAGATGGGAGTTTACAAATCCAGAGAATGCGATAGTATATAGCCGTGGTATTTAATTATTATTGATTAAATACTATAATATAAACAAACCTAAGGAATAATAATTTAAATATAAATAAAAGAGAAGGTTTAATAAAATAAATGCATTTATGTTTAACCCCAAGTCCTAGAATTTGGCTTTGAAAATTAATTTAAAAAGTATGAAAATACCAAAATAATACCACAGCAACATTTACCCGATCTTTGTAGGGGTTTTGAAGTATTCTTAAAATAAATTTCCGTATAATCCATAAAATAAATTATATTATTTAAGATACATATTGGAGAAGTATTTAATTCAAACCATTTTTTTTCTAACTATATTTATCTTCAATCTAATTTCCTAATTAAAAGATAGATTAAAAAATGTTAAATAGGAATTTTATTATTTTATTTAATCATGCAACTCTTATTTTATTTTTATAATACCTAATAAATTTTAAACAAAAATAAGTTTAGACTTCGGAAAACTACAAAATTAAAGTGAATTCTTTCCAAAGGCTCAAGGAGCAATTACGATCCACAATTCAATTTTTTTAAATCTTCAAATCGTTGTAAAGATAATTTAAATTATTATCCTTTATAACAGTTTGATAAAATATTTCAATCATATTATTCAATCATATTAAAAATTTGTTACAGATACTTAAAATGTATAAAATGAACCATAAAAGGATATATTTCTTTTTGTTTTATTTTGTAAGGTAAGTTACTTAAATACTTGTAACGTTTTTCAAACAAAATATTCAACTTAATCTATTCTGACTACACCCTACATGATTAGATCTTGGGTCAAGCCCAGTAACAACGAAAGCATTTGTAACCCCTACCTTACGACATGCCTCGGATTTCTCTACTCGTAATTGAAATGAAACGAAATACATTGGTGGTCTAACTACCATGGTTTTAGTTTCTTTGTCCGGCAAAGAGGACAAGATGTTCATCTCAGTAAGCAGGGGAATCGAGAGGATAAATGCATAGGTGGCAGCTGTCTGCCCACAGAGCTTTTACTGTCTATGTACCGTGTACATTAAGAGGTCGGACGCGAACGCCCCAGAGTCCTTAAAGCTTGTTATTAAAATAAATTGGACAAGACAGCAATTAAAAATACATGAAAATGTGAAAATATATTGTGTTTAAAAAGCGGAATAAGTGGCATAAAAGAATTGTCAATTCTGTGCCGACAAATTACTACTCAAATTTTTCGCAAAGAAAAAAAAAACGAAGGAAGAACTCGGAATGGGAGAGACGGATGCACGTACATACATACGCACATGTACAAAGGTCATAGTTGCAATGTTTACATCAAAAGCTTCTTCGAAACGCATGCGCCCGCCGACGCTTAAGCTTTTTAGCCCAGGTTTGCAGGTGTAGTGCGAAGGAATTTTGACGTGTTAGTTTCCCATCGCGGTTAGAAAAGTAATACAACTTTTACAACGAACTGAATTTTCAAATTGATGTACGATTAAAATTATCCCACAATAATTGCTCAATCTATTTTGTTTGTGTTTCCTTCCACTAAACTGATATTTGTGAACGGTAGCATATGAAAATAAGCAATAGTAGAGTGTATCCTGGGAATTTTTGGCAAACATATACAAGTGCATAAGAAAATTTATATGTACAATGTACGTACATACATTGGATAAAATCATAACCGTGACTATTTTAAATGGCTTTAATATTTAATTAAATAGCTTTAGTGACCAACGAAACTATTGTTGTTTAAATAATATCCAAAATATTCATAAATCTGAAGAAGTATACGCCACAACTTCAAAATATATAAACCTATGTGTTATACATACCGTTATATCGTTACACATATATAATCGGGTGTTCATACAAGAGTGTTAGTGTCATCTCATCTTCCGTGAAAATTCAGTTGATAAAATGTAACTATTTCAATTCGAATTAAGAACTTAAATTGGTGTACTAGTGGATAATAGTGGAATTAAACTAAATGATATAAAAAACATTAAATAAATTAAAACCATGGAGTTGCTGCTACAATTGCTGCTAGCAATTCAACTAATTGGCTTAAATCGTGGAAGTAAAGATGGTAAGAAGTCATACAAAACGCTATTTTTTTGCCATTTACTTAAAAAAGTTATAATTTTAATAGTTAATATAGGAAAATGATCTTTTCTTTATTAATTTCGATGAATTAGGATTTATAATTCCATACATACATTTGAAAATATAACACAATATTATTGAAAGCGAAGCCTTATATTCCTTAAAAACATTTAAAGTTGCGGTAGAAAAAGGTCTTAAACCCTGTAATATATGTATTTCAGTTCCAATTCACCAAATTGAATCTTTGGTGGGGGAAAATATTTACCTTCCGTGTAATGTAACCACATATGATGGAGATGAACCTGTACTGGTTTTGTGGTACCGAGATGATAAGGGTACACCCATTTACAGGTAAACTATAGAAATAATAAATAGGTCGACAACTTTTCTCAATACATTTATTTTTAATTAAAACTACAATTTTATGCACAAATTTTTAGCATTGATATACGTGCGGGAGTATCCAAAGCTCCGAAAAGATGGTCTGATGAGTCTGTCTTCGGAGACAGAGCTTACTTTATATTTGACAAGGAGCCGGGAAAACTTTCAATTCAAAATACACAAGCCTCTGACTCGGGAACTTATAGATGTCGGGTAGACTTTCTAAAAGCCCAAACTATTAACAGCCGTGTTAGATTAAATGTCATATGTAAGTTGCTATTATTTTCAGCCACATAAGTAGAAAATATATTATTGTTTCATATCCCTTAAGCTCCACCGAAGCAAGTTATTATTCGAGATAGTGCCAATGCGGAAAGGTCTACGGTGGTTGGACCTTATAGTGAAGGTGATATTGTATCATTAAAATGTCAAGTTATTGGAGGTAGGTCTTGAGAATCAAAACCCTATCCCCTTCCAGATTTACCCACGATTTTGTATTTCAGGCTACCCTACACCCACAATCAATTGGTACCGTGATGGTCTAGAAATTCCATGCGAATTATCTCATTTGGCCGGGGGAAAGATCATTGAGTGTGAAATCACTCTTCCCTCATTGGGCAGAGAGGATTTGAATTCTAGGCTTACTTGCAGAGCTGTGAGCCATCCTCGAGCTCCCATTGTTGAGGCAGTGGTTCAAATTGACATGAACTGTAAGTTATTAAAGAGGTTAATATGGAATAAGCTTATATATTTATTTCCATTTTGTCATTCTCTAGTTGCTCCACTTAATATTAGACTGCTGGGTGCCCACCAGCCCTTGTCTGCCGGTCGAAGATATGATCTTTTATGCCAAAGTGCCGGCTCTAGACCTCCGGCAGTAATCACCTGGTGGCAAAATGGCATAAGACTCGAGAAAACAACGGAAACTGTAAGTTTTGACAATTTTAAATGGAATACGTTTAATATTATTCTTTATATCAGACTTCAAGTGATGGAAACCAGACAACGAGCACTCTCTCAATAAGTCTGAGCAAATCTGATGCCGGAAAATATTTATCCTGCAAAGCCTATAATCATGCGGTTCCTTCCGATCCCCTGGAAGATGGATGGAAGCTCGACATTCAATGTTAGCATTTTCTATATAAATTATTATAATACATTAAATCATATATTGTTATAGATGTTCCCGAAGCCTATGTGCGTTTGGGGACTTCCCTAGACCCCAGCACTTTGCGGGAGGGAACTGATGTGTACTTCGATTGTCTGGTAATGGCTCATCCAAATGTCTTCCGCATTGAATGGCGCCACAATGTAAGTATTTAATAGCTGATATTTAATAAATCTTAAAATTATAATCTTCATTATTCAGGACCAACCATTATACCACAACATTTCACAAGGCATCATAATAAGTAATCACTCTTTGGTCCTGCAAGGTGTTACAAGAGCCACAGCTGGAAACTATTCCTGTGTGGGCTTTAATGCTGAAGGCGAAGGAATAAGTGCTCCATTTCCTTTAAATATTTTGTGTAAGTATCAAGCTGGAGTTGATCTAAGCATTTGAGCTGCAATATTTCATGTAACAACATGGCAAGCTTTATATCTCTTCCAATAATGCGATACTTAATCAGAATACATTGAATGATTGATTCTTCAACAATCTGCATTAACATCTACCATCTCTAATCTAACATTTCCTGGGGGATCCCCATCCAAACGTTGAAAAATTCATGGGGACGAATATATGGCCCACTGCGAAGGCCATATCTTCCCCAATAACCATCCGATTCTTGAGCGGAATACCTTAAACGATTTGTAGATCGATTCTCCATCGATCTGCATCAAAATCTAAGAACAAAATATTTTTTCGATTTTTTGCAACATTTCCTGGGGGATCCCCTTCCAAAAGTTGGAAAATGCATGGGGACGAATATATGGCCCACTGCGAAGGCCATATCTTCGCCAATAACCATCCGATTTACCTTAAACGATTCGTAGATCGATTCTCCATAAATCTGCATCAAAATATATGAACAAAATATTTTTTCGATATTTTGTCACATTTCCTGGGGGATCCCCTTCCAAATGTTGAAAAATGCATGGGGGCGAATATATGGCCCACTGTGAAGGCCATATCTTTCCCAATAAACATCCGATTCTTGAGCGGAATATCTTAAACGATTTTTAGATCGATTCTCCATCGATCTGCATCAAAATCTTAGAATAAAATATTTTTTCCATTTTTTGTCACATTTCCTGGGGGATCCCCTTCCAAAAGGTGAAAAATGAATGGGGACGAATATATGGCCCACTGCGAAGGTCATATCTTCGCCAATAACCATCCGATTTTTGAGCGAAATACCTTAAACGATTCGTAGATCGATTCTCCATAAATCTGCATCAAAATATAAGAACAAAATATTTTTTCGATATTTTGTCACATTTCCTGGGGGATCCCCTTCCAAATGTTGAAAAATGCATGGGGGCGAATATATGGCCCACTGTGAAGGCCATATCTTCCCCAATAACCATCCGATTCTTGAGCCTTAAACGATTTGTAGATCGATTCTCCATAAATTTGCATCAAAATCTAAGAACAAAATATTTTTTCGATTTTTTGTCACATTTCTTGGGGGATCCCCTTTCAAAAGTTGAAAAATGCATGGGGACGAATATATGGCCCACTGCGAAGGCCATATCTTCCCCAATAACCATCCGATTCTTGAGCGGAATACCTTAAACGATTTGTAGATCATAATCTACATAAATCTGCATCAAAATCTAGGAACGAACTATTCTTTTGATTTTTTGTTAAGTTTTGTGGGCTGCCGCTTCAAAATGTTGATTATTTTTGTTATAATGGATATGTTTTGTTTTGTGGTAACAGAATAAAAAATGTTTGTTTATACATATACTTAAAACAATAGCTCCATCCATATTGTTTTTAGTTGTTGTTATTATTTTGTGTTGTAACGGTTTTTATTTTAATGATTTTTGTTGTTATTGTTTTTGTTGTAATGGGTCTTGTTGTCATTGTTTTTGTTGTACTTAGTTGTCTGTTTTTGTGTAATAAAATAAATTTTTTAAAAATTTAATTTAAGTAATATCGCCCTCCTCCTCGATTCTCATAGGCAGCACTTAAGCAGCTGAAAAAAGGAAACAAAAAAATAATTTTAAATTAATTTTAAAATTGTTTTTGTTTTATTATTGTTGTTGTTATTGTTTTGTTGTAATGGTTTTTGTTTTTTTGTATTTGTTTTAATGTTTTTTGTGTTATTATTGTATCGCTTTTTTATTAAAAAAAAAAATTATTTTTAAATTAATTTAAATAATAGCGCTCTCCTCCTCGATTCTCATAGGCAGGACTTAAGCAGCTGAAAAAAGAAAAAAAAAATAATTTTAAAATTGTTTTTGTTTTGTTATAGTTGTTTCTATAGTTGTTTCTATAGTTGTTCTATGGTAATTTTCTGGGGTCCCAAAATGTTGAAAATACATATAGAATTATGACCCAATTTGAAGGCCTCATTTTTGCCAGTAATCAACCAATTTTAAAGAGCTTTATATTTACTCTATTCCTGTATAGATGCCCCCACGTGTGCACAGAATCAGAGGAAAGTCTATGGAATCGCCAAACAGGAAGATGCAAAAGTTATGTGCACAGTAGATGCTAATCCGCGGGAGGTTGAATTTAGCTGGACCTTCAACAACTCCGCCGAAAGTATTGATGTTGCCACAAATCACATAATGCGATCAGGTAAGTTTAATAAGTATTATAATAAATATAAATGCTTAGGCTGTGTATCCTTCCAGGAACCACATCAATTGTGACTTATACCCCGATTACTGAGTTGGATTATGGAACCCTTTTATGTCTGGCCTCAAATAAAATCGGGAAGCAACGAATTCCCTGTGTTTTCCACATTATAGCTGCAGGTTAGTCATTTTTTTTCTGAATTTTATTCTTATTGATATTCTATTGTGTTTTTATTGAATTAATTGAAGGTCGTCCGGAAAAGGTACATAATTGTACGGTTACCAATATCTCCATGACATCGTTAACTGTGACATGTAGTGATGGCTTTAATGGAGGCTTGCCGCAAAATTTCAACATGGAATTACAGGACTCTTACACACAGGTAAGTACACACTTTCTTAAATTCATAGACGAAAGTACTTACTTTTACTTCAATATTGTTTTCAGGAACTTAAAGCCAACATTACATCGACATCTCCGCGATTTGCGGTTTCAAATCTCAGTCCTGGCAGCATTTACAGGATATACATTTATGCATTTAATTCGAAGGGCCGATCCGAGCCTGCTGTGATTAATGCTGCCATGCTGCGTATGCCCGAAAAGCAGCTAACATCGGAACAGAGTATGATAGCCTCAGTATACATAAAATTATTATTCTTACTTATATATTTCTTCTTATATTTCAGCTAATAATCTTCGTGCAGAACTATTATTTTCGCCGATGGTGTCATTAACCGTGGGACTTACCCTGGCCGTGTTAGTGGCAGTTCTGGCCATTATCCTGGCACTCCGAATTCCCTGCTCCGCCACGTCCCGACGCCGTCAAAAGGAACTATCAAACGAAAATATATCCAGAGATGATTCCCCAGGACCCAGCGACAAGAGCTCCGGCAGCAAGGAAGTGGACGACTGTGATGAAAAGAATCCAGATGTGGTGCCGGAAACTATTGAGCCCGATGATCCGGTAAATCAAGTTATCCTTTAAGTTTCAACCCTCAATAAAATCATATATCTTTTACTTAAGGCTGAGAGTACCAGAAAACGGCAGCAAATATCAACTATAGATACAAATCGTAGCCCAAATAGGGGAATTTTTGTTAACGAGCAGCAACACTTGACCGCTGCAGAAATATCCTTGCGGTCATCTCATGGAATTGGTTATTGCACCCTGCGAGGTGGAATGCACGCCCAAGCCCAGAGCTCTGTTGGAGAAATATCTATTGTGAGTTTACCTTTATCATATACTTTTTCAAAAACTCATATATTTTTGTGATTTTCAGAACGTAACTCCCCATGTCTATTCCAATGCGATCTCCCAATGCACTCTGCCGCGACAGTCCTCGCAGAATGTCTGGCCCAACTATAGTTGCACCATGACCGGAACAAGACCCACCTCTACGTTCCACCAGTTGTCCTTCCCCCAGGGCAGAGTCAATGGCCATCAGCCGCCGCCACCCCAGCCCCTGCCCCTGCATGGACATGCCCCTTCACCGTCACTGGCGTCCAACAGCGGAGGCACCATCACCGCCACGCCAAATATGGCATTGCCCCCACAGAACCCACATGGCAGAACCATCGCCATGCACCACATGAACCAATCCCAGTGCGGCAGAGTCTGCATCGGAATCGCTAGCGATGGCATCCACGCAGCCGAGCAAAACCTTTCCGACGACGAGGTCACCGTCCAAACTCCTTTAATGATAAAACGCGACAGCACCGTATGACTATAGAAATTCCACAGGGTATTCGACACGCCCCTGTGATTAGGATTTAAATATTTTCTGTATTCTGTATTCTGCATTTCGAAACTCAATAGAATAATCTTTTTATACCACTTTATTATTGACAACAATATTCTGGAGAGATCAATTATTTTCGGCCAAATATGAATGTTAGTTTTTAACGTTGATAATTATAAGTTATACGAAATCAATACTCACTGAAATCACTTATAGGGTTTTAAATTTTTAATTACGCGAAAATGTGGCCAATGGAAATACTTTTACTGCAGTTTTTAAAAGATACCCTCTCTATACACTGGCATCAATTAATAGACTGAGTTTGATTTTAAATTTATTTGATTATTTCTCTTATAAATCGTTTTGTTAAAACTTGAAGATAATTCGAAATGTATGCGATAACTGGATGTTGTTTTTCTAAGTAAATACGTGAAAAAATCTATAAAAAAAAAATTATTGTTAAGGAAATATAATTTCAAATATCCGGCGATTCCACACTTACTAGTACATCCACTTATTGCTGGGCAACCTTTGTTGTCTATAGTCTAATTTGTTTAATTTTTTGTATTAAATAAATGTAAATGTACACAAAAATGAGTTTGGTCAAATTAAATTTGATTGAACGGTTGCTCATTTCGATAGATGCCAAGCCAGGTTTTTAAATGCATTTGTATATTTTCTCGATGGAGATACATAGGATTCCATTTTATAAAACTCGCTCAAATAGCTACTAATCCAGAGTTACGAAAACGGAAAATAATTCCAGGTGTTTTTTCACAACGCAGGCCGGCATTTAATTCCGAAATATTTAATTTTATACTGGTCGAACTTACATAATACTTATATTTAAAAATAAAATACCATATACATTAGGAACTTAGTGTAAAACTACTGTGAGCAGTATTATAATATCTAAGTTATGAATAAAAATAAATTCAAAATAAATGTGTGTATGGAATTAAAGTTTTGGGTTAAATTTTTAAAATTTTTGGTATAAATTATACATTAGAAAGAACCTCTATATTACCTTCAACCTTAAAAAATACACACTTTCGTTTATAAAACAAGACTTTTTTGATAGAAAAAAGACTTATTTTACAATTCTTAACCACATAAGCCACCCATAAACAAAAAATCTCGACTTAATCCATCCCAAATATTAATATATAATTACAGCTGCAGAATCGAAAAGAACTCATCGGAAATTCTACATTCAACAAACCCATTAAAAAGAAAACAAAATTCGATCATCTTGAGCATGTGTGGGGGACTGGGTGGGGATGTCGTTGGCTACCACTTAAGTCTCTGGATGAACACCACCAAAGCCTATTGAAGAGCCACATGTGTTCACTGACATACGGTTACCCACACATCCGTGACTGTGGGTGATTATAAAAGCCCCAAGTAGCCCCGAGCTGCGCTTAGTTGACTCCCAGCTCTGTCGCATCACAGACAAGTGCGGATATTCGCTGAGAAGTTCAAGTTTCTTTAAGTATTTATTCAAGAAAATCAAAATGGTAAGATACTAGGAGTTCCTTTTTTAAGGATACTTCTGGAGGGATCCTTTGCTTCTTAAAAGTTGGCCTGCATCATAAAGTAACATGGAGAATGCCAGGATATCGACCAGGACAAATAATTATAGTAAAATATGAAGTCCTTTGAATCCTTTATAATGGATGACTAAAATTTCGGCAACAAAAATTAAAATTAAAATCTAAAGAGCTGGAAACTCAAAAGAATATCCAACAGATGGTCAAAAATATAAGTCAAAGTCAAAGTACCGGAAATTATCTATACTACTAATTATCTATCTGTCTGAAATCCACCTTAAATGAAAATTTTAACTTATTACCATATTAATCAATCGGAAACTATTAATCAACCTTTTATCATGAATCTTTAATAATACCTTTTCCTATCTCTCACCTTTCATTTCAGAGGGAATGCATTTCAGTTCACATTGGCCAGGCTGGTGTCCAGATCGGCAATGCATGCTGGGAGCTTTACTGCCTGGAGCACGGAATCCAGCCGGACGGCCACATGCCCTCTGACAAGACCGTGGGCGGAGGCGATGATTCCTTCAATACGTTCTTCAGCGAAACCGGAGCCGGCAAGCACGTGCCCCGTGCCGTCTTTGTGGATCTGGAGCCGACTGTGGTGGATGAGGTTCGCACCGGCACCTACCGCCAGCTCTTCCACCCGGAACAGTTGATCACCGGCAAGGAGGACGCGGCCAACAACTACGCTCGCGGCCACTACACCATCGGCAAGGAAATTGTCGATTTGGTGCTGGACAGGATCCGCAAGTTGGCTGATCAGTGCACTGGGCTGCAGGGCTTCCTGGTGTTCCACTCCTTCGGTGGAGGCACTGGCTCTGGCTTCACCTCGCTGCTGATGGAGCGTCTGTCGGTGGACTACGGCAAGAAGTCCAAGCTGGAGTTCTCGATCTACCCGGCACCCCAAGTGTCCACTGCTGTGGTGGAGCCATACAACTCCATTCTGACCACCCACACCACCCTGGAGCACTCGGACTGCGCCTTCATGGTCGACAACGAGGCCATCTACGACATCTGCCGGCGCAACTTGGATATCGAGCGACCCACCTACATGAATCTGAATCGCCTAATTGGCCAGATCGTTTCCTCTATCACGGCCTCTTTACGCTTCGATGGCGCCCTCAATGTGGATCTCACCGAGTTCCAGACCAATTTGGTGCCCTACCCACGCATTCACTTCCCCCTGGCGACATACGCGCCCGTCATTTCCGTCGAGAAGGCCTACCACGAGCAATTAACCGTCGCCGAGATCACCAACGCCTGCTTCGAGCCCGCCAACCAGATGGTGAAGTGCGATCCCCGTCGCGGTAAGTACATGGCCTGCTGCATGCTCTACCGCGGTGATGTGGTGCCCAAGGATGTGAATGCCGCTATTGCTACGATCAAGACCAAGCGATCCATCCAGTTCGTGGACTGGTGTCCCACTGGCTTCAAGGTGGGCATCAACTACCAGCCACCCACTGTAGTCCCGGGCGGAGATCTCGCCAAGGTACAACGGGCAGTCTGCATGCTGTCCAACACCACCGCCATCGCCGAGGCCTGGGCTCGTCTGGATCACAAGTTTGATTTGATGTACGCCAAGAGGGCCTTCGTCCACTGGTACGTCGGCGAGGGCATGGAGGAGGGCGAGTTCGCTGAGGCTCGCGAGGATCTGGCTGCTCTCGAGAAGGACTACGAGGAGGTGGGCATCGACTCGACCACCGAACTGGGCGAGGATGAAGAGTACTAGAACTGCGAAAAACTGGATTCATCGGCTCAAAATTTAATAAAAATTCCTAATGTCACATGTTTATCAATAGAATCTGCATATTTCCCATAAAATACAAAAGTTTAACCCATGCATTTTTGCCTGTTTCTTTTTTTTTTGTTTTAATTAAAGGGTTAATGATTTAGTTTCACTATTTTGGCTTCATAAGAGAAAGTAATGGCTCATTTTCCTATTTTGAAACGACGTTAAAACTAAATCTTTATGGTTTAAGATATTGCCTTTTTTTATTTAAATATTGTTTTTAAAATTTTGGTTTTTGCATGACACTTTTAAAAATCGTATAGTGTATTTGAAGCCACAAAATTGCATTTCTTAACGCATGCGCAAAAATTAAAAATTGCAATACACAAATTTTTTCGCATTTTCAGTAATCTGCAAAGTGCCTTCGAAGGAATAGCTCCGGAATTTATTCATAAGATAGCTTTCAAATTGATTTTTTTTACATTTTAATATTGTGAAAATTTGTATAAATTGTTGTTAATGATATTAAATATATTTATCTAATTGAAAACAAAGTGAATGTTATTTAATTGTAAATGCACATACAAATTTGCTTGCAATCTTGTCTGCAAAATTGTATGTGTATGTATTCCTTAAATGGGTGTCTAGACAATAAGAAATATAATTAATTATTAAGAACAGAATAAAGGAATAAACTTATAATCGTTTTTATTAGGTTTTAAAATTTTTAAGGTTTTCCTAAGATACCCTAAGTATTTTATGTATATATGTATAAAAATTGATGGTACATACATATTAAAGATGTATATACTATAAATTTTACAGGAACCCTTGTCGGTTACTTTTAAGGACTAAACTAAGTATACATTGTAGTGGCATATATATGTTTATATATGTTGCTATAATATTTCTTATCATATCTATATTTTAACAAACTGTCTTGTGTAATTTATAAGAACAAACAATAGGGTGGTTATGACATTATATTTCAGAATTTTTCTTCCCTTTTATATACATATTTTTCAGGAATAACAATTCTTTTTCAGCTTTTATATTTTTTTTTATACATTTTCTAAATAACCAAATGTCTTTTGAATGAATTTATCACCTGTCTACACTATTTTTGCATCTATTTTTCTTAAAGCTTACTTTCCTTTAGAGTTTCAACAAATCTTATAATAAAATCTACTCGATGCCATCTAATGGATCTAGTATATTTTCCACAATCGAATCCTAAAGATCCTTAAATGGCAGTATACCCACCTATTATGATCAACACCATGACTTTGATCAATTTTCTGAGAGTCTCAAAGTCTGTCCGCTTAGTTTTTAGTTATTTATATTTGGCGGAATGATTAAATATCAGATCGCGTCGCTACTTTTCTTGGTTGCTTGGATTGTCTTTTAATGGTAAGTACATTAGGATCCAATCGAGGGTGAATATATATCTTTATAATTATAGAAAAGCTTGGAGGTTTGGATTGAACCTCTAAGGATTTCTTTAATTTGGAGATTTACTTTGAAAACATTAGGTTCGGATTCCTAGGATTTGGAGTCGTCTAGGCGCATATGACAATAGGAAAAGAGATCATTTTTGTAGCAGTTTCAAGAATCAGAAACAGAATCCATAAGTAAATTTAAAAAGGAGATGAGAACTCATTTAGTGGGCAATAGACTTTCTTGCTAGTTGAGATGATGAAATTTGAATTTGTCCGCATTGGAATTTTTATCTCTGGTGTCGATCCATAACGCATCTACCTTTCAGTCTCGCAAATATGCATCGGATACATGATGATGAATATTCGGAAGATGTTAAGGAGTCTATTCACCAAAAAGACATATCCGTTAAATCGCGACATCAAATATCAATACCCGACATTTGCACAGATGCGGTCAAGAACAACTGCTTTCAGCAGTCGAGTTTTTTGAATACTTCCATCGCCTTCGCATCCCATGTCGTTAAATGCAGCTCTCCGGCATCCAGTTTAGATGAATCAACCTCGACGGCTCAACACGAGCCCAATCCCCACATGCACATTCAGGGCCAACACATTCTGCCTCCGGTTCCCGATCTCAGTTTTTACAATGTTCCAGAGTTTATTTCAGAACAGGAGAAGCTAATGTTCTCGGATGCCGAGCGATTCCTTCGATCGAAAGATAATGACGCGTGCAGTAATGACTATAACTATATGCACGATGAATTCGCCATGCGGAAATACTATCATCCACTATTCGCCCATGGTATATGCCGATGGCCCGGTTGCGAGATGGATCTCGAAGATATCACTTCATTTGTTAAGTAAGGCATGAATTCTTTAAACCCAAAATTGGTCCACTGAAGAAGCTAAACGCAACACCTTTATAGGCATTTGAATTCAGAGCACGGGTTGGATGATCGCTCCACGGCCCAGGCACGTGTCCAAATGCAAGTAGTTTCACAATTGGAATCCCACCTTCAGAAGGAAAGAGATCGCTTGCAGGCCATGATGCATCACCTATATCTTTCCAAACAGCTTTTATCACCAACCAAGATTGATAGAAAGGTATATGACCTTAAAATATAGGTTAAATTTTCAATTATTTTGTCAACTAACTGATAATTTAGTTTCAGGATATTCCCCCAAGGGAGGGAAAGTTTTGCAGAAGTCCCATCACAATAAATAGCATCGGTCGGCCAGTTCGACAAACGAATTCTCCAAGTCCCCTAAATCTTCCACTTGTCAACTCGACCAATTTATGTTCAATCAAAAAGAGAAGTCATGATAAAAATGCGTTTTCAATAAATGGAGGTAAAGTTCTAAAGCTATACATATTATTCCCTTCAAAAATCGGTTTCTAAAGTTTCAAATTAATTGTTTCAGGCTTGCCCTATATGCTAGAAAGAGCAGGTCTTGATGTACAGCAGGGTATGTATCAATATCATTTTTAAAATCAACAATACAATATCTTATTTTGAAAAAATAAATTTTTAGAAATCCAAAGGAATAGAGAATTCTATAAAAATGCTGATGTCCGACCACCTTTTACTTATGCTTCACTAATAAGACAGGTAATTTTATATTTGCTAATCAATAATTTTAAAAATGGTATAAAATATATATCCTTAGGCCATTATCGACTCACCTGACAAGCAACTTACTCTGAATGAAATATACAACTGGTTCCAAAATACTTTCTGCTATTTTCGTCGTAATGCAGCCACGTGGAAGGTATATATACTTTTCAATTTTTAAAATTTTATTACTAGATTAAGAACATTTCAATGTAATTATTTATTCATAACAAAAACTAGGATATAGGTTTGTCTGTCTGATTTGTCTGTCCGCGTATTTTAAGATATTGAATATCTTTTGAACACTTTTCTATTTTCATTTTTGACTAGAAACAAAAACATATTTTTGTATATAATCTTAAATACATATTTGAATATAATTTTGAAAAATCTAACCAAATATATACTATGATTAGAACGCAGTTCGGCACAATCTGTCCCTTCATAAATGCTTTATGCGTGTTGAGAATGTGAAAGGAGCAGTTTGGACAGTCGATGAGATTGAGTTTTATAAAAGACGACCGCAACGCACTGCGGGCATTGGTAATAACTTAGCAGGTGCTACCAATTCGCCGGACACGAATTATTTTGTAGCTATGAACATTGGGTATGTGGGTCTAAAATAGTTAATTACTACTTTATTCCCTCCTAATAAAACTTTATTCTGTTACTAAATTAATATCACAATATATGCTATGCATGCAATTTAAATATTATATTTCCAATATTTTCTACAGAAAAAAAGATACCTTTAAATATCCAACCTTTTGTCCGTCCGTTTATCGTTATTTTTGTCCGTCCGTAATATAAAATAAAAGGAACGAAATCAAGTATTCGTATAAGTTGCAGGAAAAAAAAAATATGAAAGCTAGTCTTTCAAAAAATAATAGGGATACGCAAAATAAATCGAATGTTTTCTACAAATGTATTTTTTCTTCCTTTCTCGACAATGCATTTTCCTGTTTCTGAATCTTATTGACGCTCTTGGTTTGCCAATAAATATTTAATTAAATTACCAATCGAAGAATGCGATACGTACGAACCTATCTTTGCACAAGTGCTTTGTACGTTACGAGGATGATTTTGGCTCATTTTGGATGGTCGACGATAATGAGTTTGTTAAGAGGCGCCACCTGTCGAGGGGGCGCCCCCGGAAATATGAGCCGTCATCTTCCCCGAACTCTTGCCAATCCGGTAACGGTGCCTCGACCGACAAGAACCCTTGCGATAATTGTACCCAGCACTGCTCCAGTTTACCGGGAGCCGATAATGCTATAGATTCTGTAAATCCAAACGATATCGGTCGAATAGGTTGTCTTCCTTTTTGCGGTAGTAGTGTTGGTGATGGTTTAAGTAAAGCTTCTAAGGATTATTCAAATATGGATTCGGGTCTAATAGAAAGTAATAATCACTTGGCAATGGATGATTATCCTGCAGCAATGTATGAAAATAGTGTTAACGAGCACAATCGATAAGTGTGTTATTATAATAATTACATTCTCTTTGGTGCATTGTCGTAACAGTTTTGATTTTCAGGTTCGGATTCGGAAATGATACTTGTACATACACATAAATATAAGTATGATTTCCTTCCCTAAGTTTTAAGAATCAAATAATTTTAATCTATAACATAAATACTTTCCTAATAAACAGAATAAAAACAAATAATACTTTTCGAAGAGTAGGATACACCACGAATAAAAAAATAATGTCCTTAAATATATTGTTTTAAGGCGCTTTTCAATTTAAAGCTAAAGTTTCTTTTCAGAGAATTAGTTCCGGAATCTTTCATGGGTAACATTTTTCTCTTACTATACTTTATTCCTTTTCTTCTAATTTAAAAAAGAAATATCCATATGCGTTATTGAGTTTCTATTTAACTGGATTAATAATGGATTCTTTGTTTCAGAGAAGGCGTGAAGGCGTAAATTACCCATTTTCATCATAGGGGTTAAGCCTACTTTATTAAACACAGGTCTTAGAGAAAGACCCATGCAGGCAGTCCTAAATTTAAATAAATTAAAATTTTAGTCAACTTTTTAGTAAACAATACATTAGGAAAATAAATTTATGTTTAAACACAGCTATGATGCTTAGTTGTTTTTAAAGATAAATTTATTGTAAAAAGTTTAAATTTTAAGTTAAACTTTAATAAAAAAGAAATATAATATAACATACCAATTTTTTACTAAGTTTGAAAGGTTTGTATTTTAATAATATTATTTGTAAGGTTTTCGGCATACTAAAAAATAAGGTATTTTTATCATAATAAAGAAGCTTCAACGTTATGCCACTAAGATAATTTTAAGAATAGTGATAGGACAATTCAAATTCCATATATTTTTCCGTAAATTAATTCTATATTTGTTAGAGTTTTTTAGCGTAAAAGGATACAAAAAACTAAAATGTTTAAAGGATCAAAAGGATCGGTATATGAATCTTTTGGATACTGACATTCGCTGTCCTTAACTCCTAACGTAAGCTGTCGAGATTGAAAATAGTATTTATAATTAATAATTATGTTTTCAAAGATGTGGCCAAATTTGACCGGAATTCAAACCACTGGGGATTTAAATGAGGAAAAGCTTCTTCTAAGGATTTAATACTACACCAAACTAATAAATATGTGTGAATAAATTCAATTTTATCAAGAAATGTATTGTGTTTCATTTTCATTGCCTTCTGTCTTTTCGAAAGCAAAAGCACAAAAATTATTGAAAATTTAAAAAATATAAGAAATATAACCTTTTTCTGGAGATGAGTGAACCTTTTTCAGAGATGTTATCGATTGTTATTCCAAAGTTTTCCAGCACTGGTTCAGTGCGGTGTGACATCAGGTGTGGCAGCGCCAAACGGAATCGCCATCCGGCAACACTGATCGCTTGGAAAAGTCTATCAACGTTTTGTGAAATGAAAATTGGACGAGAACATTTGTACATGAATAATTAGCAAAATAAAATGGTTTCCATGCAATTCGTTTTGCAACCGCTTCCGGGCTCGGACGACCAGTTTATAGAAAGGTAAATATTGCGGCGATGATGGCTATGGGGAGTCCGGTCTTACGCACATGTGAATACAAAGTTCCATATAAATGTGTATGTACGGCTGCATGTATTTGTTATATGAAAATATGTACGTGCATGGTATATGTATCCGCAGGAAGATATGTATGTACAATGCCATTTACATGGAGCCCAAGCATAGGTATTAGGCGGGGAACCTATGCAATAATGTCCCCATCAAACTGTAAACATTGGCAGCCACCATTGCGTGAGCGCCTTCCGAAATTGCCATTGCCATTTTTCGGCCATAACTTTTCTGCCGAAACATCCGTATATGTGTTCATGTGTTCGGCATGTGAGCAGCGTTCCGCCCTATGCATGTGTGCAGGCACATACATGCCGATTAATTAGTCCACATTTAACTATTCGTTCTAAGCCAAACACTATCATATTTAATGCATCAATACGAAATACTCTAAAGAAAGTTAAAGGGCAGGGAGCGTACAAATGGCTCCGACGCTCGAAACCATCATTATTTGCACATGTCTCTTCCGTTCCACATCTAGCGTTCCCAGCACATGTAACTGCCTCTGCGAAACTCACATGTTTCATTGCCGGTCAAAGATTGCAAGTGTTATCTTTTTGGACAGCCTACGCGCTGTGCAATATTTTGTTTAGATTATATTTGCAGGCGTCAGCAGTTTCGCCATTGTATCAGATATCCAAGTAACTTCTTCATTTTTCCGCAGGATAAGGGAGGTATCAGAGAAAGTGAACAGATTTGGTTATGGCACCCATCGCATATTCGAGCAGCTAAAGATTCCCGTTCGGGAGGTCGTTATCGGGCCGTCGCACATCGGAGTCTTGCTGGAGGATGGGAAAGCCTTCCGCGTGTCCTTTTCTATTAACTCGGAGAAGCTTGACTTGACAAAAACCGATGCAAAATGGTGAGTAAAAAAATCTACTTCATTAGATACTTTATTGATTTAAACTTTACTTGCAGCGCCACAAGCGGTGGGGCAGGAACTGCCAGTGCCTCGAAGGCCCCCTCGTCGTCTAGACCCATGGCTCGGTCTAGGGCCCGGCTCCTTAGGGCAACAGGACGCTCCAGTTCCACGGGACAGGGCTCCGGATCAAGAAGCACCGGCGTCATAATCGGTGGAAACACATCCAACCGCCCCTTGGTCACCGTTCCAGCCACATATGTGCCAGAGGAACTTATATCGCAGGCGGAAGTTGTGTTACAGGGCAAAAGTAGGAACCTCATAATTAGAGAATTACAGGTTAGTCCCAGATGAGTTTTTAATGTTCCAGTTCCAGAAATTATGAACTCTTTCCCTACAGCGCACCAATTTAGACGTAAACCTGGCTGTAAACAATCTTCTGTCGCGCGATGACGAGGAAGCCGAAGATACGGAGGAGGGCGCCGATAACTATGTTCCTGAAGACCTCATATCGTTGTTGGATAACGGCTTCAGTGGGGACAACAACAGCGTGATCATCGATCCTTCCGATGGACTATTTTCGGAAGAGATATTTAGCAATTACTCGAGTATTCGAAAGTAAGATTAAGACTTATTTAAAGTTGAAGTTACAACAACGAATTATGTCCCTTTCTTTGTTTGTAGCCTGCTTTTCGACCGCATTCGTAGTGAGCGTAGCAATTCTAATGCAAATGCTGCCGACAGTAACCAATCCAATCGCTCGACCACAGCGGGAGCAGCTCTGAGTGGTGGTAGCGGGCTCTCGGCCCAAATATCAGTGAACGCCGATCGGGAGGCATTCAGTCGCTGGCGGGATCGTCAGTACTACGGTCCCCGCCGCTGGATCAGCAAAGACGATTACACATGGGAAAAGGATACTGGTAATTGTCCTTAATCATGCTATCCTGCAACATACAAGACTTCTTACGCTTTTGTAATTGTACATATACTTAGATGCCAAGAAAAAAGAACCCTCACCTATGCTTTCCCCCATTTGGATCTCAGAGGAGCTGCAGCCGTGGCCTGAGAAGAGCTCAGTTCGGTTCAAAACCATCGGTGCCCTGTATTCAGAGTTCATTGCCCTTTCAGAAAATGGAGATCTGTATCAATGGCGTTGGTCAGATGCCGAGCCCTACAAGTCAGAGGTGAGCCATACCATTCTTTTGGATAAAAAATGGTCAATTCTTTATTTACAAAATTAATCATTGCAGACGGAAAATGTCTATCATCCGAAAACCGTGACTCTCAACATTACGGAGAGGGTGGAACTCATCTCGGCTAACTTTATCCGATGCTCCGTTGTCACGGAAACAAATCGGGTGGCCACGTGGATGGACGAACAGCTGGGGTATCTCGGCGCGAAGTTGGAACACAATTCCTGCTCCTTCAACGAGTTCATCTCAGATCCCATTACGAAGATACATGTTTGCTCCTTGTACACGGTCGTCCGCACCGACAGCAACAACATCTACTGGTGGGGCGTACTGCCATTCGACCAGCGGCGCTACCTTTGGGACAAATTCCGCACCAAGACCAAGAAGCCGTTCAAGGTGGTGACCACAGACATAAATGTGGGCGCCCAAGTGATAATGAAGAAGTGCCCTATATACCAGTCCGGATCGATCGGATTTACGTGTTCCAATGGTGTTCCGAAGGTGGGTCAGCTCCTGAATTCCGTGTGGAACTTCACCGATGTGTGCCGCATGAAAATCATGAATATCAACACGAACTCGTGCCCCGAGAAGTCCCAGGCAACGGGTACTACTGCGAACGCTGCACCAGATAAGGAAAAAGCAACGACCATCCCCAGCTCGGGGAGCAGCAAGACTAGCCAGTCGTTCTCGAGCAGCAAGGAGTCTACGGATCGCATTGATATGCCCCCACCGCCGTCACCTGCCTCCAGCACTTGCAGCGACACTGGAAGCGTCACCTCCCATAAGCGAACGAAGCGAGTGACCACCAAAGAGGACTCAAACGCTCCGCAGGAGGGCAGGAAGGACGAGGAGCTGTGGCAGCTCAAGGATGTGGTGTTCGTCGAGGACAAAGTGGGTCCTGTCGGCAAAGTGCTGAAAGTAGATGGTGACTTTGTAGCCGTTCGCTTCCCGGCAATGAATCAAGCAGCACCTGCAGCCGTGGCTTCCAACTCGGCTAGCACCAGCTCGAGTGCTGCTTCCACATCGAAGGAGGAGGGCAAGGAAGATGACTGGCAGCAGTGCCGATTGCTGCGTCGCGAGGACGTTCAGGTCTTCCGAACGGCAATGTCAACTAGGGGACCCGACTGGCTGCAAAAGCAACCGAAGAAGATCAACGTTGGCGCCGATGCTTCTGGCGTGCAACTCCTCACTCTGGCCGTGGACTCGCGCGGCATTCATGTGGTCAAGAAGGTGCTCGGCAAGATCCACTACAGCCTCTACAACCTGTACAACAGCAAGCAGGAACAGAACTGCCTTTTCCCCACGGACTGTGCCTCGTTCATTGGCTCCTCGCCCGCCTCCATTATGATGGCGTGCAACAACGACTGCAGCGGAAACACCAGCACCATCATACTGCGCGACGGAAACGGCGCCCTGTATCCCTTGGCCAAGGACTGCCTGGGTTCGATCAAGGATCCCCAGTGGTTCGACCTTCCCCCCGTAAAGTCAGTCACCATGGCCACCATCTCGCTGCCAGCCATGATCGGACACTCCGGCAACCTGAAGTCGAAGGTCTGCATGACGGCACTGCTCTTCGATACCCAGAAGCTAATGCCGCACATCCTGCGCTGCGATGTGAAGAACAGTTTCGCTGCACTCGGCCGTTTGGAGCGGGAGGATCAAGCCGACACGGCTTTGGTAGTGGAGGAACGTTGCGACGGGGCTCGGAATATATTCCATGCTTGTGTCATCATGTGCGCCCCGTCGTCGAACAAGGAAACGCCACCCGATTCTCCTGGAGGCGGAACTGATAAGAAGTCCCTGGCAGTGGGCCTTTCCGTAGCCCGCTCCATGCCGTCAGTTTCCACCAGCGCCTACGTTAGCAGTCAGGCCTTCGGAGCCAACTCCGCGTCGAGTAATGAGAACTCTAGCTTCGCCACCATGAGCTCCTCGGCTGCCGCTGGCAGCTCATCGGCCTCCTCGTCGGGTAACCGGGAAAATCGCATCAACCTGCGCGATATGAGACTACGCTTGATCAACGCCGATCAGGCCGAGCAGTCTGGAAGCCAGTCTATGGGCAATGCGAGCGACGACCACGCCTACATCCCGTGGCCGGCAGAGAACTCCACGGCCAGTAATCTGAGTACAGACAGCATCGAAGACGACATCTCGAAGATAATACCTTCCTCCTCGCAGCACAGCTCCTTGCTATCGAACATTAAGCTGGGCTCGCCGAACTACACCTTTGATTTGGCGCAGAGGAGGGAGCATGCGCTCCTGATCCTGCAGCAGATGTGCGTGAGTTCCGCCCTGCGGCCCCACCTGTGCCAGATGCTAAGCACCAAAGACGCCCAGGGCCAGACACCATTCATGCTCTCGGTGTCGTGCCGGGCCTACGAGGCGGGCATCGTTCTGCTGAACACCATCCTCATGCTGACCGAGCAAGATCCGCAGCTGAAAGAAGCCATGATTTTCCCCGCGGGCTCACCGGCCGACCAGTCGCCGCTCCATGTTATTTGCTACAACGACACGTGCTCCTTCACCTGGACGGGGGCCGATCACATAAACCAGAACATTTTCGAGTGCAAGACCTGCGGCTTGACGGGATCCCTGTGCTGCTGCACGGAGTGCGCTCGTGTCTGCCACAAGGGCCATGACTGCAAGCTGAAGCGAACGGCTCCGACGGCCTACTGCGATTGCTGGGAGAAGTGCAAGTGCAAGGCCCTCATTGCCGGCAATCTGACGAAGCGATTCGCCCTCCTCTGCAAACTGGTGTCCTGCACGGATCTGGTCACGAAGTTCAACTCCAAGGGGGAGTCCATCCTGCTGTTCCTCATCCAAACGGTTGGCCGACAAATCGTGGAGCAGCGTCAGTACCGCTTCAATGTAAGGGTGCGCAACGTTGGAACCACGGCCAGTGGATCGAACGGCAGCAACACGGTGATATCCAACCGGAAGTCTTCGACCGTGGACATGGAGAGCGATATGCCGGATCACGATCTGGAGCCGCCGAAATTCGCGCGCAAGGCGTTGGAGCGCCTGCTGATAGACTGGAATGCGGTGCGGTCGATGATCATGAGCGGAGCGGAAAGGAGCGAGGCCCATTTCCAGAATCCGCCAGACAACTCCAGCTCGGAGGGCTTCAACATGTTCATCCAGACGCAGCACGGATCTACGCTGCTGGACAAGTTCACACATAGCCTGATCGTCAAGTGCACCGGCGACCATTTGGACACCCTGCTGCTTACCCTGGTGCGGGAACTGCAGAACGGCAGTGTGCCCAATCGTTGCCAGGAAGCAGAAGAGGTGGCTCGCCGGTTCGTGCGCTCCGTATCCCGAGTATTCGTTATCTTCAATCTGGAGAAGCAGCCGAACCCGGAGAAGCGCAAGACACACACCTCGTGCAACAAATACGTACAGAGCTGCGTGAAGGTCTTCCAAACCCTGCACCGGATATCGATCGAGGAACTGTGCGAGGTCTCCGAGGCCCTGATCGCACCTGTGCGCCTGGGTGTGGTGCGACCCACAGCCCCCTTCACGATGTCCTCGTCGAATCTGGATGTACGTGTAAATATATACAATCAGATGCAAACTGATACTTTGCTAATACTTTTAAGGGCATATTTTAATGAATTATTTTCTCACTTCCAGAACTCTGATGATCTGTTCAGTGTGGATCCCTTGGCGCCCTCTAATGTGGAGGCTTCCTCCGAGCAAATCATCGGTCATGACGCTGCCAACGATCAGAGTGCCAACTTTAATATTCAGCAAAACTTTGATGTTGTTGCAATGGAAAGTGCGTTTAATAGACTACTGCGTTTTTAACATTTTTAAAATATATATTTGCGTTTTTTAATTTAGCAATTCGTGACCCTTCTGAGTCGGAGGAAGTCATCAATCGGGAGACCAATTCCCACAGCCAGGAAGACGAGCTAATTGAAAATCAACGGAACGAGGACGGAATGATGCAGGATGACGAGAGCGATAATGACTTTGCCTTCAACGATGCTGAGACTGAGTCGGATTCCGATGACAACCAAAGTAACCAGGAGGTGCAGCGAAGTGTTCAGACTGGAGCGACCGTTGGCTCTGAAACTGGTAAGTTTTCAGAAACTTTATATCTTTTGTCTTTCATTTTTGAAAACAATCTTTTCTTTTAGATATTGGAGTTCTGTTTTTGGAGGACGAGTCCGGGGACTCCTCTGCCCAAGAAGAGGATGGCTCTGAGGATGGAGAGTCCGACGATCATTCGGATGAGTTCAATTTCAACGACCAGCAACTCGAGCGCCGCAGCACAAGCTCAAACACTCGCAGCGACCTAGCTCCTCAGACAATGCAATGGGCCATCCGGAACAGGGACACTGCCCGCTCCTCTGTCCGGGTGCCAACTGGGTCCAATTTGGTGTTCATCGATCCGATGGCCCTTCGCCGCTCCACTGTGCCGGCGAGCACTGCGGTTACTACGCCCTCCATCGAACCCCACACCATGGCGACAACGGCCAGCAATCTGGCGCGCGCTTTCGGCATCACCATTCGCCAAATATCAGAACTTATTAGCATTCTGTCGTACAACATCTTGAATGACATCGAAACATCACTGAAGATTCAACCTGACGAGGCCATTGCAGTCCAAGTAAACAATTTTAATCATTTTTTAAAAAAGGAAACAAACTAAATTTTTTAATTTTTGCAGAACTTTGTTGAAAAGCGTTTGAAGGCCACCTGGGACTGGATGTTCACGGTCATGGATGGTACTGAGGCGCAGCTGAAGTTTGGGGCCTACTTGACCAACTATACCGATCCCAATCACCCTCTGCACCCGCTCAACCTCAGCGCCCAGGCCTCAAGCAGCCAGACTCCAGCTCCTGCCACATCCACCGCCGTTGGCGTCAATATGATGGGTGCGTACTTTTAAAATATTCCATAAACTCTCATTTAACAAGAATTTTTTCTTGAAGGCTCCAACTCGCGACGCGACTTCTTCACCTATTGCCTGTCTCTGATGCGGGCCCACACATCGGAGCACAGGGACGCCCTGCCCGTTTTGGACATAACGGCCCTGCGCCACATCGGCTACGTGCTAGATGCCTTCGTCTACTACATGCGCAACGACACTGGCTTCTACGACAAGCAAGAGACCATATCGGGACGCGTCAACAACCTTTCGCCCATGGTGGAGAGTTACGATACCGACGACGAGCTGACCAACCTAGAGGATTTCAACGCCGAAATGCAGCCCACCAACAGTGGCCACTCAGCCGGATCGGTGGGTACTCGCCGTCATGCTTTCTTCACTCGATCCGAGTCAACACTCAGCTTGGGCTGCTCGGCTCCAGAGGGATTCGATCTGCCGCTGGATATGGCCATGCCGCTAGCCGACAAACCGCACTTACTGCAACCGAATTCAAAGCGGCAGGAGCTGTTCGCCAACCTGCCCCTACTGGTCACAACGAACGACAACAGTGGCTCGCCCAGCGACAGTGCCGGGAACACAATTGATTCCCCTCCCACGCGGCTAGGATTTTCGACTTCCTTAAAAAGGAATGAGCCTGTTTATGAAACAGTCCCAGCCAAACAGAGTATGGAGGTGACGGTAAGTGCAGAGTCTGGCAGGAGCGGTGATGGAAGCGTAACTTATAAGGCTGAGGGCTCTGACTCCAATATTTACGTTCAGTTGAAAAAGAAACAGGGCACCGATGATTTTAAATCCCACAAAGAGGCTGATGGTAAGTCGTGTCTGTTTGTTGTCTAAAATAATCTAATAATATATTCTTTAACAGGAAATCATGGAAAGTTCGACAAAGTTGTGTTAATGGAAACGGATGACATGAGCAATGTCCCGAGTACTAGCAAATCGACTGAAGCACTGATGGCTACTCGCCCGGAAGTGATCATAGCACCAAATAAGGCCACTCCAGCTCGCAGCGTTATTGTCTTGGCTGGAGGTTCCTGTTTAAAGTCAATGGACTCCGATATGAGCAGCGCCTCCTCCTCCAATTCGTCGACTCCGGAACAAGTTAAATGTGATACCCAGCACCAAAAGTCGTCGCACCAACAGCTGAGTTTTCCACTTCGCGGTTCGCTGTTCTATCAAAGTAGTTTCTCGGAGCTGCCTTCGTGGAACTTTTTGCTCAGCCGCTGGAAGCTGACCTTGGATCTGTTTGGACGCGTTTTCATGGACGATGTTGGAATGGAGCACGGCTCGGTCCTGCCAGAGCTACGGGGCTTCCCAGTTAAGGAAATGCGATTCCGCCGTCACATGGAAAAGCTGCGCAATGGACAACAGCGTGACTTGGTGCTCTGCAAGCTGGAGCGCAACCGCGAGAATCTGATTATTCAGACATTCAAGGAATTAAATACACAATTCGGAAACCAAAATCGACGAGCCCAGCCGCCCATCACGTTCAACCGGGTGAAGGTGACATTTAAGGACGAGCCCGGTGAAGGTTCTGGCGTGGCGCGAAGCTTCTATACTTCCATTGCCGAGGCGTTGCTGGCCAGCGCCAAGATCCCCAGCTTGGAATCGGTCCAGGTTGGCAACACTCACAGCAAGTACGGTGTGCCCTTCTCGAGTATTTTACGCAGCCGCACAGTCTCCGGTTCCAGTCGGGAGCCATCAACGTTGCAGCGACGCGGCACCAGCAGCAAGATTCTGTGGCGCACGGCTCGAGAGCGAAAGGTCCTGAACGTAGAGGCCAGACCGTACACCCCATTGAACAGTGCAGGTAATGAGGATTATTGGCGTGCGACTTTTTTGGTTTCATCATTGTTTTTCTCAAATAGATAACTCGAATGCGGAGACCATGAATGATCACTTGTCTGTCCATCTGCAGCAGCTGGGAGAACGCCTCTACCCGAAGGTGAGTCTGGTGGATGAAATGATATTACAAATATTCACAAATATCTCCCCGATAGATACACTCATTGAATCCAACGCATGCACCGAAGATAACTGGAATGCTCCTGGAGATACCGACGCCCCAGCTTCTGTCAGTTTTGTCTTCGGACGAGACCCTGCGTCAGAAGGTGAACGAAGCGGTTGAAATTATAACCTTCAAGCAGAAAACGGATGCCAATGCGCAAAGTAGTCAGCCAAAAAAATCACCATCAGTAGTGTTAGTTGAGCCAGTGGACGACGATAACGAGCCATTGTTCTATTCCCCGGGCAAACGTGGCTTCTACACACCGCGTCAGGGATTCGCTTCATTTGAGCGCATTAATGCATTTAGAAATATTGGAAGGTATTGGAAGGTCTAAACGATGTTTGGGTTCAAGTTTCTACATTTATTACTTCACTTTTCAGACTTATTGGACTTTGCTTGTTGCAAAACGAACTGCTTCCATTGTTCCTGCAGAGACACGTGTTGAAATACATACTCGGGCGCAAAATAAAGTTCCACGATCTGGCATTTTTCGATCCGGCACTGTACGAATCTTTTAGGCAAATTATCCAAAACTCGCAGACCAAGGAAGGCGAAGAAAATATTAACAGAATGGAGCTATGTTTTGTGTAAGTAGCTCCGTGATCTGTAGAGTTCAACTGAGAGTATAACTTGAATTGAAATTTATTGCAGAATCGATCTAATGAAGGAGGAGGGTTGTGGAAACCGAGAGCTAATCCCCGGCGGGCGAGACGTAGCGGTCACCTCTAGTAACATTTTTGAATACATAAGACGCTATACAGAATATAGGTTAATAAAATCACAGGAGAAGGCACTCGAGGTAAATACTTTAGAAATTATAAAAAATTGAAATTAAATACGTGTTATGCTTTTATTTAGGCTCTCAAAGACGGAGTTTTCGACGTGTTACCTGACAACAGCATGAATAGCTTGACCGCAGAGGACCTGCGTCTTCTGCTGAACGGTGTTGGCGATATTAATGTTTCAACCTTGATTTCATACACCACCTTTAACGACGAATCTAGCGAGGGTCCGGATAAACTTTTAAAATTTAAGAAATGGTTTTGGAGTATAGTGGAAAAAATGAACACTTTGGAACGCCAAGACTTGGTAAGATGAATATTTTGTGAGAAAAATATGAAACACAACTAAATTTCAAATTCCAATCATAAAGGTGTACTTCTGGACTGGATCACCAGCTTTGCCTGCTTCGGAAGAGGGATTCCAACCGTTGCCATCTGTCACCATCAGACCTGCGGATGACTCCCATCTGCCGACAGCTAACACGTGTATATCTCGGCTGTATATTCCCCTGTACTCCAGCAAATCAATTTTACGCAGTAAAATGCTGATGGCCATTAAATCCAAAAACTTTGGATTTGTTTAAGCGAATGAAAACTTTTCCGAGTGTATAAGGTTAAATATCATTTCTTAATTAACGTTAGGTTTCTTTGATTTTCGATTTGGCGTTTCTTCTATATTACCATTCCCATTTTGGATTATTCATTTTATATAATTTCTCTTTTTTTTTTTTGTTTTTTGTCAAAATTCAAAAATGATTACCATTTAGCCATTATTGAAAGCGATTGGCGAGATCACTCACGACGACTGTCTGAATTTCAAGGACCTCTCGTAAAAAAACAAAAACAGAAAAAATGAAGTTTCCACAAAAAGAAAAAATAAAAGAAAATGTAACCCAGAAAACGGCCAATTAGGTATTAGGAAGCCTATGTTTTAATTATTAAACTTTTAAATAAAGTATGTTTTCTAAAGTATGACTTATGCACATGTATATTTATCGATATTGATTCAATAGAACTTTGAAGAAATAAACAATAACCTTAAGACAACCTTATGGAATTACTGTATAATAAACAAAATCGAGTAATAAAACAAACTAATTGTTTTTTAATGTTTATCAGGATCTGATGTTAGAAGTTCCATTCCCATGCTGAAAGTGGATTGATGATCTGTAGTTTCTAAAAAAAAAAGCCATTTATGTTTTGTTTTTGTATTTTTTTTATTTAATTAACATAGTCATGAGCCATTACCAAAATATGAATACGCAATCCGTTAGCAATCATTAGTTGTTGGACAAAACAAAAAGGTACATACATAAAAGACTTATCAATAACACCAAAACAAAATAAAAAAATTAATATAAAATTATTCAATGATTACTGGAAACTTTTCAACTTCCTCGCACTGCTTGTTGAAACTTGTAATGAAATCCTGCAACTGAGCTTCGTGTTCCATGTCCTTGCGGGAGCGCTTATGCGGACGGCCCTTTTGCGGGGATACTAAACTATTATTGTGCGAGTCCTGCTCGTCCTCATCCTCGGAAGAATCACTCTCTACGTACAAAACCTGCACTCTCTGCTTCCGCTTTCGTTTCGGTCGCTCCCTCACGTACGTTCGCCTTGGTTTCTGAAAATAAAGATGATTTTATGAATAATCATTCAAATATTGAAATTATACTATTTTAAAAGATTGAAAAACTATAGATACTTTGTGTGAGCTGCTTACTACCGTACAAAGATAAAACTAGAGTCTTTGCGGCCCTGTTAGCTCAACTGAGTCCATTAACTTGCCTCAGTTCAAGATTAATTTGGCGCCAATTGGCTGATGTCGACATATATTACATTACAATGCCTTCACTTTTTCGGCGCCAATAAAATAAATTATTCTCTTAACTAGACATACCTTTTCGTTAAATGTCACTTCTGGTTCTGGCTCTTGATCTTTAAAGAGTCCTACGGATTCGTCTGCAACCGGTGCAGTTCTTGGTAGTGGTGGCCTTTGCTGGACCATTGTGGATGAAAATACATCCCGAATATCCCGCTGTTTTGTGTAGAACTCTTTAAGGGTATCGCGACGTAGGGGAGAGCTTGAAACTTGAGGGAGATTAGAAGGGCGCAGCTCTGCCAAGCGCTGCAGTTTATCGTGCAACGTTACATCCTGACTCCTCGAAGGGGAGCGATCTGTGGCAGCCACACTATCATTGAGGAATTCCTCGAATCCAAAAAGATTTCGTTTTTCCGTTTGCCTTGGACTCTTTTCGTTTGGAGAACCGAAGAGATTCACCCTAGTTTGAGTGCGACTAGGTGATGCTTGAACTGTGGCTCTTTCGATTGCTGTAGACTGGGACTGCCTTGAGGGTGTCACTTCCTTCGAGGGTGTTGTTTGAACGTTCTTCTTCCAAGAGGGCAGCACAACCACATCCAGTATGTTAATATCTTTAAAAGGCGTACGTTTCTGTAGAGTTCTTCGTGGGTTTGGTAAATGAACATAATTCTCTACATCTTCGGCGCTGGTGTCGTTCACCTGGTAACTGGAGACTTGTGATGTGTTGGTGATAGGAGGCGGCACATTCTCCTCGTTTGACTCATTGGCACTTGATTCCACCCTTTGATCTCTCATAGTGGGACAATCAGATACATCTTTTGATTCGTTGCGGGGTTCATCCGGTACATAGACATGTCTTCGGCGAATATGGTCACTGGAGTAGGATGGCAGTTGGGATGTATTGAAGCCGAACACAAAAGTATTTGGCATGGCCGACTCGTCGGATACGCGCCAGGGAGATGCACTTCCCGATGGCGATTGGTGTGGAATCGGAGATATGCCTGTGGCAGTTGATATATTTCCAGGGATCGGGGCTTTTCTTCTATTCAAAGGTGTGCTGATCAACTGGCGGGCCATGTTTAGTAATTCGCGCCGCTTGTCTTTCGATTGCTGGGTGTCCTGCGTCTTAGTTTGGTTAAGAAGAACAGACCGAGCTAAGGTGCTGTAAGCACCATCACTGGCCTGCTTGGAAGCATTTTGCTTGGCTGGTGACTGATTTTCGTGAAGTTGGTCGGGCGCTTGAATAGGTTCTGTATTTAGTTCCTCGTCTAAGGGCTCGTAAATGGGAGACATGGCGCGGACTGGGCACTTCAAATGAGATTCACTGGGTTGTTTGCCTTTGTCGCTGGCCATTTCTTGTGGCATTTTCTTGAGCGAAATCTGCCTCCTTTTTCCCACTGGCCTCATTTTCTTCTTTATGGGTTTGATTCTGGCTTTCCCATCCTTTTTTGACCGCATCATTAAGCAGGCTTTGCCATCGTTCACCATGCGCTGTATTATGTCAGCCGCGGGGTCGTTCCGGGCATTGTCATCTTTTATTTGGGACTCGGAAAGGAACTCGTATACATTTCTCGTCACAGACGATCTTGTCCTTTGCTGCCGCTGTTCTCTGTGAAAAAAGCGACACTTTTTTGAGGCGGAAGCCTCGGTAGTTGGCGGCGTTGTTGCAATTCTTTTCAGTCGCACTGTTTAATGGATTACATTATTAGTTTATGCTTCTAAAAGAAAATGTTTCCACATACCTTGAAACCTTTTTACCGGGCTTAAAGTTGTTATCTGTTCAGGAGCGCACATTGTAGAGTTGCGAGCCGGTTCGAAGGTGCTATTTTCCATAGCATCGGGAACGTTCTGCACTTCCTTTGGAGGGGTGTTTTCCTGAACTCTGAGGCGTCTGATTTTCACAACGCATTTACGCAGCGGAATTGGGGTCGGCGTTACGGAATCTCCACGGTTGTCTTCCGTTTTTCTGTTACGCAAAGCAGTTCTGGTTGCAGGCTTTTTGTGAGCACAAGGCTCCGTTTTTTTTTTAACCATTGTTTTTATAGTTTGTTCGGTGAATAGAAAACCCAATTTTTGTACAGCTCCCGCCTCGAGTTAGGGGTGGGTGAAATAGTAAGTGATCGCGATAAGTCTAGATACTATCGGTATTTCGAACTATCGATATTTTCATGCAAAGGAACAAAGATTGGAATTGAGTAATGCGTTGACAAGCTGCTTTTAGCTTCTTGATAAAAATATTCCATTTACAAAAATCTAAAGAGCTGCTTAGCCTTTTTTTTCATATAAATCTGAACAACTGATGTGTGACCGCATTCTGCAGAGCAGTAGTTAGTTGTTTTTCAACACTACCCCGTGACTCGTGACTGATCCGATTAATGTACATCTCGTGCTGGTTCAACAGCTGACTGGTCGTGACTATCGCTACAACAACACGTATTGCCCTCGCAATAATGTAAAAAATAAATAATTAGCTATTTCCAAAAAATCCAAATTCCAAATTCCTTGCACTTCGGATCTGCGCCAGTGCGTGTGTGTGTTACTGTGAAAGTGTACCACATCAAAGACTCAACTACTACAACGACTACAACAGAAAAAAAAGCCAAATCGAAAATCAAGTGAAAGTTTTCTCTTGCCTTGTCTTTGTTTTGTAATTGTAATTTTGCTGCCAGCCGCCCGTATTACTGGCAATATTGGACAGAACGGAGATCGGATACAGTGACGCTGGTGCGGGTGCGGGGTGTAGTTATTGTATCTTGCATGGCATAGCACTCGCGGACTGATTTGCTTGTGATTGTGTCTTATATATATTCAAATCGAATAGCAGTCTGGGACTGCTGCAAAAGGCCTTGCAAACTTCTGCGCCAGGTACTGTGCGACGATATGGTGCGGATTGGATTGGCTGGCACGAGGAGAATCCCAATAAGAAACTAGCGCGAAACCCTCCCCACCCCTTGCCATCGCTCAGCACCCATCCATCCATACCCCTGTTCAGCCTTCCCAATGCAAAAACTGACACACATACATATGACACGACATACATACAAATAGTGGCAACAAACAATTGCAATCCCAGACCCGAAGCGAAGGCTAACTGTGACGACACTGTGGGAAATCAAGCCAATGCAGATGTACATATCTGCCTCCGACGTAGCTGCAAATTATGTCTCAGGGTCAAGGACACTGCTTCCCTACCCGTTGCCTGACCCTATTAATAGAAATAGAGCACGAGCTGAAAGCTATCCCTCCTTAGTTCCATCCAAGATTTACAAAACTTCAGTCCGTAAAGTAACCGTTGAATATTTACAAAACTTATAGACACAATTTCTGCTCTTATCTCTTCAAAATCAACGTACACATTTACGATAAAGAACTTTACATAAAATCGACTTGGCAATGTGTTTGCAGAGCAAACCCCACCTAGCTACTTTACTTGTTTTCTTATTGTATTATCGTAAGGATAATACCCTTCTAGAGACAATGCCCTGTAAATGAATCTTATTTTCCGTTTATTGACAGAACATCTGCATCGCTGTGGCTGGCTCCGCGCACAAAACGATGTGCGATACCAAAGACGATGCAGAAAAATGGAAATGTGACATCTGCACCTACGAGAACTACCCATCCTCACTGAAGTGCACCATGTGCCAGGCGTCGAAGCCGCTCTTCAACGAGGACATCTTTCGGTGAGTGAGAAATATAAAATCACTGATCAAGATTCTGATTAACCTACCACTCTTTCCCCCAGGCTGAGCCCTGCTCAGGAGAGCAGTTGTGTGGCGGAGGAGGCGGCTGGAGTGGAGCCCTCCCCCACATCAACCTGTTACTCCTTGCAGCCGCAGAACCAGGCGCGTCAAAGCAATGTGGCGGATAGTGAAAAGTGGCCCTGCAAGGTGTGCACCTATCTGAATTGGCCACGCAGCCTGCGCTGCATACAGTGTTGCACGAAACGCGGCGGCGAAGCTGTCGAGCGGTCGTCCAGCCACAAAGATCACGACAACGAGGCTGATGCGGATCGGGCAGGCGAGGCATTGCAGGCAATGCGGATCAGCGGATCGGACACGGAATTGGCGGGCAGCAAGCCGACCCAACTTCTAATCGGAGCCACAGCCTCGAATCGATTGACCCTTAGTCCGAGTATTGACGATGCCACGCACCTAAACAATCTCACTAATGCTTCTCACAACCAGTTGCAATCCCAGAATCAGCTCCCTGTTAATCAACAACAACATCACCACCCTCCACAGCAAAGGGACGCCTTGTCCACGGTTTCGCCTCAGAAAAAACCATGCTTTGCCTCCAAATGGGCGTGTAACGTATGTTATTCCATCCATCTTCGCTTTTTAGAGACTATACTATCATCTTTTCATTGCAGTCCTGCACCTATGAGAATTGGCCTCGGAGCATTAAGTGTTCGATGTGCGGCAAAACAAGGGAGCGAGAGATCACTGGGTCACAGACCGACTTGCATGCCTCTTCGAGCTTGAACATCCAAGGGGAGCATCAACAGCAACAGCAACAAAGTGTGGATACCGTCAGTGTCAACAACTCGTTTAATAAGAAACACATTTACCAACTGGGTAAGTAATTTATGAAATGTATATACATATTTTAGATTACTGACTTTTGACAACCTATTTGTAGGTTCCTCGGAAACCATCAACAACTGTGATACTGTGCAAGAGCGACAGGAGCGCCGGCAACGTCAGATCCGGCGTCAGGTTGATTGGCAATGGTTAAACGCCTGCCTGGGTGTCGTTGAAAACAACTACAGTGCCGTGGAGGCGTATCTTTCATGTGGCGGTAACCCGGCACGCTCTCTAACCAGCACAGAGATTGCTGCCCTGAACCGCAACTCTGCCTTCGATGTGGGTCACACATTGATTCACCTGGCCATTCGATTTCACCGCGAAGAGATGCTGCCCATGCTGCTGGCTCAGATATCTGGATCTGGTCCGGGCATTAAGCGCGTGCCGTCCTATGTGGCTCCAGATTTGGCAGCGGATATTAGGCGCCACTTTGCCAATACTCTGCGTCTGCGCAAGTCTGGACTCCCCTGCCACTACGTGCAGAAGCATGCAACATTTGCCCTCCCCGCCGAGATTGAGGAGCTGCCAATTCCCATTCAGGAGCAACTATACGACGAGCTTCTTGATCGCGACGCCCAAAAACAGTTGGAGAATCCGCCACCAGCGCTAAACTGGTCCATGGAGATCACAGCTCGTCTCAGCTCACGCATGTTTGTCCTATGGAATCGCAGTGCTGGCGATTGCCTGCTGGACTCCGCCATGCAGGCTACCTGGGGCGTTTTCGACCGCGACAACATACTGAGACGAGCCCTGGCAGATACACTGCACCAGTGTGGTCACGTGTAAGTTACATTAGTACTTAATACTACTTGATTCAAAACTATATATGTAATCTCTGTATTATTTCCATTTAGATTCTTTACGCGCTGGAAAGAGTATGAAATGCTTCAGGCTGCGATGCTTCACTTCACTTTGGAAGACTCGCAGTGGGAAGAAGATTGGAGCACACTTCTGTCACTGGCTAGCCAGCCTGGCTCGTCCCTGGAACAACTGCACATCTTTGCGTTGGCGCACATCTTGCGACGTCCAATCATTGTGTACGGGGTCAAGTACGTGAAGAGTTTTCGGGGTGAAGACATCGGCTATGCCCGTTTCGAAGGTGAGTAGTCTTTGGTTTTTATTGAATTTCCCCTGAGCCAGCTACGATGTGTGTTTTAGGTCTATACTTGCCTTTGTTATGGGATCAAAACTTCTGTACCAAATCGCCAATCGCCCTGGGATACACTCGAGGCCACTTCAGTGCCCTGGTGCCCATGGAACCCTTCACGCGCATCGATGGGCGACGCGACGATGTCGAGGATGTGACCTATCTGCCGCTGATGGACTGCGAGCTTAAACTCTTGCCAATACATTTCCTTACACAATCTGAGGTGAGATTTCTATCCATATATGTGTACTTAAATAGAGGTGAACTAGAAAATAATATGATTATGTTATGCAGGTGGGCAATGAAGAATCTATGATGCGTCAATGGCTGGACGTGTGTGTAACAGACGGCGGGCTGCTAGTGGCGCAGCAAAAGCTTGGTAAACGTCCTCTTCTTGTGGCCCAGATGCTGGAGGAGTGGCTAAATCACTACCGTCGCATTGCGTAAGCTCAAAAACCTCAAATAAAATCCCAATATAATTCAATAATATTTTTGTTTAACTTCTTTAGACAAGTGATAACCGCACCTTTTATTCGTCGCCCACAAATCACACATTATTCGAGCGATGGAGACTCGGATGAGGAATAGAAGCGGGGCATTCGTAAACCAGTTTCAGATTAGTAATTTGCGCATATATATGAATATCCTTTTTATAATTTTTGGCAAAAAGGATGTTGAAACATGAGAATGAAGTGCAGATCCTACCCGCATGCACTCGCAGTTAGCTAATGGAAACTATAGAGAATACATATTCATATTTGCAAGCAGTTGGAAAGTTGTAGTTGTAACTAAATTGAAGGCAAACTAAAGGTTAAGCAGAAATGTACGAAATGCATTGATCGACTTATATATATCATATCCGTTCCCAATTCAACGTTCGTTGATTTTAGTCAAATTTATTCACACTGGGTCGACGAGGCAATGTAGGCAATGTAGACCATAAAGTAAACGAAATTGAAGCTATACACTGGTAGATCAAATTACACTCACATCTGAATCAATCCATTAAGTGAATTTTGATGCCGACAGTTTGGGCGAAAAATTATATGCGTATGTGCTAGATGTTGTAAACACCCAAGAATCCGAATCCCAGGCTAAGGAGGGGCTTATATTATTGAAAATCTCGATGTACTATTAAATTTTAAACGGGTTAGCCCACACCACCCCATATATTTAATAATATTTGGGTGAATATGAATGTTTCTGAATGGCCGTCATTGAAAAGTTTATTGATAGTTTTTAAAACACTTTTTGGAATTATGAATCATTATACATTCATGCCTATAAATATTATATATAAATATATATTACGTATATAGAAATCCTACGGTTCTAGAAAATTGAACAAAGGGCCAATAATATAATGAATTTTATTCTAATTGTATTATATATGGAATTTTATCTCATTATTATTTTTGTTAGTAATGTTATTAAAATTATTATTACTATTACTACCTTCTAAGAAAGCTTATTGTGCAAATGTACACGCAAAATGCATGGAAAACAAAACACATATTTAAATAAACGTTTTAAGTAAAATTTCAACGGTAAAAAACATAGTTTTTATCCATCTATCCATATCCATAATAAAATTTCAAAATAAATTCAATTTCAAAATAAATTTCATTTCCGATTTCCTACGATTACTATTTAACGGTTTTTCTATTCGATTCCCGCTTTCGATTAAAATTATCGATAGACGAAAAGTATCTATGGGTGGACTGTCATCCCCAGGTGAATCTGAGCGCTCTTTTGCGGCCGTATCTGAGATACTTAGTCGTTTCGTTGCTGCCGTCGGTGTCGTTGCGGTGCGGTGTTTTTTTCCGCCGAGAATCAGTCTTTTTAGCACTCAGAAACCACCATTTTCCACTGTGATCGTTGTCGGCGAATTGAAATTGTGGCCCCACGAGAGCGAAATACGCAACAAAATCGAGCCGAAAGTCGCTAAATTCCGAACACACACACAACCACTATAACCAAAACCCATCCATACCACAAGCAACCACTCTTTCTCGGCTAAGCTACGCAGATTGCGAATGCATACGGCGAAAGATACAAATAGAAAAAATCTAAGCAGAAGAAAAATTTTGTTAGTGAAGTGAAGAGGAAGTAGTGGTGACCTGTGCGCGTGTATTTGTGCTTTCCTCCTCGTCGTAGTGTGTGTGCGTGTGCCAGTGTGTTTCCCTCCCCCATTGAAGCACTCGTAGCTCGTAGCTGTATCTCGCCATGGGTAAGTTATCTGCCGACACACAGATACTCGTGCTTTGGTGTGTCCGTGAGAAAGACTGCGCAAAGTCAAAGCGCGGGGGGTTGGGGGTATGGGTGGGTAACGGTAGTCGAAGGAGGTGAAGGTGCTCCTCCGATAGCACCACTCTGCCATTATCGGCATTAGCAGGGCATATCGGGAGTGGTTTCGAACCTTCCCAATACCCTCTCCAAATCAATACTGCCCAGCTGGATCCTCTCTCTGGCTAGCGGCCCCACCACATATGATTCCATATGAGTCCACTCCCTATTTGAATTCTCAATTTCTCAGCTGCGACTTCGGCGATGACGTCAGTGTTGTAAGAACAAGTTTCGTGTTTTTCGTTTTTATTATATATTTTTTTTTATGTTTATGCCTTTTCTTCATCTTTTTTTCTGTTGGCCCGAATTTGGGGCTGATACCGGAGGAGCAGGGCGAGGTGAGTCGAGCGAATCGGAAAACCTGACCGAATAAACCTCAAAGTGCTTGTGCATGCAACTGCAATTACACACGATACCGTTAGGGCGTCCCGCCGTGAGAGCAGCTCTGCTCTCAAATAACCTGTAAACCGTTCGATGTGAATGAGCTTTTTTTTTTCATGCGACGTTTCTTGCTGAAAGGGCCTTTTCTACCGTTATTTGAGACATGTACTCGGCTATTGTCAATGATTAATTACTCGGCTTCTGGCTACTGGCCCTAATTGAGTTCATTCAGATGCACTGAAAAAAAGGGACCTTAATACTAAGAACTAAAAGTATATAAGAATAATAATCATATAGATTTCAAAAGAGTTCTTAAATGTTATTAAAATAAAATTTTGATTAGATAATTTTATGAAGTTTTTCCGTGTGTAACTTGGGCCTGACTGCATGCGTGTCTAAAATGCCTAATTGACTTGGCCGCTGCATGGAGCCGGGGAAGTGGACGCCGATTTCGATGGGAGGAGATCCCCATAATATGCCGCATTGAGGCTCCTCGCCTCAAAAGGCCTAACAATGGCCAGCCATATAGCCTCTACAACATCTCCGCAACAACTGCTCGACATGAACCCATGACAAGCACATTGACTTCCACTGGGTTTCCTTTTTCGTTTTCCTGTCCTCAAATGAAAACGAAAGGGGCAAACAAGACCCACCCACCCCACTCGCCAGCCCCACCACCCGCTCACTCATTTATTTTGTCGGTTGATTTGTTCGTGTCTGTTGTGCATTCGCCTGCATTTCATAGTATTTCGTGGCATTTCCCAGGCGGGGTTATATAGGTCAGAGCACTTGCATAGAAAGTGGCATCTCCTCTTATGTCGTGCCTCCACCGTGCCTCCATCTCTCACCCGCTCTTCAATCCGTCCACTTGCCTAATTGAATGCTATTTTCGTAGACGCAGCGTCATCAGATGCTGTTGTGTGTAGCTCTGTGCCTGTGTACGGGTGCTCTTTTCACTTTTTCGTCTAATAAGCATACAGGAAGCACTTTCAAATTGACCGAAACACTCTGAAAACTCCGATACGAACTTTGGGACGTGCGTGGCTCGTTATTTGGTGCGTCAGGTAGCACAGCATAAAAAAAAACACTTGCAGAGCAATTCAAATTTGATGAGTAATACTCGCTATAACGATCTACAATAGCGGCCATATCCAAAACCTATATTCTGGAATCAAATTAAAATCTAATTCGATGGGCTATTAGAAAAAGTAATTATAGGAACATTAGGGAAACATTAGTATACCTTAAAGGGTATACAAGTTACAATCCCCAATAGATATTCTATAGGAAAGATACTTCTTTAACAAGTAATCCCTAAAACATAATTTTAGATACAGGAACATTTGAAATAGAATATCTGAAACCTTAAGAGGTCTACAATCCTTAATAAAATGTAGAATATCTTTAAAAAAGTATGCATTTATTTACTTCCTTTTTCTCTAGATCCCTTGAAATAACAGTATTATTTACTCATTCAGTCTGCTATTTTTATGGCCACAACTGTTCATACATATTGGCCTATAGATTTGTGTATATTATGTTGTTGCTCTTCCAAAACTAAAAATGTTTGTGTGTATAAACAGAACCATTCGTGGGTGAAGTGTGTGGGCGTGGAATGCACAGGAGAGCGGCTATGTTTGCTTTCGGTTTTATTTATTGTCTAGCTCTGCTCATATTCAGCCAGTTTGGAGTGGCGTTTCCCCTATTGTGTTCCACCTGTTTCCGCCACTCGCCTTGACCTGCATTGTCCTCGCCATTATCCAGGCACTGCGACTGTCAAGGATCTGACGCACTTGCTCCGGGGTTGAACTCGCGCGGTGCGCACTGGATGCATGCAGTGTCAGTGACGAAGGTCGTTTTCTTTCTCTCTTTTTCTTTTTCTTTTCCATTTCGATTTTTTTCGCATTTTTGAGTATGTTGCTTTAATGTTCGATTTTGTTTTTCTCTAAGGTTGGGGTCGTTGGGGCGCGGCTGAAATTAATTAAAATATTTTCGCTGCCCTGCAGTTTAACCTTTCTGCTTGGAAGTGACAGAGAATCGAAGAGGCTTTTATGGCCACACAGGAAAAAATATTTCTAAAAGGGTTATGAGAGTACATTTACGTGATAATTAAATAAGGTGTGGATCGATTAATGGCGCCACAAATTGGAAATCTTTTTTATGAATACTATTTTGTAATGAAAAACATCTTCTACCATGTGAGAATTAAGTTAGGCCAACTCACCACGAGAACCTCCACCCCTTTTTCTTAAAAAAATATTTCAAAAATTTGTATTCATTTTCGAATATTGTTTGAAAATTTTTTATTGTGCAGTTCAAAAAGGCTACAGTAACCTTGGACTTGCCCCCTGGCAGCTGGACGGGTTTTTATTCGTCGCAACCCGTGTTTTTTTGTATTGTTTGTTTGTATTTCAAATTCGAGCGAGCTCCAACCAGTTTGTTTGCGAGTCCAAGTCTCTGCCACAACTCCAGTACTCCGTCACACGGCGGTCGATGGTCGATGTCGGCGAGGATTACATCATCGCCACTAAAATCGCTCTTCGCAATTACAATAAAACTGAGAATGTGCGCTCAGACCTTTTATTGTGCTAGCTTGTGTGGCGACGCCGCTTTGCCGGGTCGGTTCTCTGTTGCATGAAAATGTAATTTTCACTAGTTTTTTCCATTTGCCTTAGAGATCAGCTCAGTGGCCAATTATCGAGGTGGTGCTAATGCCGGGAAAAGGCACTGCAAACCCAATAAACAAAACGCCAAAATCGATATGCAAATTGCTCAGAAATGTATATGATTGCATAATAAACAAGCTGGCGAGCAGCATAACACAAATGAAATTAATTAAACGTAGCGAAACACGTACACGAAGTTTAAACAAACCCCCACGCATACAGCGATTTGTTATTTGGCTCTCACGTAGCTTTTACTGAGGACGGAAGTCCAGGTCGGTGACGAAAGCCCGCTTTCTGTACTCTCCTACGAGGTGTGGCTGTGTGTGTGTGCGTGTGCGCGATCAACTTTAGACACATTTGTATTATCAGGTCTTCTGTCATTCCAAATGGACCACTCGGTATGAAATATTTCGGTGGCGTCACCGCACAAATAAATGTTCACTCTTGGGATTGGCGTATTTTTAATAAATTTCAGCCTGTCTGTCAAAAAATAATGGTGCTTTCTGAGATTCAGATTCAAGAGTTTCAGCTGGACAAAGCTATGATGGTAACTCCAGACTCTGCCATTCAAATACCTGATTACTTTGGAACTAATAACCCATTAATAGATTGTTTGCTCTCCAACTTAACTTCTACATATGTATGCCCAAGTATGCGATAACGACTGGTACCGTTGTGCAGCATACGTCACCATTATTAAAAAAAAAAGTTAATGGCTGCGTACACCTGAGTTCCATTGCGAGCTTATCGATAATTTCTATTTTGGAAGCAAACCAAATAGGGGAAGGCAACAACTGCAGACCCGAATTGTGGAAAACAAAAAATCGAAAAGGCCTGAAATAACAACAGAGAGATGTATATATGGTATAATGTGGTCGGTCGGGCTTATGTATGTTCATGTGTTCTCTTTTTTTTGTTCCATGCACTGCAACCAATACCGGTTGCCTCCAGCCAATGCGATTCAGTTGGAGCTGATGTTGGGCCTGTCTGTTGGGTCTATTTAATCAACCGCAGACTGCCGCCGCCGACTGCCACCGGCGAGCTGGAAAAAAAAGCCGCCAGAACAGATCAACTCATCAGTCACGGCTAACAATTAGTCTCGATGCAGAGTTCTTTGTGATCTGGGTTCCCTCTCCAATGAATCCCAGCTGGATAGCTGTCGCATCTAGACAACACAGCCATATAATGGGTGCTAACATACGGTTTATGATTCTCTGGGAAAGCACTTTTCGAGTTTTAATTCAAATCTAATGAGATTTTGTTTTTGAAGAAAAAGAGAAGGGCGTACCACAGTGCGTATGATCAATAAACTTGAGTAGCCCTTAAATACACATGGAAAAAAAAACTTAAAAAGATAGTAATGTGCAAAAATAAACCCTTTATAAGCTGGCCAGATCATTGATTAAACATGTGATAAGATTTTAACTTATCTCCCTGATAAAATGAATATTTTTAAACTGCAGTTACTATCTTTTGAAATTTAAACAGAGAAAAATAAATTAAGAAACCTATTTGACTTACATAGATCCTTTTTGGCCAAAATATTTTATCCTACCTGTTAGAGCAATTCTGTGGAACTGTATACTCTATACTCATATGTATAATTAGAAGCCTTTTCCCCCACTTGTGTACATTAAGACCGGGTCTACAGTGTACACACTCATTTTCTCATATACATGTATATAAAGCAAATATCTGACAGCAAGTTTGTGTCGCCCTTGGCCTTATCAATGATAAGATTAATTGCTAGCCTGTCGCATGAGTCACGGCCCCATAAGAATCCAAGATTTATGCATGTATGGGTGTTTAAAAAAATAATAATGAAGTGTTTGCGTATGCTGTCAATAGACAAAACAAAAAAAAATAGTCAAACAAACAAACAACAAAAAAATGGCCAACACAAGTGTAACGATCTCCCTGTCCGTCCCATCGGATATACGATATATAAACCTTTGCGTGAATATAGTAACAGCTACACAAAGTCAAACCGAATCGCACACATTCGGAGTGGGGCTCTGGACTGAACGCGGCAAAATGAGGCAAGGTTGGGGCATTATCGCATCACATGCATATGACATCAGCGCAACGCGGCGTATACGTAATCGGGCGACAGCACCGTAGCTCTGAATTAAATGAATTGGATTGGATTAGAAATAAAAGCAAAAGCGCATGAATTGAGTTCCCCTCCCAATCGCTAATCTCTAATCTCTGTTCTCTGTTCTCTTTCTACCCACATCTTCCCCAGGTAAACAAAAAATTTACTGTGCAAAATGTACGAAAAAGTGCTCCGGCGAGGTGCTCCGCGTGGCGGACAATCACTTCCACAAGGCCTGCTTCCAGTGCTGCCAGTGCAAGAAGTCCCTGGCAACGGGCGGTTTCTTCACAAAGGACAACGCCTACTACTGCATACCGGACTATCAGCGACTGTACGGCACGAAGTGCGCCACGTGCCAGCAGTATGTGGAGGGCGAGGTGGTCAGCACCATGGGCAAGACCTACCACCAGAAGTGCTTCACCTGCTCCAAGTGCAAGCAGCCCTTCAAGTCCGGCAGCAAGGTGACCAATACTGGAAAGGAAGTGCTCTGTGAGCAGTGCGTCTCCGGAGGCCCAGTGAGCGCAGGCGTCGGAGCAGGAACAGACGGCGGCAGAGGCGGTGTCTCCTCCCCAGCTCCGCCAGCGGAGAGTCCAACGCGGGCCACCGCCCATCAGCAGCTCTCAGGTGGTGTGATCTCGCAGAAGGCGCACCTGAAGGAGGACTACGATCCCAATGACTGTGCCGGATGCGGAGAGCTCCTCAAGGAGGGCCAGGCTCTGGTGGCCCTCGACCGGCAGTGGCATGTGTCCTGCTTCCGGTGCAAGGCCTGCCAGGTGGTGCTCAACGGCGAGTACATGGGCAAGGATGCGGTGCCGTACTGCGAGAAGTGCTACCAGAAGGGATTCGGAGTAAAGTGCGCTTACTGCAGCCGCTTCATCAGCGGCAAGGTGCTCCAGGCGGGCGACAACCACCACTTCCATCCGACCTGTGCCCGCTGCACCAAGTGCGGCGATCCCTTCGGCGACGGCGAGGAGATGTACCTGCAAGGCAGTGCCATCTGGCATCCACGCTGCGGCCCGGGACCCTCGGAGTCTGGCATTATTCTGAATGGCGGTGGAGGCAGCACCTCGGTGGCTGGCGGCGCCTCCAACGGCAACTTCACAGACACCGAGTGCGACCGGATGAGTTCCAGTGCCCTCAGCGAGATGGTAGGTAGCTGTATGGATTTCCTCGAGCAGGACTCCCTACTAAAAACCACAATGAGAACCGCACGAGATGCCAACACAATCCCAAGTTCTAAGCTGCTACTGAGCTTGCTACTAATTTGAATGCTACAAGTTGCACCAAAAATCACACACTATTTTCATGATTTTTCATTTAGATATGAAATAAGCTATATTTTTAATTATTATACATATTTTATATATATATAAAAGTATTCAAAAATATCGCTTATTTCAATCATCCACCTCCTGCACTTACACAAAACACATTTAATTTATAATTTTATAATTTCAGTTTATTTTGCATTTTAGTTGTTTTGAGCTTGCGTTTTATTTTTCGTTCGATTTCAGTACATCCGATCCAGAACACCGAGCTTTAATGGTTCACTTTATTCCTCTAGCCGCAAGGTTTGTTTTTATTATGATTTAATTATGATTTCCCCAATTGTTTCTGACATCGTTTCGCTATTCCGCCGTATATTTCTTGATATACACGCCAAAAACTGCAATACTTAACCACAAAGCACTTAGCACAAATATTTGGTAGAAAATCTCATTAAATTTAATAATTATTTCAGCATTATCGTACTGTGAGTCCGGGTCTGATACTCCGAGAGTACGGACGACCGATCGGCGAGGATATATCGCGCATCTATACCTACAGCTATCTGACGGATGCCCCACACTACCTGCGCAAGCCGATCGAACCGTACGACAGGACACCCCTCTCACCGCACTTCCACCGGCCCTCCTCGTACGCCCCCACTCCCAGCAATGCGGGATCCGTAGCTGGAAGCCGTCCACCATCGCGTCCTCACTCCAGGACCCGCAGCGCCATGAAGGTCTTGGTGGACGCCATCCGTTCGGAGACGCCCCGCCCCAAGAGTCCGGGCATGAACAACGAGGAACCTATTGAGCTGTCTCACTACCCGGCCGCCAAGAAGCCGCCACCAGGAGAACAGCCCAAGATCGAGAGGGATGACTTCCCAGCTCCGCCGTATCCGTACACGGACCCGGAGCGCCGGCGACGGTATAGTGACACCTACAAGGGTGTCCCCGTTTCAGACGACGAGGACGAGAATGTCGAAAACGGCAAGACGAATGGCAAGATTAAGAATGGCGAGGAACAGCAGTGAGTAGAATTTTTGAAGGATTCAAAAATACGGTTTGAAAATCATTTTCCCAACAGACGCCTTCAACGTGAAGCTGAGCAGCTGGAGAAGCTGAACTCCGGCATCGGTTCGGCGATCGCCAAGGACCTCAAGGAGCACGCCAAGTACAGGAAGTGGAAGCAGAACAACTTGGATCCCCGTAATGCCTCCAGGACGCCTTCTGCCTCGAAGGAGCCTCTGTACAAACTGAGGTACGTTATACTAAAGAATTAGATTATGACTTAAGTTTATATAAACCCTTTGTCTTAATTATCGATTAGGTATGAATCACCTATTGGGGCCTCACCCTCGCGCAATCTGGACCACCAGAAGCCCTTCTACGAGGACGAGATGTTCGATCGCTCTACAAGCTACCGCGGCTCGCTTGGCAAATCGCTGGGAAACGCGCCCAGCTACAATGGTAATCGTCTAGACAGTAGTTCGAAATGCCGTACCTCAGGCGCGCAATTCGACTTTATGCTAATTAAGTTCCTTAGCTACCGATATTATATATAGCCCCATATTACGTTTATAGCCATACATTCCTACCGATCGCCGCCCAAGCCCGGATATGGATTCAAAACGACGACTCTGCCCTATATACGCAACGGTTACAGCTCAGTAAGTGCTGCCAGTCGTTTGGATCGGGATTAGATCTTTGGTGCCGGGCTGTCAGTTGTGTCTTGTAGCTTACCCATTACCATATTGACCCATTTAACCCCATATAACCCCTTGTAATCCCTGTAATAACTACCTCTCACTGATGGCACCTCTTTGTATTTCTCTCTTTCACTTTTGAATGCTGGTGCTGGCTGGCCGTGAAAATAATTGGATTGACTAACAAAACTATATAACTCAACTGGTTGGTCTGCTGCTTCATTGTGTGCCTAATCTTTATCCTATGCTATTACGAATATCTATGTGTGTATGCTATTGTTGCCCCACACCGCCAAAACTGCCCCAAACTAACACCCATCTACACTAACCCGACTTGAACTCATACATCTGCATCATTCACATCAAAAATCAACATGAACATCAACATACACACCACCATGAACTCTGCTCCCAGTGGTGAGTGCGCTGCGCCATGTTCCGAAGCCTGGATACGGCCTGGCTCCACGCTCCCACACATTCAGCTCCACAACCTCCGCTGCGGCCACGATGCATGGTGCCACTGTAAGATCGCTTCTGTTGTTGTTATGCCGTAGAGTCCTTTGGAAACTTTTTTTTTTTGAGGCTTAGCTTTTAGTATCCTCTATAATGCACTATTTTTGGTTTCATTTGGTTGCCTTAGTTTGCATGTAAAGATCATCTTCTATCAGCCAATAATAACAACCAATCTTCTCGAAATATAGGATTTCTCCTATGGAGGTCTCGGCGACAAGACGCACAGCACGGATTTGAGCTGTGGAAAATCGGAAGGTCAGTACTTAGATTTCACTAAAGTCTGAATATCTTCTGACCATTTGAATCCCATTTCAGCCTCGGTGGACTCAATCACAGACGGCGATAGACGTGCCTTGATGGGCGGAGATCTTCCCGCCTCGAGCACATACTCCGGGGCGCTCTCCTACCACTATCCGCAGGCCGGGCTCATCCGGCGCAGTCTGCCCAACATGGCGCACTCGATGCTGGTGCATGAGCCGGCCAAGATCTATCCCTATCACCTACTGCTAATCACAAACTATCGACTGCCTTCCGATGTAGATCGCTGCAATCTGGAGGTGGGTGTCACTGAGCCACGTTTATAGATCATTAATTGAATCCATTTCCCAACAGCGTCATCTGTCGGACATCGAGTTCGAGCACATCTTGCAGTGCGCCAGGTCGGAGTTCTACAGGCTGCCCCAGTGGCGCCGCAACGAACTGAAGCGCCGGGTAAAGCTCTTCTAAGCAAAAGGGGCCCTGTACTCTGAGCCGCGTCTGTGGGTGGAGGAGGAGGCTGCTAGCGACGAAACCAAAAGAAATCAACTTACCTTAAAAAGCAAAGGGCTATACAACAGTGGAGATAAATACATTAAACACAAAACAAACAAAACAAAAAAGAAAAGAAAACGAAATGGGAAACTATGCTAATTTCACAGCCAGTTTTGAAACACGCTTTAAATAGTTGATGCAAGTGAAACCAACTAAACTAAATTTAAAAACATAGTTACATTTACAGTGCGGAGCTGCCGGCAGGCGGCTTCAGTTTATTTTTTTAAGAATTAGTTGCGCTAATGGAAAATTGTAACTGAAAAATATATTGAAAACTACGATTGAAAGAAACATAAATCCCAAATAAAAAACTGTATACATACTTCACATAGTTAAAGATTGCATGTCCGGCATGATGGCTTTTTATACGCAGTGCAAGTGCAAGTGCATATTAATCTTAACTTTAAAAAGAATATATTTTCTAAATTATACTTTAATTGAAAGAACCTTGTTAACCGGCTAAATATCTAGAGAAGCATCAAAGAAAGAGCAATTAATGTACCTGCTGAGAAATTCACACAGCAGTAAGCGAAACGTTAGATGTGTGGCATCCAATCTACGCTAAATCATTATGCAACAATTTATTTATTACTAAATATTTTATTTATTTAAATAGAATATGTCAAAGAATAAACCAGAGATAATAAATCAGGACAAAGCTGTTTCAACGTGTCATTTTGTGTTACAATTAATTCAACATTTAGAAAGGCAATCAACAAAAAGCCAAAAAGCAAAGATGGTGTTTCGCGGAGATTCGTAAGATTAAGAAATCTTTAATATATAACTTTCGCTTAACTTACTCAAAAGTACTTAAATGAGAAACACCATCTAGGCTTGAGTTCGGTGTGATTTGTGTTTGGGACGCAATACGTGACTGGAATGTTAGATTCACAGATAAATACATTACTATTAAACTAGATTTCACAGAATTTGGAGATTTTCAATATTGCACCATTCGTCTTGCCCTAGTTTTGCTTGTGGAGAGCCTCGTCGTTTCGCAGACTGTAGGTTAACTGCGTTTTCATTACCGAAAGACTGCTTCCGACAATCTTCTTGTGGTAGATCTGCCGCGTCACAAATCCAAAATCGTCGTAGAAGTCACGCTCGCTCTCCTGCCACTCGGATATGGTGGCTTCCAGTGAGGCATAGCCACCGCTCACACAGTTCTTCGCCAGAATCTTGATCATGGGCTCCATAATCTTCTGGTGCGGATAGTCCTGGGCTATGGCGAAACGATAGATCCAGGCTGCGTTGTAAACAGCATGATGGTTTTTCACACTGATTGCGGCTACGATCCTACGGCGGAACTTGTTTTTATACGTCTCGTCATATGGGCAGTTTTCTATGAATATTTGGTAACTCGCCTCCTTGGGGGAGCAGCGGAATATAAAGGGCTCATAACACTCGGCCACCAACGACTGCGAAGGCTTGGTCTGCAATAAAATAGATTAAATAAACTAACCAAAGCTATATGTAAGTATGCCTACCCTCATGAGTTCCACAGCTTTGGCGTAAAAAGAAAAATAGGTGCTGGTGAAGAGAAAAAAAATACAGCCGGGCACCGTGAGGGCACAGAAGAGCAGAGGCACACCCAGAAATATGAAAAACACTGCCCATGTTATGACTATGAACTGGAATGTGATCTGGAATTAGAATTAGCCCTAATTAATGAATGATCTCAAAGAGATATGGCACGCAGGAAAGTAGACTACTTACCTCTCGGAAGCAGAACACAAAAAATGACTTGTTTGAGAAGGACATTATGTAATCCCGCACCAATTCCTGGCACTTAAGCTCGTCATCTTCCCGATAGTTTCGCACAACAATAAAAGGCTGCATCGGCTATAAAAATAAATTAAATAAAATAAAACAAACACTTTCAACTCCTCTCTCTCCAGCGGTTTATTTACGTTTGTTTTGCAGTGCTGGAAAAGGCCAACACATCATGTTGCGTTCCAAGGGTGTTTCCGAAAGGGATACATGACCACTTTGATCTATTCCCAAAGAGTGTCTCATTTTAAAAACCAAGCTAATAAAATATTGAAACAATACTTAGATTAATTTATGTACGTTCAAAGTTATACCCATTCAAATATAAGATATATTAATAATATCTGGTAGCCCCTTTAAACCTACGCTCAAAGTAGTATTGAATAATGTGCAAATTCAACCAGTGTTGGAAAAGGTATAAGAAGGTCGGCTATCCGGTCTCCGTTTGGAAAATATCTTTGTGTTTTTTTGCACAAAACTTCTTGCGCTAATATTGCGCCGGTCAAGAAAAATGGAAGATGTGGAGGGTACCAAAATTAATAACCAGCAGGATGGAGAGCGGAGTTTTATCTGCGGCGTGATTGAAGGTTTCTATGGCCGGCCCTGGACAACGGAGCAGCGCAAAGATCTGTTTCGAAAACTCAAGTCGATGGGCATGGACTCGTACATGTACGCCCCGAAGGACGACTACAAGCACCGGGCATACTGGAGAGAGATGTACACGGTAGAGGAGGCGGACCACTTGTCGAGTAAGCGATGAAGAAAATATTGTACATTGGAACTCAACCTAAAAAATGAGAGCGATGGCGAAAATTTTAATGAGACTGGTGGAGATTTCGGGTTTATCTTAAGTAATTAATTTTTTTTTTTTTTACAGGTCTAATCACGGCTGCCAAGGATGCAGGTATTGTCTTCTACTATGCCCTTTCGCCTGGCTTGGACATGACGTACAGTAACCAAAAGGAAATCTCCACGTTGAAGAGGAAACTAGATCAGGTTTCGCAATTCGGCTGCGAAGCCTACGCCCTGCTGTTTGACGATATTGAATCGGAGCTTTCCAAGGCAGACAAGGAGGTGTTTCAAACATTTGCCAACGCTCAGGTTTCTGTGACTAACGAGATCTATGCCCATCTGGGCAGGCCCAAGTTTCTCTTCTGTCCCACCCAGTATTGCGCATCGAGGGCAGTGCCCACGGTCCAAGAGTCGGAGTACCTCAACACCCTGGGCTCGAAACTAAACAACGAAATCGATATACTTTGGACAGGCGACAAGGTGATATCCAAGACTATTTCCATTGAATCTATTCAGGAAATCACGGAGGTACTTCGCCGACCACCGTGCATCTGGGACAACCTGCATGCGAATGATTACGACCAGAAGCGTATTTTTCTCGGACCTTACGTAGGACGATCACCTGAGCTGATACCCCATTTGCGCGGAGTGATGACCAATCCGAACTGCGAGTTTAATGGCAACTTTATAGCCATCCACACGTTAGCCTTTTGGTCGCGCTGCAGCGTGGACTCGAAAATGGACAGCTCGATTAGTGCGGATATAAAATTAGAGACTGAAAACGAAGAAGAAATGCCGACGGAATTTCTCTCGAAAAACGTTTACCATCCACGTGTAGCTTTGAAGTAAGTCTTATCTATTTCCTTACAATTCAAAGCCTTATTTAAAATACTTTTTAGAAATGCAATCGCTGATTGGCTGCCGGAATTCTTTACGGAAAAAGAGGCCTGGGGTCCTATCACAAAACCTCAGCCGCAAGTGCAAATGGTCATGCCCATCATTCCCATCATACCCAGCATTAACACCTGCATGAGTCTCACCACCACAACAACCACGTCGACAAACACACGGACTGTGCCGGAAGTCAACACCACTCAACTGCAGGCTTTAGCGGATGTTTGGTATTTAGATATTCTTAAATATGAACATTTTTCGGTTAGTTTTTAATCGACTTCTGCATATTTTAGCACTGTTACCTCAACAATAACCCCCATTTCCAATCCGGTGATGAACTCTCTGGTTTCGCCCACTAAAGTGGTCACATTCGAAGAGATTATTAATCCCATTCCAACAACAGCTGCCTGCAATATTGAACTGCCCAAGAAAATACCCATATCCATTGTACCAGTCCCTATTATGGAAACTAGAAGCGTTGAGGCTTCCGTAGAGCTAGACCTAGGTAACGAGTTATTTGAGGAAGATGATAAAGAGGAGCAGAAGAGCGATTCAGAAAAAGTAGACCAAGCGGATGATAGCGATGAGAAACCGGAACCAGTCGCAAGTCTCAGTGTAGACACCATGTTGGATGACTCCAGTCTGAGCCCGCTAAGTGCCGGTGTCAATGAACCTATGGAATGCAGTAGTAGCATAGCATCGCAGGTCTCTCCCAGAGAGCAAGACGAGGTGACCAAGTTGGTTGCCGACGATGTGCTTATGGAATCGGTGAACGATGTTCATGTAAGTAGTGCATTAGAAAGCCTAATTACTATAAGTACAATATCTACATTATTGTTTTAAAGATCATGCATGTGGAGAGTGGCACATCATCACCGATTTCCAATGCAGAGATGCGAGAAGAAATCGAAATATTAGATTCCCCCCAGGAAAATGAGAACGAGTAAGCCCATTTACCCAAAAAATTATACGAGGATTAAGTTAACAACCTGCATTATTTTAGCAAAACCTTGGTAGGTTTCGATTCAAAAATAACGATCGATGATCTGGGTCTGCTTTGTGATCTCTTCTACCTGCCCTTCGAGCACGGCAGCCGTGGCTTGAAACTACTGGTGGAGTTTAATTGGCTCAAGTCTAATGCGAACGTGATCCTGCAAGAGCGTTCCGCGGGGGGTGATGCAAATAAAGGCACAAAGCCGGAGGTCAGTGAGTGGCTTCAACGTTGCGAGAAGTTCGACGGTCTCTGCACCAGAGTGTTAGAGCTGCTGATTAAGATTGCCAATTGTGAAAACAAAGAGATTTGCCATGAACTATACTCATACGTGTGGGACATCTCCTGCGCTCTTTCATTGCTCAACTGCTATGTCAAATGGCTAGCACTCGGCCAGTTTCCTCAAAATATGTCCTCTTACACAGAGGGCAGCTACACATGTAAGTTATGGTCTATGTGTACAGAGCAAGTGTCTAACAGTCTTCTTTTCAGGGTTCAGCAAAGGTTGGAAGGAAGCCTTTATGTCTGGTGATCAGGAGCCGTGGGTGTTTCGGGGCGGGCTTATTGCAGACCTGCAGCGCTTAATGCCCGTGGACTCTGGCAACGATCTGTTTGTGTTCAAGCTTCCTGAAAAGCCCAGGGCTAACTACTATCTTCTTCGGCCCTATTGCAATATGGATGAACAAAACGTCAACGACGTGTGCACCCGTTCGTACCTGCAGTGGCAGCAGAAGGTGGATGCGACCAACCACATTACGTTCCCGCTTCCAATACCCGTGTCCAATATCGTGGCCGATGCAATAGTGGGTGCTCATCTCACCCTTTGTCCAGAGCTATGCTTCGTGGCTTATGACGAGAACAATAGCATTGTGGGCTACGTCTGTGCAGCTCTGGATGTGAATATATTTCAGCGCAACCTGGATCTGTGTTGGTACACGGAGCTCCGGGAAAAGTACCCCAAGGATTTGTGCCTTCAAGAAAGCGAAGAACATCTGAAACCATTCGTGATCCAATTCGTTGAGCAGTTCCATAGAAGTAGCGAGGCTTTGGAACAGTGCCCTGCGGAAGTGAGTGGCTCGTTCCCAGCGGTTCTGAAAGCAGCAACGTTGCGAGAGGTGGAAGAACACGATGCTGGTATTATGAAGCGTCTGTTAACCGTTCTGTTGGCCGCTCTACGCGCAAACGGCTGCTTCGGTATTCACGTGTGCATCCCTGAGCTTGATGCCAGGCAAGTGGCTTTTTACTCTCGGATCGGATTCGTAGATATTTATCGCGATGAGGCAACCAAGTGCATTTATATGGGTCGACGCTTTTAGCCCTGGCCGAGATTTTTTGCCGAGAAAATTTCATTGCCTAAATATGTATTGTTCCTTTGTCTTTTATATTCAGACTAGCCACTCCACATTCTCAACTTGTCTCGTCCTTTTTGTATTTTTGTAAGAAAAAAGTGTACGTTCTGATGTCCAGTCCTTTGATACCCTTCTAGATTTTATATTAAAAGTTGTTTTCTCAGTGTGAAAACAATAAAACTATCGTATTTAATAAACAAAGTCTGCTAACTGTTTGCGTTGCTTTTATCCAGTTTATAGAACCAAACGGTGTTGACCCCATCCTCTATAATCTTTAAATGTTCCACGTTTGGCAGGGGAAACCGGCAAGCAATTATCTGGGTATCCTGTGGACATTCGGCGATGAGCTTTTGCTCCAGATCCTGCATCATTTGCTCGACTCCGAAAATAACAACGTAGTTGTAGTCTTTGATGTTAAATTTCCAGAGGTCCCTCTTAAAAAAGCTCGTCTGCTTGGATACTCCATTGCGCAGTGCTGCCAGGCGGGAATAGTAGACTAGCCAGGGATTCAGTTCCACGCCGTCGGTCTTGAGAGCCTTGTTGTGTTGCGCGGCCGCTATGGGGGATTACATAAGTAAGTATGGATGGTTTGTACATCCCTTGGGACAGAAAACTTACCAACTACGATACGACCGTCGCCTGAACCAATATCCAGCAATTTTCCACTGGTATTTTTTGGCAAGAAGCTGAGCACATTTTGAATTTGTTCAGTAGTGGCCGGCACGTAAGGCAAACAAATCCGCCTGAATGCAGGGGCGACAAATGAGGCGCACACAATGGACAGTCCCAGGCCTACACCTCCGGTAGCAGCAATCAGGACCTTTCCACCGATTGACATGCCAGGCTTCGATATTTTTGAGGATGTTTTCGAAACATTTTCGTTCAGGATATCCATTCCAATTGGAAAAGGCAACGACTGCTTCGTAAAGTGTGGCCGTAGGGTTCGTGATGGTATAATAACTTTTACACCGTTAGAAAAATCGACTGTTAATATTTTATAAAAATAAATGTTTTAAAGATGAGTTTTACTTTATAAATTATTTAATAAGTTTAACACACAATTCCTAATAACCAATCACAATAATACACAATTCCTTTCCGCAATAACGTTCCAATTTTACTAAGGTTCAGATTATTTTGCCAACATTTTGTGGCCTCTAAATGGTAGATTCCCCTGAACGTCAGAATTTTAAAAAACAGGCTCTGGCCACTCTAACCTTTTATTTATTTCGTTCTTTCTTCTTGTCCTGCTATTTCGTGATTATTGTTTACGAAAGATGTCCAACGTTGGAAAAATTCGTTTAAAAACATTTTCAGAACTTCAAGCTACTGCAGAAATAAGTTTAAGAATAGAAACGGATAAGACTAAACCAACGGAAGACAATGGACATCGCACACCGGAGAAGAAAAGCCCGCGAAAAAGCCGTGCGGCCACAACAGCGAGGAAATCCAAGAAACAAGAGGGAAACCTTGGTGTAGTCACTGTCACCAGCACGGTAAAGCGTTCCTCCAAAAAAACGCCATTGCCCGGCCAGATGCGCATTGATGCCTTTTTTAAAAGCGCCTCTAAGAACTACAAAGTGGAAACCCCACTTCCTCCTATTTCGTCCTCTAAGAAGATTTCCCCACCAGTTGTCAAACGGAAAGAACCTGCAGGTGCCAAAGGACGCAAGCGGCTGTTCGACGATTCAACCACAACATCTTCCACAACCTCGACTTGGAGTGATCACAAACCCCCACAGAAGCGAGTACAACCATTAAGATCTGCAAAGGGCAAGGAGAACCTCTCAGAACTAGATGTTATAGATCTATGCTCAGAGGACGATGACGAACGGACGATCAAGGAGGAGGAAAGAACGCCTAGCCCAGTGAAAGCATCAAAACAAGTTGCAATTTCGGATCAAAAAACAAATTCCGCCTCGTCAAAGCCTACTAGTCCAGAAGGTAGCAATAGGTCCATGTCATTGCTGGGCATGGGCAGCAATGTGTCTAGTCCAGACATAGGTCAAGGATTACTAAGAAGTACCCCCAGCCGGAAAACAAAAGAAATTAAAAAACCAAAAACTCCTCCGTCCACTAACTCAAAACGAATTAAGAAGCCAACAACCCCTCCCGCCACAAACTCAAAGCAAAGAAAGCCGAAACCATGTCCCCCTTACAAAGTAGTCGAAGGAACGACGTTCTGTGTGGATGGATTTCAGTTTGGCGATGTGGCTGGAGTGACGCACTACTTCCTTACCCATTACCATGCGGATCACTATATTGGTCTAACGAAAAAGTTCTCCCATCCCCTCTATATGAGTCCCATAACAGCGCGGCTTGTGAGGCTCTTCATAAAAGTCGATGAGAAATATATCCATGAAATAGATGTGGATGAAACTGTAATGGTTGATAATGTGGAAGTGACTGCCATAGAAGCCAATCAGTAAGTGTAATCTTTAGCAGCAGTATGTAAACACTACAATTATTTACAATATTTCAGTTGCCCAGGAGCCGTCATGTTCTTTTTCAAGCTAAGTTCTGGAGAATGTATTCTGCACACTGGAGATTTTCGTGCCTGCTCTGAAATGGAGTCGTTGCCTCTTTTTTGGAACAACACCAATATCGACCTGCTTTATTTGGATACAACGTATTTAAACAAAAACTATAATTTTTGCCACCAATCGGAGAGTGTTGATCGAGCGTTGCACTTGGTTGGCGCTTTTATAGAGAAAAATCCTTTCAAACGAATACTGATTGTATGCGGCTCCTATGTTATCGGCAAGGAGAAGATCTGGCTAGCCCTTGCTGAGGCTTTTTCGCTGAAAGTATGGACAGAATCAAGCCGTAGCGATGCTATCAGTTGCCTGGGTTGGGATGATTTGCAGGTTGTACTTACAGATGATCCGACTAAAGCCAACTTACATGTTATACCCATGGGAAAAATCAGTTACCCGGTTAGTCTTAATACGAATATTTTATTTTCTAAATTCATACATTTCTTTTATTTTAGAGCCTGGTTGAATACTTTAGTCAATTTGAAGACCAATACGATATGTTGCTGGGAATAAGACCAAGTGGCTGGGAGAAAAACAGTAAGCCTTCCTTTGGGAAAAAGATCAGCACGATTGGCATTGAATACTCGGAGCATTCCAGTTACAAAGAATTAGAACGTTTCGTACGCTTTCTGAAACCCAAGCGAGTCATCAGTACTGTACCCGTTGGTCGCGATCTGTTCGTCACAGGAGATGTGCCCAAAATATGGTATCAGTACCAAGGTCCGGCCTCGATGTTAAGCACAGGGTTTCAGCGGTCTATATCCACATTCCTTACCACACCTAAACGAACTGTCCCAAATGCATCCGCCTCTGAGATGATGCTAAGTCCATTGAAAGAAAGCTGTTCAGATCACGGTGAGGAGGATTCAATGGAGTGCGTGTCTATTGTGTCTATAAAATCAAGTGTATCTGAAAACACAAATATTGGAGCTTGCCCTATCCCAGAAAAAGTGCATTTATCTGAAACCCGGGGTACAAATAACAAAGGTGTTATTACAACCCGCACAGAAGATAGCAAAGAGGCAATCAAAATGAAAGACAGCGCCAAAGAGCCAGCAATTGTCAGAAGGTTAACATCGGACGCCTCCGATGATTGGCTCTCGTACTCATAGCATTACCCATTGTTGTCTAATTCTATGTTACTACCTAGTGCTAAGAATTTAACTGTAACAGTAGTTTTAAGAAAAATGTTTTTAAAATGCTTAGGATTGTGCATGTCTTCAGTTGAGCTGTGAAAAAATTGATAAAAGACTAAGTTTTTGTTTCGCATATCCATTTCTGTTCTTTCATGTTAATACAATGTTTTTGATATATACACACAGTTTAATATATATTATATATATTTTCATTTATAATTTGATGAATAGGGCTGTCTTACACGTATTCCTTAACGCCAACTAGTTCGGTGTGCCGGATGCTCCGTAACTTCTACAATAAATTAAATTAGTGTATGTGAGGAAACAACTAAATGTGTATAAATACAAATAACAATAGACTTTTACTCCATGAATTGTGTTATAAAATTCAAAGAGGCATTTGTATGCTAGAGAATGTTAATGAGTTTTGATTTCTTTACTGATATGTTTGATGTACAAAACTTAAACGATGTGGCCCATAACAGCACTGAGCTTTTGTTTTTATCTGTACACAGAACTTTTCAGAATTTTATACTCTATGCATAACTAATAACTGTGGAAACACTCAAAGAAACAAGGAATTTTCTGTAAATTTATATCAACATTCTAAATATTGGTGAAAACCATAAACATGTACATAATCTAAATAAATCAGTGCTTATTTCGCCAAAAGAAATCTAACAGATTCAACAAAATATATAAATCATGGTTTCTTGCCCGCTGCAACTGATCACGTTATGGGGATAAACTAGACAACAATAAAGCGCATAGACACGAAGATAATGAGACACAAGCTCCTTTATAGAGCTGCCCGATTTGGTTTTTGGTGGGGTTAGCAAGGTACTCCGCTTCAATTAGCTGGAAAAAATAAAATCAGGTTTCAGTAAAAATGTTTTTGTTATGTTTGAATTAAAGCACTCACCACCAGGAGAAAAAGGGACTCTTATTCTGGAAGCGCTGCGTAAATGAAAAGAATCGATTGCCGCTAGACCTGTCAAATAATAAATAATTAGCTGAGTATATTCTGAAATCAGTGTAACTTCTAATCAATACATACCGCTCCACAATTACGGCCGGCATTTGGACCAGCTGCACCGGGGACTTGCCATCCCGCAGTGCTTGTGTGAGGTTGAGGATCTGACCACGCATTACAGACATTTGACGCTCGAATAGGCGTTTGTCGAAGCCGCGATCCTGCTGAAATAGATATAATAGATCCGTGCAAATTTCTTCAACGAAATTCATATCCGAAAGTTGCGGCAAAACGTGCTTCTTTATATCCTCACTAAATGGAATTTTCGCCTGCGGAAGCCAGGCCCAGTGATACGGATATGCTCGCCATGAGTCTGGATGCTTAAAAGGGAACGCCAAGCCGTTATCGATGGCAGCTATCCGAATGAAGGCCGAGTTCACTACGTTCCAGGCGGGATCTAATTTGGAGGGTTCATCTTCGCTGCTGGTTACGCTGCTGCTATCCTTTTCGGTTCCCACTCCCTTGTTTTTCCTTTCGACTTGAGATTGCGGGTCTGATTGGTTTTCCCCTGAACCTATAGGATGACCCGGCATCTTTGGATTCACCACTCCACGCATTGACTTGCCCCCTGTGCCTTCCACCTTGGCTGAAATCTTGGGTGCTACATATTTAATCAGCCAGTTATCGTTTCCCCTATCTGTGTTGCGGATAATATAGTCCAGGACAACCAGGCGCTCGAATTGTAATTGAAAGGCTGTATTCACTGACTCTGGGAGTGGTTCGCTTTCGAAACGTCTCAGCCAATAGTCCGCATCTTTGTATCCTTCCACAAACGTTTGAAAGGATCCGGTCTGCAACAAATCGATAGGCATTTAGGCATTTATCTGATGATTGTAGGTCGAAAAAAATGATACCTTTAGGGGTAAGCTCATTCGATTGAAGTGCGCTGAAGGATAGTGTTCCTTTATACGCTTCTTCAGCTTGGCTTTCTGGCGATCGATGCGGGCGTAGTTGAAGCTCTCTGCCACCAGTCGCACCACTCGCGTCTTTGGCACTACATTTAAATTGAGCTTGCGATCCACCAAGCTCGCCCCTGCTTCGGAAAGGTACCTGTACATAATTTAAAGATTGTATTCATCGCAGGGTTTAAATAATTTAATAATATATTACCCTTGATTTGGAATCAGACAGGCGCGGCCAAAGCAACAGGGGCAGCACAGTTTGTGCATCCATTTGGTCCATTTTGGATTAAGTCTGCCGTAGGGTTCCTCATCTTTCGGCTTGAAAACGGCCAAGCAATGCTAAATTAGGGAACATGGGTTAGTTACATCAATTGAGGTCTAGCATATATTTAAGCTTAAGCTAGGCTGTCTCAGGAACAAACCAAAAGTCCTGCAAGCTGGCTTCAGTGCACGACTTCCCCGATTGCCTGAATCTTTATGTGTGCGCTGCCCAACAGAGCAAAAAATAATAAAATGGAGGGCCAGGGCTCTCTGCCCCCCACTTAATCAACGCGCAACCATAATTCAATTCAAGGTCCATGAAATCCAATTCAACTTACGTTTGAGGTATCCTTGACGAAATAGGAACCACTACTACCCTGATAAATACGCTCTGGCAGCACACCCTGCTCGATGGCTCCTTCCGCCTTGGCCACCATTTCCGAAAAGAGTGGATCATCTGAAAACCATAAAGATTGTAAAAACCAAAATAATTAAATATATATATTAAATAAATTCACTAAAATACTTATATAGTTTGTGCGAAGAATAAAAATTCGCATGACTTAAAGACCGTTTCTCGAGGCAGACTAAGAGATTCTCATTCGGATTGGTTTCTTTCGCTTTAAAATTACCTACATTCTGTATTATTTATTAATTCACCCATGGATAGCCAAGTAAGTGACTTTAATGAGTCGTTTTAGCGTGCCAGCTGTCGGTTAAAAATAGACAAAATGAACATGATGAAGGAAAAGCATATGGCTAGTGCCCACTATACTTAGCTCAACCTTCAAGCCTATGAGTGAATGGGTTTCGGATTTGTACAATATATGTACTAATTCTTTTTCATTTTCACTGCCAACCATATAAAATCAATGTTTGTTCCAGAACGAACCAAATTGTGCAATGAAGCATAATAAACTACCCAAATGTACCTATGAAGTCAAAGTTATCGTTAAACTCGGTCTGGTAATCCTGGAAAATGGTAAACACCTCCTGAACTATGTTCTCCCGACTGCAGTTCGACAAACGCGACATGAAGGCAGTTGGTAATTAAACTACTTGAAGTGTTCAAGAGTCGCCCAGGTGGGACGGCTGTTTTGGGTGCTGATAATGCAGAAGCAGGTCGCAATTAGCATAACCAAAGCGTTTCGATAAGGGCCACTCACACAGGTTTTTCAACGGACAGTTGGCGCATTGGCAGCGAGGACGCGTTATTCTGACGGTGACTGTGTCATTCGAGTCACGCGCCATTGACGGCGAATTCACCAAGAGTGGCGGCTCCTCCGTTTCCGACTCGAGAAAGTCCTTCTCCTCCACCTGGCACTTGCCCTCACAGCAGTGGCAGGCATACGGAACCGAGTCCGACTCCACCGAGCTGCGGCTTTGCATCGCATTGTGACTGGTCGTAGGTAGATCTTGGACTTTCTGGATCTTATTGTCCAGGGATGGAGGCTCGTGAGTTGGCTTTGGGGATTGTTCAAGAGTTGGCTTGGCCATCGCTGTATCGCTATGTCCAGTCGGCAACGGTTGCCAGCAGAACAAGGTCCATCTTTAAAAACACGCAATTTGCTTCGCTTGGAATTTGGATGCTGGTGCACCAACATTAATATTTTCTAATTTTTGTTTGTTTTTTGCAACCGTAAGGGCGCAGGCTAGTCGGAAATATTTTGAAAAATAGGGCAGAGACGACATGGTTGATATCAAGAGATTAACAGTGAGCTAGCATTATATTTATAACTGGGTAGTAAAATTCAAATACGTCTGTTAACCTTATCTACAAAATAGTAGATGGGGCGAGTCATTAACCGAAAAGAGAATACTCTTTAGATAGTTATAATTATATTCACTAACAAAATTAGCATCTCGAGCTTGTATCTCCACGTAATAAGTGGTTGAAAAACGAAATGCAATCAGATGACCGAGGATTACTCATCACAAAATTAATTTCGATTGAGGTGAGTCAGTTATGTGATGTAAATATTTTGATTATTTTTAACATTTTGAAAGAAAAACTTTCAAAAACCTATTACACTTTTTTATAATTCTATAAACTATATTCAAGACAGAAAAACCACATTCCCATTTAAGCGCCAGAACCGATAAGCTTATGTGAGTAAGCTCTTTGTCAAAGAAATATGCAGTAAATAATAAAACCCCGTACATTAATCCAATTGTTGAGCGGAGAATCACTTCATTTTTGTAAAAATAAAATGGAACAATTCTAATTGAAGCCGCGACAAGGAGTCACAAGCATAGTCACCTAATCAAGTTTGTATGAAGGATGAATGCGAAATGGATGGGGGAAAACTCAGAGATGGAAGCCCCACAGATGGCAACTTGTACGACTTCAGAGACTTTTCCGCCCCTTTTTTCTGCAGATTGTGATGCACACTCACCTCCGAACGTGTTCGAAACGGGAGCCACATGATCGTGGCCGCGTCCCAGGCCGCCAAGCAGATCGCTAATACGGCTGCCGTGGCTGGTACTGCCCAGAAGTGGTTGCGACTCCCGATTATCGCTGCCAGCGTCTGTGGACATGCCCTCAAAGTCGATTTCTGGCACTAAACAAATGTCGTCGGCCTCGTCGTGCGGGTGACGGATGTGCGATGCGTTTTTTAGAGGCGATGCAGCCGTCGATGTTGTCGCTTTAACGTTTGCGATGTGACTAACCACCTGTGGCTGCTGTTGGTCGCCCTTTTTTAACAGAACTACCTCCTCGCAGTCGCTGCCATCGTCGTCGTCGTCTGTGTTCGTAATGTCATCATGTAGGAGTACCAATCGATCCAGCTGTGGTGTCTGATGCCCAGCATCCCCTCCAGCGTCTTCAGCGTGAGGCAGCCCATTGGTTTTCCTTTGGTTAACCACCAATACGTCTTCCTCATCATCCTCCTCCTCGTCATCATCGTCCATTGACAAGAGCAGGGGCTGGCGACTCTTTTTAACCCGCCTCTTTTGCTTGCGTTTTCCAATTCCAATCGTGTTTATCTGTTAGGAAAACCGTATGGTGGTTATATGTGGCATTTGAATAAGAGGATCTACACACTCACCTCCACTTTCGTGGTCATTTGGTTAGAGCTCGAATCGAAGCCATTGAGGAGCGGAGCTAACGGCGGCGCTTGCTCCTTGACAAAGTCTCCGATGAGATCCACCTCATCCTCGAGCTGCAGCAGCGGGGGATCTTCTTGATCCTGATCCCGTGCGCTGCTCATGGCCAAAGTGGATCGCAGGCACGTGTGGCTTGTTGGTTTCTGGATGTGTGAGTATGTGTGGTGTAGCCTGGGAGTGGGTTCCCTAGCTGGTTTTGTTGCTGTGGCTTTCTTCTGCTTCTTCTTGCGCTGCCGTCGTTTGTCACTTTTTGGGCGTCGCTGTTATCTGTTATCTGCGCTTGCCTTTGTTCCACCGCCCCGCTCGCATGTTCTTTGACAATATGCTTCTATTATTCGGCTGTAATTCAATATTTCATTACTTGTTAATTGTTTCAATTTTGTTTTTGTATTCGCATGGCAATTATTGATTTTTGATTCGGGCACTTTGCTACTGCCATCTTTCAATACGTTTCAAATAAATTGTACAACTGTGTCAGAGATTCTATTGCGAATGGATATAAAACAAACAAGTCTACTCACCAGCTACTCCACGCCAATAACAACTGAATTACGCGTCCGAATTAGATTTTCGCCAAGAACACGACGAAGCAAAAATTCGTTGGCTTGACAAACAAACAGCTGACGAATAGAATTCGCGGCCCTGTCCACTTACGGGTTCTTGGCGGCCAACCAAGTGGCAGTACTCATTGCTCATATAAGAACTTTAACCCTTATGCGTGGAATGTTCTTCATTATCATATCATAATAATATATCCTAGTGAGTTTTGTTGAACGATTTTATAGGGTACGGATTGTTTGGATTGAAACGTTTTTTGTAATTCTATTTATATGAAGGCCCCCATTCATTTCTCAACATATAATTCGTGCATATGTAATATTTAAATTATATTTTAAAAATAAACAATAAGGAGTAGTTTCAAGTCTACTTTATTCTTAACAATGTATGAAGTGTGTTACAATAATTATTGCAGCACCGGACTCTGCCGTAGCTTAGCGATCCATCCAAGAACTTCTCCCAGCTGCCGTTGAAGGTTTGTGCTCTCTGCCACCAGCTCGATGCAATCCTTAAATTTAGTTGCAGCATTCCGTAAACTCATCGGTGGTAAAACTCTATAAAAAAGGTTCATAAGTGACTTATCAACTTGACCCATTTTGCGTGATATCTTTACTTACGAGAACCAATTAAGGGGCTCCACGAAGCCGTTGTTCTTGTCCACTGCCTGTCGCTGCACGCTAATCCCGTTTCCGTCCGCCGAGTCCACTATACGGCACAGGGCATTAAACTCGGAGCTATTCTCCGTGGGTATCTGCGCCGTGGAGACGGAGTTACTGCCTCCGTGTTGAAATCTAGTCCGAGCCAGCAGAATAGCTCCACTAGCGTTGGACCTTTCCAGGTTAACGCGACATTGGGTGTGCTCTTCAATCAGGTGAAACATGTCTAGGTACAATGCATCCAGTAGCTGTCCTGCAGCCTCCTTTTCACTCTTTCCGGCAGTCATTTGGACTCTATTTTTATTTACTCCCACAACTCAGCACAGGAAAAATTTTAATCATATGATGTCCCAACAACAAAATCTACCACAGCGAGTGGACATTTCCGATGACCTGGAAGCAAGAGTTATCGAGTCCTCCCCATCTCCAGGTATTTAAAATCAGCTGAGCGCGTAGAGTATGAAAACTTTGTAAAATGTAGTGTTTTGTCGCGTGGACAAGTATAGTATGTTATGACAAAGCACAGTTGCCGCCACGATCATGCTTAATTAACAGGTAAACTTACCAAGCCTTTTCAATGGCCACAATACTCATTGAAACCGTTTAAGCAAATCGGCAAACAGCTGTCGCATCATCATTGTTGTTGTTTGCCAAGAAGAGCGCGAGAGGGAGGGTTTTTCACTGTTTGGTTTTTGGTTTTACGATGCTGTCGCCAGATTAGAGAAAGTTTATAAAAACCCTAGCAATTAGCATTCCCGAGCCAGTTCAAATCGCGGCACACTCGGTCCAAGCAGCTTTCGGATTTGTCAACAAGTGGACACCACTGCAAATAAATCCAAAGTCGATTCATAGTATCGTAGGGGATCTCCAGATAATGCTTGACGAGAGCTATCCATCGGATTTACGTATCCGCCACCGCAGTAACGGCAGCATTAACAGTGGGGAGGCTAAACAACAGGTGCGCCTGATCAGTCAGTTAATATTATTTATGGTGGCAACTAATAGAACTCTGCGCGTCGGACCATTGCATCCATATATTACGTCTGTTTGGGTTAACACGTAACCGTGCTTTTGATGACAAACATTGACGCGAAGTAACGCCAAGTGTGTACCTTATCGCGGAAATCGGATGGTTTCGAACAATTTATTTCTCTCTTTCGCCATTGATTATTTGAATCTTACATGGCTACTATACAATCTATCTTACATGCTACTTAAGAAATGCCTAACCAATGAGACCCTAAACGCTTGTTTATCTGAGCCCCACTTAGTTCGGAGGCTAGGCGGCAAAGTATTAAAAAATGATAATGCTCTATCAATAGGCTCATTCAAAAGGTAATTGGCCCTACGACAAGCAATCCGAAAGGGAGCAAACGAGCGAAGATCCCTCTGGGGCACATTGAAGTTTATAAGCTCCAATAACATGGGGCAATCAATGCTGCTAATTACTAAGTTATTAATGAAAGTTAAAGCTGCCACAGTGCGCCGATCCTCAAGTGTACATATGTGGAGGAGAAGGCACCGGCTGTGATATGAGGGTAGAGGATCCACAAACCTTAAAGGGAGAAGTGCAAATTTTAAAAATTTTTTCTGCAACCGCTCAACTCTATTTGAACTTATTTTATTTGCGGGGCTCCAAATAATAGAGGCATATTCCAGCCTCGACCGGACGAATGCGGCGTAAACACTAAGCTTCGCGTACGGGCTCTTGAATTGGTCTGTGTGCCGCTTCACAAAACCCAACATGGCATACGCCTTAGGCATTATAAAGTCTAAATGGCTGGAAAATTTAAAATTTGAGTCGAAAAGGACGCCAAGATCAACCACCTCCTCCTTGAGCTGCAGGTCATGGTTGCCAATTGCATAGGAGGTACATAAGTCTAGCGCCCTCTTACTGTAACGAATGAAATGACATTTAGCTAAATTTAGAGGAAGGAGATTGAGGGCGCACCAAGAAGAGACTCGGCGCAAATCATCCTGCAGTAGATAGCTATCCCTAATGCAGCTAATGGCCTTAAACACTTTAAGGTCATCCGCGTATAACAAAAAGTCCGAATAAAGAAAGCAAGAGGAGATGTCGTTGATGAAAATGATGAATAGGAGCGGCCCCAAAGAACTACCTTGCGGGAGGCCAGATGAGGCAATAAAGGGACTCGAGGTGGCATCACCAATGGGAACGTGGCATGGTCGGTCTGCCAAATAAGACTCCAACCAACTTAACATGGAGGAGTGAACACCTAATCTGAACAATTTAGCAAGTAGGGCTGCATGGCAAACTTTATCAAAGGCTTTAGAGAAGTCCGTATAAACGGCATCAACCTGACATCGGCGTTCAAAGGCTTCCAGGCAATGCTTAGAGAAAACCACTAAGTTGGTTGTGGTGGATCGCCCAGGCAGGAATCCATGTTGATTGTAAGAAATAAAGTTACGAATCAAAAAAGTTAGCTTTTTGGTGACAATACGCTCAAGTAACTTGGCAATATTACATATCTTGGCGATAGGCCTATAGTTAGTGACGTCTGCCCTGCTGCCACCTTTATGAATGGGCGAGATCGAGGTTATTTTCCATCGTGAAGCAAACTTACCCGAAGATAATGATAAAGTGAACAGAAGTTGCAGAGGTGTGGTTAAGGATGCAATACACTTCCTAATGAAGAATGGGGAGATACCATCTAAATCAGGTGTATGCGACTCATTAAAATGACTAGAGGCCTCAACAATGTCACAATCTAGAATGTCCAAGCATCCAACCTCAAGAAAAGGCAAAATTTTTTGAAGTACCTCCCGCTCATCCCAAGAGACCTTCGGCTCAAGGTTTGAGGCAAAATATTTCGCAAAAAGCTCAGAAATGCCCTTATCGGAGTTAGCTGCCAGACCACCATAAGACATGGCAGAAGGTATATCAGAGGATGATTTTTTCCCATTCACAAACCGCCAAAACGCTTTAGGGTTGGATATGAGGCTCGCTTCAACATCAGTAATATATTGGTTGTATAGAAATTTATTAAGGAATTCAAACTCCCGCTTATATTGCCGGTACAACTCACCAGCCATTAGTTCCCCTGTCTTTAGAAATCGCTTATAAAATTTATCCCTTCTATTCTTTAAGTTTTTTAGACCCTCAGTATACCAAGGCAGCTTGAACGACCTTCGAACCCTAACGGAGGCATTATTGTCGATAATATTGAAAAGAGCAATCAGAAACCTAGTATAACAATCATCAATCGTGCCATCCGAAAAAAGGGAAACCCAATCAAAACTTACAATAGCGTTATTAATAAGTGAAAGGTTAGACTCATTAAAGTGATAATAAGAAATAGGTGAGGGGGAAGGCAAAAAACTATAAAATTCGATGTGTATCAACAATGGCTTATGGTGCATATCACACGGACTTAATGGTACATTACAAATTTCTACTTTACTATGAACTACATTACTTAAAAATATCAGATCCAGAATTTTCGATAAATCGTTATAAATATTATTTGCACGTTAGTACCATGTGTAGTGATTAGGAGGGGCTAGTCGCCAAGTAAATGCTCTTCAATCAATATTGTAATAATTTTTAAATATATACATATTTTGTAATCTTTATCTAATAGACATCTAATAATTTAAAAATGTATATTCCTATTCTCTTATTAATTTTTTAACATTTTTAAACAATTTAGAAGTAAACCAACCCTGCGTATTAGTAATAAACATAGATAAAATATAAATGAATAGAAAATTAAAATTTATCGTGTACAAATAAAGGCCACTCCAAGGATTTGTTTGATACATGTAGTATTTTATATAATACTACTTTAAATTCGTTATCTTTGATACTTGTAGACTCGATAATTCTGCCAAAGCAGTCAGAACGGTGATTCAGTATTCCCGGAAGTATTAAAAGGCTAAAGATTTGTTATATTTGTTTATCTGGTAATCGTAGTCAAAAAAGCTTTTATTTTAACATTATGTGCAACGCTTAATGACTCGGTTGTTTGCTTATCTCTTTAATAATTCAGGTAACAAGTACCCTACACCACCAGATAGACGACAAACCCCAGTGCGGCAGCAAAATGTCTAGCAGAAAGGAAGGTCAAGAAACAAGCTCCGGCAAACGCACCCTCAGCGAGAGTTCTGCTGAGGATATTACACGTACCGAAAGGGAAATGTGGCGCAACGAGCTTTCTATGAATTCCGAGAGCAACTCCGCACAGCCCGAGAATCGTAAGGAACAGATTTCCAGCTCCAATCACCCAAATAGGAGACTAAGTGACGCAGTGGATGTTGTGCTTCGAATTTTTCTCGTCATCACTTTCTTGTAAGTTTTATAAGAAATGAAAAAAAAAGTATATTTTTACTGATATTACTCATTTTTAAAGCAAGCTGGAAACAATGGCGGCTTTCAAGAGGGAAATTCATCAAGAAGAACTGTGGCTGTACAAAAATCCCCGGCGACCGGATTTTGTTAAAGGAGGAGAGCTTCTTTTTTGGGTGATTGTGGCTCCTTTTTTAGTTACCCTGCTCTTCTATGGATTTACCAAAGACAGGCGGGACTTTAGAGCTGCAAGTTGGGCCTGGACACTGGCGTTGTGCATGAACGTCATCCCAACAAGCTTACTTAAAATAACAGTTGGCCGACCCAGGCCGGACTACTTCTATCGCTGTTTTCCAGATGGGGTGATGGTGCTAAATAACCATACAGAAATGGGATGGGATGCTTCAATCCTTGACTTTAATTGTACAGGGATTCCCAGTGAGATAAACGAGGGCAGAAAGAGCTTTCCCAGCGGACATTCGTCGTGTAAGTATATGATATACATATATACGTGTAAGTATGGGATAAAGGAATGATAATGTGAATTAATTTAATTTTCATAAATCTTCCTAGTCGCCTTTGCCAGTTTTGGATTCATTGCGTATTATGTGGGCGCCAAGCTGCACGCCTTTGATGCGCGGGGACGCGGACACACCTGGAGGCTTTGCCTTTCAGTGATTCCTTTAATGATTGCATTGATGGTTGCCGTCAGCCGCACCTGCGATTATCATCACCACTGGCAAGATGTCACATTTGGCGGCATTATTGGCCTTTTTGCGGGATATGTGAGCTATAGGCAATACTACCCATCCATCTTTGGGCCAGACGCTGGTAAACCGTTGGTTCGGTGGCCCAGTAACAGAAAAAATGAATACCAACGACTAAAACCAAGTGAGGAGGACGAAGAGCAGGTTAACGGAGGCATCGAGGTGCGAAGACCACTGCTTGAGAATAAAGAACAATCCAAATGGTACTAAAAGCTTTACGTATTATGTAGTCAATAACCGCGTTCCATTTACTATCCTATTAGCTTAACAAGTCATCGCCGTTGAAGCTGTATTTTCAATTTAAAAATGGTTAAACAAGTTGTTGCACAGCTGCGCTGCGCTTAGGGTCAACTCTTTTCGGTTAGGGTTAGTCAGTAGATACTTCAATAAAAATCGCATCATGTCAATTGCTAAAAGTAATTTTATTGCTCATCTTTGGCAGCAAGTTCCAAAAAAAATTTGCTACATCAAAGCGACCGAAACTAGCCTAAACAATTAGATGTACAGACGTACGACGTACTCCAAATTCAGTTCATCGAATTAAATGCCTGCAGCAGTACCTGCTTTTCGCGTTCCTTCTTCTTGACCACATCCAAACTCCTCTGGCGCCAGGTGCTCTTGCGCAGTTTAATGGGACGGCTGCCCACATAGCGCCCGTCCATTTCCTTCATGGCCCGAATGAAGTCGGCCGGCTCCCGAAAGCTGACAAAGCCAAATCCTTTGCTTTTCCCTGTCCGCTTGTCGCGGACCACTCTTGCTCGTTGGAATGAGGGAAACTTATTAAAGGTACGAGTAAGAACCTCGTCATTAACATCGTTTCCGAGATCGCCACAGAAAATTCTGAAGTCATCATCGGGCCAATCGGCTAGTGAAGAATCCTCCCAGACACTACCTCCTGCAATCCGCACAGTTTTGCGGTCTTTCTTTTTACGTTCCGTAGCCTGAAACGATTGCAGCGCGGAGGAAGCTCGGGCAGCCTTGATGGCCTCCTCGGCGATAGGATTTGGACCCGACTTCTCCGCTTTGAGTTTCTTTAGCTTTTGCGTAACATCAAACTGTACCGCATTGATATCAATCGACGGTGCGGTAGCCACAGTAGGCACGTGGACAGACTGACGACACTGGTACAGTTTTGGAGCACTGCTGAGGACCACAGGTGTGGCGGTCAAAGGTTTGCTGGGTGCGGAATTTGATGAGGAAGATCCGCCGGAAGTGCCAGTAGGAACGAAAGTTGACATAAATGTAGGTGGTGGTGGAATCGGTGGCGGCGGCACTGTCAATCTGGTCCCGCTTCCTGACGGTTGGTGTTGCTGCAGCTTCTGCTGTACATTGTTAAAGGTGTTGGCGGCGATGATTGGACGCACCTGGTTGGGCACGAAAAGATTACGAGCAGGAGGCTTTGATATCTCCGCCTCAAAGCGGGACAACTCGTCCTCGATATTTCGACGTTTTGTGCCCATCGATGTTTTTTTTAAGGATGCTCAAATAAAACAAATTTTCACAAGAAATGCACAGCTGTTGCTTAGAGATGAGTAAGAAAGAAAAAAGATATCGATATTTATCGCTGTGAACTGATTATATTAAATAATAAACTGTTCATTTAAAAATATTAAACTTTTTTTCGAATTTCTTTTAAAATTATTTTTAATTTAAAAATCATCATTTTACGAGTTGGGTTTAGAGTTTGGAATAAATCATAATGCAAAGTGCAATCTTTTCGTTTCCGTTTGAAAAACCATAAATAAGAAACTAATCCCTGTCGATCTGCATCAAAGGACCCTTAAAATTAAATTTTGGCTCCATTTTTGGGCCAAATTATGATGGTACCCCTTGGAAAACGCACTTTTCGGTAAATATCTGAAATACTTTTAATCGTATTTAAAAACGGATTACCATTTATGAATCAGGGAACTAAACCGAGTGGATCTGCATCAATGGAGGCTTTAATTTCCTAAAATTAAATTTTGGCCCCAATTTTGGCCAAAATCATGATGGTATCCCTTGGAAAAGTACGATTGTCGCTTTCGTCACAGTTTTTGTCATTCAAAAATATGTAAAAAGAAGTACCATTCATGGGAACTAATCCTCGTAGATCCGCATCGAAAGTCTGGCCAAAATCATGATGGTACCCCTTGGAAAAAAGCGATCGGCGCGTTTCTCTCACTTTTTCGAATATTTCACTATTTCTCAACCGATCTGGAAGTAGAAAATAATATTTTGGGATCAGGACGTTAATAACCTTCAATCTCCACCAAAATATCTTTGATATCCTGGAACAAAAATCATCCCAATATTCAATACTAAATACATTTAATTTTGTTTGATTTCAAGGATAAACCGTCCTTTGATGCAGTTCGAATGACCATAAAGACCTGACTCCGATATTCCTTTCCAAAATCGGTTATTGATTGCCCTAGATATAAGCTAAGAAGCTAATAAAAAAACATTGTTTGGCCAACAACATTTTTTCCACGGTGTTAACTTGGCCAATACCAATAATTTTTAGACAGGCAGGTGGAGACTCTTTTTGCGAATTTTTCGAGCCATCCCAATCCGGGATTGGATGCGAAATTCCCGAGATATTCACAAAAAACATGTTCAAAAATCTAAATCGACCTACTGGCCATTCCTGTTCGCCTAGTACTTCGGGGCTGGTAGCGCCCGAAAATTGAAAAATTTCCAGCCACTTTAGACCGTGACGTCTTGGCTGAAGAATCCACTTATGTTCCACACAGGATCCACATTTCGATCCGTTACATTTGAATTCAAATTCAAAAATAGATCCCGCCCGCGCCTACCCGGGCGTTTTCAAATTTTCAAATTCAAAAATAGTTGCCCGCACTCGCGAAATGTAAATATCAACCGGTAAACAGGTGACTTTAAGCGGTTAACCGGTTCAGCCAAGACACAACCCAGTATAGCCAAGACACCACCAAGTGGTGACGTAACGGATCGCAGCCTATTCCGTGACGTCACTGACCAGGCTCGGAGTACTAGGCGAACAGAAATGGCCAATAGGTGGATTCTATTTTCTAAAACAGTTGTTTGTGAATATCTCGGCCATTTCGCTTCCAATCCAGGATCGTGATAGGTCATAAAATGCGCAAAAATAAGGCGCATCGAGTGGCAAACACAATCTGGTATTAGCCAAGTTAACACCGAGGGGAAGTTAAAATTGGACGAAAACAAATATTTTTATAAGTTCCTGTTTTTTTGATTGTGTATATCTCGGCTATTTCCAAACCGATCTGGAAGTGGGGTAACATTTTGGGATCAGGACGTTAATAACCTTTAATCTCCACCAAAATATCCTTGATATCGTTGAACAAAAATTATCCCAATATTCAATACTAAATACATTTGATTTTGTTAGATTTCAAGGATAAAACATCCTTTGATGCAAAATCTTTTGATGCAGTTCGAAGGACCTTAATGTCCTGACTTCGATATTGCGTTCCCTTCCAAAATCGGTTATTGATAGCCCGAGATATAAGCTGAGAAGCTAATCAAAAATAAAATGTTTGGCCAGAAACATTTTTTCCACTGTGTTAACTTGGGAAATACCAATATTTTTTTGCCAGGCAGGTGGAGAATTTTTTTTCTTTTTGCGGATTTTTTTGAGACATCCCAATCCTGGATTGGATGCGAAATGACCGAGATATTCACAAAAAACATTTTCAAAAATCGAAATCGACCTACTGGCCATTCCTGTTCGCCTAGTACTTCGGGCCTGGTAGCGCCCGAAAATTGGAAAATTTCCAGCCACTTTAGTCCGTGACGTCACGGATTGAACCTCTACATGTGACGTCACACTGAGGGGTGTTTTGGCTGAAGATTCGACATATGTTCCACCAGGATCCAAATTTCGATCCGGTACATTTAAATTCAAATTCAAAACTAGATCCCGCCCGCGCCTACCCGGGCGTTTTCAAATTTTCAAATTCAAAAATAGTTGCCCGCACCCGCGAAATTTAAATATCAACCGGTAAACCGGTGACTTTAAGCGGTTAACCGGTTCAGCCAAGACAAATTCAAATTCAAAACTAGATCCCGCCCGCGCCTACCCGGGCGTTTTCAAATTTTCAAATTCAAAAATAGTTGCCCGCACCCGCGAAATTTAAATATCAACCGGTAAACCGGTGACTTTAAGCGGTTAACCGGTTCAGCCAAGACACAACCCAGTATAGCCAAGCACTAGGTCGACGACTGGAGGAAGCGCACCCACCTGGCACTGCTGGAGGAGGCGCACCCCCAGCCCACTGACCTGGCCGGCGACTGGAGGAGGCGACCTGGCTGGCTGCTGGAGGAGGCGCAACAAACTGGCCCTGGCCGGCTGCTGGAGGAGGTGACCTGGCTGGCCCCTGCCCATAACCTGGAGGAGGCGACCTGTCTGGCTGCTGGAGGAGGTGACCTGGCTGGCTGCTGGAGGAGGTGACCTGGCTGGCCCCTGCCCCTAACCTGGAGCAGGCGACCTGGCTGGCTGCTGGAGGAGGTGACCTGGCTGGCCCCTGCCCCTAACCTGGAGGAGGCGATCGGCTGGCTGCTGGAGGAGGTGACCTGGCTGGCTGCTGGAGGAGGCGCACCCACCTGACACTGCTGGAGGAGGCGCACCCACCTGACCCTGCTGGAGGTAAAGCGGTAAAATTTTTTGTATTTAATTGTTTGTTTTTATTTCAGATCAGTAAATTATTCGCCACCTGTTCTGACTAGAGGTGGGGAACTATCGATAGTCGGCACCATCGGTAGCGAGCGATAGTTTTTCTCAAACTACCAAGTTCCCCACCTCTAGTACGGGCTAAGTCTATATAAGGTGGGCATTCACAACCCCTCAGGCACTTTCCCCTCGGCGGGGAGACTGGCCGGCGACTGGAGGAGGCGCACTCCTCTGCCCACGCCCCTGACCAGGAGGAGGCGACCTGGCCGGCTGCTGGAGGAGGCGATCGGCTGGCTGCTGGAGGAGGTGACCTGGCTGGCCCCTGCCCCTAACCTGGAGGAGGTGACCTGGCCGGCTGCTGCAGGAGGTGACCTGGCTGGCCCCTGCCCCTAACCTGGAGGAGGCGACCTGGCTGGCTGCTGGAGGAGGTGACCTGGCTGGCCCCTGCCCCCTAACCTGGAGGAGGCGACCTGGCTGGCCCCTGCCCCCTAACCTGGAGGAGGCGACCTGGCTGGCCCCTGCCCCCTTACCTGGAGGAGGCGACCTGGCTGGCCCCTGTCCCTAACCTGGAGGAGGCTATCGGCTGGCTGCTGGAGGAGGTGACCTGGCTGGCTGCTGGAGGAGGCGACCTGGCTGGCTGCTGGAGGAGGCGACCTGGCTGGCCCCTGCCCCCTAACCTGGAGGAGGCGACCTGGCTGGCTGCTGGAGGAGGTGACCTGGCTGGCCCCTGCCCCCTAACCTGGAGGAGGCGACCTGGCTGGCTGCTGGAGGAGGTGACCTGGCTGGCCCCTGCCCCCTAACCTGGAGGAGGCGACCTGGCTGGCCCCTGCCCCCTAACCTGGAGGAGGCGACCTGGCTGGCTGCTGGAGGAGGTGACCTGGCTGGCCCCTGCCCCCTAACCTGGAGGAGGCGACCTGGCTGGCTGCTGGAGGAGGTGACCTGGCTGGCCCCTGCCCCCTAACCTGGAGGAGGCGACCTGGCTGGCCCCTGCCCCCTAACCTGGAGGAGGCGACCTGGCTGGCCCCTGTCCCCTAACCTGGAGGAGGCGACCGGCTGCCGGCTGCTGGAGGAGGTGACCTGGCTGGCTGCTGCCCCCTAACCTGGAGGAGGCGACCTGGCTGGCCCCTGCCCCTAACCTGGAGGAGGCGACCTGGCTGGCTGCTGGAGGAGGCGACCTGGCTGGCTGCTGGAGGAGGCGACCTGGCTGGCTGCTGGAGGAGGCGACCTGGCTGGCTGCTGGAGGAGGCGACCTGGCTGGCCCCTGCCCCCTAACCTGGAGGAGGCGACCTGGCTGGCTGCTGGAGGAGGTGACCTGGCTGGCCCCTGCCCCCTAACCTGGAGGAGGCGACCTGGCTGGCTGCTGGAGGAGGTGACCTGGCTGGCCCCTGCCCCCTAACCTGGAGGAGGCGACCTGGCTGGCTGCTGCCCCCTAACCTGGAGGAGGCGACCTGGCTGGCCCCTGTCCCCTAACCTGGAGGAGGCGACCGGCTGCCGGCTGCTGGAGGAGGTGACCTGGCTGGCTGCTGCCCCCTAACCTGGAGGAGGCGACCTGGCTGGCCCCTGCCCCTAACCTGGAGGAGGCGACCTGGCTGGCTGCTGGAGGAGGCGACCTGGCTGGCTGCTGGAGGAGGCGACCTGGCTGGCTGCTGGAGGAGGCGACCTGGCTGGCTGCTGGAGGAGGCGACCTGGCTGGCCCCTGCCCCCTAACCTGGAGGAGGCGACCTGGCTGGCTGCTGGAGGAGGTGACCTGGCTGGCCCCTGCCCCCTAACCTGGAGGAGGCGACCTGGCTGGCTGCTGGAGGAGGTGACCTGGCTGGCCCCTGCCCCCTAACCTGGAGGAGGCGACCTGGCTGGCTGCTGCCCCCTAACCTGGAGAAGGTGACCTGGCTGGCCCCTGCCCCTAACCTGGAGGAGGCGACCTGGCCGGCTGCTGGAGGAGGTGACCTGGCTGGCTGCTGGAGGAGGCGACCTGGCTGGCTGCTGGAGGAGGTGACCTGGCTGACTGCTGGAGGAGGCGACCTGACTGGCCCCTGCCCCTAACCTGGAGGAGGCGACCTGGCTGGCTGCTGCCCCCTAACCTGGAGGAGGCGACCTGGCTGGCCCCTGCCCCTAACGTGGAGGAGGCGACCTGGCTGGCTGCAGGAGGAGGTGACCTGGCTGGCTGCTGCCCCCTAACCTGGAGGAGGCGACCTGGCTGGCCCCTGCCCCTAACCTGGAGGAGGCGACCTGGCTGGCTGCTGGAGGAGGCGACCTGGCTGGCTGCTGGAGGAGGTGACCTGGCTGGCCCCTGCCCCCTAACCTGGAGGAGGTGACCTGGCTGGCCCCTGCCCCCTAACCTGGAGGAGGTGACCTGGCTGGCTGCTGCCCCTAACCTGGTGGGGTGACCTGGCCGGCTGCTGGAGGAGGTGACCTGGCTGGCTGCTGGAGGAGGCGACCTTGCTGGCTGCTGGAGGAGGCGACGTGGCTGGCTGCTGCCCCCTAACCTGGAGGAGGCGACCTGGCTGGCTGCTGCCCCCTAACCTGGAGGAGGCGACCTGGCTGGCCCCTGCCCCTAACCTGGAGGAGGCGACCTGGCTGGCTGCTGGAGGAGGCGACCTGGCTGGCTGCTGGAGGAGGCGACCTGGCTGGCTGCTGGAGGAGGCGACCTGGCTGGCTGCTGGAGGAGGCGACCTGGCTGGCCCCTGCCCCCTAACCTGGAGGAGGCGACCTGGCTGGCTGCTGGAGGAGGTGACCTGGCTGGCCCCTGCCCCCTAACCTGGAGGAGGCGACCTGGCTGGCTGCTGGAGGAGGTGACCTGGCTGGCCCCTGCCCCCTAACCTGGAGGAGGCGACCTGGCTGGCTGCTGCCCCCTAACCTGGAGGAGGCGACCTGGCTGGCCCCTGCCCCTAACCTGGAGGAGGCGACCTGGCTGGCTGCTGGAGGAGGTGACCTGGCTGGCCCCTGCCCCTAACCTGGAGGAGGCGATCGGCTGGCTGCTGGAGAAGGTGACCTGGCTGGCCCCTGCCCCTAACCTGGAGGAGGCGACCTGGCCGGCTGCTGGAGGAGGTGACCTGGCTGGCTGCTGGAGGAGGCGACCTGGCTGGCTGCTGGAGGAGGTGACCTGGCTGACTGCTGGAGGAGGCGACCTGACTGGCCCCTGCCCCTAACCTGGAGGAGGCGACCTGGCTGGCTGCTGCCCCCTAACCTGGAGGAGGCGACCTGGCTGGCCCCTGCCCCTAACGTGGAGGAGGCGACCTGGCTGGCTGCTGGAGGAGGTGACCTGGCTGGCTGCTGCCCCCTAACCTGGAGGAGGCGACCTGGCTGGCCCCTGCCCCTAACCTGGAGGAGGCGACCTGGCTGGCTGCTGGAGGAGGCGACCTGGCTGGCTGCTGGAGGAGGTGACCTGGCTGGCCCCTGCCCCCTAACCTGGAGGAGGCGACCTGGCTGGCCCCTGCCCCCTAACCTGGAGGAGGCGACCTGGCTGGCCCCTGCCCCTAACCTGGAGGAGGCGTCCTGGCTGGCTGCTGGAGGAGGTGACTTGGCTGGCTGCTGCCCCTAACCTGGTGGGGTGACCTGGCCGGCTGCTGGAGGAGGTGACCTGGCCGGCTGCTGGAGGAGGTGACCTGGCTGGCTGCTGGAGGAGGTGACCTGGCTGGCTGCTGGAGGAGGCGACCTGGCTGGCTGCTGCCCCCTAACCTGGAGGAGGCGACCTGGCTGGCTGCTGGAGGAGGTGACCTGGCTGGCCCCTGCCCCCTAACCTGGAGGAGGCGACCTGGCTGGCCTCTGCCCCCTAACCTGGAGGAGGCGACCTGGCTGGCCCCTGTCCCTAACCTGGAGGAGGCGACCGGCTGCCGGCTGCTGGAGGAGGTGACCTGGCTGGCCCCTGCCCCCTAACCTGGAGGAGGCGACCTGGCTGGCTGCTGGAGGAGGTGACCTGGCTGGCCCCTGCCCCTGCTGGAGGAGGCGACCTGGCTGGCTGCTGGAGGAGGCGACCTGGCTGGCTGCTGCCCCCTAACCTGGAGGAGGCGACCTGGCTGGCTGCTGCCCCCTAACCTGGAGGAGGCGACCTGGCTGGCTGCTGCCCCCTAACCTGGAGGAGGCGACCTGGCTGGCTGCTGCCCCCTAACCTGGAGGAGGCGACCTGGCTGGCCCCTGCCCCCTAACCTGGAGGAGGCGACCTGGCTGGCCCCTGCCCCTAACCTGGAGGAGGCGACCTGGCTGGCTGTTGGAGGAGGTGACCTGGCTGGCCCCTGCCCCCTAACCTGGAGGAGGTGACCTGGCTGGCCCCTGTCCCCTAACCTGGAGGAGGTGACCTGGCTGGCCCCTGCCCCTAACCTGGAGGAGGCGATCGGCTGGCTGCTGGAGAAGGTGACCTGGCTGGCCCCTGCCCCTAACCTGGAGGAGGCGATCGGCTGGCTGCTGGAGAAGGTGACCTGGCTGGCCCCTGCCCCTAACCTGGAGGAGGCGACCTGGCCGGCTGCTGGAGGAGGTGACCTGGCTGGCCCCTGCCCCTAACCTGGAGGAGGTGACCTGGCTGGCTGCTGGAGGAGGCGACCTGGCTGGCTGCTGGAGGAGGCGACCTGGCTGGCCCCTGCCCCCTAACCTGGACGAGGCGACCTGGCTGGCTGCTGGAGGAGGTGACCTGGCTGGCTGCTGGAGGAGGTGACCTGGCTGGCCCCTGCCCCTAACCTGGAGGAGGCGATCGGCTGGCTGCTGGAGAAGGTGACCTGGCTGGCTGCTGGAGGAGGCGACCTGGCTGGCTGCTGGAGGAGGCGATCTGGCTGGCCCCTGCCCCCTAACCCGGAGGAGGCGACCTGGCTGGCTGCTGGAGGAGGTGACCTGGCTGGCCCCTGCCCCTAACCTGGAGGAGGCGATCGGCTGGCTGCTGGAGAAGGTGACCTGGCTGGCTGCTGGAGGAGGCGACCTGGCTGGCTGCTGGAGGAGGCGACCTGGCTGGCTGCTGGAGGAGGCGACCTGGCTGGCCCCTGCCCCTAACCTGGAGGAGGCGATCGGCTGGCTGCTGGAGGAGGCGACCTGGCTGGCTGCTGGAGTAGGCGACCTGGCTGGCTGCTGGAGGAGGCGACCTGGCTGGCTGCTGGAGAAGGTGACCTGGCTGGCCCCTGCCCCCAAACCTGGAGGGGGCGATCTGGCTGGCCCCTGCCCCCTAACCTGGAGGAGGCGACCTGGCTGGCTGCTGGAGGAGGTGACCTGGCTGGCCCCTGCCCCGAACCTGGAGGAGGCGATCGGCTGGCTGCTGGAGAAGGTGACCTGGCTGGCCCCTGCCCCCTAACCTGGAGGAGGCGATCGGCTGGCTGCTGGAGGAGGTGACCTGGCTGGCCCCTGCCTCGAACCTGGAGGAGGCGATCGGCTGGCTGCTGGAGAAGGTGACCTGGCTGGCCCCTGCCCCCTAACCTGGAGGAGGCGATCGGCTGGCTGCTGGAGGAGGCGACCTGGCTGGCTGCTGGAGGAGGCGACCTGGCTGGCCCCTGCCCCCTAACCTGGACGAGGCGACCTGGCTGGCTGCTGGAGGAGGTGACCTGGCTGGCTGCTGGAGGAGGTGACCTGGCTGGCCCCTGCCCCTAACCTGGAGGAGGCGATCGGCTGGCTGCTGGAGAAGGTGACCTGGCTGGCTGCTGGAGGAGGCGACCTGGCTGGCTGCTGGAGGAGGCGATCTGGCTGGCCCCTGCCCCCTAACCCGGAGGAGGCGACCTGGCTGGCTGCTGGAGGAGGTGACCTGGCTGGCCCCTGCCCCTAACCTGGAGGAGGCGATCGGCTGGCTGCTGGAGAAGGTGACCTGGCTGGCTGCTGGAGGAGGCGACCTGGCTGGCTGCTGGAGGAGGCGACCTGGCTGGCTGCTGGAGGAGGCGACCTGGCTGGCCCCTGCCCCTAACCTGGAGGAGGCGATCGGCTGGCTGCTGGAGGAGGCGACCTGGCTGGCTGCTGGAGTAGGCGACCTGGCTGGCTGCTGGAGGAGGCGACCTGGCTGGCTGCTGGAGAAGGTGACCTGGCTGGCCCCTGCCCCGAACCTGGAGGAGGCGATCGGCTGGCTGCTGGAGAAGGTGACCTGGCTGGCCCCTGCCCCCTAACCTGGAGGAGGCGATCGGCTGGCTGCTGGAGGAGGTGACCTGGCTGGCCCCTGCCTCGAACCTGGAGGAGGCGATCGGCTGGCTGCTGGAGAAGGTGACCTGGCTGGCCCCTGCCCCTAACCTGGAGGAGGCGATCGGCTGGCTGCTGGAGAAGGTGACCTGGCTGGCCCCTGCCCCTAACCTGGAGGAGGCGACCTGGCCGGCTGCTGGAGGAGGTGACCTGGCTGGCCCCTGCCCCTAACCTGGAGGAGGTGACCTGGCTGGCTGCTGGAGGAGGCGACCTGGCTGGCTGCTGGAGGAGGCGACCTGGCTGGCCCCTGCCCCCTAACCTGGACGAGGCGACCTGGCTGGCTGCTGGAGGAGGTGACCTGGCTGGCTGCTGGAGGAGGTGACCTGGCTGGCCCCTGCCCCTAACCTGGAGGAGGCGATCGGCTGGCTGCTGGAGAAGGTGACCTGGCTGGCTGCTGGAGGAGGCGACCTGGCTGGCTGCTGGAGGAGGCGATCTGGCTGGCCCCTGCCCCCTAACCCGGAGGAGGCGACCTGGCTGGCTGCTGGAGGAGGTGACCTGGCTGGCCCCTGCCCCTAACCTGGAGGAGGCGATCGGCTGGCTGCTGGAGAAGGTGACCTGGCTGGCTGCTGGAGGAGGCGACCTGGCTGGCTGCTGGAGGAGGCGACCTGGCTGGCTGCTGGAGGAGGCGACCTGGCTGGCCCCTGCCCCTAACCTGGAGGAGGCGATCGGCTGGCTGCTGGAGGAGGCGACCTGGCTGGCTGCTGGAGTAGGCGACCTGGCTGGCTGCTGGAGGAGGCGACCTGGCTGGCTGCTGGAGAAGGTGACCTGGCTGGCCCCTGCCCCCAAACCTGGAGGGGGCAATCTGGCTGGCCCCTGCCCCCTAACCTGGAGGAGGCGACCTGGCTGGCTGCTGGAGGAGGTGACCTGGCTGGCCCCTGCCCCGAACCTGGAGGAGGCGATCGGCTGGCTGCTGGAGAAGGTGACCTGGCTGGCCCCTGCCCCTAACCTGGAGGAGGCGATCGGCTGGCTGCTGGAGGAGGTGACCTGGCTGGCCCCTGCCTCGAACCTGGAGGAGGCGATCGGCTGGCTGCTGGAGAAGGTGACCTGGCTGGCCCCTGCCCCCTAACCTGGAGGAGGCGATCGGCTGGCTGCTGGAGGAGGCGACCTGGCTGGCTGCTGGAGGAGGCGACCTGGCTGGCTGCTGGAGGAGGCGACCTGGCTGGCCCCTGCCCCCTAACCTGGAGGAGGCGATCTGGCTGGCCCCTGCCCCCTAACCTGGAGGAGGCGACCTGGCTGGCTGCTGGAGGAGGTGACCTGGCTGGCTGCTGGAGGAGGTGACCTGGCTGGCTGCTGGAGGAGGTGACCTGGCTGGCTGCTGGAGGAGGCGACCTGGCTGGCTGCTGGAGGAGGCGACCTGGCTGGCCCCTGCCCCCTAACCTGGAGGAGGCGACCTGGCTGGCTGCTGGAGGAGGTGACCTGGCTGGCCCCTGCCCCTAACCTGGAGCAGGCGATCGGCTGGCTGGCTGCTGGAGGAGGTGACCTGGCTGGCCCCTGCCCCCTAACCTGGAGGAGGCGATCTGGCTGGCCCCTGCCCCCTAACCTGGAGGAGGCGACCTGGCTGGCTGCTGGAGGAGGTGACCTGGCTGGCCCCTGCCCCTAACCTGGAGGAGGCGATCGGCTGGCTGCTGGAGAAGGTGACCTGGCTGGCCCCTGCCCCTAACCTGGAGGAGGCGATCTGGCTGGCCCCTGCCCCCTAACCTGGAGGAGGCGACCTGGCTGGCTGCTGGAGGAGGTGACCTGGCTGGCTGCTGGAGGAGGTGACCTGGCTGGCTGCTGGAGGAGGTGACCTGGCTGGCCCCTGCCCCTAACCTGGAGGAGGCGATCGGCCGGCTGCTGGAGAAGGTGACCTGGCTGGCCCCTGCCCCCTAACCTGGAGGAGGCGATCGGCTGGCTGCTGGAGGAGGTGACCTGGCTGGCCCCTGCCCCGAACCTGGAGGAGGCGATCGGCTGGCTGCTGGAGAAGGTGACCTGGCTGGCCCCTGCCCCCTAACCTGGAGGAGGCGATCGGCTGGCTGCTGGAGGAGGCGACCTGGCTGGCTGCTGGAGGAGGCGACCTGGCTGGCTGCTGGAGGAGGCGACCTGGCTGGCCCCTGCCCCTAACCTGGAGGAGGCGATCGGCTGGCTGCTGGAGAAGGTGACCTGGCTGGCTGCTGGAGGAGGCGACCTGGCTGCTGGAGGAGGCGACCTGGCTGGCTGCTGGAGGAGGCGACCTGGCTGGCTGCTGGAGGAGGCGACCTGGCTGGCTGCTGGAGAAGGTGACCTGGCTGGCCCCTGCCCCCAAACCTGGAGGGGGCGATCTGGCTGGCCCCTGCCCCCTAACCTGGAGGAGGCGACCTGGCTGGCTGCTGGAGGAGGTGACCTGGCTGGCCCCTGCCCCGAACCTGGAGGAGGCGATCGGCTGGCTGCTGGAGAAGGTGACCTGGCTGGACCCTGCCCCCTAACCTGGAGGAGGCGATCGGCTGGCTGCTGGAGGAGGTGACCTGGCTGGCCCCTGCCTCGAACCTGGAGGAGGCGATCGGCTGGCTGCTGGAGAAGGTGACCTGGCTGGCCCCTGCCCCCTAACCTGGAGGAGGCGATCGGCTGGCTGCTGGAGGAGGCGACCTGGCTGGCTGCTGGAGGAGGCGACCTGGCTGGCTGCTGGAGGAGGCGACCTGGCTGGCCCCTGCCCCCTAACCTGGAGGAGGCGATCTGGCTGGCCCCTGCCCCCTAACCTGGAGGAGGCGACCTGGCTGGCTGCTGGAGGAGGTGACCTGGCTGGCTGCTGGAGGAGGTGACCTGGCTGGCTGCTGGAGGAGGCGACCTGGCTGGCCCCTGCCCCCTAACCTGGAGGAGGCGACCTGGCTGGCTGCTGGAGGAGGTGACCTGGCTGGCCCCTGCCCCTAACCTGGAGCAGGCGATCGGCTGGCTGGCTGCTGGAGGAGGTGACCTGGCTGGCCCCTGCCCCCTAACCTGGAGGAGGCGATCTGGCTGGCCCCTGCCCCCTAACCTGGAGGAGGCGACCTGGCTGGCTGCTGGAGGAGGTGACCTGGCTGGCTGCTGGAGGAGGTGACCTGGCTGGCTGCTGGAGGAGGCGACCTGGCTGGCCCCTGCCCCCTAACCTGGAGGAGGCGACCTGGCTGGCTGCTGGAGGAGGTGACCTGGCTGGCCCCTGCCTCTAACCTGGAGGAGGCGATCGGCTGGCTGCTGGAGAAGGTGACCTGGCTGGCCCCTGCCCCTAACCTGGAGGAGGCGATCTGGCTGGCCCCTGCCCCCTAACCTGGAGGAGGCGACCTGGCTGGCTGCTGGAGGAGGTGACCTGGCTGGCTGCTGGAGGAGGTGACCTGGCTGGCTGCTGGAGGAGGTGACTTGGCTGGCCCCTGCCTCGAACCTGGAGGAGGCGATCGGCTGGCTGCTGGAGAAGGTGACCTGGCTGGCCCCTGCCCCCTAACCTGGAGGAGGCGATCGGCTGGCTGCTGGAGGAGGCGACCTGGCTGGCTGCTGGAGGAGGCGACCTGGCTGGCTGCTGGAGGAGGCGACCTGGCTGGCCCCTGCCCCCTAACCTGGAGGAGGCGATCTGGCTGGCCCCTGCCAGGTTAGGGGGCAGGGGCCAGCCAGGTCACCTTCTCCAGCAGCCAGCCGATCGCCTCCTCCAGGTTAGGGGCAGGGGCCAACCAGGTCGCCTCCTCCAGCAGCCAGCCAGGTCGCCTCCTCCAGCAGCCAGCCAGGTCGCCTCCTCCAGCAGCCAGCCAGGTCGCCTCCTCCAGGTTAGGGGGCAGGGGCCAGCCGATCGCCTCCTCCAGGTTAGGGGGCAGGGGCCAGCCAGGTCACATCCTCCAGCAGCCAGCCAGGTCGCCTCCTCCAGCAGCCAGCCAGGTCGCCTCCTCCAGCAGCCAGCCAGGTCACCTCCTCCAGCAGCCAGCCAGGTCGCCTCCTCCAGCAGCCAGCCAGGTCACCTCCTCCAGCAGCCAGCCAGGTCACCTCCTCCAGCAGCCAGCCAGGTCACCTCCTCCAGGTTAGGGGGCAGGGGCCAGCCAGATCGCCTCCTCCAGGTTAGGGGGCAGGGGCCAGCCAGGTCACCTCCTCCAGCAGCCAGCCGATCGCCTCCTCCGGGTTAGGGGCAGGGGCCAGCCAGGTCGCCTCCTCCAGCAGCCAGCCAGGTCACCTTCTCCAGCAGCCAGCCGATCGCCTCCTCCAGGTTAGGGGCAGGGGCCAGCCAGGTCACCTCCTCCAGCAGCCAGCCAGGTCACCTCCTCCAGCAGCCAGCCAGCCGATCGCCTCCTCCAGGTTCGGGGCAGGGGCCAGCCAGGTCACCTCCTCCAGCAGCCAGCCAGGTCGCCTCCTCCAGCAGCCAGCCAGGTCACCTCCTCCAGCAGCCAGCCGATCGCCTCCTCCAGGTTAGGGGCAGGGGCCAGCCAGGTCGCCGCCTCCAGCAGCCAGCCAGGTCGCCTCCTCCAGCAGCCAGCCAGGTCACCTTCTCCAGCAGCCAGCCGATCGCCTCCTCCAGGTTAGGGGCAGGGGCCAGCCAGGTCACCTCCTCCAGCAGCCAGCCAGGTCACCTCCTCCAGCAGCCAGCCAGGTCGCCTCCTCCAGGTTAGGGGGCAGGGGCCAGCCAGGTCACCTTCTCCAGCAGCCAGCCGATCGCCTCCTCCAGGTTAGGGGCAGGGGCCAGCCAGGTCACATCCTCCAGCAGCCAGCCGATCGCCTCCTCCAGGTTAGGGGCAGGGGCCAACCAGGTCGCCTCCTCCAGCAGCCAGCCAGGTCGCCTCCTCCAGCAGCCAGCCAGGTCGCCTCCTCCAGCAGCCAGCCAGGTCGCCTCCTCCAGGTTAGGGGGCAGGGGCCAGCCGATCGCCTCCTCCAGGTTAGGGGGCAGGGGCCAGCCAGGTCACATCCTCCAGCAGCCAGCCAGGTCGCCTCCTCCAGCAGCCAGCCAGGTCGCCTCCTCCAGCAGCCAGCCAGGTCACCTCCTCCAGCAGCCAGCCAGGTCGCCTCCTCCAGCAGCCAGCCAGGTCACCTCCTCCAGCAGCCAGCCAGGTCACCTCCTCCAGCAGCCAGCCAGGTCACCTCCTCCAGGTTAGGGGGCAGGGGCCAGCCAGATCGCCTCCTCCAGGTTAGGGGGCAGGGGCCAGCCAGGTCACCTCCTCCAGCAGCCAGCCGATCGCCTCCTCCGGGTTAGGGGCAGGGGCCAGCCAGGTCGCCTCCTCCAGCAGCCAGCCAGGTCACCTTCTCCAGCAGCCAGCCGATCGCCTCCTCCAGGTTAGGGGCAGGGGCCAGCCAGGTCACCTCCTCCAGCAGCCAGCCAGGTCACCTCCTCCAGCAGCCAGCCAGCCGATCGCCTCCTCCAGGTTCGGGGCAGGGGCCAGCCAGGTCACCTCCTCCAGCAGCCAGCCAGGTCGCCTCCTCCAGCAGCCAGCCAGGTCACCTCCTCCAGCAGCCAGCCGATCGCCTCCTCCAGGTTAGGGGCAGGGGCCAGCCAGGTCGCCGCCTCCAGCAGCCAGCCAGGTCGCCTCCTCCAGCAGCCAGCCAGGTCACCTTCTCCAGCAGCCAGCCGATCGCCTCCTCCAGGTTAGGGGCAGGGGCCAGCCAGGTCACCTCCTCCAGCAGCCAGCCAGGTCACCTCCTCCAGCAGCCAGCCAGGTCGCCTCCTCCAGGTTAGGGGGCAGGGGCCAGCCAGGTCACCTTCTCCAGCAGCCAGCCGATCGCCTCCTCCAGGTTAGGGGCAGGGGCCAGCCAGGTCACATCCTCCAGCAGCCAGCCAGGTCGCCTCCTCCAGCAGCCAGCCAGGTCGCCTACTCCAGCAGCCAGCCAGGTCGCCTCCTCCAGGTTAGGGGGCAGGGGCCAGCCAGATCGCCTCCTCCAGGTTAGGGGGCAGGGGCCAGCCAGGTCACCTCCTCCAGCAGCCAGCCAGGTCGCCTCCTCCAGCAGCCAGCCAGGTCGCCTCCTCCAGCAGCCAGCCAGGTCACCTCCTCCAGCAGCCAGCCGATCGCCTCCTCCAGGTTAGGGGCAGGGGCCAGCCAGGTCGCCGCCTCCAGCAGCCAGCCAGGTCGCCTCCTCCAGCAGCCAGCCAGGTCGCCTCCTCCAGCAGCCAGCCAGGTCACCTTCTCCAGCAGCCAGCCGATCGCCTCCTCCAGGTTAGGGGCAGGGGCCAGCCAGGTCACCTCCTCCAGCAGCCAGCCAGGTCACCTCCTCCAGCAGCCAGCCAGGTCACCTCCTCCAGCAGCCAGCCAGGTCGCCTCCTCCAGGTTAGGGGGCAGGGGCCAGCCAGGTCACCTTCTCCAGCAGCCAGCCGATCGCCTCCTCCAGGTTAGGGGCAGGGGCCAGCCAGGTCACATCCTCCAGCAGCCAGCCAGGTCGCCTCCTCCAGCAGCCAGCCAGGTCGCCTCCTCCAGCAGCCAGCCAGGTCACCTCCTCCAGCAGCCAGCCAGGTCGCCTCCTCCAGCAGCCAGCCAGGTCACCTCCTCCAGCAGCCAGCCAGGTCACCTCCTCCAGCAGCCAGCCAGGTCACCTCCTCCAGGTTAGGGGGCAGGGGCCAGCCAGATCGCCTCCTCCAGGTTAGGGGGCAGGGGCCAGCCAGGTCACCTCCTCCAGCAGCCAGCCGATCGCCTCCTCCGGGTTAGGGGCAGGGGCCAGCCAGGTCGCCTCCTCCAGCAGCCAGCCAGGTCGCCTCCTCCAGCAGCCAGCCAGGTCACCTTCTCCAGCAGCCAGCCGATCGCCTCCTCCAGGTTAGGGGCAGGGGCCAGCCAGGTCACCTCCTCCATCAGCCAGCCGATCGCCTCCTCCGGGTTAGGGGCAGGGGCCAGCCAGGTCGCCTCCTCCAGCAGCCAGCCAGGTCACCTCCTCCAGCAGCCAGCCAGGTCGCCTCCTCCAGGTTAGGGGGCAGGGGCCAGCCAGGTCACCTTCTCCAGCAGCCAGCCGATCGCCTCCTCCAGGTTAGGGGCAGGGGCCAGCCAGGTCACATCCTCCAGCAGCCAGCCAGGTCGCCTCCTCCAGCAGCCAGCCAGGTCGCCTCCTCCAGGTTAGGGGGCAGGGGCCAGCCAGATCGCCTCCTCCAGGTTAGGGGGCAGGGGCCAGCCAGGTCACCTCCTCCAGCAGCCAGCCGATCGCCTCCTCCAGCAGCCAGCCAGGTCGGCCCCTCCTGGTCAGGGGCGGGGGCAGAGGAGAGCGCCTCCTCCACTCGCCGGCCAGTCCGGCCGGTCTCCCCGCCGAGGGGAAAGTGCCTGAGGGGTTGTGAATGCCCGCCTTATATAGGCTTAGCCAGTACTAGAGGTGGGGAACTTGGTAGTTTGAGAAAAACTATCGCTCGCTACCGATGGTGCCGACTATCGATAGTTCCCCACCTCTAGTCAGAACAGGTGGCGAATAATTTACCGATCTGAAATAAAAACAAACAATTAAATACAAAAAAATTTACCGCTTTACCTCCAGCAGGATCAGGGCCAGGTGGGTGCGCCTCCTCCAGCAGTGTCAGGTGGGTGCGCCTCCTCCAGCAGTGTCATTTGGGGTCACCTCCTCCAGCAGCCAGCCAGGTCACCTCCTCTAGCAGCCAGCCGATCGCCTCCTCCAGGTTAGGGGCAGGGGCCAACCAGGTCGCCTCCTCCAGCAGCCAGCCAGGTCGCCTACTCCAGCAGCCAGCCAGGTCGCCTCCTCCAGGTTAGGGGGCAGGGGCCAGCCTGGTCACCTCCTCCAGCAGCCAGCCAGGTCGCCTCCTCCAGGTTAGGGGGCAGGGGCCAGCCAGGTCGCCTCCTCCAGCAGCCAGCCAGGTCACCTCCTCCAGCAGCCAGCCAGGTCACCTCCTCCAGCAGCCAGCCAGGTCACCTCCTCCAGCAGCCAGCCAGGTCGCCTCCTCCAGGTTAGGGGGCAGGGGCCAGCCAGATCGCCTCCTCCAGGTTAGGGGGCAGGGGCCAGCCAGGTCGCCTCCTCCAGCAGCCAGCCAGGTCGCCTCCTCCAGCAGCCAGCCGATCGCCTCCTCCAGGTTAGGGGGCAGGGGCCAGCCAGGTCACCTTCTCCAGCAGCCAGCCGATCGCCTCCTCCAGGTTCGAGGCAGGGGCCAGCCAGGTCACCTCCTCCAGCAGCCAGCCGATCGCCTCCTCCAGGTTAGGGGGCAGGGGCCAGCCAGGTCACCTTCTCCAGCAGCCAGCCGATCGCCTCCTCCAGGTTCGGGGCAGGGGCCAGCCAGGTCACCTCCTCCAGCAGCCAGCCAGGTCGCCTCCTCCAGGTTAGGGGGCAGGGGCCAGCCAGATCGCCCCCTCCAGGTTTGGGGGCAGGGGCCAGCCAGGTCACCTCCTCCAGCAGCCAGCCAGATCGCCTCCTCCAGGTTAGGGGGCAGGGGCCAGCCAGGTCGCCTCCTCCACCAGCCAGCCAGGTCGCCTCCTCCAGCAGCCAGCCAGGTCGCCTCCTCCAGCAGCCAGCCAGGTCGCCTCCTCCAGCAGCCAGCCAGGTCAACTCCTCCAGCAGCCAGCCGATCGCCTCCTCCAGGTTAGGGGCAGGGGCCAGCCAGGTCGCCTCCTCCAGCAGCCAGCCAGGTCGCCTCCTCCAGCAGCCAGCCAGGTCACCTTCTCCAGCAGCCAGCCGATCGCCTCCTCCAGGTTAGGGGCAGGGGCCAGCCAGGTCACCTCCTCCAGCAGCCAGCCAGGTCACCTCCTCCAGCAGCCAGCCAGATCGCCTCCTCCAGGTTAGGGGGCAGGGGCCAGCCAGGTCGCCTCCTCCACCAGCCAGCCAGGTCGCCTCCTCCAGCAGCCAGCCAGGTCGCCTCCTCCAGCAGCCAGCCAGGTCACCTCCTCCAGCAGCCAGCCGATCGCCTCCTCCAGGTTAGGGGCAGGGGCCAGCCAGGTCGCCTCCTCCAGCAGCCAGCCAGGTCGCCTCCTCCAGCAGCCAGCCAGGTCACCTTCTCCAGCAGCCAGCCGATCGCCTCCTCCAGGTTAGGGGCAGGGGCCAGCCAGGTCGCCTCCTCCAGGTTAGGGGGCAGGGGCCAGCCAGGTCACCTTCTCCAGCAGCCAGCCGATCGGCTCCTCCAGGTTCGGGGCAGGGGCCAGCCAGGTCACCTCCTCCAGCAGCCAGCCAGCCAGGTCACCTCCTCCAGCAGCCAGCCAGGTCGCCTCCTCCAGGTTAGGGGGCAGGGGCCAGCCAGATCGCCCCCTCCAGGTTAGGGGGCAGGGGCCAGCCAGGTCGCCTCCTCCAGCAGCCAGCCAGGTCGCCTCCTCCAGCAGCCAGCCAGGTCACCTCCTCCAGCAGCCAGCCAGGTCACCTCCTCCAGCAGCCAGCCAGGTCGCCTCCTCCAGGTTAGGGGGCAGGGGCCAGCCAGATCGCCCCCTCCAGGTTAGGGGGCAGGGGCCAGCCAGGTCGCCTCCTCCAGCAGCCAGCCAGGTCGCCTCCTCCAGCAGCCAGCCAGGTCACCTCCTCCAGCAGCCAGCCAGGTCACCTCCTCCAGCAGCCAGCCAGGTCGCCTCCTCCAGCAGCCAGCCAGGTCACCTCCTCCAGCAGCCAGCCAGGTCACCTCCTCCAGCAGCCAGCCAGGTCGCCTCCTCCAGGTTAGGGGGCAGGGGCCAGCCAGATCGCCTCCTCCAGGTTAGGGGGCAGGGGCCAGCCAGGTCACCTCCTCCAGCAGCCAGCCGATCGCATCCTCCGGGTTAGGGGCAGGGGCCAGCCAGGTCACCTCCTCCAGCAGCCAGCCAGGTCGCCTCCTCCAGGTTAGGGACAGGGGCCAGCCAGGTCACCTTCTCCAGCAGCCTGCCGATCGCCTCCTCCAGGTTAGGGGCAGGGGCCAGCCAGGTCACATCCTCCAGCAGCCAGCCAGGTCGCCTCCTCCAGCAGCCAGCCAGGTCGCCTCCTCCAGCAGCCAGCCAGGTCACCTCCTCCAGGTTAGGGGGCAGGGGCCAGCCAGGTCGCCTCCTCCAGCAGCCAGCCAGGTCGCCTCCTCCAGCAGCCAGCCAGGTCACCTCCTCCAGGTTATGGGGCAGGGGCCAGCCAGGTCACCTTCTCCAGCAGCCAGCCGATCGCCTCCTCCAGGTTAGGGGCAGGGGCCAGCCAGGTCACCTTCTCCAGCAGCCAGCCGATCGCCTCCTCCAGGTTAGGGGCAGGGGCCAGCCAGGTCACATCCTCCAGCAGCCAGCCAGGTCGCCTCCTCCAGCAGCCAGCCAGGTCGCCTCCTCCAGCAGCCAGCCAGGTCGCCTCCTCCAGCAGCCAGCCAGGTCGCCTCCTCCAGCAGCCAGCCAGGTCGCCTCCTCCAGCAGCCAGCCAGGTCGCCTCCTCCAGCAGCCAGCCAGGTCGCCTCCTCCAGCAGCCAGCCAGGTCGCCTCCTCCAGCAGCCAGCCAGGTCGGCCCCTCCTGGTCAGGGGCGGGGGCAGAGGAGAGCGCCTCCTCCACTCGCCGGCCAGTCCGGCCGGTCTCCCCGCCGAGGGGAAAGTGCCTGAGGGGTTGTGAATGCCCGCCTTATATAGGCTTAGCCAGTACTAGAGGTGGGGAACTTGGTAGTTTGAGAAAAACTATCGCTCGCTACCGATGGTGCCGACTATCGATAGTTCCCCACCTCTAGTCAGAACAGGTGGCGAATAATTTACCGATCTGAAATAAAAACAAACAATTAAATACAAAAAAATTTACCGCTTTACCTCCAGCAGGATCAGGGCCAGGTGGGTGCGCCTCCTCCAGCAGTGTCAGGTGGGTGCGCCTCCTCCAGCAGTGTCATTTGGGGTCACCTCCTCCAGCAGCCAGCCAGGTCACCTCCTCTAGCAGCCAGCCGCTCGCCTCCTCCAGGTTAGGGGCAGGGGCCAACCAGGTCGCCTCCTCCAGCAGCCAGCCAGGTCACCTCCTCCAGCAGCCAGCCAGCCGATCGCCTGCTCCAGGTTAGGGGCAGGGGCCAGCCAGGTCACCTCCTCCAGCAGCCAGCCAGGTCGCCTCCTCCAGCAGCCAGCCAGGTCGCCTCCTCCAGCAGCCAGCCAGGTCACCTCCTCCAGCAGCCAGCCAGGTCACCTCCTCCAGCAGCCAGCCAGGTCACCTCCTCCAGCAGCCAGCCAGGTCGCCTCCTCCAGGTTAGGGGGCAGGGGCCAGCCAGATCGCCTCCTCCAGGTTAGGGGGCAGGGGCCAGCCAGGTCGCCTCCTCCAGCAGCCAGCCAGGTCACCTCCTCCAGGTTATGGGGCAGGGGCCAGCCAGGTCACCTTCTCCAGCAGCCAGCCGATCGCCTCCTCCAGGTTAGGGGCAGGGGCCAGCCAGGTCACCTTCTCCAGCAGCCAGCCGATCGCCTCCTCCAGGTTAGGGGCAGGGGCCAGCCAGGTCGCCTCCTCCAGCAGCCAGCCAGGTCACCTCCTCCAGGTTAGGGGGCAGGGGCCAGCCAGGTCGCCTCCTCCAGCAGCCAGCCAGGTCGCCTCCTCCAGCAGCCAGCCAGGTCGCCTCCTCCAGCAGCCAGCCAGGTCGCCTCCTCCAGCAGCCAGCCAGGTCGCCTCCTCCAGCAGCCAGCCAGGTCGCCTCCTCCAGCAGCCAGCCAGGTCGCCTCCTCCAGCAGCCAGCCAGGTCGCCTCCTCCAGCAGCCAGCCAGGTCGCCTCCTCCAGCAGCCAGCCAGGTCACCTCCTCCAGGTTAGGGGGCAGGGGCCAGCCAGGTCGCCTCCTCCAGCAGCCAGCCAGGTCGCCTCCTCCAGCAGCCAGCCAGGTCACCTCCTCCAGGTTATGGGGCAGGGGCCAGCCAGGTCACCTTCTCCAGCAGCCAGCCGATCGCCTCCTCCAGGTTAGGGGCAGGGGCCAGCCAGGTCACCTTCTCCAGCAGCCAGCCGATCGCCTCCTCCAGGTTAGGGGCAGGGGCCAGCCAGGTCACATCCTCCAGCAGCCAGCCAGGTCGCCTCCTCCAGCAGCCAGCCAGGTCGCCTCCTCCAGCAGCCAGCCAGGTCACCTCCTCCAGGTTAGGGGGCAGGGGCCAGCCAGGTCGCCTCCTCCAGCAGCCAGCCAGGTCGCCTCCTCCAGCAGCCAGCCAGGTCACCTCCTCCAGGTTATGGGGCAGGGGCCAGCCAGGTCACCTTCTCCAGCAGCCAGCCGATCGCCTCCTCCAGGTTAGGGACAGGGGCCAGCCAGGTCACCTTCTCCAGCAGCCTGCCGATCGCCTCCTCCAGGTTAGGGGCAGGGGCCAGCCAGGTCACATCCTCCTCCAGCAGCCAGCCAGGTCGCCTCCTCCAGCAGCCAGCCAGGTCGCCTCCTCCAGCAGCCAGCCAGGTCACCTCCTCCAGGTTAGGGGGCAGGGGCCAGCCAGGTCGCCTCCTCCAGCAGCCAGCCAGGTCGCCTCCTCCAGCAGCCAGCCAGGTCACCTCCTCCAGGTTATGGGGCAGGGGCCAGCCAGGTCACCTTCTCCAGCAGCCAGCCGATCGCCTCCTCCAGGTTAGGGGCAGGGGCCAGCCAGGTCACCTTCTCCAGCAGCCAGCCGATCGCCTCCTCCAGGTTAGGGGCAGGGGCCAGCCAGGTCACATCCTCCAGCAGCCAGCCAGGTCGCCTCCTCCAGCAGCCAGCCAGGTCGCCTCCTCCAGCAGCCAGCCAGGTCACCTCCTCCAGGTTAGGGGGCAGGGGCCAGCCAGGTCGCCTCCTCCAGCAGCCAGCCAGGTCGCCTCCTCCAGCAGCCAGCCAGGTCACCTCCTCCAGGTTATGGGGCAGGGGCCAGCCAGGTCACCTTCTCCAGCAGCCAGCCGATCGCCTCCTCCAGGTTAGGGACAGGGGCCAGCCAGGTCACCTTCTCCAGCAGCCTGCCGATCGCCTCCTCCAGGTTAGGGGCAGGGGCCAGCCAGGTCACATCCTCCTCCAGCAGCCAGCCAGGTCGCCTCCTCCAGCAGCCAGCCAGGTCACCTCCTCCAGGTTAGGGGGCAGGGGCCAGCCAGGTCGCCTCCTCCAGCAGCCAGCCAGGTCGCCTCCTCCAGCAGCCAGCCAGGTCACCTCCTCCAGGTTATGGGGCAGGGGCCAGCCAGGTCACCTTCTCCAGCAGCCAGCCGATCGCCTCCTCCAGGTTAGGGGCAGGGGCCAGCCAGGTCACCTTCTCCAGCAGCCAGCCGATCGCCTCCTCCAGGTTAGGGGCAGGGGCCAGCCAGGTCACATCCTCCAGCAGCCAGCCAGGTCGCCTCCTCCAGCAGCCAGCCAGGTCACCTCCTCCAGCAGCCAGCCAGGTCACCTCCTCCAGCAGCCAGCCAGGTCGCCTCCTCCAGCAGCCAGCCAGGTCGCCTCCTCCAGCAGCCAGCCAGGTCGCCTCCTCCAGCAGCCAGCCAGGTCGCCTCCTCCAGCAGCCAGCCAGGTCGGCCCCTCCTGGTCAGGGGCGTGGGCAGAGGAGAGCGCCTCCTCCACTCGCCGGCCAGTCCGGCCGGTCTCCCCGCCGAGGGGAAAGTGCCTGAGGGGTTGTGAATGCCCGCCTTATATAGGCTTAGCCAGTACTAGAGGTGGGGAACTTGGTAGTTTGAGAAAAACTATCGCTCGCTACCGATGGTGCCGACTATCGATAGTTCCCCACCTCTAGTCAGAACAGGTGGCGAATAATTTACCGATCTGAAATAAAAACAAACAATTAAATACAAAAAAATTTACCGCTTTACCTCCAGCAGGATCAGGGCCAGGTGGGTGCGCCTCCTCCAGCAGTGTCATTTGGGGTCACCTCCTCCAGCAGCCAGCCAGGTCACCTCCTCTAGCAGCCAGCCGCTCGCCTCCTCCAGGTTAGGGGCAGGGGCCAACCAGGTCGCCTCCTCCAGCAGCCAGCCAGGTCACCTCCTCCAGCAGCCAGCCAGCCGATCGCCTGCTCCAGGTTAGGGGCAGGGGCCAGCCAGGTCACCTCCTCCAGCAGCCAGCCAGGTCGCCTCCTCCAGCAGCCAGCCAGGTCGCCTCCTCCAGCAGCCAGCCAGGTCACCTCCTCCAGCAGCCAGCCAGGTCACCTCCTCCAGCAGCCAGCCAGGTCACCTCCTCCAGCAGCCAGCCAGGTCGCCTCCTCCAGGTTAGGGGGCAGGGGCCAGCCAGATCGCCTCCTCCAGGTTAGGGGGCAGGGGCCAGCCAGGTCGCCTCCTCCAGCAGCCAGCCAGGTCGCCTCCTCCAGCAGCCAGCCAGGTCACCTCCTCCAGGTTATGGGGCAGGGGCCAGCCAGGTCACCTTCTCCAGCAGCCAGCCGATCGCCTCCTCCAGGTTAGGGGCAGGGGCCAGCCAGGTCACCTTCTCCAGCAGCCAGCCGATCGCCTCCTCCAGGTTAGGGGCAGGGGCCAGCCAGGTCGCCTCCTCCAGCAGCCAGCCAGGTCACCTCCTCCAGGTTAGGGGGCAGGGGCCAGCCAGGTCGCCTCCTCCAGCAGCCAGCCAGGTCGCCTCCTCCAGCAGCCAGCCAGGTCGCCTCCTCCAGCAGCCAGCCAGGTCGCCTCCTCCAGCAGCCAGCCAGGTCGCCTCCTCCAGCAGCCAGCCAGGTCGCCTCCTCCAGCAGCCAGCCAGGTCGCCTCCTCCAGCAGCCAGCCAGGTCGCCTCCTCCAGCAGCCAGCCAGGTCGCCTCCTCCAGGTTAGGGGGCAGGGGCCAGCCAGATCGCCTCCTCCAGGTTAGGGGGCAGGGGCCAGCCAGGTCACCTCCTCCAGCAGCCAGCCGATCGCCTCCTCCGGGTTAGGGGCAGGGGCCAGCCAGGTCACCTCCTCCAGCAGCCAGCCAGGTCGCCTCCTCCAGGTTATGGGGCAGGGGCCAGCCAGGTCACCTTCTCCAGCAGCCAGCCGATCGCCTCCTCCAGGTTAGGGACAGGGGCCAGCCAGGTCACCTTCTCCAGCAGCCTGCCGATCGCCTCCTCCAGGTTAGGGGCAGGGGCCAGCCAGGTCACATCCTCCAGCAGCCAGCCAGGTCGCCTCCTCCAGCAGCCAGCCAGGTCGCCTCCTCCAGCAGCCAGCCAGGTCGCCTCCTCCAGCAGCCAGCCAGGTCACCTCCTCCAGGTTAGGGGGCAGGGGCCAGCCAGGTCGCCTCCTCCAGCAGCCAGCCAGGTCACCTCCTCCAGGTTATGGGGCAGGGGCCAGCCAGGTCACCTTCTCCAGCAGCCAGCCGATCGCCTCCTCCAGGTTAGGGGCAGGGGCCAGCCAGGTCACCTTCTCCAGCAGCCAGCCGATCGCCTCCTCCAGGTTAGGGGCAGGGGCCAGCCAGGTCACATCCTCCAGCAGCCAGCCAGGTCGCCTCCTCCAGCAGCCAGCCAGGTCACCTCCTCCAGCAGCCAGCCAGGTCACCTCCTCCAGCAGCCAGCCAGGTCGCCTCCTCCAGCAGCCAGCCAGGTCGCCTCCTCCAGCAGCCAGCCAGGTCGCCTCCTCCAGCAGCCAGCCAGGTCGCCTCCTCCAGCAGCCAGCCAGGTCGCCTCCTCCAGCAGCCAGCCAGGTCGCCTCCTCCAGCAGCCAGCCAGGTCGCCTCCTCCAGCAGCCAGCCAGGTCGGCCCCTCCTGGTCAGGGGCGGGGGCAGAGGAGAGCGCCTCCTCCACTCGCCGGCCAGTCCGGCCGGTCTCCCCGCCGAGGGGAAAGTGCCTGAGGGGTTGTGAATGCCCGCCTTATATAGTCTTAGCCAGTACTAGAGGTGGGGAACTTGGTAGTTTGAGAAAAACTATCGCTCGCTACCGATGGTGCCGACTATCGATAGTTCCCCACCTCTAGTCAGAACAGGTGGCGAATAATTTACCGATCTGAAATAAAAACAAACAATTAAATACAAAAAAATTTACCGCTTTACCTCCAGCAGGATCAGGGCCAGGTGGGTGCGCCTCCTCCAGCAGTGTCAGGTGGGTGCGCCTCCTCCAGCAGTGTCATTTGGGGTCACCTCCTCCCAGGTCACATCCTCCAGCAGCCAGCCAGGTCGCCTCCTCCAGCAGCCAGCCAGGTCGCCTCCTCCAGCAGCCAGCCAGGTCGCCTCCTCCAGCAGCCAGCCAGTTCGGCCCCTCCTGGTCAGGGGCGGGGGCAGAGGAGAGCGCCTCCTCCACTCGCCGGCCAGTCCGGCCGGTCTCCCCGCCGAGGGGAAAGTGCCTGAGGGGTTGTGAATGCCCGCCTTATATAGGCTTAGCCAGTACTAGAGGTGGGGAACTTGGTAGTTTGAGAAAAACTATCGCTCGCTACCGATGGTGCCGACTATCGATAGTTCCCCACCTCTAGTCAGAACAGGTGGCGAATAATTTACCGATCTGAAATAAAAACAAACAATTAAATACAAAAAAATTTACCGCTTTACCTCCAGCAGGATCAGGGCCAGGTGGGTGCGCCTCCTCCAGCAGTGTCAGGTGGGTGCGCCTCCTCCAGCAGTGTCAGGTGGGGTCACATCCTCCAGCAGCCAGCCAGGTCACCTCCTCTAGCAGCCAGCCGCTCGCCTCCTCCAGGTTAGGGGCAGGGGCCAACCAGGTCGCCTCCTCCAGCAGCCAGCCAGGTCACCTCCTCCAGCAGCCAGCCAGCCGATCGCCTGCTCCAGGTTAGGGGCAGGGGCCAGCCAGGTCACCTCCTCCAGCAGCCAGCCAGGTCGCCTCCTCCAGCAGCCAGCCAGGTCGCCTCCTCCAGCAGCCAGCCAGGTCGCCTCCTCCAGCAGCCAGCCAGGTCACCTCCTCCAGCAGCCAGCCAGGTCGCCTCCTCCAGCAGCCAGCCAGGTCACCTCCTCCAGCAGCCAGCCAGGTCGCCTCCTCCAGCAGCCAGCCAGGTCACCTCCTCCAGCAGCCAGCCAGCCGATCGCCTGCTCCAGGTTAGGGGCAGGGGCCAGCCAGGTCACCTCCTCCAGCAGCCAGCCAGGTCGCCTCCTCCAGCAGCCAGCCAGGTCGCCTCCTCCAGCAGCCAGCCAGGTCACCTCCTCCAGCAGCCAGCCAGGTCACCTCCTCCAGCAGCCAGCCAGGTCACCTCCTCCAGGTTAGGGGGCAGGGGCCAGCCAGATCGCCTCCTCCAGGTTAGGGGGCAGGGGCCAGCCAGGTCGCCTCCTCCAGCAGCCAGCCAGGTCGCCTCCTCCAGCAGCCAGCCAGGTCACCTCCTCCAGGTTATGGGGCAGGGGCCAGCCAGGTCACCTTCTCCAGCAGCCAGCCGATCGCCTCCTCCAGGTTAGGGGCAGGGGCCAGCCAGGTCACCTTCTCCAGCAGCCAGCCGATCGCCTCCTCCAGGTTAGGGGCAGGGGCCAGCCAGGTCACATCCTCCAGCAGCCAGCCAGGTCACATCCTCCAGCAGCCAGCCAGGTCACATCCTCCAGCAGCCAGCCAGGTCGCCTCCTCCAGCAGCCAGCCAGGTCACCTCCTCCAGGTTAGGGGGCAGGGGCCAGCCAGGTCGCCTCCTCCAGCAGCCAGCCAGGTCGCCTCCTCCAGCAGCCAGCCAGGTCGCCTCCTCCAGCAGCCAGCCAGGTCGCCTCCTCCAGCAGCCAGCCAGGTCGCCTCCTCCAGCAGCCAGCCAGGTCGCCTCCTCCAGCAGCCAGCCAGGTCGCCTCCTCCAGCAGCCAGCCAGGTCGCCTCCTCCAGCAGCCAGCCAGGTCGCCTCCTCCAGCAGCCAGCCAGGTCGCCTCCTCCAGCAGCCAGCCAGGTCGCCTCCTCCAGCAGCCAGCCAGGTCGCCTCCTCCAGCAGCCAGCCAGGTCGCCTCCTCCAGCAGCCAGCCAGGTCGGCCCCTCCTGGTCAGGGGCGGGGGCAGAGGAGAGCGCCTCCTCCACTCGCCGGCCAGTCCGGCCGGTCTCCCCGCCGAGGGGAAAGTGCCTGAGGGGTTGTGAATGCCCGCCTTATATAGTCTTAGCCAGTACTAGAGGTGGGGAACTTGGTAGTTTGAGAAAAACTATCGCTCGCTACCGATGGTGCCGACTATCGATAGTTCCCCACCTCTAGTCAGAACAGGTGGCGAATAATTTACCGATCTGAAATAAAAACAAACAATTAAATACAAAAAAATTTACCGCTTTACCTCCAGCAGGATCAGGGCCAGGTGGGTGCGCCTCCTCCAGCAGTGTCAGGTGGGTGCGCCTCCTCCAGCAGTGTCATTTGGGGTCACCTCCTCCCAGGTCACATCCTCCAGCAGCCAGCCAGGTCGCCTCCTCCAGCAGCCAGCCAGGTCGCCTCCTCCAGCAGCCAGCCAGGTCGCCTCCTCCAGCAGCCAGCCAGGTCGGCCCCTCCTGGTCAGGGGCGGGGGCAGAGGAGAGCGCCTCCTCCACTCGCCGGCCAGTCCGGCCGGTCTCCCCGCCGAGGGGAAAGTGCCTGAGGGGTTGTGAATGCCCGCCTTATATAGGCTTAGCCAGTACTAGAGGTGGGGAACTTGGTAGTTTGAGAAAAACTATCGCTCGCTACCGATGGTGCCGACTATCGATAGTTCCCCACCTCTAGTCAGAACAGGTGGCGAATAATTTACCGATCTGAAATAAAAACAAACAATTAAATACAAAAAAATTTACCGCTTTACCTCCAGCAGGATCAGGGCCAGGTGGGTGCGCCTCCTCCAGCAGTGTCAGGTGGGTGCGCCTCCTCCAGCAGTGTCATTTGGGGTCACCTCCTCCAGCAGCCAGCCAGGTCACCTCCTCTAGCAGCCAGCCGCTCGCCTCCTCCAGGTTAGGGGCAGGGGCCAACCAGGTCGCCTCCTCCAGCAGCCAGCCAGGTCACCTCCTCCAGCAGCCAGCCAGCCGATCGCCTGCTCCAGGTTAGGGGCAGGGGCCAGCCAGGTCACCTCCTCCAGCAGCCAGCCAGGTCGCCTCCTCCAGCAGCCAGCCAGGTCGCCTCCTCCAGCAGCCAGCCAGGTCGCCTCCTCCAGCAGCCAGCCAGGTCACCTCCTCCAGCAGCCAGCCAGGTCGCCTCCTCCAGCAGCCAGCCAGGTCACCTCCTCCAGCAGCCAGCCAGGTCGCCTCCTCCAGCAGCCAGCCAGGTCACCTCCTCCAGCAGCCAGCCAGCCGATCGCCTGCTCCAGGTTAGGGGCAGGGGCCAGCCAGGTCACCTCCTCCAGCAGCCAGCCAGGTCGCCTCCTCCAGCAGCCAGCCAGGTCGCCTCCTCCAGCAGCCAGCCAGGTCACCTCCTCCAGCAGCCAGCCAGGTCACCTCCTCCAGCAGCCAGCCAGGTCACCTCCTCCAGGTTAGGGGGCAGGGGCCAGCCAGATCGCCTCCTCCAGGTTAGGGGGCAGGGGCCAGCCAGGTCGCCTCCTCCAGCAGCCAGCCAGGTCGCCTCCTCCAGCAGCCAGCCAGGTCACCTCCTCCAGGTTATGGGGCAGGGGCCAGCCAGGTCACCTTCTCCAGCAGCCAGCCGATCGCCTCCTCCAGGTTAGGGGCAGGGGCCAGCCAGGTCACCTTCTCCAGCAGCCAGCCGATCGCCTCCTCCAGGTTAGGGGCAGGGGCCAGCCAGGTCACATCCTCCAGCAGCCAGCCAGGTCACATCCTCCAGCAGCCAGCCAGGTCACATCCTCCAGCAGCCAGCCAGGTCGCCTCCTCCAGCAGCCAGCCAGGTCACCTCCTCCAGGTTAGGGGGCAGGGGCCAGCCAGGTCGCCTCCTCCAGCAGCCAGCCAGGTCGCCTCCTCCAGCAGCCAGCCAGGTCGCCTCCTCCAGCAGCCAGCCAGGTCGCCTCCTCCAGCAGCCAGCCAGGTCGCCTCCTCCAGCAGCCAGCCAGGTCGCCTCCTCCAGCAGCCAGCCAGGTCGCCTCCTCCAGCAGCCAGCCAGGTCGCCTCCTCCAGCAGCCAGCCAGGTCGCCTCCTCCAGCAGCCAGCCAGGTCGCCTCCTCCAGCAGCCAGCCAGGTCGCCTCCTCCAGCAGCCAGCCAGGTCGCCTCCTCCAGCAGCCAGCCAGGTCGCCTCCTCCAGCAGCCAGCCAGGTCGCCTCCTCCAGCAGCCAGCCAGGTCGCCTCCTCCAGCAGCCAGCCAGGTCGCCTCCTCCAGCAGCCAGCCAGGTCGCCTCCTCCAGCAGCCAGCCAGGTCGCCTCCTCCAGCAGCCAGCCAGGTCGCCTCCTCCAGCAGCCAGCCAGGTCGCCTCCTCCAGCAGCCAGCCAGGTCGCCTCCTCCAGCAGCCAGCCAGGTCGCCTCCTCCAGCAGCCAGCCAGGTCGCCTCCTCCAGCAGCCAGCCAGGTCGGCCCCTCCTGGTCAGGGGCGGGGGCAGAGGAGAGCGCCTCCTCCACTCGCCGGCCAGTCCGGCCGGTCTCCCCGCCGAGGGGAAAGTGCCTGAGGGGTTGTGAATGCCCGCCTTATATAGGCTTAGCCAGTACTAGAGGTGGGGAACTTGGTAGTTTGAGAAAAACTATCGCTCGCTACCGATGGTGCCGACTATCGATAGTTCCCCACCTCTAGTCAGAACAGGTGGCGAATAATTTACCGATCTGAAATAAAAACAAACAATTAAATACAAAAAAATTTACCGCTTTACCTCCAGCAGGATCAGGGCCAGGTGGGTGCGCCTCCTCCAGCAGTGTCAGGTGGGTGCGCCTCCTCCAGCAGTGTCATTTGGGGTCACCTCCTCCAGCAGCCAGCCAGGTCACCTCCTCTAGCAGCCAGCCGCTCGCCTCCTCCAGGTTAGGGGCAGGGGCCAACCAGGTCGCCTCCTCCAGCAGCCAGCCAGGTCACCTCCTCCAGCAGCCAGCCAGCCGATCGCCTGCTCCAGGTTAGGGGCAGGGGCCAGCCAGGTCACCTCCTCCAGCAGCCAGCCAGGTCGCCTCCTCCAGCAGCCAGCCAGGTCGCCTCCTCCAGCAGCCAGCCAGGTCACCTCCTCCAGCAGCCAGCCAGGTCACCTCCTCCAGCAGCCAGCCAGGTCGCCTCCTCCAGGTTAGGGGGCAGGGGCCAGCCAGATCGCCTCCTCCAGGTTAGGGGGCAGGGGCCAGCCAGGTCGCCTCCTTCAGCAGCCAGCCAGGTCGCCTCCTCCAGCAGCCAGCCAGGTCGCCTCCTCCAGGTTAGGGGGCAGGGGCCAGCCAGATCGCCCCCTCCAGGTTAGGGGGCAGGGGCCAGCCAGGTCGCCTCCTCCAGCAGCCAGCCAGGTCGCCTCCTCCAGCAGCCAGCCAGGTCACCTCCTCCAGCAGCCAGCCAGGTCACCTCCTCCAGCAGCCAGCCAGGTCACCTCCTCCAGCAGCCAGCCAGGTCACCTCCTCCAGCAGCCAGCCAGGTCGCCTCCTCCAGGTTAGGGGGCAGGGGCCAGCCAGATCGCCCCCTCCAGGTTAGGGGGCAGGGGCCAGCCAGGTCGCCTCCTCCAGCAGCCAGCCAGGTCGCCTCCTCCAGCAGCCAGCCAGGTCACCTCCTCCAGCAGCCAGCCAGGTCACCTCCTCCAGCAGCCAGCCAGGTCGCCTCCTCCAGCAGCCAGCCAGGTCACCTCCTCCAGCAGCCAGCCAGGTCGCCTCCTCCAGGTTAGGGGGCAGGGGCCAGCCGGATCGCCTCCTCCAGGTTAGGGGGCAGGGGCCAGCCAGATCGCCTCCTCCGGGTTAGGGGCAGGGGCCAGCCAGGTCGCCTCCTCCAGCAGCCAGCCAGGTCACCTTCTCCAGCAGCCAGCCGATCGCCTCCTCCAGGTTAGGGGCAGGGGCCAGCCAGGTCACCTCCTCCAGCAGCCAGCCAGGTCACCTCCTCCAGCAGCCAGCCAGCCGATCGCCTCCTCCAGGTTCGGGGCAGGGGCCAGCCAGGTCACCTCCTCCAGCAGCCAGCCAGGTCGCCTCCTCCAGCAGCCAGCCAGGTCGCCTCCTCCAGCAGCCAGCCAGGTCACCTCCTCCAGCAGCCAGCCGATCGCCTCCTCCAGGTTAGGGGCAGGGGCCAGCCAGGTCGCCGCCTCCAGCAGCCAGCCAGGTCGCCTCCTCCAGCAGCCAGCCAGGTCACCTTCTCCAGCAGCCAGCCGATCGCCTCCTCCAGGTTAGGGGCAGGGGCCAGCCAGGTCACCTCCTCCAGCAGCCAGCCAGGTCACCTCCTCCAGCAGCCAGCCAGGTCGCCTCCTCCAGGTTAGGGGGCAGGGGCCAGCCAGGTCACCTTCTCCAGCAGCCAGCCGATCGCCTCCTCCAGGTTAGGGGCAGGGGCCAGCCAGGTCACATCCTCCAGCAGCCAGCCAGGTCGCCTCCTCCAGCAGCCAGCCAGGTCGCCTACTCCAGCAGCCAGCCAGATCGCCTCCTCCGGGTTAGGGGCAGGGGCCAGCCAGGTCGCCTCCTCCAGCAGCCAGCCAGGTCACCTTCTCCAGCAGCCAGCCGATCGCCTCCTCCAGGTTAGGGGCAGGGGCCAGCCAGGTCACCTCCTCCAGCAGCCAGCCAGGTCACCTCCTCCAGCAGCCAGCCAGCCGATCGCCTCCTCCAGGTTCGGGGCAGGGGCCAGCCAGGTCACCTCCTCCAGCAGCCAGCCAGGTCGCCTCCTCCAGCAGCCAGCCAGGTCGCCTCCTCCAGCAGCCAGCCAGGTCGCCTCCTCCAGCAGCCAGCCAGGTCGCCTCCTCCAGCAGCCAGCCAGGTCGCCTCCTCCAGCAGCCAGCCAGGTCGCCTCCTCCAGCAGCCAGCCAGGTCGGCCCCTCCTGGTCAGGGGCGGGGGCAGAGGAGAGCGCCTCCTCCACTCGCCGGCCAGTCCGGCCGGTCTCCCCGCCGAGGGGAAAGTGCCTGAGGGGTTGTGAATGCCCGCCTTATATAGGCTTAGCCAGTACTAGAGGTGGGGAACTTGGTAGTTTGAGAAAAACTATCGCTCGCTACCGATGGTGCCGACTATCGATAGTTCCCCACCTCTAGTCAGAACAGGTGGCGAATAATTTACCGATCTGAAATAAAAACAAACAATTAAATACAAAAAAATTTACCGCTTTACCTCCAGCAGGATCAGGGCCAGGTGGGTGCGCCTCCTCCAGCAGTGTCAGGTGGGTGCGCCTCCTCCAGCAGTGTCATTTGGGGTCACCTCCTCCAGCAGCCAGCCAGGTCACCTCCTCTAGCAGCCAGCCGCTCGCCTCCTCCAGGTTAGGGGCAGGGGCCAACCAGGTCGCCTCCTCCAGCAGCCAGCCAGGTCACCTCCTCCAGCAGCCAGCCAGCCGATCGCCTGCTCCAGGTTAGGGGCAGGGGCCAGCCAGGTCACCTCCTCCAGCAGCCAGCCAGGTCGCCTCCTCCAGCAGCCAGCCAGGTCGCCTCCTCCAGCAGCCAGCCAGGTCACCTCCTCCAGCAGCCAGCCAGGTCACCTCCTCCAGCAGCCAGCCAGGTCGCCTCCTCCAGGTTAGGGGGCAGGGGCCAGCCAGATCGCCTCCTCCAGGTTAGGGGGCAGGGGCCAGCCAGGTCGCCTCCTTCAGCAGCCAGCCAGGTCGCCTCCTCCAGCAGCCAGCCAGGTCGCCTCCTCCAGGTTAGGGGGCAGGGGCCAGCCAGATCGCCCCCTCCAGGTTAGGGGGCAGGGGCCAGCCAGGTCGCCTCCTCCAGCAGCCAGCCAGGTCACCTCCTCCAGCAGCCAGCCAGGTCACCTCCTCCAGCAGCCAGCCAGGTCACCTCCTCCAGCAGCCAGCCAGGTCGCCTCCTCCAGGTTAGGGGGCAGGGGCCAGCCAGATCGCCCCCTCCAGGTTAGGGGGCAGGGGCCAGCCAGGTCGCCTCCTCCAGCAGCCAGCCAGGTCACCTCCTCCAGCAGCCAGCCAGGTCACCTCCTCCAGCAGCCAGCCAGGTCACCTCCTCCAGCAGCCAGCCAGGTCACCTCCTCCAGCAGCCAGCCAGGTCACCTCCTCCAGCAGCCAGCCAGCCGATCGCCTGCTCCAGGTTAGGGGCAGGGGCCAGCCAGGTCACCTCCTCCAGCAGCCAGCCAGGTCGCCTCCTCCAGCAGCCAGCCAGGTCGCCTCCTCCAGCAGCCAGCCAGGTCACCTCCTCCAGCAGCCAGCCAGGTCACCTCCTCCAGCAGCCAGCCAGGTCACCTCCTCCAGCAGCCAGCCAGGTCGCCTCCTCCAGGTTAGGGGGCAGGGGCCAGCCAGATCGCCTCCTCCAGGTTAGGGGGCAGGGGCCAGCCAGGTCGCCTCCTCCAGCAGCCAGCCAGGTCGCCTCCTCCAGCAGCCAGCCAGGTCACCTCCTCCATGTTATGGGGCAGGGGCCAGCCAGGTCACCTTCTCCAGCAGCCAGCCGATCGCCTCCTCCAGGTTAGGGGCAGGGGCCAGCCAGGTCACCTTCTCCAGCAGCCAGCCGATCGCCTCCTCCAGGTTAGGGGCAGGGGCCAGCCAGGTCACATCCTCCAGCAGCCAGCCAGGTCACATCCTCCAGCAGCCAGCCAGGTCGCCTCCTCCAGCAGCCAGCCAGGTCACCTCCTCCAGGTTAGGGGGCAGGGGCCAGCCAGGTCGCCTCCTCCAGCAGCCAGCCAGGTCGCCTCCTCCAGCAGCCAGCCAGGTCGCCTCCTCCAGCAGCCAGCCAGGTCGCCTCCTCCAGCAGCCAGCCAGGTCGCCTCCTCCAGCAGCCAGCCAGGTCGCCTCCTCCAGCAGCCAGCCAGGTCGCCTCCTCCAGCAGCCAGCCAGGTCGCCTCCTCCAGCAGCCAGCCAGGTCGCCTCCTCCAGCAGCCAGCCAGGTCGCCTCCTCCAGCAGCCAGCCAGGTCGCCTCCTCCAGCAGCCAGCCAGGTCGCCTCCTCCAGCAGCCAGCCAGGTCGCCTCCTCCAGCAGCCAGCCAGGTCGCCTCCTCCAGCAGCCAGCCAGGTCGCCTCCTCCAGCAGCCAGCCAGGTCGCCTCCTCCAGCAGCCAGCCAGGTCGCCTCCTCCAGCAGCCAGCCAGGTCGCCTCCTCCAGCAGCCAGCCAGGTCGCCTCCTCCAGTAGCCAGCCAGGTCGCCTCCTCCAGCAGCCAGCCAGGTCGCCTCCTCCAGCAGCCAGCCAGGTCGCCTCCTCCAGCAGCCAGCCAGGTCGCCTCCTCCAGCAGCCAGCCAGGTCGCCTCCTCCAGCAGCCAGCCAGGTCGCCTCCTCCAGCAGCCAGCCAGGTCGCCTCCTCCAGCAGCCAGCCAGGTCGCCTCCTCCAGCAGCCAGCCAGGTCGCCTCCTCCAGCAGCCAGCCAGGTCGCCTCCTCCAGCAGCCAGCCAGGTCGGCCCCTCCTGGTCAGGGGCGGGGGCAGAGGAGAGCGCCTCCTCCACTCGCCGGCCAGTCCGGCCGGTCTCCCCGCCGAGGGGAAAGTGCCTGAGGGGTTGTGAATGCCCGCCTTATATAGGCTTAGCCAGTACTAGAGGTGGGGAACTTGGTAGTTTGAGAAAAACTATCGCTCGCTACCGATGGTGCCGACTATCGATAGTTCCCCACCTCTAGTCAGAACAGGTGGCGAATAATTTACCGATCTGAAATAAAAACAAACAATTAAATACAAAAAAATTTACCGCTTTACCTCCAGCAGGATCAGGGCCAGGTGGGTGCGCCTCCTCCAGCAGTGTCAGGTGGGTGCGCCTCCTCCAGCAGTGTCATTTGGGGTCACCTCCTCCAGCAGCCAGCCAGGTCACCTCCTCTAGCAGCCAGCCGCTCGCCTCCTCCAGGTTAGGGGCAGGGGCCAACCAGGTCGCCTCCTCCAGCAGCCAGCCAGGTCACCTCCTCCAGCAGCCAGCCAGCCGATCGCCTGCTCCAGGTTAGGGGCAGGGGCCAGCCAGGTCACCTCCTCCAGCAGCCAGCCAGGTCGCCTCCTCCAGCAGCCAGCCAGGTCGCCTCCTCCAGCAGCCAGCCAGGTCGCCTCCTCCAGCAGCCAGCCAGGTCACCTCCTCCAGCAGCCAGCCAGGTCGCCTCCTCCAGGTTAGGGGGCAGGGGCCAGCCAGATCGCCTCCTCCAGGTTAGGGGGCAGGGGCCAGCCAGGTCGCCTCCTTCAGCAGCCAGCCAGGTCGCCTCCTCCAGCAGCCAGCCAGGTCGCCTCCTCCAGGTTAGGGGGCAGGGGCCAGCCAGATCGCCCCCTCCAGGTTAGGGGGCAGGGGCCAGCCAGGTCGCCTCCTCCAGCAGCCAGCCAGGTCGCCTCCTCCAGCAGCCAGCCAGGTCACCTCCTCCAGCAGCCAGCCAGGTCACCTCCTCCAGCAGCCAGCCAGGTCACCTCCTCCAGCAGCCAGCCAGGTCACCTCCTCCAGCAGCCAGCCAGGTCACCTCCTCCAGCAGCCAGCCAGGTCGCCTCCTCCAGGTTAGGGGGCAGGGGCCAGCCAGATCGCCCCCTCCAGGTTAGGGGGCAGGGGCCAGCCAGGTCGCCTCCTCCAGCAGCCAGCCAGGTCGCCTCCTCCAGCAGCCAGCCAGGTCGCCTCCTCCAGCAGCCAGCCAGGTCACCTCCTCCAGCAGCCAGCCAGGTCACCTCCTCCAGCAGCCAGCCAGGTCGCCTCCTCCAGCAGCCAGCCAGGTCACCTCCTCCAGCAGCCAGCCAGGTCGCCTCCTGCAGGTTAGGGGGCAGGGGCCAGCCAGATCGCCTCCTCCAGGTTAGGGGGCAGGGGCCAGCCAGATCGCCTCCTCCGGGTTAGGGGCAGGGGCCAGCCAGGTCGCCTCCTCCAGCAGCCAGCCAGGTCACCTTCTCCAGCAGCCAGCCGATCGCCTCCTCCAGGTTAGGGGCAGGGGCCAGCCAGGTCACCTCCTCCAGCAGCCAGCCAGGTCACCTCCTCCAGCAGCCAGCCAGCCGATCGCCTCCTCCAGGTTCGGGGCAGGGGCCAGCCAGGTCACCTCCTCCAGCAGCCAGCCAGGTCACCTCCTCCAGCAGCCAGCCAGGTCGCCTCCTCCAGCAGCCAGCCAGGTCACCTCCTCCAGCAGCCAGCCGATCGCCTCCTCCAGGTTAGGGGCAGGGGCCAGCCAGGTCGCCGCCTCCAGCAGCCAGCCAGGTCGCCTCCTCCAGCAGCCAGCCAGGTCACCTTCTCCAGCAGCCAGCCGATCGCCTCCTCCAGGTTAGGGGCAGGGGCCAGCCAGGTCACCTCCTCCAGCAGCCAGCCAGGTCACCTCCTCCAGCAGCCAGCCAGGTCGCCTCCTCCAGGTTAGGGGGCAGGGGCCAGCCAGGTCACCTTCTCCAGCAGCCAGCCGATCGCCTCCTCCAGGTTAGGGGCAGGGGCCAGCCAGGTCACATCCTCCAGCAGCCAGCCAGGTCGCCTCCTCCAGCAGCCAGCCAGGTCGCCTACTCCAGCAGCCAGCCAGATCGCCTCCTCCGGGTTAGGGGCAGGGGCCAGCCAGGTCGCCTCCTCCAGCAGCCAGCCAGGTCACCTTCTCCAGCAGCCAGCCGATCGCCTCCTCCAGGTTAGGGGCAGGGGCCAGCCAGGTCACCTCCTCCAGCAGCCAGCCAGCCGATCGCCTCCTCCAGGTTCGGGGCAGGGGCCAGCCAGGTCGCCTCCTCCAGCAGCCAGCCAGGTCGCCTCCTCCAGCAGCCAGCCAGGTCACATCCTCCAGCAGCCAGCCGATCGCCTCCTCCAGGTTAGGGGCAGGGGCCAGCCAGGTCGCCGCCTCCAGCAGCCAGCCAGGTCGCCTCCTCCAGCAGCCAGCCAGGTCACCTTCTCCAGCAGCCAGCCGATCGCCTCCTCCAGGTTAGGGGCAGGGGCCAGCCAGGTCACCTCCTCCAGCAGCCAGCCAGGTCACCTCCTCCAGCAGCCAGCCAGGTCGCCTCCTCCAGGTTAGGGGGCAGGGGCCAGCCAGATCGCCCCCTCCAGGTTAGGGGGCAGGGGCCAGCCAGGTCGCCTCCTCCAGCAGCCAGCCAGGTCGCCTCCTCCAGCAGCCAGCCAGGTCACCTCCTCCAGCAGCCAGCCAGGTCGCCTCCTCCAGGTTAGGGGGCAGGGGCCAGCCAGATCGCCTCCTCCAGGTTAGGGGGCAGGGGCCAGCCAGATCGCCTCCTCCAGCAGCCAGCCAGGTCACCTTCTCCAGCAGCCAGCCGATCGCCTCCTCCAGGTTAGGGGCAGGGGCCAGCCAGGTCACCTCCTCCAGCAGCCAGCCAGGTCACCTCCTCCAGCAGCCAGCCAGCCGATCGCCTCCTCCAGGTTCGGGGCAGCAGCCAGCCAGGTCGCCTCCTCCAGCAGCCAGCCAGGTCACCTCCTCCAGCAGCCAGCCGATCGCCTCCTCCAGGTTAGGGGCAGGGGCCAGCCAGGTCGCCGCCTCCAGCAGCCAGCCAGGTCGCCTCCTCCAGCAGCCAGCCAGGTCACCTTCTCCAGCAGCCAGCCGATCGCCTCCTCCAGGTTAGGGGCAGGGGCCAGCCAGGTCACCTCCTCCAGCAGCCAGCCAGGTCACCTCCTCCAGCAGCCAGCCAGGTCACCTCCTCCAGCAGCCAGCCAGGTCGCCTCCTCCAGGTTAGGGGGCAGGGGCCAGCCAGGTCACCTTCTCCAGCAGCCAGCCGATCGCCTCCTCCAGGTTAGGGGCAGGGGCCATCCAGGTCACATCCTCCAGCAGCCAGCCAGGTCGCCTCCTCCAGCAGCCAGCCAGGTCACCTCCTCCAGGTTAGGGGGCAGGGGCCAGCCAGGTCGCCTCCTCCAGCAGCCAGCCAGGTCGCCTCCTCCAGCAGCCAGCCAGGTCGCCTCCTCCAGCAGCCAGCCAGGTCGCCTCCTCCAGCAGCCAGCCAGGTCGCCTCCTCCAGCAGCCAGCCAGGTCGCCTCCTCCAGCAGCCAGCCAGGTCGCCTCCTCCAGCAGCCAGCCAGGTCGCCTCCTCCAGCAGCCAGCCAGGTCGGCCCCTCCTGGTCAGGGGCGGGGGCAGAGGAGAGCGCCTCCTCCACTCGCCGGCCAGTCCGGCCGGTCTCCCCGCCGAGGGGAAAGTGCCTGAGGGGTTGTGAATGCCCGCCTTATATAGGCTTAGCCAGTACTAGAGGTGGGGAACTTGGTAGTTTGAGAAAAACTATCGCTCGCTACCGATGGTGCCGACTATCGATAGTTCCCCACCTCTAGTCAGAACAGGTGGCGAATAATTTACCGATCTGAAATAAAAACAAACAATTAAATACAAAAAAATTTACCGCTTTACCTCCAGCAGGATCAGGGCCAGGTGGGTGCGCCTCCTCCAGCAGTGTCAGGTGGGTGCGCCTCCTCCAGCAGTGTCATTTGGGGTCACCTCCTCCAGCAGCCAGCCAGGTCACCTCCTCTAGCAGCCAGCCGATCGCCTCCTCCAGGTTAGGGGCAGGGGCCAACCAGGTCGCCTCCTCCAGCAGCCAGCCAGGTCACCTCCTCCAGCAGCCAGCCAGCCGATCGTCTGCTCCAGGTTAGGGGCAGGGGCCAGCCAGGTCACCTCCTCCAGCAGCCAGCCAGGTCGCCTCCTCCAGGTTAGGGGGCAGGGGCCAGCCAGATCGCCTCCTCCAGGTTAGGGGGCAGGGGCCAGCCAGGTCGCCTCCTTCAGCAGCCAGCCAGGTCGCCTCCTCCAGCAGCCAGCCAGGTCGCCTCCTCCAGCAGCCAGCCGATCGCCTCCTCCAGGTTAGGGGGCAGGGGCCAGCCAGGTCACCTTCTCCAGCAGCCAGCCGATCGCCTCCTCCAGGTTCGAGGCAGGGGCCAGCCAGGTCACCTCCTCCAGCAGCCAGCCGATCGCCTCCTCCAGGTTAGGGGGCAGGGGCCAGCCAGGTCACCTTCTCCAGCAGCCAGCCGATCGCCTCCTCCAGGTTCGGGGCAGGGGCCAGCCAGGTCACCTCCTCCAGCAGCCAGCCAGGTCGCCTCCTCCAGGTTAGGGGGCAGGGGCCAGCCAGATCGCCCCCTCCAGGTTTGGGGGCAGGGGCCAGCCAGGTCACCTTCTCCAGCAGCCAGCCAGGTCGCCTCCTCCAGCAGCCAGCCAGATCGCCTCCTCCAGGTTAGGGGGCAGGGGCCAGCCAGGTCGTCTCCTCCACCAGCCAGCCAGGTCGCCTCCTCCAGCAGCCAGCCAGGTCGCCTCCTCCAGCAGCCAGCCAGGTCGCCTCCTCCAGCAGCCAGCCAGGTCACCTCCTCCAGCAGCCAGCCGATCGCCTCCTCCAGGTTAGGGGCAGGGGCCAGCCAGGTCGCCTCCTCCAGCAGCCAGCCAGGTCGCCTCCTCCAGCAGCCAGCCAGGTCACCTTCTCCAGCAGCCAGCCGATCGCCTCCTCCAGGTTAGGGGCAGGGGCCAGCCAGGTCACCTCCTCCAGCAGCCAGCCAGGTCACCTCCTCCAGCAGCCAGCCAGATCGCCTCCTCCAGCAGCCAGCCGATCGCCTCCTCCAGGTTAGGGGGCAGGGGCCAGCCAGGTCACCTTCTCCAGCAGCCAGCCGATCGCCTCCTCCAGGTTCGAGGCAGGGGCCAGCCAGGTCACCTCCTCCAGCAGCCAGCCGATCGCCTCCTCCAGGTTAGGGGGCAGGGGCCAGCCAGGTCACCTTCTCCAGCAGCCAGCCGATCGCCTCCTCCAGGTTCGGGGCAGGGGCCAGCCAGGTCACCTCCTCCAGCAGCCAGCCAGGTCGCCTCCTCCAGGTTAGGGGGCAGGGGCCAGCCAGATCGCCCCCTCCAGGTTTGGGGGCAGGGGCCAGCCAGGTCACCTTCTCCAGCAGCCAGCCAGGTCGCCTCCTCCAGCAGCCAGCCAGATCGCCTCCTCCAGGTTAGGGGGCAGGGGCCAGCCAGGTCACCTTCTCCAGCAGCCAGCCAGGTCACCTCCTCCAGCAGCCAGCCAGGTCACCTCCTCCAGCAGCCAGCCAGGTCACCTCCTCCAGCAGCCAGCCAGGTCGCCTCCTCCAGCAGCCAGCCAGGTCGCCTCCTCCAGGTTAGGGGGCAGGGGCCAGCCAGATCGCCTCCTCCAGGTTAGGGGGCAGGGGCCAGCCAGGTCGCCTCCTTCAGCAGCCAGCCAGGTCGCCTCCTCCAGCAGCCAGCCGATCGCCTCCTCCAGGTTAGGGGCAGGGGCCAGCCAGGTCACCTCCTCCAGCAGCCAGCCAGGTCACCTCCTCCAGCAGCCAGCCAGGTCGCCTCCTCCAGGTTAGGGGGCAGGGGCCAGCCAGGTCACCTTCTCCAGCAGCCAGCCGATCGCCTCCTCCAGGTTCGGGGCAGGGGCCAGCCAGGTCACCTCCTCCAGCAGCCAGCCAGCCAGGTCACCTCCTCCAGCAGCCAGCCAGGTCACCTCCTCCAGCAGCCAGCCAGGTCGCCTCCTCCAGGTTAGGGGGCAGGGGCCAGCCAGATCGCCCCCTCCAGGTTAGGGGGCAGGGGCCAGCCAGGTCGCCTCCTCCAGCAGCCAGCCAGGTCGCCTCCTCCAGCAGCCAGCCAGGTCGCCTCCTCCAGCAGCCAGCCGGGTCACCTCCTCCAGCAGCCAGCCAGGTCACCTCCTCCAGCAGCCAGCCAGGTCACCTCCTCCAGCAGCCAGCCAGGTCGCCTCCTCCAGCAGCCAGCCAGGTCGCCTCCTCCAGGTTAGGGGGCAGGGGCCAGCCAGATCGCCCCCTCCAGGTTAGGGGGCAGGGGCCAGCCAGGTCGCCTCCTCCAGCAGCCAGCCAGGTCGCCTCCTCCAGCAGCCAGCCAGGTCACCTCCTCCAGCAGCCAGCCAGGTCGCCTCCTCCAGCAGCCAGCCAGGTCACCTCCTCCAGCAGCCAGCCAGGTCACCTCCTCCAGCAGCCAGCCAGGTCGCCTCCTCCAGGTTAGGGGGCAGGGGCCAGCCAGATCGCCTCCTCCAGGTTAGGGGGCAGGGGCCAGCCAGGTCACCTCCTCCAGCAGCCAGCCGATCGCCTCCTCCGGGTTAGGGGCAGGGGCCAGCCAGGTCACCTCCTCCAGCAGCCAGCCAGGTCGCCTCCTCCAGGTTATGGGGCAGGGGCCAGCCAGGTCACCTTCTCCAGCAGCCAGCCGATCGCCTCCTCCAGGTTAGGGACAGGGGCCAGCCAGGTCACCTTCTCCAGCAGCCTGCCGATCGCCTCCTCCAGGTTAGGGGGCAGGGGCCAGCCAGGTCGCCTCCTCCAGCAGCCAGCCAGGTCGCCTCCTCCAGCAGCCAGCCAGGTCGCCTCCTCCAGCAGCCAGCCAGGTCACCTCCTCCAGGTTATGGGGCAGGGGCCAGCCAGGTCACCTTCTCCAGCAGCCAGCCGATCGCCTCCTCCAGGTTAGGGGCAGGGGCCAGCCAGGTCACCTTCTCCAGCAGCCAGCCGATCGCCTCCTCCAGGTTAGGGGCAGGGGCCAGCCAGGTCACATCCTCCAGCAGCCAGCCAGGTCGCCTCCTCCAGCAGCCAGCCAGGTCACCTCCTCCAGGTTAGGGGGCAGGGGCCAGCCAGGTCGCCTCCTCCAGCAGCCAGCCAGGTCGCCTCCTCCAGCAGCCAGCCAGGTCGCCTCCTCCAGCAGCCAGCCAGGTCGCCTCCTCCAGCAGCCAGCCAGGTCGCCTCCTCCAGCAGCCAGCCAGGTCGCCTCCTCCAGCAGCCAGCCAGGTCGCCTCCTCCAGCAGCCAGCCAGGTCGCCTCCTCCAGCAGCCAGCCAGGTCGCCTCCTCCAGCAGCCAGCCAGGTCGCCTCCTCCAGCAGCCAGCCAGGTCGCCTCCTCCAGCAGCCAGCCAGGTCGCCTCCTCCAGCAGCCAGCCAGGTCGGCCCCTCCTGGTCAGGGGCGGGGGCAGAGGAGAGCGCCTCCTCCACTCGCCGGCCAGTCCGGCCGGTCTCCCCGCCGAGGGGAAAGTGCCTGAGGGGTTGTGAATGCCCGCCTTATATAGGCTTAGCCAGTACTAGAGGTGGGGAACTTGGTAGTTTCGCTCGCTAAAACTATCGCTCGCTACCGATGGTGCCGACTATCGATAGTTCCCCACCTCTAGTCAGAACAGGTGGCGAATAATTTACCGATCTGAAATAAAAACAAACAATTAAATACAAAAAAATTTACCGCTTTACCTCCAGCAGGATCAGGGCCAGGTGGGTGCGCCTCCTCCAGCAGTGTCAGGTGGGTGCGCCTCCTCCAGCAGTGTCATTTGGGGTCACCTCCTCCAGCAGCCAGCCAGGTCACCTCCTCTAGCAGCCAGCCGCTCGCCTCCTCCAGGTTAGGGGCAGGGGCCAACCAGGTCGCCTCCTCCAGCAGCCAGCCAGGTCACCTCCTCCAGCAGCCAGCCAGCCGATCGCCTGCTCCAGGTTAGGGGCAGGGGCCAGCCAGGTCACCTCCTCCAGCAGCCAGCCAGGTCGCCTCCTCCAGCAGCCAGCCAGGTCGCCTCCTCCAGCAGCCAGCCAGGTCACCTCCTCCAGCAGCCAGCCAGGTCACCTCCTCCAGCAGCCAGCCAGGTCACCTCCTCCAGCAGCCAGCCAGGTCACCTCCTCCAGCAGCCAGCCAGGTCGCCTCCTCCAGGTTAGGGGGCAGGGGCCAGCCAGATCGCCTCCTCCAGGTTAGGGGGCAGGGGCCAGCCAGGTCGCCTCCTTCAGCAGCCAGCCAGGTCGCCTCCTCCAGCAGCCAGCCAGGTCGCCTCCTCCAGGTTAGGGGGCAGGGGCCAGCCAGGTCACCTTCTCCAGCAGCCAGCCGATCGCCTCCTCAAGGTTCGAGGCAGGGGCCAGCCTGGTCACCTCCTCCAGCAGCCAGCCGATCGCCTCCTCCAGGTTAGGGGGCAGGGGCCAGCCAGGTCACCTTCTCCAGCAGCCAGCCGATCGCCTCCTCCAGGTTCGGGGCAGGGGCCAGCCAGGTCACCTCCTCCAGCAGCCAGCCAGGTCGCCTCCTCCAGGTTAGGGGCAGGGGCCAGCCAGATCGCCCCCTCCAGGTTTGGGGGCAGGGGCCAGCCAGGTCACCTTCTCCAGCAGCCAGCCAGCCAGGTCACCTCCTCCAGGTTATGGGGCAGGGGCCAGCCAGGTCACCTTCTCCAGCAGCCAGCCGATCGCCTCCTCCAGCAGCCAGCCAGGTCACCTCCTCCAGGTTAGGGGGCAGGGGCCAGCCAGGTCGCCTCCTCCAGCAGCCAGCCAGGTCGCCTCCTCCACAAGCCAGCCAGGTCGCCTCCTCCACAAGCCAGCCAGGTCGCCTCCTCTACAAGCCAGCCAGGTCGCCTCCTCCACAAGCCAGCCAGGTCGCCTCCTCCACAAGCCAGCCAGGTCGCCTCCTCCACAAGCCAGCCAGGTCGCCTCCTCCACAAGCCACCCAGGTCGCCTCCTCCACAAGCCAGCCAGGTCGCCTCCTCCAGCAGCCAGCCAGGTCGCCTCCTCCAGCAGCCAGCCAGGTCGGCCCCTCCTGGTCAGGGGCGGGGGCAGAGGAGAGCGCCTCCTCCACTCGCCGGCCAGTCCGGCCGGTCTCCCCGCCGAGGGGAAAGTGCCTGAGGGGTTGTGAATGCCCGCCTTATATAGGCTTAGCCAGTACTAGAGGTGGGGAACTTGGTAGTTTGAGAAAAACTATCGCTCGCTACCGATGGTGCCGACTATCGATAGTTCCCCACCTCTAGTCAGAACAGGTGGCGAATAATTTACCGATCTGAAATAAAAACAAACAATTAAATACAAAAAAATTTACCGCTTTACCTCCAGCAGGATCAGGGCCAGGTGGGTGCGCCTCCTCCAGCAGTGTCAGGTGGGTGCGCCTCCTCCAGCAGTGTCAGGTGGGTGCGCCTCCTCCAGCAGTGTCATTTGGGGTCACCTCCTCCAGCAGCCAGCCAGGTCACCTCCTCTAGCAGCCAGCCGCTCGCCTCCTCCAGGTTAGGGGCAGGGGCCAACCAGGTCGCCTCCTCCAGCAGCCAGCCAGGTCACCTCCTCCAGCAGCCAGCCAGCCGATCGCCTGCTCCAGGTTAGGGGCAGGGGCCAGCCAGGTCACCTCCTCCAGCAGCCAGCCAGGTCGCCTCCTCCAGCAGCCAGCCAGGTCGCCTCCTCCAGCAGCCAGCCAGGTCACCTCCTCCAGCAGCCAGCCAGGTCACCTCCTCCAGCAGCCAGCCAGGTGGTCACCTCCTCCAGCAGCCAGCCAGGTGGTCACCTCCTCCAGCAGCCAGCCAGGTCGCCTCCTCCAGGTTAGGGGGCAGGGGCCAGCCAGATCGCCTCCTCCAGGTTAGGGGGCAGGGGCCAGCCAGGTCGCCTCCTTCAGCAGCCAGCCAGGTCGCCTCCTCCAGCAGCCAGCCAGGTCGCCTCCTCCAGCAGCCAGCCGATCGCCTCCTCCAGGTTAGGGGGCAGGGGCCAGCCAGGTCACCTTCTCCAGCAGCCAGCCGATCGCCTCCTCAAGGTTCGAGGCAGGGGCCAGCCAGGTCACCTACTCCAGCAGCCAGCCGATCGCCTCCTCCAGGTTAGGGGGCAGGGGCCAGCCAGGTCACCTTCTCCAGCAGCCAGTCAGGTCACCTTCTCCAGCAGCCAGCCGATCGCCTCCTCCAGGTTCGGGGCAGGGGCCAGCCAGGTCACCTCCTCCAGCAGCCAGCCAGGTCGCCTCCTCCAGGTTAGGGGCAGGGGCCAGCCAGATCGCCCCCTCCAGGTTTGGGGGCAGGGGCCAGCCAGGTCACCTTCTCCAGCAGCCAGCCAGGTCGCCTCCTCCAGCAGCCAGCCAGGTCGCCTCCTCCAGCAGCCAGCCAGGTCGCCTCCTCCAGCAGCCAGCCAGATCGCCTCCTCCAGGTTAGGGGGCAGGGGCCAGCCAGGTCGCCTCCTCCACCAGCCAGCCAGGTCGCCTCCTCCACCAGCCAGCCAGGTCGCCTCCTCCAGCAGCCAGCCAGGTCGCCTCCTCCAGCAGCCAGCCAGGTCACCTCCTCCAGCAGCCAGCCGATCGCCTCCTCCAGGTTAGGGGCAGGGGCCAGCCAGGTCGCCTCCTCCAGCAGCCAGCCAGGTCGCCTCCTCCAGCAGCCAGCCAGGTCACCTCCTCCAGCAGCCAGCCGATCGCCTCCTCCAGGTTAGGGGCAGGGGCCAGCCAGGTCGCCTCCTCCAGCAGCCAGCCAGGTCGCCTCCTCCAGCAGCCAGCCAGGTCACCTTCTCCAGCAGCCAGCCGATCGCCTCCTCCAGGTTAGGGGCAGGGGCCAGCCAGGTCACCTCCTCCAGCAGCCAGCCAGGTCACCTCCTCCAGCAGCCAGCCAGGTCGCCTCCTCCAGCAGCCAGCCAGATCGCCTCCTCCAGGTTAGGGGCAGGGGCCAGCCAGGTCGCCTCCTCCAGCAGCCAGCCAGGTCGCCTCCTCCAGCAGCCAGCCAGATCGCCTCCTCCAGGTTAGGGGGCAGGGGCCAGCCAGGTCGCCTCCTCCACCAGCCAGCCAGGTCGCCTCCTCCACCAGCCAGCCAGGTCGCCTCCTCCAGCAGCCAGCCAGGTCGCCTCCTCCACCAGCCAGCCAGGTCGCCTCCTCCAGCAGCCAGCCAGGTCGCCTCCTCCAGCAGCCAGCCAGGTCGCCTCCTCCAGCAGCCAGCCAGGTCACCTCCTCCAGCAGCCAGCCGATCGCCTCCTCCAGGTTAGGGGCAGGGGCCAGCCAGGTCGCCTCCTCCAGCAGCCAGCCAGGTCGCCTCCTCCAGCAGCCAGCCAGGTCACCTTCTCCAGCAGCCAGCCGATCGCCTCCTCCAGGTTAGGGGCAGGGGCCAGCCAGGTCGCCTCCTCCAGCAGCCAGCCAGGTCACCTTCTCCAGCAGCCAGCCGATCGCCTCCTCCAGGTTAGGGGCAGGGGCCAGCCAGGTCACCTCCTCCAGCAGCCAGCCAGGTCGCCTCCTCCAGCAGCCAGCCAGGTCACCTCCTCCAGCAGCCAGCCGATCGCCTCCTCCAGGTTAGGGGGCAGGGGCCAGCCAGGTCGCCTCCTCCACCAGCCAGCCAGGTCGCCTCCTCCAGCAGCCAGCCAGGTCGCCTCCTCCAGCAGCCAGCCAGGTCACCTCCTCCAGCAGCCAGCCAGGTCACCTCCTCCAGCAGCCAGCCGATCGCCTCCTCCAGGTTAGGGGCAGGGGCCAGCCAGGTCACCTCCTCCAGCAGCCAGCCAGGTCACCTCCTCCAGCAGCCAGCCAGGTCGCCTCCTCCAGGTTAGGGGGCAGGGGCCAGCCAGGTCACCTTCTCCAGCAGCCAGCCGATCGCCTCCTCCAGGTTCGGGGCAGGGGCCAGCCAGGTCACCTCCTCCAGCAGCCAGCCAGGTCACCTCCTCCAGCAGCCAGCCGATCGCCTCCTCCAGGTTAGGGGCAGGGGCCAGCCAGGTCACCTCCTCCAGCAGCCAGCCAGGTCGCCTCCTCCAGCAGCCAGCCAGGTCGCCTCCTCCAGCAGCCAGCCAGGTCACCTCCTCCAGCAGCCAGCCAGGTCACCTCCTCCAGCAGCCAGCCAGGTCGCCTCCTCCAGCAGCCAGCCAGGTCGCCTCCTCCAGGTTAGGGGGCAGGGGCCAGCCAGATCGCCTCCTCCAGGTTAGGGGGCAGGGGCCAGCCAGGTCACCTCCTCCAGCAGCCAGCCAGGTCGCCTTCTCCAGGTTAGGGGGCAGGGGCCAGCCAGGTCACCTTCTCCAGCAGCCAGCCGATCGCCTCCTCCAGGTTCGGGGCAGGGGCCAGCCAGGTCACCTCCTCCAGCAGCCAGCCAGCCAGGTCACCTCCTCCAGCAGCCAGCCAGGTCACCTCCTCCAGCAGCCAGCCAGGTCGCCTCATCCAGGTTAGGGGGCAGGGGCCAGCCAGATCGCCCCCTCCAGGTTAGGGGGCAGGGGCCAGCCAGGTCGCCTCCTCCAGCAGCCAGCCAGGTCACCTCCTCCAGCAGCCAGCCAGGTCACCTCCTCCAGCAGCCAGCCAGGTCACCTCCTCCAGCAGCCAGCCAGGTCACCTCCTCCAGCAGCCAGCCAGGTCACCTCCTCCAGCAGCCAGCCAGGTCGCCTCCTCCAGGTTAGGGGGCAGGGGCCAGCCAGATCGCCTCCTCCAGGTTAGGGGGCAGGGGCCAGCCAGGTCACCTCCTCCAGCAGCCAGCCGATCGCCTCCTCCGGGTTAGGGGCAGGGGCCAGCCAGGTCACCTCCTCCAGCAGCCAGCCAGGTCGCCTCCTCCAGGTTATGGGGCAGGGGCCAGCCAGGTCACCTTCTCCAGCAGCCAGCCGATCGCCTCCTCCAGGTTAGGGGCAGGGGCCAGCCAGGTCACCTTCTCCAGCAGCCTGCCGATCGCCTCCTCCAGGTTAGGGGCAGGGGCCAGCCAGGTCACCTTCTCCAGCAGCCAGTCAGGTCACCTTCTCCAGCAGCCAGCCGATCGCCTCCTCCAGGTTCGGGGCAGGGGCCAGCCAGGTCACCTCCTCCAGCAGCCAGCCAGGTCGCCTCCTCCAGGTTAGGGGCAGGGGCCAGCCAGATCGCCCCCTCCAGGTTTGGGGGCAGGGGCCAGCCAGGTCACCTTCTCCAGCAGCCAGCCAGGTCGCCTCCTCCAGCAGCCAGCCAGGTCGCCTCCTCCAGCAGCCAGCCAGGTCGCCTCCTCCAGCAGCCAGCCAGATCGCCTCCTCCAGGTTAGGGGGCAGGGGCCAGCCAGGTCGCCTCCTCCACCAGCCAGCCAGGTCGCCTCCTCCACCAGCCAGCCAGGTCGCCTCCTCCAGCAGCCAGCCAGGTCGCCTCCTCCAGCAGCCAGCCAGGTCACCTCCTCCAGCAGCCAGCCGATCGCCTCCTCCAGGTTAGGGGCAGGGGCCAGCCAGGTCGCCTCCTCCAGCAGCCAGCCAGGTCGCCTCCTCCAGCAGCCAGCCAGGTCACCTCCTCCAGCAGCCAGCCGATCGCCTCCTCCAGGTTAGGGGCAGGGGCCAGCCAGGTCGCCTCCTCCAGCAGCCAGCCAGGTCGCCTCCTCCAGCAGCCAGCCAGGTCACCTTCTCCAGCAGCCAGCCGATCGCCTCCTCCAGGTTAGGGGCAGGGGCCAGCCAGGTCACCTCCTCCAGCAGCCAGCCAGGTCACCTCCTCCAGCAGCCAGCCAGGTCGCCTCCTCCAGCAGCCAGCCAGATCGCCTCCTCCAGGTTAGGGGCAGGGGCCAGCCAGGTCGCCTCCTCCAGCAGCCAGCCAGGTCGCCTCCTCCAGCAGCCAGCCAGATCGCCTCCTCCAGGTTAGGGGGCAGGGGCCAGCCAGGTCGCCTCCTCCACCAGCCAGCCAGGTCGCCTCCTCCACCAGCCAGCCAGGTCGCCTCCTCCAGCAGCCAGCCAGGTCGCCTCCTCCACCAGCCAGCCAGGTCGCCTCCTCCAGCAGCCAGCCAGGTCGCCTCCTCCAGCAGCCAGCCAGGTCACCTCCTCCAGCAGCCAGCCGATCGCCTCCTCCAGGTTAGGGGCAGGGGCCAGCCAGGTCGCCTCCTCCAGCAGCCAGCCAGGTCGCCTCCTCCAGCAGCCAGCCAGGTCACCTTCTCCAGCAGCCAGCCGATCGCCTCCTCCAGGTTAGGGGCAGGGGCCAGCCAGGTCGCCTCCTCCAGCAGCCAGCCAGGTCACCTTCTCCAGCAGCCAGCCGATCGCCTCCTCCAGGTTAGGGGCAGGGGCCAGCCAGGTCACCTCCTCCAGCAGCCAGCCAGGTCGCCTCCTCCAGCAGCCAGCCAGGTCACCTCCTCCAGCAGCCAGCCGATCGCCTCCTCCAGGTTAGGGGGCAGGGGCCAGCCAGGTCGCCTCCTCCACCAGCCAGCCAGGTCGCCTCCTCCAGCAGCCAGCCAGGTCGCCTCCTCCAGCAGCCAGCCAGGTCACCTCCTCCAGCAGCCAGCCAGGTCACCTCCTCCAGCAGCCAGCCGATCGCCTCCTCCAGGTTAGGGGCAGGGGCCAGCCAGGTCACCTCCTCCAGCAGCCAGCCAGGTCACCTCCTCCAGCAGCCAGCCAGGTCGCCTCCTCCAGGTTAGGGGGCAGGGGCCAGCCAGGTCACCTTCTCCAGCAGCCAGCCGATCGCCTCCTCCAGGTTCGGGGCAGGGGCCAGCCAGGTCACCTCCTCCAGCAGCCAGCCAGGTCACCTCCTCCAGCAGCCAGCCGATCGCCTCCTCCAGGTTAGGGGCAGGGGCCAGCCAGGTCACCTCCTCCAGCAGCCAGCCAGGTCGCCTCCTCCAGCAGCCAGCCAGGTCGCCTCCTCCAGCAGCCAGCCAGGTCACCTCCTCCAGCAGCCAGCCAGGTCACCTCCTCCAGCAGCCAGCCAGGTCGCCTCCTCCAGCAGCCAGCCAGGTCGCCTCCTCCAGGTTAGGGGGCAGGGGCCAGCCAGATCGCCTCCTCCAGGTTAGGGGGCAGGGGCCAGCCAGGTCACCTCCTCCAGCAGCCAGCCAGGTCGCCTTCTCCAGGTTAGGGGGCAGGGGCCAGCCAGGTCACCTTCTCCAGCAGCCAGCCGATCGCCTCCTCCAGGTTCGGGGCAGGGGCCAGCCAGGTCACCTCCTCCAGCAGCCAGCCAGCCAGGTCACCTCCTCCAGCAGCCAGCCAGGTCACCTCCTCCAGCAGCCAGCCAGGTCGCCTCATCCAGGTTAGGGGGCAGGGGCCAGCCAGATCGCCCCCTCCAGGTTAGGGGGCAGGGGCCAGCCAGGTCGCCTCCTCCAGCAGCCAGCCAGGTCACCTCCTCCAGCAGCCAGCCAGGTCACCTCCTCCAGCAGCCAGCCAGGTCACCTCCTCCAGCAGCCAGCCAGGTCACCTCCTCCAGCAGCCAGCCAGGTCACCTCCTCCAGCAGCCAGCCAGGTCGCCTCCTCCAGGTTAGGGGGCAGGGGCCAGCCAGATCGCCTCCTCCAGGTTAGGGGGCAGGGGCCAGCCAGGTCACCTCCTCCAGCAGCCAGCCGATCGCCTCCTCCGGGTTAGGGGCAGGGGCCAGCCAGGTCACCTCCTCCAGCAGCCAGCCAGGTCGCCTCCTCCAGGTTATGGGGCAGGGGCCAGCCAGGTCACCTTCTCCAGCAGCCAGCCGATCGCCTCCTCCAGGTTAGGGGCAGGGGCCAGCCAGGTCACCTTCTCCAGCAGCCTGCCGATCGCCTCCTCCAGGTTAGGGGCAGGGGCCAGCCAGGTCACATCCTCCAGCAGCCAGCCAGGTCGCCTCCTCCAGCAGCCAGCCAGGTCGCCTCCTCCAGCAGCCAGCCAGGTCGCCTCCTCCAGCAGCCAGCCAGGTCACCTCCTCCAGGTTAGGGGGCAGGGGCCAGCCAGGTCGCCTCCTCCAGCAGCCAGCCAGGTCGCCTCCTCCAGCAGCCAGCCAGGTCACCTCCTCCAGGTTATGGGGCAGGGGCCAGCCAGGTCACCTTCTCCAGCAGCCAGCCAGGTCACCTCCTCCAGGTTAGGGGGCAGGGGCCAGCCAGGTCGCCTCCTCCAGCAGCCAGCCAGGTCGCCTCCTCCAGCAGCCAGCCAGGTCGCCTCCTCCAGCAGCCAGCCAGGTCGCCTCCTCCAGCAGCCAGCCAGGTCGCCTCCTCCAGCAGCCAGCCAGGTCGCCTCCTCCAGCAGCCAGCCAGGTCGCCTCCTCCAGCAGCCAGCCAGGTCGCCTCCTCCAGCAGCCAGCCAGGTCGCCTCCTCCAGCAGCCAGCCAGGTCGCCTCCTCCAGCAGCCAGCCAGGTCGCCTCCTCCAGCAGCCAGCCAGGTCGCCTCCTCCAGCAGCCAGCCAGGTCGCCTCCTCCAGCAGCCAGCCAGGTCGCCTCCTCCAGCAGCCAGCCAGGTCGGCCCCTCCTGGTCAGGGGCGGGGGCAGAGGAGAGCGCCTCCTCCACTCGCCGGCCAGTCCGGCCGGTCTCCCCGCCGAGGGGAAAGTGCCTGAGGGGTTGTGAATGCCCGCCTTATATAGGCTTAGCCAGTACTAGAGGTGGGGAACTTGGTAGTTTGAGAAAAACTATCGCTCGCTACCGATGGTGCCGACTATCGATAGTTCCCCACCTCTAGTCAGAACAGGTGGCGAATAATTTACCGATCTGAAATAAAAACAAACAATTAAATACAAAAAAATTTACCGCTTTACCTCCAGCAGGATCAGGGCCAGGTGGGTGCGCCTCCTCCAGCAGTGTCAGGTGGGTGCGCCTCCTCCAGCAGTGTCATTTGGGGTCACCTCCTCCAGCAGCCAGCCAGGTCACCTCCTCTAGCAGCCAGCCGATCGCCTCCTCCAGGTTAGGGGCAGGGGCCAACCAGGTCGCCTTCTCCAGCAGCCAGCCAGGTCACCTCCTCCAGCAGCCAGCCAGCCGATCGCCTGCTCCAGGTTAGGGGCAGGGGCCAGCCAGGTCACCTCCTCCAGCAGCCAGCCAGGTCACCTCCTCCAGCAGCCAGCCAGGTCACCTCCTCCAGCAGCCAGCCAGGTCGCCTCCTCCAGGTTAGGGGGCAGGGGCCAGCCAGATCGCCTCCTCCAGGTTAGGGGGCAGGGGCCAGCCAGGTCACCTCCTCCAGCAGCCAGCCAGGTCACCTCCTCCAGCAGCCAGCCGATCGCCTCCTCCAGGTTAGGGGGCAGGGGCCAGCCAGGTAGCCTCCTCCACCAGCCAGCCAGGTCGCCTCCTCCAGCAGCCAGCCAGGTCGCCTCCTCCAGCAGCCAGCCAGGTCACCTCCTCCAGCAGCCAGCCGATCGCCTCCTCCAGGTTAGGGGGCAGGGGCCAGCCAGGTCGCCTCCTCCACCAGCCAGCCAGGTCGCCTCCTCCACCAGCCAGCCAGGTCGCCTGGGCAGGGGCCAGCCAGGTCACCTTCTCCAGCAGCCAGCCGATCGCCTCCTCCAGCAGCCAGCCAGGTCACCTCCTCCAGGTTAGGGGGCAGGGGCCAGCCAGGTCGCCTCCTCCAGCAGCCAGCCAGGTCGCCTCCTCCAGCAGCCAGCCAGGTCGCCTCCTCCAGCAGCCAGCCAGGTCGCCTCCTCCAGCAGCCAGCCAGGTCGCCTCCTCCAGCAGCCAGCCAGGTCGCCTCCTCCAGCAGCCAGCCAGGTCGCCTCCTCCAGCAGCCAGCCAGGTCGCCTCCTCCAGCAGCCAGCCAGGTCGCCTCCTCCAGCAGCCAGCCAGGTCGCCTCCTCCAGCAGCCAGCCAGGTCGCCTCCTCCAGCAGCCAGCCAGGTCGCCTCCTCCAGCAGCCAGCCAGGTCGGCCCCTCCTGGTCAGGGGCGGGGGCAGAGGAGAGCGCCTCCTCCACTCGCCGGCCAGTCCGGCCGGTCTCCCCGCCGAGGGGAAAGTGCCTGAGGGGTTGTGAATGCCCGCCTTATATAGGCTTAGCCAGTACTAGAGGTGGGGAACTTGGTAGTTTGAGAAAAACTATCGCTCGCTACCGATGGTGCCGACTATCGATAGTTCCCCACCTCTAGTCAGAACAGGTGGCGAATAATTTACCGATCTGAAATAAAAACAAACAATTAAATACAAAAAAATTTACCGCTTTACCTCCAGCAGGATCAGGGCCAGGTGGGTGCGCCTCCTCCAGCAGTGTCAGGTGGGTGCGCCTCCTCCAGCAGTGTCATTTGGGGTCACCTCCTCCAGCAGCCAGCCAGGTCACCTCCTCTAGCAGCCAGCCGATCGCCTCCTCCAGGTTAGGGGCAGGGGCCAACCAGGTCGCCTTCTCCAGCAGCCAGCCAGGTCACCTCCTCCAGCAGCCAGCCAGCCGATCGCCTGCTCCAGGTTAGGGGCAGGGGCCAGCCAGGTCACCTCCTCCAGCAGCCAGCCAGGTCGCCTCCTCCAGCAGCCAGCCAGGTCGCCTCCTCCAGCAGCCAGCCAGGTCACCTCCTCCAGCAGAAAGCAAGCAACATCTTTACAAAAGCAAGCAACGAAGAAGCCGCGCCGTAAAATTGTTTTCGTTAAATTACTCCAAAAAGAACCTTTAAAGTAACTTATATAGACTTGCAAAAGCATTTACCAGTTTATAGAAAGACATTGTCATGGCTCTTGTGAAACCCAAGTCGGAACTTACTCCAGAGGAGCTGGCTCGCCAGGAGGAGGAAGAGTTCAACACGGGCCCGCTGTCAGTACTTACACAATCAGTGAAAAATAACACCCAGGTCCTAATCAATTGCCGCAATAACAAAAAACTGCTTGGAAGGGTAAAAGCCTTCGACCGTCACTGCAACATGGTCCTAGAGTTATTCACACGCACGAGTTATTCACATTAGGAATAATCGCAGAGGTCAACTCAGCCGAGGTGCAATGGCCAAGCCTCACTCCGGAGGAACCGCCTTCGTGATCACGGTTAACCTCTACGCCAGGTAAGTATTAACGCCAGGTAAGTAAAAATTACACGCACGAGTTATTCACATTAGGAATAATCGCAGAGGTCAACTCAGCCGAGGTGCAATGGCCAAGCCTCACTCCGGAGGAACCGCCTTCGTGATCACGGTTAACCTCTACGCCAGGTAAGGGGGCAGGGGCCAGCCAGATCGCCTCCTCCAGGTTAGGGGGCAGGGGCCAGCCAGGTCGCCTCCTTCAGCAGCCAGCCAGGTCGCCTCCTCCAGCAGCCAGCCAGGTCGCCTCCTCCAGCAGCCAGCCGATCGCCTCCTCCAGGTTAGGGGGCAGGGGCCAGCCAGGTCACCTTCTCCAGCAGCCAGCCGATCGCCTCCTCCAGGTTCGAGGCAGGGGCCAGCCAGGTCACCTCCTCCAGCAGCCAGCCGATCGCCTCCTCCAGGTTAGGGGGCAGGGGCCAGCCAGGTAGCCTCCTCCACCAGCCAGCCAGGTCGCCTCCTCCAGCAGCCAGCCAGGTCGCCTCCTCCAGCAGCCAGCCAGGTCGCCTCCTCCAGCAGCCAGCCAGGTCGCCTCCTCCAGCAGCCAGCCGATCGCCTCCTCCAGGTTAGGGGCAGGGGCCAGCCAGGTCGCCTCCTCCAGCAGCCAGCCAGGTCGCCTCCTCCAGCAGCCAGCCAGGTCGCCTCCTCCAGCAGCCAGCCAGGTCGCCTCCTCCAGCAGCCAGCCAGGTCACCTCCTCCAGCAGCCAGCCGATCGCCTCCTCCAGGTTAGGGGGCAGGGGCCAGCCAGGTCGCCTCCTCCACCAGCCAGCCAGGTCGCCTCCTCCACCAGCCAGCCAGGTCGCCTCCTCCAGCAGCCAGCCAGGTCGCCGCCTCCAGCAGCCAGCCAGGTCGCCTCCTCCAGCAGCCAGCCAGGTCACCTCCTCCAGCAGCCAGCCGATCGCCTCCTCCAGGTTAGGGGCAGGGGCCAGCCAGGTCGCCTCCTCCAGCAGCCAGCCAGGTCGCCTCCTCCAGCAGCCAGCCAGGTCGCCTCCTCCAGCAGCCAGCCAGGTCACCTCCTCCAGCAGCCAGCCGATCGCCTCCTCCAGGTTAGGGGCAGGGGCCAGCCAGGTCGCCTCCTCCAGCAGCCAGCCAGGTCACCTTCTCCAGCAGCCAGCCGATCGCCTCCTCCAGGTTAGGGGCAGGGGCCAGCCAGGTCACCTCCTCCAGCAGCCAGCCAGGTCGCCTCCTCCAGGTTAGGGGGCAGGGGCCAGCCAGGTCACCTTCTCCAGCAGCCAGCCGATCGCCTCCTCCAGGTTCGGGGCAGGGGCCAGCCAGGTCACCTCCTCCAGCAGCCAGCCAGCCAGGTCACCTCCTCCAGCAGCCAGCCAGGTCACCTCCTCCAGCAGCCAGCCAGGTCGCCTCCTCCAGGTTAGGGGGCAGGGGCCAGCCAGATCGCCCCCTCCAGGTTAGGGGGCAGGGGCCAGCCAGGTCGCCTCCTCCAGCAGCCAGCCAGGTCGCCTCCTCCAGCAGCCAGCCAGGTCACCTCCTCCAGCAGCCAGCCAGGTCACCTCCTCCAGCAGCCAGCCAGGTCGCCTCCTCCAGGTTAGGGGGCAGGGGCCAGCCAGATCGCCTCCTCCAGGTTAGGGGGCAGGGGCCAGCCAGGTCACCTCCTCCAGCAGCCAGCCAGGTCACCTCCTCCAGCAGCCAGCCAGGTCACCTCCTCCAGCAGCCAGCCAGGTCACCTCCTCCAGCAGCCAGCCAGGTCGCCTTCTCCAGGTTAGGGGGCAGGGGCCAGCCAGGTCACCTTCTCCAGCAGCCAGCCGATCGCCTCCTCCAGGTTCGGGGCAGGGGCCAGCCAGGTCACCTCCTCCAGCAGCCAACCAGCCAGGTCACCTCCTCCAGCAGCCAGCCAGGTCACCTCCTCCAGCAGCCAGCCAGGTCGCCTCCTCCAGGTTAGGGGGCAGGGGCCAGCCAGATCGCCCCCTCCAGGTTAGGGGGCAGGGGCCAGCCAGGTCGCCTCCTCCAGCAGCCAGCCAGGTCGCCTCCTCCAGCAGCCAGCCAGGTCACCTCCTCCAGCAGCCAGCCAGGTCACCTCCTCCAGCAGCCAGCCAGGTCACCTCCTCCAGCAGCCAGCCAGGTCGCCTCCTCCAGGTTAGGGGGCAGGGGCCAGCCAGATCGCCTCCTCCAGGTTAGGGGGCAGGGGCCAGCCAGGTCACCTCCTCCAGCAGCCAGCCGATCGCCTCCTCCGGGTTAGGGGCAGGGGCCAGCCAGGTCACCTCCTCCAGCAGCCAGCCAGGTCGCCTCCTCCAGGTTATGGGGCAGGGGCCAGCCAGGTCACCTTCTCCAGCAGCCAGCCGATCGCCTCCTCCAGGTTAGGGGCAGGGGCCAGCCAGGTCACCTTCTCCAGCAGCCTGCCGATCGCCTCCTCCAGGTTAGGGGCAGGGGCCAGCCAGGTCACATCCTCCAGCAGCCAGCCAGGTCGCCTCCTCCAGCAGCCAGCCAGGTCGCCTCCTCCAGCAGCCAGCCAGGTCGCCTCCTCCAGCAGCCAGCCAGGTCGCCTCCTCCAGCAGCCAGCCAGGTCACCTCCTCCAGGTTAGGGGGCAGGGGCCAGCCAGGTTAGGGGGCAGGGGCCAGCCAGGTCGCCTCCTCCAGCAGCCAGCCAGGTCGCCTCCTCCAGCAGCCAGCCAGGTCACCTCCTCCAGGTTATGGGGCAGGGGCCAGCCAGGTCACCTTCTCCAGCAGCCAGCCGATCGCCTCCTCCAGCAGCCAGCCAGGTCACCTCCTCCAGGTTAGGGGGCAGGGGCCAGCCAGGTCGCCTCCTCCAGCAGCCAGCCAGGTCGCCTCCTCCAGCAGCCAGCCAGGTCGCCTCCTCCAGCAGCCAGCCAGGTCGCCTCCTCCAGCAGCCAGCCAGGTCGCCTCCTCCAGCAGCCAGCCAGGTCGCCTCCTCCAGCAGCCAGCCAGGTCGCCTCCTCCAGCAGCCAGCCAGGTCGCCTCCTCCAGCAGCCAGCCAGGTCGCCTCCTCCAGCAGCCAGCCAGGTCGCCTCCTCCAGCAGCCAGCCAGGTCGCCTCCTCCAGCAGCCAGCCAGGTCGCCTCCTCCAGCAGCCAGCCAGGTCGCCTCCTCCAGCAGCCAGCCAGGTCGCCTCCTCCAGCAGCCAGCCAGGTCGCCTCCTCCAGCAGCCAGCCAGGTCGCCTCCTCCAGCAGCCAGCCAGGTCGCCTCCTCCAGCAGCCAGCCAGGTCGCCTCCTCCAGCAGCCAGCCAGGTCGCCTCCTCCAGCAGCCAGCCAGGTCGCCTCCTCCAGCAGCCAGCCAGGTCGGCCCCTCCTGGTCAGGGGCGGGGGCAGAGGAGAGCGCCTCCTCCACTCGCCGGCCAGTCCGGCCGGTCTCCCCGCCGAGGGGAAAGTGCCTGAGGGGTTGTGAATGCCCGCCTTATATAGGCTTAGCCAGTACTAGAGGTGGGGAACTTGGTAGTTTGAGAAAAACTATCGCTCGCTACCGATGGTGCCGACTATCGATAGTTCCCCACCTCTAGTCAGAACAGGTGGCGAATAATTTACCGATCTGAAATAAAAACAAACAATTAAATACAAAAAAATTTACCGCTTTACCTCCAGCAGGATCAGGGCCAGGTGGGTGCGCCTCCTCCAGCAGTGTCAGGTGGGTGCGCCTCCTCCAGCAGTGTCATTTGGGGTCACCTCCTCCAGCAGCCAGCCAGGTCACCTCCTCTAGCAGCCAGCCGATCGCCTCCTCCAGGTTAGGGGCAGGGGCCAACCAGGTCGCCTTCTCCAGCAGCCAGCCAGGTCACCTCCTCCAGCAGCCAGCCAGCCGATCGCCTGCTCCAGGTTAGGGGCAGGGGCCAGCCAGGTCACCTCCTCCAGCAGCCAGCCAGGTCGCCTCCTCCAGCAGCCAGCCAGGTCGCCTCCTCCAGCAGCCAGCCAGGTCACCTCCTCCAGCAGCCAGCCAGGTCGCCTCCTCCAGCAGCCAGCCAGGTCGCCTCCTCCAGCAGCCAGCCAGGTCACCTCCTCCAGCAGCCAGCCAGGTCACCTCCTCCAGCAGCCAGCCAGGTCACCTCCTCCAGCAGCCAGCCAGGTCACCTCCTCCAGCAGCCAGCCAGGTCACCTCCTCCAGCAGCCAGCCAGGTCGCCTCCTCCAGGTTAGGGGGCAGGGGCCAGCCAGATCGCCTCCTCCAGGTTAGGGGGCAGGGGCCAGCCAGGTCGCCTCCTCCAGCAGCCAGCCGATCGCCTCCTCCAGGTTAGGGGGCAGGGGCCAGCCAGGTCACCTTCTCCAGCAGCCAGCCGATCGCCTCCTCCAGGTTCGAGGCAGGGGCCAGCCAGGTCACCTCCTCCAGCAGCCAGCCGATCGCCTCCTCCAGGTTAGGGGGCAGGGGCCAGCCAGGTCACCTTCTCCAGCAGCCAGCCGATCGCCTCCTCCAGGTTCGGGGCAGGGGCCAGCCAGGTCACCTCCTCCAGCAGCCAGCCAGGTCGCTTCCTCCAGGTTAGGGGGCAGGGGCCAGCCAGATCGCCCCCTCCAGGTTTGGGGGCAGGGGCCAGCCAGGTCGCCTCCTCCAGCAGCCAGCCAGATCGCCTCCTCCAGGTTAGGGGGCAGGGGCCAGCCAGGTAGCCTCCTCCACCAGCCAGTCAGGTCGCCTCCTCCAGCAGCCAGCCAGGTCGCCTCCTCCAGCAGCCAGCCAGGTCGCCTCCTCCAGCAGCCAGCCAGGTCGCCTCCTCCAGCAGCCAGCCAGGTCGCCTCCTCCAGCAGCCAGCCAGGTCGCCTCCTCCAGCAGCCAGCCAGGTCGCCTCCTCCAGCAGCCAGCCAGGTCGCCTCCTCCAGCAGCCAGCCAGGTCGGCCCCTCCTGGTCAGGGGCGGGGGCAGAGGAGAGCGCCTCCTCCACTCGCCGGCCAGTCCGGCCGGTCTCCCCGCCGAGGGGAAAGTGCCTGAGGGGTTGTGAATGCCCGCCTTATATAGGCTTAGCCAGTACTAGAGGTGGGGAACTTGGTAGTTTCGCTCGCTAAAACTATCGCTCGCTACCGATGGTGCCGACTATCGATAGTTCCCCACCTCTAGTCAGAACAGGTGGCGAATAATTTACCGATCTGAAATAAAAACAAACAATTAAATACAAAAAAGTTTACCGCTTTACCTCCAGCAGGATCAGGGCCAGGTGGGTGCGCCTCCTCCAGCAGTGTCAGGTGGGTGCGCCTCCTCCAGCAGTGTCATTTGGGGTCACCTCCTCCAGCAGCCAGCCAGGTCACCTCCTCTAGCAGCCAGCCGATCGCCTCCTCCAGGTTAGGGGCAGGGGCCAGCCAGGTCACCTCCTCCAGCAGCCAGCCAGCCGATCGCCTGCTCCAGGTTAGGGGCAGGGGCCAGCCAGGTCACCTCCTCCAGCAGCCAGCCAGGTCGCCTCCTCCAGCAGCCAGCCAGGTCGCCTCCTCCAGCAGCCAGCCAGGTCGCCTCCTCCAGCAGCCAGCCAGGTCACCTTCTCCAGCAGCCAGCCGATCGCCTCCTCCAGGTTAGGGGCAGGGGCCAGCCAGGTCACCTCCTCCAGCAGCCAGCCAGGTCACCTCCTCCAGCAGCCAGCCAGGTCGCCTCCTCCAGGTTAGGGGGCAGCAGCCAGCCGATCGCCTCCTCCAGGTTCGGGGCAGGGGCCAGCCAGGTCACCTCCTTCAGCAGCCAGCCAGGTCACCTCCTCCAGCAGCCAGCCAGGTCGCCTCCTCCAGGTTAGGGGGCAGGGGCCAGCCAGATCGCCCCCTCCAGGTTTGGGGGCAGGGGCCAGCCAGGTCGCCTCCTCCAGCAGCCAGCCAGATCGCCTCCTCCAGGTTAGGGGGCAGGGGCCAGCCAGGTAGCCTCCTCCACCAGCCAGCCAGGTCGCCTCCTCCAGCAGCCAGCCAGGTCGCCTCCTCCAGCAGCCAGCCAGGTCGCCTCCTCCAGCAGCCAGCCAGGTCGCCTCCTCCAGCAGCCAGCCAGGTCGCCTCCTCCAGGTTAGGGGGCAGGGGCCAGCCAGATCGCCTCCTCCAGGTTAGGGGGCAGGGGCCAGCCAGGTCGCCTCCTTCAGCAGCCAGCCAGGTCGCCTCCTCCAGCAGCCAGCCAGGTCGCCTCCTCCAGCAGCCAGCCGATCGCCTCCTCCAGGTTAGGGGGCAGGGGCCAGCCAGGTCACCTTCTCCAGCAGCCAGCCGATCGCCTCCTCCAGGTTCGAGGCAGGGGCCAGCCAGGTCACCTCCTCCAGCAGCCAGCCGATCGCCTCCTCCAGGTTAGGGGGCAGGGGCCAGCCAGGTCACCTTCTCCAGCAGCCAGCCGATCGCCTCCTCCAGGTTCGGAGCAGGGGCCAGCCAGGTCACCTCCTCCAGCAGCCAGCCAGGTCGCTTCCTCCAGGTTAGGGGGCAGGGGCCAGCCAGATCGCCCCCTCCAGGTTTGGGGGCAGGGGCCAGCCAGGTCACCTTCTCCAGCAGCCAGCCAGGTCACCTCCTCCAGCAGCCAGCCGATCGCCTCCTCCAGGTTAGGGGGCAGGGGCCAGCCAGGTCACCTTCTCCAGCAGCCAGCCGATCGCCTCCTCCAGGTTCGGGGCAGGGGCCAGCCAGGTCACCTCCTCCAGCAGCCAGCCAGGTCGCTTCCTCCAGGTTAGGGGGCAGGGGCCAGCCAGATCGCCCCCTCCAGGTTTGGGGGCAGGGGCCAGCCAGGTCACCTTCTCCAGCAGCCAGCCAGGTCACCTTCTCCAGCAGCCAGCCAGGTCGCCTCCTCCAGCAGCCAGCCAGATCGCCTCCTCCAGGTTAGGGGGCAGGGGCCAGCCAGGTAGCCTCCTCCACCAGCCAGCCAGGTCGCCTCCTCCAGCAGCCAGCCAGGTCGCCTCCTCCAGCAGCCAGCCAGGTCGCCTCCTCCAGCAGCCAGCCAGGTCACCTTCTTCAGCAGCCAGCCGATCGCCTCCTCCAGGTTAGGGGCAGGGGCCAGCCAGGTCACCTCCTCCAGCAGCCAGCCAGGTCACCTCCTCCAGCAGCCAGCCAGGTCGCCTCCTCCAGGTTAGGGGGCAGGGGCCAGCCAGGTCACCTTCTCCAGCAGCCAGCCGATCGCCTCCTCCAGGTTCGGGGCAGGGGCCAGCCAGGTCACCTCCTTCAGCAGCCAGCCAGGTCACCTCCTCCAGCAGCCAGCCAGGTCGCCTCCTCCAGGTTAGGGGGCAGGGGCCAGCCAGATCGCCCCCTCCAGGTTTGGGGGCAGGGGCCAGCCAGGTCGCCTCCTCCAGCAGCCAGCCAGATCGCCTCCTCCAGGTTAGGGGGCAGGGGCCAGCCAGGTCGCCTCCTCCAGCAGCCAGCCAGGTCGCCTCCTCCAGCAGCCAGCCAGGTCGCCTCCTCCAGCAGCCAGCCAGGTCGCCTCCTCCAGCAGCCAGCCAGGTCGCCTCCTCCAGCAGCCAGCCAGGTCGCCTCCTCCAGCAGCCAGCCAGGTCGGCCCCTCCTGGTCAGGGGCGGGGGCAGAGGAGAGCGCCTCCTCCACTCGCCGGCCAGTCCGGCCGGTCTCCCCGCCGAGGGGAAAGTGCCTGAGGGGTTGTGAATGCCCGCCTTATATAGGCTTAGCCAGTACTAGAGGTGGGGAACTTGGTAGTTTCGCTCGCTAAAACTATCGCTCGCTACCGATGGTGCCGACTATCGATAGTTCCCCACCTCTAGTCAGAACAGGTGGCGAATAATTTACCGATCTGAAATAAAAACAAACAATTAAATACAAAAAAATTTACCGCTTTACCTCCAGCAGGATCAGGGCCAGGTGGGTGCGCCTCCTCCAGCAGTGTCAGGTGGGTGCGCCTCCTCCAGCAGTGTCATTTGGGGTCACCTCCTCCAGCAGCCAGCCAGGTCACCTCCTCTAGCAGCCAGCCGATCGCCTCCTCCAGGTTAGGGGCAGGGGCCAACCAGGTCGCCTTCTCCAGCAGCCAGCCAGGTCACCTCCTCCAGCAGCCAGCCAGCCGATCGCCTGCTCCAGGTTAGGGGCAGGGGCCAGCCAGGTCACCTCCTCCAGCAGCCAGCCAGGTCGCCTCCTCCAGCAGCCAGCCAGGTCGCCTCCTCCAGCAGCCAGCCAGGTCACCTCCTCCAGCAGAAAGCAAGCAACATCTTTACAAAAGCAAGCAACGAAGAAGCCGCGCCGTAAAATTGTTTTCGTTAAATTACTCCAAAAAGAACCTTTAAAGTAACTTATATAGACTTGCAAAAGCATTTACCAGTTTATAGAAAGACATTGTCATGGCTCTTGTGAAACCCAAGTCGGAACTTACTCCAGAGGAGCTGGCTCGCCAGGAGGAGGAAGAGTTCAACACGGGCCCGCTGTCAGTACTTACACAATCAGTGAAAAATAACACCCAGGTCCTAATCAATTGCCGCAATAACAAAAAACTGCTTGGAAGGGTAAAAGCCTTCGACCGTCACTGCAACATGGTCCTAGAGTTATTCACACGCACGAGTTATTCACATTAGGAATAATCGCAGAGGTCAACTCAGCCGAGGTGCAATGGCCAAGCCTCACTCCGGAGGAACCGCCTTCGTGATCACGGTTAACCTCTACGCCAGGTAAGTATTAACGCCAGGTAAGTAAAAATTACACGCACGAGTTATTCACATTAGGAATAATCGCAGAGGTCAACTCAGCCGAGGTGCAATGGCCAAGCCTCACTCCGGAGGAACCGCCTTCGTGATCACGGTTAACCTCTACGCCAGGTAAGGGGGCAGGGGCCAGCCAGATCGCCTCCTCCAGGTTAGGGGGCAGGGGCCAGCCAGGTCGCCTCCTTCAGCAGCCAGCCAGGTCGCCTCCTCCAGCAGCCAGCCAGGTCGCCTCCTCCAGCAGCCAGCCGATCGCCTCCTCCAGGTTAGGGGGCAGGGGCCAGCCAGGTCACCTTCTCCAGCAGCCAGCCGATCGCCTCCTCCAGGTTCGAGGCAGGGGCCAGCCAGGTCACCTCCTCCAGCAGCCAGCCGATCGCCTCCTCCAGGTTAGGGGGCAGGGGCCAGCCAGGTAGCCTCCTCCACCAGCCAGCCAGGTCGCCTCCTCCAGCAGCCAGCCAGGTCGCCTCCTCCAGCAGCCAGCCAGGTCGCCTCCTCCAGCAGCCAGCCAGGTCGCCTCCTCCAGCAGCCAGCCAGGTCGCCTCCTCCAGCAGCCAGCCGATCGCCTCCTCCAGGTTAGGGGCAGGGGCCAGCCAGGTCGCCTCCTCCAGCAGCCAGCCAGGTCGCCTCCTCCAGCAGCCAGCCAGGTCGCCTCCTCCAGCAGCCAGCCAGGTCGCCTCCTCCAGCAGCCAGCCAGGTCACCTCCTCCAGCAGCCAGCCGATCGCCTCCTCCAGGTTAGGGGGCAGGGGCCAGCCAGGTCGCCTCCTCCACCAGCCAGCCAGGTCGCCTCCTCCACCAGCCAGCCAGGTCGCCTCCTCCAGCAGCCAGCCAGGTCGCCGCCTCCAGCAGCCAGCCAGGTCGCCTCCTCCAGCAGCCAGCCAGGTCACCTCCTCCAGCAGCCAGCCGATCGCCTCCTCCAGGTTAGGGGCAGGGGCCAGCCAGGTCGCCTCCTCCAGCAGCCAGCCAGGTCGCCTCCTCCAGCAGCCAGCCAGGTCGCCTCCTCCAGCAGCCAGCCAGGTCACCTCCTCCAGCAGCCAGCCGATCGCCTCCTCCAGGTTAGGGGCAGGGGCCAGCCAGGTCGCCTCCTCCAGCAGCCAGCCAGGTCACCTTCTCCAGCAGCCAGCCGATCGCCTCCTCCAGGTTAGGGGCAGGGGCCAGCCAGGTCACCTCCTCCAGCAGCCAGCCAGGTCGCCTCCTCCAGGTTAGGGGGCAGGGGCCAGCCAGGTCACCTTCTCCAGCAGCCAGCCGATCGCCTCCTCCAGGTTCGGGGCAGGGGCCAGCCAGGTCACCTCCTCCAGCAGCCAGCCAGCCAGGTCACCTCCTCCAGCAGCCAGCCAGGTCACCTCCTCCAGCAGCCAGCCAGGTCGCCTCCTCCAGGTTAGGGGGCAGGGGCCAGCCAGATCGCCCCCTCCAGGTTAGGGGGCAGGGGCCAGCCAGGTCGCCTCCTCCAGCAGCCAGCCAGGTCGCCTCCTCCAGCAGCCAGCCAGGTCACCTCCTCCAGCAGCCAGCCAGGTCACCTCCTCCAGCAGCCAGCCAGGTCGCCTCCTCCAGGTTAGGGGGCAGGGGCCAGCCAGATCGCCTCCTCCAGGTTAGGGGGCAGGGGCCAGCCAGGTCACCTCCTCCAGCAGCCAGCCAGGTCACCTCCTCCAGCAGCCAGCCAGGTCACCTCCTCCAGCAGCCAGCCAGGTCACCTCCTCCAGCAGCCAGCCAGGTCGCCTTCTCCAGGTTAGGGGGCAGGGGCCAGCCAGGTCACCTTCTCCAGCAGCCAGCCGATCGCCTCCTCCAGGTTCGGGGCAGGGGCCAGCCAGGTCACCTCCTCCAGCAGCCAACCAGCCAGGTCACCTCCTCCAGCAGCCAGCCAGGTCACCTCCTCCAGCAGCCAGCCAGGTCGCCTCCTCCAGGTTAGGGGGCAGGGGCCAGCCAGATCGCCCCCTCCAGGTTAGGGGGCAGGGGCCAGCCAGGTCGCCTCCTCCAGCAGCCAGCCAGGTCGCCTCCTCCAGCAGCCAGCCAGGTCACCTCCTCCAGCAGCCAGCCAGGTCACCTCCTCCAGCAGCCAGCCAGGTCACCTCCTCCAGCAGCCAGCCAGGTCGCCTCCTCCAGGTTAGGGGGCAGGGGCCAGCCAGATCGCCTCCTCCAGGTTAGGGGGCAGGGGCCAGCCAGGTCACCTCCTCCAGCAGCCAGCCGATCGCCTCCTCCGGGTTAGGGGCAGGGGCCAGCCAGGTCACCTCCTCCAGCAGCCAGCCAGGTCGCCTCCTCCAGGTTATGGGGCAGGGGCCAGCCAGGTCACCTTCTCCAGCAGCCAGCCGATCGCCTCCTCCAGGTTAGGGGCAGGGGCCAGCCAGGTCACCTTCTCCAGCAGCCTGCCGATCGCCTCCTCCAGGTTAGGGGCAGGGGCCAGCCAGGTCACATCCTCCAGCAGCCAGCCAGGTCGCCTCCTCCAGCAGCCAGCCAGGTCGCCTCCTCCAGCAGCCAGCCAGGTCGCCTCCTCCAGCAGCCAGCCAGGTCGCCTCCTCCAGCAGCCAGCCAGGTCACCTCCTCCAGGTTAGGGGGCAGGGGCCAGCCAGGTTAGGGGGCAGGGGCCAGCCAGGTCGCCTCCTCCAGCAGCCAGCCAGGTCGCCTCCTCCAGCAGCCAGCCAGGTCACCTCCTCCAGGTTATGGGGCAGGGGCCAGCCAGGTCACCTTCTCCAGCAGCCAGCCGATCGCCTCCTCCAGCAGCCAGCCAGGTCACCTCCTCCAGGTTAGGGGGCAGGGGCCAGCCAGGTCGCCTCCTCCAGCAGCCAGCCAGGTCGCCTCCTCCAGCAGCCAGCCAGGTCGCCTCCTCCAGCAGCCAGCCAGGTCGCCTCCTCCAGCAGCCAGCCAGGTCGCCTCCTCCAGCAGCCAGCCAGGTCGCCTCCTCCAGCAGCCAGCCAGGTCGCCTCCTCCAGCAGCCAGCCAGGTCGCCTCCTCCAGCAGCCAGCCAGGTCGCCTCCTCCAGCAGCCAGCCAGGTCGCCTCCTCCAGCAGCCAGCCAGGTCGCCTCCTCCAGCAGCCAGCCAGGTCGCCTCCTCCAGCAGCCAGCCAGGTCGCCTCCTCCAGCAGCCAGCCAGGTCGCCTCCTCCAGCAGCCAGCCAGGTCGCCTCCTCCAGCAGCCAGCCAGGTCGCCTCCTCCAGCAGCCAGCCAGGTCGCCTCCTCCAGCAGCCAGCCAGGTCGCCTCCTCCAGCAGCCAGCCAGGTCGCCTCCTCCAGCAGCCAGCCAGGTCGGCCCCTCCTGGTCAGGGGCGGGGGCAGAGGAGAGCGCCTCCTCCACTCGCCGGCCAGTCCGGCCGGTCTCCCCGCCGAGGGGAAAGTGCCTGAGGGGTTGTGAATGCCCGCCTTATATAGGCTTAGCCAGTACTAGAGGTGGGGAACTTGGTAGTTTGAGAAAAACTATCGCTCGCTACCGATGGTGCCGACTATCGATAGTTCCCCACCTCTAGTCAGAACAGGTGGCGAATAATTTACCGATCTGAAATAAAAACAAACAATTAAATACAAAAAAATTTACCGCTTTACCTCCAGCAGGATCAGGGCCAGGTGGGTGCGCCTCCTCCAGCAGTGTCAGGTGGGTGCGCCTCCTCCAGCAGTGTCATTTGGGGTCACCTCCTCCAGCAGCCAGCCAGGTCACCTCCTCTAGCAGCCAGCCGATCGCCTCCTCCAGGTTAGGGGCAGGGGCCAACCAGGTCGCCTTCTCCAGCAGCCAGCCAGGTCACCTCCTCCAGCAGCCAGCCAGCCGATCGCCTGCTCCAGGTTAGGGGCAGGGGCCAGCCAGGTCACCTCCTCCAGCAGCCAGCCAGGTCGCCTCCTCCAGCAGCCAGCCAGGTCGCCTCCTCCAGCAGCCAGCCAGGTCACCTCCTCCAGCAGCCAGCCAGGTCGCCTCCTCCAGCAGCCAGCCAGGTCGCCTCCTCCAGCAGCCAGCCAGGTCACCTCCTCCAGCAGCCAGCCAGGTCACCTCCTCCAGCAGCCAGCCAGGTCACCTCCTCCAGCAGCCAGCCAGGTCACCTCCTCCAGCAGCCAGCCAGGTCACCTCCTCCAGCAGCCAGCCAGGTCGCCTCCTCCAGGTTAGGGGGCAGGGGCCAGCCAGATCGCCTCCTCCAGGTTAGGGGGCAGGGGCCAGCCAGGTCGCCTCCTCCAGCAGCCAGCCGATCGCCTCCTCCAGGTTAGGGGGCAGGGGCCAGCCAGGTCACCTTCTCCAGCAGCCAGCCGATCGCCTCCTCCAGGTTCGAGGCAGGGGCCAGCCAGGTCACCTCCTCCAGCAGCCAGCCGATCGCCTCCTCCAGGTTAGGGGGCAGGGGCCAGCCAGGTCACCTTCTCCAGCAGCCAGCCGATCGCCTCCTCCAGGTTCGGGGCAGGGGCCAGCCAGGTCACCTCCTCCAGCAGCCAGCCAGGTCGCTTCCTCCAGGTTAGGGGGCAGGGGCCAGCCAGATCGCCCCCTCCAGGTTTGGGGGCAGGGGCCAGCCAGGTCGCCTCCTCCAGCAGCCAGCCAGATCGCCTCCTCCAGGTTAGGGGGCAGGGGCCAGCCAGGTAGCCTCCTCCACCAGCCAGTCAGGTCGCCTCCTCCAGCAGCCAGCCAGGTCGCCTCCTCCAGCAGCCAGCCAGGTCGCCTCCTCCAGCAGCCAGCCAGGTCGCCTCCTCCAGCAGCCAGCCAGGTCGCCTCCTCCAGCAGCCAGCCAGGTCGCCTCCTCCAGCAGCCAGCCAGGTCGCCTCCTCCAGCAGCCAGCCAGGTCGCCTCCTCCAGCAGCCAGCCAGGTCGGCCCCTCCTGGTCAGGGGCGGGGGCAGAGGAGAGCGCCTCCTCCACTCGCCGGCCAGTCCGGCCGGTCTCCCCGCCGAGGGGAAAGTGCCTGAGGGGTTGTGAATGCCCGCCTTATATAGGCTTAGCCAGTACTAGAGGTGGGGAACTTGGTAGTTTCGCTCGCTAAAACTATCGCTCGCTACCGATGGTGCCGACTATCGATAGTTCCCCACCTCTAGTCAGAACAGGTGGCGAATAATTTACCGATCTGAAATAAAAACAAACAATTAAATACAAAAAAGTTTACCGCTTTACCTCCAGCAGGATCAGGGCCAGGTGGGTGCGCCTCCTCCAGCAGTGTCAGGTGGGTGCGCCTCCTCCAGCAGTGTCATTTGGGGTCACCTCCTCCAGCAGCCAGCCAGGTCACCTCCTCTAGCAGCCAGCCGATCGCCTCCTCCAGGTTAGGGGCAGGGGCCAGCCAGGTCACCTCCTCCAGCAGCCAGCCAGCCGATCGCCTGCTCCAGGTTAGGGGCAGGGGCCAGCCAGGTCACCTCCTCCAGCAGCCAGCCAGGTCGCCTCCTCCAGCAGCCAGCCAGGTCGCCTCCTCCAGCAGCCAGCCAGGTCGCCTCCTCCAGCAGCCAGCCAGGTCACCTTCTCCAGCAGCCAGCCGATCGCCTCCTCCAGGTTAGGGGCAGGGGCCAGCCAGGTCACCTCCTCCAGCAGCCAGCCAGGTCACCTCCTCCAGCAGCCAGCCAGGTCGCCTCCTCCAGGTTAGGGGGCAGCAGCCAGCCGATCGCCTCCTCCAGGTTCGGGGCAGGGGCCAGCCAGGTCACCTCCTTCAGCAGCCAGCCAGGTCACCTCCTCCAGCAGCCAGCCAGGTCGCCTCCTCCAGGTTAGGGGGCAGGGGCCAGCCAGATCGCCCCCTCCAGGTTTGGGGGCAGGGGCCAGCCAGGTCGCCTCCTCCAGCAGCCAGCCAGATCGCCTCCTCCAGGTTAGGGGGCAGGGGCCAGCCAGGTAGCCTCCTCCACCAGCCAGCCAGGTCGCCTCCTCCAGCAGCCAGCCAGGTCGCCTCCTCCAGCAGCCAGCCAGGTCGCCTCCTCCAGCAGCCAGCCAGGTCGCCTCCTCCAGCAGCCAGCCAGGTCGCCTCCTCCAGGTTAGGGGGCAGGGGCCAGCCAGATCGCCTCCTCCAGGTTAGGGGGCAGGGGCCAGCCAGGTCGCCTCCTTCAGCAGCCAGCCAGGTCGCCTCCTCCAGCAGCCAGCCAGGTCGCCTCCTCCAGCAGCCAGCCGATCGCCTCCTCCAGGTTAGGGGGCAGGGGCCAGCCAGGTCACCTTCTCCAGCAGCCAGCCGATCGCCTCCTCCAGGTTCGAGGCAGGGGCCAGCCAGGTCACCTCCTCCAGCAGCCAGCCGATCGCCTCCTCCAGGTTAGGGGGCAGGGGCCAGCCAGGTCACCTTCTCCAGCAGCCAGCCGATCGCCTCCTCCAGGTTCGGAGCAGGGGCCAGCCAGGTCACCTCCTCCAGCAGCCAGCCAGGTCGCTTCCTCCAGGTTAGGGGGCAGGGGCCAGCCAGATCGCCCCCTCCAGGTTTGGGGGCAGGGGCCAGCCAGGTCACCTTCTCCAGCAGCCAGCCAGGTCACCTCCTCCAGCAGCCAGCCGATCGCCTCCTCCAGGTTAGGGGGCAGGGGCCAGCCAGGTCACCTTCTCCAGCAGCCAGCCGATCGCCTCCTCCAGGTTCGGGGCAGGGGCCAGCCAGGTCACCTCCTCCAGCAGCCAGCCAGGTCGCTTCCTCCAGGTTAGGGGGCAGGGGCCAGCCAGATCGCCCCCTCCAGGTTTGGGGGCAGGGGCCAGCCAGGTCACCTTCTCCAGCAGCCAGCCAGGTCACCTTCTCCAGCAGCCAGCCAGGTCGCCTCCTCCAGCAGCCAGCCAGATCGCCTCCTCCAGGTTAGGGGGCAGGGGCCAGCCAGGTAGCCTCCTCCACCAGCCAGCCAGGTCGCCTCCTCCAGCAGCCAGCCAGGTCGCCTCCTCCAGCAGCCAGCCAGGTCGCCTCCTCCAGCAGCCAGCCAGGTCACCTTCTTCAGCAGCCAGCCGATCGCCTCCTCCAGGTTAGGGGCAGGGGCCAGCCAGGTCACCTCCTCCAGCAGCCAGCCAGGTCACCTCCTCCAGCAGCCAGCCAGGTCGCCTCCTCCAGGTTAGGGGGCAGGGGCCAGCCAGGTCACCTTCTCCAGCAGCCAGCCGATCGCCTCCTCCAGGTTCGGGGCAGGGGCCAGCCAGGTCACCTCCTTCAGCAGCCAGCCAGGTCACCTCCTCCAGCAGCCAGCCAGGTCGCCTCCTCCAGGTTAGGGGGCAGGGGCCAGCCAGATCGCCCCCTCCAGGTTTGGGGGCAGGGGCCAGCCAGGTCGCCTCCTCCAGCAGCCAGCCAGATCGCCTCCTCCAGGTTAGGGGGCAGGGGCCAGCCAGGTCGCCTCCTCCAGCAGCCAGCCAGGTCGCCTCCTCCAGCAGCCAGCCAGGTCGCCTCCTCCAGCAGCCAGCCAGGTCGCCTCCTCCAGCAGCCAGCCAGGTCGCCTCCTCCAGCAGCCAGCCAGGTCGCCTCCTCCAGCAGCCAGCCAGGTCGGCCCCTCCTGGTCAGGGGCGGGGGCAGAGGAGAGCGCCTCCTCCACTCGCCGGCCAGTCCGGCCGGTCTCCCCGCCGAGGGGAAAGTGCCTGAGGGGTTGTGAATGCCCGCCTTATATAGGCTTAGCCAGTACTAGAGGTGGGGAACTTGGTAGTTTCGCTCGCTAAAACTATCGCTCGCTACCGATGGTGCCGACTATCGATAGTTCCCCACCTCTAGTCAGAACAGGTGGCGAATAATTTACCGATCTGAAATAAAAACAAACAATTAAATACAAAAAAGTTTACCGCTTTACCTCCAGCAGGATCAGGGCCAGGTGGGTGCGCCTCCTCCAGCAGTGTCAGGTGGGTGCGCCTCCTCCAGCAGTGTCATTTGGGGTCACCTCCTCCAGCAGCCAGCCAGGTCACCTCCTCTAGCAGCCAGCCGATCGCCTCCTCCAGGTTAGGGGCAGGGGCCAGCCAGGTCACCTCCTCCAGCAGCCAGCCAGCCGATCGCCTGCTCCAGGTTAGGGGCAGGGGCCAGCCAGGTCACCTCCTCCAGCAGCCAGCCAGGTCGCCTCCTCCAGCAGCCAGCCAGGTCGCCTCCTCCAGCAGCCAGCCAGGTCGCCTCCTCCAGCAGCCAGCCAGGTCACCTTCTCCAGCAGCCAGCCGATCGCCTCCTCCAGGTTAGGGGCAGGGGCCAGCCAGGTCACCTCCTCCAGCAGCCAGCCAGGTCACCTCCTCCAGCAGCCAGCCAGGTCGCCTCCTCCAGGTTAGGGGGCAGCAGCCAGCCGATCGCCTCCTCCAGGTTCGGGGCAGGGGCCAGCCAGGTCACCTCCTTCAGCAGCCAGCCAGGTCACCTCCTCCAGCAGCCAGCCAGGTCGCCTCCTCCAGGTTAGGGGGCAGGGGCCAGCCAGATCGCCCCCTCCAGGTTTGGGGGCAGGGGCCAGCCAGGTCGCCTCCTCCAGCAGCCAGCCAGATCGCCTCCTCCAGGTTAGGGGGCAGGGGCCAGCCAGGTAGCCTCCTCCACCAGCCAGCCAGGTCGCCTCCTCCAGCAGCCAGCCAGGTCGCCTCCTCCAGCAGCCAGCCAGGTCGCCTCCTCCAGCAGCCAGCCAGGTCGCCTCCTCCAGCAGCCAGCCAGGTCGCCTCCTCCAGGTTAGGGGGCAGGGGCCAGCCAGATCGCCTCCTCCAGGTTAGGGGGCAGGGGCCAGCCAGGTCGCCTCCTTCAGCAGCCAGCCAGGTCGCCTCCTCCAGCAGCCAGCCAGGTCGCCTCCTCCAGCAGCCAGCCGATCGCCTCCTCCAGGTTAGGGGGCAGGGGCCAGCCAGGTCACCTTCTCCAGCAGCCAGCCGATCGCCTCCTCCAGGTTCGAGGCAGGGGCCAGCCAGGTCACCTCCTCCAGCAGCCAGCCGATCGCCTCCTCCAGGTTAGGGGGCAGGGGCCAGCCAGGTCACCTTCTCCAGCAGCCAGCCGATCGCCTCCTCCAGGTTCGGAGCAGGGGCCAGCCAGGTCACCTCCTCCAGCAGCCAGCCAGGTCGCTTCCTCCAGGTTAGGGGGCAGGGGCCAGCCAGATCGCCCCCTCCAGGTTTGGGGGCAGGGGCCAGCCAGGTCACCTTCTCCAGCAGCCAGCCAGGTCACCTCCTCCAGCAGCCAGCCGATCGCCTCCTCCAGGTTAGGGGGCAGGGGCCAGCCAGGTCACCTTCTCCAGCAGCCAGCCGATCGCCTCCTCCAGGTTCGGGGCAGGGGCCAGCCAGGTCACCTCCTCCAGCAGCCAGCCAGGTCGCTTCCTCCAGGTTAGGGGGCAGGGGCCAGCCAGATCGCCCCCTCCAGGTTTGGGGGCAGGGGCCAGCCAGGTCACCTTCTCCAGCAGCCAGCCAGGTCACCTTCTCCAGCAGCCAGCCAGGTCGCCTCCTCCAGCAGCCAGCCAGATCGCCTCCTCCAGGTTAGGGGGCAGGGGCCAGCCAGGTAGCCTCCTCCACCAGCCAGCCAGGTCGCCTCCTCCAGCAGCCAGCCAGGTCGCCTCCTCCAGCAGCCAGCCAGGTCGCCTCCTCCAGCAGCCAGCCAGGTCACCTTCTTCAGCAGCCAGCCGATCGCCTCCTCCAGGTTAGGGGCAGGGGCCAGCCAGGTCACCTCCTCCAGCAGCCAGCCAGGTCACCTCCTCCAGCAGCCAGCCAGGTCGCCTCCTCCAGGTTAGGGGGCAGGGGCCAGCCAGGTCACCTTCTCCAGCAGCCAGCCGATCGCCTCCTCCAGGTTCGGGGCAGGGGCCAGCCAGGTCACCTCCTTCAGCAGCCAGCCAGGTCACCTCCTCCAGCAGCCAGCCAGGTCGCCTCCTCCAGGTTAGGGGGCAGGGGCCAGCCAGATCGCCCCCTCCAGGTTTGGGGGCAGGGGCCAGCCAGGTCGCCTCCTCCAGCAGCCAGCCAGATCGCCTCCTCCAGGTTAGGGGGCAGGGGCCAGCCAGGTCGCCTCCTCCAGCAGCCAGCCAGGTCGCCTCCTCCAGCAGCCAGCCAGGTCGCCTCCTCCAGCAGCCAGCCAGGTCGCCTCCTCCAGCAGCCAGCCAGGTCGCCTCCTCCAGCAGCCAGCCAGGTCGCCTCCTCCAGCAGCCAGCCAGGTCGGCCCCTCCTGGTCAGGGGCGGGGGCAGAGGAGAGCGCCTCCTCCACTCGCCGGCCAGTCCGGCCGGTCTCCCCGCCGAGGGGAAAGTGCCTGAGGGGTTGTGAATGCCCGCCTTATATAGGCTTAGCCAGTACTAGAGGTGGGGAACTTGGTAGTTTGAGAAAAACTATCGCTCGCTACCGATGGTGCCGACTATCGATAGTTCCCCACCTCTAGTCAGAACAGGTGGCGAATAATTTACCGATCTGAAATAAAAACAAACAATTAAATACAAAAAAATTTACCGCTTTACCTCCAGCAGGATCAGGGCCAGGTGGGTGCGCCTCCTCCAGCAGTGTCAGGTGGGTGCGCCTCCTCCAGCAGTGTCATTTGGGGTCACCTCCTCCAGCAGCCAGCCAGGTCACCTCCTCTAGCAGCCAGCCGATCGCCTCCTCCAGGTTAGGGGCAGGGGCCAACCAGGTCGCCTTCTCCAGCAGCCAGCCAGGTCACCTCCTCCAGCAGCCAGCCAGCCGATCGCCTGCTCCAGGTTAGGGGCAGGGGCCAGCCAGGTCACCTCCTCCAGCAGCCAGCCAGGTCGCCTCCTCCAGGTTAGGGGGCAGGGGCCAGCCAGGTCGCCTCCTCCAGCAGCCAGCCAGGTCGCCTCCTCCAGCAGCCAGCCAGGTCACCTCCTCCAGCAGCCAGCCAGGTCACCTCCTCCAGCAGCCAGCCAGGTCACCTCCTCCAGCAGCCAGCCAGGTCGCCTCCTCCAGGTTAGGGGGCAGGGGCCAGCCAGATCGCCTCCTCCAGGTTAGGGGGCAGGGGCCAGCCAGGTCGCCTCCTTCAGCAGCCAGCCAGGTCGCCTCCTCCAGCAGCCAGCCAGGTCGCCTCCTCCAGCAGCCAGCCGATCGCCTCCTCCAGGTTAGGGGGCAGGGGCCAGCCAGGTCACCTTCTCCAGCAGCCAGCCGATCGCCTCCTCCAGGTTCGGGGCAGGGGCCAGCCAGGTCACCTCCTCCAGCAGCCAGCCAGGTCGCCTCCTCCAGGTTAGGGGGCAGGGGCCAGCCAGATCGCCCCCTCCAGGTTTGGGGGCAGGGGCCAGCCAGGTCACCTTCTCCAGCAGCCAGCCAGGTCGCCTCCTCCAGCAGCCAGCCAGGTCGCCTCCTCCAGCAGCCAGCCAGATCGCCTCCTCCAGGTTAGGGGGCAGGGGCCAGCCAGGTCGCCTCCTCCAGCAGCCAGCCAGGTCGCCTCCTCCAGCAGCCAGCCAGGTCGCCTCCTCCAGCAGCCAGCCAGGTCGCCTCCTCCAGCAGCCAGCCAGGTCACCTCCTCCAGCAGCCAGCCGATCGCCTCCTCCAGGTTAGGGGCAGGGGCCAGCCAGGTCGCCTCCTCCAGCAGCCAGCCAGGTCGCCTCCTCCAGCAGCCAGCCAGGTCACCTTCTCCAGCAGCCAGCCGATCGCCTCCTCCAGGTTAGGGGCAGGGGCCAGCCAGGTCACCTCCTCCAGCAGCCAGCCAGGTCACCTCCTCCAGCAGCCAGCCAGGTCGCCTCCTCAAGGTTAGGGGGCAGGGGCCAGCCAGATCGCCTCCTCCAGGTTAGGGGCAGGGGCCAGCCAGGTCACCTTCTCCAGCAGCCAGCCGATCGCCTCCTCCAGGTTAGGGGCAGGGGCCAGCCAGGTCACCTCCTCCAGCAGCCAGCCAGGTCGCCTCCTCCAGGTTAGGGGGCAGGGGCCAGCCAGATCGCCCCCTCCAGGTTTGGGGGCAGGGGCCAGCCAGGTCACCTTCTCCAGCAGCCAGCCAGGTCGCCTCCTCCAGCAGCCAGCCAGGTCGCCTCCTCCAGCAGCCAGCCAGATCGCCTCCTCCAGGTTAGGGGGCAGGGGCCAACCAGGTCGCCTCCTCCAGCAGCCAGCCAGGTCGCCTCCTCCAGCAGCCAGCCAGGTCGCCTCCTCCAGCAGCCAGCCAGGTCGCCTCCTCCAGCAGCCAGCCAGGTCACCTCCTCCAGCAGCCAGCCGATCGCCTCCTCCAGGTTAGGGGCAGGGGCCAGCCAGGTCGCCTCCTCCAGCAGCCAGCCAGGTCGCCTCCTCCAGCAGCCAGCCAGGTCACCTTCTCCAGCAGCCAGCCGATCGCCTCCTCCAGGTTAGGGGCAGGGGCCAGCCAGGTCACCTCCTCCAGCAGCCAGCCAGGTCACCTCCTCCAGGTTAGGGGGCAGGGGCCAGCCAGGTCACCTTCTCCAGCAGCCAGCCGATCGCCTCCTCCAGGTTCGGGGCAGGGGCCAGCCAGGTCACCTCCTCCAGCAGCCAGCCAGGTCGCCTCCTCCAGGTTAGGGGGCAGGGGCCAGCCAGATCGCCCCCTCCAGGTTTGGGGGCAGGGGCCAGCCAGGTCACCTTCTCCAGCAGCCAGCCAGGTCGCCTCCTCCAGCAGCCAGCCAGGTCGCCTCCTCCAGCAGCCAGCCAGATCGCCTCCTCCAGGTTAGGGGGCAGGGGCCAGCCAGGTCGCCTCCTCCAGCAGCCAGCCAGGTCGCCTCCTCCAGCAGCCAGCCAGGTCGCCTCCTCCAGCAGCCAGCCAGGTCGCCTCCTCCAGCAGCCAGCCAGGTCACCTCCTCCAGCAGCCAGCCGATCGCCTCCTCCAGGTTAGGGGCAGGGGCCAGCCAGGTCGCCTCCTCCAGCAGCCAGCCAGGTCGCCTCCTCCAGCAGCCAGCCAGGTCACCTTCTCCAGCAGCCAGCCGATCGCCTCCTCCAGGTTAGGGGCAGGGGCCAGCCAGGTCACCTCCTCCAGCAGCCAGCCAGGTCACCTCCTCCAGCAGCCAGCCAGGTCGCCTCCTCAAGGTTAGGGGGCAGGGGCCAGCCAGATCGCCTCCTCCAGGTTAGGGGCAGGGGCCAGCCAGGTCACCTTCTCCAGCAGCCAGCCGATCGCCTCCTCCAGGTTAGGGGCAGGGGCCAGCCAGGTCACCTCCTCCAGCAGCCAGCCAGGTCGCCTCCTCCAGGTTAGGGGGCAGGGGCCAGCCAGATCGCCTCCTCCAGGTTAGGGGGCAGGGGCCAGCCAGGTCGCCTCCTCCAGCAGCCAGCCAGGTCGCCTCCTCCAGCAGCCAGCCAGGTCGCCTCCTCCAGCAGCCAGCCAGGTGGGTGCCAGGATCAGGGCCAGGTGGGTGCGCCTCCTACAGCAGTGTCAGGTGGGTGCGCCTCCTCCAGCAGTGTCATTTGGGGTCACCTCCTCCAGCAGGCTCCTTCAGGTCACCTCCTCCAGCAGCCAGCCGATCGCCTCCTCCAGGTTAGGGGCAGGGGCCAGCCAGGTCGCCTCCTCCAGCAGCCAGCCAGGTCACCTCCTCCAGCAGCCAGCCAGGTCACCTCCTCCAGCAGCCAGCCAGGTCACCTCCTCCAGCAGCCAGCCAGGTCACCTCCTCCAGCAGCCAGCCAGGTCACCTCCTCCAGCAGCCGGCCAGGTCGCCTCCTCCAGGTTAGGGGCAGGGGCCAGCCAGGTCACCTTCTCCAGCAGCCAGCCGATCGCCTCCTCCAGGTTAGGGGCAGGGGCTAGCCAGGTCACCTCCTCCAGCAGCCAGCCAGGTCGCCTCCTCCAGGTTAGGGGCAGGGGCCAGCCAGGTCACCCCCTCCAAGTTAGGGGCAGCAGCCAGCCAGGTCACCTCCTCCAGGTTAGGGGGCAGGGGCCAGCCAGGTCACCTCCTCCTGTATCCAGCCAGGTCACCTCCTCCAGCAGCCGGCAGCCGGTCGCCTCCTCCAGGTTAGGGGCAGGGGCCAGCCAGGTCACCTCCTCCAGCAGCCAGCCAGGTCGCCTCCTCCAGGTTAGGGGGCAGGGGCCAGCCAGATCGCCCCCTCCAGGTTTGGGGGCAGGGCCCAGCCAGGTCACCTTCTCCAGCAGCCAGCCAGGTCGCCTCCTCCAGCAGCCAGCCAGATCGCCTCCTCCAGGTTAGGGGGCAGGGGCCAGCCAGGTCGCCTCCTCCACCAGCCAGCCAGGTCGCCTCCTCCAGCAGCCAGCCAGGTCGCCTCCTCCAGCAGCCAGCCGATCGCCTCCTCCAGGTTAGGGGCAGGGGCCAGCCAGGTCACCTCCTCCAGCAGCCAGCCAGGTCACCTCCTCCAGCAGCCAGCCAGGTCGCCTCCTCCAGGTTAGGGGGCAGGGGCCAGCCAGGTCACCTTCTCCAGCAGCCAGCCGATCGCCTCCTCCAGGTTCGGGGCAGGGGCCAGCCAGGTCACCTCCTTCAGCAGCCAGCCAGGTCACCTCCTTCAGCAGCCAGCCAGGTCACCTCCTCCAGCAGCCAGCCAGGTCGCCTCCTCCAGGTTAGGGGGCAGGGGCCAGCCAGATCGCCCCCTCCAGGTTTGGGGGCAGGGGCCAGCCAGGTCGCCTCCTCCAGCAGCCAGCCAGATCGCCTCCTCCAGGTTAGGGGGCAGGGGCCAGCCAGGTAGCCTCCTCCACCAGCCAGCCAGGTCGCCTCCTCCAGCAGCCAGCCAGGTCGCCTCCTCCAGCAGCCAGCCAGGTCGCCTCCTCCAGCAGCCAGCCAGGTCGCCTCCTCCAGCAGCCAGCCAGGTCGCCTCCTCCAGCAGCCAGCCAGGTCGCCTCCTCCAGCAGCCAGCCAGGTCGCCTCCTCCAGCAGCCAGCCAGGTCGCCTCCTCCAGCAGCCAGCCAGGTCGCCTCCTCCAGCAGCCAGCCAGGTCGCCTCCTCCAGCAGCCAGCCAGGTCGGCCCCTCCTGGTCAGGGGCGGGGGCAGAGGAGAGCGCCTCCTCCACTCGCCGGCCAGTCCGGCCGGTCTCCCCGCCGAGGGGAAAGTGCCTGAGGGGTTGTGAATGCCCGCCTTATATAGGCTTAGCCAGTACTAGAGGTGGGGAACTTGGTAGTTTGAGAAAAACTATCGCTCGCTACCGATGGTGCCGACTATCGATAGTTCCCCACCTCTAGTCAGAACAGGTGGCGAATAATTTACCGATCTGAAATAAAAACAAACAATTAAATACAAAAAAATTTACCGCTTTACCTCCAGCAGGATCAGGGCCAGGTGGGTGCGCCTCCTCCAGCAGTGTCAGGTGGGTGCGCCTCCTCCAGCAGTGTCATTTGGGGTCACCTCCTCCAGCAGCCAGCCAGGTCACCTCCTCTAGCAGCCAGCCGATCGCCTCCTTCAGGTTAGGGGCAGGGGCCAACCAGGTCGCCTTCTCCAGCAGCCAGCCAGGTCACCTCCTCCAGCAGCCAGCCAGCCGATCGCCTGCTCCAGGTTAGGGGCAGGGGCCAGCCAGGTCACCTCCTCCAGCAGCCAGCCAGGTCGCCTCCTCCAGGTTAGGGGGCAGGGGCCAGCCAGGTCGCCTCCTCCAGCAGCCAGCCAGGTCGCCTCCTCCAGCAGCCAGCCAGGTCGCCTCCTCCAGCAGCCAGCCAGGTCACCTCCTCCAGCAGCCAGCCAGGTCACCTCCTCCAGCAGCCAGCCAGGTCACCTCCTCCAGCAGCCAGCCAGGTCGCCTCCTCCAGGTTAGGGGGCAGGGGCCAGCCAGATCGCCTCCTCCAGGTTAGGGGGCAGGGGCCAGCCAGGTCGCCTCCTTCAGCAGCCAGCCAGGTCGCCTCCTCCAGCAGCCAGCCAGGTCGCCTCCTCCAGCAGCCAGCCGATCGCCTCCTCCAGGTTAGGGGGCAGGGGCCAGCCAGGTCACCTTCTCCAGCAGCCAGCCGATCGCCTCCTCCAGGTTCGAGGCAGGGGCCAGCCAGGTCACCTCCTCCAGCAGCCAGCCGATCGCCTCCTCCAGGTTAGGGGGCAGGGGCCAGCCAGGTCACCTTCTCCAGCAGCCAGCCGATCGCCTCCTCCAGGTTCGGGGCAGGGGCCAGCCAGGTCACCTCCTCCAGCAGCCAGCCAGGTCGCCTCCTCCAGGTTAGGGGGCAGGGGCCAGCCAGATCGCCCCCTCCAGGTTTGGGGGCAGGGGCCAGCCAGGTCACCTTCTCCAGCAGCCAGCCAGGTCGCCTCCTCCAGCAGCCAGCCAGGTCGCCTCCTCCAGCAGCCAGCCAGATCGCCTCCTCCAGGTTAGGGGGCAGGGGCCAGCCAGGTCGCCTCCTCCAGCAGCCAGCCAGGTCGCCTCCTCCAGCAGCCAGCCAGGTCGCCTCCTCCAGCAGCCAGCCAGGTCGCCTCCTCCAGCAGCCAGCCAGGTCGCCTCCTCCAGCAGCCAGCCAGGTCACCTCCTCCAGCAGCCAGCCGATCGCCTCCTCCAGGTTAGGGGCAGGGGCCAGCCAGGTCGCCTCCTCCAGCAGCCAGCCAGGTCGCCTCCTCCAGCAGCCAGCCAGGTCACCTTCTCCAGCAGCCAGCCGATCGCCTCCTCCAGGTTAGGGGCAGGGGCCAGCCAGGTCACCTCCTCCAGCAGCCAGCCAGGTCACCTCCTCCAGCAGCCAGCCAGGTCGCCTCCTCAAGGTTAGGGGGCAGGGGCCAGCCAGATCGCCTCCTCCAGGTTAGGGGCAGGGGCCAGCCAGGTCACCTTCTCCAGCAGCCAGCCGATCGCCTCCTCCAGGTTAGGGGCAGGGGCCAGCCAGGTCACCTCCTCCAGCAGCCAGCCAGGTCGCCTCCTCCAGGTTAGGGGGCAGGGGCCAGCCAGATCGCCTCCTCCAGGTTAGGGGGCAGGGGCCAGCCAGGTCGCCTCCTCCAGCAGCCAGCCAGGTCGCCTCCTCCAGCAGCCAGCCAGGTGGGTGCCAGGATCAGGGCCAGGTGGGTGCGCCTCCTCCAGCAGTGTCAGGTGGGTGCGCCTCCTCCAGCAGTGTCATTTGGGGTCACCTCCTCCAGCAGGCTCCTTCAGGTCACCTCCTCCAGCAGCCAGCCGATCGCCTCCTCCAGGTTAGGGGCAGGGGCCAGCCAGGTCGCCTCCTCCAGCAGCCAGCCAGGTCACCTCCTCCAGCAGCCAGCCAGGTCACCTCCTCCAGCAGCCAGCCAGGTCACCTCCTCCAGCAGCCAGCCAGGTCACCTCCTCCAGCAGCCAGCCAGGTCACCTCCTCCAGCAGCCGGCCAGGTCGCCTCCTCCAGGTTAGGGGCAGGGGCCAGCCAGGTCACCTTCTCCAGCAGCCAGCCGATCGCCTCCTCCAGGTTAGGGGCAGGGGCTAGCCAGGTCACCTCCTCCAGCAGCCAGCCAGGTCGCCTCCTCCAGGTTAGGGGCAGGGGCCAGCCAGGTCACCCCCTCCAAGTTAGGGGCAGCAGCCAGCCAGGTCACCTCCTCCAGGTTAGGGGGCAGGGGCCAGCCAGGTCACCTCCTCCTGTAGCCAGCCAGGTCACCTCCTCCAGCAGCCGGCAGCCGGTCGCCTCCTCCAGGTTAGGGGCAGGGGCCAGCCAGGTCACCTCCTCCAGCAGCCAGCCAGGTCGCCTCCTCCAGGTTAGGGGGCAGGGGCCAGCCAGATCGCCCCCTCCAGGTTTGGGGGCAGGGCCCAGCCAGGTCACCTTCTCCAGCAGCCAGCCAGGTCGCCTCCTCCAGCAGCCAGCCAGGTCGCCTCCTCCAGCAGCCAGCCAGATCGCCTCCTCCAGGTTAGGGGGCAGGGGCCAGCCAGGTCGCCTCCTCCACCAGCCAGCCAGGTCGCCTCCTCCAGCAGCCAGCCAGGTCGCCTCCTCCAGCAGCCAGCCAGGTCGCCTCCTCCAGCAGCCAGCCAGGTCGCCTCCTCCAGCAGCCAGCCGATCGCCTCCTCCAGGTTAGGGGGCAGGGGCCAGCCAGGTCACCTTCTCCAGCAGCCAGCCGATCGCCTCCTCCAGGTTCGGGGCAGGGGCCAGCCAGGTCACCTCCTCCAGCAGCCAGCCGATCGCCTCCTCCAGGTTAGGGGGCAGGGGCCAGCCAGGTCACCTTCTCCAGCAGCCAGCCGATCGCCTCCTCCAGGTTCGGGGCAGGGGCCAGCCAGGTCACCTCCTCCAGCAGCCAGCCAGGTCGCCTCCTCCAGGTTAGGGGGCAGGGGCCAGCCAGATCGCCCCCTCCAGGTTTGGGGGCAGGGGCCAGCCAGGTCGCCTCCTCCAGCAGCCAGCCAGGTCGCCTCCTCCAGCAGCCAGCCAGGTCGCCTCCTCCAGCAGCCAGCCAGGTCGCCTCCTCCAGCAGCCAGCCAGGTCGCCTCCTCCAGGTTAGGGGCAGGGGCCAGCCAGGTCACCCCCTCCAAGTTAGGGGCAGCAGCCAGCCAGGTCACCTCCTCCAGGTTAGGGGGCAGGGGCCAGCCAGGTCACCTCCTCCTGTAGCCAGCCAGGTCACCTCCTCCAGCAGCCGGCAGCCGGTCGCCTCCTCCAGGTTAAGGGCAGGGGCCAGCCAGGTCACCTCCTCCAGCAGCCTGCCAGTTTGCCTCCTCCAGCAGCCAGCCAGGTCGCCTCCACTAGGACAGGGGCAGGGGGTTGCGCCTTCTCCAGCAGCCAGCCTCCTCCAGTCGCCGGCCAGGTCGCCTCCTCCAGGTTAGGGGCAGGGGCCAGCCAGGTCACCTCCTCCAGGTTATGGGCAGTGGCCAGCCAGGTCACCTCCTCCAGCACCCAGCCCGGCCACCAAGTGGTGACGTCACGTACCGCAGCCCATTCCGTGACGTCACTGACTTTTGTGGCTGAAAATTTTCCAATTTTGGGCCGCCACCAGGCTTGGAGTACTAAGCGAACAGAAATGGCCAGTAGGTGGATTCTATTTTCTGAAACAGTTTTTTGTGAATATCTCGGCCATTTCGCTTCCAATCCAGGCAAAAAAAAGGCGCATCGAGTGGCAAACACAATCTGGTATTAGCCAAGTTAACACCGAGAGGAAGTTAAAATTGGACAAAAACAAATATTTTTATAAGCTCCTGTTTTTTTTAATGTGTATATCTCGGCTTTTTCCCAACCGATCTGGAAGTGGGGTAACATTTTGTGATCAGGACGTTAATAACCTTCAATCTCCACCAAAATATCCTAGATATCCTTGATCAAAAATTATCCCAATATTCAATACTAAATACATTTGATTTTGTTAGATTTTAAGGATAAAACGTCCTTTGATGCAAAATCTTTTGATGCAGTTCGAAGGACCTTAATTTCCTGACTCCGATATGGCGTTCCCTTCCAAAATCGGTTATTGATTGCCAGAGATATAAGCTGAGAAGCTAATCAAAAATACATTTTTTGCCCGACAACATTTTTCCCACGATGTTAACTTGGCCCATACCAATATTTTTTAGCCAGGCAGGTGGAGACTCTTTTTGTGCATTTTTTGAGCCATCCCAATCCTGGATTGGATGCGAATTGGCCGAGATATTTACAAAATCCATTGTGCATATCTTAACCAGTTCTGAACCGATCTAGAATCATCTTCCAATATCGGTTATGGAATGTCTGCGATATAAACAAAGAGGTGTATCAAAATGTAGGTCTTGGCCACAAATATTTTTCCCACAGTGTTAACTTGGATATTAACAATGTTTTTCAGCCAGGTTGGTGGAGAATATTTTTTCGCATTATTTGCGGTCGACGAAAAATGACCCGAGATAGTCACAAAAGATTGTTTCAAAAATCGAGGTCTACCTACTGGGCATTTCTTTTCGCCTGGTACTGGGCACGGGCCTGGTAGCTTTGGACCACTATCCAAAAGTTTTATTCGCATAAATCTGTGACGTCATGAAATTTTTTCAAACGGTTTTACCGCATATCTTGGCCATTTTTCATCGGGTGTTGGTCAAGTTATAACAGCGTCATGCATGCAAGTACTCCTCATTGAATAAAGCACACACATGATATTTTTTTAAACGTTTATTACAATCATTATATTTAAGGCAAGCTCATACTCTAACTACAACTAAATAAAACCTTAAAAAATATACAAAGAAAAATTCTGCAAACGTTGATCACAAGTTCACAGGCCATGGAAGGATACTTCGTAAAATGCAGAGATGCAAATGAGTCCTAATGCAAATGAGTATCCTCGTTGTCCATTGTTGACGGTGCCGCCTTAGGCACGTTTTTGCTAAGCAAATCCGTGGAAATAAATGCTTCAGTCTCCATTTCGGGGTCCTTCTTAAGCCGCTAGATCTTTTTGTTAAATACAATCCGAATTCTATAAAAAGCTCTATTGTTTTGCTTATCGATATCAGAGATACGCGAAAAACATCATGATTTTGGCCAGAAATGGGGCCGAAATTTAATTTTAAGAATTTTAGGGATCCTTTGATGAAGATCGGCGAGGATTAGTTCCCTGATTCATAAATGGTACAGCGTTTTTGAATCGGATACCAAATAGTCAAGATATTCTCCAAAAAGTGTGAGAAAAACGATTTTTGCAGTTTTTCAAGGGGTTCCATCATGATTTTGGCCAAAAATGGGGCAGAAATAGGGCCAAAATTAAATTTTAAGAATTTTAGGGATCCTTTAATGAAGATCGACGAGGATTAGATCCCTGATTCATAAATGGTACACCGTTTTTGAATCGGATACGAAATAGTCAAGATATTCTCCAAAAAGTGTGAGAAAAGCGTTTATTGCCGTTTCCCAAGGGGTACCATCATGATTTTGGCCAGAAATGAGGCAGAAATGGGGTCAAAATTAAATTTTAAGGATTTACGGATCCTTTGATAAAGATCGACGGGGATTAGCTCCCTGATTCATAAATCAAAACCGTTTTTGAATCGGATACGAAATACTCAAGATATTCGCCAAAAGGTGCGAGGAAATCGATGACTGCACTTTTCCAAGGGGTACTACATATCATGATTTTGACCAAAATCGGGGACAAAATTTAAGAATTTTAAGTATCCCTTGGTCCAGATTTATAGTGGCAGAAGGTACGTTATGTACGTAATGGTACGTTATTTCTTGATCGAATACAAAATGGCAGAACTATGTCTATCGAAACGAGAGAAAATATAAGCAGGGGGAAACGTCGGTGTCTCGCCATTTCATGGGGGAACCATTTAAAAATATCGATTGATCACATTATTAAAATTGAAGAACCTCACTAATATATGTCAGATAAACGAATACCTTCCTGATCATTCTCAGTAAATTTAAAATTTTACATTTAAAATACTGCGAGACATAAAACTTCAGCTTCAGATTGAAAATTATATTTAATTGAAACTAAAAGAAAAATATTGTTTGTATTTTTATGAACATTGTAACTGAATTATTGTTGTGAAAAATGTACTAACTTAAACCTGTTGTGTTGCGCTATAGGCGAACTACAAAGACCAGCTGGGCGAATCTAAATCGGTTCATATTGGTTACTTGGTGAACTTAAAGCTATAGGGTTTTGTAGTTATTTCCTGCTGCGCACATGGGACATGGCCTGTCCCGTGGATGCATGCGGACCCGACTGTGTAGATAAGAGATAATCGATTTTCATATTGCCATCACGATTCGCCACATTCCTTAACAGTTTGGCCATTATTCCAGCTATGCAGGCTCTTATGATATAACGCAGCTGCTCTTTTCCTGAGGATTCCCATTCTCGTTTTCGATCAGGATGAGTAGTTGGTGGAAAATATCGCCCACAGACTGGGAATATTAAAAATTTGACAATATGTTTCAACTATAAACTCAGGAAAACATTTTAACTTGCCTCATTTTGTTTAGCGGATGTTTCCAGGAATGCAGCTCGCCAGGACTCGGCTAGTTTTTTGCCCTCTTCCGTGGAAACGGTTCGTTCCTGATGCAAATCGGTTTTATTGCCCACCAACACTACAGGTACACTGCAAATTAAATTATTAGAAAACAATAGTTTTAGATAGAAGTAAATGATATTTGAAAACTCACTATTTCTTTCCCATCACATCCAAAAGCTTCTCGTAGATAATTTGAATAACCTCAAAAGATTTTTTACTTGTTATCGAATAAACTAAAACATATCCATGAAAGTCCATGCTGTATTGCACAGGGAATATGCTGTACTCGTCCTGACCAGCTGTGTCGATGAGCTTGACACTGTAGTCCTGCGAGTTGACACGAGTGACCTTGGTGAATGCTTACAAAATAGAAAACATAACAATAATGAAGTACAGGTAGGGTAGGGTATAGGTATAGTGAGGCATCTTGTGTTCCAGCCAAATGTGATTAACCAGATGCGCACTTACTATTCTCGATGGTGGGGTCATAAGAGTCGACGAACTGGCCTTCTACGAACTGTATGCTGAGCGATGATTTTCCTGCAGGTGAATCGTAATTATTATGGGGAATAATTCGATGCCGTCAGCCTTGTTGTTGGTGTTGTTGCTGTTGTCGAAATACTACGCAATTACAGAGGCAGCAGCAACAACAACACAGACATTGGTCGAGAAGTATGAGGTATTATTGAAGTTTTTTTCATAACTCACCCACTGAACGGTAGCCCATCATGGCGATGTTGCGTTCTTTTGGTGGCATTTTAAGCGTCTTTATTGTTTATAAATATTAAAAAAAAAAAGCTATTGGTTTTGGGGCTTTTTCCACACTTTTTTTTGTTGTCGCTTCTTTGCCTTTGTGTGCGTTCCTGTGGGTGTGTGCCCTATTCTCTTTGAAATGCGTTTCCTAAGGAGAAAATATTGCTTTAAGCTGTACGAGACTTGCTCCAGTTACTTGTTGCTATCACAGCTGATGCGTTTCCTAGTGGTATTTAATTCAATTATTATGTATTAGATCGTCGGAAACAGTGGATTTTCATTGAATAGGGTTGTTGAAATATATCAAAATATTAATATATCGATATGTGTCTGAAATTATGTGTCAATATCGACTTTTCGATTTACAACACTGAATGCACACCAGCTGTATTGTATGACGGTTTGTGTCTTCACTCAATACATTAAGTTTGTTCTGAATATACTTCAAACACAGCCAGTTTTTAAATATTTCTGGCTAACTTATTCAAATCTTAAAAAAAAAATTCACCTAAGATAAAAATTGACTCCAAAATGTTAGTCCGTTTTTCAACTTGTAGTTAATTAAACGATATTATTGCCACCACTAACGATAAGTCTATCGAGAGGCGTTGGACCGTCCAATTGGATTCCAATTGGGACTGTGGGTTAAAGATTTTCAAACAGTGAAGGTGTGCGCATCGGACTAATCGAATTTCAGATTTGCCAAATCGCGTGAGATTACAGCCACTTAACGGTAAATGGCCAAAGAAAAGGAGGGCGGCTTCTATTTCAAATAGCGATACAAGCGAAAGAAAATCCTACTGTTTTTCCCAACTTTCTGTATTGCAATTGTTTTTCCGATCTCTGTGTATGTGTGTGTGTATGTATGTGTCTGGTTGTGCGCAATGCGTGGGTATTTTTCAGTTTTTCGTTCTATTTTCAAATTTTATGGCCCTCATACATGTGTATACCAATATATTTGAATGTGTTTGGCCGTTAAATTGAAATTTCACCGCGGCTTATTCCTTTCCATCTCCTCTCTAATAAAATGATTTTTTCAAGCCGAATATGTACATGCAGGTGGACTAAGCCGCATACATACAAGCCAGTGCAATGTGCAGCAAGTTGCACAATTACATTTATCAATCCGCTAATCAGGTGCAATGAACACATCTCCCAACTGCCGCGCTTCAATTTCTCCGATCTCCGATGGGTGGATACAGGCTTTTCTTGTCGCTGCTGCCTTTTTAGTCCGCCGCAGCCTTTTTATTGATTTAATAACAACAGAGACTCGAGTCGATGTACTCTTTACAAACCGGCCGACACATAACTATGCACTTAAATGAAATACCTGCAAGTGGAGCTCTCCAGCGGTACTTCTTAAGGTCTGGATTTGATTTCAAAGTTCGTTAAACCTGCCTGAGATAAGACACAACAAGAAAGTCAATAATACCCCCAAGCTCTGCTCTTATCAGTTCAGTCAGGATTAAAATACTGATATGAGACACAAATGTATAGTTTGTATTTAAATTAGAAGGAATTTGATACTTAAAATTGTTAAAACGTAGTAAGATAATTGAAACCCCGCATAAGCAATTAAAAAACTATATTCTTGAAGACCCACCCGTCCGTTTGACGGAAGAGTTATTAATTTTTTGAAATATGTTGCATGTTTTCAATGGTCAGAAGTACTGTGTCTAATTGCCCTGTCAAGTGTCAGCCACTTATTCGAAAATGCAACAGCCGCAACTGAAAACATATTCATGTATGTACGCGACCCACAAACTTCCCATTACAGAATGAGCTTTGCGCACTTTTTCAGTACATTAATACGGCTGCATTAATTGCATTATGTACCTAAAGACCCACTTTAAAATGTGTACATGTAGTGGGTATATAGAGGGTATATGCTAGCAGATAATCTAATTCATTGCATCCAAACAAACACGAGCGACGAGTAGGAGGGGCTCTATTTCGGATGTGCTGCCGGCCGCCAAAAGGGGAAAGTGCTCCGCTTAACGTGTGAAATTTTGTGATGTTCGTTGTGGACGCCAAACACTAGTCACCAGACTGTAAATTGAATGAAATGTACCCAATAATCATAACCATAAAGATAGTTCACATAACAAGATATATATTCTTTAATTTCTAACTAATTTCTATTATTAAACTGTTATTCTTTGTTTATAGCAACACTTTACTTAAGATATTCCAAAACTATAACATTCTAATGGATATATTTATATTCTAATCATTATAATGATTTCAAGAAAATGGTACATTTAAGGGGGCAGGATGGTTTGAAATTTTTTTTTCAGAAATTTTTTATAAAATAGAACATTATCTCAGGTATCTAACGTAACTCAAAAAGTAATGCTCGGATCTAAATAAAATTTTGCACACATCTTTAATACAATAAATACTTGCGGATGAACGAACGCTTTTTTTTAATTTTTTTTTTTACCATTTTTACGGGCAACAATGGGCGGATTTTTATGTAAAAATGGTACCTCCGACTTTATAACCGCGCCAAAAATTCAAAATCGCATATTTTTCAAAATGGTTTCGTTCATCCGCACAAGAAACTAATATTTTAAGTAAATCAATTAAATTTGTTTTTTTCCGATAACACTGTAAGGCCAGACTTTACGCACTGCAAGAGACCAATTTTTTGGAAGCGACTCCGGCCGACTGCCCGTCACGGGATAAATTATAATTATTTCTTAAAAATAAAAATTCCTAGATACTCTCCAAATATAGCCATTAATCGTGTAAAAAAATTTAATTGATATATTTCATCAGACATAAAAAAAAAATCCCAAAAATCTGTTATTTTTCAGCCTCTGAAACCATCCTGCCCCCTTAAAGTTGACAGTTTTCGAAGTTCAAAAGTTTGGAAAACATGCATGTAGATCTTGTAGGACACATAGAACTATTTATAACACGAAAATCCTACTTCAAAAAACACAAAAACTTTAGTATATGAGTGTATATTGATCGAAATAAAACTACACACATGATATCCCCATTATAACTCCCTTTGAGTGACCTATTTGCCATGATATAGAGTGAATAAATCACTTACTGTCCCCATGGCTCTCTTCCATTGACCGGAGCTGTGTGAACCTATTCATAGAACCATAACAAACGTTTCCTGCACCAACCAACCAACCCAACCACACTCTACTCTCTACTCCCGTTTTTCAGAATTTGTTGTGCTTATCGTCGGGTGGCACAAATTGAACTTCTTACCGGCTTTGGGGGCCATCGTCAATGCCATTCTCGAGACTCCAGTCACTCCAGTGTGTGTGTGTGTGTCGAGGGCGTAGTACAGACCGCATCAACACATAAACACTGAATACCCGAGAGGGCCAAAACAAATAGGCCCAGGCCCTAGAAAGGTTAACGGCCGTTGGCCTGGTTGGCGCAACCCAGACGTCGGAAGAGATGGCCCTCGTAATGGCTTAGACGCAACATTAATATTCTGCCTGGCTGGTTATGCAGTTACCATATTGGGTTCTTTTTCTTTTCTTATTATTATTATTATTCAAAAATATATATTTTTTTTTTTTTGAGTGCATCTGCTGCAGCAGCGGAACAAAGTGTTTGAAAAGTGGGCGAACGGAAAGCAATCTGATGAAAAGACAAACGAGCTGCGATGACATTTCTGTTGCCTCTGTTTCCTCTGTGAGGGTCAGAGCATCGTCATTGTAATCAATGGAGATACTCCTAACAGACTGCAGTACAGTGTGCACCCCTTTGCATAAATACTTGTCGATTTAAGGGGGCAGGATGGTTTCAGAGGCTGAAAAAAAGCAGATTTTTGCGATTTTTTTTTTTTCATTTCTGAGTGAATATAATTATTAAGTTTTTTTATTATCCCAAGACGGGCAGTCGGCCGGAGTCGCTTCAAAAAATTATTATTTTGCGGTGTTACAGTGTTATCGGAAATAAAAAATTTGAATTGATTTACTTAAAATATTACTTTCTTGTGCGGATGAACGAAACCATTTTGAGAAATATGCGATTTTGAATTTTTGGCACGGTTTTAAAGTCGAAGGTATAATTTTTACATAAAAATTAGCCCATTATTGCCCGTTAAAATGGTAAAAAAATATTTAAAAAAAAAAGCGTTCGTTCATCCGCAAGAATTTATTGTATTAAAGATGTGTGAAAAATTTTGGTTTTGAGAAAAACGCGTCTAAAGTTTTAAAAGAAATTGAAAGTATATGGATAGAAAGAAACTAAAAAATCGGTATCTCAATCGGTTTTAGTCCGATCGACATGAAACTTTCACAGAATATTCCTGAGATAATGTTCTATTATATAAAAAATTTCTGAAAAAAAAAATTTTTTTGAAGTCTCAAACCATTCTGCCCCCTTAAATACACTTCAAGAAAACTGTAATGAAATATTCATACTTTTCTGATAAAGAAAGAAATGTTCTCCTAGAAACCTAATCAAGATATGAGTATCAATTAGACTATATTTTAGTTACTTAAGAGTTAAGAGGATATGGATTTAAAAACCCCATTTCTTCAAGTGTTTAGGGTTAAATTCAGATTGTGCAGTTTAATGCACGGCACGTGTCTGGGAGCCAGTCCTGCCGCTCCGCCATGTCCTCCGATGACTCATAAGCAACCACAATAGGCGCAACCACCCCATTTGAATGAACCAACGCCTCCATGTCGTCGCTTAGTGTGTGTTTGTTTGAATGGTGCGGGAAAATGGAAAAGTGGGAAATGGGGAAATCCTCCCCATTATGGCTTATCATCCGCTCATAGAACTCATTTCATTGCAGACTCTCGCCATGTCGACTAGCCCGAAACCGGTTAAGAAGGTGCCGATTCATTTGCAGAGCGCCCAGAATCGTGTCTACATTAAAAATGGTAAGCTTATATAGCTTAGAAATCAATGCTTAAAAATATATATTAATTTTATTCTAGGTGAGATTGTCAATCATGACAAATCCTTCAAAGCGGACGTTTACATCGAAGACGGAATCATCAAGTACGCTTTAAGATTCATTAGAACTGCTTCTATTTTTTAAATAAATTTCAATCGCCAGGTTTGTGGGTCCATCCTCCGAAATCACGATTCCCGGAGGAGTTCGCACCATCGATGCCAGTGGTCTGATGATCATTCCGGGTGGAATCGATCCCCATACCCACATGCAACTGCCCTTCGGTGGAGCTGTTGCCGTCGATGATTTCTATCATGGAACCAAAGCTGCCGTTGCTGGTGGCACTACCATGATAAGTAAGCGGTGCCATTTGAAATCTCTTAAGGATTAATGACTATTTTTATCGACAGTCGATTTTGTGCTGCCCAACAAACATGAGTCGATGATCGAGGCCTACGACAAGTGGCGCAGCTGGGCAGATCCCAAGGTATGGGTTTCAGTTATTAGTATGCAAGGTGCAAGACACCCCATGGCATATATAGGGAATGGGGTTTCCAATAAAGGAACATGCAAACCACATTTCCGTTTGCCTGAAATTCAAATCTTTTATTGAATCCTAACAATTCTTAATTTTGAAGGTCTGCTGCGACTATGGACTGCATGTGGGCATCACCTGGTGGTCCAAATCGGTGTCTGAGGAGCTTGGTATTTTGTGCAAAGAGCTGGGAGTCAACTCTTTCAAAACATTCATGGCCTACAAGAACCTATACCAGGTAACCTAAAGAGTTATCTTTTCTTTCTGTTATAATAATTTATACATTTTCCAGCTAAATGACTCAGATCTCTTGGATGTATTCGAGCGGATTAGAGGGTTAAACGGAGTAGCTATGGTAAGTCTTCACAACACACCCCTTTAAATACTCAATATTAATGTTTTTCTTTCGCAGGTCCATGCCGAAAATGGAGATATCATTGCCAAGAACACGCAACGCCTGCTGGCGGAGGGAATCACAGGACCGGAGGGCCATGAGCTCTCCAGGCCCGAGGAGGTCGAGGCCGAGGCAGTGCACCGCGCATGCGTCCTAGCCCACCAGGTGAGTCCGACGGTGGAGTGGTGGTTGCAGGGTGTGGGAGTAGGAAGGCTGACCTGTAATTGGTTATTTGTTTTAAATATTTTTATTTATTATAATTTTTTATTATTTTCATTGTGTATGATGCACTCTGTACATATTATGCGGTATGCGGCACTTGACATAACCCCACAATACCCACTTCGATACCCAACCGATTTGATCTGGGGCTGATCAGGCCGCTTGTCCCCTGTATGTGGTCCATGTGATGAGCAAGTCGGCGGGCATCGAGCTGGCCAGGGCCCGGCATCGTTATCGGGGGCGTTATATAATGGGTGAGACACTGGCCGCGGCGCTGGGCACGGATGCGACCTGCTGCCAGCACCTGGGCTTCGATCACGAGGCAGCGCACGTGCTCAGCCCGCCCCTGCGTCCCGACAAGACGACCCCCGAGTTTCTGATGAAGCTGTTGGCGAAGTAAGTGGCGTCCTGGCTGAATCTTTTGGGACGGGAACCGTAAATAGGGGAATTCTTAAAATCAATCTCAAAGAATTGTAAAAAATCTGACATAACTATCTACATTTCGGTCCCCTGTCCTGGAAGTTTTATCTTTATTTATTGAATCCCGGCTAATCCCACACTAACAAGGATATGCGTTGATGACTGACTAACACATTACTTCTATAAACTAACTGCTAACAGCTCTCCAGCATCGATCTAACTCGCTAACCCCCAACTAATTACATATGTTTCCATGTTTGGCCATGCTTTCCCCCACTCACACACGCTCCCACATCGCCCAGATGAAGACGCCGCTCTTTGTATCCGGCCTGACCAGCAAATCCTCTGCGGAACTCGTGGGTCGTGCTCGCCGCAGCGGCTACTGTGTCTTCGGAGAGACGCTGGCCAGCTCCCTGGGCCGCTCCATGAGCGGAGTGCCCAAGGGCGATCGCATTTATTGCATCACCAGTCCACCGATCCGCGAGTCAGCCGAGACCCCCAGGCAGCTGATGAAGTCCCTGGCGTAGTAAGTATTGACCTCACTAGAGAATAAGGGTCAGAGTCACCATTGGCTATTTGTTGGAATTTATTAGTTATACAATCGGTAGTCCATATTCCCTAAAAGTCCTTTCAAATCTCAAATTAAAAAGGAAATTAAAATTGTATATGAAGTGACTTTGATTCCTCTTGTGTGGAATTTTAGGAGTAAGTATTGAAGCATCAAAGCACTCCCCACCACAGCGGTGATTGTTCGTTCGTTTCGTTGCGTTTTGGTTGACTGACTTCCCAAGAACCCCACTGCCCGGTACTAATCCTTTCCTGCATCTCCCCCAATAGCGATGACCTGCAGCTGACTGGCAGCGATAACTGCACCTTCAACAAGGAACACAAAGCTTTGGGCAAAGGTGACTTCACCAAGATCCCGAACGGAGTCAATGGTGTGGAGGATCGTATGTCCCTGGTGTGGGAGAAGGGCGTCCATGCCGGGCTCCTGGACCCCTGCCGTTTTGTGGCTGTGACCAGCACGAATGCAGCCAAGATCTTCAACATCTATCCCCAGAAAGGACGCATCGGTAGGATGACCTCAAGCTTCATATACTCTTAATATTTACACTCTTATCCCTCCTTCTAGCCGTCGGATCTGATGCGGATATTGTTATCTGGAACCCGAATGCCACACGAACGATTTCAAAGGACACCCACCACCATGCCTGTGACTTCAACATCTTCGAGGGCATGACTGTGCACGGAGTTTGCGAGTTCGTCCTGGTGCGCGGACGCATCTGCGCCGAGCGCGGCAACGTACGGGTGGCGGAGGGCTTCGGAAGGTTCATTCCGACCCCGGTCCGACCTCCATTCGTCTATGACATCATCGAGGGCAAGGTTCAGGCCTCCTCAGAGGAACAGCAGGAGCACCAGGAGCGACAGAACGGAAATGTGGCGAAGCGATTTGCGGAGCTGGACATTCAGATCCCAGTGCAGGAGCCCTTAAGCGCCATGTTGGCTGGCAACCTGCCCATGCCGGCGGAAGGCTCTCTATGCAGCACGCCCTCCGTTCGCGGACGTGTCGACGGAAAGCGTGACTTGCAAGAGTCCTCATTCTCCATAAGCGGTAAGTGGAAACAACAAAGGATTTTTCCTCTCGAAGATTAATGTTTTTCTTTCAAACAGAGGAGCTTGATAAGTCTGGAGTTCGGGCATGCATTAAGGTAAAGAACCCACCTGGCGGAAAGTCTTCCGGCTTCTGGTAAACCAACCAGCGCCCTGCGTCGCATCGCAATCCTTGCCGGTGTTGAATCGCACAATCCTGGATCCTGGAGGACAGTGTAAGCCAAAGTCTGCGCTCATTCGATATGTAAACCGGCATTTAATATTAAAAAAAATGAAAAACAAAAACACAAAATCGTAATCTAACCAAAATTCAAATTAAGTATGTACGTATAGCCACAAATCGAATAATAATTGTCCCTTGTGGGTAAGATTTCTGTTAAAAATCCTCAATTTAAGAATTAGAAACATCAACTGCCTGGCCTGAATCGAGGACTACGAAAAATCAAACAATGTGCTTTTTTTTAATCTACATATATATTTTTGTTGAACACGTTTATTTAAAAGTAATTTAGCACAATTTTGTACCCTATATTGCTGATCTAGGAAATCCAATCCAAGTTGAATCAAAAGGCTTGCAACATTTTTTGCAACTATTTATTAAAGAAAGTAGCTTTTCTATTGGGGTCCTGGCACCTACTGGGATCAACATTTTTGGATTTCTACCAAGCAACTCTACAATTAGAAACTGTAATCATATTCGATGACAAATTATAAATGTGCAGAACTATTTATTATATACACATACTTTATATACATAAATCTAATAACGAAAACTCAAAGAAACTAATAAATTAAATGGAAAAAAATATGGATTGTTTAAATGGATGGTTCTTGGAGGCAAGGATCTCTCATCCCACATTAAAACATTTTAGATTGAGTTAATGATCGAGTTTATTTTTATTTATATGAATATTTACAAAACGATTTAGCACAATGCGTATATCTTTATATGCTCTTGATACTATTATCAATTGTGTGTGTGTGTTCCAATCTTACTCGTTATTAAAAAAATGATGACTGACAGACCATGCGAAATCAAGTGCTTCATAAATAAAGTTCATAGCTATGAACCGTCCGTGCTGGTTCAGGCTATTATATAGTATGAATACATAATTACAATTGTTGGTAATAACAATCCCCGTGCTTCAAGTCCAAATACTCAACTGCATGAACGACATAATCAGGCTTCATTGCATTTGTCAATGGTGTTCGAGTATCGATTATCAAATAGCTCTTCGGATGAGTTTTAATTAAATATTTAAATTATCAGAGGTAAATTATAGAGTCGTTTTGCCATCGCTCAGCTACTTACAATTGTTTAGGGTTGATGCAAAACATTATATATCGTATATTATCGTTACAGTTGTCATACTCGTAAACAATCTAATGAACTAGTCTCGATATAAATAAAATGTTTTTATAGTGCTTTGGGTAAACGAAAATTGGGTGGCAAAGTTCCTTTTGCTTAACATTTAAATATATATATATATATATTCACTCCTGTGTGTGTCGCTTATGCTCTAAAATCATTTGTAAAGTGACCTAAAATCGACTTAACAACTAAATTCCAATAGTTAATGACGTTTTGAGTTTTCCATTTATTTTCGATTTGTTTTTTGCGTGGGTGTCCCTCCGGTGACCATTATTGATTTATTTTGATGGTAGAGAGTGTAGGAATGCATGCGACCGCATATTGGTTTTAGATTCTTAACCGAACGCTGCAAAGAAACAATAACAGACATGAATTACTTCTTCAAAAGTTAAAAAAAAAAATCAATATATAAATACCTCCAAACACCGAGGCGCACGCCTACTGGCTTATAGCTTTTTCAGATAGGCGGCACACTTGACCGCACTGCTAACCTGTCCCGTGTTGAGCACACTCAGTTTCTTGTGCTTCGCGCGGAACTTCCTCACATAGGCATCAATAAGATTCTTAATCTTGTGCGGATTAATTTCACCAGACCGACTGTGACAGATCTGAAACGATACACAATATTAATCAACTATTTAAGATAGAGATTATTGACTTACCTTCGGCACAGCTCTTCGCATAATGTCCTTGTAGTCATCCTTTGTAATCACCTTCTTGTTAAAGTGCGGCTTCAACACCAACTTCACTTCCTCGACAACGCGCTCTTGTCGATTCAATTTGCGCAAAAACTGCAAAAGAACATAAAATACTTAGTTTTTGGGTCTCATCCACGCCACATGACATTGACTCACTCTATCCTTTACTTGAAGGTCCATTGCCGAATTGGGAACATCGTCATAGGCATCGGGCACCTTGGCACCTTTAAAAATATTATTATTATTTTAACAGACTTTTAAAAAATGAAATGCCCAAAACACACCTTTTAATTTTGATTTACGATCTCGATTGCGATGCTTCTTGGCTGGGGCTGTGTTGTAGCGCGACATACGGATATTGCCCACCGGGGAGCTGCTACCAAAGAGATTGTCGAACATTTCCGTCTTGCCACTGCCCTTGGCGCGTCGGCTGCCCTCCGGTTGGGCGGGCGGCTCGAACAGGTCCTCGTAGTCCGCTGACCCCGGCGAGTACGGGCTCTCGATGTCCATGTTGAAGGAGTCGTCCAGGGCGTTACTGGAACCACCGGCATTACCGCCACTGCCACTACCGTTGCGCAAACCACCGCCAACACCGCCTCCGCTCGTGGTGGGCATATTGCCAACGCCACTGCTGCTGCTGGCCACGCTTCCGCCGGCCTTCGACAGGGGGGTGAGTTTCTTTGGCATCGGCGTGGGGCTGGATATGGAGGGTATGTGCTGCGAGCTGGACACCACACTGCTGCTAGTGAGCAGAACATTCGAGATCACGGTGACTGAGTTGCCGTCCGACACCTTGTCATGGCTGTCGCCGGCACCAGATCCGCCTCCAGTGCCTCCTCCCGAGGTTGAGCCCACAGTGAGATTCACCGAGCTGCTGCTTATGTACTGGGCGGAGCTCACCTCGCTCTCCTGCTGGCCACCCAGGCTCTGACTCGGTTTGCTCATTAGGGACATTAGGAAGTCCACTGGGTTGACGGCACTCGTCTGGGTCTGGGTGCTGGCGCTGGCATTGCTGTCGCTTTGCTTTTGATTTTCAGCTTCGTTCTTGTCTCCGGGCCCGGATCCGACAGTTCCGGGTCCTGCATCCACTGAATCGTGGATCTGGCTTTGAGTCGGCGTCGGCGATCGAGGCGAAAGCGATGGCGACTTTGTCGGCTCGAAAGGATCGTAGGCGTCCGGCGAACACGGTCCCGACTCTGGAGGCGTGTTGGGTCCTATCTTCTGACCACCTTCGTGGGCAGACGCCTCCTCGGGTGGCAATGAACAAGCCGCTTCCATCTCGTCTGCCGAATTGATGTCATCGGCATCGTCGTGCAGAGGATTGTTGCGAACCTTGTGCTGCATCTGCAACTTCTTAGCGGGCAGGTTGAACTTGACCAACGGAGGCTCTGGTGGCGTCTTGGGGCCAGTTTGTTGTGTCATGTTTTCGTAGGAGGTTTCCATGATGGTATCCAGGGAATTGGGCGGCGGTGTTTTTTCCCGTTGGCCATTCTCCCGCATCATATCGCGGTCATGGTCCCGGTCGCGATCCCGTTCTCTCCGAGAAGCATGTTGATCCGTGGCGTCTTCGCTGTCCGTGAGCACAATCACATCAGCCGGCTCCTGATGAACTTGGAACGGCGACCGTTCCAAATCGATAATGGCCACGGGTTTGGCCTCCAGTTTTTTGCGCTTGCGCGTCTTGTCCTTTCTGCCCTTCTTGCTGCCACCCATTCCAGCGCCAGAACTGCTATTGGCCAGATGGTCGTAGGAGCCCAGGCGCTTGCTCAGCAGATCGTCGCTCCTCGAGGGCATGGTAAGGACCGACTGTTGCTGTTGCGAGGGCTGAGCCGATGATGCGTTAGCACTGGTGGCCTCCTTGTTGAAACTGACGCTCACCAGTATGTTGTTGCCGGAGGCGAAGACCTCCTTGGAGGGCAGTGGCTCTGGTGTTTGGGTGCGTCGCTTGCGCTTCTTCTCCTTGCGCTGTTTCTCCAGGGGCTGCTTCTTTTTCTTTTTGCTCTTGTCCCGCTTCCGTTTCGGCTTCTTCGGTGTCGCCTCGCCAACATCATCATACGTCTGATGATCCTTGGGCGATTCCAATGGCGGCGTCCACGAATTCTTGTCATGCAAGAAATTGTGGTGGTGACCAGGTGACACTGATGGCGACCATTGGATGCCGCTGCTCAGCACACCGCCTCCCTTCTTTCGCTTCTTTCCGTGTTGCGGCGCCAGAAAGTCATCGGCATCCTCGAAGGGATCACGTTGCCGTGAGATGCGACGCATCCTGGCTGCCGCCGTCGGACTGCCGCTGACCGCCCGCTTTTTGCTCTTCTTTTTCTTGTCCGACTTCTTCTTCTTTTTCTTGGGCACATCCTTGGGACTCTTCGACCGGGATCGGCTGCGACTCAGCCGTGGAGTATACCGCGGAGAGCCTATGTAAGCAGGTGAACGATCTCCCCCGCCATTGACGCGATTGGGAGTGGGTGAACGGGATCTTCCAGAGCGCAGAGATATGGGACTACGTTCCCGTTCCAGATGCGATGGCGGCCGAGGCGACGGCGACCGGGCGAAGCGCCTGCCGCCTTGGTGCTTGGGTGGCGGCGATGTGCCCGGCGGCGGTGTCGGCGACATGCTGAAGCTGCGGAACCGCTTCGGTGATCCCGGCGACCGGGAGCGCAACGAGCCGCGCGATCCTCTTGAAACGCTTCTGGAGAAGCTTCGCGAATCACGCCTGCCGGAGCGGCTCCTGGCCGAGCGCATCGGTTCCCGGCCGAACCTATCCCTTTGGTAATTCTGCCTATTGGCTCCCACCAAGTTGCGAACATCGTAGCGCGGCAGTTCTCTCCTCTTGGGGCGCTGATAGAACTGCTGGCCGTGCTGGTTGTAGTGGAAGTATTGCTGGGGGTGGTGGTGCTGCTGCTGGTGGTAGTGCTGCTGGTTCTGATTCTGGTAGTGGGGGAAGCGATTATTGTGAAACGGCTGGTTTCGGTAATTAAACCGAAGGCCTCCCCGGCCGCGCATGAATCCTCGCTGGTTGTCTCGGCCACGGAACGGCATCCGGTGGTATGAACGAGAGCGGGACCTCGATCGTGATCGAGAATACGACTTGGAGCGACTGTCGCGCCTGCGTCTATTTCGATTGCGGCTTGGCGAGCGACTGCTGCTCCTGCTCCTGGTCCTGCTCTTGCTTGGACTCCGGCTCCGTGTCCGCGACCGACTTCTACTACGGCTCGCACTCCGGCTCTTGCTGCGCTTCTGGCTAAACGAGCGGCTTCTCGAACCGGACCGTGGCTTATCGCCGCGGTAGTTGCGATCCTTTTGCCGTTTGCCAACCTTTTTGAATGTTTCGTCATCGTCGCGCTTGGAACGGGTCTTGGACTTGGGCTTGACTGGAACAGGGCTACCATCGCTCGGACTTCGAGTACGGCTGCGACTCCGCCGACGACTTCGGCTGCGGCGCTTGGAGTTCTTATTGCTCGAATCCTCGTCATCGGACACTTGCTCGCCGCCGACTGCCCGCTCGTCGTCCGACACCTTGGAGGATGGTGACTTGGGGCTTCCGCTAGCATCTCTTCGGTTGGCCGCTGGGCCAGAGTTCTGTTCGTCGTCCTCGGCCAATGTTTTCTCATCCAAACAGGGCGTGTAGGAACGATCCGGTCCGTGGTCACTGCCCTCTTTGTCCGAATCACCCTTCTCCTTCACTAGAGGAGGCGTGTTGGACTCCAGCTCCTTGGGAGTCGTATCGGCATCATCTCCTTCCGTTTGTTCCAGGGCCTTTTCGAACTCCTTTGGCTTATCGATGTCCAATTCCTCCCAATCACTGTCGTCGTACAGCTCCAGCACACCCTTGCCCCTATCCCGCTCCGAAGCCCGATCCTCTTTAGTTGGACTAGGAGTGCTACGCTTTGGTGTCTCCCCGGATTCCTTTTGGGCCTTGCCGTCCTCCTCGTCGGATGGCTCGGATATCTCCATGTTGTCAGTTATTTCGTCTGGCTCGTCGGTTGGATTCTCCGGCTCGTACAGATCATCGTTGGCTTTCTCCTGAGCTGGTTCCGGCTCGGGTCCAGGGGGCAATGGTATATTATCGTCATTGTCATCGTCATCATCTAATTGTACTAAATCTTCTTCTAAATCCTCATCATCCTATTCAACAGCGGCCGAAGGAAATAAAATGGAATATTTAAATGTTAGTACAATGGAATATAAAAAAAGATAATTAGCCCATTTGCTTTAAATTTGAGTACAAAAATATATTATATAAACTTTGTAGAACGACTCAAAGGTATCTTTACCTTATTCGGATCTTCGACAGGTCCATACACTGGCCCAGTTGTCGTCGCAGAAGCGTTGGCCACAGCCTGAGACTCCTGCGAGTAAATGGAGAAGTTGGGACAGTTGTCGGCATCATCCCCAGCTTTCGATCTGTCGGCGATCGGCGGCTGGATCTTGAAGAGCGGACTGTTCCAGGCCAGGCTAGCGGGCGGTGTTGGCGGAGGAGGTACTGATAGCACCGGTGGCAGTCCCATCACTGGCGGCGGATGATGGTTGACCGGCGGCGGCGGGAACATCGGCGCTGGTCCAGGAAAGCTCCTTGGAGGCGTAACCCTAGCCGGAGGTGGCCCGCCAATCGGCCGGAAAGGTGGTGTGGACTGAGTTACGGGCGAAGGGCCCGGCGGCCGTTGCTGCTGTTGGCGGTTGGGCGTATTGAATCGCAGGTGAAAGGGTGTGAAGGTGGGGGTGTTGCTGCTGCTGTTGGGCTGTATGGGGCTGGTGAATCCCTGATTGCTGAAACCACCAGGCAGCTGACCTCCATCTCCTCCACTAGAGGAAGCCACGCCGCTGTTTGATGATTGTTCTGCTCCACCACCACCACGGTTATAACTGTTGTTTCCACCGTAGCGATTGTTGTAGTTATCCCCACCGGCTGCGCCACCACCACGACCGAAGTTCGGCGCAGCTCCTCCCCGCTGGTAAAGCGGTGCCTGGGTGACATTCTGATCCGGCTTGGAGGCGGCGGTCTTTTTGGGAAGATTAAGACTGCCGTCGGACCTGATGTGCACCTCGCTCAGGTTACGTGAGGCGTCATGCCAACGGTCCTGCAGCTCCAAAATACTGGAAAGTATGTCGCCAGCTGCAGCTGTGCTGGACGATGAGGTCGTGGCGGCCGTGCGGGCCTTGCTCTGGAGCAGAGCCTTCCGGCTGCGCGGGGCGCCAATGCTGGCTATACGAACTGAGGTTTGAACTGCCGTGGATCCCAGGCCAGCGGAAGCCAGATCTTCATCGCAGCCCGGCTCATTGTCCGAGAAGTATTCCAGATCATTAGCACTCCCAAACAGGGAGAAGCTGGCGGCAGTTCCACCAGAAATGTGTGAACGCTGTACGCCATCCACCTTCACGCCCAACTGCTCCGCCAGTCGCATGCTAGCAGTTAGACGTCGTCCGGGTTCAGACGCGGCAGGTACTACTCGACGACGACGACGTCGACGGCGCCGAATGACCTTTTTACTGGTTTTGAGTGCGAACTTCTCATCGAAATTGTTCAGGTCATACTCCACGACATAGACACGGTGTCGAGTCCTCCGCCGCCGTCGTCGCTGGGTGGTTCTTCTTGTATTTGTGCTGGTTGTGGTTCGTCGGGTGGTGGTGGTAGTGGTTGTAGTTGTCGTGGTGGTGCGGGTTCGCGTACGGCTGCCCTCAGAATTGTCCGTGGTGACCGCTGCAGAACGAGTGCGACGCAGCACTTCCGCTCGGATACGTTCGTTCTGACGGGTTCTAAGGATTCGTGGCTGTTGGACTTCGCGCACACGCAGCCTCGTCTCTGGAAGCCCCATGTCTCTGATATCCTCGTACAGTTGACTCAAATCGTCAGCCAGGTCTAGCTGCTCATCCGGGTCCTCGTCCTCGGAATCAATGCAATTGTCACAATACCAGGAACCGGCGGGAATTTCATGCAGTGGCGGGTCCAGGCAGTCCATGTGATAGCCCTGGTTGCAGCTATCACACAGCAGCATCACATCCTCTCGATCTGGTCGCTCGCAGATCTCACAGTTGGTGACTTCCTCTTCAACAGGAGCCTCCTCTTCGTCGCCTATCACCAGCTCGGTTTTGGTTTTGCTCAGGTCCACTCGCACCTCTCGGACAATCTTTCGGGTTGCGAATGTGTCGCGCACAATGATCCTATCGAAGGCAATTCGGTCAATGGGACAGGTTTGAACGTTTCGCGACCATGCCTCAATGCACGCCGCACAAAAGACATGCTCGCAAGTGGCCGGTGTTCCGATCTCTTGCTGCCTAAACGTAAACAGGCAGATGGGACATTTCTCCAGTAGCTCGTTACTGCTGCTATCAGAGCTAAAGCCGGGATCTGCCTCCTCCATTGATGGTTGGAGTCTTGCAGCTGCATTGGAAGATTTTTCCGTCTCCGGCTCCGTCTCTTCGCCGCTAGATAATGCCTTCCTCAGTTTGCTAGAACGCTGCTGATTTATCTGAAATGATTATTATATAAATTTTTGAATCAATACATTCTACTAAAGGGACTATGTATGTATTAGATTACCTCACTGCCGCTGGAGGAGCAGTCGCTTTGCGGTCCATAACGATGGCGCAACTTGCGCGAAGACTTCCTGGTCCCAGCATCGGACTCCGAGTTGGAAGGTACTTCCTGGTGGCGAACACTGCGACGCAGCCGAGTAGCCGTTGAACAGGATGGCCGCTGGTCAAGATCCTGATCGGAGCCCGTCTCATCCGAGTCGTTTAATTCAATTCGCATTATGATGCGACGGTTCCGTTTGGGCCGCTGGGGCGGCTGCTGGCGCTGCTGATTCATGGATTCGGGTTCGGATTTGGATTCCGAATCAGAATCACGGTCGGGCATGCTGATGCAACTGCGTATGTGTGCGGTATATCAAGCCGATATATTGATGTATGTACACTGTCGGCGGGGCAGGCGCGTGTGTATTACATATATATTACATATAGGGAGTGCTCTTGGCTTAATTTTCATCTAGTAATCCAGGCCTTGAAGCTTCTCAGCTCCAGCTACATTTCCCTACTCGCCAGACTTATTTTCCTATAGCTTTTACTTGTCAGTAATTGAAGTGTAGTGGAGTGCCGAGTGTGCGGATCAAAAAAGTAGCATTAATCGCAAATTTCGATGGCTCCTGTACGGATGCGTCGTCCCCTGTTCCATGTACACAGTGGACACCGGAAAGCGGACACTGGACAGTGGTCAGATAAGGATTAGCAGCGCCTTTATTGCCGAAACGCTTCTATTTCAAATAGGCTGCAAACGCAAATTTTTCTCACAGTTTTGTGCACTCACACTCATACACTCACATTTTCGTTTCAGCCATTTTTTCAGCTAGAGATGACACAACACACTGTCTTTCGATAGTTGCCGCCTCTGCGATATATTGATAGATATATTTAATCGACTATTCTATGCAGTGGCGTACGTGATGAAAGGGGGTACTAAAACTCAATATTTGTACTTAAAAGAGATTATTTTTATTTAATTTTAGGGAAGTTTGATGCTATCAACCCTTCCACAATCATTGGTATTTTAGTAAACCTACAAAACTGCCACAATTTCTTAAGGTCCCCTTTATTTGGCTCCACCCTTGTTCGGGGCTTATATCGAATTTAGGATTGCAACTGTATGGCCGATTACAACGGCGTCAATCCACTTTGTTTTATTTTGCTTATTGAGAGCTTATCTATGTATTTCCTTATTTTGCGAAATGCAATCTGAAAATAAAGTCGACATCCAACTGGAGGCAATAGAGGTACTCCTGAATCACATTCTATATGTGCGAGGCGTTTACCCACCGCAGATATTCAAAAAGCGGCGCATTTATAATACGCCGGTCTTTGTCTCGATATTTCCCCCTCTCAATAATTACCTGGCCGGCGTTCTACGATCCGTGAGAGAGTTGATGCGGCGCAATGAGCTCCAGAGCCTGGAAGTGATATTATACCACGATGAGAATAATCCTCTAGAGTGCTACCAAATGCTAGTCGAGTCTCTGGTGACAGGTGCCTCTGAAAATGATACACACCTGATAGAATACGAACAGCAACTTCGTTCTGCGATTTACAAACTTTCCGAGCGTGTCAAGCAATTGACTAAACTACCCCCAGGAACAACTTCCTTCAAGATCCACTTGCATACTTCCCAAGAAGCGTTTGTTCGACTGAGCCATGAGTCCCAGTTCCAAGAGTTTCCTTGGCTGCAAGCCCAGAATCTGAAGTCGCAAAAGATCTCGCAAACGGAAAATATTTCCCTCCTTCCGCTGGCTGCGGTGGAGAATGTGGGACTGAAAATGCAGGCCCGCATTTTTAAGATTTAAGTTACAATTAGTTAACAATTGTAATTTACATGTTGATTTTTCCAATAGAAAAATATATATTGTTAGTTTTTAGCCAATTAATACAATTAAATAAGATTAAATATAAAATCTGTCAGCTAGAAAACATTTATTTAATTGTCTGATCGATAATATATCTATTTTTGCTTATGAAAGTGCATTCTTTCTCCACCCATTCCGGCTTATTATGATTTCCTTATATTAGTTTTAGGCCAATTCAGAGAAGTCCTTGTCGTTTGAGATCCTCGAATGTCTTGCGGTTGACCACATTGCCCAACGAATCTTCAAATTCCTCCTCCTGGTCGGCGATCCAGCGCTCGCTCTGCTTCTGTGACTTAAGTTTCTCCCAGAGCGTGATTGCGTCCTCAATCTGAGTGACATTCGCGAAGTGGGCAGTGTTGGGAATGCCAAGGCATCTCATTCCGTGCGCATGGCGCCATTCAGCGAAATGCCTCTGGAAGGCCTTGGGGCCTTTGTACGTGAAGTTTCCGCAAATCTCACAATTATAGCTGATGTTAAGACCGTGAAGCTTGTAAAGCCAATACGGAATAGGCTTGCCGTCCCATCCGAGGGGCAGATTTTTGGGATTGTAGGGAACATCATCAGCATCTGGATCGTCGTCGTTGTCCGACTCGCTGGCCTCCACATCACTGTCATCGCGCTCTCCACCCGTGCGAGCCTGCTTGCGCTGCACATTCTCTTTGGTGGCAGCTCGCTGTTCCGATAATAACTCGGCGTATTTGTAGAGCAGAGCCTCCAACTGGGCGATCTCCTTATGACGCTCGGTTTCTCGCGTCTGGGCATTCGCTGATTTTGCGCTTGGCTTCTTGGCCATCAGGGCAGGGTCCAAGGTGGTTTTGCCTTTCGTAGAGAACAATCGTTGAGCGCGCTCCTCCAAAGTGCCTCCACACTTCAGCCCCAGGGCAACTAGGGCGGATTTCAAACGATCCAAGCCCAGAGAAGCAAGCTCCTCCCAGCTTGAGAAGGCCGAGAGATCCAAGTGGGCTCCTGTATTGGCCAACGCCGATTCCGTCTCCTTGATCGACCAGCCGGGAAATGTACCCTGCAGCCACTGCCGTTGGAAATCCAATTCCACCTTCAGTAACTCACCTTCCAGATCAAGCAGCGGTTGAATGCGCAGAATGAAATGGTGCAGGTAGTCATTTAATGTTTCAATATATTTGCGGTAGTCTCGGTTCTTTCGTTCGCGTGGAATATCGAATACATGATCGAAGGACATCAGATAGGTAATGTAATCCAGCTTTTCCACAGCGCGCAAATTTAGGTAAAGCTCGTAGCACTCGTTGAGGTCGAGATACCGTCCGCCACCTTCCTCATCGGTGAACTCCACCAGCGCACTCATATCGTCCGGGTTATTGTACACTCGGATCATATCATCAAACTCCACTGAGAGGGGAACGCTCACCTCCGCGGGATGAGACTTGTAGAACTGCTTGATCTGCTTCAGGCGTGCATAGAACTCGTTGAACTCATTTGGTCCCGACAAGGCGGCAATTTCAGCCTTCCGCTCGTTATCCTTGTCCTCGTAGAGATCCCTTAGCTGCGCCGTGGAGTTGTGGTGCAACTCCATAAGGTACTTCAGCCGGTGCTCCGAGTGAATGCGCTCCTTTTCGCCCGGCTTCTTAGTTGCATGTTCGTCCACCATTAGCTTCACCAGACGCTCGCGTTCCTCGTGGTAACGCCTCTGCTGCTCTAGGAGCGTCTCCATGGCTCTTACAGATGGAGAATATATTCAGGATTGCAATGGTAATTTAACTAAAAAATATGTTTTCTTATTAATGGGGTCCAACTCGGCGTGTGTACATGAGAGGGTGGCCACCTATCCCAGACAGAGATGCCATATAAGAAAAACAGAAATACTGCCACACAGCCAGACACTTTTAGAGAGAAATGGCCACTTTTGCTCATTTATTTTATAATATATACAAATTACCTGTGTTGTTATAAAATAAAGTTTACTTTACGATATTTTTAAAACTTTAGTTCGAGTAAATTGTTAAAAAATTGTTGTGAAAAAAAATACCAAAAATACCACACCCATCAAACAAATACACATTTTCCGCCCAGCAGAGACACGGTCACTCTTCACCTGAAATCATATGATCGATTTGCAGTGAAAATTTTCAGACGTCGGGCAGAAGGCAAAGTAACTTATCGTTTTCCATTTTCCTCGTGTTGCACCACGATTTCCAACTAGTAAAACACGGATTTCATTGCTTAAATTCAAATTGTGACTTTTTGCAGGCACGGTCGTACGTGGATTTCTTCGGAACATTGATTTTCTTTTGGTTTTGTGCGAGTGAAAAAAATCCGTCAAGATGGCATTGAGCGATGCTGATGTACAGAAACAGGTAACAGGGAGTGGGAACTGAAAAAACTACATGAAACCGCCTAGAATAGAACAAAATTGTTATTATGCTGAAAATGATATGCAAACAGACGACAGGATCAAACCCTTTTTAATTATTATAAAAGATGGCGCAGTCATGGGATCCACAATAGCCAGTCATGTGAACGCTTCCCCCTCCAATCTTATTGGCCAATATTTTTCTGACTTGATTCGACCACTCCTGAAATACAATAACTGTCCTAGAATGGGTATATGGGAGTTTGGTAACAGGGCAGCAGTTAAGATATTTGTACAAATACTATTTGTAAAAAAGCGAGTAAAAATTTCATTTTGGTCATGTGACACGGCCCCCGCAATGGGGCCTATGCGTTGGAGCGAGACGACTAGAGTTGTGCCGCCGCACTCGCACTCGCACTCTGTCACACGACCTTACGTTATCAAAACTCTAATGAAAATAAATAATGGCCAAAAGATTGAACCTTTTTTAACTGAATACACAATCATGTGATGGATAATACGAAGCGGAGGAAATATTTCTGAAAAGATTAGTCCTTTTTATTTTCTACCATCCTGTATTAAGGCAACTCCAAGGTCACTAAAAATATTATTTCTCACCCGAATGGCTATTCCTCCTTTCAGATCAAACACATGATGGCGTTCATTGAGCAGGAGGCCAATGAAAAAGCCGAGGAGATCGACGCCAAGGCCGAGGAGGAGTTCAACATCGAGAAAGGCCGCCTCGTCCAGCAGCAGCGTCTCAAGATCATGGAGTACTACGAGAAGAAGGAGAAGCAGGTGGAACTCCAGAAGAAAATCCAGTCGTCCAACATGCTCAACCAGGCTCGCCTGAAGGTGAGTGCATTCTACCGCATTAAACCTATTATCACACTTACTTATTCCTCTAATAAAGGTCCTGAAAGTGCGTGAGGACCATGTGAGCAGTGTGCTGGAGGATGCCCGTAAGCGTCTCGGCGAGGTCACAAAGAACCAGTCCGAATACAAGACTGTGCTGACCAAGCTCATCGTCCAGGGCCTGTTCCAGGTAATGGAGCCCAAAGTGATCCTGCGCTGCCGCGAGGTCGATGTCCCGCTGGTGCGCGATGTCCTGCCCGCTGCCGTGGACCAGTACAAGAAGAGCATGAACCAAAACGTTGATTTGGTCATCGATGAGAAAGACTTCCTCTCTGCTGACACTTGCGGTGGTGTTGAATTGCTGGCCCTGAACGGACGCATCAAGGTTCGTACTTCCTTCTCATAGTGTTTTATCAAAAATTAATCCAATTTATCCAATTTTGTATGTTATTTAGGTGCCCAACACTCTGGAATCCAGGTTAGAGCTGATTTCCCAGCAGCTGGTGCCCGAGATTCGTAACGCCCTGTTCGGCCGCAACGTCAATCGTAAATTCACCGACTAAATTCTTAAGTGCAAAAAAAAAAAACAAAAGTAGAAAAATGAGATCCAGCATCAAACATCCATTCAGCTGGGAAAACAGTTCAAGTTAATTACAACAGCTCCTCCAACCCACTTAATAATGAACCCCAAAAACAAAGTAAAACTCATCCTTTGGCATTTCGGGAAACAGAAAATAGGGATTATATTCGTTTTTAAAATACTTTTGCCGTTGTCTTTGTATAGTGAAACTGAAAGAATACCTATGCGAGTATGCCAATACTTACTATATAGTTTAGAGGACATGATCCTAGGAGCATAAAAAAGAAACAATTAATCGAGTTTGTTAAAGTTTGTTCGTTTTACATGCGTGCATATTTGCGCTGAACTGCAGGTGCAGTTCCAGGCATATGCTTTTTTTGTTGTATACATACACTTACAATTTTTGCATACATTCCTGTCCAAGTTTAATATTTTTTTGTATTTTAACTTTTGCACCCTCCCTCCCCATTTACGTTGGTTTTTTTGTAAATTATTTTCCGTCTCCCTGTAGTCGTTGTTGAATTCTTTTAAATATCTGTGTCGTTTATGTTTGTAATTATTGGGTGTGCAGCTTTAGAGTAGGAGAAGAGGGGCAGCAGGTGCCGCTGACAGTCTGTGCTGGCGAACCATCAGCATTATTGTCCTTGGGATCACCGAAATGAACGCATGTATTTTATTTCGCTGCCTCGAGGACAATGGGGAGCCTGTGCAGTTGTCACCGGCACATACACACACGTCTGTTGTTAAAAAAGAATACACAGTTTGGGGGAAAGCACGCAACATTTAATCGCATCTTATATCATGACATCGAAGTATTGCCAAGCAGCCCAAGTAGCTGAATTTGTTGATCTAAATAGTTCAACTTCCACATCATAAAAATCTTATAAAAACTTATATAAAAAAAATATACTTATACAAAAAAATGAAAAAAAGGAAATTAGAATGAAACAATTTATGAAGCTGTTCCCCTCTTGAATGCTGCACCCAGAGATCATATCATCAGAATTCAAACAAAACCAATAATTCATAAAGAACTACAACTAATTTGAACCTTGTATTTGAATGTTCGCCAATGTTCATAGTGTATTCTTCAAGCTCATTTTCTAACCAAGTTACCAAGTAAATTGTTCAAATATGAATAACTAATAATTACAAGTTTAGCAAACAAATACAAAAATAGCATATGCGTTATTATATAACATCGAGTACTATATACATTACATGAAATACGAAATGCAAGAAAAATTACTTTTAAACAAAATTTATGTTGAATAAAAACAGTATTTCCAAAAACTAAATATTATTTATTTCTTTTAATCAATAAGTTATTGAAATTAGATATGGTTTAGTTACTAAACTTTACCAAAAAATATTTATTTATATATTTATCAAAACAAATAGGCAACAAACAGTAAACAAATAGTATCGGGTGTAGTTGTTTTATAAATTATACAAATATATGTATAGTTTATAGAAGATATATTAAAATATACTAACTATAAGGAGGTAGTCTCATCCTTATCGGCTAACAAGATGTAAGACATTTCCTCCTTAGCTTCAAGTTCATTAAACTTCAAATTTTCATTCAAAAGCATTACTTTTATCTCAAAAACTGAAGAGCTTTATAGATTTCAAGATCTATAAACTATGCCACGTCATCAAAGAGGTGATCGTGCGAAAACTATTATACTTTCATTAAGCTTCCCATTAAAAGCATGTATTTAAAATTAAAAAAAAAATAGCAAAAATTTTCCAATCTCTACGTGGCATGAGCTTTCGATGACACATCGGATATAGCAAACTTTTATTATTTTGTTTTTTTTTTTTGGTTTAAAAAAGCTCAGATTATAGTTAAAAAATATACAAGCTAATACATATTAGCCATCCGCCCCCCATCTTATATTCAAAACGAAATGCATCTTTTTCTTTTTAAATGTTTTATTTTATTTAGTGGTTGTATACATATATGTATGTACTTCATGCTAATTATACTCCATAATTTCATCGACTTCGTTCAAATATATTGCGATGAAAAAAGGGGCCAGCATGCCAGCATAAATATTAATCTCTCAAATTTTGTTCCGAAGACTACTATACTATATTCGTCAGTGTCCTTTTCTTCGCATGGCTTACAATTTGAGGATGAATATTACACTTTTTTGTTTACTCTTGTTGTTTTTTTTTATATGCATAAGTGGGGGGATAATTTTTTTGTAAAATAAATAGTGCGAACGTACAAACGGGCCGGCCACTGCCCATGGCGAACAACATGAAGAAGCGTCACTCTTCCTAAACGATTTCCACTCGAATGACTTATCCAATTAACAAATTCTATTGGCAGTCGATCCTACAATTTATTGCAGTGTGATATTGATTTTTTCCCAAAATATTTCATTCATTTCTAGCATTGGATTGATTACATTTTTCATATTTTTTGATACTCTTAAAGGGTTAAACGTTTTTTTTTTATTAACAAACTTTTATCCGTTTAATGTTCTATTTGGGGGATATTTGCAATCAATGCCGGAAGTAAATGTAAGTCCATTACGGGCAGTGACAATCAGAGCCCTGAATTCAAAAAGAAATTAGATCGGACAATGCGGATTATATTAACTTTCAATTTCTAGCTTGACGGTTTAACTCTCTCTCCTTTATTTGGGTGAATTTATCAATTGTTATATTTAGGTTGAGTTTCTCAAAATGACGTTATTCATATATGGGGGGTGGTGGTGGTAGATTTTAAAAGTTCGACTGGCTGTTGCAGGTGGTGGTGGTGATGGGTCCAAATACCAAGAGGATATGGGGGTATATTGGGGCGGCTCCGTTTGTGTTGTTCTTGCATCCATTCTTTAATAGCAAATTGTTTATTCGCCGTTCTTTTGTTCGTCCTCAGATTCGGATTCTGAAAGGAAATAAAAGAAAGGTTAATAATAGGATCTAATTGGATCTTAACTAGCAAATAACAGCTTCAATATGAAACTGTCCAAGTGATGATTGGCCAAAGATAGCCATGAAGTTAGGCTACATGAACACCCTATCACCCAAATGCTCTAGCACCTTATCCCATTCGACTGCAAACTAAAACATTTGCAGCTTTTTCAAAGGATTAGTGCCTCGTTTAAATGGTCCTTTACTTAGCAGTGATGCTGTCCAAGTGATGATTGGCCAAAGATAGCCACGGAAGAGGCTACATGAACACCCTATCACCCAAATGCTCTGGCACACGTCCCACTCCACTGCAAACTAAAACTTCTGCAGCTTGTCTTAAGGACCTTGTGCCTGAATGGACCATAGGAATGAATCTGTCCAAGTGATGATTGGCCAAAGATAGCCATGGAAGTAGGCTACATGAACACCCTATCACCCAAATGCTCTGGCATACTGTAAATGAACCCTTCAAAATTGCGCCCAAAGGATCGCTTTAAAAGGTTGGTATGGAGCATGCCATAAGTAAGTCAGAAAGTGGACATCTGTCCAGGTTTTCATTGGCCTGCATTGCCGTGGGTACAAAGTCAACGAGGCAAGCAAAAAACCCATATGCTCTTGCAATTTTGTACAATGAAAGTGCCATCCGGGACAAGACCATTCTCAAAAATTGCACTAAATTCTAATAGTAATATTTTTCTGGTACTAACCTTCTTCGGCTGATTGGAGCCATTCGACAAACTTGCGCATTTGTTCGAGGAAATGCATTTTTCCCTTGTTGGAGTGGAGCTCCTTGTACCAGCGCAAGATGATCTCCTCGGAGAGAACCTCGGTCTTATAGAACAATAATATTATCTTCTGGAAGGCCTTCATGAAGTTCATGTTCTCATAACAGAATTCCTGCACTTTAACGATCAGAGCCAATTCGGAGCGATCGGTGGAGGCAAAAGCCTGCAACAAACCGCAATAAGGCTTCAAGTGGCGAACGGCCTGATCGGTGACAAGCTCTTCCTTCTTATTCCATTCGCCTAATGACATAATGGTGGACCAAATCTAAAAATATTTCATAATATTAACTTAAATGAATGATTAAAAACTGAACTTGACTTACAATAACAATTATCTCGTGATCGGGAATGTTGTTGCGTTGCGAGAACTCCTTAATGTCAGCGGTTATCTCATTGTGGGCCTTCTCATCGTTGATATCATCGATGAGAGCCTGCTGCAGCTCGCGCTTAGCCTCCTGGCTAGCCTGAGCCTTGTGCAGCTTGATGATCTCATTGAGTTCCTTGTCAAGAAAAACTTGTTTAAAATATTCCTCAGTACGTTTGTTTGGTGGGAAAAAGTCCATTAGTCTATAAAATTACAAGAAATAAAAAAAAATAAATACATTTTAGGCATAAGATATAACATATAATTAATAAATAATTGTTTATTTTTATTATTTATTATTGTACGAAATAAAATCAACACCCAAATGAAGCTAATGTCCATTTGCGAAATATGTAATACTCCGACGAATTTGTTATCTAGGAATAATTATTAAAGATGTACAACTAAACGATTGAATCATCTTCCTGAAAATATTCCAGACATAAATATAAAAAGATAAAGAAACTCACTTGCTTTCCAGTCCACCCTTCTTAAGCGCCTGAATCAGATATGCAATACCCTTCTCTTGCTTGAACGTCTGGAACAGCTCTAGTAGAAACTCTAGTGCAATGCCATCCTTGATCAGATGCTCGTTGTTCAGTACCAGTAGCACATTTGGTGGTACGGACCCGTTAACTAAATAAAATATAAAGAATTCTTAGTTATATTCCTTAAATAGCAATTAAATCATTAAAAAAATTATAGTAATATTTGTCCTTGGGCTCGTGGCTTTTGGATGTGGCTATTAGTCATCCAAGAGTCAGTATACCAAGAGTAACTATTCTATTGCCCCCTCAGCCGCCAGTCAAACAAGTGTTTTTTAGGCTCAACCAATTGATTAGCTGTCTGGGGGCAGGCAGTTTTCCCTATTCCAGATATATATATGAAAAACTTACCTAACCAGAGCGCAGTCATACGCGCAAGCTTGATGCGTTCACTTGGGGTAAAGCCTTTTACGAATAATAGAACTTTACCCATCTCTTCTTCGAACATTTTCTCAAGGTACTTGTACCGTCTGATGAGCTTGACAAATACCTGAAAACGTGGAGAAACAAAACCGGTTAAGTATCTGCTCAATAGACTATTATTTGTTTTTTAAATCTACATTTTTTTCTAAATAAGTGTTGACACAGAAGAAATCTCCAGACTGTTAGGGTTTAGAACAATCCAAAGACAAGTAAATGAGTCGTTTCTTATTGCATATTTTCGACACTGATTGTCTTTTTGAACTTTACAACCAGTTCTAATAATATGCAGACTGTACTCTCCTGATATTTACATATTTCTAGTTACAAATAGTTGTAGAATAAAAGTATAATGTTGACACAGAAGAAATCTCCAGACTGTTAGGGTTTAGAACAGTCCAAAGACAAGTAAATGAGTCGTTTCTTATTGCATATTTTCGACACTGATTGTCTTTTTGAACTTTACAACCAGTTCTAATAATATGCAGGCTCTTAAAAATACAAATTTGTGTAAAATACAAACCTGCTCATGGTTGCGCATGGCCTCCATGCTCTCGGGCGCATCGAAGATGCAGTAATTTGTGCGCGGCTTTTCGCCATCCTGAGATATGGAACCGCCAGGCACTAGAATTTAAATAAAATAATTATTTAAAGATCATTTGATATATGTAGTAAAATAATAACTTACCTAATAGACCACCCGCAATCAATATATCAAAGAGAACTTCACCGTAACGACGATAGTCGAGCTTGTTGCCCGCGCTGTCTAGAAATTTAGAGATTTGTTCCAAGTCGCCTTCAGTTTTTTCAAGCCCAGCAATGACCGCATCACGGAATCCCGTTGGGTCATATTTTTCTCTTTCATCTCTTTTTCTGGTCTTGATGCGTTGACCCGATAGCACTGGTCTTTCAGTTTTTTGACTCATACAATAAATTGCTAAAAAGTATAAAAAAAATTTAACACTAATGTTAGTCTTAGTTTGAGACGGTATTAAGTTTTTATTTGTCGAAACGCAGTCCGACTTAATAGGCAAGGTCACTAGATCGAATCTATTTCACATTTTTCTTACAAGCTTTCTAGTATTTCAAAAAAAAAAAAATCTTTTTCTTTTTGAAGAGCGAATCTAACCTAAAAGTGTGCACGTACATGTGCTTTTGGCCCTCTCTTCGGCTTTTTCGAGAACGGGCACACACACACACACACTAAGACGCTGACACACAATCTTTTTACAGTTTGATAATCGAAAGAACGAATGAAAAGCAAAGCGCAATAGACAGGGGCGTCGAAGGGGGGCTCTGCAAAGAACAAGAATGTGGTGAGTGGAGAGGGGCGGAGGAGGGATTAGCCGAGAAAGCAAGAAATCGACAAAGAAATAAAGTGAAATTTTTGACGTTGTTACTTCTTCTGTAGATAAGGTAAGGCTGCGGCGGCAGAGAAACGAGGTCATTGTACAATAAACACACACACACACACTCACGCGGCCTTTGTCTGAGTTTGTGTGTCGGTCTGCCAACTGGGGGGTGGGCGGGGAGAAATTCTCCAGAAACGTCGCTGGGTGGGGGAACGAGGCGAAAAAAGACCCAAGTACAAGGGCACCTACACGTTCGATTAGCACTAGCACTAGAGCATGAGGATTAAACTTACACTTTCACTTAACGGAAATAAGTCTGGCCCTGTTCGCCGCTTCCGTTTCCGCGTGTCCTCGTCACAAGTCGAAGGTGGATGTTCTACAGAGTAAGTGTTAGGGTGTGAGAGTGTGTCTTCGTGTGTGTGTACGTGAGTGCCTGTTGCTTTTAACTGCGTGCGTATGCGAACGTGTTTAAAAATATGTAATTTAATTTAACCTCGGCAGCAGCAGCAGAATCAACGACTAATACCAGTGTGCCACACACACACACACACGAACACAGCGACAGATCAAGGCGGGGAAAATATATATATTTTTTTTCTGTTCCCAAGTTCTTCGAAATCGTCGTTGTCGTCTTCTTCTTGCTTGCTTACGAGCTTTTGCACTGTAAAAATTGACACGCACGCACACACACACTCAACAACAACTAAGGCGGAGAGAGAGAAAACCGAAGAATATTTTTTAACAAAATTTACGTTTTTATCTTTAATAATATCAACGTCGACAATTTTGCTCGATTTGAATTCAGACTATGTCCGGAATTCTATTTTTAACAGCTATCACCAGCGGTTACTAGGTATTGTTACTATGTATGTATATTCCGTTTGCTGTTTGTTGTTTGGTATGCGCGCACCACTTTGTTAAATGAAATTCGAAATAGCGAATGGCGATGAAGTGACACACACGAAGGCCCGAATAACGACCCGAAGCGAGACATGTGGTTCGGCGCCATTTTGAAGCGACAAAGTCGCGGCGATGGGGCGACGAAAGGCAAGGGGAGAGAGAGCGAAGCGGGTCGTGGGGGACGGGGTAACGGGAATCAGCAATGGGGTCCAAAGTGTGCATATTTCTGTGGCTCTTATTGAATAATATACATGGGTACAGTCGGACAAAGACCCACAGGTCAGGCATCGCTTTATTTTTCCCCCTTAATGCGATGATTTCTTGATGACTAACCTCGCCAACGTACGCACACAGTCCGTACATAACCTTTTCGTTTCCAACAATGGCGATGACAAAGAAACCTCTCAAAAGTGCAAAATGGCGAGGCCTATTCTCGAAATCTACGCATTAGCGTTCAAATCTACTTATACGAATATAGTAAAGGAAGCGTTGTACTTACGATTAAAACAAAAAAATCTGTTTTGCTGCGAATAGAAGTTGCTTTTCTGTAGCTGTTTGCTTCCTCGACGTTTTCACTCGGCCGAAATTTTTTTGTAACAGATAGAGGTAGGGATGGCCAATAGTATACATTTCTATCGAACCATCGATATTTCCTCCTAAATAAAATCGCACTTTACAACACTGTTGTAGAATATATCGATATCCAAGCCAAAACTCTGGCAACGTTGCCGCGCTCCTTTTTAAGTGTTGGTAGCGGGAAAGTCCACGTCCTGGGTGGCCACACTAAACCCGGCTGATCACAAAATGTTGGATACAAAATTGACCGATTTACCTGATATAAAAGCACCTGATTTGACATTTGAAGAATTGACCCAAGTTCTGACGACCCTTCGTCCGCTTCAGCGGTACAGCTTTTGTGTGGAGGCTCAAAAAGAACAAGATGTGGAGAAGGTAATAAAATCTTATCCTTCATAAAAATAAAATTGTTAGATTCATTAATTTATTTTGATTTAGCTGAATAGAGGCTTTGTTAGGATGCTATATAATGAGCTGAGCTTGGAAGAAGTCGTCTCACTCTATTCGGCATCCATTCTTATGTTTGTGCTGAGGGAAGGTGGGCAGGTTAGACCATGGCATCATCGACTAGAGCTGTTGAATGGAATATTCAACTATTCCGATACTCTGAAACCGACTATGATACATTATGCGACGGTGGAAACGCTGAACAATATTAAACTGATCAGTGCCGAAAGAGAATATTGCTACATGTACTTGCTAGAGGCGATTCCACACATTCTCGTGTCTAGTGATACTGGGAAGATGATTGCGCTTTGCCTATTGCGAAGTGTCCTGGCCGACTATTCCAACTCAACTATTATCCTTAACATCTATCGCAATGTGAGTTTCTGTGTCTTGGTTTTGCATCCTACTAATTGAACCATTTTGTAGCTTTGGGAGGTTTGGGAAATGATCCAGCTAATCAGCCAGGATACGATCCTCAAGGAGTGGTCACTGCGCAAGACTTACATCCTTGTTAAGACATTTTCTTTAATAATGGCCTCAACAGCCCTTTGCTCGTCCAATCAGGGACTAAAGACGGCTGGCTACAGGGGTTTTGATTTGCCTTCTGGTTCATCGGAATTCCGCATCTGGTTCAAGAGTCTAAAAGACAGACTTGATGAGAAATACAAGGAACTCAAGAGCAAGGATGGACTCATGGTAGGCATCACATACATCTCCTACTGAAATATTTGCTAAATGCGTTATTTTAATACGATTTCAGTTGGTTCGCTTTATAGAGCACAACATTATCGGCCATTTAAAGGAAACAGCCAACGAGTCTATGTCTGATACTGGTACCGAGGCGGTTGCCGAGACGGAAAAGGACACCACCGCCTAGTGATAAATTATTTGTTAATACTATTTATTAATATTATAATTCGAATGTTTAAGATAGCACAAAGAGCGTGTCAGATTATTAGGAGTCTTATTTAAACTTTTTTCCACTTTTGCGTGCCGGTGCATCAACAGGAGCCACAACATTTGAGTAGTGTTTCGTGGAGATACGGTTTAGGAAATAGAGTCCGACCAGCGAAAACAGGATACTGGTGGTGGCGCACACTCTGTGCACGATTCCTGCAGCAGCTACTGTGAGAGCCAAGCAGAACAGAATCTCGGGGACCAGTTTCGCCTGAAAGTCCTGGCCAAATATTACCATTTCCGCGTTGGAAACACAGGTAAGGCTCAGGATGAACAGCCATGAGAAAAGGTATCCGCCCAGCAGAACATTCAGTTGGCTGCCATTGAACCAGTCGGCGCAGAAACGGAGGGTGGCAAAAATGACCAAACTAAGGAGTCCTGAGATAATAGAGGACACCAGGGGGCTCTTGCTGTTTGTGGACGCGCCTGAAAAGGTTCCAAATGAGTATTTTTTGTAGAAAAAAATCAAAAAATTCCTTACCCATATTTTTTCACAGCCGGCGTCTTTGTTGTACGTGTAACTAGTGTTGCCAGATTATTTATTTCACATCTTTCCATTTTTTAGTCTAAAATTTATAAATGAAGAACATTATCTCGAATATAAAGACTTTTATAAAAAAATTCACACGATTTATTTTTCATTTTGTTTCAATGCACTAAAATATATTCAATAAAATATTTGAGATTTCAGGGTATATAGACAACCCTATCGTAGATGTGGCAACGCTGGCAATAGGACCAATAACATTGTACTCCGGCTGTTTTTATTATATTTTCTTAATAATTTGTTAATGAAAAGATCTGCCGTCATGTCTGCTCTTTTCAAAGTAGCTACCTCTTTGCGGCACACATTATTACAAACACGCAGCATAGCTAGCACAACTCCCAGGTTGATAAAAGAAAGTGAGTAGTTCGACTGTTTCATAACCTTACCAACGAATGAATCTTGACCGTGCTTCTGTCTTTTTTTACAATCCCCAGTCCAGGAGAAAGAGGAGAACAATGTAAGGATCTTCGAGGGCATTAACGTTGAGTCTCCGCGTGCAGAGAATATGCTAAAGTCCGCCTGCCAAAGCTCATTCTGCCCGGAGTGCACCTTGGGGCTCGATATAAAACACACGGACGTCCTCATCCTGTCGCAGTACGTCCGCTCCGATGGCTGCATGTTGCCCCGGCGGATCACTGGACTGTGTCATCGTCAGCAGAAAAAAATGGGAACCTTGGTAACGATGGCTCAAAAGGCGGGACTGATGCCTAATCTGGCCCCTTCGTGGAGTAAGAAGGATCCAAAGAAACGCTTTGGCTGGCGCAAGTTTAACAAGTACTTCCTGGAGTCGACAATTAAATATTAACTAGTTTTAAAGGAGCAATAAATGTAATGTTCGTTACCCAGATCTAGAAATGATCAATTGGGATAGGGAACAACTTTCGGAATTTGGCTGTTTCTTGGGATTATTCAGACTTAAAAAATGGGATGCTTTTCATTTATTCCCTTTAGTGAAATATCTCTATATACACTCCATAGTTATTTAAAGAATACAGAGATTGAATTGGAATAAAATATATTTTTTAAACCATTAGTATGACCAAAAAATACGAATTACGAAAAATCGATTTTTTTTCTTATCGATATTTCGGTAGAAATAAATATATTCGCCATCCCTACTTTAAGTTTTGTGCCCGTCATTCTCCACTAGCGAAAAACATTTAAAGATTTCATTCCGTATCCTTGCAAAAAAATAATATTTAATCATGCTGAACAATTATAACGGTCTGGCTCAACCTTTCTGGCAAAATGGACCTGCACCCGGCCAGTTCTACCACTTCACTGGCGGACAACAGCAAATCCAGAATCTGCCCCGCGAATTGACCACCGCCGGCCCGTATGGAACGCAGCGCAACACGTAAAATATTCCAAATATATCAGGGAATTGTTAAATAAATTTGAATTTTTCCCTTGCAGTGCCAGAATCACCACAGGCTCTTCAGTTTTGGGCATTCGCTTTGATGGCGGCGTCATGATTGCAGCCGATACAATGGTATCCTATGGATCCCTGTCTCGCTACCAAAGCATCGATCGTGTATTTAAAATCAACGAAAAGATATTGCTGGGAGGTGGAGACGACTTCGCCGACATCCAGTCTATCAAGCGCACCATCGACCAGAAGATGATCGCTGATCAATGCAGAGCAGACGAGATCGAGATGAAGCCCACAGAATTGGCGATGTGGTTGACCAGAGTGCTTTACAATCGTCGCACACGTATGAATCCTTTGTTCATTGATGTGGTTGTTGGTGGAGTCAATGCGGAGGGAAAGCCATTTTTGGGCAATGTCGACTTGCGCGGAAGATTCTACGAGGACTTTGTGGTGGCCACCGGTTTTGCTCGCCATTTGGCTATTCCCTTGGTACGCGAGAGCAAGCCAGCGGGTAGAGAGTTCACTGCAGAGGAGGCTTCCAATTTGGTAAGCTTGACCCTTGAACTTTTTTTAAACTTCTTTAACAAAATTCTATATATTTTAAAGATCCGAAAATGCATGGAGGTGTTGTACTACCGAGACACCCGTAACACCTCGAAGTACACGGTCGGCGTGTGCACCCCCAGCGGTTCCGTTGTGGAAGGACCTTATAAGGTCGATGAGAACTGGTCTTTTGCCTCCACCATCAAAGGATACTGAAAGAAGACAACTAGAGCTATGCGGTTTTTGTATGAATTAAAGTCACTCACATAATTTGGTTACAAGCTTATTGAAAATAAATGTGACTAAATAAATTAAAAAAAAAAAAATAGAACTGAAATATTGTCATTCTTTTCTTACCAAGAGGGGCGGAAGATACTTATCTCCATTATTTTTTTTGTAAAATAAAAATATTTTATTATAGAACTGTTTAAATAATTAAATAATTGGGGTACATGATTTATTTAAACAATTGTGGCTAAACATACATTAATTTTGTTCAAAAATATGAGTTTTCTAGTGGATTGCTGCTTGGAAATTGTGTCTTAAGTCGCCCTTGTGTTTCCCTTTCGCCAGAAAGTTAAATCATCTTTTAGTTTAGCATAGTGTGCCTGTCGTAGATATGACGTCTCTGCTCGCGCACCTGCCGCTTCCACTTGTCCTGTTGATGACCGACGCGATTCAGGACATTAGCTCTGGCGCTCAGCTCCTGGTTGTTAGCGGAGGGCAGTGGTGGCGTCGGTTCGTCCTGGTTGGGAGAGGAGTGGATAAATTTGCGATTAGTTCATGGTAGTAGGTTTCTCAAAACTGAATTCTGTGGTTAGTGGTGGTGTCTCTATGTGAGGAGGGGTTAGAAACTAATAACGAAATAAAATCGGAAACGGAAACACAAAATGAAACAAAAGGAGTAATGGAAATTGGAAGTCTTTTTAAAAGTGTGGTGCTTCTTTATTGCCAACTAGTTGCGCCACATCGGCATTAAAATCTTCATCATCATTATCATCGCCCTGGGCCGTAACTAGGAGGCTATACTGAATGCCAGCGTATCTAGAACTTTTTCTATGTACATCTTCGTTGGTGTGCTCCTGATAGTTGGCCTTAACTCGCTTATTTAGCAACGGATCCAGGCACATCAGGAAGAGCATGTATATCACTAATATGGAGATGATCCAAATCACAATGATGACCACGACCTGCAGGCGAAGTAACAGGTGTTATGGAATAATTTAAAACTTAAATTTCATTTAATAGAGACCTTTATTAAAGTCGTATTCCTTGCCAGGTGAGAGCACTTGCACTCTGCACATATAGGTAGCTCCTTGCCATTGGCATCCAGGCGAGGTAGCAGAGCTCCAGCACAGACACTGAAAGGTAGTAAATATATATAATATATTGTAATAGATTACCAAAATACATTCAACTTAATAAGAGAGAGACTTGAAACTTCCAGAACTTGATACTCTCAGGTTTCTAAATATGTTACTGCTCTATTAATTTGCTGTATATACTTTCTTGATCAAGATATGTTTCTTATCCTAATCGTATTTACCAATCAGTCGTCGGAGCCGCTGTGGTGCTGGAATTGGAAGAACTCTGGCCGGGAGCAGGTGGATTGGCCTTGGGCAGTGCAGCTGCTGTTGGGGTCGGATTAACCGCTTTAGGGGCTGGCCCTGCAGTTGCTGCGACTGGAGCACTGGCATTATGGTTGCTGCTGCCGCCTGGCAATGTTTGCGATGCAGTTTCAGCCTTTGTTGGTGTCATGGAACAGTGGGATAAAGATTTAATGACCAAATCATGTGATCCACCTAATTAGCGAACTCACCCATGTCACGCCAACCAAATAACATATCGCCAGTAGCACAGCGTAGATAAACAGACGCTTGTGTGCCATTAATTTTTCTTTAATTTCAATTTTCACTTATCTTGCTTATTGTTTGGAAAAAATATTGCGTTTGCAAATTTTCAGTAGGACCGCAGCTTAATACTGGAAATTTGCCTCAAAGGCGGAAACAAAGTAGAAATGGAACATTGGGCGGGGATTTTAAATTTTTGCCAAACTTCAAATATAAGTAAAAATAAAGACAAATTCAATAAAAAATGATAAAATATAATTCATAAAATTATTAAGCTTTACTTAAAACAAATTTTTAAAAATTTAAATGTATTTCCTATCGGTTATCGATATTCTACCGATAGGAATAGGCGGTTCTCGTGAGGACGGTCACACTTGACTCGACCGATGATGTGGATTTAAAAGTTAAATATTTGTAAATAAGACCTAGGACACAAAATGGACATCACGCAGCAGTTTAAGGCAAGCGTGATGACGGTGCGCCTGCAGCGCAAGACTGAACTGGCCGCTGCCTCGGCCGGAAAGCCCAAAACAGCTCCTGCTGCGGGAGCCACTAAAACAACGACGACTGGTCCGAGAGATGACTTCGCCAAGCAGGCCAAGGATGTGTGCAACAAAATCACTGCCCTCCGCAATGTGCTGATCGAGAACAGGACCGCCTACATGCGCATTGGACAGCACCTGAAGAGCGCCACTCACATGACGGACGCTCAACGGGATCTAATCGATCGGGAGTCGGAGAAGTTCGTAACTTTCTACACGCAGCTCCTGGCCAAGATGCGCACCGATTGGAAGGCGGCCAAGCGGAAGCCCCAGGAGCGGCAGCACATCGACGCCGTGTTGGACTTGCTGGTCAGCTATTTGCATGGCGTGGAGCAGATTTATCTGGACCAGAAGAAGTATCGAGTGCAGCATGAACTGGAGACCTACAAGCTGCTCAAGCTAGCGGCGAACAAAAAGAAGATACCAGTGCGTCCTGCGACTGGCAGCTTGCTGGGCAGACGCGTCACATCCCAGGATGAGCAAGAATCTATGGAAGCTTCATCGTCGGGAAACGGATTCGAAGAGGAGGCGGCGGACAACGACTGGAACAACGATGGCTGGGGCGAATGGGACGATGGAGATGAGGAGGAGGCTGACGGACATTCGGTGGAGCAGATTACTCCACAAAGTGCCACTCAGCACAAGGCGCGACTACGCAAGCGGAGCAAACCCAACAAAAACGGTCTGAGCGACTCGTCGGCGAAGGTGGCACTCGACGAGGATATCCAGAAGACGGCGCAGCAGGAGGCGGACGACGAAGATCCGCTCAGTGCCGAGGACATTCAACTCTTTGAGGCGGAAAACGTGCATATCTACAACTTTCTCCAGGGCGTGTCCGAGGAAGTGGATCAAATCGAGAAAAACGTGGTGGACATTGCCCAGCTGCAGGATATCTTCACAGAAAAGGTGGGTGTATCTAAGGAATCCTAAGAAGCTTAACCATCTAATCTTTTTTTTCGTTTTTAGCTTGCATTGCAGCAGCACAGCATCGAACGTATCGAAAACGCCGTGATTGGCAGCACGGAGAACGTAAAGGACGCCAATGAGCATATCCGCCAGGCCACTCAACGAAACGCCGGACTGAGAGTGTGGTCTCTGTTCTTCCTGCTGGTCATGTCCTTCTCGCTGCTCTTCCTAGACTGGTACTACGACTAAGAGGGCTAGGAAATAAATTAAAATTTTTGTGAAACCAATAGATGGGGATAGAAAAACACTTTTGTTATCGTTTGATCGCATAAATTGTTTATTACATTATTTATAAATAAAAAGAAATTAATAACACGGTTTATTCTGATTAACCCAATGAAACGTTATAAAATATATATATATAGATTTGAACTAAAATCTTTTGAGCTGGCATTGAAGTCTCAGTTTTGTATGTAATTCAAAAGTCTGTAATACGATACTCTAAGAACTAAGAGTTTAAGTGCTGTTTTTGGGGCTGTTTTTGGGGAGAACGACCTCATTTTAAGTTTAGTGGGTCTTACTAACTAAAGAAAAACTATTCTGTTCATGTTCTGTTCTAATTTATTGGTTTTCCGAAGAATTAGAAGAATCTTACTGGGAAACGGAAATGAAAAATATATATATTTATTTGGCCTAAAGCTAAAACATTTTATTTGATTTTTGTTTTTTTCGATTGGTTGGTATTTCTTCATTGCATGAAAGTTTAAATTCTAACTAGCTTACGCTCTAGTCTTAAATTTTGTGTTTTTGTTTGTGTTTTCTTTTTTTTTTTTTTGAGTTTTTTTGAGGGAGTGTACTCGTGGCCTTATTTACTAAATTTTTAAGTGCAATATTGGATTGCATTCAATGCAGTCTGCTGGTTCTTTTTGTTTTTTTTTTTTTGGATTTACTTCAATTGGATAAATGGAAGAAATTGCCATCCAAAGTAGCAAAAGTATAGGAAGGCGCCATTGTTACTAGGCGGGTAGTAGTAGTAGTTGGTTGCTGTGGATAATGTCTAAGAACTAAGGTATTGTAAACTAAATAAAAAGACTGCCCCATGGGTTATGGCGTCGGGGCTATCGACTCCAGAGCACTGCTCTCGACTGAGTTGGGATATTCATCCGAGGTGCTGGTGTGGTAAACAGCACCACCACCACTGCTCATTGGCGTCAACGGTGTGTTGATCTCATCTATCGGTGTGGATGGATTCTCCAGATGATCGTTAATTGTGGTGGTCAGCTTGTTTCCTCTATTGTTGTTGGACTTTGAGGCTGTAGCATCATCGTTGAGATACACCCCCAACGGCAAATGGGTGTTCATGTGAGCTGAAGAAAGTAAAAAAAAAAACAGATATTTTTTGTTAAAAAAAAATATATAAAAACATGTTGGGTTTGAAAAGCATGATGTGCAACTAATTGTATGCCATGCAAAAAAACAGGCACCAGGTAGTTAAGCAGCCTAGACTATATTTACATTGGCTGGGGACAGCCTCTTAACTATTACCAATAATTGGGGGTGCTGCCAACTTTCATGGATCAAATCAATTTAATTCTATATTTTCAAGATCAGTAATCATTTGTAGTGACATCATTTCATATCTAAGGCAGGCATATAGTCATTTTTTATGGTTTAAATAATAAAGTTTTCTCTTAGTTTTCTCTTTAAAAGTTAGGCCTTTTTTCCATTCATAATTTTTAGGCAAAAAAACTAAAATTGCAAAAAGATATTTTGGGTTTACGCATTTTTTACAATTTTACAATTTGTGATTTATTTACAAAACATTTCCCTTTGTGTTTGGGTTTTAAATGTTAACGAACTATTTAAAGCAAGACTTTATTGTAATTTTTTTTATTTAATTTGTTTAATTTAAAGGTTAAGCCAATTAGATAAGCAAAAGGAATATATTACAAGGTTTATTTTTTTTTTGAATATAATTTGATAAGATTTTAGGGGGGGGGGGGGGGGGGGGGGGGGGGGGGTTCGGTTGGCAACACCAATAAAGGACGGGAGACTTTACCGCGAAAACTCTGAAAGTGCATGAAATCGCGGGGGCATATATCGCATTTGTAAAACAGCTTAGTGTGGGTGCGTCGGTGTTTTCGCAATTCTCTTAGATATTCAAACGATTTATCGCATTCGTCGCACTGGTAACCGAGCTCTGGAAAAGAAATTTTTGCCTTTTTTTGGTATCTATACATATTTTTTTTAGTTGGAAGAATTAGAGGTTGTAGTTTTATCATCATCAATTTGGCAATCCACGCAGTAGCCACAAAACGCACATAAGTACTTTATGCAAATATGAATATATAGGCGGCGATGGTTTAGAAGAATAGCTTTTATTTTTTTAGCATACATAGAGAGAATGGTAAGTGCATAATAATAGATAGAATTATGAGCCAAAGCTACTACAGAGTATGCGTTTAATAGATGTCCAAAGTTTGAAATAAGCTCAGACATGAGAGAGTACAAGGGTTGTTAGTACGATTGCCATTTAAAGTTTACATTTGTTTACGCAAGGCACTTAAATTACGAAATGATTACTCTAGGTGATGAGGTCAGTCGATTAAATGGTAATTCAAATCTAATTGTTAATCTTAAACACCCCTAATTAACGACACACACGGTCAGTGTCTGGTCCAAGACTCTGATTGATGATTTGTTAGTTTTCGAAATGTTGCGTGAGTAAGTGAGCTTTTCGAAGCAATTTATTTGTTAAATAATCGGCTTGTTATCGAAATAATCGATATGGAATTCGAGGAACTAAACCATTAGAACGATTAGTTGATTAGTCTATGATTAGTTGAAAGGGTTACTGATACGTTACTGATAGGTTACTGATAGTTCTAACGCCCCATGACTAATTTGACTTTCGCACTAGAGCTGCTCGATAATAACAGTTCATTAATCGATAACAGATCGCAGTAACAACATCGATAGTTAATCATTAATCTTAATCATATATTAGCGATGTAGAATGACTTGTTAATATTTGTAAATTAATTGATGGAGAGAAGCCCGGAAACCCCCTTAGTAGGCCACCGCATCCAGGGTGCCCCAAACTTACCACCGTGAAACTTAACGTGCGTCTTCAGGGCGCTCTCCGTACCAAATTGCTTGCCGCACTCGTCGCAGGTGTGCGGCTTGGTCAACAGGTGGACGGTAATCTTGTGCAGCGTCAGCTGCGAGGGACGTGGGAAGCGCACCTTGCACAGATTGCACTCGTACGGCCTGCCCTCGACGTCGTGCGACTCCATGTGCCTGTGGAGGGCAGTACGCATTCGGTAGCCCCGCTTGCAGATGCCACACACGAACGGCATCGTGGTGGTGGAGCCATGGGCCAGCTGGTGGTGCTTCTTCAGAGACAGTTCGTTGGTGAAACGCTCCTCGCAGTACTGACACTGTTGGGTCGCTCGCAGCTCGTTAGCCGGCAATGGGCTGGGCGTGGCCGGCGACTGGGGCGGTGCCGGTGAGGCGGGGGGTGCCACGTCCACGGTGGAGGACGAGGGCGACGACGAGGGCGAGGCGGATGGTGATGCCACCGGCGTGGCTAAGTGTAGCGGCCCATGTGGTCCCACAATAACGCCTCGCTTGCGATACTGACGCAACGTGGTGGTGGAATCGGGCTCCGACTGCTCTGGCGACGGCATTGTTATGTGCGGCATGCTCATCATGGGTTGCGGCGACGCGGCCGACACGATGGTCGATGGCGGTGTGGGCACAGTGGGTGGAGCTTGCAGATTCGACAGCTCCTCGAAGTGACTGTGGCCAGAAGTGCCTGCAAAGTAATGCGATTTTAGTTGTGGCTCAAATTACGGAGAACTCTACGCCGGGTAAACTTACAATCCTCGCAGTCCGGACAGCAGAGAATCTTCCGGGGCGTGGTCGTGCTCGCCGCCAAATCCATAGCTGTCGGGGAGAAGAGAAAGAGAGTCGGGTTTAGTTCTCGAACAGAATGATTAAAGGACCACACTTACTTGAAGGATGCGGTGACTGTGGTTGCTGCACCATCGGCTGCTGCTGCTGCTGCTGTTGCTGTTGTTGCTGCTCCTGTTGCTCTAGCTGCTGCTCGAGTTGCTGCTGCAGTTGCTGTTGTTGCTGTTGCAGTTGTTGCTGCTGCAATTGCTGTTGCTGCAAAAGTTGCATTCGCTCTTCGCGCTGCTGCTGCTGGAGCTGTTGTTGCTGCAACTGCTGTGCGTGCTGCTGCTGTTGTTCGGTCGCTATCTGAAGCTGCACCTCCTCCACCCGGACACCCTCATTACCATTGCCATTTCCAGCACCGCCCTCGGCCGGGCTGGTCTTCGATGCGATGTGGAACCGCTGAATGTGAACATCGAGGGCCCGTTGGGCGGGGAACACCTGCGAACACTGACCGCACTGATACTGCTGCACCACATGGTGGTCGAGTATGTGCTGTGACCGCTTATTCCGCCCGGCGAACGCCAGCGGACAGTGCGGGCAGTTGAAGGGCGCCACAGCCGGATGCAAGTCGATGATGTGCCGACTGTACTCCAGGCTGTTGGAGAACCTCGGCCCGTTCTGACAGAATCGGCACTTCAGGGTCAGCGCCCGACCGCCCGGCGTTGTGGCCGGCATCGGCGTCACTTTGGTTGAGATGGAAGCGGCTCCCGGCATCCCCACCACCGGATGGCTTCGTATCAGTCGTGTCTGTTGGAGCTGCTTATGTGGCAGTTGCAGTTGCTGCTGCTGCTGCTGTCGCTGTTGCTGCAACTGTTGCTGCTGCTGCTGCTGCTGCTGCTGGTGATGTTGCTGCTGCTGCTGCTGCTGCATGCGTTGACGCTGAATGTGTTGCAGATGTTGCACTTCATTGCGAATCGCTGGAGCACCATAAATGTGCAATGGGGCCTGTTGCGGATTACTGGCTGATGCCACCGGGCGCTGGATATCCGGCGGCTGTATCAGTATCATAATGGGCTGGCGTTGCTGGCGCTGCTGCTGCTGGACCTGTTGGTGGGATTGTGGGTGCTGGCGCTGGTGTTGAATGCGCTGGATGTGCTGGTGGTGGTGATGCTGCTGCTCCAGCATATAGTTATCATTGGAGTCCAGAGATGCGGGCTGCAGCATCGCATATGTTTCGGTCTGCTGCTGCGGATACAGATCGCTGGTGCTTATATAGTAGGTGGTGGTTGTGGGCGCTGCCACTACACTCTCTATGGGGGCACATGGCCGCACAGCCTCCAGCCCGCCCACCGACGACCACTGCAGCTGTTGCTGCTGCTGCTGGTGCTGCTGCTGGTGCTGTTGCTGTTGCTGTTGCTGCTGCTGATGCGGTTGCGGTTTCTGTGCCTGCTGCCACTGCCTCGCCTCCGGCAGCGTTATAAGCTGTACTTTGTTCGATGATTGCTTCACCGTTTGCTGGACAATGTGCTGCTCATAGATCTGCTCGTAGGTGACCGTCGTGGTGGTGTCCTGCGTCTGCTTCTGCAGCTGCAGTTGCTGATGCTGATGCACTTGTGGCTGAATGTGAGGCAGGATCTGAATCGGTTGCGATTGAATTTGTGGCGGACTCTCGGCCTGGACATCAGCCGCCACCTCGGACTGGATTTGGAACTGATTCTCCGACGAGTTCTGTTCAAACACTTGCGTCTGCACGAACATCTGGGACTGGGACTCGATCTGGGTGTCTTCGCGTGCTTCGACTTGGATCTGATCCGGTATAGCCGGTATAGCCGGCTGGGCTGGTTCAGTCTGGTTATCGGCGGCAGTCTCCGTCTGGCTCTCTTGAGGATCTTGCGGCTCCGCCTTGCAGTCCTCCTTCGACGGCTGCAGCTCCTTGAGGAACTGCGTCAACTCCAGGTGCAAGCTCTGATCGGATTCCGGCGACGACGCGATGTTCTCAAAACAAGGTATATCGTTCTGGAAGCCGATCAGTTCATTGCTGAAGTTGCTATTATCGAAGGGATTGGTCACGTTTTGTGGGGCTTTCGCTGGGGGCGTTGTAACCACCATGCTCTGGTCAAAGGGATCCGGATTGGGTGGCGAGACGGACGGCTCCTGTTCGGTCAGCGGGGCATAGTCGGCGGGCGTCAGGAACTCATCGATGTGGGAGCAGGTCGGGGTGTACATGTGCTGGTCCTGCATCTCGTTGAGAATGCCGTTCAGCGTGTTCTCCACGTCGTTCATCTCCACCTCCAGCTGCTGCTTGCTTTCGAGATCGTTGAGGGGCAGGGCCAGGGTGTCGGCGGAGGGTGTCGGCGACGGTGCCGGAGTGGTGGCCTTCAGCTGCTCCACTCCGTTCTCACAGTGCTTGGCGAACTCGGCCATAAAGTCCATGGGCGTGTGGCCCGATCGCACCACCTGCACTTCCTCCTCCTCTTCTCCTTTGTCTGGCGGGGTCTCTGCTACACTTTCAATTCCATCCGTCCGGAAATTCGCTCCAGCTTCCGGTTCACAGTCAGGGGTTGCTTCAATATCGTCAGTTCGGAGTGCCACAGCAGAATTGAAGCTATCTGCTGTAGCACTCTGGCAAAAATTTTCACCGTTCGCATTGTTGTTGACATCATCGGACTTGGGGGTGGTGGCCGTCTCCCGGGTCTCTTCCGACTCCGCTCCCGCCTCCGGCTCGGTGCAGAGTCTGCGGTGCAGGTCCTCGTTCAAGGCGTTCAACGGAATGCTCACAATGATACCCGCCTGCTCCGGGGACTTTGGCTCCTTCTCACCGGATTCTGTGGAGGATGTCAGCTCCTCCGATTGCAGTGGCTCGTCCCGGGACGCTGATTCTGGTGTGCCCTCTTCTGGGCTCGTCTTTGGAATAATTTCAGTACTACTCTCTGATAAATTCGACAGTCTCGTTTCAGGGATTGTGTTAACTGTTTCGTTGCCATTTTGTACCACGGGATTGGGAGTATCGCTGGTGCTATCATCTTCTATCTTTTCTCCTGTTTTTGGCAGTGGGTTGGAGTTCGGGTTGGACCTCTCCTCGTTGGAGTTGTCCTTTGATTCTGCTTTCTCCTCCTGCAATATCATCGCTGGCATCTCTGGCATCTCATCTTCCAGATGAGACTTCTCCGTTGCCAGGCCTTCCTGTACTCCATCAGACTTTGTGTTCTCTTCGGCTGGGCCAACTGGGCCAACCTCCATCGACTTCTTGGCGAAGGATCGCCGGGCCCTCTTGGCCGGCGTGTAGATGGGAGCGTTTCTTGGACGCCTGCCTCGGCGCGGCATCAACTCCTCGGGTACGGTGCGTGGGAACTCCAGGAAACTGGTGGACATTGTGTCCCCCGAGGCGGAGGATGAAATGGAGGGGGAGGTGGGATGGTGGTCGGAGGCGAAGCCACAGCAAGGACCCACCGACATGTCGCTGAGATCGCAGCTGCTGCTGGTACTGTTGGTGCTGGGTGCCTCGGAATCGGAACCACCCGTATTGGGCGGCGGCGAGGAGTGTTCGGTGGTGCAGGGACTGGCGGACCACAGCTCGGATATCTCCTTGCGGGCGGCCTTCGTCTTCCAGGGCATACTGCTGGCGTCGATGGCACTAGTGGGTCGGAGGTCCACGTCAGAGCCAGTGGAGATGCTGCGGAGCTTACGCAGGCGCAGCTGGAGCCGCCGGGTCTTGGGCGGCGGCAGATCTTCGCTTTCGTTGTCGATTTCGTACTTGGCTCCCGGCTTCCTGGCGGCACTCTCCGACTCGGAGACCATGCGGCGCTTTCGCTCTGTTACTGGCAGAGTGGTCACTGGCTCTGCCTCTGTCTCTGGGGCCACCTTTTGCTCGAGTTCCGTTGCCGGTTCCGATTCCGTTTCCGTTTCCTTTCCCGTTTCAGCTTCTTCCGCCCTTTGTCGCTGAAGCCTTTGCTTCTCTCGTTCCCGTTCCCGTTCCCGTTCTTTTTCCAACTGCCTCTGTTTTTGGTCGCGCTTGGCCTGCCTGGCCGCCTGACGGTCAGAGATTTCCTGGGCAAAGTCCTGCAGGCGCTGCTGCATCCGTACGCATTTCCGCCGGAACTTGGCCACCATCAGAAACTGAGCCATGCACTGTCGGCAGATCTCTTGGGGCAGTCCATCATCGCGATTTATCTGGCAGAAGAGAGAAGGAGAAGAATAAATAAAAATAAGTATTTAATTTTAATGAGGAGGCCAAAGAACAATGTCTGCCTGCCTTCCAGCCCTCAAAGTCTAAACTTTAATTCCTCTATTTATAAAATCATCACTCCCCTCACCCATTTAATTGTGACAATTTGGCCAAAAGATGATTCATAGTCATCATAGACCTGCCTGGTCTGTCCTGACTGGCATATCAATTAAATATTTTTAGCAAAAAAAAAAAAAACATCTACTGTGAAAGGTGAATTAGATAATAAAATTGTAAATATATCGGAATTCGGAATTCGGAATTCAATGGCATATGTTTGGAATAAAAAACAAAAAAAATAGTGAACTGCCAGAAACTGAAACCGAAACTGAAAGCTTTCATTTTATGGTTCGATGGCCGAATTTTTTCGAGTCCGAGTTTATTAATTGACATTGAAAAGGTTAACAGAAAGAGGTTACAAAAAAAAAAAAAAGAGGTAAGGTAAGGTAAGGTAAGGTAGAGGCCAAGCCCATCCTTTTTGGAAGCCGAATGGAAAGTCAAAGCCAGGCACACCAGCAGTGCAAGTTATTAATGAGTGAACGGCTTTTGGATAGAAACCGATTGTTAGTCTCGGAATTCAAAGTCTGCACACGCAGGTGGCGATCGGATCAGTAGTGTGGATTGGATTGGATTGGATTGGAGTGGAGTGGAGTGGAGTGGAGTGGATTGGCAGCCACCACCTTCGTTTTTTGCGGTGATTTGGAGCAAATAATTCGCCATTGTTTTCCAAATGAGTGATTTAATTAAAAAAAGATACTCTCGGAGACTTGAAAACAATTCAATCCGACCACATAGAGACCAAAAAGACCATCCTGTTTTGATATATTTTTAAACATCAAGGGGCCTTGCCTTCCCCTTCCGTGAGTGCATTATTTTCACACTCACATTATAGTCGTTAAAAATTGGCTTTCTAGTCGAAAAAAAAGACAATAAAGTGCCACAAAAACTCAATTAACAAGTTCAAGATCTCAAAAAAGAAAGAAAGAAATCGGCAAGAGGGAAAGCATTGAGAAAATAGCCCCAAGAGTGTGGTCTTTCAGATACTACAATTTCAAAAAAAAAAAAAAAAAGGCTGAATCGATAAATGACGAAAAAAACAAAGAAAAAGCCGGGCAATGTGCTTGGAGAGTTCGAGATATGCCGCTTCAGCTGGATGCTCTTCTGTGTGTGGTTGTGGTATAATGCAAATACAGTTCCGAAAATGACATAAAACCCGGGGAACATGAGACCGCCGGCAATTTATGCGAATGCGAATGTTGGAAGAGGTTCAGAGCGGAGCGGTTTGGAGCGGAAATCTGAACAATTTCGAATGCAAAAGTAGCCGACAATGCATAACAGATGGGTGGTGAGTGAGTGGCGGTGGAGAAGTTGGCCAGAAAACCCAGTAAAAACCCAGAAAAACCTCGAAAAACATGAAAAAAAAAAAAACACTGTAATCTGTTAAAAAGAGGATTGGTGGAGAAACAAACATCAGAGACCATCAAGTGCAAATGACAATTGCAGCAAAAATGCCCCAAAAGATGGGATGTACGTACTCGGAGATACATGAAATTCATTCGTTTCAGAAACAGTCCCCCTCGTACTGGATAATAAGATGGGAGGAAAGAGGAGGGTCTAAACGGAAAGTACTGAAAGTACCATAAACAAACAAATAAATAAATAAACTGACATAGCACACCGCATCTAATAGATGTTAAAATCGGAGTATCTTTGCATTCGTCACGGCGGATAAATAATAACGGATCGGAACGGATGATAACAGAACAGATACTTTTTTTTTCCCTCCCCCACCACCACCAGTCCACCAGTTTCCAAGACGATTGAGCCGTCTCGCAGAATAAATAAATGACAAACGACTTCTAAAAAAGACTAAAAATTCAGTAAATAAAAAAAAAAAAGAAAACACCATGAACCCACTCTGAAAGATGCTAACAATTTGTTATACGATTTGTAAACAAGTCAAGTTTCATCCAAAGTGCAGACAACACACATGTGTGTTTGCCCACTCAAGATATAAAAAATCTACATTATGAAATAACCAAACGAAAGGCTAAGGATTTGTAATAATAAGGTCTGATTAACACATTTTTTTTTTTCCTCTTAAATGATTTTTTTTTTAAATCGCATAACATTTTAATTAGCGACATGAGAAAGAGTCTGAAACGGAGAACATCTCAATTGTTGGAAATAAAGTGCCGTCGGTACCTGACATCAATAATAATCAACTGATATCTATTTAAATGTTAATAACAATCGTTAGCTGACTGATCGGATCGGTTCAAGTTTAAAATGTTAATTTCAAGGGAAGGGAAGTAAAATTAAAACTAAAAACAATTACGAGTACCGCATTCCCCGAAATTCACAATTATTTCATAACATTTATTAGACGACTATAGAGACTATAGACTTTCAGCCCAGGCTTTGGCAGCGTCATTAGCTTAGGATTGGATTAGAAATTTATCGCCGCTCCATAATCAGTAATTAAAGAGACAACAACGTCGTCGCCGTCGTCTGGCTTTCTAAGATAGAGAGTATTAGAAACTTGAGCGCCCCAGCAAGGACACATATCCCCATGTATGTACACATATTGGGTGGTAGGTAGCGGAAGGAGAGATGCCAAGAGAAAAGGTCATAAAGTTCATTCAAATGACATAACCATCCAAGTTCTTATTTGTCTTGTCTCGAAACTGCAGTAATCTCGCTAAGACAAATAACCCAGAAAAGCCACACAATTGAAAGATTAGTTCCAAGATAAATGAAATAATCCCAACCCGTTTCAGCTCTAGCACTAATCATTCCAATCCACTTCAACCTATGGCCCGCGGTTCGATTCGTTGTGGCACTGGTTGATGGCTGATGGGTTGGGTGGTTTTTGGGTGGTTTTTGGGTGCCATTGTGAGGGAGTCTATGAGTCCACTTTAGTCGTTTCCCTCTCACTTGCCAGTGAGACAAAATTGCAGAAATTGGTTGCCCTTTCCCTTCCTAGTTTCTTCTGGGTGGAAAAGAAAGCGGGAAGAATGCGGTGGAGGTGGTGGAAGCCCGAAGAGTGGTTACGTTAAGACAAATAGGCCAGGCCAGGCCATAGTCAGAGCCAGAAACAGAGCCAGACCGTCAAACACGCCATGGAAAATTGTGTTAATTTCCACTCAATGAGGAAAATAGCTGAAGGCCGAAAAGAAATGGAAATTAAAACCGAAAGCGGGAAATGCTAGTATAAAAAAAATTACTTCAAGTACCGGTCTTTTATATATCCTATCTGATCTATTAATATTTTTAAATAAAGTCCACCCTTTTTAAACCTACTACCTCAAAACCTATTTTAAGATAGATCTCTTAAGTACTCCATTTGATCTACTAAATGACAAAAATAAAATCTTACATAAAATATTACTTCAAGTACAAATATTTCTAATATATTAATATTCCTATCTGATCTTTTAATATTCCATCTATAAATAAATTCCACTTTTTATAACCCCAAAACTTAGTACTCTGAGGAAATGTCAAAAATACAATGTAAGTACAACAAGTATTACTTTAAGTACTTTTAAATACTCTATCTCATCGATCAATATTCTATCCATAAATCCACCTATAAGTCAACCTTTCTTAACCTCAAGTATTTTCTTTAAGTATCTCAATATCTAGTAGATCTCCTAAGTATTCAATTTTATCTACTTTGTTATTACTTCAAGTATCTATATTTTTAATATCTTATCCATAAATCCACCTATTAACTTAACTATTTTAACCTCAAATCCCGACATAAAGTATAGATCTAACTTCTTACTTTAAAATAAAAAATGTTAAAAATAAAATCTTATTATCTAGATAAAATATTACCATTTTTTTTACCTCAAACCCTACTTTAAGTATAGATCTCTCAAGTATTCTAACTGATCTTACTTTGAAATAAAAAATCAATCTTTTATATATCCTATAAATATTTCATCCATAAATCCACCTATAAACCCACTTTTTTTGGCCTCAAAAAAAACATACTCTAAGTATAGATCTCTTAAGTCAAAAATAAATCATTTAACTACCGCTTTTAGTAGATGTTTTGTATTTTTATCTTGAGACACATACGGAAACAAGAATAAATTATTTAAATTTTCACCAAATTAATGATTGCATTTTTATTGTTTCCTCAATTTTGAAATTTATGCAGTGTGAGAGCTTTGCTTAAAAATATATTATATATATATATATATTTTAATGATTTTATTTGTTCTTTTTTGGAACTTGAATGAGAAATACAAAGTAATCTGAGAAACTGCAGCAGAAACTCCTCCTGGGCATGAAATAAGGGAGTCGGAGTCGTTCAATGATAATACTTTTCCCTGATAGAGGGTATAAAATTGCAGCAATCAACAAAAAAATTAAATAAAACACAAACAAAGAAAATACAAAATAAAAGGAAAATTCACAAGCAATACAATATGGTTGCACTGCAGCTAGAGATGGCTGCATTGAATTGATGATGCCGCCCGTCGCTAGCACGAATATCCCCCCCATCCCCAAAAAAACAGAAACAAATAATAAAGAAAAAAAGTGGGAAAATTTAATAACTGTAAACTGTAAGGCCGTACCAAGAAATCCGGGAGTCATAAATAAAACCAAACGAGCAGGACAGGACATATAACGGGGGGGAAAATTGAGCGAAAGAGAGAGGAGATAATAAATCGCTTGGATGCAAACATAAATTTACATTTTTGATGATAATTCTTGTAAAATGCAAGAACCACCCTGCCGACAAAAGAGGCGTTTGCAAATTAAATTCAAAATATAAGTCAACAACCCAAAAATCCTGTCAAGAAACTCCACCGGAAGCAACTCAATGTTTAACTAATTAAAAGATGAGAGGGAGAGAGATACCACTGCAAAAAAGAGATTGAGTGGGGAGTGGGGAGTGGGTGGGGTGGGGTGGGGTGGGGTGGATAGTGTGAGCGTGTGATAAATATAGTGGGTGGATTTAAAGTTGGGTGAGAGAGGGAGGGAGGGAGGGAGGAGGAGCGCTCTGGCACATCATCTGCAACAGCTTGCGACTGTAATGTAGTCATAAAAAGCCGCAACAGACAGGCAGACACAACGGAAAGTTGTAATCAAAATGTAAGTAGTGAAAAGAGAGGGAGAGAGAGCACAAGAAAGGCAGGACGGGGTATACTTAATAAATCATACGCCCCATAGAGCTAGCAAAACAGCAGCAAATTAGACAAGCGCCCCCCCCCCCCCCCCCCCCCTCACACACACACACACACGCACACGAAAGGGGAGAGAAGAGTCCAAAAGGACCAGGGACGTATCTTTACTCCCTGGGGGAGTTGGGCGGTCAGCTGGTGGTTAGCTTTTTGTCAGCCAACCCGCGACTGCCAGGCAGGCAGAGGACTGGGCGCCTGGCCAGGCTGGGCGCCGGAATTAGCGACGCCGGTGTGAGAAGTGTTGCCGTTTCGCACTTAATCTGAAAAACAACAACAATAATGGTGTGCTGCAACTCACTTGTGGAACCATTTGGCTTAATTGCAGTGAACAAAATACACCAGCAACAATAAAAACAACAACAATGACAAAAAAAAAAAAAAGACAGTAGAGAGAGAAATGATAAAGCAATCTGCGAAACAAAAAAGGATGCTGCCGAGTGCGAAATTTTCTCTTTCACACATGCTGCGCATACTTTTTTTTTTTTTTGCAGGTACGTGCGTGTGTGTGTGTGTGTGTGATAATAGGCGGAGCAACAAAAGCCACTGATAGGGGGGGCTAGTGGTGGGGAGGGAGGTAGCTAGAGGCGAAACAGGCCACCAACGGGATTCCGACAGCTAACAGCTAGTGGGGCGGTCTGGCAAGGCAATTGTGAACGCAATACAATGGTTGGGGTGTGGTGGGGTTGGGTGAGGTGAGGAGGTGTGATGGGGAGGAGGATTGGGGATGGGAGAAAAAAAAAAGACAAGAACAAGAACGATAACAGTGACCGGCATATCGATTAAGTGAGGCCACGAAAATGGATCATGGAAATTTAAGAAAGAAAGACACACAAAGTAACAAGCAATGGGGGTGGTGGGGGTGGTGTGGCCCCAGCTATCGATTACAATGCAATAATTGGCTCTGCGACGAAAAGAAAACAAAACACAAAAAAAGATACATCCGATACCATATCAGATGTTGCGATTTAATGTAGTTTGCTGAATAAAGTTAAAATTCAAGCATCAGTTATGCATATAATCGACCCTGAACTAAATCAGCGGAATGAATTAATTGATTTTTATTGTTGAATTTCTTTTTATACCCTTGCAGAGGGTATTATAATTTTGGTCAAAAGTGTGCAACGCAGTGAAGGAGACATCTCCGACCCTATAAAGTATATATATTCTTGATCAGGATCACCTCCTGAGTCGATATGAGCATGTCCGTCTGTCCGTCTGTCCGTCTGTCCGTCTGTCCGTCTGTCCGTCTGTCCGTCTGTCCGTCTGTCTGTCTGTCTGTCTGTCGGTTTCTACGCAAACTAGTCTCTCAGTTTTGGAGCTATCGAGTTGAAACTTTGCACACACCCTTCTTTCCTTTGCAGGTAGTATATAAGTCGGAACGGCCGGGATCGGTCGACTATATCCTATAGCTGCCATATAACTGATTGATCGGAAATGCCATAACTTTGGTGTTTTTTAAGTTAGAGGGTTGGGACTTTCCACACATGTTATATTTGACCAAAATATCTTATGTACAAAATTTCATAAGGATCGGCCGACTATATCCTATAGCTGTCATAGAACGATCGAAATTGGTATAACTTTGGTGTTTTTTAAGTTAGAAAGATGGGATTTGGTACAGATTCTATTTTGGGAAAAATAATTCAATATGCCAAATTTCATAAGAATCGGCCGACTATATACGATCCGCTACATATCTAATAATACAAGATGCGTGGCGCCACCTAGCGGACTGCGACTGAACTGCAAGGGTATATAAACTTCGGCTCCGCCCGAAGTTAGCTTTCCTTTCTTGTTTTTCTTGTTTTCTGGTTGAAAGAAAACCAATAATAATTCTTGAAAGGGGACCACATTGTTTAAAAATATAAACTTTATATAGAGCTGACGGAACTGAATCCGATCTATAGATCTTTGATGGACTTTATCTAACTTTTCTGGGGGCCGAGGCTCCGTTGTCCGAGTTGCGACACTTCTCTCGGATAGATTTTTGCAATTCATATAAGATTTCTTTGCTATTTCTTGGGTATTTTTTTGCTTTGCTTCCCCCCCCCACCAGGCAAAGGTCATTCGGCAAGTTTCTCACTCTGAATTTCACAATTCTAGGTTATTCTCGCATGAGAAACTGTCAAGTTTAACGGAAATTCAAATATCAGGGCAGTCAGCATTGTAGTTTCATTGATTTTTCTGCCAGTGCAGGCTAGAGAGGGGGTCTGCTACGGCCATGGCATGTAAATTGTTTTCTTTATTTAATGACAGCTTCTGGGTGATGGTGATATGCCCGTCATTTCAACTCTTTCATGCATGCCGACTTCTGATATCTCACTTTATTTTCGTAATATTTTTTCGCTTCTTTCAACACAATGTAGGCAGCACTTGAAAAAGATCTGTATTACTTTTTTTTTATTTTGCATGTCGCTCACATGTCAGTGATTTTTTGCATGCCTCTTTGTAGTTTTTATAATCCCATTCGGGAAGATGTCAAGTCGAGTAGCTAGTTAGTTACTCTCTACTTAGTTATAGCCTTAGTTTTAATCACCTTAACTATTAAATACAATTTGTAGGTATCATTTGTTGTTTTAGTTACCTTGATATTCCTTTAAACTCTCGACTATCTCGAATATTTTCTGCTTCAACTTGCTATGCTTTGCTATGTGACTAAAGCTGTTCACAACCAGGTATTTTTAGATTGTTTTTTATTTGTTTTTTTTTTTTATTTTATTTTTGCATTGATTCCATTGTTAAAGGTCATTCCACGTTTTCAGATCACAAGTTTTTAGCATCGAAATAGTATATATACATAAATACTTCAACGACTCTGAACTCTGGATGCAAAAGCATGCATTTCTAACTTCCGGTTGATCATAAATGAGTATGAGTATCTGTATCTATACAATACAGCGGAAATTCAGGACAAACTGAAATAGAAGTCTCTTCGCTTCCCTTGGAAACACAATTCGTGGCTATGAATCTTCAAGATTCACGATTTCCTGATATTTTTAGACCTCGTGTTGTGGCAACACAAACGCCCTATAGTGGATCACACATTGGATTGGATGGTTTATTTTTAGGTGATTTCCTCTTTTGTTGCTTTTCTCTCTCACTTGGAAAGTCCGATTTTTATTTGCTTTTATTTTTTAATTTTTTTTTTGGGTCAATTTTAGGCAGATTTTTGGTGTTTTTGGTTTTTTTTCCCACCGATTTAGAATTAGAATGCGTGGGTTTTTGGAAGTCCGTGTCCCGGGATTCGTTTCGGTCGGAACGTAAACGGAAACTGAACAACCGGAGAGTGAAACCACCGGCTTTTTCCTCATCCGGTATCTGGGGGCAAAAAGGCAAACCTTTCTACTTAATTTGATTGGAATATGCGCAGCGCACAGGAGGGCGGACGGCGGACGGCGACCGGCGGTGGCAGCAGCTGGTTGCTCTGCCGCTGGTCGGTGTTTGGTCCGCCAAACGGATGCTATGGTTTGTCAGTGGGGGATTAGCACGCAGGCATCACCCCACAGGAACCCCACCTATTTGCTCTTTGTCAGTTTTGGGTTGCTGCGCTTTGGTTGGCTGGCTGGTTGATTGTTTCTGGCTGCCGTCGACGTCCTTGTTTCGGTGGCGGTGGCTGCAAAATGTCAAAAGCGGTGAAAAATGAAGCCTCCTCCGCTTTTGATGTTGTCCTCCTGGCCGTGGCTAGAGAGTCCTTTCTGGTCACCCTCCGCTCCCCCCCCCCCCCCCCCCCCAACTGTTCGGGCATTAATTTTTCATTGGCGTGTGTCCGTGCCAGACGGCGAGGATAAATCCATAAAACAATTTGAGAAATTAAACAATCAAAAGGCGTTAAGTGTTGCTGACTTTTGGCTTGAGAGGGGTTGGAATGGGTTCTCATGTATTACCATTATTTTTTTTTGTTTATTTTTTTGGGTGTTGTTTGGACTGCTTGATTGATAGGATATACCAGAACGAGTATTTGTTGGCGAATGGTAATATGGGTGGTTATTCTGGACCAGCTGGTTGATCTGGTCTTGTTTGTTTTGCTGATTAATACAATGAGGCAGGCCGAACATCATCAGCGCCAAAAAAAAGCATTTGATTTTTGTTACCAATGCTATAGACTTCACCCCACAGAATTCTAACACGACGCCCACGTTGTTGCCACACGTTGGGCGCCATTTTCGGGGTGCATTTTATTAGCCCAGCTCTTATAATATTTTATGAGCTCTCATAGTTCAAAAAAGCGGAGAAAATTATTCCAAAAACTTCAACTCGTGGCTGCGATGAAACCTAATTAGCATAAGAATAATGGTGAAGGGGGAAAAAAAAACTGGGCGTGTACACAGTTTCATGGGCTTTTATTTCACATAAAAAAACTATTATAAATAGTTGAATGCAAATTATGAGTGTCCCTGCTAGAAATACTTAACAGCTCAATAACGAACGGATCGGATAATGTGCTAAAATATTGTTTCGCTAAAAAACACACACTGACAGTGGCATTAGAGTGTGAAAAAGAACACATTTCAAATAAAATAAAAATAAACAAAAAAGAGAGAATAGTTAAAAGCGGAAAGACAAACGAATAGTATATATGTATAGGAATTTTTAGAGAGTATTTTTGGCAGATGAACAAGAATTTGATTTTATTTTTCATTTCATCACCTTCATCTTGGTGAGATTATGATGATCCTTCGTGGGATACTTGCCATATTCCGGATATATTAATCACATTTTAATTATAGCCCTTGGGGCATGTAGATCCTCCTTTGATTGTTTTATTTATAAATATTTGATGTGTTTCGCTGTGCTTCTGTGTGTTTTGATTCTGGGCAGTTTTTGTGGCGTAGCGAAAGAGTACAATTTTTCGAATTTAATTATGCAATTGGATGGGCGCCCAAATTAATTAAACGAATAAGTAAACAAACAAAGAGGCGAGCGAGCACAGTAGAGGCGGCATCCTGGGAGGCTCAGGCGTGAAAACAAAAAATGCGCATTCACTCCAGTGGAAGTAATTCAAAAAGCAGCCCCCACACCACAACACCACTGTGCCACTCTGCCAGGGATATAGAGTAAGCATAGTGTGTGTGAAAAACAACGGGATAAGTGGGGATGTGCAGTCAGGAAGACCGCCCGGCCGCCCGGATGGCCGTCCAACCGCCCACTCTTGTGGCATGCCACCTGCAATTTGTGTCGTTTCCTAGGGGCTTAACATTTTGCAACAGACTTTACAACTGACAGTGGGGATTTGCAAGCATGTATGTATGTATTGGGTAAGGGTATAAGGGGGGGAAGAGGTTCATGAGACGACTACGACAACGACACAACCCAAACTAAGCTGCAGAAAATTAAGTGTATTCGTGTGTAAGAATTTGGCTGAAGCTATTATAAACTCTACGGCTATGGCTATGGCTATGCTATGCTATGGCGTATATGGTATACTATGATATAATAAATTACAAAATCTAACCCACTAAATCTCCATTTGCTTCTGGTTTTCAAATTCTTTCGACGCTTAGAAAACAATTTAATGTGATTGTGGAAAAGTTGTTCGTATATTGCCCATTTCCAGTTACCAGTTACCAAAGCATCCAGAGAGTCAGCCACCCAACAACCGACATCCGAACATCCGAACATCCAACATCCGACATCCGAATGAGATATTGTTTTGAACAAAAATATTTAAATAAGAATTGGAGATGGGAGCAGCGATGGCATTGTCGCTCTCAGTTAGCTAAGCTTATGGTATTATATAATTAAAGATATAAAAGGGATACTCTCCTCCCTTCTAATATTAAAATGTGGCTAAAAGAGGCTTACAGTAACGGATTTGGACTTTCACTTTGCGAGAAATTGGCCTGCTGTCTACTTTTCAAGTATTTTAATTCCAAAATAATAATACTCTTAAAACCTTAACCCCTTATATGGGGGAAAAATAAGAGATTTTAATCTTTGTTTTTTTTACTTTAGTAGAGTATAAAAAAACACTTATTACAAGAAAAATAAATTTAAATTTAAAAAAAAAAATGTTTAAAGAATATTATTCGCAGACTTACTCGAATTATAATTCCATAAACACAAAAACTTGATAATTTATAAATAAATTTAATATTTCTCATTATTTAAAAAATATTTACCAAGAAAAGTGGTTCTATTTTCAATATTTTACATGTTTTAGACCCGAACTTTAACCCTCTAAATAACAGATTCTCAAAAAAGTGATTTTTATAGGAAGCTGACTAAAAAATGGACAATTTGCCTAAAATTTGTTTAGAAATAAATTTAATATAAGCTATATAATCTAATAATATATAAAAGTATATATAAATTAGCAATGGAAATAGTTCTGGGGTTAAAACTATTTCAAAATAGTTTTCTGAAGAGGCGATTCCTGTACAGAAAAAATTCCATTTTTGGACAAATAGTCTGCTTGGTTATTATAAAACTCTGCAGAATCTTATAGCCTTAATTCTTATAGTGTTTGAGATTCAAAATTCATAAAAATTCATAAACTTCTATTATATTTTTACAAAAGAAATGTTTTTGAACGCAATTAAATACATTTTGGACAATTTTAAGGGCGCCTTTCAAAAAAATTGGCATTTAAAGGGTTAAAGTTAGACTTGGCCCAGACCCATTAGTTATGCTAAGTACTGGGCATAACTGTTTTCGCTATTTACCCGTTACTCCACGCAAATTAACTGTCATATTTTGCACATTAACTCCTTAACAACTTTTTATCGTTAAGTAAATGACAGAAAAGGCCGCCCATTGTGTGATTATTGTTTCAAGTAAGTAAAGAAATTGACGTTTCACGGAATTTTCACATTCTCCCTCATTAGGGGTTAAGTGTTAAAAACGGTTCTGAGTTGGAACGTGCTAAAGACACACACTGAATGTGACAAAAGACTATTTTACACTTGTAGCACCTTTTTATTTAGTCTTATTTAGTCCCGGCTGCTGGGCGGTAGAACACCCATAAGAATGTGTTAAAAACATGATTCAACACAATTTTCTCATCATTGGTCCAGATCCCAAACCCATCCTCCATACCATCCTCCATCCCCTCCAAAAAAAAAAAACATCTTTTCGCTTCACTACATTTTGTATTTCAGAGTATATATGTATTTATTTTTAAAACCCACCTACCACCTACCTAGTTGGGTTATTCTCTTTGGTATTTTTGAGTGAAAAGATGCGAACGCATCGTTGTGGCATCTATGAAGAATATGTATAGTCCGGGAGCTACTCTCGGAGCTGACAAGAATTCCAAAACAATTATTTTTGGGACGACCACGAGAGCACGACCACGCCCACGTTGTAATCCGAAAAATTTTTAAAAGCATGACGTCGAGACATAAAATATCTAACAATGGAATGGCTTCTGTTTTCTTTATGGATTTAGAACGAAATGGCTCGACAAGATAAATGGAAATGTTTCGAGTTTGATTTGGAATTAGCATGTTCCTTCTTTGTCACTTTTCTTTTTTTTGTTTTTTTTTTCCAAAAGATTTAATCGAAAATAAGAAAAGACAGCTACAAGATGTGATGATAATGATGAGATGCTGCTCGGCGGACCAAGCGAAGTGAAAGTGTCCCATACTGAGAGTGTTTTGCATCTCATGCATGTATAAATAAAAATACCTCCAACGAGATACACAACAAAGCTATAGTACCATAAACGTGCTATGGGCTAACCTTCGGAACAAATAAAAAAAGGGGGAATACAAAAAAAAGATGCGCTGCCTGTCAGGGGCAACATCTCATTCTCAATTTCTTGAGAAACGCAACTACCAGTTTCTTTCGCGGACTGGACTGGATGAGTCTGGAGATTGTATCGCCATTGACCTTAGCACGAGAGTCTCTTTCTGATTTTTACATGGCTTGGAATTAATCGAACCGGTGACGAAGACAACAACGTCATTAGCATAATGGAAATGCGTACAAACATCATTGAGTTCGAGTTCGAGTTCTTGTTTCGAGATCTCTCCATTGTGGAGACACCAAGAGTAGTTCTTCCACTTATTCACTGGTTATATGGACTCCTCCGGTTGTTGTCTTCGGCTTGTTGCATTGATTCACAAGTTTTCGACCGTTACCAGTGACGAGACGACTTTCATGCGGTCTGACCAGTTGCCTGGTTGGCAGTTGAGTTCAATAAACCACAGATCTTTACACGAATCGAGTGTATGTCAAGTCGAGTTTAAGACACAGAGCTATAGAGTCTCAAAGAGCTATAGGAGCTACAGAGCTACAGAGCTTTAGAGCTTTAGAGTTTTTCAGTAAAAGAAAGAAATGTTAAGAAAACATCATCATCATCCATATTCTTCAGCCATCACTTTCTCTGCTATTGTTTTTCTTTTTTTCTTCGAAGCGATCTCTGTTGCCTGATTTTTGAAATAAAAACAATTGTGGTGGTCTTGGGTTGTGGCTATGCCGCGTGAAAGTCATAAAGACCTGTGCGAGATCTCTATCAATTGCTGTTTTATGGCTTAGACCGGCAAATTGCCCAAGCTGTCTCATCGCCGGCTTTTTATGGTTATAGTACATGACCGGGAGGAGTCTCTCAAGCAGGAAGTCTCAACTTGAAGCGCTAATAGAGCGCTAGTGAGATACAATATTGTATAAAGCCGCAAAGCTTACCAAAGCGGAACTTTGTCATTGCGGTTTTGTGGAGTTTTTTATTAAATCACGAATGCAGCCAAGCCTGGACGGAAAATGCTTTGCAATTTTCTTATCACTTCTTACGCCAAGTTCAGATTAAAGTTCCACTTTGTGGACATGTAATTACTTCCACAGGGTGGTTGTCACTTGCACGAAATCATAAATCATAATCGAAATAAGGTCTCTGATTCAATTGCAAAAGAGCGATATTATTAATCATCAATGCCAAACAAACGAAACCATCCTAAATGGCATAAATAAGAAAAGCAAACAAATAAGGCTTATTCGCAAGGCTGGTAATTGATATTTAGTATAATTTTTGGTTGGAAAGTGCTACTAACAGTGGTGTCACGAACTGGGTCTTTCGTTTGCCAAATCGCTTTGCCAAAAACGATTTAATTTTTATGGACTTCGACGATGACGGCGACGGCACCCTTGGACGCAGGTGGATGCGCAATAAATTGTAATCAAAGTTGGCTAATCGGTGGGATTCGGGTGAGTCCATCTAAAGATTTGGCCAGCCGAAAAAAAAAAGAAGGTATTAATGCCATGTAGCACTCACTATTGTCAGCATTAGACGTGGCAGTCATTAATCAGAAAACGAGGTATGATTAGCAATTGACATGTTAACATAAAGCAGATTATTTGCCATTCACAACGATTGGAACAGTGCCAGTGGCATTGGCAGTGGCAGTGTAAGATATAAGTAGTCCTATAGTCCTACTTCGATGGGATGTTGAAGTTGAAGTGCCGCGCTGTGCTCCGACCCGCCTTTTATGCCACACTCGAGTCGAGTTACGAGAAAATCCCCTCTGCATATATACTGACAGGGGGAGGCACTTGCGAGATCTGCCGTCCCGTCTGCCAGTCCGCCCGTCCAATCCGATTTGGACATGTGATGGCGGTGGCGATGTCGGTGGCGATGCTGGAATGCGGGGGTAGCCGCACTTAAATACAAAAAAAAACACTTCCGCTTCAATGCCGGCTCAAAACATACAATTGCGATTCTTTGTGTTTTTGGGAGGGCGCAGCAGCATCACTGGGTGGTATTTTGGGTGAAAAAAAAAAAAAATGACAGACCGAGATCCCAACAAACATCCCAACACAGTCAGAGTCAGACGACCAACGCACTCAAACACTCTACGGATGAACGAGTATAATACGGCTCCCATTATCCGGCATGAAACTTAAATCAGATTAACATACAAAGGCCACCAGAAAAACGAGAAGAATTCCCATCCAAAAAACAGTGGTCTCTCTTCTTTATAAATGAGGCTTAAAATTTGTGCAATCTTTGGCCTGGAAATCGAGCGAACCAGCTTTGTTAGCACTTTTTGTAACATTTGGCCACTGGATACTTGATAGTTGATATTCATAAACATATTCTTATTTTTTATTTTTCCAAATAATACAATTAGAGAAGTTGCAAGAGTCAGCAGAAAATGTGGGTATCAGATTTTCAAATTTTATGCAAATTAAGCTAAAATGCGAGCCGCAGTTCGCAGAGAGACATTGTGGCCACAAAAGTGCAAGAAACTGGAAATTAACAAATCACGAAAATTGTTTAATAATATCTCTCTCACTCCTTGAAAATCCCGGACTTGTCTTGCTAAATTAAAAAGAAAAGAAAAAAATAAGGCCTTAATTAAGCGGCTTGAGCGACTAAATTGGGAGCAAGTTTGTTGCCCAGCGAGTAGTTACAACTCGCAAAAGCAATGTTGCATAATCGAGACTCAAAGACTCTACCACCACTTCGACTCGTATTGGCCAAGATCTCGAAAGAAAAAAAAAAAATGGTTTCTAATGGCCAGTTAGCACTGTACTCGCACCGTTAATTGCATGTTTCGTAATTAGTTGGTCTTGTTACTGGCTTTCAAATACCTCCAGCTGGCAGCCGAGTGAGGTCAAGACTACAATAAAGCGAGGGAGTCTCCAATACAAGACTCCACCCAGTACCCAGCCATAAAACCATAACAAATTAATTAAGATTAGAGATTAAAGCAAAAATTTACGGTTAGCGGCGATGTGGAGCAACTGAAAAGCACAAAAAATAACCCAAATGGTTGACCTCAATTTCTATGCTTTCTTGGCAAATAAATCGAAAGTAATTACAATACTACACGAGTAAACATCAAGCATTAGAAAATCGTTTACAAATCGCAACAGATATCCATGAAAGAAAAAAGAAACAACCAGAAATCCAAAGCAAAAACCCATATCAATTGCTTGGAGATTCAAAGCTGGCGGACCTAAAGACCGTTGAGATATGGAGGCGGAAATGTGAGCAGTTATATTGTGGACGGAAGGCAGTTTGAAAACAAAAACAATAACAACGCAACCACCATAGGAACCACCATCCGTGCCACCGCGAAGCAAAAACCTACAATGTCTTTTTGAGCAAATGAAAAGTAAAAGTCAAATAGAGCGCAACAAATGCAAAAAGCCGCCAGACAACCAATAGACAACAGCCAGTTAGTGGCCAAAAAAAAACCAAAACAAGAAAATTTTCAAAGTTACGTACACACTACCGAGTAGTACACCCTACTACCGTGGAGTGTGGTGTGTGTAGAGTTTGTAAACCGGCTAAAAACACCAACAAAATCAAACAAACAACAAAAAAATAGAAAAAAAAACTAACCACAATTGAAGGTGTGTCCGTCCCGAGTTCGAACTCGTAATGCCCTACGAACACAAATTAATTGAGTTGTAAACAAAGTTTTTAGCGTGAAAAAAAAGAGGAATAAGTAGAAGTAGAGCAATGTTAATAGGTTGGATAAATCTCCAATCAAGTAGCTATTAGTATTCGTGGCATAACCTTCCAACTGACACTTCTCTCTCTATCGCTCCAGGCGAGCGGCAAAGAAGCCAGCCGAGTGGAACATTGAAGTGGCTCGTTTATTATCAGGACATCATCAGGGGGGGTAATACCATCACCACCACCACCACCACCACCACCACCACCACTCCCACCATCCACTCCCACCAATAAATAGTAGTCGGGGAGTGTCGAACAAATTCCTAAGTCACACATTCTTTTCACAAAAGTTCTGAATCCTATGGCTATCCTGCCCGAGTTCATTACTATTATATCCAGTGGGTATTGAGTTATTTACGTGCCATGGGTGCTGATACATAGACATATATACTAATATACGGGAATTGAAAGAAAAAACCTTCTTAAATTGATCCCACAGCGAATTGCATTCGAGTAACTCAATTTGTTTATGAAATTTTCTTCCATTTTTGGTCAGAATTGTCACATAATTGATCCCTGAGTGATTGCAGCACTTGGGGCGATGTTGAAACAATGGTATCATATCTCAAAAATAAGCCTAAATCGATAGGAAATTCAATTATAACCCAATTTCCTAAAAGAACCGACAAAAAAAAAAAAAAACTAAAGACTAAACGAGTATGAGAAAATTGCCGCTGGCCAGTGGCCGGTCAAAAAACAAAAAAAAAAAAGAGCAATAAACACATAGAGGGTTAGGTTAGTTGGCCAAAGCCAAAAGCCCGCTGTGATTCGAATTCCGAAACTTTGCCAATAGGCCAGTTTCAGATTCAGATTCAGATTTCAGGCGTCCCAGTCCCAGCCAGCAATAACAACTGCATTGCAGCGCACATGGAACTCGGTAATCGGTGCTCGGTACTCGGTACTCGGACCAGAAAATGCCAGGCAAGTTTAGAGAGCAGACCGGGCCAGGCCAGAGACCAGTACCAGTACCAGTACAGACCAGAGACCAGAGTACAGACCAACAACATGGGCCCACCACGTGGGAAACTTAAATTCATTCAACAGCGGAAGGCTGGCAGGCAGTCTGGCAGGCACACTGAGAAATGGAAATTGCAATGTCCAGACTGTATAATATTTATGTTTTTTTTAGGATATACCAAACACTCTTGTCGTGTTTTCTTGAGTGTTTCGAGATAAGCCTTCGATATGAATTACATCCGAAATGGACACATAAAGCCAGTTAAATACAAATATAAACCAGTGTTGTGCCCCCCCTAAGGGTATAAATAACATTGAATTCCAAAGAGCTCTCTCTTCCTTCAGGATCGTTAAATGGCGATTTATTTCTTGTCCACAATTTGATAAAGTTTTTAAATGGCCACGATTTTTTTTACGAGTGTAGTATATATAGAAACAAGAAACAAATACAAGAGAGAGAGATTGCATTTTATGACTCGGCAACAATTACGACAAATCAGACAAAAAAAAAAAAAAAATCTGAAAAAGAAACAAAAATCTGACAAAAGACCCTCGAATGACAAAAGCTCCAAACAACTACGATCTCAAGTGGGTGATGTTGGTTAATAATAGCGTGGAAAATGGGTTAATAAAATATACTTTTTTACACGCTTACAGCTCAGCTCAGCTCAGCTTAGAGAGATCTAAGCCGGCCAGAGATTATATAACTAAACAATAACAATGGCAAGAGAATTGCACAAAATTTCCAAATAAAATATTGTGCGAAAATTGGCGAAAAGCTGAAAAGAAAACAGGGTGCAGGATTATTGAGTATTTGGACTGTTTGTTTAGAACTTCCGACTTAAGCTGCAAGAAAAGGGGGTGGTCTTACCATCAAAAAGGTAAATAGGGGGGGTAGGAAAAAAAAAACAACATCAAGAATCAAGAACGTCGGCCAATAATCGAATTTTAATCAAGCGAGCACCCAAAAGAACAACAAAAATAATAAAATGCACGTCTGCATGCCATACACGCGGACTATGCTTCTATATATTCCGTAGAATCGTTTCTTTTAGGGTTTTGTGGCTTTGACAGAAAACCCGGTGTGGGTCTAAGGAGGGGCATGGTTTGTTGGATGGTTGGTTGGATGGTTGGTTGGATGGTTGGTTGGATGGTTGGTTGGTTGGTGGAATAAATGTAGCTGAAGAAAATGCGCTATGAAGAGAATGCGAATGCGAATGCGGACGCTGAAAAATGCCCTGAAGCAAAGTCAGCCAAAGAGCCAGTCAGTCGCTATAGTAGAGCTCGCTATACCTCATCACTCACCCACACACGACAAATATTATATATATATATATATTTATATATATTTATTCACCCGACCAACCGACAGACCGACCGACCAACCATCCATCTGAAATTTTTATGAATCAAGGTACTTGGCAAGTCCATTGTGTTTCGGTTTAGGTTACTCTTGCAGTGTGTGTGTTTTGTTGTGTTGTGTGTGAAGAGTGTGTGTGATGAGTGCGTTGTGCACGGCCCTGTTTGCTTTCTGCCACCTAATTGAACGGCTCAAATTGCAAGCCGACTGGGAACAGGGACCAGGGACCAGAGAATGCGAATCCAAAACAACCCCCCTTTTGATAAATGCCCCCATTTGTAATGCCCTCCATTGTGTGCCCTCTTCTCTCCCTCGCATTTATATGGTAGTTTCCCATCCAGATGATACACTTTATTGTTTTAAAAATTCTTTTCATTTATTCTTAATACACATCATTGTCGAAACACAAAGGGCTCCGACTCATTGTCGGAATACGTTCTGTGGGCCATGGACTTTGGATGCGATAAGCAGTACCAGCAGCGGGAAATCCAAAATACTGATAGGAAGTCTCTAATTATAATTATTAGACCCCAAGTCTGAAGGGGGGAAAGAAACAATAACAAAAAAACAAATCCACTGATTTTAAATTCCTAATCCGAAAGGGCATCATCAGGAACAATGAAAACGAATTAAGCTGATAAGACGGGGGGCTTAGGCTTAGTTCTCTTTTCCAAAGAACTTTTCCGAAACAACAAAATTTTTGTCATAAAACTTACTTATGAAGTTGGCTTTCTTCTTTAAATCTATTTAAGGTAAAAAACTTTTATTATTATATTTTGTGTAATCTTTTTCCACCTTCCACCCCCTAATGATACCCTACCTGATACAACAGCTTTAAACCGCTCTGGTGTGCTTCGTTTATAACGTCATTGTCTTAATTAAATGGCTCGTTATCTCGACGTTGGGGTTTACAAATTTTTTTGCCGCAGTCCCTCTCGAAAGAGGGTCACAAATACACGTACCAAGTGACGCAATGAGATATTGTTTAGATTTGTTGATTTTATTTTTAATAGTTTATTAATTTATGCGACACGTTACGACAATAAACAAGTCGGGGGCTGCTACCATTTACGATTCATATCTAATAGGGATTTGTGGTAGTGTGGTAGTAACAGTTCCCCAACGATTCAGCAATGAATCCCCCTCGAATAACCTTCGATTCCCCCACGAATCACACCGCTTGTAAAGTTTGACGTATATTCTATATTATATATCTATTGCCAGGGCTGCTACCCTTTACGATTTATATCTAATAGGGATTTGTAGTTAGTAGTGTAGTAGTAGTAACAGTTCCCCAACGAATCAGCAATGAATCCCCCTCGATTCCCCCACGAATCACTCCTTTTGTAAAGTAGAGCGACAGGAAAAACCATCAAAACATAAATAACTTTCATAATTGGCGTGTCGCAATTTTTTTGACGTATATTCTATATTATATATCTGTTGTCACGTCGCCAACACACAAAAGTATCTATAAAAGTAGATAAGACTAGGGAGCGAAATACACGAAAAACTAATCGCGTGCCTCGCGACTTTAAACTTTTGACAAAGAACTTTTTTATTGACACCCTTGGGCTTTGGTCGGTGGTTGGGGATTTATAGTTTCTTTTCAAAAAGTCTTCTAGTTGACGAAACTTTCTTCAACAATTGGCTTACAGTTGCGGCTTACCCATCTTATTTATTCACAGCATGTGTCTCGAGAGGAATACTTTCGCACCTTTTTTATTTTATTTTTTTTTTTGAAGTAGAAGTAATCTCTGGTATCTCTGGGAATTTCTTCCGCAATATCATAAAAAAAACGACAGTCATAACGATGTGTTATTGTTTGATAATCAAAGCCAGGGGCATTGAAAAGAATATTTTGTGATTATTTACAAACTCGAGAGTCGTGTGTGCTCTCCCCGAGGAGCAAAATTATCGTCATTAATTGAATGATTGTGACGACAAACAAGTCCGGCTCATCAATATCGAAATAATATCGGTGTTGTGGGGCAATGAACGTGATCCCAAAACGACATGAGGAGTGCGATGTGATGATGTGATGTCGCAATCAAAGTGCATGGCCCCCGGAAATGATAACTCCCCACCACCGGGTATCAAATTGACGTTTCTATCAGAGACACAATGTCTGATTAATTGTTTGAAATTGATTTTAGTTCTGCGTTTTATTTGTAACAGGTGTATATACATATGAAGTACTTATAGTACAATCTTAGCTACACAAGGAGCGTAATTTGATGTCGTAAGCTTGTGGGGTTAATACCAAGCTACCAGCTTAATTGCGATTTGTTGGGCAATTAATTGGACTGCTCCGGCTAATCGCAGACTCTGACTCTGGCTCTGGCTCTGACTCTGACTCTGAAGATTAAAGCCAATCTCCTCCTGGAGAAACTAACAAACGAACGAGAGTGAACTTTTGCCGGGGCGTGGTTGGGGAGCAAAAGCAAAAGGAAAGTTATTATTATCGGGGTTGTGTTGGAAAATGAAAGTCGCGTTTGGCTTTTAAAGATTTCTCACCTCACCTGGTGCGTACAAAAAAAATTAACACAAAAAACTAGTTTATAAAAAAAAAAAAAAAGAACACTCTTTTTCGGAGAATCGCCGGTCAATTAAAAGCGAATCACGATAGTAATTAAAGCTCATGATAATAAATCCGCTTTTGCGGCGTGGCAAGTTTCCACGTCGTTAAGTTTCTCGTACACTCGGTTCCTGTAAGTTCTTTATCTTTTTTCCCCTTTTTTTTTATTTCTGTTTCATGGCTTAATGTCTGAATAACCTAATTACAAAGATAGAAGCATTAAATTGTAATCCATAAACCCCACTTTTATCGAAATCGAATCGAAGCTTCTAATAGCTTATGAGTTTTTAGTTCATTTATCATTTGGCTTTCAAATCTTGAAATACTTTTCAAGACTAATAATGAATAATCGACCGAAATTGTATAGAATTCGAGTTTCAGTTTCATTTTCAGTACGAATATTTCTCTCTTTAAGGTCATAGCATTTTTCATGCAACACCTTGAGAATAAGCAGTGGTCTACTACTACTACTACTACTGCTGGCCTGGCCAAAAACCAGTTTTTTTTCTTTTATTTTTTATTCATAATATGTATGGAGAGCACTGGCAAGAGTTATAGGTCGCTGCAGGTGATGGTGGTGTGGTGGTGTGGTGGTGGGTGCTGTATAATTGGCCGGAAAGCGACGTTGACGTTGGCCGCTCTCGGCAATTAAAGGCAGTGGCGGCAGTAGACGGCAGTGGCCATAAAGAAAGCAAGGTTTTTGGTCCTTCGAACTTGCCAAGCTAACTTGCCAACGGCAGTGGCAGTGGCAGTGGCACGCAATGTGGCATAAAGTCAAGAATAGCAAATAAGTAGCAATAATATTTGCTTGCAAAGCACAAAAGCAAAAAAAAAAACCAAAAAAAGCCAAGGAGAAAAAAAAGGGAAAACCACTTGGCATTGTCGACAAAAAACACTTACGAGATACTCTTTCTTGTTAAGGGGAAAGCGTTAGCGTTTAGTATGTTAGGAAAATGGAAAAAGCAGGTAAATGCAAACGAATATCCTGTTCGTTTCTTTTATTTATTTTCCTGTCTTTATGTAAACAAGTTGAAAAAAAAAAAAGCAAAATCACACTCCAAGATATCCAGACATCCAGACATTGGGTTGGTGTTATCGTTTTGTGGATAATGGTGGTATGATGGTATGTGAGATGTTCCTGAGAAACCCTCCGAAAGTAGACCTTCTAATAATCCCCATAAAAGTGGCCTTTAGACATTTGTTGGTTTTCAGATAAGATGGAAAATATACGGGCTTGTTAAGTACCTCCGAATAATGATAATGAATAATGTAAATATGATCCTCTATTTTTGAGAGATATATGTGAATAGGATATCGATATGGTGTCATTTTCAGGACATTACACCATCCATTCCCACTTGTGTCCTTGTGTCCATATGTCCAGAAATGCATATCCCAGCCAGGCCCAGTTCCGTTGACCCCGTTGATAAATCTCGATTATGAATTTATTGAAGCATTCATACATAAAAACGGTTACGGGTGACAACAGCTTGCAACCAAAAGAGCAACGCTCCAACAACGACACCACCAAACGTTCGAAAAATGTTAATAAAAAATTCGGATTGGGAATGACAATGGAGAAAAATAAAACAAAAAAAAATAAAAAAAATCACAAACCAGATGGTCCAGTAAACAACCCTACATATAAGTCAACAGACACTATCTTTTCGCAGTGTCATCGAAAATTTCAGAAAATGAATACTTTTTACGAATTATTTGAATAAATAAAAACAATACTCGAAAAGCGAATGGTTGTCCGGATAAGATAAACCGTGAAATATCTATGTATTCCAATGGAATGTGAATATATATTTCAATATTACAATATTTCAATGGCAATGAGTGCGAAAACAGATTAAACAAGCCAATGTTTTTTGTTGCCTGTGCGGATGGGCAGTCTGACAATTTAATTTATTTTGCCTGCATTAGACAAATAACATGTGAGCTGGAAAGTAGCTACTAGTCTACTATGGAGTAGTCTCTCATACTATCCTTAAAACAGAGTAGAAGGAGGAACAATGGCATGTCAAACTACAAGTTATGTAGTTCGTTCCACACCCATTGTGTCTGTCTGATGGGGGTCTACTATACTAGACACTAGACACTAAAACTAGGATAAGAGTTTGGAGTTTTTGGCATGCACTTGGAGGAAAATAATAGTCCCAAAAATTTATGTCTGAGGCTTCTCAGGTTGAAAGGTATGCCAGCAATTTTCTACTTAAACATATTTCCACTTTACCACACCACTCTACTGACTCTGATATATATTTTTTTTTTTTTGCGTTTAATCTTTAAGCACCCTTGAAAGTGAGAGATACTTTAAAAAATAAAAAAACAACAATCATCATTGGTGGTAAAATAGAAAGACTGCTACGATTCAGACTTCCAACATGTGTGTCTGTCCTGGGGGGGAAATCAATTTCGTGGATAATCTTAGTGGGTTCATCATTGAATTTATTGCAAATGCTTAGATAGATGGCTTAGAATTGGAAGTGAATTTTCAGACCAGTTTTCTCTTCAGCCCTCATCTAGATTTATGCCAATCGTATTCAGGGATTATTGGGCCAACTATTGCCAGAAAAAAAAAAAAGGAGCCATCATTGATCAAATACTGCCTGATTGTGAGTTTATTTATTTTGGAAAATAAAATCCCTTAAATGCCCCTTCCTTCCTTAACTTAATTTTCGCTTTTTATTAAGTCCTGTAATCAAAACAGAAAGTTTTCAAAGTCGTATCAATGAGTTTGAATAATAAACATGGTATTATAGAGGGCGCCACCGAGAAGGGGGTGATGGTGTAAAGAAAAAAGTCTATAAATATAAAAGCAATTGCAAACTTTGAAATGACTTTTAAGGGTTAAAAATTAATTCAAGCTGTGCCAGTGCCAGGGCCAGGGCGTGACCAATTAAATGAATATTTTCCTCACTGGTGAGTACCCCCCCTTCTCTCAAAGGGATAATAAAAAAAAGTTAAAATGTAATGTCAAATGGGCTATGAAATGGAATTCCTGAATACAAATTTTGTTGCAAAAATTCTCATAAATAATTATCGAACCAGCGAACTAAAACATTTCTATTTTTTTCACTCTTAGGGAGTAATAGTGTTATAGGAAGTGTTATAATATCCCTCCAGCGCACAACCATAATTCTTGTATAGTTTTTTTTTTTTTTTCTATTTTCCAAGTGCACGAGTGCGTGCAAGACAGATAAATCACATTAAAAATTAAACAAAACCCGTAGTCGAAAAGTTTTGTTGGACGCCGTCGCCGACGCCGCCCTCCCAATGAATGGAACGTAATTTAGTGGAGGAGGAATAGGGATTGTGGCTGGGCTGGGAACATCCCATCCATGTATGCTACTATATGGGGTGTGGGTAGAGTGTGTGTAGTGTGTACTAGGGGGGAGGGAGGACTAGGGACTGACAATGAGTGAGTTACTTACGTTCAGCATCCAAATGATCATCTCCTCGAGGACAATGTCCATGCTGCTGTGGGCCCCACTGAGGGCATAGTCTATGGGGTTATCGCTACTGCGCCCACGGGTCATTGTTGTTTCTGTTTCTGTTGTTGTTGTTGTTGTTGAATGTGTGGTGCGGCGACTCATGGGAGTGGGACTACCACTGCCACTGGTACTGGCACTACCACTAGTACTGGAATTGGGATTCGGATTGGACACAAATGTTGTATCTCCTGCTGCAGATGATGTTGTAGCTTCCGATGCAGATGTGTCTGTTGCAGTTGTAGCTTTTCCAGTTGTTGTTGCTGTTGCTGTTGCTGTAGTGGGCGTGGTAGTATATGTGGATTCGGATACGACTGGACAAGTGGATAATAGTGTTGGTTTACTGGCTTCAAAAAGACCAAATAGTTCCAGATCACGCTTGCAACAACAGCGGCATATGCGTGGCATCTCCAATGCGGGGGGATCCTCCTCACCGATACCAGTACCAGTTGTACCAGTGGACAAGTGCGATGCCAGTGGGAGAGAAAGTGCCTCCCGTTCCATCAACTTGGTTTTGGCCACTTTGGTTGTTGATTTTCTTTTTTGATTTTCGTCGTTTTTTGCGTTTAGGCAGCCGAAACTGCTACTTCTCCGTCGATTGGCACTCATTATTCTTGATTTTTTTCTCTATTTTTTTTATTAAATATTTTATTTTGGCTTTATCTCGCTATAATTTTCACACTTCACCCACGAAATTGGCTATTTATTTCTTTCAGTTTCTTATTTTTTTTTGTCTTGGCGACAGCGACCAGCGACGGCTTTCGTTCCGAGACCTAAAAAAACCAGAACCAGAGGCCAGAAAAAAAGATATTGAGCAACAGATTTGTTAAAAAGAAGCCTTTTTTTATAGTATTTGTATTTGTATCTGTATCTGTATCTGTGTGTCTTTGCGTTATGGTTAGTTATTTTGTTGTTATTGGATTTTTTCTGATGGGATTAGTGTGTGTGTGTGTGTGTGTGTGTGTGTGTGTGAGCCAGTTTCAGTTTAGTAGGCCAACCAGAGTCCGATTCGGATTCAGAACGTGTATTTTGCCGCCGGCCGGTTGGTACCCCAAGGGGGATATAATACAGCCTCTGGGCTTACTGGCCACTGCCTGCTGCAACACCACCATGCCACTGATACCACTACGCACCACGCCACGCCACACGCACCACCATCAGACATTTCAATTTCGATTTTGGGCAATAAATAATTCATTCACAGAGACCGAGAAACGAACACCTGCACCTTTTGTGTGGCGAAATTTCTAGCCTTTTCAGATAATAAGTATCTTTTAGCTTTCGTTTGTTTTGAAATTCAAAAGATAGAGATAAAGAGTGAAAGAATGAGAGAGAGAGAGAGTGTGAGAAGAATCTTGAAAATGATCAAAAAAAATTATTTTTGGCGGCGGCATTTGCAAACTCACACACATAGGTATAAACAAAACACACAGACACAACAACACCCCACCACCACCCCACAACAACAACAACACACAAATCAGACGAACGGACACTTAAGGGGGGAGTGGGGGTGTGGGGCAGGAATTTAAATTGGTGAATTAAATGCAGATACGCACACAAATGGGAATTCCGTTACTTTTTCCAATTTACTTTTGATTGTGGTTTTGGACTAAAAACCCGCTATTTGCTGGCAACACAACACGAAGGGGTTACGAACGCGTTTTTGGCAGTACTCTTAGCCAAGATTTTCCTTCTTCTGAACTTAATTAGTTTTTTTTTTTTGGGGGGGAGGGATTATTGCAATTGTAATTTGGTTTTCGGTCAATTGATTCCGACACAATCCGAGATAAAAACACAGAAGAATGTTTCGAACAATTTCTCGGCACTTTCTCCGCGCTCCCAATTTCGACGTCCGTCGCGTACGAGATTTGAAATTGGAAAAAAAATATTTTTGTCGCCTGTTGGGTATTTAACCGGAGGGTTACACTATTGCCGGCCTCGACTCGGTTCGGATCGGTTCGACTCGGGTCGGTCAGCCCGAACCGAACGAACACCAACCAAAACACCCGAACGTCGAACGAAAGAGCTAGTGAGAGGGGCACCTTGTCGTCAGAAACAAGCCAGTGCGTGCACTGTAAACAACTTTTAATGAGGAAATGATTGCACTCGTGCTAATAATTGGAGAGATTATTATTATTGAACCCATGCTGGGGGGATGTAATAGGCAGGCATTATAATCTTTCATGAGATTTTTCATGAAGGCAATAGCCTTCTCGCACTGTCTTTCTCATTGTTGCAATTGAAACTTTAAATGCAAAATCGTCATCAATTCAATATCATTTGATCATTTAAACTAGTGGACCACTAGTTTTTTTTTTCAGTGCACGACACTCTCGAGAGAGTAGGTGGCTGTTAAGGTGCTCTGTTAACCTAACAGAGCAGAAATATGTAAAAATAGATGCATTGCCATCCACTATTTACCGGTTCGAGAGAGGGAGAGAGAGAGAGAGAGAGAGAACGCAAACATTACAGAATGGGTGGCTGTGGGAGACCTTGCACATGTCAGTGTAATGGTTTAAATCACAACTGTAAACGTTTTGTGCGTTGTAATCTCTTCGTTGCAATATGGCTAACTGTATTATTCTGCGGCATTACAACTTGTTTGTTTTAAATTTGCATTTTGAATATGAAATATAAACAAAATAAGAGTTTAATTACTTGAAAAACTAATAAATTTATATGTTTAAGTACAAATTATAAATAATATTTAAAATTAATTTAATTTTTTTAATCAATTAGTTAGCAGCTGTTAGAACAACAGACGCATATCTTTTGGATTCAAAAAGTTGCCTATAACAGAGACCCAGACGAGAGACCCAAGCTAAAAAATGAACGGAATGCAGTGGAATACTGGAATTTAAAGAATTTCCTGAAAAGGCTACAGGCATGTTCTGGGGTAGCTTTGATCTTTTTACCCTTTTTCGACTGACATTCTTTAGGTGAGTGAGGCAGTTCAGTTTCTCAGGGTTCTCTCGGTTCAAGTACAAAATTTAAGATGCATTGTGATTTAGCACCGCAGAGCAGCAGAGCAGCAGCAGCAGCAGCAACATCCCGAAAACCCAAGGATGTGCGTCTGATAAGAATTTATTATGTCCAAGAACCGGTGGTACTTGGTACTTGCATTTCCACCAACTAAGTACCACTAAAAATGTCAAGTACAGAGAACTTGCTAGAAAGTGCTTCTCTTCCACTGGTCTGTTTGTCCGAAGGTGGGGGGAAACAGGCGGGAAGGCGGGAAGGCAGGCCTAAGGCTAAGGCGGGAAGCGGGGTCATCATCGCACATCAGCTGTTCGGCGGGAGAGCAACCACAACAGAGAGAGAAAGAGTGAGAGCGATGTGTGAAAATGGAGGGAAAGAGATAGAGCTATCATGAGGGCTATAAATTTCATTTGGATGCTTTTTTTTTTTTTTTGCAAAAAAATGCAACGAAATGCCAATTATGCAGGAGAAAAGGAAACAGCAAAAATATAAATCCAGGCAAAAACCACCATAATGACCAGGGATTGCGCAAAAAGCTCGGTAAGCAAATTAATTTGCATGGAGGAGTCTTAAAACTGAAATCGTGCGTGCTTGTCGGTCGTTTTTGTCGTTGTTGTTGCACAAAAGTGGCACGGGCACCCTTTGTTTTTGGGTGTTGTTTTCGCCTGTCGCCTGTCTACATATCTGCTAAAAGGCACCCAAAACGAACACCCGTAAGGACCCACTACCAAAAGAGCAAAACTTTTTACTGGACGCCCTGAGGCCACATGTGATGTGATTTTAATGGGTCTATCAGTGACGCGGTGGTGCAGTGCGGCGTCACTTTATTTGTACTCACATTTTAAAAGGGATTTGGCCAGTGAGGGGCACATTCTCGGAGATAACGCCGCCAGCATGGGCCGGCGGCTGCTGGTTTTCTCCGACCCAGCTCGATGGTTAAAAGTCGTTTTGATTATCGCCCAGTCCAAAATAGATCGGTTCCAGCTTGTTTTTTATCGGTTCCAAACTACGTTAAACGTTCTTTCTATATCACTGCAATTGTTACTAAAAAAAAAGGCACAGCGAAAAAATAGACGCTTGGTAAGAAAGAGATAGGATGTGAGTATAGTTTTGCTTGCACCTGAGAGCTTGAAGGAAACAGGAAGCACCGGGGACAGACAGCGTTGCCACAGATACTCTAGGGTTGTCTCTATACCACGAATTTCTTTATTTTTCATTCAATATATTGCAGTCTCTAATAAAATATTATTAAATTAATATAAATAATTTGTAAATATTTATAAGAAATAACTTATTTATTCATTTCTCATCCTAAAAATATGTGGTAGCTTGATAATCGAACCAATCTGGCAACACTTGCTAAGGCCGGCTCAGTAAGAAAAATGTGTAAGAAATTTTGTTGGATTTATTGTACAAATAATACTGATCTTAAGCTTTTTTTTAGATGCGTTTACACATATAAAAACATTAAGGTGTCATCTATTATCTCAGGAAACCCCCGGCTACCATCCTTCTCCCATCTACAAGGACTGGATTCAATTATTTGAAGTTGAATGATTTGATGGTCGGATTCCTCTTTTGATGGCCTCTCATTCCTCATCCTGAACCTCACCAGAGGTGCGTGTCCTAATTATAGTCCATCCTAATTGCAGATTATGATTCGATGAAGTTTATTTGGGTTTTTAAAGACATGTTGCCATCAGTATCTCCTTTTGAAGATGTACTTCGCTTGAAGGGCATCTCATAAAAGAGAAACAGCTTCTGGCTAAGTAATTAGCCAAAATCATTAACCTACCAACAGTTTCAACATAGATGTATTGGCTTGCCATTCATGCAAGCCAACGCCCCAAATAGTGAGTTTAACACTTCCTTTCTAAAATATATGTATTGTCTATAACCTTTCTCCCACTTTTTAGCGAAACTCTGTTTTGTGGTCACGCCCTATTTGGGTCAGTGGAAGGTCATAGTGCTCGGCTGATGGAGTTAGAAGTGGACAAGCTTTCTATAATAAAAGTGGAAATCTTATAAAGGAAAATTACCAACAAACCAAACAAATGTTGTAAGTCACATAGACACCACATTCAGCTTCAAGCGCCAGGAACACCCGAAGTTGCGGTAGATCAGGGTAGCCAAAGAAAGTTATTGAAAAGCTGTTTTAGTTTATGAATAATAGATACCGTTGAACTTTTATATTTGAAAGCTTAAAAGTTGGCGGCTTATCTTAACCGTCCGGCAATCCAGCAAAGAATTTCTGGCAACGCTGATCGCATAAGTATTTTTCGTTAATCGCGGTACGGTCACACTGGCCCGCCATGCACATTCTAAACGTAAACAATCACTTTTATAATTGCATTTTTCACTAAAATCTTACACAATGTCACTGCAAAAAGTTAAAGTAATTGACCAAAAGGAGTACTTGAAGAAATACCTATCGGGCGACAAAGAGAAGAAGAAGAAAAAGAAAGACAAGAAGCTTAAAAAGACCGCCAAAGTAAAAATCATTGATGACGATGCCTACGAAGACAATGGCCAGGTAAGAAGTGTTTTTGAGCCTGAAGGGAAGTCTGAATCCTCTAATTGTTGTCCAAGGACACTGTAAAATAGACTAACCAGCAAGGACTTTAACAATCTTTATCACCAAATGTTAATCATTTCATATTTTTAGGAAATGGACGAGGATCTTCTCTTTGGAGGCGAAGATGCACCACAAATCGTGGCCGAGTACATCGAGGACGATCCCAGTGCTCGCAGCAAATGGCGCAACATCGCCGTAAAGGACGAAATCAAAGAGGAAAGCGGCGAATCTCCGCCAGCGCCTGCTATTCGCATCAAACAAGAGCCCCTTGACGACGAGGAGGATCTGTGGGGCCGGAAAGCCGCGACTGTCAAAGTGAAAGATGAATTCTCTCCCCAAAAACGACAAATCAAGCAGGAGAAACGCAGCAGGTCCAGGGATCTAAGTCCGGAAAGGTCAAAAAAGAAGAAAAACCATCCAGACCAGAGTCCTCCCAGAAGAAAAGCTGACAGAGATCAATCCCCGCGTGGCAGGAAACGAAAAGACTCGGATCAATCACCCCCTAGACGAGCGAGAGATAGTCCACCAAGAAGGCGCCAGGATGCATCTCCGGTTAGAAAACGAAGAAGTTCGGATCAAAGCCCGCCAAGAAGACGCAGAGACGATGACCAGTCGCCGCCGAGGAGAAGACGAAACGATTCAGACCAAAGCCCGCCCAGAAAACGAAGAGAACCGTCGCCAGTTCGAAGAAGAAGGGATTCCGACCAAAGTCCACCAAGGAAGCGAAGGGATGATGATCTCTCACCACCCAGAAGGAAAAGCCCACCTAGAAGACAAGACGATGATCAGTCTCCTCCTAGAAGGAGGAGAAAAGATTCAGATCAGAGCCCGCCAAGGCGCCAGTCTCCCGTTCGCAGAAGAAGAGATTCAGACCAGAGTCCTCCACGTCGACGACGTTCCAGCAGTGGTGAGCGTAAACCTCGCCGGGATCAGAGCTCGCCTCCTCGCAATCGGTTCAAAAAAGAAACTAAAAGAAAAAGTCGGTGGGCCAAGGAATCCCCCAAACGGTCCCTCTCTCCGCCGCCCACCCACAAGCCAAAATCCAGCAAGACACTGGATGGCAAGAAGGCCGGTCTCCAGGATGCACAGTCCCTCAAAAAAGAATCGGATGAAAGGCGTCGTCAGGAACACGACTTATTTGAGAAGATGTCCAGCGAGGTGTCCGGTCGAGATGCAGAAGTTCAGATGCGCAGCACTGGCCGAAAAGGACGCCGGGCTCGCGATGCCGCCGACGAGGATCCGGCCGAGCAGCGTCGCAAGGAGGAACACGAGAAGAAAAAGAAGGAACTGTACGATCGCTGGGGCAAGGGCCTCAAGCAGATCGAGGATCAAAAATCACGAATGGAGGAGATGGCACACGAGGCGTCGAAACCGGTGGCACGATACGCCAACGACGAGGACCTGGACCGTCATCTGAGGGAGCAGGAGCATGCCGACGATCCCATGCTGGAGTACATACGTTCCAAGCGAAAAAAACGCGACCAACAATCGAATCAGCCGGTGATGCCAAAGTATGAGGGCAGCTATCCCGAGAACCGTTTTGGCATTCGACCAGGCTATCGGTGGGATGGCGTGGACCGATCCAATGGCTACGAAAAGCGATGGTTCGACAAACAAAACGAGAAGCGGGCGGTGCAGGACGAGGCCTACAAGTACAGCGTAGAGGATATGTAAATTTGTATATCCCTTTTTATTGTTTTAGATTTTTATTTGCAATAAAACTGTTACAACTGTCCTGTAACCATAATTAAAACATTTTAAGAGTTTTCTGTTTATTTAGTATACGGTCCACTAAAATTTGAATTTCCCGCCATCTTACGTTCCACAACCTGTATGCCACTTGCAGCACTGTTTGCTGCGCGCGCCATGCAACCCTGTGTGTAGAATAGCCGAGCAAAAGCAAATGGTAAAATAGTCTTCATCTATACCTGCGAACTGTGCTGAGTCTCCTCGAAAATTAATCAAATCATCCAAAAAAACTTGAAAATTTCTTGAAAACTTATTATAACTAGTTAGTATATAGTGTCTGGAGAGTTTTGAGTGTTTAATTATTAACGGTAAGTGCAATTAAATGGTAAATAGAACAATTCTAACATTTCTGCTTTGTAAGAATAGCATTAGTATGTAAATATGTGTGTACATAATGAAATGGTGATTCTTGCTTTGCTTTGTTTCTGTTTTTGTTATAGCGAAACAAAGTGTATGTGTGTTAGTGTGTGTGCGTGTTGCCCCGCCCCCGCTAATTAGCATAAAACTCTCATAACCACAACAACAAATGCAACAATGCCAGAAACGTGTTGTAGCCTGAATTTCCTTTAACTTTCCAGCTGCTGCTGCCCTTCGCCTTCACCATCAAAATCCACAAAAAAAAAAAAAAAATCGTGATCCGACAGCAGATGAAAACCTGTTTGTTTGCTGCTGCTCTGCTGCATTGTTGATTGTTGTGATTTTTTTGTTGTTAGTTAGCTGTTGTTGTTGTTGGTGTTGCTGCTGCTGCAATTTCCTTAAGCAGAAATTGGCGCGAAAACTTTTCCAGCTGCAAAAAATGTGTCAGTCAGCCAATTGGCGCATGCACGCGCCTGTCTTCTTTTTAGCCTTAGCTTTTTTTTGATTTTTTTTTTGTTGTTTTCTCATCTCTCTGCCTCCCCAGTGCTTTATGGGGCGAGGGAAAGATGCAAATACTGCAATCAGCGCACTCTCTGACACACATACACACTTCCGCACATGGTATTCATTCATGTCACTGCTATTTACTGCCTCTCCCGCTCTCTCTCTCGGCCCCACGTTCCATTTATTTTGGTTTTATTTTTTATTGCAAAAAGTGATTTTCCTTTGAATTTATTATGAATTTTAAGAAATAATATTACTCATGTATATTTCACAGATCTTGCACACATTATTAAACAATAAACTATTGTATTTTTTATTATGAAATTTTAATAATTTAAGAAACTACATAAAATATCTTATTTTTGATTAGTTTAAAAAAGTTATAAATCATTTAAAAAGATAGAAACCCTATTTTTGATTCCTTTTAAGCTTTATTTCATAAAAAAACATTTGTTTTTTTTCAATTTATTTATTTTGTTAAGAAATTTTAATGAATTAAGTAAACTATTAAAAAAAAAACATAATATATCCCTTTTTTTAATTAAGCTTAACAAGCCTTTTTAGAGTTATTAAATTAAAAAAAGCAATGATCATAATAAATTTCTTAATAATTTCCATTCTTAATAAATAAAGGACTTGTTGATAGTGATCATAGTTTTAAGTTATCTAAAAAAAATTAATTAAAATTCAAATCACCAAGATCAATTTTTAACACATGGCTCCCCCCAAAAAAGAAAAACTAAATAAAGAAAAAAGCCATCATCTCCAGACCATGTCCACCCCAAAGACCTTCGCGAAATCTAAAACATCCCCCAGGCAAGCTCAACCCTTGTCCTTGGCACTTCCTTGTGCATTTCCTTGGCTTTTCGCGTTCCACCAGTTTATCCCTCCCCTCCCCGGTTTGGGGTGCTTCCAAGGACCCAGTGACATGACATTGTAATGGCTTAGGAGTTTACACGCATCCCAATCCCATGCTGGGTGAGTGTGTGCCGGCACCCCTTACATGGCAGGGATTGATCTCCCCGCTGGTCCTTAGAGGAGATCTAGGGGTGGTTTTGCTTCAAAAGCACTGAAAATTGACAAATTTTTTTTTTAAATATGACAATAAATTTTAATATTTATTAGTAGTTTTAGTTATTTTATTAGTTTTAATTAGTTTAAAAATTATTATTCTAATATCAGTTTAAAATTAATTATAATTATTTAATATTTTTATTTTTATTTTTTTTAGTGTAAAGTCTGGCACATAAAATCCAGTCCTTCAAAGCGTTTTTTAATTCCTTTACATTCTCCGAACAAGAAAGGGAAAAGTTATTCAAATTTCCTTTGTTCGCGGAATGCTGAATGGTTGGGTTACTCATTGGGTTTCATTTGGAGGAATGTGCTCTCATGTACCACGTGTTCCTGGGGACTTCTAATGAGTCACCTTGGCAGGGTTGTTGTTGCCAGGGAAACTTCTGCGAGGAGGATCTCTCATCCAGAAGGATCCTTCCAATCAGTTTTTAAAATGGGAATAAGTTCCATTCCTAGAATTTCATATTAATTCCTTAATTATTACCTCACCGACTTCAAGCTGGGAGGGAGGTATACACCCCGCTAGGCTAACAAATAACCCCAGGAATACTATACAATTTTCATAATTTTTCCAGCCCATCTGGTTTTTCCTTCTTATCCTCTTTAGAACAATAGAAGGAATGGAATGGAAAAGCGCCCCGCTGTATAAACTAGTTTTCCGGCTTTCTTCGATCGGAAAAACAGGAGGCGGGAATGTCTTGTAACCAGTTTTGCTAATTTGTACAGGATTTGCACGTGTCCTGGCTAACAAAGGATACTTTCCAGCGTTACTTCATCGAAAAGTGTCGGGTTCAAAACGCCGCCGGTCACTGACACAGGAAATTAAGGTTAATTTCATAAAAAAAATGTAATTTTTCTTTTCTATTTCTCAAGAAATTGCAGTTTTCTTGGATCATTTGTTATAACGGTAATTAGGTTCATGTTATGACATGTCTGAGGGTTCAAGAGTCAAGAGAGATGACTCAGCTTAAAATTCCTCAAAAAGAAGATGGGAAGAACGGTTTGAAAAATGGTATTTTAAAGGGTATTATAGATGGTCTTACTAAAATAGAGTTTCCAGATCAAGAAAAAATATGATTTATGATTTTAATTTTAAAATATTATTATTATAAAGCCCATCTAGACCCAGAAACCTACATAGATCTTTCAATGTTCCCACCTCTGCTCCATAAATCAAAGACCATTGTTCCTCCAAAAGAAATCCTGCTACTTGGCAACACTGCTTACAGGATTCTGTAAGACTTAGACAATAGAAGGAAATCAGAACCCGCTGCCCTAGATAAGCATGAAAAGAAGGATTCCACAAAAATATCCTTGAATGCCAAAAATTTCAATTTCCAGTTTTGCTTTTCAAACAAAAGCACCACACGGATGGAAGGACATTAACTTTGGAGTATGGTAGAGGGAAGACCGGAGACAGCTTGAGGAGATCTTCCTTCGGGATTCGGGACAACAATAACAATAACACGGCAACAGGACACAATGATATGGTAGCAACTAAACAACCCTAGCCATGGACCAAGTTTCATTCAACTTTTTTATGTTTTCCCAATTTTTCACGATGGCTATAAAAACAGTACCCGCTTCTTTTCCATTCGTTGGGTTTTGTTTTCTTAGAACCTATGGCCCTGGCCCTCCATATCAATAGAAATGTAAATAAGAAGAAATTTTAATAATAATTGAAATGAGTTTTTCCTTTACCTTAGAAGAGGGTTGCAACCCATTTCGAATTGCATGCGGCAACCCACAGCTACTAAGTATGTAATTTTCTGCCATCCAATATGCAGATTTTTTCCGATCCAGGACACTAGGGGAGTTCTCCGCTGACATCGATGATTTATAAACTGTTTTTAATCGTCGACTGTGCCGCTCGCTTGTCGCCGGAATTTCAATTTTCATTTTAATTTCTGTTTCGCCAAACAATTTCAATCGATTGTATATAATTAAGCGTTAAAGAGCGTGGAAAATGGTGGAAAGGGGAACTTCAAGAGGGTTCCACGTCAGGCAGGAGGATTAAGGATAAGGAACTCAAAACTGTACTTGGATAGTCTCAAAAAATACTCTTTATTTTAGTTATCTATTAGAAATAGATTTGTTGATTTTATCACTTAAAGAAAGGGTTTAACGTCAGGCAGGAAGATTAAAAAGATAGTCAATTCTTAAAGAAATCTTAAAACTGTTCTGAGATGGTCTTAAAACTATTTTTTATATCAGTTATCTATTAGAAATAGATTTTTTTAACTTATTTCTAAAAAAAAGGGTTCAACCTTAGGCAAGAGGATTAAAAAGAAAGTCAGTTCTTTCATTTATTTTATTTATTTTTTAATTTATTTATTAGATTACTATATTATTGATTTCAGTTCTCTATTAGAAATAGATTTTTTTAACTTATTCCTAAAAAAAGGGTTCAAACTTAGACAGGAGGATTGAAAAAAAAGTCAGTTCCTTCAGAAATCTAAACTGTACTTCAGTTATTTTTTAGATTAATATATTATTTATTTCAGTTATCTATAAGAAAAAGATTTTTTTTAATTATTCCTAAAGGGTCCTAATTTCCTAATATTCCTAATATTCCTAAATTAAACCCTAAAAGGGTTCAATGTCAATCAGTAAGATTAAAAAGAAAATTACTTTTTTAAGAAACTCCAAACTTTACTTGATTAACTTTAAAATACAATTTTTTCTTAATCATCTATCAGAAATTGATTTTCAGAACTTTTTAATACTTTTTAGGGATAAATTATAGATTGGTTATCCTTATAAACAATTTCCTTAAATAAAATATAATATTATAGATTGATTTTCCACAAATTCCTTATATAATACATATATCATCTTTTGGAAATTCAATTAAATCCAACTCTTTCAACTCGTGCGATTCGAAATTGAATTTTTAAAGAATTTTCCTTAATGGCTTTTCCATTAAATGGCTTTCCATGAAAACGATTTTTGGGTGGAAAGCTTTTTTTTTGGATCGCCTCGCCACCCACCCCCGCGGTCTCCGGAAACCCAAAGAACTCATAAAAATTGCAAGTCTTACTGTACCGCAGCTATTTCTGCTATTTTATCCTTTTTTTTTTTTTTGATGTGATTGGTTTGGATTTTCCACGTTTTTTCCCGGGGGAGAGGGGGTTGGAGGTTGGAGGGGAAAACTCAATGGTTCATTCATGGATGGAAAAACTCCTTGCCGGCAGGCGCTTTTCCACCCCGCGTCGTTTGCTGGCCAAACAAAAAGTTAAATCGCCCAAGAAGGACGAAAAAAAGAGAGCGAGAGGGTCTGGCAGGGTTAGTTTCGATTCCTTCCACCCCCCAGCGCGGTTATCTTCGCGTCTTGTGTCTGAATATTTTACAGGATATTTTCAGGATACTCTCACGCATTTGCCGAATAGGCTGGTGGATGATTCTTCCCCGGTTTTCGATTCGGTAAGTCTGTTGGTATTCCGGCGAACATGGCCTGACACAGTTATCGAGTGCAATCCGGGCAGGTCGGTTGTGTGTTAGGTTCGTTCGTCCTTCGCGTCGCGTTTGTTATTCCGGTTTGTTAGGTTCCCATCGGCCGCGACGCGTTGTTTTCCCTTTTTTTCTTGTTATTTGCGGCCTAATCCTTGGGATTCGAGTTACTTCAGAGGCCGGGTGCCTTTTGAATCAAGAGTCGGTAGAACGCCTTTAGCTTTTCGGCGATTTTTCTTACGCATCGTTTGTTTTTGTTAATCGCATTTGTAGTCTTTGATTTTTATACCGAATTTCGTTTTTATTATCCAAGTAAGTACACAGAGAGAAAAGTGTGAGTTTCTTTTAAGTAAGAATGCCTTAAAGTCGGCCTGCATCTGCCGCTTTTAACCTTGTCGCTTCTCAAAGTGCTATCCATTAATTACAACAGGCATACTATATACTATATAGTATATAGTATATATAGATACGATCCATGTGTCTGTTGAACAGAGAGTGCAACAATTTTTATATCTGTCTGGTCTGGTCTGGTCTGGTCTGCAGTTCTCTTTGTTTCGCTTTGGATTTGTTACAATTTCAACAACTTCCGCGTTGTCAAACATATATCTATCTATATATTGTATATATCTATGTATGGGAATGAGAATGAATATATATATATATTCCTGCTATCGCCTCCTCCTCCAACTAATAGCTATATAAACTAAATTTTTCAGTTCGCCCACTTATTTTTGCAAATAATACTTCAAATAATATTTTGCTTTCTTTGTTTCCATTTTTGCAGGTTTAAATTCCGGAAAATTACAAAAGTAATTAGAGGAGAGGTAAGTTTTTAACAAAAATAGATTAGGAAGTGTATATAATATATTTTATTATACTATTTATGAGATTATATTTAGCCTGAACTTTGTCCATCACAATGACGTGGAATATTAGATAATGATAATAATTCCTAAGCAGGTTTCTCGCCAAAAAAACAAAGAAAAACAATAATATTTATTGGCCCTGAACTTGATTCGAGTTTGTCTTTTGGGGAAAAAAAAGAGTCAATGGTCTCTTCTCTCTAGTATACCAGGCTATCCAATGCTTAGTTGCAAAAAAAATATATATTTTTATATATTTCTTATTATATTTTATCAGTTCTTTTTATATATAATATATTGGGGCCAATGAACGAGAACCCAAAAGCTTGCAAGTTGGAAAAAAAAAAAAACCAAAAAATGGCTAAAAAGAAAATGAGGAAAGAATTGTTTATTGACGCCAGCAAATTGCTAAAAAATAAAAAAATAAATATCCATCACATGCAGGGTGCATGTTAGCAAATGATATCTTATAATTTACTTTAAAGTTTTTTAATTAATTAATTTCCAGAAAATTAGGAAGGCCTAAAATTAATTTAAATTCTATTTACATCAAAAGGGCTCCTGGAAAATGTAAACATTTTGTTTAAAAAGGTCCGTAGAATACTGATTAGGATTCTAGGAATACTCATTCTTATATTTTTTTTTTTGCAAAAATACAATATGAAAACCCACACATACATATGTATCCACTTGATTAGTATCGAAAGGAAGTAAAGTTATTTGCCTTTGTTATAGAGCCTTTATGGCACTTCATCTCCCCCACAACCCCCACAGTCTCTGGAATAATATAAGGAGCCTCCCTCGTCTGGCGCCCCTTGTGCCAATTTCCATTTGATAAACATAAACAAATCGATACGCGTCACAACAACGTCTCCGAAAGCGACATGAGAGTGGGTAGGAGTGGATGGAGTGGGTGGAGTGGGTGGCTGGGTAGTGGGTGTCTTGAGGGGGCCACCTGGAAGGACTGCCTGCATCAGTATATAGACTCGCAAGCTTTGTGTACACATTTGCCGGCTGGGCCCTCGCTGGGGTGGCTTTTTTTTTTTTTCCTCCGAGGACAGGACAGGAAAATTACGACGCAGAAATCAAGTTAAGATGGTTAAGTCCTTGGACCAACACACTGGACTCTCTCTTACTCTCTGACAGAGTAGCAGATACCCACTCGTTGTCCTTGACTGTCTGCGGTTGGGATTTTTGTTGTTATTCTTCCTATTCATAACATACAAAAAATAAAAAAAAGTGAAAGAATTTCCCGCAGGAAGCTTAGTGAAAGGCTTCAAAGCAAAGCTCTTCTCTCCTTCGGCCAAAGCTTGCCTTTAGGCGTTGCCAGATGCTGGACAGAAAAATACGCATTTGAAAATTAATTAATTAGGATCTGTTTAGTCCTTATCACGCCCGCCAAAAGGGACCCATTGGCTCGGGGTTTTGGGGAAAAGTTCGAGGCTCGGCCATAAGAATTATGAATAAGGACAACGCCCACCATAAAACGGCCTCGAAGGACAACGCCCACAAATAAAAAGGAACGCCAAATTATTCAAGGTCTTTGAAGCTTTAGCCTGCCTTGAACTTCCCGAAGGAGAAGCGAAAGTGAAAGTGGGTGGGTGGGTTGTGTTATGGTGGGGTGGGGTGGGGTGGGGTGCTAACTTGAAGCGCCCACGCATCCCTTAAATACGTTTATAACCCAGCGTAGGCGGTGTCGGTTAACAGGCTTTCGGTATATGTTTTCTTTTAGTCTAAAAGTTTTTAATTATAATATACATAAAATGAAAAATATTCAACTGAAATCAGATGTAATATCCTTATCAAGGGCATATTCCCAGCATGCATCTCACTTGCATTTATTTTTGTCGCCTGTGTAAACATTTTTCAGCACGTAGGATATGTTTATACAATATATAGTACTCATATGTATGTACTTTTCTGGTGTATTTGTTATCGTGGGTGTTGTGGATGTTGTGGGTGGTTTTGGGGCATGGAATGTGGCTGTTATCCTTGTTGCTCTACCATGTAGAGTGTATCCTTGATACTCCCTCGGCCACTTGTGTCGCAATTTCACATTCAAGGACATGGTCGTGATTTGCTGTCACAGCAGCAGCAGCTCCTGTAACAACAACAAGAACTTCGTGCGTCAGTTGGTTATTTTCCTCTGTAACCCAGAGCATTATGTATCCCACGCTAGTCCATTATTTGTTCCAACGAATGGCAAGGATCCTTAAATGTTAGGTCCTTGATTTGTTGCCTGGTAATCTCCATTAAGTGTTTCCAATAGCAGGACATCTCTAGGAAATGATATTTATGAGATCTACAGAGTGATTTGTGTAATCAAATTTTGGCAAGATAATTGAATTAGTCTGTAATATGAGAGATAGGTAGATTTTTGGTAAATGTATAGAATTCCAGTTAAAAAAAAAGTTTATCAAAAAAGTCTTAGGGGCATAAGTGGCAGTTTCGTAAAAGCGGGAAGTTACTTCAAGGCACATTAGAGACACTTTCTTAAAAGCGGGCATTTAGTCTTAAGGATCAAGGAGCTTCTTTCTTAAAATCTGTTATTAGGAAGATTTTTAGCAAACTAGGCTCCGATTCATATTGTATTACATATTTTTAATGGATATTGCATCAGCTTGAATACATATTCGAAAGATATAGTATCGAACCGAGGGAAGAACGGCAAAAGATACACGAATTCGAGCCGATACTCGAAACAGAAGTTGAATGATATTGTTGTTTGCACATTCTTGTTGTCATCGATATGGATTGTTGTTGTTATAAACAAACTAATAAAAAAAATTATATAGCTGGGGGAAAAAAGTGCAATGTCAGGGAATCTAAAAAAAAAGAAAAGAAAAGAACGGGGAGAGCGTTTAGCTTGCGTTTGTTCTTTTTTTTGTTATTCTTACAATTTCACTTAATTCAGCAATATAATATGTAATATACGACGGGCATAGATACTTGAGAGTATATTTTTGCGATTGCTGTAAACAAGTTTATTTATACACTGGCGAAAAAAAAGGAATTAAAATTAAATTAGAATCAGAGCGTCAGACAATTTCATAACAAAAATTTGCATAAAAAACGCGAAACAAACAGCGGCAGCAACAACAAAAGCGAATGGGCAAGAAAAAGGGAAAACAAGCGGCCGCGAGATCCCGAGAAGTAAACAACAAAAGTGACGTCAAAACAGCGGGATAGAAAGGGACCAACAGAGCGAAAGAGAAAGGCGGCAAAAGCTTTTGTAAATGAATTTATTTAATAATCAAATGGAAAAAGCAAAATAATAATAAAAATCCAAAACAACAACACAGAAACAGACTGTACTCAAGCTTTGGGCCGCCTCTCTCTCTCTTTCTCTCTCTTCCAACCAAAATGGAAAAGTGGAAGTGAAAGAAGCAACAGAGTAAGTTTGTATGTACGAGTGAGTGTGTGTGTGTGGGGGAGAGATGGTTGGGGCATGCGCAAAGGCCTCTCGCAAAGCTACTTCCCAAACTCTTCCGCTCTCTCTCTCTCTGCCTCTCTCCCTATTCTGGACAGCTGAACAATCAAAACAAAATGGGGAGCTTTTGGCGCTCGCCTTTTCGGCTTTGTCGCCGAGCTTTGCGTAATTTTTTATCAATCGGTCAAGAACGTTTGTCGAGCGCAGAGCCCAAAAAAAAAGTTAAGGGAACACTCCACTTAATTCTTTTCTCGCGATTCTACAAACATACACTCATACATACACCTTTACGGCAAGGTGTGATAATCAAAATAATAATAAAAAAAAATAAAAATAAAAACCATTGAAAGAGGGAGTAGAGAACAGAATCGTGTGCAAATTGAAAGAAAAATCATATAAATAGTTTGTTTGCCATCAATTAAAACATGTTTCTGGTATCGGTTTTGATATAAAAAACTATTGACAAAAAAAAAACCACCTCCGCTCTAGATGAGCGCCAACTCGAACACGAACTCGTTTCCGAGGCAACTGAAACATAGAAATCATTAAGAGACAACCACTAATTTGCATAAATTAATAAAACCGACAAACATAAACGCTGCCAAACTTGACGAATGCGTTGGAATTCGTCTACAGAATTATTATATATGTATAAACCGCATTATATACAGACATACATACATATATAAATAACATATATATATTCTTATTAGAAGCACACTCCATAACCGAAGAGAGCGGGACGACGGGCAGCTGTCGAAAGCCCCAAAAAGCCGAACGAATCAAGTTCGGCTCCCCGATCGGCTCCATTGCCGATCAGTTGTTCGCAAAGCGCTCAACTGCTCGGTCGCACCTCGGACATCCCCCATTTGCAAAATTGACAACAAAACACCCCGCGAACTGAAACTGAAAAAATCTTACAAAAAAACAGAGTTGTCCTATAATTTGTTGTAAATTTTTGCCATTAATTAAAAAACGAGTTCCACGTAAATATTATTGAGTGCGGTCTTTGCAGAATTAAGAGTTCGAAACAGTACCCAAGTACTAGTAATAAAATAAAAACTAAATTGTTAAATTGTCGCAAGCGATAAGATTTACTCGACGCTCTTATCACACCCATATACCGAAGTGTTTAGTTTGGTCTGATCCTCCGGATGATACGCATTCGTCGGGCTAATGTTGCTTCCACTATATGTATAAATTTCTGTTTTAATCGCCACATGTGTGACCTAGTTTAAAAAAAAAACACTCAAACACACACGCACCACAGAAAATAACAATGAAATTTACATATAAACGCGTCCCCCCTCCCTTTCAACTTGATTCGGACTGTGCCCATGCATAATAATTAATAAAAAAAATAAAAAACGAGGAAGAATTAAACAAAAATAAAATATCAATTAATTTGTGTTTAAACTTTTGTGCATTTAATGTGAAATCTTCAAGGAAGTAAAAACGCTCTTACAACAAATCAGAAGCACAGAATTTCATTTCTTTTCTTGTTTAAAAAATAAAATCAACAAGAGAGAGGTGGGTACTACGATATACCATATGTTTTAAGAATTCTCGACCTCGTTATCCAAAAAGGGGATTAATAAGAGTCTTTTTTAACATTTTATTTGATCATTAAACGCAAGAGACATAAATCTTTATAGTTCACAACTCTGGCATGATGTGATTACAATTTGCTTTTCTCGAAAGCATGCTTTTTCAGTTTTTCATTTTCCTAAGCCGACGTTTTTGGTAATTTATGATCCCGCCAGGCCAATTAAAACATTAATTCAAGCCAGAAACAGAAACCAAAACCGAAAACTACAAAAATCAAACTCTAGCCCTGCCCCTAACGCTGCCCCTGTCCCTGCCCTTTGTAATGCGAGACCGCTCCAAACAAAAATAAAAAAAAAGAGCAAAGCCTAGCACATAAACCTATAAACATTTCAAGTTTTATTTATGTATCGAGCACACTGTTTAGCTTAGCCACTCTACATATAAAGTCGCCGCGGCTCAAGTTAAGCTCATTTCCTGTCGCCTCAACCAAAAATTATTGTGTTTTGTGTGGAGGGAGTCCCAGAACTGAAGAGGCCAGCAATTCTGTGGGATAAAAATATGAAATTAACAAAGAACAAATACCATTTTTTTTTGGTTCATTTGTGCAAATAATCAAAGACAAATGAAACAAAAGAAAATCAACAAAATTTTTGCTCCGTATGGCAGCAAAAAAAATTAAATTGAAATTGATTTCAATTTGAATTTTGTTCGCTCGGCGCTCGAGTTCAGTGTCAGAGCGAAAATTCAAGGTTGAAAACTGTTGACTTCGCACAAGAAATACTAAAATGGAAAGAAAACAAAATGCAAAAGTAGGCACTACTACTCTATGTAGTGCTAGGCTATCAGAGAGGCCTATAATGCTGGCATATGTTGGGCAAACATCATTCCCATCCACTACTTACCCCTCATCTTGAGATGAAGCCGGTTTTTGAGGTTAAGCTCCACGTTGGGCGCCACTGTATATTAAGTATACGCCATGGTGTCCGTTGATTGCTGACTCTTCTCCCATTTTAACATAATGTTCACTTTCTAAAGGCATGCATAGTGGTATTTGTGAATGACTCAACAGTTGAGCGCACGATAAGAGGTCTGCAATTAAATTCTTAACAAAATAAAAAATAGGGCAGAGACTTGTATGTGATAAGAGTATATACTATACTATACTCTATACTATCTAAACAAAGGTATTAAAATAATAAATAGGAAATAACAATTAAATAAACAATATAATCAAATTCCTAGAAAAGTCTCTCATCATCAGATCTATATTAGGTGCAGATGCTTTAAACATTTAACAAAATAATCATTACTTAATATAATTTAATAGCTTACTGTCTACATCAATTATCAATTAGTTATCATAACTGGTTCTAGTCATTTTTTAACTCTGCATAACTTAACTATTTACAGCTTAAAGATGTTTCAATTTATTTACAATCTGTCGAAAAATAGTCAGATTTGTTTACATATTTATTCAGAAAATGATTGAGCAAAGTGGGGTTATTGCATCATTATCTTGATTTCCCGTAGACTGCCTAAGCTTAATTGTATTTATTTTTCAATCAATTTGTTTGATACTGAGTTCTTACACATATTAATATTTGTTTTTTTTTTTTTTTTTTTTTTTTTTTTGAATTCCCGACTATATATTCTATATACGGTCATTTGCTTTGCCGGCCTGGCCTTCAACTTTCTTTGTGTTTTCGCTGGGAGAAGATTTTTGTGTTCTGCGGATTCTGCTGCGGCCATTAAGCAAACTTGTTTGCTTTTCTTTTAAATTTCTTTATTTCTTTAGCTTAAATATTTCAACAAATACAAATACATATTCTGCTGCAATGTCCTGACTCATTTAATATTATTTTCTAAAAGGGTCTGGTTCTATTTTTAGAATCCTCCCCCTATCTTCTGGCATTTTTGAGGGGGGCGTATTGCTTCCTGAATAGAAATTTGTTTTCGTTTTCGTCCATTTATCAGTGCGGGCTGGTTAAAAAAAAATAAAAAAAAACACACTCGTTTTGCCATCTTTTGTGTGTTTTTATCTCTTGCTGGTCGGCTGGTCGATAAGATAAGTTTCTCGGCCATCATCCCAGCCAACAAAGTTGTGAGTCGAGCTAAATTTGCAAGTGCCTGTGACCCATTGAGCGTATTCCTTATCATCTCTCGCCCATTGTCGTCGCTGCCGGCACGCGGCTTTTGGCTGATAAGCTGACGGGACAGCTGACGGTGCCAGAGTCGGGGCCAGAACCATAGCCAGACGCCTCTGGAGAGGCTCCCCGGATAAGGTCGACTCACGTGTTACTTGCATACTTCCCCCGGATCGCAGTTTTCGCAACCCTTTTTTATTCAGAATGCAGTTCTATTTATTTAGCTGTCTACGTCTGGGTCTGGGTCTGGGTCTGTCTTAAAAAGTCAATAGACTAAAACACATTTCGATCACGATTTCCGATTTCTATTCAACAAAGTGGAGGGACTTCAGTATGTATCTTCTTCTATATATTTGTTTAAGTATTCAGAGGACTTGTGCTAATTTCTTTTTGTGCTGCTAAATCGATATAAATTGATTTTAATTATTTATCTATTAGCGAACTGGTGGGGAAGCCACCAAGAGTACTCGATTGTACTCTGTTTGATTGAATCGATTTGTGGGGTCTCTGGAAGCTATCTTGAAGTATTTTTGGACCTATTTTGTAGAACAAAGAATACAAATATTATATATCTTGGTATAGTATATAGAATAGTCTTCTATTTACTTCCCTAAGTTCCCTGATCGATGTCTATACCGATGTCTCTTCCTCCGCCAATTAATACAACAATTTACAATTTACGTCAGCTGTTTGTATAAGAAGTATAAAGTATAGAACAAAAAGCAAAACAAAAACCGAACCTGAACGTGTTATATCATCAATTGCCAGACATTCGCTATGCTATGCTAAGCATTCCGGCATATGAATACAAAATAAATGATAGAATCGAATACCCAATACCCACTATACACTTAACACCTTGTCCCTATATATACCCCTGAACCATGCTTTTGCCTATTTTGTGTCTATTTTTTGCTGCCGCCACTAAACAGGGTCACTAAAAATAAGTCGAAGGAGCTTGCACTTCGTTCTGCGGGGCTACCTCAACATCAGAATTAGTGCTTGGGTGTGTGGGTGTTGGGCTATTTTTGTGGGGTGGTGCATGCAAAAACTGCGTGTATCTAAACTTAGAGTACACGGGGAGAAAAATTAGATGGTTTAAAACAAAATTATTTGTGATAAATTATATCAAGACTGACATTTTCTTGGAAAGAGATCTAATTTTTTTTTTGAGTGCTTCTCTTTCACAAAGGAAAAGCCAAAAGTGACTTGCACAAATTGCTAAACAAAGAAATGGCCATAGTCTTTTCGAACCGAAAGAGATGGATAGAGTGAGAGTGATAGAGAAAGGTAGTCGCAGGGAAGAAAAAGTGCATACAGTCCGGAACATGTGACGGGGCTATGACGAATGTCGACACAAAAACAAAATATAGGGAGATGAAAGGATGAATATTATAGAGAGCGCCACTGCCATTGCCACCGCTAGCGCGACCTATCCCCCCCACATCAAGCATTGGACTGACCACTGCCACTGACCCATTGATAATGCGGAACGGAAGTTTCGTCCGAGCAGTGGCTTTGCTTTTTTTTATTTTTTTATTTGAATTTTTAGTCGATCGTTTTGTTTTGAACTGGTATTCTGTTTAAAGTGAATTACCCGATCAGAAAAAAAATATTGATAATGCAATCATGTCACGCTCACTTATTCAGAGCAGACTAAATCGCATCTATTTGAGAGAGAGAGAGTGAATATTTTTGATTAAAAAAAAACTGATACGTGTTCTGAGCTTGTGAGGTGATATTATGTATACGTCCTGTAGTCCGGCACACGTGGCGTATAAGTAATTTTTTAATTGAAAATTTAATTAAATAAATAGGTAATTTTTAGGTAGAATTTCCATTTCCTCGTGGACTCGTGTTTAGCAATCGTGCAAATATGCCCTAGGAACGCTCTATACTTACAAATAGCGCAATCAACAAGCATATGAAATCCCACACACACACACACACGCACACACAGGCAGACAAATATCTAGTATAAATTCTGGCGAAATGTAAAAGCTTCCACGCCAAGAGCAGACATTTTGTTATTGTAAACCAGAAACAACAACAACAAGAACAAAACTCGTCAGTCAAGCAAAGCTACAAAAAAAATAAAGCTCACACTATATAGCCAATACAAATAATACATTGTACATACAAGTTCATATATTCATACATATATAAATAACTAAAGTCTACGAAGATGGCGACAAAAGCAAACAGACGGAAAACATATGTTACTCACAGCTAGCTGGCCAGAGAGATGAGGTATTGAAAAAAAAGAGCGCCCACGCTCTCAAAAGCTCTTTACAAGCGTCGCGTTTTGTTTACAACTCTACAGCTTGTCTATGTTAGTATGGGTGAGTGGAAAACAAAGGCAACTCTGCGATAAATTATACATTCAAAACAAAATATAAAAAATAAACAGTTTTGACCTTGAGTGTGCTTAAAATTTTGCTCTCTCCCACTCAAGCTCTCCGGATCTCTTCTCCCGCTTCCATATAATTTTGTTGATAGCAAGCCACGCTAACTTTTTTTTTTGTTTTTGTTGTATTTCTTCCGATAATTATTGTTATTGTTATTGCATTATTTCATCGTCGGTTGAAATACAAACTCGTGTTCCGTACATGTGTTATTAATATCGCAAAAAAAAAAAAAAAGAAAACAAAAAAAAAACAAAATAATATATGGAAAATGTCAATTGGTATCATTTTTATTTTCATTTCCCTTTCGTTGTTCAGTTAGTCACACAAAAAGTGGATATTGGTCACGGATTCAGTTTCAAACTTGTACTTTAACCCCCGTAATGGCTCTTCACGTGCTCTCCAAATGTGATTTTTTTTTATAAGTTTACTTAACTTATTACAGTGAAGATACTTTAGGGAAGAACTTCATGGAACGTTTTTTCCGGTAAAAGATACAAAGTATCTATTCATTTGTACTCTCTTCGTCGGTTCTCGTGCCTCTTCTTCGCTATCATATGCTTTTGGATCAGATGTTCGTCGGCTTCCCGTTTTCACCAGAACTCTCTCTCTCTCTCTACTCTATTCTCTCCCCGCCCAGCAAACATTTCGCGTTCATTAACTTTTCATGAAAGTGTGTGTGTGTATGGGGATTTAATTTTATTTTTTAATAGTATTATTCATTATATAGAAATGCTTGTTTAGCGCTTATTGTGTTTGCTTGTGTTCTTCACTTTTTCGTACGATTCCACTTGGGATTTTTTATGATTTTTTTTTTTGTCGAAAAAAAATGTGTAATGAATTCTTTTTTTTTTTCTATGTTTGTGGTATATAAGAGATAATATATGTATATAAGCTCCCCACTCGTTTGGTTCCTATGTTTTGGTGTTTGGTTTGGTGTCTCGATTCTCGATTCTCGCTTTTTTTTATTGTTTGGCCTTCAAGGCGTTCAGCTACCTTTGACGAATATTAAACAATTTCAAGAGGAAATAGCCATAATGTAAAGAAACCAGAGAAACAAGCATATCACTTAGCAAAAGTAGAATTTTTTTTTTTCGAGTGGTTCCCCCCTCTAAGTTTGTGTTTTTTTGGTTCGCCGCTTGTGACCTTCAAAGTTATTTGGGGAAGGGGCACTAGCATTACAAAGTTCAAATCGAAATCGGAAATGTAAAGAAGAGTTCTTATCAGACTTTGACTAAAATAAAGCTATAAGATAAGCCAAACAAGGGAATCAAGATACTAGAACATTTTCGAAAATATTTATTAATATTGAGGCATTTCTTTTGTATTTGATCTCTTAAGATTCACCTTTTCAAGGCAATTTCCCCTTAAAATTTCCATAATGCGCCACAAAATATTGCGCTAAATCCCTCATATACTAGATGCAGTCTTTCGTTCCTGATTTATGAACATTAAATGGGAAAACGAGAATGTTGGATTTTGTTTTGTAAACAAACTAATTAATATTTATTGTGGAGGGAAACAGAATGAAACAGGCCTAGTAGTGGCCAGAATCCAGAATCAAATTGGCTTAAATGGCTTACCAATTTTGCCACAAACTTTGCCATTTTTTTGTTTCCACCATTTATTCGCTCTATAAGGGGCAACAAAAAAAATGATGATTTCTCTTCAAAATTTTGTTGTTTACCAAAATCTGAAAAAAAAAAAGAAAGGAGGGAAGTCAGGTGTGGAGAAGAGGGGATCTATCTGTATCTCTGTTGTTATTTTTCTGCCTTAAAATAGGCGATAACCAAAACAATAACAAACGCTGAATATTGTTGAGTTGGCTCTTGGATTTGCAAATTTTTTTTTTTCAGCTATTGTTTATCTTGAGAGTTGTTAGTGGCGCAGGAACTTGTTTTGATGATATTAGTTTTTCGGGGCCTGATGAGATTATATACAAAATTTAGATTACTAAATTACTGATTACTTGAAGCTATTCCCAGAAAAAGACCAAGGGAAAGTTACTATTGCATTTCCTCCGACACACCTCAAATAAAATCACGTGTCTGAGGCAGCTGCACTGCGGCTACTTAGCATAAAAATACTATAGAATTGCCACCATACTATATGCTAGTATGATTCTATAAAGTCCAATGCTTTCGGAATTGGGCTGAAAGTGGAAACCAGTAAGCCAAGGTTGTCTGGTGGGCATAATAATAAAAGCCACAATATATTCATTTAATTAGCTTCTCAAGTCTCTCTATTCCCGCTGCAACTAGTCTGATGTCCAATCTCTTTTTTTTTTTTATTTTATTTCAGAAAACTTGGAAGTTAACTGCGCAATCGCAGCGCAGTTGCAGGGCAACTTGCTTCCATTTTGGAAGTCATCAACTGGGTGGGTGAGCAACTGGAGCAAAGGATTCTCCCTCTACAACAAATAAGAAAAATATTATAAACATGACAGAGAACCAGTTGTATCCCATGTCATCGGAATTCTTTGACACCGGTTCCAATAGCAGCAGCAACACACTCAAATACGATCTTTATTCGCTGGGATCTAGTGTTGTGGGTGCCCTGCCCACGTTGACAATCAACACGGGCTACGGTAGCAGCAACTCCAACAACAACAACAACACTAGTAGCAACCACAGCAGCAGCAGTAGCAGCAATTGTTCCACAAGCACCACCAACACCTGTAATGTAATGCTAAGCACAACAGCCATAACAATACCACGAAGCAACAACCATCATAATCCCTACCAGCAGCAGCAACATCATCTCAGTCAGCTTCTCTCCTTGCCCAGCATGACCCACCAGCAGCATCATCCCCAACAGCAGCAGCATCAGCAGCAGCAGCAGCAGCAGCAGCAGCAACAGCAGCAACAGCAACATCAGCAGCAGCAGGAGCAGCTGCAGCAGCATCCACAGTTGGCGCTGGGTGAGCTGTCGGACTTCGGGCTGGATGCCTTGGACGCGACTTCCTTGTCGCCCACTCTGCTGCAGGATGTGAGCCTCAGTGCCGCATCGCCACTCAACACCACCCTTTACAATGGGAACAGCAGCAATGCCAGTGTGGGTGGAGGAGGAGCTGGGGGCTCTGTGGCTGGGGATAGTGGCCTGGGCGGGGGATTCTTCGCTCCGGACATATCCCACAGCCTCAGTCTGAACGTAGTCACCGAGCAGGTGATGGGGAACGACGGATTGCTATACGGGATGACGCCCAACTCGAATGCCATGTGGAGCGACATCAGTAGTGCCATTACCAAACACGAGCCATTCAGCCTGGACGACGACTACATCTTTCCCAACGACAAGGCCGAGATCCAGGCGGCCGATCTGTCCGATTTGAACGGCGGCGACTTCTTGGACGTCATCGGGAACATTGAGGACTTCTTGCCCCAAACCACTGTCTCTCAGAGTGTCAACTTTCTGCTCTCGCCGCAGGCCCAGGGTCAGGACACCCTGGTAGCACCGCCCATGGAGCTTCTGCAGCAACAGAATCAGAATCAATCTAATCAGTTGCAAGTTGGCAGCCTTCCACAGCTGCAGACGCTCCTTACACTCAACCAACAGCAGCAGCAACAGCAGCAGCAGCAGAACAGTTCCTTAACTAGTCCATATGAGATCTACCACAGCACGCCCCAGAAGCCACAACAGCAGCAGCAGCTCTCCGCCAGCTTCTCGCCCGGTAGCCAGGCCTCCCAGTCGCCATTGACGCCGCCGCCACCGCCGCACGCCAATCGGCCGCAGTACCAGCAGGTCAAGTCGCGCAACATGCAGGAGCTGATGAAGAAGGGCTTCCCCATGTCCTCGCCCACAGACCGTTCCATGCTCAGTCAGTCGGCGGCTCTCAGTCCGGGCGGAAGCAGTGGCTTTGGCAGCTCCGCCTCCGGAAACAGTACGGTCGGCAGCTCCCAGACACCGGGAGGAGCTGCTCGCAAGTCGTTCGGCTTTCAGGGCGCCGCCGACAGTTCACAGTTGAGCCGGCTGAGCTCCTCAGCACCCACGCACCTGGGACTCGAACACATCTGGATGCGCAGGGAGCCGCGACAGCATTTACTCTCCACCGGCTCGCTGGCCGAGGCCGAGAGCTTCTCGTCGCTAAGCACCGGCAGTGTTCTGTCGCCCGATGGAGTGGATTTCTCGCAGGACGACGAGGACGACAACTCCAGCGAGAACAGTGACAACTATGATGACTTTAGCAGCGATAATGGTGGCTCCGGGGATGAGGATGAGACGCGTACCTCCACGCCGAATCACTTGTCGAGCAGCAAGGGCAAGGAGCGCTTCTTCTGGCAGTACAATGTCCAGGCCAAGGGACCCAAGGGCAAGAGGCTGGTCTTCCAATCGAAGCTTGAGGATCCCCATGTGCTTAATGAAGTAACCGATCCGGTCTTCAGTCCCACCTGCTCTGTAAGGGGCATCAAGGTGTATAAGGTAAGGTGGTGGCTTTGGAGGTTCAAAGTTCAGGAAATTAAAACATTTCTCTTTCGTTAACAGCACAGCGGAAAGGCCCGAAAGGGCGATGGCAACGACCTGACCCCCAACGCCAGGAAGCTGCACAGCATTGGCAAGGAACTGGACAAACTCAGCAGGACAATTAACGACATGACACCCGTCTCCGAGCTGCCCTTCAACGTTCGTCCCAAGTCGCGCAAGGAGAAGAACAAGCTGGCCTCCCGCGCCTGCCGCTTGAAGAAGAAAGCCCAGCACGAGGCGAACAAAATCAAGCTCTTTGGCCTTGAAATAGAACACAGTATGTATAGGAGATATATCTTCAAACTTAAAGAGAACAATATAATAATAATTTCTATTATTTTAGAGCGCCTGATGAGCGGCATTGCCGAGTTGAAGCAGGCTCTGGCCCTGAAGCATCGTACCAAGAGTTTGGGCGAGTCCACCGAAGAAGTGGATCAACAAATTGCACGCATTTATGCCACAGCATCATGTAAGTATACTTCTCTCCTCTATATAGACTTTATTATAATATTATTTTTAAAATTTCAGCTGGAATCCGCATTGCTGGAGGTTCAACGGATTTTGTGAATAAGGTGCTGGAGAATATGAGGGGCGGCATGCCAAATGGTGGCCTGGAGGAGCTGCGCAAATCATCATAGACCAAAAAGAAAAATAAATATAAAGCTAAGGAACCGCCCATCATGATTAGTTTTAGCCAGTCTACATAGGACTCCATAGATATGCCCCAAAAAAAAAAAAACAACAACATAATACCTACATAAAATCTACAGAAAATGTCAAGCTAAAACCGATTCAGTAGCAGAATGACTTTGGATTTGGAATGAGATATATGTTCTGTTATTATAAATTGTTCTGCATGAGTGATATAATATCGATAACCGAGATATAACTGTGATTTAATGAGCCTGGGCTTAGTATGTTTTGTATGGCAGGAAATAGAGGAAATATTTTATAATTTTCACGACCACAAACCGTCAAACCAGAGCCAGAAAAAAAAAAACAAAAAACAAAAAAGAGAGAAACAAAATTCCTTTTTGAAAATGCAACATTAATTCTTAATTCGATACAAACAACACACAAAAAAAATGTAAAGAAAGAGGCAACCACACAAAACACTAAACACTAAAAAACTAAAAAATGAAAGATAAAAAATACGAAATTTTGTTTAGATGATAAGATTGTTAAGAAGGGGAAAAAAAGAGTTAGATGAGAGCATGTAGATTGCTACCAGTTTTACCTGCTTAATGAATAAGGTCTTTTTTAAATGATTTAATTTGAAATGATTGGGGAATCGAGATATGAAATGCTAAATATCAATCGAACATAAGTTATATACAACTGCGATTTATCTGTTTAAGTTTTGAATGCTATATTAACTACATCTATATAATTTGGTTCAATGTTTAGTCTGTACGTCTTTACATCCTGCTAACTATGGAGAATGAGCTTTTATATAGAACATATATATAATATCTATTTACTACATTTATCGGTAAACCTATTTGTTTTTGGCAAACATCCAATATATATATATATTTTAATGGTCCTAGGATTTTGTTTTTAAGTTTTTTGATTTTGTTAAAAGCAAGCTTGCTTGATTAATTTACTTATATGGAATAACTATACTTTATAAACCTACATATACATACATGCGTGGTGATATAATTTTAATTTTCTTTTTATGCTTTTATTTCTTGATGTTTAACTCTAGGTTCGATTCATGCTTGTACTCTATAACTGAAATATGTATATTTTTAAGTTTTTCTATTCATAATATTTTCATACGAAATACCTTCAATATAAATCATAATTTATTAATTTTTAGGCGCACATGATGAAAATATTTAACAAAAAAGGCTTCAATTTTTCAGTTTTTTTTAATTTTTCACTCTTCGCGGGCTACTCCAAAACAAAAAAAAAATCTTTTGTAAAAAAAAAATACAAGAAAAAACCAACAAAAAACTTAATCAAATTTTGAGTTTTATTCTTAATTCTGCTTCGATGCTATTTTTGTGATATTTGTATTCAATTTTTCTTTATTGTGTAGTTTTTTTTTTGTGGCGGGATATATACTTCGTTTTGGGATATATACGTACTTTCCATGAACTATTTTGTAGCCTTTCTTACTGCTATTTGTTGCTTAACGAGTTGTGTTCAGTTGATATCAAAAGAATTAACTTTCGGAACTAAGAACTACATTCTAACTGGGGGAAAAAAATGAATAATAACAGATTGAGAATGAGAACGAAAATACAAATTACAAAAGTGATTCAAGTTAAAAACTTAGAACTTAGGTACTCGTATCACCCACAGCGATGAACACGTGAACATAACAAATTGTAGTTGTTAATTCTAGGCTTAAAACAAGTACAACAAAAAAACAAAATTAAACGCACATAAATTAAAACACTAAATTGGCCATCCAGTTTTTAGGGTTTTCAAATTCATGTCCTGGGAGCTTAACCTCATAACATAAGTGATAAGAATTCAAAATTACAATTTAGATGTTTAGGAGAGAAGAGAGAAAAAAAAAGGATAATGGGGAGATCCACCACGCCCATTCACGCCCATTTACACTCACCTACACACAAAGTACAAGCGCAAGCAAAAAATTAAAAAATATATACATACATATAGTATGCACTATGCATATTATCATAATTAAGAAGTCAGAGTTGATTAGGTCTTAGGTTTGGGCTTTGTGTAGAGAAAGTACAGAAACAGAATTCAAGGCGAAGCAGCATTGAAATAAGCACGACAGTTCCTCAGTGTTTAATATTGTATGATTAACATATTAAATATATATAATTGTAATTATATATGTGTATATGAATACATAATGAAACAAACCATTTATACCTAAATGTTACGGTTATTGTAAATGTGTGTGCTTTATATAAATGTGCTTCAGAGAAACCAATTTTATATATTTAACGAAACTAAGCAAACTACCTCAAAGAACATTATGGAAAAGAAGTTCAAGTTTCAGATTCGATAAAACGAAGCAACCGAATTACAAATTACCAATTACCAATTGAGAACTAAATATAATTTATATACAATACATAATAACAACAACAACAAAAAAAACCAAGAGCCTGATTCATGTGTCCATTTAAAGCATATATACATATATATATATATATCTATATTAATAACAATATTTGTGTATTTTCAAATTATTTAAAAATTTAAAATTTAAAATTAGGTATGAAACAAAAATGGAAATTGAAATTGAAAATTAGATAGTTCTTCGGTCAGCCGGAGGATCAGATTCCGACAACGAACCAGAACCAAATAATAAAAGATATAACATTTATTTGAAAACTCCGAAACTTGATTGATGAAAATTATAAAATTAAGAAAGCATGAATAAATATTGATAAAAAAAAAAAAAACAAAACAAAACAAAACAACTGTGTTGAAAATTGCAAATTTTGTATGCATATGCATTAAGCAGAAAATAAAACATAACTATTATGTCTAAATAAACACATGTCAGATGTATGTATGTCGAAGCAAATCGATTGTCTATATATATAAACATTACAAAATACATACCAAATTATAATAAATAATGGCGAAAGCAGAAAACCCAAAAATCATAATTGTTTTAATTAGAGGAGATTTTTAAAATCCAGGTAGGCAAAAAAATGTGGAACGCTTCACGATTTTGCGTGTCATCCTTGCGCAGGGGCCATGCTAATCTTCTCTGTATCGTTCCAATTTTAGTATATGTTCTGCCGAAGCAAGAACGAGGTTAGATCGAAAGAGGTTGTATTTAAAGGAAACAGTTGCTGAATAAGTACTTGAGAATTATAAGGCAGCTGTAAAGAGCGACCTCTAGCGGTCGCGCTTTGACATTATGTCACGTAAAAAAGGTTAAATGATGTAGAATGTGATGTAGAATTCCACTTCAAAAAAGTAATAACTATTTTAATTAACAAAAATCATTTAAAAAATACTTTAGAAATTATAGATCTTTGCTTTACAGCATCTAAATATTAAATTAGAAATTTAAAACCCTTGTTTTTTTTATTGTTGAAAACACAGTTCGTTTTATTCGACTATAATAAGTTGATAGTTTTAAAAATAGAGGCACGACTAAGAGAGTTTGTTTTTCGTTTGGCTTCGGTTAGGGTTTCAAAAGTCCAACCAAATCCATACCAAATAAATTAAATACATTTAACAATTAGAAAAGACTCTGTGTGATTGGTAAAAAAGTGTTTAGTTCTTTCGAGTTGATTGTGCTGTGATCTGTGATGAGATTCCGCATTAATTCCAATCCCCCTGGTCTAATCGTGTCGCATTTCAGGCTGCAGGTCGAACCAGGAATTCAAGCCCGACTGAGTGGTAATCTCACTATCATCCAGAGGTATTTTTAGCTAAAAAAAAATATTAAGAAATAATAGGATAGTTTAGCGGTATAAAGGTGAGCAAAAAAATGTGGAACGCTTCACGATTTTGCGTGTCATCCTTGCGCAGGGGCCATGCTAATCTTCTCTGTATCGTTCCAATTTTAGTATATGTTCTGCCGAAGCAAGAACGAAGTTCACCCTTAACATATCCCTATTTCTTTGACACTCTTCGGAATTCGCATTTGAGAATTATAAAAATGTCCAAGGATTAAGCCTTAAGGGTGGCTTTATTCCTGGTAGGGGGTTGTTGTTCCTGCAACGTATACCTACCATTCCAATAATGGGACTACTGCCGGAAAGGAAACCCTTCTGTGTGCAGACCGTCACCTCGAGTTGCGTCTGCCTGAGCTCGGCAATGGAAATCAGGTACTCGAAGGATGCATCGTAAACCGGATTGCAGTTATCCTTGATGACGCTCGTCTTGCGCTTCGACTCCTTGCTTCGTCCGGGCAATAGGTATAGCTTCACATACGGATCGGGTATGTTGCTGGGATCACGCAGCGGAATCTTTGCGATCTTGTGTATGGTCACGTCCAGTTTTTGGCGTTGGGCACTGTACCGGAGCGAGAGCTGAATTCTTCCCAGTCCGTGATCCCCAGCCGAGTTACTGGAATCCGGAAAACGATGAGTCAACACGGACGCGGCCAGTTCACTGATCGGCTTTTCACTCGATGTGGATGCTGACAGGACAGGAGAAATTTTGGCAACCACCGCTGGATCCTCCTCACTGATGGGCGATTCGGTGGACAGACGTTTGCTGGTAGCCTGGGTGTCCTGTTAGTCAAAAAGGATTTCGATTAGATAGGACTTAGAAAGAAAGCTGTATCCACTGACCTTAAACGAAGGTGGAGCCACTACAGCCACTTCTGGAGTTTTCACAGAGCTGCTCCGCGTTAGTGCCGCCACCTGTTCCAAAGTATCCGATTCCTTGTCGATCTCACCAGCCTTCAGTATCCTCAGGGACAGCGACATATAGAGCTTCGATTCTGGGCCGGATTTCTGCAGTTGGAAGGGCTGTTGGATCACCTCCATGTTGAACTGCTTGAGCAGGGTGCTGAGGGTGTAGGTGTATTGGCCGATGTCGTTGCCGGTCTTCTGATCGTAGATCTTAATGTTCAAGCTCTCGTTATCGGGATTGCTGACCAGGAAGGTGAAGCCCTGCTCCCAAACCGGGGAATCATCTCGCATTATCATCGCTGTTTGCTGTTTCTGTTTGTTTACACTGCAGACCAGATAGGGATCGGGTTTCGAGCTGGAGCGAGCTTGCTGTAATTTTAAAATATTAATTAATTTTTAATAAATTTTATGATTAAGTGGGACTTGCCTTTAAGTGTCTGGCCGAGTCAATGAAGACACTGAGAACCGCCGAGCTCATGGTGGTAACACGCAACAGCTTGGTCTCCAGCAGGATCTGCTGAAGATCGTTGGGATCTGCGGTGAGTTTGTACCATTGTAGGCGGACATGGAGGAGTCCGTGCTTGGCATCTTCCAGAGTAAGCCACTAGGTGATTATTAATGGAATTATTAGGGATGTTTCAAATAAAATAATTTAAATTTTAAAATTTACTTACACTATCCACAACGCCTTTCTTGATAACACTGGAAATATCGATGCTGGCTCTGTTTTTAAATAAATAATTGAATTAGTTAAGGAATAAATTTTAAATAATTTAACAAAATAATAAACAGAAAAAAACTGGTTAAATTTAAAGCGGGTCAAAGGTCAAAGAGCCCCTTTAACTTTAAGATGATTTTGGGTATTCTGTTCTGTTCTGTTGATTGGGTATTCTTGTGTTAAGAGTTCTAGGGAATATTCGATTAATCGAGGTATTCCATCAATCAATCAATCAATCAATGGTTGCCTAACCTGCCAAGGGATTCGTCATCACTAGTGCGGTCCCAGTCAAAAAGTCTGAGCACGAGGATCGCATGCTGCGAGACCTCGACAACAGCCTGATCCGAAAGCAATATAGAATACATTATTGGCATTATTAGTAGTTGGTTCTCAGAGGGGTTATTTACAGGGTCTGGATCTAACTACTGATTGTCATTGACATGCTTCAAGGTCAGTGGGTGTTGGGTAGTTTTTGAAATTAAAATTCCAGTGTCTGTGTTTCAGAGTGCTTCGGCATCTGCTTGTGGTTCAAATTGTGTCAAAGTTCATGCAAAACAGCTTCAATTCAGTCAGTGAGTGAGTGCTGATTACAGGTCAAATATCTACGGTTTCCAAATTATTGTTAAAACAAACTATTAAGAAATGAAAAAAGAAAAAACAAACATGCAGCTACAAATTCTCAAATCAATCTAATTGGGGTCACATCGATATTTTTCCAATAAACATTTTCGGCGGAAACCGCATATTGCCTGATGCCTCGCCACTTGGCTGTTTGTTAGTAAATGTATTCGGAACATAAATAAAATTCGAGAAACACCAAAAAAACAATCAACCAAAAATGAACAAATCATGAATGCAGTTTCATGCGGCAATACAACCTGCCCAATTCATCATCGTTCTGTACACCTGGCATAGTCTGATCATAGTCCCACAAAGAAAACCCAATATAGTGGCCTATGGTGGTAAAAATACACGCCTAGAAAAACAAATGTGTAAGTGTTCGAGTGGTAGATAGTATAGTATATAGTTGGCAGTTCATATAGCAGAGCATAACAATAAAAATAGTCCATTCTCTAATCTCACGTCACGCAAAAAGTAAGAACCTTTCGGTAAAATTAATTCAACAATTATTACTCACAGGGCTAGGGCCTACTGGGGGTGCAGGTTGGTGTGGTTTGGTGGTGGGTTTCATAACTCAAAAATGTAAAATAAAACGTAAAACTCTTCTTACCTGCCCAGGCTTTCGTCTTTCTTTGACAATTCGTCCTTATCCATCAATTGTATCTCGAGGTATTGACCCATTTCAATGAAAACTGTTGCCTACGTTGAGGCGCCAAACAGAGTAATCATCGAGTGATATAAGAATGAAAGAAATCAAAATGGAAATAACCAAAAGGCAAAACAACAAACTACACAAGAATTGGTGGATTTGTGTGTTGTAACAAATTGTAGCATGCAGCAATCGATGGACAACAACAGCAGACTACAAGAAGCAACGCAACAAGCTGTAGGGACTCCCGAAGGAATCTCCGAAAGAATCGTTCCAGAAATACGTACCTCGCACCAGTAGTCCCACTTGGGATTCACGTTGTTGTCAATGGTCTGAGTTCTGAACTCTTGAGCTCCCACATTGATGATGGCATAGGGATCCGACTTGCCCTTGCCCAGCACACTGATGTCCTTCTTCATGAGGTCCTTGGCCTCCACAACATGAATGCGCAGGATGCCCTGGAAGTGAAATTATTTATTAATTCAAAGTATTTATTAGCTGAGTGCTTTTCAAAGTTTCTAGATACAGTAGCGTAGATAGGGGGGGGGGGGGGGGGTCAGGGGGATCAATCCCCCCCCTTGGGTCTGAGAATTATAAGATGATATAATCTCAAAATTGAAAAAGAAACACATTTTTACGCGGTGACTGTGCAGTACAGCATTATTATTCTTATTATCGCAGATTGCGGATTATTATCGCAGTGTAAAATAAAACTTACAAAAAAACAGGATATTATTCTGAGTCATATCCCCCCCCCCATATCAAAAAGCTATCTACGCCACTGTCTAGATAAGAAGAGGGCATTTTAATTAGTTTAACAATATTATTTTAAAATCAAACAGTTATCCATTTTGAGTAAATAAAACATTAGTCTTAATTGTGGTTTTCGGAGAAAGCCTTTTGAAGAAAATAAATCCTAAATAAGTCAAGAATACATGACAACAAATCAAGAGAATAAATTGATGGAGAATCGATCTAACAATCATTTAAGGTATTCCGCTCAAGAATCGGATGGTTGTTGGGGAAGATATAGCCTTCGCAGAATCGCCCATATATTCGTCCCCATGCATTTTTCAACATTTTGAAGGGGACCTCCAGGAAAAGTGACAAAAAATCTAAAAAATATTTTATTCCCAGATTTTGATGCAAATTGGTGGAGAAACGATCCGGTGGAGAATTGATCCAAAAATCGTTTAAGGTATTCCCCTCAAGAATCGGATGGTTATTAGGGAAGATATAGCCTTCGCAGTGGGCCATATACTCATCCCCATGCATTTTTCAACATTTTAAAGGGGATCCCCTAGGAAAAGTGACAAAAAATCTAAAAAATATTTCGTTCCTAGGTTTTGATGCCGATCAATGGAGAATCGATCCACAAATCGTTTAAGGTATTCCGCTCAAGAATCGGATGGTTATTGGGGAAGATATAGCCCTCGCAGTGGACCAAATATTGGCCCCTATGCATTTTGTAGTAAATTCCAAAATAATATTTTTTATACACCTAGGGACTTTTAGAGAAAATTATCTGGGAACTCATTTATGCCACTAATTCAGCTCTTGACTTGAAATACAAAACTCACCTCTGGTTCTGGCATCTTCAAAGCCACGGCGGACACCTCTTCACTGAGAGAAATGGGCAGCTTGTTCGGCAAGACCATCACATTGCCAATCTGCTCTACGATGATCCTTCGGAGCAAATCGCTGAGTCCGGGCATGTCCATGAAATCCAATGCTCCAACCAGATTGAAATCGATATTGGGATTGTTGAGGAAGAAGATCTGAAGTCCACCCACCAAGGGCATGGATCTGATCAGGGGTTTCATCACCACTCGAACCCATCCATGGATCTGGAAGTCCTTGATGCCGCCCTTGAATCCGCCCAAATAGAAATTAATATCGCAATCGCTGGCATAGAAGAGATCCAGATCCATTATGATCTCATTGCGGTCGACGTTCTTGTCGTAGATCTTCACTCCGCCGATCCGGGGTGGAATGGTGCCCAGAATGATGCGATCGAAGCGGAAACCGTGCATCTTGTAGTTGGCTAAGGCCAGTGCCACATTAGGTTCGATGGTTTCCTTCACCAAAGTCCTGGCAAAGTGATTAGCATTGGGCCACACTTGTTTCAAAATCTGCAAAGGATAAAGGATATTAAACATTTTTCTTCAAAAGATTAGGATTAAAAGCTACCTTATTTAGCCACTCGGCTCGCTCGACATCCGGAAAGTAGACCCAGGCGGGCAGTTCATCGATCCTGGCCAGAATCACATCCTTCTCGGAGGCCAGGGCCGAGGCTTTGGCAATATCCCGTTTCTTCTCTGAGGTCTTGCCCAGTTGCTCTCGGGCCACCGACAGGATAACTGGAGCAATCAGCCAGGCCACCGACCAGCCCATGTAACCCACCAGATAGATGGATCCCACAATGGCCACTTTCTTGCCGACCGTGTACAGGATGGAGAAGATGCTGTCCTCACCGCTAGTGGATCGTGTGGCCACTGCTTTATTTCCGTTTCCATTTCCGTTCCCAAACGTCGGTTCGGTGGGTGTGCCATTGCCCGTGGGCGTGGCCGGGGCAGCCACTAGGGGTTCACTCATTTTTTTAGCGGGCTCGGCCAGCGGTACGAAGGGTTCGTCCTCGGCGGGATTGGGTGGGTCCACAAACTCGGCCAACGGCACGTTCGGGGTGTTATCACTGGAGTAAGAAAAGGAGTAAGCGAATCAAATTAGCAAACTTTACGTATTATTCCGCACATTTCCGATTACTAAGGCCTGAGGCTGATTCATTAGCATTTGCCGGCTAAGATGCCGGGCACTAAACGCCAATGTTCATGATAATGATGATGTCATACTTGGTGCGCTATAAGCTAGAAATGCGATCTTGGATGGGGCCTCTATACTGTGTATAGCATTTGTGAACACTCCGGTGTTGTTGTTTACGTATCTTAATTTCTTTAATAGAGTTTGGCATTACTCATACGACCTGTGGGTGGGTGGGGAATAAATTGACACACTTTTATGAGTTTTTGTTTGCTGCTCTTCTGGGGGTGCTCCCCAGCCAATCCACCCACTAGTCCCATTACCTGTTGAGTGGATACACAAAATAGCTTTCATTTCCAAAGCAAAGGTAGCAAAACTTTGTTACAAACTTTGGTTATCCTGAAGGAGCAAAAAGCATAAGCATATTAAATGGACTATTTTAGGTTTTAAGTTACTGGAGCTGAAGTTTTCTTTATTTTTTTTTTGTGAAGAGTATTTTCTTTTCTCATTAAATTCATTTGTTGTGTTTTTTTGTTCAATTCGGGCCTGTCTGTTTTAATTATTCAACGCTTAGCAGCTGTTGACTTTATTCAAATTTCCAGAATACCATTCCTCATTTTTTGTTTGAGTTTCCCTTTTTTTATATTTGTGGCGACTTCGGGGACCCATTATAATACAGCCATCCACTTTTCCGAGGCATACACAATTCATGTTCGGCCTTGGCTTAAATAATCTGCCAAACCAAACTTTGCATGAGATTTACAACCTCAGCGTTTTACGTTTGTATTTTTTACGCTTTGTTAGCCGTTGTTGTTTAACAACGATGGAGACGAGAAATTTTCACTTAGTTGAGTTCTTGGAGTGCTACCCCCAAAAACAGTGGTAGGAGGTGGGTGATGGGTGGTTACGAGCTCTGGTTACGAGCTTTGCTAATTTCGAGTGGTCGGGCAACATTCAACTTTAACTGCTGACAGCAGAGCTGCTGGGCACCTGTTGAATGGCCCGAGCCCCAGGTCCTGTTCCCCAAGCGGGGAACAAAAAGGCAACAAAAAATACTCAAGCCAGTGGCGTGTGAAAGAGAGAGCAGGCCAAAGAGTGAAAAGAGACGGGGCACTGTGACTTAATTCGAGACTGGCTGCCAAAGCTTGTCTGCCTTCAAATGATGTTGATACTTCCCATTGCCAAGAACTTGAACTGAACATATTTTTTGGAGTGAGTGTTTTTTTTTTTGTTTTTTTTTTTTGTTCATCGTTCAGGTTTCTTGGCGATGACGTAGTCGCGGTGGTTACTCTATATGGGCGGTGAAATACTTGAGTGACTTGGTGGTGTTCCTCCTCGTGTAATGAATGAAAAATAAATATAAATTAACTAAATTGTTGCATCACCTCATTGTTTAGGTTTGGGTTTCCCTCCTCCCCAGGTAGTGTAAGTGTGTGTGTTATAAGTTTCAAGTGTCGGAAAGAAATTTATGTGCATCTGAAACAAAGATATGATACTCAATTATACGTGCACTTATCTAGATGGAACCATGAATAAATTAAAAATTATTTAAGGCTGCTATTTCACTTTTTTTTTTATCACTTGGCATATTATTTAAAATGTAATTTATGGCTTTCAAACTTTTTCGTGTCTCTCTGCACTCTGGCTATAAATACAAAAACAATTCATAAAGCTTATATCCATTAGATATCTCACAGAAAATAAATTTCCTCTTTGTATGTGCTTTTAAGAATTTTTCACAAATATATTTGTACATTTCTGTTTCACTTGCAAGTGCCACAATTATTTAAAATTTCTAAACATTCAGATAACTTTTAACTGCGTAGCCTTTACTCATTAAAAATTCCGATAGAAACCGCACTGAAGGCTACAAAAAAATATATCCAACATTTGCATATATGAGGGGAGTCGTCGAATATAGCTCACACACAGTTTTTTTGTATATTTTTATCAGGTTCTATTTCCGAACAAAAATTAAGTAAACAGGCGAACATTTTTTAAAAAACCAAACTCGATTCTGATTACACATCAAACAAGAGTCATAATATAATCAGTTTATATTACGCACCGAGCACAGGAAAAATTCTTTATAGACTTGATTGCTCCACTCCGTTTGATTTCAATTTTTTTTTTTTTAATATTCTTCTAACATACGAAGCGAATTCAGCGACTTTTCATTGTGAGCGGCTAAATTGAATTGAATTCCATTCGCGAAGCATCTCAGCCATCAGCCACTAGATGAATTCTCTCGAGTCTGGGGGTCTTGAGTGAAAGCTCTCGGTTTGAGTGAAAGCTGCAGCGCCCCACAGCAGCAGCCGTTTGTGGCGACGGTGTTACGGGATTGTTGGCGCCACGTTCTGGAGAGGAGCCTGGGCAGAGGCACTAGACAACAGGATTGTAAGAGCCAGGGGAGAAAGGACAATGAACAATTAATGAACAATTAGGGCTTGCTGGAGAGTATTGCCTAATGGAATGATTAATTTTGAAATAATCTTTTAAAATAGTTCAGAAATTAATATTCTTTGACTCATAGGATATAATAAATTACTGTTTTTGTTTGCTTTTTTTGGAGATAATAATAATAAATCATCATAAAGTATATGATATCATAACTTAAGCATCAAACTTTATTTCTCTTTTCAAAACTTTGTGGTCAAGTGTAATTGAATTGGTTATCCTTGGTCCTGGGTCAAGTGGTAATTGTTGTAGTTTTCCGTCCGTCTTTCCAGCTGACTCACTTGCAAATGAGATAAAAAATCTAGGCTGTGTTGAGTAATTAGCGTAACAGTTTGGGAGCCACTGCCGGATGACGCACACGGGCGTAAAATATCCTGCCTGGCAGTGTGCAGTCATGAATAAGGATTAAGCGGCATTTTTTGTTTGTTTTTTGCTCGCTCCCTCTATTCCTTTTTTCATAAATACTAAATGGCCGTGTAACACATGGCGTATGTGTAATAATCATAGCGATATGCATTTTTAATGTTTCGATGGGAAATCGAAAAGGTAAACAAAAAAAAAGAAAGCGTGCGCGCGGAAGTGGCAACTGCAGGACGAAAAAGCGCAAATCAAAAGCAAACAAACGCTGTCCAGGAATAAGGGCGTACTTCAACATGCCCTTCAACAGCCACCCATACAATTACCCACCAGTGTTACATGCGCGCCACACACCCACACACCCACACCCACACCCCCACCGGCTGCACACACACATTGTCTGGCTGCAGGACATGCAGGGAAGCAGAAGAACTCATCTGAAGGACACGGCCAGCCTGCAGGCAAATGGAGCCGGAATTTAAGGATACGGTAGAGATCTCTACCGCTACACATAAAAAAAATTAAAAAATTTGGATATTTGTTGGGAAAACTTAAAGGATATAAGAGGATATTTTGCGCAGTGCTTTCATTTATTAAGTACAAACTCCTTTCCGGTAGGATACTCATTAACGACCAAATGAAACCTTGGGGAAATTTCGAGATCCTGCTTATCCTGCCTCCTGTTGAGTCAAGGAAGTCCACATGTGCTCTCCCAGTTAATTGGCCCATAAATGTTTTATATTCCTGCCAGCCTTTGATTTTGCCTTGCAAGCTTGTAGTTTAGGGTTTTTCAACTTTGAACCCACTTGGATAGGGGCGGGTGATAGGGGCGTGGCTTGGTAATAAAACTTTTCCCTCAGTAACGTGCCATAAAACTTAATTCATAACTAAACTGTGACAATTCCCGGGCTGTAATCGAGGTCACTCGATGACGGCGCCTTGACTTTATTGAACGAACAATGTAAACAAATTGGGAATATTCTTTTATTCTGTTTAGGTTTCGTGTAGAGCATCGCCGGTTGTGGAAAGAAAATTGCGTCACATCGCCTTTGATTTATGGAGTGCCTCCAGTCAACCAGAGCGAGAAGTGGCTGGGGAAACTGGGTGGTGGCGGATGGAAAACAGAGTAGACCTGACCCACAGAAGGTAAAAGTGATGTGTTGCAGGTCAGAGATATGCGCCACAAAATACTAGTATTTTTTGGCTTTAAGATTTATTTAGTTTTAGGTCTTAAATCCTTTTACGATTTCTAGTATTTTCTCTGACTATATCTTTAAGAAGAGACACTGATTGGAGGTCTGAAGCGTGAGATACATTGAAGCAATCACTAAATGAGGTCAGAATTGAATTACAATCAAGGGGGCGCTTCAAGGTCACCCAACTGGTAATTCAATCAGAAACATTCCAATTTAAATTTCTTCAACAGATATATTTTTAACACTGATTTTCAGATAAAACTCAAATCGCTCGTGTGGAACTCCGTCGCTCATCAGGCACGTTTAAGCTATTTCCCTTCGCCGTCTGTCTAAGAAAATTTGTTTAGCAGCCAAAATGCTTAGAAGTCCTCCCCGAAGACCACAAAGGCTGTTTCCCTGGCATGTTAAACTTTTCCTTTGACTACATTTGGTTAGCCAGAATAAAAATGGAGGTCCTTTAGCCTTTAGCCAGGTTGTTATATGCAGATGATGTTAACGTAAAACGGCCTCGGGGATACATATAAAATAACTGACATAGATGCCACAACGGCACTCGACTGCAAATGAAAGTTTCGCTTCCTCCACTAAAGTATCCTTTATTCGAGGCATGTGCCAGGACATGTTATCCTGGTGAAGACTAGTATTGGACTTTAATATCGGTCAAAGTGTCAGTCGAGCATTGGGCCATAACTGGGCATCTGACAGGGAATGCCTTATGAATTATACACCAGTTTGTTACTATTTTTTGTTTGTATGGCTATTGCCCCCCGAAAATGCCGCAAGTCCTTGCCACACAACACCAAAGTGAAGCAACACGCACGGAAATCGTTGATTGTGGCAATAAAAAGGAAACAACGAGGAAAGCCAAAAAAGGGCAGCCGATTATTAATGAGTTTTGGTCGGGTCAACGGATACAATGTCTGGAAGGGTGGGGAGCTTCTTTAAGAAAAACAGTGGCTCCTTTGCAAACATTACTTCCGCTTAAGGACTTTGTATGCAAGGATCAAATATTCAAGCAACACACACACTGATTTTCGTCAAATTGATGACAGGGTTGTTTCTTTATGAAGTCTGGTAGTTAGAGCTTTTTAAAGACCAACAAAAACTGGAAAAGGGTTTTATAGTTTGTTGCAGGACGAAAGCTTAATCCTTCTGTTTTATCTACTAATTAAAATGTTTATCATAGGGGCATAAAATTGCTAGGCAGACAGCTGCCCCAAGTGGCACAAAGGGTGGCCACTTTAGAGGAACAACTTTCCCGAAACGAAAACCATAAACTTTTTACCTCGCAGGTGAAAATCTGTGCCTGTGCCTTTGTGTGTTTCGGTTAGCCACGAAAAACCCCGAGCCGCCTTAATGTGTCCACATTTTAATTACCCTTGATGTCGAGTGCGAATGGCTGCAACCGAAAAAAAAATAAAAAATAAAGCAGCAGCAACAGCGAAACATGGCTTGAAGGCTTCATGGCAACCAGCTGGCTTTCATAAATATTTCAAATGCCTGCCAAGCCCACCACCCTTGCCATCGTCTGACAGCTCTTTCTGTCACTTGACACTGCGTTTTTATCTTTTTTTTTTCGCTCGCCTTTTGCTTGAGTCCTGGGACAACGCTGCGTATGCGTAATTTACATGGCAGAAGAAGCGGAGGACACACACAAGTCAGATTAAATGTGAACATGAACGGAGGCGCCTCGATGGTCTCTCCAGGGCCTCGATAAGCCTTTTCGCAGGTGGACCCGGGAAGTCGCCACTTAGGACTCTTGCATTTTTAATTTAAACATTCACCTAACAGTTTGAGAGTCACTCGCTGGTGGTGGTACTGAAGTCGCCCGACCAATGTCAATGGGTTTGCCAAAAATACATTCAATTGTTCGGCCTCTTTGTAGTTTCCGTTTTCTTGACTTTATGGTTTTTTCGTCTTTTGTTTTTTCTGTAACTTTCTTTTTATTGTTTTGCCCGGCCGTATTGATTCGCAAATGTCTCGCGCGCGAATTTCGTCCGCAGCACTATAGAAGAAATCCTTTTTGAGTTTTCCGCATTGTCCGGGTCAAGTGTCCCGTTCAAAGTGAGTCAAGCAACTGAAATGCGGTAACTGAACGCTTGGTTCTATTACCTCTGCAATATCACTCATACGCAGTGGTTGACCTACATCCTGTAACGCACTCAGACGTGCGAGGATGGTTATTTTGAGTGCAAGAGAGAGCTTTCGGGTTGAGTACACTGGCCAGGCATTTGTTTACTTTCTCAGCTATTTTTGGCGCCAAAATAGAACAACTGTTGCCGAGAGTGTTTACATAGTAGTAGGCGGGCGGGTGGGGGTGTCCTTAATGTGTCTGGAAGCTGTTTTCTAGTGAGCTACGCTAAAGCAAACAGTGTCCTAGTAGTAGCACAGGAAATGTATATTTAAACCAAAACAATATGTTTAATTAAATTAATGATTCTCATAATCTCATAGTACTGTTAGTTGAAGCATGTAAAAAGCTTCTGGGTTTCTACATTTTACATGCTTTTTTCATTTCATTTCAAAGCCGCTCTCCATAATTAGCCTACACTTGAGAGGGGTGTTTTTGTTTATTTAATGGTAGTCAGTCTTTTATTTTTTAGAAATCTAGATTTGATGATTTTATTTTATTCTTGAGCTCTTAATTATTTATTATTCTGATCTAAGAGAAATAAATTTGTTTTTATATGATATAAATATTTACGTAAAAAAATATATTGTTATTGATATAATTTATTTATTTTTACTTCTAGAAATACATATATTTAACCTAAAATATTACACATTCGCACTGTTGGTTGAGAATTTTATGTTAAGTTTTGTAGCCTAGTGTGGAAGAGAGTCTAATTTTACTCTCTCTGCTTGTAAACATTTGTTTGTTTGGTGGCGCGCTCTCACCGCCAAACACCCGTTGTCCCACTCTATGCTCTCCGCCTCGTATTCCCCCAATCACCCACACTGCTCCTGCTCGCTCTCAAAGCAGTGGGGATTTAACGCTTTAAATTTGGCGCTCCATCGCGTCTTGTCTCAGTCGACGGAAAAAATTGAACGGAAGCGGACGTGCGTCCCCTGGTGTCTCCATTTTCACCGCCATATCGCTCCGGTCGTTGGTCTGTGTGTGAGTGTCTGATCTGACGGCAGTATTGGTATCAACTCTGCACGTGCTGAGTACCGCCATTTATGCGAGCAATACCCGATCACAGGCTAGATAGTGTTTAGTGACTTATTAATGATTAGGTAGTGCCAGTAAGTGCCAAAATCCTTAAATCCGGACAAATATCCGATTTCATTCGCGTAACAATTACCCCAAAATCGTATATGTGTCTGTTTCTATTGTGTGTGCGAGTGGGCTCTTGGCCTTTTTGTTTTTGGCCGGCGAGAGCTCAATATATGTACAAATATCTGCTGCATTTCTCCCTTTCTTGCTTTACGTCATTAACCGTTATTAAATTTTGTGCCTGCCTCCGCCATTGTATGCAAGTGAGGTACTATTTTTTCTTGGAATATTTTTGCATACAAGGGGGAGCTTTCGATTTCGATGTCGGTATGCCGGTTATTCCAGAAATAAGGCACACTTTTCTGCACTCTTACGAGGAATTTCTAGCAACCTACCAACCACTTGTTTGACCGTTGGGGGTCACTAGGTGCTAATGCTCACCGGTTTACTCCGTGTCTGTGTCTAAACAGTGGAGACTCTTTGGATTTCATTCTTCATTTTAAGAAAGAAATTATTGTCTTTAAACTTAAGAAGAAAAAATTCAATAAAAAATGGAAATATTTGCAACTTAATCAGTTTCATTAGAATAAAAAGTTCATGAGAACGAAGCTGCACTGTACATACCTTGCCGGTAAAAAATTAATCACTGATTTACAATCTGTTGCCACACTTGTTGAACAAAAAACTAATTAAGTGTGCGTGTGTCTGTGTTTATTTAGCAAATTTATTATAAAATAGATTTCTGTGGAAAGTTTATGAAACATGAAACGGCTATTGGTTGACACAAGTGCCCGCCGCTCAAAAACCAGTCTAAACAATTGGAAATAACCTTAAAAATGCTCCCCCTAGCTGATATAATTACAATTAATTATAGTTTTTTTCTGATAAAAGATAAAAAAGTAAGATAACTACCCTACACTATATGTAGGGTGCTTGATAAGAGAATAAAAATCAAACGGGTTAGTTATAATAATTTTCTTTATCGAAAGACAGTATGTTTTATGGTTTAGTTTTGTAGAAAACCCACCCTTTTCTTCTATTTGCGTCACATTTAATAAATTGTTTGCGCCCCAAAACAATTAAGATCTATTAATTGTAATAGAGATAGACAGTTAATGAACTCTATTGATGCTCTTACTTCATTTCTTTTTGTAATAAAAAAAAAAGAATATGAACCTTTCATGGGCAGAAACTTCACTTGCACTTGTAAAGTTTGAAAACTGGCAGCGAAAACTTTTAATTTGAAAAGTGAAATTTCCGCTGTAAGTGGGTCAGACACAGTTTTTTTTTTAGGCCTGGCCGGAGAGAGACCTCCGCGAAAATAATTGCTATAATAAAAGGAAAATACGTGTTATTGTTATCTGAAAAGGCCTCTGGACTTGTGCTTGCTAATTAATAAACATTATGATTATTGTCATCTGAGAGAATCTACGACCAAAATGCGTTATGATTTACGCTTCTCGTGTCGCCTGCTATCTGTTTCAGACAATTTAAATAAAAAACGTTGAGCTAATGACCGATATCGAGACTATGTGATTGACCGACATGCTATATTTTATGCAAAGCGATGAGATGGCAGATCACAAAATCCTGTTTATCTCCAAAGATGTTCTAAAAATAAATATAAATATTTTTGCTAAATTAGCAAAATTTTGTTTAAATGGCTTTAGGGTATTGGGTTTTCATTATTATATAAACTATAGATCTTAGAGCCTTTTATAGGCCTTCTATTTTTCCAAAAGTCTATCTTATCAAGCAAAATAAAGAGTTATTTATGAAAGAAAAATCAGCACGTAGTGATATTAAAGTAGTAATAGAATAAGAACACGTTTTTTTTTTCAGTAAGTTTTTAATTGCAGAAAAAAAATTAGCTTTTTCCATTCATATTTATGTATAAACTCCTGCCTATAAGCTCTCTTATTTTATGAGAAAATGATTAAAACTTAAAGATTAAATAAGAAAATTTCTGCAAGTTGTCCATTACTCGTTAAAAGATTAAAACTCATAACAAAAGTGCGCTGCATTTGCTCCAAGTTTGGACCTTATAAGAGAGTAGATATTGGGTTTACTGTAGTTATAACTTAAAACTTGGTTACGTACTCTTATCTTTAATCCAATCGGAATGAATCCCTAGCGGAATTAACATGAGTTCCGTCTATTTGTAGGCAATTAGACACTTAGATCTCAGCGAGACATACCCACCCATTGGAGCCACATGAGCCAGGATGGATAGTAGTTCCAAGCCACAGCGGAAAAATCCGCGACAGCGTGCAAATATTATATCACAATTGATATTTGCTTGGGCGGTGCCACTACTTTATCGCGGATCCCGGCGAGGCCTGAACACAGATGATCTAACGGAGTGCCTTAAGGAGGATCGCTCCGAGCAGCTAGGCGATCGCCTAGAGAAGTAAGTAAAGAGATTAGTTACTTATTGACAGAAAACTCCTCTGTATGTGATGTGATGTGAGCTTAAATGCTTATTCCTTGTATATTTATTTTATTTAAGGGAATGGTTTAATGAACTGGAACGATCCCATCGAAAGAAACAGAAGCCGCACCTCAGAAACGCTCTATTCCGCTGCTTCCTAGGACCAACGATCGTTAATGGCCTCATTTGTTTAATCTACATTGTGATCAAGTGAGTGGGCTATACTACTTTTACACTACAATGAAGCTGCCTCTATCAGTGAATAAAACTTATTCCGTTTCCAGAACCTTGATTCCAGCTGTACTGGCCCAGTTGTTGATTCAGTTCCAAAAGAACCCAGCTCCCGTCAAGTCGGCTAGTCCCACCAATGAGCTGTCACTGGCGGACTCGCTCAATCGAACTGCCCGCTCCGTTGGAAGGTATCTGGTGGATCACGCTGTTTCCGATGCCAACGGAGCGCCAAACGATGGTAGGTAGTGTCTGAGATGGGTGTCTCAGTCCATCACTCTTATCTCATTTCTGGAATAGAGTACTAGAATTAATTAATTCCCTATTTCACACTTCGATTCCCACAAGATTTTCATAATATTGTGAAATAAGGAACCCTCTGGTTAGTTTCAATTGATAAAACAAACAGTGAATCAGCGTTTTTAAACTATTCTTTTAAGATTACTAATAGGGGTTTTATGAAAATGAAGGTCTAGAATCAGGCTAGACACTCTGATTCAGATTCGTATTTTGTATTTATAACAGCTTCCAACAAGAATTATCATAATACAAACATATATGTATATATGAATAGTAATATATATTATCTTTTAAGCTTTCTCCCCCAATTCCCTGGACAAGGGGAATCCCCTGAAGGAGCCATTTCAACCCTCACCCTTGGAGGCGAATTACAACTCTACCATAGAGCGCGGTCTCATTTCGCAGGCCTCTGAGTTCGTTTGGAACGATGCCTATAGCCTGGCCAGTGTCCTGGTTGCCTCCACTCTCTTCTGCTGCTTCCTGCTGCACCATGTGGATCTCCGGCAGAGACTGATGGGCGCCAAGATGCGAATCGCCTGCTGCTCCCTGATCTACCGCAAGACACTGCAGCTATCGATGAAAACGGCCGGACAGACGCCGGCTGGATACTTGATTAACTTGCTTTCAAATGACGTGAACCGGCTGGATTACGGCTTCATCTTCATGCACTGGATCTGGATCATGCCGCTGCAGGCGGTGCTCACCTGTTACCTGATTTGGCAGAACATTGGCATTCCGGCGGTAGTGGGAGTTGTGGGATTGCTGCTGAAAACGGTGCCCGTGCAGACGGCATTGAGCAAGGTGACCTCTGTCCTGAGGATGAGGATTGCCGAGCGCACGGACGCCCGGGTGGGCATCATGAACGAGCTGGTGCAGGGCATCCAGGTGATCAAGATGTACGCCTGGGAGCGTCCCTTCCAGGCGGTGGTGGCTGAGGCTCGCCGGCGCGAAATCCAGCAGATCCGCTACGCATCCTACCTGCGAGGCTTCTACCTCAGCACCATGGTGTTCACGGAGCGATCCACTCTCTACATCACCCTAGCCGCCGCCGCTCTCATGGGCCAGAACATCACAGCCGACTTTGTGTTCTCCTCGGCCAGTTACTACAACATCCTGCAACTGGTGGCCGCCATTTGGTATCCCTTGGCTGTCAGTTTCGGGGCAGAAGCCTTGGTCTCATTGCGTCGCATCCAGGACTTCCTCATGCTCGAGGGCAGGGAAGAACGGGCTCATGGTCTCACCCAAAAGAAGGATCAGGAGAATGGGGATACTCGGGCCGTGACTATCAAGGACATTAATGCCAACTGGGACAACGAGAAGCCCCAAAGGACGCTGCAAAGCATCAACCTCCAGATCGAAAAGGGACAACTGTGTGCGGTGATTGGACCCGTGGGTGCTGGCAAGAGTTCGTTGCTTCAGTTGCTCCTGGGAGAGTTGCCAGTCATCGACGGTGGCGTTGTCATCCAGGGAGATATGTCGTATGCCGCCCAGGAGCCTTGGCTTTTCACTGGCTCGGTGAGAAACAACATACTATTCGGCGAGGAGTATGAGAAGAAGCGCTACCAGGAAGTGACCCGTTGCTGTGCTCTCGCTACGGACTTTCAGCAGTTGCCCAATGGCGATAAGACCGTTGTGGGTGAGCGAGGAGCGTCTCTGTCCGGAGGACAACGTGCCCGGATTAGCTTGGCTCGAGCGGTGTACAAGCCGGCTACGATCTACTTACTGGATGATCCGCTGAGTGCAGTGGACGCCCATGTGGGAAGGCATTTGTTCGATGAGGTGATCGGTCCCAAGGGCAGACTGGCTCAGCAGAAGGCCACTCGCATCCTGGTGACCCATCAGGTGCACTTCCTGTCCGAGGCCGATCTCATTGTGATTGTGGATCAGGGAAGGATTTTGAGACAGGGAACCTACGAGGAGCTGGTCAACAGCGATCTGGACTTTGCCAAGCTGCTGGAGCGACCCAAGGATGAGGCGGAGAGCACAGCGGAGAACAGCCGTCTTCAAGCATCGCCGCTGACGATCGGGAGTCTGGAGAGTGACGAGGAGGACATACCCTATATCGACGGGGAGAAGGACGGATACCAACAGCTGAGGAAGCAGAGCACCTCCGTTCACGGCAGTAAGTCGGTAAGTCAATAGCTAACCATTATCTGAGGTTTAAAAAAATACCTCTCATATCTTATATCCAGTTGGACAGCGCCCAGTTAGAGGACGATGTGGACGAGGATGCTCTGGCTGAGGCCCAAGCTTCGGGAGGAGTGTCGCCGCGAGTGTGGTACGAGTACTTCCACGCCGGCAGCACCCTCGTCAGCTTCAGCTTCATGGTGTTCGTGATGCTAATGTCGCAGGTGGTGTGCAGCAGCTCGGACTACTTCTCGAATATATGGACGCAGCAGGAGTACCAGCGATCGCAGGGAGGACCCACCAGCTTCACCACCTTCGAGTGCATGTACATCTACGGAGCACTGATCATCGCCGTGGTGATCATGACCACTTTCCGGGGCTTTCTGTTCTTCAAGATCTGCATGCACGCCTCGAAAGTGCTGCACGACCGGATGTTTGCCTGCATCCTGCATGCCACAATGCGGTTCTTCGACACCACTCCCTCGGGAAGGATTCTGAATCGTTTCTCCAAGGATATGGGTGCTGTTGATGAACTACTTCCCAGAGCCATGATGGACTTCATACAGATCGCGCTCGTCATGTTCGGTATTCTGATTGTGATCAGCATCGTGAATCCCGTTTTGATAGCCGCCATGGTTGTGGTGGCTCTGGTGGATGTGCTCATCCTGAAGCTGTACCTGCGTCCCTCCCAGGACCTCAAGCGCCTCGAAGGCATCTGCCGGAGTCCCGTGTTCTCGCATCTCAGTGCCTCACTGTCCGGTTTGGCCATCATCCGGTCCCGCCAGCTGCAGGATGTGGTGGCCAAGGAGTTTGACCTGCTGCAGGATGTGCACAGCAGCGTGTGGCAGCTCACCATGGCTGCCAATACGGCGCTCGGTCTGTGGCTGGACTGTGTTAGTTGTGTCTTCCTCGCCGCAGTCACCTTCAGCTTCATCATCACCAACGAATGTGAGTTAAGTTTTTTTAACAATGGAACTGTTATTTATTTTATTATCCTTCCAGCCACCTACAGCGGTAATGTGGGTCTGGCCATCTCCCAGGCCATGATCCTAACCGGTATGGTGCAGTACGGCGTGCGTCAGGTGGCCGAGTCCTTGCAACAGATGACCAGCGTGGAACGGGTGCTGCAGTACACGGAACTGGACCAGGAGGCGGCCTTAAAGGAGAAGACCCCTCCGGCACAATGGCCCACCAGCGGACAGGTGGAGTTCCGCAACATGAACTGTCGCTACGATCCGAATGGAAGCCCAGTGCTGAAGAACCTCAACTTGACCATCGAGGCGGGATGGAAGGTGGGCATTGTCGGACGCACAGGAGCTGGAAAGTCGTCTCTTATTGGAGCACTTTTCCGTTTGGCTCACATTGAGGGCGAAATCCTCATCGATGGCATCGAAACGGGCACCATTTCGCTGGAGACCCTTCGCACCCGTATTTCGATTATCCCGCAAGATCCGGTTTTGTTTTCGGCCACCATCCGCTACAATCTGGATCCCTTTGAGAGGTATACAGACGCCGAGCTATGGAGTGCTCTGGAAGACGTGGAGCTCCGAGGTGCCATTCCCGGTCTGGACTATATGGTCACGGAACGTGGCAGTAACTTCAGCGTCGGCCAAAGGCAGTTACTGTGCCTGGCCAGAGCTATTCTCCGGAACAACAAGGTCCTGGTGCTGGACGAAGCCACTGCCAATGTGGATCCACAGTGAGTAGAAGACTAAGATGGGTAGAATTATGTTGTTACCCCATTTATCCTTTTCCAGAACGGATGCCCTGATCCAGCGCACCATCCGCGTCAAGTTCCAGCAGTGCACAGTCCTCACAGTTGCCCACCGACTGCACACTGTCATGGATTCGGACCGCATCATTGTGATGGACGCCGGAGTGGCCGTGGAGTTCGATGTACCGCACTTGCTGCTCAAAAAGTCGCGGGGTCACCTCCGTCAGATGGTCAAGGCGACGGGTGGCGAGGCTGATGCCCTCAAGAAGGTGGCCAGTGATAGTCACAAGCGGATGCAACGGCAGCGGGACGAGCGGGATAGCGGGAATAACGAGGAAAGCGAGGAATAGGCCCTTGAGTCCTAACCGAAGGAAAGGCATTTACCCAAAACGCTGGTGCTCGCATGGCTCAAAAGTGACAATGCGTCAGAAAGCCGTACCAACTACTCCCACACCCATCATCACATGTTATTCATGTTTCATATAGTTAGCCTTTATGTTAATTTTGTAAACGAAACGTCTAGATATGCTGCCTTATACGTATTGTACTTAGACCTAATCTCCAACAGGGACTGCATCAAGCCACATGTATACAAATCTTAATTGTAGAATGCCGGTGAAAAGTTAGCCAACTTTCAACATGACAACCGAACCGACTTAAGTTCCGATTTATGGATCAAAACCGCAGAAAACAGGAGAATACTCCACTGCCCTCTCCACTCGTTAGTTAGTCCTTACCATGTATAGTAATATATACTATATGCGGATATATATTTTGTACTTCTTTGGAATCGTGCAACACCAAAGCACACTCTGTGAACCATTGTACTTGAAACTTAGCTAAGAGTTAAAATAAATAAAGACAGGGTTTATTAATATTAAAAATAAATGTCACACACGTAAATAAAATATACAATTTAAACTTTAAAGATACAAATAATTGCCGAAATTTATTACAAAACGAATGGAAAGTTCAATTAAAGTCTACAGAAACGTTCTAAAAATATATTTTTTGGATACATAATTGCAGGATTTAATTATTAAATTATAAAATGATAATACAAATCGATAAACAACGGATTAAAAATATGTATTGTGTACAATTTTGTCTTTTTTTTTTTAAACAAAAACTTAAAAAAATACATGCATTGGATAAATATTTTGCGATACATAATTCCCGAGTTTATTAAAATATAAATGCTATAGAGGCATAGTAGAGTTTATATTCATAAATTGAGCAAAATTTAATCACTAGCGATCACTTGCGTGGCGACCTTCGATGTGGACCTGATACTTTTTGGCCCGACGTTTGACGAGATTCGTTTGTACTTTGCTGCTGCTCGTAAGGAACCGGCGGCGTTCCGTCCGGATAGTGAACCAGGGAGATACGGCTTTCCCCAGAGAACAGCTGAGTTCCGGCGCTCTGCATCGATCTGGACTTATCGGCCATGGAAAAGGATCCCACGGGTGTTGAGGTCTTCTGGCGGTCATTGGTAATTCCGGTGGCACAGCTAACTCCGATGCCCGGAGTGTAGGGCGAGCTTGTCGGGGAAAGTGAGTTAAGGACCGATTTCAGAAAGTGTCCTTTTAGAGAGTCATCCGAACTCTCCAGTGAAGTCTCCCCGGTATACGCACGATGTTTGAGGAGCTCCCGGGTAAGAAACTCGCGCAGATTAAGAGATCTCCCGAGCTGGCTGGCGTCCTGAACCCTGGAGTCATTGTGGGATCTAGCGCCGCCACCCATGCGGGATTTTCGTTGCGGCCTCTCCAAGGAAACATCCGTGCTGCTCCCAATCTGCTCTGCCTCCGGTCTTTTGTGCCGATCCGTTGTTTTGGGGTGTCTGAGTTGCTCACAATATTCCGCGTCACTGGATCCAGTGCTGCCGGAAAGCGGATCTATTCCGCTCTCATTCGGAAGATCATTGGTGTTCGGAGCGACGCTTTCCCGGCGCGTGCTACTGGCCATATCGTGGGCCATGTTCGAATAGCTAGCCCGGCGAAAGGAGGTCTTCAGGATGTTCCGTTGTCGCAGCTCCTCTTCAACGTTGAGCGAATCTGAAGATTCCAGACTAGCACTGTCTATCAACTGCCTCTGATCGGGAGGCTCATTGGCTAACAGTTTCTGTAGGTATTCCCTGCGATTTGGGAACGCCTTCAGATGAACATCCAGCAATCGCAACTGCCTCACAAGGACATCCGGTGCCAAAGTGGTCTGATCGTGGTGCGGATGCTCATTAAACTCCCTGTGATCATGTGTATCTGTCACGTTATGCAAGTAGGCATTTATGCTGGGAAACTCCCGGTAATCTGTTCCGCCGGTGCGCTCATTGATCGCTCTTACCAAATCGTTGAACTCCAGCTCCATCTTCCGGCTCTGATTCGCATCGAACTGTGTCAGGTCGAGGTTCATTTCCTGGGCGTATTGCTCGAAGGTGGGGAATGGCAGCGGCACCGGTGTAGCCGGCACAATGTGCGATTGTCCAGGGGTTTCTACTTCGGCGATTGTGGAAAGTTCGTGGGCTAGATCTTCGGCATCCAGTTGGGGACTGTATCGCCGGATGGTAGCTGGTGGAGCTTTCGTTCGCTGTCGCTGGGCGTTACTGGTCGACGAGGTGGGCAGAGAGATTGGTTCCAAGTCCACTCCAGTCACCTGACCCATGGCCGTCAAGGGCCGCGAATCTGCGATGCCGCTGTCCCTGCTGGCCGCTGTAGGTTTATTTTTCTGTAGAGGAAGTGCCTCCGAGGTAGACGGTGTCTGTGTATCGCTCCGATCGGACACTGTTCGTGATCGAGATTGCGTTGATTGAGCCGTCTGACGTTGCATCTGACCGTTGGGCAGATCATAGTACTCCGTGGACTGCCGCTCCCCATCGCTATTAGAAGTGAGAGTAACCTCGACCAGGCGCTGCTTCTCCTCACGCACTTTTGTTATCAGATCCGTCAGTTCGGCTATCCTCTGGGTGCAGTTCTCGGCCAATCTTTCATAACGTTCCACTTGTTTAGATGATTCCTCCTTGCCCTGGGATTTAGTCTTCTCGCGAACGACTCCCTGAGCACTTTTAGTTGACAATTTTCCGATGGATTTGGTGGATACAGATTGAAGTTTCTTGGATTTTTCCGATTCGCTCATATTAACTACCGGGTCCTTTGTTGGTTGCTTTTGTTTTTGTATCCTTTTTTCTTGTTCTTCCTGAAATTGTATACTTGGATGAGGTAGATTTCCTCCCTGCAGATGTCGAGCTTTCTTGGATGATGTCGACCGAGGTAGGCTTGATCCTTTAGCTTCTTTTTCCTTTTGAGGTACTTTGTCCGTTGATTCCGTTTCTTTACTTCTCGTCTGCGAATCGTCCTGGGTGTGGGCCAGTCTTTCATTCCATATCTGATCGAAGGCTTTCGAACTCGTTTCCTTGTCACACACCCTCTGATTTTTCTCAGCCTGCTGCCGCATACGCAATGAATCCTCTAGATCGTTAATGAAACTACGATTCTCGCTAATGAATGTCTGAACCTGCTCCAAGCGCTGCTCATCTATGAGGGTCTCTCCATGAGATTCGACAGCTTGTGACTTATTTCGCGATGAGTCGATAATCGATGCGGGAGGAGTGGGCACTTCCGACGAGCTGACACACAGATTGTCAATCGACTGCCGAGACATTCCCAGCAACCGTTGAATGTAGTGAACGATCGTGGGATGAAGTGGTTGGGAATCAGCACCGGAACGAGACGATGCCGCAGAATTTGCACCTGGATTGAAGCTCTTGTAGCTTACAGGCGGCAGGCTGCGGTATGCCGTCGAGTTGGAGTCAATAGAGACTTGCCGCTGGTCCAGCGCCGGTGGGCGTTTTTCAGTTTCCTCATCTGTCTGCTTTGATTCCTCCCTGGGTGTGTCCAAAGGAATGTCCTTTTCGGAACTTTTTACATTTGATTTGAATTTCGATTTGCCCTTTGGAAGATATTGCTTCACTGTACCATCGCTTCTAACTTTGATGATTATCTCTACCGGCTTATCCTCCTTGGATGTTGTCTCCTCCTCTCCGGTGGTTTTCCTTCCTTTCGTCTCCTTGTAGAACTTTCGTAAACGCTTCTCCAGAAGTTCCTCCTTCTTATGCAAGTCCGATTCCCGTTCGTTTAGAGTTCTTGTTCTCTCGGACAGGATATCCGCACGCTCCTGGCGTATAGAGTTGATCATATCCTGGGCTTGGTCACTCTTTGATCCCTTGGCCTCGCCCGCTTTTAGCTCTTCCAGCAACTGGATCCGTATCTGTTCGATTCTATCCAATAAATTCCGTAATTTCATGCACTTTAGAGTGTTGGAACCTTCGGATTTAAGGTCCGATCTTAGCTGGTTGCTTTGATCATCGACGTAGTCCAGGAGGATCTCGGTACAGCTTTCGCTACTGCCCAGCTCTAGCCGATCCTTTTGAGTCGGACGCGCTCCCAAGTTTATGGCTCCTAGTTCTCTACTTGATTTGGTTTTCGACGAGGCTGGTGGACTGAAATCCTTAACTTCCGGACAAGTTATAATAGTTGGTCGCAGTAGCATCTCCTCCATTGCTTCGTTCATCTTCTGTTCCCTTCTGACAGCTGCGTCTGCGTAACGATGACTGGCTATAAAGTTGGCCTGCTGAAAATATTAGTTTTTATTTAAATATTTATTATTTGATTTACTTACATCGCTGGGTAGGAGCTGTGGTTGCTGTTGGATGAGGGAATCCAACTTTTCTGTCAATTCTGCACAATCCCTACGTACTTGCTCACGTTCCAAGGCTTTTTGACCTCGGGTTTCGCTAATTTTTCTATAAAATATAAATTACATTTTAAAAAGAATAATATTTTAAACAAATTATATTTTTTTACCTCAGATTATCCAGCTCCTGCTCCCTGAGCTCCCGCAGTTGGTTTTCGACCCGCGCATTCTCCATGGCATTTGGCTGGCAGGAATCCTTGTCAGTGGAATGTACTGATTGGGTTGGGGCATCATATGTTCGATGGTATTTGTTCCCATGGTCATAGAATTGAACTCGCCCCGACTGAGACTGAGTTGTTCTTGGTTCCTGGCTCGTAGTAAATGTGGTGGTGGAACCACAGGATGCGGTGGCTAAACTTGGTGGCGCTGTTACGGCGGGAACAGCTATCGGTGCCAATGGTGGTTGGGCGTACATTGGAGGGAGTGGCGGTGGAGGAGGAGGCGGCGGTGGCAGAAATTGAGGATGTGGAATCATGGGGAACGGCATCGTATAGGCCATTGAATACGGTTGCGGATAATGATTGATGCACGGCCCAGTGGGGGGAGGATACGGAAATGGTTGCGTTGGAAATTTCTGAGGACAAATCTGTGGATTGGGAGGAATCCGTTGCTGGGATTCTTGCTGTCGTGGCTCCTCAGAAATAGTAGATTTTGAAGGAACAGTCTTGCATTTCGGATTCTTTTGAATACCCGCATCTATAACTTTGGCCGGACGCGGATTTGTCTTTACTCCAGTTCGCTTCTGCAACTGTTGCGGCTGCCGTGCTGCGGAAACTGATTTCTTGGGGGACCCAAGTGCCGATTTAACCATACATGGAGCAGCAGGTGGAGGAGCCAACTCCGCCCTTACCGTAACTCTTCTTGGCGACGATGGCACTGACTTTGTAGGGCTTGGAGGAATAGATCGTCTTGGTGCATCCTCTGTAATGCCTTCTGATCTTACGGTCCCCTCTGTTCTTTTTACCAGGTCTGTTATCTGCGTAAATCTTCGCCTTCGCGGGCTTTCTGGAGTCCTCTCTGGGCTGCTGCTCGGACTGGTTCGCACAATATGGCTAAATTTGCGGTTCGTTTGCATGAAACGATCGCCAATCTCCATGCCGCCTTTTTCGTGCAGCTCCCTGGCTTCCGTTTCATCAATATCTACATCCAGTATCACAGGCGATGACTTCCGGAGATCTACACACTCGGTGGGTAAGATCGAGGCGTCATCTTCGCTTGGAGAATCTTCTTCGGGTCGAGGGCAACCGCAGTTTGGCTTCTTATTCGTCGTAGATTTTCCCATATTTGTGCAGTCCTTGAAGCACCTTTTTTCAAAGCCACCGCAGATGCGGTTTTCCTTATCCTCGAGTGGGAGCGAAGGCGTTTGTGTACCGGCCGTGACGCGACCTTCAACATTTAGATTCATCCCCGTTGTGGCTCGCAGCTCCACAACTGCTTTGCCAGATCTTTTCATGGCCTGCTTGCGGGCATTCTTGATTTTATCGATCTTCTGCTGCCTCATAGCCTCATTCCTTTCGTTTTCCTCCTTAGCGGCTCGATGGGCGGCGCCCACCTGAAAAATGGCTGTCCGGTAGTCTTGGTGTTTTTTGACCAAAACATGCTCGCGCCAAGCATTCAATTCCTTTTGCTTGAGCTGCTCCAAATTTTTGATTTGTCGCTTCTTTTCGGCCGCTACATCTTCCCGAATTTTTTTGGCCAGGTGGTTGGACTTCTCACGCACCTAGAGGAGGGGAAGCCAAACCTTAATGTGGGTCATGAAAGTGCGCAATTAAAAGTTGCCCCTACCTGCTGTAAACGAGTTATGCGACGCTGGCTCTCGAGATCTTTTCGGACCCTCTCCGGATCATCTAGCCTGGTGATGACTTTTCCGAACTTTCCGTTCACAGGTACGTGCAGAGCCATGTGCTCTATTTGTTTAGTTAGTTAAGGAAACATTTACGACACAATTCACTGACACACAATCGAATATAATTTGAGTACAAACTCAAACACCAACGTCTTTAAAAATTCCTCCATAGCCCAAGCGGGCGAAGCGCAGGCGCAGGGAAGTCTTGTAATTGCTATCGATATTGAGACGCGCCTATCGATGTATCGCGTGCACAGTGGACTCCTTAAGAAGGTTTTATATGTATTTTGTCCAAAACAATTTTAAGTTTGTATTTGAAAATATCATATTAAAAAGTATTTTGTAAACAATTTTTTTATAATCTTTATCTTAATAATTTATTGAAATTTGTATGCTTTCTCTATCAGGGCATCGATATTTCCAGAACTATGTTCTTATTAGAACAATCGAAATATAGGGAAAATCGCCGGAACAGCTGACATTGTTTGGATTACGAGATTGTAAATAAGAATATTGAAATTATTTTCCACACTTAAAACCATTTGAAATGGCGTATTTATTAAGACAAGTTGTTAGGACGTCTGTTCAGAGGTAATTGGACGAAAAATTAAACCATTTGATTGCATAATAACAATGATTTTCAACAGAAATTTGTTACAAATGCGGCACGCAACATCCTCATCAACTGAGGCCGCTAATTCTGAACTGAACATCCAGGTGAGCGAGAGTTGCCTCAAACGACTCCGCGAGATCTGCACTGATGGATCCTTTTTGCGGGTGACTGTTGAGGGAGGTGGTTGTTCCGGATTCCAGTACAAATTTGATTTGGACACCAAATTGAACGAGGACGACCGCCAGTTTGGTGAGGATAAGGCCAAAGTTGTGATAGACACGATTTCCCTGGAATACTGTAGCGGTGCCACCGTTGACTACCACAGCGAACTAATCCGTGCAGGATTCCGCATGGTGGCCAATCCGCTAGCCGAGCAGGGATGCTCCTGCGGCTCCTCTTTCTCAATTAAATTGTAAATGTATCTTGTTAAACGGTTTAAATTTTAGCGAATTATTTAATACACATAGAATGTTCAGTTATATACACGTCAACAAAACATGATTTGTTAGTTATTGTACATTAATATACAGCAAAGCAGCAGGGCGGCAATCGCTCCATACTTTCACACAGTCCGAATCATTTGCAGGCGGCCAGTTGGTCACTGAGGCTGATCACTTGCTCCGTAAGCACGCTGATTTGCTCTTCGTAATTGATGCGAGTTGTGGTCTATGGAATAAGAATTATTATTTTATCATTAAAGCAAGAAAATAGGTATATGACTGTTTAATTTTTACTAAACAGGGTAAACCTACCAACTCCTCTTCGAGCATTTGTAGGGCTCCGCCCAAGCTAGCCAGTTGATCATCTTTAGCCTTCAGTTCATGGGTAGCGTTTTCCAAGCAATTTTGTAAGTGCTGCACCTCCAGCTCGTAGGATCGTAGCTTCGATTCCGCTTGAGCTTTAAGTCGCAGCAAATCCTCGAACTTTTTGCTAAACATACTGTAGATAAGCTGCTCTTTGGAGGGGGGCTCCGGTGGCTCCTGCAACGAGTCCCTCGCCCGCTGACTTCCCTTGGACTCTGGTTCCGCTGGCCGCACTGTCACGCCCGCTGCTGCCGTGCTGCAGCTGCACGTGATGAGATCCTTGGGGTTCGAGACGAATGCCTGGTACGTCTTGGCCATTTCAAGCTGAGCTCTCCAGTGTACCACCTCCTTTTCAAGCTGTGCAATCCGATCCTCCGAATTGTGCTGAGTGCTATTCGATGATTGTTGAAGATTGTGGAAGGGAGTATTGTCGCTGCCTGTGGCACTCAAGGTGTCCTCGCTGCCAAGCTAAAAATAAAAATGTACTTTAACAATGCAAAAAAAAAAAAAAATGAATAATGTTTTGAAATAAATTTCTTACGATGCTAGCTGCATCTACGAGTTTAGTTTCCAGTTCGCCATTGCGCTGCTGAAGTGTCTCCATCTCCTTCCGCAGTCGTTTCTCCATCTCACTTTGGTCGCTGATGCGTTTTTCCAGCTTTTGTTCGAGTGACGCAATGCGCTCGGTATGCAACAGGAGATCCCGTTCCTTATCGTCAACCTGTGGGTGGTGTTTGCATAAAAATTACTAGTCTCCATCCTACTCCTTCTTGTCACTCTAAACCCCCCTGGCTTACCAATGAGGTCAGCTGCGCATTCTCCATAATTTTCTTCTGAAGCTCCTCAAAGATGAGCGCTTCCTGAGCGGCGTTTGCCTCAGCATGTAAGTTTGCGGAGGCATCTCCTAGTGCATCGGGCCGGGAATGGGAGCCACCCATTAGTAAACCACGACGGTTACCCGTATCCTTTTCCTTCTTTTTGCGCTGCTCGTGCGCTGAGATTTCTTGTTGTAATTGAAAGACCCGCGATTCCAACTGCTTGTTGCGGAATCCCAGAGAGTCCACTTCCTGCTCCGAGCGGCGCAGGGCAGTGTTGCATTGCTGCAGTTGCTCTTTCAGTCCAATATCCTTCTCCTGATCCTCCTGAGCCTTTTTCACCGCCTTTCGCAACACCGTCGCATGGGCCCGCAACTAAGATAATCCATATTAATTTGATTAATGGGCGTTAACTGTTGCTCTTGGAAAAGTGATAACCAAAACTTACCTTTGAGTATTCACTGGCCAGTAGCTGGTACTTGGACTCCGGTACGGTGCCCTCCATGGCCACAGGTTTTTCTGCCATTCAGCAGTCAGCGGTCCTCTGGGATGCAGTTCTTACGCCGCTAATACTTAATACTTCTTAATTTAGATGTTCCAACCACGGATTTTGTCCATACCCACGTACCACGACAGTGCTGCCATATCGGGCACATTTTAAGGGGGAATAAGGTTAGTTCTTGTGATAAAAAGGCAAATCAGGTGAATTAAAAAGATTAAAAATCGAAAATGTTCAAGAATTTATAACAGACTTTGCTGTAGTTTTGAAGCTGATATGGGAAAAGTACTATTTGTGTAAAAAACACTTCATGGTTTTGAAAACATACACAAATATCCATAAAAAGTATATAAAACAGTCATAATTGTTAATTTAATCGTTAGTTTTTCTTTTATCAACAGTTATTAAAAGATATTCACAACATTCTTGAGATATTCAACAATCATTTAAATATTAAATAATTTTCAAAATACTGTGATGGCACAGCGCCATCTATAGGACGATATAGGAAGGTGAAGTTGGCCGTTAATAAAAATAAGTTGGCAGTTCTATGCTGTTTGAAAATGAAAATATGGGTTTTAGCTTTATGTTTGATTAAAACGTTAATACAAATTAAATATTAGTTTTTTACTTATTATTTTATTCTAAAATGCCGCTTCAATGGGTCCTTGGGTCTCTAAACAAAATGAATAACATTTTGTGACGTTGTGTACTGTTTTAATCTGTCAAATAAAAAATAGTTTTGTTAAATAGTATTAAAAGGTAGCTCATTGTTGATTATTTACAGTTTTAAAATATTAAACTGTGAAATTGAAAGCTGATCTGTGAAAAATGAGGCTAAAAGGTGAACAAAATAAAGATTTAAAACCGAGACGACTGTAAACAACTCTATAATATTTGTTTACTTTTGCATGGGCTGTGAGGGCAAAGGTATTTTTCCCTTAATGTAATTAGTATAAAGACTTTCTTAATATTTTAGGTCATTTATTAACTAATTAGTGACATAAATTAGGCTTTCCCTAACAGGTACAAATAAACAATTTTTGTTACCTTAAGAATATATTATCAAAAGGCACTTTTTCGAATAGTTTGTTTGAAAGTTCTCGGAATATAACTCCGAAACTTTTGGCGTATCCAACCTTTAGTTCATTGAAGACTGTTTCCCAGTTCTCGTTAAGGAATCGATTCATGCCGTCCGAGAGGGTCTTGTCATTGAAAAGGTTCTCAAAGTTCATGTATACTCGCTTTGGATCGAAGGCTACTCGGTACTCTTTGAGGCGCATGTACTTGACACCATCCTTTTCGAAGGGTTCTCCAATCAGACGGTGCTCGATCTTCGTGTTTATAAGAGTCACATTTGCTTTTCCATGTCCTGTGATTGGTAGAAGAAGGATACGGCCGGACATCTCGTAGTCGCCGATCATTTCAATTCTGTCAGTCCGGCTATCACAGATAATAAGGTGCTTATCCAGGTCGGTTCTGCAAGGTTTCATTTGTATTATAATAAAGAAGAGGCTTGAAGAAGCATAGGAAAATTACCTGTATCGCTGGATCTTGCTGGTGGAAATCATGTCGTGCACCTTCACATTCTTCAATGCCTGTCGCAGGTTTATTGGCGCAGTGCCGGCATCTATAACTAGTTTCTTCACGGACAACGGCTCCAGTGGCGGAATTCCAAATTCTTTGTTGCCTGCGGATTTTGATTGATTAAAAAAGATGTTCTTCTAATTATAAGACACAGTACTTACCACTTTTGAGAAGCTGAATGGCGTGGTTAACAGCATCTACCAGGCACTTGTCAAAATTCGCATCTCGTTTGCACTTTGGAAAGCCTTCGGCTGGAAAAGACAGAAGACTCTTGGTCATGACATTGAAAGTGAGATCTCGTGGTTTTTGTGGATTGCGGAAGTTTCCGGGGCCCGGGCCAGCCTGCAATTGGGCCAGCATCCATCCACTTGGCCAGAGTTCGTTGGCCACAAAACTTGTTTGTAAACAAAACAAAAGTATCCACGACAAAAACAAAACGGCTTAAGAAAAAAGAAGTGAACTAGCATATTTTAGTGGCTCAATGTCAAGTTGAAGCTCACGCTGCGAGGGGCCATTTATCATTAATATATTGAACAGACGACGGCATTCATGACCTATGCCAACGGTTTCATTAATCAGATACACTCGGCAAAATCTTCACTCTGATGGAATGCGTTGGAATCAATTAACACACATCAGACGTTTCGGTTACATATGTCCTTCTCCGGCGGCGGCGGCGTCAGCGGGTGATATTTTTGTGTCACAAGCGGAAGTGTAACTGTGGATGTGGATCAGTGGACTGTCTGCAAAACTGGCTGGCCAAGAGCAACCTGTTTGCAGTCGATGGTTACAATTGCATAACATGTGTGTACGGTGTACGGTAGAGGAAAACTACAACAAATGCAGTCCAAAAATGATCTTGATCGAATTTTGCCATTTAGCAACACGCGAATTAGTAACATAAGGCGTATGTTTTATATCTTTTTTTAATTAACTAATTTAACTCATTTATAATTGCCAAAGTATAAACAAAAAAGGGTAATTACTTTGTGCGGTTTAGATTAGAGTTTTCTTGGAATTTATGGAGGTTTAAATTATAATTGCTATAATATTACTAGGCTAGTTCTGACTCTAATTTGTATTCTAATGTCTGAAGCATTCCTTTTCAGGATTTTTAGTTTTATTCTATTATTTCAAATAACAAAAACAAACATTTGAAACAAATACCATTTTGTAACTTTAAGAAAAATAAATATCTCGATTAAGTTTAATATTTAGAGGTAGCTTTTATATAAAACCTAGATTAGATTAGTATTTCTCGTAACCTATTTTACAAATTTGCATTCCTCCCAAATACTTGGGAGATTTTTACAGGGATCAACCTTGAGGTGTTTAGGCCAAGACCCCAGTTCCAAAACAATATTAACTAGCCATCAGCAATATCGATCACGTTTTAACCATAAACGTGTGGACTCACCAAATAAATAGATATAGCCAAAGCATAAGGCAAAAACAAATATAATGATTATTTTTTGCACATTTAACACGCGGCAATAGTTAACGTAGTTTTAGCCGATTTTTTTGAGTTTTGTATTTATTTTTTTTTGGTAGTATACTTACGCAAATCTTGCGCTGTTGTTACAGTTAATTCCTGCGCAATCGCAGCGATTAGCAGCAGCAGTAGCAGCGAATATTTTGACATATCTGGTCCGGTGGAAGTACGAAATCGGATGTCCAAGAAAACCAAGCTGGCCAAGTTAAAATTTTGATTGAGCCAAGAGTCTGAGAAAGACGCACGCGAGATCCGACAGGTGACAGGTGGTTCTGGCCGGCGACTTATCACTGTGTACGCGGGATGCGTCGAGCGCTCGTCTTTTTATACCGAGCTTGAGCAGTCAAAATCGGAAAGCAGTCAGAAAGCTCCCAGCAGCGAATCGATGGATTTTCAATTGGCCAAGCTTTGGCCCATAAAGCGAGTGACTGACTGAGCCAGCGAGCGAGCCACTCTTGCTTTCCGGCTCGCCGCTTTCGGCCATGCAACCACCGCGGCGGGGCGCATCCAATGGCCAAGTCACCCGGCAACCCTGCACTGCCCTTTCAATTTCATTTTCGCTCTGGTTCATTGAACTTTACATTCATTCCATGTTTACGGCCAGTTTGTAAGTGTAATTGAGGGTCTTTGTTTTTATATTTTCCCATGCTGCATTTTGCCGGTAGTAATGCCGGTCATCAATTTTTACGCACACACGGCATTTGTTGTCTTATTCAATAAATTAATAACATTCCATACTTCTCCTTATTCGAGGAAGTCAAAACCCATCGACTTGCTTTAGACACTTGAATAGGCTTTAGAGTATATTCTACAACTGCACAGGAACTAGTTTTAATTGGGCCAACATTTGGCAACATTTTTATGCTGAAACCAAAGCTGGAATTCTTTTAAAATTGGTAATTGATTGGGGGTTCAGGAAAATATAGTAGAAGGTGAGATTTCGAAATAATGGCTTAGATAAGAAAATAAAACAGAGAAATAAAGAATATATTTTTTAAAAAACATTTTCTAATACGTATAGTTTATTATATATTATATATAAAATAGATCTATGATATTGTTTGAAATTGTTAGAAATAAATGATTCTAAAAGTAACATTAATGAGTTTAAAGATTTTACAACACTGCTGCTTGATTTGAATTCAAGTTTGTTGCCTAAGTCTTTCGTTCGGACAGCACATTCTTTTTTCTAACTGGCCGATTACTGCCAGTTGTGTGTAAGTGTGAGTGTAAATCCGTCTTTTATGTGTCTAAGAGTGCTTAGCCAAAAAAATGCAGCCCAAGGACCTCGGCAGGTGTCTATGGAAACTGTTGCAATTGTTGTTCAAATATAAACAAACGATATGTGAGTGCTTAACAGCCATAGTGTGTGTGTTTGTGTGCTAAGCTAGCCGGCTAACGGTATATATGGACTGATGATTGGTGATAAAGTACCAGGCCTGGCCATAAGAGCTGGAACCGGTTGTCGTCAGTCGGTTCATAACATTCTTCGGGCACGCAATCCAATAGTTGGGCAGTAATTCCCAAAAAAGCACAGAAGTCAGTACAGAAACAAAGATTTTGGATTCATTAGAATGCAGCGATGCTATTGTGGCTCGATGAGCTCGGCGGCGGTGCAGCATCAACAAAATTGCTTGCCCTTGCAACAGCAGCAGCATCTCCGCCAGACGCATCCACGTGGCGATCTTATGTCTGTCACATCGTCGTCGCGACAAAGTCTTCGGCCCACCCAGTTTGTGAAGCGACCAAGCCTCAAAAGTGCACCCACATATGGTTTAGGGCACTCCAATACTGGACTGGGCAATGACTTTAGTCGACGGAATTCGGCGGCGACAACGGTGAGTCACTGTTCCAGCTGCAGTTGCAGCTCCGCCCAGCAACGCCAACAGAGTCGGGCCAAAGTGCTGAGATGGGGCTGGGAAAAAACAGGAGGTGTTGACACCAGCAACAAAGGCTTCATCACCGGCAGCACCAGAAACAACAACAACTACGATAAGTACACGGAGAATCGACGTATCTACGAACAGAGCGCATGCGTTGCCAGTCGTCAGATGAGCCAAGGTCAGGGTCAGGTTCATAGTTCCAGCTCAGCGTCATCACCACGCCCAGGGCCCAGCCCAATAAATAAACATTCTACAGACGAGCTGCAACAGCTTCGAGCCCTGCAGCAGTTCCGGCTCTCGAACGTAAGCGATTGCTTCAGCGATGGCCGCCAGGATGAATTGCGTCTGCAGCAGGCCTATGATAAGTTGAGTGGCCACAAAATGGACAAGTGGAACAAGAACCGGGCGAACGAGAGCCGACAACAGGAAATGAACGATACAACCACGCCCTACGCCTTACGTCAGAAGTTGCTGCAACTGAGATTGCAGGAGGAGCAGAAAAGTGGCAGAGGGACGGGTGCTGTTTGTGCCCCTCTGGAGAAAAGTTGCGCCTTGAGATACAATTGACGAAGGGATAATTGAAAAATAAATATTTAGTAATATGAGTAAAGATACATTTTAAGAGCTATAGTAAAAACTAAGAATTATCAGGGAACAATGTATTAAATAAAAAAATTACTGTTAAAGATCGAGACTAAATAAACCAATAAAAAATAATTGTTTTTTCTCAATCATAAATTATATTTTTAAAATAAAACTCCATGTATTTTTTTATTGCTAGTATTTATTTCATTTTCCTTTTAATAAAACAGTGCTATTTTGTTACAAGTGCTTCATCATTGTGTTCTCTTTGTTTAATGTTTACTTTTTGCTTAATTTTTTTTTATTCCGTTTTTTTTTATTTGTTTAATTTTTTTTTGTTGGGCTTTCACATTCTTGCAATTTTAGTTTTATGTTTTTGCTGCTGAATGAATTAACGTGTTATTCCCCTTTGTCTTTTTAAATTTATCCTTCAAAATTAATTACATTCTGACTTTCTTCGTTTTTTTTTTGTTTTTTGCATTATGCGATATTATGTTTTAAATTTCTTAAATGTCTTGTGTGGGGTTTGCAAACAGCCGATCTCGTACTGAATCGCGATATTTCAATTACATATATAGTCGTAAATATACGTTGAATTCATTACAACATTTAACAGAGTACTAGAGTGTGAATTAGACGAGGACTCGCTTTGGGTTTCGTATTTCATATTCGTTTCAGCATTTTGCTTTTGTTTTTGTTTTGGTTTTGGTTTTTCCATAGGTTACGCGATTGTTTTTTTAGTAAGGTTTGGTTTGGTTGGCTGAGGGGCGGGCGAGGGATTATAAAAACGAAACCATTTTCGGGTAAGTTGCGTCAGGTTGCATCGCATCGGATCGCTCACTGTCTGCCTGGGCATAATACTTGTAATTGTAAATATAATTGAATGTGGCGGCCTTTAGCACTAGAATGTACCGACTGTAGTCGTAGAATGCAAATACATACATAAAGTATACAAGTACGTGTACAATAATTGTGTCTGTCTGTTTGTGTCTGTTGCGCGCTGTTGTTTACAAATATTTTATTACTTGTATATTTTTTTTCCTCTCGTTTTTGCATGCATTAAATGTGTGCTAGCTTTCATTTTGAAAGGGGTGGCATGGGGTAACATTATCTGCCTGACATCAGTAAAGGGCACACAGTGCCGTTCAAAAGTATTCGCATTAGCGTAACTCTTACGAGTTTGTTAATTCGGGTCTCAGCAGTATTTAAAATATTATAAAATCGCTCATTCAATTGAGGCTCTATATATTTTATGTCAATATTCTTTTGAACTATTATTGATAGTCTTCTATTAAATGAGCGAATTTATTTATTGTGCGCTTGTTATGCGAATTTGTGTGGGTGTTAACGCAAACAGTTAAAAAAATATACACAATGTTTGTTTATTTTAATATTTTTGGTGTAAACAATTCAAACTTATGTAGCTTGCAACTAAAATTGCTTTCTCACTTTAAAACTAAGTAAACATGTATCGATGTAAAATTTCTAAGACAATATTACAAAAATAAATCGTGCTTTGCTAACATATGTAATATGTAGTTTTCTCACACATTTAAAAGCATTTTCGTACAGTGCATTAACGTAAAAGTTAACATTTTTACCATTTGCTAATTTCTTTTAGATACGCAAAATAAAGGAAGAACATAGGAATAGTTAAAAACCATTGCCAAAGATTGTTGAAAGTGACGCATTTGGGAGTTTCTATTGCCTTTGCAAGCAAGCTAATAAAAATGCAGGTGCAAGATAGAAATGCAAAATAAAATACAACCGGTGCGTGCACTATTCGTACATACTGTACGGGTGATCTATGCGTGTCTGTGTGTTTGTTTCAGTGTTGGCTTTGCGCAAGGAGAAACTATAACAAAATTAATACATTAGGAGATAAAATATTCTTGCTTATGCAGTGTCTTACACTACAATTAGTTTGAACTAAAGTGTTTCGATTTGTGTTTTTTTTTGTTTTTGTTTTTGTTTCTTTCAAATTAAAAATAGACTAATTTGTATAGATTCATATACCCCTTATAACGTTGCTCACGATTCGATTACACGTATTCGATAAAAACAAACTTTTGCGTTTTCCGTTGGATGTGGACTCGGAATTCCTTCCCATATCTCCCGTTTTGTATTTTTTTTTTTTGGGTTTTCATTCTTGTGCTTTCTTCGGGGTGAGCTGCGTTTATTTTTTCTTGTTTTTATTGTTGGCGCCGCGGGGCGGTGTCAACGGACGTCCTGAGCTGCCAAAGTTGGGATAAACAAAACGTCGCTTATCGGCGGGTTTCAATATCTGAAATGAGCACATCAGTGTGTCGTCCACGGACATCATGGCACCTGCGAAAGTGTTTCAAAATGAATTAATTATTTCATCAATTAAGTGACGTCCCGATCTATTAATTGAACAATTCGAAATGCGCAATTCGTAAATGACAAATTAAAATTAAATCTGATTGCCAGCTTTCACTTGTGACGGGTTATCTGAGAGATCAACGCTCAGGTATATATTAAAATAAATATTCCCATAGATCGGGGTATATGTCAGATTGAAGTCCAAAGATTAGCACTCACCCGCATTGTCAAACTCGCCGCAATAGTTGGGCGCTGAGAAGAGCGTCACCAGCTGACGCTTGGCAAAGAATTCATAGCCATCCTCTACCACCTGATGAGCCCGGCAGATCAGGTCAAATTCGTGTTTCTGTAAAAATTTACCCACAACCTGAAACGACAAATACTTGAGTTACATGACTCTCTAAATACTCTTTATATGCCAGTTTACCTCAGCTCCGAAAGTGAAGCTAACACCACGATCATTCTCGCCCCAGCCCATGGTGTCTTTGTCTGGATCGGACCAGAGGAGATCGCATAACAGGCCCTGGTCGGGTACATCTGTGGGCCGCATTATTCGCCGGATCTGTTCCATAGACGAAAGATCCGGACTCAGGCCGCCGTGGCAACAGAATATCTTTTCGTCGACGATGGCCGCCACTGGCAAACAGTTGAAGCAGTCCGTGAACGTCTTCCACAATTTAATAGTGTAGCGACGCTTGCACTCGTCGTAGAACCTGTCAAGGAAATGCAATAATAACATGACTCATATTCGATATTTTCTACATGGTGGAGGTAATGGGAAAAGTACCATTTGTGGAATTAGATCTAAACAACGGAATTCTGATTAAAGCAAAGGTAAACCACTGGGGGCTCTGATAAATAAAAACGTTTTTTATTGATTAGGTAAGAGTAATAGCATTTTCTTCCAATGTGCATTTTAAATGTAAATAGAAAACAGACACAAGCACACCAGTATTGGTATTGTACAAGCACCTGCCTTACACTTATAATATTTCATAGGAATAAGGCACACAATACGTGTAAAAATGTGCTGAAATGTAAACCTATTGAAACCTCCGAATTATATTACAAAGCTTGGGTTAAAAAAAGATTTTCCTTTAGAGAAATGAATAAAACAAGATAAGCTAATAAACTCTACTGTCTAGTATACTACTGTCTAGACAGTGTCTACTATCTAATTTTGACTTTTTATTGATTATAACTCACCCGTAGATGCGGTTGATACTGGCGCATTCATGGTTACCGCGCAGTAAGAAAAAGTTCTCCGAATACTTAATCTTATAGGCCAAGAGAAGGCATATTGTCTCCAGGGACTGCTTGCCACGATCGACGTAGTCGCCGAGGAACAAGTAATTCGACTCCGGGGGAAAACCGCCGTACTCGAACAGGCGCAAAAGGTCATAATATTGTCCGTGTATGTCGCCGCAAATCTTCAGTGGCGCTTCCAACTCCAGAAGAATCGGCTGCGACAGGAATATTTCGCGGGACTTTAGGCACAGGCTGCGAATCTCGCTTTCTGACAGTTGCACATTTTTCCCCGGACGTGCTCCGCGCACTGCAAAAAATCCGTAGATAAGAAAATAATACGATTTGTGGGGCAGAATCAAGGGGGATTGGGGGAATGACTTTACCTTCCAGCAGACGCGAGATAATGCTATCGATGTTCATAATATCCGACATCCCGAATGAAGCTTATCTGGTACTGCTGCTGTTACTGATTTCTGCTGTTGGTGCTACTGCTGTTTCTGCTGTTGATTCCGCCGTAATTCCAGCGCGAGCTTATGTATTTTCGGTATACGTTATGTATGTTATTTCATCGATGGGGGACGGGTGTGTGCGTGCGCTTGTGTGTGTTCGGATGGAAATTACAGTTGCACGCTTTTGGTTACGGGTTTCCACGTCGGCCTGCTGCTGCCAGAGATTCACTGCCTCGGTTGTTGGTGCTGCGCCATGTACGTTTGGCTGTTCTAAATGCTTTTCCTCCGCGGCAACAACCTTTTATTGCATCTATTGCTATATATATTATTCTCGCGTACTACAAAATTTTCTCCTACGCAGAGCTGCCAGATAATGGTTATCAATTCGCGGAGTGATGCCACCAGGTGTTTTCTATTTTTCTGGCAGCGCCTTGCGCTTTTCTTTACCCGAGTCGCCCTGTGTGCTTTAATTTTAAAAATCTTATTTCAAAACTTTCGCAGTTTTTCTAGAAAATGTGTCGTTTTAAAAGATATACAAATTATGCACTATTTTCTTTTATTTTATTGGTTTGTAGTAACAAATTTTTGAAAGAAATTAAGCAAAAATGAATAAAACTTATACTTTTTAATTATTTATAGTCTTCATCGCTTTCATTAAAACTTTTCCCGCTATTTAGGGTATTGAACATCACCCGCTTTCGAGGTAGGGGCACTGGCTTAGAAATCGAAGCTGGCTTAGATGCTCCTCGGGTCATAGCCGCCGGCTTGACCAGAATCTCCTCTAGACGGGCTTTAAAGTCCCGACTAATAGAGCGTTGGCGCGGACTAGAACTACGTGATTGTGATTCGTCGCTTCCTTCCTCTTCTTCATCCTGGGAGGTGTGCTGTGATAAATCTTCTTCAGATTTTTCAGATGTTCCAGCTTTTAGCACGCCACGCTTGGGAGCTTCAATTGGTTTCAGTGGCGTCTTGTGTTTTAGTATTACTTGAGCTCGTTCAGAGAACCGTGCGGAGCATAGCTTCTCCACAAACTTGCGTATGCGATTCCGGGTAGCGTAGAATTGGGGATAGTGCTAGAAGTATAGATTATTATAGTTAAAGTTTCTCTCTACCATATTAACATACCAATTTCATTTTGTTTCTTTGTTCAGCTAATTCAGAATTAACTCTTTTGAGGGACGTGTGAGAAATTCCCTTGGACTTTAAGTCAAAACCGTGGGGATTCAGTTTACGGTTCACCAATTTGCGGGCATCTTTCCGGGTTAGGGGCTTAGGAGGAGGCCTGTCGAAAAATTTTATAAAACTTTATACCCAAAACTCTAAAAGATTGTATTAAAAACTTACCTTGTTATTCTCACGGGAGGTTTAGTAGCTGTTGACGGTCTATTGCTTTCTCTGTGAGGCTCTGATCCGGAGCTAGAAATTTCGCTGCCATCCTCCGAAAGGCTTTGCTCTTCTCCCACCACTTCCTCTTGGCTAAGACTTTCGCTAACATCCGTAGTTTCTATAGTTTCTGGCTTATTGGAAGCAGAAAAGGCAGGCGGCTTGGTAAAAGTGGGATGGCTTCCGGAACTTCCGGCACTAGGTTGCTCCTTCTCGTTCTTCTCATGTACTTGGACCTGAGTTGTCTTCTGGATTTTCGGAATTTCCCGAGGTGCTTCTTCAATGGAGTAGGTATCATCATCGTGTTTCTCTTTCACAAACTCGCTTTCCACTTGCTTTCGAATGCGATCCATGCTGGTTTCTTCTTTTCGGTTAATTGGTTTCGGTATTTTGGATGCGTTTGGAAGAATTTGGACAGGCTCTGGTTGCTCCTTTCGGACACTCAGTTGCTTGAGTTCCCGTTCCAATGTTTCTAATTTATCCTTGTAGCCCATTTCCAAGTGATAAACTACCTCCTCCAGCTTGTTGGCACTGATCTTACCAATCTCTGCTACTTTCTCGGTAAGTATGCGTTCCAGATCCTCCAAATTGGGAGTGGCCACTCTATCTTCCAAGGGTGGCGTAGTCGCGGAAGTCTGTTTATTTTGCTCCAGAGCATGGCTAAGACCTTCAAGTTTTTTATTAATATCCTGAAGAACAAAAGGATTACACTTTTTCTAACATTTAAACCAATGATATTACCTGAATGAAAACCTCATTGCTCTCTTTTAGCTGCAGTTGCCACTCCTCAAAGTTGCTGAGACGCTCGGCCAGTCCTGTCAACTGCTCCTTGCGTTCGGTAGCTTCACTCTCTTTAGCCTCTCCGCTGTTTTCGTCCTTCTCCTTTGGTTCGGCCAGATTACTCTGTATGCCAACAGTACGCTGCTCCTGGCGCGGACTCACCCGCTTGGACCCTCCAGTGCTGCGCTCCTTGATGTTTCTTTCGGCGGCATTGAGACGTTCTTTCAGTTGCTTGATTTCCAGCTCCATTTTAATGGTATTGATTAAGTGAACATCGTTGTCCTTGTCCTTATCTTTATCTTTATCCTTGCCAGGAGCTGATGTGAGACTGGTCGGCGTGGCAATGCGATGTTTGCGACCAATATGGATATTCAAGGCCTCGTTACTGATAAAGTTCTTGGGACACAAGTGGCATGGGTAGACTACCTCCCGAATAGTCTCTATCTGGGTAATTCGTTTGTGCAACTGCACCACCTCGTTATTAGATTCTCCCAGTGACTTCCGGAGAGTGGCGATCTCCTGCTGGGCAGATGAATGGGCCTCCTTCAAGTCCGACACACATTCATCCAAATAGGTGCGACAGCAGATCAGGTACTGAATGGCGTACTGCGACATCACAAAGTACTTGGCAATTCCGCTGTCCAGAATATGAGTCTCTAAAACAGTTCCCAGCGGTGCCTCCGAAAGGTGTCCCAAAGCCTTGTCCACCAACTCAAAATTCTGCTCCTTCAAAATTCTATCCGTTTCATAGGAGCCTTTAGGAAACATGTTGTCATTAAATTGTGTAATACATGGAATACTGTGACTCCTTACCCATTAATCTCCAGTCCAAAGGACCGTCGCGGTACTGCCGCAGCTTAAAGCCTGTTTCGCGGACCATTTGCGGAAAGTTGCCCTTGAAGCCCATTTCTCTGATTCATCCGGTATCAGAAAAAATCGAAAGTTGTTTACTTCGCCCTCGCCCTCTTTGTTTTGCTTCCGTTTTCTGCAAAAGTTCGCTTTCTACTGCCCTGGGCCTTTGCTCCACTTTGCTTTCTCCTATTTTTCGGTTGTACGTAGTCAAAGTAACCGTGTTGCCAGGACAACGGGTTGACAGTGGTTGGTTCTTGCTCCTATTGTGGTTGTTAACTTGGCTCAGTAAGGGTTGGTAGCGTTTTCCGTTTGGGTTTGAATTGGGTAACTGCTTCCACTTTGACCCACCGCGATCTAGGAACAACCTACCATGCATTTTTTACATTTTTTGTGGCATTTTGCCAGGGATCCCCTTCAAAATGTTGAAAAATGCATGGGGACGAGTATATGGCCTACTGCGAAGGCTATATCTTCCCCAATAACCATCCGCTTCTTGAGCGGAATAGCTTAAACGATTTGTGGATCAATTCTCCATCGATCTGCACCAAAATATTTTTTAGATTTTTTGTCACTTTTCCTGGGGGATCCCCTTCAAAATGTTGAAAAATGCATGGGGACGAGTATATGGCCCACTGCGAGGGCTATACCTTCCCCAATAACCATTCTTTCGCGGAATACCTTAATCGATTTGTGGATCAATTTTCCATCGATCTGCATCAAAATCTACAAACAAAATGTTTTTTAGATTTTTTGTCACTTTTCCTGGGGGATCCCCTTCAAAATGTTGAAAAATGCATGGGGACGAGTATATGGCCCACTGCGAAGGCTATATCTTCCCCAATAACCATCCGATTCTTGAGCGGAATACCTTAAACGATTTGTGGATCAATTATCCATCGATCTGCATCAAAATCTGGGAACAAAATATTTTTTAGATTTTTTGTCACTTTTCCTGGGGGATCCCCTTCAAAATGTTGAAAAATGCATGGGGACGAGTATATGGCCCACTGCGAAGGCTATATCTTCCACAATAACCATCCGATTCTTGACCGGAATACCTTAAACGATTTGTGGATCAATTCTCCATCGATCTGCATCAAAATCTACAAACAAAATGTTTTTTAGATTTCTTGTAACTTTTCCTGGGGGATCCCCTTCAAAATGTTGAAAAATGCATGGGGACGAGTATATGGCCCATTGCGAAGGCTATGACAATAAGCATCCGATTCTTTCGCGGAATACCTTAAACTATTTTTAGATCAAATCTCCAGCAATATGCATTAAAATCTGGGAACAAAAATTTTTTTAGATTTTTTGGCACATTTCCTGGGACATCCTTCGAAATGTTGAAAAATGCATTGGGACGTATATATGGCCCACTGCAAAGGCTATATCTATTAGATCGATTCTCCACCAATCTGCACTGAAATCTATAATCTTTTGACAATATGACCTCCAAGCTTCTTGAAGGGCAACATTGTTTAAAATATATATTTTTCTTAACTCTCGATTATAACGATAAATCCCTGTTAGGTAAATATACAGTTCGTTATCGAACATCTCCGTCAGAGCTACTGTCAAAAGGATAAGCTCAGTTGCATCCTGGCACTCTGACCGTGAGGTTGTGCCTAAAAACAAACCGCAAACAAAATGCGATAAATTGCACAAAAAATATCAAACTAATAGGAAAAAACTGCACAAAAAGGCAGAAAACACACAACAAAATGTGGAATTGGAGTTTGTTGTGTATTTTTCTACTTGTGCCATTGGCCAACTCCACGGGTAAGTCATGAATAATTGGTTTTTAGATGATGAAAAAAATTGGTGAAAATTCCGATACCTTGATGCTGTATCCCAAGGACATGACAGCTGTCAGGAAGCTGCGCCCAAAAAGAGAGCGAGAGCAGGACATGCGCAGATGTTTGTTTTGGGATATTTGTAGTTTGTTTGGGATATTTTCTTGGAAGTTTTCTCTCACTTTTATCAATGTTATCCTTTTTTCTTATAGCACCCATAAGCTTTGAGGCGAATCCTGATACCAAACGTCTTTATGATGACTTACTGAGTAATTACAATCGTTTAATACGCCCTGTTGTCAACAATACAGAAACCCTGACGGTGTGGCTGGGTTTAAAATTGTCACAGTTGATTGAGGTGAACCTAAAGAACCAGGTGATGACCACCAATTTGTGGGTTAAACAGGTGACTATGACTTGAAAGTAAATTTTTTATCCTCATTATTAATAATAAATACTTATTATAGCGATGGTTTGACTATAAGTTACGCTGGGATCCTGAGGAATACGGCGGAGTTGAACAACTTTATGTACCTTCTGAGCATATTTGGGTGCCCGATATTGTGCTCTACAACAACTGGGATGGTAACTACGAGGTGAACCTTCATTAAAGTATATTTTTTGTCAAGATTCACCATAATTCATTTAATTTTTAGGTTACGTTGATGACCAAAGCCACTCTGAAGTATACCGGTGAAGTATTTTGGGAGCCTCCTGCTATCTACAAGTCATCCTGTGAAATGAATGTAGAATATTTTCCCTACGATGAACAAATTTGTTTCATGAAATTCGGTTCATGGACCTATAATGGAGCTCAGGTGGACTTAAAACATTTGGATCAGGTGAAGTTGAAAGAGGATTCCTAAATTCCTAAAAAGACACAGAGTTTTTAATACTAGTTTTGCTTAGGTTCCTGGCAGCAACCTTGTACAAGTGGGAATTGATTTAACTGAATTCTATTTATCTGTGGAGTGGGATATTCTTGAGGTTCCAGCTACCAAAAATGAGGAATATTATCCTGATACACTAGAGCCCTTTTCAGGTGAGTTTGTTTGAGGTTTTTGTGATTACATTTTTGAAATTGTATTTTGCATTTTAAGATATAACATTCAAGTTGACCATGCGACGTAAGACATTATTCTATACGGTTAATTTGATTGTTCCATGTGTGGCATTGACCTTCCTCACGGTGTTGGTGTTTTATTTGCCCAGCGATTCGGGCGAGAAGGTAAAGACAAGAGGATCCAATATGTTTTCTATTAGCACGTGGCATGATTAGAACTATATTTTGAAATAATACTTTGTAATTTTCTTACTGTACATATATTTGGTATATTTTGTCTTTGAATTTTTATAATATTTATTTTAATATTCTTCTGTAAAAATGTAAAAAAAAAATATATATATTCCCCTCACTCATTCATAACATATTCAAATATATCCATTTCACATCGTTTGTAACTTATGTACTTCTCAACCTCTTACACTAATAAATACAATACTCTACAAAAAACTTAAACTTTAGCAGATCTATCTACCTGATATGCACAATTAAACTCCTTTCAATAACCTTAACTTTCCTTAATCTTTCAAATCTTCTATTCAAAAGCTGAGCTCTTGTACTCTAGACCCGCAAAAACAATCTTTGTAAATTGGCTTTTAACAAATTTTCCAAAAAGAAAATTTAAATAAAAATTGAGAAGAGCTCAACTTGCACTTCCTGCTCTTTCAAAACTATAACTTTCACTATTTTATAATCAAATTTTTAACTAATAGATATGATATGTCTTGAAGATATGTAGCGTATTCTATATTTTTATTGAAATATCTTCTGCGATACCTCAGCGGCATCGCTCTCAAATTATTTTTTTTAAAGCAGCACACATATATCGACGTCCACATATATATCCTGAAAAATCCATTTCGCGTTGAATATCATTTGTGCTGTCCTGAGTAGTGAAATCTCATAACGTAAATTTTCATCGAATGCATAAAAATACGCAGTCGATATCGACATCGAACAGAATTGAATTCGAAATGTCAAAAAGCCACTCGCAAAATTTTTCCATATCGCGTATCCTGTAATTGAGCCGCGCACTCACACCAACTCGCTGACTCACATACACCCACATAAGACCACGCACACCTTAGACCTCACACACACCCTCACAATCACAGAAACACGTACTGGACTCGTGCAGTTTGTTGTTATTTTATTTTTGTCGTTGCATTAGTGTTTGTTTGTTCAATCGTATCGCTCGTTTGCTCAAGTAACTGATCTTAACTGATCCGCCACCGATTTTGATATACAATCCGGATGTTAAATCAGGTTTTCTGAACTGGTAATTAATATAGCATGTAATCCTTGAAAGAAGTTAAATTTTTCGATTCTGATCAGGGCTTTAAAAATAGGAAATTATGCCAAAAACTAATTAATACACAGTACCCCACCATACACACAAAAACTGAAAGCTTATACCTCAAAGTAGTTACATGCGCTTTGTTGCTTATTTTATTGTGTTGATTGTTTTCGTGTAAACTTCGTATGATTGATTGATTGATGGATGTGTGCGGGTTCATTGTCCCGCATCTGCCAATATTCAATAGATTGTGTTTTCGCGAGCGTGGTAGTTGTGGTCTCTTAGCTTGGTTACAGTATACGCGATAAAGTTCTTAGGATTACATTTTTACGTTTGTTTGAATTGTTTGAAAAAGTTTAAAATATTTGTTATTGTTTTTGACTGAGTCGGACCTAAAAAAGTTGTGGAAATTCAATTGTCTCGGTCATTTATGATTTTTATTTTATGTATAAGTAATATAACTGCAATTGGCTGAAATAATTTTGAATAAATTATGGTGTTTGTGTTCTTATTTGGTTGTTGTTCTGTGTTTACTGTCGGTGTTGGTTAATTGTTGGTTTGATTGTTTGATCGTTCGTATTTCTGTTGGATCGAGTGGCAGCAGTTGCCTCGAAAGGGATATCGAGATGAGGAAATTGTGTAAACATTTCGTTGACAGGTTACGTTATGTATTTCAATACTTGTGTCGTTGACCGTGTTTTTCCTGCTCTTGGCCGAAATTATTCCCCCCACATCGTTGGCGGTGCCCTTGCTGGGCAAGTATCTGCTCTTTACCATGATTCTCGTCTCACTGTCCGTTTGGACAACGGTCTGTGTGCTGAATATTCACTTCAGGTGAGTCACGTTTGAGGGGTACACTTAGAGAAAATCAGTCGTACAGTTTGGAGGTCGCCAAAAAACCATTAAAAGTTTATCTTTAAATTTAAACAGTTTTATTTAATTCCAATTATTCTAAATTTGTTATAAAATATATATTTTATTACCAGCAGCATATTTTTAATATTATTTAGTTTTATTATGAAAAGATCTAACACTAATATGAGCTCATCGGTTTTGTGTTTTAAAGAATCGAAAAAATACTACTGTGGTACAACACTACGTATGAGTAATATTTTTCGCTTCATTGCCTTTAAAAATGTCCATTTTCGTAAATTCTTTTTCCATAAAGACCTTTCTGTACCCCAACTCATAAAAAATTTTATTTTAAGCATGGAACCACTTAGTTTTTTTGTAAATATGTAAAGGCGACTTCCGAATTGTTTTGGGCTGTGGGGTATTTTCTGAGTGTGGGTTGTATCTGGTGATAATTGCCCTCGGCACAGATCCCCCTCCACGCACAATATGTCGCCGTTGGTTCGAAAACTCTTCCTGCACTTCATGCCAAAGTTGATGATGATGCGCCGGACCCAGTATACTTTGCCCGATTACGACGACTCCACACCCAGTAACGGCTATACAAACGAGATCGATGTGCGGTAAGTGGCAGTCCTCGAAATTGAAAGTAAACACTCGAATTGGACTTTTCTTTGCATCGCCTTGTTGTTTTCTTTCTCCAGTGACAGCATCAGCGATTTTCCAAGCGAATTTAAGGACAGCCAGGACGGCGCTTACGACAATGGCATGCAGAACTCCGTGGGTGAGTTACGTCAAAGTCTAACCATAAAGAACACAAATATTTTGCATACCCCCCGGCCCGAAATTGAAATCAAACATAAAACACAAGCCGAAAAAAATATCATGGCAAATAATGCAATAAAATGAAGAGCGGAATTTGCTTTGATGACAAATAACGCTTACGCGTTCCAAATTTACACATGAGCGTGGTCAAGGGGGACTAAAATCCAATTCTCTGGATCATAAAATAAGTCAAGCGCAATGTAAAAGTGCTGATATTTGTTTGTCCTTCCATAGATATGACGATAAACTATAAAAAATGGCTTAGGCCTATAGGGAGTATACTTATTTTATGGCCAATCAATCTAAAAATGTATTACAAGAATCTTTATTTATGGAGAAATACTCCATACGTATAAAGGATCCAAAAACTTGAATTTTAAATTTAAATTGTATTTTTTGATTAACAATTTCTCATAAAATGTTAATCCGACTTTTGCATATATTACTTTAATATTCTGACTTCGACACATGCCATAAAATATTTTGGATGGGCATTATTTAACTTCTGCTCCCCTTACTTGGAGTAAAATAGCTTGAGGCGTTAATTTGGGCTGTGGCATAGGCCAAAATATTTGTCTACTCATACGAGCACATAAACGATGAGATGCACACATGATACACATATACATGTATAGCCGATGGGGAGGCATTTTCTTGATTCTCACATTTATTTATTATTCCAATATTTTATTTCAATTTTTTCGCCATTTCATGGCGGAAACTTGACAGATTCTGACAATGTGATACCGCGCAACTTAACACCCGAAGTGCTACAGGCGTTGCGTGCGGTCAGATTTATTGCGCAGCATATCAAGGATGCCGACAAGGATAACGAGGTGGGTACACAGCAAAAGCATCCCAACTCTCTTACTCCCCAACTCCCATTTATCCCCAGCCCCTGCATCATCTTGGCCATCTTCAAGTCGTGCTTATTTTTGTTGCCCATTTTTATTGACGCGTATTCTCCTTGATGCGGAAAAAGATGGTGGATGATGGCGGGGCAACGGGAAGCCTTAGGGTCCTTGGCGTTGTGGTTGTTTACATTGCCATATTTTCGGCGTCTGGCGAGAGTTTTTCGCCTCCTTGTTTTTTTTTATTATTGTTTATTGCCCTTAACTTGAGCTTGAATGCATTGAATCGAGCCAAGTCCCAAATGTGCAGCAAACAATTGTAAAATATTAAATCATAACTTTATATTTTTATTGCGATTCAAGTTTATTGAGAGGCGGCCACAGAGCAATATTTTATTAGCCACCGAGAAAAAATGTATAAAACCAATTTTCGTTTTGCCTCAAAAGTGATACAACCGATATGATATTAAAAATCTATTTTTTATTGTTTCATCGCCACCCCCACCGGCCTCTGCCATTAGATTGTCGAGGACTGGAAATTCGTTTCGATGGTCTTGGATCGCTTTTTCTTATGGCTCTTCACGCTGTCCTGTGTTTTCGGGACCCTGGCCATCATTTGTCAATCACCATCGCTATACGACACCCGGTCACCGATTGACCGCCAGCTGAGCGAGATTCCGTTGCGAAAAAACAATTTCATGCTGCCGCCGGACATCGTTCGTCAGGTCCTAACTTAATTAGGGTCCAGAGGTCTCCACCATCGAGGAAGACCCGCCAAAGTTAACAATTCTTTTATGGAGGAACTCAATCAAATCAAGTGTTTCCATGAAATATTGCAACGATGTATGTTTAAGCGTCCATCTCTCTGCAATATTTTAAAACAAAATTAGCAATAAATGAATTCATTAAATAAAAAAAATATTAAGAAATTCCATTTAAAATAGACGTTGTCTTGAAAATTCAATTTTAGTGGTGGGTGGATTTTGACCAACTTTCACAATATAATATGTAAAAACGTTTGTCAGTCGCTATCAGACGAAACCACAATGACATCTGTTCCGACGCTGTTAATTTTCAATTAAGAGATGAGTTTTCATGAAAGTTTTTGGGGAAAATAAAACGTTTTTTGGGGCAGTGCTAACAATATGGCATGAACTTCGCATTTGCTATGTCAAACAGACATTACGCATACGCCACGTTGGCTGCCTAAATAATTTGCAGTATCATTTATTTGCCTCCGTACACTCCCAGGACCTTCTAGTTGCCTTCTTTGGCGCTTGGCGCTTCCTTAGCCCACATCTTCGTCTTCGGCTTTGTCTTCGTCGCTTTTCTTGTCTCACTGGCTGCCGCATTAAATTAGAAAGTTGAAATCTCTTGGCCTCGCATTCATCAACATGTGCAGGTCCTGCCTGCAGGAGCGAAAGACTTTCACTCCAGCACTGTCAACAGACATAATTTGGTGAGCACTTTGACTGGCAAGGAGGAGGGTTAACATTCTATAAAGCGTGTTGATGATGAAAAGAGCCAGGGAAAAAAGGAGGTACTTCTTTCATTTAAATCTTCGAAACTTAAACACTCTACAGGAAATTAAAAGTTTTTAAGAGATTTAAGGAACCAAAATAAAAGTTTTATGATGGGAAGAATATTTTAAAAACATACACATACTTGCCTAAAAAAGACTTTCTGTTATTTTTATTTTTCTTAAACATGTCCTATATTTTTTAAGTATTAATAAATTTTATATTTTTATTGCCAAATTGTTTTATGTCTAAGATTTAATATTTTTCTGTCTATCCAGGACTTTTATGGACTTTCGAGAAAAAAGCGTGATCCAGATATTATTAAGATTTGCTTAAGGATTCCGTGTTGCCACCCAACCCTCTATCTTAATGTCGTTTGCCGAGTTTCCTTGCTGTACTTTATTTTATTTTTGGCATTCTTTTTTTTTGTTGGCAGTTTTAAATTAGAAAAGTTTTTGCCAGATTTTTGTTTTACATTTTTCATATTTTCTACGGGCCGTGCCCCGCTGTGCATGTTTGTCGCTGTCTTTATTGTTGTTGCTGCTGCTGCTGCCAGTTTCGTTGGTGTCAGTGCGTCACATGCGTGGCAAGGAGCCACCGCCTCTTCCGTTTACACTTCCTCGGGCCTGTGCTCGTCCTTGTTCTCTTCCTTCTTTGGCATCATCAGCATCAGGAACGGATTTTCGTGGATCTGAATCCACTCCCGACACCAGCTGAGCTAAGAAGCTGCGACCCGGACGAAGTATGTCATGTTAATTTCTATTTGTTTGCCATGCAGAGCGGCAAACTTGTCCTGGGTCCTGTTTTCTATGAAAAATTCTGGTACAGTGAAGGGTGGATTTTACTAAAAGTATATTACTTACATAATGAAAACGTATTTAAAAAGCTATAGATGGTTAATATACATATTTTAAAGTATAGAAAAGTCAAAAAATGAATCACTTTTACTTTTTTTGTTAGTTTCAGGTTTTATCTAAATCTATTATTTAATTAAATATATTTCTTATTTTAAACAGCGGTCATCCTTTTATTTAGTGCCCACTGTGATGGCATTTACATAAGGCCGCAAAGTATGCAACACATTTTCGGGCACAAGCTAAAGTTCAGCAAAGCACAAAACAATATGCAAATTGTCCAACCTTCTATCCCTTCGAAAAGAAGAAGATTTTCGGGTCACGACCAGCGTCTCTTTTTATTTTTTTTTTTTTACGTCCGACCCTTCGAGCTGCATGTGTTAAGAGACTGTTAAGTGACTTAAGCCCAGTTTACACGGTCAATTACACCGCGGCCAGAAGCGAAAGCGAAAAGGAGAGAGTGGAGCGGGTAATGTCCCTGGCAGCTAATTAAAAAACGAGTTGCGCAACGGAAATCAAAACCATAAACTAAACTGCTGCAAAGGAAGCACAGTGTAAAGTGCATCCAAAGCGGGCAAGGCAGCCGAAGCCAGCAGTTCTGGCCAGGCCAAGATTGACTTGAGCCAAGCCAAGAGTTCGGCAGAAGCACGTGCGATGCTAAGTTTGGCCAAGCAACTAACCAATACTCACTTGTGCACTATTTCACACAGAAAAATAAAAGGTTTGCAAATGAATATAGATTAGTCAGTATTAAAATCTCTATATAATACATAGGCTCAACGAACTTAAGTGGAAAATAATATTCATTTAAAAATATCTTCTATTAGTTTCTCTAATAATCTTTTTTCTAAAAAATATATGAAAAAATATTAAAATATTTACAATTTTAAATTCTCAGTACATTTCCAGACACTTTCCCACAAATACACTTGGAATGCACTCGTGTGTCACCGTGTCCGGCGCCGTGACAGGAAAAAAGATATAACAAAACCATAGAATTGCTACATTTGACCAAAGGCACGTCAATTAGAGTTTTAAAAAGGGGCGTGGTCGATGTGCGAATGACTTTGATATGCCAACGGGAATATATATATTTGTGCGGCTGATTTGGCGGATGGCTGGATTGAGACCACAGTAATGGCTTTGTTCATTTTCGGTTTGCTTATTTATTTAATTATAAAACAATTCGTAGTCTGTTTTTGTCGGTTTTGTCGGTCTGTGTGTGTCCTTTTCCAAAGAATCGCTTTAGGCGATTTAAGTGTCAGTTTTAAATGATTGTTAGTAATGGTTTGGGCTCTGTTTAACCCATAATTGGTTAAAAAGGTTTGATATGGATAAAGAAAATAAATCAATTGGGAAAATTTAATTTATACATAAACGTTAAGATATTTACCTTTTTAGATTTGTATTTTTATGAGAGATATACATATTATTTCTTATATATATTTTTTATAGTCCATAATTTATTAAAGCATTTACAAATAAACTGAAATGTTTTTGTTAAAAACATATCCTTAGGAACCACTTAAAACTGAAGTCCTTTAAAACAGCATCAGCCAACTTAATATATTTTGTTTGCCGTTAATCTTTATTTGCCAGTGAGCTTGATTTGTTGGGGTCATTGGTGGGTTTAAATGTGTAGTTAAGTCGGGTCCTTTTCGACTCTAAAGTTCATTTCAGTTAGAACAAAGCCGACTCGGTCCGGCCCGGCAAGCATATGGGTGAGTGGATGTATTTGTGCAATGATAAATTACAAAATTGCTGCCTTTGGCAAAGACGTGAGTGTGTGACTGTGTGTGTGTGTTTGGCAGTGTGAGTGACCGCGAGTTGGCAGGAGCGTGTATCTGTGTGACCCAGTCCCAAACCGGAGGCCACAAAGGCCATTTTGTTGTTATTAAGTTTGTCTTTTGCGAGTTCTTTATTTTTGTTTTTGTTCGATGGTGATGTTTTCTTTTTTTGTTTGCCTTTTTTTTCAGCTGCACATGGCTTTTGTCTATGTTGCGGTAAGGGAAACGAATGGGGCTCGACAGTTGTACAGTGCGTGAAATTAATGATGCGCCAAAGTTGTGCTTCTTCTACTTTGGCTTCATTGTTGTGCAGTCGAAATGGCAACGAAATGTCCACAAAATGTAGGTCTAAAGACGCTTTTATTAATAGTCCTGGTACGTGGTCACGATTAACTGTCATTTTACGCACTCGCACTCGTCCTGCCACTCCCCCATGGCCTCCCCTTTTCCATACCCTCCCTCTCGATATGGTCGATGGGCGGTCTTAGCCTTTTTGAAAGCTTTTTGCTGTTGCGTAAGTCGGAAAGTCTCTCATCTCTCCAGACGGGAGTGTGTGTGCGTGTGTAATCTGCGTGGGATTTGGACACGACTTTACTTAAGTTCATAAAAATTCTATTAAAAGCAACAAAAGCTTAGTCGGGTAAAGGACAGGACACGCCCCTTTCTGTCCTTTGCATGGCAAAGTATTTAACTGTTTGAAACTTTATTTGAAACTAGATAGTACTTTTGAAAATTGTGGAAAATTATTTATGATCCATTTTTAGAGTGCATCATACTAATAAAATGTCTCTATTATCCTTACAATTTTATGGTCAAATAACAAAATACTACAATTCATGAGTTTCTTTTCAATGACTTTTTATTTTTCATTGGCTATTTTTAAAAGTTTCTAAAAAAAGTCGAAACATTTTTAATATTTTTCCTGATCCTATAAGATTTAATTTGGAAACATGCTTGATTGAAGACTCTTCTCGACTTTGGCATTGTCCTGCTAGAGGAACAGTCAGAGCCGACTGCTTTTAATAACATTTTTCACTGGGCTCCTTGGCCATCTCCTCTTGCACTTTTTTCGCTTTTGTCTTTTGGTGTTTTTTTGTCGCTTAAGTGGAGGCTCCGGCGCTGTCAAGTGCTCCTGCCACTCCTCCTCCGCCTTTGCCCAGGAACCACACCGCCCCACCACCCACCGTTTTACATGACATTTTAAATTTACGATTTACATTAAATGGCGCAATGCAAGAGCAACAACAGGGCCAACAACAGAAAAAAAGGAAGAAAAAAAAGTACAACGAGTGGTTGTAAAATGAAATTGCTCAGCCGCTTCAAGAGGCTCAGTTGCCTGTCCCAATCCACCCCTCCCTGGGAAGGACCTTTCATCCCCCACCCCTCCCTACCACACGTTCTGTGGTTGTCTGCCTGTCCTCGAAATACAGTTAAAACCCAATTTCGTGTATGTAAAATATATATCAACTATATATTTAAGTGGCTCCTCTGATGCTGATTCCGTATTTCCCTTCGCTTATTTTTTGGGATGTCTTTTATGTGTATTCTTTCTACTTGTCTCTTGTCAAGGATAAATGCATTAGCGGGCGTAACAATTTACACATTAAGGCGTGACAAAGGGGGCGTGGCAATGGGTATGGGCCAAGGTAATATATGACTGTGACGGTGGTGGCCTGAAAATACATTAGGGTTGGGAAACCTATCCGGCGCTTTTAGAAACTGAAAATGAAATCGTGTTAAGCAATCACATAAATTGGTTAAGCCATGCGGATTGAAAGGGGAGATAAATTGGAAACGAAATCACAAAAATTAATTAAAATTGTAAATTATTTTGTGCAATTCTAAGAAAGAAGGAGAAACCTTAAAAATTACTAAAGCAAAAGTAGTCGAATCTTAAATGGCTGTGTCGGAGGAAATGCGGAAACTAATCTGATTACTCTTATGTTGAGAGTCATTAATAATTCTGCCATTAGTTTCCTGGGAAACATAATCAACCTTTCTTTATTATATTTGTACAATCAAAGAAATTTCATAATATTTCAGGCAGTAACCCAAATAAATCTGCACCAACGACTAATTAAACTTTGGGCCTGGAGCTCTGTTTTTATGATGATTCCTGATGAGCCTACACCCCAAAACTGTTGGCAGTTAAATAAATAGTTGTTTCGGCTTGTTTTGCTACCTTTGCAGAGTACAAAAAATACTAGCACAGATACAGGAAGAGGCAGAGACCCACCTGTCCACACACTTGACGTGTATTTCCGTTTCCGTTATGCGAAAAGTTTTTTTCGAGCCGGCGCCCAAATCCTAGGCGCCCCTTTTCATGTCGAAGTTGTTGAGGGGCGAAAGTTTCACGCTTAACATTTGCGCCGCGCGAAAGTTGAAAAGTTTATCCCAACACACGGGCAGGCTGACTAACTAACTGACAGACACCTTTCTTCCCACAAGCACTTCGTAGCCCCTTCCTAAACACCTGCCCTTACACACTCACACCCACGTATGCTGATTAGCGTGGGCTGTGATTAAGGCCAAGACGTGGCAAAGGCTTAGAGAGAGTGGTGCTTTGAGCAGGGGAGTGGCTGGCAAGCTGGCGCTTAATTAAATTTAACAGCTGCTTAATTGCACTCACGCTCCGGCCAGGTGAGGAGGCCGGGCTATTAATAATTTTGACCAAAAACGCTAATGAGCCAAACTCAACTTAACTTTAGTTTGAACGGCTCCGCGCAGCTCCAACTTCGACTGAAGTTTTTCAATTTTTATGCAATATAAATGGAGAACCCAACGGGGGTATAACAACTAAGGCAACAACTCTGCACGTTCCAACCTTAATTTGTATTTAATTCTCGAGTGCATCTCGGGATGAGAATAATTTTGAAAAGCATTTGTTAGAGTTTCAAAGAAAGTTTTGACATTAAAATATACAAACATCTTTTCTGGATTTCTTAATAGAAAATAGATATTTAAATAACAGCAGAAGGTGTGAAACTTTAATAATAAATGTTTATCAAATATATGTTTCAAATTTTTTATTAAAAACATTTAGGGAATGTGTATATCTTGATTTTGGTATCCTCATCTTAGAGTATTTCCTTGGTCAAAACGTTTTTGGCCAGAATTTTGGGTAAACCCTCGCTCCTTTCATTTATCATGGTACTGAGGACTTTGGTGGCCGTGTGCTTCAATTTCGGCCCCTTGCCCCGGCCACTGGCAGAGGCTATTAATTTCGCGTCAATTAAAAATTAAGCCAATTATTTGTGCCTGGCCAGGGCCAGGGCACGGTCCAAAACTGGCTCAACACCGGCCACCAAAGCAGACCTTGTCCTTTGTTCGCCTTTCTGTCCGATGCCTTTGCTATCCTTCCCCTTGACTGCATTCGAAGTCCATTAGGGCTTCATTTGTTTTTAATGCTGTGTAACCTTTTGCCAAAAACAAAGAATAACATAAAATAAAATGAAAGGGGTTACGGCGCCAAAAAAAAAAAACGCGAAGAAAACGAATTTTCGAAGTTGGCACTTTCACGGTACGGTCTGTATCCATTTCGCTTCGTTTCGTTATGGTGGCGGGCCGCCCGCCGTTTATTGGCTAATTTAATTTGCATGTCTTGCGTTTGGGCAATTAATCAGTGGAAACAGCTGTCCGACGCCTTAACCCTTAACCGCCCACGATTGTCCCATGGCAGAGAAATGGCTTCCTTCTTTTCTTGGCATTTCTTTTTTAAGAACAGTTTAAGCATTTTTTAAAAATAGGAGTTAAAATCAATTTGTAACAAAATGGGATTAACTTTTAATTTGATGGAGTATGTCCTTCAAGTATAATTTAATTAACTAGGATATGAAATATGTAATATGTCATAACTCATAATTTCTAATATGATGGGTAAAAATCCTCTGAATTAAATCAGCCTCCACATGCTACTGTTGGTGTCAGATCCCTGTCTCTCTAATATATTCCTTATTGAATTACGAGTCTTCTGCTGCTGCACTAGATGCTCGTCCTTTCCCGTCTGCGTGTCCTTCGTTGTTTAATTGCATTTTCAGTGAACAAAGCTGCAACTCGAGTGGCTGCCTCCTGGCACCTTTTCTCCTTTTCACTTTTTTCCGCTCGCCCGACGCTCCATTTGTATCGCTCGAGTTGAAATTAATGCAGTAATTTGTAATGAGTTTGCCTCTTTGCTTTGGCGTCATTGTTGTCAGCACTATTCCTCGATTTATTGTTGCATGCTTGATGCCTCCGCCATGGATCAAGTGTACAATTCAGTTCTTTATGCAATCCAATTTGCAGGCTGCACTCCCTGTTAATATTTGTCGCTTATTATGATAATTTGTTTGACTTAGCCGGCCACTAATTGTGCGCACAAACAATATAATGAGCCATGGTCAGACGCTTTCTGAATATTCAAGCAGCATTCGATGCTGGATTCAGTAAATCAAATTATGCAAAGCAGCGTAGTAAACAGTCTTCGAGGGTCCTGGTGGTCCTGCCAGTCCCAAAACAGAGTCAACTGTAGGGCACTCATGTGTCAACTGGATGTCCGACCGATATTTATTTTCGCCTTGAGATATTCTCCACTTTCCATTTTTTGTTGCCTCCTCTGTGCCACAACGAACCAAAATGCATGAAATTATTTTTTTTATAGTCGCATCATTTTATATTTTATTTTTATTTTATTTCTTAATAAAATGGTTTAATCTTTTTAAATTTTAATTTACAATATCATGTCATAAAAAATTAGGGGGTATATAAATAAGAATATTGATAGCCCATATTTTAAAGGCAAATATAAGCTCTATCACATGAGTATTTCGTAGTTTTTACACTTAAAAACTTCAGAATTTTACGTTTTTTTTGCGTGCTCAACTTTGACACCTAACATGGAGACTGGGGACAGAGGACAAGAGGCCACGGGCAGCATGGCGACCCCGTTTTTATACGTATTGTCAAGCCATAAATTTGTTTGGCTGCGCAGTATAAATTTTTAAGCAAAGACAAGCCATGTCACGCACCCTCCACAAACAGAAACTGCGGCAGCGGGCTGCTACTGAAACTATAAAAGCGCCAAAAAATTGAAATAAATTGAAAATTGCAGAAAAATATAACAAAGTGCTGTCCAAGCGCCTGGGGGGGTTGAGTGGGTGGATGGATGGGTGGCTTGGTGGGTCTGATTCCCAGGGATTGGGGTAACTTCGTCCTTCTGTTGGAGCTACTGCTGCTGTTCTTTACTGTTCTTATTTTTTTGGGGAAATTCCCTCTTCTGTAAGTTGAATCCTTTGGTTTGTCCAGCTGTCTGTGTTGGCTTTTGTGTGTGCGTTTGTGTGCATATAAATTAAGTTTTAAAAGTAAGCTTTCCTCCTCTCCAATATATTTTCCCTATTTCGCCTTTGTATTTGGTTTGAAAACAAAATAAATGCAGCATCTAGAATTCCTTGAAATTCGATAGACCCGAGTGCAGGTACGAACGAAAGTTTTGTAAATACTGAGGCGGTTGACTTGAAGAGCTCTGATTTCACAACTTGCTGCAATCATCTCTATTGAATCCTGTACCTGTTTCTAAGTGGAAAATGTATTAGCATACGTTCTGCATTAGGAGGTAAATATTGGATTGATGGTCAAGTTTGCACAAAAATGTATTCCGTTTGAGGAACGTGTGGCTTCTCGAAAGTTTTTGATATTTGTTTGACGAATTTTATTGAAATTTCAGACAAATTTTCTAGGGAAATAGTTAAAAACTATATTGTGGTCAAGGGATATTTTATGAAAATGAGTAAATAAATATTTTAAAGCAAAAGATTTGAAAAGAAAAACTCAAAACTTTTCAGTGAAAACTCTTAATACTTCTACTCCAAGGAATATGATGAACTATTAAAAAATGTCTCCTTATCACGCCAAGTATTCATTAAAATGTATATGGTACTTAAAAATAAACTCTATATTAAAATAGTTTTAACGATCCTTTCTGGAAGGACATGCAAGGCCAGCATTATCAGAGCTTTCTTTTATCGATGCGAGTGACAATTAAATCCGAGTTTGGCTTTCCAATTAAACCACTTGATTAGCTTTTGTGAACTGCAAAGGGACAGAGCCATGGGGAGTTATCCTTCTCTGCCTGGCAGATGGTGTCCTTGTTCCGCCCCCTTTTTACGGAATGCTTATCCCAGTGGGCGTGATGCACTGATATGGCCAGCATTGTGCGTGGAGCATGTTAATTGCGCCTAATCAGCGACAGGAGCATTAGCACCAGGACTTGCTGCATGGGCGTGTCCTCGAATCGCTTAATTACCTAAGTAAAGGCAGTCGCAGGACTAAAGCGATTCCAGCTGACCATAGTATTTGTGCTCCGTTCTGCTGATGGCTAAAAAATTCCAATTTCCAATTCCCGCACTTGGCAGAAAATGTGACAAAGTGTCCGGAACAATTTGTTAGTTCACCGCACTCGCTTTTGGTTAACAGATTTCTTTTTGGAAGAAACTAACTCAATAAACTCGACGTTGTCTTCGTGACAAGAGCCACGTCGTCAGACACTCAACGGGTTATTAGCGAGGGGTTGTCGAAGGACCACGGGGGTGTTGTCTTTGGGCCCCATCATGATGAGCTTTAGTTCTGGCTTTCCCCCTCAATTGCCCTTGCTGTTGTTGTTGATTTTGGTGCAGTGAGCTTGGCGCTAAATGGATTTTTAATGTCGTTGCCAATGCAGGAAAACTTCCCGAAAAGGTTCTTGTCATCGCCGGAGTGAGTTCCTGTGTGTACTACGTAGTACGTGTGAGCGCAATAACACTTAAACGCTTAAATTTGGTAATATATTGGCAAGCCAAGGCAGTTCCACTAGAGGTGCTACGTTAATCGATTTAAATGAAAGTGTTATATTCCAGAAAGTGGTAAGTTTTAACGTCTAAGTTTAAAAGTTAGAATTTATGCAATAGTTTGTTCCATAAAATTCTATAGTATGAAGTGTCAATCAGTATAGAAGTAGTATCTATGTCTAAAATAATATATTTTTAAAGACTGTATCCAGAATGTATCCAAGACGATGCCATCACTGTTTATAGCACCATCTCCGGGGGAAGCTTGAACTTCTTGGATGTGTACGTGCAACAATCAAGTGTCAGCGTAATGAGCTATCAAGTTGCAAAATATGAAATTTGAGCGCGTCTGAATAGTGCGACTAAGAGACTCCCCCACACACACACCATCGCAGACATGCATGCGGCACATGCACTATCAAAGGACATGCACACAAATGCGGGTTGAGTCAAGAACAACGGCAACGGCAACGGCAACGACAACACCTCGCTATCGCAGGAGCTTTTGCTAAATTTTGCGTGTAAGTGACAAGTCCCGCATAAAAGGGCATAACAACTGCAAAACGCTGATGACAAAGTGTGTGAATGTGAGTGTTCTCTGCCCGATTCATACTACGTGTGTGTAAGTGTGAGTGTGTGTGGTAAGGACAATGCGATGGTATGGGTAGCCGAGGGATGGGCGGTAGCCGACGCGTTTTTGTTGCACTTATTAATGAACAAACAACAGAGCGGCTACGTAATCATCGTTGTCAGCCAAGCGCCATCATAATCAAGCCCTCAAGCGCATAATTATGGCATGGGTATGGGCGAAAGGGCTCCGCTCTAAGGATAAAGGATGAGCTAAGAGCAGCCACACTGACACGGTCGCGGTGCTGGTGGCTTGCTTGGCTTAGGTTTCGCATTTTGGGTCTGAGGTTTGACTGTTGTCCTGTGGTTGCTAAGCATCGCGTTGCAGTGGCGCCCTCAAAAGGATGCACCACTCAGCCGAAAGATAAACTAATGAAAATGGGTAATCTTTAAAGGTATGAGGTTTTTTGAGAGTTTTTTTTATTTATTTGCAAGGAACAGGCGAAATGAGCCTAGGAATGGGCGTAATGAATTGAGTTTGAAAGATGATTTTAATGAATCCCCTTTAAAGGGACGCCTCTGTTCCAGCTATCTGAGAAATTTCCACTGACCAAATGCTTGGCTCAGGACACTCGGTGGCTTTGTTGTTGTCCTGGCAGCGTCGCAGCTTGCCGGTTTATGTTATTTTTGTGTTGGGCCATAATTTACAATTAAAAATCATGACACTTAAACATAATTAAAATATGAAAACGGTTCCTTCTACCATGCAACAATAAACTGTAATAAAAGTTAATTAGAAGCCGGGAAAAATACGAGTCCTTTAAGTCCCAGCAATGCATGGCAAAAGCATTAATTTTGCCTCAGCTATTACCAAGCAAAAAGTATTGAGTACTAATGAGTTTTTAATCACCAATGCCAGAGTATAAAGCGTAAAGAAGGATGCACTTTCAATTCGTTGTTCATTATCCCTTTTGCTGGCTTTAAGTATTCAATAACAGAAATACCAGCCAGAGCCATGCTCGTCGATGACCACAGAGTGAGAAGCCAGAACAATGCAGGCATCGGGGTGTTAAATGGTTTTGTCTGCATGTCAAATTACAGGAAGCATAATTTCAAGCCTGGTTGCCTGCTGCCTGTTCCCAATCCGCAAACAAACCGAACAACCAACCGACCTAACTCGGCCCAAAGTAAACAAAACGAAACACATCCCAGCAAAACAAAAACTCTCCCAGGCGAATATCAACAAAAGGTGCAAACTCTTTGAAATTATGCATTGAAATTTTTGGGATATAATGAAAGCGAAGGAAATGCTTTTGGAAACTAGGAAGGAGTTTAATCGGAATTTATTGCTGGTGATTAGACAGATCCATTTATTAGTTGGTCAACAATAATAAAGGATAATTAGGAACTCATCAAGAGATCGGTCATAAAATATTTTATATCGATTTTTGATGAGGGAAATAAATTGGCTATAACGTGCTCAATGAAGAGTCATGTTTTTAAAACTTTTGTTTTCTCTCAACAATTTATCGACTTAACTTCACATAATGGAGTTTCGAGTGCATTGTGCAAAATATGCCTTTATGCCAAGTGCTATTAATTAGGCTTATTAAAATCGGCGCTGACAGCTTTGTGGTTTGGCGGCTCGAGGTTTCGGGGCCGCACACACAGAAGGCGCCAAAGACTCGCGACCCGCCGCTTCTTAGCCGACAAGGATATTTTAATCAGGCCAATTGTTTGAGGACTTGCATAATGCATTGGGAAAGCTGAGACCGCGGATTGGGTGGCGGCAGTTAAGACTCATTACAAATGAAAATTACCACTTAATAATGTTTGAAGGAGACTAGTTGGCTGGCTGGCTTGCCGGCAAAATTCTCATTACTCTACCAAAACTCTTTGCGGCGATCTGGTGAATGCAGGAATCATTCAAGGATAAATATACTCCGAGACATTCAAGTATATTTCGCCCCTTTATTTTTGGTAGCCCATTTTTCTTATTTCACATTTTTTTTTATTTGGGTTGTGGGTCACAAGCCATTAGGCAGGCGAAACGGAAAACACGCTAAGCCAACGCGAACACCGAGTCCTTTTTGCATGCTGGATGAGGCAGATTCGGATTCGGATCCTGGTGCGGAGACCGGGGCTGAAGCTGAAGCTGAGGCTGCGGCTCAGGCTGCGGTTGTGGCTGCAAATGGAAGCTCTGTACTGAGGCCAAAAAGTTAATTGTAAACATGACCCAGTTTGTACGCTACCCAATGCCCGGCTCCTGGTTGTGAAAGTCACTCATTCAACTGCAAGGCTTTGTCTGGAACGAGAGATCAGGAGACAGTGGGTGGTGGGTGTAGGTGTGGTGGCGGTTACCCCTTGGAGGGGTTCGGGGATGTATATGTACCAAGGGTGCATCCCTGAATGAAGAATGCCTCTCGCTTTATTATGCGACATTGGCCTCAGCAGCCGGCAGCTGCCTCAAAAGGATATTTGTAATGCTCCATTGTGCCGCCCGCTCTTGTTGCAGCCCGTGTTGCTATTGCTGTTGTCTCTGCTCTGTCACCTAAGTCATTTTGGCTTCACTTGAGTAATGGCAGCAACGCCTTAAAATATGCAAAAGCTCGAAAAATGTTTATAATATCTGCAGTGCAAACAAGAGACGAAGCCAACGACATGCAACTGTCGCGACAGTTGCAAAAAAAAGGGAGCACAGAAAGAAAAAGTGGGGTATCAAGGACTATTAGGAAAATACTTCTGGGTAATAGCATATTAATTAAATAATGTGTATAATAAACATAATATTATTATCGTACCAAGATCTTAGAGCTACAACTAATTAACAATGTTCTAAAATAATTTAAAAATTCAAAAGATTGGAGGATGATATAGATTATAGATTTTAGATATCCTTTTTTGCAATTAAATTACATAATTTTGATAATATCAGTATGGAAATCGCTTGAATGAATTTCTCCCAGTACATCCAAGGCAAAAAGGGATTTCCATGAGGGGCTAGCTCGATCCTTAGACGTTGTTGTAGTTACTTAGCTATCCCGACAAAGGCCCGCCGGGGTTCGTTGCAGCATTTTCAATGGGAAGCTGTGTTGCAACAAGGTCCTGGAGGGTAAGACTGTGTTCGTGTAGGTGTATGGGCGTGGGCCCGTGTGTTGGTTGCCGTTCAAGTTAATTGGATTTGGGCAAAGTGCTGCCACTGGCGGCTTTCGAAGGTTGTTTGCAGTGCATCCGGTGTACGTGTGATTGTTTGGGCGAGTAGGTTGGGCCAAATGTAAGTCTAATGGCTGCAAGTGCCTTTTTAATGACACCTGAAGTCATTCGCTTAGCCTGAGTCAGTGAAAGTTGCCCACTTGAAATTGATCAATTTGTAGCATCAATGACTTTTAGAAACTAGTTCTGGTTGGGATGCTTAAAAGTATTTAAAGATTTTAGGGGTGTTATACTTTGACTTTAAGTAAGTTATCTATCCTTCTAAATAGGTTTAACGGCAAAGGTATGTCAGAAATGTCCTATGCGATTTGTAGTGAGAGAGAATCTGTTATTATAATTATTGTAAAAAAACGTCTCAGATAGAAATATTCAACTCCCACTTTCTCTAGCGTAAACAATTTAATCTTTAGTATATTCTTTTATTTCTGGGTATTCTAAATAAGCTTACCAGTTTTAGAAACTCTAGGTGGCCGGAGGAAAGGACATGAAGTAAATTTCGCCCAAAAGCGAGGCTTGGCATATGGCGAGTCCTCTGCTCCTTGATGACCCCCTGAACACTTACATGCAAACCGAGGGCCGCCCACATGAAGTTATTCCATAACAAAGACGTTGCACATAGGACTACTTGGATATGCATAAAACTATGCTACATTGGCACTAAAACAAACAGCAAATGGGGGAAAATGGCTGCCGCCGAGTGTGGGTGTGTGTTTGTGTGTATTTTGTAATGTAAAAGATGCTGTGTGACAAGAAGATGACGATGCTGATGAAACATGCCCAGTGAAAGGTATAAGCACCTGCCTTCAGGGCTGGATAATGAACGATGTGATCGGAACTGAACCAGAAACGAAAGTTACAAAGAACTAATGGGAGGATACTTTGTATTTTTTGTTCCAATGGTTCTCACTGATCTATATTTTTTATATTAATTAGTGAAATGATGTTTCTTTTAAGATCTAATAGAAGTTAACCCATTAGACCAAATACTAAATAGATTATATATCTTATTAAAGAGATCCCTAAAACTTTATTAAAAAAGAATTCATTTTTAATAAAGAAATTAAAAGTTTTATCCAAAATTCAACCAGAATATCAAGCAAAAAAGATGAAAGTTGATAAAGAGAATCAATTTGCGAATGGAACTAGATCAAAGGGTCATTCAGCTTGCCGCCCCCTGTTCAACTTTCCACAGTTGTTGCCCCCGCTGCACCATCCCGTTCCTGGCCCACTTGCCGAAAGCTTTCATGTTGGCTAAGTAAATGTTTAAAATATTTGGGTTGCCTGCTGCTGCTGGTGCTGCTCCTGCCGGTGTTCCTGCCTGTCGGTAGTCTCTACGTTTTTGGTTTTTGGTCTTTGGTGCTCCTGCTGCTGTTACATGTACTCGTAGTTGAAGTTTTGCGCCCAAAATTATTAAGATGAGTGGCATAAATTATGAGCAGACCAGCCGGCCGGGCAGAGGACTCGTAAAAGCCGCCGGCATCTAATCCATGGAGAGTGGCCTCGAAGGTTGGGGCAGGATGTTGAGTGGGCGGTATGGGGATTGTTTGATGAGTGAATGACTAACTGCATGACAGTTTAGTTGCCGTATACATGTAAGGGGTGTGTCTGCTGGGTGGCTGGTGGAAGGGGGGGTTGATCACTCTAAGTATTGACATCGTTGGACTGCACGGCGTATGAGTGATGTGGAACGTGTGGGTGAATGGGGTTTGTGCCTGTCGGGGAATGGGGGTCGGTGGTCGGAGGTCTGGGGTTAGGGAGCCTGTGGCAGTTAGTTTAATATTTATTTAATTTAATATGCTAATTGGATGTGATCTGAGTGTACGTGTGTGAGTGTGCTGCAACTTTACGAGCGAACAATTCATAAATAAATGAAAGCGTGCAAAGTTTTCACATGTCAACGAATTGAGTTTGTGCTTGAGTTTGCTTCTCAGCTTCCTTGCCGTTCCAACTACTGCGGCAATGACTTTTATAAATCGTTTATAAAATTTGCCACCAAAGACGGAAAACGCTGTCAGAGCAACTTCTGCCGCAAGTCGGCAGCCACAGGCGACGACAAATTGTTTTTGCGATAAAATAAGACAAGTGACACGCGGCCCTAATCGTTTTCAGGGCACTGAAACGGGGCGTGGCCAGTTGCATCCTGAAAGGATGCCACTCCGCTAACGTTAATTATATAAGAGTGACTGGGCCATAACGAAGCCGAGAAATACAGAATAAAACCAGCAAAAAATTTCAGATTATTGTGAAAAACTCGAGCCTGACCGATGCAGAAATTGAATATTAAGTGCACAAAATAGCCAGTGCATCATAGCTCCGTAATCATTTCATCCAGCCGTGTGCCCCCAATATTTTGCATTCTGCGAAATCGAATTGAATTTGTCAGACGACATAAATAAATGCTAAATCAAACGAATGGCAAAGTCTGCTGTCAGCGGGAAATAAAATTGCATGCCAAAAAGTATGCTATGAATTATACGTGAGCAGCGCAAAAATGAAATATAAATAAAATGTAACAGCTCAAAAAAAAAAAGAGTGAGTGAAAAATCTCCAATTGGAAATACAAATAAAATCTTTTAAAGCTCGAATGTATATTTTCCGAAAATGTGTGCATGTGTAAGCAAAAAATATGAAAAAATATTGTGGGATTGGGAAATATTTTTCATAAATTGCTGTATACACTAAATGTAACAAAATTTTTCCTTTGTGAGTAGATGAATGAAATATTTGGTTTGAGGGAAGGATGTAACATTCCCAACAACTCCTACCGTAAAGTTTCTGGTTATTCAAAAGTATCGGTGTCGTACCAGAGAGGATTTGTCAATTTTTCGGACATTGGTTTTAAATTAAATTTTAATTATAAGAAAATCGTGTAACACTTTGCATGGGCTTATGAATAAGCAAAAGTTTTACGTTTATTACTCGAGGAATTATGTTTCTGGATTTTGATATCCTTATAGACTTTTGAAAAGATATATTTCTAGGGTTCTTATAGCAAGAAAAATGACATTTGTTAGTCAATGTTGAAGTGGCGTAAAGAAGCTCTCATTCCTTCTGAATAGCAGATGCATTGAGATCTTTTCTATGCCCAGAAGTCGTCCTTTTATGGACCTCGCTGTATGCTGTTGCAGAGCATTCGACTGACACATAAATGTGACTTCCTGCTTGTTTTTCCCGCTGCGTATGCCTTGCTGTATTTTTCATATGCGAAGCACAAATAATATGAATTTAAATTGGAGCTAAGGAAAATGCGAAAAAATGGTAAAAAAAAAGATATAGAATGGAAAATGGCAACAAAAAACAAAAGGGAGCGTCAGCAGCAGCTCGCTGAACTGTGAAAAGTAGACGGGAAGTAGCGAAAATGATGCACACGCACTCACACAATCACATATGGAAAAGCGAAAAGCGACAAGCTGGCAAAGTCATTCAGTCCGCAGGGGGAAGTGGGTGGGATATGAAAGACCCACCAGAGGTGGGGGCGGCTGGTTGAATACTGGCAGCATATTGAACTTGTCAACATGACAAGGGAGCGGAACCAAACCCAAGGAGAAGAAATGAATGAATGGATGACTGACTGACTCACTGAGTGACGGAATGGCGGGAGCGAGTGTGTGCGTAAAGTGATTCCCGATAGTGGCGAATGTATGCAAAATATATGCAAAAATACATACTCACATCCACCTCTACATCCTTGTGTGGCGTAAACAGCACATCCTCCGGCGATTCGCTCCCAAAGTGCGGGACTTGTTGAGCTGAGCCAGCTCATGCTCATCACACTGCTTCGTTTCTTTTGTTGCAGCAGTAAGAAATTGCAATTGCTTTGCGCAAACTGACATTGACAGCCCCCACCTACTACTACGAGCCGCCCCCCTACTTTGAAAAAGGGGCAAAATGGGAGGCTGGGGGCTGAGGGCGTGCTGCTCTGCGGCTGGCCTGCCACTCTGTTCCCCATCAATTTGAATGACATTCACAAACAGCCAGCTGGCAGAAAGGAAAGAAATTCTATTCTGTATGTACGACGAAAAAGAAATTGTGACATTTGTATAGAAATAGTTTTGCAGTTGTAGCAAATAGTTTTGCAGACATTTTTTGATTGCCGCATACTTTAAGGCAGTCAGCCAGAATGGATGCCTGCAGCTCACAACTGGAAGAGTGGTGAAAAATTGTTTTGGCTGGATTAGGTTTCCACATAGGGCGGATCCAGCCTTGGGGCTTCTTTTTCCTTTCCTTTGATGGGGTTTCACCACCGCGATTTTAAGAAACCAAAATGAGCCTTGCTCTCTCTTTTAATAGGGGGGTTTTATTTAAAACTTTTAAGCTTCCTTACATCCAAAAATGTACAGAAAGTAATTAAGCATATGGATAATTTATATAGCCACTTAAAACATAAAAATCACTTTATAAATGAGTATAATAAATGCCAAATTTACTGCAATTATATATAATTTTTCCGCTTAATCAATTTCAATCAATTTGAATTTTTGCAGCTTTTATTAGTAATATATATTCATCGCTCTTTGGTTTCATCTAAATGTATTTAAATTGCTTAATGGGATTATAATCTAAAATAACACTCGATGTATTTCAAATCAGATGTATTTTAGAGATTTATTCACTCACAATCATTTAATTTGAAATGAAAACTTAGCCAGCATAAAATATTTCATTTTATTTGTTTATCTAACCATTGAAATTATAGCTTCCGAGCAAGGCCTTAACTCGACGATTATACTGGTTTTTCATGCATACCATATACCCTATATTATCAAGCTATAACTTTTCGCAACATGGGTTTGCTAGGTCCTTGGTGCCGGGTGCCTGGTGCCTTGTAGTCTTTCTCGTGAGCTGGCATCCGTTGCTTGCACATTTCCAGCATTTTCAAAAGGTTAATTTTCCAGTTATCAAATAAAAGGCCAGGCATACTCGGTCTCATGGCAAAAGCAGCCAAAGCAGCAGCTGGCTGTTGGATACACATGCTTGGCAAATAGTTTTGACAGGAGCCCGAGGGAGGTGGGAAAAAGGAGAAGGCAAAGCCGTTGGCATCCTCTTACGTACGAGTACGAATATTTTCCATAGCATTTTTCTTGTAATAATTTTAGCTTTAACCTTCCTGGCATGCACTTTTCCGCCAGGATACGAGTATGTGCATCAAAAATGCGGACTGGAAGTGAAAGTGGGCTGTAGTGGGGTAGAGCAGAGGTAGAGTAAAATAACCGCTTTGCATTTTAGCATTTTGCTTGGCTGCTTTTGGGCCAACGTTTTTATTATATCGCTTTTTGGTTTTAATTTTAATTTTCACTCACATCTATTTTGCTGAAACAGTGCATTAAACTAGGAGAAATTGTCTTAGGTTTATGTTTTCTTGAATTTAATTCTTCTTCTCGGTTAGATTGTAGATTTGCTTGGCAACATCGGATAGCTGAACATCAATGGCCTTGGTGTCGTCGTACAGCGAAGGCGCCTCGCCCAGGATTACAAAAGTGCCCACCAAGGATGCGATCATGAATAGCCAGAGGAACAGCCGATCCATGACCATGGCCACGAAGCCCCAATCTTGGTCCTCCTAAAGGATGAAATTAAAATGTTTTAAATATAATGCTGAACTTTTGACCTCTTAAAGGCTCTTCAATTTGCGGCCCGCATACAGCATCGGTTAATTGCGCTTTAAGCCCCACCTCGCACACTCTGAGCGATTGGGTTTCATTAAGCACTCCGCTTAATCTACTTATGCCCGGCATCAGTTCGGTTATCAATCAAAAGGCGAAATCGCAGCTCCGACAAAGCAAAGCCCGAAAAAATAAATGGCTGAAAAGCAAAACAAAGGCAGCCGGGCTCAGCTGGCAGAGCCCACAGACTCCGCAATCACACAACAAAGAGCATTTTGGGTTTGATTGAAACGTTTTTTTTTTTTGGCTCAGTTGCTCAGTTCCCTGATGAAGAGATGAATCGGCGGCGACGGTGTGGGTGGATTGCTCGATTGCCGGGTGGGTCCAGGGCGAAATGCGAGCTGAGGGCTATGCCAATTGCCAGTCAATTGAACAAAAGCAATTAAAAGTGGATTTGCCGGACGACGATTGTCTTAAAGTGCAAAAATGCCAAGAGCTTAAATAAGTCGACAAAAGAAAGCTAGTCCGGCCGCAAAGATGAGAGATACACTGAGTGGCCAGTGGCATCAGACAGAGGACATCGGTCAATGGACCACAGGATCCTGGACAGACTGGAAAAAGAACCGCTTTTTGCGGTTTTCTTTCTCCGCCGAAACACCAACGGACAAACGGAATTTCCAATTAAAAATTCAATCAGCTGCCGGACTCACCGCATTGAACTCGTCCTGCCGCTGCATGTGATGCTGTATGAACATGACGTTGTGAATGGCCTTCTCCAGTTCGAAAGGATACTTTTTGCGTGCGGCCACATCGCTCAAAGAGTCGTCCAATCCGGAAAGCACCGACGGTAGTCCGTTGTAGCCGCTCAGAGTGCTCAGGCCGCCACCCAGGGCACCCACCAGGCCGCTAAATCTGTAAAAAGGATATGACATATCATCGTACATCTGTGAGGGACAGGATATGCCAAGAATCTCACGGGCGAGAGATGCATGTTGCATATACTCTTATATTTATTTTATCCTTTTAATATTTTTTTATATATTTATATTTATATATTTATTATATATTTTTTTTACCGAACTTACCGATTTGTTGCCGTAGTCATGTGCATGCCATTGCATCCTCCTGCCCCCATGCGTCCCTGCATCCTTCGCAGGGAGTCCGGACTGGAGCCGCCAGAGTTCATTTGCATCTCGTCCATCAGGGCCTGTCCGAACTTTGTTTTGCTGAACTTGAGGCCGTAGTTGATCTTGTTGGCCGCCAAATCCCGCAACAAATCCTTGGGCACACGCATCAGCAGCAGCTTGGGCAGCCTCTTGATGAAGAAGGCCCGTATCCAGGGCCGCATTTTGTGGGTGCTCGGCTTTCGATAGTGAATGTTTAATATGATAATCGTAATGACGACGCTCAGGCCGACCAACAACATGGTGAAGAGGAGATATTTTCCCAGGAGGGGCAGAGCCAGCGAAGTCGAAGGTATAATTTCCGATATCAGCAAGAAGAACATGGTCTGCGACAGAAGGATGCTGATGCAGAGGGCGATCTTCTCCCCGGAATCAGCTGGCAAGTAGAAAACTAAGACCGACAGGTAGGAGATGCCCACGCATGGGATAATCAGGTTGACCGTGTAGAACAGCGTCTTCCGCCTCAGGGTGATGTTGAAAAATATATCTGAAGAAGCCATCCAGCAGGCCACATAAAATCCAAAGTGCAAAAACAGTAAGGGAAGAAAATGGGGGGAAAAAAGGTTTTCAGGGGATGAGTTTGGGTAGAGCTTTCGCGAAAGGGCCGGCGATGAGAAGCATTAAACTCCACTAAACTCACCCGGATACGGCTCGGCGCAGCACGGATAGTACTTCTCGTGCCGCTCCGCCGGCACCCCCAGAATATCCCACTCCACACTGGGATAGTACTCGCGCAGGTCTATGCCAATCTCCACCTTGTTGTCCTTGTCGTTCTTCTGGTTGATGTGCTTCAAATCGATCTGCGAAATGGGAAAAGCCCCGTTGATGGAGCCGTTAAAGCGAATCCCCTTTAAGGCCCAGAGGCAATGGGCGTTTCGGCCGTGTCAGTTCCCTGAAGAAGCCCCAACTTGCCGGGCATTCAAGTGCAGTCGTTAAAAGAGTGGCAGAATTTAAATGCGTTGACAAACGGCCGGTGAAAAAGCCCTGTTTTTTGGCCCGCCCTAAAATGGTTCTTTACACAAAAGAAAATGCGTTGAGCTCTTTTTTCTAAAAAGAGTTTAAAACTTTAATTGCAGACTTTGGCTCTAAATTTCGTGGAGATTCGTAGTAGTCATGAATCTAGTCTAAGTATCTATACAAGTTTTATTTTCTTTTAATATCCTTCTCCTAAAATTTCTATATTTTTTCCAAAGTGTACTTTCAACCTGCCTCTTGTTCGTAGACTGCAAAGGGTCAGCGGAAACGGAAGCAGCTTGGTTTGGCGGGAGTCGCACTCGGTCTTAATTTATGGCCGCGCATTTTTATGACAGCGACACTCCACTGTGTGTGTGAGTGTCCTGGAGACTGAGGCTCTGTTCCAAGTGTGTGTGCTATGGTTAGACAAGTTTCAATTACACTTTTACTATTTCTCACATTTTAATCTGCGCGATGCCGACGACGCCTTTTCGATGTTCTCACGGCGTCTTAGGCGTGTAAGTCCCATCTCTTCCCCGTCCCCGTCTCCCATCCCACAGATAAATGGTGGCCCATAAATTCTTGGCCCCGCCCATTTGTCTCAGAGCCAACAGAGCCAACTGGCTGGCTGATTACCGACAGCCGGCAGAAGGCGGCGAAGCCATCACTCACCTGATCTCCGTCATAAGTCCAGGAGCCGAACTTCATGAAGCAAGTCTGCTGATCGAACGGAAAGTACCGGACATCAATCTCGCAGCTGGACTTGAAGATGGCCGGCGGGGTCCAGACCACTTTGCCAGTGTAGTGGAGAATGGCTTTGGTCATCGTGGTAACCACATACTCACCATCGGCACTTGAATACGATAATATTTTAAATTATTATTTAATAATAAATAATATCTTTTAAGACCATACTATATTTTAATATATTTAATAAAGACGAAATTTATTTACTAACTTGTTGTAGAGTACAATATCCGGTAGCCAGATATGCTCAGAGGGAACATAAAGTTCTGTGACACCGCCATACTCCGAGGGATCCCATTTGAATTTATGATCCTGCCACTCATGCTCCAGCCACACGTTGGTCGTTAGAATTTGATCTTTGAGATTCTGGAAAATAAAACGGTCATGGGCATACACACAAAAAAATTTCATACAACCCGCAATGGAGAGCGGGGTAAATAAAAGGATTTGACGTTCAGAGACTAAGGCCCAGCCATGCATCAAGAAGGATTTGCATTTTATTCATTCTATCTATTTTTTTTCTCCTGTGGTTTCTTATATCATTTGCACTTCTCTCTCGCCGTCGCCCGGTTAATGTGCTTTTTGCTGTCAGCTTACGGGTCTCTGGGTTTCTCCCTTTTTGGCTTGTTTTATTACCTTTTAAGCCTTTTGGTGGCGTCACCACCCAAAGTGGCTTCTCTGCAGTCCGCCGGAATTGCAGTTCGCCCGTCCCGGCCTGGCCTGGCTGACAAATGACTTGTGCCCGGGAACTTTAAGTAAGCGCAGACAACATTATGCTATCCCTTCCAGTTCGCAGTTCCCAGACCCCACTACCAGACCCTCCTTCTATGTAGATGGTCCCACTCGTGTAATGAAATGTTGAAGCAAAATTGTATAAAAATCTAGTGCTCCCCGTTTGCCAGAAGTTTTGAGAAATGCGAGCTATTCATCTGCAGCCAGGGCGGGGTGGTGTAACCAGTGCTGACAGAAATAAAGTCGATGCTGCGAATTGAAATATGCCACTTAAATGTTGTGGATTCGCAACCCCTCACCCTCTTAACTGGCCGTGGGAGTGGGGGTTCTAATTATGGCGTCATAGATTTCGGCGCGGCTCATTTGTTGCTGTTTACTGTTTGGCATTTTTTATTTACGGGCCATGGAAACTTTCTCTGGCAACTTTTTCTGGCAGCAAATGTAGCGAAACGCGGTCTGCGCGGAGCTTAATTAAAAATTCTGCCACAGAACCCCAGGACTTGGTCAATTGCATTAATTAATTCCCCCCCAAAAACTCGAGACCTCTGGGTAATTTACTTACCAAATCGATAAGCTGCGACAGTCGGAGACCCAACTTGACCAGCACAGTGTCCGTATTATTGCTCACGGGCCGGATGAGACGGTTGTAGTTGCTCAGCAGATCATCGTAGAGGCGCTTGGCATCGGGATTGGCCTGCACAGTCTCACAGAGCAGGAGCAGGACCAGGAGGAGGCACAGCAACTTGCAGTGCCGCCATAAGTGGGCGTAGGCGGCACACCCAGCCATGGTGACGTCACGGCGCTATGAGGATGCACGGAGGATAGGACGAAGTCAGCAGGACGAAGGCCTTGACGGCGGCCGGTGTTTTATTGATACAAACACGCGCACAGGTTTTTGTTTACCTTTCTGCCTGGCTGGCTCAGACTCTGGGCGAAAAGCAGCAGCAGCGGCAGCGGCAGGAGTCTTCTCTGACGCAGTTCGGAGCGTTTCGTACCGGGACTTGGGTGAGGCGGCGGGGTAGCAGGTACAGAGCGGGTTTAGAACATGGCCTAAAAGTGTTTACGAGTCTCCAAGTCGCTGGCCGAGTCTCGAGTCGGCGCACTCGACGCAGCAGCTGAAACCGCTGTTGCTGCAAGCTTCAGGCTGCGCCCATGCAGCTGATTTTGTTTTTAATACTTCAAATATTATTTTAACTAACGATATTTTTAAAACACTTTTGTATTTTTCTTGAAAAAAATTCGAAAAATTTCTGTTGTTTGTCTCTAGGATCCACCAATTGTTAACTTTTAGAAAAGCTCTGATTTTTACGTGATTTTTTGGATTCTGCCACAGTCCGGCTCTTGATGCTCCGTGTTGTCCTGCATAGATATTCACAGGAATCGTACTGAAGCCCGTTTTGTTTTTGTAGCCTGGCCAGGACCTCTGTCGGCGGCTCCAGCCTCATTTTGTAGCTTTGTAGCCGACGACTTCCCGACGCAGATGCTGCGCAGCGCCTGCGCTTCGCCGGTTACCCAGTTTTCTCCAAAAAAAGCCCATCTCTCCCCAAGAGAGGGAGACTCAGAGAGTGTCCTGTTACACACAGCATCCTTAGCCAAGCCCTAGACACTGGTTCTCGCAAATCTCTTTCAGCCATTTACCTCCTGGAATGGATCTCTGAGGAGCTCTCTCGCTCTTCGAACGGGTAATCCCACGGACTCCATTACAACTTCAGAACAACTTTTTGGCGCTCTTCGGTCGTAGCTTCAAATATATATATATATATATATATTTTTTTTTTTCCTTTTTTTGGGGCTCTCTCTCCTGTGATTCCAAACGAGCCACAGCCCAAAAAAATATTGCCCCACAAATACTCCCAGAACACTTACGCAAAAGGAAAACTTCACCCATACAGACACACACACACACACACAGAGGCACAATGTACATGTTTACACATATACCGCTGCACATTTAGCAAACACTCATACGCCCCGTTGGACCCCTCATCCTTGGCACATTTCGTTTAACCAGAAACCAAATTTTTCGTAATTGTCAACATTCGTTAAAATCTACGTTAACATGCAGCATGCCCAGAGCATACACACACCCATACACACACATACACTTACACCCACAATAACACATACATACATACATACATACCATACCATACACCTATCAGCACTTGTGCACTTTACATGCTTAACGTTGCAATGCTGGGTCTAGTTATGCTTGGGTGGGGTTTTTGGTTTGGTTCGGTTTTTGGTTTTCGTTTCGTTTGGTATTTTGCTACGTCTGTTCACATATGTGTCATATTGCGATTTTGAGTTGTTTCTGTGGTTTTGCTTTTTTGCCTCACTCACAGCTACAGCTACAGATATACATAGATACTCGGTATCGGCCGACTGGATACCCTCCCCCCCAATGCATACTCCCAGTAATGTCCTCGCTCCGTTGACAACCATCTCAGTTTACATTATTCCCGGGAAAGGGCTTTGACTATCTCCCTCGTTGATGTAATTTAATTACGGAATATGATTGAATTTGGTAGCGTTTTTTGCTGCTCGCTCGTTAATTGAAATTCACAAAGTTTTCCGTATTTTTCAGCGCCATCAATTATGTCCTGCTATCAATTCAAAAGGTTTCCGCTTCGATTTGTATGCTGTGAGTGAGATTTGTGGGCAAAACCGGCGCTTGGTTGGACAAACTTTTGCTTCAGCAGCTTCTCCCTCAAATTTGGTTTTGGGATTGGGATTTTGTCCTCTTGGTGGTCACTTTTTGGGGTCCTAAGTCCTCGCTACAGGCTACTGGCTGGTGAGGCCATAATGATACATGAACTCTGTCATTTGGCTGTGCCGCCATTGAGCCGCGTGTGTTTTATGGCTTACGGCCATTGAAGGCATATTTGGACGCTCTTTTTTCCGGGCTAGTCCAATTTGGTAGCATCAGCGATTTTGGCTAAGCATTTCGGCCAAACAACATTCAATGAGCAATTTATGCGCCTGCTGCCGAGACAACTTTAATCTAGTCTATTAGCTGCTTTATTGCTGTTTTTGTGGCCACCCTTTTTTATTTATTTCCTTTGTTTGAGCCTCATTTGAATGAGCTGCTGATACTGTTAGCCAGTCACTGTTCGCCCTGTTATTGCTTTCATAAGCCAACCTATTCTGTCAGTCAGGGTCTACACATGTTTGAAACCAAAATGGGGGCGGAGTAGAACGTGGAATGTTGAGGGAGTATGGTATGTGGAAGGATCCTCATGTTTTATTGCTACCCACACTTGCCACACACACACACACTCCTGCAAATAACAAAGCAATCAAAATTACAACAACAATCGTTTCCCTCAATGGCAAACAACCATTTTTAGCTTGTTTGCAACTCAAACTTTTATTTTTATTTCCCTTATACTATTTCAGCTCAGTATTTATATTTATTTTATGTTTTTTATATATATTTTTTTCTTTTTGTATTTTGTTGGTTTTGGTAGTGCGGTCTTTTAACAAGAACAGCAGGAAAAGTTTTGTTTTGTGCACTTAACAGCGAAAACTAAATGAAAAGCTAGGGAATTGACTTCAACATACCCTACTGAGTCAATCAAGGTGGCCGAAAACATGGAAATTTATTCGCTAATTTTATAAATTAAAATTTCAGGTAATCCTGTGTAGTTTCAACCCCATTTCAGTAAACGGCACAAGGGGAAAAGTTAACAAAACATTTCTGATAACAAAGCCCTATCAGCCAGCCAGGCCAAAGTTCGGACCGACACCTGACTTTTCGACTCCCCGACCAACAACTATGTGGCTCCACGACCTGACTCCTGACCCTTTCCCGGCTCTAGTCCACTTTTAGTTCTACTTCCTGATTGCAAGAAAACTCAATTAAAATTTAAATTTTCGAACGTAAATGACAAAAGTTTCTCAACTATAAATAATCGGCAGTCGCTCCACTTGGCTTGCTCTTGGTTTTTGGCTTGCCACTTCAAATCTGACAAAGCCGCGACCAGAGACCCGGTATCGACCCCGACCCCGACCTCCGACATCCAACATCCAGCCCCACCATAAAATGCGTGCGTAGCTGCGTGATCGAAAGTTTTTGTCTATACTCGTACAATTTATCTAACTTTTATGGCAACCACAGCAGCGGCAACAACAAGCGTTTTCCTGCTTTTGGCCAGAAATTAATTGCAAAACTGTTTGGTGCCTCAACATCATGCATGGGTGTGTGTGGGGGGGAATCTGCCCCCACCATTCAGACAGAGTGGTATGTATGTTCCAGCACCGGGAAAACATAACAAATAAGAGGTTGTATGGCTAAGATAGGTAATGTTTATGTTTTACTTAACAGGGTCATGTTCCCAAAAGAAAGTTCAGAACTAGATAGTAAAAGGGATTTACAAATTTCAGATCCCGAATTAATAGTTAGCATAATTTTAGATGTATTTTATAGTTCCAATATATTTTATTTCCGATTTTTTATAGACTAATTAATGTTAAAGCTGAAAAGCTTTACTGGTTCTAGCTGATTGAAGCTTTAAATAAACACTTTTCAACTCCTAAAAATCATTTTTCTCTGTGCAGCACGTGCACTGGTATATGTGAGATTGGTGGCTTGTTTTTTGACCATGGCAGGCCAATCACAATGAGCGCTTGCCTGCCACTTGAACAACATAAAACTGATTGCGAAAATCTGTTCCGCGCAACCCTCTCCTAGCGCGGGGCAGTCGGAAAAAAATTTGACAGAATAGGGGCCATGGGCCAGTGACTGAATTCAGGGAAGAAGGGGCAATATTTGGTGCCGGCAGAGTCCTTTGTTCATCAATTCGAGGCTGCTGCGCTTGTCGTGCCCATTGTTGACACGTTTAAGTGCCGTTTGCTTTTATCAGCACTGTCCATATCGAGGAGCGACAAGCGCCAACAGCCGACTGACTGACTACCGACCGGCTACCAACCTGCATATAACATTTTTATAACGTTTTTAATTGTTTTCGTCGACTGTGAATCGTGCTAACTCCGGCGACCCATCAATTTAATGGCATTTTCGCGTGAACCGCGTCACGAAAAAAAAAGGAAACCATGTTACAAAAATAAAGGTCAAAGCAGAGGAAAATCAAAGCTGGCGGTAGCCCCTTCTGGGCGTGGATCCTTGGAATCCTGCTCTCGGGTCGGTCAATTAATGGAGATACCAGTTTTATGATGAGCGGTGGTGACAAGTCGTGTTGAAAATGGTGGGGCATTACACGCCCATTGGTGGTGTGTTTATGGGGCCGTAAAATTGCCGTTCGACATAAAAATGTAGCATAGTTTTTAGCCCGCTAAGCGGATGTCATTAATTGCGCATTAGTTTTGTATTTCACGTTGGCGCGAATCAAAGGGACTCGGAGTGCCAACGAGGCGTATGCGCAATCTAATTTGCCATTTATGTACGTATTTCTGCAAATATACTCATATGTAGTGTGTCAAGATGACTTGGCGATTCGTACTTGAAACGATGCCTAGCTGGATCAACTTTGACTTCGTATGTGATTAGGATTTAAGCTGAACCACCCGTCGAGCTGGCAACTAAGTTGCGGCCATCCGGCCGAAGCGGCAGCAAATAATATTATTATATTATTATTATAATATTTTCCATCAGATCCAGCGGCCGACACGCCCACCAGCTCAAGCTCACGTCCACGCCCATTCAGTTTAAGAAAAGAAAAATAGAAAGGACCGAATAAGAGCACTGAGAGAAAAGTTAGACTTACATATATAATCTGGGATTAATCTTGGGAAGTCAGTGGCAGATAATTGCTAGTGAACTAAAATTAAAAGTTGGAGACTGGCTAGTACTTCCAATAATTGTTTGAGAGCTCCCACTTAACCATGAGAAAGTATTTGATTTCCAGTGTCTTCGACTGTGACTGACACAGAGTCATCAGGCTTCTGACTTAACAACTTTGCAGTGACAAGTTTCGCTGTCTTGCTTTGAGAGCGCGTTTTACTATGAATACTTTGTCAAGTTTTTGCTCCCAGGCATCCAGGCATCCAGGACCCAGTCTCAGGACTCATTGTCGTTGTCATCATCAGCACTTCTGCAGTCTGTGTGCGAAATTTTCTGCTTGTGATTTGCCAAAGTCGGTGCAAAACATGCAAACTAAATTAACTGTTACAAATGTGGGTGGTGCTCAGTGGGTGGTGGTGGGAGGATTAGGGCATAAGCTTTATGCTTTTATAGATGGTAATTGGGTAGGAATAACCTGAATAGATTTTATAGACATTACGCACATCTATCTTTGTTCAAGTCACTTTAGACATCGAATCCACAATTTGTCACACTTGCTTCATTATCGTGGGGCCTGGAGTATTGTTGGTCCGGCAACTGCTCGGTAAATGTTTTGCTAACTTCCTTGAGAACTCAATTTGCCCAGCAATTGCCATTCTCCTGGCCCTTCCCATTTCACTGACGCTATTCGTTCTTTTGGTTTCGTTCTCTTCGTCCATCTTGGCGCTGCCGCTCGGCATTTCCTGTTTCCGGTCTGTTGTTAGCAGCGCCACGTTGTCGTCTTTATGACTGACCCCGCCCCATGCCTCCCACTTTTTGTTTCAGGGTATATAGCCTCCTCCCTCCCCTAAATATTATCTTATGCCATTCGCCTTTTGTCGTTTGCTCTTGAAATATTTGCGCTTCATTATCATAAAAAAATTTATACAAATTGACAGAAATCCAAGTAAATGCATAAATCCGGCCCAGATCTCAAAGTTTTAATTGCGCCGTCTTGGATTTTATGGATGTCAATATATACGCGTTTGAGATCCTTTTGCAAATTCATTGTCATCATCATCAATATGCCGGGGACTGGCAACTGGAGACTGGAAACCGGGACTGGGACATTATTGCGGCCACTCACTTTTATTGTTATTTTGTCAGGGAATTTGGAGGCCCAGTTGATGAGCGTGGAAGGGGCCAAGTGCCATTGAGGAGAAAGTTCGGAACGGTGGCTTGATTGAATGCCATTTGTTTGGCAGGTGACGCTGCTCAAGTTCCTGCTCCGGCTCCTGTTCCGCGCTCCGAATGTCCTGTTGCTGGTGATTTATGTGCGTGCGCGTCTTGACGTCAATTCTGCTTATGAAATTGTCTGTAAATTGGCCTGACATTGATTTCGGCTCCACTTCTATCCGGCTGACTGACTGACTAACTGACTGGCTGGCATCCATTAGTCATCAGCGTATTGATTGACATATGATAACCGCAAGCAGTTGCCATTCACACAAAGCTTTTATCCTTGCACCAAGCATCAAGCACAAAAACACACGCCACCGAAAACAAAAACCACAAAATGCCCCGAAATGCACCGCAAAATATGCTCCAAATTGCATTCAAGCGTTGACACCCATTAGTCGACAGCAACAATGGGTGGGCATTGGGGAGGGTTAAGGGAAAAGGATGTTTTTTTCAAAAATACCAAAAAGCGAAGCCCAACAAATGGAAAATGGAAATGTGTAAGGCGAGCAGCGAGCAGTGGTTGTCGCAAGGCCTGCACTTGGCATCAATTTTTATATTTTAAGCCACAGGCTGCCTAGCACTTGAGCCGTGAGAACAATGCGATGCCAAGCCAAAGCACAAGGCAGTCAAAAAAAAAATACAAAAGCATTACAGAACAGAACAGAAGCCAAGCCAAGCCCCGAAAACGCAAAATGCAAAGCGAAATGTACGGCACAGGAACTCGAGGATATCCAGTTTGATGCAGCTAGGCTAAAAATCCCAGAGACATAGTCTCCCTCTGACTGCAAACCTGCCAGTGTAACCGAATGAAAATCAGTGCGAAACGTTTTGGAAATTTTAGCAGCCAGTTTTTGTTTCAGGGCTCTGGCTCCTGCTCCTCCTCCTTCTTGGCCGTCCCACTCCTGCTTCATTCTCGTCCTCTTGCCAAGTGCTTGGCATCTGTGAGCTTGCCTCGTTCCATGCCACCGAAAAGTTGCACTTCTATCACTTTGTAGGAAAGCCGCTTGTGCGGATTTATTAGCTGAGCGATTGGATTTGTAACTAATTTCGACAGACCTACATAGCATTGAATATTTATAAAGCTATGTGGATCTGGGAGTTTATCTGAGATGTTTTGAAAATTTATTAAAAACAAACAATGCTAGAGTTTGTTAACTGGATATAGTTGAGTCTCAAAATACATTTTGTTTTGGGAAAAATCGTAATCAAGGCTAAAAATATAATAGTAAACTTTATACAATTTATTTAAAAAAGTCACTATCTTCTTGTGTATTTTGATTATCCCTAAAGCGTATTTAATATTCCACTTGTAGTGCTCTGGATTTTGTTTGCTCTTGGCTGGGTGTCGGAGTGCGTGCTTTTGGCGTTTATGTCAAATGCAGAATTTCCGTTTCATACTTTCTGCACTTGCTGTTTATTGTTTGCCCTCGGTGTGCAGCGGCTCTTTGAAGCTCCATAGCTATATAGCTATATAGCTCTATAGCTGTATAGCTCTATAGCTGTATTTGTATCTATATCTGACTCTGTGCAATTTCCATTTGTGTGTGGGTATCTTGTTGGGTTTTTCGTGCATATCTGTGCGTATGCATCTGTGTGCTCTGGGGATGTACGAGTATTTTATAACTTGTTGGCTTAACTTCCACAGAATTTTGTCTGCTTTGTTTGGCCATGTCCTGTTCAATGTGGCCCCATCCCTCCATTTATCCTTGCCCCTTGCCGATTGCCAATGTGTTTGCCTCTGTGGTTGCGCTTAGTTCGGCAATTGTTTTCGAGAAATTCCTTAAGCTGCAAAATGTTTGTTATCAAACAATTTTTTGTGGTTATTCAAGGGCTGACTGCGTATTCCAGTTTCCACAACTGCTCCACTAATTAGAACGATGCTGGCAAGAGTGCTGGAGCTCTAATTAGTTTGATTTTAATAGGCGAAGTTGCCGAGCGCCCAACTGGAGTTCTCTCTCTTGACAATAATTGAAACTATTGCGGCGACGGTGGCCCTCGACTGACTTCGGTTCATTTGCATATGTGGTGAGGACTTCCTGGTGCTTAGAATTTATGGTTTCTGCAGTTTAAATATTAAATTAAATGTCGTGCAAAAATAATTGAAAATCCGTACACTTCAATCCAGTGCCTGGGGCCATTCTACACTGTTAATAAATATTCCAGTATCAGATTTGTACAAACACTTGCACAATGCCAGGATTTCGATTATCAAGTTTCTGGCCATATCAATATTTAGACAAGCGTTTGCAATTGATAATTGAAAAGTGTGCGGCCAACACTACGTATGAGTAATGCCCAAAGACCATTGTTTGAGTTTCCCGATTTTCTATGTGTGAGTGTGGTGTGTGTTTGAGCGGATTTTCATAGTCGTATCTGAAATGAAAATCAAATAGCTAGTGGAAAACGGATTGAGGGCGAGGTGAGCAGGCTTCTTGGTATCTGTTGCAGCAGAAAGAAATTAATTTGTGTGCAAATATTTTAGTTGGTTTTTTTTTCTTTTCTCCGTGTAGGTAAGAATGTGTATAGTATGGATGTGTGTGTGTGTGTGTGTGTGGGCCATTTCAATTTCTTTGGCAAAGTAATGCTTCAACAATTCGCCACGCCAGAGGGCGCTCACGTGCCCGGGCGGTCTGCTGATTAAGGAGAACTGCCAGCTGGCAACTTGTCTGGAAATTGCATTTGCAGCGGCAGCCACAACTGCTGCAACATCAGTGCGGAGTGGGGAGTGGGAAGTGAAGAGTGGGGAGGCAATGCAGCGTGTCCTTGCAGCGAGACTCCTTGGGAAAACATTAAATTGTATTAGCCTAAAACATTTCATTACCTCAGCCGGCCAAGTAAAGCAATCAGCTTGAAAAAGCATTTGAAGATTTAAGGAAATCCAGGGAGAGAGTGAAGTTGGCAGGAGGCGAAAAAGGACGAAGGAAACTCATTGCATACTTTTCACAGTGTTACTTCCCCCTGGCTTGTAGCTAATAAAAAGGAAAATATTATGCAACAAGTAAGCAGAAGTACACACAGCACTCAATAGCTCCCAGGCAGACTGCACCCAGTGCCGCTTTATTAGCTGACCCATCTTCATCTGGCCTCGCCCCCCTTTCAGGGGGCGCCCGCCCACTCATAATCCCGTGTAAAATTGTTTTCAAGCAGCGGAGTGCATTTCATGTTGTACTTGGGCTGCTGTAGGGCAGGCTTTGCTGCTCAGCTTGTTTCCTCATTTGTTGGCCCAGGTCCCAAACACACAAAAAATACAAGAAGAAAAAAAAATGGAGAACAAGGATGCAGGCTGAAACGAATGTGTGCACCAGTATACTAAAATAATTTCAATCATGGCCCAGTAATTCCCCGGCTTCAATAGCCTTCGGGCTCTTAAAGATTCCTCAAGGAAACCACTTAAACCGCGCCCTCATTTAATTGCCAGAGTGCAGGTACTATATGGTACATATATACATGTCATATATATATGCATTCTAGAGTGGCTAGAACCCAGCAGTTGCAATAAATTTTCAAGGGGAGCCGTGCAAGTGCCATTTGTTTAGCTAAACAAAACAAAGTCAGTGAGTTTGATGAACAAATAAATTACTTTGAAATGAAGTAGGTCCTGAATATGCATAAAAAAAGGAAACCTTTCCCCATTTAATAACTCCGATGTAGAATATAACTAATTTTCTATATTGAGTGCACACACAAAACTTATTTCCACTAAATAAATTTTAATATGCTTTAAGAACTCAGAGCGCTGTTCATGCATGCTCGAATTTCCCGGCAAGCGGACACAAAAAAGGAAGACGGGCTACGGGGAGTGTTGGCGTGCTGAACAGGATATGCCAACACTCGCTATTTATGAGTTAATCAACCATGAACTTTAAAGCCCTTGCTCTGAAATGCAAAAAGGACACCAAAGCCACGAACACTAACCGCACTCTAGACCCAATAATGAATTTGCATTTTCTACAGAGCATTTTCTAGAGGCATTTTCCGGCTTGTTGTTGTGTGTCGCCCCGTATTTTAGTATTTTGTACTATACACGACCACCGACCGACAAACAAAACAATTCAAAACAAATGAAAACCAATTAAAATTTAATGATTATGCAGTTTTGTGTAGAAGCAACATTTTCCACGCTTCAATGGTGTGGCACAAAGGCAAAGTTTTGGCTGGCTTTCGGCTGTTGTTTGTAACGAATTCTCCGTATCTATTTTGCATTCTGCTTAAATATGACCAGTGCGTATTTCCAATTGTGAGCGAAATAAATTATTTACTTGACAATCTCTGGCTTAATGATTGAAACAATCCATGGGGCCCACTCCACATCCTAGCCCATTGCGAATAATAAAGTAAATACCTCAAGAGGAAGCGACTCGAAGACAAACAGGAAATCAAACGCAAACCGCAGCTGAAAGGCAATGCCGATCCGCGGAAATACCCAAGATGACGGACACCGTTGTTGGCGAGGAAAATACGTAAGGATAAGGAAAAGAAACTGAAACAGGGACGGCAATCGAAGGAGCTGAGCTGCCAGTGGTAACTGGTAACTGGTAAGAGGTAGTAACCGAGGGTGGATGACAAGCAGATTACGTTTCCGCTGCCGCTGACAACCGAAGCCGAAACCGGAAGTAAATGAGTAGCGTATAAATGTATTTACAATACAAAGTGAAAATAAAGTCCTGGTCCGTTAGTCCCCGGCTCTTGGACTTGTAAAGTATGCTACTTACGCAAACACTTCGTCACACACTTGGGACGAAAAATTGCAAATTAGCAATTGCCTATGTGAAAGTGAAATGAACGGAAACGTAGCCCAAATAGCCGTAGTCGTTGCCCCAAAAGGGACAGCAGCGGCTGCTAAGTAAACAGGCCAGCGAAAAGTTGAGAGGAAAAAAAGGATGAAGGTCGACTCTAAATGCGGCCATCAATTAGGGGGCGGGGCAGATCGATGCTCGACTAGATGGGCTATTTATATACATTAGACTGCGGAATTTCCTACTCGTAGAAGTTCACTTAACTCGATAGAGTGCCTTTAAGATTGCTCCAGGACCTTCGGCAGATGCCCGTCGAAGGGTATCTACTGTTCGCCCGGACCTACTATCCCTTATAACCATTTCGTCTTTTTCCCCTGACTTACAGCCAATTTAAAGTGCAGGCATAGAGTGTCCAGGCCACAATTGAGGTCCTGCCATATGTGTGACCGGAAACAACGGCCAACGAGCGCCCTGGACTCGAGTTCTATTGACAGTACACCCTCACACATGCTCTGAAATAGGGTGGGTCAAAGTTTAAAACTATGTTTCGTAAGAGGACTTTGAATCAATTAAAAATTTATAGAATTCCTATTACAAGAACTATTCGTTTGAGTCAAGTTTTTAAGCCAAAAATAACTTTGGTTGTGGGAGAACTAGAGACAGTTTTTAAGTCCATAAATTGTAACCAAAAACATGTCTTCTTTAAGTAAAAATCATTAAAGTGATTCAAAGGACTAGAGTGTGTATTACAAACAAGACGGAAAAATAAAATAGCCACTATTTGGGTGGCCTAATTCTAGGTTGTATAGTTTTTGGGATTACATGTTCCACTTGGCTTTTGAGGCTCTATCGACCCACCCAAATTCTGGCCCAAAACACACAACCGTCCCATAGAAAAACACACACCTACGCACGTTTAGTTGTGTGCATGTCAATGTGGTTGAGGGTAGGAAATGAGTTTGAAAGTGCTTAAAAGTGGCTGCTGGTGTTTGGCTTTCAGTCCGCTGGCCTGGAGTGTCAGCGTTGCGCTACATTAGATTAAACAGCTTAAGAAGTCAGCCAGTAATGCTAAGACACGCACACACATACAAGCAAGAGGGCAGGCTGGCTGGCGAAATTCATGGGATAAGCTGTCAACGTGGCGTATGAGCAATGTCGCCTTTCGCTTCTCGCCTTTCGCCTTGACTCGGATGCTGATGCGGTCTTCTTGTGCGATGTGGCAGAAAAATTAGTGACCCTGAATTAAATTGCCATTATTTTCAACTCACTCGAAAAGATGCGCAAAACACACACTCGCACCCGGTATTTGAGCGGCTGAAAGCGCTGAAAAGCGGATTTAATATGAAAATTCCGCATTACGAGTTGTTTGTCGTTTCACTTTGTGTACCGAAAATACATATGCACAAGCAATTGCTCTGTATCTCTGTGTCTGCGTAAGCACTTATATGTGTAAGTGAGAGTGGATGTGTTTGTGTGCGTTGCGATTGAAATTCAATTACTTGTGTCCCTTTTTGCTGCCATCCAAAAAGCTAAAAAAAAAGGGGACAAGTCGGCCTGCGAAACTTTTTCGCCCACATACAACACAACCAACAAAAAAAAAAAAAAGAAAAACTCGTCATATTCAGCAAATGTGTGTGTGCCTGTATCTGGATCTGTGAGCCGTGTATCTGGCGAATGTCATCTCGCTACTACAGCCAAAAGCATAACTTTGAACAACTGGCAGCCCGGTCGGTCAGGGATGGAATCTACGTTCATGCCCTTTGAGGTTGGTTAACTGCCTCCTGCGTGGTCAGAGTTTTTATCATAGGGTGTACGCGTGTCAGTCTGCTGAAGAGCGTGTAGTTTAAGCAAAGGATACACTGAGAGAAAATGCTATAAAATAATCTATTTTAAGCATATCCATGATGTTAGGTTAAAACATATAGAACTAGTTAGTCTCTTTTTTAGATATACATTTTAAGACACTCGTATTGAGACAAATTCCTCTGAGTGCATCAAAAAATACAAAATACTATCAACCAACAAGTCCCGTCCAGGACCCGGACCAGGACGAAATAGAGAGACATTCCCAACATGACACACAAAGTTATGGCCTCTCTTCTGGCAATCACATAAATCAAACCTTTGTCTTGCAGGTGGCAAGAGGACTGACTGCCTCGTCCATTGGGCGGAATTTCGATTTCTTTGAGTGTTGTGAGCTGCATTAAATGAGTATATTATGCCACATAAATGCTATAACATTTACATTTCGGGTGTGGAATTTAAATAATTTTTAGATTTGCCGAATAGAAATGGCATGCTTAGGCAAATTACGAGAAGACAAGCAATCAATAAGCAAAGCTATTTTCTAATTAAAGAAATTAAACAAGGTAATGGGAATCATTATTATTAAATATTATTAAGGCAAACATATGATTGATGCTACTTTGAACCGGGGCATTTCAATCATGCAACGTCTTCTGGTTATGCCGAAATTCACTTTGGGCGAGCAAATAAAATTAATGAGCCGCAAATGCAAATTGAGGAAATAAATCCACAAAATCATATTTAAAACACGTGGCTTTATCCTTCGTGCTCATCATTTTATTCTTTTTTTTTTTTTTTTTTATTGCCTTTTCTGTACCTTTTACGTCAATTGGAATGCCATACATTTAAATGATTACGCCAAGCAAATATTCAATCAACTGTTTGCGTGTTCGGTCTATTTTCCCTTCAGACCATCCACGTATATAAATATATATCTTCTGATTGTTATGGGTTCTGTTTGTGGGACTCGCTGCCCTGAGCCTGATTGCTTCATGTGCAAAGAGCCGCCGCCGCTGCCGACAATCAAACAATTTGGGAATTTTTTCAGGTTTTTATTTTAAATAATCGATTTTTAGCCATACGTATAGGCGCGTTTATGAGTTATGTGTATGCTTTGTGGGTTATATGAATATATTTTATGGCCCCGAGCTAAGGACACTCATTATGCGGCTGGGCCAGTAATAATAATGTGACCAAGAAACAAGGCGCAGGATAATGTGAAGCCAAGTCGCTGAACAAATACCCTTGAATTAACAGCCCTCAGTGAATAAAGAATAATATTTTCCGGCCTGTCGGCCAGAGAGTATCTATGGCCGCAATAGTTTCCAATTAGTGAGCCGATGCAGTGAACCGGCATTGAAGAGTACACAAATCTAGAGCAATTTGTTTGCGGCCACTAAATTGGCCTCCCCGCCACGGATGCTGGGTTTTGTGTGAGGCGTCACAGCTGCGGTTCATAAATAAAAATAAATACATCGCTTGATTTATATGGCCCTAATGAGCTCGGCGCACATTTCAAGCGACTTTCAGGGCCCCAGAACCCCCGAAAACAAAAACCCGAAACCGAAACCGTAAAGAGGAGAACCGCCAAAATAAATAAATAAAATCCGCAAGCACATCATGTAAATGCTGTGCAAATAAAAAGATACATCCTGCTAGGGGCTAGGGGCTAGGGGTGGGGGGTTGGTGCGAGTGTAACGATGGGAGCGGGAATAAAAGATGGCTATGCAGTTGGGAAAGTCGCAATGTTGCCTACTTTTCGGCTGCTTAGCCGCCAGGCAGAGGCCATTTATTTGTTACGTGCGACACACACTCACACACACTCATGGGAGGAAACAGCCCGCCATGCCTCACACTAACACACCAACGATTACACTGATCGAAAATGTAATTCCAATGGTATTTAATTTCTAGCTAAAAAGAAGAGAAAAATAAAGACCTATTTGAACAATAATTTGGTTGGATATCTTTAAGAAATGGGGTAGGAAGGAAAGCTTGAAACTCTATCGAAATCTTTGTCTTAAGGGCTTGTCTTAAAGGTTTCTAAAGGTATATTTTTCTAACTGCACCCGAGTCCTCTATTCTTTCAATTTGGTTTATTGGACTCAACGTTTGATTTGCTTTCAGTGCGTGCCCATCATCATCAGCATTAGGAATGATTGTTGTATTAGACAAATACATACCTATATGGACATAAGTATATACACTTTCCTGGAATGAGAGATAGCTATAAGGCGTGCAACTGTTTCTGGCATAATGACGCTAATTTTATATGGTCCGGTAGGGCTTTATGGCAAGGCTTTCGCCTGCCAACCGGATTTGGGAGAACAATAACTTATGAGTCGAATTTTTCAGGTCTTCACCGGCCTGGCCTAATGTCAGGTGATTTGACAATGGCATTTATTAATTAAAACATGTGTCGCACGCACGAGCGCACCCAGACAGCAAGTCAGGCCAGACGCCATTGATTGGTCCTTCCCCAACCGGGATAACGCAGAGCTGGGAAAGGATAACACGGGACAAATTGGAAGGAGATCCAATCGCCAGGCATGTTCCTATGTGAACCACAAAGCACGACAGTGCGGTTGGAATTCGAAGGCTTTTTTCAAACTTCATTGGGCATCTTTGTCTGGTAAAAAGAGAATATATCTTCAAATAATAATATTCAAAGCCAACAAGGTCGATATGATTTAAATATCATTGCTAATGTTAGCTGGCTTTTATAAAAATAATTTTAACAATTAAGAACCATGCGATAAGGATTAGTTTCAAGTGTTTAAAAAAATGCCAAATAATGTGCACGCATTTTGTGGCATGGCAATCCTAATGGCAGGATCAGCCAGGACCTACAACCCAAAGGGCGGCAACTCTGGCCGAGGCCGGCACAGTGAGGACAGTGGATGATGCCAAAGGCAGTGGGACAGAGCAAAGCAAATGAAGTCACGTACGTGCGATTTTTCTTCTGCTTTGGGGCACATATTAAAATACGTGCGTCTCGCTTTTACTATAACTTTCACACACACACACACACACACACTGACAGAAAGAAACATGCATACACTCACACACCCACGGGCACACACATCCACATTAATGGTGGCATGATGAGGCAGCTAAGTTTACGTGTTTGTTGCCGCCGCATTTCCCCACTCACAACAAAAGGGCTACAAATGGCTTAGGCCTCTCCTCAGTGTCTCTGCATTTCAGTTTTTGGCTTCTTTTTCGGGTTTTTGGGTTTTATTTTTGGTTTTTATGTGCTGGCGTGCGTGTATATATATTTGTTTCAATTTCAATGACTGCAAACAACATTTGCACTTAGTAAATAAAATATAATAAACGCAGCCCGGGCTTGCTCGGCTCTCGGTTCGTTTAAAGTTGGGCATGCTTCGCATACAATTTTTTGTTGTTTCGGTTCATTGGCCGTCGGCCAGCGTCCAAAACTCAGAATCCAGATCCGAGAATCCAGTTCTAGAGCTGCTCATTTGCATTTTTGGCTTGCAGTAGCCCAGTGTAAGAGTTCGGCCAACAGAAAAGTGGGAAATGGGCCAACGAACTGGCAGACAAAAGCCAGAGCCAACTCCCTGGGACTTTGACTCCAAAGGGGAACGGCTGCCCAGGACTCGACTGCTCCATTTCTGTTCATCTCCGTCTGTGTATATGTTTGCAGCCAACGAAATGGATAACCAACAAAGCCGTTCTTAAAAAGATACAAAACACGAAAAGATGCCAACCAACAGTTGATCAAATTTTCGGTGATCATTGCTGGAAAAAGGCCAATGATGCAGTCTTGCCTATATTTTTTTCATTTGCATTATTTTTATTGATTTGTAATATTATTTTATCGGGTAATATTATACAAGTTAGTCCAATTAACTAAAACTAATTAAAAAAATAAATAAAATTCAAGGACTAATTATTTAAACATAACAGTGCAGGACTTGTAACATTTAATGTTATAATGCGAGAGATATGTCTATCCATTTTTTTGTTGTCCTGTTGAATATCTGTCAACACTGGTACTGGTCCAATAGAGCAAACAGAAGACTATCGCATTCCCTTGGCCCCTGACCCGAACCCTCATCCGAGCCTTCATGTGTGCTGTGACGCTCGGGGACTGTGGCGGAGCCATTGTTGACTTGATTTGTATGTGCCTTGGCTTAGTGCAATGGCCACTCGGTTTTACGGTCGCCGCCCAGGCACTTGAAATTCCCTCATGCAGGCAACCTTATTGAATTTCCTTCGATATGCAAAGCACCGATTCACCAGCCATGTGTCGCTAAAGTTTCAATATCAGAGAAGCGCCAGGACTACAACCAGAAGTAACCATTTAATGGACGAAGTCAGACGGACTCCAGCCGAAACTACCCGATTCTCCTCACAGGCGCATACCTTCACGCAGATATCGCAGGCTTCCCTCCAGTCGGAGTGTTTTTGATACAAGTGTCCTGCCAATTGCCGGCATCCTATTTCCGGCGTCCATAGACAACAATAGTCCATAATGGGGCCTACATTTAAGAATACTAACGATATTAATTATGAACTTTGGAGTGTATACGAGTTGCACACGCACCAGTAACGTTGAAGTCGTCCGGTAAACAATCCAGTAATTTCTCGGTTCTGCTCATGTATATATGATTTTTCTGTATTATGCCTTTATCCGCGTGATTCGCGCAGAAGTGTCCTTCTCTATAGACAGTACATTGCGACTGAATTCCTTCGCAATCAACACACTTGGGTGAACGCAACTCAGAAGTCCTTACCACATCCAATTTAGAGGTCGCCAAATCTATTAGGATTAATATAACTATGGGGCCCAGCATTTCTGGAGCTCATTTTAATTTCTAAGAAATAAGTGTTGAATCAAAATTCCTAGGTGATAATACCAGGCTTGCTTAACATACTTATTTCATTTTCGAATGAAATGCTTCGTGGTTTTTTTTTCAGAAAATATATCAGCCGCAATTAATCTGACCCACTACCTGGTCTACGTGCGTGTTCATGTGTGCGCTGGGTGGGGGCAGGAGCACCCCAGAGGCCCCTCCGGGTGGTATAAAGTGAATGAGAGTGGCCCCTCCAAAACCTGATGAGGGTTAATTTGCCAACGGCTCAACAATTCATCAGCCAGTCCAATTAACTAAGCGCGACCCATTTCCCCAGCGAGGCGGCGCGACTTGTCGGGTGTTATAAATTTAAATTTAAAGGCCAAACAAGGACTCGTGCCAAGTGCTTTATCGCTGGCCTAGCAGATTCCCCCCAAAATTAAGAAAAACTGCCCGCCCAGACTCCAAACGTTAGACTCGGATGAGAGTGGATCTCTGTTGCCAGTTACCAGTTACCAGCTGTCCAGTGGCTCCAAAAGGGCGGCAAAAAACCTACTGCCAGCACAACCTGTGTTTCTGGCCCGGTCCTGTTGACAGCGTTTGCACTTTATCCTTGTCACCTGTTATCGTTTGTTGCTTCCCCGGCAAAGGACGCGTTCGGTTTGAGAAATTGCCGCACAAAAGTCAACGTGTAACGAGAAAATAATAAATGCCATTAATACAGTGGTCGGGGCTGATAGAAAGGGAAAGGTTGCAGAAGTCAGAGGAAAACGAATGGAGTATGAAATTGAAAACCAGAGAGCATAGTTTTAAAAATGCTATAAATAAAAAAAGAAATGATCGAAACTTCCAATACCCTATTCAAAAAAATATAAGACATACTCTTAGCAGTACCAAACAGATATGATTTTTAAAGGGCTTATAATTTATATATAAAGAATTATTTTAAAACATATTTTCACATTTTTTTTAAAATCAATATACTCTGCTTTTTTTAACAAAATTTACACATCAAAAGCTGAGTCTGCAATACAAATCAAAATTCAAAGTAATCTATTTTTGGCACTATGCGTTTTTTATGATGGTTTTAAAAAGCAAATGAAATTGGAAAAAATTGTCAACAAATTTTTTTTAAAAAGAAATTCTGAAATAGAGGAAGCCCTTTGAGTGTAAAGTTGATTTTTTGTGTGTTTTTCTCTTACTTATTATGAAAAAACTTTACGAAAGAAATGATTTCTTTTTGATGTGACTGAATTATGTTCTGATCAATTATCGAGGAGCTTGCTAGACTGTGAGTGCCAGGTGGCGATTGTCACGGAATGGCAGTTGGCCTAAAGGCTGGGAGGTCCTTTTACTTTTATTGACAAACTCGACGAGAATTTGTGCGAAATGTGCGTGCGCGACTTGTCCGGGATATCCCTTATCCTTTGAGTGTTCTTCCTTTCTTTTTTTTTTATTTTATTTGGAGACACAAAAAAGAGAGCCTGCGAAAGAAAGCATGTGAGTGTATGTATGGCTGAGTGCGGTTTTTGGGTTGGGCGTGGCCCAGGACACGACATTTTTTGTCGTAGTTGTTGCTTGTGCCTTTTGTTTCCAGCTCGTGCCACTTGACATTGCTTGCGGTTTGTTAGCGGTCCGGGCAAATTCCAGTGTGCAACAATCTCGTACGGAAAATTTTGTTATTCAAAACACGACGGATTACCGTTCATTCCGCTTACACACACAAACACATACACATGCACGGTCATTTGGAGGGAGCGGGAGAGGGAGATAAGGACGAAAAGGTAGCGGGGTTTACAGGTGCGGGCAAAATATTAGTATGTGTTTAAAAGTTAATTTTAATTTAAGGCGCTTACACACTTTATACTTCATTGAAATGTATAAGTTTTAATTTCACTTAAACTTAATTAGTTAAAAAATTAAACTTTAAGTTATGGTTTGAGCTTTAGAAGTGTATAAACTAAACTATGATTAACTGATAGTTAAAAGACATAGTTCCTATTGTTTTGAACGCTGCTGTACACACGCTTGCCTATGCAGAGACCGCAGGCGGCACCTTGCCTTGCGACTTGTGTCACACGGAGAGCACATTTGTTAGACACTAAGCCCGTGTATGCCTCCTCTGGCCGGGATAAGAATGTTTATTATGTTTATCACAAACACACAGATACTGGATACTGGCACAACTACTCGCACAAGCCAAACCACAAAGCAACCGCACGTACAAAACTTAAAGGGACTGCCGGCGAATGACAGACAACAAAACGGTAAAATGAAGCCGCCGTCCGTCGTCGCCGTCGCCGTCGCCGTCCGCTGTCACCGTCATTGTCGCATCCGTTTCCGTTCCGCAGAGGCCATTGTCTTGTGTAACTAACTTCAAAATGGCGACACGCCGTGCCACGCAATTATGACCACGCCTACGCGACTTTGACATTTTTCAATGCCCCGTGGCCCGACGAGTTTTTATTTCGCTTTATTAAATGCTGCAGGTAGCTACTTAAACACGTTTTCGATTAGAGCAGCTGCTGTCATTACTCAAAGTCGCGGGGGGCTGTGGGGGAGAGGTCTGTCTTTTAACCTGTGCGAGCCACCAAAAAAAAAAGGAAGAAAATATTCCGTTTTGCCACTCTTCCTGCCCCCCTTGTTGTTGGTGTATTGTGAACATCTTCAATATTTTATAATAAAGCGAAATTCCAGGAAGAGAAGTACAAAAATGTGCAGCCAAAGTTGAGCCAGGAGGGAGGTGGAGGAGGCTTTTGTGGGTGGCCATGGAGCTTTGTTCGGGTTCCCGCTTACTGGAGTGTGCTGATAAGGCTTGGGATCAGCTTAAAAGAAAGGGAAATTTTGGCATTAAACTAAAAAAAGAGCCAGAAACAAAGGTTTCTCGGCTTTTTGTGAAATATTTATGAATATGCGCTGCAATTATCTAATTACAAGAAATAGAAAGGCTTCAGTTTTATGACAAAACACATCATATAATACTGATAATAATAATAGGATATATCATTCTTGAACGATTGAGGTCTTTTTGTTCCATTATTTGCTTGAAAGAGCATTCGTAAGATTTCTTGATTCAAAAGTACTATTATGCCTCTGGTAAGTACTTTCGAGTAAAACGATGCACCACAACCATCCCTATTTAGAGTATTTAAGCAGCTCCGCGATGCCATGGCAACATAGCCGGGGAGAAATGGGAGAGTTCTGCGACGTCGTGGGTCGCAAATACCTTCAACACAGCCACAACCTGTCATAATTTTATGTTTTAAGCCGTTAGACGAGTGGGCGGGGGGATTGCAGTGGTCGGGGCTGAAGAAGTGAAGTGGGCCATCTTTAAAAATAAATCTCAAAGTACTTTAATGTTGTATCCTGTTATCGCAGGCGACGTGCAGCTGTCGCTATTAGCGTGCGACTTCCCTCCGCTTGATTTTCGTCCTGCCAAATGGCGGAGCTTTTCCTTTCATAGCCTGATGCCGCGTGTTGACAGGATATTTACAGGATTTCTATCAATATACCAGCATTAGCACGTACGGCTGCAATGAACGTGAACGTGAGTAATGCGAGCCCGAAACAGAAATACGTTGAAATTCCTGGAAGCTGGCAGGAAAAGAAAGACAATACGCCAATGGAAACATGATTAGCTTGTCGTCTAATTTGGGCCTTAAATTCGGTTTTCATTATATTTGTATTAACTGTATAAATAATCAGAAATGGTGATGACACTGTATACATATATTTCGAAAGATTTCTTCAACAAATTGAAAGATCAACAAGAAGCTCAGAGCCGGACTGTTAAACTTATTCCTGTTAAATTATTTACTTTTCATTTGTACCTGCCGACCGTTCTCCTCCTCTCCTCTCTGCTGTCCGTTGTTGGATGTTGTTTGTTGGTGGCTCAATGGGTTAAAACGAGGGCCCAGTCAATTGTTGCCGGTCAAACAAAAACTGGCACAAAACACCAACAATAACGCCAACAGCAACAGCAACAGCAGTGGCAAGAACGAGAACAACAACAAGAGCAACACAAGTATTTGTGCTATTTAAAATTTGCTTTACCAAACGTCAAGTGGCTGGCAACGGCAGCCGGGCCAAAGTGCCACTCGGCCCAACTTAAACCCTGGCCAAAAGCACCCACCGACCCACTAGGTCGGTCTTATATATGAATGAGTAGGCAGAAGGCAGAGGAGGAGGAGGAGCCAAGGCAGAGGGACTCAACTGGGGGCCTATTGGCCATAAATTATTAATGGTTACTAGCCTGAAATTACAGTTAACTCACTTATTTGCTCATTCGCAAATGAAGGCCAATTGCAGCCAGGGGAGGGCATGGCGGAATGGCGGGCAGGGTGGTAGGGTAGTCTAATTTATTTTTACCACAAAACCGGCCCAAAAGATACTGAAGGGTGAAGTCTCCTGGCTAATTGTGGGTCCGATTATGTTTAATTATTTATTTTGATTGTTGAAATTGCGCCGGGCATCAATCCAAAAATTTCTCTTCCATTCGTTCCCCAGCAATCATTTCATATTCATAAGAATCTGTGGACCGAGTCAGAACTTTAGGTTATTTATATTTTATATAATTTTGTGCCTACTGCGCATAAACAAATTTTATCCCATCGCATATAAAATTAGGCCAGAGTCAGAAATCAGAAATCGGAGATGGGTTTCTGTTGTTTTTTTTTTTTTTTGGCATGGACTTCCGACTAAAATGGCAAAGAGGGCCTCCAAAAATTTATTTATATTATCCCCGGCCGTACATCCGAATTAAAATTCCATTTTTCTTGTTTCCAGTATACATTTGCTGATTGTATTTGATTGTTGTCTTGGCTCGTAATTCACTGATTTGGTTATGCCTTCTTTGAATTTGCAATAAACTCCGGCTCTAGGCTCTACTTTTATTGATTATTCTGTTTTGTTGACTTTACGTTCATAAGTAAGATGTGTTGTCTTTGAATCATTTTGATTGAGTGCTTTATTGAGTACTCATTTCAAGTACATTCTAGGTTTTATTGTTAGACTATGGGGTAGGGTACTAGGAATCTATAATTTGGGGCTTAACTTGAACATGTGCCTCATACTACATCTGTCTCATACTACTAACATGATTAAATCAATTTAATTTAAGGTTAAAAGTTTGCTTTTTTATCTATTCAGTTATCGTTTCTCCAACTTTTTAGGGTCTTGGGGCTGAAAGCCCCAACAGCATAAAAAACAGAGAATGTTTGCATTGAATGTGAACTTACTAGACATTGTAAGGTGCAGATTGAAAGTGTGTTGACGGCAAACTATTGAAGAACTATTGAAAAGTATTCAGGCTCAGCAGAGACCAAATGGGGGGCACGAGTGGCTGACGACACACTCTTACTCTTCATATAAGAATGTGGACAAAAACAAAAATTCTTTCTAAAGCACTCGACAGCCCAAAAAGCTTGCATTCAGCGTACAAACAGACACCCACACGCCCATAGAGAGCCGGGAGACGCCTCAGTTAGTTGCACTGAAAAGAGGATAAACTGCATTTTTATCTTTAAACACACTTCAAGTGCCATAGGCGTTGGAGGGAGTGGCAGCCTAACAGGCACGAAACACAAACACAAGTGCACGCGCACCTGTCACAGAACCTGCGAGTATCCTGCGCCTCTGTGGGCGGACCTACCCAGAGTGCGGGGGTGTATGAGTGCGGCAGGTGTGCTTTTGTCATAGCCCCGTCCTTGTTATTATTATGATTATTATTCAAGTCATCAACGACGGCCGTAAAGCAAGTTTTTCGAGGAGCTCTGGCTGTCGTTGCACTTGAAACGCAATGGGAGAAGTGCAGCGAACGGTTATGAAGAATCGTTGAGAATTCCGGATTCGAGGATGCTGAGCCCATTAAATTTATCTGCTTGAAATGTGGGACTAGCAGCCCCACAGTCCCCGCAGGCATTAATCACCAGAGTCGATCCCCGCAAAACGATCGAAATGGGAAAAGTATTTATGAAATTTGGCGGCAATCGAGAGGTCTGCGGTTTAAGCGAGAGCCGATAAACGCTTGCCAGCCATTTGCCAGCCACGCCCATGGCCCACGAAGACATTATGCGATAAGCCCCAAGGTAACGACATTGCAGTAGGTTTCCCATCCTTCCTCTCTTCTTTTTTCTCCACTTTTTTTGGGGGGAATTTATTGCCAACCTTCAAAAGGCGAACTATGCCAATTTCGGTGAGCAAGTTGGCAAAGTTGTGAAAGGATTGCAAGCTAAAAGTGGTTTGCATAACGGCAAGAATTAATTTTTTAACACGCACCCTGCCAGACAAAGATAGAGAAGAGTGTGCAGAGTAAAAAAATCACCTGGCGTTCATATGAATAATTTTTAAACCATTAATGTAATATCTAGCTATTTTAAATATTATCCAGAAGATACAGAATAGGTGGATTAAATATTAACTTTATAATATAGTAGGTTTTCTTGCAGTGCTTTATGACAGAGAGGGGTAGGAGGTCCGCTGCGCGTTGACACTGATTTTGACGCATTGCTCCCAAAGGATGTGACCCAAAAAGTCAGTGCGGCAAATGAGCAAATGTAGGCGGTGGCAGCAAGGGAAGTTGCTACACCAGCAGCTATAGCAGCTACAGAAACCGGTTAAGTGTTCGCCAGTCTGGAGTGCTGGAAATCTGAGCACGGAATATGAGAGATGTCGGGTGGTGATGTTGCTGGAGGAGCACAGGAGGGCACTGAAGTGGCAGAGCAGTGTTCGCCTAGTCGTTAGTCGTGGTTTTTAATTTTCCCCCTACTCCGGAGGTGCAAAACCTGACAAAGTGAAAGGCAGACAGGCCCTGTGCAGTGGCAATCAGACAGAAGGGAGCCCGGCATTTTAATATGCAAATTGCAGAGCCAGAAATGAAAGTTATGTCAGGGGCAGTGAGGCTAGAATCTCTCTTTGAGTCAAAAGGTGTTCAAGCTGCCTTCGCAAATCCCCTTAGAGCCGCCAATTGATAGAGGCAAACTGGTTCAATGCCAAAAAAAAATGCAAAAAGAAGACAAAACATGAAAAACAAAAGTAAAAACCAAAAACACCCCAGCCAACAAGGATGGCTGCGGGCGTCACGCAAGTGCTTCACTGGGGAAAGCAAAAGAAAACTGCATGCAAAAGGAAAATGGGGGAAATGCGAAACGCTGAAAAGCATGTCAGTTTCATGCTCGCGGCCGCACTTAACATTATTTCAGCTGCAACGGCAACAAGAACCCACTTCTTTTGTGGAGAAACAACAGCAGCAGCAACAACAACAGCGAAAGAGCTGCTCTTACATGGCGCCTCATGCTGCCACACACTGCCATCCTGCCATGCTGCCGTATAACGTATACGCACCGTGGTCCGTGCGCGAGCAGGTCAAACTTAAATATTTAATGAAGCGCTTAATGTGCGACTTCCCGTCCTCTCTGCCTGGCTTTAACCCTTAAGCAGCCTTAATTGCCGCTCCCCTCTCGCCCCGCCCCGTCCCGTCCCCTTTTGCCTTTGGTCAAGCCAACACGGAAGCCAGCAAATATTTTCGCCAAATTTTTACCTAATGCAAAAAATATTTTATTGTGCTGGCCGGCTTTTGAAAAGAGGAAAGGACAGGTGGGGCCGCTTAGTACCATAAATTTTGTGGGCAGGGTGAAAAAGTGGAAGAAAGATAAAGCGCCGGAGTGATGGGGGATGGGAGGGACGGATTGGGACTGGTCTTGGTAAGCAGCCCCGAAATATTTGCGGCGGTCCTCTAAGCCCAGGCATGCGGTCGGTCAGGCATGTGCAGCATTTCAAGCAGCGCACTTCACACAGAAGCAAAACAATAATACCCACACACACACACACACACACCGCCGGCACCCGTACAGGACACACACTCGTAGCCAGCTAACAAAGGATGTGAAGGAAAGGAAAGCCGTACCATTTTTCGGACGCCCACCGGAGGTAGCTAAATGCAAGTCCTGGCTTAGTGTTGTCCTGAACAGAAACTACGGCTAAAATCGGGAAATAAGCAGAAGTACTTTAGCAGATATAGTCTTTAGTTAGAAATTAAATTATTTAAAGAGTCTAGCACATCTCTCTCTTCAGCTCTTTTTCAGCTACTTAGATTTTAATATTTTTTTATTTCAAAGCTTATATATTTTTTATGTGCCATATCTGGCTGAGCCAACTCTGAGCTGCTGCATCCATGGCGACAAAGCATTAAAACATTTGCACGAACCTGCTGGCAGGCAGGCATTCTATGGCCAAGAACCAACCAGCCAAGAACAATACCATGGTTGGGGTCTGTTTAACATTTAAAGTGAACAATGAAATATGTCCAGACTGGCCCAGAAGTAGTCCGAGCTAGTTTCTCATTCTCACTCCTTGTTTGTGGGAATGTACTCCTCACTCACGCGCACACAATGGTAGGTAGGTAGTCTCCTTAACGCGTTAACGTCACTCATACGCCCCTTTGGACGGGCCGGGCCGGGCCGGGCGATTTACTTATTTACATCCAAAACAAGTCAAGGTGTGCCACACATGTACTCGCCTGATGCAGACCGCTTACCAATTACCATCCTTCCACCCACAACCCATCTACCTCTTACTGCTGCCAGAATTTCAAGGTATAACAGTGAGCCTTGTGACAGCAGTGGGCGCGATAAACTTGCAAACGTAACAAAATTCGGTCAACACCTTTCCGGCCAAGTGGTAGGTACTGCCCACATGTGGCCATAATTTTTAAGCGCCAAATGAGCGGCCATCCATTGGCCATGATGTCGTCTGGCGTTTGGTGTTTGCCTTGCCCCGCTCTCACCCTCAGATCTCTGCTCGCCATTTGTCCCTTGCAGTGCGACACGAATACCTCGGGGCCCTGGCCAAATTGCGAATTGTTGTTGCCGTTGCACGAATGCCTTCTAAGCCACAGGAAATACGGGAATGTGCGATTTGCCAGTGTAGTTGGTGGCCTGCTTGGGACTAATAGCTGTACGTTAAAATTAACAACGTAATTGAGAAAGAGCACATCGGTATAAATCGCTAAATTTTTCCAAGGTGACCGCCGCTTAAGCTGTTGGGGATTTAATTTAACCTTCATTTCACAAGCCAACCCCATTGCGATTTATTTCGATTTCATTACGATTTCTCAGCACGATTCCTGACCTTTACCCCCAAAATAATCAGAGCCAGATATTGGTAACCCTTTCCAGATCTGTTGGCCAAAGAGGTATGTGAGTTGGTTAGTTTAGGACATATTTATTTTGTAAATATTGTCACGCCCTGAAGATCCTGTTTTGAAAAACGTAAGAGAGATATTTGCAATTTTATTGGAAATGTAGCTCCTTAATTTATGAAAATTAAATTATGTTTAAGAGACACTCTTGTAAGTAATGCCGGCGCTTAAATAAATAAACATTTCTGCGAATTCGCCCAAAAGGACAATCGGAACAAGAATGCATTGCCACGGAAATGGCAACAAAAAGCAATCGCATGCAACACAAAGTGGCAGGACACACATTTTGTCAAAAATTCCTCAAACGCCGACAAATGAATACCAAACAAAAAGGAGGCGCAGAAAGAAACAAAAACAGCAAAAGATACGGGGAAAGGGGAAAAGGACATCCAAGCACATGGACGGGTGCCAGGGGTGCCAGGGGTGGTCGGAAGGGGGGTGAGGGCAGCAAAGTAGAGAGGACCAGAGGGGCGGACAGAAACCACAATCGAGACCATTATCAATTACACGCACAGCAGGACACGGCGGCAGGACACAGAAACAGAAGCGGAAAACAGGAAGAGGGAAAAGAAAAGAGAAAAGCAAACGAAATGAAAATACGCATAAAATTGCAATTTACATCAAATCCATTTGCACCCATATGTACACACACACTAGCACACCCATATACACACACACACAAACAACAGAGTTACAAATAAAATTCATTCACACGCATAATGAAACTCGCTCTTTTCTCAGAGAGCCTCCCCCCGCCTGCCCGCCGCCACCCCTCTCACTAGCCCCAAAAATGCAAAAGGATAACAAAAGGCACGCCGAAATAAGGACAACAATATTTCGAAATAAACAAACAAATGTGACTGGGACAATACAGGGGCCTGAGGGCCTGTGAAGAGAGGAGGGTAGGCTGGAGTTTCGGGGGAGAGACAGTGGCAGCGACAGTGGCAGCGATTCCCCGATTAAGCCCAAGCATTCATCGCCGCTGGAGAGTTTGAGCCGGAGAAAAATCCACGCCCTATATGTAAATTATTAGCCAGGCCACTTTTTGTTCGCCCATCTCGCGGCGACACAAGTCCCTGGAGTTGCCAGCGAACAATTTGCGGGCGGCTGAGAAACGGGTGGCCAAAAAAAGTCCAGAGAGGCGCCCCAAAAAGAGAGCGCCAGTGTGGGCGGACAGGGTGGGATGCTCTCAGTTTGTAGACTTCTGCCATGTGGCTTAAAGTAAAACGCCCTTTTGGAGTTGCCACCGAAGAGAAAGTTCCGCAAAGAGAGTTCATTGTTTTTATTTTTATTATGTATTTAATAAAATTAATAAAAATATATAATATTCTACAAAATTTCTATTTAATTCTTATTTAAAGAAAAAAAAATAAAATAAATAGAACACTTTGATAAATTTTAGTTCAAAGACCTCCCCATAATAATAGCCAGGCTAAAAAGTATTAGCACTTGAAGAGATTTCGAGATACTGTATCTGAAGGATTGAGAGCACTCTGTGATTTTGTAGCTTTGTGGCCCAGCATGCGCAGAGCCGTGGAGAGCGACGCCGCCCGCCACACGGCCACATCCCGAGCAGCATCCGCTCCACAGTACCAGCAGCGGCAGCGGCCCCAGCTGCGAAAAAGTCTGCCGTGCAGCGGCGGCCATCAGTAGTTGCCTCAGAGCCCGCGGGTTGAAGAAATCGTACGCATCGAGCGAGTGACAAGCGCCGCGTCTCACCAAACAAAGAAAAGCAAAACCAGATCCCCGAAAAAAAAGGAAGAAACATAAAAAAAAGCTAAAAACAAATCTTAAAAAAACAAAAACCCAATTACAAATTACAAAAACAAACAATCCATTGGAGAAGTTAAACTGAGACTTAAAAAATATATATGTATATTTTGTAAAAAGAAAAACAAAAACGAAACAAAATGCTGCCACACATCGCAGGCAAATGAGCCCGCTAGCCCACGGCTTTCATCTGCGGCTGCTGCAGAGCAGCGTGTCCGAGCCCGGTCCCGTGCCCGCATCCGTATCCGCATTCGCATCCGCATCCGCATCTGCATTAGAATCTCGGGCGGGGCGTGTACGCCGCGTGTCGCTGTGTGAGTGCCAGTGCCAGTTTTTAAATATAACGAATCGCATCAAATTGCAGTGCAAGGCGTTCCCCAATCGCAATCCAATAAACTAAATCATAAATTGAGTTTCGTTTCCGGTTCCGGTACCGCCGCGCTTTATCCGCTTTCTTAGCCAGTCGGTCGGTCGGTAGGTCGATCGGTCGCCTCTTCAGTTCAGGCACATTTTGTGTGTGCTGCTGAAAAATTGATGCCACAAGCAGTTGCAAAGGCAGCCCTGTAATGTAAGTTACAGTACCCTTACCCACTTCCCGGCTTCAATTTATCCAACCACCCCTTTTTTTTCCCACCTGCGCCACCACCCCCCTTGGCGTTGCCCCCAAATGTGCCATACAATTCCTGCTTAACTGTTGCTCCAACTGCGGCAACGTTCAACGCCCCAGACTGACAGACAGACAGGCGGACGGACGGGTGGACGGGAGGACTGGTGGACTGGTGGACAGGCGGGGAGGATGGGCAGACAGGCGAACAGACAGGAGGCATTGGCAATGTGTGTCAGTGTGCGAGCTCACTGTACTTGAGTATTGGGGCGAGGGCAAGCCGAATGTTTATGGCAGTCCAATGTCGTGAAAAGCATTGAAAGTTGGTACATTTTTCAAAACATGTTTTTTAAATGAAAACTATATTTTTGAAGATATTTAATAAAGAGCTTGATTCCTAAAATGTAAACTCCTTAAACAGTATTAGTTAGAAGTATATCACGATCCTTATATAGTTACAAAGTAATAATTATGATATTACAGTTCTAATTAAATCATAATTATAAATTGAAAATATTTAAAGCGCTATACTCTACTTAGAGCTAGTATCTTGAAAACAATTCCACATTAAAGTATTTACAAATTAATCTCAAAAGCCTCTTCCAAACAGAATATAAAATAGAACATTGTTCATTCTATATGTTTATCTATTTTTTCAATTTAAAGATTTGAATCAGTTATATTGTGGCTCTTTTTGAAACGATTTCCACGCTACGTCGTAATTACTTTCATGCTAATTTAATCACAACTCAGTGACTCGCATAAACAAATGTTGACTTCGCTGGGCTCATATGTCTAGGCTGCTTTGTGTTGATTTTCTCATTTTATTATTACCTCAAACGTTTTTCTCGTTTGCTCTAATGAATACGCTCCGACCTGTTATCCCAGTTTCGTTGGCCGCCCCTCTAGCCTCGCTTTCACCTTTAACTGCTGCACCTTCCACCTGAAGCGCTGAAGCACTGGCAGCTACCTACAAGGTAGCACATTACCCATACGCCCGGTATGCCAGCCAGCCTGCCAGCCAGTCAGTCAGACAGTCTACCAGCTCGTCGCGCTTTGCTTTCGCTTGGCTTTTCTTTTTTGGGGTGTCTTCTCCTTCTCCTAGCTTTCTCCGCTTTCTCCCCCAACCGTTATTCGCTTTTCGTTTCTTTTTTGTTTTCGTTGTTATTGTTTTCAACGTAAATTCCCACTTGCTTAGTTGCCTGGGATGTTTTTGTATGCATGATGTTGCCATTGTCTTTGTCGTGACACACAAATGTACCAGTATGTACATTTATATTTATATATATATACCTCATACATATATACTCTTGTCAGGCTTTGTGCGTCGCCATTGCCGTCTTTGTTCTCAGCGTCTTGTTGTTGTGCAAATATTTGCCTTTTTTGAAGTTGATTTTCGGTCTCCGTCTGAGCGCCATTTGTTGCCAGCTCAAGTTTAGCGCCCCACCCATGCCAATATGCTGATGAATCGTTGCTAAATTGAATATCGAGTGTTTATTTATATTGGCCGGCAAGTGTCACGCCCTGACTTGCGTCCTGTGTCCTCTGTCCTCTGTCCTATGTCCTGCAGCGTGAGCTCTGCAAATAATTTGAAATTGATGTATTATCTGGTCCGGAGCGTGGCACAATTGTCTCACTCGGGGAGCTTCCTTTCACGTTACTGCACACTTAAGTAGTTTGTGCAGCGCAAACAAAATTAAGCAAGTTGCCAGTTGTTTGGACAAAAGTTGCTGTCACAATTGTTATTTCAGCGCTGCCAGAAGCCCTGGCTACAGCCAGCAACGAGAGAAAATTCAAGCAAACAATTTATAAAATAAACCTAGTCCCTCTGAGGGCACAAAAAGGGAGCATTTTAATATTCCTTGAGGTATCTACAGTTACTGTATAGAGCTATAGCTTTTCCCACTTTTCCGCTCCGCCTCCGCCGATCAATATACAAATGAATCAACGCCAACGTCACACCACCAGAGAATTGTAAAATAAAATAAAAATGGAAATGTAAAACGCTCAGTAAATTCCCAAAAATACTCCTGCACAATTCGCTGCAGACTGCAGTGACTGTGGAAGTCAGACAATTGCAATCGTTATTTATAACTAAGAAATCTGTCAGAGAGTGCAATTCGATTGCGGTTGTAGTTGCCATGAAATTGCTTTGTCGCTGGCCATCAAAATTTATAGCATACTTTTCCCGGCGCGACTGCAGCTCTCACGATTGCAGCACAATTCAATTTAGTGCTTCCGCAGGAGCAGTCCTGGAGCACTCAGCTTCTCAGTTTCCGGGCATACAAAATATTTAAGCCAGCTCATTAGTCCGAATCCCCGGGGAGCATAGCATGGCTCTCTAGCCGGAACGTGCTGTTGCATTAAATCTGAGCTTTAAGGGAAGACTCCACTCCCGGGCACTCCTCGGAACTCGAACTGGAACTCTCGAACTGATGCGCATTATGCGCCAGTGTGCTATCTTTCTGGGAGAAATCTCGGGAGCCGGGAGCCGGCTATTGTTGCTGGGCCATGCACTCAGCTGACCCGCAGTGCCTAAAAAGAAGCGAGTCCTTCCACCACGACACTCTTCCCACTCCAAACTGCCCGCATTGCTGACTGTCTGTTTACTGCTCACAGTCCGCCGTTCTTTTATGCTCCACAAACACAGAGAGGGACCCGGAGATACACAGATACAGATTCGCAGATACCAGATATACAGATACTTGGCTGCAGTTGTTGTGGTGCCGGCTGATGGACATTTGCTGGCAGCTCTTGTGCCTTCGTCGGGTCTATCCCTTTATGCGCCACAAATGGAAATGCAGACAGACAACGGGCGCCAACCGACGAAGCGATGACGAAGGCAGCAGCAATAACAGCCCCACCAGAAGCAGCAGCAGCAACAGCAGCAGCATCAGCAGCAACGTCTGACGATGACGTCGCATTTTTGAAGACAATGAAACAAACTGAACCCGGCACACATCCCAGCCGAGTTCGTTGACAACTGTGTCGCTCTCTCTCTCTTTCGCTATCTCTGGCTCTGTCCTTTTGTGCCCCATACTCTTTTCTATTTACTTCCTTTCCACATTTATTTAACATGCATTTGAATTATGAGCAAACAGCCAAAGGAACATAAAGCCAAACAAAACAAAAAAGTACGAGAAACGAGAAACCAGGCAACTTTGGCTTTAATTCATAATTATTTTTATGTCAGCGCACTCATTAAGAGTTGCATTTGTTTCTGAGCTTTAGATTTTTTTTGTATATTATTCCCGTATATTTTTTTTCTCTTGGCCCCCCCCATTTTTGCCTCGGACTTATCCTGGCTTTGTCATTTGCATTTCATATTCGGATTCGGATTCGTATTCGGACTCCTTTCCGCATTTCAAATGCTGCTCCCACTGCACATTTTCGTTCTCGTTTAAATGGCCCAACATTTTCTGCTCCGTTGTGCATTTTGTGACTTTTAATTGCAGTTCTCAATTACTGAATGGAAAGCAATAATAAATTGGTCGCCATACGACTCAGACCATCTGACCAGAGTTCGCTTTAATCGAAAGAAAACAGAGAAAATTCTCCAGCAAATATGCTTTAATGGCAATTGCTAAAGTTTGCTCAACGAACTCGAGTTCCATGCCCAAATTGAACTCGTTCAGCGTTATTGCAATTTAACAACTGCAAAAAATATTTAATTTTCCCCTGGCAATTTGTCAACTGGGTGTGGCCCCTCAAAGGCCCAAGCCCATGCCCATACCCATACCCAGAGCAGTGAGGCTCCAGATACACATTCTCTCGTACAGACATATATATAAATTATCATTGCCAGCCAAAACTCAAATACGATAAATTGCCAGGCAACAGCAGCGGCCGAGGGAGCAGAGGAAAAAATCTATAATTTACACAAAATTCGTTTCCGCATACGAACGCTTTTCCAATATAAATTGTTCCCATTCCCATTGCCATACCCATTGCCCCTCTGCCATCGTTTATAACATATTCATATTGATGCCATCAGATATGGCAATAATCGCCCCAAAACCCATCCAGCTGGCCAACCTTAGCCAACTCTCGACACTCGATAGGAAGTGTGCCAAACGACCGGCTCGGAAGTCCTTTGGTCCTTAAAAAGTTGGCAACAGTTTTCGGTTAATTTCATTTATGCACAACACTTTTGGCTGCCAGACTCCATTTTTTTGGCTAATTGATTGGATAATTTCCATTAATTTATACAATAATGGTGTAGCTAAAAGTTATTCAATCAAAGGTTGTTTAATACCTCCTATGGTGGAGGAATACATATTTGTTTTTATAGCTATAAATCTTTATGCAAATAGTTGGCCTGCCTGGATCCACTTCCTGGCCAACTGCTTGAACAAGTTCCATTCATTTTTGACCCTGATTGTTTTCCGTAATATTGCAGCCATGCCAACATTCAAGACTGCTAACTGGAATTGCTTCAACCGAACACTATCAACTCGAACAACAAGAACCACGACTACAACCAAGTGCTGCCAGCAACAAAAAACGTAATCAGGAATTTAAGCAAGCCGAAAAAAAGCAAACAGAAGAGCCATCAAGGAAGGAAGCCGAAAACATGTTTATGGAATTGTCATCGTTAACGAGCAACTGACGCAACAGCTCAAGGCATGTGGCTGCAGCAGCAACAGCAATATCAGTATTGAGAGACAGCTCCAGCAGCAACACTTGGCCAGGAGCAACTGAGGGATAGGAGTAGCGGGGCAACAAGACTCTGTGGGTAGGTGGTGTGCTGCTGTAAAGCAGCACCATTGCTGCCATTAAAATAGACGCCGCGGCGCAACAGCAACGCTGCCGTCGTCACAATCAGCGCCAGCGACAACACCATCCGCACCATCGCCATCGCAGACGACGACGGCGCAGCAGCAACACCGACAGCGGCAACACCAGCAGCCTGTTGGGCATAGTGGGCGTGGCCAGCAATTGCCCTTTGCTTGCCACTCAGCAGTTAATCGACGATTGTGTCAGCAGCAACAACGCTGGCGACGACGACGGCGGCGTAACATCAGCAACAACTGCAATTGCAACACAGAAGCAACAGCAACTGCAATTCTTCAACCAGCAACATCAGCAACGAGGTCGACGGCGACGATACGACGGTCTGTCGTCTGTGGGCAATGCAACGCGCTGTGCAGCAACGGTAAGTGGATGGAAATTATTTTTAAATTCATTTTTTGATGGCATCATAGGTACACTTTAACAGTAAACAAAGTTATTTGTATCTAACAAGATACTTCCCAGAACCTGCCACGACCTTTGCCCTACGTGATCGTGTGTCGGGGAATTTTTGAGCGACTGAACCGTCTGAAAATCTGTTCTGTAGGCTGGAGCCTGCCCATTAGCTGTCAGGTTAATGCACCCAAAATGTTAATAAAACACACAGAACGACACGAACGCCGGGCCGGGGCACATATGAATTTATGATAAGGACACGCAGGGGGCTTAGATGGCCCGGAGGGAGGGATGCTGGAGGTGGCACAGGCACTTTAAACTTGCGACAGCGTGACGCGGGCAAACTTTCAGCGCCAGTGCGGGATGTGCTAATGAATTCCCCAGCACACGTCCGCCCAGTGGCTTCCCCTCCCCCATGGCCTCCTCCATGCTCTGTTTGTATCTGTATCTGTGCCTCTGCCTGCGGCGGTATTTGTATCTGTATCTGTGTCTGTGCCAGCGACAGTCGTATAATTTCTAATGCGATGCTTTTATGATCGTTCTGCACAAGCACACACTCGGAAAAACACCCACGGGTGCTGGCAGGCACGCACGTGCCACGGCCCCAGCCTACTGCCAGGATGTGCGTCTATAGTATATTATCTCGCAGTGTATGTATGTGTGAGTGGAAATTAAAATGCATAAAAGGATAACAGCAGTGTTGCTGCCACCACTATTGCTGCTGCAGACAAGCCACAGCCCCACATCGAAGCTGTCAGCAACATTGTCATTGTAAGCAAATTTCGCCAGAGACTGCATTGGAAAAAAAAATGGAAAAACAAAACTGGGGGGGTAGAAAATAGGAACAAAAAAATATGAAAAGGGAAAGCCAAAGCCCCCCTGACAAATTGTACTGCAGGGAAAATTGTGATTTTCGCGCTCATCAACAGCAACAGCGGCAACAGCAGCAACAACCACGGCCCAAAGTGCACGTGTTGCTGCGGTGCGCTGAAACGCAGGCCACGTCTGGTTTAATTTTAGCACCATTGCCGTAACCGTAGCCCTAGCCGTCATAGCTGTTGCCAAAGCCAGGTCCCTGAGCTAAACCGAGCACACCTTGACACTACAAAACGGGGCGTATACGTAATATACACTGCATACTATTAGGCGCTCATAAAAAATGTAACGTTGTCACATAAAAATAGATGCTGAGCCTCCCTTCCCCCAAAAAACCCTCAGCCTTCGGCTTCGGTTGCGGCTTAGCGCAGAATAAACCATGCACAATGGCCCCAATGTTTTCGCCACCATCATCAGTATTTGAGTTATAAATTTTTATATGATTTGAGCACGACTTGTATGAACCATAATTATGTTTTTGTGTGTGTGTCTATGTAGGCATCATAATAAAATGTTCAACATTTTATGGCCGCACTTCAAGTTTTGTGTAGTTAGTTGCCTGAGTTAAAAACCTTCTTATCATCGACACAGAAAAAAAAGGATTCATTTTGTAAAACTATTTTGATTTTATTAATCCAACATTTTATTCTTTTAAAATTTCAGATTCATACTTATTTAATATATAGAAAGTTAGTTTAGTTAGTCTTTGTTATATAAGAAACAGAACACACTGTATTTCACATTATGCATGATTTCTTTTATAAAATATAACTTCAAAAATAATACTTATACCTAGAAAATTATTAATTTTTTCCTGTGTGGTCTCCTTGTTGTGTGACTTCCTCTGTGATTACGTCTAACTTGAGGCACGTTTGGCCCGCGGCCCGAGGAACCAGCGATTATTATTGGCAATCAAGTGGAGTGCCATCTTGCCGCCGGCTAGTTTGATCTCTGATTGCACTCGGTGTGTCAGGGAAGAGTCAAGAAATTGCTCCGACGGGTTGCTATCTAGCCTTTGGCTATATGAGTATGTGCCACATGCACTGTGCTATCGACTTCGGCTGGCTGAGCACATAAATGGAAATAAAATCAATTCGGCGACCGGGGCAACAGGAAGTCATCCTGTTGATAGGACTTTGGTGACGATAAAAAAAAGCATGCTTTTCGGGTTAAATATTTTCACGTTCGCTTCGGTAGCTATCTATGCTCCCTCATCAGTATTCATTCCCGAAACTCGTACGAGTATTACCCGGCAATCCAATCTAGCTTCCATCTCGTCTCCTTTCTATTATGCAATCGCAATTCATAAGCCTGTTTGATGGTCTGCAGTACCATGTAATGTGTCTTCGATAACATTTCGCTCGTGTGACAAATTTTTGCGCCAGCCGAGCTGCCAACAAAAAAGGGAAAAAAATTAAACAGAAAATGTCGAAGGAAAACAGGAAAAGTTTGCCACGAAAGGAGGGTCTCTAGATGGCAAAAGGACAAAGTGTTAAATGTTGACATGTCATGACATTCCAAAGAGCGGCGGCCAAGCAGATGGGCCTTAGCATCCGTTTCCTTCGATTTCTGGACGAAGGCTAACGAACGCTGGCTATATGAGAGATGAGCATGAGGAGCTAGAAGGGAAAGAGAGGGAAGAACGCTCCAACGGGCGGCTTACGTGCTGACAGCTGACAGGCAAACCAATGAACTACGATATGACATGGCCGCCGTTTCGGCCAGCTCGTTTCTACTTCCTCATCCTGAAATAACATTTGCCATGTTCCCTGCTAGCGTATATGTATGTGTTTGCTTTTGTCTGTGTGTGTGAGTTTTCGGGGTAGTGTTTGTATATGTATTTGTGCGGAACATCAACTAATATTGTCAACGCAACATTCGACTTGTTATCCCTTCCGCCTGCCTGGCTTCGTCTTCATCTCTGCTTAATTTCGTTTTGAACTCCTCGACGGCCATTTTGTCTTCCCGTTCTGCCTCTCTCTCTCTCTCTCTATCTTTCAGTCTTGCTGTCTCTGTCAGTTATTTGCAGAAATTTATTGAAATTGTTTGTCAAATTCCGTTTACTTGTTTTTCGCATTTTGCCAAAAATTTTCTTTTTTTTCGCCAGATCCAAATAATGACAAGGACAACCAGACTTCCGTTGATGTCCTCTTACGCCATTTTCTTTTCCTCTTCTTATTTTCCTCCATTCGCATCCTCTTTCACCCCGTATTTTTTTTTCTGTGTGCTTGGCAGTTAATCTAAGAACTCGAACTTGCTTGGCGCAGGGCTATATGGCCGCTTCGTGCCATATCAACTATGAGCTGCTCCTTACTCCTTACCGCTTACTGCTTACTGCTGCTGCCCCCCATCTTGGCCATCTTTTTGTAAGTTGGCGCTATAAAATGTTGCGCCATTTCCCATATGCACGGTCTGCCTCTCACTCCATCTTTTGCCATCTTTCTCTTTTTACAATTTGTTTTTGTATGCAATTCTCGCATATCGCCCTTTTTCCTTTTCTGAAAATGTCCTTTTTTGTGTTGGTAGCTTGACTTTATTTTTACGTCGAAATAAATAGGACACAAGTAAATATGTATATAAATATATTCAAGAAGCGATCCAAGATTTTATTGATGTTGCCTGAATTTGAATGACATTGTAAAATTATACGCAAATGTATGCAGCCAAAACGCAAACAAAAAGGACAAGTACACTCCGTGCCCACCACACACTCTCTGAATATTGAAACATGAACGGCACGAGGGGAAAACTAAAATATAAAATAAAGCCCACAAAAGGGCTGGTGCTGGGGTAAAAGAATGAAATTTCGTGTTCTAAAAAGTTTTATGTGCATATCTATTTCAAGTCCCATTGTGTGTGTGTCATATCGGACAACTGTCATACAGCGTTGGGAGGACTGGGATGTCTATATATAATATAAACAAATGATTGCTTAGAGTTTCCTTAAGCACAAACTTTACTCCTCATACCTTATGTAAGAAGTAGGAAATAACATATTTACATAGTTTTTGATGTTTTCTACTTGGCCTTAATATTATGTTATTAGCGCATGTTTTAACTATTTAGCATCCGAAAAAGTTTTGAATAATCAAGAAATAAAATTGTTGGCAATTTTTGGCCTTAAAATTTAAAAAAAAATAGTTCCAAATTTTGATTGCCAGGTTCTGATGTAAAATGAAAATACTGTGAGTTCTAAGATGGGGAAGGTATAACATTTCAGAATCTGTCAAGTAATAGCCGAGTTATAAACTTTTTTCCATCGGTAAAGTTCAAAAATTGCAAGAATAATTTTTTTTTATTTTTTATTACCAAAATCTAAGCATTTGGTAGACTTTTTAGCAAATATTTCAATTATTTTGCAATCAATCGTTAAACAAAATACTATTTATGAATCTGAGATCAATTGCCCTTCGACCTGCATCCCAGGATCGGAAAAATCAAACAAAAAAAATGTGAGCCAATTTTTGGCCAAAATCATGATGGTACCCCTTTCTCACATTATTGTATTGTATTGCCAAATTATGGTTAAAATGGATTCTACTTGGAAATCTAAGATCAGGAAGGTATAACATTTATGTATCTGTCAAGTATTAGCTGAATTATTCACATTTTACCAATCCAAAAATTGCAAAACTGGAACAATTTGTATTAAATTTTTGCTTTTTTATATTAATATGTAAGACAGTATACCTTAACATTAAAAATTTTTTACACACAATTTATATCATTTTCTAAGGTTATCTTGAATAAAATAGAATTACAGTAGTTTTTGCACAAGAAAAGACTGCACTGAAATGACTTTAAAGCCCTTAATAATACTTGAAACTGTTGAAATCCACTTGGAAGTCTATAGACATCACTTTTTCCAATTTAATGCCACTCAATATCAGATTTTTTTCCCCTCTTCTTTTTTCCCCCCTGTCATTCCATCTAGTGAATGACAAAAGCCGTAAAAACATAGTCAATTTTCAAATTTCCTTGTTTTAACCCGACAGAGTCATCAAGAAAATTCCCCAAGATTTGTGTGTCCTGGAGACTCTTTTTGTTTTCGTTGTCGTTTCTTAACCCTTTAAGCTCAATCTCAGGAAATGTGCCCCCTTCGAAAATTGCACGATAACACAACACCGAGCACACTCATCTAAATATAGGCTATGGTCATAATAGGCTCAAGACGCTTTCATTCAACACTTTTTAGACAGCATAAAATGGCGCCAGCATAAAGGCGGCATACACCTACACCACCAAAGCACTGCATGAAAGGACTAGAAGAGTAAAGGAGCAAAGAAGTTAAGGAGCAGAGTGAAAAAAGGAGTAATCGACACACGCACGAAAGACAAAGGCCAAGCCTAAAAAAAAGGGAAAAAACCAAGGAACCCCTTTCAAATTTCCATCGGATTTTTCTTTGTCTTTCTGCTCCTGTTGGCTTTATTTTGTTTTTTTTTTGTCTTTTTTGATCCTGCAGCCGGACAAAAGGTAGCTATGAGTTTTCATTTAGACGAATTTTTGCGAAAAGGTGGGCGAAACTGAATACAAAATCCGTGCAATCCCCGAAACAAGTGAAAAAGTATTGTGTGCCAAAAATAAAAATGTCAATTTGCCAAATGTCGGCAAACGGAAGTTTATGCTCTCTGTTCTCGGGTGCAGGTAGGACGCGGACGTAGAAAAAAAATAATACAACATCAACTTCAAAGCCAGAGTCGAGAGCGGTGTCAAAGTTACCACAGCAACCACCACCGACAGTGCAAAGTAATTTCCGAAATATTGTACTCAGACACACTCACACATTGCCCCAAACGAGTTACACGGACGTGCGAAAGCCAACCCCCAAAATCCGAAAAAGAAAACCACTTTAATTTCCTCGGGCTCCGGCTCCAGCTCTAGCTCCGGCTCCAGCTCTGGGTCGGCAATGGCAACAAAAACAACGAGGGTCCCCGTTGTCCTCGGTATATATAAAATATATCTTTCGCACCAGTCACAGTCATTCACATTCATGCGGGTTCTCGAAATGATTTTGTCCAGGATCCCCTTCTCACCCACCAGGTTGCCCTTCAGAATCCTGTCCTTCGCTTTGCCAATTGCCATGTTTCTTCCGCTTAAGCCTTTAGTTTAAAGTGTATTTAATTTAAATGACTTTAAGGGAAGCAAATTGCTCACGAAGGGGTCCGTCCGCCCGCCAACCGTAGGGGAGAGTTCTATGTAATGAGTTGAGCTCATCTTTGGGGGTGGCTTCGTCTCGGGAAAGTTTCCTTCGCCGAGCCAGCATGGCCAAGAAGACCAACAAGTTTGGTGGCAAAAGCCTGGAAGCTGTCAAATTGTATGGTAACGGCAACCGACAACCGGCAGCTAAAAATGTTAGAGGGACCTGGCCAGAAACTTTCTTACAAAAACGGTTAAAGCTTAACTGCCTTTTGGCTCCCCAAGTCTTGCATTTGACGTATTGACTTGGTCCTGGCTTACCTGCCAGTTTGGCCAAAAGGTAAATTTGTAAATGAAATTCCCCAGCCCGTTTAACTATTTTATCCAGCCTTTTGGACTCACTGGCCAATTTCGCAGAATTCGCTTTGGGCAGGCTGAATTCGGTTCGTTGACTGGAAGCGATGCAATTCGCGCGTGCAACGTAATAAACTCTCTTGACTGAGCGGAGGAAAGTGAGGTGGAAAACTGGGTAAGCTTGCGGCGGGGTAACCGCAGTCGGTGCGGCTCTGGATATGGATCTGGATCTCTGTGTTTAAAAACTTGCTTCCTTCCGGTTTGTTAGGCGGCAGAAATTGCAGAGGGGAGGAAATTCGGGGTGGCCTGGAGTGAAAAAATCGGGGAAATGCCAAATGCAGTGATACAAATGCGATTTTCTGGCAATGGCGAAAGCGGAAGAGGTGTGTATTGTACACACACACACACGTATACTGGCACAGCCAAACACTCACTGGGAACACACAAAGTGGCAGGCAGAGATTTAAGGCTTTGGCTGCTGACACTTTTTCAACTTGACGGCCCTGGCGCCTCGCACAACACACACACACGATCGCACACACACGGACACTGGCGTTACACTCTATTTGGCAGCGTACCCAACTCAAAATGCCGTGCGGAAATTATTGAACGCACTCACACACACGCGCCCATGGTGAAGGGAAAATCGGGGAAAATGGGGTGAGTGGGTAAGCTGGAAAAGCGGGAAAAGCGGCGGGTGGAAACTCTGGGATTCGCACACATTAAAAATGCAAAAAGTCAACGACTGCGCAGGAAAAAGCCAGTGGAGCCCAGCTGAGCATTATAATGCGCGAAATATATTCATGCGATTACAATAAGAATCGAATAACGCAGAGAGTTCGATACGACAGGCCTTTAAACATACTTATTTTCGGTTGGGTATATGAAGTAGTGTGGGACACACCTGCGTATCTTAATTCGCTTACCTTCCTCTCTCCAATTCAATTATGAATGGGTAGTATTCGTAATATTGATCTTTACGATTGCTACATTTATGTCCTTTATTGTATTTATTCCTTCAAGAGCAAGTCAAATAAATTCAATTGCTGAGATATGAGATGATATCATTTTTATTTTTGATTTATGGTTATTTTCCACCTTAATTGTGCAGAAGATCATCGCCGTAGCCGGGGTGTAAATGGTAATGTAACCTTTCAAAGTCTCAATCTTTTGGCCAACCTGAAACCTTTCGCTCGATGGTCATATCGGGAAACCATAAATAACACAACAGACATAATAGTAAACGGCTCTTGGCTCTGGGCCGTGTTTGTATTACGCATACGCCACGTGGAGCGGCGCGAGTTGGCATCGATTTGCTGCCACATTCCGATTGTTTTTTTCTCCTCTTCCGCAGACGGGCCATAACGAAATATTTATGCGACGTCATTGGGGCATCATTTAAGTCGTTAGTGCCGCGTTGAGGAATTTTTTATGTAGTATTTCTCGTATTGGAGCGAGTGCTGGGAAAAATCTCTGCCCATCTAGCCTGGGCTTAGGCCGAGCCTTAATTTGAATTTAATTGAAGCACCGATGGTGGTGGGGATGGATGATGGGCATTGGAGCGGCGGAGCGAAGAACTAGCGAAGAGCTGGGATTCCATGGGATGTGCCATTGTAACTGGCACATCCAATTAATGGTGGCCGAAACTAGCGTTGAATGTGTGTCGAGTGTTCGTACAGAGACTGTTAAATAAAATATGGAGAGAGGGCGAGGCTCTTGTGCTTGGCCCTTTTTTCACTCGAGCTTGTTTGTTTGCCGCTTGTACAGCTCTCGTTTACTTTTTCCTCGCTTTTCCCAGAGTCCCTACATCCCAGCTTCCCGACTTGCCAGCTTCCCAGCTTCCCAGCTTTTCCGTTTTCAGTTTTATACAATTTTTTTTTTCCTTCGTTCCGCCCCATAAAATGGTTGAAAAAAATGCGTGTGTGCCACTTAAGTTTACATTTTCATTTGCTTGCCCCAATGACTTTTGCCGTTTACAATCATTTTTTCCTTTTCCGCTCCCCTATGGAAATTGCGCATTAAATTAATTTTCAGCTTGTTTGAAGTTTTGACCCGGCCAAAACGATGGCAAAAAGAGAGTGAGGGAGCAGCAAAGACAGTAAAACTAGCAAATAGAACATAAACTCGTATACTTTATGCCAACATGCTGCATTCAGCGCGTCGTGTGTGTGTCTGTGTGGGCTTTGTGTCTTGTGGCGAGTGTAGCAATTCGACATAAGCCAAGTTGCCCGGCACTCATGGCTATTAGCTTTGGTTTTTTAGTGCGTTCGCCGCCAAAAATGAAAAGCCAGCCAGCCGAGCTGGGTAGCGCGCTGGGAAATAGTAAAATGTCAGCGTAAAACTGTAATTTATGTGCATGTGTAGTACCACAGAAGTGAGCTCGGGTTTTTGGCCCTGCCGCTTGGCTGGCCTTTTTATGCTCCTTTTATTCCGTTTCTGGCTTTTGATGCCGCCTTGCTTTCAGTTTCTGTTCCAGTTTAGTTTGGTTTGTTTCCCAACCAGGCGTACATCAATCAATTCATTGACTCTGCTTTGGAGCGTACTAAACCCAAACCCGAACCCGAAAGTCTTCCATCTCTTACGGCCTAACCAACAACAGTGGCGATGGGAAATTTTCATAGCCGGTGTAATAAAACTTTTCGCCAGCCTAGTCCCTACTCCGATATACATATATGTATGTGTGTACAATGCAGTATCCGTACCTTTCCGTACCGCCAAACCCCCAATCGATATATATGTGTATAGTTTTATGTGTCTGACAGTGGGAACAGCATCCACTCACAGCCACGGCTGTAATTCATGTGCTGCCATCAAAGTAATCCCCCGGCGTAATATCAGTCAAGGGCAGTGTGAGCAACGACAGCCGAAGCCAATAAAACTAACAAAAATGGGGGGAATTTCCAGGGAAGGAAGTACAAAGTTTGCACATGGACTACTGCTACTGGGGGCAGAAACTTTTTTTTACCCCGGGCACGACGATAATTATTGGAGGGCTTATATACACACATGTATATTGTAAATTTATTCTTAGAACTTTATAGAATTTATTTATACTTTTGAGTTCAGTCAAGCGCGATGGCCATTAAAATGCTGCCACTGCTCCTGGCCCTGCTACTGCCTCTTGCTGGGTTGTATAATTTTTTTTAGAGGCAGCCGCATGTCGATGGAAAAACTATTAATCACAAAGAGCTTCTAGGCGCAGACAACGGAAGCACAAGGCCCAAAAGTAAAAGGCTTATGCCGGGAGGAGCGGGACCCAGACCCAGTTAGCGATTCAGGCCAAGCTGGGACATATTCACGCCACACTTGTTAGCCAGAAGCGGGAGGAGCTAGAGGGTCTGGGCCACGTTTTTGTTGTGTAAACAACAGAAACGAACGTTCGCATAAATTTTTCGTTTTGGGGCCCCATAAAAATTTATATAATTGAGCCGCGGCAGGCGCCTAACTGAAAAGCGGGTAACAAAAAAGAAAAAGGATGCCGGGGCACGCAGAAAGGATGAGCCTGCCTCAAAAGAAAACCCAGTTCATCTTGTCCCACATGCAGAGCCAAAGGACTAACCAAAGGACCAGAACAGGGAGTGGTGGCGGAGGCTGTTAAGGGGCCGGGGGCTGAGTAAAAGGAAAGAAAGTTTAAAGCAAATCAAAAACTCGGCGATAAGCACGAGTTCAGCCAGCAGTCACGCTGATTGGTATTTTCTGTTCAGCTCAGTTCTTCCTCTTGTTCAGCTTCATCATCGTTTCACTTTTTTTTTTTTTTTGCGTTTCAGGGCCGACCATAAAATATTTCACATTTTCACTGGGCACAGAACCGTCAGAAATTTGTGCTATGCGCGGCAAAAATGCTAGAAAGTATAAAATTTGTAGCATACTTTATAGGGCAACTTATTATCACTCCCTCCCATTGGTAATTTTCCCTTTTGCGAGTGTCTGTGTGTGTGTGTGTACATGTGGGTTTTTTTGGGGATGAATTGGTGTGTGTTTTGGGCGGGGGAGCGGAAGGTAAACAAAAACTAAGCTCTGACAGAGCCCACCTGAAGGGCGCGGTAAACACGTAATTAAGCTTGAAAATGTCTCAAGGATTAGGCATCTACGCTGTCTTTGGCGCTGTCATCACCGAAACCACCGTGGCCACCAACTCTGTGACAGCCATTGGCAACAGCTGTCACTCGCTTATTATGATCATTATAAATAATTTTGCAGCTGCCGCTCACCACCATTATTATACTGCATCATGCTTTGAGTTTTCGCTGCACAGCCCGAAAAAAGGACGAATGTCAGTAGCGTTTATCCTCAGGCAGTTTACTACAAAAAAATATGCTAAGAAAACTTTATTAAAACATGGTAAACGGATAGAGGTCTTCAATTTTCCATACACTACCGTACTGTCCGACATTTAAGGCCAGGTAATTCTACCAAGGACATCAAATCCTCAAATAAATATGTATGTGTGTATATTTGTAGTTGCTTCATCCAGGCAGTAAATAAATACTTGAGCAATGACATGTCAACGTTAATAAATGATTAACTTGTCATTTGAAGCAGCGTGGAATGAACAGAAGTGGAGGAGTCAAGTGGAGTGGCAACGGTGGATGGAAAGCAGTTTGAGGGCAAGTGTGTGTAATCCTTGGAGCCGTGCGTAGTCCTCTTGGATGCTTGGTTCTGCGGTGTGATGTGATGTGGTATGGTGTGTGCGAGTGGCTTGTTTGCCCGAATGTGTTGAACGTTGTCTATGGCTGTCTTAGATTTCGTTTATGTGCGTACTTAAGTTGTCAGTTTGCATATTAGATACGAGTATCTGCAAATAGTACCCCCACAAGCCGCCCCTTCCCCACCATACTGCAATGCCCGACTCAATCAAAGTTATGTCACATACGACTCGTAACTGGGGCCAAGCAAAGACTTTGGTCTCAAGGAAATAAAGTTTCCCCTTGGCATCCTTCGATCCGTGTATGTGTGTGTGTATATGCCTGGTCGCATAAATCTTCTAAGCTGGCCTCTGTGTAAAAACGAAGGCAGACATGATATTTATGATGTCAGGCAACTAACCAAGGAGCACAACACAGGATGGGGGCTACAAAAGTTGAGCCAAATCAAATGGCAGCAAGGAAATACATAATCATAACGAATCAAATGTCCTTCGCCGGGAAAAGTAGTAAGGCAGCTCGATAAGATAGCCCCGAACCCCGTCAGGATGAGGAATGGCGGGTGATAGGCCCTGGCCCTTTACAAGTATCTCAGAAATTGTATCGCCACAGATCAGCCCGGGATATTCAGCTTATTTTCCGGCTTCGTAGCTAATTAATTTCCATGAAAATGAAATTTAAATGTGAATTTTCACTGCAATCACAAAAGCAGCAATGTCCATTGCCATTTGGGGCATATTTATGGGGCAATTTAATGGCCACAAAACCCCAAACACAGCTCGTCCGTCTGATGGCGCACCAACCGAGCGTTTTCATTCCCGCTCTGGGACACCGCAACACACAAAAAACAACAAAAAGAAAAAAAAAACGAAAAGCGGAGTCAACATTTCGCACTAATATTAATGGAACAAAAAATAATAAAATGTTCACAAAGCACAATGGCGAACAAAAGGCAAAAACCTTCTGGTTATTCCATTAATTAATGCTACGATTATTATCTGGCTTTTGGAGTAACGAAACTGATGTGGCCGCTGTTGCACGTGCCACTCTGCCCCATCCATGTCTCTGTTCCGGCCAGGTAAACTTTAATAATTAGTTTTATTACCTTGCCTGTTGCCCTTCTTCCAGCCGCCCTTCCAGCTCCTCCCACGCTGCTGGCCACATGCATAAATCTCCCTCAGTTGCACGGGAACAAATCACGCTATGATGGCGCAAATGAATGAATGAATGAATGACTGGGTGTAGTTTCTGCCAGGCAATTATTTACACCGACCACCACAGCATCCGTCCTAATGTGCATCGAGTGGGGTATACAAATCGAATTGTCTCTCGCACTCTACTTCCGCTACAGTGACAAAAAATTATACCTCATTTTTGAATTATGTTTCAGGAAGGATTTCTTAAAGACTTAAGCTTTGGCCTGCCATTTAATGACTATAACTAAAAAAGCACTCAGAGTACTATTGATTCTTTTGAAACTGAAATTATATTCTCCTGAATTTCTTAAATTAAAATCTTACTAATTTGATTCTCTTTGTGTACGATTTAAAGGCCAATTTTTGTTGGCCACTGCTTTAGCGAGCTGGTACAAAGAATTACGAGCTCGAAGTTAGTCAGACCTGCCATGTTCTTGCAAATTTATAAGCGCCACATTTCCTGTTTTCCTTTTGGCCGCGCATTTTACGACAGACCCGGGGCGGGCATCCTTCTGGCGGCTACCTGGTTCTGGCGACTCGAGTGTTAGATTGATGATGCAGGTGAATTACGTAGCTCCGTAGCTGATATATGGCCAAGTCAGCTCTACCGTTACCAGTGCCGGTACTGGTGCCTTAATTGAAAACCAAAATGACTTTTAGCTCCGTAGCGAACGGGCGTGGTTGTCGTTGATTTTATGCTAATCCCTGCAGCTCAGAAGCTCCATCTGGGTGGCACCAAGTCCAGCACAAAGTTACCAAAGTCATTGAAATTCTGCATAAAATTAAGCCCGCCCGCGACGACCCGCCTCATCCTTTTGTCTCCTGGAGTATGTCAAAGCAAAATAAACAGTCTCTTCATAATTATGCAGCAAAGATGTCCGGCTCAGGTGTTTGTGCCCCGGCTCAGAATTTTTTATCGGATCCTGCAGCTGCCACTGGCCGTTGCACTACTGGAAATTCAATTAAGATCGCTCGGTTCTTATTATTTTTATGATAATTAGCTTGAATGTAACTTTCAGCTTGAGCGACCGGATCTGATCTGGTCTTCAAGTGGCATGGGGCACGGGGCATGGTGCAAAGTGAATGCGCTTAAGCGCATGCCAAACTTTTGCCAACAAACCGCAACTGTGGCTAAGTTGGACGCATTGAAACTGACCCACTTAATGCGGTTTAAGGCCGAAATCAATTTATGCACCCTTACAAAAACCGACTAAACCCTGCCCGACTAGCCGCCCCCTTCGAGTAGAATTGATTGGCATCTGGCACTCGGATCGATTGCGTATACGCACTGTGCAAGTTAATCACGAAGATGAACCTTAAACGAATGAAGGCCATGCCCGGTACGAGCGATAGTTTTTGGTATAGAGTTTCATTTAGTTAGTTAGTTTTAATTAGTTAGTTTTAAATTTCTTCTAAGGCTGCTGTCTATGGGCGCTGGCTAAGAAAACTTTATAAATGCACGGAACCCCAAAACTATCCAACTTTATCTAATTAATTACCTAAGCTGGCGGGGATGTGCTAAATGCAAAATGATTTATCTGGCCGCCGGCATCGTGATTCAGAAATGTATCTGATGCAGTTATAATTATTATTCTTTGTGCTTTTTTATGGTTTTGGCTTTCGGACTGCTTTCTATTTTTAGAACGAAATTATTTTTCGCTCTAACTTTTGTGCAGCCGAATGAAATATTTTGATTTGCCGCTGCCTGTGGCAAAAGTTCGTTAAAATATTCATAATTACTTGGCGTGTGATGCGGAGCCACTTCAGCCCACCAGCGGCCACCTACATTCCCGCATCATCCAACCGGCAGCCACCCTTTTTGGCCTGGCCAACGAAAACTTGGAGAAGAAAACAGAAATTGTGCTACTTAATGAGCGGGGATGGAAACTTTGGCCGAAACTTTCCCGGTCGCAATGGGGGCGTGGCACCATGGGCACATTTAAAATAATTACGAATTTATTTAAGCTGCTTTATGGCGAAAAAAATAATTTACAATAGATGTCGATGTCGCCATCCAGAACAAAGTGAAATTTCCGCAAAAGTCCTTCCACTGCCACTGCCCCCACTCAATTTATACGTTTTTTTTCCGTTTCTGCCTTTTGCTTAACCCTTGAGAGGGAAAATGGAATTTATGCTTATGTCATAGATGTACAAATTTGCACAATGCTTACTCGTAAAAAAATATTAGTATTCGTTGCTCCTTATGGCTCCTGCTGCTTCTACGGCCTCTGTGTCTCCTACAGCTTCTCCTGATGCTTTCCTATTTTACATTTTTAATGGCTGCCAGGGCCATTTCATTGCCACAGAAAAGTTGACAGTCGGACGATATCCACAAGCATACATATTCATATTTGTGTGCGGATATGTTTATGAATACACTCGTCCGTATATTTTTTGGGCACACAAAGACGCAATTATCTCGGGCATCCCTTGCCACTCTATAACTACATGGGGACCTACCACAGGACCTTCTCCCTGCCCGACCCCACCGATAACATGTGTAAAGCGCACACAAAGGACAAGTTTCGCTTTCGCCAAGTCCATTTGCAAATTCTCAACTGAAAGCGGGTTAAAGTAACAAAAGCCCCAGAATATCCCCCAGTACATGTACTTTCCCAGTTGCCATTCGTTTTCCGTATGTACCAGTATTTTCAGTCCTGTGTTTTGCAAACTCTGCTCCTGTCTCTGGTCCTTTCACGTCCTTTGGACATTTTTGTGTATTTGTGCGTAAAAGCCTTATAAATAAGTTATACACGTGGCTGGCGGGAGGGAAATGGAAACAGGAACAGGAACAGAAGCCGAAACAGAAACATGAACTTCAACTGGCCCTGGAACTGTATTGTCATCCAAAGGGAAATGGCCGACGACCGGAGTCTTTAAACCCATAATTCAGCTATAATTTTACAGAGCTTAACTCTTTAGGCCAGAAGAGCGTAATACAAAAAGTATGCCATTTTCATTTCGTTTCTTTATGAAGAGCATAAATTTGGCGCAAAGCATCCTGGGCATAAATTCGATTCCTTGCCTGGATTTCCTTCCTAGATTTCTTCCTAGATGAGCCCGCAAGCACTTCAAAGTCATCGCCATTGTGCTAACAACATCAACACCAATTCACACCCACACACTTGCCGGCGGTTTCGTTTTTTATTATTTGTTGCTTTGGCAATTTTCGCTCCGGGCTTCGCTGCCATTATGGCCAAGTGTGAAATGGCAAAAATCGAAAGAAAAACGGTTGTAATAAAAGCAAAAGTCATGCGGTTAAAGCGAAAACTTTTTTGTCCCCAAACTCACACGTCTACGGTCTCCGGTCTACGGTCTATGCCGGACTTGTTCTAGCCCCGATCTCATTTATTATTTACAATATATATTTTTTTTTCACTCGCATGCGTTTATTCTATCGGTTTTTGCGGCTCGAGTTTCAGCCGAGAGAGATTTCTGGAATGAATGGGCGCATTCATTTGAGATTCCTGCTTTGCATGGAAATTGAAAATTACTGGTTGAAAACAGATCCCACTCGGTGACACTCGACATTTCGGTGATGGGCGAGTTGTGGGCTGAGGGTGGTGGGTGGTGGTCTCAAAAAAGAAAAGAACCAAAAAAAATTCTTGAAGTGAAATTCATTCAATGGGATGCTGCGGCTTAGCGCCTGCTCAGAGTAAAATTTACACCCATCCAGTCAGTGGGCGGTATCTGAAGTGCGCAATTAGCAGTCAGGCAGTCAGCCCTTGCCATATTGATTTGCAATTAAGAGCAGCGAAGCCTTGTAAAAAATATATCCATAAGGATATTTATTTTATGTGAGTGGGAGCGGCGAGTTGCAAGGATGAATGCAGCGCATTGAAGCCCTTTTTTTGTGCAATCCAACTTAATGATGCACGAACTATTAAGCGTATTAAAAGCGATTTTTGCCTTTTACCTTTTTGCTGTCGACATACCAGCCAAATCCACACCCATCTCCCAACTGCCAACCCTTGCAGCCCGGGCCGAAGGTAAAAAAGTGGCGCACGCAGCACGAATATTTATTACCTTTGACACGAGCCATTAAATAATTTAACGCGCTGCGCGGTAGATAGAACAAAAAAAAAAAGCAGAAAAGAAATTCAGGATGGTTGACACCGCTCGCTGATGACACCTGGCACACGTGAGTGTTAACCGGAAATTAAATTAATATTTTTTCCTAACTACTTATAAAGCTTTTAGCACTCGACATTGTGCCCGGTGAGTGGAGGGCGATGGATACCAGTTTTCGGCGGTAGGGCGTAATCGAATTGTAGACTCAGACGTTGGGGTCTGGGGATAAGCAATTGAATTACGCTAGAAGAGGCGGCTAAAATTGAAATTTAATTTAAAATACATCAAGCGGGCATTAGAACCGACTAGCAGCAGCCTGCTGGCAGCTGGCTAAATGAACTTGCGGGCCTGGCCAGAATGGGCTGGAAGGAGGCGGGCTGTGGCAAAGACAAACAGCAAATGAAAATAAGAAATAAACAAAAAAAGAAACGCACTCTCACATACCCACATTCGCAGGCAAACAAACCGACCGGAGGAACAGAGAAAGAGAAGTTGACATATGACATTTAATTTAGTGTCTTTGGTATGTTGCCTTCTCTTGGCACAATGCCAAAAGCATTTGCTCGCATTCATTAATTTTCATTTTCGCAAAAAGAAAACACCAGAAGCAGAAGCAAACTCGCCATGAAGGAGGAGGCTCAAAGGACGAGGGTCCCACGAAGCCAAGATACCCTGGGCTGGGCTAAAACACCCATGTGCTGCTCATTATCCTCTGCCCAGTAAAATGAACAATTTTCCGTTTTTTAACATGGCCGTTTTGGGAAGAAATTCAAGACTAAGCTGCCGAAAGAGAAACGCGAAAAAAGATGCCACTGTTTGAGTTGAGTGGCAGTTTTTTGCGCTGCTGGCATTGTCGACGTCATTATGTCGGGCTTGAGGTTGTTTTTTGCCCTTTTTCGTTTTTTGTTTTTTGGTTTTTTTTCTTTTTGTTGTCCCCCAAACCCCAACGAGTGCAGTCGCTGGCTAATAAAATATTTTATGCTGGGTTTATCTGCCATATCAAAAGCATGAGTTTTGCAGCTGCGACAACACAAAAAGCCGGGCCCACCGACAACGCATTATTAACAGTCCACTCCGCCCCAAATCTCCACCACCACCCAGCAAAAATACACACCTCGCAGGATCAGATCCACCCATCAACCCGCCACTGTTTCAGCAGCAGGAGCGGCAGGAACATAAACAAAAACCATGCGCCGAAAGTACAACAAAAAAATATACCCAAAGTCACAGACACACTCACACCCGCATTAGAATTTATGAGAGAAAGCAACAGCCCCAAAGGGACTACACTGAAAGAATTGAATAATGAGGGTAAGGCAGGTGGCAGAGATTAATATTAGAGGATGCCTATAACTCGTCCTACAAAATTCAGTAAAAAGCAGAGAAGTTTACTTTCATAAAATGATAAAGTATAAATATCAATGTTATAAAATGGGTTTTATTTTATTCCAAATATTCCAAATGGTGAATATGAGTATGAAAGGTTTTTGAAAGAGAAGTGATTTTTTGACGCTGGAACCTCTAAGTTAACATCACAAAAGAGAGCTTTTGAAAAATATGAATTACTTTCAGGTTCTTATAGTATTTATACTCTATATTATATACTCTACAAGTACCTCATCTACCATAAGTACCATCCTTGAAAATATTAATTTATAACCATTTTCCTCTGTGTAATAGTAGTAGAACTTACTTTTTATGGAAACCACTAGCTAATTCAGAACTGGTTTTTGGTCAAGTACAGCTTGGTCAGACACTTACGGCAGTGATAATAGAACCACATGCGGTTCCACATGTGGAAAGTGGAAACTTTTCACCATTTTTTTTTTGTGGAAACTATACGGAATAGGTGACACAAACGTGTTTCTAACGTGTGACAGCTGCCATCTGTTTTTCGCTCGCCTTTCGGCCAACAGCTTTCCATTTCCTCCAACGTCAAGACCATGCTCCTTGGAAACGAGAACTTTTCAATTAAATCCGTATCCATAAGCTGGCTTTAATGTTACTCGTATTAGGCATTGTTCTGCTCCTTGGCAAGGTTGACTTCATGGTACATTATGTGGGGATAATATTCCGAACATTTGTATTAATAATCTCTTAAGAGCATCAGAAAGTTGTGAGGTTATTGTTTGCCCGACACGTAGAACAATGATTTGGCTTTGCCTTTGTTTAGAGCTATAGACCTGCATCTTGTAATTATTAACATTTTGCTAATTGAATCTTGTCTCTGTTTACTTTCAGGTGAGTTGATAAATTTACGATTGGAGCTTAAAAGTATTCAAGAGGCTTTAATTCAAGTTTTGTACGTACTACCCTTAACCACCAGCTTAAGTGCTGAAATTTCCATAGTCGAGGAGATTGAAAATATTTCAGCTTTTAAATGTCTCTGTCAACCTCAGTGCTGGCACTCATATTTATTTATATATATAGTATTTCAGACTCGGGTTTATGGGCTGAGAGCTCTTTCACCTGCGACAGACGCTCAGGGAGCTATGTGGCAGGCACAGATAAACAATCACTGGGGCATCCTGGGCTGAGCATCCTGAAATCCTGTAGCTGATGCTAAGGATGCTGGAAAAGCCAGTGCCATTGCATCGTTTTATCCATCAATTTTATACCTTTTACAATTTGTTTTTTCCCCCTTTATGTCACTCTCTCTTTCTGGCCATATTGCCTGCCTGCTTCCACTACAAAATAGCAATTGTATTAAGCGCTCGACGCTGTGGGGACAGATACGAGATACGAGAGACGGTAGATGGAAGACGGTATTCGGTAGTCGGGGAAGGAAAAACGAGGAGACACATTGTAGCTGCCATATAGACACATCAAGTAATTGAATGCACTTGCGACACGCGGCAGGAGACAAAGGGCAGATATCGGCTAAGGGGCGTCAGGAGCAGGGGCGTGTCTCAGCTGGATGCCGCTGCTTTGCTTTGATTTCGAGCTCGTTCAATGCTATTAGCGCAAGTAAACTATGGATGTATGTACATATGTGGGGCTGATGGTATGGGGCAGATAACTCCTGGGAGTGCTGCTAAGGGAAAAGTTTAAGGGATGATGATTAGTTAATAAACGAGTTTCTGCTTCTGATTTGTTTTAAGATTCAAGTAGAATGAGGATGGCCCTGATGGCTGCAGAAAATAGGAGGATTTTTAGCATCAGTTTTAATGTTAATTAACCTTTTGTTTAACCCTATTTAAATCATTCGTTACATTACTTTAAAGTTATTCTACACTGCGGCTAAAAATATTTTGGAAATTACCCCAAATCCCCCACATTAATTGAAGCGATTCCATCTGCCGGAACAGCTCACCGCCCCGTCAGTCTGCTTATAGTCCTTCCTGTGTGCGAGTCCTGTCATTGTCTCTGAGTCTCGGATCGTCGGGTATTTGCTCAAGTGCTCTGTGACCGTGTGTGTGTGAGTTAGTGTGGGTGTAGGACCGAGTGAGTGAGAGTTCTGTGTCAATAGTTGGCATACATAGGAGGTATTTGATTGTATGCGACAGGGACGTACAGATGGCGGGGGTTAGTCATCGTCTACTTTGCATAGAATTGAAATTTGAAATTGGAAATTGAAAATCGCTTTGCCAACTGCGCCGTCGATAACGTACTTATATAATGGAATGGAGATGGAGATGTGGATGCGGATGCGGATGAGAACTCTGCTTGTCTGTCTGTCTCGATGGCTGGCTGATTGACAATGCATTGGATTTGCATTAAATAATCGAACTACGCGCCTCTGTTGCTTTTTAGCCATTAAGTTGAGTAAATATGCTTGAGTCTATCCGACGAATGAATCCAGCTACTCCCCGGGCTCCGGGACTCAAAATCTGCAACGATTCGAGCATTGGCAAAGCCCATCAATTTATCAAATTGGCTTTCCTCCGAGTTATACAATAATTTAGTTTTCATTTTGATGAAGTTTGAAAGCGAGCTCTGCCCCACTGCCGACTAAATCGATTTTCTACCCCTTTTGTTGCCAACTATGTTATTTACAGAAAAATTTGGTGTATTTTTTCCATTTGCCAACTATGGTAGGGATTTCAACCGAACATTTTGGCTTTCCACCTTCCTCTTGAAATCAACAATAAACACTGCACTGTTTTTCCATCCTAACTCCATTTAACGATTTGCCATTCGTGTATGGAGGAAATTCTACCCATAGTGGGACCTTTCCCAACGATCTGTTAGACGAAGGCATATCCCACATCCCAGTTGCATCACAAAACCCAATCCAATTCGAGTGGCTGCAGTTTATGCTGTTTGAGTTTTGGTTTTCGTTTTCATTTTCATTTTGCTCGTTGGGTGCATTTATTTTTCCTAGCATCCAGCTACCAGCTCCCAGAAAGCAAGTACCAGCTCTCAGCTATGCATACACCATGAGTATTGTATTTGAATAATTCATGCGTGCCAATGCATAAGTCAGACCAAGACCTAGTATTTTCAAACAAACGAATCGGATGCAGACATTACACAAAAAGAAATTTAAGTTTGTTTTTAGAACATGTCTTAGAACTAGCCTGCAACTGGAAAGGATACTTAATTTTAGAATATATTTTATTCAAGAAGATTCAAATAGAAACCAGAAACATTAAAAATCAAATATTCTTTAAAAGCAATTCATTGATTCAAGTGTACTCGTGCCTGCATGTTGTCTATTTTATTCTGATAGGAACCCCTCAGTGGGGACATGTGATTATGTAAGTACTCCGGCCCAATCAGCTTCGATCCGACTGTAAACAGCTTGAGGGCGACCACACTGGCAGCTGAATCAATAAAGCTCTCACTTGAGTGAACCGGCCCGATGGCATAAAAACCGATTTGACGCCCGGAGTAAAAAAGTAACGACACTGACAACTAAAACAGCAATCGATCTCGTGCTTAATTGGAATTGCATTGTATGGCTGGCGATGGCCGTTGTCAGTTAAATGCTAATGAATTTTTAATTCATTTCACTTTTTCGCCCTTTCACGGCAAACAGAATTATATTTAAAATGCCACAAGGACAGCGAATGTCCAGTGGCTGGCCGATATAATAATAACCAGAGTGTAAATGTATGTACATTCGTGCGAATTCTGCAGGATTAATTAGCTGTCATTTGTTCATTTATTGATTGTTTCGCTCATTTCCTACCTTTGAATTGCGAGAGCTACGGTCAAACATTAATCAAGCGCCAAACTTTCATACCCGATATCGCAGCTAATTAAATAACAATGAAGTGGGAGCGGAAACATCTGTTTTACAATATCAATTTTGCAAATAATGAGCGCCGAACAATCGCATACATCAATCAATCAATTAATCAATTGAACATTTCCAAACTCGGCACATTATTAGTCAAAGCACCCAAACCTAGAACATAAATCAGGAGTACGCTTCCTCCTAAATATATATTTGTATATAAGATTCTTATTTCCGTACATAAAGTCTTCACTATGTTGTGGGGTATGTGGGGTGAAGGAATAATTTTAAGCAGACATCTGTTGTCCAAGTTTCAAATGCTGTCTTGGCCCTCTTACAGATAAATTTGCAATCGCTTCTGGTGGCCTGTCAGAACGTTTGATTTAAATTTATGACTATGTTTTGTCCAGAGCATGCGGCGCAACAAAAAGTTTCTCAAAGGAGTCTTTGAACTAGTGGATATCCCTTAATATATGTAACAAAAAGAATTCTTTTCAGATGCATTTACCAATACAGTTTTTAGTACATAAAACCTTATCTATCATCTCAAATTATTATTTCTTTTATTTATAAACTCTTGTAATATCATAAATAATAATTTGACCCAAGAATCGAAATACCCATTTTGTAGTAAAGGATATAAAAATCCCCAGTTAGCCTTTTTTGTTGCGATGGAATCGCTATCTTATTGCCAGCAGCCCGAAGATGAATTATGGCGCTGCAGTTCGGGTTTTCTGTTCGTGTAAAGATAGAAAATGATTCTTGGGCAGAGGTTAAGTGAATCGACTAGTGAAATTTAATTTTAAACGGTGTTCACTGTACAGACTACACGGAGATGACTTTTTTTTATGAATTGCCTGGCATTTTCTATGCCATTAAAGGGGCGGCGGCCATCTTGAGGGCGGCGGCTGCCATTTACTAAGTGTGTCAACTTCCGCTGCAGCTCGGCAAAATAGAGAAAATACGGTGTTAGTGGCCCAGAAGCAGTGGCGATAATCAATAAAACCGACGGCTGGCGGCGTGCACTTTTTACCACAGTTTATGTTAAACTATTAACAGGATACTCGGCATCCGTAATGAAGCAGCTGCCGCCGTAGTCCTTCGTCACCCTCCTCATCGTCCTGGTGGCACAAAAAGCGGGTCGCAGCAAACAGAGGAGCGATGGAAAACGGTTGCATTGTTCGTCCTATAAGAAAAAAAGAGAACAGTATAGACTGGAAAGAGAAGGATAACAAGAGACATTGGTGCAATGTCCTGGCCCAGTGTGGTGGAAAATCGACACTCAATATTAGCACCGTTTATGAGCTATGAACGAGTTACGACTACCAACCGCATTTCCCCATCAGCTTCCATTCCGCAATCTCTGACCCACTTGCAGCAGAGAGTTTACTTTGTTGATACTTTAAAAAAAATTTTTTGTTTCCGCATCCGGAGCAGACAAAAATAAAAAATGCGAACATAAACCGAGGGCATTAATCATACTCAACAGTAAATCCAGAGTCCCTTTCCCGCGGAGCTTCCTTCTTGGACCACGACTACATTAATTAACTCATAAATCTTTTGTGCATATCGAATGACAGAAATTGGCTGAGGGCCACACACAGACTTCCTGGTCAATGCCCTCGCCCTCACATATAACCAATTATTTCTTCTCAAATCACTCGAAATAGGTGATGTAGTACGAGTGGTCGGGCAGTAGGAGGCGTCTATTTGATTAATGTAGCCGCAGCTCTGATGTATTGACAGGCCTTGGCAGCTGTCGGCATTGTTTTTCCTCTGCAGTTTCATCTCCGTGTTTCTATCTCTCTATCTATCAAAATGGGTAAAAGTCATTTCAACAGCCGGTTATGCTTTGTTTCCTTCGAGTGCTGAAAATCGAACTGGGACTATCAATTTGTTTCTGACAGTGCCTAAAAGATGGTGGGAGTTGTCGAAATTTATGAATTTTCCCAGGTTATTGGCAGATTTTTATGGAAGATTAAAGAGTCAGGTTCTAGTATTAAGCACAATATTATAACACAATTGTCTGATAGTCTTTAAAAATGTCTTTCATTATGTATGTTATTAACTTAAACAAGCTTTTAATTAAAGAAATTAATTTGTTCCATAAAAAGAGGTAAACAACTCTCTCATAACATATAACATAAAACAGTTTCTGGCATTTCATTGTGCAGGTGAATGTTGAAAGAAAAACTATGAAGAGAATATTATTTTAATTAAAAAGGTTACTGCATTTAATAGAAATTATTTTGAATCAAAACTTTTCGACTTTACTTCCTTTACAATATGTTTCCTGAAGTTTCCCTCCTATAAAGTTACCTTTTTGAAAACAAGCTGCTAAATAGATGAATAATTCAGTAATGATTTAGTCTCAGTGTAGCTTCTTCCCCATTTGCCTGAATTAGATGGCAGTATGGGCGGAGTGGGCGTGTTCCCAATTCGTCTGCGAATGCTACTGGTGGCTGTAAAATGGCGTGTGTCTTGATTTTATGGCGTGTCGAGCTGCCCGGCGTGTCGCCGGCATCATCGCCCTCGCCATCAGCACTTGCAGTTTGTGCATTATTTGTATGCATTAAAGATAAACACCAGTACAAGTGGCGTGCAGGTGAACATTAAATTGTCGAGCGTCCCTCCTCCCGCTTACTGTTAACTGCCAACTGCTAACTGCTCCCACCCCCTGGAGTTTCTGGCCATCACATTTGGCCTCTCCTCCAACGGCGAGGTGCGGCGGTTGTTGCGGTAAATGCGACATCAAATGCGGAAGAGCGCTAATAGCAGGACTGGGAGGGGGCAACTGCTTGCGGCTTTCCATTGTTAGGCAGCCAACTAGTGGGCGTGGCACGTGGTATATAGAGTACTTATCATGATGATTGTAATCAGAAGGCAGCCAGCAGAAAGCAAAGAGCATGAAAGCAAAAGCAGGAGCGGGGCCACTTGGTGCTTGTAATGTTGTTTGTTGTTGCTGCCGGCACTTTACGACGGCTTGCTGCACATCAAAGGCGCCGCGTAATGAGCAGCACACGCTCACTGCCACACCCTCGAAGGTGGCCTGCCTCCATCACACCCCCCCCCAGAAACTAGCCACCCACTGCCAGCACCCCCACACACCTCACCACCCTCACCATTTCCATCCGCCGGCATGTCCTGTCGTCTGCTAGCGCAAATTGACTTTGTCTGTGTGTTTTTGACACCTGCGGCAATTCGTTTTCATGCCCCACCCGCCACCACACTCTGCCCCACAAAAACCCTCACACCATACCATCTCCTAGCTGGCTTTCGCATCAAAGATAATTTAAAGCGAACGCGAAACTAGTTCACGGGTAGCTGTGGGGGAATGCCGCGGTGGCAACCTACATATTTGCCAGTTCGCAGGCAGCAGGTTTTTGGGGCGTGGCACTCCCTGCATCTCTATTTGCTTTTTGGCATGCTGTTTCATAGCCGCAAGTCGCCACATTCTTCTACCTACAAGCAGTTTCAGATTCTCTGATGCTAGCAGAAAGTATGCTACGAATTTTAGTTGCGTGCATAAAACTATTTTTCAGGAGGAGCTCACAGGACATGGAAGCGGGCGAAGCATCCGTCCTTGCCAAGCCACAGCAGTTTCAGGCGTACTAACTCTTTCAGGATAACGCATTTATTTCAGTTATTTCGGAACAAATTTTGCTTTTAGATCGGAACAAGATACAAAGCTGTTTCTGATTTTTGTCCTTAGACCTTAGGAGTCATAGTAATTTTATTTTACTCTAGAATTTCTTACTTTTCTCTTAAATCTGACAGGACATTAAATCTCGACTCAGCACTTTGCTCAAAATATTATTTTGCATAATTCTGCGTTACAAGTGTGCATTATGCTAAGGACGTCATATCTGAATATTAGCATTAGCCGTGACATTTTCAGTTCCTTTTCTCAGTTTCATGTTTTCGTAATTCGTTTATTAAATTAACACCTTGGGCTATTTATGCATACATCTTGTTGTGATCCAGTCGCCTGTTATTCTGATGTACTAGCAGCTTAAGGTGTCGCTTGTCCTGTTGTGCCTTGTCTGGCTGCTCTCTTGCTCTTTCTTATGTAAATGACATCGCATAAACATAATTAACTCGGGCGGGCCTACGTGGCGTATGGAACTTTTTTGATAGCCAAATAAAAGCGCTTGAAGAGCTTTTGCATTAGGCCAACTTTGGCCATAAAGTCGCGCGGCTCAGCAGCCACATGGCCACATAAAAAAATCTGAAAATCCAGCACCTGTGTCCCGAACAACACTACATATACTTATAAGTATGTATTGTAGTTTTGTAAGTTTTCGTAAAACGAGAAGGAGACGATCTGGTGGCGAAAAAGCAACAGTTTGGCAACATTTCTATGAATGTCCTGGGGGAGTGCAGTTTATTGATAAGCAGAAGGGATAATGCAAGTGTCAGTGCTTGAGTGCATGGCTTTCAAAGTGGAGTCAACGGGCCATAAGTGAGATGCATCTCGAAGCACAATCCATATCCATATCCCATTGTGTCTTCCCTATCCAGCTGAGCTGTCATTGCTGCCGATTGTCCTGGTAGTTTCAGCTGCTTTGTTGCTGTTTCGTACTGTCTTCTGCTCCTCGTGTCACTTCGGCGTTTAAAGCTCAATTGGGTTTAAGTGGGTACGCAATTGTATGCTGCTGTGCTGCTTCAGTTGTTGCGAATTCCCTGCTGCTCTGCTGCCGACCTCAAGGTCCTGCAATTTGTGTGGTTTCAAACCAAATTAGCCGCAGCAATGTACTGCCACTGGCGCTGACAGATGGGGCGTACTCTCGAGTCGGACACATCGTGTGTTAAGTAATTGGCAGAATAAGTCAGCTCCCTCATTGCAGATGGATTGCATCTATTAGTGAATACATCGCTTTAAAAGCGGACCAAGCGCATCTCTTTGGTAATCAAAGTAAAAGGCTTTGGTGGGGCAAAAAGATGCATCTCTCCGTTTCATTAAATTAATGAAAACACATTACAATGATTATTGACTCTCAATGAAACGATGTATTGAATATTTCTGTAAAAATAACCTCCATCTGACAATCTTGCTGATATCTGAAATTCGTTAGAAAACATTAAGCTGTTTAGTTTATTCAGAGAAAACCATAAATACCTGGAAAATATACCTGTTAACGCCCCTGCTGATGATGTGGAAGTTGCAGTTTCCGCTTCCTCGGTAGCAGCAATTCACCTGGGTCGGAGCAGCAACCCTTTTGCATAGCACTTAGAGCAAGTTACGACTCCCATTCCATATTCCATCCTGCGCATCCTGGTGCTCCTGCTCCGCCTAAATAGTCCGCTGAGTGCAGAAGGCAATAAATGCTAATATTTTATTTAAAACGCTGATGCTGAAAATAAGTGCATTCTCCACACACACACGCTCCCAAGGCACAAGCACAAGCACCCACTTCGAAGTTGTGGGGAAGCTTTTAAGGCGAAGCCAGCGGAAAAATTAGCTTTGTCTGTGTCGAGTCTTGTATTTAGTAGTGTGTGTGTGTGAAAGCTCGAAGCACTTCAAATTAAATATTGCGCATCCGCCACGTTGTACAGCACACACTCACCCGTGCTGTCTCGCATATTTGCACATCATTTGCGTTCCTAAAGTGATTGTGGCAACCGAAGTGGGTAAGCCTCTTTCCAAGCTCCAACTTTTTGCAGTCTTTCAATTGCCAGTCCCCTGCTGAGCCAATACTCAGATGCTTCAGCTCATTTGCAACCCTTTGGCACGCAGACACACACATACGGCCATTCATCAGGCTCTAAAAATTGTTATTTATTCAAAAATAATTTTCAAATGTTTTGCATATTTCTAAGCGTTTCGGCCCGCATATTCATAGTCGAGTGCCTGGCACGCCCTTTTCCTCTGATATTTCCCTTTTCGCATTTCACGAATCAAGAATCTAATAAAACTTTTCCAGCTACCTGACTTTCGGGCAATACCAACAACAGCCATACATCTGCTTATTTGCTTATCATATGCAAATTTTCATGTTTCAAGTTGAAGTTTACTTTTTTCACAAAAAAAAAGGAAAACGAAAAAAAAGACACACTCACCCACAGGTATGTGTATATACTATATAGTATGGGCAACCCAAGAATGTTTAACAAGCAACCTGAGGGCGCTCATGAGCAAAAGTTCAAATAACAAAATTTCTGCTTATACTTTTACCCGAAAAAAAGTCTACATAAAAAAAGATTGTGCCAGGTATTTTGGAGAACCTTCAGCCAGATTATGGATGTATAAGTGTGGGTATCTGTGTGTGCGTTCCTTTGATTATACAACTCACTATCTCTCCCCGTTTTGGCGAACAGAGCTCCCCTTACTGCTCCCTGAGCTTTCTTTCCTTTCCCTATTCGATTTGTGGGCTGGGCTGTGCCCCTTGGCTATGTACTCGACGAAAGCTACACAGCTACTACACCAATGGCTGTGCTGTATTTGGCCAGGAAATTACTCGGTAACATCTACAAATTATGCATGCATCAAGATTTTCCACATAATTCTCTGGGAAATTTGCATAATTCCCCAAAAATGCACTCAGCCAGACAGTCCGGCAGCTAATAACAGGCCAATCGGTGCAAGGAGTGACCATCAGCAATTATGTGAAATGAATTTGTAGTTTGTATAAATTAAGCTGCTCCAGTTCACCAAGAGTAAGAGCCAGATAACTGAGTAGTTGATTCACGTGCAATTGGGGGCTAAGGATTAAGTGCGATGCTCTCGCTTGGTGCGTGTTCCCCTCCTGCTCAACTCCTGCTCAACGCCTCTTTCGAAGTGAAATTCAATTACCATGGGTGCTGGGACAAAAGCAATTACAACAACGATGCCGAAAATGGCAGCTGCCCTTGCGGCCATGTTAATATATCAGCCCGAACAGGAATGCAACCAGCAAAATGAAAAAGTGAGAAAAAGGCCACCCCGAAAGTAACAAAGAAGTGTGTTAAAGGCTGTCCGGAGTGCGGAGTGTGGAGTGTGGCGCATGCAAAACAAATAACACGGAAATGAAAAACGAACTCAACTGGAAAATTGCAAGGGTGCCCCAAACCCATGCCCCATGCCCCATGCTCCTGCTCCTGCCAGTGCCCCTGCTCCGCATATACACATACTCCCACATACACAAAAAGGCAAGCGGAAGTTGACTCGCCAGCCATGTTGCCGTCGACGCCGTTTCCGCCAGAACTTCACTTCGTTATTGTTGTTGCCGTTGATGCCTCTGCCGTGGCTGCCATTCCTGCTTCTGCTGATGCGGTTGCTCTGCGAAGCTCTGCCTACTAAAAAATTTACTGGCGCTTAAAAAAGCCAAACAAAAAGGCAACAAAAGGCGGGGTAAGCGAGTATCCTGAAGCTACAGAAGGCACCAAACTCGAAAAGAATACCGGGGAGCGGAGAGGCAACGAAAAAAAAAAAAGTGGAAAAAGGCAACTACAAGTAAGCACACAAAAGACGAGCACAGAAATGACATAAAATATTTACCACGCTGAAAGACATTTTCATTTGTGCCACAACAGCAGCAACAGCAACAGCAACAGTAGCAGCAAGCCGCAGCTCATTACGAACAAATTGACGGCCAGCTAACAAATAGTTTCTCTTTCAATATTTGCTGCAATTTCGTTGGCTGCACTCAAACGAGAAGGAAACCCAAAAAAAAAAAAAACTAAAAAATGAGAAGAAAAAAAATCCAAAACAAAAATGAAACGGATGCACTAAAATCCTCCCCTTAGAGCTCAGCTTTTCCAGGGACCCTCCGAAACGTTTACGAGTATTTTTAATGCCGCATTTTGGCTGATTCTGCTTCAGTTTCAGCTTCTAGTGTTGCTGTTGCTGATTCTGTGGCTGTTGCAGTTGCCGGAGAAGTGATTGAAATTATAGCTGCCGTTGGACACGTCGAGTGCATTCAATGTCCGTCTCATTCTCTTTACGGCCATAGAGCTGGTCAGTTATTTTTGATACTTATTATTTTTATGCTACCCTCTGACACTGCCCAGTCCCCGCTTTCTTTTATGCTTTCCTGCAGACCAACAAGTGTTAATAAAATGGAAGAAAGCAACCAGCAAGGAGACAGCGTTGCAAGCTCACTGCTTCGGTGCTCTATTACAGTCGAGACGAGTGTATATCTTTATATACATCTGGCAATTACATAACAATTTGTCCAGCTATATCTCTGGGTGGGTTGCTTGGATTGCTGGATGGGAGTATCATATTGCTTCTGCTGCAACTAATCGTGCTCGTAGTCAACTTGCAACCCTGCTTAAGCACCCAGTGATTATTTCCTCCTCAGAATCAAGTTCATTCCGCCATAAAAACGCTTTCTCACTGTCCGATCCCCTCTCGGATTGCAATTTAAATTGTTTCCAGCAGTCAATGTCAGTTTTTTGGCTTCATTATGCTGCCAACTCCGAGAGCATTTCATTCCGGAATGGCCCCAACAAATAATCAAATGGAAATGGAACATTTGTGTAATTAAAATGGCGGCTGGCATTTTTAGTTTTCCTAAAAACTTTTTCCGTAGAAAGGGACAAAAAAAAATAAAAAATAAAAAAAAAGAGCTCGTCGAGCAGCAGAATTCCATGGGAGAAGTTTTTCAGTTTACATTTTTCATTAATGGCAGTGCGAGCTATTTTTGGGGGCAGGACACGTCATCGTCTGGTTTTTATGGTGAGCAGTATCCAAACAAAAAGTTCACAAAGTGTACATATATATATATATGTGGATATGTATATTAATAAATAGTCAGCAAATAATATTGCGCATACGCAGCGTTGACATCCGCAGCAAGCCAAATTGTGGCCAGACATGAGTGCGTGTATGTGGTGAGCTTTGAGCATGGAGAGATGGCAGAGGAAAGTATAAATAATAAATAAATATAAATGGTCATATGGAAATGAAAATGAAATAATCTGCCAACTAAGAGGCGCATAAATAGCCCTCGAAATGACATTCATTTTCGTTGTCGTTCTTTATGTCGGCCATTTTCGTTGTACGCCATTTGTTGTTTGCTATTTGTTGCTGTCGCTGATGTTGTTGTTGTCGCCCTGTCGCCATTTTCTGTATATGTCATGTTGCTCGTACCGTTATTATTATTATTTCTTTCCTCACCATATATGAACAGAAATTTTTTGCTTTGTTTTGCGGTCACTGACACGTGTTTTGTGCTAAATTATGCAGACGTCGGAATTTGATTTGATTTATTTCGAGGCGGAATAAGAGACGAGTTTTTATCGAATCAATGCACATATTACAAACCATTTACACACGAAATTAGCATAATTAATTTAGCCGCTCCGCAAAAACCATCAAATTGATAAATGTAATTGGCCCCGCGCATTCCCTGTACCCCGGTACTTGCGCCATCAACTATCACATATGTATGTACACCTCAAATGTACGGAAAACTTTCCCCACTCCATCGACTGACACGGAAAATCTTTTGCACAAAACTTTCCACGAACCAGACCAAATAAATGAAAAGCGAAGCCGTGGCGCTGAAGACAGCAAACTTTCCAGTTTACAGTTTTTGAGTTAAAAGTTTTAGGTTACAGTGGTGCTGCTGCTTTCGCTGGGATAGAAAATCTTGAGTCGGCATAAAACCACTTGGCCAAGTGGCTGTTTGAGTTGGCCAAGAGGAGTGAAGCACATCCAGCTGGCCATGAATTATATGTAAATAGCAATTTACTCACACTCAGTGTGAACGGATTTGTTTATGTCCCACTAAAGTTGCCAAAGCCATTGACAATCGTATATCTCTATTTCTGTTTCTGTTTGAATTTGAATTTTTGAAGTAAACAATTTTGAAATAGCTCACATGCGGCCAATTACGAATCCCAACCGACCTTTATTTATTTGCTAATATATTGCACAATTTTTGACATTTTTCTGCTGCTTGTGCACTTTCCGTAATTGGCCAGAACAAGGGGTTGGCCCAAGCTAGAGTCTGAGTTGATTATGATTGCTTGTTTGTGCTTAATGTAGCTGCACTCGACAGCACTTGAGCATGTCACTCACAATAAAGCTGGGATTTTTGTGCATAAAATGCAGAGACGCATATTGAAAGGGTAGTTCGAGGACACCAGGCACTGTCCTTCAGCAATTGGAGAATAACAAAAATGTTAAGCGCAAGTGGGAGTGGCAGAGTGTCAGAGTGGCAGGGCATGGCAGCCAGAAGACGCAGGATACGGAAAAAGGCTTCAGCGCACACATGTGCATGTTTGGTCTGGTGTCTTGAGTGTTTGAGCCAAAGATTAAATGGTGTTTATGGCTGCACGCTGCTGCACAAAAGGGAACAAAGCTCTAAGACTTTTGACACTTTGCAAAATTTACGACGACACTCCCCCACCCATCCACCCAACACGACCCATCCAGCCCAACAGCTCTGCTTCCGGTCTGTTTCACTTGCACAATTGCAGTGCAAACTTTTTATGTTTTATGTTGAAATAATGCTAATGCAAGCACAACTGAAGCCGCTCTGCCAGAAGACACTATCCGAAACTTATTTCCATATTTATTTGTCTGTCCTTACAGGGTTGGACCTGGCCTAAGATGGGTAGCGTGCTATTCGCAGCTGTATTCATAGCATTACACTTTGCCACCGGCGGCCTGGCCAACCCAGATGCGAAGCGCCTCTACGACGACCTGCTGAGCAACTACAATCGCCTCATCCGACCCGTGGGCAACAACTCCGACCGCCTGACCGTTAAGATGGGTCTACGGCTCTCCCAGCTGATCGATGTGGTAAGTGAACTGTCATAAGAAATAATACAAATAGTAATTCTTAAAAAACTTAAGGTAAAATGAATTAGATTCCCAACCTTAACCTACCTTTTGTTGATTATAAATCGTAAAATAAGATAAATTAATTCCTCTTTCTGTAATATCTATAATCTCAAACCATACAATGAGTTAGCGAGTTATGAATAAAATTAATGATGGAAATTGGATTGCTGACCAAGCCCCCTGTGATCCCTGAAAATGCCAGTTCAAATCACTTGCAAACTCGATTAAATTTGTTGCTAACGATGCCGTCAAGCTGAGCCGACTCATCCATTTGTTTGACAAGTGTGTCCTGCCCCCAGCCCCCGTTTCTGCTTCTGTTTCTGTTACCGAGCTTATCGAATGACAATCATAACAGATTAATTCGCGAAAGCCCAGCGATGCCGGTAAGCAGGCAATGGAATTTGTTAAAGCCACAGCAAACAGTCGGCGTGCAATTAATAACTGTTTACCCGGCGATTAAAAAGCCAGGCAACTAATCCACTCCCGCTGCTCACTGCCCCGCCACCGCTTCATTGTCTCGATGGTTGTTTGCATAATAAATCAATGGCTGGCCTCAGTTTATTGTTTTCTTGATTAACTAGGCAATTTCAAGTTGGAGTCTCACCGTGGGGCATCCGAAATTAAGCAACACCCCCGACAACCCACCAACAAACATCCATACCTATGTACATATATCAATAAAGTGGTGGGGGGAGCTTAAATTGCAGCACAGGCCAGGCCAAGCCAGGCCAGGCAAATGGTGCACAATCTTCTGCTCGGTTTGGCTGCACATGACAGCCGGAAATGGGAAACCGGCTAACAGTTACGTGCTGTTGGCCACACAGTAGCCGGAGTTCTTCGCTCCCTTCGCTTTCAAAAATGGTATACTCTGCTCTTTGCTTTCTGCTCCATGCTGCTGCATCTTTGGCTTCGTATTTTTTCGTGTTTCTATTCCTATTTTTTTCTTTCTACTTTTCTGGCTGTTATAAATCACGCGCTAAGCACCAAGACCACTAAAGGGCATGCCTGGCCGGAGCAGCAGTCAGCGCCAGAAGCAGTCATACCAATTCACATTGGACCAACATGGCAGTGATTTTCCAAACAAAAAGACCGTATGAAATTAATCTAAAGTGAGGCCGACGACATTGTTAATAATTTCTCAATCAGCCCTGTTTTTAACAAAAATTAAAGGTATTTGAGAAGCTTCATTCGAAGGTTTCCAGGATATCACGGGTTTCTTCAATTAAATCGACATGCAAACGCATTTATCTGGATTATTTAAATCCGTGTAATCTATAAAAGATATTTAATTTGGCTTCATTCCACTGTGGACTGGCATTCGGGCATCTGGCATAAGGTGCTTATATCGAAATTGCTTTTCTGTGTATGTGAGCTCGTGCACACAGGAATATCACACAGCCGCCCTGTGTGCGCTTGAAATATTCGCAGAATTTCTTTTATTGCAATAGTCCACTGGTAGTCCACGTTTTTTTTCTTTTTTATTGTGTCCAGACCCTGCTCCCTTCGTATCCTTCTCACTTTCTTTGTTGTGTATGTGTTTGTGTGTGTTGCTGAGGGACACACGTGTTGCCTGCTTTTCCTTATTGGCATACAATTGCTTGTAAATTCTCCACACAGAAATCAGTGCTTGTAGTTTTTTATTTCCCTTTTTTTTTTTTGTTGTTCTGGAAATTGCAATCAACTGTCAGAGAAGGAACAGGAACAGGAACAACAAAGCAGAAATGCGTTTTGGCTGTAGAATTTGTAATTTGCAATTTTCCATTTGCTTGCTCTTTGGCTCAGAATTTCATCCTTCAGATCCATGTTGAGTATGTACCTTTTGCTTATTAGTTGCATAGCTACTGGCCATCCAGGTGACATGTATTGCGGTAGCCTCCTATTGCACCTTGTACCATTAGGGCCCTGTTTTGTTTGGCCTGTAGGACGGGCTCTCGTTTTGCCACCAACTGGCATTCAAATGGCAAATATTGCACATTTTCGAGCCAGTTAATTGCATGCCTTCCCATAAATTTCAAATATTATTGGGAAATTGAAACTGCAACTGGAATTGGGTTTCTGCATGTTAGTAATATTGAGCCATTGTAGCTGCCAGTTTGTTGTTTGCAGCTGCAATCAAAAGAAAATTAGCTTTTCACTTGCAGAAAGCTAAATAAGGATTTCAGAATCACACAAATATTTTTACTAAATGTTATTACTACTACTAAAATTGACATTTAAACGTAGAACACTCAGATCACTGATTACGCCACTTAAAATAATTCAAAAGCCATGGAATTGGCCCTATCAAAATTTGTCTTTTGTATTTCACCTTTACTGCCATTTACCTTGCAACTTCTCTTCCTTTGGTAATTTTTCAAATTAGGATCTGTGTACTTTTGCAATGCAGGAAATGCTCCCAAATTAATTTACTGCTCATTCAGCTTACACCGCCTTTCAAATGCGGCTGCACACACTTTTTTGCATGCCGAGTGAAATGCCTTTTGCAAAGTTTATTTACGGCACACAGGAAATTCGATTTAAATTTGTAAACAAGCCCAGTCAGGCAAGTCATGGACACGGCCCAGGCCATTTCCAGACTGGATATAAACACCGAGCACACAATCCACAGAGATGCAAATCCAGTTGCAGGATGCTTGCTTAAAGCACTCGGCTTAAGCAATTTAAATGCTGTATATCCTGCATCCTGTGCTGGGTCCTGTAGTCGCTCTACATACCTCGTCCTGCCGTCTTGAATGGGAATAAGCGAGACGTGCAACAAGAATAACAACATCAATTACAGTCCAAGGTGTGATCTGGCCGAGGTTTTCTCCGTTGACTGTGGCTTTCCTGATAACCAATTTTTCTATTTCCTTTGAGCTCAGTTAAGTTGCCAAGAACGGTTGGAAGAATAATAATAATTAATATTATCTATTGCTCATAGGGTCGATTAGGAAAAATCCAAAAAATGGGATCCAAAACTTCGATAATGAATAATTTAGCCTTCACAAGGACCACATTTTTGTACTTCGTGATATTCCCCACTATCGTCAGAAAAATCGATAAAATGCTATCCAAAATTTTGTTTCCAGATGTTGATGCAGATTTAAAGACAATCGATCCACGATTCGTTAAAGGTATGCCCCTTAAGAATCGTATGGATAATGACCAAGATATAGCCTTCCCAAGGGCCGCATTTTTGTATTTCGTGATTTCACAAGCTCAGTTAAATAGCCAAGAACAGTTGGATTTTGTGTGTTTTTTATTGAAAAAAAAACTCAAGTAATAATTATTATAATAACTCTAGTTAGTAAGAAAAACATTATATATAAAATAAAAAATTTAATTTAAATGGGATATAAAATGTGAATTGTGAAAAAAATGTTCAAGTGTAAATACCCAGCTACTGGCTGCAACGGATGTCCCACATAAAGCACAAAGGATACGCGCAAAGCCTGTCCCCGGCTCCTCCGGATTTTGCCGCATCTAAGCGCCTCGAACATTTTATATCTTCCTTATGGGGTCCTCATCGCCTTGGTTGTCATTGTGCCCGGCTCTTGGCTTTGTCGTTTTATTGCCGGTTTTCCGCGGCGCCCTCGCCTAATGACCTTTCCACGGTCTGAGATGCCTCTGGGATGAGATGGCTCGCAGAAGGGCTAAGGGCCCCAAGAGCGGGTGATTAGTTAGGGGGCATCCGCTCGGTGTGTGGTTGGGAAAATCTATTAACACTGCGTGCCTCGACATATTGCCGGGGCACTCTTCGAAGCTTCTCTGAGGTTTCTCCACCACGCGGAAAGAAATGCGAAAAACGCGTTACGGCGCATCATTATCATTCTGTCGTTAATTACATTTTTCAGCGCTTAAGTGATTTATTCCGCAATTTTATCGTTTTCTAATTTTTTCTATTGAGCTTCCCGCATTTAATGGGTTTGGCCTGGCGCGTAAATAAATATGAGAGACTGCAGAAAGACGGAACAGGAGCAGTAGCGCCTACATAAGTAATGAGAGCTTTCCCACAACAACGCCCCGATGTATCTCAGAAGCGCTTCTTTTCCCTCGGATAATTAGACACTTGCTTTGCCTAGGATGTGCTTCAATTATTTATAGTCCGGACGGAAAATGCCTGCGAAAAAGTCTCTCAGGCAGTGAAAAATTAATTAAACCGAATGAGGGGATGTGCAATGTTTAATCAAATAATTGCAGTTCCTGTGAAAATTTACCTAAGAATTCCGTTTTATTTTTAGTGGACCCATTGAAGCTCCCTCGTAGGGAAATTTGCATTCGATTAGCGGATTACCGCAATGGTTACTTAAGCTTAACGGTATTTTTAGCTGTTTTTAAGTCCTGTTAGCTCCCCGGTTCGATATACATAGTTGGAAAACTAGGGGGAGAAAACGAAGACAAAGAGGTTATCCGTCTGCACCACATAAATTGATTAAAACTGAATGCTTCTGGAGGACAGCATCTCACTTCAGCGGAAACCGATTCCACTCGCCCCATTTTATTCTCACTCTTGGCGGAGCACTTTAAAATAGATTTGTTAGGCGACTCGGGACAGAAATAGTGGGAAAATATCCAAGCAACCAGACATCCGAGCTGCAGGAGTTCAGTTCACTAAAATAACATTCAGCCGGCGCTGCGATTTCGATTTGATGGTCTCTGCCACTCAATGCTGAAGCTGTCCGGCATGCCACACCCCTAGAAAATTACCAAACCCCCTCAATTTTTTGCCACTAGAGCTGCACTTGGCCAAGAGTGCAGAAACTGTCAGGCTAAATTTAAGCAACCTCTGTTCGCAATCGGATCTAACGAATATTTCAATTTTCATCTCGTTTATTTGCAGAATCTGAAGAATCAAATTATGACAACCAATGTCTGGGTGGAGCAGGTAAGTCTGAACATTTGAAACCCAACTAAATATTATATATGCGCTATAGAGACCCGGCCGGCTTACTCGGCTGTGATTTGGCTTTTGAGGAACATGAATTTGCCATTTGCATGCCTCGCCGCCGTCAAATGCAGAATAATTTCTGTCAGCCAATTCCGACGCGCTCGCATTATGCCAAACTTCTAACTTGGCCAAGTGGCCAAGCTCTAGATGTGGCTCTGCCTCTGACTCCTACTCTGAATCTTTCTAAAACTCCAGCCATTTCCTATATCCCGCCAGTGCCAGAACCACTCGTTGCCTCCCAACATGTCCATTGGCTTTTCACTAATGCGGCCAACAGCAGTTGGCCAAAAAGCAAAAACTCAAAAACACAATGAAAAAAAAGTTCAAGAGGAATATCAATTGGTCCGAAATCCGAATTTTATCCCAACTGCTGTTAGACCCTCGCTGTTTCCCAGGAAAGGGACGATGCGCGGGACCGGAGGCTTTAAAGTTTTCGGGGTTTTGCATAAAACATGCACCCAAATTCCTCGCTCGCAAATTGCAGTCAATAGTGTGCGGAGCTTATCCAAAGTATTTGGTTTGACAATTCACTAAGCCCGAAAACAATAATAGAAGCAGAATTCGAAATTATATATAAATTATGCATTCGCAGAACAATTTACGCCATTGTGTCTGGCAACCGCACCTGTGTTTGTTTTGGCCAAATTCGAATGTACATTTAGACCTCATTATGAAATTTCTGTCAAAATCCCAATTTTAGACTTGAATTGATGGTGAATGCAATATTTTTCGATGCCACTTTTATCACGAATATCAGGTAGCTTATACTTTTTTTTAAATTATAAAAATTGACAGCAAAAAAGGCAGTATAAATGCCATAGTGACTTCTGCAAAGTGTGTCAACAGGACATAAATAACCGGCTTAAACGGGTTTGCCCTGCCACTAGTTTTGCTGCTCGGCCACGCCCATTTATGACACAAACAGGCAGTGGTCTGTCAATAAAGCCACAAACGCTTGCGCACGTAACCCCATTAATGTCCGAGTTCGGCTGTATTTATTCAACGCATTTGCCTATCGGCACGTCCATGGTCATGCATTTAAGCAATTAAATTTGCATTACCTCACACCGACTCACCATAAACGCCCTAAACACATTAATTCCCCTTCCCGGATATTTGCAACTCACCTAATTTATGATTAACAAATCGATGGTATCAGATCAGATGCAGATTAATTGCAGACATTTCGGGGAAGATTTATTCATCGCTTGTAGTTTTTTTTTTCGATAAATATTCCCTATATACGAAGTATAAATGCTGATACTCGTATAATCACGGTTAAAACAAGTTTTCGTGTGTAAGTCGGATCAATATTAAAGCGTTTGAGCATCCGGCCAGCACCTCAATTATATTTGCAATTATCGGGAATTTCATGCTTGGTCAGCACGAAAGCGTGCCCAAGAAAAGCCCCTGCTGGCCCAAACTCACTTAATCCCCAGTGTGATGGCTCCCACTTTGTTTGGCCGAATAAATGTATATATGGAAAGTGGCAATCAACATAATTACAGTTATATGTATGACCAATAAAAAAACAAGTCACACAACGGCATTAATGTGTCGGGATTCAAGGATACCCTCGATTTGTTCATGTTGAAACTTTGGTTCAAAACTTTGATTGAAAATCAAATACTAAACACAGTTTATTATTTCTAAATATATGGCAGACTCTATAATATTTTGAGCTCCCATATAACCTATATTCCCTACAGAAAATCATTTTAATGAGCACCTCCACAGCGACACAATTGTATTATGAAAATGTAATTTAATGCCAACAGCTTAGCAACCAATGAGTTAATGCATAATTAATGAAATTGAAATGCAGCAATACAAGAGTTAAACGCCCAGGTCCGCAAATGAATAATTCACTGAATAGTGTCCCAGCTTTTTCTAATTTTGCATTTTTATCATTATGCCTCTCTTTTATTTATGACAATATAAAGCTTTTTTAATATTTTTATTCAATGCTTTAATATTTCTCTCTCGCCTTAAAATAATTGCAAAATGTGATATCTGCTATTACAGGAATGGAACGACTATAAATTGAAATGGAATCCCGATGACTATGGCGGCGTGGACACGTTGCACGTACCCTCCGAGCATATATGGTTGCCGGATATTGTGCTCTATAACAAGTAAGTGTCGAACTAATTTTCACTGTGGTCCGAGCCGGCGGGCAGGCCGGTTCCTTGGAGGCTTAGCTGCGAGAGTCCTGCCCCGGAGCCACTCTGCCATTTGCATAATTGCCCCGAATAGGCGGCGGTATAAATCAAAGCCAAACTGTTTCTCCACTCGGCCATTTATCAGGCGATGATTAACGTATTTTTATTTCAATGTAACTTGAGCCTGCGGTTTGCTTTTCGAGGCACGCCGGGGACCGGCTAAGTGTCTCGAGTAGGCCTTAGTCCTGTTCTCAAATTGAACGCCTTCTTTGGCTCCGCTTCGTATAATTATTATTATCTTCCTTGCATCCTATTTGGTTGCTGGAGAAGAGCCAATTAGGCGACTATACACTGAAAAAATTTAAGTTCGTGTAATTTATGTCATTTTTTTCAAACAGAAGGGGCTAGAATAAATAAAGACTAATCTATAAAATAAAGTTTCATTTATTCTACGATTTTATTTCATATTTATGTTCACTTTATTTTGAACGTATCCTTTTCACTGTCCAGTTTCAGCTTGGTTGCCGACACACTTGACTTTGTCGATTTGCCAGCTTGAAGCTCTTTTCTTCCTTTCGAATGGTCAGGACATCGGTCAGGATATCTTGGTCATAGCTGGCGCTGTTGTTCCTGTTCTTTCGGTTGCTGTTTCTGTCTCACTGGCAGATCGGCTTACGCGCTTTATGGGCCCTTTATGTATGTCGATGGGTGGGGCAAAAAGGCAGAGATACGTATTACGTACTTTTTTTGTATTTTATTCTACTTGGCTTGGCTAAGGCAACTATACGCATAGCATACTTTTTGGGGTGTTTCGCTGGCAGTGTCATAAAAAGTCGTAATTTATTGCTTGGAAAAAGCTTAAATTTCATTTGCCAGCAACGACAAAGGCTTTATCCCTATAGCTGTGAGTAACTATGGCAACTTCTTGTCTCCAAAGCACACAGAACCGCATCGGACATTTAAAGAAATCACAAAAATACTGAATTTCAATATATTTTCCAAATTACTATATTCATTGAATTATTTTCTAATTTCATAATAAACGCGACAGATATTTTTTAGGTTTTCCAAATAAGTAATAGCCTAGTGGAGCAAGTTTCTATTTGGTATGGGATATAACTATTTTTGCTCTCAGTGCATTGCCTGCTACTTGAACACTCCGAGTGTTATATGACCGGCTTTGGTCGTTGAGTCGTTTTTTAAACTGCAAATAATTTGTACACACCATAATGAAGCCATGCTCGGTTGCCACCGCCCGCAATCGCATAAAATTGAACTTGAAGTGTCCTTTGTGCCAGGAACTTAATTGTGTTTTGCTTTCCGCCTGCCAATCCGAATGGCCTGGCCAAAGTCCATTTAATTTAGTGGCAAGTTGAGGTGATGGCTTACGGTCCTTTTTATGGCATTCCCGTAGCTACCCGTAGAATCTCGGCACAAATCTGTACCGAATTCATAAAAATTAAATGAATGATAGTCGAATGTTTATCTTGTCGGCTTTTAATGTTTCCACAAGGATATTAAACGTAAGTCCAATGTCAATATCAATTTCTTTCTGTTGTGCTCTTAGCTTGATTTGTTTACACTTCTGCGAGGAGCCGGCTCAACTCCTTTGATCCTTGAAGCAAACAGTTCCCGGCCAGCGGCAACAGAAATTTATGCAAAAATTAAGTACCAAGCTGCAGCAAAATGCAGCGAAGTGCAGGATACAAAGGCAAAAAAAAAACATAGCTCAACGTTGCTTCCACTCGTTTGTTGTAATTTTAAATGCAAATACATGTGCGCCCCGGCAGCTGGAGGAAAAACGCGTTTATTGTCACACGATGCACACACAGTGTGCAACACATCAACACAGCAACAAGGACGATGGAAATCTATTTTACGATGCAACTTTTTTCCTTCTGCCACTATGGTAAAATGGGGACGCGCAGGGATGCGCCCCTTGCCGTGGCCATTTGTATGCAATGAAAAATGTTTAATTGTCTGCTAAACGCGCAATGGCAACAATGGGCCGGGTCTTTGTAAATGGCCCAAATTTGTGCCAGCTACCACCACAAATACCTGCGTGCGTGAGGCACTTAAACCGCATACGCAAACACACAGAAACACACACACATGGGCCGAAACATTCCAGCACTCAGGGCCAAAATTCTGGCCCACAAAAGAATTTGAAACAAGCGTCAAAAGTTGTAATTTATTGCGAGCGTTCTGGTATTGGCCCGTGTTTTTGTAATTGTTTGCGGCATTGCTATGGCCAAAGAACTATTGCTACAACAGCATAGTGCAACATTTTGGCAACATTTTGTTAATGTTTAATTGCAATTATCCGTGCATTTGTTCTGCACTCAGCTCGAACAGAGCGCAAGTAGTCTCCTGGGAGCTGGCCTAATTATCTCCCCGTATGTGAGCTCATCAAACGCGCATACAACCGACAGACGTGACTGCCAAACTTCTCGGCGACACAGCATGCCCCCTATATCCCCACTCGGCACACTGTTTGTATTTGTGAAAGCCGCTTAATTCCAGCAATTAATTTTCATGTTGATCCAAGAAATTAAAATCTCACTCGGCTGCTCAAGACCAGCTTCGGTTTTGGTCTATACCACCCATGCCCACAAACCTCCCAGCCAGCTTATTCTGGCCGCACTTAGCGGTTTATGCGATTGGTTATGATTTTGGTTAGCTGCCATTATGCATGAGTTTATACGGGGCTATTTAGCTAGTGTTCTCTTCAGTTCAAATTGGTGTTCGTCTATAAAGAGATGAAATTGGAACGATATTTATTTCCTTTTCATTAGGTTATCCGAAGCTCAGTCATTGTCACTTCTTTTGTGTGATTTCAATCAAATGTCCCTTAAAGAAGCCATTTAATACAGATGTATGCCTCTACCCGTATACCATATTCGGTCGAAAAAAACAATTTTTACTAAATCCAAGGACACCAAAGAGGCTTTGACCAAACTTGTGAGGGTGGGTGGTCGAAACGCATTACCATTTTGAGATGCCATATTAGCCAAACGCCATAAATCTCTGCCTAAGCATTAGGCCCCCCATTACCACTCTGGTTCCCACACATTGGGTACTATTCCCAAAGTGCTCTGCTTTGCCTTTGTTTTCTTTAATTAAATGAATGTTGTTGACAACTTTATTATCAGCTGAACTTTTGCGAAGGCTGTGCTTCGACCAAGAGCCACGCCCACTCCTCATAGCCCATCGACCCAACAAGCAAACCCACCCAACCACCACCCCTGGCAGAAGCAGGAGCCACAGCCACTTTAATTCTATTATTGTATGTTTCTAGATGGGCTACCTCCCAGTGTATCCTTGCTCCCTCCGCTCGTATCTGTGATTCTTTTTCAACTGCTGTTGGCTTTTAGTTTTGAGCATGAAAGCTGACGACAACTGCGCTGAAATCAAAAGAAACGAAATAAAATTTCATTATCTTTCATTAGATTTATAAAAATAAAAATGGCGTGGAGAAATACTAGGACCTCTTTTGGTGGGATGAAGGGCGGCTGGGACGAAGACAAGCCGTCGGAGTACAAGGAAGACAAAGGCAAAAGGGAAGAGGGGGTAGCAGCGGCAACAAAGTCAGCAAAAAGTTTTTTCTTGGCCGGCAGCGGGTTGGCCAACTCCCTTAATTCGGTTACGGTACAGTGGTACCAGGCGTTATAAATTATTTAGACGATTTATTAAATAATAATTGATATTTACAAATTTTTAAATTTAGTTAATACAATCTACTTATGTAGAATAACATTTAATCAATTAAAGTATAAATAGAGTATCCCTAATGCAATAATAATGCAAGAAGTATATTCAAATATTTGTCAAAACCATTCAGTAGAGTCTTAGCGCATATCCTTTGATGACTTCTGGTCGATGACATTCCACTGTGGCTTCGATTTGGGCCTCGGCCTTAAAACTTTGACTGGGCCCCGAGATACAAAGATGGCGCTCGCTGTGCGGCGCTGAGATTAACGCGCTGATAGACGCGGCAGGCGCCGTCGGCTCGGATGGCCAGGATAACTGCCACCGCAACGATGACACTCATACGCCGCCTTGTCCGGCTCTCTCCTCTATCGTGTTTATGTGCAGAGTGTGTGTTTGTCTCTCTCTCGCTCTGTCTGTATGTATGTGTGTGAATCACCGTTAAGATAATGGCTGCAATTGCGGTGACCCCCAGGCGTGGTTTTGGCTTTTTTCGGTTTCGGTTATAAACTTTTGTTCTCTTTGTTGATTTTCTTTCTCTGTCGTCCCAGACTCCAACTGCCCCCTCTCTCCAGCTGTATAGCTCTCCCACTTCCTCTTTATCTTCATCTGGCTCCCCTGCGACTGTGAATGTGAATGTATGTGTGCCTGTGCATTGCCGACAGCCATTTTAAATGGTTTTTAGCCATTAATGGTTGCCTGATCGTTGTTGCTGCCTTGCCACTGCTGCTGCTAGTGCTACTGCTACTGCCACTGCCACTGCCACTGCTGTTGTTGTAATAACATTTTAAAATGCTTTGCTTTTGGATTTAGATTTAGTGTAAGTCTCTGGCCAGTGGTTATAGCCAGAGGAGCTAAAAAGGACCTTGCCGCTAATGGACTACGGTCCGCAGTCACCGATTCTATATGCCTGATATGGAGGCGTGTTCCAGCCCAGCGGAAACAGAATTAGCAGTATAAAAGAAAGAACAACATTAGCCGCAATTTTGTAGTCTAAAATAAATTTGTAATTAGAAGCCAAAATGTATTTTTAATTAGTTCAGCACTTTTAGGTTGTACTCGGCCAGGACCCTTTTTGGGGAACATAAAACTTTAGTTAGCTAATTGCCTGCTCAATAAAATCTAGAGAGCAAAGAAAAGTAAATAAATAAAACTAAATGACTGCCTCTGAAGACTGTATTATTAAATATATTAATATATAACCATCCTTCCCTTTTTCAGCGCCGATGGCAACTATGAAGTGACAATAATGACAAAAGCAATTCTTCATCACACTGGCAAAGTGGTGTGGAAGCCGCCCGCCATTTACAAATCCTTTTGCGAAATTGATGTGGAATACTTTCCCTTCGATGAGCAGACATGTTTCATGAAGTTCGGCTCCTGGACGTACGACGGATACATGGTAAGTGAGCTTTGCAGCCCCACAATCCCGGTTGGCAGCTGTTGTGCCAACTCTGGCCACGAACAGATTATGTCTCAGCCCATCAATCAAATTCGACGGAAAGTAAAACCTGAAAAATATAAAATTCAGCTACGCCTTGGCTTCACTTCTCACCGACTGAGTGCTAATCAAATGTTCCCTTGACTCGATTATAAATGCATTAATTTTAAGATACATACATATATGTATGTATGGATTGGGAGAGGGTACTCGCCGCCAAATGACTATTTAAACATGTTAAAAAATGAAAATGTCCTCTTTTATTTAATCGGTTGGATTTTCATGGTTAATACATGTGAGTGCTTTTATTCGAATTTGGCTGTTAATATTTATTTTGTTTTTTCCCGTACACTTGACACGTTTCACTTGCTGTCATGCGATAAATCAAGTGAAGCTTGATTCACGTACGTGGGTCGGTGTGGGTGGGTCGGTGGGTGGGCGAGTGGTTCGATGCATGTGTGTGTGTGTGAGAGATAACAGCTGGCAGCTGGTGTTTAATGAACCAGCCACGCCCACGCCTTTTCAAAAACTTTTTGTGTAGGGACGCATAAATATTTAGGAGATGGGCGAGCAAAGCCAAAAAAAGGGAAATGCGAAAAAGTTCAAAGCCCCGAAGCTCTTAATACCCACAAACCAAAAAAGTGAAAAACATTTTATAGTTTTTATTACAGTTTTTTCCAGTTCCTGAATCACATTTTATAGTAACTTTTCGACAACTCAAAAAAATGTGTACACTTAAAGCCCATAATCCAAAAGTCATAATATTGTATCTATATGTTTGATGAAAAAATGTCAATTCTTTTAAGAATTTTGTACAGAATGATATTTATTTTTACAAGGGTATTTAAAAAAATACTTCAAGAGCCCAACTGTTGCATTGCTGGAGGGCTTCTCCTTCTGTTTTTATTTTATGAGCCTTATGAGCAACAACAAAGGATGGCGAACGAAAACACGGGAGAAAAATCGAAAAATGACAGCATATTATTCAACATATAAATTTTCGTTTTCTTCCTTTTCACGCATCACAAATTTCGGGCATGCTTCATTGAGTTTCGACTTCCTTAGTAGCCCCCAGACTCGACAAGATGGAATTTTCGGGATCGACTTTTGGGCATTTTACAGTGTCAGCGCAAATGTAGGACGAGCTATTAATGACGGCTGTCTGAACGGGCTGACAGGCTTATGTGTTTCCCTTACCCTCGTATTGGACTGAAACTTACCAAATGTAGAGTCTAATATTACAAGTTTAGCCCATAAACCAAATGCGAGAAAATAGTAACACAGAGACAAGACATATCTCAAAGAGTACCCTATCTATTAATCAGGGGTTTATTGTTCCCAGTTTATTATCTGCAATATGCTGGAAAAATGAGCAACAGACAAGAAATGACAAATCAAGCCAAATGGAAATGAAATAAAGGTTACAAGCGTAATGTCATTTGCGTTTCAGGCCGCACGTGAGCGAAACTTATCTCGATTCCTGCCATCTACCGCCACCGAGCTAGGAGCCGGAACAGGAATCAGACTCGTATCCTCCTGCATCCTCCCTCCGGCGTGCTATTTGCGTGCAATTGACGATTGTCAAAAATTTGTCAGAAAGTACGTTTTTCCATCACCTTTGATTTTTCCGCCGGCAAGGGGAAACCGTAAGCGACACTTGGGGCAAATGTTGCAAAGGGAAATGGGCCAACAAATCAACATAAATAGATGTATGATTGGCTTGGGTTCGCGTTGGGGCGAACAGGTGCAGCAGTTGCCAAAGTTGCCCGGGCATAAATCACTAACTTTAAAGAAAACAGCAGGTGCCTATTTTTCTTATTGATTATCCCACTCCCTGATCTGTCTAATCCACAGAGAATATTAAAGAACAAGATGCCTTGTTTCGAAACGGGTTTCTTTCAATTTAAGACAATCTTATTTTAGAAATATTTATATCATTATCCTTCATTACATTCTTAGGTGGATTTGAGGCACTTGAAACAAACCGCCGATTCGGACAACATCGAGGTGGGCATCGACTTACAGGACTATTACATTTCGGTGGAATGGGACATTATGCGAGTGCCGGCAGTGAGGAATGAAAAGTTTTACAGTTGCTGCGAAGAGCCCTACCTGGATATTGTCTTCAACCTGACACTGCGCCGGAAGACTCTCTTCTACACAGTCAACTTGATCATTCCCTGTGTAGGCATCTCATTCCTGTCGGTGCTCGTCTTCTATCTGCCCAGTGACTCCGGCGAGAAGATCTCACTCTGTATCAGTATCCTGCTGTCGCTCACTGTGTTTTTTCTGCTGCTCGCCGAGATCATTCCGCCGACTTCGTTGACAGTGCCATTGCTGGGAAAGTACCTGCTCTTCACTATGATGCTCGTCACGCTCTCCGTAGTGGTCACCATTGCAGTGCTAAATGTGAACTTCAGGTGAGTTTTCAACTCAAAGGAGTAACTGAACATTTTTAGTTTTGACTTCTTTACCTAATTATTTTTTTTTAATTTTAGATCACCTGTAACACATCGCATGGCGCCCTGGGTACAACGCCTATTCATACAGATCCTGCCGAAACTGCTCTGCATCGAGAGGCCCAAAAAGGAGGAGCCCGAAGAGGATCAGCCGCCCGAAGTGCTCACCGATGTCTATCACCTGCCCCCAGATGTGGACAAGTTTGTCAACTACGATTCAAAGCGATTCAGCGGCGACTACGGCATACCAGGTAGGAGATTCCTCGCCCCAATCACTCCCCCCAGTTTGCCACCCGTCGGTTGTCTTAACAATAGAATTTCCTTTCGGTGAAAGCCGCTGAAGAGAATCCCACAGAGAGCTGGAGAAAGTTTTCTTCTATTTTCTCGCTCTGCTTGAGACAAACTTTCTGTGTAGAACTTTCCATCTTGGGCTTCTTATGCCGCTTGTTCTGCCTCGGATCCTGCCCCGGCTTCTACTCCCGCAGCTGGGAAATTTATGCATGTTTTCAACTGGCTTTAGTGGGCACATTACCGACGAAGCATGGAGCGAACAGCCTGAAACGTACAACTTGCAACTTGCCAGTTTATATTCCATTTTAAATATGTACAACAACATTGAAATTATATGCCTTCAGACACACCACTTTATAATGACGCTGGGCCAGGGCGGTCCAAATAATTTATGACAATTAACAAGTGCAACTGCAAGGACGCCGGCAAAATGGAAAGTTTCGACTGAGAATAATAAGTTCCATGAAATGGCTTTCGTATCGCTTTGTCACCGCCAACTGACAGCATTTAGATGAGGCATTAAACAGGATGGAAACTTTTCATCGTAGATCAAAATTAAATGCAGATTCCTGGCGTATACGTAATATTTGGTATCTGCAACTAAATCCAATTACGTGCGCAAAGAAAATACTTAAAGAGTAGTTAGTTTAGGCTCTTACTTAAGCTCTTGGTTACAAAATTGAATAATTTCTTCGTTAAAGTGGCTTTCACAGCAGCTGAAGTAGGAGCAGAAGCAGGAGCAAACTAAAAGAAAAGAGCTGAAACTTTCAAATGGCTAAGCGAAATAAATGGGAAACAGAATGCAGAAAACTATTTATTGAGTTTCCGTATTGTATACCCGGCAGTGCAGTCAGTAGTGCTGCTTCTGCTGAGCCGTGCGCTCGAGGTTGAGGGTCCTTTGTCCGTTCACTTCCTTCGAGGACATTGTGCCTCGGAGAATTGCGCCAAAGACAAAGCAGCAAAGTTACAAATTGCATTTACAACTTTATTTGCCTAATGCCATTAATGCAAGGTCCATGTCGTGAAAAATAAATGATCGAAAAATGATTCTGTGAGAAGCAATAATAGAGAAAAGTCAAGTTTTTCGTATTTTCCTTCACTTTGGCCCCATAAACATTTGAACTTCATGAACAAGTTATAATTATACGTATACGTAATTATGTAATACGCATACGTACTATGTATCTTAATATATACTACGTATACGCTTATCTGATATAACGTATACGTATACCTAACAATAGCGATAAATATATTTTCGATTTTTTTGAAATAAACCATTTGCATCGGAACATAAAAATTTGAAGTTGTATATAAAGTATGTACTCCGGAAAACAAGGCCCAAAACCATCTTTCTTGGTTACATCTCTAGGCGAAAAGCAGCCATGCGATGAGTATAAAAGCAAGATATAGAAACATTCTTGAAAGAGTTTGTTCGTCCTCGTTCCGGGTTTGTCCGTTGTTCCTGCCACGATACCTGCCTGGAACAGGAGGACGACGTTCGCGTATGTTTATGGATGAAGTTAATAAACCGAAAGGAAAGCCCCCGATGCCAAAAAACATGAAAAAACCGTCACCAAATCCAAAGTTTGGATATCCAGCCTCTGGCTCAGTACGTTGTCCTGCCGGACGGGGTGGAACTCTATTGCGTGGATCATCCCGACGTGCACTATTCCGTCCATAGAGTGGAATGACTTTGTCTTTGTTAATAGAAGACTTGCATACTGGGCAGACCTTGTTGTTAGGTCGAGTCAATAGCCATTGATGCAAACAGGGCCAGCAGTATAGATGGCCGCACATAGTGACTACTGCATCCTTGGCTGTGTCCAGACATATGTTACAATCATAAAGAGATTCATCCTTTGATTCACGCTCATTGCCTTTGTTGATCTCTTCCAATTCCATTCCAGTGGAATCCAATGATGCTACTTTGCTATCTGGCATATTACCACCAACTAGAGAGGTGGATGAAGATGTCGTTGTCACCTCTGACCCATCACTTCCTGCCTCTTCTAAAGACACTCCCTTAGCTTTTGTGGACCCTTTTTGGTTGCATGCCGCACGCCTAGTCAGTAAAGAAGAAGTACTGGGTAGATCTAGTGACTGTACCAATTCCGGCTGTTCCATGACGTTTAAATTTTGCTTCAAATTTCGCCTTTTTGATAAAACTCAGTCTTCTCTAACACACAAAATACACAGCCAAATTTTAAAAATGATGTTTAGAAAACTAGACAGCTTTTTAGTAGAAGTGATGATGCCTACGCTATGCCTACCTAATGATACTTCTTACGATGTCTAATGAAAGTGTACTGAATTATTTTTCGTACCAGCTGTCAATCGAAATTAAAAGGCCTACTATATAAAATAAAAAATATATAAATTATTTGAGTTACATAATAGCTCAAATAAAAAGTATCCCAACTTAAAGGAAATTTTAAACTCTGTTTTGTATTAAATATTAAGTATACGCAATGTGTGCTTGGCCATATTAAGTATACGCCACACCACTTAGAGACTTTATAAAATTATATGAAAATTGCGCAAATTACTTTAAGTAAATGTTGGATATACTTTTGTCAGACTTTCATTAATATTTTCAAAAAATTTTAATATTTCAGCTCTTCCCGCCTCGCATCGATTCGATTTGGCCGCGGCTGGTGGCATCAGCGCCCACTGCTTTGGCGAACCGCCTCTGCCCTCCTCACTGCCATTGCCCGGTGCCGACGATGATCTCTTCAGCCCTTCGGGTCTCAACGGGGACATCAGTCCCGGATGCTGTCCGGCTGCTGCAGCGGCTGCTGCGGCCGCTGCCGCCGATCTCAGTCCTACGTTTGAGAAGCCATACGCCCGGGAAATGGAGAAGACCATCGAGGGATCGCGCTTTATAGCACAGCATGTGAAAAACAAGGACAAGTTTGAAAGTGTAAGTATTGAACACCTCTAACGAAGAAGTTATAATCAAAAATACCAATATTTTAAGAACAAAATGTTCCATCGATTATGGTATTAGATGAAAGTCCTGTATACACGCGGTTCCTTCAATTGTCCATTCTGCAATTTTCGATTCACACAGAAAGTCGTTGAATCACTCGCCTTTATTGCCAATCAGCGGCAATCATTGTCTGGCAATCGCAGCTGGAACAAGCCACGAACCGCCACGAGACCAGCCAGCATGTCTGGTGCTCTGTTTACGTCTGCTCTTGATAACCCGCATTAGATGCAATCAGACGGAGTCCGACAGCCAGCCAATGCAAAAAAAAAACCAGCACCACCTCAGTTCCAAAAACTAACCATTGCCGCTTAAATCACGTTGCCTCACTGCGTTTTCTCTAATCAAAAATAGCAAACGATGACGGCTCTGACGGTTCCTGTTTCGCCAGAACTGGGGTTCCGGATCGTGTTTGTGGTAGAGGCAGAGGGCAATGGCTCTGTCGCCGCCGTTGGAGTTGAGTGATTGAGTTGTTTGTGCGCAAATACGAAGTTTGCAACATGCGGTTGCAGCAGCGCACCAGTCTGCCATTTGTCGATGAAACGCTACGATGTTGTGCAATTGAGTGTAGGTGGGTGTGTTTGAGAGTGTGTGGGTGCCTAGTCCCAGCAGACCAGGCATTCTGCTGAAATCGATGTTTGGTCTGAAACATTTCAATTTAACTGGTTTGGCCGCACCGCAAATCTGAAATAGATCTACCAAAGCCGTTTTATTAGTTTTCGACTGGCCAAATGATTGATGATGATGGCAGGACGGGTGAGGAACGACCTCTGGATTAATATGTACAACAGAATGTTTAATTTTGTATTGTAACTTTTCTAGAATTAAAGTAATTTCACTTTTAAATCCTATACTTTTCCAATTTAATCCTATAAAAAAAAGTAGCTAGAAACATATCGTTTCTGCAACTAACGACAAGACACTACTTTTAATATTTTAACTAATATATTATAATTAAATATCTTTCAGGTGGAGGAGGATTGGAAGTACGTCGCCATGGTATTGGATCGTATGTTTCTATGGATCTTCGCAATTGCTTGCGTGGTCGGAACAGCACTGATTATTTTGCAGGCACCGAGCTTGTACGACCAGTCGCAGCCGATTGACATACTCTACTCGAAGATTGCCAAGAAGAAATTCGAGCTGCTCAAGATGGGCAGCGAGAACTCCTTATAGCGACCACTTGGGTTCGCGGCCGGCTGGTGGAATTTAATCATCAGCTCGCTGCGGACCCTGTTCGCCGCTCGCGATGATGATCGTGGATAATATACGATGAGCCAGACCATGAGTATTTCGTCGGCGCTCTACAACACGAATGCTAGCAGTGGCACTGACAGTAGCAGTGTCCTTGGCAGTGTTGTCAATAGCACTGTAAGCTCCAACGAATCGGATATCTCATGGGGCACGTCGTAGAACGCGAGGCGAGTGAAGCGAACATTGCGAAATGAATTGAATTGAACTCAAAGTGGAAAGGAGGGCAGTTTTTGGAGCAGTTGATCAAAATATGTATGTAATAAAATGCGAAGATGTAGTGTTGATTAACCGCGACTGTGTCGGACAGTTTGGAGAACAGTTTGGCTCCGCAAGCCAGAAGATCGACGATTGTGGAGCTAGTATTAGATTTTAAGGGTTTTGATGTACTTGATTGCGGATCGACGAAGACCGGGGTTCAGGTTGTCGGAGATGATCGCTGGGAGGATCCCTGGACCTGTGTTGTATAAAGCGAATGGGGTTTTGTAAGTTATATTGTATTTTTGAGCGCCAAAAAGTTCCTTGTTACATCTTTTAGTTTTAAAGATTCACACTCAAAAAAAAAAAAACAAAAAAAAGAAAGAAAACAATACAAAAAATGAAACCAAAACAAAGAAAATGTTTTAAAATTGCATTTTAAATTTAAATCTGACTGTATGTGTTCAGTAAATGTGTGTCAGTGTGTGAGTTAAACAGAGTGAGTGTGTGCGTGCTAAAAAATATACATATGAAGAATAAAATCAATTTTAATTGTTTATTTATTTGTGCATATTTTTCACATTATTTTTAGCAAAGCAAGCAAACAAATTACGCCCACACCGAGTGGGTCTAATTAAATTGCATACAAATTCATAACTATTTTTAAAGTAAATAAATTAAAAAAACAAACACGATAAACTAAGTTTAATTAGCGAGTAAGTCGTAAGTAGTTGTAGCTAAGCAAATGTAGTATTGAATTAAATTTAACATTTAAAAAACGAAGCCCGATAGCTTGCTGCAATGCAACTCGGCTCGTAGGAAGCGCGAAATTCTGAAATAAATTTAGTTAAATGTTGAAATAAGCGAAGTCGTCACATTTTTAAAGCCACACACTTTTACTAACAAATACACTGGCAATACACCCCCTCCACAAACACGAAAACAACATCCACAAAAATATATATTATATCGAGCAAGCATACACATAAATATATAGACGTACGTATTTATAGGATTGCAGATAGTCAAATCACATAAAAACAAAAACACACAACAATTTCAATTAAAAACACACACACACCATCAGACAAGTAACAATAACTAAAGCGAATTGGTATTTTGCGAGCACTTTGTTTGTATAATTTGACGTAATTTTAATCAATTAAATTATTTGGTATAATGCGAATTCCACTTGCACTCAACTGTCGGATTTCATGGGATGTTGATTGTTCTCCATTCCTTTCACCCTGCAGCTGTAGTTGTTTCTGTTCTGCAGCAGATCCTTGCTCTTAACCCGCCACTGCTTCACTGCTCCACTGCTGTGTAGTTCTGTGCACTCATTATGCATTCACCGGAGCATGCGAAGCGTTCAGAAACCTTTGGCAAGTTCAATTTAAAATAAAACTTTTTAATTACTTTCAACGGGCCACGCGAGTGCTGTTCCCGAGTTCTGGCCATTCCAATAGCTTCGGTCGAGTGCCGCACAGAAAACACCTTCAATTTAAATGCCAAAGCAAACGAAAGTTGCCACAAGGTTGGGTTGAATGCCACGCCCAATGCCCCTGACTCCAAACTCCCGGCCACCGCACACTCATCTTTGCCTTTGCATTTTTAATTGATTTTACAAAAGTTTTCGCCACCAAAGCAACAAGAATAGTAAACATTATGCAAACGCGAAAACCGCCAACGGATTCCACTAAGGGGGCTATGAAAAAGGGCGCGGCAGCCCCTCAAGGCATGCAACAAATTAAGTGTGGAATGTGGCATGTGCATGTTTCCACACAGTAACAAAATATAATGAAATTTATAGTTCAAAAACTTCAATTTATAAAAGCTAAATTTCTATACCTATCATATGGAATATTTTTAAATTTTTTTTTTGCCTGATAATTTTCTACTTTTAAAGACTTCTATATTCTCTATTTTTTCAGTGCATAAGTCTGTTATTCAGGCTCGTAAATAGTTAATAATAGGTGTAAACAAATGTGCACTAGCGATTGGAACTTATGCATAATAAAATGGCAAGTAAAATCCGCACAAAATATGGGCCAAGAATGCCGCGATACGTAAAACTGGTAACCCTGTGCAAAATACCAGAGTTGTCAAGTTGGGTGTTGCTTATTGTTGCCAGACGCCTGAATGTAGCCGACTTTTCTGCGTGAGAAGCGGCAAAAGTTTAATTAAAATTCCTAATCGAAAATATTCAACATTTGCGAGTGTGAATTAATTAAAATAGTTTTCCAAGCCAACGATTGTGGCACAGTTTGCGCCTGAAACTGAAAGAGCTGAGAACCAAGTGCAGCGGAGAGAGTGGGAGAAAGGGAACTTTTGATGATATAAGTTATCCTTTTTTATTTTATTTGTTTCTTTTTACCAAACTATATACCATTTTCATTTGAAATTCGCACTAAACACAATAAACACACACATACACTGTAGACTGTAAGGTAAAAAAGGAAACATTTAAAATGACAATTTAAATAGCATGCCGTTTTGGGTGTATTAAAATGTAAAGTGCATAAAAATCAACAGTTAACATTTTTTAAATATTTAGCTATTAAATAAACGTAATATAAAGCCTATAAAATAAACTTTGGAATATCATAAATCAAGTATTTAAATACGAGCGTAAACACTAAACTTAAAACACACACAATTGTCACACTAAAATTGAAACAACAAACTTAACACAGAAGGCGCATTAACTAAAAGGTAACAACCAATACACACAATATGCAATATCAAATTATTCTTGTGCATCAAATATTGAAGTATTAAACTGAGCTTATAAAATTTAAACGAAATGAAATGACAACAAAAATGCTAAAAACAAACAATTAAAACCTATTGGACAGCATTATCGACTTCCGTTTTGAAAAACGAATATAAAAAGTCTGAAAACAAAAAAATGCGATATACTAAATGTACGTTTGAATGCATAGACTATGAAAAAAATACACATAGCACCTTTTTAAATGCAAAACATTGAAACCGCAAAAATATACAAAAAAATGAAAAACAAAAAATTGATGGCAACAAATTGTTTACAGAGAGCAAAAAGTTATTGAATAATATTCCGAACACAACGTTTAATTTAATATGCAAACTCCACCCCCACGATAAATAGCAACCTAAATATATTTTTCAATGCCTTTCCATTGGCAAATAAAAAGATACCCTTTTTAGTGTGACCTGTAAATATTACGATATAATTATATTAAAATTTGCATAGGCTTTATCTATTATTTTATAAAGCAAATCTTTTTTTACACAATTTAAATGTGCTGATTATAAATATTCAAACTAAAATGCGTTTTCGTTGCATTATAGGCTTCCTAATTTCACAATATTATGTACAAACTTCAAGCTAAACAAGTTTTTTGTTATAGTTTTAGACAATCAACTAATGAAATATATAAAAAATCAGCAAAGCGAAATGAAATTGAAAACAAAGAACTAATGACAAGTAAATGGCGTAACTTTTCTGTGAATAAAATCAACTAAATGAGAAAGAATACCCTAAAAACATAATTGCATATTTAAATTAAATGTTTTTATGGCAAATCAAAAAGAGAGGAAATGATAAAATGCTGGTGGAGGTTAGACAAAATCCATTTCAACAAAAACCATTTTTGTAAATTATTTCACTTGGGAAATCGACACGCTAAAGCCAAATATAAATAAATAGAGAAATAAATTAAAAACCGTTTTACTAACTAATGCAAGACACGAGGAAAGATGGAACTTGCGCGGAGACACTAGAGAAAACAAAATTGAATTAAAGTCAAATACATAGAAGTGTATATGCTCTCATTGGTTGTGTTTTTAGGTTATAAACAAATAGGTTTGGCTATGTGTGGGTGTGTAGGCGTGCAAGTGTGTTGGTTTCACACACACACGCACACATGCAGGCACACGCGTTGCACGCAACAAACAAGCAAAGAGACAAACAATCGTTCACTCAATCACTCTATATGTCGGTCCTACGATGCAACCTACGATCGGTCAGACTCATTGTTGTACAGTTCATTTTCACATTGATTCATAAATATTAATAATAAATTTAACTAAATTTAGCTACCGTAAAACCGAATTAATCGTGTTTAACTGTATATTATGCTAATAATGTCAAACATTTTGAATTTGCCTTTTTAAATCGTGCTCTTCAGTTCTCACATTAGGTTTTTTTTATTGATTCTAGCTAAATGTTTAGCCCGCTTGGTATACAAATTACAGAAATGCTAAATAATTAGGTAATCATGAAGAAACCGTGTAATTTAAATACTGCCACAAATAAGACGAAATGGATTGCAAATAGATCATATATAAAAAATATACACATATTTATGTATGTATGTATTGTCGAATTATGATACGAGTACGAGTATTAATGATATACGAACTAGTTAAGGGCAAACAAATTCCGATTGTTTCGATGAGAAAAAAGATTTCAATACTCGTACAGTCACTCAACCTAGTCAAGTAAGGTCAGGACACGAAAAACGGGGCTCGAAGTTAACATTGAGGCTAAGTGCTAACTATATAGGAATAAAAAACAAAATGAAGCAAATAAGTTTCTGTACATAGAATAAAATTAACCAAACAACCACACACACACACACCGCAATGCAGACACAAACAGCACACAGTTGAAGCAGTTCATCTCTGTATATAATATATTAAAATATTTATAACTATATATTGTGAGGCAACCGCCGATCCAAAAACGATCGATCATCCAACAAGCGAATAGAATTTATTTCAAGTACAATTGATTTTTCGATTACAGTTACAGCAGACAACGAACTCGTGTACACACAATTTGATAGGAAACAATCTTAGCTAAAGCACTGAAATATCATTGATTGATCCATTATGAAAATCACAAAACGATTGAAATTAAGAAAAATGCCCTGAAACAATATGGAATACCTTGAAGGACTTGAAAATTGGTACTTTTTCTGAATTCAATAGGGGCATTTGTTCGGATCGTGTTTCATTTTACAAAAACCGAAAGACATTTTAAGGCCACTCACAATTAGCACTAACAAATATCATAATAAGTTAAAAGCGAAATAGTTATTAAAGAAAATATATTAAAACAAGCAACGTGAAGAACACAAAAGCAAAATAATTATGATGTAAACAGAAAATTGAAAGTATTTGATAAATATGCGGCTTGACCCTGAGATTCAAAAAACATAAAATCGTATGTCTTCCAATCAAAGGTCGTCTTTTGTAGCAAACACAACAAGAATCAAAGTCTGCGTATTGCTAAAGAAAACAAGAAAAGTGAAAAATTGGAAGCAACTATGGAGCTGGTTTAATGCAGAAATGCATCACCTATATGAACACACACACCATCAAACACTCGAAACACACCCACACCGCACTGCAAAATCATTTAGCCAATAACCGTTGCATACATTTAGGGTTAACAGTATCCACGGCAACATTCAACCACTCTTCTCTTCCACTCTGTCCCATTTCAGTTCCCATAAACTAATCAAGTACCTGACAATAGATGAACTACACTCTTTCACAAACTTCTCTGCAGACTACTCGTAGTCAGCTCAAGATGTCTCGTCGTGTAGTTTAAGAAGCCAACGATATTCCGATCCGATTCGGCTGCTCAATTTGCGAAAATACAAGATATCACGACACTTAAATTAATCCATTAAAACGGTTTCAACGACAGCTAAAATCAAATTTAGACACCGCCACACATTCACGCAAGTCAGAGCCAAAGCATCTTCTTCCCGGCATGGTATTTGGCAGTCATGCAATTAATCGAATTTGAAATGCTTTCTAATGCATACTCGTAGACGAAGACTATACGACTTTTGTAAGATATTTCCATTTTCCAATGCACAGACCACATACAGCCATCTAATTTAAGGTCCCAGTACTCCCAGCTCACAGAAAAACATATATTCCAAGGGTAGAAATTTTAAATCGAATCGTTCAAAAGAACATATTCGCAGATTTGCAAGCTGCACAAACACATTCACACTGACACTCACTCACACCACCCGAATACTCGCGAATATTAATTGCTTGTGTGTATGTGTTCCGTACGAATCCGTGTGAAAGGCATTGCATGTGTGTGTGTGCGCTAGACGAAGCCAAAATCAAATGTGTAAATTCATAAATTGTAAGCCACTCACTTAATTAAGCCAAATACTAACTATATACATGTATTTCGGAGTGCATAGTGTTTAGAGTTAAAAATTATACATGCATTCACACCTGTGTGTATATTTTTAGTACTAATTGTTAGGTGCCGATAGTCTTAAGAGCTTCCGTTGCAAATTTTTGTGTACATTTTCTTTCAATTCGTTCGATCAAAGTATAAAAACAATTTTAGCATCAAGATTTTTAACTTCAAACAAACCAAAGAAAATGGCAAATCTTCAAATCTTGCAACTCACTGGGGAAAACAACACCACGAATATTAAAGTTAAAGATAAAACGCCCACGGGCTAAACTAACAACAATTTGCTCAACAAAAAATATTAAAAATAAAAAAAAATATATATAAAAAAAAAAAATAAAATGATTAATATTTAATATACATACATATACGCAGTAAACTAAAGCCAGATATAAATAAATGTATGGTAAAAAAATTTAGTTAGGCGTCCAATGCGCTCACTAAAAATTCTACACGAAATCAATTTTAACTAAATTGAAAATTTAGTTAAATGGAATCGCATAACGTAAGTAAGCTAAGTTACGATAATCCATGAAAAAAGTTATGTAAAATATTTGCAACTATAACATAACGACATCTAAGAATAGGCTAAACAAACTTTGACACTGCAAATCAATGCAAAAGATCGGCAACAAGCTAATCCAGAAGAGATTTCAAATAAATGTGACACAATACTTAAGTTTAAATGGAGAAAGCATTGCATTTACATTTCACATTAACAAATGAATACATAACGAATACATGCATAAATATATATAAATATATATACATAAACACTATATATATTAAATATATATTCGAAACTCTCTTGAACAACAAAAAACAGCAAACATATTACATAAAAAAACAAGAAAAATTAAATTAAATTACACTCACGCTCAGCCAGAAAGCAAACAATTGAAAGAAACATTGAATAATTGATCAAAACTCAACGGAATATTAAAGCAAATTAACAAAAAAAAAATAAAAAAAAATAATAACAATTGATAGAAGGAAAATAAATATGTTGACTAACGTAACACTATAAAACAAAATAAAAATGCATTAAAAGTTGAATGTAAGAAACTAAATAACGAACTTAAGCTAAACGCAAAAACAAATTAAAATAATAGCAACAATTGCGAAAAATAACACTAAAACTGAGAACAATTAAAAAAAGAACAACACATTAAAACGAGAAAACAATTACTATATAAATAAATGTTACGCGTTATTAAATAAAGAAGAATGAAAATAATTTGTTTTAAAAAAATATTTCTTCGTTTTATTCAAGGGCGGGAAAGCACTCCATCAAAACCAAAATTTTTAAGTGTTTCAGTTGTCTTTTTTTTATTAAATTATTTATTGTTTACATGTAATTTAATGAGCTGAATTTAGTGGTAGTAGCTGACATATATTTTCCAAGAGCAAGGGCCAATAAAGAAAACTGACATCCCGGGTATATTTCATGGCATTCACGTGAATTTCGCTTGGAACGGCGGTATATTTTATCATATTGATGGTGAGCCTGAGGCTCCTGGGTATCCACCTTGGAAAGTGGCATGCTAAAGACTGTCCTGACCAATTCTTGCAACATGTTGCCCTTCTGGTGACTCGGCAGCATAAACCTGGCACTTTCACAAAGGGCTCTGGCCACGCACGACCGACCATTGAAGCCCATGCTGAAAAAGATTATTGAAGACATATTAAAAAAGCTATAAATCGATAATATCTGCAATGAACGTCTTGCTTACTTATCAAAAATAGACTGCACCTCGTCGTAAAAGGCTCGCCTGGATCGCCTTTTGATTGTGTCCTTAGCCAGAGTGGCATTCAGCCCATGGGCGTGCTGGATGACCCATTTCTCGTTGGGCAGATCGTATGCCACGCCCCAATTGACAGCCCAACTGAGATAGTCCACATCGGGGTTACCGATCATACCGATCGTCATGCAAATGGCGCCCTAAAATATTGTCTCCATTATAGCGAGATCTCCAATTGATCAAAGGTCCGCAAACTCACACCGAAACGGAGGATCCCTCAGGAAATGCCAGGTAACGCTTTTGTCGACGCAGGATCTTGGCCACCACTTGAGTGGCATTGGGTGAAAGTTCATGCACCTCAGATGACGCCACATCCTGCACTAAACTAATGGCCGAAAGGCACAACACAACGCTTAAATGGTAGGTCCGAAGTAGGCCCATTCTAACGGCAGGGCGTTCAGTTATAAACTGAACTAGAAACCCAGAAGAATCCGATTGGGAGGTCCATGATTTCGTAGCTTATTAGCTTAACGTTTTGTTGACTGATTTGATTAGCAGCCAGCTGCAAAGTCACTTACCACGGACGCCATTAACCAGCGATTGTCAGCGCCTGCCCAGGCCAACACCAAATGTCAACACGGCCAACTCTGATTGTTGTAGCATGTAAATTTCTGTCAACAGTGTGAAAAGCACTTTGTTGTTCTTTGTTTTCACTTCCAGTCCAATTGTCAGCATTGTAACGCGAAAAACAAATAGCACAAATTATGAAATTTACAACCCATCTTCCATAGCTGGGATTTGTATTTCCAATTGGATCATTCATACTTTTATGCCCTTCTCTAGGAAAAAATATTTCATGTTCATATTCAATATTACTTAATTTAATTTTTATCAGTCCTAAAGACAAAAAATCATATACACAAAAGTTTTTAATATAAGGAATCGTCAACAACAATGATGTAAATTATTTCGTATTTACTTAATTTCCATTCCATTTTTTATTGGACTTCAAACAATAAAAATCATTTTTTTTACTCAACAATTTATGCAGGCAGTTTTCGTATTTATTTATTCTTTGTGCTGCGAAAGTAATATGGAGATTCAAGGAAAAAACTGCGGTATTAACTCAATACAAAATTCAATCATTTACACGAATAATATAAAAATCTGTATTCAATTTACATCATTAACAGTTTACCGGGATCATTAACAGGAGCATTTCATTAAGTATTTCATAACCTGAAAAGAAATTAATAACAGGTCTCAGCCCATCTCAAAAGCACTGTCTGTATCATTAACCACTTGGCGTTTATAGCGTCCGACACTAGTTATTTGTTTCCCCCTTTTCGTTCCAGTTCGATAAATTCATGTTCATGTTTTCCTTATTTCGATTTTATTTAATCAACGCACATATTTCTCCCGAAACCGTTCAGTGACGAGGAGCAAAAAACTCTGTCGACAATGCGGCCCGTAAAGATTGGCGCATTCATGCAGTGAATGGCCGGCGGTGAAGGCCTCCCGATATTTCGGTTTATGTGCAATCTCCGGATGCACGTAACGCAGCATGATGCGGAGGATATCGTGAAAGAGCGTAAAGCCCGGCGGAGCCAGCAGATGCCGCGACTCGCACAATGTCCGCATGATACAGTAGCGGGGCTCGTAATTGAACCTGAATGGGCGAAATGTGAATATCAAATAAATTAAAATTTCTTCAGAGTTTCTAACATTATACATTTTTAAAGCATTAAATAGGGTCTGCGAGCAAGAGCATGTTATTCCCAAAAATACTTTAAACAAACTTACATGGTGGCCATCATGCTGACTAGGTCGAAAAGCATTCCATGCGGACTGGACTTCTGGTTGATCACCGTAGCTCCGCTTCCTTCCAACTCGCGCCTAAGGCGACGCATCATGGCCGAAGGACGGCAGTAGTAAGTGCCGTACATATCTTTGACCAGATGCGAGGCAGGACATCCGGCCTGTATCTGATGCGAATAGGACTTGCGACGACTCAAAGTGGGTATGCCTTGGGGGTAGGCGAAGTAGAAGGACTGGATGGGATCCGAGGGACTGAGGGGCACAAACACAGGTTGAGGAGTTAATGCAACGGGTGCAACAGCAGGTGGTGGTGGAGGCGGTGGAGGAGGAGGTGGTGGTGGTGGTGGCGGGGGAGGAGGCGGTTTCACTTTAGGCTTTCCAACGCGACGGGGTATCCAATCTTCGACCGCGGCCGGCATCTCATAAATGCTCGTGATCTCCGCCAGCCAAAGCATCCCCCTCGGAATGGTATCCAGAATGGCTTTAGCGCAGTTGGCTGTGATCTGATTGGAATAGTTTAAATTTTGTTAATAACCTATATTAAAGATGTAATTTTTGACTATGTCTTATATTGGCATAGTTCTTGGAAGTCAATAAAGTGAGATCTATATGGAAGTTTTCTAAGAAATCATTCAGAAATCTTACAATATTTTTTATAATTACATTTAAAATGTCTCCCAAACTATTTATTTAAATTTAAAACAATACTTTTTTAATAAAACTACCAATTTATTGACATATTAGTACAAGTACATTTCAATACAAGTTCCAAACTTACCGTGATTGAAGTTCCCAATTCGAAAGTAAGCCACCTTTTCTGGCGATGCAGGAGATGGGTCTTCTCTAGCATATAGGTGACGCGTCTGTTGGGATTCTCCAAGGAGGCTATACTGGTCTGGTTGCTGGCCAATGCAAAAGTCACCAAGACGGTGCACAGAACCACTTTGAACCAAATCTGACTTTCCATAGCGAAGTGAGTGGAGCCCAACGAAGAACTAAATCACTATAAACCAGTGAACTTCAGATTTAGATAGGGTGGCCAAGTTAGAATTTCGTTCGCGTGGCTTTTCAATTTAGCCAAACGCACTGCAAGCTTCTATTTGGCCAAGACATTACGCTGAAGTGGGTCAGTTGGCTCGCCTCTAATTTAATTAACATGTTGGCCTTTGTTTTGTAAGACGAATTGACAAAAAGATGAAAGAAATGTGGTGGAAATCAATAATCAAAACTTTGAATCAGTTGGAAAGATGTCTACAACTTGGCAGATGCTACCACTGTTCTTCTGCAAAGCAACTCTCTTGGGCCTGTGCCAGAGTGAATCCGTTGAATCGCTGGATGTATTTGCTCCGGCAACGAGTCACGAAGCCGCCAAAGTCAACAATGTCACGCTGCCTCCGCCAGGACTCGTCACAAAAGAGGAAACCGACTTCGACCAGGACCCACTGACACCACATGCGGCCCCACTTTCGCAACGGAAGCTCTCGAGGGGCAAGCGTTTTGTGGCATTTCCCGTGGGTTCGTCAGCTTCGGTAAGTCAATGAACCAACAAACAATGGGACACAAATGCCAGCCTTTTGCACAGTTAGAGATTTCGCTTATTTTTTCACAAAGTTTCTATTTACTTTTGAATTTATATTTACTATTAATATGACGTTTCATGTATAATTCTAATTAAATATGTTAGAAAAAAAGGGAATTTTGTATTATTTTTAATTGAATCTTTGTATACCATTTTGTTTTATTAGTATATACATTCGTACATTAGTATAATAAAATAAAACCACTATGTTTAATTTTGTTTAAAAAAATTCTGTCAAAGGATATTAAGCCACAGCTTCGAAAAAAATCTGAAAACAAATAATTTCAAGCCCCGAGGAAAGCAATATTCCATTTTATTGAAAACTTTTTACAATTACAAGAAAAAGTTAGTGTTTATTAAGTCAATTTTTTTAACAATTTAAAATTAATTCTCATATACTGAAGCGTACAAACTGTATGATAAAAGAACAAACAAAATGTATATTGATTTTTTATTGAAATGATTTTTTAAATAAAACTGATCTTTTAATATACTCTTTAGAAACTCCAAATATCTGAATAAATCAAAGAAATTTGTGTCCTTTTAAGGGAGCTGTTTGTCTGACCACTGGTGTCATCGGCAATCCCAATCTTTTGTACCTCAGTTTGGGCATCAATTGGGGTGTTGCCTACGACCTGCCCAACGTCACCTGGGTCCTCCAGAATGCCCATGGATGGACCACAAAGAAATCGGCCAAGGCGCAAATCAAACGCAGACATCGACGTGAGCTCTACGGCCGTTTGGAGACAATGATAGACAGGTGAGTGGGGTGGAAGGTGGACGTGGTCAGACGGGGTTCAACGACCCTTCACCTGCCAAAGAGTGCTTGTGTGTGAAAATTTATACAAAGTTGTGAGCTGAGATTTTCACGTCATTCGAAAGTTTTGCAAACAAATGAACTTTGTTTATAATTTTATTAAGTGTCTTTACAGTTTAAATAAAGGTAAGGCCATAAGAGTCTGGGATTGCATAGATAGTCCTAAAATATGAAAAGTTTCAAAATAATTAAGCACTCAACTAAATTTTGAGGTAAAAGCTATTTAATTTAATTGTGGTTTTAATGCCGAAGTTTATTGATTTGGTTTGATTTAATTATTTAACTATCTGTTAAATCCGAAAGGCAATAATTAGATTATAAAAAAGAGATATGGTTTTTACTGCCGCCCAGTAATTAATTTTACATTTTATATATTTCAATGAATAGACTTTTAATTATTTATTTGAACTATTTAGACCGCACTGTACTCCGAATGCTGCCACTCGTACATATGTAGATAATTTTCATGGCTCAAGGATCAGGTCCTCCATTTGCCATCCACCACCCACCCGTCTCCAAGTTTCCGCCCACCGGGGTGTGTCTGTGCCAAAATCAGCCAAGCCACTTGGCTTATCACGCACAGTGCGACCGAGAAAACTTGCACCCGAAGTGGTCGTTGTCCCTACCCCACTCCATCCAGACCACCCCAACATGCCCCACTTGGCAGCCCGAAAAACCACCCAGCCTGCCTGGCTGTCACGCCCCGCCCTTTTAGCACGGTTCTTAGGGAATCTGTAGGGGATGCGTGCTCTTGGCATAATAATAAAATGTTGGTATTTTATATTAGCATTTAAATTGGCTTTTTGTATGCTTCGGAAATAGTTTAATATCCGCAGAGGAATAGTCCAAGTCTGAGTCTAAGTCTGTGGTTCGGTAACTTTAACTTGAAGCCAATGCGAAAAATGCATAACAAATTAGGCCGTAATTGGGGTGAGTTATGTGGTGGGCAATGTTAAACTATCTGCAATCTGTAAAACGACCCGTCGACAAGCCGAACGAACACCCACACAAACACCAAGAAATATGTATCACTCGTTGGAGGGATACAGTGACAGGCATTGTCATGGTAATCAAAGGACTTGGGCCCCTTTTAGATGTCGAATTCCACATCCCAGCTAAGCTTCAAGTGGTCGTCAAAAAGTTGCCATATTTGTCCTTCGACCGGCTTTAGCTTTGGCTTCGGCTTCGGCATTGGCTTTGGCTTTAGCAACGACTTTGGCTTTTACTTTGGTTTTCGTTTTGACCTTAACACGGCTCACGTGTCGAGAATTCGGTGTCTTGTGTGCTCGTCTTGTATTTCATGATTGTTTTCCCTCGATTGGTTTCGCTTTTCGATTGTCTGTTTTGCTTAGCATCCCACAATTGATGCCCGGCAATTTTCTCACTGACTTTTGGCATTGGCTCCCTCTGGTTTACGAGCGCTTTTCCCTCTAATGGGTCAGCTAAGCGCCATCCCCGGCCTCAATTGCCTCTATCCGATGCCGATGCCGATGCCGATCCGGAGTGGAGAGCTGACTGGGGGTGTATTCTTGTCTTTGTGTATGCGATGTATGCCCTATGGGGTTAATGAAGTTGTTTGTTTGTTTGCTCGCCTGTCTCCCAGGCCACAGCATTCAACTTGACAGCCAACGTCCGTAGACGTGTCGGCTAATCCGGGGAAAGAGCTAAAAACTTTTCACGCCCCCATACGAAGTATCCTTTAAACATTTTTCTAAGGTTCCTTGTGAAACAGATTCTATAGATTCTATTATATTTAAACTTAAGTTACTTAAATGTTCTCAAAGACTTAAACATTCATTTTCTTAAGAAATCACTATGAACTTAATACACTTTAAAAGTAGATAGCTCCCTTACTTGACCCCCCCAAACAGTTGGCAAATATGAACGCCATTCCCATACAGCCCATCGATCTCTGTCATCGCATCTTTGACTTCCACAGGCAGTTACCTCTTCGCACGGCATCGACAGGTGCTGGCGCTGATGCAAGTGCAGGTGCCAGTGCCGGTGCAAATACCGATGCTGATGCTGATGCCGGTGCAGTTGCATGTGCAGGCAATTCAATTAAGTTACAGAACCTGTCGGTCCTGGGCCCGCCACCTTTTAGCCCCTGTCCCTGGACCTTTTGGGCCTGTGCCATGTTTATTGTAAACGTGACTGCTGCAAGTGTCTGAAGAGCATTCTAAAACGTTAACTGACAATTGACACATTTGCACTTTGGCAATTTTCCTCCTTTGCCCACAGCCCATTCATTGTCTTTGCCGGAGAATTTCCCGCTGCAGTTTTCAGTCTTTCTTCGGGTCGCACTAAGAGCAGCACGTGCCACAAGCTACAGCTACAGCTACAGCTACGGCCATTGCCATTGCCATGATTTACGCGCACTCCGTATTGTTTAATTATCGTTTAATTGTTGCAAAGTTTTTGATTTACGGTTTAATTGCAACGACAAATGCAACGCCCTCTTTTACGTCCATCGCCAACCCGATTTTCCCGGGAAATGTCAGCCGTGATTTATGGCCGCCGCCAACATTGATGACTATGATGGAACGTGCACCGGAGGACTCCTCTCCGTCATTCGCCAACACATCCACATCGGAATCTGACTCTGAATCCAATTCTGCCACACCATACTTGGAGCGGTTGCACGACCGTTGGCGTCGCAAAGTACTCAGTCGTCCGAGACGCTATCTCAGCTTTCCCGAGGGCTCCTCGCTTTCCGTATGTGCCACCCAATAGTCCCCAATCCCAGCCATCCATTCTCTCCTGAGTGCACTTTGTCATTTTTGAACTCGATCAGGTGGCCGTGTGCTTCACCGTCGGCATCATTGGCAACCCCAACTACGCCTACAACAGCTTCGGCCTGAACTGGGGCACGGCCTATGACCTCCCGAACACCTCGTGGGTTCTGCAGAACCTGCACGGCTTTTCCACGCATCCTGTGGCTCCTGCCGTCCTGCGGCGACGGTCAAGGAGGGCTCTCTACCAAAGGATTGAGACTATTATAGATAAGTAAGGGGGCTATTGATCGTGAAAAATATTTCTATTTAAATCCTTTTTGGCATAATAAATTACGTGCTTCCTAAGAACATGCAAATATCATGAAAATATCGTATTTTTAAACATTTTAAAATTGTTTTTCTCACTAGCATGGGCTACGATGGACGAAATTGTATTTTGAGAACCCTTTGCGAAAGTCGAAAGTACTTCCAGAAAACCAAGATGAACATGATTGGTGAGATGCTTCGCGTTATTTTCAGGTAAGACCAAACAATAAATCATTGAAAATGAATTTTTTATTAATTTTACTTTTCACAGCCTGCCGAAGCAAAGACTTTATTCACGGGAACTTCACGAAAATGCGGATATAGTTCACTATGATCGGGCATACCGCAATGGATATGAAGACGACTGCCTCCAGTACAACTGTCACTTCTCCTTAATAGAACTGGCCTTTGGCAAATACTCGACTCCACCGAAAAATTATTACGCATAATAAATACACGATACTCAAAAATGGCTCTCATCACATTCTTTTTAATGTCAACTCTCTGCCCCAGCACCTTCGCCGATCCAGGAGCCAAAGGTTAGGTCACTTGTTGACCCAGGCTAAAAAATGGCCCTTCATATATCTTCCGCCCGGTTCTGCCAGCTGGTCTCCCAATGCGGCATCTGCCGCTCCTGGAAGCAATTAATGGTGTCTGTGAGCCAACTCTAGCTGACTGATGTTTGCGTCACTTTTCTGGCATCGCTTGCCATCATCATCGTCCAGGGCACTGAGGGACTTTAATTGAATGGAAATAAAAATAAGCTTGACAAAGAGTTTTTGGCTTTTATTCTTGTTTAACCAAATAGTTTGGAAAGAAATATAGATATAGAAATATAGATGAGTAATATAGGAATGGGAATTTAAACCTCTTCTTAAAAACTATGCTTCCAATCAATAAGGGATGTGCTGGAATTGAAGTACTTTAATAAAAGCCTTGTATTAAATATAGTATCTATATTTTTTTAAAATAAAAAAGTGCAGTTTATTAGAATTTTCCAAACGCCGCCTGAGTACACCACAGAAAGTAACTTTTATAATAGAAAATGGGGAAATTGGAAATGTCAACAAGACGAGCTTAGCGATAGAAAGAGCCCAGTGAAAGATGGAGAGAAAAGTGTTAACAAGTATATGTCATGTCCAGAACTAGAATACCATAGCAGGTGGGAGTGGCACGAAGCAGAGTGTGGTGGGAATGGCCAAGACACGAGATGTCACCAAACCACAGACAGAGCAATAAATAAATAAGCAACGCCAGCAGTAGCAACAAAGCATCTGAAATGAATTCTAGTGGACGATTCACGTTCTTTGTTTGTTTGCTCTTTCTTTCTCATTCTCGGCCCTCGTATTTATGTCAGCCAGATTAAATATATCCGAGAGCTGATTGATATCAGTAGCCAAGGGGACCTGGAACTGGACACAAGCCGGACCAAAGAATGCAAACGGCAATTAAGTCGAGAAATAATTTGGGAAAAGTCAAGTGCTTCCAGGCGATACAACCTTTCACACGTCCGAGGTATTAATTAGCGGAAAATCATCACACTATGGTTCACCTTTCAGCGGCAGCATTGCTGATGTTGCAATTGGTGGTGCCACCCATCCTGGCCACCCACCCCCACCAGACACCGCCTGTCACTCAACCCGTTGACAATTTTGATGGACTCGTCGGCCTGACCGAAGCCCACATCGACAATGGCTCTGACATGCATTTTGACAGCTCGAATCCGACATCCGACCCAGACAGCGACTCTAACCCGGGCAACGCCACCAGAATTCTGCGTCGGGGCAAGCGATATCTCCAGTTCGCCAAGGGCTCACGTATGTCGGTGGGTATGGAATTACGGCTCTAATTGGCAACAAATCACCAGGGACGCTCCCTTTTTTCCATTCCAATAGTGGCGTACCAACGGCAAGAACAACCTCTGGACCATAAATGCTCTATATGCCTACGGATACGGTTTTCGCGCCAATTATCCCTTTCCGTCAATCGAGGAACAGAAAAAGGATAACGCAGTTTTCTTTCGATTGTTTAAGCGCGATCTATTTTCAAAGCTAGAAACGGCTCTAGACGGGTGAGTTAGAGAATAGTCTGTAATAACAGCCTGTAACTATAACCCAAAATAATTGTTTTCTCTTTAGGCATGGCTTTGATGGCAGAGCCTGCATGTTGAAGTCCTTCTGCACAGTCGTTCACGATGTAGATAATCCCCGAAAGAAGAGTGGCATGCTTTTCAAACTGTTGAAGTTGATATTCAGGTGAGTAATCAAGACACTGAATAAAGTAGAGCACAGATAGTCATCAATTAGCAATGTTCTGATAAGTATCAGAATAAACTAAACCCGTTGTAGGCCTTTGCTAGAACTTTCTTAGCTTGTGTTTCTTGATTATAAATTCTATTAGTTTAGTTCTTACGATGGTTACAATGGTCTCGCTCCGTTTAGGGCTGTTTCTTACTTTTGTGGCACTCACTGCATCTATGGAAAAGAATTCCACATTAGTTCATCATCGAGCCAAACGATATCTGGACATTATAGACACAACTCGTATATTTGTGGGTAACAAGGAAAGCTCTTAGCCCTCAATAGAAGTTAAAAGTTTTGAGTAATTTCTAGTTCCGCGTTAATGCCAAAAATAATGTGATCAAATCGCCCGTCTTTTTGGCCCATGGCTATGGCTTTCGAGCCAATACCCCAGTGCTGGTGAAACGGGAGAACAGACCCTTCCGAAGGGATACCTACGAACTGATCCACGAACTGATCGATCGAAGCGGTTTGGATGGGCGGGCTTGTGTCTTGAAGGCCTATTGCACGGCTCTGTCGGGCGATCACAAGCAGGGCTTTCTGTTTAAATTATTAAAATACGTTTTTACGTGAGTGCTTGCCCCGAATATGATAATAAATTATACTGTTCAAATGCATCTGTTTAATTGCAGCCTGGATGAGCACGACAAACGCCACATGCCGCACTTACGAGAGGAGAATTGCGAACAAATCATGCATAGCCACTGCCCTTTGAGTTTCGACAGTATATCACCATATACCGATGATATTTAATAATGTGGACCTGTATTTGTTTAAATATAAAAAAAAATAAACTAAAATTGGGATTGAATTGGACTTAAACAAGCCAGAGCGACTGATTGCCTAAAATAACATTGCCAGTAAGAATAAATATATTGTAAAGTGGTTGGTAATTTATCCCAGGGCGTCTAAAGCTTGAAAAAATAAACAAAAATATGGACGATGTTTTACTTTGAGTTATTTTTATAAAAAAATATTCAAAAAAATTAAAGAAACAGATATAAATTTGTGGAAACGAAACGAACTATTAGAAACGAAACAAAGACTGGGTATTTTTCAGTCTATTTTGGTTATGTCTGCAGTTGATATTTATTTGCTGCTGTTGCCATTTGTAATTTATAATTAACTTGTGTGCCATTTGCAGGACTTTGCAAAGTGCTTCGTTATTTTTTCCACCCGCCGAATGGCAATCAGCACCGTGCATTTAATTGGCATTTTTATTAAACAGCTGAAAGTGAGCAGGCACAAAATAATATACAAAAAAAAAAAAATAAAAGGATCTGCACCAGAACAAAATAATAGCAAGGATTCTGTGGCCATTGTTGACCTCGTTGCGTGACAAAAGTTTCAGCTGGTGTTGCAGCTGTTTAATGTCACCAGCATGAAAATTCCGAGTGGTGTTAAAATGTTTGTGGCAGCCTTTGATGCACTTGTCACGCCACCATGACCGCTGAGGCCGGCAAAGCTTGTCTCCCGCCCGCCCTTTTGCATTAAAAATTAACTTTAATTAAGTCGAAAAACATAAATTACATGCACGCATGCTGGGGCATTAAAATGCACACATACCAGACCGAAGGGACAGCCTCGTGGCTGTTTCAGGTTGCAGGATGCAGCTTCTCAAGTCTGGATTTTCGCAACAAAACGAAGAAAAAGATGCCAGTCCTGGAAAATTGGACCGCAAAACCTTAAACATTGTTTCACTTTCTCACACCCACAACCATGTCTCGACCTTAATCAAGTATTAATTGTGTGGCTGTGTGTTGAATTGCTGCATTAAAGGGTCAACTCCACTCCCCACCCACATCCACTGACCTTAATTGCAGAATGTGCCACTCCTGCAACCACATGTCGCATATGTACTTTAACTGCAGGTGGAAAGGATAAATACTTATTCGAGATTAAATATGCAAATAAGACCTTGCCAATATTATGCAATTTTTAGTATTTAAATTTATGTTTCTTTCTTTATATTAGTTAAGAACTTTCTCTATATTACTTTAAAGAATATTTAGAGGTATTTACTATTCCTTACCTTTTAATTTCTATTAAAAGACAGCATTCTTATTTTGTTACATTTGCTGACATCGCAAACCTAAATGCCATTTTAATATTGTAGCCTCCTGCAGTTTAATTTTCCTTTTTGGTGATGTTTGCATTTTTCTCGTTTTAGCCCGTTTCCCTTTTGCAATTTTTGTTTTTGTGATGGACGTGGTCAGTGTGTTTGCGCAATAATAATTAATTTTAAAATAGCAGGGAAATGGGCAGAAGGGTCTCTGTAAGTGACACTTAATCGAGGAAGAGTGCAAATGAAATGTATTCAGACGCAAGTGACTTTAACTAATTGAACTCTCCACCACTTTAATATTAAATAATTTTCCTAATTGAGGACAATCACAATCATGTAAACACACACATAATTGGAATTAAGCATATATTCTTCGGTACTTTTATAAAGAGTGTCTAAAGTTAATTTAGAAATATTATCCAAAAATGCAAAAATTTCAAGACCAAGTCCAGTAAAGTAGCAATCTTCTACGTCCTCCTACCCTATTTAGTTTGGGAAAGCATTCAAAATTCAACATTATGTTGACAATCACTAATTTGCCAGCTAATATTAAAATTAACGACCAGATGTGGTTAGTTATTTGGCCTCCTACCATTTAAAATGTATGGAGTATGTTTGTGATTGGCCTGCAGACATTGTATGTATGATGGTGATACATATTGACGAGATTGGCATGTCCCTACGCACACTTCGATAATTTATTGGCATTCAAGGACCTGCAAAATGCGCACCTGGCTCATTATGCATGCGAAAAGGACCAATCGAGGGTAAATGGGCAAGACTCAGGGTCCAAAACCTCAACCCGGCGGCTGCATTCCCATTTATCTATGTATATTCCACATTCATTCATTCATTAATCGAAGTCTGGTCGGGCGGTGCGGCGGAGTGACTGGCATGCAAATTGATTTGATGTGTTGTCAATTAAAATGTGCAATTAATTTCATTTGGCTTGCCTCACATTATCGAATATGTAATTGGATGGGATTGGGCGAAAGGCCGCACACTTGCACCGTTCCTAGATAGGGAATATAGACTCTGACAGCGGCTGCTAATGAGCTCAGTTAGCCAATTCAGTTTGTGGCCATGGGCCTGTGTGCGTGTTACCCTTCCCAGCTTCCCAGTGTGTGTGTGTCTAAATTAAACCGTCTATGATATGGCAGAGAGCATAGCGTATACGCAATTAGTTAGTCAAACGCTGATTGCCACTCTTTAGACAGCATGGGGCAAGTGAATAGCTCCAAAATTTTTTAACTTTTAAAGTTAAGCTTATATCTGGCTTTGGAACTCAAAAAAGAATCAACGAATTCACGAATTAACCTGGAGTTCTAAAAGAGAAGATAAACTGATTATATTGCATTTTTTCGTCAACTTAAAAAATGTATTTTCAAAATTGTAGACTTTTTTCCCATTTATATCCTTTCCCTCCTGTCATATCCTATTTCAATAATTATAGTTGAAAATCAGTTATTATTTATTATTTAAAATGATTTACATCTTACTTTAAATCTTATTAAATTGAATTAAGTAATTTTTTATTATGGCTAGCCCACCACCTATTCCTATGACTGCCATTATAAAAACCAATATGCCTAAACTTAATTTTAAAATCCTAAGACTCTCGACATCAGCGATTCGCTCCCAGCTTCCATCACAGTCTTTCTAAATTAGTTCAAGGATTAGCGCAATAAAACTAACGTGCCATGGACTTGCGCAGCTCTTTGTTGACTTTGGGGAACTGGGGCAAAGAACGGATGGCGGATCTGAAACCTTTGGGGAAGAGGCAACGGGCATGTCACAATTTCCCAATTAGCTACTCATTGAGATAAATTTCTTATGCAAATGATGACAAGGCCAAGTAGGGCTTTTGGGGGGCGTGGACAGGCTGAGAGCTGAAGTGATGGGGAGGGCATTGGCAGCCGAATACATACCGACCTTACGACACCGTACTGGTTAGGGGAGTTTGGGACCCAGGGATCCCGAGCCCCAATATCTACAGCTGATGGGGCAACAACTGCAAAAGCCAGAGGTAGCGTGACATTGAGTGACTCGCGTTGACGAAGACGCAGCAGCAGCAGCAGCCGTGGCAGTGGCAGAAACATCAGCAACAGTGGCAGCCTTTCGCTCACTCTCTCTAATTGGCTGCTGACATTTGCCAGCTAACAAAAACAATAAGACCAGAAAAAGCAAAAGCAATACCATGTTGAAACACAAAAAAAAAATAAACAGAAACAGAACCAGTTGCAACGGAAAGCTGAGCAAATTTGACATAATTAAAATTCTGAAAACCAGCAACAACCTTTCTGGGGCACGGTACGCGAGGAAGCTCAAAAAGTTCTGCTTTCTTACACAAATAAAAAATATGAGAAATAAGGTATAGCGCACATTTTGCTAATTTATTTTGAGTGATTAACCCAAGGTGCTAATTTTTCCTGCCAACTGTCCCACATTTCCTTAAGAAATTGTAACAGTCTTATAAGGAAATGCGGTACCAGTTACGTTTTGTCGAACTCGTTGAATCCATAGAGTTCATTGAACACTCGCACCATAGTGTGAAATAAGTTAAAAGTCAATGACTTTAAACCAAACCTGCTAAACCATAGATCATGAATTCGTCAAGAAATTTTCTCAAGATCCAGAAGATCACATTTCCAAGGGCATGGCATTCTGCGAGGCAGCTTTTTAAATGCTATCTACCTCTTTGCATTCTCGAAATTTAATTATAAGTTGAATTTGCTTAAGGCTCAACCGCGCATACAGAAGCCAACTTGCTTTGTTTGGTATCTGGGTGCGATAAAATTCACTTGAGAGCATCGCCAGGAACTTTGTTGGGGGCCCCCCAGGAGGCTAAAGGGACGTGGCACAAACAAATGCAAATTGCTCATACGCCGTATGGACCACCGAGGACGACAAGAAGAGCAGAAATTGCGCTTATTAAAGTTTGACTTGTACTTTTACGTATTTTTTTGATGATTATTTTTTATTTTTTTTGGGGGGATGTCGTGGGTGTGCGGTATGAGAAGTGTGAATGCAGCGAGGCAAAGGAAACGTTTCGGATAACAAAAATTAGGCATTGCCTTTGCGTTCCATGATAATTGCGAACAATAGAAGCCGGCAGGAGAAGCCGGTCTGGAGGGAAGAAATGCTGGTAGGAGGGGAGCGGTTGTGACCATGTTAATGCTTCCGCATTTGCGTTCAGCTGCAACATTGCACCAATGTGTGTAACTTTTAGGGGCACTGACAAAAATTAGCAAAGTAAAAGTTTTGGGCGATTAACTACAGTGTCTTTAAGATCCAAAATAAATGCTCTTTTTTATAACCTTTTGTTTATATAACCTTTTTATGATTTTTAATAATTATTTTTTTAAAAAACAACGTTATAGTTGTTATTCAAGATCTTAGCTTAAATATTTTAAATATTTTAAATCTTAGCAATTTGATTCATTGGCTAAAATTTTCATTACAAATTTACACAAAATTTTTAACAAAATTAATTAAATATTTTTACTATTAGTTATCAAAAATTTTCAATTATTTAAAAATAACTTCCTGTGCATGTCCGTGTGTGTGTCCTGTACACATGCAAAAGTTTGTGTGCCAGCGACATTCACGCCTCGCTGCACTTTTTACATGCTGCATGTTGCCTGCGGGCATTAAGTGTGATTTTATGCGATTTGTACCAGGCAAACACCCGTTCAACGTCCCTCCAACCTCTGGCACTCGCCGGCCCACATGCATCACCTCCCACAGTCGACGGCATTGGTAAAAGAAAAAACCGCAGAAGCAGCCGGAGCCGGAGCCGGAGCAGCAGGAGCAGGAGCAGGAGCAGCAGCGGCAGCTAGAACCTTTACCCCCTCACTTCTTTGCTAATTTACATTTGACAAATGTTTTGCATGCAACAAAATTTCTGCCACTGCTGCGACGACTGCTGTTCGTTAGTGCCCCACCATCCCAGGTCCCACATCCCAGTACCCAGAACTCAGATCCCTTAGCTCCTGGCCTTGCCCCTTGGTGTTTTGTTAGCTGCATTTGTTTTCATTTGGTTTCTGCGCTGACATTGTTTACAGTTCAACTTGGTTTGAAATTAGTAAAAATCTCACACGAGCACCCGCCACAAAAAAAAGCAATGAGAACAAAAAACTGAAACAATAAAAATACACACAAACAACGAGAATCGAAAAATACAAATGAGACCTGGAAAACAGAAGCAGAAGTTTTCCCAAAACTAATTTAAATTGATGTCAGAGTCAAGGTGCTAAGCGATAAAACTTAAGGAGACAAACAGGATACTAGATAGGAGAGAATGTTTTAAACAAACATTAACACTTGCAATTTAATTCAGACAAATTAAAAGGGTAAAGTTTAAAGATTTAAAAAGCTTTTCTGGTGTTCAATGTTATATAATTGTATTTTCCTAGAAAGACATCTTAGTCATTTTGGTAAGTTTGCACCAAAGTTTTTTAGTGCAATCGAAGTATGTTTTCGTGCAGTCAGCACCAGCATTTCCAGCATCTCTGGCTTGCAAATATTTTCCAGGAACATTGTCTATTTGAGGTCTGAAGCACAATAATGAAATATAATTGATTTGCTTAATTAGAAAATGCCAATACTTACATCAGCACAGCGTTCAGTATCTCACCAAACATATTATTGTGCTGAAAGGGTCTCTGAGATATCTCGCAAATGCTTCTTAGAAGACAGGCACCTCCATGTTTCCCACCAAATCTTAGAATAAAGGGATTTATAAGTAAATGCCAATTATTTATATAGCTATTTACCGCTCCAAGCCAGTTTCAATAATATCGTATAACCAAATTCGAGTTCCGTCCCGTCTCAGTTGAATTTTTATATCCTTTTGCCAAGTTCTAGCTGTTGAAACAAAGGTCGAGGTATTCCAGAAACTCCACCAATAGATGGGAATTGGTGAGGGCACATACTGAGCTTGGTAGTTGATGAATCCCCACAAGGACTCCACAGGATCGGCTTCTTTGATGGGATAAGCCAGTCCACAAACAATCTGCGGGAAAACAATTGGACAGTCGAAATACGAAAAGTCTTTTGATGACCGACCTTGTTTGTACCCGAACCATTAAAGATGGCCACGCGCTTCGAGCGATTCAAACTCAAACCGGACTGGACGGGAGTCCCATTGGACTGGTAGGGCTTTTTGGCAGGACTGCAACTACCTACAAATAGGAGAAAAAGGTGCAGGGCCAACTGCTTGCTGCTGGAGTGCATGGTCAACTAATTTTGCAGGCAATGTGGCAGCAACTTGTGGCAGCAATGGGAAATGCCGTTTTTAGTTTGCTCAAGAAATCGTCAGAGACTTTTGCAAACATGACAGAAAATAAACATTACAGCACTGAGGAAAATAGAATTTTAGTTTCAAAATAAATAAAATAGTATTAAAGTGGAACAACAAATCATTGTTGTTTCAAATATTTATAAACACTTTGTAATACAACCATAACCATAAAGAATTGCGCAAAACAAACTATACTTTTAGACATTGATGGAAAGATTTAAAAACCGCAACTCCATTTTCTCTATGGTTCTTCAACTCTGACCAAAGTGACATGCCACTGATGAAAATGGCCTCATGTGCTCTTACCATTTCAGCCCAAAGGCCTGAATGGCATTGTGCGTGGGCCAGAAAGCAATCGCCTCTGGCTGGGACTTAACATCGAACACATCCACGAGTGCTACAGTGTTTCTGCTGTCTGTTGTCGGTTGCCTGTTGCCACCTGGCTTTAGTTGAAAGCTCCTGCGGCTCTTTGCCTTCCATTTGGGATGCTGCTGACCACAATACAAGATCTACCCTTCCAGGGCTTATATCAAAAGGACTTTTGTTCTAGCCACGGATGCTTTATTCCGCTCAAGAATCGGATGGTTCAAAAAAATTAAAAAAATATTTTCTTCCTAGATTTTGATTGATGGATTGGTGGAGAATCGACCTACAAATCGTTTAAGGTATTTCGCTTTATAATCGGATGGTTATTAGGAAAGATATAGCCTTCGCAGTGGGCCATATATTCGTCCCCATGCATTTTTCATTATTTGGAAGGGAATCCCCCAGAAAATGTGAGAAAAAACGAAAAAATATGGTGTTTCTAGATTTTGATGCAGATTGATGGAGAATCGGTCTACAAATCGTTTAAGGTATTCCGCTATATAATCGGATGGTTATTGGGAAAGATATAGCCTTCGCAGTGGGCCATATATCCGTCCAAATGCATTTTTCAATATTTGGAAGGGGATCTTGGCCAAGACATGGCCTTCACAATTTTTGAAAATGTGTTGTCCCGTGAATTAGATACAGATTGATATCCAAGTCCTTTGTGGTATTCCGCTTATAAATTATTTAGTATTAACATTCAATATATTTAATTAAGTATTTAAGCTCGCCGCACTCTTTAACGATAATTTTAGTAATAATCTGCATAATAATGTTGAGTGTAAAAGGATTAAACAAAATTGAAGCGAATGTTATCGCCTCGCCTTGTTAAGCATAAAATTAAAATTCACTTAATCAAACAGAGCATTAAGCGAAAGATTAATGCGCTTCATCCGTCTGAAAGCCATAGCGATTAAAATATTTCCGGTGTTTACAACTCCGCTGACCTCCTCCTGTTGCCCAATTCAATTTGAATGGATGCATTGAAGATTATTTATTATGTTGGCCATCGTCGAGGCCACCAATCAGTACCTCTAAATGCTGCAATTTAACAATCTGTTATCGGGCAGTTGCACATTGTTACCAAATTCCACTGCCATTAATCGGAGGCTTCAGGCCATGGAGATATGGGATATTTGGGGGATACTGGGGACTATTTAGCACCTTTTTGAAGAGCACTTGAAACGGCACAAAACGAGTTAACGACACTCAATTGGGTGCTAATTGTACAATTAAACTTTGCCGGACCAAACTGCTGACCGAATTCGATGCGTTCCAGCCACCCGGAATGTGCGGCATCAGTTCGGTTCGGACAGCTAATGGCATCAACATATCGTAAAACACAAAAAAAAGAAACCCGGAGACCGGAGCGGGCCAATATCGAAAATCCAATTCCAATTCGCTCGACTCGTCGCTGTCCCTCTAATGGTAATTATCTGCTTCATAAATTCTCGTCCAATTTCGCTCGAAGCGTCGGGGCATTCCGAAGCGACAGTGTTTTAATTGTGAAGACCAATGCCGATGGCGGGGAGGTTCAATTTAACCATTAGCCAGTGACCAGTGACCAATAGTGCCTATTACCCACTGCCAACTTGCCTCCATGCCATCGCTCGCGCTTCGAGTGTTATTGAAAATTGCATTAATTTAACGCATGATTGGCAGGGACAGAAAGTGGAAGCGGCACAGCTAACGTAAAATTATGCAAATTTACGTTGCCGATTTTATATTTCTTGTTGCCCTGTTTGATTCCTGAGTGCCAAGGCACGAAGCAATCGAAATGTTCCATTAATCAATTACACTGATGAACGAAAAGGTTTAATTTTAAAAAGGAAATATACATTTCAGTAAATAACAAGGAATACTAAAAGTGAACAGAGTTAACAAAATATATTATTTTTATTATTTGTTAAAAATAAAAATAAACCTTTACGAATAAATGTTAGTGGAGTGACTGTCTTTCATTAAGCAAAAAATGGTAAAAACAATCAAAGTAATTGGATGCACGGGATTCGGACTCTTGTTAATTTTTCTGCTTCCACTTTGCCTTTTCCGAAATGAGAGACTACCACAAAGTAATGGTACCTTCGATGGTGACCATTTATTGTGCACCAACATCAACCCAGGACCTTCGGGGGAGCTGGAGGTGGAAGGCGAGGGATGGCGCCACCGGCTGATGCGACTGCATCGCCAGAAGCGCTACCTCCTCTTCCCAGAGGGCTCCTCCTTTCAGTTGGTTTTCGACATCATCATACCCATCGTGGACTACACCAACTACGCCATCCTGGGCATCACCTGCTCAGTGGCGTGGGAGCTGCCCAGCAAGGCGCCCAGCGAGCTGATTGAAAACGTGCTTACCCGCATCAACGACGGCACCATCGGCACTGTCCGCCGGAACGGCAGCGTCCCCGAGCCCGATCCCAAGGCTCCCTCCCAGAACTGGAACCAGAAACTGAATCAGGATCAGGACAATCGAGACGCCGCTAATTGGCAGGCAACGCACGCACTTCCAGCGAATCCGCCGGCATATGCGGCCAATGACCATGGCTACCAGTCGTACTACACGAATATCCCTCGCATCCCTGCCTCATACCCTTATGCAAATTCTGCAAATGCGAATTCCGATGCAAATGCAAATGGACAGCAGCGCCAGGCGCCGATGCCTGCTAATTGGCATGCGCGACAGTCGTGGCCAAAATGGCAGCGCCAGGGGGCCGGGACGGGAACGGGTGTGAGTCCATGGTCTGGGGCAAGCAAGGACAATTGGTGGACACGCAACGGGCAGCGGGTGCAGCAGAACTGGCGTGAAAAGCAACGCATGTGGAACCCATCAAAGTGGACGTAAGTACTCCCATAATCACCATAAAATTGACAAGCAAAAAAAGCAAAAGAGTTTTAAAATTACTTGAGACAAATTTAGTTTCTGGTAAACTTAATATAATTTAAACCTCGCACAACGTTGCTTATGAGTAATAAATATTTGAATATATTCCAAGCTCATTTCCAAGCTCTGGATACTCCCAGCGTCCTCGGCAAGTTTTAAAGTCCCCACCTAAGCATCGTATATATCCTGTTTTTGCCAAACGGAGAAGGAGGAGAAGTCTGGAACAAGATCCCCATTTCGAGCAATTTCACTTACAACAGCATCTCAGTTCCCGCCAGCTGTTGTTTGGCAAAATCGAAAGGCTGTACAAGTCGTAAGTTTGAAATTTGAAAAAACCATCATTATTCAAAAAACTAACCAATAAAAAATGTTTTATAGACAACGCCTTAATGGCACGTCTTGTGTACAACGAGCTCTCTGTGAATCGGCTCAAAGACAGAAGCGCCTCCAAGGAAGAGGAGCCCCGGAACCGCAAAGCTTCATTATGGAACTGCTGTCGGCCATTTTTCAACTGCCTAGCAGCCAGGATATAGATGACCCCAAGGAGCTGGAGCTGTTGATGTCACCCCATTATCTGGAAGCACACCGGCAGCAGAATAATTGCCGACAACTTTACGGGGATTGCACTCACTCATTTTGGTCGGACTAGACTCTTTGAAAAAAAGTAAAATAAATACCAATGGCCTTAAAATAGGACTTTGTATTTTTTATTTGATTTAAGTGACTAATTGAGAATCTTGAGATATTTATTTTCTCCAAGTTTTGATTTGTTTGAATGAACAACCTCAATCTTTCACTTCCAGTTTTCCCCTTTGACAGCTGAGTCAGCTATTCGGGTATAGTTGAGCAGAATAATAAGCGAAATTATACCAAAGTCGTTTTGAAGTTTCTTCGGTTTGAGCTGAAAACATTCCACTGACTACCATTTCAGTTTATCCGAAGGAAAACTGTGACTAGTGATCACATTACTCCAACTTCAGTTCGCCAACAGCAGCAGCATCATCATCATCACCATCATCTAGTTAGAAGTGTGCTACTTTTCAGAAAGAAAAGAACATACCTCAGGAGGGGAGAACAAGTTGGGAAGCGTGAAAAAGTAATTTGAACCTTTAAATAGTCCAATGAGCTCACGACGCTCTGCAAGACAAACTACTTTGCCGAAACACCAAAGACTAAAAGTGTGAAAACTAATGAAAGACAAAAGAAGAAGCGCAAAAGAAATTTAACGAACGGAGCTCAAACTCAAACTGGAAACTTTCTCGCGGAGAAAGAGAACCCCACTTACAATTAACAGCCCAGGCAACAGCAGTCCAAGTTCAGAGCAAACCTTAGAACCCGTCCGATTCTGTTTGGACCAACATCGCGGGACTTTTCGCTGACAGTTGACGTATGCTGAGACCGCAAGCAAAGAGGAAAATGTGGAGCTGGAAAACAACGAGGAGCGGCAATCGCAGCTGCAGCCCGATGGCCAATTCCCCGGCACCGGCTTTAATGCTCCTCCCCCTTATCGTGTTCTCCCATTTGGGTGTCATCCTGGCTGTCGGACTGAAGGCCGGCGGATCCATCGAGCTGGCAACCGGCAGCCCGTCACTGAACATAAACAATGACGACAGCAACAGCCTGGAGCAGCTCATCGAGATGAGGCTGAATGAGTCCCAATCCGCATCCGTTCAAGGCAGGCGGTCGGAAGAGCTGTTGTCCAGGAAACGACGCTATTTGGTATTTCCGGAGGGCAGCTCCTTTCAGATCGGTAAGTCAGTTAGCCCAAAAAGGCAGTGGCAAAGGCAAGCAACATTTACAAAAGGGGTTGCCAAACTTAAGAAACAGTTTTGCAAAGAAGTTGAAGTATCATAATATTAGTAACTATCTTACTTAGTTACTAACTTATTAAGTTTCTTCTAAGTAAATCTTAGTAAATATTATAGACAAATATTTTAAATTTAAAGAAGAATAGTAGCCCCCTTTTGGCCGTCCCCTCAAGCCGAATTCAAAGAAATCTCACGCCTCACTGGTCCCTCCTATTCTTCCGTTCAGTGTACGACGAAATTGTGGGAGTTGTGGACCATACGAACTACTTGATTCTGGGCATCACGGTGGCTTTGGCCTGGGAGCTGCCCAGCAAACCACCCAGCGAGGAACTGGACGATCTGCTGACCAAGCTGGAGGATGGTACTCTGGACATAAGTCGCAACGACACCGTGTCGAATATAACCTATGTGGATGATGCCGCCAACGACCAGACAACGACCGGCAGTCCCTTGCATTACAAACCAAACTACATTAACTTGTCAAGCTACAAGAGTGGCAGCAACTCCTACTACAGTTCCTCGCCCATTTTCCGGACTCCGATGCATCCGTCTCATCAGTATGCTGACAGTTATTACAGCCGACCGAAGGGAGGCAGGCGCAAGGACCACAACTACTACTACGGTCGGCCGGGGATGAGCTCCAGGAATCCTTTCGCCAAGTGGACACGTCCCTATACTCCCGCCAAGAACTCCCGGTACCCCTACTGGGCGCTCTCCTCGAGGTAAGGTCGTAATACTTACTCTAAAGAATATTTTTGTTAAAAAAAGCTATTAAAATATTTGCAGACTTAAAGATCGTTACTATGGCAATAGGCAGACACTAAGGCGACAAGATGTCCCACCAAGGACCACCACCACCACAACCACCAGGCGTCCCACTCGTCCTCCAGCACCGCGACACCATCGCATATACCCAGTGTTTGGAAAGCGCAGTATTCCAGATGCAGAAAATCCGCATAAACGGCAGCGGCGTAGTGGAGTGGCCAGTGAGCACGAGGAGCACTTGACCAGACTGGAGGAGCTGCAGATAAAACATCACCGTAGGAGTCGTCAGTCCTTGTACGAGCGAATAGAAAAGTATTTAGACAAGTGAGTAACCAATTAGCAAATAAAAACATACTCTTCAAATTTTTAATTAATGTGGAACCAAATCATGTTTTCTGCGCTTCACAGACGTGGTCACCACGGTTACCACTGTGTTCTCCGCACCCTCTGCGAAACGGGACAAAAGTCTAAAGAGCAGGAGCCTGGCACATTTGTGGGCGAACTAATGCGAGCGGTGTTCACCATTCCAGAGGCCCTGGACAACGAACCGGTCGCCTACCGCGACACCCACTACGACAAGGCACACGCCGCCAAAGAGGACTGCGCCACTCTCTATCCGGAGTGCAAACAGTCCATGTGGGCGGCGCAGTTCATCCAATAAACCCCCACATCCCAAGTCCTTTTTAATGCGTTTTATTCAATTCCATTTGCCTCCCAGCAGCCATGCTAAAATATTAAGCTTACAAGAATCGCGAAAGTGGCGGTCGCAATCGTCTGCATTCATTTTCATGATACGGGAGTAGTCATCCTCCACGCCGGTTATGGTGGGAAATCTATACAGATAATATGTAACTCATTTAAAGTCATAAAGTCAAAAGATAAAACTTACGTAAAAACTAGCCTCACAATATCCTGAAGCATCGAATATCCTTTCGGCAAAAGCAACCGCTTGCTGTCACAAATGGCTCTCAAAACACAGGCCTTGCCATCGATGCCCAAACTAAAATAAATATATAAATTTCAGGAATCTTAAAATATAAATTCCAGCTAGTCTTTACATATTACTGAAGCCTTCGAAGTGCTCGAATAGCTGGCGACGGTCTCGGTGTCCGTTGTAATGCCGCCAGTCGTCCACATGCCCAAGTTCCGGATAGTGAGGCGGATGATGAGGAGTCAAGTCGGGATCGAAAGGTTCTTCAAAGCTAAGTGAATTCGAAGACCTCACATCCGCATAGGGCTCAACCTCAGGATCGAAGTACTCACCATCCGCCGATCTATGCCAACGTTTCGGATAACTAGGATACTTTGCCCACTGGGGGGACTTCGTTGTCCATTTGCTCCATTGTCCAGGTTGGCTGTATTTCTGATAGTTTTGATTCGCCGGCGACCAGTTTTCATAACGTTGCCCGTATTTGGACCAATGGGCCCACTTGGCAGGATCAGAGTAGGAGGATATGTGGGGTCTCTCATCTATGCGATGGTGCAGTCTTATTGGATTGGGTTTCTTGACTGGAGTGGCCTTGAATCGCCAATTGGTTCCTGGTATCCAAACATAGGTTGGTTCTGTAGTGGTCTTTGGCTTCTCAGTGGTAGTCGTCCTCTGGCGATATCGCTTGGGATAGACGTCCTCTCGTTTGGATGGCACTGGGTAGTAGCAGGCCTGCTCGATATTCATGGACACACCGCGAGGATAGGCCGAGATGAGACCCTTGCTGAGTTGTCCTGTAAACTTCAAATTGGATCCCGGAGGAAAAAGAACAAAGCGCTTCCGCCGCGAAATTACCCGATCCACTGCATGATTGAGTTTCGTATGATTGGACTCCACTTGAGGTACAACCAAGTGGAGGAGTTGAAAGGAAAAGAAGATCAACACCCAGCCACGCATAGCTAAAGAATACTGATTGAGACATCGTTAGTCTAACAAGAAGGTCTGATGTATTTCGACTTATTGGGGAGTGATAATTGTTCAGTCCACAATTGAATCAAATTAAATGAGAACGTGACAATAAACTATGTCGCTATTGGTAAGTAAATCCGTAAATTATAAGCATAAACACATGACCTCCAAAATAAATCTACAAAGCAGACATTATCCACCTTTTTATGCATATTTATAACAAGATTTAAGTGTTTATTCGACTCTACCACTTAGTAACCAAATTAAGAGATTCATATTACACTTCGACTTTAATTCCTCAGAGCATTCGTCTGGATCTCGGTCCATAATACGGCTGTATTCATCTTTGAATCCATCCAATCGAGGTAAACTATAGAATAGAATCTTACTGAAAAATCTTGCAATTTCTTTAACCTTTTAGAACTCACGTGAAAATCAAGCGAAGCATGTCGTGCAACATGGAATATCCTGGCGGCAAAAGCAATCGCTTACTATCACATATAGTGCGTAGAATACACGACTTGACATCAATGCCAATACTGTTAAAAATAATGTGATTAATAATGTGTTTAAAAATTGGCATTCCTTTAACCCACATTTTACTTAATTTGCTAAATCGATCAAACAAGTCCCTACGATCCCGATGACCACGAATGTGATGAGAGTTCCACGCTTCACTGTATCTATTCCATTTGGGAGATGGAGTGGTCCACTTTGATACCTTCTCCTGATTCCAGCCATTCCACTGATGATTCTGCCACTGATGATTTTTTTCCGGAAACTTGGAGTATTGGCTCCACTGTTGCCATTTGAAGGGATTTGCGTAACTGACATCATCAATTCGATGGGTTTTGGGAGGTGGCTGCCTCAATTTGGGCTTCGGCAGGGTCTGGGCCTTGAAACGCCAATCGGTGCCTGGTATATAGACAATAGAATCCGGAAGCTTCTCTGGCTTCTTTGTTGTGGTCTTGGGTCGAAATCTTCTAGGATATACATCCTCCAAAGTTCCAGGAATCGGAAAGTAGAGAGCTTCCTCCAGCACAAAGGTAATGCCCTTCGGATAGGTCGCAATTAGGCCAGTGGCAAAGGAACATGTAAACTTCACAAATGAGCCCGGAGGAAATAAAAGCGCCCTTCTTTTCCGGCTAAAAACTCTGACCACCGCCTCTTTAAGTTCAGATTTTGAATTTTCCCCCAGACTTGGCCAAAAGCCCGCAAGCAGCACAATCATAACAAAGATCTTGGCTCGTAGCATCTTTCCCAACTGAGCAGAGGAAATCGTCAAATTTTTACGAAGGCGGCTTCAATCCGGCATCGCAAACCATTTCCCCAAATATTTACCCGCCACCGATTGATGTCTTGATTTATTTACCATACTTATATGTACATTAACCCACCGACCCAATTTGTTGGACAATTGTTGGATTTGGGTATTTGAACCTCGATCAGTACCCTTTTCTGGCTCAACACACACGGTTCTCAAAATGGAACTCAGCTGGCTGAGATCACTTATTTTAGTTTCCTTCTTCACCAATCATTCAGTGTCCCTTCTGTGGCCAGCATCGTCTAACTTGGGTGTACGTTTTTGGTTTTTTTTAAGGGAATGATTATACTTAACCCATTACTCACAGCTAACTCTGTCGGTTTCCTTTCCCATTGCTGAGCTACTTCCGGAGCGTCGCATTTTGATCGATTGGTGCTTTGCTGTCTCCTATAACTATCCCTACAACCTCACGGAATTTTATAGTATACCCATCTGGCCGGGGTTTGCCAATTATAAGGCAAAACGCGAAGCTCCCACCTTGGAGATCAACGATGCAAGTTTCTACACAAAATACGGACATGATGGAGAGACCGGAATACATCCGAAGGATTTTTCAGCAGCCGAGCTTTACGCCTTTTTGGAGGATAATCTGGCCGGTTATGGAATCCATGAAACTTGTTTGCTGAGAAGTGTCTGTGAGTTGGCCCAACATCCCTTCGATGATAAACACAGACACATGCTCACTGATATTGTTACTTTTGTTCTGAGGTAGATAATTTACAAATATTTAAAATTATTGCTTCTGAAAGATAATTTTCCTTTTTTAGTCCCTCACAACATGAAGGCTTTCAAGAGAATGAAGATGTTTATAGAGAAGCCTACGAGCAGGCCGAGCTGGATGGATTTTTGGGCAGAGACTGCTTGAGATTGTATTCCCACTGCAAACACGACCTGTTACAGCTCATAAGCCACGTCATATTTCAATAGAACCAATAAAATAATACAAACAATAAAAATATAAGCCCCACCTGTAAATTGCACTGTCTGTGCGTTTCATTAGCAGCTTTTGGAAGCCACTAATTATCGAAGTGCGTATTGTCCCAGAGATCCCATCACATCGAAATGTGTCTCAAGCGCGTACACTTCATTGGAGCTCTGGTGACTCTTTGGAGCTTTCCAGCTTCGTCGGAGTTCCCTTTGATATTTCCCGCTTCTTCTGTTTATCAGGTGACCTCCTCGTTGTCCGTGCCCGTTGTAATACCCGATCGGAAGCTCTTCTGGGACTGGGGTCTGCAAATGAACTACGCCTTTCCGAGTCAGCCATCGTCCTTCTACGCGGCCACTATCTGGCCGGATGAGTTCTCCCGCCGCGGCAAGCGTCATCTGAGGAATGAGACGGAGAAGTATTTGCCAGGAGGAGTGAAGTCGATGCATCCAAATGATTTCACAGCCGGAGAACTGTACGAAAGCCTGGAGAACATGCTGGCGCGCTATGGCTTCGATGAGTCCTGTCTGTTGCGCAGTGTTTGTGAGCTCGCCCGACATCCCTTCCAGGATGCCGAACACAACATGCTTACCGCCCTACTGACCTTCACCCTGACGTAAGTTTTTGTGAAATTAAATCTATTGAAATTTAAACTTATTTTCAGACCTTCGATGCACGAGGCCTTTGGCCCCGAAGAACGTGTCTACCAAGAGGCCTACCAGCAGGCGGAACAGCACGGATTTATGGGAAACGACTGTGCGGGTTTATATGCCAACTGTCCGTTTGAGTTTCTCACAGGAATCAGCAGTCTTCTGAGCTCCCCATTAAATACCTAGCCAGACAAACTGGCGTGGGAATTTATGGCTATTTTCCAGTCAACTGAATGTTATGGATTTCAATGATGATGCACTTGCACTTTGTTCATAATTTCTTCATCACCAAATGAATGTATACAAATTATAGGCTATTCGGTTATCTTTATTTCATCTGACCAGTCGGGTGGCTAAGTTTATGATGTCCATGTCGCAGCTAGGATACGAGAGGTGGCATTCCCCGCCCAGGAAGCCAATCTGTTCGGCTCGTTCGTATTTGTCGCGGTAATGCTGCTCATCCTCAGCGAAACCCTCATGCTGGGAAGGCCTAAAATTAGAAAAATAATACAGATTTATCATTGATAAATGGAATACACTTTCACTTGTAAACTCTTTAATAATTGTACAAATTAAACAATAAGTCTAATTGAATCAAAGTCTTAAACTTACGTGAGAAGAAAGGTGATGGCCTGGGTAACCATAGCATAATAATGATTTTCAGCAAAAGGATGCAAGGCTAGTTCGCAAACACTGCGTAGCAGGCAAGATCTGTGGACTCCATAGGTCTCGAGCAAGTTCTCCAGCCCCAAGTACATCTGGCCGGCCGTTAAGTCACCTGGATGCATGCCAACGTCCTGTTCCCGTTCCAAGCTTTGCAGATCCGAAATTTTTGGCAAGTGGCGCTTTTGTCGGCGCGACAGCTCGTCCGCCCAGATGGAGGCGTTGTAGAACGCCGACACCGTGGTGGGCAGGTTGTAGTTCATTTGAAAACCCATGTCCACGAAGACCTTGGTGCGTGTGGGCAGGTCGAGAGGTATCGAGATGGACGAGGTGAGCTGAAGCACCGTGGTGGATGGAAATAAGAGTAGCCCCCCGATTGGAGATATGAGTACGATCACTATCAACGCGACCTGGACGATCTTCTTTACGTTGTACTGCTTTCGACGATGCATGGTGTTGTGATCCACGCGGGAATAGCGCATCCAGAAGCCCCAAATCATTGTTAGCTCTCTTTTGTCTATTTGGGACTTAATTAGGCGACCTGCAAATGAGTGGATCAACGACCAGCGATAGATGCGTGAACAGCAATTAGACCGAATTAGTCAATAGAACACCTCTGGTTCCGAAACTGGAGCGCATGCTCCATCATTAGAATTTCTTGGATTGGACGCTCCAGCCAATCAAAAGTCTTCTACACAATACCCTATTCTTTCTTTTGAAGAATCACAGCCACGAACAAAGAGTAGCAACCTATTCTTTGTTCTTGGTATTTCTTTGGGGACATGCCAATTTCTTGGCCAAACAAATCTGGGTGCGGAGATCCGAGCTTAAACAAAGCCAGATTAGTTAGCATTGCAATCGAAAACAAACAACATGGTCCAGACGGTTCTGACCTGGCAGCTACTGCTCCTAACGGTGCTATCCAGTACCACTCTGGTATTGGGCCATACCAATTTCAATTTCGATCCAGATGCCAAAGGAAACAGCAGCTTTAGTTACAGCAGCCAGCCCCTGAGTCGCTCCAAGCGAGTAGCCATTTACAATGGCCAGGGAGTTGTCAAGGTAGATATATCCTCTTGATCCTGATCCAGAGTTCACCCTGACCCTTGTCCTAAAGTTTGTGCCTAGCTTTGCGTATCCTGTAAAACAAGTCGACAAGGACCAGTCCTTTTGGTGGTTCTTCAACGTTCAGGGCCAGTGGATCCCAACGACCATTCCGCTTTACTGGTGGAGTTTCTGGAACACCTCGACGTTCGTTTCCACAGCCCGCGAATGGCGCAAGGATATGCAGACAAAGCTTTCCCATGACGAGGCCCGATCGTGGGTCTACACTGCCATCGAACTTGGCATGGAGCAGTGAGAAACTCATTTTATTATATTTCCATATACATATGTTCTCATATTTTCTTTTAGAATTGCTGGCCAAAATGGTGGAGCATGCCTGCTAAGGAGCATTTGTGAAATCTCTCAAAGACCCTTCCAAAACAGGAATATTTTCAGTGAAATTACAAATTCAATTATGGTGTAAGTAAATATTTTTGAGAAATTCGAACTAAGTATTTAGAGAACTCTATTCTACAGACCCACCCACAACGTCGCTGGAAAGTATCTACATGCCAGAGATGCTGGACGGGGAGGAGCCGATTGCGAAAAGACTTTTCATGACTGCAGTCCTATACTTTGGACGCTAATAACTAACATGGCCAAAAATCCATTTGATTATTAAGGATAATTAGAAATAAAAGAATGTCAGAAACAATCCCTTTCAAACACTAAATATAAAATTTTACACCGCACTCCGGATTTTGTTTTATTTCAGTCGACAGATAATGAGGACACTCCCGGCTTCTGGATCTATGTTGTACTCCAAATTGAGAAGATTTTATTGGCTGGATTTTTTGCTCCTGGCGAGGGCATTCTTTCGGTACATAGCCCATACCTCGCACAACATAGGAACGACAGTGCAAGCGCACTCCTTCGGGTGCAGGGGATCAAGTTTACGCTTCTTGCACTCCGAGTATGAAGGATATGGGGTCAGAGGCTTGACACAGTCCGCTGGTGCACGATTTTTGTGACACTTTGATGGTACCCGGCCTTCCCTGTGACAGCGTCGGGGAATCTTGGGGCAAGATCCTGGTTGGGGGTCCGGACAGGGCTGTGGGCAGGCAGTAGTTGGCCTGGCGGCGCGCTTGCGACGCTTTACCGGAGCTGGCTTCGCCTGGGCATAGCAGCAGATCTTCTTGGGCTTTATGTTGATGGGAGGGCAAGCCACCCAGGTCTGCCAGTACTTGCGCTTCGCCTTGTCCGACTCCACATAGTAAATGTCGTCGAATCTAGGATTGAACGGGCAGTAGGTGTCCTCGGGATCACAGAACGGGTTAAGCCACATAGATTTGAGCGCCTTCTGCTTTGACTTCTTTATTTCCGGCTCCGCCTCGGGCCTACCGCACGGATAGTTCTTGTTGACCTTGGGACATCGGTCCTTCCCACCCTTCTTAGCGCACCCGGATCCGAATCGGTTGCTTATTTTCAAGATTCCCTGAGACTTGAAAGTCGAAGAGAGCAGTCCGCCGACAATTTTTATGTTGAAAACCATTTTGCACTGAATCTATAAAACGTTTTACACAATTTTGGAATACTGATTTACTGAAGGCCAAATAAACTGTAAATTTAGAATTTTGGGGTTTCGGATACTGGAATTTAGATGACTGTCCAGTTCGGAGGCTGAATGTGTAATGAATCTGAAGCTGGTGTCGCTTTCCTAGTCCAATGACATAACACGAGAATTTGATTGTCGGCCTACTAGGTTTATATATTTTTGCCGTTTTGTGTTAGGAAGTTAAGAACGTTGTATGGGCAACTTGGTGCATAAAATCGAGCGCAGTCCTTGACGTCCTTGCGATGTTTGTACTTGCCATCCAATATCTCCTCGGGCACCCTAAAAGTACGATTTAGCTTGGGTGCTAGAATCATAACTATACTCACGTCAATACAATCCGCATAAGATCCTCCATGAGAAAGCCCTCGTGGTGGCCTGCGTTTATTTTGGCTCTAAGTTCACACATGGCTCTCTTAATACACGACTTCAGATCTATTTGAAAACTAAATGAAAGTAGTTAAATAGTAAAATGAATATAATACATGGTACTTTGTAACCTACACTTTTCCCATAGCCTCGAACTGATCAAATATTTCTCTGCGCTCTCTGTAGCCTCGATTCAATTTCCAGCTTGGAACTTCAGACCAGGATTCGTAGACCTCTTCTTTTGGCCGAAGATAATTAACCTTAGGAATACTCAGAGGGGTTTGGTAAAGTAAATCTCTATTAATGGATGAACTGAAAGATTAAATCTACAATTAAAATTTCTCTTATAGAACCATGTCATAAACTATTTTTAACCTTTGAAATCTATGCGATTGAGCCTTTGATTTTAATCTAAAAAGTATTAATATTAGTTAAAATTGTATTGTTTTAAACTTTATAAAATATTTACATGGTTGGGTTGTAGGTTTTTGGAGCGATGAAGTTATTCCTGCGTGTTGAAGAGCTAAACTTTGATTATAAAATTATTTTCTTTTGTCCAAGACTATAACTTACTTTCTGTTAGGTCCCCAGGCACCTGCATTTTGGTAATAATTCTGATAATAATTTTGATAATAATTCTCCAGGTCTGGGCTTCTGTAATACGGCATGGAATCCAATCGACGTTTTGGTGTGGTCGTGGTCTTGGGTCTGAAGCGTTTTAATATCTTCGGCTGCCAGCCCTCCACAGTATCGGGAAGTGGATGATAAATGTCGAACTCGAGGCTATACTGAAGTCCACTGGGTCGACCACCCACTATAAGTTTGGTCAAGGCAGCGGTCAGCAAAACAGAGGCCTTATCCGGGAATATCAGACCACGGACTTTGCGCGAAAGCAGCTTGTCCTCAAACGATCCGGAATTCTTAATCAAATAAGTAGAATTCCCTAGGATCGCTGAGACAAATCGAAAAGAAATAAGCACCCAGATGATAGACCTCATGGCGACACACCAAAAATGAAACTGATACGAGTACCAGACAGAATAACTTCCAACTGAAAATTAACGCCAGAGGGGTTAACTATGCTAATTGAAACAGAGAGTCCATCAGGTAGGCTTTGCAAGTACATGTCACTAGGAAATATCCGGCATAGGGTCATTTGTTCAAAAGCCTTTAGCAACGTTTCGGCATACCAATCAAGCAATATTTCTAAACATTTAAACAAGACTTTTCTGATTCTGAACATTTTTTATTTGAATATTTATCTGCAAGTATTACACGGCTAAGTATGGTTAACATTCACAGCTTCGGTCGCATCATGGCTAACCGTTGCACGGACCTCATTCGGACTCGAAAGGACTCATTTCAAATACGCCACTATACTCGTTACTATCCCCGACCCAGTACAATCGCTCAGTACGTTCCCGAGCATCAGAAAATCCGGGAACGTGAAAAGAGTAGATCCTACATAAAGAATAAGAGTCGATCCATGTGGGAGCTAGACGGAGGCCGTGCGCAAATCTCGACCCAAGAGGACCAAATGCGCCTGGATGAGAACCAGTACCGTCCAAGAGGGATTAAGCAGCGGATGTACGACTGTACCTGGGACAATTATCCGGAGAGCGTGGCAGCAAAGCACCCGAATAATGTCGTGCATGTAGAACCACATCCCCGACGACGACGAAGCCAGGTAAAGCTCACTAAATGATGATTTCTTCTGTTCTAATACCTATGTATGCTCTCCAGGAAGAGCGGCCTAACACTGCAAAGGCTTGTGATGATGACGCCCTGGTCTTTATGAGCCAGTGGGATAATAATTTAGCTATGATCAACCGTAACCGCTTTTCAAAGGCAACGGGTCAGTGTCCGGCGTCCATTGTAACGCCTCAGATGAGGGATGCCCTGCTAATCAGGAAACGACAATTCTTTTACTAAAGTCGGCTAAGTTTTTGTGGCTAAAACTATGTCTAAAAAATAACTGCTTCAGCCGTTTTAAATCTTTAGTATTCGAAGCATGCTAGTGTGATGAAAATTCCAAGATTGCTTGTTTTTGTCTGGACGATAAATTAACTATATTAAAAAAAACAAGTATAAAAATTGACTATATAAATAAAGTATGAAAAATCGATCCAATAAAGTATAACTGTCAAATAAAGTAAATAACTTTAATCAATAATCCCCTGCTTGTATAATTTTTGACATACGTTGAGTATAATTTGAATTACCCGCCTTTACCTTAGCGTTGCCACATCTAGAAAAACGGGACGTACAGCTGTTGTTTTGAACAGCTGTTTTGAAGTTATCGGGTTTTAGCTAATCAAGCGTTCGCGGTTTGTTTTTCATTGTTCTTGAGTATGGCGCTCCTAAGAAATGGTACTCGAGGACTTTGGAGCAGCTTCCATCGCTTTGCCAGCAGTGGATGCACAATTTACAGCCTGAGTTCCGGTAACGTCAAGTGCGGCGTGTCAGTTATCCGTGTGTCCGGGCCCCAAACAAAAAAGGCTCTCCGGGCCATTGTGGGAAACAAAGAATATGAACCAAAGGTAGGTCATTTAAATATAGAGCATATACGTACGTCGTACATTAAATGATTTAAACCGAAAAAGTATAGGAAATAAATAACCACCGTGTTCTCACAGAGTTTTCTAATCATAGTTTATTTTCATACTTATTTAATTTTATCGTTTTACAACAGGCCCGCCAAGCATACTTAAAATCATTTTTCCATCCTGCTAGTAAAGAGATGATCGATCGCGGTCTTCTGCTGTGGTTTCCTGGACCTGCATCTTTTACCGGAGAGGATTCCTGTGAGTTTCAGGTCCACGGATCGCTGGCCGTAATTGCGGCTATGCTGGACGCCTTGGGAAAAGTGGATGGTCTGAGACCAGCAGAGCCAGGAGAGTTTACGAAGAGAGCGTTCTTCGGCGGAAAATTGGATCTTACAGAAGTGGAAGGACTCGCCGACCTTATTCATGCCGAAACGGAAGCGCAAAGAAAGCAGGTAGATTTCTTTCTACCAAGGAATAATCAAAATATGTAATTATAATTTTTCATTATTAGGCACTGCTGCAGAGCACAGGAGCACTGGGTCGACTATATGACAACTGGCGCCGGAGACTCATCCGATGTGCAGCTCACCTGGAGGCCTACATTGACTTCGCGGAAGAGGAACAGATCGAAGGTGGCGTCATCTTACAACTGACAAAGGAACTAAATTCTGTCAAGCGCGAGATCAAGGAGCATCTGAGCGATCAGCGCCAGGGAGAGCTTTTACGAGACGGAGTGCGTACTGTAATTATTGGAGCCCCTAATGTGGGCAAGAGCAGCTTGCTCAACCTCCTCTGTCAGCGATCTGTGGCGATAGTGACCGATCAAGCTGGCACTACGCGGGATATTATAGAAACTATGCACAATTTCGGTGGCTACCCCGTTGTTTTCTCCGATACGGCTGGACTGCGGAAAAACACAACGGACAGCATTGAGCAGGAGGGAATGCAGAGAGCTAAAGACTGTCTAGCCCAATCCGATATGATTCTACTAATGGCAGATGCCAAGACAATACGGGAAATAGATCATGAAGATTCTGTCTCACAATTTGTGGATAGCTATCTTCAGGAACTGGATATTCCTGTAGATCTGTGCAATGGAAAACGACTGCAGCTGGTAGCCAACAAAACAGACACCCTTTCCCCGACAGAGATCCAACAGCTGGAAAAGCTCTCTAATGTCCTCGCCATTTCGTGCCATCAACCCGATAAGATATCTGGCTTTCTGGGCCATTTGGAAAAACATCTGCAAGAACTGTGCGGAGAACCGCGAGCGGAGAGTCCCCGGATTACGAACACCCGATATAGACAGCAACTGGAGCGGTGCATTGGACACATCGACGTCTTTTTACGAGATTACAGGCCCGACCGATACCCGGACATGGCAATTGCGGCCGCAAAGCTGCGCAATTCCGTACGCTGCATCGAACGCATCACCGGACACGTCAGCTGCGAAGATATACTTGATGTTGTGTTCAAAGATTTTTGTATTGGAAAGTAACTTGACAATAGTTTGTGTGTTCTTGCCTAAAATACTGCAAAGTACTGCCCGTTGAGTATTTAATAAAGCAATATTATATTTTATGAATAATATTAAACCGTATGCTTTGCTAAATGGGAGCTTTTACACATTATTTCTTTAATAAATGAAATATTTTAAAGTCCAAGTATTCCTATATCGAAATATTTTAAAAATTGAATATTTAAAGACCGTTATTTTCTCGTTTAGTAGGCCTGTGGGATTTCCGGCAATCCGCTACATGGTCACACTAATAGATATTGTTTACGTGTTTGGTTGACAAGATTGTTTTATTTCCGAGCAAAAAATGTCATCCTGGATAACAGGATTGGCGGACAAGGCCGAAAACATTCTGAACAAGATCGATCAGAATGCGGCGACAGCCCTACAGACGGATAATCAAGCCGGGACATCCGGGGATCCGATGCGGAGAAGCTTAACCAGCAGTACTCAATCCCTGTCCATCCAGTCCTTCAAGACCACTTTGTCGCCAGCGAAGCGTTCGGGGGCCAACAGTGCGTCCAGTGTCAAAAGCGAGGGGGGAGGATCAGTGGTGACCAAGGACCTACACCACAAGATGTCGACGTCTGCCAGTTTCTCAAACGCAACTAGCCCGGAGCAGCAATCCATGGACACTCACGAGTTGGCAGCCTTCAAGATCGCTCTGAACGAGATTACGGCAGAACGCGATGAACTGCGGCTGAGGTTGAATGAGCTTAACCACGACAGTGAGCACTTTGCCCTGCAGCAGCGCAGCCAGGAGCTGGAGGCCCTGGCCCAAACCTTTTCCGAGGAGCGGGACAAAGCTATCCACGATCTGAACGAGGCCCAAACTGCTCACATGGCCTACGTTCACTCCATCTCCGAGCTGGAGACGAATCTGGCCAAACTCCAGCAGGAATACATGAGCACTTCTCAAAAGCTTCAGATGCAGACCAAGGAAACGGAACAGCAACGCCAGGAGCTGCAGGAGTACAGAACGAAAGCTCAGCGAGCCTTGCAGGCCAAGGATGCCTTGATAGCCGAACTCAAGGCGAATCCCACTGAGGGAGGGGCGGATCCCAGCCTGGTTGCCAAAGACAGCGAAACCCGTTTCCTGCAAATGGAACATGATGCCCTCAAACAGGAGCTGGACCATGCCAACGAGGAGTTGCAGAAGGCGCGACTGCAGCTGGAAGACTACTTCTCACAGGAGCAGCAGCGTCAGGTCGAGCTTGGTTCTGCCCGTCAGAGAGAAGAGTCGCTGGCCAAGGAGCTACGGCAGTCTCGGGAGCACAGCGTGACCTCCGAGTCGGAGCAGCGCATTCTCACTCAGGAAATTTCCTCACTCCGGCAGCAACTGAGTAACCAAATGGCAGCCTCCGCCACTCGCCTCCAGGAGCGGGAGCAGCAACTACAGCAGATGCGGCAGCGGCTTAGTGAGGGTGCCAATGCCGGAGCCAAAAACGACTACGAGTCCCGACTCAAAGCGCTCACCCAATCGCTGGTCGAGCGACAGAGTCTCTTGGAGCGGGTGACTGCCGAAAGGAATGCCCTGCGCCTGCAGCACGAGAAGGCACAATTGCAGCTGCAACAGAACATGCACCTGGTGGAGATGGAGGGCCAGCGCGGCAGCTCCCGCAATCCCTTGCTTTCCAACAGCACAGATGATGGTAATTAGGTTGATCCAAAGAAACTCGTTTGTTGTTAATACTTGAACTACTATCCTCCAGCCAAAGCCCAATTTCCACTGCTGATGCACCCGAGTCCGTTCGACAACCGAGTGGCCCGCCGCTTCAAGCGAGCTCTGCGCCAGGCGGACTCGATGGGCATCCGGGTGGGCGCCTTTCTGCGCCGCTATCCAATGATGCGGGTCTCTGTGATTGTCTATGTGGCACTGCTCCACTTGTGGGTCATGTTCGTTCTGCTCTCCACCACACCAAACTAATCGAATCAATTTAATTGAGCAATTGTTTTTATTTTTAAATATATGTATTGCATTTTACACGCAAGAATTGGATATCTAGGAGTACGAGTATATCAATGTCATGTTTGTGTTGCAACAGTTGTATATATCGTTAGTATACATGGGTCTCGCACTCATCAAATTCAATAAACATCGGCTATGTACAGAAATTGCAATTGATTTAAAGCTAAAAACATCAAGCAAACAAGTAACAAGACCGAACAAAATCACACTACTCGGTAAAGAAAGAGAACGTTCGTCACAGTTCGAATATTGCATAAGGGATCCATCTACAGGGACTGTTAGGTTATTAAGTAAACAAGAAATATATTAATATATCCGATGATTCTAGCTAAGCGGAAGAAAATAGAGAGTAGACGCTTTTGGGACGATTCGCGTAGAACGGGCGCTATATGCCCCTTAAGTTTTTGTATCAGTCATCGGTATGGTAGCTCACATAGACAGCATCGCCGCCCAGGCTAATCAGGCACTGGCCCTAAAATCAAGAACCATTTATAATAAATTTCAAGGTTAGACTTTATAAGACTTACCTGATTTTTGTGCTGGTTATCGAACAGCATTAGTTCGGTGATGTAGAAGGAGACCATGGCATTGCCGCCCAGGGAAGCAATATGGGCTCGGACTACGGCCAGGAGTTCGGTTATGAAGCCATGGACAAATCCGCTGATGCCACCGTTTTCCCGAATCGATGTGCTCTCCCGGATAAAGAAGAAATTCAGATTACCCAGGTATTTGTCAATACGACCACCGGGTATGAAGCTCAGAGGTGTCAGATCCACGCCGTAACGATCTCGCAGAGGAAACTGCAAGCAGGTCTTGTTTTTAAGGTCAACACTCTTGGAACCATCTAAATCATTATCTTACGTATCTGTTGCGGGGAACTGCTCCCACATTCAGCGACTTTACTCCGGTTGATGGCAGGCCCGAAGCCAAGTTGCCCAAACGAGACGGCGAGGTCTTGCGCATTTTAAAAGAACTCATTCCGAACGGCGGTATGGCGGTGCTGGTCGGTGTGGGTGTGTCCACCATCTGATCCTCGTCCAGGGGAAAGATGTAGTCCTCCTCCTGGAGCATCCGCTTGCCATTTAACTCGGGTTGGGATTGGGTGGCATGCACCGATGCCTCGTGAAATCCATTCTGTTGCTGTTGTGGCGGCTGCTGCTGCGGCATGGCTCGTCCGCGTCCCCTGTACTTCATTTTATTGGCATCGCTAAGGCCCATGGCCATGCCAGTCACCAGCAGTTGGATTTGATCCTGAAATTTGAGAGATTTTAGAGAATCTTATGCTTTCCGATTGAATATAATTACCGTCTCTGGCAAATCCAACCGAAAACGAAGATCGCAAATGGCACAAGGTATCATGGTCCTCAATTTGAAGTATATTGTTTGCAAAAGTCTAAAATTAAAAATCATTTTAGAAAATAAAAAAATAATATTAAATAAAATAACAAAGAACCACCCACCGCTGGAAGTGTTTGGGGAATCCATTGACACTTTGACCCACCTCCAGGCGTGCCCTCCAAACTTGGGTGAACATTTGTAGGTTCTTGACGGTGTCCATCTCCACCATGCCCGGCACCTGTTGCGTGTTGACCACGTGGAAGCCCTCTGGTGGGTATGGTTCCATCAGCAATGATATGATCTCCAGATCCTCGATATCGTCGACCTCCAGCACACAAAGCTCCTTGTTGCCGCAGTTAAGATCGATCTCGTTCATCTCTTCGTCATCAGAGTCGTCGGTGTCCGACTGCTTGTCGCCAGAGGCATTGGCGGCAGAGGCTGTGGCCGCATTGGCTGCCAAGTCGGGATCCAAGCTCTTGAGCTGGTATATCTCTTGGTTTCTCTCGAAGGTCTCTTGCAGTTTCTTCTGAAGCTCGTTCAACTTTTGCTTGTCGGTCCACGAGTTTCCGGCCACGATCTTGGGCACCTGGGGAACTGGCAGGGCGCTGAGGAACAGGGCCGTGCCTGTGGCTATCAACGCTATCATGCGCTCGCCAATGGCCACCTGGGTGCGCAGCCCAAAGATGGCATTCATGCCTTTGGCTTTCAGTTTGTTGATCAGCACGCGGTGCAGTTCGTATTCCAGGAAGGGCAGGCCATCGGAAATCTCTTTGGCATTCAGTTCCGCTCGCAGATCCCTCTTGGCGCGCACCACTTGAGCCTGCATGAAGCATCCGCGGCCAGTTACCTGCATGTACTCCGGTACCTCCAACGTTGCCAAAAGCACATCCGGCACCCGACCCTTTTTGCAAACCGCGCATTTCTTCATTTTGACGTTGAAAGGCACCGAGTTCAGGTTGTAGGGTATGTGGCAGATGGCACACGCATTCCGAGGCCCATTAAGCGGAGGCAACCCGTACCGCTTGCCCCCCGAGCTATTGCCGGTGCCCAGGGAACCGCTATCCTTGCTAGCTTCCCCAGTGCTGCCGTTGGCCTCACGCTCCTCCAACGAATTGGACATGGTGGCCATTCCCGCCGTAGCCTTCGACATGGTAAAGATATCGGTTTGCGATACGGATCGATTGAACACCATGTTGATTACCGCCGCCGTTCCAGTGGCGGATAAAACACAGACATCGTCCCTGCAATCGAGGTAATCAGGCATTTAATTAAAATACATACATATCTTATCAGTATTGAAGAACTTACGAAATGGTTGTGGTCTCAGCGTAGCCCAGCACCACGTTGCAGCCCAGGGATCGGGCGTGCGAACGGATCTCCATGCGCAGCTCTGTCCACCAGCTGTCCCGCACCTCTGGCTCGTCGGGATTGGGTACTCGCTCCAATAGTTTCACCGAACGCGCTGCCACAGTGGCGCCCAGGTGCAGAATAAACCCTGTGGGGTACTTGGTCATGGTCAGGAAGGGATACTCCAACATATCCAGGCTATCGGTAGCAGTTCCGGGCTTGGCTCCCACCGCCGGCTGCGTAAGACGCATCATGGCCGTGGCGGCCACCAGTCGCTCACTGGCCACACAGATAGAGTTGCCTGCGAATGGAGATGTTTCCCGGAAAATTATACACCCGATGATGAGCAAGGACTACGCACAAGGATCTTACATTTAGTGAACACATTAATATTTACAGCGATTTGAGTGAGAGGGTTTCAATGATATGCTTGAGACTTGAAAATGGAGGTCTTCTTGCAAATCTTGAATGGCCTGGTTTGATTTTTGTTTCTAATTATTCCTGAATATTAATATTGAAAATGAAATAAAGTAGGATTTAAAATGGATCTTGAACCAAAAAATGTTTTGCTTTTCGTTAAGTATGAAGATTAGAAGATCAGGAACGGCATTCAGAAGATATATAGCATGAAGTGGCCGCATCCTGGCCGGAAAAATAGACACACACACACAGAGGTACACCAAGAAAGGACAGCGAAATCACATCGAGATTAGGCGGGAGCATTTACTTACGCTTCCGGTGGAATGTAAAGACTATGCCGGATGGCGTGGTGCAGCAGCGGGCGCAAAGAGAGAGCATTGGAAGAGTGAGAGATGGACACACAGTGACAGCAAACACACAGATATTGAGCGCAGCAGCGATACTTTTTGTTGAAATGCTTACATCTACAGCGTAGACCCGTAAACTATGCCTTAAACTAGACCAGGGATTCGAGGCCCCCCAGTTAGCCACGTACATACCTTTTGGGGTGACACTCAGGTCGGAATCGGAGGAGCGCCTGCATATCTCGCCGACGGTGGCCGGCACCATGGTGGTCGCCGTCGAGGCGGTCGATGTCGAGGCACTGTCTGCATTGGTGGCCGCCGAGATGCCACTCTTCGAGGGACTGGGCGTGAGCTTGAGGCGACTGCTGCTAACCGGAGAGGCGAATCGCTTCAGGCTCGGACTTATGCTCTCCACGGTCGTTGGAATCACCGCCGATCCGGATGCGACACTGGATGCTCCTACGGATCCCGCCAATACCGATGCTCCTGCTGGCTGCTGTTGGATGTCAGTGCTGGATCTAAGTTCGCGTGGTTGTTGTTGGCGAATGGCAAATGGAGCAAGCAATGATGACTCATTATTGTGGTTACTATGGTTAGTACTAGAGAGATTAGAGATATATACAGAATGATCTAAGTGGTCAAGACTAGGGGGGTTATTAAGGGGGTTCTCGTAATCGAAGGTGACTAGATCGGATCGAGTGGGAGTGGGTGTGGAGGGGCAGACGCGCAGCTCGGGCGCCTTCAGCAGCAGCGTGTTGGGTGGTGGTGGTGGTGGTGCAAGTGATGGAGGAGGTGCCTCTGGAGGTGCCGTCAAGTGGTTCATTGAGGCACTGCGCTGCAAACTTTTGCCGTAGCTTGGTAAGAAATTTAACTGCAACATCGAGAAGGACCCGCTGAGATTGGAGGTCATCCAGTTCTCGTTGCCAGTTGGCAGCTCCGGTTGGGAGCTGTAGTAGGGCTTGCGCTCCAGCGACGGAACAAACCGATGGCTTATGCCCTTTTCCACTTCGTTGTCGTGGGTCTTCAGGTGCATCAGCTTCTGCAGGCGACGCGAGAAGCTCTTCAAGTCCTCCAGCAGATTATGGTGCCTCGGTACTAGATCCTGCTGGCTATTCTCGCAACTTCGGGTTTCTCCCGGCTTAATCCAGTTGTCCTGGAGGTTCTCCTCCTCCTCCTCCTGCGAATCTTCGCCGTTGCTGTCGGGAGCAGCTATTTCAAGGGCCAGCTGCAAGGACTCGTCCGAGTCCGTGGAGTAGTTGGACGTTGGCCGAGTCTTGGCCTGAAACTCCTCCCCTGGAAGATCGGGCGCCGACCGCGTGTTTTCTTGGAACTCCGACAATCCTGGAACGGCCAGGAAACTCTTCACCGGCGCATGCCCCGGACGGACTCCAGTGTCGTTACTGATCGATCGAACTATGTTATGGGGACTAGAGGACTTGGATGAGGCGGTTGGGAAGCGCGACTTGCGCCGTCGTCGAAAGCTGGAGGGAGCGGCCACCGCTCCGGCGAAAATGCTGCTCAGAGACTGAGTGGCATTCTCGGGGATTTTCGGTTCTATTCGACGGATGAGGGTGGCGTATTTCTGGCTGAATACTTTGCTCGAGGACAGCGTCAGTCGCCGCATCCGGTGGCGAAGTTTCTTCTCTCGATTCTTTTCGCCGCGCTCGTCCTCCTGCCGGATGAGATTCTGCATCAGCTCCGCATCCTCCGTGTCACTGCTAGCACTTTCCAGGTAGAACAAGGTGGCTGCTGCTGCCGCTGCTGCTGCTGAAGATGTGGGTGCCGAGCTGGGCTCCCTGCAGATATTCAGACGGTATTGGGGCGTGCGACCGGAGAGCGGCAAGCTGGCGCTGCTGGCTCCGGCGCAGTTCAGGAAGTCTAGATACTTTTGGGCCAGTCTAGCCATTACACCATATACATTTTGAAGGAAAGTAGTACGTAAATTATAAACATAAACACGACACAACGAAACAACAACAACGTTTGAAGCGTGCAACACAATACGGTACGACAAGGAGCGAATTACAGAGATCGAGGGATGAAGATTGGGCGCAGGGATTGACGTTGGGGTTTCAAATACGGTGTGGGTTGGAGAACGTTCAAGAGAAGAGAAAAATTGTCTTAGAAATTGTTGAAATCGTCTTGCAATTCTTTCAAATTTGTCTACTGGTCTCCATAACTAATCTCAAATAGAAAAAGATCCCCACTCGATACTCACTCCTCGATCAGAGCCACATCTGCGCTGTTCGGCTGACTGCTGCTGGTGTCCTTGATCAAAGTTACCGCCGTTCCAACGCCTCGAGCCACCACACCGACATCGCCCTCCAGATCGAAGCACTGGGTGTACCCGATGACAGCATTGGCGCCCATGTTGATGGCCTTTAAGCCCATTCTTCGCTGAACCTGTCCCGATAATTTAAGGAAGACTACCTGTCGCGCCTCGTTGGAAGCTCGGGGCGTACGAATCTTGTCGATCCACTGGTACTCCGGATCGTCGTTGACCACAAGCTCCTCGACAAAACCGTGGATGACTTGGGCGCGATATCCAAAGGGCACACACTGGGCTGGAATACAAAAGGAAACAGGTTAAGAAAATTCTATCATAAAGCATGGAGTCAGGATCAGCCCTGCTTAGAATACAAACAGTGGAAAAAGGGGATGCCGCAAGAGCTCTGGCGAAACTTATTGACGTCCGAAAAGAGGTCCACTTTGACTATGACATTGATCTCGCCACGAATCCCGTGCATTGTATCGAAAACGGGAATCCATCCGGAGAGCACAGTGCCCTTTCCGTGCACCGCCTGACTAGAGCTCTCCAGGCACAAGGGATTCAAGCTGATGTTCACCTTGCCGATGGCATCGTTGGCAGAGTACGTGTCGTAGTCCATCAGCCTGATCTGAAGTGGCTCGTCCTGCAGCTCTGCATCGTCCACCTCGAAACGGAACCTTCAGGAAACAGTAAAATGTTTATATAATTGGCGCAATTGAAGGTCATCCAATTACTTACCAATCGGTGTTCCAGGTGGGATTCAAGCTCTTGCGGAAGACATCAGTTTTGTGGGTCACCGAGGCCAGTTTAATTTCCACGAACGCGTCCGTCGTCTCGGCACTCTTGTCCATCACCGGCAGGTTGCGTGCCGCCTTGATCTTCACCCCCACCTTTCCGGGCATCCTGTCCAGTCCTGTTCCGCCTTTTCACAAGATTGTTACCAGTACAATTCACGCAAATCTATTCTAACTTGTGTTTTCCATTTTCCCAGTACTCAGTGTGGCCGCATGCTGCCAGGTAGGTGACCAACCTCTTCAGACACTGTAAAAAAAAGGATGTAGGATGATTCAATAAAATTCTAATTATATATGGTACGATTCGAAATTCAATTTATTTCGTACAGAATATTTATAGAAATAAATATAGAACTTCATATTTCAAACTTTTGTTCAAAGAATATACCATTTAATCGAAAATCTTAAGATTCTAAATATGTCGAATAAATAAACATGATTTGTAAGACAGAACATTGTAAATAAAAAAAATATTACTGGGATTTGGTTAATAATATTTTGTGATGAGATGTCTTAAATAATTTGATTAAATTGATTAATTCAGAAACAAAATGTATTCAATTTATTCGATAGTTTTTAATCAAAATGAGTGGCAACCCTGGATCTGCCAATATACTCCTCCTGCCCTGAAGCGAAAATCAATAGTCGCCGCCATATTTTTTCACGCGTTTTCTTTAACGCGCTTGGACTCTCGAAAATGTTTAGATAAATAAGTTATTTAAGAACAAAAGTAGTTGAAAGTGTTGCCTATTACTCGCAGGCCAGTGAAAATTCAACAGAGCGCCCATCTGACGCATCGCATTCAGTAAATCCCATTAAGAATCTTCTTAGAACCGTGGTCTCCGGCATCAGCGTTCGTGGGTGAAAAAGTGTGTGTGAAGCCAAAGTTGCCGAAAGCAAGAAGAGAGTAAAGAGCATGGAAGTACCACAAGTGTCTTCTCCTCCGTCCGGTGGCCCACGTGGTGGAGGCGGTGGATATCGTGGACGCGGTGGTGGAGCCCCCATGCGGGGAGGATTCGATCGCGGCCGTGGACGCGGACGTGGTGGCCACTTTATGGGCGGCATGCGGGGGGGCGGTGGAATGGGTGGTGGACCACCCATGCAGGGCATGATGTCCGGGCCGCCACGCGGAATGCGCGGTCCTCGCGGTGGTCCTGGCTACCAGGGTCGCGGGGGTGGTGGCTACCAACCGCGTGGTGGCGGTCCGATGGGAATGCGGGGTGGACGTCCACCCATGTATCAACAACGTAAGCACCATTATATCCCTACCTCCGCACTGAGTTCCAATCCAATCCATTCCAATCCAATCTCAATCCTAAACAGCTCCCAAACAACACACAGGTGCCGAAAACAACAAGACCGTGTCGCCAGTGCCCGCTTCCACGGCCAGTGCGGATCAGCAGGGAGAGCCGGCCGCCAGTGAAGAAGGCACCGATGGACAGACCCCGGCATCAAGCGCTCCGCCCACCGGTGGCTCGTCTTCCAGCAATGGCGGTGGACCCCCGCCCTATATGGGCCGCGGGCGCGGACGCGGTGGACCCTTCAGTGGACGCGGACGCGGTGGCGGCTACAACCCGCACATGAACGGCAGCGGCGGCGGCAGCATGTACGGCGGTCCTCACGGACACCACAGCAACTCGATGGGTGGAGGTCCGGGCGGAGATCACGGATCAATGCCGCGACGCGGAGCCCCACGCGGCAGGGGCGGTTACAATCAAGGTATGAGTCGGCCCCCCTTGCATCACCATCATCAGGCACATAATTCCAATACACAACTTGCACCGGTACCAGCTCTCAAACGCGGCGCACCCGGTGGTCCTGGGCCCAAGCGTGGACGCTACGAGGGCGGTCCCTACAGCCAGCGACCCATGACGCCCAAGTATCACACTCCCCAGCAGCATATGGGGGGCGGCGGCGGTGGTGGCGGAAGCATGGCGCCCCCATCCTCTTACGGATCACCACCAAGCCATCATGCTCCTGCTCAGAGGTACGTCCTATCATCTTTGAACTAATATATATATTTATGAGATTTTTGGTTCTTGTGTTACATAAAAGATTATATCAGACATGAAGAGAAGCGAGAACAGCACCACCCGATATTCCTTTGTTTGATTTTAATATAAACATTGTCCTGTTGCAGCCACCATGGATACCAGGCCCACGACCAGACCCAGCAGGTGGATCCATACGCCCAGAGCGGCTACAGTTCCCAGACCGCCCAGCCGGGCTACAACGGCTACGGCCAGAGCGGCGGCAGCAGCTACACGGGCCACACCTCGCAGGCCAGTGCGACAGCCAGCGGCAGCTATGGAGCTCACCAGGGCACAGAGTACGATCAAAGCCAGTACCAGAGCTACAAGTGGGTGGTCTATTTAAAATTGTTTACTCCCAAGATGATTTTAGGATGAAACTAATAACCCGGCATATATTTTTAGCAGTTCCACAGGCTACACTGCGCAACAGGACACGCGCTATCAGTACGGCCAGGACTACAGCCAACAGTACGGCTCGACTGCCGTTGACTACAACGCCACAGGCCAGGCCGACTACAGCCAGCATGGTCAACAGAGCACTGGCTACGACGAACGCTCCTATGCGGGCTATGGTATGTCACTATAGGCATTGGGTTTCTCAAAATATTATTTAAAACTCGACCGAAACATAAACAAGAGATATTATATGGTCCGATACCGGTGTCTTTGCAGATTCGCAGGCCTATTCTCAGAACTATTCGAATGCAGCTGCTTACTACTAGACAACCGCATCCGCTCCGCATCCCACTCCCACTACTGATGGCTTAAACGGAGAGAGAGAGAGAGAACAGAACGCTGCGCGTGCTCAGATAGGCCGGGAGACCCAAAACTAAGGGATTAGGGCAAAAAGAAATCAAGTAAATGGAGGGGAAATTAATAATATTTGCAGAAGAAACTTGATATATATGTAATACACAACACTCACATAGACCCTCAGAACATATAATTTGTAGATTTAAGATTACAGTTCCCTTTTTCTTAGCATTTAAGTAACTCGTGTTGCAACGTCTTTCTATATAAGCCCCGAACTATATTTTCCTTTTGTTTTCGTTTTGTCACTACCCCTCAAAACCAGATGAAAATAATTAAAATTTCTTGGAATGCCTGTTAATTAATGTTTTGTTAGTAGACATACGGATCTATCCGCACTGAGCTTCGGCCTAAAACAAAAAAAAAGAAAAGAAAACAACAGTCTGTGCTCCTCTAAAGCCTCATTTATAGTAATGTTTCTACTGTAACCAAAGTATGCTTAGAATCATAATATTTATATGACGGAAGCACGAGAACGAACGTTCATTATCACCTCGATGAACCTACTAAATTTTTATATTTTGTGAAATATGTCATATTGTACACAAGAGAATGCAATGTATAGATTTTAGTTGATAAGCTCAAAACGAAAAAAACGAAAACAATTCTATGAACTCCCAAAAGTTTTGTTTCCACTCCCAAAAACTCGAGTAGTATCTGAAAACATTTATGATTTTGCAAGATTGTTGCTTTATTTACCATATTGACGTGAATGACAGAAACAAGAATTTTTTATTTTTTCTCTTTTTTTTTTTTTTGTTTTTTTTAACAACTTTTTGATAGCAACAAAAGTTTATACTTATGTAATTCTTATAAAATAAGCTGAAAAAAAAAACCAATAACGAAATACACGAAATATATTAGCAAAAGATGCAAAATCATAACCAATATCAAAGTCAATAAAATAATATTCAAAAATGTGTTTAATGGATTAAACTTATTTAAGCGTACATATATTATTTCAAATATTTTGTTTAAATCAAAAGTAAATCGATATAAAACCGAATAATTAAGAAACAAAAACTGAAGCGAAATCAAATAATGAGTGAATTGAAAAGAAAAAAAAAAGCACAACACCTAAGACTGAATATACATTTTAACGAAACGTGAAGCACTGCAAGCTATAAGCAACAAAAAATCATAGTAACACGAGAGACAAATGAAAGAAACTACTGCCAAACAATTAAGTATAAACAAAGTACTATCTCAGTATAAGATGCCAATCTAACAAGATCTTCAAAAACCAAAGAACAAACAGCATCCAAGCATTTTTCAAATGCCAAATGTACCTGAAGAACACTCATGAAAGTCTTAAGAGTATGATGAAAAATACGTTTCGAAAGTCTCATCGACAGAAGTCATTCCAAAGTAAAAACTAATATCGCGCAATATTTTCAAATTCGAAAACGTAAAAGAGGGTTGAGATTACACAAAAAATTAGATAAACATTGAAAATAACAAAATGAGAAACAAAAAATCGCAAAAAATTCCAAATAGCAAAAATAATTTTTAAAAAACTTTTGGTAAGTTAAGCTAAAAGCCAAAAAATATATATTTGAACAAAAAAACTTAAGCGTAAAAAGAGCTCAACAAGCTTATTGTACTATTGTGCAATTATAATGAAATTTTTCGAATTTTTTGTCTGATATTTAATATCTTTTGATATTATTCCCCCTTTGATAGAATATAAATTTTAAAAAGCTGTTGAGTTCTGAAAAAAAAAAAAAAATAGCAAAGGCGGCCATATTGCCGCATTTTCACCATAAATTGTAGAATTTAGTTGTTTTTTACAGGATTTAGAAATGAATATTAACAAAACGATAATCAAATCTGAAGGAATGGATTTGTCATTGGTGGTAATCCAAAAACTATACAACACGAAAAGAAACAAGTAAAAAATGAGATTTTAAATTAATAAAATATTTTGTTTTCAATGTTGCACTTTTATGTTATTTATATATTTTCGTTTATGTTAAAAATGATTTTATTTGTTATGGTTAAGAAAAGTTAAATGAGATAATTAGGTTTTAAAACCGATCATGTTAAGAATATATCAAAAGTGATTTAATGAAAAAGACTGAAAAATATCTTATACGAAACGATGACATCTCAAAGTACAAACACACAGAGATATAACTAAAATTAATCGAAAAAAGTATATTCTAAACTAATAATCCATAGTGAAAGGTCAGAATGTCGGTTTTTAATTTTGTAGTTTTTAGCCTCGAATGCAAGTTAAAAATTTGCGTAAACAGGAACAAGATCAAATCATTTAAGTTAATGTTTTCAAAATGCAAACCGACTATAAATTACTCAAGTATAAAAAGAAACCCAAACAAAAATTTTGAAGAAAAAATATAACTCAAAAACTCAAATCAAAATGAAAGAATTCACTGACTTGTAAAGAGATCAGTCAACAAATCATTGTTTAGTGCATAAAATCATATTTTAATTTACACGCTATGGCGTTTTACGAGCGTGAAGAATCCGATTCAGCATTATTTCATGTTTTCGTGTCGAATAATTTGATTTAACGTATTCTATTATTTGTTTGATTTTTTTATTAATTTAATAAAAACTTACAAATGGCAACAAACATTTAAATTGAATATGCAATTAAATGGAAACTTTTAATAATTTTTTTCAGCAAAAAAAAATCAAATATTGAATAAAAAAATATATCCCAGTGGAGCGAATGTATCTGCAACAGTTTCCAAAGGAAATAGCGTTTGACGATGTTCCCGAAGTACACATAATTTCAACCGCAACTGTATTATTTACGAATAACATATTAACCCATTAGAAACCAATTTAATATCAAGATATTTATATAATTACGACTAAAAAATACTTTATTTGGAATATGGATCTAATGGGCTAATTACACGGTGCGACAGTGAAAAAACACTTGAGAAACGAGATAGTGTAGGTTGTTAATCTGGTCGAAGAGAACTCAAAAATATTTTTTTTATATTTTAGGAACCCTCCAATTTTTTTTTATTTAAAAAAAACCGTTTTTCGGGACTTTTTTGCGCTTAAAAATTCCTGAACGCGTTTTTTTCAACCGATTTCAAAATTTTCGGTGTTTTTCAATAGTTAAATGTTGTAGCTTTTGAAAAAAAAATATATCTTCGATTTTGTTGAACAAAAAGGACAAAATTTTTACACCTGAAACTAAAGTTTTCGACTTTTATTCGTGTTTTTCGGATTTTGATGCCAGTTTTTCGGTAAAACTTACTAAAATTCTGTCATGTTTGCCACATATCAATGTTGTCTCATTCATTCTGAATAAAACGAGACAAATTTCATCAAAAAATAATGAAAATTGGTGAAGTTATAACGCTTTTCCCAAAAAAAGTCAACTCAACCTAGCGGGCGCTTCGGAGGAACAATGTGTATAAAAATAAGAGTATATTGCTTTCTTCTGACAAAAAGTTTGTCATTTATGCCACATATTAATATTGTCTCAATAATACTGAATAGAACGAGACAAATTTTATTAAAAAATAATGAAAATTGGTGAAGTTATAACGCTTTTCCCAAAAAAAGTCAATTCAACCTTGCGTGCGCTCCGGAGTACCTGTGTGTATAAGTCAGGAATATGCTCTTCTTCTTATAGTGCTCCCATGGTTTTATTGACTTTTTTTGGGAAAAGCGTTATAACTTCAACAATTTGTATTATTTTTTAATGAAATTTGTCTCGTTCTATTCAGTATTATTGAGACAATATTAATATGTGGCATAAATGACAAACTTTTTGTCAGAACAAAGCAATATACTCTTATTCTTATACACATTGTTACTCCGGAGCGCTCGCTAGGTTGAATTGACTTTTTTTGGGAAAGGCGTTATAACTTTACCAATTTTAATTATTTTTTGATGAAATTTGTCTCGTTTTATTCAGAATGAATGAGACAACATTGATATGTGGCAAACATGACAGAATTTTAGTTAGTTTTACCGAAAAACTGGCATCAAAATCCGAAAAACACGAATAAAAGTCGAAAACTTTAGTTTCAGGTGTAAAAATTTTGTCCTTTTTGTTCAACAAAATCGAAGATATATTTTTTTTTCAAAAGCTACAACATTTAACTATTGAAAAACACCGAAAATTTTGAAATCGGTTGAAAAAAACGCGTTCAGGAATTTTTAAGCGCAAAAAAGTCCCGAAAAACGGTTTTTTTTAAATAAAAAAAAATTGGAGGGTTCCAAAAATATAAAAAAAATATTTTTGAGTTCTCTTCGACCAGATTAACAACCTACACTATCTCGTTTCCCAAGTGTATTTCGTTTTTTTTTTTTTGTCGCACAGTGTTATGGTACTTTCTAAAAGAATCTTTTAAGAAATTTTCAAGCTTTTCAGACTTAATTGTTTTTAAATTATCTATCAAGCATTAAAGATATAGGGGAAAATAAATAGGTACTGCAAGGTACCTAGCCTAATAGGTTCTTATTTAAAAACTAAGACTTCTAAAATAAACTAATAAAAAATTGAATTCCTTACACAAAAAGTAAATGATTTTATCAGATTTTAAAAATTTCTATTCTTCCTTTTTCAAAATTAAACTCGTTACTAAAAGAATAGTTAAATAAATAATTATAAAAAAAATATATTGTCTTTGAATTGAAAAATAGGGAAGTGGGGATATTATGTCAAAATTATGTTCTTTTCTAAGAGCCTCCCAAAAAATCAGATAAAAAACAGACTGAAATTGCATTTTGGCATGCATTCATTTATTGAGAGGAAAAGTTTGTCTTTATTAAAAATGGAATCGGAAGAAATCGTATAAATGTTAACATATTTTCGGATATATTATAATAATGCTTCATGCTAGGGAAATATATTTGAGATATCTTTGAATTTATCCAATACGTTTACAGTAAATAGTGTACAGTATCCTTATTTACTTTGCTTTGTTTGTAAAACATTAAAAAACGAAATATTTAAATCAAGTTTTGTTAGTACATTTCGGGGGTCTTTGAATATGTACAATTGTGTGAGCTTTTTTTTATAGAAACATTGGACACATCGATTTGTTATTTAATGAACTAGAGAGCTTCCAATTGAGTATAGTTCTGAGTTTCCGAGTTGATTAGATTTACATAATTATGCTGAAGACGCCAGAATTGGGTGGTGCTTGGGGAACAAAAACGCTTTTCGCCGCTCGTTGATCAAGGTCCTGTGTCGTGGGTTCGTCCGTGAAATCAATTAGCAAGGGGTCCTTCATGGGTTAATATCCTTAACGCCTTTTACCGAATCGCAAAAAGACATGATCGACGTCCGTACGCTTGTTGTAGTTTTTCAAAAGGTCATCAGAATTGGCCACCAGAGCTAAGGAATAAATTTAATCCTGAAAAATATATCCTTTCATTAAAGATTGGACTTACCTGACGCCTCGTTGTTAATGTAGGACTTGAGGGCCGAACTCAATTGATCCGAGTTCTCCAGAGCCTGACAGACCTTCCTGATGTGCTGGGGCATCTCCTCGACAATGCCGACCTGGCAGAGTGGAGGGGCCTGGGTGGCTGCCTGTGTATTGGCCACAGCCAACAGGATGACGGCCAGGCAGCAGGCAAAAAAGAACTGTGCAAAGGACATGCTGCAAGAGATGATGGTGGAATGGTAGTAGAACGGTGTGCACTAAAGATGATTGACATCGCTGGCTGGTGACAAGCTTATTAGATTACCAGGAACAGCAGTTGCAAGCTAGGGGCAAGGAGGGAGCCTCACTCATCCTGGCCGGAGGGCAACTCATCGCTCTAATTTTGATTAAGTATAATGATCCTAATGCTACGTGCCTGATTGCCACTCAGTGTCGCCGGCGTAGCTATGGCAAAGTATTATGCATAAATGGAGTCCTGCTCTGTTGCAGGCTGGAGGCCAGGTTTCCATTTTAAATCCCACCCCCATTTGGCCTTAATGCCGCCCTAATATGTTTGCGCGGCTGGCAATTTGTCTCTATTAACGGTCTGAGGCTATGGTAATCTGTGCCGATCCTTCCCACCTGAGTGACGTTGATGGGCTTACAGTCCCCATACGCCCCGTGGGCCGACAACCAGATGCAGTTGGCACACAAACACCTCCACTAGGAGCCGAACATGCGAACGTGTCACCCATGCATCTATTTGGCTTATAAGCAACCTATTGCCAACAAATGGCAGAAAGTGGGGGCATCGGACCATTTCAGAGAACCCAAAGGGCACGTTTCAAGGATCCAGAGAACAGCTCTGGCTTCAGACTCAACTAGTGTGCACGGAATGCAAATTAGTTGCAATTGCATCCCCTAAAGTGTAGGATAACTTGTCAGTTTTAACTAGATTCAGTTTTAGTTTAAATGGTTATCAGTCGGACCATATCCTTGGCTCACTTTTGACTCAAAAACTTGTTGTAAAAATACCTTTTTAAAATTTCTAGTAAAATTTTAAATCGAATCAAGTTAAGCTTAGTTGAAATTTATTTTTGAAAGATCTGTATTTCAAATAATCTAAATATATTTAGATCTAAAAAAAATTATGAAATGAAAAGTCTATATTCCAAATATGTTTTGTAATTCTGGACTTTAAATATTCTGTAAATATTTTAGAAAACCACAAATATGAAAAATAGTTTTTAAAAACTATGATCTTAAATACCCTAGTGTTTTTCAATCCTGCCCTTTAAGCGTTTTTGAGTAAAATATCTTGACATTTTATATTAATATTTAATTCACAAAAAACACAATTTTTTAAACACTTATTTTCACCAAAAGAAGTATCCAAAATTCTTGAACTACACACCTGTTAGGAGTTGTGGGATATGAGGGTGCCTCCGTTAGAAAAATGTTACTAAAAGTTAGTTGGCTGCACTAGTTACTTGAACTTGTTGAACGCAAGAACTTGAATGATGTCCTGCCTGCACAGGACATCCGCTTTTATTTACTTCCGTCGAGGAAGAGCCCAGAAGACACGATGGCCTGCGATTGGCTGGCTGAAAATACACACACAAACAGAAACATAGAGATACTAGTCAGGGGACCACATGTTGCGCTCCTGGCAGGATACTTGGTGGGCGTGCTCAAACATTGCTCATACGCCACCGCCACCGACACCGACCAGAGCACGATGCGGCGATAGCTGTATGTCCTGGGTAAACTTTCTCCTGTCACCCATCGCGCTGCCCAATATGTTTGTCTATTATATAAGTTTATCAGCTCTTAATTATGTTGTAAAAGTTGCGCTTTTATGATCAGTGGTCGAAGCCACCGCATATTTATAGGTAGTTACAACGATTAATACTCCACTTACGGGCCATTTCCTGTTTACGGTCCACTCCCACGGACTGGGCTTTAAGATGAAACTTTAAAGTCCTTGTCCCGCCAGCTGCATTGTGTTTCTCCAGTCCGGGAACAGAGTAATCTTCGATTTATGATGCTGGGATTTGCTGGCGAAGCGTTGCAATTAATTTGAATCTGTTCGTGGCTGGAATGCAAAAATGTCCAGAGTATTTTGACTGTGACGTCAGGAGTCTTTTCTTGGCCATTTTTGGAGTTGGAGTAGGAGGCAAAGTTGAGTCCATGGTCCAGACTTTGAATTAAGCAATAAGAGAATCTAATTTGTTTGTCGTTAGGAGGACTAATGGAAGAGGAAATAGTCTGTTGTGGGATGAACTGGAAGCTGAATAACTAATAAAATATATCTATGAAATATGGCTAAAAACAGAGATTAAATATCTTTGTCCTATTCTTTAAATCATATAGAACATATATCCTATTCTAGAAAGCATCCTAATACTTCCCCGCGTTGTTTCTCATTAAGAATGTAAATATTAAATATTTATCTATAGCTATATTGGTTCTATTAATTAAGATACAATTAAGATAACTTAAGATAAGATACTACTTATGGTAATATCCTAAATTTTTAAAAATTAATTCACAATTTCATTTTCAAATATCATAATTCTATAGCAAGTAACGAAACCCCTGTTCCGGGTCATAACTTCCCATCATGCCACTCCATCCCAGGGCCCAGTGCATTACCACAACGCCCACTAATTGGGTTACATTTAGCTTCCATTTGGTGTCATCTTTGATGTGGACGAATCCGGTCAAATAATGCAATGAATGTGCCATATGCGGCACAATTCGGGGGAAAATCGAGAGTGGCGGAAAAAGAGGCTAACACGCGTCGCCGGGCCAACAATGTATCACGAAATTTGCACAAAATTTGAATAAACTGATTGGGTGTCAGTTGAATGCGAATAGTGTCAGTGGCGAAGGGAGAAAAGTGGAATAGGTCATACATATATATACGTATATAGTTTTCAGTGCCCACCGATTAACATTTAAATTATTTTCGCCGGCCTACGCAACTAAATGGAGGAAAAACCCCAGCCAGATTTGTTCAAACTTTATTTCACTCATGAGGATAATTGTACAAACTAAGTGGAAACAGAATATAAAGAACCCTAAGGACTCCTCAGTCCAGCAACTTGGCCACAATGGGATCTGGAGCGGACATCGCGTAGCCGAGGTGCTGCAGTGCCCGTCGGATTTCGGTGAAGACACTGGCATCGTCGATGGTCGCCGGTAGGATGACCTTTTCGTTCCGGGCAAAGTCGGCCATCGCCTTGCGCATCGTCTTGCCGGAGCGGGTGCGGGGCAGGTTGTTAACGGAGGTGATCAGTCGGAAAGCGGCAATGGGTCCCACCACATCCCTGATTAGCTTGATAATCTCCGCCGATAGCTTGGCGTCCGTTTTTTTGCAGTTCTCTACGGGAATATACAAGCACAGTGGCACCTGACCCTTAGTCGCCTCCGGCACTCCAAAGACGGCCACATCCACGACGTCAGGATGCCGCAGAACGGCGTCCTCCAAACTGGAGGTGGACAAGCGATGGCCAGCAACGTTGATAACATCATCATCCCGGGCCGTGACAAAGATATAGCCACGTTCGTCCTTGTAACCGGCATCCATGGTGTCGTAGTATCCCTGAGAAGGAGTTTATCAGAATATATTTGCAATAAAATCCACAAAAATAGTTTACATTTCTTTCCTCTTCACTTACCGGATATTTCTGGAAGTATAGTTTACGGTATAGCTCCTCGTTCTTGTATAAAGTGGCCATATTTCCGGGAGGCAGGGGCAGTTTCAGGACAATCCTTCCCAGCTCCGTAGGCAGGGCTTCGCATCCATCCGGTTTCAGGATCTTAACTGCAAGAGAGACATCCCAGGGCTTTAATGACTTCCTAAGCCAACCTATCTGGAGCATCACTCACTGTCGTAGCCCATGAGGGGCAGACCCGTGGAATAGGTGGGTGGACTGAGGTTCTGCTGGTAGCCCAGGCATGTAGCAGTCACCGCGGATCCTGTTTCCGTCTGCCACCAATGATTCAAAACAGGAACCTTGAACGTCTTCTCAATCCACGCCTTGGTCTCGTAGTCACAATGTTCTCCGGCAATGAAAATAGCTCGCAGAGACTTGGTGGAATACTGACGACCATAGCTGATGTCCGGATCGGCGCGACGGATTACCCGGAAGGAGGTTGGCACGGAGAAGATAGAACGGACCTTGTACTGGTCGATGATCCTAAAATATCAAGGGATACTTGTTATTTTTTTACTCTACCAACCTCTTAAGTTCTTACCGGAAATACTGCCCAGGATCCGGGGTGCGGTCCGGCTTTCCCTCGTACATGACACTGGTGGCGCCCAGGCAGAGCGGACCATAGCAGATATACGAGTGGCCCACCACCCAGCCCATGTCCGAGGCCGCCCACCAGGTGTCACCGGGATTGATGCCGTAGATGGTGCGGAGCGTGTACATGAGGGCCACCAGGTGTCCACCAATGGTGCGCAGGACGCCCTTCGGCTTGTCCGTGGTGCCCGAGGTGTACAGGATGTACAGTGGATCGTTGGCCTCGATGGGCACACAGGCGATGGGTGGCTCATTCCGAGACATATCCAGGACATCTGACCAGAGGACATCGGCGTCATCTAATTTGGTGGTGTCTGGAGAGATATCCCGATGGAAGATGATATTTCGCTGCGGCGGCTTCCAACGCGACATGTTGATGGCCGAGTGCAGGATGTCCAGGTAGGGAACAACCTTGCCCGGCTCCACGCCCACGTTTGAGGCGATCACCAGCTTGGGCTCCACATGCTCGATTCGCGAACAGAGCTCCCTGGCAGCGAAGCCCCCGAAGACGACCGAGTGGATGGCGCCGAGTCGCACTATGGCCAGCATGGCAATTATAGTCTCCGGGATAAGAGGCATGTAAATCACAACCCGGTCTCCCTTGGTGACGCCAAGTTTGGCCAGGCCACCGGCCAGTAGGATGATTTGGTCGTACAACTCCTGGTAGGTTACTCGGCGCACTGTTCCCGTCAACGGACTGTCGTGGATGAGGGCCACCTTTGCGCCCCTGCCGGCAAGGATGTGCCGATCGATGGCATTGTAGCAGGCATTCAAGTATCCCCCCACATACCACTTTGTGAAAGGAGGATTGCTGTTGTCCAGGACCTGCTGCCAAGGTCGGTCCCAGTCAAGGAGATGGGCTTGCTCCTCCCAAAAAGCCACTGGATCCTGGACACTCTTGCGATATGCCTCCAGGTACAGGGGATCGTGCGCATCGACGGGCATGCCGCAGACACTGTCGCCTGCGAAGAGGTGACCATCAGTTAGTCGAGTTCATTGTTCCCACTAGCCCAGCCCAGCCGAGCTGCCAGCTGTATTAAATTAGGCGGCTAAACTAAATTACAACACTTCCAGCTTACGCCATTGAGGCGAAATTGAATTTTAAATTTTCTAAATGTCGCGGTCACTCAACTGATTTCTGTAAGCAGCCCAGCCTAGTACATGGATAAGTATATAGGTGCCCCAACCAGACGACGCCGGAGCATAAGGCACACGTCATTCTGGCTGGAAGTTGGACCCTGGAAGCCTACGTCTTGCATAAGCCAATCGGAATCATTAACATTGCGGGTTGTTTAGAAAACAGAACTTTAAACAATTATATCACAGTCTAAACAATACATATTTTATCAAAATCTGATTAAACTTTTGAAGTAAATACTATAGTCTATAACTCCTTAAAGAGTTATATCCTTAAAGGAGTATTTGATTTAAGGCTTCTTTTAGGTTCTTAAATAATGAATCACACAAAAACACAAATATGTACAACCTGGATATCAATTATTCCTTTAAAGTCATGCCATTACAACCACATACTTCGTATTTCATTTTGTTTTCAAAACTTACTGCTTTCGGAACTCATGATATTCACAGCACGAGCACCAATTTCCATTATAATATTCGATTTCAATGGTCTTTTATTAAGTTTCTTATGTATTATTTTTAAGATATAACTACTATATATCCTATATAGTCCGTACAATCAGCGCAGCACAACCGTCACAATGAAGTCGATACTTTGAAGTGCCAGTGGAAAATGTAGAACGCAAGTAAAAACCCAAAGCCTTTAAGAAATAGCCGATCAAAGGTTTTAATTCGAAATGCTCAGAGACCATAAACAGGAACGGTGGGATTGGAAAAAGAGAGTTCAATTTTAAAAAATACTTCATTTATATAAAATGAATCAGTTTATAAATTTTTGTGACTTAACCTAACTCAACTTAGTCTTACGAGAAGGGATTACTTTTTCTTTTTGTCCTTCTTTGACTTTTTGGTGGGCGGTGGCGCCTGGCTCTCTTTATCATCAGCTCCAGCTTTTGGCTCCACACTGAAGCCCTTGATGTAGGGCTTCACCAACCGAAACACGAGTTTCTCGTGCTGGACGTTGCTGGAATCCAGGCTGAGTCGCACTGTTACAGGGTCGAACGAATGGAACACAAAGTTGCCGCAACGTTGCGTGTGATCCTCCTCGTTAAACGTAAAAATAATCTGAGCCTTGGTTCGCTCCAGACCGTCCTTGCCATCCTTATCCGACTTTAGATACAGCGTACCCTCGAGTCCGTACTTGGGAATGAGTACTTGCAGTGCGTTTTTGCGAACAAAGAGAACATAACTGAAAATAAACAATAATTTTTAATATTTATTAATGGTTTTGAACTCTACCACTTACCCTTCCTCATCCTCTTCCTTTCCACGGAAGAAGAGATGCGTATTGAGAGCCACCGAAGCGCGACCTGCATATTGGGCCATCTTGTGCCGATAGTTTAGGTTATGACACAGTTCCTCGTTGGACTTCCGCTCCAGCAGTTGGGCGTAGGTGCTGTCGGCGCCGATGGAGGCGGCCAACAGCCGATGAACCATGATGTCGGAGTAGCGTCGGATGGGCGAGGTGAAGTGCGTGTAGATGGGAGCTGCTAGACCGTAATGGAAGTATTCTTCCTTCTGGAGGCTGCCGCTGATAAAGTACACCGCCTGCATCATACAGCGCGTGGTGAGGATACGAATCATGGTGTTGAAATACGGGTTATCCTCTTTGACGCACTTGTCCAGCGAGTGCGCCAGCTCCAGGCCGGACTCGATGTCTACCTGAAGTGAGAATTAATTAAACATAGGCATGACAGAGAACCAATTACTGAAAAAATCTTACTTGGTATCCTTGATAGCGAGCGGCTTTCACCAGGGGATCGAAGTTGGTGGGAGGAGGGCGAGGATGACGACGCAGCACGGCGCACTCGGTAAACTCGGCTGCAATGTGCTCGGCCACCGTAATATTGGCCAGCAACATAAACTCCTCCACCATCGAGTTGGTCTCCCTCATCTGCTTGGCCTCCACTTCCAGCGGTTCATGGGTCTCGCTGTCCACCTGGAAGCGAATCTCTGGGGAGGCTAAGACCAAGGCCCTGAAATACCAGATATGTATTGTTATTTTAGAAACCAGCGAAGGAATTCAAACGAACCCATTGTCCATTCTACGTTTCTTCAAGATCTTGGCTAGTTTGTTAAGATTCCTCAGAGACTTGGCGATCTCACCCTGGTCTGCGGGGTCATCAATCAGAACCTGCGCCTCTTCGTACGTCATGGCCCGTTTCGACTTGATGACACTCTTGTGGAAGCGCTTGCTAATCACGTTTGCATCATGGTCCACCTCCCAAACACACGAGAAGGCAAAGCGTTCGACGCCGCCAACCAGTGAGCAGAGGTTCGAACTTAGCAGCTCGGGAACCATGTCGATACGTTTGCCCACCAGATACACAGTGGTGCCTCTGGCAGCCGCCTCCTTGTCCAACGCATTTCCGGGTCGAATAAAGTGGCTCACATCGGCGATGTGGACGCCCACCTCGAGATTTCCATTCGGCAGCTGGCGGCAATGCAAAGCATCATCGATATCTGTGCAACCCGGCGGATCCACGGAGCAGATGTACAAATCTCTCAAATCCACACGCTTGGCATAGTCCTCTGCCTTAATGGTCCACGGCATCTTGGGAAGGAAGCTCAGCACCTCCTCCGAGAACTTGCAATGCGGTACATCATGCTCAAGCAGGATTACCTCATTTTCGGTGGCCATGTCACCCAGTGGTCCTAGGGACCGAACAAAGTGACCGTGGGGGTAGCGCGAGTTCCTCGGCCACGTATCGATGGTCACTATGATGCGCTGGTTCTGAAGCTTGGCCGCCTGCCGCGTTTCAATCCGAATACGGGGAATTTTTCGGTCTGCCGGCACAAAAATATGCCGACTGGTGTCCTCAATCAAGCTTGGTTGCAAAATACCGCAATACTGACGCCACTTACGGCGTACAATTCCCACAATTCTTCCCGTCGGCGAACGCTCCTCGGCTGAGGCGGCTGAAGCTGCCTGAACCTGCTGCAGCATGTCCTTCTCCTGCTCAGCGCGTTCCTCGCTGGGCACATCGTCGGCATAGACATTATTTTCTTCCAAAACGATTTCACTTGGCGCCGACCACTCGCTTTCGGGAAGCAATTCCACGGCTACTAGATCGCCGTCCACAGCCCGGTTGAGTGCTTCGCGTCCTTGGATAAGGATCTACAAAGAATAGGAGCTAGTTAGAAGAGAAACTTTAAATTGTTTTCCATTCCATACCCCTTTCTCGAAAGACTCCACGTTGACGCTGCCCTCAAGGTAGTTCTCCCTGGAAGCCTGAAACGCGCCTTGCAGCAGCTTCTTTTGCCGCAGACCCTCTAGCAGTTCCTTCATGCTGAGATGTGGCGGATATTGCGGCAGCGCCTGCTTCTCGCTGTCGAAGGACTTGTGCGACAACTTATCCATCAGAAGGGGAAAGTCTTCCAAGGATTTCACATACTCCGCCGCAGAAGCCACTAAAATGCCATCCGCTTCGGCCTTGGCACGATTTCCGGCATCGTCTGTCAGAAGAATAACGCGCGTGGCTGTTTTTCCAGTGCGTTCTAGGTCTTTGGAGGACTGAGAGGCCCTAATATGGTCGTCGTACCATTTGGTGGCAATGCGAATGGCTCGATCATTGCGGTCGTTGGCGGTTTCGTCTGGTTCGCGATCCGCATAGGTGTCCCTTGAGGGGGATTGTAAAAGGAGGTTACAACTCGCATCAAATGTATGGTGCTCTTTACTACTCACTTGTGGTGCTCGTTTACAAAAACATAGAAATGCCTGGTCCGATCGTGGACGAGCTCGTTGAAGCGCTTGTAAATGGAAGAGCTTTTGTGCTTCACCTCGTTTAGCACCGTTGTCAGGACGATGACGTTGCGCAGCACATCCTCTTCGAGGACATCAATTTGGTCCAGTACCACATTGGTGTCCACAACTATGTAGTGCGGGAACTTGAAGAGGCTGCACTGAATCTCGTGCTGTGAGGTCAGTTGGTACACCTCGTTCTGGAAGCAATTCCGGCATAATTCGGAGCCGCAACCGATGTCATCTCGGAGATAGTGCTCTCGCACGATCTTTAAGATATTGCCCCTTTTGGTTTTACGCGTAAATTCACGTAAAGTTTGCATGTTTCCTTAGGTTGTTTTTAAATTGATGGAATTCCACATGTGTGCCGCAGTAAAGAGGCGTTGCACGAGAGGATCTGCATGAGGTTTTGGGTCGTTTCCAGCTCTGTTGAAATTATGTTATTTTCCAGCACTGTTTTAAAACGCGCTCAAAAAATTTTTAAATTTGCCAAACATTTTAAACGTTCAATCTATTCAACTATTGTTATTTATAAATGTTAATAGAAAATTTAAATTATAAAGGTGTTTGAAATGCATGATAACTTTATTGTAACTAATTTTGAGATAGGGTAGCTAAGTTAATATATATTTTTAAAAACTTCCACTTATTTTACTATTACATAATAAAACATACAAACAAAATATATATTTCATTTTGAGCTTCATATTTTTTAAAACTTATTCAAGTATTTGAATTTTAAAATTGAAATTCCTGAAATTCTTCCACAATCTATTATTTATATCGTTTACCAACACTAGCACTGCATTTATTTCTTTAGCACGTGTAGCTAGTAGCTGCGCACGGTTGCTTAAATTATATTTTTAAAGCGCTAAATTAAACATATTAGCGATGGTTCCCAACGAAAAAAGTTTCCCCCGCGGAGGGACAATTCACACAGAGGCCAAAAGCGCCGACAGCACCTCCAACATTGTAAGTTTTAGCCGAGAAATGTCGAAGGAAAGCGAGACATCTATTTTTTTTCGTTTTAGGTATTCGGTGCGTCGCAAAAGAAGGTGAAAAAGTCCTTGAAACCGAAAGACAACCTGTTGGAGGCTGCCGATGAGTCCACAAATGAGCAGCTGGAGGCCTTCTCCGCGGAGACCCTAAACATGGACACGCTGCAAGAGGACATGCTGGTCATGGGAGTGGTCAAGGGTGTCACCCCCACCGCCCTCCAGGTGGCCCTGCCCGGTAGGATGTTCGCCCGCACCTTGGTGGCGGACATATCGGAGGCCTATACGCGAGTGGCCAAAGCGGCGATGTCCGGCGACACCACTGACTATCACGACCTCACGGAACTGTTCCAGCCTGGCAGGATTGTCTACGGACGAGCCATCAAGACGGATAAGCTGAATTGCAACCGCACCACCTTGCTGCTTTCTCTTAAGCCATCGGAGGTCCACTCCAGTCTCCATCACAAGAACATCAAGAAGGGATTCATCTTCTCCGGAGCCGTCGAGGAGATCCAGGAACATGGCTACGTGATCGAAACCGGAGTTCAGGGCCTACAGGCCTTTGTGGCCTGTGAGGAGTCGAAGCAATCGCTTCACGTGGGCCAACTGGCCTTCGTCAAGGTGCAGCAGATCCAGCACGACACCCACAAGAGCACCTGCACCTGCGTCCTGGTGGATCAGAGCCAACTGAAGGTCAAGAGCCAGAACGAGTCGAATCTGGACTACATTCTGCCCGGCAGCATAGTGCGGTTCAAAGTGAGCAAGCACCTGAAGGACGGCCTCAAGGGCAGCATCATGAACGAGTCATTTGCCGCATACACCAATGAGCACCACCTGGCCAGTCCGCTGGACACCTTGGACGCCTATGAGCTGAACCAGGACTACTATGCCAGGGTGCTCTACGTGATGCCGCTCACCAAGCTGGTGTACTTAACCCTCAATCTGGACATAAAAACAGACCCGGAGACGGGGATTCAACAGGATGATGCGGATGGGGATGAGGAGCTGGAACCCCTCAAGGTCGGATCGGTGGTGGAGAAGGCCAAGGTGCTGCGCCTGGGCAGCGGTGGTGTGGTGCTGCTCCTCAACAAGAAGCTGAAGGGTATCATATCCTTCAAGTCCATTCGGTCCAACTACAAGGGCAACTACGACAAGGACGAGGTGCTGTCCAAGTACGGACGCAAGACGAAGCACAAGGTGCGCATCCTGGGCTACGACGTCATCGAGTCCATGTACTACTGCTCCGACGCTCCGAACGTGGTCAACGAGAAGGTCTTCAGCCTGACGGACATAAGCGCCGGCGACATCGTCACCGCGAAGATTGTCAAGAAGAACGATAAGATCAATGGCTGGACCCTGAAGATCGGCAAGGTGAACGCCACCCTCGAACAGCTATACCTCGCTCCGAACGTGCGGTACGAAGCTGGCCAGCCACTGCGATGCCGGGTCCTGGAGGTGAACTCCGATCGCAAGATCTGCTACCTGAGCAATCGGAGCGAGTACCTGGCCAAGGGACTGAAGCTGCTAACTGACCTGAGCTCGGCCCAGGTGGGAGGTGTCTACACGGGAACCGTTGTCCGTTGCGACGACCACCTGGTTCTGGTGAAGTTCGGCAGTGGCATTGAGGGAGTGCTCTACAGGCAGAATATGAAGGGTCAGAGCTCCTTCTTCGAGGGCCAGACCACAAAGTTCCGCATCCTGAGCAGGAACAAGGACAAGATAACTCTGACCCTGCCGGAGGACAAGTTCCAGCTGGGGGAGATCTGCCCGGTGGAGATAACCAACACCTTGGACGCTGGCTTGGAAATCAAGATCACCTATGCCGCCGAGGAGGACAAGGAGGACGACGAGGAGGATGGTGATCCGAAGGTGGAGGAGTTTGTGGGCCTCATCCCCTTGAGATTGCTCTCGGATCACTTGGAGCTCCTTCAGGCCCAGGTCCGGGTGCATCCGGTGGGCTCGCTAACCGAGGCAGCCTGCATCGTCCAGAACATCTTCAGCCTGCGCGACGTGGCCTACTTCAGTGGCCAGATTACGAAGGACTGGAAGTCGGTGCAGGTCGGTGACATTATCCGCTCCTATGTGAAGAACGCCACCGAGCAAGTGGTGGACCTCATGGTCTCCGTGCGGAACTACAACAAGCCAGTGAAGGTTCACGTGAAGATGCTCCGCCTGAATGCCGTGAAGAACACGCCAGTGGAGCTGGTCCCGGAGCAGCTGCTGATGGTGAAGGTCCTGAGCAAGGAGCCGGAGACCAAGACCCTGACTGTATCCGCCAAGCTGACGGATGTGTGGAGTGGAGACTTGACAGACACCGCCAAGTCGGTGGAAAGGTAGGACTTTGGTTTGAGATGTCCTTAAGAAATTATTCTATTTTATTCGCATTCCCAGATATCTGGATGAAGTGGCTCAGATTAGGACGGGACTGAAAGAGATCTCGGCCCCCATTGCCAAGTACTCCGTGGGCGAGAAGATCAACGTAGTGTTCCAGGGCATTAATTCAGAGTCCCACGACTGGGTCTACACCGTGGAAGGCTCTTCCAAGACCAGTGCTCTGCTCCTTTCCAGTCTGGCTGGGACGGCCACTGCTCCTCCGACGGGCAGCAAGCACCCGGCAGTCGTCCTATGGGTGGACTACTCCAGCGATGTGCTGCTCATCAGCAACAAGAAGGTGGACATTGACCGCATATCCGCTGGAGGGGATCTGCCAAAGAATCTGATCGGAAAGGCGGGCATGAAGGCGAAGGTGCTCCTAAAGCTGGAGTCCGTGGTGGTGTGCTCCTTGAAGAAGGGCATCAATCCACTGGTCATCTGCCCGGTGCGCCTGCATCCCAACGACGTGGAGAACTCCGCCAGTGCTGGGCTGCGCCAGGGCGACTTCTGCAACATAGCCTTCATCCACGACCGCCAGCTCATCGCAGTGCCCGAGCCCGTGTGGCGGCTCTGGAGAGGAGTTAAGCGTTCAGTGGTGGAGGAGCCGGCCGTGAAATCCAAGAAGGCAAAGCTGGAAGTAGAGACTCCCCCAAAGAAGGCGAAGAAGGAAGACACGAAGAAGAAGGCCAAGGCGGAGGAGCCGTCAGCTAAGAAAAAGACAAGAACTGCGGACACTGCGGAAACACCCACCATTACCAATGGCCAGAAAAAGGGTCAGCCTCTGACCAACGGAAAGGTGCGGGAGACATCCAAGCAGAACGGACAGCTGTTCTTCGAGGACAAGACGCCAGCCAAGAAGGCCAAACTTGAAACCCCAAAGACCAACGGAGCTGACACCCGAACGCGAATGCCGGGCGTGTCTAGCTTCTGGGAGAGCGATCCCAACCAGTCCAAGACCAACTCCAGCGACGAAGACGAGGACCAAGATGCCGCAGAGGCTCAGCCAGCCAAGAAGAAGCGGCTGAGTGCCAAGGAGAAGGCCAAGGCGGAGGTTAGGGAGGAGCAGCGGCTGCGGGAAATCGAGGAGCGGAATGCCGACCCCAAGGCGCGGCTGGAGACTATCGATCAGTACGAGCGTCTGGTCATCGCCCAGCCGAACAACAGCATATCGTGGCTGAAGTACATCGCGTTCCTGCTGTCCAACACGGAGATCGAGAAGGCTAGGGACTTGGCGCGGAGAGCCATCTCCACGATATCGTTCCGAGAGACTCAGGAGCTGAGGAACGTGTGGAGCGCCCTGCTCAACATGGAGCTCGCCTACGGCAGCAATTTCGACGAGGTGCTGAAGGAAGCCCTCAAGTGCAATGATCCGCTCGAGATCTACATATGCGTGGTGGACATCCTGAAGAAGAACAAGCAGCGGGAGCGCCTCTCCTCCACTCTGACCACAATCCTGAACAAGTTCAAGGCGCAGGCGCGGATATGGCCCGTGGTGGCCGAAGCCTACTTCTGGCTGGGCAAGTCCGACCAGGTGCACAGCCTTCTGCAGAGAGCCCTTAAAGTGCTGCCGAATCAAGAGCGTAAGTTTGTCCTTTTTCGTCCTTGGAATTAGTCACTTTCAACCCTGATTACAGACATCAACTGCATCGTGTCCTTCGCCAAGCTGTATGCCCGCAATGATGCCAACGACATGGCCCAGACCCTGCTCGACGACGTGGTCACCTCGTATCCGAAAAGAATAGACATCTGGTCGGTCTATGTGGACATGCTGATCAAGGCCGGGCTCGTCGACTCCGCCAGGTGAGCTTCAAAGATCTTTATCCCAAGCCATTTAATTGTAATCTCCGGTTTTTATAGGAATGTGTTGGAACGCGCCGTGCTGCAGAAGCTGAAGCCCAACAAGATGCAAGTGATCTACAAGAAGTATCTGCAGCTGGAGCTGAACCACGGCACGGAGGCCTCGGTGGCCAAGGTGAAGCAGCAGGCCGAGCAGTGGGTGAAGAACTACTCCGTGGCAGTCGAGTAGTTCCACTCGAAGACTAGACTACTGCTCCCTAGATGATAATTAATTTTTTCGTAGAATAAGTCGAAAAAGCTAGTGTTCTTTCTTGATACTTTATTCTAAAGCTATTGTAAATGAAGTGTGATTCCGAGTGCTACCTTTCTAATATATATATATGTATAGTAGTACCTATATATTGTAGAAATACATTTAGAAATGTTGGTCGGACGGAGCGGCCTACACCACAGTATGTAGGATCGCTGCTCCCGGCCGATCAACGTAAGACTTGAACAATAATCAAAATAATATTCTGATGGATATGGATAAAAAACACGAGAGAACACGAGAACACACTCTGCTTCTTCTGCTTAGGTCTACGGATGCCATCCGGGATAGTGGTGATGATGATGGTGTGCTCACGGTGACAATGACAAGTGACGTGGTTCATATACTCTTACACATTAATCAATAATTAGAAAGCGACTCTAGCCAATGTTATTATCGTTTAGATTTAATTTATACACAAAACAGTCTAGGGTCACTCCTTGAAGATGCCGCGCGCCTTCGCCGATATCTTGCGCACCCTTCCACGGCTGCTCACGCTCACCTTCCGTTCGCTATCATCGCTGTCCACCGAGCTATCTCCCGCGTCGCCGCCATCCTCCTCCTCCTCGGGTTCCGGCTGTGATCTTTCCTGGGAGCTGGCATGAGCATTGCCGTTTCTAACCCTCTTTCGCCGATATGGGGCGGCATCCTCCTCCTCGGATTCCTCGTTGTAGCGGGGCCTTTTTTGATTCCGTCCACTTCGCTGATTGCCGCTGCGATTAGTTCGCCGACTACGTGTTCCCACGTAGTCTTCGTCCTCCTCTTCATCGTTCACGAACGACTGGGCGGACGGCGGTCGTCGGTTGCTCCGTAGCGGACGCGTGTTCGAGGAGGAGGACGAGGTAGTTTTCGGCTTTCGTGACGAGCGCCCGTTGTTGGTGGCGACGTAGCTGGTCAGCGGCTGATCGTCCTCGGAATCGGAATCGTTCTCCGGCTCTTCCTCGTAGCTCTGCGAAGTGGAGCCCCCGTCGGTGCCCTCATCGCTGGCAGCTGCCTCCGCCTCTTCTTCCTCTTGCTCGTCCTGGTCCTGGTCCTGATCCTGGTCCTCGTCCTGGGAGTTGGCCTGACTAGTGCGCCCACGCAGACGTCGTGTGACCACATTGCTGGCACTAGTACTATTGCTATTCGTGGTGGAGGTGGGTCGCCGGTGGTTGCTTATGGCTGAGAGCAGGCGTGAGCTCTCCAGTGGATCTAGGCTGGTGTCCAGCTCGTCCGCATTGCGCTGATGCCGCGACAGAACACGGCGTGGTGCTCGCGCCGCGGAACTCGCGGTGGCCAGGTAGTTGTGGTCGTGGGTGGACCCAGTTGGCTGTGCCGCCTGGCTGGCAGAGGTTGTGGTTGAGGTGGCATGTGAGCGCGTCATGTGTGTGTTCCGCTGCTGTGGCGAAGGGAGTCGGCGGCGCAGGCTCAGCGGATGTGGCGCGGCCGCCGATGAGTTCGTTTTTGCAGGTGATTGGGCAGTTCCTACCATGGACATAAGTGTGATTAGTTAGTTAAAAGATTTCGGGTCAAGGACTCGTCCCACTCACTTTGCTGGTTATTGGCCAGCGGCTCGTTGTCGCTGTCGTCCTCGTCGTCGCTCTGTACTGGACGGACGACTGTGTTGCGATTCGTGCGCAACTGACGGACAACTCCCGAGCCAGCGGCTTGAGCCAGAGCAGCTCTGCTTGTCGACGGCATGTCGTCCCTAGTGGGCGTGGGCAGGATCTGAAAGATAATTGATGAATATTAAACTGCAGAAACTACCAAAGCCCCCGGACTCACCTCTTCCGCTTCTTCACTTTCCTCCTCCTCCTCCTCGATGTCGCTGCCACGCCCCCAATCGAGAAGCGCCCGCTTAGCGCTTTGACGAGTGGGTCTTCCCACGGGTCCCTGTGAGTGCGAGTCCGTATCCGATTCTATAATCCTGCCGCTGCGAGCTGGGAGGTGGTAGCTGTGATCGTTTTCCGCCGCATTGTGGGATCTGCCTCCATTGGCACGGGTGTTGCGCAAAGGACTCGCTTGGCTGAAGGAGTTGGCATTCGCGGCCGCAGCCGCACTAGTACTGGGTCCGTTTCCAACGGCTTGAGATCGGCTGTTCTTGGCCGAGCGGCCTTTCCGGCGGCCCAACTGACTGTCTTGGGTGCTCTCGTCGTGCTGGGAATGGGAGGCAGTCTCCTCCGAGCTGCCTGCTAGGCGACGGGTGCGCCGGGTTGTTCCGGACCCAGTGGAGCCATTCGTTGCCGCTGGACTCTTGTCTATGCGTCGCCGCTTGCTCGAGTGACCGTTCCGGTTTCTATTACGGTTGCTGGACTTGCGCTTCTGGGGATTGTAGCTCTCCTCGGAGTCCTCGTCCTCGTCGCTCAGGCGCTGCCGCTGTCGCCCTCTTCGCGTGCGTGCCTGCTGCGGGGAACTGGCATTGGAGTGGGCCTCATCCTCGTCCTCTTCCTCGTCGCTGCTGCTGCTGGACTCATCGTCCTCCTCCTCCTCTTCCTCCTCTTCCTCGCTACTGCTACTCTGTCGACGTCGCTGCTGGTTGGCGGTGGACGAGGAGGAGGTCACGCGATTGGAACCCGATGAACTGGCAGTTGCGGCCACTCCATTGCGTCGGCGGGATCGTGGCGCTCTGGTAGCCGAAGCCTCCTCATCATTGTCGTCATCGTCGTCGTCCTCGTCGTCGCTAGAATGCGCCAATGGCAGTCTCCTGGCGGCCGCCGGTGGCTTCTGGTTGCGGCGAGTGGACCGTTCGTTTCTTGTTCTCTTGGGAGGACTGCTACTGGAGCCACCACCGCCGCGACCGCCACCGCTGCTCCCTGATTTGTTCTTATTCGCGCGTCTCCTGGCCGCCTTCCAGTTGGTGACCACAGTCTTGATGTGGGACTCGAAGAGGGCGCTCAGGCGCAGAGTCATTGAATAAATCTGAAAGAGAGGAGAGGAGTTATTAAATAAATTATTCCGACTTCCAACTTCTCAGAGAATGCTTCTATACTAGTCCCTTGGACAAGACATAGCACTGGTTTAGGAGACAACCTCCAGCGCTTGTCCTTACAAGAGTTCTAATGGAATGTTGTTAGTAGCACCCCAAAGCATGGAGAGAGGAAGACCTTACCGCTATATTATCCTATTTTAGATGATAGTCACCGAGATCGTCATTCATTTGGTTAGTTATTATTATCAAAATGATCGATTTGTTATTTTTGTTATTCGATTTGTTTTTCGATTAGTTTTGATGGTCATGGTCATGGTCATGGTCATGAGTTGGGATGGAAGTCAAGATCGAAGGCATGTTCACGGAAGAAGGCAAAAGAAAAGTAAAGAACAGATGGATGAGCTTGCGTACATGTTAGATGTGGTGTGCAGCGTGTGGCATGGGTTGGGGGGTTAACAAACGAACTAAGCATCAAAAACTAAAGCGATTAATGAGAGCGAAGCCGATCTCAATCTGGGATCTCTCAATGGGAATGCACAATAAATGACGATCTGCAACCGATCTGCCAATCATCTGCAAGCTGCATCACTAGCCTGACTCACCCGCGAGCGCTTGTTAGTGTTGTAGTTCTTCGAGTTCTGAAATATCAGTCGCACATCCTTGGCAAAGTCCAGCGGATCATCGTAGTTCCCACCCAGCAGATCCTCCTTCACCGTGCGCAGGTCCATCGGCGTGGCGATTATTTCCAGGTAATCGGGAAATTCTATAGTGTCAACTGGCTCCCGGAAGGGCAGTGAGTCCGGCCTGGCCCACATCACGTCCAGTAACTGCCGGCAGTCGGCTCGCCAGTCTCCTTCGGAGTGAGTGCGAGTGGATCTAAAATTAAATCATAAATCTTTATTTATACTTTTTTGCTTTTGAAAATAATGTTCTCACCGCCTGGTGGAGGATACTCGCTGTCTGGCTGCCGCTGCAGCTGCCGAAGTCGTCGGCCCTGTGCTGGTAGATGGAACTACATCCGAATCTGCCTCATTCTCCGACTCAGATGAGTGATACACGTCCACCAGCTGGTGGTAAACGGCAGCCACATCAATCTCATCCGCTTCCCTGTGAAGGTTACAGAATAGAATCCTTAGCTTCTCTTACTTGTGGGATGGGTGCTAGATAGGCTCACCTTATGATTCGCAGACAGAGATCTGTGACAATCCGAGCATGCTTGACGATTATCGTGTGCCGGCGGTTGTACTGCTCGGCATTGGTGGCCAGATAGCGCACATCGAACTGTGCTGAGGTGATGCGGCGGTAGAAGTGGTTTTCGAAGCGCGACTTCACGGTGGTCAGATCGATGGGGTACTCGATCAAGTAGGCATAGTCTGGATAAATGTTGAGGTCGACGGGGGCCAGAAAGTGCTCGGCGATGGACAGACGCATTACCTATCGAGGCATCAGAATTGGTCAGAAACAGAATCTCGGAGAGAAAACAAACCCCACTCACCTGCTCCAAGCCGTTAATGATGCGCCGGCAGGTTCCGTCGCGATCGCCGCGATGCCACTCCTCAGACTTGGGCTGATACAGGGTGGCGCGGATTTCTTCGGGCAGGACAGGAACAGCACCACCCACTTCGTCCGGGACACGTTCCTGGTCGATCGGCTCCATATCCCATGGGCTCATACGCTCATACTCGCCGTTGTCCCAGCGCACCCGGAAACACAAGAAGAAGGAGTCGGGGAAGTCGGCGGAGAGAGCTTGCCGGGATTCGATTTGGCCCATCCACCACCCATCACCGATCATGCACCGGAACCGGTCGCCAATGCTCCAGTTTCGCTGCACGGCCAGATCAAAGGTCTGGCGCAGCACCAGAAAGTCCAAGACGTCGGGCATGTCGTGGTACTTGATTTTGAACGTAGTGCCCGTCATGTTGCCCTCCTCGTCGATGATGGCCAGCTTCAGGCAACACAGCCGCGGCGGCCGGATCTCGTACTTGATGCCAATCACCCGGACCAGTTCGTGGTCGCGCAGCGTATGGAAGTTCCACGGCTCCGAGCTGTGCGACAGCTTGTAAACCTTCTTCAGGCGCACTGCATCCAAGTAGCTGGCGTGTCCCTGCCGGAAGTAGACTACTTCGTCGCCCATTTGCGGGTAGTAGGGCGCCTTCCGGGGTATCACCTCCGAAAGCCACTCCGCTGGCCGGTACAGCTCCGGGATTTCGCCGTTAGCATCCGTGGGTGGGAAGAGTACCGTCTTCCGGCCCACCTTCCGCGCTATCACTTGTCCGCCAGACGCCGTCTGTATGGCTCGGCCGGCTGCCGTTTCGTCGTCGCTGCTGTCATCACTACTGCGCGGACGTCGGGAGATTGGTTTGCGCTTAGAGCGCTTGGGCGGCTCCAGATTCGGTCCGGGGGTGTCTGCCACCCAATCCGAATAGTCCGAACTATCCGTGTCCGAGTCGGAGCTGCTGTCGTCCAGATTCTCCTCTACATTCGAGTAGCTGGTGTCCCCGGATGAGTTGCTAGACACATCCTCTTCCTCCTCCTCGTGCGGCTGAGCCTCTTCATCGTAATTGTCTTGTTCCTGGTCTCGAACGGCTCGAGTCCTGTAAGCTGGCTGCTGTTGCGCAGCTCCAGCTTGGGCGCCACGCCGTCTACCACCTGGACGTCCTGCACTTCCATTGGATCGAGTATTCCGCGGCCTGCCTATGCTGCCCGCCTGCTGGGAGGACGCTGCACTGGCAGTGTTGATCATGATTGGTCGGCGGCGCATCTCCCGTTTGTACTCCTGCTTCTCGAACTGGCCGGCGGAGTAGATAGTTTGCTTGAGGTTCTGCAGCTGGGCATATTTCATGGGCCGCACATAGGTGCGGCGAACAAACTTAAGCGGAAGCGGCTGCTGGGCGGGAGCTTGGCCAGCTGCCGGCTCTGCGGGTGGCTGATCCTCTGCCGGAGCAGCGGATGGGCCCCAGCCCTGGCGGGGAGTACTCAGTCGTCCGCCCAGCACATTGCCACGTTGTGATTGTCTGCTGTTGGAGTCGGGCACTTGGCGATTGGGGTGGCGCTCAAATGCCTGATTGTCACCGCTCGGATTAGCGTCGTTGGCGTTCGCGTTCACTGACTGGCGGTTGGCGAGAGCGGCAATCATGCGGTCTATGTGGGAGTAGTTGGCCCCAGCCGCTGCTCCTCCCGCTGCTGCTGGAACTACAGCTTGTGCCGCAGCACCCGCTCCCCCGGCGTTCTGCTGGGCATTTACATTGTCCTCGACCACCACGCCATCCGCACCGACCGTCAGATTGGGAATGAGTTGGTCCATGCTGCAGTTTTCCCTTCCGGGCACGAATCTTTGATATTTGGTGGGATGCGGATTGCCGTCAGAGTCGACGAGGAACGGCGGCGGCATTAAATGTGGCATTATCTGGGTCTGCTCATCGATGACATGGTGCTGGGCATCCCGCAGTAGTGGTCGGTAGTCCGTGTGAAAGAACAGTTCTGTGGGGAGCTGAATAAAAATTGAAATTATTAAATAATGCTCCAAGAAAAAGGGACATCTTGGCCATACCATTTTGTATTTTTCAATGCACATTCCCAGGCCAAAGATGAGGATGTGTCCGTGGGAGTCTGTGGCCGCTACCATCGTGCCATCTGGAGCCCACTTGGCATCGAACACGCTGCCATGACCTTGGCCGTCAATGTCGTTGAAGAAGTTCGCCACACAGACCCCCTGCTCGATGTCCCACAAAAACACATGACCATCGTGACCGGCAGAGAGCAGGACGTGCTCATCTCTGGGATTCGACTCCAAAACATACAACTCGTCTTTGTGACCCCGCAGGACGCGATGCAGCTTGGCTGTCTTGGAGTCCCAGATTTTAATCTGTTCAAGAAAACAGGGCATTAGTAAATTATTCAAATAATAATGGAAATAATAGTTCTCACTGTAAAATCGTTAACGGCGGTGATACAATAACGATCGGATGCATCCCAAGCCACCATGGTAACTTTTAGTTTCTTTCCCTCTTCCGGCTCAGGACAACTGAAATGAAGAGTATTTAATATTTTGTGCATAGCCATTATAGATGTGGGTATATCACCTTGGCAGACGTTCCGTCATGCAGAGCTTGACGCTTTTCCACTGCTGCGACTCAAAAGTCCAAATGTGGGCGGTGCCATCCTTGCTGCCTGAAATGAATCTCAGGCCGCGGTGCGACCACTGCACAGAGTCCACGGCATCGGTGTAGGCCTCTGTCTCGAGGATGCGTTTCGGTCCGTCCTCGCCCATCATGTAGACGCGGACATGGTGATCGGCAGAACCGGCGGCCAGGAACATACCGCCCGGTGAAAAGGTGGTGCACATCATCTGGGCCTGGCCGGGGCGCAACTTTTCGTGATACTGGGTCGGCTTCGGGGCGAACGTGATCTTCTGACCGCGGGGAGTAGAATACTGCCAGAATGCAATTGATCCGTCAGTGCTGGTGGTCACCAAATACTTGAGATCACTGCGTGGCGAGGGGCAGAAGTTCACCGATGTTATCATTCCAGTGTGGGCGCCCAGAACGGCGATGGGAGAGGTAGTCTGCATATCCCAAACCCGAAGGATTCGATCCACCGAGCCGGCGGCCAGCATTGTGTTGTCCAAGTTAATGGCAATATCTGTGATCTCGGCAGAGGCGCCTCGCAAAGTGGCCAGCAGCCGCCCATCGGCCGCAGACCAAATCTTGATGAGCAGATCATCCGCTCCGGTGATGATGTAACGGCCGGTGCGGTCGAAGAGCACGCAGTACACCGACGAAAGGTGGCCGACTGTGCGGCGGAGAAGCTTCGTCTTCCGGTACAGATCTGTGGGCACCAGCAGCTTGCGGCGCACATGACCGCCATGCTCCCGACCGGCAAGGACTCGAACTGGAAGATATATATGACTTGTTAGAATGACTCAATGGGCTTCAGGGATGAACAGCACTTACGTAAGTTGTGGGTTGGTCTGGTTAAGCTCGAGTCTGGCAGTGAGACGCCATGAAGGCGCGTGCAATAGTCGCGCTGGGAGCGATGACGATACACGGTCTCATGGGTTCGCAATAGGTTCTGCCGGCCGGTTCCCAAAAGGGAATTTATCCCAGGAACACTGGGCGGCAGCTCCTTGTCCACCAGGGGGCACAGGCGGCTGCATATCTCCAACAAATGATTTTCGCCAATATGCGCGTATTTTTGTTCCTTTAGATAAATAGAAATGATTTGATTATTCCTTTTTTTCAGTAGTGTGATATGGGCGATAAAGATTTTTGAAATTTTAATTTACGCGCTTTTTCAAACCGATAACGATATTTTAATCGATAAAACGAGGCAGCTGTTTGTCAATTAGAATGCACATATAACCATCTCGCTCTAACGACCGCCAGGCAAGGCAAAGTGGTGGCTTGCTGTTCATGTGAGCAAGCTGCATATGTGTGCGAAAGCAAAATGTCGGCAACTTATTTGCAATTTTTAATAAAAAATTAGTATGCATTTTTAAAAGTTGATTTTTTCTCAAAAAATAAATTGGCATGTTGTTTCCAGGATTTTTTCCAATACCTAATACATTTTTGTAAAATTTTATTTTTTTTTTAATTTAAACTATTAATTCTTGATTAATTAAGAATAAAAATGATTGATTATTGCACTTTTATTGTCTATTTGCAAAAAATAAATTCATTTTCCCACGCCTGCGTTTCCCTGCCATTTTCTCTATTCATCAATCGATGTTCCGACGTGACGTCACAAAGGCGCACGCACACGAAAAAATATCAAAAAAAAAAAATAAAAAAGAAAACACTTATGCAAGACTCCCTCCCGCTATGCCAAATTATTAAAACAAAAAACAATTGATAGAAATTATTATTTATATCACTCACCAATTCAGAAAAGGTCTGCTCATGCTCATTCCCCTGCCAGTCGATGCGTCGGGGTAAAACCTGTACAAATGGAAGCGAAAGGTAGGAATGAGATAACGATGCACGCGATTTGAGAGGAAATAAGTTATAGAGCCATTCGGGGGGAGGGGGCACTTGCAACTCTATTTAATAAAAATTACTACAATAATGATAAAAGTGGTGTCTCAAAAAACATCATTCCCCCAAAACTCCCCCTCTCTTTAAAACAAAATTCCACTTTTTTTCTTTCAGTGTTTTGCAAACTATTATTTATCTAATTAATATTAATTTATAACAATTTTATTATAATATTCTTTCGATATAAAAATAAAATCTTTCTGCTTCTTTCCCAACTAACCCCACTTCTGGCACGCGTTACTCTGGAATTTTTCCCTCAGTGCAGCTGTTATCACTTGCATTCCCAATCAATGACGCTTATGATAATGACGTAGTGGGGCATCCCTTCCGATTTTTTTTTTTAGACTTTTTACCTAGTCAGCGCCAGACCAGGGCCAGACGGACGATGGACTATCCCCACGTCTCAGTCTGATTTCCAACTCTGAGACAAGCGGACGCACATATGTACGAGCATGGGGCTTTGTCGTCGGCCTCTGCCGGCAGAAGCAGTAGCAGAAACAGAAACAACAACAAAACCAAAACAAAGCGTATAAACAAACGGTCGGGGTTTTCTTATATTTTCAGGCCTCAGACCCTATTCCCCCGGGATGATGACGGTCCACCAGCTCCCCACGCCATACCCATGCACTTACCTTTTTCTGTTCAAGCTCGCGGATTAACACCTGTAAGACACAATTATTTGGTAAAAAAAAAAAAATAAACAAAAAATGGTTAGTAAAATGTTTGTAAACAAAGCCGCGAAATGCGACCGCTGAAAAGAGCGCTCTTTTTGGACATCGAGAGGGTCGCATTTCTCGATTCGATCCGTCGCTTTATACCGACCTTTGCCGTCTCCTCCAGCGGCCCCGCAGCCAGGAACTTGGAGATGAGGAAGTAGAGCTCTGCAAGAAACAAAATTACACACAATGAGTGCAACAAGTTGCTGGCAGAATCGCAGAAAATCGCCAAATTGCAATATTCCACGGGGAAGCTGATTTCACGGCCCGTAAAGGCGACGGAACCCAGAAAACCGAACAGAAGGCAGCAGCCTCACATTTCGCTCAACCTCGCTGGGCTGGCTGGGACATTTTCAGACATTTACGGGTCATCACAACGTACGCACCTGGCACTATCACATCACTGGCACTAGACTGTCTATTTTCCATTATTCATTGCGAAGAAAGGCTCGGGTTATTACAAAATTGCAGTTGCTTTCTTCTAAAATTCTTTTTTCACTTCTTCTTTTTGTGTGACACTACAATAATCGATGCGCACAGTTTCGATGCGAAACCATCTATCGATTAATCGTATACCGATAGTGTTGTCACTGACAATTATTGCAAAGACATTTACTTTTTCAAATTTCACATTTTTGCGTAATTCAAAATGGAACATTATGAATAAATAACTTAAATTCAATCGTCTTTATAAATATATTTTTATTTTCGCTAAGAGAGATGAGCTTGTTAGAAGATACTACCATCAAAAACACCGGCCGAAAAACTACTTAGATAAATTCCCCCCAAACAAGACTGATTCGCAGAAATGTCTACTTAAAATATGTGATGTTTTCGATACTCTGTTAGAGATTTCTGAATTGTATTGGCTTTAAATTTCATTGAAATAAAATTCAATAAATATAAATGCTTAAAACTATGTTTAAATGTAATTTATATAATGTTTAAATGTTGTCAATTCAAAGTTATCCAGTTGACTTCCGTGGTCCGCCGATGACCATCACTACCGAAAACTGCCGCCTCTAGATTTGCTATCGGAGCAGCTGCGATAATTATATTTGGTGAGAGCTGACCATTTTCTCATGTAATAAAACACAAATATATCCACAAAGTAAACGTCAACGAATGCTACAAGAAATCATCGCTTGGAACGGTTAGAGAATCCAGCTAAGATGGAGTGCAACTTGGGCAGCGAGATTGGCCAGAAGATGCGCGTAAGTCATTGCGGAAAATCAATGAATTCGTAATCCGAACTCCCCCACTAATTGTTTCTTATAGAGCGCCGTCAAGGCGAAGCTGCTTGAGCTCGGCACAGGTGGGTCTTCCGGCTTCATAGACGATGAGCTGCCGGACTATGTAATGGTTATGGTGGCCAACAAGCGCACAAAGCAGCAGATGAACGCCGAACTGAATCTATTTCTGGGAGATCAGACGGATCTTTTCGTGACTTGGCTGCACGAAGTGCTTCAGAAGCTGCAGGAGGTTACTCTACCAACTTCAAGTGGTATGTGGTAGGCTTTTTTAATTGAAATAGTGGTACTAATGGTTCTTATTAGCTTCCAGCAAGAAGAGAAAGTCTAAAGGCCAAGGCGAAGTTTCGAAATCAAAGGAGAAGGATAAAAAGAGCTCTAAGAAGGAAAAGAGAACACATCGGAAATCCGGCGATGAGTTCCAAGAGCCCCAGTCTAGTTCTGCTGATGCCATGCCCGTGATCACCTCGATAACAGACGTTTTCGCCGAAGAGTTGCTGGAAAAGGCAAAAAAGAATCTAGACCTAGGCGAGATTGTTCCAAAAAAGAAGAAACGGAAGGAGTCTATCGAGGAGGAGGAGCCCCTGGACCGTGAACAAGATTTACCTGCACCATCAGAGATCAGTTCAACCACATCCGGACTGAACAGGCAGAAAGATCTGGCCGAGTTGGCAGAGATTCAGAAGAAGATCCATGCAGCTAAGAAACATTTACGTCAAATAGGCGAAATCGAAGATGACAGCGAGGAGGAAGATGACGATTTGCTGAACTTAAGTGCCCAGGAAGAGTCTGTGGATCAGGAGCCAATAGAGGAGACTTTCCAGAGAGAGCTGCCGCCTCGGAAGGTTAAGAGTCCGATTGTATTTAATAGGAATGAAAGGACGCCAGAAAAGCAACCAGTATCTGAGCCTGAGATTGATTCTCGGCAAGAGGCCGCTACCCCAGAGGAAGAGCCACCATTCAAGGAGGACCGGGCAGAAAGGCGGTCAGTGCATGATCGATTGGGAACCAAAGCAATGGAGTCACGTAGCTCGCAGCGAACTCAAAAGGAGCTGTACGTGCCTGCCCATCGGCGTCGAGGTGAGCCCGAATCTAGCAAGGATCGGGGTCAGCGAGAGCGGTCCAAGGACCGGTCCCGTGACCGTTCAAAGGACCAACGTGATAGCTCAAAGGATACAAGTCGTAAGCGTCGCTCGCCGAGTCCGAGTGTAGGAAAATCTAAACAACGCATTGGTTCAAGGGTTATTGTGGCCGTGCGCAAGCCACCAGAACCGTCGGATGACGAGGATATCGCTGAAAAGCCAGTTAACTCGGTAATCAAGATTAAGCCCCGCCCGCAGGTGTCGCCGCGTCGTCAGGCTTGTAAGAATCTTCTCTTGCGCGCTGTGGCCGATGCTCAGCGTTCCACGATTCTTGCGAAGTCAACTTCCCGGAAAGAGAGTGAAGAAACGGAGAAGATTAGCTCCTCCCTGGGCAAACGAAAGTCTGTGGGAAAAGGTGAACGTGAACGCGAACGGGAAAGAGATCGCAGTAAACGAAGTGCGCCCAACAATGAGCTTTTCCGGCGGAGTACCCGCGAGCTAGTTGTGAACGTAACTCAGAGGGATGGCAAGAGGCCCAGACGCGCCAACGAGAGCCACGCCGAGATTAAGGTGGTGCAGGAGGAGTACACGCCCACCCCGAATGCAGAGGAGTTCGAAAACTATGTACCGCAGTTGCTGGAGGACATCGACCTTCACATAAATACCCATGACGAGTCGCTTAAGACCCAGTTTGTGGTCACTCTGAACGGAGAAAAGTCAGTGGGCGGCAGCAGCAAGGCACCAGCAACCAGTTCGTACCGTAAGAGTCAAAACAATTCGCGTCGCCGCGATACCTCCTCGCCAGTCTCCACGCCCCAAGTGAGCTCATCCAGCACTGAACCCACATCGACTACGACTGAAAGGCGACACCGCTCGAATCCTCGGGAGAGGAGCCGCTCCCCCAATAGTGCCTCGCCCTCGCTACAATCCACCCGCAACCTAAATCGCAGCGAAGCTCTCCGCCAGCCTCAAGAGATCAAGAAGTTAATCATAAAGAACGATACTGATGAGGATGATGAAATGAACGGGTCGACTAAGAAACGGACGTCTAGCAAACGCCAGCTATCGGGGACCACTAACCCGGCCAATGGTCACAAAGACAATAAGGCACACGCTTCCGACGAGGTACGATCGACCACGCCACCACTGCCAGTCAGCATGAGGCCGGAGAAACGGGCCGCCAGCAAGGAGAGATCCACAAACACAAATCCCAACACGGGCGATGAGCAAGTGGCTAGTTCGTCCACCGTCGCCTCCACTTCTATTAAAAGCAAGCATACTCCCATTCGCTACACACTCAAGAACGAGGAAGAACCGAGTTCCAACAAGAAGCGACGGCCCGATAGCCGGGAACGGGATGCGGTCACTGTGGAAAAGCGAAAAATACCCATTCGCAATGCGGAGGATAGGAAGTACGACAATCTGCCGGCATGTACGTATAATCTTTCGGAAGGTAGAGATATATTAAATATATCTTTTAAATTTAAATTTTCAGTAAGCGCTGTTAGCGTTGACTCCACAGTACTGAAGGTCAGCAAGCCCAAGGAGCGCTGCAAGTACCATCCTAGCTGCACAAAGCAGTTCTGCGAGTACTATCACCCCACGGCGCCGTGCAAGTCCTTTCCAAACTGCAAGTTTGCCGACAAGTGCATGTATTCGCATCCAAAGTGCAAGTTCGACATGTCTTGTATGAGCATCGACTGCAACTATGCCCACAGCGGCCAAAGGGATCTCAGTCATGTGCAGCTTACAGCACCGCCTTTATGTGAGTGATTGTAATACCATTCTTCTGGGTTATCTTTTTAATAGAGATTGAATCAATCATTGCAGCCTCGCATGTGATACCGGTGCAGAACTACAAGTCTATATCGGCGCCAGTAACCTCCACGACGGCGACAACGATGTGCAAGTACTATCCGAACTGCAGCAAGATAGGTTGCACCTTCTACCATCCGAAGCCGTGTCGGTTTGGCAAGAATTGTGTTAATAAGCTGGAGTGCATATTCTACCATCCCGAGATGCAGAGCAAGTTCAAGTGGGTCGCATCGCTGGGCTGAGCCGTTGTCAGCCTACAAACTCCACAACACTATTTAGCAAATGTTTTACTGGCTACCTAGCTAACTCCTTGGATAATCTTATTTCCACAAAAACTGAATTATATATACATATTTAACATTGATTTGCTTTTATCCTATTGCATATATTTAATATCTTATATGTTAGTTAATAGCAGCCCTCTTTCAAAAGTATGGAAAACAAAGCTAAAGTTTGTTCATAATTATTTGTTTGCATTCAAACCATTAAGTACCCGTCATGAAATATGTGACGAATAAATTTTAGCAATAGTTGCTACCAATTGGAAACTATGCCACTGTTTTAATGGTTCTTAAATAAAAGTCGAGGGTTTGAAAAAAAGTCGAAATATTTAATAATTATTATATAGTACAGTCTCTTAAGTTTACGCTTAGAAGTTCTAGAGCAAAATATGTCTTTTACTTTAATTACTTAACAGAATACTCGTAGTTTCTCATGTTCTTTTCGTTTCAAAATGATTTCAATATTATTGTAGGTTCTTTTTTTTTATTACATAAGGCCACATTTACTGATATATACTCTCGTATATATAGGCATATAGGGTTTCTCGTCGCTTTTAGCTCGGCTAATAATAAGTGTAGGAGTGTAGGAATCGGCAAATCTATTTACAAAAATAGTCGTACAATGCACTTGTAGGGCTTTCGTCCGGAATGTTAAGGGGGTCAATCGGTGTTAGGGCTCAACTTTGTTCGCAGCTTAGGAAATATACGAGAAATCGAATACTGAGTCTAACCTATTGGAACGAAACTACATAACGACTAAAGAGCGATACGATCGTCATATAAACTACTAGAATAAATAGACAACGGCATCATTAACTAACTAACTAAAGCATGGGCAGGTGGAATCGGGGGCTACTGCTGCTGTTGCTGTTGCTTTGAGCACCTTAACATATAAATTGTAATAATAATTAGGGACGAACTTATTTAAAAAACATTGCATTACTCCTACAGTTAGGTGTACATATATGGGCGGATTTAAAAATATCGTTCGTTTTGCTAATTGCTCGGCTCGAAACTAAATAAGACGCTCTTCCGGCGGCGGTTTCAGCACATTGTCCATTTCCAGGCGCGGATTACAGTACTCCTGGGCGCTGGGACTATAGGTGCCCCGAGTCGCACGCTTATTCCGAGCCATTACCAGGAAGGTGCCCAGCAGGGCTCCGGCGATCAGCAGCAGCACCACAACCACGGGAATCACAATGATGGCGATGTCAGTAGTCGATGGACCGTCCTCCTTGGCTGTTATCTGTAAGATCCATTGGTTAAATTAGAAAAATCGAATCATTCATTAAAATAAAGTTTTAAACTTACCGGTGCTGTGCAGTTTTTGCCAGCGAATCCCTCAGGACACTCGCAATAGTAATCTGGCTTGGCACCGCAGCTCTCCACGCAGCGGCCACCGTTTGCGCAGAGATCCGTGGCATTGCAGGGATCCGTAAAGTTGCAGTAGGCACCGCAGTACGGCTTCTGGCAGATGCACTGGAAGGAGCCGCGCTTGTTGAAGCAGCGACCCAATCCGCCACAGTATTCGCCCTCCACGCTGCACTCGTCAATGTCGTTTTCACAGCGCAGACCCTCGAATCCGGTGCCCTGGCAGTCGCACTCGTACTTGCCCACAAGGTCCTTGCATTGGCCACCGTTCTGGCAGGGATTGGACTCACACTCATTGATGTCCTGCTCGCACAGTCGACCCGTGTAACCCAGACTGCACTTGCACATTGGAATCTGTTGGGAAAGGAAAGTCAGATTTAATCGGATGTTGGAAATTAAAATGGATGTAATACTTACAGGTCCGGTGGTAAGGCAGAGTCCTCCATTGTCACAAGGAGTTCGTTCGCAGAAGGGAATATCACACAGGGGACCCTCGAATCCGGGGGCACAAGTGCACGTGAAATTGTTGCCAGTTGAAGCATCTAAGGTTCAAACGAGAATTAAATTAAGGATACTTCCGAGGGTGAGCTTTAAGAGAGTACTTACTGAAACCATTGTCGCAGGTGGATCCATTACGGCAAGGTTCATTCTCGCAGGTCATCTGCTTGAGCACTTCGCATTGCATTCCCATGAAGTCATCCGGGCAGTCGCACACGAAGCCAGCGATCAAATCCGTGCAGTTTCCACCATTTTGGCAGGGCTGGTCAGCACACTCGTCAATATTCAGCTCGCAGTGCTTGCCCTCGAATCCTGGCTCGCATTGGCACTGGAAGTCAGCCACCAGGTTGACACACGTTCCGTTGTTCTGGCACACAGTATCCAGACACTCGTCGATGTCTGTGCCACAGTCATCTCCCTCGTAGCCCGCCTGGCAGGTGCAGGCATATTCATCGGACGGGGCACGGCAGTACCCGTCGTTCTTGCAATCCGTCTGAAAGCACAGGATGCAGCCCTCCTCCGGACGAGTGGCATTTAATCGGAACTGGGCCTTCAACTGAACGGATACATTCTCAGTGTGTGGATAGAGATCGGTGTTGGTGAAGTAGGGCAGAAGGAGATCACCTACTCGAGCCTCGCCCACACATCCCTTGAATTGGGAGCCTTGCTGGGCAGACTGAGTGGTTCCTCGAGCCTGTCGGGATTCGGGCATGCCGCCCAAATAAATCTGGTTGCTGCTGGCGATAAGCGATTGAATAGCTCCCTGTTCAATGTCGTTTGAGAAGGCAGGCGCAGGGTCCACCATTGACTCCCATCCTTTCCAGCCGCCCTCCAGTTTGCCATTGTGAGCTCGAATGTAGATTCTGCTCCACTCGCCGTCCGTATTTTCCTTGTCGAAATGAGCAGAGAATCCGTAAAGTATTTTACTCAGTTTCCAGGCCACAGTCACTCGACCTCCGTTTACTCCGATCTCAAAGAAGCTATCGCCGTTGTCGATAAACAGAAGAGTTCCTCCAGCTCGGGTGCGGTAAGCTATATCGATGACGGGTTTCAGAGCCTGCTTGGGGGCTGTCTCGCCCACAATCTCCTCTGATAGGGGTTCTTGGAAGAAGTAGAAGGCTAGTGGGGAACGCTCCTGCCCGGTGAACGTGATGTTCGTGAGACACTCGTAGCCATCGTCCAAATTCTGGCAGACACTCTCGCCTGGACACGTGACTAGCTGGCAGAACTCGATCTCCTGGCAGTCCTTTCCCTTGTAGCCGTTGGGGCACTTGCAGCTGTAGTCGTTCCAGGTGTTGCGGCACTCGGCATTGTGGCGGCAAGGATTTTTGCGGCACAGATCGTCGGACACTTCGCCCGCCAAAACGGATCTCTTATCGATTTGCACTGCTCCCAGCGGCTTGGCATTCACCTGGACATCCGTGGCGTTCAGGGGGTACATCTCCACAATAAGATTGAGCGAGCCATTGCTCACTTTGACGTCCTGAATAATTCCCTTGAAGTAGTCGCGACTATCATCAGCCTCCTTGGGCACTGCGGTATCCTCTGGCGGTATGGGAACTCCACCAGTGCCGGGAAGCGCCATCGATCCGGGTATTGGTTCCGTGGTAACTCCCAGCTGGGATTCGCGTGTAGGTGCAGGGCCACCCAAATAGAGCACCTGTGCGTCCAGCAGACCCGTCGTCGACAGTGTCTTGCGGAAGTACTCGGTGCCATTGAGTTTGACCTGCACAAGTGTCTGGTTACGCACCACCTCGATCAGATGGTTGTAGCCATTATCCAGCTTTTGGCCACCGACGGTGTATGCCTCCGGGGTTCCACTAAACTGCATCTTCACTAGCAGTTCACCACCATGCAGCTTGGCCGCCACATATGAGTCGCCGATATCTGGAAGGAAGATTAAATTAAATTAAATTGTCCAACATGTCCATATGGAGTTAACTCACTTTTAGTGGGTGTCTTCCGAGGATCACTGCCTAAATAGAAAACTTGGCCAGTGGGTTCGCGAGTGCGAATAAACATGGATATATCCAGTATGGAACGAATAGCCCGCCTGGCCACATCCGTCGTCTCCACAATCACAGCTGAATGGGTGGTATTCTCGTGTCCAAAAGTGGCAGCAGTCATATCTGAAATGGACGAAAGTTATTAGGGATTCTAAATAAAAGTAACTTTAATTTGATTATATGAATGATTATACGAATATTTATACGAATCGGATTAATAATGGCAAAGTTGTGGCCTTCTCCGTGGGTCAAATTGTGCTACCATGAAATTTTTTATAATTTTGCAGGGGATCCCCCAGAAAATTTTACAAAAAAATTTAAATAAAATTTTGTCCCTAGATTTTGATTCAGATTAATGGAAAATCGATCTACAAATCGATTAAGGTATTCCAATCGAGAATCGGATGGATAATGGTAAAGTTGTGGCCTTCTCCGTGGGTCAAATTGTGAAATTATGAAAAATTCCATGCATTTTTCATAATTTTGAAGGAGATCCCCCAGAAAATTTTACAAAAAATCTCAAAAATATTTTGTCTCTAGATTTTGATGCAGATCAATGGAGAATCGATCTATGAATCGATTAAGGTATTCCGATCAAGAATCGGATGGATAATGGCAAAGTTGTGGCATCGTGGGACAGTATGACCCACTTCATATTGACTTCCCACGAATTTTTCCCTTTAAGGATAAGGATAATAGAGACTTACTATACTGGCAGGTGTGGCCGAAGAAGGGTCTGGGGCAATGACAGGCAAAGGTATGCCACAAATCCGTACACTCGCCATTCGAATGGCAAGGATTTGGTTTGCACTGTTCCGTCCGGGGACATCCGCTCTGGACATTTTCCAACTTGGTATCGCCGTAGGTGTAGTTGGCACTCTGCTCATCTGGGAAGATCCACTTTCCGTTGACCACAATGTCCTGCATGCAGCCGACAAAGGCCGACGGCTGATGGGTGAGGTGGCGCAGATAGGACTTCAGGTTGGGTATGGTTCCGCCAAGGTAGGTACGCGGAAACGAGGGCTGGCTGTTGTTGGCCGTCTCATAAGAGCCCACTGGGAAGATGGCCTGTTCGTCATTGGCCGACAGTACCAGATGCGAGGTGTTGATGGCGACGAAAACTTTGTGCCAGTTGCTGTCGTTCAACTTCGAGCCAATGAAGACTCCCTCCCACTTGTTCAGCAGCGAGGAGTGCAGGTTCAATCTTCCATTGATCAGCTCCAGTATGTAGCTAACAGGCTCGTTCTTCTCTCCCGAAGTTCCAAAGGCCAGCACTCCGTTGGGTAGAGTTGTCCGGAACTGTAGGTTAATGTCATAGCCCTCCTCGCGCTCCGTAGTTACGGATATCAAGCTGGTGGCCACCATGGAGAGCGTTGTGGTCTTCTCGCAAGTGTTGCCCTGGAAGCCGTTCTCGCAGGTGCAGTTGTACCGATGGATGGTCTCATTTACCAGGTAAGGAAGACAGGTGCCGTTATTTAAACAAGGCTACAATAGAACTAGATAAGAACCAAGCTATTTTGTAACATTTTGAAGGACCTACATTTGTGCGGCATCCGATTAAGGGCACTGAACAGTTCTTGCCACCAAAGTTGGCATCGCAGTCGCATTTGTAGTCATTGATTTCGTCGACACAGGTGCCGGTCTGGCAGGGATTATAGCGATCACACTCGTCTATGTTGATCTCGCAGTGGGTTCCCTCAAAGCCAGGATCGCACTCGCAAGTATAAGTGCCAATCTGTAATGGGAAAATACATTAAATTAACAATATTTCATTTTTATAAATTGAATATAGCCTTACCCCATCGTTGCAGTTGCCGTGTTTGCTGCAGGGATTGCTCTCGCATTCGTTAATATTTATTTCACAATTTTTTCCAGTAATTCCCTGGACACAGACGCACTCGTACCTGCGAAAATTATACGATTAGCCTTGAAAAATATTAAGAATAATTCAAAAGACTCACCCGCTGGCGTTCTCAAAGCTAAACGATTGGCTGAAGACCTTGGGCAGGTCGGTGGTGCGACTCATTTGGTAGAGTGTCGTGTTGGATCGTTCCAGGCACTGGCTGTTGTACTGGCAGGGATTGCTCTCGCACTCGTTAATGTCCTGCTCACAGTTCTTGCCCTTGTACCCCATGTGGCACTCGCACAGGTAGTCCTTCACCTGGTCGATGCACTTGGCGCCGTTTGTACACGGATTCGAAATGCACTCGTCGATGTTCAGTTCGCAGTTCTCGCCCTCGTAGCCCGTTCCACTGCAATCGCATCGGAATCCGCCCAACTGATCGATGCAGTGACCTCCGTTCAGGCAGGGATCACCCACACAGTCGTCTATGTCGATGTCGCAAATGCGACCCGTCATTCCCGGGATGCAGGAGCAGGTGAAGTTGTTGATCATATCGATGCAGGTGGATCCATTCGAGCAGGGATTGCTTTCGCATTCATCGATATTGATTTCGCAGTTCTCGCCCTGGTAGCCCGGCTGGCAGACACACTCGTAGGCGTTGATCTGGACGAGGATTATAAGGAGAATATTATTATAATGTGAGATAAGTTTTGGGTTTAAAAGCCAGGGGTTCAAGTGAAATCTAACGAGGAAAAGAGTATACGGAGCTAGCTCAACGACATCTCCACTCACTTGTCTCAATATCCGATGCTTTCCATATTTAAAGAAAAACAACTAATTACACTTTAGTAACAGACACAGTTTTGGGCCATCAAATCCGGGTCTCATCAACCTACCTTATTGTGGCACGTGGCTCCATTGAGGCAGGGGAAACTGAGGCACTCGTCCACATCCGAGTCGCAGTGAATGCCCGTGAATCCCGGAGTACAGTAGCACTTGTACGATCCCTTCTCGTTCTTGCAGATGCCGTTTCCGCAGATCTTCGGATGCACCGTGCACTCGTCCACATCGTTGCCGCATGTCCGTCCGGTCCATCCGCGGGTGCACTTGCATTCGTAATCCCCATTCGGCAGTTCGGCGCACTCGCCGCCGTTCTGACAGGGCTGGGTGGCGCACTGATTGCACACCTTGTTCTCCGGACAGAGGCACTGGTTCTGGACGCACACCATCGGTTCCTGGCAGTTCAACGGAGAGCAGTTTTCCGCCTTTTCGCAGCGATCGCCGGAGTATCCCACGGCGCAGTAGCAGTGGGTGCCGTTCATGGAGCAAGTGCCTCCGTTCAGGCACTTGCCGTTGGTGGCATTGCAGTTGATGGGGGTGAGGGCCAAAGCAGCTACTCCATCGCCGGTGCTGGTCTGACAGTTGTAACCTGGGATTCAAAGGGATTTTTGTTAGTTTATTTTGTATTTCTAAATATTAAGTTAAGTTTTTCCCAAAAATTTAAAGTTTAAAGAACTATAACTACTCTTCTAAATATTTACAGAGGGTTGCACTAAAAGTATATTTATTAAGTTAGATTGTAATTAGAATTCTAAATAAATTATCTTTCTAGTAAAAATAAGATAAAGCTCAAATAATATTTTATTAGCTATGTTTAAATTTATTTACTTTTCTGCTCACTACTGTTTGTAAATCAATTATCTTGTCAAGTATCTTTAAGATTTAAACATTTATTTAAGATAAGATTAGGCTTTTGATCAAAAATACAAGATTTGCTGGGACTTGACCTTATTTAAAACGATAAGAAGGCCAGAATGGGTTAAAAATTCTAGGTCAAATCAATATTCCGTGCAATCAACTACCAATTATAGCCTAGTTAGAGCCTTTAACCGCTTAGAGCCATTAAACTAAACTGAAACTAAAGTGGTTTCGCATGCAGACTTTTAGGACAACCCTTTCGCTGTGGGAATTGTGTGGGGATATGCCAAACCTGTGTATCCACTAGCACATATACAGGTATAATTGCTACTATAGCCCAGGCAGGTGCCACCGTTCAAGCAGTTATCTTGGGGACATGCGACATTCAGGGATGCTGAGCGTTGTTGTGTTGCTTGTTGTAACTGCTGTTGTTGTTGTTGAAGTTTTTTGCTAATTGTTGTTGATTTTGTTGTTGTTGTACTTGTTGTAGTTGTTATTATTGAAGGTATCTTGGTTGTGGTTAAGGTATTTTGGCTAGCTGGGATAGGGTTTGCTGTGGTTCTTGTAGTTGTTGCTGTCATTGGTGTGATTGTTGTTGTTGTTGTTGTTGTCGGCAATTGTTCTTGTATCGGTTCTGGTGTTGTTGTCGGCAGACAATGACCAATTGGTCCTGAGGTTATAGCCATTTAAGATATACACCGAGGTTACGAGGTAGGGGATTAGGATTATAAAGTATACACCATTAGTTTAAAAGGTAAAGCAATGTACAGACTACATCAATGGATGATCTAAGTGTTAGGAGGAAAAGCAAAGCCACTTAAGAGAAGATTACTTTGGGCCACCTACTCAGTTTTAGTTCACAACGCTTGCGCTTCAGCCATTCGGGCGAGATGTAGCGCTTCTTTTTCTCACTTCCGCACAGCGTGGAGTCGGAAATGTCCAGCTCGAGCGGAGATTGCGGCTCCAAATCGGAAGCTTTTTGTTTAAAATCATATTTTTAATAGTTATATTGAAAGAGGAAACCATGACCGCAAAGCCCAAATTAAGCAAATGATTAAATGAGTTTCATGCAAAGCCCCAAAAGCTAGAAATACGTGCAACAAGGAAGTAACATAACTGAGATTATAACTCACCCGAGGTTCCTGGCTTACACACGCACTTGCTGCCCACGCACTCCGAGTCGATGGGACACTGCTGGGCGCAGCTGGGCCCCAGCTGGCACAGCTCTCCACTGTACTCCGGCGGACAGATGCACTGGAATCCGATGGCCTTGTCCACGCAGGTGCCCCCGTTGAGGCACTGCTGCGTCTGGCAGGTCATCGGCCGATCGCAGATCTCACCGCCCCACCCGTCCAGGCACTGGCAGGTGTACCAGCCGTAGGTGTCGAAGCACCGACCCCCGTTCAGGCAGGGATTCTTGTCGCACTCGTTGATGTTGGTCTGGCAGAAGGCGCCCATGTACCCCGTTCCCGAGCAATCGCAGCTGAAGCCATTGATCCGGTCGATGCAGCTGCCGTTGTTCTGGCACGGCTGCGAGGCGCACTCGTCGGTGTCGATCTCGCACCTGCCACCCGCATATCCTTTGGGGCACTCGCATGCCACATTGCCGCCGATAACCACGCAGGCGCCGTTGTTCAGGCAGGGATTCGTGTGGCAGAGTGGGTGGATGTTCACCTCCGTCTCACAGTGCTGGCCACTATGGGTGGCATCGCAGAAGCACTGGTAGTCGCCGCGAGAGTTCTCCAAGCAGGAGCCTCCATTCACACACGGATTCTTGGCACACGGCGATCCATTGTCCTTTTGGCAGTTCTTTCCCGAATACCGGGCCGTGCACCGGCACTCGTATCCCTCGGGGCTGGACGAGCAGGTTCCATGGCCCATGCATGGGTCGTTCAGACAGTAGTTGTCCGGCAGTCGGGTGAAGAGATCATGATCGCTGCAGGGACCTGGAGTCAAGGGACACACTCCAAAGACCACGTTCTGCACTGTGGAGTTGTTGACGAACTGCAGGCCAGGTCCGTCGAGAAGGCATCCGGAGAAGGAGTTGCCCAATATCAAGATGGCATCCTTATAGCCAATGTCCTGGTTGGTCAGGAACTGGCTGTTGTACGTGGAGTTGGCTGGGGGTTAAAAAGTTAATTAGTTTATTAGATAATCTTTCATTGGAAAATATCTTACGAATATTAAAATATATATGGCCTAATCTTGTGATCTAGATAGAAAGATAAGGTATCTCCAATCCATTCAAAACTATTCAAATTATTCAGATAGTATATTATATTCACATCTATTATAGAACTTTCAACACTTTTTTAACTACAATCTCCCTCTGAGACATTCGAATTCTATACAATTTTCGAGTTTTCAGTCTATTCATTGCTATCTCCTGATGGATTAAACTATTAGGTCCGTCACTCCGTTTCTCACCGTCCCAATTAGCGGGCACAATTGCATTACTCAACCCTCGTGATGTGATTCACTCCCATTCGATTCGGCAACATTTCACGTTTGTTTACGGACGGACAGGCCGGCCCAATCCAACTGAAAGAGGGATTTTCACTTACCAAATATGCTTGCCGCACGATCCACATGGAGATAGAGGTTGCCGTACTCGTACTTGAACTGGAGCGTATGCCAGCGGTTGTCCAGCAGTTGGTAGGGCAGTTTGACGTCCAGCCGGTTGTTGGGGCCGTGGACAGCGGGTCCGGCCAGTGATATTTGCAGAAAGTCGTTGAGCACTGAGATTACGATTGAGTTTTTGTTGTACTGCTGGGCGAGGATCTCGCCGCCGCGGCACGAGCGGAAACTAATCGCCGAATGGTCCCAAATGGGCATCGGCGTGGTCAGGCGGAGGTAAGTGGAGCCATTAAAGTACGCCTCCTTGGTCGGCACCTCCACCGAGGCGACATCTGCAAGAGAAGATCAAGATACAGAGGGTTAGTTGGTAACAACTACTGCAATGATGGGTGAAATGAAATGAAAGCATGACAAGGCCAGGTCGGTTCGGGCCAAGTCGGGCTCTCATTTAACTAATCGCATTTCATTCGCATTTGGCCAACGCATTTGTAACCGTAGTAGACTTCCTCATTTCGCGTATTTGGCGCATTTGGCCAATTGGTTTACTTTGGCTTACATTTTCCCACTGCCATTTCAGCACTATTTCTTTGTTCATTGCTCTCCGGCTGGCCGGCTGGCTAAGAAAGTGTTTTGTTTTTTGCTTTTCTTTCAGAGTAGCATTGACCAAATTAGACGAGTTGCCATGGCCCGGCACATGCCACATAAATGGTAATCAGTTAAGGCCTCCAGTCTCCTCACTCTATGTTCAACTTTCATTTACTTGGATCACCAAAGCGCAGAATCAATTCCCCCCAAGAAGACGAGAGTCTCCATCCGACTGTCTCTCTGTTTGGTTTTCTCAAAAAAACATCAAAACGAAATTAACAAGCTTTCTTGGACTCAGTGCACGAGGCGTAAAAAAGTAAGCAAAGAGCCAACTATGAGTGCTGTTGCCATAAACTTGCATGTTCATAAGCTGGTTTTTCATCAATACCACAAAAAAAAAAAAAAAGATATTGAAACGGAAAGAAAGCGGCTCAGGAAAGAAATTTTAACAGAAATAGAGACATTTAGACAGAGAAATATATTATAAATAGATTATAGAAACATATTTCGCATGAACACGAAAGTATTCATGACTACTATTCATTTTTCACAAGTCCAATTATAAAAATTAAATCTATTAACTTTTTTAGCTTTAATAAACTTGGCACACTCGTATGTATTTTAACACTCTGCCATTATGCCATATTATGAGGAGGAGATCATTTTAGCACCTTTTGGACTGGAGTGCCCTTTTGGCTGCCCTGACCCATGGCTGGCACCCCATGTCTGGCTTAGAAAGCGCCCGGGAGACCTCGACAGAACCTGAACGATGTTAAAACCCAGCAAAGTACAATAGTTTATGAGGCCATCGATTTTGCCGCCTCTACTTGTCGTCTTCTCGGACATTTTATTTGAAAATTAAATGGGATTTTGTTTTTCTGTTGTAGTTCCGTCAGACAAAAGTGGGCCAGGCAGGTGGGGAGATCCCAAGGTGTACCCAGTACTCAGTACCCACTACCCAGTGAGCAAGTAAATAAGCCGACTGTCAAGTAGCTCATAATTATATTAGACTCACGTCCGGAAAACTTAAGTTCAAAACTTAAACGACAAAAAATGCCATTTAAAAAATCGCATATAGAAACCGAATTATAGATTCTGCTAATGGCGTATCTGAGAGCTTTTGTTTCTGCCCCTGAATAAACGGAACGGAAATTTCATAATCATAACCACGACCAGAATTATATTTCTGGCTTTAATAGAGTTTTTCAGAGTGGCTTTCGGACAACGGGTTGTCAGTGTGTTTGTTTATATTATTTTTTGAGTCATGAATGGCTCGAAACTGAGAACTTTGCTCTACAGATTTTTTTGTGAGATTTTTTTAGCGGTGCCATAAAAAAAGATACAGTTTAATAGTTTCTCGCGTCTTTTGTCAAGAGCGGGCATTCTTTTGCAAAATGCTTTTTAAGCTTTTAATGATGTTTCGCTGTGGGTCTCAGATTTTTTCGGGGACAGAGATTGTTTTGTGCCGGTTCTTAAGCAGGGGCGTGGTAAGTGACTCCAAAAGACATTTAAAAACCATTCTCCGAACAAACAAGAAATTATGCAAACTACTCCTCTTGAGAATGATTATATAAGCTTTGCTTCGACACTCTCTTTTTTATAATTTCCAAAAATAAGCAAACAGGAAACTCTTTTGAAAATGTGAATGTTTATTGGCAATATCGTTAGTAAAAATGCTGCCCATTTCCACCAGTTTCCCTAAAACTTTTCGTTTTAAAAAGAGAAAACGTTCGAAATCTTAAATCTTTCTTCGAGAGATAATTACTCACTTCGAGGCCCGCATCTCAGACTTCCCATGCTATTTGCCACACGTAAGAAAAAGTGATTTATGCAAAATGAAGTGCGCTAAATACACGCAAAAGTTGTTAAGAAGGAAGCGGTACTACCACAACTATACCACATTCCTGGCCCGCCTCCACCCAGCCACATGAGACTTGTGAGAGAGAGAGAGGGAGGCCCAGTTAACAAAAACATTGCAACACTTGCCTCCAGTCCGAATACAACATAAGTAGATGTATGCAAATTAGCTCAGCTTGCTTTGCTTTTCGCCTCTGGCTTTGTTTTTTTTTGCTTTTCTGCATTTTGCATTGCATTCTGTTGGTATGACTAATCACCACCACCGCCATCATATGCAAAACAATACAGAGTACATTGCAAGGCAACTGCACACCTGGGGGCACAATAATAGTATTTTAAGTGAGAGACTTTCCTTGAAGAGCGCTTTTAAATGGAGAGAAAAGTGATTTCTTTAAAGATATTGAAAGAAAAGTATGAATGGGTATTTTTTCTACATTTTGGTGGCGGTTTGGGGTTTGTATATTAAGAAAACCTTCTTTGCAATTACCCTTAGGGCGGAAGAATAGTATTTCAAGTGAAACCTACTTCCCGCAAAGCGTCCTTTTATCAGTGAAAATTATGATTTTGAGATACAAAGCCTGATTAATATTTGATGTTAAATTTTAAGATTTTTTGGGTTTTTTCTTTCCCTGAATTACATGCCGCAATAATAATCTTTTAAATAAAAAATATTTTTTGAAAAAAAAAATGATTTAAATTTAAGAAAAGAATGCTTTTGAAAAAAAATGATTTAAAAAAAAGTATGAATGAAAAGTGCCTCTAAATTTTGAAATTTTCTCTTAATTGTGGGTTTTAATTTCCAATTTCCCAAAATATAGAGCAAAATATTATCAAAAGAGAAAAAGACTTCCTCAAAAACATCCTTGTTTTTAATAAAAAGTATTTATTTTAGCTGAAAACCCTTTCTCAGCTATTTCTTTGGCTATTTTTTCCGAAATTCTACAGGGCTTCTCGGGGTTTGATTATCAAAAAACTTGATTTCAAGTACCCTGGCGCAAAATAAAGTAACAAATATTATTTAAAGTGAAACAGACTTTTCTAAAACGCCATTTATAAGTGAAAAGTATGAATTTTAGCTAAAATTTTATTTCGAAATTCTGAAGGGCTTTTTGGGGTTTGAATATCAAAAAGACTTGATTGCAAGTACCCACCCTCCGAATCACCTGCCGGGTCTGCCCCCTCAGTAATGCAATAAGGCCAACCCCTATGGCCCGTTTGGTCACAAAAGTAAGCTAAGCGTTGCTAACTGGGCTAACGTGACCGGTTGTTGGGATTGTTATTTACTATTTCCTCCACAAAGAACAAAAAATTGTACAAAAAAAAGTTTCCAAAACAATAGAAAACAATTAAAAGAAAAAAGTATTTTTTTTCACTGCACTGATTCTTCAATTTTGCGCCAACAGCCAGAGCTCTGTTTTTGGTCATACTTCAATTGTTTTAACTGAGTTGTGTTGTTGTATTGCCTCACTTGTTAACCCACACCGAAATAACTATTTAATTTTTGCTCTAAATATTTTGTACTTTTTTTTATTCATTGCTTGTGTGTAACGCAACGCCCACGTAGAGGAAAAAAATGTTCATTTTGCAGTTGATTGTTTTGTTTTGTTTTCTTTTTGCCTATCGGATGTTCAGAAGTTGCATAAATTAGTTTTGACCGATTTTACTTTTTTTTTACATTTTTTTTCTATTTAATTTGTTCAGTCAGAAAGCCACAAACACTCTTACTATATCTACTTTTGTTTAATTAAATTCGAAATTTTTTAATTGCACTTTAATTGTTGTAGTTTCGTTTTCAGTTTCTATTAGTTTTTTTCCCAATATTTCATGAAAAAAGTGAAAACGCGACGCGATTAAAATTTAATTATAGCTTGTTGATAATACGATTATCGAAAAAAAAAATTTAATTACATTTAATGTTCATTAAGCATGTTTGAACTTCATATATGACATTTTTTTCTATGATGGTTAGGGAGATTAAAAAGTTAATTTTAGAAATTTGTTTATTATATTCCATAATTGGAAATAAATTAAGGAATTAATAAAGAAAGTTTAAAGGGACAGTAATGGTTTATTTTTCAAGTATTTTATGGTCAGAAGTTAAATAAATCAAAAAAGGGTTTCATTAAATATGAAAGTTAAATGTTTATTTTTAAACTATTTTATGGTCTGGAGTTTAACTAGATTTCTAAGAAGCTTTCAAAGGCTATATATGTATAAACAGTTAATGTTATTTTGTAATTTCTAAACTTCCATTAAAGGTATAATAATTTAAGTAAATAACACATATTTTACCAAACACTTTTGAATGTGTCAGATATGACGTCTTTGTTGCGTTCTTTGGAAAGAAATTTCTTCCCAAGATTGCTTCCCACCTTCACCTTTCATGTCTGGATGCACTTAGACCCCTTGGAGAAGAAAGAATCCATTGCTTTGGGCCATCATTTGTTCCAACACCTTGTTTGAAACGAAACTGAGATGCGAATGGGTTCCCACACTAATTTCCGCTTCGGCTTCCCAGAAATGCGGTGAGGAAATATTTTTAAATATTTAAATAAAACCGCTTCTATTATATGTATGTTAAGGCAACAATACATCCCACCGGTCAGAAGCTAATTAGTTTTGATAAATAAACGTTTCCCATGAAAGCTGCAGATTAAAAACCACAAAAAAAGCCAGGCACCCACAAAAGTATTCAGTCTCGAGTGTGTCAACGTCGGATTTGCTCAGTTTGTTCAGTACACATAGAGAAAATAGATAGTAATATATAAGAAAAAGGAGATATTATCAGATTTTATAGGGAAGAAAATCTGACAGATAAATATCTTGAAATAGAACTTAGCTTAATGAAGCCAAGTTTTTGAAGAATAGATCTTGAAAACTCTTATTTCTTCTCCTATTTTTAATGAATTTATTATGTCCCCGGTCTAAGTACACAGTTAAGTAAGACAGTTAATGCTTATTCTTTAATCTCTCCGTTCTGGGAACTGCAAAAAATAAACTACAGCTAGAATACTCCCCAAAAATAGAGCCACTGACTGACTCTCTCCCCCGCTATTTGGCGCCGTTGATTTTTAGTTTTATTTTTTATTTTTTTGTTGTCTGATCCGCTTGTGCGCACTGCGCAGGCGCGCCTGGGAACCAGTTTTGTGGCAGTCACTGTGTTGACGTTCCACTGCGGATCGCATGTATTTGTGTTGCCAACAACAATCGGCCCTTGTACGCTCGTTCTGGCCTGGGCCTGGGTCTGGGTCTGGGCCTGGAAAAAGGGGCTGCCAGACTTGTTCCCAAACTGGCACAAAGCAATGAACTGTTGAATAAAACAAAACCGAAAACCCGCCTGAGAATCTTTTCCGGTGCGTCCCCCAAACCTACCTTTCCCGCCACCACCAGGTCCTAAAGAACCCACAGAACAAACACAGACTGTTGCAGCCGAAACGCAAGTTGTGGGCGTTGCACCATGGAAAGGCTTTCAAAATAATTTCAGAGCTATGGAATTTTTTTTTTTTAAAGAATGCATAAATGGGGAAATCTTTTCGGAAGGGAATTGAATGAAAAAGTGGCTTAGAAACAGTTATATTGGAACTTTAAGTTTGAAAATAGGTTTCTATCTTGTATATTTCAATTTTTCAGGGTGGAACAGGTTCTTTAATAAAGTAGTTTTCGAACTGGGTTTCTATTTTAATTATTTCATTATTTAAGGGATTTATGGGAACTGTTTTTAAGAACTGTGATATTGGAACTTTGGGAACTGTAAGTTTGATGAATTTTAAGTTTAAACAGGTTCTATAATAAAGTGGGTTTAAAATTAGGTTTTTATCTTTATAATTTCATAATTTCAGAAAAAATATCAGATTTAGGATCTTGGGAACTGTGTTTGAGAACTGTAGGAACAGGATATATGTATAATAATAAAGGTTGAAAATTGGGTTTTTATATTTTTTATTTCATTATTTCAGGGATTTATAAGAACTGTGTTTAAGAACTATGATATTGAAACAGTAAGTTCGATGAATCTTAAGTTGAAACAGGTTCTATAATGAAGTAGGTTTAAAAATGGGTTTCTATCTCTATTATTTCACAGTTTCAGGGATTTAATAAACGAAATAAACTATAACAAAAACCAAAAAGAACCTGCTGGAAATAGAATCCACGCACTCTGATTCCAATAATGGGCTACTGAACCTTTTTATTCCACAAGTTACCCCCTAAATTACCCAACAATTTTTCTATGCTGAGGTGCGTTAGATCCCATGGTAGCTCTGATGGTGTGAGTTCAGTGCTAACAATGGAATTTCGTGTCTGATGTGGTTGTTGGCAGTGCTGCGTATGCAAATAGCTCTTCAACAGATAAAACGCAACTACGTGATCGCGGCGTAAAAGACAATCCAACAGACAGCATTGAACAACGCCCACTTTGAACACAATTTGAAACATTTGTTTGCCCGAAACTGAATAAAATAAAAGTGAGTAAAAGCGAAAGCAGCTATGGGGTTTTATGTTTTCTAAATATTATACATTTTTTTCTCCCAGATTTTCTCATATTTGCGGTTTTTTTTTACGGCTGTGGTGGTATGGCGGTATATTCCCAAGGTGTCTCGCACTAATCGATGCAGCCACTGAAAAGCGGCAACGTTGCAACTAGAAACAAGAAAGAATACCCGGGAATAGGTGGCTTCAGATTTAAAATACCTTTAAAGAAAGGGTTCTATATATTCCTGCCCTAAAAACTAAATTATTTTTAGCTCCAACCTTTCTGGAGGTTCTGGGGACAAATCACTCTTTTTTCTGTTGTTAGTTTCAGCTAGGTTATTTTTATAGACCTGGCTAACGACTTGCACTAATGGCCAGCGTCAGGCAATGGTCGCGGCCGGCTGCGTAGGCCCACCACACGGCCCACGGTCCCGTGTCACGGCCGATTGCACTTTAACACTTGACCAGGCCAACACACCGGACACCGCGCATCAGAACTCGGTGCGGGTGTGTCCCACTACCATTTACAATTCCACTAACACGAGGGGTCACGTGTTGTTATCGTTAACGCAATGCAGGTAGGTAGTTTCCTTAATTTCCCTCCACTATTTTTTTTTTTTTTTTTTGGTTCATAAACCTGCAGAGTACCTGCGCCGCGATTTTTCCCCAGAAAATGATGGATTATATCTGGCAAAGGGCGGAAATTCAAAGGAAAAGTACTGATGATCGTGTTTGTATCTTCTGGATATCTATCTTTATGTTAGATGCGCCATAGAAGCTGCCACAAAACCAGTTGTTGGTGCAGTTGAGGGGCTTTCCCAGTGCCCTTTCTCTTTAAAACAGGCTCTCTCTATTCATGTTCTTTGTGGAAAAGTTAAATGGTTTTTGATAAATTGAGAAATGTACTTTCCAATACCTTTGAGAAGAGATAATTATGTTGGCTTTTCCAACCAGGAAAATCTGTATACCTCCCCCTATACCTCTATCTATATCTCTGCTTGCCACTCTGCCGTTGATAAACCATTAATGGAATTGCGGCTTTTGCAACATTGCCATACACTTCACTTTCCGGCCAAAAAGATTAGATTACGGGGCAACAAAAGCCGGATGGTTGGCTGCCCGGCTGCCTCTCCCCGGCTGGTGGTGGTATTGTAAATAAATAAATTTTTAGGTCGTTTTTGCACAATCGAACACACAAAAAGGGGGCCACACAATGCCCAAAAAGGGGGGGCTCGCACAACATGTAACTCGGATAATTAGACAAAGTGAGTCAGCAAGAGTTATGAATTAAATACGGGGATTATTATGCGATCAGGTGGCAATTAAAGTGCAGGTTTTATAATTTTTTTTAAGTTTAGTAAATATTTAAAGGTTTTGTTTCTAGGAGAGATAAGAAGAATATGAAGCGAGGGGATTAATTAACACAATCAGACCTCAGGTATGCCAGTCGAATGAGTCACTTTATGGAGGAAAACCCGTTCAACGAGTTTTAATTTTATTTTATTTTTTCCGAATTCCCCCAAAAACCAAAGAAAATTCCTCCGCCCCAAAGGATACACTTTCTGACCTGTTGCTTCTCTTATTATAATAATGATTTTAAAATTTGAGGAAATAGCTTTATTACAGTGGAGCTTCCTACAGAAAGACTTGTTAGTATTTCTCATTTATTTGTTAATTTTATAAACTTTATAATACAATTTTATAGACAATTTGGAGTGTGATTTCTTGAAGGAACCACTTAACGAGGTATGACTGTCTTTAGAACACTTCAATGTAAACACGCTCTTTCCGCTCCGCTCTCTCCGGAGTCCGGACCAGATGTCCCTGCTCGGTATCGCTCTCTTGCCAGTTCTCACCTGTTGCTAAATAAATTAATATGAAGAGCGGTATCCATTGAGGCGCTGAAATGGCGCGCTTGAGCAAATGCGACGTTGTTGTTATTTGAGCTGCGCTTTTCGTTCGGTCTCGACTTCTCGTTGTGGTTGTGGTTGTTGTTGTTTTTGCTGGTTGTTGTTGTCTTGCTGACGCATTCGCGATCACAGCCATGATCGGTGTTTATTTTTTTAATATTTTTTTTGGCCAAGTTCGAATTGGAAAAAGGGTTGTGTCGGTTTTCGTTTTGGAGTTTTCTTTCCTTTTCGATTAGAGGACACTCATTGAGCTGGTTTTTTGTTTATCGCATTCACACACACTACCAAACACTCTCTCTCTCTCTCTCTCTTACACACAAACACCGACTTAGAACGGGTTTTCGGGTTTTCTTCTATTTTTTAATTATTGCTTTTTTTTTTTTTTGTTATGCGCCAGTTATTATTTGCACACTTTCGCACGCGACACTTTCTAGCCTGAATTTGAATATTGAGCCACAAATTTCTCAGGCCATCTTTGTTTTCGGGCCAGAACTCCAGCAAACGAGTTGGCTTAAAGGGGCCTGGTATTGGTGAGCTTTTGTTGCCCTTTTGAACTGCAGGCAGTTCTTCTCACACGCACACCAGCGCATTGGCCAATACCAACATGGCAATAACGTTCCGGCGTCTTTAAACTCTATTTTTCCGACGAATGTTTTGTTATTTTCTCAACCAAACAACCTCGACGCTCACGGCTAACACACTCGATCGTCGCAAAAAAATAAATCCCGAAAAAACGAAAATCTGTGCACCTGCTTGGAGATCGCAAACAAATATTTAAACGCAAACAGTCCGCTCGTTTCGATACTCGATTTAGTATTAGGTTCTCGTAGGCTACTAGTTTGAGCCAACTACAAAAACGGCCCAACTTAAACTATGCGCTCGGTGGCCGAAACACGTCCGAACGGTGCGAGAGTTTTGATTTGAAAAAACTTCGTGTTCCACTGTATCAGTTAGTGTGGCCAGAACGGCAGGTGTCCGGGCGCCAACACTGATGTTCGATAAAAGTATCGATAAATGGGTGCACCCTGTGCTCACCGGAAGTAGTATCCCTGGTAAAATGTAACTGATAACCAAGTATATAATTTGAAATTAATAAAAATAGATAGTTATTTATATATTTTTTTATGGTAAGAGGTTATATATCTTTTATTTATTTTAAATATTTGATTTTTTCTTATCACTGTGAGGAAGTCCCCTTAATTTTTGAGCTCGAAAGCAGGTTAAAAATTCCATTTAAAATATCTGAAATTCCAGCGTTCTACTTACAAATTGACCGATTAAAGCTCACTGAATATATTAGGCCATAAATTACGAGGCACGCGGATATTCGAGTGCGAAATATATGCAAACAAAGCGCCGTCTAATCGCTCAGCATAATTAGCAACAATAAGTGAAGCAAAAGCGCCGACAACCAGTCGCCGATTTTTGGAGGTCTAGGTAAGACTATATAATGCCCATGGGACTGGCTAGATGTCACAGTAGAAAGGAGACACTGGAAAAATGTCAGAGATCCCAGCTAAAGCCACTCTCTTTCTTTACATAGCCATCCTGGGAGTTACTCTTGGGAGTGGCATGCCCCTGGAGGACATGGACTTCCAGGAAATGATTGACTTAACCGATGTGAGTGATATAATTTTTGGAAATCCGGATATGGAGACCACCGGCGCTTTGGTGGAGGCCCACAACGAAGAATCCCCGCAGAACCCTGAGGAACTGGGCACCTACTACGAGGGTGATATACTTATTCCGCTGAGCTACCGAGAGGGCAGATCGAATGGAACCCGGAATGGCATTCTGGCGCTCAGTTCCCGCTGGCCGGGCGGTGTTGTTCCCTACGAGATCAAAGGACCTTTCACCAGCCAGGAGCTGGGCAACATCAATCATGCTTTCAAGGTAATATTCTCAGAGGATCTAGTCTATGACGGAATTACAAATTCTATCCCTTTTCTAGGAATACCACACAAAGACCTGCATTCGTTTCAAGCCCCGAACCACCGAAAAGGATTACATTTCCATAGGAAGCAGCAAATCCGGCTGCTGGAGCAGCATCGGCCGCCTGGGTGGCCGCCAGGAAGTGAATCTCCAGTCCCCCAACTGTCTACGAACCTATGGAACTCCCATTCACGAACTGATGCACGCTCTCGGATTCTTCCATGAGCAGAATCGCCACGAGCGTGACTCCTATGTCCGGGTGATGAACGACAACATCAAGCCCGAGATGATGGCCAACTTCGAGAAGGCCAGTTCCAGGACTCAGTCTGGATTCGGGGTGGACTACGACTATGCCAGTGTAATGCACTACTCGGCCACGAGCTTCTCCCGGAATGGTCAGCCCACTTTGAAGGCCCTTCGTGCCAGCTCCGATGCCAGCCAGATGGGTCAGCGCCGTGGATTCTCCGCCGGCGATGTCCGGAAAATCAACTTGATGTACAAGTGCAAGAAATAGAAGGGATCGGTCGAATTATTCTATCTAGACTATGAGTCTGGTATCTATCAGTCTATCAGTATTTCTATTCTTTCTTCTAGACGAAAGATTAAATTATTTATTTAAAATATCAATAAATTATTAGCTTTTCCAATTAAAAACAAGCTTTAAGATTCCAATATGCTTTACTGAAAAAATAAAATACGCCTATATAGGTACAACAATTGATAACAAGTTCAACAATCGCCTAGATGTGCCATATATTGTACTACTTGGGGTCTGGAGTCTGGTGCTGGGGTGGTGGTGCTGCCAGTGGCCACTGGCCAGGTCAGTGGTGCGGCAGGTTCTTGTTCGTGGCGAAGAAGAAGTTGCCCTGCATGTTGAGCTCCTTGCAGAGGGTCGAGAACCGGCGGATGGCGTTGTAGGTGCCGTTGCCACTTCCATCGTCTCCATCTTTCGCAGAAAAATACAAACTAGTTACTGAAGCTACCATATGTACAACATAGCAATGGACCGATAGCATGCAGGAGGGGTGATTAGTAATCCCGGTTGGTATCCGCTCCAGTCCAAATTTGGGGGTTAGTGGGGGCGCGCCTTGTGCTGGAGCATGTGTATGCCAGTGGCCTTACCTGGGCCTGCAAATCCGGCCACCGGTGCGTTCAGTTCCAGGTTCATGTAGAGTGCCATGTTGCCGGTGGATCCGTGGCGAGAGCGATTGTTTAAAAAGTCCCGGATGTGCTGAACAATCAAATCAATGGCCACTGCAACAAAAGGATCATAGAGTCACATTGGGATAAAATTTAAGAATAGTTCGGCACCTCCGTTAGCATTCAAACTCAACGTGGGAATGTCCACTTACCTCGCAGCTCCTCCAGAGCGGGGCGGTCCAAGTAATTTAGTCTAAGCCAAGGACTTACTCTAGCTCTAGTTAGTACGGATATTATCTAATCGCATCTAGGTTGGGCGGCATTTTCTGTTAACCTTACGCTATTGTATAGTTTGTGGCTGAGGTGAGTGTGTGCTTTACAATTATGCCTGTTGTGTACTTACTAAATGAAACACCCGAGTTAACTTCACACATTGCTGTGCAATTGTCTGTATATCTTGCATTTTTTTTTATATTTGGGACAGCGTTAATATATAGAGTTCAAAATAGAGTCGAGAGATGCCCGATACTTACGGAATGTTAAATAGATTATACAAGAGTATCTCATTAACCGAATACCTCTGTTTTTAAACAAGAGGTCATTAATATTTTCCAACTTTTACTTTAAAGTTTAAGGAATTAAAACGTGCTTAGGCTTATTATTGGAGGATAATTTCAATCTTAGCATATAACTGGAGGCAAGTAACGTCTTATTCATTCAAAAGATAAACAATTTGCAACTTTCAACACAAAATGACCGAAAACTTAATTCAGTTGTCATCAAAATATGCAGACAAATTAGATTAGAGGTAATTGTATAAATTATTAACAAGTATCGGCCATCGAAACATAGATACAATAGTTAGATGTGTGGCATATGTGTTTGTGAGTAGAGTGCTTTTAACCCTCTAAAGTATCCTGGGTAGCTGGGATTAAGGTTAGACCAAAGGGATAGATATTAACTTAATCATTTTTCTATAAATTAGAACCAGTGTTAGACTGGGAGCGCAAACGCAGTTGGGGTTATCTTAATGAGCAGAAACGATCTTACATACACACTACCATGTATTGTATTGAAAGTAGATACAACTATGCGTAAGGATACTTTTAATCTTAGAGCTACATTAATCGGCTACAGAGTGTAGACCGAATGAGAAGCGATGCCGGCGCTACAAAATAGGAGGTTTTCTTATGGTGCCGCTGCGTCTGAAAGTTCGCTTTTTTTTTGGATATTCGGTTTTTTGGCAATTAGTACAAGCTTAGGACGTGGAAGTTGGCCGGCCCTGAAGCGATTTACTTTGCGTTTAGTGGTCTCGCTTCATGCTGGACGACGCTACCCTGACTGTGTTGTTGTGCTGTGCGCTGTTGGTGGTGGCGAGAATCTCCCCGATATGATGTACAATAAGATCAATGGCAACTGCAAGAGATACAATAAAACAACAGGAACAAAACGGAAACAACGAAAAATTCGTAACGTAAAATGTACAAATAACAGATGGTACAGAGAAACAAAGAGGGTATATAAGAGTTTATAGCAATATAGTACGTAAGTATACTTATGAGAACATCAAGCAGTCTAAATTGTGATAGGGGTTTCTTGATCCCAAACGGGTTAATAAAACCAGAAACTAAAGAACTATGGTTATTAGTAAACCAACTCAACGAAACGCTACAGTCGCTAAGAGTGTAGTATAGTGTGTGTTTATGTGGCAGAGAGTGTAAACAGAGGTGTGGAAAGGTGTCTTAGTGCTGTTGCCTCACCTGTGTTGTCGGCGCCTCGCGGTATAATCACGTCAGCAAACTTTTTCGTCTGAAATTGGCAAGGTTTTAATGTTTTTTTTACGATTCATATGACTTTATGGGAAAGGCTTACCGGCGAGCAGAACTCCTCGAAGGCAGGCTTAACGAAGGTCATGTACTGGGTGAGTACTGCGTCCAAATCACGTCCACGTTCGTTGATATCACGTGGCACTGCAATTAAATCCATTATTTTATATTATCTTTGACCTATTGGTGGAATCTCACCCCTTCTGGCCAATCTGGTGTCGGAGTCGGTGTCCACGAAGAGCTTCATGTGGAAGAGGTCGCGTATTTTGGGGAAATAAAAGACCAAAATGCCTTCGAACAGGACCACATCGGCTGGGTAGATGACCAGCATGTTTTCAAAGTCTCTGAATGCAAAAAGTTCGTGTTACTATGGCATTTGTGTGTTTTATAGAATACTTACAGAGAATTGGTGCGGTAGTCATAGCTGGGTATCTCCACTTTGTGCCCCTTGAGAATGTTCTGCAGCGTGGCGAACATCAGCTCCTCGTTGAAGGCGTCCGGATGGTCAAAGTTGAACAGACCCTTTTGGGCCTTGGCCTTCTCCGCGGGCGTCAGTTCCCGGTAGAAGCTGTCCTGGCTGATGGCCACCACCTGGCGCTGTGTGTGGTCCATTTCCGCCTGGCCGAGTTGCTCCATGATCTTCTTGCACACGGTTGACTTGCCACTGGCGGTGCCTCCGGCCACGCCGATGAGGAACGGTGACTTGACTTCCTCCCCAGCGGATGCGTCACCATTCGGCAGGCGCAAGGAGTCCGGTTGCTTCAGGTCCTGCATTTTATTTTGGTTTATTTGGATGGGTTTATTTGGTCGCAACACCGAGGAATCAGTAGCAGAACTGCCTTTATTTCTTTTGTAGGGCTGTTGATAAGACCATATATCAAAATATCAACTTATCGATATTCTTTAGGTCAAAATAGAACGATATTTTTACATACATTTTACACTACCCAGGGATGGAGAGGTTTCAGTGTTGGAAAGGTGTGAAATTTAGTTTGGCGCCTCATAAAAAATTTAAAAATGCTTGGAAGAGATAGGGTTTATTAAGATTTAGAGGAATAAACTTAATTAAAAATATCTTTATCCACTTGACTGGCCGAATCCCAGATGAGTGGTATCAGCAGTATATACTTAAAGTTTCAATAAATTTCATTAAAAAATTGTTTGTCAAATATGGGTATTTTCTTTTGAAATAGATTTTCTTTCTTACAATCTTTCTTTGACTGCGCTTTCAAATTGTTCTATTCAAATTTCTTTTTTATATCTATTACTTTTAGATCGGTTTTCGAAATTAACTTTACTCTGGCGCTTTGCCAAATTCTGGTCCCCAAACACATTAATATCAACCATGGCACATCCGGAGGTCGAGAATGCGATCAAGGGATTTCTGCTGGACCAGGAGAAGATGGCCGAGGTGGTGGACCGCATGACCAAGGAGATGAAGATGGGCCTGGCGAAGGATACGCATCCGAGGGCGGTGATCAAGTGCTTTGTGAGTTACGTCCAGGACTTGCCGACGGGCAAGGAGCGGGGAAAGTGCCTGGCCCTTGATCTGGGCGGCTCTAATTTTCGAGTTCTCCTTGTGACCTTAAACGGCGATGGAAGTGCGGATATTCAATCAAAGAGTTATGTGTTTCCCAGCACGCTGATGACGGGAACGTCAGATGAGCTATTCGACTTCATAGCCGCTAGCCTGGGGAATTTTTGCATTGAAAATGGCTTGGAGAACGAGGCCCTGCCATTGGGATTCACCTTCTCGTTTCCGTGCCAACAGAAGGGCATCAACAAGGGAACACTGGTGGCTTGGACCAAGGGCTTCAATGTCCCCGGAGTGGTGGGAAAAAACGTAGTCGAATTGCTGCAGCAGGCCATAGAGCGACGGGGTGAAGTAAGGATCAGTATCGTGGCCATTCTCAACGACACCGTCGGCACCCTGATGTCCTGCGCCTTTCACAATCGCAACTGTAGGATCGGACTGATCGTGGGCACCGGAACGAATGCCTGTTACGTGGAGAAGACGGTGAATGCCGAGTGTTTCGAGCACTACCAGACCAGTCCGAAGCAGTCGATGATCATTAACTGTGAGTGGGGCGCCTTTGGGGACAATGGAGTGCTGGATTTTGTACGGACCTCCTATGACAGAATCGTGGATAAGGTGACCCCGAATCCCGGTAGGCAGACATTCGAGAAATGCATCTCTGGAATGTACATGGGCGAGATAGTTCGGCTGATCGTGATCGAAATGATGGCCAAGGGAGTCATGTTCCATGGCGAGACCTCGCAGCAGATCCAGAATCGATGGTCCTTCCAGACAGCATATCTCTCGGATGTCGAGAGCGACCCGATCGGTGAATATCGACATACCAACAAAGTGATTCGCGAAATGGGATTCCTCGGGAACAACGAAGCGGACAAAATCAATTTACGGCGTATCTGCGAGGCAGTCTCCTCCCGATCCGCCAAGCTCTGCGCCTGCGGCCTGGTGACCCTCATCAACAAGATGAACATTAACGAGGTGGTGGTTGGCATCGATGGCAGTGTTTATCGCTACCACCCCAAGTACCATGACTTGCTAACAATGTACATGAAGCAGCTTCTGAAGCCGGGCGTGAAGTTCGAGCTCACCGTCTCGGAGGATGGGTCTGGCAAGGGGGCAGCTCTGGTAGCAGCCACGGCGGCTCAATCTAAGTAATTCCAAATTTTTTGAGTGTTTCAGGGTAATTCTATTATTAAATTTGACAAATAATTTAAGACAATAAGTGCATAATGGCATAGTTATGAAAAATAAAGACCATTTAAAAACATGGTTTGTATTAAGAGATATATATGGGAAAATATATATATCGCAAAGGTAGGATAGAGGTCCACTCTTCTATGGCATACCCAATCTTTGTTCCGATCCTAGCATTATCCTAGTGCCTATTGATAAAAAACTAAACCCCTTTAAAGGTAGAAAGCAAATTTACTGTGTAAACTAATCTGTTACAATTGAGATCCTAGTAGTCCATTTCGAAGAGCTTCGCATCCGTTTTGTACTTCTGGGCATGGGCCATTCCCGCCATTATGGCTGCCCCCACCCCGCAGCTATCCTGGGTGATCACAAACTCGAACTTGTAGTGCGGATCCACGAGAAGTTTAGTGTACTTGTTCAGGACAGTTGCGTATGTTGGATGCAGGCGATAGATGCCTCCGTCAACGGCTATGGAAATCTGGGGCATCTTCATGCGATTGATGAGGGCGGCCACTCCACTGGCCACCACCATGGCAGCACGATTGGAAATGGTAGCGCAGATGTACTTCAAAGCAGCCAGATCCTTCTCCGAGCAGTGGCGGATCTTGAACTTGTCCATCACCTCCTGCGCCCTGGTGTAAACCCCTGGCGGATCTGACTCGATCTCGATCAGGGAGACCATGTCCATTTTCCACTGAATGCCAATGTAGTCACGACGACCGTCTTCAAAAATGACGCCCATTTTCATCAGCCGAAGGACCACAATCCTGACGAGCTCCGCCAGGCAGAGGGCTCCGCTGAACTTCTCATAGATTCTCAGGCCCGGAGTTATGGACTCGGCGTCCAGCTGGCGGTCGAATTCATTGCGTATAAAATCCAGTTGGCCGCCGTCTCCGAAATGCGCCCAGTCTAAATTAAAGTAATGTAACTTACTAGATAGTATTACCTCTTAACCCACATGATTACCTGAATTTATAATCATTATTTTCTTGAAAGGATCTCCCTGGTACAAGTCGCACTTCTCTATTTTCTCCACGTAGCAGGAATTGGCAATACTGCCCATGATGAGACCCATTCGGGTATCTGGCTGGGCCCAGCAAAGGGCCAGAAGCGAGCCAGCTGCGACATTGATAATTCCCATTACATCAACGGATATTTCTGGAAATTTGGCCAATGCCTCCCGAAGTAACTGGACCACATCCTTGCCAATGGCACCGGTAGCACCAAACTCCTTGGTCCAGGAGACAAGGGTGCCCGCATCCAGGGCTGTTTTGTTCAGTGTAAACGCAAATGCAATGCCCAGGGGCATATTTTCTTTCTCCACTTTCTTCTCCTTCACGAAAGTGGCAATATTGGAGGCCAGGAAGTTAAACACCTCGGTGCCCTTGCCCGCTGCCACGGTATGCGGCATGATCACACACTTGGAACTGGTATAGACATCCCGTTCGCTGCTAAATTTCACCAACATAATCCGGCAGTTCGTCGGCATCATCTCGAGGGCCAGGAACTGGCCACGTTCCCGGCCATTCGGCAGGTCCGTCACGTAGCTCAGCTTACAGGGCACCGTGGAGCGTTCATGGCCCTCGCGGGTCAGACCCATCGTGATCTCGCGGTCCATCAACTGCATGATCTTCTCAAGATCATCCTCCGAGGGCACGAATAGTTTGCACATCTTGTGAACTTCGGGAAAGTCTCTTTCCGGGACGAAACTCTCATCCTTTGCCGCCGTCATGGTTTTCGGGAATCAATAAAATGAAATTTGATGTCTTTTAACACAGGTCTATAATAAAATTTAATGGCAGTGTCTGAGATTGACAGTAAAATTATAAAACTTGATCAGGAAGTTGTAAAAACTACATAAGTAGGGACTTTAAAATGTATTTGATACATTTTAGGCATAATAAATAGGAGTTCCCTTTCGTCACTTGCATCTGAACTCTTCAAGAGGTTTCTTATTTAAGATGAATCCTATTTCTACTTTCCAGCAATATTATTGCAATATTTATCTGTAACTAGAAATGTGTAATACCTAAAATATTTCAAGACTTATTCAGAGTCGTCTCCCAGAAAAAGAAACATTTATTTTAAGTCATGAAACAACACTTGGTGCTTTATTTACACGATAACGGGAAATGCGTCACAAAGAAATGCTTAGATCACTAGTTGAGTTATCATGTGGATGTGGCCGAGAGGAGGAGATCCTCCCTCCGTCAGATGCCGATATTGCAGTGGATATATGGTAGTCCAGAGCGGCGTTTTTATGACACAATGAATTCCACCCATTGGGGGTGCATCGCATTTAATGGCTAAAGGTGAAAGTTGGGTTAGAACTCGCACTCTAACTTAAAACGAGGATTAGGCTTAGGAGGAGCTGTGAAAAATAGGATCTAATAAATACGCGTCACGTGAGAAACATGTCGGGAAAGTCGGGATGTAGAATATCGGCGAAAGGATAACCATCGAGGCTGGCCAGGGAACTGATGCACGCCGACGGTTGTTGATCGCTTGCGAAATCGAAGGAGTCCCTGGAGTGGTGATCCAGCAATCTTAGACTAAGCTCCACATCGGACTTCTCCAGACCGGACATGGGCAGGTCCCCACGACAGCCAGGTAACAGGGACTCGCCGCCACCTCCTGTCAGCAAGCTCTCATATCCGGGACTCAGGCAGGACAGCGAGTCCCCATCAGATGCATCCATAAGCATGGTGTCCAGATCACTGATTCCCTGCAGGCCTATCAAGCACTCCGCCTCCAGTCCTGGACTGCTGTTGGAGGAGGAGGACAACGAGGCGTAGGCAGAGGAGGCCGGCGATCCTATCGAGGAGGTGGCATAGCAGGACTCTCCGGAGCTAACTGGCGGGATTTTTGGAGTGGACTTTGTCTGTTTCTGGCTCTGTCTTTTGCTGGCTGTTGAGGTTTTCTTGCCGGAACCCTTAGTTTTGGGCGTCTTTTTCCTCACAGGCGGGGATTTGGGTTTCTCCACCTCCAACTCGGTGTCATCGAATATTTCCACGTCCAGCCTGGCCTCCCTATTGGCGCTCTCCTCCAGGCACTCGCCGATAAACTCACTTTCGTAGCTGGGATCCTGTATGGCCTCGCTCAGCATACTGATGTACTTCATGGCCAGTCTCAGGGTGGTTATCTTGGTCAGCTTCTCGCTGGCATTGGTCGCATCCTCGCCGGTAATGGCCTGAGGAACACAGTGCCGCAGGGTCTCGAAAGCCGTATTGATTTCCCGCATCCTGGTTCGCTCTCTTGCATTCGCGGTTTTCCGGCGATATTTGCTCAACGGCGGTGCTTTCGTTTTGGCCTTGGTGGATGTATTTTTCCTGGATTTGTTCACTGGCTCCACCACTGGATCTACCAGATCCAGCTGAAAATCGGGCAGGTTGGCTGGTGATGCATCTTCCGATTGCGGGTTTCTCTTTTGGCGCTTCTGCCGTAATGAGTATTTTTCCACCTTGCTGGCCGCCTTTCTTTTCCGTGAGTCCTTGGAGTCCTCCGGACTTTCCATCACATTCAGATCGGCGTAGTTGTGCAGCTCGTACGTGTTGGACTTCATCTGAAAGTGGAGTGAAGAAAAACAGACTTTAGACTAGAGTCTTTTGGTTTATTTCGAACCCATACCCAACCCCATCCCCATACCCATCCATCCCAAGGCAATTAACAATTTTGTTTCAGTTTCAAAGACAACGGGAGCATATGGGGTTTGAGCAATCGGGCGGAACGGTTGTATATATATTTTTTTTTTTGGGACCCACCCCGCCAAAAACTTCCGTAAACGGCTCTCGAATTGGCTTCAATGAACTGAAGTCGATTCTTGAGTAGTGCTTCCGCCATAAAACCCACTGAAGCCGAAAACCCGAAACGAAACGCATCAATCCGAATAGCAGAAAAAAAAATATATAAAATAGAGGAAAACTCATAAATACAATTTGTTCTTGGTCGCGCTTCCAAATTGGTCTGAAGAACGAAATTTCGAATTGCTCATTGTATTGCGCAATCCACGGATTTCCGAGTATCTTCTCGATCTGTATCTGTATCTGTTTCTGACTCACGCCGGTTCCCACTCGAAGCCAATGACTCGATCTCTATGAGCTGTCACTCAGTCGCCTTGCAAATCCTCAAAAATGGTTTAGTCAAGGTGTTGAATTCGCAACGGTGCCAAAATGAACGTGAGATAAACGACTAAAGTGTATATAATTTTTAAACCAAACACACTTTGTGGGTAGCACTGCCCTAAATTTTATCTTTTTCAGATTTATGAAATATGTGTTTTGTGATTAAATCACAGTGAGAAAATAGGTGAGTAATACTAAGAGTTTAACACAAAAACCTTCATAAATTAATAAAACAAAACAAACTGGCTAGGTGCTAAAACTGTATATCAAATCTTTTAGCTGGAAAACAAATAAAACTATTTAAAAATCGCGCTAAATGTTTGTGGGAGATAAACACAATGTTGTATTCATTTGAATGTTAAACTAGAAATAGATGGCTCGGAGATATGAGTATAATACTGTATATATTAGTTTTCCTTTCATAATGAATTAAGCAAACAAATAATTAATAATTAGCTAAATGTAAACAGTCAGTAACAACACGAATATTAATGACATACAAATTTTATGAAGCTTTTTTATTTCAGTTACAAGAATTAAATTCGATTCATTGCCAAGGGCACTTTACTTCATTACAATGTACATAGGTATTCAGTATTCAGTATCCAGTAATGTGTTTGAGAAAGTTTTGTGTCTGTGCGGTAAATGAAATGTTTATTGTTTTCTTTTGTTTGCGGTAGGTCAGTATTATAAATATTTTCCGACGCTTTTCACTCAACAGCTTTTCTCCCATCCAGCATGATATGAATGCGGGCGAATACTTTTTGCGGTCGCTGTGGCCGATGGAAATGCAACAAAACAGTAAACTCTTAATGAATGCATTTTAATGCAAGAATTAAGTTACATGAAATTGTAGCGTCATCAGTGGCATATCCACCGCCCAAGCACCAGGGAAACTGAAATGTTTCTGCATCGATGCTAACGCCCTTGCAACTGTGCCTTGGCCTCATAAATCCCATACAACTACCACCAGCCTCTACCGAACAATCCAGTCCGAACAGAGGCAGAGGTGTAAAGGCGAGCAGATTGATTGCAGTCAGTTGATCTAAGGGGAGCAGCTCACGTTATGGCTGTACAGGGAGAAATAAAAGGCTTCTAACTGATACTTTTAACCACTATACTATCTATATATAACTTTCTATTAGACTTAAAAGCCAACGGCCGAGCTGCCAAGTCTATAACCATTAAGTTAATTAAGTTCTTTAAGCTTCTCATCCTTTTAAACCAATATTAATACTACATAACTCTCTGATACTTAGTCTCAACCAATTCATTAAAATCTCTTAAATATTCACTTAAAATTTCGCTCTGTGCAACAGTTTGTCAGCTAGTCTGTTAGCCTAGCCTGCTTAAATGGACAATTTAGTGCAGATTGTCCAAAATTGGCTATAGACGATTTTCGATTCTTGATTCTTGTTGCCTTGCCCGATCCGGTGCGGATTGCTGGCTTGTTGGCCTGCTTGACACTTGCTGCATAGCTTTGACCATTCCAAGAGCTGTCTTGGCTTGGCCTAAACGAGTTATGAGGTGTTTCTTGGGTTGTGGGCACTTTTCTTCGTTTACCGTTAATGCCTGTCTCGAAAAATCGCCTGGAGATTGTGGCCAGAAGAGGAATGCCAAAATAGATTCCAAAGCCTCTCTAAGTCTCTCTCCTTGCTCAGCTTGAAATATCAGCAGCGACTTCACAGCGAATTCAAATCACCTTTGCATGCCTTGCAACTTTCAACACGTGGCAAGGAATTTCATTTCGTGCCGAGATTTTCTTTGGTGTTTCGTTTCTGATTTCGGAGTATAATTAATTTTCGCCACGCAATCCAAAGAAATGTTTAAAGAGCCTGCAGACAGAAGTTTTAAAACTTTTGGAAATTTGCCAACGAATTAAATGCCCTTTCAAGATCATTTTTTCATAAAATTTTTAAAGGACTTTTTAAGGGCTCTCTGATTATTATTATACTATCTATTATATCTCTATTATATTGTCTATCATAAAAAATATTATTCTTAAAATGAAATTATAAAATTCATACTTTTTAAAAATAATTTGGTGCCACTAGTCTAGTTTATTGCCTGAATTATAGTTTGTTTTGTATCTTTATATTAAAATATTTAAAATATATACTTTATAATTCAATTATGAACTTCTATAGCTAATAATTGATATATCGATACTTTCAAAACATAGTTCTAAATGAAAATACCCACTTGAGTTGTTAGGGCATCGCCAAAGTTTGCGACATGCAACAAACAAGCTGCAATTAAGTGCACAACACAGAAAAATTTGTGCACCGTCTTCAAAGTGGGGCGGCGACGGTTGCTCACCTGTTTACCTGCCGGCCACTCCCTCGCTCCCCCACCGGCTCACACTCCTTAACCCTTTACTGCCCTAAAACGACGTGAAAATTACCAAGTTCCGTGGGCTTAAGCCAGTGCTGGTGTGGGGGTGGTGGAAGCGCGGACAAATCTGCTCCGACTGGCCACAATCAACAAATTGCATGCGATTAAAACTATTCGCGGCTAATAAACGTTTGTTGAACAAACAGCAACAAGCTGTTCGCCCTGCTTTTCGGGGCGTGGCCGGAGGGATACAGGATATGCAGGAAGGAAGCGGAGCAGGAAATGAGTGGGCGGCATGGAGTGGGCTACTAGTAGGCACTACTACAGTTTACGTTCTCTGTTGATTGGAAAATTTGTTGCGCGCTTTTCCAGAGGGGTGTTGGGTTTCTGCTTAAGTTTTCAATTACACGCCGGCACAATGCAGAAAGCGCCCAATTGAAATGCACAGACAACAAACATAGAATAGTTCCTCATGCTCTTCCTCTAACATAACCCCAAGCATTTCATTAATGCACTGGGAATAGTTTCTAGAGTCTGAATAATTTTTAATATCAAATTATGGAAAATGGAAAATAATACAATTTTTATGAAAATATCTATTATTTTTCTTTGTAATTTAATATCCATATATACGAACCTATATTCTAGAAATTTAATATTCAAGGACTATAAAAAGAATAAAAAGAAAAGAAGACTACTCAAGAATTATAAAAAAATTTAAATATTTTTAAGATGAAATTTTAATAAATATCTATTTTTCTCAGTGCCATCCCTCCACCTTTCCCCGCCCTTCTTCCCCTTTACCAAAATTGAGGTAGACAAAAGGCGAGCCATGCGTGCGACGAGGCGTGAAGGGGTCGCGAGGTGGGGCAGGGGCGTGTGGGTGGGGCGGCCCCCCTTTTCACAGTTTTTTTTTATTTGTTTGTGTGTGTGAGTGTGTGCAACGAGGGGGGTTGGGGCTGGTGGCCACTGACGGGAAGACTAGCCCGGCCCAACTAACAGAGTGCACTTGAAACTACCGACGAGCAGCGCAACTCCGCCTGCATTCTCCACCTCGATCCCCGCCCGCTACACTGTCAGTCTGCCCTTCACTTTTCGGTTTGGTTGCAGTCGCTGCATTTTTAGGTGTAGCCATTAAATTTAGAACTTTTTCTGCACGCTTGTCTGCGCGCCCCTCGCTTTTCCAGCGGAAGGGGGCACGGGGTCTTTGGGGAGACGAGATCCAAATCCGAGGATTCGGGCAGTCGGGTGCGGTTAAATGGAAAATGAAGCGTCTGCTGCATGGGCTCACAAAAAAGTATATATATACATAGATATAGAAGTATCTTTAAAGAACCAAGCGAGTGATTGATAGTCGAGGGTAGTTGGTTGAGTTTGGAAGTTAATCTACCAATTATGACTTTAATAACTGTATTTTGTAACCTAGAATAGTAGTTATTTGAGTTTGGAGACTAATATTAGTAATTCATTTCTAACTTCATCTCTCGCAAACCTCATCATCTAGATGCTCCTTCTCTATAAGGCATTTTAACACTGTATCCTGGAAAAGCCCTTTTAAAAAAATAGGATTTTATTTGTAATATTATGTCTATACATTCTAGACTTACATAGTCCTAAAATACTGAGATGAATTTGATCCTTAAAGGATCTTAAATGAAAGAACTAGTTATAGTTCCTGAAGAACAGGAAACTATTTTAATTTTTATTTTAATTTAGTTATTTATTATTTCTGTTGCTTATTTCACTTATTTTTAGCTTTTTCCTAAGCTTTCCCTCTCATATCTCATATTTTTCAAAAATAAACTGATTAAAGGTGTAGAACTTTTCGATCGCCTCTCCTGACCGATCTGACTCAGAGTGTCGCTGGCAGGCATCAGTTTGATTTTGCCGTTGTTTTTGCCACAATTCTAAAATTAGTTTTTATTGTATGCAACTTGAATGTTTCTTCTCTATTTTCGTTTCTTACTTTTTCCCGTCTATTTTTTTATTTTTTCGATTTGTGATTCTTAATTTGCTTTTTGTAGAAAGCGTCAAAATCTTTCATTTGCTTTCCGACTTTGTTGTTTTAGCTGTTGCTTTTGTTGCTGCCTGTTATTGTTGGTTGTTGGTTTTGTCTCGTGCTGTTGCCAGTTGCACGTTGTTGCCGCCTCTTTAGTTTGCACCGCCCTGGCCCCGCCCCGCCCCGCCCCGGCCACTGGTCCACCACCTCACCATCCGCCTTTTGTCTCGTGTGTGTGCTACCGTTGGCAGCTATTATTTTTAGCCAGCCTGCGGCAAGTTCTTATTTGTTATTTTTTCTCCTTTTTGCATCTTTTAATTTTGTTGTTGTTGCTGCTGCTATTTGCCTTTGTGCTTCGTTTTGGGCTTGTTTCGATACATTTTTTATTTTTTATTTTCTATTTTTTCTTTTATTTTTTTTCTATGCTGTTGATTTGTTGCCACTGCTATTTGGCTGCTTTGGCAAATGATTTTGTTTGATTTTCCATTTACGTTTGGTTTGTTTATTAAAATTGGCACACACGGCGTATGTGTGATGTGCCCGTGTTTACATTCTGAGCTCCGAACTGTCACCGTATTGGTGGGTCTGGGTCTACTACGTGTCCCTGTGCATGAGTTATATACTTTGATGGATTTTGTATGGTTGTGCGGTTTTGTATTACCCATCGGCGTTTGATTTGCTTGAGTTTCTGACAGGTTTCTGCCATTTGCCTTTTGGCTAATTTAAATTTTTCTTATTCAAGTCTTGTTATTGTTTTTGGCGCCATTCCTTTCGGCGTTCAGAGAGTGGGCCAGGCAGCTGTTCCCACATCGGATTTCCGATTTGGGTCAGGGGGACAGCCAACAATGAGGCAGGAGAATATTTATAGCGCCAAGAAAAGCCAAAGAGTTTTTAATCTAATTTAAGTTAATAATTTATGAGTCAAGGAAGTATTAAATAATGTATTTATGTATTAATTGAAATAAATTGGTATTCAAAACATAGTTTTTAGCTTCAAGCATCTTTTTTCCAGAAACTTAATATTTAAATTCAGAAATTAAAGTGCCTTTGGGGTATAAGGTGCCAATGAATTCACAGCTTATGTTTGCACATTAATTACAATGTTTCCCCTTTCCTGTTGGCCAAAAGTAAACAAAACCAGCTCTTTTCTCCTTTTGCAACCTTTCAAAAACAGTTGACAACCGGCTGTCGTCGAAATCATTGCTCCTGCTCCTGCACCTCAAAATGCTCCCAGCCACATGGCTGGCGTTTCAACACCTTGGACAAATAAATGTTTCAGAAGTCGCTTTGAAAAGTTTGGAAGCGACCCTAACAGACCCCCACTGCCACCCGCCACCTCGCAGCTATTGGGTAAGGAATGCTTTTTGTCTATTTTTATTGGGGCGGCAACAAGAATTTTCCATCTCATAGCTAGGATTCATATAGCTCCTATACGTGTCTGATATATGGCGGGGGTATATTTACCTTTTTGATTTCATAAATCCAACAATGTATGGCTGATGTTGTTTTTTCCGGCGATCGGTGTCGGTCTTGAATTTAGATTATTTTGGCTATGCACTCTGATTAAGATTTGTTGATGATTTTATTTTAATTTCTGGTTCATTAAAGGGGCTACAACGTATGCAAATTGAAATTCCGACGACGTATCAACTAATTAGTCACTCAACAATTTTTGTTTTGTTTTTTATTTTTTATTTTTTTATCTTTGATTTTTTTTCGGAATTAAAGTTGTTAGCTCATGCATAAATTTGGCATATTAACACAACAAAAAATTTGTTTTCAGTTTTAAGTGATTGTTTCCTCGAAGCTCTGGAACTTGTTTTTTTTGATTGAATTGATTTCTTGGTGGTTCTTGCGCGAGTTTTTGACTTTAATTTTATATATTTTTTAATTTATTGATAAGGATTTTTGTTTTGAGTTTGGATGCTGGTGAGATTCAGATGAGGAAAAGCCTCGGGGAGTGATTTTTCCAAAACGTGCAAGCCGCGTGTGTTGGTTTTGCGGCCGTATGCGTGAGGCCGGCTGCTAAAAATATCTATGAGTGCGCGCCGAGCAGATGCCTGTGTATCTTTAGCGTCGCGCGTATCTGTGGCTGCGGCTCCGACTGCGGATATATCTGTGCTCGGATCTGTATCTGTATCTGTATCCAATATCCCGAGTTGGCGGCGTACAAAAATACACGGTTGGAGAAAATCTATGGCTGCGCCGGTAGCTCACTGGCTGCGTCCACTTGCTGCGCTTGTCCGCTGTGCACTGAAAAGATATTGTATCTCAGATAGCCGACGATCGTTAATGTCGTCCGCGGCGCGTTGTGTGTGGGGATCAGCTGAGACACTTCAGCTTTGGCTTTGACTCCGTTAGCCAGGCCAGTGTTTATGGCTTATTCTAGAGGGGGCGCCCACACAACTGACTGGGTCTGGGTTTTGAGAAAAATACAGCGATTCAAGGGGCTGGGTTCACTTGTCTGGTGCGCAGAGCGTGCGGCGCGCTATTGGAACGATCAATGAATGAAATGCCGCATTAAAAGCCCCTGCACGGGACGTATCTTACGGATACCAAGTCTCTGGCGAGCGACCAATAAACCGAGAAACCCACTGGCGCTCGTAACGCCAACACAACGTCATTGAAAGTCGCCAGAGAAGCTAAGAGAAACCAGTTCTCTCTCGGAGTCCCATTGAATCTCCCAGCCCCCAATGTGTGGGTGCTTTTTGCGTTGGCCGATCCGATCGAATCGGATCTGAGTCGGTCGGTATTCGTATTCATTGTCTCTCTCTTGAGTGTTTTTCAATTCAAATTTTCGTTTTCGTTTCGAGTGCTTTGAGCCATTTGAGTGGTAGTTTCGCTCGATGGCCCCCCCGAGATTTGTTTGTCTGCCCCATCGGGGTATGATCTAATATCGCCAGGCAGTTATTTATTTAAATTTATTGCTAATTTTATTTGTTACTCCCGACGACTGGCGACTGCTGGCTGCCAACTGCTGTGGATGCTGCTGCAGCAGCTTTTGACATTCATTTATACAAGTCAAACATTGTTGGGGCTCACTTGAAGCTGCTTAAAAGTGTTATTCATCTTTGATTGAGATGGTATCGCTTTGGAGCTGGCTTGTGTGGGAGCTCCATTTTCAATTTGAGGCTTGAACTTTTCATAGCCAAGCAACGTAGATGTTTATTCTTAACGCCGATTTGGTTTATCTCTGATTTTGTTAGAAATTATGATGCATGGCAAATAAAAGTTCAAGGAATTGTACTCATTTGGTTGTGGATTTTGATTTGTTTCTAGTTGATGTATCTCTTTTTTTTATTTACTACTTTTTAAATAGTTAAATTCATAGATTTGTGTTTATTTTTCCACAGTTTTTGAATGTTTATTTTTTTGTAAATTAAGATTATAAGATAGGATTTTCTATAGAAGTATTTCAGAAATGTATATAAATAATACTCTTATCATATTATTTTCAATAATTAACAAATATTTAAATGAATATTTTACAGGTTGTTAACTTCTTCAAATACTAACCATTTTATAGTGCTATTCAATAGTTTCATAATTTTATTTAAATTTTATCTAAACAGTTTCTACATTGTATTACCCATCCCTTAAGTTATAACCTTTTTATGCTCAAAATACTATGTTAAAACTGAAACAAAGAATTGAAAATTGTTACTTTGAAGTTGTCACACTTCGAATTATTCTATTTCGTTTCGATCGATTAAGTTTGATGTATTGGGTGTGTATATATTACTCCTCAAGCCATTTTCGTTTGGTTTCTAATTTCAAATGGCTAAGCTGATTTCAAAGTCACATTTCATTCGGTGATTTGTTGTTATTTTTATTTATTTTTTTTTTAAGAAAACAATTGTGTTTTGAGGCATTTGTTTATTGTTGCTTTTTATTTAGCGTGCAGTTTGTTGCTTCACAAATAATTATAATTAACTGACAACAGGCAAATAATTGCAAAATGGATTTGCTCCTGCAGGCGAAACGAGTTGTTTTCTTCTATTTATTGTTGTTGCTATGACGACATACTATATCTCCGGTCAGATTTAGCTCTTGAGTCTGCCCCGATATACTCATATATGAGCACTTGTAAATAAATTGCTGCCGGCAATAGACCGATTGACTCTCCGACTGACTGACTGGCGATTAATTTATCTTTTTGCTTCTGTCTGACTGCCTGCCCGCCTGCGAGTTCGTCATCGTTTGTCGTGTTTTGTTCTTGGCTAAATAAATCATGATGACAACAGTTAAATTTGATTATAATTTTTTCCCTCAAAGAGCATAAATTTTTCATGGCACAAGGTCGCCAAGCGAGTAAGGAGAGTGGAAAGGCGACGCATGCAACATTAATTTGATTTGCGTGCGAAGTGGCACAGCCCCAAAAATGAGCTAAGAATTATACATGTTTGTATAAATACGTTTGATTATCTTAGTATATTTTTAAAAATGTCTACAAATTGGCCAATAGTGGTGGGTTTTTTTTGCTGACAGCTTAATCTGTCGGGCCAAAGACAAGAACATGAAAAAGCGGGCCATAATTAAAAAAGCAAACGTCACATTTGAATGTTTGTTTTATGATGAAGCTGGGGTGGTCCATGGACATGGCTAGAATGGGGTTAATTAGTAAGATTTCGGATGAAATAATAGGTTTTAAGCAACAGCAACTGAATCCCCTCAAAATGTATTTCTTTCAGCTTAAATCTTCATTCATGTTTTTAACAATTTTCTAACTTGTTTAAAACGAAATCATAAATTAAAAAATCTAATAATATTTAATAATACTATTCAAAAGTTAAATTATATAAATTTTAAAACGAAATAAGCTGAAACATTTTTAATTGATTTATTACTCGGCGATCTCCCGCCATGTCAGATAATTGTCTATGCAAATGTTCTAAGTTTCCACTTTGGCTTTGGCTTTTAATTGCCAGCTTCGGAAATCGCATTTGCCTTAATATGGTCACAAAGCTCCGATACCGGCCAAGTTCGAACCGGAGACCATAAGCCCCCCAAGTCTGGCCCCCCCTCGATACTCCTACCTCCTTTTAAGCCAAGTCAGAGTGGCGGAGATCCCGCTTAGGAAGTCGATGAGACGTGTCTGCGACCATTTATGGCCGCCGCTGGGAAAGCGGCGAGAAAGCAGAAAAAACTCTCTCAGTTGGCTAATTGTGAGCATCGCTTGACTTCGGGCCAAGCTTCTGAGCCGTGTTTCTGGCTGGTTTTGTTACCTTGCCGGTTGTTAACTTAGTCTGCAGTCTGCGTTGGTGTCGTCGTCGAGTGGGCGTCGACTGAGACTTGAGTCAACGTTGATTTTGTTTTATATTTTACGTAAATTTATTATTACAAATATCGCTATTGCCGCTTTCAAGCGGAAATACACTCGACTTGGCCCGGCCCGGCCCACGCTCCCCCATGGCCATAACCACCTGCACATTGGCTGTCGCCCTCTCCCTCTTGGCTTTTGGGAAGTGGAAGCTGGCCGAAGGCAGCTAGCTACTTTGAGTGGAAGTGGAGGAGCGGAAATGCCAAGCGATTAAGTTGTTGTTTTTCGCCTATCTCTCATTTTTTTTATTTGTTTAATTAATTTTGGACGCATTTTGATATTTGTAATTTGCATAAGTGAGGGTAGCGTGGGTTTTTAAGCAAATGAATCAAATGTTGAATTTATGAATGGCATAAGAAAGTGATATAGTAGTCTTGCCTTATTTTCAGGGGTGATAAAAATAAAGTATTAAGTACTTAAGGAAAATACTAATTAGGATTCAAGTTTTTGTTCATTTTGACAAGAAAATTTAAGATAAAATAGGAAGTACCTTGGGATATGTAGGTTAATTAACTCTATAAGAAAACACCTTAGAAAATAATGCTCATAAATAAAAGAACACGATCCAGATACATATTATGCATAATCAGCAGTGATTTAAATACCCATTGACATAAACATGGATCACTTTCAGTTAGATTGTTTGCCCGCTCATATTAATCAACGCTTATTAGCCATGAAATGCTTCTCAAACTGGATAGCCAATAGTGAGCAGCGAAAACTAATCGTGTGTGAAGAATAATGGATACGTCCGAGCTCTGACAAAGTCTAACAAATCACGGGCAGGCGAAAAGTGAGACTGCAAAAGAGTCAAAGCATTATAGCAGCAGACACAGCCACATCTCGGCTAAATGGCAACCTCAAAAGATCGTGGCTAATCGTGAGCGATGGTGGTGCTGCTCCTTGGCGGAACGTGAGTCTGTATTTTGCTTGGCCCCCGTCATTCAAGCATTTAAGTCATTTAACATTATGTATCACTCGGCGCTGCCAATTGTAATCTCCCCGCAGCACCAACAGACAGACAACCAAACACAACAGAAACATCAACAATAACCGCAGCAACAGTTGCAACAACACCCATAGTGGAGCTCAGTTGTCGTCATCGTCTGTCTGGCTGCCGTTTGGTTTCTGTTGTTTTTATTAATTTCGGTTTAATTAATTACGCTACAAATTGTCAACAAAATCGAAACCGCACCGAAACCGATGGGAAGGGTCCCTCTCGATGAGCAGCTGAGCTAATAACCCAATGCAAATCTCCATGGACAGCAGATTACAGATGCAGAAAACTAGAATTAAGGAAGGATTTGATATAGGTTTTATATAAAAATTATTATTTTTATGAGGATTTTCATAGGCACAGATAACTTGCAGAATTTAGGGATAAACTATAACTAAATTAGTAGCCATCTTTTAAAATACTTCAATATATAAACAATTTTCAATATAAATATCTTTTAGAAAAGTGTAGTACATAGATCTTGAAATAAATGTTATTTTATCTTTAATTTATATTTCTCAATAACTTTAGGTTTCTTGCTTTTAAATAGGATATATGTTATTATAAACTTACTTTATATAAGTTGGGTAACGATATAGGCACGGATTAACGTATTGACTTCCAAAAAACAATATTATTTTCCCAGTGCATAAGCAGAGGTCATTCAACATGGCCAAGGGTAACCATTGTACACTATGTGACGAGAGGGATTTAGGGGGATTGACGTGTCCAGTGGTCCGCCTAATGGCTGTCTGTTGGCGGCATTAACTCATCATCATCATTGGCCAGGGAATTGGCTGGGGCTGATCACAGGGCATAAGCGAGTATCGTATAAATATTGATTTTAAGCCGTCTGTTTGGGGACGAGGATTTGATGTCGCATCTTGGTCTAACACACACATCCATACATGCAAACTGAAACCGCACACATGACATCCAACACCCAACACCCAACACCCACCACACCCCACCCACAACCGCCATCCTGTCCGAGTGCCAATTATAAAAGACCACTCAAATGCGCCGAGTGAATAAATGTGGATGCCAACTGACAGCCGGGCAATAATTTCAACAACATGTCAATGCTGATGCTCATCAAAGTGATTTCTGCTTCAGAGTCTGTTTCAGGTTCCCATGTAGCCATGTAGCGGTAGCCACCACCGCGGTGGTTTCTCCTCTCCCCTTTCACCAGCCCCTCTGGCACCACCACCCTGGCACCACCCCCTCCCATAAATGTTGACAAAACGCCAACGCATCGAGACGTTTCACATCAGCGATTGGTTTTGCTCGACATTATATACACGACTGCACATATATTCGAGTGATATATATGGGTGCGTGCCTGTTTTTATAAATAAGTGGGCTCAAATAAAGAGGTAAGTGTGCTTGAGGGTGGCAGGTGAGTTGATTATTTTCCTTTTTTTTCTGTATTATTATTTGGGTTACCAGAGGTCTGGGCACGGGCTATAAATTTTGATATATTTAGCGGCCCAACATTGAGGCCATATGTCATCATCTACATATTTTTTACGGATTGTGTGGGACTGCAACTGATAAATCTTGTATCTTATTGGGAAATTTTATACTGCATATTATTGGCTCCGAAGGGATTAAGTTCAGAGGATTTAAAATACCGAACTTTATGACGGAAATGATGTATAAATATTTTAGAACATATAATTTGGACATTACCTTCAGAACTTATCTACAGTATGTAGATATTTTTTTTTTACAAATTAAACTATTAAATTATGTATTATTTTAAAAGATAGTTAAACTTTAAAACCCATCATTTGGTATTACCAGGTTCTCCGCAGGAAACAAAGTTCGTGATGATCAATTACCGGCGATACGCCTAAATCACTTTAGCATAAAATGAGAATTATTCCATTCCGCACTTGGGTTGATTAATTGAACAGTCTTTGATGTGGGCATGCAGTTGGCAGATACGCACATTAAAATCCAATCAAAACGTATAAAAATAAACTCCTTAAGATGGCACTGAAATTATGACAGAGTCTAATTTTAGTGGCGAAAGATCAGAGCCGGACTGCACGAGCAGCGCCTTGGGTTTCTGGCTCTAATTACAGATAATAAGTTTCAATTGGTGTTGGCCAAAACAGTCACGGAGTGTGAGAGCCACTCGAAGTCGCAGTCAATGCCTATGGGGCAGGAGGGTCTCCAAAGCCTACGCACGGCCATAATATCGTTTATAGGAAAATACCAACCCACCTACCACAATAAAAGCGCGTTTCAATTTCAAATTGATTGCCAGTCGACTGTTATTATTATCTGCTTTTATTGTTATTTTTTTTTGCTCTTTCTTGCTAGCTTGTTATTTGGCTCTTGGTGTTAAATACTCGTGCGAATTTTTGTGCTTTTGGAGGCCACCACCACCACCACCTCGGTTCCTCAGCTCCCCAGCTTGAATCTGAGTCGGAGTTCGGGTCTTTGGCTTGGCGCCACCCCCACAAAAGTACAACGAAAATAAATATAAAAATTTATATTTGTTTTTCATGCTTTCTCGTTGGCATTGCCTTTGGCGAGGTAAGACTCGGGCGTTATTCCACTCGTAAGATAAATAAAATATTTTTAGTGATTTTGCGGAGGTATACGTATTTTTAGCTTGCTGACCAATACAAAAATAAAAGGAAGTTGCCATTGGCTTTTAAAGTTTTTTGTTTGTTACAGCAAGAGACCGGAATATTTGATTGTAAAAATTAATTAATCCCAAATATTTGTTACTTTCGTATTTTCTTATAAGGACTTCCCAAAGCTACCAGATGGAAACATTGAACTAAATTTATTATAAAGTGTTCTCGGTTTGGATTGCCACAACAATTTTGTTTAAACTCTTTGCTAGTAATTAGTCATGATATTGGCCATAACAAAAGGTTTTAATTAATTTTTTTTAAAGGAAAGTAATATTTTATTTTCAGGAATTTGTTTGACCAAAGTCTGCCAATATCCTTGGATGGTTTGTTGCTTTTTTGTGTGTGACTTTGTGAGTACAATTGATGGCTTCGTCGGGCATGACACTTTCCCACAAACTGTGAGCACCTCGAATGAATCAAAGCTGCTGATTTTGGAGTGTAGTTCTTATTGCCTGTCTGTGTAGTCATAGTCGAATGTTGGTTGGCTGCTGCGGCTGTACCCTTTCCTAATATGGCCAACAGCGGTGGCACACACTCTCGTACACTTGTTTTGTGTAAGCGAGATTGTGTGTGCCGCTTGTGCAACATATCCAATTGGAAATGAAAAACTCTGACCTACTAATCACCGAGCCAAAAAGCCAATAAGAGTCAACATCGAAAGGCAACGGCAAACGGCAACGGCAGCAACAACAAACAAGTGCCACCAACCAGAGACAGCAACGACATTGTCGATGTCCGACAGCAACACCAAACACAACAACAGCAACATTACCAACAACAAGCAGCAACAACATCAAACTAACAACAGCAACATCAGCGACAGCCCAAGAAAAATCAAAAGATGGACAATAACTTTAAACCAGTTCCAAATGGCGCAGCCTTGTTGCCAATTTTCGCATGTACTCTCGGACTAGGTAAAGAGTTCTCTGATCGCACAAATTTGTTTTGAATTTGATTATGTGAGGCTATTTGGGCTCACAGGCCCGATTGCAGGTTGCTGACTATAAGGCTGCCAGCCCAATTGACATTTCATGCCGTATTAAGTTAGACAAACGGACAGACAGGCCGACAGCTCTCGGCAGACAGTCGGCAATTTGCGCCATTTGCTTTGTCGCATTTGTTTTACTTCACTTTTCACTATAAAATTATTGTGTTGGAATCAGAAACTGAAAATAGCGCACAAGGACATTCGCGCATGCGCCCCAGACGGCGCCAAATCGTCGGCAGCCAAGCACAAAAAACCAACTCTTAAACTGCAAAAAAGCAGACTAAAAATTGCAACCAACATACAGTGTCTTTGAAGGAAAATAAATTTCTAATATGCACTATAGTCAATCTCTCATACAACACACATAAATAGGAAGTTGAAAATATATTTTAGTAAATTTGTACAATTTTTTAAATTTATGTATTTAATTTATTTAATATCCTTTCTTAGTAACCAATGTGCGAACAACGTCGTCACCAATTTCTGGCTAAATTGATGACGACAATGATGGCGAGGAGAGGCTGTGGCAATTCCCTGCCATTGCAGATTATCACGTTTTTTGTTTTGGTTGGTTTTTGGTTTCTGTGTTTTTTTTGACTGGGCTGCGTGTTGTTGGCATAAATTTCAATTGCTCGCATTTAACAACAATTTAAAGCAAATTAAATTTGCAGTTCGGTGCGATATTGCCTGCTGATAGGCGAGGCTCTTGAGCGGAGCTCCAATGAACTCGTAGCGCCATCTATTGGCCGCTCTGCCATGTGCATATAAAGTAATTTTCTGCTACATTAGCTTTTGGCTTCCAATTTGGACCCTATTGTGGGCTTAGAGAGGTGGGGAGGTCCAGACCATAAGTTGGAAAAATTGAAAAAATCTTTGTCGGCTTTTCTAAGTGCTCAACTAATGGTCAAGACGAATTGTAAATGGTCTCAGGAATCTCAAAATATTTAAGATGATTTTTTCAGGATTTAATATATCTTTAATATATCTTAAAATATTATACTTTTATAATATATTTATTTGCAAAAATATTCTACTTATTTTGTGTGTAGATGTAGGCTACTCATAAGCCATATAAATCAAGATCCTTCCCATGATTCCCCAATTAGGCAACCGCCCAACTCAATTGAACTGCTAATGTGCCCCTCACTCTGCAGAGCAACAATTAAAAGGAATTATTATAGATTTGTTTTAAGCACTTACTGCCGTTTCTGGTGGAGCTGTTGCTGGTGCTTCTGTTGCTGTTCGTTGGCCTCTTTGGCGCATTGACTTCTTCTTGTTGGCTTCTTCTCGTGGCTGCCAAGAGGGGCGCCCACCATCGACGGGGCAGGCCCCAGCCCACACCAGTGCTCTACTTAGACGCGCTCCATTGTTTCCGCATTCGATTAAAAATGATAAATGCCTGGCTGCGCTCAAGTGAAAACAACACGAACAACACAACCGATACCAGCAAGACCAACTGGAAAAAAATGGTTTTTAGAGGAAAGAGGGAGAATGGATGGGAGGCAGTTCTAGGCTGATTTTCTTGACCATATTTAATGTCCCGTTTATGAACGCTGATAAGTCAAATGTTCGGGCCGGAGGCTGTTGGCTGTTGGCTCTGTCTAAGCGTAATTATTTGATTAATTTTATTGCCTGCTTGGTTGGGGGGAACGGTGGGTAACTGCGCCCAGTGTTTGTCGGATATGGCGGTTAAATATATCGCTTATGCTTTTATTAAATTGCACGCATTAATTAACTTGGAGTGCGGGGTGGGAAAGGCAAAGCTAAAGTCAAAGAACATGTCTGTAACAGACATAATCGTAGCTCCCCACTCCACCTTTAGATTGCTTTCCATTTCCCCTCGTAACGCCAAAGCCCTGCAGCCTTTTTCATTTCAATTAATTGCTCCGACGTGGAAATTAGCGTTCTCACATGATTGTTGGCAATTATTGATTATATGATTCACATAAATCTGTGTCAATTGAATTGCCGCCAGGTGAGCTCGCCCACTTACTTACTTAGCCTTAATTTTCGATAATGTGGAAGTCGTTATTCCAGCCTTTAATATTCTTCGCCCACACACTTCCTTCGGCATCTTACAAATATTTGCGGGTATTGCCTTGTCCCTGGTCCGAACCACACAAGCCCCGACAACTGGCCAAGGCAACCACAATTGGGCCAAAGTGGCTCTATAAACCAGGGACAGTGTCCTTGCCGAAGGGGTGAGATGGAATGGGGTTCACTTTGTGGTGCTGCAAGTGCTTGGTTAGTTTCACTTTGATACGACAGCCCAGCGGTCAAAGTGGTGATTGTGATAAATTGTTTGAGAGTAATATTAATGGTAAGGTTGACACCGATTAAGCGCTTACTAGTAAGATTTTGTAGGATATTAAAGAAACTGCATACGAACTAAACTTTAAAATGTGAGGGAGTAGGATCACAAGGAATAGTTTTAATTGAAAAATAAGAAAATATTACCATAACCCATAATATTCATCATCTATATTCTGCAACTCTCCCACTTATTTGCCACACCACTCTCTTATACAATGCACTGAAAAATGACTTAATTTCACTTCAACTACTCAAGGCGATGACCAATAACCTGCTCCATTGTTGGTCAGTGGGTGGAGGGGGACGATGACAGTCAGTCGGTCAGTAGGCGTTCGAACTGATTCCGATCTGAACTGCAGCAGAGCACCACTTGGAGTGGACTTGCAGTGGACTTGGACTAATAAACATAAGGAGTAAACAAGTCCATATACGGTCAAATCGGTCAGCAGTATCTTTTTCTGTCTGAATGCCGCATTTTGAGTTCCATTGTTGGGCAGTTGACTGTTTCATACACATATATATATGTGTTTTTTTTCGTCACTTATGCATTTTTCATGGGACGATCCGGAGGACCCGAACTGGAGTGACAGGCGCAGGCGCATTGCAAATTGTCAAACCGTTATGTGATGCTGGAGATCCAATCTCCCACCAGCCGTGGAGCCGGAGAAAGTCCGACGCGTTGGCGGCGTTGCGATTTATTGTGAAATATTGAAATTACACAAGCTCTGCCCCACTAGTTCGCCAGTGAGAAAATGAGCAATGCATCTGCATTTTGTCCAGTTTCCAGCGAAAAACCATCGAAACCCAAACTGAATCCCTGAAAAAAAGGAGACCAAATCGATGCAAGTCCCACTGCGGTTATCACCATGACAGCTGTCAATCTGGGACTGGAAAATCAACAAAAAAAACCTCCCATTCCCGGTCGGCGAGAAAGTTTTTTGTTTTCCCCATTTAATTGCAAAGGGGTTTCAATTAGCAGAACAAGTGATTTTTTAGCGCCCTCGTACACTGTACGATGTCTTAAATTACTCCCCGAATGTGGTCAGGTAAAAGTCTTACTCGTATCGGGTGTTGGCCCAGAAATTAACAAGCCTTAAACGGCGGCCAGGACAATTACTTTATTTGCGCACTCAATTTATGCTGATTTATGGGAAGCGGTTGCTGCAACACTGCGACCCTTGCCAGCCCATTGCATCCATCCCGAAATGTTAATTGCACTAAAATGCAGATTTTCCCATTCATGAACAATGGAGGCTAAAATAATAGCAGCTTATTTATTTATTTGAGTTTAAAAAGTGACTAGTGATTCTTCAAATTCTCCAACAGTGCAGATTTCATTAAAGTCTTAGAGTCGTACTGTATAAAAATCTCTTAACCAGTATTATAAATATTTTGTTTAAATATATTTATGCACATGCAACTGGGGTCCAGTTCGGGGGCAGACCTTGGCTGCATTTTGACTGCCAACTGGCGAAAGATAAACAGCGACAGTTTTTCTCCCGATAAAATGGCCGAAAGGTGGGGGCCGGGAAGACGGGGATCCACGGGAGGCTGTGGGCTGTTGCCTTGTCTGCCAAACTCATTAAAACGAATCTTTTTTAATGGCCAAAAGTTTGCCTGGTTGCTGCCATAATCAGTAAAATTAAGGCCATGGCAGCTGAAAACTGTTTGCTGCCTGCCAATGTCGTTAGCGTTGGAGCGCCAAAAACTGAGAACAAAAAATTCAGGCATAAAGAACTGATTGTCATGGCTTCTGAAAAGTTGTTAAACTATACCATTGATTTTAATTCTAGCTATTGGTTGCTTCAAAAGGAAACCTAATCCGCATAAAAGATGACTTGATATTGTTCTTCACAATCGAGTTTCTAGTGAAAACTACTTGACGAAGATTAAGTTTTAAGTTAAGCATAAATGTCTTGTCGGCTTTTATGACTACAGTCATTATTCTTCGGTTTTTATTTGACAACTATTACAGCATTAAAATTAAGTCCTCCGCTCAGATTATGAAACCTTTTGCCGAAGCACGTGTTTCTTTTTTCATTCAATTTTCTCCCACCGGCTCAGAATCTTAAAAATCTCATTTCGGCCAGCAGGCGCTGTGGCTTAAAGGCGACAACTTGTGTGTCAAGCGCGCTAAGGCAACGCGGCCAACAACTAACAACTTACTTAAGCCAACTGCCGCAGATGGGGAAGCACTCGGTCTCGTACTCGCACAAAAAGGCGATAGATGACGCAGGCATTGCCATTGCCATGTCACACTCGAAAGGCCGAAAAGGCAGTTCCCGGCAACAGCTTCAGTTGCAGCTCCACATAAACGTGCTCCGGCGGCTGGAGAGTGTTTTTGGTGTCCCCTCGCTCCTTGGTAATCCCATTCCTGCCCTTCGGAGACCCTCCCCGGCCAAAACGCTGCACGTGGCCATCGGGCTGCACTCTTGTGCACTAATTACGAAAACTCAGCACGTTTTGCCATGGCCTGGGCCCAGCTTGGCCTGTACTGGCATACTGGCTAGCTGACGCACTGGCTTACTGTCGGTCTGACGGTCGGGTGTCTGGCTGCCTGTTGGCTCTTGGCTGTTTGGCTTCCTTGTTGCCCGAGTGGTTAAATGCTGTTCTGTGCTGCGCCGCAGTAATAGCAGCAACATGCAACGCGACAGTTGCCCCACACCCAGGGGAACTTTGCCACTTGCAGAAAAAAAAGAAACACTGATAATAACACAATGTAAAATATGTATTTAAGAACCTTGACTTTCCTTATTATTCTCTGGAATCATTTTAATTGTCTGTCAATATTAAACGGGCGCTTTATCTTTATTTTATTTCAGAGCTTGCAACCACCCATCTATAAAGTTTCCCATTTTTATTGTAGGATTATGTCCTAACTCTCGGATAGTCAGGGATAAAATTCTAAAATAAATGCATTTTAAAATCGAAAATATATCTCTGTGCAGCAATGCCAGCGAAATTGGTGATGGTGGTGGCGGCACTGCTCCTGCAAAAGTTAAAAACATTGCGGCAAGCAATAAAATCAACATTGGTTTCGGTTTTGGCTTTGACTCTGCCCCGCCGGGCGCTGCCCTTACCGCCCATCCCCTTCTACTATGCTGCCCCTTTGGGCCTCCTTGGTGGTCCGCTGTGTAACTGTATTACTGATGAGCTCCAAAATGTGCTTGGCGTGCCACAATTTCACCAAAGTCAATGTCTGAGGTTGCAACTGGACGGGGCTAAGCGGAAAAGCAGCCTAGCAGCAGTAAAGTGGATAAAAATTGGTAAAAATGTAAGTAATTAAGGAAAATGCATGATGGTTTTCGGAATGCTATAAATGCTATAAATATATTTATATTTAGTTCCATACAAAAAATTAGCAGCGGCCCTAAATTGGCTAAGACTGGAATAAGATTGGTCTACCATTGGCCAAGGATCGGTTTTTCCCGTATGGGAAATTGAGTAAAATAATATTTACATGTGAGTTTTTTAAGATAAATAAATAGGTAAGTAAAATGGAAGACAACTAGTTTTAATCAATCTTTACTAAAAGATTTAAGCAATTCATTGCACATAGCGTGCCTCTAAATAAGTGAAATCTTGACACCCTTATATAGTGTTCCTTTAACGCCGATCCGCCAGTATCGAAGCTGAGGATTGGCCAACTACATATTTGCAATCTTTACGTCGGCAACACGGCTATAAAAATAAATTACAGAGAGCTTAAAACTTATGTGAGGTAGAAAGAAAAATGGCTTATAGACGCGCACTGCAACCAAGAAAAGGAGAAACACCGAATTGAGAGGTAACCTTAAACGAACGACAAAATGACCAATCGACCTTAGATTCTGTTTTGGCCAAGACCAGGCATGTCCTGGGCGGCTGGGAGGGGAGCTTGATGAACGTTATTGCTGTTTTGTGTGGTGCTCGCTCAATCCACATGCACGCATCAATACACAATCAATACACACCCACGGCATCAGAAAAGGGGAGACTAACGGTAAAGGTAAGGCTCCAAGCCGACAATGAAGACATTAACATGACCAACGACAACAGCCAGCGACAAAACTCTCCGTGCCCCATAGCTCATCACATTAATCTTCTTAATACGCCCATCAATAATTCAAAGCCAAAGGCATGACCAACTGGCCAGTGAGCCGAACGACAACCGACAACCGACAAGCTAAGCCCAAAAAATCTAAGGCCCAAAACCTAAACCGAACACCGGCAACTTGGCCAAGAGTGAAGAAGTCGCCAATGGACACGCAACCATATCGAATCGAAGCAAAGTGCCGAGTGAATTATGACGCACTGTTCCATACCGGACCACGTTCGATTCTTTTCGGATGAAGTGGACACTGGACATGGGGCCACCTTCGTAAACAGTTTGTCGTTCATCAAATGCGAACTATACTATAACATAGAAATAGTGAGCTGGTTCGTCTGGCATGGCCTGACAATGAAACTTTATGGCTCGTTAGCATTTGATTTATGCGTACTAAAAGTGCTCCAAATGGCGAACGGCGCAAAATGGGGAAAAAAATCTGGAAAACCCACAATTCTATATTTAATTGTTTGTCACTTAGATTTAGGCGATGATAATCCCAGCTTGGCTAATTTGAGCAAAGATTGCTCATGTTTCTTGACACTTGACTCGCTCAGAGATAGTGGACAAGGCCCGAGAATAATATTGACATAGGCTTCGCTGAATAAGCAATCAAATTTCAATTTTCATAGAACTATGTAAATATAATCAAGCTCCTAAGAGACTGTAATGAAGGTTTAAAAATAATATACTCGTATATGGCATTTTTATTTATTGTAGAAGCTAATATTGTTCATAATATTAAATTAGATGTTGAATTAGATGAAATTTTTAAATAAATACATAAACTACAAATACATAAAAATGCCTTTTTTTTATTTATGATATTCTGATATACCCCTTACTTGGTGAAAGTAAACTTTCAACGGTTTCTTTCACTGCACTTTCCACCCACATTTCGCATCTTGCAACTATCGAAAATTGCGAACGTAATTGTATATGAATGACATATGCTGAACACACAAAAGAGCTGGAGTGCTGCCGTTCCCGTTCCTGTTCCCATTGTGCTCCTGAAAGTGACAGGCGCCCCCAATCCTTGTCTCCATTGTTGGGCCTGGACAATGCCAAAGCGCCACCAGCCTCTCCAGCACCTGTGGGTCCACCTGTCCCCATGACAATTTGATGTCAGTTGCTTGGCTTGGAATTTTGCGTTGCGATCGAGGTCGACAGTGCCATCGCCATCGACAGACTCATCGCCATCGCCATCGAAGGTTTTTCACGCCTACTTCGGCGCTTATTCGACCCCATGTAAATGGCTTTTGTTCCGTTCGCGTTCCTGTCGCGCGAATTGTTGCCAACTTCCTTTTTTTGATGAAGATAGGCATCCAGCGGGCCGAATGTGTCAAGCCTTCCATGCAACGCCGACTGCTCCTTATCAGCGAAAGCTTAAATGCAACTAATTGTGTCAAAGGTACGCTGTCGTGAGTTTTCCTGATATGGATTTTTGACGCAACGATCGGGCGGCTATAAAAGCCTCAGTTGCATTCAAATTCAATTTAGTTTGCTTAAAAGTGAGGACTATACAGTAAGTGTTTAAAATTGCTTAATAACTTTAAATTCTTAGAAGAAGTGAACAAGTTTTTATGGATTTATAGCAAAGGAGTAATGATTACAAGTGCTTAGTGAAAAATGGAATCAGTTTGGTTTTATTTTTTATAAAATTTAGTCACATATAATTATAATTATTGGAGTTAAATTAATGTTGAAACATAAATTATACAAATAATTACTTACTAATAGGATATGTGGAAAAAAATATAAATACGAGTATAAAATAAGTTATTTTGTCTTTCCTTATTTTCAGCCACAAATAAATATGAACTTCTCCTGGCTTTCTGTCTTCATCTTGGCCATCATTGCTGTGGCTGTTTCGGCCGGACAATGTAATGCTCCATTTAAGAAAGAAGGATCTAACTGCGTTGTCGATCGTATAATTCGCGGAGAATGTCCAGCAGGATCGCAATACAGTGCCGCTATTAACAAATGTGTCTACAAAGATTAAAAACGTGCAATAATAAAGATGAAGTAAAATGGAAAATAATTGAAAGCAAAATTGTTTTAATTTATTTTTTCTTATCAACGTCGGACTTGCGGAAGGTTAGGGTAACGTTAGGTTAGGAGAAGGTCGGAATCTGTGGGTCCACCTGTCTTCATGAAAAGTTGATGTCAGTTGGTTGGCTTTTTCTATTGCCCTTCCATCGCCATCGCAGATTTTTCACGCCTACTTCGACGGTGCTTCGACTCCATAATGGCCTGCCCATTTGTTGATAAGGATGGGCATCCAGAGAGCCGAATGTTTCAAGCCTTCCATGCAACGCCGAGTGCTCCTTATCAGCGAAAGCTTATTTTGTCAAAAGTCATCTGTGGTGTGTTTTTCTGATAAGGATTTTTGGGGATTTTTGACGATCGGGCGGCTATAAAAACCCCAGTCGGTTTCCAAAAACATTTAGTTTGCTCTGAAAAGTGAAGACTATACAGTAAGTGTATAAATTTGGTGAATTATTTAAAATTCTTTGAAGATGAGACAAAAATAATTTATGGAATTATAGACATAAATTATAGAAAATATACGAAAGTTTAATAAATGAGTAGTGAACTAGGTGCAGGTGTTAAGTGGAATTAATGGAATTAAGTGGAGAAATGGAATAAGTTCTCTCGGATTAACAAAATTACATAAAACATAAAATCAAAAAATTCGATGTTCAGTATAATTTTTATGAAGGATTTGCGTTTTTACCCACCGACTTCTTTCATCTTGTATTTTCAGCCAAAAATCATCATGAACTTCTCCTGGCTGTCTGTCTTCATCTTGGCCATCATTGCTGTGGCTGTTTCGGCCGGAAAATGTAAAGCTCCATTTAAGAAGGAGGGACCTAACTGCGTGGTCGATCGTGTAATTCGCGGAGAATGCCCACACGGATCGCAATTCAGTGCCAACATCAACAAATGTGTCTACAAAAATTAAAACAAAAAGTGTAAAACTAAAGGCTTAGTAAAATGGAACTACTTGAAAGAAAAATTCTTTTCTTTTTTTTCTTATCGTCATTGGTAGGTTGAGGTTTAAATGGAAGCAATCAGTTAATGCTAAAAGGTTAATGCTGTGATGGCCAAAAAATAGCACTATGATTTTAATCAAATCTGTGCTTTCTTTTTTAAGGAAAGAAACTTGTTTTTCATCTAGGTTTTGGCATTTAACCTGCTTGGCTCGAACTTCAACGTTTGCCCTTAAGCCCAAAAGCCATTTTCGAATTAACTTCATTTTCGGCCAATTATGTTTGGCGTGTTGCGCCGGCCATGGGAAGTTCAACAAGTGTTGAACCTAAACGAGCATGGGTGAGGACCAAGAGTGACGAGGCTGATGATGGTGATGGTGAATGACGTCGTCGCCAGGCGGACATGATGCCCATTAGTTTATTACCATGTAATTGACTCAACGCTTGTCAGACGTCAGCGGTGCTGGCTCCTGCGGCTTTAATGTGCTGCATTTAATGCCCCAGCCGACACCGAAGCGCCGACATCAAATCAGCACCACTGAATGCCAAACCAGCAACAAAAACAGCTCGTCAAAGTCAAGCTGATTGTCTCTCGGATCGTACTATGCTATATATATATAAGTTTAAATACATATGTTTGTGGGTATGACTGTCTGCGATTAGCTTGATTGGACTTCCCGCACCTTTGGCCGCCCCTTATCTTGAGCTAGAGTTTCGTAAGCAGCGCTCCCGGATTGAATCGTCTCACCGCCAGAAACTGCCTAACACCGCAGCCTGCTATAAAATTCATTAAAAACTTTGCCCGACCGCCTCAAAATGCACAAAAAACGAAGGCTAAGACATAAAAACGTAGAAAACATTTAACAGTGGCAAAAACTTTGGCAAGTCCAAGCTGTCGACAGGATGTGCAGCAAACCCAATTGCATATGCCAATGTAACAAAGTTTTCCACAGCAAAATGTCCCACGCCCTAATAGTGATGCCAAATAAACGAGCTTAAGGCTTATGATTTCTGTATATATCTATCTGTATATATAATATATTTTTTTTAAATAAGCTTAAAAACAGCTGGCATTCTATAAGCTAATGAATAGTAAATAAACTTTAATCTTAATCTTTCAATTATTTCATTAAATTAACGCTAAGATCAGTAATAATGTATTTCCTGAGGAGATTTAGGACAACATAACTTAAAACTTTAACCTTAAAATATTATCAACTCTATAGTATAGATTTCCTTTGAAATCCTATGAAATATAATTTTTTTTCTCCGTTAATTTTGATTTTTTGATTATCTGTTAGTTGCCAAATTGTCATCCCTGCAGCAGCTGCGCGTCCATAAACTAACCGTCCTTGTCACTGGGGCTTGTAAATTTCTATGACTTGCATAAAAAAGGGCCCTCCCTAGAATGCCTTCCGCTGCTCTGGGTTTCCTTTTTGGTCTAAAAGTTTCCTGTAGCAAAAGTCGGCCGTCCGGACAGCGGACACGGGACAAAGGACAGCGGACAGCGGACGGGCAGGAAATAAGGAAATGTTTTCAGTCGTATTTGCTGCCTTAGCAGCGACATTTATCAGTCAGTTGTTGCAATGTCCTTTGGGCCGATGGTCTGCATTTTGAGGTGCAGAATGGGTGGCCGAATGGGTTGTGGGTTGGTGTATGCGGTTGTGGGAATGTCTTGTTGGACAATTTTCAAAAGCAGTCTCAAGTGGCTGCCGCCGGGAGCCATGCAGCTGACAGCAATCGCTGCAGTTTGCTGCAGTTTTCGGCACTTGTATTCGCCATGCAGTATCTGCTATCTGGTATCTGGTCTCTGGCTGCCGGAAAAGTTCCTTCAGCAAACTCTCGCGTAAATATGATGAACGTAAGCAGTAAAGTTCTGGCCAACTGATAGCCGAACGCTCCTACTTGGCCATCTTATAAACACAAGCTGGCCCTAAAAAACTTTTGCAACCAGAGGAGCAAAGACTCCTCTGGTGACGGCTCAACTTTATGGGGGCCACATAGTTGCGGTTGGCTGCATTTCCAGAAACACGTCAAGAAAAAAAAAATACTAATAATTCTAAGAAAATGTTGCTAAATTATAAGAATTATGTGATTATATAGCCAAAGTAAGAACATATCTTTGATGAGGCTTCAAATCCCATTTTTATATCAATTATATGTAAGCATAATTCTTTTTCTGTGCAGTCTTCTTTTGTAGTTTTTCTTATCGTTTTGAGGCAATGTCCACCCTAGCCACCACCCTGCAAAAAAATGAAAGTGTTGCCATAATTTTTGAGCTTGCCTAGCCAAGGGTGTGTTGCTGTTGTGGTCGGTCGGTTGTTGGCTAAAACTTTGCCGTTATTGATGCTGGCCAAAAGTGGGTGCTGACGAAGCCCAACCAGGCGTCGGCGAAAGGAGGCTACTTTTGAAATAGTTTAAATGCACATTTACAGACTTTTCTGGCCTCCTCGGGCCACAGCCATTGTTCTGCATATGGAGTGATAATGGTTGCGGTCAGGATGATTAAACTTCCAATAAGCCTTTTCCAAAGCGCTTTAAATATCAAAATTGATCAGCTATTAAAATTTGATATCCCTTATTGAGTTTCGAAGCGGCTTTTTACAGAGATTAAGTCCATTTTTATATAATCAGCGATTAAATATTATGCTAGTGCATCAAGCCGGAAGCAGGACGTAAAATGTGTAAATAATTTTCAACCTATTGGCCTATTTAATGGGCATAAATAGCTCTCTAATTAAGTAAATTTTGTGAAATAATTAGTAAACTTTTGATGCTGTGTGTAATTATTATAATAATATTTACCAGTACAAGCTTAGTGCTTTGATTTTTATTGCCAGAATTATGTAACAGAGGGTTCTTCTTTTGAGTTACATCCAAGTAGTCCTGTATGCCTCTCGGCCATGTTTGTCTGCTCGTTCGGTTCGTGCTTCCAACTTTTATCCAAAAACTGAAAACAAGATGGCGGTCGCATCCAGTCCTTGCGTTCGTGTGAGCCCCATAGGCATAAAAACTTTAATTTGAGTTATTTCCATGAGTAGTACTCACAGTTGAAATTATATTATAATTCTAACGGCGGAGTAAAAACAAAAACTTTATCAGTGATAAGGGGACACACATACACATGGCATCGATGGCTGGGGGGGAGGGAAAGTCACCATTTCTCTCTCGATTTGTAACCGTGTTTTTGTCCCACTTCCCCATGCTCTATTTATCTGCTTGAAATGCTTTTAATGCGAAACTTCAAACCGTAAAACGAAAACTAAATCGGGAGTTGAAACATATGTGCCATGAATGCAAAAACGATGTCTATGCATGTGGTTATGTGTTTGTACGCGTGTGTGTGCGAGTGTGCGGTTTTGTGGGCCAAAAGTTTTGTTAGCCAACAAGAACAACAAGACCAATAAGCATCGCGGCAAAATTTTGCCAACTATGCCACGAAAATGTCCGCTTGCTTCCAGCATCCGATGAATATTGAAGCACTATACTTTGCAGCACCTGAACGAAGTTGCCGGAAAATATCAGACTGTCAGCAACTTGTTTGATGAAATGCAGCTTTATAGCCTTCCAAAATATTTGAATTTTAAATTTCGATGTATTTGGGAAACGAAAATACACAAATATGTGTATTTAATAAAATATTCCAAAACATTTTATTTAATAAAGTCATGGCACCTCGCATAACATGAGTGAATACAATTTTGTGCACTACACATTAGTCTGTCAATATTACCAGTACTGCAATAATTTTAAAAGCTAAGCCCTGACATTGTTTAGAAAAGGACATAAAGCTTTAAATGTCCATTTTTAAGCTGCGGAATTTAGTCGCTTTGTAAACCGCCAGGATTTTTATGGCTCTCCTTTGCCCAGCCCTTTTAAGGTTATCGTCACAGTTACATAGGGACAATGTCGTTTTTGCCCTTGGCTATATCCTTGCTAATCCGACAAGTCACCAGCAACTGGCTTTTAATTGCTTTTCAGTTATTTTATTATTTCAGCCGTTAGCTGAACTTCAAATTTCTTTTGCACTTCATGCTGCTTTCTATCCCCTCCATCCACCTTAATTTTGCACACTTTTATAGAAACTTATTTTAGCTTAAGTTTTTATCTTTATTTCTTGCTCAACGGATTAAAAAACAAATATGTCGGAGGGGTGAAAAAGCACAAAATAACAGAAAAAATCCTGAACAAGTGCAAGGCGAAAAGCAAAACTTTTTATTTGCTGTGACAAATTTTGAGCAGATAAAGCATGGCGAAACTTTGGAGCATGGGATTGTGGCCAAAATAAATTCGGCATGTTGGTAGTAGTCAGCTGGTTTTTCCGCATTTCCATCCACTCCCACTTCTCCTTCTAGCGTTCACCTTTCTCTTCCGTAAATTAAGAAATTTTTGGCAGAACTAATGTCCCGCATTAGTCAAATGTCAAAATTGTTTGCGACTGAGGGTGGTTTGAGTTGGTCTGGCTCCAGCTATGGCATCTTTGAGAAAATTTGAAAGGTAGTCACTAAAAATTTTGGCAAGAAATGCTAAGTATTGAAATAAAAGTAATTAAAGTAAAAATTTTAGATACTAAATAAAAATTAATATAAAAAAAAATAGTCAAGAAGCAAAAAAGGTGTTTTCGCCCAACGTGGGGCTCGAACCCACGACCCTGAGATTAAGAGTCTCATGCTCTACCGACTGAGCTAGCCGGGCCTTGTTCTCACCTGCGGCCAAAAGTGTGCTGTAGAAATTGGGTAACACATACAAAGATACTATTTTTAAAATTGAGAAAAGAGTGAGTTTTCCAAAATATATCTAAAAATTTTAGACTAAACATATTTAAATATAGAGCAACGTTCTAAAAAATAGTTTTCACTGTTTCGGGTTTAAATAAATTTTTTATTTTTATTTTAATATTTCTGAGAGAACAATTAAATTTTATTTAACTTAAATTCTATTACTTGCAGTTAGCATTTCTATTTAGAGAACTTTTCCTCAGTTCATTATTTTCTTGAGTCTTCTACTTTCGGTTCTGAATCATTTGCCATAAATTACTCATACGCCCACGAGCCCACCTCGCAAATGCCAAAGAAAAGCCGGAAGTGACTGAGGAAGCAAATATATTTTTCTTCCATCAAAGAGCGAGGGGTATCGGGCAATAGCAGCTAACAATCTCGCAATTGAAAAACCACAACGACGGGGCTGAAACCTCAAAACGTCATGAGTTATGAGCCGAAGCATCGTGTTGGCTTTGTCATTGGGCTAATTGTGGCTCTGGGCCATCATTAATGCAATAGTTTCTATTTCTGTTTCTGATTTTTTGTTGTGCGCTGCACCATGTCAAACATAAATTTGTTGCAATTAATTAAGACCGCAACTATCAGTTTCCATTGACGCTGCAGAAGGCACAATAAGAGTCAACCGCAGCGCCCTCTGGCGGGCAGTTAGTGCTACGTTCTGATTTTCTGTTTCTGTTTGGTCATTTGATTTATATTACATTAATTGATTTATTGACAGATTCTTTTGGCCCCGTCTGCAGTTTGTCGCTTCGCGGCGGCCATTTAAGGCGCCACCTTTGTGCGGGCCCCGCTCCTTATTTGATTAACGTTCGATTTTCACAATTTATGAAACTTCATTAAAGAGCGCGAAATACGCAAGGCGGCTGGCAGAAATGCTGCACGTGCAGCATGCGAAAAATGTTAATAAAGTTTTTTTTCCACTCCCTCCCCCATCCCTGGCCGTTTCCGCCTCCAACGTAGCATTTTCCTTCAATTTTCCTTTCCTGCCTTTTCCCAACCTCCACCCACCAATCACGCAGGCACGCACTTGCGATGCCGCCGCCGTCGCCATCTTCATCATTGCCGCCATTTTTCATTCGAAATTGAATTCATTTGCCTTGTGCGCGTATAGGTGTGTGTGTGTGTGAGAGTAGCTGTGTGCTTTTTTTGCGTACGTGTTTCCTTGTATTTTATTTATATTTTAATTTGGATTATTTTTATGATTTTTCTGGTGGTTATTTGCGTTTTATCAGGTAGTTGCATTTTCCACAAAATATGTATGTTTCTAATAAAATCAAATTGAATGCAAAAATATAAATTATTTTATTTCATTCAATTCTGTTTATTTGACACTCATTAAAAATAAATAATCAAATGTTTTGCAATCTTTTATCCAAGTACCACTTGGACACGCCCAGACACACTCTGTCTCCAAGAGACCACAACAATGATGCAACATCTGTCCAAGATGGTTTTCTGTATAAGCTAAATTTCAAAATGCCAGTTGGGATTATTTAAATTGCAGATTTTTCCCATTGAATTTGTCCAAATAGCTTGGGTGTATAATTTATTTTTCTTATTTTTTGCGACTACCGTACACAACACACAATGCTTGTTGAAAAATTGCATACAATTTACGACTAAAAAATACAATTTTTAAGTTATTTTTTTATTTTGTATTATTTTGTTTTGTTTTTCTGTCACCAGACTTTGCCTATGCATGTCCATGAGCCTGTCCGTCAATGAAAAAAATTCGACACAAAATAAAAGAGTTTTGTGTTGTCAGCATTTGTCAGAAATGTCGTACAATTGTCAGGCAGACGACATTAGATGCTAGGCATCTTGTGGGGAATTGACAGAACTCAAAGAAATGAGACTTTGTTGTGTTATATTCAGAAAAAGCAAAATTCAGTCTAGCTTTAAGTTTATGCAACACCAGCTGAAGCCAAAAACCAACAACTTCGCCCTCATTTGCATAAAGGAAAGGTAAGCAAATGTAACGAGTGACAGACAAACGAGCCTACACCTGACCAACTCTTGAGCGACTGCCAGCGACACGCCTGCCCCTCCATATATATACATTATATACATATATATTTATATATACTGTATAGGATAGGACTTTGCTACCGACCGACTGGCTGAATGACTGGTCAACTGGCCGGCCATTCAATGGCCAAAAAGTTTTTTTTTGCCAACATTTGGCTGCTGCGTTTCCCTCTTTAGTGACTTTTTTTTGCTAAACGTTTTCGAATTGACATTTTGACATTTTGGCATAGCAAATTTCGCTTAAGCCCAGGGGCGAGCAGCGTCAGTAGCATTTGGCCAGGAAGCTGCATTGGTGACAGCTGAACAAGCACGTTGATGGGGCGACAGTTTCGAGCTGAAAGGGAACTGGAATCCAAAAACCGAACCAATATTATTTGCATACCCCAGTGGGTCATTTTCATGATGATAATATGATTCATTAAAATGATGGAAACCTAGGCCCTTGGGGCTTACATTCATTCGGAAATTCAAAATGAAAAATATGGGAAAAGCCTCTGTTCTCATTGTCAATTTAAGAATATCGTTTTTTTATTAAGGAAACCTATAAACTCAAAATTAAATAGATGGAGTTTATGTTATTACAAAGCTTATAGAGTTAATAGTAATATAAATTATAATGAAGCTAAGAAGATATTATGCTTTACACTTTTTAATAGCATTCTTTTAAACTTTGCTCTTTTTAATTGACATTTTTCCAAAACAGGCTTCATTAGTCATGTGAGAAATGGAGACAACTGTACGTGATTCGATTGGTGGCATTGCCCAAATTAGCATTTTAAACACCTCTTACTTTTGGCCTGATGATGTGGCGCACATGGAAAGCGAAACCAAGAAATCAAGTAAGGCCAAAAGCGAAACTTGCCACCGATTCTTGCCACTCCGGCATTCGTCCTGCCATCTGCCACACGACGACGCGTGTGCTGCCGTTTATGGCCAGGCGAGTTGGCAACATTTTGGCTATCAGCAGACAACCAAATCGAAATCAAAGTCGTGTGTCCGAGCTTGAGTGTGGTGCGGAGGATTTTGGCTTCCTCACTTTATATGGCCAGGCCGAAACTTTCAATTAACACAAGTCGCATCCTCAACTTCTCGGCTCCCCAGCTGCCTAGCTTCCCAGCTCGGGGCCAAGCATTTTTCACGCTTCATGACCAAGTTTGGCCAAGTGGCCAGCGGACCAACCAAAGACCAGGCCACATTAATTGCCGGACGGATTGAACGGGACAGGATCTGTGCGGTCGGCGGCATTAACACCAAATTAATCAAAACAAGCGTTTGACAGCTGAGTGATTTGTGCCCGGTCCGTCCGGGGCTGTGAATTAAACTTTGGCGCCACGGCCTCGCCGGCTTGCATTTTTCTAATTATGCCGCCGCTTTTGCCGCCTGGCTTTCGGACCCACTCCCACTTGTCGCTAACTCGTTTATGGCCAACCGCCGGCACTTGCCAGTTGGCAGCTGGCAAGTGGAAATCGAAATCTCGTTAAAGACCAACTAAAATCGGGTTCGAAGTTTGTCGGCTATTTGGCTTTGATCTGTTGCGAGTTTGGAAGTCTCTTATAAACGCGTGCCTCCGGCAAAAGAGCCACATTTTGCTAACAGTTTAGTAGTCGTATCTGCATTTGTGGTTTTTATTTAACTTTTTTATTTTCATACACCAAAAAAAAAAAATAAAAAATAATATCACAATACATTTTTACAATTTAAAACCATTGCTTGACATATGCATTAATTTAAATATCTAACCCAAATAATATTTTATATTATATATTTCAACATTCTTTTGAAATTATTCTCTGTGTATTTTTTCTGCTAGCCACATTAGTGGCCGGCACGCCTATAAATCTTCAGCGCCAAATTGAAACCGCTGATTGAGTAAATGAGCAAGCGACTGAGTGATTGAATAGGCGACGAACTGAGCAAATGAGTAACTGAGTGATTGAGTGACTGACAAGCGGCGAGCGATGCATGTGATTTAAAAAGCGCTGCCATAATTTGGCTTTAATTGGCTTGACGCGTCGCGTGCTGCCTGGAATCCCTGAAAACGCTGGAATCGAGCGGAACTTGGTGGGTGTTGTGCGGCACATATTAAGCAAACATGAGCATAATGGCAATTTGCACAAACACACAAACAACGGACACACAGACCCATACACTGTCATGAACAAGTACATGTATACAGGGGCCCAATTAACATGACATGTCATGTTAACATGTATGCGTTGGCCTGATTGGGACGGAGAATTAAATTCGCGATGGGGGAGAGGGAGCATGGCGGAGTTGTAGTCCCGGAGAAACAATCTCACGGCTCCGGGATACACGGCGGATGCATTAACCACGAAACTTTGCACGATGCTCCAGGTGAAAGGACTAAAATTTATACGAGATAAAGGCAGGTTGAAATTTACCCTAAATTCATTGGGTGTTTAAAAGTTAATTAAGTATATTTGTTTAAAAATATAACCAACTATTCAGTAAATAAAAATGCTTAAGTGATATCCTCCTAATTACTTAAACATCTAGGTGCTTTTGCTAAAAAACTAATCCAAAATAAGCTGCAGAGCCTTACCCATTTGCTTTTATTAAAACTCCTTTGGCTTGGTTTAAATTTTCTGTGCGTGACAACTGGGTGGAGCTGGAGGTGCAGCCAAAGGCGACGCTATAACTTAGTGACTGCTTTAATTTTAATTATTGCGATTTGGTGTAGCTCTCCGCCTCCTCTCGAAACGCCACCAATCGCGATTCCTCTGCTTTGCCAAGCAGCCTGACTAATTTGCCGACAACATGACACCGGTCTGAGCGGCTCTGAACCGCATGATTAAGTCGAAACACTCAGCCCGGGGTTGATGTTACTGCTGGTGTTGCTTGTGCTGTTCATGTTGCTGTTGCTGTGGCAGTTGCCTGAGCTACTATTGGTGTTGCACTTGGTCGTCGTTTTGGTTTTTGGCATGCGCTTGCGTTAATTAAGCTGCAGTCGAGCTCCAAACGCAGCTGCGTGTCGCTCGGTCGTCTGGTAATCTCCGCGGATTAAGCCGACACTTCACTCCAAGAGTCATGTTGCTCTTTGCAGGCTTGTTAACAATATTTCGACTTGTCCAGGTTGACGAGCGGGCATCAAACACGCGGCCTGCGGTCAAGAGTCGACCAAAAGTCATAGGGGAGCACTTTAAGGCCACCACACATGGAACACCATAAAAAAGGCCTTTGGTAAAAAAAATAAACAATTATTACAATAATGCAATCAATAAAAACGTAGAAGGTTCTGTAAATCAATTCCTCATTAATCTGTACAAAATCCAGATGCTATTTTTAAGATTTGTTGTACATTTGCATGGCCAATTTATATCCCATTCTGAATCGGAGTACATTCAATGGTTTGTAAATCGATCATCCACAATTCTGCATCAAAATCTAAGAAAAAATAACTATACCTCGGCCAATCCCCAGAGCGATTCTCCATCGTTCTGCATCAAAATCTTAAAACATATTTTTTAGCTTTTTCGTGAAATTTTCAGGGGGATCCCCTTCAAAAAAGGCATGGAAGGACATTATGGACCCCAGCGATGTCTCTACCTTGGTAAATTTTCATCCAATTCTTAAGGGGAATACCTTAAACGATTTGGAGAGCGATTCTCCATCGTTCTGCATCAAAATCTTAGAACAAAATATTTTTTGGCTTTTTCGTTAAATTTTCAAGGGGGTCCCCTTCAAAAATTGTTAAACATGCGTGGAAGGACATTATGGGCTCCAGTGATGTCTACATCTGGGCCAATTTTCATCAGATTATAAAGAAAATCTTAGAATAACATATTTTTTAGCTTTTTCGTGAAATTTTCATAAAATAAACAGAAGGATAATATTATTTATTTGACAAAAAATTTATGTACCAATATAAATGTAGTCTAAATGAAATTGCTTTAAATTTTAATTTGAAGAAAAATTTTTAAATTGTTTAATGATAATGGTTGAGCCAAATATTGAATTTCAAATCAAGGCTTCTCTCAGAATTCAATAGCCTCCAGTAAGAGTCTCTCGGTGCCCGCTGAACTTTCAATAGACCCATGAACATATTTGCCAATGCAAGCGAGACTGTTGGCCTAAAGGGATTGGGGCGAAAAGTGGTCAGTTTACTAGACAAATGTTGACTTCTACATACTAACCTTGCAGCGTTTGAGAAGCTCGTTTTGGGCATGAGTAATCTGCTCCTTTTTGCCACCCCAAGTGCGCAAAATCGAAGTTTGCAACGCCCGGTCGAAGGCGAAACTCATGGCCCAGGGCTTGCACAGAGGCACATTGTTAATGGCATTCAAATAGACAGTGGCTTCCTCCTCCGATTGGGTACCGGAACAAAAAAGGACTCCTGAAATAAAATAAATTTTTATAAAATCAAATCTTATTCAGTTAAACTTCAAGCTTTTGTAAATTCTTACCAGGTACTGCGGGCGGCACTGTCCGTCGAATGGAAAGTACTGTTGCCAGTCCGATGTCTGAAGGTGGATGATTTTTATTACTTTGCAGGCCTGGTGTAACCATACTGGGTTGCAGCAGAGTCCCCTCCAAAAAGACGTGGTGCTCGCTTAGGGCTTTGTAAACGCCTGTGAGTAGGATTTCGGTAACCTTCTGACACCGGTCCAGATCGTGATCGCCGGTAGCCAGAATTTCAGGACTTATTATGGGCACTAGACGCTGTGACTGGCAAATGGCCGCATACCGGGCCAGGACATTTGAGTTTTCGAGAATGGCCTGTGGTGATGGGGTGTTTTTCGAAATCTTTAGTACACAACGCCATTTGGCAAAGCTGCAGCCCTCCTTCTTGTACTGGGCACACCGGTTGGCTAGATCATCAAGTCCTTGGGTGGTATACTCATCCTCGGAGCCAAAGAGCGGGGTGAAGTGCTTGTCCACCTTAATCCCTGTCAGGATGCCCTTCTTTTTCAGGACCTCTACGAAAGGTACACCGTCATCTGTCCTTTGGTGCAATGTTTCATGGTAAAAGATCACGCCGGAAATATTCTCAGATATCTTTGGATCGGTGGTAAATAACATTTGTCGGTATATCCGGCGATTTTCCTCAGTGTTCTCCACGCCAATTAGTTGAAATCGCTTTCCCATCACCGAACTGGACTCATCAGCTGCCAGGATTCCTTTTCCAGGAGCCACTAGGGCCTTGGATATGCATGTCAATTCATCCTGGAGTTCCTTGTTTGGGTAGTAAAAGTGCGTAGTCATTGTGAGAAACCTTGAAATTTTTACCAAAATGAATTTTTTTATACTTAATTTTGAGGAATTTTATTTCAAAGTGTTAAGTGAAATATAATTCCAGGAAGCTGAGAGGTAATTACAAATACAATGATATAAAGTACGGGGTATAAAAAAGGATAACCTAACCTTCTTCCTGTTCTCCATTTAAGACCACTTATTAATTGTTTGAAACTTTAACAGCTGACCTGTTTTTATAAGCCAATTATTCAGAAAATCGGATATCAAGATTGAATACTTTTATTTATGATACTTGAATACTACCTGAGCATTTAGCACTTGCCGTCCGTCTAATGGCATTATAATTAGACTTTTAATTGCCTTTTCGAAGCAAGAAGGAAGGCCAGTATAGTCAGAGATTCGAGGGGAAGATAAACCGCAAGAAGAATAAACTTGCCCCACATTAATTATATTTGACCGCACCGACAATGTCGCTTTTTATGGGTTTCACTTTGGACATTTTATGGCAAAAGTTTTGTTAATACAAATTATGGACAGCGGCGGCAGTTTGTCATAAAAAGAAAACGATACAACGCGGAATAGAAGGTGATGTTAAATTTTTGGACCATTTGCAGGGCGTAAATTGAATTCTCCAATTTCCTTTGGAAATTGTCTGAAAGACCTCGAGAGTCTCTTCGAGTCAATTGAACTCGGATCGATTCGTGTAATTCTAATTGGCGTGGGAAACACATCGAGTGCTCCAATAGCTTTAAATGGTTCGCTGGCTAGACAGTTGCCTAATTTTGTGTAAATTATCGCACGAATTATGAGTCTCGTACGTGAAATTCTCCAAAAATAGCCAGAGCAGCCGATCAGCAACGGGGCTCATTGAAAAATTAAATACGATAAATATCAAACAACACGGGTAGCAACAACAATTGTAAAGCATTTTGGATTGTATATGTATGTTTTTTTTTTGTCGATCCGACACCGTCATCAATATTCAAGTTTAGATCCCCCAATTAGGCCAGAGGCAAGACGCCGAGTCGAGTCGAGTTGAGTCCGCCGAGCCTAATCGCAAAGCCAATAAATATGATCAACTGCGAAATCCTCAACTGCATCGAACTCTGGGCAGCCAGCCGAGATGTCTTTGCACCTAATTGAGCGTGGAGCAGTTGAGTCAGTCGGTGGCACCACCATGGCAGTGCTGGCAACGGTGGCAACTTGTGGCACCAGCCAGTTTTTTGTTGTCAAAGAGGCTTAAAATTATTAATTGATTATCTATAAACGTTTTAATTGAAAACAGAGAAGGAATTCAAGTAAGGTAACGATACTTTAATACTCTTTTTAGGATTTCATATTGGAGTTAGTCTTTAAATGAAATATAAATAAAATTATAAACACTTAATGTGTTAATTAATGTCTTGGTAACCTAAAATATAAATTCATTTTAGGTTAAAAAGTATCACAATATTATTTGAGTTAAAGTACTTACAATAGTATTTAAACTAAAACTAATTATCCACTTAAATATGTATGTATTTTTAATTAGTTTTCCTTTACTTATAACCAATTCCTTATACCTTTAAATTTTTTTAGAGAATTCATAGATTACTCGGCTCTTGTCTTTTTATTATTAAATTGCCTCTGGTCAGCGTTTAGTCAGTCAAGCGTAATTATTGTTATTACCAAATTAAGTAGCCAATTTTTTCTTCGGCTTTCCGTTTTTTTTAACTCTTTATCAGACTAAGGCTACTGTACTGACGACTGTAATCCGCCAGCTACTTTTAATGTCTTAGACTGTCTGCCAGTATCCATACAGTCATGGTAAAAAGAAAAGATTCGAACCATTTAAAAAAATCTACATTTTAAGAAACAATTTTTAATATGTAAGTCATAAAAAGGAAATAGAAAATTTATTAAATTTTTAAATTGTTGAATTATTAATATAAGTATAAATTATTAATTCTAATACTTTACCCCAATTTATACACAAGTCTGCGTGGGGGACACTGACGAGGAGTGGGCGGCAGGGATTTACTCACGCTTCTCGTGCCAATGTGTTGGTGCAATTTTTTTACGATTTTGGATTTTCAATTTTGAGCACAATGTCGTTTTGACCAAAACCATACGCAGGCATTATTTTCAAGGAAAATCTCTTCATTTTTAATGTGCCTGGCTGCCACAGCAACGGATCGCATATGTTGCACACACTTCCACCGACAAAAATAAAACTAAAGAAACCAAAAAAAAATCAATAAAATAGCAACGACTTAAGCCTGGGATTGGCATCGAAGGAGGGAAGTTGACCAGAGCCGAATCGACTGAGATTAAATCGAGCGCACATAATCATATTTAGCTTTTTGGCCACAACGTTCGTGGATGTCAACTGCAGGCCACGGCTGGCTATTGTCGTGGATCGTGCCGCCGTCTCCCACTGCAACATGGCCAAAAACAATGGCCAAGCGCCACCATCTATGAATTAATCACGTTCATAATTTCGCTATCGTGTTGCGTTTGTTTGCTTGTTGTTCATAATTTCATGTGTAGCTTTTTTGGGCCGATGTTGTGCTTAATTTGGCTAAAAAAGGATATGCTTGTTCGCCATCAGGAGATGTGGAGAGAGTCATCTTTCAAGCCACATATTGTTGCATAATTAGGCATACGGTCTGGGGTGTTTGCTTTGGCATTTCTTGGCGCGAAAAGGCTTGTGTGTGGTCATGTTGTAACAAACCATTGTGTTCGATATTTGCCTCAGCACCTCCATTGTTAAAAATGGAAATTAAGTATCTAAAGGGGGAGGTGATGGCATCAAACAAAGATTTATGATTGCGGTTTTCATGATTTGGTGGCTGTGTACTTTCTAAACAATTTTGCCTGCATCCTGTTGTGGTTAGATAATCAAACCATTAGAGGCTTAACTAAAAAATATCCAGAGAAGATAAACATTTTCTTCTAAAATACTCTTATTAATTTAAAACAAAGCCTTTTATAGATATCCCTCTATAACTCATAATTTACTCTTTAAAATATTCCTAATAGAACTTTGCTATTAAGATTCCACGCACATAATGGGTCACGTTCCAAACCCATATACTCCAATATCTAAATCTTAATACAAAAACACACATATATGGGATATACTTGTCTGACACGTCAGACAGCGATGTGAAGCGGCCTATTTGGTGAAATCTTCATTAAATCAACTTCCAGGCGATTGCAAAAAGGACTAAAGTTCATCGCCAACATTGTGCGAGTTTACGACCCGAAAAAAGTACGCTTTTGCTTTTTGTATTCGGGCATTTTCAGTTTTCATTAAAATTTACGCATTATCGCATAAGTACTTGGGCGGCGAGGTGACGGAGGTTGCCCAATTTTTACCAATTAACGGCGGCACAATCTCACGTACATCGGCCATGCGTTTGCCGCGTTTAAAGTCGATGGGGCCGGAATGGGTGGTTTTGCATGTAATGGCCAACTTGGGCGGCAGTTTCAATTTCGCGTCGCCTTTTTTTTATGGCTCCACGGGCTGTGCAGTGTTTGCCATATCGCGCCCGGCGCATATCAGTCGTTAAAAATGCCTCACATAATTTCGCTTATGTGCGTGTGACATTTAGCGCCGAAAGCGGCTGCAGGAGGAGCAGCACGAATGAACCGGGGCCGGGATGGGCGTTCCAGAGGTGAACGCTGAGGGCGGTGCACTCCGTCCCAATAACAATTATTTTTAAACTGTGCGCTGAACAAGTAGAGGACCAGACAGTGGATGTAAAATAACTTTTTTTTAAATTTTTATGAAAATATAATTTGATTTTGAAATATTCTGATTATGAAATACAATCTGCTTACGTTTCATTTAATTTATTCTCTATTAAAACGTTTGCTTTGTTTGTGTAATGATCTCTAGTTAAGCCCATGGTACCATTAAGAGAAGTCCGTTCTGAAATGTTAAATGCTTCACACTCAATAATTTAAAATTGCTGTTCTTCTTAATGCGCTCAAACAAAAAGCAAAAATGAAACAGAAAAAAGTGTACCTTTTGGCTTGGAATACAGTGCGTATGCGTAATGCCATAAGGTATTTTACTAATGTGTGTGTGTGTGTAAGTGCGGTATGCCAAGCATTTGCGCGGCGATTCTGTGTGAGCCATAACCTTGCCAGTTAGCAGTCACCTGGTAATTGCCATTGGCGTTGGCGTTCAACTTGCCGTTCAAGATGAATTCGAGGTGCTAGCACTAAAAAAATTGACAACTACTAACTTTAAAAAATTATTATTAAATATTAAAATAAATTCGTTTACTAAATTATACACTTGAGGGCTGTATACCACCCTAGGCCTATACTTTAAATATCTGTAAACTTTGTTGTGTTCCCTTATTTTAAATGTTTTTTTTTTTCAGTGTTCCAATGTGGACGTGGATGATGTTGGCGTTGGCGTGGCGCACGTTTTGATTTGCAGTCAATGAATGCGCTCGTAAAGTCGTGTAACACTTTTGCTGCTGCTGCTGGCGTTGTTTTTGTCGTTACCCACACTGCAGTTTTTGGCGCTTTTGGGCATTTGCATTTGCTGGCCTTTTGCTGGGGCGGACCACCCACGCGATTCTGGCGGCGAGTGACTCAAGTTTTTTTTCATTCATTCATAAAACGCGAAAAACAACTCGACCAGTGCAGGTGTCGTCGTACCGTCTCATTTGGCATTCAAAGTGCAGCAGCTCGTTGGCAAAAGTTCAGGTCCAAGACGTGCCACGGAATCAATCAGACCGCGATGGTCGTTTATTCAATAAGGCGTTGCAAAGTCCCTGGGTTAATTGCACAAGGAGAGCACTAAGCATGCTATGTCATATACCCCCCCACCGGCTCTCTCGGGTGTTGGCCAAAACGGCTTCTGGGTTACTGGCTGCATGCTTTTATTGCTTGTTAATTGCCCAGCAGAAACACAAACAATAACACGCCCATGCCATGCACCTGCCAGCCTCCATTCATGCGCCCCAACGGGCCACGGCTGTTGTTCGAGAGGCAATCGTAATCAAACATGGAGCCATTGGCGGTCAGATCGTTCCTGGGTCGTTGTGCCATCTAATCCGAGAGATTCCAGCAGTCTGCGTGACACGTTGATGGCAAATTCTGGTTGGGACTTAACTCAATGGCCTGTTAATTGCAACTAACCAGTAGGTGCTTAAAACGAACAAGTTAAGCTTAGAAAAGTTTCTAAAAGAGCTAAAGCTTTAGTAAAATATTCTTTGAAAACTAGCTAAATAAATAACAATATAAAATGGGAAATATTATTTGTTATATTTCAGAATTTTCATTTCAGAATGAATTTCTTTGAGGACTACCATTAGGATTATTTTTTTAACGCTTGAAATGATCACGCAGCCACCTCGAATGCAAGTGTTTGTTGCCAGGCATTGTTACTACCTGGCAGCTTGCATATTAGGCTAAGACCGAGGCGGTAAGAGGCGGCATCGGAAGGTATCTAAGCCGTGGGCGTGGCAAATTTCGTTGTAACTACAGCAGATTTGTTTGGGCAGTCGCAAGGAGAGCCAGGAGAGTGGGTGGGAATTGAATAGAGAAATGGTGACAAATAACTTGAATGGGCTGGGAGCTGGGAACTGGGTGCATGCACCCATGTGCTTTGCCTCCGAGCACATATAGCAGGATATCCAACATGCAACACCCAGCATCCGTGTCTGCATTTGGAGCACAAGAAGGCATACAGCAACAAACACATTTGAGCCAGTACATGTGGTGTGTGGGTGGGTGCATTATGAGATTTATGCGCAGTGACAGGAAGGCTGTTGATTAATTGAACTTTAATGAAAAGATTTATGTGGTTGCATTATTAAAAGCCACCGGGGAGACGGAGCCGAGCCACTGGAGAGCGGCAGACAGGTTATGGCCATTGGGCTAATTGCTTGGTATTGGTTTTAATTGCATTTGTGTCCTGGTGACAGCAGGCTTTATGAAATGGTTAGATATGCGGAGCAATACGCTGGGGGCTCCCAAAAACACAGATAAAACTGATTGATTATTTTCGTTCAAGGCCCAATTATGTGAACTCTGAAGCAAAAACAGCTTGCATTTATCATCGAAACTGGCAAGTGCCATTAATATTCAAAGACCGTTGGGGAAATGCATCCTCATCACGGTCGTATATCATTCGAAGTCGAATGGATAACTCATTATAAGAGCCTGCTCCACATTAAACAAAGACTTACTTAAGACTTGAGTCCCACACCCCCACGCACATACAAACACCCATCAAACTAATTGATATTCTCCAGCGATTATCGTTTTCAAATTTATGCCACAATATGTGAAATATTTCTTTTGCTTTATTGTGGCGCGGCAGCAGCAACGCTTCATTGTTTCTTCAACAAATTGCAATTGCTGCGGATTGTGAATATTAATTCTGCAATCCGCTGACGTAGACATTGATGTTGCTGCTGTTGCTATTGCTATTGCTGTTGCTGTTGTGGTGGTTTTTTGTTGCTGCTCACTGCCGCTGCTTTTGACGGCACGGGTCTGCAGTTGGAGGCATGTCTGTTTGCTGTTGTTGCAGCTACTTAAGCGTCGCATCTGACAACTGGAACAATGCACTTTCAAATGATAATTGTTACAACTTTTATTGCTGATAGTGCAGCAGCAACTGTTGCCACTGTTGCTACTGCTGCCTGCCGGTCGGTGTGATTGTGATTGCGATTGTGCTTGTTGTTGCTGTTGCTATTGCGGCGACAACGTTTGCCGACTGACTGGTTTGCGGTTGTTATTATTATGATTATTGCATTGTTATTGGCCTTTTATTGCATCTGCCAACGTTTTTGTGTCTTGGCAGCTCGAGACCAAAGACTTGGGGGTATGCAAAAGTAGAGCTGCCATTAGTGTCATTTCGCCAATTGTTTACATGGTCGCACTGTGGAAAATGATTCTTTTGAATATATAAAATGTATAAACTTATCCAAAATAAACGAAAAAGTAATTTATAAAGTAATATTCATAGTAATTCATAATAAACATATAAGCAAATACCAGAAAAAAGTTGAATTTAACGAGCAAAGGTACAGATGCCTAGAAAGATATATATTTTATTTGATTTCATATTTCAAATATCCCGAAAAAAATATATTCTTCATAGAAATGTCATTTCATAGAATCTGAAATTTATATGGAAAATATTAATTAAACCGCACAAGTCTTATGAAAAAAGTTATCATTCGTTACCAAAAAAGCAGTATCAGATTGACCATGATATTATTTCTCTTTGTGAACACTATTTACAAATTTTCATGATGAACTTTTTGTTTGCCATTTGATTTTGCGCATTTTTTCGGGTGGATTTCCTTTTGGCCAGAGGTGGGAGCACCGCTTGTTGTTCTGTGGATGTTGTCGACCGACATTGTTGCGATATTGTCAGCGCATGTAGGAACACAAACAGCGGCGTTTTGTTTGCACAAGCGTGCCGGGCCAAACCTATCCGATGGGTTGTTAGGAGCTTGGCTTGGGTGGGTGTAGGCCAATAGGGGGAGGCGGGGTCATGGCCCTATCAGGAGACGAGGCAGCCACCCGCCCTGCCGCTTAGCCGAAACGTGGCACTTGGACACGATTTTTGCTTTGGCCAGAGCTTATATGTTTGTATTTTACCAGAGTGTGTCTGGTTTTTATTTTGTCAAACTTTTTTTGGCTGTCCACTTTTATTGTTTTGTGGTCTGCATATTATATTTGGTCATTTCTTGTTTTACCAATTTCATTTTGATTTTTTTGTTTGTTCATATTCGATATTCGATTTTATTTATTACCGCTGTTTTGACCATTTTGGGTTTGTTGGTTATTAGAAATAAAATGTTTGGAAATTATGTGAGTTCAACTCAAAAGCAAAAGTTATTTGAAAAGCGTTATGAGTTGAAGGCTCTCCTTTATCGAAACTTTTTTAATATATTTTGTCCAAACTTTAAAAGACCGCATCCAATGATTGTATTTTTATGATGGAATATTATGCACATCGAATAAATCAAAAAGGACAGATGTATGTTATTGCCGGTTGTCTTTGATGGGCTCTTGATGATCTCACAGTTTGAATTTAAACTTCATTAAAACGCCTCGAATTATTCACATTTATTGTGGTCTTTGGCAGTTTTAGCATTCCTGGCAAACCATCTTGATAGCAGATCTCATTATATCCATGCAATTTTGTTGGTTTGTATCTGGAGGCGATAATCAGCTTTGGTAACTTGTTTAGCATACGCAATTATATACGAAATTATATCTGAATATGTAAATACTTGTATATGTTTGATATTTTAGCTGAATAATTTCGCATTCATGGCTGGCAAGCTCTGGCTTCGGCTAATTGACACTTAACATGGCTTGGAGTATTTTGAAGTTAATTGTGTGTCGACGTCAACGATGGCCCCAACCTCCTGCTCCTGCCTCCTTCCAACCTCCGTACACATGTTGATTTACCGAATTTTGTGGGCTTGTTTGTATTTAAATTGCCTTGTAGTTTGTTTAGTGTATGTCCGTTGCAGTCTGTTTTCGCATTTTATTGCAGGAGATAGGTATTCATAGATACACCTGCTACTACACAACATTTTTGCAAAACACACGAGTCTACAAAACAAAAAGTAAACCCTTTTTAAATGCGTGTAGTTTCAATTAAAATGTATATTTATTAAACTAATATTGAACATTTTAAGTCAAAGCGGAAAGCTTTAATTAAAAGTCAAAGATTGGCGTGCTTTTGATTAAATCAATGTTTCGAAAATATTTGTGACTTGCCAAAAAAAGTGTTTCCAGTCAACAACATTTTTGTTTTCGCAGTGGAGAGCGTCCTCCCATTAATATTTCCGAACATGGTTCGGTCTGGCGAGACACTTTTGTTTTTGTTTATTGTTTTTTAATATTTATTTATTTTGAGGTTTTATTGCTGGCTTTGTTGTTTGCCCCATTTTCGATTTCAATTGAAAATGTCTCGCACAAACGACCAGAATGAAGTATTGAAAAAAATACAAATGTCAAATATTTAACAACTTTGTTATCCATTCAATGTTCGCTCGTGTTTCCACACAATCTCATGCGAAACTTAGTCAAGTGCATGTCTGTATATATCTAGATTGGCGGATTATTTTTGCATACGAATGATGAGTTGATTTTATAGGAGTTGGGTTTAACCACAAAGAATCGCGTAAGTTTTTGGTTTATGACTAAAGGACCAATAAACTACCTGATTACTGTCTGGGAATAGAAATACATGTTTTCTGTTTAGTTTTCCAATAAATGTAATATGTTATTATTACAAATAATAGCTTATATTTTTGTTAAATTTAATTTGTCAGTGGATGTGGGCTTGGAGCACCAGACAGAATCTAACTGAACGCGGGCATTGCGATTTAAAAAACAATTTTTCCCATTGCATGTTCAGAGATGCATAAATAATTAAATCGTTCACATTAGTTTTTCATGCAACTCGCATGTTGTCAGCTTGAATTTCAATAGCATTCTAATTGTTTTTAAGTGTTTTTCCAGCAGCAGCACAATCCACAACTGCGCGCAGCGCAAATGAGTCGTAATTGCATAATTCTAATTTAGCGTCGAGTCCTGAGCACCGAAAACATGTTGACTACAATTTATGCATGCCCGTGTGTGGGCTTATAGTTGTGTTGGTGCAGGCTAGTATTTTACCGTGTATGTGTGAGCCACCTACTCACTCATTTTACTTAATAACTCGCTGAAAGTGCAGGTTGCTGCTGCACAGGAGTTGAAGTTTGTCGACGAAAATGGGTGACTGTAGGTGGGATAAATGCCATAATTGAGGGGGGAATGGGGATTGGGAGGAGGTGGTAGGTCTCGGGACAGAGTCGGAAAAGTTTAACGTACTCAGGTGACGGAAGTGGCTAAAGTGTTTCGGAACGTAGGTTGAATGTGGAAAATCAAAAATTAGGGGTTCAAAATATTTAAATATTTTAGTAAAAATTTCTATAATCCTATCATATCATATTCATAATGTTTTTCTCCTTTTGTACAATTTAAAATTAATATTTTTTAAATTACTTGAAGGGCTTACTCTTGGGCTTATTTTATAAATCAAAATTATTAATGATTTCATAAAAGATTAACAACAAGTGTGACAACAGCCATTTAAATTCTCAGTCATCTGAGACCCAAAATGAACGAATTTTAATATGAATCCATGTACCCACACAAGCACAGACGAAGGTGAATGCTTTTGTGGGCAAGTGTGTATTTAAATCCTTATTGCGACACCTGCACAAAGCAAATACCAATTAAAGGCTTTTCACATGCAGACCCATGCCAACGTTGGATCAGCCGAGTGGGTGGGTGGGTCGCAGGGCGTTGGGAAATGTGTGTGCATGTGGGTAAGAAGTCGGCACTTGTATGCCATTAAGTTGGGCTTGAGGGTATGGTTCGGTCTATGACACTGAAAAAAGTCTTAAAGCTTATAGTTTGTTACTTTTAAGAGTTCAAAGCTTCAAAAATACAGAATGACAAGACATTTTCTAGTAAAAGATTATAAATTACAATGATTTTAAGGACATATAATTATTGGAATATATTAATTTACTTAATATTTAACAGTGCACTCATATCCACTCCAAATGGACAACAATCAAAATTAGCCAACGAGCAGCTAACCGTTTCGTGCCAGCCCAAGACCAATTTATTTGGTTTGGTCAGTCCAACACGAAGGTCCCGACTCTGCGATCGGCTTATAGAACGTCTCCGGCGGAACACCAACCAGAAGACATGGCCCAGCACTTGGATGCGGCAGGCGATAACCAAAAGAAGCAGCGACGTTATGGCCGCCTCTTCTGGAAGTTTGTAACCTACTTAAAGGATTACTGTGCCAATTGTACTTTGGCCGGCTTTGCCTATATTGCCAATCACAGGTAGACTTTGAGGTAGATCTCACTCAGGTGTCAAATCTGGTTCCTCAATGTCTGTAGGCTGCATCCCACGGAACGAATCTTTTGGCTACTGTGTGTGATGGTTTCGTCGTTCGGTTGCTATTGGCTGATTAGAGAATATCAAGACAGTTACCCAACCAGAGCTGTTAGTATTGTCTATGAGAGCATGCCGCCCTTTTCCAAGTGGAAATTTCCTACTGTCAGCGTTTGCGAAGTTGTCTACAAATACCAACTGGCCTCACAGGTCGAGGATTATGTGCAAAGGTTCGAATTAATCAGAGTTTTGAAAGTTGTTTTTTTCAAGAAAAGTTTTTGCCTCTATTTCGGCAGCTTGGGGGGCGATGCAGATGGGGAATATAGTTTTGAGCTAGAGACCCATGTGTCATATATTATATTTCCTCATCAATATCACGAGGGGAACATAAGGGGTCACTGTACAACAATTCCGAACTGTCCGCAATGCGGCCAGTGTCCCAAGGAAAATAATCGACAAATTCTCACATGGGTAGGTAAATATGTCAATTGAAAAATCTCAAATTTAATATGCAAATTAAAAGATCTGGCTTTAAATAGTTATATTTTCTTTGTCAGTATGGATCCAATTGCACGGACATGTTTGCGGAATGCCGGCTTTCAGACAAAGTATTCGACTGTTGTCGTTACTTCTTGCCTCTTATCACTCCGTATGGTCGTTGCTTTATGTTGAACTCACTTCAAAATAATCGGCATGGCTTAAAGAGTTGGCTTCCAACAGTCTTGGATCCCGCCACACAGCTGGCGAAGATGCAGTTAATCACCAAGTTGCCGGTTCAGGTGAGCCTAATGAATGAGGAGGATATTCCGCATACAGCGCTCTCGCCGATCGGAGTCACAGTCACGGATCCGGGTCAAAACAAGCTGTTGCAGTTTCACCGGGAGACCATGGAAAATGATCCAGATGTCATTGAGATTCCACCTAAGATCCGAAATTGCCTCTTTCCCGAAGAGAACCTACCGTCGAGCGTTTATCGGGCCTACAGCTTCAGTACCTGTATCAGCGACTGTACCAGAAACTTCCAGATGGAGAAGTGTAATTGCACTCACTTCATAATGAACCCCATGGCCGATCCGCGCTACCCCGACTGCAACTTGGAAGGTCTTTACTGCCTGGAGATAAACAATGTGGTGAAGCCGGATGGCAAACTCCTCTTGAACAATAACAAGGGCTATAAGGAGAGTTGCGGTTGTTTGCCGTCCTGTAATGATGGCGATATACAGGCGGTTTATGAGGCGATTTCTGAGTGAGTATTTATTAAGAACACATTTCATTTATTTCCTTTGCATTTCTATGCCTGATAGATTCGACAAAAGCACCACAACTCGTAATATAACACTCTCCATGCCCGCCCTACCCACTGATCAGTTTCGCCGGCAGGCTCTGCGAAGCCGTCTGGATGTGGTGGTTTCCATGGGCGGCATGCTTGGCCTCTTTTTGGGCGCCAGCATCCTAAGCGGAATCGAATGCATATACTATTTTACGGTTCGAGCCTTCAACAATGCTTGGCGGGAACACGAAACTCATGCGTAATTGGTAGACTGCCAAAGCAGTGTAGAAAATCGTTTCCTCTTCAATTTCAATTTATTATTATTCATGCACTATTCCAAAATTTCTTTAACTAATTATATTTATAAAAAACCCGCTAATTGCTTAACAAATAAATTTGACAAAAAGAAAATGACTATAAGAATAAAGTGTAAACTGAATTCCAAGCTCATAACAGTGTCTCCTGGGTTGTATGTGCCTTGACCTCAGTCACCAGCGGCGAATGCGCAATTTAAAATTTTATTAAATATTTGCTTGGCTCGGTCACTGCAATGCGCATTAAAAATGCAACCATGGCATGCCGGCCGTCAGGATGCCAAGGATACTGAAAGGCGATGCCATGCGAGCCAAGTGTGAAACTGAAAATCAATGAAACTTACAATTTGCACACTCAGCAAACCCCTGTTGGCGACAACTTCACTTTACATATACATGGACTCCGTATATACTGTTTGGAAATTTGTGTTGCCATCCCAAATTTTGGCCACCTCTCGAGCTTAATAAGTTTTTCATTTGGTTGGCTCATATTGTTTAGTTTTAAATATTTAAAATGCCACAAAAACAGAGGAGCTGTGTGAAAAGCAACGAAAGAAATGTAATCACATTAATTCTTAGCCAGGGGTCCTTTCTGTGTTCCTTCTTGCCTTTTTTGGCATTGTTGTTTTGGTCACCTCGACAAAGGTTAATTAATTATGCTCTACACCAATTAAGGAGGCACGAAATGGGCCCAAGCTTTTAGCAGCTGGTAATTTCGAGTGAAATGGGCTCAAAAAGAATGTGGCACGCTGTCTGAAGTGGGTAGCTAGGAACATAAGGGGGGGATATTTCGAACTAATTAAAAATTAATTAAAAAATTGGAATCAAAGCTAATGGAAAATTCAATATTAAATTTTATATATCTTGTAATTTCTGCAAAATGTTGTTCCGAAAATGAAAATACTTTTCAACAGAAATAGTAATAAAGACGCATTTAACCGCAAAGTCATAAATAAAGATGTTGCATATTTTTATTCATATTCGCACTCATAAATTTTATTCCAACTTTCTTTGAGAAGTCCTTTTCTTTTCATTTGTTTGACCCTTTTTATTAAACGCATTCATATTTATTGTGCATTTGTGTTTGGTTTATGATGGAAAAATCCTCGGCACTCATTCAAAGGTTTTTCCCGAGCAGAGGGCATCTACAGTGGGGGGTTGGAGGTCAAACGAATTGCCATCCCGAGTGCAGTGAAAGTGTAACGCCAGCAACAATGTTAACTGTATCTGTCCAGAAAAAGTTTGCTGGCAAACATTGTTGTAGCACTGGCATTGCTGTTGTTGGATATATCATTTATCAAGCTCAGCGAAAAAGGAAAAATGACGGAAGGCAAGCAAAAAAAAAAAACTAAAACAGAAATAAGGAAACGAGAACATTTTTGTCATGTTAAACTGTCAGAGTGCGCATTTAGTCATTACTTACATTTTCTGCTTTTCCGCTCGCACTTTTCCATCGCTTTCCCCTTCTCCCTTTCCCGCTGTCAGTCTTATGCAAACTTATGCACACACACGTACAACTCGGTGTATGCTAATATAACTATTTTGAAAAGGATAAAAAATATATTGGAAACAAAAATCTTTCGAAATATTCATGTCATTAAATCTTACTACTTAAATATATAAAAAGTTAAAAATTTTTATTTTTAATACCTATCCTCTTATCCTCAATTGTTTGTAAAAGTGACACACGCACACCTACACATGTCACACACTTGTGCGAAATGTAATTAAAAGTTGCCATGCAAGTCTGCGGCTGAGCTTGGCCATTAGCATAACGCTGAAAAGTATGCTATGTATAATTTTAATGAAACACCGCATCGCCATTTATCAAAACAGCTCGCAAAATGTTAATTATTATGTTTTATTGCCCTGAAAGTCAGTCTCGCTCCACGCCACCTAGCCACCCCGCCACCTCGACTCCTTCTTATGTGATTTTATTTTTGCGTTCGCCTGTGATTTGGCCGGACAGTTTGAAATATGCTGCCGGCATGTGGTCGGTTGACCGGGCCAAAACCAGAATTGCCGGGAACTTAAATCATTCGCCGGCTGACAGCCACACACAGCACTGATATACGGAGGCCAGACTTTTATATGCATACAAAATATAATTTTATAATGCTTTCCGGTCATTGATTTAAGCGGCGCCAAAGTCAAGCGTTCGTGGAAAAGAAAGTGTCTGGACGGGGAGTTCGAAATAATTAAAATTCAAATAACTTCATTAAAATTTAATTCAAGTGCCATGGAGTAGCCAGTGAGTGGGAATAGCAGTTCTTGGCTGCATTTCAATTGCAGCAATTGGGATTGCCTGTGCCAATGGGAAACGCTAAAATAAGCAATTGCCAGCCACCTTCAGCAAAGGAATCGAGTCAAGAAAGGTAAAGCGAATCGACGGAAAACTTCAGTTTTCTTTCTCTGCTGGTGGCAGAGGAAATGGTAACTATTTTTCAATTACCTTCTTTGCACGCACGTTTGCTTAGCATTCGGCTCCTTTGAGCAGGATATTTGCCAGAGATGCTGTAACGAATTGGGTAACTCTATAGCTGGTTAAATAATGAGTAGTAACTTTATATAAAAGTGGATTTTATTTTATTTGGAATATAACATAATTGGAATATTTTCCCCTTTGGAACAATTTAAATGCAATAACAGCACTGCAAATCAGGCAGTGAATATCAATTTCTTCTAAATAAACATCAGGCAATTGTTATTCCAGCTTTTCATTTTCCTATTTATTTTCAATTGAATTTTTTGTGCCATCTCAGTGCATGAGGCATGTTTCAAATGCCTGCCACAGATACACTCTCGGCTGCATATGTGGACCCAGTTGAGTGTGTTAAGTATTTGTAGTTAGTAGTTTTTCAATCAGCATGCCACGCCCACAGTTCCACAACAACGGAAACAGCCCAGGAACTCCCCCGGCTGCATGGCTTAGTGCTTACAATAGCCTTCTCCTCGTGTTTTTTTCGCTTCCTTTTAAATTTCCCCTAAGCGGAAATCTATTTAAATTGAATTCTATTCTTCGGCCCTGCAACTCATTCTGAGGTGCATCCCTTTCTGCAAGAATCTAGAGCTCCTTGGACCATATTGAAGTTTGAAAAGTTTTCGCTTAGCAGATCGCACTGTACGCATTGAGAATTATATTAAATCCATGGCTGGCATTTCCATCTCAATGGATAATCATTATGAGAGTGAGCTGATGTTTCTTCATGAGCTTCTTCAGCTGCTGAACGTTCTGTTGCTGACGGCACTTGCAGCCATTGCTGCATTGTTGCTATGGAAGCTATTTTGCAGCACATGGCCACCCATACTATATAACTTAAATGGAAAAATATGGATATGAGTGCCTCGCACACATGCTTATGGGTATTATGCATTTTTCACACATTTGTGTAGCATTTGATTGTGCTTCGTCTAGGTGTAAATACTTGCCTCTGGCATTTGCACAATGTTGCACAACGCTGCGTATAAGTAATATTTATTCACGCTCTGCCTTTGTCTGCCCTGATGGTGTTTGTGAGTGTGGCAGTGTGTTCACTGAGGCATTCAGCATATGCCAAGCATAAACATAAGCAGGAAATTCATTTTTCATTTGTTTGCTCAAAAAGTTCCCAGTTCTCAGTTCCCGGTTCTGAGTTCCAAGGGCTGAGCGATAAAGATGCTGCTTCTATCGCTGCCACCACCACTGCCTCTGCATTATAAATATTCATCATACGCCAGGGTGCCCGGGCAGAGCACTTATTATACACAAATTAAGGCAAAGGCTTGAATTTCTTTATTTTTTGTTATTTCGGTAGCTAGCTGCAGTTCGGGGAAACCGAAGCCCGAAAACAAATTTGAAATTCCAACTAACGCCCGACGCGTTGAGTGGAAATGCATCGCAATTTGCTTTGCCAAGGCAGTTCGACGGCCTTTCTAGACGTGGTAGCTACAGAGACAAAAAATATTTTACTATGATTTATTTATAGGAGACTCTAGAGACTAGAGAGATCTTAAGGACTAGGGAAATCTTCATACTGATATAAATACGTCGAGTTGTTAATACTTTTTTGTACCTAATGGTGTAATAAAATGTATTTTTGCTAAATTAAAATTTTTAAAACCTTTTTTTTTTAAACTAATACTAAACATTATTTATTTGTAGATGTGTATTTTTTTCTGTCCACTTCGGTGTTGTTCAGAAGGCCATAAAACATCAGCTGTTTAACGCACGGCATTTTGCAAATTTATGTCTTCAAAAGAGTTGCACAGGCACACGTCTTACGCCTCTCCCCGAAATGCATATATGTATGCTTTATATGAGGAATATGAATACATGGAAAAGTTTATAGTGCCCGTATGCATAGAAGCCGGGTTGGGTCCTTGAGACGAGCCGTCTGCCTGCTTGTATCCTGCCCGTTGGCTGATGGCAAAGTGCGCGGCTTGTTTTGGCAAGTGTTTTTCCCGCGGAGAGGAAAGAGATGTTCCCGCTGCCAAAAAGAGTTGAATGGCTCTAGCAGCTCTAGCAACGAGATGAATAACTTGGCCGGGATTTGGGGCTGTTATCTTGAGCCTTGGCTGTTGCTAAAGTGGTTAGTTTGCTTTACTAAAAACTCTAACAGCGCTCTCAAAATATTGACTACTTTTGAATATATTGTTAGCCACTTGAGCGAGAAACGCCAAACCTTAGGGCTGAAATCTGGAAAACTAGTGTCTATGAAAGCTTTTCAATTCACTCTTGGTTTCCTTAAATTATGTTTATTGTTACGTTTGCCCAATTAACAAAGCCTCTGATCTGGCAGTTTTCGTTTTAGTAAATCGTTTGAGGCCCTGTCACAGAAAAAATATTGTCACACACCGTAAACATTGCAAAATATTTTCGTGGCGAAGCCATTCTTATCGCCCCGGCTATTAACGCAGCAATCCTGATCCGGGGAAGCCAAGTTAAGGCCAGCAAAGCGTGCACGTGGCCACTTTGATGGGCAAGTGTCGACGTGGCATTATCAGTGGCATCAGGGCATCATCATCAGCCGGCTGTAAACTACAAGAACGATTCAAATCCAAACAAAATAACCACGACAAATGTTTGCACGTGCTTTACCTTGCTCCATAAAGCAGAGCGAGAGCCAGAAGCCGCACCGACAAATCCCTCTGGTCTTGGCCCATTGGTATCTTCTGGCATTTAAGTTGTTCTCGCTGGGGCAAAAAAAAAGTTGAGCTCCTGAATATAAACCAAAAGTGGTTTTTAGGCCTTAAATTGGTTGTCCAATTTATGCTTTCTCCCGGGTGAGGGTAGGATTCAAGCAAAAAAGAAGCATTTTGGCCAGATTTTGCAGTCAATAGATGCTGTGAAATTGTTATAGAGGTTTTTTGTGGTTGGACCCTTTGGTTAAATGGTAGTATTTATTTACGTAGTATTACGGGTGTGTAAAAAATTGTTAGTTTCTATTAAGAAGTAATTGGAATGTTTTTATTTATAATCTATCAATTATTTAAAAATAGTACATAGTAATTGTTAATTGCTTTATTTTCCAAAAATAAAATATTTTTATTAAAACGCCTCATATTATTTCATTTTTGACTAAAAAAGATATTTTCATTATTTTTTGAATAATTTTTAAAGGATACAACCTGGTTGTTACACTTTAGCACAATATGTTAGATCGGTTACTAGTTAGAAACATTTCATGGCCAGCTTGCTGATAGCTTCTTTGCCAAGAGACGACGATGAATGTCGAATGTGCTAGCACAAAACTTTTGGGATTAGAAATGATTTCTTATGGCTTCCTGCCCCATCCTGCCAATCGAATACAGTCTGGTATGCTTTCTGCTTTCTGCCTTTTGATTTATGTTGACATGCTGTGGTTGTTGTTTCCTGGCTCGCTGTTTTTGGTATTGGCATTGGTATTGGTCTTGGTTTTGGCCGGGGCTTGGGTTCTTCGATTGCCAGAGACCAAGTGCACGCCTCAATGGTCAGGTGGTTGGCACACAAAAAAAAAAACAAAAAAAAAAAGGAAAGGAGGGTAAGAAAGTCGAGAGAAACCTAACCAAACATTTCTTGGCAAACACTCGGCCATTTTTCATGGGGTTCATTTCATTTTAGTTGCTTTTTATTGCGAATCGGGACTACCCTAAAGGTACGGTGGGAATAGTATAAGTTTTCGGAACAATTTTATTTTTTCTTGAAATTTTGTACTACGCTACTAAAAACTGAATCTAAAAGAAATAAATATTAAACTTATCCTTCGATGCCTTCGTATATAATTAGTTCTGTAGTACCTACTTTAAAACTTGACCCACTGTTGCAAGTTCTTCGCCAAGTTTCACGTGGCGTACGTTTTTGTGGTTCACCTCGGCTTGGTTCGGACCGCCTTGCGGATCATTTTCTTTGGGGCCTGGAAATGCCTTCGAAATTTGTCACACTGGGCCAAGGAGGAAGGGGCGAAGCGGGAGGCGGGCTCCAAAGTCAAAATGGCGTCCCGGAAGTGGGCAACATTGTTGCATGTCCTGGTTGTTGGTGGCACAGCTGCGATTGCTTTTGTTGGTGTTGTCAATCGCAACCGCATTACATGTCAATTACCGCGTACTAAACTCTAAGAGGGCTTACAACAAGTGCGTCCTGAATGTGGTGCTGGCCACTTGAAGGCCTTTCAAGTCCTCTGCCAGGCTTTCTCGGTATAACACCGCCACCCTCAGCACGGCGCTTTCAAGTTTTTCTCTTTTTTTTTTTGCAGACAGTTCGCAGAGAAGAGAATTTGTGGCACACGGGTTTAATTTATGGGGCTCGCAGCTATTTTGGCTGCCAATGCGGAAGTGCGGCTGTCAATAAGGATTGGCAGTCAGCATGCGGGTTAGTTCAGGCTTTCACTGCCAATCCTTTTCCCTTATTTTTTTAGTCCTTTTCCCCCTTTGATAGAGATTGACAAATGTGTGCGTGTTGGTGACTCTTAAAAAATGTCTAAGCTTCTGCTGCTTTTGCTCCTCTTTACAAAAAAGTGAAATGAAACGTGGAAAAGTGCGGTCTTTGGGTGGCAGGCAAGAGGGCGTAAAGGCGAACCGTAAATAATGCGCAAAATTTGTTAAAAGGACAAGCGTAATAAATCCCTTCAATGGCACACACAATTTCTTGATAACTTTTTAGTGGATGATATTTTGTTAGTGCTGGCCTGGGGCCTAGGATATCCTTATTGCAAGTCGGAAAAATTAAAATTTATATCAAAACTTGCTGCTGACTGATAGAGAGTGTCAGGATGAACTTGCCGCACGGAAATCTTCCTGTTGAGTGATACGAAAGGGAAGTTATTGGGTGAAATGTGTCACTCGCACAGAGTCGGAAATTGTTGAAATCTTTTATGGTTCGTAAGGATTTTATGATGTATGTCTGTAAGTGATTTTATCTTGAGGACCTTGGGTCATGATATGTTGAAATCTAAACTCTACATTTAACGCAAGTTTTATTTTGATCGATATTTGCCATTTTATTCCAAAATAAAGTTTAAATGGCCTTGGGCTATTTGCTTTTATGCTTCACATATTGAAAATTTATTCGATTTAAAATAATGCCCGGAGCTGAGCCAAATTTATTATTTTGTTGCTGCGTGCATTGATTTACAGAGCTACAAATTTTAACTTCAGATTCAATTTTTATATTTTATAACATATTCTTCATATAGTTTCGCATAAAGGGCACAGAGCTGGTGCAACATTTTAAGTTATTTCCGAAAAATAAATTGTAAACAAAACGTTGCCCCAATAATGTCGCAATATGTTCATTTGTGTTCGTAGCTGCTCTTGCATAAATTTCCAGGAAAATGTTTACGGCACGATGGCAGAGGAGCTGCCTGCGAACCACTCCACTCCACTCTACTCCCTCACATGGTTCCTGAATTTTAAAAGCTGTCAGATGCTAATGCAACTATCTGGAAGCTGCCAATTCTGTTCTACGTTGAACTTGCGCTCGGGCGCTTTGGAGGTTCCTGTCCGTCATCGTCATCGTCATTGGGATGCCAAACCAGAGCACATCCTGGCCAGGTGAGCCAGAGCTTAGCCACGTCTCTAGATAGGGCAGTTTGGTTTTTTTTTTTGTGCACTAGCAGAAATAGGTGATTCTGGTTCCTTAAATATAAATAAATCTACTTTTGCTTTCATGTTTTACAATTTTTGCAGTGTAAGCCAAATAAAAGAAAAAAGACTTCATATCAGAGCTACCATATAGGGTTTTCGAAAATTTTGAGCAGAGTTTGAGCGACGGCGGATGTCTGGGACAGGTGAGGGTAACTTGGCCAACTAACTAACTAACTAACGCTCTAATGCATAATTTGTCTGAACTTTTGGGTACCGACACGGTAAGGCGTTAAAGCCTCGGCAAAAACTGTTAGATTTGCTGTGGCTTTGTCCTTCTGCGGTAAGCCCGAAAACTTTCCCATTGAATTCCATTTCATTTTGCGGCTTCACTTCTAGATGTGTTCATTTGATTTGAATGCGAATGAGTCCCAGAGTCTCCGGGGAGAGAGACACAAATAAAAAAAAAGAAAAGGCATAAAAGTTCGCACATGAACTTTTGCCGTTGCGGATTGAGAGGCGACGGTGCAGGAGGCATTAAAAACCCGGCTGGCCATAAAATCCAGGTGAACACGGCTCTAATAGTTCTCAGTTCTCAAGTGTCTGTTCGCTGCTGCTCGCATGTATGTATGTGTCTGCCCTGGTCTTTGGATCTAACTCACTCATACCATATTCCTCACTCTCGGCCTTAATTTATGCGTATTTAATAGAGTTTTTATTGTTGTTTGCAGTTTGCCTGGAAAGTTCTTCCTCGTCTTTGATTGAATATTTATGCGTGCCTGCCTCTAGCCCCTATCTCATGTGTCCTTGGTTTGATTCTGAACTTAAGTTTGGCTATGAAAATATCTGGCTTACCCCAAAACTTGTTTTACAATTTTCCTAATGGTTACACATTGCTCCGGCGCAGTTCGAATTTTTTTGGTTTGGGAACACGAAATTATTCGGCTAATCCCGGAGATTAGGTTTATTTTTTCGATTCAGTCCATGCCGGGTCACGTTCCTATCGCCAGGATCTAAATGTCACCAAAATCTTCTGGGTAATTGAAAACTTCCAAACATCAGAGCGAAGCCATCGCCAGCACACATCCGAATTCCACATTCCGCTCATTACATCGACCTCATCTTACTTAGGAAACTTCCTGCTCGTGCTATTATTGTGAAGCCACTCGACTCCATCCGCGGCGGGGATGTCAGGTTACATTTTCGCATAAAATTGAAATTACCAAAAGTGCGTAAGGAAAAATTAAATTTCCTCCGAGCAAATATTTGAAACTAATTATACCCAATAGACTGGGGTGTTGGTGGGTTGAAACGGGAGACGTTGTTAGAGCTGAAAACGCTGTCCCTGTACATCCGTTCGTGATTTAAGGAACAGCTAGGACAATATATGTATACATCCTGCTCTTCAGGTGGCACAGGGAACACAGGAAAAAGTTGTTGATACCATGTTTCTGAAAATTATTTCTTTAAACCGGATATATATTCATACAAATGAGGCTAATGAGATAACTTATATTACTATTTTATTGGTATTTATATAAATTTTTTTCAATTGCAAAACCCAAATTTTTCAGTGCATTGTCATCAGTAGACAAGACAGCAGCTTTAAGCATAAGACTAGGTTTTTGGGTTATAAACAAAATACGCGTGACTTCCTCTTGGAGCCATTAAAGCGACACATCCTGCGAGAGATGGCGCGTGTGAGCTTGAATGTGCTTTTGTCAGAATAAGGATTGGGGGAAGGGCCGAGAAAAATGGATTTAAATTGTTGATTAGTGCTGGGATAGCGGGAAAATCAACAGACAGCACCTGAGCCAACCGTCTCGTGTGCTTGTGTGATTTTGAAAAATAATCATAATAATGACGGGCATTGTTATGAAAATTCCAAATGCAAAACATAAAAACTAAGGCACAAACAAGCTGAAAAGCAATTTGTATCCGACTGGTGTCCTTACACCCACCACTTCATGCATATGTGCTTGTGAGCGACCCTGGTACTGGCACGCACACTTATGCCATGCATTATACTTAAGCTTTATGTTGCTTACGAGCTTAAAACACGCTCGCACTTTGCATTGTTTTCGCTTTTGGTTTTAAAAATTTCATGAACTCATTGAGACGTGTGAAAAGGTACCTTGAGAACGGATCCCAAAGATTGTAATCCTGTTTTCGACCAAGTCACTGCCAGCGACAGCAGATCAAAGAGTCGCCTCGCCGGCTTTGCCGAACTCGAACTCGAGGGGTCTGCAAAGAAAATTGCGCTAAAAATGAATTATTAGCGCTCAAAAAGTACGCTAAAATGTTGGCAGTCGGCCGTTTGTCGAAATTGCAAGTGAACCCCCAGCCCATATTCCGAAAACCAACCTTTTACTACGCTGTTACCTTCTTTTCTTCTTTTTTTTAATGCTTTTTTTTTTTGTTCTCAATTTAGTTAAGAATTATGGCTGTAAGAAATGAAAATGTGTCTGCGTTGAGACTTTGGGGTAGCGAAAAGCCAGACTTCGAGCATTCCCTGCACGACGGAAGCGAGAAAACTTTTGCCCATGTGGATGCTTTCGAGTAAGTGAATACGTTTTCAACATTTTCAGTTGGTTAAGTAAACTGGCAGAGCGCAAATAATAATAAGTTCTTCTTATGAGAAGTTAAAATCGATTGCAATGGGTCTTCACATATAAATATTGTTTCAAGAAAGAAATACAGAATTACGAACCTGGCATACCCCAACAAAAATTTCTTGCTATGAATTAGAGTGTTAAGAAAAAGTCCATATATTTCCCGTCAAAGGAATGGTGTACACTTTTGACAGAAACAAATGAAAATTTTGATGCTGTCATTTGCTAAATTGAATACTTTCCAGTCAAGAAAGGAATGCGCCTTCCTAATGGAAACAAAAGTCTTGACATAATTTCTAATTTCATGTGAATTGCAATTGCATTTTAAAATATGTACTTATGGTAACGTAATAGAGTTTACACATAGTCAACAACCGAAACTGTCAATTCAGCTTTTGGGCGGTGCCGGTAGGCGGATAATGGGAAAACGGGAGGCAGACAGTCAAGGCAAAGGCAGAGGCTTCAAATTTCATTTGCTTTTGTTGATGAAGTTTCCCTCTACTAATTATGTCAAAACTTGGCTCAACTGAGTGAAAGCCAACGAGTGAAAAAATAGGGGGAAAAATTACCCCCAAAAGAGAAACGAAGAGCTGGGAAAAACTCTCTCTTATTGGGGAGTTTTCCGGTGGCTGTTCGTGCTTCGGGTCCTTTGGTTTCTGTGTCAGTCGGTTAGCAGTCAATGTGCGCGGCGGCCGATCCTGCAAATTAAAATGCCACATCTGCTGCTGCACAGTGTCGGCACACAGGAACGAAGGAAAAGTTTGCGGGTGGAAAATAGGAGGAAATGGGGAAACTGTCGCTTATTAATGACACGCTAGGCAAATGTGTCATTTTGACATTTTAACAGTCTGTCATGCAGTCACCGAACCACGCTATTTATATAAAAACAAATATGGGAGGCTGCAGCTGTATCACACAACATGTATATGTATGTATATGCTATATGTACATATGGTATCAGTGTGGGGATGGGCCCAAGGAAAAAGCCTGTAACGGCGTTGGCCAACATAAATGTGTGCCATTTGCTTATCACACAGAGACAGTTGGACGGACCGTCAAATCGGGCAACTGACACTTTTGCGGCGTACAGATTTGTCATGCATGGATTTATGTTTATGCATAGTTTTGGCCGACCGAAGCGTTGGCCCGATCCTGATGCTTTTCTGATCCCATTTTCCCACAGTTTCTCACCCCCATTTTATTATTTCTGCCCGCTGTCCTGCTTTTAAAACTGACAGCTACACGTAATTGTTGTGAAAATGGATTAAAAAGGCATTTGTCAAGCGGTCTGTCCACTGAGCACAGTGCCCTTACCGCCAGTGTCTCCCGCCATTTTGTGGCTGCCATTGACCGCGCACCGACGATGAAGAGGACGTGGATGTGGATGAGGATGTGCATGTGGACGCAGACTGCGGCCTCATTGCGTTGCATATTTAATTAAAAAAACAATTTTGTAATAAAAAGTCCTCCCAACACCGAAAAACAGATGCACTTTCAATAAACCAATTAAATATAATTAATAAGTCTTATTTAGAAGTTTTATTCATAAGCTGTAATATATATATATTTTTATAGAATTTTCCTCACTCTAAAAATAGATATGTTCTCTACAAATATTCATTATAATTAGTCTCTCAACCACTCTTTAGCATCATATTTCCACCAAGTTTACTGAAAGTCATTATATTTTTTCCCCTCCCCAGCCGACAATCACATTATTTTTTCTGTAATCCACATCCGTAGATCCCAGGTCCTTTTCCAGTTCTTATCTATCCGAGGGCAAGCTTACACTTAATTTTCCTTGGGTAAGGGCGAACCTTATCGGGTAATCAGGACACCGTCTGCGTCTGTGGAATTATCCATAATTTGAGCAGCTGTTTGCCTCAAGGGGCGGGTTACCCTACTGTCCTCGTCAGTTGTGTCCTGGCCATGGCTTATCGCTAATTGTGGCCGAGGCGAAGGCAACGCCAAAGTCCAAGGACCTTTCATGTTAATTGCTCTCTCCATCCCCTCATCTCGATCTCTAGCTTTAATTGAGTTTATGCAAAACGAATTCGTGAACAATGTGCGTTGATTTTGCCAATCGTAAATATAATTGAAAAATTTGTATAAAAGTTCTTGAATTAAAAAATTAAAAAAAAAAACATGAATTTTTCAAGGTGAATAAAAAATTTAAGCGGATTGCTTTATATTATATTATGTTAAAAGGTAAATATTATTTTTTAATTAAATATTTTGAGTTTAATATAAGCTTATTAAGTTCTGGAGAATAAAATGCCATAAACATTGGCTTTATTTTATTTTCGGGCTTGGTTGCTTTCCTTTTTTTATGCAATTTTGGGAGTTTGGGTTATCTTGGTTTTCGGTTTCACCGCCTGGCTAATTCGAAATTAATTTTTAGCCTTTGTCTGCTCAGCATCAGACCGTGGCCTTCTTTAGCTGGCTAATTAATTTATGTACAGGTCCTGATGCTATTTCTTTATCTTTCAAGTACTTTTTTTGCTTATGCGTTATTGGTTGCAAATTTAAAACTCCGCCATTAGCCTTATCCTTTTATCCTTTTAGGTTATCCTTTAAAAAGGCTAAAAGGTTATCCTTTTAGCCATTTTGCAGCTGATTCTAGAGATTGCTTAATGGCTTCGTGTCACTTGGCTGGCGACCTTTATTGGATTGGTGTTGTTGGCCCGCAAGATGCAACGTTATAATAAAGGCGCCAAAAGGTAAATAACAACAAAGGCAGTCGTGAAAAACCAAAACAAAGTGTACAAGGTGAAAGCAAACAGCACAAACAGAAAACGGCAACAACCGACCAGAAACTGAAACTGAAGGACACTGAAAGTAAACTAAATGCACAGGAAGGGTCCGAAAAGGGCGGACAAAAACTGCGAGGGGCGGCCGTTGGCCAGCCCCAGATGATAACTCAGCGTCCAGTGGAGGACGTCCAGCATAAACTAGCACCTGAGTGGAGGGGTCACCGGGTGGCCCGGGGTCACTCGGAGCGAGTGGGTTGCTCGCTTTGTTTGCCCAAAGTGCCAAAACACTAATTTACTTTTTTCCCCCTCGCACTTTCTCTTTTTAGTTTTTTTAGCTCTGAAAGGGCACTGAAAGAATTCCAAAAAGGTTGGTTTTAGTTCTAGTAGATAGGTATAAACATAATATTATCTTCAATTTAAAATTCAATTATTTTAGTTTAGATTAAAGATCGAAACTACAAGAGTGAGTTGAACTTTGTTTATTGAATAAATCCTTTAAAAAAATGATTTTAAAATCAATTGTTTTGACATTAATGAAAATATAATGGATTTAGTGTTTTAATTTTTTTTTTTACGTGCAAGTTTAAGCTGAACTCCAAGGGGACTTTCTTCTTTTGGCCAGGATTCAACGTGTTTTTTTTGCTCTTTTCCTTTTGGCGGCTGGCTAGGCTTAGGCTCGATTATAAAACACAGATGTGCCATCACAGGGTAAACACACTTGGGTCTTCGTCATTCTCCTCAAAGAGTGCGGCTCTGAAAACACAGAAAAAAGCCACGGCGCCTAAAATGCCAAAAATTTTTAACCAACAGTTAACAGACTTCGTGGACATGGCGACAAGGATTCACCGAGTGGCATAGCGGGGTGGAGTGGGATTGAAGCACCCTCGGATGGTGTGTGGTGGCGCGGCCATTGACAAAAGGACAATTTTCTCCTCCGCACTTTCCCAGCACTTTTCCCCCCACCAATCTTTCTGCTGATGCTGTTGTTATTTCGGATTTTCATCTTGGCCTTCTTGTCTGTTGTATTTTAAAGCTTTGGCTTGTAGTAGATGCTGGGAATGTGTTTACAACATAAACAAAAATTCTTGGTGGGGGCTAGCGGGTGGCTGGATGGTTGGCTGGTCGTTGGCAACTACTTGAAATTGTTGAAATGCCATAAATGGTCGCCAAGCTCGAGCCCGAGCTGCCGGGTGGCTCCTTATGGACTGGGCTTTGGACCCATGAGGCATGAGGCTATTTGAGGTTGTTAGCGCGTGACGCGAAAAGGGAATTGGGCATCAAGAGTGGGGGCAATGGGCAAATTAAGTGCATCAAATTGTTTAACAGCGCTCGATCAATTGGAAAGGCTTTGGAAATACAAGGAAGTACTCTTCACTCGGTATAGTTACTACAAAATTTACAAAAAACTGGCAATAACCAGATATGCTATCAAATATCAAATAAAATTACAAAAATCTGGCGCTTCACTTTTATGTTTATTTTAAGAATCTCATCCCACATATTTGTGCGCAATAATTTATTTCATTTTCCATGCCATTATCGCAGCTTTCTTGGAAAAGAATTTCAAGAAGCTCTTCGCTTGCCACGGGCTGCATTCGAGCTTATTTTTAGATCAGAATACGAAACTCACCCTAATTAAATAATGGTAATTTCCCGCCTTCCTTCTTAAAGCAGCCCTTTTCTCAGACCGGATTATCCCACGAATGGGCACTTTCCTTAGAGCTGCGCATTAAATTCATTAAATTTTCATAAACATTCCCAGCCAGCGAACATATTTAAAATTCTAATAAATGGCTAAGGCCAGTGCATGCTGGTAAAAATTGTTCAAAAGAAGAAAACCAGCGAATTACATAGACAACAATTTTTGGGGACTGGAGGCCAAATAAACAAATGCAGAGAAGCCGCACAAAGTTGCGACAGAGACGGTGAACATTTTGGTTGAACGGCGAATGGCATAAATTCTAATTTTCTCCGCTATGCATGGCGGAATAAAATTTAAATTTCCTCTGTCCAAAATTTATGCAGCCATTGCGGGAATAATTTATAAAATTATAAACCAATTTTTAGTAAATTTCAAAAGACATAAGCCGCACTGCTTTTGCTGCCACGGTTGCAGCATGTTGAAGGACTCGGGGCCCTTTTGTCGGTTTAATTAGGTTAAAGAGCCTGCCTGTAGCTGTGTGAGTGGGTGTACGTGTGGGTGTGTGTGTGTGTGTGCCAATCTGTGTGTAAACTGAATTCAAAGGGAATTTCGGCCGCGCCCCCATGGCAGTCTCAGTTTGTTGACCAAAGCGACCCTCCAACTATAGAGCCCCAAGCAAACAAATTACGCGGCTTTAAGTTCCCCCTTCTCCAAAATCCCGCCTGTGGAAAATCCCTTTCCCTGATCCCATACCCTCGGGACGCTTTGTATTTGGGACAATGACATATTTATTTTTGGCACATTCAACCGGCAAACTGAAAGCGATAACGTGCAGTTGCTTAGCTGCCACTTGAACACTCCGGCTCACGTTTTACAAAGGGAATCGAAAATCTTTTGGTTCACAGTTGCGGTCAACAAAATACTTTCAAATAGAAGTACTTCGAAAACCATAAGTAATCAGTGTTATCTTAATACATTATAAGTGAAGTTATACATTATAAGTATGTATTCGAAGAACTTTTTATTTAAATTTAAATAACGTCCGATTATATTGAAATTATTTTAAAATCCTTCTCATTTAAGTTACTATTTTTTTCAAACCCAACTGCAAGATTCCTCCATTCTTCACTTGTCCTGTAATCTAAAAAGGACGATGTATTTCTGAGCCTTTATCCAAGTCCCATGCTGAAAATAGAGCTTGAAATGAGTTTGTATTTATAGATTGTGAAAAGTAGCCTTGCTAGCAAAGAATAGCTTTGAAAGTGCTACGGCCCTAATGAAAATTCATTAGCCCAACATCCTTTTAAGCCAAATGAAACCGAATCTGTCCAAAATGACATTCATTTGCCAAGGCCAGGTCCCCATTTACTTAAAGCTAAAGTCAAATGGCAAATGATGTACCTTATAACCTGGACTTACGTTTTCAAAATTGTTTACTGTTTTTTTTTGAGGTAAAATGTTCATCATCGGGTGACAGAAGCCGGCTGGAGGCCAATCAAAATGTTCTGAGTGCCTTCTACATCCAGTTGTTGCTGCTGCACTTTAAGTAACACACATACGGGAGTCCGACAAGCAGATGCAGGGGTTGCAGTATTAGCCGAACAACTGTCAAAGGCAACAGGCGGAACCAGTGGCCAGGGCTGGCCCACATAAAACAACATGAACGTAGAGCTATATATATATATGAATATATATACATCCGAACGTCTGGGTTGGCCAACTGACCGCCCGACCAGCGGCCAAACGACAAACGGAACGGCAAACAAGTCAAGTGCTCCGAAAAGGAAAAAGGGTTGCCAGCCGACGACCAAGTGGTGGCCAAGCGGAGAATTGCCATTAAGCTGCAAGTTTAAAGCAACTAAAAATGGCAACAAATAAACAGGCAGCCAGCCAGAAAGGAAGAGCAAAGGAACCAGCACCGACATCCACAGCAGGACCTAGCAGGACTTGAAAAAGAAGGAAAGGGTGAAAATTCGGCTGCATTACACATACGACCCGTAATCCAGATTCTGCCCTCAAAGCTGTCGATTCTCTCTGCTCACTAGAGCACTGCACTGGGAGAAATGTTCTCCAGAATATTTTTTAATTATTTATTTAATAATAATAATAAAATAATCAATTTTATTGCCTTGTTGCCATTCTTATTTGTATTGTTGGGAATAGATTGCAATGCGAGTTGTTCTATGAAAAATAGTTTAAAGAAACTTGAATTGAAGTATAATAATTTCATTATTATTTATTACTTATATACTTAAATAAAATTAAAAATAAAACTGAATCTTTTTTCATAAATCCTTTTAAAAATTATGCAGTTTTTCGACTCTGGCGCTCCTGTGTGCGCTTGGGTGTCTGTTTGTGTTTGCATGAGTCATAAGCAAATGTGTGTCCTGGGATATAGGGGGATTATGCTTGTTCCATGTGCTGGCTTATGAGCAATGCCAAGTTTACAGCAAAACGTGTCAATAGTATCCTGGACTTGGACTCTCAGTCCGACTGAAATTTAAGTCATTTTATCCAAACGCCCGCCCAATTCCACAGGCACGTACAGCTGAGCGCCGACATGCCAGTTACGTGGCTGGCTGAGTTGGCTCAAAGGCTAGCTCTCCAGGTTGCCAGGGCTCAGGGTTCAGGGGTCATGGTTCGAGGATCCAGGGGTGACATATATTAATGCCGCCCGGCGACGGAGAGTACATTAAACTGATGAGCTTAATTGGAGGTTACCTTCGGAGCTAACATCCCCTGGTCAGAAAATGGGAGTTCTGTCATTACATCACGTACAACAAGGAATGCTGCCAATTCGACAACGATTCTGCATTCGAAATGGGCATATATTGGGTATCTAGGACCTCTAGATGCTCTTTATATATCTATTCTTTTTTAGAGTAACACATAGATTCTGACTTCGTCCACACATTTTGTCCACTAATCACATTACTGTATTTTACACCTAGTTTCGGAAAGTCCAAAGGACTCTGCCAAAGACAGCTTGTATCCTTAAGCCATTGGGCTGCAGTTTTTATTTCCGTTTCCTGTGCGCTTTGTGCGGTTGTCACGCATCTGCCACGTAGCTGTTGGCCCAATTTTTCCCCTTTTCGGGACCCAATTCTGGTTTCCTTGCTCCAGCGCTTGTGTGAGTATAGCCTCTGGCCCGGAGTCACTTAATTACGAGCATAATTTGTAGCAAATATTTAGTTGGCCGAAACAAAAAGGTGCAAGGGGTTGTAAGCTCAACTCTGTTGGCTGCTTCCGTTAAGAGTATTATTTTATTTTAAGCGACTTGCTGACTTCATTAAGCGCACATAATAAAAAAAACTGGAGCGAATGTAATAACTGAAATAAAAAATAAAGGAAAGGCACTCACAAAAAAATATGCAAATTTTTTTGACCAACTATAAAAACTAGCGCCAAAATGCAAATGTAAAATATTTACTTCCCTGCTCGTGTGATTTCAGCATTTTTAATGGCATAACGCGCCCTCCCCCAGAACACACACGCTCGCAGCAGGTGTTCAAGCATTTTTCAGTCCAATTACAAAACTGCCAAAACGAAGGGGCAAGCACTACCGAAAAAACGCAGAAATAAGTAACCAAACACAGAACACAGAACAAGCAGGAGCAGCTTGAAATAAACGACGGGAACTGTTCGAAATGTACACGTAACTCAAACAAATGCGAGAGCCATTCGTGTTTTGTAGGCCAACTTCATTAAGCCCTACCTGGCATCGGTGGCACCTTAATGAATTGTAGCATTTAGCTGCTAATTTCGGCACGGCAGCTTGCCAGTTGTACAAATTGTTGGAAGGATATTATGCACAGCATGACTGACACTCGACAGTGAAGGATGTGGCTGGGTGTCTGAGAGGTGTGAGTTCCGGGAATAAATAAGCAAAGACTTTCAGTGTGGCTCTTAACTATTCCTGGAGTGTTCCTGGAGAAGCCCATTCTACATATCTATTAAAATTATATTAAAAATTGAATTTGGGGGAGAAGCATTGCTGGTAATAGAAGTTATTCAATTATTTAATTTGATTGTCTAGTTTCCTTGGCAGAAACATAGTCGGACATAACGTTTAAAAAGTTTATCATTTGACAGGCAGATAGGCCGGCAACTGAAAGCGAAACAGAAGCCAAATAAATAAATATCAGAGGGAATATCAGAATAAATGGAGTCACAGCAGCCACGATAACGTTAGCTTTGTTTGTTTATTGAAGCCCAAACAAAAAATAGTCATAACGGTCATAGCAATTGTTTGGCGGGATTACGAGTGGCAGCAAGTGCATAAATATGCAAATTACGGGCATTTGTTCAACCAATCTTGTCGCCGAGCGCCAGAGAGCTTTGCCTCACTTTGTTTGCTATTTTATACATATCGACTAATTGCTCACATAAATAAATTGTTATTAATTTGTGCAAAATCAATGCCGCAGTATCAACAGCGAAAACAATGCGCGTTTCATACACACAGTTGATTCGTTAATAATTGGCATTTATGGTTATGGGGTTCATAAATGATTTAAAAGAAATTTTCAAGTACCTAAGGTGGGTAGCTCTTCGGTTTTATATATATATATATTTCCTTTATATCAAGTTTGAAACCTTTTACGGCGACATTGACTGCGAAGACGGGCATCACTTTTTGCCTTTTATAAATAATTGAAAACCTTTCAAAATATTTTATGCCCCACTTGATAGGTCTTGCCTCGCAGACTTGCGAAAGTAGTTCGTTTCTCGGAGTGGAAATATCGAATAATTAAAAATTCAGCTAGTTTTTACAGCCTCCCACCGGAGAGTCGCCCTTTTGTACTGTTTATTGTTTGGTTGTTGACGCTGCCGACTGCCGCCAGCTTATGAAAAACTTTATTGAGCTCATGAAAATTTAACAACAAAAAAATGTTGGCTCGCTTGTTGTATGGCAGCCCGAAACAAAGGATCAAATCGACCAACTGAATGAACTGAGGATTTGCCAGCATTCAGTTGCTTAAAAGTTGGCCGTACTTTCATTCTTTGCAGCTTCTTTGAAATTCAGCTTGGGCTGTCGAAATATTTATGCAGCTTTCCACGCACATGTTATTGCATATTCATTAATAAAGAAAAACTATAAACTTTTGGTATAATATTTTGAATATTATTTTGATCTCTAAAATGTATTTTTATTTAAGAAAGTAAATGAAAATTACTTTATTTTTTCCATTATGGTTAATTTTATTTTTAGATATGTGATGCCGGCATCCTTTTTCTTTAGCTGCCATGTAAAAAGGGTATTCAATCTGGAGGACCATCAAGTACTTAAGGCATCTCCCGGGTCCTTATGCTTTCATTATTTTTTTCTCTCTGTTCCCTTTCAGGAGAAGGCGATATGCCCGCTAATCTGGCCAACTTCAAAGCTACTTAACTTTTATCCATTTAAGCCATCAACGCAGGCAGGCAGGCAGCTGAAAACAAATGGCAAGAAAAAAAAACTGGTAAGACGCTTGCAAGCAAGCGACAGCATCAGAGCAAGATAGCCGTGCCGAAAGAGACGGGGCTGTAGAGTGAGAAAGAGAGGGTGTATTGTCTGTGTGGCCTGGCGACATTTTCGCTTGACTGCACTGAGAGCTTAAAATGTCGCTCGGTTTGCTCGGTTGCTGCTGTGATTGCGATTGCGGCAGCTGTTTATGACATTACTCATACGCCTCGTTGACCTTTGGCATTGTCGGCGACCAAGTAGTCATCCATCTCGCTCTTTCGGCTTCTGGTCCTGTCTCCTCGGAAGAGGACCAGCACTTAAACTGCAGAGAGTGCAACACATGCAGGTCCATTCCAATGTTGAACAAGTTCTCGGAGCAGTTGCTGTTTTTGTTGCTGCTGTATGGCTTTACTGTACTTCCGCTTCCGTTCCAAGTGAGCAGAACAAAGCTAGGAAAGACTGCTCCTTTCGCACACCATTCACCCAACTCCATCTCTATATTTTCCAGGCAGTGTGGCATCAACAATGTTGCCTGCGCTCAGCCTGCTTAGAAATGCAAAGCAGCGCGCGAGGCAAACACAACACACAAAGTGATTTTTATATTAAGACCACAAGTGCCTGCAACCCGACCACGACCATGCCGTGCTCTCTTCCCGATGCCAGCCCGAGTCCTGTGCCCCCACTTCCACAGAATCTCTATGCTACCGCTTTGCTGCCATTATGATGACTAGCAGGGCAAGCTGATTGCTAAAGAGCGTTCTCGGAGTCTAAGAATTGCACTGACAAAAATATATATTTTAAAAACAAAAAGAAGAAAAAAACAGAATTAAAGTTATGGTGGTAGAAAAAAACTTGTGTTTTTAAATATAATAATATGTTGCATACTTTGAGGCAGAATATAAAATCTTGCAGTAGGTGCTGCAAGTTTCAAGTTAAAAAAAATAAAATATATTAAAATATATAAAAATTAAATGCTTCAGATACCTTCATTTTAACAGTGTTTTCAGTGGTTAGTATGGTAGTTTGCGCTCAGAATGCGCGTTGCATGAGATAATCTCTAGCTATGTGCGTGCCACACGCCAAGCGTTCTTGCCTAGGATTCTGGATCCTGGGGCAGCCCACATAATAGACCGAACATAGGACTGCTGGCAGACAACGAAAGCGCGGATTTTTTGATGGTTAATAAAAATTCCAACATTGTCTTGCACAGTTCATCATGGCGGCCATATAAGCAGAATATGAAGATGCAGTTGAAACTGGTGGAGCAACGAGCGATGACAACATTAAGACGATGCTTGCCACAATTCCTTGTGACATTTATTTTGTTTTATGAGCCAGTCTCAAGACATACCCTGCTCGAGATGTGCTTAAGAATTATATTTAAATTGGTAATAAATTGTAACTGAGCAGTTTTATGGCGGCACGAAGTTTCGTGGCTGTTGAAAAGTCGTGTATGCCCCGAGGCGGCTGCTCGTGAATGACAGGAATTTTGAATTATGCATCGGCGAAATTTGCATACAAGTCAGCGGGGGAATGATAACAAAAGCTCTGCAGATAACGACAGAAATCTAATCAGGATATTGTATTTGGAGCTACAGAGGGGGGAGCTGCAAACTTGGCCATTGCCATTATTCCTTCGTGGAATTTATGCCTATCCTTATTGCCTTTATTTAAAGTCATTGGTTAATTAGGAACTTGTTTCCTTCTAAGCCACATTGCCAGAACTTATTGTTAATAACTGCATCAGGCTAAGAAATAGTTTGTGGCTATGGCCTTAAATTAATTATTAAATGAATGCATACTATTGCTTAAACATAAAAGACAAACAACACGGTGGGGTTGTGTATTCAATTCGTTTGTTTGGCGCATAAATGAAAATGGCAAGCAATCACCTGCAGCCATTTTCCAATCAACCTACGACGCTTTTCCATCCACCCGACAAATCCCCACGCATTTAACGCTGAGCTCAGCTCAGCTTTATGACCAAAACAAACAGAAACGCCACCAACGGCGGGATTTGGGGGGAAGGGAGTGTGCTCACCCTGGATCCTGCACAGCTGCATTGTCCTGGCGTTCTTCATCATCCTCGTTGGCAGCATCATCAGCGCGTAGAATTTAGATTTTCAATAATCAGGCATCATTGAAAAAACAAATGCGCGTCGGATTTTTGGCTTCAATTGAATTGTTGTAGCCGATGAACTCGGTGTGGCAGGGAGTTTTGGATTTGTTACATAAAACGTGATTGGCTTTGCTGAGTGCGTAACAAAGAACGACAGGTGGATGAGAATCTGGGTATGTGGCACAGTTGCAACCACCAATACGAAATGTGCAACAATGGCAGCTGTAGTGAGTAGCTGTAGCATATGTGCTACGAAAACTCACTCTTCTGAAAGGGGAATGCCAATCAATGATTTATGCTTTGGAAAAGTCTAACTCGAAAATCCACGTCTGGCACCTAAAGACTAGAGTAAAATCTGGCAAAGGAAGTTCGAGCATGAGATAGATTTCTTGGCTAATCGGCTTTTGGCTGCGAAACTTTGTTTCTGAGCGCGCTGACCCAGAACTCACTCACGTAAGTCCTGCAAATTTTCTGCTGAATAGGAGCAATCAATTCACTTTCACTTTGGATAATTTGGCCGTACTCGAGGCGAAGTGTATGCGGCAACAGTATCTGCATTGACAATTTGCTGTAAGGTCATGCAACATTTGCATAATTCAATGAGCATACAATCAATGCCAGCCACATAATCATGCACGTGGCCAGAGCCGCCCATGACTCCGTCCGGAAGAAAAAACAGAACAGAGAGAGTGCAGGGAATTCTATTCGAGCAATTTGGTGCGATTAACTGCTCAATTATTTAGGCATCCCGTGGCGCTGGGAGGGAAAAAAGGAACGGAAATCAGAAAGAGAAATCAGCGTCCAACTGGCATGCTCCACTTGCTCTCAAATAGCCGGGCCGGGCAATGGGATCGATCCGCATACAAAACACTTAGTGGTGCAGGACTTCTCGTCCTGGAAAGGGTTGCAATCAATTGACATTGATGTTCGCCAGACCAAAAACTATTTCAATGCCCCGAGCAGGGACTCGTCGCTGTATATCTGCGTCGCATTTTCTCTTTACTTCACTGAGAAAAATATTCTTATGATTTAAAAATGAGGAAGGAGGACCTAGAAGGTCATCAATCTCAGAGATTACATAGTTCAAGTCTTAAGGTAAATATTGTATTCTTCTATTTTTTGATAAAATATTGACATTTCCTGTGTTTTTCTCTCAGTTTGTGTATATGTAAGCCCCTCTCAGCCTCAGTGTCTCGTAAAATCTAACATTTATAGCTGATGACTTTCTGGCTGTGACTGAGCCTAGTTCACGGCTAGTTTGGCATACTTTTAATGGCCCTGGCTGTGCCTCAGCCTCTCAGTTTTCTGTTTTCCGGCCCAGGCTGTAGCTCAGGCTCCGACTCCGGCTCCGGCTCCGGACAACCTTTGTATCATTATAATCCGTGGCCATTTAGTGGCACTATTTGTCGCTGATATGACTCCCTTTACGGGCTGGGCCGGGCATCTCTGCGGCTTGCCTTGCATGCAAAGTGGGCCACTCGAATGCCAGGACTCGTAAAAATACGTTTTATTGCCCAGCAGGACGCGCCTCAAGACATGTCCTGGCCAAAGCCACTTTAATGTCATGCGTGTGTCGAGGTTTTTGTGTGTGTGTTCGTGTGTGTGTGTGGGCGGATGGGCAACTAATTTATATTGGGGGGTGGGGCCACCGGCTCGTTAATTCGCAGCATGGAAACTAAAGTGCAAAGTATGTGAAAAGATGTGGGGCGGAAAAAAACAACAGCTACAGCCAGCACCAACTATAAAACGGCAATAAAATTTAATGATTATGTCAACACTTACAGTACACGGCCATGACGCTTTACAAGACTCACAAGAATGGCCGGAGGAGCCCATCCCATCCCCGTCACCCTTTAAAGTTGTCGTCGATGCTGCTTCATTGATTTTTATATCAATTTTCACACTAATATCTTTTAATATGTAATTTTTATGCATGTGACACGCTCACGACCGTCAAGAACATTGTCATGCTGCTGGCACACGGTGCGTATACGTTATTTTTGATTTTTATTATCAGTTTGCCTTGCTTTTCCTCTCTCCGGCTTTGTTAGTTTCATTGCTCATCTTATTGGCCATTGTTGGGACAACAAAATGGGCTTTCAATAAAAAAATTGTCGCACACATTTCTGCACCGTTAATTAAGTTAATTTTTGATTACATTTTAATAATCAAAAGTTTTGTAAGTGCCTGTCCTCGCGACGGCACGTCCTTCACATCCGACTACATGCTGGAGTTTTAATTTTCCCATGCTGCTGCCATCGAGTGATTTCCTCGTTTTTCCTTCTTTTTTTTATTATTAATAAAATTGTGTTGATAATTTAAAAGTGCTTTGCACGCGCATCATGTGCATCGATAAGCCCCATCATCGTCCTTTCTGCCAAGTGGTGGCAATTAAAATGCATTTAAAAACGGCATTAAAACCATTAAAAATCCATGAGAAACGGCAGCAGTTTGATAAGCTGCTCGAACGAAAGTGTATAAATTGGGTAAGTTAAATCTTTTCAGATAGTTTGGCAACATTTTTTTTTATTTCCAATATTTTCTTTAAACTAGCTAGATGGATATTGTATGGGAGTAGGGTGCTGGTATTCTTTATTGTTTATATTTATAAAGTCTGATTTTGATATAAACTGCCCTTTTATGTCTGGCTCTGGTCGTTGCAGCAAGTGATGTCTCTGTTATCGCATAAATTATTACATTTCGCTGCATCGATTGAATAATGTCCAATGCACACATTTGATTATACCAATATGGTGAATACACACTTAAAAACGTCCACAATGCGTTTTATTTAATTTTTATTCGATTTTATTGTTACGTGCCAGTAACTACGCCCGTGGGTGACTCCTGGCTAATAAATGAGCCTCCGGCCTCGGGCCAGGCATCAGCAGGCCAACGTGACACATGGCGGATGCGTGATTCGTTCCAGACACGTGTCATTTATTGATTTTTAGCGGCCGATGCTGCTATGTTTTATGAAAGATGATTGCCATAGGCGGCAGATAGGGGCTAGGATGCGTTAGCCAAAATTAATAAAGAAATATTTTCTTTTAATATGAAAAGGAATTTGAATAAAAATGGTGCGAAAATGGCTGGGAAAAAATTGAAATAATTTTTATGACAAAATATTGGCACATATTTCATTAGAATTTAAAATTTTTATTAGAATTCAAATAAATACTAATCACTAAAAACTACAATGGAAATTTTTATTAAAAAGTTCACACACTCTTCTCTAGTCGGAGTCGAAGTGTATAAATACTTAGAGTTATTTAGCGTTTACTCTGGCATTTCAAAAATCACAAATATTTAAAAGGAAATAACTGAAAATGAGAGACCAGCTCTGCTGTTGGCATTTCATTGTGCCAAGTTGTGGGAATGCTCACAAAAGAGCCATTAGCAGGGAATTGGCAGACACAGGCTTCCATATGGCAGCCGAAGGATGTGCAGTCAACTTCAGGGAATCCCTTCGAGTATGTACCCTTGGATAGTCAGCATTTTTCAATGGCCTGTGCAGCAGCTGGCGGCTGTTATTAGTCCTATATACAGGGCGTGGCAGGACCCAAGACCCAGGACCCACAGAAACAACAAGAAATATTCTACTCATATTTATGAGAGGCCTGCCAATTCTTTTTCTTGTGGCTGACTTTCGGCGTTGTGTCATTCGCTTTTTAGCCATTAGCACGTACTATCCCCGAAGCGAAAAGAAAGTATATTTATGTGCAGAGCCCGCAGGCTGTTGACGGAATTGGCTTCATTGTTGTAATGTTTGCCTTAAGTCGCTGCGAAGAAAAGAGAACTAAGTAGTTCATTTTAAGATGGGACTCTTTTGTTATAAATTTTAAGTATGGCTAAGTAAAAAAGCAAGCCAAATTGTCGCAAAACAAAAGACTAAATATTCCGCCAAAGGGAAATGCCTAAAATGAAAAATCGGGCGACAAAGCCCATTGAAATGATGGGGTGGTGGGTGATGGTGATGGTGCTGGGGAAATAAGGAATGAGGAAGGTGGGTGCTCAAGGATGTGGGTAGCGGCGGATAAGCAGAGCAGAACACTGGCTGCGTCTTGACACAAATAGGTTTCCGCCCTAAATCCCAAATATCCCCGGAAGCCGATTAAGTGTTGCCCGTAAGCGCGCGCAACAGCATGAAACAGTGCCGTCGACTTCGGCAGTGACTGCAAATTGTCCTCATACAAGGAGCTCCTCAGAAGATGGAGGATGGAGGGTATTGGTAGGAGAAAGGGAAGGTCGAAGGGTAGGTAGGGTATAGGGGCCAAGACAACGAAGGACTAGGAAAAGCATCAGCGAAGCTATCAGGCCCTGCTTGGAAAATAATGGCAAAACACGCTATTTTGGCAGTTCTTATGGGTGAGAGAGGGTAGGTTGAGAAGGTCTTATAGATTTAAAAAAAACTGTACTTAACGTTCTTTAGGAAGGTTTTATCTTATAGCTTCACATGTGGCAATAGTTTCATAACATGTATTCACGAATTCGTTTCTAATCTGTATGAATTGAAAAATTAACCCATTAGTACCTATGTATATACTCTTAAAACCACCCTCGCTGCCTGCCATAAGGCGCAGCCGGCATGTAAACACTGCAAGACACATTACAATAAAAAATTTATCGTTATTATCCTTTTCCAAAGTGCTTTTCAATTGAGGTATGGACAGGCTGGAGGCTCAAGGCTGAACGCCGAGCCCCGTAGGAGGAGAGCCGTCGACTGGCTAACTGACTGAGTGACAGAATGACGGTCATATCCTGTGTGCTTTCTTATGCCGAAGAAAGTGTGTGTGGGTTTTCCTTTCTGCTTCCCGCGATGCTGATTCATGTGTGTGTGCTTTTTGGGAGGGAACGGGTGTTCGAATCGAAGTATGATTGATGGAGGGGCATGCCGTGTTGACAGTATTATCTGCGCGAAGCAACGACTTCATCAAATCGCCGAAAATAACCGCCACAATATGTACGCATCGCAGTTTAATTTTTCCGGCATAAGCGGCGTATGCGTAATATTATGCTCAAACAATTGCCTAGGCAGCCACGCCCAAAGTGTTGATTTCCCTGATCATATTTATTTAGATTTCGCCATGCAATTTGCATGTGAATGTGCTCTCCGGGTGGGGAAAGCAAAGCAGGTGGCAAGGGAGACACTGAGGAGACGGCTTACACGCTTAAGCTGGAAGCGACAACTCCATTTATATTCGTTTCCCCTTTGGAAATTAATATGTCATTTTTGCCACCTACACACTTGGAAGGAAGGGGCCCAGGATACACTCGTAAAGTGTGGAAAGGACACGACAGAGAGGAAAGCCAAGCAATTGCTGAGCTAACGTTAAGGGGTTTCCCACGGCAAACAGTATGAAGCTGTAGAAAAATTGAAAAAAAAAAGGCGAAAAATAAACCAGAACTGGCGGATGAAAGTGGCAGAGCCTGGGGCGTTACCGGCGGGCGAGAGCGAAATAAAAATGCAAATAAAATAAAATAAAAATGTGTCTGTCATGTCAATATTTGCCGCCAGCAGATGAACTCAATTTGCAATTGGCATTGAGTGCGACAGACCTTTGCATGTCCTGTGTGTGCGCCAAGGTGTAGACTTGTCCGGAAAACTCTCGCCGCCTCGCACAAATATATCCATAGACTTTAATGGCAAATCATGGGAAAATTGATTGACATTTTCATTACACAATTTGCCAGACAATGCAAACCAAACGGAACCGATCCGTAATGAAAATGAAATGGGACGGGTTGTCTCAAAGGCCTCTCCACTCGCCTGTTTGTCGCCGGCAAACACATTATGCATATTATGCACAGCAAATAATTAATGCCAATCATTAAAATAATAAAGTGCATATGAGCACTGCACATAAAAGTGCCTTAAGTGATTCCGTTTTAATTGGGATTGCATAATTAAAAATATTTCCACTTAAACCTGCCGGAATATTAATTATTGAACATCCATAATCCAAAAAAAAAAAGAGCAAGACGAACCGAAAGCAATGAATCAACTGGATGGTCCTTCACAGGCTCAAGTGTGTGATGGCATCCTACTTGAATCTACCTGGACTTTTTTCTGGTCTCGTGTTCAACACAAAAACATTCCAGAGCTCTTGTCAAATGGATGGCTATTAATTTACATGCTTACGTTGACCCCGACAAACAGAAATTAAGGCGAGCAAAAGGATTAGGGTCTTATCTGGTAAGTTGACATTTTGTGCAAAATGCAAACCATTGAAAACAACAGACAATTGACTTTTTGAAGAGCAACAACAGAGACGGCCCATGCGGACGAAGGAGACCTCGAGTGCTGAACATTAAATTAATTGAGCAATTAATTAACACACCATTGGCGGTGGGCGAAGACGAAGGAAGAAGGCAGCTCTGGAGGATGCTGGCGGATGGAGGCGGAGGGCTTTCATTTGATGGCGGGAAAAGGCTCAGATTGCTCCAGCCACAAACAAAGAAAGCCATTGAAGACAGCTGGTGGCTGGAAATGCAAAGTGGAGAAATGGCCGCCGAGGCGGGGTGGTTATTAAGGCTCTACGGAGCACGTGAAATTATGAAGTTGAAAAATTAATTCAGCGGCAAGTCGAAAACTTTGAACTTTCAATTATGTGGAAAGCGAAGAGCGCGAAGGAAATGGGTAAATGAAAATGAAAATGAGATTTTTGCCTTGGTTCTTCCTGGCCCCGTGGCTTCTGTATTTTCCAATTTATGTGCTCGAGTGCCGCCGTCAGCTACACTCGAGTAATCAATGATGGGCGAGATATATCCCAGACTGCTTGATGTTCGACTCAATCCAATCTAAAGTAGAATGTGAACAACAACAAAAAGAAAAATAATGGCAAATGTGGCTCCTTCCTAGCTCCTCGCTCCTCGCTGGAGCTTTGAAATGTTATCGATTCCTGACGGTTATCTAATTGTAAATACACACGTCTCGTGTGCCATTTTGGAGTGGAAGTGGCAGTCAATGGAAACCAGTGTCTGACTGATTTGCGACGCCCATCGGCGATGATGAAGGATCTACACATACTGGACAGGTTGTACCACGGAACGGCCGGGTGACTAAATGGAGTTTCGACTCTGGACTTTGTCACCGATTCTATCCGACGGAGAGCGTCAGTCACGGAACCGGACGACATGTGGATCCAGTTAGTGTTGTTCCAGCAACGCCCCATGCTGGCTGACCTACATATGCATATGTAACACCTAAAAGCATAAGTCTGTGTTCCGTGTGTGTGTGTTTCAATGCTTTTTTCCATTTTTTTGGCAGCCAGTCAATGACACTCAGAAAAAAGATTATTTTACTAGTGAAAGTAATTATTAAGAATAACGACTTATGGTTTCAATTGATTGAATCATCTATTGTCTAGAAACGAGAACTAGAATTTTTCTGGTATCCTTAATTAAATGAAATTGATCTTTTTAAAGACATTAATAAATATATATGTATACATCAAGTACCTATCAAGTACAAATAAAACCATGTTTTAATTTTCAAGGTAAATATTGATTTTAACTTTCAGTTATCCGCCAAACAAAAAATCATTTATATTTTTTTTATTAAAATCATGAGTGGCATTGCGGTGCCAATTACACATTTTTCTATAAAAATTCTTTAATAAATTGTGCTCTTTTTGTTCAAGTGCACAAAGAACCCCTTCCACTTAGTCTCTGCACTTTGTCCGCTTGTTAAGTTGAATTTTCGTGTTAAGCGGAAGCTGGATGATGCCCACCCCCCGCTGCACGTGTGCCAGTCACTCACCCGTGGTCTACATGCATTTCCGGTTTAATTGATTTTGCCACAAAATGTGAAATGTGTCGAAGACGAGTCCTCCTGACATTCCACCCCCGACATTTCAGCTTACCTCCAAATAGTGTGGTAAGGGCGTGGCAGGGGCAGCTGTGTCCAGAACCCAGGACTCCTTTCTTTTTGAGGTCTTTGATTGCAGATACTCGGTAAATAAATATTGGCAAAACCAATGACTGATTGAAAGGACCAGAGGACCACTTGGCTCCAACTTGGACAATGCAGGCAAAGTTGTTGGCTTTTGCTTCGAAATTTTGGCCAGTTTGCTAACCTGCTGCAATCAGAGCAATCACGGAGCTCCCCGAAGCTCCCCAACTCCAAGGTGAATCTCAGTTGCCCATGGCAGAGCTTTTTGCAATAATTTCTGAGGTGAATCTCGTCAAAGTTTTTCTACATATCAATTTATTCAAAGTTTTTGATTTAGTTCACAAGCTTAACACATAAATATATAGAATGCTCGGATGTCTTTGTGGGCGAATGTGACATGGTTGTGATGGTCGTGGTGATATGACAAGAGAAGGTCTTAAAACTACAAGGCACAAAATTTTACATGCTCGGTAGTATTGGTGATCCGGAACCAATTTGCCAGTTGGAGAGGGCTAAACCTACGGACTAAGTATTCGGCTAATCTAGCGTAAGACTACCCTTATAACCTAATAAAATCTTAAGCAATGTGCACAGAAAAAAATCAATGTTATTGACTTATTTACGTTTTGATTCTTAGACATTTTAATTCAATTCCATTTAACCTGTTCCAGTCCAATTAAAGATTCGTCTCGAATTTCGTATTTAGTTGCAACTGAACTTGAAATGAGTTTCTGTTAACAATAATTAATGGCCATGATCTACCAATTGAAATTGGAGTGGGAAAATTTAGTGTAAATGTTTCATGTGAAATGCTTCGAGTTGAAAAATATCTACGTATCACTAATCACAATTTTCTGTGTAGAGTGCACTGTGCGTAGAGCCTAACCCTTTTTGAACTTGAGCAGCAGTATAGTGAGTATGAGGAACACCAGAACCCAGGATGAAATCGAAATGAAGCCATTGTACACGGCCGGATTGTCAATGCCCCAGCCGCGTTGCAGGATCGACCTCATCGATTCCGTGGGCTTGGTGAGTGGCAGGAAGGCGGTGGCGAACTGCAGCAGCGGGAACATGCCCTCGATGGGCCAGATAATGCCGCACAACATCACAATGGGCAGGAATGAGCCCATGGCCACATATGTGGCCGTTCGCTCCGTATCCACGGCACAGGATATAACAAATCCAAAGCTCATTCCGCACAGTCCGTTCAGGATACAAAGGGCCACCACCAGCCAAATATCGCCCACCAATGTCAGCTCAAAGAAATAGAAACTAACTATCAACACGAAGATCGTCTGGCTGAGCATCACCGTAAACTGGGTGACCACCTGGGAGAGAAGGATTTCCGGACCCGTGATTCCCGCCACCAGGCATCGCTCCAACATGCCCTCGTTACGCTCGATCAACATGGCACCCGAGGTAATGGCCACCGAAAGGAAGAAGATAATGGTTAGGATCACACCAGGAGCAGCAAAGTCCGTAAAGTTAGGATTCCGGTAACCGTAGATGGGCTGCTCCCACTCCACAGGCACTCGTCCCAGTTTCGGGTTCATTTCGCAGTCCGTCAACATATTTTCCACGAAGCTAAAGAATGTGTACTGGAGATCGCGGTACAGCATCTGCGAGATTTGCTGATCTGCAAGATATTTTTATTTAAGTATTAGAGTTTTAATTTTTGAAACAAACACTTACTTGACCAGTCCATCCGCACGTTTAAGTCCGAGGACTCAATGGTTCCGTCTTCCGCATAGCGCCCTTCTTCAACACGTTCCATCAAGGACTCTGTATAATTCGGCTGGATTACCAAGGCGGCCCAGGCTTTTCCTCTTCTCACCTCCTCATAGGCGGCTTCGTCGTCTTTTAGATATTTCTAGAAGTATATTTAGTTATATTTTTATTGAATGCTATTGAAAAATCACAACTTTTTTTATCTATAATATATTTTCTGTACTTAAAAAGATAACATCAATCAAAATTATACGAAATCCCAATATATTTCTCAGTAAGAAGCAGGCACGGCAAGCGTGGGGCGGTAAATACCAACAGTCAATCAAATACTCATTCAATTAGCTTAAAAAGTCATTGCACCTGCCAGACAGATGGCGAAGGACTTGGAGGAGTGGCTGCTTTTTCTGCTCCGACTCTTGGTGATGCCACCGATATGGGTGTTGTTGTTGCGCAATTAAAATCGGAGCCGCTGAATTATTGAGCAACGCATGCCAGGATATTCAGGCTGCCAGGATCCCGGCCCGAGGGCACTTCCTTTCTTGGCAGCTTTGTAAGCGGTTGGTGGCGCTCTGCTCATGCTGCTGCCGCTACTGTCTCTTTGTGGCGCTCGTCCCGCTTCATTTCCTGTCGCATTGTTTGCTGCATGTGGGACGATGTGCTGTAGTTCGGTGCTACAACAATAAAAGTAACTCCCCGTAATTAATGTGCGTACTTTGCGCCAAGCGATAAATTCAGCGAGGCAAACAAATCAACAACAAAGGAGAGGCGTTTGCCTTCCTTTAGCGTTTCGTGTTGCCTACTTTTTTGCGGGCCATGTTCTTGTTGTTGTCAACAATATGTTTGTGTTATCTTTAACAATTTCATTTCCTAGCGAAATAAATAATGAAGTGAAAGCCAGCTTCCCAAAATGTAGAGCATCCTCGGATCTTGAGCTAGTTCCCTGCAAGTGCTTACACATTTATTAAGTTGCCTTCGAAGGGGAAAACTTTTCCTAAACTTTTGGCAGTCACTTATGTTGGCACAATAGGCCGCAGACTAGGCAGACATCGACTAGGCCAGAAAACGAAAAACAACCGCAAGTATCCGAACTGAGGGGGAAAAGCCAGCCAAAGCCACAAAACTCGGGACTCAGGAGCGTGTATTGGCATTTGTGTTTGGGCTAAGCTGGAGCAATTTTGCGGCTTCGAAATGCAGTTATTTAAACCGAAAGGGGATAAGGCCGAGCAGGCGTGAAATTTACGCAATTGCCACATTAATGCCGATACAAATGAACCCATTTGCCGCCCCGACATCCGAACTAGATTGTGTGTGTGGTTTAATTTGGCTCATTAGATTTGATGGCAGAGATGGAGAGGAAAGTTTGTTGCCCAGATTTTGGGGCGAACGGTGTAGATTCTTTGCGGAACACCTGAAGCGGAGATTCGGGTGAGCGGTTTACGCTAGAGACTTGGAATAAATTATAATGCAAAATAGCCCTTCATCCATAGCCATGGTAAGAGACAATCAAACTGCAGGACTTGAACAACTTTTATTCTACTATTTAACCCCAACTTCAACATTGTTTATGACAAACTTGAGCCACAAACTATGCGCAAATGAAGTCAACTTGGTCAGAAGCTCAACGCAAATGAGCTCGAAAGGAGCTGGTAGAAAAACTTTCCCCAGCTAGTAGCTAGTAGCTACCTTGGCAATTTTTGTTTCGACTTTGCCTTAACTTGCCTCATAAAATTCTTCTGGCTAAAGGTCTGAAGAAAAAAGCCACTGGAAAACTCGAGCACTAACTTCAACTTAAAGCTTTTCGCTAATCAAGTACCATCAGGAGCGTAGTCCGAACAGGGGTCTCTCAGGAAGCATGAAATCTTTCGACTACGCCCTTCCCCTAATGAGCCACGTTGTCATGCCTAATGAACTTTTAATTAGAAGCAACGACAACAGTCAACGACATCGGCTGACCACAATATGTTTTTCAATTTACCCATAAATTAAGAGTCCTTTTCCGGGCTGGTAGCCGAGGGGAACTTTCGCAAATTATTAATGCAACCATTCACGAAGCTGCCTCCAGGAGATAGAGGTTGAAGTCTCCCTTTTCTGTTCCAAGTGTTGTCCACGAAACAAAGGCCAATTTTTCGTTAAGACAAGGGTAACTACTAACCAAGATGCGTTTGATCTGGACGACGATGAAGGCAAAAGTAAAAGGGAAACATATAACCACAAGGCAAAAACCCCAAATAATTGGAGGAGGAACAGACTTTATCTCAAAAATATGCAGGAAACTTTAAAGATTCTCTTAAGGTTGTGTATACTCTTTTGAAAAAATGACAGAATAAAAACATGTATATATTTGTGAGAGGTTTTAGGAAAATTTGAGGTCCATTTGATATAAATAATCCTTGCCACGTGGCTATATATTTAATTAATGTTTAAAACCTCTTCGAAAGTATCCCAAAATGAAGCATACCCCGTGTGACTGCATGGCACATAGAATTGTTATTGAAAACAACGAAAAGACTCGCTTTCAATACTCCGGCCAAAATTCAAATTTTGTTGACCCGCCCTCGAGGGTCGCCCGAAGCCGTCGTTTGCAAGAGGACTGGGTAAGATGGTGCGGTGTCTCAGACCTGGCCAAGTTCTGATGGCACGTTGATACGCTGTTCATTGACCAAAATTAACTCGGCCTCATCTCCCATCGTCTTTCGTTGGAAAGGGGCCTTTGATGCGGAGTAAAGATACACCGTCGCGTATTATTTTTTCGGCGTTTTTTTTATTATTGTCCGAAGTTATACAAATTTAGCCTGATAGCCGGTGGTTGGGGTGGCGCGGCGGAGTGGTTGCCCCAGCAGCTTTTCAATTTCCAAAGGTAAAAAGTTTTCTTCACAAATTGCCAGTTGAGGCATGCGGGCGGTTGCTGGCCCTATTACTGTTGTTGCCGGGCGGCGGTCTTTATTATATTGTTATTTGAAAATTAAGGCAAGTTTAGGAGGTCACGGTCCGTCGGCGAGATAATTTTATTGGACATTGAGATCTCAATGCTGATTTTCTTTCATTGTCCCTTCCCCGAAACACACACAATTGATTACTGGAGCGGATTCACAGAAACGCTTGAGTGGTGTCTCCCCAAAATGCCAGACTTTACCTGCGACCTGATAATATGTTTCAATTTTGCATGAAGTTTCATCGTCGCCTAATGCTGTGCAAACTAATCGTAAAAATTGCCGAACTTCTGGCTTGCTTTACTGTTATTACAGAGTCCAATGTAAAATGCATGGAATCATAAGCCAGGACTCGAGCCCTCAAACCAAAACGAAACTCAAATTAGGCAACAAAGGCGACTTTGCTTTTGAAGCGTAATTTGCAATAAATTGCCACAAGCGGCTTTTGGCCCAGCCTTCAGCTGTTTTTGTGCCCCACTGCCACTCCACTACTGTTTTTGGCCATCGCATCCCATGGCAGGCCAGTAAATTTATTGATGATCTCGACCGACTGGCCGTGCCAAAGATAAGCAGCTGTAATTTGTGTTCGCCAACACCAAGGGCAACGGCAACAGCAATGGCAATGGCAATGGCAACGGCAACACTAACGCAGTGTCCATATTCCATCGAAGGAGCCGGGATTCTGGGTAGAGACCAAAGGAGCAGTGATGCCAAGAACATATACATTATATTATAATGGTATTATCTTAAAAATAATTATGTATAAAAATATATTTTATTCACTATGTTTTGATTGAATATATTACTGAATGTTGGATTTTAGATATTTATAAAATAATGAAATGAATTTTCTAAGTCAACTTTGGACTGATTCCATAAAACCAGCTACATTTCTTTAATAAATTACTGAGAAATACTTCAGAAAAAGGTCAAATGGCCAGCACTGTCAGGGAAAATGGAGCAAGACAAAGCCAAGTATGTTGGAGGTGGTGATTTAGGAGTGTGGCGGAGCAAAATGATGTGTGCTTTGTAGATTGAAGAGCCGGCAGCTCCCCCAGAAGGAGTGGCAGTAGCAGCAGCAGCAGCGGCTCTGGCTCTGGCTCCGGCTTGCGACCAACAGAGGGAGCCACTCGGCTGTCCACACAAATTGAAATAAATTACAGTAGTGGCCGACAGGACCTGCAGGACATGCAGGTCCGGCTAACTGGACCGGCGTATTGGGATCGGACCTGAATAAGCAACATGAGTGGTTATTGTAAATTTCGCACTGCACAATTTAACCAAAAAGCCAATGACAGCTGATATTGCACCCCCGGGCTGAGAGTTGCAACTGCAACTGTTCGACCTCGTCCCTAGAGGTTGATAAGAGCAGGGAGGGGGTGGTAGCTCGAGTAGGTAATTTGCATTGCACTTACCACAACCATGCTCTTGTTCTTGACCAGCATATCGATATAACGGCAGCTCAGCATCGTTTGATTGCATCCGGTGTGCACTGGGCAGAATTGTTGCATAATCATTTCCTCGCTCATCTCGTGATTCGCCACAGCCAATTTGATGCCAGTCGGATCATGGCCAATTGCGTAGCAGAACAGCAGTATCTGCACCACGGGCAGGCCCACAATGAACAGCATCACCCTGTGGAAAGGCATCCAAAGTTGTTCGTTAAGCACAAGTACGTAATAATTGCACGGCACAAACAAGAGAAGCTTAGTTCGAGAGCAAAATAAGCAGCTTAATTATCTGAATGGGTATCGGGAAATAATCGCCTTGAACTTGTGCGGAGGTTAGTTTTTGGGATTCATGGGTTTTAATGGCATAATAGTGTTTTTTCTTTTGGGAATCACTTACCCAACGTTGCGCATCATCCACAAGAAGTTCTTCCAAATAAGGGCGTGCAGATGATGGGACTGCATCACATGAAGGTTGTACCAAAAGGAAGTGGGTGTCTCCTGGACCGGGGGCAGCGGAGGTGCTGCTGGGGCAGTGCTGCTGATCGGATCCCGGGCAGCTGAGGACATCGAAATGTTGTCACCGAACTCGCCGGAAATCTCAGCGGCATGCTGCTCATCAGACATATCCAGAGCAGGATTGGAAATAGCCGGCACGGTCACCTGTTCGACAATCTCCTGGGCAATAGAGGATCGACGTCGTTTACCCATATTCTGGAGCACGGAGAGCTTTAGGAAGACGTCCTCCAGGGACTCGGCGTTATATTGCTGACGAAGATACTCTGGCGATTCTTCGGCCAACATTTTGCCACCGCGCAACAAGCCAATCTGAAAAGGACAAACGGGCAATTCATTTTTAAAAAATCTTAGAAATAATTCTCTTAAATTGTAAATAAAAGAAAAATGTCCCATCCTTTCATAGATTCTTAGATCCCGGTCTCCCTTGTTTGTCTAAAAGATAATTGAATCGAAGTGTTCTTTCGAAAAGTGTCGCTGAGCCAATCAAACTTTTCGACTTTGATGCGAGTGGCCACTCGTCCTTGTCCTTGTCCTCGTCCATGTCGCCGAATCTTTGTCAAAGTTTGCGCTCTTTATGCACATCCTGTTGTTGCCAAAGTCGATGAAGTTTTATTGACTTCGCAGTTGCCTTCGCAGTTGCCTTCGCCAAATCCCTTGTTCACGCAACGTGCAAAAATTAAGTTAATTGATTTCTGTGTTCGTACATGACCAAGCATCATCATATCATCATCCCTTTAGTCCTTTGGCGGACTCTATGTGTGTGTCTTTTGGGTGCCAAAGTTTGCCGCCGCTTTGCCTTGGAACTGGGACTATGGCGATGCTTGTTCGTCAATTCGAACGAAATGGATGGCTTCATTAGACATGCACATGAGTGGGCTGCTCCTGCAGCCCTTTGACCCATCCTTTCCTTGACTGCACAGGAAAACTCTATGCTAAATAAACCACACAAGCCCGACTAGCTAGTTAGCAAACTTTTGCTGCTTGATTTGGCTTCGTTCCTGATTTTGGGGCCAGCAAGGAAATCGTTCATTTCCTCGGGCCGAAACACAGCCCTGAGCTGTTTTGTTTGGCTAATTCGCTCCTTCTATATGGTCAAGTTGTGGCTATGTCTTTTCGACTTCTCAGAGCCAATTAACGTCTTAATTGGATTGCAATAGCAAACTAAATTACGGGCTTCCTGCCCAGCCAGGCAATTGTAATTTTATTGGCCAACTATGTGATATGCATTATTATGGCCAGCAATTTTGCATGCCATAAATAATTTTCAGTTTGCCTCCTACCCGACACGCAGAGGAAATTGAAAAATTGAAAAATGCACATGATATTTATGGCGTGGCTTGTGGGTGGAATTTTCCATGAACGACGAGGCGAGGGTTATGCCGAAATTTATTCTGGAATATATAGTGCCAGCTAGTCAAGTGAACGCTCAAATAATTTTGCATAATATAGGAATTTTTTTAGAATTCTAAAAATTGAAAACTTTTTCCCATACCTTCTTTTTATCAACTACCATATCCGTTCGATAGTTCCTTTTTTAATGAAAGCTTAATTCGTATGTTAATCCGGTTGTCACTCATCAGCTTTACCAATTATTCAGCTGTTCGTGTTGCATGCTGCCTGGATTTTCGTTTTTTGGCTGGTACTACTCAAGTGCAACATGCGGAAAATTACGCGACAAAAAAAACAAAGAACAAAATCAGGAACAAATCAGCAATGTAAAGGGAAATGCAACCGAAACAATATTAACTATTAAAGGCGCCCCCAAAGGGGATTGGAGTAAATGGCAAAGTAGAGCACTCGTAACAATATATCCATCACATAATGTTACGCTCCCTGATTTCATTTATTAGAGCAGAAAGTGCTGCATGTACAACTTGGGACATTGAGAGACACTCCCCTCGTGTCACGCCCTCGCTGTCTTCACATTTTGGCCATGTGGAATAGACGCGATTTGTTTTTTGTTTTTAGTGTTCTTCCTGCCCTGTGTCCTTATATTTTTTGTCCTGGTTTTTGTCTTTTTGTTTCAACAACTTTCTTTTATTTTTTTTTGTCATTTTGTGTGTGAACCAACAATTTCCCCTGAGCCATGGCAAAGGCAAAGGCAACGCTGACATTAAATTTGGGGAGCAATGTCTGTCAAAAAAAAGTGAAGCGCTGCACTCTGTTAGGAGCGAGACGGGAAGCCATTTGAGATTCTGTTGTGTAGCCCAAGTTGGTTGACCTCGCGCAGGATGCTGGCGGTGGTGGGATGCGGACGAGGTCCTGCTCTAATACTGACACCAGTGCAGGCGCTGATCCTGTCATAATGCGATGCCAAATGTGATGTGGGTCTCACTGCTTGGGCGGATTTAATTTTTAAAGAGAAAAAATGTTGCCAGAAAAGTTTACCCGCAGTTCTAAAGTTACAGTAATAGTTTTTTAATGAATATTTTAAACGCAACGTTTCATAGTGATTTACTGAATTTATCCATAAAGCAGAAACAACTTTTATTCTTCAAGTAAATAGAAATATTTTATTGGATGTATTTTTTGCACATTAAATTGTTATAATCTCACAAGAGCTGTTCAGTTATTGGTAAGACGATAAAGTGCTAGACACGGCAAAAGCTTCACAAATTTTTAATGTCCATAAATATTTTTCAATTAAAATAAAACTTTTAATCGCCGCACCATACAAATAACAATAACCAAATTTAAGCACGGCAAAGTTTCAACAACACTCGCACACACTCTGGCAGGATTCAGCACACACTCGATGGCTGGTCGTAAATGCGCATTTTACGATTATGTTTAATACTCCTGCTTTGTTTGAGTGCATCCCCATCAGAATCAGGAGCAGGAGCAAGAGCAAAACATCAGCAGAAGCAGAAAAACTAATAGCAGTTTTTGCCTCCATGCAACGTATAATTTTTATTGCCACATGAATTTTCAGCTTATAAATGGCAAGAGTGCAATAATAATTTTTAATGCCCGGGTTGTAGAAGAAGCGGAGAATAGATCAAGAGGCATGTAGGTGCCAATTGGAGTGGCTCACTCAATCAGGCTGCGAGTGCAGTAAAATTTATGCGTCTGTCTGTGTCGAGTGGAGCTCTGCTTTGCCAGGGATTGGCCAGCAGAGTCCCACAGCGACAAGCCATTCTGTTGACTCAGCACATCGAAAAAAAGGACACAAACGCGGCCAAAACAAAAGCCAGAAGACTCCCTAAAACGCTCAGTGTTTTGCCGAAAAATATGTGCAGATAACTACCTTGGTCCGAGTTGGAGTTTTATCCTGTGTCCATCCTTGTCCCTGACCAGGATTCGACTTGAGCTGACTGAGTCGAAAGCGTGAAACGAGAAAGTGACAAAGCTGAAAAAGCAATTTGCTGCCGGGCACAGTACTTTGACAGTAAGAAAAAAAATGTTACAGTTGCCAAAACTATTTTCAAGAAAGATATTTTAATCAAAGTAAAATTAAACGACATAGATATAAATATTTAATAATTAATGCATGTTGTGGAAAGAATCCCATGACTCAATTATTTTTCTTTGTGAATTCTTGTCCCTCTGAGGCGTGAGCAGTCTAAGCTTAGACTAGCTGGCTGTGTTTGCCCTGCAGTCAGGCCGACACGTGTTCAATATGAGCAATTAAACACTGTCACCAGAAGTTAAAGAGACACAACAGCTCCACAATCCGCTGCTCCCTCGGGCTTTGCATGCAAGGATACAGGAGATGTGGGGCAACTTCTTCCGCAAGTTAGCTTTTTATAGTCCCGGCTCGAGTGAAACCCATAAACCATAAATTTTATCTAACAATTCGCATTAAATTCACATTTCAACGCTTGACGCTAGGATTAACTGAGCCAGGATTCTATTCGATTCCCGTGGCATGGGTTCGATCCTCGTGCTAGGTTTTATGGACTGCGAGCCAGTCGATTGTTTTGTTTGTCAGACAGAATCCTGTGACACCCAATCCCGTTTTCATTCCCAAGTGCCAAGTGCTGAATGTCGATTGCCCGCAAACAAAGGCGAGTTTTCTATTCCTGGCAGTGATTTTGTTTATTGGCCATAACTCTTTACCGCAATGACTTTTGGCCGCGTGGCGGCGTGACAACAGCTTTCCTTTGGGGGGATGGTTCAAGGGGGTGAAGGACTTCCAAAGGAGTGTGGGCACGAAACGTGTTGTCAATTGGCAGCCGCACAGCATGTGAGCCCTTAGGCCTGGCTTTAGGTCCTTGGGGGGTCAAGTGGGGTTAGAGGGGCCCAGGCTCAAGACCTGGCTGATTGTTTCTGTATTATGGGAATCCGACCCAAAGGATTTCGTATGAATTATGTATGGATATGGAGCATTTAAAGTGGCCATAAATTCATTTTCAATTTAAACCGTAAAGTATGGATGTTTTTTTTGAGAAAATAATTTTTGACACCTAATCAATCACAGTGTGTGGCTTCTTCAATGTGAGATAAATTTCATTTTTGGTTTTAAAACTAATCAATAATATAGCTTAGCTTACCTTGAATATCTTGAAATTTGGTAGAAACCTACTCACTGAATTTTAATAATAATAAGTGGCATACCATACTACCGCACATCAAATTCCCCAAAAATATTTAATAGAAAAAATTCCGCGTATCCAATCATACTGATGATTAATTCCTGGCATCCAATCAATCAAATTAAACGGTAGGCGAACACTCTTTCAAGTTGATGTGTAGAGTGTCTCAAGTGCCGATCTGCGGCTCATCTTGCACTTTCTTCTCCACTTTCCACATCAATCTTTTCCAGAACGTTGTCATTGATATATTCAACCGTCTCACACTTCACTTGAGCTTGCGTGTGTCCCTGGGCAAGGATTTTGTTTGTTTTATGTGTGCATATCCTGTGCGTGTTGCCAAGTGTCTGTATCTCAGCCTGTCGCTCCGGCCGTGTATCTATCTGTCTATCCAAATGTCCATTGTGATGGGCGTTTGTTTGCGAGCTTTGTCACGATTTATTCCTGTATTTTTCTTTTTCACACACATATTTGTTGTTTCCTTCGCCGAGTTCATTGTTTGCAGCACGCATTAAATGACTAACGCAGTTATATTTCCCTACCCCGATCAAAGGACGGTGCCCATCTGTTCTCTCCATCGCATAAATAAATCTGAAGTAAATTTTGCAATGTGTCTCGCTCGGAAATGCCTCGTAAATCCTGAAATGGCCATGGGTCAACAGAGACAGCCACCAGTAATATTCAAGTCCTGGTCTTTTCTCTTTCGCCGTTCATTTTTTTGTTTTTTTTTTTTGACTTTTCCTTTTTTGACAGGACACGGATTTGTTGCAGCCTCCTCGTCCTGTCCACCCCATCCGCCCGAGCGCAGGATACAAATTTGCCATGCCCAACGAGAGGGGAAAGCGGAAGCACTTAGCGCCGCATGTTGACAGCCCTCGGCGGAGCTGATAGCTGAACTTTCACCTTGACAGTGGCAGCATTATATTGCTCATACGCCCCATATTACACATAGATGTGCCAGCTAGCCATAAATCACCCTGGCAAACAATGCGTGGGCGCCAAAAGCCATTGACACTTGGTTGCAAAACTCCCTGGGATCCTGGGACCCAGGAACCCGTTCCCTTCCCCACCGAATCAAGATATTACTACTTACCATATGTGCCTGGGCACATTCGTCGATGTAATGTGTTGTGATTATCACAGTCGTGTGGCCATTTTTGGCAATGTCCACCAAATGATCCCAGATGCTGTAATCAAAGTGATGAAGAGTTAATCAGATGATATTTCCAGGGGTGGCTATCAGATGATAGCCAAGGGTACAGTGAAAACTATTTCTTATCGAACAAAATATATTTTAGCATAATTATTATTTGACACATTTAAGTTAGTTTTTGATTTTTGTTAGTAACTTGAAATAGGAAAAACAAAATAAATGCTATGCTAAAATAAGCTCACCTCTGTCGCAAAACTGGATCCACTCCCACTGTCGGCTCATCCAAAATAAGCAGCTCCGGCTCATGTAGCAGGGCCACTGCCAGGCTCATCCGACGCTGCTGGCCTCCGCTCAGATTCTTGACAAATTTCGAGCCATTTGGCAAATTGAGCAATTTGAGCAGGAATTCGGTGCGATCCTCGATGTCACTGCGGGCCATGGCCGAAATGATGCCGAAGTAGATTAAAGTTTCACGCATTGTGAATTCGCCGTAAAGGGCTATCTCCTGCAATAAGCCGAAAATGGTGCACGGTTATTATTTCTGAAGTGCAACAATAGATTTCCCAAAGCCCACAGAAAAGTGTTGCCTACTTTCCAGAGCAGAATCTTCATGGCTTTCAAGGGGTTCCCCAATTTTCTATAAATCTTGATGACTTTGAAGTGGTTCCCTTATTTATTAAAAAAATTTAAAGTGAAGAGCTTTTGAAAATTCTAAAATATGTTTTTTCATATTAATTATCCTTCTCATCCTGTTTCATACTACCAGCTCTTTTGTGTTCTGTGTATCGAGCATTTAAAAGATTTCACCGTATATGTTTTCTTTTGTGCTTTCCCCATTTTATTGCGTTTATTTAATTTAGTCGACTCAGGCATGGGGCAATAAAAAGCGCATGAAAAATTCAGGAGTTGCCAGGTGAAGGGCGCCAGTCAGCCAGGCAGCGAGGCGGCGAGGTAGTCAGGCAGCCATCCAAGCAGGTGCAGTGTGGCCCGGGTTAACTCACCTGTGGCATATAACCAATCCGGGGTCCTGGCACACCGGAACCACGCGAACCGGGTCGTCCGCCGAGCACCCAAATCTCGCCCGAATTGAGGCGACGTCGTCCAACGATGCAGCTGAGAAGCGTTGTTTTTCCACATCCAGAGGCGCCCAGGAGACCGTATCTGCAATTGAACACGGGTAGTTAAGCTTAAAGTCATTTTCATAATGTATGTATATGTGACTCAAGAAAGTGCGTGTATAAAGATAAAAGTTTGAAGAGCTAATAAAGCATGCCTATTTATTTATTTGAAGATCACTTAGCCACTTTCGTTTCAAATCCATTTAAAACCATTGGACCATAGCAGATCTTTCTGAAGCTTAAAATCTTTTGTGTCAATATTTAAATACAGCTTTTAAGTTTAAGCCTTAACTACCAACTGTGGTGGAAGTCCTTCAAAGGGAAGGGAACTAAGCCTACCTATAGGAAAAATTCAACCTCTGTGGCTGATGGCTGTATTTAAGTTGGGGCGCCCAAGAAGGCCAGGCTCTGGTGGTCAGAGGCGGATATTTTAAGGAAGAGGAGACTTCTGTGTGTGGATGGCGTACAAATATTTTAAGCACTCACACCGACACACCACTATAGCTGCACTCACACACATAGACACAACCTTCCTCACACAACGAAAGGGACACTTGCAAAGGCACAAGGCTGAAAAGCATCAGGTGAAAAATCAACTGTGAATAGTTTTGCAAAAATATTCCGGCGCAAAAAGTTTCATTGCTCTGTGCGCTCTGTTCTCTGAGCTCTCCCCTTCGGTGGCAGCCCCTGCGTTCCACCTTTTCACCTTTGCCCCTCCTATTGCAGCCTCTGCTCCAGCCCCTTTCCACTTTTCCACCTGTTTTTCAACCCGCAGTATCTTCATGTTCGGGTTCAGGTTGGTGTGGTATGTGCACCGCTTATCTCATGTGTGGAGGAGCTGTTGCAAAATATATTTAGGGAATGTTTAGCACAGCTTAGCGCGCCAGTCAACCCGCCACCCACCGCCCACTTCAAAACCACCTATTCATGGCACTGCAAAAATTAATTTTATTGGTAAATTCGAACTATTTATTAATTAAATCAAATTGTTCAATAGGTCTATGATTTCTTTTAGAAGTATAATTAGCCGAGTTTAATTTATTTAAAATAAGAACTGAAGACTTTTTAAATTAAATACTTTCTTAGTATTTTAGTGCAATAAGGACCTCACTCGAGCTGCCTTTTTTTATAACGTGCGCAACGCGCGAGTTTAGAAAATTGTTGGTCTGGCAGTTGCCAGTTTCTAGCTGAGTGGGTGTGGGTTGGGCGTATCTGTGGTGTGGCAAGAGCGGTGCGGGGCCGCGGTTTGAGGTCGGTTAAGGTGGCCGTATGTGTGTGTGTTTAGCCATGAATAACATGCAGTTCGAAGCGACTGCACTTGGTATTTGTGTGTGTTTCCGCGCCAGGGAGATGAGCTGCACTTGTATAAGCCAAAGCAAAAGCCAAAGGGGTAAATAAAAGCACAGCTCCGCTCTGTCCGGCTTAAGGACACCCGAGTGGTCCGAGGCTGGGATGGTGAATCGGGGCGGAGTGCCGCATCAGGTAGGACAATGGGGCCAGATATGATTAAACTCTCTATGAAACTGTAACCCTCAGATAAAACTAACGCAAAGTGAATAATTTTTTGGCTTTAATTGAGTTTTACATTTAAAACAGATTTTACCCAGCTAAGAGAGTTAAAAACTTGAAGAAAAATAAACGGAGATTTAAAAATAGCTTATCTAGTACCTTTAAAAATGAATTAAAAGGCCTGAATTTCTATACCTACATAAGTAATAAGTATTTCCTTCGAATTGCCCGAGAATTGAATAAAGATTTCTTGCTATTTTTATTTGAGTTTCCTGCGGTAAATTCCTCTACTTTAGACGGCATTTGCATGTAATTGCATTTTGCATATCGCATAGCATAAATCCAATGCCATAAAGCGTTAAATGGGCGAGTGTCGTGTTAGAAATGGCCGGAGCCGTAAAACTTTGCAGTACCCGCTAAAGTAGACGCTGAAAAACATTCCAAGTCACAAATTACCAACGTTTACCTGCGGTGTGCGCATATTTTAGAGCCGCTGGAAGCCGTAAGCCGCAAGCCCTGGTTTTTGTCCACCTCCGGGCTGTGCTCGTCGGGAAACAGGAAAACAATGCAAACAATAAGCACCGATGCAGACGTCGACGTTGACGACCCGGGCTGATGTTGATATTTCAGCCCATTAACCTTTTTTTCCCCTGTTTTTCTGTTGCCCTGCCCGCATTTAGTCTGCCTCCATTGGATTCCGCAACTCATTTCTAGAGGGCCGTGATTGATGATTTGTGTAGGTAAATAGGTCGGGGAATGCATTTCGGCGGGAATGAATTATGCGCTAATTAATTGCACGTCGCTTGCATTGCTATCATCATCAAGTCGGTAGTCGGTAGTTGATTTTTAAATTGTTTTTTCACTCGACCCTTTTTTTATATTCCTCCCAGTTGGATGTGTCATGAGGTAATTTAATAAATTGTTTACTATATTTCTGTCCATGATTAAATGACCCGATAACTTGATGAGTGACAGATTCCGTAGCAACATTTAATTTTTGTTTCATGATGTATTATTTAAAAGGGAAAAAGTTCTTAATTTTGTTCCGGAAAATCAATAGATCGCATAAGTTTCTTTCCGAACAGAGTCCCTTCCATATCACATTATTTTTTGTTTGTTGTTTACTCTCGCCTTGATGTAGTGATGACTGCAGCGGGAAAACTAAACGAGGATAAGCCAGAACCTACTGGGCTGGGCTGGTCTGGGCGGGAAGGGTGTGCAAAACTTTGCACTTGACTTGAACAATTAGTTCTTGTCCGCCCCCCAACAAATCTCACCCATGTTCTACCTCATCCCTCACCTTTTGGCCCCTTGGATTTCATTAGTAGTTGTAGTTGTTGCTAAGCAGTGCGTCACAGGCAATTACAGGGGCGGTAATGCGTATTTAATTAACAAGCTTACTTAGTAGTTTTCCATGGAAAATTTAGCTCATTGTTCGGCAGAATGCGACTCGGAGAAGCCGGGAAACTAACTGACATTTAGACTCTCAACGAGTTCCAGCCCCCTACTGCCTGCATCTTCCTGCCTGCTGCCTATTTGCCTGTCCAATTAAACGGTAAACTTTTCTTATGGCCATTGAATTCTCACACCAAGCCACCCATCTGCCAAATAGTTCGGTTCAGTTTAGTCCGCCAAGGCAGGGATGCTGGTAGATAGCCGAATTTTTTGGTGGATGTAGTCAACATCTCCCTATTTTGCCTTGAGTGAATGGGGGATCTTTTGTGGGTTTATGGACTCGATGCTAATTGAATTGTCATCGATTAATGGAGCCCCGCCTTCGATTCTTGAAATGGGCAAATGAAATAACTTCCAGTCGCCAGAAACAAAGATGGGTGATAATTTGCGAAGAGGGAAAAAAGGGGAGGCTTTGCTCGAATATTTCCATCACTGACAGAAATTGTTAAGCCTATATATCACTTCTAGATCTAATTGGCTTCGGCCAAACCTAAAAAAATAAAAAGAAATATTTGCTTTAGAATTTATGTCAAAAATTAAAAAACCATTTTCACATTTTTAACATTGTGTAAATCAGAAGCGTCAATATAAATAACAGACCTGAACCAACTACCAATTAACTAAGAAATTTGAAGTGCTGGCTAAGAAATACACATGGGTGGCTTTTTGGATAAACCAGAGACCGATAAGGACTTCGACGTCGGCACAGGAAATGGTCTACAGTACTGTGTCAGCTCCATGCAGGGCTGGAGAATGGAAATGGAGGACACACATGCCGCGGCTATTGGCATAAATGAGGCCTTCCCGAGCTGGTCCTACTTTGGGGTCTTCGACGGACATGCAGGTAAAGCTATAGCACTGCAGTGCGCAGAAGACTTGCTGAATACCATCGTTAAAACCGATCAGTTTTCAAAAATGCAAATCGAATTGGGGATACGGACGGGCTTCCTGCGCTTGGACGACGAGATGCGAAAGGGCGTGGAAAAGACCGGAGGATCGACGGCAATATGTTGTTTCGTTGCCCCGAAGAAATTATATTTTGCAAACTGCGGTGATTCCCGGGCTGTGTTGTGTCGAAACGGAAGGGCGGCCTTTTCCACTTTCGATCACAAGCCGACTTCCGCCATTGAGAAGGATCGTATCCAAAAGGCTGGGGGCAGTGTGATGATAAAGCGGGTTAATGGCACCCTGGCCGTTTCTCGTGCCATGGGAGACTATGACTTCAAAGGTGATCTGACCCGCGGATGCTGCGAGCAGCTGGTATCACCGGAACCGGATGTGACGGTGCTTGAGCGCTTAGCCAGCGATGAGTTCATTATTCTCGCCTGCGACGGCATTTGGGATGTGATATCCAATGACGACCTCTGCGCCTTTATCCATTCCAGACTTTGTATATCCTGGGACCTGCCAGAAATTGTCAATTCTGTTCTAGACATTTGTTTGCACAAAGGTAGTCGCGACAATATGACCCTTATGATAGTGATTCTGCCCGGAGCACCGACGATCGATAAGGATGCGGTGGCGGCCGATAAGAATTTGGATAACAATATTGCCCAAATGGCTCGGGAAGTCATGGCCAAAAACGAAATCTTTGACTACGAAGTGTTGGTGCATATTATGAAAAGAATGGCTAGCAATATTCACAATTTACCTCCAGGCGGTGGTATTTTCTCGAAATATCACGTTATTGAGCAAGTCTATCAGGAGGCGTATCCTAATAAGCCACGTGAATTTCACGACTACTACACCATCTAAGTTACTATGTTGAACGCTAAATTTATGTTTTTGTTAGAATAAAATAATTTAAAGAGAATTGACTTTTTTTATTGGAAACTTATTGAAATTTCATTTTCAGGAAGTCCACCAAGCACTCACCTCTAGAATCAAACATCATTTTTTCAGTCTACCATTCATATAATTATAATCATCACTTTTCTCTGTCGGGCCGGAACTGTCTGAAATTGTGGCAGCAGCTGTGCGTTATGGCCTTCAGATTGCAGACTTGTGTTTCGTCAAAAACAATAGGACTACATGGCGTATGCTTGATTTTTTCAATTAGATACAGACGCACGCGTTACGCATACGCAATGTTGATGGGCCAAAGAACAATCAAACTCATAAAACTCAGACTCGGGCTGAGACCTTTCCTCTAGCTGCATGCTAATAATTAAAACTCGCCTGCCACAAAGGATAAGCCCCATGGAAACGGAATAGAATTGGTCCGAAGGAGGATGGTCGAAAGGAGAATGAAAAGTTATGAACTTCACTGGTCCACTCCTGACCGCTCCAGACCATTCCGAGTCGTGTACGTGCCACAACACACAACACTTGACCCAAGCAGTTGCAACAGTCATAACAATGACTGCCACTGCTGCCCCCAAACAGCAGCTGTCCATTTTAATTTTCCAGCTTGTGTAAATAATTTAAACAATTCCATGTCCAGTCGCTCAGTCGCACAGGATGAAAAAGCGGGAGTTCAGAGTGGAATCCGGAAGTGCTTGGTTATTATTTGTTACCTCGACTCCCTTTTAGCCATGGCCTATTACTTGCGGTTGCAGAGTCAGAATTTGTTTGGCTTTGTTTCGTTTTAGTTTTTTGCTTTGCTTTTTCGTCTTCTAACCAAATATTTTTGCTGGTCAAGTGAACTGGGTATTTGAAAAAGTACACTGAAAGAAATCATTTCCTTTCAATTCAAATTAATGTGCCAAGTTCACGTTCTACTACCACCAGCAGTATAAAACAGAGCTTGGAGTTCAATCATTTCTGGCCGTTCTTTTAGTGCATTAAGAGTATGCAGGGGTGTGGGAAATAAATGCAAACAATAACATGTGGTCCTGGCTCCTTTATTCAGTCCTGCATCCTGCTTGCTTCGGGCTTGGATTTTCTGTTTTTGGGAAGACCTTTCGCCTGGTCCGGCTCCATTCATGTTCGTGCATTGTTGCTTACCAGTTTGTTTGTTTGCTTTGTCTGACAGCGTGTCTATTGCATATCAGTGACCAACATATCGTTATTTTCCTATAATTTAGACAATTTTCCAACAAACACCACCCATCTGTAGGAATATTCAAATAGTTTGCTGCAGCATTGCTGGACTAGTTTCTGGCATTTTAATCAACTTTTCTCGGGCCTTGTTTTCGGGGCAACAATCCCTTATTAAATGCTAAAATCAAATACAGTTTTGTTTTAACTTTTGGCCGTCTGGCTATTTGGCTTTATGGAAGTTTCTGCAAATATTTGACTTCAGTTTGGGCCGCCCGACAGCACTTGCAACATTTTTCTGTGGTCATTTTTCTATTTGCTTCGTTAACCGCACACGAAAAACAAGAGCATAGATTCCCTGCGACTGAATGTTTGCAAAAACTTTGTTTGCCGCCCATCGCTGGCCATAATGCTAAACTTTCTTGCGCCCGATTCCAGTTTTTTTCACTCTTCGGACTCTTTTATTTCATTCCTTTTGTCAAATGCAGACCGAACCAATTACAAAACCCGCACCCAGAACTGGGCCACCAGAACGGAGCGCCCCTGAAAGCTGAGGGCGAACAAAGTTTAGTTCGCAAACAATTGCAATTTATTAAGCCAAGAGCCAAGCACAGCCCAAACAATGTCCGTGTCCATGTGGCCAGCGATGGCTGTCTTGCAGTATAATTAAAAGTATGGCAAGTTCAATGCGCTGAGTGCCCAGACACCGGACCATCTCGCCTTTGCGCAACAAAGAAATTCCAAATATTTGCAACTTAATTTTCGTTAAAACCCAATTATGGCCGCAGATAATACAATTTGTAAAATAATTACATTTAGATCAGACTACGTGGTATGGCGACTAGAAAACAAGCACAAATTGAATTGCAGTCAAGTGGAAAGGATTGGAAAACTTCAACAGCTATTCGAAAAAGAGCTGTTTGTCACAAAGAGAATTAGTGACGGAGACAATGTTTGAAAATTACCAACAAATAATAAAAGTTTATCTCAAAGACCATAAACTTTATTAAACAATAATTAAATTTAAATTTTAAGAATCTTATTGACATACGTATGAGCATACTTGGGCCTTTCCTGCAATTTAACCCTCTAGTGCCCAAGACCGCCTCTAGACGGGTAATGTTAAAAATACCCTTATTTTATTCTTTTCAATCCTTTTGACTCGGTTTTGCATTGTTTCTAATTTGGGAAAGTCCAAAAATTAAGTTTGTTGCCTTTGGAATACATACTAGAGCTTGCGCAAGCTGCTGTATTCATTTGAAGCAGAAAATTTGTGAAACTCGAATGAAGTAATTATTTTGTAAAAAGTGCAAAATGTAAATATTTTTTTTAAATATTATAAATAGTTTGCCGGTGGAATAAAAAATTGTACCGTGTTGTTGATAGTCTCAAGGACGCAAAATACGAAACCCACACTAAAAATAAGCTTTCGTTAGCTTTTTATTGCATTTATAAAATATCCCGTCTAGAGGCGGTCTTGGGACAATTCGGGAAAAAAAATTTATAAAGTGATTTAGAAAGGGAAGTAACTTATGACATATTTAAGTACGAATAACTGCTTGAATAATGAATTAATTGAATAATGTTAATAAGTTATCAGCTCTTTCAGACGTAGAGATTAAAAAATTATTAAATTCTATTGATTTTGGCATTGATACCATGACATTGGTCTATGTTGGGTGGAGAGATTTGTGTAACTTCAAGCGGAAGTCCTACTCCTTTTGCAAAACGGTCACCCTCAAGTTCGATTGCGTCCAATTCACCTCAAGCATAGAAACGCAAACGTAAAGCGCCTGCTGATCATAATACTGCTCATGTTAAAGAAAGCACAATAGCTGAATGTGGATCTGTTTGGACTATGGATCCAAAAGCACCGCTTTTCAAAAAGATGTTGTGGTACCAAATGAACCTATTCATGGATATATCTGCAATATCCTTTAATGAGCCTGACCTCGGAGAACTTCAAAATCTGTATACGCCATTCAAGTGTTTTCAATTTTTATCCCCTTGCAGAGGGTATTATAATTTTGGTCAAAAGTGTGCAACGCAGTAAAGGAGACATCTCCGACCCTATAAAGTATATATATTCTTGATCAGGATCCCCCCCTGATTCGATATAAGTATGTCCGTCTGTCTGTCGGTTTCTACGGAAACTAGTCTCTCAGTTTTAAAGCTATCCTTGAAACTTCGCACACATCCTTCTTTTCCTTGCAGGAAGTACATAAGTCGGGACGGCCGGGATCGGTCGACTACATCCTATAGCTGCCATATAACTGATTGATCGGAAATGCCATAACTTTGGTGTTTTTTAAGTTAGAGGGTAAAAACAATCTGATTTGTCGAATTTCATAAGGATCGGCCGACTATATCCTATAGCTGCCATATAACTGATTGATCGGAAATGCTATAACTTCGTTGTTTTTCAAGTTAAAAGGATGGGAGTTTCAATGGGGGTTCCTCTTTGGCCAAAATAATTCGATATGCCAAATTTCATAAGGATCGGCCGACTATATACGATCCGCTATATATCTAATAATATAAGCTGCGTGGCGCCACCTAGCGGACTGCGACTCAACTGCAAGGGTATATCAACTTCGGCTCCGCCCGAAGTTAGCTTTCCTTTCTTGTTTTATTATACTATTATTGAACATATCACTTAGCAAACAAATTTGTATGCTGTCCAAAAGGATCCAATACTTCGTTTTCCACAAAAAATTTAGAAATTTGCATTTTAATGACAACAGTAAGTTGCCCTCCAAGGATTCTGCCGACCATGATCCTTTATACAAAATACGACCGCTCGCGACTCATTTCAATGACAAGTATCAATAAGTTCCGCTGCGCCAACGCTTATCTGTGGACGAACAAATGTGTGCAACAAAAGAATTGATTACCTAATTTTTTGTTGGCCTATCATCCCAAAGCCGCCTCTAGGCGGTCCAAGGATATAGTCATATAAAACTCGATCCGAGCAAAAATAAATTTTTTTTTAAAACAAACATTTAATTTTGATACATACTGAATCCAAAAATAATTTTTTTCTTGGAAAAGAAAATTTGGGCACTAGAGGGTTAAATAGTCCTTATATGCCTTAATAATTATTTTAAAATAATATGTTTTAATATTCAAATACAATTTTTTCAACCAATCGAACTAAAATGTTTATTTTGATGTTAGTTGAGATTAATGTTGAGTTCACAATTTGTACGTTAAAGTTATTCCCACCAAGAGTCGGTTAAGGTATTCCGGTCAAGAATCGGATGAAAATTGGCGAAGATATGACCTTAACTGGGAGTCATATAGATCCTCCATGCGTATTTCATAGTTTTGAAGTGGGTCCCATATATTTAGTGGGTTTCCATATATTTAATGAAAGCTTGGCATTTTAGATCCTCAGTAAAAACTTAATATGCACCGCGCTTCTTGCGACTTGTTATTATACTGCCCTAAGACGGCAGGAAACTTCTTTGTGCGGCTTTTGCTAATGCCCTGGGGTTATAAATATGTTATCTGGCACTTTAATATGAGAGGGTATTGGAGTACACCAAACAATAGGAGCACTGATTAGTTGCGAATTTATTGCTGATTAAGACGCTTTTTAAACGAATTCACTGCCCACACTTGGCAAGAGAACTTTCCGCCAAGTTTCGACGTTTCCTTGTCTTTCTATATGTACTATGTGGCTGTCTGTATCGGAGGGTTAGCGCGTGTCCTGGCCAGTATGTGAGCAAACTTTTTGTTGAATTGGCACTTTATGAAAAATTCAAGGACAGACATTAATTTCACGCTAACTTCCATATAAATCCCTAAATTCCATTCACCAAGCCCATATAAATTACATGAACTGTATTTGTAGTTGCTGATGAGCCGCCATAAAAGTCATCTGAAATTCGAAAACACCTTGAAAACTCAGCAGATGAGTAAACAAATCAAAAATGCTGAAATACTCACTTTTAAGCTTTGATTCTGACCGCATATTGGCATTTTCATTTATGACTTTAAATTTGGTAATGCTTCAAATTGGTTTGAACAATATTTTCGCATAAATGAACTCCCTCAATAGGATAAAGTACTATCTAAAAAACAATGCCTATAATTCATTAAATTGACCTTTTTTTAATGCGCCGATCAAAATTTAAAAAGCGTTTACCAAATAGCTGTCACTTAACTGCCGTTTTTTCCATTACATGAATAAAAGTTAATTTATTATCTAATTAAACACACATTGCAATTCACAAGGACGCTAAGCGTATTTAAGGTATGCTTTATTGTTATTTGTGAGCGAGAATATTCAAAATTTAATCAGTTCATCTCACTTAATTACAATAAAGTTTTTGTTCTGCTATCTTTTGGGACGGAGGGCAAATATTTTTCAATTCTGTTCTGCATGGGATCAACAGCAAAATCACGGTGTAGCACTTTGTTTGGCCATTTGTTTACTGGCTAAATGAAATCATGACATTGTAGCGTGAATCAACAAAATCAGCTGAGAGGCAAATTGCCAGAGACACGCAGCCATGGAGGCAGCTTCAAAAATCAGCCATATATCTACGTATATGCATTGTATACATATGCCAATTACTGCTTTTTTGATGTCGTAAACCCTGATTTTATTTCCAGTTTCTGGTGTTGCTCTATTGACAAGCTAAACGGTTAGATGCCGCTATTGCAATTTGGTTGTTGTACGTATTTATTTAAATTTATCGCATTGAGCTGTGCGTGCGGATGCGAATGCAATCGGAAAATTCCCATGCAATTTGCCGACGTAGATTCCATCCGTGTAATTAACAATTTAGCGATTGCAACGGAGGTCATTTTGTCATAGTATACAGCTCAGCAGGGGTGCATAACAATGCGGGAATAAAATGCATTCGCTAAATAATGCAAATTCAGTTTTGACGCACATAATTTCAATTTAATGCAAATTATATACTTAACACCGTTGCTGTTTTCGCAGCTGCCCTGGGGCGATGCAGCATATAAATAAAGGTGCTAGCCAAGGTAATTTAATTGCTTATTTTTCCATTATGGTTATGGATGTGGATGGCTTTATAGTTTTCTCATTTATGTAATATTTCTAGCGGAAGTTGCGCATACGCCCCGTTGGTGGAAGGTCAACCCGAAAGAATGCCTCCAGTTATGCGCTTGACGAGGGATACGGGTTTTAATGCTTAAAATAATAGCGGCATCTGGGTGAAAAAATAGTGGCAGAATCCTAAGATTAGCTAGTCTAAGAGCTGAGTCTGAAAGACTTTGTAAATCTCTTGCTTGAGTGCTTAACCTGCTGAGGACTGACAGATTTATTTGACAGAAAGTTAATAAATACTATTTTTTGAGGCAGTTCTCTATAAAGATTAAAATGGGAATAGCACTTTTAAAATTAGAAATTAAAGTTGTGATTATTAGAGTTAATTTATGTAGTTTTTAAACAAAAAGAAAACATAAAAATTTGATTTTCCATTGTATAAAGTGTGTTGTTTCAGCCAGTTTGGTGAGGGAGCGCTTAACTTACAAAATGCGCACACTCCGTTTTAATTACTCACACACATAGCTGGGTATGCACGTGTGAGTTGCTAATTGCGGGTCCACACACACTCGCACGCTTTTAATGCGCACTTCCGTTTCCGCTGTAATGCCTGCGGCATAGTTTATTTTTATAACCCGCAACACGGGGCTGCTGTCGCAGTTTCAGCCACTACCTCCTCCTCGGCTTGCGGTGCGTAATTGTTAATTTTCAACAGTGCACACCATGGCATGAGGAACGACTCACTGACTGACAGACTAAATGACTGAATGACTGCCAGACTGGCTGTCTGAATGATGCAGAAGAAAGGAAACCTGACATTTTGATATTGCTGTGCACTGCGAAGTACCGACATTGTAAGTGCGTGGCCGCAGAGTGGAAAAGCGTTAACACGGATAAACATTGACAGATGCCGACCAACCCGAATGCAACCACAGAATGTGCGGGGAAAAAGGAATGAGGCCAAGAATGAAGCGCAGCTTAAGCAAATTAAGCGCAAAATCACAGCCCTGACGACGCCAAATGGATGGGCAAACAGAACCGAGGAGAAGAAAATCTCCGACGAGGTCCTGGAGAACTGGGGGACATTATGCAATTATTTAAACATTGCCAACAGTAACGGCAACACCAGCCACTGGGCTTAAGCAAATTGAATTCGTCGCATTCTCCTAATTGCGGCCAACACTCAAATGCCGCGCTCCCAACACCACCCACGTAATGTCCATGGCCAGGACACGCTCCAGTCTACAGTTTCAGCATTCCCCAACCACCGCAAAATTCGTTTCATTTCTGGATAATTGCTGCTTGAATTTCAATTCGAACCGAGAGGTTCTCGGCACGTTGGGAGGGCAGCCTTAAAATTCTGCTGAATGTTCTCAGTTATCCTGCACTTGTCACAGCCTCAATGCAAATTGAATTTCCAGTGAAAGGAATTCGGCGAAAACAGCTATCGGAATATGCTTAAATTGGATATCCTCCCAGCTGATAAGTCGGCAATTATATTTTTCTTTAAGAAATCGATAATGTTTTCAAGACGAAATAAAATAATTTTAAAGACACATATTATTTTAGCTGAAAACTGTATATTTTTTTTCGTACTTTAAGTTTATTAAATAAAATTTTAATAATATTGATCAACAGCCATTTTCTCGCAATAGTCGTGGGGCCTTGTGTTAGTGAAATACGATGCGGGAAATTAACATTTTACCTCCTTGGGCAGAACTAATTTTCTATGCCACTTAACCGGGAGTGTGGAGGCATCAGAGTTCGACATTATTATGCCTTCTGGCGCGACCAGCACTTCAGTGCCCTTTCAATCAATTAATTATTGTTTTATGCCGCTTTCAATCCTTCAGAAGAGCCAAAAGCAGGAGAAAGGAAAAAAGACGAGGCAAGAAAAGGAACTCCCTGTCCTAGGGCGAAGGCAAAAACCAAAGCGAAATGGACGCATACTTTACAATTAATTTGCCATTACGGCGGAGTCTTGGCCAGGGGCCCGCAGAGCTCTCTGCCATTTTTAATCGATTTTCATTACAGACTCGTTGGAGCTCGCCCCGTTTACATTTCCCTTCTTACCGTTTTCCGGCACTCACTTGACGCCTCAATTGGCCTCGTCTAAATGGGCAAACAAACTCTCGTTGAGGGCGAGAGGGGATGAGGAAGAGGAGTATCTTCCCCTTGTCCTCGACCCACACGCAGTTGGTTGCCTAATTTGACTAATAAGCTGGCCATTGCAACGGCTGTTGAACTTCCGGCGCGACGGAGGGATGTGGCCGGGATGGCTAAGCCTTCGGCCACTTTCGGTAATTATATGCCAAAACAGTTCAGCGGCGTTGAAGCGGCTGTTGGGCATTTTCCTTTAACCCAAGTCCTTCACACGCAAACAAATTTTAAACATTCTTAAAGGCGATTGGTTTTGGGGAATTCCGGGAAATTTTTGTTTAATCTCACAAATATCAAAGGAAAATTTATGCTCCATTTATGATTAGAGATTTATAAACAAAGGTAGTTATTGTAAGTTTAAGATACTAAGTGTGTTTAATCCTTGCTACCATTTATTTCAACTTATGTAAGGATGAAATATTTTCTTGAGTGCATCACATTTCTTTTCGACTCTGATTTCCACTCGGCCCTCTTCTGTTGGTTCTTCTCTATTGGTTAATCATTTGCCATAAAGATTTTAATTTCCGCTTTTTAATAGGCAAGACGTCTGCGTTGTGGCTTGGGCTGATGGGACTAATCCTTGCTTCATTCTTTGGGGTTTTTGTTTGCCTTTTGAATATTTTTAAGGAATTAAGCAAGCCGTAATTGGTTCGCCAGCAAAGAGCTGTCAGTCAAGATTAAGTTTTCTCTGGAAAAGGGTTTAATAATTTGAATTGTGAAGTTTCCCAAAACGCCACTCCCACGTGCCACATGATTTTCATTCATTAGACTCATTTTACTTACTTGACAAATAAGCCAAGGAAAACACCTTAACGACACCAGTGGCAAGGCACAAATTACCAGAGTGATATGTCTATCAATTGGTAGAGGTTGGGCTAAATGATTTGACTTCGAAATAAGGTTACACGGAAGAAAATAAATAACAGATATATTAAAATATTTAAATATTTGTTAAAAGTAAAGTGAAGCTACATCTTTGAGCTTAAAACTACATTATTTTTGCATGAAATAAGGCAGATATTATTTCCGCAGTGCACTTTATGTTTACCTTGACTAAATCATAGCCATATACGCAAATCACAAAGTGTTTCAGCTGAGGCAGTCATCGATTGATAGGTCAATATGGCGTATGAGCTGCCGTTGAAAGCCATTGAATAATTTAGTAATGCCCCACACCGATAGGGGCTGAAATTATTCAGTCGAACGTCGATTTCGGAAAGGGAAAACAAATCAGTTGGTCGACACTAAAATAATAATAATGCAATTGAGGTAGAACCACATACCGTCGATAGATACTAACCCAATTATTTCAAAGTAATCAATTTCTTACGCAAACATAGATCCAATTCTAAAGGCGTTCCGCCGATGCCAACCATGAGGCAAAACAAACTATTGATTGGCAGGTTTTGTGTTCAGCTTAATGACCGCATGTCATGATGGTCAATACTATAAAGTCGTTGAATTAGATGTGGGTTGTGTTTATGCATACATCGACCAGTAATTATAGGCTAATGAGTTTGCTATTGACCTCAAATAACTACCGACTCTAGTTGAGATATAAATACTAAAAGCACTGAGCATGTAAAGGCTATTCCTGCGTAAAGTTTATGATATCACATGGAGTATATGTGTATATATACCGCAATCAATAAGCCATATTAATATAAGCTTCTCCGGAGGGTTAATTGGAGGTGAACGAGCTCTTGTCACAGCCCATTAAATTGAACACATGTAATTGTTCTTGATTTGAAATGCAGGATAAATTGCACATTGTTACATGAAGATCCTTAATTAAAATCTTAGGTAAGCAATGATTTGGTTTCAATTGAATCTGCAGATATTTTATCAAGAAACTGTGACAATGAATGATAGGTATATTTTTAAAGTACTCTGCCAAAAGCATGACACTCAATCTTAGCCTTGGCCCTGACTCTGGAATAATTCAATAACAATTTACAATCAATTAAAATGGCTGGCAAAGATTAAAAAATCTCAGACATTGGCCAAGTTTATTACGTGCGAGTGAATGAGACTTTGTGCGGCCATGTCCGAACTCAATTTAGCGTTACTCATGGTCCATTAATTCACCATTTTCATGGTAGGTGCAATAAAGTACAAAAAAAAAACCAAAAATACAACAAAAATCAGCAGAACAGAAGAGAGTAAACGATACGAAACACAACCAAAAGTCGACACCATCAAGGACCCAGAAAAAGGGTCACTTCCAGGCAGCCGGGCGAAAAACCCTCTAACTGTCTCGACCCCTCTCAACGACCAATTACAACTAAACAGCTTTAATTTAATTTGAGCCACCCAGCCTACCCCCTTTTTAGGACGCGTCTGACCCCGTCCCCTACTACACCGTCCCATGGGTGGGACGGCGGCTGGTGCTGCTGCTGCTGGCCAAGAACAATGGCGCGGATGTAATGTTCGCATTATGCTCGTTCACAAATTGTAAGCAGCCATTATGTTTCTTCATGTTGCCCATGTTTCCTGCAACCCCTCGAAGCGCCACCAATCCCCCGATCCCCCGAGCCTTTAGCATTGTAATGCTTTTGGTTCTGGGAGCAGGGACCCCGCCCAAACATCGCCGTGTTCGCCATTGTTCTCCGTTTTTCCCGCCCAGGCCCGTGGCAGGCCACGAGGCTTGCAGGCTCGCTGGCTCACTGGCTCTCGTATGTCAAAATAATGGCGGCAGCGGCCAGTCATTGTTATATCTTTTGCTGTTGTTGTTGCGGCTCCTGCTCTGGCCTCTGCGGCAATTGCAGTTGTTGTTCTTGTAGCTGGCATTGTACCTGGCCATGGCTGGCGGCATAATCATCACCTAATGCCCCAACGGCGGCTGCAGTCCCAGAAATCCGACGATTCGGATTTGCCCCGGTTTGGCTGTAAAACTGAATAAGTCGCCTTTAAAAACAACCCAATTTTGTGAACTAGTTTTTCCTATAAATTTATAAATCATTTTCTTAAAAAGTTCAATTATTTTGCTATTTGGTTTAGTAATATCATACGGAACCATGACCTTAAGGTTAAGCCAAATAATATCATGGTTAAAAGCAACAAGTGAAAAAGATGCGAGACTTCAATAGAAAATTTGTGGTTTTATTTACTGCTCAGGGACGTTTTGCTTTTCGGGTCAGAGAAATAAAACATTTAATTACACGCACCAGACAGCGTGCAGGTTACGGCCGGCAATTAGTTGATCAATTTGCCAAGAAAATCACTTTGTCTTTAAGTAATTGAGTGCGGAAATAGATGGGCTAAGATTTGGATTATGGAACCATTTGTGAATTACACAGCCCAATAAGTAGAGTAGAAGCCTTCAAGCTTCTTGATTACTGTTTTTCTATTCTTTAAACTGGCATAAAAACTAAAAACTTTAAATCCCGAGAGCCCCCAATAAAGATAACTCAATATGGAAATTAATTCGTCAGTTCCATGGCTTCAAATTTGATGCCATCCATTGAATTTTTGCTCTCTGGCTTTGTTTGCCTGCCATTTGCAAAAGCCATTTTTCGCAATTCAATTTTACCGAGCAGTATGCGACTTTCAATCCGGCCAAATCAAACACACTCCGTTGGCCATAAATTCAGCCGCTGCAGAGACCGCGTAATTTCTGCGCTTTATTTATGCATCAATGGCGTGATTTATTTGCAAACACTCTGGCCCAGACCACAAACATCACTTCAAGTGTTCATTGTTGTCTACACTTGTCTTATTTGTCCATACATATACATATGGATGATTTCTGTTTTATATGTGTGGCTGCGGGTGGGGTAAAAAAAAAATAACTATAATTCACTGCAAATAAAGCAAGAAAAACACAATTATTTATCACGGAGCACACAGACATCCTCTCAATGGCCACCGGCACCCACCATCCACCCAAATCCACCCACAGCACCACCCATTTCCGCCCAGCAAACAAAGAAACTCAGCAACAAAACAAATGTCAGTCTGCAAGGGTAGGTGGAGCGGAGTAAGGGGAAGTGTCTGGGCTGGGCCTACAAAAGCGGCTCAAAGTTTTGGGCGACAACAAAAACACAAATCTCAAATTTTTTTCCTGCCTGATTTTTGGGTGTGGTGACTGACAGCAAGAACACCCCAAAAGCTCCGAGAATCGGGTGGGAATATGGTAGTGGAAACAGATCCGCAGTCCGTAGTCCGTAGTCCTGAGGCCGAATCCAGCACGCCGTACTCCCTACTTCATACTCCGTATTCCGTATTCCGGTCGGAGTCCGGGCGACATATTTTGTGCTAAATCTTCTTGTTCACACTAACGCGTTGCTGACAGTTTTTCTTTCTTCATTTCGGTGTTTTTGTATCTTTTTTTTACGGATGGCACTGCTTTGCCTCTTTTGTTAGCCAGGTCTTCGCCTGTGGTTGTTTTTTTTTACGGATTTTCAAGTGTGACAGTCAGTCGCTCAGGCAGTGTGAAATATCTCGCTAAATGGCCAAAACAAACACCCACATCAAGGCAAGTTGTTATATCACGGTCAGACTATTGCCCCTCCGATTTTGTGGTTGTAAGAGATGGAAATGTTATTTTTTGTTACCTGGGTTGGGTAGAAGATATTTGTCAATACAAATTTGAATAGGCCAAGTGTACAAAAATATACTCAGTACTTGGGCAAAAAAGGTGAATAATTCGCTTAGTAAGAATTTATTTTAAGGTTGTTGATACAAATAACATCACAGTTCTTAAACTTTATTTATTTCTAGGAACTATTATGGATTAAAGCTGATTCTGAAAATTGTCTTTATAATATTTCATGGCCATATATTTCCTGGTCTGAATATTCTCAGACACGTCTTGTTACTTCCATCTAAAATCCCATTCCCAACGTTATTTATTAAAAAAAAAAAAAAAAAGAAAATATTGCTTATTTTCAATAAATTCAAAAGGTCGTTGAAAAAATATTTTAATATATTATATATAGCTCTTAAATCAAAAACATAAAGATATCAACTTATCTGGCAACTCTGGGGATCACCTAACTGGTTACGAACTTGGCTAAAAAAAAACTGGTTTTCATTTCAATGGATGCTGGGGCTTTTGGACGCCGTCTTTTGTTGTTGCTGCCTGTTAATTTGGCAGTTTTTCAAGCGCTGACATTGACCCAGTTTCTGTCTGTCGTCTTCGGGCGCTTTGCTGCCTCATTTGCCGCTTGGCAACTTGTTTGTTGCTATTCGGTCATCAAGTGTTGAGTGCTAATTGCGGTCACTAACATTTCGCGGCCATTCACACAGTACTCAGGCAATCGCCCAGCAACAACCACATTCCGTTCAATCCATCTCGGAAACTGCATTTGCATTTCGTTAGTGTCTAACCCCCACCCGTTCCAATATTTCACTCCCTACGGATCCACTAAAATTTGCATATTCGATTTTGGATTTTGGTCACCGCACATGTTTGGGTATTCGTGGGGGATGCATTTGATTTGGTTTTCCTTTTGTTTTTGAATGCACCCACTCGGTTTCGAACGTTGGGAAGAGTTTAAAGAGCTTAGTTTGGGAAAGCGTAAACTTAATTAACATATGCTGGCATTATAGAAATTGAAGAAATTCTTCGCATTTAATCGCACAGTATAGAAACAAATTTATTTTTAAAACTTTACTGTTTCGAATTGGCATTGATTATAGAAGCTTAATATTTCATTTCGAATAAATTAATTAATTATACCTATTGCACTGTGCGACAAAAAAAAAAAACGAAATACACTTGGGAAACGAGATAGTGTAGGTTGTTAATCTGGTCGAAGAGAACTCAAAAATATTTTTTTTATATTTTTGGAACCCTCCAATTTTTTTTTATTTAAAAAAAACCGTTTTTTCGGGACTTTTTTGCGCTTAAAAATTCCTGAACGCGTTTTTTTCAACCGATTTCAAAATTTTCGGTGTTTTTCAATAGTTAAATGTTTTAGCTTTTGAAAAAAAAATATATCTTCGATTTTGTTGAACAAAAAGGACAAAATTTGTACACCTGAAACTAAAGTTTTCGACTTTTATTCGTGTTTTTCGGATTTTGATGCCAGATTTTCGGCACAACTTACAAAAATTCGGTCATTTTTGATACATATCAATGTTGCCTCATTCATTCAGAATAAAACGAGACAAATTTCATCAAAAAATTATGAAAATTGGTGAAGTTATAACGCTTTTCCCAAAAAAAGTCAATAAAACCATGGGAGCACTATAAGAAGAAGAGCATATTCCTGACTTATACACACAGGTACTCCGGAGCGCACGCAAGGTTGAATTGACTTTTTTTGGGAAAAGCGTTATAACTTCAACAATTTGTATTATTTTTTAATGAAATTTATCTCGTTCTATTCCGTATTATTGAGACAATATTAATATGTGGCATAAATGACAAACTTTTTGTCAGAAGAAAACAATATACTCTTATTTTTATACACATTGTTCCTCCGAAGCGCCCGCTAGGTTGAGTTGACTTTTTTTGGGAAAAGCGTTATAACTTCACCAATTTTCATAATTTTTTGATGAAATTTGTCTCGTTTTATTCTGAATGAATGAGGCAACATTGATATGTATCAAAAATGGCCGAATTTTTGTAAGTTGTGCCGAAAAACTGGCATCAAAATCCGAAAAACACGAATAAAAGTCGAAAACTTTAGTTTCAGGTGTAAAAATTTTGTCCTTTTTGTTCATCCGAAAATTTTGAAATCGGTTGAAAAAAACGCGTTCAGGAATTTTTAAGCGCAAAAAAGTCCCGAAAAACGGTTTTTTTTAAATAAAAAAAAATTGGAGGGTTCCAAAAATATAAAAAAAATATTTTTGAGTTCTCTTCGACCAGATTAACAACCTACACTATCTCGTTTCACAAGTGTTTTTTCACTGTCGCACCGTGTTGTTACTTTTGGGATGTCTCCGCATTTTGTGATCTCTAATACCCACAAGGAATCACTTCCAGCAATTAATTTTTATAAAATTAAATGGATAATATTTTAGTAGTTGGACCCAAATAGATAAATTAAATTCGCTTTTGTTTTAAATAAATTTTATAAAATCACAGCCTACGATGGCCCATTTAAGTTGAGACTAACTCTGAGAGTTAGCTATGAAAAACGTAAAAAATAATATTAAATTATTTACCAGATTTCATTGAAATACATTTTGTGCAAAATAATTGGTTAAAATATTGTTCGGTTAAGGTGTTATTTTAATTATAGTTTATTTTGTCATATGTGACTTGAAATCATTTTAAATATGCAAATTTTTCAATAATAGATATTTGTATTTGTATTTATAATTGCATAAGTACTCTATATATGTTGATAAGGCCTTTCAGATAGGAATACAACCATGTTTGTCACACTTCTGACACTACTTCATTAAAACTAAATTTGAAGAACGTTCTTTGATCATTTCAATGGAAATATATATAATAATTGGTCGATACTTTCGACGATTGTATGAAAGATTAACCTATTTATGCTTTATGTCTTCCTTTAAAGAATCCTGATACGTGTTATGAGATTTATTAAGGCATAGCCTAGATGCGCTAAGGATTGTCTGTAGAAATGCACTCACATGGATCCCTTGGGCACTGTCATGTTCAGGCCGTCGAGCACTACGTTGGGATTCTTGCTGCTGCCGTACATTTTGTGGGCCCGTCGGACGCAAACGGCCTGCTGGCGTCGTGTTGCCAACGTTGAGGGCTGTGAAGTAAAGAGCCGGCGGCGGGCCGCCAAATCCAGATCACTGTTGGCCGTCGTCGCTGTTGCTGCTGGCGCCGTTGGCGGTACTCCGTCGGCAGCGGCGTCCATTTTGTGTCAGCCTGCAAATAGACCGTAAATCGATATTAGATTCTGCTCACAAACGCACACTGAAACGGGCAAAACTAAAATTGGCACAGACTTCCTTGCTGAAGTTGTTATTGTGCACTGACAAGGAAAGTTAATATCGATAGTGTTAACCCCTGGACAACGACGCAAGAGCGCTGAATAGGTTCTTCTCTTCTGTTCAGTATTTGAAAGGTATTTAAGTTTTAATGGAAGTTTGGAGATATTATTAAATTCTTTAAATATTTTTATAAGCTTTTTTAGTGTGTAACTTTAGTCCTTTTGCAATGCTTCCTTTGTGCTAGTTTATGGATATCTGCAGTCGCTTATGGCCACCATAGCCCTTGGACTTTGGCCCGGTCAAGTTGTAACATTTATTGCTTGCCTTGTTGGAGCTCCGGCTGCTGTTCTGGCTATTTTAGCTAGTGTCGTTGCCGTTGCTGCAGTTGTTTCACAGTTGATTAAACCAATTTTTGTATATCGTCAAGCCCGAGTAGAGCATGGCAGAAGCTTTAGCCTCGTGATGGATATTGCTGTCATGTAGATGCGATCCTGACCCCTTGCCCGCTTTTCTGGTCGCTGGCTATTGCCAATTTTTGGCTCGAACGAAATCAAATTTTGAAAATGGCTTCGCTAGCCGATAGAGACAGGGCGACTGATAGGGTAGAAAGCGACAGAGATAGAGATAGAGAACGGGGTGGAGCAATGCCCTGCATCCTGTATTTGCCATCCTCCGGACCAACAACCGCTCGCCCCTGTGTATGGTGTAGTGGCATTTGCCAGTTAACGACAATTTGGCCAAGTGCTTTGGTAGTTGCTTTTTATTTTCATTTGAAATTGACATTTTGCTAATCGAAAATGCAGCAAACAATTTGCCAGCTTGGGTAAAACTTTTGCAATTATTTTGCACAGTTCACCGGAATAAAAAACAAAAAAAAAAACTCAAAATAAATGGTTGAAAAAATAAAAATTCGAAAGAAAATGAAACAAAGTCCAAAGCCCGATGCCATTTATTGATTTACTTCGCACTAACAATGGGCCTAGGCTCAGGCAAATAAATAAAAATAAGCATAACAACAGCCGAGTTACGGAAACAGCAACTGACGGGATGTGGTTGAGTTGGCCTGGCTTTCGATTCTATTCTGTATTTCGTATTTTTGCCCCGGTACAGTTCAGTTCGGTTTCGGCTGGGGCTTGGGGGTCTGGAGGTCTGGGTTTGGGTTGGTTTTAGTTTGGCTTTTTCGGCTGCTCTGCCCGGGCTGCAAGAAATAAACTTTCTTGATAAATGACTTCAATGTAATTAATTTCTGCTCAGTTCGCTTGCAGCCAAAAAAAAGGGGAAAGGAAGAGGTCCGTGGCAGATGCGGAGGAAGAGCCAGACAATTCCCTGGTACGGGTTGCTGTTTTGTGGCAAAGGCAACCGACTCATGAGCTATGTCTTGGCTGTGGCAAATCCTGTCACTACTAATGTTGGCTGCCCGTTCGGGTTCGGGTTGCCCTGCAGCATTTCAATTAAGAATTATTGTTTAAACATGTAGGTAGCCAACTGGGTCAGAGCAACTTTTGTGCTAAGCTGATTATAACTGCATTTATGTGGGATTCCCATCGAGAACCACAGGCTCAAAGAGTCTGTGGATCTGGTGATCGGTCAACCGCCCTCAGATTTCCATGTTAATTAACTTGATTTTAATCCAATTAATATGCACGACACACGACCAATGACCAAGGGACGTTGAACTAGTCTTAGGCTCTAATTAAAACTTTTGCCTCCTCCTCTTGTACATTTAATCAAATAACTTTAAAGCCAAGACCACAACAAACTACCTTCCATTTCCTCTGTAATTTGAATGGAGACTGTGTCTCGGATGCTCGGAGTTAACAATAAAAGTTTTGTGCAATAATTTTTCATGCCGACACGAATATCCTTTAATGTAATAAAAAGTGCAGAAACCCAATGCGGATCCGATTGAAAGGGAAACAGGGAAACCTTTAAACTTGCCCCAGCCCGGGGCGTATCTGTGAGATACGTGTAGCCCCGGCGGCTGCACAGATTTGTATCCGCATTCGGGAAATCTTTATGGGCTTTTGTAAGAGTTGTACCTGCGAGATAGAGAGAGGGAATGGGACAGGTGCCGACTTGGCAGGCAGACGGAAATAAATAAAATCACACATAGCACACATGGAGGGATAAGCCGCCAGGAAGGACCGCTGGGGCAGAGTGAGGAGTACAGGTGCGCACATGCATGAAAAGTAAAATATGTTTATATAAATAAAGGACTGAATTCGGAAAGGAGACCCCAAACAAAGTTTGAAGTTCAACAACATAAAGAAGTGCAAATTGTTGCGTGTTGCGATTGTATCTATCGAATGTGAGCACACGAAAGCTATTTCCTGCCAACAAATATAAACGCCGCAATAAAAAGGAACAACGATATAGCAACTTCAATGGCAATAGCTACGCCCATAAAGCAGGCGCGACAATGAGTCGAGGGGGATGCCGAAACTTTTTTGCCGAAACAAACAATAACAACAACAAAAATAGGAACAAGAGCCAAAAAAAGTTGTAAACTGAAATGATTATCTGGTGCCTGACACTTGTCTAGCCATAGATACACGTATCTCTATACGGGGATTTGTTTTTAGGCAGGTAAATAACCGAATTGTTTAACCCCCACGGAATTCGAGTCACATCTTCCCCGGGCATTTGCTTTACTGCGTTTTTATTTGTGCGTACAATGTGTGCCACAAAAATTTACGGTCCGTTCTTTGTAGCATTTAGTGGGTGTGTTTCCGGCCGGATAAGAGTTAGCTAAGCATTTCAGATCTGATCTGGGGTCGGTAATGAGAAAAAATAACATGTTTACAATACACTTGTTTAAAAAAGACTGACTTTACACTCGACGGGTATTTAAATATTTAACCTTATAGCCAGATATCTATTTAATTATGGGAGGGCTTTTTAAATTTTTCAGATATTTAACAAGTAAAAGGCATTTAAGGCTACAAAATAGGATTCTTGGGACAACTTAACATGATTTCAAAACTTGAGGGCCATCAAGAAATGGGTCAATGACAGAGCCCAGATCTTGGCATTTACATATATTCAATAGGCCAAGGGACAGCTCTTTGCTCACTAGTAGGGAGTAAACAGGCGATCGGCTAATTTCGTGCTCGCGTGTGTGTGTGTGTGTGTGTTTGTGTGTGCGTGGGATCCTATACACATAACCAATCAAATATACATTTATATATATTCCCATGCCAGCAGGCATCTCCTGTCCTTTCTTGAGGCCTTGTCATAAATTTTCCACCTGAGTGTAACTGATAAAAAAGGGCCGCATCAGGTCGATCGTTGTTCCGAGGTTTTTTGTTGACCCTTCAGGTTTAACGGAATTTCACTTTCTTTTGACAATTTTTTCCTTTTGATACTTGTTTCAACCCTTATAAAATTTTATATTAGAAATTAAATTTCTTCGTATAACTCAAAAAATAATTTTTAAATATTTCAATGGTCTTGGATTGAAAAATCATTTAAAATGATATGCAATAACATATTCTTTAGTTTTCATAATTATTTTTTCCTTATGTTGTACAAATGATCATAGTGATTTGGTTGGATATATTTTTCTTAATCAATTTCATTTATTTTTTCACACACCTAATTTGTCTCATAGGTTGCCCAAGGGACCAAATGATCATGGTGAATTGGGTGAATATATTTTTTCCTGATCAATTTCATTTAGTTTTTCACAAACCTAATGTGAAAATTTTTGTGGCGCAAATGATCAATTGAATTGGTAGGAACTTAGGCAAACGGCGTAAAATCGGGGGGGAAAAATTAAAAAAAGTGTATACAGGCAAACGGCGTACGGAGCCGATTTACTAGCGCCACCTATGTGTCAAATGTAAAATGTGGTGAATTTACTAGCGCCATCTACATGTCAAATGTAAAAATGTGGTGAATTTACTAGCGTCATCTACATGTCAAATTAAAATGTGGTGAATTTACTAGCGCCATTTACATGTAAATATTGACATGTAAAAAGATCGGCTAGTCCTGAAATTTGACAGGATCATGTAGAAAACTTGTGTCGAGTAAAATGATCTGTCAAAGAGTGCTAGCGTTCGCAAATATAAATACATGTAGAAAAAACTTGAAAGGATCATACCATTAGTTTGCCTGTATACACTTTTTTTAATTTTTCCCCCCCGATTTTACGCCGTTTGCCTAAGTTCCTACCAATTCAATTGATCATTTGCGCCACAAAAATTTTCACATTAGGTTTGTGAAAAACTAAATGAAATTGATCAGGAAAAAATATATTCACCCAATTCACCATGATCATTTGGTCCCTTGGGCAACCTATGAGACAAATTAGGTGTGTGAAAAAATAAATGAAATTGATTAAGAAAAATATATCCAACCAAATCACTATGATCATTTGTACAACATAAGGAAAAAATAATTATGAAAACTAAAGAATATGTTATTGCATATCATTTTAAATGATTTTTCAATCCAAGACCATTGAAATATTTAAAAATTATTTTTTGAGTTATACGAAGAAATTTAATTTCTAATATAAAATTTTATAAGGGTTGAAACAAGTATCAAAAGGAAAAAATTGTCAAAAGAAAGTGAAATTCCGTTAAACCTGAAGGGTCAACAAAAAACCTCGGAACAACGATCGACCTGATGCGGCCCTTTTTTATCAGTTACACTCAGGTGGAAAATTTATGACAAGGCCTCAAGAAAGGACAGGAGATGCCTGCTGGCATGGGAATATATATAAATGTATATTTGATTGGTTATGTGTATAGGATCCCACGCACACACAAACACACACACACACACACACGCGAGCACGAAATTAGCCGATCGCCTGTTTACTCCCTACTGGAGGCGTCAGGCTCTAAGCACTATCTCGTGTTTCGAGTCTTCTGATTGGTTTTCCCAATTAATTGACTTGTGGAAATTGTGGGAGTGGTTTTCAGGTGTTTCCATTCATGGCTTCAATACATTCAAACACAAGAACCTGTTCTCATTTTTATGGATGAATAGGTTTCTATGATTATTTTAGAGATACAATTTTTAGTCTAAATCTCGCTTTGCCGGTTAGAACATTTTATTCGAAATTTTTATTCGGAAATTTTAAAACAACCCCATTATCGTTAAAATGGAATCAAAAATTGTGTGCGATCAATGCAAGAAGGTCATTACCGTTAATGAGTTTATCACTCATTATGATTCTTGCGAAGGCCCGCGAAATGCCTTCGCAGTTCTAATGAATAATAATCCGAGATCCTCAAATTCTTCGGGTAACAAGTTTTATCGGTCGCGAACAACAGTTCCCGCGAATAATACTGGAAAGGCTAAACAACCTTCAAGTAAAGCAACAGTGATGCGTGGGGATGGACAACAGGGAGCAGCCAATCATTTAAAACGAAAAGCTGGAAAAGAGAATGGAGCTGTGAATAATGATGTTGAACGAAGTGATCTGGAGGAACAACCGTCAACATCAAAAAGAGCTAGAATCGTGTCATCCAATCATTTAAAACGAAAGGCTGGAAAAGAGAATGGATCTGTGAATAATGATGTTGAACGAAGCGATCGGGAGGAACAACCATCAACATCAAAAAGAGCTAGAATCGCTAATGCAGAAGACGTCAATGATTCGATATGTATGGATTGCAAGGAAAGTTATAATTCCTATAATAAAATGGAGCATTTAACTTCTGCTGAACATAGAGCTGCAATAAAAAAACTAGTGTGGGAAAATAAAAACATTTTCCCAATAATTGAAAATACTAGTTTTCACGTTGAGAAATTTAAAGTATTGGGAAAAAGTGATATGTGTTTAAAAGATTTTTACAATAGTTGCAAACAAAATCTTTTAAGTATTATTAAACATGGAATAAGCGAACATAGAGCTCTAAAAGCGATGATATCTGTTCATGGTTTATATGTAAAACCAACTGATGAAGCAGATAAATTTATAGAGTCAATGAAATATTTTGTTACTCCATATTCTTCAATTTATGAAAATGAATATGATGAAATTGAAGCATTTTTAAATAATTGCAATGAATTGCTAATTGCAAGAACCGATGAGTTCCAGGAAAAGGATTCCGGTTGGATGATAAAAAAATTTGAATTTTATGAAATTCAAATTATCAAATTACAACACCTTCCTGGCTCAGGATATGTTGAGGCTCCTCAATGCATAAGAAAAAGAAATGCTCTAATAAACGTAAAAAATAATGACGTTTATTGTTTTAAGTGGTGTGTTTTAGCACACTTATCGTATATGAGACATCTTCAACAAGACTTTAATACGTCGGCACAAAAAAAATCTGCTCGTGAAAAACTCACAAGAACATCGTTTTATAGAGTTTTTGATATCACCCAACCCCATATAACGCATGAGCATGAGGACTTAAACTTTTCTGGAATAGATTTCCCCATTACCAAGAAGGGGATACAAATTTTTGAAAAAAATAATGCTGGATACAGCATTAATATTTATGAAATATTAAATGGTAGAATCATTGGACCAACTATTAGAACCAAAGAGATCAAAAACAATCATATTGATATATTGGGAATATATAACCCAAAGGAGAAATGCATGCATTATGCATACATTACAAGCATAAAATCTTTATGCAAATCTCAAATTAATAAATCAAATTCGGAAAGATATTTTTGTAGAAATTGTCTTCAATTTTATTGCGTCACTAATAAGACCCATAATATAAAGGAGTGTGGGCAAGTGGCAGCATTATACCCTGATCCTAACACAAAATCATCATTTAAAATGTTTAGCAAAAAATTATCACCTCCTGTGGTAATTTATGCAGATATTGAGGCTGTGCTGGAAAATTATCAGACGGTTTCAAATAATCCAGAGGCATCATACACAGTGCCCATTCAGAAACATACTGCATGTGCAGTATCTTTTTATGTTGTGCATAAGTATAATCCGGAGATGAATAAATTATGGACTTATGAAGGTAAATAAATTCAAATATAAAATTAGAAGTTTAAATTAATTAATTATATTAATTTCTTGTTTTTACTTGTAGGAACTGACTGCATGAAGATGTTTGTAGAAACATTAAAAGAGGAGACCATGGACCTTTACCAAAAATATTGGAAGGAACCCAAGAGCCCCATATACGATTTTGATATTGCTGATGAGGATTACCAGGAGCATGGAAATTGTTACGCCTGCGAAGAACACATCGAGATGGACGATCGCGTTCAATATTTCAATCAATTTACTGGTAAATATCAAGGTCCAATACATACAAAATGTAAAGATAGTTTTAAGTTAAGCAATTCATATTTTCCTGTAATATTTCATAACTTGTCTAGGTATGATATTCATTTATTTATAAATGAGTTAGGTGGGGAGCTCAAGCCAATACCATCTACAAAAGAATTATATATATCATTAAACCAAAGAATTTTTGAAAAAGGTGTAGTGAATTATTCAATTAGGTATATAGATTCAAACAGATTTTTGAATTCTAGTTTAGAAAAATTAGCACTTAATATGGAGGACAAAGATTTTAAAATATTAAAATCTAAATTTAGCGGGGTTAAATTCAATCAAATGAGGAGAAAAGGAGTGTTTCCCTATAATTATTTAGATAGTTTCGATAAATTTTATGAAACGGAGCTTCCTCCTAGGGAATATTTTTACAATACGCTGACTGATGAAGAGTGTAGCGTAAATGATTACAATTTCGCTAAAGAAATTTGGCAATCTTTTAATTGTATATATCTAAGAGACTACATGAGGCTATACTTAGAAAGCGACGTGATGATTTTAGCAGATGTTTTTGAAAACTTTAGAAATATATGCAATAACATTTATAAGCTAGACCCTGTAAATTATGTTTCAGCACCATCTATTTCATGGGATGCTATGATGAAATACACCAAAGTAGAATTAGATCTAATAAGTGATCCTAACATGTACAATTTTTTAAAAAGAGGGATACGCGGTGGCCTAACTCAGTGTACTCAAAGAATTGCTAATGCAAATAATGAGTACATGAAAAATTATGATAATTCAAAACCCAAAAGTTTTTTATCATATATTGATGCAAACAATTTATATGGGTGGGCTATGAGCGAAAAGCTTCCATATGCTAATTTTGAATTTTTAAGCGAGAATGAAATTAGTTTGCTTGATATAAGAAATACTAATGCATCAGGAGATACGGGATATGTTCTAGAAGTAGATCTAGAATATCCTGATGATATTCATGACAAACATAATTGTTTGCCATTTTGTCCTGAAAATAAGATACCCCCTGGAGGAAAAATTCCAAAATTGATAGCAGATTTGACTGACAAGGAACTTTATATCATTCATTTGAAACAATTGCAATTATGCTTGCAACATGGAATGAAATTAAAAAAAGTACATCGAATCCTGTCTTTTAGTCAATCATACTGGTTAAAACCATATATTGACTTGAATACTAAGCATAGGAAATTAGCTAAAAATGATTTTGAGAAAAATTTTTATAAGCTGATGAACAATGCGGTGTATGGAAAAACGATGGAAAACGTTGAAAAACGAAGGGATATTTCATTAGTAACTCATTATGAGTCTAGACAAAACTCACCAGGCTTTAGGCAACGAGTTGCAATGCATAATTTCCATAGCTTAGAAATATTTGGAGAAAATTTAGCAGCGATAGAATCAACCAAGACCTCAATTCTTTATGATAAACCAATTTATATTGGTTTTACAGTGCTTGAATTATCCAAGTGGTTAATGTATGATTATTATTATAACTTTCTTTTGGTTAAATGTCCATCAGCAAAAATAATATATATGGACACCGATTCATTTATAGTTTCATGTGAGGAAGATATTTATAAAATAATGAGAGAAAACCCTAGTCGATTTGATACATCTAACTATGATAACATAAATCCATTTAATATAATTCCAGCAAATAATAAAGAATTGGGGTTATTTAAAGATGAAAATGCTGGAAAAGTTATGACTTCTTTCGCTGGCTTAAAAGCTAAAGCATATTCATTTTTAGTAGAAACAACCAATGATGATATTAATATAAAGAAAGTTAAGGGGGTTAAATATTGTGTAATAAAAAAACTTTCTCATTTAGATTATATTGAATGCATTAAACATAAGAAAACATATTACGGAGAACAAAGATGCATAAGAAGTAGAGGGCATCAATTATACACTGAAGTAATAAATAAAATAAGTCTTTATTATAAGGATGATAAAAGATATGTATTAATTGATAATATTTTTACTTTAGCATACGGTCATTATTTATTAAGAGAAATACTAAATTCATTAAATTAAGTTGTAAGATGTAACTTGTAAATAATAAAAACATGTAAATAAAAAAATTAAGTTTAATAAATAAAATATATTTTGTATATGTTCACTTTAATAGATCTGTTTTATTTATCCATGAATTATGTGAGTTATCAAATCCTAACCATTTTACAAAAACCTGGTTTTTTTTCCTTTTTATTATCTTTTCTACTAGGAATGCATTTTTGTCTTTAACTTTTTGTATTTCAGCCTCATAAAATGTTCCTTTTATAGGTTCACCTTTATAGTCAACGAGCTCATAAGTAGCTGGGAAAGTTGATTTTATTTTAGAAATTTTAAATATTTCTGTTGTCCAGTTAGGCTCATATCCCTTAAGAAATACACCTTTGTATTTACTTATTCTTACATGGTCTCCAACTAAATATTTATGTTTTGGAAATACCTTAACAATGTTATAACAGGTTTTCAAAATAAACTCCTCATTCTGTTTGCAAACATCAACTGGTCTCATTTTTATAGTTCTGTGATAAGAATTGTTGTAGTCTTCCACAAGTGTATCTATATGGGAAATCCATCGATAATTTCCATTAAAGCTAAACATTTTCCACATCTTATTTTTTAAAGTTCTGTTGAATCGTTCACAAATAGATGCTTTAAGATGTGTAAATGTGTGATAATGATTTATGTTATTTTTCTTCATTAACTCTTTAAAGAGATGATTAAAAAATTCTTTTCCTTGATCGGATTGTATATTTTTTGGTTTATATTTAAAATTTTTTAATATAGATTTCATAACTGTTGCAACATCTATTGCTGATTTAGATTTTACAGGTTTACCAAAAGCGTATTTTGAAAAAGTATCAATAGCAGTCAGTAAATATTTATAACCACCATTCTGATTGGAATATGGAATCATTTCAACCAAATCAATTTGCCAAGTATCATGAATCCCTTTTTGAACAAATCTTCTACGTAAGAAATTTTTTCTACAAGGTTTATGTATTTCATCAACAACTTGATGTTTACTCATGTTTATATTTTTATGAATCTTATTTTTTATTATTAACGTTTGAGTTCTTAGAGATTAATGATTTCTTATAATGTAGTACATCTTCTTTTATTTCTTTTGTCATTTTTTTAGAAATTTCGAAGCATAAACGAGTTAAATCAATTTGAACATTTTTATCATAATTACCTTCTAAATCGGATAATTGAATATCAAATTTTTGTAAAGAGACACACTTAGGAATAATATGATTATAGTACAGATAGGTTATTTGTTGTTTTAAAACAGTATTCCAACATAAAAATGTTGTAAAAAATATTGCTAGACGTATTAATGATCTCCAAGACTCACTATCAATCTCAATTTTATTACCGAATTGATTTAGTACCAGCACATATTGTTTATCTGACTTTCTAAATCTAAAACTACATTTAATAGAAGATAAAGTGGGATGATCCAAAATTGTATCAGACATAAGAAAATCATACTGATCAAGCTTTAGTTGTATAAATTCCTTGTATGTGAGCAACTGCATCCATTCTTCTTTATCAATGCCAATATAGTTGTTTTTGTGTTGCTGCATCCAGATCATTGGAGTAAATTTTCTCGATGTGGAAAATCCGCATTTTAACTTTAAATTTTGAGCCACAAAATATTCAAAACCAAATATAACTTCATGTTCCTGCTTTTTTCTTGTTGCCTTATCTCTTTTAGCTTGGAGCGTATCCATTGAAACCGATTGATATTAACAAACTAAAATGAAAAACTGAAATAGTCTCCTTATAAAGCATTGGGGATATGCATACCGGTTTCAGTTTATACATATATATATTATACATAATGTTTATATACTAAAATATATATATATATATAAATATTGGTATGTATGCTAGTAAATAATGTAATACCTACATATAGTATATATGTAAGTGGTATATAAATAGCTAAGATGAGATCTTAAAAGACAGTTTACGTTCAAAACTCTGGCTAAAATGAACAAATTTGAGAGGAGCAATTCTGTAATAGTAGATTTTCAATATGTTGTTGGAAATAACAAACAAATATTTGTTAAAGAATTGGCTTTCATGCCAGGAGGAACTGTAATACCGAACTTTTTTCACTTCAAACCCCCATACAGCTTAAAGGAATTGGATAGTGAAACTTTGCAGCAACACAATATACATCGAAAAAACATTCATGGATTGGACTGGATGGATGGGGAAATACCCTATAACTGCTTAGGTGATATACTTTCGCCACTTAACAAGTTCGCCAATGTAATTGTACGCGGTGAAGTAAAAAAGGAATTTTTATCCAAGTTTCTATCGAATAATATTATCGATATATATATTGGAAAGAGTCTTACATGTTATCCAAATTTTTTTACCAACTGTAAAATTCACAAAAAAGTGAAGCTAAGATGTGCTCTAAATAATTTATTTAGACTGTTTATAATTTTAGAAAACTGCAATTATGATATATATTTTAATGGAGAATCATATGTATAAATTACTTAAATAAAGAATCAGTATGATTTTGGATCTTTAATTGAGAAGTTGATTTGGAAAAATGGATGGGCTCTTTGGGAATGATCCTAGTAAAAAAGGATACAGTCAACTTATATACTGCAACTATTGCGGATCTGATACTCATTTTGAAAAGGACTGTGCTAAAAAACGCGATCAGGAAAAAAAACAATAGAATCATTACCTGTAGCTAATAAACATTGAAAAATAAAAAACTTTTATCAATATGTTTACGCAATTTATTCATCCTTTTACGATGCTTATTTGTGGGCCCTCGGGGTCGGGTAAAACAACATTTTTAAAAAACTTAATAAATGATAGAAATGATCTAATAAGCGATCCAATAACTCGAATAATATGGTGTTATGGTGAAGAACAAGCGAAGCCGAATTTTAGTAACATAGAATATTTCCATGGAGTTCCTGAATCTATTGAAAATGAAAATAATGAACCGATACTTTTGGTATTAGATGATTTGATGATGGGTGCATTCAATAAAAATGTATGTGAACTTTTTACGAAAGGATCTCATCATCGAAATTTATCTGTAATAGTTGTAACTCAAAATATATTTCATAAATCTTCCCATACAAGAGATATATCACTAAATACAAAATACATTGTGGTGTTTAAAAATCCTAGGGATAAATTACAATTTCAATGTTTAGCTAGACAGATATATCCTGAAAACCCGCAAGAACTTTTTAGAATATATAAGGAAGTAACAAATGAACCTCATGGTTATTTACTTATTGATCTTACTCAAGGAATAAATGACCTGTTAAGATTTCGAACTGAGATTTTTAATCCATTATATTCAGTTTGTTATTCTGATGAAAATGGTTTGCAAAAGGAGCATAAGGCGATTGAAAGCGAACAAACATTTATTGTATGTGCTCAAAAAAGCAAATAATAAACTTCGAAAAGCAATTATTTGTAATAGTGATTCCGAGCTTGTAAAAGTATTGTCTGAGATTGTGTTAAATACTTTAAAAGGAAACCATAAAATTTCAAAAAATATCCTGAATTCATTAAAAAAGTATAAAAATGTATTACGACATATTTCCAGTCCAAAACAATCTTTAAATTCTAAGAGAAAAGTTCTAATTCAAAAGGGAGGATTTTTACCTATTTTAATAAGCTCATTGCTTTCTGGAATTTTTGGAAAAATATTGAATCATGATTAAAAGCAAGCATCAGCTAACTAAAGTAATTTTAATGCATCCAAATGCATACCATAAACTTTTAATGAATGATCGAGGTAATGATCTTATAAATATAAAATTTTTACCAATTTTAAATAATAAAAAAATAAGTGATTTTGATAAATGGATTAAGATTCAACAAGAGTTATGTGCATACCAAAATAAAAAGAGAAACAAAGCTTTTTCACATCAATCGGTATCTAAGTCACCGGTTTCATTAAATCAAAATGTAGAAACTCAAACGTATATTACGAATGATTGGCAAGATTCCGCTGCCAGTACTTCGAAAGGAAACAAGAACGAGTCATCATTAAAAAGAGGTGGTTTACCCGATTTACCCAGTGATGATGAGGAACATTTAACTGAAAAATCATCAACATTTCCAATTGATTATAAACGAACCGTCACAGATACTTCTTTCATAGATGATAAGGTAGTAAAAAAATCATTAGTTGATGATAAAAAAATAATTAAAGGACCTGCTACTGAAAAGAAACTGAAACTGAGAAATAGGGTTAAGAAGAATAGAGATTCACCCTATCCACTTCGAAATCTTAAGTATATAAATGACTTAGAAAAATTGCATAGAGCAAACCGTAAAGAAAAAAATATTCAAATTGGTAAAAATAAATTGAATTGGATTTCATATTCCTAAGTCAAGATTCTAAAATGTTTTTTCAAAACGAATTTTTTGTTACTGTGCTCAGCAATGACTCTTTAAATGTATTTCCTGATAATGTAAAGTGTGCTTTTACCAATATTGTAAACATTCCAGAAACAATGTCTGATGAATGGGAAGTTGGCATAACTGATATATATTTAAATAATTGTTTTGGAAAAAATCATAAAAAGTTACGGAGAGATACAAAAGAAAATACATCTGAAGAATCAAGCTCTAATTCATCAGAATTTATAAGCTTAGTAAATTCTGAAACATTCCGTTACAAAGCGGCTCCATTGAAAGCGGATGAGATTGAATACGGACCAATCTTTATTTACACGGACATTATTAAGCCTCGATGTGTAGGAAGCAAAAGACCTCGTTGTCTAAGAGTTTTGTTCACAAACGGAAGAGAAAAATTTATGCAGTTCAGAAATGTTGAATATTATCCTATTGAAAATTATTCACCAAATGAAATTTCTATATTAATAACAGATTCAAGTGGATATAAAATTCCCTTCGAAACTTCATCTATACCAATTTTTCTGACACTGCATTTTAGAAAAAGACGAAAAATTCTATAAATATAATCGATATTGGAAACTAGTAATTAGAACTAAGTTATCAATCATGGCGAAATGTTATCATCAATACTATTTAAATCAGTGTGGTGAGGGTCTAAGCCATATTGGTAGTCTATATATTTCACCCAGAGTTGTTCAGCAAGGACGAGGCATTGGAAATTTTTTTAGCGGACTTTTTAATTACATTAAACCACTTTTAATTTCTGGGATAAATGCATTGAAAAATCAAGCTGCAGAAACTGGAAAGGCTGTTATAAATGATTTAGGTCGAAAACCCTTACGTAATATAATTCAAGAACAAAGTAAAATAGCTCTACATAATTTATCTGATAAAGCAATTAATAAAATTACGAAATTACAAAATGGTAAAGGAAAAAGACATAAAAAGAGGAGACCAAGAAAAAAACGCAGTCATTTAACATCTAAGCAAGGACGTAAACATACGCATTCAAAAAAATCAAGAAAAAAATCAACAACAAAATTTAAAATTAGTGATATATTTTCAAAGTCAAAATGAGTAACCACATTGAATGCATGAAAAGCGAATTGGATCTTTTTGCACCGCACCCAACTCAAAGCTGTATTTTGAAAACCGAAGAAGTATCATACAATCCTATTGCTTCATTGGATAGTGCATCATCAATTGAATTCGTTTGTTTGGGAAATGGTGAAACATATAGAGACCTTTCAAGTGTTTACCTAAAACTTGTTGTGCAACTTAAAAAAATTGATAATAGTAATATTGAAGGAAATGCTGTTGGTGTTGCTAATAATATTTTGCATTCAATATTTAGAAGCTCATCGGTATATTTAAATAATACTCTGGTTTCACAAAGTGACAACAATTATCATTATAGATCATATTTACAAACCATTTTAAACTATGGTTGTGATGCAAGTGAAAGTCATTTAGCAACACAAGGATATTTTCCAAATTATGGAACTCAAACACCATTTAAAAGTGATGGTTGTCTAATTCTTAAAAATATCTTTCAAAATAGTAACAAAGTTGAATTATTTGGAAAAGTTCATGGTGATATTTTCAACCAACCAAAGCTGCTTGTAAATAATGTTGATTTGCGTATTACTTTTAATATTGAAAAAACAGCATTTTATTTATTGGAAGACGGGACTGAGTCGAATCTTAAGATATTAGAAGCACAGCTTTTTATGAACCATGTGGTAGTTAACCCCAGTATTTTATTAGCTCATCACCACGTTTTACAAACAAAAAATGCAATATACCCATACAATAAAGTTGAAGTAAAATCTTTTACAATATACCCAGGAAATAATACATTATCAATCGATAATGCTGTCATTGGGCAAATTCCAAATTTTTTGGTTTTCTGTATGGTAAAAAACCGAGCATATTCAGGAAATAGAGGATTAGATCCTTTTAAATTTGAAAACTTTAAAATTCAACGATTTAATCTATTAGTTAATGGAGTACAAGTGCCTTCACAGGCGCTTGAATTCGATTTCTCGAATTCTAACAATGTACAAAGTTCAAGAGCATATAATTTACTATTTAGAGCATGCGGAATTAAACATTATGATCGAGGTCTGCAAATTTCTAAGGAAATGTTTGACAAAAATAGTTTCATATTAGCATTTGATTTAACTGCGGATCACTCAAATTCAAGTGTTTGTTCTAACTTAATATCTCAAGGAACAATAAGAATAGAAGGACGATTCTCTGAACCTCTTGATGAGGCTGTAACATGTCTTGTTTATTGTGAATACGATTCTATGATTGATATTGATAAACATCGAAATATTCGGGTACTTCTTTAAAAATGAATACAATACAAATCATGAACTTGCTTTCAAGCAATCAACAAACTAAAAAAATATTTAAAGGCGTTTTTCCAGCAGATAAACTACCAAAAGAAATTAGTGAATACCCAGCATTATTTGTGGTTAACACTGATTATTCAAACCAACCAGGAATGCATTGGGTTGCATTTTACTTCTATAACAAAAAGTCGGCTGAATTTTTTGATTCTTACGGGCAATATCCCCAGAAAAAAGAATTTGTTACATTTTTAAAGAGAAATGCATCAAAATATACTTATAACAAACAGCAATTGCAAGGATACTTTTCCAATACCTGTGGACATTACTGTATGCTATTTGCTCTTTACAAAAGCAACCGAAAAACTTTAAAGAGTTTTATCAGGATTTTCAAAACAAAAGATTTCGCCTATAATGATAAGCTAATTTCAAAAATGTTTAGTAAATGTTTTAAATGAATTTATAATCTTAATATGAAAATAAACAAATTTTTATATATTATATAAAAAATATATTTTTATTTTTCGGGTTCTTGATACATTCTTTTAGTTATTTTATAATATCTTATCATAATATCCATGGCTTCCTTTATGTATATTGGAAGTTTGTGGCAATTACAAGTGTCGGGGCCCTCAGTTGCGTCATCATCACTCCAGGGACATATTTTGTAGTGAAATCCATATTTTGAGTACAGGAGCTCCTTTTCTTCCAAATCTTCCAGGGTTGCTTTTAGATATTCAAGTTTTTTTTGGTGTTCCTCAAAAAGCATATCCTCAAATTGCAGCAGAAATAGCTTGATTTGATCCGAATACATTTTCGAGGTGTTTGGGATTATGTAGAAGACACAAGACTGATGATCCACAATAAGGAATAGACTCTTTTATACCATTACTCTTTTGATATAAATTGTAAAAATGGAGTGCTATATCTAGTCATCTCTTTTCCTTTATATACTAGATGCGTTATTCCATTTTCCTTCAATTTCTTAAATGGTGTTTTAGTTGAAAATTTATTTACATAACTCTTTGGTAAAAATATCCACAGTGGTTCGTCATCCTTGCCAGTTAAGTAAATAGCGATTTTAGTTCCATATGTTGTTTTCTTTATCTTACACCCAATGATCTTGTACTCAAAATTAATACATAAGTCCTCGATCTTTGTGTAGCCAATAACAGGCTTTTGATCATTCAGAGTATCTAAGAAAGACTTTGGTTCATAATACATAAGTGAATCGAGCTCTTTTATTGGATGAAAAATATTTCCACATACCATTAGATTAATATTATATACTCCCGGAGTCGATTAAAAAAGAAAACTGAATCATTTAATCAGTGATCTCGCTCTTTTATACTTTTCAATATTGAAAAACCCCATCCCATCTCATTGTATAAGGATTTTTATATACTTTTTAAATAAAATGATAGAAAGAGATGTCAATATGATTATTTTTAAATTTTAATGCAACTATTAATGTAACATTTGATAATAAGACTGAAAGAGATGCTTGAATGATTCTTTCATTTTGTTATATCTATGTATATTGTATCCATATTGAATATTTTCCTCATAACATCCTATAAAAGGAGTTCTAGTTTATTCTTTAAATCAGTTTATAACATAAATATCGAAATGGAAACATTCGTTTGTGATCTTTGTATAGAAAGCCCCTCATTTAAATATCGTTATGGATTAAAACGTCACATTCTAAAAGTGCATAACTTCAGCATCACAAAAGCTCGATCATCATACTATAACTGCTACTTTTGTCCTGAAGTGCAAAAGTACTGGCTCCGAGATGAATTATATTTGCATTTTTTAATGCATCATCCCAAGATATTAATAGAATTAATTAACTTAAGAATAAAAACATCCAAATAAATCATATAAATATCAATATTCATCAATCCATTTATATAATGATTAATGCTTTATGTGAGATAAAAATAAAAAAACCATAATTAAATTTTTATATAAATTTTTATTTTGCCAGACATTTTTATGTATAGTTTTATTCAATATTTTTCATATATTCATTTAATATTGCATCATCTTCTTCATTCATTAATTTTAAATAATAATCTTTATCTTGAATTAATTCCGAAAAAATGTTATCGTCATCTGGAAATGTTGGAATGCCACAATTTTCATCTTGTGTCTCTGGGATAAAACATGGCGTATTCGGTGCATCGTCTTCTAATATGGAAATGTCCTGGGTGTTTGGAACGATCCAATCATCATCAAGGTCGATATTTGAAGGTTCTGGATAGTCCCATGTGGGTGTGATTATATTATAAAATGATGTGAAAGAAATATTTTTCACATCATCAAATAATTCCTCAAGAGTTTTAGCTCCGAGATTTGACAATGGGAAAAGATCATCACTCGATTGACTGTCTTCAAATATTACACTGATTTGACTCATGGTTTTTTATATTTTTTTTTTTTTTTTTTGCTGTTTTAGGGTTTAGTTCAATAACCTGCTTGGGCTGTTAAATTTAGACTAACCATTGGAGTCCTAAAATAATCATTGACACCCATCGATCCTCGAAAACTGAAAACAGGTTGTGACACTTGAAAACAACCCCTAATTTTCCAGATCAAAGAATTGAGTAAACCAATCAAAAGACCTGGGAGCCATGAAAGACAGGATAGGAAGAAGTGAAGAGAAGGAAACAAGATGCTTTGATTTTTATATATTTGTGATTATTTTATTCAATATTTTCATATATTCATTTATTCAATAACGACATATTCATAATGACGTATTCCTCAACCCAGGAATCAGATGAACATGAAGTACGACGAGGTTTCGTAGTCCTGTAGATTTCTATGTCATCATCTTCATCATACAACTCCTCATCTGAATGTATGTCAAGATCACATAATCTGTAATAATAATGTTTCTTGTTCCGGATGGGTATACCAACACACCCCTCATAATGACCAAAAAATTTTTCCAGAGAGTAATTGATGTTGCATAAATCGCAGGTTACTTGTGGATCCATATTCAAGATAAAATTTTACGTATAGAATGTTCTAACCGGCAAAGCGAGATTTAGACTAAAAATTGTATCTCTAAAATAATCATAGAAACCTATTCATCCATAAAAATGAGAACAGGTTCTTGTGTTTGAATGTATTGAAGCCATGAATGGAAACACCTGAAAACCACTCCCACAATTTCCACAAGTCAATTAATTGGGAAAACCAATCAGAAGACTCGAAACACGAGATAGTGCTTAGAGCCTGACGCCTCCAGTAGGGAGTAAACAGGCGATCGGCTAATTTCGTGCTCGCGTGTGTGTGTGTGTGTGTGTTTGTGTGTGCGTGGGATCCTATACACATAACCAATCAAATATACATTTATATATATTCCCATGCCAGCAGGCATCTCCTGTCCTTTCTTGAGGCCTTGTCATAAATTTTCCACCTGAGTGTAACTGATAAAAAAGGGCCGCATCAGGTCGATCGTTGTTCCGAGGTTTTTTGTTGACCCTTCAGGTTTAACGGAATTTCACTTTCTTTTGACAATTTTTTCCTTTTGATACTTGTTTCAACCCTTATAAAATTTTATATTAGAAATTAAATTTCTTCGTATAACTCAAAAAATAATTTTTAAATATTTCAATGGTCTTGGATTGAAAAATCATTTAAAATGATATGCAATAACATATTCTTTAGTTTTCATAATTATTTTTTCCTTATGTTGTACAAATGATCATAGTGATTTGGTTGGATATATTTTTCTTAATCAATTTCATTTATTTTTTCACACACCTAATTTGTCTCATAGGTTGCCCAAGGGACCAAACGATCATGGTGAATTGGGTGAATATATTTTTTCCTGATCAATTTCATTTAGTTTTTCACAAACCTAATGTGAAAATTTTTGTGGCGCAAATGATCAATTGAATTGGTAGGAACTTAGGCAAACGGCGTAAAATCGGGGGGGAAAAATTAAAAAAAGTGTATACAGGCAAACTAATGGTATGATCCTTTCAAGTTTTTTCTACATGTATTTATATTTGCGAACGCTAGCACTCTTTGACAGATCATTTTACTCGACACAAGTTTTCTACATGATCCTGTCAAATTTCAGGACTAGCCGATCTTTTTACATGTCAATATTTACATGTAAATGGCGCTAGTAAATTCACCACATTTTAATTTGACATGTAGATGACGCTAGTAAATTCACCACATTTTTACATTTGACATGTAGATGGCGCTAGTAAATTCACCACATTTTACATTTGACACATAGGTGGCGCTAGTAAATCGGCTCCGTACGCCGTTTGCCTGTATACACTTTTTTAAGGGGGGAAAAATTAAAAAAAGTGTATACAGGCAAACTAATGGTATGATCCTTTCAAGTTTTTTCTACATGTATTTATATTTGCGAACGCTAGCACTCTTTGACAGATCATTTTACTCGACACAAGTTTTCTACATGATCCTGTCAAATTTCAGGACTAGCCGATCTTTTTACATGTCAATATTTACATGTAAATGGCGCTAGTAAATTCACCACATTTTAATTTGACATGTAGATGACGCTAGTAAATTCACCACATTTTTACATTTGACACATAGGTGGCGCTAGTAAATCGGCTCCGTACGCCGTTTGCCTGTATACACTTTTTTTAATTTTTCCCCCCCGATTTTACGCCGTTTGCCTAAGTTCCTACCAATTCAATTGATCATTTGCGCCACAAAAATTTTCACATTAGGTTTGTGAAAAACTAAATGAAATTGATCAGGAAAAAATATATTCACCCAATTCACCATGATCATTTGGTCCCTTGGGCAACCTATGAGACAAATTAGGTGTGTGAAAAAATAAATGAAATTGATTAAGAAAAATATATCCAACCAAATCACTATGATCATTTGTACAACATAAGGAAAAAATAATTATGAAAACTAAAGAATATGTTATTGCATATCATTTTAAATGATTTTTCAATCCAAGACCATTGAAATATTTAAAAATTATTTTTTGAGTTATACGAAGAAATTTAATTTCTAATATAAAATTTTATAAGGGTTGAAACAAGTATCAAAAGGAAAAAATTGTCAAAAGAAAGTGAAATTCCGTTAAACCTGAAGGGTCAACAAAAAACCTCGGAACAACGATCGACCTGATGCGGCCCTTTTTTATCAGTTACACTCAGGTGGAAAATTTATGACAAGGCCTCAAGAAAGGACAGGAGATGCCTGCTGGCATGGGAATATATATAAATGTATATTTGATTGGTTATGTGTATAGGATCCCACGCACACACAAACACACACACACACACACACGCGAGCACGAAATTAGCCGATCGCCTGTTTACTCCCTACTCTCACTAATAAATATTTATATTTATTTTCAGTTTTGCCCATGCCCTACACCCGTTGGGGGAAAAAAACACAAATTTGCAAAAAATTTCACGCTCAATAAATTTGCACCACAACAATTTCGCCGGTCAGCGCCAAAAAAAGCGCTCATGTGTTAGTAATAGTGGAAAAAGGATTCCATGAATGTATGTGTACAAAGTAACAACTCTTATGTAGAATAGCTTAACAGCCTCTGTAATAGTTCACAAATTATTCGACACATTATTTGGTTAGCTGCAAATGGGAAAATAATTTGGCAAAAGTCAAAGGCGGATTCTTGTAAGCCAGTCTTCGATGCTGCTCTGTTGTAAGCCGTAAACCGTTTAGCATAATTTCTCTTGGCCACATTGTGTATACGCTTCGTGTACTCAGCCGCAGACGAAGAAAATTGCATAGGCAAACAGGCTTTAACGTTTAATAACAAATTGTTTGCGTTTAAATTCCATTTTCACATAATATTCAAGCTCCTAAAAATTGAAAAGCTCCGGCACAACTTAATCAGAAGCATGTGTACACACACACTCTCCAGACTGACTGGCACACATGCTGGAATATGTGTTTGCAGGTTTACATTTTGTATCAGCCAGCAAAATATAATTCAGAAATCCAACAAACAATTTCCTGGGTGTAACCGCAAAATGTTTAAGCCATGGGTTGCTCCACAAATGGCCAACACTACACATGGAGATGGAGGCAAATGTTCATAGATCGTTTGTTATGCTCGTTGGTTCGGTTTTGCGATGTTGTTGCCTGATGGTGGCCCGGTGGTGCTGGGACTTGGCTGTGGGCCGCATTCGTTGTAGGCCTTAGGCCTCCTGCTAAGCGCATTTGTATTTAATGAAGCCTATTTTTCTTGCCGAACATGAACCGCAATTATTACGAGTCATTAGTTGCCAGTTTGCCCAGGAGGGGTATTCTGTTCTAGTGCATGAAGAAAGGTTTATAGACAAGACTGCACCAAATGGAAGCAACGAAAAATGTAAATCCATTACTTATAGCCATCTGATGTTGTTGGATATAATATTCATTCTGAAATTAGCACTAAAAGAATTAATTAATTTTTTATTGGCAATTATGTGCATAAAGTTCTCTTTAAATTCTTGAAATAAATTGGTAACTAAGGCACAATTTTAACCCGAAAGCTTCAAATCGGATAGCACTGCGTATGTAGGTTAAGTCTATCCGATTTCAAATAGCATACTTCTGAGCGGTTTCCGTGTTACACAGTGTGCAGTGCATTGCAGCGAAATCTTGCACACTCACCCATGCCAAGCCCAATTAAACTGTCACAATGTAGCTGCCTGCCATTTCATAACCCGCCCAGTCATGAACGATTTGCCAGTGGTATTTTTCAGCTTCCATGTGGGAGCGAAGCATTTGCAATTTCCTTCCTTCTGGCTAGGATGTTGGCCAGGCCCTGAGTCAGCGCATTTGCCAGCGTTGTTAATTGAAATTTGTGAATTCAAAATTCTAGTTTACAGTTGCCTGGGCAATAGCTTAGGGCAATGCGATGCGAAGCGACGTTATGGTATCGGAATGGCGTGCAAAATCAATGGCAACCGCATCGAAATCCTCTTTGACAAATAACTGATCACGCAAGCGAATCGATGCAACTGAAATGCGGTAGCAGAATGGTTCGGCCTTAATTAAAAAATTGTTCACATGATTTCCAAACAGAATTTGAGAAAACATTAAATACACTGTATTCAGAAGCAGTATGACAACTTTAATGCCAAGGAAACCTTATGTGTAACTTTAATCGAACAATAATTAAGCCACTAAACTTTATTAGACGGATTAATTTTCAATGTGATCCGCTTGGTAACCTTTACACGTAAGTCTGGCTTAGATTTCCATTAACATTGGAAATATATTTTTCTCGTGAACCGATTGCTCTTTAATTACCGAGTGCAAATTGAGCAGTTAATTAAGAGTCTTTAGTCCACATTGCAGCCAATCGAGTGGGCCGATATTAAATAATTGTTACCTTTTCTAATTGCCGACAACCCCGACGTGAACTTTCGCTCTTGAAATGCCCCGTGTCTGATTCGTGTACTTTGAGCTGAAGAAAATTAGCAACTGCCGGGCAATTACTGGCCGTGTGCAATGATTGAGCCAGCAATCAGCTTATATAATGCCGAACGCCAGACTTTGTTCGCTAAGCTCTTGACTCAAGGGTGCCAGCACTAGACGACCCCTAGAGGCTTACTAAGTATTAGTTGTGAAAGGGGAGGGGAACGGGCCAGTCAAGGAATGTGCATCCTCAATTGGCAAACAAAGAACCTGCATTAGTGGAACAAATGGGGGGGAAAGCGCAGGGGCTGACGACACCCAATAGATCAACAGTCGATTTTCACTTAGTCACAGCTTAGTGCGAAAAAACCGGAATTCGTCAGTGCTGTTGTTAATCAACGTGCCTATAACAGAAATGTCATAAACGAGGGCCAGCTAAGGTCGCACTTTGATTGCCAAGCTACCAAAACAATGTGTTCAACATCAGGTAACGTTCATACACGAAAAGAAAACAGTAACTAAAATGAATTTGTAAAAATTCACGAAGACCATTACTCAAGCCACTATCAGTGTCCATAATTATTAATAGTTTTTGAAAGTCAGTTATGTCAATTTGAATAAATCACCGCATTTAGTAATGCTGTTAGCATGTAGAAAACCAGCTTTAAATTAATTACAATTATTTAGAAAACAATAACGCATGAGTATTTTAATAAATTCCATATTTAATGTTATTTCCAATCGAAAAGCACTTAGCATGTAAATTTTTCCAGTGCCCATTCATCTTAAGCCCGTGTGGCTAAGTTCCCGTATCTTTGACTTATGACTCGACACTTGAAGCCTGCTCTTGGCAATCTTGGCAATGAATACAACCGTTGTTTTCCTAAATGGAAAATACGATTGGCTGCCGTAGATACGTCAGCGCAGGTATACGTATTGTGCATGCAATACCGGTTAATACGAAATGCAAATTAACCCAAAGTGTATGCAATTTATATACAGACATTAAATTAAATATAAACACCAATATATTACCGGGTAATCGAGAAGCTTCGACATGCGATACCGATTCCTATTTATGACCGTACGAGCTGTCCCAGCTACCTGGCTAGTTGATAAATCTTTCAACATTCGTCCCATTGAATCTTCTGTGCACAATGCCCGGGAAATTGGCTAAGGTCAGTTACCATTGCATAACAGAATGCTCAATGCCGAAAGGATTCCGACCTCGCCTTTGGCCAACTTTGGGGAGCCGGGGGAAAGTGAACTGTTCAGCTTGCATTGTGATTTCAGCCCTCACTCGGTGATTTTCACACATTCCGAGCAGTTTTTCTCACCCCGCCCGGCACACTAACACGTTGAAATATTTATGTCTTTGCATATTTCACCGACACACTTGCACTTGACAATAACAACAGGGAGGAACAAGCGAAGCAGCCGCCAGGACGTTAGAGCATGACAGGGATTAGCGCCGGGGAGAGGTGCTCCTTCGGGGATGACACCGGGAATGATGATGACGATGTCGGTGTGATGCTTTGACGACAATCAGGGAGGAGCGGGACCAGTGCCTACTTACACTGACACGAAATGAATATCAATAAAATTAAATTTTTGACTGAAAATAAAATGAAATATTCATGCAAATTATCTGGAACCAATTATAATTTGGTGGAATTTTCGCCAAAAATACCAAAAAGTATTGCAAAATAGAAATACAACAAAAAGTGACGAAACTTATGCATTAATTTCTAAATTCATACCAGTTCGTACTTATTTGCATAATATTATATTTATTACATAAAGGCATTTAAAAATAATTATATTCCGCTTTTGCGCTGTATAATTTTATTTTTCACTTATTTTGACCTTACCTATTTAAATATAAAATTTTCTACTATAAGACTTCTGAAAACATATATTAAAACTAAAAGTTTGGAGGATCACAATACTATTATTTAAAATTTTTCCCGTGTGAGAGCTGTTCTAGCAGCGAGCCCTCCAGACGCTGGCGCCTCAATCAGCAGCAAGACATAAAGTGCATTGCGTCTGGGCTCGCTTGTTTTGTGGGCGTGGCTGGAGGTGGGCGTGGGTGGGAAAATGGGACTGGGATTGGGCTAGATATCAGTAGACAGCAAATAACATGGCAGATGCAGCTGCAGCTGCTCACAAGCGACATAGACACTGGGGCAAAAGTGTTTCTGTTATTTGTGTGACAAACGCAAGACACAGCCGGCAGAAGAACATTGCTTTCGGGAAGCTGAGGGGGATGGTGGCTTTGAGGGAATCCTTTAACATCCGGGCGTATCCGGGGGGACCAGAACAAATCTCTGTGACACCGACAATCACTTTTCAGCCCTGGAGTACACATAAACAAGCAAACAAAGCAAGAATGCGGCCGCCGGTTGGCATACATTGAACTTTTGGTAAGTCGATCAAGTATACGCCGTGTGGTAAGCTTGCAAAAGTTGAAGCCCTCCGTCAGATAGTCGAAAGCGTGGCGAGCACACAAAAACGATGGGATTCAAGGCCCTCAACTGTTTAGCATTTATTTGCATATGAGAAGAGGAGATTGCGCACGTCGCTGAGAGATTCCCGCTTGTTTGCTCTTTTCTGGCTGAGTATGTAAATATTTAAAGGCTTTTATTGCTTTTTCTCCTGGCGGGCCAAAAAATTTCATTCATATTCCTGAATGGGATATGCAGGCATTCCGCAAATTACGAGCCCTTTAACATTTAAAGACTTTTCGGCTGGTCCCTGGAGAAAAAAGGCAGAGGACAAAGGGGCGAGGACAAGGAAGTTGCTCAATCGGAATGGCAATTAATTGGCTAAAATAAATATTCACAAAACAGGGCTCAGACAAAGGGTCTCCGAGGTCCTGACACAAACTGCAAAATAAAAGAGCAAATAAAGGACAGCCAAGCGAGCGTCAAATGCACATGAAATGCAGAAGTCAAAAGCCATTTTGTTGTCCAATAAAAATGAAAATTCAAATTTATTTGATTGCATTTTTATGTATGTCGTATTACATATTATTTCATATACAAATGGATATCGGCGACTGCGGCAAGGGGCATGACAAACGCTTGGGATGCTGCAATGAACAAAATATTATATTTCTCGCTTTTATTTGGGCATTTGTTTGTTGGCTGGCAATTGACTGTCGCCTGCAATTGTTTGGCAATGATTTAACTAACGTGTGAACCAGAGAGCACCCAAAGCAAAAAATAGGAAGGAAGAAGGTCAAACGAGATTTCAAAATTTGCACAAGCGATTGTAATGCATTGGCCTTGCCTACATTAATTCACCACCACCAGCGTTTAATTTATTATTATTATTATTATTTATTTGTTTATTGTTTAAGCTGCACCGAAATAATTAACACACGACCTCATGCGAGCTCTCAGATTTTGGTTTCGGTTTAGGTTTAGGTTTCGGTTTGATGTGCGAAGTGCCGTGTATGCGTTGTGCAAACATTTTCCAACCAATTATGCACAGATATTCAAGGTTCGCAACAGAGTCGAGTCGAGTAAATTTTCAACTGTATTTTCAACTAAATTTAGTCAACACCACCGGCCAACAACAATAGCAATAACAATTAAAAATGCGCTAGCATTGCATTTTATCCCGTTTAACAGTTGAGCGCATTCAGTCCAAAACAAACACGAGCATGGCCGAAAAATAAAAAAAGCCAAAAGAAAAAACTGCGATCCAATTTCAAGCTGCCACCCTCCTTCGCCCTTTTCGGCTCATCATGCTGATGGCTCAGCTTAGTTGCTTAGTCAACTTGGCTTGGTGAGTAATCGCAAACTGAGTTCTGCTTTAGTTGGTCCGCTTCGTTTTGGCCATCTTTTTTGTTTTTATTGTTTTTGCTGGGAAAACCACCATAACCAAAAAGGCCAGACTCCGGCTGGGACTGTAAGCGGCTTTTGGCCGAATGGCAGAGTGGCAGAAGCTCATAGCAAAGCCATCTGCTGACTTGGGGCGAAGCGTTCAAGTGTCACTGGAAAGAGTCATTAACCCGGAATTATCTGTCGACAGTGTCTTAAGGAGTCACCCAGAACGATGATGAACGGTACGAACGTTTTTCAATTAAACAGCAGACAAAGGGAAATTAATTGAAGTGTTGCAATCCTATCCAATCCATAAAGAGTCCTCTCGATGTTTACAATCCATTTTTTTTTAATCTCTATATGTATTTTGTTTGTCCATGGAGAATCATGTCACTTTGTACCTTGCCAACCTGCTGGGCCGTTTAAAAATCCCATCATCAACGAATTCAGCTTACCAAATGAAATCACAGCACATCGTTTGGCACTTCATATTCTGAATGCCCCTAGGATTCTTCAGAAATCACAAAAAAAGAAAAAAAAAGAAAAAAGATTTCTGAAAAACAGGCTTTGAAATGAAATGCAAATGGGGGAGCCCTAAAAAATCGTTGCAATGTTGGAATGAAAAGCGGCTACATATGCCTGTTTATATGCAAATATTACTCGTACATATGTGCGTAAACATTTGGCAATTACTCGGAACCGGGAGCCAAGTATGGAGAACGGTATAGAGAACCATACACCAGAACAGTAACTTTGTTTCTTTTATTTTTTACGGCCAGTGAGCCTTGGGGCTGCTGTTTGTTCTATTTGCTGATATACAAATAAGTATGCAAAAATTTGTTCAGTTTCATATATAGTATTTGTGCCCAAATGGAAGCGACCTTTCGTCTCCTTTTGCTTTTGGGGAATTTCAATTTAAATTGTGATTAAATTTCCGTGCGCATCGATGAAAAAAACAATCAAGGATATATTCAATGTGTATTTATATCTATATATTTTATTGATTGTTGTAGAGCTGTCGTCAATGCTAAGTCTTCCCACTCCTCGCTCCCAGATTATTGCTCATTTTTCCTACTGACGCTGGTCCGCTTACTTGGCATTTGTTATGCAAATTTATTTTCGATTACTTGTTACCAAAGATTTGCTCGAGATTATGCAAATGTGTCAAACGTAAGATACGAAAACAGAGCAGCTTCAACGGGGGCATATATCTGGCCCATAGATCTACATTATGGCCGCCTTACAAGTGGCTTATTACGGTTAGTGGTTGTCAGTTGTCAGTTATCAGGAAGTCGGATAAACGATGCAAATATGAACAGAAAGAAAAGAAACTTTGCATATTCCCATCAACATTTTCGGCGGCATAAAAATGCGATGAGTTGGAAAATCTATTTTCGCCTCTGCTGATTGTTTATGTTTATGGCCAGCTTCATTGATTTCGCATCAAACTCAATTTTATTTGGCCGTTTTCGACATATTTCATAACTTGGTTAGGAGTATTTACATAATTGATTTAACTTCCTCCGCATGCAGCGCTTGCTCAAATGCTATTTACAATAATTAGAGTTGACTGATTTGTGGCTCGAAAAAGTGTAAATTGATTATATTGATATTTATTAACGGGCCAAAATGATGGGCAATTTAATGTAATTAGTACATGAATATAGTATTTTTCCTTCTAAGAGCTAGGCATCAAGTCATATTAATAGCCAAATTTCATTAATCAATTAATAAAAGTGATCATTTTTATAACAATTAATTGGTCCCTTGTCCAATAGTTAAAACTCCTCTTCTCCCAAGAAGAGAATTCTGTTGGCTCCTCACGTGCCGCTCATTTATTATGGCGCTTTTATAAAGCTGACACTTTTTGCAAATGAAATCAAACAAATAAATTAAATTTGCCACGGACTTTTGGCGGTCGTGTTTAATTTTTTTCCTGCTCCATAAAGCTCCTACTTTGATTGCGTTCGTGGCTTCATGTCTCATGCCGGAAAATGTAAAAAAAAGCCGATATAAATGAAAAGGAAAATATATTTATTTGTATGAATATTTTTATTGGCGGTTACCTTTGGTTCGCTACAAATTGTTCTGTATGTGGGGTCGTTTAATTGAATAATTATATATACGCGCATATAGGAGGAAATAATTTTTTGCTATTCCGCTGATATCGATTCACATGGCTTGTAAATCAATTGCCATTACAAGTGCATCCGTTCGATGGTATGCAAATTTTACAAATGTAACAAACGGCCAAAACGCCGAATCACCTTGACCAACTCAATGAATACCACCTCCGCCTCCCAGTCAACCCCCGAAGCGTTGTCAAAGTGCGACAAAAAAAATGTCAGCTACAAAAATAAATATCCAATTGGAAAATAAATAATTGTGCATCAGCGTGGCGTTAATTGCACTTTAAAAGGCCCCAAACAAGTGCCAAAATGTTAAATGCAATTTATTGCCATCGGCAATTGGCAGCTAACGAGTTCTTCAAATTGAACGCGGATGCACTAATTAGAATTTTTGGCCGAAACAATTAGCAATTTAAGCAGAATAATTTCCATTTACTGGAAAAAAAAAATAACAAAAACAAGGGAAAACTTTCATTTAATTTCCCGCTGATACCATTGCCATTGATGATTCGGAATGCCATTACTCATACTCCAATACCGCCAATGGGAAGTCATTGTGGGCTATTGAGCTGTTATGAGCAAACTTTACTTTTTAATAAAGCGCGAATGCGAATTCGTATCACTCACTGTGACTTGCAAGATTTTTAAGAACTTTTGATAAGATTTACATACATATATCTTTCATCGACTTTATGATCTTTGGGTAATACCTATTGATGCAGAAATTACCTCATGACCGGAGAAAAAATTGGCAATAATGTTAAAGGCCTTATTAAGCGACTCCCTTGCCTCCGAGTTTTGTGCAATTCATGTGAAATAATTAAACTAAACGGTGAGGGCCAGCGGAGGTTTGCCACGCCTCCCAAACACACGCCTTGACCAACATTAATTGCCTAATTTTTAATTAGTCACACAGTAATCCAGAAATTACTCAGAAGTTGATGGCTTCTTTTTTAGGGCCTAAGCATAAATTTTGCTACGGCCCTTTAAATGGCAGTGCTAAACTTTGTGTGTGTAGGGAAGCCATTTTACTCTTTTATTTTTTTTGGTTTTCGTTTTTTGTTGAGCAGGTCAAAGTTAACTAACGAGTTGAGTTTTGCGGTTTTAATTGTGCCAAGTAATGCGGCCACCTCGGTGATTGTTGTTTTTGCTCGCTTTGTTATTGCATTTGCTATTGTTGTTGTGGCAACTCTCATTGTTGCGGTTTGTGGGTAAATTTTGGAAAGGTTAAGTACCCGGTTAGAGGCAGCAAATTAAATAATTACCCGTTAACACATGCAGAAGTTGTAAGCATATTTACATATAAAAGAAAACAAACGGATTTACTAAACATCAACTAGTTATAATTTAATCAATGAACTAAGTAGGAGAGGCTTGTTTTTCAATGATTCTACGGCGTTTGCGTATTACGTTCCTTAACTGCATAGTTTTGCTTAATAAATTGTTATCTTCAGTTATTACATTAGCATTTAATAACTTCATTAATGACGTCGAATGTTTTATAAATAAGTAATTCCTTTAATTAAATTTATTAATTTTATAGAAAATATGAATAGTATCAGAAGAATTACTTTAGCTTGACTCTTTAAAGGCAACGAGTTACAGTCTTCAGATTTTTTGTTCACCTTTGTTCACCTGTGCGCTTTAAGAAAACAAAAAACACAACAAAAGTCGTGCTGGGCAGAAAAGTTCAAGAAACGCAAAACAAAAGACGCGACAACATCAGATACGTTTGGAGATTCAGCTTCGGCTGAGTTTGCATTTTAAAGCCGTTGCTGTTGACCTTGGGCTGCATAAATCGAATTGGAGCAGGTCGTTGACGAAGCTGCTTTAAAAGTTGTTGCTTTTTCTCGTTTTGTTGGTTGGAAATTAAGTGGCCTGCATTATCTTTTTGCGGCTTATGGCATCCTTGAATTCTCATTGGAAAACCCACTATGGGCATCATTTTCGGCCCTTTAAAATTGTAATGAAGAGGCCAGTGGCCAGCGGTTATTACCTGTGTTCCTTGAAGTTCTTGAAAGTGGCTGGCGTTGCAGATACTGCGGTTGAGTGGATTTAGTTGTAAACAACTGAGTGCAGGAACTGTTGCCACAATTTGTTATTACCCGTTGCCGCTGTGTTTTCCTTCTGTAATTTGCTGACTAACTTTTGGCTTTGCGCTGGCAAAGTCAACAAAAAACGTAAAGAACACGTTTGCTTTAAGTTAACCAGTTTTGGCAATGCCCAAAGATTGCGATTGAGCAAAGATTGAGCGGACACAGATAGACGTACACCAGCACACACGCCTCACAAACACTTTAAAACGTCGCGCATGCGAAATATGAAGTGTACTTGTTGTTGTTTTGTATTTTTATTTTTTTATAACTTGCACAATTAGCCAACAAAGTGAAGCACAGAAATTACCACACTGAGATGAATTTGAAAGCTGCACTGCAATCTCAGCGAATTTAAGCTTGGCTCATTCACAACCGCAACGATCTCATTTGCTCTGATTTATGGTCAATGGTCGCCGGAAAAAACCCCGCGCATAAACAAAGGTATCTTGAAACTCAGCTCAGGTTCTCGGCTAGCTTGCTCAACCGTTTCCGCGTTTTGCTTCTCAACTCGCCGACGACGTGAATCCAACTGATCGACTTGGCCCGCCTGAGCTCAGCTCAGCTCGGCAGTGTGCTGACAGATCGTCCAATTCGAAAATAGCATCTGGTATTGCTGCCGAAGTTAACGTCGGCTGAAACTGCGACTGCGCTGAACCGACGAAGCCAACTTTAAAGTTGTCTAAGCGGCCCGTCTAAAAGATCAAAATAGTAAGTGGAGTGGTCTACCTTCTGCTGCTAAAACTGTTCCCACAAGATTTTAATGCAGGGAACAGTTGAGGGAGATCGGTTTGTGTCCGTGCTATCCAGCAACGACCAGTTTTATAAGCTTGACTTGGTTTTTGTCTCTGCTATTAGATCATTTATATCATTTAAAATTGTTTTATTAGTAAAATTATTTAATTCCTCAATTATTAAAGAATATTTTTATACTTTGCTTTTTCAATTAATATATTTTTTAATTTAAAATGTTACATAATGATTTTTTTGACAAATGTCCAGCCAAGGTGGCGTATACGTAATATATTAAATGCCATTACGTATACGCCAAGGTGAATTTAAGATTTTTCCATACTTAACTCCATACTTATAAAGTTTCCTTAATAAATGTTAATAAAAACCTTTAGTAGATCCAATATAATATAAATCTAAATTATACCTTAAAATATATTAAATTTTAATAATACATTGTTTCACTATTTTAGTGTCATTTAACCTGGCACTGTAACAAAGTTCACTGAAAGAATTTTAAGCCTCAAAATGTAATAAACGATAATCAAACTGTGCATTATGGCCCACACAAGCACAAAGCCCTGACGATAACAACGCCCGATGCGACCTCCGGCTTTGGTTATGTGCGTTGGGCACGCAAATCGGTTATTAGCTATAATGCATACATATTATATACTTGTATCTATATCGCATATTTTTGATGGTGCATTACTGCGGCCGTCTGCTGTCCAACAGATAGAGCCCAATCCCACACACACCGCTTTTGTTTGGGCCTGGACTCGAAGATAAGCGCCCGAAGGGCCATTTGTACTAAATAACTGAAATAACAAAGAACCAACGAGCGAACGGCAAACAAACTGTCTATTAGTTATTGTTGTTTGATTTGCAAAACGTTTGTCATTTGTTAAATAAATTGATGGCCATTGCTGGCCTCTTGGCAAATAGCAAGTAAATACAAAAAGGGACAGAAGTGACTAAAATGTTTGACCAGGCCAATATTGAACTTATGATTTAAGGACTACAATTTAAAACCGACGCCCACACTCTCCACTTGCCAAGTGACCCATTGTGGAAAGTTTTCGATAAAAGTTTAAACCTAAAAGCTGTCAGAAGGCCTCAAAAGCAGAGGCGGGAGTAGTAGCAGTAGCAGCTAAGCATGACAAACGCCTAGGCATTGGGGCATCCCCTCCATTATCCTTCGACAATCATCAGCTGTCAGTGCAGTGAGTTGAGACCTCACTCAACAAAAAACGAGTCTGCAGTGTCACCGAAAAAGAAAAGCTAGAACCCGAGAAAAATGAAATGACATTGACATTTTGAATAATGACGCCACACAATTTGAATGCGAATTGCACGGAAAGAAATAGTTAATTAAAAAAATGACAACACTTCAGATCTTAATTCTATATATAAACCAACTATAATAGTAGTTTTTATAGCCATTAGTAATGTAAAATATATTTTTAAATAATATTTTCTAGTGTATAACCAAAATTTCAGTGCAATAGGCCACCAGCAGGGGAGCTTTCAATTCGGTCGGCCCAGCGGGAAATACTTGCCAGCCCGCTGGTAGAGATTAGCTGCAAATTTTGAAGAATGTTCCGCCCAGCTCGCCTCCAGCTCTGTCCAGAGTTTTGGCTAAAAGCTGCCACTGGCTGCTACCGCCTGGTGCTGTCTTTTCTTCAGCCAATTGCGAGTTGGCCGACACAGTCTTGGGAACGTGCACAACAAGCGAGCACAGCACTAATGAACAATGTCAAGGTGTTGTCAAGTGCATTTCCCAGGGAGAACGCTGTCATTAGACACAGACAAGTGACCCAAAAAGCAAAAACTTCACCTCCCTCGAATCACTTAAATAGCTAAATGGAGTAACAAAGCTCCTGAATACGATGCCAAGTAGCCATAATCACAGAGGTGCAATTTGCAAGGAGCCCTGAGTCCTGAGCCCTGAGCTGAGAGAATTGCCAACAACAATAATAAATTCGCGCACAAAGTGCCAAGTACAAAATAAAGACAAAACGACGATGGCAGTAAGAATGAAAATAAGAATAAGAAACGAGCTGGGAACGAAAAATAGTTGCAAAAACTAAAATTAAACTTGCGTCCCGACTCTGCTCTGCTGCACTTTTTAATATGATTTTTTCAAGCCCCTCCGCACCCCTCGGACTCAGCCAAAGCATTTAAGTTGGGTGTACAGAGGGGGAGTGGATGAGTGTTGAAAAAACAACTTGAGATTGTAATTAGTTTTTGTTGCTGTTGGGTTTAACTGAAGGGAAACTTTCAAATTGAACCGCGCTGAGACGACGACTGAGACTGAGTAAGATTCCGTCTTTGGGGCTCGACCACGCCTTTTTTTTCCCCTCTCCCGGCGTCACAGAATATTTTGCGGTTTCAACTTTTACACGCTGGCCAACAGCGGCGTCGTTGTCGTCGTAGCAAATGGCAAATATGTCTGCGAAAAATCTCATTAAGTATACGAAGTGTGGTACGCGCTGTGTCGTCGGAGGTATAAAAATGCAAAGGGAAGGACCGAAGGCGAAACGAAAATGAAAAAAGGAGAGTAAATAAAAATTATGAATGTCGTTTGCCCAGATGAGAGGGAAAAGGAAACCTAAAAAGTAAGAAAAACCAAGGCAGGGTGAACCGAAATGCAAATGTCTTAAAGTTCTCATCTGGCAACAGGTAACTCTGCCTGGACTGGACTTTAAAACTCGGCCCGGACTGGGTCAAGTTTGAGGGAAGCTCGTTTTAGTTTTCCGTTCCATATTCTCGACGTCAAAGCTCACTGTGGCGGTGGAGTGGGTCAAGGGGAGGCGGTCCTCGTGGGGCAGGTCATCTAACGAGCAGTTTGGGGTCTTGTCTAGGTCATTTGGTGGCCGATGAGCCTTATAATGCGCGTAATTTGCGTATGATGGGCCTTCGCGCAACATTCGCAGGATTCCTCGTATTCCAAAGCCTCAAAACAAAATCCCAGAGAAATAAATGTGGCACACCCTATAAAATTATTTATTTGTGGCTAGAATACACACTGGAATCAGAAGCTGGAACTAAAGAAAAAATAAAAGTTACTACAACGAAGATTTAAAAAAATAGCTCCGTATTTTTTAAATTCCCGCTTATTATTTTCCTCAAAGTCTAATATTTCTTAAACTCTCTTTAAGTAATTTGCAGGAAAATGAAAGCCAATTTACCCGAAATCCAAGGCCACAGACAGACACCTTTTTTCTACACCAACACCGCCAACGTTAAAATGTTTGACTTTATAATTTTGAAATTTCAATGTTTAATTAAAGAAGCTGGCTCAATTAAAATGGTACACCACCCACACACACAACAGCCGCAAATTGAAAAAATAACTCGCAGAATTATTTCATTTGCGAGACTCGCTTTCATTTGGCGACTTGGTGGCTGCAGACGTTGCCTCTCAAAGTCAAAAACGTTTTAGCCTTTTAAGCACCACAGTAATGCGTCTAAAATCATCATTTAGGGGGAATGCGGAAAGCCGACGGGAGAGGTATGTGGCGGCCGCGAAGAAATAGGGCGCAGGATGCCAAGGACACACTGCAGGGTTGTCACTTCTACTGCCACTGCCAGTGAATTGGATGGGTTAGCAAGCCGTGATGCGGGTTACGTGAAGCGAGGGACAAACGTCTCAGATTCAAGCCAAGCCTGATATGTGATGGCCCTTGTAAGGGATTTACCTGCGCCTGCTGCCATATCCTTTATGCACTTCAACTCTAAACAGAGAAATTCTTTTTTTACCAAAGTCCCTTGGAAAAAAATATATGAATGAAGACATGGCCAAGTTTATAATCACTTTCTGGGGCTGATAACACTAGTTTACACCAAAAATGAACCTCCATAAAAAAGTGTTTTTTATAGTAATTTGGGGTCGGAGAACACGAAAATGACATCCGTTTATTTTTCTTAAGAACCGTTTTTGAGATATTTTTGAAAATCGTGTTTTTGAGGTCCTTTTTCAGTTTTTTGGTAATATCTCATGAAAAAAACTGTTTACAAACAAAAAAAGGATATTGATTGACAGGTATTGAAGTAACGTTTACGTGGAAATATAATATGTGCAGATTGAATCAAATCTCTGTAATGCACAAGCGAACAAAGTACAAAAATAGTGTAATTTTCGACCAATTTTGAAAATTTCAATTTTGAAAATTTCAATTTTTCAATTGGTCGAAAATGACACTATTTTTGTACTTTGTTCGCTTGTGCATTACAGAGATTTGATTCAATCTGCACATATTATATATCCACGTAAACGTTACTTCAATACCTGTCAATCAATATCCTTTTTTTGTTTGTAAACAGTTTTTTTCATGAGATATTACCAAAAAACTGAAAAAGGACCTCAAAAACACGATTTTCAAAAATATCTCAAAAACGGTTCTTAAGAAAAATAAACGGATGTCATTTTCGTGTTCTCCGACCCCAAATTACTATAAAACAATCATCAATTTTAAGGTTCACTCGATTACATTTAAATTTGTAAACTAGTGTAATTAGGGTTGGAATACTGGCCTTGCCGTTGGCTTTCTCAATTGTTTGCCTGCCACCGCGTTCAACATGGCGTATACGTGATGCTATGATAATCATGCTTATTTACAATAAATCTCGGCTTGAAGCTCAGGGCTCTGGGCCAAATTGAAGTGTTAGGAACATCAACGCGCGCCCCTTAGGCTGATGATTTATTTAATGCGTAATCTCTACCAGCGCCAGCGCCAGCACCAGCACCAGACCAGACAAGAAAAAGAGAAATGTTATAAACATTATGATGACAGCACCTCAAGACTATTATTATGGCTATTATTGTTATTATACCCTCGAGTGGAGTGCTTTGCTTGGCACCCTTGAAAATAATCAATTAATTGCCCCACTTGCCAAGGCAAAAGTTTTTGAATCTTCCCGGCATCAGTTCGTTTCACTTCGGCCACTTTTTGAGTCACGTAATTAGCTTAGTCTGGACATCAATCAAAGGATTTGAAAGGGCGAAGTGTAAGAGCCAGAGTCCGTGGAGCGGATAAACATAAATCTGCAAAGTGTAAATGGCTAAAGTTCCGAAATATAACTGGCTTCAGATTGGCTTTAAGTAAAGAACAAAGGCGGAGGTTCCTCGTCCTTGGCCGTCCTTGTTGTGCCCTGACTATTATTGCCGTTGTCATTATCATTAGTGGGCCACAACAGCTAACCAACAATCACAGCTGCGTGTGGGTTTGAGGAACAAAGTATCTATAAGATACGTGTCTATATATAGACTAAGGCAAGTTTTGACAGCCAGCTACAAGCCTGCTGGAGGACATAAATATTGATTGATTGTTGTCAACAAGAAGCGATATTTATGTTGTTGTCATATTCAGCTTATGTGTGGCTTGCACGGAGAGAAATCTGTTAAATAAATGTAGAATTCGAAAATTTTCAAAAAGGATGACTACCATAGATTTTATAAACATAATTCTTGTTTCAATTATTATTTTCACTGTACATGTGTGAGGTGTGAACAGTTTGCGGCTGCCTTTGTGGCAATAACAATCGCAACACGTTGAGTCGATTTTCCTCTTGGCTCCCACATTTGAATTCCCTTCAGCCGCAAATTTATGTTTATTAGCTTGGACAATGTTCCACAAAGAGAGAATTTCGGAATGAATGACTCGGTTTCCCACCTGCCCAGCACCGTTTAATCCTCTGCTGCTTGTGCTCTGACTATTATTCATACAAGACCATGTCAAGTGATAAGCGTGTAAATTGCATTCGAGATTCGACGGCGGCAATCATCAATCATCGTATAAATTGTCGATCCGGGACGAGTCGAGAATAGCAAAAGCCAGACAGACGGTGATAAATTTTAACGGCAACGACTCATATTAATACAAAGGACAAAGTACTCGGAGCTTGTGCCAGGTTGTCGCTTAAATGCAATCAAATTGAAAATCAAGCCGGTAACGACATTCGGCCACAATCGAACACTAAGTGCCCTCTATGCATTAGTTCCCGCTTTTTCCGTGACCCTTCGATCCGAAAGCAGCAAAAAGCGTTGGGCTTAAATGGTAAAAGCAGAGGACCCACAGAAAGTACAAAAAACACAGAGACCAAGTCAATGGGATTTACATTTTCCAGCTATTGAACAGGGGCGTTGGATTTTAAAGCATTGACGAGCATATCGATGGGAAACGAGAGACGGCAGCAGCCTTAAGGATATGGATGGAACAAAGGAGAGGAGCCGTGACAGGGTGGAGGGATGTTGGGTGTTGGGGGAGACCAACAGGATTGGGGGCAAACCAGTTAAGTCAGCATGTCTCCGCGACTCTGGAAAAGCAGGCGAACAAAGACCGGGGCAAAAAAATGTAAAAACTATTAAGCGGCATTAGCCGCGCGTTGCGCTTTGTATTTTTCTCCAAAAGCCACCTTCTCCTTTCTTTCCCTGCGATTTGGAAACCTCTTCCTTCCTTCCATTTGGCCGGATTCACTGCGCTACAAATCACCACCAACGATTCGGGCATTGTCGACTCTATCAACTTATATTCCCATTGATATAAGATTACATATTTTGGGGCTTAGTTATTTTTTAACATGAAAATAAATAAAATTTCGGTATTAGAAAAAATACTGTTCCGGTTAAAATATTTCTTAATTAAAAATAAAATTAGTCTTGCATTATATACTTAAAGCATCTGTTGCATTTATATGTTTTAAAACTTAATTTTCTTAAATTTAAGGCTATTTTAAATTCAATAATGCCCAAGTCGCGCTCGGCAGTCCGGCTTCTGATTTTTCAATTTTTTTTTGCTGGCAATTCCGCTGCTATTCGTGGTGTTTCCCGTCGAACTTTTGATCGAATGTCAAGTCATTCAAGTCAATGTCGGTCGCTTGGTTGACTCCAGCATGACCATTCCGCATCCACTTCCAACTTGCCTTCCGCTTTCTATCTAGTCCTTTGGCTTTCCAGCATTAAGCAATTTTTTGCCCCTGAACACTGTCCCGCAAACGGATAGAGATGGAATGGATGGTATGTATATAAGGATATCCTAGGGAGCTGTCCGGAGCGTGTTGGATGTGATGCCTGGAAATCTAATTTCATATTTTATGAAGTGCAGCACAGTTTGTGGCCACTCCGTCCCTAATTTAGCACCTTTTATTTTATCTGCCCATGGCGTCTACCGGCTCTGCACTGCAAAATCAATTGTGGAGCACATAAATTTGTTAGCACGAAAATTGCACCGTTGGGCAAAATTTATTTTTAAAATGCATTCGGCAGTGGGGAAAATGGGAGGGAAAAAATGGAACTATCCCAAATAGGATGAGGACCGGAAAATGGTATTGACAGCGCTTCGATTGCCACTTGATGCGGTCATGGCTGAGTCAGCAATTTTGGCTCATTCATTAGCGTCAAGTTCGCAAATGGGACGAATCTGAAGGAGTGCTTTTTCAGTATAACATGTAAGCGTACTGCAGAATAAAAAAGTTTGTAGTAATGATCAAAATAATAAGAATGAATGTTGGACTGCACTTCTGCGGAATAAAGCTACGCAAACACTCGCCAGTTAGGAAATACAAAAATTTGTACCCAAATGCCTTGGGGTGTGAGCAACAATTTATCTACAGGATAAAGGCTGCAAATGGGTAGCAGTTGAAAGGTGGGAGCATTAATGTTTTTGCATGGCATTTTCCAAGGAAGCGCGTCCGAACATTGGATGGTGCCAAGGACGCCAGCGGAAGCGGAAATGGCAGCAGCAATGGCGACATTGTTGGAAACATGCACGTGAAACTTGTTACACAAGAACTCCTGCGAATGGCGGAGACGAAAACTCAGATACTGCAGTACAAGTGGAAGGCACCGACGGAGCATGCAAGAAATCTTAACAAAAGCGGCAATTCATTTTAGCATTCCTTGAATCCAAGAGACGTGCACCTGTCATGTGTGTGTGTGAAAGTGTTGGGTTTTTTGTGTGCAAAAAAGGTGTTGGGGTCGAAAAAGATCTGGTGAGCGGGGAAACGGAGGTCAGCCCGTGTCAAGTGATACCTTGGGCAGGCAGCCAAGTGCTTGGCAATATGCTAAAAGGGCAGCTGCCTTGCAAGGAAGCATTCAAAAAGTTAAGCGCACAAATGAGATAACTGCAAATGGAGAATATCCAAAGAAAGGGGAATCTTATGTAACACTTTGAAGGTTGTAAGAAATTTGGGGAGAGTAAGAGGAGATGTGCACACAAACATAAGGTAGTTTTTGAAAAAAATGCCCAGATCTTTTGAATTGTGCTTAGTTTTCTACAAACGACTTTTCTTGGCAATTACAAAGTAACTGTGAGACATGGGGCGTATGCGCAATTTTATTTTTTTTAATATTTTATTCTTTATACTTTTACAATCTATATTTTATTAAGTTTCCAAAAAGATCTTCTTCAGTGTAGATGGATTTTTTACTGCACAAACGCAGTCAGTGCAAAGCTTCAGTCCGTGACAGTCCTAACTCGTTTCAGTTGCCACTCTGGGAGCCAAACAATGTGGAGCATTCAGTCAAAGCACCTCCATCGGAGGTGGGGGTTAAATGGCACGTAGACTATTCTGCCACAAAGGCCTGGCACGCCTCCTTTGGCTATCACTCAGCTTTCGGGCACGACCAACGACATCAAATTGAAATGCGCAATGTGTGTTCGCGATCGAAAACAAGAAGACCAATTCATAGCAAATGCTGCGAGTCGAAATGCAATCGCCAATGCCTGCTGGCTGTTTGGCCCCCCATTTGACCGACTGTCAATTGCACAATGGCCTCGAATGACACACGCCCCGAAAGCCGGGCCCCAAACTGGAACTCCAAGCACTACTCCGCATCCCGTCATATAATCACATAGATGTCAGACCGCAGAGCCAATGGTTTGGAATTACACACGCATTGACCGAACTAAACGGTCCGAAACCCTGCTCCATTTCATGGCCAGTGCAGCCGGAATGCTGCCAAAAACTGTTGCAGATCTCCTTTGGCGATAGCCACGGCCAAAAAGACAGCGCGAGAGATGTGGTTATAATTGCTCTGTCAGAGAATTACAGCTGCAAGATAAGCGAGTGCTACAGTGCCACATGAATATTTTCGTGGATATTGTGCTGGGGTATCTTGTTATTCTCATTTCACATGGGGAAAATGGGGCTTTCAAGGATTTATATGCCAGCCATTCAAATAAACGGGGCTGGAATTAAAAATTAAAGTAAAAGGATTTCATGGATACAAGGATATTTAGGTAAGAATTTTATATTCAATAAAGTGAAGGACAAAGCATAGTCTTAAATATTAAATATTAAATCCTTAAATAAATGCATTTCGAATAAAACTTTAAAGATCTGTGTTTGTGCTGAATTTTTTTTTTAGAAAAACCGGTGGAATGAGGTGCAATTTTTTCAATTAAATTTTAAAGGATGCTGTACAGGCCCATTGCAAAGACCGACAGGAGAAGTCATTTAACCGCTGCCGCAGACCATTTAGGAAATGAGCTATAAAAACGAAGCAGGTCTGAAGCGCGGTAGACACTCGCCGTGGGACTGTCTTCAGCTTGCCAAGCAGAGAAATTGGCTATGGCAACTGGGTACTGCACTTGGTAGTGCTCGTATGCACTCAATTTTTGTCACTGGGCCGAGTGTTTTGCCTTTGCATGCATAAGAAGCCATTTAGTGTTGTTATGCTTATTACATGTGCACACACATCCAGACAGCCAACCATCCAGTCAGCCAGCCATCCAGCCAGCCAGCCATCGAGTCAACTGTCGTCTGGTGTCTCCGGCAGTTAGGCCCATTTCTGAGCAGTCTGCTTAAGTGCCGAGCTGTCTGCGCCCAGCAACTACTATCTCTGGCAGTATGGCGGGTAGTAGTGGTAGTAATACTACTACTATATGTACATACAACAGGGAGCATCAGCAGTTAGAGCAGACAATTTCCATTTTTGTGTGCAGCTCAGCTCATAAACCTTCAACTTTAGCTCCGTCAAGGACATTATGCAGGTGTCCTTACTTCAACGTCAATGTCCATGTCCATGCGGATGCTGCTCCTTGATATTTTTATGTGAATTTATGTTTTTGATTAGAGCCGACCTGACCTGACTTATACATGCAATTCAGTAGCTTTAGCAGGGTGTTAGCTTCCTCATCGGCTAGGATATTCATTTGCTGTGACTTTAATAAATTTAACGTAAATACAAAATACGAAAAACCACGGATGTTCCAAAGAGCTGTTTCAACTTTATATTTTTTTGATATTTTAACTTCTATTTGGTAAATATGACGTAGTTTTTTAAGAGTTGGCTTTAAAGATGAGGTTCTTTGGCTTAGTATGGCTTTATAGAAAGCGAAATACAAATCTGGAACAACTTTAGCAATCTATGACAAGCCTCCCATGGGTGGCTCCCATACCGTCTTGCCGCTCCGCTTCTCCGCCCCTCCATCCACCACTCAAGGAACTCTGTGACCCTCCATTCCAGCCTGGCTCATCTTGTTTATGGGCTCGTAAAGCAGCGCGCCTACTTTGGGCTTATAATTCAGACTCAAGCCTCGAATCCCCAAGTCCCCCTCATCACGCACTGATTTCACAGATCTCCACATACAAGCACAAGGTTGAGAGTGTAAGTGCGATAGCGTGTGTGTGAGTGTGGGCGAGGTGAGGGTGTGTATGTGTGTGGGTGTGGACCATTCGGGCTGTCACATTTACATATGGGCTGGGACTTGTGTGCTCTTGTTTTTCTTTATTTGCAGTTGTTGTTTCTGCTCTGCTCTGTTCGTGCGCTGCAAAGTATGCAATGAAAAATGAAATTTATGCATTTTACCTAATAGAAGTGCACAAATGCTGCACATAAACTATTTAAACCGCTTTGCGTGGGAGTTGCGGCTGTAATTTATTTAAATCTAAGCACAAGAAGCCCAGCCGACATGCAAAACAAACACAAATATTTCTATATTTATTGCCTAGCGTAGAATTCCCTTAAATAATTTAAAATGTCAAATGGCGAAAAACAATCCGCTTGAATGGCTTTACTGGGATGGCATTCTGGAAACGACAAAAAAATTAAATACTACAGCTATTAGACTCCCTGCGGATTATTGATTTGTTTGATTTTCTTTTGTGGTTAGTTATTTGCAACTCCCTCAACTGCCACACAAAACACATTTATTTATAAGCCCCACAAAAATTTAATTGCATTCACTCGACTGACAAGTCCTGCGGCCCGCGTCGGCATTGTCCTTGCCCGACAGAAACAACAGAGAAGCAGCACAATAAATAGTTTATTTAAGGATTGTTCTTTGGTGACGGACGACTGTCCCATTGTGTCCTGATGCTAAAGAAAAAAAAACCAAGGAGATATCCGTACGGAACGAAATAGAATGGAAAACTAAGGACGATAGCATGCGTTGAAATGAAGAAATGAAATTTTCATTGTTTCCCGCGCCCCAAGTGTTTGAAAAAGTGTCGCATTTTGATTGCGTTTTTCCTTACATTAAACAGGGTTTGGGCGTTCTTGGTCACGCTCCGGTAGCTCGACTCCACGCTCCACTCCACGACCCGTTCCCTTTGAAGTGCTGGCTGGCTCGGGGGGATCCGGCTTCTACACTTACACCTCTTGCCGTAGTCAATGTCCTTGTCAGTGGTGCTGGATGCCACGCCCCCTGTCAGGGCTTGGCAGCAGAACGCGTGGCGAAGTCATCTTTAATTCATAAAGCCAAGTTTTTTGTCTCGTGCATGCATTCCACTTTTGTTTTTTGTTGGCTGCTTCTCTTCATATGATTTAAATGTGTTGGATCCTCTTTTCTTTCACTTGCTGCCTTTGAAACTCATTTGTAGCTTTATAATCAGTAATTTGTGGGCATTATTTTATCCTTTCCAAAATAAGACTTCAAAAGAAGAAGTGGCAACATTAAAAGCATTAAACTCTTTAAGCTTTAACACCTTTATAAAGTCTCCCTGAAAATCTCCACCTTCTTAAGATTTAATTTAAGTCTCCTCAATAGCTGTCCCAAACTCTCTTAGTCGCTAAACAAGTCACCAAAAATTCATTGAAAGCTACTGCCAAAGAAACCGTTTCCCCATCCAAAATAAGAAAACAAAACTGACAATGAGTTTGCATTGTTAACGCAACGGCAGCGGCGAACGCAGGAGGTGTTCAAGCTCGCAGATTACCTGGTGGCCGGGTGGGACGGTTGGCGGGTCCTTGAACGCTTCAACACCTGAAGCAGCAGCTCGGGTCCCGGCTGTTCCACCGTCTCCGTTGGTATCCTTTCCGCAGTCCTGCGTTGCCTTTGGCTGCGGCAAACGAGTTGTAAATATTTATTTATACGCGCTGTGCGGTTTACAAACTGAATGGCTAGCTGAAACTCACCAAAAACCCACTAACCGAAACTACCAGAGGTGGCCAGAAGGGATTATAAAAGAAGCTAATCTTAAGGTCTTAAAAAATGATATAACACTTGACTTTACTGCATAAAAAAATATTAGGAAACTGTCAAATAATTTTATTTATGAGTTAATGATTTTTTGTTTTAAGATAAATCAATCGAAAATTAAATAAAATTTTTTTAAAACCTGTATAAAATTGTTTTGTGAGTTTTCTATAAAAAAAGTGTAGTTTCAGTAATTTCCTTACGCTTGACTTAATAGAAATCCGCCATGTGCTCCGCACTGCATCAACCCACTAAGCCACCTAGATCCCTTCCGGCTGCCTGCATGGAATTTTGATTTAGTATTTCTTGCCAGTCGAGCCACAGGACTAACTAACTTCAGCCAGCTCGAGGATTTTAGTTGTTCTCCGCGGTGGCTATCAAAATTGAGAGTTGGGCAGCAGCGACGTCACGTCACTGGCAGCATTTTTGTTCGGAATTTGCGGTTTTTATTGCTGTAGCTACACGTTCGTTTCCCGCTGTCAGCAGTTCACGTTTTTGGCTTGATGTTTTTAAGTTTTTTTTTATTGCCGAAGGAAGGTATTTTCTATTTTTTTGGCGGCTTGACAACAGATGGCAGCCACTAAAATCATCATCAGGCAGCACCAGATGCTGCCTTTGCAGCCGGCTTTCCATCAAAATTTAATCTACGGCAAAAAATCTAAACGAGCACCGTCCTAAATGTGTGACAAGTCGCGCACTTTTATTATAAACATTGAAGGCAGTTTCCACACACCCAACCCCAGCTCAAGTTCATGGTTTTTGGTTTATTTTTTGGGTTTTAGGGTTCAAGCATTTCTTTTTAACTTTTTTTTTGGGCAAACGCTATTCAAATGCAGTTTTACAGTTCGTTGAGTGAAAACTTAAGCGGTTTTATGCATCAACTACACTGGAGGCATTGTAAGAAAAATATATTTTTAAAAATTGGGGGTCTAAGTAACTTAATTATGCCTATCTTGAAACAAATTTTAGGGATAAGGCAGTACCTTTTAATTTTAAAATATGCTTTTATAGGTGTCCCCAATTTCCCTCCGTGCATTCACATATTCGCAGGTGGGTACCCATTTTTATGTTGTGACAGCAATTTTTTCCATCACACAGCTTGGCCAGTTTGTCAGCGCATAACTGCAGTTCTAAGCTACTTTCACCCACCACACAATCCCTTTTTGGCTGGGTTTTTTACAATATGCAAACGTGGCTATTTGCCGTTAGCCATGGCGCCCTCTATTGTAGCCACCGCAGTTTCAGTTGATTTTCGTCATCCACTTTTTTTTGCAACTCCCTTTTATTTCAGTTAGCCGGAGCGGAGCGGAGATGCTGCAAGAATTTCCAACGAATTTTTAATGAAAAATATACAAGACCACAAAAATATTTAATTCAATTTGGCCATCAAAGATGGACCTACAATCCATTCTGTGTGAGTGGCTGTGTATCCCCATATTGAATATTCATTATGTACATAAACATGCTATGTACGGATAGTCAATATTCGCTTCAAGTTTGCGTGAAAAGTTTCCCTTAAAAATTTATAATGGGGACCGATTTCCATTTTTGTTTTATAGAATGTACTCGGGGCGTTATTTAGGGCGTAACCACCCCCCCAAAACGATACCCATTCCGTAATGTAGACGCGCCGAAATTCCTTTAGGCATTTGTCTATTCGGCGGCTAATTTATAACTTGGTGACAGTTTATATGTCGCTTGTGGGGCTCTCGGAGCTCTGTCAGCTATAAATCCATATTCGGCGAACATCCACAGCCCGCCACAGGCTGCCGCAGATGCCCTTCCAAAAAAAAGAAAAAATAATAAGGCCATAAAAGCATAAAGTTGCATATATGTATTCACGAAAATGAATGAGAAAAAAACAGCCGTTTCTCCGGCTGTTATTGTTATTTGTGCTGTTGTTGTCAGCCGGAAGTCGAAAACCATTTAATTTGCTCATGTGCAACTGGGTCTCCCGTCCTGCCACTCTGCCCGTCTCTCGTCTCCCGCATCCTGCCGCCCGAATCCTGAGTCCTGCGGCTGTCGCTGGCGCAGCTGACATGTTTCTTTCTGCCTGGCCATACTTTTTTTATTTCCCTTTTTTGCTTGGCAAATTTTAACGCTGAACATTTAATTCGGGCAAACGAGTTAAGAGTAAAGTTGTGTTAAGTTTTTGCCGAGCGCTCGGCAGAAGCAAAACAAAAGCTCCAAGTGCTCACAAACAGTAGCTGAGGCGGGTGGGGCAGAATTTGGGTGAAATGGGAGGGCGAGGGCCTCTGTTGAACCCAAAAACAAAAACAGCCAGCAACATTTATTTATTTTGCTACTGCCGAGGAAGACCCCAAAGGACTTGGATCCTTTGCGACTGTCAGTCTTTTACATACAAAGTCTTGTGCGCAGAATTTTAATTTGCAATTAAATGCAGCCCACAAGCAGCTTTGCATCAAAATGCCAACGAAGGGTGGTGGTGCCTCAGCCCAGTGTGCAGTCGGGGCATACGATAAACGGGTGGGGAGGCGCAAGGAATCAGGGTGGGAGCCCCAGGTGTATGTGCAGGTAAGTTACGATGAGCTCGAAGGAGAAAGTCAAGGATGCGGCTGCCTAGAAAAGGAAAACATTCCGCTTAGACTCTGATGCACTAGCAGTGCCACACCCTCATTTCTCCACAGCCAACAGCCAACCGCCCACTTGCCAATGCCCTGGCTGGAAAGCTGCAGCTTAAGTATTTTCAACGAATGCGAATTTTTGAATTAAAACTTTGTAATTTCCCTTGTTTCATTTCATTTCGTTTTACTTGAAATTCATTTCTACTGTCTTCCCATGGACACTCCCCCTATTCATCTCAGCCCTGTTTTCATTTTCTTGACTTTTGTTACGGCTGTAGCGGCCCTTGTTGTTCATGGAGTTGCCTCGCCGCTGCATCCATAAAACGGCTACCACTCATCCATCTCCCGTCTTCAGGTTGGTTTAGCATTTTCGGTTTTGGCTTTTGGCCTGCCATGAACAGAAGAGACAAGATTACAGTGAAAAATATATTTATTTACCACGATTTTTATCAAATAGTCCGTTTACTATGGTATCTAGTAAGACTATACTTATATCTTTTATCAATAAATACCTCAATTAAATAATCATTTTGACGGAGTTATAGTATTTTATTTCTGTGTAGATAAAGATATAGATGCAGAAGAAGAAAAAGAAAGCTATGGCAGTTGGTCGCCCGGGACAACCGTCAAATGCATTGGAGGGCACTTTTGTGATGCCCCCACCCATGGCCATGCCAGGGCCGCCGTTTCCCTTTTCGGCATCCTTTAGGGCACTAAAACTTGCCTTTTGCCGTCAAAGTGCAATTTGTTCGGGGAACTGCAATTGCAAGCAATTTCTATCCCCCATGGTTCCAACTTGTCAGAGTTTAATTTGTTTACGCTGTTCGCCAGGCGCCATTCCTCTTGGCAGCTGGCAAAAACTGTAATAATTGAACTAAGCCCAGTGGAGGCTTTCAATTGTCATAAAAAGAGTTTGGTGCAAACACTCCAAATCTCTTAAGCTTTCCAGATGGTAATCCATTTATTTATAATCCCGAAAAACTATTAAATATAATCCCGAAAGCGAAGCAAATACAATGGGGAGGCACTCGGGAGGCACAGCTGACACTTTATAGGGCGGTGAAAATTAATTAATTGAATACTTGACTGAACTCAAAACTCACTTAACACTCACTTCTAGGGCATTACCTATAATTTTGACTTGTAGAGTTGCCAGCTCGCAGCTCAGGACATAATTAACTGTCTGGCTTAACAAAAAAATTAATCGAACGAACGGACAATACAGGATTTCTCTTTGTCAGGGATTTCGACCTGCTCACATTATGATGGCCTTGCAAACGTGAGTCCACGAGCATGAGCAGGAAAATCAAACATTAATTTTCATTAGCTGGATAAGCACACAAACAGCACACTGGCTGGCACGTTCTCTATACACTGACTCACACGGGCTTTTAGGCCAGCTTCAAAATACTATGTATGTCGGCGATGGCCATTCAAATTTCTGAAACTCAGCCCCGGGGCTTAATAACTGTCCGGCTGAATTATAAATGAATATGTGAATGGACGATCAAATACTGACATTGCACTAACCTCCATTTGTTCTGTCCATTAATATAAGCCCATCATACGAAAGCTCAAAATTGGACATTTATTTCTGGAATTCAATGGAGGGCAATCCACTTGATTTGCAATGAAGTGCAATAAACGAATTCTCCTTGCCCAAAATGTTGTCAAATTAAAACAGATATTCGTGAGAGCGTGTGCCTAATCGATCGTAAATGCTAGTCAATTAAATTCCATTTGAATTAAGTGTGAAATTGAGCCATGCAGCTAAGGTGTCTGTTATGAAACAGGGCAGTACTCGGACTATATATTTATTAAATTTATGATTTTTTCGTGAACATATCATACCCGTTATCCTGTTGGGTGGGATAATATTTGGCAAAAACAGACAGATTTTAAGAGCTTTAGCTAAAATATCTTCATTTACCGACTCAGCTGATGTTTAATTTTGTAAATTATTATGGCACTTATACTGAGGACATAACAGGAGCAGGACATTCCGGGTAACTGGTCGGGTAAAGGGGTATAGAGCTATGCGTGCGACATGTGCACAGCTTTGACATTAGCGCCAAAGTTAACATGTAACCGGTTTCGGGGCAATGAAAGCCTTCTCCGACGACCAGGAGTCTCCTTCTGGGCCAGCAAGGATCTGAGCCTGTGGGCGGGTGTGCGTGTTTAAGTTTTATGTCTACATTGGCTGAGCCTGTGCAGCTTTAGTGCGGAACTAAGTAAATTTTAGTGCAAATGAGCAGTCGGGGGCCCAACAGACGGCCAGTTAGGAGCCGAGCCGAGAACCAAGGACCTGGCATAATCATAATTAAATAACTTTTGTCACAATGCCAAATAAGCTTCATATTTGGGGTGCGCATCATTTAGGTGAATTTACGGACACACATGCCGGTGGCAGGAATGCTTTCATTAGGCATTCCAATGCCAGCAAAACCCACAGCACAAAACTCATACCATTCACCCCGACTATCCCATCCAGCCATCCACCAAAGGAAAAATAATGGAAAAAAAACCTAAGCGCAAATGTGCCAAAATAATCCGCTTAAATAAAATGCCAAGAGAAACTCTCACAATCGCATCCAGCATCCAATGGGCTGCAGCAGTCGCATCCTCCATCAGTCCTTGTGCCACTTCTTTGTTTTGTTTTCTTTATTTTTGTTTTTTTTTTTTTGTTTGTTGCATGTGTGTTGGACGAAAGCCGCAAAAATGGCATAACAACAACAAGAACAACAATAGCAATGAGAGCACCAAATACCGACTGTGGCAGGAACTGGCAAAGCATAACCATATAAATAAATAAACAAAACTTTGGCCTTTGGATGAACCCGACACCGAGAGTATCCTATTTTAAAAACAGTCTTTGCATAGAGAGAATAGTTTCAGTTTTCAAGAAAACCTATAAATTACAAGCCTATAAAAATTATATTCAAAATTAAAAATAAGGCTTTTCAACAACTTTACTTTAAAATCTAAAACCTTGAAATATTCTGAGCCTAAACATTCAGAGGTAAACAAATTTTAAGTACTTCACATAAAAACATCAACTGGTATTCTTTTAGAGTTCCATGGGCTTTTGGTTTGCCATGTAAGGCGGCTTATTGTCATTGAAATCATTAATTAGGGGGATATATACATAGAATGCTAACCTGACGTCTTTAAGCATCAAAGGTTTGTAAAGAATGGAAAACCAATTAGTCAGATTTCATGATCAGAAAGTTTCGAAAAATAGAAATCCAAAAATAATTCCATTTTTCCAAGATATTTCATAAAACGGCTTATCCCAAATATAAGCATTTTCCCCCATATCTATTATAATTACTCCTCTAAGGTGCCGAAAATGTAATAGAGTAATGAGATTCTGTTTCTTTATTCGACCTATACATAAATTTTCCTGGTATTCAGGCACTGCGTAGGTCCTTGACTGTATTATTTATAAAGAGCTTTTATATATAAGCTTATACGTATGTGTGTGTGTTCATGTCAAGGTAAAATTCGAAAAAACTAATTAGGATGGGCGAGCACAAAACGCCCAAAAAGGTGTTTGGCAAAAGCGTATTCACTGAACAAAATAATTAGCGTTTTTCAGCAGCCAATTAATGAGAAGTATGTGTGAGGCTTACACTGTGAGCCTGGCTTGGGATTAGGCCATTATAATTATTTCGTGGTAGTCATTAGCTGTATCCCTGCGAGCTGTGTGCCCACACCGCATTTCCATTAGGAAATATCAATCATACGCACAGTGGCCGCCCCATCTCTCGATCTGAGCTCGGCATTACAAAAAGGAAACTTATTTCTAGATCTGATACAAATTGGCAGAGTTATGTGTATCGGAATGAAATAAAATATCCAACAATCGGAAAATGTCGGTTTCTCGTCATTTTATAGGGGGATCCGTGCAAAAAAATTAAAACTTTCAAAATGATTTTTAGGCAATACTTTGAATGAGGAAAAGTGGTAGAAGGTTTGCTGAAAGGTACGTGTAAAATTCACTCAGCAAGTGAGTTCAATCGACGAAAACTTTTGGCGCCGCTGGCTAGAATTTGATGAGGTGGCATTTAAAAATGATTTAAAATAGGGTAATTGGGAAGGTTTCAACTATGAAATTATATATTTTTGTTAAATATAAATACTATAGTATTTAATTATATTTTTTTAAACATTTATATCAATTTCCAAATGTCCAAAATATGGACTTGAAAAGTGGCGATATTGCGCCGCCAAAAATGTTGCGCCAATTGCTCGAAATTCGTATGGCAGAAAATCTGAAGTACCAGGCGAACAGAAATCAGCAGAAGGTGGATTTCCACCATCCCCTCCCCTCACTTCGCCAGAAATTTGTCTCGATTATCCCTTCACTGGCTCCATGGGTTTAACATTCTAACAAAATTTTCGCAACCAAAGCCTTATTAATACGGCAATAAAAAAGCACACAAATGCTTCCTTTTTATAATTTCAGCATTTTCAACTCGTTCTGTTTCATTGATGGATTGTTTTTTCTTCTAGTTACATATACATAACTTAAAATAAAGATTGAACAATGTTAAAGACAGGTGAAGGGTTAAATTACGTATTCTCTCATAAATTCGAAAATAACGGTACCAAAATCCATGATGGCCGACTGTTACCCAATCGCTGCATCCCAATTTCCAGTCCAGAACGGTAATATTCACTTAATGATGACAAAGTTAAAACAACACACGTTGTTTTTCTGCGCGTGTCACGATTTGGGGCCATCGTGAGCGAAAATGCATTGTCTAGTATGGGGGCTGTTACTGCGTGCCGAGAAATCGTGACAACCGTGGCTCCAAGACACTCAGTACTGCCATCCCCAAGAGAGCCTAATTTGTTTAGCTGTCTCCCTCTGAGTGCATTGTCCCATTCCCCCCCCATGATGCCTAAGTTGGAGCCTCCGTTGCATTAGGTGGAAAGGGAGGCAAGGCTTGGCCGTTACATATTCAGATCTGTTTATCCCACTCCCCCCTTATGATCAGAAAATAATAATTGCTCTGACGCCACTGAACTGCTTGCACTGCTTGGTTTCGTCCACCTTCTGCTGGTTTCTGTTCGCCTGGTACTTCATATTTTCTCCCATACGATTTCTAAGAAATTTGCGCCGCGTTTTGGCCGCCGCTTGGGCATCTTGCCAAGCTCATATCTCGGCCATTTCATAACTCGGGTGTTTTTTCGCAATAAGGACATTAATATCCTTCGAACTGCATCCCAAGATTGTAAAAATCGAGCAAAAAAGCTTCGCAAGTTTTAATGCGGATCAAAGGATAACGATGTTATCGGGGATGAGTTTCCTGATTCATAAATGGTACGCCGTTTTTGAATCGCATGCAAAATGGTTAAGATATTCGGCAAAAACTGCGAGGAAAGTGCTAATCGCACTTTTCCAAGGGTTTTCCAAGGGGTACCATCATGATTTGGGCCAAAAATGGGGCCGAAACTGAATTTTGAGAATTTTAAGGATCCTTTGACGCAGATCTACGGGGATGAGTTCCCTGATTCATAAATGGTACGCCGTTTTTGAATCGCATGCAAAATGGTTAAGATATTGGGCAAAAACTGCGAGGAAAGTGCTAATCGCACTTTTCCAAGGGTTTTCCAAGGGGTACCATCATGATTTGTGCCAAAAGTGGGACCAAAATTGATTTTTGAGACATTTAAGGATCCTTTGACGCAGATCTACGGGGATGAGTTCCCTGATTCATAAATGGTACGTCCGATTTTAAGCAACTTTTGATGCAGATCAAAGGATAATGATGTCCTGGTTTCAAAAGGACATCCCATTTCGAAATCCATTTAGAAATAGCCGAGAAATGAGTTTGGAAAGGAACGCCTTGGCGGCCAAAACGCGGCGCAAATTTCTTAGAAATCGTATGGGAGAAAATCTGAAGTACCAGGCGAACAGAAACCAGCAGAAGGTGGACGAAACCAAGCAGTGCAAGCAGTTCAGTGACGTCAGAGCAATTATTATTTTCTGATCTTAAGGGGGGAGTGGGATAAACAGATCTGAAGAGGCCAAGCCTTGCCTCCCTTTCCACCTAATGCAACGGAGGCTCCAACTTAGGCATCATGGGGGGGAATGGGACAATGCACTCAGAGGGAGACAGCTAAACAAATTAGGCTCTCTTGGGGATGGCAGTACTGAGTGTCTTGGAGCCACGGTTGTCACGATTTCTCGGCACGCAGTAACAGCCCCCATACTAGACAATGCATTTTCGCTCACGATGGCCCCAAATTGTGACACGCGCAGAAAAACAACGTGTGTTGTTTTAACTTTGTCATAATTAAGTGAATATTACCGTTCTGAACTGGAAATTGGGATGCAGGGATTGGGGAACAGTCGGCCATTATAGATTTTGGTACCGTTATTTTCGAATTTATGAGAGAATACGTAATTTAACCCTTCACCTGTCTTTAACATTGTTCAAGCTTTATTTTAAGTTATGTACATGTAACTAGAAGAAAAAACAATCCATCAATGAAACAGAACGAGTTGAAAATGCTGAAATTATAAAAAGGAAGCATTTGTGTGCTTTTTTAATGCTGTATTAATAAGGCTTTGGTTGCGAAAATGTTGTTGGAATGTTAAACCCATGGGGCCAGTGAAGGGATAATCGAGAAAAATTTCTGGCGAAGTGATGGTGAGGGGATGGTGGAAATCCACCTTCTGCTGATTTCTGTTCGCCTGGTACTTCAGATTTTCACATTTTGACATTTTTGGCGGCGCAATATCGCCACTTTTCAAGTCCATATTTTGGACATTTGGAAATTTATATAAATGTTTAAAAAAATATAATTAAATACTATAGTGTTTATTTTTAACAAAAATATATAGTTTCATAATTAAAATCTTGCCAATTACCCATTTTTAAGCCATTTCTTAAACGCCTCTTCATCATATTCTAGCCAGCGGCGCCAAAATTTTTCCTCGATTTCAGTGAATTTTGCCCGTGGCCAGATTTGAAGTACCAGGCGAACAGAAGCCAGCAGAAGGTCGCCAAGAGAAAGCAGTTCAAGCAGTTCTCAGAAATTTGTTCTCATTTCGCCATGTGTGGGAAAGGGGGGAAGGCAGCTATGGTGGCACCTTACCTCCCCATTGCACCTTGTGGGATGGGGATCACAGTATCACACTCTATGGGGGAGAACGAGATAATGCGATCGAGCGGGACAGGTAGATAAATTAAGCAACTTTAGAGATGGGGGAGCAGGAGTGTTTTGGCACGACATTTGGCACGCCATCCCGGCACGATCCGCATTCCCCATGCGATCCAATGAATTTTTACTCACGCGAGCCCCAAATCGTGACACGCGCAAAAAAAACAACGTGTGTCGTTTTAACTTTGCCATCATAAAGTGCATTTTACCGTTCTAGACTGGAAATTGGTATGCAGGGATTGGAGAACAGTCGGCCATCATGGATTTTAGTACCGTTCTTTGTTTTATTAGCAAGAATCATTTGAAGAATATATACCATTAGAGGGAAAGAGAGGCAAAATGGTACCATATTCAGATCTATTTTTCCCGCTCCCCCCTTATGACCAGAAAAGAATTATTGCTGTGACGTCCCTGCACTGCTTGAACTGCTTGATTTCGTCCACCTTCTGCTGGTTTCTGTTGGCCTGGTACTTCAGATTTTCTGCCATACGATTTTTAAGAATTTTGCGCCGCGTTTTGGCCGCCAAGGCGTTCTTTCCAAACTCATTTCTCGGCTATTTCTAAACGGATTTCAAAAAGGGATGTCGTTTTGAAACCAGGACATCATTATCCTTTGATCTGCATCAAAAGTTGTTTAAAGTCGGACGAACCATTTATGAATCAGGGAACTTATCCCCCGTAGATCTGCGTCAGGGGATCCTTAAATGTCTCAAAAATCAATTTTGGTCCCACTTTTGGCACAAATCATGATGGTACCCCTTGGAAAACCCTAGGAAAAGTGCGATTAGCACTTTCCTCGCAGTTTTTGCCCAATATCTTAACCATTTTGCATGCAATTCAAAAACGGCGTACCATTTATGAATCAGGGAACTCATCCCCGTAGATCTGCGCCAAAGGATCCTTAAATGTCTCAAAAATCAATTTTGGTCCCACTTTTGGCACAAATCATGATGGTACCCCTTGGAAAACCCTTGGAAAAGTGCGATCAGCACTTTCCTCGCAGTTTTCGCCGAATATCTTAACCATTTTGCATGCGATTCAAAAACGGCGTACCATTTATGAATCAGGGAACTCATCCCCTTAGATCTGCGCCAAAGGATCCTTAAAATTCTCAAAATTCAATTTTGGTCCCACTTTTTGCCCAAATCATGATGGTACCCCTTGGAAAACCCTAGGAAAAGTGCGATTAGCACTTTCCTCGCAGTTTTTGCCCAATATCTTAACCATTTTGCATGCGATTCAAAAACGGCGTACCATTTATGAATCAGGGAACTCGTCCGCGTAGATCTGCGCCAAAGGATCCTTAAATGTCTCAAAAATCAATTTTGGTCCCACTTTTGGCACAAATCATGATGGTACCCCTTGGAAAACCCTTGGAAAAGTGCGATTAGCACTTTCCTCGCAGTTTTTGCCCAATATCTTAACCATTTTGCATGCAATTCAAAAACGGCGTACCATTTATGAATCAGGGAACTCATCCCCGTAGATCTGCGCCAAAGGATCCTTAAAATTCTCCAAATTCAATTTTGGCCCCATTTTTGGCCCAAATCATGATGGTACCCCTTGGAAAACCCTTGGAAAAGTGCGATCAGCACTTTCCTCGCAGTTTTTGCCCAATATCTTAACCATTTTGCATGCGATTCAAAAACGGCGTACCATTTATGAATCAGGGAACTCATCCCCGTAGATCTGCGCCAAAGGATCCTTAAATGTCTCAAAAATCAATTTTGGTCCCACTTCATGATGGTACTTCATGATGGTTTTCACAAATCATGATGGTACCCCTTGGAAAACCCTTGGAAAAGTGCGATCAGCACTTTCCTCGCAGTTTTTGCCCAATATCTTAACCATTTTGCATGCGATTCAAAAACGGCGTACCAATTATGAATCAGGGAACTCATCCCCGTAGATCTGCGTCAAAGGATCCTTAAATGTCTCAAAAATCAATTTTGGTCATACTTTTGGCACAAATCATGATGGTACCCCTTGGAAAACCCTTGGAAAAGTGCGATCAGCACTTTCCTCGCAGTTTTTGCCCAATATCTTAACCATTTTGCATGCGATTCAAAAACGGCGTACCATTTATGAATCAGGGAACTCATCCCCGGAGATCTGCGCCAAAGGAGCCTTAAAATTCTCCAAATTCAATTTTGGCCCCATTTTTGGCCCAAATCATGATGGTACCCCTTGGAAAACCCTTGGAAAAGTGCGATTAGCACTTTCCTTGCAGTTTTTGCCAAATATCTAAACCGTTTTGCATGCGATTCAAAAACGGCGTACCATTTATGAATCAGGGAACTCATCCCCGTAGATCTGCGTCAAAGGATCCTTAAATGTCTCAAAAATCAATTTTGGTCCCACTTTTGGCACAAATCATGATGGTACCCCTTGGAAAACCCTTGGAAAAGTGCGATCAGCACTTTCCTCGCAGTTTTTGCCCAATATCTTAACCATTTTGCATGCGATTCAAAAACGGCGTACCATTTATGAATCAGGGAACTCATCTCCGTAGATCTGCGCCAAAGGATCCTTAAAATTCTCAAAATTCAATTTTGGCCCCATTTTTGGCCCAAATCATGATGGTACCCCTTGGAAAACCCTTGGAAAAGTGCGATTAGCACTTTCCTCGCAGTTTTTGCCCAATATCTTAACCATTTTGCATGCGATTCAAAAACGGCGTACCATTTATGAATCAGGGAACTCATCCCCGTAGATCTGCGCCAAAGGATCCTTAAAATTCTCAAAATTCAATTTTGGCCCCATTTTTGGCCCAAATCATGATGGTACCCCTTGGAAAACCCTTGGAAAAGTGCGATCAGCACTTTCCTCGCAGTTTTTGCCGAATATCTTAACCATTTTGCATGCGATTCAAAAACGGCGTACCATTTATGAATCAGGGAACTCATCCCCGTAGATCTGCGTCAAAGGATCCTTAAATGTCTCCAAATTCAATTTTGGTCCCACTTTTTGGCCCAAATCATGATGGTACCCCTTGGAAAACCTTTGGAAAAGTGCGATTAGCACTTTCCTCGAAGTTTTTGCCCAATATCTTAACCATTTTGCATGCGATTCAAAAACGGCGTACCATTTATGAATCAGGGAACTCATCCCCGTAGATCTGCGCCAAAGGATCCTTAAAATTCTCAAAATTCAATTTTGGCCCCATTTTTGGCCCAAATCATGATGGTACCTACGGGGGAATTCATCCCCGTAGATCTGCGCCAAAGGATCCTTAAAATTCTCAAAATTCAATTTTGGCCCCATTTTTGACCCAAATCATGATGGTACCCCTTGGAAAACCCTTGGAAAAGTGCGATTAGCACTTTCCTCGCAGTTTTTGCCCAATATCTTAACCATTTTGCATGCGATTTAAAAACGGCGTACCATTTATGAATCAGGGAACTCATCCCCGTAGATCTGCGCCAAAGGATCCTTAAAATTCTCAAAATTCAATTTTGGCCCCATTTTTGACCCAAATCATGATGGTACCCCTTGGAAAACCCTTGGAAAAGTGCGATTAGCACTTTCCTCGCAGTTTTTGCCCAATATCTTAACCATTTTGCATGCGATTTAAAAACGGCGTACCATTTATGAATCAGGGAACTCATCCCCGTAGATCTGCGCCAAAGGATCCTTAAAATTCTCCAAATTCAATTTTGGCCCCTTGGAAAAGTGCGATCAGCACTTTCCTCGCAGTTTTTGCCGAATATCTTAACCATTTTGAATGCGATTCAAAAACGGCGTACCATTTATGAATCAGGGAACTCATCCCCGTAGATCTGCGCCAAAGGATCCTTAAAATTCTCAAAATTCAATTTTGGCCCCATTTTTGGCCCAAATCATGATGGTACCTACGGGGGAACTCATCCCCGTAGATCTGCGCCAAAGGATCCTTAAAATTCGCAAAATTCAATTTTGGCCCCATTTTTGGCCCAAATCATGATGGTACCCCTTGGAAAACCCTTGGAAAAGTGCGATTAGCACTTTCCTCGCAGTTTTTGCCCAATATCTTAACCATTTTGCATGCGATTCAAAAACGGCGTACCATTTATGAATCAGGGAACTCATCCCCGTAGATCTGCGTCAAAGGATCCTTAAATGTCTCCAAATTAAATTTTGGTCCCACTTTTTGGCCCAAATCATGATGGTACCCCTTGGAAAACCTTTGGAAAAGTGCGATTAGCACTTTCCTCGAAGTTTTTGCCCAATATCTTTACCATTTTGCATGCGATTCAAAAACGGCGTACCATTTATGAATCAGGGAACTCATCCCCGTAGATCTGCGCCAAAGGATCCTTAAAATTCTCAAAATTCAATTTTGGCCCCATTTTTGGCCCAAATCATGATGGTACCTACGGGGGAACTCATCCCCGTAGATCTGCGCCAAAGGATCCTTAAAATTCTCAAAATTCAATTTTGGCCCCATTTTTGACCCAAATCATGATGGTACCCCTTGGAAAACCCTTGGAAAAGTGCGATTAGCACTTTCCTCGCAGTTTTTGCCCAATATCTTAACCATTTTGCATGCGATTCAAAAACGGCGTACCATTTATGAATCAGGGAACTCATCCCCGTAGATCTGCGCCAAAGGAGCCTTAAAATTCTCAAAATTCAATTTTGGCCCCATTTTTGGCCCAAATCATGATGGTACCCCTTGGAAAACCCTTGGAAAAGTGCGATTACCACTTTCCTCGCAGTTTTTGCCCAATATCTTAACCATTTTGCATGCGATTCAAAAACGGCGTACCATTTATGAATCAGGGAACTCATCCCCGTAGATCTGCGCCAAAGGATCCTTAAAATTCTCAAAATTCAATTTTGGCCCCATTTTTGGCCCAAATCATGATGGTACCTACGGGGGAACTCATCCCCGTAGATCTGCGCCAAAGGATCCTTAAAATTCTCAAAATTCAATTTTGGCCCCATTTTTGGCCCAAATCATGATGGTACCCCTTGGAAAACCCTTGGAAAAGTGCGATTAGCACTTTCCTCGCAGTTTTTGCCCAATATCTTAACCATTTTGCATGCGATTCAAAAACGGCGTACCATTTATAAATCAGGGAACTCATCCCCGTAGATCTGCGCCAAAGGATCCTTAAAATTCTCAAAATTCAATTTTGGCCCCATTTTTGGCCAAAATCATGATGGTACCTACGGGGGAACTCATCCCCGTAGATCTGCGCCAAAGGATCCTTAAAATTCTCAAAATTCAATTTTGGCCCCATTTTTGACCCAAATCATGATGGTACCCCTTGGAAAACCCTTGGAAAAGTGCGATTAGCACTTTCCTCGCAGTTTTTGCCCAATATCTTAACCATTTTGCATGCGATTCAAAAACGGCGTACCATTTATGAATCAGGGAACTCATCCCCGTAGATCTGCGTCAAAGGATCCTTAAATGTCTCAAAAATCAATTTTGGTCCCACTTTTGGCACAAATCATGATGGTACCCCTTGGAAAACCCTTGGAAAAGTGCGATTAGCACTTTCCTCGCAGTTTTTGCCCAATATCTTAACCATTTTGCATGCGATTCAAAAACGGCGTACCATTTATGAATCAGGGAACTCATCCCCGTAGATCTGCGCCAAAGGAGCCTTAAAATTCTCAAAATTCAATTTTGGCCCCATTTTTGGCCCAAATCATGATGGTACCCCTTGGAAAACCCTTGGAAAAGTGCGATTACCACTTTCCTTGCAGTTTTTGCAAAATATCTTAACCGTTTTGCATGCGATTCAAAAACGGCGTACCATTTATGAATCAGGGAACTCATCCCCGTAGATCTGCGCCAAAGGATCCTTAAAATTCTCAAAATTCAATTTTGGCCCCATTTTTGGCCCAAATCATGATGGTACCCCTTGGAAAACGCTTGGAAAAGTGCGATTAGCACTTTCCTCGCAGTTTTTGCCCAATATCTTAACCATTTTGCATGCGATTCAAAAACGGCGTACCATTTATGAATCAGGGAACTCATCCCCGTAGATCTGCGTCAAAGGATCCTTAAATGTCTCAAAATTCAATTTTGGCCCCATTTTTGGCCCAAATCATGATGGTACCTACGGGGGAACTCATCCCCGTAGATCTGCGCCAAAGGATCCTTAAAATTCTCAAAATTCAATTTTGGCCCCATTTTTGACCCAAATCATGATGGTACCCCTTGGAAAACCCTTGGAAAAGTGCGATTAGCACTTTCCTCGCAGTTTTTGCCGAATATCTTAACCATTTTGCATGCGATTCAAAAACGGCGTACCATTTATGAATCAGGGAACTCATCCCCGTAGATCTGCGCCAAAGGATCCTTAAAATTCTCCAAATTCAATTTTGGCCCCATTTTTGGCCCAAATCATGATGGTACCTACGGGGGAACTCATCCCCGTAGATCTGCGCCAAAGGATCCTTAAAATTCTCAAAATTCAATTTTGGCCCCATTTTTGACCCAAATCATGATGGTACCCCTTGGAAAACCCTTGGAAAAGTGCGATTAGCACTTTCCTCGCAGTTTTTGCCCAATATCTTAACCATTTTGCATGCGATTCAAAAACGGCGTACCATTTATGAATCAGGGAACTCATCCCCGTAGATCTGCGCCAAAGGAGCCTTAAAATTCTCAAAATTCAATTTTGGCCCCATTTTTGGCCCAAATCATGATGGTACCCCTTGGAAAACCCTTGGAAAAGTGCGATTACCACTTTCCTTGCAGTTTTTGCAAAATATCTTAACCGTTTTGCATGCGATTCAAAAACGGCGTACCATTTATGAATCAGGGAACTCATCCCCGTAGATCTGCGCCAAAGGATCCTTAAAATTCTCAAAATTCAATTTTGGCCCCATTTTTGGCCCAAATCATGATGGTACCCCTTGGAAAACCCTTGGAAAAGTGCGATTAGCACTTTCCTCGCAGTTTTTGCCCAATATCTTAACCATTTTGCATGCGATTCAAAAACGGCGTACCATTTATGAATCAGGGAACTCATCCCCGTAGATCTGCGTCAAAGGATCCTTAAATGTCTCAAAAATCAATTTTGGTCCCACTTTTGGCACAAATCATGATGGTACCCCTTGGAAAACCCTTGGAAAAGTGCGATTAGCACTTTCCTCGCAGTTTTTGCCCAATATCTTAACCATTTTGCATGCGATTCAAAAACGGCGTACCATTTATGAATCAGGGAACTCATCCCCGTAAATCTGCGCCAAAGGATCCTTAAAATTCTCAAAATTCAATTTTGGCCCCATTTTTGGCCCAAATCATGATGGTACCCCTTGGAAAACCCTTGGAAAAGTGCGATTAGCACTTTCCTCGCAGTTTTTGCCCAATATCTTAACCATTTTGCATGCGATTCAAAAACGGCGTACCATTTATGAATCAGGGAACTCATCCCCGTAGATCTGCGTCAAAGGATCCTTAAAATTCTCAAAATTCAATTTTGGCCCCATTTTTGGCCCAAATCATGATGTACCCCTTGGAAAACCCTTGGAAAAGTGCGATCAGCACTTTCCTCGCAGTTTTTGCCCAATATCTTAACCATTTTGCATGCGATTCAAAAACGGCGTACCATTTATGAATCAGGGAACTCATCCCCGTAGATATGCGTCAAAGGATCCCTTAATGTCTCCAAATTCAATTTTGGTCCCACTTTTTGGCCCAAATCATGATGGTACCCCTTGGAAAACCCTTGGAAAAGTGCGATTAGCACTTTCCTCGCAGTTTTTGCCCAATATCTTAACCATTTTGCATGCGATTCAAAAACGGCGTACCATTTATGAATCAGAGAACTCATCCCCGTAGATCTGCGCCAAAGGATCCTTAAAATTCTCAAAATTCAATTTTGGCCCCATTTTTGGCCCAAATCATGATGGTACCCCTTGGAAAACCCTTGGAAAAGTGCGATTAGCACTTTCCTCGCAGTTTTTGCCCAATATCTTAACCATTTTGCATGCGATTCAAAAACGGCATACCATTTATGAATCAGGGAACTCATCCCCGTAGATCTGCGTCAATGGATCCTTAAGTGTCTCCAAATTCAATTTTGGTCCCACTTTTTGGCCCAAATCATGATGGTACCCCTTGGAAAACCCTTGGAAAAGTGCGATTAGCACTTTCCTCAAAGTTTTTGCCCAATATCTTAACCATTTTGCATGCGATTAAAAAACGGCGTACCATTTATGAATCAGGGAACTCATCCCCGTAGATCTGCGCCAAAGGATCCTTAAAATTCTCAAAATTCAATTTTGGCCCCATTTTTGGCCCAAATCATGATGGTACCCCTTGGAAAACCCTTGGAAAAGTGCGATTAGCACTTTCCTCGCAGTTTTTGCCCAATATCTTAACCATTTTGCATGCGATTCAAAAACGGCGTACCATTTATGAATCAGAGAACTCATCCCCGTAGATCTGCGCCAAAGGATCCTTAAAATTCTCAAAATTCAATTTTGGCCCCATTTTTGACCCAAATCATGATGGTGCCCCTTGGAAAACCCTTGGAAAAGTGCGATTAGCACTTTCCTCGCCGTTTTTGCCCAATATCTTAACCATTTTGCATGCGATTCAAAAACGGCGTACCATTTATGAATCAGGGAACTCATCCCCGTAGATCTGCGCCAAAGGATCCTTAAAATTCTCAAAATTCAATTTTGGCCTCCTTTTTGGCCCAAATCTTGATGGTACCCCTTGGAAAACCCTTGGAAAAGTGCGATTAGCACTTTCCTCGCAGTTTTTACCCAATATCTTAACCATTTTGCATGCGATTCAAAAACGGCGTACCATTTATGAATCAGGGAACTCATCCCCGTAGATCTGCGCCAAAGGATCCTTAAAATTCTCAAAATTCAATTTTGGCCTCCTTTTTGGCCCAAATCATGATGGTACCCCTTGGAAAACCCTTGGAAAAGTGCGATCAGCACTTTCCTCGCAGTTTTTGCCCAATATCCTAACCATTTTGCATGCGATTCAAAAACGGCGTACCATTTATGAATCAGGGAACTTATCCCCGGAGATCTGCATCAAAGGATCCTTAAATGTCTCAAAAAACAATTTTGGTCCCTTTTTTGGCCCAAATCATGATGGTACCCCTTGAAAACCCCTGGAAAAGTGCGATTAGCACTTTCCTCGCAGTTTTTGCCGAATATCGTAACAATTTTGCATGCGATTCAAAAACGGCGTACCATTTATGAATCAGGGAACTCATCCCCGTAGATCTGCGTCAAAGGATCCTTAAATGTCTCAAAAATCAATTTTGGTCCCACTTTTGGCCCAAATCATGATGGTACCCCTTGGAAAACCCTTGGAAAAGTGCGATTAGCACTTTCCTCGCAGTTTTTGCCGAATATCGTAACAATTTTGCATGCGATTCAAAAACGGCGTACCATTTATGAATCAGGGAACTCATCCCCGTAGATCTGCGTCAAAGGATCCTTAAAATTCTCAAAATTCAATTTTGGCCCCATTTTTGACCCAAATCATGATGGTACCCCTTGGAAAACCCTTGGAAAAGTGCGATTAGCACTTTCCTCGCAGTTTTTGCCCAATATCTTAACCATTTTGCATGCGATTCAAAAACGGCGTACCATTTATGAATCAGGGAACTCATCCCCGTAGATCTGCGTCAAAGGATCCTTAAATGTCTCAAAAATCAATTTTGGTCCCACTTTTGGCCCAAATCATGATGGTACCCCTTGGAAAACCCTTGGAAAAGTGCGATTAGCACTTTCCTCGCAGTTTTTGCCGAATATCGTAACAATTTTGCATGCGATTCAAAAACGGCGTACCATTTATGAATCAGGGAACTCATCCCCGTAGATCTGCGTCAAAGGATCCTTAAAATTCTCAAAATTCAATTTTGGCCCCATTTTTGACCCAAATCATGATGGTACCCCTTGGAAAACCCTTGGAAAAGTGCGATTAGCACTTTCCTCGCAGTTTTTGCCCAATATCTTAACCATTTTGCATGCGATTCAAAAACGGCGTACCATTTATGAATCAGGGAACTCATCCCTGTAGATCTGCGTCAAAGGATCCTTAAATGTCTCAAAAATCAATTTTGGTCCCACTTTTGGCCCAAATCATGATGGTACCCCTTGGAAAACCCTTGGAAAAGTGCGATTAGCACTTTCCTCGCAGTTTTTGCCGAATATCGTAACAATTTTGCATGCGATTCAAAAACGGCGTACCATTTATGAATCAGGGAACTCATCCCCGTAGATCTGCGTCAAAGGATCCTTAAATGTCTCAAAAATCAATTTTGGCCCCATTTTTGGCCCAAATCATGATGGTACCCCTTGGAAAACCCTTGGAAAAGTGCGATTAGCACTTTCCTCGCAGTTTTTGCCCAATACCTTAACCATTTTGCATGCGATTCAAAAACGGCGTACCATTTATGAATCAGGGAACTTATCCCCGTGGATCTGCGTCAAAGGATCCTTAAAATTCTCAAAATTCAATTTTGGCCCCATTTTTGGCCCAAATCAAGGGTACCCCTTGGAAAACCCTTGGAAAAGTGCGATCAGCACTTTCCTCGCAGTTTTTGCCCAATATCCTAACCATTTTGCATGCGATTCAAAAACGGCGTACCATTTATGAATCAGGGAACTTATCCCCGTAGATCTGCGCCAAAGGATCCTTAAAATTCTCAAAATTCAATTTTGGCCCCATTTTTGGCCCAAATCATGATGGTACCCCTTGGAAAACCCTTGGAAAAGTGCGATCAGCATTTTCCTCGAAGTTTTTGCCGAATATCTTAACCATTTTGCATGCGATTTAAAAACGGCGTACCATTTATGAATCAGGCAACTCATCCCCGTAGATCTGCGCCAAAGGATCCTTAAAATTCTCAAAATTCAATTTTGGCCCCATTTTTGGCCCAAATCATGGTGGTACCCCTTGGAAAACCCTTGGAAAAGTGCGATTAGCACTTTCCTCGCAGTTTTTGCCGAATATCGTAACAATTTTGCATGCGATTCAAAAACGGCGTACCATTTATGAATCAGGGAACTCATCCCCGTAGATCTGCGTCAAAGGATCCTTAAATGTCTCAAAAATCAATTTTGGTCCCACTTTTGGCCCAAATCATGATGGTACCCCTTGAAAACCCCTGGAAAAGTGCGATTAGCACTTTCCTCGCAGTTTTTGCCGAATATCGTAACAATTTTGCATGCGATTCAAAAACGGCGTACCATTTATGAATCAGGGAACTCATCCCCGTAGATCTGCGTCAAAGGATCCTTAAATGTCTCAAAAATCAATTTTGGTCCCACTTTTGGCCCAAATCATGATGGTACCCCTTGAAAACCCCTGGAAAAGTGCGATTAGCACTTTCCTCGCAGTTTTTGCCGAATATCGTAACAATTTTGCATGCGATTCAAAAACGGCGTACCATTTATGAATCAGGGAACTCATCCCCGTAGATCTGCGTCAAAGGATCCTTAAAATTCTCAAAATTCAATTTTGGCCCCATTTTTGACCCAAATCATGATGGTACCCCTTGGAAAACCCTTGGAAAAGTGCGATTAGCACTTTCCTCGCAGTTTTTGCCCAATATCTTAACCATTTTGCATGCGATTCAAACACGGCGTACCATTTATGAATCAGGCAACTCATCCCCGTAGATCTGCGTCAAAGGATCCTTAAATGTCTCAAAAATCAATTTTGGTCCCACTTTTGGCCCAAATCATGATGGTACCCCTTGGAAAACCCTTGGAAAAGTGCGATTAGCACTTTCCTCGCAGTTTTTGCCGAATATCGTAACAATTTTGCATGCGATTCAAAAACGGCGTACCATTTATGAATCAGGGAACTCATCCCCGTAGATCTGCGTCAAAGGATCCTTAAAATTCTCAAAATTCAATTTTGGCCCCATTTTTGACCCAAATCATGATGGTACCCCTTGGAAAACCCTTGGAAAAGTGCGATTAGCACTTTCCTCGCAGTTTTTGTCCAATATCTTAACCATTTTGCATGCGATTCAAAAACGGCGTACCATTTATGAATCAGGGAACTCATCCCTGTAGATCTGCGTCAAAGGATCCTTAAATGTCTCAAAAATCAATTTTGGTCCCACTTTTGGCCCAAATCATGATGGTACCCCTTGGAAAACCCTTGGAAAAGTGCGATTAGCACTTTCCTCGCAGTTTTTGCCGAATATCGTAACAATTTTGCATGCGATTCAAAAACGGCGTACCATTTATGAATCAGGGAACTCATCCCCGTAGATCTGCGTCAAAGGATCCTTAAATGTCTCAAAAATCAATTTTGGCCCCATTTTTGGCCCAAATCATGATGGTACCCCTTGGAAAACCCTTGGAAAAGTGCGATTAGCACTTTCCTCGCAGTTTTTGCCCAATACCTTAACCATTTTGCATGCGATTCAAAAACGGCGTACCATTTATGAATCAGGGAACTTATCCCCGTGGATCTGCGTCAAAGGATCCTTTAAATTCTCAAAATTCAATTTTGGCCCCATTTTTGGCCCAAATCAAGGGTACCCCTTGGAAAACCCTTGGAAAAGTGCGATCAGCACTTTCCTCGCAGTTTTTGCCCAATACCTTAACCATTTTGCATGCGATTCAAAAACGGCGTACCATTTATGAATCAAGGAACTCATCCCCGTGGATCTGCGTCAAAGGATCCTTAAAATTCTCAAAATTCAATTTTGGCCCCATTTTTGGCCCAAATCATGATGGTACCCCTTGGAAAACCCTTGGAAAAGTGCGATTAGCACTTTCCTCGCAGTTTTTGCCGAATATCGTAACCATTTTGCATGCGATTCAAAAACGGCGTACCATTACCCCTTGGTACCATTACCCCGTACCATTACCATTACCCCTTACCATTACCCCCTTACCCCCCAGGGTACCCTTACCCCTTGGAAAACCCTTGGAAAAGTGCGATCAGCACTTTCCTCGAAGTTTTTGCCGAATATCTTAACCATTTTGCATGCGAATCAAAAACGGCGTACCATTTATGAATCAGGGAACTCATCCCCGTAGATCTGCGCCAAAGGATCCTTAAAATTCTCAAAATTCAATTTTGGCCCCATTTTTGGCCCAAATCATGATGGTACCCCTTGGAAAACCCTTGGAAAAGTGCGATTAGCACTTTCCTCGCAGTTTTTGCCGAATATCGTAACCATTTTGCATGCGATTCAAAAACGGCGTACCATTACCCCTTGGTACCATTACCCCGTACCATTACCATTACCCCTTACCATTACCCCCTTACCACCCAGGGTACCCTTACCCCTTGGAAAACCCTTGGAAAAGTGCGATCAGCACTTTCCTCGAAGTTTTTGCCGAATATCTTAACCATTTTGCATGCGAATCAAAAACGGCGTACCATTTATGAATCAGGGAACTCATCCCCGTAGATCTGCGCCAAAGGATCCTTAAAATTCTCAAAATTCAATTTTGGCCCCATTTTTGGCCCAAATCATGATGGTACCCCTTGGAAAACCCTTGGAAAAGTGCGATTAGCACTTTCCTCGCAGTTTTTGCCCAATACCTTAACCATTTTGCATGCGATTCAAAAACGGCGTACCATTTATGAATCAGGGAACTTATCCCCGTGGATCTGCGTCAAAGGATCCTTAAAATTCTCAAAATTCAATTTTGGCCCCATTTTTGGCCCAAATCAAGGGTACCCCTTGGAAAACCCTTGGAAAAGTGCGATCAGCACTTTCCTCGCAGTTTTTGCCCAATATCCTAACCATTTTGCATGCGATTCAAAAACGGCGTACCATTTATGAATCAGGGAACTTATCCCCGTAGATCTGCGCCAAAGGATCCTTAAAATTCTCAAAATTCAATTTTGGCCCCATTTTTGGCCCAAATCATGATGGTACCCCTTGGAAAACCCTTGGAAAAGTGCGATCAGCATTTTCCTCGAAGTTTTTGCCGAATATCTTAACCATTTTGCATGCGATTTAAAAACGGCGTACCATTTATGAATCAGGCAACTCATCCCCGTAGATCTGCGCCAAAGGATCCTTAAAATTCTCAAAATTCAATTTTGGCCCCATTTTTGGCCCAAATCATGGTGGTACCCCTTGGAAAACCCTTGGAAAAGTGCGATTAGCACTTTCCTCGCAGTTTTTGCCGAATATCGTAACAATTTTGCATGCGATTCAAAAACGGCGTACCATTTATGAATCAGGGAACTCATCCCCGTAGATCTGCGTCAAAGGATCCTTAAATGTCTCAAAAATCAATTTTGGTCCCACTTTTGGCCCAAATCATGATGGTACCCCTTGAAAACCCCTGGAAAAGTGCGATTAGCACTTTCCTCGCAGTTTTTGCCGAATATCGTAACAATTTTGCATGCGATTCAAAAACGGCGTACCATTTATGAATCAGGGAACTCATCCCCGTAGATCTGCGTCAAAGGATCCTTAAATGTCTCAAAAATCAATTTTGGTCCCACTTTTGGCCCAAATCATGATGGTACCCCTTGAAAACCCCTGGAAAAGTGCGATTAGCACTTTCCTCGCAGTTTTTGCCGAATATCGTAACAATTTTGCATGCGATTCAAAAACGGCGTACCATTTATGAATCAGGGAACTCATCCCCGTAGATCTGCGTCAAAGGATCCTTAAAATTCTCAAAATTCAATTTTGGCCCCATTTTTGACCCAAATCATGATGGTACCCCTTGGAAAACCCTTGGAAAAGTGCGATTAGCACTTTCCTCGCAGTTTTTGCCCAATATCTTAACCATTTTGCATGCGATTCAAACACGGCGTACCATTTATGAATCAGGCAACTCATCCCCGTAGATCTGCGTCAAAGGATCCTTAAATGTCTCAAAAATCAATTTTGGTCCCACTTTTGGCCCAAATCATGATGGTACCCCTTGGAAAACCCTTGGAAAAGTGCGATTAGCACTTTCCTCGCAGTTTTTGCCGAATATCGTAACAATTTTGCATGCGATTCAAAAACGGCGTACCATTTATGAATCAGGGAACTCATCCCCGTAGATCTGCGTCAAAGGATCCTTAAAATTCTCAAAATTCAATTTTGGCCCCATTTTTGACCCAAATCATGATGGTACCCCTTGGAAAACCCTTGGAAAAGTGCGATTAGCACTTTCCTCGCAGTTTTTGCCCAATATCTTAACCATTTTGCATGCGATTCAAAAACGGCGTACCATTTATGAATCAGGGAACTCATCCCTGTAGATCTGCGTCAAAGGATCCTTAAATGTCTCAAAAATCAATTTTGGTCCCACTTTTGGCCCAAATCATGATGGTACCCCTTGGAAAACCCTTGGAAAAGTGCGATTAGCACTTTCCTCGCAGTTTTTGCCGAATATCGTAACAATTTTGCATGCGATTCAAAAACGGCGTACCATTTATGAATCAGGGAACTCATCCCCGTAGATCTGCGTCAAAGGATCCTTAAATGTCTCAAAAATCAATTTTGGTCCCATTTTTGGCCCAAATCATGATGGTACCCCTTGGAAAACCCTTGGAAAAGTGCGATTAGCACTTTCCTCGCAGTTTTTGCCCAATACCTTAACCATTTTGCATGCGATTCAAAAACGGCGTACCATTTATGAATCAGGGAACTTATCCCCGTGGATCTGCGTCAAAGGATCCTTTAAATTCTCAAAATTCAATTTTGGCCCCATTTTTGGCCCAAATCAAGGGTACCCCTTGGAAAACCCTTGGAAAAGTGCGATCAGCACTTTCCTCGAAGTTTTTGCCGAATATCTTAACCATTTTGCATGCGAATCAAAAACGGCGTACCATTTATGAATCAGGGAACTCATCCCCGTAGATCTGCGCCAAAGGATCCTTAAAATTCTCAAAATTCAATTTTGGCCCCATTTTTGGCCCAAATCATGATGGTACCCCTTGGAAAACCCTTGGAAAAGTGCGATCAGCATTTTCCTCGAAGTTTTTGCCGAATATCTTAACCATTTTGCATGCGATTTAAAAACGGCGTACCATTTATGAATCAGGCAACTCATCCCCGTAGATCTGCGCCAAAGGATCCTTAAAATTCTCAAAATTCAATTTTGGCCCCATTTTTGGCCCAAATCATGGTGGTACCCCTTGGAAAACCCTTGGAAAAGTGCGATTAGCACTTTCCTCGCAGTTTTTGCCGAATATCGTAACAATTTTGCATGCGATTCAAAAACGGCGTACCATTTATGAATCAGGGAACTCATCCCCGTAGATCTGCGTCAAAGGATCCTTAAATGTCTCAAAAATCAATTTTGGTCCCACTTTTGGCCCAAATCATGATGGTACCCCTTGGAAAACCCTTGGAAAAGTGCGATTAGCACTTTCCTCGCAGTTTTTGCCGAATATCGTAACAATTTTGCATGCGATTCTAAAACGGCGTACCATTTATGAATCAGGGAACTCATCCCCGTAGATCTGCGTCAAAGGATCCTTAAATGTCTCAAAAATCAATTTTGGCCCCATTTTTGGCCCAAATCATGATGGTACCCCTTGGAAAACCCTTGGAAAAGTGCGATCAGCACTTTCCTCGAAGTTTTTGCCGAATATCTTAACCATTTTGCATGCGAATCAAAAACGTAAGTACCATTTATGAATCAGGGAACTTATCCCCGTGGATCTGCGTCAAAGGATCCTTAAAATTCTCAAAATTCAATTTTGGCCCCATTTTTGGCCCAAATCAAGGGTACCCCTTGGAAAACCCTTGGAAAAGTGCGATCAGCACTTTCCTCGCAGTTTTTGCCCAATACCTTAACCATTTTGCATGCGATTCAAAAACGGCGTACCATTTATGAATCAAGGAACTCATCCCCGTGGATCTGCGTCAAAGGATCCTTAAAATTCTCAAAATTCAATTTTGGCCCCATTTTTGGCCCAAATCATGATGGTACCCCTTGGAAAACCCTTGGAAAAGTGCGATTAGCACTTTCCTCGCAGTTTTTGCCGAATATCGTAACCATTTTGCATGCGATTCAAAAACGGCGTACCATTACCCCTTGGTACCATTACCCCGTACCATTACCATTACCCCTTACCATTACCCCCTTACCCCCCAGGGTACCCTTACCCCTTGGAAAACCCTTGGAAAAGTGCGATCAGCACTTTCCTCGAAGTTTTTGCCGAATATCTTAACCATTTTGCATGCGAATCAAAAACGGCGTACCATTTATGAATCAGGGAACTCATCCCCGTAGATCTGCGCCAAAGGATCCTTAAAATTCTCAAAATTCAATTTTGGCCCCATTTTTGGCCCAAATCATGATGGTACCCCTTGGAAAACCCTTGGAAAAGTGCGATTAGCACTTTCCTCGCAGTTTTTGCCGAATATCGTAACCATTTTGCATGCGATTCAAAAACGGCGTACCATTTATGAATCAGGGAACTCATCCCCGTAGATCTGCGTCAAAGGATCCTTAAAATTCTCAAAATTCAATTTTGGCCCCATTTTTGGCCCAAATCATGATGGTACCCCTTGGAAAACCCTTGGAAAAGTGCGATTCAAAAACGGCGTACCATTTATGAATCAGGGAACTCATCCCCGTAGATCTGCGTCAAAGGATCCTTAAATGTCTCAAAAATCAATTTTGGCCCCATTTTTGGCCCAAATCATGATGGTACCCCTTGGAAAACCCTTGGAAAAGTGCGATTAGCATTTTCCTCGAAGTTTTTGCCGAATATCTTAACCATTTTGCATGCGATTCAAAAACGGCGTACCATTTATGAATCAGGGAACTCATCCCTGTAGTCAAAGGATCCTTAAATGTCTCAAAAATCAATTTTGGCCCCATTTTTGGCCCAAATCATGATGGTACCCCTTGGAAAACCCTTGGAAAAGTGCGATCAGCACTTTCCTCGAAGTTTTTGCCGAATATCTTAACCATTTTGCATGCGAATCAAAAACGGCGTACCATTTATGAATCAGGGAACTTATCCCCGTGGATCTGCGTCAAAGGATCCTTAAAATTCTCAAAATTCAATTTTGGCCCCATTTTTGGCCCAAATCAAGGGTACCCCTTGTAAAACCCTTGGAAAAGTGCGATCAGCACTTTCCTCGCAGTTTTTGCCCAATACCTTAACCATTTTGCATGCTATTCAAAAACGGCGTACCATTTATGAATCAGGGAACTTATCCCCGTGGATCTGCGTCAAAGGATCCTTAAAATTCTCAAAATTCAATTTTGGCCCCATTTTTGGCCCAAATCATGATGGTGCCCCTTGGAAAACCCTTGGAAAAGTGCGATTAGCACTTTCCTCGCAGTTTTTGCCGAATATCGTAACAATTTTGCATGCGATTCAAAAACGGCGTACCATTTATGAATCAGGGAACTCATCCCCGTAGATCTGCGTCAAAGGATCCTTAAATGTCTCAAAAATCAATTTTGGCCCCATTTTTGGCCCAAATCATGATGGTACCCCTTGGAAAACCCTTGGAAAAGTGCGATTAGCACTTTCCTCGCAGTTTTTGCCGAATATCTTAACCATTTTGCATGCGAATCAAAAACGGCGTACCATTTATGAATCAGGGAACTCATCCCCGTAGATCTGCGCCAAAGGATCCTTAAAATTCTCAAAATTCAATTTTGGCCCCATTTTTGGCCCAAATCATGATGGTACCCCTTGGAAATCCCTTGGAAAAGTGCGATCAGCACTTTCCTCGCAGTTTTTGCCCAATACCTTAACCATTTTGCATGCGATTCAAAAACGGCGTTCCATTTATGAATCAGGGAACTTATCCCCGTGGATCTGCGTCAAAGGATCCTTAAAATTCTCAAAATTCAATTTTGGCCCCATTTTTGGCCCAAATCATGATGGTACCCCTTGGAAAACCCTTGCAAAAGTGCGATTCAAAAACGGCGTACCATTTATGAATCAGGGAACTCTTCCCCGTAGATCTGCGTCAAAGGATCCCTAAATGTCTCAAAAATCAATTTTGGCCCCATTTTTGGCCCAAATCATGATGGTACCCCTTGGAAAACCCTTGGAAAAGTGCGATTAGCATTTTCCTCGAAGTTTTTGCCGAATATCTTAACCATTTTGCATGCGATTCAAAAACGGCGTACCATTTATGAATCAGGGAACTCATCCCTGTAGTCAAAGGATCCTTAAATGTCTCAAAAATCAATTTTGGTCCCACTTTTGGCCCAAATCATGATGGTACCCCTTGGAAAAGTGCGATTAGCACTTTCCTCGCAGTTTTTGCCGAATATCGTAACAATTTTGCATGCGATTCAAAAACGGCGTACCATTTATGAATCAGGGAACTCATCCCCGTAGATCTGCATCAAAGGATCCTTAAATGTCTCAAAAATCAATTTTGGCCCCATTTTTGGCCCAAATCATGATGGTACCCCTTGGAAAACCCTTGGAAAAGTGCGATTAGCACTTTCCTCGCAGTTTTTGCCCAATACCTTAACCATTTTGCATGCGATTCAAAAACGGCGTACCATTTATGAATCAGGGAACTTATCCCCGTAGATCTGCGTCAAAGGATCCTTAAAATTCTCAAAATTCAATTTTGGCCCCATTTTTGGCCCAAATCAAGGGTACCCCTTGGAAAACCCTTGGAAAAGTGCGATCAGCACTTTCCTCGAAGTTTTTGCCGAATATCTTAACCATTTTGCATGCGAATCAAAAACGGCGTACCATTTATGAATCAGGGAACTCATCCCCGTAGATCTGCGTCAAAGGATCCTTAAAATTCTCAAAATTCAATTTTGGCCCCATTTTTGGCCCAAATCAAGGGTACCCCTTGGAAAACCCTTGGAAAAGTGCGATCAGCACTTTCCTCGAAGTTTTTGCCGAATATCTTAACCATTTTGCATGCGAATCAAAAACGGCGTACCATTTATGAATCAGGGAACTCATCCCCGTAGATCTGCGCCAAAGGATCCTTAAAATTCTCAAAATTCAATTTTGGCCCCATTTTTGGCCCAAATCATGATGGTACCCCTTGGAAAACCCCTGGAAAAGTGCGATCAGCCCTTTCCTCGCAGTTTTTGCCGAATATCTTAACCATTTTGCATGCGATTCAAAAACGGCGTACCATTTATGAATCAGGGAACTTATCCCAGTAGATCTGCGTCAAAGGTTCCTTAAATGTCTCAAAAATCAATTTTGGTCCCACTTTTGGCACAAATCATGATGGTACCCCTTGGAAAACCCTTGGAAAAGTGAAATTAGCACTTTCCTCGCAGTTTTGCCCAATATCTTAACCATTTTGCATGCGATTCAAAAACGGCGTACCATTTATGAATCAGGCAACTCATCCCCGTAGATCTGCGCCAAAGGATCCTTAAAATTCTCAAAATTCAATTTTGGCCCCACTTTTGGCCCAAATCATGATGGTACCCCTTGGAAAACCCTTGGAAAAGTGCAATCAGCACTTTCCTCGCAGTTTTTGACGAATATCTTAACCATTTTGCATGCGATTGAAAAACGGCGTACCATTTTTGAATCAGGCAACTCATCCCCGTAGATCTGCGCCAAAGGATCCTTAAAATTCTCAAAATTAAATTTTGGCCCCATTTTTGGCCCAAATCATGATGGTACCCCTTGGAAAACCCTTGGAAAAGTGCGATTAGCACTTTCCTCGCAGTTTTTGCCCAATATCTTAACCATTTTGCATGCGATTCAAAAACGGCGTACCATTTATGAATCAGGGAACTCATCCCCGTAGATCTGCGCCAAAGGATCCTTAAATGTCTCAAAATTCAATTTTGGCCCCATTTTTGGCACAAATCATGATGGTACCCCTTGGAAAACCCTTGGAAAAGTGCGATTAGCACTTTCCTCGCAGTTTTTGACGAATATCTTAACCATTTTGCATGCGATTCAAAAACGGCGTACCATTTTTGAATCAGGCAACTCATCCCCGTAGATCTGCGCCAAAGGATCCTTAAAATTCTCAAAATTCAATTTTGGCCCCATTTTTGGCCCAAATCATGATGGTACCCCTTGGAAAACCCTTGGAAAAGCGCAATCAGCACTTTCCTCGCAGTTTTTGCCCAATATCTTAACCATTTTGCATGCGATTCAAAAACGGCGTACCATTTATGAATCAGGCAACTCATCCCCGTAGATCTGCGCCAAAGGATCCTTAAAATTCTCAAAATTCAATTTTGGCCCCATTTTTGGCCCAAATCATGATGGTACCCCTTGGAAAACCCTTGGAAAAGTGCGATTAGCACTTTCCTCGCAGTTTTTGCCCAATATCTTAACCATTTTGCATGCGATTCAAAAACGGCGTACCATTTATGAATCAGGGAACTCATCCCCGTAGATCTGCGCCAAAGGATCCTTAAATGTCTCAAAATTCAATTTTGGCCCCATTTTTGGCACAAATCATGATGGTACCCCTTGGAAAACCCTTGGAAAAGTGCGATCAGCAATTTCCTCGCAGTTTTTGACGAATATCTTAACCATTTTGCATGCGATTCAAAAACGGCGTACCATTTATGAATCAGGGAACTCATCCCCGTAGATCTGCGTCAAAGGATCCTTAAAATTCTCAAAATTAAATTTTGGCCCCATTTTTGGCCCAAATCATGATGGTACCCCTTGGAAAACCCTTGGAAAAGTGCGATCAGCACTTTCCTCGCAGTTTTTGCCCAATATCCTAACCATTTTGCATGCGATTCAAAAACGGCGTACCATTTTTGAATCAGGCAACTCCTCCCCGTAGATCTGGGCCAAAGGATCCTTAAAATTCTCAAAATTAAATTTTGGCCCCACTTTTGGCACAAATCATGATGGTAACCCTTGGAAAACCCTTGGAAAAGTGCGATTAGCACTTTCCTCGCAGTTTTTGCCCAATATCTTAACCATTTTGCATGCGATTCAAAAACGGCGTACCATTTATGAATCAGTGAACTCATCCCCGTAGATCTGCATCAAAGGATCCTTAAATGTCTCAAAAAACAATTTTGGTCCCATTTTTGGCCCAAATCATGATGGTACCCCTTGGAAAACCCTTGGAAAAGTGCGATTAGCACTTTCCTCGCAGTTTTTACCCAATATCTTAACCATTTTGCATGCGATTCAAAAACGGCGTACCATTTATGAATCAGGGAACTCATCCCCGTAGATCTGCGTCAAAGGATCCTTAAATGTCTCAAAAATCAATTTTGGTCCCACTTTTGGCCCAAATCATGATGGTACCCCTTGAAAACCCTTGGAAAAGTGCGATCAGCACTTTCCTCGCAGTTTTTGCCCAATATCCTAACCATTTTGCATGCGATTCCAAAACGGTGTACCATTTATGAATCAGGGAACTCATCCCCGTAGATCTGCGACAAAGGATCCTTAAATGTCTCAAAAATCAATTTTGGTCCCACTTTTGGCCCAAATCATGATGGTACCCCTTGGAAAACCCTTGGAAAAGTGCGATTAGCACTTTCCTCGCAGTTTTTACCCAATATCTTAACCATTTTGCATGCGATTCAAAAACGGCGTACCATTTATGAATCAGGAAACTCATCCCCGGAGATCTGCGCCAAAGGATCCTTAAAATTTTCAAAATTCAATTTTGGCCCCATTTTTGGCCCAAATCATGATGGTACCCCTTGGAAAACCCTTGGAAAAGTGCGATTAGCACTTTCCTCGCAGTTTTTGCCCAATATCCTAACCATTTTGCATGCGATTCAAAAACGGCGTACCATTTATGAATCAGGGAACTTATCCCCGGAGATCTGCATCAAAGGATCCTTAAATGTCTCAAAAAACAATTTTGGTCCCTTTTTTGGCCCAAATCATGATGGTACCCCTTGGAAAACCCTTGGAAAAGTGCGATCAGCACTTTCCTCGCAGTTTTTGCCCAATATCCTAACCATTTTGCATGCGATTCAAAAACGGCGTACCATTTATGAATCAGGGAACTCATCCCCGGAGATCTGCGCCAAAGGATCCTTAAAATTCTCAAAATTCAATTTTGGCCCCATTTTTGGCCCAAATCATGATGGTACCCCTTGGAAAACCCTTGGAAAAGTGCGATTAGCACTTTCCTCGCAGTTTTTACCCAATATCTTAACCATTTTGCATGCGATTCAAAAACGGCGTACCATTTATGAATCAGGGAACTCATCCCCGTAGATCTGCGTCAAAGGATCCTTAAAATTCTCAAAATTCAATTTTGGCCCCATTTTTGGCCCAAATCATGATGGTACCCCTTGGAAAACCCTTGGAAAAGTGCGATCAGCACTTTCCTCGCAGTTTTTGCCCAATATCCTAACCATTTTGCATGCGATTCAAAAACGGCGTACCATTTATGAATCAGGGAACTCATCCCCGGAGATCTGCATCAAAGGATCCTTAAATGTCCCAAAAAACAATTTTGGCCCCATTTTTGGCACAAATCATGATGGTACCCCTTGGAAAACCCTTGGAAAAGTGCGATTGGCGCTTTCCTCGCAGTTTTTGCCCAATATCTTAACCATTTTGCATGCGATTCAAAAACGGCGTACCATTTATGAATCAGGCAACTCATCCCCGTAGATCTGCGCCAAAGGATCCTTAAAATTCTCAAAATTCAATTTTGGCCCCATTTTTGGCCCAAATCATGATGGTACCCCTTGGAAAACCCTTGGAAAAGCGCAATCAGCACTTTCCTCGCAGTTTTTGCCCAATATCTTAACCATTTTGCATGCGATTCAAAAACGGCGTACCATTTATGAATCAGGCAACTCATCCCCGTAGATCTGCGCCAAAGGATCCTTAAAATTCTCAAAATTCAATTTTGGCCCCATTTTTGGCCCAAATCATGATGGTACCCCTTGGAAAACCCTTGGAAAAGTGCGATTAGCACTTTCCTCGCAGTTTTTGCCCAATATCTTAACCATTTTGCATGCGATTCAAAAACGGCGTACCATTTATGAATCAGGGAACTCATCCCCGTAGATCTGCGCCAAAGGATCCTTAAATGTCTCAAAATTCAATTTTGGCCCCATTTTTGGCACAAATCATGATGGTACCCCTTGGAAAACCCTTGGAAAAGTGCGATCAGCAATTTCCTCGCAGTTTTTGACGAATATCTTAACCATTTTGCATGCGATTCAAAAACGGCGTACCATTTATGAATCAGGGAACTCATCCCCGTAGATCTGCGTCAAAGGATCCTTAAAATTCTCAAAATTAAATTTTGGCCCCATTTTTGGCCCAAATCATGATGGTACCCCTTGGAAAACCCTTGGAAAAGTGCGATCAGCACTTTCCTCGCAGTTTTTGCCCAATATCCTAACCATTTTGCATGCGATTCAAAAACGGCGTACCATTTTTGAATCAGGCAACTCCTCCCCGTAGATCTGGGCCAAAGGATCCTTAAAATTCTCAAAATTAAATTTTGGCCCCACTTTTGGCACAAATCATGATGGTAACCCTTGGAAAACCCTTGGAAAAGTGCGATTAGCACTTTCCTCGCAGTTTTTGCCCAATATCTTAACCATTTTGCATGCGATTCAAAAACGGCGTACCATTTATGAATCAGTGAACTCATCCCCGTAGATCTGCATCAAAGGATCCTTAAATGTCTCAAAAAACAATTTTGGTCCCATTTTTTGCCCAAATCATGATGGTACCCCTTGGAAAACCCTTGGAAAAGTGCGATTAGCACTTTCCTCGCAGTTTTTACCCAATATCTTAACCATTTTGCATGCGATTCAAAAACGGCGTACCATTTATGAATCAGGGAACTCATCCCCGTAGATCTGCGTCAAAGGATCCTTAAATGTCTCAAAAATCAATTTTGGTCCCACTTTTGGCCCAAATCATGATGGTACCCCTTGAAAACCCTTGGAAAAGTGCGATCAGCACTTTCCTCGCAGTTTTTGCCCAATATCCTAACCATTTTGCATGCGATTCCAAAACGGTGTACCATTTATGAATCAGGGAACTCATCCCCGTAGATCTGCGACAAAGGATCCTTAAATGTCTCAAAAATCAATTTTGGTCCCACTTTTGGCCCAAATCATGATGGTACCCCTTGGAAAACCCTTGGAAAAGTGCGATTAGCACTTTCCTCGCAGTTTTTACCCAATATCTTAACCATTTTGCATGCGATTCAAAAACGGCGTACCATTTATGAATCAGGAAACTCATCCCCGGAGATCTGCGCCAAAGGATCCTTAAAATTTTCAAAATTCAATTTTGGCCCCATTTTTGGCCCAAATCATGATGGTACCCCTTGGAAAACCCTTGGAAAAGTGCGATTAGCACTTTCCTCGCAGTTTTTGCCCAATATCCTAACCATTTTGCATGCGATTCAAAAACGGCGTACCATTTATGAATCAGGGAACTTATCCCCGGAGATCTGCATCAAAGGATCCTTAAATGTCTCAAAAAACAATTTTGGTCCCTTTTTTGGCCCAAATCATGATGGTACCCCTTGGAAAACCCTTGGAAAAGTGCGATCAGCACTTTCCTCGCAGTTTTTGCCCAATATCCTAACCATTTTGCATGCGATTCAAAAACGGCGTACCATTTATGAATCAGGGAACTCATCCCCGGAGATCTGCGCCAAAGGATCCTTAAAATTCTCAAAATTCAATTTTGGCCCCATTTTTGGCCCAAATCATGATGGTACCCCTTGGAAAACCCTTGGAAAAGTGCGATTAGCACTTTCCTCGCAGTTTTTACCCAATATCTTAACCATTTTGCATGCGATTCAAAAACGGCGTACCATTTATGAATCAGGGAACTCATCCCCGTAGATCTGCGTCAAAGGATCCTTAAAATTCTCAAAATTCAATTTTGGCCCCATTTTTGGCCCAAATCATGATGGTACCCCTTGGAAAACCCTTGGAAAAGTGCGATCAGCACTTTCCTCGCAGTTTTTGCCCAATATCCTAACCATTTTGCATGCGATTCAAAAACGGCGTACCATTTATGAATCAGGGAACTCATCCCCGGAGATCTGCATCAAAGGATCCTTAAATGTCCCAAAAAACAATTTTGGCCCCATTTTTGGCACAAATCATGATGGTACCCCTTGGAAAACCCTTGGAAAAGTGCGATTGGCGCTTTCCTCGCAGTTTTTGCCCAATATCTTAACCATTTTGCATGCGATTCAAAAACGGCGTACCATTTATGAATCAGGCAACTCATCCCCGTAGATCTGCGCCAAAGGATCCTTAAAATTCTCAAAATTCAATTTTGGCCCCATTTTTGGCCCAAATCATGATGGTACCCCTTGGAAAACCCTTGGAAAAGTGCGATTGGCACTTTCCTCGCAGTTTTTGCCCAATATCTTAACCATTTTGCATGCGATTCAAAAACGGCGTACCATTTATGAATCAGGGAACTCATCCCAGTAGATCTGCGCTAAAGGATCCTTAAAATTCTCAAAATTCAATTTTGGCCTCCTTTTTGGCCCAAATCATGATGGTACCCCTTGGAAAACCCTTGGAAAAGTGCGATTAGCACTTTCCTCGCAGTTTTTGCCCAATATCTTAACCATTTTGCATGCGATTCAAAAACGGCGTACCATTTATGAATCAGTGAACTCATCCCCGTAGATCTGCATCAAAGGATCCTTAAATGTCTCAAAAATCAATTTTGGTCCCACTTTTGGCCCAAATCATGATGGTACCCCTTGGAAAACCCTTGGAAAAGTGCGATTAGCACTTTCCTCGCAGTTTTTACCCAATATCTTAACCATTTTGCATGCGATTCAAAAACGGCGTACCATTTATGAATCAGGGAACTCATCCCCGTAGATCTGCGTCAAAGGATCCTTAAATGTCTCAAAAATCAATTTTGGTCCCACTTTTGGCCCAAATCATGATGGTACCCCTTGAAAACCCTTGGAAAAGTGCGATCAGCACTTTCCTCGCAGTTTTTGCCCAATATCCTAGCCATTTTGCATGCGATTCAAAAACGGTGTACCATTTATGAATCAGGGAACTCATCCCCGGAGATCTGCGCCAAAGGATCCTTAAAATTCTCCAAATTCCCTTGGAAAAGTGCGATTAGCACTTTCCTCGCAGTTTTTGCCCAATATCTTAACCATTTTGCATGCGATTCAAAAACGGCGTACCATTTATGAATCAGGGAACTCATCCCCGTAGATCTGCGTCAAAGGATCCTTAAGTGTCTCAAAAATCAATTTTGGTCCCACTTTTGGCACAAATCATGATGGTACCCCTTGGAAAACCCTTGGAAAAGTGCGATCAGCACTTTCCTCGCAGTTTTTGACGAATATCTTAACCATTTTGCATGCGATTCAAAAACGGCGTACCATTTTTGAATCAGGCAACTCATCCCCGTAGATCTGCGCCAAAGGATCCTTAAAATTCTCAAAATTCAATTTTGGCCCCATTTTTTGCCCAAATCATGATGGTACCCCTTGGAAAACCCTTGGAAAAGCGCAATCAGCACTTTCCTCGCAGTTTTTGCCCAATATCTTAACCATTTTGCATGCGATTCAAAAACGGCGTACCATTTATGAATCAGGCAACTCATCCCCGTAGATCTGCGCCAAAGGATCCTTAAAATTCTCAAAATTCAATTTTGGCCCCACTTTTAGCACAAATCATGATGGTAACCCTTGGAAAACCCTTGGAAAAGTGCGATTAGCACTTTCCTCGCAGTTTTTGCCCAATATCTTAACCATTTTGCATGCGATTCAAAAACGGCGTACCATTTATGAATCAGGGAACTCATCCCCGTAGATCTGCGCCAAAGGATCCTTAAAATTCTCAAAATTCAATTTTGGCCCCAGTTTTGGCCCAAATCATGATGGTACCCCTTGGAAAACCCTTGGAAAAGTGCGATTAGCACTTTCCTCGCAGTTTTTGACGAATATCTTAACCATTTTGCATGCGATTCAAAAACGGCGTACCATTTTTGAATCAGGCAACTCATCCCCGTAGATCTGGGCCAAAGGATCCTTAAAATTCTCAAAATTCAATTTTGGCCCCATTTTTGGCCCAAATCATGATGGTACCCCTTGGAAAACCCTTGGAAAAGTGCGATTGGCACTTTCCTCGCAGTTTTTGCCCAATATTTTAACCATTTTGCATGCGATTCAAAAACGGCGTACCATTTATGAATCAGGCAACTCATCCCCGTAGATCTGCGCCAAAGGATCCTTAAAATTCTCAAAATTCAATTTTGGCCCCATTTTTGGCCCAAATCATGATGGTACCCCTTGGAAAACCCTCGGAAAAGTGCGATTGGCACTTTCCTCGCAGTTTTTGCCCAATATCTTAACCATTTTGCATGCGATTCAAAAACGGCGTACCATTTATGAATCAGGGAACTCATCCCAGTAGATCTGCGCTAAAGGATCCTTAAAATTCTCAAAATTCAATTTTGGCCTCCTTTTTGGCCCAAATCATGATGGTACCCCTTGGAAAACCCTTGGAAAAGTGCGATTAGCACTTTCCTCGCAGTTTTTGCCCAATATCTTAACCATTTTGCATGCGATTCAAAAACGGCGTACCATTTTTGAATCAGGCAACTCCTCCCCGTAGATCTGGGCCAAAGGATCCTTAAAATTCTCAAAATTCAATTTTGGCCCCACTTTTGGCACAAATCATGATGGTAACCCTTGGAAAACCCTTGGAAAAGTGCGATTAGCACTTTCCTCGCAGTTTTTGCCCAATATCTTAACCATTTTGCATGCGATTCAAAAACGGCGTACCATTTATGAATCAGTGAACTCATCCCCGTAGATCTGCATCAAAGGATCCTTAAATGTCTCAAAAAACAATTTTGGTCCCTTTTTTGGCCCAAATCATGATGGTACCCCTTGGAAAACCCTTGGAAAAGTGCGATTAGCACTTTCCTCGCAGTTTTTACCCAATATCTTAACCATTTTGCATGCGATTCAAAAACGGCGTACCATTTATGAATCAGGGAACTCATCCCCGTAGATCTGCGTCAAAGGATCCTTAAATGTCTCAAAAATTAATTTTGGTCCCACTTTTGGCCCAAATCATGATGGTACCCCTTGAAAACCCTTGGAAAAGTGCGATCAGCACTTTCCTCGCAGTTTTTGCCCAATATCCTAACCATTTTGCATGCGATTCCAAAACGGCGTACCATTTATGAATCAGGAAACTCATCCCCGGAGATCTGCGCCAAAGGATCCTTAAAATTTTCAAAATTCAATTTTGGCCCCATTTTTGGCCCAAATCATGATGGTACCCCTTGGAAAACCCTTGGAAAAGTGCGATTAGCACTTTCCTCGCAGTTTTTGCCCAATATCCTAACCATTTTGCATGCGATTCAAAAACGGCGTACCATTTATGAATCAGGGAACTTATCCCCGGAGATCTGCATCAAAGGATCCTTAAATGTCTCAAAAAACAATTTTGGTCCCTTTTTTGGCCCAAATCATGATGGTACCCCTTGGAAAACCCTTGGAAAAGTGCGATTAGCACTTTCCTCGCAGTTTTTGCCCAATATCTTAACCATTTTGCATGCGATTCAAAAACGGCGTACCATTTTTGAATCAGGCAACTCCTCCCCGTAGATCTGGGCCAAAGGATCCTTAAAATTCTCAAAATTCAATTTTGGCCCCACTTTTGGCACAAATCATGATGGTAACCCTTGGAAAACCCTTGGAAAAGTGCGATTAGCACTTTCCTCGCAGTTTTTGCCCAATATCTTAACCATTTTGCATGCGATTCAAAAACGGCGTACCATTTATGAATCAGTGAACTCATCCCCGTAGATCTGCATCAAAGGATCCTTAAATGTCTCAAAAAACAATTTTGGTCCCTTTTTTGGCCCAAATCATGATGGTACCCCTTGGAAAACCCTTGGAAAAGTGCTATTAGCACTTTCCTCGCAGTTTTTACCCAATATCTTAACCATTTTGCATGCGATTCAAAAACGGCGTACCATTTATGAATCAGGAAACTCATCCCCGGAGATCTGCGCCAAAGGATCCTTAAAATTTTCAAAATTCAATTTTGGCCCCATTTTTGGCCCAAATCATGATGGTACCCCTTGGAAAACCCTTGGAAAAGTGCGATTAGCACTTTCCTCGCAGTTTTTGCCCAATATCCTAACCATTTTGCATGCGATTCAAAAACGGCGTACCATTTATGAATCAGGGAACTTATCCCCGGAGATCTGCATCAAAGGATCCTTAAATGTCTCAAAAAACAATTTTGGTCCCTTTTTTGGCCCAAATCATGATGGTACCCCTTGGAAAACCCTTGGAAAAGTGCGATCAGCACTTTCCTCGCAGTTTTTGCCCAATATCCTAACCATTTTGCATGCGATTCAAAAACGGCGTACCATTTATGAATCAGGGAACTCATCCCCGGAGATCTGCGCCAAAGGATCCTTAAAATTCTCAAAATTCAATTTTGGCCCCATTTTTGGCCCAAATCATGATGGTACCCCTTGGAAAACCCTTGGAAAAGTGCGATTAGCACTTTCCTCGCAGTTTTTACCCAATATCTTAACCATTTTGCATGCGATTCAAAAACGGCGTACCATTTATGAATCAGGGAACTCATCCCCGTAGATCTGCGTCAAAGGATCCTTAAAATTCTCAAAATTAAATTTTGGCCCCATTTTTGGCCCAAATCATGATGGTACCCCTTGGAAAACCCTTGGAAAAGTGCGATTAGCACTTTCCTCGCAGTTTTTGCCCAATATCCTAACCATTTTGCATGCGATTCAAAAACGGCGTACCATTTATGAATCAGGGAACTTATCCCCGGAGATCTGCATCAAAGGATCCTTAAATGTCTCAAAAAACAATTTTGGTCCCTTTTTTGGCCCAAATCATGATGGTACCCCTTGGAAAACCCTTGGAAAAGTGCGATTAGCACTTTCCTCGCAGTTTTTGCCCAATATCTTAACCATTTTGCATGCGATTCAAAAACGGCGTACCATTTTTGAATCAGGCAACTCCTCCCCGTAGATCTGGGCCAAAGGATCCTTAAAATTCTCAAAATTCAATTTTGGCCCCACTTTTGGCACAAATCATGATGGTAACCCTTGGAAAACCCTTGGAAAAGTGCGATTAGCACTTTCCTCGCAGTTTTTGCCCAATATCTTAACCATTTTGCATGCGATTCAAAAACGGCGTACCATTTATGAATCAGTGAACTCATCCCCGTAGATCTGCATCAAAGGATCCTTAAATGTCTCAAAAAACAATTTTGGTCCCTTTTTTGGCCCAAATCATGATGGTACCCCTTGGAAAACCCTTGGAAAAGTGCTATTAGCACTTTCCTCGCAGTTTTTACCCAATATCTTAACCATTTTGCATGCGATTCAAAAACGGCGTACCATTTATGAATCAGGAAACTCATCCCCGGAGATCTGCGCCAAAGGATCCTTAAAATTTTCAAAATTCAATTTTGGCCCCATTTTTGGCCCAAATCATGATGGTACCCCTTGGAAAACCCTTGGAAAAGTGCGATTAGCACTTTCCTCGCAGTTTTTGCCCAATATCCTAACCATTTTGCATGCGATTCAAAAACGGCGTACCATTTATGAATCAGGGAACTTATCCCCGGAGATCTGCATCAAAGGATCCTTAAATGTCTCAAAAAACAATTTTGGTCCCTTTTTTGGCCCAAATCATGATGGTACCCCTTGGAAAACCCTTGGAAAAGTGCGATCAGCACTTTCCTCGCAGTTTTTGCCCAATATCCTAACCATTTTGCATGCGATTCAAAAACGGCGTACCATTTATGAATCAGGGAACTCATCCCCGGAGATCTGCGCCAAAGGATCCTTAAAATTCTCAAAATTCAATTTTGGCCCCATTTTTGGCCCAAATCATGATGGTACCCCTTGGAAAACCCTTGGAAAAGTGCGATTAGCACTTTCCTCGCAGTTTTTACCCAATATCTTAACCATTTTGCATGCGATTCAAAAACGGCGTACCATTTATGAATCAGTGAACTCATCCCCGTAGATCTGCATCAAAGGATCCTTAAATGTCTCAAAAAACAATTTTGGTCCCTTTTTTGGCCCAAATCATGATGGTACCCCTTGGAAAACCCTTGGAAAAGTGCTATTAGCACTTTCCTCGCAGTTTTTACCCAATATCTTAACCATTTTGCATGCGATTCAAAAACGGCGTACCATTTATGAATCAGGGAACTCATCCCCGTAGATCTGCGTCAAAGGATCCTTAAATGTCTCAAAAAGCAATTTTGGTCCCTTTTTTGGCCCAAATCATGATGGTACCCCTTGGAAAACCCCTGGAAAAGTGCGATCAGCACTTTCCTCGCAGTTTTTGCCCAATATCCTAACCATTTTGCATGCGATTCAAAAACGGCGTACCATTTATGAATCAGGGAACTCATCCCCGGAGATCTGCGCCAAAGGATCCTTAAAATTCTCAAAATTCAATTTTGGCCCCATTTTTGGCCCAAATCATGATGGTACCCCTTGGAAATCCCTTGGAAAAGTGCGATCAGCACTTTCCTCGCAGTTTTTGCCCAATACCTTAACCATTTTGCATGCGATTCAAAAACGGCGTTCCATTTATGAATCAGGGAACTTATCCCCGTGGATCTGCGTCAAAGGATCCTTAAAATTCTCAAAATTCAATTTTGGCCCCATTTTTGGCCCAAATCATGATGGTACCCCTTGGAAAACCCTTGCAAAAGTGCGATTCAAAAACGGCGTACCATTTATGAATCAGGGAACTCTTCCCCGTAGATCTGCGTCAAAGGATCCCTAAATGTCTCAAAAATCAATTTTGGCCCCATTTTTGGCCCAAATCATGATGGTACCCCTTGGAAAACCCTTGGAAAAGTGCGATTAGCATTTTCCTCGAAGTTTTTGCCGAATATCTTAACCATTTTGCATGCGATTCAAAAACGGCGTACCATTTATGAATCAGGGAACTCATCCCTGTAGTCAAAGGATCCTTAAATGTCTCAAAAATCAATTTTGGTCCCACTTTTGGCCCAAATCATGATGGTACCCCTTGGAAAAGTGCGATTAGCACTTTCCTCGCAGTTTTTGCCGAATATCGTAACAATTTTGCATGCGATTCAAAAACGGCGTACCATTTATGAATCAGGGAACTCATCCCCGTAGATCTGCATCAAAGGATCCTTAAATGTCTCAAAAATCAATTTTGGCCCCATTTTTGGCCCAAATCATGATGGTACCCCTTGGAAAACCCTTGGAAAAGTGCGATTAGCACTTTCCTCGCAGTTTTTGCCCAATACCTTAACCATTTTGCATGCGATTCAAAAACGGCGTACCATTTATGAATCAGGGAACTTATCCCCGTAGATCTGCGTCAAAGGATCCTTAAAATTCTCAAAATTCAATTTTGGCCCCATTTTTGGCCCAAATCAAGGGTACCCCTTGGAAAACCCTTGGAAAAGTGCGATCAGCACTTTCCTCGAAGTTTTTGCCGAATATCTTAACCATTTTGCATGCGAATCAAAAACGGCGTACCATTTATGAATCAGGGAACTCATCCCCGTAGATCTGCGTCAAAGGATCCTTAAAATTCTCAAAATTCAATTTTGGCCCCATTTTTGGCCCAAATCAAGGGTACCCCTTGGAAAACCCTTGGAAAAGTGCGATCAGCACTTTCCTCGAAGTTTTTGCCGAATATCTTAACCATTTTGCATGCGAATCAAAAACGGCGTACCATTTATGAATCAGGGAACTCATCCCCGTAGATCTGCGCCAAAGGATCCTTAAAATTCTCAAAATTCAATTTTGGCCCCATTTTTGGCCCAAATCATGATGGTACCCCTTGGAAAACCCCTGGAAAAGTGCGATCAGCCCTTTCCTCGCAGTTTTTGCCGAATATCTTAACCATTTTGCATGCGATTCAAAAACGGCGTACCATTTATGAATCAGGGAACTTATCCCAGTAGATCTGCGTCAAAGGTTCCTTAAATGTCTCAAAAATCAATTTTGGTCCCACTTTTGGCACAAATCATGATGGTACCCCTTGGAAAACCCTTGGAAAAGTGAAATTAGCACTTTCCTCGCAGTTTTGCCCAATATCTTAACCATTTTGCATGCGATTCAAAAACGGCGTACCATTTATGAATCAGGCAACTCATCCCCGTAGATCTGCGCCAAAGGATCCTTAAAATTCTCAAAATTCAATTTTGGCCCCACTTTTGGCCCAAATCATGATGGTACCCCTTGGAAAACCCTTGGAAAAGTGCAATCAGCACTTTCCTCGCAGTTTTTGACGAATATCTTAACCATTTTGCATGCGATTGAAAAACGGCGTACCATTTTTGAATCAGGCAACTCATCCCCGTAGATCTGCGCCAAAGGATCCTTAAAATTCTCAAAATTAAATTTTGGCCCCATTTTTGGCCCAAATCATGATGGTACCCCTTGGAAAACCCTTGGAAAAGTGCGATTAGCACTTTCCTCGCAGTTTTTGCCCAATATCTTAACCATTTTGCATGCGATTCAAAAACGGCGTACCATTTATGAATCAGGGAACTCATCCCCGTAGATCTGCGCCAAAGGATCCTTAAATGTCTCAAAATTCAATTTTGGCCCCATTTTTGGCACAAATCATGATGGTACCCCTTGGAAAACCCTTGGAAAAGTGCGATTAGCACTTTCCTCGCAGTTTTTGACGAATATCTTAACCATTTTGCATGCGATTCAAAAACGGCGTACCATTTTTGAATCAGGCAACTCATCCCCGTAGATCTGCGCCAAAGGATCCTTAAAATTCTCAAAATTCAATTTTGGCCCCATTTTTGGCCCAAATCATGATGGTACCCCTTGGAAAACCCTTGGAAAAGCGCAATCAGCACTTTCCTCGCAGTTTTTGCCCAATATCTTAACCATTTTGCATGCGATTCAAAAACGGCGTACCATTTATGAATCAGGCAACTCATCCCCGTAGATCTGCGCCAAAGGATCCTTAAAATTCTCAAAATTCAATTTTGGCCCCATTTTTGGCCCAAATCATGATGGTACCCCTTGGAAAACCCTTGGAAAAGTGCGATTAGCACTTTCCTCGCAGTTTTTGCCCAATATCTTAACCATTTTGCATGCGATTCAAAAACGGCGTACCATTTATGAATCAGGGAACTCATCCCCGTAGATCTGCGCCAAAGGATCCTTAAATGTCTCAAAATTCAATTTTGGCCCCATTTTTGGCACAAATCATGATGGTACCCCTTGGAAAACCCTTGGAAAAGTGCGATCAGCAATTTCCTCGCAGTTTTTGACGAATATCTTAACCATTTTGCATGCGATTCAAAAACGGCGTACCATTTATGAATCAGGGAACTCATCCCCGTAGATCTGCGTCAAAGGATCCTTAAAATTCTCAAAATTAAATTTTGGCCCCATTTTTGGCCCAAATCATGATGGTACCCCTTGGAAAACCCTTGGAAAAGTGCGATCAGCACTTTCCTCGCAGTTTTTGCCCAATATCCTAACCATTTTGCATGCGATTCAAAAACGGCGTACCATTTTTGAATCAGGCAACTCCTCCCCGTAGATCTGGGCCAAAGGATCCTTAAAATTCTCAAAATTAAATTTTGGCCCCACTTTTGGCACAAATCATGATGGTAACCCTTGGAAAACCCTTGGAAAAGTGCGATTAGCACTTTCCTCGCAGTTTTTGCCCAATATCTTAACCATTTTGCATGCGATTCAAAAACGGCGTACCATTTATGAATCAGTGAACTCATCCCCGTAGATCTGCATCAAAGGATCCTTAAATGTCTCAAAAAACAATTTTGGTCCCATTTTTTGCCCAAATCATGATGGTACCCCTTGGAAAACCCTTGGAAAAGTGCGATTAGCACTTTCCTCGCAGTTTTTACCCAATATCTTAACCATTTTGCATGCGATTCAAAAACGGCGTACCATTTATGAATCAGGGAACTCATCCCCGTAGATCTGCGTCAAAGGATCCTTAAATGTCTCAAAAATCAATTTTGGTCCCACTTTTGGCCCAAATCATGATGGTACCCCTTGAAAACCCTTGGAAAAGTGCGATCAGCACTTTCCTCGCAGTTTTTGCCCAATATCCTAACCATTTTGCATGCGATTCCAAAACGGTGTACCATTTATGAATCAGGGAACTCATCCCCGTAGATCTGCGACAAAGGATCCTTAAATGTCTCAAAAATCAATTTTGGTCCCACTTTTGGCCCAAATCATGATGGTACCCCTTGGAAAACCCTTGGAAAAGTGCGATTAGCACTTTCCTCGCAGTTTTTACCCAATATCTTAACCATTTTGCATGCGATTCAAAAACGGCGTACCATTTATGAATCAGGAAACTCATCCCCGGAGATCTGCGCCAAAGGATCCTTAAAATTTTCAAAATTCAATTTTGGCCCCATTTTTGGCCCAAATCATGATGGTACCCCTTGGAAAACCCTTGGAAAAGTGCGATTAGCACTTTCCTCGCAGTTTTTGCCCAATATCCTAACCATTTTGCATGCGATTCAAAAACGGCGTACCATTTATGAATCAGGGAACTTATCCCCGGAGATCTGCATCAAAGGATCCTTAAATGTCTCAAAAAACAATTTTGGTCCCTTTTTTGGCCCAAATCATGATGGTACCCCTTGGAAAACCCTTGGAAAAGTGCGATCAGCACTTTCCTCGCAGTTTTTGCCCAATATCCTAACCATTTTGCATGCGATTCAAAAACGGCGTACCATTTATGAATCAGGGAACTCATCCCCGGAGATCTGCGCCAAAGGATCCTTAAAATTCTCAAAATTCAATTTTGGCCCCATTTTTGGCCCAAATCATGATGGTACCCCTTGGAAAACCCTTGGAAAAGTGCGATTAGCACTTTCCTCGCAGTTTTTACCCAATATCTTAACCATTTTGCATGCGATTCAAAAACGGCGTACCATTTATGAATCAGGGAACTCATCCCCGTAGATCTGCGTCAAAGGATCCTTAAAATTCTCAAAATTCAATTTTGGCCCCATTTTTGGCCCAAATCATGATGGTACCCCTTGGAAAACCCTTGGAAAAGTGCGATCAGCACTTTCCTCGCAGTTTTTGCCCAATATCCTAACCATTTTGCATGCGATTCAAAAACGGCGTACCATTTATGAATCAGGGAACTCATCCCCGGAGATCTGCATCAAAGGATCCTTAAATGTCCCAAAAAACAATTTTGGCCCCATTTTTGGCACAAATCATGATGGTACCCCTTGGAAAACCCTTGGAAAAGTGCGATTGGCGCTTTCCTCGCAGTTTTTGCCCAATATCTTAACCATTTTGCATGCGATTCAAAAACGGCGTACCATTTATGAATCAGGCAACTCATCCCCGTAGATCTGCGCCAAAGGATCCTTAAAATTCTCAAAATTCAATTTTGGCCCCATTTTTGGCCCAAATCATGATGGTACCCCTTGGAAAACCCTTGGAAAAGCGCAATCAGCACTTTCCTCGCAGTTTTTGCCCAATATCTTAACCATTTTGCATGCGATTCAAAAACGGCGTACCATTTATGAATCAGGCAACTCATCCCCGTAGATCTGCGCCAAAGGATCCTTAAAATTCTCAAAATTCAATTTTGGCCCCATTTTTGGCCCAAATCATGATGGTACCCCTTGGAAAACCCTTGGAAAAGTGCGATTAGCACTTTCCTCGCAGTTTTTGCCCAATATCTTAACCATTTTGCATGCGATTCAAAAACGGCGTACCATTTATGAATCAGGGAACTCATCCCCGTAGATCTGCGCCAAAGGATCCTTAAATGTCTCAAAATTCAATTTTGGCCCCATTTTTGGCACAAATCATGATGGTACCCCTTGGAAAACCCTTGGAAAAGTGCGATCAGCAATTTCCTCGCAGTTTTTGACGAATATCTTAACCATTTTGCATGCGATTCAAAAACGGCGTACCATTTATGAATCAGGGAACTCATCCCCGTAGATCTGCGTCAAAGGATCCTTAAAATTCTCAAAATTAAATTTTGGCCCCATTTTTGGCCCAAATCATGATGGTACCCCTTGGAAAACCCTTGGAAAAGTGCGATCAGCACTTTCCTCGCAGTTTTTGCCCAATATCCTAACCATTTTGCATGCGATTCAAAAACGGCGTACCATTTTTGAATCAGGCAACTCCTCCCCGTAGATCTGGGCCAAAGGATCCTTAAAATTCTCAAAATTAAATTTTGGCCCCACTTTTGGCACAAATCATGATGGTAACCCTTGGAAAACCCTTGGAAAAGTGCGATTAGCACTTTCCTCGCAGTTTTTGCCCAATATCTTAACCATTTTGCATGCGATTCAAAAACGGCGTACCATTTATGAATCAGTGAACTCATCCCCGTAGATCTGCATCAAAGGATCCTTAAATGTCTCAAAAAACAATTTTGGTCCCATTTTTTGCCCAAATCATGATGGTACCCCTTGGAAAACCCTTGGAAAAGTGCGATTAGCACTTTCCTCGCAGTTTTTACCCAATATCTTAACCATTTTGCATGCGATTCAAAAACGGCGTACCATTTATGAATCAGGGAACTCATCCCCGTAGATCTGCGTCAAAGGATCCTTAAATGTCTCAAAAATCAATTTTGGTCCCACTTTTGGCCCAAATCATGATGGTACCCCTTGAAAACCCTTGGAAAAGTGCGATCAGCACTTTCCTCGCAGTTTTTGCCCAATATCCTAACCATTTTGCATGCGATTCCAAAACGGTGTACCATTTATGAATCAGGGAACTCATCCCCGTAGATCTGCGACAAAGGATCCTTAAATGTCTCAAAAATCAATTTTGGTCCCACTTTTGGCCCAAATCATGATGGTACCCCTTGGAAAACCCTTGGAAAAGTGCGATTAGCACTTTCCTCGCAGTTTTTACCCAATATCTTAACCATTTTGCATGCGATTCAAAAACGGCGTACCATTTATGAATCAGGAAACTCATCCCCGGAGATCTGCGCCAAAGGATCCTTAAAATTTTCAAAATTCAATTTTGGCCCCATTTTTGGCCCAAATCATGATGGTACCCCTTGGAAAACCCTTGGAAAAGTGCGATTAGCACTTTCCTCGCAGTTTTTGCCCAATATCCTAACCATTTTGCATGCGATTCAAAAACGGCGTACCATTTATGAATCAGGGAACTTATCCCCGGAGATCTGCATCAAAGGATCCTTAAATGTCTCAAAAAACAATTTTGGTCCCTTTTTTGGCCCAAATCATGATGGTACCCCTTGGAAAACCCTTGGAAAAGTGCGATCAGCACTTTCCTCGCAGTTTTTGCCCAATATCCTAACCATTTTGCATGCGATTCAAAAACGGCGTACCATTTATGAATCAGGGAACTCATCCCCGGAGATCTGCGCCAAAGGATCCTTAAAATTCTCAAAATTCAATTTTGGCCCCATTTTTGGCCCAAATCATGATGGTACCCCTTGGAAAACCCTTGGAAAAGTGCGATTAGCACTTTCCTCGCAGTTTTTACCCAATATCTTAACCATTTTGCATGCGATTCAAAAACGGCGTACCATTTATGAATCAGGGAACTCATCCCCGTAGATCTGCGTCAAAGGATCCTTAAAATTCTCAAAATTCAATTTTGGCCCCATTTTTGGCCCAAATCATGATGGTACCCCTTGGAAAACCCTTGGAAAAGTGCGATCAGCACTTTCCTCGCAGTTTTTGCCCAATATCCTAACCATTTTGCATGCGATTCAAAAACGGCGTACCATTTATGAATCAGGGAACTCATCCCCGGAGATCTGCATCAAAGGATCCTTAAATGTCCCAAAAAACAATTTTGGCCCCATTTTTGGCACAAATCATGATGGTACCCCTTGGAAAACCCTTGGAAAAGTGCGATTGGCGCTTTCCTCGCAGTTTTTGCCCAATATCTTAACCATTTTGCATGCGATTCAAAAACGGCGTACCATTTATGAATCAGGCAACTCATCCCCGTAGATCTGCGCCAAAGGATCCTTAAAATTCTCAAAATTCAATTTTGGCCCCATTTTTGGCCCAAATCATGATGGTACCCCTTGGAAAACCCTTGGAAAAGTGCGATTGGCACTTTCCTCGCAGTTTTTGCCCAATATCTTAACCATTTTGCATGCGATTCAAAAACGGCGTACCATTTATGAATCAGGGAACTCATCCCAGTAGATCTGCGCTAAAGGATCCTTAAAATTCTCAAAATTCAATTTTGGCCTCCTTTTTGGCCCAAATCATGATGGTACCCCTTGGAAAACCCTTGGAAAAGTGCGATTAGCACTTTCCTCGCAGTTTTTGCCCAATATCTTAACCATTTTGCATGCGATTCAAAAACGGCGTACCATTTATGAATCAGTGAACTCATCCCCGTAGATCTGCATCAAAGGATCCTTAAATGTCTCAAAAATCAATTTTGGTCCCACTTTTGGCCCAAATCATGATGGTACCCCTTGGAAAACCCTTGGAAAAGTGCGATTAGCACTTTCCTCGCAGTTTTTACCCAATATCTTAACCATTTTGCATGCGATTCAAAAACGGCGTACCATTTATGAATCAGGGAACTCATCCCCGTAGATCTGCGTCAAAGGATCCTTAAATGTCTCAAAAATCAATTTTGGTCCCACTTTTGGCCCAAATCATGATGGTACCCCTTGAAAACCCTTGGAAAAGTGCGATCAGCACTTTCCTCGCAGTTTTTGCCCAATATCCTAGCCATTTTGCATGCGATTCAAAAACGGTGTACCATTTATGAATCAGGGAACTCATCCCCGGAGATCTGCGCCAAAGGATCCTTAAAATTCTCCAAATTCCCTTGGAAAAGTGCGATTAGCACTTTCCTCGCAGTTTTTGCCCAATATCTTAACCATTTTGCATGCGATTCAAAAACGGCGTACCATTTATGAATCAGGGAACTCATCCCCGTAGATCTGCGTCAAAGGATCCTTAAGTGTCTCAAAAATCAATTTTGGTCCCACTTTTGGCACAAATCATGATGGTACCCCTTGGAAAACCCTTGGAAAAGTGCGATCAGCACTTTCCTCGCAGTTTTTGACGAATATCTTAACCATTTTGCATGCGATTCAAAAACGGCGTACCATTTTTGAATCAGGCAACTCATCCCCGTAGATCTGCGCCAAAGGATCCTTAAAATTCTCAAAATTCAATTTTGGCCCCATTTTTTGCCCAAATCATGATGGTACCCCTTGGAAAACCCTTGGAAAAGCGCAATCAGCACTTTCCTCGCAGTTTTTGCCCAATATCTTAACCATTTTGCATGCGATTCAAAAACGGCGTACCATTTATGAATCAGGCAACTCATCCCCGTAGATCTGCGCCAAAGGATCCTTAAAATTCTCAAAATTCAATTTTGGCCCCACTTTTAGCACAAATCATGATGGTAACCCTTGGAAAACCCTTGGAAAAGTGCGATTAGCACTTTCCTCGCAGTTTTTGCCCAATATCTTAACCATTTTGCATGCGATTCAAAAACGGCGTACCATTTATGAATCAGGGAACTCATCCCCGTAGATCTGCGCCAAAGGATCCTTAAAATTCTCAAAATTCAATTTTGGCCCCAGTTTTGGCCCAAATCATGATGGTACCCCTTGGAAAACCCTTGGAAAAGTGCGATTAGCACTTTCCTCGCAGTTTTTGACGAATATCTTAACCATTTTGCATGCGATTCAAAAACGGCGTACCATTTTTGAATCAGGCAACTCATCCCCGTAGATCTGGGCCAAAGGATCCTTAAAATTCTCAAAATTCAATTTTGGCCCCATTTTTGGCCCAAATCATGATGGTACCCCTTGGAAAACCCTTGGAAAAGTGCGATTGGCACTTTCCTCGCAGTTTTTGCCCAATATCTTAACCATTTTGCATGCGATTCAAAAACGGCGTACCATTTATGAATCAGGCAACTCATCCCCGTAGATCTGCGCCAAAGGATCCTTAAAATTCTCAAAATTCAATTTTGGCCCCATTTTTGGCCCAAATCATGATGGTACCCCTTGGAAAACCCTCGGAAAAGTGCGATTGGCACTTTCCTCGCAGTTTTTGCCCAATATCTTAACCATTTTGCATGCGATTCAAAAACGGCGTACCATTTATGAATCAGGGAACTCATCCCAGTAGATCTGCGCTAAAGGATCCTTAAAATTCTCAAAATTCAATTTTGGCCTCCTTTTTGGCCCAAATCATGATGGTACCCCTTGGAAAACCCTTGGAAAAGTGCGATTAGCACTTTCCTCGCAGTTTTTGCCCAATATCTTAACCATTTTGCATGCGATTCAAAAACGGCGTACCATTTTTGAATCAGGCAACTCCTCCCCGTAGATCTGGGCCAAAGGATCCTTAAAATTCTCAAAATTCAATTTTGGCCCCACTTTTGGCACAAATCATGATGGTAACCCTTGGAAAACCCTTGGAAAAGTGCGATTAGCACTTTCCTCGCAGTTTTTGCCCAATATCTTAACCATTTTGCATGCGATTCAAAAACGGCGTACCATTTATGAATCAGTGAACTCATCCCCGTAGATCTGCATCAAAGGATCCTTAAATGTCTCAAAAAACAATTTTGGTCCCTTTTTTGGCCCAAATCATGATGGTACCCCTTGGAAAACCCTTGGAAAAGTGCGATTAGCACTTTCCTCGCAGTTTTTACCCAATATCTTAACCATTTTGCATGCGATTCAAAAACGGCGTACCATTTATGAATCAGGGAACTCATCCCCGTAGATCTGCGTCAAAGGATCCTTAAATGTCTCAAAAATCAATTTTGGTCCCACTTTTGGCCCAAATCATGATGGTACCCCTTGAAAACCCTTGGAAAAGTGCGATCAGCACTTTCCTCGCAGTTTTTGCCCAATATCCTAACCATTTTGCATGCGATTCCAAAACGGCGTACCATTTATGAATCAGGAAACTCATCCCCGGAGATCTGCGCCAAAGGATCCTTAAAATTTTCAAAATTCAATTTTGGCCCCATTTTTGGCCCAAATCATGATGGTACCCCTTGGAAAACCCTTGGAAAAGTGCGATTAGCACTTTCCTCGCAGTTTTTGCCCAATATCCTAACCATTTTGCATGCGATTCAAAAACGGCGTACCATTTATGAATCAGGGAACTTATCCCCGGAGATCTGCATCAAAGGATCCTTAAATGTCTCAAAAAACAATTTTGGTCCCTTTTTTGGCCCAAATCATGATGGTACCCCTTGGAAAACCCTCGGAAAAGTGCGATTGGCACTTTCCTCGCAGTTTTTGCCCAATATCTTAACCATTTTGCATGCGATTCAAAAACGGCGTACCATTTATGAATCAGGGAACTCATCCCAGTAGATCTGCGCTAAAGGATCCTTAAAATTCTCAAAATTCAATTTTGGCCTCCTTTTTGGCCCAAATCATGATGGTACCCCTTGGAAAACCCTTGGAAAAGTGCGATTAGCACTTTCCTCGCAGTTTTTGCCCAATATCCTAACCATTTTGCATGCGATTCCAAAACGGCGTACCATTTTTGAATCAGGCAACTCCTCCCCGTAGATCTGGGCCAAAGGATCCTTAAAATTCTCAAAATTCAATTTTGGCCCCACTTTTGGCACAAATCATGATGGTAACCCTTGGAAAACCCTTGGAAAAGTGCGATTAGCACTTTCCTCGCAGTTTTTGCCCAATATCTTAACCATTTTGCATGCGATTCAAAAACGGCGTACCATTTATGAATCAGGGAACTCATCCCCGTAGATCTGCGTCAAAGGATCCTTAAATGTCTCAAAAATCAATTTTGGTCCCACTTTTGGCCCAAATCATGATGGTACCCCTTGAAAACCCTTGGAAAAGTGCGATCAGCACTTTCCTCGCAGTTTTTGCCCAATATCCTAACCATTTTGCATGCGATTCCAAAACGGCGTACCATTTATGAATCAGGAAACTCATCCCCGGAGATCTGCGCCAAAGGATCCTTAAAATTTTCAAAATTCAATTTTGGCCCCATTTTTGGCCCAAATCATGATGGTACCCCTTGGAAAACCCTTGGAAAAGTGCGATTAGCACTTTCCTCGCAGTTTTTGCCCAATATCCTAACCATTTTGCATGCGATTCAAAAACGGCGTACCATTTATGAATCAGGGAACTTATCCCCGGAGATCTGCATCAAAGGATCCTTAAATGTCTCAAAAAACAATTTTGGTCCCTTTTTTGGCCCAAATCATGATGGTACCCCTTGGAAAACCCTTGGAAAAGTGCGATTAGCACTTTCCTCGCAGTTTTTGCCCAATATCTTAACCATTTTGCATGCGATTCAAAAACGGCGTACCATTTTTGAATCAGGCAACTCCTCCCCGTAGATCTGGGCCAAAGGATCCTTAAAATTCTCAAAATTCAATTTTGGCCCCACTTTTGGCACAAATCATGATGGTAACCCTTGGAAAACCCTTGGAAAAGTGCGATTAGCACTTTCCTCGCAGTTTTTGCCCAATATCTTAACCATTTTGCATGCGATTCAAAAACGGCGTACCATTTATGAATCAGTGAACTCATCCCCGTAGATCTGCATCAAAGGATCCTTAAATGTCTCAAAAAACAATTTTGGTCCCTTTTTTGGCCCAAATCATGATGGTACCCCTTGGAAAACCCTTGGAAAAGTGCTATTAGCACTTTCCTCGCAGTTTTTACCCAATATCTTAACCATTTTGCATGCGATTCAAAAACGGCGTACCATTTATGAATCAGGAAACTCATCCCCGGAGATCTGCGCCAAAGGATCCTTAAAATTTTCAAAATTCAATTTTGGCCCCATTTTTGGCCCAAATCATGATGGTACCCCTTGGAAAACCCTTGGAAAAGTGCGATTAGCACTTTCCTCGCAGTTTTTGCCCAATATCCTAACCATTTTGCATGCGATTCAAAAACGGCGTACCATTTATGAATCAGGGAACTTATCCCCGGAGATCTGCATCAAAGGATCCTTAAATGTCTCAAAAAACAATTTTGGTCCCTTTTTTGGCCCAAATCATGATGGTACCCCTTGGAAAACCCTTGGAAAAGTGCGATCAGCACTTTCCTCGCAGTTTTTGCCCAATATCCTAACCATTTTGCATGCGATTCAAAAACGGCGTACCATTTATGAATCAGGGAACTCATCCCCGGAGATCTGCGCCAAAGGATCCTTAAAATTCTCAAAATTCAATTTTGGCCCCATTTTTGGCCCAAATCATGATGGTACCCCTTGGAAAACCCTTGGAAAAGTGCGATTAGCACTTTCCTCGCAGTTTTTACCCAATATCTTAACCATTTTGCATGCGATTCAAAAACGGCGTACCATTTATGAATCAGGGAACTCATCCCCGTAGATCTGCGTCAAAGGATCCTTAAAATTCTCAAAATTAAATTTTGGCCCCATTTTTGGCCCAAATCATGATGGTACCCCTTGGAAAACCCTTGGAAAAGTGCGATTAGCACTTTCCTCGCAGTTTTTGCCCAATATCCTAACCATTTTGCATGCGATTCAAAAACGGCGTACCATTTATGAATCAGGGAACTTATCCCCGGAGATCTGCATCAAAGGATCCTTAAATGTCTCAAAAAACAATTTTGGTCCCTTTTTTGGCCCAAATCATGATGGTACCCCTTGGAAAACCCTTGGAAAAGTGCGATTAGCACTTTCCTCGCAGTTTTTGCCCAATATCTTAACCATTTTGCATGCGATTCAAAAACGGCGTACCATTTTTGAATCAGGCAACTCCTCCCCGTAGATCTGGGCCAAAGGATCCTTAAAATTCTCAAAATTCAATTTTGGCCCCACTTTTGGCACAAATCATGATGGTAACCCTTGGAAAACCCTTGGAAAAGTGCGATTAGCACTTTCCTCGCAGTTTTTGCCCAATATCTTAACCATTTTGCATGCGATTCAAAAACGGCGTACCATTTATGAATCAGTGAACTCATCCCCGTAGATCTGCATCAAAGGATCCTTAAATGTCTCAAAAAACAATTTTGGTCCCTTTTTTGGCCCAAATCATGATGGTACCCCTTGGAAAACCCTTGGAAAAGTGCTATTAGCACTTTCCTCGCAGTTTTTACCCAATATCTTAACCATTTTGCATGCGATTCAAAAACGGCGTACCATTTATGAATCAGGAAACTCATCCCCGGAGATCTGCGCCAAAGGATCCTTAAAATTTTCAAAATTCAATTTTGGCCCCATTTTTGGCCCAAATCATGATGGTACCCCTTGGAAAACCCTTGGAAAAGTGCGATTAGCACTTTCCTCGCAGTTTTTGCCCAATATCCTAACCATTTTGCATGCGATTCAAAAACGGCGTACCATTTATGAATCAGGGAACTTATCCCCGGAGATCTGCATCAAAGGATCCTTAAATGTCTCAAAAAACAATTTTGGTCCCTTTTTTGGCCCAAATCATGATGGTACCCCTTGGAAAACCCTTGGAAAAGTGCGATCAGCACTTTCCTCGCAGTTTTTGCCCAATATCCTAACCATTTTGCATGCGATTCAAAAACGGCGTACCATTTATGAATCAGGGAACTCATCCCCGGAGATCTGCGCCAAAGGATCCTTAAAATTCTCAAAATTCAATTTTGGCCCCATTTTTGGCCCAAATCATGATGGTACCCCTTGGAAAACCCTTGGAAAAGTGCGATTAGCACTTTCCTCGCAGTTTTTACCCAATATCTTAACCATTTTGCATGCGATTCAAAAACGGCGTACCATTTATGAATCAGTGAACTCATCCCCGTAGATCTGCATCAAAGGATCCTTAAATGTCTCAAAAAACAATTTTGGTCCCTTTTTTGGCCCAAATCATGATGGTACCCCTTGGAAAACCCTTGGAAAAGTGCTATTAGCACTTTCCTCGCAGTTTTTACCCAATATCTTAACCATTTTGCATGCGATTCAAAAACGGCGTACCATTTATGAATCAGGAAACTCATCCCCGGAGATCTGCGCCAAAGGATCCTTAAAATTTTCAAAATTCAATTTTGGCCCCATTTTTGGCCCAAATCATGATGGTACCCCTTGGAAAACCCTTGGAAAAGTGCGATTAGCACTTTCCTCGCAGTTTTTGCCCAATATCCTAACCATTTTGCATGCGATTCAAAAACGGCGTACCATTTATGAATCAGGGAACTTATCCCCGGAGATCTGCATCAAAGGATCCTTAAATGTCTCAAAAAACAATTTTGGTCCCTTTTTTGGCCCAAATCATGATGGTACCCCTTGGAAAACCCTTGGAAAAGTGCGATCAGCACTTTCCTCGCAGTTTTTGCCCAATATCCTAACCATTTTGCATGCGATTCAAAAACGGCGTACCATTTATGAATCAGGGAACTCATCCCCGGAGATCTGCGCCAAAGGATCCTTAAAATTCTCAAAATTCAATTTTGGCCCCATTTTTGGCCCAAATCATGATGGTACCCCTTGGAAAACCCTTGGAAAAGTGCGATTAGCACTTTCCTCGCAGTTTTTACCCAATATCTTAACCATTTTGCATGCGATTCAAAAACGGCGTACCATTTATGAATCAGGGAACTCATCCCCGTAGATCTGCGTCAAAGGATCCTTAAAATTCTCAAAATTAAATTTTGGCCCCATTTTTGGCCCAAATCATGATGGTACCCCTTGGAAAACCCTTGGAAAAGTGCGATCAGCACTTTCCTCGCAGTTTTTGCCCAATATCCTAACCATTTTGCATGCGATTCAAAAACGGCGTACCATTTATGAATCAGGGAACTCATCCCCGGAGATCTGCATCAAAAGATCCTTAAATGTCTCAAAAAACAATTTTGGTCCCTTTTTTGGCCCAAATCATTATGGTACCCCTTGGAAAACCCTTGGAAAAGTGCGATTAGCACTTTCCTCGCAGTTTTTGCCCAATATCCTAACCATTTTGCATGCGATTCAAAAACGGCGTACCATTTATGAATCAGGGAACTCATCCCCGTAGATCTGCGACAAAGGATCCTTAAATGTCTCAAAAAACAATTTTGGTCCCTTTTTTGGCCCAAATCATGATGGTACCCCTTGGAAAACCCTTGGAAAAGTGCGATTAGCACTTTCCTCGCAGTTTTTGCCCAATATCTTAACCATTTTGCATGCGATTCAAAAACGGCGTACCATTTATGAATCAGGGAACTCATCCCAGTAGATCTGCGCTAAAGGATCCTTAAAATTCTCAAAATTCAATTTTGGCCTCCTTTTTGGCCCAAATCATGATGGTACCCCTTGGAAAACCCTTGGAAAAGTGCGATTAGCACTTTCCTCGCAGTTTTTGCCCAATATCTTAACCATTTTGCATGCGATTCAAAAACGGCGTACCATTTTTGAATCAGGCAACTCCTCCCCGTAGATCTGGGCCAAAGGATCCTTAAAATTCTCAAAATTCAATTTTGGCCCCACTTTTGGCACAAATCATGATGGTAACCCTTGGAAAACCCTTGGAAAAGTGCGATTAGCACTTTCCTCGCAGTTTTTGCCCAATATCTTAACCATTTTGCATGCGATTCAAAAACGGCGTACCATTTATGAATCAGGGAACTCATCCCAGTAGATCTGCGCTAAAGGATCCTTAAAATTCTCAAAATTCAATTTTGGCCTCCTTTTTGGCCCAAATCATGATGGTACCCCTTGGAAAACCCTTGGAAAAGTGCGATTAGCACTTTCCTCGCAGTTTTTGCCCAATATCTTAACCATTTTGCATGCGATTCAAAAACGGCGTACCATTTTTGAATCAGGCAACTCCTCCCCGTAGATCTGGGCCAAAGGATCCTTAAAATTCTCAAAATTCAATTTTGGCCCCACTTTTGGCACAAATCATGATGGTAACCCTTGGAAAACCCTTGGAAAAGTGCGATTAGCACTTTCCTCGCAGTTTTTGCCCAATATCTTAACCATTTTGCATGCGATTCAAAAACGGCGTACCATTTATGAATCAGTGAACTCATCCCCGTAGATCTGCATCAAAGGATCCTTAAATGTCTCAAAAAACAATTTTGGTCCCTTTTTTGGCCCAAATCATGATGGTACCCCTTGGAAAACCCTTGGAAAAGTGCGATTAGCACTTTCCTCGCAGTTTTTGCCCAATATCCTAACCATTTTGCATGCGATTCAAAAACGGCGTACCATTTATGAATCAGGGAACTCATCCCCGTAGATCTGCGTCAAAGGATCCTTAAATGTCTCAAAAATCAATTTTGGTCCCACTTTTGGCCCAAATCATGATGGTACCCCTTGAAAACCCTTGGAAAAGTGCGATCAGCACTTTCCTCGCAGTTTTTGCCCAATATCCTAACCATTTTGCATGCGATTCCAAAACGGCGTACCATTTATGAATCAGGAAACTCATCCCCGGAGATCTGCGCCAAAGGATCCTTAAAATTCTCAAAATTCAATTTTGGCCCCATTTTTGGCCCAAATCATGATGGTACCCCTTGGAAAACCCTTGGAAAAGTGCGATTAGCACTTTCCTCGCAGTTTTTGCCCAATATCCTAACCATTTTGCATGCGATTCAAAAACGGCGTACCATTTATGAATCAGGGAACTTATCCCCGGAGATCTGCATCAAAGGATCCTTAAATGTCTCAAAAAACAATTTTGGTCCCTTTTTTGGCCCAAATCATGATGGTACCCCTTGGAAAACCCTTGGAAAAGTGCGATCAGCACTTTCCTCGCAGTTTTTGCCCAATATCCTAACCATTTTGCATGCGATTCAAAAACGGCGTACCATTTATGAATCAGGGAACTCATCCCCGGAGATCTGCGCCAAAGGATCCTTAAAATTCTCAAAATTCAATTTTGGCCCCATTTTTGGCCCAAATCATGATGGTACCCCTTGGAAAACCCTTGGAAAAGTGCGATTAGCACTTTCCTCGCAGTTTTTACCCAATATCTTAACCATTTTGCATGCGATTCAAAAACGGCGTACCATTTATGAATCAGGGAACTCATCCCCGTAGATCTGCGTCAAAGGATCCTTAAAATTCTCAAAATTAAATTTTGGCCCCATTTTTGGCCCAAATCATGATGGTACCCCTTGGAAAACCCTTGGAAAAGTGCGATCAGCACTTTCCTCGCAGTTTTTGCCCAATATCCTAACCATTTTGCATGCGATTCAAAAACGGCGTACCATTTATGAATCAGGGAACTCATCCCCGGAGATCTGCATCAAAGGATCCTTAAATGTCTCAAAAAACAATTTTGGTCCCTTTTTTGGCCCAAATCATGATGGTACCCCTTGGAAAACCCTTGGAAAAGTGCGATTAGCACTTTCCTCGCAGTTTTTGCCCAATATCCTAACCATTTTGCATGCGATTCAAAAACGGCGTACCATTTATGAATCAGGGAACTCATCCCCGTAGATCTGCGACAAAGGATCCTTAAATGTCTCAAAAATCAATTTTGGTCCCACTTTTGGCCCAAATCATGATGGTACCCCTTGAAAACCCTTGGAAAAGTGCGATCAGCACTTTCCTCGCAGTTTTTGCCCAATATCCTAACCATTTTGCATGCGATTCCAAAACGGTGTACCATTTATGAATCAGGGAACTCATCCCCGTAGATCTGCGACAAAGGATCCTTAAATGTCTCAAAAATCAATTTTGGTCCCACTTTTGGCCCAAATCATGATGGTACCCCTTGGAAAACCCTTGGAAAAGTGCGATTAGCACTTTCCTCGCAGTTTTTACCCAATATCTTAACCATTTTGCATGCGATTCAAAAACGGCGTACCATTTATGAATCAGGAAACTCATCCCCGGAGATCTGCGCCAAAGGATCCTTAAAATTTTCAAAATTCAATTTTGGCCCCATTTTTGGCCCAAATCATGATGGTACCCCTTGGAAAACCCTTGGAAAAGTGCGATTAGCACTTTCCTCGCAGTTTTTGCCCAATATCCTAACCATTTTGCATGCGATTCAAAAACGGCGTACCATTTATGAATCAGGGAACTTATCCCCGGAGATCTGCATCAAAGGATCCTTAAATGTCTCAAAAAACAATTTTGGTCCCTTTTTTGGCCCAAATCATGATGGTACCCCTTGGAAAACCCTTGGAAAAGTGCGATCAGCACTTTCCTCGCAGTTTTTGCCCAATATCCTAACCATTTTGCATGCGATTCAAAAACGGCGTACCATTTATGAATCAGGGAACTCATCCCCGGAGATCTGCGCCAAAGGATCCTTAAAATTCTCAAAATTCAATTTTGGCCCCATTTTTGGCCCAAATCATGATGGTACCCCTTGGAAAACCCTTGGAAAAGTGCGATTAGCACTTTCCTCGCAGTTTTTACCCAATATCTTAACCATTTTGCATGCGATTCAAAAACGGCGTACCATTTATGAATCAGGGAACTCATCCCCGTAGATCTGCGTCAAAGGATCCTTAAAATTCTCAAAATTAAATTTTGGCCCCATTTTTGGCCCAAATCATGATGGTACCCCTTGGAAAACCCTTGGAAAAGTGCGATTAGCACTTTCCTCGCAGTTTTTGCCCAATATCCTAACCATTTTGCATGCGATTCAAAAACGGCGTACCATTTATGAATCAGGGAACTCATCCCCGTAGATCTGCGTCAAAGGATCCTTAAATGTCTCAAAATTCAATTTTGGCCTCATTTTTGGCCCAAATCATGATGGTACCCCTTGGAAAACCCTTGGAAAAGTGCGATTAGCACTTTCCTCGCAGTTTTTGCCCAATATCCTAACCATTTTGCATGCGATTCAAAAACGGCGTACCATTTATGAATCAGGGAACTTATCCCCGTAGATCTGCATCAAAGGATCCTTAAATGTCTCAAAAAACAATTTTGGTCCCTTTTTTGGCCCAAATCATGATGGTACCCCTTGAAAACCCCTGGAAAAGTGCGATTAGCACTTTCCTCGCAGGTTTTGCCCAATATCTTAAAAATTTTGCATGCGATTCAAAAACGGTGTACCATTTATGAATCAGGGAACTCATCCCCGTAGATCTGCGACAAAGGATCCTTAAATGTCTCAAAAATCAATTTTGGTCCCACTTTTGGCCCAAATCATGATGGTACCCCTTGAAAACCCTTGGAAAAGTGCGATCAGCACTTTCCTCGCAGTTTTTGCCCAATATCCTAACCATTTTGCATGCGATTCCAAAACGGTGTACCATTTATGAATCAGGGAACTCATCCCCGTAGATCTGCGACAAAGGATCCTTAAATGTCTCAAAAATCAATTTTGGTCCCACTTTTGGCCCAAATCATGATGGTACCCCTTGGAAAACCCTTGGAAAAGTGCGATTAGCACTTTCCTCGCAGTTTTTACCCAATATCTTAACCATTTTGCATGCGATTCAAAAACGGCGTACCATTTATGAATCAGGAAACTCATCCCCGGAGATCTGCGCCAAAGGATCCTTAAAATTTTCAAAATTCAATTTTGGCCCCATTTTTGGCCCAAATCATGATGGTACCCCTTGGAAAACCCTTGGAAAAGTGCGATTAGCACTTTCCTCGCAGTTTTTGCCCAATATCCTAACCATTTTGCATGCGATTCAAAAACGGCGTACCATTTATGAATCAGGGAACTTATCCCCGGAGATCTGCATCAAAGGATCCTTAAATGTCTCAAAAAACAATTTTGGTCCCTTTTTTGGCCCAAATCATGATGGTACCCCTTGGAAAACCCTTGGAAAAGTGCGATCAGCACTTTCCTCGCAGTTTTTGCCCAATATCCTAACCATTTTGCATGCGATTCAAAAACGGCGTACCATTTATGAATCAGGGAACTCATCCCCGGAGATCTGCGCCAAAGGATCCTTAAAATTCTCAAAATTCAATTTTGGCCCCATTTTTGGCCCAAATCATGATGGTACCCCTTGGAAAACCCTTGGAAAAGTGCGATTAGCACTTTCCTCGCAGTTTTTGCCCAATATCCTAACCATTTTGCATGCGATTCAAAAACGGCGTACCATTTATGAATCAGGGAACTTATCCCCGTAGATCTGCATCAAAGGATCCTTAAATGTCTCAAAAAACAATTTTGGTCCCATTTTTGGCCCAAATCATGATGGTACCCCTTGAAAACCCCTGGAAAAGTGCGATTAGCACTTTCCTCGCAGGTTTTGCCCAATATCTTAAAAATTTTGCATGCGATTCAAAAACGGTGTACCATTTATGAATCAGGGAACTCATCCCCGGAGATCTGCGCCAAAGGATCCTTAAAATTCTCCAAATTCAATTTTGGCCCCATTTTTGGCCCAAATCATGATGGTACCCCTTGGAAAACCCTTGGAAAAGTGCGATCAGCACTTTCCTCGCAGTTTTTGCCCAATATCCTAACCATTTTGCATGCGATTCAAAAACGGCGTACCATTTATGAATCAGGGAACTCATCCCCGTAGATCTGCGTCAAAGGATCCTTAAATGTCTCAAAATTCAATTTTGGCCTCATTTTTGGCCCAAATCATGATGGTACCCCTTGGAAAACCCTTGGAAAAGTGCGATTAGCACTTTCCTCGCAGTTTTTACCCAATATCTTAACCATTTTGCATGCGATTCAAAAACGGCGTACCATTTATGAATCAGGGAACTCATCCCCGTAGATCTGCGTCAAAGGATCCTTAAATGTCTCAAAAATCAATTTTGGTCCCACTTTTGGCCCAAATCATGATGGTACCACTTGAAAACCCTTGGAAAAGTGGGATCAGCACTTTCCTCGCAGTTTTTGCCCAATATCTTAACCATTTTGCATGCGATTCAAAAACGGCGTACCATTTATGAATCAGGGAACTCATCCCCGGAGATCTGCGCCAAAGGATCCTTAAAATTCTCAAAATTCAATTTTGGCCCCATTTTTGGCCCAAATCATGATGGTACCCCTTGGAAAACCCTTGGAAAAGTGCGATCAGCACTTTCCTCGCAGTTTTTGCCCAATATCTTAACCATTTTGCATGCGATTCAAAAACGGCGTACCATTTATGAATCAGGGAACTCATCCCCGTAGATCCGCGTCAAAGGATCCTTAAATGTCTCAAAAATCAATTTTGGTCCCACTTTTGGCCCAAATCATGATGGTACCCCTTGGAAAACCCTTGGAAAAGTGCGATTAGCACTTTCCTCGCAGTTTTTGCCCAATATCCTAACCATTTTGCATGCGATTCCAAAACGGTGTACCATTTATGAATCAGGGAACTCATCCCCGTAGATCTGCGACAAAGGATCCTTAAATGTCTCAAAAATCAATTTTGGTCCCACTTTTGGCCCAAATCATGATGGTACCCCTTGGAAAACCCTTGGAAAAGTGCGATTAGCACTTTCCTCGCAGTTTTTACCCAATATCTTAACCATTTTGCATGCGATTCAAAAACGGCGTACCATTTATGAATCAGTGAACTCATCCCCGTAGATCTGCATCAAAGGATCCTTAAAATTCTCAAAATTCAATTTTGGCCCCATTTTTGGCCCAAATCATGATGGTACCCCTTGGAAAACCCTTGGAAAAGTGCGATCAGCACTTTCCTCGCAGTTTTTGCCCAATATCTTAACCATTTTGCATGCGATTCAAAAACGGCGTACCATTTATGAATCAGGGAACTTATCTCCGTAGATCTGCATGAATTATGATGGTACCCGGTATTTCAGATTTTCTGCCATACGATTTTTAAGAAATTTGCGCCGCGTTTTGGCCGCCAAGGCGCTTCTTCCATTTCTAAGCTGATTTTGGAAAGGGATGTCATTTTGAAACCGGGACATCATTATCCTTTGATCTGCATCAAAAGTTGTTTAAAATCGGACAATAAAATTTTTGAACAAAAATCCTGATCCCTTGCCAAAATCGCAAAAATCGGGTCGAAATTTTTGTTGCCCTTTTTTAAAAATCTTGGGAAAATCTTTTAGGCAATACTTTGACCAATGAAAAGTGGCAGAAGTATCGCTGATTACACAATGGTACGTTATTGCTTGATCGGGTGCAAATTGGCAGAGCTGTGTCTATCGCAAGGGGAGAAAATGTCCAATAATTGGGAAATGTCGGAATCTCACACTTCATCCCACACTTCATCCCTTGAAAAAATAGTATTGGCAGAAGACTGTTGTCTAATCATAAACCATATGATTAAATATAATGCCTTTAGAAAACGCAGTGCAGACAACCGTCTAAGTGGCTACAGACCGGAAGAAAAAGTGCAGCGGAGAAGTAAAACTTGTCAGCGACTTCCTGATGCTCTTCAAAAAGTTTCAATTAGCCATTGCCCGATCTTTTGAGATAGCCTACTGAAATTCATGAATCTTAATAATACGTAGAAAAAAGCACAAACTAATCTAGCATTCTCTTATTTAAAAGCAAATAATCCTTTAGTGATTCTTTCGATCTTTCTGCAAGATTCCCTTTAATTCATTTTACTCAGAATTTGCTTTCTTAATTTATTTATTCCATTTAGTTTTGTTGTCTTAGGTGCTTGGCAGACAAACTTGGCCGGGCTACTGTGTGCTTCTTTGACTGCACATCGTCATGATGTTGGACAAAGCATCAGGAGAAAAACACAAAGTAGAGGAAACATTAAATTTTTTACTTTGGCTGAAAACGGTCTTCAATGTGGCAAAATAAAAACAAAAATCGCTGGGAAGCTGTAGGGTGGTAGAGCGGCACAAAAATGGCTAGTCTGGTGCACAGACAAGGGAATTGGTGTAAATATGGCAAGTGGCTGCCGAGAAAGCAGCGAATGAAAAAATGAAGAAGGCAGGCAGGCTGTCAGGAAAAGGCAGCTCCATTCAGGCCAGACAGGGGGCATACTTTTCATAGCCACTGTGCGGTTTGTGGCGTCGGCTGGCAGCGTTAGATATTTTCATTTAGTTTCCTGTTAGCCCCCCCAACAAACTCAAGGCAAGTCGAGTCGAGTGGAAGTATCAAAGTTAGTGAAGTAGCAGGAAAGCGGGCAAGACGCTGGACGGGGCTGGGCTTGCCACTCAAATGCTTAACTATGCAAAATAAGTTGCATTTAAGATGCTCCATTATGCCTGTTTATTTTACGTCGATGATACTGTTAGCTGGTTGGCACACCCTTCGTCGGGTGTATGTATGGCCAGGCCAGGCCAGGACAGGTATAATGGAATGGTAACGGGCTGCTTGCCAACACCGAGTGCTAGCCAAGTTAAATATCGCCACAAAAAAGAGAAGAACTGAACACAAGAGACAACAGCATATGCTCGACAGATCAAAGGAATATGAATGACGAGGCTTCTGGCCAACTTCATTCGATAGATAAACAACTGGAGTACACATATTTCCTTAGTCGTCATTTTTATGTGCCGGCTCCTTAAGCTGTTCCTTTAAAATCCTTTTACGATGAAGTAAGTAGACGGCTAATAAAATTGTCTGGCAAATTGTTGCATTTGATAGCTTTCGATGGCTACAGAGAACAACGATGACGTTCTTGTCATAAGCAAACATCTTTTACGTTCCGGATTGAGGCTCATAAAGTTGAGGCTTATGAGGTTTCAATTGACACACAAATGGTTAAGCGCATATACTTTCAAATTTCTTACTGAAAGAAAACTGTTCTAGTTATTACGATTATTTATAATCAACTTTATACTGGACAGCTAAGTTTAGATAGCGCCTTTGAGACAACGCTTTTGGGGCTTTTTTCATCACTTTGCTTTCCTCCGTGTAGCGAAAGATGCAATTTAACCCGCACAATTTGCTTAAGTACCTGATGCGAAACTGCACCCTTTGCCCCATATGAGCACTTTCCAAGCGGGTGTTTAATGAGGGTTCATTAGCATTGACCCCTCACTTCCATACATTGATACACCTACTCCGCGTGTTTCAGAAGCAGCTGGAGCAGATGCAACCCGGGTTGATTGACGACCCGGACTGCGGACAGCAGTGATCGGGGCGGTTCCGAAACGGGGGCTTGGCCGGGAAGTCAGTCGTCGAACCTTCCGTCTGCAGGTGCAGTTAATCATTGTGGACGAGAGCGAGAGTGAGTAAACAATGGCCCACAGTCTCGGAACGTACGAGGTGGCCGTTTCGAGGCGACCCTGCCGCAAATTCCAATTACATCTCCGGCTAACAGGGTCGCGACGCAGTGTCTTGTATCCAGTATCCAGTATCCAGTAGCCAGAATGCAGTACATCCAGTATATCTTGCCACAAATGCGATACAGATGCGAGGCACTCGCACACAACTTTTCCACTTGGCAGACGCTGGCCGCATACATCATCCCTTCCATTTGCACGGCCATCGATTTTCGGTTAACGCCCACGACCAGCTGAAGCAACAGCAACACCAGCCGAAGCAGAAGCAGAAGCAGCAACATCAACAGCAGCAACAGTAGCAACATCAGCATCAGCAGCCGCAGCCGCAGAAGCCGCAGGACAAGTTGCCATCCTAGGATAGGACATCCATTTCACTCCACTCCGCGGTTGCCTTTAATGCGAGATATTGGCATTTAAGGCCACTCCATCGATAGCAGCAGCGAGTCACGGTTAAGCGGTCACCCGGTCCAAGGTAGATAATCCAGAGAGCTCAAGGTAGGTATACCCAGGCGTGCTGAGAAAAAAATGTGTCATATTAGGGAAAATTTAAGAGATTTTTCTTAATAATACTGTCCAAAGCGAAAACAAAAAGAATGAGAAAATAAAGTTTTGAAAAATCCGATTCAACATTTATATTAATTATTTTTCTCTATGTGTATAACCAAAGACAACATAAATACATTTTAATGACCTCCATCGTACGACTCGCATGTAAATAAACTTATTACCCGACGGTCGCCTTAAGCTCCTCGGCTGTAAGTTTCGGCAAATAGTGCGGTTCCAGTTATCAATGAGATGAAACTATTAAAGTTGCGGTAAGTGTGGGCCTCGCATAATCGGATTTACCAAAGGGAAACTATTCAAAGTTATTGACCAACTTTGTCAAAACTTTCGGCTGTGATTGAAGCTTCTGTTATGGATACTAGAAACTCTAATGACCAAAAATGGCTTAGGAAATAACTAAGAACGACATTGGTTACAAATTTTGATATGAACAAAGAGATATTGGGTGAGCATCATTAGAGAAGCAATTGGGTATTAATTAATGACAACGAATTTTGAATTTAAGCTTTAATTTGGCTCTTGTACCTCATGTACCTCGTTTGTTACCTTAAAGCCATTCTATAAGTTTCTCAGATGGTTAAAGTTTTCAGCAATCAATTTGCAATTGTTTTCACTTCGATCCGTTGTCTGACCCATAAACCCTCGGCTCAAGACTGGTTTCGAACTAAATGTAAAAAAGGAACCTGCACAATATTCATCACTATTTGATGATGGCCTTTAGGGCTTAACAATTTTCTTTTACTATGCTGGAAACTGGGCGGGAAATGTGTGGGCAAGACTGGGTGGCGGGCTGCCACGGTTGCCTTTGGTTAGCCAGTGAAGCGTTGAGTGTAAAAACCACTTGGAACTGCATTGGACATTGTTTAAATTGCTGCGGTTCGCGTACGTTGAATTTTCGTCTCTTGTTTATATTGAGCTTTATTTCGGATACAGTATACTTACTCAGTTTTTTGTTCGATTTTTTTTTTTTGTCCGCTGCTCTGGTTCGCGCTTTTCCTCCGGTTTTTTATGGCTTGGGCCACCGAGTGTGGGGAATTGAATAAAGCATAATATACGCTGGCGATTTCGATACCCCTTTGGTCAGGGGCGAGGTCAAGGGTCATCAGCTAAGAGCAGAAAACAGCCAAGGGAGTACTGGGGACTGGCGACCGGGAAACAGCGAACAGCAAACTGCGAGCTGCGAACTGCGAAGAGAAAACTGTTCGCAGCCACACAAAAGAGCGAAAGAAAAACTTAATGTAATTGAATTCATTTATGGTTTTGTTTGGCTTTTATTTTTCTTTCGGCTTTTCACTTACGCTCGCAAAAATGCCAAGAATGTCGGATGGTTGTTAATAAATATTTCATTTATTTGCCGGCTCATGCCAAAAAGGGATTTCCTCCCAAAGCTCAACGCCCTTACCCACCCGCGCCTCATCCATCCTGTTCTTCACTCTTAGAACCTTTTGTTTTGTGGCCTTTTGTGCTTTAATTAAAAATATGCACAGGCAAGGCCACAATGTCCCAATTCCGTGCGCCAGAACAAAGCACTCAACTAAATACAAAACTAGCGTCGATAGACTAAACCATCGTCCCGCAGCATGGGACAGTGTTGTCCTTTTTTGGCTGCCCAATCCCCGGAAAAAAGGGATATTGGGTTATTAGCAAATATGCTTTTATATGGCACATGAAAGATTTATGCAAAGGACACTCCCAGGCACTGGCTTTGAACCCGGACCCTCTGCAAGTATGCAACATATTTCATAATAATCGCCTTCGGGCAACAATGCCTGCCGCACAAACCGCACACTCTCTCACCTGGGCGGCAAAGTTATCCCTTTTTGGCTCAAAAGAAACCCCAAGCCTTGGCTCGCTCATGTGGCTAATAAAATAATTGAAATTCTCTCTAAGCATGAAATGCGGTGTGTTCACCTAGCCCTCATGCATAAAAATTGTTATGCCATTCCCAGGACTTCTTTTCGGCTACTTTTCATCCGGGAAGTGAAAGATATTCAAATACTTTCTTGGTCCTAAAGAATTCCAAGAACCATAATTAGTTTGAAATCAAGGTATATTTTGAGCTACTATTGTACCTTTATTTTTCTTAAAGTGTAAGATAGAAATTTCATATAAAAGTTCTCTAATGCGAGCTTGTTAGTATATTTTTGGAGTCCTCTTTTATCAATATGGATGAGGTAATAAATTTTGAAAATCGAAGAGAAGGCTTGTGTCTTTTGAGTGTCTTTCAGTTACTGCTATAGTTTTATGCTTTATTCAGGCCAAACTTTCTTGATTCCAATTTCAATAATAAAATTTGTTTTTGCAATTTTATGCCGAGCTGAGCAGGACTAACCTTAATAGAATCCCTTTCCGTTTTCACCCCGGCTGTGTGCATTTCGAATGAGTTTGGGACCTCTCCATGTTTATTTGCATACACATCAAGATTGTGAATGGAGATACATACATAAGTGAGCAAGGATTCCGATTTGGATTCAGATTCTTGCCCGCCTTGCATTTACATACACGTGCATGCTCAAATCTGTTGTCAAACTAAAATTTTATTTGGCACATCTGAGAGTTTTGTGCATTTTCATTTTGCAAATCCGTCACAACTTTAAGGTTATCTTTAAAATTTAATGCCCACTCGAGTTAAGCGGTGATGCAAAGCCACTTGACCCACTTTTGATCATCGCTTGACTGAGGTGAAAAATAACAAAAATAATCCTAAAATATTTATGACACCTCGGATACGTTACTTTTCCTTTTACATTTCTGATGGATGGCATTGAATGCAGACATTCACATGTATAGGTACAAATATTTTAAAAATTTAAAGGAGATTCCTTTTTTTTTTCTCCTATTAAAGATTTTTTGTATATTTCAAATGTATTTTTAATCAAAACTTCAGATACTTTTAAATGTAAATGGATAGCTTTTATATCTGTTGTTTGTATTCTTTTATAAAATCCCATGTAATATTGTATTCTATCAATACTTTTTTCAGCATTTAGTAAATAATTTGACCGAATTTTTTTTCCTGGCGATCTTTTGCCGCAAATGATTGTGGTTGGCAATTCAATAAATTTTTGGGTATTTGCAGATAGGCCGACCGGAAACCCGAAAATCCTCATTCCAGGGACATGGGTGGAAGCTCATAATTAAAACCTTTAATCGGGCGTTGATGCAATCGTTTGGGGGGTCGTCGATTTTCATGCTCTTACAATATCATTTAATTTGGGGCTTAAGCCTGATGCTGATAGCACGGTTGCATAACAAGTTACCGAACAAGACCACTTTTGCTCGGTAAGCTTGGTCAAATAGTTGCACTCTTTTATAATTAGATTGATGGACTATTTTGCTCGAGCTGCATGTGATTAGCAGTCTAAGTGGGTCTGCACTCTGCTTACTCATACGTATACGCGATGTGAGAAGCATATGCCAGCAGGCAGAGCCCAGGTGACATGGTTACCTATCTCTCTTAATGCCATACCCACGGCACGCTGTGCTTCACACCTGCCGCCCACCTGCCAGTAACTCATGCCGGCAACACTTATCGCAGCCTCAAGCTGGCTGGAGCGCTGCCGAGTCGGGGCACTTGCTCGGCAAATAGAGCGTCATTAATTTAACTAAAATAGTCACGGCAACGCCGTTGTCTTGGTTGCCTACATTCTCTATCTTCTGCCCTTTCTCCGGGTAAGTGCAATCATTTTACCGTGCACTTGGGAAAAAGTTATGGGTAATCGTTTTAAGCTTGTATTTTAAAAAGGTCGAATTTTTTAAAACTCAATAGTAGTCCTCAGTTTTTAAATACATAAATTATAGTTGATGAATTATTTTGCCTTTTTAATGTGTTAATTTTTAAGTGTACTACGACTGTCCGTTATAAATGTGCAACAACTACACAGCGACAGGCAAAGAGCTTGAAAAATTATGCATCAAGTGACAACGACGACGAATGCCATTTCATTGCAAAACGAAAAGGGAAAAGGGCCAAAGGCCAATCCACTCCGCCCACTAAACTGCCACACCCCCATCATTTGATTCACTCGCACTCTCCTGAAACGGCATCTGTGTATGAATCTGAATCGAAATCGACCCAACTCAGCCCACACTTCATTGCTTCTCGGCATTCATAAATATGGCGCATCGGAAATGTATTTAGTTCGAGCAGAGAGAGCGGAAGTACCTATGCCTGAGTGGATTTGATTTGCCATCTGTGTGTTCTAGACTAAACATAAATATGTAAGGGAAATATGATAAAATCGCAAAAAGTATTAAATGAATCCTGTCTGGGTAGAGTCAAGAAAATTATATTAATAAAAAGGAGAGTAATCCCGAGGGCGGAAGTGAGGCTAATGAATCATTTGTGATGTATGGGATTGTGGGATGAATATAAAAATAAAATTTACGATGTAGTGTTTATTTATTTTTAAAATATGTAAAGGGTTTGAAAAGCATACTTACAAAAATGATTCACCAAAGTATTTTCTTCAGTTTTTGGTTTCAATTGGCAATGGCCCATAAAAGTATGCTACATTTAAATTGAACGAATCCGTTTAAGTGCATGTGTGGGAGTGCGCCCGTGCGCCTAAGACACAGCAGCCGCTGGCTAATTTTTTTTTCACCCCCTCCGTCCCTCCCTACGGAGGGGGTGAGCCTCTTAAATGGAAAGAAAATATGCGGGAAAGTGAGCCGAACTATGCTGACAAAAATAAATTGAATTTATCAACCGTTGACGTCAACCCACACAATCACGAGCGGACTGAGGGAAGATGGTAGCGAATTTTTTTGAACATTATTTCCGTGGAACCGCAGGCAAGTGGCCCGTCCTCAGCTTGCCAACTAAATGGAGGCGCGTGCACATATGATTGTGCAGGAGTGTGGGTGAGAATAAGTGCAGATGCAATATAATTAAGTATAAATAATGAAAAAGCATCATATGAATATGTGCCTTATGCCAGTGTCTTATGCAATCACTCAATTACATTGTACATTTCACCAATTTTAGTTTGGACATTTCCAAGAAACTCCCACCCAAATTATTATTATTTTCATAATACAAAAGGGCTTAAAAGGGCTATTGGTTATACATAATTTCGCCAGCTGTTGGTCTCGCTTGCATTATGAGGGGTCCTGGACACGTGGACACACTCGCTCCATCGTATTATATCTGGCAAAGCACACAATACAATTCAGCCACAAATAAATTATGCCCTTGAGCGGTGGGTATGTTGTATGTATTGTCAACGGAATCAGGCTTCCTTCTTCTTTGGGCTCAAGTTGGTTATTGCTCAGGTTTGTGTGTGTATATTAAACTGATGACAATCAAATACACAAATACAATTACAAATGCGAAAACACACGCATACCCACACTCAGACACACACACACACACTGACACATGGCAGGACACATGGCAAGTCAGACAAATAAGGAGGACAATTGGGGGGCATAGACACAAGCGGGACAGAAGATGGCAACAAGACTGAGCAAATATTTTAGCAGCGACTGAAACAAAGACATATTACTGACAGGATGCTCGCGTGTACGTATGTGTGTCTCGGTCTACCCATCTTCATACGTATGTGTGTCTGTACAAATTGAATTTGATTTATTGAAATTTGATATTTTCCGTGATACGAGTGCTGCAAATCAAGCAAACATGAGCAGGGAGCACACAGATACAGGAGTAGCACACGAAGAGGAACAATCAACATTGGCACAGGAGACAGGCATCGGTTAGATGGTAGATGGTGGATGGCTCTGTGCCATTAGAGCCACTTGGCACACATTTGCCAATTGTCCTTCCGATATGCCGAAAAAAAAACTATGCCAATGCTTTGTCTTTCCCAGTGCCAGGGCTCTCTATTTTGTTTGATTTGGGTTGAACAAATTCCGGAAAAATGCCAATGCTCGAAATTGATCAAATTTTCGAGGGTTTACTCGTTTAAACAAATACACGTAAAAAGTGTAGCCAAATATTATCTATGAAGTTTTCACTTTTTCAATCAATTTTGTTTCGATAAAGTAAACTATAAGATTTAAAGATAACCTGGTTGAACTTGTTGTATAAACTTTCTAATTAGAAAAACCCATATATATTTTAGGGTTTCCCCTTTCGTCTCTGCCACTGAAGACCACTTTAAGACCCGCAGTTCATTGACTTCATCTATCCGAACCTAGCCAAATCGAATTCGCAATCGAAAACAAAGCCAGACAGCCGGATATCGACTTTGTTTTTAGAAAAGGTAGTAAACTAAACTAGCAAACAGACTCATTGCCCTTCGGAAGTATTTCGCACGTAGCAATCAAAGACAAAAGACAACACCGTCTGCCTAAATTGGGTAAATGAAATCAAATCAAATAAATTCGCTCGGAGCCTGCAGGAGAAAGGGAAGCATGTGACGCCATGCTGTCCTGATTGCACTCAAGCACAGCAGCTACAATATTTATTACTTTTGATTATGTTGAAAGTCAACTTTATCAACTTTACAGGAGCCAGTCAATAAACCACAACAGACAATGATTTGGCGAGTGCAGGGGCGGAGCAAATCAATACATTCGGTGGGTGGATTATTTGTTGCATATAAATCCTAAATGGACAATGAATGTCAAGTAAAATAAATTAGAAGTGACAATAAATGAGCAACTGCCGAATGCAGTGACAGAGGCGCTGTGGTTTATGGACTTCCCTGTTGACAGGCAAACAGACAGCGTGTCGCTGTAATTGGCAGCAGAGCCAAGCCAGTACAGTGGCAATTGCAGATTGTTAGCTGTTGTCGGCCACCCTCAGGCCACCCGAAGTCTTCGATCCCTCAACGCTTCCCAAGCCAAGTCATTGCCACACGGCAATTGAACAACAAACAGACCAACAAGACCCAGTTGAGCTTACCTTAACTGAACTAAACTGAACTCTTTGCATATTTGTTGCAGCTGGGAAATTTATGCAATGCTTTTTTCCAGCTCTTTGCTCCAGGCTTAAAACAACACCAGAGACTGGGAAATACATATCAGGGATTTACTGTGGTCCTAGAATCAAATATTTAGTAGATATTTAAAAATTGTAATACCCAAAACTATTTTTGTTTCTTAAACTTTTCACCTATAAGTCTTTAGAGTTTCTGTCATAATGTTGAACAATATCTAAAATTCTTTAAAAAATACAAGCTTGACCCAATGTGCTTGCAATCAAAATGCGTTCTCTGCCCCCGTTTTGAATATCCTCGGAAAGTTTTTGTTTTCCCACACACAGAGATACAAACGTACAGGGGCCAACGTGCTGGGATATGGGTAAACTAACAACACGTGCAAAATTCTGATGTCCCTCGTTCCGTTTTCCTGTTTTCAGTTTTCAGTTTGTTTTTGGTCACTCGGCCTGCTTAGATGCTTATTAGGCATCAACTTTCTCCGCCCACTCTGGCTGCTGTGGAAACAGCAGGCTGCCAATATGCAATATACTACCCGGCCGAGTTCACAACGCAATATTGATCCAATTTTCAGTTCAACTCACTGCCACCCACTCTGCCACTCTGGCCACGCTTTTGTACCGTTCACAATAAGAGACTCTTACGCCAAGCCACGCCCATCGGCAGGCAGCGATTTGTCTGTTTGTTAACCAATTCATTTGTCATGGTTGCCACTGCACTTGGCCCAGTTGCCAGTGCAGCACGGTGCACAAGAGCGATTCCCCTCATTCTGGACATATGGCACAATTAAAATTGGGGAAACCACAGCATTAGTGACAATCTGGAAGATCATCACACTCGAATGATAACAGGGCTTCTAATTTCCAATTATGGAAGGTTTTTATTTACTTCTTACCTCTTTATGGATACAAAAATAAAGCTTGTAAGAGTCGAAACCCAAATTGCGTTTCAATTTCACTCCTGGGAACAACAATCCAAATAGTATAACATCAGGAATAAAAAGAATAGTTGGTAAACATGGGGTTAAAGTTAGCAAATCAAAGCTGTCACCAGATATCAAATATCTTCCATTCAGCCAACAGAGAAACGGGGTTTGGCCGAGAGTAGTTCTTGCGTAAGCTGATTCGGAAGCACACCCACGGTCATGCCCGCCCCACTCAGTTGGCAACTCCGCCCAACACCTCCTGACCCACAGGCTGGCTGTGGGCAGCCTTGGACCCACCGATGCTCCGATGCTGGCCATATGCAATCGTCTGATATTTGGTGGTCGGGTCGGTCGCTTTATGACTGCACTGGGACCAATAATTTATGAATGAATTCATGAATGTCGAAGCAAAGTGAAGTGCGGTATCTCTCCCTCTTATATAAGACTCGAATTGGAAGCGTCAGCTTATGAGAAGTCCTTGGTCACTCGGCCCCAAGGACCTGACCGCTCCAGCTCGGAGCAGCTCGGCAACTCAGGAAAATTTAGTTTTTGATTATTTCGATGTCCATTAATGTCCTGCCTCCCTGGAGTGTACTGTTGTGTGTGGTACGTCCTGGCAGGTGGTTGAGGTTTGGTGATGTGTTGATGCCACCGTCTTGGGCCATAGTTCTCCTCCTGCTCCATGGATGCTCCTTTATAACAGCATAACCTGTCCACTTTGCATAGCTGAAATTGCGTGAGCAATCAGCCGAAAGAGCTGGAAACGTGCTGAATTAGTAAAATAAATTACATATTTGCGGCCAATGGGTGGCGCACAAGAGTCCATCTATGATATATAAATCCATGTTCCGGGGTTAGTGGCCTCATTAGGTGGGTGGAAATCTGTTCTGGGACAGACACCTAATTATGAAGCTTATGCTATATTAGTTTCGAAATATCCAGGCCATATGGGAGGCGTTGGGCAAGGGACTCTTGTGAATATTGAGCTATAAATTTAAATGAATTAATAAAATAAGGGTCACCTAGCCGTGCCATAATTCAAATGTTTATTCGCACATTTTGATGTCATTAATGGCATAATTTGCCCGCCATTGGGTTTGTGGAATTTCGACTGACCGAGGGATTGGGGGCAATAAATATTTTAAATTATTCATTGCCAATTGCTTTGCTCGCCAAAAGTAATTTAATTTAGTCGCCGGCTACTTTGAACACAGTTTCAGGATCAAGGGGAGTTTAAATTATAAATTCGTGCCATAAAGCAAACATGATTTTAATCCGAATATAGGAAAGTCGACGTTGTAGTGGATGCATTGCCAAAATTACGCATCAGAGTTCATTTGTAAAGGCGGCTGCCAAATAACATAAACGAGATCAATGGCTGTCAGGCCATCGAGTCATATCAGCGCTAAAAAGAAACATTCTGTTCGGAAATCCGATTTTACGACTTTGGAATACGTGGCATTTGCGATTCGTGTTCTGGTAAGCTATTGGCAACAAATTAAATGTGACATTATACACGGGTAAAATATATTACTTTGAATTATAGAGTAACATTAATAAAATGTGACATGATGCGAGAAATGAAAAACTCCACACAACAAATTGAATTTAATGTTTTGAAAAATTGTTCTCTTATGTGAGTTTCATAAGCATTTATTATTTTTAGTTGAAAAATTGCATTGAAAACAATTGAAAATTGCATTATTTTGATAAAACTTGATATGCTCTTCCATATCCGGGTATTAAAATTTGCAACCAAAAATGCCATATTGAAAATTGTTTACTCCTGCGCATATGGATCTGTGCCTCCATGTGTAAATGTTGTACGTAAATGTAAATACATATTGCTACAAGAAGAGGTAGATGTATTTGCCAGTGAATGCTTGACTGGGCACGCGAATCGGGAATGGCACCCGTTACGTATACGCAGTGTGCAACGGCGCTGGATGCCAGGGCATGAAATGGAATGAAATGGCACGGCATGGTATCTCATTGCAATCGGCAAAGTAAATCGCACGGCAAAAGCACACAATAATTTCGCGTACCAAAAGGAGCATCCAGGAGGACACCCTGCCCCCATTGCCACTAGTAAATTATGCGTACCCCCCCGCCTAGCTAGACACATCCTTGGTAGCTGCTCATGTTGCTGCCGTTTTGTTTGTTCGACTTGCCGACTTTAGCACTGGCATTCCCAATATTTTGCAAGGAACTACTGCCAGCCGGGAAAGAGCTGAAAGAGCACCGAGAAATATATTTATTTAAATTGCATTGCACGCAGAGCGACCGTTGCTGCGAATGCCTCGCAATTTCCACATGGCAAACAGACACATATTGGCAGCACGTGTGTGCGAGCCAAAGTCGCTCAATCATATTGCTCCGGCCGACGTTCAGCGTAACGTGCTGGAGCAGCTAAAAACTTTCCGATCGCATGGTTCGCATTGCTGGCGAGAAAAATGGCAGGGGAAGCAGAATGCAAATAATTTCTGGTGCATTAAACGCAACCAAAATCTAAAGTCAGGCCAAGATGATGGTCAGAAAAGTGTACGAAGTGAAGTTACACTTTCACATCTTACGTTCTAATATTTTTATGAAAATATATTTTTATTAAAATGTAGAATGAATAATTTTACAAAATTTTAAGTTAAGAAAAGTAGGAGCAGATACAAGAAAGTTAGCCGAAAGATCTACATTTTTGTAGAGTAATCAAAAGGTACACATCGACTGACTGTAAGTATTATTGCAAACATCAACGATAACAGAATCGATTCCTTATGCCCTGCAGGCAGCAGCCTGGCAGCCTGGGTGAAGTTTCAGCGAATTTTTCTTTTAATATTTGCGAAATGTGGCAAGGAGCACTGGCAATGCCATTGTGCTGGGAAGAGTGATAGACAAACAGGCGATGTGCTGACAAAGGACAACGGCGATGAGCTGCTCACACTTTACAGAGCGAGAGAGAGACGTGGACTTGGATGAGGATGTGGATCAGGACATGACTAGGACGTGTGTAGAACAACTCGTTACTGTCAGCAGCTGCCAATGTAAACACAAGTGGTCAGCCGCAAAAGTAAAATTTGCTGGGCAGCGAAAAGCGCAGCAAGAAAAAGGAAAACCAGCTGCAAAGGCAGAAAATGAAGAGAAAAAAGGATGAAGAATGGAAAACGAAGGGAATCGGCTCAAAGGACTCAGCTGGCTGACTGGCGATTGGCGCGGAAATCAATTGTTGTTTTGACAGCGACACGGAAATTGGTTTAATGAAGCAAAAATAGATATAAAAAGCCAGCTGACAAAGCTAACAAGCCAGAGGATGGCCAAGGCGGTAGCTAATTAGAGTCCTGCTCCCAGATTGCAGCCCTTCCGCACCTTCGCCTGCGCCCACCCCCCCGCTTGACCCAGCTGGCTGGGTCCTTGGGCAGACGCTGATGATCAAAAGGCTGTTTGATTTATGATGGCAGCTCGAGAAATTAGCGAGAAGAGGAAAATGGAAGAAGTGGGATTAAAGTTTCTCGCAAATGCGAAAATTATGCAGAGCAACTGCGAAACTCATTTAAAATACTGCCAAGAATTACCCGAGCATAGTGCAGGTGTTCCCGGAAACTACATTTAAAATCGAGAAGAATTTAGCTGGTTGGTGCAAAATATTGAGAAAAAGATGGGGAGCCGCTCAAGATCCTTGGGTTATGGCATTAGAAGGAAAGTGCCCTCTTGGAAATGAGTTGGAAAATTGGTAGATAAAAATTGCGGCGAACTGTGGGGCGCCAAAAAGTATGTTCATTACTTAAACTAATTACATTTTAAATTAACATTACCAGGCCGGGCAGTAAAAGCCTCATAAAGGCAAGACACTGAACCGCCACTCGCTCGTATGTATGCGCAGCACGCAGCCCCAACTTGGTCAGGAAGTAAAAGGAGCGGAGAGTGGAAAGCCGGAAAAGTGGTTAGAGAAAGGACTGCGACGGAGGGGAGTCAAGCGGGAAATGGAAATGGGACCAGGCAACGTCAGTCAGGCGGCGACAGTCGAAATGTATTGAAGTCATTACGAATATGGCCACAAGACGTGGGTTAAAAGGTGGCCAGCCAATTCAGCCCGCCACCCATTCGCAGGGTAATGACAGAAATTATGTAATAAAAAGTTACAATTTACGATTGCAGTCTCAACTGGGTAAGGATTGAACGTAGAATGGTGGTTGTACATGCAAAAAAAATGAGAGTGTTTCGTTTTTAATACTTTAAGGCCAAAGAAAGCATAGGTGTTCTAGAACCAACCAAATAATATACGCTTTAAGTATACATAAAAGTAAATAATTGACTGTTAACTCTGGCTAATTTACCCATCATTTTTTTTCGGTGCATTCCACGTGACCCAGACAATGGTGCTCAGAGCTACAGGTGCAAGTCGGGGGCCGGAAATTGAGTCTGCCCAGGGTCTCTGGATGTTCCTCGCAGCCAGTCAGCCCAGTGGCACAATGAACCGTCATAGATAAAGGACATAACAATGAAGCCGGGGCAGACGTGCGGGTCAGAAGGATGTAGGGACACAAACAGGAGCCCAGACTGAGACAAAGGTAAGACGGGGGCCAAGAACATTTGCACCTGCACGGCAAAATAAGTTATAAACGCAAGACAAAGGCAACCGGAAGGCCAGAACTCTGGAGTCGGAAAGAAGGCGGGAAAATAAGAAATGGCAATAAATTCAAAAACTAAAACAAGCCATGATGCACGGAGACAAATTCGTGCCAAGATGGATGGAAATTCATTCTTTATACCATCTACTATAGTGATGAAAATGCTTTTCTTCTACCAACTTCAGAAAGAATAACTTTCCAAATCGACATTTTTATTTTCAGTGCAACAATGGTATCCACAATGAGGGCAACATCGGCGGCATATGATAAACAGAGTTGAAGCAGACTTGGAGGAGTTGGAGTGGCTGGTGCCAGACCCTAATAAAGGTGTCAGGCCGGAGAAAGTTGGCTGGTTGGCTGTGAGTTGCCTGCGAAACGTGATTGCAAATTGTAACCGCCAATGGGCCGTAAATTGAAACGTGACTAAGGCAGATAATAAAATGCATAAAATCAGGCTACTCACTGCCACCGGCGCTTGGTAGAAACAACAAAACACAAAAAACACGGGCTTAGACACGTGAAATGGCTTAAATCGAGAGCGAATACGATGGCTTAACTATCTTCAATACCATAATCATCCAATAATTTTTAATTTAATTTAAAATTAAACTAATAAATAAATTTATCCCCATTTTTCTATCTTAAACAAATTGTCAAATTACCAACACCTTCTTCCCAAATGCCACCCCCCCAACTACCCTACTAAACCTAATATTTTTTCAACCCATCCCCTCCACATTCCAATCACCTAAAAAACATTACTATTCTAATCCCAAAATAACAACACCAATTCAACACACCCCACAACCCCAACCCATCCAACAAATCCCTTCCACACCATTACAACCACAACATTCCCAACAACACCATCAATTTCTCTTCTCCTCAACCCCAATAAATCTCCCTAAATCTTCCCCAACCCCCAACCCCCCAATACACATTAAATTTCACTCAAAATAAAAAACAAAATTTAACAACCCCCCATCTCCCTCTCCTCTAAAACCAACCAACCCACCCCTCCCTCCCCTCCTCCTTCCCCCCTTCCTCCCCCCCAACCATATTCTTTAAACTTCCCCCCCTCTCCCCTCCTCCACTACTCAATCTAAATAATTTTTCCCTCTTCTCCCTATTCACTCACCTTTCTTCTTCACCTCCCACACAATTTCTCCCCTCTTAATCATCCCCACTTCCCTTCCCCTTTCACCCACTCTTCACTCCCCCTCTACACCTTTCCCACCTAACCCCAACTAAGTACAAGTCTAAATACTGCGGCATATTTAAACAGCAAAAATAACAAGGAAAGTACACAAAAACCAAAAGGACACAAAAAGGACAGACCAAAGGCATCAAACAGTTGCACTGCAAAGGAGCGACTGGGAAAGGAAGAACTGGCCAAACTCGAGAGCAAAGCAAATGAAATTGCAAAAGAACAAAAGGAGTTCTGAGCCCCAAAGCCATTCTTGAGGTAGAGTAGGGGACTCCGTCGGAAGGACATTTGCCGGAAAAGCCACATTAAAATGTTAATGTCAGTTGAATACCAATACATAGTAAGCAGAAGCTGGTAGGAGCAAAGTTTTGCATGACCGGCCAAAGTTTTCTACAAGGTTAAGCGGACCACAAAATAAAATATAAAAGCAGAAAAGTAATAGGAAATAAGAATAGAAATACGCCTGGTTAAAAGTATCACCATTACGTATCGAAACTCTACTCCGAATCGGAATGGAATGGGCTACAATTTGTTGAAAGATTTACCCGACGAAGCTTCTGGTTGGTAAATTTAGCAAAGGAAGCTTTCTTCACAGTTTCAACTTTCTCCTGAACAACAGACCTAGAAACACAGACGCCTTTCACTAACAAAACAAAATCAAAGACTGCGCAACAACAAGTGCAGAAGTTGCAGGAATGAGGAGCAGCTCAGGAAACAAATAAAGGAAGGGAAAGTAAAAACGATTACGAAAATAAACTCAAGATACAACGAAATGGATGTACCCTTTTTATTCTAATTTCTTAGAATTTAGATTGGTAGTAAAAAAGTTATGGCTTTTTAATGACGAATTATTTTGAAAGGGTTCATTTTAATAAATTATTACATTTATATAGGGGTCCATTTCTTGGGGTTTTGAAAACTTTTCACTACAATCTTTGACTAGAACTCAAGGTCCACTTAAAAAATTACAAATTCATCAAGTATCTAATACCTGAAACCCATTATTTTTGTTCCCAATGAATACTTCTTTGTAAGAGTAAAAAAAAGAAAAGTTTATAAACATTTTAAGTGCAGTTGAAACCGGGAACAATGGGAAGCCACGGCAATGGGTGCAATGAAACCCAAATTGTACAAAGACACCAAATACAATCAGTGGCAGGAGCAGCATCCTAAGAAGTAACAGCAGCAGAGAGAGAAACAGAAACAGGAAGCGGACTAACAAAGCAAAACGGATGCGGAAATGGCAGCAAGTGATGTCTGAAGGAGTTGCCGGCAGGAGGCATCCTCAGCAGCAGCATCTTCACATCCTGTCGGGGAAGCGAAACTGAAACGATACCCAAACTACTGGCTGGTACTCCCAAAAATGTCAAAAGTCATGAGTTAATTTTTTTGTTGCCCTACTAATTTGAGCATCTCTTGGTAAACATTTGTATTATAATTTTTGGAGGCTTTCAATTGTGTCAACAGAAAGTATTCAAAAGCCAAACAAGGGGGGATGTGGGCACGAGGACGCTGCTAAACAAATCTGGCCCAAATGTCACAGTCGCTAAACCTTTACGAAAATTAAATGCCAGCAGAGTAAATTACTTGAGGATGGAAAGCCCGAAGGGGGGGATATGCTGCCAAGTCAAGCCTGTAGGCATCCGAGTGACAAATACTTTACGCATGTGTCAGGCCCCGGGCCTCGTTTCCAACGGCGAGGTACAAGAGCGACGGAAAAGTTGAAAATTAAAATTAAACGTTCAAATATTTGCCCCGCCTCATGAGTCCCGCCTTATCGACTCCCTGGCAGCGGGTAAAAGTGTTAAATTGCCGCTTTCAGCAGAATGTCGATTGATACAAGGGTGGGATTGATTCGCTGTTGGCACTACTAATGAAACCCGTGTCCTCTCTGCCCCCCGTTTCACTTTCCCGCCCCCGGCTGCCAGCCAGTTTACTCACCATTTAACCAGTGATTGGATCACAGGGTACCCATCGGTGGGGCCTGAAAGGTCTCCTGCCATCAGGACGATATGAAATTCATGTGAAATGGCCCAGTGCGCCAAAGTGGAGCATATAAAAAAGCCCAAGATTTATTTATATTCCAAGGAAATATTTTTTGTAATGCTCTTATTTAAAATCAAATATTATACAGGCTTGTAATTACTTTTATGCCAATTTATTATTCCCTTTTAAAGGAGCATAAAAAGTCACCTTTATTATGTTTATAAAAATATGAATACTTCAATGTTAAAAGTCATCTAGCCTATGTACCCCATGACAGTGGCAGTTGCCAAATGAGTGTAAAAAATCGCCATTACGAGTGGGGAATCGAACTGGGGAACTCTTCACCCTCGGACCAAGCAGGGGCGGTAACATATTCAATAGCTTTTGAAAAGCATGCTTAACAAACGGCAGCACCACCAACAATAACACCACAGAGCAAGAGGCAAAAGCAGCAACAAGAAGAAAAGGGAGAATCATCAGAGCTTCATCACCCATCACAGCACACATCCACACCCCCAACCATTTGCATGTCAAGTCCTTGGCCCTCCTGGCATGCCCCAATCCAGGCCAACCCTCGTCCCGCTGGCATTAAAAACGACCATGAATAAATTTTAACAGCGCTTGTGTGTTAAAGTATTTAATGCTTAAAGGCTCAGGCCGTCCGGCCGTGCGCCTTAAGCCAAGCCACATGTTGAGCCAAGTGCCTGGAAGAAGGAGTGTTCCGCTTCTGAGAAGTGGCAGCTTGGATTTGGCTAAAAAATATTTTTTTTTCCTAAAATTTGTTAATTCCATTACAATTTTTATATTTTAGTATAAAATAATAAAATATAGAGCATAATTATTAAATTTTTTCATTTAGTTAGAAGTTTCAAGATCTCTTAAGTATACGACAAGTTTTCCGTTTTTTTAAATGTTTATCTAAATATTTATTAACTTTTTTGTTTTTTTTTGGAATGTCACCCAAAAGAAGACAGGGTTCCAAAGTTTAAAAATATACTTAATATAGGCACACAATATTTTTTGTTTTAGATATAAAATCAAGTTACGACATGATGGCCCTATTGCTTTAAATAACATAGAAATCTTTTTAAATCGGTTAAATATATTTATTTAATTTAATTTTTGAACAGCTACCTTAAAAAAATTTATTTTTTATATAAAGAGAACTCTAGCCGCAGTATTCTCAAGTGCGACTTGGGTTTTATTTGTAAGTATGTCGGAACGAGTGTGCGAATGGTTGGTTTAGTGAGTATGTGAGTAAGTGAGTGAGTCTCCGAGTGTGTGGGCACTTGTCACTTTGACAACACGTCGCCATCGTCATCACTTCACACACTTAAACATCCCGACGTTGTCAACGACGTTCGACCACTTTTTCGCCCCTTCCCACGTAGATCCTTTTGGTTGAGGCTTCTTAGTGATTAAGCACATAATTGGATTCATTCCGGCGTAGAGCTTCGTCTTCTCTCCTTGGAAACTTTTTGATATTTTACGATGCTGCGGAAAGGATTTGTGGTGCTAAGCATTAATTGCCTTGCGGTTGTCAACAGCATATGGTAGAATAAAAAGAAGATTTCTCACTTTCAAGCACAGATAAAATTAAGGTTAGACACATAAAGAAACTCAAAAAACGAACTTGTATATATACAAATACAAATACAAAAATATCTAAAAGTGAAGTTTATATTTATAAAATAGTTAATATACTTCATATCTCTAGCACTCTTCATAAGGGTTTCAAAACTCACCCAAATGGTTGCCAAAGAATATTGAAAAGTGGAACAAAGCCCGGGCCAATGGTCAGCCGGTGTGGCCAGGATATTAGGCCATCTGCTCCCAGCTTAGAAGAGGCTTAACGGACCCCGTAGTGAAATATATGAGCATTTTCCGACCACCAGGGATCAAAGCTGCTGACGCGACAGATATGAATGCGGATTTTATAATGCCCGATTGGCACTGCATTATAAATTATTCAATTTACTTAATACAAAATCAATTCATATAAATTGAAATGGGCTTGCCAGGGAGATAAAAAATCATGATACCATCATCAGCGTCATCATCATAACAATCAGAGGGCCGTGTGTGTGGGTGAGTTATACAATAAACATCATCATTAAATATAATTGCATGTAACAGTTACTCAGTTTCAGTTGAGCTGGAAATACTGCCGTTCTCCATCAGCCTGATGGTGTGTTGTGGTTGCGGTGGATGGTTGGGTGGATGGGTGATTGGATGGGTGGATAATATTTTTGTCGGTTCAACGAATGCGAAAAACCACATTTGTTATGCAAACGCTCATTAAAATGTTTGCTGCGTTACGCCTACGCATTGTTGGCCGAAAATGAAAATCCGAGTTTGCATTGGTCCTCCCACGGTTTCAATTCGGTTTGTGTGATTTTCATTTCAGCTTTCTACTGAGTATTTTTCATTTCTGTTTCCTAGTGTGTGAATGGGTAAAAACAGAAAATGTCACCTGCTCCTCGGCACCTTCTAACGGATCGAGACCCAAGGCTGCCTTTTCCGTGCACTCTTGTCATTTTAGGAATTTCTTAATTGTCCAGAACGCAGTCGAAGCAAAAAAAAGCAAAGCTATTTCTTTTGCCAGTGCCCATTTAATAATTCAAGATATATCATTTGTGTGCGAGCGCGTGTGTTTGTGCTTATGTTTTATTTTTAAAAAACAATTCCCCAAGAACGACAATGAAAATGTCGGCCAAGTTTGTCCGGAATCCGGATGCAGGGTCCAGTTGCCTTGGACAACTCAGCATGTGGCTCAAAGTGCCTGAAAAAAAACAAAGTACTAGATGAAGCATAAGCAACCGAACGCGAAAAAAAACCCAGGAAAAGCAAAAAGAAATACAGAAAAATAATAAAAAGAAATTGGACAATAAAATACAACAATTTATGGCGTAGGGCAATCCTTTTTGGTGGCTCTTTGTGGGACAGAGGGAGGTGTACTTTCTACCAAAAGTCGGGGCATGAACATGGAGGGGATAAGCCGGCAACAATGTTTGTGGCGAGGTGGTGGGTGGACTGTACCACCAGTGGCTCGGTGGAGTCGAGTGGGTGTGCGGCCTGGCCGGGGCCTGCAAATCGTCATTGGAAACTAAACGAAAATGTTTAGTATGATTTTTTTATTTCACTTTGTTGCTTTTTTTCCTTTTCTAACGCACACTCGCATGCTCTCTTATATTTATTTATTATTGCTGAGTTTCGGTCTCGCTCGTCCTTCCAGAGCTGGCAAGTCCTGATTTATTCTAAGAGGATTTTGGAGAGAAACTGAGTGACCAAGTATTTGTGGATTGCAAATCAAAGTTGATACGAAAACAATTACAAGGTGTCGAAAATAAATGTTGTTCGTTTTAAAGTTAATGCGTATTTTGAAAGAACATTTTGAAGTGTACATTTTTAAATTATTTTTCGCTGTTTCAAGCTGCTAGAAATGTTATGGACTTTTTATATTATAACTAGAATATTGGTAAATAATACATCCACTGCTTACTGCAAGTAAAAATGTTTTCTTGGTGGGCTAGATTTCTGCTCAATTTACCTTTAGAAGCAACTTGGCTTTCAGCTTGCTTGGCTTTCGTTCATTTCACTTTGCTTCCAGCTCGATTTTTTCAGCTCGGTTTTTATTACTTTTATTAGTTTCCACTGGTAAGTGATGGCTGTTGGTAGTGCCAGTGGTATTGCTGCTGGTAACAAATGTTTAGCAAAAGTTCCTGCCACTGCGAGTTTCATTTCAGCTGCCAGCAAGATGATTTAAAGGAGACGTGCCTTGCCAGCCCCCGGCAATCGGGTCCTCGGTCCTCTATCCCATCGCCCCATGACTGCTGCTGATTCCAAGGACGAATCCCAACGAATCCGCACCCGAAACTGAAACTTTATTTCATTTAATTGAAATTTTATGTAAAACATACATTTCGTTTCGTTTGATGCATAGTTTTTTACGCTGGCAGCGTTAAAACCCCAACCAGAAATAAAACAAATGTGAAATATTTGCAAGTTTTACGAGCATTGAGTTATGTGGTTTGGCGAAAAGCGGGATTTCAAATGCTTGACCTTCGCCCCATGGCGAGATAAATTTCATGATATTTCACTATTTCGACTGTTTTGGCCACCAAAGCGCAAATAAATTACGCTGGCAAGCACAGGAGGTTTTATCTTACCCAATTTAGGGTATATAAAATACGCTGATATAAACAAAGTGAATCTGAAACTAAAACTGAAACAGAGCTGAGACTGGAAACTGGAAATCCTTTTATTTTTACGTTGGAATTGACAAGCGAACCCTGACAGGATGGCAGTATCATCCAGACAGATAAATGAGTGGGGGGGAAAGGATGTGCGAGCCAAGTGCTTGCTGAATGTGTTTTTCGAGTGCTATCATCACAATAAGAATAAAACAAAAACAATGGCAGTCCACAGTCGAGTGGGGAGTGGGTCTGGAAGTGATGATGGCTGTTGAGGAGTTCCACTTACACCCAATGACTTCCTCCCGACTACAAAGAAAATAAAGTCAAACAAATTTCCGCGAATTCCCCACAAAAACAAAATTAAATCAAAGGCATTTCAATGTAGGTGTAAACAGCTAAGCAGCAATCAAATGTAGGATAACAGAATCTGTTATCGAATAGTAGAGGAGACTGTTAATAAAGCTGCGAGTAGTTAGTCTTAAGCAACAAATAGAGCAGAAACGACGCATAAGTTAAGACCAAAAGACAATTATGTAAAACTATATCTAACATATCCACACATTAATAAACCTATGAGACCACTAAGAAAACCATCCTCTCACAGTTCAGAAGTGGGATACTAATGTGTTGGTGCAGTGTTGTGGAGATATAGTCAGGAAAATTGGAACAGAATCGTCGGCGTGGAAAGTTGGTAATGGGTAGCAGCCCCAGAGATTACTCGATACTTGTGCGTGGCAGACGGATTTAAAGAAAAAGCCAGACAGTATAACACAAAGGGATTGTGTGTATATGGGCGTCGTGGTGAAATTCGCATTGAAAAGAACATTTTGGAAAAAGCATTGAGGAAAATGGTCAAGATAGCAGAACTCAAGGTGGACCAGTTGAGATTTTTGTTAAGAGAACGAAATCTTGCAGCTGCGGGATCCAGAGCAGAGTTAGTACAACGACTAGTTGAATTTGAGGAATCAGAAGACGTGGAGATGCCACAAGCTAGTGGAAACGTGAGTCAACGAGAGGAATCGGTGACGTCGCAAGCAGCAGCTATTTCACAACTGCAGAATGAAATGACCGAGCTGAAGAATATGATGGCGCAGTTGGTGAGCATGCAGAGGCCAAATGCAGATGATGGTGTCAATAGGCAGCAACGCACAGAGGAAACCAGGAGGAATATCACAGGAGACGATATTCCTAATCTACAAGCCAGAAACAACGTGAGACAAGCGTCGGTAAAGGAAATCGCAGACACTTTGCCAGAGTTTGATCCAGGAGACGAGAACGCTATATCAGTGAACCAATTCATCGATCGTGTCAACAAAGTGGTTGGTGCGTATCATTGGGACGAGACGTTTTTGTTATTGGCAATTTATACAAAGATCAAGGGACCAGCCAAGATGTGGTTCGATTCTTCGCCAGTGGTGCACACTACGTGGAGTGACTTCGCGCAAGCTATGAGGGATGAGTTTGGAGCAAGCCCGGACGAAGCGGAAGTGCATTTCAACATGACTAATGCAACTAGACGAGCAAAAGAAACAGTGAAGGAGTATTGTTTCCGGATGTCAGCCCTAGGAGTGCGGTACAGTCTGAGCGAGGCAGCGGTTATCAGATATGTTCGCGCAGGATTACAGCACCGAGAGTTGCAAAACAGCATTGCAGCGATACATTTTTCAACAATGAAGCAGCTTAGAGATGCAGCCGAATCTTATTTCGTAAACAGAGGTCGGACAACAGCAAACAAAAAGGAGTTTGTGCCTAAATACAACAATTTCGAGATGAAACAGGACAGCGATGTGAAGACAGCAAAGCCAAAGGATCTGAAGACATGTTTCAAGTGTGGAGAGTTGGGACACTTTGCCAATTCGTGCCCAAGTAAGGAGCAGAAGCCCCGCTGTAACAAATGCAATACTTTTCATGCAATCACTGAAAGTTGCCAAACTGCAAAGGTGATGCGTTTAGGAGCAACAAATCAAGACAAGTTATTCACCAGAATAGTCCGTATAAATTCAAAGAGCTATAACGCATTTATAGATACGGGTAGCCAAGCTAGTATCATTCGACAGTCAGTTGCGGATGAATTAAAGGCAGATCGGCATGAGTGCTCTATGAGGATTAGAGGCATATGTGGAGGATCGTGTATTCTTTCTGAAGAAGTCGTTATCCAGATGGACGTTGAAGGGAAGACCATTGATGCCAAGTTATACGTAGCAGACGACGAGCTTTTGCAAGAAGACCTTTTGCTGGGACAGGATGTCATTGTTAGCGCCCAGTTATCCTTAAAGTTTACGGCAGAGGACGTCGAAGTCAAGCGAGCGGTGCAGCAAGCAGAAACTATTGGAAGCGAACGTGGTACTCATAAGCTTCTTATTAATATGCAAAACAATCAGGAAAGAAGTCAAATGAATCAGTTGTTGAGCAAGTTCGAAGATGTCTTCTCTACAGGATTGCAAGGAATAGGAAAAACAAACATTGTCCAAGCCAAAATAGATGTTGAGAGCAACCAAGTAGTTTCCCAGCCACCATACAGAATTCCCGAGCCAAAGAAGGAAGTTGTCGCCAAGATGTTGGACGAGTTATTGCAGCAGGATATTATCCAGCAATCTACGTCAGAGTATGCTAGCCCCGTAGTACTCATCAAAAAGCCGAACGGTAGTGACCGACTATGTGTTGATTACCGCCGTCTGAACAAGCTGTTAAAGAAGGAGAATTTTCCGGTCCCGAATATAGAAGAGCGTCTTCAAGAGGCGAAACGATTTAAGTATTTCACCTCACTGGATTTAAATAGCGGATATTACCAAATTGAGATAGCACCTGAAAGCCGAAAGTTTACCGCATTCATCACCACGGATGGACTTTATGAGTTTAAGCGACTCCCGTTTGGGCTAAAGAATGCCCCAGCCATTTTCAATCGTCTCATGGCAGAACTACAAAAGCGAGTGCATAAAGGAGATATGATTCACTACATGGACGACATTCTTATTGGTAGCAATAATTTCGAGGAGATGTATGCCAAGCTAGAGAGAGTCCTTACAGTATTGCGAGAGTGTGGACTAACTCTCAATCTGGATAAATGTAAGTTGTACGAGCAGTCTATTACGTTTCTAGGACATCAAATTCACGATGGAGGTATCAGCCCAGGAGAAGTAAAGACGAATGCCATTTCCATGTTCCCCACACCGACCAATGTCACCGAAGTACGTCAGTTTTTAGGATTGACAGGATATTTCCGAAAATTTGTCGCCGGATACGCTATTATATCAGAGCCGTTGCGTATGCTGTTGCGAAAAGCACAAACATTCAAATGGGAGCAGCGCCAAGAGGACGCGTTTAACGAATTGAAAAGAAGCCTAACGTCAAGACCTGTTATCACAAGTTATCGCCTAGATGCTGAACACGAATTACACACAGATGCCAGTGCTGTGGGTTTGGCCGCCGTACTGATGCAAAATGAAGAGGGTCAACTAAAGCCGATTGCTTATTTTAGTCGAGCAACATCTAAGTCTGAGAAAAATTATCACAGTTATGAGCTGGAAGCTCTAGCCGTCGTCGAGTCGTTGGAGCGATTTAAGTATTATGTCTACGGTAAAAATGTTCGAGTAGTTACCGATTGTAATGCCCTGAAATCTTCAATGGATAAGAAGGAACTTATACCCCGAATTGCACGATGGTGGTTAAGGATTCAAGAATATGACATCGAGATTGTACATCGAGCTGGAATACTGATGTGCCACGTTGATGCTTTAAGCCGAGCACCTTTTGAAAACGCACATGAAATGGAGACCGCATGTCTGAAGATTTCCAAAACCCTGATAGACGAAGCTGACTGGTTATTCGCGATACAACTACAAGATGAGAAGATCCAGAACATCGTAGCGGATATGACAAGTGCGAAGCAAACCGAGAACGATGAGTACGTAATAGAGCAAAATCGCCTATTTCGAAAATACGACAACAAGTTGCTATGGGTTGTGCCGAAACAGCTAAGATACCTTATACTACACGAATGCCACGACAAAGCAGGACACATGAGCACAGAGAAAACAATGCAGCGCATTCTTAATTTGTTTTGGTTTCCCCGAATGCGAAATTTCGTCAAGAGCTATATAAAATCATGCATAGGTTGCGCGCTAAACAAAATACCAGGTGGATGCCAAGAAGGAGAGTATCATTACGATGACATTAAGCCTATCCCATTTTATACTGTACACCTGGATCACCTAGGACCTTTTCCAAAGAGTTCAAAGAGGAATGAGCATATTATAGTTATTGTCGACGCCTTTACGAAGTTTAGTATAGTTCGAGCAACAAAAAGTACTGCAACTAAACATGTCTTGGATATCCTGCAAGAGGTTACGAGCTACTTGGGAATGCCAGGACGAATTATCACTGATCGAGGTACCGCCTTCACTTCGAAAGATTTCGAAAAATATTGCAAGTCGAACAACATAAAGCACATCCTTAACGCTGTAAGGACACCGAGAGCCAACGGTCATGCAGAGAGGACGAACAGAATTATTTTGTCCATGCTACTGCCTTCGAATGAAAACGATAAGCGATGGGACGAAATGCTACGATCTATCCAGTGGAGCATTAATACCATGGTAAATAGCACAACTAAATGTTCCCCATTTCAGCTTCTCTTTGGATACGAGCCAAGAGATATTTTAAAGAACACCCTGACCAGCGTGATCCAGAATCAAGAGCAGAGGATGATGACAGATGTCGAGTTGGATACGCTACGAGCAGACGCTGCAACTAGAGTCAACGATCAAAGAGCTGCAGCCAAGAAACGGTACGACGCAAAACACGCTAAGCCCACACAATATAAGCTAGGAGATATTGTACTGGTGGAAAACGAGCCAAGCAGCACGGGTACTTCCAGAAAATTGGAGCCTCGCTATAAAGGACCTTTTATTGTCAACAAGGTGTTGCCGAACGACCGATATCTAGTGGAAGATATCCCCCAGGCCCAACGAAAGCAGAGACATTATAAGTCGGTTTATGCACCCGACAAGATGAAGCGCTGGTGTGAACTTCCAGAAGATGACCAAGATGACGACGATGACTCGAAGGACGACCCCATCTACGAATCTCGCGAGGACGCTGAGAATTTATCAGGAAAGGCCGAATGTAAACAGCTAAGCAGCAATCAAATGTAGGATAACAGAATCTGTTATCGAATAGTAGAGGAGACTGTTAATAAAGCTGCGAGTAGTTAGTCTTAAGCAACAAATAGAGCAGAAACGACGCATAAGTTAAGACCAAAAGACAATTATGTAAAACTATATCTAACATATCCACACATTAATAAACCTATGAGACCACTAAGAAAACCATCCTCTCACATAGGTTTTATATTTTATGAATTTATTTATAATTCCTTTTGTATTTTCTGCTGGCCATTTACGACATCTTCAATTGTACACATATGAATAAATTTATTTATCCTTTGCTCGTTTTTGGTTACTTTCCATTTCACAACTTGACATACTTTTCATACAATTATTGTTACTATTTGATCGGTATTCATACAAATATTTACACGGGTTCGACACTGCTCACATATGTATTCAGTGTGCATAATATTTTTTTTCTATAGGGTTACATTTAGTTTTCCATTTTATTGAATACTTATTATAATCGATAAATTTCAGTTTGGTTTACAATTTCAATCAGCAGTAAAAATGGTTGAATTTTTTTGAAAATTGTTTTTGTTTTTATTTATTTTGTGTCACATTAAACATTAAATTATCATAGTAATATATAAGTAGTAATAGTATATATATATGTAATTTAATTTAATTTTTGATCACATGAGTTATTCTTTTCTGTTTGTTTATCCTTCGCTCCTTGCCTGTTTAAACTTTAAATATGTTTTTAAATTTTTCCTGTTTCTCATCTTGTTTAACAAAAATATTTTATTCAATTTATAAATTGAGCTGAAAAATTGGATTAGAGTACAACTGTCTCACATCCATGCCAGTTGAAAAATGTGCATGTTTCGCACCTGCAAACCTGATTACTAAATTAGGTAAAATGTTTAAAATATATATCTACACATGAGAGTGTGGTATGGGTGATTATGCAGAGATATACGAGTTAAATGGTTCTTTCGCTTTTTTTTAGCGAAGATTATAATTAGTTGCCGTTTAATCGGTTTGCTTGTGAACTTATTTGCAAGTTTGGCGGGCTTAATTTTGCATGGATCTATTAATTATAGAATATGTTTAACCATATTGCGTTTCTCAGTTTATTCGCTGCTTTACTTGCATATTGATTAAAAGATTGGTATTTAAGCCATTCAAATGATGCAAAATCTGCGGTTACATTCCATTCGTGCATTGAATTACATTCATTTTTTTTCTCCTCAATTTGTATAAAACCTTGCCTAATTAAATGTTTAATGTTAATTAACTAATTAAACTGGAATTTCATTTGGGTTAATAACAAAATTAAAAACGATTTAAACGTATAATGTTTTTTAATTACATCGTCTCGTCGAGAGCGCCGCGGCGCCGGGCTAATAAGGGCAAATTAATGAACTTTTGTCGCAATCTGATCCTTGTTGGCCCGGCCAAAATTTCAGTATGAGAATTCAACATTAATTTCATTAACTATTATCTATAATCATTGTAAACTTTAATAACTTTTTCATAGAAAAAATATCCGATGAAAATAAGACTTTATTTCTTACTAACTCTGTGCTTTAGTTTTGGGCTTATCCGTGGGTTTTTTGTTACCGTTTCTTGAATCCATTTTTCATTTCGCATTCGGTTTATTAATTTGAGGCTAAATGTGCTTTACTCTCGCTATTATGGGGTTTACTTTTTCCGCCTTTTGTGTGCTATGGCTTTATGCTACTTTTTTCTTCAGCTTGTCCTTTCTTTCTGCCGACTTAGAGCTAGATCTAGAGATGAAAATAAACATGGCAATGATATTTACACAATGTTGGCTAGTTGGGGCTTGGATGGATGATGTGAGTGGGGTGTGGTGCGGGGGTGCATGGGATGGTGGTTTAGGGTGGTTTTTGGGGGCGTGGCGGTCTCCTAGCTTGCCACTTTGTATTTGTTTATGGGCGCTGCCAGCTGCGCACAAAGTTGTCTGGAAGCAGAAAACAGCAGCTGGTCAGCTTCTCGGCTCTGAGCGATTGAAAAATGTCTGCGTTTTTGCAAGTGTGGCATGTATGGGGATATGGATATATGTTTGCACCGTCATGTTTATACACACACAGGCACACCGCACACACATACACACACCGACAAACAATGCACGGCAGCATCAACAACAAGAACAAGAGCCGGAAAACTTTGTCAATTAACCTAAAACAAGTTTCACTTTACAACACGTACGCTTGACATAATTTTTTCCCATTCTCGCCACGGGACTCCGTTGAATGAAACTGTTGGCATACGTAGATATATATGTATGTGCAAGTGCGCTGGGGGGACATCGGGATGAAGTTTACATATGAAGAAATTATCACGTTCTTGGTCCTTGATAACGACAATAGGATCTGCCCATAATGTCTTCGGCTGGAATTGACTGATCAATGGGTGGCACTCGCAGCAGCTCCATCTGATCTCGTACCTACAAATACACAAGTACATTTCATTTGTTTAAAACTCCATTAGAAATTATTAATGCAAGATGGTTGGAGGGCTGAGGTGGCAAATGGTGGGTGTGTGGGTATGTCAACAGCTGCATTTGATTGATGAAAATTGATTGCATAACGCTAAAACCAAGCTGGCACAACTTATAAAAGTTATTTAGCGTAATTGCCAAAGTTTTGTTTGAATTTTCAAATGCAGGAATGATTCCTTGGAACTTTTCGCGCACTCTTCATATGGCATTAATATTGTTCACAACTTTCGGCGCGAAAATCTGACTTGGCTGTAAGTTATATGGTAAACATTAAGCCCATTTCACTGATTGATTTCCTTATGAATTACGACACTGTAATTATGAAACTAGCTCGCTTTTGAGCTCTTAAATCAGAAAATAATTTGAATTTTCATAAAAAATTGTCCACACCATGTGATAAAGAACATAATTTACGAACTTATGCTAAAAATATTCCCTAAAAGCTTTTAAGCCCGTAAGATGCATGCTTTATTAACCTAATAGGAACAGAAAAAGTCCACAGAGTCCTCTGGTCACAAAAAAAAACTTCTCTACTAACACACATTCAAGTATACATCCTAACCACAAGCACACAGGACCCACACACAGTATCCTTAAAGAGAACCCAAAATCTGAACAAAAAGGAAAAGTTCAAGCACATTTAATGCCACAAAATGCAAAAAGGAATAAAATGGAGGAAGGGCGGTAAAAAAAAAGAAATAAAATGGGAAAAATGTTTTGTTTTCAACACCAAACACCTTTTGAAGGGGTGGTGGCGGTGAGGCCTAGGTCGGCTGGTCCCATTTCCTGGGTTTTGTTTCCCATACAACAATCGAATTTACGACTTTTTTATGAAGCTTTATGTGCGCTCTGCCACACAAACAACAATAAAACGTCAGCTTTGGCTCAGTCATTGCACTTTGTGCCGTGCATGACCCACTCTTAAGCAGAAATGCTGAAACAACAACAGGAACTTTGTGCCTTTTGCCTTTTGGCTAGACTCTTCCGGCCTTTGAGCTGCGTTTCCCATGAAAATGAAAAGCACAGTTCACAGTTACAGTTTGAGTGAAGAGTTCAAAGCGGAAAATGAATGTGGATTTCCCCCGTCATACCGCAACGCATTTCTACATTTTCCCAGAGACCCATAGCCAAATCAATTGTAAGAAGGTCAGCGCCTAAGCTCTTACACAAGGAGAGTTTATAAAACAAAAAAGAATCCTTTGAAATTTCAATATGAAATTGTAAAAAAATATTCAAAATATAAACATGTACAACATTTTTTGGAAAATTTTATTGTTAAATTCAAACGTTTTTTTTGTTAAGTGTATCAAAAAATTCTCACACTAGACGGGGCAAAAGATATTTAAATGAATTTGTCTCGCACAAATTGGTGCCATTTGCCGGGGACATTTGCCCATGGCCCGAACGCAAAGGCCTCCGATGCCGCCACTTGGGCGATGTGTCGTGCCAAATGCCTTTCCACGCTCTCGCATATAAAATAAAAGATACATTTACACAAACGCAGAGAGGGACTGAAATCCTTGGCGTTTCTTTGCCACCGCCTCTGCTGCTTTTGTGTAGATAAAAACTGGCGTCGAGAAAATTATCATGTTCATGGCTATAGCAATGGCTATGGCTATGGGAACAGATCCGCAAGTCGCCCTTTCCTCGCCCAAGCCTCCACAGCCGCCCACAAATTTGTGGACGTCGTTGTTGACTTTAATGTCCTTGGGAATGTGTTCCTGAAACCAACAACGCCTGAAAAATCTCTTCAAACTTAAACTATTTTTCGCTTAGAGATTGAAATGGTTTAAGATTTTAAAGGAGGTCATGTGAAATGGCTAAATTAGATTGTTGAAACTGTTTATATCTTCATAGAACGGAAAAACTATATCTTCAGAATTTCAATCAACTCTGCAACAAATTGTTGGCGAATTGGTTTACTGGAATTGCCCGCTTTCTACTTTGACCAAATGCGTGTCCAGTTGAAAGGGTATATTATAGGAAATATATTATATATGTGGTCGCTTTTCCTCGTTTCTGTATACTGGTGTGCTTGTGCGAGACGGCAATCATTAAAATGGCCTTTTGCCTAATTTCTATGACTTGCTTAATTATCACAGCCATGACCGACCAAGTCCCCCGAGTACACACGACCCAAACTCGGGGCGCACAACAGCATTAAGCTTCTAATAATTGAACATTTGACCCGCTTTTCGTTATTATTTAATTGCATTACGAGCCCAGCTTTGGCGACAGCCATAAGTAGGCTATAACGTATTTTATTTCACTGGCTTCCAGATCCGAGGCTGGAGTATTTGTGTTGGAAATTGGGGTTCAACGAACTCTCGACTGGGCCGATGCAAAACAACAAAACCAAAACGAATGTCATTGGGATAAGTATACATATATGGCTTTAGCTTTAGCTCTGGCTTCATTTTCCGTTCACTGGGCCTTCGGCCAAGATAAAAGGCGTTGGGTAACGTTTTTAATTACTTTTTACCACATATAGCAGGGATAAGGGCGGACCCAGAGCAAAGAAAAAATACAGAAACAAACAGAAACGTATTAAAATACAATTCTTAATGAGCATTATGGCCATGTAATAAACAGCAGTAAAAAATATATTTTTATATTCTATAGGGTTGTCTGCTGAGTGCAAAGCGCAATAAAAGCTGGACGATTTTAATCAGTTGCGCTGCAAAGTAGGCAATACTTTGGTGGCCTTCATTTATGTAGTCGCCATTACGATTGCTCTGATGGGGGAAGTGCGCGGCTCGCCTCGTAATAACGGACTTTGAGTATTTCCACGTATTATATAATATATATATATTATATATACCTACTCTGAACTAAAACTAATTACAATGTTGGGACTGTGTGAGCGGAGTGGGACGGTTGTCCAGGCCCGAGAATATGATTAAAGTTTGCGGGTCGTCTCTCAGTCAGCAAGAGACAAGAGCTAAATTAAAAAATGCTGCGGCGTCTCTTTCCCATCTTTGCTTTGGCAAAGGGGCTTGTCAGAGGAGGTGGAGGTGTGGCAGCAGCAAAGGAGGTTTTTATAATCAGCAAAAGCAATAAAATCTACGACCACTTCCTGCGCTCAAGGGGGCGTATGATTTATTTTTGTTATTAAATCTTTAAATTAGTTCGGCCAGAGGCAAAACTTTTCCTGCATAGAACACAAATGAATACTGTTCAACTATCTAGATTTCGGGCTCTAATCTTTTAATTAATGGTCTCGATTCATGATCTCGATCTGGGGCTAATATCAATAGATTGAAACAAAAAAAACTGGCAAAGGCGAGGTTATTGGAAGAATGTTTTCACATATTATTTGCTATTCAATGTGTGAAAAAAATGTATAAATTTATATTAAATTTATAAAAAAGGCACAATATTTTATTACTTCTATTTATAAATTACATTCCGATTACATTGGCAGAAAGCGACAATAATTGCACATTTCGGCGTAAACAAATGTTAATTAATATTTGATTAATTTCAACTTGTTCATTTAACCATTAATTAAAGAGTTTAAGAGTGGGAGATATCCATTTCAAAAGCAAACTGAAGTGCTCTACCATCGTTTAGTCATCTATCCACCCAGTCATGCATCGAAACATGCAACTAGCCAAGCATTCGACTGAAAAACAAACCCACTTGCAAGCCTTTGAATGGTACTACCCAGTTCTCGAGTGCCGTTCAAAGCCGAGAAGTAACTTCCTAGCATGGGGCTTGGCCCATCCTGTATTGATCTAAATTGAATGCTGCTTGAGCATGAGAAGTGCTCAGACATTGCCAGCCAACAGCCTGGCAGCTCCGAATCCATGAGTCAAACAAAAACCAATTCCCTCTAGTACATTCTCCAGTATCCATGCGAAAACTGCACAGACGGCAAACAAGCTGACCGCATCCTGCAAACAGGCTGCAGACTCCTGGAAGCTGTTGCTTCTGTTGCTGGCCAGGCTCGTGTATAAATATCGGAATAAGCATTTGAAAATCCTTTTAAAATTATTTCACAACTTGCGTCTTTTCGACGCCAAGCCATTGTCCTGGCAGTGTTCCTGCTCCCCCATTTTGCTCTTCCGTCTTCTAGTCCAAGTATGTGCAAATTCCATTGCAAAGCCACATTATTCCTTTTATCCTTGCGAAAGGAATTTTCCAACTGCAATAACAACCGAGAAAGGAGACCATACCAATGTCCTTTTTCCAACTTCTTTGTTTGTTTGTTGAAAAATGTGTGTTTAGTTCTCCGCACTGGATCCGACTTTAAGTCGGTCAGGTGCGCGCCTAATACCAAGAAAACCGGGAAAAAAATAATAATGTAGGGACAACATATTTAATACCTTTCAAATTGTATATATAGAAGCTTGAGTGGCTTACCCAGCTTGAAGGGAGACTTGAAAAAATTACCGATTTTTAAACTAAATTTCTAGATTGTTATTTTAAGACTGCTCTTTGTGATTTTCTAACTCCGATCTACTATCTCTCAGTGTGCTAAAGCATCCTCCAGGGTTGAAACGTTGGACAATAGAAAAATGCCAAAGAAAAGTGAGCAATTTCTGTGTAGTTTTTGCTGTGAACTTACCGCTTCGACTTCCTTGAATACACGTATTAGATTCTTGCCAGCCAACTTGGCAATATCCTCCTCCGACCATTTATCAGACTCGAGCAGGGCAGCAAAAAGATGCGGATATTTGGACACATCCTCCAGTCCTTTGGGCACTCTTAAGTGGAAAGTGGAAATGGCGCACAGAGAGAAGTCCGGAAAGAGAATAAGAGAAACAGAGACCATAATTTGGTAAATGAAATGAAATGTAATTGAAGCTGGAGATGGAGCTGGAGCTGGAAAAACTCGAACTAGTACTTACAAGTTGACTCCGTCGTAGCCAGCTCCAATGCCAACATGATCGATGCCAGCCACCTCCCTTATGTGGTTGATATGCGCTAAAGGGCGGGCCAAAAAGCACAAGTTTAAAGATTAATAGTTCAACTCTTCGCCCACTGACCCTTCACCGAACAGAAGTGAACTGAAATGAACCTACCCACGACATCGTGCAATGTTGCCTGTCCGGAGCAGCTGACGAAATGCGGGTAAAAGGCAACCATCACCAGACCGCCGTTTATTGCCTGCAATGGTCGTGGAGTGGGAATGGGGTTGTGGGGATTAATGCATCACCAGATTAATGCCTTCTTAATGTACTACTCACAATGCGTTGCAGGACATGATCGGGAACGTTGCGGCTGCTGTTGCAGATGGCGTGTGCCGAGGAGTGCGAGAATATGAGGGGAGCCCGCGAGGCGGCCAGGGCGTCCAGCATGGTTGGTACCGAAACATGTGACAGATCAACAATCATACCCAGCCGGTTCATCTCCTTGACTACCAGCTACCCAATAAGTTTCATGTTAATATATATTATCTTTTTTTGGAAAGAGAAAATCACATACCTTTCCGAATTGGGAGAGGCCGCCTATATGCGGATACTTTCCCGGTTCGTCAACTTTGCAGCAGTCCGCCCTAAAAAATATTAAATACATATTTATTTTTACCATTTATTTTAATTTTATGTTTTATATATATGTAGTTCTAAAATCTTTAATGCTCTTGTTTCTACGAAGCTGAATTCAATAGCATGCATCTAAAATATCATGATAAATCGGAAATAAAAACATTTTACTATCGATTCCTGTTTTCAAATAAAAATGGTTTCGCTAATAAAGAATTTACAGCTGCCTGTAACCTTCGAAGCTTACTCTTAAATATCTAAAAACGATAAAACAAAGTGCATGGCAGCTTAAAGGGGATTACTGTCAGCAAAGAGAACCCTTGTTATTCGAAACTCACCATGGTGTATTGCAGGTGTGGGTGAGAGTTAGGTATCTGGCACCCAGTTGGTAGAACATTCGCAGGACACTGAGACTGGTGCCGATGGCATGGCCACCTTCCACCCCAATCAAACTGGCAATCTTCCCGATCCGGTGTGTCTGCTCGATACCCGAGGCAGTTGTCACTAGGGCCATGTGGTGCGGATAGAGCTGGACAAGTCGCCGGATCAGATCGATCTGCTCCAGGGTCAGTTGCACGGCATCCAGGTGCTGGGACGAGCACGGAGCGTAGGCGGACCAGAACTGGGCCGATACCATGCCCTCTTTCAGTCGGCGCAGATCCGTGTGGCTCCAGGCACTCGACGACCACGGTGCCAGTTCCCGTAAATCGCCCCCAAAGTGGAAATCCTTGAGCTGGTTCTTCAGGAACTTGCGTATGTTCCAGGGCAGATCGTTGTGCCCGTCGATCAGCGGCACCTCCTTGAGGACATTCCGCACCCGCTGCATCCGGTAGTCGAAGTCGTCGCCGGTTTTTGAGCCACCGCTGGCCGCCGGCGCTGCTCCGGCCGAGCATCGCAGGATGGGCAGGACGAGCGGGAAGTAGACGAATGTTAAACAGTTGAGGCCACAAAGCACGAAGCCTTTTGGCAGCTTCCGTGATTTCATTGCCCCCAAGCGGCGCGGAGCTCTAGTCGCAGAGCACACAGTCCGCAGCACTCACATTGATGATGTTCCGCCTTCTAGCTGGGAAAGGGATAATGACAAAAGATAGATGATTAAGATCACTGAAACAAAATAGTACTATATATTTGAAGCAAGTAGTAGACTTTAAGCCTTTTGAAATAAGAATTTAATATCTCCTTTTACCAAAAAATAAACATAGAAAATATATGTCCATATTAGGGATGTCATGGCCATTTTTTCCAAGTGTGGCAGTTCAATAGAGGGCCAAAGATTTGGTCTATTGCATGTGCGGGTGGCGTGATTGAGCTATTGAAAGTTGTTGGCAAACAAATGTCATAAATATAACGCCCACGGCTACAACTACCATCCGAACAGGCAAAGCCACCCAAAAGCCAATGGAAAAGACCCACCGGCCACGCCCCATTTGCTTGGCTTTTCCGCCACCAACCCACAAACATAAATAAAACTTTTCATATTTATTTCAGAGCCCAACTTCAAATCGAAATCGCGCACAAAATGCATAAAATGCACAATAAAAATGCAAAAATTATTTATAGCAAAGTTTCCCCTAACATATATTTTACTTTTTTTTCTTTTAGCCAGCATAGTATCACCGAACCCCAAAAAAGAAATCATAGAAAATTTAAATAGTTTTCCCCTGTTGTTTGAAAAAAAGTTTGGGAGGGAGTCGGGGATTTACTTTATCCATACGAATTTATTTTATTTTTTTGAAAACGACATAAAGTTTGGCTTTTGGTCGAGCAGGTGCCAGAAAATGGAAAGAGAAATCCGAAAGAACAAAGTTGTAAGTTTTCGAAGAAATTGAAGCCCGATTTTGGTTGGAAATTGGGTCAACTGGATAAATATTTATTTCCATGTCGTAGAAAGCGAAATTTAAATTCTTCAACTGATGTTAGAACAAAGGTTAACGACTTGAATAGTATAAATAAATAATAAAATAAATGCTTTTGCACTAAATTATTTTTATGTCGTGCTTATGATAATACTTTTTTCTATTTAAATCTCTCTGTGCAGAACGCACAAAGCCAGCAGACACAAAAGTGTGAGTGGCAAGAAGCGAAATGAGGGGCAAGTGGAATCCGCATGTTGATTTTCATGCTCTGATGCTTGCGAACAAAATGAAAACATTCCGCCATGAACAACTTGGGCGATATCTTATCTCCTTGGTCTGATTCTCTGTTTGGGTCTTCTTCTTCTTGGACTCTTTTGATCCCCATTATGGATTTGGTCTCCTGCCGAATCGATAGAATTTTCTGCTTCACCATGCTGTCCTCGGAGTCGTTGGATTGCCGTTTGTCGCAATCCTTAAGCTATCTGGCCAAACCAAAAAATTATGCAAAAATCAACAGAGACAACGATGAGCAGGAAATGACAACATTGACAAGGGCAACGCGCCACGAATATTTTTCGACATGCAAAACGTGACTGAAACGCAACGCACGAATTATTAATACAACAACTTCGAAGGGGCCGGAAAATTAGACCCAGTTGGGTTAACAGGAAGCGAAAAGGAGAGACGTCAGCCATCAGGCAAGGACACCAAATAGAGTCGGGTCTGTGAAATCGAAAACCTTTGGCGCTTCATTAGGCACGGATGTTTTAAAGCAGGCAGCGTACAAACCGAAATTAAAAGCCGCAACAAGGGTATTAATTAAATGGAAGAGCTCTGCCAATTGAAGGCGAAAATGCCGCAATCAAAGTTAAATCTGGCTTCAGCCAAATTGTTTAAGTGAATACTTGGTAGGGCCTCAATCAATGGGCTTTCGATAATTAATCCTTGCTTCTTTAGAGAACAATATCACATGAATTATTTTTGTACAGAAATATTGTAATATTAAAGTCTACTTTATTGAAGAATCAAATATGACTGGCGAGTTAATAAATCGCGCTTCTTACTGTCGGAAAATGAACGGTGAAGCCCTCGACATCCACACAGCAAAGGCGAAACGGGCGCAAGGATAACTGCGTACAACACTGCGTATGAGCAATATATGTGGGCCTGCCTTTTATTTCATTTATGCATTTTTTGCTGAGTGGCATGCACGTGGGAGAAGGGTGGAGATGGAAGGATATGCCTGGAACGGAAAAATGAAGGAAATTCATGGGGTATGGGAGGGGCGTGCAAGTGAATCGTACATTTATTGCAACATGAAACATTATTTTGCATGGCCTCAAAAAATAGCGAACGAAGAAAAGGAAGCGGGATGAAAACGAGGAATGTGAAGAAGAAGGAAAATAGCAGCGACAGTTCCTGGAGTATAGGCAGAGGGGGGAATAAGGAAAATGAGGGGAGGGGGAGTGCCGGAGAAGCCGGAGCGCGCGCGTTGGAAAATTGCAGTAAGGAAATGCGATGTCCTCGTTGCAGTTGGAATTTCCATGCAAAGTGGCAAGCAAATAAATATGAAAAAAAAAATGCTTTTCTTTTCTACATTAGTGCACCATTTAAGGAAGTTGTCCCCGCCCCATACCGACCAGCACCACCCCCCTTAAGATATAGCACTGCGAGTTTGTCGTCTTTCATTTCCATTTTGCTACTACCCGCCCGCTGAAAAAATAAAGGAAACGTGCCGTAAACTACAGCAGACAATCAAAATGCATTCATGTGCGCTTACTTTACGTTATTTATAATCAACCACCCCCCAATGCCACTCATTCAGCTCTAAATTCCATTCACTGCGAATTGTAGCAAACAGTCAATGCGATTGCCACCCGGCCACTGCCTAACCTACTTCCACCCACACAGCCCACCGTCCATGCCTCTTCAGAAATTCCCTGTCTCACGGAGTTGCGAATTCCTAAGGGCTTCGGCTTTGTAAGCTCGCAAGGAACCAGTCTGATATGGTCTTTTCACAGTAATGGACAACTTGCTTGAAGCCAGGCTTTATTTGACTTTGCTTATTCAATTTTGAGCGAATAAATATGTATATATGTATGTGCCAGCGGGGCCTGATAATAGCGGATTATTACATCATTAGAAAAATCTGCACAAAGAATGAAGCTTAGTTGCAGAGCATTATTAAATCATAAAATTTATTTATTCTAACTTGAGAGGGAAGCTGTGTTTATTTATGGAACTCATATCTCGGTTTATCCTTGAATCTCAAAAATATTAAATATGTTTAATTAATCGTAAAAAGAAAAGATTATTCAGAGAAGGAAGTTACACCTTTTTCTTTAAAATATTAAATTATTAAATGTAGTACACATGTGTAGAAGCAACTGTTGAATTTATTGTATTAAAAAAAAAATATTTACTTTAAAGTTATTGAAAGTGAGGAACACATATGGAGCATGAATAAAACAATATTAGATATACAATAGAAGCCAGAAAAAAGTAAAAATCAAACTTTAAGGACATTATTGTTGTACATTGTGGCATTTCTATTTTGGGTTTCATTCGAATTTTTTGCCAAAGGCAAGTAAAACTGAACAGAACAATTTTCCACAATTTTTGTCCTTTTTTCCGATGGGGACCAAAAAAACAACAAACCGCACCAATCCATGACAATGAGTGGCGAACATTTGGGGCCGAAAGACATGCGGAATGGTATAAGAATGAATTGAAATTATTTTACAACATTTTCATGATTCTGGCCGTTTGTTTGATTTGCGTCGACCTTCGCTTTCGTTTGCTCTGCCCCTTTTTCATTGTTTTTATTTCTCTGTTTTTTTATGAATAATTTATGCTCGAGTTCAGTCGAGGAGAGGGCATCAAATGAAGCTCTAAAACAAAAAGGTTAGACCCTAAATTTAATGGCATATGTTGCGGCATACCGCTATTAATGAGCGATGGCATTTCCAAACAGATGTTCAAATAATGGTCAAATATATCAGAGAATAGAGAAAGTATCTTAAGAAATTTAAAATACCTTTTTGAAAATAAACATACTTTAAGATTCAAAATTTAAGCTAAAATCATTTCATGAAATCTCTATAGTGATTCTCAATAATTACCAAGAAATAACACTTCCAATTTAATTTGGGATTAAAAAGGAAACCCATTCTCCGAATGGCTTAGAAAATTCAGGTTAGCAAATACTTGGCAACCACAAATTTTAGCATTTGAAGAGAGATTCCTGCCGCAAGCCACAGAATTCAAACTAGACTAAATTCCAGATACCAGATACCAAGTTGACCGACGGCCCTCATAAACACTTTGTCCTTCTCAAAACAAAAAATGAGCCGAAGAAAAGGTAGAAGGCATTTATAAATGCCACAACAAAAGCTAGAGAAATGAGAGCCGGAGTTGGGGTCGGATTTGGGTATAAAGATTGCTAAGGGGCGTGCCAGGAGGCAGGCGGCAGTAGGGGTGTTGTAAGTTCAAAGCAAATTGTTGCGGAAGGCAGGAATCAACATTATCATCAGCAGCCAGGATGCTGTTCAGTCGGTTATAGGATACTCATTCTCGTTTTCATTTCGGGGCGAATGCAGATGAGGACGAGACAAAACACAGACTCACAAACACACACACCCACTCCATGGGGAAGACTGTCCAAGTATATGTGTGTGGTGAGGAAAGTGCGGGTGCTAGATTGGGGGGCGAGTGAATGAGTGTTGTGTCGCCTACCGCATATTAATGAGCCGAATGCCACAAAGCCAAGCTAAACGCGCTGCCATCAATTGCTCAATATTATGACTGCGGGGAGCAGAAATCTGCATACGAATATGTACGCTAAATTCTGGCCAAAACTGTGCTATCTATTTAACATTTTTTCGCTTTGTTTAAGAACTTCTAGGAAGGTTCAAGAGAGCAAATAGAGTTTGATTTAAGATCTAAAAAACGTCGATAAGAATGAGACAAACTTATGGGTTGAATTAAAGAGTATACTTATTATTGAAAAAATACGTAATAAGTATTACTATCCTTATTAAAATAATATATTTTTTCTCATAAGTAAACACTTATTTTTTATCCAAAGTTTATTAAATCAATTGTTCCGCATAAAACCACATATTCGCAAACACTTGGAGCTCTTACCAAAACTTTTCAAACTATATAACATTCTTTGCCCAACACGTTCTATTAATTTTTTTTTATTTTTTGTTATTTTATTCAGTTAAATCACTGGCTGAGCTTGAAATTGCAATTATATTTTTCATTTCACAGTCACGACTCACATAATTACAAATACTATTCTGCTTTTTGGGGTGCACCACAATACGTAACGTATACGCCACTGTGTCCGCGGGTGCGAAGAAATCGCGCAGCGCAAGTGGAACGCAACACGTGTGAGGCGACAACTGCCGATCAGTTGCCACACAACTAGACCGGCCGACACACGAATTCAAACTGAAAACTGAGCCAGAATCCTGAGACGAAAATGGCAAGCCAGTTGGGGCAGTCACACCGAAACGAAAAAGGACGAAGGACGACTATGCACGAGGCTCCGAGAACAAGGTTAACAAAGAGAAAAATTACCGAGTCTTTTAGGTTAGGTAAGAGCAATGAATTAAGTTTTTTGCACATATTTTGATGTTTTTTTAATCAATCAATAATGAAATATATGTAGAAGTATAGTTTTTTATTAAAATATATTTTTAATAAAATTTGATTAAAATATATATTTTCATTGAAAACTGTGCCAATACGTGTATAAGAGAGGCAATATCCTTTCAAAGAGAGGCAATTGTCGAGTTATCCTTTGCTCTTTCACTCAAATCATAAAAAATATAGGGAAATTTTGGAGTTCTCTCTCTATTTCAATCAGCTGTTTCGCCTCGGGGTGCTTGGGGTTGAGGACTTTAACATTGCAGGAGGTCAGGCATGGCGTGAAAGTCGCTTTTTCTGGATCCCACTCCCACCACACCTCGCTGCTCCTGCTCTGGGAGTCAGCCTGATGCTGACGGGGAAAAATCCATTGACCGCTCCAAAAAAAATGCAGGTCGCTCTTAATTAACGCGAAAATACAGCTACCGAATTAATTATTTCTTGCGAAACAAAATTATAGCAGTATAAAGTAGGGTTCATTTCAAAAAGAGTCAAAGAGAGGTTCATTTAATAGTATAATATAATATAATATACAAAAAATAGAAAACTAGATCTGTACTTTCCAAATAATTCTTATTCGAATTTTTAAATATTTAGTCTTAAAAGAGTCTACAAAAAACTGCAATATTCAAGACCAACATATCCAAATCACAAATCCTGCTTGCCTATAAGAATTTTTAAATATATACCGCCAATAAAAAGCTTTCAAGCTCCAAGTCGTGCCCCAAATTTAAAAAAATTTTGCGCTGGGCCACGCTGGGTTCCGAAACCAGCTAAAAGCTTGAAAAAATAGCTTTAAATTGGACAACGCCTCGACGGGATCCGGGTAGTTGGAGCTCTTGACACAGTCGGTTGTCCAACACCGAAGGCAGCGACGACCTCTAAACAACCTTTTGGGGTCTCGCTAGCCATGTCTCGCTTATTTCACTTTGGAATTTCACGTTGACGTCGCCGTCGCCGTCAGCAGAGGCAGCAGAAGCGTTTCGAGCCGAAAATAAAAGCGTCAAGCGCTCTCCTCCAGTGCAGCAGCAGCAGCAGACCCAGCCAGTAGCCAGTTACCTCCCAGATTCAGTTTCCAGTTCGGTGAGATACAAAAGTGATAAAAAAAAAAAATACATACACAAGCAAAAAATCAGAATAAATATTCATCATAAATTAAAAGAGAATAAAGCTCATAAAGTGGCTCGAGTGCAGCTGAAAAGTCGCGTAATAGTCCCCATTTCTCTGGGCTGTTTCGTAATCGAAATTTACAGAATATTCCAAGCATGTGCGTGAAGAGTGTGTGTATTGGTTGAGCGTAGTGCTCCCCGCCCCAACTGATACGTTTTATGATATACGTTGTAGATTCTAGAATGTTGTTGACCTATGCACTGCCTGACACGGGGATGGGAAAGGGAAGTGCAGCCGATAAGAAACCTTATCGGGTAACAACTTTTCTCAAAAGTAGTTTTCCTTACCGGCTCAACCGGCTCTCTACGTAGCCCCATCTCTCTCCTGCTACACACTATCCCACTCGTTTACTCTTCCTATTGAGTTCATTTGCTTTTGGCAAAGTTTCAACTGCAATTTGTAGTCGCTATTGCGGTTTTTTTTTATATAAATAGTTGCCGCAAATGCTAAAAACCCACAGCGTATTTATCTATATATTTTATCTTTGTGGCTTTCTTTTCTACACTTTCGTTTAGGTTTCAATTAGACAACGTCATCGTTAATTATTTGCTTTGTTGACGTCTATTCTAGTTATCATGTATTACTTTGTAGTCTATTTTTTAGGTTTAGGTGTTTTTTTTTATATTTGAGAATAATACAGCTGCGAAAAGTCCTTACAAGAAATAAACAACTATAACCTAAGGGTGGTTTTGGTCTTGAATACATAACGGAACCAGTTTAGGAGTTGAAAGGACCTTCTTCGAAGGTCACTGCTACATACCAGCGTAGGAAAACATACAAGGAAGCTCTTGATTGTGAGATTTTAAATATATGTATACATTTTTTTTAAATAATATGAGGCATCATACGATTCCAGTTTTATGATTTCTTGTTTCTGTTTCAATAAGATTGAATAAACAAATAAAATCATTCGACAAAAAGCTAGACTCATTGAGGTCAACCAAAAGGCAAATAGAAAAGACTGGGAATAGGAGTACGTGTCCGCCCACACATTTTCCCCCATATATATTGGTTCCTTGTTTTCAGAACCCACTACTCATCTACCCATACTATCATTAGCTTGACGTCAGTTAGTAACTCTTACATCAGTAGTAGTCACACTTATCTCCTCCAGTAGATGTTCTTTTGACCCACTGTCTGCTGGGAGGCCGGACCTAAAATCTCGTTATGATAATGTCCAACCTTTGGAACCGATTGTGGGGGCTCGTTTCGTTTTCGAGTCAAAATTTCCATTGATAGCATGCCCAACTTGTTTTTCATCTTTTCATAGCAACTTCTACAATATTCCATGACATTATTAGCTTCCAAACGTTTATACTGTTGGTCGTTTTATCAGCTTGTTTGTCGGTTTTTTTTTCGAAAAAATATACCAACACAATGGCAGAAGACATGTGTCGATTTTATTTTTATACTCGCTCCTTGATGGCAAAGTAAATATATTTTGATTGTTTTTTGTTGTCATGCGTTTCTGTTATGCTGGTCTTTCTCTATGATTTCGACCCACGAGATATATATATCGCCCAGTTCGGGGAGTGCTTCAGTCTTCATTTGATTGCCGGCTAGTGTAGGTGTGTGTTCTCTGACTCAAATATATTCAACTTATTGAATAGACACATCTGAGAATATCATCTAACTATACGATATAGGTGATATATTGCTGTGAAGTGTTATATGGCGTGGGAAATATAGCTAGTCGGGTAAACAGTCGCGCGTGATAAGTTCAGGTGGTCTAATCTATTGCCCGACATTTGTGCCATTCCAGTCCTTGGCTCACTGTCAATGTCAAACAAGTCAAAACTTCCCCTTGAAACTGGTGATTTTGGTCAGCGAATATTTCGTATATGTATCTACATATTGCTGGATACTTTCTTCCCACCCTTTCACACTATATATCCGCCTCTTTTGCTCCACACGCGCCACACGACTTTCGGTTTTCGACAATTTCTATGTGGGTTTCGTACGCAACATTGTCTTGCTGGCAACATGTTGCCAGGCAACATTGTTGCCTGACCTTGTTCAATGTCAGGCCCCAACACATGCGCCCCACGCCCGCATCTCTGCCGTCGTCGGCAGCAACGTTGGCAGCGCCAATAAAAGTGAAAGTCCCTACGTCACGAATTACGCGAGCGAGAAAGAGAAATAGGGGGAGGACGAGCGAGTGGAAAGACTCCATGACTTTGATTACATCAGATCGAATGGTTTCCGCGACTTTGTTCATTTACTAAACATTCATCGTCGAGGTTGGTTCGCTTTTTTAGTTCGTGCTCCAAAGGTTAACTAATTGGGCAGGGTTATAAAAATAGTGTTAATAAAATAGTGAAATTAAAAACAAATAATTACTACAAATCAAAAAATAAAAGTGTGATTTTACAGTTTTATGGATACATTTCCGGTTTTAATTCCACCTGCTAGTTTTTATTGGATGTGAATAGCTAAAAGAATATATATATGTATACTAGAAACACTTAGTATGTACGCCTAGTGAGAGAGAGATTAGGGGTAAAAAAAGAGAGATAGGCTTTACAAAAAGACACGTTCTCAGTGCATGCGCTCTATATGACTCGATGACTTTCCATGACTCGATGGCGCTGTAAAATCAGCTGGGAAAAACTGGCACACTGGCATACAAAGCCAACATTTTTCTTCAATAAATTCAAAAAGTTCTAAATAGAAAAAGTTAAAAAAAAAAAAAAACAGGAATAAATTTTCAAAAATGAGCATGCCTATGGCTCTCTATCAATTTTTATATGTTTTTAAATCAGACACATAGTTTACTTCCCTTACACTCCATATTTTCCTAAAGAACTTTTCAAAATTTTTCGTTTCTATCGGTCTTTTTAAATTCTTCAAAATTCAGCATTTAGGCCATGGCGTTCTTTTTCCTAAACCGCTTTCGAATTCAATAACAAAAATACTAAATAGCCAAAAATTCTTTTCTTTTCACGCATCATCACACACCCCATTTTCACAATGGGTCACAATACCGCTATTTACCACCAATGTACCTGCGGAACGGGCGAAATTCAAAAATGGCTTCCTTCAGAACTACACTCGAATCTCAAAAATGACCACCTACTTCAACTACCCCAGCAAGGAGCTGCAGGATGAGCTTAGGTGCATCGCACAGGCCATCGTTGCCCCCGGCAAGGGTATCCTCGCCGCTGACGAGTCCGTCGCCACCATGGGCAAGCGCCTGCAGGACATCGGCGTGGAGAACACCGAGGACAACCGTCGCGCTTACCGTCAACTGCTCTTCTGCTCTGACGACAAGCTCGCCGAGAACATTTCTGGCGTTATCCTGTTCCACGAGACCCTCTACCAGAAGACCGATGATGGTACTCCCTTCCCCCAGGTCCTGAAGAAGAAGGGCATCATTCCCGGTATCAAGGTCGACAAGGGTGTTGTCCCATTGTTCGGCTCTGAGGACGAGGTCACCACCCAGGGCCTCGATGATTTGGCCGCCCGTTGTGCCCAGTACAAGAAGGACGGTTGCGACTTCGCCAAGTGGCGTTGCGTGCTGAAGATCGGCAAGAACACCCCCTCTTACCAGTCGATCCTGGAGAACGCCAACGTTCTGGCCCGTTATGCCTCCATCTGCCAGTCGCAGCGCATCGTGCCAATTGTGGAGCCTGAGGTTCTGCCCGATGGTGACCACGATCTGGACCGTGCCCAGAAGGTCACTGAGACCGTTCTGGCTGCCGTATACAAGGCACTGAATGATCACCACGTCTACCTGGAGGGAACTCTCCTGAAGCCCAACATGGTCACTGCCGGACAGAGTGCCAAGAAGAACACTCCCGAGGAGATCGGTCTGGCTACCGTCCAGGCTCTGCGCCGCACTGTACCCGCCGCCGTTACTGGTGAGTTTTTCAGCATTTTAACGATAATGATGAACTAATGTGTATGTTTGTATAGGTGTGACCTTCCTGTCTGGTGGTCAGTCTGAGGAGGAGGCCTCCGTCAACCTGAGCGCCATCAACAATGTTCCTCTGGGCCGCCCATGGGCCCTTACCTTCTCCTACGGTCGTGCCCTGCAGGCCTCTGTCCTGCGCGCATGGGGAGGCAAGAAGGAGAACATCGCTGCCGGTCAGGCTGAGCTTCTTAAGCGCGCGAAGGTAAGTCTTCAGTTATGGCTTAGATATTAAAAGTTTGGGTTATCTATAGCTTAAGTGGTGGATATGCAAGGGTATTTGCTTGGAAAATTGTACTTGGTCTACTTGGTACTTGGTATTAGAGATATGGAAACAATTTCAACCTTTATCCCACCCCATTAATCCCCATTCCAAATTATAATCCTTACTTTTAAACCTCTTATCTTTCATTAGCCGTTATAAATCGATAACATTATCAAAGCATTATCTAAATTCCTTTTCATTAAAAATACTGCTTTAATCTTTGCGATTGGTCTTATCGAACCATGAAATTATGTCAGTTTATTCTGGAATTATACTTAAACTTTACATTCCTATAACCTATCGTATAACATCCTTTTTAATCCAAAAACATCTTATATTAGGCCATATAATCCACTACATACCTTTAACATTCTAAATACTCCTCTATATATCTACTCCTAACTTATCCTTCATCTCATATGAATTATTTAACATAAAACCTTCATAATCAGGCGAATTCTGAGGCTTCATGCGGAAATTATAAGCCTGGTTCTGCTGTTGGGGCTGCTGGTGGAGATACTTTGCATGTCGACGATCATAAGTACTGATCCCATATCAGTGTATCATGTCAAGAACTTGCATTAGTGTGATAATGGATAAATATTATATTCCAACAGCATGGAAAAAGGCCAGTAATAACATCCTGCCACTAAAACCCATTTCCCACAACTCATTAATATCCTGCTTGCTACGCTTGCTTTGAATCCAATCCCTTAATCCTTAATTGAATTAATCCTTACCAAAATCCCGCTTTCTTTCCCATTCCCAATAGGCCAATTCGCTGGCCTGCCAAGGAAAATATGTGGCCGGATCAATTCCGTCCTACGCCGCCAATACCAGCCTCTTTATTTCCCAGCACAAGTACTAAGCACTTTGCCAAGCACTAATTCAACTATGAATCGCGCGAAGCTCTATACGCAGATATGTTGACGACGGACCGAAGGATTGACATACATTTCACTCGCAAAGGATCTGCACATTTGCATTTTTTACAGACTTTTCAATACATATTACCAAGTAAACTAGCTATTAAATGTTTCTTTTGACCAACGGACAATCTAATAAATTATACATTAGCCTCAATACCATAGTTTTATCCTTTATTGATTTATTTTAAGTTTTGTTTTCTTTTTAAGCTAATTCAATTTTCTCCTAGTCCTTGGGCAGAAAATTCAAATGCATTTCCATTAAGCCTACTTGAAAATTTCCAGCAAAACATTTAATCAAATCAACTTCTGCCTGAAATTAAATTTTCCAAAACTTTTTCCGTTGGGGGTACCACGATGTATCCGGCAGGATGCGTTCAAGTGAAAATGCCGCAGGTGGCAGGATAAAGTTTTTTGGACAGAACAAAAATCAGAGCGAAAACTTTCGAGCCAGGCAGAAAGTTTGCCGCTGCGGCTTGTCAAGTTTAAATTAAGTAATAATTAAGACCAAGTGTTTGTATGTAATTAGGAATAGTATTTTCCGGGCATGCCTGAATGAAAATATTCAATTTTCCCGCCTTTCTTCTTTCCTCCCGCAGGCCAACGGCGATGCCTCCCTGGGCAAGTACCAGGCCGGTAGCGCTGGCTCTGGATCCGGCTCCCTGTTCGTGGCCAACCACGCCTACTAAGAGGCTGGAGGACCTTCGCACACGCAACAACCCACAATTGTCTATCTATGGAGCAAATGGCTTGAAACTTTTGATTTTTGGCTAATTTGTTTCTATTTATCTTAGTTTCGAGAGCTAAGCAAAGCAAGCATAAAAAATGAAAAAAAAAATCAATTACACTTCACAAAAAAATGTTAATCATAAAAGATATTCTTAGATTTGACAACAACAATGAGTATGAAAATGAAAATGAATGAAAAAATATGTTCAATGGAAGCCAAGTTTTTATTTTTAGTTCTAAGCACAAGAAACAATAATTGTTGATGTTAACAAAGTTCTTTTTTATTATTATTATTATTATTATTATGAATAAGCGATTTCAATATAAAAAAGTCATTTCGTAGATCGTGAAAAATATAAATAGTGGAGCTTACACCAGTCCCTATTAACAGAAAGCAAAATACAACTGAAATCGCGCAAGCTTTTTAAATTTTTAATGTTTACATGAAGAGTTATATAAAAAAAATGGTCGATGTTATTATCTTTATTATTATTATTATTATTATTAAACATTATATTTATGATTAATATGATAAGTATGCCCAAAAAAAAATGACGCAAATAAATAAACCCAATACAAACAACCAAAACAAACCCCCCAGAACAACTCAATAATCCTTAAACTCATATATAATGTTAAAAGATGAATTGTTGTTACAAGAAAAACTAACAAACAAATGAATAACTTGAAGATTATAGAAAGAAGATTTTCAAAGCTGAACTGGAATATCCAGTTGCTTGAAAACTGTGCTGGGGCACATTGTCGGCTATTCGGGGGCTCGATTATATTTCTGAGATCCTCGAATGGCGTCGGAGAATAACCAACAAATAATTGTCATTCTTATTATATCACAGCAATGTAATTTGACTTGAATGGCTTAACAATCATATATATTTATCAATGCATGTTTTTATTTATGTGTTATTCAAGTTGCAATTTCTGCATATCGTTGTTAAATAAATAAAGTTTGAAGTGCAAGCTGAATGTATAATATTTGCAAATACAACATTATTGAGCAGAAGCATCAAGTTTTAAATGATTTATTAAACAACATATTAAAGAGAAGCCACCACCTGAAGCAGCAAAAACAACCAGCTGTAAAACCAATATACAAGAAATAAAAAACAACAAAAACGAAGCAACAACAAAGGTGTTGAACGAACATCATCAATAAACCTATAGAACAAAATAATGTTGGTTTTATTTTTATGGGCATTCGAAACTTTCGTTGCATACGCTGAGGCGTAAGCTACAGTTTTAGAAGGATAGATTCGTAAACTGTATCTTAATGGATGGATCTTTAACGGTATATGACATTATATATAATATAAAATATATATTTAATTTTTCTATATTTGAATCGGCATTTAATTTAAATACAACTCCATAATAAATAAAAAAAAAAGTTACCAAGAGTTAAAATAAGCGTTCCTAGCAATTAGAGGATCCCATTTAAAAACTGTACTGAAGGAGATCCCTCAAAATTCTAAAACTTGTACGGAAGGACAATATGACCCCCAGTTAAGGGCATATCTTTGCCAATATTTATCCGATTTTTGATCGGAATACCTTAAACGACTTGTACATCGATTCTCCATTAATCTGCATCAAAACCGGAAGACAAAATATTTTTTAGATCTTTTGTTAAAATTTCTAAAGGATCCCCTTCAAGATTATGAACTGTGCATGGAGGGGCAGTATGACCCCCAACTGAGGCCATATCTTTGCCAATTTTCATCCGATTCTTGATCAGTATACCTTAAACTCTTTGTACATCGATTTTCCAATAATCTGCATCAAAACTGGACGACAAAATAGTTGTCACATTTTCTGTTACATTTTCTAGGATCCCCTTCAAAACTATGAAATATGCATGGAGGGGAAATATTATATAACCCCCAGTTAAGGCCATATCTTAGCCAATTTTTATTTGATTCTTGATCGGAATTCCTTAAAAGATTATTACATCGATTCTCCATTAATCTATATCAAAATCCAGCAACAAAATATGTGTCCACTTTAAAATGTAGAAATTGCATTGAAAGGACAATATAGCTTCCACCGAAGGCCATATATAATATTTGCCAATTTCCATCTTATTTTGGAGCGGGAGGCCTTACTAATAAAGTTTTTTTTTCTAATCCTACTTTATTTATCTGCTAATTTTTTCATTTTATAATCCATTATCTCATAGGTGTGCGATGAACTATTTTGTTTTAAGTGAAGTAATCCTCTGAAGTAATATTCACACATGGCAAACTTTGTAATTTACATTAATATTCTCACACTTAATCATTGGTCAGTTGATTATTTAATTTAGTTTTAAAAGCTAAGAGCCTATTAAACAGCATATAGATAAAGATCACAGATAGAATCTTGTCTTATTTCGCATACAATTTGGCGAAATTCCATTTACGATTTCCCCCATTGCCAATGCAAATATAAACAGAGAGCGCAACAAGCGACGTAATCCGCCCCATGATCCCTTTCCAATTGAATTTATTTTGTGTTTGGAGTGCAAAGTTCGCTTAATCACACCCAAATCAAATGCGCAACACCCCAGACAGGCAGACTGGCTGATTAAATGACACCGCGACGCGATGTGGGCCTGGCCGTTGGGAATATGAATGCACTTGGAGAAACAATTTCCCCCAGAAACCATTTAAAGTCCAGTTGTATTTTGCGAAATATTCACAAATTTACTCTTGAGCTGTTTTGATTACATTCAAGGTTGATTTACAACATTGGGATCAATGTTTTGTTTACAACCATTTCGTCATTGATTGTTTTTTTCGTGAAGATAATAAGGAACAAAATTTTGCCTGCCATTTTGCCAGTAATTTTTGTGGGAGTTGCGTTGGACTGTCGAGGTGTAAACAGCCACAAAAGCGGAACCCTGGTGAAAACTAACAAAAGGGTGTTGGCATCTGGCATACAGATGCGAGGAGCCATTGGCAGTATCAACATTTCCTCTGACAATCGACACCCACCCAACTTTGCCGGTACAAAGATTGTCCACAAAAGTGGAATTAATTGTATTTGCATAGCATGTAAACATCATCACGTTGCCTGCAGGATCTCGTCCTACGACGTTTCTAAGCTGGGTCATCCTTGCCTGCAGCCCAAGCCCTCCTTTGAATGCCTTGTCGCAAGAGCACACTCGAGAATATTATTACATTTAGTTTTTCATTATTATTTATTTAAAAATTAAGAATTTAATAGGATATCTTCCTATAAGCAACAAGGAAGAGGATAATTTTTATTCTCTTCTAAAGTTTTGTAAAATCATAAATTGTTAGCCATGATATTGCTTAAAGATCTCTGTCAGGTGCGGGTATTAAGGCCATTTTTTTACAGTGTATACCACACTTGCTCATTGTATCCTTTGGCTTCCTGCGGTGCAATTGTGATTTTGCCTTGCCCTGGCACGTTGCTGATTACGCTCTAAAGGAGAATAGGCAACGGAGCACCAGCGACAATGGCGACAACATAAATATCAACGGCACGTCATGTGGCGCCTTAAAGGAAGTGAATGTGGAAGTGGCATCTGGGATTCAGCACCACAAACGTTGCGCCAGCACCGTGTTCGGGCGGAAATTGACATGCCGTGAACACGAGAAACAGCAGCCTCAATTGAAAGGAGAGAATTCTGTGTCACTCCACAACTCCCGAACTCAGTTGATTGAGCCTTGCATAATTTAGGCCATGCTCCATTAATTACAGTGGTTGTCCCGAAAGGCGAATCGATTGTTAGCCATACACGTACACCTACTTGCAAAAACCGCCGGCATACTTAGCCTTCACTTGGCTGAAATGCCAGGCATTGTCACGGGGGCAGTTACTAGCAGCTGTAATTGCAGATTGCTTTCCCTGGCGTATGTGTGTGTATCCTGGCAGTTTCTAATTAGCTGCAAACATCACTCGGGGGCCCAATAACAGAGCCAAATATGTGACACCGACCAGCGCCAACGCAGCAAAAATAGCCCGGACTGAGCTCTGAGGATTCACCGGACATCAGGACATCAAAAGCACTGGGATACAGGTTGGACTAGTCCCTAATGCTTACGGCACTATGGTACTTTTCAGATTTTAAAGTGAGCAATCGCCGGATAAAGTTGCCGGATATTCAGAATAGCATTCATTCCTTTCTTGAATTTGAAACACCTACAATTATAATTATAAACGTTTACTAAAATAACAAGTTTTATATTATTTACCATAAAGCTGACAAAATTATATTCCTTCCACTGTATCCCTAATGGTCGGTACAAAGTCCTGTCACTTCATTCGGTCTCTCCTTTGGGCCGGTCTGTGTGCATTTTTGGCCATGTGCGTGGCGCTGTTGCCGTCGTCGCCATGGCGGCCAATGTGAAGGCCGATCGATCCATTGTCCACCGCACAATTCGCTCCACCCAGCCACACGGCGCCCACTGATTCCGCCACTGATTCTCCCTCTTCGCCTCCGCCTGCGCCTCCAGCAGCTCGTCTTGGCAATTTATGTTCATTGAGTTGATGTTGATTTGTGCGCCGCGGCATGATTTTTTAATGGAATGTAATTTATATTTCAGGGGGGCGGGTTTCAGGGCGGAGGCAGCGGGCTGGCCGGCAGACGAGCGTGCACTCGATTGCATTTTGGCCCGATGCACTGGCCATGTGCCAAATGAAACGGCAAAAACGACACAAATTGCTTGGCCACAGCTCTGTCCCTATCCTTCTTACCCCCATCTATTTGGGCCCGGTTGCCTGGCTGCTGGCAAGTATTTCAAACTCGATTGATATGTCGGTGCACATGGGAACTACATTTATAACTGCCTATTTAAAGATAAAATAAAGCTTTATTTATATAGATTAGACTTCTGCATGAATGTACTCATTTGTGGCAGAACAGATCTGTACAGTAGTGTAGTGTTTTCAAAAACACTGCACTCATTCTTTACTGTACAGTATACTCTATAGGTAACAATAAGAAAGCACAACATTTTCAGTGTACTCAGTTCGATTGTGAACAGTATTTGATTGTACTTTTCGATAGTGATTACTACATTTGTGTTTTTTTTTAACACTGTACATTTTGTATGTCAACTGTGTACAACTGTACAGATGAGTGCAGTAATTTTTATTAATTAGCTGCAAGATACTAGCAGCTCCCGCAAGCAGTGCAGCATCGGAAAGGGCATTTTCTGTTGCCAAAAATTTGATTTGCGAAAAACGGTCCAAAATTGCCACCACTGAAGACATGGTAAACAAAATAATGTTCCTTCATTCTAATATTGATAACTTAAATGTAGATAATGTAATAACATAAAATAATTATTATAATTAGTTTAAATTTAAATATAAATAATTTATAATTTTTTTATTTTATAATAAATACATTTAAAATGAAAAAACAAATCAATTTTTTAATTGGAAATACATACACATGAGAACTATACATATGTATATGTGTGTATATACCAGTCATGAAGTTTCACTCACTGTACAGTAAGTCAACTGCACACCAAAACATTGTACAGTGCGTTGACTACTGCACACCAATTTTACTGTACTCATTAAAAGCTGTACAACTATGGAATGAGTGAGACTACTGTCAATCAAAACAGACAATACTACCCTATTCACTCACACCCAAATATACTGTGTACAAAAAATAGTGTACCCACTTTTAGAATAAGTGATTCATTTGTCGTTTTGGATGCATTCATGCAGAAGTCTAATATAGATGATAGTTTTGTCCCTTTTATTTGTATATTTAGTACAATAATTTAAAACCATATAAGAATAAAGTAAAACCCAATCTTTTATTGCTAATAATCTATTTTCAACTCAAAAATATAAGAGCATGCATTCCAATCTCCATCGGAAGTAATAAATTGATTTTTGGAACAAAATCTTTTTTTTTCCATTCAGCATTTCAGCATGAATAATTGAACATGCAGCGGAAGTCATAATTAACATCAGAAGTCTGTATTTGCTTTTTTGGAGTTTTTGAAAGCAGAAAAACAGACAGAACGCTGACAGTAACAACACAATGAGGCAATGACAACAGATTTGACAATTTCATTTATCTTTTTGCACGTACTACATACTGGCTTCTCGATTATCGACAAAGAAAATAAATAGCTGGAAGTACATTTTGCGATTTCGGGAGAAAGATTGTTACGATGGAGCGAGAAAAATACACAGAAATATGAATTATTTAACCTTAAAAAAACATTAAATGCAAAAGAAACTATACAAGATTTTTATACATTTTCCCTCATCATAAAATAACGTATGAGTGTTAAACGGGATCCCCAGATAGTTAATCAGAATAGAGAGTGCAAGAAACCTCTTTACTGCCGGGAAAGTTCCATTTCTTCAGACTTTCACTCCAGTTGCATAATATTTGTAGAACTTTCCCAACGCCATGACATTCTCACAGACTCTGCATCTGTTTTTCCGCCACCGGGTCTTTCACTCACGTGCAATTAAAATGCCTTTGAAATGCAATCTGCGACGCGTTGCGTTAAGCTCGACATCGCGTGAGTTTCTAGTTGAACTGTGAGCTTGCATAATGCCTGTGATTTCGCTAGAATATCTATATATATGTACGTAGTAAGTACGTATAGACGAGTGCGACGGCTGGGAAGTGCAAGTAATTACATGTGCAAATATTTTCTAATGAGCGAGTGCAATGAATAATATTTAATTGAAATGGGTGGGCAGCAGGGAAACCGTTTTGCTGCCACGAATGTCTAATGAGAGGGAACTTATTAAACTAAGCCATTTTTAATATATCTCTACTCTGACTAGGCACTCGGCTGGGAAAAGGGAACTCCCCTGTTGCCATAAAGATTGAACTTAATTAAAATATAAACGTATTTTGTAGGTAAGCTGATTAATAATTAGTTCATATTGTATATCAAGAAACATGCGAGCTCTCAAAAGTTACATATTAATGAGAAATTCCCCCTTCTTATCAGTTGAAACATAAACAATGTAATAAGGAATTTTAACTTTCAACTTGTCAAGTATAAATATTTAAACTCACATATTTTATGGATGAGAAAAACTTCCTAGAACTATAAATAAGCCTTATCAAATCAGTGACTACGTCATTGCCTTTTAACAACTGTAAAGACTAACAAATACAGCATATAAAAGCAAATAAATAAACGAATAAAAAAAAAACATTTTACGACATGAGGCGGCACTAATTCATTGACCCACATGGCGTATACGCGAAATCCCGACCTTACGTCGCCGACATTGCGTATACGTCAGTTTGAGTGAGATGGGGGCTTGACAACTGAGAGAAGACAGCAGGATCAAGGACAAAGCCGGCGGGCAAAGGAAGTTCTGATTTCACAGCCCGCCCATCCCTGCACCCAGCTACAAAGTCCCTTCTTGTTCTTTGTCCGTAGCAAAGTCCCTTGCCACGTCAAATGCCACGTGAAGCTGACAAAATATTTTGGCATAATTACCCCGGCTTTGGCTACTCAAAAGCAAAGCCGCCTCCCAGAAGCGGTGGTGGGAGGGTGCAATTAAAGTTTCTAACATTGCGAAGCGACGCACAAAAGCTTTTCACTATTTAGATTTTTCATTTCAGATTGGGATTCAGAATAAAACTGTGCGCAAAACCAATGAGAAACTGCGGGAAACTGTTGAATTTTCAACGATTTTGCCGGTTACTGCAGCAGCCACCGAGCAGCCTGACTGGGAATTGTGTTCAGGGAAATGTGCGCTCAGTTGATTTTTGAAATTAATTGAAATTGCCCAGCTGTTTTGGGGGTGAAGGGTGGCGGAGTTAAGGGCCTTGAAGGATAAGGCTTAGGACTCTGACGTCAATTTCAAGTGCGCAGTTTTAAAGGAACTGCACGAGGCTCAAATCTTTTTTTTTTTTAAGAGGAATACGAAAATAAGGAAGGATAGCCAAGGGATTGGAATTGAAAACTTTCTCGTAAGTGCTTAGCCGGCTGAGAAAGCAATTTGAAAAGGCTTCCTGGCTGGGTGCTGGATTATTTAAATTGCTAATGGCCAAGTTCAAGTCACGTATTGTTCATCTCATATGGGACAATTTTCTATTTCCATGGGAAATAGGACCCATGGGTGCCGGCTTCTACACTTTCCGAATTAAACCTTACACTTTAGACGCATGGTCTACTCGTATGGTTTGCCTATTTTAAAACTGATTATGAAATCATTCAACAAGCACGTGAAACCAAAGTCAGTACAGTGCACTCTTGCAATTCACAAACTTTTTAATTTGTCTTAAAATAATAAATATTTTTTTAACTTTTTTCCAACTTTTATAGTTCTTTATATAAATAGCTTTATCGAATCTACTTCTAGAGAATATTCTTGTTTTTATTTAAGCATTTATTAAACATAAATAAACCAATAAAAATAATTTAAATAAATTGTAGACCATCGATATTTATTCCCAACACTTCAACCTATTTTTAATAGTTTTTAAAAGGCTTTTAATTTTGTATGTAAGAGCTACACATTGTGATAGCACAGGGTAAAAACACATCAAAGGAAATGCTACGTTTCCGTTGTTGTTCACCTAAAAAAAAACGGCAGAAATAAAAATAAAACAGCCAAAGTTTTTTTTTATGGCGTCAATGCCATTGTCAATGGCAGATGGCACACAGTTTTAGATGCATTGTTCGTCTGGCCCGAACCCGAAATGCATTTCGCGTTTTGCATTTCGCCTTCAATCAATACTTTGAACCTTTGACTGAGTGGCCGACTGGCCAAGTGACTGGCTGGCTTTTCGTTTTGATCGATGTGCGCTGATTTCTCGTTTCGCTTTATATTGTTTCGCTTTGCCTTCCTTTGCATTGTAAATATTGACATAAAGTGCGAATATTTCTATGGGCCCTCGTCGGCGGGACAAATTAAATCGATCGGTTGCTAAAATCACAGATTCAATCAAAAGCGAGTGTCGCAAATCGATAAACTCAAGTCGTCAGACGGCTGGCACATAAATTTTATTAAATTATAATATCACTCGAATAGAATCGCGAAAGTCACGACTTGTTGTCTGACTACTGGGTAATTGTCTTCATTCTCGGAATAGTTGCCACAATAATTTTTCCTTATTACCCATGCATATAGCATACTTGGAATGCAGTCCGTTTATAAATAGCCCAGCCACGCCAAGTGCTTCTAACTTTAAACAGAGGAGGGTTTCTTTTCAACCAACCGGCAATTGGATTTAACCCCAAGAAACTTTTTGGCCTTTTAATTTGATTCTGATCTTCTCCCACGTGCCTGCAGCTACTAGCAATGCCGAGGAAATTGTTTCAACCACAAAAATGTACAATTTCATTATCCGAAAAGTTTTTCTTTCATTCTGCTGACAGGAAGTTAACGGAAAACATTGAAAGGCAAAGTAAAATTCTGCGAAACCAGAAACTTTAGGCACAAAGTTAAAAATGTGAATAATAACTCACTTATTGACCAGAAACGTTACTTTAATTCAATTACCTTTTTTTATTTAGCAAAATTTTGGCATTTTACCATTTGGATAGTGTTAAGATTTTAATTTTAGTTTTTAATTACTTACCATTTTAGTATTTAATCATTGACTCTTCATTCAAATCTATAGTGTGGAGATAATAATTAATAAACCAATCAATAAGTATATTCGTTATTCAGACTAATTTTCCAAATTTTTAATCGTATTCTTTTCTATTAAAGTATTACTTTTTTAAAATTGCATACAAGTTGTACTAAAATTTCGTTTCGTAGTATACAAAATGTAGGGACAAAATGGACAACCAACTGGCGAATAATAAGAACGGTAATGACTTCAAAGTACGTCTTCTTGCAGCACTAATCATCTGTTTGGAACGTTCAAGCGGTTGACAAGGACATCCAGGGCGATAGGGTGATCCAATTTTTCCATACACTGCACACATATTGCACGACGTATTGCGGTATTTATTCATTACCATTTGACAGCCCGTTCTTTTGGACCAGAAACAGCAAGTCCCTGATATATCCACTTAAATGTATTTGAAACAATCGTTAGGCAATACAGAATTCAGCAGCAAGAGTTTCACAAGACTTACTTACACCCGCGTTCGAAAATATAGCCCCTGAGCATGCAGTCACTGAGGTGTTCAAGCGACTTATTTTGTCCTGGGGCGAAAGCTATAAGCGCATTATCGGATGGATCCTCACATCTAAATCCTTCGGCATCCTCTAAAATTTTGCATTTATCATGAAATCTCGTACAATCAGCGCACTTCATTTCCTTTAAAAACTCGGTATTTTGTGCATTGGCTTTGTCTATGATACAAGATATGAAAAAAATAAGAAATAGATATTTTAACATTTTGAAAAATCGGGAATTGAAAAAAAAAAACGGACTACTGTAAGATTAGAGCCGAAAGCCTACTTTTTAAAAAAATTTTTTTTTAGATATAAGTTTTGCGGATCATGACGGAAAATATGTACATATATGATCAAATCAAACAAAGATTTTTCACATTTGCTAGCTAGATTATAAAACTTGGAAATGTTACTTAAATACGTTATATAATAAAACAAAATCTTCACGCTGAAAATGTGTGAATGTTTTATATTACGTGACAATTTCACGTTTTCTGTATTTTTTGCATTATGCGTCTGCTGCTCCGATTTACATTTTTACAAACTTTATATATAAATATTACATGAATAATTATGAAACCTTATCAACAAGTTATCAAAAAGCTTAAAATAATTTAAAAAATTAATCATCCTTTCTTTGGACATTTAGCTGATCTCATTTAAAATGATCTAAGCTTGGTTTTTAATTCGTAGCATTTAATTTGATTTTCATTCTGTCTTTTTTTGTTGATACCTTTTTTGTTGGCAGTATTATTCGAATAATCATTGGGCGTGTCGTTGACAAAATGGGTAATTAGTCAGAGCAAGAGGAGAGGCCCAATGGAATATTTTACCTGAATCTTAAGCATTTAAAATAGTTGAGCTTTTTTCACTCTTAACGGCACTTATGAATAATTTCCGTGGTGCCTGCTTGCCTTCGGCTGGTTTTGAGTTCTGGCCACAACCTCAACCAGTTACCAAAAAACTTCAAAGCCGGCAAGCAAAGTCGCCGCATTGTCTGGCAGCAAATCGAACTATCTCGATATCGACTTAACGCTCTGGTGGCTTTTTATTTAATCCGAGGCTTTATTTTTAGCAAATCTCATTATACAAGTTTTTGTCCGTCCACCTCCGTCCTACTGGTCGACTTCATAAATATTTATTTTCTTGTTTGGTCTTATTTTATGCGCACATGTTTCTATTGACCAGGGATGCTACAAGGCAAACAAAACTTGAAATTTTGCGAAATCACAAAATACAAGAAGTCTCTAGAAGTGCGTCACTTTATGCCCTATCCATTTTTTTCCTTTTCATCTTAATTGGCTGTAGTGAAATTGTTGTTGCCAAAAAACCCCTTCATCTTTTGTGGAATTCTTAGCTGGTGGTTCCCGAAAAAACTTGTGTCTATTGTGCCCTGTCATGATGAAATAAAATAACTTATTTATTTACTACGTCAATTACAAGAATTTTCCATTTGTTTATTTTAGATTTTTCACGTGAACAGTATCTTTTATATTCGCATCCCTGTCGAAAGGTTAATTTCTTCAAAAGACAGCCACAAGATACATAGCCCGCACATGTATCAGGCGTTAAACTACCCGCAAACATGTTTCGGCTTATTGCTGTTTCTTAAGCGAACACATAAAAATTAATTAAAATTGTGTGACTCTGAATGAAAAAGAAATTAGCATATTCGAAGAAGAGACTTCATAACCTGGCCATCTACAAAAATGACTATGTTTAATGCCACCTCTGAGGGCTGAAGATTTTTGGATACTCTTTATCAATGGGCTAGCGAATTCTATTAGTTCATTTTTAAATTAAATATTAAATAGTCTAATAAAATTCTCTCATTTGCCGAAAAACTAATGGCTTCAGCTCACTGAACTGTTTATAATCATGATGCCCGAGTATTGACGTGAAAATTAAAATAAAGTCCCAAAAAATCGAAATAGTCCAAACGTAAAGCAGGAATTAATTCGTTAGCAAACCACACACGAACACAATTGTATACTGAAATTTGCGACTATTGTATGGGGGGCCATGTAGAATCGAATAATTTTGGGCATTTATTGAAAAGAAGCCGAAAGGGCTCAATGCTCCCAGCACGCGCGGCTGCTCATTTGGAATGCCAATCAGTTGTCGCGTTTATTGGCATCACCCACCGTACCCCACACAGAAATCTCATGCCACCACAACCACAAGCTCGGAAAGGGGAAATGGATCAGGGCATTACGTGCAGCAGTCGCAGCGGAAGTTGTTTTGAGAGCGGCTTGGAATTCTGCCCCGGCACTCGTGTACCCGTCTCTATTGTTCGGATTGAACTCCTCTCTTTATTTGCGGCCGTTGCAATGGAGATGTGGCACCTCTTTTGCATTGCAATGAGCAATGGGGCACGGTGATGCGGAAGCAAAACATTGCGACACATCTGGAAAAAAAGACGAAAAAGTGAAATGGTCCAAAGAAAGGCACGAATCGTTTAAGCGATTTTGGAATAAATTAAAAATATAAAAAAAAATGTGGAAAAAGTACTGGCGCCACAATTGGAAAGGTATCCATTAAATCATTTTTAAAGCATTCTCACACGAAATTGCTTCTGAATGAGTCTGGAGGCCTGGCAATCGTTTATTACTCATACGCCCGAGTGCCAGCTACGATTATTTTAACGATTCTCTCTCCGCCCAGCCTTTACTATCACAATTATATGGATATTAACAGCTATAAACAATTTTTTTCGTCATTATTAAAACTAAAATAGCGGTCATTAATAATGAAATGTCAAGAGTTTTACGGGGTTTATTTGCGTGATGCCCTTTACCCAGTTTTAGATCGCCAAATGAGAAGATAATTTTATTTTTTTTTTGGCCAGGTTTTCTATGTTAGTTAGTAGGAGATTAAAAAAGTCCTCTATGAGCAATTATCTATCTCTGTCGTTCTCTGTGTCTGAACTGGGCAGAGTCCAAATGTTTTCAAGACAATTTCGAGCCGAGCAAACAAAACCAACAGTCATCGCCACTCAGCAGCCGCAGCTGGCTCTTGGCCAAAGTTCAATCTGCTGATGACGGAGTCACTCCGGTTAGACGTCAAATCTCAAATGCCTCTAGCACCTGATTCGAGTGCAAAACCTCTGAAAATATTGGAAACCAATTGCCAAAACCGAAGGTGAACTTGAACACAACGAAATTAAATATACACTAAAACTACGTCATTTTGGCATTAATGATTATAAAAAACTAACTAATCGGAATAACTTAGATAAATGTGTACATTTTAAATTTTTTCATAAAAATGGTTAAAATTTCCAGAAGCTTCTTTTAAATTGGACTTATAGGGGAACTACTGGTTTAAATAGTGGAAGTACCTCTTGAAATCTCAAATACCGCGTTGTCGCGTTTATTGGCATCACCCACCGTACCCCACACAGAAATCTCATGCCACCACAACCACAAGCTCGGAAAGGGGAAATGGATCAGGGCATTACGTGCAGCAGTCGCAGCGGAAGTTGTTTTGAGAGCGGCTTGGAATTCTGCCCCGGCACTCGTGTACCCGTCTCTATTGTTCGGATTGAACTCCTCTCTTTATTTGCGGCCGTTGCAATGGAGATGTGGCACCTCTTTTGCATTGCAATGAGCAATGGGGCACGGTGATGCGGAAGCAAAACATTGCGACACATCTGGAAAAAAAGACGAAAAAGTGAAATGGTCCAAAGAAAGGCACGAATCGTTTAAGCGATTTTGGAATAAATTAAAAATATAAAAAAAAATGTGGAAAAAGTACTGGCGCCACAATTGGAAAGGTATCCATTAAATCATTTTTAAAGCATTCTCACACGAAATTGCTTCTGAATGAGTCTGGAGGCCTGGCAATCGTTTATTACTCATACGCCCGAGTGCCAGCTACGATTATTTTAACGATTCTCTCTCCGCCCAGCCTTTACTATCACAATTATATGGATATTAACAGCTATAAACAATTTTTTTCGTCATTATTAAAACTAAAATAGCGGTCATTAATAATGAAATGTCAAGAGTTTTACGGGGTTTATTTGCGTGATGCCCTTTACCCAGTTTTAGATCGCCAAATGAGAAGATAATTTTATTTTTTTTTTGGCCAGGTTTTCTATGTTAGTTAGTAGGAGATTAAAAAAGTCCTCTATGAGCAATTATCTATCTCTGTCGTTCTCTGTGTCTGAACTGGGCAGAGTCCAAATGTTTTCAAGACAATTTCGAGCCGAGCAAACAAAACCAACAGTCATCGCCACTCAGCAGCCGCAGCTGGCTCTTGGCCAAAGTTCAATCTGCTGATGACGGAGTCACTCCGGTTAGACGTCAAATCTCAAATACCTCTAGCACCTGATTCGAGTGCAAAACCTCTGAAAATATTGGAAACCAATTGGCAATTAAAAAAGCTCACTTTATATATTTAGTTTTCAATAACAATTAGTTATCGGCAAAGCCAGTTTTTTTTCAGCTACTGCCACCGGATGTTGGTCAGAATAAAAAAAAAGAACACTCACACTCATAGTCGCTTTTGTTTAAACACAATTTTATTTTCGTGCTGTCTGCAATTAAATTCTATTTTGGAATGCGAATTTGAACGTGTTCACCCACATGGACAGACGAAATTTAAGGCGACAGTTGACCTGCCAAAGAGCAAAGTTCGCCACTCAATGACCCTCTCAGTGCATCGTCACCGGAAGTGGAAGTCTGAACTTGTGTCCGAATAGTCCCGTTTGGCATGATTATTTGTTTGGGACTTTCTGGCCCTCTTCTATTTTTTTTTTTTTGCATTTTCTTGCCAGTTTGTGCGAAACTTGCCAATTGTTTAAACTTTTCACGAGAAGGGAAATAAAACAAACAAAACTGAGTTGCCAGCAACAACCCGTTGAACGATTTACAATCTTTGGCAATCGAAACTTTTTGTTTCAGTTGTTTCTTTGGCGCAAAAACTCATTGTCTAAAGAAGCAATCGCTTAGCCGGCTTAATCGATGGAAGTGGAGCCAATTTGGCTTATACCAAAATCCACACCCACCACAAACACGCATTCGGCGGTCCAAAAATGCCAATGCAATCGCAGCCAGTCTGGCTGGAAAACCCACGATGGTAATATGGAAATCATTTTATTTAATCATGAGATAGCCCATTATAAATAAATGGAAACAGAAATTTATTATGACTCTGCTTTTGTTGCCACCACTAACAACTGGCTTATTATACACATTTAATAATTCACAGCAAAAAATTATTGTTATCGTTGGATTATTGTTTTATTTTTTTCTTCAGTTTTTTTCTGCTTTGACTGCATGCGGTGCTTTGACCTAGAGGCTAAATTACAGTGAGATATAATTTTGAATGAAATACAACCGAAGAGATAACTTATGAATGCGGCAAAACATTCATGTAAATAGAAGATAGGTGTACTATTTCAAGAGGTACTTCCACTATTTAAACCAGTAGTTCCCCTATAAGTCCAATTTAAAAGAAGCTTCTGGAAATTTTAACCATTTTTATGAAAAAATTTAAAATGTACACATTTATCTAAGTTATTCCGATTAGTTAGTTTTTTATAATCATTAATGCCAAAATGACGTAGTTTTAGTGTATATTTAATTTCGTTGTGTTCAAGTTCACCTTCGGTTTTGGCATTTTTCAACGAGGTAAAGCAAAAAAAAATCGGAAAGACTAAAAAACCCCAAAAACATAAACAAAATGCGGCTTCAATTGGAAATGCCCAAGAAAAAAAAACGGAACAAAATTTAAAAATTTCGGCTGCGAACTCGCGGTAAACAAAACAGACGCTGTCTAAATCGATGGAAAAACTCCAATGCCCGCACAGGTCAGAGGGGTATTAAAATTTTTAACAATTGACCGAATATTTCAGCCCAAATGCAGCGTGTCAGTCATTGAGTGAGCGCCACGTATCAGGTGTTTGACAGGTTTATGGAAAATTTACCATTAGAGGAAAATCTGTTGGTGAGCGGAAATTTCTGTCGGCGATTTGTCAGAGTGCGGCCTTAATAGATCACCCATACGACCGGTGGGACCATTGAAAAACAAGCCACTAGCCGCAACAAGAACATCACTCCCTCAGTACTCCTCCCCAGTGAGCACGTGTAGTGCGCTTGACCACAAAATGTTGCATGTTTTTCCAGCTGCAACTGCTGCTACTGCCACTGCAGCTGTAAATTCAATTGCTGCCACATGACAATGCAATAAAACTATGGCCTCCGAGTCAAATGCAACCGCACGCAAACAGCTGCCGAAGTTGCCCCCCAGTTCGACCTTGACTTTGCTTGGGCGGTTGCCAGGCCCTCAACCAGTTCGGTCACTGAAAACAAAGTGCTGCTATTAGAAGTGTTTAGGCATTGTAATTTTGTAATTATTTAAAGCCTCAAATTATTGTGGTACCATTCGATCAGTGGTTATTGCTTTTAAGTGCCTTAAAGTGTGGTTTTTAATTTAGTTCTCAGATAACCTTCTTATTCTTAATCTTAATAATTAATAGAAAGGAGGAATTAAAATAGTAGAATTAATAGGTTGCTTAGTTTTTCTCAGTGCCCTCGTTTGAGTTTACAAATTCCTTAGTGTGAGGCACAGTTGGCCAGCAGCTTTTGTTTTTGCCACTCCATGTGGATCAAAGTGGGAAATGGCCAAAAATAATAAGTCGGTGGCAGAACCACAGTTGCATATCCGTATCGATTGCCGTGCATTCCCAGGTCAGTGGTGTCTATGCCTTTCAATCACAGGTGAAGGCGTTGCCGCACCGCCAATGGCATTTTTAAAACAATATCCTTGCCGGCCGTCTGCTTCCTACTCCTAGCCCACTCGAATGTCCTGGCAGCAAGGAGATGGAAAGCGCTGTTGCATAATCGTTGTCGGTTTTCGTTTCCGCACGCCATCGTCGTTACTTCCCACACAGCTGTGGATGGCAGAAGAAATATTGTCAAATGCCTGACATTCTCTCTTCACTTCAATGGAAAAGACTAACAGTGCTTCCAAGTTTTTAGGAAACTAACTAGGTTTTTAAGGTTTCATTATTGCTCTTTCATCAATATTTTTTAATTAAGCTTTTATTTAGTTTGTGTAGTAAAGGTCAGTAAATATAAAATATTCATGATCGACATATTAAATATTTTATTAAATTTCCTACTACAACTTTTGATTGCTTTTACCCATATAACTCGCTTCTATATATTTGTTCTAAATATTTGTTCATTGTAACATCTAAACTAATATAGATGTTTATTAAAATTTTTGCTTCTCCTGAAACATATTTCATTTTGAAATTGGGTATTTCAGTTAGAGCCTTATTTGAGGTTTCAAGAAATACTCATTTAGGCACAAACAGTTACTATCAGTTTGAGTTTAGTGGAGCACTCTTTACCTAATCACACTGGAGGAGCCCCGTATTCGCACTTCTTGAGTTGCCCCACTTTGCAGGATCCCATGAAGTTGACGCTGACGATGGTTGGCAGCTGGGCTGGCTGGAAGGCTGGCAGGCATCCTGGCAAACAAGCAGGCTAGCACACAGGCAGGCTAGCAGGCTGGCATGCAGGCATCCAGGCAAAAATGCCATGAAGCATAAAGCAAAAGCAAAGAACATCCAAGCGAGAGTGGTTGCCTCAATGGTTAGAGGGTGGCTCGGGTGGTTTGGGCCTTTCGAGGGGCTTGGGTGGTTTTGGATGAAGTGGGTGATGGGACTATTGGGTGGTTCTGGTGGTTCGGTGGCGGGCGGTTAACCCCTAAGTGTTGTCATGCACCGCACACTCGTTCATTTTCCCGTCACACCAGTGAACCACCACTTTGTTGCACTGAAAATCTTTAAATATTTGGAATTATATAGCTTTAAGTGATAACTGAAATAATTATATTAAAAAATGTTTCAAAAATGATATATCTATTATCTTAGGAATATAAATATTTATGCCTTTTTTGCATTTCTTTATAAAGTAAGTTTTTCGGTACATTTACTGCCGTGATCAGGAAAACTCAGCAATTCGGAAAAGCAAGAATACCATTCACTGAGCCTGCATTGGTGATGGTGGTTTCGTGATGGGAAGTGGCACCACCCCTCCACCTCGAAACCCGCAAGCTTGCCCCTAAAATTCATCTCGGTTCACTCAACACTCTTCTGCAACTTTAATAAACAATTCAACCCGCTGTGGGCCCAATAGACTTTTCGTTGCATGTAAATGCAAGTTCATCTGGCGCCATTTCCATTGTGTTTGCTTCACCCTTTTTCCGGTCTGCCTTCCTCTAGTTGGTGCCACAAGTTGGCATACAAAATTCACGATGTGCTGCACATGACTCGAAGAATAAAGTCACCAAGCAAACAGACATACAAAGACGGCAACTGAAAAATGTCAGTCAATATATTAGCCGCAGAAGAAGGCTGAGACATTAGGTTGTTGCCAGAAATGTGGAACTTTATTGATCCAGCGACTAGTTCAAAAAAGTGGGTTCTTCGTAAATAATTAAAAAGCTGTCATATGTTAGCTTTAAATCTGTTTTTGATGTTTCTCTCTTTAAGCTTTAAGTATTGGAAATTTTCAGCCTAGATTTTTCCTCTCAATAAGACCATCATAAAATAAGGTCCGAGGCATTACGTATACGCCACCTGTGCCACGCTGGCTGGGCACGTACTGCCAATGTGTATTTTCATTTATTTTAAATCAGTTTACCACAAACTTTCTTGAATGAAAATACGTTGCCTCGTTCCTTTTCTGATTTTGCCCAGAGTCCGACGCCGTGGCGCCCCCCAAAAGAGCCCAGAAATGAAAAAACGAACCAAGTTTCAGAAACTTGTATAAATAAAAGTGTTTTTGTATACTAGTGATAATATGTTTTTTATGGGTTCTGCTGCCGTCGATGCTGTTGAAGTTCGGTAGCAAGCTGAGCAGCTCTGAGCCACGCTAATATTAGCTTAGCTGTATTCAAGTTTGGTTCGACCCGGCTCGCTTTTGTGCAAACACGCAAATCAAACAGTAGTTTGAGAGTCACAGTTATGATACAAGTATTCCGGGCAGGTACCCTAAAAAGTTTTTCCACCGCTCCAGTCTTTGTTTTATTTGGGATTTTGGCTTTTGGCCAAAATGCATGGAGAAGTGCAGTCAACTGTTGGCAATAGCCTCCACAATGTCGACGTGGGAGTGGCAGTAAAGGCTAGTGGATAAATGGCCACAAATCAAATATTATTGCCCAACCGTTTTTCTCTGCAGCACCAACTATTTATTTTATCATAAACCTTTTTGTCCGACCCTCTTGTTATTAAATATTTAAACGGCAATACAAACAAGCATATTGCTAAATATATAGTCATGCGGAAATGAATGTATTTGCGGACGGGGGTGCCGCAGCTGTTTGGCAGAATCTAGCACGGGAACCGATGTGCATCGCATAGAAAATTGTTCCTCATCGTCTTTGCTTACTCATAGACCTAAGTATACCCATAGACAAGTTTGTAATTTGGCAGCAATAATGAAAACGAGACACATGTCACCAGCCAGCCCCCGCAGTCCGACAACGGAACGCTTCAGTTGCTGCAGACAAGAATTTAATTGAACAACGACAAAATAAAATATATAAAATATATAGAATATGTGTCTTGAAGTCCTGCACACCCGTTCCTATTGGTAGGGCTCTTCAATTAAACATACCCAACGGGATTTCCCGGAATTATTTCTTTCTCTCGAACACCATTGAAAGAGTACAATATTTAGTGAGTGCCAGCCAGCTGGCCGCTCCTTGTTGAACACGAATCCACACTTGACAGGCGTTTCTGGGAAACGCAATAAAATTATTCTACTTTCCTTTTGCGCCGCGCCACTACTTACTAATAAATTCACTTTTCATTCATTTTTGTCATAGCCAGAAATGCACTAAGCACATCACACTACTTAGTTGCACGTGCCAAAAGTCTTAGAGATAGGCAAGAGGACCCAAAATTATTTGGAATGTGTCAAAATTATTTTGAATTTGTATTCTGTTGCCTCGAAATGAGGCTTCTCCTCGTCGGATTTTATCGGATAGACGACGCCCGATAAGCTCCTCCTGTCGCCGCTTTGCTGGAAAAAACTTACAAACAACTACGGAGAGGACCGACTACGACTCCGGACCCCAGGTCCATGATTTTTGCTTGCTCTGCGACAATATTTGAAGCGTGTCATGGAATATTCCATGAATCTGTGCTGAGAACTGAGAACTTGGCTGAATGTTGACGGGGCAGCAATAACAACATCACGACATCACATCCCTTGGCCTCAGATTTGTGCGAGTTCAAATATTGTCAGCCGTGATTGTCTGAGAGGGGATGGCTGGCGGGATATTGGATGCCTACATATGTTTCTATTGGCGGCTCGGCGATGTGACGTCACCGACGGAGACGGGTTAGCCATCAGCGATAAGTCGGGAGCCCAAAACACAGCGACTGTGAGATGCCCTGAGGCTTAATTGAAAAAAAAAAAGAAACTACTCAGAAGCCTTAAACTAAAAATTTAAAACTTGTTGTTGGTAACTTGAAAACAAAAAGTTGCACTTGACAAGTTGAAGCAACCTTGTTACTCAAATTTTCATGCCAAGAAGCCAGTACACCCTCTTGTTCAACGGGTAGAATCTGAAGACGGAGACAGTCAGCCTGACGGCATATTTATGAGCCCATTTCCCCAACAAATCCCTGACGAGTTTCGTAGATAAAAAGCACTGTAAGCTGCGTGAGAAAGGCACAGTTCTATACTACATAGAACCAAGCACAAATGGAATAACTTTCTTCCCATCAACGAGTACTTTAAATATTATTTTAGAAATTCGAGAAAAACACAACTCGTGTAGCAACTGACTCTGTTTACAGGCAAAATATATTAAATCATTTTGTTAGATGTTCTAGTGCCCCATCTGTGATAACGAGTCGGCCTGATAAGGCCGGCCCGTCATATATTTGCATATAATAACGTGGCCTGACTTTGACTAAGTCTGCAGATTGAGTTTTAGTGGTAGTTCGTCGCGAAAAACAAACCACTCAACATGGACATGGGGGACTGCAGCTGTCATAAATACACATCCCCGATCATATTTTTTTCGGGGAAGTGTCTGTTGATGAACGGTCACTGTAAAACTAAAAAACTGCTTTAATTAACAATTCGATTTGGAAACTGGGCACACAAGAAGTTTATGTAGAGAAGAAGAAGGAACTAGAAGCGTCGATTGCAAGTTCGGCGTGTGAGTTTTTGCTTTGCTTTGTGAGACAGATGGCGAAATCAAGCGATTGAGCCAGCACTTATAATTCAATAAATAAAGTTAATCATCATAGGAAGTTTGGTCCTTCAGAGCCAGATTCGTTATTGTTAGTAAAGTAAAGCACCATTGCGATGGAACAACTCAAACGGCTAAAGGGAGTGAGGGGCCGTCTCAAATCCAGCCTCACCAAACTGCTACACACAGCAGAAAACTCTTCCGCATCAATCGGCGTTGACGCCGTGGAGGTACTGCTAGTCAGGCTCGACAAGGTTTGGAATGATTTCGAACTTGCCGGAGATGATCTGAGCGTGCTTGACGACGTCGAAGGCTGGGTTGATCCTGCGGATGACTACGACGAGTATGAGGCGAAGTACATAAAAGCCCGTGCGCTTTTGTTTTCCCTCAAGCGCTCACAGGAGCCGACAACACCAACAAGACATGCAGAAGGAGATTCAATAGCTAACAACGACGCTATTTCTCGCTTAGTGCAGCAACAACAAGAGTTTTTCGAACGCCTAGGAGCAACTTCAACACCAACCCAGGCTGACGCCGCGGCGCCAGTAAGGGAGACAGAATTACCGAAAATACACATAAAACCGTTTGGTGGCATTTACAAGGAGTGGCCAGCCTTCAAAGCACTGTACATAAGCACTGTACATAGCAAGCAACATCTGGGTAAGATACAAAAGTACCACTATCTAAAATCGTTCCTCGTGGACGAGGCTGCAAGTTTGGTACGCCATTTGCCGATTTCTGAGACGGCATATGACAACGCTTGGGAACGCCTCAACGAGAGATACGATCGACCACGGCAAATTATTCACAACCTGTTGGACACCTTTATGGAGCTACCATCGACTAACAATGGAGAGGTATCCATATTGCGTAGCATATCAGATGGTGCAAATGAGGTCATCCGTGCATTGGACTCAATTGGCCATATGGACCGAGACTGCTGGGTTATCCATTTATTGCTGAACAAAATCGATCCAGAGTCACGCCGCAAATGGGTAGATGCAAGCCGTGCTTCAAATTCACCAAAAGTCGAAGAGTTCTTCAAGTTCCTGGACGCACGATGTGAAGAATTTGAGCTGTGTCAAAGCGATCCTGTACCGAGACAGGGTGGTAACAATAAGAAGACAAGCAGAGCCATGGTAACTGCTGCGCTGACAAAATGCGTGAATTGTAATGCGGATGGGCATCAACTGTCTAAGTGTCCTCAATTCATTGGTTTGTCTATCGACCAACGCCGTTCTTTTGTAAAGCACAAATCTCTCTGCTTTAACTGTCTCAAACCAGGTCACAGGTCATCAAACTGTAGCTCAAAGTACAACTGTCAGCAGTGTGGCAGCAGACACCACACACTCATACACACGCATGCTATGCAGACCAACGAGGGTCAAATCACATCCACGTCTTCAAGCGATCGCAACGATCCAGACACGACATCGGTGACTGCGAGTCACATGTCACAGGCACTACTCACGCCAACCCTATTGTCACATGGGCAAGTAGGACGAACATGTACTTTGCCAACTGCATTGGTACACATCCGCAACTCTCAAGGCACATACACAAACTGCCGAGTGCTACTCGACACGGGCTCGGAGTTATCATATGTATCGGAACGCTGTATTAAGGCACTGGGTCTTAATCGGGCTCCTGGCCGGATTCTCATTTCCGGCATTTCTTCAATCAAGGCCGATACCACGAGGGGATTCAGCACACTCACGATCAAGTCTCGAGTTTCTGATCACTCGCTACAAGTAAAAGCTCACATTCTAGGAAAAATCACATCTACGCTGGCAAGGGAAAACATTGATGCATCTGCGCTTGAGATTTTCAATGGGATTCCGCTTGCAGACACTGAATTCAACTCGGCATCGCCTATAGACGTCCTACTAGGCACCGATTCTGTATGGGCTATTTTAACCGGCAACAGGAAGCTGGATGCGCAAGGCAACATAATAGCCATTTCAACAATCTTTGGATGGGTTATCACATCGATTGCGTATCAAAATCCATCAATCACCACGTCATTTTTGTCTACAGTCGATATCCATGCTACTTTACAAAGGTTTTGGGAAATCGAGGACTCCCAAATCACCACTCACCATGATCCTGAAAATGTTAAGGTTGAAGAGCATTTTCAAACCACGCACTCACGCGACTCCAAGGGAAGATACACCGTAGAGCTTCCATTCAAGGATGCAGATCCACAATTCAGTGACACTCTGCAGGGAGCAACCCAACGCTTTGCTTCTGTGGAGCGCCGTCTACATAGAGACACAGATCTGCACTCACGGTATGTACAATTCATGCAAGAGTATATTTCTCTAGGCCACATGCGCCAATTGAACCCTGACGAAATTCTCACCAACGATGGAAGGGTATTCTACATGCCACATCACCCGGTACTTGGAAAGAAACTACGAGTAGTTTTTGACGGTTCATTCCAAGATTCTTCTGGTCAATCTTTAAACGACACCCTGAACGTTGGGCCGAGCATTCAACGAAACCTGTTCGATGTATGCGTACGCTTTCGCCTACATAAATACGTTTTTTCTGCGGACATCATCAAGATGTTCAGGCAAATTTGGATCAACAAGCATCACCGCAACTATCAACGTATCGTTTGGAGAGAACATCCTTCAGCTCCACTTCTACATTACCAACTCTGCACTGTAACCTATGGCACTGCGTGTGCACCATTTCTGGCTGTACGGGTTCTTGAGCAACTGGCCAGAGACTACCAACATTTGTATCCAACTGCTGCGCGCATTCTTCTTGAAGATTTCTACGTTGACGACGTTTTAACAGGAGCTGACACCGAGGAAAAGCTTCTACAATACAAACAAGAACTAATTCAACTAATGTCATGTGCTCAACTCGAGCTTGGAAAATGGATTTCCAACAGCAACCGCGTTGTCGACCCTGAGACAACAATCACAAACAATACATCATACAGTCCACTCGAAACTACGAACAAGGTTTTGGGAATTCATTGGCAACCGCACACGGACACATTGGCATACAAGGTATCTTTGCCCAGCGAGGGAAGGATTACAAAACGACAAGTTTTATCAGACGTGTCTCGCATTTTCGACCCACTTGGATTGCTGGCTCCAGTGGTTATTCAATTCAAAATCCTGTTCCAAGAACTTTGGGTTCTCAACTTAGACTGGGACAGCCCGCTACCGCTCAGCCTGGAAGATTGGTATCTCAAATGCAAGAACGATATCAACACGCTCAATGAACTTGAGGTTCCACGCTACATTGGCAACTCTACTGACACAATTGAATTGCACGCCTTCTCGGACGCATCTATAAAAGCCTACGCCGCTGCCGTTTACAGTAGAGTCACTCTCCCTGATGGTAACATACAGGTTACTCTTATTGCTGCAAAGACTCGTGTTGCACCGCTCAAAACACAATCACTTCCACGCCTGGAATTGTGCGGCGCACTGCTACTAAGTCGACTCATCAACTCAGTCAAAGCTGCACTGAAAAACTACAACGTCACTGTTTACGCCTGGTGCGACTCTACCATTGTTTTGGCTTGGCTCTCGCACATACCTGCCAAACTAAAGACTTTCGTCGCAAACCGCACTGCCGAAATCCTCAGCATCATTCCACGAGATCACTGGCAACATGTCAAATCAGATGACAACCCTGCTGACTGCGCTTCAAGGGGCATGCTAGCTGCTGACTTAGTAAACCACAACCTATGGTGGAAGGGCCCACACTGGCTATACTCAACCGAAGCTGAATGGGTAAAAACACCTAGCACTCCTCATTCTAGTTTCATTTCAGATGAACAAGTCCAGGCTGAAGTAAAAGGTTCCGCTTTCACGACAATGAGAACATACAACACTGAAACCTCACTATTGGATGAACTGATCGACCGTGTCTCCTCGTGGCCGAAGCTACTTCGTATTCTCGCCTACGTTCTCAAGTTCATCCGACGCACTCGCAGAAAATCCAACACCGCTACGCTGACACTTGAGGAGATCCATGACGCACGGATCCTGTACCTGCGCCATGCCCAAGACGAACTCCAAGCTGACTACAAGCGACTCCTCAACCAGCAAGATTTGGGAAACAAATCAAAATTGCGCACCCTCTCACCGCAAATCGACAAACATGGACTCCTGCGAGTGGGTGGCCGCTTAGGTAACTCAGAACTGCCAGCGGATGTGCAGCATCCAATAATTATGCCCAAATCTCATCGCATAACGAAACTCATTCTGGAACATGAGCACCGGATTCACTTACATCCTGGAGTATCGGCGTTATTCGTGATCGCACGCCAACGCTACTGGGTGTTTGGCGCACGCAACCTCATTCGAAAGATCACGCATGACTGTCTAAAATGCTTTAGACAACGGCAACACACATCTCACCAATTCATGTCAGATCTGCCGTCTGTCCGGGTTCGGCAGGCATTTCCGTTTGCAAACACTGGCTGCGACTACGCCGGGCCAATCACCCTCAAGGTCCACAAGGGACGAAATCCACACAAGGAAAAGGGTTACATCTGCCTATTTGTATGCCTAGCCACTTCTGCCTTGCATTTGGAGTTGGCTACAGATCTTACAACCGACACATTCTTGGCGGCACTCAGACGATTCATCTCTCGCCGCGGGAAATGCTTGCAAATGTATAGCGACAACGGGAGAAACTTCGTCGGGGCAAAAAGGGTATTAAACGAAATGCAAACTCTTCTGAAGTCAGACGAACACAACAACACCGTACTGAAGGCCCTGGCAGACGAAGGAATCAACTGGAATTTCATTCCCCCCCATGCACCACACTGGGGTGGCAAATGGGAATCAGCTGTGCGCTCTGTCAAACTGCATCTTCATAGAGTCATTGGCAAGAATGTCCTCACCTTTGAGAAAATGCACACACTTCTCGCCCAAATAGAAGCTGTGGTCAACTCACGTCCACTATTCTCAACTTCGGACACTGAGGTCAACTATCTGTCGCCAGCACACTTCCTCATTGGTCGTCCCTACACGACAGTACCAGAAGGCGATCTATCAAATGTACCAATCAACCGTTTGGATTATTGGCAACAGACTCAAGCTATGCTGCAAGGCTTCTGGAAACAATGGCACATGGAATATCTTACATCACTCCAGCATCGGCCAAAGTGGATGAACAAATCGGTCAACATGGCCAAAGATGACATCGTGCTCCTTAAGGATTCTCACACCCCGCCAGCAGCATGGCCTCTCGGAAGAGTCATCGAAACGTATCCAGGAAAGGATGGAATGGTCCGCGCTGTACGACTTAGGACTCCAACTGGAGAAACCACCCGTCCAATTGTCAAGCTCGCCCTATTACCAAATTCTGAAACAGTGTTTCAGGGGAGGCCGGGATGTTGATGAACGGTCACTGTAAAACTAAAAAACTGCTTTAATTAACAATTCGATTTGGAAACTGGGCACACAAGAAGTTTATGTAGAGAAGAAGAAGGAACTAGAAGCGTCGATTGCAAGTTCGGCGTGTGAGTTTTTGCTTTGCTTTGTGAGACAGATGGCGAAATCAAGCGATTGAGCCAGCACTTATAATTCAATAAATAAAGTTAATCATCAGTGTCTGCGGAGCCGAAAATTGTACGGAAAACGGAACATACTCGAACATAAATCTATGGCCATATCAGACACTCGTGTTCGTTCTGACCGCTCAAGGGTGTGTGCAGCGGAGGAGTCAATGCACCCCAATCATTCAAGTTCACATGCAAATTAACTAAATCCGCCAATCGCTTAGATTTATGACAGAAAACAGGCCGCATCAGCGGCTGATTGATATTTAATTCTTGCCGAACACCTCCGACAGTTGGGTTAACTTCCGCGAGGTTCATTGACACACCGTTTAGATTATCTTCTCGGTTGTTAGTTTTCCAGTCTGCGACCTGTCTTGGGGCCAGCATCACGGGGCACTGACGTGTCGAGTCGAGGGAGGCATCGAGAAAAAGCAGTATATTGTCGCGGACCAAAAATGATTTCCTCTTGCCTAATCGACAAATTTGCTTAAGATGACAGCAGCCTGTCCTCCCACACACACTCGGTTCTGCTCTTCACCTGACTCTCGGCAGTTTTTAGCGTTTAAATCCAATTTATTTCTTTTGGCTTGCTTAGCCATCTTGTCATCTTGGTTGGGAAACACGGAGGGGGTATCTCGAAATCTGTGCCTCTGTGCCAAACATTTCAGTATTTGTTCTAATGACATTTGGCAGTTTTTATTTTGTTTTGTCACATTCTTACTCAGCCAGTTTGGGAGGACAAAAATGGATTATTAATATTGTTTAAGTTTTTTTTAATTATACAGCTATTCAAATTAATACTTTTATGGCTTCACACCACGGAAGCAAGTTGACATTTTGGGTAATGGTTGGTGAGGTAACTCATAGCGGGAAAATAATAAAAAAAATGGCAGTTGCAACGCCATAAGAAAAGCAAATAAATATGAATTGTTTTTTAATTGTCCTAACAGCTCTTGTACACCTTTGTGGCAGACAATTCAAGTCAAGGGCACTTCTCACTGCCGCTCAATTATTCGAGTTAAACTCAGTTGGAGAGACCATGCATCTAATTAAGAAAATAGCTAATATAAATGCTAATTCAATCTCTGATATTTTAGTCAATTTGTTCACACCGCTGTCGCGTTTAAAACTGGATATCTATTTTCGGACCACAATTGGCGAACAAGAGAAGTCTCTTTTTTTATATTCATCAAGTCTACCGGTTGACTGATGTATAGAAATGTCAGAGGCCTCACCGAGGAAAATTTAACGCACCATGGAGCGAGGAGCGCAGTGAATCATAAAATAAATAAATAAGTGCGACGCTAGCAGTGACCGATTTGCTGAGGGACAGCTACGCATCCGCCAGATACCCGGTCTACGTTTGGGGTCTCGGTCTCCAGTTATCCAGTGGGGCATTTGATTTTGTTTATGTTGATGCCGCCGTACAGCCGCATTTTTCTGCTGAAATACCAAACAGACGTTTCGTTGTCACCGCATTGCTGCAGAAATTAGCGTGCCTATATGGAATATCAGTCGCACTTATCACATGGCAGACCCGCCTGCCCGATGTCTTGAGTGGACTTGGACTTGCCCAGAGCACTGGGGAGGTGTGAGTCAGGTGTTGAGGTAAGACACGGCTCTTTGATACTGGACCCGGTGCCAAACGATTAGTCACGCCAATGGCTGGAGCCCCTTCACTGCATCGCCCATACGCCCCGTTGGCCCATAAGCCTATATAGTCCATAGCCTAATGCCACCAAATACGAACTATCCGATTGTTTGATCTCAGTGGTCGAGTTCTAAGTAGCAAACCCGTTGGCACTCGAACTCGTACCAATCACCGACTCCCATATAGAGAAGACCCCAATCCACTCCTCCGCCTCGTGAATTGCCCACAATTGTGACATTCAAATGGTTTCTACAATTTACGGAGCCGGTACAATTCATTTCCATTTTGAAATGAAACACGCGATTGCCACAATCAGACCGAACAAAAAATTCTATACTTTTTATTCAGATGCTTCGTTTCGGTTTATGAATCAATTAAAAAAGAACGGGCATGGGTGCTGAATGAAATGCTGAATTTGTGCGCCTTTTGGTCTGGTTAAGTGTTTGTTCGTGTTCTAGAGCTCTTGTCGTGGAACTTGTCGAAGAAGGTTGGATCGATACATTCCCTCGAAGAGTTGTGGCAGTGGCTCGGACTTCTAATAATCGTAGAACAGCCTCCGCCGATGTGCTGTCTCCCCAGAGATCTGTGTGGGTTTGAACCAATTGAACTGCCCGCAGTAAAAAGTCATAATAATTAATTCTTTTAAGACACATAATCTTTTATTTGAATAGTTTCTTGCTTTCTTTTGTTTGGTATGGTTTTTTTGTATTTTTTATTCATTTATTTCATTTTTTTTGTCATTTTTTAAATTTATTAGCAGCATAGCTAGAAAATACCGATTTAGACTCGCGGTAGCCAGTTAGTGGGGATGTTAATTTTCATCAGAGTTGCATTTTGGGTTTCATTTTCAATTCGGATTTGGATTCGGTTTCGGATTAAAAGCTAATTTGTCACATCGAACTTTAAATTGGTTTTACATTTGCTTTGCTTTTACAATAAATGGTTTTAGCGAATGACAGTTGAATAGACTTGAAAAAATATCACTATTTAGTAAAGTATACATATATATGCATGTATAATCGTGTATATATATATATTTATAGTAAAACTACTAATACATATTTTTTAAGTTATTTTTAATGCATTTCGAAATTACATTCTTCTCTTCCCCGTCCCCCTTGCTCAACATCACAATAATTGGTTTTGAAATATTTCCCTTGTCCGACACAGATGCATAAATATTTATAGATACATTTGTATCTCCTATGCACACACTCTGTAAGATATAAACTTTTTAGAAATATAAATTCGAGGTTGGCTTTGTTGCTTTTTTGTGAGTGGTGTGTGTTAGTGTCTTCACATGTGTGTCTGTTTCTTTATGTCCAAAGGGCTAGCTAGGAAAAGCTACGGAAAGGAAAATCAAAAGCAGGGCAAGGGAGAACCTAAAGTATAAAGCTTTCTGGCCTGGAGCGGCGAAATGAGACAAATGCCAGGGCCAGGGCTTGCATAATGCATGATGGCTCGGCTCTGACTTTTGACCTATTGCCGCCGTCCGTATCGCACTTTAAATTAAATCTAATGAGGTATTTAGCTGCACGCAACGCCCGGAGTTCTACGAAAGCAAATTGACTTTACGGCCAGCTTAAGAGAAGTGCGCCCGTTAGTGGCTTACTCGCTGACTGAGAAGGCTAAATGACTTCTGGCCAACTATGAGCGGCCCGTGCACTGGCTGGCGCGTTTTCAATGTGAAAATGCGGCCTGCACGGCCCGTTCCAGTTGGCCAAAATGGTTCGAAAAGCACTTCCCGGCACTATGTGCTCGGATATCTTGTTTTTTGTTTTGTATTTTTTTTTTTTTGGGTTTCTAGAACTACTCGGCTACTTAGGCGCTAGAATACACATATGCTTTGCACATTTACTTAATTAACGTATGAATGAATGTTTAGCGTTTCGTCTTCTTTGCATTTTCTCCTTTTAGCCAGAATGTTTTTGGAGTTAAAGCTTTTCGGTGTGGATGTCTAATAAATATATATATCTATATATGTGTGTTTGTGTATCTACAGAGTGCAATTGCCTAGAATTGCATTACAATAAATAATAAATTAGTTTGGAGCTCGAAATAACTGTGCTGTCTTTGCTATTTTGTGGCAATCATTATCGATTTGAGTAAAAACATTAAATGTTCATATGTTTGTTTGTTGCTTAGGTACATTGATTACGATCTCGACTTGGCTTGGTTCCACTTTCCAGTTTGATATCCAGCATAAGAATAATTATCCCTACTCTCTCTCTTTCTGTTTGTTTGTTAATTTGACTTGTACACAATTGTTGCTATTTGTTTTGTATTCATTAAGGTACTTGTTATTTTTTTGTTAATTTTTCCTCATTTTTTTATTTTTTATATTAAAAGCATCTCAAACTATTTGGTTTGACTACGTTTATGTTCTTTTGTGTTTTGTTTTTGGCATGAGAAGCTTCTAGGACAGCAAGATCTTGTCTTAAAACTCAAAATTCAAACCCTTGTCTTTGTTTAACATTTAACTTACAAATTACGAATACTGTTTCATAGAATTCTTCAGCAAGCGAGTTTAGTTTAGTTTACTGTAACTGTAACTGTAACTGTAACTATTTCTGTTTCTGATTCTGTTTCAAAATCTAAACAATAACCCCCTAGACCTCTGTGGGCAAGCTTTGGCCCTGACAGCTCGTCTGCAGCTTCTTGGAGCCGCGGAAGAACATGTCAAAGAATCTGCCCCGCCGGCTCTGGAACTTTTGCGGCATCGTCGGTGTAATGGCGATGTGCTCCACAATTGTGATGCCCCGTTGCAGCTTGGGTCGCTGCGGTCGGACGGGTGGTGCAGTAGTAAGTGGTGGTGGTGAAGCCGGTGGCAGGTCTTCGGACTCCGCCGAACCCTTGGTGGCTCCAAAGTTAATGATGGTACTGCAACTGCTGTTGGGCCTCAGGGTGAGGGTGGTGTGCACCGGCACTTGGCTAACCAAGGAGCTCTGGGGCGTCAGGTAGCGACAGCTGTTGCTGCTGTACTGCGACAGCTTGCTGCTGTTGCGCTGCAGCTGGGCTGCCCCACTGCCAGACGTGGCGCCTCCGCCGCCGTTAGTCTTCACACTGCTGCTGCAGTGTCGCTGCAATACCGCCGAGGATTCCAGTCCGCACAGGCGCTTCACTCCCCGCCGAACTCGCTTGTTGCGATAGGCGAAGATGAACGGCGAGCTGATGTTGGCCAGAAGGATCATGAAGATGGCCAGCTGCGAGGATCCGCCAAAGTTGGCAGCCGACAAGCGCGACTGGAGCAGGACTAGCAGGCCGAAGGGCAAGTAAGAGACAACAAACATGACCACAACGAGGATGCTAATCCTGGCTGCCCGCGACTCCTCCCGGTACTTGAAGAGCGAGCTGGCGTTGCTCAGCCGATGGCGCAGGGAGCTCATGTAGCTCAGGGCCTTCGGGGAGGCGTGGATGGCGGGAATTTGCAGGGCGTGGTGGCGCGGGGAGCTGAAGTGCGGGTGGTGGTGCGTCGGCGTGGAGTGCTGGTGCTGCAGCTGATGGTGGTGGTGATGCTGCAAGGGCTGGGTATGTTGCTGCTGCGACTGCTGATGCTGCAACTGTTGCTGCCGCTGTTCATGGCCCAAAAGATGCGGCGATCCACACTCCTCGCTCAACGAGTCCTGCCTCAGCTCCGTGTACTTGTGCAGGTTGGGGGAGCTGTGCACCTGGCGGATGCCCTGCAGGCGGTGGGCCTCCCTCAGGTCCTGGGAGGATGTGCCCAACAGGGGCAACTGACGAGCCGAATAGTTACGCTTGATCTCCCCACTGGCCGTTTGCAGAGTGAGCAGAATATTTTGATTCCTGTCCTGCTCCGGTACGGGCATCAACTGATCTCCAGCACCGCTCTCGGCATCAGCATCAGAGCCTCCATCATCGGAAATGGTGGGCAGAAGAACCTTGGCTGCCGAATCACGACGCAAGCAACTGGGCGAGCTCCTGGGTTGCTGGCGCTGATCGATTTGCATCTGCAGGCCACCAATGCCAATGCCCATGCTGCTGGTACCACCGTGGGAGCTGGCCGAGGAGATGGAGTGGCGGTGGACGCACAGGCTGTTGGAGAACTGACTGCCCTGGGCCGCCTGCTGGCCGGCGTTCAAGTTGAGTGCACTCTGCAGGAGCGGCGACGAGCCATTCTGACGCATGCGCAGCCCATTGCCTCGGGCCTCGCTGAATATCCTCCAGTACATGCCGCACACAAACCCAAAGGGCAGCAGGATAATGACAATGAAGTATATGCTGGCATAGACCACGCCGAAGATGCTGTTAGTGCTGCTGATGTTGAAGTAGGTGGCTGCCAGTCGGCGTTGTCTGCTCAGCAAGGTGTCCGCCTCAAAGTCCAGGACCCGGAAGGCCGACAGAGCCCCAAACAGAATACCCACCGCCCAGGTGAGGGCGATAAAGATCCAGGTCTTCACCCCGGATATCCGGCTGTGATAGCGCAGGGGATCTGTTACGGCACACCAGGTATCACCCACTACCAGGAGCACGGCCAGTGCTCCCAGTGCAGCAGTCATATCGATGGACCAGCATCGCAGCTGGACAGGCGGCAGCAAAGGAGCTGAAGTCGGTGCTCCGTCGAACATCGAGAGATTCTCCTCGTGCGTTTCCGTCTCGGTAATTACAATGCCACCATCCTGGCGCTCGTCGATTGTCAGCTCCCGGCAGTAGGTTTCATTGCACTTGAAGAAGGTCTCCACCACATCGCCGGTATCGCTGGTGTTGCGGTGCACCACCACGCCGTCCTGCTCCACGACATGTCCATTTTTCAGAAAGGTGATCTGATGGTTGCCAGGCTTCGAGTAGACCTCGACAGAGTCTGCAACGGCGACGGGATATTCCCCTGATTTCGAGGGCAGGCCCAGGAAGAGGGTTGGGGCCAAGATGCAGCAGCCAATCAGATTGATGGCCAAGAGGTTGATGGTGAACCGATTGGCGGTGGTGCGGAGGCCGGGAGTGATCCAGAAGGCACACAGCGCCAGCAGGTTGATCAGGAACGAGACGAGCAGCAGGGCCAGGATCAGGAGGTCTATGGCCATTCTTTATGCTGTTTTTCTGCTGCCACACATCACTTTACAGTTTCACAGTCACTGTGCGCTCTTATAAGTTTGGTTTTGTTTCTTTACGCTTATTTTTTGGCTTTTGGCTTTGCTTATGACACAAATTTCACTCGGTATATCCGCTGTCTCAACTCTTCACATTTGCAGCCAATTTTTTCGGTTTTGTTATATATCTCTTTACTGTTTGGCTTGTTTCTTGCGAACGCTTGCTAATTTACGCGCGATATTTTGTGATTTTCTCAAAAACAATTTATTTTTCACTTGTCAATTGTTTGGGTTTTTGGGGTTTTGGTTTTTCACGATTTTCGATTCATATATTTTTTCAATTCTTTTTTTCGCGCCGATCGACGAGCACGATCTTCACTCCGAAGCGTTCCAAGCACAACTGTGAGCGGTATCCACTCGGGCTCCAAATATACGCGAACTGTTCACGAACGGCTGTGGAACGGGTGCGAGGCAGATGGAACAACGCCGGCCCCGAGCGCCAAGAGCGAGAAGAGAGCACTGAGAAGCGAGCTATTGCTGCCGTACAAGCAATGATTATTGCATGTATTGATGTTGCCGATGTTGCTGCTGTTGCTGTTGCTGATGTTGGTGTTGCTGCTGCTGCTGCTGCTGCCTCGGTTGATATTGTGTGATTTGCAATTCCCACGCTCCGACTTTGAAATTATGCTGCTGCAAGCTCGTTCTCTGTTGCCAGCCGGTCTTTATCAGTGTTGCTGCTGCTGCTCTTGCTGTTGCTGTTGCTGCTACCTTGTATCTTTGTTGCTGTTGTCCTAGTTCAGTGCGGCAGCAACACAAATTGTATAATAATTTTTTTTCTTCTTTTTTCGCTCTCTTTTTTTTTCTGCAATAGCAAATTGCCGCTTCACTTTTGCTCTGGATTACATCACAAGCTCAATGCTATTGCTGCTGCTGGTATGGCGGCTGTTGTTACTTTTCCATTTTCCAAGCCTCATTTTCTTCTGGCTTCTGCACAACATCAGACAAATGTGCAACGGCCACGCGCTCTATTTTCTTAACCATAAAAATTGCATTTTTATTAGTCCGAGTGCCGTGGAAAATAAACAAAAACAAAGGTTTTTTTTCGTTTTAAACCCCCAGTCCAGTCCAGGCCAGCTGATGAAATTCTCAACATGGGGGCCGGCTGCAAGTAGAAGAAAGAGATAGGGTATACTAGTTAAAAAGAGATAGCAAACGGGGAGATATGTCCGTGAGATAAGGCACTGCCATTATTGTTGTTTTGATTGTGAAATTAAAAACAAATACTACTAGCTGGACCAAGATGAGACGGCATTTTCTGTACTCACAATGACTGCCCCCCAAAAACTTGTTCAAAAATGACTCAGAAAAAATAATAATATATTTAATAATGGCACGCTCCTGGCACGCATTTGTAGTTCTTATCGACTTCTTATCGACAATGGGGCGATAAGGTGGGTAATCCACTTATTTCACCAGCCCAGATAGAGGCAATAGATACTTGCAATTTGGTTTCCCTAAAACCATCTGGAGAACATGCTTAAGTCGCATGTGCCCCCTGACTTTTACTTTATTTATTTAGCTTTTAACTACGCATTATCCCCCCACAATCGGTACACAAACCGCTTTGATCAGTCGCTTACAACATGACCGCAGATTCGAGACTTCAATGAGCTCATCGCAACAATTTCCTTCCCTATAGATACTTTGACTTTGCGGCATTCAGCCAAAAATGATCATCCGAATTCTATGGAACCCACGAGTCGTATCTTTTTTCCGAACACGCGACCAGCTACTGGGAAAAATCAACATAGACCATTTTCTTCTGGGCGATTTAAAATAATATACTTTTATACATACATATATGTATGTACCATATAGATGCATATTTTTTGTGTGTTTTTGGTGTCAGGCCTGAGCGCAGTTTGCATGCCCTACTTATGCCAACAGGGAGATATATATTTATTAATAGCAACGATGCCACCAGCTAGCCAACGAGTCATGAAAATGCCAGAAGATGCTAAATGAATGATTGCCGATAAAGATGGTGAATTTAATTCGCAGATTTGCCAGCAGAAATCACAGCGGCGTGACTTATTTCATAATCGGAAGATGATTTATGAAATGCAATTACGCAATGTTTTTATTAAATTTTGCAGTCTGATAAGGCCACCATTTTGTGTATAAACATGGTGTATTTTTAACTCAATTTAAAAATATCAGAAGTTATAGTAAAATACAAAAGGTTTTCTACCCAATACCCTACCACTAACCAAATTTCCGCCCCCAAATCGAGGGCGTTATCACCTCGTTTGGAGATCGATCAATGTCCGACGCCTTTCGATCCTCCAGACATCCAAGCTAACTATCCATCCATCTACAGCGTGTGACGTTGAGTCAATAGAACGCCTGGCTAAATTATATTTACTTTGGCCCGATCCAAAGATCTCTCAGTGGCACTATCTGTGGCAGTTTAAAGTGCCAAAGTGATCTTTTAGCGGCATCTTAGGGGTGTGAATTTAACGCTCGTTTTCACGCTTCGCCCGTCAAAAGGGCTTTCAGAAAGTATAATGTAAATCATGACAGTATTCTCATTCTCTGTTCTGCCATCTGCTGTGGTGGAAGTACAGCTTTGATAGTTTCGTGATTATTTATTGATAGGCCAAACACAAAAGACAATTCACACTTGATCAAATACGAGTTGAGCTGATAATACCCATATAGACACTGATTGCTCGGGTCGGTTTTCAAATTTTAAAATGGAAACGCAGTTCTCAAAGTGAGAGCTTCCGTTCGTGTGCAGATTCTGAGAGAATTTCTAAGAATTTGATTTATTCCATGGGGTCGACAATATCCGCGACTGCAGATCAAAGTCGCTTTTGCCGTTTCACACATGCTTTTCATTAATACTCTTAATGGGGTCTCATAGACATAAAGTCCAACGGTTGTCACAAATAAAATGATAGTTTTTCTTTTTTTGAAATTAATACTTATTATCTCGGTTCCTCAAATTATTCATGTAAAAATGAAATTGGCTTACCAAGTACATGTTTATAAGAGTATTTGCGAGTTCGCCCAAATGCACTTTACTTAGCCCTATTGCAAACACTTACTTTTTATGGCCAACGGCAATTGCATTGAGATTCGTCTGAACAAGTGTTTACTTTACAGTCTGGGGGTGGTTGCTGTTGTATCTATAAATCCGAGTATCTGAGCATTTGAGCGCTTGTGTATCTTAGCAGCGGGCTAAAGCCCCTCTAGTGTCTCGGGGGCTTTGTGTCTGGTGAGGAGCGGGTTGGCCATTTGCACCGGCTGGTGAATGCGCTCATTTGCATGACTTGGCAGGAATCCCAAAATCGATCGCACCATTAAGATAAACTTAAAGCGTGAGTAAACTGGGCGTTAGTTATAACGCTCCTCCGACAAAATAAAAATAAAATAAAACCGAAAACCGCAAAACAAAGTGCCGGTGGAAAAATGTATATGTTAATGTCAGAGTCGGCCTTATTCACTGCTGACCAACTTGACAGTTGGCCAGGTCCAACGGTGGAGGCTGGTCCCTCTCGGCCATTTCCGAGGGGACTCACAGAACACGTGATCTGGATTAATCGGCCGATCAATGCGAACCTCAAGAATAACAACTGAGTGTTTTGGATAAAGTCCCATCGGCGTGATTCCCAAGCCAGCACAAAGAAGAGACTCAAATGAGCCAGTCTATGCTAAAGCCGGTTTTTTTTTGTACCGCTTTTAAGCCAAGCTACTCCAACCCGATGTGACGTCACTTTTGACGTTGGCCTTTTGTATGAGATTCGAATGCTCGAATCTGAAAATATTTACATACGGAGTTTTTGCATTCGCCTTTAAACTGCACCCTGCCCCCAGACGAGTTCGTCGTTCACGTGTTTATCGGTGAAATTAAAGCACTTAAGCCCCATAAATAAAGTTCAAATTAATGATTTTTAACCCATATTTGTTTCTTATGTCTGCCCGGAATGGATTTGAATACACTAGAAAAAATATAATTTATAACTTCATTGAAATAGAATTCATTTCTTCAGAAAGTAAGGGTTTAAGAAGAGTATAGATAAATCTTTCAAAAGGAAAATTTGTTTCTGTGTAACACGTGTAAGGCTGCATTCCCCTGCAGCCCAAAAATGGGCAACATTTTCGATAGGGACTGAGGCAAAGTCCATTAATTGACCGTCCCATATGCAGTCGAATCGTATACTTTTGGTCATGTCCTTGAGCTGCTTTAATGCCCATCAAGTCCGGCCAATGATGACTTGCCAGTTTGTACCGGCTTCATCGAGTTGGCTGATTGCATTGCCAAATGGGAATAATTATCTGAAAACCAATTTCAGTTAGGCCCATGGCCTTTGGGCCAGGTTAAGGCCTGATAAGAAGTCAGGGCTTACGGCCAAATGCAATGGCCAACATTGCAGTGATTGGTACTAGTTGAATATTCTCTTTGAATTCCTCACAAATGACTGTGCCCTTCAAGGCCTAAAAACACGAACTATTTGTATCCCCAAATTATGACATATGTCACATTTCTGTTAGTTGGCCAGACATTTACTTAAGTATATAAATAGAAAACTCATCAGCTTCCGGATATTTTGTTTTGCTCGAAAATATTAGCTAATTTTAAACTAATATATATCGATTGTTTGAAGTGATTTCCGGAACAATAGGGCCGGCCGGTCGCCCTGGAGGCGCTAATTTGGTTCGCACTTAGGTAAGATTCTGAGTTGGCTTCGACAATAAATAGACAGTTTTGTAATATATTTTAGCCGGACCAAGTTTGCTAAATGACAGCAGAACCACACCCTCTCCTTGTTGAACTTGGAGCGGGACAGCCGAGACAGGTGGCATGACACAAAGTCTTAAATATATTTATTGTATAATGCAGAATATTGGCTGTTTCCGTTACATGATAAGATTACGACCAAAGTAAACTGTTTTGATAGACAATCAACTGAGAGCCAAGACCTGAGAGCTGTGAGTTGTGAGCTGAGCCCGGCTCCGAGAACAAAATCCGATTCAATTAGCCCTACTAACCAGCAGATTTTGCTTTTTCCCCTAGCTGATGCGATTATGCGAATATATAGAGGGCTATATGTATACAGATATTCGCTTTCTTTTATCCGCTTATAATTGAATCAAATGCGGCAAAGGGAATGGCGAAAGCGAAAGCAAAAAAGCAAATATTGGCACAACTTTTTATCTGAGGGATGTAACTTTGTTGTGGCCCACACAGATTTTTTTTCCCCCTTATCCCTGGCATTTTTGCAGCTAGGCCGAGGCCGGCTTACCCTGCATTCCGAAAGTATCAGTGGCCATAAGTATCATAAAGTTTCCGTAACAAAAAACAAAACAAACACTCGCACACCGTTTCCATAACAAATTGAAGTTGCACTCAAAGCCATTGGCTGTGAACTTTTCCATACATGCATATGGGATATCTGGCCATAAAAATATATTGTTTTTGCGGTCGGCTTTTGTGGTTGGCGAAATGCAAATTAAGAATACTGTTTAATTGTAGCTCGTGTTTTTGAACATGACCAGCGCAAAAAATGCGATACAGCAGCTCGCACCGAAAACAAACACACCATTATGGCCACTCACTCCTGTTTTTTTTTTTATTATTAGTTCTAGTAGGAAACTTTTCCATTAACTCGTTAACTTTCTGTGTAACAACAATAGGCCGGCAACAGCAACGACAGAATCAAGTTAATATCACTGTCGGCTGTCGTCTGGTTGTCATCAATACAGCGTCTGGGTCGGTGACGTTTTTTTCCAGTGGAAAAAACTGGGGATACTGTAAATAAAATAGTACTGCCAAAGTCCAAACAAATAAAGTATGCAAATTTCGAACTGCGAAGCGAGATAGTCGCGTGTGGTTAATTCAAAGCGACTCTGATTCGAGGGAGTCTGGGGCTTCATATCCATTGGAACTTGGCTAACTGCGCAGCGTAACGGTTTAAATGCTTGGCTAATCTTGACCTCGAATCGAAGCGTTTGGCCGATGTCAAATCACAAACAGAACTCAATCAGTATCGATTACCCTCAGCCCAGTCAGAACAAAGACCAGACAAATTGCGTTCAATTCAATTAAAAACTCAAAAGTTCCCGGCGTCTGTCAATGCAGTTTCGAGGAAAATGGATGGATTTTTAGCTTGAACTTAAAAAAAAAACTCATCTTGGGCATGACCTCCAACGATGCTCGAGGTCCTAACTAATATAATAAATTACTAAGCTGCAGCAGGCGACAGCATAATTAGTTAAGTTGGCCCGGCTGGTCTCAATTACTATAAAGCTGGTAAACTCCGCCCCTGGCATCGGCTTCGACCGAAAGGTGGGAACTGCAACCGAGTCTGTCAGCTCTAATAACCATCTTGTGGAAGTGACTGAATAATCGAGTAACTAACCCTAACGATAACCCTTCCATGGCTGCAGTAATGCCCATGCCAATGGCTAACGTTGATTACAAGCCAATGCATTTGGGATGATGACACGAATGGTTCCAATAATTTGCATGGCGATGTCAGTTCGATGTGGTAATGCACCCGATACGAACTCGAATTTATGCAAAGCTGGGCCAGTTCAATGCACTTGGCGTATTGTCGTCACATTTCAGACCGAGACTCACTCAAACATCAAATTACCCCGGCGGAAAATAATGGAAACGGATTTTGCAATAACGATACACTGAAAGGAATAAGTAGAGTAGAGAAACTAAAACAAAGGGAGACCAAAACTATCAGTTTTTCAAATCTTTGTAAATAATGACTAAAACTTTGAAAGTACTTTAAAAATGATTTCATTACCAAAATGTGTACCAAATGTCAGCACGTGTGACGTGCCCACGGCTCGTCCAGCCACTACTACCACCAGGCTTTTGTTTTGTCCTCGTTTTCGTTTCGTCCTGGCTATTGACATTTTAGTGGTCCTCGGACTTAAATTGGGTTTTGAGGTTTGCCTTTGTCATACAAGTTAATGGATGATGGGTCCCAACTAATTGGCAGTTTTATTTGTCTTATCATGACCCAATTCTTAGTAAGGCGAGGTCAACATTCTCGAGAACGAGAACTAGAATAAGGCCTACATTTCCATCGTTTTTGACATGGCCTTTTTCCCATCGGACAGGGAAAAACGCTGCCTGGTCTCCTCATTGATAATTTATTGAGAAACATGTGGGGAAATTCAACTTGAAATAGTTTCCCTCGAATTTTTTGTTTGACCTCAGCCGAGAACCGCGACCATGTCATAAAATCTCTATGATTGACACCTTTTTTGCTTACTAAACGCGAATAGTAGGCGGAAAAATACAATTTCATAATTCTAGTCTTAATGCAAATGTGTCAAAATCTAAAAGAGTTATTGAACGTTAATTATAAATTCCAATACCATCGATATCTGCCGAAAACTAACGAAATCCGTCCTTGCCACTTTTCACAGGCGGTTCACCTTAGATAAGACTTCGACTTCTGCGGTTCACGTGGCTCTGTGTTATCAATATTCAAATTTCCATTAAATATAGTGCTCTTTGATTGATGAATGTGGTAACTGGTGAAAGGAAATTCCAGGAATTTTGAATTTTATAGTGCTCAACGACTTAAGGGTGCTTGAAAGTGCTCAGTGCTAAGGTTGTTTAATCGTAAGTGTCGAATTATTAATTGTAAGCTAGTTATGTACTGAGTACTTGGGTAATAGGTTAAATAAGTACTCCATTTAACTAATACAGACCTTCCCTACTTATACTAATTGCAAAATATGAAGAAATGTACTATTATATATTTTAATTCTCTAAGATGTAAAGACTCTCATATAGAATGTCTTTACCTCCAGCATGTATCTTGTCACGCAGCTGATAAGGTTTTACTCTTTATGTGAAATAATGACATCATCAGGGCACTTAACATATAATATTATATATAGATACTTCTCTCTAAAAGATGTCTGGAAAAATATTATTTTCAATAATCACAAAACGTGATGCATGTTTTTTGTTTGATCATGATTTCACCTTAGCAAACCTTATTTTATGGATCTCTTTTATCTTGTATTTAGATTCCCCAGTGACTTTCCATCATAAAGCAATTATATAGTTTATGGCCAGCAATTAAAGCCAAGTCCCAGACCCAAATACCCGAATATTGTCACTTTCCGTTGCCAGTCACCTTGGATCATTGAGGAACTGATACCCAAAAAGCTGACAGTAATTTTGAGTTCGGTGCATTCGACTTGGCTGATAATTTTATCTAGATAGGAGCGTTTCCACATCTTATCAGTCAAGTCAGAAAAAAAGAGCCGAACAAAAAAGGGCTGGGAAACCGGCAGTAACGCTATTAACTCTATGCAAACATTGCTAGGAGACTATTTGGTTGCTACTTGCTACTAGGGGAGGGCTTTCGGGCCTTTCGCCCTTCACAAAATTCTAAATAATGACCTAGATGTCTGACGGGGATTATCGTTTCGGGTGTTATCAGGGAACAAAGAAACAAGTGCGTGCCCCTCCCATCTAGTGGGGCAAATCTTATCATCGAATCCAAAGAGTGGGCGTGACTAGCGGCGTCATTAATTAAACTGGTAATTGTTGTACTTGAATAAGGCCCACTTGAAAGGAGGGTAAGCGGATTGTCCATGGATTGAGTGTGCGGTCTTTTCTTAATTAAAACTCATTTACATTAACGAGTGTGTTCGGCTAACCGAACCGTTTAGTTTTATTGGCCTAAATAATATCGTCGGGTTTAACGCACAAGCGGCACGCTAGGCCTTCCACGATTTATAATATGATTTTATATATAAATTTGTACAATAGGGCAGCCAGCTGTGTGGCTGCCAGTGGCCTTTTGTTTGAGGCGCTGGTTACAAACTGCGACACAGAAAATAATACATATAGACCCTTAATCAACTTAATCAAGGTAACATTGATTAAAAATATATATCTTCAGACTTACTTGTGAAATTAATTCCGACAAAAGTAAATAGAACTATTTTTTTTATGAACAACTATTTTTCTCAGTGCATTTGTTTAAACATGGTCAAATCGGGGAGCTAAAACAGCCTAACAAAAAGTATGTCTATATTTTATGATTTTATAATTGCTTGGCCTGCAGTTGGTGCGACCTCTTGGCGGTTTTGCCCCGACTATTAATAGGTCCCCACCCCACCACCTCTGCCCCTTGATTCAGTTGAATGGTGTTGGGTGTTGGTGGGGTGGGGGGAAAAAAACCAGCACCACGCCCAAGGCCATCGAGTGGCGTATATCTGGCATGGAAATCGTTTAAAAGAAAAGTGCCAGCCAGATAAGCAGTTCAATGCTCTACGCCGTGAGAAGTTATCTGTATCTTTACAATCTCCAGATGGGAAATCATGACACAACCCTCCGCTCCCAATGTTCCTAGAAAGTCCACTCATTACACTTGCAAATTGATTTCATAACAAATGTCCCGCTTTCATAGCAGCAGCTGGTCATAAAAAATTACACTCTCTGTGTTCAAACTGCAAGTTGGCTAGGAATGGTCTTTCGAAATGAATTGCACTTTGTTAACGAGCATTAATTGCGGCTTAGTCGATAAAAAAAAACTGGTCAAAGTTCTTTTAAAAGACTTTTTGCTAATGGCCAACCGCACATTGGCCAAGAAATTGAGTGACAGATCCATATTGATTGTCTGTAAAATCAATTTCTTGCAATGGGAGTTACAGAAGGTGCAAGTGTTTATCAAGTATCCATAAAAATATCCATCCAAAATGGTATTTAATTAACCATAAAGTTCTATGGAAACCACAAGATCTCAGCGGCCATAAAAACGCTCAATAAAAAATAGGTAAAGCTCCCCCCAAAACCAAAAATAGAAGTTGAACTTGTAAGTCGTTAGTAAGTTGAAGTTGTTTGCAGGTAGTTAACTCGCAGTACTTGTTATTTATAGTTTTGGGGGGATTTTTGTTGCATCGTTATGGGAAAGTTCCTGGCACGTGCGGTCTTGCACCTCGTTGGCATCAACCATAAACACCTGAACTTCATGAGGAGCATCTTATGGGGCTTCAGGGAACAAAAAATGGAAAATCATAAATGCCTTAATTATCGTTTCTTGCGGTCGGCCCGCCAAATGACGTTTCTAACGAAAGTCGAGGTGGGAGTTCAATGAACCCAGTTCTAAGCAAACTGGTTGGCTACTTTGGCTTCAGGTTGCCCCAATGGTCGTCCCTGCCGCCGCCACTCTCCCTTCATTTACGTGCCACTGATTATTGGTGTTGTTGCGGTCATAAAATGCAATCGTGTAGAAAATTGCAAGGTTGCAAAAAGGCGAAAAAAACAAAACTACAAGCAGATACTGAAATCGACTAAAGCGACAAAGGCTATGAAAAAAAAGTGCATTTAATGGAATTACCCTAATCTATTTGTGCAAACTTTGACCTCTGATGCAGGTTCTCTTAATAATACATGACCGGTGACCAATTAGTATTGATACTGCCGCACAGCGATGAATATTCATATTCCACACTTTTCTAATGGTCAGTAATGGTTGCTATTTACTCCGGATACTTGTGACGCGGATCCGGCCCGAACATTCCGATTGAACCTGTTATTAGGTCGCTAATCACCCTTTTGTGAGTGACTAGAAATCACTTTACCGAATGAAGTGAAAAGTATTAGACCCAGGTGGTACTTTAATAGGAGGCGTGGAAAAAGGCCCTACGACATTTCCCAGAAAAAGTATAAGAATTTTAATTCTACTTTTCTCCTCTCATTCATTTTAGTAAGTTTCTAAATTCTTTCAAACAAATCAAATTTGAAACGCATTAGACGAAATCCTCGGCGCCCAAACGACTTCAAGTCTCCAATTACTTCAATTCAAGCGAATTATTCACTTCAATTGTTTTCCAACTTTGTTTTTGCTTTTCATTTATTTTGTTCTTTTTGGAGGCAAATGGTACGTGCCGAAGCATAACACAACCGCATTTATATTTAATAATTTTTTTTAATGAAAAACAAATTATATAAATTGCAAAAAGAGATAAATATGTGAATATCAAATGGCTTTTATTCCGCCGAACAAGTGTTTGCATTGTAAATGAACGAAATGTCCAGACAATTGCTGACCGGTGGACAAGTCAGGTCCGCGATAAAGTTAACACCTTTAAGCCGAAAGGCGAAAACCAAAACCAACAAACCCAAAAGTATAGTAAGAAAAAAAAGACAAAGGAACAGAAGTTGAACATGAAAAGACATAAAAACAATTTGCAGACAAGATAATCGAACAATTTTGCAAACACGAGTTCCGTCAGTCAACTGACACTTTTTCGTGTCCAATTCGAAAAGGGGGTGCCCCCGAAAGGGGCCGACAAGGTGTCAAGGGGGTTGGCATGTGGCTAGGTGAAAATCGATATGACATGAAGGAGAATCAGGGACAGTCCGGCACCAGAGACATCCGCATCCGAGTCCGAGTCCGTGTCCGAGTCCGAGTCCGTATTGTGTGACAGATGAGGCCAACTTTGACATGGAGAAAGCCTCATTTGCGGGCCAGCTAGGCAGCCAACGTCACATCACCTGGCCGTGATTAGAAAGTGGCCAGTGGATTATCTGGCGATAAATTTTGGCCAACAAACCAACAGCATGAGCCAAAAAAACGTGAGCAAAGGTTTTTCCGCCTCGTTTGCTTTTGGCTAGCGGCCAAACAACAACAAAAATAAAGCCAAAAATCAAATTTGTTTTTTTCTAATGAATGAACGCATACATTGTACTGCTGGTGTATTTTTGGGTAGGCCACGCTGAATGAATTCTGCCCGCGAGGAAATATTACCCACGCACAGCTTGAGTTAATAAGCAATCGCACCACACTGCGTATACGCAATTTTCGTACTGAAAAAGTTTCGTACTGAAAATTCATTCATTTATTTGTTGTACATAGCCGGCTAAGTATAGACAAAGTGTGACGTATTTATCACAGCCTGTAAATCATAGAATTGGTTAAACAGAATAAATTTCATGGAATAGTTTCTTTTCGAAATCTTCCACATCGTTAATGTTAAATTGTTGCACTTTCTTGAAAATCTAGCTTTCCAGCACAAAAGAGGCCGCTGGTTAAAGCTTGTTCCACTCCTAATGGCCTATTTTCCAGCTCGGCACTTCCTCTTTCCCACATGGCAGTAAGTGTGTTGGCCTAACCATAAAGCAAAATATCCAAAAAACAAAAGATATTACCCATATATATTGAAAACGTACTAAAACGTCTCTATAGCTCCATAACATTTTGTTTATCGAACAAACACATAACGTCACTTGGCCCCTTCCTCGACCAGAGAACTGAATGGATGGCTCTGTGCTGGCGACTCGCATGATTAGCAATTTCAAAAAGTTGACACTTAGCTGACGCATGAGGTTCCTCCCATCCTCCGATTTTGTAGTATTTATGAGTTTTCCAGAGAGCCCGATGCTTCTCTGATTGGAAAATCAATTAGAACTAAAGTCTTTCGAAGTGAGCTGCACAGAACTGCACTGACTCTTTCAGAAACCAAACAAGCAACATTATAGATGCGCAGGAAGCGGGATTAAAGTGTTGGATTTATGGCCTGGCCAGCTTGGCCATCAAAATTTATGGCAATGAAAATAAACAATTTTCGCTCTCAAGCAAAAATAAAGAGAAGTATGGAGAGAAGTGTTAAGTAGCATATAACTAAGCGTTTAATATGTGTGTACGCATAGCTTGTGTATAGCATGTGGATCACAGAGCAGCAATCTCGATGGCCCCAGGCCCTTCCCCCAACTACCGCCTCATTCTCCTCTGCGGTTGGCTTCAAGTGGCTCCGGTTTATGGCACCTCTCGCCAAGCATTCGGCTGGCGCATTAATATATCATCATAAACAGAGTCCAGCTAGGAAATATGAGCCATTGGCGTCTCCAGTTCGCTGTGAAGTGAAGTGAGAGTGAGTTGCCATAAAATGTGCAAGCTGAGCGAAAAGATTGCAGTCCGCCAAACCGAAGCAATTGTGCATTTGACATTTATGGGCAGTCGCGGAGGGGGCTCCTACCCTATCTTCGGACTCCTATCCTCCTATATGCGCCAAACCTGCCGGCCTTTGATAAGAAGAGGCCATTACTCACCATCCGGCAAGTCGGAAATCAGTGGAAGGTTTATCGTTTAACCCATGTTGCTTCAAGGGTCAAGATTCACTTTGATTTGAACATTTTTCCAAGTTCGTTTCGTAGCAGATACTTTAGACGATGGAGGGTTAAAGGAATTCCTTTCCTGATATCTCTCTTCGACCAGGGAATTCCCCAATGGCAAATAAATAAAATTGAGCTGGCTATATTTCTATATTAGTTGTGTGACCTCTTTCCCGAGAGCACTTTTATCAATTACTTAGCGGCTTTAGTTCCTCAAACCCCTTGGAGTCGGAAAGCCGCCTGGCAACAAGCGCGTAAATCGAATTAAGAGTGTTTGGCTTGCGGAAAAACTTGACGTTCTAGGCAATGATGTTGGGAACGTTTAGCTTTTTAAGCCGAGAAGACCCTTCGCCTGGCTACTTGACAATAGTGCCTGTTGGAGAGCCGGAAAGTGGACAATAAATAAGCTCGAGTGCTCGATGGCATCTCCAGACTCTCAGAAAGAGCCATAATAATAGTGCGCCTGAATACGTAGAGGCATACAAACCTTCAATCAGTCAATAATAAGTATTTATGTAAGCTTCCCACAATCCCAGTCCAACTTTGGTCTCTTCGTGCCGCCCGCTGTTCCATCATTGATTTCCGACAGGATATATACATATGTGGACTCTGTGCGGCACAAAGTTGATTATTACATCTGAGTGCTAATCAAAAGTTGCAATGACAGGCGAAACAATGAGCCGCATCAGGGGCTTTACATAACTTTTTCGCATTCAGGCTGTCAGGAGGAATTCATAAAATTTCGAGAGCAACACTCTTGGCTCGGGGCTTCCTTCTCCTGGCATTAGTATGTATATGTGTGTGCACGTGCCCCAAAATAACTATGATTTCCAACAGCAACACACACTTGCCACACTCCAATATACTTTGGGAGCACATGTGTGGGTAAAACTGATTGAAATTTGGAGCAGAACAAAGCTGGAAGCTGTTATTTTGCCAACAAGAGGCCGGAAACTCAAATTAAGCCCCAAATTGAATACTCTTTTGATTAAACAAATTCTACAATTGGTAGGAGAATGGCTTAATATAGTTAGATTAATTTTGAGTCGTTTCATTTCAACACATACCTTTCAAAAGAATATGTAATTGTTTTCCATATTTAAGCAATTTTCATAATTTTCATTATAGTTTACCCATATTGGCCATTTTAATTATTGAATTCCATCTGCAATGTTATTAAAATTCATTTATGCATTGCTTTGCTTGCCAAAATGAAATACGCAATCAGAATACAATATTCTTGATTAAGTTTTTGAGTTCGATGCCTTCTTTCGTTCTACTGTGCCATAATTTAATGGGGTTTCCGGAAAACCTACTAATATACCAGTACATTGGCCATCCCATAGCACCACCCATCGAAATTGAATGCCAGAGCTAAATCAGGGTATCCATTGGCCTATTGCTAGCTATATATTTTGTTATGCCAACCTACTATTTTCCTTTTCTATTGGGAATTGTTTGCAATTGCTTACCCTTCTGGCATGCCTCTCCCGCCCCACCCCAATGAAATTAGCTTACCACCGAGTGGATGGCAACGACAATGCGGCAAAGTCCTTGACATTGCGGCAGGCAAACTGCAAAATAAACAGGGAAATAACAATTTAATATGCAGCCCCGGGCGATGATGGCAAAGAAAGTATGCAAAGCGTGTCAGAGTCTTGTGCCTGCTCTTGACTTATTAACATTTTATGGGGTTTAGCCTGAGAATAAAATATTAGAATAAACAATCATTTTGCTAAATAGTTCAGTCAATAAATGGGGGGAATATTTTTACCCACATCCGTGCATAAGCAATAATGGCCTCATTGTCATATCCAACTGACTGGCATTGTGTGTTTTGTATTCAGTTTGGGGTGCGGCTCCGACAACCTAGCTCAATATTCCGCCCGGGTCAGACATGGGACATACAAATGGGGTTGAAAGGTGGCCGGAGCTGGGCGCCCAACCGACAAAAGAAATTGGCCAGAGTCACTAAGGTTGCGGGCCATAAATCAATGATTTTCTGCCTGAAAAGGACATTGATTACAGTTTGGCCCTTTTGGCCAAACAGAGACCCCAGAGGTTCGGAGTTCAAGTTATGTCAGCTAATGTTCGGGAACCGGTGTGATGATGATCAGTTTCGCAACCTTTATTTGTCAATGGCAAATTGTGAAGTTCACATTTTGTATCTGTCGACTTCTGCGACGGCATTTTGAGTGCTTTCGTTCAAGTCGATTAGTGAAAACGTTTGTGGCCCTTTGGCAGCTGGCTGTCTGACTGGCTGGATGTGTCTGTTTCCATCAGATGGCAACTCGAATCAATTGAAGCAAAACTTCAACAACGTCAAAGTTCAAAAAGTGCCACTCAACGTCGCCATGCCCTCCTCCTTTCAGAGCCACAATAATATAGCCAAAATGTTTTCAGTGGCCTGACTACTGTGTGTGCGCGCGGAGAATGAAGATTGACAGCTTAATGTATTTTCGCGCTTATAAGATCTCAAACACCGCCGCACAGTATCGCTCCGCTCCTCTGACCCGTCATCGTCTTTTGTTGATTAATTCGGTTGCCACTGGCGGCACGCAAATTTCACATTTCTCTGCCACACGGCCTTAAGTGCAACAATTAGCAAATTAAATAACAACTTTCGCATAAGCCCCGGCGTGTAGCTCTCTAAACTTTTTGTCCGTTTCTTTCTTCTGCTGCCGACATTGAAAGTCAATTTAAACAACGTTGCTCTTGCCCCAAGGGCCAATTGTGTTAAAAAAAAAAAAAGAGAAGAGAAGGAATAAAATTCTTGGCCCACAAAGTTTTCCATTGCGAGTCTCGTCTGTAAAGCAAATCAAATCGCCTGGCAAAATTTCTAATTGAGAATAGTTAAGGCCGCCGATTCCATTGATTTACGAGTGTCGCAGGGCTGTCGTCAGTCCGACTGATGCCATAAATTTTTAGCCAGTCAATTGAGAAATTCAACGATAGTCACTGGCCGATTGCACAATTAATTAAACTTTCAGCTGTTCTCGAATTATTTTTCAGCACGCTTCAAATGCATGACTAAAAGTTCAACACGAGCTCCAGCTCAAGCTCAAGTCACGCATCTCAAATGATGTTTATATTTCGGTTTTACGATGTGCGAGTCTCTGACGTCTGATCAAAATAATGGTGAAATTGGTCAAATATTTAACAAGTTTCTACCACAAACATACATGGCGTTTTTATTTAAAAACATTGGTGTACTAAGCCACAAGCTAGGAAAAGTGTGGTTGACGCAAGACCACTTATAAATACTAAACAATAGAAAATGCCAGCCATTAAGCTAATATGTCATATTTTGCATGAAAATTGTTTTGACAATTCTGACAATTTTGACAATTACAAATTGGTATATTATTCAGCAAATCTGAGACAATTTACAATCATAAATCTAAGCATTCTGCGAGGTATATTTTAAAAATGATTTATAAACCATCAAAAAAATAGAATAATATGCTTGCTAAAATTTAAAAAAACCACAAGGTATAGAGATGCCTCCTTAATACCCTTGTTTCTAATAGAAAGAAGAAAAAAACAGCCATAAAAACCAAACCAAGTCAAAAGGCAGCGAGGGAGTGAGATGCCTGGAGGTGTTAATGGCCTTAATAGCCAAACGTGATGAGCGTCAAGTGGACAAACAAGTGTGAGCTGGCCAAATAAATCAGCTATGGAGAGCTGCGAGAAAAAAACGGAGCCCTCATCGATATTTACTTGCGATCTCAGACTGCAGAGGAGGGGTCGCTTGGCACGTGGCCAAAACGAACTTAATACCCCGAGGCGATCTCCGAAAAGGATGCTGCCCAGAAAAAGGATTGAATTACTTAGCATCGAAAGAGAGCTTGTGGTTAAGGTTGAATGTCCTGTCGTACTTTAACCTCAGTTTGAACAAGTTTGACCCCCATCTCTCGCCCAAGAACTGGGTTAGTGGCACAGGACTATTGAGATTTCTGCTACCCTTTCGGCCCAGCTAATATGCTTTTGTCTATCGATCATTTTTGGCGGATTGTGTTGGCCTCTTTGCCGTTTTGTTGCTATTTGGTTCGTGTACGACGCATTATTGATTAGAAATTGAATTATGCAGTTTCAGCTGGCCCCCCATCCATCATCCGCCGTGTTGGCCAATACGTACACGGCTAAATTACATGCATGCATGGTTGATTGTTGGCCCAGAGGCTGGCTGGGGCTGCAGCCGTAGATGCAGCTGCATTCTGACCTTAAAAGCACTTAAAATACAATTATTTCCCAGCACCAAATTCAATTGATGTGCATCCACTCATTGCATTAAGTTCCGCTGATGGGAAATTGAATTTATTTTGGCTTGCTTAATTTATTTAAATTACAAAAAAAGAAAAAATTGTTTAAACTTTTGTGAACGGGTATGACAAACAAAAACAACGAAAGCGGCTCGACTATTTGCTTTTCTCCGCCTCCGGATGGAAGGAGATTCCAAAGAGATGAAACGAGTGCAGTTCATTAAACTCGTGCAAATAAATAATGAGCAAATAGCATTCAAAATAATTACGATAAATGCAAGCGATTTTGATTCTTACAAATATCACGCCAAGAACTGCATCGGCTCCCCCACCAATAATATTATCCGGGGCATTCTGGGAACTTCGGTGCATTGGCATTTGGGAATTTCTGGGTTGAAGGGCACACACTTGAATTCGGACACGGTCGAGGGGCATGATTTTCCTTTCTTTCAATTTCATCTCATCTCATTTCTTTTTCTACCCTCGGGCTTGTTATTGTCTGGGGCTGGCGACAATGGCTGCTCCGCGCGGTGGCAGGTTCAAGGTGCACACGCCGATGAATAAGCCGGCCAAGAAGAACATTGAGTGACATATTCATAAGTAGAGTGCAAAAATAAAGTGCTACACTTTGCCAATAACGAGCTATGGCGCATAGTAAAAGTTCACAGAAAATGCAAATTTATATTTTTCAAAAAAAAAAAAACCCTTCTAAAAGAAATGTCTGCATAAATGTCTGTCTCTTAAAGAAAAGTTAAATGTGTGGCCATGTAACTCAACATTTTCACGCCCAAGTACAGTTGGCACAGAAACTACTACTGGGTAACCGGATCTCTTCAAGGTGAAATCGCCCACAGGGCTAATGCCCCACCGAAACCGAACTTGGCCGATACAAAACCCAACCCAATTTCAGCCACGCGTCAAAGTTTGCCTTAATCATGAAGAGTAGGATGAAAATTCGCACAAAATAATTAAATACGCCAAGAGTTTTATACTCGGACATGTGATTATTGCGGCTTCAGGTTTGTTATTGTTGTGGCTATATAATCAATATTAGCGATAAATATTCATAAAGGCCAAGAAAACAGGCAGTGGGCTATAAAAATGTTTGCCTAACCATTTAGCAGGGCATCGTCGTCTTTTTTTTTTGCTTTTCTGTACGCATGTTGCCACAATTTGTGCTGCTCTCCCTGTACTAAATTGTTTTTGTTGTATTTATTACTACGGGATGGAGAAATATGGCAGTATTTTTTTTTTACTGTTTGATTTGTTGGCCAAAAATAACATGCGTCAATTGAATGTGCAAATAAATTTTTACCCCACACCTCGACTACTTTGCTCCCGCTGATCAATCGAAGCCACACGAGGCGAGGTGTGCGCTCGTCCGTGTAGATTATCATCGCGATTGATCGAGTTACATGTGGCAGGGAAAAGTGAAATTTATGTGACACTGGGACGATAATGTATTTGGACAAATGGAAAACATTTTCCGCCAAAACGGTTTTTCAATGACTGATTGACCTGGCCTTGGAGTGCAATACGTATACGCACTGTTGCACACACAAGATGCTCAATTTTATTGCCAAGCAGCTCCGGGCAATTGATTTGTATCCTTAGAATTTCCCCCATTTTGCATATCCTCGGCCCGATAGCCAGGGAAATGAATTTCAATTTTTTTTTCCCGGCCTTGGTCGATTTGCATTTTGTTTGCCCCCGACACTTGAAAGCGATTATTCAGAGTCGATTTCTGGTGTGGTTCTGGGATGGCTTTCTACGACCTGCATAAATGTCAAAAGGTGAGCCAGAGTAAATCAGTATAAACTGAAAGTGACTTTCAGCTTTTGGACATTTGATAAGCTAATAGCATTTGAGAATTTGCGAGACGGGCCTGTGGAAAATGTGCAGTGTTTCATATATGATTAGGCTAGATTCCCTAGGAATGGAAAGAGCAGATTTACGGGCCATTTTTAATATGACAATTCACCCCGGGAAAAGCCAATCAAGAAGCCTGGCCGACAATGGCTGCGGCAGACATCGTATCAACTGGAAAAAGGGCTGACATGAAGCCACATCGCTCCGTGATGCGATTATATGGAGCCTCGGGGACTGGGGGCATGGCACTGGTTGAGCTTTCAACTTTTGCCTTGGCCATGCACTCAACTGAAACAAAATTGTTATACACTGAGAAAACTCAGAGAAATTAATATAAATAGAAAAGAAATTTGATAGAAATTTAAAAATATGTAAAGATAATCTGAGAATATCACCCATTTATCTCACCCAACTATTTTAATTTCTTGAAAAATTTTTTTATAATTTTTCTGTATGTTTCATTGGCAGTGACAGGATCCTTTGATGACAAATGCCAAGCCGAGTTCGGGGGCAAACAAAGAATGCAGCACAATTGGGCATCAATCATGCGCAAAATTGATTAGTTCAACTTTTTGCCACCCCAGATCCATCCGCTCATCTGCCGAGGGGAAATATTTGTGCGCATTTGACACGCTTCATTTTTATTAACGAGCTTCTGGGACCAACAACAACCACAGCAAGGGAGATGCAACAACAGGGAGATGCTGAATGAAGAGTATTGAATGTCAAAGCGAATGGGTAACTGAGACGATGCTAGAAAGTGTTAAGGCCACGAGCTAAGTTTTAATTTCCGCTCAAACGCAATAAAGCAAAGCGAGTAAATATCTTGGCAATGCTCTTCTGTGCATGAAGCATACACTTCAGCGCCACGGGACACTGACTTCCAATTCATAAAAGCCAGCTAGAAAGCATCTAGAATCCAGCTAAGATGTATACTCAAAATACTTAAAAGCCATTTCCGTTGCGCTTCTAAAAATGAAAGACAAGTCTCGTCATCCTTACTCACGTTTCACTTTTAGTTGAAGCTGTTTTATTATTTTCGAGTCCTGCAGCGGAAATGCAGTCGAATGCGCGCCCGGATTTCCGACAGAGCGATGTCGCCATTGATTAATGATAAAGCGATTGCTTGGCGAAATTGCATCAAGGCGTTGAATGGCGGAAACTGGATTTCCTTGGAGACCGGGTAAATGAATGCAATTGGCAGCTGCTTGGTCGCGTACATTCCTTTTCTCCACTCTTGAGAGGCCCACAGTTTACGGCTATGTTTACACGCAAAAAGGATGCTCTTTCCAACCAACCCAAATAATTTATAGCCCCAAAATACGCTCAGAATCTGGGCTATCTGACTCTGCCCGAAAATCACTCGCCAAAGTGTACGTTAAAGTTTTATATGTCACTCATACGCCCTGGTGTACTTTCCGATGCCAGGCGCAGTCAGTCGCTCGACTTCTGACATTTTTTTTTTGGTAATTTTTGGCTCGGGAAAAGAAATATATGTGGAAAAAGTATCTACGCAGCCACTTGACAGGAAATGCGCATATCGAGAGAAAACTTTTGCTTCGTTGTTGCCTTTTGTTAATTTAGTGGAAAATAACTTTCTGCAATGGACAAGTGAGTGGGGAGCTGGCAGCTAAGTGGTTTTTGCGGTTTTCCAGGCGTTTGATTAAAATTTAGCAACGCAAAAGCTGTTAAGGCTGCAAAGGCTGCGAAAGCTGCACCTAATTGCATTATAGTTATGTTCGGATGGAGTTGAAAACCATGCTCCGGCCAAGTCTTCTAGCCATTATCCTTAATTACGGCTAATAGGTGTTACTCTCTGGGGTGTCTAGACATGAAAATTGTTCACCTGCCAAGGGTGTGTTTGCTTATTACTTGGTCGGGATAAACACCTCGTTTATTTGTCTTTCGCGTTTAGAATTTTGCGCGCTGTTGGCTTGTTATTTCTGCGGCAACAGCGGGTTGTAAATTATAACATCCATACGCCGTGTGGTCCCTGCTATCTGTCAATGGCAGTCCCGTCGTCAGACCGGATGATTAGTTAACACGTGTGGGCGAGATCCTTGGCTCTGACATCAACGGTTTACATGTGATTATGCAGTTGCCCATGGGCGAGGCAGAGTCAGAGTCAGAGTCAGCCACGTGTACGCAGCTCCGCTCATATTCTGCGGGGTTTTAACCGTGCTCCCCGAACACGTGAGTTGGAATAACACGCTTAGCGCCAACTGACGTACTTTATTTCTTCAAATAAATGTTTTAGGGTGTATGCGTTCGCGTTTTCGCCGAAGTACAGTAGAAGAAAAAAATAAATAAATATGAAACGACACAGCAATGAAAATTAATGTGCATATTTTCATGACAGCCAGCAATTTGCATATCAAGTGCCTCAGAAAAAATGTCACAGTTTGAGGATGTATTTTCTTATTTCGCAAATAAGAATTCAAAATGTTTTATTGTTTCTTTTTCATATGCATATGAATGCTGATTGACATTCTCAGGTCTGGTGCTAAATTTTGCTTTAAAAGGATCCGGTCTCTAATCGAGTTGCGAAATGAAAAATAAATAGCGCATAAATAAAATTTGATTTTTCTGTTTCTCCTCCTCTGCTGACCTGGATCACATTTTTTATCCAGGCACCCAGTTCTATGGTCCGACAAAAATGAGAAACGAAAAGCACAAACTGCTGAGCAAGGGCGAACAACTAACCGAAAAAAATACAAGAGTTTCCTGTGGAAACACAAAACAGTTAAAAACAAAAATAATGCCCGCAGTCATGCAAAAATTTTATTGCCTTTGTGTTGAGTTAAAAAAGTGAGTGAGGGTAAGAGCTTCCGAACGAGTCGGGTCTTTTGAGGAGGCCACTTTTAGCCAGGGGGGAGAACTTTGTTTATTCAGCATCAACCAGCGGCAACAAATAAGCCAACTCGCCATAACAAGAACACTGACTTTGGCCATAAAAAAAATTCAGCCACACCAGATCCTGCCATACCACATCCTGTTGAGATTTCAGTTTAGTTGGTTGGTTCCCTGCTGAATAATTTTTGGCCTTTCAGTTGACAGAGCACTACTCGAAAATACAAAAATTCCACTAGGCAGTTGCCCTTTACGAGCCAAGCCCTCGACAAGACCAGGACAAGCGTTTTATTTAAGTAATTATGCATAGATAAAAATGTCGGAGGAGAGCCACAGCCACAACGCGGAAATGGGTTCACCTTTGTAACCCCAGACAGTTCATGCATATGTATATGTCCTACGTGTGTGTTTAGGTGAGGATGTGTGAGACAAGGACTTTGTAAGTGTTTGCTAGTTTTCGTCACTGGGAAGGATGCACCATGCCGGGTTTTTAGTTTTTTTTCTTCGAGATAGAAGGGAGTTGAAATATTACCTGAAATTTATTTAGAGGAGTTAGTTTACATTCTGTGTAGTATTCATTATTATTTAAATATTTCATTTTTTCACACCAAAGAGGTGTTAAGCAAGTTTCACACAGTATTTTTTGATAACAATAAAAAGCAAAGAAAACTCATTTTTATTTAATTGAATTTGGACACTTTCCTATCTGATTTTTGAGAAGCCTTGCAGACTACCCTCAACCCTCAAGTAAAGCCAACACTGACCCCTGGAACTTCAAAAAAGCACGTTCGCATCCCGATTCACATGGAGAACTCGCACGCACATGGCCTGCATTTATTTGCCTCTTGTGCAGTGCGGTTTGGAAAAGGTCGCCCCAAAAAAAGAGTGGCGAAAGAAAAGCAAAACCATTTGCCAGCGACAAAGTGTCCGTGTAATGTTGTTAGAAGCTGGCCTTTCTCCAGCTCCTGCACCATCGCCCCACCTTTTATCTGTCACCTTCTGGCACTCAGTCCGCACCACAGAAACCTTCAGAGTCCGCCTCATCGCACTTGTTGTCCTGGTAGTTTGTTTTAGTCTTTGTGCAGGGACAAAAGCGTTTTGGTCGAGTGTGACAGTAGCATATTTTTCCTCAGCGCCATCATCATGGGGCATGCATTTAAGCATCTGCATGCCCCAGGGGGGTCTGGCATTTCACCTTCGCTGAAATATATGCGGGATGGCACAAATGACAGACGCGTCCGAGCTAAGCGGATGAAAGGGTTTTTTCATCTTGGCTTTAAGGATTCGCTTAAAATAAGACGGCAGGGTAGAAGAATCCGTGTCACAATTTGACAGAACAAAATGGTAGAACTAAAGAAAATATATGTGGCTTGAAAGCTTAGGAAGCGAAACTATTTTAAAAGGTTTAGGATATGAGATATATGACAATACCCTTTTTAAGCAGTTTAGTTTAAAATGTTTTTAGTTTTCAATTTTAAAACAATGTATTCTCCATAAAGAGGAAGTGGGTATCTATCAGAATTCGGAATTCACATTTGAATACTTGACTTCCACCTAAATTCTACATTTTAATTGCTTTCAATTTGCAATTAATCTAAGAGGGTAAAAAATAAGAGTGTAAAATAACTTTGGCTATGCAAATCCCACTGATAGAGCGAGGACACTCGTCTTGCGCGAGTAATAAACAATTTGCGCCAGCGAGGTCTAATGCAATTTCTTCTAGCATTGAGCTGTGGGCGGGCGGGTTGAGTGTTTGGTGGATGAGAGGTTGCACATAATTGCATTTCATTGTGAGACCCGTTCCCAGTTCCATTCCAGGGTTTAGCCTTGAGGGCCACCTATCCCCGCCGCCCTCACACTTCGTGCACTTAATCAAATTGAGCGCCCCGACAAATGTCAGTGAACCTTGAGGAGCAAGAGTGTTGGCCATGCAATTATATGCCACAGTTGTCCGCACAGCAGAGTACAGAGCACAGTTGGCATAAGGTTCAAGAACAGCAGCTTGGCATGAACTTGCCGATTGTCAGGACATTCGCCCGGGTGTCGTAAAAAGGAAAAGAAATCCTCAAGCAAACAAAAAAGGAAACAGGAGTTAACCAACAGGACAACATCACGTACCCAGTGCTCGGGGTGCAAACTAGTTTAGTTTGGAAATTGCAGGTCCAGATGGGACTGCATCCTGGAGACAGACCCACCTGCACTACCAAAAGGCCATAAGCTTGAAGAGCTGCCTGGACTTGGACCTGGGTCGTGTCGACGCTAAAATTTACATTTCCTGCTGCCAGTGGCGCAGACCATAAAATAATTTGTTTAATTCCATTAGTGCGCCCCGTCTACGTGCCCGGCATTCAAAATGCCACCGCACAACGGCCAATGGCCGGAGGAATGGGTGGGCTGCTCAGCTGGTGGTTGGGCGGTGATTCACCACCCACTGACCGTGGACAGGGCGTGATCACGCAGTTGGCCAGCCGGGGGGCATTGAAAATTTGTGCCAATTAGAGGCGCCTTGTTTCTGGTCCACAGGCTTCATGGGGTGTCGTGACATCGCCAGACGCCGGACGGCTCTGTAAATCAAATGTTTTTTCTCTCCCTAGACTTTTTATTACTTTATCAAATTGCTACTGGGTGTTTACACCAGAAAACTTGTTTTCAGGCCAAAATAAATTAATTATGATATTTATTAATCGAAGGGTTAGGATACCCTTGGTAGAATTTTTGGTAGAATTTGGTTGGTAGAATTTTATTGAATAAAAAGACTTTAGTACTATGCAGTTTGTAAGTTCTTTAAGGTTTTTATGGCCAAGTATACCCTTTTTTCACTGTAACTCTTCCTACAAAGTGCGTTCGCTGTACATATCCGTCTAATGAATTTTTAATGCACTCTCTCCTTGCACTTTCAATCGTGCCGTGTTTGCTTAGTTGTCAGGTTCGATTGATGTTCAGCGACCCGGGGGCATGGTGGCTGGATTGCTGGTAGAGTGTCACCAAAGGCGGGGCAAGGGCTTGCAGGAGTGGCGGGTTTAGGTCACAGGAAGAGCAGCTGGTGTCGCTGTGATAGGGTTGTGTAAGCCAAAGTGACACAATTGGAATGCGCGTGGACATGTCGCAGGTGCTGTTCGGATTAGCATTGAAAAATAACTCTGCTGTCACCATGGGAGAAAAAAAAAGAGAATAAGCTCATTGGAATTGATTGAAACCAAAAGGAAGGATAACAAGATCCAAAACAAGACATAAAAGCCAATGTGATGTAATCCGAATAAGTAATACAAATAGTCCAGAAACTGTGTCCATTGAAAAATTTCCCTTCCTTACATAATCCAAAGAACGAATTAAATTTAATGATGACTTCGAGTGTGGGCAGTCGGCACGGCAATTTACTTAGCTCAAAACGTGATCTATCCGAGCACTTTCATTAGTTATTCCCCGGCGACACATTAGCCTGCATTATTCATACTCAATGACTGAGCAAAATCAACGGCTCCGGGTCTCTGAGTTATGGCCATAAATATATTCTGTGTGCCTGTATTCCAGTGGCACACCAACCGCCAAAAACTTTGCCTGCCACATTTCGCGTGTCAACTAATCGTGGCAAATTGTCGGAGACATTCGCCGGAGATGGTAATCCATATGCAGTTGCTTCATGTCTTAATTTCCGAACACGGCACCCGGGTTATATCATCCGTCCAGGGTAAATATAGCTCATTTTGCACAAGGCTATAATATCAATAATAATGCTGCAGGTGGCCTACCTCTTTTCCAGAAGCAGTTATTTTCCAGGAAGTCTCCAGGTGACTTTTTGCTTGTGTGTGCCTGATAACTATAAAAAAATAAATGAAACTGGGTGGAGACCCGGACACCAATCCGGCGAACACACACAAAAATGTATATATATATGTGTGTGGCTATATGGTTCACCTGCATTCTATTCCATTTCGCTTTTAGCTTTTCGCTTTTCACGCCTTTACTCCAGTGGTACGACGATATCGATTTTCCAGTTAAACCGACGCCATTTTTAATGGCTTTCATTACTTGTGCTAGTCTTGTCTTTTACTTTTAGCCTGGCCTTTTGCCTTAATTTCCGCTTTTGTTATTCTGGCTTTGCCTTCTGCTGCGTGAGTTGATTAAAAAGCAGTTACCACCTCTTCACCAGCCATTCTGACTGTCACAACATCGCTGCGAATTTAATTGCGGGCCGAATAATATGCGGGCCAGTGGAGTTATTAAATATGTCACGTTCTTGAATGCACCCTCTAATGGAGTTAAAGGGATGGGCAAATGGCCGGACAAAGGCGGGTTAATAATGCATGCCCGGCCGTTTGGCCATTTGACTGCCGGGGAAGTAAAACCCAGACATTACGCATACGCCCCATGTAACGATAAACCGCTAACGGGCCACAAAGAGGCGGCAGGACCACAGCAGCCATTGCCCTTTGCAGTTACCGGTGCACTGATCAAAAATAGTGTTTTGTTTTTAATATATTTTTTTAAGGTAAATGTTTGAAATAAAAACCTTAAAAATCCTTTACAGCTAAAATCATTCAAGCCTAAAGAGAAAATACAACTATTTCTTCATGCATATTTTTTCCGACGTTTTGTAATCTCAAGCACGAAGCAAGAACATCTTTCATGAAAATTCCAAGATCCTATTCAAATTCCCATAGAAACACGTGTCTTTTTGAGTGTATCGGAGTAGAAAACATTTCCGGCTAGAACAGGACCGCCTAGAGCCAAGCAACCGTGGAGCGCCGTCTCTGAAATCTGACTATGAAACAGAGGGCATTCGTCATTAAATATTTACACTTTCATAAATGTGTGAGTGCATTCAGAGGTCCTTAAATATTTTATGGCCCGGCAGCAACCGGTGAAGGTGAAGGCCCCACAACAAAAAAAGAAAAGAGCTGGCACGTCGGAGAGGACAGGCTCAAAAAAAAAAAGCCATACAAGCGTGAAAATCGCAGCAACAACCAATGCAATGTTTGTCCAGGCTCCCGCCCCAAGGGGACATCTTTTCCTATCGTATTTATACATTTCTGTTTCATATTTTTTGGCTCATTAAAAGGCAGCCCAAAAAAGGTACCGGGCACAAAGAAGTTCACAGTCCAAATTGTCGCAAAGTGACAGCTTGACACAAAGCCAAAAGACTGAGGACCGTCAATAAGGGAATATTTTTTGGGGTGTGGGCTTGTGGCGTTTTGTTTTCTTGTTTATAAGTTCATCTCGTCGGCGTGTCCCCTTATGAGTTGCTGTACATGTTCTGTCTGGTCTGGCAAGTTTGTCCAAGTGGAAAAATATTTTAATGTAATTATGCGGGAAAACATAAAGTTATTGCAATTTAATACGCACACACTGGATGAACAAATATCTGATTTGCAAAAGAAATAATTCCGTAAAAATGCGAAATATTGGCTCAATTTATCGATGACCTTTTAGCTATCCAACTGTTTAATCTTATTATTGACCATTGACCAGTGATTTAATTACTGAATTCCGACTTTGGAATTATTCCTGCAACTGATGTAACGATTGTATTTGCATACCGCACCGCAACTGAATGCGAAAACTTTTAGGGCCATTAAGTGCATTGTAATTATTGTTTGGCAAGATGTAAGCTTATCGCCTTCTCGGTTGAATAATTTGTCGTTTATAATGTGTTCATTTCGAGCTATTAAACGGTACGGGTACGGGTAATAGGCCAATAAAAATACATGCGACAATTTTCGACTAATGTTAACCATAAAAGCCGGCCAGAATACAAACAAAAACACAAACAGAGAGCCACCAACACATGCGTATATTTTCACAGTCGCTAATTAAAATATACAAGCCGCAAACAGCAGCCTGCGGGGCAGCAGCCGCAAGGCCCACAATGCGTCAAATGTGGCGTATACGTAATGTACAATTAAACACACAAAACGAAAAGGACTTCTCTGAGCGGATGGGAGATGGGAGATGCGAGGATGGGAGCTTCTTCGTTTCGCTCGTGCGTTTGCCTAATTGAATGTAAGCTGGCACAAGAACAATAAAAAAGAACACGAAAAACTGGCACTAAAAGACAACATTAAGCAGCCGCCCCCTTTCTCTCGAGTCTCGAATTTCTCTCCCGTCTGGCTTTGCTGATCCTGGAAAATCATTCAAATTACTCACAAGACATGACCGCCGCCAAACGTCCCTATAAAATTGCATTGTCCTTGTTTTTAGTTTGATGCCACATCACGTAATGGTAATGTTTGCCTTTCGGGCGGCACAAAGCAACCAAACACTGAAACGACCGAGCCCAAGCTCCGGGAAGGCAGTAAGTTAAATTAAAATTTCATGGCGTCCCCGTGTTTGTGGAGTCACTTTCATCTCATTGGCTCCTGCTGTCTCTTTGGTAATCAAATCAGCGACAGTTTTCTGTGCGAAGGGTATGCTGTGCCTCGGAATCTCTGGAATAAATCTGCTTAAGCAGATTGTCTGCAATTCCAGGCAGCTTATCGGATTAACAGGTGAGGAATTTTCTGAGAGTTGTAATTGGAGGCACTTTAATGTTGCTAAAAGCGGTTTCAGTCTGTACAATTATCTATTAATGAGCTAAATGGTAAACTTGAGTCAATCGTTCTGGATAACACATTAATCATACTTTTCTTGTTTTAAAAATATATTCTTAAGATTATTTTCCTCACTGGTAGATGACTTAATTTTTAAAATAATAAACGTAGAAAGCAAGAGGAAGGCCTCTCTCAGGGAGGTGATCCTGCTCTTAAAACTTATCTTCAAGATCATATTGCCCTCTGCAATTGTCAGTTATTTATTATTTTAAATTGATTTATAATTCACTTTGCTGTTTTTTTTTCATAAAGCTGAAACAATTCACTTTATTGTAAACATATCTGTTTACGACACAACCGCAATACCCTCATTAAAATTCAATGGAAACTTTTATAAAAATCACTTTCAGGCATTCACCAAATAAATAATAATAAATGGACGGCTAGATATGCGGGCTGATTTGCATTCAGTGTTAGCTTTTCAATAATTAAACTGACCCGAAAAAAGTTCTTGTTGTTCCAACTGTGTTGCGAAGCCAGCGAGCTTAATTATTGGACTAACTTAAATTTTCTGCGGCCCAGAACTTTTTCCTGCCATTTCGTTAAAGTTTCTACCATGAACAGGTGGGGCAGTAAAATCATTGAAGCCAACAAATTAAAGAACAAAAGTTGCACATTACTCACACAATTAATTAAGTGGAACTAGTCGGAGGACGAGAAAGTTCTGTTTTTCACTAGGCGATGGCGCAACACTATTATTAAAAGGCTTTTATCAAAACTCAATTAATTGATCGTTAATAACTGGGACTGTTCGGAATGCACTTCTTGGATTGACGATGATCGATATGCAAATGAACCAACAAGTCGGCGGCAACAGATTCGAAACTTCAAAACTGCAATGCATCGAAAGCCGAAACCGAAATCGAACGCGAAGCCGCCTCGGATCGTACCGAGTGGCTGACGAAAGGAACCGAATGAAGGTCCTGGAACGAGGACTGCGCTGGTTTCCCTCTTTTTCCTGCCGGCCTGGTTGCCATATCGACGCCTCGGGACTCGAAAGGCGAGAATCGAGAATCGGGACTCGGGTCCCTTTTGGCTTGAAGCTCGGATTGTGCGACTGACTCCGACTGTTGCCTTCAGAGTTCGTTGGGAAACTGTTTCGTCCTGGCCATTTTTTTTCCTTAGACAGCCTTTTGGTTTGGGGCTGGCCAACTTCCTGCGCACAAGTTTGAGTTGCAAGCTCCTTCCGTTCGATAAAACGGGTGTAAACACAACATAAATGTGCTGTCTTTTTTGTTTTTTTTTTTTTTAATATTATTATTTGACAGTTTCCGTTCGAGTGATGTAAGTTTTCGACACTTATTGTTAGTATCTGAGGACGAAACTTTGTCTTTGAGGACATGCTAATGAAAGCGGAAAACTTTCGGCAGCTTCAAGGACTCTGCTGTGGTGGAACTTTTGAAATTTTAGAAGAAAACCTATTGATTGCACATCGATTTTCATGGAGAATCAACAAAAAGTTTCAGGAAGAGACAAAAACCAGGCATCATCTTGACAACTTTGATGTCTTTCAAAATATTCTGCGTTTACACTTGGCGCGCCCAAAAAAAGACTATGGCTACCAAAGACTACCACAACACTAAAAAACGTGTAGCCACCCAACAAAACACAACAACCCCACGAACGCAGGACCTCCTCCTATGTCACCCCACAAGAACTTTGGAACAAGTTTGAGCCGATTTCAAACAGGTTGGCTGTTGCCTTTGTCGCAACATTGTCCTTCTGTGAGGTCCTTAGCGGAAAGTTCCGCCGGCTGGGAGTATTTGGGTAGATGTAAAGATGGGTTTTGTGGGTTAGGTAACGCTGCTTTTAATTGGGCCGGTGGAAGTGCGGCGCGGCTTGTGGCATCACCACGACGACTATCACATGTCAGAGTTCACGTCGGTCATTAGCATCGGGTTTTTAGAGCTCCTTTTCGAAAAGGTCAGTTGGTCACAATCGAATCCCAAAGGGGGATATCGTTAAAGTCTCGATTTCAGGTTTCGCTCTCTTCTTTTCCCGACACTAAACTAGGTACTTTTTATCTTAACGAAGCTGGGTCAAGCACCCTTTGGCCAGAAAGATGAAGATATCAGATTACCCAGCAGCCAGGCAGTTAAGTTGTTAACCTGCTCTCGTTAATTTTGATCTGAAAAGAGCACAAAATTCAGACATCACTGGACAGGAAACTCATTAATTTTGATAGATGGACTCGAGTCGATGGCAACTCGACGACCAAAAGCTGAGGACACCCACAAGCGGAACTTAAAGAAGAGGTGAGAGGCTTGAGATATTAATTCCCTTACTGGAGGAAACTCAAGATCAAGAGAAGATCATTACACTGACCAATGGAGCCAGAGTCCCGTCTTCAATCCGGATCCAGACATCAACGTCAACTCTGCTTCCGATCTGTCTACCCTGGGGCATAGGTGGGATTTTTTTTTTGGCTTCCTGAAGCGTCAGTTACACATCGTGTCTGGCGGATCTCCTGAGAGCAGCAGATGTTCCTCTGCGAGATCACTATCCATCTCAGATTACCCCAGACAAACTCCTTTTTTTTGTGGCCATCTTTTTTCTCTTCCTTGCCGCCGCAGCATTGCAGCAAACCCTTTGAAATAAAATTGCAGTACAATGGTAATACCCTTCACCATCAACAAGGATATCGGATGAAACACGTACCACCCCACATTCCAGCAACCCAAAAGGCCACCCACTCCCATTTAGATAAGGAAGAATTATTGCACTGGTTGGGTGCAAAAATTCCCCAGTATTATGGTTGATGCGAGTGTCGCTTTCTTGGAAAACATTTTAAATTCTGTGGTTTTCAGTTTCCATTAAAATGGTATATTTGTTGGCAGCCACAGGAGTTGGGAATACCACTTTTAAGAAGGAAGTTGTTGTCAATCGCAATGAAAGCAAACAAAATGTAGAGTTTTCAGTTAAAGTAACATAAAAGGTGATTTGTATGCAATGTGCAAAGTATTTTCGATTTTTGGGCTTTAACACTATAAACACTACAAAATTGAGGCATAGATTTTAGGTGCAAGTTTTGGGAACATGTTAAAATATTTTTATATTTATGCATTAAATAGTTTTTGTGACATTTTGAAGATCTAAGTAATATAAGACTTACTTTATATCGAAGACAATTTACAATTAAATGTAGATACCAAGTTAATCATTTCTTATATCTCTAGTATAAAAATTTTTGCTTTTTTATATTGGATTTTGGGTGTTAATTATTTATTCTTGTCCAATAAGAAAATAATCATCGCCAGCAGCAGGCCGCGCACGCGCTTTAAGCCTCATTTGGCATTCTGGCCAAGACCTGCGGCAATTCTTGACGCATTATGTATACGAGGGTACTGGGCGAGTATGTGACTAAGACTACGATCTGGGCGTGCGAACCGCTCCGACTCACTTTGGGCATTATTATGATCCATCACGAAGACTGGGGTGGGTGCGCATATCGTGGTCGGATTGCCAATTGCCATTTTTGGATGAATCCCCGGGGATACGTTGCCGTGGGCCGGGGCCTACGTGATTCGATGGACATCAGCCATTAGAGAATTGAATATCGAAATTCGCCGGAAGAGGAAGGGCCGGTGTCTGGGGCCTTTCCAGTGAGCCCTACGATCAGGAAGTCCGTTGATCGACGTCGTCGACCGGGTTCAGTGTCCGGTTTTTGTACTTGAAACCCAAATTACGCAGTTCCCGAAATAATTTCCAGCCCAGCCTCCCCTCCAGTGGGTTTGTTATTTTTGGCATTTGGCGAAAGTACCGCTAGACGGGCATCATGCAAGTGCGCAAGTGGGCCGTACTCTCGAAAACCCGCCCGTGATGTCACCAGACCGGCGGTTCAGCGGGTTTTTGTTTCCATACACAGCGCAAAAATAGTATACAGTTGATGTGATCAGATATAAGTATATTTATTAAACATTTCAAAATTCAAATCGAGAATATACTAATTAATTATTTAAAACATTTTTTATTGTAAATTTATATTGTACCAGTTTTTCTCAAAGTGCAGCCCATTCACAACTCGGATTACTCCTCGAAATCTGATGATTAAAACAAAAAAGTCTCAGACAATTGGTAAGTGCTCACGTCACCAAAAATTGCAGTTTATCAGGCAAAGGGGCGTGTCCGTCCACTAACGCAAAAGGCTAACACGCCTTTTTCTAAATATTTAAAGTTTTTTTTTTAAATTTAAAGTATGGATTAAGCTTTTAACGACCTTTTTGTAACACATATTTTTATATATTTATTTTCATAACCGAAATAACCCATAAAAGAGGAATTATCTTATAATTATGATATATTTTATGAAGGTTGAGAAAATTAATAAATGTTCTGAATAGAGAATAAAAATCATTTTAATCATAAATAAAATATTATTTAAATTTTGACCAAATATGCCAAATGGAAACTTCCTCGGGTAAGTACAATACAAATTACCTGAACCAGTTTCATTTCAGGCCGTTAATCATCTTCGATCACCATTTAAGAATCAATAAAGAAGATAATTTATTGTGCGAAAACACGATTCATGAAAAGACAATGACTTCGAATGACATCACAGCGACTCTGCCTTATTTAAGCAATCCCTTACGCAAAAATCGTTTGTTTTTTTTTTAAGATTAAGCCTAAATATAATTCAAGTATTTGGGTTTTTAAGCAACTGAGATAACCGGTTTCTGGTATAAAATGAATCCTCTATTTAAAGGATATTTTAAAAATATCAAATCGATCAATCAATGTACCGTATTTCAACCGATTTAAATAACTTTGATGTAACTATGATTCATAAAAAGTGACTCAAAATGCATTTTAAAATAAGCACCTGCCAGTAATAAACTTAATGTTTTTTATCGGAATATTTACATCGAAATGACTCCAGATACTGCCGCAAATAAACGAGTCTAATACCTTTTTTTGATGCAGGTCAGTTTTGTTTTAAAATTAGTCAAACTAATTAGTAAAGTAGATTATTTCAAGGCAATTTTTAATGGTCGGTAATCTTTTAAAAAAGCTGAATATCCTCATTAGTTAAAATGCGAGGTCTAAGCTATCAGCTTCTGTGGTTTCTTGTTCTTCAAATATACCTGCAAATAGGTCATGGCAAGATTTATAAGCGTTCGGTGTCCAGAAAAACTCCTAAAGAACGACGAACTTGGGGTGGCATGGACACGAATACAGGGCCAAATTTTGGAGGATGGCTTCTGAGGATCCTCGACAGCAAAGGAGAGTTTGCCTGCGGAGGAGCCTACTATGCCCCACTCCTGGCGATCACCTCTGCAAATTGTATCTACCCGCATCGGAACAATTTACATGGTGCCGCCGTGGAGGGGACAGCCTTTTCCAAATGCGACCCGGAGCTTTATTCGGAAATCGACACAGTCCACATTCCGGAAAAGTTTATATATCACAAACGATTCATGGACGTGGCTCTGGTGCGTCTGAAGACTCCTATTAAAGGCCTACTCACCGAGTTTATCAAATTATGCTCTGTGGATCTCGTTCCTGGAATGTCTATGACGGTTTTCGGATGGGGCTTCGACAGCATGGAAGTGCAGAAGCCTACCACGCATCCCCGCAGTGCCGAAGTTACCATGGAGGCAATTCCCACTTGCCGCAGGAAGTATGGGATGTCACTTCTTCTGGCCAGCACTTCCGTGTGCGTCAAGCAACCCAAAAATTCAAATGACTGCCTCTATGACGGTGGATGTCCACTGATCTACGGAAACGAGCTCTGTGGTATTGTGTCTTTGGGATCCCAATGCCAAAACACCTCCTATCCGGGAATCTTTACCAACATCAAACGAGTGGTAACCTTCATCACAGAGACCGAAGAAGCTATTCGATCGGGAACCATACTGCGAACTGGAAGAAAGACAACAAAACATCCTAAAAAGCCCATGCCGAGAACACAACCAAAACCTTCTCTTCTTCAAATAACGAAAAAGGAAACCTCAACGACGGAAAACATGTTGGACACAATGGTGTGCGAGTTTTCGCGGCCCATGAGAACGGTAGGAACTACATGTTTTATTATTATCCTTCTCTTCCAATACAACGTTCTGCATTTCTTTAGGTAACACAGTCAATGACAAGCACTACAGAAGGCTACAGTGAAGAAAGAACTAACTCCGATTTGTAAAGAAAATTCCTGAATAGAATAATTCTTTTATTTTTACGTGTATCAATCGCATTAAATTTAAATATTTCACGCCAATATTTTCCACCTGATTTATGTACATAAATACGAAACCTATATGGGTAGTACCTGAGCAATGGTGTACATTTTCCTTTTGCTAATGGTGATCGCGACATTCTGGCCACTTCCGACAGGGGGAAGGGTTTATCAGAATAACATCCGTCTCAGGACGCAAAAATTTCGGCGCTCTTGGAACGGTCCCGAGCAAAATACGGGTCAAAACTACGGCGGTTGGCTGATGCGGATTGTGAACGTGGATGGGTCCTCGATATGTGGTGCCGCGTACTACTCTCCCTTGCTGCTGATCACCTCGGCAAACTGCATCCATCCCTACCGGTATAGTCTTGAGGGCACCAGTGTGGAGCCGACCGCCTTCCTTAGCAACTGCGAGAACATTTTCGGACTGATTGATACCGTGTACACGCCGGAAGAGTTCAAGTACCTGGGTCAGTACATGGACATCGCCGTCATCCGACTGAAGCGGCCCATCCAAGGAAAACTGACGGAATTCATTCGTTTGTGCAGCACTCCTATTAAAACTGGCATGAAAATGACTGCCTATGCCTGGGGGTTCGACTCCCTCAATATCGTAGTACAAACCTCGGACGCTAGAAACGGGTCCGTAACAGTGGAGGATCCCAAGGAATGCAACAAAAAGTACCGTAATCTATACAAAGTGTCCAAAACCTCCTTTTGTGTGACGCATCCCAAGAAACCTACAGACTGCCGCTACGACGGCGGAGCACCTCTGACCTACGGCACCGAACTCTGTGGAGTTGTCTCTCATGGACCTCTGTGCAGCGACACCAGTCAGCCCGGCATCTACACGGATATCAATTTGGTGGCCAAGTTTATAAAGGATGTGGAAAAAAAAATTGCATCAGGAAAATTGGTCCGATCCCTATTATTCCAACAAAAGTTCCAAAAGTATTCGCTCAGAAAGTCTTCCTGTGAAGAACTTTGACTTTTTAAGTAGCTTAAGTATAATATTTTCTATAATATTTTTCAATCGTATAAGCAAATTAATTTTCATATAATAGATGCTCCTTTTTTTATTTTATTTCTAAATAAATATATTAGTGGTTTTTTTCAATAAAAAAAGGACTTACATAACATTGTAAAATCATTAAAAACTTATATACAGAACTGGCACTACCTTATAAACAATCGCTTAATCAATTTTATTGTATGGCTTTCCTCCTTTTTGTAGTTGGCACCTTAGCTTTACGATTAATCGAGATCCGGACAAATTTACTTCGCGTCAACTCCCCAGATTGGACTTTTCTCTCGATTGTCTCGATGAATTTTTTCACCTTGTTGACGTCCGTGTAGAGGCCCGGCTGACTGGTGTCGGCGCACAGTGGTCCATGAGAGACGATGCCGCAAAGTTCATTGCCGTAGGTCAAGGGGCAACCGCCGTCGTAGCGACATTCCTTTGGATCCTTTGGATGGGTCACACAGAACGTGTTGGAGGACAGCTTAAAGTCAACTTCAAACTTTTTAGCACAGGGCTTAGGATCTTCAACGACGACGGATCCATTTCTAGGCTCCGCGGACTGAGATCCCACATTTATGGAGTCAAAGCCCCAGGCATAGGCGACCATTTTCATGCCCGTTGTTATGGGAGTGCTGCACAAACGAATGAATTCGGTTAGCTTGCCCTTAATGGGCCTCTTCAGCCGGATGATGGCCACATCCATGAACTGGCCCAGATACTGGAACTCTTTCGGGGTGTAAACGGTGTCAATCAGTCCAAAAATATTGTCTTCCGCATCGTTCATGTAAGCCGTTGGCTCCACACTGGTGCCCTCCAAGCTGTACCTATACGGGTGAATGCAATTCCCGGACGCAATCACTAATATGGGGGAATAGTAGGCAGCTCCACAAATTGTGGAGGCATCTGAATTCACAACCCGAAGCAACCAACCCCCATAATTGTTTCCCGTATTTACTTCGGTACCTTGCCAATACCGCTTCCATTTTGGAGTTTTCATTGTGATGTCACGGGGATATATCTTGGTCCAAACCTGCAGGGGCCAGAGAACAACTATGGATAGTATCAAAAATATAACTATAACCGTTGTCATAGCTTTTTATACTGAAAAAGTTGTGGGTTTTTTTCATGGAATAGGCAAAGAAAATTAGCGTAACTTTTCGTTTTAGGACAGTCTCTACTTTTTCTGGGCTTTCTTGCAGTTGTTCTTGCAATATCACTCATTTAAAAAACCAGGAAGTCTACGATCACCGCATAATTTAAGTGAATATATATTTCCATGTCAATTTTATGAATATTAACTCTTCTGGATTTTCTTTTTGCCCGTCGTTTTAGCAACTACCCTCTTTGTTGTTGGAAGTTTACGCAGCAAGTCCGGTATGATCTGGAGCTGCCTTAAAATGCCGGATTGGATTTTTTTCTCGATGTCCAGGATAAAACTTAGGACCTTATTAATATCAGTATAGACTCCCGGCTCAGAGGTGTCGCTGCATAGTGGTCCATGGGAGACGATCCCGCATAACTCATTGCCGTAGGTCAACGGGGAGCCGCTGTCGTAGCGGCACTGTGCAGGATTCTTGGGATGTGTCACACAAAAGGATGTATTCGAGAGCTTAAAACGGCCTCCGTACTTCTTGTCGCAGGACTTCGGGTCCTCTACGATTACGGATCCATTTCTCGGGTCGGAACTCAAGGGCACTATATTGATGGAATCGAATCCCCAGGCGTAGGCGGTCATTTCCATGCCGACCTTGATGGTCACATTGCAGAGCCGTATAAACTCGGTAAGCTTGCCCTTAATAGGGTTTCTCAAACGAATTACAGCCACGTCCATGTATTGATGTAGGTAGCGGAAATCTTGATGGGTATACACGGTGTCTATTACTCCGAAGATGTTTTCGTCGTCTTCCAGCAATGCCGTTGGCTCCACACTGGTCCCCTCCAGACTGTAGCGATGTGGTTGGATGCAATTTGCGGAAGCGATCAGCAATAGAGGAGCATAGTAGGCAGCTCCACAGATCGTATTGGCATCCGAGTTGACTATCCTCATCAGCCATCCGCCGTAGTTATCACCTGAATTCGTCCTAGGGCCGCCCCAAACCCGTCGCCATTTCGGCGTGGTTTTTATAATGTTGCGCTGGTAAAGTTTACTCCAAGATTGAAGGGGCCACAAATGAACAAGAAACAAGATCCCGAGAATGTAAGTCCTCATAGTAAAAAGATAAACTTAGTTCTGACAGTTGAAGTCGAAAGTATAAGCACATTGAGTCACAAGGCATATTGTAGGGTAATGGGATAAACATAAAAGCTAAATATTTAAAGCAACCTAATTATATTACTTATAATAATAAAATAATTGTTAAAAAAAAAATCCTAAAAAAAATCCAGCACATAATTTAAAAAAAAATTGAATTTATAATGATACTACCTAACAAATTTAACATGAATAAAAAATATATTCTCTCTAAAATAAGTGCATCCATATTTTTCCCATTCTTGAAAAACACTTTTAAAGGGGTTATATATTGATTCGTTCAGTCTAATTTATCATATACACTAATAAATCAAAAAAAAAAATGTCAGTATAGTTACTACCATCGTGATGTGGGTTTCGCGAAGCTGGATTTTTTTCTTAGTCCTACTAGAAGTTATGGCTTTGATGAAACTGACTAGCAGCAAGGTTTACCCAAAAGAAATAAACCGGAAGACCCCCAAAAATCGCCGGATTTGGGGTGGCATGGACTCAAATACGGGACAAAATTTTGGTGGTTGGCTTATCCGAATAATTGATAGCAAAGGTGAATTTATGTGCGGGGGAGCGTACTACTCACCGCTATTAGTAATCACCTCCGCAAACTGCATTTACCCGTACCGGAATAGTCTACAAGGCGTCTCAGCGGAGAGTACAGCATTCTCAAAGTGCGATCGCGAGATATATGCGGAAATCGATACCATTCACTTCCCGAAAAAGTTCGTTCACAACAAACGCTTCATGGACGTAGCCTTGGTGCGACTGAAGGCCCCCCTTAAAGGTCGACTCACGGAGTTCATTACGCTTTGCAACACGTCCTTAGTACCCGAACAGGGACTAATGGTTTTTGGCTGGGGTTACGATAGCATGGAGGTCCAGAAGCCATCGACAAATCCCCGAAACGGATTAGTGACCCTGATGGCGATGAAGACTTGCCGCCAAACTTTCGGAAAGGAGACTATCCTGGCCAGCACCTCGATATGCATCAAACAGCCCCGGAATCCCAGGGAATGCATCTACGACGGGGGGTGTCCTTTGATTTACAAAAACCAACTCTGTGGCGTAGTCTCCATTGGATCGCAGTGCCAGAACACCTCCTACCCGGGTATTTACACCAACTTATATGAAAAACAGGTGATGGACTTCATTAAACAGACCGAAGAAGACATCGAAGCAGGGAAAATCTGGAGAAGTCCGGTCAAGCCAAGGCACTATTGGGATAATGAAGAAACCCAGACTGAAGTTAAATATGACGTGCAGTCGAAATTGATTACCCCAGATCCGTTGGAAGCAATGGTCTGTTGAATGGAAATTCAATGAAATCCATTCATTCAAGTTCATGAACATTAATTAAAATGAAAATAACTTAAAATAAATAACAGAAAAATGTAGATTTTATTTAAAATACTGCATTAGCGGAAAATTCTTAAAAATGAAAAATAGAGTATCCATACTTCCCAAGTATACATTTTTTATTCTAAACACACTTTCAAGGCTCTCATATTAATTAGTTTAGTTTAAAATGTGGTTTTCGAAACGGTGGACACTTCTGTTACTTCTTCTAGAAATTATTTCGTTGTTGAACCTAAATAGCTGCAAGGTTTACCCAAAAGAAGTACAAGGAAGGACCCTCCGAAATAGCAGGACTTGGGGTGGCATGAAGTCCAATTTCATACCTTTTTCTTGGCTCTTGACCTAAAAAATAAAAGAAAGCCTACATGCTTAATGATATTGAAAATCTAAATTATTTGGAATAATCCGTGAAATCAAAGCTACAACCATTTCGCTAAGTTTTAAAGTCAGTTAGATGATATTGTTGAAGAAATATTGTGTTGAGTTCTCCAGATTTTTAATGAATTTTCTCAGAGAAAAACTAATTTTTCTGTCATTTTTGTCGACAGGATTAAATGGAGTTCGTAGTGCCGGGTCTCTGCTGTCAAAACCAGCCGTAAGGACGATCTACAACAATGGCTTCCGGATGACTGAAGGCGCAAATGTAGAATCCTGGATTCTGCGAATTATGGATGGGGACACTTTTGCTTGTGGGGCGGCCTATTACAGCCCGCGTATCGCACTGACCTCTGCTAACTGCATTCACAGTCACCGAAGAAGGCTGTCCGAACTCAGCCTCATGTTTTTGTCGCCGCACGAGAAGGATCCGGTGGATGAAGTGCGGATCTTAACCGTATATGTGTCACAGGATTGGCGCTGGACGAAAAACTACATGGATATTGCGGTGGTGAAGCTAAGAAACCCTCTGCGTAACCATTTCAAAAACTTCGTGAAACTCTGCCGCAAGCCGTTGAGCTCCCATAATCGCCTCACGATTGTTGGCTGTGGCGTTGGACAGGACGATGAGATGCGCAGCGAACAAGTCGAAGTCCTTGGAAGAATGCAGTGTGAGGATCGGTATGGTAACTATATCCTTGGAGAGACTCTAGCATGCGCCCGAGAGTTTATCCAAAGTCCAAGGTGCATGTTTGATGCTGGTTGCCCGGTAACTTCTAACTCTCAACTCTGCGGAATTGTGGCCGCAGGACCGGCTTGTGAGTCAGGACTGCCCGGACTCTTTACGGATGTCTATGCGGTCAGGAGATTTATCTCAAAGGCAGTTCATGGGAGAAAATTTCGCAGTAGAAATATCGGGTCCTGGCTTGCAATATAAGATATAATATAATATAATATAAGATATAAACAGTCAATTTTTATTTCTCACCTTTACCATATTAATTTAAAAAAATAAACGAATTTAAAAAAGAAAATAAAAGTATTAAATTGAAAAAGAATTTAAATATATATAATAAATATTTAGACACAAACCCCCTTTAGACCGCCATCTGTTGCTCGTTACTGCTGCCATATATAGAGAACAGCGTCATCACTGCTTGACAGAAATAAACTGCTTGCTTCAAGGCAATTTGTATTTAAAATTTTGAATTATTAAACAATTCAAACGATTCCGGCATATTTTAGGCTTTAGATTTGATCGTTTATTAGTAAAACCAAATAGTTTGAAAATCAAATAGTTTTCTGAATATTTATGTGGAAAACTACACTTAAATTAAAAAAAGGTTTTTTTTGCAATTCTATTCAAATAAATAACGTAATTAATTAACATTTTGCTCTTACTAATTTATTAAAAACATTTAAAATTGCCTTTTTGCTTTACCAAATATCAGATAATTAAAACAATTTCTTTAAGACTTTGAACATGAATTAGAATATTAGTTAAATATTATGTCCGAAGAGCGAAGAGTTATTCGGATTGGCCACGTCCCAATATCGGATACGCCGGTCCAATCTTCCAGTGAGAATGAAGGGTGCTCCATCGACTACGCCACCGAGGATGCCGCTGCTGCTGGACTGGATCGCAGCACGGTTTGACACCTGACCCGTTTCGATGTTCCACACGGATACCTCGTTATTGGACTGCGAGGCGGATATGAGATACGGATGACATGCCACCTTACGGATCCAGGAGTCTGCCGGGTGTTCGATCTCGGCAATTGGTAGCCGGAAGGTTAGATTCCAGAAAATATGTATTCCACCGCTTGTTCGTGTGGCCAGCCACGAGCCATTGGAGTATTGGCGGACTACACCTGCCGGGACTTTTAGACGCCCTGGTTCTCATTTAGCTTGCTGCAGTCCCACAGCCTCACAGTTCCATCGATGCTCCCACTGGCGAAGAGAGATCCGTGCGGTTGCAGGGATGCCAGCATGATGCCCGATTCAGAATTCTCGTCCAAGTGGGCCACCAGAGTGTCACTCGTCCGTTTGTGTTCAAAATTGATTCAAGAAATGGTTTTTTAGCCCGCGGACCGCCATTGTCGGCGGTTTTCGAGTGGCTTTTTATTGAAAATCTATTTTGCGAATCATCCGGCTGGCTGGCTCCGGCTGGCTGGCTCTCCAATTCTTCTAAGTGTATAAAACCAAAAAACAACAACGCTTATTACAAAGAGCTACCTTTCCCATAACGACCAAAGTTCATTGGATTTGTTAGCAATTTCAGTTGGTCATGGATTATGCAGCGCTTTGGAAACAGATTGATTGATCAAAGTACTTTGCGAACTTATCGCGGCAATGCGTATTAGCCAATGAGCAATCAAAACCAAAATAATAGCCCAATTGGGTTTCCCGAAACCCCAGACACCGCCATTATCAGCACCTGTTTTTTTCTACGATTCTAAAAATTTTGTAAGATACCCATCTTCAAGAGGTCTTCAAGAAGTCGGTACGTTTATCTTTACTGCAAGCCACGATAATCAATCCATTACCTAGGAAAACGCTTTGAATTCATTAGGTGATAAAATATTCGGGGTTTTCACCACTTTAGCCATTTCTAGTAATCGCGATTTGTTTATAAAAACAATATGATTCAAAGTTCATTGAAAATCCATTTATTGCGGCTCAGAAAGAGTTGCATGTTATTTTCGCGTGTTTTATTTAGGAATTTATAATTTTATTATGGTTCTTACAAATAATTATTCTTTTATTAGGTGCGAAAAACACAATACTTATAGAAACCATTTAATCATTAATAAAATATGTTATATTTTGATAACATACCCACAAGTACAATTGTGGAATCCCAAATAGTCATAAATCTATATATGACATAATACTATGAATATTTTGTGATTATTCTGATTTTTTAAAGAAATATAAACACCTTTGATGTAAAGATCTTCAATTTAAAGAATCAAATCAAAACAGACTCAAGTATGTGATAAAAATTGTATATTTTACATTTAAAAACTAAAAATAAACATAAATAAATTATTCACATGGCTTAAACATCCTACCGAATCTCTAACTACTGTCTTCGATTTCCTTTTCATTGTTCGTTGGCAACTCAGCCTTGGTTTCCAGAGGAGGAGCTGTGGCCTGGGAACTATCATCTACAGGAGAAATTGCCTCTGGTTGCTTCTCAAGATCGACAGGTGACTGCTGTAGCTCGGGTACTACTTGGGCTGGCTGGGCTTTTGGTTGGGGAGCTGGTCGTCGGTTTGGCAAAAGCATGCTCTCCAGTCCACCGCAGGGAGCTTCAATTAGGATGTACATAAAGTAGGCAAGTATAACCGAGAATCCAAAGTCCTGCCAGAAACGTAGCATCTAAGGAATGGAAAATATTATTTCAGATCTCAATTAATAGTTAATAAACTCGATTACTTACAATATCGTAGTCAGAAAAGTAGGTATTGACCCGCGTTCGTCCACCATTGAGGTTCTGAATGAACAGATGACCCATGTAGACACAGAAGGAGAGCTTGGACAGTGGTTGCCAGAGGGGTGAGGTGAGGAAGGAGTTGGCCAGACCTCCATATCCTTGCATGCAGGCAAATACCACCCAGCTCAGACCCAACGGCCAAGCAATTCGCGAAAGGGAAACATAGAAGGCCTCGTTCAAAATGGGAATAGTCTTACTCTTGCCTGTTCCATAAGGTTCCATGGCAAAAATGCAGGTGCAGAGCAGAGCCAGACTAAGAATCCAGCCTATCCAGACACTGGGTCGGTTAAGCTTGAAGGACTTTCCCCTTGTGGAGTGGAGAAAGTAGCCGAAAAGGAAGCCCACCAGCCAGCCAGAGGCACGAGTGTGGGTGTAATGCGAGAGATCCGTGCCACCATCGCCGCCTCCGCCGTTCAGTCTGAAATCGAGAACATAAAGTAAGGCCTCTGAAATCAATTATATATTAATTGAAACTTACAAGGAGTAGTCGTTGATAACCATAATGCTGAACAAATAGGCAGCGAGACCCAGCATAAACAAAAGCACCACAGCAGCTCCTTTCTTGCCAAATTTGTAAACAAGCAGCAGCAGGATCGGGGCGATGATATACAACTGAGTATCGATGGCCAAGTACCAGGTGTGGGCCAAACACTTGAGAGATTAAACGAAAATTAGCATAGTCACTTCCCGGTTGGCACTTTGGTACTTACTTCCTTGTCGGCAGCGTAGTTTTGAATGTAGAGCAGAGTCCAGTACCAGTTGTCGTTGCAGTTTTCGTAGTTATCAAAGTTCCAGTTTCCGTACAAGGGGCCATCAGCCATCCGGGGCAGCACCTTGAGGTACAGCAGAATCGAAACCGCCACGATGGGGGTGAGGCGAAGATAGCGATGCAGATACATAAGTGGAATATTCAGTTTTCCTTTGGCCCTAAAGTGGTTAAAAAAGTTAATTTTTTTTTATTCAGATAATTGTGGACCTTCGACTTACTTCTCCATAGCGCGCAGAGGAACCATGGCTACCAAAAGGCCACTGATAAAGAAGAACGTGTCCACAGCAAATACACCTTCATTGATAACGTTCACAAAAGGTGTCTTTGCCCACTGGTAATAGTCATTAAAATCAGTTTTCATATCAGAACTTAATAGCACTACATATACACACCTCATACGCGTCATACAGATTTATGTTGGGCGATGTTAGGCCAATTATATAGTCGTGACCAAAGCAAACCCAGATCAAGGACATGCAGCGAATTCCGTGAAGACACTCAATGACATTGGGGTTCGGTTTGGTTGTGACACGGAACAGGGCACGGGAGTTGGCACGAGCGGAGAAAACCTTCAAAATGGTGGGCAGTTTGGCTAAGCAAATAATACAAACTGATTAATATAAAACCATTAAAATCATGTAGAAACGTACTTTGGTCTTCACAGAGGAAGTAGTCATAAAGTGTGGAGAGAGCCACAGCCCCAGCAAACACCGATAACAGAACTCTGAAAGAAATTAAAATACATTTTCTTCTAGAAAACTTACTTATAATAGAATCTTTGTCACAACTTACATGGTGAAAATGGTAACCCCATCGAGTTCCTCTCGCTCCGATGTCTTGCAGGATTGTTCGCGAACCAGATTCTGATTAGCATTCAGCTCCAATCCAAGTAGCTGTTGGTAAACTCTTCGGAGGAGTGTGTCCATATTGGTGGCCGAGCAAGACGCAGGGAAACAGACTGCCGTTTGGACATTCATCATCATTCCAGCGCCACCACCACCTCCTCCTCCGAGTAGTTGCTGAATGGGCAGCGTGGAAAGGCAGTATTTGCCCACAATGGTACTTGTCAGGGCCTCCTGCTCGATGGCAACACACTCGTCATAGTGACCCAGATCCTTGAGATGGCCCTTCAGGATACCGGCAGGAATTGTTCCCCAGGAGTCAAACACTGTCAAAATTAACCAATTGAGTAACTGCCTATGGAATAATGGCCAATAAATCTCACTTCTATAGGCCCAAAGGCTGCCGGAGGCCAATCCAGCGGTGACTTGAGCGAAATCGGCATAGCATTGCAGATCTGAAGTCGATGGAAGACGACCATCTGGCACCAAGTCCCGCACGGTAATATTCTGATAATAGCCAAGGAACTCCTCCGACAAGTGTCTCAGCCTGTTCAAGCGCTGGTAATCCTGCGCACCGAGGTCAATGTCCAACTGAACCTCCAAATCCGAGCGAACTGCCTGGGCCATGGCCAGGCCAAAAAGAAGGAGCACTATTTTTATTCTCACCATGTCTGTGAACGTCTTACTGCCGAATGTCTGGCATCCGTTTTGGGGCAGCCTTTTTATAACCGACCACGGAAAGACGTCTGGTATTCTCAGTAGCGATAAGGATTAATAATATATGGTCATTTTTGATTAAAGGAATTGGCATTAATAACATGACTTGGCAATCGAACCTATTAATCAGCCAAATTTATAATTCCGATGAAAATCTTCACGCGTACCATTTTTTTGCATATTATAAGGGTCGAGTAGAATTATCTTATCGTTTCTATGAAAGCACTTTGGGTATAAGTGTACTCAACAATAACACTTTAGGCGGGAATCGAATTTAAATAATAAATTATTAATTAAGTTCAGAGGGGATATTCAAATAAATCTTATAATAAAGAAAACTCAAAATATACATTCGGAAGAGTTCAATATTTATTATTACTTAATTATATGGTTGACCCATGATTGTTTACAACATATTTCAAAATATTGCAAATCACTTTCTTATCTACTAAAGTTGGTTAAATCGGTCGACTATTCGATCTGGAGAAGTAGGTTTCTAGTGAACTTCTTAAAATCTTCGATTAGAAGAACGTGATTTTTCAGGTAGGCTGATATGGCTTTGTAATCAAATTTATGTAGTTAGCACATTAGCATATCTCAAGTACGTTTTATATTTAAAAGATTATAAATAAATTAATATTTATTGTTAGATTTCTTATTTCAATACAGGTGCATTGTTCCTGAAGAAACGTAAAATGTTGGTTTCATCAGATGTCGGACTTAGTGGTGTATCTGGCGTAGTGTATGTTTGTGTTCTTTGACTTTCCGGCTCTTTGGCTGCAGGGACTTCTGCAGGGGTAATATTTTGAGTATCAGGTGGCCTTCGATTCGGCAAAAGCATACTCTCCAGACCACCGCAAGGTGCTTCAATCAGGATGTACATGACATAAGCTAGCAGCAGCGAGAATCCAAAGTCCTGCCAGAAATGCAGCATCTGAAGGTGGAAAAAAAATGCTATTTTAAGGAATAAACCGATGAGAATACTTATAGAAATACATACCACATCGTAGTCAGAAAAGTAAATGTTAACCCTAGTCCGCCCCAGGTTAAGATTTTGAATAAACAAATGCCAAATGTAGACGGAGAAGGAAAGCTTCGATAGCGGTTGCCACAGGGACGAGGAGAGGATGGAGTTGGCCAGACCTCCGTATCCTTGCATGCAGGCAAAGACCACCCAGCTCAGGCCTAAAGGCCACGCGATTCGGGAGAGCGAAACATAAAAGGCTTCGGAGATGACTCCAATGGTTTTCTTTTTCACTAAGCCATAGGGGTACATGGCAAAGATGACTGTGAAGAATAGAGCCAGACTGGTGATCCATCCAATCCACACAGTAACACGGTTCAGTTTAAAGGACTTTCCCCGGATGGTGTGCAGAAAATAGCCGAAAAGAAAGCCAACCAACCAGCCGGATGCGCGATTGTGGGTGTGATGAGAAATTTCCTCACTGCCTTCTACGGTGAGATTTAACCTGAAACAGACATGGTTTTCATTTAAAAGCTGTCTATATATAAAAAAAAATATTAAAACTTACAAAGAATACTCGTTTATGGCCATATAACCAAAAAGAAAACCAGCCAGTCCAAGAAGAAGCCCAAAAACTCCTGCTGCTCCTTTTTTGCCCCACTTGTAAACGGCAAAAATAAAAATTGGGGAAAGAATGTAAAGCTGCATATCGATGGCCAAATACCAAGCATGAGCCAAGCACTGTAAAAATTTAAATTAAATAATCAATTAAGAAAATATATCTGTAACACAATATGCCGAAGCAGTGACAACAGTGCGTATGGGTGATAAAAATTATATTCATTTGCAAACAAATAGTTATTTTATTTAAAACAAATAATTTACTCACTTCCTCATCCGCGGCATAATTCTGTATATAGAGCAGGGTCCAAAACCAATTTTTCTCACAACTGTCGTAGTTGTCGAAATTCCATTTTCCATATAAGGGGCCGTCACCCACGAGAGGCAACAATTTCATATAAACAATAATTGCCACAGCCAGCATAGGAGTGACACGCAGGAAGCGATGAAGGTACATCAAAGGAACGTGCAACTTTCCTTTGGATCTACATAGACATTAAAAATATAGTTTATATTAATGATTTTTTATCTATTCGGGGTTACCTTTCCATGGTGCGTAAAGACAACAAGGCAACCAGGAGTCCACTTAAGAAAAAGAAGGTGTCCACCGCGAAAACGCCTTGATTGATGAACATCATAAACGGTTCTTTGGCCCACTATTAATTGAAATTGAATCAATTAATGGATTGTTAAAAACATGTTTTTAATAAACTTACCGAATACAAATCCACATAGTTTAACAACGGGGACATAAACATGAGTCTGTACTCGTGGCCGAAACAAACCCAAATCAATGACAAGCATCGAATGCCATTGAGGCATTCTATTACATTGGGATTGGGTTTAGTATTGAGGCGAAAAAGTGAACGTGAATTGGCACGAGCGGAGAAAACTTTCAGAATGGCCGGAAGTTTCGCTATCATTTAAAACAAAATAGGATTATAAATCTTCAGCTTCAAAGAAACAATCAAAAGGACTTTGCACTATGCTTGCTTATCTGCATAGCATACTTTTCGGTGAAGAAATAAATATTTATTTATTTATACTCACTTTGATCCTCACAGAGAAAATAGTCATATACGGTGGAGATAGCCACAGCAGCTCCAAAAGTTGACAAAAGAACACTAAAAATAAATAAAAATATATATAAAATATGGTATTTGATACCAAATCTAACAAACTCTTACATTGTGAATATGGTGAGACCGTCCAGAGATTCCTTTTTTGAAGTTTTACAGGTTCCTTCCTTGATCAGGGTCAAGTTTTTGTCGAACTCTATACCAAGTATCTGTTGGAAAAATCCACCGAGGAGGGCGTCCATATTTTCAGAAGAGCATGAGGCTGGAAAACAGACACCTGTTTGTGGAAGAATCAAGCTCAAAGCCTCGGAATATCCCAGCCACTGATGAAGTGGCAACTGAGCAAGACAGTATTTTCCAAGAAGATTATGGCCCGAGTCGAGAACCTGATTAATCCTAATACACTCATCATAATGGCCCAGATCCATCAGGTGTCCCATTAAGATACCGGATGGTATGGATCCCCAGGAATCAATCACTGTATAGAAGTTTTGTTATATCCAAATTTTATATCCACGTTATTTTTATTGTTTACTTACTTTTCAAAGCCCAAAGATTTTCCAAAGATGGTCCTGCAACTAACTGAGAAAATTCCTCATAACATTGCAGATCTTTTGTCGCGACCAAACGGTTCTCCGGCACTAAGTCGTCAACAGTAACATTTTGGTAATATGCGAAAAACTCTCTTGGCCAGTTTCTAAACCTATCTAGACGGTGATACACATTTGAGTTATTTTTATCAAATTCCGCAATTCCGGGGCTACCCCCAACAATGCCAAAGAGCAAACAAACTATTAAAACTGAGCCCATTTCTTCGAAAGCCCAAGTACAAATGACTCTTTTCTGGTCAAACAGACACCTTTTTATAAACCAAATTAAACCTGCCAGGTTAACGATGATTCGAATTAGTTGAACCCATAATCTTAACAGTGGTTTGCTGGATTTGAATACAATTAATGATTATAACTACTAGTCATCACAACATTCATCAACTCGTGTGTTCTATCTAATCGATAGCACAAACTTATTTGTTCACAATTTACGAGGCGTCTACTCATAACCGTTGCTACTTCAGAAGACTTTTTGAAAATTAATACGTATTTACTCAAATATGTATATAGGTAATATTAAAGGAAATCGGGCTACGCAATGCCAGATTTATTAATTATAAATAAAATAATTCAATTTAGAGTGTTACGAAAAGAATCCCTTTGGATATAGGAAAAGAAGATTAAATCGTTGGTAGTGGGTTTAAAATATAATTTTAGACATTAATTTTAGAAAATTGTTCTTTTATTATCGTACCACCAAACATGTTGATACGAATTCTGTCTGGTCTTGAACATGAGTAATATCGAATAAAGCTGAATGGATTAGGAAATCTTCAAAAAATAAAACTCTTATCGCTACAATATAAACTCAAATAGGCAATCAATACCAAAATAATAGCCCACTTGGATTTCCCGTAATCCCAGACGCTGCCATATCTGTACTTTTCTTTTTCTTTGATTCTTGAAAGTTTATTATGTAGCCTCCATTGAGAGGCTTTTGAACTCCGTACGCTTATCTTTACTGTGAGTCACTATAATCATACCATTACGTAGAAAAACGTTTAAAATTTCTGAGGTGGAAAGAGTCCGTATAGTGCGATTTGTTTATACAAACAATATATTTTAAAGTACTTCAAAGACTTTTATTTAGGGTCACAGTTCATTCTCAGTTTTCTATCCAATGTTATTAAGCTAAAACATAACTATGTGATTCAATTGTTATATAATAAATAACCAAAAAATTCAAATAAATATAAATAAATTATTTTCATGGGCTACATGCATAAAAATTTAACACTTTTGTCTTATTACTAATTTTTATATCCTTCTCAATGTTCATTTTTTTAGCCTTATGATTAAGGTGATTGCTTTTCAAGATCAATAGGCGCTGATTGCACATTCAGAGCTACTTGGATAGGCTGAACTTTTGGTTGAGGAGCTGGTCGTCGGTTTGGCAAAAGCATGCTCTGCAGACCGCCACAAGGAGCCTCAATCAGGATGTACATGAAGTAGGCAAGTATAACCGAGAATCCAAAGTCCTGCCAGAAACGTAGCATCTGAGGAATGGAAAATATTATTTCCTATTACGAGCTAATAAACCCGATAACTTACAACATCGTAGTCAGAAAAGTAGGTATTGACCCGCGTCCGTCCACCATTGAGGTTCTGAATGAACAGATGACCCATGTAGACACAGAAGGAGAGCTTGGAAAGTGGTTGCCAGAGAGGTGAAGTGAGGAAGGAGTTGGCCAGGCCACCGTATCCCTGCATGCAGGCAAAGACCACCCAACTCAGACCCAAAGGCCAAGCAATTCGCGAGAGGGAAACATAGAAGGCCTCGTTCAAAATGGGAATAGTCTTAATGTTGGCCCGCCCATAAGGATCCATTGAAAATACACAGGTGCAGAGCAGAGCCAGACTCAGAATCCAGCCTATCCAAACACTGGGTCGACTGAGCTTGAAGGACTTGCCTCGTGTGGAATGCAAGAAGTAGCCAAAAAGAAAGCCAACCAGCCAACCGGAGGCACGAAGATGAGTGTAACCTGTAAGATCCGGTCCATCATCACTGCTGTAAATTCTAAAATAAGGAATATTAAATAAAAACGAATAATTCAATTATGTATTCAAATGAATGGACTTACAAAGAGTAATCATTGATTACCATAATGCTGAATAGATAGGCGGCGAGTCCCAGCATAAATAGCAATACAACAGCAGCCCCCTTTTTTCCAAATTTATAAACCAGAAGCAGCAAAATTGGAGCGATGATATATAACTGAGTGTCGATGGCTAGATACCAGGCATGGGCTAGACACTTGAGGTATTCAATTAGAATAATTAAACTATGCATAGTTACTTTTACACTTTGCTACTTACTTCCTTGTCGGTAGCGAAGTTTTGAATGTAGAGCAGAGTCCAATACCAGTTGTCGTTGCAGTTGTCGTAGTTATCAAAGTTCCAGTTACCATACAAGGGGCCATCGGAAATCCGGGGCAGCAACTTGAGGTACACCAGAATCATAACCGCCACGATCGGCGTAAGGCGAAGATAGCGATGCAGATACATAAGCGGAATATTCAGTTTTCCGTTGGCTCTAAAGTAGTTATGATAGTCTCTGTATTGAGGAAATCAATGGATCAACCTTCTACTCACTTTTCCATAGCACGTAGGGGAACCATGGCTACCAAAAGCCCACTGATAAAGAAAAACGTGTCCACAGCAAAAACACCTTCGTAGATAACGTCCATAAAAGGTGACTTGGCCCACTGGCAATTAATATTAAAATTAGTTAATGAATATAAAGGCACCATATACACACCTTATACACATCATACAGGTTAATGTTGGGCGATGTTATCCCAATTATATAGTCGTGACCAAAACAAACCCAGATCAAGGACATGCAGCGAATTCCGTGAAGACACTCAATGACATTGGGATTCGATTTGGTTGTGACACGGAACAGGGCACGGGAGTTGGCACGAGCGGAAAAAACCTTCAAAATGGTGGGCAGTTTGGCTAAGCAAATAATACAAACTGATTAATATAAAACCATTAAAATCATGTAGAAACGTACTTTGGTCTTCACAGAGGAAGTAGTCATAAAGTGTGGAGAGAGCCACAGCCCCAGCAAACACCGATAACAGAACTCTGAAAGAAATTATAATACATTTTCTTCTAGAAAACTTACTTATAATAGAATCTTTGTCACAACTTACATGGTGAAAATGGTAACCCCATCGAGTTCCTCTCGCTCCGATGTCTTGCAGGATTGTTCGCGAACCAGATTCTGATTAGCATTCAGCTCCAATCCAAGTAGCTGTTGGTAAACTCTTCGGAGGAGTGTGTCCATATTGGTGGCCGAGCAAGACGCAGGGAAACAGACTGCCGTTTGGACATTCATCATCATTCCAGCGCCACCACCACCTCCTCCTCCGAGTAGTTGCTGAATGGGCAGCGTGGAAAGGCAGTATTTGCCCACAATGGTACTTGTCAGGGCCTCCTGCTCGATGGCAACACACTCGTCATAGTGACCCAGATCCTTGAGATGGCCCTTCAGGATACCGGCAGGAATTGTGCCCCAGGAGTCAAACACTGTCAAAATTAACCAATTGAGTAACTGCCTATGGAATAATGGCCAATAAATCTCACTTCTATAGGCCCAAAGGCTGCCGGAGGCCAATCCGGCGGTGACTTGAGCGAAATCGGCATAGCATTGCAGATCTGAAGTCGATGGAAGACGACCCTCTGGCACCAAGTCCTTCACGGTAATATTCTGGTAATATCCAAGGAACTCCTCCGACAAGTGTCTCAGCCTGTTCAAGCGCTGGTAATCCTGCGCACCGAGTTCAATGTCCAACTGATCCTCCAAATCCGAGCGAACTGCCTGGGCAATGGCCACACCAAAAAGAAGGAGCACTATTTTTATTCTCACCATGTCTGTGAACGTCTTACTGCCGAATGTCTGGGATCCGTTCTGGGTCTGCGTTTTTATAATCGGCTACAAAAAGACTTAGGAAATTCTCGTTGTCGATAGGGATTTGTAAAATATGGCTTGTTTGATTATCGAATTAGGTGTTAGTAACATGACTTTGCAAACGAAACTTTTAATCAATATTATTTTTACTATTACTTTGATTACTATTAATGAGCCAAATTATAATGGTACTTCAAATCTTAACGCGTACCATTATTTGTTGCATTTTATATGGGTCGAGTATTATCTTATCTTTGGAGTAATAGAAAATCACTAAGAGCCTTAGTATACAAATAAAAGTTTGCGTGCAAATGCCACTCACCACGCGAATTCGGCACAGGGAACCATGTTCTCCTTGACAGACATTTCAAAATATTTAAAGGAGACACTTCTGAAAATTATCACTTATTTAATAATATTGAAAAATAAAATGTGACAAAAATATTTTGTAACCAGATTTTGATGAAGATTGCTTGAGTATGGATATTTAAATATTTTAATATTAATAATTTAAATAAGGTATTCCGCTTTAGAATCAGATGGTTATTGGGGAAGATATAGCCTTCGCAGTGGGCCATATATTCGTCCCCATGCATTATTTCACATTTGGAAGGGGATCCTCCAGGAAATTTGACAAAACATCGAAAAAATATTTTATTACTAGATTTTGATGCGGATTTATGGAGAATCGATCTACAAATCGTTTCAAGGTATTCCGCTCAAAAATCGGATTGTTATTGGGGAAGATATAGCCTTCGCAGTGGGCCATATATTCGTCCCCTTGCATTTTTGAACATTTGGAAGGGGATCCCCGAGGAAATGTGACAAAGAGTATAAAAAAAATTTTGTTCCTAGTTTTTAATGCAGATTGGTGGAGAATCGATCTACAAATCGATCAAGGTATTCCTGTCTAGAATTGGATGGTTGTTGGGGAAAATATAGCCTTTGCAGTGGGCCATATATCCCCATTAATTTTTCAACATTTGGAAGGGGATCCCCGAGGAAATGTGACAAAAAATATAATCGATCTACAAATCGATCAAGGTATTCCGCTCTAGAATCGGATGGTTATTGGGGAATTTAACACCTTCATTAAGTTTCAAAGAAAGACCACACTGCGTATGTGTGATCATAATTTTTCTTAAATCCGTTGCATACTTTTGGGTGAAAATTTTAATAAAGTAATCAACCTAAATTCATAAAACTGTCTTTGACCTTACAGAGAAAAGAATAATACACATGGTATGCAGAATAAAATGCAGTTTTGAAAATTGAGGAGAGGTCACTGAAAACTAGTAAAAAAACACACACATTTTATTTAACCCAAAAACGAACATACCGAAATTGTAAAAGTTCGTTTAAATGGGGAATGGTAAAGACGGGGACTCCTTGATCAGTGTCAGGTTTTTGATAAACTTCATAGATATCCGATCTAATGGAAAAACCCCTCAAGAGCTGCATCCATATGTGCAACGAACCATGGGGCGAGATAGCAGAGACCTGTTTGTGGAATGAAGCTGCCAATAGCGGAATTTCCCAGCAACTTTGAAGAGGCAGTTGAAAAAAAATGTTGACCAAGAAGATTGTGATCCTATTCCCAGCCATTTCATCCGATCCCAAGACTTTTTACTTGAGTTGGTATTTATGGTGTGAGAAACTTTCATTCTATTGCAAACGACATGAATTTCGATCAATTTTGTTGTAAATTACAAATGTAGCCAGGTGCTGGATAATGAGCTGGGTATTGCGATCGGCTCATTAACATTTTACATTATTTTCATTTAGCGCAACGCCTATACATTTGAGTTCCAGCCAACTGGATCCGCAGTATCAGCTGGCTTTTATCTCTAATGATACTTTAATTGGCCGCGTAATTCAATTAAAAGTGTCCAGTCTGACGGCTGGTGGAAGAACTTGACTTTCTACTTCCGTAACCTGTAGCCGTAACCGTACCCGTAAACGCAATGGACGAATTCTTGCAAGTAATTACCCGTCTGGCACTTGACTCGTTTTTTTTTGTGCCATTGGAAACAAACTTTGTTGGCCAGAAGAAAAGATTTGACACGAAAAAGCAGCGCTGTCATTGTCATGTCCAACACGACGTATGCGCAATATGTGAACCTAATCAGTAAATAAAACTCCAAATCAGAGATCACAAAAACATCAAAAGAATCGATCAGCCGAATGCGAAAGCAATCAGAGCCGTCGAATTGTTCGATTCGACACTCGCCCGCTGGCAGCTGTTAACAGTAAATTGTCCCGCCTCGAGTTGTTTAGGGAAATACTTGCCGGGGCAGAAACAAGTTGGACTGCCTGCCCCCTGTGGCCGCACACTGAGGAAAACATTAACACCCCCCATTATGGCAATCTTTTTTTTTTTGGCGATCTCATGCGGATGAAAATATATTCGAAAGTTGATTTTGGCACAAATCATTATGTTTTTTTATGCAAATTCTGATCTTTATTTATCCAGAAAATAAAAATATCTTTCGTACACTCAAAAAAATTGAATACCTCAGAATTTATTACATATTTGTTTTCCTCAAATAAAGTTCTTCAATATTATTTAATTTTTAACACCTTTAAACATCAATAATTGAATTAAAAGTGTTATAAAACCTTACACATAAAAAAAATAAAGTCTTCATTGCTTAGCTTAGTTGGAGCTCAGAACAAATTATATGATATAATACCCTGTTTTTAAGTGTTTTCGTTTGGGGCATTTGCACGTCACAAGTTCGCCTTAAAACTGACGAAATTACAACAAAAACCCACATCACGCGAATCAACAAAAACAAATGATAAAATTTTTAAACGAGAACCGAGGCAGATTCGTAGAAACATCCAAGCTGTGCGACGGATGCGTCAGACTTTCTTTTTGGGGAAGTCCGGATGCGATGGCCCGGCGCTCGCCCGACTAGTAGCCGGTTCCAAAGATGCCTCCTCACGGCCGCTGACGTTGCGATCTGGAAACGTGACTCGGGTATGCGACCAGATACGAATCTTTGCATACAAATCCAGCCACTGACAAATGGGAGTGATCATTTGCGGCTCACACTTAAGTTAAAAAAAAAAGAGAAATAAATACAGATTCTGGGCGCGCCTTTATTTTGGGATTTGACTCGTGTCTATTGAAATCAATTAAATTAATCGGATAATTAAATATTCATCCAGATCACCCAGTCGATAGCATAATACTTACGACAATGAATCACCAAATTTTTTTATGTATTCACGAAACACTTTTAACCCAAATCTTCGTGTGAATCCTTTTGTTTCGAAAACTAAATAAAAGTCCCCCAAAATGTGGCGTTTTATATTCCGAGCAGTACAACTGAGTTTACTTGAAATGTTAATAACATAATTACTGAATACAATTGAAGGAAGGAAATACTTTTTATGGAGCGATTAAAATGTGTAGGAAAATCAGTCATTTTTATGGTCAATCAATAGCGAATGCAACAAGCGCTGAATTTGTTAAAATGCCGACAATTATTTTTATTATATGGCAACCTCTAAAGTAATAATGCACTTAATATTTCAGTTCCACATACTGAGATAAATGCGGCATTAAAAGTATATTAAAATAAATATTACATGAAATATTATCATAGTTGCCGATTATACATAAATTAGTAGCAACTGTTGACTAAGTTCGAAGTAGTACTTAGATCCATTAATTTGAATCCATAACTATACGGCTTGCACGTCCAAACTAGTTGTCATATTCTCTTTTATTAAGATCCAATTCAATTAAAAGTGAGCATGTTGATTTAGTTGTGAATGCAAATAAAACCACATTTTGCGATAATGATGCCAATAAGTCACCTATTCATCAAAACCAAATTATAGCCCGCATCGCAATTGCAAATTCTTTGGCGGAACACCCATGATTTTCTTATTAGAAGTCAATTAATTAAATCAATTTATAAAATACTATTTATTTATCTATTTATTTGAAAACATTAGAATGTTCGGCAAAAGAGCTATAGCCTTGAATACTAGGCAGTATTTATGAAACTTTGAAATGTTTGAGTTGATTGACAAGCAGCTAGTTTTTATTAAGTAATAATTGATTTTAAAATCAGGGGACAGGCGCCTCCTCGCCTTAGTTCAGCTGCAAATTTTCACACTGACTCTATAATGGGAAGTGCTCTCGTACAACATGACGGATGGAATATGTTAGCGGTAAAGCGATCCCCTCTCACATATGGATTGTACTGACAACTACAGCATCGGTCTACAAATTGCATTCAATTCAATCCTCGAAACACATTTGAAATTCAATTCGTAATTGCATTACGATTCTACTTTCGCACGATGGGAAATATTCGAAGACAATTGCAGAGTAAATGCCATAAATAGCAATTAATCTTGGCCAGTCATAAATTCGACTATTTTGCAATAAACTAAAAACAAAATCCAATAAACTTGTACTTACAACACAAACCCAAATAGCCTTCACAGTCAAGTTCAAATGCTGTAAGTTTGCCGATTTTATAGCAACCGAGGCTTTGGAAGGACAAATTACTTAGTTTTGCCAGCGTTCTGGGGCATTATAGTTTAATTCGAAACTTTCATTCAACTGTGCGTCATACCAGGGATTTCCAAAGCCAAGAAAAAACAAACATTCAAGTGTGTTTTGCCTAGCAATTAGCGGGCTAGGGGACCGCCAGGAATTTCATTTCATTTTATTTCATTTCCTACGTCACAAAACAGGGCGACCTGCTGCTAAATATGGCTACCAAGCTACACTGATACAAATTCTTATCAACATCCATACACGCAGCATGTACATATGTGAGCTATGAGCTACGAGCGGTAATTGCAGCGGCTTTAAGAGCAGGAACTGGTTTTTTTTTTTCTGTCATTTTGGGTTCTATTGCCCGTACCGTCGGTGCCTCTGCTGTTGCCGCTGCTGCTTCTGTGGTTTTGCTTTGGCGAGCGCCATTCTTCATCGGGGGACGACGTCGACGCAGTGCTGCGACTGAGCGACTGCGCGACTGCGACTGAGCCGCCGGCAGAGGCTGGAGCTGATCCATCGGATCGGATATAAAAGTTAGTCGGGTGCTGGGATTCTGATTAGTCTGCGAGCGCCGTTAACAAGTACATGGCACGTTAAGTTCTAAGTGCTCAGTAGTGCGTTGCAAGTTTTTTTTGGGCAAAAAAAAAAAAAAAAGTGAAACGCAAGTGAAGTGACCATTAAAAAAAATAATTTAAAAAAATTGGTAAACTCACTGAAAGACAAATAATAAGAAAATTGAAAGAAACGTGCTCAGTGTTAGGCGCCCGAAAAAATAGAAAATTTGAAAAAGAAACCGATTCTGTTCAAATAATCAAGTGACAGCTTACAGCTTATATAATTACCAACGGTACGTATGCGTGATAGCCAAGAATATTTGAATAAAAACCCGCCAAATTAGCTTTTCCAAAAATGAATATGCAAATTGACTTGACATGCATGTTGAGCAGGTGTTAACAGAATAATTCGCAAATCAAGTTGCTTAAGTTATTACAGAATTACATCATTTCCGACAGCTAATTACAAACAAAATCATTAGATGAGACAATTAAGAATTACAATTTTCAACAAAAAAATTAATAACATAGAAAATGCAATTAGTTATTGCTAAATAATGGCTTTAACAAAATTGTTTTCACTTCGCTTCAGTCGCCATAAAAACCAATTTGGGGCTAAGGTTTCTTCGGATCGAAAAACCGCAAAGAACATATTTTATGCAAAAATTCAGTGTTGAAATTTGCAATTTCATTGAACTCGAATCTCAAACCAGAATCAGTATCGACGGCTGATTAAAAAGGCATTTTTAAAAACGGTAAAGAATGAGCGCAGTTTTAAAAACCAGTTCAATGCACAAATCGAAGCAGCCAAGGAAGTAACCGGAAAGCTTATTAAAATAAGGAAACTGCACCCGAAAGTTGATTGGGTGCAATCGGAGATCTTTGCCCGTTTAAGGTGTGGCAGGGTCATAAAAGTTTAATTCAATTATCACTGCACTAAAACGGTCAAAGTCCTATTTTGACAATTGCATTCTGTTGTTTTATTGGGGTTAGCACCTTGTTAGCTCTCTTGGCTAAATGAATCTGTAGAGTTACTAGCATAAGTACCATACAATTGACATTTAATTTGTTTTGGAGCGCTTAACTAATTGCTTTCAATACATATTGGAATGGCCATTATGGTTGTGATGGATTTATAATTGCAATTGAGTCATTGGCCAGAGCGATCGGCTATTAATTATGTTAAGTATGTGCTAAATGTGTGTCGCATATCTATTACAAGCAGTCGGACTGCATAATTTGCATTTGCCAGCTCAGAATGAGCTCTTTAATGAGCTTGCGAAACGATTCCCGCATTGACGTAAGGTGCTCCATGCAGAGATCGCTGTTTGTGTGTTCTTGTGTGGTTTTTACTGCTCTTACTGACTTGTCATCCAATTGACTCACAATCGGAAATTCTGAGGGCTCCGCGAGGAAAACAACATTGCCGGTGGAAAAAAAAAACCCAAAACACATACACAACCAGATCACACTCACTTTGGGGACGACCCCAAAACCCATGCAGAATCCGCATCAGCAGCTTAAATTAGACGCTTTTTACTCAATTAAGCAAATCAGTCACGGCACAACAAAACAGAGCATAACTGATAATAAAAAAAAATATGCAAAAAATAAACAGCAACAATAAGATGGATTTTGATTTTGATTTGTCAGCCACCCACGACAGATCGACAGTCAGCTCGCCGCTCGGCGGTCAGCAAATTAATTAGCCACACACTTTGAAATTTCCAGCAACGGAAACGTTTTCAACGACACGAGATACTAGATACTAGATACTAGACTCTATATACAATAGATACAAGATACACCGGCGACCTTAGGCAATGTTGTTGATCTGGCAAGTGCAGCCTGCAACCATACTGGCTAACAAAAGTCATTCAACCCGACAAAAGGTAGTTAATAATTATGTAAATTACAAATTACATGGCACGGTGATAATTATGGAACGATTTTCCAAAAGCCTCACCACAGCTCACAGAAAACAATCTAACACAAGTGGAACCTTGAACGGAAAATTAGTACCAGTATGCAGTGTGCAGTTCTAAGCCAGGTCTTAAATGCTTTTCAATCGAGTTAGTGCCGGTGCTGGTGCTGCTGCTGCTACTGCTGCTGCAGGCGCTTTGAAGTTAAGGTGGCTAACCGTTTTATGTGAGTTAGATTTATATTGAATTTTTTTTATATTCGTTGATTTAATGGCAAACGGGGGCTATAATAACATTAAATCAAAACACTTGGATTTCACCTCATCAACAGAAGCAGCGAAGGTGAACAGAAGTCGCTGGATAAATCGATGATGTGAAATGCTAAGAACTCGATGCGGCGGCTCAAGAATGCGCTACAAGGCACAACAATAGTACGGGTATGGAGCAGATTGCTAGCACATTGTATGCAGATACAAATAAACGTATGCTGGCAATGGGACACTCAAATATATAATCAGCAAACATAGCAGAAGTTGTATGTATGCAAGTGAACAAACTAATTGGACTCACACGGCGCATACGTAATGGGCTTGGGCGCTTGGGAAATGTTCTCTGCCTAGCCTTGAATTCGTTACGTATACGCCCCGTTGTATGCCGTTGTAAATTGCTCCGGCTGCCAAAAAATGTATGCCAAGTGAGTACAGCAAGTCAGCTAGAGCCAGAGAACCAGAACCAGAAGTCAGTTACTGGCCACTTACAATAAAGACCAGGCCAATAGACAAAAAATTCAGCTATGATATTGCGCAAGTGAAGAAAAAACTTGTTTGGAGCTTAGCACGATGGGGTAGAGCTTACAACTCACTACCTGGACGGAGGCACTCACTTCCACGTTTATATGTAGGTGTACTTGCAAAGGCCCAGAAGATGAGGCGGAACCAAATAAATAATTCATTTCGGCCACGAAGCTTCCTGGCCGTGTGGCGCCGCCTTTCCTGCTTCCTTAGTCGGAGCGGAGCTCTTTAATGAGCTGCCCGATCCAATTTTAAAATGAAATCATAGAGATTAACATTACCTAAGGCCAGGGGTACGAGTGATTGCCGTTCTTGAGCCTCTAGACGGCTGTCTGTCTTCATGTTTTGGATTAAATCGTTTGACATTGGCAGATAGAGCCAAGCAGATACGGATTCGGAGATACAGACTCGGACACCAGAAGTTGGCGGCGCAATGACATTTTACCCGCCACTAGCGCGGTTTTATGACACGCCAATGGAATTAAACGAACATGAACATAAGGTTGAGTTAGCAGCTTGAAGACCTCCAGCCATCTTGGTCTTGTTACCAACGATTTAAGTCCGTCTCTTGTTGGCCAACGCCCGTCAAATGGGCCAGGCAATTGAATTATTTAATGCAATTAACACGCCGCATTACGAGCGGTTGTTTTGGCATCCATCCAAGTACTGGACTTGGATCCGAATGCTAATCCAATACCCAATTTCGATGGCCATCGAACAGGGAGATGGTAATCTCGATCTACAGTCAAATCATATTAATTTATGGTTCCATGTTTGGTAGTTATGTTTCAGGCTCATAACTCATAGGATCTGATCCCCAAAGACCGGAACATGTCCGAGAATATGTCTCGTAAATGATCACATAAATTAATCTGGTTGCAATTAGTAGCGTCTAGCAGGTGTCTATGCTAATGAATTATATAATAATCTGCCCCGATGTGGATTTTAGCCTTTTATTAAAAACGAGTAATAAAACCTACTGTGACTTGGCTTAATCAATCGGTTGTGAGAGGAAAGCTGATGGCTTGATAGACTTGTCATAATTATTTGTGGGTCGCACAGAAATGATTGAGTATTTCTACATAAGAACCAATACATATTATTCATTAGGAAATTGTAATAAAATATTCATTGATAAAATGTGATATTCACTTTCAAAAATAACTGCATCATATGACTCTTATTCTATTGTTAGCTCTTAAGTTTATGCCTTAGTTAAGAGTTCAATTATAATGCAACCAGACATCGTATAAATAAACATTTTTGAAGGGGCTTAATTACTACTGGTTCTGCATTAGTAGATATTACCTAACTAACCCCAAGAATGATGCAATGACTGGAAAGGTCTAACCTCTAGTTCCATCTGTACAGGTAACACAGCTTCGAGATGGGTTCCCTGCCACAGTTGTCGATTGTCAAGGGTCTGCAGCAGGACTTTGCTCCCCGGGCTCTGCACCGCATCTTCGAAGAGCAGCAGCTGCGACACGCCGACAAGGTGGCCCTCATTTATCAACCGGACGGATATGGACACGGACACTCGATGGCGCCCAGCCAGAGCAGCTACCGCCAGATGAACGAGCAGGCCAATCGGGCCGCACGCCTCCTGGTGGCCGAGACCCATGGACGCTTCTTGCAGCCCAACAGCGACGGGGACTTCATAGTAGCAGTTTGCATGCAGCCTTCGGAGAAATTGGTTACCACCCTGCTGGCAATTTGGAAGGCCGGAGGCGCCTATCTGCCCATCGATCCCAGTTTCCCGGCCAATCGCATCCATCACATTCTGCTCGAGGCGAAGCCCACTCTGGTTGTGCGCGACGATGACATCGATGCTGGAAGATTCCAGGGCACTCCCACACTCTCCGCCATGGAACTGTACGCCAAGTCCCTGCAGCTGGGTGGCTCCAATTTGCTTTCGGAGGAGATGCTTCGCGGGGGTAACGACCACATTGCCATCGTTCTGTATACTTCCGGAAGCACTGGCGTTCCCAAGGGTGTCCGACTTCCGCATGAAAGTATTCTGAATCGCCTCCAATGGCAATGGGCCACCTTTCCGTATACCGTCAATGAAACGGTCAGTGTTTTCAAGACGGCCCTCACCTTCGTGGACTCCATTGCCGAGCTCTGGGGTCCACTGATGTGTGGTCTGGCCATTCTGGTGGTTCCCAAGGCCGTGACCAAGGATCCCCAACGCCTGGTGGCCTTGCTGGAGCGCTACAAGATCCGACGTCTGGTGTTGGTGCCCACACTGCTGCGATCATTGTTGATGTACCTGAAGATGGAGGGCGGCGGAGCTGCCCAGAAACTACTCTACAATCTCCAGATCTGGGTCTGTTCCGGAGAACCTCTATCTGTGGCTCTGGCCAGCAGCTTCTTCGACTACTTTGACGAGGGCGTTCATCGGCTCTACAATTTCTACGGCTCCACCGAGGTCATGGGCGATGTAACCTACTTTGCCTGCGAGAGCAAGAAGCAGCTGAGTCTCTACGATAATGTACCCATAGGTGGGATCTACAAAGCTTTCCTATGAAGGTTTTATTCATTTTTTTTTATCGCCAGGTATTCCCGTGTCCAACACTGTTGTTTATCTGCTGGACTCCGACTACCGCCCCGTGAAGAACGGAGAAATAGGTGAGATCTTTGCTTCTGGTTTGAATTTGGCTGCTGGCTACGTAAATGGCAGAGATCCTGAGCGTTTCCTGGAGAACCCACTGGCCGTGGAAAAGAGTAAGTATTACTTCTATTCTTTTAAGAATTCATTAAAAATCTCATTGAACCTTGATCCCCACCAGAATACGCTCGTCTCTACCGTACTGGTGACTATGGTTCGCTCAAAAACGGTAGCATCATGTACGAGGGACGTACCGATTCCCAGGTTAAGATCCGTGGCCATCGGGTTGATCTCTCCGAGGTGGAGAAGAATGTGGCCGAATTGCCGCTGGTGGAGAAGGCCATTGTGCTGTGCTACCATGCCGGCCACGGAGACCAGGCCATTCTGGCCTTTGTCAAGCTACGCGACGATGCCCCCATGGTCACCGAGATGCAGTTGGAGGCTCGGCTCAAGGACAAGCTGGCCGATTATATGACGCCGCAGGTGATAATCCTGGAGCATGTGCCGTTGCTGGTGAACGGAAAGGTGGATCGTCAGGCACTGCTCAAGTCCTACGAGACAGCCAACAACAACGAGGGTGACTCCAGCATCGTCCTGGACTTCGACTACTCCCAAGTGCCCGAGGAGCTGAAGCTGACGGCGCGGGATCTCTTTGAGACCGTGGGCGGAGTGATCGGACGATCCACGCGCGCCACTCTAGCGCCGCAGAGCAACTTCTATGAACTGGGAGGCAATTCCCTGAACTCCATATTCACGGTGACGTTGCTGCGCGAAAAGGGCTACAACATCGGCATATCCGAGTTCATTGCAGCCAAGAACCTGGGCGAGATTATTGAGAAGATGGCGGCCAATCATGATGCAGTGCAGCTGGAAGAAGAGTCTCTGAACGCTTGTCCGCACTTGAAAATGGAGGCAGTGCCTCTTCGTCTAGAGCACCGCCAAGAAGTCATCGAGTAAGTAGCTTCTCTCTATCATTTTAAATGAAAACTATATTATTTATTTCTCCAATAGCATTATTGTGGCCAGTTTCTATAACAAGGCAGATCTGGAACAGTGGCTGAAACCTGGTGTTTTGCGAAACGATTACAGCGATATCCTGAACGTGAGTTTAGTGATAAGTTGTCCTGCCCACCATTGCTAATCTATAACATCTCGTTATTCTCCTGCAGGACATCTGGAACGTACTTGTGGAGCGGGACCTCAGCTTTGTGATCTACGATCGCAACACGGATCGAATTATCGGCACGGCATTAAACTTCGATGCTCGCAATGAACCCGAAGTGGACATCAAGTCGAAGCTGCTCATCGTATTTGAATTCCTCGAATTCTGCGAGGGTCCCATCCGGTGAGTCTGACCTAAGTTCCATAAAGGACAACCAACTAACGTTCCATTTCCAATCATCAGAGACAACTATCTGCCCAAGGGCTTGAACCAGATTCTGCACTCGTTCATGATGGGCACCGCCGAGAAACTGAATCCCCGGGAGAACATCGCCTGCATGCATTTCATGGAGCACGAGGTGCTGCGGGTGGCACGTGAGAAGCAGTTCGCCGGGATCTTCACCACCAACACCAGCCCCCTGACACAGCAGCTGGCCGATGTCTATCACTACAAGACGCTCCTCAACTTCCAGGTGAACGAGTACGTGCACTCTGATGGCACCAGGCCGTTCGGTGATGCGCCGGACGAGCAGCGCGCCATTGTCCACTGGAAGGAGGTGGGCAAGTAGTCACAAGTAGCCACTACCCGAAATGCCCGTCATTCAGATCTGCAGCGAATTTAGCCCACACCACGTATTATATTTAACTAGCTTAGTGTAAGCACTAGTATTAGCCCTAGGCAATAGAGTAAACCTTGTGTTGACTAGTTGTAAGCATTCGAATTCACAAAAATTAAACAAACATCGATCGAATAATAATAATTTTGTTTCAATAACCACCAATCCATGGGCAAATTAATTAAAAGCGCCGATTATTTGGTCTAATATAAATACAAGTTTATTTGGATATTCAAAGAGACAAATATTTTTTTAAGTCAATTACAATTAAAAGTTTCTGTGGGGGGGAAACCGAAAATATAAACCATTCGAATTCTCGAATATCACGGTAGGACATTAAATCAATCAGTTGGAGGTTGGAGATTGGATACAATGGATTAATTGGTGACATGACCATAACACACTATTTTGAAAAAAACACCCATAAAAGCGAACAACGATTTTAACATTAAAGCCATAAATATATATGCTATGTTTATTGTTTGCCTATTACACTGTTCAAAATGTAAGTTAATATTTATTGTGGTTGCTCTGTTGCTGCGCCTCATTGATATATAGATATACATATATATATATGTAAATATTTCTTTCGTATAACTATATATACTCTTGGGATTCCGGTAGTTCGAATAACGAGCGCCAGCCAGCCACTCTAAATTGTATTCTGCTTGGAAAGTTAATTACACACTTTTACTCGACAATAATTACATAATGCTAAAAATATATATTTATATAGGTATGCAGATTTAAGGTGCATGAGTGTGCCCCACCGAACGTTCACTTCTCTGGCCCATCTGACTTTTCCAACAGATCTCCGGTGAAGCGTTCAGTTAGCGTTGAACATGGATTTGTGTTTGTATTTTGTTTTTTTAATGAATGTGTGGTCGATTGTGTTGTTTGTTTGTTATGCCATTTGTGTTTCGGTTTCTGTTTCTGTGTGAACGGGGCATGTTTGCTAAATATTTTAAGCACTAGCTTGACTACGTACTAAACAACTGTACAGCTAATTTACCTTAATTATTTTATAGTTTCATTATTTCCAGCTTTTCTTAGATCGCTGTGCTGAGGCCAGGAAAAGGAGGAGAGGGGGCTTTCATTTTGGGGTCATTTTAGTGTTAGTAATTAGTAGCCTAATTGGGGGCGGCGACATAGCTGCCCGTGCAGAACGAAGAACGGATGACAAATCAAAATCTATAAACCGGATATACGCATGTTCAGCTTCAGCCTGGCTGTTAGTGCTATAATCACTTGGTGCTGCGAACAATGCGTATGACCCTCGTGGACTAGGAGGCGGCACTCTGGTCCTGCAACCTGTAGTTCTGGAATGTCTTCCATTCACCGGTGTTGTAGTCCAACCGGATGTGCGACTCCACCAGGCACAACGCCGTATTGCCGTCATCCTGTTGCACTTTTTCCTAAAAAACCAAATACATAATTAATAATTATAATTTATCTTTTAATAAAACCTTACCTCTGTTTCGCCCAATTTGATGACCAGAACGTTTTCACTGTTCGGACGAGGATTCTCGCGCAAACCCGCCATAAAACCAAGAATAAGAGCTTTGTCCGGACGGGAGACGCGGTTCGCTTTACGGAACATTTCATGCGCCTTATGCACGTGCTCGTTCTACAAAAAACAAGGAAGTTATAAAATTAAGGCATACTTACAACAAAAAATCTTTTATTTCTTACCGATAGTGACAGTCCACGCCGCTGAGGTGCCTGCTGCGTGGCTTGCTGCTGTGGAGCCTGCACTTGAACCTGAACAGTGCGGGCGATTCCTGGCTGGCCTTGACCTCCGCTCGTCGTGGAGGTGACCACACGCTGCTGCAGGGTCGATGCCGGCTTGTGTTGGACCAGCTGAATCTGTTGCTGCTGCTGGCGCGGCTGCTGTTGTGACGCCGGCGCCGCTGGGCTCGATTGGGTAATAATCGTGCGCTGCGTGCTGCCCGGCGCCGCCTGCACCTGCACCAGCTGCGGCTGCTGGCCCGGCCGCTGTATGAGCGTCAGGCCCTGCGGCAGCGTAGTCAATCCTCCGCCAACGCTGGTCATTACCGGCCGAATGATGGTCTGCTGTGGGGACTGAAAAGAAACCGATTAATTTTTTTTAAGCCAACCAATTATGATTCAATTTCCATTGAGAGTGATTAAATAAAAGACTGCATTACCAATTATACGCCACACTTCGTCGTTAAACTTACATTTCCAATGACATTGGTGGGCTGCTGTTGCTGCACGATGACATGCTGGCGGCCCAGAGAACTGGTTGGTATCAGAGTGGGCAGGATCTGCTTGGCAGGTTGGCCCGCCTGCTGCTGCGCTTGCTGCAATTGCGCACCCGTCGATGGCGTCGTCTTTACCAGGCTTGGCGGACCAGCCGCCGTGGTGGTCACAAGCGTAGTGCCCGCCCCGAGTCCCTGCAGGTTGCCAACGTTGCTAATCGGTATTTGCTGGTACATATCACCGCCAATGTTGCGCAGAATAACACCCTTTTGCGTGAGTATGATGGTTTTGTTTTTGCCAGATGTCGGGGATACATTAACCACTCCACCGGCTCCCACAGCACCGCTTGGCTGCATGATGACTTGGGACAGCTTCGGTTGCTGCGTCGCCGTCGTATTGGCCACAATAGTGTGTTGGGGATGGGGCTGGTGTTGCTGGAGTTGCGCCTGCAGGTGCTGCTGTTGGGCCGCCTGAGATGCCGGCTGAATGGTGACCGGCCGGTTGGGCAGCTGCACGTTCTGTATATTTAACGTGTTCTGTCCTGGAACACCCACAGCCGCCGAGGTGGCCACCAAAGGAGGAGGATTTGAGGATACCACGGTGGCAGTCTGCTGTTGCTGCGCTTGACGCAATGGTGTCATTACCACACCCGACGTTCCCGATGTCTTGAGCAGAATCTTGGTAGGAGCCTGCCCATTTCCACCGGCTGTAGTTGCCTGATAAAGCGTAGTAGTCTGCGGCAAGGGACGCGTATGTGTAAACGACGTCAGAGTCGGCAGCATCGGCTGCTGCTGCTGCACCTGAGGTTGGGCCTGTTGCGGCGTTGCCAGAATATACTGTGTCTGTTGTTGCTGCTGCTGCTGCTGTTGCGGCAGCTGGTGAGTCTGCTGCGGTGTTTGCTGCTGGATGGTCTGCTGTACTAGTTGTGGCGGCTGTTGTTGTGGCTGCTGTTGCTGCTGCTGGGATGTTGCGGCACCGCTCGAAGTTCCTGCCTGCTGCTGTGCACGCTTTGCGGGCTGAATAATCGTCTGCGATATAATTACCGGACCACTGTTGGTGGCCGTTTTCAGTTGGCTGAGCGGCATCGTCTTGATAGCCTGCGATGGTATTGTAGTAGTTGTACTTCCGACGGTGCTGCTGCTTGGAGTAGCGAGGGACTTCTGCAAAAAATGAAAAAATTATAAATATAAACCACCTGCTCTGTTCTGGCATAACTTACCACTCGCTGAGCGCTGGGAGATGATGCCAGTATGACTGGCGTGGAGCTGTTTATAAGAAGCGGCGGCTGAGACTGCTGAACCTGCACCTGTTGCTGCTGTGGCGCCGCCTGAGCCTGGCTGCTGCTTGCTCCCGAGCCAGATGCAGCCGCCGCAGCCTTCGCCTTGGCCGACGTTATCTTCACGGAGATGTTATTGGGCAGATGGGCCAGCGGATTGGCCGCTTGGCGGAGTTGTTGCGGGGTGAGGATGGTGGTAGTGGTGCCAGTACTCGTCGATGGTGCACTGCCAGTTGCCCGTAGTAATGGTTTAATATCCAACTTCTCCATTTTGATGGTCGTGTTGCCCACGGTAGTAGTGGTTGCACTGGTAGTTCCGGCACTGGTGGTGGCACCATTGTTTTGGCGCTTTTGCGGGGAAGTGCGGATGACCAACTGCGGGGTTCGCTGCGCAGATACCGGCTGCTGCTGCTGAATAATCACTCGCTGGGGTGTCGACGGGGTGGCCTCTATTTTTTCCAGCTTAATGGTGGCCGGTACTATAATCTCTTCGCTCTTGATTTCAATTTCTTGCTTGATTCGTTTTGGTGTGTGGTTGAAGCTGTTGTTGTTGTTATTATTGTTGTTAACCTTTGCAACTGATTTTGGAGTTCGCGGTGTTTTCAATTTAGCCTCGGCATTGGGTTTTCCAGGTTGGTTATCTGCCACTGTAGTAGCCTGGGCGAATTCTAAAGTAGCCGTGGCATACTCCGGCGTTTCCGTGTCGCATTCCATGGCCGTTTTGCTCGCCAGCTCCTCATCCAGTTGCTCTTCCACGCTGCCCGAACTCTGGTTAAGCGTCTGGGGCTCCGTTTTGATCTCGAAACTGTTGTTGGCCGACGTAGGAGTAACTGGTGTTTCACCTCCGCTGGCGGTCGCAGCATCAGTGGGCGAACTGTCACCAGTGGTGTTCGCTGCTGCTGTGGCTGCTGCAGCTGCGGCTGCCGCTGCCTGCTGTTGTTTCTGCTCCTGCTTCTTCTGTTGCTCCTCCAGCTGTTGCTCGCGCTTGCGCTTCTTAGCCGCGGCATAGCCCAGGGGTTGTTCCGTGAACTCGATGAGCTTTATGCCACCGTCCTTGCGGCCGGCAGGTGTACGACTGAGATTGGGCCGCTGGGCGGCATTGCCCGGTGTGGTGGCCGAGCGAAAACCACCTGTCGTGGGCATGCGCGATGGAATTCCTTTCAGCGGCGTTGTGTCGGTCATCTTGCGGGGCATACCACGGGATCGCAAGGGAATCGTCGGCGCCGAAGCCTTCTTCAGAGAGGACTGCGCATCGGCGGACTTGTGCAGTAATTCAGTGCGCAGCTGGGCGCTCTTAGGTTTACGCTTCAGCGTGAAATGCTTGACGGGAGCCGGTTGCTGGCCCACCTGTAATATTTGAGATAATTATTGGTTTTTAAGGTTAACTAGATAGTAGGGGATTAACATACCACTGAGATCAACGCATTCTTATTCAAGTATTGGCACTCCAAGGGCAGCATGCCCAGGTCCGAGTGTTTGGTGACCAGCTTGCGCAAATCATTGACCATGTCTGTGAATATGGGACGTGTGTCCTCGTAGTCGGAGATCTCTGTGTTCAGCGAACTGGTGGCCGGGAAGGTCTTCATAGTCTCAGCCAGCATAGAGACCCACAGCTCCGAGTCCATACCGGCCACTTCGATAACCTCTTCCAGCTCTGCCTTCCACTGCAATGGGTTTAAATTTTTTATAAAATCTTTATTAAAAATCTAATTTATAAATTAGAGAGTAACTGATAGATATGTGGCATCCAAAGGGTTAACAATTAACAACAAATACACGAATCCCAACCACCCACACACCCACACTCGGGAGAGAGCGAAGGCTGAAAAAGAGAGAAATGTGTACACAAAAGTGGAAGTGGCGGGAAACGTCGCTAATATTTATTTTCATCGCTCGGATGAAACAACAACCGATTGTCACACATAAAAATGATAAAGCGCCTTGGACACGGTGGAAACAATTGGTTTTTAACACGTTTCATGAATTTTCAAACATTTCATGCGCCTTCTATTTCACCAGTGAGTGAGCGCAGCAAGTGTACGCATGTGTGTACGCGTATATGTGTGGGCTGGTGTACTTTTTTCCGTGCCCCTGCCCGTACACGCCAAACACCAAAAAGACCTACTACATACCTCTTCCACCAGACGGCGCGGAATGTGTAGGAAGCTGAGCAGAAGCTTCAGCTTCACCTGCGTCTGAAGGTCGGGGAAGCATTCCTTTATGTTGCGCAGCACCTCCTTGTTCAGTTGCGAGCAGATGGAGCCGTTTATCCACGAGTCGTTCGAGGTGCCCAGTTTATTATGCAGCCACAGTGATGTGTCGCTGTCCCTTACGTTCGCCATTTTTGTCGCACACGCCTCTTTGCACGCCACACGCCACAGCAAGCACAGCTATTAGCGACAATCGGTGACCGCCCACTTTCACGGCACGATCTAGTTGCCTTTTTGCACTTTTCAGGCACGCGAAACGTCAACAAAACACACGAAAAATCCTCGAAAAATTTTAATAGGAGGAAACGCACACACATCAAAAACTAGAGGTGGTGCTGGCGAAACATCGATGGAATTTTCGATTCATCGATAAATTGTAATTAGCCATTGGTATTTTTAGTATTATTGGATTTTTTTGTTTGGTATTTTTTCTGGCAGCTCCGTCCCAGGGTTGCCGAAAAATTTTCATCGAATAAAAAAAAAATAAGAGAAAACAGAACAGAACTTCAACAATATTTTTTTCACCCCTGGTTCGAACAAAAACAATTCAAGACGTTTGGAAAAAAGGTTTTTGTTCTGGGAGTTCTTCAGCTGGGCCTGTTTTTGCGATCCTTCAGCATGGCATGGCGCTCTGTAGGAACGAGCAACCAGGATCTCATCAGGCAACTGAAGGGTGCGCTTGACCCTTTGGCAAGGTAGCTTGAAAAATATTAACAGCCTTGAATCTCTGCAGAGAACGGCGTAATTGCAAGCGAGGCAGTGGCCGATGCCATGGCAGCGACGGACCGCAAGCATTATTCTCCTCGGAACCCCTATATGGATGCTCCCCAGCCTATTGGCGGAGGTGTCACCATCAGTGCTCCCCACATGGTAACCAGGCTTCGGGGGCTAAGGGGCCATTTTCAAATTTTTTTTTCAAACGATCCTTTTGTTTTTTAAACAATTTACATAATTGTTTATAAAAATTGTTGTTTATCTTTACTTATCCCCAAACAGCATTTTCTTACCTAATGGGGAATATTTTATAATTAGTTATAGTTTCTGTTAAAAAAGTAACAAGTCCAGAACACATGTTTCATTTATTTTTGTATCCACACTAAAATATCCACACTTTTGTTCAGCATGCTTTTGCGTTGGAATATCTACGCGATCACCTTAAGCCCGGTGCCCACGTCCTGGACGTTGGCTCTGGATCGGGATACCTAACAGCTTGCTTCTACCGCTACATCAAGGCGAAGGGAACGAATCCGGATACTCGAATTGTGGGTATAGAACACCAGGCTGATTTGGTGAACATGAGCAAGGCCAATCTGAACGCTGACGATCGCGAGATTCTCAACTCCGGCCATTTTGAGATTGTACAGGGTGACGGGCGCAAGGGATACCCCAGTAGGGCCCCCTACAATGCCATTCACGTGGGCGCAGCTGCTCCGGACACCCCCACTGAGCTGATCAACCAGCTGGCTAACGGCGGCCGTCTCATTGTGCCCGTGGGTCCCGACGGTGGGTCACAGTACATGCAACAGGTGAGTATCTCGAAATTAACTTAAATGAGCTTTAAAAATGACTGAAAACTTTACTACAAAGTACGACAAGGACTCTAATGGCAAGGTACAGATGACCCGACTCATGGGCGTGATGTACGTGCCCCTAACGGATCTCCGGTCCTGACTGCAGCTGATTATCAAGGCGCTGGTTGTGGTGCTCCTGATCGGTTGGGTCTTTAATAGATATTGGGCCCATTACCGCGATTAATATTTAATAACTTAGTAGTATTAATAACTAAATACCCACAAAATTATTGTGCTTCATATCGCATTGAGTTTAATTAAAATTACTTCCTGAACATCCACTATTAAGTTGTTGCACTTCTACTGGTGTGGTTGTTCGGGTTTCTACCCCATTCGTACTAGGCCACTTTCTCAATTTCATTTGACATTAATGTCAAAGTCAAAATCAAAGTCATTTGGTTTGTGGAAATCCTATGGGGGCAGTATTCAAAAGGAGCTCGACGAGAGTGGATCTCCAGCGCATTAAAAATAATATAAAAATTTCGTTTAAGAAAAACGCGAATCTCGACAAAAAAAAAAAACATTTTAAATTGTTAATTGTAATTGTGAATTAAATTGGGAACATTCGGAGATTTATTTGGGAATTATGTCGCGAAACTTCTATATTCATTTCTCTAAATTGGTTATAATGCACTTTAAATTGGTACTTGCCCGCGAACTAATTGCACCAGATTTCTTTTCTGTTAAAGTTTACAAAGGAAGAGAATTGAACGTTTCCCAAAAAACAAAATGGATTTTTCGCGGAGGTTGACAATTTTGCGGTTAAAGCTGACGCGATCGAATGAAAATCATAGATCACTATTTTGGATTGGATGCTGCCCACCCCTTTTTTCGATTCTACGGTAAGTTAAGGCATGCTGCGCCCCAAAACTGACAAATAGGAAAATTAATTCCAACTTTTTAAAAACTCCGCCAGAAATTTAAATCGATTTCTGTATTCGATTGATGGAAGCAATATTTGGTTATCGACTATCGCATGACGTCCATCCCTAGCTCTCTGGCAGTTACATATTTAAAAAACATCAACTGAAATGAACACGTCTGATGATGAAGTTCCAGCAATTGATGAAAACTTCCGCAAGAAACTGTTGTCACGGAAATCCATGGACGCCATTTGCACGGCCAGCACGGGACAGAAGTTGGACGACAAAGTGGCCAAGTGGCTGTCTCTTAAAGTTAAAGAGAAATTGGAAAACTTGTTGAATGAAGCGGGAAAGCTTGCACGGCGCAGCCGTGATTCAAAAATTAAAGTATCCCACCTCCAATATGCTGTCCGAATAGATGAAAACCTGCCTGCCAATATTTTATTTCAACTTGTGCCCGTGGGCAGGAATATGCCAATGCCTAAGAAGTCTAAGCCGGGCACGCGAGGAAATCCATTACCGGCTGTGGAAGCTATTCCTCCGAATAACAGCCGTGCAATCTCCTCTGTGGATCAGCCTGCGCAGATTACTCCTTCTATAGCCGGCTGGCTATATAAAGAGCAGGTGCTCCTTAAGCCCTATCAACGCTATCCATTGACAAGGGAACAGCAGTGCTTCTACGAGATGATCACAGAGAACAGCGTGGGCCTTTCGGAATCCCGCCGACACCGGGCACTCCACACCATGTCCTTGGACCCATCGGTGGAGGTGCTCCTGCCCAGGCTGAGCAGGTTCATCGCAGATTCCACCGCTGTCAATATAGTTCAGAGAAACATGCCCATGCTCCTCTATACGATGCGAATGGTGCGGGCTCTTCTTGGGAATTCGCGTATTAGTTTATACAAATACGTAAGCCGAAGCACATCAGCTTGTATGAATTTCTGAAAAACATACTTTTTATTTACAGCTCCACTTGATCCTTCCGGCTGTTCTCTCCTGTCTGTTGGCCAAAGAGCTCAGTCGCGGATCGGAGGAACATTGGGCTCTAAGGGAGTACTCCGGCAATATTATGGCCGAGATCGTACGCCACTTCAAGTCGACTGATAGCAGTATCCTTTCTAGAGTTGTTTCGTGAGTAGAAGCATTCTTGTATCTTAACTAAGCAGGAGCTAATCTTATCCTTCTTCTAACAGTATCTACAAGCAGGCGCTTACCATGAAACCACTAACCACGGTGTTTGGAGCAGTGATTGGTTTTGGTAAGATGGGTAACTATGCAGTGCGTGCTTGCATTGTGCCTCAGATAGCCTACTTGGCAGAACGCATTGAGCCCCACTTGGCGACCAGCGCCGACAACGCCAGTTCGAAGCTGGACAAGCAGGCCTCCAAGTATATCCGACATCGCTTGGTGAAGGTATGCACGCCAGTGCTGAAGAACTTACGCAGTGCCCCTGATGTGGCAGAGGAATACGTAGCTGCTTACGGTTCCCTGGGAGAGTCGTTGTGCCATGCCGTTATTGTGGCGCGAATTAAGGATATGACTGCTAAAGCCACAAAATCCGAGGGAGGAGCCAAGGTGGCCAAGTCTAAGTCTTCACATTCTCATAAAAATTCAAAAGGCAACGCTGGGAAGCGTAATGGTATTCGTCGAACGCAAAATTCCATACCACCGGCACCGCGTCCTCGGCCTATTCCCATAAAGGCAATGAATGGAACGTTCCCGCCGAGGGTCTTGTGCTTTCCAAATGGTCACAAGCAGTTACTTACGTACAAACAAATACCACAGTTTAGAAACGGTTTGGTTCCACAAGCGATTCATCCAATACCGGTTACCAACGGAATAGACCTAAATCAAAACAAGATGACTATTTTGCAGCCCATCAAAGACCGGTACGCGGTCATACCTATTGGGTGTCATAATGGCAGAAATCCATTAAACTACCCCGTAAAATAACGATTTAAGCGAGAATAAAATTACTTTCTCACGGTAAAAAGTCCTAGTTAACTAGTCAAGGTAAATTAATAAGTAGAAGGTAATTTAAGTACAGAATAAGGTAAATACATTAAAGGTAAATCGAACAAATAAACTAGAATAAGTTTTTAAAAATAGCGCCTTTTATTTCAACCGGAAATGGTATTTTTTGCTGTGTGCACAACGCCAAACAGACGTCTCAACCGTTCACCTGGCATTCTGGTATATTTTCGAAGGCCAGACACGGTCTCACCGACGAATGTGTATGTTTTTTTTTGGCCTCTTCAATAAATTAAAAAACGGAAAAGCTGAGCTTCTGTGATCTCTGTATTCGCATTTAGGATGTTCGGACTGTACACAGCCACAGCAATTTGATACAGGAAGCAAGGTAAAAGGCAGTTGTAACTCAAAACTAGAAACCGACAACGACAACACAGAACGCCTTGTGCGCAGTATAGTTCTGCATCTGTATTGGTGTGCGTCTCGCTTCTGTCCGTGTGTCTGTGTCTGTGCGGCAATTAAACAATATGAAGTGATGGATATGGGGGAGGAGGGTGGCGCAATGTTGGCCTACTGGTGGGGTGGAGGTACCCCCCAGTACAGTGTCTACTGTTGGGCGTGGATTTTAGTTGGTCTCATTAAAGCAAGCGAAGCGCGAAATTGGGTTCAAGTTGTGGTAGGTGGCAGTTGCCAGTTGGTGTTTGCCACTTTTTTTTTTTTTTCTTTCTTCCCAGGTGCCTCAACGGCAGGTGTAACTCAATATCGCTTCGTGTTTTTTCCAGCCAGTCTGCCAAACTCGCTTCGACCCTCCGGGGCTTTAGTCCATCAGCCAATTCGGATTTCGTGCGTAGAGTTGAAAAATCAAATTCAATAAACATTTGTTTACATCTGGACTGGCCTGGACTGGCCTGGACTGGCTTCTGTATCCGACTGGAATTCAAAAAATCTCACCATTACACATGCGCGAGTGTATTTTCAATTAGATCATTAATTTTAATATTGCGCGCGCTTGTGCGATTTCAATTAGTTTGTTTTGGTCAGCCAGTGAGTGGATCCCACAATCGTTCTTTGTGATACTCTTTTAACAAAATATTCCTTTATTTCAGCTTATTCAGTTCCAATTAGAGATGGATGCCATACTAGGGTGAACCAAGGTGAACCACCATGCCTATGACTCTGCCAGCCGCCACCACTGCGGGCGCCACTGCCACTACTGCTGCAACGCCTGCCGCTGCCACACTCTCCATAGCAACTGGCGCCCAGATGTTGCGTCCCCAGACCCTGGCCGGGCCCGAGCGGGAGCCCATCGAGTTCAACATCAATCTGGTGGGTGCCCCGCCCGAAGTCGAGCAGCTAGTGGAGCAGATCAAAAGCGTGGCTGAGCAATTCCTTTACCACTGGAAGAGTTTCCCCATCGGTGAGTAAGAGACGGCTGTCGAGTGCTTTCAAATAACTAATCATTCTCAATTCGCAATCCGCAGCTCTGCCACAGCCCCTGGCCGCCAGCGGCCTGAATCTGACGGCCAGCAACGCGACGAACAGCGTGAGCAGCCGCAAGACCCGGCCCATCAATTTGCGGGACCTGTTCATAGCTCCGCCGTTCGACGAGCTGGATGCTGTGGCCTCCGATGGGAGCGGAGAGCCCCGCCGTCTGACGAGCGCCCAACTGAAGACGCTGCGGGAAACTGGGTGAGTCTGTGGTCAGGGTGGACCGAGAGCTGCTCGTTCTGATGATGGATGAATGGTGATTGATGGATGGATGAATGGATGGAGCGACATGCAATTGCTAGCCTAACTATAAAAAATAAAAAAATATGCTATTGTTTAAAGTGCAGCGAGCAGTTAACACTTTGCTGACTAACTGCGCTTGTGCCACATCCCCTCAGACCCGAAACTTTTGAGTTCCTTTGGCCATTATTGTCTATCATTCCTCGACACTTTGCACACCTGCAAACGCAACGATCAAATTATGGCATGCTCCAAATCTCTAATCAAATCTAAAATCAAGGGCCAGCTATTTGTTTAAACTTTAAACTTTCAACTAAACGCATGCCACCACACTACTACTGTCTTTTTTAATTTCTGTAATCATCATATCTGACAATGAAACATGAAACGGTGTAAACAACAATTTGTATGTGAAATATTTCTGTAAAGCTTGCAAAAGGATAAATATGGAAAGCCGAAGAAATTAACTTTGGAACAATTGGAAACAATACGTAAAAATGGGTAAATAAACAACTTAAAACATTCAAACCAATGGCGATCAACGAGAGTTGAGGCAACTACTACTACTGCCAATGCATTGATGCTGTTTAGTCGGTGTTCTTCTGTTTTTGTACATACATTATCTTCATTTACTGAATATTGTTAATTGTTTTTATGCGTTAAGTCATTGTCTAAAGTTGCTCTTCAAAATTTGCATGTCCGTTAAATTGAAGCGAAAGTTCAAAGGCGAAAGTGCATGAAAAATATATATAAAAAATACTCATTAAATGATTAACAAACTCTGTTATTTTTCTTTGAAAACTAGATCTATGGGTTATGATTTTGACAAATTCTGATAGATTCTAAGAGACCTCAAATCGATCACACTCACATAATATCACTTGCAATCTTGAATCAGGCAACCCATTATTATGAATCTGGTACACGCTTGTGCATGCCGACAATTTTCCATTTAATCTAGTTCATTTATGTGTTTTATGTTGCCTCGATCCTTTCCCAAATCATTAAATGTGCCAGCTAACCTTTCGTCCTGATCCTTCGCAGCGAATTCGATGTGCCCAGCCTGCATTTTCCGGGCCAGGTGCACAAGTGGCGTCTGTCGCAGTTGCTGCAGAAGGGCAAGTTACGCGCCCATGACTCCTTCCTCAGCGACCTGGCATTGGCAGCCCGTTTTGTGGTGGTCACTGCCCGGGCTCGAATCTTTTCCCACTTCTTCTCCATCGTCCATGCCGTGCATGGACTGCTGGGAGCGTTCACCAAACTGGCGGATATGTTTATTGGCGTTCCGGCTCTGTTGGCTCATAATCTGGACTACAAGATCAAGGAAGAGCGCTGCCGGTTCCTCATCGCCGAGTTGGTTTGTCGGGTAAATAGCTATTGGTTGTTCTTCAATTTTATTTTCTATTATTTTAATTTTTAATTGGATTTCAGCCCGAGTTCGAAGACTGCTTGGATGGCCTCTGCTCCTATGTCCGGAAAATGCTGCGACGCGCCACGATGGAGAAATTCGACTTCAACAGCTGTGATGTGAGCCAGCCAGTGCCATATCTGTTTCTCACTCCAAAGGGCCAGGAGATCGATCTGCGGCTCTTCTGCCGCGACATTATGCGCAAGGCCCTCCCCATTCTGATCGGCATCTTGGAGAGGGAGACGCGAGGCTGGTTCCTACACTTTCGGGAACGTTTGATTGCCGAATTGCGGGCCAAGAAGCTAAACGACAAGGAGATCGAGGAGGAGGTGAACGAGGCGGTGATGCGAGAGTATCTGCAGCGGGTCTACAGCTCTATCATAACCAATGCCAAGCTGGCGGAGCTGGGCGCTGGAGTTCCCGAACTGCTTGTGCAGCAGGCTCAGTCGGTAGTGATCATGTACAAGGCTGTGGACAAGGTGCAGCAGGATGTGAAGCGAACGCGCGAGGACCACCAGAAGTGCCTGGCCAATGACCACTCTGTTCTATCGCGTGTCTCTCCCTGGCTGCGTTCCAAGCTGCGGCGTGCCGAGGAGTCTAGGATGTACAAGTGCGCCTGGTCGGCCCACGAGGAGGCCCTGAAGATGTGTGCCCAGCACAACTTACACCAAACTGCCTACTTCCTATCTCGAGATCTTGCCTTCATGAAGGAGCGCGAGCCCGTTCTGTTGAAAGAGCTGAAGAATGCTAAGACACCGACGCGTAGTTTCCAGTGGGCGTGTCGCATCTGGTCGCCGCAGTCATGGATAATTCGCCGCAATTTCCAGGGCCAGTCCGACGTTATTCCGACTGTTATCAGCCAACAGGCTACCAGCATTGTCACCCCGCGCTCCGATCCCAGCCAGCCAGTGTTTCTGGTTGAAAAGGAGGTCATCCGGACCACCAGCACACGCTGGCCTTTCTGGCGCCTTCTAAACATGGTCCAGCGCATCTGGTGCTGGTCCTGGAACATGATGTATCTTCTCGGAATTCTTGTGCCCTGGTGTAGTCCCCTGGGACTGAGAGCCCTCTGTTGCGTTAAGCCCTTTATGCCGGACCTCGAGCTCTCACAGATCAATGGTACGCTATTTCCGCGAAAGACCAGCATCACCCAAACAATGGCCTCGCGCCTAATCGAGCTCTGGCGGCACATATCAAAGTCGCGCACACATTTCGAAACGGAACCAGACACGGGTAGGTTTTACTCTATTACTTATTTTATGAATTTTATATTTATATATTTTACATGCAGGATTTATTGGCAAAGGATTGACTCGCAACCTAAATCGAACTTGGAACTACTTTGTAAAAGGATTCCTGGGAACTGTTGTCATACTGTTCGCTTTTCCGCTAATCTGTCTGGCCACCAGTTTCCTGAGCATTGGCTTGGCTGTCACAGCTCCGCTGTGGATTCCGGTGTTTGTTCTCCTGCTGCACATTTATATGATACTCATTTACGACCTGGATGCTCCGGATAACACAAAGAATCGCTACTGCATTCTGTTAGAGGCTCTAATTTGGAATCTTCTTATTCAAGGCTTGCTGCAGCCACTAGCTGCGGTTCTGGTGGCCACATTGATATGTCCACTGGCGGCCGGAGTCGTCTTTATAGGTAAAGTTCTTGTTTCCAACATTTTCGATTTTAATTAACTTTTAACTCTTCGATAGTTGGAGTTCTACGTTATTCCCTCCGCCTGGTATGGGACTCACTTACTTACCATCTCTTCATCAAAAAATGTGGACGGATACCGGCCTCGGATAGCATTGCAGTGAAGCGGATCGCTGGACCAGGACTAGCTCTAGACTACTACTTTATAATTCGACCAGAGCAGGCTTTGGCAGCACTAGAGGCTAAAATGGAACTGGACGAGCTGCAGGCCTACCAACATGCTACCGAGCGTGTAGTTCTTCAGCCTCAACAGGACTTTCTGCAGTTTGTCGAAGCCTGCTTTGGGCCCTTCTCGGCGCAGATCAGCAAAACTGGACCCTACTTGTCACTGGACCGCGAGGCGCAGGATCTGATGAGCACACTGCACGAGAAGCTGGAGAAGCGGCGAAGGGAGCTGCAGACGGCCTTGACCTCTCAGGTTAAGTCACGAATCAAGTTAAATACCAAAGAATTGAAGGTATGTGTTGATAATGAAGTTTTTTCTATAAAAGTAATAATAAAAATGGGTTATTTGCATTCAAGATTGCTATACAACTGGCCGCCCATATTTTAGAGAAATATTATCCGTCTCATGTCATCGGCAGACTGTCGATAAGCGAAGAAGAATTTTGGGATAATAAGGTAATGAAAATTCATTGCCCAGAAATTGTAGAATCTAGATTTAATAAGAATCTTATTTTTCAGGGTCTCACGGTGAACGACTGGCCGGGATTGGCTGGTCTCTTGTACACCGACATATTTAGTTTAGATTTTCTAACGCCACTGACTGAACACGATACACACTTTAAACTCGAACCACATGCCTCGCTGGATCTGATGAGATATACCGAAATGGTTAAGAACGCCACCGATGTGATAGGCTCCAAGGGCCTGGACCTCTTGGGGAATGTGTATGCGCCACGTGGTAATGTCCAGGTCCATCTGCCGTTCCTGGAGGTGACCGCTTTCAATCCTCGTTCCCGCATAACGCTCACTTTCCGCAAACCGGAGAAAAGGTAAGTTCTCTACTTGATAATTTCTTTATATCCGTTTTAAACTTTCTTGGGTTTTAGGGACATGTCTGTGGGCCTGACCACGCCAAGGGTGCGAGCCCATCGCGCCCAACAAGTGCCGAAGGCGCCACAGGATGCTCAGAAGCCTTGGCGGCCATGGAAGCAACAGTGCAGTGAAAAGAGTGTTACCGAGAAACTGCTCATACCGCTGCCAGTGCCACATCCCGTGCACATAGCCATTGCCATTTACAATCGCGACACTGAACAACCCATTCCCCTAGACTCTGAACTGGTATGGGAGATTCTCAAGTCTATTGAGGACTGTCAAGGCGGAGATGCAATGGTAAGACATCATTTAGTACTAACTTTAAATGTTTTCTAAAACGTGTGGCTTTTGAAAAAGGCTGTCCAGGCTGTGTCGCGTTATCGAGGAGCAGTAATCGAGTCCAGCAATGATTCCCTGGCCAGCAGCAGTAGCATTGGCAGTACTCGGGAGTCTGGTTCCGGCTCTGTGTCAGGATCGGCTTTAGGAAACGGCACAGAAACATTGCCATGCGGCAATCGGGAGGTAAGAAATGGTTTTAGCAACTTTTTAAAAAGTTTATTAACTTAGTTTTCTTAACTGAACAGGTTTGCACTCAGGTGAAAGTGGACGCTGAGCCGGCGACAAACTCCTCCGGCTTCCATTGGACTCTAAGCAATTGGGGTGCTGCGCAAACATCACGTCGTCGCACCAACTCCAACGTGCGCGTGGACCTTGCCAGCCCCGAGGATATATCCCTCGACACGGATAGTTCGCGTGCTGTCTTTAATAACGCCTATGGCACAACTGTCTAAAAGGCTCTCAGTGGTTCGGGCACACAATTATGTATCGTATTAACCTATATACACATGTAGATTTATGCGTGGCTGCTCGCTTTTAACAAAAAGGAAATGCATAATCCTATTTTATCAAATCAAATCTCGAATATCCTGTGTTAGAAGATCGTTAGGAGAATTGATTCAATTTATATAAAACAGAAAATGTTAAAAAGAAAGCTGCCTAGCGTTGCACATTTGCCAGTGAAATGATTGCCTCACCGTTTTAATTGCAACCAAAAGAAACAATCTAATCTTAGTTTTGAAGGAAATCTAAAACGCAGCCGCGCTAGTTAAAGTGTAATATGAACAAATTTATCCATCTAACTATATTTATACGCGATATACAAATATGATTCGTTAGAATACACAAATCGAAATGCAACAATCTTCAATCTAGTCGCAAATTTTCTGCAGCAATCCAATTCGATTTCTTGTGCAGCTGATAAGTTAATTAAAAAAAAATGGCAGCTCCATGACAATTATCATTTGTGCTGACTCTACTTTGGTTACCATTTAAATGACTAAAACAAGAAATTTATTCTAGAGTATACTATTAAATGCCATGAGATTTTTCTTTGTACCTAACCAATACAAAATCATTTATGTTGAACACATTAAGAGCAACAAGTTTGTATTATAAATATGCCACGAATTGTAATATGTGCAGTTAAACAAATATTGTTAATTAATTACTAATTTATTTATAAAAAAAAACTCAAAACACTCTGAATATAAAGTTTTATCAACTTCAAACGTTTTCTTCCAAATACTAAATGCAAAATAATAATATAGTGAAATAAAAAAAGCAAAAAACGATATAAAGAACAGAATTAAACAAAGGCAGCATAAAGAATTTTACAAGGAATAAATAGGTCAAAGGATAAAACATTTTTACATTTATACATATATGGATATATAGAGATCATATAATCATAAATTATAACTGTTGACGCCACTGACGTTTGTATCTGCCATTTTCCAAATCTATTGAGCTATTAAGCCGCATATTCCATCCCCAGTTCAATTTCCCTCCAAGCATTTCACATACAGATTATAATTTGAACTGCCTTAAAATCAAAGAGTATTATTTTCTCAACAATCCACGCACTGCTATATTAACATTTCGGATTTTTATATTACTTTGGCAGCTTCCAGTGTTATATTTAGGCCGTTTGTTTGATTTTGAACAAGGTATTATTGATTTTAAAAATTTTAAATGCAAACACCATTAATGGAATGAATCTTTACATACAAATATACAAACATTTATATAAATATGTAGTTATACAATTTAAACAAAAGCAGAAAATGATAAATCTCGAGAAAACGCATTGAACAATTTTAAGTAAAATGTTTTCTTAATATTACATAAAAAAAAGATGTAACAATAAATTATGAATGAATGAAGTGCTCGGGCAACTTTTGAAATAAAGTACACTCGCTAGCATTTTCAAAAGCGATTTGTTGAGATTTGGTCCAACTGGCATTATTTCTAAAGTTGCTTGCGCACTTGTAGCGTAATATGTAATAATAAAAATGTTGGCTAAAAATAAAAAAAACTAGGTGTTTCTTGTCGGATTTTAGGGCATATTAAAAAAGAATCGATCCACAAATCGTTTGAGGTATTCCGCTCAAGAATCGGATGGTTATTGGGGAAGTTATAGCCTTCGCAGTGGGCCATATATTCGCCCCATTGCATTTTTCAACATTTGGAAGGGGATCCCCCAGGAAATGTGACAAAAAATCAAAAAAATATTTTGTTATTAGATTTTGATGCAGATTGATGGAGAATCGATTTACAAATCGTTTAAGGTATTCCGCTCAAGAATCCGATGGTTATTGTGGAAGATATAGCCTTCGCAGTTGGCCATATATTCGTCCCCACGCATTTTTCAACATTTGGAAGGAGATCCCCCAGGAAAAATTACAAAATATCTAACAAATATTTCGAGCCTAGATTTTGATGCAGATTGCAGATGGCGAATCGATCTACAAATCGTTAAAAGTACTCCGCATAAGAATCGGGTGACCATTGGAAAATGTATGGCCAACGAACTCAAGGTACCTCTTCATCATTCATGAAATTTCTACATTTAAATAAACATTTATAAGAGTACAAAGGACTCGTAGTTATTTTATACTAAACCATAACATTAAGTCATTTGAGAGTTAAACGACCTGTTTTTCTTAATCTCAATAAACTTACCTTTGAATTCTGAATGAATCTCAAACTTACCTTTGAATTGGTTGATAATTTTATAATTTATATATATAATAAATTATAAATCTGGAGCTGAAAACATGATTTAAAGTAGAATATTTCTAACTCAGCCATTCTATTGAATGTATTTGGGTGTTAGCATACTAAGAGTTAAGACTATAATTCTTAAAACAAAGCTTACGATATCATTTAAAAATAAAGTTATAAGACGAGTTATATCATTATAAGACAACATAGAAATTCCCATCTGCTTGTTAAAATACTCATTTACGGCGTTATATTACAAAACAATAGTTGTCCAGATATTTTACACTAAAATATAACTTTTTCTCAAATTTTTAAAATCTATTGATGTAAATAACAAATAAAAATGAAAATACATATCTCTTTTTTTTAGATTGGAATGGAATATGAACTAAGGGGATTATACTCGTATCTAATCTTAAAACTATCTCTAATTAAGCTACTTGGGGCTTGAGGTGTTCGATTTCGGTTTGGCATCCGCCTTATCCATTGAGTCATGGTTGTGCTGCTGGTTTTTGATGATCAGTTCTCCGGTTGCCGAGCAGGTGATGATTCGAGCGGCGCAGCGCAAATAACGATTCCGGGCACAGAGCCAATAGGTCTTTGTTCCCCGGGCATTGTTACGGAAATACTCGTAGCCACCCATTAGTAGCTTTGGTTTACCTTTTGTTCCCCTGACAATCATAATACCCCTTTTCCGGATGGCATCTGCAAGTAGAAAAAAACATGATTTTGCTTATTAGATTGCATTCTTAAAATAGCAGTGAACTGGTTTGAATATTTGTACATTCTTTTTAAACTTTTCCTATTAACTACATTTTATTTTATATTTATTTTAAAATTTAAGTCTCGTTTACAAATTATTAAAAATGCTAAAATATTTGGGTATGAATTGGTTTGTTTTAAAATTTTGATTTATATTTTGCCGCCAGGTCACTTGGTTCACTTGTGCGAGTGGGTGGCATATTTGATCTTGTACACCTCCTCGCCACTCTTCAGCAGATGAGTAGTTACTCGGACTTTGCAATTGGCACTTCTATAGCGGGCACAGCGCCAGTTAATGCTATTTTTCAGCTTCCGATCCATAACGAACTCGTGCGAGTCGATGATCAGTTTGCGCCTTTTTTTCCGGGTGCATGTAAACTGAGCCACTAGAGAAGTATCTGTAAGAAATACCATAATGTATTAGATTGTGAAAAGATAGAAATATATAGAGTTAAAAAATAAAGTAAGCTTAAATTACTTGGATTTACTTTAACACGATTAACATTTGATATTTTTGGTGTTTATTTTCTATTAAAATCTTTCATCTCCTTAACATTTTGTTTCATGTTGGAGATCCATTATCAAAAATACTGTTTAAAATAAAAGTAATAATAATTATATACACGCAAATGCCAACTAATAGAATTTAAATAAATTTTAAATTAGCAAAGCTGAAAAATATCAAATAATATAATATTTAATTGCATTTTCCTAAGACAACACTTCATTTTGCATCTAAAAATTCCAAATTTATAATCTCGACAGCCCTCTTGCGCTCCCTGATTAATGGCTTATGGTTGTGCCTGCTGGAGTGTACAATTTTTCCCTCAAGCGTATGGACCCGACCGTGGCATTTGGCTTGTGTGGTGTACTGGGTGCAGCGCCAGTAGGTCTTATTGTTGATGCACTTCTCCCGGAGGTAGTGGAAATTGCCATGGCGTAGTAGAACACGTCCCTTTTGACTGACCACGAATTCCAAGCCTGTAATACACAAAGGTAATGGTTAGTTAGTAGATATAAATAGTAGAGATAGTAGAGTAAAAATAAATAACATTCACATCCTCCAGAATGGAAATCCTTTCCTTAAAGAAAATATATAAATTATATGTAAAGTTAAGGACAAAAATTATCTTCTAAAAATAATATTGAAAAGGCCTGAACAGTGAATTTAGTTTCAATTTATTTTTTGAATGAATGATCAACGGTTCGTGTCTTCAATGTACACCTAAAGCTAACTATCAGATCCCTAGACGTCGTGGGTGAGTTCATTGAGCTCCTCCTCATGGAGATCAAAGTTGACGCCGCTGGCGCCGTCGATCTCACAGTCCATTTTGTTGGTGGCCAATTGGCGCGGTTCGCGAAGTGTTTGCCCTTTGCTGGAACTATACTTATTCCGCTTGAGTTCCGCGTGCATGTGATCCGCCTTGTTAATAATAAACTTTGGCGGAGTTTCCTTAAGCATGGTAATACGGGCGGGGCACTTGAGCTTCTTGGTGGCCATCGAGCTGCAGCGCCAAAGGATCTTTTTCTTGTTCTCGCTCATGATAAGGAAGCGAATGCCATTGGCCATGATGGCGGGACGACCGCGCAGCGATTGTGTAAAGAATACAAGTACATCCTCCGGATTGGGCACCTCGTCATTAGCCAGAACCACTGTAAAAAGTATTGGGGGAAAAGTGAAAAATTATTAGTAATGGGTTAAAAATATTTCAAATACACTTGCAATCACTACTAACAGAAACAGCACGAAAAATGTTAATCATCCATGGTTAGATTATGTTTTATTTTAATTTACTGATTATGACCAATCTTAAACTAAAAATTAAAGAGATGCGCCATGCTCTGAGGCAGACTTCTAACACTAGAGACCACGGGAGTCTTTATCTTGGGTGTCACTTTCGGAGTCGATGCTGAAGCCTTCTGCTTCCGCTTCGATCGGATATGGCAGTGGGTATGGATCTGCCGGAAATCATTGCTATTGTTCTTGTTCATTGAGATGAGCACTGGGCAGCGGGAGAGGTAATACCAATGGCACCTCCAATAGTAATTCTTGCGGTTCGTATTGTTCCGGAAGAACTTCATTCCGTCCAGCCACAAGAGCCGACCACCGCGCTTCGAAGTCGAGAACTGGATGTGCGGATTGTTGCCACGGTACTGTCCATATCCGTAGTCGATTTCTAAAAGCAGACCAAAGTCAAATAAATGTATTAGTGAAGAATTAACAACTAACAGAAATGGGAGATACTTAATTAAGAAGAAATAGGGATTTGGAAAATCGAATTGCATTGCTTAGTTTTAATACACACACATTTTACAACCTTAGACACTAGGTGTTAATACTATCTTATCTAGGCTAGAATTCTGAATTGTCCGGCTTGGATTTGAGTTCAACCAATGGCGGAGGCTCTCGAGGAGGTGGCGGCATCGGTTGTGGAGCATTCTCAGGACCTGCAGCCACATCATCGGCCTCATCTTCACGACCGTGCCACTCTACGCCTTCGGCTATCTTGGTATCCCCCGAAGAACCACCCGGCAATGGTTTAATCTCAATATCATTGCTCTCCGTATGCTGATGCTGGTGGCACAATCGCAAGATTAAAGTGGACTCATCGTGGATGGCAATGGCGGGGCAGCGCTCTTTATAGTAGTTTCTACACTTCCAGTACTGCAAGTGACCGCGCTTCTTGTTCCGGAAGAAACGGAAGCCATTGATCACCAGCAGCTTTCCGCCGTTCTTTTTTGAGTCGGCGAAATCAATGTGAAAGGCTGAAAACGATATAAAATATATTAGATTAGTGTTAAGTTTATAAGAAATTCATACACCAGCACCATTGGCCTAATGTAATGAGACACTGATATCCACTTTAAGATAGGCAAAAATTGATTTATTTCAAAATAACTAATGAAATGTCTGCAGCACTTTGGGAATTTGCACTTAAATTTAATCCAAGGTATCCAGTGATAAGTATTTCTTCTCCTTCTTGATGAGCAAGTTTACGTTGTTGTTGGGAAACTTCCTGCTGTGATCGTGCTCGTAGCTACTTTTAATTATTCGCGTCACTCCTTTACGATCTAAGCCAGTGACTACACGGGCTCGACACACTGTCACATCCTGTGGAAACAAAATTATAAACATTTAATTAATTAAGAGGATAAATATGAAACATGAGATTTTTGGTGGTGCATTATTACATTATAGTGTCATTATAAATGCCTACAAAACTAACATAAATTGGAATACAACTTTGAAATTTGTATAGCCTTTCAGAGTATTATATGGAGTATAAATATTCTTGATCAGCATATGAGTCTATATAAGGATGTAACTCTGTTTCTATGCAAACAAGTCTCTTAGCTCCCCGAATATACACATAAGTCAGAATACTAAAATTCCAATTAAACAACTTAGGCTACTCCTTTAATAAGCTTTCTATTCTTGTTTAATTTAAAATTAATTCCTTAAAATACTCTATTAATTAAAAAATCAAATATTCTTCAAAAAACTTACTTTTTTTGAGCAAATCCAATAGGTGCGAGAAGCCGAGCTGCGATTTTTCACGAATTTCTCATTGTGGAGCAGCAGGACGGTCCGTCCCCTCTGACCTACTCCAAAAACTGCTAGTTCTGAAATGATAAAATTACTTATTAGTTCAGAAGGATTTATTAAAAATTTAGGGATTATTAAGACTGTACAAATAATAATGGGATTCAACTATAAACCTATTAGGTTTGTGTCAGTTTATTGGTTCTATAACATATATTAAAGTATGGTTGTAAACATTGTGAGCTGTTTGTTCTTGTGAATTATGTAGGTGGCAGGAAAATGACTTCTTGGTGGCGGATATCCTAGAGTATAACCTCTGTGAATTGCTGAGATATATCTGTAAACATTTATAAAATAAATACATATCTATTGTACAATTATTAAATTATAGAGTTACGCTTAACTTACCTGAGTAAGATGAGAGAAGAAAACCTATTCTGACGCTTTTGGAATGTTGTTTCCGTAATGATGTTTTAAAAAGTAAATAATAGTATTATCTTATTGGTGCTAAACGTGATTGTGCACTCCAGAAATGGCCACCAGAGTGGGCTTGTTCTTGTGGGTAATCATATACACTTTGCAGTTCAGTCTTTTTTTAGCACAGACCCAGTAAATGTTGTCTCCGTAGTTGGCTCGCCGCATATAACGTTGTCCATCGTAAATAAGAACATCTCCGGTGACTGTCCTCTCATATCGAATTCGATCCCAATCGTCAAGAGTTCGCATACATTTCTGATCTTCAGCCAATCCGCAACGAATTTTTTGTCGCACCGTTCCCCGGGTCTTGGGCAGAAAACTTTCGTTGCCAAAATCACCCAAGATACTAGGATCAACATCAGTTAGACCTGAAAATAAAATGTGAAAGATTGTTAATATAACTTCTTATATTACAAAATAAAAAAAACAGAAGAGTTTAAAATCATAAATGTGCAAAATAAAAATAAAAACAACCAATGAAGATAAATGCTGTAGAGTATATTACAAATAATGTTACAAAACATAAGTAAGATTTAAAAATTAAAATAAAAAACCCAGCCATCCATAAACCATGAAAATGATGCATTTCTATAAAAAATATGTTTAAAAATTATAAATATTAATTAAAGAACAATGAAAAAACTAACCTGATTGTATGCTGTTCTTTTACGAAGCTTATTTCTGAAACATTTTAAACTTAAATCTAAATCTTAAACTAAAAGAGACCATTTTTTTTTTTATTTGGCATAAATTTAATTTGACTTGAGCCATCTTTAAGGAATATTTTGGTATGTGGCTATGTGTAAACAGCCGGGTTTAAAGGTAATTAAGAAGTTATAATAAATTATCAAGCATTATCAAGTCTATGTGGCCTCGTTTGATCTTCTTAGACGATTTATATACTAATGATTGTGCACTCCACCGATAGAATAGCATGATTTTCCATCTGGCATAACTTGGGTGATGATGCGAGCGCGACACTGCTTCCGCCACTTGCTGCACTTCCAATAGACCTTATCCTTATAGGCAGAGTTCCTCAGGTATCGGTGATTGCCGCAATGCAGCACGCTGTTACCCAAGGCGGTGCGGTTGTATTGAAGTTCCTCAGCTGTTTTCGGTAATCTAGCCCGTTTCATTAAGTTCCAGGTTTTCACATGTGGTTCGGTTATCACTTCAAATGTCACTGCAAATGGAACAAATTTATATTGAATTAGTTTTCAATTTATAACTCGTAATAGTTTGAGAAGAATATCTGAAAGTAAACGAATTCATTAAGGACATATTATCTAAGTCACAATGTTTATTATAAGTACAAAAATTAATCTATTCCTAAGTTCCAATCTATGGCTATTGTAAGTCTCCATTTATTGCAGATGCTGCAAGTCCTCCATGCTCAAGTTGAGCGTTCGCAGCTCTATAGTAAGATCTTCCTCGGGTTCTGACTTAACGCTACTTGGCATTGGCTTTCCCGACTTGCTCCGCGCCTTCTCCTGCGTCGTGGCTGGGCACATTCTCTTCTTTCGCTCCGTATTGAGGCAAGAATGGTGGCAAGATTCCAGGACAATTTTGTGAACACCTTCCACCACGTTGGTGACAACGCGGGCGTTGCATTTGGTGCTTCCCTGAGAATAAAGGTTATGGTTTAAAAGAAAAGAAAGTCGCTTGTCTGGCTTACCTTCTTAGAACAAATCCAGTAGGTCTTCAGGCCACTGCGCCGGTTTCTGACGTAGTTGTGTCCATTGAAAGCCAGTAGTTTGCATCCACGTTGTCCTCTGATAAATGTGAGCAGGCTGTGCTTGATGGATCCCTTCATATCATTGAAATCATCGAGGCATTCTGCAAGAAATTCTGAAAGAAGTTATCACTTAGAGAGGTTCGTTAATTAAAATGTATCGGCTGAGCATTGAATTCATAAATACCACAAAAATCACAATTTATTTTTCAAGCTTTATATTCTCTAAATAAATAAATATTGAAAATTTTTCTATACAAGATTCCCAAGCTTTCTATGGCTGATGTTAGTAGGGTGGATGGTTGTGCTGCCCACACTTTATGGTCACATCGTGGTCCTGAACTGTGACAACTCGAGCCTTGCACTTGTGAGCCCCGGCTCGGGCACATGACCAGTACGTCTTCGATCCGGATGCCTTGTTCCTGGTGAAAGTGAACTCTCCGATTTTAAGCTTGCGACTGCCCCGGAATCCGGTGATGTATGAATAGTACGAAATTTCTGCGAATTAAAAAGACAAAATATAGAGTTAGTATTGCCTAAACAAAATTCATACTGATTTAATTAGAGAAATTGAGACAAAAACTAAAAACTTAGCTAACATGAGCTTTATTGAGTCAAAAAGGGGGTCTTTCTAATGTACATAGGGCTTAACTCTATAGTTTAATGTTTGGCTGCAAAGTCTCTGGCGTGGGGGCAACATCCACGTTTTCATCCGCTGTTCCGGCGACATTCTGGCCTCTCTCCGCCCGGGCAGCTGCCTCCGCCTCCGCCCGCTGGCGCTTTAAGGAACCGTACTTGCGGGCCTTCGAGATAACCTCGTGATTGTGTTCGCTGTTGAGAATGGTGAGGGTGTCCAGCTTGGTTTTGAGACGCGCCCGACACCGCAAGACAGCAAACTTCAAGCCAAAAAATACAATTGGTTAAAGGAGTTTAATGATCTTGGTCCCTGGGAGACATTACTCACCTGGCTGCAGCGCCAGTAGGTTACATCGTCGCGACAGATATGACGGTTGAAGGTGTGCTGCTTGAGCATTATCTGCTTGGTACCATACTTGCTGACGATGAAGAATGGCGTGTTGCTACCAAGTCCATCAGTTCCAACGGAGGAGACATTTGCCAGCTGCATGGTGGCTTCGCCCACATCCACACTGATCTGGTACTCGTATTTCACTACAAATGGAATCCAAAAGGCAAATTAGTCTTGAGTTTATAGAAAGCAAAGACGATTTTTTCCGAATGGCACGCATTTGTGGCCTGCCATGTAAATAAAACACTCGGGGAATCTTTTATGATTTTGGATATATTGTACATTTTAATTTTGGTCTAGTTTTATAAAAAAAAGGGAGTTGTACATGCATCCTACTAGCACCGGAGACAGTGAGGGGCGTGCTCGAAGTGCTTAGTTAAACGCGGACGGCGAGCCAGCTCCACGAGGACATAATAAGCCGGGCAATTTCCAGTTAAACAGTGATAGTAGGTGCGATAGGACAGGGCGCGAGTCTTTTTAAACTTGACGCCATCGACCAGTAGGAACTCTCCCTGAGCATTACGTTTAATTCGCACAGGTCCTTTTTGCTCATCCGACGATTCTGAAGAAGTCGAAGAAGCTGAAGATGAAGGATTTGGTGATGAAATGAATGACTGACAAGTTCTATGAGGGATGAACTTACAATATGCACTAATTAGCTAAAATTACATTAAAAATATTGCATTCTTCTTCTCTAAACTAATTATACTAAGTTTTGTTTTTAACTTTAAAAGGTCGGGTATAATTCCTGCTTGGTCAGGAGCTTAACTGGTTGGCATGCACCAATAAACCGAGGCGGATGATTGTGGGCATTCTTGCCGAGCTTAATCCCGCCATCGTACTTTGTGATGGCCCGCGCCGAGCACTTGTTTTCGGTCACTCGCTTGCCATTGCCTTCGGAACAAACCCAGTTGACCGTTGCCCGGAAGCAGGCCTCTTTCTTGTACATGTATCCGTTGAAGACAAGGTTGACGCCCTGCTTCTGATTGCGCTGGAAGTAGTAGTCCTGTTTCTCGATCCACACGCCCAGCGGCATGGCATGCACAAACTGACCTATGAAACAAATAACGACATTGGAAATGTAATTGTGCGAATACAACAGATGGATCCTTAATCCTTGAGCAATTAGATCCTTGAGTTTATTTACCATTTGACTTAAAGCTAACCCAGAGAAAGACACACAGATTGGTAGTGCTGAGAAGATGTCTATTTATTTCAGCAGATTGCCATTCAATCGGGCAACGTTCTTCACTATTTATAGGACGACTCACCTGAACCGAGTGTTGCACCAAACTTGCATAGATATAGTGAAAAATACTTAGTTAAATCAACAAAAAAACACACAAATTTCTAACATTTTGTGGAAGTTCTCCCTAAAATGTAGATGCAACAACACAAACGAGCACCCCACTGTACAGACGCATATAGAAACAGCCGCACGAACACACACACTGACATTGGGGCCACAGGACAACTTACACCTTGTTTTTCACATTAAACACTTTTGTCTTAAGTTCACTAGCTTTCCATTTAACTATTAAAACATTTATTAACATTTGAGAAATATTTTGTTTGCCACAAAAAACCGTTTCCTAAAAAACCGAAGCGAACACGGCGAAAAATTTAACAACAAAAAAATGGCGTGCTAACTACATAGCGTGAGTGCTGTTAAGCGCACTGTTAACGGCATGGCTATCGTAATCGGTTATCGTTATCGTCATCATTTGCAAGTACAGTGTCTTCTTCTTTGAACCGTGTTTTTCAACAATTTATTTTAGATTTACCTATTTTTCTTATGATTTTACAAAAATAAACATCTGCCCAACAAGCAAAAACACTCTTCAGTTGTTTTATTTTGATTTTAGCCAAAAAGACTCGGTTTTAACACGATTTTCTAACCTGTTGCATTTACATTCTTATTCGACAGCCGCCACATCCGCATCAAAAGCAATTTCTGGAGTCAATCCACCACGTAAACGCGGTCGCCCAAAGCGCAATAATGTCGATGATCAGCCCAAACCGAAACTATTGGACAAACTACGGGCGGCCACTGAAAATGAGGCGGCCAGCGAACCAGCCGTGTACGCGTCAACCACAAAAGGTGAGTGGAAATCTTACAAGGCTTGTGGCCAACATGGATAATTTTGCAACTCCATTTTGCAGGAGGTGTGAAACTAATTTTCAACGGACACCTGTTCAAGTTCTCCTTCCGGAAGGCCGACTACTCCGTTTTCCAATGCTGCTACCGCGAACATGGAGAGGAATGCAAAGTGCGAGTTGTCTGCGACCAAAAGCGAGTCTTTCCTTACGACGGGGAACATGCCCATTTTATGCAGGCTAGTGACAAGAGTTGCCTGGCTTCGCAGTTTATGCCGGGAGAAACTGGCGTTATTTCATCTTTGAACACCACCACCAAGGACAGTAAAGTAGAACAGCTACTTAAGAAAACAACCAAACTTGCCGAGGAAGTGGAGTTGGAGGACGAAGATCATGAGGTGTTTGAGATTCAAGAAATAGACGAAATCGATATGGATCCACCTCTCGAGGCTCCTGAGTTGCCTGTAGAACTGCCCGTGGTAGAGGCGCAGGAAGAAGTAGACCCCAATGATTTCCGAGAGAAAATTAAAAGACGCCTACAAAAGGCGTTGCAAAACAAAAAGAAGTGACCTTTATGAATTAATTTCCAGAGCTTCAGCATATTTTCTACAAATATATAAATATTTACTTTTCGGTTTCCAATATCACTAAAGAGAACGTACTACATATTTAAGTTTTTCCAAATAAATAATTGTCAATAAATCAAATGATCAAGAAAACTAGCTAGTAGATTGTCCGACCTATTACTACTATACATAGATATATTATGTTAAAAATATTCATTACCTACTAAATAACCCGTGTTATTTGTGTTTTTTAGTTACCCAGCACGTAAGAAATTGTGGACCGCAATTGTTTCTGATCAGCCGCAAGGGAGGAACGCTTCTAACCATCAACAACTTCATTTACCGCTCCAATCTCAAGTTCTTTGGCAAGGAAAATAATATTTTGTACTGGGAGTGCGTCCAAAATCGATCTGTGAAATGTCGGAGCCGCTTAAAGACCATAGGGGATGATCTCTATGTGACCAATGGTCAGTTAATCCCACAAGATGTTAGATGTGATTATTATTTCTCTTTTCCCAGATGTGCACAATCATATGGGCGACACTCAGCGGATTGAAGCAGCTAGGGCTGCTGGTATGCTGATCCACAAAAAACTTAGCTCTCTCACACCCGCTGACAGGATCCACGGTACCTGGCGTCTAGAGCCAGAGATCCAAATTGAACATGTATAATCGAGTTTAGACATTCCCCTCACATCGAACTTTTGTTAAGGTTAAGCTTACTCTATAATTGCCCTTAAAAGTTGTATTTCTAACTTAGACTGAGTGTCCAGAGACTAGTTAGGTTGGGTAAGTACTTTCGTGTTACCTGGCACTTCATGACAGGAGTTATGTGATTTGTGTGTCCATTATGGCTCATTTCTCACTGCTTTTATGCTTTTTGCCAATACATCGAATAAGGCACAGGCATTACAACTTTTGAACTGGAAATAAAACACTTAACAAAGCAGAAACTTAACTTATGGTAGGAATATTTTGTTAAACTTAAATTCTATTAGTTTTCGGAAGTATTTAGTTTTCAGTAAAGTATCAACGAAATTCAAACTTTGATTTATTTCTTCATGAGTTGGTTCTGTTTCATTCTAATTAATATTTAATAAATATATGTACAATTATCAAGAGGAAGTCTTCAAAATCATGTATTAAGATGTTGTTGACTTAAAAAACATTGTAGGAAAAATACCTTCAAAGTTTTAGTATAAAATAATTCATTTTAGCCACTTTTTTCCATTAATCTAATGTTACTCATGTGATACCCAGGGAAGGTTAAGGCCGGACAATTTATATCTTACGTTCTTATGATTGTGAGAAGAACAACTATTACTATATTTTATGTCGTTGTCAACCATAAAAGTGGAGGCCCTGGCCTTGCATCCCTTGTGATGATACATGCATCGCCAGGATCCGATCAAATTGTCCTTTCCATATATCCTGTGTACGATAAACTGTTCATTGCCGATGATTAGCTTGGGGCGTCTATGAGGAGCGAGGTCGAAAGATGCAGAACCATCATATTGTTTTGTCTTCTTGATGTACCGACGGCGAGCTAAAAAATAAAGGAAATATATTAAAATCAAATGAAAAGCGCATGTAATCGAAGCAATATAATAAATATTTAGTTAATAATATAAATTGGCATACAAAATTCTTCAGTTATCATTTATTTATAATTTTACAATATTTAAATCTAAAAGGGCATATAAAAATTTGCACTTAGCTTAGGTTCAGGTTCAAGCTGGATTTTCAAAAAGTAATTGAACCTCACTCTTTAAACTGATATCGATTTTTTGTCAATTACTTTAAAATACAAGGAATTTCCAGCTTGTTTCGTAGGCATCACCATTGTGTAGGTCCTCTAAAAGCTACTCCTTTTTTATGAACATCGAGTCGTGGGTCTGGTACTGCTGCATCAATGCCATCATTTGCGGTGTTTTTACATTGGGCAGGGATAATGGCATCGCCAAGGACATCGTGCGGAACGGGACCGGAACAGGCACAGTCATCGGCATGGCCAAATGAGTCGCAGGAGCAGGTGGATATGTGACTACAGGAGCCACAGAAGTGACGGTTTCCTGGACTGGATCCGTCCCAGAAGCTGCCGCTGAAGTTGAGATGACAGGTAAGGGGTTCTTTGTGGCGGCAACAGTGCCATTCGTCTTGGCCTGGCAATAGAGCTGGCACAAAGGCAACAGTTCCTTGTGACGCCTCTTTATGTGGCTGAGGAAGTTTCCCGTGGACTTGGTCGTACCCGAAATCAGAACGCAGCAACTCGTACAGATGGCCTGGATGGCGCCTGGAGTCTTTAGATTCGGCTGAATATCCTTGTAGAACTTACCGTCAAGAATCTTTGGCAGGGTATATGGTTTTCTAAAGGATTCATCGTCACTAAGAGAAGTGACTGCCGAAATCGCCACTTTATCGTCTGCGGGAGGCGACTCCATCTTGATCTCCGCTGTAAATTAAAAATCGATACATTAGTTGGGAAATTACATTAAGATTAGTTAAGATTACACTATCTACAAGACTAACACACATGGTTATATGATTTAATTTTTTAATTTATTTTAATTAAGCTAGAGGGAAGGAGTGAGATTATTGCAAGTCGGGAAACTCGTCTAGGACGTCTGTTGCGAGATCCATTGAATTGACTTCTGGGCCGTGGGTGTGCGGTGCCCCAGCTATTCTCAGGGTCACATCCTGAACCTTGGAGGTCACCAGAGTGGCCCGACAACTGTGTTTCACATACCGAGAGCAGCGCCAGAAAACGTTCTTAAGACTCTGGCGGTTCACCACATACCGATATCCGGCATAGATGAGCATCACTCTTCCTCGCTGGGTGGTGGTGTATTGCACATTATAGCTGGCGGTCTTGTCCTCGAAGAGAGCTTTCAGGGATTGAATAACACCTGGAACAAAGCATAAAAGTTGGAAGATTAGTAAATGAGTATAAAAATTTAAAGTTTAAGTCATTAGATACAGAAGATTCTTGCTTGAAACAGAATTTTGTTCCATGGTTTTATTTCAGTTTACAAACGCAACAAAAATAATATTAAACTATTGTGCCACTTTGGGCACCAACGATTTGAGGGTGAATAGTTTTTGGTCGATGAACTCCTGAATAGCGGAAGGACTTAGCTGATCCCCGCGTATGGCAAAGACTTGGCACACATGAGCTGCAAAAATAAGGCAGTTACGAATATGAAATTATATATTTTAATCAAATATGTACTTATAATGGCCTGCATCAGGTCCTTGTCTGGCGACTGTTTTCCTTGCGCTATTCTGGCCAAGTTTTCCTTGCCAATGACCAGATCCGTTACCCTCGATGTGTATATGGCTGGCATGGGGATGTAAGCCTTGGCCAGAGCCATCTTCGACACAAATACTTTGCTTCCATCGTACAGGGGAATCGCATCCGCATCCCGTTGAGGTTTTTCCACACTCGTCGCCACTACTTGCTGGACCACCTTTCCTGGCTTCTCAACTTCAGCGCCTGCCGGTTCCTTGCATTTTTTCGTCGGCTCCTGATCTTTGGCATTCTTTCCATTCTTGTCTAGGGCCTTTTCCTTTCCTGAAATACACATTTACATTCATTAATAAATAGTTGTCCAAATCACAGCTTCAAGGTAGCAACAATAAACATAAACAAAATAAAACACAGTTCATGCAGTTCAATAGAAGGATTTATTTCAGTTCATTTATTTAACAAAACTAACAACATATATTTGCGTGGCAGCTGAAACATATATTTTTACTATTTATCACATAATCACAGAATAAAATGAAAATAATATTCAGCACGCCCACGAGACAAAAAATGGATGAAGTGAAATGGCTGAGCCAGGGTTGCCACATAGATGTCAGTACAGTATGGAATAGCTGTCGTGTAAAATTTATCGCTGTAATAATTAAGAAAAAAAAATGTAATTAATTATAATACAAGAGAAATGTCGAGTCTTTAGTTTGAAAGCTGTTTATACACAATATTTTGTGTATAAAATTACCTATCCACCGATACTCCTGAACTTCGGTCTACTGCAGCCCTGGCAAAATTTGAAACGATCTGGTAACCTCATCCAACAATGTCGCCACAGTTGTGAAAAAAAATGCAAGTGAACGAAATTTTTGCTTAATTCCAAGTAATTGCAATTGCTAAAACTAAAATATATGCTTGTGAAACATATTAAGTGCTAAGCTGCCACTGTGCCGCTCATTATACCGACGAGAGGGACGCTAGCAAAAGTGCCCTAACAAGACGCCGTAGAAAAACAAGTGACGCCTTCACAGAACATTGTGTACAATCTTCGAAATAGCCAAAACATTGTCACCCCCATTTAAATAAAGTGTGTTGTTGCCACAACAGAATTAGTAAAATGCACGCATATTATTTGGCGGATCCCCTTGGGAGCTTGAGCATCAATATCCTCCAGCCAATCTAATCTATATGTCTCCCTCCCAACCAAACATGTATTTGTAGGCTTAGAGGATGACTACAGAGCGACGCATATGGTGGGCAGGAGAAAGCCGGGTGGAGCCTCCTTGAAGCAAAACTATTCGAACCTGGATGTGTGTTTCACGCGCAGCAATCGTGGCAACAACCTGCTGAACATCGATGGAAAACCATTCACCCTCAATCGTAGGATTAAGGATGCCTGCTACTGGGAGTGCGTCAAGCTACGCTGCAAGTACACAAAGTGCTCCGCCCGAGTGGTGACCAAGGGCAATATGATCTCGGCCCTGCGCGGCCACCACAATCATCCCTAGACACCAGTCTACACAAATGCAACCTCTTTTTAGTCAAATAAAATTGTTTTGTTATAAAGAATTTAATGATCGACGTCCCTATGAAGACATATCCTTAATTCCTTTATACATATTGTTGCATTGTGAATAATCTCTAAACAAAATTCCAGGAAGAAGCTACGAATTAGTGGTTAATCGTCGTGGTGGTCACAACCTTATCTACAAGGGTCACATGTACACTCTGGAACGGAAATATAGATTCAGCCTTAACTGGGTCTGTTCCAAGAATAGCAACACTGCTCTTCGATGTCCTGCACGCTGTGTTACTGACTCTAACAACTCCCGCAGGATAACGCTTGGCCACCGACCCCACAATCATCCAGTGGCTACATTAAAAGTTCATAAATCCCGAAGAAAAACCAATGAAATGCGGTGATTGTAAAATTTTATTAAAAGTTCATTTGTGTCATATTGCAAATGGGTGGCTTTTTCTGTAAAACTAATCATAAATTAAGAAAAAATGGTGGTAGCTTAAGAAAAATATTATTTAAGTACTCATTCTTTCTCTTCATATCATGTAAAATGTTTTGTGTATCAAAATACTATAACTTTTTAATACGAATCCTCTTGTTTTTTAGAAAAGAAAAGTCGTGGTGTGGCTATAACCATTGGTGGATTTACGATAATCGATGGCTTCCGCTTTGTAATTGGATCGCAGCACAACAATCGCAGCTACCTAAAGTGCGCCAGCTTCCGGAGCCGTTGCCGTGCTCGAGCCATCCTGATAAATGGCACTGGCGTAGTTAGGATGCGACACAGCGGTCATAATCACACCCGGGTCCAACCAGTAAAGCGTTTCTATATGAACGACCAAACTCGAAAAAAAATTGTGGAATAAACGGTGATCTAAATACAAACTACTCGCTTGCCTTTCACTACTCAATCTAATTCATTACATTTTAACATTAATTGTATAAGATTTATGTCCAATATTTGTAATAACAATTGTATTTCTTTGCAGACACATCCAAACTGGCCCAATATGTGCGGTCGAATCGCGGCACTGATCTCGTTTACTACGAAGGAAACACTTACACGCCGAATGAGAAGCTGAGAGAAGGCCAAAAGAGCCGGGACTGGAAGTGCTCCATGTATCACAAGGCCAAGTGCCGAGCTCGCTTGGTGACTCGTTACTCCCCCTATGGGGATATCATTCATGTCACCTGCAACGTGCACACGCATCTCAACATGTACATGTCGCAGAGTCAGAATGCGAAATTGGATACTCAGAAGTTGCGGCTGGAAAGGAATCCCGGATGTGTGGCGAAACGGCCGATCAAAAAGAAGAGGAAGCCGCTTGCTGAGTGAGTGTGTTTGCGTCCATATTGCGACTTTAATTTTTTAATGAACAATTTTTCAGATAAAAATACTTAAAAGAAGCCTTCAGCCTTTCCTATAATAATTATTTCATCGCTAAAGGTAACAGGAGTCTACTATTTATTTAAATATAACAACTAATTGGACTCTAAATATAATAAATGCTTTTGAGTACTTAATTCGAGAGTTTCTTTAAAATGTTTTTGAATACCAACATTTTTCTAATCTAATTTTATCTTTATTATTTTTTTAAGACGCCCTGATCTTTGAAAAACAACTGAAAGTCGAGTCGTTCCATAATGGCCGCGGAAAACTTCTCCACATCAATCCCAGCATTAAATTTATTCAGGGGCCACGCAAGACTATTCAAATTCTATTCGAAAGTTACGTCTTCGCCAAGAATAATACTCATGGAAACACCATATACTGGAACTGCAGGTCGCGTGGCAAAATTCACGGAACGTGCAACGCCAGACTGTCCACTACGAATCTTTCGAACGGGAGGTATAAAGTCTGCATCTCCCGGCCCACTCACAACCACCAGCCCCCAAAGCGTTACAGTAGACAGTAAGATTAGACCTTAATTTAAATGTGAAAATATAGACGTGCCTCAACTTGGCAAACAGAATTAAACTGAATGTGTTATTTTAGATGTATTTACCCATTATATTCTTAATACTTTACTAACTAATTTTATTTTCTTTTTCCGCAGAAAGCAGCATTGCCATTTATTCGGCAACCTCGAGGGGACGGATGCAACTCATCTACGGTGGCCAGCCGTTCATATTTGAAAAGACCCTGAAATTGTCTTCCGGCGAGGAGAAACGTTTCTGGCGCTGCAATCAGTGGTGGAACCAGAAGTGCCGTTCACGAGTTTTCACAATCAACGATGTTGTCTGTCCCCTTAACCGGTTCCATACCCACGAGGAGATTGTGCGTCGGAAGAAGCGTGTACGTCGCGTACCGCCGGTGGAAACCATTTCTAAAGTAGCCCCCACTGCCAGACAACAGCCGCACCAGCCGGATCAACACCAACATCAGCCGCAGCAACAAGAGATTCAACTTACCAGCGATGCGATGCTGACCACCACACTAGAAGATGAATCCCCGGCCACCATCGATGTCAGTGAGCTAGGCATGCATCTGAAGTATGAGGAGATCGTCGCGGATGTTACGGGCATTGTGGGTGGGGCCACGAGAGTAGTTAGCCGCAGAAAGTGAGGGCGTATTTTTCGATTAGATTGGTTCGATTTTATTTGTGACAAGGAAAGGCGGTATTTAAGTAAAATAAGTGAATCCTTATATTTAATATTTGAAACTTTAAACTATATTTTATTTTATAGTCTCAGTGTTCAATCAAACTTTTTTATATTCAAACCCCCCTTAATCCGCCGCCGAATTATTCTTATAATAAGTGTAACTCGTGTTTGTCACGACAAACAACTTAGTAATTATAAACCATTCTATAAAAACATTTTAATTTATGTAAATCAAATAAAATTAAGGCTTTAACATTGCAAATGAAATGCTAAGAGAATGCAACAATTTATTATAAGGGTATACCTCTATTTTGTCTTTATTCATTACTAAACCATCGGGATAAATGTTTTCTTATACTTGCAGCTAGAGCTCCGTTCTACTTCACAAAAGGTCAGCGGGAGTCCATCAAGCTGAACTATGACGGCCACAGCTACGTGAAGTTCATGCAGAATGGCCGGGGCACCAAGTGGATCTGTGCCACGCGCTCCACCACTAAGTGCCGTGCTCGCATCCGCACCACAAAAAACGATGGACTGGAAGTGCTACATGGCAGCCACAATCACGAGCCCATGGTGAAGGATGGGCGTCGCCGGACTCGGACAAAATTGGAAATAAGTAAACCCAAAATTAAAACACCTCGCAGTTAAGAAAATTTTAACTTTGGATGTGTGCTCTCTAATTAAAAGACTATATTTTTATAATGATCCCTAAAGTACAAGCTGCTAATTATGATTCAAGGAAAAATTCAAAAACCCACTCATATTTAAACCATTATTTTATTTTTATTTTATGAATAATAGTTGTGAGTAAGATCTACATACCTTGATTTTTTTATTTAGAATTTTGATTTAAAATTTTTACTTTATGTAAGTGTAATTTTTAAAAGAAAAGAAAGCAGGGATTAAATATAATTTTCAAAAAAACTGAATATAGTATGATATTTAATGAATTAGAGTCAAATAACCAGCCATTTACAAGGATAGGTTTACAATAAAGTTAAATTATTAATAAAACATCGTTAAATATGTGCTCTAAGTATTTATTATGTTGCTCATGGTTTGAAATATAAAGGAGGATATTTTGTAGTTTGTTCATGGATGTAGTTCTTCAAAGCACTGCTCACACATCCAGGTTTTTCCGGGGCATTTATCACACAAGGTGCCGACCCTTTTCAAACCCATCAGTCCTTTCTTTAGACAATTGACGCACTGGCCCTTGAACCTTGGCGTTTTCACATTTACAAAGTTATGATTATTGGACGAGGTGCGTAGGCAGTTATTTAGATTGATTTTCCTTGGAACGGGCTTAGTATAGTATACCTCGTCTGGCCATTGGCGATCCTTGGAGCGTCCGCCTCCAACTTTCCTGCCCACAACCGTCGGAGTCGATGCCGCTGGTTTCAGTATCTTGAGGTAGGTAACTGCAATAAAAAGGAGTTGTTAATGGAATTGTATATAAATTCTGTAAAGTAATCATTAAAAGAGATGTACTTAGAAATATATTAATAGAAAATGTATTTTTATTATCAATCAGTCGAAGTATTTAATTTTCATTGTTACATTGGGTGTAATTCGACAAAGCACGTCTCGCACATCCAGTTCCGGCTCGGACAGGTGTCGCATAAGGTTTTGACTTTCTTCATGCCCACCCATCCTTTCTGCAGGCAGTTGACGCATTGGCCCTTGCCATGGGAGGCCTCCAAGGATACGAATTTGTGATCACCTGATGCGGAGCGTATGTATTTGAAAGTAAGGAACTTGAAATTAGGTTTCCCTTTATCTTCACAATTTTTTAGCTTTGGGTCCAACGGCTCTGTATGACTCTTACGCTTCGGTCCTGACTTCGATTTTGATAATTTTTCTGTAAAAAATCAGTTTTAATGAATTAATAATCTATATATAGTAAAAACAAAATAAAATAGTTACAACTGTTAGGGTTGATAAAAAATGCTCTTCTCTTTATGTTTAAAATGTTATTTTTATTATATGTCTTTGGTAATTCACTTACTGATTACTTCTTATTAAAATCCATTTACTCGTTTACTTTAAATACTCTCGGCTTGAATGCTTTTAAGCGCTCGGGGGGATCGTGATTGTGAAATCCGCGGATAGCTGTGATCTTTTTTATGTGAGTGGTCAAAGCCGCAGTGCAACGCAACTTCTTGTACTTGGTGCATCGCCAGAAGCCCAATAACTTCTCATTGTTTCGTGTTTGGCAGGTGAAAGTATGACCTTCGTAAATGAGGTTGCCCCGTTCATTGTAGATGAGCACTAAAATGATACAAGAAGTCAGAATTAGGACAGGATGTAGTTATATATCACACTTACGGTTTGGATATCTGAAAGAGATTCTAATTAAGATTGTATATTATCATTGGATCTTCTCTTTATTAGATTGATTTATCTATTGTACTTAGCAGTGATCTTACAAAAGTATCTAAATAGTATTCATAGTTAAGGTTGAGAGTTCAAAACTTGTTCGGTACCAGGAGAGAAAAATCTATACAACTAAACTAACAAAAGTAAGGAAGTTTGATTATAATATAGTAAAATAAATTCAAGAATTCTTTTCTACAAAAACTAAATAATAGTTTGACTTCATAATGGTTTCAATATTTCATAGATCTCCAACTAAATTCTCAAGGAACTTCAATAGATTTAAAACTAATACTTCTTTTTACAAAAACAAAAAAAAAAACTGGCAACTGAAAAATATTGCGAATTGGTACAACTCCATGGATATGCACTCCCTATCACTGTTACTTAGTAACTACATTGCACTACCGTGACCAGGTGGATAGTTCTATTTCGCCCGTTTGGTGCACTATTCGTGTATGAGCATCAGGGAGGCGTTCATCAAATCATGTTCAGTCAGTTGCAACGCTGATCCTCCACTCATTGGCTCGTCAATGTACTCCTCTTTCGGCTGATGCGAAAATTCTGAGATGTTCCGGCCAATCTTCCGGCCAGTGCTGACTGCAGCTAGTTTGTTCCGCTGCACTATCTTCTCGATCTTCTCCGAGTGCGGTGGATGGTTGTGCAGTCCACCAGTTATACTTTTCAATCGTCCGTTCTCCAGTACACAACGAGATCGGCATCGCATCTCGTGAGCCTTTTTGGAGTAGTTGTGGCAGCGCCAATACTGTTTGTTGCTCTTCCTGCTGTGACAGTTGTACATGTATCCATTAAGCACCAAGCAAGGAGTCGCCCAGGGACTTTCGATGAAGACCAGCTGGTTGTTACCTGTGAATTAAAATGACACAATAATTAATATAAGCAGATAAATCCATTTAAAACTAGGCCTATAGTAAATCCTACGTAGATCTAAGCAGCGAATTTTGTTGTCTCATTTTATTGGAAGGTAAGATACGAATATGTTTACAAAAATTCAGATAAGCAGCTTAATCTATTTATTTTGAGTGGATGGGCCGATTAGTCTGACTAGCAATAATCATACTACTAAATAGATGCTACTTTTGTACTCCCAGCTAACAAGGATTTAAATATTAAATCCAAATAGATGGAGTAAACCATTTACATTGAATGTTTTGTCTTTAAACCTTACTTGATTTTAAATAAATAGTTTAAAATTCGTTTCGTCAACTGAATCGACCCACTCCAGTTTCAAGACTAATACACAATAAAATCTTAGGTTCTAAGAGTCAACTAATGATGTTTGGGCTTGAGAATAGCTCGCGGCTTGGTCTCTGCCTTCCATTTAGCATTTTGTTCTCGCCCTCGCAACACTACTTCCTCCTCCTCGTCGTCCTCGGAGTGTACCATCGCCTGCATCTCGATTTCGGAGGCTTCGGAGGCAGGCAGGAAGAGTTTACACTCCTTGCCGTCCTTAGCGGTCATAATGCTAATGTTGCTACTGCCCAGATACTGTGAAATTTTTGGATTCGATGTGCAGATCTCGACGTACTCCTCCAGCTCCTCCTCGATTTTGTACAGTTGTCGCATTCCGATCCGTAATGCATGGGACTCGTGATTGTGCTGGCGTCGGGCGTCGATGAATTCTCCGTTTTTGGTGATGACCACCGCCTTGCAGCGTAGTTTCAGGACATCAGCACAACGCCAGGTGGTCTGTCCGTTCGCCTGGGTTAGCTTCTTGTTGTAAATATAATCTCGGTAGACCAATTGGGCGTTCTTTTTCTGGCTCCGAATGAACCTAATCTCATCGTCTGTAGGATCATATACAAAAATTAAGAAGAAAACCAATTAAATTTCATTATAAGCATCGTTTGATGTATTTAGTTCTAGTACATGCGACTTAAGCGCTAAGTTAGGCTCGACGAAATAAAACACATACAATTTGGACTTTGGCTTAAAGCTGTTTATTTGCAATATCATGACCACAGGACCCATTAAAATGTTGAATACTTACAATAGCCCTAATATTTATTGTATATTTTAACCCACATTGGATGTGTAGCACTTAATTGCCTTCGGCATCCAATTTTTTTCTTTATCACAATCACAAGCGCAACCAAATATTTTTCCATGGCCTTTGCTCCACTTTCCTTCACTTCTTTTAACCATACTAATTTAATGTAACACCAAACACTAGCACAAAAAAGGCGTTTATTTGATAAACGCTATATTATTGTTATTTGTTGTATAAAGAAACAAATGCAGCATAGGTTTATCAATTTTTAGGGGTGTTGCCACCCTATACAAAACACAGGGTCGTATTTGCAACCAGGGCTGACAAAATTCTTGATAGGTGGCAACACCACGCGCGAAAACAGAAAAATATATACACAGAATCAGGATTAATTCTTTATTTGGTATATTTCAGATTGTATAAATATATTATCAATAAAATTACTTAGGATAATGCGTTATATAAAGTTGGACATCAGAATTTACAGAAACCTGCCAGCATCGCAGCACATTACACAAATTTCACTCAATCAATTAAAATTCGACAAAATAATTCATAAACTAGATCAGTCTACCCAGATCCAAATTAAGGTGCAATTTTTGATTAAAAATCCAGACAAATCTGATAAGCAATCAATAGGAGCAAAAAAAAAATTAAAAAAGATTAGCTACTAAAGATTCGGCACTCAATGCCGTTGCTAGACAATTGCGATCGCAAGCTTTTACGTTGCTTCAACAAGTCTGAACAACATCTTTGTATTACAGATTAATAAACAAAACCCATTAACCAATTTAAAATCTTTAAACCAACAGGAAATTATTAAACGAGCCTAGTGCGCTAACCCATTAAATAACTCCCTGCTGATTTAAGATATTGAACATGGTGGCAACCCCAATTCCCTGCGAATGGTTTCCCTGAAACTTTAAAAACGGATACATACAATAAAATACTTTACAAAATTACCTCCACAAATGAAGAATTCGAATGAGTCCAAGAGCACCTCCTTCCAGATTCACTTTTATCGTCCCAGTCCCAGAGTAAATAAATATCAACACTCTACTTACCATTTTCACAAACGTTTTCAAGTAAACCGCGAGACCGGTTGTCTTAGCTTTCTTAACTAATATTTTGATTTAAATGCTTGAGACAACCGATCGGCCAGATGTTCTTTAGCGTTTAAAATAGAACACAGGCTGGCTTAACTAATTAAATACTAATGGCCAGAAGTATTGCTTACATTTGATTGCAGACAAATATAAACAAACTGAACCAGCCTGAAAGATGGAAACCGGTTGCAAAATGCAGTTTCTTGAAAATTTGATGCCAAAATATTGTAAAATTTTTTAAATAAATGGGACATTTTGCTTTCGGGTTCTATCTGCTAATTAAAGTACTTAAGACTAAGGCTACGATAAAAATTCAACCAACCTTGAGCCTCTGTAGTGCTCTGATCCGCGCCACCCTCGACGAACGAAGAATCGCTGTAGCTTTGCTGCTTGACTACAGCCTTGGATGTGGTGGCAGAGACGGCACCGCCACTGGTGTTCGCCGCCTGGTTGCCCGCATCCTCGTTCTCGGTGAAGTAGCTGTCGTCATAGCGCATATCGCCGTAGGCGTCGTCTTCAACGTAAGGGCCTTCCGCATCGCCTGCAGCATCACCGTGGTCCTCAGTGTAGTCCGGTTCAGATTTCGTGTTTATTTCCATGGGGAGATCAATGTATTCAGCTTCCTCCTGTTGTTGCTGCTGCTGGCGTACCTGCGACTGAGGTAGCTTTTCCGCCGCGGATACAACAGTGGTCTGAACGGTGATTTGCTGCGGCACTATTTGCTGCGTTGTGGTGGTAGCCGTTGTTCCAGTTTCCGATTCCAGTGGGTCCATTACGTTAGCCGTTTTCGTACGCTTGACACCGGCGCTACTGCTCTGGGCCAAATTAGAGCGCTGGGCGGAGCGTTTGTTGGTCGTCACCAGGGTGGCCGTTGTCGTGGTTCCTGTCTGCAGCTGCTGCGTCTGGATTTGGGTCGGCTGCTGCTGCGGTTGCTGTTGTACAATGGTGGCTTGTGGTGCTGACGTGGTCTGGATGACAATCTGGGTGGTGCCCTTCTCGTCGCCCAATCCCTCGTCCACGGTCTCAATCTTGTAGCGGGCGGCAGGACGCGGCTGCTGGCGCTGTACGCGCTGAGCAGCCACTTGCTGCTGTTGTACATGGGGTGCGGCTGGCGGGGGGCTGGGCTCGTGCGGTGGCTGCGGCGCAGGATCATTCTGAAATAATTAATATTTATGTTATTAATATTGGTTACTTAAATTTTCATTGAATGGTAAGTGAAAATAACATTCACTATTAAATTTAATGCTCGCAACTAATTTAATTTTAAAGCTTGCATTAAATTTCCGACTAAACAACAGCAACCAATTATACTATAATTAGTATGTAATAAATTTAAAATAATCTTGGTCAAAACAAAAATATTTATCTGGCATTTCAGTTTCTTGGGTACAGTTTGGTCAATTCGCTCTTATACAAACACAACGCTGTGCTGTAAGCGTGCACACGTTTGTGTGTATGCGTATGTTTGGCGTTTAGGGTTGCGAGAAATTTCTCGGTACAGTCGAGTCACTTTGCTCTTATACAGACGCGACGCTGCTTGTGCGCGCGTGTCTGTATGTATGTTTGAGTGTGTGCATGCATGTATGGCGCGCGCGAAAGACGACGCTTGGTTGTTGTTATTGTTTTGTTTTACAAATATACTTACATCCGTTAACCCCTTGATTTGCAGCGATTCCGCGGTGCTGATAAACGCGGGTAGGGCATCCTGCTTCACATTCACCTCCCCGCAATACATAAACTGGATCAGGTCCTTCAGAGCCGAATGGCTAACGTTATTCAAAAATACTAGAAAATTAAGAGGGGAGCAATAAAAATCTAGTTTTTGGGAAGGGAGATTGTAGTTTCAAGAACTCACCGATGGCATGGGTGTTGGAGGGCATTTGGGTGAACATTTTGCGGAAGAAGGGCGAGCACACCGATAGAACCAATCGGTGGGCCTTCACGATCTGCCCCTCCGCCGCAAGGGAAACGTCCACCAAATCGCCGCGACATAGCGACTCGTGGAACCCAGCCGACAGATTTGTGTTGAAATTGTTCCAGCACAAACTGAATTGCTCGTCGTCCGCCATCTTGGACGAAAATCAATACTTTTTCTGTATCTATGCGTTAGTGGCCTGCAGGCAGAGAATGCAAAAAAAAAAAAGAAACTTAATAATTGTTTTAAATCTTAACAGGTATGTTTACAACCACCAAACAATAACCAAAGTAAAAAACCAAAAGCCAAAAATGCAACGCAGCCGAAAAAACGGGGAAATTTTCACTACCCATGTGTGAGTGTGTATGTATTGGTGCGTGAATTTAAAGCCTATTTGGTTCGTTTTTCTTACTGTTTGGAGCAAAAAAAAGAATAGTAATGCAACTACTCACCTCCTTTTTTAATATTTTTTGAGTTAAAATAATTATTTGGGGCTCAATTAAGTCTTAGAATATTCTCGCGCAGAGACGCGCAGCAGTGCGTCCGACTTTTCCACTAGAGGTGGAGAAACATCGATGAAAACATCGATGCATCGATGTTTTAAAATTTTCTAGAAACATCGATGTTTTTTCGCCACAATCGATGTTTTTGTCACATCACAAATTTTTTTTTTTTATTGATCCCCGCTTCAAAAAAGACAGGTTTGAATCACCCTACAATGCTGAGCAAGCGGCTAAAGCTTTGGAGCAGGAACTCCATAGTATAATCTAGAAATCTCCAATGGAAAAATCAACACCGCCGATGGAGCCTACACCACCAGTTGAACACGGCCCCTCCAAGGCTTTTTCATTCCTTGATTCTAAATTAAAAGCGAAGATAAATTCACCGCGAGCCGACGCTGTGATCCTACTAAGACAACATCTCGAAACCCAAAACGTGCCGGAAACATGCGACCCACTAAAATATTGGAAGGTGAATCACGGTGGACGGAAGTCCACGAGGTGACGACCTGCATGCCTAGGCGTGCGCGAGGAAACTCTATATATAGCCGAAGTTTTGATTAAGTTAATATCACAAATTTTAAAGTATTCTTTTTTGTTATAGACAAGAGCAGACATATACGAATCGCTGCAACAGGTTGCACTTAAATACTTCTGTGTACCAGGAACATCCTGTGTGTCCGAAAGGAGCTTCAGCAAAGCTGGACAGATAGTGTCGGATCGGCGCACTAGGCTCAAGCCTGGTGTAGTGGACAAGTTAATGTTTATTAAAAAAAATTAAGATATTTTTTCTTAATTAATCGTACCAAAATGTGAATATGATGATCTCTTAGGATTCGGATGATCTTTTTTTTTATTTAATTGCGAATAAAGCCTTTGTTTCTTTGTTGTAATTTGAAAAATATTAGTCTTTCACTTGCGCTATATTCTCTACTAATAAAAAACAAAAAAAAACATTTTTTTTTTCAAAACATCGATGTTTCACTCGATGTTTTTTTTGAAAACATCGAAAACATCGATGTTTGCGAACATCGATGTTTCTCCACCTCTATTTTCCACGAGCTAAAATAATTGTGTGTATCTAGGGAATGTCGATATATCGGGGTAGTGGAGCTGCCGGAATATTGTCTATTTTATGGTATTTTTTGATTGGTCACACTAAGGTCACATTTGGCGCAACTGCACGAAAACTCAATATGGATGCAATTTGACCTTTTCCGGAGCCATTATAAATCAAAGTAAATTACTATATGCCAAAAATCATGTTATGATATGGAATAATTTGGAAAATACTCCTACATTTTGGTTGGAAAAATTTCCCAGGTCATTTTGTACTCCATTCTTAGAAATAAATTTTATCACAGCATTTATATTTTTTGTTTTTTTAGGTAATTTTAAATGCCTTTTTTCATTTGCTTATTTATTTTTAAACTAAACTTCATTCAAATTTTAAAATTTTTCTATCTTTTTGCCGTGCAAGTTATTCAAAGATATGGCAACATACATCATGGAGCTGCCAGACTTATATAACATAGACTATTTTCTTTATTTAACAATTGTTTACATTTATGATGTATGAAAGCTACTTCTTTTTTTTAATGTACTTCATGTATTTCTTGGCATTGAAGTTATCTTCTACTTCTTCCATAATTTTCACCTTCTTGCGGGGTTTCCGGGCTTCCAGCCTAGCCTTACGTTCTGAATCAGACAAGGTACTAAGATCCAAAGGAAGCTACGAATACAGAATTATTAGATTGAAGTTCTATTGGGGATCCTGGGGTTATTTACCTTAATGATTTTACGCGGCTCGTGGTAGCGAATGTTTATTGTGGATCCATCGGGCTGCACAACTACTGTTGGATATAACCGGCAATATACAGACCGGTGCAGTCTCGTTACAGCAGTGGTGGCAGAGGATAGGCAGCGCAATTGCTGCACTACCTGTGGTAACTGTTTCAACAGCATTTCGGTTAAAGCACAATGAAAATATTTATCTTAAATTAAATCCACATGCAATTTGTTTTCGTAAGCCTGCTGATAGTGTGGCTGTATATTATGAAAGGGATGCCAGACCTGATTCAGATGTCAAAAGCTTGCCAGCCCTGACAGCAGGTATCGAGTATTTGTACTCAAAAGTGTAAGTGTTGGTACTGGGGCTGAAATTTATTATTTTTCTTAAAAATAAGTAAGGATCTTAAAGATAAACGATAAAAACGTAATATTAATAAAGTGGATAGACATGGAACCTATGTTTTGCCAAGCTTAACAATGAAACACCTTGGAATCTAAAACCTTGTGGAACTGAAGCCGAAGAAAAAAATTACATAATTTTTGCAAGCATAACTTCTGCTGTTTTGTTCCAAGTCGGTTATTTATGGAACATCCAGTTAGAGATCCACGGATCAAGAGGATTATAACCAATGAAACATAAAGGACCATCAAGCTAATTTGATTTTCCAGTCAGTTGACCTAACCTCATATGTTGCTTTTGTTTTCTTCAGGTCTTGTGCTCCAGAATGGCCGCTCGCCGTATCGCCCAATCCTCGATCAACTGGTCCGCTCTTGCCGAGCGTGTGCCCGCCAACCAGAAGAGCAGCTTCGGCGCCTTCAAGACCAAGTCGGACATCTATGTCCGCGCCGTCTTGGCCAACCCCGAGTGCCCTCCTCAGATCGACTGGGCCAACTACAAGAAGCTGGTCCCCGTCCAGGGACTGGTCGACAGCTTCCAGAAGCAGTATGAAGCCCTGAAGGTTCCCTATCCCAAGGACACCTACACCCCCCAGGTCGATGCTCAGGTCAAGGAGTCCCAGTCCGAGATCGACAGCTACAAGAAGGCCTCTGAGCAGCGCATCCAGAGCTACCAGAAGGAGATCGCCCATTTGAAGTCGCTGCTGCCATACGAGCAGATGACCATGGAGGACTACCGCGACGCATTCCCCGAAAGCGCCCTCGATCCCCTCAACAAGCCCACTTTCTGGCCCCACACCCCCGAGGAGCAGGTTGGTTACAAGTCCAAGGAGCAGCTGGAGGCCGAGGCCCAGGGACACCATTAAACCGCCTAATCGAGGTCTAGGGGTTCTGCCAGTGGTTGTTGGACAGTGCCGGGTGTCGTGGGTCGATTGTCGATTCGAAATGTAACGTTGAAGTAAAATACCCAAATTAAATTCATTAAAAATGAAATGTTTTGTTTTGAATGTACACTACACACATATAGGCACATCTATATAGTATGGAATGGATGTATATTGGTAAATTATATAAATTTCCGTAAATGCTTTTATATAATAGGAATCGAAGCCTAGTTAATATCATGGGACTTCTCAGATGTAACATCCTAATCCTACTAGAGGACGGCAGGAAACGTTTGAGATGGTTTGCGACTTGGCTACGTAGCCAGGCTGCCAGATTTCTGAATTGCCATTTTCTGTCGCTGTCAGAAATTCCCCGTAGAAGATTAAAATTTTTCTTTTTTACAACACGATGGTTTGGCACGGAACAAAATTTTCTTTATGATTTTCTTTCCTGTTTCTTGTTTTATGCAAAATTAATCCAGAACATTACATTCTGGGAACGTCTGCAAAAAAGTGTTGGAAAGCGACTTTAGAATACAATTTAAATTTTTAAAAAGGCCCGCGCAGCTCCATCGGCTGAACCACATGAAATTCTGTAACCTTTTTAATGCATTGTTAAAATTAATTGAATAAAAAATTTATTGTTCGTTTAAAAAAAATGTTGTTTTTTTTTTTTGACACACTGCATGGAAGGACAATATGGTCCCCAGCGATGCCTATATTTCGTCCCATTTCTATCAGATTCTTAAGCGGGATACCTTAAACGAATTTTAGATTGATTCTCCATCATTCTGCATTATAATCTAAGTACAAATTATTTTTCACATTTTTTGTTACATTTCCTTCAAAACTTATGAAACGGAAGGACAATATGGCCTCCAACGATGTCTATATCTGGGCTAATTTCCATCCGATTCTTGAGCGGAATACCTTAAACGAATTGTAGATCGACTCTTCATCATTCTGCATGAAAATCTAAGTGCAAATATTTTTTAATTTTTTTGTAAAATTTCCTGGGGGATCCCCTTCAAAACTTAACTGTCGGAGAATCATTCTGCATAAAAATCTAAGAACAAAATATTTTTTCAATTTTTGGCCACGTTTTCTGGAGGATTCCTTTGAAGATGTATGAAAATGGATAGGCAAAATTGGTCCCCAGCGATGGCCATATCTTTACTAATAATCAAGCGATTCTTAGGCTCAATTCCTTAAATGATTTTAAAAATTTTAAGTATTTTTGAATTGTGCCGCTAAAACTATGACCTCTCAATACTCTCGTGCATGTTTGATGGGCCTCATACCAACAAAACATACAGTATCAAACATGTATGTACAAATGGTCGCGACGGCTTCGTGAAAAACCCGAAACCGGCAGAAATCCGTTAAAAAAGCTGAAAAGCTCGTAAAATCTGGTTTTTGTATCTCACCTTTTGGCAACAACAAGAAGAGGGCCAAGCCGAAGCTTGTCTTGACCATCGCCGTTCGGCTTTTGGCTTGCATCTATAGAAGCGTTTGAAAGTATCTGTAAAATGTATCTCACCACGAACGTCTGAATCTTCGGGTCTGTGCTGAAGCACCGCTGTACCCCAACGATCACCGATCATTTGCGAGCGAAACGAGTTGAAGTGCAAACGTCTGCAGCGGAGTTCCAAGTTGTAAATGTGAAAAGTGGAGGGGATCCGTCCGTATCTCCCTATATCTATCGCTGGAATACAAAGTTGAACCAAGTTGGAATTTGTCACAATCGAAACACATAAATCTTGAATCGAAAAATATCTTGAATCACGCCGAATACCATCTGCAATTTGCATAAAGCGTTACTAAGACGCGCTCTGTCAGTTAACCCACTTTCTAAACGACCAAACCAAACAAGAAAAAGAAAAATATATTGAAAAGAATAATACTTCGACCGATATTCAGCAAACAACGAAACCAATTAACAAGCAAATAGTGCCAAGTAAATAACAGAAGGGTAGTGTCCAAGTGAATCACGGGAAAGTTTTAATTTTTTTCTACTCCTCAAAAGTGTGTAATAGTTCTAGTATAGAGGAAATCGCGAACCTAAACCTGGCTAAAATCTAAATCATTCAAAAGCCGCAAAAAAAGTTGACTGGAAAACGCACTGATACCTGAAACGCCCACAAACCGACGACTGTCAGTCAATTGAAACCACAGCAACAACAAGAGTAGCAGCAACTGCATCAGAAACAGCATCATCTACCAAGAAATACTAACAACAATACGGATTGCAAACAGACCGGGTAAGTTACACCATCGTACATCATCATCCAAAACAGCAACACAGGCTGCAATAATGGGGTTCATAGCTCGGAGAGAGCCTTTTGCCTTTTTGCATTCCCTTTTTTTTTTCTTTTCCACAAACTGCAAAACGAGTTAACAAGCTGCGGCTAATACCACGATCGATGATAGCCTGCAACAATGCCAGAGCCAGAGCCAAAGCCAAAGCTGGTTAGAACGGCTGCAGTTTCAGTTTTTCCAACTAAAAAATACCGATTACTATTAGTTATTTATTTGAAATAATAAATATTTTGATTTTAAGTTTTTGCTGAAACTTTATACAACTATTATTATTGACATTAATAAAAAAAGAAATAAGTTTAATAAATATGGGACCATTTAATGATAGTTTCTGGATTATATTATAAAATTGAAAAAGAGGAAGTTCTTAGAATTCCTTTCTTTTTTTAGAAACTTCTTTGAAAAATCCTGACTTATTTATTACAAAAGCTTATTTATAATTGAAAGGTTTTACTATAATAGATTGTTTAATAAAGTTCTTTAATATAAAATCTATTTGTGAAGAACAATTAATATTAAATTGAAAAAAGGATTTAGATTGAGATTAAATCATAAACTCCAACTTTTAGCGGGAGCTGAGGTAACAGGTATCCTCTCTTCGGAAATTCCCCTAAAAAGGGTTAGATACTGGGTCCAAAATCCTCAATCCCTCTGCTGATACCCTCCTGTTTTGGGGGCAGGCATTCCATATTTCATAATCCGCTGTCTGGCAGCATAACTTTTAGCACCTTGGAGCACCTTGGCAGTTTCGCATTTCACCAATGCACTCACACACTTGTACATTCGCCAGGGGAGCTATAAGGGGGGGCTATAATTTCTTCGGATAATTATTACTCGTCTGGCATATTTTGCTTTTTTTTTTTTTAAGTTGCTGTTACCAGTGCTGACTCTGTGAAATTTTTGCGTTAAAGCCAGAGTCTCGGTTTAGGTTTCTCGGATTTGTTGTTTTTTGTGCGCCCGTTTGCGTAAACACCTCGCGGATAATTTGGAGGGTATTTGACTTTAAAAATTACAATTTTAAAGAAAACCAGCGGATGTGATTTTTTTTTTTTTTTTGGCAATATTCATGTTATTCGATCTCCTGCTTTAAAACTCATTTTTTTTGCCAATAATACTGTAACCTGGCTTAGTGGATAAATATGAGTGGCTTGGGAAGTCATAGGAATGCACTTGAAAGTAATTTGAGCCACGTTAGGTAACAAAGGTTCGATCGATCTGGCCAAAGAAAATGATTTCAAGTAAGATGACTCAAAAATCTGCAACAGGGCGCCTAGGAAATTCCACCTAATGACTCAAACTTCTGGCAGTTGTTCAGATTCTATTTGATTCTAGTTGATTATTTTTAGAAATAAATATTGTTCATCCCTGTGTTTGCCCCTGTTCTGTTATTCTTGGTGCCATTGATGGTTTTTGGAATTAAAGTCACTGTCCTGCATGGCAGTTTCTTAATTGCCCAGCCATAGAAAACCCCCACAGTCTCCTCCTCTCGTATGGGCCATAAGACGTAACTCATAACCAATTCCCATGAATGAAATTCGCATTTCATTATGCGACGCAGCCGGTGGCCGGTTTGTAAACGTGTATTTATGGCTCTGGTGCTCTGAAGTCTGTGTATGGCGTTTTGGTTTTCCACAATCAACGACAATAGCTACGCACGTTCGCGAAAAAAAAAATAGAAATTGTCAATAAAGTGGCAAGAGGAGACAGCCATGGCTAAAAAAAAAAAGGCGAAACAGAAATTGCCACAGAAAAACGTGTTCCAGCGCCAGGGGGTTTGCTGGCCCATCCCATACACACAGAAAAAATAACTAATATTTGTTGCTAAATCCTGTTGAAAGCTTTAATACTTTAATTTTATTAACTATAAAGTAAAATAAATAAAATATTTTTCGCTATAAACACGCCTTTTTGTCGAAATCGTGCTGGCGAGTTGGAAAACGTGGACAGGGGGTGGCTGTAAAATTCGTATTAACTAAAGCTATCCAGTAGATACTTTCACAAAAACTCGTTCGAACAAATGGCACAAATATGAGCATTTTATTTTCCACAATTTGTATTCGTTTTATGCAATTTTTCAAGTTATTTTTTTTTTTTAGTTTTTGTTAGCATAGTTGCTTTATTAGCAACGTGCCGAAAGCAAACAAACCAAGCCAAGAAGCAAGCCAAACAAAAGGCAAATCAAGTGAACAAACAAGAAGTTTTTAAATGGAAAACTGCATTTTGGCACGAACTTTTGGGGGTTTGTCAGGCGGGGCGGTGGTAGATGGCAGGTTGGGGTTACGCAGTATTGAACAAAAAAAAAATCAAAAAGAAATAAACTACAGTGAACTCTATAATTATGCACATAAAGCACACACACACACACACAGCTCGTGGCGGGCAACTTTCCACTTTTCCTCCAAACTGTTGAGCATTTTCAAGGCACGCACTTGCTTGGGTTTTTCTGTTTCTGTTTACGTATAATTGTTATTTTTTTGTGTCCCGGCACTCATTGTTTCCCAAATATGTGTTTTTGAAATTGTTTTCGGCTATTGCGAGCGTGCTTTCATTGCCATTTTGCATAATAATCGAAATGGTGCTGATTAAACGGCGGCCGTAATTTCTGTCTGTGGTCATGGACTTGGCTTGAATGCCCTTTGTTTTCCATATTTTCGCCAGCTTCCACATCTCTCCGGTTTTTGTGTCATGCTGAGTGGGCGATAAGCGAGACGTGATTGATTGAATACAAGCTGGGAGCTCAGAGATACGACAGGGCCTGGGACTTGCCATTTGCCTCCGAGTCTGGGTCTGGCTCTTATCTTTGGGCCATGTTGTAGGTGATTTATCATAACAGGTTTGCAAGTTGCAGATACAACTTAAAGATACAAATTTCAAGCTAAAACTTTGGGCAGGCAGGTACTTTAATCTTGGCTTAAGATATAGACCATACCATACACCATATTATTTCCTTACTTAGATTGGCTAATTTCCTATTGATTTCTTAGAATTTCTAACACTATTATGGATTTTCGCTTTTGTGATGATGACGATGTGTTTTCTTTTTCGTATTCATTTCTATTTCCGAGTGTTAAAGGTTCAATTTCCGCCGACACCTTTGCTGTCGCTACTCTGGCCCCTCACCGGCGCGATAAATAAATAAATAAATATATACATAACTCGGAATACCCCAGCAATGATCGTTTCTTCTGCTTTGGAAGTAAATCATCAGCTTGTTGTTAATTTTTCGCTCCACTCTTTCCCCGTCACTGTCTGGGGCTATCTTCTGCCTTTCTTGGCACGACAGGCACGGCGGGTGAAAGTTTTCTCTTTCTTTTCGGCCAAACTCGAAAACTAAAGGCAAAAATTAACACAGAAATATAAAGAAATAAAAAAAAACGCAACAAAGCTGTTAAGTGTGCAATGCAAACATATATCTATGCACATATGGCCGCTTATATAAGCCGGGAGTGTTGGGGCTTTTGTTAAGCCGAAATGGGCATTAAAAACGCATAACAATTAATTGCTCGAAAAAACAATCAGCGACAGCGAATGAATCAAAAGTAGATGACAATCCGCTAGATACAGATTTGAATTAAGGGGGAAAATTGCAAACCACTTTGGCAGCTGCTACCGAATATCATCGGCTTTATCAACAAAGCCCGCCATGTAAACATTCCACGCATGGCCATCAAAGTAAATTACTTAATTTATGCCACAAAAGTGTCGTCGAGCGGTGCGGCGCGGCATGGCGCGCTTTCTACCGCCTGCCCCACCTAACCGCGATTCTTGCGTAAGCGCCAAGCGACTTTAAACGCATGCAAAACGCGTGCAGCGGCGAAAGCAGAGCGCCCATGTGAATATAGTATAGTATTGTAGTTGGAGTTACATCAGATACCATTTGACCCCGGGTTCAGATGACCGACACTGCTATTAAGTGCGTCTGACTGATAAGGGCCAATAATTGGAGTGCAGGCAGCTCCCTTTTTGGACCTTGCCCCCTCGCCAGCAAATCAATACAAAATTGTAAATAATTGAGGCAGCCCCAAAAAGACAAGGTCTGACCCTCATTATTGCTTTATCAGCTGAGAAAATGGGGAAGTCTGCCATTTATGGCAGTCATGGGGGAATGTAAAATGGAAAAATTCTCAAGTGCCTTGATTTCCAGAGCCCCCAAAGACCCCAAAAAACTGAAAAAGAAACTTATTTAGAATTCCAGATTCCCTGATTCTATTTAGAAACCCAAGGAAAAGAGCTAGAGAGCTAATAAATAAATCTTTATCACATGGATACTCCAGATATTGATCTACAAGGGAATTCCATTAGCCATTAATGCTAATTCAATTAAATTCAGTAAAAGTAATTTACTTTATTCGGAGTTAGCGCGGAAGAGAAATGCTGGAAGAAAGAAATGCTGGAAATGAAAAATGAAAGCGTTCTTAATTGCCAGACGGCGACGACACGGCAGCCTCAAGCAATTTTCAGTTGTTCGGATTGTTGTTTTTCAAACAATGTTGTTTTCTCCTACACTTGCTTCAAAAATATTTATGGACATGAAATGGAAATAACTTAGGATCTTAGGAGAGAGAAACAGGGCAGCCTTGCAATCAAATTGAAAATTTATCCGCGCTTCTGCACGCCACAGTTAGCTTTGCATCTGTATCTGTATCTGTATCTGTATGTGGTGCGCTGGGTGAGAAATGTATCTGCGACTGTGACTTCTTTCACATCATAGACAGACAGACAATAATTTCTAATGCGCCTGCTTACCAGCCGCCTCTGCTATGACTGCCTCACTGGCAAGTAATTGAAAAGCAAAGTGTGGCCACGGCACGGCGGCAGCAAATTGAATTATAATTTCAATTATGAACCGTTGAAAGCGGAAGAAAAGTCGGCAACAAAGAGCCTATTGAGCGGCCAGCTTACCCGCAACTGTAAATGAGGTTGCTCAGCTACAGATACAGATACAGAATATCTTCAGTATGAAAAGATACAAATCTGAGCGCTTAGCATGTCAATCAACGAAGAACAGTAAAACGCTTCTGGCCCCATGGGTCCAACACGATCCCAATCTCGATCTTGGCCAGCTTTAATTGCTGCCTAATGGCCTGTTGGCCTGTTGGCTGAGGCCCTAAAACCTCATCCGCCATGTGGGTCAGGTCACGACGAGCTTTTGACAAGCAAGCGGCGATTGTCATCCATAAAAATAAAAAATGATCTGTCAATAGCTCTGCCACAGATTGTGTTGCAACACACTTTATGAATGCATCTTTGTGGGTCTTGAAGGGACTTGCATAATGTATCTATACGAATGCTTGGGAAATCGGTATCTAGGGCTGCAGTTGTTACTCCCATCGGATGGACAATCCATCAGATATCGTTGGCAAATCGCAAGTGGCCTTGAATTGTGGTCAAGTTGGGCCGAGCTCTGAATGATTTCATCGCCAAAGTGCCAAAGCTGAAAGAGTACGGAACAAAAAAGAAACCAAAAAACTTGTCAACGTCTTTGGGGTTCATTATAATTTTCGCCACAAAGCCGATGACTAAACGCAATCAGGTTTGTGGCCCCGGCCCCCTACCGTCTTACCACATTACTCTTGGAATGATTTCGTTAGAACTTCCAATCACCGATTGGTACGAAAGTCTTGTCTCGAAACAGCTGCCACTATCAGTTAAGTTTATTTGAGTTTAGGCCATTATTGGCCAATCACGACTATAGGTTCTTGCCTCATCTTGCCGCTAATTGAGTTATTAAGTGTTGCACTTGCTGCTGCCACAATGCAATTTTTATTCGCGTAATTATCCGACATCGATTATGAACTCATTGAGCCGTGTTGGCCACTCCAGCTACCGCACTTTGCTTGGCCAGATTTCCTTGTTCACGGCCCGCTCCGGCTGTCTGGCCAGTTCCGGCTCTGCCCGGCCCGGCCCGGCCCGGCCCGGCCCCGGTGGTGAATGTGCAGCCACTCTCTGGTGTGCTGGGCCGGCCGCCTGTTTGGACTGAATGGTAATGGCTAATAATTGCAAGCCACGATTTCGCGAGGAGAGAGTGACGGTGATGGACGTCGGCCTGGCTGGCAAACGTCAATAAAAAGCGCGCTTTGAAGAAATCAATAAGTAATAAGGAAAAAAAATACAGCTGCAATTGCCTACGCTCCAGATACGAAGATCAATAACAATTTATGGTCCAGCATACAGCATGTGAGTAACTCTTTGAGAGTCACGTCTGCCATTCCCAAATCGCTCCAAATCGAACTTCAAATTCGTGATTTACTGAATGGGGCCTTTAAATCCCTCGACGGCTGGCAGCACGTGGGGCGCATTCTTTTGTGGCATAATTCCGGAAAGCTACAGCTATGTACACTCTCCTCCGGTTGAAGCCTGACTTGCGGCTTAAGGCAGCACCAGCTGCAGATCCAGTGGGCTGTTCTTGGTCTGGAATTTGGACTTTGGCCTGGCAAGCATTTTGGCTTTTCCTGCTGCTCTTAGCTGGTTTCAATTGTGGCTACACAGAGGGAAACTTGATAAAGTTTTATTTATCATAATAGAATAGTTTTAAGAGAAAATTTACAGAAATTTTGTTAGTGCATGTGGGCGGGTGCTCATTGTGGCAAGTGAAAACATTTTGAAAGTCGTTTCAAGTGGCACATGGAAATGTTTTTCCATGTTCTCGCTACAATCAACCATGTGTGTGTGCCGAGTGCTTGGAAACTGGGAGTAATTTTCCATTTTCCATTTCTAAAGTGTGCAAAATGCGTTGATTTATGGCAGTCTGGTGTAAATAATTACCAAGCTTTTGTCCGGGTCGAGGTCGTAATGCTACCAACTTTTTCATTACACTTCCAGCATATTTAAACTTTAAATTGGCCATCGAAAATCTCCAATCTCCCCATAAAATCGTATTATTAAAGCCATTATCGCACTGCCAACGCTTTAAGGCCCAGATACCGAATGGAACGCCCAAACATATTGAGTCAGCCTGTTGCTCACTTTTGTTTACCCAACAATTAGCCACAATTACAAAGTTGGGCAATTAAATATTGAAAACCTGTTCGGGTAGGAAACTTCATGATTTGCAGAGACTTCCTCGAGTATCTTTTCATCACAAAATCTTTGTCGAAACTTCAATTAGTTTCCGCTTTGTCTTGCTCAGAGCCTGGAAAATCAAATTATCAGTATTATTATTTTAATTAATTAAATGTCTTAACTTTGAACCAATTTCGAATGATATACTTTTTTGGCATGACTAATTTGCAGCGTTTAAGTAATCAAAATTGATTTCTTGCAATTAGATTTGGTAATTGAAAGCGACAACTGGAAATTATGCAAGTTATACATGGGAGGTAAGAAAAAAAAACGCCCAACTTGATTTTTAATTAACGAACCAAAAGTATCTCACAGATATTGCATTCATGAATCTCGATTTGGACCCAAAGTGTGTGAGCAGCTCCCCCTCTTATTTATTTTTTTTTTTCATTACTGTTGCTGCTGCTGCTCACATAACACTGACTTAAGCCGATTTGGGTGTTTTTCTTGCAACTTCCTGCTTATTATTATGACAACAGCAATCCATTAGACCCATAGACCCACATCAAGACCCAGTCCGATGCAAAACTCAACTGAGTGGCTCGTTTATCTGTGTGTGACACTTTTGCAGCTGCAGGAGAACCTAAGATTGCATTGAAGCAAATGATTTTGCTGTGGTATGCCCAGGGAAGGGGTATAGGAACTCCACCTCTCACTTCCTCCAGCTCCCTCCTGGCAGATGAACGACCTCAATGATGACTGACGGCCGGCTACTGTTGCTGCGGCCTGCGTTCTCCCGGATTGAGTTGCACGGATCATCTCGGGCAGGGGCGGCACTTGAGTGTTTTCAATTGCCACTGTGGGGAATGCGACCCGGGCTCAGGCCTAGGCCCAGACCCACCATTAGCAACATCATCTCTCCTTTCCCCCTTTTTTTTCTGGCCCCGCTCTTAATGCATTTGGCCCTTTGGTGAAGTCCAATCAGGCCATCGACTGCAATTATGCACTTGGGTTGCCCCTTGGCACTTCACACTTTTATACACTAGAAGTTTTTTTAATGATCTTCACATTACTCAGTGTCTAGTATAGAAATAAAATAAGTAGTTTTTGTACAGTGTACAACTGCTCTCGATTGATTGGACTAGCTTGCATGCGTGCAGTTCGTTCGAGGCATTTGTTTTCCACAAAAAGGCCACACAATCAAAATATTTTCACATTTTCATGCCTCAAGGCAAAAATAATGGTAAACAATGGCTGGCAATATCAAGGGGAAGGCTTTTGGCCGCCACATCTAAAGGTCATTCATGCCATTTCACAACATCCCCCCATGAATATGCATATTGTAGACATTGGGGTACATCCCATGTATTATGAAGATGATGATCAGCCAATGACCGAATACACTGGGAGCTCAGATTAGTAGATACACGGTTTTTTTTTTTGCATTCGACTTGGACTTCATTATCGCCGCCAAGAGCTCTGAACAACGGCTTTTGTGCGCTTTTTTTTATGTTCGAAGCCGCAGCGGAGCGTTTTATGCTCCGCTCTTGACCGGTTTGTACAGCTATTGACTCAAAAAAAAAAAGAAAAAAATCAAATAAAAAACCAGCTAAAAGGCAACAAGTTACCGGCTACCAAAGATTCCAAACCAAAGAGAACTCTAAGCTGAACTGCGAAGAGCTCAGAAATAACAAGAAAAACGGAACATTTTGCAATGCGGTGAGGTCAAGGGGTGACCAGAGATAAAGTTGCAATCAAAAGTGCTCGGCTACTGGAAAACCTAAAACCAAAACGACAAAAAAAAGCAAAATAGACACAGATATTCGAGAGCTAGATATCATGATGGAGGCCCATTAACCTTAGCCTGTGGTAACGAAACAAAAAAATGGCCAATGCTTCGGGCTGCCTCTGGCCAACAATTAATATTCAAAAATGTATGAGCTTGGCCTGTGGTTTGGGGCTCAGTTGGTTTATTTACTTTGGACAATTACAATGAAGGCTAAGGCCGTCTGATGCGAAAGAGGTGGCAAGCGTGGGCGCTTCTAAGTCAATGTCAAAAAGCATGTTGGGCTAATGTTAAGTGGTAACCACTAAGTAAACACTGCAAAAAATGTGTTTAGGTCATAGCCAGACTCTATATGGACAATACAGGTGGGTGAGGGTCTATAAAAAAGGGGTATATATATAATAAACAAATATTAGACAAACGAAAAGTCATAAAATAGTGTCATCCCGGGTAGTAAGCTATGACAGTGACTTAAGTTTTAACCAAAAAACTATAGATCTTTTAGAGTATTTTAAAAAAATAAATACTCACCAAACTCCTACTGATTTTTATCTCGTACTCTAACATAAGTTAGATATAGTTAAAATACCATATTTCAAGTAAAATTCTTTAAAACCGACATTAAGCTTATAATGCCTGACAAACGCCTCATATAAAAAGCTATTTACGAGTACAATCCATTTGAAGTTAGCAGCTAGCAGCAGAAAAAAACATTTCAATAAAGATCAGAATTTATTAAGACAGACACTATTTGCAATCTAGATAGACTCGTTTTCCCCGAGACAGAAACGGCTAATCGAAATGCTGTAACTTATGCATGTCGAGAAGGAAATCTGCAGGATGCCGTCAATTACTATTACGCGAATTACGTGAATTGCATAATGCCCCATACTACATAGACCATGCCACACTAGCTAAGGTGACACCGCTTTCCTCACAAATAACCAGAAAAGATGCATAAAGGCGGCTTGCATCGTTCTGTTTTTATTAGACAATTGATGTCGGCTTTAGATAGAATTTTTAAGAAGGGGAACCTCTAGAATAGGAAGAGGCATTTCCAATGCAAGCGGAACTGATCACTTAAGGGTGCTGGAGTGGTGGAGGGGGCGGTTCTCTGTGCCTGGTGGCCTAATAATAGCCTCAAGGGGTACGCATATCTAATTATATGGACATATATGTAAAATGCAGTTCCAGCTCAGGCCCCATCTTCTGCCACTTCTGGTGTTTAGGAAGCGCATAAATGAGGAGCGATCATCGTCATCCAGGCATTGTGTTTTCTCCCCCAAGAATGCTGACGATGGAAGTGCACTTCCATGCAGGCGTTTTCTCACTCAACAGAACCACTGAGCATAAATCTAAATGCTTTAATTAGTCATAATGTTTATTTTTCAAAAGGAAGGAGAGTTTTATTAAACATTTTTAGTATTTCAAGGGCTAGTTGTAAGTATTATACTTGGGAAGGAAGAAAAAAAGAATGATCTTCCATAATTATATGGCATATTATTTATATTTAGTTTAACTTTTTTCTTCAGTGCACTTAATTCTATATATGGTCTTGGTAGCACGTGTGCACGATCATGTGATTTATGACTCCACTCCCCCAAAGAAATGATTAAAAAGAAAGCTAACCTGTAACCTCAGTCGAGTCTAATTCAAAAGTTTAAATCACATCTGCATATGGAGGGGCATGCCTGGCTGGTCAACGAAACTGAAATAATATTTCGGTACTTTTGCTTTCCGACTTTAATTGAGTTGCGAAGATAGTGGTAGTCAGTTGAGTGATTTTCACTAGCCACGCACAGTGAACCTCGTAAATATACGTCCAAGCCAACCAAACACACACTCACAGCCAGAAGTTGGCTCACACGTACCCGTAAATTAGGCTCTGCCTTCGGCATGTAAGTTCTATTTTATTTATAAGCTCATAATTAAGTTCCCGACTCGATCGCGGATAGTCTTGGATCAAGCTTCTCTTTTTTTCTATTTTTGGGGTCATTCAACTTTCGATCAATCACTCTGCTGGCTCACTTCTTTTGTTTGCAATTCTCAGCTCTCCTTTCTACGCATTCCGATATGCAAAGATACTGTATCTGTGTATCTGTGGGGTATATCTTCTAATGGCCATTATGCGCATTACGCTCCTCGTGGCTAATTAACAGCGAAACAAAAATGCGAAGAGCTTTTCAATGCCTCTTTCGCAGTTGGCTTTGTCCAATTTGGCCAAGCTTAGAAATGCAAATTACCAAAATGAAAAAAAAAGACGGCTAACAGAAACCAGACAAAGACTCTGATGGACAGTGAAGGGATGTTCTTTGTTTGGATCCGGTTCTGATTCTACAGACTCTTCTCTTTTGCATCTGCAAAATATCTAATTAAATGTGCCAAATTTAATGATGATTACCTGGCTTAGACGGCGGTTGCAATTTAACTTGGATTTTGGCCAACCGGTCAAGGTGAAAGTTGCGCCACCTGACACGATGCCTTGACAGACAGCCCCCCCACAGCCTCTCCACTCTTGGCTCCATTTTTTTGACAAATTAATTGTGCGGCTAAGCGGCAATTAAATATGGCCAACAAAACTGCAAACTGCACTGGTTATCGGCCCGAAATATGTGTGGCACAGTGTGAATGCAACAATTTGCATGCCACTCAACGGGGCGCCACTTTTTGCACTTAAAGAAACGTTTTAATATTTGTATTAAAGATAAATTAAACTAGGCTTAGTATATATCTTAATATACCTTTTTCCCTGAGTTAAGTTGCTGCTGCAATGTCAATGCTTGAGTAAATTGACTTCAACTTCATTTGCGACATCCACCGAAACTTTTCTGCTCCATTGAAGCATTCGATTGAGCTCCCCACTCGAACCTGCAATCTGTAGAAAGTTGCAGTTGCACTATTAGTTGCAGTGGCAATGACACAGCCTATCGATGGATGGAGAAAGATCCAGACTCATCTGCATCTGAATCGCATTGATGCCTTGGCCACTTAACAGTTAGAAGAGAACGGGAATGGCTTCGGACCTGGCCAACAATAAAAGGGGGGCAAAAGGGGGAAAAATCTTTATAGGTAAACCCCTCATAAAGTAATCATTCGGGTTGAGGTGCCACAAGCCTAATCGATGACACAGTTCGGCATCCCTCTCGACCTAAGCCTCTGGCCGTCTAGGCCGTCTTCCAGAGTGGGTTTTTAGAACCGGTTAACTGCTTTCTGATGACACTCACAGTTATGGCCAAATAAAAGCCGGCCAGAATACGTTGGAGGCTGTGACTTATGTAAAGTATTGAGCTCCGAGAGCCGAAAGAATGTCTAGAAATGGTATAAATTTGAAAGAATGTTGTTGAGAGTATAGTTAAGAATTTCAGTAGCCATTTCTGCCTCACCAACCTTTCACAGTTTCTGGCCAAGTGGCTGAGGGAAAAAAGTTATCAAGACTCTCGGTAGAAACTTAAAAGTTCTTTTAAGGAAAGTTCCTTTTAAAATTTCTTAAGCAGGTTTAAGAGTTTCATTTATTACAGCATTACTTATTCCATTGCCAGCCATTTGACCTTTAGTGGCAACGGCCAAAAGACGTTAACCCGGGCGTGGGCACATGGCCATGTCATCTCCATCTTCATCACCTCATCAGCACCTCCAGTCTCATCATCGTCGTCGACGGAGATATCGCCGGTAGTTGTCATCCCAGCGATGAATGACAATTTGCAAAATGGCTCTGGGTGCATAATTTATGCAGATGCAACTGCAACTGCAACACGGCGGGAGAAGAAACTGGAACTGAAAAACTGGCGGCATTTAGCGCGTTGACTATTAAGGCGAACTTGTTATGACAGTGGCCGAGGGGTTCCGTGAAAGAGGGGGTTTCTTTTCAGCCCCAGACTGAGACTAAGCTTCAGATTCAGCTTCAGGTTCAGCTTCGCCCATGCATATTCAAACGCCATAATCCCAACGGTATTTTCATGCTAAATGCTTACTCACTTCATGGTGCAGAGTTGGTGGCTCGGCTAGAAAAACCCGTTTTTCCAGTAATGACCTTCGGTGTTGTTTTATTATCACTCCCGCTTCCGCTCCAGGTGCTCCCTTGGTGCGCTCCTCCTCCGCTATCCCACTCGGACTAGTGCCCCTTTTGGAGATATCTTGGAAATTCCGTTGAATCCCATAACAAAAGACCAAGTTTATGAGGTCCAAGTTAACGAAATTCGTCTGTCTCGGTTTCTGTTTGTTTACTGCAATTACCATTTTTTCTGGCCATGAGAATCTGTGTCTGTTCGCCAATTTTAATTAGCCAACTGACAACTGCCTGCAGCATTAGAATTTCACTCAGTTTGGAATATCAATTCGCATTGAAACCTGCCAGGCCGTTAATTAAACGCCACTCTCGCATCAAAATCGATAAGCCATAATGATGTTTTATGCAATTTGCATTCAATGCTCGGAAACAGAATAACAAGAGCTCTCCTGGGTGCAGTTCAGATTGATTATTTTACATATTTACGACCCACAGTGGGGTGTTTATTAAATAAAATAGGGAAAATCAGAATCATAATTCACTTAAACAGTATAATACGTGTAATTGGAGTGTATCATACTGATAAGCAGTGTTTGCAAAAAGAATTATTAATTACTGGCTTTAAATGCAAATATATTCAGGTCTGAACTCAATTACACATGGCCTTGCAGCGGTCACCTTTTTATCGGGGCCCGGTTAATTGACAATAGAATTAGTTTTCCCCTGTTGACCACTCGCCGGGCTGGCCAGAAAGAACGGACAAGTGCGCCGTAAAAGCCAAGCCACTGGCCCACGTTAACCTTGATGGAACACTTCTCTTTTTATCGTTTAAGCCACCACTTGGGAGTGCTCAAATGCATTTAAAACTGGCTGCACAAGTCTGGCCAGAGTTCTGGCCAAGTCGAGTCAAGACAAACGAGCCAAGCCAAACCCGGCCAAGACGGTCGAATGACAATATATATGTTGTAGCTTATGCAGCTCGATTACACATTTTCAATGGGGGGGTGTGGGCCAGAGAAGGTGGAGGAGCTTAAATGCTCTGAAATGCCAACCGTTTTTTTGAACCTCCAGAGGAGTAAGGTGGTTTTTTGAGTAGCTTATAAAATATGAGCTCGACGTGCATTGAATTCGGGTCATAACACGGCCAAAAGCTTGGCGTTTTAACATTTTGTAATTCGATTTTGAGTTATTCGCCACAAAATTGGCAAATTTTGCATGCGCGCCCTCAAGCGGTCATCGAACTGCTGCCAAATATTTATGGATTTATGCTGATTTATTAACATTACGTACAATTTTCTTGCTTTCTGGCTAATGAAATCCCTATGTTTCTCTTGCAGATTGCACTAACCATCAATTGAATCGAGGAAAACCACGACAGAGGCAAAAGTTCAAGCAGGTAAGAGCTGAAATCGAATTCACACAGAAGGCAAAAATGCGTAACGAAAGCGTAACTTGGTAAGGCGGGTGAGGGCTCGTTTTCCATAATTTGCACTTTCGTTGCCAAGGCAATTGGCATGCCAATACCTGGAGTTGTTTTGGGCCCACTCCCAGGCGGCTCAGAAACCTGGCTGGTAATCTGAGGCGGCTAACAATGTGTTGTCAGGTGTGCTCGCTGGGGTTGGGGGGGGTGGCGTTTTTCAGGCTTTCTGGCCAAAGACCAGGAAGACTGGGGGACCTGGCTGGTTGGGGCATGGAAGCGATTTCAAATGCAACTGGCATCTGGCAGCCTGTCGAACAATGGCAACTTAAACGGCAGCCAAAGTGTTCGAAGTGTTGCAATTGTTGGCAGCAGAGTCTCCGTAATTGGCCGCTTATTAAGATGTGTGTTAAATGACGCAGAAATTATGCGAGTTCCGAATGCCAATGAACTCTTCTTTTTTTTATAAGATTCGGGCCTGTGAGATTCAGAAAATCGCTTTCGCTTGGAGGTTTTGTTTCTCGAGGCAGCTTGAGAAACTTTCCATTGTGCTAGAAGCACATTCCAACCTGTATACTATATATATCCTATATTCATTTAATGCGAAGATAAATCTAATTTCATAGAAAATTTATTGTACAACTCGCCCATAAAAGCGACAGAAGCAGAAGTAGTGAGTTGAAAAAAATTCCACTCCATTGTTGATGGAGATGTTTGGACGTTTCGTGGTCCGTAGACCTCGGTCTGCGGTCACAATTGAATAGATTTCCAGATTTACTTTTCCAGTTAGGAACATAAAACAAAAAGGCAAAAAAGAAGCGCCACAAGATGAAAACGAAACTGAAGAAATGGCAGCTGCATTCGACAACGTTTAGTCTCAGCGATTTGCTTTCGAATGATGGCGAACAATAAACTTTCCATTTCAAACAAAATTACACTCGACTCGCTAGTTGCGAGTCGCGACGAGATGAAAACAAAGCAAGACAAATTTATCTAGTTATCTGATGGCAGCCCCCCCTTAGACTCCTCCTGGGTCTCCAGCCACTTTCAGTTTAAAGGAGAATTTGGTCTATTTCGTGGCAACTCCCACTCGGGCAACTCAACACAAAAATCTTTTCAGCAACAACTGGGAATGTAAATGTTGCATGTCATGCCACAAAATTCCACTCCACTCCACTCTATTCCATGCCATTCCCATACCCCAGGTGACATGTTGCACACGTGTGTGGCGGACTGTCACGGACTCCCAAAGCTAATGCTGCTATGCTATCTGCTCTCCACTGGTGTTTGAGGTCTGAGGTCTAATGCCAGCTGCCTGGTTCCCGGTGCCCGCTGCCCGCTGCCCGTTGATTTGTTGCATCGTTTATGTGGCGGAACTGTTTATTAATTAATGAGCACATTTTGGCTTTATTCTGCTTTAAACGTGGCCAGCCAGCGATTAGGTGTTAACTGTTTTTTCCACCCTATGTTAATTGAGGTAAATGAGCAAGTGGCATGCAACATTCTGGATAAAGATAAATGGGGAAAAGTGGCAGCAATAGTGGATGGTGGATATTTTAAATTTCTCTCAGTGCCTCGGCTTCTGTTTAAATGGCTGATGTCTGTCAAAATGATAATGGCTTTCGGTTAGCCACCGGTAGATGGCGCTCTGCGATAAGCCAAGACTCCACTCGAATGCCTCAAATGAAACTGTCAATTGCATTGGCCGAACACACGCCCCTCCTTCCCGCCCCGCTCTTGGCCTGCTTTTGCTTACCAATTTTGGTGTAGGCGAAGCAGTGAAAGTTGTTGCCAAAGCGGACTCTGGTGGCCCACGAGGGGGGGCTGAGCACTGTTAAAGGGGGTAATTAATGCCAATTAAATGTCAAACAAGAAAACAAATAATTTTACGCTGGGCGTGTCGCATCCAGCTCGTTTCAATTTAATTTCTGCTGACCAAACTTTCGAAAGACGAGATTAATTAAGCCAAGTTCAAAGCCCACAAGCCCAGTCGGTTCAATTGATTTAATTTTCCCATGAGCCGTGTTGCAAGTGCACTTTCTACATCTCAAAGAGATGAGGAAAGAAAGGCTTTTGCCAAAGGCTCTAACAGGGTGTGAGTGTGTGTGGCAAGAGACGCAAAACAAAATAATTTATGATTATTTAATGCAGTGCTCATGCTGCAGGTTGCATCTGTTAGCTGGGAGGCTGCAAGTTCATTGCCCAAAGACAAAACGGGAAGTTGGCAAATGCAAATTGATTCGAGTACTTTTTGCCCTGCAGTTGTACTGCCTCAACCCCTTCAACCCCCCCTTATACCCCCTGGCTAATTGCTTGTCGCTGTCAACATGTTTTTTGTTGCTGTTGCTGCTGCTGCTGCTGTTGCAGTTGCATCTTCCTCTCCTCCATTGAACTTTGAACTTGGCCAGCCTAGCAGTGGTTTACTGACTTTCTTTTGTTGTTTCGTGGTGCCAGCTGACAACAGATGTGCTGCACTTCCAACGGCAACTAGCGAATGGCAACTGCAACAAGAGCAATTGCCACAGCTGCCACTCATCTGGCGTGTGTGTGTGAGTTGTCCTCTCACATCCCGTGTCTTTTGTCTTTAGCCTCCACATTGTTTGGCCTTGCACACAGTGCGTATACGTAATCTGTGTGGGCCTTTGTTTGGCAAACGTTGCGTGCCATTTGAGTCCAATAACTGATGGCTGACATCATACTGTTGCACTTTGAGCATTTCAGAAATTTCAGTTGAAATTCCAGTACCAGTTGGGGTAGGCTTTTGTCAGAATTTGTTGGATTTTCAAGGAAAGTATTGTCGTTTAAGCTTCATCATCAAAAGGTCCTTTTGGATTCCTAAATAGTCTTGAAAGAAAACCACCTACACTTAAATATTCCACCGTTGATTTGCCTGAACTTTTTGTGTGTTTTGACTACTAGCTGGTATAGTATTTGCCTTTTCAAAATCCAATAGCGTGGCTGACCTTTGGCATACAATTACAGTCAGCCTACTAGCCATCCCCCAGACCCTTCACCATCACCACCGGTTCCTCGGTTGAGACATTCGCCTCAGACCACCGCCAGACATCGACGATTGTGTGTTGCTCAATCCGAATTCGGCAAGTTGTTCTCTTATTTGTTTTTATATCTGGTATTTCATATTCTAATTGTGCAATAAAAGTCAAACAAACAGGCCCTCATGCTTAAAGGCCTGAGTTTGTGAGGGGGAACTGAGTTCAGGTAGTGAAGCCATAGAGGAAACAATTGTTCTTCGGCGAGCTCTTGGGCGTTTATTGTTCTGGTCAAGATTCGGGCCGTAGACAAAGCCAGCCAGATAACCGGATAAAATGGCAGTCAGAGGCAGCCCGAGGAAAAAACCCCAAAAAAAGACTTCAAAAACTAAAGTGTTGCAGCTGTTTGGTAACCGCAAAAAGTATGTGTTCCTGTTGAATGACTCATTGCCGGTGCACTTAAAGCCAATGTTGCTGGTTGGCCATTACAAATTGGTCAGCAAATTGGTAGGAATGTGGCGCCAGGCTAGCCAGGCCATGTACCCGCTAAAAAATTATCCCACGCAACAGGTTCTTAGTTTGGAATACCATATGCGGTGTCCCCAAATGCAATCAACTGAAAAGTTCTTTTCCACTTTACTTTTCCACACACTCGCTCGTACTCATTACGGCTTTGAACGCCTCGTAAAATATTTTAACGTCGAGTTATTAAAAATTAAGCAAAAGCCGCTTTAGTCGGGTTTGTCGTAAAATTCGTAAACTTCCAACAGAAACACCAGCTGTGGTGGCTCGGATACAAAGTTGAAATCGGACTCCAATTTCCAGAAAGCGACACATTTTGTGCCAGAGGGTGAAGGAATGGTTCCTAAAGAGGGGCTGTGGGGTAATGGTACTCCTCTTTTTTTTACTTTTTATTTAATTAGGCAAGATGTTGCCAGAACACATGTGAGTCGAACACAAAAAACAGGAAAACAACCATACACAGAAATTACATTTGAGGTTTAAAAGAAGACTAAAGTTTTAGACTTCCATTCAACTAGATACACTTGGAGTTAGCTCTTGTTTTTACATTATTTCTGTTTTATTTATATTATATTAGTAGCTTCAATTTTTTAAAGTGCATCCAAGTGAAACAGGCATCTTAAATGTGGTCTCCTGGCAACAGTTGCATCAATGGCCGCGTTTTCTTTTATTAATTTGCACTGTCTTGTGCCGATGTTGCTGCAATTTGTGGTGCTGCTGTTGCTGATTCCTTGGTCTTTTTTTCATCTTCTTTATTCTGCGTCACGCAACAGCAAATGAAAACGAAGACGACATGGGAACTTAACCTTGAAATACATGTTTCTTTCCGCAGAAGCCTTCGTCTTCGTCTCCTCCTCCGACTCCTACTCCGACTCCGCATCCGCCACCGCTATTCTGTGAGGAGGAAGATGTGGGTGCCGCATAAATTCGAAGGCTTTGCTTGATTAAAGAAACATCTCCCCGGGAATACCAGGGACTTTCGTTTGGCGAAAATGAACATAAAACATTTCGCCGTAATAAACTGGAGCCTAAAAATAAACCCCAAACTTTGCAGGGCCTTGAGCCTTGAGACTCTTAGGCCTTATCGGCTTAGCGGGTCGGTCGGTAAGGAATGGCAACTTCAATTAACCCGACATTATGTGCTCCCGGCCATTGAATGACAAGCAATATTGACAGCCAGTCGCGCGACTGTGAGCTTTTTTGGTCGTTACTCAAGATAATTGACAGACGAACAAGTTTAGGTCCAAGACATGCCAATTGGCAGAATATGTCAGGCTATCAAAAAAATCAAGCTAGCCGAGAAGGAAGTCTTGGGTGGTCTTGTGTAACCCACTAAGCTGGAAAGCCACCTCAAATCCGCTTTAAAAGTGTTAAGCTAAAGGGTCCATTAACAGCTTCTCGGCTAACAAGAAACCAAACTCAATCTTTCCACTTTAATCAGTCACTTCTTCTAATACATAGCAGGTAGTAGTTGGTAGTTGGTAGTCGTCGACTATGTTTATGCTCAAAAAGGCTTCAAAAGGCCGGCGGCACAAAAGTAATCAACCTCCCCCTCTCCAAACAACTTCTTCACAATTTAATTGCTGCTGTGCTGGATGTTGCCGTTGACGCAGCAACATTTGCTGCTGATGTTGCTGTTGCTGCTGATGTTGCTGTTGCTGCTACTGGCATGTTGGTGTTGCTTTCATGTTTTCCTTTCTGTTGTTAGGCTGTGGTGGCCCAAGTTTGTTGTATTACCTGTTGACAAAATTGCCCTGCTGCCTGCACCGACATCCGGCAAGTTCTCGAAACTCATAGCCGGAATAGCTATATCCAAAGCTAATGGCAAGTTTGACTTGGCTTTAATTAAACAATCGCCAGCCAGCCAGCCAGCCAGCTTGGGCGTGTGAACGAGGAAACGTGTATATACAAATTTTTTGGCTCATATCACTGGTGTTTAATGGTAATTTGGCATTGAAAGTTGCAAACAAAACAAAAATGTACTCAAGAAATAAGAGTTAAATTGGATATTGATTTCAAATAGATCATATTTCTTGCTCCTAAAGTTGTAGGTCTTATTTACTTATATCCATCATTAGAGCCATTATCCATCAACATTTTTTTTCTCTGTAAAAAGTTTCAATTACAATCGGCACAAGTTTTCAATGGCAACAATACCAAAGTTTCCCACATAAGCACCTGATTATATTTGTAAACGTAATTAGATACGACTGCAATGGGGAACAATGCATCGAAAGCAAGTGCAGGGCATAATCTTGAACCTGAACTTTGAACTTTGGCTTAACCGCTTGAGAAACTTGAGAAAGCCATAAGCTTATGTCGGATTATCCGTACCAGTTTTTGACTTGAAATTCTGTCAGTCTTTGGCGGCGCCTAATTGGCAGTTTGCCTTTAAAGGCCCGGAGCAAATAGTTGACATTTGGCCAAGTCGCCCACAACATCCGCTCATACTCTGGGTGCCCAACCCAGTCGGCCAGAATTCCGTTGGACAGAAAGGCATATCCAAGCATACCCAAGCAAATGTAAACACCTTAAAGTCGGAGAACTGTGGTCCTGCTTTGCATAATCTTTAGCATATCGCAGGTGGCTTTAGCTTCTGAATATATTTATCCAATAATACTCGCTCGTATACATAAAGATAAATGTATAAATAAACCCCAGAAGGGGGCCAGCACTGCCACGCATAAATCTCACGTGCAAATGTGGAACAAAGCGTCCCCTCATCACTCCATTCCGATTTCCAGTCGGACTACCATATCTCTGCCCATCTCATCTCTCGCTTCATTTCATTTCAATTTTATTTTTCTGCTTTTCGCTTTTCTCTTCATTTTTTTGGTTTTTGTTTTTAATGGGAATCAGCACTCGATGATTAAAATTTTAATTCGGTTCTGGAATTTTTGGGCTGCGGTTTTTCGGGTGAATCAGCCAAAGCAACGAACCGATTTTAACCCACTTTCGGCGCACACATGAGCCTCTTATTCTCACTTTTGGCCAAAATAAAGTCAGCAGCTAAGCCAGAACTAACACAAATTCTAGGATGTGATTGCAAAGAATGGCCTGCAGCATTCTAGCTGCTGCTGCTGCTGCGGCACACTCGAATTTTTTGCCATTGGCCAAAAACCTGCTGGCCTCGATTGGCAAGACGGCACGATGCGGTCAAGCTAACTGTTTTCCTGGCCTGCAGGCGGCATACAAAATATCCGGCCTCCCGATTCGATCCGATCAGATTAAAGCAAATACAGACTGCCAGAATGCAAAGCATCGAAATAGGCTGCCGCCAGAACGCAGAGGAACGGGTTTCGATTAAACGGGCATTTTCGTGTGCGTCCAATGGGATTCACAGCGTTTAAATACAACTGGTTAGGAAAAAATAGGTAATTAAAAAAAAAAAAAATGATTTAATAGAAAATGATCCGCTCAAGAATCGGATAGAAATTGGCCAAGATATAGCCTTCACAGGGGGTCATATTGTCCTCCCCATGACACTTTCTCATTTTGAAGGGGATAGCCCAGAAAATTTCACGAAAAATGTAAAAAATATTTTGCTTCTAGATTTTAAGGCAGATTGATGGAGAATCGATCCACGAATCGTTTAATATATTCCGCAGACGAATCAGAAAAAAATTGGCCAAGATATAGGTATTGTTGAGGGCCCTATTATGGTTACATACATTTTTCTTAAAAAACCTAAAACACTATTCTCATGTCCAGCACTGTACTTGCAATATGGAAATCAAGAGCAGATCAAGACGGCGCATCGACTAAATTGTGACGCCCACTGACTGCGAAGAGACAAAAAAAAAACAATCCTGGTCTTTGAACGTCCAACGGAGTATTTGCCTCGTGATCCACTCGCCTTAGATAGCCAACATGGCTAACGAGCTTTTGGCATCCTGGCCGGGCCGAATAAATTAGCCATTTTGGTCAGGAGTTTAGCGCTCGCCTCGTGAAATTTATGTAGATTTATTTGTGTAACACTTTTGCTGCAGCAGCACCACCAACATCAACATCACCAGCAAACAGAAAAAAATAAAACAAATGAAAAACATCGACAAACACGCCTTGATATCTCTTTTCTTGGGGCCAAGTATCTTAGACGGTGAGATGGAAACAGCATTCCTGTTGCCAACCCAACTGCCAACTGCCAACTGCCAAACTTGAAAAATAGCTTAAAGATGTTGTCTTCGATGTTGCTGCGGCATTCCATTTTGAGTTGCAACTGCCTTGCCACACCATCATCTTCATCTTGGGCAGACGAAGCATATATGTTTGTATTTACGAATAAATGGAATATATGGTCAAATGGGCTGCACAATTTGTTGGACATTTTCAACATTTCTTTTTGCCTTTGACAGTTTTCCAAATGCAATTGGCTATTTCACTTTTTTCGCTCAATATTGCAGCTCCACTTGCTTTCCATGAGAATGGGCACAACTCTCTCGACGTGATGGCTTCGGCCTGGCCATAAATAAATGGCCAATCGATGCCGCAACCGAATGCAAATGAGTGAAAGAAAAAATGCAAACAATTAACAGACAAAAAGCCAAAGCAAAAATAGACTGGGGAGTTGGGGAGCAAAACAAACGGTAACAAAAACCGCACACTGAAGCTAAAATTTATGTGTAACAATGCGGGCAAAAAGTAACATTTAGCCACCACAGTTATGCAATCTGGGCCCCCTTCGCGTCTTCATTTGATACCAATTGTTTCGGCGACCGCATTGCACAAAGCCAAGATTTATGCATATTAACGTCAAGTCAAAACGCTGACCCAAAATTGCAGATTTAGCAGCAGCAGAAGCAACAGCATCAGAAGTAGCAGCAACATCTGTGGCAGCAGCAACATCTGCGGCAGAAATCAAGCGTACAACACTCGGAAAAAAAGGCATTCTAAAAGGGGTTATATTTTTTTATGAAACTTTTGGCAAACAAGGTCTTTATTGAATAAAATCCAAAAACTTTTATGTTTCTTCAAGTGCCAAACAAAATATTCAACAATGGGTCAACTTTCTTGGCTCTGGCGTTGATAAATGTTAGCCACAAACCGAAAAAACTCAGAAACTGTCGGCTGCTGTTGTCATCTTCATTGTTAAAATAGTGGGTGTTGCTGTCGCAGCAATAGCGACCACAGCAACATCAACAGACAGCAACAGCAACGGCAACATCACCAACACCAACAATACTTTCCCAATTAGAGGCCTTAACTGCGGGTTCAAGTGACACACTTGCTGCAATGCCTACAGCTTTATATGATGGAAAAGTTAATGGCTTAAAGACCTCTAAATTGCTACATTGTTAGTGGTAGTTGGCAGTAGTGTGAAATGGTACAGAAGAAACGCCCGAAATCTTGGCTGGCATTCTGACCAGATCGTTCAGATAAGCCGTCATAATTCAGTGGACTGGTAATTTGATCTGCCAGTGTTATGTCTTCCCAAAAAAAAAAAATAAAAACATCAAAAATGTGAGCTACATTTAATGGGTTTAGAAGATAATTATAGACGATAAGGTGTCTGGAATACGTTCTCAAAATTAGTAAGCATCAAAGTGCCATTAGGTTCCGAGAATAAAACTTTCCCATAAAAGTTCTCTTAATTCACTCGTCAAATTGGCCAAATAAAGTTCTACAGGAAACTCCAACAAATTACAAATCATTCTCTGTTTGTTTAGAGAATTATCAAAATTTATGGCCAATTCCCAACAAGGAAACAAGTTTGCCTTTGAATCACTTCCAGAAGCTATTGCCAAATAAAGCAGTCAATTTTAAAGCTTGTCTGTCTGATTTGTGGCACTTCCTAGCTTTTTGTTTAGGTTTTCTGTTTGCTCTGTCAACAGTAGTGAGTGTGTTGCACATGCAACTAAAGTTTATGTAGTTGACTTTTTTGTTTATGATATTGACTTTTTAGAAAGTAATTTGCAGATGAGCGACAAAGTGGCAACAAAAGCTAACGAAATGCGGCAGCAATTGTCGAATACGTAACAGCTTATTTGGAGGGTGGGGGAGATGTGACAATCAGAGTTAATTATGTGGCTGACATACCAATTCCCAAAATCCCGATTTCCACCCAACTGATTTCCCACCGCACACACTTTTCTGGCAGCCAATGAAGTCAGCAGCAATGGCAGCAATCCCACATCATGGGCAGCATTTCAATAATTCCATTATCGAGATGAAGATTGATTGATAAGCTACAGGCCTGGCCAAATGGCAGTCTGTGGCCATAATTCGGGGGGTCATGTGGCTTGATGACCCAACTCAATCAGTATTGAGTCATGCGGCAGAAGCCGAGAGTGAAAGTTAATTGGGATCTTGCGCAATTTTTGGCAAAGAAAGTTTAGGCTCAACAAACAATCGACTCACGACCATTAATATTTTTATTTCCATTTTTTGTATCTTGCAGAATATGGCCTAAGGTTGTTCAACTAGCAGCAACTAGCAACGAAAAGTCACCAAGATGTCGTCCTCGATCTGTTCACACTTCACCCAGAATGCCTGGAAAAAGGACCTGTGCTCCAACTGCTTCAAGTCGAAGGACGAGCATAAGGCTGCCGCAGCAGCAGCAGCTGCCAAGTCTGGCGGCAGCAAAGCGGACATTCTGGCCAAAACCGATTACCCCAACAAGCACAAGACCCCGGCCAAGAGTATCATCAAAAAGGCCTTCGGTGTAAGACTGACGAGCTCGAGTGGAAAATCTGGAAGCTCCAAGAGCGGCAAGGTGTGCTTCCCCAAGCAGCTGCACGAGATTATCGGGTATGGAGGCGAGTGGTCGGACGATGATGACGACGACGACGATCACGACTTCATGAACCTGGGCAACGAGCACGACGACATGGCCATTACGGAGACGGATGACGAGGAGACCGTCGAGCTGAAAAGAATCACCAGGGCCAACACGGACTTCAACATGAACAATGGTAACTTACTGGGCGACGCCCAGGAGAATATTAAAAAGTCCTTTGCCGCTTTGAAGCTGGGCGCCCCACAGGTCGATAAGGAGGGCAAGAAGCAGACCCTGACCATCAATGTGATGCCCTTCGGGCAGCCCAACTCGAAGAGTGCAGCGCCAGAAAACAAAAGCACTGCCTCAGCCGCCACGCCAGCCAAATCGAAATCAAAGCCAGCGACCACAACCAGCACAGCCATTAAGAGTACAACTAGTAGTAGTAGCACCACCACAACCACTGCCAGTGTGGCCAAAAAGGTGACCACCACCCTGACACCCACTCTGTTAATGACGAAGAGCACCACAGCCACGGCGGCGACGAGTGCCACTGTGACATCATCATCATCTTCATCATCCCGTGACGGCAAGGACAGTCCTCCTCTTGCCCTGGCCATGGAGAAGTCCCTGCTGGACGAGATATCCGAGACGTTGGAACAGAAACAGAAGCAAAGCGAACAGAACAGCTCATCGGCCAGCACAACCGGAACATCTTCTTCCGCCGGAAATAGCCAAACTACCAGTTCTATTTCTACTGCTTCCAGTAAGATTAAATTCGAGCTGAGCGCCCTCAGCGATTCCCCGAAGCCATTTCTCGACCTTAAGAAGCCGATTGCCCGGAATGCACCAATCACCCGAGACCAGGCCAAGCCCAAGGTGAATGTGTGCCACAAGTACTCGGATACGGACAGCAACTGCTCCGACACGGACAACGGTGTGTCCGCCTACTACGACGTGGTAGAGACCCAACTAAGCTACGAGAACCTGCCGGATGGCAAATACTCTGAGCAGATCGGAGTGGCCACCGCCACAGCCTCTCAGGCGGATTCGGGTAACTCCCATTACTCCAGCTCCCAGTACATCACCGACATGCTGCTGAGCTCCAAGACCCGAGCAGCGAGCTACAATCTCCACGAGGGTAACTTCATGACTAGCAAGATCACCTCCGATGGCCTAATTGTCACCAAATGCAGCTCGGACGACGCCCTGGATTCCACAGGAAGCAGCTTCGACGGCAGCTCGGACGAGGAGAACGCCTACAACATGATCCGCAGCGAATCGGATTCGGGAATCGGCATTAGCCTTGGCAGCGAATACAAGAACCTCGGCGTGGCCAAGGGCCCGTCAGTGCCGCTCCTGGTGGAGAAGAAGCTGAGTGCCAGTACCAACAACTCGGACTACGAGGACATCCAAATCGGAGACCAGGCGGTGGCCAAGCCGGCGGTAAAGAGTCGGGAACTTCATGGAGAACCCGATGGCAGTGCAGATCCGGACAACAGTTTGGAGCAGAAACAGCAACAGCCTCAGCAGAAGGAGTCGGAACCGCTACTGCCAGCTCTGCCAAAGTCTCCGCCACCACCCATGAAAGTGGATGCTCGGCCCTCGTTCCTTCACGGCCTGAAAAAGCCAGAGTTGCCCGTGAAGCCTCTGGTGAACAATCCCAGCAGCGTCACCAGTAACCCTCCATTGAAGAGCTTCCTGGGTAAGCGACAGCCCAGTTGTGCGGAACAGCAATTCATCAGTCAGCTGCAGTCGGCCATTTCCAAGTCCAGTGAGAATCTGCTTCTGGCCAAAGAGAATCTAATGGCCGCATCGGACGAGTCCAAGCTGAAAAAGGGCAAGGCACCGAACCCGCCGCCGGAGCCGAAACAGCTCAGCGCTCCGCCCACGCCGGAACGAGATTACAGTCTGGTAGTTGAGTTCGAGCAGGCGGCGGAAAAGGTTGCGTCATCCGGCTCGGGCTCGGGCTCGGGCTCAGGTGAGCAATCGTCATCGACGGCGGAAAACCAATCATCGCCACCAGTTGCAGGCGAGACGCCAAAGACAGCTGCCACAGCCGCTGCAGCCAACGGGATCAACGGCAATAACAACAACCTGTATACCCGTAAACCGGCCCTTCCCGTCACCGGAGGAGCTCCCGTAATCCGGGAAAAAGACAAGCGCGAGCGCGCCGTGATTAATCCCAAGTTCCGGAGCTTAAACACCTTTGTGATGCAGCGGGCGAATGCCGCGAAGCAGATGCAATCCGCCGGCTCTGTTCTGAGCCTCAAACAACCGATGACGCCAGAGCCGACACCCCGGAACCCCAGGCATCTTTCCATGTCGGAGGAGTGCCTGGCAGCGGCCGGTTTGGACAAGAAATCCCCCTCGGCATCGCCGCCCCAGAAGCAAAAGTCCAAGTTCTCGATTAAAAAATTCCTGCGCATGGGAAGCAACGGCGGCAGCACCAAGTCCAGTGACTCCGGCCTGGCCAAGAAGGAGGGCAGTGTCTACACGGAGATCTGTACGGGCACCGAGGAGGGTAGCGCATCCGGAAAACCACGTCTGGTCATCATCCATCCCATTGACATTAATCCCACGGCCGTGGAAGTGGTGAAGGACATCACCAAGACGAGTGATACCGTCTCAGCGCAGACAGTGGCGGTGGTTACGGCCAAACCTCCGGCCCCGCCCCTCCGTTCCAGTGCCAGTGAGGGGCAGCGGGCTCACGAGGCGAACAAGCCGGCCCGCCCCCCGCCGCCCAAGAGTGCCGAACTGCGCCGGAAGCAGAAAACCGAGCTGACGGCCACCTTGAGCTCCAGCAGCGTGGACTCCAGTGTCCTGCCGGCCGGCCAGGTCTCCGGCACCGGATCCATCAAGCTGAAAGCCGACAATGTCTACGCCAATTTGGGTAAGGGATTTAATTTTATTAAATAAATTAAATAATTAGATTAAGAAACATTTTAATTTCGAACTTGGGGGGTCATTCTTAAATCTAGATTCTAGAATTAGTTTCTCTTAAATTTAGAATTTAGAGCCTTTCAAAAATGTTAATTAGTTCTACTTTGGCCAAAATATACTATCTGCCAGAGAATTCGCATACATTTTGGCCTGAAATTTGCATTTTTGTAAACGGAATTCCGCCCCTCTCTTGAAATTCATTTCAGTCTCGTTCCCATTGACCCGGTTTCGAGTGGTGTAGGTGGTCATGGCCTCCTCCTCCTCCTCCACCTCCATCTCCATTTCTCCCGAAACAGTTTGCAAAATGATCGCATTCCAATTCAAAAGAAAGCGTAAGCCAATCACGTTCACTGACAGCGCCCAGAAATCAGGCGACCTTCAAAATAAGCGACTCATGCGTGTGGGCCTGAAGGGTTCGAGGCTGCAAAGACCACTCGGAATTCCAGCCACAGCCACTTCACCCACTTGGGCAGACTCGTTGACTTCAATTGCAGCCACAAACACGAAACAAGAACACGAATAAAATCACCGTAAATGGTAAAAGCCAGTGCGGCAGAGCTATTCTACACAAAAGTAGAACCCGAAACCCAAGGCAGAACAAGTTACGCATTTTAATCAATATAACGGGCACACACACACTATACTATATTACGGAATACAGGTACAACTACAGGCCACTTATGACCATATCCGCCGCATCCAAACGAGATGAGTCGATCCGAGCCGGCTCGAACTGGGTTAAGTGGCCAAAGCCGGAGAGCAAAATAGTTTACCAGATGAGCGGCAAAATAGCACACAAAAAATGGATAACCCAAAGCAGCATGAAGAGGAAAAAACAAAATCGAAATGAAAATAAGCCAAGCCAGGCCAGGCCAGTCAAGACCAAGCCAGTCCAAGCCAGGCCAAAACCAATGAGGTAACCACATGTTGATGGTTAGCTAGAGAAACCGGTGGCCTTCTCTCCAGAGCCAAACCAGAGACCCATTTCTTTCGGCCTGACACTTTGCGGTCAACTCGAATGCGGCGAGAACTTGTTACACCTGCTGCTGCTGCTTTTTCTATCGCTGCTGCACCTGGCCATCAGCTATATAGATGCGGATCCCGAACCAAAACCAAGAAATCTAAGACAGGCCCCAGATCCGACCTGAAAGAGCTCCATGCGAATTGTAATTTACCGTGAATTTAGGTCAAAATCGCAATTAGTACTCACAGGTTGTCTAACTACTTGGCCTGGCCTTTTGCTTTGTGGATTTTTGAGCAGTTTCGGGTGCCAGCCACCATTTGGCATGGCTCCATTGCTCCACGAAGGCCAGGCAATGGGGAGAACCTGCCTGGGAAATCTTATGAATATATTATGGGTATGACAGGGCAATGGAATAGTTGAAAAGGAGGGAGGAGGTTGGCGAAAAACCAGCTATTTATTGGAAAGTTTTTGAGGAAAAGTAGGAGGGACTATTTAAAATAATAGTTTTCCAACTTTGATAGTAACTACTTGAAAGTTCATTTGATTGATTTTAATTGCTTGTTGAAAGTTTGGGTAATTAAAGAGTAGTTGTTAGATCATTACAAGTTTCTGATTTAATTTTTTTTTATTTTTTATTTTTTTTTATAAGAAAAGCTAATCTTTTCAAGGTTTCAAAAGTGATTCAACCCAACAACTAATATCATTTAAATTATGCTAATTTTCTTTAGAGGCTGTCTATTCAAAATGAATCACTCATATGATTTGAGAATACTTTTCGATTACTAATAGTTTAAAGTCTTAAACTCCCTATTTTACTAGCAAGTCTAAGGGGCAATTAATTGATTTTAAATAAGTTTAAAGAAATAATTTATCAGAAATTAACTCATAACAAGAGTTCCAAGTTAGAGAAGCAAAGAGAGGCGGGCAAGTCTCCTTACATCCCCCATAAAATTACCTATTAACCCTTTTTAAACCCTCTACCTCTTTCAGGAGAAATCCGCTCCTCCATCGCACCACGGAAACCAGAGCGAACGGCCAGTATGCGAGAGCGAGAGGCGCAACTGGAACTGGTACGGAAGCGTGGCGTCCTCACCGACACTATCTCCATTTGCTCGTCAAACGGTGAGAATGGTGCGACGGATCAGGGCAAGACACTGTCCAAGTCCTCTGCAGGGCAGGAGTCCTCCAGCAAGGCGGCCTCCACGGCCAATAGTCGGACCAGCACCTTTGAGCGCCAGCCCCAGAAGATGAGTGAACCGAAGATGTCGATTTCCAGCAAGTTGGAAATCTTCGAGCAGCGTTCCACCAACGACGCCACAGATGCTGCCCAAAGGAGCAGCCTGAAGGATTCGGTGCGAAAAATCAACAGCACTATCGATAGCTATCTGAAGGATAAACGCGATTACGAGAACATGTACGAGTTTGTCAAAATGGGCTCACCGCAGCCGGGTGCTGGAGGCACTGCCACGCCCACGGCATCCACAGCCACACCTCCGCCGCCCCCGACACGGACTAACATTGATCTGGTGGCGGTGGCTGGTCAGCGGTTGACCCAGGTGGCCCGGAGGAATAATCTCTACTCGGACACTGCCTCCATTGCCAGCTACACGCGCAGCGAGTACGGCCCGGTGCGAAACTACGGACTGAACAACAGCTTAGGTGCGCTTGGTATTCTATAAACTTAATTGATTTTTAATTAATATAATTATTTATATTTTAGCTAACATTCCACGGATGATTTCCGCCTCGTATGCCGGTAGCGAGGTGGGAGAATTCGACATCTATGCTCCGTACAGCTACTACGGAAGCGAGGCGGGCGGCGATGTGGCCACGGACATCAATGACAGTGTTTGGGGCATGCCACAGGTGGGTTATGATATAAAATTTAGAAATATTTTTATTAATTATTTAATCTATTTTTTAGGCCAACAAAAACCGCAGCAAGGCCACGAATCGTTTGCGCATGCGCAAAGGACGCAGTGTCGTGCACAAGACCATCGAGGACAACTACACCGCCGTGGTGGTGGCCAACCACGAGGCACTGGCCCAGGTCCTTGATCAGGTTAGTGACATTTCACACTCACCTTTAACATTAATTCTAACGTTCTTGTCCTTGCAGCTCCAGCAAACTCCCGCAGTTCCGGCAGCACTGCGTCCTCTGGCCAATGCCATTAATTTGCGCTACGAGGACTTCACCATACTGGAGGGTGCTCAGGCATTCGTTGTTGGAAAGAAGGCCTTTCATGCAGCGCTCTGGAGTTCTTCGCCCGTGACCCTTGCCCTTTCGGCCGACTGCAACCAGCTGGCGGGAGTGGGCGGAGAACTGAGCCAACTAACTGGTGGCGTGAGCGATGTCCTTAATCCGGTGACGGAGTTCTGCGACCTAGTGCCCAGCTACCAGCTGCCTCTGATGCCCTCGACAGAGGTAACGCTGTTGCAGGCCACCATCTCGGTGCTGCCACGTCTGCAACTGGAGACTCTGCAATCCATTGGAGCCATTCTGAAGGGAAAATCCCAGGTCCTGGACAAGAGCAATTTCAACTTCCGGGGCTCAATTCCGAATCTCAGCGGTCTAAAGGAGGGCGGCAATTCGGCACTGGGCGGCGGAAATCTGAGGAACGTAGTGTCTGTGCAGAACCTGAGTACTCTGAACGAGGAATCCTCCAACCCCGCAACTGGCGCTGGAGAGGATGGTGCGACGAATGCGAATGCCATGCCCGCATTCGATGATGTCATGACCCGGGAGGTGGCCTTCATCATGTTGCAGCTGGTCAACGGAATGAAGAACTTGCAGGCCAAGGCAATTGAAGAGACGCCGCTCAGTCTTTCCAATGTGGTGCTGTCCAAGGACATGGACAATAAGGACGCCCAGGCGCGACTCTGCGTCCTGCAGGGGTAAGTCTTAGTTTTCCTGAAAAAATTTATGATGTTAATAAAATGTAATTATTCTTGTAGCAACAACAACGATGACGAGGAGCCCATGGGCACCTTGTGCAAGTGCGCCCACTCCGCCCTGACCGACATGCTGCCCCCTACCAAGATCACTCCCATTCTGGCGGACATCCTGCAGCAGGAGCGTTCCGATTCCCTGTCCAAGGCCAAGGCCGTCTTGGAGTTTGTCCTGTGGGGTCCCTCGGATGTGGCGCTCACCGGATCGCTCAAGGAGCGGGAACTGGCCCTTCAGCGGTGGTTGGACCTGGAGCGGGCCACCGTACTCCATGGCCTGGTGCGGACCCGGGTGGAGTTGACCGTGTACGACGAGTGTCATCTAATGTTCCTCGTCCGGTCCACGGCCAAAATGATGAACGATGCGGCCAAAATCGTCTGCAGTTACCAGCAGGCGAACGGCGCCGCTGGCCAGGATTAGTTCCAGGATGAACTGCCCTTTTAGTTACCCCCGCTCAATGCTTAAGGAATTTTCTCTTATAACTACTATACGAATCTGTCATAGACACCTAATCCATAAAGTCAACGAAAGATATATCGAACCATATACTTATATAAATAAATATACACTTTTTATATCTTTGCCCAGCGTGCCAAATTGTTTCGCGCGGAAATTGTCATGTAAAAATATAATTATCAAAACGATTTGTGCAACTTTAGTGAATTAATAATCTACCATTAAGTCATTAATCTATACGAATATTTATATTTTCCTGTACGCGTACGTAAATATAAAAATATACTCAATCAGATTGCAATTATTGTATGCCAGATAACTGGTTGGTAAGACAAAACTCTTTGGTGTTTGAACAAATAAATACAATACATATTATATATAAATTATAAATATTGTCTAATATAAATAAAGAAATCGAAACTTATAAAATTCATAACTTTTTGTGTTTAATAGAACTGTGTCTGATAGGAATCATGGTATTAATTATAGATAAAGTCTGGCAAACAGGTCCAAGGTTTGCCAGACGAACCAGTCTGATGCAATAAGTGCTGGTTTCCTTGGAAAATGTTTAAATTATTAAATGGCAAGCTTTTTTTTTATATGTAGTTTCTCTTGTAGCTGTAGAATCTAAGCTGATTAGATACAATTTTCAGAACAATATTCTCTCTTCCTAATCGCATTTTCGAACCTACGAAAATAACATTGAACTCACAAACATATTGTGGTACCGATTGATTTCAATCAATATTTTTTTTTTGGGTATATAGGCACATCTATTCTTTATGAAATAGTGGGGAAACTATTTCCATATAGAAATTCTCCCTTTCTTAAACATTTAAAAAGAAAAATAAATATTTGTTTGTAAACTCTTATTTATTTATTTAGTTTATGAATTTGCCATCTGGTTTTGTTTATTTTTCTCATGCTCTTGCCAATATTTTTGGCGTTCTCAGAGATACATTTTCGGAGAGTATCTTTGGCCAAATAGCTGAGCAAAGCTCTCTGGGCCTTAGAAAAAATAAAACTTGTAGACTTGTTTGAACAGTTTCACATTGGCAGTGAGCGAGCCAACAGATAAGCAGAAAAAATGCTCGAGAGGCGTTTGGGTCTATATTTATTACAGTCGCAAAAAGCGGCTCTCTCTTCCATTAAACAAAAAGTAAATATTAATTCCATTTCACAATAAATAAATATAATAATAATAACGTTTCCCAGAGGTGGCAGACAAATGTGGCAGCCACCAATGAAGCTCGAACCGATCCGGAATGGTTGAACGCCAAACCCTTTGAAGACCTTCCCCGTGCCGGGGCTCTCTCCCTATTCCCGAAAATTGCCTTCCCGGGGGGCAAGTACAAAAATATGGAATTTATGGAAATGATAGAGGCTATGCGCCAGGATTACGGAGATATATTCTACCTGCCTGGATTGATGGGAAGCCCAGCCTTTCTGATGACGTACAATCCCGAGGATTTCGAGGTGGTATTCAGAAACGAGGGAGTGTGGCCTCTCAGACCAGGCAGTGAGACATTAAGATATCATCGGACAGTGCACGGAAAGGACTTCTTTCAGGGCGTGGAGGGCATTATTCCCTCACAGGGTAAGTCCTGGGCCGACTTCCGATCTGCCGTAAATCCAGTGCTCATGCAACCCAAAACTGTGAGGTTGTATTACAAGAAAATGTCCCAGGTCAATCAGGAGTTTATACAACGGTGAGTTGAATCAACTATTGACTTTAATATTTTATTTTTTAATATTTATGTTTTAGTATTAAGGACATCAGAGATCCCGCCACCCAGGAGGTGCCTGAAAACTTTATCGAAACTATCAATAGATGGACTTTGGAGTCTGTTTCTGTGGTGGCTCTGGACAAGCAGCTGGGATTGCTGAAAGATTCGGGAAAGGACACTGAAGCCCTTGAGCTTTTCAGAAACCTGGACGAGTTTTTCTTGCTGACCGCTGAACTGGAGATGAGGCCTTCGCCCTGGCGATACTTCAAGACTCCCAAACTACAACGACTGATGAAGGCTCTCGATGGCCTCAGGGATATAACGCTGTCCTATGTGGAGGAGGCCATCCAGCGATTGGAGAGGGAAGCCAAGGAGGGAGTGGTGAAGCCGGAGAGTGAGCAGAGTGTACTCGAGAAGCTGCTGAAAGTGAACAAGAAAGTGGCCACTATCATGGCAATGGATATGCTTGTAGCTGGCGTTGATACGGTAATCTTTAGAAATGTTCTATAAAATCTTATCTAACCTTATCAATTATTCTGCAGACATCCAGCACCTTTACTGCACTTCTATTGTGCCTTGCCAAAAATCCAGAAAAACAAGAAAAGCTTAGAGAGGAGGTTATGAAGGTGCTACCCAACAAGGACTCTGAGTTCACAGAGGCGTCCATGAAGAATGTTCCTTTCCTGCGTGCCTGTATCAAGGAATCGCAGCGAATATATCCTCTTGTTATTGGTAATGCTCGGGCACTTGCCAGGGACACAGTGGTTGGAGGATACCGGGTACCAGCTGGAACGAATGTCTCCATGTGTCCCCTCAATTCCTATTTCAGCGATAAGTACTTCCCAAAAGCTACGGAATTCCAACCGGAACGATGGCTACGACCTGCCAAGGATGCGTCTGGAGAATGTCCTGCAAATAACCTGAGGACGAATAATCCGTTTGTATTCTTACCCTTTGGCTTCGGAGCGAGGATGTGCGTTGGTAAACGGATTGTGGACATGGAACTGGAGCTGGGAATCGCTCGACTCATTCGAAACTTCAACGTAGAGTTCAATTATTCGACGAATAATGCCTTCCGATCGGCTCTCGTGAATCTACCGAACATACCACTCAAGTTTAAGTTTACCGACTTGGCCAAGTAGTATTTATGTGCACTTGATATTTGTGTTATCTGTTAATAGATAGGCTTTTGATGATAGATAGGCTTCTAACTTGCACAATAAATTTGTAATGCACAAAATTTAAGAAAGTTAAAGCCTAGTTGGATGCTACTTTAGAGATCTTCCTTACTTTAATAAGAGGAAATAATCATTCAGAGTTAGGCTCTCTCTAAGTAATTATAATATTTGGCTCGTATAAACTTGATAACCGGCTCCCTCTCTCAAGTTATCTATATAATGTATTGCGTAGTCGTTTAACTTTTCAGTTTAATTTCAACTGTGAATGGAACAGGTTATCAATACAGCGAAAATGTTGAAAACACTACAAACTTTATCTCTAAATCGTTCTCAAAACGCGATCTTTTCGCTTGGTGCTCAAAAAGTATAAAAATAAATGAAAATACAATTCCAATAGAAATTATTTTTTTGATAATGTGTTCTAGCGTTGGCAGACCAATGTTGCAACCTCGGAGATCAGGGAGGATGCCGATTGGCTGGAAGCTAAGCCCTTTGAACAAATACCGCGGGTGAACATGCTATCATTAGTTATGAAAACTGCCTTACCTGGTGGGAAGTACAAAAATATGGACTTAATGGACATGTTCGAGGGCTTGCGACAGGATCATGGCGATATTTTCCTAATGCCAGGCGTAATGGGTGCTCCGACATTTGTAATGACCAGCAATCCAAACGACTTTGAGATAGTTTTCCGCAACGAGGGCATTTGGCCCCACCGTCCAGGCAGTGATTCCATTCGGTACCACAGAGATGAGAAACGAAAGGACTTCTATCAGGGCGTTTCGGGACTCATCCCTAGCCAGGGCAAAGCCTGGGGGGACTTTCGATCTATTGTTAACCCCGTCCTAATGCAACCCAAGAACGTGAGGCTCTACTACAAGAAGATGTCTCAGGTTAATAGGGAATTTGTGGAACGGTAAGTCAGGGATAGAAACTGTTTTCATCTTTAACGTAATTATTATTCTTTGGAAACAATGTACATAGCATCAAAGAACTCAGGGATCCTGAAACTTTGGAGGCTCCGGATGATTTCATAAACACCCTCAACCGTTGGACCTTAGAGTCAGTTTCAGTTGTGGCTTTGGACAAACAATTGGGTTTACTGAAAGATTCGAAGAAAAACGTAGAGGCCCTCAGGCTTTTTGAATACTTGGAAGAATTTTTCGTGGTTGCGGCAGATCTTGAAATGAAGCCTTCTCCATGGCGATATATTACAACGCCCAAGTTGAAAAGAGTCATAGCCGCTCTGGATGGCATCCAGGAGGTAACGCTGTCCTACATTGAGGAAGCTATTGAGCGACTGGATAAGGAGGCGAAGCAGGGCATCTTGCGGCCGGAGAGCGAGCAGAGTGTCCTGGAGAAGCTCCTCAAGATGGATAAAAAGGTGGCCACCATCATGGCAATGGATATGCTGATGGCTGGCGTGGATACTGTAAGGTTTTCTAGGAACTCTTTGAGAATTGAGTACTAATATAGTTTACTTTCAGACCTCTAGCACCTTTACAGCCCTTTTATTCTGCCTCACCGAGAATCCCGAAAAGCAAGAAAAGCTGCGCGAGGAAGTGATGAAGGTTCTGCCCAAAAAGGACTCTGAATTCACGGAGGCATCTATGAAAAACACTCCCTATCTGCGAGCCTGCATCAAGGAGTCCATGCGAGTTCGTCCCCTGATCTTCGGAAATGGCCGTGCCCTCACCAAGGACTCCATCCTCAGTGGTTACAAAGTGCCAGCTGGAACTCTTATATCCATTCTAGCCTTGAATTCTTATACGAAAAATGAATACTTTCCCCAAGCTTCCGAGTTTCTGCCTGAACGCTGGCTAAGAAGTCCCAAGGATTCAGAGTCACAATGCCCAGCAAATAGCCTGAAATCCACGCATCCTTTTGTTTTCCTTCCGTTCGGATTCGGTCCAAGGATGTGCGTAGGAAAACGCATTGTGGATATGGAAATGGAACTGGGCTTGGCCAGAATCATTCGCAACTTTAAAGTGGAGTTTAACTATTCCACAGAGAACGCTTTCAAATCGGCACTGATTAAGTTGCCCAACATACCTCTGAAGTTTAAGTTTACAGACTTGCCAAATTAATTACAAAATGTTTATATTAAAATGTCCATCTGGCTCTTAAAATATTATATTGATTTATTTGGGTTGAGGGGTATCAACAAGTCGACTCTGGAGCGCTCTTGTATTTTAAGAAACAAACATTTAATAGTAATTGGCTCTCACGAAACTTGTTTATGGTTCTCCGGCCCCAGCTGTATCTATCTATCTGTGAGCTTGTGTTGTTATCGTCATACTAAGCATTAAAGCTCTCGAAATTTTTTTGTATATTAAGGCAATAGAACGACCTCAGTGGGGCAGTATTTTTTCGACGGTGAATGAGCAAAGTTTTCCCGCGAAATCCCGCGAAAATGTTGAAAGTGCGCAGTGGAATATCTCTGATTCGTTCGCAACCAGCGACCCTCTCTCTGGCCAATCAAACGGTGATTACACACTTTCATTTTATAAACAAAAACACAAAAAGTTAATCTAATAAATGTCTAACGACATTTAATCATAAACCGTGTTATCTACGCGGCCATGAACTTTTTGTTGGAAAAAAGAATAATCATCCAGAACAAACATATTTTAAGTGAATCCCAAACATTATTAAATACAATATGGTTTGCCATTCTGATTATATTATTTCCAGCTGCGATGGCAAACAAATGCCGCTACAGCTGAGGCTAGGGAGGACTCCGAGTGGCTGAATGCCAAGTCCTTCAAGGATATACCTCGTATCAATGCGCTCTCTTTGATAATGAAAATGACATTGCCCGGTGGGCAGTATAAGAACATGGATTACCTGACCATGTTCCAGGCTATGCGTAAGGACTACGGGAATTTACACTTTATGCCAGGAATAATGGGCAATCCGCCGTTTCTGACCACCTACAATCCCAAGGACTTTGAGATTGTCTTCCGCAACGAAGGCATATGGCCACATCGTCCCGGCAACGAGGCAATGCTGTATCACCGTGAAGTGGTTAGGAAGGATTTCTATCAGGGCGTTATGGGCGTCCTTCCCACACAGGGTAAAGCCTGGGGTGACTTTCGATCTATCGTCAACCCCGTCCTAATGCAACCCAAGAATGTTAGGCTGTACTACAAAAAGATGTCTCAGGTCAACAGGGAGTTTGTACAACGGTAGGCTGAAGGATATGAATTCTGTTTATTTGTAATATACATCCTGTTTTTTTGGTGTCCGTTTAGTATAAAAGAACTCAGGGATCCTGAAACTTTGGAGGCTCCTGACGACTTCATCGACACCATCAATCGTTGGACCTTGGAGTCAGTTTCTGTGGTGGCGTTGGACAAGCAACTGGGATTGCTCAAGAGCTCTGGAACCGAAAATAACAGCGAAGCTGTCAAGCTTTTCGAGTATCTGGATGACTTCTTCGTTTATGCCGCAGAGCTGGAGATGAAGCCGTCGCCCTGGAGGTACATTACCACGCCCAATCTAAAGAAAGTATTGAACGCTCTTGATGGTATCCAGGATGTTACATTGGCCTATGTCGATGAGGCTATCGAGCGATTGGAGAAGGAGGCCAAGGAGGGAATCGTGCGACCGGAGAATGAACAAAGTGTTCTCGAGAAGCTTCTGAAGAAGGACAAAAAGGTGGCCACTATTATGGCTATGGACATGCTCATGGCAGGCGTGGATACGGTGGGTCATAAAAAATATCCTTAGAAGTCAAAATTAATTTTAATATATCTATTTTGCAGACTTCGAGTACGTTCACAGCCCTGTTGCTGTGTCTGGCAGAGAATCCGGAAAAACAAGAAAAGCTACGCGAAGAGGTAATGAAGGTTCTGCCCGAGAAGGACTCCGAATTTACTGAGGCCTCTATGAAAAACATTCCTTATCTTCGAGCCTGCATCAAGGAATCCCAGCGCCTTCGTCCTCTGATTGTGGGAAATGCCCGTGTGCTTGAAAAAGATTCCGTACTCAGTGGCTATCAAGTTCCTGCCGGAACCTATGTATCTCTTATCCCGATAAGCTCCCTCTCCAGCGACGAATACTTCCCTCAGGCTTCTGAATTCCTACCCGAACGCTGGCTTAGAAGTTCCAAGGAGTCGGAGTCCAAATGCCCAGCCGATGACCTGAAGGCGAAAAATCCCTTTGTCTTTCTGCCCTTCGGCTTTGGCCCCAGGATGTGCGTGGGCAAACGTATTGTGGATATGGAACTGGAGCTGGGAACGGCGCGTCTCATCCGCAACTTCAAGATCGAGTTTAATTATCCCACGGAGAACGCCTTCCGACCGGCACTGATTAACTTGCCCAACATACCGCTTAAATTTAAGTTCACCGACTTGCCCAACTAAAATATTTTTTTTTTCAATGGGTGTGATTTGTAAATAAATGTTCGTATTTCAGCAATTGATTTAATATTTTTATTGGACGAGCTGCGAAACAGGATTCAATTAATCCAAATGAAGTTTTAATTAACTCTGAAGCCCACCCCATCCGAGGGAAATTAAAACAACTGTGTTTTTGTTCATACATTTAAAGCTATTTCATTTCCTGTTTAATACACACTCAAATATATATGTATCTTTATGTTTGTAGATGTATATGTATACGGTTACTAGACGTTAGTCAATCAATACGGTATATGGTACATTTGTGGTAAACATTTTACAACAGTTTTAGAGTTAAACAGCTCATGGATTTCAGTTTAGAGAGAGGGCAGGTGCAGTGACCGAACTGCATCGCATTCGATTGGATTCGGATGTTTTTTTTTTGTATTTTTTTATATTTTTTTCTTTACCAATTTCAACAATAAAATAGTTATCTAGCTTAACTGGCAAAATGCTTTGTAGAGAGTAAATATTCAATGGAAATTCCTTTGTTTCTTTATTTTTTTTCAAGATATACATAGAGATATATATGTTTTTATTTTTATTATTTTTTTTTGCATTTCTGTAGCTTCTTCGCTTTTCTTTGTTAAGTTTTTTGTTTTTTTTTTTTTTTAAGTACGGATTGGTCCAAATTGGATATTGAAACTTTAACAAATTGGTTCACTTGGGTTTTTATTTTTTATGGGTACACATACATAGCTTGTATTTAAGTGACTTGAAAAGTATTTATTTTTGTTTTGATTTCCCGTTCAATGATCTGATTATAGAAGTCCTCTAAGTATCGTTTGTCTGCTCTATTTAATGTATTTTCTTTTATGATTATAAAATCAATTCAAATTCAGTCCTAAATTATGGATATGAGAACGTTTTCCTTGAAAACTCATCATACATAGTTAAAGAGTATTAATTTAATGTTGGCATGTTAAATATTTTCTTATGTTTTTTTTTTTTTTTGCCAATTAAGGTGAATATCATTGGCTTCGTCCATCCAAAGGATATGGCCCATACACGCACACTTGGCTACATTCCATTGTACGCATATCTTGTCGGCAAACTGAATTTTTATGTTTATACTTTAATGTACAATCGATACGACCGAAGAATACACATAACGTGGGTTGGGGGTGGGGGTAGGCGGTCTGATATGTGCCGGGGTGTGTATTGCAGATGTGTGTGGCAATAAATGCCGAGCAACAAGAAAATGAACATCAAAATGGAAACAATGGCGGAGGCGGAGGCGGCGCCGGAAACGGAAGTTGAACGGAGCCAGGCTTAAATCCTAAGCCAGATGTGTGATTGTGCTCCCACGCCTCTGTTTGCGGTGCGTGCGAGCGCAATAAAATTTAATTTGATGCAGGCACAAACCAAACACAGCCCAGCCAGCTTGAAAAACTTGAATTTTTTTCCTCCTCGATTGAAAAAATAAAACAGCAAAGCACAAAAAAGCGTTGCATAGTTCTGGGCTGGGCTGGACTGGACTGGACTGGGGATGGAACTGGAAGGCAAAAACAAAACCACAAATGCGGGCGGGACGGAAGTGGTTACAACTCCATGAAAGGAGGATACAAAAAAGCGACACCCACACCAACACACCAGCACACCCACCCCCATATGCCTGTTTAAGCGGGGGGGCTTAGGGCCAGAAGGCGTGCCAACAACATAACATGCAATAAAAATGTGCAAAAGGCGGCTGCCAGGCAAAAGACCCTGAGGATTTCAAAACCGCCCTATCTTCTCCCTTGAAAAATAACTCACAATGTGTGGCATGTAGCATGGTCTCCTCCGTGTGTATGTGTGCAAGTGTGTATCTGTGCGGGATGTTAATTAGGTTTTGTTACAACGCTTTGAAACTCAATTTGAGGTGCTTTAAGCTGACCTTTGCTCGGTAAGCACTTGACCTGCTTTGGATAGACAAGCGCCAGGGCCCCGTATGCCACCATAAATTTGAACCGAGAAGGACATTAGACAGGCGGTTCTTTTTCATATGCAAAGTAGGCAAATCAATTGTCGCGTCGCCTGCTGCCTCTGACAGCGGGCCCATTGGACTCGTCGTCCTGCCAACTGCGATTGCATGCGACCGCCTGTGTTTTTAGGGATTTTAAACACACACCTCTCGCACAGGGATTTAACTTCGACTGCCGACCGACGGCGATCGATGCTTCATTAAATATTTGTATATAAGAACATAATATATATTTGCAATGCATATATACGAATCATAAGCTATCAGCTTGGCGCTCTGACACACATAAATCAAAATCACTTATTGATGGCCCTGCCACACACTGCGTATACTCGATGACATAAACGTGCGGACAAACAAAGGATAACAAGAAGAAGGAGCCACAGAGGATGGCGTATACATACACGTGACATCATTTTTCATGACAATCATACAAACGAAATACATTAACTAATCTTAAAATAACAATAACAGACTAAACAAACGCCGGGCCACATCAATTACGAGGCGTGACCATAAATAGATACACCAATTGCGGCGGGAACTCGAACTTCCGAAACCAGAATGAGGAATATGCAAATCCAAAAAATGCCTTCCAACCACACCATCCTCCGTGTATAAACTCTTTTATCCCGTATGGACTACAACCTGCTCAATATTTGCGGCCGAAACTTGGCGTGCCGGGATTTAGCACGCGACAATAATGTGAACTGGTCACGCCATAAGGATCCTGATCCCCATCATCCTCATCCTCCTCGTCGTCGCCGGCGTCCACTCGGTGTTGTTGTGGCTGATGGTGGTAGTGGTGTTGCTGCTGCAGATGTTGCTGCGACGGCTGTTGCTGTTGCTGATGCCGGCGGCGCATTGATAACGGTCATTGGCGTTGTTGGGCGTTGCTGATATACTCGCCGTGCTTTTGCACCTGAAAGATACAGATATAAGTTTATTAGTGTATCTTTAACTTATAGTATCTTATATGTAAACTTAAACTGTTAAAATCCTTGACTTCAACTTACCACATCGGCCACTATAGGCTCCTCAATCTCGAGACCCTGCAACGTCTGCTCCCGGGTCAAATGCAGCTCGTAGGAATCTGTGGGCGTGACGAACACCACGCGATGCTTGCGTGTCTGCAGCACATTGGCAATGACCAGCTGACGCGGAAGAAATTAAAATTAGGTGGTTCTAGGCTCCCCATATCCGGGCCACAACTCCATGGTTTTTGTTTTTTTGGCAACACACTCACCTTGTGCTTGTATTTGTTGAGACTGTCACGTGCCTTCACAATCAATAGGCTTTCGTCCGTTTCCAGCTTAAAGGACACCACAAAGGCGTGCGGCACCCACAAACTGGCGAGGGGCGCCAGCATTTTTGGCACCAGCTGCAGCGAAATCGTTGGCGCCCCGTCTCCCGATTGCATTTTGTGGGTGGGCTGCAAAATCGGATACGTTGACAGCGGTTAGTGTTTTAATGGAATGACGGCCCACGTTGCGTATACACCGTGTGATGGGATGGCCCACAAAAGCCACCGCATCTACATCCTCTTAAAATGGAAAGGACGCACATACAATGCACACACACAGAGATACTCACTTTGGCAGCAAAGTGTCCTTGCAAAATAAACAGACTGACGGGAAAAAAATGAAAGGCCAGGGCTGCCTTTATGTTTCAGTTTCAGTTTGTGCCTGCCTTTTTTTTTCATCTTCCTTTGCAGCCACGTGGCATATGAATTGCAACTAATTGAAAGCATAACTCAGCCGTAATGAGCTAACAGCAACGCCTGGCTGCTCGTTCTCTTTAAAAGTGGATGCTGCCTTTCAACGAAAAAGAATATTGCTCATACGCCGTGAGGGACGGAGTCGAAATAAAACAGCAACTTGTTGAGCGCCCCTGTCCATACTCATTAACTGAGCAACGCCGTAAGCTGCTCTAAGCTCCTGACCAGTCGCACAGTCTCATTTATCCAGCGCACAAAAACGAGCCCTAACCGGACAATACCGTCCGTCGGACGGACAGATAAACGGACGCACGGACAATCGGACGGACACGGCTAAGTAGCCGGGGACATTGTGCGAGGAGAAATGAAAAATTTAGCTCAAGGCATTAAGTCGACAACAAAAAGCGAAAGGGAATCCAAAGAAAGGGGGGGCCTTAGAACTTAAAGCTTGGAGCTGGGAGCTTGGAGGAGAAGTGTTCTGGTTTGGTTTTCTGGGAAATGCTAGCAGCTGTTGACATTGAATTCGCTTTCTCGGTTTAAGTTTGTTGGTGCGTTGAGGCGTGCTCTTGTAAAATCTTTTGATTTGATTTGCGGATTTCGGCACGTCCTCCTTTGTCCTTCCTGCCTGGCTTCAAGTCGAGTCCTCTCTACTTAGTTTACTCTTTTAATTTTCTGTTTGTTTTTACTTATTACAATTTGCTTTTCCCACTAAACCCACCTTCCTGCCTTCCTGCCGCCGCCCCTAAAATTAATTCAAATTGTATGGCAAGTTGCCGTCGCCGCTGCCTGTGCATAAATTTGTAGGGGCTTTTAGGCCATGTTTTTCTGGGGGGCGTGTGCGATTCTCAAATTGAATTTTTAGTATCGTCTTGCAGTGTACTATACTATATAGAATATATTCTTACAAAATATATGTACCCCGAGCTAGGGGACAAACTTTGCAAAGTGGCTCAGTAACGGGAGTGTCTGGGCTGTGGCATGACTTGTTGAAATTCAGTATGGGATCTGACCTTGGCTGAAAGGCTGGCGGAGATGGCGGTGGCCAGATCTTTGGGAATGACTTTTCAATTTGCCAGGAATTTCAGCGTCCCACTAATGTTGGAATTGCGACCTTTTGTTGCCTACTTTTGTGCTCCGAGAAATCCTTGAAATACTCAAAGAGAAAAAAAATATAAATATGGTTTACTATATTTTCGATGCATCGTTCTTCCATTCTATTGACTGCTTCTATTTTTTGCCCTGCCCGTGAGAGGTCTTTATGCAAATCTAAATCGATTTGCTAACAAATCGTGTAGCCAGCGGGAAAAGACTGGGAACACCCCTTAAAGACGATGGCCAAATATGCGCATATATTTGCTAGACGCGCGAATAAACATCAACAGGCCATTTTCACCATTTTCCCTCGATTTTCCTTTCCCAAAAGAAGGAGCTGCTGTGCACAACAGTAGTATGGGAAACGAGCCGTGAGGGTATCAAACAATTTAATCAAGTGAGCGGGCGATTTGTGGCTAACACCCATGAACACGAAAACACGGAGGAGCACAAGTTCCTAGGCACGTCCGCAGACAAAACAGGTCTCAGCTAGAGTGTCTTGGCCAGAACGGCGTATGGAAACGGAAATGCACGAGTTGAGCGGAAACCAGTCGTGGGAAATGGCTCGACAATGGTCGGATCTGAATCAAAATCAGGCAACCAAGAAAACTGCCGTGTTTACTTACTATATAAAAAAATATTCTAGTAGAAAAAAATACCATAAATGGATGTCATTTTCATTAAAAAAAGAGGTCCTTTGAAGTGAAAAAATTTTAGTTGAAAATTTAATATAAAAAGTTTTCAATAACCTCGCTACTAAAACTAAAAAGTAGAGAGCACTAAAGGATCTGAAACTTTGTACTTTCTAGTTGCTCAAGTTGAAAATTAATTTAGTGAAATAGTTTTAGAGCTTAAACAAACATTTTTAACTAAAAACCAGAAGACTGTTACCTTGAATTTGCTGAACTATTATTTTGATAGTCACTGTGTGTTTGTGGAATATGCACATGACATGCAAATGCAAGTGGGCAGGTGAACCTGGGGACTTGGCGAGGACGGAGTGGCAGAGTGGCAGTGTGGCAGAGTGGCAGGCAGGCAGAGCCGTATTCACGCCCCACCAATGGACATTTGATGCACTTGAAAGCCTTTTGCTGCTGCCACCGCCGCTGCTACTGCTGAATATGCGCCAACAAGTCAGCTGACAGACAACGTGCGAGGAGGAAGGATAGCATACAAGGACATTAGTAGTATGGGTTTTGACAAGTAAACACGCCCAGCCCGCCCCCTCACAGCCCAAGCGAAAGGTGAAAGGATACTAGAAAAAAGTGGTTGTGACTGTGGGTGGTGGCTGATGGCTGGGAATCAAGTGAAGCGTAGAACAGAAACATGGTAACAAGCAAAATTATGCAAATCAAATTATACGACGACAATGTTAAGGCTGCTGGCGGACAAGGCCATTCTGAGTGACACTGACAGGCTGTGATAAGGCTCCAGTGGCCGAAGGAGCCGGGGGAGGAACACCAGCAGCTGGTAGCGAATCAGGAACAGGAACTCGAGAAGCAGTAGGATGCCATAGTTGACTTAGCCCAGTCGAACGTCAATAATGTGGAGAGTAAATGTGTCAGAGAGGCAGACTTGGACTCCGACCGGGAATCAGATGAAGGGCAACGGAACCGGAGATGCACCGAGAAAAACGTTTATCAGCACTTTTCTGTCATTAAAGCATAAGAGATTATAAGGAACTTTAAGGAAGAAAAATGTATTCTTTCCTTCTTTTTTTTCTTTTGTCGTGACACTCCTTTATTATCGGAGGAAACTATTTTTCTCCGTGCCGCTTTGGAAATCGATAAAAACCAATTTCCACTCACTCAACCCTCACACTCTCAGCCTCATCCACTCCCAACCCACTGACGAGCGCAATCAATTACGAGATTTCCCACACGACCACCCATCGCCCCTCGCATTTCCCACTTTAGGGCGCCCCCTTTCACTCAACGGGGCTCTCATCTTACCATCATGTCCTCGGGTATATAGAAATCGGATACGGCAGCAGCCAGGTAGAGGACCGCTCGCTCCTCGAAAGCCGCCAGGCACTCGCAGGCGGCGCGCAGCAGCCACATGTAGTCGACCACGCTGGTGAAGTTCACGTACAGGATCATCTGCGTCTCGCGGGCAATCTTGTACTTGGCCAACACCGGAGCAAACACATCCACCGAGTCCGGCTTGATGGCTATCGTCGAGCTCTGGCTGTTGTCGGCAATGTCCAGCATATCGAAGAACTGCTGTCCGGTGAAGTGGCGTGTAAACGGCTCCAGCGACTTGTGGCGATGCATGAAGATCACGGCGTAGTCATGATCGAGGAAGTACTCCGCGGATGCCGAACCACGAGTTCCGGCGCTGAAATTGTCCACAAACCGGACGGTGTTGTGCTCCAAAGGAACTGTAGTGCCGCCGGACTGAAATGGGAGAGAGTTTCAAAACTTTCAAACAAAAGTTAAGAACAGAGACTACATGTCGTATGCGTAATATGTTAACAACGGTGCGTATGCGTAATATGAAGCTGGAGCTTTAAAAAATATTATGACTTCTTAAAGGAAACAATATCTAAGCTTATTAGTATTTAGTTTCTGTTTTTTATGGCTTTTTTCTATAAATTTGAAGAGATGAGATACAAAATATTAAGTATACGCCATGGGTTTTAATTCTTTATTTTGTGCTTCAGATTTTCTCATAATTTCTTCTTCATTCAAAGGAAAAAAAACCACATGCATTAACTATTGACATTAAAAAGAACCAAGAACCACTAAACATTTTATCGTTTTTGAACTTTTAATGTCGATAAATTGAATTAAAATATTGTGGTAATTTATGGAACCCCCTTTGAGTTTTAGGTTGAGCTTTTTAGTGGCTCAACTTTAAATTTATTCGCGTATATGCTAATGACCTGAGCCCCTGGTTTCGTACTCAAGCTTTCACCAATATTGGCAGTGGGTCAGCTTAACCCCAGAGGTCATGCTAATTAACGGAGTCTCGTCTCAGCTTTGCTGACGTGGTTTTCCAATCGAGTTCTTTACACTGAAAACATGTATTCTTAAAGTATAATCACACCTGGATAATTTAATAAATTAAATTCTGATCCATTTCTGATCCAAATAATAAATGAAAATATAAATAATACTGAAGAAGTCTGGGCATACAGGTCGTATGAGTGATATGCGAGATAACCTTAATATGTAGCTATTTTTTACCTAAAAATAACATTTTCTCAATAAACTACAATTTTTAAAGGATGGAAGATACAAAAACTGAACTATTTTCATTCTTTAATGAGTTTTCTACCAGTTTAATTAAAAATATAAATAAAAAAATTAATCAAAATGACAACTCTCCAAAAACCCATTATTCGGATAAAAATAAATACTGATTTATCATTCTCAGTACACTCACCGTGACAAGGACAATGCGGTTTTGGAGCTTATTGTGGCGCTCGCAGAACTCCTTGAGCAGCGACCGATTATCCTCAAAGTCCGCTGGCGGCAGGTGCGTGTTGTAGAAGTCCTCCCAGTGCGTCATATTTGGGCCGGGGAATCCTTTTTCTGTTACTAGTCCTGCTGACTTGACTTAAACTTTATCCGCTACTAATTGGCCACGAAACGGAAGCACGAAAATAACGGAAACCTACCGCCGGAAACTATGCACTGGAAATTAATAAACAATGGAGAAAGCGAGCGCGAATTCTGCACCGAAAAGAGAATCAAATTGGATTAATTACCACGCCACGCACTGCAGCAGCACGTTGTCGTACTATTTTAATTGATTGATTTGCACTTTTTGATGGGAGTGGGGGCGTGCTGGCTGGCTGGCTGGGGGGGGCGTTAGCGGGCGGATAGGTGCTGCTTATCAATGGAATTGTTGTGGGAAGATTGGCGGAGAGCGACGCGCGGAGCGGAGCGGAACGAAACGGAGCTCTCTTTCCGGAGAGGAAATGGCGAGCAAACGAAAGCGATGCGATGTGCTCGGCTGCGAGTACCGCGGTTGTCTGAAACTTTAACTGCTGCGATATATCCTTCGGAACGCGGACAGGCGCACTCAAATTCGTATTCTTATTCACGAAACGAGGCTGCTGTCGCAGGTTCAAAGTTCAGACCAAAAAACGCGAGGCACCTAGTCAGCTGTGGTGGCAGTGTTGGCAAGCGTTCAAAAAACATACATTTTGAACTGGTTCCGACTGCTGCAACAAACTTGTTGCTTGTCGAAATCTTTTAGCTACTTTTATTAAACTAAATAGCATTAAAAACACTAAAGTGACTTTACTGATAATATTTGTTAAATATTCTCTCTTATTTCAGTCATTTTAACAATAAAATCATAACATTTTTCTGTGATGAACCATTCAAAGTGAGTCATCAAAGCTAAGTTGGCGGCGATTGTATTTTAGTGTTGAGAAAACAAAGAGCGCTTAATTCGAATTTAAATTTCGATGTTTTCGTTCTTTATTATAAGCTAACTTAATATTTCAGATGAAATTACATACTGAATAGGAATTTTAACTCTTTAAATTCTATACAATGTTAGACAATCTGCGAATTTTGAAGATTTGGTAAATGCTTTTTTCAATGTCTTTTTAAAATTATTTGGGTTATTTTATTATCCATTACGTTGGCTCTCTATGCATATTGTTAGTGAAAGGACGTATAAAAGAATCTCTAGAACAATATCACAGAAACTTAATAACTAATTGGCTTTGTCAAGGGCGCTATTAGAAAGTTTAGATGACCTTTAGCACCGCCATTAGAGGGTAATTGGGAAGCGGAATGCTTTTCAGCTTGTGGTGGAAATTTATGGCATTCATTATAGACAATTGCGCGCGTTCTGTCTATTTCCATCCTCGTTGTCACCGTCTTTGTCATTTGGATTTGGATTGGACCGCACTCTCAACTGCGAAATAGAATCTGGTCCAATTCTCGCGCGCTGCATCGGTTTAAATCGGACCATCGGACCAGATCAAACTGACTACGCCCGGGGCGTGGCCGTCGTCGTGGTCGGAGCGTAGACTTGATAATCAGGGTCGTCGATGCCGCCGGCCTCTTCCTCAAGATCCCGGTTTACCAGTCGCTCCCTCATTCCATACCGCTGCCTAAACAAACGGAGAAAAAATAACATAATATTAGCACTTTGCAAATTAAGCCAATTAGCCAAAAACTTACTCCAGATGCGAACGCCATATGACCAGGCCGGCGTACAGGCAGATGGAAATCAAGGCCAGTCCCACCACCACGATGCCCATGAGTACATGACCCTCGCTGACGGCATCCGCTTGCACATCGACGGGCGTCACCTCGATGTTCTCCGAGGCGAAGGTGTCGCTGTCCGAGCTGAAGACCACTCCCCTGCCCTTGAATCGCTCCTCCAGCTCCTCGCTCTCTGCCGAGTGACTCTCGTCTCCGGACTCGAGAATCTCCACATCGTACTTGTAGTTACCGGCTAGGACAGCGTTGGTGGCCGAGTTAAGTTGGTCTTCATCGCGGTGGGGATAGGACTGACGCGGTTCTAGTTTCTCATCGGACTCTACCGAAGAATCCATATCCGTATCAGAATCCTGAAAAAAAAGTTTTTTATAATTTATAATCATTTATTATGTATGTAAATATTTTAAAATCCTTTTTTTGTTTTATATTCTTCCCTAGAGTATTCTAATTATTTTATTTAATTTTAGTATTGAATTTCCTTTTCCAACCGATCGGATCTTTAAAATTTCATAAAGGATATGAATATCCTGGAGTTGCCACCAAACTGAAAGATCGCAACTATCGGCCAACTGTATCCGATATTTTCAATATACCGTTAACAAAAGAAATGGTTAAATTTAAATTTAAATCAAGGGAATATGAGCTTCGCGCCGTCTGAAGCTAGCTTATCTTTCTTGATTTATCTGGTGTATTTAAAATGATAAATCGTTTTGTTATAAATGTAGAAAAGTATTTAATAAACAATTGTTTATTTGCACACACTTAATCAATACAAAAAGCGGGTCATCAAAGAGACTTTCGCCGTCAGCATTTATAATTAATTTCACTTTGCACGTGACGCTATGCAAGTTCTATTAACAATTAGAAATAAACACTTTCCAGTGGGTGTTTTAAAATGGTTTAAATTAGGTGGAGGCGTATTTCTCAATGGATCGTCACTGAGATCATCCCATAAGTTACAAAAATATACTACTTTTTTACACCAAAATGTATATTTTGTTTAAATTATATTTATTTCATGAACTTGGCACTAAAAAGATTTTGTTTAAAAGGCTTTTTAAATTCTCTAGCTAAATAATTACGATTTATAATGCAAAATTATTTATGAAATATTTAAAATGTCAACTGTCAGCTTAGCAACGAGCCAATAATGCATTCAAAATTGTACGCGAAAGGAAATCGGATCTCAAACTGACTCATTTGCTAAAAATTTCAACACTTTTTTGCGCCCGAAACTTTTCTGCACCTATTAATCACCGCTTAAGCTCCGTCTCATTTTACTTATGTACGTCTCTATTAGCCCACCTGAAGTGATAATTTTTTACTCTTTATTACCACACACCTTGGGAATTGTACCTCAACTTAAGTTTCCTGCAACTTACAGTTGTTTAAATTAGCCACGTTATCAGAAAGGTCACCAAAACTTATCTTTCATAATATGTTTATCCATTTTTTGTATATCTCATGCTAATTAGTGTTGTTTTTTAAAAAAAATAAAACTACCAACAGCCAGAGATCACTCTCACTGCTAATTATTTAAGTAAGCCCTCTGTTTGTAGATCTCTGACCTCGATGACCCCGATGGGGTCCAGATGTCAACTCTCTGTAATTGGGCAGTAACAATATTTTACGACTACGTGACTCGTTTCCGACTCAAATCCGAGACAGTCACTTTATCTCGGGTAATTGGTCGAATTGTTTACATCTAACGACCAATTGCAATGCCAATAAGCACAAAAACTATACAGAAAGGTGACAAGCACGAGATGTGGATATGATCAATTGGAATAGTTTAGTTTTTGAGATAAACAATCATGAAATCTCAGGTAGGAGGTAATCCCCCAGGGGGGATTGGCATTCAAACGTCACGAGTCGAGGAATTACCCAGAACATCCAGTCCGATTTTTTTTTGAGTGACTCATCCAACTAAGCACTCTGATAGGGGGAAGTTGGGGTATTGTCTTTACGAATTATAAGACCCTGTTTTGATGGAATTTCGTGACTAAGCCGTTGGAAAAGCTCGATACCCCTCGATACCCCTGGATAGCCCGGGGTTTCTTTAATTTTATGCAAACGCCCCGGCCACTGAAAGTTTTATTGCGTGTGCATTTTTTTCTGTATTTTTTTTTTTGTATTTTTTAAAGCCCCCTTAAAAGGCAAACGCCGCGCGTGTCTTCTTGTGGTTTTGCATTTAATCAAAGTGAAAATAAATAAACGTACATAAAGCGTAAATTTCCGGTTCTGGGTAAAAATAAACCAAAAAAAAAATGCATCGGATCGTATTTCGTGCGTCAGTCAAAAAAAAAAATCCGAGTGGTTTTTGTCTGGGGCTTTGTCCCGTTCTTAAAAGTTTTTAGCCCAGTTACCCCCAACCTTTATTTATTCCCTTCGACTCACTCACCTTTACGACATGTGTCTTATTTGGGGAGACCAGATCACTTAGCTCCTCCGTTGGGGCACTTGGCAAATCCTGCGAGGGCTTGGCATGGGCTAAAAGAGAAAACAATTAAGCCGAAGTGAGTTAATCAGTTCGCTTGAATTGGCCAAGTGTTTGGTTACAGCTTATCTTACTACCTGAAAAAAAAAAATTATCCTACTTACGGAGAAGCGCAAATATTTGTGACGAGACTAGCACCTTTGCACAATTGCGGACCATTAAAATACACGCGCAGATATGTTTGCTTATCTTTAAACTCTGATTTTTATTCAGAAGTAACCAGACCCAGACAATAAGGAATGTTTTATCAGTTGACACGGATTCTTGGGCAATCATATTTTTTGGCAAACAAAACGGGGACAGGCTGGGGAAACTTGGATAACTAATTACTAGTACCTCCAATTAAAAAAAGACTTGTACTATCTTAATTACTAAAACGAGCCTATATCATTGACCGATGCTGTTGGCGAATAAGGTTTGCCTTCCAAACCAGTCCATCTATACTATATAGCAGAAAACAAACAATAAACACATTTCTAATGCCCCAACCGACGGGCAAAGCTTGATTTACCATTCGATTCGCATAAACCGCTCGCAAAACGCGTCGAAATCGCCAACTGGTTGATAAGTTCCCCCCCAAAAATTCCACAAAATTAAAAATAAAACACCTGATATAGCAATGAGGTCTTGCATTTCATTGCATTTGACATTCGTAACTCACCCACTTTAAATACCACCCATACGTGACGATGACAAAGGCCTTGTCTAGTCGTCCCAGTGATAATTTGATCCACTTTTGAAATGTGTCAATGGGTTTCAGAAGTTCTTATCATTAAAAGCCCCCCATCTGTTGGGAAACAAATTTCACTTAAGACCCATAAACCCAATGCATAAACATCTGACACCTCATAATCTTCCACTAAAAACTGCGTATCTTTTGGCAAAGTCCTTATAAAGATATATATCAGGCCATAAAAAAAAATAATTGCAACCGTTTATGAAATACACGTGCTGCTGTACCATTAAAAATATTTACTTAAATATATGTAACACTATATAAAAATATAAAACTTAAACTTGGAGAGTTCTTAATAATTTAAATAAGTTTTTAGATCTATACCTTTTAAGGAGGTAGTTTAGCAATAACTAGTTTTCCATTTTAACCTCTTTGCTTTTAGGAAGCAATAAGTATCTTACAGATATCCTGTTTCTTGTACCTCTTACTCCTTACTCCTCTAGACTGAAAAATATATGTAAATGCCTATAATTTTTCCACAATTGTTCAGTTAACTGCGTATCAATCATGTAACCACAAACCAACAAAGCTCTGGCAGAATCTTATCTGCACGGCGCGCCAGCTGGGAGCTCCCCTGGAATTAAAGTCTTGCCATTTTAATTTTGCGACCTGATGGGACCTTGATGGACGATTCATGGCTCTGCAGGGACTGCAGGCGGTCGGTCGGGTCCAACCATAATAAAAACCCCATATTTATACGCTGTAAACCAGGTTTACAAAAGCGAAACCAAAACCAACCGAACCCGAACCGGACCTGGGATCTTGACTCTTGGCAGGCACTCAAGAAGAAAAGGGTGAACCGTAAAACTGTTAACTGTCTGGCCAAGTGGCGGCTCCATCTATAGTACATCTCTTCCAGCTGCGCTCGAAACTAGTTTCCCTGCAGAAGAAGTGGAATTATCGAGAGCTGTGCGTCTGTTTGCCTTGGAGTCTTGCGTCTTGGTACTTGGGTCTGGTTATCTATCTTTTATGGCCCGCTGTTGTCATTGGTAGCTACATATTTACATCTATAGCTACATATATATATATTTCTATGGTACTTACAATCCGCCAACAGCAGCACCAGAACACCAATGCTGAAGAGAACTAATTTTTTTGGCATTGCCATTATTTTTTTGCGATATTTTGCTTATAAAGGAATGCGGGTCTAACCGTCACTTCCTTTATCAATTAACTCCTTATCACACACGCACAAATTACGCGCCACTCGATCGGGGGATATGTATTTTGCCGGATGACTACACCTCAACCTCAAGGGTTCTGTTCTGTGTCTTTATATTCCGTGGGGCGTGTGAACGCGACGAGCTTTCAGACTCAAATGACTCGGAATGAATCGGAATGGAAGCCGAAGCTGGCCTGTTACCTGATCAAGGTGTCGTTTGGTAACAGAGCTGTTAACTTATTCGCAGTGGACTTTTGGTCTTTATAATAATGATTTTAAAAATATTAAAACAACAATTAGAATAATGACTTTCATAGTACTTAAAAATAAATGTAATTTTTTAAACCATTTAGCACTTTCTTTAGTTAAAAATATAAATATAATAATAAAAAACAAAATATTAAGATTTTAAAACCTAAAGCAAAGACATTTATTTAATTTTTAATTATACTTCAAAAAAGCTTGGCCTCTATATTTAAATTTTTAAATATTTTCATCGTCAGAAAATTTCAATTTTTTCAAAAATTAAAAACATTAAAATAAAATTCACATACAATTTGAATTTTTTCGTAAAAGTATTGGGTTTTTTTTTTATTTTCTACTCGTGCTAGGAGCCCTTGAGGATTTTCGAATACAAAGGATTGGAAACTTAACACTTATTACTTAAGAATTCACCAGGAGCTTTAGTTTGTATATCTAAAAATATTAAAATTTTTATTTTTTCTAGACATTCTCTGAGTGGCGTTCTGCCTTTCGTACAACTCTTTGGATTCCGTGTGTACAGTCAATTTGCCGTTGCCCAGGCTGCGCCGGGCGAATTCCGTATTTACAAGAGATGCGATCTCTATCTGTATCATTCTGGTTGATGTGGGTAGGGGGGGGGGCCTTAAAATACCTAAAGAACTCTATACTCAACAATTTGTCTTAATGTCTCTACTGTTGCGCCTATGCCGGATGGCATAGTGCGCTTGCACTTTAAGCTTCAACGTTATAGATTTGGTCAGGACACTAGCGGAGGAACCACGATCCCGACGGCCACTCCCCGCACCGACATCTCCCTCTCCATTCCGGGCAGTTCGGTATGGGGCGTGGCCGCAAGGAACGGAAGGTGCGTCGCCAGCCGCCGGACTGCTGCGATCCGGAGATTAAATGGGGGCGGAAGTGTTTCGGGACCGACCAGCAGTCCATGGCGGACAAAACTTTCAAAGCAATCGAAAGCGAAACTTTTGTACACACTGATGGAGTCCTGCAGGTCGAGTTCGTGGCCAGTTCGTCGTCTATGCTCAGTGTCCAGTGATCTGTTCGTTTTGCGGTTTGAGAGAATGGTGGAAACTTAAACTGCTCGGTAAAAAAAATGGCGGGTGACAGCGCGCTAAACAAATTGTTCCTGGCTGTTGGCGGATAACTCCATTAGCCGCCAAGCGGCTTTGGGATTGAGTTCGTTACGGTCCCGGCACAGCACCCAGACGTAGTGCACCCGCATCACCTTCTCCGGATCACCTTCGACCACCTGGGCTTTTTGATCCCTGACGCACATGATCTGTTGCGCCTGGAAAGTGATGATCAGAACGGGTCCTTGTTCCATCACTTTCCCCATAGCCAATTCAATGTTCTCGATATCCAGAATCTTGGAGTCTAGGTAAAGGCCAGCCTTTTTCGCTTGCGTTATGGGAGTGGCGATAATATTGAACGTGCTCTCAAAGCACCAGTCCTTCAGTATCTCCAAATCACCCCGGACAATCGCCTCCAAAATGTTAGGAATGATGTCCGTTTCGCAATCGTGTAAGAACTCCTTCTGGTCAAAGCTCGGATCGATCTTAACAAGCTCCGTCATCGTTTCGGATAGTTCCGTCTTCGAGAAGAGACCTCCCATTACATCGGAGACCTTGTCGGTAAGGAGGCGGGACGCTCGAATCATGGGATTCTCAGACTCATCATACTTCACCTTCCAGTCAAGTACTTTATTTACATAAGAATTGTTGTTCTTGAAGTTCTCCCACGACTGGTAGAACTTGGAGTCCTTGTGCAGCTCCACACCTGTGGGTAGGGAAAATAATACATTTATCATTTTACGAATTGACCTTTGATCATATTTTTAAAAACAAATCACTAACCAGTTGCCTCAGTGTTGGGCTCGACGATGCGATCGCTATCGGCCAGGTCTACCTGGACGCGCTTGCGCAGCTGTATCGGCGATCGGTACACCCGGTTGTCTATACTCGCGTTGTCCATTTCCTTTTTGATCGCCGTCGTCGTGCTGGAGATGGCTTGGAACGCGCCAGACTGTCCAAGCTTGCCGCTGGTGTCCGTTATCGTGTCGCTGACACCCCTCGCCGTCTTTGAGAGCTCCTCGCTAACCTTCTTGGCCAAGTCCGACTTGGTAGCGTCATCCAGGACATCGCCCACCTTCTCCTTGATGGCACCCAGCTGCTCTTTAAGCTTGCTGGACGACTTCTGCGCTTCAGATTCAACGATGTTGAACTTTTGGCGCGCCGACTTCAAAGCATCCGACTCTTCCAGCTTCTGGGCCTCTTCCCGAAACTTTCGGATATTGTCCTTGATCTCCTTGTTCTTGTCCATCTCGGAGCGCATGTTGTCGATGAACTGGGAGAAGAAGCCGGCCCTCCTTCCAGGAGCGCTGTAAAAGCGGGGCTACAATAAGGAAGGAATCTTGAATTAACCTTGGGTTTGATTTGGCCTCCAATGATAAGGACTCACCTGCTGCTGCTGAAGGTTCTGCGTCGCCTGCTGGCACGTGAAATAGCAGACACGCTCCCGGGCAAGGGCAGCTATTCTGTACTGCAATGGAAAGGTTCGAATAAATCTCTTGAATAACCTCGAAATTCGCACATGTACAGGTGTTCCTGAGATCTATTGGAAACCCAAAATATGAGTGAACCTACCATGGCGATGGGCTGACGGTCGTTCGCGGGGCTTTTTAGCTGGAACGAATCTTCTCGAGTATCGCGTCAGAGGCTCTAAACTTTATGTAATTCCTGCCGCGAACCACGCACGTATCAGCGGTCAGCTGTTCTCTTCCCTTTCGTTCAGCGCACCTGTGTTGCAAAGCGTCCGTTGGTTTTCGATAGTTCGATTACTTTCGTCGGGTGGCCTATAGTCCGGGCCCATATGCGGGACGCGCGAATATTTGAATTGTGTTGTGCAATGGCAGTAGATAGATGTGACGGCGACGCGTGTTTGTTGCCGCAGCAACGGGTGCGTGATCTGTTATGGAGATCGTTGTTATTTTTGTTTGATTAGTTAGACAAACATGCTTAGGTTTGGATTTATTTTTTTAAGTTTTCTTATAAGTCTGCATTCCGTTTGGAGCCAATTATGGGGGATCCCTCCTGTTTAAAGAAAAACTATTAGAAACTATACATAGAACGGAATTCAATAAGCATAAAGTTGTCTAGCCAACCCTTCGCGGACTAAAAGCTAAGACTTATCGATAACATTATTCAAACTGCTCTAATACCTTTGCCATCTCTAATCAAATACCGTTACTTGGCGGCAACTTGGACAAAATTCCAAGAAGTGGAAAATCACTTTATTTTGTGCTTGTGTAGCTGGCGCCTGTTATCTCTGGGATTGCGATTTGCGACATTACGCTACTTAAACCTAGTTTTTTTTTTGTTTCAAGTAAATTATAACCGCAAAGAAGTAACGCAACAAATACTTCATATTAACACCAAAGCTAGGTTTTTGTAGAGTAAAGTTCGCAGGATAACAGTTACTTGGACGCCATGTTCCGGAGCAGCCTGGAAGGCAACGCAGCAGCCGTAGGTAGCAACGGAATCCTTCTCGGACAAACGACTAACTGTTCTCCAATGCAGGACAATTACTCGGCGTTCCATGGAAGGGGCGGGCTCAATTTGCTGGGCCTCCAGGATATGTATTTGGACACTAGCGGCACTACTGGGAGCCTGCCTCCCACTCCGTCCGTTTCGTCGGCCACGCTAAGTCCCCCCAGCACACCGCTGACGCCCCTCACTCCGGAACCCACTGCGCAGACAACGACGCATTTTCCACTTTTGGCTGACAGCGCAGCCGCAGCCAATACGCTGCTCCTGCAACGCCAATACCATTACCACTTGCTGCTCCACCAGCAACAACAACAATTGGCCTTGGCGCAACATCAATTGGCTTTGGCTGCATCGGCGGCCGCGGTAAATGTTAATAATCATCAAAAGGATGAGATTGCGCGATCTCTAAAGATTTTTGCGCAGCTGACCACAGGCGCATCAGGTGAGTGTTGGGGCATTTTAGGGGATCCCTAAAAAAAAACCACAAACATCAGTAACAAAAATGGGCACTAACGGAATGGCGTCGCAGAAACAGAATACAAAAAAAAAGAAAAACAAAAACCACGAGCGAAAACGAGATGGCTGCTGACCAAAATATTTACAGTTATTTGTTAAACCATGGGCGTAGTGGAAAACGAAGAAAAGATTTTATGAAAATTAAATTTAAATATAAAATTATACTTGCAATAGTTTCTATTTTCTAAACAAGAGAAGATTTCTAAACATAATTCTTTAATTTTTTTTCATAGGCAATTTTTAAGTTTAATGCATATTAGGTCATTGACCTTGTGCAACACTTCCTTTTACCAATACTCCCAATGCTTTTTTGCGTTCTTCTCTATTTACGACTCTGTTCGCTTTCGTCCATTTTTCGATCGTTTTCCGAGCCAGACGGAGCACGGCAATTTCATTTATTTACGTCTTCAAAATTAACTTGTGTTTGATTTAAACTTGAAATTAATTAGTGTGATTTGAATAGATTATAATGGAGCTGAAGATCGATGTAGAATCTGTTTTAAAAAGCTATGAACTTTCAGAGAACGCGCATGGCTCCATGCAGGATGTGATGCAGGAGTTTGCGGCTAATGGCTATGTGAGCGATGACATTAATCGCTTCCACTATGGGAGTGCTCCGCCACAAGCTATGACACCGCCGCCGCCGCCGCCTCCTTCTCTACAGGCGCCATTGGGACACACTTCATCGCCGCAGGCCAGTCCAAATGTTAATTTAATGCCTGTCTCAGTACCGGCGCCACTTACGGCCCACTGGCTAAGCAATTACCGCGAGCAGCTCAACAATGTTTGGCGGCACATGTCCTACATGCCCACCGCCACCAATACTGCCAGCCTCCAGGCTCAAGCGGCGATGCCCATTGCCCCTTTGACCGGCATGGGGGTCAGCCTGGGATTCCCTATTCAACCGGACCATTTGCGCAATGGGAGCATTTCAAACAACGCCAATAAAGTTCATAAGCGTTTTAATAACAAGACAAAAGATGTAAGTACTTTCAGATAATAATATTTAAACTTCCATTTCAGGCAATTGCGCATCTTTTAAACTTTTGAAAAAGGTGGCAACGCCACGACTAGCTTGCTTCTTTTCGGAAATGCAAACTTTTGTGGAAATATGCATATAAATTGCAATTATTTTATTTCTATTTATTTTCGAATATTTATTCTAATTCTATATTTTTTTTAGGTAAATCGTCACTGCGTATTTTGCGAGAACAACAGCGAACCGGAGGCAGTGGTTAACAGCCACACGGTTCGCGACAACTTCAATCGTGTTCTTTGCCCCAAGCTACGCACTTATGTGTGCCCCATTTGTGGAGCATCTGGGGATTCGGCGCACACTATTAAATATTGCCCCAAGAAGCCAATCATCACCATGGAGGATGCTATCAAGGCGGAGTCGTTCCGACTTGCCAAAAGCAGCTACTACAAGCAACAAATGAAAGTTTAAACTCTCAGCTCAGTTTAAACTCCTAGAAGAACTAGAAGCTCTGGAAGCTTCTTAAGCGTTTTATATAATCAGAAATATATATGCGCGTTCAACTTTAAGGCTGAGATTAACAGAAAAGATTCATTAACAGGTAGCGCCTGGCGCGTTCGATTTTATAAAGTTTAATAACAAAACTTGTCTCGTGTCTATATTACGTACAGTATAGTCTACGACTGATCAATCAACTCAAATCAAATTTATTTAAAAAATAACTAAAAAAAAATAATTCATGTTTGTTTCTGTGAAAAGAAAGCCAAATTTTGTAATTGAAGAGTACTTACAATATCGTAATATTTGTTCAATCGTCGTGGCCGATAGAAACATCTCACAATCCGAAATTTAATTGAAGGAACTGGTCTGGCTCTGGATAATTTTGCGAACATTTTTTTTTTTAGAATGTTGTTCGTCTCAGGCTGAGTAAATTTCGATATATCTGTAATTGATGTACAGTATGTACTAAAAATTTTGAAAATGAGGACATTGAATTTCGAACTGCCAGTCTTACATATTTAGAATTTAATTTGAAACTTGCTAATGGAAATAGCAAGGAACACTTTCGTTACAATCGGCTACGTTTTCATTTTTATTGTGAAAGTTTTTAAATTTTGACATTCCGTAGTAGAGATGATAAACGAAAATTTATATATTTTTTTTATTACATGTATCGCGTAAATTTCATTACGCAAATCTAATCTATTTAAATTCAAATAATTCATATCAATTGTTTTTGAGCATATATATTATATTTTTTATTTTTTTAAAAACGTACAAAGCTGAAGTTGAAATATTCAATGGCAAAAGAATCAAATAAAGATGTAATTTCATATCAAAGTTGTGGTTGTTTTATTTTGATTAGTCTTCATCGCCGTCACGGCGCTTTTCGAAGAGCGCCAGGAAGATGCCATCGGTCAGGTCGCTATCCGGCAAGCAGTATAAACAGTTCTTGCCAATTTTGGCCAATTCCGTGTCACCGACATTCTGCCACTTGTTGCGGAGCGCCTTCTTGCAACTGAGAAGCTTAAAGGATGGGTTCACCTGCAGGCAGTACTGCACCACCTTCTCGTTCTCTTCCTTCCACAGCGAGCAGGTGCAATAGGCGATACGTTTAACATTGGGGAAGGCTCTCATGGCGTGCGAAAGGATCTTGACCTGAAGACCAGCCAGTTTGAAAAGACGCCTTTCGTCCTTCTGCTCGTCGCACACATTGATTCGGCTCTGCATTCCATTACCGGAACAACTGGGGTCCACCAGTATGTACTCCACTTCAGGGCAGCGCTCATCATCTAAAGAAGAACATAGTTCAAAGAATAGAATAATAAACTTATTAACGAATTCCTTTTTGACAACCTACTCATTCGCAAAGCATCGTCCAGGATGGGAGTCACAATTTCACAGCCAGCATCATTGGTGATACTGCACAACGAGTGGTAGCGCTCCTTGGACTGCTCCACCGCATAAATTCGACCTTTGTTCTTCATGACGTTGCACAGGTGCAGAGTCTTCATTCCTGGCGCAGCGCACATGTCCAGCACTGTAGATCCGGGCGGAGGAGCCAGCAGTTCAGCGGCCAGGCAAGTGGCCTTATTTTGAAGAATGAATTTCTTTTCTTTTACGAAGTCATGGGTAGCCCAGTAATTAGCCCACTTGTGATGGAAAATCAGCACACCCTCCACGTGCAAATCGGTCATGAACTCGTCCTCTTCAAGGGCTTTAATGGCGGCCAGAAAGTCCGCGTAAGAGACATCAGCGGGCAACTCCTTACGTCGCCACTCCTCGCTGGCAAGGTACTCCAAAGCCTCCGAGAGACTAAATAGGTTCGTGTTGATGCGGACATAGCGGGGATTGGGTTCTGTTCAGAGATTGAAAAAACAAATAAAAGATGCATTTAGAAGTGTGTCAAGAATGATTTATTTAATTAGCTTTATGACTCTTTTTGTCTTTTTACGGATTAACAGTCTGCTACTCCTTCGTGTAGTTGAAGATTAAGTCACTTCGCAGAGTAAAAAATGATTAAATTATTGATACTTCTTGGGCTCTAATGATTCCAGCTCGTCTTCGTCCTCTTCCACTGGCTCCAAAGGTGGTGGGGCCTTCTCGCGGAAGGCTTTTAGGACATACATTGCTACAACCAAGTTGACAATGACAACGGCCGTCAAAACAGACCAGCAGTTGACCGAAAACATGTCCAGATCTGGAAAAGATTCCAGCAGCCAGCTGCGCACGCCATAAAAGCCCAAAAAGGGCAATGTGAACATTAGAACACTGTAGGCAAGCAGCCACAAGAACACCTCAGCGCTGGTGTCCTCATCCTGGGGACTACGCTGGGCCTTAAGTGGTTGTGGAGGAGAATCGGCGGTATCTGCCACAACCTCCTTAACCTGTTGCTTCTTTCCACGTTTGCCCATATCAGCTGGCTAATACTGCTATTAATTCCTTGGTAAACCTGCCTTTTTTCTCAAATCCTCCACCGCTGATCGCCTGCTGCAGTTTCTCCTCGTAGCTGCGGACCTTCTGTACGGGTTTACTCTCGCCGTTCAATTGCTTCCGTCCGAAAATTAGTTCTGTCACGAGAACCTTTGCTAAGTATTGGTCCAAGTTGGGGTTGTCCTTCAGCAAGCCGGTTTCTTCAATGGCATTCTCTACGGCAGCACGATTATCACTATAATGCCTCAGCACCGCATGCAGGGTTCGAACACGCTGCAAGTGCGACAGAGAGATGGAAGTGCTAGTACTAGTTTCTTTCGAAGATTAGGGTTTTCTGACTTACCGCATGCCTCTCCTCGAATATTAGGGACTTGATAGACTTCTGATTTTCCAAAGCTTGTTTCAGAATCTTGGCGGTTGCCCTGTATTGGGTGGGAACTTTTACGGAATGCGGAATTTTACTCATTGTTGTCACGTGTGTGTGTTGTTTTCACTAGAGTGACCGTGCCACCATCCTTAGCTGCACAGTGGGTCACGACATATTCAATTTATATTCGGGTTTACTTTTTCTGCTTTATTCTATTATAAAGAATGTTAGATATTCAGAAAACTGATTATAATAACTGAAATAAATGCAAATTGGTGTTTAATACCTCGAATAATGTTTTCGGCGCTTTAAGCAAGGCCCAATGAAGATAAAAACAGATTTTTCTTAAGACGGAGTTAAGAAAGAAGTTCATTTGGGAAGGCTATAGTCGGATTGCGCCAGAATTTAGTGGCCGTTTGCCTTAAATACTTTTTTTTTTAAACTTTCAAAGCTCTTAAAATATGCTTTTCGATTAATACCAAATAAAATACCAAAATCATTTTAGTGTGACAGTTGCTGACGGGATTATCCAATTTTACTTATCTGGCAACACCGACAACACCTAGAGGCTCAAGAGGTAAACTCCCATAAAAAATCGAGAAACTGCTGCCAGCCAAGTGGAACTTTTATTGATTAGAAATTATTATTTGCGTCAACGTGTACTGAAAATTGTGATTGCAATCAAAACGTATGTAATGTAGTGAAATTACATAAAACGCAGTTGTTTAAGGCCAGCACTTTTGTCTGCCTGATGATGATGACGAGTGGTTGTCATTGTAGTTCCTCTCTGTCTGTTTGAGGCGTGTTAGCACGTACATATGTGTGTGAACTTGTGTTGATTTTCCGTGCGGTGGAGCAGGATGGGGCTATTGGAGAGCAGAGCAGAGTTTCGATTTTCCATCCATATCTACACTGTCAGCGGAAAAAGAGAGCGTGCAGAGCGAGCCCCGTCTGGGTACATTTTACCACACTGCCCCATACTGCGTCTTTGTCTTTGTCTGTCCTCGTCGTTGAGTTTGGGGAGCTCTCGCGTCCGTCTGGTGTGTAATACTATTCATTAAATGTCTCTCCATAAAAACAAAAACCAACAGTAGTTTTAAAACGCGATCGTGTGAAGTGCATTTTTTGTGGGACCCATTGACCTGGCCTCCTGTGTATACCAATATCGAAAACCACGGGCGTAACTCGTCCCCATCATCATTGTGTTTTGAAACGCCAGTCAGCGTAATTGCCAAAAAAAAAAAACCAGCTAGCCAGCCAGCTAACAACACATCGCCCCCTAGTATACATATTCATATAACCCCAAGTGCAAAACGAAACGAAACAGACAAAAAAAAAAGAAAAAAAAAAGAGCAGTCGTCGATGAAGTTGATTGCCATGACTACGCAATAGCAACAACAAGGGGCTAGGTGGGTCCTCTCTCGCGCTCTCTTTTCCTTGTTTGTGTGTGTATATGCGTGTATTTTGTATACCCTTTTTTTGGGGTATTATCATTTTGTCCAGATGTTTGTAAAAATCATATATATTTTGATGATCGAAGGATAAGAGTCCTGTGGATGTAGTCCTATTTGGGATATGTTTTTTATCGCATAAAAAAAAAAAACAGGGTATTTAAGAATCGAACTGCTTGTAATTTGCTTTCTATTTGGAGTATAATTTATGGTTTTAATTTTGAGAGTCGACCCCCTGGCTTTGCCCCCAAGCACTCCAGTAGCTATAGTTCCGCTCCAGCCCCATCGCACGCAGAAGAACTCTTTCGGAGTTTTCCTCCTCGTGCATACACACACACAGTTGTGGTCAGAATAATAGCATTAAAGTACCAAGTATCATAGGGCCTGTATCTCAAAGTGTCAAGTCAAGCCAATATATTATCTTTTTGAACTTTGGCCTCAATTGAAGAACTCTGAGTGAGTTCTTGGTGAAAAATACATATTTTCTTTTTTTTTTTTTTTCATTTTTTTTTTATGTATTGGGCCACCATTGCACTTATCTTATCAGTTCCTGTATACGCTTTCCATTTGTTGAACGATATGTCTTCAACATACCTTATCACTGTTTAAAGAGCCTTATCGCAATCCCGATATAACTATAATTCTTAAATCTACTACAACTCTTACATTTGAAAAGATAACTCCTTTCTTTATTTGTAAATAATTAAATATGTTTTTTTTTCCTCCCATAACTTATCCACTAACATTTGTTCTTTGATGATATTTGGACCCTTCTTGAAGAAAGTGATGGATTACTGGCACCATTATTTTAACCGCAACTGTATATTGAACCACAATTACAACCATTTAGTCGTTATGATAGCGAAGCATTTGTATATTGTACTGCCTGCCTATTTTTTTTACCATCTAATTTGCATAACATTGGCATTACTACTACTCATTGGCCGCAATTAAAACCAGGCTTTTATTAAAAAAAAAAAATACGTATATACTTGAATTATTTATCACATATATACATTATACAATTATTGCTAACAACTAAAACTAAACTAAAATCCAAGTAATTAGTTTCTCAACTGAATGTAATAGCAAATGTTTTCTTTTACTTTTATTTTCTTTGTTTTAGCATACATACAATATTTTATTGCTGGTTTTGGTGGTAAATTTGCATTGTTAACGGCCGTGGCCAGACGTGCCCTGCTTCTTTAACACACACGTCTCTCAAACCGAATATACCGATCATCAAGATTACCGAATTTCCCCCCTATTGACTCTCGTAATATAGCTCTCGACATGTATAAAAAACCAAAAAAAAAAATAAAATCTAGAAAATAAAAATCCGAAAACAATAAATACTGATACTGATACTGAAGCAACTAAACTGAAAAAATGTATACTAAATACATAGTATGTAGCACATAAGACTGCCATCTGCCCATCTGCCATTTGCCGTTGCCGTTGACACACTGTTCTGTATCTATCTGGCTGTGCTGTATCCGTATCCGTATCTCAAAAAAAAAAAAAAAAACCAACTCAACTCACTGACCAAAACTATCGCAATCGCAAATGCAAAATGCAAATAGCAAACTGCAAACTGCAAACTGCACACACCTCAACCTCAGCCTCAGCTCAACTCAAGCTCAGCTCAACTTTTAAAACGTATAATCCTCGAACTGCCTACAAAACCAACCAACCAACCAACCTATATATCAACCTATATATCAACCAACCTCAACCAATGAACCAACCTATCAACGGTCTACCGCAACTGGCAACTGAACGGCTTTAGTTTGTAAGCTTTGTTATTCATTTTTCATTTTTTTTTTTTCTAATTATTTTTTTTTGTGTAAAACCTGTTAAACATATTAGAGAAGACTGATAAAAAGAAGTACAAAGTACTATTAGATAATTTGTAATTATTTGTATTTGTCCTATGTTCTTTTAAATGGTTCCAATACGATCTAACCCATCCATATATATATGCTATAATATAATATACGAAAACACGACTTTGTCACACTGTTTCTTTTTTACTTTGCACATGTTCGTTTTTCTATTTACCGCCTAGTATTTATATTACCTACTTATAGAGCACACAACAAAAATCCACACAAAACAATAAAACACATGTACGTTAAGTGTAACCCCTCCCCCCCCCCCCCCCCCCCTTTTCTTTATTATCTGTCGCTCTTCCTGATCTGGAATCTTTTGATTGTACTAACGGCCCAATGGGGCGATAAGCGATAAGTTTTGTAATCAGTCATCCGCCCCCCCAATCCATCCATCCATCCATTCAACCAATCCTAAAACACATAAAACATAGCCACTAATATTGTTATTTTTTGTTCAGTTTACACACAACAGTCTCTCATGTAAAAGTCACACACCGAAACCGAATCTAGAGATAAATAATATGTATGTATATATGCGAGGGGAGCTTAATGATTAACAAAACTTAAACTGGAATTGCTGGAAGTGTTAATTCCTTGCCCCACTGGAGTCGGCCCGGGGAATTATATCTCACATATACACATACATACTATAATACCAATTTTGTATCCGTAATTTAACTTAATATCGTATTCTCTGTATCTGTATTGGCAGCTTTTCCATACATATATACCCTATAAACATGAATTTATATACATTTTATATACCAATATATATATATATATCGTACTTATATATCCTATAGTTGAAAAAAAGAACAAACAAAAAAACTAACCACGCACGTATCTCATCTCAGTTTCATATAATTGACAAACCTATTAAAGCTACACTGTTAAAAACAAACTGAAAAATTGTTGCTGTTTTATTTATTACGATTACAACAAAAACATACACACACACACACATCAAAACACACCCACACGTACTATATATACATTTCAAAAAAAAAAAAAAATATATATATATATATATTTTTTAATATATATATTTTATTATCCTTGCCTAAGTAAGTATTTTTTGGCTACCTTACCATAAATAGAAACCATAAATGTTTTGTTATTGAGCATGTTGGCTTGTTGGTTGTTTGCTTTCTGTTCTGGAGCGCGGGTCCGGCTTAGAGTACTTCCTAAAAATAATCACATATTAAATACACTAAAAGAAAATATGAGTATTTAAGCCACAAAATAGACATCTTGAGCATATGTACAATCCCTATCGATATCGACGCCATCATCTAAAAATTGATAAAAATGAAATACAATTTTTATTCAATTTTGAGGGCGTTGGAAAGTGAAAGGGTCAGAGTGCTGGTGGTGCCTAGTTAAGAAGTGAAAAAAAGCGGAAAAAGCCAACTTTATAAGCAAAACGTTTCGTTTACTCTCTTCTACTCCTGCCTCTCCCACCCACAGCTGCGTAAATAAAAGAAAGATAGCCCCCAAAGATAGCTCTCGACCTCGACCTCGTCAGTCGCTCAAGTCGGCCAGTCGCCATCTGCAACGCAGCAAAACATCCTTGCTCCAGGAGCAGCCGCAGCAGCATGCTCAACTCAAATGCCAGCAGCAGCAGTCGTCGGCCCTTCTCCCGCAACTCCTCATCGGCACGATCGCATCGTGGGGGTGGCGGCCGTATGTTGTACTCCCCACATCCCCATCCTCATGTCCAGCAACAACAACAACAGCAACAGGGTCAGCAGCAACAACAACGCTCCAACAACAGCCTTCTTCCTGGCCATAGTCCTTGGTGCAATGTGAACAACAACAACAACAGCAACAGTAACAACAACAACAATGCCAATAAAGATGCAATCGATGGCCGAAATATAAATTGGTAAGAGCCGATTGCTGCTTGCGTTTTAGATACAATCCTTGCCTCGATCGGCAGCGATCGAGCATATGTTAGTTAATATAAGTGACAAAAAAAAAAGCGAATTTGAAACGAATCCTGGTACCCAATCCCATAAACCTTTCGACTCCTGCCATATAATTAACCAGACATTGTACCGCCCTCCTCCCACCACCGACTAGAACAGTTTGTGTCAACTTTCTATCTCTAAGAAATAATATCTTCTTCGTAACCAATTAAACACCACCTGAACTGAAAATCCCCCCACCCACCTCCAAAAAAAAACCAAAATCGCTTTTAGGCTAAAGGGAGAATTTTGTAATTAATGTCGCGTGTAGTAGTGCAACCAAAGTAAAAAAAAATATATCATTTGAATTGGTCCTAACCGTTGAATTTTCGAAGCACTAAAAACAAAAAACAAAAAAAAAGCTTGCATCGTCAACTTAATGGCGACACATAATAAATATAAATACCGTTATACCGTTTTACTTCTCGATCTCATTTGTAACTATCTTGCGTTCTTGCGTTCTCTTACGTATTACGTAACATAACGTTACACATTACATTTTGTGTTTTGTTCCCCCCATCGAAAATTGGCACACATAATAACCACCTCCAATACCATCCTCCAAATATACTAATTATACCGTTGTATCTATCTCCGCATTCGCATAAAAAAACACAACATCCAAACATAACGAAACTCGAAAAAAAAACACACGTAAAAACATACTTCCACATATCAAGTTTTAATTTACATAATGTTTGACGTATGATGTACATTTTCCAAAAAAAAAAAACCTAACCTAACCGCTTTTAATTATCATAAAGAATATTTTTGAGCAGTGTCAAAAGTTGCGTAGAAGAAATCGTAATAACCGAAAATCAGAAACTATTAATTTTCATTGTAAACAATTTTTAAAGAACGTTTAATGTTTCCAATATACGTATTACGTAAGACCAACAAAAACAACAAAACAACCGTTCAGTTCCCAAAAGAAAATGCATGAAGAGCACTTGAAAATGGCGAACCAACTTATTACGTAGAAATTTCTCTTTAGTTACGTAGTCGTTCTTTTGTCCCCAAAAACGCTTCTTCTTGATTTTGAATACAAAAAAATAAAAAGCGCGCCTAAAGGACTTAAGTACTTACAGCATGTTATCTCTTTCTCCACCCCACAATATTCCTTTCTCTCTCTCTTGAAGAACATCCATTCCCAGAAGGGACCTTACCTCCCTAATCCATCCGGACATCCTTTCCCCCAACTCAATGGTACAAAAGTGTATTATCTTGTGTTGGTAGTTTTGTAAATTACTTGAATACCTGAATAAGCTTCTAGGTCTGAGGATTTTAAGTGATTTTTATTGATTGGTAACGGAAATTGCAAGACTCACCAGCCAGGAAGCCAGCCAGCCAGGAAGCTAACAATAATCGACAATTGAAAGCAATTAATTACTTAAATTATAGAACGACAAGAAGGGAGGGTAAGTGCTTTTCATGCATCAACAAATAGATGGACAGAAATTTAACTCTTTAATTGGTTTTAAAATTCAGATAATCAAAAAATGTAATTGCCAGTTTAGCCAGAAATAGTAGATACTAAAGGATGGTCGTTCTTCGAATCCCCTGACCCGCACCCACAATGTTTTTTTTTTTTTTATTTAAATCCACTATTATATTATTTAATTTTTTTGGGTTAACCCTCATTTTTGCGCATATAGTGTCGCTTCACGTTTTACGCTATTTGTTAAATTAAAACCTAAAAAAAAAAACAAAATACCAAAAAACAAGAACAAAAACAAAAACAATAAATGCGATGATAAATACATATGTGTGAAATGCAACCGTGAAGAGTGCAAGCCAAGTATGAATTTAGTTACAAAATTTCCTCTTTATCCAAACCGTACCGTAACTAGTTGTAATTTTCTTTCGATTTTCAACATTTTATGAATGATGCATTTTAGTTGAGTTTATTGATTGATAGCTAAGTATATATATATATTGGTGAATTGATTGTATTTTGCTTAACTTTGCGTAGGTGGTCGGGGCCGTACCGAGTCGAGTTTTGCAAATGATCAACAAACTCAGCTTAATGTTTTACTTATTTATTTGCATTTTGCACACTGCGGCTTAGAATGTTTGATAAACAAACCAATTTAAATGTACCTCTTAGTAATTCCAAACAAAAAAACCAAACAAAAACAAAAATAATTAATAATTGTATGGAACAATAAAAAACGTCCAATTATCGAAATAACAGATAATTCAACTCCAATTCATAGTATGAGCATTTCCTTATCTTACGTTTTCTTATCATTTTAGTCCTTGCTCTTTCTATCTCTCTCTCTCTCTCTTGCTCTATTTATAATCTAATGATTGTACGTGCGTGTGTGTGTGTGTGTAACTTTAACAATAAGCCAGCCCACAAATAACAATTGTCACACTCTGTTTATCAAGTATGTTCTCTTCTATAATTTGTCGTCTACCTATTATAGTTGTTATTTCATTTTCTAGCCAGTTGCTATCGCAGCTTTTGCATCTAGTCCGTAAGAGTTGCATATGTTACGCTGACACCGGCTTACGTTACGATAACCGATTACGTTCGGCGCTTAGACACGCCCCTCCCCTCGTCCTCCAACTATGTTTTAACCCACCCCCTTTTACACTCTCTTGCTGTATGTGTGTATATAAAGTAAAATAAAAACATCCATACATAGGCCTAAGTACAATTTGACAATAAAATGTGTGTGTTCCCAGCTCGATCACGATCTTCTGGATCTCTCGATACATCGTTATGGTGTATCGTGTACCGTTATTAACGTTTCCGTTCTCACCCCGCTAATAAAATAAGACAAAAGTATCTCGTAAAAAGCATTCTCACAGGCTGAATAAAGCTCAAGCTTATAATATAACTTAAGTACGAATTGTTTTTGTAACAGTTTATTTAAGTTTTCGGTTTATGTTCTCTTTTGTATAGTTTTGGAGCATGACCAGCACTCTCTCTCTATCTATATCTCTCTCTCTCTCTCTCTCTTTCAATATATATATATATACGTATCCAATGTATTTCTCTCGTGTTTAGCTAGTGAGAACGGCCTTACGTTGTATTACGTTCCAAGTTGCCTTTTTGCCGTTACAATTATACAAATTTGAATAGTGTGGAAAGCAGTGTGCGATTGGCATTTCGTGTTATCATTTCCGTTTCCGTTCCGTTCCGTTTCCGTTTCCATTTCGATTTTTTGGTAAGCGTAGTGTGCATAAAAACAAAGCGAGCAACAAATAAATAAATAAAATAGTTAACTAACCAAATTTTTCACCTAAAATGCATTCAAAAACTCAAAAGACAATGATCTAAAAAAAAAGAGAAAAAAAATATATATAAAGCTGCAAATGATGTGAAAAAAATTAGTCCGTACGTATTTGTTTTATACTAAATGCATATGTGTGTACATGTGTGCATATGTAGGTGTCCCGATCGGAAATGTAATACATATGCACGCATTGCCGTTATACCATTATATGTGTGTACATATCGATATTATATATATATATCTATATTAAACTAATATCTAATTATTGCATTTTGCCATTTACATATATATTATTTTTATCTTTTTCGTTTTTCTTTCTTCTTCATATAAAAAAAAAAAAAACCCGAAAACTACTGCAAAATAAAAAAAAAAAAACAATATAAATAACGTATATGTGTGTGGCTACCACTCTGCATATATACACCACTACTACTACTACTACTACTACTACTACCTACTACCTGTACATGTATTATGCATACAAATAACTATATATGGGTTGTGTTTAATACTACCACACACTGCTACTGCATTGATTTGATTGAACAATTTTCAACTGTATCTCGTACAACCGAATATTATACTCTCTCTATATATACGTATATATGTTTAAATATTATCTAAAACAAACTGCAACTGCAAACCTAAATCGAAAATCCAGCGATGTACAAACAAGTAATTCTAGCGGAACTTGTATTTATAACAATAGCAAAGCGCATCATCATCACAACAACAACAGCAACAACCAAAATGGTCACACTCAGAGCCACAATCACACTAATCACCCCCATACCCCCCAATTGCACACCCACTCGCATTTGAACCACCATCCACCCACCACTCAGTACAACAGCTACCGCCAGCAGACCATGCCATGCTCACCAGACTCCCCATCTCACAGTAACTCTAGCAATCTCAGTAGTATTCGCCAACAACAAGAGCATCCCTTAACTCATCATCCCTCCCCCCATTCCAATTACTATGATACGTGCGGTTCTCAGGTCCCCCGTACCTATGGTTCCATGTCCGTTTCGTTGGTGAGACTGAATCCAGCCCGTCTGTGCCTGACCCTCAGCCCAGCCACACCGCCTTCCCAACCCACCAATCGCCATCATCATCCGAATTTTTCACGACGACCCCCCCTTGTAGTGTCCTTTGCTCCTCCCAGCTCCTCCTCAAGTTCAAACTCAGGCTGCAGTTCGAGTGTCAGTGATCACAATCACTTCCATCAGCAGATGCCACGTAGTCAGAACCATTATCCCAACAATCCAAACAATCCAAACCAGTACCATGCTCATCCTCAACACCATTACCATCCATTGCATAACCCGCAGACTAATCGCCAATCCCTCCCGCTAACACGAACGAATTCAAATTCAACCAACGCAACAACTCTCAATCAAATCTCAACCAATCCAACAACAAATAGTTATCCTACTGATGTTGTGAATGTAAATTCTTGTACCGATATAATTCCTCATGGGTCTTCTTCGCCTTCGCCATCGCCTTCGCCTTTTTCTGCGTCATCGATGCTGTCCCAACAACCACAACCACAACAACAACGTCGTCAAATTAATAACGCATCTGCATCACTCAATAGCCACAGCCAGGGACAGGGTCCTGGAAACTCCTCCAATATGGGCCACAATCATCAGCGTGGCTACAATCGGAACGGCATTGGTAACGGTGGTAATGGTAACGTGAACGGATCACCCGATTATATGAACTACCGGCGTGGCGTCTGTCCGGCATTGTCACGGGATTATTCCGGCCACAATCGTCGTCACATGGGCGAGATCCATTTGAATAATCCCTCATCGTCCATGAACGGTCATTCCGGTCATCATCAGCGTAATTACAACGACAGAAATGTGAACAATGTGAGTTAAAAAGATCGTTCTTTCAGTTTCAACCCTTTTTGACGCTTAAAAGTATGCTATAATTTTGTGCTTTTAAAGTTAGTGTCCTTTCCATAGAGATATTTCTTTTTTTTTTGGTGATAATTTTATTGAAAAAACCATTAATTGTTATTCTCCAAATCTTTAGCACTTTGGAAGCTCAGATCAGGGCGGTCCTGACCACCGAGATCGTGGCGAAGGCTCCTCCTACAACTTTATGCGTAATGGCGGAGGAGGAGGATATGGACGCAACGGGTCTCATTATCAGCATATGGGATACGGTAACAACAACAATGGTGCCTCCACATCATCGGGCGGTCCAAGTGGACTGATGGGTGACCTCCCCTCTGGCTCGGGCCTGTCCGGATCCTCGCTGTCGCTCAACAATGGACCCGGAGGTCTCAATTCGGACAGTCCATCGCGAAAGCGGCGTCGCATCTCTGGAAGGCCGCAAAATGGTCCGCAGTCTCAACACCGGTGCCTTCTGGCTCAGGTAGGCATTTGGCACATATCTCCTAACCAATATGGTATTAAATATTCTTCACCCTCGACAGATGCAACAGGGAAGTCCCCCATTGCGACGCCCGCGGTTGCGGGACGTGGCGACCTCTACCCAGCAGCAACCTCAGCCGCCGTACGGCCAGCCCCCTCATCACCCCCAGCAACAGCAGCCGCCTTCTAACTACCATCAGTTGCACCACCACCAGCAGCAACCACCGCCATCCCACTATGCTCCACAGCAACAACAACCGCCGCCACCACCTCACGCTCAGCGGGCGCCCTGGGATTTGGGCGGTAATGGAGGTAGCGCCGGTGCCGGTGGAACACCCTCCAGCAGCACTGTGGGTCCCATTCTGCAACAGGTTCCGGCACCACCTCAGCCGCCGAGCCACCAGCAGACTGTGGGCTATCCACCGGCGCCCCCGCCACCTGGTTCACTAATGGTGGACCTAAATCTGAACCAAGTGCCGGCTGTCAGCTTGCAGTTACGCCCCTCGGAGCCCATTTGGGCCTCCTTCTGCACGTATCCGATTCCGGCCCAGGCGCGTCTGGCTCCGTGCCTGCACGGGGTTTACACGCAACCCTTCCCCACTGCCCCGCCTCCTGGCTTGGCAGCGCCTCCTCCTCTACAAGTGGCCCCAGTGCCATCGCAGGCTCAAATGGCCGCCGCCGCGGCTGCCGCCCAGCAGATGATTGCTCAGGCTACGTTGACAGCCCAACAACAGCAACGGGATGTTATTGCAGTGGCTAATCTGGGACCATTAGAGCCACCGGGTGCCCATCACTTGGATGGACATCATGGCCCCGGAGGCGGACCTGCTGCTGGGCCGCATGGCCATCCTCATGGTCATCCCCACGCCCACCCCCATCCGCATCCACATCAGCTTCCGCACGGCATCCATATTACGCCACTGAGCGGAGCGGCGGCTGCGGCCGCTACACACCACCTACATTCCACGGCGGCAGCTGCGGCTGCTGTCGCTGCCCAGGCAACAGCTCAGATGTCCGCCGGGCCGCAGCAGATCATCATCTCGTCGGACCGCCGAACATTCCCACCCCACCGCCGCATCCAGCGGTTCTGGCCGGCAAATCATGGCCACCGCCACGTTCTGCCGCCACAGTCTCTGGCTGCCCACCAGGCACCCGTGCAGATCCAGACCACGTCGGGCATCATTAATCCTGGATTCCTGCTTAACTTCTTGTGAGTTCATTATTTTTGTTTGTGTTTTAATTTTTGCAAAATCTAACTTGATTTTATGTTTAGGGCCATGTTCCCGCTTTCGCCTTATAATCAACATGACCTTAGCTCTGGTGACACCAACGAGACGGAGAACTACGAGGCGCTTCTCAGCCTGGCCGAGCGTCTGGGTGAAGCCAAGCCTAGAGGACTAACCCGCAACGAGATTGACCAGCTGCCTAGCTATAAATACAACCCGGACGTGCACAACGGTAAGTAGATCTTTGTCTATAAGTTTATATTTTCAAAAGACCCTAAAGGACTTTATAAATTGGAAAAATTAATGGCAACAATGATAAGATTCCCATTTTAAAAAGGGTACTAGTTTAAAGGGCAATGATTCTCCATTATTCTGCATCAAAATCTAGAAAGAAAATATTTTTTAGATTTTTTGAGAAATTTTCTAGGGTCCCCTTCAAAAGTGGTGAAATTGCATGGAAGGTCTATATGACGCTCTGCGATGGCCATATCTTGGGCAATTTCGATCCGATTCATGAGCGGAATACCTTAAACGATTTGTACATCCAGTCTCCATCATTCTGCGTAAAAACCCAGAAAAAAAATATTTTTTAGACTTTTTGTGAAATTTTCCCTTCAAAAGTGGTGAGAATGCATGGAAGGACAATATGACGCTCTGCGATGGCCATATCTTGGCCAATTTCCATCCGATTCAAGCCGATGGCCATATCTTGTCCAATTTCTATCCCTACCAAGCCCTCCTTTATGGTTTTTGTTTTTTTTTCTTTTCATTCGGCGACATGGCGTATACGTAATGTATTCATGTGGTGCCCGAAAAGATAGGCAACAAAAAATTGATTTGATCAAAAATTCATTTATGTTCGATTATTATAAAAATATGAATATTTATAAAGTTTTACATGCAAATTACTTGGTTTTATTCCAGGAGACCAATCATCATGTGTGGTGTGCATGTGCGATTTTGAGCTTCGCCAGCTACTCCGCGTCCTGCCTTGCTCCCACGAGTTCCACGCCAAGTGTGTTGATAAATGGCTGCGGGTGAGTTGGAAAAATAGACTTTTTGATCTGAAAATCATTGCATTGACAAAATCTTTCAATTAATAGTCCAATCGTACATGCCCTATTTGCCGAGGAAATGCTTCGGACTTCTTCGACGGAGCTGATCAGCAACAGGCGGCGGCACAAGCCACCGCCAGCGGAGCAACTGCGATCAGCAGCGGCACATCCCCAAGCAATTCCGTAGCTTCGGGAACATCCTCGGCAGCTGCAGCTGCCCCAGCCAATCCTCAGCAAAGCCAAGCAGCCTAGACACGTAATCACAATCGTATATTAAGCAACTCTTGCTTCTCCGGCTTTTCCGGGCGATGAGTGGACGAGGGAAAGAGTCCGGGGATAGGGGTTGCCATCACTTGGTGTAACGCGCAACGAATCCAACTGCCAAACCGTCGTCGCTTCCTCCTCAGCTATTAAACCTCCGCCCACCTGGCCAACCTCCCTGCGACTTTTGCTCCTCGGCCACGCCCTCGCACATCTCGCCGCCTCTTCAATAGCTTGTCGTAGACATTAGTTTGTATGTGAGTAATGGTAATCGTAATTAGGGTTTCGACCCTATATATACATACCACCAGAAAATCGACTATATATATAGACATATATATATTAAAAAAAAAAACAAATATTATTGTATGTATAGGGAAGATGAGATCGTATAAAATGTGTCAAGCCTTGCACAATGTTCAATGTAGATTTTCTTTGTCTTTTCAACATTCGAGGATACTCTATAATCCATTATAACCACTTGATATGGTCAGAAATACATATATAGATGCATATGCTTGGAAATGGTGTATAAAAAAGTCCTTTGCCAAAAAACCAGAGCGATTTAGGAATTATTAATTATTGGAATGTTAAAGAAGAAATCGCACTTTGAGGGACGGGACTCGGAGTTTCCCGAATCATCTAAAACTGTTGCTGTCCACACGCATACATAAATACATATAACTCTATATTATATACAAAAGAACATATTTAAAGTAAATGGAATATATATGCCTATATTTGTATTTGTAATTTAGATTTTTGTTATATGCTTTTGAGTTAGGCCTGCATATTTGCTGCTTCCTCCTCGTACTTTATATTTAATACTATTGCGTTTAGATATTTTTTATCTTCAACTTACTATATTAACTTAACCCTTAGACGAGTATCGACACAAGCATACTACAAAAAACAAAAACAAAAAAAAGAACAAACAAATAATTATACTGCATTGCATTTTATACTAATTATACGAACTGAACCCACTGAAGAAGTTCTTCTTCTTGCACTAAGCAAAAACCAAAACAACAAGGATAAAAATACGAATCATATATATTATATATATATATATATTTTTTGTTTCTACTGTTTGGAAATTAGTAACTATAAACAAACAAAAAACGGAAAAACGGAAGCAACTAACTTTGAAACATATAAGCAATCTTTAAAATCGACTAAACCAGATGAACGGAGGACGATTAGCGTTTCAGCAAATTTACTATATATAGTATAGATGCATATATATACACTAACACTAACACTAACACACATACACACACACACACACACACTTTTACAGTAACCAAGAAGGAAACCAACGGTATAAAGAATTTAGCATGCAGGCATAGAAGCATATGTATATTGGTGGGCTTATTAAATATGTATTTGTAGTAGATGTGTGCGTAATTAAATCTAATGCAATCGCTATGAGAACACAAATATCGTATCGTAACCAGACTTTTTCAGGGTCCTTTGGGATCGATGATATAGTACCAACTGGTATCGATCATCGACCCATTTTGCCCGCCCCACTTCCGTAGTATTTTGCCTTTTGAACTGTAACGTCTGTAGCTCTACACAGAATGCATTAACATAACACATACATATATACATAAATCTAAAACCTCCTTGAATCAATGTGACTTGTCTATTAAAAAATTATATAATTGAGGAAAATCTATAGTTAAAAATTAAACTAGCCGCGCATCAGATGCGATCATTATGAGTATCATATAAACATATACACCAAGAAAAAAAATTATATAGAGAGTTTCCTTCTGATACGCCGCGATTCAAGCCAACTACGTGCACTAGCCTTTTTGACGGATGACGGATAACGGATAACGGATGACGGATGACAGCCATAAAAATTTTTACCAATATATGTACATGTACAAGTACCATACAATAATTATCTATATCTATCTATCGATCGATCGATGAACACCAAACATAACCAATTAACGTGGAACTAAAACCAAAACCAAGCGAGAGATGAACAAGTAAATTGAAATGATTCCTGCCCTCCATTCGTATTAAAAACCATTGAAACTAACTCAACAACTTTTTATAGCATATATATACATATGGATAGCATTGATTTTTTGTGAGAATGGATATACATAAAAAAGTTAGTTTAGCCTTTTCAGGTATGCAGCAGCAATAGTATGGGATGCGCGTTGCTTATAGCGAGAGTTGCCTCCTTGCACGACGCCTCCTGTGTCCCTTCAATTAACCCGAAAATATGGTCCCATGGTCCCATCTTCCTATAAATGAAAGTTCTCAAATCCTTAATACGCTATGCATTACTGAAATCTTGATACCTAGTATATATGTAAAACGTGTGTGTATTTATTTTTAATCTATATGAATGGTATTTCCAAAAGACCATTGTAAAGGTGTTGTGCTTTTCTAGAATTTTATTAGTAGGAACATCAACTGAACGATTAACGAAAAACCCAAAAATAAAAGTTTATTTTTTGTCACAATAACAAAACGTTATGATAAAAGCAAATAATTATATATAGAATATATTATATACATGAATTGATTACCTTTTATACGTGCACTGACATACATACTTATGAGTATATGTAAACCAATATATGTATACTTGCAAAATAACAATTCAATCAACAAGCTATGCGAAAAAAAATCTTTACTCAATAATTTCTTATCCGGTTTCGATATTTTGTGTTCGTTCTATATCTATCCCTCCCCCTTCTATATCCTGAACTGACAGCACTAATAATAGGTGTTTCCATCGAATAGTTTCCTTCCGGTTTAACTCTCCTTCAGGTTTATTATTTTTTTAAAAACAACAGAAATCAAAAGCTTATCATAAAAATATATTTATAGTATAAAAAATACAAATAAAAAATACAAAAAAAAAACAAAAAAAACAATTAACACAAATAAAAATTATAAAGTTTTGCTGTGATGTACGTTATATATATTTAATTACATAAAATGCAATAAAATTTAAAAACATATAATGCATAATTCCAAATTATTACAACAAAACAAAGTAAAATGAAAACAAAAATGCAGAAGAATGATTATGAAATACAAAAACCTTTTACGCATGAGAATTTCACCAAAAACAATGCAAAAAAAACCAACATGTACGACATACTAAAAAAAACATCTTACACTTGTCTAGAATTTATGCCATTTTAAACGTGAATATTATTTTACATTTTTGTAGACAAGAACCGAGACACTCTCTTCTAGTAATTGTAAAATCAGTTAACCATAGTATTAAACCAACGTTTTTCAGTGGCATTGTAACGGTGAGCGGGCGTTTTAAATGTTAATTGCATTAATTTAAATTTTCGGTTTTGTATTAACTCGCAAGATTTCAATAAAATTCAATGAACGTCAATAAAAATAAAGCTTGTTTTTATTTAATAGCAAAAAGGTAAGTAAAACTTAAAATCAAAGAGGATTTCATAAATTAGTTTGTTCTAATTAGGATTCAGATCCGATTCAAAAATATAATATAATTCAAATGAAAGGTAACGAAAGTTCTTGGTTTTGAATTTGAGCTTTTTTTTAGTATTTTAGTATGCGTTTGGATTATGCTCAACGAAATAGGCAGCCACACTTTTCGCGGCCATTACCGCCATATTTTAATTTATCTGAAAGATTGGAGATATTTATAAATGGCTTTTATCCGGAAATCCTTTATCCGAAATGAAAGTCTTTTTTTTTAAATATTTGTTTTAAATGATTTAAATAAATATTTTTGTATGTTTCCACTCCTCGAAATAACATTCTTGGCAAATAATTATTATCCATAGAATAAATTAATACATTAATTAAGAATCCGTTATCTTTTGATTAAATTATCTGGACAAGTAGTTTTTCGCAAGTTATCCGGTAAAGAAGTCCCTGGAGATCTGAGAGGTAGCTTACGAAACCTGATTGAGATTTAAACAAAATGTTGACGCGACTTTCAAGTGGGTATCATAACGATCACGTGATTTAGTCATTTGAATCAATTAAATCGAATGCCTGTCTTTCACGCCCGAAAACCACACTCAAAATATCGTTAACCATATTTACGATGTCATTCCAGCATTTAACAAACATTAGATGGACGCATGGGTGTGCAATCTGAGGTTGTCACAGCATATGCTATGATTGGCAAAAAAATTTACCAACAGATGTTTGCTGCTAAAAAAACAAAAAACAAAAAAAAAAAACCAAAACAAAAAAAGGTAAACGAGTTGCCAACTAGGGATCCAACTAAGGCCAATAAAAAAAAACGGTTGCGAGTGAGAGCGGGAGGCTATACTGTAAAAAAGATATAAATCAGATAAAAAGCAATAAATCACTCAAAATATTAATCTTTAAAACCCATTGTGATCCAAACTGTAGATGAGAATAAAATATATTTAAATTACACTTTACAGCCCAAGGAATATATACTTTCTCTCTGTGTATAGGTCACAGCTAAGAGAATAGCGTAACGGAGAGTGAGAGAAAGAGAGAACATGTTTATTTACCACCCACAACTGGATGCTGGAGAAGATCACCCTGCCTGTTTGGCAGCAACTTTGGCATTGGCACTGCATTTTTGCCATTTTTTTCAGCAAATATTTTTGCCGATTTTGAGTTGTTAGTTAGTTAGCCTTTTGTATTTTTTTTTGCCCTACTGTCGTCACAATGTAGTTAGTGCTTTGGCATTATTGTTGTGTGGTTATTGTTATTGTTGCCCACCACGACACTTTCTACAAGAAAATGTTGAGAAATCAAAAAAAGATGCGACAGCTTCTTCTCTATGTATGTGGTGGTGGTGTTGTGTGTATGCTCTTGAGTCGGCTGGCTGTTGGTGTGTAGGTATAAAAATACACATGTATCTGTAATAGCCGCAAAAGTTCATTGGAAAGTGCAACCTGAACCTGCTGGGAAAATAGACCGCAATTTATTGATAAGAGTCTTCCATTTAAAAGCAAAGACGATCGATCGTCTGTTCTATTCTGCTATACTCCCCCGAAAACAAATGCAACTCATTCAGAACTTATGTGGCTGCAGATGCAGTTTAATTGATGAAAAACGTGAAGAGGAATGCGTTCGGGGAACGTGCCCGCGGTCATAGTGGGTGCAATTGGCGGATTGCCCCCTTAAATGCTCCAATTGGACTGTAAGGCAGAGGGACAGAGATGGAATCCCAGTCCGACACACACAGCTGTTATCAATTGGACACCAATCCGATCACTGCACAACGCAGACGCTCTGGCACGCTGGCTAGCTTCTTATTCGAACTGCAATATGCGGGTTCTTTGATTGAAATCGACGTTCAATTCATCCATCCACCGACTCTGTTCGACTCTAATCTGTATGGGCTCCTATTGCTTGTTTTGATTAGCTCGTTCGGTTCGATCGTGCGTCGTGGGTATTCGTAAATATGTGGGGATGACATCACCGTCGCCTCTTTCGCAGACTGCTCCACACTCTCTCTCTCTCTCTCTTTCTTCCTCTCTCTCACCTAAAGATCTCTCTCATTTTTTTTCTTGGCATCCAACACCTTTGCACACCATGTGTGTATATATTGGAGCTACAGTGGGCGTATGGGAATTGAAACATTTTGTTTTTCTATTTTAAAATATGTTTTAGTTTCGCAATAATAAAATGTCAATTTAGAGTGCAAGCAATTTGTTTGTAATTTTAATCAAAAAGTTTTTTTTTTTTTAATTTAAATTAAAAAATTGTAGTCTCTTTTATGTAGTAATATTATATAAATGTTTAAATTATTAAAAACTTTTCTTAAAAGAGGATCTCAGGAACAGAATCTGTATTACCCACTAGGCGTATGAGTGATTACTAGTCGTATAAGCGATTTTTTTTATTTGTTTGGAATTAAAAAACAGGAACACTACCAAATTTAAATTTGTTTCTAAAATTGTAAAATACATATTAAGAAACAAAAAAAAAATGCGAAAAGGTTTTAGATAAATTGTTTAAAATATTAACTAAAAACATTGCGAATAATTATCAAATAATTATGAACTAGACTTTTGATATATTTAGATTTTTGATATATTTAGATTAGTCGTTCTTGGAACGCTATTTATTATTAGCCAGAATTGTTATTAACAAGTTTATAAAATTAAACTAAATAATTCCTCAAGAATACTTTACTTTTTAGAATGTTTCCAAAAAATTCCAAAGGCCCCCTAGTCGTATGAGTAATTTTTTTCTTATAAACCCAACTATGAAGCCTACAAGCTCATAGTTTAGTTTTCGCTTCACTGTGCCCTATTGCGGAGGTTGATTTTTAGTTTGTTGGCCAACAAATGCCGAGAGCGAGATACAGCATGGAAGCAGCAGTGAGATTGGGAGAGCGAACGCCAACGCTGACATGGGGATACGGTTGTATTTGTATCTTCTAGGTTGCTCGTCGAATTTCCAATCAGTCTTTTGGAATTCGCGTAACAATGCGGTCGCCGTACGAAGATAGCGCTACTGCCGCTGACCACAAACACCAATACCAGTACCAATACCAGCAAACCAGCGGCGCCAATAATAACAATAATTACTATAAAAACTATAATGTGAATGGCAATGGGCAGGCGAATGGTAATGGTAATGGAAATGGAAATGGAAATGGCAGCTTGAATGGTCAGGGAAATGGAAACGGTATACCTTATCACGCGCGCGAGAACTCGCTACCATTCAGCTATGGAATCGCCAAAACGTCAACACCGCTGCGCAAAACTTCAACGCCGACGCGGGCGGATAGTTTTCTAGACTTTGATTTCGGTGCCCCGGCCACCTCCACCATCAACACCACGGTCACCGCCACATCCACTAATGGCAATGGTATCGGTGGTGGTGGTGGAGGATCCAGTGATATGATAAAGCCCCAACCACGTCTGACGAGCCCTTTGCTTGTGCGCAAAACCCTGGGCAACGGAGTGTCACCCACTACCTCCACGAACACCAATACCATTGCCAATACATACCACTACAGGTCGAATAGTGCGACGCCGACACCGCTTCGAGATGATTTTGAGCAGCTGCTGCGGGAGCGACGCGAAAAGGTCTACAATGAGTACAAGGAACGGGACGGGGAGAGGGAGAGCCGGCAGCGGGAGCGAGTACCGCCCACACCGCCTCAACGTCAGTACTATGGCAGCAATGGCTACGGAAGCAGTTTGAAAAACGGAAGCTCTCCGGGCAACGGTTACAGGAACACTCTCTCCAACGGCAAGGCTAGCAAGTACAACTACGATTTCGAGTTCAATCTCAACCTGGACGATGTGGAGCGTAGTTCCCTGCCAGCACCAGGTCCGTCGCCTTACACCACACGGAATATACAGTTCGAGGACTTGCGACTGGAGCAGGATGTGCCAGATGGCGTGGTCAACAGGCGGCTGGCCTCCACGAGCTTGGAACGCAATTATCACACAATTAACAGCTTGGAAGCGACCACAACGACCCACAAACGCGAGCTGGAGCCGCAACTGGGCGCCGTTTATGGCCAAAACAACCTGGAGACGCTCACGCGCACTCGGCGCGATCTCTCCTTGTCCACCTCCCCGTTGCCGTTGTTGCCGCCGGTGCCAGCATCGCCCATCTATGCCACCAGCACAAAACGAGCGACCAACCCAAATACCAATGGTCAGCAGATGACGCCTAGTCCCACCAGCCGGCCAGAAACGCCCGCCTTTCCGGTCACACCGCGCACGCCTTTTGGGGCGTCATCGGGCGGACTACCTTCCCAGTTGCCAGCTGAATCGATCTACCAAACGGGGCCACGTCGCGGTGTGGGGGCTCTGACCCCCATGGAAGTTTCTCCGGACTCGGTGCGATTCGCCAAGAGCTCGGCCAAGTACTGGTATAAGCCAAATATTTCACGGGAGGATGCTATTGCTCAGTTGGCCGGAGCACCGCCGGGTACCTTCCTGGTGCGTGATTCGACGACCTACAAGAACTCCTACGGCCTGGTCGTGCGGGTGGCCCAGCCACCGGCCGGATCCCAGGAGCTGGTGCGTCACTTCCTTATCGAGCCAACGCCGGGAGGTGTGCATCTGAAGGGCTGCGATAATGAGCCGGTGTTCACCTCGCTCTCCGCGCTGGTCTTCGAGCATTCCATCAGCCAGCTGGCGCTACCCTGCCTCCTGCTGCTGCCCGACCGGGACATAGTACCTCCACTGCGGGCCACCACTCCCGCCCAGCAGCACCTGCTCGCTCACGGAGCCGCCACCAATGTGCTGTGGCTGTTTTCCTGCGATACCGAGTCTCTGACCGGAAACGAGGCCATTAAGAAGGCCATTCGCCAGATGTACGCCCAGAAGCCGGCGCCACAGCCAACCGAGGTCCATTTCAAGGTATCGTCGCAGGGCATCACACTCACGGATAACTCACGCAAGAAGTTCTTCCGGAAACATTATACGGCGGATGTGATCTCTCACTGCGCCATCGATCCGGAGAACCGGATGTGGACCAGCGAGGGAGACACCGAGAAGAAGACCATTTTCGCGTTTGTGGCACGAAGGTCGCACAGTTCGACGGATAACCAGTGCCACGTGTTCTGCGACCTGTCCGTCAGCCAGCCGGCAGCGGCGATTGTGTCCTTCGCCAATCGCACCCTGCCCACTGAGAAGTTGCGCAACTACGTCCTGTAATTATGACGGCCAGAAGGAGTCCTGTGGAGCGGAGCAGACGTACAGGTGAGGTGCAGATTCAGTTATGGCATTATGGGTGCGGAGCGGAGCGGCCTTGCAAAGCCAATCCTACAGATTACAGAGGTCACTCGATGGGATGAACAATCTATGAAGTAAAAATAACACTTTAGAGGGCAACCCCAACCAGTTAAGAATTTGAGAACTCCTTCGTAACTTTCTGAAGAACTAGATCTCTATTTGTTTGCTCATATAAGTAGGTTCTTCGCATACTTCCCGTAGCACAATTCTGGTTATTCAATAGAGTGAAGTGTTTGCTTTACCAGGCAATCACCGTGAATACATCATTCTTCGCCCCAAATGGTAAAAACTATTAAAAACGCTACAGTTTCTTTGGCACCAGGCCCCAGGGCCCAGGCCCTTCCGTTCCTGGGTTCGTCTTCAGAAATTTGTTTACTTTACATAACGCCCGGCTGGTTCTGTTTGTTTGTTTGTTTAACGGTTTCCATATACTGCCGAGCACACATTGAGGGGCACGTAAGCATATATATTCTATATATTATATATAGAAGCATTTGGCTATACTTTTCGCAACGGAAGTTTCTGTCATGAGTCAGTTGCCTATAACCGTTGATTGGAATTCGAAATAGAAGGGAGCATCCCAATTATTGATAGTTTTTTGTATAAAATTCTGAAAGACCACACCTTATGGAGTGCCAAAATTGGTATTTCTTTTCGATTTCGATTTGATTTGATTAATTTCCTCATTCACGGTCACAGTCATGTGTTGAGGTCGCTCGATAAGGCCATAACGCTTAACTGTGCATTGCCATGCCAGCCATATAGGCCACTTTTCCCAGCTACCATACCATACCATACCATATATTCGATATCAGCCAGCGTCAAAACCATTTGGCTAATTTGAAAACATTTTTTTTTGGCTAAAAATTATCTAAAAATATGTTGAGGTTTATAGCTGAGGGTGGGATGACTATTTAGTTTTTTCTTTTTTAGCCTTTCGATAAGGAACAAGTTAGTTGTTCATCTCACCAGGGGGAGAAACATTCTAAAATTATCGTTTAATTCCACCTTGAATTTGTTGTGTGGAATTTTTCACATGGACTATAAAGCTAAAATATGCAAATAAAGAGCCGTTCATAGAAATCGATTTCAGCGCAATCGTATATAGCGCAAAGTTGAAATAAATTCAAACTGCGCATTTTAGAAAAACCGCACACCACCACCCACCCACCCAACACACACGAAAAATTAATTCCAGACGCGTTTGAGTTTATTTTTTTTTTGCTCTTTTTCTCCTCCGGGGATTGCGGATAAAAGTTAGAGTAAATAAAAAATTGTAAGGTCTAAAAATAAAGGGAAATTAATATTTAAAAGCAAGTCGTTATTCAGACACAGGCCACAGGGCTGCTAGACTTCAGACCCCAGACCCCAGACCCCATTGTTCGATCGAGTGATCTATTTGATCTGCAATTAAGCAATTATTCGAGATACATTGGAATTTATAACCTTGTTGTGGCGGATCAATAAACATATATCTTTTCTTTCATCTCTCTCTTCCAGGCTATGCAGCTGTAAGATGTACTAACTAATCAGTAATCACTACGAAATTTTTTGTTTTTCGGATATATAATAATGAGTTTAACTACGAATATATGTTAACGGAAAATGATGTCAGCCGTAGTTTATTTCGACAGGCACACACTCTCACTCTCAGACGGCAATATTTATGGCAAAAGCTAAAACATATGTACACAGACTACATATAGTGTGTATTATCAACTCGAATCGACTAGGAGCACAGTGGGATGCGATAACGCTATTTTCAAATGCCAAGTCATACTTGTTTATAGGTTCTAGCTATAAACAAATCTATGGATACTCCAAAATATCATTCAAACTAGATCGTTCGAACTAGATGTCCTGTTTCAGTGTGCAACAGCACAGGTTGTAGTTGATCACCAAAATGTTGACGTTTATTACAAAAAAATAAAAATAGCTGGTGTATATATTTTTAAACTGAGAGAGAGTGTGTGCTTTTCCTCGGCTACAGGGTGCGCTTGTCAGACAAACGGAATTAAATTAATCTAAATAATAATTTTATATGAATTAATGCTAAATAAGAGAGTTGTTGAATAATCCCCCCCGGGCAGATTGTCCTCTAATTTATACCAGTAATATCTATATATGTACATGTATTTTTGTAATAGGCCTTAAGATGTACTAATGCAGAGTCAATATCAATAAAGTGCAATGTTGTTACACAGATACTATAATGGTTTACTTAAAAAAAAAAGATTCTCCTTTTAAGAATTTTTAATCTAAGCAAAAATGCAGGACTGTTAAATGTCATATATATCAACAGATGTGTACTAAGTCTGTTGCTTTTGTTGAACAATTAATTGTTTATATACCTAGGGGCATAAAATATACTCGGGCATATTCATATGTATGTGGGGAGCAACTGTCTGCCCCACAATTGTTTTGTAATTTAATCTTATCGTTTGACAACGAAATGATCTCCATGTCCAGGCCAACAATAGGAATACTTCGCGGAGAGAGCAGTCAGTCACCCTTGCATCAATTGGATTCGCAATTCCCAGTCCAAAAAGATACAAATAGTATTGTGTCTGCTGGGCAAATGCAATTTATTTAAAGAGGCAGGCTATAAAGACTATACCCCAGAGGAGATACAAAACAGAAGCAGCCAGCCAGCCCACAGTCAAGTGTGCCAAGTGAAATGAAAACGCGTCCGTCGACACGACCTTGAGATCAATTTGTGGCAGAATGACGTCATCGCCTTTCAATAGCAAAAACGACGACAGCTGCCTTTTGCTTTTCGAAAATGTTCTTACAAAAATTTACAAAACTTATTCCATTTGATTTCTAGGCTAATGCTCCCGCACGATCTGATCTGATGTGATCTGAACGAACACCCACTAATAAAATGATTTCAGCAACGATGTTTATTCTATTTTGAACCGGACTGCTAATTTCCTATTTGTGAGTAAGGTGGTGAGTGTTTTGCCAGAGCAAGCGCCCCAAACGAAACCGAAACCTGTTTGTCATGTTCTTTGCCTAAATTCGATAATTAATTGAACGTCGGAGAAACGTCGGCATGGCATTCGCTGGCGAAAACAGCGACACAACTCCGGTTGTTCGACGCCTAATCGGGAGGGAGCTAACTCGCTCCCAACTGGTACTGGTGACGAAAGCAAATCCATCGAGATTCCATCGAGTAGCAAAAGTCAGTCCTTGTTTTCGTATCTTACATTTAATACATTTGGATTTGGTTGTGTGTACAAAAGTGAACATAAAATCAACGTTCGGTGTGTGTTTATATATCTACATAGCTACATACAATATCGTTCGTTTCCATCATATTCAATTAAACATAATAAATACATTTTAATAATATATACTCGCATACTCGTATATATATATATATAACAAATAATACATCCAGATTTTTGCACCCGTACATATGGACCTCCTCCAGCAGGCAGCATCGAATGAAAAACAGAATACAAAAATATTTAATAGACCCTCTCCTATACCTCACTCTACATTCCAATTCAATTTAAAGAAATAATTCGAATCAATGGAATTCCCAACAAATAAAATAAATAATTTTGAATTTATATAAAAATGTAGAATAGTGATGATTTAACGATTCTATTTTGTATCAGTTTATAATCCACAAACTAAACAAGATATGAATCGACAAAACTCTCACATTCGACAGTGACTTTTGCAATTGTTCTAAAATGGACATTCAAAATATCATCGGACGTTAAAATCCTCAGAGCAAGTTCAGAAACATCTACTTATCCTGTGCCTAATTATTACGGTGTGGGTGTATAGTGTTTATCTCATATTTAAGCATAGATACAAAAATTTCTCTAGGTTTTCACGAGCCTATTGCCATATTGCCATTTTCCGATTCTGTTTCTTTTTCGGTTTCTGTTTCTGTTCCTCACATGCTGTCTTTTTAAATGGATTGCTACTTAATTTGACTTTGCCGAATACGGACTAGTGGATCCCACCGATGGAGGCGTTGGCGTTGCTCCACTACGAATACCATCGCCTTCGCAAACATATTTTCCTAAAAAAAATATAAAGTTTTGTTAATCCCGTAGATCCATTATATCATTGTTTATGTTAGCATACCGGAAACAAAGCGTCGTTTCACCAACGACAGGCGGTAGCCACTGCCCTGTAGCTCGAACTCGATGCCCGAGAGCGTGGTGCCCTCGCAGTTGAACTGGGTGGCCAGGAGCGCCGGTGTAGATGGTCCGTCGTTAAGCTCCAAACGAGCACGCAAGGTACCCACGCCTCCATCCTGTGAATTTTGCGATATGTCGGTAAAGTTCCATACCAAACGATTGGATTCACCCAACCTAGAAGAGCAAATAGTGTTAGTGGGCCATCTTTTTGGGCTCAAATTATCTTACCATGCGGAATGGGGTTTCGACTGTACATTCCGCACAGATCCATTAACCGGCACCGACAGCGTAACATTCAACAAGGGCGAGGCATTGGCCATAGCATGGTTATTGTACTTGTAGTCCACTTTTAGGGCTGTGTAGCTCTGCTCGCACTTCCAATAGCTGACCAACTGGAAGGGGCACGAACTGGCGCCCGGCTTGGTGCGGACCTGGTACTTGAGTATATCCACATTGAAGTACGAGGCTGTCGGATTGTTTTCCGCCTGTCTTCGCAGAAGGGCTGTCAATGCCCCCATGTTGAACTCGAGCATGGTGCTCAAGGAACTTGATTGCTGTCGATCTCTGATGGGATTCAAGGATCAATTGAAGTCAATGAAATAAGAATCCCCTTCATTTTACTCACATTTGCACCAGCTTTCCGTTGGGCACCAGGTTCTCCAGATTCTGAACGTTCTTAATGCGAAAACCCAGCTTGGCTGGATTGGGATTATTGGCTAATAGGCCGGCAATGCCGGCTGGGAATGATAACATCATATCACCAGACACCTTCACCTGGCAGCGCGACTCGTCACTGCCCCGGAAATAGGCATGGATAATCTCGTGGAAGGCCACTGCCAGCGGTATGGTGTCCGAAATACCGATCGTTAATGGTGAAGGTCCCCGCGAGGAGCCCACCCCTCCGATCGCGGTTCGGAATTCTAAACTGCCGATACTCTCGGCTCGATTCATGGCCGTTGTCACCGGTGCCGGTGACATGCGACCGCGTCCCGGGGCGGTTCCAGTTGCCGCCGGTCCAATGGCGATCATATCGGAGCGTCGCGATGGTGGTCGTGGAATGGCTATGCTGCCACCAGTGGACGCGGATGTAGGAGTGGGTATCTGTCTACCAGGCGGCTTGCCCAGTGTGGCTGATGCCGGCGCCGACATGCTCATATCCCCCAACTCAGAGAAGATGTCCCCCAGATCCGCATAACGATTGTTGCTCGTGTTATTGGCGTTGTTGTTGTTGGACAGTGTGGGACTCTGCAGCGGGGCATACGGATGAACGCTGGCCGTGGGCGTGGAGGCGTTAGATATTTCCGGGGACTGCTGGCGGGAAGCTGGTGCTCCTCGCGCTCCCTGCAGTTGTTGGCTGTGATGCTGTTGGTGAAAAGAAATATAAAAAATATTTTTTTTTAAATAACTCTGGATAGCTCACCGAAAACGCCGCTGTTGGTGACAGCGATATGTTTTCCACGGTAGCGCGAAGCTCATCAACGCTGGCGGACATGGGTGCCTGGCCGTTCTTCAACGGTTTTATGTTCACATGAATCCGGCGCTCCTGCTTGTCGTTGTCCGAGTCCGTATCCGAATCGGAATAAAAACTTCCAGCTAAAAAGAATCGACTCTTTAGTACTTTTCCCACAGAAAGACATTTTAAGGAGAGCTTACATTTGTCCTGGTTCTCTTCCCAAGCTATTTCCTTGGCTGGCTGAATACTAAAGCCTTCTTCATCCACCTCGTAGCCTGTTCCTGTGGCACTAGGACCGCCTGTTGCCGTGGTAGATGCAGATGTAGTGAGGACACCGGCATTGGGTAGACTGCCACCGGCACCGGCGGCTCCACCACTGCCACCCATGCTGCTGGCCCCCGCCGAGTCCACACTGCCCTGAGCCGAGGTGGCCGACAAGGCGGCCAGGCCACCGCCTGCACTGCTGCCGCTGGAATTCTGAGTCTTCATGCTGCGTCCATGGTCATCGTAGTCCAGCAGTGTATTGTTGGCCCTCTCCACGCTGGAAAGACATACACATCTATGAGTAAAAGATGGGAGAAAATAAAACCTAAGTAAGGTTACCTGGTGAGACGCTCTTCCTGTATGTGTTCGGCTGCTTCGTTGTCCTTCTTTTTCTTAGCCTTTTTTGTTTTTGTCTTATCGCGACGGCTTCGTAAAATGCCAGAGACTGCCGGCGAAACATAATTCACATTAATATTGGCAAAATATTAAACTTAGAAGACAATGACTAAATAGCAAGCTGGAAGACTTATATTACACACAGGAAATGAAGGTTTCACCTCAACACTGATTGCTGGGGTGGCGCGGTACAGAGAGAGAGAGAGATCGTGGTATAAATATTATATAGTTGACAGTAGAAACTTAAATGTAACTCCTTCCTCAGAACTCAAACACCGCCGTAAAGTGCTTTAAAATGGTTCAATGTTAATTGGGAAATGAGAGAACAGTCAGCTGTGCACACAAAAAGCCGCTTAACTTTACATATTTAACCTAAAATTCATGCATATTTATGGGATTATACAGGTGGTTTCTGTTTAGTAGTAGGAGGTCCCTCTGGGGGGTGAAACTGGGGGTCTGGTTGAAGGGATATCACTTTCGTTTACATTCTTGGATCATTTACCCTGAGAGTTTGATGAGAATATATTTAAAAGTGACGTTGCACGTCTGGACGTTGTCGTTGTGGCGGTTGGTGCTGCTGCCGATGATGCTGTTCCTGCTCCCGCTCCTGCCGCATTCTGCTGGAGATGATCTTGATCATTTAATGATTTCGATAGCTGCTGTTCGCTGGTCGTTGCATTTAGTTGCTTTTTCCCACTAGTCGCAATGGATGCTAAGGCCTCTGCCGGCTGTTGCTGTGCCTGGTCTAAAGTTTGTTTTTTTTTTCGATTAGTTCGATGCACGGTGCACGGATGATGGGTATATGATATGGTATTTGGGATGAGCAATGATGGATGATGGATGGTGGATGATGAAGCGATGGTACGGAGACAAAACGGAGAGAAGCATAGAGAGAAAATTGCAGTAGTTAGTGCGGTTAGATTTACAAATTATTGACTTTTGTGTGCTTGTGAGTATGTGCGGTGGTTTTTTGTGAGAAGTTCCAGAGTAAGGTCGGATTGATTGGCTGGTGTTTGAGTGTACAATCTGAGACATTAAAATAAAATTATAAATAATTTTAAATCAAAAGAAAATAAATAAAAACATAAAACACATAAATATGTACAAGACAGAGAAGAGAAAATATGTACCATCGACTTTGAAGTTTTAAGAAAACAAGTATTCCATAAAAAGTATGTTACAATAGCAACGGATAGAGTTAAAAAAAAAAAGACAGTAACTGATAGTTTGTCACAAATACTGAGAAGAACCAATAACCATAAATGTTTGGAAGACCCATAAATAAATCAAAAACAAAGGACAGAAACCGAAAAAATTAAAGAGAATGAACCTTGACTGCTATTATCCTCAGAGTTAGGGGAATTTTTGGTGATATTGGTGGTGAGATTATTCGTGCCAGCTGTTGTTGTAGTTGTTGCTGTTGCTGTGGTGTTGTTGGTGTTTAAATTGTTGCTACTGCTGATTGCTGTAGTTGTCGTGGTGGATGTGGTGTTGTTGTTCCCGGAGCTTCCGGTCATACCGAAGTTTCCGGCGACCGAAGTCTGTTGCTGCTGCTGTTTGGCAGTTGGCAAGAACCACGACCGCAGGCTTTTCACGGTGGAGGTAGTGCCACCAGCGGCTGCCTGTCCCGAAGCTGCATTGGCGCCCAGCATGTCCGGAGACGTGGGACGCGGCGAGCCCAAAGCTCCCAGTATGGGATCCTCGACATAGGGAATACTTCCACTCGCTGCACTACCGCTGCCCACCGAGATCCCGCCCAGTGCATCTCCCCGCTGATCCATGGACACCATGCTGCCCGAGGGTGGTCCGGGAGCGGTACGCAGGGCTGCCTGGATGCTCGTGGCCGAGTTGGAGTTGGAAGCGGCCGCCGAGGCCTGGGGCTGCTGCAGACGCGACCCACTTGACAACGTAATGTATTCCAATTCCGGCATTTCTAAAATAAATAATAAATTTATAAATCAAATAACTGATCCATTTATTGTTACTCTTACCTGGTTTCTCCAGACCCGTGTACTTGTTGAGCACAAATTGTTCCAAGAGCTTATCCACGGACATATCAACGAATTGCCTCTTGAAGTCCGAGTGCACCTGACCCACCATATCGTGGTTGTTTTGCAGCATCTCCAGGTAGGTGGACAGAAACTCCTTCATTTGTCGCAGATGCACTTCTTCGATTTCTTGGAAACGCTAATTGGTGAGAACATAATTAAATAACTAAATATTTAAATGTAAAATATAAATATAAATGATTACTTTGCAGGTCTGAGTCATCCGCCTTTCGAACTCGTTCTTAATGGGATTGTGTTTGTCCATCAGAGCCTTGTACTCCTCCTGCAGCTTCTTGAGCTTAGCCTCCAACTTCTCGGCATCCTTGTGCGAGCCATTGTCCTTGCGCAGCTTCTCCAGCTCCTGGACCTTGCTGGCGTATAGATCCCTCAACTTCTGCACTGCCACCGTTGACGTTTGGATGGCCTGGACACACTCCAGCGTTTGTGACTCCTCCTCCTTGACGGACTTGTGCTTCTTGTGCAACTCATCCGCATACTTGGCCACGTCCTTGACCAGCTCGGTCAGCTTCTGAACCATTTGCATGTGCAGCGTGGACAGCTTCTCCGCGGAGGTTCGCAGAATGGTCCACACCGGAGCGAATGTGCTGTTCAGTGTGCCAGCCTTGTGGGCCAGTTTGGACATCATCTTTGAGTTCTGCTCCTCGATGTTTGACTTTTCGCGCAGAAACTCGGACAACTCCTTGCTGGCCACGAGACCGAACTTCATGTTGTGATACAACACATCATAGCCGTTGTTCTTCTCGCCCTGAAAGCAAAACCATGAATATGTGATGTCCTTTTTGGTGTAATCCTCTATAAGTACCCAAAAATAGTCGTTGAAATCCACCGTCATGATGGCTATCTTCTGGTTATTCCGATCCTTGGTATTACTTTTCTATAAATCGTAGAATTCCACTCCACTCCCACTCACAATACACATAAAAAAGGCTTTCTGGCGTTGTAATTGACTTGACTTCTTGGCAGGACCTTAGAGGATCATGTGTAGCACAGATGTACGATGCGTACGATGCTACTGCCTGTCTGGGCTGGACTCTTCATCATCAGTTTCAGATCCGTCCTCAGCATGCATGGGCATTAATAGCGGGCGTCGACTTCTATTCTCTTCGTATTCTGCAAGGATAATTGTCACCAGACAAGTATAAATAATTGTCCAATTCGATCAACCAAAATTTTGCAGAATAGACACTTTATTTTTTGCTGAATATTTGTATATTTTAATGTTTGAAAAGCAACTAATGAATGAGATATACTTTGTTTTGCTTAAACTAGAAATATTTTTTGAATATGGGACAATTTAAAAGCTTAATTTTAAAAACATTTAAGTAAACACAGTCTGGGAAAAAAAATTCAAAAATAAACACAAACTTATTGATTAAAAAAATGTCAAGTTAGTCGGCTTTTAGCTTGGCCATCTCCTCATCGATGCGCTCGTCCAGCGCCCTGGTCAGAATGGTGCAGCAGTCCTTGATGGCATGGTAGATGATGTTCTTGATCTGCAGTTTGTCCTCGTGGTTGGTGTGGGAGTGCGAGAGTCGGCGGAACTCGTGGGTGAGATGGTAGCAATGGGTAATATTCTCGGGCGAGACAAAGTCCTCGGCCACCTTGATGCAGTTGTGCAGGTTCTGGACCTGGTGCGGAGCTCCGGCTGGAATAAACACAGCGTCCCCCAGGCACTGGACAATAGGATGCCCCTCAACCCCATACTCTTTGAACAGCCTGGCCCGCAACTTGTCGTCCAGATACCAGTTCTGGTCGTGAATGGGATCGTGGTCGGGCTCTAGACGAAATCCCTTTTCCAGAGTCACACGGTTGAGCAAATCCCTAATCTTGTCGGCATCGCGCGCCGGGAATATGTGCCACAGAGCTCCGGGCAAGACATCTGGTGACTGGCACCTAGCCCTTGTTATGTAATCACATCCTCCCAGAGCAATGGCCTTCTGCGTGGCCGCCATCTGCGGCTTGCTGTCCTCGTCCTGCGGGATTCCCACATACACCATTATGTTCACCGCATCAGAGATGTCCAGATGGAGATTAGTTGTGCCCTTGTCCGGGTGCAGTGCCGAGCCATACGCGTTGTACATCTTGGGGCCCAGGTCAGGCGGCACGAACATCTTTGGCAAGCAGCTGGCGATGTTGAGATTCCCAGTTCGCAAGGTGTACTCGGGCATCGGGAGTCCCTTCATCAGATCGGCGAACCTGGTGGGCAGTATCTCGGCAAAGTCATCGCCAGGCGGCCAGTCCTTCAGTTTGAGGAGCATGGGCTTCCCGTTGGCGTCCAAAAGTCGCTTCTTGATGCACTGGAAGCCCTCCCAGAAGTGCCGCATGGGCTGGTTGGGCACCAGATTGCCATTCAGGCAGTTTATCAAATCGTTTGGCTTGTCGCCGAAGTCGCGGCAGAAGGCCTGCGGATGCCAGAGGTCCAAGTTGAGGGAGCGAGCCACCTCCGAAATCATGACAGGTTGGCCGCACTTCCACACCTCCTGGTAGAGCACCCGGTTGTCGGGATGGAGGGGATCGGTGAGCCGGAGCAGCTTGCCATCGCAGAGCCACTCGTGCGGCACACCAGGTGCCAGCTGGGTGGAATGAGCCAGTGTCATGGCCCTGGGCGGCAGAAACCTTCTCAGTCCGGCCAGTCCCTTCCTCAAGAAGTTGATGTGCTTGAAGTTGTCGAATGCCGTGGTGATCGGATCCTTGCCCAGGGTCTCCTTGGTCCACACTCGTCCCGGGACGTAGTCGATGCCCCGCTCCCTGGCAAACTCCAGTTTCTTGGCGTGCAGCTGCTCCAGGCGCTGCTGCTGGTGGAGCTTCTGCTCAGTGGCCAGCGAGGAGAGGCTGGTGTGCTGTTTTAGCTGCGACTCCTTGATCATGTCCTGAATGAGCTCGTTCAGGTGCTCGTCCTCCACGGCCTGCTTGCTCAACAGGCACCCACACACCTGCGGCACCTGCCACAAAGTTCGGACCTCGTGCAGCAGCCTTCCCAGCACGTTCAGTGCATCCCCGGCTATGATCTGCGTCAGCATTAGCTCCGTGAGGGCGTGCTCTTGAGGGCCACCTGGATCGGTGCAGAGCAGCCAGTGATACTCGTCGCAACCCTTCTGCAATGCCGTTTCCACCCGCCGCAATCGCTGTCCCTCCTTGCGATCCTTGAAGCAATCCAGGCACACTCCGAAGCCGCACTTGCGGCAGGTCCAGTGATAGTTGAAGAGTGTGGTGTCGCATACATCGCAGATCTCACGGATTCCCTGCACGGCCTTCTTCCAGGCGATGGTGTCGTCGGGGTTCTGGTGGAGACGCAGTGCCTCCGCTTCCTGACGCCACAAATAGCAGAACTGGTCGCCGGCATGGAGCAGGATGTAGCGACACACCTGAATGTCCATAAAGCCACTCGTGGGCGCTGTCTTTCCGTCCGGCTGCCAAATGGCATAGTCCTCCGGGGTGGGCTCGCTGTAGGGATTCGGGAATCCAGCCACATTCAACTCTCCCTTATCGTTGTACTGCAATCGCCTGAATTCATAAAACCGACAATAGACGTCGTTGCCGGAGCTCGTATCGGCATCTTCGGAGGAGGCATTCCTTCGCCGGCACTCCCGGCACTTGGGAATCGGAACCGATCCCGCATCAGCAGGTGTTTGTCGCAACTTGAAGCAGGGCAAGTCCTGTAGAAATATGAAACAATTCGACCGAAACTCAGTGTGTCGCTTCTCCTCCTCCTCGGTCAGCTGGATCACCGGACATGGCTCCTCTTTCTCCGGCTCTGGAGGTGTCCTATCCACCTTTCCACTGACACTTCCCGCTGTAAGGCACGCTCTCTTGGGTGCCGGATCATTGGATATGTGTATCTCAATGATGGATTTCGGTTCTGAGCGAACGGATGATGGACTCGAGATGACAGTGCGCTTCCTGCTGGTTCTGGTGGCGACCAGGGCCGCTAGTTCTTTTTGAGACATGTTCGGTGGTCTGGTGGTCTTCAGAGAGGACGAGAGAGAGAGAAAGAAAACAGAGATGTGGTTGTGAGGCATTATGGAGGATACATCAACGGCCGCCCTGGTAATGCTTCCCGTGAGGAGGTGCCTGCTGCTGCTCCATGCTCCCGCTCTTGCTCCAGATTTTTTTTTTAGTTTTTTCACTTCGCGAACATAGATTTGATTATTTTTTTTTTTTTTTGAGTAGAGACCCGATTGCAACATAGCCTGTAATGTGGCGAACAACTTTCATTGGCTTTCTTCTTCAATCCACATGCACATTTCAGGGGATAGACAAGAGCTTCAAGAGAATACAGCGCAACTACTCACTGCCTCCACATTACCAGGCACAGAACTTAGGACTTAGGAACTATCTTAAAAGGTAGGGTCTAGGTTTTAGATTAAATAGTTTGATTAGGAAGGTTTTAATTTGTTTTTTATCTGCTGAGAAGTGCAGTTTAAGGTTCTATTTATAACAAATTTATTATATAATTTTATTTCTATGTAGATTCATGCATGAAAATGATGTTCTAACCATTCTTATAGACTTTTTGGAAGAGAAACTGTCTTATATCTTATATAATCTTAAAAAGATACACCCCACAAGCTGGTGTATCTATTGGATTGAACTTCATTATTCAATTTCAGCTCAGAGATAAACATTTAGTCGAAACATGCACATGTGGAGAGCCTAAAATGGGCGTAGTATGCCCAAAACTGATAGCATGTCCGAAAATGTACTTTTAAAGAGCGAGCTAAACGCAGTTGTTAATTTTTGTGCTGCCAAAGTGATAATCTAATGGGTAACCTAGATAAACGATGGCCCGCAGATCTGGGGCAACAAGTGTCATCAGCCTCTCCAGCGTTTTGGGCCAAAAACAATACGAACCACAGTGGAAAATGCAAAGACCGGATAGTAATTGAAGCGACACCGAGAATTAACCCCTGACTGGCAAGCACACACGGAGACCCACCAACATGCAGACTTGTTTGTGTTTTTGGGCGTTCACCAGACCAGAAGTCTTACGAAATGCGGGAAGAGAGAATTGAGAAAAACACGAAAAGATACGGAGGAAAAACCCTACAACCGACCAGAGCAGTAGCCATTCCCCAACCCCCCCTCTCTCTATGTTAAATTGATCAATCAATTCAATGGCTTTTCGCGACCTTTTCATTTAATGAAGACCTGTATTTTATATAACACTAGTACAGCCAATAAACAATGTAATTTAACGAACGAAGACTTGAAGCCAAAAATGCCTCTGATAACGCCGACGCCGAAAGCTGCTACTACGCTTTTGTAGCACGGCAACACTGCCCATGTTACTACATCGCTCTATAATTCTTGTTTTTTTTTCGTCTTCCTTTTCAATGGGTTTGTTTTTCGCTGGCATGCCTAAAATGTGAGCTTCTCTGCTTATTCCTCTGTGATAAATGCATATTAAATAGGGTCGGAGGCGATGCTGGGGAATGCACTCTCGGAACGGCTGCCTTTGTCGCGATTTTTATCAATTTAAATTTGTGTACAGAATGCCACAACCACCAGTGCAACGCACACACAGATGTGCCTCTGCACACACCCACACAAAAACTTGGCGTTCCTGCATAGATAGAACCAACAGGAAACTTTTCAGCAGTCACTTTAAACACTTTTGGGGCCATTAGCGACTTACATTTTCTTATTGCATATTGTGTAATCGCTCGGTAGTCACTTGTGTTGTTCTCGACCCGTGAAAATTCAAATAGTTTTACGAAAAATTCGATTTTTCATTAGCACGAAGCGCACAACTCTCACACTAGCACCAGTGTGACCATTCCTCAAAGCGTTTGGAAAACCATGGAAAAGTTTAAAACTTACAGTTTATAAACGATTAATAGTTTTATTCATTTAAAAATAATTTAAAACTCCCATGATTTTTATCTTTTATTCATCATTTTATTTTATAAAATCAATATTATAATCGTTTTACAAAATACTTCCAATCAGATCTCACCGTTTAACTTTAATATATCATTACTGTCTCAATGAGTAAGTTTTGCTTTAAAAATTAAATTTAATGATTTGTAGCTTAAAAGTATTTAAAAACAAAGTCTGTTTGAATTTAAAATGTAATATTTAACTGTTATATTTTAAATTCCACAACATAACTATAAAACCATATTTATTATTTACGCGATTCGGTCACACTCACATCCAGCTGCTGTGTCGAAAAAATGTCTTCGACTTTATTAAAATGCCTTAATTTGGCAAAATCTGTGAGAACAGCGACGCTGAAGAGCTTCCTGACAGCCCCGAAGCCACAATGGCAGGTCTGGAGGTAGGTCTACCCAAGCACAACCATCTTCATACAGTTCTTTTCTTAACTTTACCATTGTGTTTTTATATAATAAGTAGTGCGGCTGCTCTGCAAACGCCGCATGCTCAAATGCACACTTCTCCCCCACGACTGGATCTGATGGAGTTCTTTGATGACAAGAAGCACTGGAGCGAAAACGAGGTGAAGGTGGGTCGGGCCTGGCGGACCGAAGAGCTGCGAATCAAGTCCAACAAGGAGCTCCACCAGCTATGGTTCATCCTACTAAAGGAGCGCAACATGCTGCTCACCATGGAACATGAGTGCAACGAACAAATGGAGATCTTTCCCAGCCCAGAGCGCATCGATAAGGTTGCATTTGACTAACTCCTAATAAGGCTTTGGCTAATCCTCTAAATTTCAGGTGAAAATCTCCATGAAAAACCTCGAGACAGTTGTAAGGGAACGCAACAAGGCGTATCACCTGCTGGAGACCGGCGAGACAGGGGAGCGACCACAGCGTCCCGTACAGAATGCATTTGGCATTCAGGTAAACTACAAAAGCTGTGAGCATGTATTGCCTCCTTTTATGAACCTGAAATGGATCAAGTCCCGCAATATCGGCTTCGGTGGTAGGGCAGTGAATCGATTCCTGTTGAAGTACAGGGAACAACTCTACAACGCCAAGCGCAAGGCGAAGAAGTAAGAAAGAAGTTAATTTTTAAAACATAACTCTTAACAACATTTTCCTTTTTAGTCGTTCACGCAACGAGGTCATGATGATCCTGCGACGGAATCCCAACTTTGACCTGGAGGTGCTACGGCGCAAGTTTCCCGATGTCAACATCGACAAGCTGCGAAATGATGATAAGACCCGTGGCCACTTTGTACCAAAGGTTGACAGTTAGGCCAGTTATTTAGTTATTAAAACCCCAAAATTTTATCCAATTGTTTATTCGTCAAACTTAATCTTAGTGCCCTGGAAGGCAGCTATTTTGGGCTTCCATTTTTGCTTAGCAACCCAGGAGGGATGCATGCCTTCGGTGGAAGCTGGGGTGGCCAGTGACGGTTGGGAATTGTGGATGGGAGCACTCGTTTCGGAAGTTTCTCCAGTCTCACTGAACTTGATCTTTTTACCTCTGAAATCTCCGATAACTGGTTTTTGTTGTTGCTTGGCTAGCCAGGAAGGATGACGGTCATCCGTTCTCTTTGGCCTAAACTCAGTGTGTCTTTCAGGTCTTTTTTGGTACGAAGTTCTATCTTCGTTTCTAAATTTGTTTATGGGAGGCTTCTCGTCAGCTTCCCTATCATTGTTCTCATCGAGAACCACAGCGGTGGACAAATAAGGCTGCCCGGATTCCGTGATAAAGAATGGGTCCACTACGTGGGTGGGGCGATCCTTCTCAGGCTTTGGTTCTTTTTCCTCGCTTTGTTTAGTCTCTCGTCGAGGACGCTTTTCAGCATTGTGATCACGAACAGTTTGTTTATTTTCGGTTGGTTTAACCTTCCTCTGGGGCTTCTCTCTAACAATTCTTTCCTTCTTTTCCGTTTTTTTTCTAGGTTCTTTTTTCGGAATAACTTTAGGGGCTGTCGGTTCTATTTTTGCTGGTAAATCTGGTTCTTGCTGTTTGACTTCAGGAGCCGCAGGGACTTCTACCTCTAAGCTGTCTCCATTTTGTACTTTATTTTGTTCCAGCCACTCCAGTCTGTTTTTGGTCTGAGCTTTCTGCTCCTTCAGCTCTTTTCGCTTCCGCTTCTTCTCTTCAGTGCGTTCCTGCTTTGCCCTCCGCTTGCTTGACTCTAGGATTTCCTCTCGCCACTTCGCGTCCTTGTCGCTTTTTAGCTCCAGAGCATCCATAAACTTATCCACCAGACCGTGCATGAGTTTGTTAAGCCGCAGCATGGCGATTCCTAGTTCGTCGGGAGTTGAGCGCTCGCTGGCAATAACTGTGTTGGGGTTGGTGCCTTCCTGAAGCAGGGATTGTCGGACAATGTCAAGGCACTTGAGTGCTTTTAGCTGGGCCAAGCACTCTGTGTTTTTCCGTAGACGAGTTTTTTCCTTCTCGGCATCTGGATGTTTGGCCAAGGCATCTTTTGACTTTCTCAACTTTTGAATGAGCTTGGCAATGGTTTGGGCGCGAGCTTTCTGAATTACTTTTTTGTTGGTTATTACCTAAAAAAGGTAATATGTTAATATAATAAGCAATCAGTCATTATTTTGTATTATTTACCAAATTATTGAATTTCAATCGGTCCAGCATGTTTCTATGGTTTGTGTTGGAAAACGATAGAAATTGGTTTATTAGTGTTGAGAAATTAATTTAAGAAAATACTAAAAATTGTGCAAAACAGTTGAAGAAAATTTAAATTGTAAAATGTTTATTGCGAAAACAAAGCGAATATGCCAAAGGTATATATATATTTAAATTTTCTGCAAATAATTATTTTTAACAGGTTTATAAAAAATACTCTGAAGGGGTCATTATGTGTTATATATCATATATTAGATGAACTAATGATGTAAGAAATATTTTTAAAATTACATACTCGGATAGATTTATAAACCTAAGAATTCTACAAACTGTCGTTATTATTATAATATACAATGCTAGAATTAATTATTCCTAAACTTCCCAAACTTATCAAATGATAAGACCTGCCAACTTTCCTTCTGGAGCAAGGTTACCAGACTATTTGAACAAGAGGTATATGGCAACTACCACCGCGAAGCCAAAATGGCGACACCACAGTGATGAAGAAGAAGCAGCAGCAGAAATATTATTCACGAATTTATTGTTTTCCTTGGGTGGCAATTAATATTGCAAACTATTAACTTGGCGTCGCGTACCTGCTCGCTGTTACAGTCGTTTAACCGAAAATCGCGAACGCTAAACGTGCCGATACTGTGCCGCCCTGAGAGCGCAGAAAAATAGGAGCGGTGCGGAAAAACAAGGAGGAGCTAGCTGAGAGGCAGCAACAAAGAAGGTCCGGCGACAAAAAAAAAAGTTGTAAATAATGCTTGCAAATCGATAGAACTAAATTAAATCAATGACTAGACTGTTGAAAGTTCCTTAGGGAGTGGAGTGGTGATTAAGCTAAAACCCCGCAAAGCATTTAATTCTTTACTTTGAGTCATTGATCTCTTTTTTTGTGTGCGTATGTGCGTGTGCATGGAATGTGTGTGTGACTATGCACCCGATGTGACTCAGTGACGTGCATTTATTCCTGCATAATTATGCCTTTAATTCATTTTAATTAATCTTAATTAATAATTTACTTCACTTGCAGCCCAGACACACACGCACACTCACCCCGCAAGCGCCACACACACACACAGATACAAATAACCGGAGAGAGAGGCTGCAACTGCGGGTGCTCGTATAAGAGAGAAGAAACGATCTCATACCGCGGAATAACGATCCGAGAGACAACGACTACGGCCAATCGAAAACGGACGCCAAATGACGGAATACAAACTGGTTGTGGTTGGTGCCGGCGGTGTGGGCAAATCGGCACTAACCATCCAGCTAATCCAGAACCATTTCGTGGACGAGTACGACCCCACCATCGAGGATTCATATCGCAAGCAAGTGGTTATAGGTGAGTTATCTTCATTACTTAGTCCAAATGGCCACTTAAATCGAATTCTTTGAAGATGGAGAGACATGCCTGCTGGATATCCTGGACACTGCTGGCCAAGAAGAGTACTCGGCTATGCGGGATCAGTACATGCGCACCGGTGAGGGCTTCCTACTCGTATTCGCCGTGAACAGCGCCAAGTCCTTTGAGGACATTGGTACCTATCGCGAGCAAATAAAGAGGGTTAAGGATGCTGAGGAGGTGCCCATGGTACTGGTGGGCAACAAATGTGATCTGGCCTCTTGGAACGTAAACAACGAACAGGCAAGAGAGGTAAGACCCAACCCATATACCTTTTTCTCTATTTCTTTTTTCTGATAACAAAATTTTGTATCGTAGGTGGCCAAACAATATGGCATTCCATATATTGAGACATCAGCGAAGACGCGCATGGGCGTGGACGACGCATTTTACACATTGGTGCGCGAAATCCGCAAGGATAAGGACAACAAGGGCCGGAGGGGCCGAAAAATGAACAAGCCGAATCGTAGATTTAAATGTAAAATGCTCTAAATAGCCGCGCGTTGGTTTTTATTCACTTTTTATTTCTTCAAATGTCGCCTGTTTGTCTGTATGTGTGACGGTGGATCGGCGGATCAAAGGATCGCGTCGACATATAAAGATAACCCACTGTGGACTCTCTTGTCCAAGAACACATAGAATGCGAGGCACACACACACACGAACACACACACACACACAAATGTGGACGCGCGTTAGTTGGTGCAATTGTCAGATAAAAAGAAGGAAATTGTAATTAATTTAAGTAACTAGAGTTTTATGTACGTCAAAATGATTTTGTGAAGTGTGTTTTGTGTCGTTTGGAAGGCTGCGTGGCGCCCTTTTAAGAGTATTAACAATAGCAAACAAAAACAAACAAAAAAAAAATACAAAAACAAAACCAAGATGGAAAAGTTGAAAGAGATATGTACCTCTACATATGAACTATGTATGAATACTGTTGTAACTGCCTTGATTCAGCTGCTATAACCATTTGTTTTCAACCGGCACTAAACTCGATTCAATCATGATTGTATATTAAAAGATAATTTTATCAAAGCTTAACCCCGATATACGATGAAAATCAATGTAAGACTAGTTTTTTGAATTTCGAGAGATCCATTTTCAAATGGTTTTAGCGCGTTTTATGTTCCCCATCATCAAATTATTTCCCTTAATCCCCCACACAGACACGAACATGATTAGTATTCACCCATAAAAGAAATACAAAGCCGATAAGCATTCAAAATTTGTCGCACAAAATCGCAAACATTGTTTGCCCAGTCTAGATTTATGTTCGGTTAGACACAATTACGGGGTGCTATAAAAAAAAATGTTTAATTCGCATGATTTTTCGATTCGTGCTTATCTTTCTACTCATCATAACTGACAGATCAATCAGAAAGAAACCAGCAGCCAATTAAATTTACATTATAGTTTGCTTTAAGCTTTTTATACATACATACATTTAATATTTAATTTTTTGTATTAATTTTTTGCCATACAAAAAGGAATGAAATAAATCGATTGTGTGTACTATTTAATAAATACTGATGTTTTTTTGATACCCTTCTCCAGCATACATCTGATTTAGATGGAATGAATGTAGTTAAATAATACAAATACAAATAATTATTTTTTGAGCAATGAAATCAATATTATTTAAATCAAAATAACGATTTGACTATCGATAGGATTATTGTTTATCGAAAATTAAGTCGTGACCGATACTTCTTCTCTCATCTCTAGACCAACCAAGCTGTGCGAAAAATCTCCTCCGTTCTAGTAATTGATTGTCGTTATTGTGTTTTAATAAAACGTATTTTATTAATTATTACATAATATCTACTAAGCATAAGTAGAAAAGAACAACTTGCATTTAGCCTACCCATCAGATTAAAGGTAAGTTGTGAAAAACGAACCAGCAACCGAATTGAGAACGGGCGGTGCTGCATGTGGTCGCCATTTTGTTTTCGCGGAAAAATGTGTGTACTAGTTTTCCAATTTTCATTGTTTTTGTAGCCGGCTTTAAGCATGGATGCGGGTAACGCTGTTGAGAACCGTGAGAAGGAGCGCGACCGTCGTGGGCGTGGTGCTCGCGGGTCCCGCTTCTCGGACGCCGATGGAAATGGAAGCGCCGCCGGCAACAATGGTGGTGGCGGTGCAGGGGGCAACATTCGCGACCGAAGCCGCGAACGACGCAACTGCCGGGTGTACATCTCGAACATCCCGTACGACTACCGCTGGCAGGATTTGAAGGACCTCTTCCGCCGCATCGTCGGCTCCATCGAATATGTCCAGCTCTTCCATGACGAAAGTGGCAAAGCACGCGGCTGCGGCATTGTCGAGTTCAAGGACCCCGAGAACGTGCAAAAGGCCATGGAGAAGATGAACCGATACGAGGTCAATGGCCGGGAGCTGGTGGTGAAGGAGGATCATGGCGAGCAACGCGATCAATATGGACGAATTGTGCGCGATGGTGCCGGCGGCGGCGGAGGTGGAGGAAACGGTGGTGGTGGCGGCGGCGGAGGTGGAGGCAACGGTGGTGGTGGTGGCGGTGGTGGCCGCGACCATTTAGATGACCGGGACCGTGGATTCTCGCGTCGCGACGACGACAGAATGTGAGTATCCATATTTGTTATACAAAACATACATAAACTATGTATCTTTCTTGGTATTCTTGAGCGGAAAAGCAGAGTCGTAGCAGGTAGAACTTATACAATTTCAGTCTACAAACAAAATCTACAGAAGAATCGTGAATTTAATGAAGAATTTATTAGTGCTTCTTGGCTTTGTAGGCCTCTATTGCTTTGTATCGGCGCCAACACTTCGAGTTTTATCTGAACACCTAACGATGCGGTTGTATTTATTTACCATAGCTTTAGTTTTGTCAGAATTTGTATTTTTTTGTGGTGAGGTTCTTCTTCATTTTTTAAAGAATATCTAGTAGAAGAAGGTCTTAAAAAAGGTTGCTACTTTGTTCTTACTAAATAGGATATAACTTCTACGATCAGAGAAGGTCCTCGATTTTTGTGAATCTTTGATTTTTGCAGCTGATGGATGAAATATGATTATTGTTATCTAAAAGATGAAACTGTCCAACTTCTATTGTCACTTAGTCTGGCTAGAACTTCGATGTATAGATATATATTTTGGAATGAGAATACACTATGAGGTGCAAGGAGTTGGCTGCGAAGAAAACGTCAAATTCTTTCCTAGGGTTGACATCTCGTATGGAATTCAAAGTCGGAGCAGTTACAGTAAAAGAAAAAACAGTCTTAATAAAGTTGAAAAGCGTTTGGAAGAAGTAAATGGAGCAGTTTAACACAAGGTATTCCCAACAGAAACACGAATTTATGTTATGAATTAGGTCCTGCGGCTCACTTGTCATCTCCCGTACATCTCTGTCGTAGATGAAGATTACCCTCTGATCTCTGCCTTTTGTTATCTCTTTTCTGGATATTTGGCTTCTCTTTTTCTAGATCTGGGCGTAATAATTTTAACATGATGTCAAATGATTATAATAATTCGTCGAATTACAATTTGTATGGGCTTTCTGCTTCGTTTTTGGAGAGTCTTGGCATAAGTGGACCTTTGCATAATAAGGTTTTTGTTGCTAATGTGAGTATATTGCTTTTTAAAACTCCAATTATTCTATGTATAGTATTTCAAATGGACTGTTACTACTGGACTGGAGCTAAACAAAACTATATAATGCGTAAACATCGCATTAACTTTACTACTATTGGGGCCTCTGTTTCGTATTTATAACCCAAATAGATCACACCTTGCTAGTATATCTGTGTCTTATATGTTTCTTATGGAATTTCTAGAGGAATACATCGTTCTACTGAGTTATATAACCGATTGCAGTTCTACAACAAGCTAAATGTCACTTAATAATTGAAGATTTTATTTGGTTCTTTATTGTTATTTGTCACGCACTTGCAAGGACAAGGACGACATTGATTGGGTCTGCTTTACTTCCTCCAAGTGACTTACTCGGCCGGCTGCTTCTTCAAATTCAAAAAAAGGCAATAGGCAATTGCTACCCTAACTATGATTTATATTTGTGTTCACTTGGTGGAAGCCGCCAACCCCGGAACCCCGGCCGGAACTCCACGACTCATTCTCCACATGGTTTGGTTGGTCGTCTTTTTATCCGCCCTTTTTTGACATTTTCCTTGAAAATGGGTTATAAATATGAAGCAGTGAAGCAGGCTATCGAGCTACTCGGTCGGCGTCGTCTTGGGCTAATTGCAATTGGTTATTTGGTCTCCTAAGATTCTCATCCATCGCCACAATAGCTTAGCAGCATGGTTTTGTCACAGACAGCGGTCCGAATCAGCATGGTCACCATTTTAGCAACCATATTTCAGTGGTTTAAGCCATCAAAATTGCTCCTTTCTAATTGCTTTCGATTTGGCCCTACCCTCAGCTGGACTACAAGGTGGACAACAAGAAGCTCAAGCAGGTCTTTAAACTGGCCGGCAAGGTGCAGAGCGTAGACCTGTCACTGGACAAGGAAGGCAACAGCCGTGGCTTCGCTGTTATCGAGTACGATCATCCCGTGGAGGCCGTCCAGGCCATATCCATGCTGGATCGCCAGATGCTATTCGATCGTCGCATGACTGTGCGCCTGGATCGCATCCCGGACAAGGGCGAGGGCGTTAAGCTGCCGGAGGGCTTGGGCGGAGTCGGCATCGGCCTGGGACCCAACGGTGAGCCGCTGAAGGACGTGGCTCACAACCTGCCCAATGGTGGCCAAAACCAGAACCAGCTGCTGGGCAATGTGCAACAGAGCGGCCAGCTCGGAGCCGTTGCTTCTGGCCAGGGAGGCGGCGTCGGTGTTGGAAATGCCAGCAACTTGCTGAACAATCTGACCGGCGTGATGTTCGGCAACCATGCAGCGGTGCAGCCCTCGCCAGTGGCTCCGGTCCAGAAGCCCAATAACTCTGGCACCGGTGGACTTAACCTGAACAACCTTAACCCCAGCCTGCTAGCCGCTGTGGTCGGCAATCTGGGCAGCCAGGGAGCCAACTTGTCCAACCCGTTGCTCACCTCGTCGCTGAACAATCTTGGCCTCAACTTGGGCAACTCGGGTGGCAACGATGACCCCCTAGCCTCCAGCAATGTCGGCTTGTCCAACAACTACAGCAGCGGCGGCAGCGGTGGCGGCAACAACTACAGTTCCGGTGGCAACAACTACAGCGGTGGCGGCGTCTCTGGCGGAAATGTTGGATACAATGCTTATAGCAGCTCCGGTGGTGTCGGCGGCGGCAACGGAGGTGGAGATGGCAATGACTATAATTCGGGCAATCAACTGGACATGTTCGGTGGCGGCAACAACGTGGGCAACGCCAATGTCGGAGCTGGCAACGCGGGAGGAGTCCGCAAGTCCGACACCATCATCATTAAAAACGTTCCGATGAGCTGCACCTGGCAGACGTTGAGGGACAAGTTCCGTGAGATTGGCGACGTCAAGTTTGCTGAAATTCGCGGCAACGATGTGGGAGTGGTGCGTTTCTTCAAGGAGCGGGATGCAGAGCTGGCCATTGGTGGGTATTCTCACAGTTTCCTTACTAATACTTTACTTAATAAGTGTCCTTCTCTTTGCAGCTATTATGGATGGCTCTCGGCTGGACGGTCGCAACATTAAAGTAACATATTTTTAAGTTTTAAAATTAGACCCCAACATCATCATCGAGGTGGGATCCAGTGGAGAACTCCAAGCATGACTATATCCCAGATGAGAAAATGCCATTTTTCCTTACTTCCTGTGTCAGTCTCCTGCTTGGCATCCCACCACCCCGAAACTCATTTAACCAAAAGGCCCACATATTTGTAATATTTTTATAATTAAACACATATTAATATATATATTATAATAATATGATTGACTTTCAAAAGAAAACTGAACGCAACCAAACCCCCCCAGACGCAATTCATGTTAATTTTAAGTCATTGAATTAAAGCCGATCTAAGAAATACATAGAATCCAAAATAATTGTGGAGTATTGATGGTGAAGTGTGGTTTATTGGGTTTGTTCTTAATTACTTAATCGGTAGATGTAAAAGGTGTATAAATGTGTACAATCCAATCCTACGAAGATAAAGTTACACAAACTACTACAAAGATAGGATCCTACAATTCAATCCTATGAAGATAGGATCCTACAATCCAATTCAATTCTCAAATGTGGGCGATCTTATTTGGTGGCGGCTGCTGTGGCTTCCGGCGTAGTCTTGAATCTTTCCAGGCGAGCACGTGCCTTTTCGGACCACACGTCCTTCGAATCAGCCGGCTTATCTTTGTCGGCGGCCTGATCGGCAGGCGCAGCTTTGGCTTCGGCGCCGAAACGCTCTTTCCGCTTCTGTAAACGCTCTTCGGCAAGCGTTTTGGGTGCTTTCTCCGGCACAATGTTGCCGAAGCGCTCAGCGCGCCGCTTTAGAGCTTCTTTTTGCTGTTCGTCCGTCTCCTTGTTGCCCTTGTTGTCGGTAATGGAGGCGCTAGACGATTTGTTTACAGCAGCTGCACCAGCCGCAGCTGGCGATGCTGCGGGGGCTGGGGTGATGCCAAACTTCTTGGCTCGCAGCTCCAGACGTTCCTGCGGTGTCAGTTCACTGAGTTTTTTGTCCACAGCAGGTTTAGTGCCCTCCGGTCTGTTGCCCACAACGATGGGCTTATGCTTTTTGGCAGGAGACACCTCAGTTGAATCAGTTGAGGCCGCTGCAGCATCACTGGAAGGTACCGCGTTCTCCTTGGCTGTGGTGCTCCCCGTGGTGGCAACTGCACCCACAGACTGTTGTGAGTTGTTTCGCTTGAGCACCACCTTCTTTGCTGATGCCGCGGGTGTCGCCGCAGTAACCGTAGGCTTATCGTCTGCCAACAAATCTGGTACCGTGGTAGTCGTGGGTGTGCTAACCGGACTCTTCAGTAGCTCCTCCTCCTCGTTCTCGTCTCCCAGAAGCTTGTTCTCATCTTCATCAGTTAGGGATACGTCGTCATCTATAGCGTCTGCTATTGCACTATCCTCCAGCGAAATGTCGCCTTCCAACAACGCGGTCTGCAGGCGGTCTTGGAGCTCATTTTTGTTTCCGTTGAGGGGCAACCCTCGAAGTTTCAGCTCCCGCTTCAGATCGGCCACCTACGAAAAAGAAAGCGCGTCTTAATCGCCCCTGTGTCTCTTTATTAGCTTTAAATACCCACCTTCATTTTAGTAACGTCGCTTTCAGGCATTTTTCTCTTTTCTTCCGAAAATGTTTTGTATTTTGCAACAACGAGCGACTTTATTTCAGAGAAGAGTGATTAGAGATGGACGTCTCTATTGAAATATTGATTAATCGATAATTTTTATCGAACCATAACACATCTTTGGAACCAGTAGGCCCCAATACGAAATAAAGCCACATAGAACCTATGATTATTTTTTAGTTACAAAATAATATAAATTTTTAACTATTAATTTATTCAGTTTAATGCTGTGGTTAAAGTAAAAACCAAAATACGTAGATTCGTTTGATAAGATAGTTATTGACGGTGGACAAAACACAATCTAAATTTATTTGTTTCTGAAAAAACTGAATAATAATTAAAATAGAACAGAAATACTTTTTATTTAAGTAGTTAATTAAGTGAGAACTTACATACAGTGAGAATACAGCGTGAAAATATCTTAAATGAAAACTCCAAGAGTTTTTAAAAGCGCGCAACTTTTAAAAAAATATCGATATTTTTTTTAAATATTGAAACTCTTATTGAAACTCTTACACTTTTTTCAAAGTTTTAAGAATTCAGATAGAAGCTTTACTTTATATCTCATAGCTATATTGGTATATACATCAAAACATATAAAAACATATATAAAAAAACATATAATTTATACATATTTCATAAATGTTGTGTGATATTTCAAAATTTTTTGAATTGTTATCTTTTAGAATACATTTCATTATCATGAATGCTGCCATAAACTTCCATAATTAAAAAAAAAACTTAATAATATAGAATTTGTATAGCTAATATTGTTTAATATAATGCCTAAAAAAACACCAGAACCAGATTTATTTCAGAATGTTAGGATAATTTGATATCTTCCTGACAAATGGTACGGTTGTGAAAGAAAATCTGATATTCTATAGGGGAAAGGAATTACACACTAGCACAGCAATTACAAACCATAAAACTTATTTGAATTGGGAACTCGTCTGGCCCTGCTTGATTGTTATTGGATCTAGCGATATTTGTTTTTGTCACTCCAGCTCTCACCCTTATAATTGCCGTTGCAGACCCCGTACACCAGATAAGATATAATATATGAGTGCTGTTCAGAAATAGCACCCGTTCATTCCGCACCCCCGCCCAAACCGGAAACGGGAAATGGAAAGGCAATGCAATATTATCTTTTGTCGCCAGCCTCTTGTGCTATTCTTATTCGCCTTTTCTCCTCGGCAAATTTGATTCTTTATCGTCGGAGGAGCACTACGCCCCCGACCTTGGGAGCAGTGCAATTTTCCCAGCCGGATTGGATTCATTTCAAGTACTCCTTGCGTTCTGCACCTGCTTCTACATATACGTACTTAAGGCGTCTCTTTCGTGGACTCACAATATCTTTTAATATAGACACACATGTTGCTCATCTGCTGGGGCAAAGTAGCTGTCCCTAATTGGAACGGCTGCATACTCATATTTATTAATAATTTTCTGGCATTTCCCTTTGCTCTGACCGCCCGGCACGGAGGTCGAAGCCTTTATCACTTGACCTTTATTCTTTATTCCTTTTAAAGAGCGCCATGCCCAGTGCAGTGCTAGGTCTAATTAATGTAATGCTCCATCAACGTGTCGTCTAATTGAACTCATTTACAGCTGTGCCACATACTCGCAACATTTTTGGACATACACTTGCCCCATAAGGCGGTATAAGGTTTAATTACCGTTACAATGGCCAAAAAGTAAGCTCAGGCTTAAAAACACGCACTGGGTAGTGTCGTTGATTAATTGCCCTCGGTTCAGATATTATTTTGGAGCTTTTGTGTGGGGAACTGTGGATTTAGAAAAACCCACTTTCATATCAAGTAATAGTTTTAATTTTAACATTTTTTATAAAGAAATATACCCAATAAAAAATTATAAATTTTGAATTATTTGAGTAAATAAATCACATTGAATTTGTTGAACAAATTAAGTAATAGCTTTTTGGCATTTAATCAGTAGCCAGTCAGTAGTTAGTTATAGTGGGTTAAGGACATCAACAGCCATTAAAAAAGAAATGGGAAATACTTAACAAGGAGAAGCCCAACAATTGAATTTGAAAATTAGTATTTCATAACCTTTAAATTACAACTAAAAAAAAACTAATTTTTGTTTGTATTAATTATAAGCTTGCTTTAATATCGCAAAGAATATTACTAGAAAAAAAGTACATTTCTCGGAAAAGGACATATAAAACACTGTGTAAATAGCCTAATATATTACTTAGTATCTTTTTATTGCAGCTATTTTCGCTCTAGATGTTAGCCTTAAAATTTTATGTAGAAAAAAAACGGAGCAGAAAAGTTCCTCCTTATCAGAAGACAATCCAATCTTGGAGCAGCTGATAAAACGAAAGCCCAACCGGGAGATTCAGAGAGAGAGAGAGAGTATCTCTCGGATACTCTCGCCCAAGCACACTCTCAGATACACGAACTGCTTGCGTTCGTCGGCGCTGGTTGCAGCTGTTTGAGGTTGTTGTTTAGTTGCCTGACGACATCGCGAACGATCGGTTCGTTTAAGCCATCCGGGTTTTGCTTAAACATCTAATCTCTGCCACTCAGCGATCAATTCGCACGTCATCGGCCAGACGTGTCGTTCGATTGGCTATTGCGAAAAAAAAACCAGGAGTACGGGAGTATCTATAAGTACGTGCCAGTGCAAAGTTAAAATGCATACGAAACTACACAAGTTTGCCCCAAATGCAGTTAAAAAATAATATTAAATATACCGATATAATAGAATTAATACCCAATGACCTTGTGCTCTCCCGCCGTGTGTTGGTGTTGGGGGGCTTACTCTGTGTGTGTGTGTGTGTGTGTGTGTGTGAGAGTGTGCCAGCAAGTGATTATAATAACAAATAGAAGAAGAAACAAAATTATCTTTGGTGTAAACATTGTTAGCATAGATCAGTGGATAATGGCCTAGAAGACAGGGTAAACTCTTCAACCTGCCAGGTGCTTGGTGGAGAGGCTTCATGATCGTTTCTTTATCACCTGAGTCACTTTTGTATGGGACTCACGTCACCGCCCCCGCTTCCAATGTCTGTAGCTCTGGAATGCCAAACAGCCAGACTCTCTCTTTTGTGGTTCTCTCGCCCGGTCCTCTCGTCTGGCCTGTATGGATCCACCTTAATGGATCCGTTACCATGTTTGGTTGATCGACAATTATATGGTGGCAGGGGCCATTTAAAGGTTTCCACAGGAAGCAGAGTACGTGAATTCCAGTCCACTCCCCCAGCCAATCAGACATGCAACCACTAATCAATCCATTTTGACCCATAGGCTATATAGCCTATAGCATCATAAATATTACGCATTAACCTCAATTAATTTAGCTAATTGGGAGCGTGTGCCCTTCCTTGCAATCTATGTATTCTCTGATTCCGATCCAATTGATTCTGGATTCGCTTTTTTTTTTGTCCCCCCTTTTGTGACCAGGTACTCATAGATTGCCATAGTTCTGCTTATCGCCGTTGCTCTTTCAAGTCCAATTCCCTTATGTACATCGCACTCACCGACATCTATCTTATCTAATCAGTTTATTAAATACGAAAACCCATGTGAGAAACCATAAAAACAACCCACACATTTAACCAAATTGTATGTGTATAATTTATTTTTGCACAAAAAAAAAGAAGCAGAATCGAATTAAAGTTTTTTTTTTCAGGGGTGTTGGTTATATAGAAACTTGACTATATACCTGTTTTAGAGTTCTATGCCAGTCTGGTTATTGCAAAAAGGTGTAGATTAGTTTTATTGATCTCGGACACTCCAGATCCATTCGATAGAAATGCCTAGCCTATCTTCTTGATAAAGGGAAAGTTTAGTTACCCGAAAGCTAACCATTTCTAGACTTACGCAAGATGCAAAAAAATCTTTTTCTTACCCCTGTTATCTGAATCTTTTTAAGAAAAGCCACTAGACCTATTGACGTCAATTAGAAATGTCATTTCTTACTTCGGTTTATTGTGTCATGCTAGGTTTTTTTTTGTCGTAAGCCTGGAATATTCATATATTTAACATATTGACTAACCGACAAACTCAGCTTACAACTGATTTATTTATGGACGATAATAAATATAAAATATGTACATATATGCATATGAGGGAGGAGAACGGCTATGGAATGGATGCAGTCATATATTAAATAAGGCGCTGGCTGATAAGGCTGTACAAAGACGGGATCTGAACTGGAGTAACCCAACCGAATTGCACATGAATCTCGTCTTTAGTGCCGATTAAGTCAAATAAAGCTCGAGACCTTTTCATCTTGGGAAATCGACGAGTGGAGTGTGAAATGTTGCAACTTGGAAGAAGTCGTTCCAAGAACGACCAGACCGTAATTTGATATGAAAAGTTTACAAGAGGCCAAGCCCGCAACGAAAACACCAGCAGCAGATAACAAAGAGCTGGGGGCTATAAGTATAGTAGTGGTGCATGTGGACTTCATAATTCATGGAGAGTGCATTGAAAATAAGAGCAGCAATTATGTTTAAATAATTTATTGGTGTATTAATTACAATTCGAGTTTGTGATGTTAAGTCTAAGCCGTTGGGCTTTCTCCGCCTGATAAAGCGTTTCCGCTGCTATTGCCACTTCATGGATGAAAGAACCAAATAAAATAGAGGGTAGCGCTGGGGGTATTCGAACCTTGGAATTCCATCCAAAGTTTCATTATCCGGACAGGAACACCTGTTCTCAAAACCATCAAGTTTACATGCTGAAATTTCCACTCATTCATGAGTTTATTCCAGGGAATTGCTTAATCAGCTGGTTGTATAAATAGCCGATTTCGGTAGCAATGGTAGCAATGGAGACTTAATGATTTTGCACTCCTCTGTAGTCACTAAAACAGTTCCCAAAGCTGTTTGTTTATAATAATTTAAATTCAAGTCCAAAGAGGCCAAAACAAAAGGCAAATGTGCTGTTTATTTGGCTTTGTTGTTGCTCCTGGCCAAGTTTGTTGGTTCTGCTGTTTTTGGCGGTGGCTGTGGCTACCTAATAGCCGATTGTTCAATTTGTTTAACAATTTGGCCAAAAAAAAAAAAAGAATCTATTTGTGGATATTAGTTGCCACTTTTCAGGCACGAACGAACCCGATTCAATGATAGCGTCATTGTAGCAAAATTATCCAAAAAATTCGTTGTACTTTTAGCTTCAATTTCATCAATCAAATTCGTAGCAAATATATCTGCAAAAAAGATTCCATTCTAATGGAAAATTCAGAATCACTCAAAGAAGCTGTGTAGTGGGAGAACGTCACTTAACCCCAAGTGAAGACCCTCACATCAATGATTATACTTAATTGTGTCGACTTGTGGCATCAAAGTGCTTCCAGTCAAAGTTCAACATGTGTAGATCGCGTGCCAATAAAGCATTTTATGTTAATTACTCAACCAGGCACTTTCTTAAACTATTCATTTAATGTCATACAAATAAAATAATAGTGGTTATTAGTAATGATACACTTAGTTCAGAAATTCTTCAGGACTAAATCATGCTTTAAAAGTGGTACAGGGTCATTGCCATCAAAATTTCAAACTTTTATGAATGCAACAACGAAACCGGTTTCGTTTTTCATATTTTCACCTTTTTTTTAAAAAAGCTTAGATGCACTTTCTCGTTTCATGTAAACAAATCATGTGTGGGTCGGATCTTAAACCCTTCCCACCTTGGTATGGACCATGCCTATGAGTCATCCATTTAAATATGGTCTAGGGTCTTCTATTAGAAGCTTCCACAACTCTTATTTGTAATTAAATAAACTGTGCTTGTCTCGGTGCGAGATTCCATCAAGTGATGGTAGTGAGTCATACCCTTCAGCAGAAATTATTTCCTGGAATTCGTATGAGTTTTCTGCGTAAGACCCACCACAAGAATCCCCACAGATGACGGTGATATGTAACGGAATTTCTTATATGTAAATCGGGCAAAAGTCTTTTGATTTTGGTCATTGTGTTTTGTTTTGGGTTGATATGTGGAGGCTGCTTAATTTTGAGGGAAATCTAGTTTATGTTTTGGGTCAACTGGAAACCGACGAAACCAGTTTTAATTAAAAAGAAAAATTTATAACACGAATGCGGTTTTGTTTGTTGGCTTTTTTTGTCGCCGGACAGATGGTGAAAGTATTAGTTGGAGTCTGGCTTTTATTTAATTGTTATGTAAGTGCGTAGAGCCATAAAATCACTTGTATTTCCATTAAAAGCCTCGAAGAATCAATTCCAACGAGGCCAACCTTGTAAAAGTTTAAAAGTGTACTTGATTTTTTCATTAGAAGGCCACTTCGTAGGCTTCGATTAGATTAGATGGTTTAGAAGTTCAAGTCCAATATGTTGGAATTCTGCTTAAGGCGATTGTTTTGTAGTCAAGTGTATGTATAACTTTATAAATAAAAGGGGAAATATTGTCCTTATATATCAATAGAAATAACTCTGCAAATTTAAAACAGAAAATATTGAACTTGTGAATAAAAAAAAAGCTAAAGGGGCAAGGCGCTGAGGTTTCCGGTTGCCACAGCCTCAGGATGAACGTGTGGGTGCGCCAAGATAAACACAGAGCTGCAACATCTGCCGCCAAATGGTGCAATCTCGGGACCGGGATAAAAAAAAAAAAAAACTGTCAAGCCAACAGCCAAAGTGACGCCTTTATTTTGCCCTCATTGCAGTTCCATAACAAAGACCTAATCGGAATGACGACGTCGATGGCGAAGAGCAGTCCCCGCCCACTCAAAATTACAATTGTGGGCGATGGCATGGTCGGTAAGACTTGCCTCCTGATAACCTACACACAGAACGAGTTTCCCTTGGAGTACATACCCACCGTGTTCGACAATCATGCCTGCAACATCTCCGTAGACGATAAGGAATACAATCTAACCCTGTGGGACACTGCTGGGCAGGAGGATTACGAAAGGCTACGACCATTGAGCTATCCAAATGTGAGTTCATTTATTATATTCAAATTTATTATATCATGTCTAATGAATTCCGTTCTGTTTATATTTTTCAGACAAACTGTTTCCTGTTGTGCTATTCCATCAGTAGTCGCACATCATTCGAAAACATCAAAAGCAAGTGGTGGCCGGAGATTCGTCATTTCTCCAACAATGTGCCGGTGGTGCTGGTGGGAACTAAACTGGATCTTCGCATCCCCAATTCCGAAAAGTTCGTGACCACGCAGGAGGGTAAACGGTTGCGCAAGGAGATCCACGCTTCCAGCCTGGTCGAGTGCTCCGCCAAGAAGAAAGAGAACCTCCAACATGTCTTTGAGGAGGCGGTGCGCGCAGTGGACAGGAAGCCGAAACCGTCACCGACATGCACATTACTGTGAACTAAGTGTATTGTTTAATATTGTTATTATGCGTAATGTATTATGTAACTAATTCTTCAGACTCTTTGTACTTTGTTTTCGCAAAACAAAAACAATGTGTAAAAATTTACGATTAAGTTCTTATGATTTAAGTGCTCGTTGTGTGCAATTATTTTTACTTCCATGCAACCAAAGTGCACATCTATGTAAAAAGGAGAAAACAAAACCAATATAAAAAGTAAAAATACATCCAGAATATAGTAATTTATAGGGAATTAAATAAAAATGCATCTGGGGGCCAAATTAAACATTTTTTAGTTATATTTTTACTAAAGCCCTAAGTCTGTTGGTGTTTTTGAAAATACGTTAAATTTGAATCGTTTTTCAGCACTACTGTAGTTTATCGATAAGGTTTCGAATCGTAACTTATCGATAAAAGGAAACTTAAACATAAACAAATTTACTAGACTTTGAAAATTAGGTTATAATATGATTCCAAAAATAACAATATTCGGAATAATAATATTTAAATTTATAGCTTGTTCTAAATTTGGCTATAAAATAGCTAAATCTGCGAGCTGGTCATACCGTAACAAAACTAGGGCTGAAGAAACATCGATTTTTGCAGACATCGATGTTTTCAATATTTTCAGCAATAGTAGGCAACCCTGTTCCAGCTGTCATTAGCCCATTTGTTTGCGTGTTCAAACCGTAGAATTAAATCCCTTTTGGTGGCTCAAATTGGTGGATAAACGCTCCTTGAGCACGAACCTTGGACTAGGAAAGGACGAAATAATGAACACTCTACTGTTCGTTGCGCTAGCGCTTGTCAGCTGTCTTTACAGCGGAGCCGGTAAGTTGCGGCATAACGCGATAGACGCCGCGGCGGGATTATGTGGTCTTCTGTGATTGGCCACGCCGCTCCGGTTGTCCGCCCCCTTGGGGCCACTAATTGTAATCTGGCTTTAACGTTCCACTCTGTTTCTTATCTTCCAATCTCGGCCTGTAGCCACCCAGACGAACGTGGTTACCTGCGGTTCCATTTTGAAGCTCCTTAACTCAGATTACGCCTTCCGGCTTCATTCGCACGATGTAAAGTACGGCTCAGGATCTGGCCAGCAGTCGGTGACGGGTGTGGAGCAGAAGGAAGATCTAAACAGCCATTGGGTAGTGAAGGCGCAAACAGGCGAGCTGTGTGAACGTGGCGAGCCAATTAGTTGTGGCTCCACTATCCGCCTGGAGCACTTGACCACGAAGAAGAACCTTCACTCGCACCACTTCTCATCGCCTCTGTCCGGCGAGCAGGAGGTTTCTGCATACGGCACCGATGGTCTGGGAGACACTGGCGACCACTGGGAGGTGGCGTGCTCAAATGACAAGTGGATGCGGGATGCCCATGTGCGACTGCGCCACATAGACACCGGCATGTACTTAGCAATGTCGGGCCGCTCCTACGGCCGTCCGATCTCCGGCCAAATGGAAATCGTGGGGGTTCACAAGCAGCAGCACGGCACGCGCTGGACCACGGCGGAGGGACTGTTTATTGTGCCAAAAGAAAAGAGTTCCACGCACGAGGAGTATAGCCACTCTGAGCTGTAGTTGCCAGTGTCCTAGACTCTACGACTGCACCATTGCCGCCGCATCCTATTTTTAGTCCTTTAATATCTAATTTAGTTGAATTTTGTATGTGAAGCGAAAACCCCGCGAGTTTATTTTGTATTAGACCAACAAAGCAACAAAAAAAACAAATTAAAATTATTTAACTTCGATCAGGGAGTGATTCTGTTTTTATATCTTCGTTAAGCTAATGTTTTAAAAAGGCTTAACTGAATTTATTCTTTTAGACAAGTTCATTGATTTTTTAATATTAAATTTCAATTAGAATGGATTACCGTAAAAACATTCAGTTTACTTGCACTCCCAGCTAACTATTCAAATGGAAGCAACACAAGCGTTTCACGAAAGCATCGCGTCCCAGTCCTTCTTTTTGTTTTCGTTCGCATGCATAAAACAATGGAGCTTATCCAGACCATATAAGCTATGTAAATACATTTTTGCATTGCCCACGGTGCCCCTCCTTTACCACTATCGTCACGTCCATTATCTGCTTGTCTGTTTTCTGTTCTTTTGTTTAGGGTATTGTCAACGCTTTGCCTGCTCATCCTCCGGATCCTCATCCCGCCTCATCCTACCAACTAGAACAGATTGTGAGCCCAGTAAGGTCAAATGTTAGCAGACCCAGCTCAACCAGCACAGTCATTTATAGGCTCTCATAATCGGGTTGTCCTTGTAACCATTTTGCTTAAATAGGAAACCGTAATAGGGATTCATGGTCTATTCTTCTAAAAAATTATGCAGCTTTTGAGGCGACCAGAGGATCTTGTGTTGAGAAGAAAAAGATATCAAAAGTTATAAGCTGCATCGATCCTTGAGACTTTAACAAACTTAAAGTTTACAAAAAAAAACGTTATAGAACCGCCTTTTGGAAAGTGGTATTTATATTAACTGCCTTTGGGTTAAGCAACTCGAATTTAAATAAAGTCAACATTATTGCCACCCGCTGTGGCAACATATAATTTAATTTCACGTCAATTATCTTTTACAGGTGTTGATAATTTCCGTTGTGGGCGTTTATTGATTTACGTTTATCGCATTCGCGCCGCACACTCTCTTCACGTATCAGATACGTGTGTGTTTGTATAAATATCCTACCACGCTTTTCCTTTGTTGAGCCGCGGCACATCCTCATCACCATTGTGTCCTTTTTGTATTGTATTTCCTATGTGACCGTTGATAAGCGAAATTCATCGCCAGGATATAGGCGGGTACTCTTGGTAGGGTCTACATTGAAAAAAACGTTTTTTTTTTAAATGCTTTAAAGGATCATGAATTCATGATATGCTATGTGTACAATGATAAGCTACGAAAACGATCGTAGTTTTTTATTGTTTTTAAGTCATGAATTACAATTAAAGGATTTTTAATATTATGTTCAATGTAAAAATTACAAATGTGTATACAAAATAAACCTAGAGCGCCTTCGCTGGCTTTATCGATTCTTGTTTATTGGCGGCGGGCAACGCAACCTTTAAAAGCCATCCGTAACTGAGTGAAGGACTCGACGCCTGACTAACTGACAGATTGACACCAAATGTTTGAATGTTTGTTTGTTTGCTCGCTGGTGTGTGTAATGCGGGTGTGCGTGAGCCGTTTTTCCTGTCCCCTTTTTAAAATAAGTGAACAGTATACGCACGAATGGGTTGCAAGGACGAAGGCTTCACAACAATTTTGCAGTATATTTATAAGTGCAACCTGACCTATGATAAAAAATTGTCATAAAATAGTATCTATAAGTAGTATAAAATAATATCATAAAATAGTATAGTATCTATAGAGTATATTATTCTGATTAAAAAAATTTTTAAATTTGCTTAGTAAAACAAATTTATTGGATTATGACTTGAATTCTATGAAAAACAAAACATCATTCAATTGACGAGGCCACAAAGCTGCCACGTGCCGAGTAACGAACAACAACTCGGTTGGGAAAATTAATAGGCAAACACAAGGATGCTGAAACAAGCGTGAAACTCACTTAGAAAAGCCGACAAAATAGTTGCATAACAACCCGCTCCTTATGGGTTCGAGTGTCCTGGCAGTCTCGACAGTCCGCCTGCAGCTTGCTACCCACGCACTCGAACGAAAGGGAAATTTAAACCGCAGGCTAGGGCTGGGGATAAAGGGATGAGGGAATGTTGGCATCGAGAATGCTGATAGCAAGAAACAGATGTTTTAAATTTACTACTGAAGGACTGAAGGGCAAAGGAAATGGATTCCCGTACTTAAACTAAAATTCAATTCTCATCTATATAAAGAGGACTAGGCATTTAAATTGGTTTCAATAATGGAGGATAATGATAACTCTGTTATTAAATCAAAATAATAATAAGTATACGCCGTGTGGTCAAGTTTTGGAAATATTACCAAAGTTACTGCCCTAGATATGATTTATGGTATATAAAATCACGTTTATTAAAAAGGGTTTTGAAATTAGCAATAGCCAGATTTCAGAATGTTAAAATGGTTAAAATGACACCGCTTTAACACGCCCCTCCGAGCCTCCGTTCACGGTCCATCCATCCGTCTGTTTTTGCCTGTCTCTCTGTTGTCGTCTCCAGTTGTCGTTATCGCTGTCGTTGCGCATTCGCCCCGTTGCACCCTCTTGGCCACCCGCTTCACTCGCTGTCTCTCGCTCGCACAGGCTTGTGGCGCCTCCCACGCACTTAACATTGAAAACCGAAAACAAGCCCCCAAGTGGCCAAAAAGGCCTGCCATCGGCCGAGGAATGGAACAGACTTCCACTCTCTAGGCTTGCGCATTTAGCCGGAGAGCTTAAAATTTATTGTGCCCATCTATGTGTGTGTGTGTGGACCGCGATAGTGAAAGTTTGATGGCAAGAACAACAAAGGCAACAATAATTTGTTATATTTTGAAGTTTACAGAGTGCTGTTAGATAACATGCAGCCGCAATGTAGGCAATACTTTTTAGCTAAAGCAACGAAAAAATATAAATCCTATTCTAAATTATTTTTAAATATTTATAAATCATTTTAAAATCGAACTTTAATATTAAAAAGAGTTTAATGCCTTATTTATATTTTTTTGTACGCATATTTTTAGCTCTGTAGAAGGAATTGTTCTAAAAAACCTACAGATAGAGAGAATTTCTCTGAGCCATGTTCTTCGCTCTCTGTTAGCTGAAACGACGTAAATACCGTTAGCGCAGTACATCGTGGACAGTTGAGCGTGCAAGTTTGGTCGAAAATAAACTCGTAACGAATATCAGAAGACCAGAATATACATATATAGCCAAACAGAGAATCAAAACTATATATATATTAAAAAAAAAAAACAAAAACAAAAAACTAAACAAACAGAGGCCCGAAAAACCACCTTTGTTTCTCAAAAACAAAATCAAAATGGCTGCTCTAAACGCATAGAAACATATCGTAAAAGCGGTTTTATATTTTTGGCCGATTCTTTGAGGTCTCCCAGCTGTGTGTTACATAAATCTCGGTGAATGTGTGCGTGTGCCTGAGAGGGTGCTCATCAGTGTGTGTGTGTGTGCGAGTGGTTGAGTGTGCGACTAACAGCAACAGCAGCTAAGAATTTGTGGAAAAACAACTCCCCGATTTCGATATATGTATCTTTAGTGCGCTTAGTCAATTGGGTTAAAACCCATAAGCTGTTTCGGTGTCAATTACAAGAAGTTACTACCAAAACATTACCCAAACGCAGCGTTGTCCGAACCCAAGCAATCGGTCGAAGAAAGCGCAGTAAGCACAAGCTACAATTTTAAGATCTACGGGACAACACTCAGTGGAAGCAATGTAAGTGAAAAAATTAACGACATTAAGGAGGAAAAAAATCACTTAGAAATATATCCATCTTGACCTCGGTCATTAATTTAAGGGGCATTTGAAATCGGAGGCGCTGCAACGTCTGTTCCACTTCCACTTCTAGTTCCAGTTCAAGTTTCGTTTTCATTTTCATTTATAGTCTCGGTTTCAATTTCGCTTAATTTCGCCCCATCAGCTGCAACATGTGTAGCAATTTCCCAGCGTTACATTTTCCACAACATTTATCGATTATCGGGCCCCGCCCACCTCTTCTGGCCCTGTGGCCCTCTGCCGTTCAGCCGTTTTCTTCTTTTGGTCAAGTCAATTGCTTGCAAAATTTAATAACCGCACACTTGGCATTTTGCGTTTTGTTTTGTGCCCCAACTTTGTTAATTTCTATCCGGCCCTCCCATCCGTTGTCCTTCCACTTTTATTGCTCTTTCCTTTGTGCGGGCGCCCACGCAGTTGGTCGTTATTTTCACTTTTTTTTTTGCCGCCTATCCCCCAGTCCCTTCCCCATTTTCCGACCAAGCTCCTCGTTCGGGTGTCTCCTGCGTCTTTTTTGCGTCCTGGTGGTCCTGTCGTTTCTTTTTTTTTTTTGGTACCACCTTTTGTGACCTGAAATGGGCAATATCATCTGTAACTGTTGAGGGCCCCGGATTGAATATCTTATTGTTAAAAGGGAAATTGTATCCCAAAAGAGTTTGATTGATTTGTTGAAGGCTCTAAGGGTCCTGCGCCTGGGACGAATTTATTAGGGGCAACTGCATGGGCACAAAGCCGCTTTTGGGTCCTTAGACATTTTCAGCGATTATCATCTATCAATGTTACGAATTGACTTTGGTCCTGACATGGTAATTGGCCAGAAATTGTGTCTAAAGGTCCTTGAATCTAGAAATAGAGTTCAATGACTCAATTTGCTAAAAATACTATCTTAAAAATATACTTTTTTCCTGCTTATGTATCTTCATGAAACCCTAAAAATGTCTAAAAAGGTTTTTGAAAAGGTGACAAGTCTAAAATACCTCACAAAAATGAAGAAAAGTAATTGTTCTTTAAATATATTCGTGTCCTGATTTTCCTGATGTTTACTGATTTCATTTTCTAAGCAATTTTTGAATGTTAGTTCAGACAAGCAGATGCTTTTTATTTATGTTTCGAAAATGTAGTTTCTGTGTCTGTCCCTAGCTTTGTTTGTCCTCCAAACATTTTCCTTTTCTTCTCTAAAAGGGTATGATGAATATGTAAGAATGGAGCAGCAAAGAAGTAAGAGTAATTGTTTTATTATTCAATTATTTAAGTTATTAATAAATCAGATTATAAATCAAATTACTTCTAATTCTTCCTTGCCTTCCTGATAAGGACTACCGGGGTATCCTGTAGTCGGTGCACTCATCCATTCGATCCCTTCTTTTTCCTGCTGCCCAGTTTGTCGTCTCCCATTGTTATTACGTATATTGTTCCTTGGCTCTGAGTCCCCAGTGTCCCCAGCTGAGAGAGTGTGTGTGTGTCTTGGCGTGCTTTTTGTGAGCCCGTGTGTGTGTCTGTGTGCGTCTGTGTTGACTGCCCACGATGAAGACAAAGTCGCCGTCATTTCCAGGACACATTTTCGCTGCCTGCGTTCGCCGCCGTTTCATTTGTTTCCCTGTTTATTGCTTTCGGTATCGCCTCTGCTTTCTTGCTGTGTCCATTGTTCTTGCTGGTCTCACCGCTGCAGGACTCGAGCCGAGCATGAAGTATTTTAGCCATTTGCTGGTCAGCCATCATCACTCAGCCGGATAGGTTGAGGTTGAGAGGAAGGACTTTTGCTCGAGGTTCCTTTTTGTGGTGGCCACTGCCATTGCAATGCCCATCCCTCGGCTTACCTTGTGGCACTTTGACAAAAACTGAGATTTATAACTGCTGCCACTAGTCGGTGGGTGGCTTTCTTAATAGTAACAGCATATCCGAAAATATATGGTTGAGTTGATTATTTTGCTGCGTTTCGTGGCCTTGGTTATGCGTTAAAGATGTATAATAACTTGTTTTTAAAAAAAGGTACAGAACTGCAAATATCATGTTTGAATGAATTTGATATAAGGCCTTACCATTAATTTATTCATTAACCGTCCTCTGAAAGTTCTCAATTCTCCTTCCTGAAGCCTTACTTTTAATGAAGCGCTTGAACAAAAGTTATTCCTGAAGCATGAAAATGTTGTATTTTTATGTCCCACAATAGTTTTCTCAACTCATATGGCCCAAACCCTCTATTTGATTTTCTCCGCTTAAAGTTCCTCCTTTGAGTTTGGAGTCGAAGGCTAGACCCAAAAGTTTTCGGCGCACTCATAAAACCCACCAGCAGGAGTGTACTATGTATGGAAAAATTAGCCTTAGCCGGGTTAAAGCGGGCTGGCAGGAGGCTGGCACGGGCGGCCATTAAACTTGGCCAAAATGCCAAAGCTAATAAAAAGTTTGTTGACATTGTGTGTAGAGAAAATATGCTTCAGCCACAAGGATACACGAATGGTTTTTAATGCCAGACTTCCTCTAAAATTCAATTTAATTATAATGTGGAAGTTTGGATGTTCGAAGGTGGAAAATAAAAATGTATTAAGATGTAAAAACTTATATTTATGATTTATTTAATACTTTTTCCTATATTCTAAAGTGCTGTCATTTTATTTTTTATGATCAGTAAAATTTATATGTTTCAAAACATATTTTTTCTTGGCTAAATTTTTTGTGGCAAAGGATTTGGTTTTTAAAATCTTAATCTAATCCTTTACTTGAATTCTTTGCTAATTATGTGAATATTCATCATTGCATGATAAGCGCTAGCATTGTGAATGCACTCTGCTTCCTAATGAAAGTCAATAATCAATTCTTGGCGTCAAAGTTGGCTAACAGCCAGCATTTTGGCTAATCCAAAACATGCTAACAGGCAAAGGACAACAGCTGTTAAGCTCACAGAGTACGTGCCTCCGCCAAGTTTTAGATCACCCATGGGAGAGAGGGATTATGAGTGAGAGCGTAAAAAGTGTGAGAAACACGAAAAGCGAACAACAACAAACATCAGCTCAGCTGTTTTCTGGCCGTGTCGCGTGCTTTGTCCTTGACAAGGTTTTGTTTTTTCATCATTTTTCATATTTTCCCAGCCAAAGCGAGAGAGTCAGTCGTGGGAGAGCGTGGGAGAGGATACAGCTTTTGCATGGCTGCGCCGTTTTCATTCAGTAAAAAAAAAAACGAAGAGAAGGAAAAACTTTTTCCAAAGCGGAAACGCTCCTCCTATGCGTACGTGTCTGTGTGTGTGGCCTGCAGGTGTGTGCGAGAGCCCTGTTTTCTTGGCCATCTTGTGTCTTCTATTCGCGTGTCAATTGCGCATAATTTTTGTGAATTTCCAAAATTGCTTAATAGTTTTTCGCAAAAACTTTACCGCAAAAACCCGCAGGACTTTTACTTATTGTCTGTTTTCTGGCTAATGAGCCCCACCCACTCTTAAGTACATTCCCCCCAATGCGATTTTATTGGAATTAAGAAATATTTATATACATTTTCAGTTAAATTTTTGTCAGTGCATCCTCGTCTGCAAAAAGCCATAACTTTGGGGTCACTTTTGTCTTATTACTTTTCCGCGGACCTCAACAGAACCCATTCTCCTGAGATCGCACCTTTAATTGTCCTCATTCGCATTTTAATTGTGCCGCACGTGTCCTTTCCCATCCTTGCGAATAGCAAAGTCCACCCACCACACCTTGTCGTAATATTTAATGTTCCTTTTGTTTAGTACCTGCCGCGTATGTTAATTAAAACGTTGATAAATTGTTGGCTCAGCAGGAGTTTGCCAAGGACTTGGGTAAAAATGTTCTAGTTCAGGCTTACCTATATATGATTGCCAATGCTTGACATTTATTTGCAATATCTCTATTCCGAATTGCTAGTTTATATTACACACACTTTCATGTTTCATGTTGAAATGTCTCCCATATAGTTAAAATGCAATTGCCCCTAAGAATTGGCCTGAAACCTAAACTGGATGTTGTTCCTGTGGCTTATATCTAGAGCTACGAATACATAACTAACTAACCTACTCGGTTCTTCGGCAAACACTCGCCCACTCAGGCAGCCAGGCTGTCACATACATAGCCGCAGGGCGAACACTGCGTATACGTAATTTGCTGAGCAGGGCTGCAATTTAATCCACTTGTAATGCTCTTTTGTTATTGCTTAATCCGTTTGTGTACGGGCCTGACTGCGGCTACAAGTTGCAATTACAGATGCAGGGAATAATTGACAAGCCCGAAGATTCAAATAGAAATGCAAATGCAAATGCGAAGGCAAACTGCAAACTTGAAAGCCTCTGTGGGAAAGAGCCATGTCAATGTCAGAGAATTCTTTTCTTTTGTTTAGGATGGATGGTGGCATTAGTGCAAGTGAAGTGGCCACAATAGGATATTTTCTAGCATTTTCATCTCGTCAGGTATCTCGGGGATTTTTGTCGTAAGAACTATCCTGGCTTGGTTTTATCCCTCTAAGGTTCATCTAGCGAAGGTCTTGACCCAGTTACGACGCAAATATTACGCTTTAATATTCAAAGTCCAGCTCTATCCTAACAGCAACCACTTAATTAAGCAGAATTTCTCTTGTGTGTTTTCCTGTTGCCGTCGGCCAATTGATTTTGTCATGAAAACCAAAACCAAAACATTTCCCGCTCGTGTCGACGTAATTTCTGTCATATTTAGGCCCCACACTAGTTGGAAGCCATACGACATTTGTGTCTGCATGTTTCTCATGAAGCATTTGGATGAGCTTCAAGGTTGAAGGTGAATACACACTGGATTTTGGGGAAAAAATGTTAAAAAACAATAGTCGTAGTTTAAATTTGAAAATTTAAAAACTAAGCCCTTTAAAACTAAGATATTAAATGCTTCATTGGCCATGAATGCGAGTCATTGTGGTATTTTTCCCCATCTCTTTTTGTTTTAATGGGACGAGAACTGTGGGAACAAAAGCCAGATGACATTAAAATGGACTCTATCATAGGCATAAATTACATTTTCCAATGGCCAGAGCCACTTGACCATTTCGGTTTATGCAGTAGAGTACTCCGGCACTAGAATTTCCGATTTTCCGCCCTGTCAATTCCATTACGTATACGACCCGGTGGCCCAAAAGAACGTGTAAAATATGCGAATGCAATTTGCGTTTACTGGACGCACTCACACACACACACACACTGCAGAAAGAGTGGCTAAGTTTAATGCCCCGTCCCGTCCACATCCTGCCCGCGAGGACAATTGCACCAAATGAGAGTTGAACATTTCAATGGTGGGAATCCTCACAAGGGGCGTGCCAAGTGTAAAAGCAAACAGGACTGGGGGTTGGGGTTTGGTTGGGAAAAGGACTGAGCAAATGCAAATATTTTTTCAGTGTCAACTCAAGGATATCCTTGCTGTTTGCCCAGCCAGAAAGGGAGAGTCCTTTAGCCGAGAGGACTAAAACAAAATGCGTCCTGCAATTATGAATGAATGCAAGAAAAGGCAGCGAAAGAGCTAAAAAAAGGAAGTCAGCCAGGCGCCAACGGATGCGTTTGCGGAAACTGAACGCGGTCCACTATGCAAATGTCCTTTGTGGAGATGCACTGAGAAAATTGTTCATTTTAATTTACAATAGATATAAAATTTAATTCTCCCTATTGAACAAAAGCCATTAAATTTTAAAAGTCACAATTAATGACTTTTTCTTTAAAGCTGGCTAAAACCCTTTATATAATATGTCAGCACCCACCCTCTATTTTTTATTTCTGCGTCGTATATCTGTGACCTCGCCTAAGTGCATAGCCTTCAAAATGAGCGAACAAATTTCTGTGTAAGGACATTGGGAATGCCAGAGCTAAAGCCAGTCGGCAGTCATTACTCATCCGCCCACACATCCAAACACACTGACATTACTGACACAGTGGGCCATAAATGTAATTTTTATTCATATCTGCCAAGTCAAGTCAATAAATATTTTTATTCATTGAATTATAGTTACATTCATAGTGAAAGCAACTGAAAGTACTTCTATGAAATTCATTAGAAGAAAAACTACTCATTTTAATCCACTGTGCAGCCTTTAAAATTCGCTTCAAGTGCGAGTATTAAATGTGCCTGGATGCTCATTTCTTGTTCGCTTTGCAACTGCTAACAGATGAAATCCTTTTATGTTCAGAGCAGCTCAGCTCTTCCATTGGCCTGACGTGTTAGCGTTAGCGCTGCCTTAATTGCAGCATAAAAGACATCAAGCCAAAAATCGCAATTTTCCGGATAGTAAATTAAATATTGGAGGAGTGTAAACTTTCTGCTGTAGAGTTGCAGAAAATTGTTTTTAGCTCTCGCTTGCGACAACAAGATTATGTGGTCATGAAGAGCGAAAGCCATTACCATCGAGATCTTTACTTAAAATATGTAGCACACTTTTGCGCTGCTTGTGCTTTAGATATGAATGCCCCGATTTTAACAATAATTTTAAACAACTAAAATGGTAAAGATGCTAAAGATTGATAAAGATTGATAAGAAACAGGATCATAAATTGTTCCAGATTTTTTTAAGAGTCAAAGACAAACATTTAGCTATACATATAGACATCGTAAGGGGTTAAACAGAAATATTATATAAGGGTTATTTTTTAGAGATGAAACAAAAATGTAAAAACATTTACGAAAAATTTAAAACTAAAAAATATTTTGTTCTTAGATTTTGATGCAGAATGATGGAGAATCGATGTACAAATCGTTTAAGGTATTCCGCTCAAGAATCGGATAGAAATTGGCCGAGATAAAGACATTGCTGGGGGCCATATTGTCCTTCCATGCATGTTTCATAATTTTTGAAGGGGATCCCCCAGGAAAGTTAACAAAAAAACTAAAAAATATTTTGTTCTTAGATTTTGATGCAGAATGATGGAGAATCGATGTGCAAATCGTTTAAGGTATTCCGCTCAAGAATCGGATAGAAATTGGCCGAGATATATACATTGCGGGGGGCCATATTGTCCTTCCATGCATGTTTCATAATTTTTGAAGGGGATCCCCCAGGAAAGTTAACAAAAAAACTAAAAAATATTTTGTTCTTAGATTTTGATGCAGAATGATGGAGAATCGATGTACAAATCGTTTAAGGATCGGATGGAAATTGGCAAAGATACAAGCACAGATATAATATATTGTGATTTGAAATTCATGTATTTCATTAGAAACCACATAAAAAATTTTACACATTAAATTTTGATGAATATTCATAGATCAAGGATTGTCGTTTTAGTGGATACCAATTGCCAAAGATATATACATGACATGTTTTAAATGAAAATGTAGTGAAATTTCAGCTCTATTTTACTTATTCCGACATAACATAAACGCTATCCTTTCCATCTTTTAGAATTCCAAATTCTGGCCTCCCCACTAACATAAACATCGTTACAATCTTGAATCCGTTTAATATTTACCAATGCATAATGTGGCAGGCAGGGCAGCCCTTTTCTGGCAGTCCTCATGCTTTCCGTATCCTGTGCCCCGTATCCTGCATCCTGCTTTATGCATAATTCATTTAGCGGCTTCTGCATATTTCAAGGGCCGACACACTCTAATGCAACTTGACATTGGGTCTTTGGCCAAGAGCGGGCTGGGAATGTTTCAAGGTTGTGTTCCGTTGCCATTCTTCTCTCTTTCGGCACTGCATATCCTGTTGCAACTCATTCGCAATGTAAACGAAAAGTGGTGGAAATCATCGAAAGGATTTTTTTTTGAACATGCACAATTTTGAATGGCATTGAGTGCGTTTATTTTACGGAATTTGATGGTTCAAAATGCATTTCTGGCAAACGAAAGAGCGAACGTTTATACGGAATAGCTGCATGTCCTTGATAGGATTTCAGGTTTGCCGAAGTACGTTTCGCAATCCACTTAACATATTTGTGCATTGTAGTCTGAAAAGGAACCGTTTATTAGATTAAGGTTAACTTATCATAATATTTTTGGTTTTATAAATTCAAATCTCGTAATATTTGGTTCCTTGTTTTTTCTTGAAGGCTGTGAGAAGTGGAAAGTTTGACGCTTTTTACGCTTTTATAACAAACTGACAAAAAAAAAAGCCAACAACAAAAAAGAATCTGAAAATTGGCTTTGAATGTTGGTTAAAAGTTTGCAGGACTTTTTTGTTGTTGCTTGTTTTTAGGGTCGCTTAAGCCAAGTTCTTGTCAACGTGGTTAAGTAGAAGGCTGAAACTTTTTAGTTGATTTACACTTTGAAAATAAGATTGTTGGGAAACTTTTTTAAAAACGCCTTGAAAACGCAGTTTACTAATGGTACATACATTAATCTCGTTTCTTTCCAGGTTTGTTGCCCATCAGATACCCAATATCTAATCTACATATATAAAAATAATAATAAAGCTAAAAACTAAATTGTTTAGCATCCAAGAATTAACTAGAACACGCCACAAAGACACTGGACCCAGTACTACAAACAAACAAAAAAAAAAAAACCAATTGCAGCACCAAACAAATACGAATACTATACAGAACACAGAAACACACTGAACAAATATCAAATAGAAAGATTATGCATACTGCTAATTAAATTATAAATAGCTAAAGCCAATTAAGCAACAATGCTCGTATAACAGACACCTAACTAGCCCATATCCAATATATGTACTATCCGTAATCTATAGTCGCCTATAATACAATATATATTTGCGCCACAGACAGCAACTACTGCAAAAGCAACTACTCCACAACACTGAAACGAACAAATTAAACCAAAAACAAGAGATATAAAATAAGCAAAAACTGAATATATAGTTTGCCTTGATCCCCCATATAAATGTCTACCTAAATGTATCCAAAACGTTTACTCTTTGATCGTTTCAAAATGTTATACAACAACAAACAATGAACACCCACTCGTATTCTGTATGTGCCTTCGAATGTGCAGCATATACTGCTGCTGCTGCATCGGCTGATCATGCTACTATGCCCCATATCTGCTATGCCACCTATAGCTAACCCGACTGCTGCTACTACTTTGTGTCTATATCCAGTCAACAGCTCTATCCATCTAGCCAAAAACAGATATACCAAATACATATATGTAAATACAGACTCTACCCACAAAGTATAACCAACCGAATAGTTTTCAGTTGAAATGCCCAAATTTAATGATTTTTTGTTGCCAACTGAGACATTGGATTACTCTTAACCGACAACACTCAGATTGCTGAATTGCAGAATTCCAGACATTCCGGCCACACACGATCTGGAAATGTGCGTTTACGTTTCTTCCTGTGAATGATCCAAACATTTAACCACACCACTTTTCCAAACTTGTCAGAACTTTCCTCATTTCCTATTCTAGCTATACAGAAACTATTATCTTCCTAAATCCTCTTTGCAAATAAATAAACTATATCTATAGAAGGCATGCCTGCTTGTGATCGCTTAAGACTCTTATTCGGCTCTAATACCTTTTAAACCTTTAATATTTATCTATACAGATATCTACACTCCTACACTTTTATATACAGTTCATATAATACTTTGTTAACACCAACTATATACTACCTTTTTTTTGTTTTGGAATCCCATTCATTCTTTAACTTTTTTGTACAAAAAATATATACATTTTTACTGTACAATTTTTATAATATCCACAATCATTTAACATTTTTCGCCTGCACCATTTCTACACACTTGAAGAAACTCCCAACGATTCTTTTGCCTCTAAGTGTCGCGTATGCCAAATCAATAATTTATTTTGATAAATATATAAAATGTGAACGCCTTATGGGAATCCCCTTTTCTATACCGTTTTTTCAACTTCTCTCCTTTTTTCGATATTTTTTTCTTTGGTACATGCCTAACCCCTCCGAATAGCCAACTTTCACACACCGTTTACTACTTTTTGGCTCTATGTGCAATTTAAATATCAATAAACTCACCACCTAAGCAACAAAGTTAATCTTTATACAAAAAGATATATCAAAAGCAAGTTCAACTCGCTCGCTCGTTTTCTTCATCTAAAATCCAAAATAAAAATCAAATAAAAACAAAAAAAAAAGAAATTATAAAAGAAATCTTCAGATAATTGGCTTCAATTGAACTAATTGTTTTATGCTTCTGATTGTTTTATGCGAAATTCCTATCAATAACCAATAACCGCCAAACCAAAATCAAATTCAAATTGATCCGCAATGTCGCGCGAAAACTCGCCCCGGCACGGTTCGTTCCGGCGTAATCTGAACAGCAGAGATCAGGTGACAGGATCGCCCGGATCGCCGCACCACCACCAGTACCACCACCAACAGCCTCCGATCATGGAGCATGCCGGGGCACCCATCTCCACGTCCGCATCGAACATAGCCACCGTGATGGAGGATGGGGAGAATCCCATCCTGCCACCGCTCACCGGCTCGGGACCCAGTCGACAGCGATCCTTACGGGATCGCCTCAAAGACGGCATCACCGGCAGCTTCTCCTGGCAGTAAGTCATTTGTGAAACGTTTGATTTTTTTAAATTTTTGACGCTTCTTCTAAGACTTTAGTTTTGAAATTGTTTATCACTTTTCTCCCACAACCCTCAAAATTTGAAAACGTTTGAAATTCTTTTATGTAGATTTACTTTCCAGTAGTCTCAGTTCTCGAGTGTATGTTAAAGCTTTACCTTCTAGTCTTGAAAACGATTTAGTTATTATCCACACGAGTCTCAAATGCACAATTTAGACAGTAAGCCTGACAAACCCACGAACCCTGATTAAGGATCGCACATAGATTGCACAGCACTCTCTGTAAAAAAAAATGCATTAAATAAATTCCTTACCCAGAGTCCAACTCAAAAATGTAGGCTTTAAATTGCAACATAAACATATTTGGTAAGTGTGGAAAATAACTACTTATTTATTTATTATTATATGGGATTATTATATGGATTTTTAGGTTGAAAATTAAATGGAAAAATGTTTAAATAACATTTTTTAAAGAAAACAAAAGTTAAAAAGCTGTAATCATCATCGAGAATCCATCTAGTGGAAAATAACTACATATTTATTTATTGTTACATGGAATTTTTGGGTTTAAAAAATGAAAAAATGTAATTTAAAGTTAAAATAATATTTTCTTAACAAAACAATAGTTATATAGCTGCAATCATAATCAAGAATCGTTGAGTTGAACCATTAAGCTGAAAAGCTAACCCATGTTATTTAAACAAACATTATCTGAAAAAAAAATTGAAAGCGAAAGCAAGTCAAAATGAAACCACAACAAAAAAAAAATAAAAACAAAACAAGATACAGAACAAACAAAACGAAAACAAAGCAACTTGTGAAACTTGAACAGGCAATATGAATCACTGGCCATAAATCAATTGAATTTGGCATTTTAATTTTCCAGACTTTCTTTGCCGTGGCAACAAGACACAAAGGGAAAAAAGATATATAATTAATATAATACAAATATTAAGTGAAACAAAGTCGGTAACAAAAAGAAAAAGGGAGGCAGGTGCTTCTCGCGTAATTGCATTGTCAGGAATTACATAATAACTTAATTTACTTCCCAGTTGAGGGGCGTAAAAACAAGGATACATGCGACAGTTAACCAGGAAACATTTTAAATATTTATTCATATAATTGAATCATCTATACTAAGGATTCTATAGATATGTTTGGGCTTTCTAGATGTTTTATTTTTAAACACACAAAAAATATGACAAATTATACATACCAATCAAAAGGAACTTCAAACAATCTTTTTCTTAATAAAACCCTACTGCTTTGGTAAATTATTTCCATAAGTCAACATTGCGATTTATTTGCAAAACAATTGAAGCACGTGCAACACGACTTGAGGTCATCAAAAAAAGCTGTTCGCCCGGACTCAGGCCTCTACCTGTCCCCGTGTTGTTCACCCAAAAAAGTTGTTCTAAAGCCAGTTCGAAAGTTTTTGGCCAAAAGCAACAACAACTGGACTAACTTTTTGGACATTTCATTTAGAAGTCAAGGCAGTCAGGATGAAGGGTCCCCCAAAAAATTCCCATTTTTCCTTTTACCCTAACAAAAAAGGAAAAAGTTCACATTGGTCTGAGTTATTTTCCACTTGGCGTATGCGTAATATTTCTTGTTCCAGAAACTTTCACTTTTTGTTGGCAAAGTGCTGTTCTGCCCCACCTTCACCATCGAAACACAGCCTGGTTGTGCCATTTTCATTATATAGAATTTTTATATAGACACTCCTGTCAGAGTAGTTATCGTTGTCATCGTCGCTCAAGCCATTTGACCTTCAAAGTTTGCCGGAGAAGACGAGGTCATTTTTTGCTGGCACTTGTACACAAAGAAAAAAGTCAAGTTTTTTTACTAAAAATTAAACTTTCAAATTTTTATTTTCAAACTAAGTTAAAAGAAACCCTTAATGAAAGTTTGTGAGGGATATTTTAAATATTTTTCTCTTTGAAAGACTCATTGGGAAAAAGAATTTCTTAATTTTTTCATGTATGAAAAATCGCACTTGTATCTTGTATCTGAGAACTCTTTAAAACTTGTTCTGTGAGTGGACAGCTGCATCTGGAGATTGCATCTGTGTGGGGCACTTCCTTTAAACACTTTAAGCTGGTAATTTATAACCTTGAAACCCTTTCGAGGTGGCCTTGATCGCAGATTTCGTTGTTGCCTTTGTTTACGTGGTGCGGTTACCATCCTTTTCACCCGCCGGCCAGGTAAAGGCTGTTCGGCCTTTTTCAGGTTGTTGTTTGGCCACTTTTTGTTATTTAAGCCAACTCGTCGAGACCCAGACTCTGGCTCAGACACATGACAGCCAGTCGAGTTGCGGAATTTATTTGCATTTCGCCTTATGGGGAAAAAGTGTGTTACATAAAATGATGTTCGCTTTAGATATACGAGCTTTAAAAAGTGTTTTTGAAATCCCATAAAAATTAAGTTCTTCAAATATTCTTTCAAAATCAGCCTTGACCTGGCTGTTAGGTTGAAATCAAACACTTATTTAGACACCCACACACGATCCCCCACGATCACTCAACCGCTAATTGAAATTTCAGGAGCGATTCTCAAGTCTGGCTTTTGTTTTGCAATGAAAACAATCACAATAAAATCATAAAAAATCGAAACATTTATTGGTTCCCGACAGGCCTCTTAAGATCAGCAAATAATATAGCAAAAAATAATCTCACCCCACACGATAGCAGTTGAAATTTAAATTAAATATCGTATGTGTGAATATTTTGTTGTTTTGCTTTTATGGGGCAGCATTAAAACCTATGACGATGCCAGGCACGTCGCAAAAAGAAGCGTTGGTGGCTGATAATAACGATAATGGCCACAATGATGGTGGTAATGGATGGGTGGGCGTTTCCTCCACCAGCTATTGACAAAGCCCGGCGCTACTAAATCCTTAGCTCAGCCAAACGTTTTAAAATATATCATTCACTTGGAAAAAATGTAAAATTCTTTATTATTTACTTTTGACCATATACTACAGGAAAAATAGTTCTAATTAAATTGTTAGTATACTTTTTATGCAGAGTTACTTACACTGACATTGACCAAATGTAGCAGTTGACCCTGAAACGATATATTCGAGAATGTCACTCTCTCTGCCGCTAAATAGCTGCTAAATTGTTAACTCATGTGTGTGAAAGAGCTTCTGGTGGTGTGTGGAAATGTGTGTGTCTAAAAGCATTTCATGTTTGACTTTCACTTGCAGCTGTGACGAGCTGCAACGCTCATTGCTGCCTGCTAGTTGCTGGTTGCTGCTGCCTGCTCGTAGCGCCTGTCAACGCCAGCAACACTATGACAACAGCAACACGCTCGTTTTGTGTTCCCCATGTTGTTGTAGGCCCGACATTGTTTTTGGCCATAATTTGCATCGATTGCATAGTGGTGCGATGGATGATCTCACACAAGCATTAATAGAATGTGTGATTTTAAAATCAAATGACAAGACAGGGTTTCAAGACCTTCAGTTTGTTGCTGCAACATAGCATTCACTAATGTGATGTGATTTTCTTAAAGTAGTTTTTAAGATATATTATAGTTTTAGTTAAAGAAAATATTTAGACAGAAATTCGTATATTTTTTGTCAATTTATTTTATTAAATATTATCCTTTGAATGCCTATCCTTCACCACAGTGCCTGCCAAAAGCGCACTCATCCGTTGGGCGTTTTCGGCCTGTCCCGTGTTTGCGACTGTTGCTGCGGTCGTGTATCCAGCCGAGGATAAAATGCAACGTCAATGTTGTCCACTGTTGTTCCTACCCCTTTACATCCCCCGGTTCGTATATGTACTTCTCACAAATTTTCATTAGTGTTATGTCCTGTCGCCGACAACTGACTGCTTTTCATCCTGCCCCTGCCATTCTGGCATGGGATTGGGCGTTGCCTTAGTTGGGACACATTTGGTTATAGTGTTTGCGTTTTCCATAACGATTATGACATACAGTTTAAAAGAAATGACAGTCAAAATTACTATTACCATATAAACCCTTTCTAAACCAATCCTGAATTTAGTTTAGAAAAGTAGATTTGTTTTATTCTCTCCGATTTTCCAACATTTATTGTAACTTTTGTTTGAAAGAACTCTCATATCATAAATCAAATCCATCACTTGGCTGCGTGACGCTCGTGGCATTATAATCGCATCGTATAGTCAGTAATCCCCTAGTGACAGTCTTAATATATAACCTGTAATAACTATGCGGCACATCCATTAGTTCATTTATTATCAAAGTAGCATTTAGGCTTGCCGAGCCTCAAGCCCCCAATTATTGCGATCCAATAGTATAAATGCTATTTTGATAATTGCCCATTTCTCAATTTAATGTCATCTGAATTTAATTTCTCTGTGAATTGCCTTATGAAAAATGCAGTGACCGGTGAGGTGGGGACTCGACCAACATTTGGGGCTCTTCTAAGAAAATGTATAGCATTCAAGAAGACATATATATGACGTTTAGATACCATAATATATCTATATTCTATAAATATGTATATAAGCCACGATGTCTGGCATTTTTGGTGGTTCTGCCGCCGACATTTTGCGCCTGACACTTTGTAAACAAACAACAATTTTCGTATTTCTTTTCATAAATTGCGACGAATTATATTTTGTTATCTAAGCACAAGATATCCACACAAACAATTGCATACGAGTGTATGCGTATTTAATGGAAATGCCCGACGAATGAAAATAAAATGCACTTAGCCAAATTGTCCGCATCCATTATTAATAAAACGAAGTAATGTCTCATATCGCATTTTTTTTGGGACTTTAATGCTCGGCTGAATTCGAAGGAATTATTTATTTCTCCAGAGTGATGTTTGTTCGCCTTAAATTTGAAATGAGAATATAAAAGATTAACAGTTAGTAATTGTAACATTTGCATATCGTTTCGAAGTGAAATGCTGGACTAGGAGAAAAAATTTTCTACCTGCAAGGGGGATACATATTTAATCGATTTTCACACCCTTTCCAATGGCCATTTCAATGCCACACGAGTCGCCATGCCAATCATCAATTTGGCATTCAATCTACGAGATTGCTCATATATATCAATATAATTATCTGTCATTATTGTTCAGGCGAACACATTACGCGAACAGTGTTTGCTTCGGCGCTATCGATTGTCTCGGATCGGTGTTCAGGTTTGTAGTCGCTAGTAGTGCTGTTGTTGTCCTTGCTAATCGAATTCAGCATTATGATTTGCTTTACAAATTTATTGCTTTTGAAATTGGCCTAAACGCGTGGAATTAGGCATACGGCAAGGCAGTTAAACATAAACAAGGATATGAGAGCGAGCCGACAACCCGGGGGACTGACACGTGAGCCCCAGATCAAGGGAACCAAATAAGGCTAAACAGCTCAATTAGTTTCCCGGCAGCATGATTTATTGACAGGTTACCTCAAATCTATAACATTCACAGAAATATTATTTTTGTGGGTTTATCGGTCAATTGTTATATCTCAAAAGGCCTTGCCACACCCCAAATAATATACGCATTTATTAATCAAAATTAATTTAATTATAAACAATCTGCTTATCCGCTCAGCTACCTGATATTTTTCAACAAGTATTGGCCAAAGAAGCCGCCGATAAGGCAGCCCACAAAGTCATCCCTCCCAGAAATTTCCCTTTTTGGTTGGTGAGGGTGGAATTTTTCCATAAATCCTCAAAATTCCATGGAGATAATCAGGTAGAAAGTATCTTTGTTTTGTTTGCGTTCTACACAAATATTTATTTGAATTGCCCATCAGAAATGGAAAATTAACGAGATTAGGAGTAGTTGTAGTCGAGTTGAGGTGACTTGATTTGCATCACGTATACCGGCTAGTGAACCTCCAAAAGTAATATTTTCCAAAGTGATAAGGCGAAAATGGTTAGAAAAATATTATAAGTTTCCGTAATGGAAAAGCAGAGGCTACTTACATAAATATTTTTACATTAATTAGTAAATAATCAATACAAGATACAAACAGAAAATAAGAAACATTAATATTAAACCTTTTAATGATCAGCGTGGCCATAGTGTTTAAAAGTTTGTCTTAACAAGAAATATATCTCTCTTGGACACCATTTTGCTGATAAATCATATTTTAAGTCTTGTGATTCCATGATGGGCCATTTGTAATAATTCGATTGCGTGCTTGTTGGGGTAATTGATGTTTCGTTTTGACTCATAAATAAAATATTTGTCTATTGTTCAAAAAAGTAAATTCCTTATTTGCTTTTGCCTTTGCCGTGTCAAGTTATTGAAATAATAAAAAAAAGTTAAATTAAAAAGTCTATATGCTACCAATGACATTGACCCGTTTAAAGGCGCCTTCAACGGTGGCAAGAACATTGGCAAAATACAATAAACGTTGATAAGAGTTGAAGAACGCTCCTACCATTTTTATTTACCCTGTAAATAAATTATAAATCATGGGCCCCCCAATGGGGAAAAACAACAGCTCTTGATTTTTTGCTTGTTTTTTTTGTTTACAAATTTCATGTTGCAATACAAATTGATTGACTGAATAATTGGAATCGAAATTGGATTTTCCAGCAAACGGACAATAATGCATGAATATTTAAATATGCTATGACAAATGTTTTAGCACGGCTATCCCCCCCTCTCCAACTCCGTTCAGAACCGGCAAGGCAAATGTCAGTGGATCTGTCACTTCCTTTGGCAACTCGTTTCCAATATCGGATTCAAAATAAAATTTATGTTCTTGACAGCAACCTTTGACAGCAATCTTTTTGAATAAAACAAATTCATTAATTAGTTTTTCGTTTTGCTATTGAAATATTGAATAAAAAATAGATCAGAATTCTTGTTGAGTTATGGGCTTGGTGACAGAAATAGTTTAAAATAATACTCTACGTAAGGAAATTTAAAATTCATATAGAAGTTTATTGATTATATTTTCAAAAAAGTAAATATTCGCTGTTATTCAAATTGCAATTTAAAAGCCATTTTGCATATCAATCCGAAATTTCAATTTAAATCCCATTACAAATTTTATAACTGCTGGAATATAAATATTTTGCGCCACTTCAGATACAGAGCATTTGCACATTTAGTTAAATTCTGGCACGTTTTCGCAATTGTTTTGCAAATTTGTGGCACATTTTATTGAATGAAAAATCGGATGGCGCGCCAAAAGCGACCAGGATTGATTGAAAAAAGCCGAAATGCAAAAACAAAGCTCAGCTGAAAAGCAATAAACTAATAAAAATCTCATCCACAAATGACGAAGGGTCTTTGGTGCATCCCAATAAATTCAATTTTTATACAGCAACTTAATTAAATAGCCAAATGAAAGGTAAATAAAGTCGGAAACAAAAACATCCATTCAGTCGATACACACACCCGAACATATAGTCCAGACAAACACCATTTCTTGGGGTTAGTAGGTGGGGGTGCTCGAAAACTCTGCCAAAAAAATATAAAAAAATGCATTTTTCAACTGCCTTGCAGCAACAACGGAATCGTTTGAATTTTTTCCTTATTTAAACGAAATTTGTATTTTCCTGTCAAGCCGGTTTTACTTCGTTTTTCTTTTTTCTGCCATTATTGGACCACACCAGCCATGTGCTTCTACACAGAAAAATTATTTTATACAAACATTATGAGTTTATTACAGATTTATTTTTATAAATTATTAAATAATAAAGTCTTATTTAAATTTTATTTTCTTTATTATTTAAAAAATATAAATTTTTCTGTGTAGCATGGCTGTTATCCTCGTCACTTGCCAAACCAAACAACTTGCAGCCAATGCTGTGTTGATGCTGTTGCGGCGACTTTTGCTATTTTTAGCAGCTGCAACAAAAAGTTGGCGAAACATTGCTGGCCAGATACTTGGTTTCGTTGTACCTTCCGTCATATGACGGAGGAGAAGGAAAAACAAAAATTAAAAAGTAAATCTTTTTTGCTTTCGTCGAGCTTTGCATATTCAACAGCGGCTCTGGGAACTTTGTCAGTTGGAGGCCATGGGTATGGCGAACAATTTTTAAGCTTCAATCATTTCGTAAAACTGAGCAGCTAAATTGTCATTTGTTATTTAAATGAAGCTCCTTAAATGGAAATACTCTTTTCTACCGTATTTTAATTTGACAGTCCACTAAAGTTCGCTCTGGTTCGAGCTGGTGTATTATGATAATGAAGTAAGGCAGGTCAGGATTTTAAAAACTTCAAAATGGAGCAGCTCTGGAGAATCTCCCTGTGTAATAGTACCAATTTTAATATTATTTTTGTTGTTTATTACTCTCAAGTAGGATAAAGTAGCTTGATCTTTTGCTTTTTAGGGGTTATTTCTTAGATTTTCATACGAACAACGAACTTTAAAAGACCCTGGATTTGCCATTATCCATTGACATAGCCATGCCCATAAATATAGTCATAGATTTAGTCATAGCTTAAGCCGTACATGCGATAGAGCTTTTTTACGGCCCCCAAGGCGCATTCAAAAACATTTACATTTTAGTTCAGACAATTTATGATTGTGTAATAATATTGAAGGCTGCAAATTATAGTCGTCAGAGTCCAAAAACTGCGGCTAAATCGAATGCGGAGAGCAAGCGAGATGGCCAGAGTGGGTGCCATAGGGAGAAGGAGGGGAAAACTGCCAGCCACCGCCGCCAGAAATGATGTTGCACTTTTTGATTTCGTCGGGTTGGGTTATTGGAAATTTGCATAATTTGCAATTTAAGCCAAGTCATGCGTTTTAAATGAGCCAAAGAAAAATGTAGGGGGTGTAGCGGATAGCTAGAGAATAGGGGAAAATCAACCGTTACTGGTCGAGTGAAAGAAATTCTCAAGGTTAAATTGAAAATTCTATCCTTCTCTCACTCTTTCACCGGCGATGAAATGCGGTTCACCTTAGGGCAAACGCTTCAACCTTGGCTATAATTTCCTTGTTGCGGGAGGTGAGGAGGAGGAGGAGGCTATCGTAATTGCAGCACTTTCACCCCCTTACCAATGACCTACATTAAAGTTGAGGAAATGCATTTGCCGTCGAGAAGCTTCAGGCGAAATCAAATAATTATAGTGCTGTTTTGTAGAGTGACAACAACAACAACAATACTCAAAAAAAACTACGGCAACCGCAGTGGAAGCAGTGGCAACGGCGTCACATGGCGTATGAGTAATTTAAATGAAATTACAAAGTCGCCGCAACTGAATAACCTCCAAAAAAATAGCAACAATAAGTGTATCGCGATTGCAATTGAAAACAAGTTCATTGCACATGCGCAGCACATTAGAAGCCGAGCTTTAAGTGGCAGCAACATGTATCTAGCATATGTATACCGCTCGCTGGCAACATGTATCGCAACATGGAACCACTCACACATGGAAACGGAAATAAGCCAATAAGCAGGTTTTTGGCCTGCAACAAACGAGTTTATTGCAGCACATGCCGCCAGGTGAGAGAGAAAAAGTGACTGAGGAGTTGAGGGGTGGTTGGGAGGTAGATAGTACTGAGAGTATGGTGAGAAACCAGGTGCGACTGCGCCGCGATCACTAAACACCAATGTTGCCAGATGAGCATTGAAGAAAACGCCAGAAATGGCCAAAACATAAGATATTAGGAAGGCTTTTCTGGGTTATATTATAATTTCTATAGATTTTGCTTTTGAAATGATAAAAATATAAAAATAAATGTCGAGATTATCTGAGTAAAAATGAAATTACTCATGTTTGAGTTACATTTTTCAAAATATTGATAAAGTTAATGTAAAAAATATGTATAGAGTGAAACAGGGCAAGTTTTAGGGAGAAAAATAGGCCGAAAGAACTATTAAAATCGCATTTTGATATCTTAAAGATACATTTAAGAAAGATACCATTTATAAATCCCCAAAAAAAAGTCCAAGGATACAGTAATAGCCTCTATACTCAACCTAATGCAGTATTTAACTTTTTACTTTGAACCACTCTTAAGAGGTATAATTCCTCCATAGACCCTTATCAGAATTTTTACTATATTGAACCCCCATAACCCGCCAGATCTGTCGGGAACATAGTTAAACTGACAACACTGCCGCCGCCGTCGTCGGCGATCGTTGAAATCGTTCGGCTGGCTGGTTTTCGGCTCTCGACTTTCTGAGACACTCACCGCTCGTCGTTCAAATTTGAAATTTCGTTCGATCACTTTAATTTTTCCATTTGCAACGATCGCATCGTCAAGTAGCTCCGCTCCTAAAGAAACCACAGAGTAGAAAATCCCGCGCCAAACGAATACGAAACAAAAATCATAAATACAAATTAAAAATAAAACAAAAATTAAAAATCGCGCGCGCGCTTCAAAAGTCTGTGCTAAATAATGAGATAAATGTGCAGCCGCAGCGAGAAATATTGTAAAGATTATTTTTAAAAATATGATCGGGTTTTGTTGGGCCATGTGTGCGTGGTGGCTCTGACAATTGCAGTCTGTTGATTATTTTTCTGCGCTCATTTTTAGGCCGTCTGTTGCATTTCAGTTGCACATTAATGTCTGCTGGTCCGTCCTCAGCCATAAAGTGCAATTATTAAATAAAAAAATATTAAAGATTGCCCAAGGCATTTCTACCAGTTCCTTAACCCCAACAGAAGTCTGTATCTGGAATATAAATATTTTAGGGCAAGGAATATGATCAACAAAATGCAATTGCAATAAATTAATTCGAAAAATAAATATTTTTAAAATACCCACAGAATTCGGCAACTTATCTGCTCTTCGTAAAGTGTAAAAGAGTGTTTAAGATAAAGCCAAACTAAGGAGAATTTATCAATTTCGAAAATAGTGCTGTTTTTAAATCAATCAAAAGTGTCAAAAAAGTGCAATTTAATACCAATGAGAAATGTGACTAATCAAGCCAAGGCAAACCATTTGACAAGTACAATTAAATAAGGAAAAGTGTCGAGCTTTAACGAACAACTAAAATAAACTAAAGGTATAGAAATATTTTTGTATTTTTTTGTGATATAAATGGTTAATAGCTGCGCTTTTTTTTTTCGAAAACTCAGTTTAGGCCTCTCTCTTTCTTATCTATTTGTTCGGGATTGTTTTAGGCGCGGCTTGCGGTATCTTTTTTTTGCCAGTTTTTCAGTTTCTTTGTGCAGTGAACGGTTTTAGTTTTAGTCAGTTGTTTTAATGTACCGTTAGAGTGGTTAGAATTTTTTCCCAAGCTATGGTTTTTTTTCGGGGAAAATTCTGTCAAGCAAAAAATGAATTCCGAAAAGATCAAAGCTGGCTTCACATTCACTTTTATGTGCTGGCCGAAATTATTGTTATTATATTCTGAGGCATTTCGCTCGCCTGCAGGTCATGACATCCATGTAATATCTTATTGTTAGTTATTACAATGCGGCCCCCTGTGGCCAAAAGTAGCAAACAAAAAACGAGAAAACAGCTGACCGACAGAAAAAACAAATGAAAAAACTTGGCCAACAATGACGAATACGACCGAATAATAAAAAAAAAAAAATCCAAAGACCTACGCCTAATTTAAGGTCATCAGCACAATAAAACAACAACAATGACAATGGCAACCGACGATGAAGAAGAGGCAGGCAGCTTTGGCTACAAAAAGTTCAAGTCGCCAGTTTCTCTGGCTTGTCGCCTCGTCATTTCTGATATTCGGATTTTCTGATTTTGTCTATGGCATGGCATGGCATGGCATGGCATGGGATGGCTTGGCTTGGATGGCCCTTCTTCCATGCCATTTGTGTGGAGAATTAAAAGGCAACGGTATACCAAAAAGTAATGGACACAAATACACGCATACATATTCGTAGTTACGGGCCAAATACAGTTCGTTTTTTCCCTCCCAAAAAATCTCATTTGCCTTTACGACTTGACCCGCAAAAAGTTGCCATAAATTATAAATTAAAGCAAAAAGTTCACTGACAAACAATTATTATCTAAAAAAAACTTTAAAACTTTATAATTAAAAAATAATGGTCAAACACCTCTACTTTGCAATAAAAAAAAAAACTAACCAAAAACTAGTTTAAAACAAAAATATTTGGCAGACTGTTTGGCGACTTTATGAAATCTCTTTGATTTTTGAGAAAAAAAGAATTCTCAACTCAAGAGACTCTTTCCGATTTGTTTTAGTATATAGTAGGGGTCTCGTGTTCCTTTTATTTATGTTTCTTTAAAAATAGCCCCAAAAAATGCGTAAAACCCGCAGACAAAAACAAATTAAAATTAGAATGTTAAAGCCAAAAAATGACATACTTAGGCACTCGGAAAGTGAAATGTTTGTATCTGTTGTTTGATATTTTTTAATAAAAAATATATGTATGTATATACGTTTAGTGCGATGCAATCGATCAAAATTTGATAGCATAATAAATACGGATTAACTTTTCAGTTTCCAATTTGACGCAATTCAGCTAAATGCCGCACAAAGCGCTGATATAATTTTTATTGACAAAGCCATTTATCACGATGTCCCGCTAGGTGTGCATAAATTTAAGGCCACGTGATGGCGTCCCACTTGCCAATAGTAGAAAAAAATTAATAATAGTTTCTATACTGATAATTTTTTAGTCTGTTCTAAACATGTCAATAATGAAATTCTAAAAAACAGGGCGTGGTTCACGTAAGCCCACAATCCACTCGGCAATTAAACTTGTCAGGAAACAGTTGTAAGAAATATAAGAAGAAATATAATATGGAATATGGCCGGTATATAAACAGAATTAATAAATTGCAAAAGCAACACGGAAATGCAATTTACCAGCAAGTATCTACGCGTAGCTTTTGAATCTGGTTTTAAATACTTTTTATTGATTTTAAGTGACAGCCAGAGACCGTAGCTCGCCACTCGGCTCTCGGCACAAGGAAGTACATTCCTGAGTGACTTGGTGCCCAAAAGGAGGCTTGTCACAAAGCACAGAATATTTAAATCAATAATTAACATACACATATATGTTTTTACACATTTTTTATGCGTTGTTCTCTTTTTATGTGATTTATTTATGGGCTTTTGTTTGCCGCTGTTCACCTTACTTACCTGCCCGGGTCTCAGACAAAGAGGCTTACTGACATTTGTTTGCTCAGGTTGGCGTCAAAAATTGTCATAATTGCACAAATAAATATGAATCTATACAAATATATATTTATAAATACCCGCGAAATTCAAACAAAGGCACTTTACACGTCCGTCCAAGTGTTTCGATGGGCAGCCAGTCTCCCCAGACTCTCTCCACACACAAGTTTTTGATTTATTGTCGGGAATCAATGATTTAATAAACAAAATTTTTGAATATCTTGACGAGTGGTCGTAAAATTTTTATTACACATTTGGCTAAAGTGTGCCAAAGCGTCCGAATGCAGCTGCCAAAAAGATGCTTGGCCGAAATGCTCGATAAATTTTGTATATATTAGTTGCGGTTTCTGTCGATAGGATCAATTTGATAAAATGCGCATTAGGAACTGGACCGTAAACTAAACCTTATATTATAGTTGGCATTAAAACCAAGACAGACAGATCTCTAGGAAATTAAAATATTTATTAGCCAGGGAGTGTTGCCAAATTTTCACTTCCACTTCCTAGAGACACCCACGCAAACTATTGGTTCTCCTAACTATTTTGATCATCAATCAAATAGCCGGGTGCACTTATAACTCATAACCAATTCCAATCATCGGCTTTATGAATGTTGTTTTATTAGAACCGTTTCCGTTTTGCATATTGATTGCCTCACACACTTGTCCAAAAAACAGCCACGAGGCAGGCGATTCTACGAGTGTATCGGATAGCTTTTCCCATTCCGGAGAACGACCCACCCATGTGATACGCATTTGGTTCCGTCTTTGGTCTTGTTTCGGGGCACTTGTAATTTGTTTACTTATATATTTCGCCATTTCCGAAGCTGTTCACAATTTGCGGAACACAAAGTTGACGATTGATTGGGTTCGATTGAGCGGAATAGTTGCGAGGGAGACAGTTGATCTCGGGCGGTGAGTTCCGAACTGGTTTCACTAAACAAAGGCGTCGCAAAACGGATCGACTTCCGCCATGGTAAGATACTTTTGTTTTTGTTTGGCACTACAGTAAATAATTATCGAGAGCCGCGAAAACCACAGTCAGCCAGAACACTTTAATTGTTGACCGGCCTGAGAGCACAAAAGATACAGATACTTTCAGGTAGAGATACATACATGTTCTGGGCACTCGAGAGACGGGGGGAGCGACCAAGTCAGCATTCTTTTTGCGGCCAGCACAGGTTCTCACACAAATCGGCTCAAGTGTCACGGTTATGGATTATGTCATTTCATGTCGCCATGTCGGCCAGGCAATGCCCGCTCTCCAGTTACCAATAATCCCCCAGTAGCCCCCCATCATCACTTTTGACACCACTGTCCCCCCAATATGCCCCTCATATCAGCTTGTTTGTCAGTCTGTCGTTAGCGGCTCTTGAGTATCATGAGTTCTAGCCGGATTTATATCGAAATTTGTTCACAAATTTATTAATACTTTAGGACCCATAGAACAGGTGTTGTTGGAAGTTTGAGACTTTTTGCTCAAAAGCCATAATATTTAATCGGATTTATTTAAGAGTGTCTAAGTAATACTCAGTCCATGATTAAATAATATTAAGAAATAAAATGTCTCACTTTTCGTTTTAAACTGGCTGTTCAGTACAAACATTAATCATCATTACTAATTTTTTTTATCATCTGTAAGATTCCAGCAGTTCTGAAATGTATCGTATTCTCTTCGGTATACGAATCTGGAATTTTTATGGTCAAAACTTTGTACGTGTTTTGAATACCAAAGAACCCGGCCTTTGTTCTAAGCATTCCAGATGATGATAAGATTATTGTGTCATCGGACGGAGAGCTTCGTTCATATTTGTTTGCAAACAAAATGATTTCCTTTCGATATTCCAAGGGTGTTTGTTATTAATTGTGGAGCTCCACCGCACCCACAGATACACAGGTGGTGTCTGTAACCCAAAAACGAATCTCAAATTTCGGGGAACGCTTATCTGGAGACGAATTTTCGAGAATTGTGTTACCATTTTATCTTCCAGATAAAATTTGCAACTTAATTGGTAAAAAGAAAGGGGGTTTGGATGATACCTTGTTTATAAGTAGTACTAGTAGTAGTTTATAAATATCATTCTCAAATGGCTAGAATAGAGGAATATGATCATGTTCTGTGGTTGAGATTCCTATATCAGTTTGAAGTCTGATGAATGAAATACGATTTCTCACTGGAGCCCACCTTTCATCACTGAATGCCCTCAAAGGAGTGTCATTAATGAACTAAAGAAATAAACAAATAGGGCCGCTTTGCCAAGAATCCCACCCCACACGCCTCGAATCGATGACCAACGAGCACCTGATCCAATCACCCCACCCATTTTTCTCCCAGCTTAGAATATACATTTTTGTTTTTATCGCAGAAAGGAACACTCCCACGTTAACGCCCACGCCCACTTTATGGACCCCACCTAACGCATTAGGTGTGCAAGCCAGGCCGAGTGTAAACTGGTTGGTTAGGTGATTGAATGGACAGCCAGGCAGCAGGCAGGAATTCGCCAGTGAGCAAACACGGTGTATCTGGGGGTCTATTAATAAAGCCAAAGCCAAAGTCGCAGCCGTCGTCTTGTCATGCGAAACTGGGCCTAAACAAACCGGCGCCGAACTGCTGATGCAATTGCTGGCGCAGTCTGTTGCCGGGGCTATTTGATTGCCGGTACGTATGTACTTGTGATTCCGAAAAGGAAATGCAACCGACTGGATAAACAGAACTGTATCTTACAGATATGTAAACTTTAGAATTTCGCAGAGTTATCGTCAATTGAGACGAATGTTGTTTTCCGGCGAATGTGGCTGAGACACTGCTGTTGTCGTCGCCGACCACTTGACACTTTTGCTAATGACAACGCCCGCTAAAACGGTAGCCGGCACATGTAGATACATTTGTATCTTTGCGCTTGCACTCTCTGTGTCTCCCTCGCACACGCACAAAGGCTTCGACTTGGCACGGTTCATCGACACTTTGGCGCGACCAGTTTTGTTTTCAGTTCGAAAAGATCATTGGGGGACAGGGGGCTCACAATCACAATTATCGGTTGTAATAGGGAAACCGAACCGATCAGTTCACCAATTAATTATTCCGATTTTGTGATTTATGGAGCAAATTGGCGACAGGCGACAACCCTAGGAGTACTACTTACTGGATTTCTACCCGACAAATGGCTTGGAATTTCGTTTTGTTTGCTCCCGGGTGTCGCACATGATATCGAAATTTATGAATTTAAGACGATTATTAGCAAATTGTTTGTTCAACCGGTTTGCCAGCGACGATGGCTAACAGTGGTGGTGGGGGGTAGTGGGAGGAGTAAGCCTTATAAACAATTGGCAGCTGCTTACGAAGATTATAAGGAGGAGGAGGCAGCAGCATCAGCAGATGAAAGCCATAAAATGTTAAATTAAATGTCTCTCAGTTGGAATATTTTCAAATTAGATTTCCCTTTCATCTGGGGCAGCCACGCCTCTCTCTCTCAACTGTTTAGGGCATTAATGTAGCAAATTACTTCAACACAACGTCAGACATATCGTTTACATGCCGGGCACACGCGATGTATCCGCCAATTGTCGTGTATAGATACATTTGTATCTCGTCGCCTGCGCTCTCTGTGCTAACCATTGTTGTGCCGTCTGAGTGGGTTTATTTATATCGTCGTGTTGCGCTTGTTTCAGTTGCTGCTTTTGTGTCTGTTGCATGTTGTCTCTTCTGCTTGTTCGCATTTTCAATTCATTTGGCCCCATAACGTGCTTACACTGTCTGTGGTTGTGTATCTGCGAGATACATTTGCAGCAAAAAACCAGAAAACGAAAGTGCAATTTTGCGTGTTTAATCTCCGGGCCTAATGCAGTCCGATTTTGGGCATGTGTGCTCACCGCAATCAATAATCCCATATTATCAAGGCTATATTTCTTGGATTTCCCTCAATCGTAAAACTAAATCTCCGAGATTAGCCTGGCCAAGTGGGCCCATAAATCACTTTCATCGGACAGTTTAACCATTCTGATTGGCAGAGTGGCTGGCCAAAGTTTATTATTCCGCCAATTCCGATTTAAACTTCCTGCTAGCGATGCGAGTGATGCGATGCTCTGTGGCTTGTTTTGTTTGCCATTTGCCAGCAATCATAGACTATGGAAAGTTTTCACACTCGAGCACATTGCAGTTTATCAGCATTTGCATTGGACCTTGCCATGCACAGCAAATTGCAGCTGCCGGCACCAGATCGCCGGATCGCCAGACCCCCAGAGCCCCATGTGACCTCGTCGTATGTATGGACGCTTGTTTGGCGCTCCTCCATACGCATCACGGATAACCGATCCGATCCAGTCCGAAGACCTATTTATAACTCTCGGCTCTCGTGCCACTGGCTGTGCTCTGACCTTATCAGCCCTTATCACGTGCTGTAGTTTTCCGTTCTCGTGGAAAATTTTATGCCTCCCAGATTGCATTATATTTTCTAGGCCCACCACTATCACCATCACCACACTTATTGAAGCATCTTCAGCAATTAACGAGAACAAATTGGTTGATTTACATTCCCGGCATTTTCCAGTTATTGAATAGATTCATTGAAAATATGTTTTTGAAAAAGTAGAGTTTAGATCCCAATTGAATCCCGATGCATGACCGGCTATTCGCCCAACTCGCCATGACATTGACATAGTAAGACTCTGAATTTGGACTTTGGGACACTATGCTTTTATCTATTTATTTATTTATGCGCGTATTGCACAATTGGCCAGGCACGCCACCGCCAAATAAAAGACTCTTCAATGGGTTATTAATATGGGCAATAAATTATGGCCAGATCCCACCTTCGCGCTCAAATGGAGTCCGTGTAAAAAATCCAAGACCTAGACCCAGACCTAGACCCGTGACTTATGTACGTGCCGACTGGCCATCAAGCGTGAACTCCATTCGATTCCATTCCGATCCCCAATCCGCAATCCCCTCCAGCCAGCACTCGATTCGCTTTGGATGAGAGTTGGGTTTACGGTGTAAGCGCCTTGAGCTCGACCGGTTGTGGTCGGTTTCTCACTCAGTTTCGAGTTCCAGCTGCTGCTCACTTATCGAGCGGACAAGGTTGGCTTTTTTCCATTATATAGCCGTATTCAAATGGCACTCTTCCTATATGCTCGGCCCGATAAGGCGTCGCCTACTTACGGCCTCCCCGTTTCGAGTGTTTGTGCACAAACTCTACTTAAACATTTCAAATCTGCAAGTCGCTACTCCATAGATAATGCCAGGGACACATGCAACCAGGTGTGGGGAAGTGGGCCACTCGAGTGATCTAATAATCTGGGATCCGGTATACTTCACTCTCTGTCCACTGGTTACATGCATTATAGGTTTATCTTCCCAAAAGCATTTGGCTTTACATCAAGAGGCTTCTTGAATAAAATATAAAGATAATAGAACACGTTTTAAGAAGGTGTTTCCTGTAGAAACCATCTAATGGCCAGAACTCATTAGAGGATCATGTTAGAGACTCAACCCAACCCAGTTCCCAGTCTAATCGGTGGGGTCTAATGACCCTTTCCAATTAGTCTCCCCCTATCCGATGGCAGCATTAACTATAATTTGACCGGAGCCGGGGGGGAACTGGGTGAGAATTGAATGGATACCCAGGCACACACGAAACGACTCGATCTGGCGTTAAATTGTAACGTCTGGCAGTTTACAGAAACATATGCGAACCGGCCCGCCCCTAAAATTGCTGTCAGTCGATTCTATTGTTCCAGCCAGAGTCGTGTGATAGCGACAGTTGATGTCGAGTTGTAAGCCAAGTCGAGCTAAAAGTTTAAGCACTTTCGATTTCGCGGCCAAGTGGCGTGGATCTTTGTGGAGCCCCCCAAAGGGGTAGTGCCTCCGGGCGATACATCCCGCAATCGTCCCACCCAGAGATTCTACTCCGTCATCGTCGTCATCATCGCAGTTTGTTGTTCATTGAGTTTCTGTGCCGGTTTCTGTAATAACCGATGCTGCTGTATAGGCTGCTGTATTTTGTTGTCGTAGGTTGTTGCCCATTGTTATTGGGCCATGATGTCATGAAGCTTTTCAGTTAATTTACATTATTAACTGCTTTTGTTGTTTGTTGCCAACTCCGCTCGGCTCCGGGTAATGAAGTGGCTAAGTGCGGATATTATTTAAAGGCAAGTGGTTTAAAAGTGAGAGGGTTTTGACTCTACTATCAAGTCTGAGACGGTTATTAATAGGTTTTGGTTATTGAAGGGCTTACTTTTGAATCGCAACATGGAGAACGTATTGGGTCTATCACAGATTAGTTTATAATTTATCTATTAAGGGATAAACTAGACGTAACATTGTCTTATTCAAAAAATTTGTTACATTTATCATTGACAATGGATTCCGGTTTATTCATTATTAAAATTTTGAAATATCAATAAATCTGATTGCTCAATCGGTGTTCGAACTTTTGAATATTCATTTAATGGCAACAGATCGATCTTGTTGCTGCGATAGTAGCTGCTAATTTTCTAACAATCTGACGAGTGACTTCATCTCTGACACCGGGGCGCTGCTGGGTGCCACTCATTCCCCCTAATGATCCCGGCCCTGATCTCCCCCTTTGGAAAATCCAGCCCCTTTAATGATGGATAGTGCTTTGTACTCGAGCCCGATGCACTCAGATATTCCATTGCGATACCGCGATACTTGGTGCTGAATTATTTGTTGTTTTTTTTTTTTTTTTTTTTGTTTTTTTGTATATTTTTGTTGTGTCGCAACGACAACGTTCCGCTCGACCGACAACGGCCTGCTAATTACCACGCTAATGCCGGTTCAATGGAGTTCATTGAAAGTAAAAGTTTTGCAACCGCACTGAAACAGAGAGAGAGATAGATTGGGGCGTAGTGAAAGAGATGGGGAGAACCTAGCAGGAGGAGGAGGGCAACAATTGGAGCGCAGCAATTAACAAAGCTATGGCCATTTTTTTTTTTTGATGATAATTAATCGGATGGAATATTTACAGCACAAATCGATTAACGGTAACGGTAACGGTAAGCAACGTATAACCAACCGCCTATATCAAAGAAGTGCACTGAACCGAAAATCGAGTATAAAGAACCAATCCAAACAATGAGCATCATCGACAGCGGCAAGTACCGAATGCGCAAGGATTGGGCCAGCGCCTCCATACCGTCATTGGTCAACATCGACGAGCACGATGGCGACAACGGAGACACCGAATCCAGTATGAATGTCACCGCCCCACTGCCGCCACAGAAGCCCCCGCGACGCAGCTCCCTGGCTCTGGGCCTCTTCTCCAGCAAATCCTCGGACAAGACCCAGAAGCGCCGCAGCTCCATAGCCGTGTCTTTCCTGCGGCGTGATAGTAATAAGGTGAGTTATCAGTCATAGTCTATATGCATAGATATATAGGAGAGTTCTTAGTTTAGTTACCAACTTAGTAAAGTGATTTAATAGAAATTTTAACAACGCTTTAAATGTCAGAAGGTCATAGTATTCTCTTAAAGTCGATCAAGTAAAATTTATATTTCCAAAAAGTCATTATAAAAAGATCTATAAATTATCTTTGAGCTTGAAGTAGGGACTTTAAAGTAGGCTTTAATAGAAATACTAAATTAGAAGTTAAACACTTAATCACTTAAAAGATTTATTTAAGGAGTTTTAAAATGATATTGTAAATCAACAAATCAGCTTTAATAATTAGGATTTGAAAAAAAAAATGTGTTAGTATTCAGGTTATCATACTTTAGATTAGTATAAAAGACAACCATAATTAAATAATATTTAATAAAATTTCTCCTTTCTTTGTTATTCTTACAGAACTCCACCAAAGACTCGTATGAATCGGCTGTCCGCAGCGAAAAGTCCGATGGCTCCGGAACTCCAACCAGCCCGGAAATAGTTTACAGCTCGGAGGAGAACATCCGGGCCAGCTCGCCGAATGAGCCAGGCAAACAGACATACTTTGAAGATGGCAGCCAGTCGCCCAGGCCAGTGCTCCAGGGACTTAACTCCTATGAGGGTCCACCGAACGACCGGCAGCGCCGCAGACGCAGCTCGCTGCAGACCAAGCTGGACCGGCACCGGCGCAAGAAGATGGAGTACATCAACCAGAGGAGCCTCGACTCCGGAATGCTGTGCAGCGAATCGCAGAGCGACTTGACCAATGACAGTATGGTGGAGCGGTCCAATAGCTATGCGAATGGAAACGACGATGACGACGACATTACCGATCCCAGCCACGGGGAGTATTTTCCGCGCGAGAAGCGCCACTCCTGGTGGAACATATTCGTGCCCGATAATTTCAAGAACAGGTTCGTTGCCAGCCAAACGGATATTCCATTGCCATTTCCGCCAGCTGCCGTATCTTATGAATACAAGCATATAACTCTGCGTGTCTGCGTGTTTAACAAGCGCCTTGCCAAGTGACTAAAATGCATCGATTGCGTAAGAGATCCTTTGTGCCCAACCCCACCCCATCATCCTTTTGCTTCCCCAGATCCCACAGTTCCCTCAGCTCCCCAAATCCCCTGCGAATGTTGAACTAACACCCGTCAAAGATGTGATTAATTGCCGGCATGCAGCACTCCCACACTCTCTCAGATATACACACTTTCAGATACATTTGCGAACTGTTTGCGTTTCCGGTTCCCTTGAGCTTAATTTATACGGTGCGTCTTGAGACATTTTCTCTGCTGGTTTATTACCAATCGACTGACTGCCAATTAAGCATAACGATTCACGCACTCGCCACCAATCATTCATCAGGATTGAACATTTTTCGATTGGTTTTCGATTTTCCATTTAAGTAGAACATGTTTCATTTTTGATTAAAAACTTTTGAATGGAGAGTCCATGTTTAATTTAATCAACACAATTTAGAAGGGGAACTAGAATAGAAAACAATCTGTACTGTCAGGTCTATAACCTGTTCTCGAAGGAATGTCAGAATATAAAAACTATTTAAAAACTATCAATTAGACCCCCAGTTAGATTCATTAGCCAGATAACCCCTTCAGCTGCAAAACAGTAGTCTTAAGCATTGTATTTTTAGTTGATTGGCAAATATGGAAAAAACAAAACTGCCAAATACCTAAAATTCGTTGATCCTCCCACCTGTTATTATTGCGAAAAAGACCTTCGCCGGATGGGAGCTCGGGGGTTCATTCACTACTGACCCCGACCTGGGAAGCTGGTCGAGTCATTGCCTCAGACGCCCAGCTGCGGAGTTGCGGATCTTGGATCTGTTTCAGCCTTCGGGCCCACCTTTCTGGCCATTAGCCGGCTGGCTGACAGGCGAGCCGGAATAAGCCTCGTTATGCTGCTGGCCACAATAATAATAATTATTTTTTAATGCCCGCACAAATCTTAGCCCCCGGCCAAGGCAATTATAGCCAGACTCTCCCCTGAGAAAAGTCGCGAAAGTCTGTCAAAATTCAGCTGATTACTGGAGCCTTATGCTCCTGAATAATACATATGTCTCGGTTTATAAATATTGCTAACTGATGTCGATATTTTTGGTATAATTTGTGCTTCCTTAAAAAAAAAATGAACAAGGAATTTTTTGTTTGTTCTCGTCATATAATATCTTACTTTTAATTACCAGCATTTTGTTTTTTTTTTTTTTATTTTCTTTCCACTTGTCACACTTAGTCGTGTGTTTTTTTGTTTTTTGTGTCTTGCTTCGCATTTTAATTATTCTTGATTATTTGTGATTGTTTTGTTTTGTGCTTTTCTTTAATTAAAAACGAGAAACAATGAAAATTATTGACTGAAAGGCTTTATAAACAAAAACCCTTGTGGGTGAAAACATATATTGATGAGCAAATAATCCAAGGTTGGCGCTTTTCATTAATTGCCCGAGCTTAGTTATTACTAATTGTTTCCTCTTTCAAATATAAATATTGACCTATGAAATCCAGATATGCAAATTATTAATTGATAACTTCCAGCGAGTACAGGGGCCTTATGGACTTTTTTATGTAAGAGTTATGGGAACAATTTCCAATGTCAATTAAACTTGTAAAAAATTAATAGAGCGCACAGTATCGCGAATTGTCCAACTGAATGTAAACAAAGGCAATAAAAGTAATTGGCCATATATAGGCTATATCGTTCCCTATTTACCACGCCAATCGATTTATACAAGTAGCTCAATTTTTCGACCTATTCGAATAGCACGTTTTTATGGCACGCGATATGAATATGATCGATATAAAATCAGAAGAGTAAAGATATGTCTGAACTTGTATAGATTTTAGGCTTCAAGAGTCTTTTTTTTTGTGGCCTAAACTTTAAAGTAAGGTATATTTTTTTCCCATCCAAAGAGTTAGCTAAGCCCCCACAAGTCTGGCACTTGAGATTGTTAATTGAGCTCTGCTAGAAACGAAACCAAACAGCCTCCAGTCTCCACTCACGTGCCTATTTGCTCACTCCCCCTCTACGGCTTTGGGATTCCAATTTAGCTTCTGTTTCTATCTGCCATCCAAGTTTGTTGTCATATATCATCAGTCACCCAATCAGTCAGTCAGTTGGTCATTCAGTCAGTCAGTCAGTTAGTCAGTGAGTTGAGGTCTTGAGCCAATGGATAATGCCCACACAGTAGTTAGCTAAATACCACAACGAGTTGGGTAAATATTTGAGCAGCTTATATGCATGTGCGCGACTGTATGCAAATGTCATAAATTGTCAGAGGTTCTGACTTTGTCTATAGAGTTCAGTGTGTTGCCTAGGCACTTGGGCAAATTCTTAGATAGATGGGAGGAACACCCTGACTCAGTTTGCGAATTTTATCAAAGAGCTTATTATCTATACAAACCCATCATAATTGGTGTATTCCATTCTGATTCATGAACCTCAAAGAGAACCCCCCATTAGAGGGCTCAAAGAAGTGATGTGACTCACCTATATGAAGTGAGTACACCGATCCAAGTTCGAAACTATCGAACCCGCACTCGAAAATGTCTGCGTATCTGATGGGAAAGAAGAAAACACACATCTTGGTTTATGCCAAACCACTTGAGCTTATCAAATTAGCGCACGAAAACGGGGAACAGGGTACTTTCCGTACAATGTACACTTAACTCTTGTTTTTAACTCGTAACGCCCCCTTGAGGGCGGTTGGACAGAGTTTGGTGAAACAATAAATAAATACTGTACAACAAACGAAAATAAGGCAACAAAAATTTGTGACAGGTACTTGACGAATGTATATTGTATATACTTTATAAAATTGTTTATAATCGGGCGATTTATGGGCGCCAATGGTGGGGTACTGACCAAAGACCCCATTTGGGTTCGGCTGGCCTGACATTTCGGTATCAACATCTATCTCTGTTTATGATCGGCCACTCCATATAAAGCGAATAGTGCCGTAATTCATTTCTAGACCTACCTTTGCATTAAGCTCTATATGTATTCTCACTTATTTGTTTATAATTTGTAATGCCTTGTTTTTGCCCCTTACTAAACAAGTATAAAATGAAATTAATTACCCTAGCCCGGACAAATTCTTCAAGATAATTAATGCTCGGACTAGGTAATACATTTAAATTTGAATGAGAGTTTCAGGTGGTAGGACAGGCCACTAATGATCAGGTGTGATGTGTTGATTGATCAGGAAGGAATTTGCTGGAAACCAGATATGTAGTTATGTAAATATTAAAATTATTATCACCTTGAAAAGAAATTGTTAGAAAGTCTCCGATATATTTATTTTTTAAATGGTTTTTGCTAGCTTTTTTGACTTTGTGAAATGAAATTCCCTTCACGCTTTTTATTTATTTAGCTAATTTAGTGAGCTCTCTTAATTACCTAAGTAAATTTGATAAGATTCCGGGGGAGACGTAACTTAATTGTCAGCGTAACTGAAAGTTAGAATGGGAGAACTTGGGTTCCACTACACTCCGGAGACCGGATCAAAACTGTGGATCGGTTGAGCCCGGCTGATTACGTGCCAGAGCGCACAAAGTCCAGAGAGACCTTTTATTGTGCCCGGCTGGCTGCTGATTTGATAAATGTACTATATTAATGCCACTCTGGCACGCACTCTGCCAGGGAATGGCCAGTATATATGGGTGTATATGTATATCCATGATGATGATAACGATGACATCCACCAGTCATCCATCCATGGGATAACTTTTATTTTTCCTCTGTCTGTCAGTTGCGAATGGTACTGACGCGTAGCGAGACATTTGATCCGCGATCTCCGTTCGAAACCCGAAACTCCCGAGTCCGTCGACAAAAAAATTGTGATTTAATGCAAATGCAAAGTGGCAGAGTGCTAAACTCGATTCTCAGTGTGTGCTCAGTCAATTATATTTCATAATTTATTTACAATACAAATTACTTGTAAATTTATTACGAAATGTGCAAAGCAATTAGGGCTTAATGGCATTAAATATATTCATTACAGTAAACGAGATCTCTTTAAAACCAATTAAATGCAATTTCTTGAAACACCTACGCAATTGCCTTCGAATAAATTCCTATCAATCAGTCACATTTCATTTCTGTTCTCTGTCGATTGGAGAAATTCGTTTGATATCCAAATGAATTTCTCATTCGCCTCAACTGGAAGTCTCGCTTTGTTCTTTTGTTTATTTAGTGTTTGTTTTTTTTCCCCAGACCGAGTGTGATAAGGTGGTCTTATCTTAATTTACGTAAAGCAAGTTTCAATTTAAATGAAAGATAACAGTTTCTCACCGTCAGCTTGTTGTTGCTGCGTCAGTTTGTGTAAATATTTTGAATTTTGGCCAAAAACTGGTTATTGAAATACAGCCACTGCCACTGTCAGTGCCTTTGCCTTTGCCTTTGCCTTTCTTTTGCTTTGTTTCTGTATTTGGCTTGAGGAATTTATAAAAGTGAAGGTCAATAGGAAAAATACTCCCCAATATTGTTAGCGGATTCAGATTCCCAATCTCTGAAGGGGCTCGTCAGTCCGGATCTAGCTGATTCTTTGGCCAGGTGTTTCAGCCAGGCCACCCCTAGGAATTATCTCAATAGGCCGCTAATGAAGTCAGGCTGACAGCTTCCCACTCATTGGGCTTAGAGACTCACGCACTCACACCAAAAATTATAGCCCCCATGCTAAATGCCTGCCAAACACCCCACACAACCCAACTAGATTTTTATGAATACCAATAAGGTGGCAAACAAAAAAAAAAAATAAGTAATAAAATATCAAACGAGTTGGTGATGTTTTCATTTACAACTGCCGCTGGCGCCGAGAAATTAAAGGCAACTGACCACAATCAGTCGTGCTCACACCCGGCAGGCATTACAAAAGTAATATAAAATGCAATTAATTGTTTCAATTAAGGCCAGTCCAAAAAATGTTGGCGGACAATATGAATGTGCGACGATTATTTGCGAGTCTGCGAATGACTAAGAAGGCTGTCCGCCCAATTTAAATATTTACAAAATGCTTTTTATAAACAAATATACCTACAAATAAGATAATACGATGATAGCAGGCAGTAGCCGTTTACTTTCTTCGGGGCTCCGGTGCGGGTGAAGGCCAACCTTAACCCAAATTTGTTTTTTTGTGTGCCTGCCGCGGAGGATTAATTTCAAGTGCAGATTGAATAAGCCCTGGCCTTGTATGGGGTTCATGAGTGATCATATTTCAGTGCTTGTGGGAATCAATTGAGTGGCAAAAAGATGGCAGTATCATTGCCTCATCCCTGGAGAAAAAATTCAATGATAGAACATTTAAAGCCAGTCTCACGTGCTGACACAAAAATGGCACACTAAGCGGCCAAAATGTGACCAAAAATCCAATTAACCTTTTTCTTGGTCGTTAACTTGGTAGCAGCGGACGAGCAAATACAAACAGCATTCCCTCCGTTTTATTTGAGTCAGGTTTTTTTTTTAGCCAACCGAAAGCCAGGCCAAATAGAGATAACAATGCGGCATAAAAATTCTAATTATGAAGTGGAGAGAAGGCACTACCTTAGGGGGGAGTTTAAACACGATTATCAGAGTGTGGGCGCCGCAGGCACATTCCCTGGCCCGAAAGCTAAATAAAGTTATATCAAAATCAGAAAATAAATTAATACGGAAAACACGTGACAGTGGGAGACAACTGCTGCAGTTTGCTGGCTGTTTTGTTCGGTTTGTTTGTATTTATTCCGCTTCCCAGCTGATAAGGCCCGACTTTGGCCGTCTTTTATTTGTATTTCCCAGCTCGGCTGGCTCCTCCGACAAGCCAATTAATTTTGTCATCAATATTTTCCACAAACTACAGCAATGACAGCAAAATTGAATCATTAAAAGTCAACAGAGTGTCAAATGAATTTATCTTTTGCTTGTTTTAGTTTCGTTCCATTCATTTTCCCCGCCACTCTCTCATCTGTCCCCGCTGTGGGCTAACACGGCGTATGATTGATCGACCCAGTAATCGATATCCAATACTCGGCTTTAACTAAAATATGTATTATACCAAAAATTGCATTCAATTAAAATTTTAATTGGTTTCTGTTGTTCAGGTTAAAACAAAACAAGTAATGAAAAGATTCTCTATAAAGTGTTATAAAATAAATACGACATGCAGAACGTTTTAATTACTTCACAATATTACTGGTAAGAAACAGAAATTAAGGTAACCTGCTGCTAACCAATATCTGGCAGTATTTCTATTTTATTCCAATCCGTATCTTTATGATGATCATAAAGTATTTTCGATAAGATGCCGAACGTTTCTGTCAGCCGACTTGGAAAGTACCTTTTGGAAATAGTCTTGAGATCATGGATAAGATATGAGACAAGAAACAAACTTGTGTGTAATATGAACAAAAATATTATGATAAATCTTACTTCCTCGATTAAAATGATTCTTTTGTGTTTGAATCCAACTTCCGGGTGACTGGAAGCCGAAGAGCATTTTAATCCAAACCATCCAAAACATGATCTTAAGCACGTACGCACCAGACCTCCCAGTCCCCCATTCCTCGTAATGGATTTCCTTTGTTTGCCCACCGGGGTTTGCCTTTTTTCGGCGTTTTAGGTCAATGTTAAGCGAAAACTACCAAAATTTTTAATGTAAATAAAAGTGAACAAGCACCGAAGAAACTTTCATTGAATTTTATTAAAGATCTTACTTCTTCAAGAAAAAATAATGGGCTGGCGATTAGTTCGTTTGAATAAATTAAAAATGGTCATTAAATTTTCAATTATCTCATTCAATTAGTTCCCATAAATTTCTTCAACACCTATTTTATTAAATTATAGTGTCATTTCGGCAATCGTGTATGATTGCCCCAAATTAAGATAAACTGTCTGTGCCAAATGATTTCGACCATGGACTATTTCGCTGAAATTGGGGGAGTTTTGTTTCGCTTAACCTTGGGTTCTGGCAATCTTAACAGAAAAAGTCGTGTGGGATTTTTTACTTTCACACTCATATCATATCGGTCTATAGAAATGGTTTTCACCTCACCCTTGACAGCTGAAGTACGAATATTTCGGCCCCCGATTTTAAACATGCTATTAGCAGGTGTTCAAGTGCTTTCCACAAAAATCAAAGGTCTTCCATATCGATACCATCGACTGATTAGAATTAATGTTAATTTTTCAAGTACATCTTTCAGACGAATTCTTCAAAGTTTCTTATGATAATTAGAGATGTGTTTTGGCAAAAAATACATTTTCTAAGAACCTTTGAAAATTTTCCAAGTTTTGGGATATGTTCAAAAAATTCCATATAGTTTATAGATATACCCTGTTCGGGACGTGACAATTCCCCAGAATTAACAATATATATGTATTATAAACAATACCTCCTGTATTTCGCACTTATGGATAGCACGGGGGCTAACCATTAGACGGGATGAGTCTCAGGGTTAGGAATTTCTCTTACTACGTGTGCATTCTACAAAATTGGCGTTTGTTAAACCAGCTCGATCCGGGTGATCCGGGCAAGATACATTTATTTATCAGCGTTTTGTCTGTATTTAAATATTTTTGTATTGCGTAATTTATATATTATATTTTTTATTTACTGTATGATTTTCTCCCTTTTTGCTTTTTTCGATTTACTATATTTTGTTTTGGCACAATTTGCTCATTTAATTGGTTTTGTTCGCCTGCCCCGATGTGCTCCTTATGATTTGCTAACGTGCCAGGTCACGTAGGGCTAGTCAAGATGTTTCCAGTTTGTCACGCAGCGTTGACAATTTGTCGATACCAGTGCGCAGGTAAGTTGCAACTAACAATTCCACCTGCTCACAGAAGCCCACAGTTCCACCACCAACCACCCACTACCTACACCTCAACACTCGCACACACCAACACACACCAAATGCAAATGAGCCAGAGCCATATCAAATAAATTAATAAACCCCTAATACGCCACCTGCATGACTCAATTATCTATCCTCCCAAGATATATACTATACGATATCTATGTATTATTGTTGAATGTTGCATGTGGCCTGACTATTTGTAACTTAGATGCATGATCATATTTTTAACCATTTACATTCTTAGATTATTTAAGAAACTTTCAGCCAATTGTGACCAGAACCGGGAAAACTAACTTTACAATTTATGAACCTCAAAAAAATAGGCAATAACATTTATAAATTATGTTTTGTTCCGTGTAGCCAAAAATCGAAACAGCAAATAATAATTATTTATGAATATTTGGTAAATCGGAGGCAGATTATTTATAGATAATCTTAATGTTAGCCGCTCGCTATTTAACAAAATTTGATAATTTATAAGTACTTCACAGGTATAAATAAATGGCAAAAATTTAATCATTATTTATAGATCATATTGGCATTTATACATTAAAATAATATATGAGAATGAGATGATCCGCATAAAAGCCATTTATGAGATGTGCAGATTATAAAATTATTGACCTACCTCAAGAAAAACACAGAATCAGAAGTGAGTCACAAGAATAAATAAAATCGGTCTTTCATTATCAATTTCACAACTGAAATAATCGCCAATTAATGATGTTGTTGAGAGGCACATTACGTATACGCACCGTGGCACTGACTCATTGGCTTGAGTTCAACTTGGACCGTCTGTAAGCCAAGTCATGGCAAAAATAAAATAAAAATATAAAGTGCACCTCTGGGAAATCGAATGGGGCTGAAAGCCCACCTGGGTTGTTGACATTTGGCTTCGAACTCGAATGGTGGAATTGTGTCAGCCAGACGGCTACCGTGTGGTTTCTGAGATCACAGCCCAGGGCCAAATAATCGAAGGTAAACAATGCACAAGAGCGATAAGATATATATGCTACTTGTAACCAAAAGTCAATTGAATTGAAAGCTGCCTAAAATAACGAACTATTTATTCGATTTCCTCAGGCCAAATATGACACCTCGCATTCCACGTCTGCCCGGTCATTATTATATTCCACTCGATCCACGCTTTATTAAATTAATGGGAATTACCCAAAACTCAGCTGTAAATTAAAAAGGAATTTTTTGTAGACAGTGTGTCCAACTGGTTTAATGCGGAAGCATGTTAGATGTAAAAAACTCAGTCTAACTATCGATTAGTTACAGCGATTAGTTCTGGTTATTATAGGAAAATATTGGTGCAACGAAATGTACTCACATCACGATTATATTTCGCATAATATTCAATTGAGTAGAAATTCTTGGAAGTGTTTTTTATTTAGCCTTCTCGAATATGTGTATTTAGAAAAACACGTGAGACCTTAACACATTTTTCTTGGATTGTTTCTGGCGACCTCCCGCTGTCAGCCTCGCCCTCGGAAGGAATGTTCGGCCTCCGAAAATAATATTCATGTCAAATACAATTATTTATGTTTACCTTTAGAACAAAGCAAAATACTTTTCCATATTAAACGCAAAAAAACCAACTGTGCAAATGAAATTCCATTGCTCGGTCGCTGCCTGAACTCAATTTAATTTATAAACTTAAGTAACTCTAGACATGGTCGCGTCAAATGTTGCCTGCCAACTTCAGATCAAACACAGTTGTTCATTCGCATATAGACATTGTTTTCGCAAAAGGGTTTCCACTCATACGGCCCGAGCTGAGCCTAGAAAGGTTTTTTCAGCTGCGCAATTGGCAACAAATTAAAAGACTTTCCAACATTTCCATGGAAAATTGTCAATGACAGGCGGCGGGCAGTAAACACCAGTAGGAATTAAAAGGAAAAAAAATGGGGAAAACAAATATCGAATGTGCGACAAATATGCGTTAAATAATTATTTATTTTTTATTGTTTATCTTAGAAACAATACGCTTTGCATGCGCCTCCTGCTGCCAGCTGCAAATAATTATTTTAAACGCACACACATTTATGAATATTTATTTTTTATCATTGGCATTCAATTATGGTTATCGCCGTTTGCTCGCTAATTGGCAGCCCAGCGAAAAGACACGCGCAAATAAAATTTTATTATTTTCAAATATTTTGATACTGCTTTCGGGAGGCGAGGGCTAGAACTTTATCATGAGATGCCATAGTACACCTCCGAATATTCGCCATTGTAGTTTGTTAGTTGATGTGATGACATGGGCTCTGGGCCGAGGAAAAGCCATTTTCCTGCCCAAAATCATAGCGGAAATTAGTTTTCCTTCGAAAATAATAAGAAAAGTATCCAAGGCAGAATGATAGGGATACGAAAATAGGAATGCCTTTAAAAAGCAGGAAATATTTTCCAAACGCCAGAAATAACAAAGAACCAACACAGATAGGAATAGTAGTTACTGCTGATAATTCTGACATGGCAAGTTCGAGGAGGACTTCTGAATTTGGCATTAAAGTTATGGAGCTAGGAAGCACACGCGCCTCCCCAAATCGCCACAACGCCCCAACCAACGACTTCAGGCTGGGGCCATAAAAATGCCGAACCAAACTAAACAAGAAACGAAAACGAAAATATATTAACAATTCTAAAACTTGCAATGTACGACAAATGAATTTTAATTGAAATCGGAATGCCGCCAGTCGCCGATTTGGAGGCGTTGTCGTTGAACAATCAAAAGAATCTGGGTATCAAATTTGTATGCGTTCGTCGAATCCATGGATCGCGGATGGATAGCCGACTGATCGATGACGCAGCATATAATTCTACATCGATGATGGATTCACCTGGAATCGTAAATAAATAAATAAATAAACTATCCATTGTAAACATTTGATTTGTATACAAAAAAAAGCTTAAACGAACCTCCGGGAAGTCGCTACAAAAGGAGGTGAATCCTGATGGCTGCTGGTGTTGTTGGAGCTGGAACTGTTGTTGCTTGAAAAGTTCGTACCGCTCTACGGGTGACATCTGGCGATAGTTATCTGCCGAGAATCTGGCCACGGCAATGCCCACGCCCTCAATCAAGGCCAAAATAATGCCGCCCACCAAGGCACTGCTCATCATGGAGGTCAAGCCTGTCCTGGCCGCCAAGACGCCCCCAGTCGCCGCTCCACTAATGATCGAGTTCCACGGATCCTCCTTCTGGCGATAGTAGACCAGGGTGCAATCAATGGCGCTGAATGTGGCTCCCCACACCGCAAAGTTGCCGCCGACGCGGGCCGATCGAGCTCTAACCGCTGCCACACTTCCGGCAATGCGGTGTCCGAAACCCGAGGGGGCGTTGCGGAATCCCTTGATGGCCTGGAACATTCCCCCACAGACAGCACCCATGGCGAAGGCGCCACCGCAGTCCTCGATGATGCGAAAGGGGCACGGTTCCCGGTTGTACTCCTCCATTTGAAATTAATTATTAATATGGCTTTAGGACAGTCGGGTCAGGGCAATGATTGGATGACAGTCATTGATCGACTGCCCAGGGAATAGGTGATTCAAGCAAAGCCTTCCTTGACAAATTCAAAAATAATCCCACTTTACACTCACAAATCTATTAAATATTTTAAGGACAAGTTTAGTGAACAAATCGTGACTCCACATCTAATCATTTAAAGGCTAGAAACGAGAAACGTTTAGAAAAACATTTAAAATGCGTTGTTTTGCCTTATTTGGACAGTCGCCGATTGTCAAGATAATCTTTACAAAACGATAGCAAATAGCAAATAGAAAACAAAAATGTTGAATGAAAAAGGTAAACGAGAAGCCAATAAATAAATTGTTATTACCCCGGTTATGGTCACAATTCGGTCTGGAAATTTGTAAGTGATAAGAATCGCAACATATTGCGTTCCGATCGCTTCACATCACCTACATCTAATATCCCAATCGATTCTATAACCATTTGTATCCGACGTATTCCAGGAGCAAATCGCGCAGCGTGGATCACGGCCTGGCGGCTCCATTTGACTTGGATTCGCTCCGCTCGAAAGTCGAGCAGCGCTTCGAGAGTGTTGACAAGCTATCAAGTGAGTATTTCCCAGATGTAACCCAACCATTAAGTACCTACCACTTGGCCAGCCAAGCAGTTCTTTGAGACATTTACTAAGGTTATAGAATTTCATAAAAAATCAAGTCTGTTTTGAGTATTTTTTAGAATTGAAAAAGGGGAAAAAATTATAGTAGATCTATAAATCAGTGCCCTTGAAACCCACTAAAAAATTACGAGAAAAAGCATAAGACATAAGCAATATTTTTAAATAAAGAATAGATAAAACTAACAATATTTGTCTTTAAGAGTAGAGTTTTTTTTTTAAAAATAAATGATCATAATTTTGACAATAAAATAGTTGACTCAATTTCATAAATACGTTAAGAAAGCTCTCCAAAGCTTTCAAATGTAGAAAAGTCAAACTTCATGTAGAATGTCAATTTCAAAGCGGGTATTTTAAATTAGATTAGGAATTAACTCACAAGTTACAAGTCACAATAATTTTATATTTATAATAATTATATCACAGTAATTTATTTATAATAGAACCATAAAACTTTGATTATATAACGTGCGCAATGATATAAAAGAAAAGCAATCATTTACCATAAATTCACCTTGATGGAGATAAAAGGAAAATATATGATATTTAGGGTCAGTATTATAAAGGGGTGTTTAAAAATATTTTCAGGTTGAGGCTTAAGTTAAAAATTAATATGTATAATAAAATTTATCCTTTAAAATTATTTTCATAAAACCACTGTGACAAAAGTTCGCAGTAAGGGATCGTAATCTTCTGATTAAAAATCGAAATATTTAAGGGCTATCGCAGTTTATCAAGAAAATTGTTTATTTTTCTCACGATTGCATTGCGGAAGTGATTGACTCATCAGAAAAATTTACGTGTAAACATTGGGGTTACCTATAAATTACTCCTTATCAGTGTTATTCCTATCAACCTGGATAGGGAACTTGATAAAAACAGTTGAATAGTGTTATTTTGCCTGCGGCAGTAGCGTTTGGTTATAAGTCGAATCGGTTCAATCGCCGCCAGAATGTTAAGACTTGAACTACGCGCCTCAGTTAACAGACCTAGAGAACTTCATGTGCATCTGATTTAACAGAAAAATATGGTCATAATAAAAAGATCTTAGCTTGAGAGTGTTGAGTGAAAAATGCTGGAAGTGGTGCAGATTTTCTGGCATTTGCCGACAAACGAATTCTCTGTTATCTACCTATGCCGGCATGAGGCGCCGCCGTCAGGTGTGATCTATTCACACCTGCGTCCCGATAACGATTTGTTTGTCGTCTTCGAGCAACCGCCGCGTTCCCCAGCATCGTCCCCAGTGGCTTTGGCGATTCCAAGTAACCCGAAACGAACACGTGCTATTATTTGGATTATACTGATTTTGTATTTTTTATTTATTTTCACAGGGCAAAAGTCTTCATTGCCCACCATACCCACCATTTCCTACACCGTGGGCAATCGCGACACTTTGACCTCGGTGGCGGCCAGATTCGACACTACGCCCTCGGAGCTAACACACCTGAACCGGCTGAATAGCTCCTTCATCTATCCGGGCCAGCAGCTGCTGGTGCCCGACAAGAGTGCCAAAGATGACGCCTCCAGCAGCTCCACCAACGACCAGGACGGAGGCAGCCTCTCCGGCAAGTCGAGTCCGGTTGAGCGCAAGTTGTCCGGCGATGAGAGCCGGGAGAAAGGTAAGCGACGTCGCCACGCCTGGCGGGAAATGGTGCAATTGGTGCGACGATAGTGAAGCCTTGCCAGCATTCTCGCATTTTCAGTTGCATCTGCACATCCTGCTTATCCTTTGCATGCAAGTAGTCTTTAAAAAATGACACGTTTGATGAATTCATACACATTTCTATTATTTATTAATTCAAAAAATATGATTACTATTTATTATAAGCTTTAATGCTTTTTTAACGCTTCAAAAGAAATTTTCTTACATAGATTATTTAGAGCCTTTAGAGCAATTCAATTTTAGGGGAATCCCAGAAACTGAGACATAGAGTCTTAAAAAATATAACATTTTAAGTTTTCAAATGTGAATTTTTGCATTAATTGTCTTTCTTGGATAGAATCCCTTTTGTTTTAATCAAAATAGACTATCATTTTTTAAGTTTTAAAATTTAAATCTCGAAGCGAGAAAAGTTTTCTTCGTGATTAAAAAATTCATAATATGATAAATCAAAATTTAAAATATGTTTTAACAACAGTTATCACATACATAATTTATTAACTTGAAGCTTAATTAAACGGAAAAATATATTAGTATTCAGTAGTATCATATTTATCATATCAAAATCATTTAAAATTAAAATAATTTTCCACGATTTGAACTTTGCGCTTTGATGGGTAGCACTTTTTAGTGTGACCACCGCGTTGGGCGAACGTGATAGGTTGCCACCCCCTACTTCGGTCACACTTGTTGGCCAATGTTTTTTTTAGGCCATTGAACGGTTTCGGTTGTTTTGCACTTGAAAACGAAAGATAATAATCAGCAGACACGTTGGAACAGTGGCGTAAAATCCACCAAGACGAAAGTGCAGCCGGGAGTACTTAAATTGCAGTATCAGCATGCACACCGCCGTCTTCTGGCGCAATGGAGGTAGCTTCGGACATACACTTCCTGCTTTGTTTGCGTTCGCTTCCCATTGTTGTGGATTTGGTGGAAATGTGCTAATTGCGGTTGACAGAGCTTTGGCCTTGAATGACCACCAACTGCTCCAGCGGCTGCTGCCGGGTTGCCGATCGGTTCGGTCACATTACCACCCACTATCTCCACTATCGTCGAAAATCGTAACGCAGTTCATCAAATGCGGTCGACGAGGAGCTCGGCAAACAATGGAGGGGGTCACAAGGCCCAGATTTAGTTTAAACTATCCCATATATCAATTTTGCTTTCACTATCTTATCGTTGCCACCGGGCAGAGTTGATAAAAATCACAGCACAGCCGCAACCACAGCCCACCGAAGCCCTCTGCAAGCCACTAGGCTTGGCACCCCTCCTCGCATTATACTATTAACCTTTAACCAAATTAAATGCCACTTCTTGCAGACATCCTTGAGGGCCTGCGCCCTGGATCCCCCAAACCGGGCCACATCGAGCGCGTGGGCAGCAGCAGCCAGCAGCAAGCCGAGGAGGAGGCCAACAAGAGCGATGACCCGGTGATCACACAGCGCTTCCTTAAGATTAATGTGCGCCATATCACCGATGGCCAGGGAGTGGTGGGAGGTGTGCTCCTGGTCACGCCCAATGCCGTCATGTTCGATCCCAATGTCAGTGATCCGCTGGTCATTGAACATGGCCCAGAGAGCTATGGTGTTATCGCGCCCATGGAGCTGGTGGTTAATGCAGCCATCTTTCACGATATTGCGCACATGAGAGTGGCCGGCGGAGCAGGCCAAGGCCTGGCCTCCGGCAGCGGCGGGTCCGGCGATGCAGAGAAGCCGGAGATCTACTACCCCAAACCAGTATTAGTCGAGGAGGACTCCAAGGAGTTGCCCGAGCAGGATGGCGAGGCCAACAAAGAGCGCTTGGAGGGTGAGAATTTAATATTTTTATAAATTATTTTATTTCTTAATACATTTCTCCATTTTGCAGCTGAAATTGGATCCCTGGAGATAGCCGACGACCAGGAGTCGCTCTGCTCCAGCACTGGACGCGATGGCGATGCTTTTCCCAAGGCCTTCGACCGCGAACGTGTGGACGTGAGTCACTCAATAATCTCTTATCGATCTTGAACTTATCAAACTTTTTTGTAGGACTCATCTACGGAAGCCAAAGATAGCGCTAAGACTGACGCTCAAGAGGATGAGGATAAAAAGGTCGGCCTGGGCATAACAGACACCCGCACCACTTTGGAGGAGCGGCGCAAGAGTCTGTTGGACCATCACTGGGCTATTCCGAGCAAAGACCGGTTAGTGTTTTCCCAGCTGCCCCACGAACTGTGTGAACAACTGATGAATGTACTCAGACCATTTTTGTTTGTCGCTCCATTTTTAAACGTTTTCCATGTTTTGTTATCCGTTGCAAATAATTATCCGTTAAATTTTAAACCCATTCCCGGCTTCAAAAAGTCCATTTGTTTTCATCCAATTTGAGTTATTGCCCTCGTGCCAATGCCAGTTGTTTACGATCGTTTTTTTTTTCAACTAAAAAATGAATATGTATATAATATTTAATTTTCTGCTTCACTAGAAGATAAACTTAATTGATTTTTTGGTGGAATATCAGAGGCTAAGTAATTAATTTTGATTCAGAATGAGATATCTTAATCTGATGAAAGATAATGGAACTTTCTGCGCGGTACTTATTCTTTGGCTTGCCAAAGATCATCTATTATTTGCGTTAATAATTTTGTTTGTATTTTTGTGTTTTTATTTTCATATTTCGAACCACGCCACGCCAAAAACCCTTACCATAACTGCAATCTGTGTATAAAACCAACCGCTTTATCCAAAACAAATAAACACCAAACCCAATCACACCCACAAACGCAAAAATTACTCATCACCTCCACAAACAAAACCAAACCAATCCAAAAACCACTTGTACATAATTGTGTTCGTGACACACCCCGTATGTTACTCAGCTATTGTTTGTCTAATTCCCGAAGATCATCGGAAGACGAGGCCGACAACGAGTCCAACATCACCGTGGACAGCGGTTCGCGTATCCAGGATCCCCACTCGGCCGCCAGTTCTGTCAGTGGTGTGCCACTTAGCCAGCCTACTGCAGCTGGAGCCTCGGGAGTTGCTGCCCCACCAGCTGCCGCATCGGCCGTTGGCCCCCTACCCCCCTCTGCCGTCGATTTGGAGCACTTGGAACAGCTCTCCAAGCAGTCGTGCTACGACTCTGGCATCGATATCCGTGAACCCATTCCCAACGTGCAGCCTATACCAAAGAAAACTGTTTACAGTGACGCAGACATTGTCCTCAGCTCCGACTGGGTACCACCGAAGACCATTGTGCCGACGCACTTCAGCGAGTCCCCGCCGCGCAGCACCATCCTGGGCCAGAGCCTGGACGCCGGCACCGCTGGAGGGGCACGTAAGAAGACATCCAGTGTCAGTTTCAGCGTAGATGACGAGGCTGCCCAGCAGGCTCAGGCCCAAGCGGCTGCCGCGGCTGTCACCGACAAGCAGGCAGATAAGAAGAACAAGGTAAGGTTTCCATTAATCTTATATTAAATCAGACACTAATTGTTCTTTTGATTCCGTCGCAGATGCTGAAACGTCTCTCGTATCCCCTGACCTGGGTGGAGGGTCTGACCGGCGAGGGCGGAGCTGTGCCGCCTACGGGCATGGCCAGTGGCAGCCTCAACAAGTCGGCGGACACGGACTCAGCGCCCAACACGGGCGACTCCAACCAGAGTGTATTTTCGAAAGTATTCTCGAGGTGAGTTACTAAAGCCAAGGAGCTGTCTCTGAATATAATTGGTGCCAACAAAAAAATTTGTTTATTTCGTTTCGAAAACCGAACCAAAAAAAAAATATTAATCAAATGCTTACCTTCGTTTTGTGCGGATCGGCTGCTTTGCTAAACATACATACTCCACTCTTTTTCCCGCTCATATCCTAAAAACACTTCACAATTATACGATATACACACTGCACAACACAACTCATCACACCACACCACTATATCTAAAATAAAACCACTGTACACATTAGCTCGCCCATCACTCTGGTGTCAGAGCTGGGCGGGAATCTATTTTCGAAAACACCGTCCGAGGACTCTGGTGGCTCACCTGTGCCGCCATTGACTCCGCACTCCACTCATTCCGAGGGTCACATGACCTATGGGTAAGGACGGATCTATCCGGATCTTGATGTGTTCCACCGTTGTTGTTGCTCTTACTTTGTTGTTGTTGCTAGTGTTGTTGATGTTGTAGTGTTGAAACGCAAAGAAGAATCTTAAACCACATTCTCTCATGAGCACATCTCTCATTTTTTTTTGGTTAACGCGTCTTCCATCAACCGCATTTCTTGAGTTCTAAGTGTAAATTTTGATCATCGTTTGCTAGTCCTACTCCAGAGCAGTTAATACATTGATTTTATACATCCTCAGGCGTTCCTCAATCGGTACCTTTATACGGCCGCACTCGTCGGAGGGCACATCGTCCAGCACCAAGCTGAAGGAGGCCAAGCAGGCGCCTAAGCTGGACTACCGCTCCATGGTCTCCATGGACGATAAACCGGAACTCTTTATCAGCGTGGACAGTAAGATAAGATCGATGGCAGATAAGCGGCTTAAAGTCTAATCATTTATAATTTTACGCAGAACTCATACCACGTCCGGCACGCGCCTGCCTTGACCCACCATTGTATCTGCGCCTGCGCATGGGCAAGCCCATTGGCAAGGCCATTCCGCTGCCAACCTCTGTCATGTCCTACGGCAAGAACAAGTTGCGCGCCGAATACTGGTTCAGTGTGCCCAAGAATCGGTGAGATTGGGAGAAGAAGGAAAATATTTCCATGAAACTAACAATCTCTTCCATTACAGCGTTGATGAGCTCTATCGCTTCATAAACACCTGGGTGAAACACCTGTACGGTGAACTGGACGAAGAGCAGATCAAGTCGCGTGGCTTTGAGTTGATCCAGGAGGACACCGAGTGGACCAAGAGCGGCACCACCAAGGCCATTCTCGGCGGTGGCAGCCAGGATGGCGAGGAGATCAGCGACCTGACCCGCGAGTCCTGGGAGGTGAGTGCACCGAAATCCTTTTTCGGCAGGACACGATCCTGCCTAGGCGCGACTGTCTCTTTATCTATCTTTCCATACCGTTTAACTCTTTGCTCTGAGTTTTCTCCTCAAATTGTTTCGAATTTTTCAACGAATCTCTCTCGAGCTCTTTTTTCCACGACATTTTCGAGTTTTGAAATAAAAAATGAAAAAACGATATATTACATATGCTTTTTTAGGTTATGCCTCAGATATAAAATTGAATTAATCTATTAATCTAATTAATGAAATTTTTACTCAAAATTTTTCTATACAAACTTATATAATCGAAAATCTTGTTTACATTTTTTCCCCACGTGTATTGTACATGCGTTTTCTTCTACTTTTCTTGTGTTTCTTCTTTTTTTTGCATTATTTGCATTTATTTTCCAATCTTAAAAACAAACAACAAAAAATATATATGTATAAAAATACGCATAAAAAAAAAACCACCCAATATCGTATTATATAATAATAATATATGATTATATAACTGTGCCATAATATAATAAATACAAATATCCTTCGACGACGACAGCTTATAAAGGCGCCGTTCGCCAAGACCTACAAGATCATTAAAACGGCTTCGCATGCCGCATCGCATGAGGTGGAATTGTTGGGTGGCGAGGTTAGGAAACTAAAAACCTTTAATACGAATTCTTCACCTAAAGCTAAATGTGTTGTCCGCACCAAACTTAAAACCTAAAAACAGAAAAAAAAAAAACAAAACAAAAAATGAACAAGTTTTTGGGAATTGTGTGAAAAATTTGAATTTTTGCATATTTCTATTTAGTTTTGTTATTGTTAATTTTAAATACTTTATGCTCGCTGGTATTTTAGTTTTTGTTTCAGTAGCTTTAACATGAAATCTAAGCACTACTGCACTGTTTTTCTTAGTTGTGTTTTCTCCACACCATTATCAAAAAACCAATAAAATTATTAAAAATATACAGACCTTTTCTTGGCACTCTAACCCGCACTTGTTTGCACCACTCCGGCACTCAAGTCCTCTGTCCATTTTTTTTGGCACCACTTATGTACTTTCCCATCATTGGATTTATTATCAATAAATATTTTAGATCTATTCCTTAAGCGAGCATTTCAAAATCATATTATGAGTATGAAAGGAAATTAAAATCTTTTTTTTTAAGATTGGAAAAAGTTTATTAGAGTATTTTTCATAGAACATCTTAAATTCAAACATTTTCATTGCATTGATCAAACTCATTCGAACTATTCGAATCAAAAGCATCAAGGACAACAACATATAGGGGTAAAGAATAAATTAGGGGTGAATTAAGACCGCAATTACTTAATTGGGTGTTAAAAAGTAATCCACACCTTTAATCTCAAATCGAGTTCAAGCACCTTTTTTCAACGTTTCTGCGGCTTCACTCATCCATATCGAACCCAACCACATGCAGCTCATTCCGCAGCATTATCAGTACAGAAACATGGCCTTATTGCCCAACCTAGCCCAAAAGCCATCTTAACCCATTTACATGCGTAATATATACGACCACAAATAAGTCCAACCTTGCTGCGATCGGTTTATATCACCCGAGAGCCAATCTAGAGTCGGCCCCTTGATATTCTGCCCCCTTTTTTTTCGAGTTAACCGCATACTTCGGCGGGTATCGATATAAAGCGCCTAATTGATATGCTAATTAGATTGAATTCGACTTTGACGCGGCTCCATTTCGCAATAATGATACATTTTAAATGGAATACAGACGTAGATCATACAGAATTTAATTCATCAACATTTTTACAACAATTAGCACTTTGGGGTTTTATCAACTCACCGCAAATTAGTTTGCGCAATATTTGGGGGCACGTTTTCACATTTCCCATAAGCGTGCCAGTTCCAAATTTAGGCTCACGATCGATGAGTAATTTTTAAATGGCAGTTTAACTTTGTGAGGCACTGTGCCAGGGTACGATTTCCACGACTTATCAGCCATCTAGCCAGCGTTGCGGCGCGTCAGCAAATTGTTTCCTCCATTAGCTTCGCATCAAAACATCCTTATAGTCGTTAATCGGAAAACACACTATAATGCGGGTGCCGAGGGCTATCACTTTTGGATCTTTGCACTTTCAAACGCTGCACAAGGGGTTATCTCATGAGGGGTTATCTGATGACTGAGGAAAACGTACAACTGCTAGGTGAAACGTCATCTGAAGATTTGCTTCCGTTGTGGACTATTAATTGTTAAGACTTCCGCGGCGCTATAATGGTTTGAAGGCAAAAATAAAGACTTCCAAACAATGCAGTATGACAGCTCTTGATCACTTCTTTGTTTTTATTTTGATGAACCCAAGATGACCAACCAGATAATGCCCATAATTGCGTAATACTTGAGATTAACTTGAGTTCGATTACGGAGCCAAAAATAAACCAGATCGACAAGATCATGTTAAGGGTACTTATAGCGATTATCAGAGCTGAAAAAGTTTACTAAAGGGCAGAGATACTATCTTTTATATCATTCCAACTATGAATGAGAAAAAAAAATCTTAAATACAGTCTTGTGATTATTATTGTCATCAACCGGTTGGTTGGTTTTCTTATGTTTTTGGTGGACTATTTATGCCAAGAGGAGCGCGTGCCGACCATAAATTGTTAATGAGCCATGCCCGAGTCAGAGTCCGAGTCAGATGTCTTAATTACAATTCTCTTTTAATTCTAATTAAAACACATGTCGTATTAGTCAAAGCTGAGGAATACATCCAACTACGATTAACTATATTCTAATTAAATCTAAATTAAATACGTATTTCACTCTATCCACAGCGGTTGTCATTTAGCCGGTTTCAGTTAGCTGCCGTTTTTTGTCTTTCAATTTGTTTTTTGTTCAGTATTTTTTTTGCTTTGTCAGTTGATTGGTGGGGTCGCATCATCATCTATTTTTTCGATGCTAAATCCGGTTCAGTTGAATATAAAAATAGCAGAATATAATAAAAATAAAAGCAAGTGATGCGCTTTAAAGCATCGCTTCGTTTAATTAGCGGATGAAGATCGGTCACTAGTATCCCCATCCGAGTGGGGGGCTTCCAAAGGCTCTCCCCAACGAGTGACGCCAGCAAATTCAACATTTTCTTCCACAATTGCCAAACGTCTATATGTATATACTCGCCTTGTTTGGGCATTGTACTTGCACGATCAATTGGCTTCAATGAATTTTTACGAACGAAGCTGGGAGGACAATTGGAATTGGATTGCCCAAAGGCCTCTGAGCATCTTCAGTCCCCGATCGAAAGTATCTCATCAATTTGCATCCCCTGGGCCTTCTGCATTCTGGGCCTATCAAAGAGATCTTACCCGCTACATTGTCAATGCACTTTTATATTAAATTGCGCACTTTATTATTGCAGTCCCCATAAACACTTGTTTAATTTGTGCAATGATATGCGTACGAGGGTAAAAAGCTTTTAGTATTCCTCCAGAACGTGGGTGCGGCTTTGAATAATTAAGAATTGTTGGGCTGTTCGTAAATGATCTTGTTAAAAATTTATTTTTAGCCACGAACCATAAATTTGTTAAGACCGCCCCCTTAATGGGGCATAATTTTTATTAAATGAACTCTGATGGGATTAACTCACGAGATTAGCGTATTAAATTACCATACCTTAACTCATAATAATAATAATTATTATTATTGTATTGCAACTTAACACTTCTATAATATATATCATCCAATATATCATCTTGTTGAATAACTGTTTCAACCTGGCTATAATAGTTCTATTTATAAGATGAACTCGTTTAAAAAATAACAAGCATAACCCTATTCCCTCATCAATCATCACCAGGATCGTTAACCTGTTCCTGATCTTGATTATTTCTATTAGTTTACTTTATCTGTGAATTCATCTAGAATTTTCCACTATAGGTGAAAACTAAGTACATTTCACTGCAAAGTCTGTGATTACCTTTCAAGGAATAAATACACATAAATATTGAATGTGGACACACAGGCGGTAAGCCGTTGAATTGCTTCGTTTAAAAGCGGGCAGAGTAAACAAATGGCACACCGGGGCAATAAATATAGACGGTGTGCAATCAATTGATTAGCATGGCAGTTAATATGTTTTCTTACCTGTAAACCAAACACCTGAAAAGTAACTACCCAGAAGAGAGCTTAGAGAACGGCTCTGGGGTTTGGTTGGCAGGGAAAAAGATACAGGTACTGTTCAGACCGGAATGTATTTAATTGTTTAAAGGTTTAAAAACAAGGCTTTTAGAATTTTTTAAACATTTTTCTTAAACTTTCTTTTAAAGATTTCTAAGTTGTATCTCCAAAATATTTCAATGTATGGTTCAATATTAAGAAGTCTATAATAATTGCAAAAAGTTTCATAAATCTTCTATCTCAGACCAGTTTTATTTTTTAATTTCAAAGATGATTTTAATCTATCTAGAACTGTTTATATTCTGAATATTCTGAAAAGCTACTATGACTCTTTAAGTAGTTCTAGGATTCTATGATGTTATAAAATGAATCTTCTATCTTCGAAATATTTTTTAAATTGTTTCAAGTAAGACTTGGACGATTGGTAAACTTACTGTATCTCTTTTGGTGTATTCTAAAAACCCTATGATGTTTTGGAATCCAAAAAACACACTGAGGTATACAAGAGACTTAAAATATGATAGGAATCAGAAGAAACCCTCAGCATCGCAGCAACAGTCGCTTCCCAAATTAAAGGCACACCCCAGTTATCAGTGGCAGCGAACGTCGTTGTCTGCGACCAGCTGAGCCACGTTTTTTTACTGTTGATATTGTTATTGTTTTTACTTGTTTTTAGTTGTGTTGTTGGTGTTATTGCTATAGCTGGTGTTGCTGCTTTGCTGCGGCGACGACGGTGACTGTGGCGGTGGCGGAGACTTCGACTGAGCCAGCGATTGCCGAGTGTTTTAGTTTTCGCAACACAATCAAGCCCCACAGTCGCCGCCAGAGCTCCGCGTCTTGAAAACTCATAATTTTTCGTATTTTTCAACGAGCCGAGTGTTCAGACCGATTCTCAAAAATTGTCATCCGAAAATGTGACTTAAGTTCTGCTACCCCATAAACGGAATAAATTTAAAATAGTGCACTTGTGCAAACAACTTCGGGTTTTTTTTGGGGCCTTTTTAACGTCCCAAGAAGAGCAGCGTGTCCAAAATTAGAATCGCCCCTTATAGCAGGAAAGCGGAAAAAACAGAAAACGTCAAGAGCGCAAAGAAAGTGCGTCTAGCTCTCTCGGTCTTCGGTCTACGGTCTCCGTTCTTCGTGTCTTAATTCTTCTGATTCAGAATCTGATTCTTCTACCGATGCCGATGCCGTCGCCTGAAAATCCAACCAAAATGAGCGCCAAAGCAATGAAAATCTCAAAAATAGCCAAATACATCAAGAAAAGGGTAAATATTTATGAACCATGCATGCCAAAAGGCGAGAAAACCAAAATTATTAGTCTGCTACCAGACGCGCGCGACATTTCTGTCCGGGGTGAAAGTATCCGCCAAAAACAGAAAACAAAAAATACAAATAAATATATAAATAGCAAAACCTAAAGGCGACAACCATAAATGAAATCGAAAAACCGAGAAAATTGTGTTTCAAAATGCAGTAGTCAGTCGGATTTGTAATCCGCCCGCGTTTCAGCCGAAAGCCAAAAAGTATTCAATGCCTCGGCCATAAACGTTGGCCATATCGATCGGATCGACGAAAAAATCGCCAATTGCCGCCCATAAGGTCGGGCCACTCTCAAAATGTCCAGCCCCGACAATAATGATCGTGTAAATGCTTTTGCAACGAAGATGGAATGTGAATGGATGCTATAAGCAATACGCATACCATATATACTTATAAACAATTATTTAAACGCTCTGTGCAATCCTTGTGTGTGCTCGTAATTTGTCTGAGAATTAAATATGAATTGTTAGTGAAATTGTTGAAATTACCCTGGAAATTGTTGACCGCCAAGCAGACTAAATCGTATATATATTCATACTTAAAGTGTTTGCTTAGCTGAAGCGAGGATTTCTTGGCAGGCCACTCACTGAAATCAAATCTAAATTTAGTTGAAAACTTTTCCACTCCTCTTATCGTCCAAGCGAACGTATATATATTTCTTAGAACGATTTCTTTTTCGACCTCGAGTAGTGACATTACATTCTTGTGGAAGTTCCTCAACTCCAACTCCACTTGAACAAACATAACCCAGTTATCAGTTGGTCTGAGATCTGTCCTATCAATCATCTATTTCTCGTTCCAGCGTATCGCCCACTTTCAATCAAGTCAAGTGGCTTCATTTGAATGTGTTTCTTTTTATTTCTGTTGTGAGAGAAATTAATTGAAAGTTGCGGACAGGGTATGATGGACCGAAAATTACTCTGGAACTCTAGAAGTCACATTCCAATCTACCGAATTCTTTCCATCTGCATAAACCAATATTTTATGGGACTTTGTGAGCGAATAGGAATTCCCAATATCCTATCATTGGACCTGTCCAGCCGGTCTGCTCGCATTAAATTAGCATTACAAGCTCTCCGTTTTTCGACTGATATTTCGACCCATTTGACATTTCTTTCACCTTCTGGCATTGCTGGCGACATAGGGCGTGGCATAGCCTTCCTTTAATTAGGTGTATTTTAAGTGTAATTAAATTTAAAATGCATTACCCAGGTCGACCCCACAATTTCTATAGGATTTTAACGAAAGACAATACCAGTAAAATATATAAACACTTTTTGTGTTTGTTCAGAAGCGAAATTCAATGCGACAACGGGATCGGTTTGGGGAAAGAAATCAGCCAGTTGTGAAGAGCTATATATATAAAAAATATATATAATATATAAGTACTTATATAGCCGAATGCGCTTTGTTTATATCTGACTTGGATTTCCAACGGTTGACTGACATTATAGTGGCCATATCGAATTTAATTTTCCAAAGGTATTAGTTTAAGTGAAGGGATTTAATATCAAGGTCCTTGACTAGACTAACAGACTTCGATTGGGCTAAAGATATTAATATCAAGCAGAAATAGAGTTGAGAAATACTCTGCCAATAGGAAAAGTCTGGATTTCTGGTCCCCCGTCACTTGGGATATTAAATTTCCAGCATCTAGTCGCAATTGTTACCTCATTATGAACATGCTTTTGGTAATACAATACACACTACCTGGTGATTGTTGGGGGAGCACAGCCTGGTCTGGCCTGGCCTGGCCTGGCCTGGTACCACGAACATTTGACAAATGGCCACACACCGTGCACAGATAAACAAACAAATCAAAACCCACATGTCTACGGATTCAATGCAAAGTTACCCGCTAAACACACGTGATAGTTTCATCATTGGGGTCGCCGAAAAATAATTGCGTGCAGTCCAATTTCATTGAATTATCCATCCACAAAAAATATGGAAACATCATAAAAGAGGTCAAATACTTGTCAACAAAGATATTGTTTATGGATTTAATTTTGGGCTATACGAATGATTATAATAATTCCTTCTATTTTTACCATTTTGGTTAGAAAACTGTATTTTTGTCATGTGATTTTAACCATCATAAAAAAAGACGTATCAATTTTTTAACCGGTTCGTAGCTAATTGATTTTTTCCTAAAAAAAAATAAATATATATGTATATATATACGCATTCCGAAGTAGAGCAATGTTTTGAAAATGCGATTCCGGTTTAAATACACTTTTTAAGTACGCTGCAGGGGCTGGTTGGCTGCTGGATACTGGGCTTGTTGACGCGATTTAAAATAACATATTTTAACCGGTTTACTGCGTAACTAATTAGAATACGAATTGCATGTGGAGAAGTGTTGCTCATAATGTTGTTGTTTTCAACTGACCTGGCGATGTTGTCGCCATTTTTTAACACGCCCACAAATCCGTTTAGTTACGGTCGTCGTCAGAGTGACTTACCACCTGCCTTCTCCCAGCCAGATCATCATCCTCCTATGGTTTTGAGAAGGCATATACAGTGGAACCTCAAAAGATTTTTATACCTCCTTTCAGTAACATCTTATAATATTCCATATTTTAACATAATATATTTAAATATTTATGTTATTGGAGTAAAACCACTCCCAAAAACCTTAAAGCATATTTTAATTTCAAGTGTGACTGTAGTTTACTTAACAAAAACCTGTTGTCAGAAACGCACAGTTAACCCAAAAAATTAAATATATTTTTAAGCCTTGGCCGAATGCAACGGCTTAATAAGAAACCAAAAAAAAAGAGTAAAAAACAAAATGAAAAAATTGTTGGCACGTGAAGTAGCCCAACTCTAGCCATAGCTTAACCGTTAGCAATCGACCATCAATTATCACAAACAAATATTACGTATACGCAATGTTAAGTCAGAATGTTGCTGGCAACATGCTGCCAGCAACATGTTGGCCAGTTAGTAGACCTGTTGTTTAAACTATATAGGAAAAGAAGTATCGAAAAGTATTGGCTTTTAAGAGAGAAAGAGAGAGGTCTAACACTCTCCCGCTCGAAGCGGGCAGAGCTTGCTCTCAGCCCCCACAGCTCTTTGGAACTTCTTTCGCCGTTCTGTGTGTTTTCGTCATTCGTTCAGTCCGCAGTTGGACCAGTTTGAAAATGGAAGCAGCCCCAAGAATCCAATAAGAATATAATTATAGTGGGATTAAAAATAAAAAACAATTCAAGCTAATCGCAATCGGATGTAAACAAGTTGGGTGGCAAGTGTTTACGTGTTACGGGAATAAAAACGGGGAACAAAAGTATTGGAAAAGAAAGGCGTCGAAGGCGTGGAGCGTGATAAAAGCGGTGGCAACAACAGAAACGCAAATAATCGGAGAAAAACGCTGGCCGCAAATCTCGTGGGTCACAAGACCGACCATTCAGCCCCAGCTGTGTGGGAGCAAGAGAGACAGCAAAAGCCCCCGAAGCGAGAGCAATGAGCGCCAAAGCTCCAACACAGTGCTAGCCATAAAAGTGGGACACCCTCAAAGCTTTGGTCAGCTGTTTCTTGTTCACATTTAAAGGCCGTCACTGTCCAGCAACATGTGGTTCGTGATTTCCGTATTCGCCCTTGTGGCCCTTTTCGGCCTGGCAGGACGTCGTTGGGGCAGATACCTCTACCTGCACTACGGTCGTCATCTGCTGCCCCGCTCTCTGCTAGCCGCCAAAAACCGCTCGCCCACGCCCCCACTCTCGCCCACCAAGGACGACCAGAGCCTGGAGGCGCTGCTCGATGAGAGCGGAGAAATGCACGAAACGGTGAGTCAGTCGATCGACAGGTGGGGCAGGTGGGTGCGGAAACTAGGGCATATCCAGACTCGGACTTGCCCAGACTAATTATTAGCTGGAGTACAGGAAACTATAATAAAACAGTTGTTTATCGGAATGTTATATTATAAAAACTATTCAAATATTTAGGTATTTTTTTGTTAAAAAATTAATACTCATTCATGAAAAAATATAAGGAGAAATAGTAAGTCAAATAACTGTTTAAAGTATTTGTTTTTAAAGAATGTAAACAAAAAAAACGTTTTAGAATAAGGACCGGAACAAATTTTATTTTTTTTTCACTTCATAGGAAATTTATTATTATGTAACATCCCAAGTATTATATGTATATTAAAGTGTAAATAATTGATAAACCATATTTTGTAATACCTTTTCAATAACTTCACAGGCTTATAAAAAAGGTATCTGTATATGGCATAAGTTTTATGCACATATAATTACCAGAAGCCTTTGTTGTTGAATGCAGATAGTAATTAGTGCTGAGAATATATAGATCTTATGACTATTATAAGAAGCTATTATCGCACACGTTTCTGCTATTAGAAGCGGCTGTAGCTGAAGCCAAGATAATTGCTTGAACTGATTTGCAACTATTACGGAATGATCATTAGACACGTATGTGGAAATCCGCTAAAGGGTTCGGCACCTCATAACAGGCCCCAGAGTTACAGTCAGAGTGACAGGTGTGTCTTGAACTTTGGTGCCACTTTCGGGTCAACGATCTACTGGGCTGGGGATCACCATCAATAAACCTCACACAGATGATATTCTTCGCACCCCACTCGGGCGGGAGATTCTCTAGAAGCATTGCTAGTTGTTGTTTGACTTTGACAAATACTAGTCTTGTTTGGTGTGATGGGGTGACCCCACTAAACACTAGCCCTAACCTACGTTACCCTGGCCGAAAAGCAAAAAGCTAGCTTTTTAAATATTTACCTAGACATTTAAACAACACAAATGGAGAAGTAATGGAGATGTTAAAAAAAAGCACTATATACTTGGAAAAATTGCGCACCGTAGCAAAAAGTTAGCTTCACGCTCTTTTAAGTCATTCAAGCAAAACTAAAAAAATGAACATTTTCTGATAAAAAAAATTGAAGCAAAAGAAAAAAAACTAGCTCAGAAAGCAAAGAACAAACAAAAAAAGATAAAAAAAACAGGAAATTCTTAAAGCAAAAAGTTTTATTTAAGGCAGGTCTTCCTGCTGATTGTGTCTAAAAATGTATTTGTCTCTATTTCTAACCAGTTTTTCTTTGTAAAAATATTACTTTAATTAACAACTCTTTATGTAAATTAACAACAAAAAGAAGTTCTTCTTTAAAAGTAAGAATATAATCAAAAGAATTATCAAATGCTTAGAAGTAAGAACTCTTCCGGCAAAATATGATTTAGTACTCATAGAAAAAAAGGGAAAAAATGTTTTCCTGTTTTGGAAAAATCTAGTTAGACGTTGCCTTTTGTGTCTGGTAGTTAAATCCCAGTGAACATAGTTGATCAGTTACTTTTACCACACGTTTTAACAAAGGAATTTACATTTTCGGTTTATTTTTCAGTAAAAAAGTAGTGTTTGGTAAAATTACGAAAATTGAAATTTTAAGACCAAGAACATATCAGGTAAATATCAGGTATGTGCAACGCCGATAGAGGAGAAGCAGTGGAGTTGGTTTTCAATAAAAAGTGGGCTCGCACTCGCACCCTTCCCAGGCCAAGCCCCTGTCACGCCTCAATTATCAAGAACCAGACCCAGTCTGGGCCCCCCCCTTAACCCATTGTTGCGATGTTTTGGTGGCAAAGCAATGCTTAACCCGCATGCAATGAGGCAATAATTATTTTGCATACTTTCGCATACCTCACGCTCGTCTGCCGCGTCTGCTGTTCTTTGTTTTCTGGTCTTTGTTTTGCCAGCTCTTTCGCAGGTATCAGGTATTAGGTCTCAGGTCTCCAGTCTCAATACCCGTTTGCCCGGTAAGCGCTTTTCTACTGGCTCTTTCGGATGGATTCTTCCCACCGCGACTCTCTTCTTCCCCTGCCAGCCAAGGGGCCGGTTCTTTGGTTTTGACTTTCTGTCATTTACTTTTGAACTTTTCGGGCCTCGCCAACGCTGTTTTTAAACCAGTTGCTGCAGAACCGTTGCGGAACATGTTCGCCGCCGTGCCACAAACCAAAGTACGTCCCACAAGTCCCCTAAATATTATATATAGATAAAAATCTATACCTGGTTCAGAGAGTGCGAAAATAGTGAATAGATTCGAAGAGACCATCATTTTAGCCTTCACAAGTTCCGATGAACTCGAAAGATTTAGTGGGAAATTGATTTTTTAAGCTGCTTCGGCTGTCAGTCTATTATTAAGTGCCCTAAATTAATTATTTAAAATAGATAACCGATAATGGAGCTGTGCAATCTTATCTGCATCGGCCCGAGAACGAAAACAAATTGCGAATCTTGTTGTGGAAATACTTCTGGTTAAACGAGAATCGTTTGAATCGTGACCGAGGAGTGGTGTTCCCCTTGAGAATTTATTTCGCCTGGTACTAGATTGTTTGTACTAGAGGTAGTAAGACTTAATTGCTGCTTTATGGCGGCTATATAGATCTTATCCATGGCGCTACTGGTACTGAGATTCCCTCAAAGTGTCATGCAAACAGCTCAAAGATAACAATTGTTGGATTTATGTTTAAAAATTTTGCTCACAAGACTGACGAAAATATTTGATCAATGTGGGAAATAAATGGGAATAATATAGAAGAGTTATAAGCTAGTTTTTACCATTTTCTATATAATATATCCATATATCTTTATTTTATTTTATTTATTATATATTCCAACTCTCTCTTCTCGCGGCTTGTCTCAAACTCTCTCGCCGAGCAGCCCATTCACGACTCGAGTCGAGTCGAGTCGAGTTGAGTTAATTTGAGCGAGCGGGCCCATATGAATAAATTTTCGCTGGCGGCCAATAAAAACGGTTGGGCTGGAGACCGCTAGCAGTTGATTTTGAAACGTGCTACGCCAAAGTCGGTCAGAACCACACAGCATCTCGGCTAACCGATAAAGCGGCCTGGTTCTTCGAGAGTAACGGACGATAAAGATTCGAACAGCAACGGTGACGAGCACGTGCCCAAGTGGCGTATACTTAATATTGCGCATACGCCACCGCTCCACCGTTTGTGTTGTGCAAGAAAAATATAAAAACTGTGCGCCCAATTATTTTGTTTAAACTTTTAATAAGACTAGTGTCCAAACTAAATGAAGATGTGCGAATTGATTGTCAGTCATGGACTCGATCGCGAGGTAAACAACAAAAAATAAAAAACAAAAAAACACATGATTCATGTGATTTTCCAGCTGTTCGAAATGGTTTTTTGTCATTAATTGTTTGAAAGTATATTTGGTTATTAACTTTACGCTCAGCCTCAACGTTGAGCACAACTCGATGGCCCGAGCACCACCGAGCTTGTGTTTAAAGTGCTCAGCAAATATATAAAACGAGGCAATATTTAACCCAGACTTGGCCCAGAGACGCGACAGCCAACTGTCATTGACGTTTGACTTTGGCAGCCCCCTTCCACACGATCCACACTTGCCCCGAACTCCGATTCCGATCTGAACCTGGCTGAAGTGCGTTTAAAAATCGCATATTATTTTGTTTATGTCTGGCGAAATTGCGTTTTGTTTTTAATTGTTGCGGACCACTGATTACCCCCCGCCGATGGGGTTCCGCTTCAATTACCAGGTTCTTTTGTTGTCATTTCGGTTCTGTATTCTAAATTGTGGATGTCCGTCTGTCAAAATGACTTTCCGATCTATTTGGCTGACCCATTTCAAAGCCCCTCTCCCATGCACTATCGCTCGACCTTGCATGCAGCTTAACTGATGTGGAATATCAACAAAGTCGTCGCACTTTATCGCATATCTGTATCAGACTAATTGCAGGCGAGGTCGTCTCGCCATTTCAGACTATCATCTATGCAGCGCATATTCATGTTTACTTTGGGGGCTCACTCATAATTGATTTATGGCCCACTCGATGGCGAATCAAAGTCAAGGCATGAACAGCACCACTCGACGGTTCTTCAACTCGAGGGTTAATCAATCGAAGATTTAATCAAGCCCCCCTACTGCGCCGCTAGAAATCGAGTATACCTGATGGTATATGTAACCGACAGTTGCATATTCTTCGAATTACTCTCATGATATAAGGCGCTAATGTGGCGGAGGAGTGGGTTTTGTTTTTGGGCTTATCACGACTCGCTAATAGTTGAATCACGACCTTCAGCATCGAGCATTCGAGGCGTTGCCTTGGCTTTTGGTGCGGCTTCTTAATATATGATCTCACATCTGAATAATCCAAAGGAGCATCTGTTAACTGAAATGTGGGTGCTCCCTGATCGAAAACTGATTTCCGATTTATGCAAAATCTGCCAATCTCCAGGGTGAGAGCAAAAGTTTCTTTTGGTAATTTGGCGACAATTAGCACACTCATTGACGTCACTGGCGAAATGTTCACACGCTGTCAGTGCCAACACAATAAAACACGTTTTCCGACCACAACAAAAATATAAAATATTGCCCAGAATATAAAATGTGTGTTATAAAGTCCAAGCTGGGCGAGGAGCACCCAGAACATTAGTCAGAGGCCGAAATGAATTTCACATTGAAGTTGGAGCTTTTCGGGTATCAGTCGGAGGACAGAATTAACAGGCAGCAGCTTTGTTTTTGCCGAAACTGAGATTTTTGCGAGATAAGATTGTATTGAAATTAAATGCGATTGACACAAATACCCCCGACTATCAATGATAATGGTTAGTTCTTGTACGCTGCTTCACTTGAAAGGTTGTCTATCATGGGTTTTCATGAAAAGTTAAAAAAATTACACCACCCTGGGCATCTGAGAAGAGGTCTTAGTAGGAGTTTGAGGGTAAGACCTTTAAAAAGTCGGTAGAATTCAGGTTTTTCATAATTAGCTGATAGTGTTTGGTTATTAGTCACTTTTCCAGAGAGACCGAAGTAGGCTTTTCATTCCCTCCCCTGTGATTTGAAATGTTTTTTTCTAAAATCGAAAACCCAGTAGCCTTGACTTTATATTCAAATCCCTTGTCCTGAACCTAAGGGCTAGTGTAGTCTCATACTCACAGTCGTTTTTTATAATTCGGTAGGAGCAGAGCTCTCCAACACAAAAAAAATTTTTGTATTATATAAATCCTGGAAATTTTCCATATTGTTATAATTTGGTTTCTTTAGCTCATAGCCCCGAAAAAAAGAATACCGAGCGTGTTGCAATTTATTGTCGTGGAAAAACGTTTTTCGAAGCTGTACTCAAAATTTTTGGATATTTTCGAAGCTGAAGCTGTCCAAACAAGCATGAACGGTAAGCAGTATACCAGCATTGGTAAGTTGGCCCGGCGAGGCGCCAACCTGCCGATCCTGCCCTCGGGCGCCACGATGCGCAGTTTATACCACACTGGATCCAATATGGGCCCCAACATGGGTCAGAGCTTCCGGCAGGCGTCTCGCCGCAATTCGGCCGCCCGAAGCAACCCGGTGCAGCGGATAAATGCATCGTCGACCAGCGGGCCGACCACCAGCGGATCGACCAACTTACTCCACAAGAACAAGCTGCGGAAGGTCATCGGGGTGAAGAAGACGCTGGTCAACCAGATGCAGGGCATGGTGCGCAACCCCGGGCCGGAGAAGCAGGTCGGACCCTACAAGATCTATGGGAAGACGCGTCTGTTCTCCTCGTCGAGCAGCCTGCAGGGCCAGTCGCCCGGGCCAATTGCCCGCCGCTGGATGAGCAGCGAGCAGCAGGTGCAGCGCAAGCAGCTGCGCTATGAGGAGGACGACGACGAAGAGTTCGAAGAAGCCGATCTCAACATGGAAGACTCGAGTCACCGCTACCCAGCATCGCTATCCGCCACTCAAAGACGTTTCCAGATGTCCCATTACAACCGCGGCCCGGCTCTAAAGGCGGCCCAGGACATTAGCCGGTCTATTCAAGATGAACTGATGGTCGTGGACTCTGATGTCCGGGACATGCTCAACTGCGACCCTACCAAGAATAATGTGCGTGAATTCAACGATCAGCCACGGTCTACTAAAGGCGATCCTCTTCGCGGCTGGAATCGTCCCGGCAACCTGAAGCACCTATCCGACATTGCCGTGATTGGAGATCAAGAAAAAGAAAATCCGAAACCGAAAATCTCTCCCCGAACTCTGCCAGATGACCAGGAGAGCCGTCTTACGAAGCCACGTCGCCGCCGACAAATGGTGGTGGGACGTGTCACTACCAACCAGTTCGCCCCCGAAGCCACTGGTGTTGCCCGCAATAAAGATACCAAGAATCCCAAGACAAGCGTCCCCATGAACCAGAACATGGCGTTGGCCCAGTTGGGCGGAATCTACTCAGACCGGAACAGACCGATCCCGCAGAATAATAAAATCTCCGATTGGCGCAACGAGGCACGTCCGACGATGAACAAGCAGGAGCCCAAGCCCCAGCAGATCGACGATGAGTTTGTGCTTATGGACGTAGCCCTGGCCAGGTCTGTTAAGCCGGACATCACGGGGGCTCGGGGCATCAATCAGCCTGAAGTGGAGGAGCAGACACCGCCACCTCCACCGCCAATAGCTAGCAATGTGTCCTCCTTGCGTTACGATCAGCCCAAGGCGGAGAAGGACTTTCTCGAGCGGATCATATTCAATGGAAGCCGCAATGAACGTGGCGGAAATCCCCGTCTGGACGAACTGCACTACGAGCCGTCAATCGATCTGGATCTCATCCAGAGATCCGGTCTAATCAGCGCTTCTCAACATGTGATAAACAAGAAGTTCGCAGGCTACAGGCAGAGTCTGTCGGGGAATAGAGACGCCGTCAAATACAATCGGGCATCTCGGCAGGTCGTTGATCCAGTGGATCCGATCCCCCAATTGTATTCAAAAGCCGTCATTGAAATGCGAGACTCATTGCCTGCTGCGTTGAAGCGCGACGCCGCTCCTAGACGCACCGAAGTCGCTCGTATCGCCACTCCCACATTTACCGGACGTTTCCGCAGGTTCGAAAGGACCCAAAAGGAGCCGGAAAAGACTGAAAAGTCTGAGAAGGAGAGTGACAAGGATCCGAGGCTCTTGCGGGCCACCAAGTCATACATGCCGCCGCCTCGCGGGTCGAAGAAAGTTTCGAAGAAAACGTCCTGGGAATCTGTCCCCAGGGAGCAATTGGCCAGGACTAAGCCTGTGATAAGTCCTAAGATAACCGTTGGCGAGAGGCGGGATGCGAAGCGCTCGGAAGTTTTCCCGACCGATCCCCAGGAAGACGATATCAAAATGCCCAAGAACTACTCCAAGGAGTCAGCCGTACAGCGTCTGGGCAAGCCCTATTCTCGCTCCCATCGTGCCAACAATAGCTACTAGATCCGAGGTGGAGGTTCAGTTCAGTTCAGTCCCAATACTAGTCCAGTTTCGTTCAACCAAATTCAAATGACCCAACCCCAATGATCAGGTCTCGTCGTTTTTCCCCGTACTCCTGTTGCAATACCCCGGATTTCGATGTGGGCTTCAAAATCGTTTCAAGTCATGCAAATTGCTTACTTTATTGGAGAAGCTATTCCTGCCACTACCGCAAGTCTCAAGAACAAGCGGCGTCTATCAAATGTATTAAGAATCAGTGTGGTACTCAAGTGCCTCATCTTTTGTATAATGTTTTGGATCATATCGTTAGGCTACCAAACCAAAATTTACACGAAAACGCTGTAGTTTTTATATGGTTATGCGGGGGAATGGTTTTCCGATGGTGGAAGGTGTTGCCAAATATTAAAATCTCATGCCGAGTACTGTCATGCTGCCAGCATTGTAAAATAAACATCGTTTTTTGATCCTCTGAGTGTCACTTTTTAACTTGTTTTTAGTGCCAGCGCCAAGCGAGCCATTTTCATTTGTAGTTTTAATTCAAAACAGACCAGAGACACACTTTACACCCAAGTTGTAAAACAAAAACTAGCACTAAACACTCAAATATAAATCAAAATATAATGCACACAACTTTTTTGAAGCTAAACTCCCTCAAGAATAGCAACCCAATATATTTTGTGAAATGAAATTTTAGTTTGATTTGGAATTGATATTGATATTTTTAAAAATTATAAACTAGCCACTGTTATATGGTTACCCCATAAAAGCAAGAAGACTAAACTAATATACTTGAATCTCGTCAATCGTTCTCCAGGTGCTGTCCATGAGCACAGATGAGTATCGCAAGACCTCACTCTTTGCCACCGGCTCCTTTGACCTAGACTTCCCCATCCCGGATCTGATTGGCAAGACAGAAATCCTTACAGAAGAGCATCGGTAAGTTGAAACTACTTAGGGTTAAATACTTATAGATTTTAATAAATTTATTGCAATTGCAGCGAGAAGCTCTGCTCACATCTGCCAGCTAGGGCCGAAGGCTACTCCTGGTCGCTGATCTTCAGTACCTCACAACATGGTTTCGCACTGAACTCCCTGTACCGCAAAATGGCGCGTCTGGAGAGTCCAGTTCTAATTGTCATCGAGGATACAGAGCACAATGTAAGTTCCTCCTATCTTCTTACTAAAATCAGTCTATAAAAATATATATTTTGCTTTTAGGTATTTGGTGCTCTGACCTCCTGCTCGCTGCATGTTTCCGATCACTTTTACGGTACCGGCGAGTCCCTGCTCTACAAATTCAATCCCAGCTTCAAAGTGTTCCATTGGACTGGCGAGAACATGTACTTCATCAAGGGCAACATGGAGTCCCTTTCGATTGGCGCTGGAGAGTAAGTTACAAAAAAATCGATTATCCTTGGACAATTTGTAACTTATTAATTCTATGCAGCGGTCGCTTCGGCCTGTGGCTGGATGGTGATCTGAACCAGGGTCGATCGCAGCATTGCAGCACATACGGCAATGAGCCACTGGCGCCACAAGAAGACTTTGTTATCAAAACACTCGAATGCTGGGCATTTGTTTAAGTGAATTTCTGTTGTCAACAACAAGCATATTTAGCGGGGGGGAGCGCAGGCCTCCCACCCAACTACCTATTTAATTAATTATATGTACTTGTACTAAAAACCAACAACCTGAGAAGATGTCAAAAGCTGATGTGTGTCTAAGGAGCCATCCCATCGCCACACCCACACACCGATACACCATTACCCACACACATGCATGGTGGTCGGCCCCAGCGGAAGGAGGAATGGCTAACACTGATCTGAGAAGGAATGCTTAAGCGTTGGAACGTATTCATTATTTAGTTTTTATATTATATATTATTAAAAATGAGTAACTAAATTATGTGTTAGGTTAAAGCCACAGCAGCGAAAAAAACAAAAAAAAAGTTGTATGAGAAAACGACACGGAAATTAAAGCGAAAACAATTGGAGATAGCATTAGGTGCACACGCCCACCCATTCAAAGGTCATCACACATCAACATGCATTGTAGAACACACCCACACCCATTCACACACATATTAGTTAAGTTCTTATCGAAAGAAAAAATATAACCATCAAATTGTGAGAAAAAAACATATAGAAGAAAATAATTCAAGTTTGAAATTTTTGATAATTTTTATGTGCCTAGTTCTCTTGATTGACTAAAGTTTGAATTTAATTTGATTTTTTTTTGTTTAGTTTCTCCATCGAGAGCAGTGTGAAAATAGGCCAAGGAAACGATCTGAGAAAAGTTGAGAGATAAAAAGAAAAATAAAAAGAATGTCGATATAATTTTTAGTGCAAAAGTGTAAACATTTCAATGCTGATTGCAAGTGAAACTGAAAGCGATAACTCTTACGATTTGACTTTTATATAAATATAGAGAGAAATTGAGAAGCAGATAGCGAGCGATTTATTTTTTAGTTGTACACGAAATACATAATTATGCTTATGATTACTTTAATGCTAATGATGTTGATTTTTATGCAATTATACTAAAATGAAAAACAGAAACAACACCAGATTGAAATACACAATATTATACAACAAAACTGGCCAAAAACAGAGGTTTTACTTCATCCAAAAAGCGCGATCGCCCCCATAGGTGTGCTATACTTTTTTAAATGCCCAGGACCCAGAGCAGGACCCATGCGGGATTTGTAGTTGTAAGTTTTTCCCCCCAACAGATCTATCAGTGACACACCCGTGTGTATTATTATTATGGCAGCCGGTTCCAATAGAGAGCTGCTGTTGGTTGAACAGGTTTTGAGAAATTCAAACCAACAAACTTAAATGGCTTTATATCCCTTTTGAGATACAATTTCAGTATAATTATAAATAAATATGTATACACGTACGCTATTATATAAATGTACAATGGTAAAACAAAAAACAAATATAGGTAAAAGTAAGTGTAATTTTTGTAGTGTATTTGCGGCCCTAAATCCAAACCTAAAACCCTAATCCTAGAACCCCAATCGATGTGAACTGTAAACGTTGTATCAACCCCCCTTAAAAATCAAATTGCGAATGGAGCCAAGACAGAAACATATTCTAAATATTCAGACACACAAGATGCTGGAAGACATATTTGAGAAAAACAAACGAAACAAAATTGCTGATATTTTACACTGAACGAAGTTCGAAAACCACTAACAAGAAGGTTAATATATATAGACATTTCATTTCATCAGAGTTGAAATTTTTACTTAACTATTTAAAGAAACCACATGAGCAACGCACACAAAAGAGAAAAAAAAACCAAACAAAATTGTGAATCCGAAGTGGGATAAGAAATTGTATTGATAATCCAAATGCAAATCCAAGAACCGAACCCAAAACCTAATCCTTTTTAGTATGCAACTATTTAGAGAAATTTATCTGACTATTTGCACGCACCCCTCCCGACACAGCTCCTAAAATATGGAAATATACACTTAGAGAAAAAGAAAGTATGGTGACTAAAGCTAGTGAAGATGTTTTTGATGTTATTTAAAATAAAAATCTTGACGGACAATTTTTGTGCAGTTGTGTGTAAGTTGATATGCATGCCTACCCGATTATAAATCCGCTTTTCCCACTCAATGATCCCAGTGGAATGAGAATCAAGTTGAAATCCTGTTGTGTCGCGGAAACGGAAGACTTTCTTTTTAGGATTTTAGAGATTAAACCAAACCGGAAATTGGACAGGCTTGTTTACTGAGCAATTTAATAAAAATTATAATAACCAATAACTGATAGAACGATTAGCTTAAAACTCACTCCAACTTTGCGCGAACTTCATTTAAATAAAATCTTGAGACCAAAATGCGTTTACTAAGAAATATAAACTACATACCAGATAACCAACCCCCCTATGAGGCTAACGTTCTGGCCGATCCAGAGTACCATTAAATATTAATATGTATACCAAATATTAGTTCGTTGACAAGAAGTCAATTACGTCTTGACACCCCCACAATCACACACTCAAACACACACACATTACACACAATCCGAAAGGTATAATGGATTATATGAAATATTCGTTTTGGTAGCTTATGGAACTATGTTGTTAAATTCGTAGACATTTCGTTGTGCGTTAAACAAAAAATAAGTAATAAACAAAATTACAAAAAAAAAAAAAAAGAATAAGAAAAGGCATATGAAAAGGAAATTAATGAAGATAATTTTAAATTGTAACTTCTGTCAATTAAATTGTAGACTGGTGCATATACCAAGCGAAAACTGAATAACAAATGCCGCATATAATGTTGTTGCAGCAGAATATTGTTAAAGCCAAACAGTGATTGGTTAGGAAAATCACTTTGAAGCTGATAGTTCTGCTCTTATTGAGTTTTTGTTGTGCGTTAAATCAAGTGCTTAGTATTTGTGTAATAGCCATATGTATATCATAGCTAAAGCGGCCAGTTAATTAGTGTGAAATTATCCCCTAAATGATCTAGTGCGAGTACTTTTTCCACTCAGTGTCTGCATTTCCAGCCAGTGCTTTGCCCATTTATCGTGTTGAGTAGTTTGCAAACGTTTCTAGTTGTTGTGCACCGAATATTAAGCAAATGTAAATCGCACAATTCGAGGCAGATATTCAGGATATTAAGGGGATTACGCCAGATATTCAATACATACCACATATACATATGTAGGAGTATATGTACGTTGGCGATTGTCGGGAGTCGAATAAGTAACTCCCTCGAATGTCGCGAGCAGATAACTCACATTGCCGATTATTCAGTTACCCCCTTTATAGAATGCTGATTGTATTGTAGATCCGAACGATTGTATAAAATCCACTTAGAAGAGAGCATACAACATAGCTATTAAAGAAAGGGATTTGAAGAATGGGGAAGATAAGGGGTTATACAAAGTGGTTATAGAACGATCGAGCAATGATTCGGAAGAGAAGGTAGTAAGGAGTTTATTTTTCTATCAACAGATTGCAAGCAATGAAAATAGTTGAATATTCAGATACAGATACCCTAAGTCAGTCGTGTGTAAATACGAAATATATATCTACCTACATGCATACAAACATATACATATATTTTTGGAAAGCAAATCATCTTATCTAAATGAAAGAGGCTAGCCATGTTCAGGTCGAGGCCAAGTACTAAATATATTGGCAAATGATATCGATCAGTGTAAATGTTCACAGCCTATTGATTGATCTCTAACGATTGCCTTGGTTGTTTGGTTTTAACGGAATGCATTCGCTGTTTTCAGTTATTTTAAATATATTCATATAGAGATATCGTACAATTCATATGTGCAACTTGTATCGTACCTACAATATTGCATTCCAACAAAAGCGAAACAACTAATTCATTCTGAAACAAATCGCATGAGCAGAGCAGCATGAAAATATATATATACACACATATATATATATAAATATATACTATATGTAAATGTAAAGTCATTAAAAAATGAACAACTTTTCTGAAAAATAAAATGTATATTCAAATATGAATTAATCTCTTTATTGTGGGCGGTATACCTCCGAATGCCTAAAACTAGGCAACAAAAATTTCATACTACACCTGTAAAAAAAAGAAGAAAAGCTAATAAAGTCCAAAGCTTATTTTCCTTTGCAGTTTCATGTCAGTTTCTATTGTAAAATTGTGCAGATATTAAGGCGATAAAAAATCTCAATGATTTTTATTATGATTATTATGGAAAATGCATTAAAGCACAATAGGCATTTTGTTGAAATATGCATGGAAGGACAATTTGGCCCCCAGCGAAGGCCATATCTTGGCCAATTTCCAGCCGATTCTTGATCGGAGTACCTTAATCGATTTGTAGACCTATTCTCCATAAATCTGCATCAAAATCTAGGAACGATATATTTTTTACATTTTTTATCACTTTTCCTGGGCTATCCCCTTCAAAATGTTGAAAAATGCATGGAAGGACAATTTGACGCCCAGCGAAGGCTGGGCCATATCTTGGCCAGTTTCCAGTCGATTCTTGATCGGAGTGCCTTATTCGATTTGCAGATCGATTCTCCATAAATCTGCATCAAAATCTAGGAACGATATATTTTTTAAATTTTTTATCACTTTTCCCCTTCAAAATGTTGAAAAATACATGGAAGGACAATTTGGCCCATAGCGAAGGCCATATCTTGGCCAATTTCTAGCCGATTCTTGATCGGAGTGCCTTATTCGATTTGTAGACCGATTCTACATAAATCTGCATCAAAATCTAGGATCGGTATATTTTTTATATTCTTTATCACTTTTACTGGGCTATCCCCTTCAAAATGTTGAAAAATACATGGAAGGACAATTTGGCCCCCAGCGAAGACCAGATCTTGGCCAATTTCCAGCCGATTGATCGGAGTACCTTAAACGATTTGTAGACCGATTCTCCATAGATCTGCATCAAAATCTAGGAACGATATATTTTTTATATTTTTTATCACTTTTCCTGGGCTATCCCCTTCAAAATGTTGAAAAATGCATGGAAGGACAATTTGGCCCCCAGCGAAGGCCATATCTTGGCCAATTTCCAGACAATTCTTGATCGGAGTGCCTTATTCTATTTGTAGATCGATTCTCCATAAATCTGCATCAAAATCTAGGAAAGATATATTTTTTACTGCTTTTATCACTTTTCCTGGGCTATCCCCTTCAAAATGTTGAAAAAAGCATGGAAGGACAATTTGGCCCCAGCGAAGGCTGTATCTTGGCCAATAAACATCATTAAACGGAATAGTTTTAAAGATTTTGTAAATCGATCATCATTTTGCATTAAAATCTATTATTTTTTAGGTAGATTGTGAAATCATTTTGCATATATTTGAACTGAAAGTATCCCACAAAATTCCCACAAGAAGAATGCTTTTGAGTCATTTGCTCAGGCTTTCATTTAATAGAAAAATATACATACATAAATATGTAGATATGCCATTAATATATAAATTTTATAATTTATAGATAACAAGAGAACAGATTTCTGATAGACATATATTTTCGCTTGTTAAAGATGTAAACGATATCAAAAAGAGTTCTAACTAGATGCATGAGAGTCGACAAATTGAGTGGGGTACCCCAGCAATCGCTAGGGCATTAATTTTGAGATAGGATGCGTTTTGCGTCGCGACTGTTGCTGTTCTTATTGAAGCTGGTTTACTGCACTTCCGGTATAATACTTTGGCAGCCAAAAATCTATGAATGAACTAGGATACGATTCCTGACAAAGTTGCAACAAATTAAAATTAATAAACAATCAACTTGGACGCTGACAAGGCAGTAAGCTAACGGTTAATGCGAGAATAACTAAGGATAAGACTTAGAGACTACAACTAGAAGGCTTAGCGACTAAAGGAGCTTTGATTCACTTTTGCGATTCGGGCTCCGGTTGACCGGGCGCTCTCACATATCTGACCCGCCGGAACCTCTTGGTTATAAATAGTTTTTAACTAGATTTTTTTTACATTGTGTGTGTTTGGTTGGGAATAATTTACACATTTTTGGTTGCCCTTCGCTGTCTTCCCAGCACGGGTTACGTGCATATCTCACTACTTGCGGCGCAAGAATTGCTCGACACATTCGCATTCAAGGCTCCGGTGCCTGTGGACATGCTGGCCGGCAAACTCGATGAAGGCGACGCGGATGCAGCTGCTGGGGTTGCAGGAGTGGGTGCGGGCGGTGTGGTTGTGGAGTCAGGCTCTGCTTGCTGGGCCTGGGTCTGAGCTGCCACGTTGTTCGTCTTGCTGTTCTCCAGTTTCGCCCGGTTGAGGGCCTCTTCGCGCTCCTTGGCATCGAAATACCAAACAGTGATGGCATAGCGGGTTCGGTGAGCGGGCTGTACTTCGTGCGGGTTACGTTTGTCCGACCAGAAGAATATCAGGCGGTCGAATTTCGGTTCAATGTCCGCAACAGTGGTGCCAGGCGTGGGTCGAATTCTGTTGGGTGTATTTCAGAGTTTAGTTTATTTTTATTCGAGTGTTTTGTTTATGAAAACCTACCGCAGGATGCCGCCGCTTTCCCGCGCGTCCCAGTTTATGTTCAGGTAATAGATGGCCGTTATGACGCGCCCATCTTTGTTGGGATTGTCCACGTGCATGACGTAGTGTGTCCCGGAGCCGGGGTAGCATGCCACCATAGCCTACGGATTTAAAAACATCTGTTAGAATAGGTTTAATGGGATATATCTTTGCTGTTCTTACCCTCGTTCGCTCCCTGATGTGGTACTGGCCCAGAATGCCATTGTCCTTCATTGTATTCACCCGATACACCACAGAGTCGATCTGAAAAGGTAGAAAATAAAAGAATTTGAATGTCTGTCTTTGAGCTACAGATGGCTAGACCCTTACCTGATTGGTCAGATACCAGATATTGCTGCAGCCTGGCTCGTTGCCGCCGACCCACTTTATTTTGTCGCCCCGGATCTTGTCCCCACGCACCGCTATGGAGGGAGCATCGGGCTTTTGATTGTGCACCAGCCCGTCCTGGAAGGCACCGGCGTTGTACATGCTGCCCACCTCGTTAAGGATCTTTAAGCCCGTCTCCATGCCCAGGAAATCGTCCACCACGGACAATCCGTACTGGTTCATATCGCTGATAATGTTCCGGCAGAGGTCCTCATAGCGTCGTTCACTGCGGAGAAAAAAAAACAAAACAAAATCTTTGATTACAACAGGCATTCGATATAAGATGCCAATGTGTGTGAGGTCACCTTGGGGAAACCCCTTCAGTCTGTATAACAATCTAGACAAGGTATGTGCACCGGCTACTTAGCACTTTTCTTCGCTATTTTTAGTGCAAAAAATTCATTAGATTTAAGCGCTTTTTATTGGTCTTAGAACAAACAGTATTGCGATGCATACAGTTTTACGACTTTTTTATGATGCGCCCATAAAACCAATATTTTCATATAAGTCGTCGGATCTCAGTCACGTAGGCCACCCAGAATAGAACAGAACTGGCCCACTCAGACGATCGCAAAAATTCTGGATAAGCAGAAGCCACACAACTCGCAAAAATTATACATTTTTCCCACAATTTATTATTTATTGTCGCAAAATTAAAAAAATATATGTATATATTTTATAACAAAACGTGTGGCACGGATGATCGACAGGCCCTGCTTCTTAAAATATTCAAAAACTTTATAGACCATTTGGCGGAAAGTCTAGTTTTGTTTTGCCAATTTATTAATACAGAGATTCAAATTCGCGAATTAGCCAGAGCCAGAGCCAGAGTTCGGCATTGAAGACCGCTAACTGAAACATTTAACCGGTTTTTGATATTTCGGAATTCATAATCCCCAACATCTGATAATTATCAGGAGAAAATAGTTAATAGTTTTCTATTTATTTTAAATCCATCTAGAGCATTACCGATGATCCAATAGCTCTCGGAAGTACTGCTCAGCATTGGCAGGATGTGCCGAGTGCTTGAAGAAGTTCTTGTAATCCACGGTTGTAGAGGTTATCATTTTGGCTTGAAGATGCAGTTTGTTGTTTCACTTTATTGTAATCAGTGTCCTTATCATGCAGGACATTAACTGTTGTCCTTTTTAAGAAGGGTTCTCAGGGTTCTCAGAGTTACTTCCCCAACAATTCACGCACAAATGAAGAAAGTTTGGAATTGCCAGCGAGTTTTATGGCGAAGATCCGACGATCGTTAGGGGAAGAGAGCGCGAGAGGCAGAGCACCGGTTTGTGTACGTGTGTAGGGCGCCAAGTGGTTGCATGTGTATGGGTCGGGCAGGTATGATTAATTTCCGATTGCATTTACTTCACTGATGACCAGCTGTTGCAATTGCTTCTCTTTTTTTTTTTTTTTTTTTTTTTTTTACTTTGTACTTGTTTTGTTTTCAACCGTTACACTGGCAGATTTTTGTTTTGATTTGCTTTCGTTCTCAGGACTGTTAGTCACGTTTGTTTATCATTTATGGGGCCTGCGGTTAAGTAAATCTCTGGGCAGCTCTGCCGCAGTCACGAACCGCACTCGTCAAAGTCAGTTTGCCGAATGGCGGAGGGCACCAGGCCCACCGCTCAGCACTGATAGTGCGGAGAGAGTAGGTGTTTGGGAGAGGGCCGGAGAGCAGTTTAGCGGGTTTATAGCTAAATAAACTAACTTGGCCCACTCAGAACTAAGAACTACTTTGTTCTCTAGTTTGTTTCATAAATTAACAAGAAAAATGTTTATTCTAACTAGTAGTATAGTTAATAAATAAATATAACTATATAAACACAAAAAATAATTTATAATGCCCAACAAGCTAAAATCTAGCTATTTCCGAAACAAAGAGAGGATTTTGGGGGGCCTGGAAAGTGGCTGAAGAAGACAAGAAATAAGCCTGATAAGCAGTCCCCAGTAAGTGTGAGTAAATAATAAAAAAAAAGTAAAGAAAAAGGTAAAAAGAAATATAAGACGCAACAAGCTGATAAGAGAAACCCCGAGCTGGACGTGCAAATTGGGGGGACGACAGCAATCGCAGATTTCAAAACTGACAGCCGTCGCGTTTCGCTTATCAAATGAGAGATTCCGCTGCGGCGGAGATCCTTCCGATTGCCCTTCTTCAGGCGAGTTCAAACACACGCCCATCGCAAACACAATCCAAATGCAAACAAAAAGTCAAACAAAGACAGAAAAGACAGGCGCAACAATCGTCACGTAGCCCAGCACGCACACCGAGACAGTTACTCGCTCTCACACACACACACACGCACACACACGCACAGTTGGGGTGTTAGAAAGAGATTAAAAGGGAGACCGATGGGTGGTGGGGAGGTGTCGGAGGGTGGACCTTATTTATAATTGTTTGATTCAGAGTGTTTTTGGCACAAAAGTATAAAGAATTCGGTCCAAGAACGCGGGCCGAAGATGAGGGGCGGCTAGAACGTCAAACACACGCGGAAGCAACTGCCTGAGGAACTGGGTCAACGTCCTAGTTCAAAGTCGGTACGAGACACTCATATTGCCCACACGAAATCACTTGCCTACACTGAGAGTTTTTACTGATATGTTTTTATAAATTTTCTTTTCATATTTTTTATAATGTTATATATTTGTGATATACCATTACTACTATTATATTATTTTAACCTTTATTATTATTAATAATTGTGTTTATTTTTGATTATAATTACATTTTAAGGCTTTTCTCAGTGCACTTCAAGCTAAAAGCCATCCTAGTCATGTTGTTTTCCCCTTTCAAGACTAATATTTATTCATTATTTATTAAAAATATACATAAAATAATGTTAATAATTGAATTATATGCAACTCTTCTCTCAGTGTACTCAATATAATGATCGATTTTTGGCCCTTCGGTGGTGATGTATGTTCTAAAAAGTGTATTACGTGCGGCAATAGTCACTGCGGCACGTGTACCAGTGGAAACCCTCACACCTCAGACCTCTCTGCCCTCAGCCCTCAAGCCGGTTCAAGGGAGTTTGTGGGCCTAAAAGGGGGGCGTGACAGGCGCACACGCACTGAGACAGCCCCAGACGACCTTGATGACGTGCGTCTGCCTACGTAGCTGGTGTTTAATTGTGATTTGCTGTTGGTTTCGAGATCCATCGCTTGGAGACAAGCACGTTTGCCGGCCACCAAGACATCTGATTCAGAAAATAGGGTTCTTGAAGTCTATTTTAATACTAGGGTTTCTGCAAGTCACTCGACGTGAGGGCTTCCAGTAATTTCTGCATAAATAGGCATTCCACTAAGCTAAGCTACATATGTCTGAGACTAGGGAGAGACTAGACTAGGGGGAGAGACTAAGGGACGACTATTGACCTTTCTTATCAGCAGGAGTGACCTTGACTATCGGCGGATAAATGCGGCTTCCAAGCAAACAATCTAAGCAAATTTTTGCGCAATTTTTATTTATTATTTATTTTAGTTTCTTGGTCTTACTGGAAAATGAGATCACGTCGGATGCGCCGCTAATTGTTAAATAGAAACAAGACACACACATCTCTTAGATCTCCCAGATAGAACAGACAACAAACGCTCCTGATAACACGAATTCAAACGACTCCCGCTTACGTACTCCCAGCACGTACGCAAAACGCTCCGGACCACCCAGGGTAGCGGAACAATTACCCATCAGAACGATAAGAACCATAGAGAATTAAAAAATTCGATGATTCAACCGGGACATATACGAATATATATATTTTTGCAAATTGGCTGTATTGGTTGTATCTCTTGTAATAAAAACAACAACAATAAAATATAAACAAATAAGCAAACTGCGCAACAGAATAATTACAAAGTCAGCGCCATCCGAGAAGTGCAGGTGCTATTGGCCCGCGCCGCCATATGCATTGGCTTGCCGGGCACGTAATGCCAAAGGTGGGCGGGCAGAGAGATGCCTCCCAGGAGTACTGCCGGAGAGAGTGGCCCCACAATCCGGAGCAATCTAATCGGTGGGAAGTCCACACGTAAGTGTATTTGTAGTAGAGGTATTGGAAGTATTTCAAATCTCAGGGAGCTCTAGTTTCTAGTCCTTAACTTTCTATAATGACACCTTAAAAATGACTCTCTTTATCAACAAACTATAAATATTGAAAAGTAAAATGTAGTTTTAAAGATCAAATCAATCATAAACTTTAATCTTGACTCTCTATATGACACTTTTGCCAGAGGTGCCACGTAACCGCTTATCGGTAATTGCCTCGATATGCAAGTGGGGCCTACAGTTCCGAGGGAATGCACCTCAAGAGGCCCCTAATCTCGGCCAGATGTTATCAGAAATAGTAAGATTAATATCTTAGATGCTAATATTTCATAAAAAAATGAGTCAAACCACTTTTGAGGCAAGTGTCACTTTGCCACAATTCCAAATTATGTTTACTAGAAAGGAGTTTTTCGAAAACACGCGTTCATCATCAGTACCAGAATCAGAACCAGAACACAAAGACCGTCTTCCCCGGCTAGCCACCGATAATCCATTAATTATTATTCAATTAAGGGCTAATAGGGATCTGGGATTATGGAATATAATCGACAACCATGCCCCATCAGGATCGTTGAGGATTGCGGTTGTGCCTTTATGATGGGTTCAATTGGAGGGGCGTTGTTCCAGTACCTGAAGGGCTTTCGAAACTCTCCGTCTGGTCTGGTGCGCGGCCTGTACGGCGGCTTGGATTCGGTTAAAATGCGAACACCCTCCATTGCCGGCAGCTTTGCTGTCTGGGGCGCCACCTTCAGCAGTGTGGACTGTGCCATGGTCCACTACCGGCAGCGGGAGGACTCCTGGAACTCGATTGTTAGCGGCGCGGCCACGGGCGGCATTCTTGCAGCTCGAAATGGGGTTCGGGCCATGGCCAATAGTGCGTTTGTGGGATGCCTCGTCTTGGCCATGATCGAGGGAGCTGGTGCCGCAGTGGCCACCATTTATGCCGCCGATGAGCAAGCCCAGGCCACGGGCGAGGAGAGAGAGTCGCAGCCACAGCGGCCGCAGTGGGAGGTGGCCACTATCGTGGCCGTGGATCAGAGGCCGGATGAGGCTGTGGCGGAATTCGAACGGGTATTGGACAAGTGTCGAGCTTATAGGGACCGGAATATAACCCTGCAGAACCTCAAGCCGGAGGGCAGGAAGCGGGCGAGGATGGACCAGCCATCGCACTCGCTTGTGGAACTCGTCAAACTGGCCGATGTCTTCTGACCCTGATCTTGACGTGAAGTGCTCCCTTTCTCCTCTCTCTTCTCCAAATTATGTGAATGTGTTTTGGCGTTCCTCACTGTTGCACTGTTGCACTGTTGCTTGTCCCTACAGAGAGAGCGTGGTGGACGCACCTTGAACCATTCCGTTGTAATTACAGACACAGATCTAAGTCGTTTAGGTAGGAATCTATTGTAAAAATTTGCATTTAAATGTGCTGACTACAGGTTGGTTTATCCCAAAAGAAATTCTGATCGCCGTCTTTAACTCACCTTCCCAATCCCATGAAACTGGCATCCGCCAATCCGATCTGATAGCTGGAACTCTTCTCCCCATGGTGGTGATGGTGTTGATGGTGCTGCTGCTGCTTTTGGGCAGCTTCTGCGTCGGAAACTGATGTCTGAGGTTGTCCCGGTTGTCCCAGCAGGTTCAGGATGTTATCAACCTCCGCTGGCCAGCTCTGGGCCTGGTGGGCGGGTGTCATCATCTGAGCAGTGGAGCAATTGGCGCCAGCGCCACTTCCACTGACACTCCCCTCCAAAGTGGCTGCTGCCACAGCTTGTTGCAGTTGTTGGAGCTGCTGACGGTGTTGTTGCTGCTGCTGTTGTTGTTGCATCAGAGCCTTGTTGTTGTTGCTGGAGGCGGCGGCGGCGGCACGCTGTCGGGCCAGGAGGCGGCAATCCTGACGATGGGATGGCTAGTCGAGCTGCTGGTGGGCCGGCGAGCAGTAGTAGACGGTCTTGCACTTGGCGCAGCGTAGCAGCTGTTGCTGAGTACCGCAGATCGAGCACCGGGCTATGTCCATGTCCAAATCACAGTTCTTGACCTTTCCGCGACCCCTGCTCATAGCATTTTAAGAGCGCCGAATGGGGAAATAATTTATTCTGAGTTAAAGTCTTTATGGGGCTATACTAGGCCATAGCGTAGGAGTGTACAGACCCTCCCGACTAGCCCTGAGACCAAGACAGTGCAATTTTTAACCTTGACTGGCTGGCTCGCGTTTTTCCACCTTCGCCCCCGTCGCACCAACACTTGCACACACCCACACCGCCACCTTTTCGAGATTATGGCTATCAATTGCTCCGCGGCCGTCGCTCGCTTTTAGCCAAGGGTGCTCTCCACCATTTCACTGTTATGCGCTTGAGCTTATTTTAATCACGTAGGCCACAGCCGAAATTGCCAAATAAACAAAAAAAACAACGCACACACACAGACACACGGGCAGCTATGAACGCGTTGTTATTGCTTTTTAAGGCTTTTCTGCTCTGATTTGGAATTAGTCGGGTGTTTCTTTGACGCCTCGCACCCGGCACTTGCCAACTTTATAGCGACTTATCGTTTCTTCAACGCGAATTAGCGAAAAATTGCAAATTTTAATTTTAAAAACTCCCTAGGTCTTTTTGCTTGCTAGAGATGGACGTTGGCCGATAACCGAGAACCGATAACGATAGACCACTGTGCTTAAAGAGTGCAGTATTTTTTTTTGTTTTTTTTTGACAGATATTCAAACTATGTATAACAATTAATAATTATACATATTTAAGCATCTAACTCCCCAAACAAATTGATTAATAAATTATTTCCGAATTTAATATCAACAGATTTAGTCTTTTATTTTTACCATCGTTGATACTCGATAGCCGGTCGCACACAAGTACCACCTCTACTATCAGAGCAATAAACAGATGCTGCTCCCTTTGAAATCTTCGAATCCCGCGTGATAACTCGTTCCCATTGATAAGCGCGATGACGGCGGAGAAACGTGAGGCCAAAGTGGTGCTGGTGGACATTGAGGGTACCACCACGTCCATTAGCTTCGTACACCAAGTACTCTTTCCCCACGCCAAGGAGAATGTGGAAAAGTACCTCAAAGAGTACTGGGAAAATGAGGAAACCAAGCAGATTGTCGAGGATTTGCAACAGGTGCCCCAGTACGCCGACTACCAGGCCACGCTAAGTGCTCCTCCGGCGGTGGTGGATGTGAAGGTCATTGCCGGCTTTGTACGCTATCTGATAGACAAAGATCTGAAGGTTACGCCCATGAAGACGCTTCAGGGTCTTATTTGGGCCTGTGGCTATGCCAGTGGAGAGCTTAAAGGGCAGTAAGTACCTATGATTACCTTTAAAAATATTAATAATTTTCTTATAAATTTAATGTCTTTCAGTGTCTATGAGGATGTGCCCGATGCCTTCCGGGCCTGGCAAAAAGCTGGTCTTCGGATTGCCGTTTACTCCAGTGGAAGCGTTGATGCCCAAAAGTTAATCTTTGGTTACAGCGTGGCAGGCAATCTGCTCCCTTATCTCAGTGACCACTTCGATACCCATGTGGGTCACAAACAAGAGCAGCAATCCTATGTCAATATTTCAAATTCTTTGCGCGAAAAACCTCAGAATATTCTCTTCCTCACGGATATTCCAGGGGGTTAGTACTTTGTTCGAATATCTATAAGACATGTTCTTTAAAATTGTACACATTTTAGAAGCTTCTGCTGCCCTCTCTGCTGGACTACAAACAATAATTCTACATCGCCCGGGTAATGGGCCATTGTCTGACGATCAGAAGAGCAACTACGAGGTGATACCGGACTTCAAATCTCTTTACAGCCTACAACTGCCACAAAAATAAAACACTTAAGTGTGAAATCCAAAAATGATACTGTTATTGGGGCTAGGTGATTGGGATAAAGGTGATTCTCTAAAGGAAGGCCCTGTCCACGCTGCATAGGTCGTCGCCGCTGTCATGGGTGGGGGTTTCGGTTAAAAGTTCTCGCGGCCTTCTTCCGGATCGCTTGCTTCTCTGTGACTGCCTCGAGCAGGACTTCTCCGAACCGTAGATCTTTCGGAGCTGCTGCAGCTTGGCTTCCGAATCTCCCACAGGACACTCTGACTTCTTTTTCCGGCGCTGCCTGCTTCCCTCGCATGCGTGGCGCATGCCCTCGCTGCGACAATTGTGGCTCAGTTTACCAACTTCCGGACCCCAAAAAGTGGGTCCCTCGAGGAGAAGTGGTGCCGACTTAACACGCTGTCGCATCATCTCCATGTGCAGTTCGTATTGGCGTTCCTGGAGCGCCTGCTCTGCTTTCCTGGTGGCCAGCCGAATAGATAACAGAGCCTTGTGGGGTTCACTGAGAGCGTAGAATGGATGATTAGGGATTAGGGATTTAGATAGAAAAATAAAATGTATACTCACTTTAGAGACAGCGACTTCCAAGCCGGGGTCTTGCGCACCTCCCAGTCGAATGGTTGACGTGGATCGTGAAACGTACAGTTGTTCTTCAGCTCCTTAACTTTCTTCCGCGACACCTCTGCTCTCAAAGTGGCTGCCAGGTTGGGTCGAGCCACCGGATGCAGGGGAGATACACTAGGAGTTCTTCGTGGCACCGGCTCCTCCGGCAAATCGAAAATACTCAATGGTGGCATAGCTTTTTCCTCCGTCGCCATGGTCATAGGCTTCGCTTTGCGACCTCTTCCGCGCCTTGTCCTGCCCCGGCACACTGTGGAGGCACTGCTGCTGCGCTTGGAGGAAGCGGTGGGCGATTGTATTTGGATCTTGGGCATCTGGTCCTCAGGCACCTTCTTGCCACTCGGAAAATAGTTGCTTAGCGTAGGCTGAGCGCACTTTGGAGGCGGTAAGGGAGTTTCTGCGGCATGGCCTCCAAGATCGTTGACACTGAAGCATCGTCGCAGCATCTCTCTCCGGCACTTCGCCCGCTGCGCCGTGTGCTGTCCAGGATTACCAGTCGGTTGCGGACGGATTTTGGTCTGTGTCTGGTTCTGGCACTGGGTTTGAGTCGCACTACTACTGGTGGACTTGGGCCGACGAAACTCTGCCTCGAAACTCTTCAGGGATCTCTTGAAATCCGCCACTTCGACGGCAAAGTCCTCTTTAAAACTCTTCAGGCGACTCAGGTCCTTCAGACACTTGTCGTACTCCTCGCTCAGGCAACTGGAATTGGGCGTGTGAACCGCTACAGGTGGTGTGACACCTCGATCCAGGTGGATGGGGGTTGCTGTCATTTTTGGCGGAGCAACTGCATCCAGCACAATGGGAGGCTTCTTCGATTTCTTTCCCTTGATGGCCCGCTTTTTCGATTTTCCATGAGCATGGCCCAGGGAACTGCTACTAGCACTGGCACAGCGCTGTCGATGTGGATTTGGAGCTCCTGTTGGAACAGAAGCTTGCTGGGATCTCAACTCACGGCTGGTGCTCCGCAGACTCTCCAAAGTGGAGTAGAACTCTGCCTGGTGCAAGTGCTTCACATCACAGTAGTCTAAAGGAAACAGATTACATATTTATATTTAAAACTTTATAAATTTCACAGCGAATCTCACCAGGTATACTATCGTAGAACTTGGCCAGGGACCTTATCCCCATTTGGTTAGTCCAGGCGGGTGTATCCGCCTCCTTTGATTCAGCTGGAGCCGTTTCTGGCGGTTTCTTGCCGCTCAGCGAGCAAAGCTTGGGGCGATTGTAGACCGGAGCTGGACAATTGTTGCACGGATCAATGGGCACTTTGACACAGGAGTTGAGATAGTGAGAGCTCATGCTGAGAAGAGCTTCAGCTTTTTGGAAAATTGTTGCAAACGCGCTTTATCAATACTGAGCCATACATCGAATTGTTGCCAGCGGTAACCTCGGCGCTGTTTGTTTTTGTGCACTTCCGTTTTGGGCACACCATTCGCCAGGTCACGCACTGTGCGGCGCTGTCCTGGTTTCGGATGCACTTCATCCGCGCAGCCGCAGAAACTTGGTGGACGGGGTTGTAATGGAGAGTAATGTAATATGGTGGTTTGTTTCAGAAGAAACACACTTTCCTTGGCTTGACTGTTTTCGCTGAAAAGCTTAGACTGATAATAACTTTAAAAAGCTATAGCGCCGAAAAGTTTTTTATTTTTCATTTTACCCGCCAAACCAAAAACACAGGGTGATTAGAGATGGGAAAACAAAATTAACCAACACTGAAAACTCAGTGAGGCCATCTAACGTTCGCCAAAAAAGCTACAATTGAAAATCTTGCAATTTGGTCAGTCTTTAAATACCCCACCTGAACCCACCTGAGCACTGAACACTCGTTGTCTTGTGTGCGTGGACTGGTCGCGGAACAACAAATATATCCAAAAAATCAAAAACAAAGACTAGAGGCCAGCAAGCGGCTTATTCCGCCAGCCCAAAACATCACTCTTGATATCCCCCGCTAGAGGGAGGTGCGCGATTTGTGGAAGCGGAGTGAAGACCCCGCTGTACCGAATATTCCGGGTGAGGAACACCAGGCAGTGACACATCCCGTGAACATGAACATATACGCGGCAGCAACAGTTGCGCTCATCCTGCTCCTGGGCCAAGCAGCTGGCGACGTGTCGCACCTGGCCGAGGAGGGAGTGGAAGATGCCGAGGTGAGTGCTTGTTTGTGTTTGTGTGTTGTTTTTTGTTATGATTCAGCGGCGGTCGTTTCAACATCTAACGCTTTTTCGAGGCACAAAAATAACGAAATCCCCCCGTTAAGTCACTAAAGCTTGAGGGCATCATGGGTTATGTGGGGGGGTCTGCGGATGGGATAACGGTTTATACCATTAAGCGAAATATGCAATTTTACAGTTTACTTACCACCACCACCACCCCGCTTGCCTCACACACATATGTACTCTTTGTACTTTCATACACACACACACGCACCACTTTCCCACACACTGACACACACACACATGTATTTGCGCCATATTGGCCTGATGGCCGATGTTCGATGTCCGATGGCCTATTGTTTGTTCTTGTTTTTAGTACCTCTGATTAGTTTTATTCTCCAGGTCTTGCTTTCAGCTTGCTTCTTCTTCGTTTCTCTCTTATCAGCCCAGTGCTTGGACTCTGTTTATTTTGCGTCGCAGTCAGCTGTTTGCTTATCTATTTGACCCATTGAAGCCCCAACTGTGTTCTGGCTAGTTCTTATCACAATTTTTTAATTGATCTACTCCTTTGTTTATAATTTCTGTTCTGTGTGCGCCGCAGTCTTTCTAGCAAAACCCAATTGCGTTTCAGTTTTCGCATAAATTGGATGGTTCAGAAAGGGGGTGCTTAACCCTTAGGTGCCTTATTGGGTTAAAAAATATAATATAACAAAATTAAAAACAAATAAAAACTAATAAATCAGTTTTCATTATCGATTTGTCACTCAAAAGTCAATAAAATAAAAATAAAGGGGGTTGTAGGCTTTTAAGGGTGAACTTTTTACTTTTCCACCCCAGAGCAAAAAAAATATACTATTTTCACCTTGTATTTTTAGTTAAGAATGTTCTGCAAAGTCGAAATATTTTTTATTTATTTTTTTTATAGAATTTAAAACATACTTGAGTGTTAATTTTAAGTGGAAATAATGTTATCCAATGCCAGAGACTTTTATTCAGCAAATTGTTTATGACAGCTTATCTTTCTAGAAAGCTATGAGAGTCCCACACAACAAGGCATTGTTCTTTATTGAAGCTCAGGCTGTCACTATAGTATTTGTAGTAATAGACTCTATAGAAAAAATTCTATAAAAAAATAGTTTTAAATATTTATAAACCCCCTTTTTATATCTGTTTCATTCAGCAGTTTTTTTAAAACCATATTCAAGCAACCGCCTCCCAAAAGTCTCTAAAATATGACGAAATCAGTCACCTACAAACTTAATTGATGATTTCAACTTAAATAAATATTTCTGAGAAATATCGCTAAATTTATGAGCAAAGCGATGCAAAAACCTGAACAGATTTCGTTCGGATTGTGATTAACTGTTCAATGATTCAGAAGGGGAACAGATTCCCATTTAAATAAATTAAATTTTCTGTTTGTGATACTGAGAGACTCTGTACTCCTCCCCCCCAATTTGGCCGCAAAGTAATGTGCCAGATTAATGACTGAGAGAGGGCACACAGCCTGCTGTTGCCACCAAGCCCCCTCTTAAAACCTGGTTGGACTTTGGGAGGCTGCCAGTTGGAGGAGCAGCGTCATCAATATCAATTAAATAGCCGGTAGGCATGATAGGAGGAGCAAAAAAAAAATAAGCCAGGTTATTCATCATACTCCAACTGAAACAAAAATATTTATAAATGCATATAATTAAATAAAAAGTAAAAAAAGGGTTAAAAAAAGAGTGAGTGGGCTGGAAGTGAAGAGCTGTTTGAATTATTTTCCGCACCGCATTCCAAATGTTGAATTTTAATTTTACGCATGCCTCAATGGAAATGAAAATAAGTTGAAATTCATTTAAAAATTTAATTTTCAAACTCGACTTTTTTAGTACTCAGTGGTTAGAGTTTAAAAAATAAAACAAAACTACAACAACTGATAACAGAATAACTAACCTTTCTTTTTATTTAATTTTTCTTTCTATTCTTATTTAAAAAAAAAAATGAGTAAAATGTATAGAAAATAATAAAAAATAAAATACGCACAGAGACTAGGAAGGAATGCATGGAAAAAATTTGCATAAATGAATATTATTGCGGAACTATGTGCGCGGATATAGCCCCCTTCCCCTCCCCGCACTCACACACAAATGCACAAACATATTCAAGCAAATATTTATGGGTACACACGAGTATAATATATAGTATATATATACATATTCATTCAGTTAAGTCAACGGCAAGATTCGCAGAGAACTGGCTGCCGGATAGAGGAGGAGAAGGAGGAGGAGCACTATTGTCTCGGAGATATATCTGTCAGCGGGCGGTCGGTCGGTGGTAGAGGGGATTCGTGACTGTCATTTAGGAAATCAAATCGGATGATTCACAAACCCGCAAAAACAAAAGCCGAAGCCAGAAGCTAGATGCCAGATGCCAGATGCCAGAGGTAGGTGGAATCTATCGATGTCTTTGCCAGCAACTTGTCGGTTTTTGGTTTCTGGCTTTCTGGCTTTATGCAAATCAGTTAGTAGATTTGCTGACTCCGCCAGTCCGACACTCCTCCACATCAGTGGAGGAACATCAGTCCACATCGCTCCAACTGGCCATTTGTCTGGCCATCCTTTGGATAATTTTGAGCATGATTTGGTGCCTAATAGAAATGCCAAAGGAAATTACGCCATTGAACCCACTAAACATCAAGACACCGAGATCCAATCGGCCCCACAATCTCCATCCCCCGGATTCTTCGGCACAGAGGGCGCAAATTAGCACCCAGGGGAGCTTCGTGGGCAAAGTTTATAATGAGCTTGGTCATAAGGGGGGTCCAGTTTGGGGGGCAAATGCCAGTGGGTGTCGAAGGATGTGTTTGTCGCCATTGTCTGATTGGAAATTTAAGCAGGCTGATAGAAACTCAAGAGCTGATATTCTAGCTAGATTTTTGCTGAAATTCTTATGCTTAGAATCTGCTTAAAAATAGCTTTTAAATTAAATCCTTTTTCTGTCTTTAAACTCTAAATATCCAAAAAAAACAGAACTGGTAGCAGTCCTGGGGGTGGAGCTGCAGGTGTCCTGATTCCAAATATAAGATAGCAGCCAATAAAATTTCAAAGATGTTGGCTTGGAGCGTGGCTGGAATTTAAAATGTTTCGAGCTGGTTATTAGTTGGTGGAAGATATGGAATGCCTGAAATGCACGCCAGCAGATGAAAAAAACAATTGAAACCGCAGAAATGTCAAAATCTCACTGATGTTGGTGCAGAATAAATGAATTTCAAGTGAAGAGATGGGGAATCTCACGCAAAGTTCACACAAACCTATGGCATTTGATGGAAACTAGTAGTTTAAACAAGCGATGGCTCTGTTTATGGGACAAAGGATAAGCAAAGGATAACCAAAATGCAAATATGTTTTATTAAACCGAATCCTACTTATGTAAATGGCGTCGGGGATGTGGCAACTTCAAATGAGATTCAGTTGGCACAGCAGCAGAAGGTGTGTCTGGAGAAAGCCCTGGCCAAGGTTAATGTCTTTATTAACACAAAAAACACGGCCCAAAAAACGTGCTCATCCCATAAAGGCCCTAAAGTGCCTAAAGTGCGGCCTCTTGACCTTGGGACTCGAGACAATCTTGCATAACAAAATGGTGGGGATCCAGTAGTGATCCAAAACTGTCTCCGCCGGCACACACACACATGGTTTTTAATATAATACCGGTTATGGGGAGGGGCTCACGACCAGGTCGTGCGTAAGTGGATTTCAAAATGTTAATGGGATGTGTGAAAAAAAAAAAAAAAAACAAAAACAAAAAATTAAGTCTGCCGCTGTTGCTGCCACTCTTTGCAGCCGTTGACGATGATGTTTCTGGTGCATTTATTTGCACGCCAAACGGGGCAATCGCTTTAATTAAACTTTAATTAAAAACAACACAAGCCAAATTGGCAATTTACGCGGCAACAGCGCAGCAACAGCGACGCGGCGTCTGCCCGCTGATGTTTGCGTTGATTCAATTAAAGTTTTTCAACACTGGCTGGCAAAGCGTGGTGGCTTAATGCGCATCGTTCAACACTTGTCGAGGGGATGCGCTTTGCTATCAATATTTTTATATCACATTTACACTGGCACTGTTTGCACTGGGAGTTCAGTAACCCAGTGACTGCAACAGGGGCTTAAAGGATGGTCGGATTGTGTCTGATTGATGGAAAATGTGGCGGAAAAATACACAAGCTTAAAATAAGAATTTAATGTTAAGTACTGAATGCCTAGAGTGAAAGGATATTAAGTTATCCATTAGTTCTCATGCATTATTTAACATACATGGTCAAATATTTATCAAAAATAAAATAGAACATCGTAAAATACCTTAGCACAGTTAAGAATATCAATTATCTTGAATTGTTACATTTTCGTGTAAGAGGCTCAAGTCTAAGCCTTCTAATTATAACCTAGAATCTCAATCAATTACGAACTGGGCCACACAGTGCAAAGTGCAGAGAGCGCATTAAATTATGGTAACAGGCTTATGAACGACTGGTTATTGCTTAAATTGGCTGCTCCTTGGCTCCTTGGGAGTTGCCAGGACAACAGCATGAAGGACATAGCATTCGCAGGACTTATCAGTGCAGGACTGGAAAGGGAGAGAGGGCGATCTTAGCTTCAAAACCCATCATCGTGTTTTGGTATGGCTTGCTGCGATGTTGTTTAAAATGCCATAAAGTTTAATTGAAAAACAAGCTCAGGCAGAAGCACAACGGAGCCACCGAACCACCCACATCCACACCAACATCCACACCCCCACAACATAATCAGCTTGAGCATCAGGCCCGGCATCAACGTCGACTGCAGTGACGCAACCGTTGTCAAAAGTTTTTATGCATTTTTCGGCTTTTTGTCACGACGTCAGCGGCAATGAGGATGAACGACCAAAACGTCAACAAGACGCCAAGTATCCCCCATCCCATTCCTCTTAGCCTTTTCCCCACTGACCCTGTCTTCCGTCTCCTGTCTCCTGTCTGCAGTCTACTGTCTGCCGTTGCTGCTGCTGTCAGCGGCAATGCATCAGCAGCAATAGGGGGAATACACTTGAAAATAAATTGTATTTGAAGGGGTTTTATTTGGTTTTTGGTTAAAGAGTTAAAAGCTTAAACAAGGACCCTTATATCCTTATAATCCGAAGCCTCATAATCGTTTTAATAGTTAGAACTTGCTGATATTAAATAATCTCTTCTTCAAATACAATTCTTTTTCCCCCGAGTGTTTGCTGCAGAAGCCAGCCAGTCTTTTTCGATTTTATTTTTAAATTATTCAGCAAAATCTGTCTGCGGTTGTCCGTCCATCCATCCAACCATCCATCTCCCTGCCTGTCCGAAACTCCGACCATTGGAGCGTCTGTCAACGGGTTTTCTGCATTTGTGTCTCATCATTTATCGATGGATTTTGCTGCAACGGCTGCTGCTGCTGCTGCTGGATGGCCTGCCCCACAAACCGGTCGCTCTGCCTCGGTTCGCTGCGATTCAGACTCAGTTTCGTTGCGGTGGTTAATTAGTTTTTGTGGCCTGCCAAGGCCTAGTGGAGCGTTGGGCCAGTGATTGACTTGATTGGTCATCTGATGTCCGATGTCCGATGTCCCCTTCCGTTGCATTCCGCAATGTGACCGCAATAGCAGTGCAATTATTCCGAGTTCATTAGGCTTTAGGTCCGGGGCCATTTCCAGGTGGGAGTTGCACCTGCACCGGGAGTGGGAGTGGAAGTGGGTGCAAGACTGCGGACTTCATGCGGTTCATTTATAATTAACCTTAAATCTGGTCCTGTGCCGTCGTAATGCCTTTCTGAATTTTAAATCATGGGGGATTAGCACACATGGCCGGCCTCTTGGGGGTGTAGAGAGTCCCCTTAAGTCCTTAAAATTAAGCGTTTAGTTTAATATTTGCTATAAACATTGCTTTTTGAACCTGTTGCATTTAGTTTTTAGTCAATAGATGCTTTAAATAATGCTTTCATTAGGTCATTAGTCATAACGTTGGTGAACGATTAACAAATTTTGTGTCATAAGAGCGGAGATATTAATCAATCAGTTGGATGAATTATGAATTACTCGCCGGCTGGCAAACAAAATTAATTATGATGGCTTCCAACCTGACACTTAAATATCAAATAAAATAACAAATATTTAATGAAAGTTACAAGGGCTTATCCACTTTTTTTCCATCAATAATAATCGAATTACTGCACTAGTTTTTAATAATCCGAAGCGAGGGATTAACCATCTGGGTCAACTGGTTGTGGGTGGCCCTGTATCGCACATAACACAGGCCGACAATTTCCAACTTTTTTTTTCCTCCACGCATAATTTTACCTGCTCCATAATCTTTAGGCTCCCCTGAACCAAAGTCCAGAACAAACATAGGTTCTATCACCCACCGTTTCCGCGGTACACCTAAGAGAAGAAATTGATCAAATTTTACCATATATTGAATTATGTAGGCCGTGAAATGGCTACGACCATCATTGTTTCCAGTACATATCATTTTTGAAATGTATGTGTACCAACTAAAATTAAAAAATGGTATCTAGCAGTTACCATATCATTGGAATACTCATCCAAAGTTGAAATCTCAGATTTTCTACGTTAATTTTTGCTCTTCTATGATTTTTCCCCAAACATTTTTCTATGGAAGATTTTTATTTTCTTATTGAAATCAGTAGATCATACCATGTTTTAATTTTGGATTTAAGGAAAAACTCGGAATAATTTTATTGAATTTAATATAGGTGGTTCAACAATATTTTCTTAAATTAAATTGGAGTTTTTAATCTCATATTTTCAAAAAGTCATGGCTATCTAAAACTGTTTCTTTGTTCAAAACGTATCTATTGCAGGTTCAGCTTGTTTAGTAAAGCTTTACAGAAGTTGTAGATAGCCATGACTTTTTGAAAATATGAGATTAAAAACTCCAATTTAATTGAAGAAAATATTGTTTAACCATCTATATTAAATTCAATAAAATTATTTCGAGTTTTTCCTTAAATCCAAAATTAAAACATGGTATGATCTACTGATTTCAATAAGAAAATAAAAATCTTCCATAGAAAAATGTTTGGGGAAAAATCATAAAAGAGCAAAAATTAACGTAGAAAATCTGAGATTTCAACTTTGGATGAGTATTCCAATGATATGGTAACTGCTAGATACCATTTTTTAATTTTAGTTGGTACACATACATTTCAAAAATGATATGTACTGGAAACAATGATGGTCGTAGCCATTTCACGGCCTACATAATTCAATATATGGTAAAATTTGATCAATTTCTTCTCTTAGGTGTACCGCGGAAACGGTGGGTGATAGAACCTATGTTTGTTCTGGACTTTGGTTCAGGGGAGCCTAAAGGTTATGGAGCAGGTAAAATTATGCGTGGAGATTTTTTGCTGTTGGCCTGTGTAATCACACAATTACCACACACCTTGCCTTGCCTTGCTCCACTTTAATGCACACCATCACCATCACCATCCCATCATCCCAGCACACATCCGTGCGAGCTCTAACCCTAACCCGTATGCTCATCATCCGTATGTCTGCCACAAATCCGACCGAAATCTCTCTTTGTGTGTATCCTTATATGTGTTTTGCTTTCTGTTTCGTCCTTCCCCACCACACGAACCACCTCCTCCTCCACACTCGACCCACCACACTCAAAATGTCCACTACCCCGATCCCCGAACCCCCGAATACACAGAGTGCGGTTGCGGAGACTACCACTACTTCGGAGGCGGCCACGGACCAGACGCCCGTCAGTGAACCGGCCGTGAAGCTGGTCCACGTCCTGAATCCCGGCGAGCGGGAGTACCTGTCCCCCAACCTGATCGGAGTCCAGAACATAGCCATGACCTTCCTGCCGCTGTCGATGAACTTTGTGAACATCATCGACGCCTTCAGGGAGATCACCAGCGGAGTCCGTTACGAGATCCTGCTGAACGCCGTGGACACGAAGGTGAAGCAGCCGGAAGAGGCGGACACCATCTGCCGGCTGGTGATTCTGGAGAAGCCCTGGCTGAGGACACAGTGGGGCGACAAGCACCGGGAGCTGGTCACCTCCAATTGCAGCGATTCGTCGGAGAATACACTCACCGGAGGCGAAGATCCGGGCGAGAAGGCGCGACTCCTCAACGAGAAATACGTGAGTAACCACATCTTCAATGGCGGGCAGAGGAACGAGCTAACCGACGCGGAAATGGCTAACCTGGAGTCACAGATTATTACGGGTCTGGGCCCAATGAAACGAAAGGTCAGCCCAAACCAATCCGCTCCTGCTCCGGCTCCGACTGCTCCGCCTGCTGAAGCTGCAGCACCTTCACCGGCCATTCTCACCTCCATCACGGTCTCCAAGTGGACACCAGAGACCGCTAATGAGCCTACCACCACCACCACGGCAATTAGCATTGATGAGACGGAAAAAAGGAATGACGAGGAGGGCCTAGCATCCACCACAATCGCCACTGAGCTGAACGATAATGAGAAGCGGTGGCTCGATGATTTCCTATCCGTGGGTGCGTATAATTTCGAGAGGAATCATCAGGCTGGCCAGCAGCAGCAGGCGGAGGTAGAGAAGCAGGAGGAGACCACTCCGGAATCGGTGAACAACCCAGAGGTGGAGGCTACTACTACTACCATACCAACAACAGCATCATCATGAATATCCTTATTATCATCCCCACTCACATCACAATCTCAATCTCAATATCCATCCTCCCCAGTCAGTGTCTTCCCACGCACAGGATACTCTTTATACTCAAACCCACACTCACCTAAATGCGAACAATAAAAGAGGAAAATGTTATTTAATTGAATTTATTTAAGCTTGCCTTTTCACCTGGATCCCTGGATGGCCGTCGGATGGGGGATGAGGGATGAGGGATGGGGGATGGCGGAATGCCACGCTTTAGACTCTTTAGAAGATGCCTCCTGCCATCCAACAGCCAAAACACTTATTTCACCTTAATAATCAAATGAGTTTCCGCTCTTAAATTACGGCCGCAATCTGTTTAACCCGGCCATGTCTTGGGCCATCCACCCACCTGGGGAGTAGGCCCATCTGCACCTGTCCATATTTCTTGGGGGAGAGTGGCATGGCAAGCGAGTGGCAAGGAGATGCTGCCCCCAAGTGCCGCTGTGTGAGAATGTGTGAGAGGTTAAGTGGTTGGGAGTGGAATCCTCTGTTCCACACCTGGCACCTGGCCCCTGGTCCCTGGTCCCTACCGCTGCGAGGCCGCTTACAGAGTGCGAAGCAAGTGTTCTCATTATCCTTGTGCTCTACTTTTTACAGCGGTTGAATCTGTGCGGTGGCTGGCACAGTGGTGGCAGGCTTACCAGGGGGTGCCAGGAGGATGCATTAAAGATTCATTCAAAATCCTGGTAATCTGCTGTATAGATGGGTGATATTTCCAGGGAAGGGAGTACTGATTTCAAAGGGTTAGAAATCATAAACAGATATTAAATAAATAAATCAGATTTTGACATTCACTCGGGCATCCATCATTTCCAATCCATGTGAGTCGGCTAATGAGCTCTTCAAAAAAAAAAACAACACCCATAATAGTAAAATAAATTAATGAAGTGCTTTGGAAACGGGCACTAGTCGACGAGGCAACTGACAGAAACTATAGAACTGCGCCCAGCACTCAACTGTCAATATATCCAAATGGATTTTACAGGCCATTGCACAGAGAACCATCCATTGCAGCCATAAAAGCCACCCACTTTGGCCACCAGCGCACCACTGTGCCTCCAGGGTCGTTGAAACATCATTTACGTTATAATTCTTATTGAAATACACATTTGAATTAACAGCTCTTGGTGGGTGTTGGGCTGCTGGGCTACAGGATAGTGGAGGTCCAGGACACTGCGGTTGGTTGGGTTTGGGGGGAGAAAGGCAGGATGCAGGAGTATGGATGCGGAACCGAGGAAGGATGCTTAATGAATTCATGTTCGGACGCAGGCGGGCTGCCAGGCTGGCACACATCGAAAAGGATGGCCTGGGACTGGCATCGAAACACGGCTCGGCTGCTCTTTCTTTTTTTTGTATTGCCGTATTTTTAATTATACACACGTCGTAGCCATTACATTTCATTCCGTATTGTTGTCGCATCTAGATGGCCGGCACTCGAAAAATAAAGTTTCGATTGCTGGAATTGAGGTGCTATTAAATAGAGATACTATGATTGAGTTGGGCCTTCTGTTGGGGCTACCTTTCAGGCGTATTTTTCTTCTTAAAAGTCAATGGATTTTTATCAAAGTAAAGCAATATGAATGATTATTTTCACAGTGAACCCAAGTTTAATATTCCGAAACCCTTTGAGAAACAATTTGAAGTGCATCCGACCGCCAGTAGCCATAGCCAACACAGTCAGTTACCTGGCTGCGTCAGCAGGATCTCCGACATTTGGCCCCTGACTCTGTGACTGCCGCCCCGGGGGCAGTCGGCGGAAGGTATCCACGGAACGCCTGAAACCAAAACGCCATCAATGGCAAACACAATACGACATATCAGCGCCATCGACGCCAGCCGGCAAACGAATTTCGAACCCAAAATGTTTGCTTTAATTGGTTTTTGTGTTCGGCATTGAATGCTTTATGATCCTGGCCGCATATGTCTGTCGCCAGTCGATGTTATTGCTGCTCCCGTTCTAGTCTTCGGCGAGTCAGGGAGGCAGGACTTGTGTTTTCTTCTTGCCGCAACTCTTCCAGCCACGTGTCATGCCCCTGTGTGTGGTTGTGCCTTTCTGTCAATTTTGGGTAATGTAAATTCAGACATGTCCTTGTTTCATTTGCATTCGTATGTAATTTATGCCCCACTTCCACAGCTTTTCGCAGCACTCGCTCACAAACATATTTCTGTCAGGGGTCGGAGGCCACACTGCCTCCGACTGATGCGGTGACAGCTGTGTGTCTGTTTGTAAAGGATAAGTGTATCCTTGTTGTGTAATTAGCACAAGATTAACGAACTGACATACAGCAGACGTCACAACAGTTTCATTTGAACTTGCTGGTATAGATGGAAGTGTCAAAGATATCATCTATTTTTATTTATGAATATTTTTTGTGGGGATACAAGGTTCAAAAGATGTAGAATGTGAATGTTACAAAAACCCCTTAAAGAAAAGCATCCTTTCAGGCAAATAATATAAGATTGGGCATAGATTGAAAGAGAATAGTTCTATTTCTATAGTTCTCCTTTCTAGTTCTAGATTCTGAAGCCAATTCTGAAACTCAGTGCTCTGATCGGATGTATTATAGATCTAACATACGGTGTACCAATTTTTCATACAAGCTTTCTTCAATTTTTGTTTAAAGGAGTGTTTCTTTTGGAAAAATTAATAGCAAATCTATTTAAAAATAGTTAAAGCTTCATACTTCCCTTAAGAACTGGATCAATGTATCTGTTCTTGCCAAAAGCCTCCTCTGAGTTCCAATTTTTCCCACTTTAGGCATTCTCTAATTTATTTTTTGTAGAGGATACCGAAAAGTTTAGAAGAACTCGAAAAGAGTTTGTTCCAGAAGATCTTCCCATAAGTGCTCTGTTTTTAACTTTCGCGGATCTATGCCCGCCGTACGTTATGCGGCAGCGTCTTTCGGTCAAAATGGACGGGAGGTGGGCTGAACGTATGCCGTGGGAATAAGAATACTTCATAAGAAAACTTCATTATAGGATTAGAAAGAGGTTTGATAGAAAATCTATCTAGAAATACTTCACTGTCACATTTCTGCCATTGTAGTAGACTAGAAGAAAGTTCAAATTACCTGTCATTAGTGTTCCGTTTCGAACGAAATTCAAATCTTCACTTCACATCACTCGCTTAGCTTGGAGTGAGCCCCGGCAACAATATACTTTTCTACTAACTTTTCTACGGTTTGTAAATAGTTTTAAAATATACAAAATTGGGAAATTATTTAATGAATAGCGGGTGATGCCTTCCACAGAGCATTATTCCACGATGAAGCCATCTTCGCTGACAGCCCGCATTCGCCAGATCTGGATCCTGTCCAGCTGGCTACGCCAGGAGGCGGCGGCTGCTGCTGCCATGCTGGTGGTGCGGCGCCACCAGGTGCAGCTGAAGGATGAGGAGAGCGAGCGTCGGGCCACAGCCGAGGAGGCGGAGTGCAATCACTCCCTGGGCGTCGACTCCCAGGGCAGACTCCGGGCCGTCCGTATGCTCGACGACTACATCGTGCCCTTCGAGTGCGCCCTCTGATCTCTGATCCTCACTATTGATTCTCCTGATCCCTAACTGGTTGTATATGATGTGCCTTATTGCTAAGTTACCTGTTCCCCATTCACGATGCCCACAACCCTTTGTATCCTTTGGTCGTCAGGTGCATTGAAATTGGATTTTTTTCAAAATTTTGGTTTCCAGCCAAGAATTCCATATATCTTATATTACATTCATTCATTCCCAGGACATCAGGACCAGGACATTATAGTTTAATAAATTGAGTTTGTTTTAAATGGTTTTTGAATTCTCGGGGGGGAAATAAATGATTCTAAACTAATTATTAATTAAAGTTAATAATTATTAATTTTATTGCAGGTCTCTCGCAGCAGACGAAGCATAAACGATGTCCTCGTCGGTGACCACAAGCCCTACGATGAGAAGCAGGCCAGAGAACAGTTGCAGAGATCCCTGAACAAGCTAACCGAGGGCGAGGGTCCTCACTACAAGTAGGGTTCTACAGAAATAAAAAGTAATTGAAATTTTAACCTTTCCATCTCCATCTCCTCCAGGATCTTGAAAGTCTATTCGGCTACCCGACAAGTTGTTTCCGGCACCTTGACTCGCATCGATGCCGACCTACTTGATAGCTCGGCCACGCCGCATCGCTGCGTGGTGGAGATCTGGGCCCAGCCCTGGCTAACGCAGCACGAGGTCATCTTCAAGTGCCGCAACCAGCCGGTGGTCCATGCCAGGCACAGCCGAGCCGCCGAGTGGGCCGAGAAGAAGTCGCACAAGAAGCACAACCACCACTCTTTGGACAAAGTCGAGCACCTCTTCCACAAGTTCCAGGTTCGCTTCGGACGCCGCTATGTGAGCACCGCCGAGCGGCAGATGCGACTGCGCATCTTCCGCCAGAATCTGAAGACCATCGAGGAACTGAATGCCAACGAGATGGGCAGCGCCAAGTATGGCATCACCGAGTTCGCCGACATGACCAGCACGGAGTACAAGGAGCGCACTGGACTCTGGCAGCGGGATGAAGCCAAAGCCACGGGCGGATCACCGGCTGTGGTACCTGCCTATTCCGGGGAGCTGCCCAAGGAGTTCGATTGGAGGTCCAAGAATGCCGTCACCGGAGTGAAGAACCAGGGACAGTGCGGCTCGTGCTGGGCCTTCAGTGTGACGGGCAACATTGAGGGCCTGTACGCCCTGAAGTACGGCGAGCTGAAGGAGTTCTCCGAGCAGGAGCTCCTCGACTGTGATACCACGGACAGTGCCTGCAACGGCGGCCTCATGGACAATGCCTACAAGTGAGTGATGAGTGTTACCATTTCGAGTTCCCCCTTCTAATCTTTTAATTCGATTTCTTAGAGCCATCAAGGACATTGGCGGCTTGGAGTACGAAGCTGAGTACCCTTACGAGGCCAAGAAGAAGCAGTGCCACTTCAACAAGACCATGTCCCATGTCCAGGTTAAGGACTTTGTCGACCTACCCAAGGGCAACGAAACCGCCATGCAAGAGTGGCTGGTCAGCAACGGACCCATCTCCATAGGTAATGATTCCATCAAAACTTTATTCAGAAAGCCACTCACTAGTCTGTCTATTTCAGGAATTAATGCCAACGCCATGCAGTTCTATCGCGGCGGCGTCTCGCACCCCTGGAAGGCACTCTGCTCCAAGAAGAACCTGGACCATGGCGTTCTGGTTGTTGGCTATGGCGTCTCCGACTATCCCAACTACCACAAAACCCTACCCTACTGGATTGTGAAGAACTCGTGGGGTCCCCGTTGGGGCGAGCAGGGCTACTATCGAGTGTACCGCGGCGACAACACCTGCGGCGTCAGCGAAATGGCCACCTCGGCTGTTCTGGCCTAGACTCTGGGAGTGATAGTCGGGAGCCGAGAGCCACCTTATAAACGAAGCATATGACTATATCTAGGTTAAAATTAACACATCTTCGTGCCCGTAACTTTGTGTACAATCTGTTTCCATGTTCTTCTGGTCAACTGACGTGATTGAAAAGATTTAATTAAGTTGAATAGCTTTCTCGCATGTACCACTCACTATAATCATTTTGGACATCTGTAATCTCATTCAAGAATCCGCATACAACATATTCTGCTTTTAAACAATAAATATACATAAATTGTACAAGAAATAAATCAATTTAAAAAGAGCAAATGGGGTTACTTGGTGGTCAGATCGATGCCAGCCTTGGTGGCAGCAACAGTTGGTCATGAAACAGTGGGCCATAAGCCATGGGATTTGAATTTGAGCCGGGGATTTGAGCCGGGGGATTTGAAAACAATTTTAAAGATAAAACAATTCTTTAGGAAATCTGCCAGTTTCTTCTCAAAATATTACTAGTTTGTATCCAACAGATACTACATTTTGAAGTACTTTCCCTGCACTACTTGCCGAGTGTGCAGAACTGCAATATGCTAATTAGATTTAGACCAGGGACGACGCCCCAACGGAAGCCACACAACTTGTTGGCATCTGGTGCGGAATAAGCAAGTCTCAGTTGCAGCTGAAAGCGCATCGCGGCCGGAGACGGAGACGGAGCCATGGCCATGGACGACTACGACGATGACGGTAAGTGGAGGACAAAGGACAAAAAGGATAGCTATCACATCCCTCCTCAGTGAGCAGTGTGGGCGTGACCACGGCACGTATTGAGAACCAACACCAGCAGCTGTATCACCAACAGGGCCAGCACGGACACCACCAGCAAGGCCAGCACCAGGGCCAGGGTCAGTACAGCGCCGGAGCGGTTAAGGTGGGCGGCTGGCGGTACGAGGATGCTAGTCGATACATTGGCGAGTGGAATCAGCGCGGCCAGAAGCACGGCATAGGGCATCTCCAGTTCGCCGACGGCACCCGCTACGACGGCCAGTTCCAGGAGGGACTCAGCCAGGGAGTGGGCTGCCTCTGGTTTCCAGATGGGGCAAAGTCAGTACCTTTAATAGACTCTTACCTGCCGATACATAAACCATTCAACATTTTCCATGGTAGATACGAAGGCGAGTTCCATCAGGGATGGTTCCATGGCAATGGGATATTTTGGCGCGCCGATGGCATGAAGTACGAGGGAGAATTTCGTGGCGGTAAGATCTGGGGCCTGGGACTGTTGACGTTCCAGGACTTTACCCACGGCTTCCCGAGGAACGAGGGCTTCTTCCAGGATTGCCGCTTCATGAGGCGGCGGCGCTGTCCAGAGGTGGTCCAGCGCGCCCAGAAGTGTGCCCTTATGGCCCGCTCCCAGTGCGAGCATCCGTACTAGAAACAAGAATAAAGAAATAAATGTCCTGACCACCAAAAGGGAAACATCTTGTTTATAATGTATGTAAATCCTAGAATTTGTGCGTTCGCTTATTGGCTTTAAAGAAGTAACAAAAATTTTACTGTCGCTCGGCTAATTCCCGCTTGCCGCCCCCACTAGGTACCAGGCATTCCTAGCCTTGACCGCCGTGTTGCGCACCAATCGCTTGGGATCATCCAAGGCAGCGGCCAGGGTCAGTGTCACATCGACTTTGTGCGGCAGTAGAACGAATGTTGGATACTTGGTAATGTCGTAAAGCAACTGCAGCGCTGCAATCCGGACTTGCTGTAAGAGTTTCAAGTGTTTCATTACTAGACCTATGGGTTCAATTTAAAATATCACTTACCATTGTGTGCTGCGCCTTGTATTTCGACAGCTCCAAGCAGCTCGGTATCAGATGGGCCAACTGGCCCTGGAAGTACTCGTCCTGCTGCTGCACAAACCTCTCACAGATCCCCAGTGCAATGCACAGCGACTGCGCCTCATTGTGCTCCTCCAGGCTCTTGAACAGCAACGGTCCCAGTTGCTCAATATTCATTTTAATGACTGCCTGCGGCGTCGCCTTCAGCACATAGACAAATGCCTTCAGGTGATGCACACAGTAGTTGGTCAGTTTTCCGCCCATCTTTCCCATAATAGTGTGGAAGAGCTTCTGCTTGTACAGGAACTTGACCACCGGTAGATCCAACTCAGGGTACTCGGCGGCAATGATGTCGAATCCGAGAGCAGCTGCTGTGCTAAGGGTAGGATGCTTTAGGAGATCAGATAGCTAAAAAGGGGAGGTATTAAGCTGATTAATTGTCCAAAGTGTCTTTATGTTTACTTACATCCCCAACGATATCAGCGGCCTCATCGAATCCAGCTACTACCAGTCCCTTGGCAACCCACGCCAGAATTTCGACCGCCCGCACGTCACCCTTTTTGATTGCCTCCTTGAGCTGATGCGTGATTTTCTTGACTTTGGAGCGGTTCTCCGGATTGCTTTCCATCTTGTTAACCAGACTACAGAGCAAATGGTGAGCGATCACACGCAGCTGCTCGTTGTCTGTGCTGAGCGAGAGCTGGGTAAGATCGCTCAGCAGCCGCTCAAAGTGGTCGTCCAGACTGATGTCCTTGTGCAAGTAGCCAAGCAGACCCTTGGCAATATAAAGATCGGCAGAAACACTCAGATTCAGTCCAGGAAGGTACTCGCTAACAATGGCACTCTGCTCGGAGAGGGGCAGCTGCTGGGTAATTCGACTCAGAGCTCCAGCAATCTGTTCCAATGACTGCAGAGAGAGCTTCTCCGTCCGCTGGCCCAGATCGATGAGCTTATGCAGCAGGTTCGACTCCTGCTGCAGGTCAACGATAAAGCGCTGATCCTCCTGGGCGAGCACCTTGTTCAAAGCCTCTAGAGCCAGTAATCGCACCTGCTCGGGAGTATCGCCCTTAAACAACTGTGTCATAATAAGCTCCAGAATTCGTTGGGTAAATGCCATCTGTGGGAGAAGGGGCAACATATTCGCGTAGATCTTTCGTTTAATAAAGTTCGAGAAGATCTCAAAGTTGCGAACACAGGGATCGATGAAGTTCGATTGCAGTTCCACTGGCTGCAGAGCCCCCAAGCTAACAGTCAGTGGCGTGAAATCCAGATCGATGGAAGGATGGCTAACCAGCTGCACCAGGGCCTTGTACACCAGCGCTCGCTGTTTTTCGCTGAGCACAGGAGCACTCTCATTGAGCACCGAAAGTGCCTCCTTTTGCAGCTCCAGATCTTCCTGCTTCGCGTCGAAATCCTCATTTTCAATCTGTCGCAACGAAGCAATCACATCGTCCTGCAGCGATTCCCGTATCGTTATATCCAGCTTCTGTAGAGAATCCCTCGCAGCGGATAGTTTATAGATTTGGCTAATGATGTGATAGATCTTGACCTTCTGTTCGCTACCCACATCCGCCGCTTGTAGCTTCAGCAAGAAACTATTGAGGATCTTGTCAGCTGCGTACTGCGGATCGCCCGCCACGCAAACCAGAGCGATACCAGTGGCCGGGTGGAACAGGCGCTGGTTAACATCGCTGAGGTGGGGCAGGATCACACCCAGAATGGAACTCTGATAGCTGTGGCTGATGTCCGGCACGTGCGAGGCGCGCTCCAGCAGGGCAGCAATAGCTTTAAGGGAGGCCCGAAGCACCTCCTCGTTGTCGTTTCCGGGGAATGTCTCCGTTTTGAGAGCCTGCCAAATCTGATCGAAATGCGGTTCTATAACAGAGGGTGGAAACTTCAAGGCAGCTTGGTGCTGTTCGAAAGAATAAAATAAATTATTATTGAGAGTGGCAGTATTGGAATCAGATTTATCTCACTATTAGTTCAATGGAGTCCAGTTTCGCCACCAGCAGCTCGCTTTCCAGCTTCTCCACAGCCAGCACCACTGTCCACTCCGCAAAGTCGTTGTTGGCCACCAAGCAATTGGTCAACTTGGCAGCCAACGCCTCTCGAGTTATCGCATCCGGATCCTGTTTAGTGGGATTAAAATCGATGGGGAAGTAACAAGCAAAGATCTCGAACATTTCCTCCGCTAAATGCAATAGTTCGTAAGTGGCCATAAACTCTGGCATGAAGCTGAAGATTATATCCAGGTTTCGGGGATCCCTCTCGCCGTCAATGGAGTTTATCAGACCGTACACAAAGTCGCCAGCCATCGTCTGTAGCTCTGTAGATAGAAATTTTAAATGATTTTACGTCTGAAAATAATAAAATTCTTTGTAGCCTTTTTACCCTTCTTGAAGTTGAGCGTCAGGTACTTAAAAATGTTGAACAACTTGGTGCGATCGCCCCGAGTCTGCGACTGGCAGGTGGTATGCTCAAAAAAGGACTTTAAAATCCGCGGGACAAGGGAAGGCGACAAGGCCTTCATATGAACCAATGCCCCAATACCATCGATAATGGCCGGCATCACGTTGTGGTGATCGCGTAATCGGTCCATGTAGAAGGTGGCCAGGAACTCAAGCTGCTGCTCCTGGAGCAGATCCTCGGGCAGGGCGACCAGTACAGTGGACAACAGATTGGTGCCGGCCACTCGCTCATCAGTGTCTGGCGACGTTAGGGCAAAGCCCAACTGATCGGCCAGCACTGATATGTCATATGCGCCATCCGTCAGATCTGAGGAAAACAAAGGAATCCGGTTGAGATGAGAGTTCCCTGAGATGTGTCCGAGATTTACCCTTGACTATATGAACGGCAGCCTTCTGGAGCTTTCCGTCACTCTTCAGGGCCTTCTCGAGGGTGGCACGAGTGGGCGTTGTCATTTCGGGCGCCGTCACTTGCGTGGGTGTCTAATTTTAATATATGAATTAAGCACGTTAAGCCGAAATGTTAAGAAACTTGCCGTACGGGAGTCTTATCTATGCCAGAGTTGCCAGATCCGCAAATTTCTTTTGTTTTTGTCTGATTTGCAGTGCTGACAGCGATGAGGTTTTTTACGAATAAGTAAAATGTAGCTTTAAAAATATTTCAAAAATATTCAACAAATTAAAACTAGAAGAATTAAGCACAAAATATACAATATTTAGTTAAATGTAGACGAATAATAAAGCTTTGCACCAACCAAAATGCAAAGTAGCCTCTGAGTTATATACCTTCTATTATGCCACAATACAACTAGTTACTATAGTAACTAACTACAGTTACTATAGCACTTTTAAAATTGTATATGCCCCTTTATTTAGATTATCAATATATTGTTTTTAAAAATTGATTATTTATTAAATTCACTATCGATAATTTAAATCTTAACGATTTTCTGAGCAGTCTGGCAACTACAGCCAATTGTCATCACTAGAATTAAAAACACAGGCAGCAGCAGTTTAGTTTAGCTCGCTAAGCGCCTTAATCTTTAATCAAAATAAGTTATCCACCTACTTTAAGCTTGGAGCGCCGCGAAACAAAGCCAATACACTAATGTCCATAACCGTAAGTCGTTCTTGCAACCGCCGGCTGTGGTATTTCCTGATCGGCCTCTGGGAGTCGTCAACGTTGTTGTTTTTGGCTGGCTCTGCCGACGCAGACGCCCCCACGTAGCTCGGCGAAATGACTTGAAGCTTGGAAACTAAGTGCAGAATGCAAAATGCAAAATGCAATATCCACAGGCTTGCAATTATCTTGAAATCTATTTAAATCGCATTTGCTTGGAGCATATGTGCCATTGTGTTGGTGTGCGTGAGGTGCCGCTGAAACCTGAGCCTCCGCGCCAGTATGCGTGTGATTGTGGTTGTGTGTGTGAGTGTGAGTGCGAGTTGTGATTTTTTTTTTTTCTTCACTATTTTTTGTTGTTTCTGTTGTATTTTTTTGCATACGACGATTCGAGTTGAAAGAATTATTCAAAGCCAGCACCGACGACGAGTCAACAAGGTCAGGCGCCTTATTTGGACGGTTGCTTCGCTTCCAATGCGGGCTCACCAAAGCTCATAATAATTTTATTACATTTTCCAATCGGCATTTTTGTTGGCCCACGTCCCGCCTTAAAGATTGGAAATGAAAATGGGAGCGAGCAGTGGACAGTGCGTTTAAATTTGGTGACAACTGTTCGGGGTAGTGTGTGCTTTATAATTAGCGCACTTCGGTCGTTGGCATTGCTATCTTTTATTATTCGGCTTGTTGGCTTTTTGTCGCCTGTTTGTGAGGCTCACTTTCCATTTTTACCTGCCAGGCGCTCTCTATTTAAGTGGCTGAGCTATACGTGTGTGTGTGTGTGGGTTAGTGACGCAGTCGAAGTCAAGTCACTTCCGTTCTATTGTTCCCAGCCAGTGATGAGGAGTCATCCTCCAGAGTCTTCCTCTTCTTATTGGAAGTTACATTTTTAATAAAAAGCCAGAAAGTATCTAGATAGCCAACTGATCATCACTGGTTCCCACTTGCCCACAAACACAAACACCTTCAAACAGAAACCGAGAAACTTACGCACTCGAACGCTTTAATTGGAACTAATCTTTGTTTCGTTTTTGGTTACAATGACAACAACCTGTTCCCCGATCGATCAGTTACTGCGAGGTGGCAAGCAAAAGACAACCACTTGCGTAGGAATGACCGTAATGGCCAAGACTACGATAGAAGAAATATGCGAGAATGCCAAATTAGCGAGGGACATGGCTCTGACGGGGAACTATGACTCGGCCTGCATCTATTATGAGGGTCTTCAGGGTCTCCTGGCACGCCAGCTCAAGGCCACAGCGGATCCGTTGCGAAAGGGCAAGTGGAACATGGTAAGTACTTCAAACAATTTTCCCCCAATGGAATCTAATATTTTCCCCTTTGCAGATCAATCAACAAATCAGCCAAGAGCATGCCAAGGTGAAGGCCATCCAGCGCACCCTGCAGGACATATCGCTGGACTTGCAAACCACCAAATTCGCCCACAAACTGCGAAGCCAACTGAACGAGGAGAGTTCCGCGAATAGTGATCCCTCCGCCTGGTTTAAACCCGATCCGGATATATGGACGCCGCCTCCAAAGGATCCCGATGTCTGGGGACCACCGAAACCGCCACCCACCACACAGACTGTCGGTCGCAGGGCCGCCCCGAACAACCGCCGGGGGACAACCGGCGCACAGAGCAGCCGACCCAACAGCACAATACCACAGAGCACATCCCGGAATGGTACCGGAACCACTGCTCGAAATGCGCGACAAAGTACATCGGCGGCGTCGAACAATGGAGCTCGTCCCATCAACGGCCGAGCCGGAGGCCGCAAACTGTCCACATCCAACAACAATAATGAGCCAAAGGATGAGGACTCTGGTGCTGCTAGCAGCAATGGAGCGGGCGGAGGCGGCGAGGGCGAGGACCAGCAGGCTTCCCAGGAGGAAGAGAAAAAGTTCCAGCCCAATAACCACATCGAAGCGGAGCTAGTGGACATACTCGGTAAGAGGATGAATCTCTTCTTTATAGAATATAATATTATTTAAATGTGTGCCCTTTTCAGAACGTGATATTCTTCAAAAGGATCCTAAAGTGCGCTGGAGCGACATAGCCGACCTGCACGATGCCAAGCGGCTGCTTGAGGAAGCGGTCGTTCTGCCCATGCTCATGCCGGACTACTTCAAGGTGCGTCACAGTCATCGTTTTTATTGACTCTGAATCATTTATTGCGAGGGTGCTGTTATCTAGGCTCTGTTTTGGGTCAACAAACGCGCTAGTTTGTTTTAATTTCATATTTGATCAACTGTTACGCAAGGAGTCTTTGTTTCAAGCTAATTTTGATGAGCAAGTGTCCATTCTGTTGCTCCAGTTCCCTTATTGAGTTTAGAAAATTTCCATTTCACAGTCCGCCTATCTTATCTGCGAAATGGGTGGCCAGTTTTAAGATTCTCGGGTTCAATCTATAACTGTCAAAACATGTTTTTCTGCAAGATTAATTGGGCTACTACTAGTGGCTACTAAATATTATATACTCTCCATTACACATTACTATTTCAGTGAATAATTTTCAACTTTTATACATTCCATAGGGCATCCGGCGACCCTGGAAGGGTGTACTGATGGTGGGACCCCCCGGCACCGGCAAAACAATGCTGGCCAAGGCAGTGGCCACGGAATGTGGCACCACCTTCTTCAACGTCAGCTCCGCCACTCTGACATCCAAGTACCGCGGCGAGTCGGAGAAAATGGTACGCCTTCTGTTCGAAATGGCGCGATTCTATGCGCCCAGCACCATCTTCATCGACGAGATAGACTCGCTGTGCTCGCGACGAGGATCGGAGTCGGAACACGAAGCCTCGCGACGCGTCAAGTCCGAGCTGCTGGTACAAATGGACGGCGTGGGCGGCGGCGAGGAGCAGGCCAAGGTGGTGATGGTGCTGGCCGCCACAAACTTTCCTTGGGACATCGACGAAGCGTTGCGGCGTCGCCTGGAGAAGCGCATATACATCCCACTGCCGTCCGACGAGGGGCGCGAGGCGCTCCTCAAGATCAATCTGCGGGAGGTGAAGGTGGACGAGAGTGTGGATCTCACGTATGTGGCCAACGAGCTAAAGGGCTACTCGGGAGCGGACATCACCAACGTTTGTAGGTGGGTACAGTACATCTCCTAAGCTATTCAATGGAATAAAAACTAATCCCATTTGGTGTGACCTTCCAGGGAGGCTAGCATGATGTCCATGAGGCGAAAGATCGCCGGCCTCACCCCAGAACAAATCCGACAGCTGGCCACCGAGGAGGTGGACTTGCCCGTATCGAACAAGGACTTTAACGAGGCCATGAGTCGCTGTAATAAGAGCGTGTCCCGGGCGGATCTCGACAAGTACGAGAAGTGGATGAAGGAGTTCGGCTCGTCATGATGGCACTGCCATCGGATATATGGCTAGATAGCAATTGTTGGAATATATATTTTTGAATGCCCTTAAATTCCGTGCTTAAGACCTTAAGCTTTTAAAGTGAGAACCGAGCCGAACCGAACCGACCCTATCCGATCAGCCAGCCGGTTGGAGAAATTGAACATATTTTATATAAAACATTTTGCATATACATAGATACGATAAACGATACAATCTATATATATATTTACATTGTACACCGTGAAGCGGTCGCCGTGGAATTATAAAAGACTAACCGTTCTCTAAGAGGAAACTTAAAACCACAGAAGCAAAACAGAAATTGAATCGAAATCTATGATAAAGTCAAGGTCGTGAGATAGGCACTATGTTTATATATATATATATACACACACCCACACACTCCATTATGCACAATCCTTCCAACTAATCCAGTTAACCAGTAATCGCGCACTCTTCACAAGCAACAAGGATTGAGGAGCTGCCCCAGCCTTACCAGGATCCAGGATTCAACCAGGATAGCTACAATCCATATAATTTAACTCTTTTTTTTTATATCGAAAATTTTATTTTTTACAAGCAATGTTCACTGTCTAATATTAATGTTAATTTTCGCTTAATTTATACATATACATATTATAGTTTAGTGCTGGCAGAGAAGTAGAGCAACTCAAATGTTAATTTTAAATCCTAGCCAGAATGTTCCATCTGATTTGCAATTAACCCATTCATTGCCGACAGAACACGAACCCGAAGAGCAATATGTACTTAAACTGAAGATTCTGAAATTTTAAACAATAAACGCAGTTTTTAACTTGATAACGAATGCGTTTTATGCCGACCATGACTCAGTGACTCATCGGATCGGAGCACCCCGAAGGGCAATTGCAAACTCTGGAACTACGCAGTTTCCCCGATTATCGCCTGCTTGTTGCGTCATCTTCCACTACCCTTTTCCCCCCACATGGCAGTTACCAGGAAACGGCTACTGGACCGAACTCTCAGTAGGGCCTGGATGGTGGAGGCATTGGCATCATTGGGCCCATGATCGGATATGGGACAGAGCCAGTGGCTGAGGGATAGAATCCGCTGGATGGAATGTTGCCGTAGGCTGGCAGAGCAGCTGCTGGTGGTGGTCCCTGACGCTGTTTGCGCATCAAATCCTGCATCTTCTCGGCTTTGAGGCGACGTAAGTGCATGGTCCGCCGGCTGGCGAGGAACTCCTCCAGGAATGCCTCCACACCCAGTTCGTTGTCGTTGAACTTCTTGATCATCTCCTCGGTCTGTTCCTCGCTCTCTGAGGTGGCGGTTTGGAGCAACGCTAGCGCAGTTTCTGGTCCCATTCCCCCAGATTTCTCCTTGACCTGTCCCAGCTTTTCCTGAACGGCGGCGCACCTGGTGCGTCCTTCCTCCGATAGCTCCGCCACCCGCCCGCGCAGTTCTATGATCTGTGGCTCCCGCTCAATATTGCGCTCCGCCCGACTCCTGTTGTCCTCAAAGACACTGATCTTCTCCGTCCGCAGCGCCTGCAGCACCTCGTCCACTTTCTCATCCACCTTGTCGTCGTCGTTCAGCAGCTCCTTCAGCTCATCGGAGCCCAGTGGCGCGATGGTGGTCTGAAGCTGGTTGAGGTATTCCTGGTACATTTTCGTTTTTTACGTGATATCCCTTTAAAATTCCTGACAATATCAATTTTGCGACTTTAGATTCAATGACTATTATTGGTGTGGCTGTGAATTCGTGTTGTGATTTCAGTGTGACCAGATTTTGTGTACTAAAAATACTGATGTTCTAAAAAAAGAGGGGAAATGTTTAGACCTTCCTTGAAAATTAGAAAATTATAATTCTACATTTTTATTTCATGCCTTACATAGAAATTTAATCGACCAATTATTTATAAATAATTTACAATTTTAAACAATGAATATTTATAAACTTTTTATATTGCAACAGGTATGGCAGGCCATCATTTGATCAAGAGATTGAAGGTCTGATTGGGAGCGTATATCTGGAGAGGATTCGCGGCGTAGACAGTCACAGGAAGGTTCCACACCATGGTCTCGACTGGCAGCTCGGCTGGCGCCTTGAGCTCGCCATGTTCCGGATTGGGGACACCAAAGTCCATCAGGGTTGTGGTTACGAATTCAAAATGTAACCGCCATCGGACATCCACGAGATCAGTGCGGAATGTGGGCGTTACATGCAGAGGAATGGGCACCACCACCTGCGTCTGGAGCGTGGCGTAGCATACTTGGTGCGATGTGGAAATGGTTGAGAGTTTTCCCGATGGCGCTGGAGCGTCCTTGTCGCGTGCACTGCCGGAGGTGGCCGACTTGTGCAAATTATCCGCCACTACTCCACTAGCAATGCTGGCCATATCGAAGGAGTTGATCGAGGAAACGTCATCGCCCATTGAGGATTGCGATTGCAGCGACTGGTTCTGGACTATCTGCGGTCGGATGGGGAGTTCCTGCTGCTGCAACTTTACCGAAAACTGCACACATCGCACCTGGCACTGGCCAAAGTCCAAACTGCCTACGATATCCTCACCCAACTTGTAGGCAGGCTTAAACAAGCAGAAGCGTCCAACGAATCCGCGCTTGTTCGAAATGCGATAGAACTTTGGCGCCCGCCGAGCTGTCACGTTCTGAAATCAAAGATTTTCATCTACTTTTTATTGCCATAAAAACGTAGGAGCTACTTGCCTTCAGATGGTGCCAGGAAATCTCAAGCTCGCTGATCTCACGCTTCTCCAGAAAGGGATTTGTTGGTGCCAGCTCCTCGTTGGTCTCCACCGTAACTGGCAGCTCGTCCGGCCGGGCAATGATCGGAATTGGCAAGACGCGGATGGGCACTGTCAGAGTCTGAACCTTAGATTTGACACGCTGTGTGGCGATGGTGATCTTGTAAAAATATCGGATATCATGCCCTCTGTAAGTTGGCGGGCCATCCCGAGGAACGAATTCGTTGAAAAAATCTACGATAAAAACGTTATTATTGATAATTTCTTGGTCTGAGAGGTGGAAATATTCCACTTACACATCTTTGTCTCTCCCGGCTGCAATCGCAAGTCGCAAAAGAGGATCTTGGGCTTGGTGGCAACAATCACTTCTCCAGGCGCCTGAGTCACCGCATCCAAGGCAGTTCTCCCGATCATTTCCGTAAGTTCGGCAGTTCTATCAGCGCTGGGGTTGGAGTAGCTGGTCTTCCGGTAGCAATGCAGCTGTGCCGAGGCCCAGGCCAGGTTCTCTTGGCTAAAGTCGAAAAAATAATTAAATGGATGCCCAAATAATCGGATCCAACTCACCTTGCATCGTTGGCATTTCTGCTGCGGGTACCTCCTCCTGCCGGTTCCTCCTGGAAGACTTTATGGGTGAACTCAATGAGGCACTCGACTCTTTCGCCAGTGGCGTATATGGCAGAGTCTGCCCTTAGCAGCTTTGCTTTTATCTCAATCATTTATTTATGTTTTTATTAAATAAAAACATCAGGGAGAAAATAGAGTGACCGCATGTGCCGACTGCAAATTGGCTGCCCCTCGGTAATTACAGCTGTTGTGGCGGGAAATTTGAATTATGTGTTTTCAATATATAAAATATATATTAATTTTTATTTGAAAAAAATAGATATTAAGTTTAATAAAAAAAAAAAAGATGGACCCGGAAGAAAGCAGAGTAAACCATTTGAAAACTTTTACGATCTCGTCATCTGCAGTAAATCGACAGTAAATCGTTAGGAGGAAAATAAATATTTAATAAAATAATGAAGCAGCAAAATAAATAAGTGAAATAAAAAGGAGAAACCGCACCAAAAAATACAAAAGAGTCCAAAAAACGTTTAGTAAACAAATCTCAAAAAATAACATAATAATGTAGGACTCAATAAGATAAAATAAAAAAGATACTGTGAAACCGAGCCAAAAAATACAAAAGAGTCTAAAAAACGTTTAGTAAAAAAATCTCTTAAAATAATATAATAATGTAGGACTCAATAAAAAAAAACGTATAAATATAAGAAATAAATAAATAAAATAAAATAAAGGTCCAAGCACTACGAGAGCTGGTAATTGACTAAACTTCAGAACTCTTAGAGTACCACTCTTTGAAGGATTTCTGTTGAGACCAGAATTTTGAAAATTATCGAACTTTGCAACACTTAAATAAAGTAAATAATGAACCGGTTAAGATTACCAAGTGAAAAATACCAGAAAACGTATTGACTGTTCAAAAATTGTCAAATAAGATACAAATATTTCATTTTAAGCTATATTAAACTGAATAAGGATCTTTAATTTCCGGAAAGGGTACTTTTTTTCAAAGAAATCAAAATGATGAAAAATCTGGCGCAAAAGGAAAACATTTGAGTAAGTTCAATCAATTAAGTTTTTCTTATTTTATTCGTCTCTTCGATGCCATTTTATATCTGATTCGAACATTTCCCGGGTTGTACCGGTTCGTGAAACAGAAATGAAAACAAAAAATACTGTAATTGTTGAGAGAAAATGTGTGACCAGCTACGCTTTCTGAAAAAATCGCGCCAGAAGAATACCCGACCACTGCTAATGCCCCTTCAGTTCGATTCGATTCAGGTAAATTCAGGTAGTTCGGAGAAGAGTTCGTGGTTCGGTCGTGGGACGATAGTTTCGAATCTATTGATTCAAATTTGAAATAATGTAGAAGATTTTACGTCGACCTGTTTAAAAATTACGTTTGTGATAACGCCTAACGACCAACCCGCTTTCGCTGTGCATTCCGTGAATTGTATTTTTATTTCTGAAAGTTCACACAAACAAAAAGAGATGTTGAGGGCGCGCGTCGTTCGCGGATGCTCGTCGATTTGAGTTTAAGTTCCGTGGAAATAAATATATATTGGAACGCAACAAGTGCGGTTTGAAGTTAAAATTCGATCGCTTCGTTATTGTTTTTTTTCGCAATCTCCATTTTCGTCGCGTTTCGGCGCCGACGTCGACTGCGCAGCCGCCGCGACGCGAAATGTGCAACAACAAGTTTAACAAAAAAATACCAATACAACGAGCAAGTTAACAAATATATTTGATTGCTGCCTTAATTTGATTAGCAGGCCGAAAGTGAAGTGCAAAATAAAAATCAAATAAGCCATTGTTTTTCATCTAAAAAGCTGAAAAGTGTGGAATATACACACACACACATATACACACATTGGATTAGCAGAGCGCCGGAGACGGGCCGAGAGAAGAAGGTAGCGATCGGGGGAGGAACCCTATGTCTGGTACCCCCATGTCCGCAGTGGACTTTTATTTTTAATTGCTTTGAATTGGCTGCAGTTGGTGCACTTTTATACTTGCCACCCCCTCAGCAATAACAATTGCCATGTCCGGCTTAGAAACAACAACATCAACGGCATTCCAACGCCGTTCGCTTTGTTTTCACACACACATGCATAGACGCATGTACAGTGACGGGCCGGAAAGTGGGATCAACAAGCTGATATATTTTTTTTTATTGTATAAATTAGGGATATAATTTTACTTTTGGAATAAAATTTAAAACAAAAAATGAAAAGTGTTAAATTAAATATAAGCTTTGTAATCATTTCTTTGTTTTAATAAAAAATAAAAACAAGGTATCCCCTATTGTCCCCACCACCATTGTAGAGTTCCACCCGCTCCTCTTTCTTACTTTAATTCGTCTTTCAAGCGGGATGTGGTTTTGCGCTTCTTCTCCTCTCCTCTCTCTCTGTGTTCGAAATGCGCAAGAAAGAAAAGGGTGCGTCGACATTCCATTGTTGTTGTTTTGGAGTTGTGCCTTTTCTTTTTGGTTTTTTATTTTGTTGCTCACCTTCATACGTTATCAGAGTGTACATTTTGATCGTACGTTTTGGAGAGGTGAGAAGAAGAAAGAAGAGTTGTTGGTCCAAAGCGGCGTTGCCATTCCGGCGAAACCTTGGGGATATCATCTGGCAGCGCTTTTCGTGGAAAGTTCAACCGTTATGGGGGATATCTATTAAATTAGCACATTTTAAATTGAAATTGGATGTAAACTAGTCAACAGTCTGCTATTCAACACTGGCTAGTCATTACTTTTTACGTCACAGAAAGCTGTAATATTTCCCATAGTGCAGTGGTGCCGAGAAAGCGGGAATAAACTGGAAGATCGGAATTTTTAATGCCTTGCTCTAACAGGTTTTTAGTAGTAGTAGCTTTACATGCTTGCTTTTCTACTACGTTTTTTTTTTTTTTTGCAGCTTACATTCTGTTTTTCCACTCCTGCTCCAACAGGTTTTAGTAGTAGTAGTAGTAGTAGTAGCTAGCATGCTTATTTTTCTACTACTATTTTTTTGCGGCATAAAATTCTGCTTTCCCACTCCCTCTCATTTAGCCGCTTCTTCTTCTAAGTCTGTTTGCATGGAAAACTTTCGGTCATTGTACTGTTGTCTTCTACTGCCACCACCACCAACAACAACAAAAACAAAGCTGATAGCAAGTACAGTGGATTTGAAAATTTATACATTTTTTAGGAAAGAAAGTATTGAGAGGATGGATTAGTGCTTAATTCCTATAAAAAAATAGTATTTTTTCCGAATTTTTCTAAACGAAAAAATCTAGGCTACTTTTTGTAACCATCTAAAAATTAATACAAAAAAATGCAAATTATTTCCTTAAGGGAATATTTGAAAACAAAAAACGAAAAATATTTTTGTGTAATAATAAAAAATATATAATATTTAAAAAATCTGTCTGGCTTTACCTCGTTTAGTATGTTTAGCAATTTAGTTAAAAATGGTAAATCAATCAGTAAAATATTTATGTAGTTTTGGCTCTACCATAGGCACCTATTTTGAAAACATAAGTATTTATTAAAAAAAATCGTCAAAAACCATATAAAAATAGTCATAAATTCATTATTTTAGTACCGATTCACGTAACATTTAGACAAAACATAAAGCAATTATTTAAAATCACAAAAAAAAAAATAAATCTGTGTTTTTCAGTTAGAGAACTAGAATCTGCCCACTGTAGCCCCACTTTGGCCCCCTGTTTCATATTCTGGCACTCCGTTTTTGTTTTTTTTTTTCGCACACCTCACTGCCTGCGAGTGCAATTTTGTGCAACTGAACTTTGTACTTTGTTGTATTTTGTGGCATGACTCATGAGTTTGCTGTATTTTGTTTCATTTTTATTTTCGAAGCATAGTTTTTGCCGCGAATGAGTAAGAATTAAGGAAGGAGCATTTTTCTGCCGCATTATCAATGGGCACGCTCCAAATTCCACTCCACCTTATCGGCCGACTGGCTATGTTGGCCCAAAAAGGCCGAAAAAAAAAAGATAAACAAAAATTATATTGCCCCACAAACAATATCACAATGCAATTGCATTGACAGCCGGCGATAAGAAGGGCGGTGTAGTAGACTGCACATGATAAGCAAATACTCTTCCCAGAAAGTCCCAAACAAACAAGGTGAACAAATAATAAAATTGAAAACAAGTGCAGGGCAAGTAGGGCATCCAGCAGGGCCAAAATGAAAGAGAAACTGGCACACAACCTCAAGAGTGGTGTGCGAGTGTGGGAGGTGCTTGCTTGATAATCTAATTACGCCACGGCGTCTGGGCCTCAATCCAAATACAGGCTATTCCAAATCAAATATTGACTCATTGATAAGTGGGTTTTGAGGGAATCGATTCTGAGGGGAAGGGGGACTAGTCTAGATTCTATAGTATATAGTCTGTAGTCTATAGCCTAGATCCTCGAGAAATTTAGGTCCTGTTGACTTATCTGTTTTCTCGATTTATTTCCTCATCAAATTCTTAAATTTCTTTATCAAAAACTACGTAATCGTTAAAAGCCAAAACACTCGATAAGCCTTTTTTTGATAACTTCTATATATTATATATCTTATGATGCAATTTTTTTTACTATTTCCTATCAGAAGTAGCAGCTCAGTAGTTTATAGGCAGTGGCTTCTAAATATTGCGTAAAAATTCATAAAAATAATATGTAATAATTAAAAAAAATAATAACAAGAAAGGAAAGCTAACTTCGGGCGGAGCCGAAGTTGATATACCCTTGCAGTTCAGTCGCAGTCCGCTAGGTGGCGCCACGCATCTTATATTATTACATATATAGAAGATCGTATATAGTCGGCCGATCCTTATGAAATTTGGCATATCGAATTATTTTTCCCAAAATAGAATCTGTACCAAATCCCATCTTTCTAACTTAAAAAACACAAAAAACAAACAAGTTATGCCAATTCCGATCGTTGTATGACAGCTATAGGATATAGTTGGCCGATCCTTATGAAATTTTGTACATAATATATGTTGGTCAAATATAACATGTGTGGAAAGTACCAACCCTCTATCTTAAAAAACAACGAAGTTATGGCATTTCCGATCAATCAGTTATATGGCAGCTATAGGATATAGTCGACCGATCCCGGCCGTTCCGACTTATATACTGCCTTCAAGGAAAAGAAGGATGTGTGCAAAGTTTCAACTCGATAGCTCTAAAACTGAGAGACTAGTTTGCGTAGAAACAGACAGACAGACAGACAGACGGACAGACGGACAGACGGACAGACAGACAGACGGACAGACGGACATGCTTATATCGACTCAGGAGGTGATCCTGATCAAGAATATATATACTTTATAGGGTCGGAGATGTCTCCTTCACTGCGTTGCACACTTTTGACCAAAATTATAATACCCTCTGCAAGGGTATAAAAAGAGAAACTAAAACTCTTAAACCTCTTAAAATAAATTTATTACTATACTTTTTATAGATTTTAAAATATAAAATAAAAAAACTTAGTAATAAAAATTGAATTTCTGACATTTTAAAATAGGCTTTTTGTTGTTTTTTTTTTGGTAGGTTTCGAACACTAGTTTATAAAATGAACTTCATGTTTCAGATGCTTGTTTCTTAGCCATTAAGTGACTGGTAAATAGCCCTGAAAAAAAACAGAAATAAATGTTTTAAAATTAAACTCAATATATTAAAAGACTACCCCTGAAACAATCTTTTCCTCTGCGGGATGTGGAAGTTAATTATCATCCGTTTTTAGCCTGGTTTACTGTCTTTCCTGCCACTAGTTATTGCATTCAAAGTTTTCACAGTTTTGTGGCGCGATTTGTGCCTCACAGCTGCAATTTGTGCAATTTAATGCCACGGCAGCCACAGCAGCCAGAGCCCCCATAGCTCTCCCCGTAATACTTCTTATTTTGCGCCTATTTTGCAATTCCTTATTCGACGCTTGGCGCGTAATTGGAGTCTGGAGTCTAGAGTCTTTTTGGCTCAACATTTCTGGCTTCTCAAATGCAAAAATTGTTTATTTTTGGCTTTTTGTTTGCTGCCTCGCCTCGCCTTTTGTTTACTTTTGCTTTCAGCGTTCTGCTGCCCGACGATCTTGTTTTCCGCAAAATTATAGTTTATTTTTCTGTTTTTTTTTGGCTTTGTTGGGGGGAGTTGTTGTGCTGGCTGGAAACCCGAGCTTTGCAGCTGTTTTTGAATATTATTTTCTATTTTTGTTCCTTTAGGTGGAAGCTATGAGCAAAAAATAAAAATAATTCACAGGAACTCATAAATATTTCATTAAAAAATTTGCTTTTTTTATAGAAATCTAAAAAAATCTGAGGATAAGATAGCTTCTATTTTTTTGGGGTTATCGGTTGTGTGCGGTCAGTGCCACGCCCCATTAGCTGGCAGCTAAGGTTGGCACCGATCGGGCTGTGGGCCATTTTGCCGCCCCTTTTTTTAGACTCCAAAGCTGGCGAGGGAAACCCGTTTTGCAAAGCAAATGGAATGGTGCGCCAGTCCAGTCACTCACTCAAGAAACTCGTTTTCAGTCGCGGCCTGACCGTGATTTTATTTTTGATTTTTTTTTTTGCGCTTTTTGCTGCTTGCTGCTCTTTTTTTCGCCAGTTATTGTCCTAAACCAAGACTTTAATAAAGAAAATTTTGAACCAACTTTCGTATTACTTTGAAAATTAATTGTAAATCAGTTGGAGGGTCTGTCCGAGACAAGTGCGATTTGTAAAGAAATGCCAGCACATATTATTCAACAGCTCTGCCCGCACATTCCACACGCAGCTCACATTTCACAACTCAATCCCACCAAGAAGAGCAAAAAAACCAGACAGAAACTATACTCCACTTGGGAGGTTAGGCTTGAATGAAGAAAGGCCTGGAATTCCTGTGAAAAGTTCACTCTTTGATTGAGTTTTTAAAATTAATTGTTTATAAATCAAGGCCTGATATCTCCTCCCATCTGAGACCAGAACTAATGGAAACATCATCCTTCCAATAATCTGCATTTTCGTCCCGAAAGTCAAGATCTCCAGCACTCTGATGGCACAATAGCTCTGACAGGCCAACAAAGATGACTTTTCATCTAAGGTCTATAGTCTATGGAGTTATGAGAAGGCTCTTCCCTGTTTTCTGATTGACAAGCGGCTCTGGCCTATTGATGGAGAGAGAAGTGTGACAAAAGGGCCCAGAGTAGCCAGCCCGCCGCCCAACAAAGGTGCAACAATAGTAGTCCTCAATAGCAGTCCTACCTCCTTCGGCTACTCTACTGTGACTGTACTTTTTCTACTCTGGAAACTGAAATTGTCAATTGGTATAATTCATAAAAGAGAAAAACTGTTTTTCCAACCACGTTCTGCGCCAGTGCACAGAACTGGAACTCGAACTCGAACTCGAACTCTCCCTTCTGGTGCATACCTTTCCATACCTCGCCTGATCCTTTTTTTTTATATATACATATATTTTACCTTTTGAGGCTTAGTAATTCCGAGCGTGTGCGTGCTCCTCTGCCCTTCTCTAGCTACCTGCTTAGCATGATCTTGATTTTGTTGTGGCTCCGAGGACTGAGAGGCTTACCTGGCCCCGGCCTCTGGTTCTGGGTTGGGCTCTCTATGGGAATGCTCGGGTAACCCCTGTGTTTGCTTCCATACCTTTCCACCCCTAACATAAACAGAGTAGGAATTTCATCAAAGCAGATCCCGCTTGGCAACAAGTTCTGCATAGTTTATAGTGAGAGATATTGTAGTATGTTTGGGATTAGTAGAATTAAAGTATAAAGTCATGTTAAAGGAAGCTTTTAAACCAGGGATGCCCAGTCCCATTGCTCTCGTTCCTCCTTTGTTGTTGGATTGCTCTGTCATATGGGTAGAGCAAAATCATATACGTGTGCTGCTCCCAGTATAGGCAAGGCAAATTACAATAACAATTTTTCTTAGTTTAATAACACTTAAACAATTTCAACACTTTTTTGGCATTTTGTTGTTGGATTGCCGAAAACTTTTCACTGCAAGAAATCACTTCTTGTTGAGGTTTTGGACAGAATGGTTGACTTTGGAACGATGAATTTTTTCTTTGCCGAAAATTTTCTTTGCGAGCAGCAATGTATTATATGTAATATAATAATAAGCGGAAACAAAAAAATTAATTTGGAAAGGCATTTTATTAAATGCTATGCTAAAGTATCTGCGTCACAAGCCGATATGGAAGCGCAGTAAAAAAAATTCGAAAAATAATTGAGCATATTGAAAATAATTATAATCCTAAAATTAATTCTCAATTATCCGAAATAATTTTTTTTTTTTTTTCTGTTGAAAATGTTACAAAAATTTTTTTCAGTGATACGATAGAAAAAAAAAAAAAAACTATCGCTCATATGTATTTGTGCTTTTGTGCATAGGTATTGGAATTTGCTCTGTCATAAGCAGTGCTTGGGCACCCCTGTTTTAAACAAATTTTAGACAGAGTCTACTTAGCTATTTGGTAGTTTCTTGAAGGAATTCCATAAATAGAATAAAATTTTAACTTTTTTCTTGATATTATGCGGAATTTCTGGTGAAGTTTCTGCTACCTATAGAGCCCTTTGTCCAACAGAGTCCTTTGAAAGGTCCTTAAGGCCTCTGGAACTTAGGCCTCAATGGCCACACAAATGAATGCATAATGGAGTCTTAATGTCCTTGCGGCTATCCCTCTGTCTGAGAATGTCTTTTCGAGTGTCCGTCTGCCTCGAGTTTGGAAAAATGCATCGAGTTTGGAGTGGCAGACTCATTGAAACTAATTATTTCGTCTGCCGGGGAGTCGGGGAGTCTGTGAGTCGCGACAGCTGATTACCTCTCAGCTATTTGTTTTGGTTTTTGGCACCTCGAGGCTTAGATGGCTCTAACAGCTGCAAATTTAACGCCTTACTGCCCGCCAGCTAGTAGTGCCTCAGGTGGGTCGTAATTACAAAGATGTTAAGATCTTGTCGGCTAGCCAGCTAGTAGTTACAGAAGCAGCAGATGTTCGATCCACAGTCTAGTCAAGTAGGGATTGAAACAATAGAAAGTTTACATGGAATTTGGTGTGTTTTAATGGAGTGTAAGTGGAACATGGTTGTTTGAATATTAATCTATGGCATAGCTCCCAAGAAATCATCATTTAACAAATGTAATGTCAAAGGTTGGGCAGCAGAGATGGGTTGTTTGGGCGTCCATAGCTCCGATAAGTGACTTGCAATCGAAGTGGCTGGCAGTTGACAGCCGCGACTGCGCAATGGACTGGCACGCAGCTCGAATAATGAATAAACAAGCCAGTCAGCCAGTGGCATTCCACAAATACGCCAAGAGGCAACCGGTTGTGATTAGAATTGAACATATATTGGCTAACAAATTGCTTATAGCTTTTCATTAAGATTCCCAGGCATCTCTTGGGACATCTTGGGGAATTATTTATGATGCAAATATGATGGTAATATTCAATTAATTCTTGTTGGCTATTAAAGAGCCATCAACCGCTTGAAATGTAAGCCGAGACTAGAGTTTTGATGGCATTAATTGGCCTCAAAGTGCTATAACAATTATATTGCCTTTGATGACAAAATTTCACTTGCTTTCTAACCACATTTATTGAAACTTTATTGGCAATTGTTGGCAAGTTGGAGTGCCAGTTGGGGAGAGACCAGCCGAGTGAAAGTTTCGCATTTCCGAGAAGTACGCCCTAAGATATGGCTTTGTGTCGCCTTCAGATACAGTTTCTGCCATTTCTGCCATTAGAATTAAGTACCTGGCCATTAAACAGCAGTCGTAATCAGCGACTTCAAAGAGAGCAGACAGTGCCGCCCCTCCATCATTTTCCCACATTAAGTATGCACCTAAAACAGTGACGCTTAAAAGTATACAACCAGGCTATTATATTTTAAAACTAGAGTCTAAAAACTATGAATAATATGAATAATAATAGTTTCTTTATTTTTTGTTTTCAAAAATTGGTTCTATAATCCTGCCTCTCACTGTTAAAGTCAAGCAGTCTACAGCAGTTGCATTAAAACAAAGCGCAGTGAGGTCTATTAACCGGTTAATTTCTTCCTGGCCTAATTAGGCGCCATCAGTCACTAGCCACTAGTCCCAAGTCACAACAAACCTGGCCAGCATGCAAAATGGCAACAGATCGGGGCCAGTTAGCAGCTCGAGTGCGTCATCTTAACTGTTTGTGAGGTGGTGGTTTTGTGGTGCAATTATATTTGGTTTTCTTATAGCCATTACATGAGCAGAGTGGTTGGCCAAGAAACCGGATGGTATCAGACCCAAGACCACACCTGAAACAGCCTCAGGAAAATCTCTGCTCTCAAACAGTGAAATTTCACACTTTTTTTTTAATTGTAAAAGGGAAAGATTTCTCTTTTGTTTTTTGTTTTTTTAATATTTTGAATAATCATAAAATCTATATTACTTCACATAAATGGGGGAGAGTTGCATAAGTTTTGGAAAAGAGAAGAGAAAGCTTAACTTAATTGTGGGATAAGGGGAGTTTGGGATTAAATCTCCATCTCTAGGAGCCAGAATCTAGAGATATATGAACCTCCTTCTATGCCTATCTCCACCTTTTTTTTAGAATAAAACAAATTCCATCATAATTATGTATGCTTGATCCTCCTTAGTTGACAAAAACCCAACCCCATTGACGATATCTGCATACTTAATTACTTAATTTCCCATCAATTTCCACTCCAAGAGGGGTGTGCCTGAGCACTAGCTTATGAGCTAAAAAAAAAATGCATAAATATTAATCAGAGAATAAATTAATTATGAGTACGAGTACATGCAAAAATGCACAAATACGTCTGAAGAATAAAATTTCTATTTGCATGCATTACTCATAGTTGTTATTTTTGTTTTTATTTTTATTTATATTTTTTATTTTTTGGGTTGCGTGCTTGCTGTGCTAATTATGAGAAATAAATATTTGCGATTTAGAGAGACTCTCTATCGAGTCTGAAACTGTGAAACAAAAAGTGTGGAAAAGAAAACGCTTTGCCTTAAACGGAAACTATTAATCAACTTTCACTTGTTGTGCTTGATTTGTTGCTTTATTTTTTTTTTAATATTTTTTTTTTATCTATTGAGGCAGTCATTAGCTGTGATATCGTGTTGAGGCCTCCGCTCTGTCTGTCTGTCTGTCTTGGAGCTAATTAATGGAGTTTGCCCATATTGGGCTAAATATTTATTTTGTTTTGATTTTGTCCCACGTTTTTCTTGGCTCCCAAGCAGGTTGTTGACTGATTATATGTGCATATTAATAGCCTTATCTGGATTGGCTTTATCGGAGGTCTATCGAGGTCTATCTTGGAGCTAGATAAGGTTAAATGAGGCAGTTTAAAAGGCAGTTAATTGAAAGGTTTTTTATTTTGGCAGTAAGTCTTTGTCTTAACTTTCATCTGTCATCTAAGAACTAATCTTCAGATTCTATTTATAAATCTAGTTCATGTAAAGTATTACTCATTTTATCCCAGAAACCATTGAACTCTTCTCTTTGGAAGCTTCCCACCCACGCTGACTCACTCGAGGCCCCCCATAGCCCTTCTTCACCTGCTTCTGGCCCGAGCTTCAACCCAATTCCATTAACCAATTAAGCATGGCCCAGCCGACTATAAAGAGGCCTCCAACAATGAGAAAAATAAAAACTTGACTCACATATAGTTTCTATATATTTTCGTACCTCTTTCAGCTTGACTCTCTCGAGCTTCCTGCTCAGTTCGTCGGTCAACAAGCCCAAAAGGCGGACGCTCGCAAAAAAAAAAAAAACAAAATCAAAAAAGCGTTAAACAAATAATAACAAAAAAAAAAAAAAAAAAAAAAAAACAACAAACAACAAACAATAAAAAAAGAGTCAACAACCACATTGGTATGCCTTTTGAAGCCGTTTGCCGGTTTATTGTTTTCTTTTTTCGCCGCTCTTGGGGGGGAAATTGTTTTCATATTTATTTTTCGTGCAAGCGCCAAGAATCTTCAGCAAAAATAAACAATTTAGTGCCAACTACAGTTACATGACTAAGCGGGTGAAAAGCTAAAAATAAATAAAAAATAGTTGAAAAATAGCAAAAGCCAGAGGAAAGTTATGAAGGTTTAAATGGGATTATAAAAGAAGAATAATAGAGTTTCAAGACTGTATTATACCTGGTACTTTTTTGTAGTTTCTTTAAATGTTATTTTTTATAGAAATTGTTAATTTTGTTGCCTACTTTAGGGTGCTTAGGAAGTGCCCATTGAAACAAGTGAGCTGAGAAGCAAAATAAAAAATTTATAACTCCTAATTTGTTAATTTTTAAATATAAATTGTTTATAATTCCCTTGAGTCTACAAGAACCGGAATTTTTTTTTGAAAAATAACTAACTAAACTAAAATATATAGTAAATATAAATATTAGAATATACATTTTATAAATATATAGAACTATTCAAAAAATAACTATAATGTTTAAACTACTTGAATTATGATATTCTGTAGCTAGGAAGATGATTTAATCTTTTAATTTTCTTAATTATTTAAAATTTATTTTTAAGAGCAGAAAGTGCACTCACTATTCGTTATAGACTCCACCCTTTCTCTCCACCTTATATTTATTTATTTTTACATTTTTGCTGACTTGTGTCTGACTGGCAAAAGTGTTACAGGCTTAAAGAAAAAAAGCCTAAGCCCACAATAGTGCAAGAAGCCACAGAAAAACAGATCAAAGCCAGTACAAGAATTACAATGGAAGAAAACCCAATCGACGAAAAAAAAAAATACAAAATTAAATACAAAAAAAAAATTATTTATTTTATTTTATTTTCATTTGTTTGCTGGCCTCGCCTTGTTATTTTTAGGGCTTTGTTCTGATCTGCTAATTTATTTAATTTTCTACTTGTTGTGTTAATTGAGTTTACACTTAAAAAAAATATACATATTTCTTGAAATTTCTTTGAATTTTAAAATTAAATTTTCCGGTTCATGGGCTTCCGGTAAAGGAACTCCGTCAGATTAGTAATTTCCCCTTTTGGAGTATATATTTAAAAATGTGTAGCAGCCTCTGGCGTTTCCGTTTGTTTTACAAACCCACTGACCCCGAAACGAATTGAATTGAGAAAAAAAATCAGCCAGCAGCCTCTAAACAAAAAACAGAAACTGCAACCGGCAACAAGTTTTGCAAACACCAGACCAGAGATCCGAGAGATGGCGGGTCTGGGGTCTATTGCCGCGCTGCAGGTGCCAAAGCGACACCTGCACCAAGAAGAGAATAAAAAAAAATACAAAATATTTTAGTTTTGCCTAGGCTAGCAACAATTTAGCATGTCCCAGACCCACTTTGAAAGGTGGGGAGCTTCTCAGAAGCACAGTATCTGTATCTGTATCTTTCTGTGTATTTTGTGGTTTGTTGTCTTCGTACATTCACCTCTCCTTCTCTGTGGTCTTTGTTTTTGGTTTGGAGTCTCTCTCTCTTTTATTGCGGTACTTATTCTCTGTTTAGCCATTTTCCATCTTTCAGATACTTGTGCCCGCCGAGCGACACTTTTCCTTTGTTGCGGTTTTCCGGCTGGTTTTAATTCGCTTTATTATCTCTGGATCTGGATTTGTATCTGGATCGTCTCTGGGGATCTTTTTGGCCAACACTTTTCAGCGCCAATGCCTGTGACGAAGGCAATCATTATGTCGCTCTTATGTCTTTTTAATAAGACAGGTTTGTACCATCGGAGAAGGGTTTGTCTCGGCCCATGTTAAATATTTTCTCTGCGTCATCTCACTTTGTATAATTTGTTACTAATCTTGACATTCTGCGGCTATGGGAAAATAATACTAGTGACGAGATAACTCACTAAATATTTGATTGTCTTCTGATGGGCTGACAAGATAAGGCTCTTGGCTTGGGTATTTGTGGTTTTTGAAGAATAAATAGTTTGAAAAAAGGCAGTGTCTCTTTGGTAACAGGTTGCCAGAGTCCTTGGTGTCCCTGAAACCAACCCTAAAACCAAATTCCGTGCTTTGGCAACCATTGAAATGCAATTTGGGACTGAAAATACCCAAACACTTAACTAAACCCCTTTTTTTGTCAGGCATGACTGGAGCCAGGACTCTCTTCTGTGGCTAGTTATCCCCTCAAGCATAAAAGCAACACATCCAAAAGTCAGCTGCAAAAAAGAAGGAAAATGTGTATTTTGAAATGCAATTTCCACTGACAACGCACGCCCACGCGGAAATTGTGGAAATAGCTTCACTTAAACGGTTCGCTTCTGGACTTCCTTATAGAGCGAATGCTCTCTAAATCGACAAGTTCCAGTGCGGAGACGAGTGTGCCTCGAAGCGGAACCGTTGACGGTTATTAAACTACCTCTATAAGACACAGAACCAGCCCAGCACACAGGAAGGGAAACAGCAACAGAGTCGGGGAATGGCTTACAGACGGGAAAAAGTTACAAAAAGAAGGGGGACTCCGGCTGAGAGGGTTGAAATAGTTTAGTTCAGGCATAGTTCCGCTTCTTGACATCACTCCACTTCGAAATAACTCTGGTGAACTCTGTTCCCAACAAAATCCAAAAGAAAGAGTACTACGCCCCGAAAAACCATCTAGAGGTTATTTGTACAAATGCACTGAAATTTTCTGCTTTGATGAAGTTATTTGTTTTGGGTCGCCGAGCGTTGAAAGTGTGGTCTCTGAGGGGAAATTCTGGTTAGATATGATCGTGTAATGGAGCTCTTAATTGGCTGGCTGAGTTGCCTGAGAGTTGGATGACATATGTCGGGGGAAATCCAAACTTAACTTATTATTTCTCCTCTATAAGTATTTGTACAGATATCTTCATTTAAAGTATTAGAGAAGATTCCTCTAGAATTCCATTCTTTGGGTGAAAAAAAATCTATGTATCTGCCCCCCATACAACATTCCACATCCATCAGTGTTTACATTTGGCAACGGAAATTTAATGTTTGCCACATCTGCGCCAACTTTTTACTTTTCGCCTCTGATTCCGCTTCTATTTACGATCCCTTCATGGAAGTTGTAAACCTAGAGTCTAATTTTATCAAATTCTATTCCATTATTGTTTACAGATAGCCCGAGGAGACTCTAAAGCGGAGAATTACAAACATTACAACGTCACACTGGAGTCACAATACAATAAATACAATTTCCAAAGCTAAGAAGACACCAAACGTTGTCCCCTTTCCCCGACTTCAACCTGTACAGTATGTCACATGATAAGAAGATGTTGGATCGCGAGGCAGTTCGTTCAGTGATACAGCAATGGAATGCCAATCGATTGGATCTCTTTGCGCTCTCCGAGCCAGACGAGGTGGGTTTTTCTTTTTTTTTTTTTTGGAACAAAATCAAAGCTAAATGTTATTTAATATTGTGTCTCTTATGCAGAACCTGCTCTTCCATGGCGTTATGCGCTTCTACTTCCAAGATGCTGGCCAGAAAGTGGCCACCAAATGTATTCGGGTGGCCTCGGACGCCACAGTCACAGATGTCATAGGTAAAGAGTCTTCTAGATTCTTCTCCCTTTGAAATATTCATTGTTTTTTTGTAATATCTTACAGACACCCTTATTGAGAAATTCCGTCCCGATATGCGGATGCTATCCGTTCCCAATTATGCCCTTTACGAGGTGCATGCCAATGGCGAAGAACGTCGACTGAATGCCGACGAGAAACCACTCCTGGTGCAACTCAACTGGCACATAGACGATCGTGAGGGTCGTTTCCTGCTGAAGAACATTGACCAGAAAACCACAGTGAGTACTGAAGGGTCAAAAGTTAATTTATTTCTCACTAATTCACTCTATCCCCCTCAGCCCATTGAACAAACAGATCTTAACTTCAAGCGGAAGCTGTCCAAGCGCGAGAAAAAGGAGCAGAAGAAGAAGGAGAAGATGGCCAAGCTGAGCTCTGATCCTCCCACCGCCAATGGCAATCAGTTGGGCATCGGAAACGGAATTGGTGGATCCTCGGGTTCAGCTCACATGAATGGCAATGCCGGTGGCAGCGGAGGAGATGGTAGCGATGCCGTGGCCGGCAAGCTCTACACAGAACTGCCGGAAACCTCGTTCACACGATCGATCTCAAACCCGGAGGCCGTTATGCGACGACGACGCCAGCAGAAGCTGGAGAAGAAGCTGCAACAGTTTCGATCGCGTGACGGCGGCCCGGATACGGGTGGCACACTGAAGATTTATGGCGAGAGTCTCTGCCAGGACGTGCCATACAAGACCCTGCTGCTATCCATCCGGGACTGTGCCCAAGCAGTCGTCCGGGAAATGCTCACCAAATACGGACTCGAAAAAGCCGATCCTCTTCATTACTGCCTAGTTCAGGTGAGGGCCCTAATCCTATTCATTGATAGTCCTAATTAGATCTAATACTTGTGCCTTTTTTCATTCAATTGCAGGTCAATAGCGACGGAACCGAGTACATACTCGACGATGATGAGTGCCCGCTATCGATACTCATGAATCATCCAACGTCACGAGGTGAGTGCGCTCCTTTCGCCTCAATGGCAGCCATTTAAAATCAATTTTCCTTTGTGGGCGAACCGACACTTCATTCATAAAATTCCCCGGCATATCCTTGGCATAAAATTAGTCTTGTTTTATCAATAATTATGCTCCCCCACTCACTCGTTAAATAACTCGATTGGCTGACTGACTGGGAACTTCCTATCAACAGAACCAAACAAGAGTTGGACTGTTGCTATTTTGTAATTTCATATTTTTGGTTTAGTTGTGAGGAGTCCTTCGAACCGAACCCTGAGTCCTGAGTCAGTTTTCGGTTGGCATTTCTCAGCGTTGCAACGGAATTTCTTTACCTAATTGTAAAAGTTTGGTTAAAAAAATATTATATCTGATATAAAATAGCTTTCTGATATTTTTTTTTAAACAATTTCATCAGAAAAAACACCGTGAAACTTGAATGAAAATGAAAGATATTTGTTGTGAGAAACTGCGTAAGTTTTTTCTTAAAAATAAATATATAAATTCATGTATAAAATGTTGATTTTTTGTATAAAAACTTTGTGGGTTTTATCACTAAAATTATAACTTTGTTGAAAAAAATATTCATCCCGAAGCATTCTTTCAATCAAAGACTGCAACCAAAATAGCACGTACAACAACCATTTTGGGACTATTGTTTTGTGGGAAGTATTTTTTAGAACAATTTATACCCATTGCTGGGAAATTGTATTGTTTTTGAAAAGGATGAACATTGCGGTTGATATAGAAAACTGAAATTATGTTTTTAAAACTAGAATTTGTATATTAAAAGTTTTGGTTTTATTTACAATAAGAAAATTTAGTTTAGGCTTTATAGTTATAAAAATAATCAAAGTGTCTTTATTCTGAGACACATTTATTTTCGTATATACATTTATGAGTCCAAACTGTACTCTACAGTCTAGACAGATAAAATCCAAAATTGTATATAAACCTTTAAATATTTTCTTAATTTGTGAGTTCTACCTGTACGTCTATCCTGTAAATTGTCCAAAGCCGCATTGAATCAATAGTACCCTGTAAACTTCATCCCGACACCGTCGGAGCAATAAACTAAAGGGATGATCATGAATGACATTAAACTAAAGCAGCCCACAAAGAAAAATAAATACAAATGCGCGAGTGTGTGGCAATGTGTTCTGGGCATATGTAAATACATCTTGGTCCGGAAATGTTTGCGGCAATCATCTAACTTGGCACACCAGCCGCCAAATGGAGGTCCTGCTGAGTTGGCATAAAAACACTGAGAATAAGAAGTTTGTTAGTTAGATTATCCTTGACATATGTGACAAAAAAAAAGGGACTAATGAACCCCTGCTTATAAGAAATTTCTATGCATCATGTCTGGAATGTAATTTATGTGTTTTTTTTTTTTTCGGTGTAGAGTCGTCCCTCATGTCAACTCGAACCGCTCGTAATAATGACATTGGCAGCGGTTTCCTTTTTTGGGTGTCCCTGTTGCTTTGGAGTTGTTTGGATGCGAAATTCCCGAGTCCTTTGTTGCCACACGCTGCCTCTCTCTCGCTCGCTCGATGATGTTCGTTTCATATCCTTCCTTTTTTGTCTGTCTATCTGTTGTTGTCGTGGGGGCATTCGAAAGGTGTAAAATGTAAATTGCGACCGCACTTTGTCCCTTCAGCTGCCGCTGCCGTTTTTTGCTGGCTTTGCTAATTGCCCGTCGTTTTTGTGTTGCCTACTTTTTAGCGTGTTCAGGCGGCGGGTGACCTGCGAAAATGTTTACTCACAAAAATGGGTTGACCTGTGGCTGTGTCTGTGTGTTTTCATGCACTTTTATTTAGAAATTGCATGGGGGAATGTGACAGTCAATTTGGGTCAAAATCTCCCCCGGGCAAGGGCTACTAATGTGGGTCATACTTTAGATAGTCTTATCGCAAGATTAAGAAATCTTTAGTGAGGGATACAGTGTGATAGTTTTTGGGACTTGAAAGTTGAAAATTTAATTTAGAAAAGTGTCATCTTGAGAGGTCTTGTCGTCTGCTTATCAGCGCTACCACTTTCTCATTACTTATTTTCCATTTACTGCAGTTGTATCTCTCAGATAAACCATCTCAGACCTGACACTCTAGAAGGCAAGCGCGTAACACCTGCGACTGATTGCTAGAAATACTTTATTCTGCCACTGCCTCTCACTCTCGACCATGTCCTTTTCTGGCTTGTGGATGGATGGCTGAAATGTTTGTTGTTACCGTGAATTGTTTATTTTGGCTTTTATTTTCAGCGCCAGTTTAATGGGTCTGTTGATGCTGGCATTCTCTTTCCCGAAAGTCGGGCATTAGGTTCTTCTCTTAATATATTTTCAATATTTATTGCCGAGAGAACGAACAGCTTTTGGCTGTCACAGCTTGGCTCTCTCACTATCTCTCTCTCTTTCTCTCTTGGCGTTTGCCCGTCCTTGTCCCCCATACGGACGGATCCTTTTGGGCTTCGTTTTTTGGTTTAATTTCCTTTTTGTTTGTCTGGGTCTCTATTGCACAGTGGTTCATAAATATGAAATATAATATTAAAAAAGATAACTTTTTTTTTTTGAGTTCTTATCAAGATCAAGGTGGACATTTGTCCCATAAAAGGATAGTGTTTTTATTGCCTTTTTTTAAGGACCTTTTGGGATTATAACTTCAAGAAACCATGTCGTGCCTATCGAGAGCTTTTTGCCTAAAGGGTCTTAACCCCTTCCACCGAATTCGATATGTTTTCGTATCTCTAGCGTGCTTCAGTTTCTCTCTTCTCCGTTCGTCCTGTCAAGGATAATGGACGTGCTTTTGCCGGCACCACCACCACCTGGCGGGTCAGCAACAGGAATAACAAGTCGGACTTATCAACTCCCACTTCAGGTCACTTACCAATTGGAAAAGTGAATGTTTTTCCTTATAACTTATGACATTTCAATGGAAAGTGGCTTCTATCTTTAATATTAAAGGGAAATATTATTAAAATAATATAAAATAAAATAAGATATGGTATATATTTTTTACTGTAGCTTCGCTTATTGTTGGTTATGTTTGGCTTTTGTTGTTTGTCTTTGTTATTGTTGTGCCGAGTCCTTAGCAATGTCGTTGTACCGCTGGCTCGAGTGCCGGGGAGAGCTATAGAAGGGGATTCGATACCAACACACACACATCCTATTGTCCTTTATCTACGCCGTGCACTTCGTTGCCGTCACAGTCACACTTGGCCAAAAGGACACACACACACTCTCATACAACCAAATGACGATGGACGACTGAGTTTCCCGACGAAAACCCGAATTCCGTATTTTCCGCATTGTATTTGCCGCCTGGTGGCCAGAGACATTGGGTTCATGTTCATGTTCAGGTTCAGGTTCAGTCGTGAAGTAGTGCCGCTCGGGAAAGCACGACGCCACGCTTTCCTCGCCGGAAATCGGCAAAGTCGGAAAAATCGGGAAAATCGCGAGTCGGAAACCAGTCACTTTAGGACCATTTGTATCTGAAAGGTTCCACCCGGCAAACAGCGACGGAGGCAACAGTTTTCGGCCAAAAAAAAGGAAGAATGGCTGAGCACCCATCTTTGGGAGCTGTCGCGCCTCCGTTTGCGTCTCCATCGTCTTCGCAGCCACTCAAAAAACCCCTCAAGCATACACAAAATTGTCAAAATTAGAAGCCGTTCAATCGAATTTGTTCCTTAAGTGATTTTTATCATCCAAAGAGGATGTTTTCCCTCTAAAAAATAAAAAACAAGAAAGGAAAGCTAACTTCGGACGGAGCCGAAGTTGATATACCCTTGCAGTTCAGTCGCAGTCCGCTAGGTGGCGCCACCCATCTTATGTTATTAGATATATAGCGGATCGTTTATAGTCGGCCGATCCTTATGAAAATTGGCAGATCAGATTTTTTTCCCCAAAATAGAATCTGTACCAAATCCCATCTTTCTAACTTAAAAAACACCAAAGTTATGCCAATTCCGATCGTTCTATGACAGCTATAGGATATAGTCGGCCGATCCTTATGAAATTTTGTACATAAGATATGTGGGTCAAATATAACATGTGTGGAAAGTCCCAACCCTCTAACTTAAAAAACACCAAAGTTATGGCATTTCCGATCAATCAGTTATATGGCAGCTATAGGATATAGTCGACCGATCCCGGCCGTTCCGACTTATATACTGCCTGCAAAGGAAAGAAGGATGTGTGCAAAGTTTCAACTCGATAGCTTTAAAACTGAGAGACTAGTTTGCGTAGAAACAGACAGACAGACAGACGGACAGACGGACAGACGGACATGCTCATATCGACTCAGGAGGTGATCCTGATCAAGAATATATATACTTTATAGGGTCGGAGATGTCTCCTTCACTGCGTTGCACACTTTTGACCAAAATTATAATACCCTCTGCAAGGGTATAAAAAGGGATAAGAAAAGATAAAAAAAATACTAAACCATTTGTTGATTATCTGGATTCTATGGTGGCCACTTAATAACTCAATTACCAGCAGCAAAATGATGGATTGGGGCATAAGACGTAAGTAATTTTGCACTTTTTGTATGCGATTCGGTTCTCTCCAATGGCGTTAATGAGCGGTTAGCCAGCCGAATGTTGAAGTGCTTTTCCCCGTGAAGTGCCCGGAAAAGTGTGCTTCGCAAACAACCCAACAATCCAATCAACGGAAGTTCCTGCATTTTTCAAATACTTTTGTCAAAAACTTTTTCGATTTTCGTCCTGGCCGTTGTAACTTATTAAGCGGTTGCGGTTTGTGGATTTTTCTATGTAATTGAGTTGCCAATTTTTCGACGTTCATGCTGATTGTGTTTTTTTTTTTAGAATTTAAAGCTTTATTCAGGAATTTTAATAGATTTTTAAAGAAGATTGATTGGGATAGTTTTTACTTAAAAAAAGACTCTACAAAAAATTAACTCTACAAACAAGCCACAACTTTAATATTTGGTATCACCAGTTGGGTAATATTTTTAGCAATCAATTAATTGGAAATAATTACTCCCAAAAACCAATGTTGGCAAGGACACACAAACCAGTTGACCCTAACGAATCCCTAAAGGGCTAAATTACTCGTGTCGAACATCTGTCGGCCGTCTAAACCAATTCCCTCGACACACTAAATCGAACAATGTCCTGGCATAATGACGTGTTCGGGATATACCCTCCAGTTATTAATTTGGGAATATCTAATGGATCGCTTTCGGCTAAATGGGCCGAAATTTGCTTCGTGCGAAGCCATATATATATTATTCATGGCAGGACATTGACCAGCACCGTCTTTGATTGCCTTGATGACATTTCCTTTTCATGCAGGACGAGCGAAAATTAACGCTACGTTTGTTTTACCAATAAAAAAGAAATCGTTTGGTTTCGAAAGGACCTTTTCTCCTGGCTCCTGGCAGAGGGAAAAGGTCAAACCTAATGAAGCTTAAAGGGCTTCGGCGTAGACTTGGCTCCGTGGCTGCTCATAAATAATTGTTGTCCGCCCACCTCAGACCGCCACTTCACGCCTTTGGACGCTGTTGGTCCATAAAGTTTGCAAAATGCATCGCATAATTTGCTGCCGAGATTCTTTTTGGGGAAATTGGGAGCTGTCGGCATACTACGGATAGCACTACCGTTTCAGCCTGAAGGTCATCCTTGGTCCTGGCTGTTGTCCTCAACCTTCCTTCCGCTCGGCTGGAATGCGCTTACACATTCGGGAAACGTCACTCGGAATTGGGTTAACAATTTTGAAGCTTTTTGTTTGTGTTTTTTCCATTGCTATGACTGTGTATATATTTTTTTTCTTTTTATTTTAGTTGAAACATGAAAGTGGAAACTCAATTTCATTGGGGAATTCAGTTAGGAATGCAATTTAGGGCATGAGGAATATGACAAAAATAAGAAATATGACATTCCGACAGTATTTCAGAACTCTACAGAGACTCTCTCAGAGACCCTTTGCAGAAACTCGAACCTAAAAGGTTAAATTACTTGCGTAATGAAACCCAATCTTGATGAACAAATCAGATCTGTTTTGTTGTCATATGTCCTGTTGACATTTTCACTCCCAGGACCCAGCTAGGCAGAATCAATCATCAAGCCCAGGCAGCCAACAGCAGTAATCATCATCTTTTACATGATGTTGTTCTGTTCCTCAATTGCCGTGCCAGACTTTTCATTTTCCGATTGGCAAGTTGGCAGCTAGTTAGGAGGCAGCCGACTCCAGAGATGAATAAACGAAATAGTCACAATGCGAACTGAAGATGAATCCTGCCAGGATACATGTCACATCAGTTGGGGGGAAAGTGTCAGTGGAGGGCATGGAAATGCTGGCTCCTTGCCAGGACCTAAGCATCTGATAAATATGTACGCATTGCGTATTTCAGACTCAAATTGAATTATTCAGTCTTGTGATTTTATCCTAGCTCCTCCCGAGCTCCTCCCGATGTTTCTCACTAAAAGGAAATTGCCTATTTATTTATGAGTCCAATCGGATTAAGTTCCCAAAACGATGCCAGAGCGGAAATTAATAATATTAATTTAGGTGTGCCTGAGCCAAGTTCGACGATAGTATTAAGTGTGCATCATAATTTAGGTGAAGGTCCTTGAATAAATCGCTTAAATAAATCCTGATGAGATAGGGGTTGCACTTCACATCCTCTTTGATAATTGCAGGAACCGGAAAAGCTCAGATAACCGGTTAGAGACATGCAATGCGTTTTATGATCGTTAGATCGTGGAATTGCATATATTTCGCATTCGGAGTCTTTATAATTCGCAATCGGTTTAAGCGAAATTTTCATGAGGTTGGCTGAAATGCCGATACTCTACCTTCCTTGTCTTGGGGAGCAGAAATGTCCAATGAACGTCTAGTGAGGGCATTGCTGCTGACACCAAAGATATTACCCCCGCTCACTGGTCGCCTGCGATCAGGGTTCGGAATTTTTGGACCAAGGCCCCCTTACTTAACAGGGGGCCGTCTCATAAATACATTTGATATTATAAAGTAGTTAGGGGATATTATTAGCATATCAGTTTCTTTGATTGTCCCTAAAAGGATTGCTAATTTGTTGTGTTAGATTTTCTATTAGAGGACCTTTTAATTGAATGTCTTTAAGATGAGATGTGCATTAGCTTTTACGGGCTTTGTCATTGTCGGGCTACTCGTAAACGTTTTTGGAAATATTGCAGGCTAAAAGCTTGGTGGTGGGGTTTCCTTTCCCTTTTTCCTCTTGCCAAACCCGAATATCCTTTCTGACCCCAAAGCAAGGAGGAGCAAGCAAAGCTCCAGAAATCGCAAGTCGGGCAACAATAAAGACGTTGACTGTGGGATGCTCGTTAGCCGAAAAGTAGCTCCAAGTATATCTTATGTTTTTATGCTCAAACACACAGATACTCACCCACACTCTCACTCTCACTCTCAGTCTGCCTTTCGCCAGCGAATATATCCTTTGTTTTATACCGTTTTGTGTTTTTTTTTTTATTTGTTCACGGTATGAGAGTCGGTCGGGCATATTGATTGCCTCAATAAGAAAAGAAAAATATTCAGCGGAAGGTGGAGGAGCTGATGCTGCTACCGATTGATGGAGTGGATTTGTGCGGTAATGCGGCGGCAAATGGAAGGGAAAATGATTGACAGGCGTTTGTGGTTTACTCGCTAAAAAGCTCATTATTTCACTTCTTTCTTCGTAACTTGATAGGTAACAATGTCACAGGACTAGTTGCGATTGTAAATATTTGTGTTCTTTGTTATATTCTAACTCTAAGAGTAGTTATAACTCTCAACTTTAATACAAATTGAATTCAGGAATAATTACTAATCGATCAATAATAACATTAACCTTTTTTTTTTGTTCAAACAAAAGCACATCCTTTGGGGAAACTCTCCATTTAAATTATCTTCTGCGGCTTGCGGTTAACTGATTCTTTTTAAATTGTAATTTAATTTACACAATTCACACATCCATATCCATGACCCAGTGCGTTCGAATGGCGATCCCCACAAAGCACTCGAGCTCTGCCATTTAAATCAGCTTATCGCACCCAACTGAATCGGACCGCGACCGCTGATGCCGACCTTGGCCAGCATTTGTGTCCACATCCCGTATCCGTCGTCATCAGCGTATTTCTTTGGCTGCCCTGGCCGCATCCTCTGCTGCTGGATTTCCATGCCAGCAAATGGCGGATGTAGGATGTTTGGGGCTCTGTGTGGGAATGTGAATATCCTGAAACTGCCACTGCCACTGCTACTGTAATATGGCAGTGTGTCAGGCAAAAAGGACCAAAAGCAAACGCACTTGAGCACACACCAACACCATCACCCTTCAGCAAACACCAACACATTCTCGTACAGTGCACCCCCGGTTGAAAACATTGTAAACTAAATGTTGTTTTATACATCACCCACTCACCCACACAGTCATAATTTACTGTGCTTGCTTTATGGACGCTTTAGGGCGTGTGTGTGTTTGTAGTTGTACCTCTTAGTGGAAGGATATATTCGAATTAGCATAAGATATTCTCAAGAAACTTAGACCTTCTGAAAATCTAGTTAAAGCAAGCTTTTAAAGTTTATTTTTCAGAAAAATACTCTTAAGTTCAATTGAGAGAAAAGTAAGTGCTTAAAATTATTCCCTTTTCTTTATAAAATAATTATTTAACCAAATTAATGGGTATCCTGTAGTCTTTCATTTCCATTATTGAGTTTTTAGTGGTTTTTTCGTGTCTTATTCATTCATTCATTCACGCACCCAGTCCGGCAGTGGGTTAGTCAGCGAAGGAAGGACTTGCCTTTTGCCGCATTGCTCATACGCTCAGTGTGCTCTCAGTTATCCTTGCGCGCTGTCAACGCATTGTTGTGGGCGCCCGGCGCCAGGCATCTGACGCCGAGACGGATTTCCTCGGTGTCCATACGGTTAGTTAGTTAAAAAAATAATATAAATAAATATTAAAATAAAAAATAAATGTAATCTCTGTGGTGTTGTTTTTTGTATTCGGGAACTACGCGTCGTGTTTGCGGTTGCCCCGAAGGGTCAATTTTTGTGCGTGTCTGTGAGTTTTTCTTTTTCAATTTGGTTTGAAATTCATTTAATTTCACGTTTTTTTTTATCTTGTCTACCGTACTTTGATTTCAATTTATATCTCGTCACTGCATTCCCATGCGCGTAAATTGAATTTTCACACACTGCCGGCTTTTCGGCCCCTCTGCCAGGCCATTAATTCACCAAAGTCATATAAAAAATGTAATTTTTTAGGAATCCTCCACACAAAAATATATAAATGTTCACATATACGTTTTGTGAAGGGTCCTGGTCCTGACAGAAGAAGCCTGGCTCACCGGCCGGGCGGTTGCTCAGTTTCTGGGAGCCCCGGCCAAAACAAACAGACAAAAATCGATAAATTTCAGGAGTTATTTACAAAAGCTAAACGCTTTTTTCCCTCTGGTGTGTTGTGTATATGAGGCAGCTCTACTGTGTGTGTTTGTGTGTGAGTGTGCTGGCCATTGTGGCATTTCAATGGCCAGGACAAGGACGCCACTGCACAGGACATATACAGTGACCTGACATGACTGGCGTCATCAATACTGCAAACGACAATCGACAACAATTTGAGGCGCATAAGCCCGAAAAAGCAGTTAAATAGGGTGAATTTCTAGATTAGTATAGGTTCTAGACTAGATAGTATAGGTTCTCTGGCAGGATTCTTATAGAAAAAGAGGTCTTGGTGGGTAATTAGTTCTGAGTTTGTTTAGTTTGTGCAGGAAGTCGCCATTTATGGATAGTCCTTTGGAAGGAATACCTCTTAGTTGTTCTGTGGAGGTTATGGCCAGTCAAAAAAATCGAATCAAGCTATCAGCTCCGCTCACTTTGCTCCATCCATTCCACTCCATTTCCTCTCGGCAATGTGATTTCGTTCTGGCGCCCTTCTCCCTCACAATTTATTTTCCTCCTTGTATTTTCGGGAAAAAAAGAGGAGATCCTGCCTCCTTGCATCTTCTGCGTGAGTGTGGCAATTATATTTTTATTGTTTCTCTAGCAAAAATGTTGATGGCCGCCTTGGGCAGCTCTTGACTTAAATGGTGATGGCGAGGATTGGTTGAGTTGGCAGATAATTGGATTTGGGCGTTGATTACGATTATCTTTTCGTTAAATTGATTGAAAATGAATCCATGAATCGTAAGAGATACTTGCAAAATATTTAGTCATTCATAGCAATTGACTTAAATACAATCTTTAAACATTCCTTTAGGAGAAGCAAACTCATATAATGTTTCTTGAGGCTTACAAAAGGATTAAACTTGTCGTCCTGTCCTACCTCCTGTCCATTTGCCGGACAGGTCCTGGTCAAAGGAGGTGAACTTCTTGTATGAGAGGGAAACTTGGCTCATTAAATTTTCATTGTTTTAATTTGCGCAACGTAAAGATACCCCCAAACCCGCTGCCTGTCCCTGCCAACTGTGCGGAAAGGCCAAGCCAAGCCATGGCGGTGTGGTTGGGAGTGTGGTTCAGTGGTTAGAGTTTCCCATGTGGACGTGCCTGGGGACAGAGTGTGGGCCGCATTCGGTTTTGGTTCCTTCGGTTTCTCTATAGCTTGCAGAGTCAAAGTCGCCACGTTTTACGACTAATTTGGCTAATTTGAGAGCCCGGACTGCTTCTGGTAAAATCAATCTGAGTCAATTAGACTAAACAAAGGGCGCCATGGCCTTTTACGTTAGTTTACGAGGGTGGCTGGTCCGAGTTTGTTCTCTCCTCTAAAATATTTTCACTTTTTGTTTAATTTTTTTTTTTTTTATAAATTACTCTTTTTAATTAAATTCTTGGCCTTTCCGTTCGTCCAGCCATGTGCTGCTCCTGCTGCTGGCAAGTTTGATGCAAAACTTTTCTCCTCTGCTCCTGGCTCGACTAATTAAAAACAGCAGAATGAAATTATAAACAATTTCCAAACTGCACTTTAGATACTCTTCAAAAGCTTTTAATATTTTTGGAATTTTATTAAATGGTTTTTAAGTGTATTGGAGAAGTGTTTATAAACGAGAGGATGTTTGAGATTTTTTTTTTAAATAATGACTAACTTGTTATTAAATCTTAAACTCTTAAAGAGATATCTGTTATCTAGATCCTTCTTGAAATCTTGAATACCCAGAGCTTTGAAGACCCTTTTCTGATTTATGCCTGTAGTCCTTGCTGACCGGCTCTCCTCTTCAAATCGCTTGGGCCATTAGAGCACGAGCTGCGCTAATAAAAATTAATGTGTCCAGCGCTTGGTGGCTCCACCAGGTGGCTCATTGCACACAATGATGGTTAGACGGACGATGGTGATGGGGCAGGACAGGCGGCGGCGCCCCTTTAACCGCATAACTGTGGGCTACATGGGAGGGCCTTCCTGGCTGGCGTTTGGATCCATTCGCTCAACTCGTTATGCAATTTTCCTGCATTGTTTGTTTTTTTTTTTTTGTATGAAATATGTGGTATACCTTTTCGTAGTCCCCCTTTGTTGTTCAACGCCAATTTATTCGCACTTATGCACGTGCTGGTAGAATGGAATAAACTCACCTCTCCCCAGTCAGTTGGAGGCTTCACACATGATCCTGGCACGTTGTTGGCCGAATCAATTTCATGGCCCGCCCACCCATACCACCCTCGCATTACTACTGGCCTTTTGTCTTTGATGCCTTTTGCAATTTGCTCGTTTTCTTGTGTCAACAATTGTTGGCAGTGGCGGTGGCGGTGAGTGGGTGTTGTGTCCTACCTTTTCCTCTGGCCAAGCTGTTGACCAACTTGGAACAATTAAAATGATTTTTCTGTTCTCCGCTTGGCATTGCACTTTATCAATGTCAGGGGGTCCGGTCCCTTCTCGTTTCAGCTTTTCAAATGTCAACTGCCAAGGACGCAGTGTTTACTTTCCTCCTCCTCTCACACAGCACAAAAAAACTAGTTGATTTTATCATTTCGAAAGAGTAGTTTTAATAAAGTTTTTAACGAATGACTTGGTACAGTTTTTCCCTCCTTTACCACGGTTGAAGGTCTACGGCGAACCCGTGTCCTGTTCCCATATGCATGAGTGATTCTGCTTCGATTGCTGGTCGAACAACCTGTCTGCTAGTGTCAAGCTTGTCCATTTGCTGATTGATTTAGAATTGTGCCTTCATAGCGGCAGCTACCATAAATTACCGGCTGGTGAACTCAATTATTGGCAACTGTCACTGGCAGTTAGAACTGGAAACTAGCTAGATTGCCATCATGGTGGGATGGGTTGACTGAATTACTTGGTGGCTTAATAAATTTATGAAAGTCTGCAGCTCCTCTCTCTTCATAAGCCCTATATTATCCGACAAATATCTGTAGCCTTTGGAAGCCACACGACTCAGCCAGCTAGTCTCGGCCAAAGTTGAACAAGTTGCAATCCAAACAAGGAGATTATTCAGTCATCCCCATCGAAAGCCTCCACTCGACATCAAGTATACGCAGTGTGTTCTCTAGCTTCTGTCTGCCTTGTGCCTTGTTCCTTGTGCTTTATGTTCCTTTTTTTTTGTGTTTTGTTTTGAGTTGATTATTTTGTGCGCGCCCAGAAAAGTTTTCGATTTTCGGTAAAGTTTCTGACAACAGAACAGAGAGCAAACACGACGAATGCTTTCCTTTTAAGCCAACCCAAGCCATGCCATGCCATGCCGTGTGTGTAGGGCATATATTATATTAATAATAATGCTGTTCAAACAACGCCAACAATAAACACAGAAATACTGAAATACTGAAATACAGATGTGGTTCTTTTGGTTTCGCAAAAGAGGTATTATACAATAGAAGTACAATTCATTTGGTGTTTGGTGTTTGTTGTATATCCATTGTTGTTATTACTTTTTGTTGAAGTTTCCCTCTCAAAATTGAGAGCATGGTCGAAATTTCCCTGGAGGGGCACTTTTTTTTTTTCTATTCGAACCTCACTTCCATCATCCATTGTACGAGCTTGGCTCCCTGCTGGCTTAATAAGTTGCACATACCACCCCCATGTCACGCCTTATTTAGCTTGCATTGCCCAAAAGCATTTGGCACATGCCATGGCCTCTCTTCTCCACCGTCTTGCCATCCTCAGATGCTGCTGCTGCTTCTGCTGCTGCTGCAATTTGCCCCGAAAACGAGGCAAGTTCGGTATGTAGGGGGTATGCTAGTGGGGCTGTAACTGCCATCACATTTTGCACGCTTCGTTAAACATTCTGTACAAAACACAACAGCACTGGGATGAGATGGGGCATATGGGGCATCCTCCTAGATACAGTGTCATCTGTTAGTTTTGGGAGCTAAATAAAGTTAATTTAACCAGGCATGTCATTTATAAAGAGTTTGAAGTTAAAGCATGGCCTAAAAAGTCTGCTGTTTATTCATTAAACTACTAGATCCATAAACTCCAAGAGATATGTAGATTTTCTTATAAAAGAACTAGCAAACAGAAGTCACTCACAGTCTGTCAGTCACTTAGCTATCCAGTCTGTCGAGTAGAGGCTCTGACCTCAAGTCAGACTCCCCATGTCCGTCTCACTCCCAGCCAAGTTGATTGTTTTTTTCCCCGCTGCCTCGCAAAACGTACATCCAATACTGGGTCTGAAATTGATGATGCAGCCCGAATTTGATTTCGTTTTTAGAATTTCTATTTCGCCTTTGTCTCCACCGCCGGGAAACGTGAACTGCGATGCGCTGCGATGAGATTCAGAGAGCGTTTTGGGGTCTCCAACACTGATGGTCATCCATATTGGGCATAGATTCTAAATGGAATCTAAATTCTAATTTCTGAAACGAAAATAAGATTAAAAAATAGTAACTTTTAGGGTAGCATTCTCTTAACTCTCTAGAGAGATTTCTAAACTCAGTATCTGCCAATATTTATTCCCTCCACTGTGCCGTCAATCATCCATGTTTGGATCAGAGATTTGAAATTTTGCCCCACTCAGCTTAAACTGCACTTCCCATCGAGACACTAAAGACAAAAGGCGACTAAAAAAGCAGCATCTGCTTCTCATCACACATTTTGGGGAGCCACTAAACGCCAGACTTTAAGAATGAACATAGCCAGTACTATCACTATCCAAGAAACCCAAAAATATTACCATTTAATTAAAAAATAATCATATTTTTTGTTTCAACTTTTTAGGTTCCATTATGTTTCACGTGCGGCGCCGGCCGGCGGATTCCCAGCCACGGAGACGCAAAAAGAAACCCCTGGGGGCGTCCAATGGGGCCAATCACATGTCCGGCGATCGTGAGGGACCCGTGCTGGTGGAGGTGACCCACAGCGGAGATGGCGGACGGAGAATCAAGCTGGGCAGCGATCCGGTTGAGGTGGGATCTGCGAACACCAATTGCCTGCAGCTGTTTGGGCCCTCGATCCAGCCGAGGCACTGCCTCATCTCGCTGCTGGAGGGCGTCTGCACGGTGACCCCGCTGCACACCGACGCCCTGACCTTTGTCAATGGCCACCACATCAGCCAGCCGACCATTTTGCATGTAAGTATAGGACTTTCCCTAATTAAGTATTAAAAGCAGTTTCCTAAAATGACACTTCCTTTGAAAACAGTTACATAAGTTTCTTTTGCAACTCGTGCATTCGTAAATGCGACCTTTTAGCTATCTCTTCCATTAGCTAATTGCGAATAATTCAGCTTAATTAGTTGAAATTCTAGCGCGTCACCCTAGGCGTATGCTTAATTTAATGCCGACTCGACTGTTTACTGCCAGCCATCAGGCAATCCTGCCAAGGGTAACCTTGACCCGCACCCGAACTTTAAAACTGCTTCAAATCCAGGCCAGAGTTACTTGTTTGTCCCTTTGGCATTTTGTGGGATTTTCGTGGCTCGCCTGTCTGAGATGTTCCAATCCAATAATCGTCGCCGGCTTACTGGAGCGATGGTAGGACCAACTTTGGAATGGAATGAACTGAAAGATAAATGAGCTCGGAAATTGATTTACACTCAAGGGTTGAGAGAGATGTCGCAAGTGATTTAAAGTTTGTCGAGAAGTTAACGGTTTTCAAAGTAAATCACTTAAATTATATTAAAAAAACGAAGACACCTCTGTCCGATTGCCGCCCTGAGCAACGCCCCTGAGTACCTAATGTCTAGTCATTGACAGAATTCCCAAAACTGATGTCGCATTGAGTTCGATTTTTCAATTCCCATTCATTTGCACTTCAAGTTCATTATCAGCTCCGGGACTAAAAGTTGGAAAAGCAATAAAACCACAAGCATTGCACCATACCAGTGCCGGGGTGCTGGATGGCTTGCTGGCCTCTCTGTTTCTCTGTTTGGGTTGTACATCCCACAAGCTTTTGAGTTGCCGCTGATTTATCTTTTGTTTTGACAACTTTTCGACACACAACGGCGGAAACACAAACAAAACGACAACACTACAACCAACCGGGGGAAATGAATCAAATTGGCTTTCGGCGTTCTCACGCATTACCAGGAAAGTCAGATGGAAGAAGCCAACGAAAACAACACAAATTTTTTTGCTAACGTTGTGTAAGCTTTTTGTTGTTCTCTTGACTTTCCGCTTGATAAATTTGAAACCAAATAAACAGAGAAAACTTTTTACACTTCCCCCCAATCCCAATACAGACCAGAGCAGGTCTGATAAGCCCGCAGCTCGGCAATAACCTCAAACAGTCTCCAGAGATCCCTCCTTTTTTGCGGCAAAGGAGCTGGGATTAAAGAGATGGTGGCTTCTCTATAAAATCTTCAAATATTAAGAGATCTGAACTCCTTACAGTCTTTTCAAAAATTAATGATCAGTAACGGGTATCGTACAGTCGAAGCCCTCCAGTTTGGGGAACAACTTTTGTTGTTTAACATTTTTTGTTTGTTTTGTTATCATTGGCTTTGTTGGCTCCTTGGGTGCTTCTGTACGGAACTAATTTCTGTTTCCAATTGGCAAATTGAGGTTGGCTACGGCCCGATGAACCCGAACAAAAAAAAAAAAGAAAAAATGCAAATCGAAATCCCTTTTTCGGCGGCATGTGTGTCAAAGATGCGTTCAATCCACTGGACTAATCAGCATTAGAGGGAAACACAAACAACGGCTCACAGAGATAGTCGTAGTCGCTTATAAAAACACACAAAAAAATTTAACACAAATCTGAAATCTCCCCCTAGAGAGGGGCGTCTCTGTTTGGCAGTTTCGAAACGCCCCGAAAATTTTCCAATCGCACTCTCCATGCCCCACAGTGGCAGAGAAACTGTCAGTCAGTGCGCTTCGAAGTTCGAACCGCTCCCCCACTTCCTTGGCAGTGTAAATATTTGAATAATGGCCGCAATTAATTACAATTATTAAATCACTTAACTGCTTTTAAGCACATTAACCCTCGTCAGGTTCAGATCTATCCGAGCCCGCCATCTACCCGATAATTAATTAATTCATATGTGTATCGCACATCTGCCAATTACAGAACGGCTCGGTTGTAATGTTTGGACGCGTGGCCTCGTACCGATTCCTCGACTCGCCCACGGACGGACGCTACAATCTGGCCCTGTCCCAATCCCAGTTGGACTCGGCATGTCTCTACGAGAGGTAAGTGTAATCCAGTTTTTTTTTGTGAATCCAAAAATATATGCTACGCTTGCGCTTTGTCAGCAACTGTTGTGTAATTGTTTCATTTTTAATCAAAGCCTGAATATTAAAGTCAGATTAGAGTATTAAGGGGGCAGGATGGTTTGAGACTTCAAAAAAATTTTTTTTTCAGAAATTTTTTATATAATAGAACATTATCTTAGAAATATCCTGTGAAAGTTTTATGTCGATCGGACTAAAACTTGCTGAGATACCGATTTTCTAGTTTCTTTCTCTCCATATACTTTCCATTGCTTTTAAAACTTTAGACGCGTTTTTCTCAAAACAACTTTTTCAAGTCGGTGCGTAACGTAACTCAAAAAGTAATGCTCGGATCTAAATAAAATTTTGCACACATCTTTAATACAATAAATACTTGCGGATGAACGAATGCTTTTTTTTTTTTTAATTTTTTTTCACTATTTTTACGGGCAATAATGGGCGGATTTTTATGTAAAAATGGTTCCTCCGACTTTACAACCGCGCCAAAAATTCAAAATCGCATATTTTTCAAAATAGTTTCGTTCATCCGCACAAGAAACTAATATTTTAAGTAAATCAATTCAAATTTTGTATTTCCGATAACACTGTAAGGCCAGACTTTACGCACCGCAAGAGACCAATTTTTGGAAGCGACACCGGCCGACTGCCCGTTACGGGATAAATTATAATTATTTCTTAAAAATAAAAATTCCTAGATACTCTCCAAATATAGCCATTAATTGTGTAAAAAAATTGAATTGATATATTTACTCAGACATAACAAAAAAAAATCGCAAAAAACTGCTATTTTTCAGCCTCTGAAACCATCCTGCCCCCTTAAAGGATAAAACGTTCTTGCAAAAATTAAATTAAACTAATGAAAGGCACTCACTGAATGCCACTTTAAATTATGGCTCGACTTCCTCCCTATGAATTTATGAATAAAACGACTCTTCTAAGGCATTTTTTTGCCATCCATTTGCCTTTCTGAATGGCTCTTGGCTGAGAACCTGGACTCACGTATTCCGTTTATGAATAGCCGAGCCAATCTACGACTTTAGAAGCTATTCAGAATGCCATCCAGGAAAATGTAAATTATATAAAATTTAATTCAGGACAGAATTCGAGAATGTTACTTTTGTATGCTGAGCTATTTTATTTATATATTTATGTGTGTGTGTTTTTATTTTATTTTATTTACACGGCTTATTGTGATGTTTCTGTTTCTGTTTCGTTACGTGTTGTTTGTTTTTATTGTTTGTGTAAAACATTAATCTCATGCACTCACCAAACCGACAAAAATTACACAAAAATATGCAAAACAATTTGCACAACCACGCACCACCCTCATACACGAACACAACCGCCCGAAATTCAACCACCCAACCACGTCAACCATGGCAGTCGCTCACCCACATCCCCCGGATCCTGGAACGACGAGGACGGTGCCCTGAGTTCGGTGAGTAAATGGTGGTCTAACCTTAAACCGACCAGCAGCTTTAATATTAAACATCTCCTGTTATGATTAAAGACCCACAAAAGCGACTACGACCATCATCAGCAATCGAATCAGTCGAGTGCCTATCACAACAATAACAACTCCAGTGACCATCCCCTCAGCAGTACCCTGAGAGACACCGTGGATAGCAAGGCTGGACAGGATCATGTGGGCGGCTATGATGGCCAGAGTTTGGAGGGAAACCTGGAGAACGAAACCAAGTCGATTTCCAGCATGAAGTCAGGTGGTTCCACCAGCCAGGATCGGTAAGAGCCATAAACTGAATTTTTCTTAAACTTTAATATTTAATATTTTCTCTAAGGATAATTAATAAATCCCCTCGAAACAGGAAATCGCCCTGAAACACTAGTTCCACTCACATAACCATATTAAAGACATACATTCGTGTGCTCACTGTCTTATTTAAAGTTTATTTTGTTTGATATTTAAGTATTTGAGTATTGTGTGCGCTTTAAAGTTGTGCAAAATTATTATTTAACATTTGCAATGTCCTAACTGCTTTAAACAATCACTTTAAACATGTGAATGAGTGATTGTGTGTGATTTACTAATCGATTAACCGTATCTGCTATATAGGTCACCCAAAATGCCAGGGTCTGGCCTTATGGCCGGCGGCGGAAGCGGCTCCGGAGACGGCCAAGGACAAGAGCCGATATTGCCGGCAGTCCTTGAGTTTCCAGAGACGCATCAGGAGCTTTTTCTGCGTCACATCATCAGTGAGCTAGATGTAAATGTTCCGCACTTTAAGCTGGCGCCCGTCTACTCGCTCTACCTGTGCGCCAGGTGAGTACTTAAATTCTGAGTTTCTGAGTATCCTTTCGGGCATGAAGCTGGGCTGGCTTGGCTTTAATTGTTGTCTTAATGCTTGGCTTGATATTAAAACACTAAAATGGGGAAAGTTAGTAGTCAGAAAGAGTCTAGACAGGACTGGAATTTAATCCTTTTGTAATGGATTCTATTGGAATAACATGATAATCATTGACAGATACATTCGTAAGCCGGCCGAAACAATTTCATGAATTTAATTGAAACAAATAGCTTTTATTCAGAGTTTAATTGTATTTAACAAGTGAGAAAATCAATGTATCCTTTAGCCTCCATGTAGTGGGTGTTGAAGGTCCTTGACTATAGATTACTGAGTGTCCAACGGTTGTCTGTAGTCATCTGCTATGGGATAAGTCCATTTTCAATTCCAAAATCAAAGCACCATTTAACAAGGCCCCAAGGACATGGTACGAGGGCAAGGCAGCTAACACCATCTGACAAATGTTCGGCCATAAAGTGGACGGACTTGACGCACACGCTCCCCCTCCTCCGGATGCTCCAGTCCAGTTTCAACAATTCATTATCAATTATGATGATTTATCTTGGCCGCTGACCCAATTTGTGAGCCATTAATATTAATGTGTCCTGACAGAGGCAAGGAGGAAATAGCCAGAGGGGGCAGCAAGTAAACCGGATGGGGCCAGAGGGAACTTTGACATTTGACAGGCGTGAAAATCAATAGACACGAATGGGGTTACACGGGTGGACGGACGTACGAACATGGCTCGTCTCATTAAACATGTTCTGCTTTAATTATCCAGATATCGAGCCTCCACGCACTACCGCCCGGAGTTGCAGCCCACGGAGCGCGCCCACAAGCTTACCATCTTCCTGCACCACGTCGCCAACTTGGTCTACAGCGTGGTTCAGGAGCAGTACACCGATCCCCGGATTCTGGCCTTTTGGATGGCCAACAGCTCGGAGTTTCTGCACTTCCTCAAGTCCGACCGCCACATCAGCGCGTTCAGCGTCCAGGCTCAGGAGGTGCTGGCCGAGGCGGTCCAGACGGCGTTCCGCAACCTGGTCAACTGCTTCCGGCTGGAGCTCTCCCAGACCCTCAACCAGTTTCTCTCGGAGACCATCGACCACGACTCGGCGGCGGGACTAGTGCTGACAGTCCTGGGCTCCGCCATGGCTTTGCTGAGGAGATGTCGCGTGAATGCCGCCCTCACCATCCAGCTCTTCTCGCAGCTGTTCCACTACATCAATGTCATATGTTTCAATACGGTGAGCGGCCTGCAAGGGCCAGAATCCCTAACCTTTATAGCCCTAATAAATGGCTATATTGGTTTCCAATACATTTCCCAGCAGACTTTCTAATTCTTGTGCCTTTGGTCCTTTCCAGATTGTGGCCAACTCTCACATGTGCACAGCGGATTGGGGCAAGGTGATGACCGAGCGACTGCAGCTATTGGAGCTGTGGGCCGAGCGGCAGGGATTGGAGCTGGCTGCCGACTGTCACCTGGCTAAGATCAACCAATGCGCCCAGTTCCTGCAGGCGCCCAAGTCCTCTGTGGAGGAGATCCAGCAGTTGGCGTGCTCGTGCTTCCGTCTGAACTCTCTCCAAATGGCCGCTCTGCTGCAGCAGGAGAAGCTACCCCGCAACCTGGTAGACACAGCCATCCGAATGGCCGAATCCGTTGCCGACGAACTGACCCGTGCCGATGGTCGTGAGGTACGTCTGGAGGAGTCTCCGGAGCTCCATTTGGCGCTACTACTACCCGATGATGGATTCAGCTGCGATGTGGTTCGAAGCATACCCACCGGCCTGGTCGACTTTCTCAATCCTCTGCAGCAGCAGGGCATGTGCCGACTGGCAGCCCAGCCCACATCGATTGGGCTTTGGACGGTCTATATGCATCAGTTTAATGTGAGTATTGTAGCTGTGGAGTAGAGACCATCTAGACCATCTTATCATCTTCATTGCAGGCCCGCAGCTCCAGTGCAATGTCCAACAAGTTGCCGCAGCCGGAGCTCCAGCTGATCAAGCTTCACAAGAACAGCAACGGCATGGGTCTGTCCATAGTGGCGGCCAAAGGCGCCGGCCAGGAGAAGCTGGGCATCTACATCAAGAGCGTGGTGCCTGGAGGAGCGGCCGATGCGGATGGCCGCCTGCAGGCTGGAGATCAGCTGCTCCGAGTAGATGGACAAAGTCTAATTGGCATCACCCAGGAAAGGTATGTATTCTTTGGAAGAGTTTCTTTGGGTCTAAACTAACTTCCTTTCGTTTAGGGCGGCGGATTATTTGGTGCGAACGGGTCCGGTGGTCAGCCTGGAGGTAGCCAAGCAAGGAGCCATCTACCACGGACTGGCGACACTCCTGCAGCAACCTAGTCCGGTCATCCAGCGTGGTGAGTAGTCGTCACATCGACCCCGTCAGACATCCAGCTAGATTACATAACCCGTACTCACATATGCCAAGAAACACACACACACACAACAAACACACATTAGAGCGACTCCAGGTGATGGGTAGGACGCTTAGAACACTCAACACACTCACCCATCCAAGATACTCTCCACTCCAACCCCGTCTACTCCACTGTACTGTAAGCTAACCAAGTAACAACCCATTAACCATGCTGCTCCACTCGAATCGAATCGAATTGAATCGCTAGACGCTCCTGCCAGTAACTTCCTCCAGCATCCGCATCTCAATCCCGGCCAGCAGCGTCGTCATTCCTCGTTCCAGCAACAGGCTCGCTACTACAGCAACTCCATTTCGGACGACAGTCTGAACCGGAGTCGCCGCGAGTCCTTCGCCTGCATGCGAGCCTCGTCGCCGCCGGTGAGGCGTCTTAGTGCCTCCTGTCTGCAGGAGGAGCTCTGTGCCCTGGGCCACCAGCTGCACATTGATCCGCGGTACCGGGACACAAGGCCGATTGCCCGCTCCGCCAGCAGTCTCTATCTGGCCAATGAGCAGGCGGGATACTACCAACCGCCACCCATGGCCCCCTCGGTCACTCACTTCAGTCCCATGCGACCGCTGAGGAGGACTCCGCCGCCTTCCATCTACATCGAGGAGTACCAGGACGAGCCGGCCAAGGAGGCGGGCACCTCGCAGGAGTCCTTTGGCAACTTTGCCGCCTACAGTGACGCCCACCAGCCGTTGAACGAGGAGGGCATTGCTTCCGTGGCGCACTCGGATGAGATTCCCTTCATCGACGACGAAGAGGAGGAGAAACAACAGCAGCAGCAGGCGCAGCGTCCCTGCATGGCCAGCTGCAGTGCATCTTCCTCCTCGACGTTTAAGAGAAATCCAGCAGCAGGCTATCGTAAGACGGTTAGCTTCGATCTGGAGCAAACGGAGCCACCCGAGGTGGGGGCCACTGGAATCGACCGAAAGTACCACACCCACGATGCCATCAGTCAGTATGCGGCAAGGGACTCGTCCACTGAGTCCCTAATGGCCGAGCAATCGGAGCGGATCCCCCTTATCCAGAAGATACGTCGCGAGCTGAACAGCAAGCGGGCCACCAACTGTACGGCGGATGGTTTCAGTTCCGGTGGCTCGGGTTCGAACAGCCAGCGCTCCTCCAGCGAGTCCATCGAGCGGATGCCCCTGCTGCGCCAGAATCACTCGCCATGCCACCGCCAGCTGAACACCCAGCGGTCGCACAAAAGGTCAGGAGTCGCCCCAATGGCGACAGCAGCCCCCATTGTCAGCATCCAAGTTCCTAGTGTCTGTGAAATCGAAAGTTCCTGCACCCGTTCTCCTTCTGTAAATAAAAGCAATCGATATTGTGCCCGCACCACCAACACCAACACCACCACAACAACAACAACAATCCCCAGCACCACCTGCCGCCGGGCTAGTAGCCAGGTGAACCTCAGTCCCCGCTTTCTGTTGCCCCTGGGTCAGGGCAAGGTGCGCGAGATGGCCGCCTACTTCAATGCCCACAAGGATTTTCCGCTTGGCATAAACAAGTCGAGATCAACGTCAGCGCTGGACGATCCCGGTAGCAAGCCCAAGCCCAAGTTGTCGCAGGCGGAGCAGGGACACATCCTGAAGCAGCTGAAGGAGTGGAGCCTGTACGGCAGTGCCGGCAAGGACTATGACACGGAGCCGGATAAGTCCGGAAAAACAAGTTGCGAGTGCCCCTGCTGCGGACACTGTCGGGGCAAAACATTATCTTCCGAGAAAGAGCAACACCAAGCGGAAAAGCAACAAACAGTTGCCACCTTCAAGTGCTACGACAGTTGCCAGGAGGACGAGATCAAAGCAGAGGCCAGGCCGAAGCCTGTGCCGGAGACGGAGCCGGAAATTTCCCGTTATGCAAGCTGCCGCCGGAGTGTCATGTGCAGCAACCGGCAGGCGAATAGTGTGCGCCAACTGAAGCGCAACAAACAGCAGAAGCAGCTAAACAGAGCCAAGCATAGCTCACATCCTTGCCACCATCAGAGGCGCCGCCACCATCATCATCATCATCACCCACCCTCGCACCATTGCCCATCCTCGCCGCCCTCCTCGGCCAAATTGCTACTTTCCCTGGCCAGCAGTGGTAGTGGCAGTGGCAGTGGTAGTGGCAACACCCCCAGCAGCAATAAGTTGAGCTCAAAGAGCTGTCCAAATTGCGGGGATACCACTGATGATTGCTATTCCTGCAGCTGCAGCGAGGCTGAATCGTGCTCCTCGGCCGGAGGAGAATCATCCTCCAGCTGCTATGCCGCCCACTGCGATTCATTCACGGAGGGCGTTAGTGCCGGCCGAGCAGGTGGGGCTGGTGATGATGGGGATAATGGCGATGATGCGGCCAGGCGGTGCTGTGTCGGCACCACGCCACTGGGACCAAGCTCATCGAAAACAATGTGTCCGACACACAGATGACAACCCAGCCATGCTGCACCGAGGTTCATGTTGTTCTCCCCTTGTTGTTGTACTTATTAGCCTTTGGTTTTGTGCCTGCCTAGTCCTAGAACTAGATTTAATTCGTTTGTAGGATTATACTTTTCCATCTTCATGATTTTATCCTTTAAATTGTGATAGTTTTCAACATGAATACTCTAAAGTTATCCTTTCTTATGTAAATATTATTAATTTGCATAGTTTTTATAGGAAGCTAGGCATTAAATACTCTCGCTTTTGTATTTTTCGCATTTAATATTCAGCTTTTCCGCTGGCACTTCATATTTAATTGCATTTTATTGCAGCCGTGTTGGCTTATTCAGTTTTTGGACTTGCCGCGTTGGCTTTTGTAATTAAAATTGAATTAAAATTTTATGAGTTCGCCATCAGTAATGCCATCAAATGGATATTTGTTTTCCTTTTATTTTATAAAAATATACATACATATCTGACCTTTATCCCATGTATTTTGTATGTGTTGTAGTTGTGTAATTAGATTTTTAACAATTTATTAATTCTCTACTCTTTGCCATTTTCATTGGAAATGCAAGTTACTAATATATCCAACTATTTCTATATCCTTTTCCGCACCAATCAACCGTAATTCCATCACTCCCCGAACCATGCACTCTAAACGCCGGCATTGATGATGTTGCTCTGGACAAAAAAAAATATATATATGATATTGGGATCTGGAACACCTGGAACACCACACAGGTAATCGACGTATGTCCGAACGCGACTTGACGCGAATGGGCGGCGCCGAGTCGACCAAGTCCCTGGGGCCACTGATGGCCAATAGTCACCCGAACCACAGCCTCAGTTTAAGCCAGCACCTGAACAACAGCCATAGCAACACCCTCGGCAATAGCAACAATAGTAGCATCATCAATCCATTAGCTGCACACCTACCCAACAGCAAGTCGGTGCCGGCCTTGCATCATCACACGGGATCGGGTACCATATGTAAGTGAATTGTCCAAATGCACTCTCCCCTATCCTCTTATCCCTCTGCGGAGATCGGAATCCAATCGACTTTTGAAGCCAGTGAACTAATTAATTTTTTCTCCTTTATCCCCAATCTCTCCCAGCAGCCCTGGCCAATTCAAAGTCACGCAGCACGCACAGTTTGCATAACAATACATCGGCCCTGGGCGGCAGTGGCGGAGGAGGAGTAGGAGGAGCCGGAATGCTGGGTCACCCAAATGGCAGCCACAGCAATTCAAATGGAAATGGAAATGGCAACGGCAACAGCAACAGCAACGAGCAGGGATTCTACCAGAACCTCAGCGTATATCGGGCACAAAATCAGAGTCAGCCGATTTTGAATGAAAGGTAATGCATATGCGGGTTGGTTCTGGGGACTACTACTATGTATGATGCTAAGTTGGAAAGATACTAAATAGAATAAAATCACAAGAAATCAGACCTACTTATTCGGACTCTGCTGTGTCAATATAGATATAGAGATAGTTCCTCTATAAACTGACATTCAGAAATTCGGTTTTGCCCAGCTGACCACTAAAATCATTTTGGACAGAATTGTATGGTTTGCTGTGATTTTGGTTGTTGTGCTTGTGCTTGTGATGGGTTTGTGGGGAAAAATATGGTCGAAGAGTGACCAGAAAGGCCTTTTGTGATTAGTGCGGTTACCAGAAACTAATTTAAATTACGAAATTTATTGAGGAAATTAGTCTGTTGGAGTTGGAAGTCCAAATTGGTCCAAGGACTTGATTAAACAGGGTAAAGGATTGTATACTTTGGTATTTATTTTGATTTAAATTCAGGTTCTAAGTTAAGGTGAGTTAAGGTCATGCTGTTGTGTGGCAATTCCCATTAAAGTCTGTTTGTGATTTTCAACACAGCCGCAAAAAATCACACCAAACACACACATATCATATGAGAATCTAAGCCAGAGGGTAAAATTAATAATTTACAATGAACTTGGACGTGTTGTTGTGGGCGCTTTTCTGGGGCGTGTTAGTTGCTCTTGAAATGTGTGTTGTTTGCGGTTGCAGGAACATTCAATGTCAACTTAAATTGTTGCTAACTCTCGTGTGTGTAATTCTAGGATGACATTGCGTTTAAAGAAATTACTTTATGGCTTCATACCCATTAAGAAAGACTATCAACTTGTAGAAATGTACCAAGTACGTGAGTAATTAGCCGCTGTCGTTTCTGTTTCTGTTTAATGTTGCTGCTGTACAGAGGCACGCACCTTTGCAATAAACACAAGCCACTTGTTGAGGATGAGAATAAGAGAAATTGTACCTCCTGACGCACTCGACACGTTTCGGTTAATTAGTGTAAATGATTATGTTTTTGTTACCCACCAAGAGCAGCACCACTGTGCCACATGCCACCTTTGGAGCGACTTACTGACCGCTTTATTTGGTTTCCTTTCACAGACCACCGATGCCCGCACATGCCGCCATGAGCGGGTACAATGGGAATTCCCCGCTTGCAGCCGCCACTCTGCCACAGCAGCAGCAACCACAGTCGCCCTACCAGCAGCAACACCTGCAGGCCAACGCTAACCAGCCGCCCACTCGTCCCGTTTCCGCTTACTACCACAGCCAGCAAACGGCGCAACAGCAACTCCAGCAACAGCAGCAGCAACAGCACACCCTGCAGCAGCAGCAATTCGCCCACAGCAGCAGCAATCTCAATGGCCAGCAGCAGCAGCAACAGCACCAGCTCTCCCTCAACAATCGCACCAAGAGCCAGCAAAACTTCCAGCACACCCTTCGCATGCAGCATATGATGGCGCCGTCGATGCCCAACATCAGCAACATGTACCTTCAGCAGCAGCAACAACAACAACAGCAGCAGCAACAGCAACAGTTGCCTCTGCAACAGCAGCAGCAGCACCAGCAGCAGCAACCATTGATGAGCAGCAGTCAGAGCATGCAGAGTGTAAATGAATTCCCAGGAGGTTATCAGAACGGTGGCCTGGAGTACCGTCGCAGTCAACTCCATGAACCAACCACGCTCTATGAACTCCAGCAGCAACAGCAACAGCAACACCATCAGCAACAGCAGCCATCGCCCAACTTCATAGCCCTGCCACCAAAGCCCTTGGGCAGCCTGCAATCGCCCAATAAGCCAGCAGCTCCACCCAGCACTGCGCCCAAGCCACAGCAACAACAACAGCGAATGGCCCAAGCCGCTTACCTGGGGCAACCTCTGATGGCGGAGGACAAGCCGCCACTGCCACCCACCGCTACCCATCCATTGTACAAGGCCACGCAGCAACTGGCTCCGGGCATGAACTACGTGGCGAGCACTTTGGATCCCCCCAAGGGAAGCTATGTCCCGGCCAACCAGGCGGCCAATCGGTCGCTGCACAGCGGCGGCAATCCCTGGGAGAGGGAGGAGCGGGAAAAAGATCTGGAGATGCGACGCGAACACATCCGCCAATGGCGGGAGCAACAGATATCAGAGCTCTCGCAGATTGTATCCCGCTCGCCTATGCAGGAGGAGCAGCTGAAGACGCTGATCCTGGAGCGGGACTTTGAGCGAAGGGCGCAGGAGTTGCAGGAGCAGGAGGATCAGGATCACGAGCAGCAATACGACAAGGAGAATGTGCAGGAGCTGTTCCGACTGGCTGGAGGGGGCCAGGTCAGTGCCATACAAACACCCATCACCAGCTTCCGTCAGACTGAGATCAAGTTGGCGGAGATCACGGACAGCAGCAGCCCGATTGATGCGGTGCCAGCACCAGCTCCCCCGGCGCCAGCTGCCCCATCCGTAGGCAGCACCCAGCAGCCGAAGAGCATTCTTAAGCATAACAGATACTCGGAAGGCGGAGCCGGAAGCAGTGGTGCCCCTTCGTCGCCGTCAAAGTCCCAAAAGTCCGCTAGTTTTGCGGACGAAAGGCACTTGCAAACGGAGCACCCGATATCCAGTCTGGCCAAGGAGCTCAACCAGCTTACCATGTTGGACAAAGACAACAACAACGAGGCCGTTGATGCTGTAGTGCCTCCGCCTCCGCCGCCGGAGCGGAACAGCTCCTATCTAATTATGTCGCAGCAGAAACTGCGCGCCAGCACTGGAAGCTCCACCAGCTCGATGGGCCTGCTCAAGACAGCCACCAGCAATCAGGCAGCTGTGGCTGTGGAGATTAAGAAGGCGTCCCTCCTGAGCACCCAATCCAACAACAATAATAACAACAATAATCTGGCTGGAAGTCTGAACAACAACACCATGCAGGCATCACCCTTGAGCGCCATGGAATTAAATGCTGCCTATGTTTCGGCCACGGGGACGGGAATGATGGGCGGCTTAGGCACGCCACCCCCACCACCGCCTCTGATGCAGCGGGATAACAAGCGAGTGAGCTTCCACGACGAGGAGAACAATTTTGTTGGCGGCATTAACCCTCAACAGCAGCCGCAGTACATCATGGACAACTATGGCATGGAGCACCAGGATTTGGACACCATCAGAGAAGACACCAGTGTAAGTAGCCACTCAATAAATATGTTTTTCCTCCAGAAGCTACAATTTTCAAACCATTACAGTTTCTGCAACAAAATCTGGATGCATCCATGTTGCCCTCGATGCCAGCTACTCCTGATGCTGCCCTTTGGAACACCACAGTGCAATCTACGCCCGGCGTTATTGGAGCGCAAGAAGTGTATAGGTAGGATCTTAAAAATAATCCTCATTTTACAATTCTAAAAAAAAAATGCATTTTATTCAACAGAGATCCGCGCCAGCGTCGCCTGGCGGAGAAGCAACAGCAGCAGCAACAACAGCGAGCTGGAGATGCGGTGCCCGAGAAGCTCTCGTTCAAGGAGAAGATGAAGATGTTCGCCCTGGAGTCGGGAGAGGACAACACGCCCAAGGACAAGCTAAAGATATCGAGAGCCCAGCGAGACATCGATGCGGTGCACTAGAGGAGGAACCACTGCTATCTGCTATGTACATACACACCCGAACCGACAAAGCTTACACTTCAATATTTTGGGGCCAAGTTGCTACGTTAGCTCTCCATAGAACACGTACACCCATAGATCGAGTTATACACATAATTATGAAGTAACGATAGAAACAAACCTAACGAATTTGCTTGGCAAGGCAATAAAAATCCACAGCTATAGCGTTTCAGAGTTAATTACCACACTTACAACATATTAACTGAATTCAATTAGTGAGAATTATCAGTGTATATCATTATAGTCTATATATAAATGTGTTTATATATACAAAACTATAACGAGCCTAAGCCGGGCAACGAAAGTGAGGCGAGCCACATTTGTAAAGCGTTTTGAACATTTTAAATTAAACTTAACCCTACGATTAACAATTTGTTACATCAGATTACCGAATACAATTTATGGTTAGACACGAGTGTAAATGAGCAGATTTAGAATAGATATACATACATACATATATAGATATATATTTACCTGGGAACCGAGCGGAACAAGAAACGTTTATATATATTATACTCTAAGCCACAACAACGTTAAAACAAATGGTCCAATTATTCAATTACTAAAGCTATATTTACAAAACCACGAACCACAAATGAATAATTAAAATGTTCAAAAATATATATATTTTTAATTAAAGCTTCTTTTTTAAACAATTTTCAATGCGCATAGGCATACAAATGAGCAACTATAAATTGTTAAATATTATGCGTACCAATTTAAAAAGAGGATAGAATTTCATTAAAAATACCTTAAGGCTTTAAAAAAAAAAAAGAAAAAAGAGAAAAGAGGACGTCCAATGGCGCTGGAGATCGAAAACTTTGTTGTAGCATAAAATTTATTCAAAAACCGACCACAAAGGCAACAAATTATTTTTGTGCATTCCAAGTATTTCAAATATAGTACCAAGCAAAAACTAAAATTATATATATATCTATCGAAACTAAATTGTAATTTGTAAGACGCGATTTATTTTTAATAAGCGAACCTATTTTTTAAAGAAATATTGAAAGATAGTAAAACAATAATCTGCAATCGACGTATGGCTATCTTCTGTAAAAAGAAATGCGAGAAATTGTTGTTTAGTCTCACATTAGCGCGTTTAGGTTTAAATATTACAAATATATATTACATTAAAGAGCTAAAAGAAATTCAATATTGTGCATATTTATGCAAAATAAAAAGTTAATTAAAAACACAAAAATTTATATTTTTAATTAATTTTAGATAACAATTTTAAATACAGCGTTCCGTAGCAATGGGCTTTGGTCACAACACTGGCTTTAACAGTCTGCTGCTAACAGAGAGCGTTGTAGCAGTCACCTTTTGACATCGCACAGAGCTAATAATGTGGCGGGAATTCTTGAAAAAGTATTTAAGTGTTAATATTTAAAGGCAGTGCCATTATTTATTATTAATTATTTAAGAAAATATTACGTTTTGGATTCGATGCTCCTTAACTTCTATATCTACCTAAAATAATAGATATTTTTCTATGTGTAACTGTCTTCTTTCAAATTTTAAATTTATTGTACAATCTTACATCCCATTCTTCCTTAATCTTTAATTATTTCATAAAATATTTGAAAAGAACTTAGTAGAAAACAAATTACTTTGTAAAAAGAATTCCTTAGTTATTTATGATCCCAACTAAAGGTGGGTTGTCTTGGAAAATAACTTTTTGAAACTCTTTCAAAGGGCGAATATCTGAGCCAATTAAGGCCAATATAGGCAGCGAACTCTAAACGTTGTTGACTGGCCGAGTCTAAGCCCTGGGGAAGTGGTTCAATATTTCATAAAAAATGTTGAATTTAATATTTGCAGTATTTAATATATGTCAGGATATCAGGACCGACAACTCCTTTCATAATTGAAATCTGTTGAGTGGTGATGTCTACAAACCTTGGCAGTTGCTTTTCTGCCACCTTTGCAAAGATTCTCTTTAAAGGAATCGCGGCCGGAAAGTTGCAGGCCAAGTTATTGCCTCCTAACCGGCGGACGCCCACAACACAATTTAAAAGTCAAGCGGTGAACTTTAACCAATTTCTGCAAACAAGAATCGTTGGCACCGGGAATCGGGAACCGGGAGGCTGAAGTTGGAAGCACGGAGCCGGAGGCAGGACCCTCCTGGTGGCAAGGTAAATTGCCAATATAGAGGCGTGGGTGTCCTGAAAACGCTGTCGCGTGGAATGTCTTTCGGCATCGCATGCGCGAGCCAAATGTATTTTTCAGCAGTTTTTCATGTAAATTATTAAAATGCGCCAATCTCTTTGATATGCCCACAATCCCCAGGTTGGGGAGGGATTCGGTCATAATCAGTTGGCGGAGCGGTCGGCACGAACTTTAAGAAATTGTTGACAGTTGCCTGCAAGGCATTCGGATTGCAGGCCGTGGTCGCGGAATTTTTCAATATTCTCGAAGGCTAATCCCCCGCCGTACGCTGTCAATATCCTGCAGTATCCCGCCGGTGGAAACGACAACAGCAGACCGCAAAGGCAAACGCAAAAGCAACAGGGAAAACTGCGGAAAAGCCGCAGAGCGAAAAGAAAAATATGAACTGTGGGTAAAAGTTTCAGGACGCGGCTATGGGAAATAAATCAAAAAGTGATTAGCCCGGTCGGTGGTCCTTTCTCCACCACCCACTCCATAGCCCATAGACCATAGCCAGCTCTATCTCCTTCGCACGCCAGCTGTCCAGTTGTAAATTGTCTGTTGAGTGGCCACCGGAGAAAGTTGTGGGAAAGTCGGACCAAGGTGTGCCGCCAAGATGCGAAAGGAAATTCAAACTTGGCCATAAAACTTTTACCACATCTTGGCCACGTCGGTTTGTATGGCCCACGGTTCGGCTTGATAAATGAGCAGCGTAAAGTGCGGGGGCAATCAAAAAATCGCACAAAATTATAGTTGGCCAGGCCATAAAACAATGCCTCTTGGCCGGAGAGAAACAATGGCTAGGACAAAGGCGTTAGCAATTGTAGTTTTTCCCTTTCCTTGCTGCTTTTCGCATTTTTTTATTCAGATCCTTAGTGGCTTAACGTCTGGGCTATCCTCCTCCACAAAATATGACAGGTTTCTTTATTTGCATTTTAAAATATACTGATAATTTGCTCGACGAGATGAGATCTGGGAGGGAGAGGCCGCCGCTTTTATTTAAATAACTGCGGATTGGGGTTAAGAAGTTAGAGTTGGACTTTACGATGGCTAAGAGCATTAGGCAGGAACTTGGAGCCGCTGGATCTGATTTCTCTAAGCTGGATAGCAGGGGGTTCTGCGACAACAAATGCAAATTATGAAGCTAATGACCCAAGGTGTTAGTAATTCGGGGACCATTATAAGGCTATACAGTCTTATCTTCCACAAACTCAAAGGGAATTCAAAATTATATCGATTAAGGTCCACTTTAAACATTAGAGGAGAAAATGTGAGGAGGTTCTATTAAAAATTTACATTAATGCTGAGTCTGGAATTAATTTCAAACCAAAATATACTCTAGATTACTTAAGACGCCTTAGGCTTTATTTACGCAAATAACAAATTAATTTTCGTTACTCGGAATCAGATGCTTAGCTTAATGCTTATTCCACTAGACCTAATCTTATACAAAAGGAAAACATATTAAGTCTAGAATCTGTATAAAAATCTTCATTAATATTCGGAAAGTTGAGCTTAGACTTTAAAAAAGTGTCAGCGGAATAATCAATGACATTGTGTTCTGAGAGTTTCGTGTGCTATTTTTACCTACAAATTAAACTAATGTCTTAGACAAAACACCCCGTCGGATTGTGATTTTAGTCATTTCCTTCAAACGCTTCCTGAGATCACCACTCATGTCTTGTTCAAAGCCACCAGTAAGAAGATTAGCCACTGGTGGAGGCTCCTGTATCCGTGTCCGAGTCTATAGAGGCCGGCTGCTGCTGACTTGATGGCCGAGGCAGAGTATTCTCCTATAATTCAGTAAAAAAAATAAAAATTAAAATGGATTTAAAGTTAGTTAGGGGATAGTTCTTACCGCTCAGGACATGCAGTTGCATGGACACGGCCGCACTGTTTTCCGGCTCGCACGTGTAGTTGCCGGAGTGTATTTTCCGCACTAAGGGAATAACCAGAGAACCAATCTGCAAGCTCAGGTGTAATGGAAATATTTCTTTAGAACCTGCATCGCCTCACCGTATTCCTGTTGTGCTCAGTGCTTCCAAAGATATTTCTATCGATTTGCGTATACCATCCGTTCTGGGAGGCGCTGGCCTCGTTTTCGGCAGTCACCTGTTGGTCACCCCGATACCAGAATATGTACTTGGGCGCCTCCAGAGTCCCACGCACGATGCAGTGCATCTCCACCTTGCTGCCAGCCTTTACAAAGCGCTGTCGATCCCCAATTAGTTCGGTACGAGGTGCTTTTTGATAAAGAAAATAAAGGATTATAATTTGCATAACCGATAATCCGTTTGAAATTTAACTTTGGGTTGAATATAAGCTGGAAAGGGGACCAATTAATTGTGAGACCAAATGGATTTATTGAATTTTAATCGTAAGGAGTTTAATTTAATTTCTGTTGCTAGGATACTAAAGTATCATGCTTCAATGTTTATACAAGAGTTTTAATTAAATCAATAAAGTAAGGGAAAGCATTAAAAAAAAGGTTAATAAAGGACCTCCTTGACCTGGCCAATTTGTCGGATATTTGTAGTTTCACTTACTTATCACAAACAGTTGCACCTTGGCGCTCATTTTGGGCTCAGTTGCCAATTGGCACTCGTACCATCCGGCGTCGTCCAGCTTCACGTACTTGATTTGCAGTGTCCAGCTCAGGCTACTGCCATTGCCTCGCTCCCCCGCCAGGACACCTTGCCTGGAGCTATTCAACAGGGCAGAGGCATCTGAGGAGATGCGAGGACTCGGAGGTGGAGCTCCGACTGCGGTGGTCGCCGATGTTGCCGTTGCCGCTGATTGGAGCAGGGACGCGAAGCGAGCATCGTTGATGAAGGTTGTGTGATCCACCGCAATGATATGTTCATCCCGCAAACGCACCCAGGAGAGGGGCTTGCCCGAGTGCTGGTTGAGCTGCAGGAACGATAACGAAAGGGATATGATTAGACGCACTGGGAGAAAATGGCATAGCATTAGGTTGAATAGAAACTGGAATCAAAGGATCTAATTTTTCACTAAAGGACTATCAAAGAGTCTATAGAGCTGCAAAATTGTTTACAGTGTCTGATGGATAGAAAGCTTCAATTACGTCACACAACTGGATGGCTTTCCATTGTCCTGTCGCATGCCCAGGACTTCGCTTACCTTACAGGGCAGATAGGCATGCTGGCCAGCTTGGACGGTGGCATTCAGCGGGGGCAGGCTGAGTTGGCGCCGTGGCAACAGTTCCCGCTCCTTGGCCAGCTCCTTTTCGCGCCGCAACTGCAGCTCCTTTTGTTCGCTGTCGTAGGCGTGTAATCTGGGCTGCGACTGGGATGGCGATTGGGTTTGGAATTGCTGCTCGTTAGTCTGCTTTGGACTGGCATCCGCCGGACTTGGAGTGGCAGGTGCGTTCCGCTGCAGGTGCGGCAAATCGGCGGGAATGAAGTCCGGAAAAGGTGGTAAATAGGTAGGAATCGAGAATCCCTTTGTCAGTGTCGCCGTATCGGGTCTTTCACTCCAGGACTCCCCCATTATGGTTGTCTCCTCCCCCTGTTGAAAACTGGTGCCAGTACCCATCAACAGGACACTGTGTGATCCCGTTGCCAGCGGCGTTGTGGTTGTCCTCGTCGTCGGTGGCGTAATTAGCGATGCGTTTTCAACCATCGGTGCTGCAGAAGCGGCCAGCGCTGCAAAATAGGTCAAGAATGAAACGGAGGACATCAGTTGGGGGAAATTTAAGAGGATTTTTCTGCAGAAACAATGATATTCGACTTTGCAAAAATGACAAACATAGTCAATGCTGTCAAAATAATCCAGAGTAGTACCATTTTGAATATTACATGACAAAATTAACAGACCTGTTCAGTAGTGTTGTAAGTGTTTTTTTATAAATAAAAAAAATAATAATTACAGTAAAAAAAATATAATTAATTTTGTTGAGTGATTTTACATTCTTACTTGGTTTCAGGCACCATCAAAGGACATACTAGTTTGCATAAAAACAGTTTATTTATCTCCCCCACAAAACGGTGGACATTAGCCGCAGAATTTTGCAAATTAATTGACAAATTGTGAAATATTTTAGAAAACATCTACATACATATATTTATTGCTCCCATAGCAAATGGCAATTCATCATGGAAAATGCAAATTTATTGGCCTAGGGCGCTTGGTTCGATTGTATTTCGTTTCCAGCGATTTAGTTTGTTTTTGGCGATTGCTCCCAAACTGAAGGATAATTTTGTGGGAATTATTATTTGTCAGACCATCTGTTATTGGCATACATGTGGTAATTACCAAAGTGGAATTATAAAAAAATAAGTATGATTTTAAGCGAAATACAGGATAGAGAGATATTGAATAGAAAATGGAGGGCACTTTCTCTGTCGACTGTTTAGAATTGTTTGTCTTAAACGTTATTTTACTTAAATGGTTTCTTGGAAGAAGCATGGAATGTATCCTTGTATTCTGAGCTGAAAATTAAATATGAAATGAAATATTTTCCATTTAAAAGCGACAGCTGCGCCCGGAAAGCACCGCTGTAACGTAGCAATCTTTTCAAGATGTGCCACAGACCCGGAACAGACCGGAACGATTACTCAGAGTGGCAGTCGCTGTTTGTTATTGCCGCCGCAACTGACACGCCCGGAGAGAGAAATCACTTTGCTCCTGGCCACAAGCTCCAGACATGGTGACCCGATGGCTACGCCAGGCGGAGGACCTGGGCGAGGAGGTCATCCGCCGGTGTCGACCCACTCTGCCTGTGGTGGCCCGCTTCTGCCTTGTAGCCACTTTCTTCGAGGACGCCTTGCGCATGTTTTTTCAGTGGATGGTGCAGATTAACTTCCTGCAGGACCAAATACAGTGTTCCGGCGACCTGGCCGTGGCTGTTGCCTTGTTTCTTCTGGTGGGCCAGCTGGTGGGCTGTGTGCTTGTGTGGCTGCATCTGTTTATTAATTTTGCGGTTACCCTTCTGGCCGGCATCGTCCTGCTGCAGGTAAGCACACATTTGCCCGCCACACATCGCCCAAGAGGGCGCATCAACTTCAATTAACTCTGATCCAGGCCCATGTTTATGCAGTGCCGTTGCAACTCCAACTGATTTTGAGGGTTTTCGCGCTGCTGGGGGGACTACTGCTGCTGCATGTGGAGAACAAGGAGGCCTCCTGCTACAGAATGTATGCAGCAAGAGCCGGTCTCCCTCTTCTGGTTAACCGGCGATCCCAGCAACTGATGCAACTCACTGGCCGCATTCTGTTGGCGCTCATGTATCTGACCCTGTTCCAGCAATACTTCACCGTCGTCTCCATTATCCTGAATTCATTCGGCCTGATCCTAATGGCATTTGTCGTGATGGGATATCGCACCCGTTCGGCTGCTTTGTGGCTCTCCCTGTTACTGACTGTGTGGAATGTGTTCACCAATACCTGGTGGTTCGCCGATGGCGACACGAGGGATCTGCTCAAATACAATTGCTTCCACACACTGTCCGTGGTGGGAGGCCTGCTTATGGTCGTCGTCCTGGGTCCCGGCGATGTCTCCCTCGAGCGGTACAAAAAGCAGTGGTAGTCGCAGGTTCTTCACTGGACTGTTGGCTCTGCCGAAGTTTTCTAAACTTAAAATCCATATGGTTTAGTTATGTGAACAGAAAATATTGTTAAAACAATTTCTAGCAAAGATAAAGCTAATTAAAAAATTCCAAAACGCTAAATGTTAGAAAGAAATATGTGTATCAGGATTTAAATGCAAATACCATATGTAGGTTTTGCGTTCGGAATGGAAGCTGGGGTAAGCCTTAAATAAGCGTAGAATTTTACAGCTTTATTGCGAATTTCAAAGGTCTTTAAAATACAAATAATAAATGTGGAATTCCATTAAAATTATTGAATAAATATTGTATATTATGGGAGAAATTGTAATTAAGTTAGGAAAAGGATTTAGAGACATGTATTTGTTTTAAAGTTAGATGCTTGTAATAAATACAACTTTACTTTAAGATAATTTACTGTATCTCATTGAATGTATCTGGTCGTAATGAGAGAGCTGGCCACTGTTTCTCATCCTGATCCAATCAAGTTCTAAGCTCGCGGCCACATTGCAATTTTATTAGAGCATAAAATCCCGCAGATGGGCCTGAAAGTACAGAGTCATCATGCCGCCCACATTATACATTCAGTGTGGGCAAAGGACATGCACCCCGCCCCCAATTTCTCGTTGCCATCGCCTTAGTCCAACCCCACAGCCCACTCCTCCCATCTAGTTATGGAAGTGCCTACTTTTGGGGGCGCCTTCCGCCTGTTCTGCTGTCTCGCCTCAGGCGGCAAATTTACGCGCAGCACAACAAATAACAACTAAGTATTTATTATGTAAATAATATTATGCCAAATGCTCACACAGAGGGAGAACATAAAGTGAGAACGGAAGTTCAGAGAAGGAGGTCAGCTCAGCAGCAGAATTTCCGCTTAAGTTTACATTTTTATTAAATTTCTCGCTTGAGAACAATTCTCAGAAATAGTTTCCCATACTCCACGGTCCTTACTGCTGCGGGCAGTTCCTTCGCTGCTAAGTAGCTGTTCTGACAGACTTTAAATTACCTAAACTTTCAACGTTCCGGACAATAAAAGACTGAATAAATCATTTTTGGCTGTAGTTGCAATCCGATTTAAGATAAATAGTTCTCACTTCTCGTAAAAACTACAAACTAGATATTTATTGCATGTAGGACTGTCACAGTCTTATATTCAACCTGCAGGTCCCTTGAAAACTTAAAAAAAACGTTTAAATCACATGAAAAAAGTTAACAAAAATACGTTTAAAAAAAAATGGTTATAAACTTAAATGTAGGTCTTAACTTAAATAAATGGCAAAGATCCTGCCTGTTCTGGGAGCCATATTCTCCTCAATACATTTTCCACACTTTGAAGGGGACACTTTTAATGAAAAATGTAAAATTACGTTCAAGAATCGGATAGAGAATTGATTTACAAATCGTTTAAGGTTTTCCGAATAAGAATCGGATTAGTATTAAAAAAGTTACAGCCCTCGCGGTGGGCCATATTGTCCTTTCCATACATTATCCACATTTTGCAGGGGATGCCCCAGAAAATTTGATTAAAAATCTAAAAAATATTTTGTTCCTAGATTTTGATGGAAATTGATAGAGAAACGATCTACAAATCGTTTAAGGTATTCCGCGTAAGAATCGGATAAGTATTGGCAAAGTTACAGCCCTCGCGGTGGGCCATATTGTCCTTTCCATACATTATCCACATTTTGCTGGGGATGCCCCAGAAAATTTGATTAAAAATCTAAAAAATATTTTGTTCCTAGATTTTGATGGAAATTGATAGAGAAACTATCTACAAATCGTTTAAGGTTTTCCGCATAAGAATCGGATAAGTATTAAAAAAGTTACAGCCCTCGTGGTGGGCCATATTGTCCTTTCCATACATTATCCACATTTTGCAGGGGATGCCCCAGAAAATTTGATTAAAAATCTAAAAAATATTTTGTTCCTAGATTTTGATGGAAATTGATAGAGAAACGATCTACAAATCGTTTAAGGTATTCCGCGTAAGAATCGGATAAGTATTGGCAAAGTTACAGCCCTCGCGGTGGGCCATATTGTCCTTTCCATACATTATCCACATTTTGCTGGGGATGCCCCAGAAAATTTGATTAAAAATCTAAAAAATATTTTGTTCCTAGATTTTGATGGAAATTGATAGAGAAACGATCTACAAATCGTTTAAGGTATTCCGCGTAAGAATCGGATAAGTATTGGCAAAGTTACAGCCCTCGCGGTGGGCCATATTGTCCTTTCCATACATTATCCACATTTTGCTGGGGATGCCCCAGAAAATTTGATTAAAAATCTAAAAAATATTTTGTTCCTAGATTTTGATGGAAATTGATAGAGAAACGATCTACAAATCGTTTAAGGTATTCCGCGTAAGAATCGGATAAGTATTGGCAAAGTTACAGCCCTCGCGGTGGGCCATATTGTCCTTTCCATACATTATCCACATTTTGCTGGGGATGCCCCAGAAAATTTGATTAAAAATCTAAAAAATATTTTGTTCCTAGATTTTGATGGAAATTGATAGAGAAACTATCTACAAATCGTTTAAGGTTTTCCGCATAAGAATCGGATAAGTATTAAAAAAGTTACAGCCCTCGTGGTGGGCCATATTGTCCTTTCCATACATTATCCACATTTTGCAGGGGATGCCCCAGAAAATTTGATTAAAAATCTAAAAAATATTTTGTTCCTAGATTTTGATGGAAATTGATAGAGAAACGATCTACAAATCGTTTAAGGTATTCCGCGTAAGAATCGGATAAGTATTGGCAAAGTTACAGCCCTCGCGGTGGGCCATATTGTCCTTTCCATACATTATCCACATTTTGCTGGGGATGCCCCAGAAAATTTGATTAAAAATCTAAAAAATATTTTGTTCCTAGATTTTGATGGAAATTGATAGAGAAACGATCTACAAATCGTTTAAGGTATTCCGTTCAAGAATCGGATAAATATTGGCAAAGATACAGCCTTCGCTGGGGGCCATATTGGCCTCCCATGCAATATCCACTTTTAAAAGGGGATGCCAAGAAAATGTAGTCAAAAATCTAAAAAATATTTTGTTGCTAGATTTTGATGGAAGTTGATAGAAAAACGATCTACAATTCGTTTAATGTATTCCGATCAAGAATCGGATAAGTATTGGCAAAGTTACAGCCTTCGCGGTGGGCCATATTGTCCTTTTCATACATTATCCACATTTTGAAGGGGATGCCCCAGAAAATTTGATCAAAAATCTAAAAAATATTTAGTGCGTAGATTTTGGTAGAAACGATCTACAAATCGTTTAAGGTATACTGTTCAAGAATCGGATAAATATTGGCAAAGATACAACCTTCGCTGGGAGACCTTTTCGATTTCAATGCATATTCCACATATTGATGGACACCAATACAAATTTGAGAAAAAATATAAAAAATATTTTGTTCTTATCTTATCATCTTACACCACATAATTTCAAAATTCGTATTCATGTTGTCCAAAACATATTCTTATGTAGCATTCGAGTGATTTTCATTGTAAAGTTCCACTTTTGCAAAAATTAATCCTCTGCTGAGCAGCAAGGCTTTCATGGCTCCTACCATGGGATTACAATTACTTTAAAGTTGTGTTCCTCGTTAGATATGCTATTGTTTAATATGCTGCCACCATATCTGTGTAATTAAAAACTATTTGCACACAAAGTTTATAAAAGCAAAAACCAGAAACAACTAACAACAACTAGCACAACAAACAAACTGGAAGAACAACAACGACCACACGAGAGCTACAATAGTTTTGTTGTGCGGTAATTAGTGTAACTGTTCATTTAACCACATAAACTGATTTTGGTTTTGGGTTTCAGCCATGGCCAGAGCCTGCGGCGGCTGCCCCGGTCACACCTCCCTTCCGGCACTCGTCAAACATTTGGGCAAATGCTATAATTGAAATCATTTAAAGTCTTGAATTATTACTTTGTTAATGCTATTGTTTGCTGTCGCATTGGCAGCGCAATAAATTTAAAATTTCTACTCAAATGGTTGAGCAATGATTGGCGCAAAGTTTGGGCATCCATGGAGCAGGGACACATCCCCGATCCCCAACCCAACCCGAAGGCAGCACAATAACATAATAATTCAAGTCGGGGGATTTTCGGCATGGGACGGCACGGCTGAAACTTTATCTTTGTCGTGGGTACTGTCATGGAATTTCGCGTGAATTTCGTATTCATTCGAGTGCAAAGTTGAAAAAGGCCAAACCCCCAGTCCGAGGGGGTTCGGCTCTAATCGGACTGCCGCCATGAGATGATGCATGGATTATATCGTTTGGAAACTGAACAACCATTCCGACATTGTAGGAATTAAAACCGAATGTTCAGGGCTTAAAATTGCAGGGATTATGTTTGAGCGTTTAATACAATTTTGTTTAATTTAATTATAAATTTTTCTATAAAAATTCCCATTTTTATACTATAGTTCAGGTTGAAAAAGTTGTGACATTAAATCAAATTAAATTAACAAATTTAGTAGAATTAAACATATTTTTCAAATTGTGTGAAAGTTAATAAAAATTTTCAACAAAATAACAGAAATTTTTTCTTAAAGACCCTTGTAGTTAATCCCTCCTGCCACTCAGTCCCCAGTAACTGAATTTACGATCTTTGCTTTCTGCCATCGCTTTTCCACCTGCCGCCTCTCCCTATTCCCTGGCCAGCATAGGTAACACCCAATTACACCTGTTTAGCATTGCTTTTGGGATTGGGTTAACCCGATTAGTCAGAGCTGTGCTGGCCGTCCTGGACCCCATTAAGTTGCCTCAAACATAAAGTTCGGGGAAAACGGTTTGGCATGAGCGCCATGAGGACGTATGGCGGCCATATGAGTGGGTGGTCGAAGTTGGCCTAATTAAGCGCCGTTCTGGACAAGCTAACAGGCAAGTTAAACACACACTGAACCATTTAATTTGTTTGCGCGATTTCTTTTATTATTAATTACATGCGGTACACATAAATTTCATTTCCATTTGTTGTTTTTGGCAACTTTTTCGTTATTTATGTGCTCTCTGATAAACAGAAATTTACCCAACTGGAAAAATGGCGATCCTAAATTAAGGAACAGATGCCAAAAGCTTTTCAGGGTTAGACTTGATTTCGTTTATATGTATGTTGGGAGCCTCTTGAAGTGAATGGGAGCATCTGTCGAGGCAAGGTGTAGGGAGAGCATGGTTCTTGTATTTAATAATTTATGTGTTTCTATTTATTTTGAAATTTTCCTTATTATTTTCAACAAATTTTTAAGCCTCTCGTTTAATTTTAGTAGAGGGTAGACAAATCTTTAGTAATGAAAAAAAATGACAAAAAAATGTGTTAAAAAGATTTTAGAAAAATATAAGAATCATATAAAAAAAATATATTAAAAAAAAAAGCATGAAAAGAAAACAAAACTGTAAAAAATCTCATCGCAGGTCTAGGAGTACATCGGCAGCAGTAGGATCATCCTCCCCTAACGGTCGAATTTCGGGAGCATAATTTACGGGCCTGCCAAAAGTCATGGAGATCATGCCGGCCTGGATCTTCCAGGGTTTCACATGGTGGGGATCAATCTCCTTCACTTGCAGAAACGGCTTGGCTGCGTCCATGTCCTCCCTTCTCCACTTCGTGTACTCCGATCGCAGCTTCGTAGACTGGCAAAAAGTAATTAGGAGTGGTTCCTGAACCGGTTGGAACTTCCGTAAGGCAAGAAGGCGGTTCAGGACAGGAACATCCCACTGGAGCTGGCTGTTGATAATTTGGATCTCGCGTACTAAGGGATGGAACCTCAGAAAAGAATTCAACTTGCCCAGGGTGCAGCGGCGAAAAGCTATATTCTTGCAGCAGAGGGGCAACGGCGGCACGGTGACATCCTTGAGCTTGCAGTTGCTGAATCGCACCTCATCCAGGGCGGTGCAATCGTTCAGTTTGAGCCTCGCGAAATTCAGGGGGCGCACCAGCCAGGAGCCGTCAAAGGTGAGGCGCTGAATCTGATGGCGCTTGGCATGGATGATGGCAAGCACGGTTGGCAGCCAGTCCATTCCCGGCCACAGTTTCTGGCGCACCATTGATAGGTGGGTGAGATTTTCCAGATGGTAAATGGCCGGCGCTGAGCGCAGTTGTAGAGGCAAGATAGTCTCCTTAAGAAGCCGGCACCTGCCAATTTTTTTGATGTCCGGGTAACCGTCCCTCAAAACGAAATTCTCCAGCATGGGCGAGTAGGTGAACAGGTCATCTAGAGCCTCTTGGCTTATCTTTCCACCCACATAAACGGTCCGAAGGTGTCGCAGCATTGGGAAGCGACTATCGATGGGTGCGAAGATGTGAAGCATCTGTACATTGGGAATCAGCCTGCCAAGCATTAGGATGGCGAACTTATTTTGCCCCTCTCGTCCCGACAAGATAATGCAATTCTTTACTCCGCCCAGGCAGCGAACCCTGAAAGTCCGACAGGCGTTGAAGAGCGTACTAATGTCAGCCAACTGAATACGCAGACTGGTCAGTCGCTGACCTAGCATCGGGAGCAGGCGGCGCATCTCCGGTTCGTTCAGGCGGTTGTCGCGCAGAAAAGATGAAAAGTTGATGGCCTCGAGGGCGGAGATCAGACGGCTGAAAATGTTGCAACCATCCTCCACATATTGTAGGCATATCCTTAGGGTCCTGTACAATTCCTGGATAGTTGGAGGTCTTTCATTTACTTTCACTGGGACTCTTGGAATTCCGAGAAGTAGTGGATTGTGTGCCATGATATCTGGGAAATCGGATAACTCTTTATTTAGTCAATTAATATAATACTAATTGTTTTTTACTTGATGGAGATCTATAAAAAAGATCGCAGTTCCGATTTAAACAAGCTGTCACTCAGAAGCAGAAAATAATAGGATCCACAAGCTTCCCAAGGACAGTATTGTAAAGTTCTATGAAATCAGGGTTGCATCATCTTTCGATAAAGGCTTAATGCAAATAATCTGCATCCCTGGTTGCTCCTTTGGCTGCATGAGCTTGAGTTCCTTCGATCCCGTTAGAAAGCTCGTTCGAAATGCACATGGAAACGGATGGAAATGAAATTGCATTTCCACACCGAATCTTAATTTGACGGTCCACGAGATTAATTCAAGATGTTTAAAAATTATGGAAAAGTTAAAAATATGGTAAGTGAAAAAAATAAGTAGTATATAAGTCGGAACGGCCGGGATCGGTCGACTATATCCTATAACTGCCATATAACTGTTTGATCGGAAATGCCATAACTTTAGTGTTTTTTAAGTTAGAGAGTTGAGACTTTCCACACATGTTAAGTTTGACCAAAATATCTTGTGTACATATTTTCATAAGGATCGCCGACTATATCCTATATCTGTCATAGAACGATCGGACTTTCCACACATGTTATATTTGACCAAAATATCTTGTGTACAAAATTTCATAAGGATCGGCCGACTATATCCTATAGCTGCCATAGAACGATCGGAATTGGCATAACTTTGGTGTTTTTTAATTAGAGGGTTGGGACTTGGTACAGATTCTATTTTGGGAAAAACAATCCGATCTGCCAAATTTCATAAGGATCGGCCGAACTATAAACGATCCGCTATAATATAAGATGCGTGGCGCCACCTAGCGGACTGCGACTGAACTGCAAGGGTATATAAACTTCGGCTCCGCCTAAAGTTAGCTTTCCTTTCTTGTTTTATTAATTATTATATTTTAATTTCTAAAATTTCAGAAAATGATTATCAAAAAAACAATAATTCAGCGGGTAGCCCCTCAACGGCGGGTGATTGTGGCCCACCGAAGGCGGCCAGTGGTGGCAGCGCCGGAGCCGGAGCTGTCAGCGCCGGAGCCGGTGTTGGCAGCGCCGGAGCCGGTACTGTCAGCGCCGGAGCCGGTGTTGGCGCCACCAATCAAAAAACCCAGAATTTACCGCACGTTTGTGGAGCATCAGTGGAAGGAGGTGACCCACGTGGACGCGACAGGCAAGGAATGGAAGAACGCATATCTCCAATGCCCTATATGCTTTGAGGAGTGTGGCACAAAACGAAAGTTTTCGGCCCACTTTGCAATGTGCGCAAAAATTCCGAAAATTTACGGCTGCCAATACTGCCCTTTCATCAAAGCGCTGCCCAATCTTGGGCAGCACCGAAAATTTCGATGTAAGGGCAACAATACATTTTATGTGGCTGTTGGCGAGATGGCCGAATTGCGGCAGCGTTGGCGAATGAAAAAAAATGAAGAGAGGGCCGTGGAGGATACGGCGGAGCAGTTGTATGGTGCTTCTGAGGAGATCCTCGACGGAATTTTTGGTAAGTTAAAGAAACATATAAATAATTAAATTTTTATTAATATGCAATTTGTTTTTTACAGATTAGACTGATATAATAAGGAGCGGTGGAATTTTAAATTGTTTTTAATAAAATTCATATTTTTATTATTTTATATTATTTTTATTATTTTTATTATTTTTATTATTATTAAGTTATTATTTAATTATTTAAATTAGAATATTAAATTATTAAAATAAAAAAAAATTGTTTTTCAAAGTATTTTTTAATTCATATTATTTCAAAATTTTAAATGTTCATTTTTACATTTCTGCGCGGCAAAATATTACGGAATACGTAATATTCTCGTTACGATTTTCTAGAGCTTCATTTTTGCAGCGTTACGATTTTCTGGAGCTTCATTTCAATCGTTACGATTTTCTGGAGCTTCATTTCCATCTTACGATTTTCATTTTTGCATCGTGGCAACCATATTTGTGGATAGTGGCAACCCTGCTCATCACATGATAGCCAGGGAGAAGTCGGGGAGGAGTAAAGGGTTTTTCTTTGCAGTCGTTCGTCATATGATTAAAAGTCCAGCGGAAAACTGAAAATGTTGCGGAGTTGCGTCGTTTTTTCGCTGTTCATTGCAGCCAGTAAGTAAATCTAATAAACGAAAGTGTCTTTCCGTTCTTTGAAGTTTCGGAAAGCAAGAAAAAAGTGGAAAATTCGAATGAAAATACTTTTGATGGGGGTGGTGACTTCTCCGAAGATTCTGCATGCGCAGAATATAAGGACGGATAGCTCCCTATATGATAAGCTATTTGCAGAAACACATAAATCCTTATTCTTCTCCTTTTTCCATCCGCAGTTCATGCTGCGGGCGAGTTTCACGGTCCTGAACAGCCCCAAGGCGATCAGCTTCAAGGGCAACGATGCCTTGGAGAGCTACTACCTGGGCGATGTTCTATATGCGTGCATGGGCAACTCCGTGATTGGTGACTCAAACTGGAACGGCGTGACCATCAACGATCCCTTCAATATGGCCAAGGGCGTCATCGTGGTCCACGTTAAGGGCACTGGTCACGTGACCACCTCACAAGAGAAATTCACAAGCCGCAGCCAATCTCCGCAGTTTATCTCCTTTGATTTATTATAAAGCTTAAACGTTTCTCATTGCTGCCCCGGAGCCAGTGTTCGTTAAAGATAAAACAGAATTCTGTTCCCAATTTCTTTATGAAATGAAAAAGAGTGAAGCCAAAAAAAGCTTTGGCTTTTTACGCCCGCCTGACCTAATGTCATTTTAATTTCCATGAATGTATTCACGCCCAAGGCGCCACCAGATAACCCCTTCTTCCGGCGAGGGAGTCCAGAAAGTGTCACTGGCTTTGTGGGTAGTCTGACAGCTGAAAAATGAAACGCCGGTCCGTCCGGCCATGATGTGGCCACACAAAAAGTGAGTCCATGCGAGATTCCAGCCCTTTGGCCTTTGGCGTCGGTGGTTGCTAGGAATCAGTATTTATGTCGTGAAATTAAGCCGAAAGGAAATAGCCATGCCAGAAGCATTCGGCCAGAAATCGTACTACATGCATGCTTTTCGCATGTTTAAGCGGATTAATTAGAGGGCATAGATTGTCGTGTATGTATTGGCTCACAGCATTCTGTGAATATTAGATTCCCCTTTCTCAGAAGGACTCCTCCATCAACACGGCAAACTCCATACATGCATAATCGAACAGCTCAAATGGTAATGGCCACACATCCAAAGGATGAAAGGAGTAAGTTGCACTGAAAGAATGTCACCAGAGCTTGCAGAATAATAGTATTCCTATAGAATAAATTGGTACTATTATTTAAATTCCGACTCAACATATTCATTTTAGTAACATAAAATAAAAAAATTATTAAAACAGTTTTTAAAAGTGTACATATGTTTTGTTCAGGACATCAGACAGGGCGTTTAAGGAACGGCTTAGGCCAATGACGCCCAGCTCCGCCAGGTTCCGGCCACGTTAAAACATTTTTCATTGTTGCGAGAGAAATTCACAAGCCGCAGCCATTTGCATTTCCCCTTGCACCGCACAGTTGGCATTTCCCAAAAGATTCTTCTCACATGGCCCGAAGGCTGTTTGGAAAAACGGAGAAGAAAAGTAAAAATGGAATCATAAATTCCAGATCCTGCATTTGCCCCACCGAAACCCACCTCCTGATGGGGCATCCACATACCCGACCTACATCACCAGCCGTCGCACATTTTATCAATGGTTGCACGTTTTGTTATCGTTACCCTTTAGGACCGTGTGGTCACATCGATTCGACCACGATCTTGGCATTCCAGACAACTCACGATTCCTGACAAGGGTTGAGGCCCTTGATGGATTGATGACAGTATACTGATTAGTCAGTGGGCCGGTAAATATGCTGCCAAGCCATAGTGGATCAAAATAAATGTCGGGACCATTTATTACACTCCCAGTAATGTTAGGTTTTTGGTGAAAATGGTCAAGAAATTAAAGGTAAAGCTGGCTGGGCATTTATTTATTGATAATTTATATCAAATCACATGTATAGATACGTATGTATCACCTATATTTTATACTACCATATATCGTAATAGTGTCTAAATACAATGTTAAGGATTTAATATTTGCCCAAAACCTTTTTAAAAATTATACTATGCTATTGAGTTTTAAGAAAATCATTGTTGTATAAATTAATACATTTCTGACCAGTTATGACAGGTCAGAAAGAGGAATTTTATTTTCACCACAATTGAGTTTTATAGTTACAGAAACAGAACAGTTAATGAAACATCAAGGTCCTTTTAATTAATAAAGCTCTTTAATATCACAGTAGGTTGCCAACGCAGCAGGTTAAAAATTAATTAAATCCCCTGGGCATTCCCGAGGGCATTCGATTGTCGCATATTGATCCTTTTGTTTGCTGAATCCTGACTTATTTTTTTGTTCTTTGTTGTGCAAATGGCGACGCGTCGTATCGCTCAATTCGACGACAGTGTGCCGACTTCGACTTTTTGCGGCATTTTGCTCTCGCACACAGCAATTACACGGCTTAAGTGCGGGCGCGTGGGAAAGTGGCAGTGGGCGGTGGGGCGTTAAAGTGGGCCTAGAATGGGAGGTGCGCGGTAGGCGTGGTAGGTAGACTCGCCCATTTAGCACTCGACTGGCTTCGATTTAAAGCTCTCTCCCATCTCCCTGCCACAATTTTTGCCTCCTTTCAGGCTCCAGCCTCCAGCTTGGGCTTTTGCTTTTGGTTTCGTGCCGCCTAATTGACGATTGTTGTCTTTCGCATTGATGTGACTGCTGTTGTTGTTATTGTCCATAATTTACACACGTGAATAAACAAATACATAACCATCGGGGGGCGGTAAGGCGTTGGAGTTAGGTCTTTGTGAGGATGCTGGTTGCTCATTACGGCTCTGATGTGAAAACGTGGCCCAAACAACCGCGTGTGTGTCCATTAAGGGACAAATAGTTACACCACTTGGCCAAGAGCTCTATTTATTGACAAAATAAACACGGGAATTAATTAGACAGTACCAAAACGTGTCCATACATAAGTGGCACATGTCTAAGTATGTTTAAATATAAGTTTTAACATCTTCCTCTTTAGAGACTCATTAAGATATGTGATTGATTTATTATAATTCTTACAATCGCAATCAATTTTTACGCCATAAATAGACATATTGCCTGCATATGAGAATCTTGATGGGATATTAGGACAATCCGAAGTTAATTAATTACGTCTGTTAGTCATTTATTAGTCTCAAGAATCGGCTTCCTTGCGAATTGAGTAAGTGGAAATTTATTCAGGGTAATAGAGTACAGGGCTCGGGAATTATTTGGCGATTCCTGAGCTGGAACTGCAAATTTATGGCCTCTCAACGAATTGGGCTAATGGCTGTATTAGCGACGCCAACTCTTTGGCTCCACTTAGAGCAGTTATTTAATTAAAGCACTGCCCTCGTGCCCTGCAACCACGCCCACCGCCCTCACTTTTGGTTTTTGCCGACTTTTTGTAGCTGCTTCAACATTTATGTGTTTTGGCCATAAATAAATTAAACGTGACATTTGACCGCCATTTGTCTTGGGAGCCATTCTATGGTAAATACTTGTATCTCTTATATAAAACATAGTTGAGTGTCCTTCGGTCCTTCAGTCCTTCAGTCCTCCAGTCGCTTGAATCCCTTTGGTCCTTCAACGGAATTGACTCCTGTTCCGTTCCGTTTCTGTTTTGTATGCGGTCCATTGTCCTGGCGTAATTAACGAAGCCGGACTGCAGATGGACATTGGGCGTGGTCCTGGCTGTGACCTTGGCCAGGGCGCTGATTGATGGCTTAAGTGTTATTTGAGTGTCTTCTTATTTGGCATGGAACTGGGTGCCATTGTTTTGTCGAGTCTGTCTGTGGTTTTACGCGTTTTTGCTGGTGCCCAATTTAATTATATCACATATGAGTTCGGAGTGCGGCGAGTGGTAGGGGTCTCGTGTTGTTAATGATATTGCCTTGGCACTGCCGGCAGTTCAACTGAGATTGATTAGATCTGACGGCAGCAGGCGAGAGATTAGCAAGAAAACAAGATGATAAATATTATTTCGCAATTATTCAGCCGCAAGAGCTGCAAATGAACTTTAAGTGGCTTTAAAGAGCCGCAAGACAAAGTTTCGTCGACAAATATTTGCACAAGAGCTGGTACAGCACATAAATAAATAAGAGCCTCAAAACATATCTGGAGGATTAGCATGAAAGCGAAATGAATTCAAGTCTCAGGACCAGGGGCCGAACAAAAGTTTATTTCTTGGGAAATGGGAGAATGATAAACGGGCTTCTATTAATTTATTCAATCCTCGCTTGGAGGATTGCTCAAAATATCTCAAGCTTTACGGGGAAAAATCAGACAATACCTTCAACTATCAATTAGGCAACTCCATGAAAGCAATATGTAGACGAGGCTCGAATTGATTGGAACCTCGAAGGAGGAGAAAAATCACATCATGCATCCGACCTGTTGAACAGGCATACCATCTTTCTTCCACCTTTCACAACCGAGCACTTACGAAAGAAATTTAATCAAGTCGAGTTTCAGAAACAAAAGTCGGTTGCCCGGACCACGTTCCAATTAGGCTGAGCTAGGAAATATGCCAAGCATTTTCATAAACTACTCCATGAGCGAAGGCAAATATCAAGCTGGGTTGGAGCTGCGTATGCGTAATGAGTTTTTGGCATTCTGAAATGCCAACATTTTCGTGTGACAGGTGCCCGAATGTCATATGTAACATACTTGGCCCGAGGCGGGTGTCGGAGTCTTTGCGCCGTGTGTGAGAGTCTTTATGCTCGACTAAATGAAAATTTTGCAGTGCCACGATTAAATTAACTCGACAAGCTTATAAAAATCGTGCCAACGAGTTGCCAACGACAATGCAGCCAAGCAAATCTCATCATGTAAATTAAATTTGGCAAACGCTTCACTCGGCACTTGCACAACAAAAAAATGTGCGAAATTGAATTAACTATGCATGTAAAAACAAAAGCTTAGCGCCGAACAGCAGCAGAACAACACGTAGCCAAAAAAAGTTGGACAGGGGAGCTGGGATTCAGGATACAGCAGCTCACACACACAGAGCATACAGGATTCAGGATATGTAAGACTCGCAGCGGGGTATGGTAAACGCAAGGTCTCCAGGGCGTTCCTGGAAGCGATTTTCCTCTGCACTTGTTTGCCAAGGGGATCAAAAGATTGCCAGGGCAGTTGGTTACGCTATTGGCTGACTTTTCCGGCTTACGGCGGTCAGTTGGCCATTGAAACACCGCTAGGGATTCGTAAAAGGGTTAACCGGACTTTGCTATTTACAAGTGGTATGAATAATACTATAGTAAATTATAAGTGAACCATGGTTTTTGCTCATTTAATTTATAATCTGTTTATGTTTTTGTTTGTTCATTAAATCACTCGAAGTGATATTTTAAATCCAACACAAGAATGTAAATAATTATTAAATATTCAATACATATGGTAATTGTATACTAACCACTGTAAAATGTTTGTGTTCCTTATATTTTGGAATTAAATATTTAAAATGTATTATATTAAAACAAGCCATATGAATAAGTATAGGGAAAATAATCAAAATAATGTCATCGTGTAAAATGTAATCTAATATTTGGTAGAATTGTAGTATATTAATTAGCCTGAATTATGAAATTTGTGAATTCAAGGCGAAATTCGAGTGCGGAATCGCATACCGGATACTCGTTTCAACCAAAGTAAAAGAAGTTTACACTTACGCGCTCGCATGCCTCGAAAGCTGACAGCTGCCAGAAATGCCAACAGTATGCTGGCAGTGCCCGCCCTGCCGGCAAGGATTCCTCCACCAATGCCCCCGACTGCTCCTTTGCGTCTTCGGGCCTTTCCTCGTCCTTGTCCGCGCTCCAGTACCCGCCCCCTCCAGGACATTTTATTGGGTGTGGGAATCTGTCGGATATCGCACCTTGCCATAGTCTCCTCCCGGGCTTGGGAATTACTTTTGCTTCTGCAACGTATTGCTCGCGCAGCTAGTTAATCCAAGTTCCGCCAGCTCAAGTGGCATGTCATTTTGTATGACTGATATTTGCTGTTTCGTGTTCTATGTTCTCGGTTCTCGGTCCTCAGTTCTATGTTCTTTTATTTAATTATTTGCATTGCTTTTATGAAGTCGTCCTGGCTAAATTTGCATACCCCTGGAAGTGGGGCACACGAACGTGACTGTCTTTCTTTGCTGTTGCCGCTAGTCTGGGAGTCCGGGATTTTTAGCTTTTATTTCACAAAGTCAAACCACAGCCCGGAGAACGTATGTTTTAACTTATTTGGTGCTTTATTTGGTAAAGCCAACCGCAACAGCCAGCCGGGCTAGAGAAAGGCGGAAATATAACTTTGGTCCGAGGATAACCGAACTACAACCACCAACTACCAACGACCAAGGATTCGCTGCTCTTAGCATCCTATTTATGTGATAAATGGATATTTATCTGGCTCTGCCTCTGGGCATAAGTTTTTGGCTGGCTTGATTGTAAGTCAATAAATTAATGAATTGCATAGCCTCCATATCCCCCATAGCCCCCGGAAGCCACCATAGCCTCCACCATTTCTTCTGCTTTTCCACTCTCCATTAGCTCGACTTCCACTACTTCTGCTGACTGCCTTGCTGAGTTTGGCAAATTTTTAATGGCTGCCGGATGGGGCGCTTTGGCTCGTTATTTTTTTGTTGGCCAATAGGTCGAAGCGACTATTGGCATGGCCCAAATGAATGCCAGCCGTTCGATTTATGCGGCTCTAAGCTGGCAGTCCCCAAATCGAAGTCCCCCAAAAGCCAGCAACAAAAAAAATATAGAAAACCAAATGCATTATTGCACTCTAATCTGGGGCGATTAGAAGGATGTCTGCTGGTGTGGACTGGTGCGTAATTAGGGAAGCTAAGCTGCAAATTGATATTTATTTTGTGAGGGAGAAGCTCGGTCCATTAGCCTGCTGGATTTTCTTAAATTACTCACAGACACAGTCGGAGCTAACTTTGGAAGAAGACTAATTAGGTGCCTAAATCGAAACTGTAATTAACTATTGAACTTGTTTAGTTTTATTTTTGATATTTTTTATAGAAACTACTAAGTCTTAAATTTGTATAAACTCAAGCTAGTGACATATTTAAAATTGTATGATTCCGATTTTTTTCTTTTTTATTTGAAAACAGTTCTCATTTTTCAATATTTCTGATAACATTTTTTCACGCCCACGACAACTAAATTCTCCGTAAAATTGCCGACAGTTTCTGATACTTTACTTCTGCCGAATTCCTCTCAATTAATCAACGTTTTTCCTGACAGGATATATGATATTTTTGTTGAATTACTTGACGTTGCCAAGCATGAAATCCTTTTTGCTTTTGTTGAAAGATTCTTTTTTAGAACTGCCATTCAATATCTTGGCCAAGTTCTTCCACCTGTTTCAACACCTTTATTGATTCTAGAGTATCGTTAGCTGCCTTTCTGTCTTTGTGTCTATTTCCAGACTGCCAGACTTCCAGCTTGCCAGCTTACCAGCTTGATTTTTGTCTCATGACAACACCCGGAGACATCAAGGACTTGACAGGATTGGCGTCTTTGCACATTAATGAGTTTTAAAATCTATGGGCGAGCACGCTCTCAGAGTTATGAGCTACATAGGTGTGTCGATGAGTCTCAAGGAGCGGGTGTCTTTAATCAGCTTATCTGCGCATATTACATCATATGCTCATCAATATAATCAAATTGAAATACGTGGAGGCTAGACAATGGCACGTGCCACCTGATCAGTGGGTGGGCCTGGGGGGCACTGAGAAAGGGCTGAGAAGGGGCTCGAGGGGATTGGGCTAGGTCACATCTCTCACTGTATTCACATCAGTCAAATCCTTCACGTTCTTTGTCATTCTTTTCCATTTTTTACGTTTTGTGGATAGACGGCGGAGGCGACACCGACGACTACAACGACAACGGCAACGACAACGACGACGACGAAGCAATCAACGTTTGACGCCGTTTGACTTTCGATCCTGCCTGGCTGCCTCCTTTTGGCCCTGCCTTTGTATCTGTATCCGTTCTAATGCGCAGCAATTTAAAATGTGATTTTCCCTTGATTTATAAAAGACACATTGCACTCGCAATCACGGCTCACAGCATCTCACACATCTGGCACTCCACTCCACTCCACATCACTGATGTTCACTTGGGGTGGTGGGGGCAGTGGTGACGGTGGACACGCCCACATCCTGTTTGGCACACATTCGCGTAAACACAGAAGACCCGTTACCGATGAATCAGGATCTGCTGAGTGCATTCGGCAAGCGCTCTTTTGTGGCCAAGATTTGTGCCCGCGTATGATTTAAACCGAATCGTTAGACCGTTATTAATGGAAGTTCAAATGTTTGGCAATTTTTCCCGCTCAACGTCCGCCACTGGGCCATGCAAATTTCCAACTGATTCCTGAATCGCGGGATCCGACTGGACGCCATGCCTGGAGTTCGGGCTACTTCTCGTTCTTCGGCTCGCATCCCTTCGTCGGAGGAACTCGCTTCCCAGCATCCCTTGGTGTTCCAACTCCATTGTCCTAAGACATCCCCTCTAATTTTACAACCATTTCGTCCTTGTTCCAAGTTTCTACCCCTGTGTTCCACGTCTATACTTCTGTGTTCCACGTGCCTACTCCTGTGTTCCGAGTTTCCACTCCAGTGTTTCGGGTTACTACCCCTGTGTTCCGAGTTTCATTCCGCTTAGCAACCCCTCCGGCGATTCCGTTTCCATTTCATGTCCTGTCGGTTCCTTCTTGAGGGGTAGAATCTTGGACGTTGGCCGACTGACGCATGACTGTTCTCACTGTAATGTTAAAAGGAACTGTTAACCGCTTCGAATCAACAGGCAGTTAAAACCAGTATTTGGCCAAAAGTGTTTGTGATTGGGGGTTGGCTAGGAAGAACACGCATTGCCGGCTAAAGGACTAGAAGGAAAATGCTTAAACTGAATGAGAGAAGTCATACTTTGTTTTATTATTACTTATATTTATTATATTGAAGAAATCGCAATTTCAGCGTAAAGTAATATCGTTTAATATATTCTAGTTCCATGTATTCTATCTAAAGAAGAAATGTCGTTTTCAAGCCTTGCCGTTAAAATGAATAGCATTAGCTTTATTTATCTTTGACTTATTATCGTAGTTCTTCCAAATGCAATACCCTGACATTTTTCCTGATATGAATATCCTTTGTGCAATCTTGGCCTTCATCCGATTCCTTTCCATATTAAATTCGCATTTATTTCCGTCATTTCGCAACTCGATTGTATTGCCGGCCGGGCAAACAAAGCCCCACTTCACCGCCGCGCAGGAGTTATTATGTACTGGCTGTGTCGGTAGGCAAAAGGTAATAAGAAACAAGTAACGACCAAATAATTGAGTGCACACTGCACAAAGGATCCTCGCGTTGCGATGGCGAATGATGTTTTTGTAATACGCCCGCCTGCAACGACCACCCACCCACCTTGACTATTGTTGGCCGACGGTTGAGTTGAAAGCGAAATGCATGTTTTATTGGCAGCCCAAAACAAAAACAGAAATGGCAGAGGAGGAAACTTAAGCCAAACAAGAGGATTCAAACATACACTGACAAGGAGTTCTCAGCTAGGGGGAATCCTTTTTCTAACATAACTTTGGTTTGAATCACTATTTTCTGGGAATTGTGGTCTAACAAGAACTAGTAGTACTTTGGACACTTTAGAATAAGTATCCTGAAAGTGACTCGTGACCCTAAAAATTTCTGCAAAGTCAAATTGTCATTTTTTCAAAGGTCAACGCTTATTTATATAGATCATAGAGAAGCTAAGCTTATCCTCAGATTATTTTTCAACGCAGTCAAACTTGAAAGGTAGCCGACCGGAAAATGGTCAGAGTATAAAGTGCAAGCAACAATCAAGTAGTTTTGCCAAAGCGATTTTCATATTACAAGGTAGATACAATGACTCAATGGATTCTTAAAACCAAGGCACTAGCGCTCGCCATTAAAAAATAAAATCCTCAAAGGAGGCAGCAAATTGAAAAGAGCAAGTGCTCGGCTCCAATTGCCACATCCTCTTGTACCTTACGCCTCCCCACCACCAGTTTTTCTGCCTTGCGAACCAATTGTGCAATATGTCTGGCTCAGGTTCTGTTTGATTGTCGGAGGATACTTATTTACCCAGTCAGTGACTCACTTTTCAGCAGCCTGCTCATGCTCCGCCATTAAAAAGTGTTTAAATAGGGCGCGTTGCACACTGCGTATACGCAATGTTCGGAATCATTGCCTTTTATGACAGCCATACGATGGAGCTGATCCTTCCGTCTCTGCTGTCAGCTGTCTGCCGTCTGGCCGACTATTACCTACCCGGCCAGGTAAGTTGGCTGAATTACACTGGCAGAGCGGAAGAGCACTCCTATTAAATTTAAAAAATGAAGCTGTGCAATTGCCATAACTTTTGATGAGCCTGCTGCAGAAATTTTGTATGCAAATTTAATTAAGACCTTTGCTCTTCTCGTAGTTTATCGCATTTGCAGCAGAACCAAAGCTCTCGGCAATTTGCATTGAATTGAAAATTTACTCGAAAATTCGTATCAATGATTATCTGACACAGAAACACAAAGGCGGCCTATTTCGATTGCACTTTCTGTTCTTGACCGAAAATGAATTATCCAGGGACCATATAAACCAACTCAGAGCTTTGACTTTAGGGGTAAGCTTGATTTTTCATTTCGTAGAGCAAGTTCTTCTTTCAAAATTTTAGAATAACCTTACAGTTTCCTTTTCTTAGTTTTTCTTTAATTAAATGTCATCGGAGATATCGATTTGGTTTTTATTCTTCTGACATGTACTTTGTTTCTGATTTTAACATTGTTTCCCATTTTTTGGCTAGACGGATAAAATTATATATCTGGGTTTATATGTACATATATGTGGGATGTAAAGTATACAAAAAGAGTTTACAATAAGTACCAAGAGTTTAAGGAAAATATGATATGTTTTTAAAAGTTTTACCATACCTAATAATAAACAAGTACTTGGCTTTATTGGCAATAATTATAAAAAAGCCTAAAACATTGTCGTTCGTGGAAAAGTTTGAATGAATTATTAATATATCTTTTTTAAGGCCCTTTTTTTGTATAAAACAATTGCTTTGGACCTGACTGTGCTCCGCGCTTCCTGCCAAGCCGAAGACGCCATTAAATGCTTGCTTAAAGCAACCCCTTTGCATTTCAAATTTTCGCCATGCCATTTTGTTTTATTTTGAGGTTTGTTTCTGGCTGCATCGCCGGAGCCGGATCTGGAGTCGCGGCGACGTTCGCTGGAATGTTGTGCAAACACAATCAAGTGGCAAAATGAGTAGACAATGGCTGGGAAAAGGAGATGCCAGCGCCAGGAGGAGCGTGGAGTGCCAAAGACCAGACCGAAAATCCAAGCAGCTCGGGTCTACAAGAAACTGTCGATACACCCGTGCCTCTTGAAACTGTATCCCGGATTCAGCATCCTTTCTTGGGTAGCTTTTGGTTTTGGTATGGATTCTGGTGCTGGTACTAGACCTACGGCTTGTGCTGCGGGCATATAAATTGAATTGTGTGAAAATTTATATTTGTTTTGGCATTTTATGACACACTCCAGTGTTTTTGCGGGTGGCCAGCCAGTTTACGCCAGCCGTTCCCATTCCTTTTTTTTTAGGTGGGTCCTGCCGCCTGTTTCTGATGCTGACTGTATCTGATTTCAAGTGCCCTTGCTTTGAGAATTTCCATTTGGAGAGTGGATACCGAAAATTGATTAAAGGTGTGAAGCTTGATTTGGAATTTAAAATAGAATCTCTCACACTTTTAGGTCCTAGCCACATTGCACATTGGCTTGAAAGCTTGTTTTATAGGCGTTTATAGGTGTGATTTTTGTTCAAAATATTAAAAATAAAGAATTATATTTTTTTTTAAATCTTTTGACCTTACAAACTTTAATCAATTCTCTATTAAAGCCCAAGCAAGTCTGAACCTGGGATAAATATATTTGGTTTTAGTTTTAAGCCAAGTTTTTGTTAGCAAGTCCTTCTTACCATTTCCTGTGGATTTAAGCCAATGTGCACTGCCCGCATGCCAATCAAATGTTGCGGAAATTGTGGCAAACTCTTAAAGTGAGTTGATTGGGTTGGTCTGTGTCAGGTTTGTTTCAACACAAAAGCCCTTCGACCCCCGGCACCAAGGATTGGATTGGCTTGGGGCAGAAGTCGGTGATGGCGTTGGCGGTGGCGATGGCGATGCAATAAATTCGGTTTTGGCCCTTACCATCGAGACCTCGCACCCATCTGCTTTTGCCTGCTGATGCTTGAATATTATGGCCATTTGTGGCAGGGCCAGGCACTAAGTGAGTTGTGGCCAAGTGCCGAGGAGCGCTGAGCTGCTAAATCATACACGAAGCAGCTGAACCAGCTAGCAAGTTACACACATGTGTGGCTGAGTAGGTGAAAGTGTGTATAAAATATACATCATGCATAATGCCCAGTTACCGACTTGTTGTGTTATTGTCGGTGGACCGTAGTATTTGTTTAAAGCCCAGGCTTGTGTTTAGTTTAGGGGCTTAAACATTAATGAGCTGACTATATGTGGAAAACACAGGCCTTTCAAGAGCCATAATTAGGGGAAGGAGATCTCCGGTGCTGGCATTCGTATCAAATCCCCGAATTCGGGCGAATCTGTTTGTGGGCTCCGCTGGGAATGGGCGGTTCAAAGGGCTTTCAATGATTCTGTTTGTGTGTCCCTCTCGAATAGTTCCGACAGGAATTCGTGCTAATTATATGCAGGCTATTGAGAGGAGAAGAGGGAATCAGTTCTTGGCAAAGCCGATATACTTAATTGGTACCTGTTTCGGATGGCACAAAGGTGTCATTAGAGCCAAATACCAAATTCCAAAATTGGAATTTTAATATCAAAACATTGAGAACGTGTAAATTAATATAATACTTTTTTTTTTGTATTATTTCAATGAGCTCCCGCATGGGGCATGCGTGGATTAAATAAATAAATTACAAATCGGGTCAATTGCAATTAATTGTATTTGAAAATTGCTTTAGTTTTGATTTTACCAACACACCCAGTCCGGGTGACTTCGGCGTTCTTTTTTGCCAATCTGCACTGCAGTAGCTTGTCCAGCTGAAAATTTGCATAAATAAATTATAAACAACAACATGAGAATTGTCCATTATAAATAACGCGAATTGTCCAAATGAGGGCGCGCAGGGCCAAAGGCGAGCCATGACAATTTGCATATATGTTTTTATAAACACATGCCAGCCCGATCCGACCCCTCGACCCGACCCACATGTGTACTATATGTTAAATATATTTACCTACTTTGGATCCGAACGGGGCTGCTGGTGTCCGATCGGCCCTTGTCAGATGTGGTCGGTGTCCCCGTCGCTATTTGCCCGCCGCATAAATAGCAGGCGAATTTGTCGTTGTGTCATTGCTTTTTTTCGGCAGCTCGCTAAATGATATATTGGCCGAAAGGACAAATGGGCGGCGGAAGCAGCACAAGTGAATTTTAAACACAAATGCTACACAGGTCAACAGATAAGCAACGTGCTATTTGTTGCCCCAAAAGCATACAATAATTGGTTTGAAAATATTTACTTCAGGATATTAAAATATCTTTAACTAAATTTAGTTTTCTTTTAAAATATATACCCATTCTTGTTACCATTTTTAGCTCAACATATTTTTTAAGCTTAACATATTTTTTAGTTTTATTATCAAACTTAAATTTTTTTTAAGGTGTTGTTATATTTGTTTACATATACGTAGTTTATTTTTATGGACATTTATTTTAGCATATTGCGGATGCTTTCATATTTAAATGATATAGAAAAAACTAAAAAATTCAATATTTGTATGAATATTAATGTTTTTGTAAAAGTTTTAAAGATAAAACTATGGATTTGCAAGTCAAAGTAATATTCAATAAAAACCAATTTAAGATAAAGAATCTTTATGACACCTCCAGGTATTTTCGTTGTTTGCTTTACGAAAAAATACCTTTGATTCTTAGATCTCTCAGCGAGTCTTTTATGCCATTACAAGACCTTTGACCTCACCTGGTTTGTCCGCCAACAAAAATCTTAACTACGTGTACAACTAACCGTTTCAGTAATTACTGCAATGCCTCTGGGTTAATAAGGGACTACGCCCCCACTTAAACGGATAAGTCGTTCTCGGAATACACCTATTATTTTTTATTTATTTTTATATTTATGGAAATGATTCCTTGCTGGGGCCGGGGCTTGGGTCTGTCCAATAACACGCCCTTTCGAATCACGAAAAATATTCCCTCAGACAGCTATCTGCGCTTTTGGGTCAACCAGAGTCGCGATAGCAAATGAGTGGAATGGCGAAAATTAAAAGAAAATTAAACAATTAAATAAAGAAGACAGAAAAATGATTATAATTGGATACCGAATCGTTGAGTTCGTTGGAAATTGTTGATTAAATATTGCATGCCAAAGGATTAAAACCGTGAATCTGCGAGCGAAGAATGGAGGGAGTTGCAATAAGTGCCTCGATACGGCATTAAAATGAATCATACTTTATTGATTGCATAATGAAAGCATCGCATTAATGGGACTCCGGCGAGACGTCGAAAAGCGCAGTACTGTCGCCGAAGAAGCGCAGTAATAATAATCTTTGTGTTTTTATATTCGGGCAGGACAACAAAAATAATAAATATTTAACTTGAATTACTCTTTTATCAACAAGGCGTAGGATGTAAGCTGGCATTATTGCCCTAATAAATTGAAATTCTACTTTGACTTACATAAAAAACAATTTAAGGCCTTATAGGCTTGTTGTATAAAATTCGTAAGGTGGACTTTAAAATATCTAAATACTTCCTTACTGTTAGAATATCAAATTAGGCCAAAATGTAAAATTTTTTAATGGAATATTTGGTGTGCATGACATACCTGGCTGCTTGCAAAGTAATAATACGGCTGCCTAATGATGTCCTCCAGCTTTGCTACCTGGCTTGCCTTCCTCGGTGAGCTCATTATCATTCTCTCCGGTCGCAAGCATCTCATTGTTTATGCCCAACCAATTTTCTTCGCCCATTAAGAATTTTCCCATTACTCATACGCACCGTGCGCCCAGCTTCCGCCGCTCCAGCTTGCAACCAATTTTTTTGTTGTTGTTTTGTATGAGGGAAAATCAATGAGACTCGTTAGCGTTGCAGCTCTGCGTTTGCAGTTTTCCGGACTTCCACACTTTTAAGAGTTTCCCTCAGTTTCCGAGGGATTCAGCTGTTCGACAGCCGCTTGTCAGCACCATCACGTCAACGAGCCCGCGAATTGCAGAAATGTTTTTAATGCGCTTATTGACAGCAGCCGATAATGGCGAACAATTTTAAACACTTCAGTTTGAAGACGCTGTCGAAGGCGGGACCTTGGAGCGCATGAAGAGGCATTGTCCTTCGCAGTTCAATCAATCGTTTTTTGCACTTTGCACCTGTCTGCCATCGAAAATCAGCGACCCTAGGCGCTGTTTGCTCTTTGGCCAGTTTGCTCGGACTGGGTCTCGGCCTCGGAACTGACAATCGGTGCTTGAGCTTCGGTGCAGACACCGAAGGACTTCATTATTTAACTCGAATTCGATTTAAGTAACTATTAATGATATTTTGAAGGGAGTATAAGGAGAGAAACTATCTTTCTAGTCTACTAGTCTACTAGTCTCTACTAGTTCTACTAGTTCCACAATTGATTGAGGTATTCAGGGTTTGCCGCAATTTTGTTGGCTAAGATACCACAACAAAGACACTGGAAAATCGAAACTAATATAATTGCTTTTCAAAACCGCAGAAAAGATTGTTTTGCGCAAAGGTTTATGGGCAACACAGCATGCTATCATTATTTTAGTTAAAGAAGATTGTTTTTGTAGAATTATGATACGATATGTGTGGTACATCTTTACCTCAAAGACTAGTAGATTCTAAACATATTTTTCCTTAATTTCAAGGTAAACTTTGCATTCTTTCAAATAAATTTAACTAAGAAGAGGAAACCACAACATAAAGCGGATTATAGAGTATTCTGCATGTCGGCCACTCGATCTGAATGGGTGCTTGACTGGCTTTAGGTATATTGTGGCAGTCCTTACAACTTGCACCACACTTGACATTCCCAGCATCTGACTCCGCCATGTTGACAGTGGTTTTCATGTCGTGTATCTTTATGTCTATTTACTTGTACTTGTCTCGCTACATACAGCCCCAACTCAGTATCTCTCCGTGCGGGTTATTACATTACGGTTACGGTTTACAGTTTACTGCTGCTTCTGCTGCTTGACCCACTAAGGCCAGATTACGTGATTTGTCCTGTGCACGCCGGAAACGAAGCCTCAGACGGAGACAGATCGGGAAGGAGACTGGGACAGGAGAGGTGGAACCGGAGACAGAGATGGCAGCATCAACGCAAGCGATAAGCTGGGCGACGAAAATTTCAAAGGGCATAAAAGTTTAAATCACGTCACTTAGGAAGGACGAGCTGGCCGGGGAGAGGTGTAGTCAAAAGCATCACAAAAGACGCAGCTACAAGTCCGGACATAATGGGGTGCCATGTAAATAGTTGGCCCAGACGGAGGCGCACGGTTTAGTGTCCGTGTCCGGGAGCTGGTTCCTCCTGCCCATGTCTGTACGGATTTGGATTTCGAATAGGGAACAATGCACTTAAAAAAATTTTTTTATTTTATTCAAATATTATGATTTGTAAAGTCGTAACATTTTACAATAATGTATAAACTCTTTCCCAGAAGAGAAAAGTCTTTGTAAAGAAATGTCCTTATGGATCACTCGCGGGCGTTACATATCCATTTCCGCTCAATTGCATAATGGTATTACAATATTCACCCTTTTTTTTTTTTTGCTTTACTTTTTGGCCAATTTTTTTTCGAGTGCCTAGAGCTCTTTGTATGTACGTTTGTTAAGCCGCTTTTGAGGCAGGCACTCAGGCACAGGCACAGGCACACATTCGCAATGGCAATCCACGTCCCAGTCACAGGACCCATTCACGTGTGTGTTTGTCTTTGCATCTTTGTAAGCGTGTATGAGTGCCTGGCAGTGTGAGCCTGCCATGTTGCTGAGGCGCGGCCGAATGCTTGTTACGCTTTTGAGCCACCGCCTGCGGTTGACGGAGCACGTTGAACCACCCAACTCACTCGTCCACCAATCCACCGCCACCCATACCCACACCCACACCCACACAGGCAAAACACTATGTGGCCTGATGCACATTAAAACGCAATTAAAGTTGCAGGCGTTAATTGTGGCGCCTGTGTTCTTCATTTACACTTTTTTGCGCCTTTCGACATTTCGAGTTAGTTGCCAAAAATTAATTACTTTTGCTCTGTCAAAGTTGCAAACGTCAATGACAAAAAAAAAAGAGAAAAAACATCGACTAAGTTCGTAAAATCTTCAAGGAAAACGAAATAATTGGCAAATATATGTGTATATATGTATATATTTTCCAATTATTTCATTTTACCAAGTGACTCGAGGTGTGTTTTTTGCACCAAAGTAGGTGCATTCTAGAAATTAATTTCAACTGGTGAGTTTTGGGAAATAGGGTTTAAGGGCTAATAACCAATAGGGATTAAAGAAATAATCTTAACTTAATTCCCTTGATTATATTTGTTTTTTTCTATAATTAAATGTATTCTTTATGTCTAGAATCCTTTAGGTTTATAAAATAATGAAAAATAGCAATGATAATGGAATGAAGTGGCTTTTAAGAACACCCTTACAATGTGTTCCTTAGGATTGTATTTATTTTTTATGGTTTAAAAAAGTTTCCAAAAGTGTCAATGGACAGACTATCACTCTATTTGCATTCCTGAGATACATTTCAGAATGTATTCCCTATTTTTTCAAAGAACCCCTACTGCAGAGCAAGCAAATTCAGTTTGCGGGAACACTCACTTGTGAATGTCGACTAATGAATCATGTCCCTGAATAAAGCCGCAGGACTGCTCCGTTTTTGGATGATTTTTTCTGGGTGATAGCCCTCCTTGGCTTGAGGGCAAATATGTGGGCGTGGTTGGTGCTAATGGGGTCACACACACACACACAGACAGACAAACACACCCACACCCACACCGCCCCAAACGGCTTTAGTCTTCGCGCACATTTGCTGGAAGTGTTTCTTTTGGCTTGCGTGAAATGAAATCCGTTTGCCAGGCAACTTTATCTTTCAGCACAGATTCCCACTGCCAGCTGCTGTTGCTGTTGCCGTTTGCTGTGTTGTTGCCCCAACTGACGTTGCATGCTGCAAGCGTTGCTTATTTCGCCAGCTTCTACTTGCCACTCGCTCGCTCTTTTTATTTACGCTCTTTATCCAGACAGCTGGGAGGTTTGGCTTAAGCACCAGTCGCTGGCGACGTGCCGCTGAAATAATTAAGTTGCCAATTCCGGCAAACAGAATATCAACTGCTAGACAAAGACACGGGGAAGTACGGGGCGGGTGTGGCTTACATTTAGTGGCATAGATTTCCAATTAGGCTGTCAGTTGGAGCAGCTGGCGTTGTTTTAAAAGTTTATTCTTTCCTTTCCTATCAAATAGTTCGGAAATTCAGCAGCACTGCAGCTCAAAAGTCAAAGGTTGAAGGTAAGAATGGCTTGATTTGATATCCTGCTAGCTAAAAATTTCCTTAATAACAAGCTCTTGGAGCTCCACCCACTTTAAAATTGAATTGGCTGCGTGCCCTTGGTAACACGTCTTGTGCGTAATAAACGAAAAATTGCCTCAAGTGTTTAGACCACAAATAGAAAGCAAACAGACACGAAAACAACCAACCAACCCACACACACAAGCACTCTTGACAGCTTGTCGAACATTTCGCCTGGAAGGAAATGCGCAAATTTGTCGAATATTACGCATACGCACGGTTGGCAGCCACAATACCGCAACTGAAGCGTTCTCACTGCCTCAGTTAGCCTGCTTTGCACATTGGTGGCCGGAAAGAAAGGAAAAGTGAAAGCTAGTGCATGGACCACCACGCCCCCAAAGTTGACATACTTTGATGAAGTCTTTGGCCTTGTCTCAATGGGAGGTGGCTGGTTCATCATTAGCATCTCACTCAATACGGAGTTTTGAAAATTGCATTTCGAACCCCAAAAGACACTGGCTAAAAAAAGAGAATAGTTTGTTTGTCTGATACAATTTTAAATAATTAATAACTTCTGAAATTAAAGCACCAAGACTAAACAACGAAAGAAGATTTACACGCTATTTGATAAAAAAATACAATTGTTATGCATTGTCCAAAATTATTCAAAATTATAACCCAAGTGTTCAAAATTTAAAATTCCCTTACGTTCTTGCGGCAAAGACTTCCACAGAAGCAACTGAAATGCAACGGAGTCGCCTGGTGCAACGCAATTTGCGAAGAGAAAACAAAGTTGCGGCGACATGTTAGTGCAGCTAGCTATTTAAAGTTGTGGCAAGAAAAGGAAAAGGAATGAATGCCAAATCAATCGATAGTTGAAAATCGAACTTTGCTGCCAGCAGCATCCGAGCAGGGCAGACATTTTTCTGCTTGGCTGACCTACAGAGCGGAAAAGCAATTTCGGTCTATCCCACCTCAAGGAGCGAGAAAATGTGGGTCCCCCTGCCCCTGTCCCCCTGCCAATTCCCTCCCAATGCCACCCAATTTCCACTAGGCCAAACGATTTGCAAATTTTTGCCAACGCATCACTGAGTATTTCGCACAACCAATCGAGGGTATTAGCTGAGGAGAAAAAAAAAGTGAAAATACATCTTAACCAAATACGTTGAAAATGTTCAATTTTTAAGTCAATCAGCTAGAAAAAAATGTGAACTTTCTCTCTCCACAAATCCACTGAGTACTATGTACATATCTTGGATGCCTCTTCGGCCAAAGTTTTTCTCAACACGGAATTAAGCGATTAGATTTAAGTTTGCCACCCAGTTGGCACGCATAAATTATTACAACTTCTCGCCTCTGAGTCTCCAACAGATTTGTGCACTGAAAATAAAAATTAAATCTAAAGAGCAATGATGGAGCAATTAAAATTAGGTTTACAATGTTATCCTACTTCTACACTCTTTTATTGTCTTTACTTAGTTTCTTAATGCATCAAATTTTAAATAAATATTATATTTTAAAATTATTATTTCCGTGCAGAACTCGCAGAAGTCACAGCCGTTGCGCAATGGATGCGCATTCAACAATCGTCGACCTGGAAGACGTGGAACTGGGATTGGATTGGTGTGTCGATTCGGTTGGGGACCGAGATGGCCACGTTCGGGCCAAGTTACGGCAGCTGCAGGATAATCATGTGTGGATTCGGCAGCAGCTGTCGCACCTGCAACGGCGCCTGGTTACCCGAGAGTTGGAGAAGCAGCGGAATGCCTACGCGGCAAAGGACAGGTTGCAAGGACTTCTGCGCCAGCTTGAGCTTAAACACGGTCGCAGCTGGAGTCTCTAGAAAAGAAGCTTCCAAGAAATATAGTTAAGGCTGTTCTGCATGAGAAATTATGCATATCACTATTTGACGATTTAAATTTATGAACAATCTCTAATGCTTCAATTAGGAAATCAATATTTCACATAAATTGAATAAACAGTTTTAATAGAACATTTTTCCTAAATTCCTCAAACGGTTTTGGCAACAAATAATTTATGACTAATCTCGTTTTGTGTTTTTTTCTTAATAAGCTTGGCTTACTAATTCATTAATTAGACAGCCAATTTTATTTAATCAAATATTGCCGTTTACTGGTCAACACCATCATAATTGCTAATCACACGCGTGCATTATTAATGCCTGGCCAAATGCCGACAAGAGGAATGTGTGGGGATACCCCCGGGACCTTGCATAAGTCATGTGACTAATGCACACTGCATAAAAGGACCCACTAAGCCCAGGCCCGAGGGCAATCAAAGTTTGCCACTAGTTTGCGCACCAGGCTGCGTAAGTCAATTAATCAGACACCAGCCGAGGTCGAGGGCATCACTTCACTCGAGATTAACCCGTGCCCCTGATCCTGTATAGTTCCTCGCGACCCTGCGACGGGATAGGGGGCTTGGAAAACTGGAGCACTTTCACATTGGCCACTTACATTGGCCCATTGCTGTTTAGCAACTATTTATGGAGACAAGTACTTGCCACTTGCCACCTACAACGTTTCAACTGCACCGGAAGAAATAAACAGTGAAAGAAGATCACATTTTGTGACTGAAATATGGCCTTAACCAAATAAACAATAAATACATCTTCATATATGAAAGGTAGGTAAACAGGGCGTATGAGTAATTTGAAACCGAATGTGTATGCAATTTTTTCATGTACCTTTCAGTTGAACAACTGCATGTGAAACGGCTCTGTAATGGCTTTGTAATGATATGTATGCCTTCCGGGGCATGTCTACAGCGGCTGCTTCTGTTCGGACTCCGGACTGGGGACTCAAGTGTCCTTGTCTGTGGATGACACCTAGCGTGTTATCATTAAACACTCGCATGGGGCGATGAATGGAGCGGAGAATGGGAGCGGATCCGACAACACTTGAGTGGACCATAAACGGCAACAAATGCAAATGCAAATTAAATTATTGCAGCCACAGCTCCATTTCTCTGAATGACCAAAAGGCCCGATCCAGGGAAAACTGTTTGCATATGCAGGGGCACATGACAACCGTAAACCGCCCAGATAGATTCCACTTCCTCCTTCTCCATTCGACAGGGAAGAGCTACGACCCATAAAGCCATTGGCGACCGACTGCATTTCAGCGATATAAATATTTATATAAGTTAATCGGTTTATGGTGCACGAGTAATTGAATTTCGCGACGGCGCCAGGTAAATGCAACCAGGTAGCATGTAACATGTATCCTCGCCCCCGCTACCATTACCGCGGCACCAGCCCTCTGGCCCAGCACTTCTGTGTTACGCGGTCAGAGCCATGTTGCGAAACGGGACATTTTAAACTTGATTTCTTATTTGGTTCATTCGTTTCCGCCAGGACAGCAAATGCCATCTATGGAGAGGGGGCAGAGGTTTGGGCTTTTGAATTTGGTTCTATTGGGGTTTGTTCTCAATGCGGTAGGATGGGATTTAATGGATAGGAATGAGAAGCTAAACGTAAATGTATACGTGAACTGTAACGCGAATATTTTTACAGGGGTTAGGATATCCTATGAGTTCAAGTACCTCGCCACAAATATTTCTACATGTTTTAATATATTCACATAGAACTCGATACGTTAATGTATTATTAAGTGGAATAATAGAAATAGAAATCTAAACATGCTTTTTTAATTTGATATTTCGTTTAAATAATATTTTAAGAATTTTGCCCATGCGAATGAATGGGTGTTTATTTCAATGACTTATTATTATATATTTCACTCATAATTCATATCAAATTTAATATCCAGCAAAGCATCCTCTCCGGGGTTAATCCAAGAAAAGCATTTTTAGTTACACTGGGTACCAGGTTAACCCACTCACATCCCCCAATGACCCACCCGCCTCATTTCTGCATGCAAAGTAAGTTCCAACATGGCGCCAACCGGAAGCTGCCGTCCGTCCAGCAATGGCCGACACGTAACCCGTTTCTATGGCACTTCCGCTTTACTGCACATTAATTGCAATTAAATTTGGCATTACTTCCCTCTCCACAGCCACCCGCATACGTTCCTCTCCATGTCCACATCTCTCCGCCGGTTCACGCAAATTTAATGATGGCTGGCTGCAATTTTTGCTGGTTGCATTTTCCTATTCTTTGCATAATTTAAAGTTGTTAGTGTTGGCTGCTTTGGCTGGTGCTTCTGCTTCTGTATTCTGGAAAAAAGGACCGCGTCGGGGATGGAGATGAGGATGGGGAGCCGGGTTAGGTGGGCAGGAGGGGACGTGACAAAAGGGCTTTCGCTGCAATGCCTCGGATATTGTTGTTTTCAATTAACTGCGCTTCTTGCTAAATGGCAAGCAAATTAATGTTTATAGTGTATAAATATGCAATTTATATGCGATACCACCCCCACGCCCTTCCCCATTGGGTTTCAGACTATGATGGCGCCATGTTTTGGTTGAATTGAGCGAAAATTGTAACAACTCATTTGAGTTAGAGCACAAACCACTGTGTTTAAGATCGCTCCTTGCCAAGTTAATAGGATTCCGTGTCGAATCGCGGATGCTAAATTTTGGCCTAAACATTTATGGCCCGCACCAGGACCGGGACCGGCAACAACTGGCGGAACAAAAGTCAAATGTCTTTGCCGCAGAGAAGTATCCTGCCAGGACATGGTGTCACCATCTTGCGGAGGGCATGCCCCATCTACCATGCACACTAAAATAAATCTACAGCTTTCTCATATATCTTATGTGTGTGATTATTTAAATTTAATTAGTTTCTTGAGAAAAATAAAAAGGTTTCGAAAATTAAAAGACATTTTTCACGCTCCGTTTAGAGCATTAATTTTAAATATAAATCTTAAGAGTTGAACTTTATCTTGCTGTGTTTTTCTTTTGTTGGTGTTGCTTTGGTGCCAAAACTTTAATTGCCTTTCGGGCCGAAAAACTTTGCAGATTCTGTGCTGCTATGCATTTTGTTAACATTTCCGGTGACTTCTCGCTGGTGACGTCCTGCCCCTCGGCTGGCAACTCCACCACCGGCACCCGAGTGGGATGTGCACATCCCAGGCGTTGTTGTCCCCGGTTTGTATGCCCTTTTAATTGCCCATTGAAAGTTGTTCACTTGTTAAAGTGAACTTTTGGCCTGCCAAGTTGCCGGAGTGAAGTGAAGCGTAAGCAAGAAGCGTGAAACTATGTGTTATGCAATTAAAAGTGCACGAGAGGAGGTGCGGGCTCCTCGCCAGTAAACCAATCGATGCGGATATTCAATTGCTCGACAGCAGGGCAATTTGGCGCAACTTACTTAAGGATCAGATGGTGTATTGAAAAACTTTACCAGAGGACACTGGAGTTAGTGGTCAGGACAACAAATGAACCTTCTATGTTCCCTATGTAATGAGCTTTCCATGCACAAGGGACACAATGCGAGACGAAGCCTTCAAGTTAACATTATGTGACAGCCGCAGACAGAAATCATTCCACGTCCTGTCAGACAGAGTGAAAATTATGTTGCATATGGCAATGGATGCAGTACACCAGGGGGATCTCCAACCGGGGCTCCTTTGTTTTCCCTCTGCTGGTGACTAGCAGGACAGAAAGTAGATATTTTTCTGATTTTCCACTTGCATTATCACGTCTAAAAACTGTCTACCATTGAAACATGTGTATTGTGTTCATTGTCTGGACTAACGGGCACTCTCCGGCCCGGACCCGGACCCGGTCCCAAACTTGTCTAGGCCAGGGGTGGCTGGATATTCAGGCAATATATAAACATAATTTAAGGCCAAAACAGGCGACAAGGACCCCACTATAGTTGCCATGGAGGAGCATATAAATAACAGCCATTGGGGCAGAAGCGAGAGACTCACATGACTTATTCCGAGATATGTGGCCGAAATCGGCATAGCTGGTTAGCCAAAGCAAACACCGAAATGGGCTAAGCAAATACAATTTTCAAGTCAATTTCAGGTGGGCAAAGGTGTGTTATTAGAGTGCAGCGAAGCCTGACAGCCTCTGGAAAGAAATGCACAAATTCCTGGTATTGATTCAGCACTCAACCACTGGTGCGTATAAAATTGCAATTTTGTCTTAAAACAAATGCTGGCCGAACAAAGGATTCCTTATTCTGGTCCTCATCAAGTTGCTATTTATTTTATGCCAAAAAGGCAAGCACATTGATCGGTATCACGTCTTCAGTTTGTGGTTAAATTGAAGGTGTAATAATTTCCGGATGAGCATAAAACAGGATGTGTGTTTACACAACTGTTGTACGAACAAAAGGAATTTCTTGGGGCAACTAACAAAAATTAGGTTGCATAAAATATCTTTTGTTGTTTTCTGAAAAATAAATGAAAATTTGAGAGCGGTAAAGGTACACAGAGCTATAATTAAGAGTTCTTAGTTGTCTGAATTTTGTGTTACATTTTGAAATGTAATATATGTCCTGAAACGACTTTTACATGTGAGTATATAGGAAACCACATTTCCATGACATCCGGCCGAGTCATCTGTCTATTAACCCCAAATTCACGTCAGCTTGCTTCCGTCCGCGTCCCCCGTTGACTTCTCTCGTTAATTAAGTTTGCGGCTCTGCGCGCCGAGATAAGATGCTGTGTTGCAAGCCCTTTCCCGCCTCTTTGGAATCCCGCCCATTTGTGCAATTGACTTAATAATTGGCCCAAACATTTTAATGAGCGGCAGCTTGTCAGCGTCACGTTTTCCGGAACGGCGCCACGGAACGAAATGCATCTGCCCATCCAGCCCGAGATCCAGAGAGTAAACTCAAAATATTTGCAAGAAATGGCATTGGCATAATTAAGATTATGTGGGGATAGGCGGAAGGGGTGGCCGGAAGGAGCCTGGCATCGGATGCAGTGTGACGCAGCTGAGTGAGGCGGAAATTTGAATGCCAAGGCGTTTGCTAATGTTAATATGATATGCAGAAGGATATATGGCTCCACCCAAGCTCCATTAAATTCCCATGCACAAACATTGCGCATACGACATGTGTGTCGGTGTGGCATGCCAGGTGACAGTTGCACCCCGACATCCACACCTCCTTCTGGGCGTCCTCCTCCTTTGTGGGTGTGTGTTTGTGCGTGTATTAACACCTCGTTGGGAATGGCATCTCCTAGGAGCTCCTCTCCAGGCACGTCTGGCGGCCTTTCACACGCCTGTCAAACGCTGCTCCACCTTGGCGATCCATTCGCCTCATCCTTCTCAACTCACCTCCCAAGGCACTGGACAAAACGGGACTAGCCGATAGATTTTTCTTCGTATTGTGGCAATGCCCCAATTATTGGCGTCATTAGAATATATCTTCCTGCCTAATTTATGGTTTTTATTGTTCTATAATTTCCTACATCAAAGTTCTTTTTTTCTGAGAGTGTAGCACACTTCGTGTGGCTTCGGCACGTAATGACATGCGGCTGACAATGTTGTGGACGCGGCATTGAGCGCCTGGCATCGCCATCGCCATCGCTGAGCATCTCCAGGGCCGTGCATAATTTATACAACCGCTGGAGCCGCCAAAAAACCGCAAATCTCGCAGCGCCTCGTTGCACACTCACACAGAAGGCGACAGCGGTGGCAACAGCATCACCACCAGCAACACCACGATTGCAACACAACGACAGCAGACGGAGGACGAAGGAGCAGGATAAGCTGCGACATCGGTGGATGCCTCAGAAATGTGGCAGCTTGAGGGACCGCTTAAAGTAGCTATTGGTTGCATATTGGTGGCGTGGCAACGACACATTGACGGTCTGCCCATTTGTAACGAGAAGCATTCGATAATGGATGGGCTGCGGGTTGTCATTGGTTTGGTCCCTTTTACTTTGCTTTGGGCCCTCTGCATTTGGATAAGAATTCAATTCAAATATTTGTGGATCATCGTCACATTTAAAGTTTCAGTTTCTCATTCAGCGTATGAATTTATTTGTAAGCGTAGTACAAGATGTACAAAATATATATACAAAACATATAAATAGGATTAGTGGCTAAATTGAATGATTGTTTCAGCTTCTTAAAGCATAAACCCTTTGCCCTCCTACAGTTCAAGGTCTCCGAAACTCTTGGGCAGCCTTTCTCCCAGCTCCTCCCTTAGTTTTGGCGACACTTTCAGTTCATCGGCAATGATCAGATACTGTCCCAACGGCAGCGATGCTAGTGACTTCTCCTCCGCCAGTTCGAACTTTGTGGGGAAGTCTGCAGCCTGCGGCCACTTGGCTAGCTCGGATTCCAGCACCCAGCGGGCAGCCAGGTCCTTGTAGTATCCCTCCCGCAGAGCATCAACCTTCTCCAGTTTGGTCAAGTGCGTGAGGCTCTGGTCGTGATTGGCGGAGACGTCGATGGCGCGCATTAGCAGAGCACTGGTCAGCAAAGTCCACTTGCTGTCGGGTTCGTATTCAAGAAGATCTAGACAGGATTGCAGTTGGGTCTGAAGCTCTGCCAGCAGTTCTTTGCTGCAACTAGCGACAGCGTGAGGTGGCACAAAGTAATAGAAACCATCGGAGTTTGGAATGGGGGAAAGATTCACTTCCTGATCAGCTAGCTTCAGGGTCAAGGATTTGGTTTTTGGGCAATCGAATGCTTGCTGTAACTTCCAGGCCGTCTTTCCACTGTCTACTGACTGCCAGTTTTGCAGTTGCCACTTTTCATCCCCGCTGACCAACTCAATTGGAAGCTTATTTAGTTCGGGATTGGGCTTGTCCAAGGCCAACACTGCGCCTTTGGCACCCAGGCGGAAGGCAGCAACCTTCGGAACCCTGTCCAGCTCAGCGCCACTGCCCAGCAACCAGCGCTGATAAAACCAGGCGCTGCTGTCATTGGGATCCGTGAAGGCAGCCGTCAGAACCATGTCCAGCTCCTGTTGCAGCTTCTCTTCGCTCATGGGTCTGTCCCGCCGCTCGTTGGGATAGAGTTCCGGCAGCAAGAGACTGCGATGGTGCCAGCTGGAATAGTTCGAGAAGTTCACCTTGATCTTTTCGGTGCAAAAGTCCAGTTCCTGGGCAGCGGGAACGGCAGCCTTTTCAGTCACATAGCGCCTGTAATCCCAGGTATGGAAGTTACGCTCGTCGAACTTGAGGTACTTATTGCACAGGAGGAGCTCCCGCTGCCAGTCGGCGCGGGGATTCTGCTCCAGTGTCCAGCAGCGATGGTGCCAGGCGTTGTACGACTTGGGGTTCACCATCAGGCACTGCTCGGTGAGATCCAGCTCGGTAGTGAACACTGCCTGGGATTTGTCCTCCGGCTGGGAGTCATTCTTTTCGGCAGCTCCCTCGGTGTTCTCCTCTTCTTTCGGGGTTTCCGCCTCCTTTTCCGCGGCCTCTGCCTTCAGTTTGGCCAGCTTGTCCAGGACGCACTCTCGACGAATGTTCCACAGAGTGCTCACGTCCGGATTACGCTGCAGGATCTGAACCGTGAGGGTCAGCATTTCGGAGTCCAGCTCGCCGGCCTCCCTTTTCTTTTGGATCCTGCCCATGGCGGCGCGATAGGCCCGGACTTTTAGAGCCTGCTCCTTCTTCTTCCGCTCCCGCTCCTCCTCGGTGGTGCGTACTTTTACTCGGCCGTGCATTGGATTTACTTGCAAACAATTAACTTGGAAGATAATCTCGAAAAAAGGAAATTAGTCAGCCAGAAACAGCTGATTAGAAATATATTTTCGTTGACCAACACTGAAGTTTCAGTTTGACTTTTAACATTGTAATTTTAAACATCCTGACTTGCGAACTCTCGTTAGGAAACTATTTTTAGAATTTCATTAAAGCTTGACACGTTTTTCGTCCCGGAACATAATTTAATTTGCAATTTGTATTTCTGCTCATTGTTTTCTTAGCAATTTAATTTAGTAACATGACTCAAAGAGGGCGCCACTTTGGCTATAAAAAGCAAGGGCAGCCCTCGTGTCAAATTTAGCCTAAACACAAACCATTCTTAGAAAACACAGATTTTCAAAAATATATTAAGATTAAGATTATTAAGATTTAAAAATTTAAAACTAAACAAACAATAACATTTTGTATTAAATTAATGTATATAAAAGGTCTAATGAAGCTTTTATCATTAGTGTAACATTAGAAATTTCCCAAATTTTTAAAGATTAATAATTTTATTTTCAGTTCAAGAATATAAGGTCTTTAAATTGATATTTATGTCCTGATTTATGTTCGTTGTCATTAAATGGATGGGATGTCCGTCACTTGGCATTAAAAATTCTGAATTGTGTCTCCTAAGTCGGGGAACTAATCCAATTTGGAAATGTCCAGCACAAATGAAAAAAGCCTGATTTCTAATATTTAATATGTACTTAAAAATTCCGAATGAAACGGGCGCTTTTGTTTGCTGGCCTGGTTTCCTATGACCCCTGCCCGGGATGCCTCAAAAATGGCTCAAACCAATCAACCCCGCCTGCCGAGAACCCCGACCCCGACCTTCACTTTAAATCGCCGCTTTTGTCTGGTGTTTGTCATAAAAATAGAAATCCCGCATCGCTGCTTCATTGCCAGGCCTTTGTTGTTCTCGCTGCTGCTACTTCAATTTACAGAAGTGAGTCGTGTGAGTGATGTGAGCATTTTCCACCTAAGCACCAGACAACCGCCCCTCCCCCACACCTCTGGGTGCTGGCTGTTGGCTGACCTGTTGGCCAGATTAGGCCCGACCCGCAACCACGAGGTTGCGAGGGTGAATCCGAGCCGGAGAACCCAAAGTAACCCAGAGGAACCCACATAACAGCCGCATTTGAGACGCGCAAAATCAGTCATAATATTTCAAATTTCATAAATTGATGCGTATCGCATTAGGAGCGACAGCAGGAGCCGCCGCAGACTAACGGCAAACGACGCCAGGACCTGTCCTGTCCACCCCGCGCCCTCCCAGGATGTTAAGCCACCCCCGGGGAATTGACTTTGATAAACGCGTTTCGGTCGGGGGGAGTGGCGGCACGCCCAGATTTCAACGCCCTGTGAAAATTTGGTGTTAAATAAAAAATGCGCTGAATTGAGAAAAATAAAAAGTTGTATTTCTTGTGTTTAGTTACATGGGGAGAAATAATCTTTTTTAGATTATTTTATTCATTTTGTTATAGTCCTTAATAAGCTACAAATGATTTATTTTATTTATGATTTTTGGCATCGCATTTTGTAGCAAGTATAAAAGAGATTTTTAATATTTTCAGGTAATATTTGAATTTGAATAAAGTTTTTTTATTTTTATAAATTTTTTATCAAATTAATCTCAATCCTTAATAATACCTACAATTTCTCTCAGTACTTCTTTGTAATAGTGGGTGGGCATATATATTTTCTTTGATTTTTCTGCCCGATTGATTTTCCCGCTCCAGGACATCGCCCTGCCGCCCTGCCTCCTCGCCGGTCGAGTCCTTTTCATTCGCACCTGCTGCTGTTCCTGCCGCCGCTCAAATTGTTCCCCGACGAGTTGGCCTGGCTCTTGTCTATCCCTTGAAGTCGAGAGTTTTGGCCATTTATGCCATATCCCTCCTTGGGCCCAGTCGTCGCTCCTTTCATTTTATTTCCTTTTTGCAGAGCCATAAAACAATAAAGGCGATTCTTGTATTTGTATTCCAGCTTCGAGTCACTCTCGCTGGTGAAATGCTTTTCTAATTAAATTTTATGACTTGCCTGATGGAGTTTTTGGTCCGCTCTTCGTGATTGCGATTGAACTATTGATTGGTCACGAACTGCTGATTGTCCCGCGGCGGCGGCAGGATAAGGACGGGAATAAATTCCGGGGGATGATCCTGCAAAGAAACTAACGGCTGCCCTTTAAATTACACATTATCAATGGATATTGAAATCTGAGATATAAGTTTAAATTTATGTGCATATCCAATCGACTGAGACTCGAATTAAATCCATAGATTTAGAGTAGAGTTTTTAATTTTATTTTTTGTGGAATATGGATTAGAGAATGTACAAAAAAATAATTTAATGGCCGATTGAATGGAAAGACTTTATATAAGAACTCTGAGATACATTCCTTAGATACTAACATTGGCCATTAATTGTTAATTTGGATACTGGATCTCATCCTTATTGAAACAACATCCCTAATATCCTCGCAATTACGCATTTAATAACAAACACAGATACCCGAGAAATCGAAACCTCATATTTAGGGGTGAATGGAAAGTCGTTCTTGAATTTCCCCCGAATTAATTTGTGTTTCTTGGAATGCCATTAACTTTGGCACTTTCATTTCCACGTGATGGCAAATTGCAAGTGTTGCCGTCGAGTTGGTAATCCAAGTAGATCGCAGTGAAATCTAGTGGTTTTCCTCATCCAGCTTCTCGTCTTGATTTTCCCCTTTAACTCACACTTGAAATAATAAGTTTTAGGTATACATTTTCATAAAAAATGTAAGGTTTTTTGTTTCTCTAAGGTCTTAAAATACCTTATTAAATTGGAGTAACCTTTTTCAAACTATTAGAAAAGAAATTCCATTTATTTTTTTGAAGTGCCTGTCATTGGACTTGGCATTCAGGCAAATTTCAGCGATTTCCTGAGCATTTCGCTGGCGCGCTGAAAATTGACACCTAATGCCCACGCAGGAGGAAAAACTCCCGCATTCAGTGGCCCATCCTCTTGAATGGAGTTTTCCCATCCCACCACCCAGCTCGTGCTCCTCGATAGCTGGCTGGCTGGATGTTGGCTAAGCGAATGCGCAAGCAATTGACGTAAATAAGAGGCAGCCTGGGCAACGTCAGCGCCACGATGACTACGCCTGTAACCGGAGATGGTGGAAGGATGAGTGCCGGCGGATGGGGTATAAGGGCATTTACATATATATATATATTATATATACATAACGTGCATATGCCTTGGCCACAGCTTGAGCTTTGAAATTGGAAAAAGTTATGCAAATCTGCTGACGACAGGACAGGAAACGAGCGCAATGCGAAGCACAAGAAGTGAATTAGTTTTTATTTTCTTGCTCCCTTTTCTTCAGCTCCGTTCTGCGAGCAATTTATGTGTGACCGTGAGCATGTCAGGGAGTGTGTGTGTGTGTGTGGGTGGGCAGGACCTGGGCAGGATCCTGTCTAACTGTCGATGCCAGTGTGTGCGCAATTATAATAATTGCAATAATAACAACAGCAGCAGCATCTAGCCAACTCTGGTGGCATGCAACGTGACAGTCGCCGCCGGGGGGCAGTGTCAGAAAATGGACCATGAGGATCTACACAGAGAAAAATCTATCAATTGTATTACAATTTACAACAGCTAAGTCTCTACATTTTTATAAGTGTTTTATAAATATATTTTTTTAAAATCATTTTTCATAGAGAGTTATTTTTAAAAAGGATCAAATTTTACTCGCAGTGCTACAGGAAGGATGTGCTCCGGCCAGCATCTGTGTGCGTAAATCGCTCCGTTGTTTACCGAGGGCATTAAAGGCTTTGCTGCCACACGGATCACAGCTCACAGCTAACGGCTCACACAACGTGCCTAAATAAATACCCAGGACGAGGAAGGACCGCCCGAAAGAATATCCAGCCCGCCTGATTCAGCCTGATTCAGTCTCTCCGGGCCCGAGACCCGGCCTGGCTTTAAATTCATCGTTCGGCGTTGTCCTAATTACAATTGCCATCGCCTGGATGGCTCTGACAGCACTTACCACCCCACAGGACGGCTCTTCTTAGCGTCCTTAATGCCAATTAAGCGTTTGCCAAACACCCTGCCGCTCCCCTCGCCCAGCTTCGCCCCTTGCCGCCTTCGCCGCCCTTTGTCAGGCGTGTCACCCTTCGGTATTTACATTCCGCTTTTGATATTTCGCATTTCATTGATTTTATTTTTAATATTTTTGATTCCCGCCGGATTACTGTTTGCCGAACTTCCACTTCTCCGGTTCGTGTGCGGATGTCCTTTAATCTGCAATCTGTGTCTATCCTCCCAGGGCTTCCCATTTCCGTTTCCAGCACAAATAGTTATTCTTAATTAGATTTTCCCAGCTTGTTTGGGTCAGTGGCGTTCTGTTGGCGTTGCCTTGGCGATCCCATTGTGGGATGACAGATGCGAGTCCTTATTTTGTAGGAAAGGATGCATGTAATTAGGATGGAGATTGGGTAACAGGGCAGAATGTTGCCGCAGCACGTGAATAGTCTTAACTCTAATTAAAATAGAGATTAAGACCTATATGAGAAGGTATTATTGTCAAGGGAAATGGGGGCTATCGGTGACAGTATAGTGGATTCTATTCAAAAAGTTTTTTTTGTGGGAAAAATTTGCACATAAAAACTTTTTTTAAATCAAAAAACACCGCATAAGTGGCAGGTAGCATCTGTTGCCTTTCAGCTTGAAATGTAGGATCGTTAGTTACCTCAACGTCCTGCTAATTGATACGGGCATCGAATTAATCGCAGTCTGGAGCTCCTGCTACTTAATTCCCGTACTTTATCTCGCTTCCTCCCTAACTTTCAGCTGCATCCATTGACTGATTAAACTCCTCGACAATGCCCTCCTGCCATCTGCAGCGCGATGGCAGCTCAACCCGGGGCGGCATATGCTGGAAACCCGAGACAAAAGCCCAGCCAAGTCAGCAGGCTCATGAAAAATATCGAAAATAAAACAAAAAAACAACGACACAACAAAAAATTGCACAAAAATGGAATGGAGAGAGGGAAAAAAGAAGAGATGCCATGCCGCCAGCCAAAGATCAAATGGCGCAAATCTCGTAGATACAAAGATACTTTTCGACTGCGGTTTTGTGGATTGCTGCGCTGGGCTTCAGCTGGATGGGATGCCTGATGCTCGAGTGCCTCGCTTGGTCTCTGATGAGGTGCAGGGTCGAGGGATCGGGGTTGGTGGCGCGGGGTCTGGGTAACTAACCGCAGCAAGGGGTCGGGCCAGCGGCAGCCAAGTTCAAATTTTTAACCGCACTGCGAACGGTATACGGCACATAATTTGAACTTAAAAGCTGCCCAACAACTGACTCGAGGGCTGGACGGGTAGAGGCAAGGGGTTGGCCTTTTGTATCTGCAATTTCTTTAACGCAAAGACGTAAAGAATAATAATAGTATGAAATTATAAATGGTTCGCTCTGGGTCGGGGTTTCTGATCCCCAGTCTTTTGGCCACATTCTGGAAACTGTCCCTGATGGCCCGCTCTCTCTGTGCCTGGTTTATTTCTTTTTGTTTGCTTTATGATATGGCTTTTCTGGCAACACGTTTTGGGTTTTCACTAAGTTTGCACTGAGATACATTTTTTGGAGCTTATTTGTTGTACCAATTAAACGAAATACAGGTTGGGCCAGCCATCTCATAAAGAAGTTGGGGATGAGGGTCTCCGAACATAACTCTGAATAGATGCTAAGGGGTTTGGGTGTTTTGAAAGCAAATAAAGGTGTCTGCTTTGAGGGGTTCTTTTTTGAAGTGTAATATCCATGCGGTTGTATTCTTCCCCCCTTCCCATACTTGGGAATGTCGATGATTATTATGTATGCTTAAATTCTATGCACGTACCGGCACTGAAGCTTATCTGTATCGAATATGATTAAGTGCGCTGCGCTGCCTCTCGACTCAAACCTTCAGCAGGAGAGTATGTAAGTTTTATGTTTTAAGTTAGAATGTTTTTGTTTTGAAATGGAAATAAAGGGAATTGGTGTGTGGGTGTGGTAAAAGAATGGAAATGAAAGAAAGAGAGGAAGAATGAATGTAAGTTAGGATTATGGGTTTTATAATTTGGTGAGGTTATTGAGAGGTTGGTTTATATTAGGAGATTATTATTGGATTATGGGGATTATGTGGATGAAGATGAGGATAATGATGGATTATGAATTATGAATGGTAGATAGAAGTTTGATTTGAGGTTGATAAGGATGGATGAATATGAAGGGAGTTGGAAGGGATGATGAAGAGGGAATGGGGATGGGGATGGGGAGGGTGTTGTATGGTTGGATTGAAGAGAGGGGGGAGGAAGGGGGGGGAAGAGGGGAGGGGTTGTTTGGGTTGTTATATATTTGGATTTGGGGGATGGGAGGGAGTTGATTTGGTTTATTAGGAAGTGTTGGGGTTTATGGGAGGTGTTGGGAAAAAATGGAAGGGATGGATGGATGGGATGGGTTTGAGTAGTATAAGGGGGGGGGAGGTTGGGTTTTGGGTTTGTGATTTGGGTTGGGTGGGTGGGGATGGGGGGTATGAAGAGGAGTGATGGGTTTTTGGTGTTGGGGTGGTGGGAGGGGTGTTTGGTGGTTGTGGTTTTGGGTTGGGTTTGTTTTATGTGGAGGGTTGGTGGTTGTGTTGGGGTGGGTGGTTAATAGGGGGAAATTGGTAATTGTAGTAATGAGGAATGGTGGATGTGGGGAGGTTGAATTTTGGTTTGAGGTGGAGGTGGTATTGGTTGTATAATGGTAGGGGGGATTGGGGATGGGGTTGGATGGTATGTTAGATGATGAGATATGAAGGAGATTGAGGTTGGTATGGGGTTGTGGAAATGGTTATGGGGATATATTGGTGGTTGAGATATTGGTGTGATGTGAGGATGGAGGATTTAATGTTTGAGTGGAAAAGTACGGATTGTTTGTGTAATTCATTGGTGGGGGTTGAAAAACATGGGGTTGGGCAGATTTGATTGTGTTGTGTGTATGGGTTCTCTAAATTTATGCGATCCGTTGTGGGCTGCATTCGATTTGAAATGCTTTCTGATTCGGGTGGGGTAAGCGGGAAAAGGGGCTCAAAAGCTGATATCGACCTGGTCGGGGGGAGTTCTCGGCGATCTTGGCCCTCGACAAGTCGAGAAGTCTCAAAGTCTCGAAGTCATTCCCAGCATGTGCAAATACGTTTCACTCTTATGGCGAAGCTTCCCATGATTTATTTGATTTATAGCAATTGCTTTTTATATTGCTTGTTGTTCAGCTTTTTTTTTTCCAGCAATTCAGATGCCGATTCCGATTCCAATTCCTTTGGCACTTGAGCTTCTTTTTTTCCAGATTTTTTGTGCGCCGCTCTTGAGAAGGCCGCATTAAAATTCAACTCGTACTCAAGTCGTGAAATGCTTAATACTTGAGATACTTTTGAGTTTCTTGTATTTGCATTTACATTTTGGGGACGCTCGAGCAATTTCCTAAAGGGTTCCCGTCATTCCATTAGGGGTTGTTCCTCTAGATCGGGAGTGCATATATTAAATTGCTTTCGGAGGGCGCATTAATGACGCCAGGGGATGGCCGTCGTGTTTGTCTGTCTGTCAGTTGGTCCGTCAACCTGTCATTAAGCAACCAGATACGGCTACAGATACAGATACAAATACACCGATGCACAAGGCACAAAGATACATCCACGACAGCCATCCGTCCATTCGTTTATCCTAACTGTGAAAAGGTGCAAACATCCTGCAGCGGCTGGGGATGAATGCAAAAAATTGCAAATAAACGGGAACTCTCGGGACCTCTTGGGATCCTAAGAAATTTCACACGATGCCGGGAGTCCTTGCGGACAAACAATGGCAGGAACGGTAAATGTGTGCCGAGCCAGATAAAAACCAGAGCCCTCGGATTCTCTGGCTGCTGTGCAAACAATTAAAGTTGAAGGCTGGGACTGAGGGGCGGACATTATTGCAAGGTGCAGGCCGTATCGTACCGTCTCGACGCCCAGGCACTTCCGCTGGAAACCCAACAGATACAGATACGCATATACCTACAGCTATAGCTACATCTACAGCTACAGGTTCTTGGGAAGAACTAAAAGATACAGAGGCGGGCGCTCAAGTGCCGAAAATAAAACGCAGCCCGAGATTCCTCCTTTGATGTGCGCACTGGAATATTATTATGATTGATGGGCGAGAAAGGAAAATGAAACCAGAACAGCAGGCGCACAAAAAACACAAAAACCAGAGCCAAGCCAAGGAAAACGAACAGATAGAACAACTTGGGCATCACATGTTATAAATTACGTTAACTCGAAATGAGGCTTCAAAATTAGTGGGGATGGATTTCAACTGTCGCCCGATGTGCATCCATATACACTCCTTTTCCTCAATATTCCTCCACTTTTTTGTGTTCTGTCCGACCCGTCATGCGTATAGAATTTCGTTTGATTGAGCGCTTAATCAAGCAAACATTAATGTGCACTTATTAATAATAAGTGTTCGGGCACCATTTTTCGTTCGTTTATCTGCTCAGTCGTGGCTGAATGAAGCCCGTGAATAAAGCCGATGGCTCGGTCATGGCCATAATGACTGGACGATGAAGGTCCCAGGATCGATCGACATGGGAAAAAATGCAGAGAATATAGCCGAAAGTTTAGCGATTAGAAGGGTAGAAGCATACAATATTATAATGATTGTATAAAGACTGAAAAATAATCAATCACAGAGCTATATTAAATAATAAACCCATATTTTTAATACTCTCCTACTTTAAGCGACCACCCATTGACATCACCCTGTAATCCCCATCATACAAGCAGCCTTGGATCATCGCTATGAAAGCCGAGTTATGTCATGCCCAACAGGAATCAACAATGGATTCTATATATACATAAATCTATAGATATGTATACTTGCCCCCCCAACCCTTTGGCAGTCAGAAAAAAAGTGATTCTCTGGTTTTTTTCTAAAAACTCCCATTGTGTGGCCCAAAGCTGATTGTTTCTTTCGCATTGTTGTTACTGCACTGGCAGCTTTTTTATTACTCGCATTATTATTTTGCGTATTATTAAAGCGCATGCATTCATTATCAATACAGAAGAATGTATCTGAATGATTTTGTTGTTTGGGCCTAAAAAACAGCCCGGCGGATGTCGAACACAGGGTCGGAATAAGGGGGGTACTTTTAAGCTTCTTTCTGTCTGAGCGAATCGAGCGACCTTTTTGCATTGCTGAACTGTATCTTTTTTTTTTTTTGCGTATCTTTCTGCAGGCCTACAAAAGACACAGAGTCCATTCTCAGACACTGCGCTCATAGAATTTGTATGAAATTTAAATACCTATTCAGCATTCAAAATGCGAAGCGACAGCGCAAAGACCTAAATACTTAAGTAGTTTCCGAGGGACTGACAAAGAGACTCGCTCAGATTCAGATACTTGTGCATGGGAGCGCTTATGGATACAAAGATGCACAGATACTTAGATGGCCGGGAGCACAAGGCGGCGCTTTCATATGCAGACACACGATTTCGTTAGTAACAGCAACAAAGTGGAGGAGGCCCCAGATACAGATACAGCTGCAGATACGGCCAGACAGATACGATACGAGTGCGCCACAGAGTGCGTGTGTGAGTGCGCCTCACGTAAGATTTAATCTTTATTGATTTATTTTGTTAGATTTTAATTTATGACACCGAAGTAGGCAATCATTTTTCTCTTGGCTATCCCTCTATAGGAAAAAAACACTTTGGCAGGGGATGTAGAGGGGATCGGACTGCCGGATTGGAGGACCCAGCAGTGGCCCAGCTGTGCCAGATTTTCCGAGATAGCATGTCTGTGTAATTTGCATTGTGGGTGGATTAATTAATCAAGACATTGTTGCCAGTGCCATGCAGCAGCTAATCAATTATGGATTTGTGTGATGGCATTAGAAATCGAGAGGATACCGACCAGGTAATCTATTTTCTACAAGACTGCTATTGTGGCTATAAGGGGGAGCAGGTTTCTTTCTATTTGATGGCTAACGTATTAGGCTCTTTTTATATTTTTTCTCATTACTATCTTCAAGATGGATTATGGGATTGCCATAAGTCTGAAAAGTATTTTTGGTTTTATTTAGAATTCTAATAAAGCACATGTTTCAATTTCCTGCCTAATGAGAACCCATCCACTTAGTCGGTCTGGAAAGTTTCCTCGCCGACTTCCTGCAGTTCATTCTACTCGTCGTACCTTTAACTTTGCCAAGTTGTCGGCTCATCCCCCGTCGTCATGGCTGACAACCCTTCTGGGTAACCTTTCATTATCCACAAAATCCCAGCAGAGAACTATTAATTCCTCCGTCCCGGCCCTCCCAGCCGGTTCGTGTTTGGTTCCTTCGGCCGAAGTTTAGACGGGCCAAAAAAAGGAAAATGAAACGCACACAGAAACGTTCGTGTAATTTACTTTCCAGTTAAGTTAAAAGTTTTCGCCGGAGCAGAAACCGTTAATCAAAATTAATTACACATAACCTCGCGCCAGTCTACACCGCCCTCCGCTAACCCCCCCCTCTGGAAAAACTGATGCCACGCCCACATGCGACATGCAAACGAAGACAAGAAAGGCCGAAACAGCAATTGTAATTTACTTTAATGAGCAGCATTTAGTCAGCCTACAAGTCCAGATGGCCAGGGTTGGAATCAATGGAGAGGCAGTAGGTCGGCGGGAGGGACAGGAATATATAGTACCATGATTGGATAGGATTGGAGTAAGAGGACCACGGACAGTGGACATATTGTAGATGGTCACTGCGCAGTTGTGTAATTAAAGTTCGCATGACCGGCAATTGCATTTTGAATTCGAAACGGGCCGATGGACGCGCAACGCACTATACCGCCCCCTGCCACATGCCACTTGCCACATTGCCCCATGCCGCATAGTCTCCTTCACCCCTATCCACATGAAGACATCAAGCAATCGCCCTTTCCCGGCGTGGCTTAAAATCTGCAGGCATATTGTTCGCCGTCTAAGTTCCCGTCCCAGTTGTTTGGTGTCTGTGTCGTCTGTTCTTGGCAAATTAATGACTGCCCCACGGAAAAATTGCAAGACCAGTATTGATTTTGTCTTTCCTATTGTTGGATCTTATTAGATTTTGTCGTTTTCCTTGGGGGACTCACTGAAAAGTTGGGGATGTTATTTTATTTCAGCAAGAATATCTATTCTTAATATCTATTCCTTAATCTTAAGGTTTTCTGACGGCAGCACTTTTTAACGGAAGCTCAGTAAGAGTTACTGGGTAATCTTTGAAGAACTAATTCATGATCTATACTAATTGTGATAACCCTTTTCAGATTTTCCTCAGTGCAGTCTTAATTTCTTTGTGGACCTCAGTGGTTGATTCAATCCTATTGATGTTTGGCTTCCGTCTAACAAAATGAGTCCGATTCCCCACGTCTGGCGGCTTTAAGTTTGTGTCTCGTCCGACTGCCATTTTCGTATGCATTGCGGGTATTTAAGTAGGCTGCTGGTAAGTGGACATTAGGGGCATTCTGCGGATGCTATGTAGGCATATGTGTTACCTTATATAGAGCAGCGACTTGATAGCCACTTGCCATTCTCCTCAAGTGGCAATCGAAGAGAAATCACCGAGAATTCTGCGGGCATGCTGAAAATAGCTATTGACGGATATCTGTTTGGGATCGGTCTTCACATAAAACTGTTCAACTTGTCTTGTTTATGGATAAAAAAAAAATAAATAGGCAGAAGATGTAGAACGTTCCGGTCTATCCAAAGATGATTTACGTGACGGCACCGATAGCATTTGCATGAGTTCGATTGAGATTTATAATGAGAAACCCTCGTTTTTACGCAGTAGGCTGTGCTTTCAATAAAAAATGAACTCTCGAATTAGTAGGCTTTGCCTTTGGTGGAGCCAAGCATTTTTAACCATATTCCACATTCCCATTCGGGGTCTTCATAAGGTTGGACTTGCTGGGGATCTAATAATAATACATTATTATTTAATTTGTTTTTCTGGGCTTTCATTCTTTGATTTAATTTAAATTTTACCTTGGTTTTCATTTGAAAATTTATTAACAAGGCAACACTCATTTAATTTTTTATTTTAACAAAGATCCGTGTTGGGTCTTATTTTCTCATATATTTAATTTTTATCTTTACCATTGTCGACACTTTACCTCATGGGACGTTGTGGAGGGACATAGACGTAGATTGGGTTCGAATTTATTAATTTTTTTATTTTTATAGAGTTTATTTTTCAATATATTTTTATTTTGGAAGTGAATGGTCTTTTGCTCATGCAATTGAGGCTGCTGCTGGTTAGGTTTTGTATATCTTTAAGATTTTTTAATCATTTTTTTTTTCATTTAAACATATGAACATTAGGCATGGATACTGCCACAGCTGATAATATAGCTGGTATTATAGTCTCTGGTTCTCATTTAATTTTAAAAATTTATAAATAAATAAATAAAAATAAATAAATAATAAATAAATTTATAAATAAATTTATAAATAAATATTTTATGATAGTGAAAACTTATTTATTTAAAAATATTTTTGTTGTTGATTAGATATTTATGGAGCTGATTAGATGTATTTATGGAAATACTTTTAATATTTTTATGGCGCATGAGATGAAATTGAGAATCTGCTCGTAGTTTCCTCAAATTGGGCGCGCTCAATTCATTTTTATTTTTTCCAGATATATATATTTCGTATCAATTTATTAAGGAAACTATTATGGAGATATTTTTTTGGAGAGTTATTTTATCATAAAGAATTTTTGTCTGTGTATGAGGCTTTATGAAAGCTAAAGAGATGGCAGCTAACAGCCAACATTGGATAAACAATGCCAGTTTCTGGTGCTGCTTATGCTTTTTTGGTTTGGATTTTGCTGCTGGCTGCGATGGTGATGGTGATGGCGATGGCGACTACATACATTCATAAGTGGTAATAATAATTCCGCTCAAGAGGCGTCGCCCGGCGTTTCATTTCAATGACACACAGGCCAACAACTGGTGCTTCTGCTGAAGATGATGACGGTGTGCCAGGAAGGGGGTAGGGCAATGGTTAAGGGGGTTGGAGCCGGGGCACAGACGTACAATGTAGACGATGACGCTGAGACTGCCGCCTGACGATGCCGCTGACGTGAATGGGAAAATGCTAAATGTGAGGTGCAGCCGCAGCCTCATCCAACCAGCAGAGCTAAATCCGTGTTTTTGTCATCGGACGACCCGCATCGTCAAAGCCGCACATTGTATGTGTGATCCGATATGAGCTGCTTGCCGAGGAGATAGCAGCACAATAGAAATGTAATCTAAATCCAACAGGGAACTCGGGTCTCTTTTGCATATTAACATAGGTGCTTAATCAGAACAAAAATGGTTCCATAATGGGAAATAATAAAATGGAAAAAATATTACGTATACGGTGAAAAACTAGTTACCAGTTATACTAGTTATAATAGGAGCCTGAAAACAGTATGACTTAAAAGCTAAATATAAAATATAATTTTTAATTACCTAAGAACTCATTATGATAAGTTAATGTGAACCTCTGCTCAGTGTATCCTGCACAAGGACAAAAAACAGGATACAACCCACCTCTTCCCCATATCGCTGCGATGGCTTAATATTGCGTACGCTCTGCTCGTCATTCATTCATTCATTGCCCCAACCGACTGTCTATCGGGGAACCCCTTGGCCCCCGCCCATGTGGCCCCCCTTAAAATCGCAGTGTCTGCTGGTGGCTCCTTTGATTGCATTGTCTCGTCATGGTCTCGAGTTCGAGTGGTTCCTGGCATCGTGTGTTTTTTTTATGCCCCACCCTTTTCTTTGGCTTTTTATAGTTCTCACTCACTCCATTGTGCCGGCATCCTCCTCGTGCATCACCCCACCTCAGCGTTTTTCTCGCTGCCGCTCACTTGACATACAATTATGTTGATGACATTGTTGTTTATATGCCGCTGATGCTTCTTCTCGTCGTTGCTGTTTATTTCCTTCAACTGCAGCATCAGCTATAGCCCCAGCACCACCAGCCCCGGCAGCCGCAACAACTACAATGCCGACAATTTTTATGGCCATTCTGAGGCTGCGGCATTCGAATAGGCCCATATATCTGCCGCTCTCTCTGGCGTATCTGGCATATCTCTATGGCCATAGCTGCATTATTGATGCGCCCAGTAAGGGGCAACAACCAAGCCTATATTCTAGGGTTCTAAATTCTAGCTCAGTAGTCACGAAATGACTCTCTTTAAAGGTTGTGAAGACCCATAGACGGACAATATGGACCCCACGATGGCTATATCTTTGCCAATTTCCATCCGATTCTTGAGCAGAATACCTTAAACGAGTCGTAAGTCGATTCTCTACCAATTTTTATCAAAATCTTGGGACAACATATTTTTTACATTTTTCATTAAATTTTCTGGGGAATCCCTTTCAAATATGGATATTGCATAGGATGGTCAATATGGCCCCCAGCGAAGGCTGTAACTTTGCCAATATTTATCCGATTCTTATGCGGAATATCTTAAACGATTTGTAGTTCGAATCTCTACCAGTTTTCATCAAAGAACAAAACATCTAAGAACAAAATATTTTTTATCAAATTTTCTACGGCATAACCTTCTATGGGAGGCACATTGCCTCCTTCCAAATGCCATAGTTCTGCCAATTAATATCCGATCAACGAAAGTGTACCATTTTGTGAACAGCGCCAAATCTTCATCAAAACATTTCTTTCATATCGTTAATCGTTCGTTTTTTTCTGGGGAAGCTGGGGGAAACTATTCTGTTCTATATGGCTTTACTGTCGGTCTAAAAAGTCTTCTAATGTTGTTTAAGCTGTTCAGTCATTATAAGGATTCCATTCCGGCCAGCGGATCGAATAGATTGGAAAAAAAATGTCAGTGGAAGATAGAAAGAGATCCCCGCCAATTAACAGGCTTCTCTGCTCACCGCAGATGACCCGCAGCAGCCACAGATTAGGCTTAATGAAGAAAAATGAATTGCATCGATGAGTCGACAGATTCAAGTTTCAGCTGGGGAAAGTTTCCTTGCCGGCAAAAGCTTTATCTAATAAATTTCCACCCAGCACGTAACACAAAATATGCGTGTAAATTTTATATATTGATTTATGGTGAGGCACGTTCACATGTGTATAGTATGTGGCATGAGGTGGGTGTGGGAGGAGGGTTTGTAAGTGTGCATGTGGAGGGAAAGCATTTGTATAAATACGCAAAATAATGGCATCTCCAATGTGCGAACTTCCTCTGACCATAAATCAAGATGAGCCCGGCCAAACAAAACGATTTTCGTGCCTCGTTCTGCCCTTCGCGAATATACGTAAAAGTATGTAATACGTTCGTATATATTTCAGCTAGCCCACCACCCTTTTGGCGAGAAAAGTTCTATTTGATTTCGTATTAGACGCAAAACTGCTGAGCTCACATAAATTCCGCTTTTAAACGAAAATTAGTGTGGGCGGAGACGGGTGGAACGAAATCAGCCCGAGAGATTAAAGTTGGCAACGTGCCGAAGTACGTGGCTGGGAAATCATTTTCCGGCGAACATTTTCTGCCATCTCAGCTCCGTTCTGGAGCTCTGGAGCTCAGGATCTCTAGAACAGTAGCAGGAACGTGAAAAGTTTTTTGAACCGAAAATTACTTGGGCAAATATTGCTTTGTTCAATCGCCGGCCGCAGCTTGGAAATTATGAAGGAAAACTTCCAGGCGGAGCAATTAGAAAAGTTTCCTTGGACAACTGTCTCAGATGGCTCAGGAAAAACTTCCTTGGCCGCACACACAAAATACAATACGAGCCAGTCTTGAGCAAGTCCTAGTAAAATGAGTATTTGGGGAAATTTTTTGAAATCTATTGTTCAATTGACTGGGTTACAATTTTAATGAATAGTTTCAAAGTTATATTTTTCAGGTACTGCTCTGTTGAACAGAATCGATTAAGAGTCTGGGCCTTTTCCATTAGTTTCCTTATCTAATTTCATACTAAGCTCGAGAAATTTCAACTCCCTTGAGTGTAAAATCAAAGATATGTGTCGGAATTGAAAAATCAATAGCGCACTCAAAGACAAAGAGCCAGCTTTATATCCAGCGAATCAAAACTAAATTTCCCTGGAAGACAACCCTTCCTTAAGGGCCTTCTGGGGCCCTGGGCTCTGAGAGCTATTCTGTTGACTTAACTGCTTAATGAGATTCCCTGTCAAGGTTGAGCGCATGCCCAACGCCCTTCCCGAAATCGTTTAATTGCACACGCGGCCCGTGAAGGCAAAACTGTCTACGGGTCCTATTTTCCAAGCAGGGAGTACCATACCTGCCTGCCAGCCCATTCCTTATCCCAAACATATGGCGTTTGAACTCTTCGAATTCATGGCAGCCCGGCGAGTGGCTCGTAAAAAATTATCTCTTGCATTGTTCCATGGCATGGCCGGGGGGTGCCCATAAAATCCCAGACCCGAACACCGAACACCGTTCACCCAATACCAAACACCAAACAACGAACGCCGAACCCAGCCCAAGTAACAACCAAAAAAAAAAAAAACAACCCAAGCGAACCGGCGACGTCGGCATAAATCACTAGGAACTTGTTAATTGTGAGCCTATTTATTAGATGCATTTGGTTTTTCGGGAAAATTGAGGTGGTAAGTGATAGGCAGACACATGCCGGCCGCTAAAAGGGGGAACACAGACATCGAACAGGTGACTTTGTGTGTGCCAGACTTCGGTTCGATAAGATATGTATACGGGACGGGACTCCGGGAAATCAAAGATGCCGTTTCAGAGAATTCATTTTCATTTGGACCCGTCCCCAATGAATACGAAAGCTTGCCCCACTCCCACTCAACACTTTCAGGCTGTCAAAATAATTAATTTAATTTCTGTCGGTTCCTTATTGGAAAATGCAATTCATTCTGATCATAAATACACAACAATTTAGTATTCAATTTAGTCACGTTCTTTTTGTGGGGAGTGCATTTTTTTATAGAATAAAGTCTATCAATAGAGCTAAGTATTTTTTGTACCATCATGGACTTTTGAATAAAAAAAGGTAATTAGAGATTCGACTCAGTGCAAACAACTTCAATGTGGTTCTGCGACTTGTGATCTCACTTAATCACTGATTTGCAACCGAAACTTGTTTAGCTCAGGTTCATTCTAACGAAATAATCAAAATATTTTGACGCTTGTCGGGTAGTTGCAATTGGAAGGCGTTACCCACAACATCATGTCTGCCAAGTTAATCGCATTGGTGAGTCCTAATGTCGTTACTGGATTTTTGGTAACTTGCCAATTCCCAGTGGATTTTGGTTCTTTGGATTAACTCCTTTGGGACGAAAACTGCTGCTGGAGAAGGATACCAGCTGGAAATCACTCATCCAGATGGATTGGCCTCGCGAAGGGAATCGACGACTGAGGATGGTGAGGGAAATCCACAGGTCGAAGGTGAAATCCAACAAAGGTTTCAGAGCCCGCATGCAGGCACGTTGGTTGTAATCTACAAATCTGGATCAAATGGGTATCGAACTCGGTATACCTATGAGGGAGATAGTCAAGGACCTAAAAACGGGACGTTCTCAATAAAACGAATCGGAGCAAACGCTCTGAAATCATCGGTTGGATGAGTGTAAGTCAATAAATTATGAAAATAATTAGCCCAACCTTGAAGATTGTTTTTGTGGGGCGTTGATGTTTTTGGTCGAAAACCGGATCTACTAAATTATTTTGAGACTTTGGTGAATAAGAATAAATGATGACTAAATCTTGCTTTCTAGTTGCCCTTATTAAAGCTTAGAATGATTTCATTATCTTCGTGACTGAATGTATACTCCCCAAAAAAAAAAATACCAATTTCCACAAAACACGATAGCACCGTTCCCTCCCATCTATTCATAGAACAATCTATCAGACAACAATCCAAACCATTTGAATCAACATAAGCGGTAACAAATATTTATGGGCAATGGAGCGAATGTTTCCATTTCGAAGCGCTTATTTATTTGTGAAACAACTTTTCCAGGCAAATACAGACCCCACATATCAAATAGTAAATGTATGTGCTTGCAAATACACAAAATTTCTGTTTCTGTTCAGTTCAGTTTTGTGTATTTCACATGAATGTGTTTTTCTGCCATGCCAGCTAGCATTTAATGTTTTTATTTGGTTTCATTAATGACAATTCTCTCTCGACGCCAATATTGACATGTTTTCTATCTGTCTCGTTTTTGGTGGCAAGTTGGGGGATGACAGACGATGGATTTTGGGGGAAAACTATGGCAATGCCATACAAGTCTTATGGTATACTATGCCTTCTTCTGTCATTCCGAAGGTTTCATGTTTCCAAGAAGGTTTTTAAATATCCTTGAATATCAGTTTTGAAAACAAGTACTTTTTTAAAAAGATAGTACCTTTTTTTTAACATATTTTAGTGAATAGTTTTCAAAATCGATTTTTCAAAACTATTGTCATTATGAAGAGAGTATGGCAATCTTCGATGTGTTCGACTGCCTCTGTTTCTGTTTCTGGTTCTTGTTATGTTTGCTTAGTTGGTTGACGATGATGATTGCCAACTGTCGACAAGGGCCGCTGTTGTTGTCTATTTATAAGAATTATATTTGCACTCTGCGGGCCCTGCTGTGCTCATTTGTGATGTGTTTTCAGCACACACAGATACGTAGATACGCACGCACGAGGCCCCAGACTTTCAGACCTCCAGACCTCCAGACCTCCAGCCCCCAGACACATATGCTGGGGGGCTTCAATTACTTTCATAAATTATCGATAATTGCCTAATGGGGTTATCACAAAACAAAGGCGCGGAACTATCTCCCAAGACAGACACACACTCAAACCGTAATGGAAGTGGGGATACCTTTTAGCTCAGGTGCATTGAGTGGGCAAACATCCATTTGAAATTCATAAGCTCATTAAATTTTCAGCAGCCAGCTCAGCATCGAGTAAGACGGCAATCAGCCAGCAGTCAGCAGTCAGCATTTTCCCAGACTGGGCAAATACAATTAAAATGCCATAAAGCAAATTAGCCAAGACAAACTTTTCATATTCCGCCGCGAGCTGTGCAAATTAGATGCGACAAGATGGGTGGATGGCCGAAAGCGGGGGGTTGGCTCAAATGAGCGGGAGAAGGCGGATTTGGGGGGCTGGGCCAACACTAAAACACATCCTGCGCCTTTCGTAATTGCCAGGCGGCGCACTCGTGCTGGCAACTTCAGCAAATTGTTGGCAATTATGTGGCACAAAGTAAAGTAAAACACAGCGACGGCAACAGAATGCGAAGAGCAGAAATCCGGGCAAAAATACATAAGCATTCGAAAGGGGGGGCCAGAGGGAATCTCTTTGATGGCCAGATTATCGCAGATTCTTGGGAGTCGACGGTGGGAATACTCGGTATAGAAATGTTTAATCATATCTGATCACTCCTCCGAAACTGAGGACTTTGAAGTTGCTTCATTAAGTTGAAGAAATTCAAAAGGGAAGAAAGGTTTTCAGATTAATTTAAAAAAAATTAATTAAACTTCAAGAAGTATCTAGTTTAAGGGTTGATAGATGTATATTTATATTAGTACACCCAATGAAATTTAAGCCTTAATATACTACTTTAATCAAACATCTTATCACTTCGTTTACATTTAAGCCAACTGCCTCTATTTTTTCATTGCTATCCGTAGAAATCTTCCTACAACTAAGGGGTATTGCCACAAAAAATCATACACAAAAATCTAAACTATGGGGTGACGTCCGTTTCACCAACTCAGTATACCCACCCCGGGCAGCGCAGTCCCCTCTCCTGGTTCGACAACCTGCTGGCAAGTGTATTAAATTATAATTATTTGTGCATGACAAAGGGTCATGAAACATGCCTAATGACACATTTGCCACAGACTCGAACAAAACGCGGGGCCGCCGACATTATGGTAACAACCACGCAGGACGGCTGTCGGGGCGGCAGGGTGGGGTCGTGACTTGATGGCCCAGGGGGCAGCCTATATGTGTCCCCCGGTTGCGAGGATAGCGACATGGCTCGTATGTACAATGTCTACGGTTACAATTAACCACGCTCGTTATGTTCGAGGCGTGCGGCAGCCGAAAAGAAATTAAACAAAATTGCTGCAAAACTGAAAATTTCCACTTGTAATGCAACACCACAAACAAATCAACGGTGGCATGAGGAACACACAATTTTTGTGGTGTCGAGTCCTGAAATACTCTGGAAATGGCAAAAGGAAACACATTTTTCAAACTGCTGTTGCAGACTTTTGTTATATACACTTTCTTTTAGATTTATGCCAAGGTTATGAATAGATTCTTAAGTAAGAGTATCTGGAAAGGTACAAGAATAGCCAAATCGAGACCAAGGATAAAGGCCGACCATGCAATACCATTCCACTCGCCATTCAACCCAGATCCCTGATCCGGAGACCCGCCATGTCAGCAGGTTTCGGACTAATGTCTATTAGGCATTTGCCTTCGCTAAAAGTTGGCTGTTTCCATGGGCCACCACCGGCTCTCCTGCCCCGCTCCTTTGACGGGGAAACTTTTTGGTTGCGGCACAGTGGAATGACCAAAGTTGAGGAGCCAAGGAGCGCGATAAGAGCTCTCGGGAATGTTTCATGTTTTTGCTAAGGGCCTGCAGATAAGATCCTTAATGGTGCTTGCCACATTTAGTTGGCTGCGCTGCTGGTGGAAACTGTTTGGCCTTAGTTTACTGACCATTTAAGAAGTGTTTAAGGAATGTTTCTGTCTGAAAATGCGCATATTTCAGTTTAAAGATTGCCATAATAATGGGTTTTCAGAGGAAATTATTTAAAAAGCTGTATTGTTTTAGTTCCCAGATATTGTGGCATTATTATTTGGTTTTTATTTTCTTGTTTAAGTTTAAACAAGTGATTTTCTGGAACATATGTATTTGATTTTGGATTTTTGGGGTTTTTCGGACTCGACAATTGCCAAAAAATGTGTTTTGGTAGTTATCTAATTGAATAGGGTGTTGACATTCCACTTCCATAGTTGTCATGGGGATATTTAATCACTTTCATTATATCCTTATATTTCAAATTATTCTTTGATGATACCCTGATTGGAAACCCAATTTAGGAACCTGTTTATCCGCCCGCAGCTGTCGTCCCGGCGTCTCACTTTCCCTTTTAGGCCTTCTCCTGCAATCAAACACCCAGGCAGTGGCAATATATCTTTTTCCCGCCAGGGGGATTACTATATCGTGTTCGATATTCCGTTCCGTTTCAAGCTCATCGCTGGGCATCTTCCACCACCGTGATTGTCTAAGGAAATTTGAGTCGTGGTCGTGTCGCATTTGGGTTTTCAACCGGCTCGAGCCCAGCTTGACTTCATCCTCTGCCACTCTGCCACTTCTGGGCCCTTCTCCTTTGAGCTCAACGTGTTGCAGGCAAACAAAACTTGGAAAAATAAAGAACGAACCAAAAAAAAAAAATAACAAAAACACGGCACATAAACTAGACAAACATCGATAAGAGCAAACGAAGGTCCATTCAAGTGGATAAGATGGGGGTTGGGGTGTACGACGTGCCTAGGAAAACAAAATTTACTAAACAAATACGTGCGTATGGAAATGTATTGGATGAGCACACGGGTAGGTCTATCTACGGTCTATGGACTTCGGACTTCAGGCTTGGGTGTCTGGCCCGGTGACCCTTCCCGCATCTATTTTGATTCCAGAGCAAAATTCGTAATTAAACGGAAACGCTTCAAAATTAGGCAAAAGGAGGAAGTGGTACAATGTAAATGAGCGTGAGAGAGAAGCCAGGGGGCAGCGAGCAGGAAGCGAATGATTCCCCGGAGATTATTCATTATTTTTACCAATAACACATATGTCGGCGTACCGTTGGCAATAACTGTGCCACACAGTGAACTCGCAATGGAAAAAAAAACTTCAAGGGACAGGAGTTTTAATGGCCAGAACGAGGTCCTATTGCATTCATGCTGATTTCCTTACAATATCCCATTCACACACCCTTAATTTAGAGACTCCAAGCATGGCTTCACTGTCCTGAATTATAGGCATAATATGACTTGGAGGATGATGGCCCATCCATATGCGTCAGGTTGTCGCTCTGGCGGCAATTGCTGCCAGCTGTGTTCATAATTTGATATGCGCCAAATTTGATTCGAGTTTTGCTCTCGACTCGCCCAGACGTCGCTTTAATTAGCTACAGTTGCTGACTTTTTAATGGACAGGCCGAGGAAGAGGGATGGCCCAAACAGGAAAGCAGCCTCAGGGAGTAGAAGGGGGTACCTGGGATGGCAATGGGAATGGCAATGGGCTCTTAGCTACGTTTTATGGCCTGCGTCTCCGATTCAGGTTCGGCCACGGACTTGGACTCTCGGACTCGGGCTGCTTATCAATTGCGCTTAAATCGCGCACATCAATTACGCGTCTGGCACGTTGCCCCGGCAGGCCTATCAATAAAATGTGCCGCGTTTCAGGTTACGTTTCTCTGTTTTCGAAGCGATTTAATTGAAATACAAGCCATCGGCGGACCGGCCAGCGAACATGGACAAGCCGCACTGGCGGCGGTGCAGCAGAAAATGGAAGGGACAGGTCCGACGTATTCGAATTAAGCCTAAGCCGTAGGAGTAGAGATCGCCGGCATGGAAATTAATACGACGACCATAATGCCCTTTCGCAAGAGATTAAAGTCACAACGAATTCGATTCCCGATCCCCTTGTGTCAGTGGAATTGGAGCTGAACTTGTGGAGATTATGTTTTGGGGCTAGACAAAGGCTTACCCTGGTTTCCTTTTCAGTCTCTTCGAAAAGTTAAAAGTGGGTTTCAGGCAATACATTTTAAGGGCTTACGGCTCTTACATAGTTACTCATTCAAGAGTAAAATCAATACTACTTTTTTTATATTCCAGTTTATATTCCACTCGAAATAGTGCCTCGTTCTGGAAAGCTATTTCAATACGTTTCTGTTGGATTAAGAATGTTTGAGTTATTTGAAATTTTGTCCTTGGAATTCCTGGGATAAGTCCATGCCTGAAAAATAATCTATTAATGCTCGCATTCACCCAGAAACTAAGTACTGAATATTGATGTTTCTTGCACGTACATACTTCCCTACCCTCCCATTTTCCATTTTCCGGCTCTTAGCCCCTCCCACCTTTGCCGCCCTCCGAATATTTCATTTTCCCCCTCAATTTTAGAGAGCTCTCACTCATTATTCGTTTTGTTATCGACTGCAGGAACGACGTGAAAGATTTACGCTTCAATTGGTTTTATTTAAGCGCAAAATGCAGGCCGCCCGACTGAACCAGTGAAAGAGACGGGACCAGGGGCTAACGAAAGAGACGGGTGAGAGCTTATGGAAATGAATTTTGGAAGCGATGCGCGCCAGTTGCATTGATTTACATGACAATTGCGAGGGTGAGGACCTGAGAAAATGCACAAGAGACTGTTGAAAATCTTGGGCATGGGGGATTCCTTATCGCCGTCACTTCCACTGCCACTTCCACTTCCACTGGCAACCAACCCCTTTGAATGATTTATAAAGCAGTGCTATGCGGAGACCAGGGCCCAGGAAACGGGCCCGATATCTTTATCTTGAACGTTGCTAAAAGCAAATCATAAGCGACTACATACGGAAGTCAAAGTTGTTTCACTTCACCAACCCCCCGGCACTTTTTACCCCTCACACGTGGAAAGTTGGCCCAAAAAGTTGGCAGCAACCCTTCGGACGGGCAACGGACGGAACTTCTGCCAAGCTGGCGGAATTTCCGCCTCCACTGAAGTAAATAATTTTCAGACTCCCCCTCGCGGTAAGGGAATCAAAAACGGCAAAAAAAAAATATATATATAAAAGTAAAGTAAGTTGTAATAATTTGCATTTGGCTGCCAAATGAATTTAGCCACTCAGCCGTGCTGGAGGGTGGTGCTTTGGCAGACAGATAACTTTTAGCTTCTCCTCAATTTCGGATAACTTTGGCCCGAGGGGAGAGCTCTCCAGTCAGCCAGTGAGCCCAACCAGTAAGGCAGTCAGTTTGTTAGTCTGTCAGCCACCTGCTGTTAACTCAAGTCGATTTTCCCATTTATTTCCAAGCCACTTCAGGCAAGGGGTGGCTTTAGCTTCGATTTTTATTCCGGAACAGTCTTTTCGAGGGCTTCCAGACACCGAAACTTGTCAGGTTTGCAATTTTTGCCAAAAATTACAACTTGCCAGACTAAACTCACTTAATTAGAGACCATGAGGGGTTAGCTAAGAAGTGTTACACATGCATGAAAGATCTAAAGACTTAAGGAGGCTGAAACATAAACTTTCAGGCAATTCAAATAGCAATTAGAGCCTTTCAAGGGGAAATATTTTAGAGCCAAGTATCAAGTATCATTATAAATTTCAAAGTGTTCGATAACAAAAACTTTTAATTTAAAGACTTAAATAGTTTCATCGACCTAGCAGGAGCCTGTGAAAAGGTTGCAATCCATTCACTTGTTAACGAAAGGCGCCCAAATAAGCCTCCGCTCGTGCATTTTGCAGTTTATGTGCCGACTGTTTTCGGCAACTGTTGCCTGACACCCTCAAACGTGGCCAACTAGGAGCGGAGCCTTTCAGCCAGAGGCATGGCTGGCATAAGAAGGTAAGAGGCAAAAGGTAAAAGGCTGCTGCCACACGTAAATATTCTATAAATTTTTATGCGCTGGCTGCCTGACTGGCCTGCTGTTCCCATAGTTGTAGCTGCGTGTTTTCCACCTGCCCCCTTGATGCCTTCCCGCCAGTCTGTCCGTCCCGTCCGCTTCCCTGTCCGTGAGTGTCCGTCGGTGTCCGTCGTATGTTGTATGGGCCATGTTCAATTGTCTACCGTCTGTTCAAATATTTTAAACGCCTGCCAATGGACGGGTTCGTGCCTCAGGAGGCCGGGGGTGCTGGGACTTTAGCCAACTTTCGTTCACGTAATTGCCATTCTCATTCGGTTTCAGTTGGGAGAGTAGTTTTTGCGGTAAACAAAAAATACTACAGAATGGGGATAGGGATGGGGATGGGATGAGGCATTCGTGTGGTGTAAACACCTTGTCTGGGCTCTGCCTTGGGGCAAACATTTCGTAATTTGGCTCTTCTGGGCTCCCGTTGCCGTGCCCGAAAAGTATAGATCCCGATGCTCAGGGTGCGCCCACAATGCCATGGCAATTAGGCACAAGAGCACGGCAATTTTGATAGCGTTTCTGCACTAACAAAAAGATTATAATAGAATTTAGGTTACATTTTGTAGTTTAGGTTTATTAGAACGGAGCATCTCGTACGACTTCTGGTTTTTTTTTCTTGAAATAGTATGGCGAGTCCTCGAAATACCCTTGTTTTCTTTCTGTGCATCATATCTCGATAGCACATGGGCATGGCCAAGTCGCTGGCGCTGCTGTTCTTACCAAACTGCCAGGAGATGAAAGGCAACATGACTCGGGGCCGGGTTCGGGTTAAAATTTCTTAGGTGCGTCTAATGAAAGATTCAAACAAATCGCAATGAACAACGATAGGCTGGAGATAGAGTGGAGTGGTGGAAGGTCGAGGAGAGAGGACGACGCGGGTGCAGCCCCAGATCAAAGACCTATCGATTGAAATTCTTGTAGGGAATTTTTGAAAATCAAATGTTTTTCAATTTCCTGTCCGCGTCGGCAAAGAGGCGATGCCCAAGCCTAATTCACTTTGATTAGGGAAGGCACGGTCGTGGAGTTTCGTTGGTTTCCGATGGTGATTCTTAATTAAAACGCAGAACCTTGAGGTAAATTGGCAAAAGATAATAATGAATGTGTTTTGTTATTCTTTAGTAATATTTTTCAATTTATTTGATGGCCACGAACAGTTTTCTTTATGGAAATATTTTGAGCTAAGCATCAAAGCTGAGAATTAATTGAAATAACCTAATGTAGGCTGGAAGCCAACTTTTTGGCAAACTTTTAGCTACTAATTATAAATGCCCGTTGCCAAAAAACAGCTTTGAACTTAGAGCCATTATTGCTACCCCGCCACCGCCATCGCCTCCCTAGAGTTTCGGCTTCCGCTTTATGTAAGTCTCGAAATTGCAGCAGTGGAAATGCATATTGCCATTGGCAACAGAAAGGCAAAGCCAGAAATTTAATTACTTTTTATTGCCAAGGGGCGGAGGCAGGCCAAAGCCAACCGACTTAACCAGAAAATGGGGATGAAGACAGTCTGTCAGGCCATTCAGGTTTCAGCCTCGGCCTCCGCCCCCAGCTCGTGGCCTCCCCCTCCAAGCCCAGCCGCCTTTCACTAAAAACTTTTGATTTGGTTTCGTGCATATTTAATAAGACGTCAGGACGTCCATGTCAAAGTTTCGTTTGCCCCTGCTGCCGTGTAATATAATAATACACACTCCAAATTAATATTAATTTTTGGGAGGACGGGAGTGCTTTGCCGGCGCTCCGATGGGGGTGGGTCTCTGCCCACAAAACTAAGACAGCAATTTATCGTAAGATAACGCCAAAGCCAGCCTGGATACAGGATACAGTTCTGGGCATGCTCCATTTACACCCGAATTTATGGCACGTGCCAGGACCGCCCACAAACGCCTGAAGGGGCGTCGGCCGAGGCTTTAATGAACAACTAGCGACGGGCGTGGAATTAGGCCTGAAGGCAATGATTTTTCGAGCCTTGTCTCCATCAGACACGCTCGTTTTTCGAGTCCATAGATCCCATTATAAAAATTAGCCATACCAGCCAGCGTGGATAAGGAAAACATTAAATTCGAGAATGATATAAACCTCTGAATATGAGTGCTCTGTTGAAGGTTCTTGCAAGGGAATTGCAACTTTTCACTTTTATTTGTGCATCCCTTGACAGTGTCCCCCTCCCATATGTACCTTCAGCCTGCATTTGTTTGAAATTCCACGACGCCCTGCACTTCTTTGGCATGGCTTTGTGGTTTTTGTCTAGAAAACGGCGACGTTTGTTTGTGACATGTTTGCCATTTCTTAGGCTTCCGCCGCTGCGGGTTCTTTATTCTTTATATGTTACGACTGCCCCTTTTAGTAGTTGCCCCTGGCACATTCTGTCCACTCCGGCCCAGTCACACAGATACTTGCAGCAAAGAGGCCAAGGAAGTGGGGCAGGGATACAGGGACACAGCGAGAAATAGGAGCATCTATACCCCCTCACATTATAGACAGACAATACAGACTTTTTTGCATTCTGCAATTTTTTCTCGGTGTTCTGAAAGAGAGGGAAGCTCACATGTGACCCAGGCGTACAATAGAACTTAAGTAGTGCCGGGATCGAATAGATATGGTAATACAATACACGAACGCAATAACAATAACGGCCAAAGCATCAGAAACGACACAAACAACGAGCCAACGCAGCTCGCCGAAATGGTGGGAAAAGACAACAATGGTGGTGCGGGACAACGAGGTGATAAACGCTCATAATGGGACAGATAGTTGTTGTGCGGATGGCATGGGGAACTTCTCACATATTTTTATGGCATCGTGACAATATCAACTGGCTTTCACACAAAAAACCTTCAAGCGACAGGCGTCGAAAACACAGCTCACATCCAAGAGTGTGTTCATCCAAGGATTAAAAGAGCGAATACTAAAATTATCCTACTGTTTGGCATCTAAGAGTGTAACCTTGTTTTCAAAAGTCCAAATGTCAATATTCGTTAGAAGTGCACTTTAAAAGTTTCATAACATACATCAGGGGGTTGGTTGTTCGATTGAGTAACCCCCACCCCACATTTGTGTGACAGGCCAGGCTCTGAACCATCCATCTGTGAACTAAGGAGTACCCATCGCCGAATTCTGTGTTAGCCCTCTGGGCACATTTTTTGGCACTTTCCGTTAGCAAGTTTTGCGTGTTATCAAACGATTTACAACCCACAAGTGCGACTGCATAAATTATCAATAAAAAAAAAAAAAAGAAGAAACGAAGGAAAAAACATGCATATAATAAAAGCCAGCAACCGCCAGCAAAAAATGCTAATGAGTCTTGCAACTCCCCTCGCTGCCCGGGGCAACTGCTCGAGCACTCCTCGCCCTGTTCCTGCCCCTGCCACTGCCACTGCCGCTGCCGGCTTGCGGTCTACAGCCCGGAGATCTGAAAGTGGCAGGAAGAGATGTAGGATGGAGGGGGGACAGTCGGCCCTGGCCAAGTCATTTCGTTTCGCTTGATTTTCAACAACTTCCTGGCAACAATATTTAACCTCCTCCGCTCCCTCAGCCCACACTGCCCGCCCTCTAACCCCGCCGACATCAGTCCTCAGACCGGCAATTAGCGACAGTTGCAGCAGCCACATTTGGAAGCACAGTTGCGACCAAAATAATAGCATTTGGATTCCAATTGATAGAAAGGGATATACATTTTTTAGTTCTTCAGTTTCCTTGTTTTCAATTCGCCAGATATTGCAGCCTGATATACAAAAAAAAAAAAAAACTTCCTAATTATTATTTCAATAGCAGGTGTAACTTGTGTATCTGTATCTACTCCTTGGCTGGCTGATTGTATCTTTGCGGTTGTTTTTCGCTTGAATGCGTTGGCCTCGTCCATCTCCAGCTTGTTCTCCTTCCATTTCTTTTTATGACAATTTGTGTTTGATAGTTTGTCGATTTCCCAGCCCCCCTTTCCCACTTCCCCCTTCCGTTTGTCATTGCATCGGTTAATTTGAAAACTGTCGATTTTCATTTATTCGCTTCCGGTCTGTCCTTGGCCCGGCAATTTTCGCTTTTTTCCCTTTTTCCAGTGGAGCGTGTCAGCTGGTCGAGGCCGCTCCGGTCCGGTCCGGTTCCGGAGAATAGTTGAGCTAGTTTCGGGGTACCGCCCAGAAATTATCCATGGAGTGCGCATAATCAAGCGGTAAACCAGCTCAAATGGATCGGTGTCTGGTGTCCTGAATGTCCTGGCGTACACATCCTTTGGGAAACCAGCGCAATAATAAAAATGAAAATAATTCACAACCCACCCCGGGCTCATCCGCATCCGCATCCGTTCGATTCGATTTCTGCTTTTTATGCTGAAAAAGCGTAATTAATGCGTTTTTCCCTCTCAACAATTCCCGTTCGGCTTTGTTTTTTGCCGTAGCCTTTTGTTGTTCATTCCTGTTTTGCGCTGAGCGTGCAAAAACGCAGAAACCAGCGCCTAAGGGGCAATAGAATCCAAGGGCGGCTAAGGGAGCGGGGCGTGGCAATGCCCAACAATGCCAAGAACACACTCAAGCACACAAAAAAAAAAAAAGAAAAATGGACCAGGGGGGTGCTGGATCACCGATGGTGGCGGGAAGGAAACTTTATCATTAAACATCCAAGAGTTACTTTTATGTTTTATTTCCGCTCGCAAAATGAAAAGCTTAAGGCTTCCCTGCTTTCGCACTTGAGCCGCAATATCGCACTCAAGGGCTTAATACGTAAATACACGCCGAGAAAAAGCATAGGGGAAGTGGTCGATGGAAAGGGCGAGGGCGGGGAGCGAAAGGATTGGGCGGTTAACCGGCCCGGACCTGGGAAAGGGTAGAAAGATAAATAGATGCAGGACAGCGGCAGCAGATGCGTGTGGAAATTATCGCTGCCATCGATTTGTTATTGGATCAGAGCAGGAAGTTAAAGGAGAGGGCACAGCATACACTTCTCAAAATTTTCTCACAAAAAGAGTTCAAATAATCACATCCTTTTGAAGGCTATTTTGTGGATAAAATGTCAATTTTTTTCAGTGTAAAATGGCACTCCAGCTGACGCCGACAGCGCTTCTCAGCCGTCAAAGGCGATTCAAGGCGTCTCAAGTGGCCGTGCAATGAGTTTTATTCCCATTTTCATTCGATTTCCATTCGTTTCGTTTCCACTCGATGCGATTGGATTCGATTTGGTTCACTTGGGATTGGGGTCTCGGTAACCGGAGGCCTCGGCCTCCTCACTCCTCCCCCTCCTGAAATCTCACCCTCCTTGTGACCGCTTCAATGTGCACCGGGAATGCGAGTCAGCGCCGAATTATATCCAATACATTGCTTGCCCCAAAAAAAAAACATAACGAAAGCTACCATTGATAACTCTGCCTATTATCAGTTACAGCTGTAAAAAGGCCTTTATCTCAAGGCATCCATTGTCAAATATCTTGGCCTAAAACCAAATAATATGTATTTCCAACTACTCCTACCAGTTTGTCATTAAAAAACCCTTAATCACCGCCAGTAACTTCCCTCACATCAGGCGGTTAGGATCTAATCGAATATAAAATTCCCATTTGAAGCCCGACGAACTGGAAGAAGCAAAGCCTTTTGGCCTAACCCGTCATTAGACCAGAAATCCCTAAAAGTAAAGCTTGGCCATCAGCGAGCAACTAGAAAAGTAAACGCTATTGGGCGCATGATTAATGGCAGCAAATTCATTTCCGCAGGAGGGACGGTGCGGACGGTGTGCTCCTTAGATACATGGATTCGGCATCTCGGATTCAGATACGGATGCGGGACGAGCGACTGGTGGCCGTATCTTTCGTGTATCTGCGGAGCGCACACTTCCTGGAAAACGCCTGCCAAACAAAATGTATCTGCAGGTACCAGTACCAGGCGGAACATTCCCATGTGTGTCTGTGTGTGATTTTGCAATTCTCCAGGCGCGCCATAAGCTGGAAATTACTGTAAATCAGCAAATCAGGTCATTAGATACATTAATCTCGACAGCATGGACAATTTATGCTAAATTATAGCGTGCCAGACGAAAACCAGGACCGGGACCGGGCGCTGCCACCAGACACATTTCATGCACGGCCTTAATCCCTTGGATACTTTGGCGAAACGAACACACCATCTGCGGGGTGTGGAACTTTGGGTCGGGTGTTCACTGAGCTTCTCCCCCGGGGGCAGGTGCGACCCTTATAACGAGCGTAGCAACAAGCTACTACAAAATAAGAACGAAAACAATTTGTTTAAATATATTTCGCCCGCATTAGCGGCAACTAAATATGGATGTGTAACACGAGGGCGACTGAAACAACCCCCATATGTCACCTGGAGTGACAGTCTTACCTCTGATCCGCTACACCTCCACTTCAGCCACTCCATCACCGTCGAGCCCTGTCACTATTAAATGCAATTTGAAACTGCAATCAAAATTAAGTGCAACGCAGCCGGGAAACTTTGGGCCGAACCCGGAGTATTAAATGTCTCCGAAATATGTCGCCAGGTGAAAGAAGTAAGGAAGCACAATCTGGCACAAGAAACGAGAAGGTGGAATTGCAAATACTCTGAAGAAATATGATATCTTAAATGCATGTGTGTCATTTCGTGCACTCTTTTCACAATAATTGGTATTGTGGGATTTAAGTCTAAGAGCTATATGTACATAGGTTTAAATTGGTTTTGCATAAAGGATTATGTTCATTTTTAATCCTTGGTGAGGCCTTGTTAAATGTTGAAATATAAGAGACAACCCTTTGCTTTTTTCTACCGGTTTTTATAAATTTTAGAATTTTTAATGCATTGAGCTAAGCCATCTGTCCCATATATAATCCCAAAAACCAGATTAATCCCATAAAGAAGGGGTTTTCAAATCCTCTTTCGGACAAGTCCACAAAAACTATTTATTCAAAGTTAGAATTATTTTATTTAAACTCAACCAACATTTTTTAGAAAAGAACTTACATTTTATTAATAATAGTCTTGAACCACTATCCAATATTAAAGCTAGACACATCCGCACGTACAATGTCCATTCTTCAAGCTTATCCAGATCAAACCACCCTCATTCTTTTATATCAGAACTAAAATACAAGCCCGTACGCCTTACCCTCACCTCAGACCAAGAGCATATAAATTGTTTACTAATTGGATCCGTGGAGTGCCTTTATAAGGCAATGCCTGATGTATACTTTGTGCTTTTTTCGCAATTTGCCGCCGCCAGCATATCCAAGTCGCTTCTTGGCTCCTCCCCTCCACCTTTATTTTTTCGTTTTTTTTTATCGCCTCGCCGTATAGAATATCGTAATTGTTGTAAACTGCTGGCAAGATTATATGAAACTCGCTTTCTGGGGAGTCAGGCTCGAGGATCTGTTATTATTTGGAAATTATTTTAAATATATGCGATGTGAGTGGCCCTAACTCACGGGGAAGCGGCGCTTGGGGCGCTCCGGTGTGAATTGTGGATTTTGTAGGTGTGGCTAGGAGCTGCAGGACCCGCACTCTTTTCACGACCAGCACAAACAATTGGGGCTCCATTTAACATTTAAATATAAAGGATATGGTATCTAGAGAGTATAGAAAAAATAGTATATCTTTAAGAACATAAATGTAGTCCAAAAACTTGGATATATCATTATGCCACCAATATCAAAAAACACAACCGTTATGAGTCACTAAAATATGCGAATATAATCTACAATTATTTCCCAGCCGACAAATTCGGGATCATTTTTTTTAATAACAAAATAACAGAAACCGAATGGATCAAATGTATGATACTTAAGTATGGAATTTCAGAAATTTCAAAGACATGGCCATAATTGCTTGCCAAAGTGGATGTGTTGCTATTGGTTTCTTATTGCGAAGCTTTTCGTTTTTGTGAACAACATTCCGTGATCCCAGTTCTCTGAAAGTATTTTTAGCGGAATTCGTTTAATAGGATTTCCAATAAAAAAAAAGAAAACATAAAAAAATTAACGGGAGACGTAGACAACCCTTCAAAACAATAAATAAAAACAGGAATGAAATATTCCACTGTCGTATAACTGCAATTTCTCAACCCCTGTTCCCAAACCCTTTTTTGGCCGTCCCTTCCGGCGACTTGGCCGGCAAATGAAGGTCAGCTTAATTATGCATTTGCCAGCTGACAGACAAGCCGAGATGAGGAAGGAGATGCGTCTCGTTTTGGGAGCCAAATGCCCGGCATTCCTGGCAATTAGTTGCATAATTTTGTACGTCAAAAAAAGGAGACGAGAAAAATAATTGAAATTGTTTATAACTCGATGGGCAATCGAAATTGAACGAGAGCGAAACAATGGAAATGAATAATTCCCAAAGGGCTATTAAAAACATGCCAAAGGAGCGAGAGCTACTACCAAAAGTGGCAACCAGCCGCTCGATGAATCAGTATGAGGAGGCCAGTTTCAGGGAAAATCAAAATGTATACAATACATTATGAAGCAACTATGGATCGCTTCTGCGAAAGCCAGCCAGCGCTCCAACGCTCCAGCGATACAAAGATACATTTTAAAATGTTAAATTGAAGAATCGAGCGGCCAAGGCGACGGGAGAAGCGGTACAGTGGAGACTGGCAGTAACCATAAAAAGGTATTTAGCAATTTAGATTCACTCGACGTGCACGCCGTCCATGTCCGACCATGGGCAACGTGCCCGCGATTCAAGACACTGTGTTCAGCTCCCGATCCCTCCCGGTCCCTCGCCCGCTTTGGCTCCTGCTCCTGCTCCTGCTGACACGGCTGTTGTTGTTGCGGATGGGGCTGTTGTACATATCTGCTCCCAGATGTTGTTGTAGTCGGCAGAGTATCGCACGCTCCGATCAAGCCGCTGATTGCAGCCGAAGGGGATGGGATCAGTGATGCCCACTGTGATCTAGGAAACATTCTATAAATCAGGGAATCAGAATAAATGTATTTTGAGATGACTATTATAGTGTTGGCAGAATTCATTTTAGGAACTATAATTATAGGACCTCGTCTAGTAACTAAGGACATGCCTTTTAAACCCCTTACTCTTTAAAAAACCTCTAAGCCCTTTAGATTTTGTGCAACCCTTATGGTTAAATTAAAACAAGATTCAGCTGAATAATGGCCAAGATACCTGCACTAAGCCAAAACAAAATGTAGAGGGGGCAACAAGGACTGCTTTGCTGGAAAAAAATGAATTGCTTAGCGCTTGCCCAAAATGGTCCATGGCATAAATTCCGAATGGGAAACGCATCAATCAACGGGCCAGGCACTCGCACTGGGAAGCCAGGCACTCTGGGCTGCAGAGCCCGGCAATGTTCGTGATGATATTGCCGGGGAGATTAGACGACGACAGCAGCAACAGCAACAGAAAAAGCAACAGAAACTCTGGCAATGGCAGCCAAAAATTAAATAAGAAAAGATAACAACTAGGCATGGCCCGAGAATACGTGGAACCGCAAACAGAATGGAAAGCGGAGCCATGCAGAGCGAAGCGGAGCGGAGCGGAGAAGCATGAGATTCGAGCCAAGAACAAATAGTCATCGTTGTCATGGGCAAGCGGATTAGCTTACCTTGCCTCTCCTTATGGCCTGCCCCGTACCCGTACCCGTACCCGTACCGTGCCACGTCTTACCTGCGCGAATGGACGACAACTGGACGTGGCAGCCGCTCCCCTGAGCCGGGCTAAAAATTTACGATTTTAGCACAGATTGTAAAGTAAATTTTCCTGTTTTTATTTCGAATTAACAAGCGGCCCAGACAAACAGACAAGCCAACTGCAACAGCAACAGCCCAAGAGGAGGCAAAAGAGCCAAGATTATTTCTACCTCGATGTCTGTGTACTCTGTATTAAATTTGGGATTGGTACAATAAATAAATCTATTTATAGAAATATTTTATACTAATTCTATTGGGATTTAGCTGAAGGAAATAAATTGCTCCAATATTATACTATGATATTCTAGGCTTAACTATGGAAGTACTTACTAAGTACTTACCAAAGAAAAAAGGTCCCGGAAGAATTTTTCAAAATCAACCATCCAACCAAGCTCAAAATGAATATACCCTTTAAGCTTGAACAAGTTCCTGGCATTAAAAACGAAAGTTTCGTGCGGACATCGAGGAATAGAAGGCAGCATAAAAAATCTTCTTAAGTAGAGGAAGCAGCAGAAGCCATGCAACTCGACCGGTTCCCCCTCTCACTCGCACACACACACACACACACAAACACACACCTCTCATCCCAGGCACATCGGTTACTTAATAATGCAAACAGGTTTCCTTTCCTCACGGCTTCACTGTACCAAACAGAACCAGTGAGGACTGTGACTTTAACAGGAGAAAGGCAGTTGAGTTATGAATTCGATATGCCAGGGCGAAGAAAGGAGCTGAGAAGGAGAAAAAAGCGAAGAAACGATGACAGAGATTAGAGGAACAGGAAATGTGGGCTGGATCGATTTAATGAGTGAATGCCAGAAATGCCGAAAACTGCAGATCAAAGGAATGGCCTGAGGGATCAAAAAAAGAATAAAGGCGACTGTTATCAGGAAACTACGTTTAAATGGAAATTGTACAAAATTATAGATTTCTTCTCTTCCGAAATTTGATATTCAAATCCGTTCTAAGCTGGGGTGTTTTAGGCGGGCTACTTGTCTAAAAAATAAAATTCTCGTTTTTCAAATTTTTTCTAGTCCTTAGGATATATTTTACCTCTCGTGTTAGTTGAATATTTCGTTAAAAGTAACAGGAAATGCGTTTCCCTCACTAAGCTGCCATGTTTGAAGAAATTTGCCCCGTAAAGTAGGCAATGATAATTTTTCATTGCTAATTAGCAACCACCCTTGTATCCTTGTTTCTAAAGACCTGAATTTTTTTGTTTTAGGGGAACTATTTAATACATTTTAAGGAAAACTATTACTAATACATATACTAATACTTAAATATAAACTTTTTACCATATAATACATGTTTAGTTTCTAATTAAAAGGAAATATACAAAATATTCGACTATTTTTTTTATTTTGTGAAATATTTTATTTAGAATTCTTAATTTGCCAATTTGGTAGACAATTACTGCTAGAGAACCCAAAGTGGATGAAGCCACTCTTGGAAAATTTTCCATAGCCTCTTTTTGTGTTTTTTTTTTTTGTTGCCTGATTATTCGAGCCATGGGTAAGGCGGCTGTTTTTCTAATTCGAGCAGTTTGGTAATTTCCAAATTGGAGGCCCGTAATCAAACTGTAATGCGGCCGACTCGTCATTAAGCACGCAAGCACCAGCAGCAACAACTACAACAGCAGTTGCAAACAAACATATGCTTGGCAGCTAAAAAAAAAAAAAAAAAAAATTGGAAAAGCTTCGGAAGAGAGGCAGCCAGACAGACGGCTCTCAGGAACGCACACAACCGAATATTGCAAGACACACGGACACGCTCCCCAAACAGCCCCAAAAACAGCTGATTCGTTATCAGCACTCCGCTGAATAGAGCCCCAAAGAGAGCGAGAGAGCACGACCAACAGCAGGCCCCACCAACAGCAACAATAATGAGGTGAGAGAAAAGACGCGGCGGCTGCTGCTATGGCAACGACCTTCCTTGTTTATTACAATGTGTGTAATTCTGTCTGCCTCGCGCTCTCTCGCTCGCACGCCCCCAGGTGGTGTGTGTGGAAGCGAGGCGGCTGCGAGTGCCCTTTCCCGACTTAAATTGCCAACTTTTTAGTGCAGAAATGTCTGCAATGCCTTTCCGTTTAATGTTGCTGTCTGTTTGCCTTTGTGTTTATTATGCTTTTTTTGGCTGCAGACGAGGCTCTCATTGCGCAGTTTTCTATTCAAAACTGGGGATGTTCAGGGCGTTGTATTTAAATAGTCCCGTAAAGGCATTTAATTTACTTTTCTCACCTTTCGCCGAACCATCTTCAGATTCGATGTTCCCTCCCGCCAATGGCCGTTGTCTAGAGAAACGGTTTGATAGATTTAGTACCTTTTGATTTTAGTGCAACTCAATTAGTTCCCAACTCGCTGTTAACCCCTTTAGGCCCCATCTGCCTTTACGAGCTGCCCATAAAGCTGCTCCATAAAAAATTAAAGCAGGGCAGCATACAATAAAATCGTATTACAAAATAATGCTCCCTCGCCTACTCGCTAGCTCGCTCTCTCGCTGCCTCTCTCTCTTGCTCTGCCGCTGTGGTTGTAAAGATGGCCGCCGCTGAATGTGTAAGCACGCACACCGACACACATTTTCATGGCGGAGAGAGCAAGTAAGAGAGCGGCCATATGCTGCCATTGAATGCAATTGGCTCTGCGGCAGCACGGCAACAATAACAAAGCGGGTCTGGCCTGTGTGTGTGTGAGTGTGTGTGCGTGAGGACCCATCAGCTGTGCGGAACAGCGGCAGCAGAGAACTGAGCCATTGAGTCGAAACCAGCCGACATTCACTTCTCAGAGCTCGACTTGAGTAGACGGAGCCTGGAGATATCGCGAAAAAATTAACAAATCACCAAGAACCAAGAACAAGAAGTGAAACAGACAGAAGTGCGTTTTGCCTCATAAAGTCGCATAAGCTGTTTGAAATTTTTTTGTGATAAAAACTGTGTGAAAAAAAAAAAAATAACAAAAATATATATTGAGCCGAAAAAGCCAAAGAACGCGACCGACAGAAACAAAAATAAAACGCGTCTAGCCGAACAGCTGTTCCGCATCTCCACGTCGCTCTCAAACGCCCACTCGGACTCGCGCGCGCACTCTCCACATTCAGCGGAGAAACGGAAACGGAGACGGCGACTCTCTCGACACTCTCCACCAGCGACCGAGGAATTCAGCCCCAGCCGAGCATTAACAGTTTCAAAATTTGAAATTTTGTTATCGCGCAAAACTGAAATCGCTGGTCACCGCGGACGGACGTGTGCGGACGGAACTCTCTGCTCTTGTCGTGCGAAGAACGGAATAGAAGGAATCGAACCTCATACCGATCGAAACTGAAAGGCAGAACCAGGCAGGAGTCGATGAAAGTTAGCTGTTGGCCAGCCAGCGAAAGCAAATGCGAATTAAACGGATCGCGGCTTAAAGACTGAAAAACACACACGTGGATTGTTCTCGTTCACACACCCTCTCACACCCAAAAAACACTCAGCCACTCTCACACAAAATAAAAAAAAAGAAACGGAAACGGCAGCTATAACTAAACTGTTCGCTGCATTTATAAAAACAAAGACTGATTAAAACGCTAAATATTTACAATAAACGAAACAAAGTTAAACACGCGAACAGCAAGCTAAAATATAATACGGGTTTAAAGCGAATTCCAAAGCAAAAACATATGGATTAAGGTTCCTCCTCTCAAGCAGTAAAGCTAAATCGAAAAAAAAGTTATAAAACTCACACACTCACGGATTACCTGCAGCAGCAATTTACCGTTAGCCGCTCTTTTTGGATTACCAGTGCCAAAAAAAAATAAATAAAAAATAAAAAGTAACAAAAATATAAAAATAAATTATAGAAACAAAACAGAAGAAAGAAAGAGAAAAAGTGAATTTGAAAATTTGTATTTTTTCGAAAGTGAGAAGCAAAACCCAACAAAAATGCAAAAATTCTAAACGAAGCGACAAAGCAACCAAAAGCGATTTCTGTGTTACATCGACAAGAAGCTTAAAAGCAGCTACTAGCACTCAGCAATGACGATGGCCGCTTGCTACGCCAACTACGACATGTCGTCCCTATCGCACGGCATGTCCGCCCTCACGGCTCTGCAGCAGCAGCAGCAGCAACAACAACAGCAGCAGCAGCAGCAGCAGCACAGCCAGGCGCAGCAGCAACAGCAACAGCAGCAGCAACAACACCATCACCAGCAGCAACAGCAGCAGCACATGTACCACGCTGCAGTGGCTGCCCACCAGCAGCAGTTGTTGCAACAGCAGCAGCAGCAGCAGCAACACCACCGCCAGCAGCAACATCACCAGCAGCAACAACAGCCCGCCTCCAACACTCGCCACAGCCATGCGGCGGCGGCCCAAACGCAGGTCGCCGCCGCGGTTGCCAGCAGCAGACAACAACAACAACAACAGCAGCAACAGCAACAGAGCGCCAATAGCAGCAGCAACAGCGGCAACACGGCGCCCGCCGCCTCACCACAGAAGGACTACAGCATCCCGTTGCACGTCGACTGCAGCGTGGAGTACGAGCTGCCCAACCAGCCAAAGCCGCCGGCGGGACAGCGCGTGGAGCCGCTGCTCATGATCCATCCGTGCTACTTCCGCAAGATGGAGTCGCAGCGGCGCAGTCCGTTTGTTAACAACATGCAGGCGACGGCCAGGGCGGTCAGCAGCAGCGCCCTGAGCAGCGGCGCCGCCCTGGGAGGAGGTGGCAGTGGAGCGGCGGTGGCCTCCGCCCCCAGCAGCAGCGCGGCAAGACGCGGCGCCCGCCAGACAGTCGCACAGCAGCAGCAGCAACACAGCCAGGCGCAACAGCGGCAGGTGTACCAGCAGCAACAGCAACAGCAGCAGCAAATGCGTCAGCAACACCAGCAAATGTCGCAGATGTCGCAGCAGGCACACTATCCTGTGCAACAGCAGCAGCAGCAGCAGTCAAGTCTGGAGCACGTGCGCCGCCAGCACAGCCACAGCCAGGCGCAGCAGCAGCATCAGCAGCAGCGCGCCAGCAGCAACCAAAGTCGCCAAAGCCAAAGCCAAAGTCAGAGCCATGCAGCCACCTCAGCGGCAGCAGCGGCCGCGGTCCAAGCCCAAGCCCAGGCCTCGATAGCCGCCGCGGCCGCCGGCCAATGGGACCAGCTAGCCGCGGCGCTGGCCGCCCGCACCGCCCTCACACCGCACCACATGTTGGCCGCCCACCCGCACCATCCTCCGGCCCAGTCGCTGTACGCCGCCAAGGGCAGCGGGGGCAACAGCAGCAGCAGTGCCGCCGCCTCCGGCAAGCGGGACGCCATGATCTCCGGCAGCAACTACGGACAGACGGCGGCCTCCGGCGGCAAGTTGCAAGCACAGCAGCAGCAACAGCAACAACAGCAGCAGCACTGCCTGCCGCCACCCTGGGAGGCGACGTCCATGCTGATGGATAGGTCGCCAATGGCCACAGTTCCTAGTAATTATCAGGCCGGCCCTGACACCAATCCCATGCGCCTGTACTCTGCCACGCCCGCGACAGGGGCGGCAGCGGGAGCGGCGGGTTCGTCGGCGGGCGGCGGTGGCGGAAGCGGCGGCGGAGCGACATCGGCAACGGACAAGCTGAGCGGCAAGTACAGGCAGTACTTGCGGTCGCAGCGGATGCATCCATATGCTTCGCTTAATCTGGCAGCCGCCGCCGCTGCCGCCGGCAACTTGGGGCAAACATCGTTTGTGCCCTTCAGCTCGGCGGCCACGGCGGTGGCGGCCACGCCCACATTCCAGCATCTGCCGCAGATCTCCTGCTACAATGTGTGATCATCCGCAGGACAAAGGCAACAGCAACATAAGCAGCAGCCGAAGCAGAAGCAGCCGCAACATCATCATCCGCAGCAGCAGCAACAGCAGCAACATGCAACATGCAACTGAGACAGGCGCCTACAAAGTACGCGTCGATGAAATAGCCGCCTCAAGGAATAACCAATAGATCCTCCCCCGTAAACAGTAATCCCCCAAATATATACGCCCCCTCAAAGCTTTTAGAATCAAAAAGAATAAGATGAAGAAGAAAAGTAAAAAGCAAGAATAATTAACATTAAAAATATTAAGAACGAATTAAAAATTGAATTCTGTTTAGCTGCTACGAGTAATTGTTGTCACGATGAGAGATGAACGAGAGAAGAGAAATGGAGCGATCTTTTTTTCTTTTTAGTAATGGTAGTAATTGATAAACGAAACAAAAACAAACAACAAAAAAATGCAAACTATTGTAGTGATATTTGTTATAAAATAATTTTAGTAATTAATTTAATTTAAATTAAACAACAAAAAACCAGAAAAAACAAACAAACAAACAAGAAAATGCAGAAGCTCTGTCTGTGTTACCAACCAACAAACAGAAGAAACAAGCAAACAAACAACATCAACATCAGTAATATAACATCCAACAAACAACAACCAACCAACCAACAACAACAACAACTGCTAAAAATTACACTTACGCATATTCTGAACAAAAAAAAAAAAGTAATTGAAAATCAACAAAATGTTATAACAAGCAAGCCATTATTGAAAGAATACAACAAATATGAAAAGTAAAAATTATTACCGATCGAATGAGAGAGAAAATAGAAATCAACATAAAACCAACACAAAAAAAACAAATATGAATAAAATTATTCAAAATTATGCAACGTAATTTGAAGCGAGATATGCAAAAAATTAAGTAAATTGTGTTTTCAATTCAAACTTTTAGAGAGAAAGAGAGATAGTCGGCCAGGGAGCGATAGGTACCAAGTCACTAGTTGAAGTGATTTGGTTGCCGTCGGCTTTTGTAAATTACTTTTCACACTTCCTTTCCTCTGCCTCTGCCTTTGGCTGTCTTCTTGTCCGCCGTAATTTGATTTTCAGCTTTGCTCTCTGCCCCCATCCTCCTGCCCAGCCCCTCCGCCTTCTACCTTCTGGCATTTCTTCCGTCTGCGGTGAGCTGTGATTGATTATTGTCATTGATGGAAGACCCGGACGGGGATGAAGAAGTGTCCGCACTCTATAGTGGTCCCTCGCTAATTTGAAACCATGGCTCGATTTTTGGGTAAAAATCAATTTACAGATAATTTCCAAGGAAAAGGGGTTGATTCTCCTGTTACCCAACCCTCTAATATAACATATTACGTATACGCACTGGTGGTTGAAATACTTATCACAGGCATTTCTTTTCAAAGCGATTTAGTTTATTATAGACCCGCTGTTTTTCAGCTTTTCCACATTAGAAGCATTTCTCAAACAAACAGAAACTGTAATACATTCATGACGAGTCGAATCCCCTTCAGGCGAATAGCTTGGGATTCTCTTTCTCCAGCTAACACTATAGGTAGACATACAACAGGCCCATTCTTTCCAACGGTATAATTCATTTGTTTTATCCATATGGCTCTAGTTGGTTGATTCCCCTGTTTACGGCTTCACATAATGCTTTGTTTGGAGGCCAGCTCACAGAAACGTCTAATGGTTCGGAGCTGAAGCCAGAGCTGGGCAGGAAACGCGAGATCTTATCGCTAGAAATTGTTTAGCCCGGCCGGCCTCAAGGTCCCTTGGGGAAATGTGTGTTTTCCATTATTGATTACAGACCGAGGCGGTTGGTTTCATGGGAACTGAGATTCCGGGAAGTAAATAAGCGATTAATTTATGCATAGACGAGAGATCCCCGCTGAGGATTCATCCCGGCAGCCCGCCAATTAATTAAACCAAAAAACAGGCAAAACTTTCGGAATTGAAATTAGCGACATCCGTTTGACACAGACCACAGAAACTGAGTCATCCCGAAACGAAGAGCCCCGCATGGGTCTGTCCTAAATCGAAACTAGTCCGCGTCCACAACCGCGATAAGTCCATAAAACGAGGAGTGACGAAAAGAGCACACATTGACAGGAACTGGTCCAGACCAGAGCTGACATTTGGCGATAAAGCTGAAAAACATTTCTGAAAAAATGCGGGAAGCTAAATATAGAATCGGAATGGAAAGCTTTATTGGACAATTATTAATTAAAATTTCAGTGATTGATGAGGATAGGTTTTAAGAATAGACTGCTCATAATTCACTTTAAAATAAGTGTAGCCCTGACAGATTTTGTGGTATTTTTAACAAGTTTTTAACTGGCATGCTCTAGATTTTGATTTAGAAAATGTCCCGACCTGTTGGAAAAATAGCCAATCGATCATCGCTTTCTGTAGAAAGCAGTCGAATCTCGTTCGGGCTCTAAACAAGGCAGCGGCAACAAATCCGCTCCGCTCGTTTCCTGAATGGTGCCCCTAATTCCGCCGCCGTCTGAATCACAGACTCCCTCCCGGTTCCGTACACGTTCCGTTTTAAGATACGATTGCCATCTATTCATTTATTCAATTCATATTAAATTGGCCGTAGATTACGGATGGAAAAATATTTCAATTGCCGCCGGCGGCGTTCACACAAGTGTAATTAAAATATACTACAGATCGCTTCTACAGCTGACAGCAGCGGTTGTTTGTTTTCATTTCGTTTGAGCAATCAACTATCAGCTGCTGGGCCCATTTGCATGCTAGTGAGTGATTGAGTGAGAGCTACGTCTGCCCCCCATTTCTGCCGCAGCCGGCATGCCCCGAACCGGCACTACGACGAGGTCATCGCCATTGTCGTCACTCATACGCCCCGTTTCCCCCCATGGGCAGGTGGCGGCGTGGTGCCCGTCTGGCATTACTAAGCTCAATTGAGGCTGCACTTTGGATTCACATTCGCATTTGATTTGATTACTGTTCCATGTGTGGGCATCTGAGATAATGTCCCTCAAGTGGCGTACTTGAATGCTTTCGCTTATTCGACATTTTTCGCCCCGTCTCGAATGAGCTCAGTGATGTTCGAGTGCTTAGTTTGAGGGCTGTGGGTCGTGATTATATTGTTTTTTTTCCTGGGAGTTTATCACAATAGCAGGATGAATGAAAATTATAATGAAGGCCCTATCGCAAATGAGTAATTGGTAGCTTGCCTTTCGAGTAAACATTTTACTTAAATTCTGGAATGGAGATGTATAAGTTTCAATTATCTATCCTGATTGAAAAATCCATTTGAATGCCAGTTTCAATAGCCCTATCCGATTAATAGCTCTGCCTCTTCATTTGGGCTGACTTCAGTGGAAGCCATATAGAGCGGGAGAGGTCAACTAAAAGGTTTTCGTCTCTAATTGACTTTATTTAGACGTGTTTTTCTGTCGTTTTGTGCCTTTGAGCGGAGAACAGCTGCCATTTAAAAGTCATCAACAGATAAATAAACCCAATAATGGCCAGTAAAGGCAAACAGAAAGCCAAGTGAAACAAAAACTGAACCAGCAACGGAAAAACATGCAAATAAAAGGCTTGAAAAAAAAACAGAAACACTCAAATGAAAGAGTGGGCACCGGGCACCGGGCAACGGGCAACCGACCCGGCATTCCGGCCCCAGTCCACAGTCCCCCAGCACCCAGGGGCGCTGAGTGGAACAGTTAGTTATTTTTACATTCAAGTCGGGAATGCACACACAAAAATAACGAAAATTGTTCAAAATGAAATGACGCAAAGCGCATTAAACAAAGTCCGCACTGGAGATAAAAAAGAGTAATACAAAGCCAAGTGGAAACGGCGACGGCAGTTGTCAAGCGCCAACGAAAAAAAATACAATTCAGGGCAAAAAAAAAACACAACAACACACACAACGTCGGAAGCTGTCTAACCAAACATTGTCTGTGTGGGCGGCTAGTGGGCGTGGCAGGAGCAGGGGCCCATGCCGAGGCCGAGGCTAACTTACCCAGTGCGGGCGGTGCCATGATGGGTAGGGGTGGGAGCGAGGACTTTCGCGTTGAGGTTGGTCATAAAGTTGATATTTACGAGTCGGAGGGGACTCCACTCCCAGCTCCCAGCTCCCAGACATCGGAGACACAAGCTCCGATTCAGACCGAGACTTTGGGCCTAGGCAACCGGTTTTGTTGTTGTCCGCGTCGTCATCATTTTTTGCCTCTTCGTTTTATTTTATTTTTTTTTTTTGGGTCAACTTCAATCTGCTGCCAAGCGCGCTACATCATTTCTGACATAATTAAAACATTTTTAGCATGCAAAAAAAAAAAAATAAAGATATAATCTAAAAAAAGAAACAAGGAGAAAAAAAATACGGAAAAAAAAAATTAATTTAAATATTTTCTAGGCTTTCGGCAATTATTATGCCATTTTGTAGACCCTCTTCGGCGCTCGGCCGATGATTGTTAAGAGCCATAAATTAAGTGCGTCTAAAAGTAAATAATTATTTATGCCAAATGATAAGTCAGAGCGAGAAGGCAGAGTCAGCGACAGATTTAATAAGCTTTAATTAAAAAATATAACAGATCAGATAAAACGAATGCAAATATATGTATTAAATTGTCGGGCAGTAGCTGTAACTAATTAGCATAATTTATATGCATGAATGCACTGGTTGGCTGGTGTTAGAGGGAGATGGCTGGCCAGCGGCTTTAAATAAATTACAAAATAAATTATTAATTAAAAAGGCAAATTGACGGCGCTTAATTGACCCTCTCACATTCCCATACCGCGTGCGGAAGATCAACCCAAATTATAAATATAACCTATTATTGTGTTCAACGATATGCAAAAGCCAAGCCCAAAAACAGCTTGCCAACTATAAATAATTAAGCTCGAATATAAATGGGGATTTCGTTTTTAGACCGGGCTTAGTGAGTAGATATTTGGCCGAATTGAGCTGAGTCAGCCACAGCGATACAGATGATGTCAAGAGCTATTTGTCATTGATTTCTAATTTCTCACTTAGACTTGGTGTTTGGGTGGGAACTAAATTCGAATTTCGAATGGCGAACGGCGAACGGGGAATGGCACTTTAATTGTAAAACTACTTTAGCCACTCTTTTGCGTAATTGTGAAAACTTTTGGCTGGCCCAAAAGTAGTTAACAAAGTCATTGCACAGCCAAAGTCAAATCACTTAAACCGCCTTTCAATTGGGCAAGACTGCTTGGGCCGAGAGACAGCTAGCTGGCGAGAGGGAAGGTCAAAATGCTTTCAAAAGGCCTATGAAAACGATAAAAACTCAACTTGAACTACAAACTTTAGACTTGGCCAAGCAACAAACATGACAACGTGTAAAACTAGTTAGCAAGCGCAAAAATATGTACACAAGCTAAAATATACTCACACGATGAAAAAAAAAAAAAACAATTAAAAGCCTTATCGCTTACAGCTGCCTAAGTGCATAGGGGGGTACAGTGCGGTTCGAGGCTATAACTCTAGGAGTCTAGACTATGCCATGCAAGTATAATAGTTTTAAAAAAGACATTCTTAACCGAGCTTAATGTTGCCACACACTTAACTTAAGTTGCCCATTTTACTCAACAACTAATTTTATTTTCTATTAACTTGGTATAATGGTTTTGAAAAGCACTGTATTGACATTAATTATGCCTCGGATACATAAGCATAAAAACATAAGGAAAATCATTAGGTAGAAACCACTAAAAAATAAAACAAAGAAACAAGTTGAATTTCGTGTCAGATGTTTTGAGGGGGAAATGATATAGTTACCGATATGGTGTACATAGAAAGAAGGGACGGTGAAGTTCAGATGAGGCAGATGAGGTTTGGACGAGAGTGTGAGCCTGTCTAGGCTAAGCAATTAAACTCCACTCGAAACTGGGCCGCGACTTGGCCGCAGACACGAACACGCCAAGATAGATGATAAACGTGTATTTCTATCATATGAATACAGATATATAGAGTTACAGTCTAGTACATAAACTTGCATTAGCCAACCGTATTGTGACTTACTACCAACAAACAAGCAGCCAGCTAAACAAATTAATATAGACTACGCCTGTGCCGCAACATAATCACTTTTTAGGCCATCAGCAAATTATATACCTACATATGTGTACCAAATATATATATATTCAAATCATCTGGTAGAGGGGAGGCTAGCTGCATACGACAAACAACAAAATAAAATCCAATTACTTATGAATGCGAAACGGAAAAATTTCCAGCAATTTAAACGCTAATTTAACAAAACTTATCGAGCGTGAAAAATGCTATGCAGATATGAATCTCCATATGAGCGTTACCATAAAATCGTATCAATTCTGCTGTGAACAAAATAAAATAACTAAATATTTCTCAATTATAAATTCCATTTTGCATTATTCCCAGCAAAATATCCGTTGCTCTGCTCTGGAAAGCCATTAAATGGGGTGAGGATAAGCCTAAAAATCAACTGCCAAGGCAAATGAAATTGTTTTGATTTCTGAACAGCCTCAAAAAGTCAGGTAAAATCAGAGAATTTGTTAAATTAGAGAACAATGTTGTGGCATTATGACCGGAATAATATATTTTCGATTTTCGCTTTGCGTGTGTAGATATTTAATGAGGAATTATATTATCATTTCCCCAATGTGTGCTGGTGTCCACCAAAACGCCCACACAAAAACTTAAACAATACATATATGTATTTCAATGTGATAGTAGTTTTATTCATAATTATTGTGCACCGACTTTAAATTATGTATGAATGCGAAACTACATAAACAACTAAACTACTTTTTTTGTACTATTTTAGCTGAAAACTTGCATTAATTATAACATTTTTTATATGCAACCACTACCATACAAAGTCCCTAATGGATATTGATATTTCTGTTCCGATTGAAGCCAAACAATTATCCTGTAAATTATTTATATCCCCTAAAAAATAACCCAAAAAAAAGAGTAATACAAAAAAAATTAATTTAATATTTATGACAATGTAAAGTGGTAGAAATGGAATAAATTTGTAGCATATTATGGATATAAAGGAATTACAAATACTATTGGGCTGCATGCGTAAGAAAAAAAACCCTAAGAAACACTGAACCGAACACAATAAAAATGCAAATTAATTGAATATTAATTTGAACAACTTGAATAAAGTCAAATTAGTTTTGCTTTCCAAGGGGGTTATAATTGTAATCAGGAGGTTGTGTCCAGGTATTCCCCTCAGCGAGTTTCATTTGCAGGCATTGTCTCCAGCAACCCACTGCATGAAATATCAGCTCACGTATTTGTCATTGTTCCCTTACAGCCCTCAAGCCCTCAAGCCCTTGCCGCCTGCCGCCTATCTCCTACCCCTTTCCGGGGGTATTTCTGCCAGACTATCAGCACTCACGGGGCTCATGTTTCATATGTGGATTTCCAGAGCTCATAATTCAAGCGAAGCAAAACTGAACTCAACGGTAGAGTGAAGTGCTTTTCGCAATCGACCAGAAAGGGGGCCCTGCGATGTTGCAACCAATGATCCTCCACAATGTCTCCCCAGATAATCTACAAGTTCCACCCCCACAACAGACGTCAATTGGTCTCTGGCAAGGCAATTAAAAACGCTTAAAAAAAAAAATAAATAACCTGCTACGCCCAAAAAATCAAATCGAAAACAGCCAAATATACATATGTATCTACGAGTGGAAAATAATTAAAATATTTCAAATAGTTGTGCGTGGCACGTCTTTTAATGAGCCCGAGAAATGAAAATGATTTTCCTTGAATTTTTCATTGAATTTCCGACGAATGAAATGAGTCCGACCGAAACCAAAGCAAACAGAAATAATAAACAAATGAATCCCAATCTGAATTGGAAACTGGCATTGAAAATTAAATGAAACAAAGTGCAAAAGTTAAATAAATTATAATTTATGTTTATTGAGCGATGTGTCAGTCGATTTTTGTTTCTTTTTATGGCCGAACGGCGGTGGCACCAACAACAAAAGTATCTGTATCCGTATCTGTAGCTGTGCCTATTCCGACCGATGTTGCTTTTGCTGTAAATGTGTCCATGAGGCTGAGGCATTTATGACTTGTCATATACATATTTGCCTTTTTTTGGGGCCACGCTGTGTCTGTGTAGGAAGCCATAAATTGTGGCATATACTTAGAGATACTTTCTCACATGTGTTTAGTTTAGTTTGCATCTGTATCTGTCCCTGTATCCGTATCTGCTGGATGCGCAGCTAGCGGGGGGCAGCTATGTAGCTGCAGTGCATTCGCTGGCAGCGTTGTTTGCTCATTGTTTTGCAATTGACAATAGCCGAATGCGAAGGAAGCCCTAGAGCCACAGATGAGTAATGATTGCAGGCTAGGCATTCCACTTAATAGCCGGCTCCTCTGCACCTTTTCCTGCTGCCTGCGGGCAGCTTAGAGATTCGAGACGATCCGATCCGATCCGATCCGAGCCTCACCAATCCTCCCATTCCCAAAACGCAGTCCCATCCCCAGCTAAGCCGCCTGTTGTGCGGGGCGAGGCATTAATATCCGAAAACGAAAACGAAAACCATATACCATATAGCTTATACAAAAAGTGCACCCAGTGCTCAGGCAATCTGTTGTATCTACGAGATACATTCACCGTGCGTTGGCCAGGCCCGGCTCGCTCACACCAAATTATACACATCGAAAGATTTATTACATCGCGACTGAATGGGCGACCCGTCAAATGAGTTTTTCAGCGTAATTACCGCGCGTCACAAAAATGTTTATATGGCCAAATTCGAATAGTAAAAAAAAATGGGAAAACGAAATAAAATTAAGCGCACTCGCACTACTCACACAGTGCCGACGGGCCATGTGGGCCCAAGCATTATTATTATTATTATTATTATTTGGCTTTTATGGCTGCATGAAGTTACAGGTATGGTGTTGTTGCTTTTGATTATCATGCGATAAGGCTGAGGGAGCGAAGGGAAATGGTAAAAGTATCTGTGGGGTCTGGGCCCAGACATTCTTCCTTTCGGCCGGCTATGCCCTTGTTTGCAATGTTAATTGCACTTTGGCAACGTTAATCATTTATGAATGGTTTTCCCGGCCAAGAAAACAGAGGGAAAAAAGAAATATAATAACGACTGCAGACGGAGACCGAAGAAATTAAGCCACCTTAATGACTACAAAAGGTGAGGAGAGACAGCCAGAAGTTAGATGGATTGCCAGGGACACCAACAAACCAACAAACAGAACATAATGAGATCGCGTAAATTGTTTATGCGTTAATTAAGATTTCTTTCAGCTCACCGGACAGACAGATGCGTAACGCTTCAGAGCCCCACAGCGCCGGATTTTGGTAATTAAGGCGCGGGGGTGGAGCACCGAATCGATTGCTGATTGACCGGACAAAGACCCCCATATGGCGTCGAGCTATAATGCGTCTATTGCCGGAGTGAGTCAGTGTACCAGATCCCCAGGTTCATCTTAGATATTGGGCAACTTTGCTTCTCGTGCTCCCTTTCGGTCTTTTCTTTCCAGAAACTTTCCCATCCTAAGCTGATAATCCGCTTTTAATGAATTTAATTTATTGCAGACAGCTATTATAAGATGATTTATATGTATAGCCGATGCTCGGGCATAAATTCACATCTAAGAAATTTCACGTCAACAATTTTTATGGCAATTCTCAGTCATTGACTGCCGCTTTTTATTATAGTTGCCATCGGGTTCGGGTTCGAATTGCTGGATTCTGCGCTAAAACTCTCCTCTCTCATAGGTAAAATTCCAGATTTTATGTCTTCATAAGCATTCGAGGTAAATCCCATTAAATTTAAGTAGAAAACTTAATATTTCACTTAAATAAACTTTTCATCTAGAACCCGTCTAATTGGTTAAATACATAGAAAAAATTTTAAGAGGCTCTCCTTAATTCCCCAGTTGATTGAATGGGTACACAAGTCTGTACTATACATACTTGTATAATTCCAAATAATCATCACCTATCTATTGGCGCTATTCTATAACTTGATATTCCGGTCAATAGATCTCGGAGCCAACTCGGATTTCCAGCATCCGACGACGATGGAAAAAATAAGAAGAAACGTTAATCAAATCAAGTTCGTTCGGCGTCAACAATTACAACACGATCCGGACAGCGATTCCGATCGCTATCGGATTAGCATCATCTTGTCACGATTCCCGGACCGGGGATCGCTTCGCTCGAATGCAAAACTCACACTTTCGAGTCGAATTCGAATTCCAAAATCGAGTCCAAAGCCAATTTCGTGTCAAACTCCGGGCCATGTGTCATTATTCGTGTGTGCTTGTGCTGGCTTTAATGGAACGTGTTTTTCTTGTAATCGTTAATCTGGCATTTGCACTTAATTAAAAACATTTTAGCTATTATTAACGGGGTTTGTTTTTATTATTTCTCGGCATAGCACAGAGTCTCGTCCGTCACATCGCTTGAATTTGTATTTGCTTATAGTTATGGCTATGGTCTTGCGTGACTTTGTACCCCCCAGGCTCTGTTTACGATATCCCGTCTCGTGTTTTTCCAGTTTCGATACGGCGACTGCAATTCGTTTGGATTTTTTATTTCAGTTGTTATTTCGAGAACTCGTTAATATCAATTTGCCTGAAATTGTTAATTGATTTTGCAATGAACAAATATTACGCCATTCCCCACTCCACACGGCCCATTGATGGGATCTCGATGTGTTCGCGTATCGCCTAAGTTCAATTTTTACTGCGCGATCTTTGATGGAAATTCTGTATAAATATGCAAATATTGCCCGTTTCGATTTGGGCCAATTAATTCGGCTTACTTAATTATTTACAGTCTTGCAAACACGGCCCAGTAAAAATTTTATCGCCTCCGTTGACTTTCACGAAATCAACGAAATTGCGCACGTCTCTGGATCACTTTGAATCGCTTAAGTGCGTTAATAAAATCGCGTGACGTTCGATCAGCACTCCCCGAGATATTGGAGCTTTGTCTAATGAATTTTACCAATACCTGGTAACCAAAAGAGCAGAAAAAAAAACAACTAATAAATAACTTGGCATTAGCACACACGTCACACGTCTACCCCCAAAACACACACAGAAAATGTGCCGAGTGAATGAATTTATAAATAAATATTTACCTGGCCCACAAGAGACCTCTTCAAAAGCTGGGGTTAGCTTATCTGGACGATAGCCGGAGGGCACGTGAAATATTATCGAGTGGGGCCTTGACGTGACTTGATGGGTTCACAAATGCCGAGCAGAGATGGTGTTCGAAAGAATTCGCAAATCGCGATAGGGGAACCTTGTGACATGATTGCAGAACGATTTGTTCTCTGTTCCCTGGAATACCAGATACAGATACACGAACTACCGAACTCTGTCCCCCCCAGTCACGTACGATCGATGGGGGAGGGGATGGTTTTGAATAAAATGCGAAGGATGGGCCTTAGAATGGTTTAGTTAAGACTTTTAATTTCTTTTCTAAGAACCCTAAGATGCATCTTTCCAGCTCGAGACTTGGTTTTGGCACCTTAACAAGCCCATTGTTAGCAAAGATATAATAAAAGATTGCCGACTCTTTAGAAAGAGGGCTCCGCATTGTTTCTTCCACTTTGTATAGTTTCGATATTTTTTATACACCAGCCAGCCATATACACCACTCCAAACTTATTACATCAAATTAAGACTGCGATTTTCTAAAGAATTAGCCCCTTTGTATCAGCGGTCTCTATGCCGGTGTGTGGGGTCTATATAATTAAATTATGAATGCTTTATGTGGCAAGTTTATTGTTTGGCTTTATCGCAGTGCCCCGCATAAAAAAGAGGCTTTTGTTTTGTTGTGTTCTTGAACGGACTGGCCCCCCCGCTACCCACTACCTTGGCCATTACTCGGCTGAAACTCGTTCGGCAAAAGCGAAAATACACAAATTTTAGACTTAATTTCGAAATGAATGAATCCAATCTATACCCGTACGCAAACACAACAATAAACCTCTAATGAATTCCAATGAACCAAAAATGAAAATATTTTTAGGAATTGCATTATCTCTCTCTAAAAAAACACAACAATATAATAAAATCGTAAAAATAATACGTTGAACTGAGGCCAAGCAAGCAAATGAATCGAATAGGTACATAAATAATTTATTAAATTACAAAAACGTTTTCAGAATTACTCGTTTCGGTCCAGACCCAGTCGGATTTCGGCCATAATGCCTTAAATTATGGCTTCATTGTTTGGTCCGCCGACTGCCCACAGTTGTACAAACCCCCACTGACTGTTGTTGTGTATAGGTTTGATCATAAAAGTATATACTTATTTATACAATTACAAGTTGTATGTTTTGGCTGGCAGGCGATAATCGGACGGCGAGGCAAAGTTTCCGTCGCATTTCGTTTGGTAATCTAATTTATGGCATTTTTCTAACGACTAATTGCGATTTCCGCCCAGCCTCAGATCCAGTCGAAGCTCCCAGAACTTCGTGCAATCAAATTACGCATGCCGAGCGTAAAGAAATCTATATATAATGCAAATTCCCAAGAACCAAAACGGCGTAAAATCATCAAGAGTCCAAGCAACCTTTTCCTGACTGACTCCGACTCCGGCTCTGACTGAGTGGATGACTTGACTGACTTGGCTGACTGGGGTCTTTTGTTATGCTAATTTGGCAGGCGAGCGTTTGTTTTAATTAAGTTTTCCAGTTGTCGCCGGCGTGCCCAGGCATACAAAGCGCTCCACTCAGACTCTGAGTCGCATTTGAAGTTGAAGTCAAAGCCTGAGACGGAGTCGCATCGATTTGAATTTCAAAAATGAATTTTCGTCATTTATTTGGGTATTGTTGCTTGTTTTTGTTTTTCGCCAGCCAGCCAGCCAGCCAGTGAGCCAGCCATCTCGCCAGTGGCTTTACTACCTTTTGGCCTAATCATTATGCGCGCGCCAGTTTCACATTGTGGGCCAATGGTTACATTTCGGGCCCAAAAAGCGGCCCAAAGTCAGTGAGTTTAATGTATGCATAATCATAATCATTAATAAAAACCATTTAATGTGGTCTGCCGCGGAGCCGGGACTTTTTTTTTGGCAGGGGCTAATTTTTGCGTTGGCCATAATAACTGCGTAATGGCTTTTGGGTTGTGGGCTTGGGACTCGAAAAAAGATGTTAAAGGATTGTCGCAACTTTAATTAACTGCAAAGATTTGATACTGATTTTTTCGTAATTTAAAAATTTAAATTGTATAACATGGCCCTATAATAAGACTTTAAGGCCAAAAACTTTAAGCTTCAAGAAGGGTCGTGGCCCAAAAAAAAACTGACCAGAGACCACCTTAAAGGGTATTCCATGTTTATGTTTTATAATACTCCAGTTTATTATCACATGTTTTTCCTGTGTTTTGCATTTAAAATAAGTGCCCATGGTGTTAAATGGGGTTTGGGCAGTTGGGGAGCCACCTGACCAAGCCCCCGACGGGAACCAGGCACTTGAGATATTCCTGGAACAAGGTTTCGCCGCCAACCAGCATGGTCATACCTACGTTGCGTTGTTATTGCGATCTGTTGTTGTGGTTCTTTAATTGATTTGCCACCCAATGAGCGGCTCGCAATTAACCCATGGCGGCCCCAACGGCCACTTCAAAGGTCTACCATCGTCCGCTGGGTGATTAAGCACAAAGGCCGGTCGATTTGGGAATTGAGCATTATGGATGGAGACAATGACAGCGAGGGGGGAATGGGTCGAGGGGACGAGGACTTTGACTTCGGGCGGTACTGGCACTGGCACTGATATCGATAGCAAAAGCCTCGATTGCAGCCACGATCAGACGACGATGGCTGGAGGCTACTTTGTTGCAGTTGCAGTTGCGGACCGGGGCTGGACTGGACAGATTGAGATCTCGTTTTATAAGCGATTATATATATTCCTGACTAATTAAAAGCAATGGAGGAATATTGAGATCATAAATTAAGCGACGCATTCATGGGTGCCTCAGTACCCAGTACCCAGCACCCAGCTCCGCTCCGATTAGATAGACCCTGCCCACACGGGGAATTTACAATTTGATCATGAGCTGGCCGCTCATTCAGCGCCACAGTTAGGCCCATAAATCTAGGCATTACCAGGCGAGCCAGTCAGCCCAGTCGGCCCAGTCTGCCAGTCCACCAGTCCGCCAGCGAAAAGTTAGGCAGTAAAATCCCAAATCCGTCTGACGTGGGACAAGCAAATACAATTAAGTCGGCCCCGTCAGCTCGTAAATCTGATACACCCCCAAACGACCACACCCCTCCGACACAGCCGTCCCGCTCAGCCTCCCGCCTGTCGAAATTATCAAATGAAAAGTATCTTAATTAATTACTGATTACTTGGGGAAAATATAAATAAAAAATAACAAGAATCAAGATTGAAAAGTCAGCTGCGAGTGGGTGTCGTGACAGTTAAAATACCCTTGAAGGGGAATATTTTTTCATTAGGTATAAAATGTATGATACTTTAGTAATTGCAATATATAAGTTATATGCTATAATTATAATCTAAATAAATCCTAATTTATGAGAGAGACTACCTTTGTTATTAATTTATGAAGTGAATAAAATGTGACTGTTTCTACGAACTTAATCTAAAAATAATGATTAAAGGGAATTTTATTTTAATTTATAATTGCTTAAAGTGTATGTAGTAATATAATTCTGAAACAGAGCTGGTTTTACAACTTTAGTGAGGTACTATAATGACAGAACAAAATAGCCCACCGGAGGTATCAAAGTTTCCACTATCTCGGCATGCTGACGCAGTCGTCTAAGTGAATGGCGACTTAGTCGAGTGGTTCGTAATATCGGTCAAAAGCCGCAATTGCGCTTAAGTGTGATTAAGCAGAGGAACTTGGCCCCGTCTCGGTGTCCCGCCCCCTTTACTCATTTATTATGCCTAGTAAAAGCGAGTATTTCCAGTCGCTTATCGGCTTCGTTTTTTGGGCTTTTTAACTCATTTATTTTACTTAGGAACGACAGCATTTCGGTTTCAATTTGGTGGCGTTCTGTTTGGGGCATTTCAATTTCAAGTGGATTGTTTAGGGATTTATGACGCTGATAACTGGTCAAGTGTTGCCGCCCCATCTACTCCCTCTCTTGCCCCATGCCGGGGAGTGGTAACTGGGACTTAAGCTTTTCAACTTTTTAACTGGGACTGTGGCACGTCACGGCTTGGATTGATTTGAAGGCGTGGGCTTGGAAAAATGAGCTTGGGCTGGGTGAGCCGTGGTCCAATACCACTCATTGTTTCTCCTGAGGAGACAAAACAATAGAAAGGAAATTCCCACACACATTTCCAAATGAACCTAATAAGGGCTTTCAGAAAGTTCTTCCATAAATTCTGACTTTACAAGAGAAATCGAATGCTCCTCCTCACAAATATTCCTTATTTGGAAGTCAACCTATAAGAAGATTACATTATTTATGCATTTCTTATTTTAGATTTTAAAAGTAGTGCCAAACAATGGCACTGAATCATTGTGATGGGCACTTCCCAAAATGGATTTTATAATTTTCGGGCTGCAATCAAAGGCTAAGAATTGCCAGCTAGAGTGTGTAGGTTTCGTGTGGGGAGAACTCTTCAGCTAAAGTACTACTTGAATTGGAGTGCTCCACTTTTAGCACTTCTCCGGGAACTGCCCAACAACCGTCCGTTCGGAACTCGAAAGAGTTCGTATACCTACAGGTTCTGGATCATAGGGGAACAAGTGTTCGGCCCCAATAAAATGATTCGGGAGAAGTTTGACACTCAGCAGTCTCATGGCCATAATCGTAATGTTTACAGCCCCACCTGGCAAGATGCCAGTTGGACCTGATTATGTTCGAGCTGCCATAAATTGTGGCAAGAGTAAAAGGAATACCCGCATATGGATTCGAAAGAACCGACTGGAACGGAGTCGAACCCTAGTCCCGACGATTACGCATCGAATTTGGAAAAAGGAAATCTATAAATGTTGTTTTTTGTATCGTCTGTCATATTTTGCGCCATGACTGATGATTTTACCAGACACTTGAGCGGCTATAATTGTTGGTGTTTTTTTCTACCACTTGAACACTTTTGTCAATATCATTTAGTGGGCATCGTAAAGATTGCAAAAGCCCACTTCAGACTGTGGAGAGCTATTGTGCCCTCATCTTGAGGTTTTTTTCGACGCTTTTGTTTTTTTCTTGTTTTTGGCCTTTTTTAAGGCCTTAATTTTTGTTTGTGGTTGTTGGTGCTTTAGCTCATTTCTGTGTTGCTGCCAGTCAAGTAGTCAATTTGTTTTGTGTTGAGTGTTTTATTAATTAAAGTGCTTAACTTACTATAGCCGTATCTTTGGGCTGTGGTTGTATCGTCGGTTGGTGCCTTTCATAAATCATGATTCCCGTCGCTGCTGCTAATTAAAAAATAAAACAATCAAGTAACTTTGGCGCGACATTTAAGCCCTTTTAATGAAAATTAATGCGGCTTAGTTTCAGGCCCCTGCACTCGGTCTTATGGGCGCCCCTTTCCTTCCGCTCTCTCCGGCTCCGGCTCCTTAGTCTTTTCAGCTGAAGGTCGCTCTCCATAAATAAAAGTTTCTGGGCCGTCGGCGACTTTGGCGAGCTTGGGGTCACGTCACGACGAACCGTAGACGAGCTGGCCTAATGATTTATGCAGGAACATAGCTCCCAGCAGGCTCAAATGCCACGCCCCCACCCCCCTACTCAACGTAACACCCCCTTCACCAGCCATTGACCACTCGAGCTATTTGCATTAAAATTTCATTCGAACTGCGCCTTGCTGCTGGCGCTTATCAGGCAGCGCCAGTTTTATATTCCACTTTTATGACACACTTTCCCAAGAGGCTGATAAGGGGTTTTTAGTTACTTCCCCTCTCCAGGGGGCAGGATATTTGGCAATGTTTATTTAAAGTCATAAACCGAAAGCCCGACTGAAAGCCTTAAATATTTTAATTACTTTTAATTTATGGCAGAATGTTTCCCCTGCCGGTTGAGTGACTCAATGGGCACACCTCTTACCTTCTCCTCTCACCTTGGCCCTTGCCATCTTGCCACCTTGTCCTCTTCCCCATTTCGGATACGAAATCGAGGCTACTCTATACTTTTCCTTTGTTTCCTGGCGGCACCGAAAACCATTAAGCCACTCGGCTGGAAATTGGCAACGAATCTCTTGGAAGTTGGACTTATTTTTTTTGTAGCTGGCGGCGCAAGTAGAGGCACTCTTTTAATTTTATTTTTTTTTTAATCAATAGTTTGCCGGTTCGAGGCGAACATGAATATTTATTAGGCTTCCTCGCTTATTTTTTCGGGGCGTTGTTCATTTTTATAAATCAAACGAATTGGAATTTATGAGATGCGCTAGAAATCACCGGGGAATAGCCCAGGTCCGAGGTTCGAGGTACGAGTCCCTCCTTTGGCCGTATCTCTCCTTTTCAATCCAGTTTAGTTCAGTTCGCCTCGGTTGTGGCCAGGAAATGCTTGTTAGCAGGTAAAATTGAATGTCAAATGGAATTACACAGCCAGGCAGTTGAAAGCAGAGAGAAGGAATTGCTAGGGAGTCCAATTTTCAATCTGGCCGAGGGTTTTAGGCCGTTCCGTTCGCTTCGCTATCGCTTCGAATAATGTATTTCTGGGCAGCTGCAAAAAATTGATTGGATTATCTTGAAATTCGGAAAGGTGCTCTGATAATTAAAGAAGATTTTAGATATTTCACACGATATAAAAAGGTTATTTTTTGGGTTTATAGTTGGCCTAAATTTAATTTGTTCTGATAGGGTTCGAGGGGTTTCTGGGTTCGAGGAAGTCATTGAGTAACTATCAATACCCAAAAAAAAACTTGACAAAAAATACTAGAGCTCTTAATATTTTTATGAAAGTTGTTGGTGGAAAACAGATTATTTTTCGCAGTGCAATTGGAGATGTCTGTGAAGTATGGACTGTTGCTCATTAGAGAGATGAGATGGGGCAAACTTTGCGTCAAGGGTTGCTTGAAGTCTTAGTCTCGGTCTCAGTGGGTTTAAGGTTTCGTTAAATGCAAAATAGTGTGACACATGCGGGCTGGCAAACTTTTCAGTTCCCAGAGGCGGTGGGGGGGTGGTGCTGGTGGCGGTCGGGTGGTGGGGTGATGGGGTGATGGCAAACAATGTGACCGCATTTTAGTCACAGTCACACTTGGGCAGGCAGACGTTACATTTAATTCAGAGATTTCCGAGCCGCGTGCTTCCACGTGAAGTGCAAACTGAAACCGAAAAGAAGGGGCGCCCAGAGGAGGCAGAAAAGACTCCTCCATAGTTGGATGCTGAATGTCGGTTGTTGGTTGTTGGCTGTGTGCACTGCACCGGGCATAATTGAGTTTGTTTCAAATGCTTTTTACGAAGCACGACCATCCAGAAGAAGCAACAACAAAAGCAAACAAACTTATAGCTTTTGCTGTTGGTGTTGCTGTTGCTGTTGCTGCTGGCATCTCTGGTCTTGTGGGTCGTTCGGTTGCCGCTTGTTGGCTCTGCTCTTGGCACTTTTCGACATCAGCAACGTTGTCGTTGTTGCCAGTCGCTGGTTGGCATCGGCAACGGAATCTTAATGAATTTTACGAATTTAACATGCTGTGCACTTCAAAAGGAACAAACACACACACTCACACACACTGATGTGAACATCCGTCCGCTCGAGAGGGGCTGGCAAGGGAGGAAGTTGGCAGCCGGGGCAGGGAAGCGGTGGGAGACACGCATGTCGCCGATAAGTGTGTTTGTCGTGCCATATATAAAATTATTACTTTCGACATGCAACTGCAACAACAGAAACCACCACGTCTTGGGCCTCGATTTTTCCCAACTCACGTCTCGCAAACTCACAACTCGCATCTCACATTTCTAGGCAGGAAGCCCAGAGCGGCTTTGCATCGAATGGATGCTGCCTGGTTGAGTGACAAATCCACAGATCATTTACAGGAGATCCCACAGATATGGGATAGTACACACTATTGAATGGATGCACTGGGAAAATATTTATGATGGGACATAAACTGCAAAGAACGGGTATAATAAATGGGCTTAAAGGCACTAAAGGTTAATCGACCTTTATGTCAATTTTCTTGGCATTCATAAAGCCTCTATGATTGCTGGTGTAACCTAATATTATTGAAATCATTTGCATTTCTAACAAACAATCACTGCCAAAGCTACTTTGATCAGTGCTGTGTTTGATGTCTCAGATCAACGCCCCAAGGCAACAGTCGTTTGCGATTCCCTGACCGAGCTCACCCCTCCAAACGCTGAAGGATGAAAATAGAAATAGAAAGGTCTAGCTAGCTAGCAATCACCTAAAATGTGGCTCAATATGCATTTGACAGTTGATTGATTCTAATTGAAGGCGGCAATTGAAGCCAGGCGAAGGTTGCTACCCGAGCAGCTCTTGTTGTCATTCTGTGATATCGGAAAGGCCTTTTGTGGCATTCAAAGTCCAAGAAATGGAAAGTAGTTCACTTTGATTTCGTTATGTTTTTGTTTTTTTGTGGAGTGATGACTTCAGTGCTGTTGACACCATTCGTTTATTTTGGCTTCGGTGAGTAAGGCCAACTCTCTACTTGAAATTCTGGACACTTGGGCCTAAAGTGCTTGAACAGTCAACATGGTTTCGGCCAGTCGGGCTTATCAATCATGCGATAGACACTGGGGGCATAACAATCGCATTAGTCGGTGGCATCTGGACACCGGCGGACAGTGGCAGCGGCAGCGGCAGCGGCAGCGGGAAACCGACCTTAGGCCGCAGGAAATACAATGCCGCATTACTAATAAAATAAACAGCAAATAAAGTTAATAGCATTAAAGAAAACCCGCTAATGAGCAAAGCCAATTAACGCTTGAATACAAATTTCAAAATCAACACACAAACACAAATACTGCTGCTGAAAAAAAAAACTTTTGCCAGAAATACTCGTAAATATATCGGAGAAGTCCACTTCCAACGGACCCATCCATTTTCAACTCAGAGTCCGAGTTTTCTTTATTCATATCCGACCGCAAATATTTGTGCCGCTAAACGTTAAATGGTATTATGATTGCCATTACTCTATAAGAAAGAGCTGTGATTTTTCCCAGAAGACCCAACTGTTGCACTATCATACAAAACTATCATTAGTCTCGTATTATTCAGCCAGGGTATTATAAACTTCGGCATCTTTGGCTACTCGTTTTTGAAATTTTTTTGTGTTTCTGTATTTTTGTAAATTGTTTGAGCATGACGAAGGTAATTGCTGAGGAAAACTAATGAAACGAACTCGCCTGAACTGGAATCATTATTATATATTTTTTTGCCCGCTGTGTTTCATTAATTTTCAGGCGTGTGCGACATTCCGCCGAGGAGGAAAGAAGGTCGGAGGGGAACTGGCATCTCTCCACTGATCGGCCATAATTTGTTGGACATGCATTTGTGACGGGGCTTTTATTATTTCATTTATATTTATTTTTAATGCACGCTAAATGAAATTAACAACTGCACTGCACTCTGTTGATAATTTTTATTAGCTACGCAGCACAAAGACCTTCCTAATTATAACCTGAAAATGTTTTATAATTGAGCTTCTGATTCAGAAAATAAAATAAAAAAAAAAAAACGATAAAATGTATAAAAAAAACAAGGTGCAAAATAAAAAAAAAAATAAACGCTGAAAAGGCAAAATTATTTAATTTTATGCTGAGCATAAATTTTCTGCAACGTCGCTTAATATGCCTTTTTGTTTTTATATTTTCTGCTAATTGCTTGGCGTTTTTGTTTTTCCCTTAGTTTCTTTTCTTGATAATCATAAAATATTTAATTATAAATCATTTGCGTTCGATTTTTTTGCCTTGCCGCCGTTTTGGAAGGTCTCGCACGCATGCCGAAGGTGAAACCCAATTCCGAACCCCAATCGGAATCCAATCCCCCCATTTCAGCCCCAAACTCGAACCCGTATCCGAATCTGAATCCGAATCGAAAGCTTACATTTCATTAAAAGCTGGCTTAAGCGCATTTAAATGTAAAATTATACAATTTTTTGTTTTACGATATGTATGCATATATGCAAATATTTTGAAAGTATTTTATTATTATCATTTTATTATTTTTTTTGTAAATCCACATGACTAAAGCTTAATTCAACTGATTGCTTTGGCTTTTCAGCACGAATTGAAATGTCCGGACATCGGACATTGCTGCATATTATATGCGTTTTATTTAATTTCCATGGACACACATTTTAAGCAATTTTTATTGATCACAAATTGGATTGTTGATTCCAGAGGAATGGCAACCGATGGAATATATTCAATTACGCATCATTTAACTAAATAGTCTGGAATAACTTTTTCTGACAGGCAATTATTTCAGTTATAGAATGTAAATTGAAATATTTCCTGTTTTTTTTTTTTTTTCAGAACAAAACTATTTGGTTCTTTCATAGTTCGCAATAACTTTCGGGGGGCATAACCTCAGATATTATTTTTCAGACACAACATTTGCCAGCCATTCTAATGCTCGCTGGGGGGTTTTGGCCCGGCTTTCTGGTATCCGCTGGCCGTGCTTTGTTTTTGTCTCTTGGCACTTGAAAATTATTTGTGGCGGCGGCGAATGGTGGTGCCTGTCCGAAATGTTGCGACTGCCGCCGTAGTCCTCTGTCCGTAGCCGCGGGCCAAACCGACGGACAAAGAAAGCGGGCTGCGTGTGGGCGGTAGTCGTGCATAGGACGACTATAGTGGTATATCTGTATCTGTATCCCCAATCGGTATCTGTATCTGCAGCTACATATACATGCTGCCGTGGCTATGGCCAAGCTGCGGATGGCAGCAGCCCACACGGACAGATCTCGTTTGTAGTTTAGCACAATTTCATTTCATCTTCGCTGCTGATAACTAAGCAGCCAAGTATTCGACGAGACAGGAACGTGGGCCGTGGTTTCTGTCTCTCTGTCTGTCGGATGTCGGATGTCGAATGCCGGAGCCCCTCCCTCGGCATCTGTGACAAATGCGTGCGAAAATAAATTCTCTTAAAGAATTGCCTTGTATTCGAACCGGACACACCCAGACATAGTCGCAGATGCAGATAAACACTGAGGAAAAGCAAATTATTTAAACTCGGGAATGATATAATTGATATATGGGCGGATTGTTCCTGTAATTTACGACCTAATACAGTGTCTAAGGTCAGAATAGATTCCCAGTTAATCAAGTATCATCTTTACTGAAATTTCAGAGCATTTTTTCACTGTGCAGATACAGATACAGATGAAAACCACTTTGCAGCAGGGTTAGTGGTTACTTTCTTGGACTCCGGCTATTTTAATTGCACTGCGCTTAATTTGTCATTAGCCTTTGACTTTGGTCTTGGACTCCGTGGAGGCAAAAAACAAAAAAGATGTCGAGTAAGGCAGCATAGCTGGAGTCATTCATCTTTCGCCGTTTATGTGTCCGAGGGTCGGCGGTCTCTTCTATTGTATCTGGCAGGCACTTTATCCAGCGGCGTTTTTGCACCAGTTCCTTTTCCAGTCCAGTATCTTGGCATTGTTCGATTTTAGCAGAGCAATTAGTCACGCCAAGTAAATGATTTCGCCGAGAAAAGTTATCCATTTCGGGTCGGCAGTTTCTGGCAGTTTCTGTTCAGCTAAGAGTAAAAAGCCCCCCTGCCAGACTGTATTGCAACTTTCACAAAACACTCAGTTCCCGGGCATCGTGGGGCTGCTTAGTTCTGCATGTGTATCTGGCAGATTCTTACTTGTAATGCGGATGTATTTATCACACGTCTGCTTGCTCGGCGGCGGCAGCGTACGAGAGTGGCAGAGTATCTGCAAGATACTTTAATCGCTAGCCGCCGCTCGCCGGCTCGCCATGAAAAACAATTTCAAACATTTTCGACAGTTGTTTTATTCCTTCTGCTTTCCGTGGCCGTGTGTATTTTGGTCAAAAGTTTTTCATGAGTAATTTTCAAAAGCCATAAAAATGCCGCAGACAAAGTCATTCCAAGATACGACGGGGAAGCGGAACCGACCAACAAAAAAACAACGCCAGTAGCTGCGGCAGATTTACCACAAAAGGCAGCAGGGACGGAAAGGAAAGAAATAAAATGCCATGCATCATTCCCGGCATCGCTTCGGTCCCAGTTCCCAGTTTCAGTTCGAGTTCCAGCATCAGCCTCAGTTTCAGTTTCAGTTTGAGTTTCTGTTTCAGCTGCGGCTACCTGGCAGAGACACAGGTGATTGATAATGCATCGTGGTTGTGAATCCGATGCAGCCTAAGCTCGAGACAAAGCCACTATCGCATCTGCGTATCTTTGTATCTGCGACACACTCTCTTTCATTGTTTTTGTTGTTATTGTTGTTGGCCTGCCTACCTGGGCATTTTCTCTGGCTGCGGAAAAATGGTTCGTGTGAAAACTACCTGATTTTCCGGCTCACTTGAGCATAGAGCCAGCCAGCACAGCACAGCACAGCACCCATTAGCCAGCATTCGGCATTCAATCAGCCGTGACCTATCTGCAGACTTCCTCAACAATTGCGGCCATTGTGCAAGAGTCCTTGTCCGCAATTGCTTGCCGGCTGTCGCAGTTATTCAAAGTTGCGGCCCTTTGTGCTGCCATCATATTTAAATTACTTTATTTCCACTTGGCATGCCCGAGTGCCCGGAGACCCGGAGCCCACAGACTCAGACCCATGCCTCTGCCCATGCCCATAACCAAACCTTCCACTCCACTTCAGACGGTTCCATGTTTTCCACTTCAGGCCCCTCAGTCTTCTTTCGGTTGAGTTCAGTTCATAAGCTCCGGGGCTCAAAATCAGGCCCAGCAGCACATTCGTTATGCACACACAATGAAGATATTTAAAACATAAAGCAGCTGATATATACGATCTTCGGCGGGGTCTGTGGATGCCAGTATGGCCCATTTTAGTTACACGCATAATTTTGTTAAATTCACATTTATTATAATAGCCGCATATCCGACCAAAGTCGTGCCATATATGTATGTTGGGGAGCAACAGTCGACTTCAGTAGAATAAATTCCGAAAGAATTCAAGGATTATAAAAATAACTCTCCCGACTAACCGGGGACCCTACCGACTAAGAGGCTTACTTATGGTCTAGCAAATTCCTTTTAGTGGCGGGAAATAAAAACTATAATCAATTATTGAAAGTGCTGCGATTTGTGCCACATTTCCACTAGTTATTAAGACAATAAAAAGGGAAAATTTGTATATAATTCATTATGTTACTATTCATTCGCTTGGCACTGTCCATACTTTATACACGTATATCCCACAAAACGCCCCAGTTGGTGTGATGAGCTTTTCGCATGAACCATTAAATTCTGTGTTTTGCGCTCTTCCTTTGGTTTCGCAATTTCCCCCCCTTATTTTGTTTATTTTTATTTTTATTTTTTTTTTTCAGATTTTCATTTGCCTGCGGAGAGCTGATGAATGACAAGCCATTGAGCGGCTGCCCCGCCACCCCTGGGCCCGATATTATGGCATATTTAATGTGCGAAATTAAGTGTTGTTATATCTATACGAATTATTTCATCAAAATTAAGTAGCACATAAATTATTTGTGCATGGCGTTGCTTAAGCGCTCTTCATTCTGGCCGTATCACGGAGTGTTTGTGTGTTCCATAGACGGGCATGGTGGTGTATGGTGTGTGGGCGGTCAAGGTCACTGTGTGGCAACAATCGACCAGCGTGGCGGCGGAAAATCTGGTCGAGATTAAGGGGCGGAGGTCACATCTCTCAGCTTCCCTCTAACGAACGAAAATTAAACCGCTAAGCCAGAGGAAACCGAGTCACGTGTTCGTGCTGCCCCGCACCACGATAATTGATAGCCTTAAGATGGCCCAGAGCTTAGCGTCACTCCAATGAGAAATGGCCCGGAGCGGCCACAAAACGTTCAGAAAATATACACCTTGGCTCCAAAGACAGAACCGAGAACTGAAAAATTTGCGAGATACTTGCAACAAGCAACATGCAGATGGAAAAGTATTTTCACGTAGAGGCCATGGGGATGGAGATTATGTTCAGGTCGGCTGGAGTGGCAAGCAATTTCATGAATTAAATAGATAGTCATTGTGTTCTTTGCCGAACGTGTCTCCAAAGCAGTATTTAATAATAGATGCCAAGATGGGTCTGAGGCTTAAAAAAAAGTATTCCTATTCCCACTTTAATTACATCACAAATGCTTCCAAGAACTCTTTTGAGAGATAACGTTTGTGGACTCTGTCCCTTTGAAATGGAAATTAGACGCTGCTGAATGAAACAAGAGATGAAGTCTCTAAGATCCAAGCGATTATAATCTCCTGCCCAAGGGTCAAAGAGTTGTACAATGGAAGAGATCCGAAAATATAAGCGGACCCCGAGCCGGTCACTGGGCAGCCTTGTTCCTCGGATTCATGGGTTAATAATAACATAGCCGACAGATTGCATGTTCGGAACCCATAATCCTCTTCACGGGGAAATATATGACGTGAGCGATAAGAACGAAATAATTTCGAGTGTTTTGTTGCTAAATCTATCAGAGAACGCCTAGGGCCGCGGCCATAAACTATAAATAAATAAAACACAGCCGCTGCCCAGGGGGAAGGGGTTGAGCCGAGAATGGTGCTGGGGCCGGACCGGACCGGCGAGCCCATTTTCTTTATCTACAACGACACAGAAACGTACTGGAATTATCAATTAAATGTGGCAAGCAAAGCCCAGCGCAGAGTGCAATGTCAATAAGCGTAATCGCTCGGAAATGAAAATAAATAAAAACACAAGAAAAAGGAAAAGCCATTGAAGATTAAGGAAATTCTTGGGTGCAGACTAATTGCCGTACAAAACACTTAATTGACCTTTGGCACCGGGGCCGGAATTTTAGCCGGAGCTGGCTGTAAAGTAAAATAAATTAATTATGCAGCCGGAGATGCAGCGACTGCAGTCTGCTTTAATGGATTTCACTTGGTCATTGCGTGCTTTTAATACTCTCTTTTTATGATGATTATTTTTTTAGGGCTTACTGGCGCTATACATCTATAGTACGGTCGGTATATGGTGTGGCAATATGGTGGGGGGAGTGGAGTATGTCATAAAGAAATTGCAAACGCTGACTACGGCAACTGGAGCAATGTCGTGACAGATAAGAAACCGCAAGCCGCAACCAAAGTGTCGTCTTTGGCTGTCTGCTCAGCCCCCTTTGGTCCGCCTTCCCCCGCCCGTAAATCGTCCGGACTATCCATCTGGATAACGTGACCAACATGTGCGTGCCAAAGAAGCGGAGAAGCAGCTCCAGTCGCCGACTGGCTCCAAATAAAGTGACTGCATTTGTGTCTATCGGAGTGCATGTATATGGCAGACTGTGGTTATGCCAACACTGAAAGAAAATCTCGACATAAATTTACCAAAGATGAAAGAAGTTAGACCTAATGTTGGAAGAAGCCGATGCTCATATACCCTTTTCCCATTCAATATTTTCAAAAATCGGTATAAGAATTTTAATTCCAGTTTTAATTATAGAAAATAGTAATCGAAAAACCAAAGAAGGCTAAAAAATATACCATTTCCATGGTGGACAAGCTTTAGCTACAATTATGTATAATTTCCAGAAATTTTTTTATTGCGTATACTTAATGCATAAATATTACGTATACGCCCCTTAATCGACAATAGGCTCACTAATGTGCTAATTCTTACTATCATAGCTCGGACAATTTTTGTCAGGCCAATGAATGATGTACTTTTCCGTTCTTGGCTCCTTAAATTCTATGAATCTGATTTAAGTCTAAGCTACCGAAAATTTTAACAATTTTTAAAAAATTTTTTAAATTATTATGAGTTTTTGAAAAACAAATTAATTTACCCTTATCTAAAGGGGTCTGAAACCCTGATTCATAAATGGTACTCCGTTTTTTAATTTGACGAATTATGACCAACAAAAATTAGCTGTGTAGAAAGAGTGTTTTAAGTTCGGATTTTGCTGGAAAACAATCAAGTGTGTCTCTACCATATGGGTCCAACTGAATAGCCAGAGTATGGAATATGGCATTCGTGCCTGTTTCGCACCGAAACTCAAATTCAAACTGAAAACCAGACTCACACCCAGACTCTGACTGTGAATTTGACTCGGAGAGTCCCCTCCTGGCTGAATTGACGGCTGCTGCACGCTCTTGTATAACCTTTTAATCCGTTTTGTAAGCAGAACGTAACGCACGTTCGCATAAAATGCAACAGCAACAAAGGCAGACAACAACCATTTGGGGGGCAGGCAGCGGAAACAAGCTGCACACAATGCATTCACAACCAAACCCAAACCCATTCCCATGTACATGGCTATCCCCATGCAACAGTGATGTCATATAGGACACTAGCTTTTGATTTAAAAACCAAGAATATTTTTTAAAAAATTTAAAATTCAGGCAAATATTTAAGATTCTTTCAGTTTTTTTTTTTTATATCCTGAAAATATATTTAGAAACTTAAACCGTTGGGCATCCCCTCCTTTTAGCCATTTGGACTAACAAATAAGCCGAAACAGTCAACTCTTTCAACTGCATTCACGACCAAAGTAGCATTCAGTGGCGATTTTCGAACCAATCCCAGATCAGACTCTGACCATTGTTATTCCCGGCCGCTTCATTTTTGCAAACGGTTTGCGGATAAATGGGCGGAATTGGTATAAATGATGGAATTACATTGTTTGAGGTCGCCACACCAGACTAAAAAGAAATGAGAATAGCGCTGACCATCCCAGCATGCAGTTGAATTTTCACCCAAAAATTGGTTTCACTGCCGGGGCTCTTGGCTAATTAATGTAACCCAGTTGAGTCGCTAAGCCAGCTCCAGTCCCCAGCCCAGCTCATAACTGCTCTATCAGCAGCGCAATCTGCCGACGTTTTTCCCCGATTCTTTCCAGTTATTTGCTCCACTTCTTTGCGGTGTGAGCCACAGGAAAAAGAGCCATAAAAACTGGAGCAAAACGACCGAGAATCGGAGACAATCGGAGAATCGGCATCGGAATCGGAGCTGCCGTTCAGTTCCCCTCCATCCGTTATGACCAAGTGTAATCTCGTGGAAATGTGGGCCCTCTCAAGGGCAGCGGAAAATACTTAAAATGAGGCAAACAATGGATCGATTTAGGGGCAATCGGCTGTAGATTGAGTTTGATTTAAGATGCGGCAGAAGTGGAAATACAAATGGTCTTGGCCAACAAAAGATCGCTGATGAGGTCTTTCTCAAAAGTGATTCCCATTCCCAAAGCGATAAGTGGATAGGAATGGTAGATGGTACTGTTTTTTTATTTAATTCTTTATGTAGACTGTGATATTGGTAAAATCCAAATCATTATTTCATTAATTTTCAATCAATGCAATGCTATCATCCCATATGAGTTTTAGTCCCGTCGGACAGCATCAATATTTAATTTATGCCGCCAATATTAATCAATTAGTGTGTGGACAGCAAACAGCACTTATGGTCGTCTGATTGGCAGTCCTTTACGAGGGCAGGGGTGCAGAAATATTTGTGGGGGAATCCACCCCCAGATTGTCAGGCTTCGACGCCCACTAAAGACCAAAGGGTCTGGCCCAATGAGTCCTGACCAAATGTCGCCCTCCATCTCGTTGACGTCGTTGTCGAGGCACAAAAGGCAACAAGCAAATCCAATAATACAATTTATTATCAATGCCAGGCCACGGAACCACCCCTGAAACAGGGTATGGGAGGAGACGGGCGCCGGGTGGCCGTGGGGGTGGCAGTGGCGTCATAAATAACGCCACAAAGCGGCAGCACCGAAGGATGAAAACGGCTGGAAAGGATCGTTCTTATACAACACACAGCAATCTCGTGCCGAAAGAAGGTCGGGGCGGGGGATGACTAGGCGGAATGTGCTTGGCACATGCAACATGGATGCCAAAACACAATACAATTAAAAGCTAATTAGGTTTTAATTAAGGCTTATTAATTAAATTATAACGCCAGGCGTAAATAATATGCAATTCGTTTTAATTAAAACGCTAGCTGGGGATGGTTGGCGGGGTCTGGGGGAGAAATGAAAATACGAAAAGCAAGATACCAAATACGAAAGCACCCAACGAATTGTATTTCTTGGATTAGTCGCAGTCAGCTGCATCTGACGGATGCAGATACGAATCGCGAGGCGGATTGTGCAAGCCGCCAAAAAAGTGGCACAAATGTCACGCAGCCAGGCCAGATACGGATACGCAGCCGCGGATACAAGTTCAGATAGTGCCACGGATATACTCAGAGGCGGTAGAGGCAAATGCAAATGCAAATACAAATACAGATACAAATAACGCAACGCAACTTATGGGCTGCCTTCTGGGACGTATCTGTATCTAGAGAAGATTACGTTAGCACAGTTGCCAGCCAGCCCAGTCAGCCCAGCCATCCCAGCCAGTTGCGGTTTTGGCGCAGTGCAAACAGAAATAAAATCCGACACAAGAAGGAAAAGCAAATAAAAAATAAATAACTTGTGCTAAAAAACAAACAGCGGCCACTCGCAGCTACACAGATACGGTTACCGTGATCCACAGGCCCCCTGCTCTTCGGATTTCATGGCGACGGGATGCCGTGTCCCGTGTCCGTGTCCGTGTATCTGTATCTCAGTATCTGTATATCTGTGTATCTGAAAGATACGCATAAGGCCGGCCGGCCGGCTGACTCGCTGACTGTCGTCGACCAGAGGCGCAGCAGAGACGACGGCTATTAAGGGGCGTTTCATTTTATGTTTCATTTGCGCCGACGTCGCTGATGACGACAAAATGATAATGACTACACCAACAGCAACAACAAAAGCCGCGATGACGGAGACGTAGCTTTATAAAAAAAATACCTACAAACATACGAATATATATGTGTATTCACTGCTACCTGTATGAATGAGTTGCACGAATGTGGGGCCGAGAGACGTCCGGGACGGGTTTTTGCTGCAATGAATGGCTGGTCTTCTGACTCCCCTTCTGGCCAACATACATATGTCGGTGTGAGCCAAGTTAGGCGCATGACTAACAGCGTTGGCTCGCTACAAAAGCACCAGCAACAACGGGGCCAGCAATAGCAACAACTATGACATCGTCAGCGCAGCTTGTCGTGTCATCGTTGTCGTTGTCGTGCAACTGTAAGCTAAAAAAAAATTATACAAAGCAAAAAAGGTTAAAAATAGTCATTCAGTATATTGACTTTGAGACACACTTATAAGATGACTCTAAAAACTACTATTTATTTTTAATATGTTTAAAAATTCTATGAAAGTATGTCACAAAAAAGCAATGTTGCTGAGAGTATGATTGTATTAAGTTGCAATATATGCCATATTTCATACAAAGTTATTCCATTTTCTCTCTTTTTAAGATCATATAAAACTAATATTGAATAGTTTTTAAAAAATATTAGACAATATCTCACTAAAATTCAAGTATTCCAGACTCTCAAGTACATTGCCAGCTGCCTTTTCTTCTCCGAAAAAAAAGAGTATCTAAAAACATTAGATCCCCTATATGTATAAATAATCTGATAAGACAAACGAGTTTGACGCTTCAAATAAATGTTTGCCAGCTCTTCAGTGCCTTCCGCTGCCATCCCCTCCACACCCCTCTTGTCAACCGTTTTGGCCTTTGTGCTCATGTTCGGATCCATCTCCATTTATGGTGGCACGCTCAATGCCCCGGCTTCCCATGTTGAACGGGCAGCTTTATCTAGTCGGTGGCATCTTGCGGATACGCTGCGGCGGTCGAAAGAGTATCTGTAGTTGCCAAATGGGAGCATGACTAAGGGAGGTGCCCTCGCATTTATTTGCAATTAATTTTATCTGAACGTCGGCAAAAAAGCAACCATCCCCGGACGACTGGAACGAGAACGCCTCCACATTGACACGTGCTATGGATGCCAATAGTCGACCAATAGTCGCAACTGCTGCCGATGATGATGATGACGATGGAAAAATGCCTAATGCTAGAGATAGTTTTCTGATTCTGATTCTGATTCTGGCAGGCCCATTAAACCAATAAAGCCAAGGCAGCCTCAAACTACATGGATAAGCCGATGGTTGGTGGATGTAGCTAATTTCATTTGACAATCGCTCAGTTTAGCTCGGCATGGGAAAATATACTTGTATGTAAGTGCAAAAACATGTTTCCCAGAACTTCAATAGGGTCGGGGGGAGGTGGCAGCTCCGAGTGGCATGGTGGCGATGATGTCGTTTTGTGGCTCTGATTATACGAGCCTGATAATCTAACGAATGCATTCAATGGACTCTGTCGGAGGTCGTTCTACCCCAAAAGTGGTTTCCTCCATCCACTCTCCCTGTCTCGAACATTAATGGACAGCAGGCGGGTAAACGCCCAACGGGGACTGAAAACTGGGGGCTGACATGAAGGGGGCATGGGTCGGAGATGGAGATGTAGATGGAGATGGGCGTACTCAGCAGTGGGGAATTTCAAATTAATAAAACTCAGGCCAGAGATACAAATGGGGTGGGAAAACGGTCTCATCCCAAAAGATTATTGAAGCAATGCAGATACAGCATGGTTTCCATAGATTTAATTTAAGGTCTCTACGCCAAAGGAGTGCCTAAACATTTAAACTATTAGACTGATATGTACATAAATTGCCATGTACATTTTATACATCAATAAAATCCCAAGAGCATAATATGAAATACTCCGACAATCAACATTAAAAATGATTGTAAATAATCGAATGAGCAGTTCAAAGCCAAGAGCTATAGTTCAAACAAGAAATATTTTATATGTGTTTGTGCTTCTCGGTATTTGCTGTGGCATTTAAAATGCGGAAAATCTTGAAATTACAAGCTGAGCAATTAACAAACACAGCGTATACGTGTTTCCTTAATTTCAGAAAACAGAATCCGAAAACAGAAAAATAAAGCCTTCGACTAAAAAGCCAGCAATAAACAAACAAAATTATGTTTTGTGTGGCGGAGCAGATACAACAAATGGCAAGCCAGAACTAAATGAGGCTCGACTGGGCCGTAGACAACAAAAGCAGTGAATGACTTGATATTTGGGGCCGAAAGCAAAATAACAACATAAAGTGAAACAATGACAGAGTAGCGGAGGAGTGGGGCCAAGAAGTTGGCATAATAATGGCATAAATAAGGCTCAGAGCTAATGATTGTTATAAAGCGATAAGGCCAGAAACGTGGAAAAGCCAAGGAGCCAAAACCAGGCCGGCAGAGGAAAAAAACCCAAAAATCAGTGAGCAAACAAAAATCGCACGGAAAAACTTGCCAATGATTGCCAGTGGGTGGGCGAAATGTCATGCCTGGCGATGGCCTGCCCTCCACCCGCCTGCGAATCAATAGAAATGGCCAACAATTCGGGGGCCCAATCATTTGCCATGGCCTGGCTCCTGGCGGCAGTTCGGCCGTGCCGCAGTTTTGATTAATGAACTTCAATTAAATGCCAAAAAATTCGTTGATGAGGCTCTGCCACTCACGGCGACCCTCCAGTCAGTACTCGTGGTGCTGGATTTGGGGAGTGGGCGGCTGGGGGCTCGAGTGGGTTCGTCAGTTAGATAGACGAGTGGAGCCGCTCTGTAAATGTTTGTTTAATTATGCCCATAAATAATCACGCCTGAGTATGTGCACGGGCATTAATTGGAACTGACTCCGACTCCGGCTGTGAATCTATATCCGTCTTTGTCCGCCCCCTGTCTGATGTTTGCCAGTGTACTCATAATAATCCGATTTTTGTTCGTTGTCTGCAGAGTGCAAGTCATTAAAATTGGTTGGAAATCGTTCGATTCATTCCCCCATGGGTACGATTGTGGTCCGGAAATGAATGGAACATAATTTTTCAGGGGTATACGATTATTTTGTAACAGGAATAATGCCAATAAGCATTCTTAATTTAAGAATAAATATGGGTTAGCTAATTAATACAAGGCCTTGGCTTCCAGACTGCAATTAATTATGTTGCATTAGCCAGGAAAATCATAAGCAAACATTGCTCATCTTACTTGATAATTTATGCAATCAAGTATTTCTACGTTTCAAAACTTTTCCCCTACTTTACTGGCTTACAGGTTTTGACTTTAATCCAGATATCATATAAAAAAACCTCTTGACGAGGTAAAGTACCGGTGACGAACCTGCATGCGAAACCCAAAATATCTGATATCAATTTTAGTGACGAAAATATGCTATATAGGTGTACAAAATTGCATATAAAAAATATTCTTGTTCGGCACGTGACTGATTTGTTTTTGTTTTTCTTGCACGTGCCGAACAAGAATATTTTTTATATGCAATTTTGTACACCTATATAGCATATTTTCGTCACTAAAATTGATATCAGATATTTTGGGTTTCGCATGCAGGTTCGTCACCGGTACTTTACCTCGTCAAGAGGTTTTTTTATATGATATCAGTTGTTTTTTTGTATATATTGATCTTCAATTATTTAAAACAGAACGCATAATATATAGAATATATGTATATGGAAGTAACCTCTGGACAGGCGATTCACATAGTTAGCAATACTTTAATTGTAAGGATAAACATCAAAACTCTTTTTTTCTTAACTCTATAGATTTTGACATTCAAGAAGGTGGAATAATTAAAAACCTTTCCAAAGACGTAAAGAATTTTTCGATAGCTTCAGTGGCTCTGAAGTTATACGTATTTTTAATTTACAAAGGTTTTGGAATTTGGTTAGTTTAAAAATTTTAATTAAAAATTTGCTCAAAAATGTATTTAAAATCCAAAATTGTTTCATAGTTGTGGGAAACCAAATTGTTTTAACAAATTAACAGATGAGAGGCCTATCCTTATGAGATTTCCACTATATAATAAATTATAAAAAAAAACTAGAAAGGAAAGCTAACTTCAAGCGGAGCCGAATTTGATATACCCTTGCAGTTAAGCAGAAGCTTATATTATTATTATATATATCGGATCCTATAGAGTTGTCCGATCCTTATGAGAATTTCACCATCAACAAAATTTCTAATAAAAATATTGTAAACAGTCCCAAGCATCTTTAAAAATAGAATGGTTGTGCCATTTCCGATCTTTCAGTTATATGGCAGGTATAGGATATAGTTGGCCGATTCTTATGAAACATAGGATTAGATTGCCCAAAACGGAAACCATAGATAGTCCCATCATTCTAGCTTCAAAAACAACAAAGTTAAGCCAATTATCCTAATAAAATTTTGCAAATCGGATAAGATTGTCCAAAATGCAATCTGTACTAAGTTCCATCCTTCTAACTTATAAAAAAAAAACCAAGTTATTGCATATCCGATCAATCATATAATAAACATGTCTTATATCTAAAATAAATGCGCAAAGATAAAAAATTAAAAAAAAACTGGAAATTTCGTTTTTCCAGTTTTTTTAGTTAAACCAATTGTTGAATGTAACAATTTATTTTGGGTGTGCGATATAAAATAATAAATATTAGAAAAGTATTGGCGGAGTTGGTTTGCCTGGTTTTTTTTTTAGCTTTTAATCCATGATTTGACCGAAACACGTAATTTAAGTAAATTTATATGCATTATATGCTCAGTGGGGGCATATGCATATAAAGCTTTCTACTCATAAAATTTTGCATTCTTCTTATTAACACATCAAAATTTGCCATCAAGCAACGAAGTTCGAGATTAGCCGAGTGGAGAGCGTTGTTGTTTCTAACACGGTAGGGCCTGAGCTCTAATCCTAGTTGAGGCAAAATGCTTATGTTGGTCATGCTTATGTTGTAAATGCTATGTCGGCCGTCTATATCCTATAGCTGTCATATAACTGATTGATCGGAAATGCCATAACTTCGTTGTTTTTTAAGACAGAGGGTTGGGACTTTCCACACATGTTATGTTTGACCAACATATCTAATGTGCAAAATTTCATAAGGATCGGCCGACTATATCCTTTAGCTGTCATACAACGATCGGAATTGGCAAACTTTGGTGTTTTTTAAGTAAGAAAGATGGGACTTGGTACAGATTACTCTTTGGGCAAAATAATTCAATATGTTCAATGTTGGTCAAATATAACATGTGTGGAAAGTGCCAACCCTCTATCTTAAAAAACCCCAAAGTTATGGCATTTCCGATCAATCAGCTATATGGCAGCTATAGGATATAGTCGACCGATCCCGGCCGTTCCGACATATATACTGCCTGCAAAGGAAAGAAGGATGTGTGCAAAGTTTCAACTCGATAGCTTTAAAACTGAGAGACTAGTTTGCGTAGAAACAGACAGACAGACAGACAGACAGACAGACAGACAGACAGACAGACAGACAGACAGACAGACGGACAGACGGACATGCTCATATCGACTCAGGAGGTGATCCTGATCAAGAATATATATACTTTATAGGGTCGGAGATGTCTCCTTCACTGCGTTGCACACTTTTGACCAAAATTATAATACCCTCTGCAAGGGTATAACAAGAAAGGAAAGCTAACTTCGGGCGGAGCCGAAGTTTATATACCCTTGCAGTTCAGTCGCAGTCCGATAGGTGGCGCCACGCATCTATATTATTAGATATACAGCGGATCGTATATAGTCGGCCGATCCTTATGAAATTTGGCATATCGAATTATTTTGACCAAAGAAGCATACATTGAAAATCCCATCCTTCTAACTTGAAAAACAACGAAGTTATGCCATTTCCGATCAATCAGTTATATGGCAGCTATAGGATATAGTCGACCGATCTTTATGAAATTTGGCAGATCGTATAAGTTGGACCAAATAAGAATCCATAGAAAGTCCCAACCTTCTAACTTGAAAAACAACGAAGTTATGCCATTTCCGATCAATCAGTTATATGGCAGCTATAGGATATAGTCGACCGATCCCGGCCGTTCCGACTTATGTACTACCTGCAAAGGAAAGAAGGGTGTGTGCAAAGTTTCAACTCGATAGCTTTAAAACTGAGAGACTAGTTTGCGTAGAAACAGACAGACAGACGGACAGACAGACAGACGGACAGACAGACAGACAGACGGACAGACGGACAGACGGACATGCTTATATCGACTCAGGAGGTGATCCTGATCAAGAATATATATACTTTATAGGGTCGGAGATGTCTCCTTCACTGCGTTGCACACTTTTGACCAAAATTATAATACCCTCTGCAAGGGTATAAAAATATAGACAAACAGACCCACTGGCTTCATTTTGAAAAAACTGTAAAAATCGAATTTCTTGAATAACTTCTGAAAGAAATGTCGGACCGGGTCGGTTGAAGTACCAATCTTCTGAGTCTTCTCATTAAGACATGAGACACTGAAACACAAAGCGGAATTACAACAAAAGTTGCCATCAAGCAACACAGTTCTAGGTTAGTCGAGTGGAGAGCGTCGTGGTTCCTAACACAGAGGGCCTGGGTTCGAGTCCAAGTTGAGTCAATGTTTACGTTTTGCTTTTCAAGCCCTTTTTTATTTGGATTTTATTTTTTAATAAATAAACTAAAATCTGAAAAGATATACATACTCCATATTTTTTAGGGTATTGACCAAATATAAGCAGACTCCAAAAAGCAAAGTTGCCAATCAAATACACACACATGTATAAGTAAATGCAAGCTTCACAAGAGGCTGGACAAAATGGGTAGCTGCACTTACAGGACTATATCTTGAGTTAACGGATTTTGCCAGATATAAGCGATATATCGAAAGTTGCGTCATCTCAAAAGCTATCTACACGTGCAATAAAAAAAAAGGATCAGTCGAGTCAATTTTGAAAAATAATTTTTTTTTAAAAAAAAAAAGTTTATTTTCAGTGTATTTTTGTTTTTTTACTATATAGACGTTTGGTCTCAAAGAAAGTGAAATTGATATTTAAAAAACCATTTCAACGGTGTAAAGCTTTTTTTAATATCTTTCTTAATTATAAAGTTATGAATTTTTTCATTAACAAAGTTTTTTTAATTTTTTGACGTAAGCTAAAGGTATTTCAAAAAGTTGTAGAACAATAGTTGCTCATATGATAGTAACAAACATTTTCCAATTTTTTTCAGGATTTTTAAGATAAAAATAGTGCAAACAGACAAACCGACAAACCGACGCAAACTGGCTTCATTTTGAAGAAGAAGAAAAAATCGAATTTTTTGAATAACTTCTGAATGAAATGTCGGATCGGGTCGATTGAGGTACCAATCGACGCGTATTTAGCTCTAGAATGCGAATATATAAAAATATTCTATCTGGGGACTAAAATGTGTCCACCAGCCCCACTTTAGTGATAAAATTTTTTTTTACTTTCACCCTAATTTCTCCCAAACCAAATAACTTTTGGAATATGTTTCGACAAAAATTATCTAATTGAAACAATACCTTTCGATTGGTATATCATTCATTTAGATCGGTTGCCTACAGAAAATTTTTAATTCTTCGGCTATATATAGAGTTTCCTCGCGCACGCCTAGGCATGCAGGTCGTCACCTCGTGGACTTCCGTCCACAGTGATAGAGCAGCTTTTTAGTCATTACTCGGAGCATTACTAATGCAATTCGCGGCAACATATGACGCCTCTAATTATACGATTTTGGCGCCTTATCTGAAAGCAAACACGACAAATGGGCGGCAGTGTGACGCGGTTGTACCATGAACAACATACCATATAGACGGGCCAACCAGACAATTTTCACCTCCACTTCACGACCAAATCGGGAGACAATTATCCGAAAGACGTTTTTGGCATGGCCCAGACCGAAGCGTCAGTTTCCATACGCCACCACTTGCAATGGCCAAAAATAATGCGAAACAGTTGAGACTATAAGACCCATATAAAAGGAAATAAAACTGCTGCCAACGAGCAATTAAGAGAGCCTGTCTCAGAGCCAAATATGAGGTTTGCTTAGCCGGCTTTTCGGCGGGGGCGGATCATTATAAAGCTGCAATTTGCGCCTGTGACTATAGTCGTCAGATAAGGCTGATGAGGGCAGCCAAGCAAATAAAGAAGTACACCTTAGAAAACGCTATTTCCTGGTCCAATCTAGGAGGTGAAGATATCTGAATTTTCAAAAATTTGTATGATATTTTTAAACTGTTATTAAACTAGCTAATACAGACTTCTTCTGCTCAAGATTATCTCGAAACTGGGATACAAATTTCTTTCTCTGTAGGCGCCATCGAGGGAGAGAGAAGAAGTATAGCAGAGCAGAGACAGAGACAGCTGTTGGTTTTTAGTGCCTTGGGCTTGGCTATGCTTACCTACTGCCAGGGGGCATTAAAGCCGTATAATATTTAATCCGTGTAATTAAGTCCAAGGAGAAAAAAGTATCAAGAGAGAACGGAGCAAATGCGAATGGGTGGTGTCTTCGTGTGCGTGTCCCGCCCCGGCTTTAGTCTTGGAACATAAAAATAAAAATACAGGTTGACTGGGCCTGCTGTTAATGCTGTTGTTGTTTTTAATTACCCTCACAAGCTGGCATACACAGGTACTGACACTTGCATACATGCACACATGTTGTATTGCCATTACTTTATGTTGTTTGCTGTCCATCTGTCCGTCAGTCCGCCAGTCCGCCAGTCCGCCAGTCCGCTTGTCCGCCCCATCCAACGCTGTCCATCCGTGTGGGTTTTCTGGGTCTTGTGAGTGACAAACACTTTGAGGTCACAGTGTGGCATTGCATTGGAAATGGTAAGAGGAAATGGGAAATGTCCAACCCAAACCGGGGTAAACAAACAGAACGAAAGCCGCTCGTTATAGTCCAGGTAACAGCGGTGCTTTGAAGGTCCTTTCCGCCAGATGGAATCTGGTAGATTGCGCAGCGAAGAATTCGAGACTAGGTCTGTGCCTAATGAGCTGATTAGGGTTTGATCTTATTGTCCTTGCGAGCGGACTGCGAATGGCGAGAGATCCTGCCGATAACTTGAGAACCTATCTGATAAATCCCTCTCGAAAACAATGGCACGGAAAGCTGAAGAGTGATGGATCTGCATAGAGTCTTTTCCTGAGAACTGTGAATTATAGGTGTCTTTTGTAACCTAGGATAACAACTGCTAGTTTCTGGTTTCCTTGTGTCATATTATATAAGGTTTCTTTGTGTGATATTGCAGCATCATGTTTAAATCCGAAGATTAAATATGATTCATTCTTCAACATTGGACATTCTTTACTGGCTTACTTTATAAAACCATTCTTTATTTTGAATATTTTATGGTGTTGCAAGTGTCTGCTTGAGCTGCACTCACCTGAACATGGTAATCATATTGCAACCACCGTGCATGAAACCGAAGCCCCATGTTAAAAGACATCTCAGCATCATCGGGCTGCGAGGCTGGAAATGGAGCTGTTGCCGGGCCTGGCACATTTAGCCAAGTGTATATGACTTTGCTATTTGGTGCGTGTAAGATTACACCACTCCCCTTGTACCCTGGCCCGACGGCACCACTCTGCCCGCCCCATCGACCGCACCCGACCCCCGCTCCCCAAACGCCCCTGGCAAAAACAGAGACGTGTCACTAAGCCGCACTTGTACGTCTGTACGTCGCTACATTTGTCGTCTAGTTGTGGTTGCGAGCGTTGTCAGCTTTCTACTCCGTGTTTGCAGCTTAATACCCATTACACCTTAATATTTCGTGCAAATGTCATAAAAAATTCACTTTAACTCTGAGCGCTTCGTGCTACCGAGCGCGTAATCCAATCCTCCAGTTTCAGAGTGCACTTGGGGAAAAACTAGCCCTCACTCTTGAACACTGTTGAATATTTCAGTTGCAGACGCTTCAAGTTTTTGACCCTCAAATTATACCTGAATAAGTCTTTTGAATTAATCATTTTTCCCACTGTATACTCCTAACCACAAAGTCCCCAAAAGCAAACGCTAAAGTGCTCAGGTGATACATAAACCAAAAAAAGAGGAAGGCCAAAAGCTGACAACGGCCTACCTGAACTGGGTCCACTTTTCTGTGGTGTGGTTCGATTATTATCAGTTTCTTAAAATATTAAATTGCTTAATGACCTCGTTTGGGTATTTGTGCCCCTGGCCAAATGGACACGTAAGCGCTAATCCAACCCCAACCCCAACCCCAAAAACCAAAAACAAGAATGAAAACGAACCCCCAGAGCCTGGGAATCGGGACGGCTGGCAATCCTCGTCGGTCGGTATCACCCTCGATAGGTCGATTGGATGACTGGATGACTGGCTGATTGACGTGTCCTGGACAGAATGACGCTTAATTACAAGGGGCAAGCTCCTGGCGGTCCTTGTAATTTTCATGCGCCGTTAAAATAGAAACTCATTTAACTTGTATACACGGACGACCACGGGCATCGACGAAGTTTCCCCCAAATGATTGTGCAAATTATAACAAATATAAAAGTCAGGCGGGCCGATCTGATAAATAATGCAAAAATAGCCAAATGGGGGGCGGTGGGCCAATAGGGCCGTCTGGGGCTCTGGCTTGGTGGGTTTATAATTGAAAGGCATTGCGGCTTTGTTGGGTTTCGGTGTAATTATATACATGACAGGGCTTGGATAATAAATGGCCTGATTACCTGTGACTAAGCCGCAGAACATTCTACCTTGTAGTTATTATTTGTTTTTTTAGTTATGGGGGCCTTTGATAGAGATGACTACTATGGTGGCTTTGTTTTAATGGGGATTCGAAAGCGCCAATTATGGGGGAGGCCACTGAGGTCAGAATCTGCTATTACGGGCCAATCATATATTTTTTATTACAAACTGTTATAAAGGAATATGTTAATAATGAATAAAGTGACCCAGAACTCGTGAGCTAAAAGTGTATGAGGTGTTTGAAGCAGAAGTGGGAATACAACCCTCCTCTTTGTATATTAATCATTTCAGTATTCACTAACAAGCTTGATTGACTTTTTATTAATCAGGGGTTTTTATTTGGCCAAAAGGAGTCAGTCAGCTATGGCCTAATGCCCCCCCTTATGCGCGATTTTCTTTGCCATCAAACAAAATATAAAACTCCCTACGGTCGCCCGGGTCATTATGCTTATCGCATACAATCTGCTTTTCTTTCGCTTCGATTCACAATCAACCCCGACCAAATGTCCCGGGAGGCATTCATAAGTAATCCATCAACTTCATGCATAAAATTGAATAGCAAAAATCGAACAAAACGCCCGCATATGTGACTCTGCGCCTGTGAGTCTGCGTCGCTCTGTGTTTGCATACAATTAGATACAAATCAGAATCAGCTGCCTCTGTCTGGCCACGCCCACCTTCCGTCGCCACCCACTCTCCTGTCCGGAACCCAAAAACAAATCGAACTCCGGGCCGGGCTGGGACGCTTATCGTTTGTCAAACGCTCCACTGACAAAAGACAAGAAAAGGGCTGAGCTGAAATCTTGTTCGCTTCCCTGCCCCATGGCTTACCCTTGTCTCCTCATCCTTCTTCTATATTGTTTGCCGTGATATCGTGAGCAAATAAAATTCCATTCTGCCATAACGGTAAAGTTAAAGTTCCTGTTTGCCAAAACCGCAAAAAAAAAGTTTTAAATTTCGAATTTTTGTTTGCATTTGGCAAACAGTTTGAACCCGATGCAGACCCCAATCTGAATGGGAAACCGTATCCGAATCTGAAAACCGCCAACTTCATTGCGTTTTTGTATCTTTATCTGGTGCTGCCCTCGCTGGCTGTGCATCGCATCCGCTTTTCGGCACAAGTCCTCCAACCACCCATCCACCACTCCACCACTCCACACCACCCACCGCCCAGTGGCATTGGCGCTTTAAAAAGTAAACAGAGGGTGGGGCTATTCCCTATATTTTTTTTTTTTTGTTGGATTGTGTGTGGGGCAACTGGCGAATTGTTTGTTCTGCACAGTGCCGTCGTTTTGTTTAAATAATGAGAAAGAAAAAAAAAAAGAATGGGAAAATATGCGAATGTTTTGCGCCGCCTTTAATGTAAAATTCAAATGTTTACTCAACGCGCGGGCTTCCTCAATGGAATGGGCTCGTGGGGCAGGGAACCACTAGGGGAGTGGGAGGACCAAACTTATACAAGCGAGCGGCATTTGCATGGCTTTCCTTGTTGCTGCTTGCCATAAGAAAGAAATTTAAATAAACCAAAAACATTGTTTGAGTAACGTGTTGAAAATAAACGAAGCCATTCATGGGCACCACCGAGAATTGCAAACAGAAGCGCAAACACACACAGTGCGACTCGTACAGTCCGACGTCCCTAATGCGGTCCGCCCCAAGTCATTCATTTTGGCAAAAATAAATTGATTTTCACATCTTCTAAACTATTTCAAAGTCTAGAGCTTTAAGCCAATTATTCTAGAATTTCCAGGGAGCGTAAAATAGAGTGACAAAATGACAGACCCTGGAGGCTCCACAAAATTCCATTTCTTCCATAAACATTATTGTTGTGGGTTCCAGCTAGAGAGGTATACCTGCATATGCAGATGTAGCTCATGCATGGCTCTAGATATGTGCATATAGGTACGTGTGTGCCCCGTCAGTTGGGCAATTCGCAGACTAAAAGCGAAACCCCTCAATCATGCTCAATCATCCATTGTGGCGCCTCTTTCGGGCCAAGTTGAAGTTGAAGTTGCGTTTCCTGTCGCGCAGAACTCACACTGCACTCCACACTCCACGCCGTGCTCCACGGCTCCATGGAGTACTCCACTATGTTCAACACAGTTCAAACGATATGAAATGAAACGAAATGAATGGCGACAAACTCGTAAGTGGCATGCATTCATTTCTGGGCACGAAACACGACCAGCAAACCAACCATCCAACAGCAACCAACAGAAGCAAAATCCCCATTCCCGTTCGATTCGCACCGAAATGGCGGTTTCTGGGGAAATCATTTTTGCCAAAAGTCTGGGGCCGCGGCACGTTTACTTTTTATTTCTTTGTACTTATGCGAATATTTGCTCGGGACCAACGAAAATATTTATTGAGCACGATTTTGAAATATGAACGTTTTTTACTCGCGAACCCGAGACACAGACCCCGACCAGCAAACACCGAAAAGCGCCTCAGGTTACGCAAGCAATTAGAAGGGACTTATTTGGGTCCGGGGAATCGGTCGGAAGGGGTTGTGTCACTCACTCATGGAAATAAAAATGAAAAGGGCAACCGCAGTTCTCCAAAAATCGGGGCTGTGTGCACCGGAGAGGAAGTAAGCCGGACTACTTTTAAAGGCGGGCTCAGGGGGTAGGGGCACGGGAACGGGAGCAGTGGCAGGAATACTCGATGCTATCAATGCAATCAACTGAACAAAGGACAAGGCCTCCGGCGACAGGATCAAGAGCCTGTAAGGGGGCTAACGACCCCTCTGGGGTAACATGACCCGGTTCAAAAGATGCCAGAAATTAATCTCAAAGCGACTCAATTCCTACTTTGCTAATGATGGGGGGTGGGAATCCTATCTTGAGTCTTAAAAAACTTAGAAGTTTGTGAATTTTTTATAGATATTGATAATCCCTGACTTGCTACCCAAATTAAATTCAACCCATTGGTCTGGAAACCTTTCTTGCAATTTTCCAATTACCTGACGGATGGTAATTGCTTTCGTCCAAATGCCAAGACCTTTTAATAACTCTGGCACTGGAAGTCCTGAGGTAGATTTTTTTTATGGCTATATCTTCTTCGGAACAAGCTAGGGCCCCACCCTTCCCTGGGTCCAACCCTCGCCATGGGGCCTTTACATGCAAACTGCACATAAAGCTCCGCCCCAGTCCGGGCCTGTCTATCTCGCAAGAACACGAGTCTATATAGAGTTGCGTGCATGTCTCGGGCCATCATGAAAGATATAGTCAGGCCCGACTTTGTTGCATATGAGTGGAGTATGTACATGTGTACCTGCGGCAAGAGGTATTCAACAACTCGTATGGGGCGCGGCCGCTGCCTCTCCAAATTCATTAAAAAAAGACTGATAATCAACAAATTTATAGGCGTATGCCAACACATCAGTGTCTCGGGCAAGGCGGGGTGGTAGGGAGATTGAGGTAAGGGGCACCCCGTCCCCTGGCTCCGGGCCCCGGGCCACGGGGCAGGTCTCTCGTGTAATTTGCGCACGCTTATCAAATTGTAAAATCAACTTTCAATTCGAGACAAGAGACTTGCCGCAACCCAAGACGTGAGCAATAACAAGCCAAGTGATATTTTATGTTCACCATAATAATTCTGATTATGGGAAATCGATAAAAATCAATTTGCAATTTGTAGACAGCGCCCTGACGATGGTCACACCCAGCCTCCTAGTCTCTGCTCCCAGTCCCCAAGCTGCATTCATTTTTCTCAGTGCCAATTAATCGAATCGATCAATGAAAAAGTCGTTTATTATTGAAGAAACTTTTAATTACACGCGCCTCGAATTAAATGCAATTATTTTGTAAATGAAAAATGTCCGATGATTAAGCCAATTTAACTAGTACCTCCGAACTAGTACCCCCCAAGAATCCCGCTCACCCACCTGGCGGAAAAACTAATTAGGTGGCGTGTGAACGGATACACCTGAGCTGATGTGGCTTTTGTCGATGGAGCCAGCGGCGAAAAAATCAATTTAAAAATGTCAAAGACGAACGCGCTCGGGACAGCACCACATCCACGTTCATGTCCGCAACCACCATCCCTGTGGGGCACCACCCTCTCGTCCTGTGCAGCAGACCGTGTGAAGTGACAAGGGCGACAAGAGGCAACGCCCCACAACACCCTCGGCACACAGCTCCCACCGATTTCCACTCACCTAAAGCAATTTGTATATTTTAATAGATGAAAGCCAGTTCGCCTTTGAGGGCGGTACACCGCCAAAGAGGCGATTCGATTCCCTGGCATTCTGGCAGGCGACCAACGAAAATCATTTTGGGTTCTGGGTTTTCGGTTCCCTTTAGTTCGGTTCTGGGCGAAAAGCTCTTAAAATGCTTTGAATTTAATTGAATTACCCGGTCGGCTCCTTGGTCTGCTCTGTTCTTCTGCCCGATTCGGCTTCAATTCAGCACAGAAATTTAGTTGGGGCCCCGTAAATGTTTCAATGCTGCATTTGTTTATTTGGCTTTTAGTTCGGAAATGTACGAACCGAGCCGGAGATACAACTTCTTGACATTCGATCGCACCGCGCATATGGGGCGCCTCGTTCTGGGGCGCTGCTCCTTCTGCCAGGCCACACAAAGTTGTCTGCCAGCCAGCTAGCTCGCACTGTTTGCATTTAATTTTGTGAAAACAAACAAACGAACACAATAAACTGCGGCTCTAAAGTTATGATGAGGGTCGTGAAAGGAAAATGTCTGTGTCCAAGGGGACGTCGAGTGATATAAGCGGGTAAATGGTAAATGGAATGAAATCACCATAAGATACAGGCGGCACTCAAATATAGCATTCACGAGCGGAATCGAAAGATGAGCCATTGTGCCTCCATTTAAAATCTATAATCTCTCTGGGTCACTTATGAGTGGTGTTGAATGTCTTGACAGTCAATGTGGGATGAACTGAAAACATCTTTTCAAATCTGTCTAATAAGGCCAGATTTCTGGGAAAAAGGAAGTCGTTTGAATAAACGGAAAACACCAACTATATTTAGTCACATGACTATTACATTTTTGAACGTAACACTCAGTGATTCAGTAGAACGTTCACGACTTTTGACATTACTCACAATCTAAATTACCTCCCAAAAATATGTTTATAGCCAGCATGAGTAACATAAGCCATAAAAAGCAATTAAAACTTTTACAAGCCCCGTAGATCTTTAGACTCTACAGTAAGGCCTAGGCTGATTCATAGAAGCAATTTTTTACGCCAGTTATCTTCTCCAGTCGATGTGGAACCCAATCCAGATCCAGACAATGAGCCTCCATAGAAACTGGCTCCGTTCTTAAACTAAAAGTTTATGGAATTATTTTGAAAAGTCATACGCATTGTTTGGGCAACAATTTATCACCGCCATAGACTCGTATCGAAGCCGGGCTTTTGTGCGGCAGCTCCTGAGCTGCGTTAAGGCAAACTCACCGAATATGGCATAAAAACCAAAGCCAGCAGCCGCTGCCACATCAATCACCGGCTGACAAGCCACCTAAATACAATATAAATATATTGTGCCGGCAGGGAGGCCATACCAGCCTCTGTCCGGACTCCGGAGTCGTTATAATCTCGGATAGGCTAACCCCGGCGACTTATCGCATATGTGCATTACATTAAGCTTAATTAGTATTTCAGAGAGCTGTCTGGCGGAGGAAGCCGCGACTAGTAGCTGCTACACATAAAAAAGTTTAAATAAGAAAGGGTTTTATCTTTCAACTTATCAGCAATCTCTAAAAATGGACCTAAATAAACCTAAATCATCTCCTTCATTAAAGCTTCTTAGTTTCTATCTATATTGCCAAGATAATCCTCAAGAAAATCAAAAGCCCTGTCATCTAAACTTCTGATATTCACTTAATAGATTTCTCTCAGTGTGAGTCGTAGAGAATTGGAGACTGTGGGAACCCTCGGACTCTGATTAATGAAGCGTTGTGTTCAACATTTTATGCATAAATTGCGGCACGTACAATAAATTACGCCAAATAATAAATTGTAAATTATGCAAAGCGAAATGAAACGTTTTCGAATATGTATGTACCATAAAGCGGATAAGGTCATCGGGGGGGTAGTATATATGAGGCTATGCTGCCATTTCATGCGAAAGAGATTTGCAAACCTGATTCACTTGAAGCCAAAGCAATATTGCACACAAGTTGATTCCCATTTGGAATTCCTTCGGCTTCGTTACAGCCAGCCAGAGACCCCAGATTCGAAATTCAAAATTCTAATGAAATCGTAATTTGCTCTTCTGAATTCTCGGATTGACCCAGCCAAGTGCGACCATCGACTCTGAAGACTTTTAAGAATTTCCATTGAATTATGGCAGCGACCTTTTTAGTTTCCTTTCATTTTCGTTCTCCCTTTGTTTTTCCCATTTTCACAGTGCTGGTGCCCTCTGTTTTTTCTTTTCCCTCGTGCAATTTATCGTAATGAGTTTTATTTTTATTGCATCAACGTGTCGAGTGTCTCCAAGTGCCAGATGAAAAGAGATCCGCAGATCCGGGGATCCAGTGGTCCGGGGGTGCAGCGGAATGAGTCACAGTCAGCAATTAATTTCCGAAGTGCCAGTCCAGTCCCAGTCGCTTTGATGAGGTTGAAAGTTGTTGATAATGAAGAAGATGCCGTCGCCCCTGCTGGATGTGCATTTTAATTAGAAATCATCCGAGAAGAGCCAGAAGAGGTCTCCCAGGTAAATGACATTAAAAATGCATGCAGCACAATTAGCAGATACTTACGAAACATTTCAAACTCACACTTCAATCTCACGGATTTGCAGCTGCGGGCATGATTCCGGGATACGATTTCAGGGGGCAATGGATGAGTAGAAGTGACTGCCACTACGAAAATGCCCGAAGGGAAAAATCATAGAAATTTAAATAAACATAGAGAAAAACCCCTATGGATTGGAGCACTTCTGGTATCCCACACCCACTCACTTCACTCATCACCTCGGAGGGAATGAGGAACTTTGCACTTTGTAAATTATCGAACGTGATGGGAGTTACGAGCTCCAAACACAACCCTAGCAATGAATAGCCGTTCGCAATGAGTTCACACCAGCCACCTCCATCCGGCACCCCCACACCCACCGTCCCAGTGGTTGTTTGTGAGTGTTGCAGATGCATGAAGCAATTTCGCAATGCAACATCGGTCGAGAATGAGTACGCGGGGCAGCATTTAAAGCGCTTTAATGCCGGCACTTAAGCACTGCCAGCCACCCCACATACGCAGTAGTCCCACCGCCGGGTCTCTCCCCAGGCCAGCCCTTTTTTTCAACAATGGCTCATTTGCAGACGCGTCGGCAACTAAAAACAATTTAACAGACACGCTAATATATGTACATCTTATGTGCGATGTTTTATCGCGTGTGGGGGTCTGTTTCAATGTGGGGCAATACATTGCTTCTCCGTCCGCTTGTCTGCCAGTCCGACGGTCCGCCTGTCCGCCTGTCCGTGTGCCCATTGGCCCGTTTGTCCGGATATCTGTGGGCAAGTGTGATTTACAATTTGCCCAATATACAATGGCAGAGAGCAGTCAAAGGCGGCGACGTCCGCGCGAGATCGTAAAAACCCCAAATATGTCGGGGGCATTATCTGCGGGCCTCTCCTTCGGCTGGCGGCCAGAACCACTTTCGTTAGCTCGTAAAACTGTCTATAAAACGCAATGATAATAAAAACCCAGCACGGACGACTCATTTACGTACTGTATGTGTTGCCGTTTTCATCCCAGTTTCTGAGTTTCAGAGTTTCAGTTTGAGTTTTGATGCTGATGCTGATGAGGGCTGAGACCTGATGCTCGTCGTCCTCCTCCTCGACGTCGTCCTTTAGTGGCACTTAGAGCTGGAGACTCGAGGTTGGAGGCTCCAGACTCGAGTTTGCTTGGAGACGGGCCAGCGTATCGCCTTTCACGATGCCTTTTGTAAATTGCTTTTTGAATTTCGTAAAAGCGCATACTCACACTGTGGAAAAAAAGTATGAAGACGGATGGAGGGGCATCTGGTATTGGGGAAGGGAATCTCATAAAAAGAGAAAAATCTTTTTAGGGTTTCTCTTGGCTGGACTCGTTTTTATTGTTGGCCCGTTTTGTTGTCACCAACTGTTCGGCATTTCTTGCCTTCAGATCCTTTGACATTTGAATAGTTCATTAATTTCGCAAAAGAAAGAAAAATGTGTATATAAAACACACTCACCTTGTCGCGTTGGAAACTTTGAAAGTCGCTTTTCTATGCTCGGTTTTCTTTTGTCCCCGGGGCGGCCTTTGTTGCTGTTCATCAATTTGAAAGGTAAGCCGGCAGCCTTGTTCTTCCAGTTTGGGAAAACCCAAACTCAAACCCAGTTCCAATCCCAATCCCCAGAAACAGTTTCAATTGAATTGTGCGTCGCGCCATAGACTGGAGTACTCATTCAGTCACTCAGTCGGTCATTCAGACGGAGGGACGTTGTGTCTTTTACACAGAAAAAAATATATAATTGGAATGGGAAATAAATTATGAAGGTATAAGCGAGATCCTTGTCAAACAGTAGATTTAATTTGGCATTTACCTTTACACTTTTTAAATAGATAATTTTTTTTTAGAGTGCATCCACTTTGGTAACTATTCACTCAACAATGGACTGGCCAACAGTTTTCGATCCGACCCGTTTGTTCGCCGCTCATTAGCATTTCTTTTTTGGACTGGCGAGCTGCTTTTCTTGCCAATTTCGGGCGACAGGAACTGGCCTTTCCGCCTCATCCCGAGCTTTAGCTAAATGAATCGGATTGGATATATGGCCATGATTGTTCAGACCCAATCTGCATTTGAATCTGTATCAATGTAGCTGTCCGACTAATTGTGAGGCTCAGACAGAGGACCGGAAATGATTTGCACACTCGTCTGAAAGATTGTATGTATAATGGCTCATTAGCAAAGATGGAATAAAGAAAGAGATCCACAGTGGATATCACGTGGCTATTTTTGGGGAGGGTGGGATACCTGATTGTATAAACCTTGTTATTAACTCTATTGTTGTCCGCAGATGGCTGAGCTATCTGACAATTTGCAAATTCCAAAGCATTCTGGGATCCTTCCACCTCGGATTCCAGCTTCTGGCGTAACTAATGCTCAGATTAATGCATTTCATACGAAAATATTTATCAGGCTTGTGCACATGTACAATGAGTGCTCTGTAGTTTATATTTCGCAGAAGCGGCAAACAAATTTTTTCTGTAGTAAGCCAGAAACAACTACAGCATGAACAAATTATACTCATTCGAGTAATCGGCCTTTCTGCACAACTAAGCAACCAGTTCGGAACAAAAACAAAACCGGAGAAGAGCAACACTGGGAGGTAAAAACAAAAAACACATTTTCGGGGCAGTCAGCTCGAATTCACTAACTAGGTTGGATTTCCTAGAACCCGATCCGAACGACAATAGACCACAGGCTTGTCCATGGCACGATAGGAGCTCTGCTCTCATATCTGTTACGACTTTACTGCTTTATTTTTTTTTTGAATGGGCAAGAACACACACAGGCATGGTCATCTACAACACCAAACACCGAACTCTTCTGTCCGTGGGGACCTTTGAGGCCCTCCGTTCCAATCTTCCATCTCATGTTGCCGGGGCCCAACAAAAATGATTATGTATTAATAAGTGTACGATATTCCGGCATAAGGAACAAAGCCCTGCCAAGACAAAGACAATGGATCGGGACCGGGAGGGTGAGCAGCGCCATAAAGAGCCAAAATGTAGTTAAAATAACATTTTTTGGGACGGAGGGGGCGTGGCTGTGCGTGAGTTTTGCCCATTGAAAGCCTACAATCCCCAATCCCCAGAGCCGTTGGTACTCCTCGGCCCATTTCGGGGGAATCTTCTGTGGTCTCGAACGATTCTGTTTGAACACCAAAACTGGGGAATGAATGAGTTTCGGTTCGGCCTCTGGTTCGGGGTCGGGGTCCGCTTCTGTTTCTTTTCTGGGTGCTGTCCTGGTTTTGGATTTGTTTCTGTAGCCGCATATCGCTTTGTTTCGCATTTTTAGTTTTAGTTGTTTTTAGTTATTTCTTTTTTAGCAGCTTTTTTTGTTTTGTCATGACCGAAAAACACACAAAAACCGCACTGATCTGGACAAAGTTTGCGAGGATTTGGAATGCCCTTTTCGGGGAACTTGGTGACTTACCTTGAATGTCTGATGATTGCTTAAAAATGTATGAAGGCTCTGGCCTAAACACAAGCCGTAGTTCCAATGTTTCTTCTCAGAAGTAATTCTGATTAGTAATCAAAATTCGTTTCATGTTCCAGTATTCTCAAGTAATTACAAACGAATTCAAAAATTAAAATAAATGACCTGAGATGTCCTCGTGCATTATTTCACTTCAATCAGAGAACATGATTTCCTGTCATTCGAAGCAAAACTTCATTTGAGGAAATCCCTGAAGATTCCCCGGAATAAACACTGTAAAGGGCATATCCAATTCGATGCCATGCCGGGGCCGGGCTATTCATCTTGTTTTCGACTTTATTGTTCTCAATGTTGACAAGAACGTACCGAGGATGAGAATGAGGATGAGGACAGGACGTGCTCGGGCTGCCGTTGGTGTTGTTATTGTTCGGGGGAAAAATGTTCCAAGTTTTCTTTGAACAATCCACTTTGAAGGCATAAATTATGCCTTCAGTTTTCACTGTGCATGAGTTGTTGGCTGTCAGCTGTCGCCTCGTCCTGGTCCCCCCGTCTCGTACCCTGTTCTCGTCCTCATCCGCATCATCGTCCTTCAGCCCGAGACCCTCCCTCCCAGATGTCCCTCCCCCTGTGCAGTCACAAAAGCTTAACTCGCCTTTTGTGCACAAAAACTTTCCGGGCCCTGCAGCCCTCGGCGCAAGAAAACAATCTTCAAGGGTTGTCTGACAGACTGGCAGACAGACAGACTGGTCGGGTCGGTTCCCGTCCCTCCTTCTCCACCTCTTTATTTATTTTTTTTGGGGCCTCGTTCTGTAATTAATTTGATATGCAACCAAGCGTTTTTGAAGTTTATATTGTTTGTCTTAGTCGAGGGCACTGCAAAAAATGTCGGACATACTGCATGCTCTGTGATTCATAAGTCAAAGGATAGATTTTCTCTCGGTGCACATCCCAGTGTGTGTTCGGGTCGCTCCAAAAGACCTCGACCCGGAGAACGGGTTGAAGTGGTGGCCGCCACTCGAATATTCTTCTATGGATGCGCTCGAGCACTTTCCTGGAGACAAAGGCAGCTGATATTCAACGCGTCTTCTGTCGTACAAAATTCATAAGTTTTGATTTATACATGCTTAACTATTTTCGTGACCCAGCCCCCCGGATCTCAGACAATAGTTTTTCCCTCCATTTCGTTCAGGCTTTTTTTTTTGTCAGGCAAGTTCGGATCGGATCGACTCAGTTGGGTTTCTGTTAGCTTGGGGTCCACCGGAACACTTGTGCTCTTTGTTGGGGCCCCCAGACTTTGATGAGGTTCGGTGTATTGAAACTGGAACTCGACATTGTTATGCATATTGTACAATTGTTATGTGAAATTTATATTATCCACACACAATACCTTCGATTGTCTGAGCTACTTCTTAGAATCGTAGTTTATGAGTATTTTTCATGACAGCAATTTTCAATTAAGGCCCTCCAACTGGATGGTCAAAAGGGGGGAATTCTATGGCTTCGTTTTTGGTATGAATGAGGTGGGTCTTGGGATCGAGAGGTGTGGCCGCCGCAGCCATTCAGTTGATTGAGTTGAAAACTATGCTGAGTGGAGGGGCGTTTGATTGATGCGAATTTTGATAGATTGAGTGGGAAAGTAGTTGGAACTTTTATTTTCCAAGAGCTTCAAGAAAATCAATGTAAGAGTCGGCGTTTTGCATAAAAAATTAAAAAAACTTGTGTACACATAACAGATGTCTTTTGTTATTTCATTCATTTCGCTCTTAAGCCAAAGCCACCCCATTAATATGCTTCAATGTCAAAAATGGCACCATGTTTCCTGCTAATGGAATTCCTGCTTAGTTTCATCATCATTTTTCTGAAATATTCATACGCCCCAAGTCTCCGTCACTTTGGTCGTGTCAAGAAAGACTTTGCCAAGTTTCCTGAGTTATGTACACACATGTGGCGGTGGCAGAACCCCAGGAACCCCAAGCCCAGAACCCGGGTCTTTGGTTCGTGCATCAGCAGCATTGTTGTCGCAAGTGTTTCATTTTTCTCATTTTAATACTTTTATTTTGAAGTTGTGCAAGCACAATCATCCGTGCCACATATGCAGCATATGTTATAACAATAATAGCGGCAACAGCAGCAACAACAAAAAGCAAATGTCTCTGGCACTTTTGTTAACTTGAACTAACACAAGCACTTGTACGCCGAACTAGAACGCCCACAGCTGTGGCGAAAATAGTAGAGGAAAGGTTGCCACTAAAATACAGAAAATTATGTATACGCCTAGGTGTCCAATTGTTCGACAAAGTGTGTTATGAGGAGGAGACAAGTAAGCCAATCTATTTAGCAAGCTATCTAATATCCTAGGGAACTGACCACAGCTGTAAGTGAAAATTCTATGCAGGGACCGACATTTGAGCATTAATATGTATGTAGTGCCTCATTTGTTTGAACGGGTGCCGGCAAATGACCTCGAGTTATACATATACATATAGAGCACTTGTTCGCGATTACACACGGACTTTGCTACATATTCCCAGTGCGGCAACTTTTCCAGACCGAGGCTCAGAGCTCTCGTCTGTGGATAGCAGCCAGTGTCTCGGCATTCGCCCATTGACACCCACATTTAGCACCACCCAACTTTAGTGGCGCCCAGTCGTCACCGTCACCCCTCACCCACTAGCGTCGAGCACCACCCAGCACCCGGCACACGGCCACCCACCGATGTCGTCGGGATGGCTCGGCTTAAGTTAATTACATGCCGGTCGACGCCTCGTTGCATAAATGTGTGACCCTCTTCTTCGAGCATCGGTCGCTCTCTTTCGTCCGACCAGCTGCTGTCTTGCTCTCGCCAGCCTTATCCGTGTCCAGCTGTGCGGCTTGGGCCATTTTACAACTGTTGGCAAACGACCTTCCCAAAATGCGGCTCATTGTTGCTGTTGCTGTTGCCGCTGCAGCCGTTTTCCTTTGTTTTCCCGCTGCTCCTGTGACACGCCTTTCGAATGCGCAGGTTCCTCGCATTCAGCGGAGAGTGTAGGAGAAAGCCGGAGAGAAAGCAGAGAAGTGCGCAGAATCTATCCCTCTCTCTCTGTTGCTCCGGCTTACCGACTTTACGCATTTCCCTCTGGTTGCCCACGGGAATCCCCGCTTCCAGTGAACCTGAAACAGACGGTCGCCTGTCTGCACTGGAAGCGAAAATGAGGAAAACTCCTGCAAGGCGTGGCGGTGGACGATGAGTGGTAGGGTGGTAGGATGATGGGGTGCCGGGGTGTGGAAAAGTGGGCAAGTGGTTGGGGCGGATGGGCGAATGGGGGGTGTCGGGTCTGGTCTGGCTCATGAAGTTACTCAGACATGCATAAAAATGCCGGTTTTATTATGTCGTTAGGTTCAATCGAGTGTCGGCGTGTGTGTGTCTGAACTCGCATCTGTATCTGTGCGGACTGGCTCGTATCTGTATCTGGGGAATACAGTGGCGGATGGTTCGTCTGGGTGTGCGAAAACTCCTTTAAAGGCTCAGTCAAACAAAAAGAGGATATTTATATATAAGAAAACAAACTGGGGAATAAGAAAAGCTTCTTTTTATTTCCTCTCCCGTTTTGGGAGGTAATTTGACTGAGTTTTCGGGGGAGTTGCGGGATGAGTGGATAGATAGTTGCTGGCGAACAGACGGGCTATCGTAAAATTCGTCCGGACCCAACCCTTTTTCGGCCATAAACGGGTTTTATGTAACATTCGCCCACGGCATACATAAAATGAAATATAAAAGTGTCTCTCGCCCTCCCAGTGCTCAGCTTTCTATGGTTTATTTGCTGGCCTGCATCCTTGGCCCCACAACCGAGATGACAGAGATGGAGATAAGTCCGACGAAAGAGAGGACCTGAGGTAGAACCATTTACAATATAGAGATCGTGGATGCGGCGGCTGTACACTTATGTACAATTTTGAAATATGCTTGTGACTAATTTAATTTATTTGCCATTGTTGTTCGTGAATTGTGGGATTTCCTTTTGCTTTTCTAGGTTTTCATTATTGCTCGAGGCCAGGGGCCAGGGGCTCGGAGCTCGGAACACGGAACTCGGAATTCCTCGCAGCACTTTGTTGTCGCTGCTGGTTCGGGAATTGCCCTGCCATTGATTTCATTTTTCTTTCCGTCTTTTTTATTGCCCTAACGAGCTACCAAAGAGCTCTCGGCCCACATGGATGATGGTGGGTGGGTGGATGTCGGGTGGCGTTTAGTGGAATGGCGCTGGATCTTCGCCCCGTAATATATTGGTATAATTTTGTCATAAAAATGAAAACTTTTACAATTAGGATTTTTGGCATTTTATTTATGAGCTCAAGCTTCACAGCTTACAGCTCGTGGGTTGTTTGTTCGCTTGGCAATTTGTTCAATTGCCGCACACACCCACCAAATGGGGTCTGACTCTCCAAGATATATATTCCATATATAATGCTTAAGTGGACCTTCGAGTGAATGCGATGCGCTCTGCTGAGCTGACTTGAAAATCTGCTGACTTTATGACGCAACGGAAATCTTGATAAATTGTCAAGCTGCATCGATGGCACTTTAGAGATATTTCAGAAAGGGGAAGTAATAATAATAAAAGAGACCTAACCCTTACTTTAATTAAGCCTTTAACATTGATATATAAACTCTAACCAAAGACTATTAAATTGAAATTTATTTTAAAACTATTATGTATATTATATTCATACCATCAAGATGAAAAAAACCAAAAATTGAAATTAAATTCAGAAATGGAATAACAAAAACCGCAATGGACATAAAAACATTCTGGCTAAATCATCCAGCTTCATCTACAAATGAAATTCCAACCAGGACCAGAAACTATTTTGCAAGCATTTCCCATTTATATAATTCAATTTGGTTTTATTGTTCATTGGATATTACAAAACATTTCCAAATGGCATTTATCAAATTTTGCAATCTCTGGCTTGTGGATTTGCGAGAGTGTTTGTGTCCCATTGATTTTGGCATTTTCCCCCACCAGTCACCATCCATTGCCTGCAGCCTCGGGATATCAACCCACTGTAACACCCACTCGACCTTCACAGCTTGTGCGGCCATAAGCGCCAAAATATATGGCCAATAATTTTGTGTGCATGCCAATGCCAAATATGCAAGCTGCACTACCAATACCAATAGCAATAGCATTGGCCAAAAAACAAGTTGCACTCTCCGACAAAGTCAAATCCAAAATCGTGGGCAACGGCCAGGCCAACATAATAAATTCAATTGAATTGGAGAGGGAGAAAATGGAGGGTGAAAAAAAGGATGTGAAACGGACATCGGGGAAATAAGAGATAAAATAAGTGAAATATAAAAATAAGAAAAACAGGAATGGAATACAATTTTTAATTCCGCTTCTCTGTGTCTGTTGACACAAACTAATTTATGGCATTTACAAGACAACAACAGCAACAGAAACAGCAACATTTTTGCACATCAACAATTTCCATTGCCTGCTGTGGCAAATTAGCCAGCAACAGCAAGTAATGCTATATTTTTTTTGTTGCCTTTTTTTCTTAAAAATATACTTTTTTTTCTACTGCGGCAGCCGCGTGTATAAATTTTGCAACAGCAGCAAGCTGCAGCAAAAAGGAAAGAAAAACGGCAAAAGATTTGCCTGCTGCTGCGACTCTTGCTGCGACTGCTGCTGCTGCTGCAGCATGTATCTGTCGCTTGTTTTCTGCTTAAATTATAGACATTTGACTTGGCTGTGACTACACAAACAACATTTGGCATGCAATTTTTCTTGCTAATTTGCATGACAGTCAGTGCTGGCTCTGGACTGGCGCATATTTTTCTCTCACAGCGCCTGGGAAGTTCTCGGCGACAACTTCCTTGCAAAGTCGGAAAGTCGGAGAGTCTGCAATATTTGTAATTAAGCAATTTATTTGCCGCCGCATGCTGTGGATGCTGCTGTTGCTGTTGCTCTGCTACAGTAGCAACATTTCCGCTCTGACTAAGCCAAATTAAAAAAAAACAAGAAAGGAAAGCTAACTTCGGGCGGAGCCGAAGTTTATATACCCTTGCAGTTCAGTCGCAGTCCGATAGGTGGCGCCACGCATCTATATTATTAGATATACAGCGGATCGTATATAGTCGGCCGATCCTTATGAAATTTGGCATATCGAATTATTTTGACCAAAGAAGCATACATTGAAAATCCCATCCTTCTAACTTGAAAAACAACGAAGTTATGCCATTTCCGATCAATCAGTTATATGGCAGCTATAGGATATAGTCGACCGATCTTTATGAAATTTGGCAGATCGTATAAGTTGGACCAAATAAGAATCCATAGAAAGTCCCAACCTTCTAACTTGAAAAACAACGAAGTTATGCCATTTCCGATCAATCAGTTATATGGCAGCTATAGGATATAGTCGACCGATCCCGGCCGTTCCGACTTATGTACTACCTGCAAAGGAAAGAAGGGTGTGTGCAAAGTTTCAACTCGATAGCTTTAAAACTGAGAGACTAGTTTGCGTAGAAACAGACAGACAGACGGACAGACAGACAGACGGACAGACAGACAGACGGACAGACGGACAGACGGACAGACGGACATGCTTATATCGACTCAGGAGGTGATCCTGATCAAGAATATATATACTTTATAGGGTCGGAGATGTCTCCTTCACTGCGTTGCACACTTTTGACCAAAATTATAATACCCTCTGCAAGGGTATAAAAACCTAAAAACTATTTTCAATTGATTGAAGTACATGGTACGAAAGGGATTTGAAAAGCGGATGTGACCATTTGGCTTGCTAACATGACAGCAATTAGTTACGAAATCTTCCCAGGAAAAGCCCTTCAGTTCGAACTTCTGCTAACAGGGCGTATGTGCAATGTTGTGAAAATGTATAAAAAATTGCTGAAATGAATGAAAAAATTGTTTCTTAAGATGGATTATCGGTTTTGAAACTATTCTACAGATATATATCTTAATATAGAATACTTCTTCTCCAAATAGCTTATTTTGAAATAACAATGGGTTATTGCTAATAATTTCTTGATTAAATAAATACATTTCAAACATATAAAAGCTTATAAATTCCATACATGTACATAGGGACATATACATGCATGTATTACATATATCTACCTATCTACATAAATATATAATATAATATATTAAGTCTTTCCATCCATTCGAAATTTGCATGCAAAAATGGGAAACATTTGATTGCCTACTTCTAGGGGCCGCAAGTGCTCATCTTGGACCAAGCCGTCTGGCTATTAAATATTTGAACTAGAAAAGTTTTCCTCTATGAGATGCTGCTCGTTGCAGTTGCACTTTCAACCCGCACAAACCCACACAGCTGCACAAAGGAAAAACGTATGAATACGAACGTGTGTGCATTTGTGGCAACTTCTTATGGACATTCCCATCATAATGTAGATGGGTTCTGGGTTCTGGGTTCTGGGCTCGGAATGGCGATGGCAATGGAGATGGGTTTGTTTGCCAAGACTTGGCAGTAACTTTGTCGTGGATGCAAGTTCCTTGGAGGCAAGCAGCCATGCAGCCATGTCCTTATTGAGCTGTTCGCCTGTGTGAGTGACAGAAATTCAGATTCCTCCGGCTCCAGTCAACATTCATGTCAATATTGATTTTTCATTGCTCTTGGTGGCGACAGGAGTAGTAGTAACAACAATAATAATAATAAAAAGCGTAGAGCAATATAATTGGAATTTGAAATTGGAAATTGGATATTTTCGCAACAAAAAGGAGAGCAGAAATGGTGAAGAAGTCGCACAGCAGCATATTTTATTCGATTATTTATTCAATGAGCGTCGCTCTGTTTGGATTTTATTGTGTCGACGGTTGGGGAATGGGAACATGTATGGCATACACGAGAGCACGAGTGTCCGCACAAAGGCCAATTCAATTTAAAGCACGGACAGAATGACGAACAGACTCGATGGTCTGATGGATAGATTGCCAGGCACTCAGAGAAATGATGTATCCTTTGGGTTCTAAGGATTCTTACAAAAATGATCTACTTAAGGCTTAGGTGGTTTTGAAGTAAGTAATTAAATGAGAAATCTTTAACCTTTTATGCGGAAAGTTGGATTTGATTCATTAGAACAGTAAATAATTTAGTGTTGCTCTAAATTGAAATAAAAAGTATTTCTTCCGGTGTCGAGATAGAGACACTGGCAAGAACTTTGACCAGACAAAACGCAAATAACTCAATTTAATTGCACGAAAAACTAAGCTGAAACTGAAACTAGCAGAGCAGCCAAGTCCCTGGCCAAGTTAGCGCTGCTCGTCGGCCAAGTAAAGCATGAAAATAAATTGGAAAAACATTTACCATCGCCTGATCGATGGCCACTGACGAGTGCCTGTCTCCGCTAGCCCAGTATTCCCCTATTCCCCCGGGCTGCCGCCACCCCTTTCCGGCCCCTTTATGCTGGAAATGGTCGAGTGACCAACTGGTTTGGTCTTTGAATGATTGCGAGTTGGACAAACATCAATAAGTGGCAGCAAAGCAACAAAAGCAGCAAAAGCAACGGCTGAAGCAGAAGCAGTGGAGTGTTTATATGGAAAATATAAATCAAATAATGGCGCAGACATTAACAAACAACGCATGTAGTGTGGCAGACATCGAGATGATTATCAGGTTTACAAAGGTTTCAATGTGTATTTAATTGCATTCACGTTAATTTCCCCTCAAAGGGCGGACGGTTCGAAGCGGGCTGCTAGGCCCATAAAATACAATTATTTATAAACAGGGAAACTATGTTAAAAGCGATTTAAAGACACTCGTAACTTTTATTGGAAAAGTGTCTCTAGGAAAACCATTAAGAACAATGTATATAATTATGGTTCTTAAGCCAGTCATGGGATTCAAGAGGACACTTAGGCCGATCAAATAATTGAATATACATTTTCTCCATAAAAAACCACTCAGGCCAGTTACAAAATGTTGTTGAAATTTACATTGATTTTGGGCGCAACTGTTTGGAGTGCACCTGGGATGTCCAGGAAAGGCTGCGCGTTGCATTGCGGCATAAAATGGCCAATAATTGGCCAATTGAATTGAGACACCGCAGACGAGGCATTGCATTGTGGCATGTGTAAGTAGGCTGCTTGGTACAACGTCTGCCCACACGGCAATAAGTAGTGACTATTGAGGGTATATAACTATATAGGTATGGAGCTATAGAGAGTGCATGTTCGATCGCTGGATCGGCGGATAGTCGGATAGTCGGAAAGGCGGAGCCTTAACGAGGTCGGAGCCATAGCAGCACGTAGCCATTACCCATTGCCCATATAGTTCGGTGGGGCATTCAGCATTACAGTCCAGCATTACAGCGAAACCTCGAAAACGAGACCGTAGCTAAATATCAAGTATACGGGCCGCTTATCGGCCTGTTGTTGCGGTAATTATAATGCGCCATAGTCACGCCAGACACGCTGCATAAATATTTAAATTAAATAATAACAAATGCTAGAAATAAATAAGCCGGGCAACTGTAAAAACAATACGTAATGGTGAGCAACAATGGCAAGCACGCCGTGCGGCGAAAATATTATATATTTACAATATTAACCAGTCTCGAATGCCAATTGACTAATGTTGCTGCGGGGAATTTGGAAACGAGTTGCTGTGCCGTGTCTGAATGGCTCCTTTGTTCTTTCCATCCTCCCGTGTTCGGGTAGATATGTTTGTAGCTTCGGGTGGGCCACACCCCACTTCGCATTTTATTTTAATTTCTGTCGAGGGCCCAGCTCGGGTTTCAAAAACCAATAATGCGGCTGCCATCAGCGACATCAACAACAGTAAAAGCGGCTGAAAACGGCAACAGCAACAGCAACATCAGCAGCAGCAACAGCAGCAACAAAGACGACGACGACAGCAACATGGCGCACAACAAGCAATAAAAATGGCATAAAATTCAAAATGAAAGCTAAACGCTGCTCGGCCCAACTTCTCCGCCATATATAACACATCCCCCGGTCCCCCCTTTTTCCACATTACAGCACTCCCCGCCCCGATATGCTGTGAGCTGCATAAAAATAAGTAATATCGTAAAAATTACAGGAAATAAAAATCGCAACGTAAATACGTGTAAGTGCGAGAGTCGGCCAACTTTCCCAGTTGCTGAAATTGGCAGTAAAATTATGACAAAAGAAGTAAAACCAGAAGGAAAAGGAGGGGGAAGGCTATCAGAAAGAGAGAAAAAATGTAACAGCCTTTTCGGGGAAGTTGGAGGAAAAACCCATTAAAGTTCAAGTTGGACATTACATGGCCATATTCTGGGCAAATGTTTTGGAAAATAAATAATTCCCAGTTGCCATAAATGTGCGTGTTTTGTTGGTTCGGGGTTGTTGTTTTCGGCATTTCCTCAACAACTTTCCGATAAAAACAAATGAGATAACTTTTAGGAGCAACTCAAGCAGAATACACAAGTCCAGCGAAGCGGGAAACGAGCGATATGAAAGTATTCTACAATCTTTCTTCGAGCATAATCCTGCAATTAGGTAACCTGTCTCTGCTCAATTGTATTAATCGGACTTAAACGAATTTTAGAGGCCCTCGTTTGCCTCGTATTATGAGATACTTTAATTGGCCAGCGACCAGGCAATGAAAATAGCCTCCAAATGGTCTTACAATCGTTCCGAAATCTTAGAAAATTTCAAAGCGAAAGGGACTGGGCCGGTGTGGTCTGCTTTAATAATGAAATGTACGTACGAGTGTAGCGCCAGTCTGGGCATTAACGAGCCTGGGCAGCAACAATTGCAGTTGCAACAACAACCAGCAATTGCTACAACTCTGCATGTTGTTCATGGATATTTCCTCTGCAACAACAATAGCAATATCAGCAGAAACAGCAACAGCAACATCAGCAATTGCAATTACTTATTGTGTGTAAGGCACCATAATCATTTCAAACGGCGAATTATGACAGCGAGGAGGGGCCCGCAACAACAGTTGCAATTGCATCTGCAACATAAGCGTACAGCAGGCAAATGAAATGAGCTTTTAATCAATTTCCGGTATTAAAGCCTAGCCAAACCATCAACGATCCAACCAACCAACCAACCAACCAGCCAGCCAGCCAACCCAACAAACCATCCAACCGTCCCACAGTTGTCTGCAATGTTGTTGTTCAATCGGGCCATTGTTGTTGCATTTAATTAACAAACAATTTATATTCATAAACCTCAATCGGTCACATGCAAATGCACATGCGACTGCCGCCGCTGCAAGCTGAAATGGTGCGGAGAGAGCTGGACAAAAATATTAAGTGGGGGGGATTTATGTATATCATAAAGTGGAGCTATGGGGCAACATATACTCTACCAGGGGACTCTTGAATATCATAGGACCTTTTTTACCATAGAAGGGGGATATTATATTCATCCGATTACATTTTAGACTTGGTGCTTTCAAAGGGGATAGTATACGATTTTTTTGAATAGGTCATCTGCCATTTGAACCATTTGAATTAGATACACATAGCCTTTAATGGGAAATAGTTCCATACTCCTAAGATTTAAATAATAATTATATTCAAAATTTAATAAAAAAAATAAGTCATTTAAAAATTCCCTTGAAATCGAATGTTATATTCCCAATCGTATCATCATTATATGAAATAATTGGGATGATTTTAAATTAAATTTTAATGGGAATAATGTTTTTGTGATTACAACACTGTGGTAGTCTCTTCAAATTATATGTTTTACAATTTCGAATGCCATAGGTCGAAAAATAAATATACATGTAGATGATTATAATATACACACGTCCACTTACGTAGGTGGCTGCTCTCCTTGGGCATGAGTGTAACTTGGCCTTTTGTGCAACGAAACGTGGCAGCGGAAAAGCGGAAAAGAGCATTCGCCACAACAAAAGCGCCCTGAATGCAGCAACAATATCAAGCTGATTGGGGGCGCCTCGTTTCCAGATTTCGGATTTGTGGCTGCCACGTGTTGCCAGCACAGCCACATGCTCGAATTGCAAGGGCAGGGCATTGTTGCCACAACGAATACCACATGGGATGAGTCGGTAGCTGCGGGTGGGCGGGTGTCTCTCTACGTCCCGACACCCAATTAACCCCTGGTCTGGACAAAGCGAAATGCTGTTCTAGCAGCTTAGCAAATCATTAATTAAATCTGGCCGAAAACAGAAACCAGACAAAGGCAGCAGAAATTATTATAATAAACAACGCATGGGAAATGAACGCAAAAAGCATTGCGGGTAGTCACACACTTCCCCATTTCGCCCCATTTGCCCCTGCACCATTCCCCCCGATCTAATTAGCATGCTGAAATGTGTTTGCTGGCAGACACCAACCGCTCAGAGGTCGCACCGAGGTCCGCGTCACATTGCCACATTTGGCGTGGAGAAATGAGCCATGGGGCAAGGGGAAAGCACATAAGTTGCAGCCAACAAGGGCAAGATACATTAAGGCGGAAGGTCGAATGGAATTGGGGGGAAAATAGTAAATGTATCTGCACAGAGAAGGAAAGAAAACGAGCTGGCGAATATAGATTTCCTTGAAACGTCAATACTTTAAGACTTACAAGAACTTGACTAAGTTTAGTAAATAGAGTTTATACATGAAAACATCGCTTTCTATAAAAGCTATTGATAACCTATCATTTTCTCATCTCTTTTTATTAATTAGAAAAATATATACAATTTGAGTTAACTCAACTATGAATGCAAATATGCTCGCAGCTGGCTTTTAACACAAAAGCGGGTAAACCCAACTGGCTGTGCGAGTGGAAATATAAATGATGATTATGTACGTCCGGTAATGTAAAGTACTCACCGCACGGAAAGCAGGCAACATTGTACGCCTGAAAATTGCACGAGAATAAATATAAATGTGAGTACTTATACATCATATTCTGCGGCAGATTCAGTCTAACCACAAACTCATTACGGGCCATTCTCCTCTTACTGCCGGCATTTTCGCCCATATTGTTGAGGCAGCGTTTTAATGGCAGACGAATATTTTGTATAATATAGACATTTTCTATGGCCCCGACTTGGCCGAAAGAGTGTAGAAGCGGTGGAGGAGTAGGAGGAGCAGCTGGAGACAAAGCCAGCGAGCTGAAAAGCTAAAAAGCGACCTGGCAGAAACCACAAAAACTTGCCTTTGGTTATTTTGTGTCTGGCATTGTCATTGCGGCTGATGCCGTTGATGTTGCTGTTGCTTTTGGTGTTGCTGTTGCTTCTGTCACGGCTGTTGTGCTGGCCAAAACGTGCAATTAAATGCTGTATAGAAGCCGCTGCCATAAGCCGTGCCTTCAGCCTTGCCATAGTGGAAGCCAACTTATTGGCAGTTGCTTGCCAAATGCAATGAATGAAAATTGCACAAAAAAAAAACACGAAAAAAGAGCGGTGGAGAGGCGGAGAGGCCAGAACACAATTACGGCCAGGCAAATTATTGATCGGCATCCGCAGAGATGCATTCACCGAGAGATATAAAGATACAGATGCACTGCCGAGTCGTCTCTTGCTGATGATGATTATGCTGGCTAGCTCCTAGCTGCTAGCCAGTGGGCACTGTGTACTGGGTACTGGCTTTTGGCCATCGGCTCTCTGAGCGTTTTCGGCTGCCATTGACATTGAAATCCGCAATCCGGCAAAATCGCAATCATTGCAATTAGTTTTTATTTCTGACCGGACCCATTCGCCTCGCGCTTCGTCGCGACCACTCTCGTACAAATTATTGCTAAGGATTCCGCAGGCCGAAATCATCGGGTAATGACAAATGCCACAAAGCTTATATAACGAATGCAGTTTTTCAAAAATTCCAATTACTGAGGGCCCAAGTGCGCGAATTGCAGTCGCTAATCGCGAATTGCTAATTGCCAGTCGAACAGTCGATTATTTATAACCGTACATTTGCAAAGTTCAAATGTGCGTTTTGTCGGAAGTAATTTGCTCACTTAACGCGTCTATAAATAGCCATTTTGCTATTCAAGCGACGACAATCGCCGAGTCGTCGGATCGCCGGCGTCAGAGTCAGCATCGAGTCGGCGGGGGCAAGGTGGCGTATACGTAATGGCCTGATATGAGCCCCCGGCGAGGACAGTCAGCGGCTCTGTGAATTTGGGTGGCTTGTGTGTGCATGACGCAGTGCTGTGCTGGCTGATGGTTTGTCATTCGCCAATCGCATCCCAAGTGGGTCACCACCGCCGCCGGAGAGGAACCTTGCCCCACATCGCCCCGTTGAACGTTCTCACTTCCGCTAATCTCGTGCAAACTGTGGCAAGCTGCAAATATGCAAGGCGGCCGCAATGTGCATGAATGTGGCATGAATAGCTGTGGGTCTTCTTGTGCTTAAAAGCTAATACACATGTCGGCACTTGGAGCACATTTCATGCAATTTCATTAAACCAAACATGGGGCACTTTTTCCTTCAAAAGCGAGAGTAACTCTTTCGCATGCCGTCTTTACGATTTTCCAGCCAAACTTTACGCAAAAGCCAACAACATTTGATAAAGAACAGGTTTACGCTGATTGCTTGTCTTTGGTTTTTGCCTCGTTTTTAGCGGCGGCTGCTTTTCAAAACTCTTTGGCGTGTTTGGAGTATGCGTAGGCAAACGAGCAGCAACCACCACGAGTCCCCGGAGCCGGCCAAGTTCCATTCCCAATCCCTGTCACATTAATCACGGCAACATTTGCCATGCAATTAAGCAAATGAAGCCTGCATTTAAGTGCTGACAATGATGATGATGGTGGGGACTTTGACTTCGACTTGGACTCGAATTGGGACTGGGAATATGAATGGGACATGGGACTGGGACTAGGTATGGAACTGGAACTGGAACTGGGACTGGGGAAACTCGGCGAAATCATTAGGCTAATGTGGTTAGTTCAACATCGATAAGTGAGTGTGCCCCGTGGGCAAGCGGCTGGCGATGTGACTATGCTTAATGCGCATTTAATACCCCTTTGAGTCATTAGAAATTCAATCAATTCGCTCAAAGTAATTGACCCCCTTTGCCGCTCAGAACAGCACAACGTAACGTAGCGCATTTTGTTTTGATTCGACACAGTCGTTTCTGACAATTCATCAAACCCGTATCACAATCGAAATGCAATTTACCGATTTTTGTGATGGCAAATTAAAAAAGGCAATCGCCAAATTACAATCACAATCGAATACACCACAATTCAATCAGTCAACGTCGGCCTGGCCCGGTCTGGCTTGGCCTTTTTCGTCAAATACCAAAATACTCAAGCGAGTGACAAAACCTGCCAACAGCCAGCCGTGAACAGCCGGTGTACGACGAGAAGTCAAAAATGTCAAAGCATTCCGGCGTAATTAAATTATAAAATAAATATTACATCCAGTTGTTGCTTTCTTTGCGCAACAACAACGATGCACTTTGGCTTTTTGAGTGAAAATCATTGAAAACTGCCAATCAGGCATGAGCAACGAAAAATTACTCATACGCCATGGTGTACAAACAAATCAAATTGACATTAAGCATTTAAATTTTAAATGCACATATATGATTTTAATAATAGTGTTTCTTTTAAAAATGTATTATAATTTTTTTAGTTTGCCTTTTAAAAAGCCCTGAGAATTAATTAATTACATTTTTTTAGCCTTGGCAAAAAAAAATATTACATACCATCTTTCAAAAAATTAAATTACTCAGTTTGTGTTTTTGTGTTCATAAAAGTCTAAAATACTTGCAAACTTATATTTGAAATAACCAAAGTAATATGTATTTTTATTTTTGTAATAAAACCCAGACTATGAGTGCCTAGGTAATTTTTTAAAATATTTTTAACGACGTATTTTGCCACAACCACGTAACTCAAAATCCATAATAATTCGAGAAGGGCGCTTCGAACAAAAAGCACACCCTCGTACATTTTCCGAATCACCTTCGATGGAAGTAATTCCTATTTTTCACTTTTCCGCCAACCCCTCCGGCACTGCCGCCCGTGGCCATGGTGATACCCTCCCATGCCAACGCCACTGTTCTCGGGTCGCCAATCACGTGTCGCAAACATGATTTATTTCGTCAATTTATGCCAAAAGTGTAAAACGATTTTCTACCGTGTGCCAAATGAAATATTATGACGTTCACTATCATTTACATGTGTTTCGCAGCCTCCCGGCGCGAGTGAGTGTGCGTGAGAGGGCGTGGCACTGCGTTTAGGAATGCGACAGTTGAATGACTGAGCCTGCCCGGTTCGGCTCCCCCTCCGGCTCTGTTTGCATGTGTTGGCATTTGCAATTTAGCAAAAAGGGAAATTACATTTAAATTGAATTGTAAACCGAATAAATTTCTGAGGGGTCAAAGGGGAAGGGCCGGATGGCGGGATGGCGGGATAGGTGGTGGGCTGGCCATTTTCTGTACATTTGAATTTTCCAGAAGTGTACAATATTACGATTGAATGGTGCGGCAATTCGAATGGCATTTCAGGAAGGCTTTCTCTATAATTTCATTTTGGTTGAGAAGCTATCAATCGCCGCCCAATCATGTCGGAATGTTAAATTCTATACATTTTGCACAAAACGAAAACGACTTCTGTCAATTAGTTAGTTGGCTTTCCCCAACACAATCATCAATTTCCGGTTATGTGAATATTCTACGATAAAAGTCAATCGGTATTAAATTATTTTGTTGATAGAAGATTGCATACTGCATTTATTTTTATAATGACAGAATCGAGCTAAAATCTAGGGAATAGGAGGAAATTTTAAATATATTTAGCATATGGAATTTACCTGACAACGCCGCCCGAAAGCAATAATACAATTATAGTGGGAGTGTCTGCGACGATTGAATTATAACCTTTCTATTTAATCCCATTGTTATTGAACTGTCGGGACTTTTTATTTGTTTCATTTAATTCCATGAATGCAACAATGTGAGTACAAATACGCAACGGATTGCACAACCGCAGAACGGAGACTAATTAAATTAATAGGAAACAAATGCATAATGAGCACAGGAGACCGCACAGCCCCATACCCACAGATACCCAGATCCCGACCCAGACCCAATCAGTCTGCGTCCATGTCAGCGAATGTTTCGCTATCTGCAGAGTCAATTAACGTTGTCCGAGCTGATGGTGATTTAAGTGCAATTAAAGTGCAAATTCTCAAATATTTTAGCAAGCAACTGCGCTCCAATGCGATATGCAAATTAAGCAAATGCCAACTAAGCGCAACGCTGGCTCACTATCTATGGCCAAGTACAGATACCCGTATCCGAAAGACACCAGATACCATACACCAGATACCAGCTACCAGATACCAGATACCACAAACCAGACATCAGCAATAGCAATAGCAGCAAGTTTTATCGCATGCGCATTTTCTTAGCCCACGACGCCGGCGACGGCGACGATAAATGCAAATCTTGACAGTTTTCTTTAAGACATTTTTATTTATTTTCGGTTGCAGTTTTTTTTCTGCCTGTGCACTCTTTTACGAACAAAGTTTCGTTCGCAGCTTTGGTTTTCATTGTCCGCCGGTCGTCGTCTGGTCTTGGCCATTGGAAGAGCACGTTTTGTACTACACATCCGCTGCCGAACGGATGGCTCCCAATTGCAGTTTCAGCCAGAAAGTGAACGAGTATCTGCCCACACCCCCTTCACCATTATGGCCATAGACTCTGGCAACTTTGTTGCAACTTCCACGGCGACTTGGTCCCAAATACTTTGGAAACAGCTAGCAGCTTAGGCAGAAAGTTAATTCCTAAAACAATGTTTCTTTATGCATTTCGAAAACCCAGATTAAAGAGTTTAATAATTACACAAAATGTCACGCTGAATAATATTTCAATAAATCACATACTAAGTCTTACCCTAAATACCAAGAAAACAAACAAATAAATTAAAAAATCCAGTATCTTATGAAAGATACGTAAACTACTAGCCAGATCTCGCTTTTAATCCATTGACTGAATTATCTGTGAGTAAGTCGGCCTCATGGGAGGTTCCCCACAAAGCTCATCTGCATTTTAAATTAAGGCTGAAATAATTCTCGGAATTAATTATGGCGGAATGTTTATTAATCCGTCAGATCCATTTCTCGGCAGATTGCAGTTTCCGGTTTCGGTTCATGTAGGACAGGGCCATTGGGTTTATCTCTCTCTCTCTGACTAGCCAATATTGTGCAATATCCAATCGCAATCTCAATATCGATTGCTACTTACCTTCTCATACATAATTCATTGTGCTAGAGCTATTCGTTTAATATGAAAACCAATTAATTAAACTCTCAACGGCAAGCGTCACGACTAAAAGCTTAGAAATTACTTAATAAATTACTTTCATTAAAGCCACAAAGGAAAAGCCGGCGGGAGGGGCGCCCATTTCCACCCATGACCAGCGCCCATCCGCCGACCCCTCTGAACTTCCATCGGACGACACCGTCAGGCGTTGATTTATATTAATCGACCCGCTTGCACTGCTCCAAGCATTATTTATTTGAGGCAAACAGCAAAAACAAAGCACCAGCAAAAAATATGCCAAGTAATAAATTGAATGAATCTACACATCACATGGGTCTGGGTAAACCTACGCGTATACTATATACATATATATATTCCACCGACAACAGACTTTGTGTTGTATTTGGTTGGGCACTTGAAAAGGAAAACGCAAAATATGCGCTAATTTTTTATTTAAATTGCGTATGCCAAACCAACGAATCGGAACTGGGTTCTTAGGATTGGGGAGTGTGGACTGGGACTGGGGACTGGGGGCCGAGAAAAAGAAAAGAGAAGAACCAATGTGCCACATGATTTATTGGCCAAAGAAAGCCCCAAGAAAATATTAGTATTTCTGCAGCTTAAGTGGGTAGAAGCTTCTCTAGTGGGTCACCGGAAAAACACTTGAAATCAGCTGTCCCAAAACAGTTCGGAAGGGAGGCAGATTGAGTTGGCCAAAAAAAACGAGCCAAGAAAATGCTGACTGCAAATTGCAGTTGCCAGCCGGACCCAGAAGAAATTGCCTCATGATTACGTCGACTGTCCGTCTGTCCGCCTGTCCCTCAGACCGTCCGTCTGTCGGACTGTTTGCCCGATTGTCGGTCTTGGTCCGTCACGTCCATGTCGTCTAGCTGTCTCTTCGGGTCTCTGAGGAAACACAAAAGTTTCCAAATTTCTGCGCTATAAGCACGTGCCCGACGCTTTGCCAAAATTTTCCCTCGGCCCGCCCATTTCTAGTCCCCCCCCCATTCGACATTCGCCTCATGTTAATTTTCTTCTCTTTGATTTTGCGTTTGCATTTCGGCTTGCCACTCGGGGTTTAATGTAATTCTTTAGCATTTGCCTTCGAAATGAGGTTAAGCTGGCACAGCGCTGAATGGCAAATCGCAAATGCTAACTGGCGGCATCCACAGTCACCGAAATGGGTCACCTCAAGCGAATTTTTCGAGGTGGTAGGTGGAATAGGTAGCAGACATTAAGATGTGCTCTGGGGCTTGCGAGGTAAAGTGGAAAACAAAGTGATTCTGGGAAAATGGAATATTAAGTTGACGGAGAAGAGCAATGCTCTTTAAAAGAAATCAAATTACAAGGACCTGTGGGGTAGAGCACTTCTTCTGTATGGAAACCCTTGAGTAGCCACCCCATCTCATTAAGGGGACCTCCTCAAAGCTCTTAAGATTAAGCTGGCTGATTGATGGGCAGTTAATAATATTGAATGACCCTAAATGCGCCACAAAGCGCCGAAGAAATACAATAATTGGGAGCGGAAACAGGCCAGGGGATCGGGTAACAAAACTGCGCCCATAAATGCACCGACTGCCCATACTTATAATTTAGCCGACCCAGCAAGCAGACAAAGTCCGAAAGCTGCGCGCCATCAATGTAATTACGAACACGGCACGCAGTCGGTCAGCCACTATGCAGGCATGCCCTTCCCCGTTCCGAGTTTCTCGGGTAATGGCTACACCTCAAATTGCACAGAGGAATAAAAAATATATGAAATCGAGCCCGGCCAGCGCCTAAGGTTTCCAGGCGAGAGATCAAAACGAAACAAGGAAACGATGACGTACCGAAAAAAAGACACGAACCTGAAAAACACAATAACCCCAAATGGTTAAAACGAAAAAAAAAGAAAATCAGACAAACAACCGAATTAACAGAACGCAGCAAAAAATTTTAGGGAGGGAGGAACATAATGCGAGTTTAAGTGCATGAAATTACAAACTGGCTGGAGAGTCTGCTCATGGATTGGATGGATGGTTGGTTATGAGCAGTGGCTCGCCAAGTGGGCAATAAGATTGCGTCACGAAAAGCTCAAGGTCCATAGGACCCCTTTTGGGAAACCACTCACTAAGCCACTGGTTAGGATGTTGTCTGGGGTTCGGGGTGTTAGGGGTTCCGAGGCTCGAGTCCCGAGGTCGGTGTTCAAAAAAGTGGCTGCACCCTTTCCTTTTCCTTTGTCCAAAATAATTTCGTGCGCCGGTTTAGTTTTGGTGACGAACTCAAATGAGGCGGGCATAGAAACGGTGCACTTAATGGGACATTGTAAATAATTGCGGAAGTTCAGCGTTCAGCGTTCAGCGGGCCTTCGCTTTGGACCGCCTGACATTTGAAACGCAGATGGTACGAAACTGAAAAACTTCGAACAGTATTGATACTTTATTGGGCTCGCCGTTGGTCGTTTGCTTATCTTGTAATTGTTGATTTAGTGTGTGCTCAATTTTTATTTCTGTGCGGTTCAGGTTCGATGGCAGCCCTGTAGTGCAGTGGGAAAGGTGCCAGGGGGCGGGGCAGATGGGTAGATGGATTGAAGGATAGAGGGGTGGCAAGGTGGCGGCTAAAAGCGAGGTTGGGGGGAGGTTTGTTTGCCCGCCTGGTTCATTGTTCGCTCATTGATATCGTGGTCGTTGTCGTTCCCGGCGCGTGACAAATGACTTTGACGTTGCATTCCGTATTTTCGTATATACAATACACTGTCACAAAAATTGGATGTTAAGGGAAAGGATACCAAACTAAAGTGATACAAAAATTACTCTAAACTCTACCCCTGCATAATAATGAGGTCTTCTTGTGGCAAGCACCCCTTCAATTTGTAACCAGACCAGCAGCGTATTATTTTCTCCTGTTGCAATCAGATTTCGGGATCTGGCTTGGGATTTTTGCTCAGTGGTCGGACGTAGTTTGTGAGCCGCATGTGGCTCTTGTTGTGTGTCAATGGGCGTCCGTGTCCGCGTCCTACGTTGCCATCAATCCAGGCAGGCCGTCGAGCGGGCGGTGAATCAACAAATTGAGCTGCTGCTGTTTATATAAAATATCTACATACTCGCATCTATCTATTGTTGTCGTTGCTGTGGCTGTGAATGTGGATTTCGAAGTGGATGTATGGCCTCAGCCCGAGTCACTCCCAGCGAACACTACGGCCATAATTGACAGTTGTGCCGGCATTTATTTATTTTTATTTTTATACCCTTGCAGAGGGTATTATAATTTTGGTCAAAAGTGTGCAACACAGTGAAGGAGACATCTCCGACCCTATAAAGTATATATATTCTTGATCAGGATCACCTCCTGAGTCGATATAAGCATGTCCGTCTGTCCGTCTGTCTGTCTGTCCGTCTGTCTGTCTGTCCGTCTGTCCGTCTGTCTGTCTGTCTGTCGGTTTCTACGCAAACTAGTCTCTCAGTTTTGGAGCTATCGAGTTGAAACTTTGCACACATCCGTTTTTTCTTTGCAGGTAGTATATAAGTCGGAACGGCCGGGATCGGCCGACTATATCCTATAGCTGCCATATAACTGATAGATCGGAAATGGTATAACTTTGGTGTTTTTTAAGTTAAAGGGTTGAGACTTTCCACACATGTTATATTTGACCAAAATATCTTGTGTACAAAATTTTATAAGGATCGGCCGACTATATCCTATAGCTGTCATAGAACGATCGGAATTGACATAACTTTGGTGTTTTTTAAGTTAGAAAGATGGGATTTGGTACAGATTATTCTTTTGGCAAAATAATTCGATATGCCAAATTTCATAAGGATCGGCCGACTATATACGATCCGCTATATATCTAATAATATAAAATGGGTGGCGCCACCTAGCGGACTGCGACTTAACTGCAAGGGTATTTAAACTTCGGCTCCGCCCGAAGTTAGCTTTCCTTTCTTGTTTTTTTATTTTTTATAGACAAAACACACTCGAACACACATGCAAACATTGGACAGTTGGGAGTGCACTGAACCGGGCGCTAAATTTGGGCACAGCTTTTTACTGTTTCTCAGGGTTCAATGTAACCCCACGGGGTTTCCACCTAAAGTAGGCGCTGCCACTCCATCCGGCTGAAGGACGGATAAGTGTGTGCCCTAACCTTCATGGCACTGAATGCGGAATGCGGAATTCAGGCTAATGTGGTTCGTGAAACCTCCATGAGTGTCTGACAGAACCCTCGCAGTCAGGGTCTCAAAGGAATTCGAGAAAGTAAAAAAAGAAAACCCCTTAACCCTTTGCTGCATTTGTTCAATTTTAAAGTTTACTTAAAATCACAAAACGAACTCCAATTCTATCTCTCCAAACTTGCATTTTCCCCAGTGGCCAAATGTCAATTTGGCGAAACTGTCAGGCCAAACTGTCTAGAAAAAAGAAGGGGAGGGAGATCGACAGAGTCGGCGAGTTACTAACTAAAGTGTCGTGCACGTTTGATGGCCAACTAATAACTGAGAGCTGCCGCCAATGTCGTGTCAGCTGCAATTGACACTTGTGCGTTGCCGGGACCATGGCCGGGGCCGATACAAGTATTTATGAACCCGCTGAACTCCAGCTTCCTAATTCGCTTCCTAATTTCAATGGTGGTTCTGGGCTCTGGCAATCTGTCGCCCATGCTGTCTGTCTTTCATTTTGCCAGCCTGCCAATGGCTGGATGTCTGGGTGACCCCGTGGAAGCAGTGATGCTCACTTTGGGATAAAGGAATTACTAGCTAGAAAAATAAGATAAGAGCCATACTTTAAAATAAGTGCTAAGCTTTTCAATCCAACCACTCATTATTTTTAAGTTTGGGAAGAAGACCCGTTTCTTTACAAAATAATTTTAGAAATTACATTTTCAAAATGCTATCATTTGTATCCCTGAATACCAAGGCTTAAGTCTTTATAAGTTGTTAAATACTTTTCCTAAATGTCTTTTTCTAAACTTCTTAAAAATACATTTGACATAGAACCTCTTTTATATCAAAAATTTAATTATATTTTAGTAAATACTAATTAGAATAATGTTTTGTCCCTCAGAGCTATATTTAGCTATAAAATAACCAAGTAGGCAATATCCTGGCTAAAATTCTTCCCACTCGTCCTGTTTCTTTTATGGGCTTCCTCGTTATTTCAGTTGACAATCAAATTCTAACGAAATTGGATTCCCTTGTTCTTCAGCACGGTCTGTTGGCTTCAAAACTCACCCTACACGACCGACCGCCTGCTTCGAGAAAAATAATAAAAAATTGGGAAATGAGAAAATCAAGCAAATTGCCTGCAATTGCAATTGTTTTTGCTCTTTGGCCAGCATGTGTGCTGCCCGTCCGCTATTGAGTTTTATGTTTTTTATTTATTATTTGCCATGGCCCCGCATTTTTAATGCGAAAATGATTTCATAAATTGTACGCTGTCGATGTTTATTTTTTGAAACTCTAGTTACCGTTGTGCCCAGAGGGAAACGAGTGTCTGCGTACTGATAAAAAATAAAAGAATGTGAAATAAAGAAAGAGATACGCACCCAGTTCCATTCTATTATTTCAGCTGGCAGACATTTCGACACTTGAAATTGAGCGCGTGTGATGTTTTCATTCTGTCAATAGGGAAGGGGTCGTAGGTGGGTTAAAAAACAGAGCTGCCTCAAAATATGAGAGGCCATAAAAAAGGAGCCGGGTAGCAAGGGATTGAGAAAGGGGACCGGGTAAAATTCGCACAACAGGAAGCTGTAATTGGCCCAGAAGCGCTTGTGCAAACAGCAAACAAAACAGAAAACCGGCAAACAGAAAACAGCGCCAATGTTGAAGGGGAGAGTCGAGTTGAGTTGCTGCTGTTGCTGCTTTATTGGAACGGCAGCTGTTGCCCGATAAGGTCGCACCCATATCCCTTTTTGCCCAGATCCAAAGACCCGTCACAATGCCAACTGATTGCCGTCTTGCGTGCTCGCCTTGTGTTCCCCCATCTAATTCCCACTCTCCACCCCGAGAGCCTTATTAATTATGACGGGACATGAATTGATAATGGCGGGAGTCCAGCCCCTTAGAGCCGCCGATGAGCAGCCATAGATAAGCCATCGCGGGTGCCCGGTGCCGGGTGCCGGGTGCCGGACTCCAGGGGGAGGTCTTGACTTCCTCGATGATTGCCCTTGATTGGGATCTGGATTGGGCTTGGAATCGGGAAAGGAATCGGCCGACTAATGGCGCCCATCCCAAATGAAGTGTAATTATGGGAGTTTACGAAACGCTTGTAAAACGCGCCAGGAGAGGAAGTTACCCGGGGTCCAGAAGCTCCAACTGAATTACAAAGAGCTGTCCAAGGGGCTTCTGAAGACGGTCTGGGTCATAAAGAGCGGATGGAGCTCTTCAAGATTGCCCACAATTACTTCAGTAAACAGCAGAAGTCTGGGGAATTATAAATTGTTATTATAAGAAGTAGTAAACGTAATTATAAGTTTTCCAAAGCGATGAAAAAACGTTGTAAAAATGTATACAATATAATAGTTTGCGAAAACATACAAGAAAAGTTGGTTTGGAATAAAATAATAATAATAAACCTCCCATACAGACAATAAAACAATAAAAGAATAAATTTGAAATGAGCTTGGTAAATAAAAGATTTAATTTGTGATCTATTCATACCTTTTTAAGATATGCTGGAGTTTTTTAAATTTTCAAAAGTGTTTTCACTAGAATTTTTAATTTCTTTCAAATATTAACTCGCCAAGCTTTCCCAAACATTTCCCATTAATATAATTAAAATTCGTGCCTGAAAAGTTTTTTAAATGAGCATGTTTAAAAATGCCGAAAACTTTTAATTGGCTTCGTTAAAATGGCTTTCCGTTTCGAATTCTGAATTTCCGCTTTGAAAAATCTTTCCTGCTGTCAAAAAATTAACAACTAACCCTCAGACACGAAACAAACTCACTAACGACTCAAAAAACGAGTGGGTAAAAAACGATCGTTGAACTCAATATTTATTTACTGTTATGGCATAGATTGCATGTGTTCTGCTGCCACGCCCCCCGGCACATCGCCCCTTTGTAGCACCAGTTTCAGATGCAGACACGTAAATATCATAAAGTTGTGTACAAATAAATCAAATCATGGTGCAGAGCACAGCGCTGAGAACAAACAGCCCGCACCGGGCGGGAAAAAAATACACATGTTTCAATATGTTCAAAAAACTATAACTCCCCCACCACTGACATCCCCCGGCCCCTTACTGAAATAGCCCGGCTATCAGTCAGCCAAAAGTTCAATAAACAAAATAGAGATAGAAGGGGCAGGGAGCCACCTAACAAATAACTTGAAATCAAATAAAATGCTCTCGTTGCCGAGTGCAATCAGAGCTCGCACCTTCAGATACAGATACATTTACGGGCGCGGATACAAATATACAGATACAATTAGCGTCGTCTCTTAGGCAATGCCCTTTGATGTGGGGTATTGTGACTTAACAACAACCACGGAGAAAACTAAGTGTGAAATAATAAATTTCATGTTTGATGTGAAGTGAGAAAGCTTCCCCTGCCTCTGAATTCAATTTAAAATCAGAGCTATACCGGAAAGTCAATCACATTTCCGATATCTTTCGTAAAGAGCACATAGTAAGCGACCTGGGGATCTGCTTCGGCGAAATGAAATGATTGCGATTCCCTAGGTGAGAACCGCAAACAGCTGCTCCGTTTTCTGTCTCCGGTCGGATGTTGCCAGTGGCAGTGGGCCCTGACATCGGGCCAATTCACTTGGCCCTCCTTCCAACGTGGCCGACATCAAAAGCCCCATCGAGTGGCGGCTGCCACTCTTAAAGAGTGCGAAATTAAAACAAAATGTTGCAAGATGCTGCGGGCTCTGGCTCTCTGCTCGCTGCTCGCTGCTCTCCACCTGCCCCGGTCTGCGCCTTCTTGCAACTTCCCAACTTGCAACTCCTCCGACTTCATCTCGGGCCGTTTGATTTCGTGCGGCTGATAAGCCGTGTTGGCCGGAGCTCTTCACATCATGCGTAAAACGGCGTCAAAATGCAAATGTTGCGCAGGAAACTGCGGGGCAAGTTTCCCTACTCGCTTCACCCTCCAACAGGCCGCAGCGTAAATAAACATTTTGCGCTTTAATTTATGTTGCAACGTTTGTTGCTGTGTACAGCATGGGGAGCACATTTTATTGCACATTTGCTTGGGGCCGCATTGCAAAATTTATCATCAACTGCGAACTAAATGGGCTAAATGGGGGCAGCATCACCGGCAACGCCATCAGCAACGGCCAAATAAGTTTTCTGCACACAAACTTTGTAAAATATTTCATCAAGAGGGCATACCGGAAACTAAATATTCTTATAACTTCCATGGGAAGAAATGTTAAGGGCAAACTTCATATTAAAGTTCAGCAAAGTCTAAAGGGCTTTAATTAAGTAATGAGGCGATTTACCTTCGATGCTATAATCGTTTCTAATGACTTTCTAATTTAATCGCCTTAAATATCATCAAACTCAAAGTCTTCCTCTTTGGAATCAAAATTCTACCAAGTTTCTAAACACAATTCCGATAAAATTAGTGATGATCCACATTTAAGGGGAATTAGAGCAATTGACAGGAATTAGCCGATGCCTGCCATTGAAGGCCAATAGAGTTGAAATTTTCCGAGTCACGTAACCAAAGGTTGTTAAACAATTTGCTAGTCCACCTGGTCTCTTTACCCTGCCGGCTGTCTACTGCAGACTGCACACTGCAAACTGCAACTTCAGCAAGCTGCACTCATTTCAAATTTAAATGAGAAAATAATGCAAATTAATGTGGAGGCAGCACTTTGTTACGGCAACGTACTGATAAACAACAACAGCAGAGCCCAGCACAGCCTGTTTGGACAGTTGCTGTTGGCACGACCCAACTACGGACAACCCTACAATGAATATATATATATATATTTGTACAAGTATATGGTGTGTATATTGTGAGATCCCTGGCATCCGAAACCTGCGAAAGCGGTACGTGGCTGTGGACAAGGACAACGTCGTGTACATGTTAATTACTTGTGAAAATATGCAACAGACGGCAGGCAGCTACAAGGGCCAGTTGCCATGAGGTAGAGTTTTCACACCAATCTAAATTGCCGGGTCGCCAGTCGCCTGTTTTTGGAACCAGGCACCGGGCACCCGGCTCCAGGATCGTATCGTTCCTTCTTTATGTGGCTGGTGACGAGTGCCCTTCAAAGTGAACCTGCCAACTGTTCGGTTTGCTTCCAGGTCCAAAGGGGCGGACTCTCCTGGGCCGCTTCCGTTTCTATTCCATTTCGAGGGGCATGCCACCGCTGGCGTGTGTGTGTGCAGGCATACTAATTACACAGGCAACACCTACACTTGGAAAAATGAACCACAACTGTAGGCTTTTATATAGAGATTGTAGCTATTTAAGGATAGGAAGATACATATTCTACATTTTATTTGTGTAAAAGATCTTTCACATAAGTTCTCATTCACATTTTTGAATAGATTTTTTTCCGGTGCATCACAAGCAGCAACACAAGTAGCAACTACACATACAACCCCGACGTGCCACATTGGACGTGGATCTTTAATCGCTCCCCTCGAAGCGACTTTTTTTGTGCGGCACACTCATTAAGCGAAACTGAAAACCAGAAACAACTTCAAATCACACATCATTTCTTTCTTCTTTCTCTTCCGCCCCTTTGGTGTATTTTGTTATTTTTTATTACATTTCGGGACTGCCGGGCTTGTATCTTTCGTTCGGGCCTAATTGCTTTTTATGACAGTCGAGTGAATATGATAAATCTTTTGCCGTGGCCCGACATTATTTCGACATTTGTTTGGCTAGAAACATTCTTGGCAATTAAATTTATGTTTGTATTTCGTTTGTACTTCGCTCCCTTCGGACTGCTTGACATGTGTTTGCCCGATATTGGACCCCCCGTAGCACCCTCATATCTTTATGCGTGTAACTCCTCCAGGGCCAACCAGCCCACCTCTTAACCAACCAACCCACTCCACCAGCTCATCCTTCCATTAACCAGAGAAGAGGCCGAAAAGTGTCAGCTGTGCAAGTGCCTTCCGTGCTTGACATTTATTTGCAATCGGTTTGCGGTTTTATTTTGCGTATAAAGAGGAAATTCCGTTCAAGTGGCTCACGAAGCGGGCTTTAGTGGGTTAATCTTTGCCGGGGACAGCTAGTGCCGTTGCACTTTCCCAACTGGGCCAAGTGCCAAGTTCATCAATGATTTTAAAGTGCCTTTGCCAAGTGTTGTTAATGATATGGCAAGATTGTGATCAAAATCTCACAAGTTCTTTTTCATACGTATATTAATATTAAACATTTCTCTTAGTATGAGATCATAACCTTCTCAGCTTCTTAGTCACTAGGATTAGTATAAGAAACCAGTAACTGGGTCAGATAGGCTGTCATATATGGCAAAGGTCTCTCTTTGGCTTGGCAAAAGTGAAATTATGAGCTAAAAATTTAGTAGTATGACGGCACAAGTCACGGGAAGACTTAAGCCATACCTGTACATTGTACATATATAGGCCTTTTGTATTGATCCGAAAATAAAACAACAATTTCTCTTCCAGCGCTTTTAACAGCGATTAGCATACGATGATGGCTGCCAATATGTTTCGTAATTTTGTGAATTTTACAAACAAACACAGAGTCATCCGGGGCATGATATCATATGGCACCCTCTGGCCCTGCGGCTCCCTCATCGAGCAGACCCTGATCGAGAGGCGGACATTCCAAACGTACGACTGGATGAAGTGTCTCAGGTGATATCGCATGCATCTCGACCGGCTCTTCGATTGCTAATTGGCCTTGGTGGCACTCTTTGATCTGGTGTTGCAGGTTCGGCATATTCGGCTTCTTTTTCATGGGGCCAACCATATACGCGTGGATCAGATTGGCGGGGATTATGTGGCCCCGGACGGACATTAAGTCTTCGATCTGCAAGGCTGTCACCGAGCAGGCCGCATACGATCCGATGGCCATTAGTTCGTTCCTCTTCTTCATGACCCTGATGGAGGGCAATAGCTACAAAGATGCCAGGCGAGAGGTAAAGTTGCCATTGAATATTATTTTCAAAAAAGAATTAGATTTTTTCCTCAGCAAGCATTCAATAAAAAACTTTTTATGAAACGCATAAAACTGTTTTCATGTTCATTACGCCATTGCCCCGTCAAGTATGCTATAAAAATTGTTCCCAAACTCGAAGGTATTTTGGAGTTTTTTTTATTTGGTTAGATAATCCATATATATGTATTATATTTTGGTTAGGCTTACATTGGATATACACTTCATGTGATGTTAAGGTACTTATTTGATGTACAGATTCTTCACTTAATAAATATAAAACAAAAAAAAATTTGGTTAGATTGTCAGTTTCTTTGTTTAAAACTTGGTTATGCAGTTTTAGTTTCCAAAAGGCTTCTTGCCACGATTTCGGTGTGTAGGGTAGTTGTTTGGAAATCCATTTTCTCACGACACATTCAGACAGCCGCGTCGCCGTCGCAGTATCTGTATCTTTGTATCTGTATCTCTGCTGCCGCGCATTTGTATCTGCGGCTGTAATGTAAGCATGCATAAATATCACCTGCCAGCCACCGACCACCTCCCCACCTCTACGTCTCCACATCTGCGACTGGCTCTCCTTTCCGAGTTGTCAACATTGATTTGTTGGCTCTCCGGCCATAGTTTGAGATACTTTGCTCCGTTCCCGAGTTCGGTTCGATGCCAGCCTGCTCCGGCCTTTGGCTGACTTCTATATCATTAGAAACCATTTATCTTGATAAATGTAAATGTTTTACCATATATTTGTGTCAAGCGTGCGTCGTCTCATTTGCTTTGCATACATTCCCCGGGAAGATCTATGACCGGACTTTGCCCGCCATAGTGATTGGCTAAGGTTTCGGCCATAAAAGAGTTATGTGTGATACTGATGAAGACCCTCGTCTGTTAATCTTTTGATCCTGGGCTAAATAGTCTCCAAACAAGTTCGCAGACAACAATTTCCTTCATTAGTGGAGTATTGGACCTTCAAGTCTAGATAAGTTCAGATTAACAAAAATTTCTACTCTAAATTGGGTTAAAATAAACAGTGAAGTCTTCGATTAGAAAAAGAATGTCAACTTTAGCACAAAAACTAGTCTTTTAATTATTAATTAACAGCGTCAGGGCCCATTTTTCACACCACCCATGCCCATAGATATCATTTACACATTTACACACGCCGAATTCGGGGAAAATGTTGGTAAAAGTGAAAATTTTCCTTGGCAGGCGATGCCTTTTAATTAACATTAACCGAAATGCCACGCCCAGTTCTAGCGCCCGCAGTGAAAAGTAGGGGATTTCGGCAGTAAATAAAATTTTAAAAGTCTCATTCTCGAACCACTGGCCGCCTGGCACTTAATTACAATTTTCCGCGCTGGCATTTTCCAACATTTTCCGACCCCCAGCCCCTCCAGCTATTATGTCACATTGCTCTCAACCGCCGCACCCCCTGCGATCTCTCTCCCTCTCGTTCCCAGGTCGCAGATAAATTCCTGGAGGCGTACAAGGTGGGTGTTATTTATTGGCCCTGCGTGCAGACGGTGAACTTTGCCTTCGTGCCGGCGCGCAACCAGGTCGTCTTCACCTCGTTCTTCAGCATGTGCTGGACCACGTTCCTGGCCTACATCAAGTTCCTGCAGATGCATCCCCACGTGGATGTGGACCACCACGAGATCGACATCCACTTCCTGGAGCCCTAGGTGCCTCCAGCTTTTGTGATTGCCCCCCAAAGACACGCCCTTCTTGTCAAGGTTATTAAAAGTCCTTTTTATTTTTATAAATATAAATAATTTATTTAAGTAAAACATGTTGTTTTTTGCTTGATGGATAGCTTTTTTCTGGGTTTGTTTAATGAAAGTGGACAAATTACAACTGCATATAATTAATCAAAATATGACTCTTATTTAAATGAAAAACAATACATTTTTAATAAATAAATAATACAAAAAACTCTAGACACCAACCTGGACACCAAATCCTAGTCTCGTGGCTAAGATCTATTACAAGATTATAATTAAAAAAAAAATAAATACTTAAATATATATTATATAACTTGTTATATGCAAATGAAAACAATAATAATATTTCTATAAATAAATTAGAAAAGAAAGAACTTCGCTCGTACATGGCAATGAACGTGATTTCAAAAACGATTTAAAGTTTATAAAAAATAAAATAAGTTACAAAAAAAGATTGATAAAATGAGGAAATATAAAAAATGTTGTTCGTATAGTAAATTGAATACCAGACGAATGAATCTACCTGGGAATTCTCAGACAGTCCTCAGAAGTTCAATAAATTCACAGACTACTTCTAAATACAAAATTTAGAAAGTGGAAAACTAAAGTGTATTAATAAGATGCCCGTCGTGCAATATGTTGCAAAATGTTGCTTAAATTTGACTTCAGTTGACCCGCATCAGCATTTATCAAAATTAATATTTATTATTTGCACGCCACTCTTTGGCTGGGGGAATTGGGTTCCATTAAAATGCATACGCAACATCTATGCATATTATATACACAAATGGTAATACATATATATTTGTATCTGATGTGGTCCGTTGAAGTGGAACTGGTTGGGAGCGGGTGTCGGAATGGGGGATAGGAGGGGCTAAGTGGTCGTGCTGAATGCGAGAGCTGAATGCATAAATAATGCCGATTTAGATTATTCTGAAACAGAAACATCATCGGCGTGCTGCGGTCTGCATTCGGATATTCTCATTCGGATTTGGACAAAAGTGCCACAGAACGCTGAACTGTGCGGAGCTCAGACAACGATGACGAGGCCATAATCAGGCGAATTAATATGGAAATTTATGCAGAGCGAAAAACGAAACCGCAAAAGTAAACGCAGAACACCGCTCGCCGACCAAAACCCAGACCGAAACTCAAACGCATGTGGGTTCTGTTATCAGTCCGGGAAAACGTGGCTCACTTCCTGGCCAAAAGTACTGGGTGGTATGCCGGGGGTGTTCCAGTTGTAATGCACATGAAAAAATAATGCGATCCATTGGATTCTTCCAAGTATTACTAACCAAAAAACACCTATCCTATGTCACAGGAAATCCCTACTTTTTTCTCAGTGTCCTCCTGTCTGAGCCGCAAAAAAAGAAACAATTGAAACACCAATCTCATTTAATTCTGCGTCGGCTGGCAGGCCAATTTCCTATCCCACCCCATGCTACCCCATTCCGCCCAGCACCCATTTCTCAGTGTCTTCCCTTGGTCTTTGCGTTGCTGTTGTTGCTGTTTTATAGCGCATTAATTTCGAAAGTAGCGCTACGTGTGCCAAAAATCATTAGCAACGGAATTACGCTCAATGAAATGCAGTCGGCGTCGACGGCAAACAAAAGCCAATGCCAGCCGAAGGGGGAGATAATAAAGCGTGGCCAGGCCAGGCCAGGCCGGTCGGTCCTCTGTCGATTTCGATGTCGATGTCGATGCCGGAAGAAGGGAACACCCGAGGGGGTAAGACCCATATAGCCATGGCAATGGCAAAATGTTACAGAACACAGGAGGGGATAGGGTAGTACCTGGTTGGTAAACTTCGGGAAAACTGCTTATAAATTTACCCTAACGACAAGTTAAATGCTGAATACGAAATGTTACAGGGAAGGGTTCCCATTCCAAGACCCTCGCAGACATGCGGCTACAACCCGAAGAATTTGCCGCCAAGATGAAGCCCAAATGGTCTCTAAGTGGAAGTTTGAAAAAGTATGTAAATTGTTCTGGAAAAAAACTGTCTACTATGAAATCTTGCATATAAATTAAAATTTGTGCCATTTCGTTTTATAAATATTACAGTATTTTGATGGGGATTTTTATCAAAAACGCGTTTGATTTAATCAGTTGCTAATTAGATTCTGTTTTTTCGGGATACTTCCACGAAACAGAAAATGGGGAAAGCTGTTCATTTAAATATGGTCAGAGTTAGTAGCTGGCAATCTTATCGGTGGGGAATAAACCATTATCAGATAAATGGCGGAACTAATTCGGTAAATGAAATTATGCAAATGCGTAGGCCATCAGTTCGATTGGAGCGTGACAGGTGCGAGTACGGAGTCAAAATAAATTAGCATGTTTAAGTCCAAGTCCTTCGATTTGGTAAACGAGGAGAAAACGAAAAAGCCAGAGCGGCTGTATCAGCCGCGTCGGATGCGCTGGCTAAAGTATATCATACTGCCAGCTATTTTCGCCTTCGCCGTCCTTCTCGTCCTGTGCAATGTCGACTTTTCCAACTGTGCCGAAGATATCGGCTCCAATGAAACATCAAAACAAAAGTGGATTACCTCGAATATTGATGGGCCGCCAGTTTACATCCAGGAAAAGGATCAGGATGGAGAACGGACCTCACTCTATGTTTCAAACTACAAGTTTGAAAACGAAACGCTGGATAGAAGCTTCCTTTCCGGCAGCTTCCGACTGAAGCAGTTGACCCTCGAGGAGTGCCGGCTGAGTCGCATACAAAATGGAGTATTTCAACAAAATAGTACCCACAATTTGCTGGTCCTGAAACTTTTAAATGTGCAATTGGAGAGCCTATCGCATTTATCCCTAAAAGGACTCCAAAGTCTTGAGGACTTTACCCTTACCAACGAGTATGACTCATTCCGAGCCCGTCGATTTCTCTCACCTGTTTCAAGCACTCTCGTCAATGCCAGTATCCACCAACAGTTCGGTGAAACAACCTACTCAGTAAGTGACTTTTTGGGAAACAAAATATACACTTCCCTTAAGTTATTGGATCTGAGTGGAACCAATTTGGGCGGAGAAATAAACGACGATTCGTTCGAGAACCTGGTTGCTCTGGAGCGTCTGATTCTTAAGAATTGTGGTCTGACCCAGGTGGATGCATTTCCCAGCCGTTTTCATTCCGTTCAATATTTAGACTTGAGTGGAAATATGTTCAAGGATCCGGGTGTGCGGATTGAAAGAATGATTTTAGAGATTGACGAAGAAGAAGAATTGGAAGGACGAATCATTACTATTCAAAATGCAACTGAAAGAAAGAACACCTTGAAAAGAGTTTTAAGGAATTACGCTCCAACTGTGGCGGGAATTCCAAGCACTACTTCAACACCCAATACCACACTCGAACCAACAACAGAACCTTTTTTTTCAACAGAACCTACCACAGATTTTGAATTATCGAGATGCAAACAGGAGCTTTGTCAAGAAATTATGTACAACAATGCAGATGGTGAGGCCAAAATACTACCCATAAATTATGACGCGATCATCAACTTTACGGACTATGCTGTCAATGCGGTAAAAGTGGATATCTCACAGGTGGCATGTTCGAAGTGGTCACTCATCTACTTCGACTCCAATTTGACGATTGTATACATAGCACAAACAGAATTTAGTTATCTGAGGGGTACCTACACTATAAAACTCACAGATGTGAGTTGCCAAATCCCCTATACTTACTGCCTTTTGCCGGATGATACGGAAACCTCTCCCTTAAACTGTCGGTCGCACAAGATCTCAATGGGATGTGAGCATAAAAATGTGTCCTGGATTAATAATCACATTGGACTGATGATCGGATTGGGTCTGGTGGCTGTTATAGTCGGGTGTCTCCTTGGAATGCTGATCATGTATGCAACACTTCACCAGAAACCCTCATTGCTGCGAGGCAGCAAGCACCTAATTCACGCTAACCAAGACTCCAAATCCATGTATCTCATACCGACAAAAGGAAAGGACGATCCATACAGCCACGTGGGGTAAGTAGCTCGACAAGAAGGTTTACAAAATCTTACATTTGTAACTTTTGTACATGCCTCTAGGAGTCGCCTCTCGATTGTAGACAACCACGAGTATATTGCCGCCTATCACCGATATCTGGAGCAAGCAAATATCCGGCAAACAGAATCCAATAGATACACCCGTCCGCCTCGGGAAAGGGCTCCATCCGTACCGCTCTGCGCTGAAACTCCTCCCGCCCTTCCGGCTAGGATCACCTACGAATACGAGAGCTTGGAGCTGTACGAGGAACTCCACTAAAGCGATTAGTTAAGTACTAAACGAGTACATTCTGTACTCCACCAAATGAGTACAAAACCCACTTATTATCTTGACTGTTATCCAGTTTGTTATCTAAAAGGCCCATTAAATAGCCATTTTGTAACCAAAATTTTGCACAGTTCTTGCTCTAACTTTGTTTCATATTTATTATTCTATTAAAGAAGCACTTCGATCCAAAGATGATGCGTTCGTTTAAATTTTAAAGTATTCCGGTATAGAAGCAGATGATATGATCACTTTAGTTTAGAGTTGCTTAGTAGAGAAACGACTATTCTAACATTAGTAATTATCAGGCACCAGGTGCCGGAAGCTATCTTTTATATTCTTTCAAATCTTCCATATAGTTTTTTCTTTTTTTTTTGTTCTGAAAAAAAGTAATCGAGGGGATGACTGTGTCATCAGGTTCTTACTTGTTTATTCCACTTTGCAACCACTGATGGCAAAGTCTCATCTCTTTGCAGTACGCAGGAGAAGTTTGCACAGTTCAATGCTTTTATTTAGCTTTAATGAGCCCCAGTTTTGCGACGACGGCGAAAGACACTTCATCTGAATGCGCCCCATTGTGGACACAGTTTTCAGAAAGGCATTTGCCCTTCCAAGGGATCCGGACTGTATCCGGAGATACAGTGCACAGTTTGTTGACTTGCCACATGCACAATAAAATATTTTTTGTAAGCACTTTTTATGGCTGACATATCTTTTAATATACGCATACACAAACGCCCCGGACACACCGACAGAGATATATTTTTTGCGAGCGTTTTTGCCAATTTATTTGTGCGCCCCTCTTTCCAGTTTGGCTTGTTTGGTGCCCTGCAGGCTGTCGCTGCCATAATTTCCCAGGCACATCCAAGCTGAAACAGTGAACGAGACGGAGCACCGTGGAGGGGAGGCGAGTGGATCGGGCAGAGGGTAGAGGGGACAGGACGCAGTCAAAGTCCGGCCAAGACTCGGCCATATGTTGCACACATTATGCTTACTTAACAATTAGAGACGCTCTTGTAATTCCACAAAATTGCTTTGTTCGCCTGGATTTTTTCGCTCCGAGGGAGGCTGCCGGCGTATAGAGGGAGGTGTCATGCGGGGTTGGGGGTTGCTCAGTGTGGGAGTGACGGGGCGGAAGGGTTGGGACGGAAGTGCCGCCGAGTGGCTTTTGTGTAGCTTCTGTGCCAGAGCGCTTTGGTCACTGAGCTGTGAATGGTTATGAGTCTTAAATCCAAGGAAAATGCTTTGATAGCCAGGCCGAGTGTGGGCGTGTGTGGGAATTAAAATGAGTTTAGGGTTGTTATTGAGGGGAAGGTAATTCCAAAGTGTATTCTATAGAATCCTGCTTGGAATGTTTTTCATATCTAGTCCTTTTAAGATAAATACATTCCTTTCATAAAGACCCCAACTAAAAGATGCATAGTTTAGCTGTTCTGGTGACTCGTAAGACGAGCAAGACTTCACAGAATATTAAATTCCTCTCCCAAAACTAATTAGGGCTATGTCAGATTGCTGATGAAGTAACCGAAAACTATTCCATCATGCGATGAGATCTCGAGAGCATTGCGCGATGTTCCCAGAAGATGGGAAACCCTACACAACATCTGTACAGTGTACACTTCACTGGTGACAGAAATAAGAGAGCGAGTTTTATTATTATCTCAAGTGCAAGTATGATAGGAGGGAAACCCTAGACGAGTGTCACGGCTGAGTGCATCTGGACAAACCCACATGGGGACCGATACCGGATCGATACTTGTCCGCGCGCACTCGTACTCGTATCTGTCGCGATTGATATTAATGATTTGCAGCAAATGCCATTAAGTTGTTTTGTACCTTTCCATCAGACTGAGAATGATGGCTCGGCGTGAAGGAACTGAAAGCTGAAAGACTGAAAGGCTGAAAGACTGAAAGCGAGAAACTGTCCGATTCCGATTCTGACTCTGAGATTGCATGGCCCGGAGCGGAGGCGTTGCTATCTACCCTCGAAAGCAGAGACCCAGAGAAACCCCATTGTTCTGGCTACGAAATCAAAGACCCTTTTGCCCGCTTCCCGGCTGATAACGGACACGAAGGAACGGCCTCGAAACGTGGCATTTGTTTAATGGATTAAAAATAATAGGTATGTGTTTCCAGCAAAAGGGAGAGGCGGGAAAAGCGGGTTCAGATAAAAATCGTAGCACGTTTTGTGTGCGCATCGAAAATGGAAAATGTAGAATGGAAAATGGAAAATGTGCCGCGGTGTGTCATAAATTAATTTTTATAAATTCTGCAGCTTGTCTGATTTTGTTACGGATTGATATCGGCTTAATGCTGGCACTGAAGAACTGACGATGAGACGGGGACGCAGATTAATAATAATAATGCCACACGGCTCTGATGGACAGACAAAGGATTTTCCCAGAACAAAGTGAGTGGACAGGATGCGAGAGCACTTTCATTTCGGTCCTTTAGGGGTTGGAAGCCTTTCATCTGTGTGGTCGCCTGCCAAAGAAGCTTTTAAAAAATTATGCAAAAATCATGATTAGGCAATTTCCCCGATGCTAGATGCTGAATTCAGGATGCCGGATGCTAGATGTTGGCTGCTGGATTGTGGATGCTGGCTGCCTGATGCTGAAATGGTCTGCGGTCCTGGTTTTGTCTCCCGGCTGCTAATTAGCCATTCATGGAGTGTAGTTAGCTTGCCTGGGGAATATTTAAACAGTTGGCTGGTTCCCAGTAAAACGGCAAAGCGGCAAAAGTTTAATTAGCCCGGGCGAATGGATGAGCCTTATGAATATGAAATCCGCACACAAATCTATTCAGCTGCGATCAGACATACTCGTATCCTTGAGACTTCAGTCGCATTTATGTTAAGTTGAGATGATTTGAGTTGCGTTCGCGTTTCGTCGAGCTGGGACTAATGAGCCCTACCAGAACTGCTGTCGAGCGAAACAAAAAAACAAAAACGGCATACAAATACACAAAATGTAGCAATTATGGGGCGGACCGGAGAAAAATTCACATTAATGACAAAAGCCAGCCAAGTACTCGGCGCATGAGGAGAGTCTGCTTAAGACCCGCAACAAACGAGGGGCACTTAAAAGATGAAACATAAAACGGAGCCCCAGAAGCCCATAAAAAACACATTGTGCTGGGGCCGCACTTGAAAGGCAACTGCTTACCCCACCGCCGACATTCTTTTTTTCTTACCTCCCTGGCACTGCAAAAAAATTAGATTTCGCCAGGGTTGTGGTTACATTTGTAATCCAAGAAGGACAGATTGGTAATAAGGTGGTTTCTATAGAGGAAAATACATAGAATAAGGCATAATTGATTTACAAGAAGTGGATGTTGAAATTGAGTTTTGAGCTTATAATCATAGATCATAAAATGCAAGTATATATCCATAAAAAGCTAAACCTAATCATCAAAGGCATTGTAAGAGAAGAGCCTCAGTTTCCTCAGTGTAGCCTCGTCATATGGGACAAAGAAACATTTGCTTTGTGCAACGTAAAGGGCTGCCATAAAATTGCAGCATAAAAATAAAAATTAAACCACTAAACGCAGACCAAACGCGACCGCCCGTCTTAAGTCCAGGCATCGTCCCTGACTTTTAAGTTCCCTTGGCATCGCCATCGTCTCCGCCTGCGACTTTTCATCCGCCTTCCCCGATTGATTTGACTTCATGAAACGACCCCAAGGGCAGGACCTCACGTTTAACGGAGATAAGGGTGTGCACCCTAATGATATTCAATAATAATACATGCGCATAAAAACCACTTGCGACCCACAGCCACCGCCACCGCTACCGCCCAAAGTCGTCAACATTTCAGACATGCTCCGGCTGTGCCTTCAGAATTTAATGTGCTTATAATACCGCCCGCTGGCTCCTTGCCATAAACAGATGCAGTCCTCACTCCCAGCTAAATCCCCACACCCATCCTCATCCTCATTCCATTCCCGATACCGATTCCAATTCGAATCGGATACGCCACACACGCAGGCAGCAGGCACACACACACACACCCCACGACATATTTTTAACAGCAAATGATGTCAATTTTCATGCCCGCCAAGGACAGGAGGACTGGACCTCCTATGTCCTCGGGAAAACTCTCCCCAGAAGGCTTCGGAAATGGCTTCGGATATGGCAGAGTAGCGCTTTGTTGTTCTATCGAAAATTGAACTTAATTGGTGCGTGAAGTGTGCACTGAGTGGATTTGATGGCAGCCAGGCAACTATTATAGTCGAGCTGCAAATTTGTCAGCACCCACTCCTCCGTTGCCTCTCCGATTCCAGCCTAAGCCCATTCCCAAGCCCATTCAACCTGGCCTCATTATAATTTGCCAGTCGACGAGCAGAGGCGGCTATGAAATTGGACAAGAGCCGCCGAATCCGAGGGCGGAATTTGAAGAAAAGTCCCGGAAGGAACCCTTTTTGTTGTGGGAATGAATTTAATATCTAACCTTGTTATGCTTCAAAAGGATCAATTTAAATTGAAAAAAGTATGCCCTTTTTTGACAGAGGGCCTGCATTTTAATTAACGTATGTTGAGTCACTTGATATAAAATACTTAGCATACCCCAAAGTATATTAAAAGAGGGTGCAATTCTTTTATCTTCAAGAGAATAATAAAGTAACCAGAAAAATGATTGGCAATAAAGTGGAAACAGAGACATAAAATATAACTTCTTAGAAGTCCTTTCTATCAGCAAAGTTATATAAGGTATAGCAGACAAAATAGAGAAAATTAATTGCCAGTAGAAGCCCCAATTAAAATTTAAAATCAAAGAAATGGTTGCTGGGATAGAAACATTGTAACCTAGAAGTGTCCAAGTCCCCCCCGGTGCTGATGCTGCAACAGAAGTTTTGGCAAGTAAGTATACATTTGATGCCACCAGAGCGTGGCTAATTGTTGTAATTGTTCCCCACATGTCTGATGTTTTATCGTCCGCCGCAATAGGGGAACTAAAATTTGTTGCCGGAGAAAGCATTCACAATCCTTTCGTCTGTAGGTGAGCACTGCTATCTGTGTAATCCCATCATGCCTGGCAATCAAATTAATTTGCCATGCCCCAGTTTGCCACGAAACGGCCGAACAACCCTCGTGGCAGGACGACTTTTAGACAGACAACTCGAGTTCTGGGACAGGAGGTAGGGGACAGGAGCCAGAGGCAGGAGACAGGAGGCAGGAGGCATGGCATCCAAGCTGATTAGCATAAATTCGTCTATGTCGTTGCTGGCAACGTTGTCGTCTTTTGTCAACGTGTCTGGCATGCCAAGTTGAAAAAGTTTGCCAGTTTCCCAGTAAGAAAATGGCTGAGGGCGGGTCTCCAAGAACCGGGAGCCGGAAAGGAAAAGGAGCAGGAGCAGTCACGGACTTCGGGCCACGGCCCTTGCCTGGGAAACATGTGTCACTGGGGCCTGTCTGCTTATTGCACGACTAATGTCACTTGCAGGCAGTCAACAAAAGGTAGCCAAGGCAAACTTCCAGGCACAAAAGCTATTTAGACTGCGAATGCAAGTGCTGGAATTTCCTCGGCTCAATGGGGATGCGAAATTATTTCCATGCCACCGACACGGCCGGGTGAAGGACGACAAGCCCACAGAAATAGACGAAGGACGACGGAGATCCTTGGCTATGTGAGCTTTGCTATGGAAAAAACAATTGAAAATTCTGGATTAAAAGCCTGTAACTTATAGTATAGTTCTAAAAAGCTTACATTGCTTGGAAAACACAGAAAGTAGTTGAGACTTTTAATTGAGAAATATTTTAGTTGAAAGTGATTTCTTTCAATGGAGAAGGTTACCCTTCTGAAATTCATTTCGCTTATTTATTTCCTGGCCCAGACAGCTGGCGATCCGTAACTGGATTACCGATGCGATTGTGGCGGATAACAGCGGGCTGCATAATCTCACGGCTTGCATCAATTTCTCATCTTCAAGGGCCTATTGTTGAGGTCTTTTTAGGGCTTTCGCCGTTCTAATTACCGCAACTTGTCTCCTGCCACAGCCCCAAGGAATTCCTCAAGTGCTGCTAAGCCGTCGACTTGTTTGTGTTGGCATTAACGTTGCGGGGCCTAAGTTCAGCGGCATTCCCGGCATCTGAGGAAGGAATACCCGGACTGTTGGGTACTAATCATATTTTAGTGCGGTCCAACTAAATGCGGACGGGTCTTTAAACGCCCGTTTTCCCGGCTATTGACACACACAACCCACACACACCCTACCAGCATAGACACACCGAAACTCACATGAACACACACTTAAGAGAAGAATTGTGGTAAGGACGCAGGTAGGACAGGGGTAGAGCAATTTACACCTCAGCTTTGTAAATTCACAAAGTATTGTAAAGGCAAACTGAGATGCTGGCAAGGGTCGACAAATGGATACCGTGCTACTCCAGATACTATACACTCGTTAATCCAGAAATAATATGATATCATTAACATTTTTTTTGAAAGTGTATAAGCCACCCCAGCACTTGATTAGTTCCGGAGCTATTGAAACCCCTTTTTACGAAATCCATCCCCTCCTAAAGCGCTTCAAATAAACAAAAACAGGGTATGCTTGAGGGGCCAAGAAGAGCAGCATGGCTCTAAAGACGTGTTAATGAAGCAGACATGCGGCCCAGAACCCGAAGAGCTGAATCGTGGTCCTCGTCATCGTCTTGGTTTTTTGGGCCGGCTATGTCGTCGGCGCTGAATGAATTTGTATAACTTGCAAATCATGTTGACTGACGAGGAACATCGTGATGTGCAGAGTGCGGAGACCTGTCCCAAGCTTGGGCATGGGCATGGGCTTGGGACCCCTCCGACGTTTACTTTGGCCGGGCAAAATTTGAAAAAGTGTTGAGCGTAGAGTACAAACACCCAATCATATTGTGCCATGCATATTATGAAAATACGTCGGGGGACGATCGAGGGCCAGAGAACGGTCGGGGGTTGTCTGTTCTACTAAATCAACATCATTAAGTTTTCTGTTTATAAAGAAAACACTCGAGCATCGTTTGCGAGCTCTTCTTTCCCCCAGAGTTCAATCTTCACCGAAGACTTCTTCGGTCTTCAGCTTATTGCTCTGCCATCGCCGAGTATTTACACAAAGCGAAGATGCGTGCCGTGTTATTTTAGGCTGGTTCCATCACGGCCAGCGAGAAGACTTCAAAAAGCGATACAGCCAAGTGCCAAACATAAATTAGTAATAGCCAGGTCGAGCAGAAAAGTCTCAGGAAAGTGAAGTGAAGTTTCCTGCATATTTGCCCAGCCATTTTACCAAAGTCCGCGATGCATTCGAAAAGGTCGGGGTTTCTAGAGTCAATCGCAGTTCCCGATCTCTCATATAATGTTTACTGCACTTAGAAAAGGTAATGAAACGAATTTAAAATTAAAAAAAAAATAGTCCCTACTATTAAAATTTCAAGGATCCTTTATAATGCTTAGAAAATAAAATGTTTGACATTATAGATATTCTACGTAGAGATCAATGGGTTCAATTTCTTGATCAGTAAATTAATCCATCATATCACTGAAAGTTGGAGTGATAATTAGAAATTAAATAAAACCATGCTATATGATCTGATTCCATTTTCGTCGGTGTATCTTTCGGCTGCCCCAGACATCCATTATGTGTGTCGAACGAGCGGTGCAACAAAATGCGAGGGAAAAATAAACAACAAAGTCACGAAATTGTTTATACAATAAATAAAATGCGAGAGTGTGTGGAGCGGTGGGTCTGCGCCCCGAACAGCAAAAGTATCTTAAAGATACAAACAAGATGCGAGCATTGGCGCACGCATGCCGAACATGCCATCTCCCAGGACGTTTCTGCATCGCTCAGATACTTAGCAATCGCTTGGTTAGATGCGCGTATCTCCACTTGTATGCGGCTCAAATTACAAGCGGGCAAATGTTTAAATACTTGAGTGCCGAACACATGAGCATATTAACTTTTACTCTGCTCCTCGGTCTGCACTGTTCGGAATTGTCAACACGACAATTCACTTAGATGTGCAGTTCCAACTGCTGCCACTTTCTGACACATTTCCCCGACTCCCCATTCCTCCGGCATGCTCAGGAGCAGATGCAGCCATGTCATTAGAATTCATCCGCTCCTTCTCGTCGCCCGATTTCTTGGCGCCCGGAGGAAAACAGACAAACTTACACAGCGAATTGTTACCGAATGCGGGAACGCCCAAAAGTTGGCAAACACCCGCTCGGTTCAGCCGTTATCTGCACTTGTGTGGCCAAAACTTGCACACTTTTATCTTCCGAGAGAAACTTCATATGAGAAACTATCCTTTGAATTGTCTCCCTTAACAGAGAAGTACCAAGATAGTATGTACATATCTGATGCAATAATAATGTCACACGTTTGAATTAGTTTCTGTGCTTTTCTATCTTTAATCCATCTTCCATCCCATTTATTCTATCGGTCTATTTTTATTAGCCTTTTTATTTGTCTATAAAATTATTTAACATCATACAATGAAAAACTTTTTTATGTTCAATAAATAATTTAATTTAAATAACTTGGTTACATTTATATTTAGTGAATATCTTTAGGCGTGTGGTAAAAAATATTTTCAGAAAGTTTTAAAGCCTTAAAATAGGCAATTTCTTTGGAAATATTTTGGAGTATCCGAAATGGAGGTATTCCGTAAACGGCATGCCTACTGATGGATGGCGACTGGAGCTTGTACTTTAATTCCTCTTCTTGATGACCAGCATTGCCAGGAACTTTCCTTAGCAATCCGGGAACATTTCGCGCTTGTAGTGGGTCATTGACTCCTTCTTGTAGAACGAGTTACTAGCTGCCAGAGTTCCGTTTAGCTTCACACCAAACAATAAAAAGGACAAAACCGACAACATGAAGACATCTTCCGTAACAGTAAACGAAACACGCGCCAGGAGCATCCAACATCCAACTCGGCGTATTACCCAGGACGAAAAAGTAATAAGTGTGTCTATTTGTTTGCAAATATTTCATTTCCCGTACCGTTTACTTTCTATCTCCCCTTTAGTTTCCTCTTACGGGGGCGGTCTACACCATATTTAGATGAAAAAAAAAACAAAATTCGAAAGGGGACGGTTGCGAAAAAAATAGACATCTAGTAGTCTACTAGATGTTTTGAAAACATCTAGTACTTCAAGTTGGAGTTTTGAGAATTTTATTAATCTACCTATTTTAGGGAATGATTATTTCAGATCCTGTTGGTACGCAAGTAATCCTCCTCCTCGTCGTCGTCGGCATCCTCTACCACACTGTACGAGCTCTTACCACCGCCTTCCTTGGCCAAATGCGTTTCAAAGAACTCCTCCACCGTGTCCGTGTTCCATTTGGGTCTTTTGGATGGTCTGGGGGCTTCTTCTTCATCCATCATCTGGTTGAATTCTTGTATCCATTTTCTACTGAAAGTACAATGTTAAATTTAAATAATAGTTTATTAATGAATATTAAAATAATACTTACTTTTTCTTTAATTCAAGGTTTATTAAATGGACCTTTACAGTGGTAAGAGATGCAATAAACTTAATTGCAATCTGTGGTTTTTTGAGGTCATTAATTTTGAAAAATCCTTCCTCCGCATCCGAGTGCAATTCATTGCACAGCTTCGCTCCCAATAGCTCAAAGCGGTTCGAGTTCAAGAAGAAAAGCTGCATATTCCATTGGGGGAATGCATTGAACAGTCGTTTGAGCATGCATTCTACGCTGAGAATCTGAAATTATAAATTTTTTTAATATATAATATGATATTTTTGCAATATATTATTATTTTTACTATTTACCTCATCAAAATATCTGTGCTGCAATTCTTCTGGCACAATTTTCTCCACAAGATCTTTTGTTTTCCCCAATAATTCCAAGAAGTTCGATTTGTTGAAATTTGGGACCATGAAGAGGTTATTGAATACTTCTTCAAAGTTATTATTCCTCTTCATGGTATTTGTAAAATGGTTTAGGTCGTAATTACCCATACTCTGGAGATAGCTAATAGCCGTCATATTCGCTGCACATTTATCAGCTATTGCACAAACCAATTTATGGTGCAACGATGGTTTTTTTAACAGAGTGTTGTGGACTATTTCCACACCTTCTTTTATTGATGCAGAGCCAAGTCGATTTACTCCTGTTGTCATCTGGAAATTACATTATTAATATTATTAAAAAAGGGTATAAAACAATGTATATAAACTATAAAACTTCGGCCGGAGCCGAAGCTTATGTTATTAGATATATATATTGGATCTTATATAGTCGGCCAACTGATCCTTACGAAATCGCAGATCGGCAGATCGAATTGTTTCGCCTTAAGAAGAATCCATAGAAAGTCCCATCCTTCTAGCTAAAAAAACAACAAAGTTATCCCATTTCCGATGAATCAGTTATATGGCAGCTATATAGTTGACCGATCCCGGCCGTTCCTCACTTTTGACCAAAATTATAATACCCTCTGCAAGGGTATAAAAGTATAGAACATAAAATAGATTTATTTACTTACAGCTTTTAGATATACAATTTGCAAGTCCCCTTTTAACGTGGAGAACGCAATCGAAAATATTTTCCATTTATACAACTCCTTTGGGGCATTCTGTAAAAAAATAATAATCAAGAAATATGTACATATGTAGGAAGAAGAAAGGAAACATTTTTCAAAAAGTACTTACTTGCATATCTTTAAGATGGAATTCGTCGAATGCAAAAAAAAAGGGCTCCGCCAAGTCTGCAAATAACTTGAAATTACTGGTGAACAGGCAATATCCCTGTTCCAGAATGTCTTCTTTATTTTTCATCCAGGCATCAAATGCATGGGTGAATCCTATTTGAAAATTATTCAATTCGCGTAAATAATTCATGTTGTTAGTGGTGAGAAATGTTGCAAATGATATTGCCACATAATTTTCGGTATCGCGTGTGGTAAGTTTCACCCACATGGTAAGTTTCGCAACAAGCAGCAGCGTCGTTTGAAGCAACAAATTTTATGATGTTTTCTCCGAAATCCGTGACAATTGGTGTAAGTTTATAATTTTAATTTACATTTCCGATATATATATATATCCGATCCGATATATATATGTATATAATAATATAAGCTGCCACTGCAAGGGTATGTACATATATCAACTTCGGCTCCCGAAGTTAGCTTTCCTCATTAGTATGATACATTTTTAAATTACATTTTTCAGAATTTCTACTTTATTTCTTCCAACGAGGAAATGTTAAAAACGATTCGTGAGGAAATCATTAAGAATGGGTCATCAAAAAACGTGCCCCGCCCCCCGGATTCCGCGGATGCATCGGCTCCAGAAGTGGCCAAAAAGAGGCAAGAAGTGGCCAAAAAGAGGCAAGAAGTGGCCAAAAATAGGCCAGAAGTTTCGCCGGAGAGGATCGCGGTAACTCCTCGGAGGTCGCCCAGTCCCCTTGGAGAATTAAGTAATGTAATGAGTCCTTTGCCGAATCTTCCGAGCCCCCCCCGTGCAGTGGAGGATAATTTAATTAATTTATCGGCCACGCCTCCTCGCAAAAGAAGGAGGTTCCACCCCACAATTTTTTGGAAGCCGGAATCGCACAAGGACGGCAGTGGTCGAGAGTGGACCACATTAAAATATCAATGCGAAATTTGTTTTAAAATTTGCCAAAAACCGAAGGCATATGAGAACCACATAATGTTGTGCAAAAATGATTGCAAAACAGTGGCTTGCAAGTGGTGCCCCTATGTCCAAAAGTCCTCCAATTTGGGAAATCACTGGAAGAGGTGCATGGGGGGGAAAAAATTGTATATCCCCATTGGGGAACAATTGAAGCAGCGGAAAATGTGGTCCGAAATGAAGGACACGTCGGGATCGAAATCGCAAGTGGAAAGTTCGTCTTCAATTCCATTGGTAAGTAATTTTTCGACATTCATATATGTATACATTTTAATTTATTTCTTTTATCAACAGATGAAGACTTTTGAAAAAATATTGCCCACGGAGAAGTTACTTCCTTTCGTGTTTTATTTTACCTCTGTAAGTTTAAAGCTGAATTATAATATTCGAAATGCTAATATAATTGATTTCTTCCAGCGCTGAAAACCCGATCCAGCTTTCACATAATCCTGCCCAGCTTCGACATTAATCTTGTCCAGCTTCGACATAATCTTGTCCAGCTTACAACAACTATTTTACAGAATTTCCCTGGTTATTATTATCTGCATATACATACATATATTATCTGTACATATATATATATATATATATATATTTTGATTTTCGTTTTAGTGTTGAAAATTTCTCAAATTAAGCTGTTGAAAGTGTTGAAAATTTCTCAAATTAAGCTGCTGGAAAAATAAATTTTTTTTTCATCCTACTTTTTCAATTGCAACGATTTTAATCTTTTGAAAAGAGTAGACACCCTGTGCCGTTGAAAACAAAACCACCACGTGATGGCGCCTCTACACTATTCCGGTGGCGCTTTGCCAAAGGCGGCCACTAGATGAAGCTGCAATTGGCGGTAAATTTAAAAACGAATATTTCTTATTACAAGTGTCCTCCTAATTTATATTTATATAAATTTTCCTATTAGTAGTATTGATCCCCCCTAAAATTACTTCTATAAAAACATGATTATTCCAGAGACTCAACAGAGACTTTATACAGAAATAAAAAAACAGTCACTTTTCTTAAAGGGAAAGTAAATATTTCATTTCTAGAAGTTTCCCTCTAGCAATTTCTTTTTTTCCTGTATCATCATCCATAGTGGTGTTATGACATTGAAATGTTCTCGAAATCAAAACGCAAAACGATAAATTTTTATCCACATAGCACTTTAATACTTGTATTAACGAAAACAATTAAATAGACCTTAAATTAGGCTTATTCACTAGCAACTGAGGAGTCTAAGCCTAATCGACGTAGAATTGCTCGATAGGAACGTTCTTGAGGAGCTGGTTGGCGAGTTTGCCGAACTCACTGGCCAACTTCTTCTGCAACTGGGCCTGCATGGCCTCCAGAACGATTTGTGAGTTTTCGCGCAGGAACAGATTCGTGGCCTCGACTGCAAAAAAAAATAAAGATTTATTATTTGTTCACAAATATTCAAAACAAGGAACTTACGCAGAATGCGATTGTTATTGAAGGCTCCTGAAATGCTCATTTTGACATCCTTCACATCCAGGACCAAACTGAGGCCATCGATGTGCAGGTAGTTTCCACCCTTGGCCGCGTGCACGGATGTCTTTCCGGTGAGGTCAGCGCTCACTCCTTCGAACACGGCATGGAAGTCTCCGCCCCCGGAAGCCGGCAGGATCAGAAGGACACCCGAACTGGTATACTTGGCCTCAATCTTCAGCTTGGGCATCACAATCTTGGCCTTGAAGGGCTCGCTACCTTCGCTCAGTTTCAAGGACTTGACCTGGAAGTTGCTGGCTCCAAAGGCCTCCATATTTTTAAGGGTAATCTTATAGCCCTGGGGTCCTTCGGTCAATTGCAGAGCCAGGGTGTCCATCTTGAAGGGTTCCACAGAGGGAAGCTGAAACAGAATAAAAGGATATATTTAGGTTTAAGTTTAAGGGGGCAGGATGGTTTGAGACTTCAAAAAAATTTTTTTTTCAGAAATTTTTTATATAATTACATTATCTTAGGAATATCCTGTGAAAGTTTCATGTCGATCGAACTAAAACTTGCTGAGATACCGATTTTCTAGTTTCTTTCTCTCCATATACTTTCCATTGCTTTTAAAACTTTAGACGCGTTATTCTCAAAACAACTTTTTCAAGGCGGTGCGTAACGTAACTCAAAAAGTAATGCTCGGATCTAAATAAAATTTTGCACACATCTTTAATACAATAAATACTTGCGGATGAACGAATGCTTTTTTTTTTTTAAATTTTATTTCACCATTTTTACGGGCAATAATGGGCGGGTTTTTATGTAAAAATGGTTCCTCCGACTTTACATCCGCGCCAAAAATTCAAAATCGCATATTTTTCAAAATGGTTTCGTTCATCCGCACAAGAAACTGATATTTTAAGTAAATCAATTCAATTTATGTATTTCCGATAACACTGTAAGGCCAGACTTTACGCACAGCAAGAGACCAATTTTTGGAAGCGACTCCGGCCGACTGCCCGTTACGGGATAAATTATAATTATTTCTTAAAAATAAAAATTCCTAGATACTCTCCAAATATAGCCATTAATTGTGTAAAAAAATTGAATTGATATATTTACTCAGACATAACAAAAAAAAATCGCAAAAAACTGCTATTTTTCAGCCTCTGAAAAATCCTGCCCCCTTAAAACAATATTTATTTTCCACCATCTAATTTCCCAAACTCTTGTACCACTGTTGGGATATTCGACTATTTCCGTAGCTTTCGCGCTGAAAACCACCATTATGCAAGTACGAAAGTCCCAGTGACTTCCATTTGATTTGCATCTTATGCAACTGCAACCCGTTTCCAACGAAAACGGGACAAGAAAGTCGAAAGGAAAGGTGCGAAAACTAATGGACCATATGGGAAGGTCACTCACCTGGATTGCAGGAATGCCTTCGGCCAGATAGGGCTTCAGGTGTTCAATGGCCCCAATAAAGCAGTCCACCAGCTTTGGGTCATCTCGACGGCACTGTTTGATATAGGCGGCTGCAAATAAATAAAAAATATTTATTATTTGTTAATCATCACTCATAAGTGCAAAAAAAATTGAAGATCAACAGAAACCGCAACTCTACCAGTTTTAATTCCTGTAAAGTTCATCGACTCTGCAGACGAGCTCGAAAATAAAAAAAAATAATAAGCTTGGACTTGGAATGGCCTCCAACCAGCCAGATCAAGATCGTGTTAATTAAATATGGATTTGGTTCAGAGTCTGCATTTTGATGGGCTTACATTCGGGCACTTGGCATGCGATGCGATGCGATGCGATGCGGAAGCGAATCTCTGTTGACATTCGTCGGAGCTTCAAGCCGGGGTTGTCCCCCTTTTGTGTTTTGCTTCAGTCATTTGTCAAACAAAACCGTGTCGCCGATCGCAATTAGCACTATGTTTCATATTTTTTTCGGCTTGATAAGTGGTCAGACTTAAGTATGTGGCGATAAACTTGACATTTGACATATTCCCCAAGATGTGAATGCATTCCTTCTACACAAAAAGTGTGAAAAGCTAATGAAAGTGCTAATTAGGTATTCACCGAACACCGCACCTTGGATGCTTTGAAAATTCTCATTTAGTTTGGCTCATTAAGTTACAATCGATCTTTCTAGTATAGAGTAGTTTTAAGGGTGAGATAAGCTGCCAAAACTTTTAGCTTGTTTACGTTAGAGATCAACAGTTCATCGCAGGTGATAAAATTTGTGAAAATATCAACAAATTAGATAACAAGTAACTCCAAAGGCGTGAAAATAATGCATATTGTATAATTACTTTCAGAAAACCCCTAGGAAACACCAAATTGATGTTGACAGTCAGTCATTTCTCAAAATTTTAAATATTTTATTTGGTAAAAGTTAAAAATAAGGCCCTAATCAAAATACTTTATAAACACTTACGAGTCTCAGCCTGAACCAACCAAAGGGTCTGCAGCACAAGAATAAGGCACACGGATCTCAGCATTGCGGCTATTTAATATCACAACTGAGCAGCTTAGTTAAAGGTTTTAAGCTTATAAGATTGTACCACACAACGAGGATGGGTATATATTTTTGTGGATTTTATTTGTGCACTTTGGAGTCTTGGTAGTTGGTCCAACGTCCGTTAACGCGAAGCTGAGAACGCAAACTGCGAGCCAGCCGCCGGTCGATCAGCGATTTTAAAGCCCCGTGGGGAAAATAAAACGAGATGCAAACCGGAGCTTAAGTCCCGACGCCAAAGTCGGCAGAGAACTTCAACTTAGCCGATCTGAGGGTATAGCTGATGGGTCGGAGTGGCTTAGTGACTGACTGACCGAATGCTCAGCTGACTTCTTGGCGTCTTCGGCTTCTTTGGTTTCTGTGGCTTCTGTGCAATATTTTGGCTTGTTTGCCCATTTTTCGAGTGCCATAAAAAGTAATAATTAAGCAATTCTATTTTCGCAATCACCTGCCTGCTGACTGCTGAGATGCAGTTTACTGCCTGCAACCTGCAACTGCAAGAATTGTCGGTCAGTGCATCTTCACACGTGGCCAACCTTCTATAAACTGACCACAGAAGAGCCCTGGCTACAAGTCGTAGTTGTGGTCAAAGGAGGATAATCATTAACCACCGAAAAAAACAATCTTTAATCTCGACTTATAATTATAAGTGACATCTTAGCAAGCTTAAGAGATGTCTTTAAAAGCAGCAATAAACAGTATAATTCGTACAGCTTCCTTTTATTCTGGGCATGATCGTCAACAACCTTGATACACTGAACAGAATCTGTATCTTCTTGGAAACGGCACAAGGTAAGCCGGCCAAGTAAACTCGTTACCTGTGGTAGCGGCAATATTGCCACCTCCATTGCGGCTCTAATTAAAAGTGTGTGAGTGTATGCGGCTCTTAATTGCCCATTAGAGTAAGATATAATACAATGTTTGCTTTTGAAGCAGGCTTAAATAGACAACATCTGAATAGAACTTCTGAATACTCTAGAGTAGATATTACATTCTTGTAATGGGTGCAAAAAATACAAACGAGTTAGATAATTTATGTAATGGTTGGCTTGGCATTTTAAAGGTGATTGCCGACAATCATGTGGCTACTGACTCATATTCACAATTACTAATTAAACGATTTAAATATTTGTTTATTATCACTCAATTACAACTGCATACTTGCCTTAGAGACACACTAACTTTTTCTCTGGAATCTCTGCAATCACTTCCTCACGCAGTGTGGCGAATGAATTATTCATGTATCGAACAGGTTGGGAGCAGAGATCTATAGTTATGGGAAGATTCCTGCTAGACCAGTATCTATAAAATTATATAATTGGCAGACGGTGAGTAAGCGAAAGTCAAGAAGACCTGACAACCGAATTAATAAATCTAATTAAAGGTCTAGGTGAGAACTTTCAGATTCTTTTTCGTAGAATATTGTGGGAAAACTAAAGTACTTACTCTTTGCCCTGTGAACGGAACGAACTGAACTCTTAAACTGTTTACAATGGCCCTGAACACGAACAAATAGAGTTTGGGGAAGTATCTGCGGCGAGCACTTATTTGTCATACAAAAGCCAAAGCCTCTTCGCCGATTCTAAAGGCTGTTGAAAGGCTGTCTGCCGCACAATGCGGGTAAATACGGTTTTAAATACATCTCATTTTCTATATGTATCTGCACAAAAGATCTACTGATAATAAAGGCAAATGCGTTGCGGAAAACATATTTCAAATCTTATTGTTTCATATCTGCAATCATTGTTTGTCTAATTCTAAGGAAAATGTGCAAGAGTTTACAGGTTGTTACCTAAGTTTAATGCCAAATAATAAATTACTCAAATGAATTTGAAAATATGCAAGTTTTGGCTATTAAATCAAATGGAATCTTTCTACGTATTTTCGGATAATTAAATTTACAAACACTGTGTCATGCTTAACGGGCAAAAATACGTACTTTTCCTAGAAAAATAAATCTTTTTGGCAAAACAAGTTCTACCAACCACCAACTCATAAAGTCGGATTAAGAACCACTTTCAATCTTAACTCAGACCTCATAATTTAATTTGCACTTAATCAAGCCATCCACTTCCCTGTGACCCAGTAATTTGTTGTTCCATCCGGATACTCAAACAATGTTGAAAGGGATTCACAACTGCATCCACCTTGACCTTGAGCCGAGTCAATGGCCAGATACACAGCCTCACAGATACACACTCACACCGATGCGCTTATTTTACATTCGAAAACCTCTTTAGACTCAAGATGCAGGCTAATTTCTCGTGGCATACTTTCAGGCATTCGACTAACAGTGATGGTGCAAAAAATTGATAATGGCATAGGGACTAATATTCAAAAGACTTCAATTGTAAAATGTATATTCATTATTAAGCTTTCAATGAAAAATAAATAATTTAAAATTTAATTGAGAAGAACTTATGAAATAGAAATTTTTATTTCATTCTTGATCATATGAATCGCCTCCCACAACACTTCCTCTTAAAAATGTACAATTTAAATGCAAAACGCACAATAGCCAATAAATGAAAATATTCTCGACAGCGGCGCATAAAGTTTCATGAAAAGTATCCAAGACAATTGCATATCATTTTGAGGGCTTGTCTTCAATTCATGAATGAGTTGTGAGTAACTCGTGAAATAAACATTTCTGATTTATTAGGGTTAACACTCTGGATGGTATGAAGTCCCTGTCTGTTTGCTTGTTTGGATGTGTGGCTGGATAATGACTGCCCATTATACCACTGCGTTCTAATGACAGGGCTTGACCTTTTGGCCAGAAGTGGATCCGAGCTAGAAAGGAATCTGCAACACAAAAAGGTGAGAACATAAGCAGAGCGACTAATCCCAGCTTGTAGGCTCTCGCTAATGATGCTTGGATGATTTAAGACTGTCTTATTACCAGGCTACAGTCTTGGCAGTGGGAGGCTGGTCCACAAGTCACAGACCCTTTAAACTTAACCTTCAGTGGACCCATCCCAATGCGTACTTATGATTGCACAGGAAGAAATACAATTATTTTATGATATTTATACTGTTATATGGATGGGTAATTGCAAAAATTTGCTCTCGGTGCAGCGACGACGACCTGTCTACTAAGTACACCCCGATTTCTGGGGTGTGGCAGAGGGGTCTTTTGTTCGTCTTTCTTTCTCTGGCTCTTTCGCTGCATTTTCGTTGGCGCTTTCGAGCCGACTTCTTGCTGGTTAAAATGGCTTGGACCAGGGCATGGCAAGCTCATTCCTCAGCCAAGTCGCGAGAAAGTTGGACGCAAAGTAAGCGCACCCGAAGAAAGCAGCAGAAGAAGACGGTGTACTCATAAGACCGACCGGGGACCGAAGACAATCCGATACTTTATTCAAGAACAAACAGTGAACTGGTTGGAGGTCTGGGCTGTAGTGACCCACTTCCATACTCCAAAACGAAAGAATTTCCGCTCCAAAGTGAAACCGGGCGCTGTATTTCGATTCCGAGTTCAAAATTCTTTCCCAACTGTTTTCGCTTTCGCTCGTAAAGACGGACCTGCTACGTCATCTAACTGAAATTAGCATATATCAATACGAACTGACCAACGGACGGAAGAGAGTCGGCCAAAACGTGCTAATCAATTACGAAACTAGCCAAAAGTGAAACACTAATCAATAATTTTGTTACTTGTACTTTCATGCAGACGAACCATAAAATGTCTCGAAAAATCGGATTCATTGTGCTGGTCGCCATGCTGGGACTCTCCATTGCCCAGGAGCAACGTAAGTAGTGATCAAACTATATAATCGCCAGACCGATTTGGCCATGGCTTTCTCGGCCACGGGTTACATCAAACGAAACCCGCACTTTCCAGCCAGTCCTTAGACACGTTCGCCGGCAAAACTGCCAAACGGCTAACCCATCAGACCAAGAGGGATAAGTGGCCCTCTAAATTGGCAGTAATTAATTGCCACCCCAAAGACGTGCCTCGGCAACAAGAAAGTCGGCTATTGTCACAACTGGCACTGAAATAGTTTCCAGAAAAGCCATATCGTAGGTTAATAGTTCAAGTTCTGCGGTTCTTTACTCGGTTTTTGCAATCAAAACTAAAGATTAATCAGAAAGCCGGGTATTAAACTTTTATTTTCCAAAAAAATTCCACTATGGGTACTAGAAAATCATCAATTCTGGCAAAGGCACGTTTTCAAGATATCTGTGCTTTGAACCCTTTTGAATTTATAGAAAAATTTGAATATTTTGGTTTAGAGGCATACACTTTCTTTGAAAAGGTTTTCAGAGTAATAAAAGTCTGCCAAAATGCAATGCTCAATCAAAAGTCTATCGCCTCATCCTCGCTTTTGTCAGATTTGTTAATTAACCCGGCAATAAACCTGTCACCGGTAGCAGGTATACGACTCATATGGCAGGCCGAACATGTTCACAGTGATTATCCGTTGAGAGATCTGCCAGGTAATTGTGAACTTGAACCTCACATCAACTCACGCATTCACCTGGGAATCGCAATCGCAATTAACCGGCGAGCGAATCTTCAACTTTATTGTGAGCCTTTGATTAATTCAGCAATGCACTTGCTACTGCACTGACAGACAATGCCTCCATGAATAGGCAAAACTCAACAATTAGGGAGCATTGCATGCAGTATTTGTCCCACACATTGTCTGACAAACTAAGGTGATCTCTTCCAGCCTACTACCTGCAACAGTGCCCCCGGGACGAGGCTCAGATCAACGAATGTTTGAAGGAAAGTGGCAACAAATTGGTCCATTACTTGCAAAAGGGAGTGCCTGAGTTGGATATTTATGAGGTGAGAGCAAAAGTTTATCTATTTTGAATACAAATATTTCATATATCCATGAATCTCATTTACAGATCGAACCCGTTCAGATCGACGAAATCGGCATTGTTCTGGGAAGTGGTCCCGATGGATATCGTGCCCTCTTCCGGAACATCCAGGCCTACGGTGTGAGCAACATCACTGTCACAAATGTCCGGTAAGTTAGAACTAATTGCGAGTTTAACGCTTTGCCTTTCCTTTGAGATTGTTTGAGTCGTTGAGTGTTTAGGTCACGTTGGCTTTGAACCGCATCTCACACTTAAAGTGTCCATACATCATGATTGGATGTGGGCTAGGAGTGGTGGACTACCTTGGGGCTGAAACGAGTTGTCCGAACAATTGGCGTATCATTGCAGTATTACTTTTTCATTGATCCTTCAATTTTCAGGGTCCATTAAAAAGGGAATCTTCATGTTTTGAATGCAGGTTTTTATCATATGCCTGGATTTCTTGAACAATCGATCTGTTCTGTAAAGATTTTGATGGCTAAACTCATAGTTCTTGGTATAAGGTTTATCATTCAAGTTTAATTTAATCAATTAATTAATTTTTTATTGATTTAAATGCCATTTAGAGCAATACATGTTCCCTATTTATCTGCACTTCTATGACCTTTACCATTGTTTTATTGACTGCTTAGTGAGTCAGTGAGTCAATCGGTGTGTCAACATTGTGGAAGATCGTTTAAGTGAGCTCAGTTTCCGATCGGTTGTAAAGGGGTTTGCCGTAGCCTCGGCTTTGGCCCAAAGCTCACTGTTTTGATTTACGACCGAAACGTTTTGCACACGCTCCGATCGATTGAGCAATAACCGATTTGCATTTCAATGGTTCGCCCATTCTAACCTGAACGTTTTACGAGTATGTTTGCCGAGTTTTATTTGCAATCTTGCGGGATTTTTATTGAATAATAATATAAGCGCGTAATGCCCCCAACTAGGTGTTTGCCCATTTCGTTGAAGAACTAATAATGGGGCTAGTCATAGACTTTTCAAGAAATTTATAAATAAAATACTGTGGTTTTCAGGAAATTTTTAATAGAATTTATTAAACTGTTTTACGAGAAATTTAGTCAAGTAGATATTCTTCGAATCACATCATCATATTCAGTTCCCTTTAATTCGATATTAAATATTAATTTCAAGAACAATTAATTTGAATGATCGCCTAAGCTTCTGTTTTTTATTGACACCTTATTTTCATGCCCCAGAAGCGATTGGTGTTGATGGCCACAGATCGGCTTTAACTGCACGATTATGCAACATCCAAAGCCAAGAACACTTTAAGTAAAGCTTTCCGGTATTTGGAACAACAGAAACGTCCAATGGCAACCGACTATAGACACTTGGCACTCAATTGGCGAAAAATAAAAGAAGCCAAGACAAGTGGCAACGACGGGCCCACAGATCGTTGACCAAGAAACGAGCCAGAAAAGTGTGCCACCTTTAGATTCTAGAAGTGGAGAGCAGTCTTTGGACCGGTTTTATCCATCGGTTTCGGTTTCACTTGTGCATTTACATTGCCAGAATGTGTCTAAAGGAAGTAATTCCATATAATTTAATTCAATAAAGTCTTAATTTTATGTTCGAAAGTATAGACAAGATACAAGAAACTTTAAGAACTTTTCATTGACATATCCTTTTTCAGTGTCCTTGATAATTGTGGGATAATTCCAAATGTCCAATGAAGGTCAACTAGTTCCAACTATACTCAAACTGTTCTCTTATTTTTATCAATTCTTTGATTTAAGAGACTTTCAATGTTAAACACATGGTATAATAAAGCGACTGCTCATCTTCAACTGAAATGAATGAAATGGCAGTTTCAGGCAAAACTCATTATCACTGTCATTGCCATTAGATGTGCGCATTAATATCTTTATCTCTGTGTCACCTGCAGCTCCGACTTGGACTCGCTTCAGTTCCAGCTGACGTGCGAGATTCCGCGAATTCGCGTCAAGGCTCAGTACAGGTCTACAGGTGTGCTGATCTTGGTGAAGGCCTCCGGTGCCGGCGACTACTGGGGAGAGTATGGTGGGTATTGTGGTGTAGTATCTCCTATACTGGCTAGACTAATAATCCTTGGTATTGCAGAGGGCGTCAAGGCCAAGATCTACTTCAAGGCACTGGCCAATGAGGGAGCTGATGGTCGCACCTACCTGACCACCGATTCCGTCAAAATGGACTTCAACGTTAAGGAAATCCAGATGGGAGTGGACAACATCGCCAATGGCAATTCTGTCATACGTAAGTACCATCAATAATTTTAATATACTTTATATTTCATACACTTTTCCCATCTCGCAGAGGCTGCCCTGAACCTCTTCATCAACTCAAACTCCCAGGAGTTGCTCAAGGAAATGAAGCCGGCGCTGAGAACCAAGCTCACCCTTGTTATTCGCAACTTCATGGATCGCATTTTCGCCAAAATCCCATTGGATGAATGGATCAACCTGAACTAGATTGTAGATGCCCTAATATAAGCCCTAATTTATTACAAAGAGTTCAAGCTAAATAAACTATTTAAATAATATCATTTATGGGTCTTACTTAATCCGGGAGCTTCGTAACTCCAGCAATACAGTTGAATATAATCCGATTTGAGCATTAGGCAACTGGAATCAGAGTTATCATTAGATGCACGTCAGGTCGGCATGCAAATTTAAGGTCTTAGACATCAGAATGAATGAAAAATGTGGGAAAGAATTCATAAATAACCGGACATAGGAAAACCTGCCAAGATATTTTATATTTTAATGCCTTTTTGGAAGCGAAACAGAAGCTTTATTGTGCTTGCTGTCGTAATTTCTATAATGGCATCATTTGAAATAATTTAACTTGTTTTAAAAAGATTTACATATCGTATACAACTATTCAATGAATCCCTAATGTGAGATTCACATTTTGATTAAGTTTATCAAGGGAGTCTTCCCTCCTAGAAGAAAAAGCACACACTTGGAAATTCCACAGATAAATAGAAGATTCTAAATAGGCTAGTCATCTTCTTACCACACTAGATTGGGTAACTAAACTGTGAATGGGTCATATTTAAGCGTACGACTCTCTGGGACAAGGTCTGGAAAACAATCTTTACTTTGTATCCGAATTGCGTGCACTCTGGCAATTTTCCGAAATCCATAATCAGCCGTCGCAACGAACCATAGCCAGTAAATGCCTTGATCCCGGGTCGTTTCAAGGCGGGGAAAGCTTTTCGCCATCGGACGGATCATATCATATTATACAACTCCCAGAGTTAGCAGATTGTCAACACACGACCCCCACCAAAGATGTTGGAGTGGCGTGATTGCGACAGGCACGACAGCGAATAGAACGATCTGCCCGGCCCCCATTCCATAATTTCCAGTAGCCTCTGCCCCCTACGCCACTGTTTTTGCTGCTCAAATGACAAACAATCTGACCCTTGACTTTTAACACAAGGAAGAACTTGTCAGATCTTTAGATAAAAATTAAATTTAATGTTGCTCAAAGTATGAGTTAAATGATCATAAAATAGCTTGCATATTTCTTCTAATTTTTGGTTTAAACATCAATATTTAAATAATGGGAAATTATCGGGGACTGGAACAATTTTACCATGGGGTTAGCTTCCGGCATGACCTGAAGTCTGCATTTTCCCCCAGCTAACTTGTAATTTTCCCCAACTATCTTCATGTGGGCTTTGGTGTCACTGAGATACATCTGTGTGGACGCAATCGCCACAGACTTCATTATTATTATTATTATTTAACAGCGACTGCTTAGTGTCGTTGGAGCCCTCTCTTTCTCGCTTTCAGGGGGCATCTGAGTCTAGTTGTCTAAGCGCTGCCAACATGCTTACCTGGTGATTTTCGTGGGTTAGGGGGTGTTCTACGAGTTCTAGCTCGTGTGCTTGACTCCGGCAGTTGACTGGCCCAAGCTCTCATGTAAATCGTAGCGTCATTTTTGCTATAAAACGCGCCGTTCTCAACAATTTTGCATTCAGTAAGATCCGTTGACGGTTACTAAAGCATCACCCCGGCTCAAACAGCAGCGAGAACGTTGAGCAGCCTTCGACACAAAAATATAATAAACCAGTGCCAAAACAAATAATTGCAATTTAAATTAAAGTTCTACAGTTCTAAATTGTGTAAGTTTATACGGTGAAAAAAGATCTGAGATGTATCCTTGAGAAAAAAGTAAAAACATTAAATATACTGTGAAAGTTCAAAAAAAAACCCAAGTCCTTCATCCTTATTTTAATAAGGAATAGTGATACCAGGACCTTCTACTGACTAACTTTGTACCCATAAAGTTAAATTTATGTTTTTATTTTAATAGCACGTTCCAACAGTGTTTGTTGACTTTATGGTCATTCATAAAAACGAAAAGTTTTACAATTATAATTGTACAGAGCTCCCGATCGAAATCAATTACATGCCTGCTAATAAAACGGGCTACAGATGACCGTAATCAGCCGGTTCGAAGACTCCTCCCACTTATTAGACTGCGTCGCAGCGAAATAATGACTATAATCAAAGCCCATTTGAGATGTTGTTGAAATTAGAGGGTGGTTCATTTTAGGGAGGTTTTCTAGACTTAGTGGTAGAGGTTAATGGACATATATTGCCATGACGCCAGTAGATATTATGGAACTAGGCTTTAACTGTTTTGGATTATAGTAATGAATTGTGTAATTTAATAAGCTAAATATATCTTTACAGAACTGACCGAAATCAATATGCAGTCCGCATACATAATAGCCGCTTTAACTATCTGCTTCCTGGGCTTCAGCTCGGCAGGCAATATGCGTAAGTTAAATATCATAAATGAGATATAGATATTTATTACTAAATATGTATTATCCAATTAGCTGACTACATTAAGGTGTGCCACCGAAATGAACCCGAGCTTGCTAAATGCCTAAAGACTAGTGTCCACAACTTGCGCCCTTATCTGGCTAAAGGCATCGCCGAACTGAATCTTCCTCCACTAGAGCCCCTTTATATTGGAGATCTTAATATCCTCGATGGATCCAACGGCCTCACGGTGCAGGCTAAGAAGCTGAATATTCTCGGTGCCTCCAACTTCGAAATCACCAGGCTGCGAGCTTCTATGGAAAAGCAGCGCTTCGATTTCGAACTTATCCTGCCCCATCTTCAAGGTGACGGTCAATACGAGCTCAACGGAAATATCCTGGCGCTGCCCCTTAAGGGTAGTGGTCCTTTCACAGGAAACTTTACCAACTTTGTCGCCTACGTGAGGATCCAGTACGATATCAAGAACGTGAACAACTTGGAATACCTGCACCTGAAGGAGTTCGCCTTGAAAATCCGCACTGGCAAGGGAAGCCTGAAATTGGAGAATCTTTTCAATGGAGATAAGGTTCTTGGGGATGTCATCAACGAGACCATCAACCAAAACTTTGAGGTCTTCACAAATGAGGTGATCGCCCCCATTGCCCGCGCTTTGGAGGAAAAATTCCGCGTCATAACGACAAAGATTCTGGAGAACTTCACCTACAGCGAGTTGTTCCCCCTCTAAGCCGGATTTTAACTTCAGCTTTAAATCAGCATGTGATACACTCCAATTGTTATAAATAGTCATAAAGTAATTCATAAACTTAAATTAAAAATTTTTGAAATTCTTAATCAACATAAGCTAATATTATAGATGATCTGAAAAACATAGTACCCTTAATAAAGTCGTGAAGAAGAAATATGTTATTGCATTAACCAATTACCTAATATTATACATTTTTTTTATTTACAAATTAATCAGATGCTTAACACATATTTCAAGCGAAATTCAAACTGTGCAAAAATTAGTTTTAAAAATAAACCAGTATACGAGTACCGCCAAACCCCAATTCAAAATTAGAAGTGTTGCAAAAAACCCAAATTTCGAAGTATAAAAACTGCGCCAGTTCTAGTGGCGCCCTTTACATCGATAGCACTATCGATTGAAAACAATCATTCGACTTGTGGAATAAAATGATACGATTTCATTAAGATATTTTTTATGCAAAACAAAAAAGTATGTTCTGTCGCGAAAATATACGCGAAACACATGAAATAAATTTTTACGTTTATGCATTTGCAACTAGATTCCGATAGATGGCGTAAATAATAGAGATGGGTTAACCACGCTTTTGAAGCGATAACGATAAATGTCTTACCCTGCGAATCATCCCTGGCGAAACATTTTCTTACGCTGCTGCCGAGTTTGCCCTCAATTATAAATAAAATTACAAAATTTCACTGTTTCCGTTGGTAAAATCTGCGCATCGCTCGGCCGTTCAAATTTACACTCGACACAAGTGGTAGTAACGTTGTAAAACATGTCAACACCCGCACGCAGACGTCTTATGAGAGATTTTAAAAGGTGAGAAATCGAGTCAAAACGGGGCGAAATAGAGGCCAAAAGCCAGGCGAAACTCGAAGTACACACATCGGGGGACTTCGCCTCGTCCTCCGCCCCCTATCAAGGGGACTCGAAACGTTGGAGAAACCTGGGGGCCGCCTCTGCCCAATACATATGAGCAAATATACAGGCAGCCCCCCATACGGACCACGTCTATATGTAGTGGAAAAGTTTGCGCAGCCAAAATGTGCCAGTGTGTATGGTGTATGGTGTATGTGTTTGTGTATGAGTGGTTGATTTTCGCTGCTTTTTACTTTTTTTTGATATACAACAAAAAAAAAAAAACAACAACAATGGTGCTGGTTGTCTTTGACACTTGACTTTGATGTGGTTTGGTTAGTGGACGAGGAAAGCAAGAAAAACAAAAGAGAAGAGAAAAAAGGAAAATTCGAAAATTCAATCTGCGCAAACAAAACAAATTCCGTCCGTCTTCCGTTGTGGCGAATTGCGTCGCAGACATCGAAGCATTAACAACAATAACAATAAACGGCTGACCGAGAGCGAAATTTTTGTTGTTTTTGGTTGAGTCAGAATAGCAGCCAACAGCCAGCAGCTGCAGAATCGCTCGCATCCTGGTCAAATGCCCCCATCTCGCTCCCACCCTCGCCCCCACTTAACCTTGTTGACTCACGCGAGAGAGACAGAGCTCCCCATTTGGAATTTCGTTGGATTTCGGAATTTTCATCATTTTGCGATTTTCGATCGCTAGCTAGCACGAGATTGCAAGCTGCACGGCAATTGTGTTTTCAAGTTGGCGGTGTGCAAGTGGGAGGCGAAATGTCAAGGCTGCGCCAAGGCTATGTACGTGGGCGGGATGAATACTTCCTACCCCAATGCAATAACTGCACCCTTGCACCACCATAGCTCGTTATCACGACCCTCTATCCCGCCCCATTCTGCAAAGTTGTTTAATCGATGATGATTTCACTTGGATTTGGCCCACACGTATCGATTGAAGCGGGCTGAAGGGCGCGGTTAAACGGGTTAGAACGCTCCCGCCTGCTTGTTGCGCTGACCTACATTTCCAGCATAATCCCGTTCGGATACCGTGCCAATTGGCAGTTCCAGAGAACTTTCCATTTTAATGCCAGCTAGATGTAAACAAAACTTGTTAGGCTTTCTAAATAGTTTATGAAGTCAATAATAATAAGACTTTCTGCGTTTCTAATTATGAATATTACTATTATATAACGTACGATTTTAATTTATTTTTCCTTAAAACATTTTGTTTTGAAATTTCGACACTTGCCGGTTGCCCCCCTTATCGCTTTTAACGGAAGCTTTGATTAGAAATTATATAAAAAAAGAGTTATCATTATTTTAAAAAATACATACTTAAACCTTATATGTAATTCGAAATACTCTTTGTCAATGAGCTCCGTGACTAATAAGTGTTATTCAGACGAATATGAAATAATATTTTGTTTGAGTCATTAATAAAATTACCTAAAATGGTTATTCCTAGTAACATATCAAAACTGGAATTAAGTTTAGAGTTATGGATTAAAAGAAAATTCTACTATTTTTATGCTTTTTTTTTTTTTGTGTATTTTTAGACTTCAGGAGGATCCACCAACGGGTGTCTCGGGTGCCCCAACAGATAATAATATTATGATATGGAATGCTGTGATTTTTGGTCCACACGATACACCATTTGAGGACGGAACCTTTAAGTTAACCATAGAATTTACGGAAGAGTATCCCAACAAACCGCCAACAGTTCGATTCGTATCGAAAGTATTTCATCCCAATGTGTATGCAGATGGTGGCATATGCTTGGACATATTGCAGAATCGCTGGAGTCCCACATATGATGTGTCAGCCATACTTACATCTATACAGGTATGCTATAGTCCATATTGATGATAGAAATATTGTAATCTTTTGGTTTTCTATCCAAAGTCACTGCTGAGCGATCCCAATCCCAACTCACCGGCTAACTCCACCGCCGCCCAGCTATATAAAGAGAATCGCCGTGAATACGAGAAGCGTGTGAAAGCCTGCGTGGAGCAGAGTTTCATCGATTAGCCATGCGCCCACTCTAGGAACAGCAACAGCAACAGCACCAGCAAAAGCGGGAGCCACAATAGTAGCAGAAGCTGCGTGGGCAGATGCAGCTTAAAACATCAGCAAACTACAGCAACAAAAATATGCAATACCATAAAGAAGTTTAAATTAAATAATAACAGAAATATTTATGATAATTGTAATGCTATAAAATTGTAACAGCGCCAATGGCACGGCACATCAGCATATATAGACCCTCACCCGCTCGCAAAAAACCAGCGCACACCCACTTACACAGGGCAATTTTTAGTTATATTTGTTTGGCCTATAGTTCCGTCTTGTCCTTGAACCCATATCCCCGATATAGAGACGAAAGTTATGCAAGAATCGCGGTAATCCACTGTAGAAGTAGCCCCTAGGTTAGGCGGCAGTCAGAAGTCTCTCATAAGCTAACAACTCAAATGTTATAATTCGTAAAGGAGCGGCAAAAAAAAAATTTATTAATATTAATAATAAAAAAAAAAAAATTATAAAATCAACGTCAAACAATTGCAAAACCCAAAATAGTTTCATTTTAGATGTGCGCAAAGCAACTATCCTTAAAACTATACCAAAAACATACAAAAAACAAAACGAATATTTGTAGTAATTTTATCGTAGCAGAAATGCACAGTTGATTGGCAATGTTTGATCCGCCCGAAATCCCAGTGTCAAAGATAACTACCCAACCTCCCCCGCAAACACATAACATACACATGCTACCTAGATCGATTCATAAGTTTATTGGCCACAAATTGTGAACTACTAGAAATTGAGAATTAAATGTTAGTTGTTAGCAATATAAACCAATCTAAACATGGTATGTGAGAAGAATTCTCCACGTTGGGAATACTAAATGTATAGCTCCGTAGCGTCCAGTGACGCTCTCTTTCTCTTTTTGCTAGCCTGCCCAAAGCGGCCTTAGTCTCAGTTTTTCTCAAGCTCCATGATTTGGTCCCTTCTGGTTTTGGTCTGAAACCCACGCAATCGAAGAAAGTACGGGACTTTCTTAAGTGTATAGTTGGCTGGAACACCTCATAAACTGCCATTTGCCACGCTTTGTACATGTACTCTCTAGGTTCCACTGTGTCTTGGCTGCGGCAATTGATTTAGTTAGTTATTAAGCGTTTACAATCGAGTCTTGATCATGTTTTCTGTTGAATGCGAATTGCTGTTCCTTTTGCTATGAACCCTCCACTTTTTGGCACTTTGTGTTGGAAGCGACGAATGAAGATGCGATCGATGGTGATGCTCTGAGCATCATGTTAATCTTATATACGAATAATCTATCATATAGCAGCCTATTGTTTATTTAATTATGAACCAATTCAAGCAGAAGATGGAAGTAATCCCAAAAAACACCCTCAGCAAAAAAGATAAAAACTGGAAGAGCAAGTGACGATTAAGCAACAATTACAATTATGTGGAATTTCAAATTACCTTACTGTAATTAACATTATTATAATTAATAAAGTATAAGATTTCAAATATCAATAAATGAAAATACCACAATATTTCTTTGCTTTTTACTTTAAAAATTTTTCCTTTAATGAAATCCCACGAAATAGATTTCAATCAAAGATATATGTTCAAATATTTATTATATTTTATCGATGGTATTGCTAGGCTAAGTTAGGTTAGGCTAAACCAAAAATCACCGAATTTTACTAGTTTTATGGACCCGGATTTTTTTGTATTACTTTTTTATGATTGCAACTGCAGATCCCACTTGACAACAAGCGTGTCTTAATTCGGGACTCGATAAGTACGGACCAAGACAGATAAGCGGAGCTCTGACGACAGATGCGCAGCAAAAACATTGGCAGATGGTGCGACTAGCACCTGAGATACACCCGTGACCCTCAACCTGCGCCCCAACTGCACCATGGTATCACCACTGGATCCGAGCTCCAAGTTATTCCTCGGAGGGTATAAAGCCGCTCCGTCGGACGTGGAAAAGCAACAGTCTTTAGGCATTGGATCCACTGGGTGCATCTGATCCGGAGCAGTTGGAAGTCTAGAGTCCTAGAAGAAGTAGTCACCATGAAAGTTGCCATCGTATTGCTGGCCTGTTTGGGCCTGGTCGCCGCGACCAGTGTCTACAAGAAGCACGAGGTTAAGATCGCTGACAAGACCTTCCTTGAGAAGCAGAAGTTTCTTTTCGAGATTGTCTACCGTCTTGAGGATCCTCTGATGTTCGAAGACTACATTAAGATGGGAAGCTCTCTTTTCATTGAAAAGTCCTACTACACGGTGAGGGGAATTGGAATCTTACATAAAAATTGTTCTTCAAAAGTTCCAAAAATAATATAATTTCGATTGCAGACCTTCGACAAGTACATGGAGATCTTCTACGACGCCTACAAGGTTGGCGCCCTTCTCCCCAAGGGTGAATTCTTTGGCGCTTTGGTGAAGACCCACGCCAAGCAGGCACGTGGCCTGTTCAACTTCTTCTACTATGCCAAGGACTGGGAGACCTTCATGCACAACGTGGCCTGGGCCCGTATGCACGTCAACGAGGGCATGTTCGTCTACGCCTTGACCCTGGCCGTGATCCACCGCGAGGACTTCCACGGATTGATGCTGCCATCGATCTACGAGATCTTCCCTCAGTTCTTCTTCAACAGCAAGTTCGTGTACGAGGCCGAGAAGTTCGACTACGAGATGTGGATGAAGATGACCATGTACGAGAAGGAGTACATGGACGTCTACTACAAGAACCATGCCCACGGCTATGGCTACGGAAACATGTACCAGAGCGGCGACTACATGTACATGAAGGACTTCAAGATGTGGCAGTGGTGGAAACTGATGGGTCTGGGAGAGCACTGGTACAGCGAGGACAAGTACATCCTGCGCGAAAACATCTACGAATTCAACCAGGACAGCAAGTGGCTCTCGATGATGAAGGACGTCAAGGTCTGGTGGGTGCCCGTCGACTACACCCGCGACCTCAACATGTACAATGAGGAATCGAAGCTCTCCTACTTCACTGAGGACCTTGGCTGGAATTCCTATTGGTACTACCTCAACATGGACTACTCCTTCTTCCTGGACGGAACCACTTTCGACCTGAAGAACGACCGTCGCGGGGAGTGGTGGCTGTACAACGTGCACCAGCTGCTGAGCCGTTACTACATGGAGCGTCTGTCCCACGGATTCGGCGCCATCCCCGAATTCTCCTGGTACCACCAAATCGAAATGGGCTACGATCCTCAGATGATCTACTACAACGGCATCGGCTACAGCTACCGCAAGAACTACTACGAGATGGAGACCTACGGAAACTTCGAGATGCTCGACAAAATCACCAGCTTCATGAAGCGCATCCAGACAATCGTCGACATGGGCTACTACAAGACCATGGACGGCCACATGATTGACCTGCGCAAACCCGAGTCGATCGAGTACATCGGAAACATGATGCAGGGCAACGTGGATGCCATGGACAAGATGTTCTTCCAGTTCTGGTACATGCTCGCCCATATGTACTTCGCCGATGTCGACTTCCACCAGATGGAGGTCTACCCCAACGTCATGCTCAACTTCGAGACCATGATGCGCGACCCCATGTACTACATGTTCTACAAGTCGATCGTCCAGGTCTACTTCCAGTTCATGCACTACCTGCCCAAGTACACCAAGGAGCAGCTCTTGATGCCTGGAGTGTCCATGAAGCACGTGGAAGTGAGCGAGCTGACCACCTACTTCGATCTGGTGGACTTTGACGTGACCAACATGCTCAACGACAAGATGGTCTTCCACGATGGCAAGTTCGTGTGGGACAAGTCTCTGTATGCCCGTCAGATGCGTCTGAACCACAAGCCCTTCACCTACACTTACACCATCGAGTCCGACAAGGTCGAGAAGGTGGTTGTGCGTGCCTTCTTGGGACCCAAATTTGATGAGTTCGGCAAGATGATCTCCTTGGCAGAGAACCGCATGAACTTCATGGAAATCGACGAATTCTTCTATGAGCTGAAGGCTGGCACCAACTTGATCAAGCGCAACTCCAACGAATTCTACTGGACCGTCAAGGACCGCACCACCTACACCGAACTGTACTACTATCTGATGATGGCCTTCGACGGCAAGTACGACTTCCCTCTGGACATCAGTGAGCCCCACTGCGGCTTCCCCGACCGCCTCGTTCTGCCCATGGGCTGGAAGAAGGGAATGCCCATGCAGATGTTCTTCATGGTGATGCCGTACTCCGCCCCCACCCACGAACAGTTCTCGACCTTCGACTACACCTACTCCTGTGGCATCGGATCGGGAGCCCGCTTCGTCGATAACATGCCTTTCGGCTATCCCTTCGACCGCGAGATCGACGAATACGAGTTCTTCGTTCCCAACATGTACTTCAAGGATGTGAAGATCTACCACGCCGACACCATGGAGCCTTACTACAAGTACAAGGGCTACTCCAACTACGGACACTTCGACTACACCTTCTTCAGCGATTACTACACCAAGTACTTCAAGTACTAGGTCTCCTTGATGCCCGAAAAAAAGACTGTCACGGTACGAACCCCTTGGAGTGGAAGCATTTATGAATTTTAGTTTTAAGCTGAGCAAAAAGTAAAATAAACTTTCTAAAATCCAAGGAATTGTATCTCATGAATTTTTGAAGGATTCGGCAATTGGAAAAAACATTTCAAACAAGCATACGATAAAAATTCCAAACTGGTTCTGTCTACAGATACAGGAAGACCCTTGTCGAGAGCCAGAGAAAGCATACTTACCTGGCGTAGAGGTTAACCGTGATCACGAAGGCGGTTCCTCCGGAGTGAGACCTGGCCATTGCACCTCGGTTGGGTTGACCTCTGCGATTATTCCTAATGTGAATAACTCGTGCGTGTAATTTTTGGTAGCCGGGAATGGCGTTCGCGCCGTCCCGACATAAGAAATACATTTAAAATCTACAACTTACATATATATAAACATTTTCAAATTTAATTCCAAGGCAAAAACCATACTGAGTGAACTTGGTTCAAAATACAATCTGTATTGATATTGATTGATGCGAGAATATCGTACTTTGTTTCTATAGAATGGGTTTTTTATCCTCGAGGCTTATTTAAATTTGAGGTATACGAAAAATAAGGAAGTTCGACAGGAAATTAAATATATATATGCCATTTGCAAACATGTATAGCTATGAAATTATAATTATAACACAGATATTTGTATTCATTTCAATCGAAATCTTTCCTAAACAAGAAAGGAAAACTAACTTCGGGCGGAACCGAAGTTGATATACCCTTGCAGTTGTGCCATTTCGGATCGTTCAGTTATATGGCGGCTATTGGATATAGTTGGCCGATCCCTATGAAATTTGTCAAATAAGATTATTTTGCCCAAAATAGAATCCGTACCAAGTCCCATCTTTCTAACTTAAAAAACATCAAAGTTATGCCAATTCCGATCGATCTATGACAGCTATAGGATATAGTCGGCTGATCCTTATGAAATTTGGTAGACAAGATATTTTGGCCAAATATAAAATGTGTGGAAAGTCTCACCCTCCAACTTAAAAAACACCAATGTTATGGCATTTCCGATCAATCAGTTATATGGCAGCTATAGGATATAGTCGACCGATCCCGGCTTATCCGTTCCGACTTATATACTACCTGCAAGGAAAAAAAGGATGTGTGCAAAGTTTCAACTCGATAGCTCCAAAACTGAGAGACTAGTTTGCGTAGAAACAGACAGACAGACAGACAGACGGACAGACGGACATGCTCATATCGACTCAGGAGGTGATCCTGATAAAGAATATATATACTTTATAGGGTCGGAGATTTCTCCTTCACTGTGTTGCACACTTTTGACCAAAATTATAATACCCTCTGCAAGGGTATAAAAAGGTGTGTCCTTTAATAGTTAAATATTCAAATTTCAATATTTGGGTGCAGCAACCGCTAAATAAACCTATTTTCACTTTACGAAGGATGTAAACCCAAAATCCACTGGTATAAAATATATACAGGAAAGGTCTAGTGTAGGGTAGGTAGGACCTTTGAATAAACCCCTAAGACACTTACCCCTAAATAGACTCATTTGTACCTTGTAATTCCCAATCGGTTCAAGAAGTAAGAGTATTGAGTGGTTACTTTCTGCCAGTCTCAGGTATCGCTTCTCGGCCTTATGGCTAAGATCAAAGTGTAGTATCTGTTCTTATCAGCTTAACATCTGATAGTTCCTCCATTGGAGGACAACAAATGTTAAACTGATTTTTGGAATCTGACGGAGTGCTAGGAGCTTGCTCCACCTCTGTCGCGGGTTGGCCCGGTATTGCAGTACCGCCGGGATTTCGGCCCACCTAATACATAAATTGTCACTAAACTAAAATACTCTAAAACAATATGTTTTTCAATATAAAAATATTTTCATGTTTAGATGGATAACTAAAACTTCATGTAATATTTATGTAACGCTATAAAATATAAATACAATCATCAATAAATGACTCTCAGACGTAGACTTAGGCGGGAGATATAGGATATGGTCTACCGATTACGATTCCAACTTAAAGGCGTGCTAAGAACAATAGGATAAGTCGAGCTCGATGTAAGGGAGCTATTCATTGCGCTGCACACAGTTTTTGACCAAAATATAAATTGGTTGATGTAGAACCGATCTTTAAATCGTTTAAGGTATTCCGCTACATATCGGATCCAAATTGGCCTAGATACAGCCTTCGATGGGGGCCATATTGTTCTGCCATGCATTTTTCACAACTTGAAGGGGATCCCAATTTTACAAAAAACCCAAAAAAAATTCGTGCTTAGATTTTGATGCAGAATGCTGAGTTGATAGCTTTAAAACGTAAAGAATAGATTGCGTACATATGTATATACATATGTATATATCCAGGAGATCATCCTAATCAATAATATTCTCCCTTTATAGGGTTGAAGATGTCTCCATTACTATTGCACTGTTTTTGCCAAAATCGAACACCCTCTGCCAGGGTATAATAATAGTAAATAAAGAAGGGAACAAATTACCTGAAATGATATATCTGAAAATATGATTCTAAAATAAATATATGTTAATATCTAACGATGCCATTTTTAAGGTTGAAAAATCTGGCTAAAACCTCCTTAAATTATTGCACTTATTGTATAAATTGTATACGGATTGTATACGGAATAACCGCGTAAAAATATGACCCGTAGAAAGTGCGAATCCACTTTTTATAATTCCAAACACGAAGTTTGTGGGACGAAGTTTGAACATAAAGAAAGGATGTGTGAAAACGTGCAAAAACTTTAAAACTAATCAAAACTTTGCATAGGAAACGACAAGAGATAGTCGCGAAATAGGTGATTTAGATCGAGAATCTATACATTTTATAGGGGCGAAGAAAGTCTCCATGACTACTGTACTGTTGTTGCACCCTTTTGAGCAAATAAGCTCTGAAAGTATAAAAATCTTAGCAATCTGGATTAGAGGTAAAACTCAATTTGTATAACAATTTCTTCCGCGACGAGTCTCCTCTAAAACCGGATGCTAATTCTTTAAACTCTCTTTTTGTTGTGGTCATTGGTAAATTCTTTCCTTGCAAAATTAAACAAAAATAGGAAAAATAGTGCCTTTCGTCCATCACAGGCTTTTTTCTGGTTTTCGATGACCAGGCACCAGGAACATGATAAACAACAATTATAAAATATATTTTGTCAGTACATTATAATGGAAGAAAATAGATCTGTCTCCAAATCGTTAAATATGAAAAATATATATTGTATATTCCTCATGCGTATGATACTTTTTTTCCAACGATAAATATGGCATTAGCTGGAGGTGGCCTCCCTCTCATGTTGCTGTCGAAAGACAACATTAGTAAAATTTCTTAAAAGGACAAATAAGTTAACGTGGCTGGCCAAAAGTTGCCACACAAGTTAAAAATGTTACAGGATATTTTCAAACGTTGGTTAAGTTGCAAGGCCTCTTCCATTTTTCTGGCAAACATTCAATAAAATTGTTAGTTTATGAAAAACACTCGAACAAGTTCTATGACATAAGAATAACACATCGTACAAGAAGTGTGAGGCCGTGAGTGTCCCCTCTTGATAGGAGAATTTAATCTAGTGACAATTTATTAATCAGTTGGGCCGAAATCCCGGCGGTACTGCAATACCGGGCCAACCCGCGACAGAGGTGGAGCAAGCTCCTAGCACTCCGTCAGATTCCAAAAATCAGTTTAACATTTGTTGTCCTCCAATGGAGGAACTATCAGATGTTAAGCTGATAAGAACAGATACTACACTTTGATCTTAGCCATAAGGCCGAGAAGCGATACCTGAGACTGGCAGAAAGTAACCACTCAATACTCTTACTTCTTGAATCGATTGGGAATTACAAGGTACAAATGAGTCTATTTAGGGGTAAGTGTCTTAGGGGTTTATTCAAAGGTCCTACCTACCCTACACTAGACCTTTCCTGTATATATTTTATACCAGTGGATTTTGGGTTTACATCCTTCGTAAAGTGAAAATAGGTTTATTTAGCGGTTGCTGCACCCAAATATTGAAATTTGAATATTTAACTATTAAAGGACACACCTTTTTATACCCTTGCAGAGGGTATTATAATTTTGGTCAAAAGTGTGCAACACAGTGAAGGAGAAATCTCCGACCCTATAAAGTATATATATTCTTTATCAGGATCACCTCCTGAGTCGATATGAGCATGTCCGTCTGTCCGTCGTCTGTCTGTTTCTACGCAAACTAGTCTCTCAGTTTTGGAGCTATCGAGTTGAAACTTTGCACACATCCTTTTTTTCCTTGCAGGTAGTATATAAGTCGGAACGGATAAGCCGGGATCGGTCGACTATATCCTATAGCTGCCATATAACTGATTGATCGGAAATGCCATAACATTGGTGTTTTTTAAGTTGGAGGGTGAGACTTTCCACACATTTTATATTTGGCCAAAATATCTTGTCTACCAAATTTCATAAGGATCAGCCGACTATATCCTATAGCTGTCATAGATCGATCGGAATTGGCATAACTTTGATGTTTTTTAAGTTAGAAAGATGGGACTTGGTACGGATTCTATTTTGGGCAAAATAATCTTATTTGACAAATTTCATAGGGATCGGCCAACTATATCCAATAGCCGCCATATAACTGAACGATCCGAAATGGCACAACTGCAAGGGTATATCAACTTCGGTTCCGCCCGAAGTTAGTTTTCCTTTCTTGTTTAGGAAAGATTTCGATTGAAATGAATACAAATATCTGTGTTATAATTATAATTTCATAGCTATACATGTTTGCAAATGGCATATATATATTTAATTTCCTGTCGAACTTCCTTATTTTTCGTATACCTCAAATTTAAATAAGCCTCGAGGATAAAAAACCCATTCTATAGAAACAAAGTACGATATTCTCGCATCAATCAATATCAATACAGATTGTATTTTGAACCAAGTTCACTCAGTATGGTTTTTGCCTTGGAATTAAATTTGAAAATGTTTATATATATGTAAGTTGTAGATTTTAAATGTATTTCTTATGTCGGGACGGCGCGAACGCCATTCCCGGCTACCAAAAATTACACGCACGAGTTATTCACATTAGGAATAATCGCAGAGGTCAACCCAACCGAGGTGCAATGGCCAGGTCTCACTCCGGAGGAACCGCCTTCGTGATCACGGTTAACCTCTACGCCAGGTAAGTATGCTTTCTCTGGCTCTCGACAAGGGTCTTCCTGTATCTGTAGACAGAACCAGTTTGGAATTTTTATCGTATGCTTGTTTGAAATGTTTTTTCCAATTGCCGAATCCTTCAAAAATTCATGAGATACAATTCCTTGGATTTTAGAAAGTTTATTTTACTTTTTGCTCAGCTTAAAACTAAAATTCATAAATGCTTCCACTCCAAGGGGTTCGTACCGTGACAGTCTTTTTTTCGGGCATCAAGGAGACCTAGTACTTGAAGTACTTGGTGTAGTAATCGCTGAAGAAGGTGTAGTCGAAGTGTCCGTAGTTGGAGTAGCCCTTGTACTTGTAGTAAGGCTCCATGGTGTCGGCGTGGTAGATCTTCACATCCTTGAAGTACATGTTGGGAACGAAGAACTCGTATTCGTCGATCTCGCGGTCGAAGGGATAGCCGAAAGGCATGTTATCGACGAAGCGGGCTCCCGATCCGATGCCACAGGAGTAGGTGTAGTCGAAGGTCGAGAACTGTTCGTGGGTGGGGGCGGAGTACGGCATCACCATGAAGAACATCTGCATGGGCATTCCCTTCTTCCAGCCCATGGGCAGAACGAGGCGGTCGGGGAAGCCGCAGTGGGGCTCACTGATGTCCAGAGGGAAGTCGTACTTGCCGTCGAAGGCCATCATCAGATAGTAGTACAGTTCGGTGTAGGTGGTGCGGTCCTTGACGGTCCAGTAGAATTCGTTGGAGTTGCGCTTGATCATGTTGGTGCCAGCCTTCAGCTCGTAGAAGAATTCGTCGATTTCCATGAAGTTCATGCGGTTCTCTGTCAGGGAGATCATCTTGCCGAACTCATCAAATTTGGGTCCCAAGAAGGCACGCACAACCACCTTCTCGACCTTGTCGGACTCGATGGTGTAAGTGTAGGTGAAGGGCTTGTGGTTCAGACGCATCTGACGGGCATACAGAGACTTGTCCCACACGAACTTGCCATCGTGGAAGACCATCTTGTCGTTGAGCATGTTGGTCACGTCAAAGTCCACCAGATCGAAGTAGGTGGTCAGCTCGCTCACTTCCACGTGCTTCATGGACACTCCAGGCATCAAGAGCTGCTCCTTGGTGTACTTGGGCAGGTAGTGCATGAACTGGAAGTAGACCTGGACGATCGACTTGTAGAACATGTAGTACATGGGGTCGCGCATCATGGTCTCGAAGTTGAGCATGACGTTGGGGTAGACCTCCATCTGGTGGAAGTCGACATCGGCGAAGTACATATGGGCGAGCATGTACCAGAACTGGAAGAACATCTTGTCCATGGCATCCACGTTGCCCTGCATCATGTTTCCGATGTACTCGATCGACTCGGGTTTGCGCAGGTCAATCATGTGGCCGTCCATGGTCTTGTAGTAGCCCATGTCGACGATTGTCTGGATGCGCTTCATGAAGCTGGTGATTTTGTCGAGCATCTCGAAGTTTCCGTAGGTCTCCATCTCGTAGTAGTTCTTGCGGTAGCTGTAGCCGATGCCGTTGTAGTAGATCATCTGAGGATCGTAGCCCATTTCGATTTGGTGGTACCAGGAGAATTCGGGGATGGCGCCGAATCCGTGGGACAGACGCTCCATGTAGTAACGGCTCAGCAGCTGGTGCACGTTGTACAGCCACCACTCTCCGCGACGGTCGTTCTTCAGGTCGAAAGTGGTTCCGTCCAGGAAGAAGGAGTAGTCCATGTTGAGGTAGTACCAATAGGAATTCCAGCCAAGGTCCTCAGTGAAGTAGGAGAGCTTCGATTCCTCATTGTACATGTTGAGGTCGCGGGTGTAGTCGACGGGCATCCACCAGACCTTGACGTCCTTCATCATCGAGAGCCACTTGCTGTCCTGGTTGAATTCGTAGATGTTTTCGCGCAGGATGTACTTGTCCTCGCTGTACCAGTGCTCTCCCAGACCCATCAGTTTCCACCACTGCCACATCTTGAAGTCCTTCATGTACATGTAGTCGCCGCTCTGGTACATGTTACCGTAGCCATAGCCGTGGGCATGGTTCTTGTAGTAGACGTCCATGTACTCCTTCTCGTACATGGTCATCTTCATCCACATCTCGTAGTCGAACTTCTCGGCCTCGTACACGAACTTGCTGTTGAAGAAGAACTGAGGGAAGATCTCGTAGATCGATGGCAGCATCAATCCGTGGAAGTCCTCGCGGTGGATCACGGCCAGGGTCAAGGCGTAGACGAACATGCCCTCGTTGACGTGCATACGGGCCCAGGCCACGTTGTGCATGAAGGTCTCCCAGTCCTTGGCATAGTAGAAGAAGTTGAACAGGCCGCGGGCCTGCTTGGCGTGCGACATCACTGCAGCTCCAAAGAATTCACCCTTGGGGAGAAGGGCGTGAACCTTGTAGGCCTCGAAGAAGGCCTTCATGTACTTATCGAAGTGCTGATATACGGAAAGTATTATATATCTGTAATAAAGTGTGGCTATAAATGGATTTCAAAAAGCTTACCGTGTAGTTAGGCTCTTTAAAATCGAAGGCCTTTCCCAACTTAATATACTCCTCGAACATCAGAGGATCCTCAACACGGTAGACAATCTCGAAAAGAAACTTCTGCATGCCAAGGAACGACTTGTCAGCGATCTTAACCTCGTGCTGCTTGTGGAAACTGGCCGCAGCGACCAGGCCTAGACAGGCCAGCAATGCGATGGCAACCTTCATGTTGACTACTTCTTCAAGGACTCTAGACTTCCAACTGCTCCGGATCAGATGCGCCCAGTGGATCCAATGCCTAAAGACTGTTGCTTTTCCACCGGCGACGGAGCGGCTTTATACCCTCCGAGGAATAACTTGGAGCTCGGATCCAGTGGTGATACCATGGTGCAGTTGGGGCGCAGGTTGAGGGTCACGGGTGTATCTTAGGTGCCTATCGCACCATCTGCCACTGTTTTGGCGGCCCATCTGGCGTCAGCATTCCTTATCTTTGGCATGGTCTTTACTTATCGAGTCCAAATTTTTAATGCGCTTGTCGTCAAGTGCCTAATGCAATTGCAATCTAGAAAATAATTAAATTGGGTCAAGCAACAACAAATCCGGGTCCAGACATCGAAATCAATTGCGGTGAATTTAATCATTGCTAGTCTATTTCAAACATTGTATTTCAAACATTTTGTTTGAAGAGTATTTTAATACATATACCAACAAAATATTTATCGCCTAAATGGTCGATTCATGTAAACTCTAGATTCAAATTGACGGAATTTTCCTGCTATAATTGTTGAGTTTAATCCATTCATTTCCGCTCTGTGCTTATTGAAAGCTCCGAATAATAAAATAATATTTAAATATATTAATAATATTATTAAATAATTAGATTATATGCTAAGATATATTACGAAACACAGCTCTTTCGCGCCAACTCATTTATATACACATTTGAGCCTTAATTTGCTTTTAGTTTTTATATTAGGCATTTAAAATGTTATTAAATATGCATTAAATAGAGTTTTCTTAAAATTTATAAATTAAACTTTGTATAATTATTATTTGAATACATTAATGTAACTTTTTTGCATTATTTATAAAAGAACCAATTAAATCTGAGTAAATCATATTCCATATTCAGACAGCAACAAGTCTTAAGAAACTAAATAAGATATAAGGACCAAAAATAAAAATAAATTTTCAATCTCTAAATGTTTATTATTTTATGTACTTAAATAAGTAGTATAATTAATTAACATAAGAGCTTATTCAGTTTCATTAGACGAAGTCTTTTGCCAAACTGTATCTGTATTATTAATACAGATAACACAGCCGATCAATGCGAAATGTTTATATTCATAAAAGCTATTTGTTTTCAGAATGATTGTAATTTCAATTTCTCATAAATCTTAAATTTAAAAATAAAGCAAAAGAATTAAATATAAACATCACAACATGCCTTCGCACGGATTAACTCAGTGCACTCTCTCTTTCCTTCCTTCTTTTCTTCCCTTCCACCTCCTATCGCACGAATGAGCTGAACCCCCAAAGTATGCTACACGCATAGAATACTTTTCGTTCGCGTGGAATTGTAATTCGCAACCGGTTTTAGTCGCGCGTGCATGAAGTGGCTACTGTTGCCCTGCTTCAAGTATCGCTTCTCGGCCTTATGGCTAAGATCAAAGTGTAGTATCTGTTCTTATCAGCTTAACATCTGATAGTTCCTCCATTGGAGGACAACAAATGTTAAACTGATTTTTGGAATCTGACGGAGTGCTAGGAGCTTGCTCCACCTCTGTCGCGGGTTGGCCCGGTATTGCAGTACCGCCGGGATTTCGGCCCAACTAATAAATAAATTGTCCACTAGAAATAAAGCAGGAAGGGAAATTTGCTTAAAACGTATGGAGTGGTTTTACCGCCTCAATTTACGTTTCCTAAATTTCGGTTTCGCTTGTGTGCGTTGTTTATTTTTCGCTGTTCACAACGAAAAGTGTGTTTTAATTATTCATTTAGACCGGACGACACCAAATTGGCTTGCGCAGGCAGTGTGCCGGCTGTTATAGCTGCTACCCGGTGGACCCCAGGACTAGAAATGTCTGATCTGAGCACACGTGGGAGAGAGACCGACAAACGTCGGTTGAACAACAAATCTTTAAGGAAACGGAAACAGCTTCATAGATAACCGCCACGTTTTTAACCATGGTTAAAATTTAGTTTAATAATGTAGCAGGATGTAGTAAAAGTAGTTAAATATCATACAGGCCGACAACCACTCATAATTTCAATTGCTTTCCATAACTAGGGCGCCTCCCGTGACTCACATTTCAGCCGCGTGTGAAAGCAATGGGAAACTACCAAACTACCAAATCATTACTAAACTAAAACAGAAGTGTTAGACCGCGCGATGGAAACTGTTTAGGGCGCGGCCTGAGTCATTTTATTTTACTCATACCATAAACCTGGGCCTCCCCTGAACCAGGACGTTTCACACGCGCGTTATGGAAAGCAATTATGGAACTATCAAAAATAATATTTACTAAAACAACAACGGGGTACACGGGTATTGTTGATGGAACTGTTGGGAAAGGCAACACATAAGTGTTGTCCGGACGAGTCTTTACTACCATTTTTAAATACTTCATTTTAGTACCAGAACACACACGTAGAACCAGCGTGTGTAATGGGAGAAGCCAGCATACGGCTGCCCTCATCTTGATAAATATTTATAAAATAGGGGTCGTAATAAATATTTATAAAATAGGAACTAAATCAGAAGCACGCACGAGTTAGTGCTGGTGGCCTCCCTACAAATGCAATCCAGCTGTCTTCCCCGCATGACCTCAAGACTCTAGCCCAGCCACTTCTATAGAAATTGCCTCTAGGGAAATGTGACACGCACGCCAAAATGTCACTATATGTATTTCAAATATATGGCAATCCTTTAGATACTGGTACAAGCGCGTTTGCAACGCAATTCTTAAGTGCATGGAGTAAAAAAGCATCACAGCCACAATCTTCCAAGAAACCCCACACCACCGCGGTAAATACACGTTCCGAACGATTTGTCCGGTGAAACGCGTATGCAGCGCATCAACGAACGAAATCGTCACCTAGTTTTCAAAGGTTGTTTTTATTCTCCCATTCGTTCTGTATATAAAATTTATTATTCATGTCGGGACGGCGCGAACGCCATTCCCGGCTACCAAAAATTACACGCACGAGTTATTCACATTAGGAATAATCGCAGAGGTCAACTCAGCCGAAGTGCAATGGCCAAGTCTCACTCCGGAGGAACCGCCTTCGTGATCACGGTTAACCTCTACGCCAGGTAAGTATGCTTTCCCCGGCTCACTACAGGGGTTACCATCAGCCCGAGGGCAGAACCAGTTGGGAATTATAGTGGCACTGCGGTGCAACGGCAGCCACCCCCGTAAGTATGCTATGAAATAGAGCTAGAAGGGTGAGTTTTTTTTCGCACGCTTTCGTGTTCCCCTCGCCTGTTGCAATAATAAATGGCTGTTTATCCGTTACAATATTTTTATTAGTTTTTAAATTTGTTAAAATCTATTAAAGTTAATGACTTACTCTTAAGATTAAATGAATCTATAAATTACGTATGAAAATATAATTTTGATACCGCCATTGCCAATACATTTGCTTTTCAAAATCGAAAGACACAAATACACAAATAATTTCCAAAATAAACACAACAGTAAGAAGACAAAATACAAGTTATTTACACGGATCGTACAGCTACTTTTGAAGGATAAAATAAGAATTGAATAGTAGAGTTGAGGATAGAGTAAGCATACATATATAAAATGGAAATATGTATTTGTGGTGTATACGTTGTATAAAAATAGAATACTAAAGGGCGTCTCTATGCGTGTCTGGTTGCTCGAGTGATCCCTCCGTGGAATTGCACAAGAATTATGTGGGGTATCAATGCCTTTTTGCCGGGGACTCATACATTCCATTTTAGTTGCCCAAAGCAGCATGGCTGTGGATGTTCTTAAAGTCCTGGGTTTGGGTGGTGCTGCGCAAGACCTCCAGCCATCTATTAAAAATAAAACCAAGTGAGTTTAAATAACTTCTTAGCATTTTGACAAACTCAATCTTACCTGTTGTAGGTGTGAGCGCTTTCTGCCCGGAAGAAGTATACATGGTTCTTGAAGGAGAGCTTGAAGACGAACTCCTTCTGTACGGCATCCAGGTGGCCAGGAGGTCCAACCGTATAGCCCAGCAGTGGAAGGCTGGCCAGTGCAAATTCGTCCTGGTAGCTCTTGTAGAAGTACAGACAGAAAGAGGTAAACACCACCCATAGTTTCTGCCAGCCGGAGCTGTTCTTGAATTTACGCAGCAAATAGCCAGATAGCTGGTGCTCGGCGGCTATCAGGTGGTCGCCCAATCCAACGGTGGCCCCACGATGCCAGCAAACGTGCAGGGCGGTGTTGCTGCGAGACGGCTGTGTCTTCTGCTGCTGTTGGAGCTGAATTTGTTGCGGAGTTAGGGGGCCGCCGCCGTTCACGCTGCTGTTCAGGCTGCTGTTGTTGCCGTTGGTCAGGCCGAACAGATCCAGACCCTCCTCTGATGAGCCTGCCAATGGATGAACAAAATATTAGTGGATGTACTCTGAGGTGGAAAATGGTTCTTTGGATTCGGGAGACACTATATTGCTTACAAGGGCGTGCAGTATGCTTTTCTTGGCAGCCGAAAGTGTGAAGAAAATAATTGGTACGTTAAAAAAAAAACCCAAGAAATTTCAGAATCCAGTTACCAGAATCTCAATACTTACTGCAATTCTTGAGCGTCGTCAACTGGAGCTGCATGTTGGGCGGCCGGTTCTTGATGTCCACCGCCGCCTTGGACAGTTCAGCCAGCCAGAGGGTCTTCTCGGCGGTGGTGCCCGCACTCACCGTAATGGCGCACTGGCCTCCAAAGATCGAGAAGGTGTTGTGCTCGGCATTTTCGGTAAGGAGCGAACGTACGGGAACGTGGCCAAGGATGCGGAAACTCTGATCCAGCGGCGACTTGGAACCGTATAGTAGGAGGTCCGAGAACAGGAAAAACATGCGCTGCTGCAAGCCGCGTTTCGAGTGCTTCAGCAGGCAGCCCTGGCGAATGAGCCGGCGATGGGGCTGGACAAGCTGCTCGAAGCTAATGTCGCGCTGCAACTCGCACAGCTCCACAAAGTTGGCAGAGTCTGCCAGATGAGCTCGGATCTGCTTGGTGCTGCGGACCATGAGGTGGTGCACCGCCTGACAGTCGGCATAGTCGATGTGCTCCTCGCCGTAGTAGTCACAGAGCCTCTCCAACAGCAGCTGGTAGTGCAACAGGCGGTTAAGGGGCTTTAGCAGGAGTTCACCCACTGGAAGGTAGCACACTTTCTGCTGTTCAAACTCCTTGTAGAGCTGGCGGAAACGCTCGTCGCCCTCGTACATGTCGTTCAGGCAGTGCAGGATGTCCAGATGCGTCTGCACGTACTCGTCATAGATGGGCAGGGCTGCCATATGCTTCATCATGACATCGCCGATGCGATGGGCGTCGTGTCCGCCGCGACCCTCCCACAATACCATACGGTGCTCGATGTCGCGCAGGAAGAGATTGTGGTGCTGGGCCAGCGAGTCGAGCAGCTCGAAAAGCGGCTGCAGTTGCTCCACATCCTCCAGACTCAGGACCTGACGGAACGCAGTGTTTAGCACATCCAGGTCCTTCTTATAGGTGCGCTCCGTCATCAAGAGCTCCTTGGCCAGGAAGTAGCTGGGCTCGGTGGGCCACTTCCGCTTCTTCACCTCTGCTTCGATGTCGAGCTGGGTGGTCATCGGGTGGCCATGTGCATTGCCATTTCCATTGTGTCCATTCTGGTGCGCTGCGGTGGCCACGCCAGTGGCCAGTTCTTGGCGTTTCGCGTGCTGGATCTCCGCCTGGATAACGTCGTAGGTGCCGGCCTCGGAGCGGGAAAGAGAGGAGGACTTATCGGAACCCAGGGTGAGGTCGTAGCGTGACGGGGGAGTGGTGATCTCACCGCGCCTGTCCAGCGACATGTTTCCATTGATGCCATGGTAAACATCTGAAATGTCAACAAAAATAAAAAAAAATCCAAAATTATAAAAATAAATAAGAAAACAATATTTAAAAATGGAAAAAAGTATACGAAACATATTCCTTTTTGAAATAATAACCTAATAATAACCTAAACTAATATGTAATAATAAACTTGAAATTAATATTAGTTTAACTCTAAAAAAAGTAAGTTAATATTCAAAAAAGAATTTATTTTGATATTAAAACTCTTTAATACTTGATTAATGAAGTTTTATTTATTTAGTTTCGTTTCTATATAATTATAATTTAATGCTCGTTAAATCGATTGCTCGTGTACATTCCATTTTTTGTATTTTTTTTATAGACTTCGGTCACTTTTCTGTTTTTAATATTTTTTAACTTGTGAGAAAAAGATATCTGTTAAAAATAAACTTTATTTCATTATTCGTTTGTGTTGGAAAGAAATACGTGACCTTTTTAGTTCCTTTGTGTCTTAACTTGTTTTAAAATTCAGCTAGTAATTTTGTGATTCGTGTTTTCTAAGTAAATTCCATTTTAATTTTAAAGAAACTTTTAGTTTTGCACTCGAGGGGTTCTTTATGGAAATAAATCACACTAAAAACTATCCTTTCCTTAACTTGCCTAACTAAAATACCGGATCCATCGAATAAAAAATAATATTTTGATTAACTTATTTCCAAGGGTACACAACAACCAATTTTCCATTTGAATCTTAGCTTAAATAATACACATATTTTGATTCAAATACTTTTGATCTGGATTAAATTACCGAAATTATTGTACGCTCTTCCATCCTTACATTGCCTAATACTCTTTTAGTTACTCATTCTTTTAGATTTTCTAACAACATTTAAATACTTTTCCATTTATCGTAAACTTAAAGACCAAACAAATATCCACCATCCCATGGAGGGAAGGATGACTTTCCAATTGGATATAAAACTTAACAGGGTCTCGATTAATTCCTTTTGCTTTTTCATTAAAATTACTCACTACATACATACATATGTTAATACTTTCGGTATAAGTTTTTCCATATTCGGCTCTTGAATTTTGGCACATTCATGTACTAAGTAGAACTAATGGCTAAGACAACATTTGATCGCCTATGAGATTCGTAAGTAATTTTTAAATATTTAATTGGCGTCTAAAACATTTGGCATAAAAATTAAAAACCTATATAGCCCGAGGGCTACATAAAATACATATATATGGCTAGAAAATCGCTTTGTGGCATGGAGTAAATGCTTCAATATACTGTGATTATACAGAGTCCTGGTTGGGAACATTAAAGAGTGAGGATCTGAGGTGAGGAACTCCAAATGCATTTGGCTAAGCATTTGGTTTCAAAGCAATTGGCTGATTTGTCGCTTCATCAACTGAGATTACTGGACTTAGATCGTAGGTGTATAGTGGTTCCGCAACTAGTAATGGGCCGCATATTCCTATGTAGTAGGTAGGTATGCCTGGCGTTGGCACTTGGATTGGAACTCAGTTGGATAGGACAACCAATACTGACCTAACACAGAACATAGGTGTGCAGAGTTCTTCTTGGCAACTTGAATGAATCGTGTAATATATCCATGTAATAACTGTAATCTTAAACATTATGCCTCGATTCGTGTCGTGTATTAGCTAAATAACAATTAAACATTTGTATTCATGTATCTGGTATTCCATTATTCGATGATTAAACAGTGCATTAAAATTTGTTCAACTCGTTTAACGTTTCCGCTCAATATTCCCCATATATATATATATATAATTTCTTGAATGTTGAATCTATAACATTATCATATATATGTAGACGGTGCTCTTAGGCAAACCAATCTACTCCGACCTATACCGACATCAGTTGCCATCTCGATTATTTAAGGTATTTGATTTGTTAGGTTTTTAAATGTTTGATTAAAATTTGTTTATCTGAATTTGATTTGATTTTCTAACGCTTCAAGGAGAGTTTTAATTGTCTATAGTGTTCCTTATTTTTTGTTTTTTTTTTTTGTATGCAGCTTGTAAGATTCGTGGGTCTCCCATTTCGGATTTGTTCTTTGTCGTAAATCAGTCTCAATTACAAATAAGTTGGTTATAAGTACTTTGGATCGTGTGTAAAAGTCGTAGAGTTGTTCTAAAAATTTCCAAGGCAACGGAACAAATCAAAAGGCTGCATTCGATAAGCGCATACAAAGGGTACTTGGGTCTAACATCCTTTGTTCTCCGGAGGATGTACATGCTCTTACTGGTCGCTCAGATCATCCGAGTCGTGGAACTTGGGCGGTGGATCCACGCGGATGTCCAGACCGCAGGCATATCGCTCATACTCAATGGGTTCCGTTTCGTAGTCAGACAGGAAGTCTGGATAGGGCAGCTGCTGTCGAGATTGGGCGCTCGTTCCTGCTGCAGGTCCTCCTCCTCCTCCTCCACCTGCCGCCCCTCCGCCCGCTGCCTGCTGATCGTGGCCACTTCCTCTGGCCGCTCCACGGCGTATGGTGCCCGACCCAGCTGCTCCGGCTCCTCCTCCGAAGCCGCTGCAGCTGTCCTCACTGGAATTGGCCATCTCATCGGAGAGCCCTCCACCCCGGGTTTCGTACTCGCTCTCCTCGGGATTGCAGTAGTTACGTCCATGATAGGGCTGCACTGGAACGACTCCTGCCGAAGTTCCTGCCGCCATGGAGTCTTCCCGCTTCAACTGACGCTTTTTGGTGCGCGCCGGCTTCACCGGCTGTCCAGTGGCCGGCGGCATGGGATGGTTGGCCGCAGCTGGAACCTGGACGACGATAGGACGATCCATGGCAAGGGCCTGGTGGTACATGGGCTTGGTGATGTGACCTAGACGGTCGTACCTCGGGAATCCCATCTCGTCCACGTTGTCGCTCATGTCCAGGCTCTCGAACTTGCCACTGTACTGCGGATAGTCGTCGTACTCATCCGTTTGCTCCTGATCCCGCTCCAGCTCCTCGTCGAATTCCAAATACTGGTCATCCCGCTGGCAGGACGAATACTCCGAGCTCCCAGAATCCACCTCCGGCACGTAGCCCTCCGAGCACTCGGAACTCTCCGCCTGCTCTAGCAGGGCAGCCGCCGTCAGATTGGCCCTCATCCGTTTGGCGGGCAACTGGCGCTTCTTGCGATAGCCCCTGCTCCGCATCTTCGCCTCCTGGCCGCGCACATCCAGCGAACTGTCCGTGTCGTTACCGCTGGGCGGACTCTTCAGGGCTGTGGCAACAGCTCCGGCACACAGCTGACTTGCCACCTTCCTCGGCGGCTTCTGTATCAACTGGTTCGGTGGCGACTCTGAGCTGAGACTGCTGGAATAGTATGGGGAGCAGCGAACCAGTTTGTCCGCCCGCTGAGGCATTTGCGGGGAATTGGGCTCTGTGCTCTCGCTGTTCAGCGTGTTGGTTGTGGTGGTGGTGTTCGTGGCCGAGGATGTGGAGTGCGCATCCCGTTCTTCGTCGATCCGCATCGGCAGCTCCTGGGAGGACTGTTGCGACTTGCTGAGCATGTGCTCGTGGAAGGAGCTTGACTGTCGCAGCTGCTTGCTGGTGGTTTTGAACTCGCGGATCTGCGTCTTGGACATCGTCCTGTCGTCGTAGCTGTGGTGCTTGGCCAGCGGCTTGGGCGGCGGAGCAACCACTTCCCCGGGTAGGTCGCTGGGCGTTACAATGGGTGGTATAGTGGGCACAGGTGGTGGCGGAGGCTTCACCACAGCTTGGGGTGGAGCAGGAGCTGTCCCTTTAGCTTTACCTTGTTCTTCAGCTTCAGCAGCAGCGGCTGCCTCCTCCGCGAAGCCCGGCTGCTTCATTTTGTTCAGCAAAGCTTGCATAATGGGTCTGGTAACCGATGGCTTGGGGGCCACAGGTGGTTGGGGGGCCTTCGCCTTCTGACGCACCTGCTGCGGCTGCTGGGCTTGCATCTGCTTTGCTGCTGGCTGTGGTGCTGGAGCTGTCGATGATGTGGCTCCATGGAGCGGCACAAACTCCTGGCTCTGATAGCGCTCAGTCAGTTTCTCGGTGTGGGCATACAAGCGCTCCACAAACGGAGACTCTGACTCCGAGCAGATTTCCTGGCTCTGGTACAGCTTGGACATCATCTCCAGGGAACGGCGTTTCCGGGCGGCGGCACTGGTCTCTGGGCCCTGGGTGGTGTCCACCTGTTCCTGGCTGGATCTTCCTTGATTGCCATTGCTTCCACTTCGCCGATGCACCTGGGGCAGGGAACAGCGCTTCTCCTCACTCGGAGAATTGAGGCTAGTCTTGGATCCCACTCGAGATTGCTTGAGAGGCATATACTCTCCAGGAGCCACGCCCACGAGGGTGCGACTGCTGGAGGTGGACCACTCGCTGATGGTCTGAGCCATCTCTGTGAGACTCAGAGTGGTGTCGTCGCTTCGCGTGGCGGAAGTGGTCTCGCTCAGCTTATCCGTGTCCGAGTTGGAGAGCATGTCGTACCGCAGTCCGTCAGATGAGCCGTTGTCGCCACTAAACTTGTGGGAGAAGCTACTGCCGCCGCTGCCCTCGTTCAGGCTCTCCGCCGACTTGTTGATGGAACTGATGCTCGACTTGGTCTGATTTGATTTCTCGCTTTTGGCGCACGATTGTGTGGAAACCGCTGAAAGGCTATCAGAGCCGGAGAGATTGGCGTACTGCCTGACCGTATTCGTTCCGGTGGACCACTCTGAGATGCTCAGACCTATTGACGTGTCTTCGGAGTGCGAGCTGTGGGTACACTTCCTTTGGGCCAGCCCGCCCATGCGCACGGTGCCGTCAATGTCGGTTCCCATGGAGCTGGTTTCCTCCTCGGAGTGACTGGAGTGACTACACTTCTTGCAGCCTCCGGCAGCTCCTCCACCGCTGCTTAGCCGCGATTCGTAGTTCCTGCGCACCGTGGTCTGGTCGTAGGTTCCACTGCCCGACAGAATGTCGTCGATGGAAGTATCGGAGTTGTTGGAGCCACGAGACAGCTTTCGGAGCTGGGCATCCGGGGATAGCTGCACCTTGATGGTTCCCGGCATGAAAACATCGTCGCTGGAGAACATCTCCTCCTCCGAAAGAGGACTGCGGGGAGCGGGAGATCTAGTGGGTTGGGCCATGATTACTTCGGGGCTGGAGTTCTTGCGCTGCGCCCGAGCAGTGGCCTGAGTGGAGGAGGTGGTGCAGGACACATTCAGCGATGACGACAAGCAGGAAGCTGCGCTCAGAGTGGAGCTGAGGCAGCTGACCGGATCTGGCTGCAGTTGCTCGCTGCCAAAGTCCTTATCTTCGAAGGCGGCGGACATCAGGTAGGCAGTGTCCTCATAGGGAAGCACTCTGGCGACGTCTGGCGGTCCCATTGCCATCTCCTCGTCCAGAACCACCTGATCGGCGCTCTGGGCTTCGCTGGCGTAGTAGGTTTCGATGCTCTCCACGATGACGGGTGCTCCAACGGCGCTGGAAGGAGGCGAAGGCCAGTCTATCGACTCCTGCGACTGCTGGAACGCCAAGCTGGCTTTCCAGCAGAAGGATTTCGGCACTGGCTTATCCAGATCTGGCATACCATACAGGGCGTCGGCCGGTTTTATGGGAACATGGTCGAACGGAATCTCTGGTAGTGGCCAGTCCTCAGAATCCTGGCTGCCGGCATTCGAAAGGCACATGAGAGTGTGCCTGTCCGCATCTTCCCCTGTGTGCTCATCCACATGGGTCACAGAGAAGCGTCCGGTGACCATGGTGGGAGATTTTGGGTCGTTGGCGCTGCCAAAGCTGGAGAGACGATCGCCAGTTGCTGAATCGCAGGGAATTTCCGGCATTTCGGCTGAGGTGCGCCGATCGGCATCCGAAATATACGCCAAGTTCGTGTTGCTCCGCGAATCGGAACTCAAGCTGGGCTGATGATCCGTGGAGCCTATGGACTCGTCCCGCATGCTCACCGAGTGAGTGGAGGCCTTGCTCATGTCGTCCTCCATGCTAGACTTCTCCGAGGCTGTGCTTCGCTCCGAGATCCTGGATAGGGTCCTGCCCAAGGTGAAGCCCGTGCTGTACCCTATGATGTCCGTGGGATTCACACCAATTCCACTCAAGTTGCTCGTCATTGCCGGGTAGCCAAATGTGGCCGGGAAGTCATTCAATTCGTCCTGATAGCTGGTGTCGCTGGCATCCTTTTGCTCATCTGGGGAGACCTCCTTCACGTCACTATCCGACGAATCGCGCAAGGGATTTTGTGCATCATACCGCTCGTAGCCCCCGTCTGTCTCCAAATGGTGCCAGGGATCGTCGGTGCTGGAACTGTTGGAGCTCTCAATTGGAAACGGTCGCCAGGTGCTCTGCTGCTCCTTCTGGGCCAGATCACCTCGCCTCTGGGCAGCCCCTAACGATCCAGAACTGCTTTCCGTCTCAAAGGAGCCTCGCGATTCCACGCTCAACGATCCTTTTGAGTCGAAGCTGGACTTGGACTCCTGGGAACTGCGATCGCTGCCCGATTTCCCTGGTTCGGCTCGGGTCACCGACAGCTTCTTGCCCGCATTGGCTCTAGCTGGCTTTTCAATCCTGGGCGGTTTCCGGGAACCCCCCGAACTCGACTCGCTGTCCTCTGTCCGTATAGTGCCGCGCTCCAAAATCTTTGAAATGCGCTCCTCAATCGGATCCAGATAAGACTCGGTGCTGGTGCCCAGATCTATGGGACTCTGTTTCTCCAATGTCGGTGTGCTTGGCTTCCTGCCCAACATCGTTGTCTTTGGCTCGTTGGTGGGCGTCTGTTCATTGGAGCCCGTAGGCGAGATATCCTCTTTTCCGACATCCAAACGAAGCATTCGGAGCTTCAACTCATGGCACTGGCGCGCCTCTTCGTTGCCAAACTCCTGGGAGATGCCGAGGGGTCGGGCAATGGAGCAGCTGACACTGGACTCCTCCTCTACCGAGCTTTTTTCCTTGCCCACCGACAGGCTGGAATCTTGTTGCCTCTGAGGGCTGGTATCCTTCTCTCCACTGGTCCAGGAATCTGAGCTCTTGGACCGATCGCTTTGCTTGTCCAAGCTGTGCTTCTTTTTGGAGCTGTCCGAGGTGTATTTCTCGAAAGTCTCCAAAATGGACTTTTCGATCTGAGGACTGGCATTTGGTGGAGTTACCAGAATATTGAGGTCAGAGGTAGGCGTGGCGCAGTTGGAGTACTCAAGGGGGTTGGCATCTTCCAGGGTGGCCTGAGTCTCTAGAATATTTCGATCCGGTTCCAGAGTACGCGGCTCATTTTCAGAAGTATCCGATCCGATGAACTCATCGCACTCCACCGTCATCCAGGAGCCGGTCTCATCGCTGCGGCTGCGGTCCAAGCTCAGCCGGTTTGTATCCTGCCTGCCAACCCTAAGATGTCGCCTCTCGAGCGAATTATCGTCCTCCTCGATGGAGGGTTCCTCGCATTCAATGGTCGGCACTCGGTGAGGATAGCCCTCAGCTCCTCCTGTAGACCCAGGAATGGGTGATTTACTGGCCGGCGAGTGACTGTTGTCGGCGGAGACGAAAGAGTCCAGGCTCTCAGCGGTGGAAGCTTTTCGGCTGATGCCGCCCTCGCTGTCGCGGGCATCCTCGGAGGGCAATGAGCGCTTCAATATCTCCAGGGAGCGGCGTTCCATAATCACCGCCTGCATGTCAATGTCCTCCTGAAGGGGCTGCGGAAAAAAAAGCGGTTAGTCAAATTAGATCAATGGAATTAGAATGCGTTTATTACCTCTTGAATTTGGTATTGATGGGCGAACATCCGACGATCTCCGACAGCACTTCTAGCCGCTGGAGCTGGCTTCTCCTCGCTCTTCTTAGCCGCCTCGGCTGCCTGTCTTTTGTCGTCCAGGCTTCGGGCTTTGGCGTCCCCACCAAGATAGTGATGCTCGCCTGGTTTCTCTAGGCTGCTGGACTTTCCATCGATTTTCTTGTGGACAACGCTTCCTTCGATCCTCTGCTTGACTTCCTGGGCCTTGGCGATTTTTTTCGGCGACTTGATCAGCATGTCCTCGAGTGCCTCTGACTTTTCAGAGTCCTCAAAGGACTTGTTACGATCCTCAAAGCTGCGGTTTGCCTTGTCAAGCTTGTCGGGGCTGCGTCCCTCATCAAAGCTGCGGCTGAATTTCACCAACGAGTTGTCCAGCTTTCTGGGGCTCTTGGCAATAAGGACGTGATCCTCTGCCTTGGACTTGAACTCGGTTTCAATGATTATTTTATCGCCGTCTGTTTTCACGAGAATCTTGTCCTCGGGAGCGGGGAAAGCCGGCATGGTGTCCTTCACAGGGCTCAGCATAGTGATGGTCTGCTTCATGGCCGACTCGTACAGCTTCTGCTGGCGCTCCTTTCGCTTGGCTATGTCCGCCTCGGTCTCCTCCTGCGATTTGCTCTTGTCCTTGCTCAGACGACGCATTTCGATGGAGCGAGGGCGTTCCTTTGGACTCGACTTCTTGCTGCCCCTTCCATCCCTGGCCTTGATATCATCTGCACTGGTGCGTCGCGACTCTGGACGACTTCGAGACACTTTTCCCTTGAAAGGCTCCGAAGTCTTCAGCTTCCCCTTGCCAGTACTTTCGATGCTGCTGGCCCGCGACACGCCCGGAGAAGTCTTACGGGAGCTGTTGGCTGAACTGTAAGGTGACCAGTCCGTGAACCGATATTTGGGTATATTCAGAATCAGATGGTCTCCGCTTCTCAGCTTCATCTTGGACTTCTTCTTATCCTTGATCTTGACGCCTTGCAGTGCGATCTTCTCGATGTACTTCAGCTGGTTGAGCAGCTCCGCCTCCTCGCTGTCGATGGTCACAGCGCTGATCAGCGAATCCCTGCCATTGGTTTGGTTACTACCCTGCGTGGGAATGGACCCAGCGCACGAGTGAACGCTGTCGGCAGCGTCGTCATCCGGGGCAGCAGATTGATTTCCCCTCTCCAAGGATTTTTCTTCGAGAATCTCCGCCTCTTCTTCAAAGCCCACAGTGTCGTCCTTTGAGGAGAATGCGTTCATGGGTGGTAGGCGATGCAGGGAAATAACCGGAGTGTCCAGACTCTTTGTGCGGCGCTCCGTGGTCGGAGATTGTTGCTGGGTGGCCTTCTGGCGTTGCAGCGAGACAGATCCCTCTGAGAGATTCAGCCGAGCATGGGCAAACAGGATGGGAGCGTGTCCTTTGGAACGCATAACGATCGATGAGTCGATGATCTCCTCAATTAGCTTCACCTTGGACTTGGCTCCGCTGGCCGTCTGCTTTTTGAGAGTGTAATCGATGTCGGAGCCGGTGATCTTCTCCTCGTGGCAAGTCTCGTAAATGTCGTCGTTGCTGCGGAAGAACTCGGCGTGCTCCAAAATGGGCGAGGGAATGTTCTCGTTCCTTTGATAATCATTAGTACACTCATCCATTCGACCGCGCATTGGAACATGCGGCTCGTCCTCCGACGATGGTATGGAAATGGATCGCTCCGAAATACGCCGCAGTTCCGTAGCATTTGCGTACTGCGGGTCCAGCTTTTGAGGATGATAGCGACTCTCCAACTCGGCCAGTCGTCTGCACTGAGGCGGAGATCCCTCGATTTCCGTGGAACTCATTGTCTGCCCACGGCCCCAGGCTGCTGAAATGAGACGGCTCTGCTCAATACGCAGGATCGATTCGATTTCCTTGCGTGACTGCGGAGGCGAGAATTCCAAACGATCGGGGATAGCCTCCGCTGATCCAAACACGTCGTCCGAATCGAGGCTCTCGTCATCGGACGAGAACGAAGTAATGCGAGTCTTGCCCTTCTTTGACTTTCCGGTGGATTTGGTTTTTGGAATGACCCGAGGTTTGTTGGCTTTTCGCGCGTTTAATTGCAACTCCTTGCGAAGGCTCTGAATGAGCTCCATCTGCTTCTGTTCCAGCTTCTGCTGCTGCATGCTTTCCGTACGCGAACTAGTCGCCGAATCACTTTCGATCTGGCTCAGTTTCTTGTTCAGCTTCTCCAGGGTGCAGGCGTCCATCTGCTTGGTTATGTCCCTCTTGGGCGACGACAGCTGAATGATTGGTATCGTCTTGTCGATCTCCAGGGTGATGGGATCGACTTTGGAAAGATCAATGTTCTGGGTGAACAGAAACTCCTTCGTTTCTGCAGGAAGCAGGCTGTCCAGGATGTCGGGAAGAAAATCAGAAGCACCAGCTCCTGGTAGTGTCACACTGGCCTTGGGAGATTTGGGCGATTTTGGCGACTTGGGGGACTTTGGCGACTTGGGAGATTTCGGAGACTTGGGCTTGTTATGTTTTTTCTCGCTGGGCGAGGGTGCCGTGCCGTTCATGATGTGTCTCTTGTGAAGGACATAGGGAATGTCCTCTTTGAGAACTTTGGTGAAACGCCTTTCATAATCCCTGAAGAAGCTCTTGGGTAGCTCGAACCCAGTCTTTGGAAGTTCCTGAGCTAACTGAGCAGAGGAAGCACCGTCGTAGCACTTGGGAATCTCAAAGTTGCCATGAGCCTTGCAAAGTGGAGGAGCACTTGGAATCTGCTTGTACATGTAGTCCTCGTCGCTGGAGTTTGAATCAGCAGGTGTGAGATCTATGGACTTCTGATGCATGAGTACGTGGCGCCGGGAATTGCTCCCCAAGCGGGCGCGATTGGCCAGCGAGTTGGGGTCACTCTTGGTGCGCTCCACGGTGGCATGGGAAGAGTAACTCATCGGCACCATAATCGGATTATACTCTTCGAAGTGGGTCTTGGCTATAAGCTCCTCCTTGCGTGTGATTTTCTGGTGAGCCATCAGACGTGCCTGCTGCTTCTCGAACTCAGATACAAGCTCCGGCGTGAGTGGATACTCTGGACTCTGCTTGCTCTTCTCGTCCTTCTGCTGCTGGCCTTCCCATTGTTTCGTATACTTTTGGATGCACTCGATGCGATCCTGGTCAAAGCTGAAGATGTTTTCGCTGTCCGATCGGCGACGGAAAGCAGAGATCTTGCAGGATTGCGAATTTCCCCGTTTCATGGGAGCCATTTTATCCAGAGAGTCACCAGTTTGAATGTCCTTCTCCCGGCAACGTTTTCCCGACGCAGGAGTCGACACAGACTCCGGCGACTTGCTGCCAAAGGACTTGGCGTTCCGTTCGATTTCAACATTTTGCAGACTGATGGAGTGGACCTTGGAGGTCTTGTGCGTCTTGTTGCTAGGGAAAGTGGAATAGGTGTCCCTGCTGTCATAGAAGGAGCTGTTTGCCGTGGAACTATGTGTGTCCGAGAGAAGGCAATCGTGGCTCTTGACCTTGGGCCGCGAATAAAGTCCTTCGGGTGGTGGCTCCACACCTGTTTCCACCGCGTCGTAATAGTCGCTCTTCGACTCCTGACTGGATTGGGCGAACTTCTCGTAGAGCTCCTTTTTGGTAAACTGTTTTACCTTCTTGCCGGTGGTGGTGGGCATCTCGTAGTTTCTGCCGAAGCAGTCGCCCACCAGCGACTCCTTCGAATCCTGGCTAGAGGCCACTGAGGTCTTGCTCTTTGTGGTCTCCCTTGACTTTTTACTGTCCGTGTGGTAGAGGCTGTCGCGGGACTTCTTGCTGGAGTCCGAACTCCGTGAAATCTTTGTCTCGAACATCTCGCTCTGGCTCTCCTGGCTGGAGGTTCGTGTTAAGGCCAGAGTCTCTTGTATCTTCTTGTAGAAATTGCCATCCGACTTCACCGAAAGCTTCTCGCGTGGTAGATAGCGCGGATCCTCGGCGTCCCAGATCTCGTTCATGATGTCGGCCGCCGACTTTGATTTGACATCGATGGCGGAGCGGTACTTCGGCTGTTGCTGTCCTTCGGAGACAGACTCATCGTCACTGGGTATATAATTGCCCGAGTCCAGCGAGCAAGAGCGCATGTGGTCCTCAGACCGATGGCGCCCGCCAAAGAAGTCAATGTCGTACTTCTCAAGGAGCTCGTAGCTGTCCTGGGAGATGTCATCTTGCGAACCGGAATAGTCCAAGTGATGGCCATGCTGACGCTTGTGCTCCTGGGTGTTGTAGGTACTGCCCGGATAGCTGGAGGAGTACACCTTGCTCTGTGGAAGTGGAGAGAAGTCCTGGTGGGCATCGATCGAGTGGTTCTTGGTCACATATAGAGAGTGTCGGGAATCGTCATAGCGGGTGACCGGCGAGTCGATGCGGTTCGAGGAGAGGAACTCCTTGTCGAAAGCTGTCATCGGCTTGGGCAGCTCCCGATCGTAGTAGGTACTGCTGTATCGCTCGAACAGATCCTTGCACGAACTACTCTTCAGCCAGGACTCTCGCTCCACCTGATCGTAGATGTTTTCGCCATCCTCGCCCTCATCTTCCTCCTCTTCATCGTCCATGTAATGGGCAGCTGCCTCTTCTGGTTTCACAAACTGGGTTGTGGAGTAGAGACCACCCGGAGTCAAGTGATAATCGAGTTTCTCAGAGGAAGAGGATTGGCGTACCGGTGGTAAGTTGCCCACCGAGTGATGGGTAATGTAGTGACTGTCATACGAGTCCACAGAATCCACGCCAGAGAGCTCCGAGTTCCGAGGTAGCGAGTGAGTATGCCGGGAGCTTTGAGAGTCCACGGATGGGGTCAGGTAATTTTCCGATTGGGCCAACTTCACTCGCTCCCCTTGGCCGTATCGTTTCGTGCCGAAGCCGGTGCCAAAGTAGGACGAGGACGATGATTCCGAAGGATGATTGAGATCGTTGTGGTACTGGTAGCTGCCACTGTTGTAGCTCCTCTCCTGGACAGCGGCTGCGTAGGCAGAAGTGCTGGGCTGTTGCAAGAGCGGCACGTGGCTGAGGCCCATCTGCTTGGCTCTGGTGTACTGGAGAATGGATTGGTCGATGAACTCGTCGCTGAAGTGCTTCTCGCGCGTCTTGGACTTGGCTTTGCGGTTGACCGTGGCGTAAATATCGTTGCGTTCGTTAAGATTCAAGTGCTCACTGTTTGAGATTTTGTGCTCCTGGTGGGCGGAGCTGTGAAAGTCCGGGTACTTGTAGTGGCCCATGTCGTTGATGTCGGTGTAGATGATGTTGTCCGTCTCCGTTTCGGTCGAGTTGGCATTGGCGTTGTTCAGCATGCACTGCTTAGACATCGAATAGTTCGTACTGCTATAATGGACTGGGGTGACAGTTTGCGACTGGGACTCCTGTGACCGAAGCTGCTGACGATGGGCACTGGCCAAGACCGAGCCCGATGCCAAGCCCGAGACCGATGCTCCCGCCACTGAGGCTGCCACCATAGTCTCCCGATTGGTGGTAGATGCCGTCAAGTCCGAATCCGCTTCCTCCTCGACCAATTCCTCCTCCTCCTCCTCCCCCATAGGCTCCCCCTCCTCCTCCGTGTCCGCAGGGCCCGGCTCCTCCTCCTCCAATTCCATGGAGCTGTTGAGATCCACCGAACGAACCGGTGTGTGTGTGCTGAGCATAGTGCTGATGATGTTGTTGTTGGTGTGGGTGTTGCTGCTGCTGTGCGTGTTGATGCTGATGAGCTGCGGCGACGCAGGGGCATACGCTTGGGATCCCACTGAGACTCGACGAGGGGTGCTGCTGCTGTACAAGTGGGACAAGTGGCTCAGACCTGGACGCGTCGGAGGGAATAACAATTCGATTTTAGCAACTGAAGGCCTACAGTAATATGTTTCTCGAAACGCAAACGGGAACGGAAATTGAAACGGAAACGGAACCAAACCGAAATCATATCGACAACTTATCAGATCACAAACCAAACTCTGAACACTGGAACTAGAAATCATTGCATTAAGAAACACCCACTCTAAATGGGTTTTGAAATTAAAGCTACGATTAAATTATACATAAAACGGTAATAAAATGATTTAAGGTCTAAATTATAGACACTATAAGGTAAACTTAACTTTTAACTTAAGTAGTATTAACATAATCACTTTAACTAAATTATAACTATTCTATTTATCACAAAACAAATTCTATTCCTCTTTGAATAATTTCGTTAAAAAAGTATGAATAAAACTGAGAATAAAAATCTCATAAAAACATAGAATAAATTTAAGAAGGATATGATAGTCCAGTTGAAGGATCCTGAGTGACTCACCTAAATTGTGATCGCCTGGATGCACACGAGCCTGATCGGGAGCGCGCTGCTGGTGGAGGCTGTTGCTGTGACTGGGCGAAGTCCACGACTGCGGACCCTGTGGTGAAAGTGAGCGGTTCGAATTCATTTGGTCCATAGCCGCTGCCGAGTGGTGTTGCCGTTCCGCCGCCGAGCATGCCGCTTCCTCCGGGGAGGTTGGCGAGTCCGGTGCATAGTTCTTCGTCTGATAGATCTCCACCTGGGCTGCTGTGACCTGGAATTGGTTATGGGGAAGTAATTAATGTGGCTCTCATACTAATTGAGAATGGATAACTCACTTGAGAACGCATGTGGTCGGTAGGATTGTCGCGTCGGCGATCCAAGGTATCCGCTGCCTTCTTCGTCAGAGAAGGGGTCATCGAGTCGCTGCATTGATTGCGATAGTCCCATGCCGCTGTAGCAGGTGTAGCAGAAATGAAAATAAAAAATTACAAATCAAATCGCATACGCTAGAGAATAACTTGACTCGACTAGATATTCATTCATTCATTCATCAATTATCATCAATCATCATCATCAGCTAGCTAAACCGAAAACAGCCGACAAATGAAGCTCCAAACTCAAAAATCAAATTAAGACAAACCAAATGAAATCGAATCGAATACACATATTCTTCAAAACGAGTAACGAAATAAATACAAACCAGTGTCAATTGGGAGTAGGGGATTGGCTGAAATGCTGGAATTCACATACGTATGCGATTGACTTCGGCTACTAGCATTCAGTGGCCCTTGCCGGAATGACTGAGACCTGCAGCAAAAGAAAAGACAAGAGGATACCACGTTTTATATTTTCACATGCTCAGTTTTTTTTTTTTTGCGGTTTTAGTTTTTTTTTTAATTTTAAATTTTTTTCTCATTTTCTCTTAGGTTTTAGTTTAGAGTTTGCTTTAGGGTTTCATTTAGTTTAGTTTAGAGTTTAGTTTGTTTAGCACACAGTTTAGTGGAAAGGCTTCCATTTTGATATTTAGAGAGCATTGCTTAAAGTAGCGAAGACATTTCAGTTGAAAGTATAACTAACGGAAAAGGAACTTAGGTCTTAAGAGTTGGTTAGTATACAACTATGATAGAAAGTATAATACAGAACACAAAAAATATTCAATATCATAGGCAACTACGGGGCACGGTTCTATCGGTTCTACTTAAACGACACCAAGTCATAATCAGCTCAAATATTGAGCAATATTTATTTACAAATATTATATATATGAGTTTTGGGATTTCCCCATGAAGTTCTCGTACAAAACATCACAAACAAGATAGCTCAAGCTCTGTTTGGGGGTTTACTTTTGGGGGGGGCACACGACTAAGTAACTACACATTTAGTGGGAGCAGTGGGGGGAAGGTGTTTAAAACATGATTAGCTGGCTTACCATCGGTTACTAGGGAACTAAGGTGACACACACAAACGTATGACAAAAGCAGCGGAGGATAGTTACTCGTTTATGATTATTTGAAAAGAAAAGTTGTGGGTGAAAGGCAAACTATGAATGACTCTTCCCCCAACTCGATGATTCGCAATGAGGGTCAGAGTGGGTTCGGGAGGTGGCTTGGATGAATGGTAATCAGAATCAAATCAGAATGCTAACGAGAAGGTGAACATATAAGGGTTTGCCAATTTAATTAATGTTTTATTTAGGTTCTCTAAGTGGTTAGTAATGATTGTCTAGGTTAGAGATCTCACTCATGGATACATATGCACTCACGGGTACTGGTACTGGTTAGTGAAAAATAACTTAGAAATGGAATCAAAAATGTAATTATTAAAAACTAAGTTGAACTGAAATATGGTTGTAATTGAAATGCTTGTCATTCTTTGCTGTACATTTGGCTAGATTTTGGTTTTTGTTTTTGGGGTTTTCTTTATATTTTTTATTGGACGTTTTCTTTTTTAAGTTTTTGTGCTACATAAGTTTTTGAAGTTTTTTCTGTTTATACCAATTGGTTTTTAAAATCCTCTTTTCTTTTCTAAGGCGCTTCGTTTCGACCTAGTCAAGGTATTTTCATAATGTGTTTCATTTTTGGGAATTTGTTGTGGGTGGTTGGGTAAAAAAAAAAAATACAAAACACTTATCTTTCTTTTCGAAAAATAACAAAAAACCAAAGCCATAATACAAATGTGTCGGAAAAAGTGTAAAGAAACAACAAACGAACGAGTCGAGTTAAATGAGAACGAAGTCTTGATGATTTGGCAATGTAGGCTGATGATAAGTATAATATTTTTATTGGCTTAAAAATGTAAATATATATAGAAGTATGTAGATATTATTTTTATAAAATGCTCTTAAGAAAACTGTATAAATTTTGATTTTGATTTGTATTTTTTTTTTGAGAAATATAAGCTGTAAAAGCCAAAGCTTCGTTAAATTCTTTCTCAACAATAAAAGCAAAACAAAACATTTGAAAGAACACACGCAACTTTACCAGAATAACTTCAACTGGATTTGAAAAAAAAGAGTACGAAAACTGGTAAAGCTTCGCTTTTAAGGCTGGTTAAAAAAAGTTTGAAAGTCTTAGCCTAAATCGTGGCTTACCTTTGGAAGTTCTGCCTCTTTACATAATTCTCGCGTACAAATTCAATAATTTGCTTTTGCGTTTTGCCGCTGTATCTGTTGGGGAAATAAAAATATAAATATCGAGGACTAAAATGGAATCAGAAAGTTTACCGGAACGAGCTGCCACGGGAAAGCACGCGGGTCTTGCGACGCGGCGTATTTTGCACAGCCGTACAGCGGAAGAAGCCGTGATTCTCGACGCACTTCTTCCAAAAGTTCTTGCACTCGTTGCGGCCTTCGAAGAAGAATTCCACAGTGTCCTTGTAGTAGCCCTAAAATATCGATTCACATTAATATCTGATGTACTCAGACTTTGTAATATCCACTTACGTAACCCTCGGGGTGCAGCTTGACCAGAAAGCGTTTGCGCTTGAAGGATATCTTGCGTATCTTGGCCCAGGAGAAGGTGTTGATGCGCGTTATGTTCTGGAAGACTGTGATGCCCATGTGGGCGACTGCCAGGTTGAGGGGAACCCCCTCCACGTCCTTGGCGGGATGCATTTTCATGCCATAAAGCTCACATCGCCTGGCCGTCTCTAGCAGATTAAGATCCGCCTCCGCCGGCGACTGACCACTATAAAAGAGGACACAATTTTTCGCTTTTGAGACTGTAACAATGGGATAATGCGGTTTACTTACACGTGCTTCTTGTGGTTCTCCATTATCTTGCGCTGCATGGTGGCGTCCTGATGGGGCACAAAGCGGTACGACGACAGATACGTGTGGTCGGGATAGTCCTCGGGCACAAAGTCCCCGCACGATGCCTGTACAATGTAGCTGGCCATTAGAGCCGCCGTATTGTCGTTGCACTGCAGGCTGCCGGTGGCCAGGTCTCGTTTGATTTGCAGGCAGAATAGATACCTAAGAAATTCGATTTGTAACTAATGCATTTATGCCAATTAGTGCTAATGCCTTACCTGGTGTACTCCTCCTCCAGCTGGGCTGGATCCGGGGTGTAGAATTTAATGCAGAATCGCAGCACTGGATCGATGAGCGACAGGCCCACCTGACGGTTCATTGGCTTCTCCAGATCCAGCCAGTATTTGGTATGAGTGGACACCTCCTGGTACTCCAATCCGAAGTAGTCCGCCTCGAGTAGATTCAGTTGGCGGCACACTTGCTCGAACAGGACTCGGCCCAATGCCTTTGCCTGAAAGAATAGATGATTCTCCCGTAAATATAGGCTCAAAATTAATAATAATTAACTGCTTAGCTTTAAAAATCATTAGCCAAAATGGCGTCAAGATGCCGTTCAAGGTTAAATCAGTAATTAAATGGCTGCTTTCCCTCAAAGTAAACCCAATCAATTTCAGGCCAAATTGGCGCAACCGCATAATGAAAGAGGACTTATGGGGGCAGAAGGAAAATGAGTTTTCCCAGTTCCCAGTTCCCGGAGCAAACTGGAGAATGGGCGGGCGGGCTCAAGATGTTCGCACTCGTTAAGCTTGTTAAAATCTAATCTGGCATGCAGTTTGTGGCTCATCCCAGATGACGCCAGACGCCAAATGGTGGGTGTTGCGTCTGATTGCATTTGAATAAATTTCAATTGAGTTGACGCCTGCTTTTCCCCTTTTTCAACTTTCAGTCCATCTAAACTGGGCCATTTTGTCTCGGGCGGCAATTAAGTTATATAAAAGATGGGTCTCCGCAGCAAAGTGAGCAAAAATAAAAGGAAATTTACAGAGACATGGACGGAATGAAATTAGAAGGTTACACTTTGAATTCATTCTATTCTTTCTCTATTCCCTATTAAAAAAATAATGAAATCATCTCCCTAATCGCTTTAGACAAAGCTCCTTAAATGCATTTGCCTAATTGCTTTTATCGATTAGCAAATTAGCAAGCCAACTCCCAAAAAGCTATTAATTTCGAAACCTTGGAATCGCACCTATTAGGATTCCAATTTCAATTTGCAAGCCCCGCAAGGAGGTGTGATGTCTGGCATATATTAATTCGGGATCAGAGTACAATCCAGGGCATATGCCACGACATTTGGCACATAAAGGGATTCGACTGGCAATCAAACAGAGTGCTTTGTCAGGACCAATTTGGCTACCAGGCCCACAAAAGCAGGCAACAATCTATCAGAGTGTGAAATGTTCTGCAAGGCGTGCCAAAATGTTATTAAACGAGTGAGTGTGTGTGTGTTCGATATTTGAATATTTTATGTCCTAAATTGTATAAAAGCCTATATCGAAAAGGCAACAAATTCGCTGGCCAACATCCAAAATGCTTTTGCGGCTTTTTAGCGCATAAATCGAATGGAGTAGAATCGGGTGTGGCTGGTCAGCATATTAAATGGAGAAACAAATGATAAAATCAAGGTCTATGTGCCATTTTCTCAGTTTCCGTTTTAAATTTGATATCTCGGCATAAATAAACTGTTTAAACAACCAGAGTAAACAAATAAAATTGAAATCTTCGACCTGTTTTATATTTTACGCTCTTTAAGCTTATTCGTCCTATTTCTTTTTTTGAGAACTTGAGACTCTTATTGAGCTTATATTTTCTAAAAATAAATTTCCATTTAATGGAATTTGAGTTATTTGTGATCACAGGATTTTGAATACTTGGCTATCCTTGGGTTAGTTATGGAACAGTTTAATTTTAAATACATTTGAATTTCAAACTAAGTGGCTTAAAATCTAAAACCTCAAAACCAACGCCGTGTCCTGGCCAACACCATAAATAAATATTTATATTATTTTCGCCTTTGAATCAGCTCCATAAGCCTGTGAATAGTTTGTGAGGTTTTTGTTAGGTTATTTATGGCACTTTTCACTTTTCCCAGCTAAAATGTTATTTGCACAAGTTTGAAACAATTGTTGCCCTCGTTTCAGGATATTTTAATTAATTTGGCCAACAAGAGCAGAATGCAGAAGCCGAGGATGAATGTGTGCCGAGAGTTCTCCAGAGAATCCCTGCTTTCGTCTCCTCCCCAGCGACTGCAGTGCCATTGTTTGCTTTTTATTTCCAGCCAGGAGGAGCCACAATGAGGCAGCAGCCACGCCCAAGCTGTGACATTTTCCTAACCAACACACGCAAATATACTTGTAGTGGCCATTCATTGGGAATGGCTTGCTGCTCCCAGAGCCATTTATCTTTTTAGGCCAATTCTCTGATCTTCTCCAACTACAAAACAAACCAATTAACTTTGGCGACTTTTGCATGGGGGCCAAAACGGAAATGGGAGACCGACAGAAAGCTTTTCAATACAAACAACCCTTTTACGCCACTTTCCCAGCCCCCACATAGGAAAGTTGGCCATCAATTGTTGGTTGTTCAATTTGTCGCTACCGAGAGTCAAAAGCGGGACAAGAACTATTGGCAACTGCAGGTGCCATCTCAACACTTGCGGAAAAAAGGACAACAAGGAGAAGATTTAATTGCTTTCAAATTCATTTTCTCAATTTTTTATTGGTTAAAAAACAACTGGAAAAGTGAACTTTTTTCAGTGTATCAAGGAGGTGGCAATAGGTCGGGGCAAGGTGAACGAGGCACCCCTCATATCGTTCCACTTGCATTGTCCTTGTCTATTGAAAAGCCCTCGTAACCCCATTGATGCTGCTGCCAAATCTGCGGGCTACCCTACCCGCCATGGAAAACTACTGCGAAACTTTGGCCAAAAAAGTTTCCAGTTTCACAAAAGAGACCATTATAAGTGAGGTTTTCAAGAAAATATGTTCAAAACGAAATAATAGTCTTAAACTTTTGGTGAGAAATGGTAGTGGGAAGAAAACACTCAGGTTTTTAATGGAGCTAGTATTACAAAAAGAAAACTTAAAGGTCTTAGAAAGAGCTTCCATTTCTAGGACTCTTACATTTTTAACCAGAAATCCATAAAATAACTCTATTATAACGCCCATGAATACTTTTGATTGATATTATATTGATTTTCCTGACTATCATTGTTTGTTTTCCCCAAAAAATATCCCACACAACCTTCAAAATACGCGAATTGCGATGGCTTGCGTCACACGTTTATGGACTTCTCGAATGGCTTTCCATTATTCTGCATTATCAGCAAAATTGCCACACTACAGAGAGATAAGCTTTTAACACTGTTTTGCGCTCAACGGCAAATAAAATTTGGCAAACAACCGAATGCTTTTCTAATGCGTCTGTAGAAACTTTTTAAATGGAAAAACCAAGTACAAGATGGGAGATATTCTGTGGTGCAGTGGGGCCACCTGCCCCTGCTTCACATTCCACACGCTCCTGCTTGGGCACAAAAAATATTTCAATTCAGGCATTTCGGCAGCAGAGATGGTAAAATCTCGCTTTGAGTGGGTATTTGTGAGATTTTCCTGGAAATACCAGTCGCCTGGCCAGACCACAACCCACCAGTGCCACGTCTTTATCGTTCGCTCTCGTGCCATTCCGCATCCTCATATACAACCACATTATCGTTTACCAGCCACAAAGTCCATTACAAGCCTTGATTAATAATGCAGTTGACCGACCATGCAACAATATTTCCAGCTAAGGGCCATCCATATACATGCATGAGGGCCCAGAAACCCCCCACTTGCCGGAGAAACAGTGTTCATGTTTGCGGAATCACTGTGGAAGGGATGGGTGACGGGGGCCCACCTCAAGGCTTCTATTTTTGAAAAAATGCAACCATGTCACTATATTGTGTGTTACGTATACGCAGTGGTAGACCAGAATTTCCGTGCACAGCGAAAATGTAACTCGATTGAATTTTTAATGCGGACAGAGAACTGTAGTTACATTCGTCTATACCCTGATAAAAAGCCAGAAGTCCAGAAGTATTCTGGCAAAAATGGAAAACCAGCTCAGAAGAGAATAAAATGCCATAGAAAAGAATGCAGACAACGAATGTTTGAATCTAGCATAAAAATAGTTTCCGAGTCGAGCACTTTGCAACATTTAGTAAGCTGGGGCATCGCCTCAAGTGCAACTGGTTTATGAAAAGGTTAGGCCAGAATGCCCTACGACAACTGAAACTACAACGGAAACCATCCAACCCCCCGATCCTAACCAAATAAACCACAAGCCACCCGCTTCGCTGCCGAAACCCGAACAGAAAACCACCCAAACAATGGCAACCATTTTGCTGTTGCCCTGAAACATTTCCACTTCCCGCTGGCTCTACTCCTCTGCCAGTTTGTTGAAGCCTTTAAAATGTGTCTAGGCTTTAGTAGGAGATTGGGTTAGCACTTGAAAAAAAAATACAATAATATTTAAAATAGAAATAACTAATAGAATTTGAGATTTGTTTTAAAAATAACTAAGCTTGAGAAGCAAAAAATGGTTTCACTTTTTATCATTCTTAGCTTTTGAAGTCTCATAAATTCCGAAAAGTGTATCCTTTTGGGCGTGGCCACTTCAACTGCGAAACAAAAATGCCTAAGCCTTTCACTAGGCCGGGCTAATGGAGCCAGGAAGTGGCGCAAGAACAACAGCCACATGAAGAGCAAACTACGACAAAATCCATTAACCAACACAAAGTGGCTGACAACTGGGAAAAGGAGTACTAGAACGAGTACGTGAAAGGCAGTTGTTAAACAAGGAGCAGGCCACAAGGCATCAGCAAAAAGGAGCTCTGTTTGAGTATTTTTTGGGAGGCATTCATCCAACTGGCAATTCGGCTTGCATTAATGCGATTTGTGGTCAACAATCAGACATGTGCAGCCCGAGCAGACGACAACAGTTCGTAGACCCCAAATGAACTTCTGGCCAAAAAAAAAAAAGTCGGGCAGCCCAGCATCGGGCCAAATCTATGCCAAGTTGTTTGAGTTTTCCGTGTTCTGTGGGGCGAGGGCATGGAGCGGATGTACTGCATCTGCACTGTAACAAGCAGTGCCTGTGCCTGCTGCCTCTCAGCCCACGTTTCCTGCCTCTTCTGTTGATTTCTGCTCCTTCGCGCTTGTTTGCCACGGAAAATAAAACGAAACGAACTTTTCGTTAGCTGGCCCGATGCCAGCACAGTGGCAAAGAGCCACGCCCACCGAAAACCTAAGGCCTCTTGTCGCATAAATCCCAGTTGCAGCTATCCCCCCCCCATTTATCTTTCCAGCTTCTTGTCTTTTTTTTTCCATCCTCTAGAGACTTTCGAGTCCACATTTAATTAAAAGTAGATTCTCATATATTTTTCCATTTGCACGTGAAATTGTTTGTTGCAGGGCAGTGCCCTGCTTTTTTATTCCGTTCTCTGCATATAGAGATGCATTTATGGAATTTCCATTTAACGGATGACTTCCGTTTCGGCAGGTGCTTCCTGACAGAGATATTCCTTAAATGGGAGAAGGCAGGGGGACTGTTGTGGGGTCTATCCCGTAGTACTTATCCCTAATTATTTAATATTTATTTAATTATAAATAGTATTAGTTACTATATCTGATTTAAACTTTCTGTTGCCTAGTTTATGGGGCCATCTTACCTGAACTTGAAACATGGTCACTGTGTCGTCCAGCATTTGGATGCGGACCGTCAGCTTTTTGCCACCGCGGTGTCTGGGCGTCGAAGGAGTTCCATCCACACCGGAGGGTGTGCTCAGGGAGTGCGTCATCCGTCCACCGGGCAGACCACCACCACCGCCGCTGGCCAGGTCATAGTGACGACCACCTCCACCGCCTCCGCCACCGCCACCGGCGGCGGACCGCGAGGCAGTGCCCATGTCGGCCAGAGACATTTTGTAGACGAGTATCTTGGTTACCTCCGGGTCGTAGTTCTTTCAGGATCTGTCATAGATCGTGACAATTGGTTACTAATTGCTTGGAGTCTTGCAGCTCTGTTGTCTTCGTTGAGGTTTGCTCTTAAATGCGATAACTTGGAATGGTACTGGGTTCGTTTCGTATTTTTGTCTCGTTAATTGAATTTTCCAGCTGTCTCTGTTTATTTTCCTCTACTGCCGGCTCGGGGCTTAATTCAATTTCAATTCGTTGCCGGAGAAGAACAATAACGAAAAGAAATGGGAAGCTGCTTCACCGCACATGTGTTTCACATTCGCCTCGTTCTAAGTTTCTAGAGCTGGATATTGGAGATTTCTGGCATATTTTATTGGCTCGCTTGTGAAACTGGCTGTCCACGATAACACTTACAACACGCATGTGTGCCACTTGGTTTCCTCATCGTTGTAGTTCCTCTGGTTTTGGTATCGTCTTGCCTAAAAAAAAAACACAACAACAAGAGAAGCATGTTAGACATTATAAGAAATTAAAAGTTGGGTAATTGGTTGAGAGATAATGGCTTAAAAAAGAGTTCAATAATCGAACTATACTCCCATTTCTAGGGAACTCGTTCGGTCTAGTTCTATTAATCATTCCGCAATTAGCAGAGGCAAATGGCTCACAGACATGCATTCCTAGCCACATGCTAATCATTTGTGTTATTTATGACGAAACGTGACTTGTGCGAATCGGGGGAACTAAACAGAACCACTGTCTCAGTTTTATGGACTTGTCACATGCATATGAGAAAGAGCTGCTGCACAGATAAGGCTATTGTTCCGGAAAGTAGAGCTCATGAATGGATGGGATATGGGATGATGGGCCGAAAAGTCTGCGGTTCATTGAAGGCCGTCAAGTTTGGTTATCAGCCCGGGCCTTCAAAGTGTCTCTTTCTCAACCTGACTATGCATACATGATACTCCTCGAATCGCATCGTAAATTCACACATTTCACGCCCCATTCAACCTCATGGATGGAGCCGGGCCCGGCATCCTGTATCTGTATCTTGCAAATTGACAGCCAGCCGGCCACGTTCGCATTCAAATTTACGAGCCAAGACATAAATAAATGCTTCTGAGTAAGGGGCCGAGTGGAAAGGCGGTTTCTTCATAATTTTCCCATATTTTATTATTATTTTGTGCCTCTCTTTTAAGGCCTGCCCACAGCATAATTGGCGCCAAACTTTTCCTCCACTCTTGTCTATTTCTATGTAGGTTTGATGGCTTCAACTTTAGCTTTGGCTTCGAGCTTTGGAGCATTATTTGTGTTTTCTTGGTGTCTTGGTGTGCTGCAAGCGTGGGCCAGACACGTGGGTAGGCTTTTCGGGGCCCGTCAAACTTGATCGGCCAAGACAAGCGGCAGCCTAGGCTGCCCAGGCAGCCAAGAGGTTGTTCTATTTGATTTGCCGCCTTTCTCCTTCTCCCTCCCCCCATCAAGCATATCTTCTGTTTATGCCCCGTGGGTCGATTTTGATAAGCTTATTTATTTTCACAGGTGCCTCACTAATTTCTTCTTTCTTGTTCCCGGGTTTTAAATAATTTCCAGTCATTTATTTGGGTCATTGTTTGGCTTTTATGTGTTTTTAATTTTTCATGGCTCGGCTTACGAAGAGGAAAATAGAGATTATCGCCCACATGCATCTCAACTTGGACTGTCTTTCTGGTCAGTTATCTTGTGTGGCATCTGCTCTATAATTCAAATGGGCTTTATACAAAATGCAATATTATTGTTTGTCCAATAAACACAGTCATTACTATTTAGATTTTACAATTCAATCAATAGAAGCTTCTACAAACTAAGCAGTTGCTCCCAATCCGATGAGACCCACTTTCTGTGATCCTAATTCCAAAAAGCCCCTATAAGGACTTAGATCGGACGAGCTCACGATATTAATGATGTTTTTGCAGTTTATGGGAGTTGCTTCTGGGGCTCTACTGACTGGTAATTGAATGGGGATGAAGTACCGCTAGTGCCAAGTTTGGTTCTGGCCAGCAAGTAGCCGTTTATTCGAGCCATAACTCCCAGGCTTTATTGGCTGCATAGCTCTCCGCATTCCGAGGCTCAAATTGGCGAATGATGTGTCCCATCTGCAGTGAGCCTGCCTGTTTTAATCACAGCCATCCATCCAAACTTGAGAAGCCAGTGAGGAGTTTGTTGTTTGTCAAGTAAAGTTTAACAAGTTTTCCCCCCAGAATCGTTGAGGTCTCTGCATCTGTAACTATGCAAGAGAGCTATTCTGTATGCTATTCGGTATGTGTGACCCACAAAAAGTTGTGTGCTCGTAACCCATCAAAGTTTTATGACTCTCATATGCTGGGGAGTGACATAAACTCATGGTTTATTAATTAAGTTTCGCATCCCATTCTAGGTGTGCTGGAAAAGGTCAGGAATGGGGCGTGGTTGTAGCTTGAAACTTTTTGAAATAAGATACAGAAAGAGCTTTACTCTATTTTCCTTTTCAATTGGTTTTCTTTTCTTTTTCCCATCAATTATAATTAATATTCTTCATTTTATTTATCAACCATGTCAGCTAGCAATTCATGAAATCTGAATCGATCTATCCAGTAAAAAAAAAAGGCATCTCTCCCAGTGGCATCTCAATTAAAATGTATCTTCAGCATCTTTCATAATTCAGTCGGCGACTGCTCCCCTATAAGAAAGATGAATCACTTTGGGATTTCTTCAGAAAACAAGGCACACCAATGCGGAGCAGGCCAAAGCCCCAGAAACAACAATTGAAGTTGAATGTTTGTATAGGGCCAGGCCAAGGAAAGAAAAATTAAAACTTCAACGAAAAAATCGTTTTTTTTGTACATCCCACATGGTGTATGGTGCATGGCTTTCTCCTCCTACTCTACCATATACCATATACTGGTTTAAAAATAAAATGCACAAACACACAGTTTGATGTGTGTGCGTATAAAAGGATGCACTCCGGTCGTCTGTCAGTCAGGCTGACTTCTTGTTGTTGCCACTGCCACAGCAAGTCATTGCGTTTCAAAGTCAACTCTTTTTAGGAGTCGCCGGCACACAGCCTTTAGTGCAGTTCATTAAAATATTTATTTAAAGTCAAACCCTCCCCCGGCCTCACATGCCACAACCATGGGCAGTTGCTCTTTTATATGACTCGGCTCTTTGTTTATCATTTCATTATATACGACTATACTTTATGATGTACACACACCCAGGAGCAGGAGCTGGGCTGGTGGCACATGTGTGTGGCAAAATTTTTGCCTGACCCAGCCCTTCCACGTCTCGTTTTGTACTTGTCAGCAGATAATATTCTACAGAAGCCTCAGAATCTCTTAATTGCTATCTGCACTACTTGGGGGAATGGGTCTCCCATTGAAACCTTTGTTCTCTGTAAGAGACTTAATGATCTTTATTATAATTATTTCAAGGCATAAATTAGAACGTTAGAACTGCTAGCATACTCTCATATATACTCTATATCAAATGTATATCTATTATATCAAAGGTTGATAAATATTTTCACATGATACCTTGCCTCGAAGCTTATAATAAATTATTTGCTAATATGAAACTCGATCCACGCACTCAGGGCAACTATGATTAGGAAAAAACTTCACAACAAACCGCAATCAAAAAGCTGAAAGTATCTGAAACTGAATGCGTGTGTGGGGAAATCAATTAGTATTGTCAAAGGTAGCTTCAAGATACATAGATACACCCATGCACTGGCACTGGCACTGGCACTGGCACTGGCACAGTACACAGTACGATGTGGAAAATAAAACGCGTTGACAAACAAACCAAGTGACAGCTGGACAACACTTTGACTGAACAAACAAGTGGCTATGGGTATTGATTAGACAGCAACTTTTGTACTGCCCCTCAGGCACTAATCCCCCCTGAAAATTACTATAAAAAATATAGTGAAAAGTGTAGGCAATATCTTAAGATATATAGGGCTAGACTAGAGACACATTAAGGGACAATCGAAGCTTGTCAATAGTCTAAAATAAAAAGGGTAAAGATCCTCATATCTCCTTTAAATCCAAAGTCAGAGTCAAAGTCCTCTCCGTACAGCTTAGCCAGAGGTGACTGTATCCATACTTAAACACTTGAGCTTCAAATTTATATGCAACTCATGGCTAGGTAGGATTTTATGCCACTCCAAACGGAAATGGAAATCGTTTTATGCTTTGACCAAAACCAGAAAACCTGCTATCGAGTGTAAATCACTGCCGAGAGACAAAAAACCCAATTAACCCACTGAAAATCAAAAGGAAACAATGGCCAAGGAACGACCACCCCCAAAAGCCTGCCTGCCCCCTGTCATTTGCTGCCACCCCCCCTTATTTTCCTGCTAACATGCAACGCAGTTGAAAGAAGCACCAGAAAGCCAACAAAGCGTATTGAGATCGCAAATAAAATATGTATAGGCCGAGAGTTGGCTGGCAACTTAATTTAGCCGGGCCCATTGGGGCTGTCGGCAAACTCGCCAGTGTGTTCTATCTCTGTGTATCTCACAGATACGCCGTGAACAGAACAGCGACATTTAGTCAGTCCGTCTGTCCGCCGGCCACTGTCCAATGTTGACCCATTTCATCTGCACGATTAACTCGTTCGTTCTCTTTTGGTCAACAAGCCAAGTCGAGTTTTATTTCAGCCTCTATTTTTGTGTTTGCACTCTGCATCCGTGTCTTGGCTTCGGCATTTGCCATATGTATATAAATATATATATACTATAGATATATATATGTTTGTATTTATGTACTTGTGTACTCATGGCAAACACGCGACGCCTTGTAAAAGCCAAATAGTAGAAAGCATCAAGGCACGAATTTCAATTAAAGATATATGGACATGATTATTGGGAAAATAAGAGACATCAGACAACTGCAAGACTGCGTTTTCTAAAATAGTTTTAACTTTTGTGATAATTAATAATAATTTAATAATTCTAAAGATTGTAAAACACGTAAGTTCTATTAATGTATCACATTTCTGACAATGTATCTTTGAGATTAGGTTAGAAGAATGTGAAATGTTTATATATTTAACTTTCTATCAAGAACTTGAGAAGACTTTCATGTAAGTCAAAACACTTTTTAATCACTATTAAATATCAAAAATAAAGTAATTAGTTGTAAAAAGAAGAAAGATTTTAGGTAATAGTATAAATAGAAAAAAAACATTTCGAAAATAATAAAAATAAGTTATAGAAAAAGTATTAATAAATAAAGTAGAGACACGGGGTTTCCTAAAATGTTTCAATCATTTATAATAAATATTTATGAAAAATTCTAAAATTAAAATTCCAAAGATGCCAATTCTATTTATGTTTTAAGTTTCTGACTAATTTGGGAAAAGATTAGAAAAAACAAGAAAGGAAAGCTAACTTCGGGCGGAGCCGAAGTTTATATACCCTTGCAGTTCAGTCGCAGTCCGATAGGTGGCGCCACGCATCTATATTATTAGATATACAGCGGATCGTATATAGTCGGCCGATCCTTATGAAATTTGGCATATCGAATTATTTTGACCAAAGAAGCATACATTGAAAATCCCATCCTTCTAACTTGAAAAACAACGAAGTTATGCCATTTCCGATCAATCAGTTATATGGCAGCTATAGGATATAGTCGACCGATCTTTATGAAATTTGGCAGATCGTATAAGTTGGACCAAATAAGAATCCATAGAAAGTCCCAACCTTCTAACTTGAAAAACAACGAAGTTATGCCATTTCCGATCAATCAGTTATATGGCAGCTATAGGATATAGTCGACCGATCCCGGCCGTTCCGACTTATGTACTACCTGCAAAGGAAAGAAGGGTGTGTGCAAAGTTTCAACTCGATAGCTTTAAAACTGAGAGACTAGTTTGCGTAGAAACAGACAGACAGACGGACAGACAGACAGACGGACAGACAGACAGACGGACAGACGGACAGACGGACAGACGGACATGCTTATATCGACTCAGGAGGTGATCCTGATCAAGAATATATATACTTTATAGGGTCGGAGATGTCTCCTTCACTGCGTTGCACACTTTTGACCAAAATTATAATACCCTCTGCAAGGGTATAATAAGAGATTTTAAGATCAACATGAACAATGAATTTTTGAAAAAAAAGTAATATAAATATTACGATATGATGTAAAAATCCATACTTATTAGAGACAAGGTTAAAATAAACACAACTTGATCTTTGATCTTTGACTTTTCGTTCATAATTTGAAGAGATTTTCGGTTCAATTTAAAAAAATGATGATGTCAGAAGAGCGTTAGATGGTAGAGAAAATAAAATAAATAATTTTTGGTAATTGTAGAAACTATAGAATAAAGCTTCAAGGGAAGATAATAATAGACTAATATCAAGCACTTTAAAGACTGGGGTTTCACTCAAATCTTAAAGTTTTGATGAAGAATATTTCTAAAAAATTATATAACATGATAGGAACTTATTCGAGGCAAGGTTAGAAGAAGTATCTACTACTTATATGATTTGTAAGTACATATGTGGTGATCTGTAACGCACAATTTTAAACCGAAGATCTCAGGTTCAAAACCCCACAAATGATGATGTCAGAGGAGAGGTAGAGTTGCCAAAAAAAAAGGTAAAATAATCGTAAATAAATGAAAACTTTAACAAAGGGAGGAAAAAATGTAGTCGTGCCGCTGGAGCCAACAGCTATGCTAACAAACGGGTATTTTTAACAGCTTCGGCTTCATTCGGTTCAGTCAAGTGTGTTGTCGTCGCTGGTTTATCGCTCCCTCCCAACACCCCCTATATCCCCCACTCTCGCACACTCGCACACACGCACACTGTTCCACTGATAACGAGGCATGTAAGTTGGAAATACAGTGAAGCATAAGGCTATATAACAATTTAATTTTAAAATTAAATAAATATTAAAAATGAATATAATTTAAAAATAGATTTTAAGTGTTAAGAAGTAGTTTTAATTTTTTTTTTTAATTTTTATATAGTTTGAAACGCAAGAACCTCTTATCTATTGAGGCAAGACTGTGACAAGAACCACCCTAGGGCCTAGAGTGACCCTCTTTGCTCATCGTTTATCTATTTGATTGCTGACTGTTGCTGCTGCCGCTGCTGCAGTCTATAGGTTAGATACATAGATACATAGATACATATATAATAGATAGTGGGTCCGTTATGTGAGCCATGTAACTGTATCACATGTGAGTGTGTTTTATCATCGATCTGTTGCCACTTATCGATACTTTCCTGTTTTCCTTTCTTTTCGCAGGCCAAGATTGTGGACAAGTCGTGTCATTATTCAAATACAGATATGAGAACCGAAGTACGAAAATGCGATGGTCGCATAAGATAAGGGGGTAGCTCACTGAACCCACTACCAGTATCTTAACAATTCGTTCCTTTTGCGTGAAATAAAAGTGAAAATCTATTGAAGAATACACTCTGGCACGCAGGAACTGAGCCAGAGGCAGCGAAATGGAAGTGTGGGAGGTGTAAACTGGGGGTGTTTGGGTGGCGAGTCAAACAAATGCAATGACCTGAATTCGGAGCGTTTTGTGCAGAGAAATGTGAAAAAAGGGCGACAAGTACAGCTGTGAAAAAAAAAATAGCACCACCACCAGACAAAATTTTTCAATTGCCATCATAATCATATTTTTAACTTTAGGAAATCGATTTATACTTTTTTCAAAATCGAAGACCCTCAAGATAATAGAAATTAACGAAAAAACATAAGTTTTTTAGATGTTCTTAAGTTATTTAACAAAATTTATTAAAGTCTATAAAATTAAACGAAAAAAATAATAGCACCACTTTTCAAAAATGGATTTTAAATGCTAATAATGACTAATTCGTTAGAGATTCATTAGTAATCAATATTGATATATTAAAAATATATCTATATGCGTTGATTAGTATTTGGTAGCGCATCCTTTGTTGGCTAAAACAGCTGCACAACGTCTTGGCATTGAATCTACTAAGTCCTGGCAGCGTTTTTTGGGTATATTAGTCCAGGACTCCTTAATAACACCCCAAAGGCAATCGATAGTCGTTGGTTTGCTATCAGCAACTGCCTTCTTAACGTCGGACCACAGATTTTCAATTGGATTTAGATCCGGCGACTGCGCAGGCCACTCCAAAACTTGTACAGCATTGTTGAGGAACCACTCCTTTGCCTTTTTGCTTGTGTGTTTTGGGTCATTATCCTGCTGGAAGACCCAAATAAGAGGCATATCATCTTCTGCGAAGGGTAACATTACAGATTGCAAAATATCCACATAGACGTGTTGATCCATTATAGATTTTATCCAGTGTATAGGACCTACTCCATTATATGAAAAGCACGCCCATACCATGACGCAGCATCCTCCATGCTTTATAGTCTTTGTGGTGTACTGGGGCTTGTATTCTGAATTCTTCGGACGTCTGACATACGCTCGGGATCCTTTACCACCATACATGACCACCTTGCTCTCATCGGACCATAAAATATTCCTCCATTGCTGGGGGGTCCAATTTTTGTGCTCCTTAGCAAACTTAATACGGTTAGCAATATGCCTGGCATTTAAAAGTGGGACTTTTCTTGGGCTGCAGGCTTTCAGATTATGTTGCCTGAGATATGTGCGCACTGTTTGATCCGTTGCAGCAATATTCAGGTCCTTTTTTAGATCTGTAGCAGGCTTGAAAGGTTCCCTTTTGCTATGGCGAACCAACCTTTTGACCTCTAGAGGGGTCATAGAAGGCTTCCTACCGCGTGTTTCCTGGTTTTTCTTATAGGTTATGGCGTTCCTTATCATTTTATTTGAACATCCAACAAGTCGACCCACTTCTCGAAAGGATTTTCCATCCTTGATCAACTTTTTGATCAGGTCACGCTTTTCATCCGTGCAGTGTTTTCCACGACCCATTTGAATTTTTTTTTTTAATTGAAATAATTAAATTGAAGACAAATTTGTAAAACACGTGCTTTAAGTCGCTGAAATGTTACCATTTCTTTGTGAATTCTTTAGAGATGGAAAGTGGTGCTATTTTTATTTTCGTTTCTTTTGCGATCTTTTTTAGTAAAATATTAAAAAAAAATATTAAAACAATATTAAAACTATAACTCTTTTTTTGTTTAGTAAGAATATCATTCTACATAAAAAAATTTTATTTGAATAAATTGGTAACATTATTACTATTTTTTTTAAAGCCCAATCGAAGTGTGATGTAGTGGTGCTATTTTTTTTTTCGCAACTGTATATGATGAGGACTAAAGGCAAGATGTGAACCGGAAAACACAAGAATTTTCCTTTAGGTTTCTATCATCCGGAAAATGAAAACAAAAACATACATAGCTTTTGCTCTTCTAAGAAAAGAGAGTTTATATAATTTTTTAATTCATAATTGAAGTACTGTTCTCAAATTTCATTCATAAAAGCCTTTTAAACAGTCCATTATTTTCGCTTATTTTCGTTTTAATCTCTTATTCACAACACGTCACCCCCTCTCTCTCGTTTATGGCTGTATTTAAGCCAAGCTCTCCCAATGTTGAAAAGGTAAACATGTGTTGCCAAAACATAAAGCACAGGCCCGAATCCAAAACGAATGAGAAAAAAAAAATGTTACAAGGCGCGGCACCTTTCGACGCAGGCGACAAGTGTTTACGAAAATCGCAGGCCCCAGCTACCACCACCCATCTCCCAAGCTCCCCAGCTCCCCAGCTGCGCACGTATGCGTTAGGCTGAGAGGCTGTGTGTCCTTGTGCCTCGCACAACGGGTCTTTGAGGGCGTGGAGCGAATGGTACGGCGTGGGGGCGTTGGGGCGTTCGGGCCTGGCCAAGGGCCACCCGTTTTACTGTTGTCGAAGTCTACTTGCCTCACTCTCTTCTCCTGGCTCTCTGGTCGGTGTGTGTGTGTGTGTGTGTGATGGAATTTACGTGCTTATTGAATTTTCAGCGCAGCTATAGCGAGTTGCGCAAAAACAAAAGCCAGTCCCCGAGCTTGTTGTAGCTTTGAACTATAATTAATTTGGATTTAATTAAAAGCGGGCCAGCAGCAGCAGTAGCAGAAGCCAGGAATTTCGAATCACCACTTGAGAGCGTTTTATCTGTCAAGCTGCGCCCTTCGCACACGGATACGGATACAGATACATACGCACACACAGATACACTCAGAACGCCCAACTCCGGATCTGGTGTGGTGCGAAAAATTTCACAACTGCCGATGTAATTGGCAATATAAGCACTTGAAACCCGATTATGGTGCGGTCTTTTGTTCTCAATCGGTGCTGGCGGACCTCTCGCACATCATTTCCACAGTTTTCCACGGAAAAACGCGCCGAGCAAGACGATTTCACTGCATTTTCCACTGCTCAAGTTTGTCCGCGTCCGCACCGACAATCACGCACGTCCGAACAGTGGGGAATTTTTTTTTATTTTGAATTTTCCTTTGGGGTTCTTGGAGCCATGGACTATCCGAATAGATGTGGAGATACTGTATCGCCAAGATATTGAAGTTTTCCCTAACTGGTCACACTGAAAATTAACAAGGTGGCCACTCTTTTGCGAACCGGCAAGAAATTCACGAACCGGGCGGTAATTTAAATAATTTTTAGGAATGCCATTTATGTTTTTAAACAAATGTGTTTTTAATTTCAAAAAAATGTATTGATATACAATAGAAATTTTAACAATAATAACTAAATGCCAGAAACTTTCGGAATAATTTTCATTTCATTCTTAATTTCCACTTAATAAACAATTCATGTGGGACGTGCTATAAAAAAATAGAAAAAAATTCATTTTTAAGAACTATTTTTTAGCCTTTGCTTTGGGCTTTGCTGCTGTCGATGAAGCAGCTTTTTTTGAACCACCTGCCGCCTTGGATGTGCTGGCAGCTGGCTTCTTTTTGGCCTTTATCAAGCCATCTAGCTCCAGGTTGTCCTTGTCTTCGTCGTCCTCGGAAACGGCTCCACCACCACCACCCTCTTCCTCGCCCTCTTCGAGACCGGGGTAATCCTCATCTCCGCCAGCAGCCTCCGCCTTTTTCTTCTTTATGCCGGCCTGAGCCGAGTAGGAGTAGGCCATCACCTCCTTGTTGTATAAGCGCGTCAGAGCAGCCTTCACACGCCCATCCACTGAATCGAACAGCGACTTCTTGCCTGGCCAGGTTGTAAGCTCGATCAGAGAGTCCAGGTCCTCGCGCAGCAGATGGTAATCTTTCATAACGTCGAGGGCAGAGGACACGCCTTCGTTGCCCTCCTTTGCAAGTGGACGCACAATATTGTCCAGCAGGAAGGGAGCGTAGTCCAATCGAACAGAGAGTCTGGAGCCTGAGGTGCAGGACCTCGTGTGATCATGCAACTCCTGTGCCAGTCTAGCACGCTTTCCGGCCCTCGAGTTTTTTCCCAGCCAGCCGGGGAAGTTGATTTGTCCGGTGAAGTAGCCGCACATGTGCTCACCAGGCAGCACAGAGCTAAAAAAGGCCTGTGTTGGCAGTAGACTCCAGGCGTTATTCGAGCGGATTTTCTTGTCAATCAGGTCGCCAAGACTAAGGGCATCTGCCGTGGCAGCCACTTTGGCGAGCACATCCTTCCTAAAATTATACAAAAGGTTCAATAAAATATAACTTATTCTATCGATTATCTTACTTATTTCCTTGGGGAGTGACCTGGAGGTAGTTTTGCTGAACGAATAGAGGAGCCAGACTGTAGTCGTGGAAGAACAAATCAGACTTGTCGGCTAGAGACATGTGCTTGTGTTCCTCGGCCGTAAACACTTTGCGTACGACCTCCCAAGGTCCTAGCTTGAGATCCTTGGTGGCCACTTGTTGTCCTGCCTTACCCACAGAGTCCTCCTTGGCGCTGAGCAGGGAGATGTGATTGATCGATTGCCGGATGTCGTTGTTGGTGGCTGCAATGATTTCCTCTACCTTTGCCGGCGAAATCTTGACCTTCTCTTTGAAGCAAATACTCATTATCTTGCCCTTGATCTGCTCGAGGCGAGGTCGTTGGAATCGCAAGTCGTAGCAATAGTTGACCAGAGAACGTATCTTCGGATGGTTGCGATCGTTACACATACAGATGATGGGAATGGAGCTATCCTTGATCAGAGCAATCAGCTCTTGCATGCCGCCACGATCTTCATTTCCAGCCATTCCGTCGACCTCGTCCATTAGCAGCACGTGCTTTCGTGACACTGCCTGGCCCTGGCCATTAAAGTAACCAGCCAGGGATTTGTTGCCCAGTAGGGTAGAAACCTCTTCCTTCAGTAAGCGTTTGCTTCGCGTATCCGACGCATTAAACTCCACAGCGTCGAAACCGAGCTCTTTGGCTACCAAAGTAGCAGTTGTGGTCTTACCGATTCCAGGTGGTCCGGAGAGTAATGCTGCTTTGAAGTAGCTGCCATCATCGTTTTTAGCATAGGGATTTGGTCGCTGAGGCTTCTTTTTCCCATCGTGGTTCACATACCACTTGGAAAGCCAGTTCATCAGTCTAGAAAAGAAAGTAATTGAGTTAGAGATGGAATGCCTTACGAGAGCATCTACTTACTTAGTGACGTTGCTGGCGGCCCCCGCCTGTCCCACAATCTCCTTGATATTCGTAGGCTTATGCTTGTCCACCCAGGCCATGCCGAGCAGGTCCTGTGGAGCAGGGTCTGCGGCTACGTTTACAGAAACTTTTTGCTCTTGGGAGCTAGGCTCCTTTTTCACCTTCAAGGTTACGGCCGGAACGGGCTCCTCATGCTTCGTCTTCTTCGCCTTTGGTGAAACATGTTCCTCTTTAATTTTATGCTTCGCGGTCTCCTTTTCCTCCTTTACTTTGGATTTAGTAGATGGCTTCTCTTCCTTTAAACTAGAGTTTCCATTTTCCCTCTTTACGTCCCTGGAGCTCTGCTCCTTTTTGGGAGTCTTTTTCTCCTCTTTCACAGGATGGGATAGTCCTGACTTCTCCCTTATAAGATCGAACAGACCATCCTCACTAAGAATGGGGATGTTAAGCTCTTCGGCTACAGCCAGTTTTTTGGGACCTGCCTCTTCGCCCACAACCAGATACTGCAGCTTCTTGCCCACGACAGTCATTACTCGACCACCATACTCCTTGATAACCGACTCTGCTTCCTCGCGCTCCATAGACTCTAAAACTCCGGTGACTAAAAACGTAATTCCGCTCAGGCAATTGGGCGTTCCCTTAGGGATTTCCTTGCTGCCTGGATTCAAGCAACTGCTGCGGTTCTTGTACTTCTGGTAAAGCACGGCGGTCATGCGTTTCCGCTCGTGGCGCTCCTCATCTGTGAGGACGCTTGTCTCTAAATCTGCATGTGGTTTTTCCTTCTTCGCTCGTGGAGTGGAGGACTTGGATTTGGACTCCTTGACGGCCGGAGCATCTGGGCTGGACTTCTTGGCTTTTTTGGGAGTAGGCGACTTTGGTGGCCGAGCAGATTCCTTTTTGGCCGGATGACGTTCTTCCTCCGCTCGTAAACTCTCCTCCATATCCACTTCCATGAGACTCTTGTCTATGTCTTCGTTCTCGAATTCCAGAACTGCCTTGGTCTTCGGCTTGGGCACAATCACGCGCTTGGTTTCGCCACCGAAAAGCTCTGTGGGATCCACGGACTTCTTTAGTTTTGTGAGCGAAGGTTTCTTGCCATTTGAGTGGCTTGATTTCTTCTTTTTCGCATCCGGCTCTGGGGTGGCTTCAATCTTTTCATCTTCGCTGGACAAAGCCTTGGAGGTCTTTCGCCTTTTAGTGTCGTGGGGATTGTGGAAGACTGACTGTGGTTCATCCTCATCACTGGAGATTATCAAAGCCTTTCTGCGTTTTGGCGCCTTTGACGGCGTCTCCTCGTTCCCATTGTCATCCTTGACTTCTTTGGCTTTGCTTGGAATGCGCTTGAAGAAACTGTCGATGCCCTGGAATGGTTGTTTGTGTTAAATAGGGTTTCATCTTTACCCCTGACCAACTGTCACCAACATACTCGCTGCATTATTTGCTAAATTTTAATGTTTTTATGGAACTCAATTTCGTGTATGATGTTGAACATATATCAAAATATCGATATGTCAATCATCATAGCGATATTTTTGTAGTTGAATAATATTTGCCCTATTTTATGATTATTTTACATTCTTCTGATTATTAAACTTAGATGTGTATTTAAGTGGGTGTAAATGGTTAAGTGGTGTAACTTAAGTGGGAAAATAGAATATAAATTATAGATCCTTATTTAAAATGAGAAGTCTGGCATCTTTGGCTTAACATTGCGTTAACAGCACACTGTTAAGAAATGGACTGTTATAAGATATGTGCCATAGCAATCAGCAATTTAGAGCCAACAAATTTCGAATTTGAAATTCAAATATGGGCTCAAAATATATGTCTAATCTTCTGGATAATATAATAATAATATCTGGATAATATAATAAATGGACTGTTATAAGATATGTGCCATAGCAATCAGCAATTTAGAGCCAACAAATTTCGAATTTGAAATTCAAATATGGGCTCAAAATATATGTTTAATCTTTGCCTATATTTAAATTTCTAATTTAAATATCAGCTCTCCTTAATTGTTTTTCAGTTCAGTTATTTGATAATAGGATTATTTGGAAACTATTTTGAAATAGGCAGGAAACAAAAGCCTTAAGCTTAATCGTTGCAACAAATTGTTAAATTTGCATTGAAAGCCGAAACGAATCCGTGTCATTTGACATATGCTCCATCAATCTTCCGCTAATGTAATGCAATCTAATCAAATCAAATCGCAATCACATCATCACCGCCACTTTACACCGCCCTGATGACGAATCCCCGCGGCACTCTCTGGCCCGAGAAGCGCGGCAAAAGCTGTTTAGTTGCATTTACAGGGCATTAGGCCGTCTTCCCCCGATTTTGCCCTTTGGTAGCCTGGTAGCTGTCAACCCCCTTCGGCTAGCCGATTACACGTGCAATTAAGGGTTGCGGATACGGCGGCTGACGCGCCACCCCAACAGCCACCCACAAGGCACGGCCTGCCACTTGGCTGCGACCTTGCTTGCGGCCTGTTGCACGTGCTAAACACCGTCGAATGTCACCCTTGGGGCCGATTTGAACGATCACCGCTTAACACCGATTTTGATTAAATTCAACATAAACAAAACAGGCGCGAAGGGAGCGAAGATTACACAGCTCTTGGTGGATGATGTTTTTCTAAATTAATAACAGTTTTGTTTTTCTGATAAGTTTCAAACAAATAAAAAAGGTTTAGTGACTAATTTGTTATTAAACCCACTTTTTTTTTTTTTTGAAAATTAATTCGGAATATGTGCATTGTTTTTTGAAAGTTTTGAAAATTAATTCCAAAAGGCTTAATACGACATATTGCAAAACAAAATACAAATATATAGTCCCTATATACTATAAATTTGAATATTTTGTGAAATATTTAATAGGCTCTAAAAAAATAGGCTATATTTACAAAAATTTATTAATGATCAGTACTTCAGGATGTTCCAAATATTTTACCCTCAAAAAGAGAATACATTATTTTTGAAATATAAAAACTAAAAACTTTAATTTTATCCCTAAGCTCAACAAGTGAAATTTATTTACTGGAAAACACCAAAAAGAATCAGGAAAAATTTCAACTCTGTTGGGGAGAAAAGTCAGTGGATTGTTTGGAATTATATAAAGGGTTGTTGGTGTGACTTTCCATGACCAAGTGACTGACTGACTGGCTGGATGCTGGATGCTGGAGCAGCACATGGCAAGGTTCCCACCCAAAAGAAAACAGATGGCTTTGAATATAAATTGACCTCGGGTGGATTCCCTTTGGCAGGACGTTAAATTATGCGTCGAAAGTCGCCAGTCGCCAGTGGCAAGTCGCAAGTAAATAAATACAAATCGGAGGGTGGCCAGGACCGCCTCCTTTCACACGGATTTATTACATTTGCATTTGATTTTTCCGATTATGTGACATTTTCCTGCCAACTCATGATGGGGTGAATGTTAGGGGATAGAGAGAGCGAGGGGGTTTGCTCGAAACACTAATTCGAAAATGGCGTGTGATGGAAAACACTTGTTCTCCCTTGCGGGCGGCGGTCAGGCTGTCTCATTTATCGATCATTAGCGCCGGCTAATCCCCCCACCCCCTCCCTCTCTGGCCACGTTTAATCGTGATTAATTATTTTGACGCATTATTTTGATTCGATATTTATCAAAATGTCGCAAAATAGTGCTTAGCCTTTTATTATGTTTGCTTAACTGATTAATCTTTGGGCCGGGTTCATGTTAATGTAGTTGACTTATTTTGGCCGCCTTTCACTCCCTTGTTTGGTGGGAGAATTAGCTTTTTTTCGGTTGTTGGTTTTTGGCTTATATGCAAATTAACCCGACTTGGGCTTAGCCAATGAAAAATTGGCATTTCCTTTGGGTTAAGAGTGTTACGAAATACATTAACCAAATTAATTTAATTCCTTAGTTTGGTATTTTAATTTTTTATTTTTTTTACCAATTTGATGTGCCTAGACTTGGCCATATCCAGCATTATTTTTCCAAGCCCAAGACAAGAGCCCTAAAAGGTTAATTACCAACATACCAGATGCTGAACCAAGCCCACAACCCAAACGAAACCCCACACGGAGCCTGAAACAAGTTTCCCATGGGCAGAAATTAATAAAATTTGCAATTTACAATTTGGAAGCGACTTATATATCAGTGGGAAAACATGGCGCAATGTGTGCGGAGAAAACATGTTCAACAGTTAATAAAACAAATAATTGCATCGTGTGTGCAATAAAAAGAAGGTTAAACGTGGCCCAAGTCGCGGCCATAGAAGCCGCCTAGACGATGGTTTTGGGGCAAAAGGCGGGGCATCTGGGGCGCAGGGGACAGCGGACTGGGGACCGACCCAGAGACAACAACTAATCATCCGGGAGCGGGTGCAGGAGCCGGAGCAGACCTCGACGTAGACGTCGCGCCAATTGGAATTGCAAATCTTCAGGGAGTGGGAGTGAGAGCGATACACGTGTTCCACCAAAAGAAGGAGAAGTACAGACATGGAGGAGCTTTAACAAGGATGTTGGGGCGTCAGGAGCGGTTTTATTCGATTTTTCTCTATTTTATTAGACCAAATTCTGGGAGTTTCAAGTTATATATCATGGGAGACCCGATATATTTTGATCTCCCGAGGACCTTCTTCAGTGCACTTATTCCCTAAATAATAAAATTTCTTATCCACCTAAACTCTTAACTGCTTAGAAGAGAATCTCCGAAAATTTTTAGAATCTATGGTCCCTGGGACTAAAAATAAGGGACTGCCTAGAACGCTCCTGGTCCTTTATATACATACATTTACTGTATATGGTGGACATACATACCAACCAACATATTGCCCACACATTGGTCTCCCGTCTAAGACAAAATGGTGGAGTCATGGCTGGGAATCGAGGCGGAGGTGGGGATTGAGAATGGGAATGACGAGAGAAGCAGGACACACAGGTTCATTCTCCCATAAATACGCTCAGCGGGTGTTAAATATTTTGTACGACTTCTGCAAGTCCTCGACATCGACTGCGACTTCGACTTCGAACTCAAACTGAAGACCCAAGACCAGACTTGGCCAAAAGACAGTCCAGGGCCCAGACACTGCTTGGCTATCTCTTAAACAAACGCACAACTTTTGGCCCAAACGCCTTTGTTCATCAATTAAGCTGTCTGTCCGATGTCCTCTGGCCCCCGGATCCTCCTTCACATCCTCCCCAGGCCAGCCCCCAAAGTGCACATACACGAAAGAGAAGGCGCTATGCCATGAGAAAGAGATGGGTGGTGGATGGAGGGCAGATGGAGTTGGAGACACATGCTATGGCTTGTAAATTGTGCGTCGGTCAGAAATTGAAATATGGCGTCGCAACGCAGGCAAATTGAAATCAATGAAAATGCTGTATTCCTTGAATCTGGCATATTGTTGGGATTCAAGGAGTTTGAGAGTAGAAATTTAAGCGAATTTAAGGCTTAAAGAGTAAAAACTTATAAAGTTTTGCAATGATAGCTTAAATATTTCGGAAATACAGGGGTAACTTAATGAAAGAAACATTTCTTAGAGATAAATTGACACCAAGACCTTTATATTATTTAAAGAGATAATATTATCTATGATAAAAAAAAGAACTTAAAAAATATTAATCCAATAGTTATTACCCCAGTCCTTCTTTCTTAATTAAGGGATATTAACTTAAAGTTACATTAAAGTAATCTAAAATATAATACTACCATTACACCCTTTAAGCACTTATTCCTTATTTTTAATAATTACAATCTCTTGGATTTTTATGGAATACTTTTATCTTGAAGACATTTACGATCAGAATATATCGGATTACCACATTGAGACTTGCCACCGAAGTGTTCTAAGCCGATTTTCCTCACGGCGCCTCAACTTGATGGAATCTCCCGGGTTGTTGGCACCCTCTCTCTAGCCATCTCCCTGGGCCTCCGAAATTGTTTATAGATATATTTTAAATGCCGATAAAAGCACATGTACGACAAGCAGCCAAACAAGAGACCGAACATGCCATCATTACCACCAACCGATCTGAACTAAACTGAACAGAACTGTGCCGTCGAGCCGAGAACTGAGCTTAAGATCCGACACAGCGCCATGTTTGATGATTAAATCTCGAAAATGTTAATGATGCCGAAAGCGGAGGCAGCCGTAAAAGACCCTCAAGATCGAGATGGAACCAAAACTCAGACATGGAAATTAGCTGACGATTGCCATGGCCAGGAGATTCGATCGTTAAACGAACGCCAAGGATCACCATCGCCATCGCCATCGCCATCTGTATGGGGATCGGTTTTCATTTGACGCGCTCCGATCTGGCGGCATTTTGATATTGATTAACCAACTGAACCCTCGATCCCTCCCTCTCCGCCACGTCCCACGATCCATCCGATCAAAATACCTATTAGCAATTAAAAGACGTCGACAAGAAGAAAAAAAAAAACGAAAAAGAACTTATGACAAGTTGAGAAAGTCGAGTCTAGGTACCGTTGCTCCTTCCTTCGGATCGCCTCCATATGAAGTTGAAAATTATGGGACATTAATTGACTGTAGGTTAACAACCAACAAAATCTGAAAGAGGGACTGGGAAAAAAAAAATTATGAAAAATATTATTGCATTGTCTGGTCGAGAGGTGCAAAGGGGTTTTCTTTATGGGGTCCCTCTTTCTGTATCTTCCCCGTTTTGGGTTCTTTTATGTAACTGGTTTTATGTAACTTGTCTTTAGCCCTTTGTGATTGCCGGGGATTCTTGATTCGAATGGCATTGTGCCGAGCCTTTTGATTATGGTGTTTATATCTTTGAATTTCTTTGAAGATCTTCACATTTGGTACTCCTCAATTGCAATCATATTTGCCAAAAAAAATTTAAGATTATGTTTTTGTGACTATTTTTATGCATTCCGGATCTTTTCTCAGTTCTTTCTTGAACAGAAACATTTTTTTAAGCATTCTTGGTCCGGGGCTGTCCAATTTTGTGAAGATTAATTGAACAATCAATTTAAATTTTTATAGGTTTTCAACTTTTCATATCTCTTACACGACTTTTTGTGTTTTTTTTTTAGTCTCTTTCCATATCTTTCGGGTTATTGTTTGGTTATAAATTCGATTTCTTTGTGGCGTTCGAAGAGGACTTTAATTCTCGGATTCCCTCCTCGGTTCTGATCAGTTTAATATTATGAAATAGTAGCATTAATGAAAGATAAACGTTGTGTGGATTTTTGACATTTTATTTAGAAATCTCTCGAGTTGTGTTCAAAGAAGCATATTTAATGTACTAGCACTCCTTATAAATATTTTGATGTCTAACCATTAAATAGCCATAAATGCGATCACAAAAAACTTATTACTTTCATCGCAAACATTAAACGGAGAACAAATTTTACGACAGCGGAAATTAGCTCAGAGTTTGTCGGCGATTTTCTATAATTTATTTATTTGGTTTTACGGCTAGGAAATGGCTAGTAATTGAGTCAGGATTTCCATTAATTTGCAATTATTTTAATTCTTCCCCCCATGGGGCGGATCTATAAATATTTTTATGCCTCGTTGCACGATTGGCGCCATTTTTGAGAAATTTTAATGAAATTATAAATTCGATCGTATATATGACTGACTTTTATTCGATCTCTAATGTTATTTTCGATCGGTTTATATCCCCCCAATGGCGGACGGTCAGTGATAATGACACCTACGGATTTTTTAGTGCATCATACCTGTGAGTTTTCCTGGCCCAGCCTTTCCATTATTTTCATTTCCATTTCATTTTAATTTATGTGCATTTTAAATGCCAGTGATTCTGTTTCTATGGCGCATGCGCTTCGGTTCTCGATCAGACAATAGTTTTTCGATCCCTCTCGACTATATAAGCAAACATCGTTTTTATAGTTTACACCCATCAAAGATTTTATGGGTTAGTTGACGTTGCTCTGGGCCGCATCTTCTGTTCTCGGCCAAGCCGTGACAGATTTTGTTACAACATTCGGCTGCGATTAGATTTTTGGATATCTTTAAAGGCGGGATCTCTATTCGATCAAATAAAAATTTAAAATTGATTTCAATCAGTTCCACAGATCCTTTTCAAAAACTTTACGAAAATATTATACAAAGTATAGAAGTTGTATTATTAGTAAGTAATTGAAAGAAAGTTTTCTGCAATGTTCATTTACTCTGACCCAAAAGTTTTGACCCAAAATAACTCTTATTTTCCATTTAATTGGCCATGCAAGTAATAGAAAATACCTTTCTCAAAAGTCTATGCAAATTTCACTCTGTACACCACCAAAAATGAACAGCCTGGAGAACAAAAAGTGAACCGAAAACTTTTACATTTCAATTTTCCACACTGTCACCCCGGCGAGGAAGTCGGACTCTAATGCCCAACTAATTAATGAAAGTAAATTAATTTATACGTAAATTGTTTTGTTTAGAAACGGTCTGCCCCTTGTGCCTTAATTCCCCAGTTCCTCGCTTTTAGGGGCAAGAGTTTTATCAATGGCTTTGCCAGACGCTTTTTGAATGCCTAATGAGGCAAATGGTGGAAATTGGAAGTTTTCTACTTGTCTTCTCGGCTCGGGGCTCACTTGACTTGACTCGACTTAATTCGCTGGGTAATTGTTGATTTGGTTTCGTTCGGGTTCCTTAATAGAACGTGGGAGATTTTCCCGCTTATCACTCTTAAAGTTTTGTTAGTACCATTACTATAAAAATGTGAAGTATTGGAGTGGAAAGGTATTCAGGGTACTTATAGGTAAAATTTAGAAAGAAAACTTGGGGTAATTTTTGTCTAATCAGTAACATAGAATGGCCCTTAAATAGAAATGTCTCCCTTACCAGATAACAATATGCCAAATCTCACTATCATTTCGAGCTCCTCTGACATTAAACAAATGTAGTAATTGATGTTCAATTACGTTTATGGGAAATTCAATTAACTTGGTTTGCGGTGAAAGTCATGACAAATGCTGTCATGCTCCTTCTGGCGTGGCTTATAATGACCAGACATAACAAGAGGCTAAAGCAATTATTTGCATAGCCCCCAAAATCGGCAGACAATGAGCGCAAATTGCAGCCTTGCGAACAAAGACTAGAAATTTTGGTGGTTTGGCTGTGGGTGTCCTGCAATCTAGGGAGGGCGTTCAAAAGCATAATGAGCAAAGTGTTCACCTGACCCATGCTCACTGTACCGCGTGGCTGGGCTTTACTGTCCCTGTTGCCTTGGCCCACTCGTTTGTGCATTCATTTATTCAATTGTGGCCACTTGTTAGGACAAAAGCCTTTTGACTTCCACGGTACATACAATGAGCAGCGCATTTCGCTCTACACTCTACAAAACTAGTTCTAGTTTGTTGCAAAAATTGGTTATTATAAGTAGATAACCCCCATTCCGGAAAAACTATATTCCAACCTTACACATTTTTTCTAGAGTGTATGCCTTCCTTTAGGAACATTAACTTGTTTGTTTGCCGTTGATTGTCGTCATCATCCTTATCATCAGCATCTGGGCTGTCCTTCTCCCCTGATTTGTACAATATTTCTGATGGAAAAAGGTCGGGTGGCGTCCTGACGGACTGGCGCTGTCAGGCTGATTGAAATTGAAATCCTTGCGACGCGGGTGCGAGCGGGTGGCCAGATCCCGCCCCGACTAGTGCCTTGCCGTTGACACTCCGTCTTTTGTGCTCCAGATCCAGATCCCCAAATGAATGCGAAACGTTTCCTACGATTCCTCCAACTTGTCGCCATGATTGCACATAATTGGGTCACATGCTTGTCACAAAAACACAACCCCTCATCCCTCACTTTTCCTGGTAATGTAAAAGATTTTTCATTAAAATTGTCAGATTTTCTTTTATTTTGGTTGGCCCATAGCTCCCTTAAATTGCTTTCTTGTATGGCAGCGAAAGCAACCTTTTTTGTTAATATTTTTTAAGACTTTTTTTCGAGATACCCTAACCGAGGGACCAAGGATATAGATAATCTCGTGCTGTATAACAATTGTATTGATATCCTTTTGGCATTAGTTGCCTATGTATATTTATTATAATATAAATCATAAAAATTTTACTTTCCAAAGTATAGATTTTAGCACTCATTTGGCAAATGTAACATACTCCTTAAAGTTAGTGTATACATATACCCTCTGGTTTGTCCTTAGTCCTACGTTTTTTTTTCTTCCCTCCATTTCATGCTTTTGATTGCGTACACAATTTTTTGCCGATTTTTATTATGTGGCTCGTCGTTTATTTTGCAGTGCATAATTTATGCCTGCATATCCCGCTCCCACTCCCAATATTTTTCCTTTTATCTCGCTCGATTCTCTGATGTCGTCTGGTGGCGTCGCCATTTTTTGCCCCCTCGACTTCCTGGCCCCAGATTCCCCCAGCAGCCTCTCCATTCAGTGACCAATTCTCGATTTCGGTTTTGGTTCTTTTCTGGCTACTGGACCTGGTTCGCTTCTTCGCTTCTTCGCTTGTCCACTTGTCCTCTTGTCCTCTTGTCCTGTCGTCCTCTTGGCGGAAATGTATTTACACCAAAACGTCCGTAAAATGGCGGCCATAAAATAAAGTTTTAACGGATGTTTACGCAATGCGCATGAATTGTCCAATATTGACAAGAGACAAGATGGCAAACGATTGGTCGGAGGAGCCCAAGAACGAGCCCCATGGCCGAAGGGGGAAGCTATTGAAATTTTAATGGCCTGGGCCAGTGCTTGTGACGTCTTGAATGGCTATAAGGATGGGAACTTGCAACAGAGAGGGGAACTTCTTAAATGTGGTATTTAAAAAGCAGGAATAAATAATAATTAGGGGTCATATTTGATAAGCTATTTAAATAACTATTCTTTGCTTTAGGAAGAGCCCTTCTTAGAGTATTACCCCTTTTAATTTGGCTTTAAGAACCCTGACCTTACTCCTTTACCTTTGAACACCCATACCGAAGACCTAAAACCACAATCGCTGGTTTCAACTGCAATGTTCTGTAATTTGAGAACAACCCGCATCCGAACTTAGTCCACCCACTGGAGGGTTAATCATTGACATGTTGGAAATGACAACATAATTATGGACCCACCAGACAAAGGAAAATGGGGCACGCCCACATAGTTATGACATTGACAGGACCAGCTATCTGTCCCACCCATCTCTCCAGCACGCTTGTCCCGGCTCCTCAAATGCAAAATGTATATATGAATATATATTTAAACGAGGGTAGCAAATAGGAAAATCTCAACGAGATGTCGATGCCAATTTTCTCCAGCGACCCCTGAGCGAAAAGAAACTTTACGCACAATAAATTTTTTCATTCGTTGTCATTAAATCATTTCGCAAGGACCCCGAAAAAAAATTGGGAAAAAAGCAAGACGGAGAAAAAGGAAATAAATTGAGGAAGCTGAAAGGAGCCAAGGATAATGACAAGCAACATGCTGCAAATGTCAGGGCAGACAGGAAAACGGAAACGTATTGGCGCAGTGGAGTTCGCAATGGCTGCCAGACAAAGTGCTAGAGGACTGAGAATAGGTCTGAGACTTAGAAGACAATTTTTGTTAAGATTTTGTAAAACTAGATACATAAAATAAATAAGCAAAATACACAATTAAATGGTTAGAATCGTATATAATATGTATGTATATATATTATATTACATACCATTTCCAATTCTTTTCTTTAAGTATCTAAAAGTTACCCATATCCTGTATCCCTTCCTTACTGCGGAAACGGATGTGGGAATGGACAATTTCAAATCGTCTGCCAAAAGTAGATATATGCACGAAAAACCGAATAAAGGCGTCTTTTGAAAAATGCGACAAACGCCCATAAAAATCATAAATTATGCAAAATATATTTGATTAAAATTCATTTACTGCCAAGAAGTAAAGCTACAGGACGAATGATAAATGCCAGACTAGAAAATCAAAGCAAATCACTTGCAGTTGCCGAAGAGCCAAAGCCAAAAAATGTTTAATAATGAAAATCCCCAAAGCACGCCCAGAACTCAAATGCAGGACTCCGTACACGTGTCCGGAGTTGTCCTTGCGTACGCCACACTTCATAAATTTTCCTACTCCGGCGGTGGGTGGAGGTGGATGTGGATGTGGAGGTGGCTGGCAAACATTTACAGTTACAGTTATGATTGCCCGAAAGTCAACTGGGGGAACGAGGCGTCGGCGGATGTCCGCCCATCCACCCATCCATCCATTCACCCCTCCAGCCCATCGGTCGATCCAACCCTCCGCCCATCCGGAAGCTAAGCCTCGCAAAAAGAAAACCGCAGCAAAGTAAACACACGAAGGACGAAGGCAGAAGACTTCCCTTCGACGGTTGAATGCCTTTCTGACTCTCGAACAAACAAAAGGACGCATATGCACTATGAAAAAATATGGCAGATATAATATTTAAACCTCTCTCTTATAAGAAATGAAATGAACAAAAAATATCCTATTTTTCCTGTGTAAAAATCACCCCCTTTGAGAAATAGGAAAATACGTAGACACATCGTGGGCCCATTGGCTGGAATCCTGGAATCCTGCGCCGCAATCAAATCATCTGCCAAGTTTATGATTTATTTAACTTTTTTAATTGACTTTTTCCGAGAGCTGGCTGCCGTTCCCGTTGTCGTTGTCGTTGTCTCCCCCCCCGAAAAATGTTACTGCGTGTGAAAGGATAATGGCGGGTCTTCAAACTAGGAAACATCACTTGCAGTCGGTTTCTGTTTCTGTGTTGATGTTGCTCGAAGGAAATGCGTCATATAGACGGATGCGGATGTGTACGTGAATGCCAATACGGATGAGGATGAGGCTGCGGATGTGGGTGTGTGTGAGCCGGCGTGTGCGAGGAGGCGGGAAAGTTGGGTAGTGGGTTTGTTGCAAATCCGGTTGAGTCTATTTATTTGAATGCCTATTTTTATGCTCATCCGGCTGGCGTTCACTTTCTTTACAGCCCACAAAAAAAAGGATATAAAATAAAATTAAACGAGGCAAATGATTTTGATTTATGTCATGGTAATTGCCTAGGGAAAAGGTAGCTTAATGGAAATGGAAATGGCTAATGAATAAATTTTAAATTATAGAAACTAACAAGAATTGTCATAAGCCTTTAAAAGAACTAAAAGTTCGAGACTTTTTTGAAACTCACATCCCACACAGAGATCCAGAATCCCCATCGGTCACCGTGAAAACGAACTAATTTGACAGCCAACTAGCGCCAGTACCAACATATTTTTATGCCCAAAAATGGCAGGGAATACAATGGAAAAGGAATCGTATGCCCCAAGCTCACTTGTCAGTTTTTTGTCCCGGCCCAACTTTCAATTTCTTCAAGCCAGAAACCACACACATACGTCTCAAATCAGAATCCCACCATCCAGAATACCAGCCTGGGGCTGGCAGACTCAAAATATAATTTATGAGCTAACCGAAAAAAGCATAACTGGCCATTTGATGTATACATTTTGAGCGTAGCGAAGACACAAAAATGATTTTGATGGACACTTAACAAAACGACACCAACTGTCCGAGGTCCTGGCTCCCAGAAATTTTCAGGTGGGGCCTGTACCTCCACAGAACCAAAGATGTTCCCTTCCTTGAGATGCTAAAGAAATAAAAAAATACAAAACAAAAAAAATATAACCTGGGCGAAAAATACGACATATTTCATATTTTATTTATTATTTAGAAAGGGTATGCTGCATAAATCAAAAGCGAAATGAGTACGACATAACAACACCAAAAACCTCAAAGTCCAGACCCAGATGGGGGATGGAGATGAGGTTCGAGGAGTCTGAGGTTTCGGAGCTGGAGGAGATCGCAGTCGTCGATGTTGTCCAATGCAGCCCGGCCAGCCACCAACTGAAACAACCAAACTGCCAACCAGCATATGAAATAATATCAAAATAAAACCAAACTCAAACTCAAGCTCAAGCCGATGCTGAAACGCGAAAAAGTTCCCACATGTTCACAATTTTGTATACATTACGTTTATGGGTATTTGGGGGAAACGAGTTGGAAGCCAATAAAAAAAAAGTCCAACAAAAACAATCAACACAAAACCCACAGATTTTAAAGTAAGGCATAAAATATCATTCATTCAAAATAATGCAATTTCAGAGGCTGGATCATTGGTGGAAGATGGGACATCAGATAGAAATATACTCCCAAAGAATCTTTATTGTAAGTTCTTTTACATCTTTTAATAAACAATATAATTCAATACATTATCTAAGCAGTAAGTAATTTATATTGTATATTATATAATAGATAATATATTTAGTAAGAGGTTTGAAAGATTTGACTACAATTTTAAGAAGTAATCCTCTTAAACCTCTTGAAGAACTTTTGTAAGGATATTAATAGAAAAGTTATAAAATTACTAAAATATCTAAAATTATTATATTTGTTTCAGTGTATCCTTGTGACATGAAAGGGTAACCACAACAAAAACAACACTATGTTATGTGTTTGGTATTTTTGCGTCACGCGTTGTTCCACCTTGTTGCTGGAAGGACGCAGCCGATGGCGACGGCGAAGGCGGGAAGCAATCGATTCGCGGATTGAGGATTGCGCCTGCGCACACGCCTGAATGCCAAATGCGGGATTTCTTAGGTCCGGCAGAGGGGCGGTGGTGCTATGGGGGGCGGGACCATATCAGTGAAATGATCACAATCTCAACACAAAATTTGTGTTTGGCGCAGACATTTTTTTACTGTGCTGGGGACCCGCGAAGATAACCGAAAGATGATGAAGATGAAGCAGCAGCAAATCTGCAAAAAGTCCAGGGAATGTACGAACCCCCCTCGCCTGTCTGGGCTAAGTCCCGGGCCTCGCCTGGCCCGGCCAGGTTCCTTTTGGCCAGATCCTCGGCCAACGTCGTGTTGTCATAATGAATGGTGCAGCTTAAGTCATTTCATTTTGGAGCTGGTCGTCCAGGCTGCTGCGTTTTTTATAGTGCTGCTGGCGCCATGAAATATTAAATTACGAGCTGCTGTTTGCGATCACCCCGTCATTCCCTTCCCCCTTCCCCCTAACCACCGCTCCTGCCACCAGCGCCCTTTCCTCATTAGGCGCGGAGACATTCCACATACGCCGTGTGTGTTTTGGCTTCGTTTGGCCGAGGAACGAACGAAATTAATAACTAAAACGTTGCAGCCCCATAAAAAAAAAGGGAAGCAACCGAAATCGATCCACGAATCGGGATAAATTGAAATTCCAACTTGCAGGATTAATAAGTTAATTTCTGCAAACGCTCCTCCTCATTGGCTCACATATTGAAATGTTTTGCATAATTACAGAGAGCTCTTCACCCGTTTATATTGGCCCGTTTATGACTTTGGCTAATTTCATATGTCGATGAGGGCAGCCGAGGTGGGGAGGGGCTACTTTTACGATGCGGCCTGCCATTAAAAAGGTTAAAGTTGAGGCTTAGTCGCTTAATGACTATTCCGGGGCCACTTGGGGCTCATGTTAATTTTTCGGACATTTATGGCTGTGGGTTGACACATGCTTGCGGGAATCCTTGCGACGGTTAATGGGGTGCTGAGTTTATAGAAAATCTTAGAAGGATTGTGGGTGGATTTGAGGCATTTATATGGCAGGGGCTAGGTAGTTGTAAGACTAATAAAAATTATCCTTTAATGATATTAATAAAAGCTTAATGGTGAAGGTCTTAAGCTGTAAACTTTTAAGTTCATATTAGTTGTGTACTTAAGAGACAATTTATTTTATTTATACTGCCTTTTGCGACTGCATTTGCCACAATTTCGACCAGAACTTTGACTCGCATGGCCAGTAAATTTGGTCGAAATCAAATAACGATAAAAAATCACACGAATATTAATTCGCGGAACTGCAGAAAGACCTTTAGCCAAAAGGCAGGCGAAAGCCAAAGGCAATGCCAGCCAAAACTGTTAAGGAAATTTATAGTTGCGGTCTAGGAGGAGAGACCGCAATCGCTAGAGTCCCAGTTCCAGTTTAAGTTTAGGCTTTTAGCCGCGCTTCTCCTTGCCATTCCACAGCTGGTCGTGTGAGAATGTTTGGGGCACATGTGCCCCAGTCGTCGTCCGAGTCCGCGTCCTCATCCTCGTCCTCGTCCTCGCCATCATTCTGTTCCTTGTCCTGATCTCGGACTCAACCCCGGGATCAACTGCAAAAAGCCAAAAAGAAAAAAAAAGGAGAAATACATTTAAAAGAATCCAATTCAACTACTGGCCAAGTCCGAAGCTCGCCAGTCTAATGCCAGTGCCAAAGTCTTTGTTTCTGCCTGCCCTCTCCGCTTTTATGCGATCCACTTCCAAGGAAGTGGCAGCTTAGGCCCGACGATGAAAATATTTATACATATATATAAGTATTTGAGCTCGGACTTATCGCCAAACAAGATCAATAAGCACGATATCAATATACTCTTGGTGTTGTTTCAGCTTTCGAACAGAAAAAAGGAACAAGGCTGGTCGGTTTGATATTCGGACATATTTTCAGTGGGGCAACGGAGGGTTAAACAGGCCGTTTGATAAATGTGGGTGAGGATGTAAAAAATTAAAATAATTCATAAATGTTTAAGGAGAAACTATTGTTCTGATGATAATAAAAAAAATTTTTGCCAGAGATCTGGTTCTTATAAAACAATTAAAAAAGATATATATTTGGAATAAAAATATATATTTTTTTATAAAGCTCTTACTCACCTTCTGAAAGACTTCAAAAATAAGAAAAGCAACCACCTTTGGTGAGGACTAATCGGCCAACAATTCGGGTTCAGAATGCCCCTCTGTCTGGCAGAATTTGTCTCGCTTGTCAAACTCATTGGACAGATTTAATTTCTGAATATATCATTATAATTTTTGGGCTATTTTTAGGAGGTTTGCAGCCAAATAAAAAAAAGTGTGGAATGGCCATAAGTTCCACCGAATCCAGATGATGGCTGAGGACGATCGGATTGGATGGTTCGGTTACTTAGATTGCTTCGGTTACTACATCGAGCCCAGGGCCAGTATCTTTTTGTGTTTACTTCTGCTGTTTGTTTGTTTACCTTTGTGGCATTTGCATATTTTGAATGTTCGCGGGCGACTTGTGGCACGTTTTATAGCAATTCGAGTGGTGAGGCAGGGAGGGGAAACCCCTCCTGAAAGGAAACTTTATCGATGATGGTGTGGGCGAGTCATGCGGCTGGCTGGGTCTCTCAGCGACGACCTTTTCATAGTTCTCCATGTCCATGGTTGTTCGTTCTCCGACTCTCGGCTGTTGTCAAACAATTGTCACAACGTGTCGGCATTCACACGAACTTTATGTTTTATCCAACACCTCGGCACAAATCTCTCAAGGGTTAAAGTTTGCCAAAAGTATCCAGTGCCCCGTGGAATTCCCCCCCTCGATGGTGTGGGGGTGGGTGATCCCATCCACTGTGGTGATCTGTTGCCCTACCGCATTGCACTGACTGGTTCATCAATAACATACGAAAGAACCGCCTCTGGCGGTGTTCCATCAAAAGTTGCCTGAAATTGTACAAAAACCAACACTCCAACTGAAGGGTCCTTCAATTCTTGGCTAATAATAATGAGCGGAACCACAGCGGTTCGATTGTTCTGGCTCCGCCATCCCCTCCACCGTCGCCCAAATATGTATTTATTATATTTATGGCACAATTTTGCTTTTCAAACAAAACAAAAAAAAAACCACATTAAAAAACCAACAAAGCCCGGGGTGAACAAAAAGAAACACTTGTGCGTTGGTCCTCTCAACTGACAGGCGGAATATCTTTTTTCTCGCGATCGATCGCAGAAACGATGGCAACGAAATCGATGGATCGATCGATGGATTGGCTCCCTTGCTGAATAGATCACTCAACCGTAATGAATTACACGGTGCGACAGTGAAAAAACACTTGAGAAACGAGATAGTGTAGGTTGTTAATCTGGTCGAAGAGAACTCAAAAATATTTTTTTTATATTTTAGGAACCCTCCAATTTTTTTTTATTTAAAAAAAAACCGTTTTTCGGGACTTTTTTGCGCTTAAAAATTCCTGAACGCGTTTTTTTCAACCGATTTCAAAATTTTCGGTGTTTTTCAATAGTTAAATGTTGTAGCTTTTGAAAAAAAAATATATCTTCGATTTTGTTGAACAAAAAGGACAAAATTTTTACACCTGAAACTAAAGTTTTCGACTTTTATTCGTGTTTTTCGGATTTTGATGCCAGTTTTTCGGTAAAACTTACTAAAATTCTGTCATGTTTGCCACATATCAATGTTGTCTCATTCATTCTGAATAAAACGAGACAAATTTCATCAAAAAATAATGAAAATTGGTGAAGTTATAACGCTTTTCCCAAAAAAAGTCAACTCAACCTAGCGGGCGCTTCGGAGGAACAATGTGTATAAAAATAAGAGTATATTGCTTTCTTCTGACAAAAAGTTTGTCATTTATGCCACATATTAATATTGTCTCAATAATACTGAATAGAACGAGACAAATTTTATTAAAAAATAATGAAAATTGGTGAAGTTATAACGCTTTTCCCAAAAAAAGTCAATTCAACCTTGCGTGCGCTCCGGAGTACCTGTGTGTATAAGTCAGGAATATGCTCTTCTTCTTATAGTGCTCCCATGGTTTTATTGACTTTTTTTGGGAAAAGCGTTATAACTTCAACAATTTGTATTATTTTTTAATGAAATTTGTCTCGTTCTATTCAGTATTATTGAGACAATATTAATATGTGGCATAAATGACAAACTTTTTGTCAGAACAAAGCAATATACTCTTATTCTTATACACATTGTTACTCCGGAGCGCTCGCTAGGTTGAATTGACTTTTTTTGGGAAAGGCGTTATAACTTTACCAATTTTAATTATTTTTTGATGAAATTTGTCTCGTTTTATTCAGAATGAATGAGACAACATTGATATGTGGCAAACATGACAGAATTTTAGTTAGTTTTACCGAAAAACTGGCATCAAAATCCGAAAAACACGAATAAAAGTCGAAAACTTTAGTTTCAGGTGTAAAAATTTTGTCCTTTTTGTTCAACAAAATCGAAGATATATTTTTTTTTCAAAAGCTACAACATTTAACTATTGAAAAACACCGAAAATTTTGAAATCGGTTGAAAAAAACGCGTTCAGGAATTTTTAAGCGCAAAAAAGTCCCGAAAAACGGTTTTTTTTAAATAAAAAAAAATTGGAGGGTTCCAAAAATATAAAAAAATATTTTTGAGTTCTCTTCGACCAGATTAACAACCTACACTATCTCGTTTCCCAAGTGTATTTCGTTTTTTTTTTTTTGTCGCACAGTGTTATTGATGGACTGATCGTCCGACCGTCAGCCGGACCGATCGAAGGGTATGAAAAAAATCACACACTCTCTAAAAAAAAAAGAATAACTGAAGCCAAAGAGATGAAATGTAATCAGAGCTCTGGAGAGCTTTGACTTAATGTGGCAGTTCAACCAGATCGATATGTCCATACAACCGAATCGATCGTTTCGCTCAAGTTTTGTGACTTTGTCAAGTCCTCCTCCTCGGTCCGGTGCTTTTGCTCCTTTATTTGTGATATATTGTTTCGGTAGCAGTTTGTTAAACGTGATCAATTTTTAATTACCCATCATCGTCATCATCATCATTGAGGTCCAATCGAAGGCATCCATCGATTGTCGTATCAATCGCACCGCACAGAATGTAACTCGGACGTTTGTCGCATGTCATTCGAACGATTTATGCCCCAAGCGAGCGACTTTAATAAATGTGTCTTTTGCCGCATTTGGGCTCCAGTTCCCCCATCCAGCTTCCCCACTCTGCCCCATACCATTGCCACTGATTGAGGCGACTTTGTCACCGATGATGTGGCGCCGATCTCCGCGTCCAAGTCATCCAAGTCCCAGTTACCATTTAGAGCGTGTGTGCGCAAAATGCTTAATTAGTTTTTGTCTAATTAACACTTGCAACATGGCGAAAGCGACTGGAGTCGTGTGCCACCAAAGGCGTGAAGATCAAAAGGTAGACATGGACTACTTCAAGGATCTGAATCCCTGGGGAATCATTTTGCCTGCGGTGGACCATAAAATGCGATGTTTTTGAAACTAAGTTATAAGCTGAATAAGTCCTAAAATTCCTCACGATATTCTTCAATTAATCCCTTTGCCATTCAAAGGTCAACAAATAATTTATTATCAAATAGTCCCTGCATTCTTTCATCCTTTTAATTTTAAACTCTGGCTCGGCTGGACCAACAACATAATTTCTTTGTCTGCATACGCCCATTTTGCCACCAGGCTTCCACTGAATTTTTGCTAAACTTGTGGCATTCAGGGCTTCATGTGGCAAAGGTTCCTGGTTCCTGGTCAGAACACTGGTTCTTGAAGCCCTTAGGCTTTGCAGAAATTGCGGTGAACGCCCACAGCACGCGCCGTCCAAACAAAAAAAAGGGAAAACAAAACCAAGGAGGTGATGTCGGGAATCCGAGAGGCAAGAACCTAATATAAGCAGCCAAGCTGGCTACCAAAACTCCAGTGAAAATATTTGCCACTTGAGTTTCGTTGCGGCTCCCCCACTCTTCCCCCAAGACCCTCCAGCTCTTGGCCACTTGGAGGCTCTTGGCGCGCAAGTTTATTTATTTTCGAACGGGGCGCAGAGCAACAAATTAAAAAGTAATTCTCGGGCGCAGCATAATTAGCTGCTAAGTGACACTAATGGGTCCGCAGTTGCACTGCCCCCAAAAATCCGCCCCATTCTGGCCGCTGCACTTTTCCAGCTTCTATGCCACGTTGTGTGTGGGCAATGGGAGTCTCTACTCGAGCTGGTGAGTGAGTCTTCGTTGGTTTAGCTAATTGAGTTTTGGTTTTTTTCCCTCTCTTGTTTTTTGGGCATCCATTCCACATGGCCACTTGGCTCCCTTGCGGCTGCCAAGTTGGTTTGGCCCGGAAAATTGATGGGCGCGCTGAAAGCAAAGGTCTTCGCAGTGATGAAATCCGAACAGCTCTGGCAGTTGATCGGGGGCTGCCGTGCCATTTGTGTCAGGCAAAAGTCAGTTTGTTTCCCACATTTCCCCTACAGCTACACCCGACAAGATTCTGAAATGGTAAGTGCCCCTCAGCCGACAACCTGTATGTCTAATCTCTGATTGCAGGACACATCCCGTGAAGGTATGCAGAACCTAGGCTCCAACAGGTCTTCAAGGGGACCAAGCATTGGCTCAGTGGAGGATGGCAGCTCTGGTGGAGATCTGAGCAGAGTTCCCTCGAAACATAGCAGGAGTCAGGCGGCCAAAAGCAAGAGCTTACAGGGGTCGGAACTTAATGTGATCTCCCATTTCCTCAAGGATCGAGATGCGGCCGCCTGTTCCAACACTACAGAGAGGGCCAGAGAGCCCAGGGATAAAGTCTCAAAAAGGAGTTTCTTCTGCAAGGCCGAGGCTCAAAGTAAACATTCCAGGGAAGCCTTTTCTTCTTCAGAAGAAGTGAATAGGCAGGAGGATATCTCCGAGGACAGGCAATCCGACCCGATGTCGGATGAGGCCGAAGTGCTCCAGTGCCGTTCCCATCCAAGTCAACGATCCACCGACTGCTCCAAGAGCTTTAGTCAAATATACAGTGAAATCTACGAAGAATCCAAGGAGCGTGAGAAGAAGGCTGAGCGGGCTTGTCGGAACTACCATATAAACAAATCTAAACTGCACAGAAATCACGACAGATCGGATTCTGGCAGCGCGGTATGCGAGGGGGAGGAGTACAGCCTGGGCTCCGAGTACTCCAGTTATTCGGCCAAAAGGTCCCGGGACTATGAATCTCAATCATTGGAAGAACTTGATTTTAAGAGCTTTGTGAGGGATCAACAGCGCAGCATCGTAGGCTACCAGGACCATGAATCCTTGCGCAGTGAAAGGAGCTCTTTTAAGAGACTGATTGCCAGCGAGGAGGAAGGATGGGAGGAATCCATCCATGAGGATAATGCCATGGAAATAGATGTTCGTTCAAGAGTAACTTCTTCTCGGAGAGTGTCCAGACATTCAAGAGACTCTAAGAGATCTATAAAGGTAACCCAGGGCTCTGAAAACGCAAAGCAAGGCAGAGTTTCGAAGAGATCTAGTTCTCGCAAGTCCGACCATAAGTATATCGAGAAGTATCTACAAAGATCATCTTCCAGGCAAAAATTGACTTCAGAGCGCGGAAAAAGTTCTGGTTATGGCAGATCTAAGAGAGTAAACTCGGTTAGCTTCCGTCCAGAAGGGTCTGAGGGAATCGAGTATGAAGACTACAAAAGTCAACGCTCTGCGACAAGTACCTCTTTACGATCCGGAGGCGAAAAAGATTATCTTCCGAGTGGCAGCACACGCCATCGTCATCATCATCAGTATCGTCGCCAGCGAGGTGAGCCGAAGACATATCAAGATCGTGGAAATAGTCCCATTAACATCAAGACATCGCGACATTCTTCCGAAGTGCAGGAACCTCAGGAAGACTTTGAATCCGAGGAAGCGCACGAGAGTTCCATAGGTAGATTTAGCAATTCGGTGGGAGTCCAGTGCCCCAGCGAGGACGAAGAAGAAGCTCCCTATACTGAGGGACTAGACAGTAATTTTTCCGAACAGCAAGAAAATCTAGAGGGAATGGAAAGTAATTTTTCCGAACAGCAAGAAAATCTAGATGGAATAGAAAGTAGTTTTTCCCAACAGCAAGGACATCTAGAGGGAGCGGAAAGTATTATTTCCAAACCGCATGAAAATCTTGAGGAAAAGTCCACCTGGTGTAGAAAGGAAAAGCAAGATTCTATAATTTCCGAGGTAGTCACGCGAATGTTTAATGAAGAGTTAACTCTGCGGAAATATAATTTGTTGGACATTTTAGCCCAACATGAAGTAGTTCCAATGCCCAATAAAACGGAGGATTATACGTTCGCTGGTGAGAAAGAGTTGAAAGATGACTATGACGAAAATATAAGCGCTTATGAAGGGGCCTCGCAGAATCAAGAAAATTCTGTTTATTCTGAAAGGGCCTCAAATAATCCCAGGTATTCGGTATATTCTGAAAGTGCCTCACAGAATCCCCCATATTCCGAATATTCCGAAGGGGCCTCTCTGAATCCCCCTTATTCGGAATATTCCGAAGAGGCCTCACAAAATCCCACAAATTTTGTTTATTCCGAATGTGATCAGATGGTTACTACTGAAGAAAATGTGGCAATTCCACAATCAGTAGAGAAACCAGAGCCAAAAAATGCCTTTAATCTAAGGATCTACGATGCTGATGAAGCTCTGATGGTAATGCCTGAGAACTTCGAAGGAGATGCAATCATTTTGGATGAGGAAGCTGACTTTTTGGACATATCGCTCACCGATGACGAAGAGAAGATCAAGGCCAAGCTGATGGCGGCAGCCCTGACCACCAAAAGAACCAGTAGCTCCAGCAGTCCTACCAGCAGTAGTCCCAAGACCAGTGCCATCTCCAGTCCCAATTCCAGCCATCCAAGCATTTATAGTTACCGGCCCAGTGTCATCTTTAGTCGCCGGTCGGAAGTGGATGAGGATGATCCACCTCCACGGCCCGATGATCGCATCGCTCTTCTGGCCGAGCAAACGCTTAGGCACTGCTCCCGGAATTATACGAACTGGCTGCCTCTGGAGGTAAGGGCGGTGCCCAATACACTGTCTTTGGAGGAATGGGACGACACTACGATGCGACTTAGCGCTGACCGCCAGTCCCTGTCCGAGGAGTTTCACAAAAAGTTACACCGCCAGCTGAAAGTTGTTGTCGAGAGCTTTCAATGAATTGTTTTGGGTGTATATATTTTTTATTAGCAATTATGTGATATTGAATAAACCTCGTAATTTGTTACGAAACATGATTATTTTATTACTGTATTACAAACCCTTGATTTGACTGGGAACCGATCAAGAAATCTCTAAAGGTTGTATTAGATATAGCCCCGAAAGGGGCCGTTTTTTTTAGAACTTTAAAGCTTACCTTTAAGCTTTGAACCATTGAATCTACCAAAGACGAATCTTTCCAAGAAGAATTGGGAAACAACCATGGCTTGACAATACGACCTCCAGCGAAGGTTACATCTCGGCCAACTTCCATCCTTAAACGATTTGTGAATTGATTCTCCACCATTCTGATTCAAAATCTAAGAATGGAATATTTTTTTAATATTTTGTTAAATTTTCTGAGGGATCCCCTGTGAGTTTTGGAAAATCGCATGGCAGGACAATACTTCGGCTCCTCCCGCCGCTTTAACTTTCTTTTCTTGTTTTGACTTATTTCTGAAGAACAGATCTGAAATCAACTTGAAAAAAAGAAAAGAAACATAAGCCATGAACAATTTTCCCGGGGGACTATGGGCAAGGTGCTTGGTTTGAATTTAGTTCACCGACTTGGTTGGGTTATGGAAACTAAGTACTTGAAACTTTCAGCGACCTGGATGGGCCGCCTGGCAGTCTGCTGGTTCTCCTTGTTCTCCTCGACTGTGTCTTCGTTCAGGGTCCTCTGCCGAGGTGCATAAATCAACTTTAGTGCTGGCCAAGTATCTTGCTGAAGGGCGCAGTTGTCGAGTGGGAGACGAGAGTGAAACCCCCGACCCCAATTTGGAGCATAATTAGTCCATGGCTACTGTTAGTCTAGGTGGTGCACTTGCTGCCACGCCCCGCTGCCTCCCGGTGGCCATTCATTTTCCTGACACATACTAAATATGCTGGAGTTGTTTACATGATCGATCAGGGCCCGGGTCCCTGGCCTATGCTCGCCTTCATGATCGAGATGTTGGGGATGTTCTGGATGCTGGGGATGCTCGGGATGCATCTAATTGCTAACCAAACACACAACTGCAGCCGAGGAGATCGCGCAAATATTGTTTTAAGGCCTATCAACATATTTCACCTGCCTAATGCCTAATGCCTAATGCCTGATCCGAATAAGTTTCGACTTGTTTTTGGGGCGATGTTTCTGTATTAATTCCCTACTTTTCTCTTGTAATGATGTGTGTCTGGATATGTTTATAATTTACGATACAATCCGTTCAGTTCAAGGGACAGGGATTTGAAAACTTTCTATAGATAAGATATCCAATTAATTTCCACTAAGCGTTATCCAATCAAAGAGTCATATGTTGTCCAAATCTCTATTTCCCACACAAGTAATTGCAATGTGCCCACAATGACTTTTGTGGTCATCAGGTGAACGCACACGGGGCATAATTTAGACAATTCCCTTCATTTATTGTGAAAAATGCACTCAATTTATATGACTTGATTATTTTGCCTTCCTTTTTTGCCCAGACTCTGTCGAATGGCAGTGTTTGCTTAAGTCGCCGCCTGCCGCACAGATCCATGACACTGCCATGGCTAAAAAGACATGGCCAGGGACATGGTCTAAACAAGGTTGCGACAACAACACCCAGATCTGGACGGTGATGGTGGATGGTTCATGGAGGATGGGGGATGGGGGATGGGGGATGCCGGGGTATGAACCGCTCGAGGCGCACCCCACGCCAATTTATTAAAGCCAACACCAGAAAAATGCTGGAAGACGGACCGAGATTCTCTACGGATCGACGGTTATCCTGGTTTAGGGGCCTATTCGGTTATGAAAAATTGCACGACGCTGCAAAGGCGCATATGCAAAATGCATAATTCATTTAACATTTTGTAAATCATTTGTTTGAATAGCACGATGACGATGATGCGCGGCTAGCTCCCATAGCTCCGGCTCCCACAGCCCCCCAGCCACTTTTTCCCTTCGATTGCCCAATGGATGGCCAGCTTCAATGCAACAACCTGCCGCAGCTGAGACTCCTTTTGGCCAACAGTTAAGCTATTCGTCTGCCCTGACAAATCGAGAGTTGGACTGGACCAGGATCGAGCTGGGATTGGGTACGAGGCGGGGTGCAGGCGAGAGTTGCAGTCCCGATGCCGATGCAACAACACAATGGCCATGACGGTGCGCAAATATAATTTCACAACTGTCTGCACATGCTCCAAACGAAACGAGACACACCATAAAGGTGAATCTACACTGGGAGAAAAAATATATAGTTACAGAATACAATTAATTGATTTTTAGTAGGAGGTTTCAATATTACAAGTCATAGTTGACTTAGTAGTAGATCACAGTAACCCTTACTCTTAAATAAATTCTAAACAACATACATACAATTTTTATATTTCCATAAAATGGTCTTAAAAATCAATATATAATGTCAAAATATTAAAAGTTTCTCTCAGTGCCACTCCAAGACGAAAGCAACAGTGTCCAAGACTTGGAATGAGCTCAGCCATAAGTCACTAAGCCGCAACGACTTTTCAGCTGGGGATAAGCCTTTTTATTATTATTTGTATTTGCCTCATCTTTTTACCTTTTGATTCTTGTGAAATTTGCATGCATTCGGATGATTCCGATACCAATTCCAGCCCGATCCCGATCCCGATCCGGCTCCCAGACCAATCGCAATTCCAAGTCCGATCCCGATCCGAATCCGAATCCTCCTCCAACCGAGCTAATTTCGTTTTGTGTGCGAATATTGAAAAATTACAAAAGTTTTGATGCGAGTGGGGGTGTAGGGAGTAGGCAGTTGCAGAAAAGGGATATATCTGGTTTTTATTTTTATTTTTTTTTTGTGGTCCATTGAGATTTCTTGGGAACCCAGTTTTGTTGTGGCCTGGCACCGTCTGTAATTTTAATGATCCTCCACTGACATCGTAACTCAATAAGCCTCGCCAGACAGACAGTCTGGGATCAGAGCGGATCGCCAGATCTGTTCGGATCGACTGGCTTTCCCAGCCAGCAATTTATCATCTTTGGTTGCACTTCGAAAAGTAATTAAGGTTTCTCCCAAGTTGCGTGTGGTCGGGGGGTTGGGGCATTTTCTTGGGGTGTGTTCCCAGCGAAAACTATTGTAACTCGAGTGTGGCGTTAAATTTTTGATTAAAAAACTATTAGCCAAGTGTAAAAGTTATCGTTAATTTGTTGGTCGAGTGTGTGTGGTGGTGCCAATGCGTCTGGGCCAGATCCAAGCTGTTCCAACACCTTTATTTATCGATTTTTTTATATTTTCGGACTAGATTATTAAAGTCTTTTGTATTCTTTGGGCGCGGCGATCAAAGTGTTAATATTAATGGAGTTTTTTGTATTGTATTTTACGATTAAGTGTATAGCGAATAAAATTTTTGACAAAGCAGAGTAATAGCGCTATAAAATGATTTAGGATATAAGCAAAAAATAGGCTGGAGCATAAAGGATTTATACTCTTTGAAATAATATTGGCCTGGTTTTAAAAAAAGACTGTGCTAATTGGTCCTTAAATGTAATTAAATTCAATTATTAAAGACTTAATTTATGTTGCTTAATGACCAATTTAGTTAGTTATAGTTTTGACAGACTCCTATAAAATTAATTCCATTATAAATTGGCAACCACAAAAAAGGGAATCAACCACAAAAACCGCAACCGTAACAGGCGAAAAAAAATTAAACCACACAAAATATTAAACATACAATAGTGTTTATAAATCAGTTTAGAAATCACAACAAGTATAAATTAATTGATGTAATTTAAATGTCGGGCCATATTTGAGCCCACAAACCGAAACTGCATTGTGAGAGGCATGAATGTATGAATGTTAGTTGGTTCGTTGGATCAATTTAAGCGCCCGGGGGCCCTGTCACTCGTTGGGTCTCTGCCTGCCTATTTCCCAGTTGGCTGCAGTTACCCTCACCTCCTCCCCAGCAGGCTGACTATGGCCTATGGCCACCTCTCGCCACCCCACCCACTCCCATTGCCATTCACCTACCTTGTCTATGAGTCGCAGTCGACGGCAGTTTCCGTCGTCAATTTATAAACGCGTTCAGCTTAAATTGCAACAAATAGTCGCTTATTGAAACTTAAATTGTGCCGACACAGAAAGTGAACGAGCTGGGGGAACAGTTGCCCAGTTGTGCGACAGGGAGGGCCCCAACTCGGCCAGAAAGAGACGGGGCCAGAGAGCAATGGTCGGTGTAGGTTTTGGGTTTTGTGTCAACAAGTTTTTCTTTCTCGCTTTTGGCCATTTTATTTTTGGTTTTGTATTTATTTTTTTTTTTTTTAGGTTTGGTTTTTGTTTTGTGTCAGTTGTTGACGTTGTTTGGCTGTTGTGTGGTCGTGGCTTGATTTGTTTAAAGGTTTCTGGTTCTGGACTTCGGTCATGGGAACGGAGCTGGCTGATGTTTTGATGTGTTTTTGGGATAAGGCACTATTGGGGGATCTTTAACTATTTGTGGAATTTGAAATTCTAGCACAAATTGATTAAAAAATTATAATTATTTCTTACCTATCCGACATGTGCAACTTTTGACATTGGCAATTAACTCGGGCTGCCATTTCTTCCAGTCAAAAGAAAAATATCTTATATGGGACCCGCTTGTTCTGGCCGTAAACGTAAGCCAACCGAAATCAAAGCAAGGCAAACTCGTTTTATGGCCAACATTAGCCAGCGGAATCCAGATACAGCATTTAATTGCACGCCACAACAGTTTTCTGGCTGATTTCTTCCTTTAATTTCAATTCCACACACAGGTAAACCACAGGTAAGACCTCAGTCTTGACGGGCAGGGCTACGGGATTACTAAGGGGCTTTGGGGGCTGTGGGGCTTTGGGGGCTTAGAGGAGTTGTTCGTAGAAAGCCGCAACAGGCAGAGCAAATTTTGTCGACAGCCGGCTGCGGCAATATAATTTCTTTCGATTAATCCAATCGATTTCTATTCAATAAATCAAAATATGAATTCGTTATGGCCCCGGTCCCGACCCCCTCTCTTGGCTAGCCTAGACCCAGGCTGTATGTGTCCGTTTGAGGCACGTAACAAATTGTCGGGTTAATTAAAAAAACATAAATCGTTTGATTCTTTTTTTTCCACACTCACTCCCAGTCCACCATCCCCTTGAGTCTTCTGCTAAATAACCGTGGCAGGTATTTGACGGCCCTTTCATCAACTGGTATTCCCAAACAAAGAAATTTCGTAAAATAAATCACATACACACTTTTCGCCAGAAAATAATTTCACTTTAGACACTTCTTCTCAGGGCTAATCTTTTGTTTATAATTTATTTTGGCAGCCCTCTGTTCATCGCTCTGGGCCCGTAAGTTGTTGGCTATTAAGACATTTTGATGACTTTTCGCCTCTGGAAACTTGATATGCGTCCCCCTCGCATACCACACCATAAAAAAATTCTTTTTTTTTTTTTGGCAACGTCCGCCAAACCAATCAAAACAAATTAACAAACATTTTCAATAAATATTCATGACGGAATTCCGTCAAATAAAAATGTGCAGCAGAGCTGGGGTAAAAAATGCGTTTAATTAACAGATCAGAAAAATTTGCAAATTTCATTTGCATATTCATTTAATCGGAACGAGTGGAATGGACTAAAAAAGCTTGTGGGAACCATATCGATTTTTTTAGAAATCAGATCAAGGTTTCGAATTAAATTCCAAACGAACGAGGAAATCGAATTAAACATCAAAAAAGGTTACGCAGTTTCGAATATGTAATTTGATAGCTTCTATTGATTTAATAAAAGACTTTTCCACATTTTTAGTTAATAGTTATTCACCCCCTTTTTAAAATGAAAAATCTTTCAATTATAGTTTTCTCTTTTTATTTTTCTTGAAGTTTTTTTGTGGGTTTTCTGGGTGTTTGTTTTTTATGACAACTCTTTAATTGTATTCTGCATACTTAAGCTTGAAGAAATCTAAGGCCGAAAATGTATGTACGTATATGCGATGCACTTTCCAATCCCCTTTCGATGTTGGACTCTTTTTTTTACAGTGTAGTTAGCAGTTTTTTTTTGTACTAGAAAGCTTTAGGTCTGGGAACGGGGCGGTAATGAGGGGTGACAGCAGCTTTGACAAAAAATTAGCTAAATCTTATCAGTTAAATAGTAAATATGCTTAAGTATTTTTTTAAATTTAAAGTTAAGAGTACGATTTATACATTTATGCGGTATTTAACTCATATTTTATACATTTACACTTAATGGATTTTTTATCATTTTTAGTTTGTTTTGTTTTTCAACTAGAAAACTACGTTTAAGTTTACATAACATTAAATAGCAAAAAATTAGGCGATTTCTTGTCATAATTTCATATCTTTTTGTGTGTGTGTTGTTTTTTTTTTATATATTAATATTTAAAATACAATAATAATCATATTCAAAGACGATTCAAAATTTTTAAATATAAGGAGTTCGATTTATCTTGTCGATTTTTTTTTTAACAGCAATTTTTCAATTATCAGGTAAAAAGTTTAAAGTATTTTCCTCAACTTTCAGAAATATTTGGTTTTCACATTGCGCCACAAGGGCCAAGTTCTGCAGCCGCTGGCAGCAGATCCAGTCCAGGGAGCCCTCCTCCAGAGGGCCCTGTGGGGTGCCCACCGTCAGCGGTGGTGGTACCGCCTCAAGTGCGGACGGCGGCGGTGGCGGGGGCGGAGGCGGTGGTGGCGGCGGTGGTTCCTCAGGCCACCAGTTCTCCCACTCTCAATACGCCGTCGCCGCGCCAGGATGCATCAGATGGTGATGATGGTGGTGGTGTCCGAAGTGGTTCAGCGGGTTCATCGCGTCGGCGGTGCCACTGGGAGCCGCTGTATGGTACCAGTCGCTGGGAGGGTGGTGCTGGGCAGCCGGGTGGTACAGCAAGTGGTGGTTGTGGTGCAGCATCGAAGCGGAGGCGGCCGCTGCTCCTGGTGAAGCTGCCGCAGCCACTGCCGCTGCCTGATGGTGATGATGGTGGGGGTGGTGGTGGTGCGATGGTGGCGGTCCCAGGGGCGGGGGTAGATAGGCGGAGGCGGAAGCGGCCATCAGTTGCAGAGCTGGCGACGACTTGGAGTCACTTTGATGGGACACCAATTGCTGTGACTGCTGCTGTTGTTGCTGCTGCTGATGTTGCTGCTGTTGTTGTTGCTGCTGCTGCTGCTGCTGTTGCTGCAACAGGTGGGAGGCACTACTGCTGGTGGTGCTGCTGCTGCCGCTGCTCGAGGCTCCCAGGTGGACACTGTGCATGGGATTCGGTTCTGATTTGATGGAGTGGGGCGAGGACTTGATGCCGCTGCCGCCGCTCAGGCTGCTGACGCCACTGCTGCTGCCGGCGCTACCGTCCAGTCGGGTGGAGGGCGGTGTCTGGGCCCCGCCAGTGATTATGCTCGAGCTGGAGCTCTCCTCGCCCTCGCTGTCATAGCCGAGTTCTGGACTCTTTTCGTCAATGTTGCCATGCACCTGGAGAAAAGAATTTACAAAATAATAGATATTAGAAGGTGTCTTAGTATTTTTAAATAAAATAATAAATTTTTATAATTTTAATTAATTTTAAATGATTATTTTGAAGCTCAACTCACCTTCATGTGCTTGCGCAGAGAGGAGGGGTGTGTGTAGGACTTATCACAGCCATTAATCCGACAATTGTAGGGTTTGTCCGACGTGTGCACATGGGAGTGCTTCTTTCGGTCCGAGGAGTTGGCGAATCGCCGATCGCAGCCCTCGTGCTCGCACTTGAACGGTTTCTCGCCTGAAAGTAGGCAAGAAAAACACAAAATAAGTCTCAATAAATAAATAAATAAGAAATGAGGAGTTCCCTTCTTATGTGTATACACTAAAATGTTGAGTATGTGTGGCAATAAATTTCACTATTTATGGGACACGCATTAAATAAATAATAGCACCAGCCAGCAGAGACGATGACCATTTATGGGCTCACAATTTTTTTTATGAACTGCCCTGCCCGCGGACACACAATTTAATAAAGGTGGGAAAACTCGTGTGTCCAATATTTTTATAGGGAAAACAATAACAAAACAACAAGATATACAACTGGAAGGAAACAAAAAAATCATATAAATTATGCGGGATCAAGACACCCATTGTTCCAACGAGATCCACAGAGAGAGACCCTTCGACCCGAATACGATTTTCACCTGTGCCGATGTCGATTGTCCTTTTTGTTATTTGTCGCTCTGTCTGTCCGTCTCTGGCGATGAACAAGAACAATAGCGGCAAGGGTAAAGGGAAAAGGTCACAAGGTTAACGTTTATTATATGATTCGTGTGTGCAACACCTTTTTTTCTGCTCTCTATCAAAAAATCGAGGCATAAAACAGTTTAGTTCGAAATACGAAGTGATATTTTATAGCTTATTAGAAAATTATCTTTTTCGGATGATGGTGGGAAGAGGGCAGGTCTCTGGAAATCCTAACGAGAGTCCTAAACAGATAAAATCAGGGTTCAACATAAATAATAATTTTGATTTGAACAACCTAACCTATAATTTGGCAATAGATTAAATAGGGTATACTTTTTATAAATTGGGGAGTTAGTTGTATTTAAATATTAAAATCTGTTTGATTGTTTAGTTGAGCTATCAATTTCAATCACTTGACGCATTAGCATTCAAAGCACCATAAACAAACTCAATAAAACGTGTATAGAAGCAGGGCGGACTAAGCCCATTTAGCATATGGCATTTATGTCGCAGATAAGCGGCCATTACATGCACCACAAGCTTTATGACAATTGCAGCTAAGCGGCTCAGAGCCCCCCAATCTCGGATCAGAGACCTCCCTCCTTCACCGAAGTCTTCTGTCCTGGAGAGTAGCCCACGCGGGGTACGATGACGATGACAATAATCGAACATTTTCACACCTCGAGCTTAAAGCGAACAAACCCATCAGAGGGACAGGGTGTGTGAGTGTGTGTCGTGGGTTAAAGAAAAGCTGCACAGCTGGGTTGCAGGTGGGGTATTTTTTGTGTTATTTTGGTGGGGGGGCAGAGGTCGGTGGGGCTGGGCTTTTGTGCGTCTGTGCCTTATAAAAAGACATCCAGCGGTGACTTCGAGTCCAGCTCAACAAGTTTTCTGCTGGCTTTTTTCTCTCTCTGTTGCTCTGTCGCTCTGTATGTAATTTAATACTAATTTATGTGCTTTATTATCCAAATTTGAATAAAGTTTTTATTTTTTGATGCGTAATAAGTCACAGAGCTGAGAGAATCGACAAGCCGAAATCTGACAAAATGCTGTTCAATTCGAATGGCGTGTCGCATTGTGATTGTTGTTGTAGTTTCTATTAATTTGTCAAAATTTAAAACTCATAAATATGCATTACAATGGTAACATCGTAGGGTATGGCTGGAACTCAATTATTTTGACAGGTAGTCTGGAGGCCCCAGGGCAGAACAAGCGATTCAAATGCAGTTCGATGCGCTACGGATTTATTTATTTATTTCCCATTTTTCTTTGGAGGGGACAATGTCAAGTGTCGGCTTTACCTTTGACTTAGACTGAGTGTTTTTTGATTGACTTGAAATATATTTTTGGCGCCAGGAAAGTTTAAATATTACGTAACCAGTTTTTATTCCAAAAAATAAACGTTCTTAAAATTTTCCTTTGTTTTGTTAACACTCAGTTATCAAGGGAATGTGGAAAATGGTATCTTAAAAACACTAATTAGTCATAAATAGGATAGCCAGCTGACTTTGTTCCGCCGACAACCCGCTGGGCGAGTATCCGTGCTATCAGTCTTATCACCTTCGTTTCGGAGAAACCAGCGGTGTCCCTATCCTAACCGTAGCCGCCAGAGATATGTATGCATGTTCCATGGTACGTGTATCCACACACATATCCATCTCCCGGTGCGCTGCGGTCTAAACTCAGCAGGGGAGACGGCAGAAAGCGAGCGATGCGATGTGATGCGAGGCGAAGCGGCACGCGCTGCGGCCGAGGACATTAAAGGGTTCGCGTCCCGGCTAACTGCAGCCAGGATACGCATAATTTTCACATTTCCAAGCCGAAATTCTGGCTGGCATTAAAATTGAAATTTAAATATGTTTTATTGCTTTAAGTTTCGGGAGTCCAAGTCCGAATGACAGTGGAGGGAGTATCCTATGAAAGAGACCGAAACCAAAAAAATCGTCGCCCATTTATAAAATGTCAATTTCAGTCGAGGACGTTTTTCGGCAACTCCTTCCGACGAACCGGAATAAGGAAGCCCGACATGAAAGGCATCCTTGGCACACACCCTTTTTATATTTGGGGGCTGGCAAGGCGCCATAAGTACAGGCGGCCCAGTCCCCTGCCCAGTAAATCCCATTTAGGCTGTGCGAATCGACAAACTTATTTAAATATTTCAATAAAGTAAATCCAACGGCAAAGCCTCTGCCTCTCTGCGTATATTTTATATATATTTGTTTGGGGGTTTGGGGCGTAACTGTGAAATAGGCCGTCTGCCTTGTGATTTGCATATTTAGCGTGAGTTTATACTTTTCCTCTTCCCTTTTTTGGGAGGCGGAAAGCCCCCGAAATGGTTAATTTCCTAAAAAAAAATCGCTTCTCGAGCGCGGAACGATTGGAAATGGAACGGCCGCCTGTCATGGCGGTTTTGTGTACAGCTGCAAAGTTGTTGTTGTTGTTTCTTATTTGGGGTGGTTCTTATTTTTTGGGGTTGCTCTGTAATCTCCTCTCTGGATCCTTGTGTGTGTGTGTGTGTGAGTGTGTCAGTGTCTGTGCGTGGGTTCACCCAAGAAAGTTTTACATGCTTTCTCTATATATATGTATATATATATTAATATATACGTATATCCGTTACTATATGTGCGGCTTTGTTTGTTGTTATATATGGCACATGTTTCGGCTTTTATGTAACTGCTGCAAAGCTTGCTGTCATTTGCAGACGAGTGCCGAGCCGACGGCCTTTCCTCCCCCCTGCTTTTTTCCGCCCTTCCATTTTCCCCGTCTGAAATTGTTTTTGTTGCGGCTATTATGGGGCGTTGTTTCTTTTTTTGCTCCGGGGGTTGGGGACTTTTGGGGGCGCCCCGAACGATGTTCTGATGTTTTTGGGCGTAGTCAGGCCACAAAAAAATAAAGAATTGCTAAATGTCTAGTAAGTGTTTTCTTGAGGCCTGGCAAATACGTTTGAATATTTTGGATAAATGTATATTATTTTGAGGGGGTGGCAGGGTAAACAATATGCTAAAATTCTAAAGATATTAGAGATATTTATTAGAAGGAAAGTAAAATATAAAGAACATGCCATATTCAAGTCTCCTTTGGGAATATAAATACCCGCTTTGAGGAAGCAACAGGAGAACGACAGCCACCGCCTCTTCCCCTGCATCCCCCATATAGTATCCTGTCTCTGGTCGTGATCGGTGCTAACCAAGCGATGCAAATTAAGCATCATTGACAGTCGCTGATTAATTGAAGTGAATCAGGTTTTTAATTTTCAGCAACAAACAACAGAGAAGATATTAAAAATACAAAATGCAACACAAATAAAACATTTTTTTAGCTGCCGTCGAGACTGCCAGAGTGACAGTTGCTTATTAAAAGCATTTCGAAATGGAATTAATTTAAAAAGGAAAAAAAAAAACGCGACCAGAACAAAAAAACACGCAACAAAAAATGGAAAGCCGTCAGCTAACAGAGGCAGCTAACAGAGCGTTAACAGAGAGTTAACAGAGATCCAATCCGTATACGCCTCGTTGGCTTAATTGCTGCTAAATAATTGCCCTGGTAAATATTTATTGCCTGCTTATAAGGACCGCTCAGCACTCGTCCTCAAATCGGAACAAAGGACATATTCCGGATTTTTATTTTTCTTATTTCCCTCTCGCTCGCCTTTACGTAAGGGCGAGCCAAATGATAGCAAGGGATGAGCATCATCATCGCTCATGTGTCAACAACATGCAATGCGATATGATTATTATTATCTAACAATACAATAACAAAACTGCTACTTTTTGCCTGCCTGCCTGCCAGCCTTTCCTTCGTCCTGTCCCTAGTGCTATCCCTATCTGAATGTAGCCATCCCGCTTACCCCCACACGTATTATCCGTCTGGGTTGTTGACATTCTTCGGATTTGAGAATCCTGAGCTCATTGTGTATCTGTATCTGTTTGTTTGTTTGCTATACATTTTTTCCGCTGCTGTCGCTTCTTCATTTTTTCCCCCCCAGCCATGGTGCCCTTTGTTCCTACGGTTAAAGCCGGAAAAAGCCAAACCCCGATTTCCTGGCGGTTTACATTTCAATGGGCAATTTTCCCTCGCTCTTTTTTTCCAAGGATTTGTTAGGGGGCAGTGACTGTTGATGACAGAAATATTGTTCGGTTTAAGATTCCAAAACAGGAGTGAGATGTCCTGGTTGGGCAGGTGATTTTTAAGGAGTACCAGACACGATCTAAATCATTAAATAATTACATAATATAAATAATAGTCCCCAGTTTCTCTTTCACACATCCTAGGGAGCTGTAGTTTCCCATACACTCCACGATTTGAATATTTATAACAATTGCCTGCTTTTGATGACCAAATTAATGGCAAACCATTCCGCTCCATTCCATAATAATAATAATAATAAAATCATAATTTAAGTGCAATGAATGCCGCTTGTCAACGGCCGAATGCAAAATCCTCGAGCTCATCATTATTATCATTCATGGGGAGGATGTTGCACCCCTAGACCAGAGACGTTACCTATGGGTCTGCCGCACAGTCGGCCCATTGTTTATTTGTTTGACAAAAACCATCGTTGAGTGAATTCGTTCATGATTTATGATTTCTGCATCCCTCCCTAACGACGCTGCTGATGCTGCTGATGATTATGATGATGGTGACCCCATCCACTATCTTTTTTTTTGGCTAAGCAGCGTCGGTCCTCTCGTAATTTTCGCTATTTGTTTGCAGCTTTGCCTTTGCTGTCAAGTGATACGTTAATAATTGACACTGGGGTCAGTAGCCGGTCTCTTGGTTTCTGGATTTTCCCTCCAGGCCTCGGCCTGTGTGTGTGTGTGGTTTATGGTAGTCACAGCCACAGATACTTTTGGAAAATTGTTTCTAAACAAAAACACATCAAATTTTACACATCGTTGGTGGCTAGCGGCTAATGAGAAAATGAAGATAATTTCTGTTTAGGACAGAATATCGTGGCTATGAATTATTTCCTTATGAGAAGACAAATCCTAAAATTGAATTTTAAAATACAATTTTCATATCCCTACACTTTCATAAGCTAGCTTACAAATTTCACAATCCATAAAGTTTTTTCCTTATGCCAACACAAAATTTCATGATCGAGTCAAAATTTGTTTTTTTGCGGTAACACACAAGGTTGCCAGCCACAGATGCCGGGTCTGTATGTCTTTTTCTTAGTCAGCCAAGCTGTGACTGGTGTCTGGAAAAGTTTTTCTTGCTGCCTTCAGCCGAATATGCAATTTGAATGCATTAAATGCAAGGCAGCACTCTCATGTAGGTTCAGATACATACGCATAACCATAGTATTTGCATATATGTGAGTATTAGTGTGTGTTTGAGGCGTTAGTTGCATAGCAAACTTGTCGAAAATTTGTTCCTCGGCTAAAAAAAACAAAAAAATGATAAAACAAAACCAGCAGAAGGAGAGACCAAAGTCAGAGCCAGACGAGCCGGCCCATGTTTGGTCTTGTACTCGTGTACAGCAAGGCTGTTGCTGTCATTGTTTTACTAATAGCTCTGCTAGTTGTCTATCTATGGGCTGGATTTATACACAAAAGTGTGTAAGCCTGGTCCGGGTGGGTGTGTTTCGCAGACGGAATGGCAAAAAGACTTTACAACAAGCTGTTGGACAAAACATATTCCGGTATGGATGAGAGGTTATGCAAAAGTAGGGTTAGGAATATGTGGAATGGAACGCAGTGTGACCAATGGATAACGAAATTGTCGCTTTTAATAGCTGCTAAGGCCAATTTTACGCTTTTTTTCGGCCCAGTTAATTGATTAGTTCAGTGTGTCGGCCAAGGTAGACCCTCCACCCCAGATCCACGGCTTAAAATGCACTCGAATGACAACCAGAGCGTAGACAATAAGTAAAAGTAACACTAAGCCCATTGTGTGAGCCCAAAATGCATACAAACAAGGCCAACATTGGCAGCGATGGAGAGGGGGAATGGTAACTGAAGTCGGACCCAAGTTGACAAAGACGGAGTTCGGGGCCAGGATTAGCTCTGAAGAAGCAGCTGATGTCTCTACCTCGTCGTGAATGAACTGCTTACGTGAGGGAAATATGTCTGCGAAAAAAAAAAAAAAATGAAAACCGAGCAGAAAGAAAGCAGAAGGAAATGCTCTTACTGGAGTGGATGTGGATGTGGAAGTAGAGGGCTGAAAATCCACAACAAAAGCAAAAACCGAAGCAAAAGGGCGGCAGGCTCAACACCATCAAAGAGTGAAGAGGTGTTGCTTTGTCTGGGCTCGGTCACGGATCGGTGTCTATATCTGTTTTGGTATCTCGGTATCTCGGCCTGATTTTTTGCTCTTTAACGCTCTTTAAGATCATAATCTCCCCAGCCCACTCGCCCGTCCCTTTATCTCCGTTTCTGTTTGTTTATTTTTTCAAGTTCCATCAAGTAGAAAATCTCTTCGGCTGTTTGTCAGAAATTAAAATGTCATCAAGATTGTCATCGTTCGGTTATGCGATGTGACATCTCCGGCAACCGAAGGAGGCTGGATCTAAAAATTCGGGGTTCGATTTCGATTTCGACTTCGTCTTCGGTTGGTTTCCTTATCTCAAATGGCTTGTTCAAGTTTAAATGTTGTCAGTTCTAACAAGATTCGCTTCGATGATAAAACCAATCAATGACATCAGGCGAGAAATATTTTGTGGGATAGGGACTTATGGAATTTGCTGGGAATAAGAATATTAAGTGGAATACACTCTCAATACTTTCGTCCTGACTTGAATTTAATTTTTGGAAGCCAGCTTTTCGTATCATATTTTGTGACACCTTTCTGCTGTACCCTTTTTCGCACTCCAACACCTTTCAGAAAGTATCTCTTATCGATACACTGCCTAATGAACACATCAAAACATCAACTAAAATTGCATTTATGTTCGCAGCACTCGAGTAACAAAAAACACACACATACATATTTGGTGGCAAACCAATTGATCTGAATATCGAAAATCGAGGGGAAAGTATCACATCGCAGTGGCCTATATCCCGGTGGCTTACACTCGGCTGAATCCTGGACAGAAATTTGATCATGCTGAGAATAGAGTGCAGATCGCCAGACTGTTAGACTGCCAGACCGCGTGTGTGTATCCGAAAGATACACTTTTCACGGTAGCCGTCGGCAATGCGTCATAGAACTCGACATTATTCCGGTATTGCGTTGGCGGGGGTTGTGGATAATTTTAGGCAAAAACTTGACTGCCTGTCGCGCCTTTTGACAACAGTGTCACACAATATTTGTTTAAGTTTTGTTTCTAATTACAATTGACAATGTTTTTACAATAAATTGCGTGCCAGTCGCGGCTGTGGCTACAATTTGGGTTAAACAATCACATTTTATGCCCCAAGTAATCGACTCGCAGGCGTTCGTGTGTTACAAATTCGACTAAACGAATGGGTCACATCTAAGCCAAGTTGACAAGGCAATCGTTTGCTTTTTAAGCGGAAATTAATATCTATTTGTTTATTTTATTATATTTAACATTTATAGAATTCCATAAATGTATTTGATTTTTTTCAATGAATGCCTGAAACTAGCCTTTCTCGGCATTCCAAGCAATCTTAACTCATGGATTTCATCTCATGGAGAGATACATTTGTATTTCTGATTCTGTTCTGTTGCCCGGCTGTCTGTGGGTCTCTCCCTTCTTTATTTTTTGACTTTTTTTTTTTTTTTTGGCTGTTTAACATTTTTGCCCATATGAATAATGATTTCATTTTTCCCATCAGCTAATTTATACAAGTGGGGCAATGCGCGCGGGGCCCTTGGCGCGATTTAGAGGATTAGTCAGGCCTTACTTTTCCATAATTCTCGAAAAGCAGAAACCCAAGTCGCAATCGCGGTTGCGGTCACAGTCCCGATTCCAAGTCCAACTCGACTCCAAGCTGGATAGCTTCCTCTACCTGTGCCCCAGCTCGCCGCCAAGTTGTGGCCGTGTGCAGATATAAAAAATATGCAAGATGACAGTTTAATTTTATGGTTTGTCTGCTGCTGATCAGTTCTTTATGCGTTGAAATTTTATTCTTATTCCAGATCCTCATGGACTCTTTGTCTCTTTTTTTTTTTTTGGAGTGGTCTTGTCGGGGATCCGAAGGAGGAATGCGAATGGAGTCTGGTACGTGGCTACTTTTCGCTCCTTTTGGGTGAGGAATTTAATTAATTTGAGCGCAACTTCTAATGACAAAGTGGGCGTGACCAAGGCTTAGGAATTGGAACGAAAAAAAAAAAAACTTGCCATGCCATTCCACAAAACGAAAATTAACCAAAAAACTCAAGACTCAAGAAATTTATCAAAAATAAGCCTCATTTATTAACTAGCCTGGGGTAAGCAGCTTATGTCCATCCAGGCATGGCACTACACCATCCGAGGGTTAGCACTTCCATTCAAATATTATGCAACAGCCCAACAAAATGGCTACTTAACTAATAGATTCAAATGGAAGAGCAAAACAATGACAATGGCCAAAAGGGTTGGGAGGACAAACCCCTGCCGAGTTTACAGCTCGCGCTTTATTTTTGTTTTTTTTTTTGTTGGTGTCTCTGGGTTTTTTGGTAAATGAAATTATAATTCCTTCTCGCACATATGCAGGCCGGCAAGCAGGGGTTAAGGTAGATAAAATATATAGAGAATTGTTTTGACATTTCGGGAAATATGCATGAGGCCAAGGGGGAGGAATGCAGAGCAACCCCCTCCCTGTTCATGAGCGGAACGGGTGGATCGATGGGCATTGTTAGTTACTTTTTAAGGAGTTCCATAAACGGGGGTTGTCACTAATTAGAATGGGTGCAAGCGCTATATTATAATGATAACGATGGAAAGGATAAAATGGGTGCTCAGGACCCATTGTGTTCCACTCTCATGTAATTGAAAACCATTTTAAGTTCTGCCCTAAGTTCCCCATAAATATCTTGAGTCGAAAGAAACTTTAATTTTATTTCCCGTCTAGTCGATAAATTGTGGAACTTGGCTTACATTCAGCTGTCAAGGAAATTTATATACTTTTTACTTTTTTCCACATAAATCAGCAAACCGAAGAGAGACGCAAACTTTTTGGCTTGTCAAAGTTTTTTAGCAGATTGCGATCGTATGTCATGTTTGGTATTTGACACTTTCAATTGAGCGAAACGAATGCAGGAGTCCTTCCACAGGACTTGGCACGGGGGGGTCCTGCTAATTAAATGACGAATTTCCCTCGATGGCAGCCATGGCGAGCCTTAAAATGCATTTGTCATTGGGCAGCCCCGAAAACTTGTCCTAGGGAGCGTAACTAATTGATTTTCAGTTTGTTAGACAGCGGGAGTGAGGCTGAGAGGGAGGTGATCCTGGCCAGGTAGTGAAGTTTGGGTAATCAGTTCGAGCACATCGCAGGTTTTTTCCACCTCGCAGGCCTCATCCGCCTCGCCTCCCGCCTCCCGCCTCGCCGCCGCTTCCTCCTCATCTTCTGGCCATTGTTCTGACAAACAGTCAAATTCTGGGAAGCCAAAAACACACAGTTTATGCGCAAAAATAAAAAGTGATTTTGTCTCTCGCCCTCGCCTGAATACGTATCTGTATCTGTATCTGCTGGCAGTATCCGTATCTTTACTCGTTTGGTGTGTATTTTTTTGTGAAAACCGTTGAACCCGCAATAAAGTCATCAATCATTGACATTTGCCAGCGCTTCGGTTTTGTTGGATTTCGTATTTTGAAAAATTATTTCATTGGCGCCGAGCGTACAGAACCAAATTGCAATGCAAATCATTATGTATTTTTTTATTTATAATTATTCCGAGACAGGTAAGCCATCTCAGGTAAACATTCAATTGAATTTAGAAAAAACAAATAAAAGTTCTCAGACTCCAAAAACAATCCCCGTTTGTAAAGCGTTTATAAAAGTGTAAATAATTGCATAATACACTTCGTCATGAAAGGAGCAAGGAGCCAGGAGTGTAGCGTACAAGTCCATAAAAGACTCATTAAAAAAACACTTGCACTCAATTAAATCGAGTCGAGAGCCGGAGCCGGAGCCGGAGCCAGAGCCGGGGATCAGAATGTGAGGGGGCTAATCAAACAAGGGTCGACTGCCACCAGGACAATGTTGGATGCTAAACTTTGGCCCCGCAGCATAATTGCACAACAACAAGGCGCCTGGGAAAACGAGTGCCTGCACTTAGGATAGAAAAAAAAGAGGGGGTCGGCCGGGAGGAGGCACTGATGCCAGTGGCAACTTAATGAGCTTGAAAGGAGTGCTACTGCTGCTGAATGGAGGGAATAAAAACTAACCACAAAGTTGTGTTGAATGCTCTTGCTGCAGTCGGATCCTGTGGTCTCCGTTGTAGGTGTTAATGAATAAAGTTGTTTGTGGTCCGGTCCAGGGGGAGCCTGGACTGAACGAGAAAGAATCGTGCAAAAAAATAAAAAAGTATGAATGTATGCGAGTGGACAAAAACCGCACACACAATGACAAACGCCATCTATCCGGACTTGCAGACATGGATCCAAACAGCAAGGTGTCACAGACACCACAGAGCAAGCAAACAATTTTTTTTTTTTTTAGGAGATAAAGGATGTGTTCTGGGCTGGTCTTGGACTTGGAAGAAGGGAAAAAGTTACCTCTAATACTATTTATATGACTTGTTCTTTCATATTTTGTAAACTTCCATTTTCAAACAATTACTCAAGCAGATGATAAGCCTTTCTCTTTTCATTTATTATGATTTTTATATTGTGCTTTTCGATTATAAATCAGTTGAGCTTAAAGCCAACACCTTTGACTGAAATTAATCAGAAATAAATGGAATTTTTATATTTGTTTTGTCCGAGAGGTTTAACAGCGCAATTTATGTGGTGGCCTGGCATGATCTATGCCTGTTTGCATGTGAGATGTTGAAGTTTTATGTGGCAGAACCCGAGAGCTTAACGCAAATTAATGACTTTGATTTTTGTGGCTGTTGAACTTGTTCCATTGAGGTTTATGGCTGAGCATGTAGGACTCATTAGAAGCGCCCAAACAGAGTCGAGCCATTAAAATCAATTAACCAGAGGGAAAGGCCGCATGGAAAACAAACATAAAATGCAAAAAACACATAACACAAAGTTGCCAGCCCATAGAATTGTTCATAATTGCTTTAAAATTACGCCACTCGATTTAATAAAGCCCCCAAAACATACAGAACAATAAACGGGGCCATAATGAAAATGCCGACACCGACACAGCATCAATGGATCTCAGGGTCTATGGGCTATGGTCTATGGATGGTGTGCTGGTCGAAGCATTATCCTTGTTTGGCACCATCCTTCGTTTATTAAAACTGCGTCCAGGACAAAGGAAAACGGAGTATAGCAAAGCTAGACAGCAGCAACAGCAACAGCAGCAATACAGCCCCAACAGCAACATCCCCGCAACAAGAGCCAGCCGTCCAACAAAATTCTGAAATATCCAGAAAATGGCGCTTTTTATATTGCTGGGCATATTTTACACATTTTGTTTTGCTTTAATTTTGGCTTTCCATATTTTTTTTTCTTTGCTTCTTTGTTCTCCGTGCTTTACGCGTGGGCTTTAACAAGTTTTCCCATCATATTTTTCTTTTGGAGGATTATTTAGCTTTATATTTTTATAAATTGAATTAAAATACGATCTTTCTCCGATTGGCGGGGTGCTTCGTTATAAAAAAGAGCTATCGTAATTTTAAAGCTAATGCCGCTCCAAACAGACCAAATAAATCTTTCATAGAAATTCATAAAACACAAAATTAGCCGTCGATTTGGACAACAAAAAAGCAATTTTTCTAAATTGTTTGCTCGAACAAAACAGAAATTTCCTTTTGCCCACTCATCGAAAGGTAATTAAAATGTTTTCATTTTGATTTCTGAATCAGACGCGGCAGACGCCGCCATATTGTATTCGATTTTTGGAACAATCATGTGGCATTATAATGATCTCCATGGGTCTCTCTATGATGATCATTTTTTGACTAATTTCATATTTCTTCCACTCCCGCTACCCCGCCATGATGCTGCAGAATGATGTCTTTGATTTGTTTCTCTGGCCATGATTGGTCACCTAGGGCCGAAAACATACTGATTGACTTTCAAGTGGCCGACACACAACTTCATTAGAGTTCCGATCGGGGCCTTTAACCTTTTGTGGGTATAGAGTACTTGAACTCTGTACTCTGTACCGCAACTCCCTCTCAGTTTCCCCTCAGTGCATAAATCAAAAATTCAATCAGCATCGTTGCTTGGGTTAAATGTCCCTTAGCTGCTGGTGTTTGTTTTTATTGCAGTGACACCAACACTAACACCAACACCCAAACAAACACACACTCGCACACACACTCATATGTGTTGACACGTGTCACAACTTCCGTTTGCAATCGCTCGGAAATGCTTCTTCGTCGAAGCATTCCTCCTCCTGGCCTGGCCCCGGCCCCGGCCCGGCTCTCAAAAACCCATCGAAATGCCATCGAAAATTTGGGGTAACACTCTCTCAGGTCTGCCCTGAATGTTTTGCACACATTCCACTCCTCTAGTTTTATTTTATTTATTCTTGGTGTTTGGCTGGTGTTTCTGCTCTGCTCTGCTATCCATGGTACATTAAGTCCCTGATTTAGATTATGCAAAGGTTATTTATGATCTGGTTACCACTCGCCAGTTGGGGAGATGGCAGTGGGCCGAACCTGATAAGTGGGTGAGTGGGAACTTAGCAGGACAGCCAAGTACGTGTTTATGGATCCCAGCGATATAGATCGATCTAAAGTGGTGCCATTAGAACAGCGAGAGCTGACTGGATGGGGTCAATATACCAAACTAAGCACAAAACTTACAATTTATTTTAAATATTCTACCAAATACAGAACACAGAATGGGTTTTAGGAATTTTTGCCATTTTTCTTATCCCAGATCATATCTTGGTTCGGCCAAAAAGCTAAAGTCAAGAGTGGTTCACAGGCTTAGGAAAATATTGTGGATCGGGAAAGTCGAAGTCAAGCTGCAGTCAGAGGAATTATCCTTACTGTGAGGGCAGGACAGGGCTTAGGGATATGATTTTCGGGTTTACAGGTGTCATAAACAGGAGGCTCGCAGCGTCCGGTGGCGGGTTAAGCCAGGTAGTGGGCGTTGCACCGACTTTTGCCGTCGGCAACACGCCCACCTCGACCACGTCCGGGATTTACCCGTCAAAGGGTCAAAGGGTTAAACCCGCCGGCAAGGTGAAATTGTGTATGATTTTTGGAAGCTACTATCATATTTTCTTAGTGTATTATTGAAAAGGTGCACTTTCTTGGGAGCCCCTCTTACTCATCACCTTCTTCCATAACAGAAACCCAATTCTTTTCAATCAACTTACCGGTGTGGGTTCGCTTGTGAATCTTGAGATTCTCACTGCGGGCAAACACCTTGCCGCAGCCAGGATGCGGGCAGGCGAACGGCTTCTCGCCGGTGTGGACGCGGATGTGGTTGACCAGCTTGTACTTGGCCTTGAAGGGACGGCCGTTGCGCGAACATCCGATCCAGAAGCAGGCGTGGGTGGTGCACTCCGGCCCACCGACATGCTCCACCGTCAGATGGGTGACGATCTCGTGCATGGAGTGGAACACCTTGTTGCAGGTCTTCCGCCCGCCAGCCTGCACCAGGCCGGGCTGGTCGGGATCTATCCAGAGGCACTGCATCTCCTGCTTGATACTGGAGGCGGATGATGCCGGCTGGTGACGCATATAGCGCAGAAAGGCTCCGGGTCCGGCCGGATGCATGGCGGACATGGCATGGTGGGCTGGATGATGGACAGCCGGATGGTGGACGGCCGCCGACGGAAAGTTGCTATGATGATTGTACGGATGGCCGGCGTAGGCGTCCGCCATGCCCATCCGCATCTGGTGCTGGTGATGGTGGGCAGCTGCCGCCGCATGATGATGGCTGTGGAACGGGTGCTGCCCGAAGCCGGAGCTCAGCTCCGCGGCCGCCGCCTGGGCGGGAAAGCTGGAGAACAGCATGGAATCTGCCGCTGAGGAGGCCTGCCCGGCACTGCCGGTTACTCCGTAGTCGGTATCCCGCCTGCCCAGCAGAAAGTCCCGGGAGGCATAGCTGTTGAAGTGCCCATATCCGGAATTTTGATAAGCGGCTGCCGTGGCTGCCGCAGAGTCCGCACTGCCCTCCAGTTGCTGCTGCTGTTGTTGTTGCTGCTGTTGTTGCTGTTGTTGCTGCTGCTGTTGGGCGGTCATGTCGAGTTGCTGCTGCTGCTGTTGTTGCTGGGAGCTGGTGGCGCTGGAGGTGGTGTTGGGCGACATGCGGAGCCCGTAGCTGGCCAGATGGTGCTGGGCCGGCTCAATGAAGGCGTTCATCATCATGGTCACAGATAGTTTATGTTTCTAATTTTTATTCAAATCTTAAAGAGTATGTTTTAGTTTCAGTTTTCGTTGCACTAGGCCAGAAAGCCCATCACTCCACACTGAGGTCACGTCACCAGGCTTTCGTATTACCAACTTATTATATTTCGTTAGATCGCAATATGTTTGGCTTTTTGCTATTTTGAAATGCTTTTAAGTTATAATAGTAGATGTAGTATCACTCGCGCGCGTGTTTCCACAAAGTTAGAGCGTTTCGCTAGCGGTCGAAATCGCGCGCAGCAAGACTTGACGTTTCAAGATGCGCAGCAGGACTGAAATGCCAGCAGCGGCTCCTGAAATTCTTACTCGCTGCAGCACGCAGCTGTGCGTGGCGGTGTGATCAGGTAAGAAACAAAGATGGCTAGCGGCCAAATCGAAAGCCATGCCTCAAACCCCTAAGAGCAAGCAGGCTAGCTATATTCCAGTCCAATGGTGAATAACGGTTAGTGTGGTGTATTTCCGGAAACCACCACTCAGTTGGATAGGCTTACAACACTGGTGCAAACGAGATGGCCTGAAGAAAATGGCCGACCTGCTCATTTTTTATCCAGAGGATAGAAGAGTCCGACAACACAGGATGGAATCCAATTGGAATCGATGATACCCATATGGCCGGCTCGTTCTATTGAAAAACCCAAACTGGTTTTTCGGAAATTAACACCCACTGTGGTTGGCCGGTGGGTGGTGGGTGGCGTTTTCGCAGCATGCGCCTGTGCATGGGGCCCATAAGCCGATTGGACCGCCGGGCGACCAATTGAAACCTCGCGGGATGCATTTCTTCCCATCGCCTCGCGACTTTCAGTTTATTTTTCATTGTCACTACGGCTGAAATGTTTTTCATTATTTTTAGACCACTACTAGCTGGCCCCATTGCTACTACATAGTGTAGTGTAGTGTATTGCCTGCCCCAGCTGTCAGTTTATCAAATTAGTTGTTTATTTTATTGATTTTAATGATATTAAGCACATTCCGTTCTCGGACATCTCGGAGATTTCTCGCCGCTTTGTTTAGATTGCGCAATGAAGACATACATTTTCATTAGCCGACCCCTTGTTTTTCATTTACTAATTTATGGAATTTTAAATAAGCAGCATGCGAAACAATCCGAAACTTTTGGATCGATTCGATTTGATTGGATTCTGTTGAGTGTTAAGTGGTTTTAATTGGGTTTTCGGTCGATCTGTGAAGTGATCATTTCGCTCCCCTCGAATTCGGAAAGGTACTCAGTTGTTTAAACTTTAAATAAATACAATTTGATATTTTAAGGTGTTGGTACAAACCAAATCATATCTTCAATGACGTCCGCAAACTAATATTTGGGGTATATATGATAAATCTTCAAAACACAATAAATAAACTGAAAAATTTCACATTATTTCTATCACAATTTGAAGAACATCAAAGCCTTTGTTATAATTTTGTCCAGTTTGAGCCGAAAACTTTATAGTTTCTTCTGATTATAGAACCCCAATCTTGGGGCAATTAAAACATGGCGTTAATTGTGACATTAAATGTCAGTGACCAAACGTTTCGGCTATTAAAACGTCAAAACAACTCCGCGGCAATTGGCAATCGACAATCATCGAAGTGCCAGGACCGACCCCAATACCATATTTGGGATCGGTTAAGACCATAAAACTTGAAAAAATTGCACCAAACTGGCGAGGCCCCCATCCCGCAGAGCATCCAAACAACAAAATGTCATTCGAAATGAAGCCATTGCTCCACATTGGGCTATATAAAGCTTAATTTTTTTTATGGAGAAAGGGGAAGAATGTGGCGGACAGGGGCGTGTGAGGTGGTGCCGCAGTCTTCGCCCCATGATGATGAAGATGGAGACGTGGATGGAGTTTGACTGAAGTGGATTTCTAGCACATTGCCATAGAACCACTCCCATAAATAATGCATTTCGAGCCACTTGAAAATGGAAGCGCAAAATGCAATAAACTCTGTACTAACAGAATAACAACGACTTGCCAGAACAACAATAATCAGAAGCCAAAGAAAACAACAAAAAATTACAAACATAAAGTCTAAAAATTAAGAACAACAAGGTATCAGAACCAGGTGGTTTGATTTTTCAGAACTTAAGAGCTAGCAAAAGAACTATGATAGAAAATTAAAAAAAAAAGAGGGATTAATACTAAAGATACATTAAAATAACAAAGGAGATTATCCCCATTTTCTTACATTGGTAATTAATTAGTGAAAAAATTCAGTATATATTACTTATAAATTACTACCATTAAACCAAAACATTTTGAATGTATATCGTGATATTTATTGTTTATTTTCCACTATTTGATACTCCAAATCTTACTACAATCCCCAGCTATTTTGCAAGTCTGTGCTTAATTATTTTGTCCACAACAAAGTGGGTGAACAGTGGGCGTTGACTTGCCAAATGGCCAAGATTCCATGTCATGAAAGCGAGCCAAAATCACATCCAAACCGTAACCCGGCGTGGACGCCTTTGGCACATGCCGCGATCACAGCGGTGAGCACTGTACAGGTCCCTCTGCCTGGGGTTCACTCGAGTCTCAAGACTGAAGTGTTCCAAAGTGAATGCAAAGACAGTGAGAACTCTTGCAGAGAAAAGGAGAAAGAGCTGGGAAGAGAGTGTTAAAGAAGTGAAGTGGGAGCGTGGGAGTTTTTCATTCAACTGGTTTTCCTCAGGTTTCTGGCATTTTCCATTCCATTCCGAAATGGTTTTGATGGATGTGAAGGTATCATTGGAAAATGGGGGAAAAGTACAGAAAATGGATTCCAAATATCAACAATCTGAGAGAAATTAAGACGTATAATCTATAATTGAATAAGTACTAATAATTTGCACAACCTAATCCACCCACTGCCCATTGCACAACCAAACCCATCAGGTAGAAAAATGTAAAAACTGAAATTTCGCAAAACCCGCAAAAAATATTACGAATTTGCATTGTCGGTGGAGGGGCGTGATAAACTGCAGAAATCGCAGGAAGGTAGTACAAGGATTAACCATTGCCATAGGAAACATAGCTTAGGAAAGTCAATTTTTTTATGACCATGCCATGAAGATACCGGAACAAGGCACCATAAACAGCACACACACGGCGCAGATAGAGGAAAAAATAAAATTTGGGAAAATTATATGCCTCATAAAGATTTATCTGGAGAGCGGACGAAACAGTTTTGCTTCGGAGGAATCATAAAAAATAAAAATGCGTGACAGGAGGAGTACGAAACCGAAGGATACGGCTAGGACATGCCTCCTGACATGACAAGGTCATGTCAACCATAAATATTTACATGTCATAAACATCAAGGTGAGGTGAGGAGAACCAGGATCAGCTCACATCCTTTTTCCGCAATGCGTTTTCCATTGAACAGCAAAAAAAAAAAACAAAGACAAACGGAAACCTATCGGCCTTGAGCCGAATTTTATTGCCAACATTGGCAGTTAGGCTGTTTGGCAGGTAAGTCCCTTGGCCAAGTCAAGCAGTCAGTCAACTTTCTAGCTCGGACACTCGGATACCCTTTGTGATTTATGAGCTGTTAGCCAGGATGGGCAGGATTTTCATTTGAATTGTGACTGCGACTGCGATTGTCTCTGTTTGCTTCGAGGTTTTCTCGGACATCGGGCATTTTTCGCCAGCATAAATTATGCCGTTGCCCGAGTCAAGTTGTTATTGTGGGCGTTGTTCACTGGGCCGCACAAACACCTCATCTTACCTGCCCAGAGACACGGATACGGGCTCGAATTCCAACTCCCATCCCATCCCATCCCATCCCAATCTGCATGTAGGTAAGGGCGTTACAGTTTCTCCAGCCTTAACTCTTTTGAGCCAATTATGTTGACCACTTCTGGTTAAATAGTTTAGTTTTCATTAGGGCTCATGCCCTGACTTTGTTTAAAAAAGCGGAGTAAAAGGATTAGAGTATTTGGGAAAACTGTTTTCAAGGTGAGATATATTTTTATGCCTGTAAATTCTGTTTAATTTCTATGTTTTTAGTGAGATCTAGGTTTTTGTAACTTCTTTTAAGGAATTTTTGTACTTCTAAACAATAAAAAATATATTAACTGATTTTTAAGAACAGTTTTCTGTACTCAAGGCTATAAAAATCCATAAAATAAGAAGTTTTTTGCCTTCTATATTTCATTTTCCGCATTTAATTATTTAATTCCAGCCCTTTCTTTTCCCATTTTATAACTACATTATAATTTATGTGAGTACAAGCTTGTGATTGCAACAAACTCTTTTTATTTCCACTGCTTTTTGTGGGTTGGCTAGTCGGCACTTTTAATTAATCGTTAATTATGGCTCATGGAAAAAAGGGCGCTACGGAGAGTGGCGCTTATCACGCCCCCTCTGCCGCCTCCCCAAGTTCAGCTCCGGCGGCGTCGACGCCATCCCCCATCAGCACCAGCCCCCGCCCCCGCTGAGTTTAGTTACATGTACACAGAAGCGTTAATTAAATTTCTGCTGGCCTTTTGGCTCTCCTTGCCAACATCTCCATGGCCGGGCCAGGCCAGGAAGGAGAGAAGAGAAGAGATGCCTGGCAATGGCGTAGTAAATAAATATTCATTTAATTTATGGTTTTAATTTTTATGACTACACAACTTCGGGGCAGACAATTTAGTAGTTTGGCGGAGCGTGGATGGAAATTTAATAACTTTGTTTATGCGCACACTAAATCATAACTAATGAGCGCCAAAAGAGCCATGAGCCATGAGCCAGGAGCCAAGAGCTGGAGACAGAGCCAGAGCCAGAGCTAGAGCCGGACTTGGCCAAATAAGATCGCAACTGGATCTGGAAACGGGCAGTAGGGGCTCATGGCATGCAGCTGCCTCAATGACAAGCCAAAACTATTTGATAGCACAAGCCACTAATTTGAGTTGAACACCTACAAGGACACAACAACGGAATACGTTTGAATAGGGACCGTTTTGAAAATTTGAGGGACCACCAGCTGATTTGGACGAAGGCAAATTGCATCCTCGCTGCGGGATGTGCCCAGGAAACCCCGGTGAAAAGGTCCTTTGACACGGGCCCGAAGGACAATCGGTAAGCGAGATGCTTTACAAATCGTCCAGCTCGTTTTCAAACTCTAAAAGGACTTCCACATTGTTGTTGTCCATGCTGACAGGCGTATCATGCGTAATGATGGCCCCCCCAAAAAAAATTCTCCCAAAAAATATTGATTTGTTTAAATAATTCTATAGTATTTTTTTTTCTGCTTTCATTTCCGCCGCTGGCTAGGAGTTTTCCCCGCAAAGTTAAAACCTATCTCCGATTTCCCATCTCCCGTATCAGATTATTAGCCCGAAGATCTGGTTCTGTCGGCTAAAGACAAAAGTTATCTCCTTTCGTTTATCAAATGAGCTCCCAGCCCACGACAAACAAAATGTCAAGAGCACACATTTACATATTCCCTCAAAGAGCCCTCAGAGCCCTCAAAAAGGGTTATGATAAATGTTACGATCGATTAATAATTGTTAACTAAGCCAAAACGATGAGCATCCCCAGACGAGACAGGCCCAAGATCAGACCGCCACAAAATGGAGAATTAATCGAAGGTGTAGGACGAGAGCCACTAGTGAGGGAGAAACTAAGCGAAATGTGTATACTCTTAAATGGAAAATATATTATTAAAATCGATCTAATAACTATAGCAGCTATAGTTAAAAGGAAGCATTTTTTAAAGTAAACTATTGTGACTTCAGTTTGGTTCTCAATCTTTTATAATATCTACCAGTTTTTCAATAAAATTAGAACCATCTTAGACCAATATCTTGAAGAGTATCTGTCTTTAGATATTCCCCCATTCTCGACTAATAAAATTGTTAGACAGATAAACTGATATTGATATTTTGTTCGTTTTCGTTATGCAGTTATGGCTCTTGCCCGGCCGCGAGACATAATTTGTAATCAATAAAATGAAATTAAGCTCGTCTCCAGGTGACGCCCGGCGATGAGCTCTTTGTGATAGCGGCAGACATCGAATCTGAGACTGAGACCCCATCAAATCCCATACAATGCCATGCCGTCCAAACAAACAAACGAGCCAGGGAGGAGATCAACCACAATCAGCGGCAAGTGTAAACACGTGGAATTGTTGACATGCGGGAAAGGCAAGGCATGGAACCCTCAAAGGAACTCTCGTGAAGGTCTCTCGGGGCGTTCATCCTGCGGCACACGCAGTAGGTGGCTCAAACCAATCCGACCAACTGCCCAGCTGACCTGGTCTCCGGGTTCCTGGCCCTCTCGAAAATCCAACTAATTAAGTTTTAACGGCACTTGCTAAACATTCGGGCTGTTTTGGCCCGGTGACCGCCCTCCCGGTTAGATCCTTTGCGTGTTCAAAGGGGCGTGTGCGAAAGGACTCTCGGCCAGCAGTGTCCCTTGTTTGATTTTAAAATAGGATTAAATTGATTTCTCGCTACTCCACAAAACAGTTATCTACCTGTCTCTGGAAAGAAAGTAACTTACACCAGAAGGTGAGATGAGGTCAGCAGTTTTGGGCCATGAATGATGATTGGCCAATGTCGGATGGTTGTTGAAGATTGAAATGTTCCTTGAAATTGTTTGGTTTTGGGACAGAGACACCTGACAAGGATACTTATCCTGTCAATGTAATGGTTTAGTGTTTACTTCTTTATTTTCTTTGTAAATTTCATGGTATTCTTGAAATTTTTGCACAATCTTAGTTTTAAAAATTACTTATAAAGTCAAGATTTAAAAGTTAAGCTTTAAGAAAAGTACTTGAAAAGCAACTGAAAATGAAATTAAATAAATGATTTTCTGCCTAGTAGCAGAAAAATCCTATCCCACGTCACAATCAGTTTCATCAACTTTTGATAACTCTCATAAAATCATCCCAAGCTTCAGTCATTCGAGTTCAGACCTAGACCTGAATCTGAGATCCCAGATCTCAGATCCTTTGCCAACCCTCTTTTGGTGGACTTTTAGTCATTTTTACTTCATTGCATAAATATTTATGCGCTTTTGAAAACGCTCAACATCTTGGCAGGCCTGAAGTTGCTGGCAAATATTTGAAAAAATACAATGGAAAAGGAACCGAATGGCAATGTGTCAATGGAGCTGGCAAGGACCCTCATTAGTGCAGGGCAGAGAAAAAGAACAAGGACCGAAAAGTTCTCTTGAAGAAAAGCCGAACAAAGAACTTGAGTCCTCCACTCCCCGTAACGCCCATTCGGAGGGGCGTGTCGACTGACTGAACAATTACGGAAGGAAGGAAATGGACGGGGTGGATCCGACCGGAGTCGCTAGAATCATTTTCGGTGGTAGCTAAAGGCAAAAGGCAAAGTCCAAAGGACATTCTGTGGGCCAAGGAACTGGGAATCGATGCTGACATTTACTTGACTTTAAATGCGCGAATTGTAAAATTCTGGAAATCTGATACGCCCGGAAGTTGGACAATTGGCCCGACTCTATAATTTTAGTTCTCCTCCCTAAGTCGAAATCTTGGAACTCCTACTTCTTGGGACCCGAGGAAGGTGTGCAATTATAGTTTGCGTTGCCGTTTTGACTTTCGAGCCAACTTCGTCGACTGCATCCCGAAAAGCGCGCCAGAAACTTTCTCACGCTCCATTTGACGGAACATCCTTGCCCTGAGGTTGAGGTTTCCCTCCGAATTTATTCCCTTAGTCCCGGTAATTACATGAATATAGAACGAACTCAGAGTTTTTTTTGGCAGCTTTTTATTTTTGGTTAGTTGGAAATGCGCAATGCGCATTCGGTTGCACATTTCTGGTCGAGGATTTGCATTGAAAAGTGTTCAAGTGGAAGCCATTAGGCGTTTCTACTTGCCTTTGACTAAAATCTCTCTGCCCTTAAGTGGCTTTTGCCTTTAACACTTTCCGGTCGAGTGTTGGCCCTTAACTGCCGGAATGAAAAGGAGTTACAGTTCCTCAAGTTGTTGACTCCTTGAGAGTGAAGTAAAGTGCCTGCTTCTGAGGCTAATGTAGTCGAAGATTGTCCTCGCTAGTTGAAGGACAAGGACACAGCTGCCTTTCTGAGAACATACATTTTCACAACTTAACAGTCTATCCTCGTAGTGGCTGGAGGATTCAATTCCAACTTAATTCTCATTGATTAAACCAACATCCCAACTAATTGACTTTCCATAATGCGACAGAAGCTGAAAAACAAACAGATAAAGCCAAACAGAGAAGAGCCTCAAAATCAAAGGGAAGTACAAAGCCCAAAGGCAAACATACTGATTCGGAACGAATCCCCAATCCGATTGGACTAAGCCCGGCAGGACATCCGTGTCGCTTAATTGTTAGACACTTTATTGGATTTTAAAAAGGACTCCGTTTCCATCGTCATGCCAACTACATCGACAAAAACAGCCATGGCTGGGTAAGGAGTAATTAAATTTCCCGTGGAGCCGAATTGGATCAAAGCAATGACGATACGATGACGCACTTCGTAAAAGGGGGAATGAAACCGAATGAACTTGATTGAATTAAGATCCTTATAGTAACAGAATGCACTATCAACTTTTTTTGGTATGTATTTTCCAACAGAAAATAAAATACTTTATTTAATTTATTTATATTCTTACATACAATCTAGTCCCTTGGTTGAAATCTTTACAAGTCTCTTTAGATTTTGTAAAATATATAATTCTTTCAGTGCAAGGATATGCCAACTTAAATGCCGCCAATGATGATGCTGACGCCTATATCCTGGTGGGGAGTCCTGGACCCCAATGCCGCCATCCCCATCGATTCCTTTGGACCTGAACCAACCAATTGCCAAGCTGCATGAACCTTTCGGATCGGCTTCGTTCTGCAGCCTCGGCAGTCACACGACAGGATATGCGATGCCTTCGTTGCTCCTGCTCCCCCGTGGCGTCTCTCAATGCGGCGTTAAAATTTTGGGGGAGTATCAATTTCGATTCATTGCCATTTTAGTCGTTGTCGCTATCCCCAAACGAGAGGGTGGATTTGCACCCTCTTTCTGTGTAAACGTAAATTGTTGTTCTTTTGCACTTAAGTGCCACTGCTCTCGCCCACATCCGCCCTTCTAGTCCTTCCATTCGAAAAAGGTCAATTTTTGGGGTTCGTTCAGCGTTTCCTCGTACTCTTGTCGCGGGAAACAATAAAAATCATTCAAGAGCATATGGCACTTGGCTGACGCCCTCACATCCACGCCCCTCACTCCCACTTGGCTAATAGCTTTGCGCCACTTTTGTGGTTGGGGCAATTAAGTGACACGACCCGATAACACAATGATTACACATATGACACAATATGATTATACGATTTTATTATTAATTTATGACGAGGCGGTGGGAGCAGTTGCAACCTAATATCGGTATTGTTAGTTTTTGATAAATGGCTAATACATAGATGATTGGGAATGAGTCATAAAATGTCTGTAATAGCGCATAAAAGGAAGAGGAAATAACTTTAGTTAATAGTTCTAAGCAAAATTGTATAAATAATGATATAAACAAAAATATATTGACACTGAAAAATAGTTTCTACAAATATACTTCTAGAATAGGAATGTTAATGATTTAGTTCTGATTCCTTTACTCCATTGAATTCCAGTGAATTATGTTCTTTATAACGATTACAAATATGAAGCTAAGCTGACCTCAAAAAATTGATCACCCTCGAATGCCAAAAAACAATTATCCCGGACAATACAAAAAGACATTCCGCCTCCGATGCCTCCACACAATAAACATAATGGTGAACAGGTGTTTGTTTAGTTTCACACAATTCCTGATAAATGTTGGCCCGATCCCCGGACCAACCATGCCATCAAAGATCGTGGATGGCCAACAAAAACAAACATTTTTCAAAACGCCGTCCAAGTGGCAGTCAGTCAGAAAGGGAGACCTTCTTGACTTTCGGCCAGAAGTGATGTCTGCTAATTAATTTGGTCCAAAGGAGCGCAGAGTTGGTCGAATCGCCGGCAAGGGCTGCCTTTCTGGCCCTCTCCGGTGTGTGCACGTTTCTTGTTTGCCTTGTTAAATGGTGGGCAATATTTTAAACTTAATTAATCAAGCGAAACCCTCTGCCACGCCCCTAGGCCTCAGTGGCTGATGGATGTTAAGAGATGTTCGAAAAAGAGGCTGAAAGCGCTAAACGGAGGCGGACAGTTGGCCGAGCACTTAGTGGCTTTATTAAGCTAAGGAACAGCCCTCCCATTAGTGTTGCCACGATTTTACACTTATTAACAAAATAAACATGATGTCTTAAAGGACTTTGAAGTGTTTGTTACTCAGAAATCTGATTATGATTAATCTTTTGACAAAGAAAGAAAATATAACGACTAATTTTGACACCAGAGGCTATTATTACCTGAAATTCCTTAATTCTATCACTATATTAAATCGAAATTAAACAGCTAACCAATTTATTGTTTCGAAAACCTCTCTCTTATCTAATTACAACTCTGTTATCGGATAATTGCTGCCCACATGAGTGCCCTCCAGAACGCTGTAAGCCCATTAAAAATAAAATGTTGACAAGATAAGGCGACAAATTACCTGAACGTGAGTGAGAGGGGATGTGGTGGCAAGTAGCATAAAAGGTTAGGGGGAGGGAGGTTCCGGTGCTACTTCCATTTCCAGTTTGAGTTTTTGGGCATCGGTTCGGGCACATTTGTAATGCGACACCTTCGTGTGAAAATTTATGGCCCTCAGTTTTTGGATGCAACTCTACCAGCCGGAGCTGGGCTGGAAGTTTCGTAAAGGAACCTATTTATATGGAATTCATGCTTTATGGCATAAAGTAAAAAAACGAATAAATAAAATGAGAGATGGAATAAGAAATAAACAATCTATTAGGCAACCCGTCGTCATTGACGTATTACAAGACGTCATGCAAGTCTCCCAACCGAAGACTTCTTGCCTCGTGCCTTGTGCCACGAGAAGGGATAATGATAGGTCCTCCCATCCTTCAGATTCTTTCGTCCGGGAAACTTATGGTAATGCTGCAGTTGGGATGCCAGGGGAAGACTTATCGAGCATGGCCAATTTAGAATTTGTTCTTTTATTTGCTGCCTCCAATGATTAAGTGGCCAAAGCTGATGACAAATTGTGACTGAAGATGAGGAGCTCAAAGTTTGCTGGCTGGTTCCTCACTCCTTATGTAAATCTTTAAATTGGTCTCGTAGACCACTTGAACCGTCCCTCCCACCTATTAAGGGGGTATACAGTAATAAGTCGGAATTATAAGTGTATGGAAAGTGTAGAGTTTGTGATGTGCTCCTTAGACATGATGGTTGATATTATTAAATTTGAAAAGTTTCTCAAATTATTTTAACTCAAATGATCACTTTAGAAAGTCTTGAAATATTTAATTTATTTTTTATCATTAAAGTGTATCTGATATTCCAATTTACATCTTAAACTCAACATATCTTTTTGCGCACTTTGCGGTTGTCTGAAAAAGTCCCCACCATCCCCCAACAATCAGTAGGCCACCCTCATTTGGACTAATTTATTTTACTTTGTTGATATGGCCCATTGAGAAAGAGAAGGGGATATAGATTATACTTTTGTTTAATCAAAAGCAATTGTTCATTTCAGTGATTACATGTGTTTATGTCGCTGTTGCCTTGGAAGCACATATAGCAACCGATAAGTTTCAGAGATGATTCATGTAAAATTATGTTATTTATTGGCTGGTATAGTCTGGATATTTAAAGTCAATTATTTAGCTTGTCTCACATCATAAATATATTTTTGATATACAAAAAATGTTGTAAATTCTTTTTTTTTTTTATTTCTACCCTAAGGTTAATCCTAACTCTGCTGACCCAAACACTTAATCCGTCCTAAAGACATGACAAAATTGGAAACACCACTAAAGTTTAAAAAACGAAGCTATGATGGGCTAAGATCGAACTATAAATGCTCTTCAAAAAATATATACACATATCTTTTTGAGAAAAATATTAAGTCATTTTATTTTTACATTTAATTTTGAAATTAGCTTAAAGGAAAATATAACCTTTTTCTATTTAAGCTTTACATTTATCCAGTAAAGAGCATTTTTATGGTTCTCCTGATGAGAAAATATTTCAATGGACTTACCAGCGAAAGAAATGAAAAAAAGGGGAAAAAAACGTTGTCATTAATTTACGCATAAAATTTTATAATTTATGACAATGTGAGGTGTAGCTGGAGCGCCGGCTCCAACTTAAACTCCAACTCCGGCCCAAACCATTGGAGCCCGAACCAGAATGTGGTCGACAAATGAAAACTGAAGATTGCTGGACATGGGTTGCTTTTTGTTGGTTCGTATTTTTCTTCTCTCGTTTTTTTGTTGATTTTTTTTTTTTTTTTTTTGTGGCTCATTGGGATCCTCCAACATAAGCGACTTTTATAATTATGTCTACGCATAAAAATCACATAAATTTGTGCATAAATGCAACAACAATAACGAGCCCTACATAATAAATGATGGCGCTTAAAATTTTCAACATCTCCATGGAGACGAAACGATAAAAATCTCTGTTTGAAGTTAAAATCCCCTCCCGAATCGACAAAAATCGAAATCGAGCAACTGGTCAAGTGCTTTGATCAACCTCTCGTCTTATGAATGAATTAATGTATATTTTTTTTGTGCATAACATTTTAAATGCAAGTTTAAAAAAAATGTTGCCTTCTTGTCATTAATAAAAATCAACATTTGACTTCATTTTTTTTCTTGTTTGACTGGGTGTTTTTATTATTTATGATACTTGGCGCTATATAGCGCCGTTTGACTCCATCAAATGAGTTATTTTCACTGGCTTTTTGGAGTATTTACTTTTTTTGGGATAGAACCAAACATTATTCAAAGGGTTTGGAAGAAAGCTTTTAATGATCTCATGTAATGCCAAAAGATTAATTGACTAACTAGCGGTGGATATAAATTAATGACAATAATTTCAAATATTATTTTGTTAGGTTTTATTGATGAATTCTATTTTTTACATCCATTACACTTCTAAAATTTATCAAATAATGCATATGGATAATAAAATAAATCTCTAAAAGAGATGGGGTCCTTTAAAACTGTTTCTCACGCATCCCAAAAAATCTCTGATGATTCATTTTGTAACCAAGCCAAAGTGCAACGATTTGTTGTAATATATATGTACATACATATATGCGCAACTTCACGATATCCTGAATATATGTGTATATATATACTGATATATGAGCTCGCCCTGAAATACTCCACTCAGTTTTGACATTTATATTTATTTCAACGTGCATCGGTCGGAGGTTCTCCCAATGCAATTTGAATTATGGCCAATGGACACGCAAAGGTGGCCAAAACGGCCCCGCCCACCTCCTCCTCCACCTGCCCACATATGGCATATGGCATGGATTCGACGGATGAGCGTGACGTTGGCCCCGGACTTTTTCTCCTGTTCCTGGGCGCCCCCAAGGAATGCGCCACAAATAAAGTAAAATTAATAATATCGCACTTTGGTTTTTTTTTTTGCTTCGCTTTCCTGTTCTTGCTACAGTTTTTATTGTTTTTTTCTCCACATTCCGACTGGGTCGCTTTCTTTGTTTTTGTTTTGTGTGTTTTTTTTGTATGAAAAATAAATGCCAAAAAGCAAAATATTTTCTTTGGTCCAGGTCGCTTTTGGTGCGTGTGGCACTGAAAGTTTGCCGAATGAAAAATTACACCGCCGAATGATAAATAACATAACTCAAATCGAAGGCATAAAAAACAGGAATATATGGCAGAAAGAAAAGTGTTTCTTTAAGGAGTTGTGAGACCCAGACCGGCTGTCTTCCAGCCAGGATGAGTTCAAAGATGGTAATACATCAGAAGGGAAACAATAGCTTTGGTTGGGATAGGTTGTCTAAAGGGACTTAGCAATAAATTGTTGTTTATGTTAAATTCCACCTCGTTGGTCATAATTTATTTGTTTAGTGTGTGGTGTCCTTACCACGGAGTACCTGTTCTATATAAAAATATAATGTATATAATATTTATATTCGAATGTCATGTTTTTTATCCCTTTTATCCCGTTACCAAGGTAAACTTCTATTGCATTCCCCTAAAAGCATGCAATGGAAATTTGTTTTGTGAAAACCATCTGCTCTTTCAATGAAATGACAACAGCGACAACAAACCAAATTAAATAATATGGAATTAAATTTTAATGAAAAACACTTTTCTCCCCTGCTCCGATGACCCCTTTACACTCGGACTCTCCCCGAAAGCTCCACGGGTGGGCCTCCCAAACGGAAATGCTGCAACAGCGAAATATTTCACGCCTTCTTTAACAGAATTTATTAAAAAAGTATTACAAAAGTAGTAGCCCATAGTGATTGTTGAACTTGCGTATATGAAACTGGGTAACCTAAGCACACCCAAAAAAAAAAAGAATTTTGAAAAAAACGAATACGAACGTTATGTGAAATAATAATATTCTGCACTGTGAAAGTCAAATCAAAGCGTTTTTGAACCGCGGGGGGTGTCAGGGCAGGGTTCACACATCTGCGATACTTTTCCCGGGCAAAACCCAAAAACATCAGCGGCAACAACAATAGCAAATGCCGTAATAATAGTTGCCAAAAGCAATTAGACAAACTAATAAAGGCAAATCCCCACACAAAAGGGTCAAAGGGGAGTGAGAGAGGGCGAGCGAGTACGGGTCCCTGGGTGACCCCGGGATGCGACCGAGTGCAAGGGAGACGTATAGGCTCAATGCCAAGCCCCCAATGGCGTTGCCCAAGAGAGATGGAGGTAGTGAGGTGAGATGGGACGATGTTGCATTCCGGTTGTCGCCAGTGTGTTGTTATTGTTGCCGCCGGGCATGCGTTTTATGGCAATCAGGTCTGGAGGGGTGTTGGCCTGTAATGTGTTTAGTATTTCTGATGTTTTGCATATTTATTTCAAAAAAAATTCTTTTGAAAATATTAAATGGAGTGTATGATTTAATATGCACAAATAGACCTACTATTTATTTTTTGGTTTATGTTTTTTTTTCTAAAATCTTTCCTGCAATATCCTTATTTTATTACATCCAGAAGTTTAAAAATAATTTGATACTGTGGCTTCCACATGGAGTGTTTTAAAACGCAAAAAAATAGAGATTTACCGGAAATGGCAGGAAGAAGAAGCATCACAAAAGTCAAGAGAGGGAAGAAGTTTCGCCTTTAGGCAAATAAAAATGTTTCTACAATGTGATCATATAAAGTATGGATGTATGTATGTAAGTTCCTACATATTCCCCTGCATACGGATAAGTTTCTTTCATCATTTCGACCCCTTTGCTTCTCTTCACCTCTGGTCTAGTGGCAAAGTTCGACGTAATTGCGTTTAGAAGTGCGTGTACTTGAACATTTTATTTCCATTTTTTATTTTTTCCGAGAGTGTTACCCTTTTGTTGTCGGCTTTTCGCCGTTACAAATATGTTTTGAAAGCAAAGTCATGCTGGATCACAATACAGAGGCCCATACATAGGCCTTTCTAATGCTCAAAAATTAGTTTTCTGAAGTGGCTTTTATTATTTTGTCTGGATAGGCCAAATTGATATGCCTCAGTTGGTAATGAAGTGAGTGGAAAGATATTTTGAAAGAGTTTAGTTAGTGGGGGGCCTAAAACGGAGGGGTTTTTTATAAAAATGAAACTAAAAGGGAATTAAACTGATCAGGACTCACTTTTAGCAAAAAAAAATAAATGAAAGTATATTAAATAAATACATAAAAAGATTCAAATTTAATTAATTTTTAATATTATATTATAATTATAATTTACTTTATTTTAATAGTCGAATATTTCATACCCCACAGATACACAAATTCATTGTGTCTATTCATAACTCTTTTCATACGCCCACACTCCCCCAATTACAACAATCATTTTAATTAAATGCATCCGAACCGTTGACCAAAACAAAGCCAAACAAACAACCAAGATTCATACCGACCATGGAATGAATCCCGAAATGAGTTGCAAACAAATTACGGCGCAGAAATGAACTCCAGCAGTGACAAATTACAAGGAAACAAGGAAGCAACCGGGCGGCGGTGGCAGCGACGATGAGAAATGATGACAGTCGGGCAGACAGGCAGAGTACCAGAGGAGGTGGCTGCCCGCAAGGGGCTGTTAAAGGTGAGACAGAATGATGGGCGAGTGAGAAGACAAATAAAAAACAGATGTGCCAATTTAGTCAGTTATTACTGTAGTTAATGGTAACAAACTAGCATACTTCAGGGGGCTCCCCAAACAGGCGAGGATCCTTTTAAGGTATTTCTAAATAAAAATTATATATAAAAATTTTAATAAGCATAGATCTTAAGCAACTGACAGTCACTATACAAAAAGATAAAATTTCAATATCACAATTCAAAAAATAAAAACATTAACAAGAAAACCAGCTGCTTTGCCACTTCCGTTTTGTGGCACTTTGCACCTTTTGGCACGCGTTGTTCTGGTCACTTTAGAGCTCCATCCAACAGTTCCACTTCCGCTGCCTTATGGGCTCGCTTACAGAATACTGGGCCAATCTATAGTGACCTACGACCCAGAGTTGCTCCCGCTGATTTGGCCCTCATGCAGTGCTTTTGACATCGTCCAAAATCTCGACTTTTGGGTTATTTGGGTTTTACGCTCGGATTTACATCTGTTTGCATTTTTATTTCGCCCGGCGACCCTTCTCGATGGGCGATTTGTTGTCTTTTCCATTTGTATTCCTATAGAGTTATTATGTCCATTAGCCAAATGTATTTTGAGGGTTTTGTTCGAGATTTTCTATGCCTCGCACTAGATTGTGCTAACTCAATTAGCAGTTGGCTATCAGAAAAACATCTTTAAAGGATATTTCAAAAACGTTCCCGACTTTTCTTGGAATATATCTGATTTAATTTCTGGACTTCTTTGGAAACTCTATCAAACTACTTTTGATATTATTTGAAGTGGTTAAAAAAAAAAACGAAGTTAACTTTCTAACTAGAGTCAAGTTTACTTTCATCAAATGAATATACTTTTAATGGAATATAAATGGACAAAGTTTAACCTCTCAAAATGGTAGATAAACCTTATTGGAGTCCTGCCAGACCTATAGTCCCAGGAACCAAGCGGGACGTTACGAATCTTCGGCACACGAATTTCACACCTTCCTTTGAAACAGAACAACCTCAGATGGGCCTAATCCTTTCCTGGCACTACGGTCGTCAATGGCTAGAAGAACGAGAAGTCCACCAAAAGTCTGTACAGAAAAAGACAAAGAAATCTACAAAGTTTATTCCTCCCGACTTCACCCGTTGGCTTGAAAAACGCAAACCCTTGCATCCTCATAAATGGCGGACATCCTCCTGACTTTTATTATATTTATATTTTCTTATATATTTTGTATACACATTTCGGGAATTTGCTGATTATGGTTATAATCTTGAATTTATAAAATTTGTATTGTATTTTCGAAATAAATCAATAAAGAGAGATAGATTTATTTTAATTACTGTGTAAAGATTTTAAAACCAAGGCAGTAAGTTAAAGAGCAGGTGCATCTTACAATCTTTCATTACTTAAAAGATGAAAAAAGGGCACATATAGACATACATAAATATAAGAAATAACTTAAAACCATAAAACATAAGCTTCTCTATATTTCTTATTATTTTCGTATGTTAGCATTGTAAAAAGTTTTTTTTTTAAACCTTAAAACTTAGTCACCTTTTAAAAGTACATAGAAAAACGTCAATCCCAACCAGTTTCATTCCAAGTTCAGGCTTCCAACCAGCAACACAAAAATATACAAATATACAGTGTATATTATACATTGTATAAATATATTATATTATAAATATATTATATTATAAATATTATTATATAATATATAAATATTATAAGAAAAAGTAATATATTTGAGCCACAATGTCTAGACATGAAACATGGAGCCGCTCAATGCTAATCCCGGCTAGGAATAATGAAGGAGCTATATTTCCGGCCACGCGACGCCCGGATCCGATTCCAGATTTGCGAGAGGATCGACCGTGCATGGGATGGCTGCTCGGTTGGGAGTATGGAAGGAATTGGCTAAATCGCCGAGAGGAGGTTACCGAGCATCGCAACTTGCTCACCAATTTTGCCAGGATCCCGCCGGACTTTGACTGGTGGCTCAATCAGCGTCGTCCGCATTTGGTACGTCAGCAACGTTTCCGTCCCAACACTGGAGTCCGGAAGACGTTAACGGCTTTTAGCTTAGCCAAGCAGAGACGGGAGTTGTATTTCCGCAAAATTGAAGGAATTCCAAAAGACACCTAAGAACTATACCATGGGAACTATGCTCTAGGAAATTTGTATTGTTTTTATATACGATGTAATTGCAAGTCAGTAATATTCCTCAAGCCAAAATTATGAAAATGTAGTCCCTGTAAAATATGAAAAAGTAACGATTGCAACGAGTAAAAATTATTGGATTTTTTGGAGTATCTGGTGGGTTTCGAACAAAAAATGTTTAGAAATGTACGGGATACAAAAATACAACCAAGCCGTGGGCTAATATAAACCCGAATTTTTTCAACATTTTTCTAGGAGATCCCCTTAACTATCTTGAAAAGTATATGGAAGGACAATAGCGATGGCTATATCTTGGCCAATGTCCATCCGTTTCCTGAGCGGAATACATTAAACGATTTGTGGATGGATTCCCCATCAATCTGTTTCAAAATCTCAGAACAAAATAGTTTTTAGAAATTTTGTGAAAATTTCTGGGGGATCCCCTTCAAAAGTTCACAGAAGGACAATATGGCCCCAGCGATGGCTATATCTTGGCCACTTGCCATCCGATTGTTCCGCGGAGTACCTTAAAGGATTTGTGATCTGATTCTCCATTGTTCAGCATCAAAATCTTAGAACGAAATATTTTTTAGATATTTTGTGAAATTTTCTGGGGAACCCCCTTCAAAAGTGCACAGAAGGACAATATGGCCCCAGCGATGACTATATCTTTGCCACTTGCCAACCGAAAAAATCTAAGAACAAAATATAATATTTTTCGTCCCATTTTCTGGGGGGAGCCACTTCGAAAACGATGAAGATGGTATGAAAGGATAGGGTCTACCTTGACTAATTCCCATCCGATTCTCAAGGGGAATACCTTAAAATATTGAATTGATTACCTTTTAATCTTTGTTTAATAGAACTGTGCATACCTATAAAATTTTGGAAGCTGGGGCTTTAAGTAATGTTGACATTTTGTAATTTTTTGATTGTTTCTAACTTATTAAGTCAACCATGTATCTATACTATTGCTACGATATACATATAAGCTTAGAAACAACTTAATATTTCTATAATTTTTGAAGGAAAATGTGTTTTTTACAATTTATAAATCTAAAAATCTAAACACTCATATTTTCTTTGCCTACTTTTAAGGTCACACTGAAGTGGATTAGCAATGAAGGGTACAATTTTACCGTTAGTTTGCATATAAAAACATTGCTGAAGATTCTTAAATTTGGAAGCAATTCAATTAATAAAATTTTAAAAATTAATTAATAAAATAGCGCCCTCCTCCTCGATTCTCATAGGTTCCACTTAAGCAAACCTGAAAACTGCAAATTATTATTTTTTTTTTTGTAAATTTTGTTGTTTATTTTAGTTTTTTTTTTTTGTAATGGTTCTTGTTTTTGTAATGTTTATTGTAGCTTTTATAACTGTTTCTGTTTTTAAACTTTTTTGTTTTAATTTTATTTATTTTTTTTTTTTTTGCACATGCGTGGTTTGGAACACGTATCCCTGCCATATAGCCACACTCGTTCTACAAGAAACTTAAACTTTCGAATGAAGCAGTCGATGCCATACGACCCATGTAGATAGTGAAGAGAACGACTAGAAGGACACGACCACAGCCGGAATGGGTGGCGCCCACCATGAAAATGGCCGGACCAAGGGATGCGACGATGGCACGCTGTAGCAAAGGGGAGCCTGCAAGAAAGAGTAAGTAACATACAAGATATCCAAAACAAGCCATCTGACCACCACCTAATACCTAGTTTACCGCACACGTTTGCCGGGACTCAGGCGGCCATGAGGACAGGAACCACGATGAGCGAGTTGGAGCTTCCCAGGAAGATCGCCAGGTGAGACAGCATGTCGGTGAAGAGGATGCCAAGAGGAGGATCCAAAGACCGCCAATTCTCGGCCAGAATAACGCAAGGACCGGTGCAGAAGGAAGACAGAATCTGGCCCTGCAGGTAAGTGACGTAACGTGGGGATCGAAAAATTTAATAAAATAGTTTGCTCTTAAATTTTGAGGAAGCGGATGCCCCAGAAACTACGACAAAATATTAGCAAAATATTTTGTGCTTAGTTTTTGATGCAGGATGATGGCTTAATGGCTTATTCGGATTCTTGAGCGGAATACCTTCAACGATTTGTGGATCGAGTCTTCACCATTCTGCATCAAAATCTAAGAACGAAATATTTTAAAAAATTTTTCTATGATATTCTGGGAGATTTCCTTCAAAAGTGCATGAAAGGACAAAGTGGCCCCAAGGATGGCTATATCTTGGCCAATTTCCATCCGAGCGGAATACCTTAAACATTTTGTGGAATGATTCTCCTCCATTCTGCATCAAAATATTAGGATGAAATATTTTTTATATATTTTGTGAAATTTTCTGGGGGATCCCCTTCAAAAGTGCATAGAAGGGCTATGTGGCCCCAGCAAAATATGTTGCCCAATTTCCATCCGATTCTTGGGAGGAGTGTCCTCTAATAAAGTCAGTTTTCACATTTCTGCGGGTATCAATAACTGCGTTGGAAATAAACTTATTTAAAATCAATCAACTGAATCGATCCAGTGTACTCCGCATTAAATTCCACTTTTCGTCCCTGTGGTAGGCTTTTATTTTGTCCTGTTTGCAGGAAAAGGTCAGAGAGGAGGTAAATAGGCTCACGACAAACAAAAGCGCAGCATCCCACAAACCTTCGCCTCAATCGCATTTGTTTCTGCCGCCACTTCTCTTGTTGAAATGTCAGACGAGCATAAAGAACAATGGATCTGCTGCCAGGTCATACTATATAGGAACTATATGCAGTCATCATCATGATCGTCGTCGTTGACGTTTTTGTTAATCGTCAACGGAGGACGGGTAAGTGAACAATTGGGCTGGCCCGACTCAAGGCCTGTGGATATTCTTTATTTGCATTTCCGCTTCATTAACTTGGGCACTCGCATCTAACTATTTAGATCAACTACATATTATATGCGGTCTGGTTGGCTTTTTTAGTTTTTTTTTTTTGTATTGTATTTCCCTTTTTGGCGCGTTATTTATAGCAAAAATATGATTTTAGGGGAGAACGTGAACTGCGCAGTTGAGCTAGTCTTTTTGAATACCTTTTATTCCTCTGAACTTTAAGGGTTATTTGTTTGGCTAACAAACTTTTACCTTTCGAGGCCCGCTTAATTTTCTTTATTTTTCAATTACAAAAACTCATTAGTGTTGATTTGGTTTTGAGGCCTTTTTCTAGTAATTTATGGCGTTTGAAAAAGAAAACGAAGGGAACAGTTTTAACCTATGGTGGTAGAAGTTAAGTTATTTTAACATATTTTCGGAAATATCTTCAAAAATAAGTTAGATATATTTAAAAACTTTCTCTTTTAAAAAATATTAATTTTGGTATTTTATGATTACTCTCTCATCATCTACTTCATAATTGTAGCTCATAATCATACATTTTCTTTGCTTATTATAAACCATTAATTACGTGCTCATTTTTCCTCGACAGTCTCCTCGTGTATTTTCAACAACATTCTAGTTTCGTATAATTTCCACGCAATTTATTCCACGAGAAACATTTTCCAGAAACTACAACGTAGAAAAATGCTTCACACTGTGCTGCAGTTTTCCGCGCATAAATTAATGGAAACGAATGAAGGCCATGATGAGGTGGCTGCCACGCGGAGGTGGCGGCAAGGGCTGGGAAATGTATGATTAAACATTAAACAAGTGGCATGAAATTGGTAACTGGCCAAGAAGAATGGCCATTATTTAATATTTCCAAATTGATAATTGGCAAGGACCAAATTTATTTCAGCCACAAAGTAGGCAATATATTCTGTTCCTCACACAACTTTCTAATTTCCACCGAAAACATCAAACATTAGAAATTAGAATGTAATTATGGAATGTAAACCATAACCATAACAGAAATTGAGTTTGTGGTCGAATTGCGAATGAGAAACCGCAAAAACTAATTATCCGCCAAAACAGCAAATGATAAAAACAAAATGGCCGCTGCCAGCGGAAATGAGCTTTGCGCTTGTGTGTGTGTGTATATATGTATGTGTAACCACAAAACAGATGCAGATAACGAAGATAATTAATATGGCTAATTAAACAGGCAAATGCATGGCTGAAATTGCATTGCAAGTCCCAGATACGAGTGAGAGAGAAAGGCGCTATGGGGCAAGCTGAAAAACAAGCGAAATTTCAACGGCTCCTGCCACATAAAAGCCAATTAATTATTTTTATGGCTACTCCGGGCCAAGAGCCAACTCCACCAACGGAAGCCAAGAGCCGACGTCTCGCTCCTCCCAGTCCACTTGGGACTTGGGATAATAAAAAATTATGGCCAGCGATTTGGCTCACTCGAAACGAAACGAAACCGACCGGAAAAAAAAAGTACAGAACCAAAATCCAGTGCGCCACTGACCAGGCCCAAAACAGCCCTTCCCTCCCAGGCCCCCTTGACCTAAACATACCGCATACTAAATCCTCGATAAGTAAAAAAAAAAAAAAGTAAAATCCTGCTCTCATGCAAGGGCCAAAAAGATGGCGCCGTGCTGTGTACAAAATTGATCAGTGGATTCCCTGCCGTTTGAACTATGACGCGATATGTCATCATATTTTCTTGTTGCAGTTTAAAGGACGAGAAGGGCAGCAGGGTTGAAGGGCGGAGGAATGCCTGAGCTCCTTGTTTGCCATGCATATTTCTCACTTTGTCAAACCTTTTGTGCACTGCGCAGTTTTGCACAAAAAAAAAATATTTTGTAAATATTTAGGAAATCAAGAAAACCTTTTTAAGACTTTAGAATCTAAAATAATGTATATATCTTGGGTAAAAATACAATCCTTTATTTTGTTCATATTTTATTTTAAACCTTTTAATATTCATAATTTTTCTCTCTGCAATAATATTTTTGGTCGTTTTTCCCCTTACCTCTATTGGTCAAGTGGTATTTAGGTTTTTGGCCAAAAACATTTATTGCCTGGGCTACCGCAAAATCAATTTCGAGCCCAACTTTATTTAGTCTTTGTTTGGAATTCCCGAAGGCGCCTGAAACCTCAAATGAAGTTCAACCACGGCCAATCCCACTGCTGTGCTGATGGCCTTTCCCCGTTCATTTTATTGGCCAAGGCAAGAGCCAGAGTAATGGCCGCCGCCCCTTTGGTCGCCTCCTTTCCCCAGTCAGCTTGTGTACTTTTGGCCGGGTTTGCTTTGGCCCAGAGATTCGATTGCAATTTCTGTTGTGGCCAAGAATTTCTGGACATATCTTTTGATTAGTAAGAGTTTTGTGAAGTGAGTTTTGTGGTAAAATAGTTCCATAAATGAAAAGTATAGACTTTTAAGCAATATTGTAATATATAATTTTTAAGTTTATAGGGTTATAATTCTTCTACAACTAATTTAATAAGATTAAAATTAAAAAAATATTCAATTCCTTGGAAGTTTTTACATTACGACTCTCCATTTTCTCCTCACTGTCCATCAAGTTAATTAAAAACTTCATTATCCGAAGAGGCTAACCTGGCCAATCAATTCTGATTCACTTGAAGAGCCCAAACCGAAAGAATGGACATACATCAATATGTTCGCCCCCATAGCGGTCACCCCTCTCCAACTCACACCCCAAAAACCCGAAAAGCCCTCGACTCTCGAATGGAGAATCTCTTTTGTGGGGGCCTGATGGCTGAGCTGGAAAACGAAACGTTCCATCACCCGGGAGAAGGTTGATGATGGAAAGTGTCCCACTGAGCGGGCACAAAACAACGGCCAAAATAGGAGAGATAATAACAAAAACAACACTGAACTACACTGGATATACATATAGTGGATATATAGAAAGAAGACCCAAATACAATGGACTAGATAGAATGCCACGGAATGGGGAGAATGAGTGAGTGAACCTCAACAACAATAAACGCTAATAATGCTTAATCAATGTTACACTTTACAACAATAATGGAAAAGGAAAACACAACAATAAAAAAAAATCGAAGGGCCTCCAAAAAACATCGAGTTCAACTTCATTTGTGCAATGATTTATGGTTTTTTCATTACCGAAAAAAAAAACCTCTTCACACCTGTGAAAAATATGTTGAGGCCAAATGAAATGTAATTGAAATCATTTGAAATCACTAGACTACACTCAGTATATATTTTCCAGGCACTAAATCGATTTTCGATTTTCTGTTCCGAAAGACAGCCGAAAGATTTGAACAAATTGTTGAAAACAATGCGCGGAATTTGTTGCGTACAAATTTCGTTATTGCCAGTGCCAGAGCTGGTGCTGGGGCATGAATCCATTTACGTTGCGCATTTCAATAATCATTTATCTTATGGGATCGCCTCGATTATAAACACCAGCGGGCCAGAGTTCATAAATTTTCTTTATTCCCAAAATGAGCTTTAATTATGGACAGATAGAAGTTCTGTTGGCCAGTTTCTTATTTTGATTGAAATATGATTTTTAAATAAAAGATGGGCTAAACTAAAATATAACTAGATAAACTTATATAACTGTGGAAAATTAATCCAAATTTAAGAGCATGATATAGTTTTTTATAAAAGTATAGCAAGGACTATATGTTTTTATATAAAAGTTAAAATATATTCAAAGATTCGATTCTCAAGATCAGTTTCTAAAGAAACATGTCATAAAAAATTGAATGATATTTAATTTTTTTATAATTTATTCTTCACAAAAATTCGGATTGTTTTTATTAAAAAAAAATCATAAAGACAAAGCTTTTAGCCTGCTGTCACTGCAATAATTTTTCGTCAATCAATTAATTTTAAAGAAAATTGATTTCTTTGTGTTAACAACTTTTGTTCTCTAGCCAAATGTACTCCACAAAACATGGAACCCCTCCCGGTGGCAGCTGTTCTTCCTCCAAGGACGCGGTTAAATCTCAGAGCTTTTCATCGCCCCTGCCACATGTCAATCCACAGGGGCACACTTGGAGTCGCTGCATATTGCGGTGTATTTGGGCGGATCTGATGGTAATGCTCTGCGGTTCTCGAGAAGTGCGCCCAGCACGAGTTAAAATTTAATTTAGTGAAAATAATTTGCTTAGTCGTGCTGCAAAATTTTATAATTGTCACTCCACTCCAATCCAATTCAATCCAAACCAATCCAATCCAACCCAATCCACTCGCCTAATGAGCACACGATACGGCGCCATTTTGTGGCACCAACACATTTGCATATTGGAAAATTATAGCTTTGAGCCCAGAGCACGACGCCTGCCACACAATGCTGCAATCTGCCGCCCCGTTTCCGCTAAGGCCTTCGCTGCTTCTGCTTCAGGTTCAGGTTCAGCTTCTGCTGTGGCTTTGTGTTCGCTGCGGTTGCGCAGAAGTCCAAAAGCAATCCGGAGCGCGTGGTCGAACCGGCCCATGGTGAGGCGCCCTGAGGGGGGTGACCTCCAGCCGAGTTTCTGCGGAGAGGACCTGACTCTTAACTGGCAAGCTGCCAGGATGCCAGGCTGGCAGTCCAGCACCAGAAATTTCTTCAATTCTTTGTGCTGCTCCTGGTCCAATGTTTCCATAAAGGTGATACCCTCCACTGGCTTCGATAGGAAGTCAAGCTCTTTAAATGCTCCTTCCTCACACTGATGAACTTACTTTCTTCAAATACATAGTTTGTGTTTAGCCATTACACAATAAACGTGTCATTAAGGCCATTTTGCATGTCTTTAATCGATTTTGACCGCGAGATCTATTCTTAAAATTCATAAAAAATTACAAAAATCGTTTAAAATGTAAGCCCCCACCTATTGTTTTTAATAATTCCCATCAAGATATATAGGAGCATTGTTGCAACACGATAATAGAATGCAACACAAGTTTCATTTCATTTTTTTATGTTTTCGAAGTTTTATGCAATCAGCCGGCTTTTTTGATAAGGCCGCTACTTCAGGTTCATCTTCTGATGTGGCTCTGGGTTCGCTGCGATTGCGCACAAGTCCAAAAACCATCCGGAGCGCGTGTTCGAGGCGGCTCACTAGGGGGGTCACCTCCAGCCGAGTTTCTGCAGAAAGGGTTCGAAATTATGAATACCCTCAAAGCGCTATTCAATTTATTCTATTCTTAAATATAAAAAAAAATACAGAAAAACTTAATTTACCGAATATTAAGCCATTTTATTAATGAAGCTGAAGCTTTCTTTTAAAGTTTAATGTTAGTAAGTCTTAACTCCCTCAATAGTTAGGTCCATTTTTCTCATAAACATAATTCAAATACGGGTTTTTAATGAAGCCTAGTACTAAAAAAAGTGTCTTTTTTCCAGTGTCCATTTTTGTAAACCCCCGCAAATTCCATAAATTTTATTTGTCGACAAATTGATTTGAGTTTAAAGGGAGTCCTAAAAAAGGACACAACTTATGAACATCTGATAAATATAAATTTTTTTGTTTTCACGATGATAACTTTTTTGTTTTTAAAAAGTTTATTATAAAAATTTTCCCTAAAAGACTAAATTTTGTTTAGATATATGTATAAATTATATTGTTCAAGTAATCGATATTTTGAAAATACATTTTATTCAAAGCAATTGGCGGTGGAAAAGTCAAGAGTATTGTACATTTTTTATATTTTATTTTATATTTAATTTTATTTTAATATTTTTTAAACTAAAAAGTTATAGCAGACCCTAAATTATAGGGTATGGAAGCGAGTGCATAAAAAATACAAGAAATGCACTGTCTCTCATCCTCGATTTTCTCCTGCCCTTTAACTACAAACCATGATGAGCTGTAAAACACGCGTTTTCATAATGTTATTAAAAGAACGGGGAAGGACGAGGCGGATGGAACTGGGCAGGAGGATGGGACAACCAACGGCCATTTGACATGCCAAAAAACACTTCTGTCACAGCAGCAGTGGCCCAGTGGAGAGCAACGAATCCAGTCCGTAGGGGGTGGCCCGACCACAAAAGCGTGCCACTTCCGCGCCCCCTCGATCGGCCACTGCCCGCCTCTCTTCATTTCCTGAAAAGTGCGCAGGCGCAGCTTCGATGGGTTTCGATTGGTTGGCTGGAAATTCGCGGCTCGCAAATTGAAAACCGCATGAATCGCAGGACGATGGTCTTATCTACGGTTTTGGATTGCCGCCGCGGATGCCGCACAGTAGCTGCAGAAGTAGTTTGCCTATTTAATTTCAATTTAACTCAGGTTTTATGGTCCGCGAAGCTGCAGTAGCCATAGCGAGTTTACTTTTATAGTTATTTTAAATTTAATTACTTGAATAGAGACAGTTTGGAAGCCTTTCACTCTAAGGGGTATTTTGTTATTTGGGTTATAAAAAAATAATAGGCAATCTATAATTATATTTTATATTTTAATAGTTTTTAAATAAACTATTATTTAATAAAAAAAAACGGTTACACTAGTCACGTCTAAGTCAGCGAAAGATGAAAGAAATTATAAATTAGTACCAAACGGAAGCGACACAACGGTAACTTTAAAGGTGACCTGTCCAACTCACTGACATTCTACTGTCATTCGCCCCTTTGTCCAATTGTGAACAAATAATTGCTGAAAAATGAGTTTCAACGAATGCGAGGATAATTATTCCTTCTACTCTTTCAATGATAATAGCGACGACTCTTTGGACAGTCCAAACGTATCAATCAGCTCCGAGGACTCATTGGATATAGAGGACTTCGATGACGACTCTATTGATACTGTAAGTTCAGCTCTTTCCAAATTTTTGTTGCCTTATGGGCTTGTTTTTATAATATCTATCAAACTTCAGGTAATTTGTAAGACACCAGTGCCTAGCGTACCCGACTCGCCAAGTCCTAAGACGGCAAAAAATGTTCTCTATAAGCATTCCCCATTACTTTACATATCCAACAACATTAAAAAGTGTTTCGCCAATGATGTTAAGAAGCAACGTGTCCCAGAGGTCCACCCAAGCTTCAAAGTTTCGCCATTGCAAAAATTTTCTGCGTCTCTGCGAGTCTATTTTGATAAGAAGGACATGAAAGCTCCAGCTTCTAAGAAAAGAAGCCATCCTTAAGAAGCCAAAATAAGCGTGATCATAGACGGATATTTCATAAATCTTCCTAACAGCAAGAACAATAATAATAATAATATGTAAAATTGAATTATCTTTGCTTAATGATCTATGTAATATTAAAAAATTCTTTTTCTACTTATTAAAACCTATTTGACTTTGAATCCTGCAAGCTTAAAGACTTATAAACAAGTTTGTCAAAAGTAAAATGGCCAATACGACATTTATCAAAATCTTCTGTCCGGATAGTGCATCCTTGCATTTGAAATGAAGACACTATTGGAAATCCGTCCAACAGCTGAGAAGGACTTAAGGACTCATGTGACTTAAATGGAGCTGGTTCTTTGACGTCCTTGAAGCGCTTTTCCGATGGATGGCGGTTTCCAATTGTAAACATTTCCGTTGTAACTTGCTGGTTCTAGGATGTCCAGGTCCTTCAGAATTTGTTTCCTCCATCCTCCTTGTTAAAATAAACAGAGTAAAAATGTAATAAAACAAATATTAGGAAATAAATATGTAGCTCAATGGATCCATTTTACTTGTTTACAAAAACATAGAGTCATTTTCCAACATTGTCAAAACCATTTCGCAGCACTACTTCGAGGCGAAACGATAGTATCGTAAGATTTATGATTGCCAACACTAGGCAGCTGATGAATGAACGTGCGGTAGTAAAGGTGTAAAAAATAGCAAGATAATTCGCGAAAAGTCGTTCGCTACCTCCTTCCTACTGAAAATCCAGCCGCAGGTGATCAAATTTAAGCGAAAGAGGAGGAAAACCACAACAACAACGAGTAGGGAATCAAGAAGAGAAGCTCAATACGTCTTTCGTCCTGGCCACCGGCACACAATGGACTGTTTGTGCTAGTGTGCGTGTGTGCTGGTGTAGTAGTAGTAGTAGTAATACGAACGAGTGCGAGGCAAGAAGAAAAAACAAAAAGAAATCGTAGTTTTCGTATTAGATTTGGTTTTTTCCCAATAACTCTCGTATAAGCTGGAATATGGAAGTGTAAATGTGCCAGGTGACTGCTAATCCCATGCGATTGCTGCTGGTTCCGGCGCAGGAGGCAGTGCATCTAACTGGAGGGGATTGCTCACGATTCCACTCCCGATTCCCGATCCGGATCCCATAATGCTGCTGGCCGCAGCCGGTCTGCCGGCCTACGATGCTGGCAAGCTCAATTCGAACGCCGGATCCGGAGGCTCTGGTGGCGGCGGCGGCGGAGTTACTCCAACCACCTCAGCGGCAAGTCGTCCCAGTGCTGCCAGTGCGTTGATGAAAACACTATCGGTGCGCTTACACCGAGGCACCGAATTCATCAAAGATACTGTGCAGAAGGCCCTCGTGATATCCGCACCCAATTCGGTGGCTCCAGCTCCAGCTGCTGCTCCGGTGACCCTGGCTTCCGTCAAACTGTTGGACCAGAGCCTGAAAAGGAAGCTAAGCGGTGCCGGTGGACTGATGGGGTGTGGTGCCTCAAGCAGCTCTAACATTGCCGCAACCAACCGCCACTACGTGCTGGCCCGGGAGTCACATACTCAATTGCAGTCGCAGGGCCAAGGGAATCAGCAGCAGACTTTGGCCAGCCAGGTGCCCACCTTGGCCTTTCTGCGCACTTATACTGTGGCGCCGACAGCTCTGCACCGATCTGCTGCCGCTAGGAAGCGCAACCCCAGCACAGACAGCCTGCTCATGGATCTGTGCGACTTTAAGCCCATCCGGCCCATGCCCATCACACCAATTAAAATGTATGTTTCGAGGAGAGAGAGCCAGTTGGTCAGATAACAATGTTTTGTACCTTTTGCAGAAACAAATTCCGTGGCTTTGAACTGAAGAAACCAAAATTTGTAGCCGCAACTAATCCGGACAGTGACGATGACGAGGACGACGATGATGAGGTGTCGTCCCACAAACCAAAGCACAGGTGAGAGAACCCTACCACACCAGACTAAATTATTTTAATGGAAATTATTCGCTTTTAGCAACTTGACATTGCCAACTAACGATGCATCGGCTTTTGTGCCAATGCCTCACAAAGAAACCACCAACACCAACACCGCCATCACAAACACCACCGCCTCAACTAGTAGAAGGAGCAGGAGCCACACCTCAAGCTCCAGCCAGGCCAATACCAATCCCTCTAACACAACCAATGCCAATGCCAATCCCAAGCCAAAGCGGCGCCGCCGTGCACCGCTACTCACGGCCAAAAAGCAACGCAAGAGGCCGGCCACAAGCTCTCCAAATCCGGCCGAATCTGAAGAGGATGAGATTTCTGTAACCAAGCGCCGAACAACAGCTGCAAGTGGAGGAGCCAAGCGTAATCGTGGCGCTTCCACAGCAGTTTCATTACCAGTTGCTGCATCAAACTCACCCGCAATGCCACGTCCTCCGGCCAAGCGCAAGGCGGCCAGTGGAGGTGGAGCCGCCAAACGCAGTCGTGAAGCTTCCGTGGCAGCTCTCACCACCACATCAAGCATCTCTCCAGGCACATCTCCAGCTGTAAAGAAGGCCGCATCCAAGCGTAAGACAGCCACCGCAGGCAAAGGGCCAGAGGCGAAACGTAGTCGTGGGGCGACAGCTACACCACCTCGGACATCGCCGCCGATGACACGTCAACGGGCCCGTCAGAAGATCTCCGCCAGCAACTAAGCTCCATGGACCTTAGATGCTCGCTCATTGGAACGTAAGCCGATATGGCAGAAATAAAAAATCAACAATAGTAGGAAAAACAAAGCAGAAAGAAAAAAAAGAGTCGCTAAGTCTTAAGTCTTTGGTTCTAGTTACTGTTTATGAGTAAACGCGTTGCGATCTTTGCGATATTGTGCATTCGTGTTACCCTGTTTCGTTTGAAGTAAGTGGAAGTGCATGATACGGGGCAATTAGGAATGTAAAGTAACCACTGTAGTTAAAATCGTTTCGATTAATTTGTGCAATCTGAAATTTTTTAGAAACGCCGATGGGTTCCGGTCTCGCACTTTCACTTGCTTAAAGTAAAATGTGTTGCAGCAGCAGCCTCACTTTTTGACTTGGTCTCCAAGACTGATATAACAAAGCATCCGCTACGAATATAATAATATGATACAAAATGATATATGCAAAAAATGGAAATCGAGGTCCTTGCGGTTGGCCCTCAAAACACTCACAAGTCATCGAGAAGAAAGTATTAAATGTATAAAGAAAACAGTAAATTGTAAGCCATTCCTCTATATGATATTTTAAGTGGAACAATATTTGTTTAAATCTTAAATCTGTATGTTTTATGTTAACCACATTATGTGTTTCTTTAAGATGAATGTACAAACAAAGTGCGCGTAGTTTTCAATTTCAAATTCAATTCAATAACATTTGTGTTTGCCTCTGAGGCAGAATGGAAGAAAGTAAGGATGAAAACGCCACAACTACAAATAATTTTCCTACTTTAATTAGGTTTGTTAGAATTTATAGCTTAGGTGACAAACTAAACCATTTATTTGAGTTAATAATACATAAACTAATATATGTATGAACACTATCCTTATTTTAAGAATATGATCTAAACTGTAAGAACCACATAAACTATAAAATACAAAAGTCTATGGAAAATATACCGGTCAAATCAACTGTGTGTTGTGATATGAACTAATTTATAAAAAAAAAAAAAATAATAAAAACCAAGCAAAAGAGCGGAAAGGCCGGAAACTAATTCAGGACTCCTCCTCCTCTCAGCTTGACCCTGACAACACAGAATAGCTCCTCAAGAACTCAATTCAGATTCAGATCTTCGATATCAATAAGTAGAAGCTAAACAGAATAAAAGAAAACTCAATTGCAAGGAAACGAAAATGTTTAAAAATTAAGCCTAAGAGAGAAGACAATTTCAAGCGATTCCAAAACAAACAAACACAAAAATTACTTAAAACCAGCGAGTTGTATGCGTCAATAAAAAGTAACTTAAAATAAAATATATCCAATTGGCCGTAATTAATTAATTTGATTTTAAAAAATGTTCATTTTATCACTCGAATGTCTCCATCTTCGTTGGCATGACACTCCACAGGTCCTGTAGCTTGTAGCCATCTCGGATTCGTTCCATGGCAAAGCCCAGTTCCTTGCAATAGACAGGATCTCCTTCCTCCCGACTGGATGCACTCGAGGTCTTGGCCATGCAACCTTCTGCCAGGTAGCTGTTCAGCTTGGTGTTGATCTCGCGCTCCTGCCTCTCGTCCAGTTCTTCGAAGTTTTCTACCTTGAACTGGGCTGCCTGGGCGGCCTCCTCGGCTGCCTCGGCCAATCGTTCCCGGGCATCCTGGGCATTGTATTGGATGCCAAAGTTCGGCTGCTCCCCGTAAATAGCATGCAAGGAGCACAGCTCCTTGAACAACTCGTTCAGTCGCTCGGCAGGATCTATTCGGAAGCCCAGCACATAGCCACCTCCAGTCTCCGCCGTTTGGATAACCAGAGCCGGGCCATACTTGCTCTCACGGACCCGCAGCTAAAATGTAATTAAAATATAATAGCTGCTATATATCCTGTATATCCTTACACTCTCTATCTGCAAATAGGGCAGGCTGATGTTGAAGGTTTCATTGGCATCTGCAAACCACACTAAGCGTATGTTGGAAACCACAAAGCTGCCGAGATTCCCCTGGTCACTGGACAGATTCCAAACGCCCTGAACCTGGCTGAAAACCTGCTCATCCGGCAGGATAACCAACTGTCCTGCCTGCACAATGGCTCCCCGGAGCTTCAAGTCCCGATACAGATAGGTTCGCTGGTACAACCTGGAGAGATGCGTATTAACTCGAAATTAAATCAGGAAAGTACTGCCCATCTCACTGATAAATATCGAACACGCTGGCGAATATGGGCTGATCCCGGCGTGCTGTTTCCCCGGAGACGTCAGTGAAGAGGAACTCGAACCGGGTGCCGTCACTGATGGCCAGGATATAGAGGGCCTGGCTGGGACTCCGGCCCTTGCTGTGCATGTGAACTATCCTCGTATTGGTGTTCCCAATCCTGGCATATCCAATGGCTGTCATGGAAGGAGACTATTTAGTTGGCCTATTGGCGGATAATCTTCAATACCCACAGAGATTGTACTTCTTGTGGACCAGTGAGTGCCAGATCAGTCGCAGATTGGTGACCATCAGGCGACCCGTGTCTCCGGGATTGCCCTTGCTGTCCTCTATATGGTATATGTAGTCCAGAACCCGTTCCCCGCTTCGAAGATTTTTGTGCCTGAAAATAAGTCGTTAAAGTCCTGTCTAAGGAATAGCTCCAAGGACTCACAATTGCGAAACATCAAACTTGACCTCCTTGTCCTCCCAGAGCAACTCTAACTGGGGCTGCTGTTTTGCATCAACTTGGGTAATATTTTTTAACATTTTTATTATAAAATCCTTGTCCTTTTTCAGTGTTTTGTTGTGCCTTGCAAGGTCTGCCCCACAGGTTGCCTGGCAACCACTTACAGTCCTTCCACAGGGAATATTTCTACCCTCTGTTGCTTTTAACATAATGTATTTATTTTAAAAAAACATTGTATTTTATTTTATCAAAAATTATTAATTTTAATAAATTTAAGAAGACAGCTGAGAAGACACTTTTTTTAATAAATGAACACTCGTCTATAATTTATTGTCGTACAGAAGTACGTAAGTATATTTTACTAAATTTTAGAATTATAATTAAACTTATGCTCCACTTGGCAAAGTAGAAAGGGGTCTTGGCTGATGGCCGTAAGCTCAGACTGAAAGTCTAACTTTACAGATACCTTCTGTCGAGAAGGAAATTGAGCCTTAGTTTATAAATATTTAGGTAGCTAGCAATGCTATGCGTTGGAAATGTTTCTCATTGTTTCTGTTTATCGCGTGAATATTGCAAGACATACATAGGCTTAAACCCTAGGACATCCAGTGAAATTGAAGCTGAAGGCACCCCTTATCGAATACCGAAAACAATATCGTATTTACACTAACTGTCCTCGCCCCATCGGCTCACATTATAATTTGTGGCTCGGGCACACTGGCCGCGATGCTCTTATGTGGCAGAACTTGGCCACCATTGATGTACAGCTCATCCTTAACGATCACATCCTCGCCCAGCACTGTGATTCCCTCGATGCGCACCCATCTGCCAACGGTGGACCGCCATCCGACGATGCAGGAGTCTAGCCAGGAGTGTGATCGGACAATGGCACCCTTCAAGATAGTGGAGCGTTTGATGCACACTCCATCCTCGATGATGACGTCCGGTCCAATGGTGACATTCGGTCCAATGCGACAGCCCTCGCCAATCTTGGCGGTAGGATCCACGATCACGTTGCCCACCACACCGGGTCCTGTGTACAGCTTTGACGATTGTTTCTGGCGCAGAGAACTCAAATAGAGGCACATGCCTGAAAAGAAGAAGGTGTTTAGTGATTAAAGGAATAAAAATACAAGTTAAATGACTAATTCCGACCTAGGTTTAACCAAAATGGGATTGCAACCTGCTCAACACAAGTTTGAAAAACATAATCTTGGAAAAAAAGAGTACGATTGGCAATGCGTTCTTCCCCAATTCACTATCAGCCTAATGAGGTTCACTTCACTTAAACAGAAATCGCTCTATCAAACATTTACCCCGAGTTTCCAAGAACCCGACTGATAAAACATAAAGCCGGAAAGCAACAAAAACTTCATAGTATGATAAATAGAAACTTAGAAAATTACGTTTGCCATTTAAGGAGATAAGAAGAATTAGGCAATTTGAAGTGGAAGTGATTCAAGGGGGGGCATACCGGTTAGGAAGTCTTTTGGCTGCCCAATATCCATCCAGAAACCAGTCAGGTCCATGGCGTACAGCTCCTGCTGCTGGGCCATTGCCGGAAAAACTTCCTTCTCAATGGATGTTGGCTTGACCTCGATTCTTTCGAGGACGGAGGGATTGAAGATGTAGATGCCGGCATTGATTTTGTTGCTGACAAACTCCTGCGGCTTCTCGATAAAGTTCTTAATGCAACCGTTTTCGTCGTACAGCACAACGCCGTATTTAGATGGCTCCTCCACTTTGGTCACCACAATGGTACCCTCTTTTCCATGATTTCTATGGAACTGAACTAGCTGCTTGAAGGGAAAATCACAGATGACATCCGAGTTGAGGACGAAAAAGGGCTCGGTGCTGGCGGATAAAATGGATTTAGCCAGGGCCAGAGGACCGGCAGTGCCCAGAGGCTCGGTCTCATGCGAGAAGATCAGTTCCACGCCCAGTTTGTCCGCCTCCACTTTCAGCTCCTTTTCCATTTGCTCCGCTCGATAGCTCACGGCTAGAATAACCTTAAAAGAACAATGATATACTTTATATTTAATTGAATTATAAACTAAGCTTACCTGACGACATCCAGCGTCCACAAGAGCCTCCAGTTGGTGGAGGAGAATCGGTTTGTTGGCAAATTCCACCAGGGGCTTGGGAGTGCTGAGGGTCAGGGGACGCAGGCGGGTGCCATAGCCACCAACCAGGATCAAGGCCCTCGTACCAGTGCCCACGGCCGTATTGGGAGATCCGCACATTGCTTCGGCTCCGTTATGCGATCCGCCGTAATCGGGTGGCGCTGCAATTGAATGTATTCGAGTGACACGTCAGAGTTCCAATGTGCAGATTGCTCGGCGCTTTCTTTGCTCCTGCTGTGCGTGTATTCGATTCCGCTTTCTTACAACTGCAATCAACCAAGGCCGGTGAGTAACTTCTGTTTGACTTTAATTAGTTCTGCTCACCGCAAACCCTCTCGCCTATTGTATCTTTTGTTGTTGTTCCTGGGCTCGTCGCCTCGGCTGATAAGAGCTTTTGCCGCTAGTGGATACGTGTTACTATCAATAAGACCCAATTGTTTCCCAGCAAGTGTTGGTCCAGCTGTTTGCCCAGTTTGCGTTTGTTTTTCGCTCCACCAGAGATCTACGCAGGTGTAGTTTTGTCGTTGTAATAAATAATTTGCGGTTCTTTTCTAAGGAAGTACAAAAAAAGTAAATAATAGAGGTGGGTTAGAGTCGATTAATCTATCGGTGAAACCCAGAAGTAAGATATCGGCCCTTAGCCCATCTCTAATTCGAGTTTCAAGTTCCGCAACAGCTGAAACTTTTCTCACAGATGGCGCCATTTTAAGCATATTTTTGTGAATTAACTTGTATAAACCGCCATCTATGTGTAAAATCTTCTGCAAATAAATGTAACAAATTTAACAAAATAAAAACGCAAGTTCTGATTAAAATTTAGTTCCAAGGCAGGTGTACGTGTCGGACGTTAAAAAACACGAAAATATTTAAAACCGGGATGGGAATTTGTGACTGCAAAAAAATAAATAAAAAAAATGAGGATAAAGACAAGGCCTTTTAAAGTCTAGCGGCAAATTCAAATTTCAAATTATCTGCATCGAAGGGTGGTATCTACATCTTCCTACACCAGTCACGTCGGTCTCAACCCGGCCATAGAATTGTATTTCCAAGATAATTTGAAACCGAATTAATTTTATAAGACATAACCAATAGTTTTATTAAAAGTTGCCCTATTTAAAAGGTATAATAAAGTCATTTTAAACATCTATTGCACCTGTTGCCTAATTGCACTTGTTTTTCAAGTGAGGAAAGGTTTTTGGTGTTCAAATGAAAGTAAATTGTGAAAAAATATTGTTTCAAATTACCCTATTTGCCGCTCCATCTTTGTAATCAATCGAATAAACATTTGTAACCTTCTTATTATCAAATAGAAATAAAATCAAGTAAGCCAATATTCAGTGGATATTCAGTGCTCTTCGGTTCTAATATCTCCCCCACAGGGGGAAAAATCACGCTTCATAAAAATAAGTTCAAACAAACCGCCATATTTTTGTCACAACTTAGCTTTTTTCGGTATTTTGGAAAAAAAAATCCGTTTCCCGATATTAAATACCATTTTTATACCGAGTATATCGATGTATTGATATTTTGATATCAACAAGGCTATTCACAACCTGGCCACACCGGCGCTTGGTCGGAAATTTTGTTACGTGTGGAAATCAGTGGGAAACTTTGTGTGAAAACTGTGTTAAAATTCGAAAAAGGAATCGTTGGCACCAGCTAAAAGGTAAGTGGAACGCGATGGCCTCCACCAATGAAGCAGGAACATGAAGGCAACGGCGGCGAACACCTTCGAATTCTTTGGGGCTCCGCTGAGACGAGATACACACACGCACACCAGTGCACAGAGTTCGTCAAATAGGCAGCGAGACGGAAAACAAAATGTCGACCGTTTGCTTTTTTCCCCCATATCATTTCTCTGGCTAAAAATCTGAAGGTTTTGCGTTTGTCAAGTGGTCTAGAAATCGTGGCTGCCAAGGGTCGTATCATCGTAGAGGCTCCCCAGTGGGTAATACCAGTTCAAAGTGCATCCGAGTATGGGCTATTTTCCAATATTGATTTTTACAATGGCTGCCCGAGAAGACACTTGCCCATTTTCCTGGGGAAATGGCTCAAAATAAATCAGTGTCTTACAGCTAAGGTTACAACGGGATATACTATTTAAGTATTTCAACTTTCTGGAATGTTCTAAAATCTATTGCAGAAAATATTACTCATATGGGTAGGGATGTAGGGTATCCAATAGGTGGGAATGTGTGTCTTCGAATTGGCATTTCCCTGAGATGAGAGATAAAGGGGGGGAGCTCATCTTTTAAAGTTTTACTTTCTCTTTTATTTATGCTGCAAACTTGAACGGGTGAGTGAGTGAGAAAGGGAGACGATTCTTAATTCTGATTTAAGATTTCAGATTTCTGATTCTTTCGAGCGATTCTCCTCATATTTGGCCCTCTTGTCAGCGTTTTCAGCAGTGCATGTGTTGCCACATGAACGTGAAAATGTGCTTGCTCGGTTTTGCTGTTTGTTTTGCTTTTCAATAAAACTGTTCGCGTTGCATTGACGCTCATTTTTGGTGTCGAAGGTTTTTGCAAGTAATGCTTCAAATATACAAAAAAAAAATAATACCAAAAACAATGACGAACAGTTCTATCTCTCTCTCTCAGCAAACCAATTTTTAGCTAGTAGTTTCTTTTATTTATATTTTTTTATTTTTTTTTTTTGTCTCATTTTTCATTGGCTTGTGAAATAAGTAGTGTGTAGAATGTGTGACGTCATAGGTCAAAATTAAGAATAAAGAAACAGCTGTTGGGTAGAATGGGCATCTCTGTCTCTCAAATCGGGCAGAAATGTGCTTTCGTATGCGGGCAAAGGGCCGGCAGCGGCGTCAATGCGGGCTGTAATTTGCAAATTTTTAAAAGGAATTGCTTTCCCAAGGATATGATTTTTTTTCTGTATTCACAATCATTTTTTTTTTTTTAAAGATTTTATAAAAAAATATAAATAAATCTAAACCGCCGTGGTGTTAATTTTCGAAGGAGAAAAGGCCATTATCACTCCCAATTGAGCCTCTGATAAGGCAAGGCAAGTCAGTCGAGCGAGGGCAACCTTGAAAGTTGATTGAACTGCCAAAGGAAAATATTTTGACCCCCAAGACAGGCACATAATTTGATTTCCGCCGTTGTCTCCCCACACACACACACACACACACATACATACACTTTTTTTCTATACATATCAGTAGGCTGGAATCCCCTCCACACCACTTAGCTGGGCATAAAAATCCTGTTGTGTCTGTCGCTCCTAAGATGATGACTTTTTGTATGCAAGCAAGGAGAAGAGAACCTGGCCGTTTTTTTCATTTACTCTTTGCACACCGTTTCGCCCCATCAACAGAAGTACAAAATAAATATAAAAAAAAAATATAAAAAATAAAAAAAAAGCCCAAACACAACTCTGAACTTGCTCAGCGCTTTGTTAGCCGCCTCCTTTGCTGCCACCCCCCGTGCAGCCCGTACAGCCCGTGCTCCTCCTGTTCTGCCGTTCTCTTTCCCTGTGTGTGTGTGTTCGAGTTTATTCAAGTCGGAGTGTGTGTGTGTGACTGCCCCTTTGTACATTGAACTCAAACTCGATGAGGAGTGGAGAGAGTGGCTGAAGAGTGCAGGCCATTTTCTAAGGGAAAAAATTACTATTCTAACTGTAATATAACTCATACGGTTAGAAAGAAAAGCAAAAGTCAAAAAGTCTTAAACTATCCTTTTCTCTTTCTTCAATCTGTAATCTTCTATGTTGCCAATGCCTTATTTTTGACATGTTTAAACATGCTAGAACCACCAAAGAGTATTTGAAAAATAGATCATTTATGACCTTAATTGTTCTCTTTTAAACCCTTCGAAGCCCCCCCTGCTTCTCTAGTTTCTTGGCAGCCGTGTTTTTGACACTTTTTCTTTTCTGTTTTCTTTTTCCGTTTCCGTTTTTATTTGTGTGTCGCACACCCCGAAACCGCTTCCGATTCTGCCTGCCGCTCCAGAACACGATGAAGTTCCGCGCCCTGATGCAGGATCCGATGTACATGCGCGAATTTCAGGCCATTGTTGCCACTCTGGCCAAACTGGCCAAGGAGTGCATCATGATCCTTGGCGAGCGGCAGATGCACTTCATCGTTAACGAGGACCAGAGCTCCACCTCATCGCCCCTCGTTTGGGCCAGCATTGCTGCCGAGGAGTACTTCCCGGAGTACCGATTGGAGACCGCTCGCCCGGATCAGGACTACATAGTGCTGAGCATGTCGTCGGCCAATCTTAGCCGAGCACTCTCTGTGCTCCGAGGCGGTGGAATTAGCAGCTGTAAGCTGAAACTTCAAAGGATTCAGTTCCCCTGCATCTCGGTGATCGCCACCGTTTCGTCATCTGCTGTTACTGAGGATCGGGAAGTGGTCCATGATGTTCCAGTGTCCATAATCCCGGCTAGCGACTGGTCAGCCTATGTAGTTCCTCGAGTTCCCAACTCCCAGTTGGCCCTCTGCCTGCCATCGGTGCGATTGCTTCGCAGCTTGATCGATAAACTGAAGAATATATCGCCCAGTTTGGAGTTCCAGGCCAGCTATGATGGCGAGCTAAGCGTGATAGCCACCTCGGAAATGTCCACGGTGACCAGTCGCTTTCAGAGATTAGTGCCCCGGTCACTGACAGGATCTGAGGAGGGGGCTTCCTGTTCTGTGGATTCCCGGAAAGCGTCTGCCTTCTTTGGGGCCCTTCAGCTGCCCAATGAAGAGATGACCATTGCCATAGAACGAGAGCAGTCGATTCACCTGCAGATCTACGTGCGCCAGGACGTAGTCCTTCATTCCATTCTTCCAGCTGTTTGCATGTAGTTTAGATCCTAAGTAGGTTAGAAAGAGATGGAATAAATGTACTTTGAAGAAATAGTATTCTGTTATCATGTTCAATCTTGTCCTTGTTGTTCACATGAGGTGTTTCAAGAAACGAAAGCTGTTATGGTTCTCTCTTTTCCTTGCACTCTCTCAGATTGTCCCAAATTCGACAGCCGTGGCCTCATTTCCGCACCCCAGTCCTCCCTCCATCTCCCTCTCTCTTGCACTTCCACTGCACTTGCGTGTGGCTTGTTTGTGCTTGCTTGTTTGTGAGCATGTTGGTGCATGCATATTCATTATTTTTGTTTTTGCTCGTTACTGGTTTTATGTACCTTGTTTTCAAAAACATCAACATCTTAGATATATGACACAAAAATGTAAAAAAATGGGCATAGTTTTTAGAGAAATATATGCAAGTAATGGAGTTGAACTTTATATGTTCCTAATCAGATGCTTTCTTATCTTAAAGATACTATATACAGTAGGGAGCAAAATTGAGTACATGTTGAAAATTTGATGTTTAAGTGCTCATAACACATAAACGCGAAAGTAAATGGTAACACCTTTTTTTTCTAAGATTATATGTATATCTTATTCATAACAAAATGGCATATTTATTTTAACCATTAAAAAAGCCGTTTACTAGATATAAATTAAAATCAGTAGCAACATGCAATATACTCAGACTAAGATGATATGACACAAAAAGGAAACAAGATATTTTTAATACTTGGTCCAAAGACCCTGGTTTTTAATGACATTGTTTAGTCTCCTTGGCATGCTCTCTATCAGATTTTGGATAATTTCTTTTGGAATTTTTTTCCATTCGTTTTCTATACGCCTCCAAAGCTCGTCCAGATTGCTAGGGGCTGCCTCATATCGTCCTAGCCGTCGCTTCACAATTGCCCACAAGTTTTCTATTGGATTGAGGTCGGGACTTTGAGCAGGCCAATCCATAAGTGTAAAAACTTGATTTTTCAGCCAACCTTTAACGATTTTGGCAGTATGTTTCGGGTCATTGTCGTGTTGAAAAATTAATTTCTGTTCGGGATAGGCGCATTTTTCTATGAAATCGGGTAGATTGTTTTTCAGGATTTCTAGGTAGTCTTCTTTATGCATTATGCCATCGATCTTGATAAGTTTTCCTGTGTTCCACCATGTAAAACACCCCCAAACCATAACATTTCCCCCACCATGCTTCACACTTTCCCTGATATGGGTTCTATTTAGCTTTTCCCCAGGTCTGCGCCAGCAATACTGCTTTCCATCCGATTGCATTCGATTAAATTTTGATTCGTCGGACCATATCACACGTTTCCACTGTTCTGTGGTCCAATTTTTATGATCTCGTGCAAATTTGAGGCGAGCCTCATATACATATACATATGTATTTTGTCTTGTTTTAGAGTCATTGTATAAAAAAAAAAAATATATTTTTTCTAAATATTTAGATATTTTGAAAAACGATAACAAAAATAGGTTTAGGGTGGTCTTTTGTAGGGTTGTCATTGTTTAAAAACCAAAAAATTCGATAGCCTTTTGCGATAACTAGCAGTAGTTAATTTTTTTAATTATTTTATGGTTTCTGGTTTTAACTGAAATTTGTTACAAAAACAACATTATATCGCATCATAAATAGAAATTGACCCTAAAGGAGAACTTCACAATTGCTCTCTGCCTCCCCCTTTTGTTGCTCTTTTCGTATACAGACAAATAAAAACAAACACACATGCTCCGGTGGAGGAGGTCAGATGAGTGCATTCGGCGCTGCGACGACCCTATTTGAATTGTCGTAAATTGTAACCGAACCCTCTCTTGCTCTCTCGCTTGCACAGCTGCACGCATTTTCCTGCTCGTTTACACGATCAGCTGATCGAAGGGGGAGAGATGGCAACTGTAAAAACAAGCCCACCACAGGTACACGAGAAATCAAGCGAGAGGACAAGTCTGAGTGAAAGAGCAGCGAGTGGAGCACAACACAAGACAACACAACCCCCACAGCAGAACAAAGAGAGCGAGTAAACTTTTTGTCTCGATTGGACATGGCCGTGTGGCCATTTTGAGTGGAATAGAATCAGGAATTTCAGCTTATTTATATATTTTTGTGCTTTTAATCAATTAGCTAAGCGTAAAAAACAGACAGGCCAGGTGCCAGACACCTTTTGGCAAGTTCAGAATTTTTCAAGAGAGAGATGTCTGAGTCGGCGGTTTGTTGACCTCATTCTCAGGGGTTGAGTGACCTGCTTTCGAGGAGGTTGAGTGCTTTGGCCAAATGGCTGATTTTTTGTTGATTAGTGCCAATTTATAAGGCAGGTATTCCTTGTTATTTGTGTTTTATTTAGAAGATTTTAAATTATTAATCGTGCGGCGCAGCCTGTGGGTCCCACAATTAATTTTCACTCACTCTCCGCTTGGCGTCTCTCTCTATAACGCTCTTTCACTCGTTGGCAAATGAGTGGCCATCGCCGTTGCCTTTCCGCCTTTGCTTTTCTCGTTTCATTCGCGAGTTGGATTTGAGTGCGTGCACAGCTGAAAAAAAAAGAAATCAGGAGAGCAAAATGCAAACGCATGTGTCTTCTATATACTGCTGGTACATAATTTTTAGAATCTGAAAAGTTTGTACTGTTTATATAATTTTTGATGTGGATTATTATACAGGCGTGAATAAAAAATAGGTAGCATGCAAATCGCAATCGTTTGAATTGTGTATGCATCAAGTTTTGCTCCTCGCTTTGATTTGGTTGTACATACTGAGACTTAATTTTTTTCTCCTCCGCCTTCTGCTTCTTTTATAATTGTGTCTGTGTGTGTGTGTGTGTGTCTGTATATGTGTACGTCGTCATGCGCTTGCTCTCGTGCCCTCCCTTTCGCGCACATGTCGAGCCATGCAGTGTTCTCCCTTTGGCGTTATTTCTGTTTTTTTTTTTGCTTTTGCCTTCGTTTATATAGCAATTCGACGTTGAATTCATTTAATTTTTCAGTTTCTCAACCCACATAGCAAGCGTATTTAATATTTTTCTTCATTAAACTGAATTAAGACGATTTAAACAGCATTTTGTTATTTAGTTTGCATTTCCATTTCCGTTTTTTGTTCCGAGTTCGACGTGGAAAGTGCAGCCAACTCGTGTGTATAACTGTATATAGGCAGCCATTGCAAGGGTGTGCGTGTCCGAGCACTTATGTACTGCTTTTATGCTCTGGGCACATAAGGAGTTGTGTAAAAGTTTTAAATTGTTAGCTTTTATTGAATAAAATATATTAATATTTTAGTTCTTTGCAACAAGTCTTCCTGGGACGCTGGCCTTGTATTGAAGTATTTCTCAAGAGGGGGAGGGGGGGGGGGGGAAACCTTCAGGTTTTAATTGTTGAATGCCCTACCACCCACTGGTAGGGCTTTCAGGGTTGTCAGGTGGCTGGGGCTATTGCGTTCTTATTTCCATCTACGAACTACGTAATTCCCTTTCCGGGGGAGTGTGACACGGTCCGATTCAGTAGAGAAAACGGTTGCCATTTAAAGGCCACACCAGAGGTTAATATAATAGATCAAGAAAAATAATCAAAGAATTTTATCTTAATATTAAAGACTTCATTTAGTTAATTGTTATATTTAAAAATATAATAATTATATATTGGCAGATATATTAAAATACAAAATTTGATAGTTTTCAATTAAAAAAAGTTTTTCTTAATTATTTTTAATGAAAACAATAACTTTTTATATTTTTTACAATACTATTGGTTCTACTTCCGATGCTATTGTCTTGGCCCCAACTGTCAGTTGGCGTTGTGGTGAGTGTGGAAAGTGCAGGCCATCTCGCTCGAACGCTCAGCTGTGCGTAGGCAGGTTTCGTAACAAATCGGAAAGAGAAAGAAAACGGTGACGGTGTCTGGGATGGAGGAGGGGGAAAAAAGAAAATAATATAAAATAGAAAACTTGCTAGGGCAGCCCAGCACTATTGGGAGCAGCTTCAATATGCGCTCTACTGACTTTTTACAACGATATTCAAATAAGTTACAAACAATGCCAGCACTAGCACGCACAGTGCATAACGAGCAACGAAAATAAGGGGGAGGGAAAGGGACACACACACAAATTGTTATCAATTATGCTCGGGACCAGGGTTGTCATACCTTCGAAGCGTTTAAGGTCTATATGAGGGTTGCCCTGGACACTTTTGAGGTAATTGCGTTCTACTTGAATTAAATTTAAGGTTCAAAGAACCTTTAACATCAAAATTTGTCCATTATAAACAGATATTTAATATTTCTGACTTTTAAAAGTAAAAGTTAATAAGAATTATTGGATAGTTTCTGCCACTAATGACTTTTCGTGTCAGTGGTTCTGAGTAAGGAAGTGTGATTAATTGTAGACTAGTAGTGGCCCTTCACAATTCATACTTTTCAATTGCTGATAAAAGGCAGCACAGTACACCACCACCAACAACAACAACAAAGACACAGTCGCCATATGTTGGAGTTGCCACACGCAAAGCAAAAAAAAAAAAAAAAAAATGCTATACACTTACACCATCACACATACATACATATATGAAGGCGCTGCCATTTGTGGCCTCGCTTGTTTATTTATTTTTTTTCGTCTGAGCTTTTGGTGTGAAAAACTTGTGGGGCAGAGATACTACTACGAATGGCAAGTAACTAGCTAGATTGTTTGTAAAGGTATGGCATTTTGGTTATATCTTTTTTTTTTTCTAGTTTTAAAAGTTTCATAACTTTAACTTTATGTTTAAATATAAATATTTTATTTAAAAAAAATATTTTCTTTAATTGTTGTTCCATCTCTGTATTCCTCGTGTCACGTTTCCATACCTAACACTACTTTTGAGACAATTGAAAAACCAAATACATCTAATTTTCCAACAAACCGCTGACGTTTCCATTTGTTTGGTTTGCTGGTTTCATTTTGATGGCCTTGAACTCGATTTTTTTGTGCTGGCTTTGGCCACTGGCAAATGTTTGTCGATTGGCTTGTGGTTATTGTTATTGTTGTAGAGATACATGACTGTATGGCTGAGTGGAACTGTCAATGGATCAACGTTAGAAAACAAAAAACTGATGGCAGAGACGACATGAAACTACGCATTTTTTTTTTTGGGCTATAAGCGATACATCGGTGGATGTAAGGGTTTCCAATAATATGTACCATATAAAATGTATAAAGGGCGCAGAACACGTTCGACTCTGCTTCTTGTTGTTTGGCCTGGCCAGTGGAAGGCAGGCAGACGCTTTTTTTTTCAGTTCAGTTCATCTCTGTTTCTTTTCCTATCTGGCAGCGAAACAAGCATGGCAACTCACCCATACTGGGGCCCCAACCCCCCCACTCCCCAAAACTTGTTTCTCGCTCGCACACACACACACACAGGAAGAGGGGGCCAGATAGCACAAACACATATACACTCACATGATGGGGAATTACGAAAAGCAAAATATAAACAAAACGGCCGAGAACAGCTGATTAACACAGCTGTGCGAGAGTGTGAGTGAGTGAGACAGACTCTCAAATTTCCACTCAAAACATTCGCTCTCACTGTGACGGAGGGAGGGTTCGCTTTCAATCTCATTCTCTCTCTCCCCCATGCACGTGTCGATGGCTGCTGCTGGCAAACAGCTGTTAACTTATTTACAGTTTTCATATGTTGACAAAGTATTTCTGTGTGTGTGTGTGAGTGTGATTAGGTTTTTTCCAGAGAGTTGGTGGTGTCTGTGTTTTCTTGGTGGTGTATTATTTATTGCTATCAGTAAGTGGGTTATTTTATGAAAAATTTAAATTAATTTTTGAAATATTTGGCCTTTTGCTTTGTTGAATTCTTACCCTTTTTGGCTAATCGATAGCTGAGTGAGGACTCTTCCATTGTGTTCGTGTACCTGTCCTTCGTGCATTTCCTTTTTAGCCATTTCCTCTCATTCCTCTCTCTCTCTCTCTCTATCTATCTCTCCCTCTCTACCTATTGAGCCGGTTTTTCACATTCCCTTCAACATGTTACAGGGTATGTACTGACTTGCCTCTTATCTCTGGTATGTTTTCGGTTCTGCCATGTCCCATGTCTCTCTCTCTTCTGGTGCCTTGGCCATCATTACCTATGTAGAGCTCCTCGACATAGTCAGTATTCGGTTTTCAGCATTTCCTGTTCTCAAGTCTGTCGCCAATCTCACCCGGCGACTGCCTGGTATGTGCCTTCCTCCTTTGTGGCTATTTTTAAGACGCATTTACTTTCAATTTTCCAGAGATACATAGTACTTATTGCACTTTATTCAAAAATAAAAGAAAAACTTTAAATTTCAACTTCAAATTAAGAGATACAGACCACAATAGACGCTTCTTTGTCGCCACCAGGCCTTGCAACGTGACCATAAAATGCGTTCTACTTTAACCCCAATCTTTATATCTTTTTTTTTTATCTATTTTCAGCTCAAAACACTACTGACCAACAAAGCACGCAAAGGAATATTCGGCCAGGAATAAAAAAGTGAAGTGTTTTAAGAATGTGTATCTAAGAGAGAGAGATAGAGAGAGAGACAATAAGAATTAAAAGAAGAATTAGTTAATTAAGAGACATATTTCGATGATAAGAGGCCAGTGTAAGAAATCGGAAAGATATCATTTCGAGATCAATATTCAATTATTGGTTGAGTTGGCATGTTAAGAGTGTTCGATGCCGGTGCGGTTAAGTGTCGTCTATGGCCGAATCCGTTAAAAGTCAATCGCTCTCTGCATTGACGGAGGGGCAGCACGACGACGGTAGTACAACAGCAACAGCGGCGTCCTTAGTTAATAATACTACCACAGGTGCAGCAGCAAATACAAATCGTCGGCGTAACCACAACAACAACAACAACACTAATAATAATTATAATAATAATAACAACAATAACAGTAGCAGCAGTAGCAGTAATAGCAACAGCAGCACCCGTAAATCACACAATAAGAATAAAAAACGTAATACCAATCCGGCTGTCAGCTCCTCCTCCGTCAACGCCAGTACCATTAGCTCCTTTAACCGTCGCTCGCGCAGTCAAGGTCGCAGTCAGCAGAACAACAAGGAGCCGGAGTCACCACTGGTGTCCACCAAGCGATCATCCACCTTTCGTTCCCCCTCATCCCCGGCGCCCAGCTCCAATTCGATCTCCGGCGATCAGTCCGTTTCCCCAGGAAATCGCAAGCGCCAGCATCAGCAGAATACCAGCACCACCGCCGGCGGCACCACCAGCCACCAGACCACCTTCAGTCGCAGCAATCAACGTAAGTATCCATAGACTATAAGGCTATAAGACTATAAGGGGGCGGCACTTGAGAAACAAAATTGCCAAAAAACATAGTCCATTTGAGAAACTTGCAACATTTGACAGTAGTGCCTAGTGCCCTGGAGAAAATAACTAAAAATAAGTTGCCGAGAGAGAGTAACAAACGCTTTCATACATTTTTGACTTTTATTTATTTAATGATTTTGATAAAATATATTTCTTTGTCCAAAATTTCAAAAATCCAATCGTTTCTCCCTAACCCCCGTAAAAGTCCGTAAAAATTTAACAAAAATCCAAAAAAAAAATCCCAAAAAAAATAATAAAATTAAAAATCGAAAATATATAAAAGTAACCTACTGGAGGAGCCATCGCATTAACCTGTATTTGATCTCTCTTCGATGTCATTTTCAGCGGCGCCCGGTGGTGATCAGCTGGTAGAGCTCAGCTCGCCGTTGAAGAAGCGCCGCCTCCAGCCGACGGCGTCATCATCGCACAACAACAACAACAGTGTGGTGTCAACAGCAGGAACCGAGGCATCATCAGGTATCGAGGAAGGAAGCGTAACAGCAACTGCCGGCTTCACAGAATCCGGCAGTGACCAACAGCAGCAGCAGCAGACGCCACGCCAGGCATCCGGCGGTGATTGTGTGGCCCAGCGTACCCGTTCCAAGACCGTTTCTCCAGAGGAACTGCCGAGCACCAGCAGTGCAGCTGCTGCGGCGCGTCTCCAGCACCATCAGCACCACACCCAGCTGAGGGCCAGCGCCAGCTCCAGCAGTGTTCCTGCAGTGGTCTGCAGTCGTCAGAAGCGCAAAGCTAGCGGAGGATCGGGGTCTTTGGTCGAGGCGACACCCCAACGTGGGGCAGCAGCAGCAGCTCGCGCTGGACGCCCCAGCAATTTGCTGAACTACTATCGCAAGACCCGCAAGGTCAGCCACACGCGCTCCTCCCAGAAGTCGGAGAAGCAGGCGGCCGTTCAGGAGGAGGAGGAAGAGGAGGAGGAGGCCTCTGCCTTTGCCTCTGCCACTGCCACAGCCAGCTCTAGCGAGAGTCAACTGCAGGGATCTGTTTCTGGATCGAGCAACAGCAAATCGGGTGGAATTGGGAAGTGGAACAAGAAGGGCCTGCGCCACTTGCAACAGAATCAACTGGACACTGATAACGCCACCACATCGGAAGCTGGAGCTGAGGAACAGCAGCAGTTGGAGCAGAAGAATCTGGAAGTGGAGAATCAGTTGCCGGCCGTAGAGTCGGCTCTCAATCTTCCAGAGTCGTCAGCAAATCAGAGCCAGTCGGAGGCGGCGGAGGGCCAGTCCCAGTCCGAGGAGCAGGACGAGCGTGACGACGAGGAAGAGGAGGACGACGAAGAGGAGGAAGAAGAGGAAGAGGAGGAAGAGGTGAGCTTCTTCGAGATTGTTAACTCAGCGGACTCGTCGTACGAGGAGGACGCCCAGATTGTTGCCGAGGAGGACGAGATCACCGAGGAGGAGGACGTTGACGACGAAGAGGACGAGGATATCGAGGAGGACGAGGATATCGAGGAAGAAGACCTCTCAGAGAGCGAATTCGCCCAGCAGCTCATCGGTGAACTTGGTGGTAAGTGTCCCAAAGTGGATTCAAAGATTACAGTCATCATTATTCGTGCATCCATTAGTATTATTATCCATAACTATCCCCCGTGATAGAATCATTTGTATATTTTAATTTAAAATAATTTTGAAGTCTATCTGTTGTATGAATTGTTTTTCTTTTAATGACTAACACTCGTACTTTGTAACGTACTTTTAATATTTCTTTGTAAATATTGGTGTGTATACATTTTTATCGATAACCCGAACTAAGTCTTGTCCATCCCTAGTCATGCTTTCTATTAACTTTTCCAACACTACTTGTATGATCTCTGAATTTTAGGATTCAAACAATTAAAACACAATCTTATCGATAACCCGAACTCAGTCTTGTCCATCCCTAGTCATGCTTTTTATTCACTTTTCCAACACTACTCTTGAGGTTTAAAACAAATTTCATCAGAAATGACGACTTTAGTTAGGTGGTGTTTTGTGCATTAATTGCGCACTAAAGTTAAAAAAAAAAAAACAGCTGAAACTGATAAGAGTCTTTATTTAATAAAATAATTACGTTCTTAAATTGTGGTTTTTCGAAATTCGTACAGATTAAAGACTGTATTTAATTTTAAATATCCATTGTTAAAATTGTTTCTAAACTAGTTGGAATGAATTGCACTTTCTTTATACTATGTTTACCAAATGTGATTTTTATTATGTATCAGTTCGCACATTTCTTATCAGTTGGGGGGAAAATAAAAATAAAAATAAATATATATACTTTGACGAAGCATTTCTTCAACGAAGTGCCCCACGAGTGTCTGCATTGTTTTTGTGATTTTGATAAAAGGCGAAATGTTCACAATGCCAACGCACTCAAATTTTGTAGCCAGCAGTCTGAATTTGAACATTGCGCCGTCCAGAACAAGAATATATATACTGTATAAATAACAATACGTATATGCTGATTAAAACACTTTGGGTTTTGAGTGAATCTAGTGCTAGTTGAGGGACTGCCTGCCTGCCTGCATGTATGTAATTAACAACTAATTGTTGGATAGAAATCAATAGAATTAATTATTTAGGGAAAGTGTTCGGATCTTAGGCTGTGCTGTCACCTGTGGTCAACCTCTATTGTCATTATCACTGCCATTATACCCTTCCACCCACCAGTCCACACCCACACCAACACCCACACCCTATTTATTACTCAACTCAACCGTTGCCCTTTTTTTTTTTTTTAAATAATATATAACAAAGACGCCCACATTTATTTATTTATTATTTTAACCCTTCATCTATACTATTATTACAAATTATTTATGATTTTGTGCAAGAAACGAACAGTGTGTGCCCTTCCTTGTTGTTTTTATATATTTTTTAATGGGAATTTTTAACACTACACCACCGCTAGTGTTGGTTAACGACAACAACGTCGCCGAACAGTGCCGAAATTTCGATTATTTTCGAATTTGAATATTTTATTTTCAATTCTCCCTATTATTCCCTAAACAAAATCCAAACAAAAAAAAAATGTTTATTTTGCACGTTGTTGTTGTTGATGTTGTTGCAAATGTAGTTGTTTTCATTTCAAATCATTTTATACAAAACAAAAAAGTCAATAAAAAAGACAAAACAAATATTTATAAATAATAGCCAATGATTTCTCATTTTGATACAAAAAAAAAAAAAAAAGTGAAATTATACATCTCTTTTTTGAGTCGAAGAATATTTTTTAAATGCTGATGCTTGTGTTGTTGATGATGATGATGATGATGATGATGTTGTTGTTTTTGTGCAAAAAACAATAAACAAAAATGCAAAATAACTGTGATGTCAACAAAGGCAGCGTGAAGCAGAAACAGCAGCGGCAGAACAAAAAAAAAAAAAAGAAAAAGAGAATCTTTGCAGATAAAAAGAGAGAGGAGAAGAGAGAGAAAAGCAGCAGCAGAAGAAGAAGAAGAGGTAACAACAGAAGGCAACAACAAAGTGACAAAATAAACATTAAACAGTAGGATTTAATTTAAACACGGCCAGGGTGTGCGAGTGTGTGCGTGCTTAGTTTAGGGTGAGAGAGATTTTTGCAGCAAGAGATGCAACAGCAGATGCAGTTGCAGATGCAGAAGCGACAGCAGCAGCAGCAGCAGCAGCAACATCATCATTGTCAGCGACAGAAAGTCGTTCAGTCTCCTTCTGACTTTCCCTTGCCATTACCACCCACCACCACCACCACCACCTTTCTTAAAAAGCCAACACACACTGCGCTCAAAATAATCCTTTTTTTTGCATTACATTAAAAAAAAAAATACTGAAAAAAAAACAAAAAAAAAAGTCCAACAAAAACAATAACTAACTCAAGTAGTGTAGCTGCAAGCAATAACAACAACAAAAAATATCAATAAATAAACAAAAAACAAGAAAGGAAAGCTAACTTCGGGCGGAGCCGAAGTTGATATACCCTTGCAGTTCAGTCGCAGTCCGCTAGGTGGCGCCACCCATCTTATTTTATTAGATATATAGCGGATCGTTTATAGTCGGCCGATCCTTATGAAAATTGGCAGATCAGATTGTTTTCCCCAAAATAGAATCTGTACCAAATCCCATCTTTCTAACTTAAAAAACACCAAAGTTATGCCAATTTCGATCGTTCTATGACAGCTATAGGATATAGTCGGCCGATCCTTACGAAATTTTGTACATAAGATATTTTGGTCAAATATAACATGTGTAGAAACTCCCAACCCTCTAACTTAAAAAACACCAAAGTTATGGCATTTCCGATCAATCAGTTATATGGCAGCTATAGGATATAGTCGACCGATCCCGGCCGTTCCGACTTATATACTGCCTGCAAAGGAAAGAAGGGTGTGTGCAAAGTTTCAACTCGATAGCTTTAAAACTGAGAGACTAGTTTGCGTAGAAACAGACAGACGGACAGACGGACAGACGGACAGACGGACAGACGGACCGACGGACAGACGGACAGACGGACAGACGGACATGCTCATATCGACTCAGGAGGTGATCCTGATCAAGAATATATATACTTTATAGGGTCGGAGATGTCTCCTTCACTGCGTTGCACACTTTTGACCAAAATTATAAAACCCTCTGCAAGGGTATAAAAAAAAACAAAAACATGAATGAAAATATCAATGAATAAAGCTGTTTAACTGTTGTCTCCCACTACTCTCTCTCTCTCTCTCTCTACTCCCTTTACCCCTTTTCTCTCTCTCTATCTCTCTCTCTCTGACACATCCAAACAATCATGATGATTCGTGAAGGAGCTAACCACCAACAACAAGAACAACAACAACCACCACAACAACAACAACAACGTAATAAACAAGCCAAGAACAACAACAACAACAACGCCGAAGTGAAAACTACCACAAAGTCAACAACAACAGCAACAACGTCGTCCGGCTACCAACAACGTGCCGCCCCCCATGGACAGGGGGCGGGGCCAGGAGCTGCTGCAGGTGGTGGTGGTGGTGGTGGTGGGCAACAACGAATCACACGAGGCAACAATAGCAACAACATTGTTGATTATAGCATTATGCCAAATCTGACGACAACAGCAACAAACACGCCATATGCCTTGCAACAACAACAACAACAACCTCCGCCACAACAGCAACAACCACCACCACCTCAACTGCTGCCCACGCATCAATTTGCACACATGTCCTCCTTTGTGACACCCACAGGAGCAGCAGCAGCAGCAGCAGCAGCACATTATCCTCCAGCAGCCGCTGCTGCTGCAGCCGCCTACTATGCCCAGCAGCAGCAGCAGCAGCAACAACACCATCATCATCAGCAACAGCACCAGCATCAGCATCAGCATCCGCAGCAATACTATCATAGTTCTGTTGCAGTATTGCATCAACCACCACCGCACCATTTTACCTCCACAGGGGCAGGACCACCGCCGGCTCTCTACCAACAACAACAAGCACCGCCACAGCTGACCCGTTATACGGCAGGACCGACGGCGGCAGCGGCAACATTTGTACCGCCGCCGCAACAGCAACAGGTTACATACAATCAACAGCAGCAGCAGCAGCAGCAGCACTCCTCACTGCGACGGAGCTCACGTGGCAAGACGGGTTCTTGTGTGAGTTCGGCGGCAGCGGCACAGCAACATAGCACGGCTGCTGCTGCTGTACAACAACAACAGCAACAACAACAACAACAACAGCAGCAGCAGCATCAGCATCAGCAACAGCAACAGCAACAGCAACAACATCAGCAACAACAACCACAATTGCTGCCACCGCCTGGAACTTATCAATACCAACAAGTGGGTGGCAATACAGTTGTTGTTGCCGTTCGACAACAACAGCAGTTGCAACAGCAGCAGCAGCAGCAACAATTAGCCTTACACCAGCAGCAACAGCAACAGCAGCAGCAGCAGCAGCCGCATCATCAGCAACGTGCCACCCTCGTGCAGCCTGGTTTCTTGTTCAGTTATCGCAGCAATCATCCGCAGCAGCAGCAGCAGCAGCAACATCCCCATCCCCAACAGCAGCAGCAGCAGCAGCAGATCCATCAGGGCAACAAAGTGACACATAGCAGTGGTAAGAAGAAGATTGAAGGAAGATGAAGATTGAAGGAAGAAGAGGAGGAGGAGAAGAAGAAGAAGGATGAAGGATGAGAAACCGCAAGCAAAACACCATTAGACCCGACTCGAATTAGGGGAGAGGGAATGGGGTTAGACCCAACTGGAAGTAGGGTTAAAGGGGGAGGGGTAGCAAGGGGAGCAATAGCACTCACGCACGCACTCACGGGGCTGGGGGTGGTCCGCTGTACATAGTCTCTACATAGAAGTCTATATTTAGGATTTCCCATTCTCTTAACTTTTGGTGCTGGTCTTGGTCTAGGTGATAGATGTCCCCACACCCCCCACCCATCTTTGTAAAATGCACTGAGAGAAAATAATTAACCTCCGCACAGTCCTCCACCCCCACCCTCTCGCTCTCTTTCTTTCCGTCCCTTCGCCCGCTCTCATTCCTGCGTTGCTTTGCTCGCGGTGTCTGCCCCAAAAAAAAAAAAAGAACAAGAAAAAACATGAATAAGAAAATGAAACAAAAATAATAAAATATTAAAATATTGTTTTGCATTTATCTCTTTCTTCTCTGTTCACCACCACCACCACCACCACTACCACCCCACCACTCGTACACCCGCTCCTCTCCGTGTATCCTCTTGTCTGATTAGCAGCTTCGGATGCTTTAGCATATAGTTTGATGGCTCAACAACCGCCAAGTGGACCGCCGCATGCAGGTGGACAGCAACTGACGCCAGGTAAACAAATAAACAGTTAACATTCCACCCCCACCCCGCCTACATGCCACCCAGACATGCACTATCATGCCCTCCTCCCTACCCACATATGTACATACAAACACATGGTGACCCAGGTGGCAGCACAAATTCAATTATATTTTTAATCTGGTAACCCTTAACCCATCATAACCCTTAAACCTTAACCCTTAACCCTAACTAATTTCTGCATTTTTAGTTTATCTTTTTAGTTTTATATTTAATCCTATCCCATCACTAATCTTTAAGTTTATAATTTATTTTAAAACTTTAAAAAATTACTAACACTTTTGATTTGATTTCGATTTGATTTCAATTTCCCCACTACCACCTTACCCCCCTTACCCTGACAAGTCAAAACAAAATTTAAAAATGTTAGCCTGAGCCTTTCCTCTCTGTTCCCCGACATATATTTGTTTCATGTTATTACTTTACACTCCGAATAAGAACCAGATCCGATTGTTTCCCCAAACGCCATGTCGAACTATGATTTTAACGAAGAGTTCTTTGCCTTTCTCCGCGACGCGGCTTTAGGTGCCAACTCAGCTAACCTCAGCATTGTTGCGGCCGCATTGAGTGCCGCCCGTGACGTCGGCGGTGGAGGACCAGGTGGACCACCAGGTGGAAGTGGAAGTGGAGGAACGGCAACGGCGCCAGCCGGATCATCATCATCATCGGCGGCAGCCGGAGGTAACAACAGCGCGGTGGGCGCAACTAGCAGCAACAGCAGTGCCGGCCAACCAGCCAGCAACAATAGCGGCAGCAGCAATGTAACCCAATCGGGTGCTGCTTCTGGCGGATCAGGAGCAGGTGGTAGCGGTAGCGGCGCCACCGCCAGCACAACGAACAGTGCCAGCCAGCATAGTGGTGGAGCAGGTGCAGCCGCTGATTCGGAGAGCGATGATAGCGAAGTGGGCCGTTTACAGGCGCTGCTAGAGGCCCGGGGTCTGCCGCCACATTTGTTTGGAGCGCTCGGTCCCAGGATGACGCACATACTCCATCGCACCATCGGCAACAGCAGCAGCTCCAAGGCGAACCAACTGCTGCAGGGTCTACAGTCGCACGACGAGTCCCAACAGCTGCAGGCGGCCATCGAGATGTGCCAGATGCTGGTGATGGGCAATGAGGACACCCTCGCCGGTTTCCCCATCAAACAGGTGGTGCCGGCCCTCATCCAGTTGCTTCGCATGGAGCACAACTTTGACATTATGAATAACGCGTGCAGAGCCCTGGCCTATATGCTGGAAGCGCTGCCCCGATCCTCGGGTACCGTTGTGGAGGCAGTGCCAGTGTTCCTCGAGAAGCTACAAGTCATCCAGTGTATGGACGTGGCCGAACAGAGTCTGACAGCGCTGGAGATCCTGTCGCGTCGCCACAACAAGGCCATACTGCAGGCGAATGGCATTTCGGCCTGCCTCACATACCTGGACTTCTTTTCGATTGTGGCCCAGCGTGCGGCACTGGCCATTGCCGCCAATTGTTGCCTTAACATGCATCCGGAGGAGTTTCACTTTGTGTCGGAGAGCTTGCCGCTGCTGGCCCGTCTGCTGTCGCAGCAGGACAAGAAGTGCGTCGAGAGCGTCTGCTCTGCCTTCTGTCGTCTGGTGGAGAGCTTCCAGCACGATAGCCAGCGCTTGCAGCAAATCGCCAGTCCGGACCTCCTCAAGAACTGCCAACAACTGCTCCTGGTCACTCCGGCCATTCTGAACACTGGCACCTTCACCGCAGTCGTTCGAATGCTGAGCCTGATGTGCGGCAACTGTCCGGATCTGGCCATTTCGTTGCTCAGGAACGACATAGCCGCTACGCTGCTATATCTGCTAACCGGAAACGCTGAGCCGGCAGCGGCCAGTGCCAACCACGTGGAACTGGTGTCCCGCTCGCCCTCGGAACTGTACGAACTGACTTGCCTGATCGGCGAACTGATGCCTCGTCTGCCGCTCGACGGTATTTTTGCCGTGGACGCACTGCTGGACCGGCCGACCCTCAACACCCAGGATCAGGTGCACTGGCAGTGGCGCGATGATCGCGGCGCCTGGCACAACTACTCGACGATAGATTCCCGACTGATCGAGGCCGCCAACCAAAGCAGTGAGGACGAGATCAGCCTGAGCACCTTTGGACGCACATACACGGTCGATTTCCATGCCATGCAGCAGATCAACGAGGACACCGGCACCACACGCCCCGTTCAGCGTCGCATCAATCACAACTATGTGGCGCCTATGGCGGCGGGCCAGGATCTCTCCACATCATCGGCTTCAGGCTCAGCGTCAGCCAGCGGAGCATCCACATCGGCTGCAGCGGCGGCTGCCTCTTCAAATAATAACAACAACAACAACAATCCCCCGGCCAGCAGCAGTGGCCAGCAGAAGCGTCGGCCATCGTTGGATGCCAGGATAGCTTGTCTCAAGGTAAGGAAGCATCATAATTCCCTCTTCATCCCATTCTAATCCTTTTCCGTTTCTCTCATCGAAGGAGGAACGTGGTCTAGCCGCGGACTTTATCAAACACATCTTCAACGTGCTATACGAGGTGTACAGCTCCTCGGCCGGACCCAATGTACGCTATAAATGCCTGCGCGCCCTGCTCCGCATGGTCTACTACGCTACGCCGGAGTTGTTGCGTCAGGTGCTCAAGTATCAGCTGGTTTCCAGTCACATTGCCGGAATGCTTGGTAGCAACGACTTGCGGATTGTGGTCGGTGCTCTTCAGATGGCCGAGATTTTAATGCGTCAGCTACCCGATGTGTTCGGCACTCATTTCCGCCGCGAGGGCGTCATCTACCAGTTCACCCAGCTGACCGATCCCAATAACCCAATCTGCGCCAATCCATCTCCCAAGCCGCTAAGCACCACCGCCACGCCCTCAGCCAATGCTGGTGGTTCACAGAGCGCCCCAGCTTCGGCTAACAGCCTGCAGGTGAATCCGTTCTTCATGGAAAGTGCCCCAGGATCCTCGAGTGCTTCCACGACGCCCAGCAGCAGCAAGCACCAGTCGTACAGTGTGAAGAGCTTCTCGCATGCCATGAACGCCCTGACGGCCAGTGCCAAGGGAACTCCGGCTGCTGCCTTGGATGTGTCTGGAACATCAACTCCTTCCGCTGCGTATAACTATAGCAGCTCGGCGCCGTCTTCGTCAACGGCTGGAGCTCCTGCCTTCTTTGTGGCCCAGCAGGGTGATCCGCGACAGTACGTTCATTTCCAGCAGCCGGCGGCTCCACCACCGCCACCTCAACTGGAGTTGCTGCCCACCGGAGCCATTCAGCAGCAGGGCCAGCAGGTGTCCCAGGTTATATACCAGCCACAGCAGCAGCCGGCCCACCTAGTGGTGGCCTCAACCAGCAGCGCCGCCGCCTCGGCCTCCTCGTCCTCCTCTTCGTCGTCGTCGGCCACGGCTCTTCAGCACAAAATGACGGATATGCTGAAGCGGAAGGCTCCGCCCAAGCGCAAGTCTCAAAGCAGTGGGCGAGCCAAGTCGCGGCAGGAGGATGCGGCTGCAGCAGCAGCGGCAGCTGGCTCTGGAGCGCCACCCACGTCGGCTAGTTCGGCGATGCACGAGCTACTCAGCCGTGCCACAAGTAAGTTTCTGAAAAAAAAAAATAAAAAATAAACTGGTCCTAATTAATATTCCTTTTATAAACCAGGTCTTGGAAGCGGCACTGGAGGAAGAAGCACGCCCAGCTCTGGCGGCGGCTCTGGAAGCTCCAAGTCTCGTTTCAATGCCGGAAACTCAACCAACGCGGGATCGAGCAAGTCCTCATTTTTGGCTTCGCTTAATCCGGCCCGCTGGGGACGCCAGACGGCTCATCACCATCATCATCAGTCGCAGCAACAGCACCACGGCATGTCGAAGGACTCGGGTAGCGCAAGCGGATCAGGAGCCGGCTTGGCCTACACGGTTAACCAGCACGGCGCCGGAGGAAGTGGTGGTCTGAATGCCGCCGCCGTGGCAGCCAGCATCAGCAAGAGCATCTCGCACGCCAATCTTCTGGCGGCTGCCAATCGGGAGCGGGCACGGCAATGGGTACGCGAGCAGGCGGTGGACTTTGTTAAGCGCTACACAGAGCAGGAGGCACGGAGGAGTAAGGCAACGTCTGAGAGCGGTGGAAGCCAGAATACAAGCTCCGCGGCAGCCGGCACAACACCTCTGGCCACTGCTGGTAGCACCAATGTGCTTGAGCGCCTCTCAAGTATTCTTTTCAAGCTAAACGGCAGCTATCACGACTGTCTGGACGCCCTACTTGAACTGAAGACCATTCTGCTCGAAAGCGACATCTCACCGTTCGAAGTCAACCACTCTGGCCTGATCAAAGCCATGCTCAACTACATGACCAGTGATACGGGTCTGGTGGAGCGCGACGCTCGTCTGCGTAGCTTCATGCACGTTTTCGCCGGCCTACCGCTTGAACCCCTGCTCCAGAATGTGGGTCAACTGCCCACCATCGAGCCGATAGCCTTCGGGGCATTTGTGGCCAAACTTAATGGCTGTGTCACCCAATTGGAACAGTTCCCTGTTAAGGTGCACGACTTTCCGGCAGGACCCGGCGGTCGTTCCAACCAGAGTGCGCTAAGGTTCTTCAACACTCACCAGTTAAAGGTCAGTTCTGGGCTTCATTGTATTTAATTTATGACTAATCGTTTTTTTTTTTAATCCCCAGTGCAACCTTCAGCGTCATCCACAATGCAGCAATCTCCGCCAGTGGAAGGGCGGCACCGTCAAAATCGACCCACTGGCCATGGTGCAGGCCATCGAGCGGTACCTAGTGGTGCGCGGCTATGGTGGCATCCGTGCCGACTCTGATGACGACAGTGAAGAGGATATGGATGATAATGTCGCCGCCGTGGTCATGACCCAGGCTGGCTTCAAGCACAAGTTGCAGTTCACGATCGGGGAGCATGTCCTGCCCTACAACATGACCGTCTACCAGGCGGTGAAACAGTTCTCGCCGCTGGTCAGTGAACAGCCGGAGACGGACAACGAGTCGGAGACCCTGCTGGGCAATGCCAGTATCTGGGTTCAGCAGCACACTATCTACTATCGGCCCGTGGAGGAGGAGGCCGGTTCGGGAACTGCCGGAGCCTCTAGCAGCAGTTCGTGCAGCAGCAGCGGCGTGCAAAAGCAGCAGAGCACCTCGAGTTCGGCCGCCAGTTACGCAAATGCCTCGACCTCGTGCTCCTCGTCCTCGGGAGTGGCCAGTGGCGGTGGATCGTCCTCGAAGAAGGCGCATAAGTCGAGCAGCAAGTTCATGCGCAAGAAGACAGAACTTTGGCACGAGGGCATCGCCCCGGGTGTGATCTCGGCTCTGAAGCCGTTCCTCAGCAGCTCGTTGCCCGGCGATGTGGTGACTGTGCAGGACGCCTCCCTCGACGCCCTGTGCATGCTGCGTGTCATCCATGCCCTCAACCGCCATTGGGAACATCTGTACGGATGCGTCGTTCGTCAGAACATCATTCCACAATCGGAGTTCGTGCATCCCAAGATCACCGCAAAGGCCAACCGCCAACTGCAAGATCCACTGGTGATCATGACTGGCAACCTGCCGCAATGGCTGCCCCAGATTGGAATGGCGTGTCCCTTCCTCTTCCCATTCGAGACGCGTCATCTGCTCTTCTACGCCACCAGCTTCGATCGGGACCGTGCCTTGCAACGCCTGCTAGACACCACACCGGATTTGAATGCAGCCGAATCGTCTGAGCGTGTGGCGCCTCGACTTGATCGTCGCAAGCGGGCCATATCTCGGGCCGAGATCCTTAAGCAGGCAGAACATATCCTGCAAGACTTTGGCCATTCAAAGGCCCTGTTGGAAATTCAATATGAAAATGAGGTCGGAACGGGTCTTGGACCTACTTTGGAGTTCTACGCCTTGGTCTCTGCTGAGCTGCAGCGTACGGATCTGGGCTTGTGGAACGGAAGCGACAGTTACAAACAGAACTCTGTGACCATCGTGGATGTTGTGAAGGCAAGCAGCGCTGTGGTGCACATCGAGGACGCTCTTGAGGCCACCACCATGGATCAGAGCCCGCCGCTCGTTAGCAGTACCACCACCACCACAGCCACCATGACGGCAACCACCCGTTCCAGCAGCCGGTCGCACGTCTTGCGCAGTGGCGCCGGCCAACAGCCAACCCAGCCGGTGGAGCACAGCTCCTCCAGCACTGGCGCGAATGATAACGCTTTAAACATGATCATCGCACAGCAATTTAGTGATATCATCGCTGCGGATGCAGCAGCAGCAGCCGTAGCAGCGGCGGCAGCTGCAGCTACTGATAATCCAAGCAGTACCACCAACAACACCACAGCTAGTGTAGTGGAGCAGACAACCACGACAACTCAATCGGGAACAATGACCACCACCACAACCATGACGAGCTATGTGCACGCCGTCCACGGACTGTTCCCGCTCCCATTGGGAAAATCCTCAAAGCTACCCCAGATGACCAAGGCCAAGTCCAAGTTCAAATTCTTGGGCAAGTTCATGGCCAAGGCTGTGATGGACAGCCGCATGGTAAGTTACTGAAAGTCACTAGTATATTAGAGTTGATAATTAACATTATTTTTAAATATTCCAGTTGGATTTGCCATTCTCTTTGCCCTTCTATCGCTGGCTAGTCAATGAGGAGCATTCCATTGGCTTGGCTGATCTGATGCGGGTTGCCCCGGAGGTACAAAACACACTTGTACGCCTTCAGGACGTTGTCCGTCATCGCGAGTACATCCTGGCTGATCCAAACATTGATGCCATGGAGAAGACCGAAAAGGTAACACTATATAGCTTTCCTTATATGTATTTTTATACAAAAATGTATATTCCTCTTATTAGATTGAACAGTTGGACTTGGACGGCTGCCCTATTGCGGATCTGGGCCTTGACTTTGTGCTACCTGGCCATGCCAACATTGAGCTGTGCCGTGGTGGCCGTGATACTCCGGTGACTGTGCACAACTTGCATCAATACATCTCGCTGGTCACCTATTGGTTCCTAATCGAGGGTGTCCAGAAGCAGTTTGAAGCCCTGCGCGAGGGTAAGTAAAAATAAATAAAGTTTCTGGCAAATAACTAACCTTACGTTTCTTTTTCGCAGGCTTCGATTCAGTTTTTCCGATCCAACGACTGCGTATGTTCTATCCGGAGGAGCTGGAGTGCGTATTCTGCGGCTCTGGCAGTGAGCAACAGCAGCAGCGGTGGGACGTGAAGATGCTGCAGGACAGCTGCCGCACGGACCACGGTTTCCACCAGGAGTCGCAGGCAATACAGTTCCTGTATGACATCCTTGCCTCGTATAACCGCGACGAGCAGCGCGCCTTCTTGCAGTTTGTGACAGGATCGCCGCGTCTCCCGACTGGCGGTTTTAAGGCACTGACGCCTCCGCTGACAATCGTGCGAAAAACGCTGGACGGCAACCAGAACCCCAACGACTATCTACCATCTGTGATGACATGCGTCAACTATTTGAAGTTGCCCGACTATTCGAGTCGTGAGGTGATGCGGCAGAAACTAAAAGTGGCCGCTAACGAGGGCAGCATGTCCTTCCATCTTTCCTAAACCAATGCGATAAACACTTCCATCGACCACATCTGAAGCAGCTGGCATCAACTAGCATCAACTAGAAACTGATAGATATGAAGGAATATACATATATGAATCTATATTCAAATCGCCACAGAACCCCCTTAAATGTCAGCTGCTTCGGTAATCAGGAAAAGCATCGTTTAACTGGATGGATAATTTTTGTTGTGTTGCCGTCTCAGCCGTAACAATTTCACTTATTTTTTTTTTTTCGAAAGTTACTTTCGTCGCGCGCGCTACTTAGCGCCTCACCCCACCCTTTCTTCTCTCTTGGCAAGCGCGCGCCATGCTAAATTTCAATATAAATATATAATTATAATATATTTTTTATTACCGAGTTTTGCAAAAAAAGAAGAAACCCACAACGAAAGAGAAGAAAATAAATTCGCATTCCCATCGGGAATTACCCAAGAAGGAGGTATAAGATGAACACCAATCATGGAGAGAATCGATGCTTCACTTCACCACCCCATATACCTACCTACTACCGCTCTCCCTCAAAATGTTAACTTAAATAAATTGAATAGTAAAAATGTATCCGATTATTCAATAACCTAGCATTTTTTTCGTATCACACGAGAGCACAGAGCCAGCTTTTTGTCGATTCTCGAGCTTTGTGTTCTATCTAGTTGAATTTGTTTAGTTTTTTTTTCCATTGTATAACCCATTCTTTTGTTTCGTAAGCTAATTTTAAATGCTTTTTGTAATCAAAGAAATATTTCATTAAGTTTTTATTTGTTATGTTGAACATTTCTCTCTGGCGTTTAACTATGAGTTTAATTAATTTGTAAGCATTAATTGCATAAACGCTTATTAGAAACACAAACGAATGGATAATATGTAGATGGAGGAATGGTTTATGGAGTAAATGGTATTTCAGAAGCGAACCAGGACAAAACTCGTCATTATTTTCGTAGAGAAACCCCTAATGGAAATTATCTAAGTAAAAATCGCCCACCCTTACAAGTTACACTTACCGAATTCATAATATATTAATCATATTGATCTTTTCATGCCTACAAGCAAATTAAAAGCAAATTTTGCAAGCTGTGTTAAAAAAAAAACAAAAAACAACAAATTGAAACAAAATATAAGAATTAATTAGGATATGTGAGAAGTAAGAAATGCCATCGATAGGCAAGTGGGAGGACTTTAATTTGAATACGCATAAAATGAAGTTTAGTATTTAGTACACATCCCTCTTACATACATACATCAACTATACATATATATTACACTAAAAATTATATTATTAAACTGTACCATTACATAATTGTATTGTACTTGAAGGATATACAAAACATTATGTGTTCTCCGACAGAACAGAAACGGAACAGAATGCTAATAAACAAATCAAATAAAGATAATTAACATTAAAACCCGAAAATTACATGTACTAGATACAAATCTTCAGTACTGAATACTGATTACTGACGTGTGGTATATAATTAATAACTATACGAGCATATATATATAAATAATATAATCATATTTAACTGATGACAGCATCTCATTAGATGCTAATCGAGTTATAACATAAAAGTGCTAGCATTAAATTATCAGATAAAATTAACATTACATAATACTTATGTAGTTACATTAACAAAAAACAATTGCTCTACGATAACGACAAAAAGGTTAAACAAAAACCAACCAAGAAGCAAGCAAATAAAAAAAGAATATATGACAATTTAAAAGAATTTTAATTAATTTTTTTTTTTTGGTGGGGGGGAAACCTAATGGGATACCTAGCAGATGAAATGAGAAGTAGAAAAAATAAAATCCCAGGATTACTTTTAGGCATTTCAAAATCCATTTAATGAGATACATTAACAAACTGTTTAAATAAAAATTAAAGACTAAATACTAAGGCGACGAAGATTTTATGGAAGCTAAATAAAAAACAATATTTTTAAATATTGTGGGTCGATGGAATAAAATCGTATTAATACAAGAAAGGAAAGCTGCCCTTGCAGATTCAGTTACATGACATTTTAATTAATTTTAAAAACACCAAAGTTATAGCTATAGGATATAGTCAAGCTGGTCGATGCTGGTCGTTCCAACTTTTTGACCGAGAAGGATGTGTGCAAAGTTTCATGTCGATAGCTTTAAAATTGAGGTACTAGTTTAAACAGACCCATGGACATGTTTATATCGACTCAGGGGGTGATCCTGATCAAGAATATATATACTTTATAGGGTCGGCAATGTTTCCTTCACTACCTTCCATACTTTCTGCAAGGGTATAAAAATGATTATCCGAATAATTATAAAAAAGTATACTTTTTTTTAAATTTTTGTGATTAGGATTTATCAAATCGGTTTACCTTGCGATCAAATAGTCTAGACTATTTTAATTTTAACAAATATAATTTTAAGTACATTTTGATTGCACCACATTTTAATGACAGTTTTAATAATACAGATTTTCCAAAATGGAAGTTTAAATCATGTTAAGTAAAAATGTTCTGAAAGAAACAGCTTTTCGGTAATCTATACCAGATATTGTCATGTTTCTTTTATGATTTTATCAAGTCCTCGATTATCTCGAAAGTAACATTTGTATGGAGTTGATGCATTTCGTTAAGAAACCATTTTAATGATATCATGTAGGTCCCAGTTGGAAAGGGCAGAACAATTAACTCGGGCTTAAAATAAAATCCATTTACAATTTGATCGCCCTGAAAACGTTAAGAAAGTGTAATTACTCACAGATTTAATGTTAGACTTACCTCATAGGGGCATGAGTGGTTTATATTGGTGAATTCCTTAACCGTTTTGTAAACGAGTTTTGCTAATGGATTGTAAGTCTTTCGCATGTAACGGCAACAGTCAACCGTAGTTTCAAGTAACCAAGGCTTGAAACCACTTTCTCGTTTGAAAACCTTTAGGTGAACTTTCGCTGTACGAATCGGATGAAGAACGGTTGCATTATAATGAAGTAAAACCCTGTCGCGACTTACAGCCTTGAGCCGGCAATAGTTTACAATTACCAACGACGTATTATAGCTTTGGCACACAAAGTTCGAAAATCGCAGAGAAATGCCATCCTAAAATGAAGCTTGGGCAAAATATAACTAAAAGCTTAAAACAAATTGAAATACAAAGAAATTCAAACATACGTTTAATATGGCTAGTCCAAGGACTCCCAAAACAAACAAATAAGATCGCATATTCGGGTAGAATAGAACTTTAGCATAGGAGAAGTAATCTGAACCGAACTGAACTATTCCACTGAACTATTTGAAACGAATTGAAAAACCAACCTTTTTTAATCAATTTGAATCTACGTAACGACTAGAAACATTAAAATTGCCTATATAATATTGGGTGCAATTTTTTGCATCATTAATTCTTTTTTATTATTATATATTTATACTTTATATTTCAAAATGCTTAAAAGATGTACTGTTTTTTTTAAGTAATTATATATAAATCTTTTCTGTTTGAATCAATGTAACATGTCTAATACTTTAAAGGTTGAACCTTGACTTTCTATTTCGTGTAATTTCCTTTTTTTGAATTTAAAAGGTCCTCTACGTAGGCGAAACTGACATTAGTATCGAACTGATGTTTTCGGTGCAAAAAGAATCTTAGAGATAGTCTATATTCTCCAGTTGGAAAAGGAAGTTTCAGTAGCTCCGGTCTAAGATAAAATCCTTGGATTATTTGTGGGCCCTGTAAGTGAGTTAGGAAAAGTATACTTGGTAATTTAATTAATAAAGAATACCCACCATATAAGGACATGTGTGATTAATGTTTGAAAACTCTCTAAAAAGATTGTAAACTATTTTAGCGACTGGATTATAATTCTTTCGCAAGAAACGACAAGCGTCAATTTGGAAGTCAAGTATCCACGGCTTATAGCCATTAGCTTTTTTGTCCACCTTCGCATTAACGTGGCATACACTGACCGGATGAAGAATGCTTCCATTCATGTTAAGTACGATCCTGTTCCGACTTACGGCTTTAAGCCGGCAGTTATGGAATACAAACCATGACTTGTTGTAGCTTTCACATTCGAAATTGGTAAATTTCATAACGACTGAATCCTAAATACAGGACTGATGAGTATAGGAACAATATAAGTATTCATACAGACAGTTATAACCAGAACTGGCACAAGTAAAAATAAAATCCTAAAAAATCTCATTATAACTTGACAATCCCAACTTGAAAGTATTCTGGAAGCAACTGAGCAGAATGTCCAATGCCAAATCACTTAAAAAGAGTTTTATAATCAATAAAGGCTTACAGGGGTGCTGTAATATATTTTTGTTAAATGAATTTTAATTTAAAAATAGATAAAAGATGTTTTTAAATAAGTCTACTTGGCTTGCATTATCGCAGCCTGCATTAAAAGTCAGTGGATTGGAAATACATTAAAAGCTAAAAAGTAATTATTTGCTTGATCAAACAAGCGGAGCTTTGAGAACTTTTTAGAATTTAAGAATATTATATTATATAATAATCGTCTAAGACCCTTTAAAGTTATATTATATATTTTTGTATCTATGGTAAAAAAAAAAATCCTCCGTTTGCTTCGAAGTTCGGACTGTTATTTGGTAAACGTGGTTGCCATTGAAACGGAAAACAAAGTGTTATTGAACAAAAATTTGTTGATTTAATCGCACACCCAGTCGGAAAAAACACAGCCTGGAAAATTCTGAGGAAAACCTAATAAATCCGGCCTAGACGTCGGGCTTCAAGATGAACCGCACCGACGACATGAAGCGGTCCTCGCTGCACGATCACAAGATGAACGCAATGGCCTCCATGGGATGGGACGTGGACGCGGACATCCCGATGGCCAGCGCCGAGAACCTGGCCATTCTGAAGGAGTTGACCAGGCTCCGTGCCATGAAGTTGGAGGTGCAGCAGCACATGAACTCGCTGGATGAGCGGGAAAAGGCGGTGGAGCGGCACACACGTAACATTGAGGGCACTATCCAGCAGAATATGGTAAAATTTTCAAGATTGTTATGTTTCAATGACTTTCTGTAAGCCCATCCCCTCAGACTCTGTATAGCTCCATGAAAGATGACGTCATTAAGGAGGCTCATAAGGTGCAGCTCGTTATTTTAGAGCGTAATAAAATCAAGGAGGATTTGCGCAAAAATCAGAAGGAGCTGGAGGAGTATAAAGAGTTTGCTGAAACCACAGAGCGTAAGTGGAGTTCGATTTATTAAAAACTATTAATTCTATGTATTTTCCGGTTGAGGTTAATTTCTTGACAAAATTGTTATGTTCTGAAATAAAGAGCATATATTCTGATCTTTCTTTTAAGATTTCATCAAGTCCTCGAATATCTCGAAAGTAACATTTGTATCGAGTTGATGCATTTGGTTAAAAAACCATTTTAATGATATCATGTAGGTTCCAGATGGAAAGGGCAGAATAATTAATTCGGGCTTAATATATAATCCATTCACAATTTGATCGCCCTGCTCGAGAACGTGTAGAAAGTGTAATTAATCTCAGATCTGAACATTAGACTTACCACATATGGGCAGGAGTGGTTTACATTGGTAAATTCCTTAACCATTTTGTAAACGAGTTTTGCTAATGGATTGTAAGTCTTTCGCATGTAGCGGCAACCGTCAACCGTAGTGTCGAGTAACCAAGGCTTAAAACCACTTTCTCGTTTGAAAACCTTTAGGCGAATTTTCGCTGTACGAATCGGATGAAGAACGGTTGCATTATAATGAAGTACAACCCTGTCGCGACTTACAGCCTTGAGTCGGCAAGAGTTTATAATGATCGTTGAATTGTAGGTTTGGCATACAAAGTTCGAAAATCGCAGAGCAATGCCATCCTAAAATGTAGCTTGGTTGGACAATATAAAATTAAATACAAAGAAATTCAAACATACGTTTAATGTCGCCAATCCAAGGACTCCCAAAACAATCAAACAAGATCGCATAATTGGGAAGGATAGGAGATGTAAACTTAACTAAACCTTCCACTGAAAAATTCGAAACGAATTGGAAAAACCAACCTTTTTTAATCTATATCTGTTTTAGACTAAAAACCACAAAATTGGGATGGAATTGTTTGCATCACTTATTCCTCTTTATTATAATAGAAACATTTAAACGTGATTTTTTAAAATTATTTAAATACATGGTAATGGGAGTATTTTAAGAGTAATATATTACTAATTGACAAAATTACTGGAAATGGGAAAAGTAATCTTTATCTTGCCTAATGGACCCATTTACTTCCAGGGAAAATATGCCAAAACAAGCGCGAGATCGATGAACTCACCAAGCGCATCAAGTCGGCCAAGACCACCCTGGTGGAGTGGACCGAGGCGATGGAGGATGGCAACAAGGGCTATCAGCTGATCGAGAAGTACTATCTGGACGATCAGCAGAAAGCTAGGGAGTTGAACACCAAGCGCCAGCTCCTTCAGGCGGAGATCGACAAGCGGCGCAAGCAGGTAGTGATGCTCTATGATGAGCAGACCACACTTGAGAAAAATCTGGAGCGGACAGCCTGCCTTTACCGAGCCGCTCATGTGGAGCGTCGTCAGATGGTGGATACGTGGAAGAGCGCCGTCAATCAGATGACCCAACGCGAGTCCGATATTCAGCTGAGCGAGATCGAGTGCTCCGATCTGGCCAAGAGGGCCCTGATAGTAGGCCAGAGCTACAAAGACCATGACCACCAGCTGGACGAGGTAATCGACAACAATCGTCAGGTGGAGATGAGTATTGAGATGTTAAATGAGGAGACGTCGGACATGAAGAACCAGATTCAAAGAATTGTCGACGCCTCAGCTCTAAAGGAGCGGGAGATCGATGGCTTGCGCCGGGAGCTGGAGAACCTCTCGAACCAGGTGCACTTGCAGCGAGTGGAGAACAAGGCTCAGACAAAGGTGCGCGACAATAAGGCAAAAGAGCTTGACAACTTCGAGGCCGTGATGGAGAAAGTGAATGGCCGACTTAAGGCGATCCAAAATAAAGCGCTAAATGCGGAACAGCGGCTGCGCATCCTCGAGGACATGATTGAGGGCGAGGATGAGGCTCTGAAGGCCCTTGACAAGGAGCAGGAGAAAGTCAACGAGTTGCTATATCGCACACAGCGGCAGGTCGAGGAGCTAAGTGACGAGAACAAGATTCTCGTCGTTCAGAATGACTCCCTGGCCTCCAATTTGGCTGCCATCAAACGCAGCCAAAAGACCATCTACCATGAACTCCAACGGCAGACGGAGATCCATTACAGCCTGTCCTTTAAGTATCTGGAGGCGGAGCGGAAGTACGCGCAGATGAAGGGCCATAACGACGACCCGGAACTGGAGGCACAAAACCTGGCCAAGCTGAGCAGTCTGGAGGCGGAGTTCGAGAAACTGACCCGCCTGATCGCCACCACAGAGGCGCAGAACAAAAAACTCAACCACAACATGAACAACCTGGTGGTGCAGTACAATGCCGACGAAAAGGACTTGGATATGGTCAGGTTCAAGATCAAGGAGGCTCAGGTCTACTGTGAGGGAACTGTGAAGAGACTACGTCAGAATCGCTATGAGAACTCGGAGCTGATCGTCGATCTCAATATGGTGAAGATGCGCTGCAATGACATGGAGGTGGGAATCGGGGGCTGCGAACAGGGCACCTATGACCTGGACCAGCATCGTCTTGCCTTCCGGCGAGCCATCAAGGATCGGACCGTGGAGCTGCGCAGCCAGGAGGATGTGCTCCTGCTGAAGAGAAAACACCTCAACGAGGAACTAAGCACTCTCCGGGCAGATCTCGGCGAGCGGAAGAAACAGATCGAGGCGATGCAGGCTAGGTTCGAGCTAACATCCCAGCTGCTGGGCAAGAACGAGGATGGCACCATTATGACCAGTACCCAGCTGAAGGTGGCCAGCGCCCAGGAGCGCCAGATGCTGGCCGATGAGGGTGACGAGCTCAACAAGAAGGTTCTGAAGGCCGAGAAGGAGGTAGTGGCCTTGGAGAACACTCTACGCCAGTTCGACAAGTCCAACGATAATTACCGCAAAACTTTCACATCCGCGGACGACAATTCCAAAGGTGACTTTTTCTTATTGATTTTTTATTTCCAGGTATGATTACAATGAAACTATTCCCCTTATTTGCAGATCGCGAGCGAGCTGAGATTGAGCTGAAGGAGCTAGAGGCCTCCTATTGCCGCGACCTAGAGAAGCTGAAGGTGTTGCGCTGTAAGGCCCAGCACTACGACCAAAAACACGAAGCCCAGAAGGCCGAGGAGGACGACTTGATCCAACGGCTGGAGAAGGCACGCGCCCAGCGGGCGGAAAATGCCGAGATCCTGGAGAAGATCGAGCGAGAATTGGAGGATCAGCGACTGAAGCTAGATCGGGCACAGCGTGAAATCCGAATGCAACTCCAGGAGATACGGGCGCGGCCATTCAGTGACGAATTTTTGGCCGCCTTTGAGCGGGACGTCAGCTTGCAGGAGCTGGAGTCGCGAAACAACAAGGCCCTCAACATGATCACCGATCTGGCCAATAGTGACGAGAACGGTACGGAGATCATGCACTATATCCTGCGGAAGGGCATCAAAATGCCGACCCACTTGAAACGCACGCGCAGCTGCGTCTCCTGGAGCTCCTCGGAGAAGTCCTCTCAGATGCAGGATGCTGGCTCCTACATCAGCGTCAAGGGGAAAACCTTCTTGGGCGCATCCACTAGTGCTAGATCTACGGCCTCGGAAATATCCTCCACCTCCATGAAGGACGACAGCTCCACTGCATCCCTCTCCGGTCTTAGCATCGTATCGCTCGAGTTGCCGGATTTCCAAAAACCTCAACAAAAGAAGAAGTCGAAGTAGTTTCAGTTAGTTCGTTTATTGTTTTTATTTTTAAATGTTTGTACTTGGTTTTTGATCTCGATCCCATAATGATATATATTTTCCTTCGAGCTTCACGTGCTTGGTCATCGCACTGTTTACAAATTGGCCAACTAAACAGAACAGCAAATGAGATGCGTTGGCAAAGCGGGCCAAGACAAGAGAGCGCCAGTGGTAATAAAAATAGCGCACCAAAAATCGAATTGGACTACACCCGAAAATTTTGGCCTTTGTGTTGGGGCCTGGGTGGATTTTTCAGGATCACCAGCTAGCAGATACTCTTTCAAATCGAGAAATAAATATATATATTCGACAGAAACTATAGAGCTCTTAACTATTTGCCTTTCACTTAAATATAATAACAGAAAAATAGTTACTTTTATTTTTTGTTAATATAATTTTTATTAAAAAGGATAATTGTGCTATGAATTAATTAATGAATTATAATAATTTACAACTAATTAATGCAAAATATTTAACTATTTAGTGACTATGTATTCAATTCTAATAAAATAAATAACAATAAAACATACTTTGTTGGCTTAGAACTTTGGGATTAAGAGAATGACTGGATCCTTGAGTATATCCTGGATAATTCGAGTAATGGGGGTTAGATTTTAATATCTATTGAAATTAAACTTAAAGATTGTATTATTTAAGTGTTATCATATATTAAAAATAAAGGAGGCCAAAGGAGGCTAATAGAGTAAGACATAAATCTGCAATGATAGATGACCGCCGGCTCTCAAGTAGGTCTGACAAATCGCATATATCATACACGGATTGCCCCTCTATTCTTCATGTTACAAAGACTAGAGCAAAGGCTATAAGGCCGCCGTAGCGCAATATATCGGCCAAATATGTCTAGATCTGTGTTCACATGTTCAGAGCTATATTTCGAAATGAGGTACTACCTAGAAGAGATCAGAGACAGAGAGAGAGTGCCATGGTGGAGAGATGGACTTTTTTCGACGCTTTCGAGTATTTTCGAAAATCTTTTCTTCGTTTCGGCGATCACCGCCGGGCATTTCATTATTTTTCATTATTTCGTATCGCTGGCATCGCTGCCGAGATCTCCGATCGCTGGGCCTGAAAATTTTTACAAAAAAAATTTTTCACTGGCTGGTATTTTTAGAAAATTCTGAAAGCGGAAAGTTCGGGCTGTGTGATGTGTCTGGGAATGGAATCCTGAAAATATTCAGAAACGGCCGAAAAACAGGAAAATACGGTTTAATTAAAAGGTCTTTTTAGGGATTTGCATAAGATTCGCATCGCTGGTGACCCAATGTGTTCCACTTCGGTGCTGTGTCCGTTGTGCGCGGTGCCCAGCTTCGGCAGCATCGATGCACTGCAGCAGCGCCTGATCAAGGCGGCCAATGGACCCTTGGCCTGTCCTTTCGCCAACTGCAAGGAGATGTTCCTTGGACTGGACAAGCTTACCATCCACCTGTTCACGCACACCAGTCTCATGAGGAATGATTCCCCCACCAATGTCCAGACGCCAGTGGTAACCACTTCTCCTAATCCGTTGCAGGGTGCTACCCCCAAGAGAAGGGGAAAACGCGCCAAGGCCAAGCCTGTGGAGCCTCCTCACCCACCTGTTGCATCGACTCCCCCCGCCAGCTGCGACATATGCGAGTTTACTTTCCGGAACACCGAACTAAGGGACATGCACTTCCGATTGGTTCACGAGAATGCGGATTCGGAACAGCTCGAAACGCAAAAACAACAGGATGAGGCGGTAAAGTGAAAAAAGCTTACTCTTCTTCGAAAACCATAAAGTATTTATACTTTTTTGTACAAAACAGGAACAAGAGCCGTATAAGTGTCACCTCTGCTCGAAGACTTTTCGCATGAAGGGCTCTCTTAGAATCCACCTGAAGGTGGTACACACCATGGGCTTGACCTGCTCCGGCCTTAGTCCCACCGTCACCTCCATCACCTCAGTCAGTCCATCCACCAAAGTCAGCATTTGCGATCGCATCCGGCACACAGAGACGCCGACCACTACCAATAGCAATATAAGCACTGTCTCCAGCACCCAACCATATGCATTGAGTGTTGCCCTGAGTATGCTCCAGCAGTCGCCAGAGTCACCGGAAACCGGAAATGCCACACCGAAGCTATGGGAGTGCGACGTGTGCAGCAAGTCCTTCACTACCAAGTACTTTTTGAAGAAGCATAAGCGGCTCCATACAGGCGAGATGCCGTACACGTGTGAGATATGCGCCAGAACCTTCACCTTCCAGCAGTCGTACCACAAGCATTTGCTCTATCACAGCGAGGTGAAACCGCACGTCTGCATTGTCTGTGGAAGGGCCTTCAAGGAGCTATCCACGCTCCACAACCACCAGAGGATCCATAGCGGGGAGAAGCCCTTCAAGTGCGAGGTGTGCGGTGAGTAGCGATCTTCAAGGACTTTCCTTTCCTCGTTTTATTACATAAAATAATCATATTTCGGTTACAGGTAAGTGCTTCCGTCAACGAGTGTCCTTCTTAGTCCACACACGCATCCACACCGGGGTTATGCCCTACAAGTGCGATCTGTGCCACAAGACGTTCAGATACAAGGTCAGCCAGCGCACTCATCGCTGTCCTACGGAAGAGGCCCAGACTCCGGAGCAGCTGATTAACGCCTTCCTGGAGGGCAGCGACACGCCCACTCAGCCTTCGCCGGCCAGTGTGGAGATAGCCACCATTAACGCCAGCTCGATGGCCGATCCGGAGCAGGAGGCCATGTACTCACAGACCATTGACGACATTGTGGTGGAGCAGTGCCAGAAGCTGGGCATCTGCAATGTGGCCCATCCGGATACCCAGCCGCAGGCGCAGTTTGTGAAACTAGAGCCAGCTGTGGTGGTGGTGCCATACAATGGAACTATTTCCCCACTGCAGCAGCTTCAAAATCTAAAACTCTATTCGCCGCAGCAACAGTCCGACGTACCCTGCTCCGATGGCGAGGCTTTTCAACGTTTTCTGATGGACGCCACGTAGTCACGACCGCTCGCTATTTACATAGATACTCCATTTACACCTCGTTTTAAATCCAATTCCTATCAAGAAATCAAGTTCCACAGAAAAAAGGCAACATCCAGGGTATCCTGCCAAGCATGATCTAAATTGTTACAATTTCATCCAGAAAATATTTCTAACCGAAATCGAATCAGGAAGTGTAGCCTCAATCTTTGTGTGAAAATTGCTATTAGTTCGACTCTTAGGCAGTAAGTTTGAAACCCAAATTGGTTCAATTACAATATGTTTTATTGTGAAGTTCTATCATTATAAATTGTTTAATCTTCGTCAGACCCACTACCAGAACTCGAACCGGACCCACTCCCTGATCCGCTGCGCGACCGCGTCGGTGAACGGGAGCCGGATCGTGAGCGGGATCCGGACTTTGAACGGGAGTGGGAACGAGACCTCGATCTGGAAGGGGTTCGGGAACGTGAACCCGATTTGGATCTGGATCTGGACTTGGATCTCGATCTAGATTTATTAGAGCCTGCGGCCGACTTCGGCGATCCGGCCGGAGTGTTTGAACGTGAACGAGACCCACTGGCTGATCCGGAGCTGGAGCCGCTGCGACTGCGTGACCTTGAGCGGGAACCACTGGCAGAGCCAGAACTGGAACCGCTGCGACTGCGGGTACGGGAACGCGACTGCCGATCGCGAGCAACTTGAGCGGGTGAGTCGGCTCGTTCCGCCGGCTTGGCACTCTCTGCAGCCACCTCGTCCATCTTTTCTGTCTCGCCAGGGGCTGGGGTCTGTTCGTCTACAGTTTCTTCCAGCTCTTCGTCGACTTCCTCCTCCTCTTCCTCGCCAGGAACTTCCAATTGACGTTCGCGATAGCGTTGCATGCGATGCTCCATGCCGTCCAACGGACGATGTTTGACCACCTGGAAGATTCAAGAATAATAATGTAATTCATGGATTTTTCGTGGAAGGCATTTGGACTCACCAGCTTGGTATTGTTGGGTTGCTGGCCGACCTTGACACGGCGCTTGTTTAGACGCACACGGGTCTCCAGTTCGTTGTAGTAAATACCGTCGGGGCGCATAACAAAGAAGTAGTTCTCCTCGTAGCCCTTCGAGGCCTTGGTCTTCACGTTCCAGTTGTACTCGCGTGCTATCTTGTACTCGTACTCCTCCTCCTCCTTGTAAAGCTCTCCGGCTACGAAGTCGGCGCGGCGCTTTTCGAGTGTTTGCTCGGTGGGCAGGAAGTAGGCAACGAACTGCTCGCCGCTTTCGTCCATCACACCCCGAATCATGGCCTGTGACATTTCCTCTAACTGGGCGGGCACATTCTTGCCTACCGGAGCCGGATCGCTGTCGAATATAACCTGGGCGCACGGGTACTTCCAGTTGATAAAGTCTGGGAAGATAGGCAGCACCTCGACGGGCACCACATTCGGCTTGGAGTAATGCTTGGTGATTTCGCTCTTGGTGTCACTGAACGTCTTCTCAATGGCCTTGATCTGGGCGTCGCGATCGAGGTAAAGGGTCTCCTCACGGAGCGACTTCTTGACGTTGTAGCCCACCTTGGCCTCAATGTTCTCCAGGTTCTGAGGCTGGAAGCGCGTCTGTTCAGTGGAGATGTACTCCGATTTGCGCAACCACGAGACGGTTCTCGAGTGCTGGCGTGAACGCACCGAGTCGGTTGGCGTAAGGGTCTCTTCCTCGAGAAGCTTTTCATCGGCAGGATCCAGGAGGGTCATTGAATCAGCCTGGTACAGTTCCCGATTGATGAGGTCCACCGTCACCCCCAGGTCGTGCTCTGTGAGCACATCGTACTTGAAGTTGCGCTCCAACGATGTGGGATTGTACTGGACAAAACGATGGCTATCGAACGGATACTGCAGGAACTTAAGATCAAAGGGAATGTCCGGCAGGTTGTTTCCGTACTTGACGCGGCAAATTATCTCCGATCTGCAAAAATAATTATTGCGGCTTTGGTTTGCTTTCCATACGCTTCGATTGTTGGTTACTTACTTGCGCTCCGTTTGGCGCTGTGGTCTTTTATCTGCGGCACTGTTGCTCGTCGAGTTGTTAATTGTCGGCGGCATGATTGTTTCTTTTATAGTTTTTTCTTTTTAACGAGTTAATACAACATCTACACGGAAACTGACAAAATTGTTTGCGTTTTTCTATCAAACTTCACATACGTTTCAGTGTTGAAAAACACGCGCTATAAAATATGTTATCGGTACTGGAACTGTTATCACTCCCCAAGACACCAACCATTTCAAGGTAAAAAAATTGGATTGGCCGCGGGATAATAAAATTTAAATGCTCCAAATGAATTTTAGCTGCTTATTAACAAAGTTTTAAAGCATTTATAAGCAATCTTATTTATTTATTTCCTAACAGACTTATTTGGAAGCAACGAAAGTAAGATGAAAGATATTATTAATTATATTCGAAAACTGGGAACTTGTCTTTGTGTCAGTTATGGTCCGAAACCAAAAGGATTGTTAAAAGAAATGTAAATAAAATAAAATTTAAAAGAAAGCAATGTTCTTTATTCAATTTTAAGTTGCAGTCATTATTATTTACTAATAATATTTGTTTTACATGATTTAGGTGGGAAATTTAATTGTATTATCCCTTTATTCAGCGTATCTGTGAAGATTTATGTAGCATTAAATTTTAATAACTGTGGAATTTGCTCGATTCTGATTTCCCAGACATTTCTTGCCATGGCCGGCTTGTCAACCAACCGCATTGTGTTTATTTTAATAACGTTATGGGTGGTGGATTCACTTTCTGCAATCCCTGGACATACAAGTCAGCACCCAACTACACCGGATCCAGGAAATCCAGTTGAGGTATCTACAAGACCAAGTGAAAGTACATCTAATAACGAAATTCCAAGTGGCGAAGTACAGAAGGACAGCCCACAAAAACATAGGAAGAAGAAAAGATGCCGTAGACGCCAAAGGACTTTCATTCGAAACCCCAACTACATAATTCCCAACAAATGTTACGAGAAGGAGTCCCAGAGGGCGTCTATGCGAAAGTTGTACAGAAATCTCCCACTTCCGCATCCGGGGGCTAAAGGTGGCAGCTCTCAGGTACACAGAAAGAAAAAAAAGGGACAAACCCTAACAACGCCTAAGGAATCCGATCTGGAAAAAGATGCCAAACCATAATGACATGTGAAATGTCCAATGTAAATATGGAGGGAACCACAAATCAAAAATTCAAACAACCACAATACACAATAAATTAAATTAGCGGCAAATAATATTTATTTTCTTGTGGAAAAAAATATGATTGTCACCTGTTTTATTGTGGCGTGTGTTCCATTGAATGGGTATCACTTAGTTGGAAGCTGCGAAAGGCTCCTCCCCCCTCTCTGCAGAAACATTCAAGTGTCGGGTTCAATAACAAGGTTAAAAGCAACAAATACAAGGCAAAAAGAAGATTTTTTTGCGATTTTCAGAAATTTATTTGCATCGGATATTAACGCCCCGGAGACTTGGCAAAATAATCGTCACAAGAAATTAGCATTGGCTTGTTGATTGATCGCGTAGCATAGAAAGAAAATAAATTAAGAAATCAATTGAGATCAGCAGCGAATTCGTCATCGTTCAGCATAAATTTTAATATGCTAGGCTTTTTTTTTATAACAATTTTATAAATGAAAATATTCTGTTTGTATGAGGTATCCTTTTTTAATGTTTTCTATTTCAAAAAATAGAACGAAATCCTAAGCTGATAAATAACAGCAAGCCATGATTAATATTCTTAAAAAAAAAATTCAGAGGAGCTTTGCAAAAATAATATATAATAAATTTCACTTAAAATAGTTTACTGAGTCTTCCCACATCAAATGCAATTTTCTAATATAATTAATATATTGATTAAAAAAAAAAAAAATCCCTTTAATAATAATCGTAACATGTTTACTGTTTACTGTCACATTAAAATATTTTTATTCAATTTAAATTATAACAAAGCTATTTTTACAAATAAATTATATTTTGCCGTAAACATTTAAAGTTTTCCTGGAAAACTGTGCATCCCCAGCTAAGAAATTTTCAAATAAGAGAACCAAACGAGATATAAAGAGATATAGTTTAGAATTTCCCACCTGTATTTAAATAACTAAATTAAATATAATTAAATCCATTTCAGTATCATTTAAGAGAAAGGTAAATAAATATTTTAGAGATAAACAATCCTGCAGTGTTTTTTTAACCAAAAAGGTGCGTCAAAAAATATTTATTTTGCTTTTAGCCAAAGCAAACGTGTCACGTTTTCGGTTTTTTTTTGTTCACAAATAATTATTACTGTCAATTAGTAATTATTGTTTAATCAATACATCACATGATGGCGAGGAAAGCCATCTGCCAAAACCGAACCAGTTAAGCCATAAAACTAAGGCCCAAAGAACTGCCGATCCGATCAATCAAATTAGCCAAAGTTAGAAAAGCAAAAAAAAAAGATGCAAATCAATTGAGCATGCGCAGCGTGCCGATGTGAAAATTTCCATGCTCGTTACTAACCCATCAACTGGATTCGTACTTCGGGCCTTTCGGTTCGATTCACGATCTCTGATCATAGATTTCGGATCCCCGAATCGGGTATATCAATTCCGGATCGAGCCGAGTCGCGCGCGCGACTTCAGTTTGAAAAACGGTTTACATTTTGCAACAAGCGCTAAATTTCTTTTGCAAACAACAACGGGCTTTTTCGCAGGTTCACCCAGTTGGCATTTTACGGTTCCCAGTTCCCAGTTCTTTTTGATTCGCTGTTTATTAACATTTATATTTGCTTAATATATAAGTATACAATACTCAGAAGCCGCCTGCCAGTTGGTGACATGATGTGCGTGTGTGTGTCGAAACTACTAGAGTTTTTGGCACTTTAAGTGAAGTGTGAAAAGAGCGATCGGATCTGTCATGAATTCAGTATCCGTTTAATGCTCACACCGATCGGTAGTCAAAAAGGAGTTAGCCTTCAGATATCGCCATCAGAGTGAATAACTACCCTGCCGGAATTATGATTACCAGAATAGAAGGAAACACTTTCTAACTGGATACCAGTTTCTATCGAATAGGTGAGTCCTTAAAGTCCTAGGCTGTGGAATCTGTGGAAAATTAGCACATTTTATATCTTTGTGATCTAAAGTTTATGTAGATTTTCAATTCAAATTCTGAAGGCTTTAATCACAATTATTGGCTTAATAAATTTATTATCCTGCTAATAAGTGATAACAAGGAAATATTCCAAAGGAATCTATAACACCCCATCATTAAAAACTTTCTGAACGATTATGTGATTCAGTAAAATATAGTAGCTACACGAAAAAAAAAGAAAGCAGTAAATATCCATATTTTTTAGGACAAAATTATAAAACTTGATTTATGAAAAACTAATAGGATATAGTCCTATAAATCATTGAGTTAGTGTTAACTAAGAACTGTCATAAATCTTTGTGGTGGGCGACTTTTCAAAATTGATTTCAATTGTGCTACTGCCTCAATAAAATACTGATTTACCGTGGCTTAAATATATATGCAACCCATATAATTATTAGTATGCATAAATATTGTGAAATGTCTGTGGGAAATTACAGAGTTCAGTTGAAGCATCAGTTCATCGGCGACGTCGCGCGTTCTGGAAATTCTCTGAATAATGCAGAGTATTATTCAAAGTGAGATTCCCTCGCTTAGTTATTGTTCAATCTTACGGCCGATCAGACAAAACGTGTCTCCAATCATGGGGTCAGTGGACTAGCAGTTGGAAAAAATATTTATATCGGGAAATTGTTATAATTCATTTTAAAAATCTGGGTTTTTATAAAGGTAAAGTCAATCAACGTCAATTATAGGTGTTTTTTTAGATATATTTTATGCCAAAAGACTCACTAGACGAAGAACAAGTCCTAGTCATATTTTTATCTGTTTATTTTCATATAAGAAATATAAAGCGTTATGTGTTGAAAACTTAAGAGTTATTAAAAGAATTAAATGCAAATGGGGAAATGCGGACAGAATGCATTTTCTTTTCTATGCAAATAAGAAAATTTTAATTAGTTGGCAAGGCTGTCGTGGGAAATCTCTGCGGGAAGCATAAAAGATGCTTAAGAAGCCCTATATTGTACAATTGAGGGGGTAAGGAAAAAATAAAGTTGTTAAGAGCTAAAAATGTATGTACATATCTGGTCTTGAATAAATTTCACGTGAATAAATAAACCACACTTTGAGTGATATGCATGGAGTTATAAGCGTAATTTACATCTTGATAACCCCTGTCCAAGCCACCGTTTCTTTTGCCCACCTGAGACGTGTGCGTTAAAAACGAAAACAAACAAATATAAAGCAAATAATGTGTCAAATAAATTGAAATGAAAGCAGCAGTAAGCAACCAGAAGCCAGCAGCCAGGAATCATGCAAAATAAAATAAAGAAACACTTAAACAAACAGGCGAAAAGGCGAACAAGAAAAGCGAAATGAATTGCTGGCCAACACGGCGTATGAGTGTTTTGCTTTGTTTTTTTTTTTTTTCGACTGTCTGGCTGTGCTTTGCTTTTTTGGCAAGTGTACAATTGTACGTAGATTTTTTGGCAACACGAGAGTGATACACTATGGGAATATTGTGATACATCAATGAGTGTAGTGAACTCTTCTCTTTCCGCCTCTCTGCGCCCCGTTAAACTTGAACTTGACTTTGCTGAGAGCTAGGAAGTATAAAATATATCTCATTGGTGCGGGGACAAATGCGGGTGCAATTGTCAGAGAATAGGGTACTACAAGTTGGATATGGGTATCTATTAATAGGCTTCATCCTCCTCTTCTTCCTGTTTGAGCGTCAAGCGGATATCGAGTCAGGCCAAGAAATTTCTTTGCTGCCAATTCTTTGTAGTTCCAACTCGGCCCTTGCCTTCTAAGCATACTGCATAATTGCGAGTGCTCCGATCCGATTCCGTCCCGCTCTAATATTTAGAAATCCATAAATATTCCACCACTTGAGATTGATCCGACTGACGATTGTTTGCCCGCCAAAAAAACAAAAATAATACTTGAGGTTCTGTCGATTTGATTTATCAGCACAGTGCTGTGGGTGTGTGTTCTCGTGGGTGTCGCGATTATATAAAATTAAATTGCACAACTAAATCAGCGCAACAGCAGCATCATCAGCAGCATGAGAATAGTGCCTTAGTAACCAGGTGTAGCTGTTAGTACGAAAAATTCAAAAATGAGCTTCATCCATCCCGATGCCACCTTAATGGATGGCCATCAAAAAGTGAAGGTGGAATCTTGTCCCAAAGGTCCAGCCAATGAAAGGGTGGAGATCAAAATTATGATGGTGAAAGTTCAGGTAATTTAATTTTCATTGTTTTCTATAAAACCACTTAGAGGCTAAAAAGTTTCCAACATTGTTCTATGATACACATATTACGCATACGCCATGTATGACAAAATCAAGGCAAACACAGACAACTTGCTAATTTTATTTAAACTTCTGTCTGCCTTTTCTAACATATAACTTTTAAACTCATTTAATATTATTCGTGCATCTACCATAAATGTTAACATGGAGAGGGAAAAACTTTTCCTATTGTCTCTGTTCGCCGTACCATGCGGCGTATGCGTAATCAAGGACAACAAAAACACAAACTTTCTGCCTAATTTGTTTGTTGCGCGTGCCAATCACAGGTCTATATTAAAATGAAGATACACCCCAGTCCATACATACCTATTCTCTCCATCTCAGCTCTATTGTTGATGTAAAATTTATTAGCACTCTTGTTCGAACAATGACAGCTGTCGATGGGAGGCGAATTGGATTTGTAAATAAACAAACAATTGGAAAGCTCACAAGTGCATGACACTAACGCCACTGGCCGTATTAATTAGAACAACAGTACAATTGTTATTTGAAACAAACGCTTGGGAAAACATCACTTCTTACACTTGTCGACAATACGACTCGTAAGCCATTTGACGGTTCGGTTTTGAGGACTAAAGTTCTGTTATTGAAATAACAATTAAAGAAAGTTGAAACTATATTGGATGTTAGGATGGTTATAAAGACAGATCATTATAAAGAAAAATATAGACTTTCATTCATTACAAATTAGGATACAGTTTTTTAGTTCGAATACGTGTTTTTCTGTAGTTTATGCCTTGTTTTCTCCTTTGTTCTTTTTAATCCAAAAAAACAATAATTATATTTAAATTCTTACCGCATCGTTTGTATAACTTGACCGAGCCGTTTATTTGTGGTTTTGGTTTAAAAGTTTTCGTATTATTTTAATTAGTTTTTCAATGTCACCCTGGAAAATAAGGTTTATTCGTGAAATAATCCGCTTTAGTCTAGAGCCCCAGTTGTGGCCTATTTAACAACTTTAATAAACGTATTTCAGACCTATTTCCATTTTAACGGAGAAACTGAGATAGTGCCGGGCACGCAATGGCACGTGCGTCAGATGTTTGGTTTTAATTGGTTTTTATCCTGCCATCGGCTGAACCGCAAAATGACCAATTAATCGAGTCAATTGGTGGAATATGTATATTTAATTTGTCAAACATTTATTGCCCCCCCTGGTTGTGGCCAAAAGAAATATGTGCTAATAGAATAAGCGCATTACGAATCGCATAGAGGAAGGTCCGGATAGCTTTTGTCCTCCATCGTCAAACAAAGTGGGAGCAACAGCTGCTCCGCAGGATATTTTTTCCATCAAAGCTTTGGCTTTAGCTTAGCCCGGATTCATTGAGTGTGGGCAATGCCGATTGCCCCGAAAGTGAAATTGGCCAACACGTGACCGGCCCCATTGAAGCCCTGTTCGTGAATGAACTCCGGCTGAAGTTTCTCGGCTCGGAGGGGAGAGCTTTCGCTTTCACTTCGTGACATTCAAAAATAGCAAGGAAAAACGAAGTTCAGTTCCGTTTGCCTGAGCTGGGGAAGCTTTTCGCCGATTTTCGCTGCTTTTCCCTGCTTTCCGACAGTTTCTGCCGCTATTGGCCAAATCAGTTGCGCGTTGGGCGAACGCCAGCACCAAACGATTCATTTTATAGCGCGGACGTAGTTTCGTTTACTTCATCAAATATTATTCTCAATAATCTAATTTTAAAAGCACTTTTTTTTATTTATGATTTTCGGTTGCTTTTTTAGTGGTTATTCCGAACATTTTGTGTTTTTATTAAAAAAGTTACAAAAAAAAAAACAAATTTAAAAACCAAAGAAACTAAAAAAGAAAACTAATTCTGACTATTCAGTGCAAGTTATTTTGGAAAATAAATTCAAAAAAATTATTTTCTAAATTTTCAAGACTAAAAATTCTATCAAACAATTGGAAAAATAAGCAAAGTTCTTTTCTTTATTATAAACTATTGATCAATCTATAAACTATCAATCAAAATTACTTAATTAAAAGTGCTTCATAGTGCATCAAATTAAAAATAATCAGTGCTAATTATTATAAAACTCTTGAAATTAAACAGAGAGCTTAGCATTTGATTAGGCCGGATTTCGATTTGGTTTCGCCGGTTTTCGGACGCATTATGCTTACGGACATTGGCAACAGTGGAGCGAATGGTAACGGGAACTGCAGCCATAATGTTGGCAATGGTCATGGCCTAGTCAGTGGCATCAACTCGAGTGGCTCCTCCAGCGGAATTGGCAGCGCTAGTAGCGAGAAGTTGGCAGTGCGTAACGATGAGGCCAATACCGAGCAGGGCGGTAATTCCAAGGATGGTGATGGCGATGACGATGACGATGATGATGATGACGATGATGATAATGATGGTCATGATGATGATGTTAATGAAGATGATGATGCGGATGAAACTACGGTATATATACATATATATAAATATATATTTGTATAGTCGAGTGAATTTTTGCTAGCGAATTAGCAGCATATGCATGCGTAATTTTATGCTCGGAGATAATTAGAAACTCTCAGCCACAAGCGGAAATCCTAGAGCAAATTGTGCGTGGCACAGCGATAAGCTGGCCAGGATTTGGAGTGGGTTAGGTCTAAGTGTGCCTCACAAATTCTAAGGTCATCAAAAAGGTCGGGTGCTGCCAAAGAATAATTTTTGAATTCCTCTCGAACTATAATATACTACATTGAGTATGAAAAGAGCTATATATTCTTTCTGTTATTAAAAACTATAAACTAGATTTAAACTTATTTCTATATATAAAATATAAACTATTAACTATTTATTTTTAATAAAATATGACATATTTTAAAAAGAAAACTATTCCTAACCATAAAACTATGCAAGTGTTCCGGGAGAAAAAGAAGCACCCTGCTGAGAATTTTGCGCTTATGGGAAAGGATATGACTCCTGAACTTACTTTCAAAAGCAATTTGAATGACAAAAACATAGCTGAAAGGACTTTAAATCCCACAGAAGCCACAATTTCCTTTTTTCTCCCCAAAATGCCATCCCTCTGCCCTAAGGCTTCCTGTTTTGTGCTGTCCTGTTTTTGGGTCGGGCCTTTGGATAATTCGTCAAATCCATTCAATTATTCAAACAATCATTCACAGATGCGAATGAGCACCAAGCCGTGGAGAACACGGCTTTCGCCGGAAAATACAGTATAGTTGAGTGCGAAAAGCGGAAATCAAGGTTTGCGGCACGAATCAGGGAGAAAATTGTTTGCCAAAGGCAGAAGAGAAGCAGGACAGCAGCGGTAGCAGCAGCAGCTAAATGAGGCAAAATGACCGTTTTGGCCCCGCCTTCCCTTTGATAAATATAAATATTTCTCCCGAGTGCTGTTTGTTGGTCTGTTGTTTCGGTTTCGCTTTTCCAAACAACCGTTTTCTCTGCTGTAGGCAAACTGTTTGCATTGGCTTGAACACGGAAAGGACCTTCTGACCGAATAACAAACAAAAAAAAATGTAAAAATAGATATCGCTGGCCTGCCATCTACAGATATTTCACATTTTTGTGACTTCCGACTTCCTTAACATTTTTCGGTGTCAAGACTTTAATTAAAATCAGGCATTCATGACGTCAGGCCGGCTGTCTTAATTAAGTCAAGTTTTGAAAACTATACACGTTCTCGGCCCGATTCCTAATTGTGCTGATCCAGGTGGACTCTGTCGGGGTTACTCCACTCATTAGTAGCACATGCCACACGTGCTATGGAAGTCGTGCGTATTGACTTGAAAAAATAAGAAGGTGACTGAAAATTCTGTTTAGCATGCGAATGCGATAAACGTCAAAGTCGGAACCGTGTATGCCACACTCTCCCCAGATTATGCAAATTTCGCCTGCTCTCTTATTTTTTTTCTTCCCAGAGTTGTATGCAAATTAGTCAACACAGGACACGCGCTTTCCTCGTGTGAAAAACAAAAAAAAAAAAGGACCAGAAAATAACTATAAAAATGTTAGATACTTTTATGGAAGAGATAACACTGATCAATTTATTTTGTTAAAGGGATGTTTGGTTGTAAGTGTGAGGTTTGCTTTTAAAAAAAATTATTTATTGAACTCGAATACACTAGGCTTTCCTATTGGGCTTCAAATCTTCTTAGGCTTAAGAAAGGTATCTTTCACTCTACTTTGGCTTAAATTTAATTCTTTTATTATTTCTCCTGCAGAGTCAGTAAATCAAAGAAAAATGTTAAATAGTCAAGAACCTTTCAAATAAACTCGTCTCACTTTTCTCCAGACGACACGCGAATGTCTGCCCGCCCAGAAAGGGGCCTTTAACGAAAATTTCCAATTCAATTTGAGTCGAAATAAAAGTCGCGTGCCTCAATTTGGCAAAACATTCTCCCGGGCCGCCAGTCTGCCAGATTCGAGTTCAACCAGCTCTAATAGTCCATCAAACTGAACAATCGGTCGAATGCCCCGAATGTAAACAAAGCAATTTGCTTCGAAATTTGCATTTGTTGGCCCCAAAGCCCGGTTGGATATCTCTGTTAATTAACTTTTCACATACCAATTAGAAACATTTGCATTCTCCAAACAAAACCCGACTAAAAAAGAAATATATTTTAATCTGAAAAGGTACCGAGACACACATGAAAAGTTTGTTCCGGAAAGTTCCGGAAAATGTGGCACAAATAAACGTAAAGCCAAGTATGTTGTAAAGGAAAATCAGTATGCCAGTATGGTCGTAAAGTTACGGCCCACAAATCTGGCCTAACAAGCTACAGTGGACGAGAATAAAATATATGATACCGGGCTTTAATAAAGGAACATTCTTTAATATACGACAATGATGGACACAATAATTATTCCTGCCCTTAAAAAAATATTTTAGCTTAAATTAATTGAAAATATTCAAGTCTTTTCAAGTATTTAAAGTGGCTTAAAGTTGATGGCTCTTTTGAGGCGGTCTTTCTTAAATTGAATTTATTTATAAAGTGGCAAGGACTCCATTGTTTCGCCTTCCAAACAACCCATTGTCCTGCCCGGCTTAACCGGTCACTTTTCAAAACTGACAAAACGAAACTTTTATTAGCCAACCCTTTGAAGGGTTTTCGGTTGGCCATGTTGGGCATTAAAAACTCCTTTCCGCATTCTGGGTCTGGGTTTTGGTTCGGGCCCATGTTGACCACTTTAAGGTCGCGTCCAGAGTGTGTTTTTTTTCGCCCGAAAGGCGGCAAGGTCAAAGGGCACATCAAAAAGCTGCAGAAAAAAAGGCTCCTTGCTGTCTTCTTAATTCCACAAAATCGCTGATTATTTATTAAAATTGATATGTACGGGGTTGTGTTTTTCACGATCTCCCCGTCACTGATTTTAATTGGTTTTCTGAATGGGATGAACCCAGGCCCGGGGCCCGGAGTCGAGGACCTCTCCAGTTTGCCTCATTTGCATTGACCAAGTGCTTCGAACTTGACGTCCAAGTACGGCGAACTCGAGAGCCCTAGAAATTGGCTAAATGGAGGATAAGTTAGGGAAGGTAAGTGGACCTGTGTCTAGGCCTGGGTCAAGGGCAGAAAGCAATTTAATGAGGGGCCAGTTTAACTGAAAAGTGTCATAAAACTCGCCAACAAGGTGGGCTTCTCATAAACTTTTCAAGTGCCTAGAATGCGATAATCGCCTTTCAATTTCATCTTGAGTACAACTTTTCCTTTGATTTGCTTGGCAGGATTTCTGGGATATTTATGGGTGTATTTGTGTGCCAGGATTGCTTTTTGAACTTTTTTGGAAACTGTTTCCACTAATCAGCAAAAATGTTTCGGGAACTTTAATCATCCTGCCAACTGTCCATAAAATGGCTGAAAATGGAAACAATTTTCCAAATATTTAGAAGCGTAAGCACAAAATTGATTAAAAACGGTTGTCGAGGCGAAAATCAGTCAAAGGACTCTCCCTCCCATCCCCTACGAGTTAGCCGTCTAGCGAATAAGGATGAATATTCATTATCCTGAACCTTTGTTCAAGTTCACGGCTGGTTTAAAGAACTTGTGTATTAAAGGTTGAGAATCCTTTACTTTCTAGGGGGGTGCTCACTTTTATTTTTAGGCACCGCGCTGGGCAAACAAAAACGGGTAACGCCATTAAGAGCGGCACTCGAAGCAATTATACCAAAAACGAAAAAAAAAACCTGCAACGGAAGCCGGAGAAAAGCTCTAAAAACAAAAGACAAGACAATTGTATAAATAAATGTAAGGAAATAACCAGTGAGTGGGTCTGATTGGGTGGGTTGGCCCCCAATGAGTGGGGCGTTCGTATAGTGGATGGGTGTCTTTTGGGTGGTTGAGTGCTGTTTGGCAATTAAGCTTCTCAGGGAACCCCGGAACGGAAGTGGGACTGAGAGGAATGCACTTGGTCATTGACCGAGTGTTAAAAAAAGCATTAAAATTCAATTGAATGGATGGCGGTGTCTCAGATGATACTGTTTCATTTGTGTTAACAATGCTATTTGCCCTCAGTGCCGTAAACATTTTATGTAGCATACATTTCTGCTGCAGTGAGCAGTCTTGTTTGCCAATAAAATAAATAATATAATCAACAAATATTGCCCTAATAGGGATTCAACGAACTGTCCGGGGTTATTCTATGGCATTTTAGCGATTTTTAAAGCTTCTGTTTTTTCTTCAAATTAAATTAAATTATTTTCTCCGCTTTCGCAAGCGGATGTCGAAGAGGAAGCGGATGTTATTCCAAGAAGCTTTAAGCGACAAAATGAAAATCCAATTTTTATATTTTTCCCCCGTCACACCATTTATCGAATTTCCAGGGATAAGCACGCGGCACTTTACCAATAATTTGGTTTTCATATTTTCTCATACCACCTACATAAAATTCCCGATAGGAAGTCCTCATTTAAGGATGACTGGGAGCAGGACAATTACGTCTTTGACTGAGCGTACACATTGTGTCAGATTGCGATTAAGGACATGGACTGCGGCCGGACACACACAGCAGCCGAGTCATTGGACAAGGCCAACTAAATTTAGTGGCCAAGGCCTATTTATGTTTATGCGGCCTGCCCCCCCAGCATGTGAGTTGTTGTGGTTTTCATAAGCCGCTTAGTGGCAGACCTGAAATGGAAACAGAATTTCCATTTATCTGGTTAGTGGAGGGGTAAGACGCAAGCTTGTCCAATGACAGTGGCAACAGTGGAAGGAATTATTACTACGCAGTACAGGACATCGTGAATAAATAAATGTTTAATTACTTAAATTCTCCTTGCCTATTTGGTTTGATCAGAAACTTTTTTGAAAATTTGTAAAAAAGAGTAGTGCTTATAAATACCACTGTAACCCACAAGGTCCCAATCGTGGCACAACCTTCTGTTTTATGAGATACAATTCTGGCATATTCCCGATGCCAGCAAAAATCCAAAATGACATTATAGATAGAGATTGCCGCAAGCCTCTCGAACATGTGAGCCAAATATTTAGTATCCGTGTAGGAATAAATCAATTCCCCCACTCAATACCCATTCGTGTTTTTATGGTTGACATTTTTCCAAACATAAAAAACACTCCGAATTCTGGCTGGCAGGTTTTTTTTTTGGGTGTTTATTCGTCTGTCAAAATCTTATTTTCTCTGTCGCCAAATCTGCTCACTTGAATCACTGAAAATCCGGCTGAAAAATCGAAAAAAAAAAGAGAAAAAGCAGCGGAAAGCTTTCCGAGCAATTGAAATGTTTGTTGGATGGAATAGAACTGGGCGTGTAGTCCCTCCATCCTATAATGTATGCATATCCTTCATCTAAGCATCTCAAGAATTTGAGCAATTCTATGCGAATCAAAGACAAAGTCCATAATTTCGGGCTTCTTATGTAGCCCGGTTTGGCTTTCATTTGAATGCCAACGAAATCCACCCTCTGAGAGAAGAAATCCAGCAACGACCTGCCCCACATGGGCTTCCAGTGGATGAGTTGTCAGATTCAATTGCCAGGCGACATAAATCAGGGACAAAGTGAGGAAGGCACCCAGTCATAAATCGCAGCCTGAAATTAGGGTTTCGGGTAGCCCATGACAGAACCCCATCAAACAATACCAAAATCCCTTTCCAATACCCCTTTCCACAAACCGCTCTGCCCACCCCACCAAAAAAAATCAACACTCCTCCAAACATATCCACAATTCCACCCACCTCCCATACCATATAACAATAACAATTCCCCCCTTAAACTAAGTAATAAAATCTACCCCCGATCCGACTCATTAACAATACCAAACTAATAATATACAATTTTCACTTATATACACCCAAAACACCCCAAATCCCACCATCATCAAAATATCCAACTAACTTCACCCACCAAATATAAATTTAATCATCTTCCACAAATCCTAACATCCCCCCCTAAAAAACACCAACTTTACACTATCTGCAAACACCAAATTCCCATCCCAACCGCTAATCATTCCCCCCCCAATCCACCCTCCTTCCCCCCTCATCCCCCCAACCACCCCCACTAAACATCACTACCCCACCACCTCTCCCCTACATTTTCACCAACCCTCTATCCATCCCACACACAAACCACCCCCACCTTCAAAACCCTCCCCATCACCCCCACTAAATAATTTAACCCCCAAACAATCCTTCTTCCCCTATCATCTATCATCTGAACATTATCCTTGAGCCAACATTTGCCCGTTCTGGGAAACAATTCTCACTCTCGAATTCCTTCGTGCACGCACGTCCACCCAACTACTCCTAACCCCGCCACCCACCAACCTCCCCATCACCCTCATATTAATATCTATGTGGGGTGGTGGGTTGAGTGTGTGTATATGGACATAAAAACAATCTGCAATACATTACGCATACGCCATGCTGTGCCAAATTGTTTCGACAGTTTTGGGCTGCCGAATGTTTATGATTCCCTGCCATAGAAAACATTTGCATACACGTGCCGGCCATGGGAGCGATAGGGACGGAGTCATCCATCAATATAGAGATACGTATGTGACTGACGTCCCAGCTCTGTAATAACGCACCGGATTTTGCAAATTATGGGCCACACATTCTGACCACAAACCGGGGGTCAAGCTGGGAGCAAAGTGCGAATGCAAAGTGCCAGTCAGAGTCCCGGTTCGGCCAAACTAATCAAATATTTATGCTCGCTTTCGTCTGGCTGGACGTCTGGTCACGATATCGTGACAAACGTTAACTCGAATAGCTCATATTATAGTACGCATAGTAGTGCCAAAGGCGGCAACAAGTTAGGGGGACCCTATTGGGTCCCTATTGCATGTCTCTAGCGAGAAAATAATTTAACTTCATTACCAGAGCTAAGTGGGAATCTATTTGGAGGCAATTTAATTAAACGGCTTGTCGACATCAATTTTGGTACAAGTATGGTTAACTAATGTGGCAATTAACAAGGTCTGAAATATAATATTATGATTTAAGGGAAGATAAGATAAACGAATTATATCCCACATACATTGTACTCCAGAAACATTGTTTGTCACAATTTAGGCGTGTACTGAATCTCATATTAAGGCTTTAATCCTTGCCACCACGTCACAACAGGATATTTATTGATGCATAAACAATACAAGGATTCAGCAAACAAGAAACAGGAGAAACATAAGCACATTAGCCCATCGCAGCTGCTGTATGTCAACAGCTTAATCTTCAGCTTTGGCTTGGGTTTTGGGCATTGTCTTCAATGGCAACACCTACGAATAATACATCAAGAGTGTTACCTTTCCTCAACAAACAGGTGTATTCTAGACACCGAAAAAAAAATAAGTTGAAGTGCTTTCTTGCACAAGCAACCTTTGCAACCAGGTGATGTTTTTTTATAAGTGTTTCATCTGCCAGCCCGGAGGGAGGCAGAAAACAGCAATCCCAGCAAGAAACACTCCTTCCCCGGCATTGCTCCAATTAACTATGGAGCCTATTGTTGTCAACGCTTCGTTTCTGGGCCAAATACCAGCTCTTCTGACCTCCAGCCTCTGCCAGAAATTGACTTTGGTTGCAACTTTATGGCCATGTGCGAGTTGAGTCCATTGTGTGTCGAGGGGAAAAGGTGCCTCGCAGCCAAGAGCATTGTCGTTACCTGGAGATTGTTAGGCCAAACAATTAATTAATCATTAGTCAAGGCTAATGGGTAAACGATACAATTTCCTTAAAGGAAAACAAAAATTCTTTTCTTTCCGTTCTCACTATATATGCTTTGGTAATCCCAAATGGGCTTTTAAGATTTCCAACTTTTCACATTCCATTTCTTTTGATTTCTGGCATGGCAAAGTTTTGGGAAAAGTCAAAAGTTTACTGTGTTTCGATATTTGTTATTTATCCATTGTCTAGCAAGTTCATACTAATTAGAAGTCGAAATACCTTTTTATTGTGAATTTCTGATTTTATGGAGAACATGAAAAACTGTGTTAATTGTTTAAGAAAATGTTTGAAACACGCAGAACCATTATTTGGCGAAATGTGTTACGTGAGTTCCTATTTTTTCCACCAAATAGTCGTGATAAACAATTTTTTTGATTTGAAACAATTCCCTTTAAGAAAATTTAACTGGCAGAACCAATTAGAGCCTGAGGGGCCTAAACAGCATCTGACATTTGCAGCATTATGTAACATTTTGGTTGAGTATTCATTTCAATTTCCGTGCCCACGTTTCCCGAAATGAAGCCAAATGAGGCATGGTTTCAATTACAATGTTCTTTCTGCTAAACAATGTAGCTCTCGCCAACATATGTACGGAGTGTGGTGGGCTTCCCCCTCGATATACAATCAATTCTCATATTCTATATACGGCACCCATCCCCATCCTCCATCGGGGGAACGAGCTCAATTGAATTATGAAGAGCAATAAATAAGTTAATGAAATATTAAGGAGGCAACACTCCCACAGGGACTACAGCGAAATGCTTCCAACAATTGTTTCCGGCCCGAAATACAAAATAGTTTTCCGACTAGCCGGCCGGCTAAATGCTTCTATTCAGTCAGATAATTGGTATAGGTTACAGCCAGCAAATTTTCCAACTTGACAGCTAATTAAAGCAACCAAGCAGAGCATCAATCTGACGGTAAGAAATTGCTTTAATTATGACTGGGGGAGCCGGTAGTCTGGATGGTCTTTAATAGCCATCACCAGGAGGAGCCAAGGACACGGAGACGATTCCTTCTTGCAGTTACAGCTCCATCCTCCGACTTAGTCAGTCATGCGGCAGCGACTTATGAATAATTTATGGCTGGATTTTCGGGGCTTTGGACTTTATTAAAAAATTTGTACAGAATGTGGCGCTTCTGATACCCTTGGTGCCGGTTTTTAATAATCGATTGTGGGTGTTTTTCAATTTATTTTTGTATAATTTGAAAACTTTCTATTACACAATTAACTGGAAAATAAAATGGAAATCCGCTGGGAGGACTGTGTGGACTGTGTGGACGGTGCGGAGTCGGCAACCTTTAACAACTTCCATAATTACATAAATGATTCACCTCGAGTCTATTGAACCGTTTGTCACGTGACTCGTTAAATTTAATTTGCCCTCAAGCCTTTCCCAACGTAGACCCGACCCAAAGTATGATCCGCATTAACCTTGGCGATGTTTGCACAAGTGCTGGCAAGTCAGCAAAACAAAAATAAACCAAAAACAAAACAAGGCACAGCACAAAAAAAAAATGAAGATACGCAAAACGAATTCATTTAATTGACGCATAAAACTAGACAACTGCTGTCTGAACCAACCAAAAAATAAAAAAAGAAACTTTGGCGCTGACTAAACCGAACTAATAAAATGATTGCATACTTGCGGGCGTCGACTTTGCGAAGGATCCTTGGTCGGCTACTCGTCCTTTTCCCAACAACTCATCGACCTTCGGCCTTCAAAATCAAAGTTATTTTTTCCATTCCAGCTTTTCCTTTGTCTTTCCCATCTCGAATGTTGCGTTTGCCTTGCAAATTTTCTTCGTTTTCTTGGAAGGAAAATTTATGCAATGCCAGCAATCGGCTTTCGAAATCCGTGGGTTAATGCATTATGCATAATCCCCAGTAAAAAAATCCTTAACGGCTGCTCGGGGCAACAATATTCACAGTTGCACAGCAGAGAGGATATCCTTCCACCTTCATAATTCTTCCCATCCCACATAACACGCATATAAGCTACTATTAAACCCGACAGCACACGAAAAACAAAACTTTAATGACAACAAATGCGACAGTAAAACAGAGGCGGTGACAGTACAAGTATAGTACAACAATTGTTCGCAATTGTTGAGTAAAACCATCTGAATAACAAACACAATTTTGTTCTTGTTTGGGGGGATATTTCGGGCGGAATTTGGAATTAGTTGGAGGTCTGTCTCTGTTGTTTTTCGTGGCTTCAGGGACATTTGTCAACCGAGTACCCAGTGCCTCGAGCCCTAAAAAATGTTGAAACCAAATGAGAACTCGTAAACTGTTTAGCCAGTTTTGTTTTAATTTTCCGTTTTTTCCTTTGCTGGGTAATATTTTCTCTTGCCAGATATATGATGATTGCGAGCTAATTATAAAGGATAATTAATATTGTTATAATTTTCTTTTGCTTTTAAAGCAAAAAATGTTCTACGAATTCCCTAATCGGAATTCGTGGTTAAAGCCAATTACCGTTTGTGGTCATATGGGTGACATTTGCGCTTATGCAAACGAGAACTAAAATTTACATATTATTTACAAATAACTCGGCAAGGGGAGTAAGCCCATCTGTGCAAATGTCAATTCGCCCACGGCAGCTGTTCGAAATACAGAAAAAACAAAAATAAACTTTGTAAATATTTGCCAAAGCTGATTTACTGTATCTGTAAGCTAAATTGTATATAGAATGTTCAATTACTGCCGTGGCATTCTTGGGATTTCAAATTACCAGAGGAGAGGCTGGCAAAGTGTTGCAGAGCCACTTGGAACTGCAATTTATGTTGTGTTCATTATACGCCCAGCTGCCGATGGGGAATGAAATGGATAGGATCGGAGTGCCTTGTGGGTGGGCGATTCCATCGTGTCCCAGACGCTGCAGTCTCAGCAACTGCTGCACTCAAGTGCCTCAAGGCCACTCGGGATAATCAGAGGAATGCCACTGAATTATTGCCTCTTGTCTGAGAATCGATGGCATTCCAGCCAAGTGGATTTGTAACTTATAAGCTGCAAGCCATGTATCCCACAGGCAATATTAAAGTTAAGATGTAAGGATAAATTTAATTATATTTATGGGAAAATACTTTAGATACAACAAATTTTATTCTGATTTAAAATAAAAAAATAAAAAATAAATAATATTTATTATTTTTTACATTTTAGGCGGAATCTCCTCTGCTACCCCTAAAAGATATAGAGTCGTCGTCCCCTCGAGTACCTAGCTCCTCGCACATATCAGTCACCAATCGGTCACCCCAACCCGCTCAATACACCTCCCTCACAGGTGACCCAGACGCATCACCCACGCACCAACCCACGACACCCACTTCCACGCCCAACAAGTGTCGCAGGCGTAGCTCTCTTAGCAGTCCTCCAACTTCCTCGCCCGAAGACAGAGAGCCTCCTCCATTAGAAACAAACAACAACAAGGGGGATTTCTATTCGCACTTGTCCAACGGCACCACCCCCAGCCACGACAAGCACAACCCGGAGGAATTCCAGCTATATCCCAACGACACCTTCACCCGATTAGAGGGTAAAGCCCCGAAGCCACAAAACAAGATGCAGACCAAGGTGGATGCGGTAGGCCGCATCACTGGCCCGTGGGGCAAGTGGCAGCTGCGAACAGTGCTGCTAATCTTTCTCTGCAAGATCCCCTCGTCCTGGTTCATGGCCTGTATTATTTTCACGGCCCCAGCTCCGCGCCATGGAGAATTCTTCTGCAAGCCGCCGAACACGGTGGGTGCCCAAAACCAGACCGCATGGATAAAGGTGTCACATCCCCAGAAGGAAGAAACCGAGGATCAAGAGTTCTCCATCGACTTCTGTAATGTGTATCAGGATGCGCAGGAGCACGCCCATCACTACTACAACTACGCCAACAGCGACCAGGAGCCGAGGGTGTGGGAGAAGCCGCTGAACCGCAGCTCTAATCTGATCCCCTGCACGGAGTTCCAGCACCAGGCCGACTTCCACTCCGTCGTCACCCAGTATGACCTCGTGTGCTCGCGTGACATTCTCGTCTCGGTGACACAGTTCTTCCATCTGTTTGGTGTCCTGACTGGTGGCATCCTAGCCAATCATTTGCTGAAATAGTAAGTTGTTTCTAAAAGTTTTAAAGGATTTGTTCTCATTAAAAATCTTAAAATATTCTCTATTTAGTTTTAGTCCCAAGAATGTTATGCTTTTTGGAATGATAACTCAGATATTCTGCGGAAATCTTACGGGCCATGTGGCATCCTACGAACTGCACGTATTCTTCCGTTGTCTCTCAGCCGTTTGCTGTGCTCAGATGTACACCGCCGGAGGACAAATTAGTAAGCATTAAAGTTGTCCTTTAAAAAGGATATTTATTCTTATTTTTGACCCAAAAACTTTAGTGGCTGACATAACTGGAGGAAAGTATCGTACTTGCGTGTCGACGTTGTTCGAGCAGTTCTGGTCTATTGGCGTTATGATGCTTCCTGGGCTGGCTAGCTTCTTTTCCAGCTGGTCCCACCTCTACATGGCCATCTCCTGGCCAACTGTGATACTTATCTATCTGTGGCAGTAAGTAGAATGGATATATAAATTCAGATAAAGGTAAATGGAAACTATGAACATAAATATTGTTACCCAGGTGGATTCCGGATTCTCCCCGCTGGCTCATAGCTCGAGGTCGAGTCCAAGATGCCAAGAAAATCCTGCTGCAGTGCGCCGAGATGAACGGCACGCGACACAGCCTGCCGACTGACATCGATCAGCAGCTGGAGCTCCAGGCTCAGACCGCAATGGACGCTCCTCCGCCCAGCGGCTGGTGGTCGATGTGGAAGGGAGAACGGGCGGTGCGACACATAATATGTGTGCACCTGGCCTGGTCGCTCTACATCGTTGTCTACTACGGAATGCTGCTCAACATCCGGGCCTTTAGCCGGGAGCACCTCTACATCAACACCTTCGTAGCCGGTTTCAGCGAAATGATGGGCACCTTCTTCGGCCTGTTCCTGATCCTGAAGACCACCAGAAAGTGGGTATGGACGGGACTCTTCAACATAATTGCTGGATGCATCGCCTACTGCGGATGGCTAGTTCCGAAAGCCGGAGTAATTCCCATTGATGCTCGGGTGGCCCTGCTAATGTGCTCCGCTATGGTTTCCAAAATGGCCATTTCCACTACGCTCAGTATACTCACCACCTGCACTGTTGAATTGGTTTCAGATGACAAGAAGAAAATAACTTCCTTCTCTACAATATGCTGGGCTCGTTTTTGGCTCCTGGGAGCTCCATTTATTGGCTCCACTGTCATCTTTGGCCAGCTCATTCCCCAGACAGCTTTTGCTTCTCTGGCCATTTGGGGTGGCTTGTGCACCGTCCTGATCAGCAGTCCTCGGACTCATCCCATCTCTAGACCCGCTTCACCCGTCGCCCAGGGTACTCAGAACATGGCATCGCAATTTACCATCATCGACGGCATGGACAACAAGGGCTATACCCCAAGCTCCAAGCCGATCTACGCGAATAACCCCATAAGGAAACTGACCACGCCGCAATCAAATCTACCTCCTCAATTGATGCCCGGCATTTGGACGACCAAGATCGACGAGGATGGCCCACCAATGTGATCTGCTCCAGGTTAGGGTTCCGTAATGCGATCAGCTGTTTTGTACAACAACTTTGTGTGAAGGGAGGTTTTTTTGAATGATATCCCTTTTCGGGTGCAGATTTTCTATTTGGTTCATATAAGGCCCGTTTTTGATCCTATAAGATCTGTAGGATTTGTATATTAATGCTCGTATAGCCTTTTTTAACTCTTCGAAAATGTCTTGAAGGTAAAAATTGGGCAGGTGGCTAGTGAAAAAAGGCAGCTGTTCAAAATTAAGGCTTTTCAGAGCAGATCCTGAGTAATGGTTTTGATCAGTTTGGTGGCGCTGTGACTTGTGAACTACAGTCTACAACTTTGATATACAATTTATGTACTTATAGCCTTTTAACTACTTTAGGAGCATCTCCATTTGTAACGCGCACTAGCAAACTTTTTGATGCTGAAAGTCTATCGAGTCCTTGCACTTGCAGTCCTCTATACGTCAGACCCAATATCGGAAAGCTCAAGTAACTACAATTTTATGAAAACCAAAAACAAACAATCTTAACTTTTACTCTAAGTAGACAAACTTCTTAGCCTAATGATCTGAAACAGAATCCCTTACCAAAATTCAATTACCCGGAAAAAGACACTTGCAAATAAACACCATAAAAAAGATTTTCGACAAAAAAATCAACATAAAAATACAAAAAAAAAAATTTATTTTGATTAAATATAAGTTTAGGGATGAGTTTATTTAGAAGACCAGCATAGAAGGCCATAAAGCACTCGATACTGGGCTAAGATTCTGTGCAGCCATAACAAGTAGTCTCGTAAGATACAAGTATTTAAAATGTGGAGCTCGTCCCGAGATAAGCCCAGTATTACTAATAGGCACAAATGAATCAAAGCCGATGCGAATCGAACCGAATTAAACCTCACGTAGTCAAACCCATTTGATAGGGAAAGAAACGATGATCCTTTTAAAGGCCTGGGATTCCACATTTAAGTGATTGTGTTGTAAACACCTGGAGAGAAATGTATGAAAAGACATATGTATAAAGTAGTTACACTATTAATACATAATATGAAAGTTTTAATTGTCTTTCTCGAGCTATTAATTAGTTATAATGCTTCTAGAAAAATAATAATTTTAAAGTACACATTAGTTACTTTATTACCGTTATGTATTATGGATTAGCAACTTAGTTTAAAATAAATCAATTAGTAGTCTTTTTAGATTTACGTACTTAAAGTCCTATATAACCCATACTTTCAAAGTTAAATTATTATTAAAAATTAGACTCTAGGAAAAGCGTTTAGCATCTCGTTGAATGTTACAAGATAATGGTTACTATATGAAAAGAAATGTTATGCATGGCAAAGAGCAATATTTTTCTAATAAAGCCTCTTCAAGAATTATTTTTATGTTGACAAATCAAATGTATTTTTATTTCACTTTAAAGTCACTAAGCCATAATATGAATAAGGTATGCGGAAAAAGATGCTAGGGAAGCGGAAGCGGAAGAGGTATTATCCCATAATCATCTGATATTAAACCGTAATTTTTTAAAGATTTGTATATCGATTCTTAACGGAAGTCTATTTTAAAATAACTGGTCAGATATACAAATTAACAACAATAGCCATTTAATTAAAAGTAAGCTTTCCTATTTTCTGTTTTTAAATTTGAAATGAAACGGTTTACATGACTTACATAACATAACAGAACGATAGCAGAATGTTAATGTTTTAAGAGTTGCCAGACTACATGCTGTAGGAATGGAACCTAAGCGAACCGCAGTCTGGCAGCCCTAATTTTACGCCTAATATTCGAACCGACCCTGACCACACTAATCTTTAAATTGTAGCGGCTTTTTACCAAAAAAAAATACAGCAGCCCAATAGAGTCGCGTCAGTCAAAACATTATTCCGCCAAATAAGACTTGGCTACATACACGGAGTGACACGAGATCATTATAACAAAACACAAACTATTGATCACTTTCCTGCGACCTGCGAACACCTTCTTCTATATACAATGGAATTCGATGCGGCGCATAACGGCCTTGGACTCGGGAGTCGCGGCGTTTTGCGGGAGATCAACAAAAACGATGGCGGCGCCACGGTAAGCAGATCAATTAGCTTGGAGGCGTGGCCCTCGCCCATGTGCGATTTGACCAAAACATTCACTTTTCTCCATGTGCTGCGGCTAATGGTATATACCCACCACCGTCTCCCCCTTCCATCGTCCAGCTCTTGCTCCTTCGCTGGAATATTTTGATTCAGCGACTGTTTCTTTCCATCCATACATTGTATACAATAATCTGGCGTGCTGTTTTTATTAGCTTTATGGCAGCTGTCACTTCAGCTTTCGTCGAACTGGCCCAGTCGATCAGTATACTTCGGACGGGGGCCACCTCCAGTGCTCAGTAGGTTTAGATCACAGAGCTCCTCGCCAGAACAGACGCCACCTCCTCCACATCACAAAAAAAAAAAAAAAATGGGCAATAAGCCCATTCAGACAAAGAAACCAAGGGGCCCGGCCGGTAGAATAGCCATCCAGTTGGACCACAGCGCTGCGAATCTGGTATGGAAAATAAAAATGCATAAAACGCATATATCTTCGAACTCTGCTTGCTCCGACGGCCTCTTGACATTTTCCACTGTCCAGATGTTGGTCGGGCGTGCCAAATATTTGCTTATTTTAAACCAAAATAAAACAGGCTGCTGGGATTCTCATATAATTAGTAAGGGATTTGCTTTGCTTTAGTTTGAGAAGAATGTATCGCTAATAAGGACCATTTGTTCCGCAGGCTGGAGGCGGCACATTCTCTCACCCCACCATCTGTAGCAAGTAATTAAACAGGCAGTTGTTGACAAACTCCCTCTCCCCTTTTTCAGAAATATCTATGGAGGATCTGCGGATGCCAACTTCCCTATTCTTCATTTTCCTCCCCAGTCGTCTAGCTTTGTTTTTCACCTATTTATAGTTTATTTTATAGTTGTGCCTTTTGTATGTTTTCTTTAATTTCTCCCATGTGTTATACTGGCTCTAGGGATTATGGGGAAACTTTTCAGTTAGGACCACCATGTGCGACAGATAAAACTCCTCCAGAAGCTAATACATCAGGACTATTTGTCGATCTTGCAGAAGCTAAACCCATAAACTTATAGCTTATTTCGGGGCAGACTTTCACTGAACCCACAGCCACCCCAGTGGTGTACTGGGTTTAGATGCAACCGAGTAACTTGTCACACGTATCTTGTCACCTGTCACGCATTGGTTGACTAGCGCTGCCTCCCAACATCAGACATCGTGTGAGATTGCGTTTCACAGCGAGACTTTTCTCGCAAAATATGCAAAGTCAGCCGTGTAGCGATGTGGAGCACTTCCTCGACTGGGTTGCTTCTTCAAGCGCTCCGTGATGCGCAACAATGGCACTGGGATTGCATGTCACTTGGCGTCCACATTGGCTGTCGGACTTGGTTGGGCTAAGACTTTCATTCATTAGCCTAGCTAGCCCCCCAGTCAGCTGGCCCATTTTCTTCGGCTTATTTGCGGTGTGTTGCATTTTGCACTTTTGCTTGAGTTCGGCTCAGGTCTGGGGCCTGTCTGGTGGAGGTTCAGTTGGCCACTTTAGCTCACCCCAGAAGGTTGTCATCGGGAAGGCCGCACACTTGGCACACAATTGAGCTTCTTCTATAAATTAAATTGCATCCGTAGGCCCACGCGCATTATAATCGGTTGGTGATTGGAGTCTCTTTCAATTAAAAGTATTACATTTTCTGTGGATGGGGATCCTATTATATCTCCCATTAATACGATAGCTGATCGTCTTACTAGCTACATGAGGGCTAGCGACGATCCACAGCCGGATAGTTTCTGTGGATGTTGTTCAAACTTATCTCACTCTCCCCCACACAGTCACCGAGTCACCGAGCATGTGTTAGTTTGTGGGACGACGGCGCCGAGCGGAAAGGCAAAGCAAATTGAAAACGAAAATATTTTTAAATTGATTTCAAAGACAGACAAGATCGGGAGCCAGCAGCCAGTGTAAAACGAACGCACACGGTGCCGGGTCGCTAGAATCTCGGTGATTCGGTGATTATTCCCCCAATATAATGAGAGAGCGGAAGACGGAAAATCGCAGTCGACAGTTTTCTGAGTAGGCGAGCCGAAAAATCGGTGCCAGAACGGAGAACACGGAATATCCGAAAATCTGAATAAAGTAAAGAACACTTAAGGCACCCAAGTAACCCGATCGTCGATCGTCGCTTTTCTGGAATCGAGTGAACCGTAAAGCGTCTGGAAGTTAATCGTCCGTGGAGCGACGATCCCTTTACCAATATCTCATCATGGACTTCATCGCCAACATCATAAAACGCCCCCTAAGCGTGGCCGGCAGTGGTTCTCATGCAGCTGCCATGGAAGCGACACAGGCCCCCACTGATGTTGCCCCGAGAGCAGGAGGTGCTCCGCTAATGTCCACCGATCTGGGTGCATTACTCGATTCGGCATCCGAAGATCTGCTGTTCCTGGAGGAGCAGCACAGCAACCTTTTGATGGAACCTCTTGCCATCCCGATGACCAGTCCCCATATTACACCGCCCACCAGCGGCCGGGAGAGCATCCAGAAATTACTGAGTGAGATTAACGTGAACCTGAACCAAGTCAGTGCCAATGAAATGGAGCACTTGCAGGCGATGAGCGGCGAGGTATGTCCCCGAAAACTGATCCCTGTGTTGAGGGGAATGTGGGTGAAATGTGTTGAACATTTTCTTTTTTTTTATTTATTTATTTGTGTGTCTTTGGATCGGAAGATATTGCAGTCCTAATGTAATCTACAATCTTTTATTTTATCTTTTTATATAATATATATTTTTTTTCCTCCACTTTCTCCCGAGAATATATCTATATTTCTATATATTTGTCATTCTTTTGTTCGTCTATTGCGTTTCTGATAAATATTCTGGTTTTTCTCTTTCATACGATATAATATTATTATTAAAAGTTATCTTTATCTTGAGTAATTATTTATTACTCAATATTCTGAGTGGCCTGCCTATTTTTAATGAATTTAAAATTCTAATGTAATTAATATTTCCCTACCGGATATGAGTTTTTTTTTCTATTACTTTAGAGATTGCCAGTTTCCGCTGGCTAATTATCCTGGTCATGGGCGCTCCCCTTTTTCTTACCCACTGATGCCCCCCAACCGCTGGCTCCTTCTCTAGCCGCTGACTTTAACCTTGCCAGCATATCGTCATACTATATTGCGCTCTAATTAAATTCCCCACGTAGAACATTGCACCAAGGCCCTGAATAGACGGACTCAGTCCGGCCGCATCCAAACCGCCCCGCCGCATGTTCAGATTTTCACTTCGCATTGCACAAAAGCCGATTCCGATGCCGATGCCGACCCACTTGCTCGCCCCTCCTCCCAAACGACACCCGTCGGTCGACCTGCCGCCGTTTTCCCGGGTTTTCGCGTCTTGGCTTGCTTTTAAATTAATGAAATTTGCTTGTCGACTGACCGACTGCGGTGGTAATTTCGATGGGGATGTGCCGGGCGGCCCATATGCCACACAAAATTCGAGAGTGTTCTTACTTGGCCTACAGGGGAATTGGAATTGTGGGTAGTGGGTAGACTTTAATGGGTAGTCTAGGAGGAGGAGCAGGTCTTATAACAGACTTCGAAAACCCATTGCAATTAAAGGGCATTCAGAATAGGCTCACCTGAAGCCCAGATGCGACCTATTTCTGTCACCAGCTCTCCTCAAGCCTTTTCGGGCCAACCATATTGTTTCAACAATTTGTAATTAAATGCCCCAGCAGCTGTTGCTGCCCGCGATCATCATCTTCATCATCAACTCATCCCAAGCTGTTTACATTTTTCGTCTGCCAAGTGTTTGGATTATGTTGATTGTTTCTCATTCGAATCATGAGGCACGCGATGCACAATTTGTAATTAATTTTCTTTGATTTTCTGCATCTAATTGCGGCTTCTTTCCATTTCTTGCAGTTGAATCCACTGGCGGTTAAGGCCAGCCCCAAGCCAGTGAGCACAGATCAACAGAAAGCTCTGGCAGCAGCAGCAGCAGCAGCCACTGGTGGCCTCAAGCTGGACGTAGACGCTGCTCCGAAATTCGGGGGTCTTCCAGAGTTTGACGAGACGCAAATTCCGGAACTGGCACCCCTTAGTGCCGAAATGGATGGTAAGTCCCTCAAAATATAAAAAAAGATCAGTTTATTTGAAAAATTATATATTTTAGCTCATCTTAAATCTGACCACTCGAGCTCTGATGTCTTTGTCGAGTGCCTGTCGTTGCACGCCGAAAGATATTCCGGAGATCGGTCGGATCTGGAGGCCTATTCCAGCGCACTCAACGACGTGCTGGAGCAGCAGATGTCCACTGCCTCTGCGGTCACATTGGAGAACACCTTCGACGATCCCCTGGCAGTAAGTCAGCACGACGTTAGCTACGAGCCCATGGATGTGGATGAGGTTAACGAGACTATGGAGATGCTTAAGAACGTCCTGGACCCAGAGGATCATCAACTGTTGCAGCAGCAGTTCCTCGTTAATCGTCCTTCTATAGCCGAAGTTAATCCTGTCTTAGAGATTCAATCGGCAAGGGACGAAGCTGAAATGGTAAAGGAAGAACACAACACAGAGATCCCGCAAATACCTCAAGAAACGGACAGTAAGGAGGATGTATTAGATGAGATGCTACCTAGGGCTGAGATGAATTCTCTAAAGGAAGATGAAGTGTCGCCACAATTACCGGAACATCAGGACCACGAAGAGCCACAAGATCTAAAGGAACTCCCTGAAGAAGGGCTTATGTTGCAATCCTTGAAAACACAGGATATTCTGGAGGATCTACCAGAAAATACGGAGCTTGAACATGAAATCGAAAAGGAAGCATCCGTTCATGAGCAACCTGAACCCCTTGAGCTTCAGATAACAATTCCCAATGAACTAGAATCAGTTCAAATTGAACCTGAATCCTCCGAGCCTCAAGGAATACCAATTGCCTCTATGCCTGTGTCCCCGCCCATACCCACGCATCGTCCAAAGACAGCCGAAGAATTGGAGTTCTTGGCCCTCAAAGAACTGCCCCTGCCGGACGACGAAGCTTTCAATGAAACACCCAAGATCGATTCCCCGAAGCAGCAAGAAGAAATACAAAAAGTTGAGCCTTCTTATTGCGTACCCGTGGTGGAGGTCACACCTACACCGCAACGATCCCCGGAGTCGGGTAGTAGTATGTCTGCTTTCCGGAGTCGCTGCTCTGGACCACCTTCTCCCACTTTCCCCATAAAAGAACCCTCGGAGCTACCCTCCCACTTCCCTCACTCGCCGCGTGCTCCGCCCGAAAGTGAAGAAATGCCGTATCTGGAGGAGGCCGTTGTGGAACCATCGGCTGATCGGAAGCAAAGCGTTTGCATAGCTGGAGTCATTGCCCGGTCACCAGTTTGCATCGAAATAACGCAGCCCAGCCCTGAGAAGAAGGAGCACCTCAATGAGACCCTGCCCATGAACGAGGTGGTATCACCTGCTGCACTGAACGGCACCTTCGACAGCGGTAGTCGAGTGGATAATCCTGAGGAGGCTGCTCCGCTTCAAGCTTCAGCCACATTTGCCGTACCCTTGGGCTCTGCCGACGAACAACAGCGACGAACTTTTTCTGTCGTCAACTCCACAGAAGACCCAGAAGAGGCCAAGTCCCGGAGGACTTTTTCCTTGGATCCCAATCCCGAATTGCAGCGACGCACTTTTTCCGTGGAGCAACATGCCTCGCCAGCGCTGGAGGCGACTGAGGAAAACATCGTTGCGGATGATTTTGAGCCCATGGACGTGGACACATCCATGCGAGTGGCGGACATAACGGTGGACCGGCCACCGGTTTCAACATCGCCACCAATTCCCACACATCAGACCCTGAAACGAGCGCCCATTCATACAGAAACTCATTCGCCGTCGTCGCCACCGCCGCTGGGCAATGCTACAGTTGTCCTGGAGGAGCAGGCCTTGTCCGCCAAGGAGCAAGCCACCCTCAGTGCCAGCGACGAAAAAGACGATGTTTTTGTGGAGCACTTTGGCGCCATATCGCCCGTCTCGGACGACATGTTTAAGACGCCCCAGTTCACCAGCAGCGGATTCCAGAACCAGGCCAGAATGAAGGCGAATGCCGTGGAGGCAGCAGCCGCCGGATTTGAGGCACCGACGAGCCGGAACAGGGATGCCATCGTTTGTGATGACGAGCATTTCTACGATGCGGAGTTCCAGGATAGCGTCACCAACCAGAACTGTAAGTTGATTTTTTTTTTTGACTTTATGATTTTTCCATAACATGGAATATAAAGTTTTTCCATTTTATGGAATCATTGCAATCGGATCTCCACTGTAGCCAGTAGAGTTCCCGACTCAATCGCATGTTCGTGACCTTAGCTCATCAGCCATAAATAAGAGCACCCACCCCTGCTTGCCGCCCAGCACCATAACTTTTGAACTTGAAATATTATGGACGCCATGAACTCGAGTTCCCTTAAGTTGCTCCTACATTTGCATGGACTATCGTAGCGATATCTAACTGTAAAAATAAACCTAAACCCACATGCACCACATGCAAGCCAATGAACCTGAACTTCAAAACGCCGTGTGGCTACTTTTGGGGGGAAACTCTGGAATAATTCAACGAGAGCAATGAACTAAAAGAAAAGCAACAAAAACAAAAACTCTTCCTGCCCCACAATGTCAATTAAGCGCATAATTTTTGAATGGCACCCAACTAAGTGGGTTTTGTTTATATCGAGTTGCACGTTCTGTTCCCGTTCCCGATCCCGTTCCTGGTCTGCAGTTCAACTGCATTTTTATGCTGCTCTCCGGTCTCCGCCGGAAAATGCCGCAATACCCCTTTCTCCCGCTGCCGCTCTCCCACAGAGAGAAAGCCGCTTACAACTCTCTCTTCTTTTCCTCTATTTTAAACTCTCTCTCTGCTCTCTAATTGGAGCCCTTATCAGCAAATATGGTACGCAGTACTCATCGCTGTGACGTCACTATCAATTGAGGAACTACTGTCATATTCTTTTTTGTTTTGTGCGCAAAAGGTTCTGAAATTGTATTGGTGGCTCTGATGAGAGCATTTATATTTTTGGATAATTAACAAAACTCATCGTTCAATTATATAATTGCTAATGTGTGCAGCCGAAATAATTTCACTTCTTAGCCTTTCTTCTTGTGTTATTTTTAATATTTTGTATAGTACTTTTTGTTATTTTTTATGAAAATTTAAATATTATTTGATATTGGCGCTTAATTTATCGTTATCGCTGACTAAGGAGATGCAACTCTGACTATCTTTCCGATACGCAAGCAAATTTCCACTCTCTCATTCATAGATAATAGATCAGCTTACAGTGAACTGTAAATAAAGGTTATTTTAGAGCAACAATTTTAACTAAAATATATTGCTAGCAAAGATTGACATTAAAATATTGTTTACTATAAATATTAATATATTATAATATCTTACAATTAAATTTAAATTAAAAGAAAATCGAAGAAGAAAAAATTAAATTTTAATTTCTTTATTCATTTAATTTATTGTTACCTAACTTTCCTTTTATTGCAATGTTCACAGTAGCTTAGTTCTCTCTTAGCTCTCTCCCAAACACACACACACACATAAACACTTCTAGGCGCATAGGAATTCAAGTTAGAACGGGGCTATGCATTTTTACATAGTAACTGCAGCGGAGAGATAGAGTGGCCCTGAGGTGCTACGAGGAGCAATGGGGCTTGGAGCTTAGACTCCAAAACAGACAACGTGTACATAGTGCTCCCAAGCACTCTCTTGTTGGCTCCCATGCTCTCTCTCTCTCTGCGCACTTGCTCATTGCTGCATACGCGTCACTGTCACACACTCCAGTCAGAATTCAGGCTCACCTTCCCCCGCCAGCTTTCTCTCTTTCCAACTCGCTCGCGTGCGTGCGCTGGTTTTCTTATTGGAATCGCTGAGAGAAATGTAAGCAATAAGAAATTCCAATTCAGTTAGTTTTCAACATTTGACGTCGTCGCTCAGCCCGTCTCTCTGTTCGCGATTGTTGTTGTGTTACCCTATTGGATTTGGATAGCCAATCTGCTGGATAAGCGAATGTAAATTCAAAAAAACCAATTAGAATTGGATTATTTTGTTTACCTGCTAAGCCAACTAAGTCTCCAATAAGCAATTTAGTGATAGCAAGTGTCCAAAATTAGAATTGTAACAAGCAGCTGTGCCCAAAAAGAAAAACAACAAATAAGCATAAATAAAGCCACAAGACAAGACTCCAATGTCTCGTGAGTGGGGGGGTTGGGGGAAAAAAATTATACGCGAGAGTGAGAGCGTGAAACTTCATTGTGGGATTCGCTCCACTGTGCGTTAGTGTGCGAGTGGGCGATGCGTGGTCACGGTTAACATTATTGTGTTAATAACTGTAGAAAATCTTGAAAATGCAAAACTTGTCAAAGAAACGCAATTAAAATGCAGTGCCGTGTAAAAACTAGCTTCCTCTTTCTTCTGCTCTCTTTTCGACATATCTCTCGCTCTCTCTGCCTGTCGTCTCACTCTTTTTCTCCATCACTCTGGGGCCCGTCATTCAACCCAATTGGAAACCTTCCGTCGATTGCATAAAATGACTCACAAGCCATCGCTTCCTTTTGTTTTGTTTGGTTTCCTCCGGTCTGTTTTAAGAAACCCAAAATTAAATAGAAAACCCAGACCGGGCCTCCCTTGCCTTATGACCTGCATTTTGTCGTCTGCAGATATCGGCCGCCCGGGCTCCTCGCCTTACTATTTTTAAAGCCGCCCAACGCTGGTCTGACATTTGTTTATGTATTCTCCCCCCCACCCCCCATTCACATAAGTGCACTAAAAGAAATTGTAAAGTAGAGTGCCCACCAAAATTAATAGAACTTTAATTTCAACATTAACATGTTTAAAAATTAAAGCATTTTTGATTTTAATCGCTTTCTAAAATGAAATAATTTGTATTATAAAATTGTTATTAATTATTTAGCGTGTATTTGAAAAATAATGCGGCTTCTCTGCAGAACAGGCACACCTCATTTTGCTTGCCCTCGGGATCTTGGTTTGGGTTTGGGAGGGTTGAAAGTGGGACTGGGATTGGGGGCTTCGTTTTGAGTCATGCTATATCTTATATTTTGTGTTTGTCATTGTTCTTCCTTCCGCCTTTTGTTTATTTTTTAGAGATTGTATAGCAATTTGTTCAAATAATGTATAATATTATATTGTTATTGTCGAAAAAATCCCTTCCCATTTCTTTCATCCCATCTAATCCCTAAACCCACTTACTTTCATAGTTAAGCCCACTTGCTTTGCTTTTTAAGGGGCGTTTCAACCAAACCCGTTCATTTATTTTCCAAACGAATTGAATCTCTCAATAGATCTCTGCAGAAGAGGATGATGCTGATTGTAGGGAAGCACCTTGACAGCGACATTGATTTGAAATCGATGAGGAGGAGCTGCTATATCCAGTGACTAACTATTGTTATTGTTTTCTTCTCTTTTTCCCCAATACAACAACACCAAATGCACGCGCATGCACCCATCCAAACACACACACATCCTCACAACATCCTCGCCAAAAACAATTGCCATCCATCCACAGTAATACTGAACTCATCAGATTTTGATTATTTGTACACCAAAGGCAGCAATAATGCGCCCATCGATCGCAGCTCCTTGCTTTTAAAGTTCGATCCGCTCCTTGGAGCCCCCGTGCCAGTAAATCATCCACAGCAGCAGGAGCAGACTCTGCAGAATATACTGGGATCTAATCCCAACCAGGCCCAAAACAGACCGCTCAGTCCCACATTGGAGGAGCACGAGACAAGTGGCGGGAATCAATCGTTCGGAGTTTTAGCCAGTGCCAAAGATACAGCCAAGAAATTGGACTTTAAGCCCCCAGTGGATAGGACAAAAGTATGCCTTAACTTTTATATTATTTGATAAAATATATTTTAAATAATTTATATAAATTTAAATATCCAGAAGCATGCTAAAATGAGTGTGGACGTCATTGACAACGACTGTAACAAAACCTTCGATAATTCCAAGTGAGTAACAGGTGTCCAAGTCACATTTCAGATAACAATTTTGTTTGATTTCAAATCGACAGCCTTAATTCGGAGGACAAGTCCCACACCTACAACAACATGGATGAATTGGAGAAGAAGATTAAAAATGAAGTGTAAGTATATGTGGAATGATTTATGAATCAAGTTAAATATTTTCGGAAATTACAGTACCCGATCAGAGGATATTGAGAAGAAACTTAAGGAGGCCGAGCAAAGGGAGGAAGCACTCATCAAACGTATCACGGAAAAGGACAAAACAAATGCTAAACTTAAGTAAGATTTTCAGGGTAAAAGTGACTACTAAGTAAGACTAATCTTACTGATCACTGTTTTTTTACAGCGGCGTTATTGAAGCCTACGAAAAGGCCATTGCGGAGTTAATCAGCGAGAAGGAACAGTTGGCACAGGGCTATGAACGGCAACTGCAGGAAGTACAGACAGATCGGGACGACAACTACCATCACTTAACGTCGCTGGAATCGACATTCTCAGATCTGCATGTGTAAGCCTTGCTCCGCGGAGGCAGAATAACTTGTTTTTTTTTAGCCAACCTGGCCTGACCACTCCAATATTGTGACTTTGCAGGAAATACGAGAAAAGCAAACAGATGACCTCGCAGCTGAAAACCAATGAGGAGGCTCTGCTGGGTGAGAAAAAGCAGCTGATGGACAATCTGCGGTTGCAGGAGCAGCGGTACGACAAGATGAAGAGCCATGCCATGCAGCAGCTAGAAATGTGGGTATTCTATTTTGTCACTCAACAGCACACAACTCACAGATATAATCTCTTAACGCAGTGCCAACAAAAAGCTGGACACATATTCAAGAGAACATGCGGACGAGGTGAAGAAACTGAAAGCTTTACTCAAAAAGGAGGAGGTATCGCGGGTCTCAATGACGGAGCAGCTGCAGCAGAAGTCGCGCGAGAACGCCGATCTGCTGAAGATCTGCGAGGAGCTCATCTATGGCAAGGGACAAGGTGGTAGTAGTTAAACTCTTTCTCGCGGATCGCCCGGAATGTATTTTATACGTTGCTGTAAAGCGCACACACACACACTCTCATCTCTACACCCTCTCATCCGGCATCTGGCATGTGGAAAGCATCTAGCAGCATGCCGTAGATTTGTAACTCGCGTCTATATCGTCATTTTCATCAGAACCATAGTGTAATAACTGCTCTTTTGTGTGCTCGTCACTGATTATGAAAATGCATATGCGTAGTTATACCATTTCGCAAACCCAAAATCTAATTTTGAATTTAAAAAAGCGGTAACTCTTCTCATCTAACGATCGACATACATATTATACTATTTCTAGATTTTTAGTTTATCCCGAAAAACACTCACTCACACAAGATACACACCCACGCGGAGCGAATAGCTCCGGGGCAGGCCCATTGAGTTCCGTTTGAGTTCCACACGCCTTACGGGTCAGGTGCCCGAAATATGTTACTAATTCTCTATCGTATCGAATCTGCTACACTGATTATGTTCTATGATATTACCCCGTCGGCGAGCTGTGGCTGTGGCACGGGAATGGTTTTGTCCCTTTTGTGGCTAAGCAAATGGCTAGCAAATCATTCAAAAGTGTGCAAATGCAGCAAAATCCAACAATAAATGAAAATTGAAATAACAGCGTCCGTTTGTGGCGGCGCAACTTTATTAAATGTTTAAGTTTAAATTTAGTTTAATTTAATTGAAGAATTGTAATAGTCTACTAAGCTTAACTCTGTATTACATACTAGTACTAAAACAAGGAAGCGTAAAAAGAAAATCATTCAAAAATACACGCAAACAAATTATTTATGCATAAAAATCCACATATATTTACAATTTTTGTTTGCTTCGATCAATGCTTGAATTTTGGTTTGCCCAAAACTGGAGATGGTTGCCTTATATAGAGGAATATAATCGAAAGCGCTTGAAAACCCAGACATTACTCAGACGGCTCCCATTCAAAAACAAAATATATTATTTTTTAAAACGTTTTAAAAAAAAAATTTTCTCTTCTGAGATTGTTCTATTTATTATTTTAAAACTGAGAGCACGTAAACTTTTGAGCAGTTTTTTTTCTAGCAAGCTTTTTAGGAATCCCCCAGCCATCCCATGGAAATCCTTTTTAGAACTCTTAATGAATTTTACTTCCATTAATGGCATTACTTAACTCTAAGAACAAAACGAAATTGTTGAACGCCCAAGGGAGCCAACGAGAATGGTTAATCAACATACAAAAAATTGTATACAAATTTGTACCCAGTCCATGTAATCTGAATGCTACTTCATAATATATAACGGCATACATATATATTTTTCTAAAGTAGATGACACTCAGACACAGAATTGCGCTTTTAAAAAAGATTTCAAATGGAAAACATCGAGTTTGTTGTTTCATATTTGAGAATGAGTGGATAATATATCAATGCGCTGTAAAAAACACATAAATAGTATTATAGCATGTCGGCACATATGGACATACGATGTGCCGGCTATGTGGTGTACGAAATGGTGATCGATCGAGTTACATAATTCAATAAATAAAGTATGTAATTGCAAGTAAAAACTAGAAATTGTTTTGAATTAATTCTCGTTATGTATTATCCATACGCAGTGTTGGTTACAAATTTTAGTGTAGTGTGCTTTTGGGCTAATTTTATTAAAAGGGTTAATGTGGTTTAAAAAGCTTTAAGATGAATTTAACATTGCGTTTAATGATTTTTTTTTTCAGAAAAAAATGAAAATATTTTGAAAAATAATATTTTGAATTTGAATTTTGAAGTAAATAAAACAATAATAAATATATCGTTCTGTCCCCATTATATTCTGTCTGAGTACAGAGTGCCGACAAACATGTTGCGACCCTGGCCCCACAGCCGCCAAACCAGTTGGATTGGAGCCTCCAACTCAAACATGCTCGAATGCTGGCGAATATATCGGGTAAAAACTGAAACCAGTGTTGCAATAATATTCTGTGGCATGTTTTGGAAATGCGAAATAGCTCTTTATATTTTTGGTTTGCATCGGAATTGCAGTATTCGTGAACTTCCTGAACTTCACTGATCACAAACCACCAGCAATGATATGGATGTATTACGGTAATGGTTTAGTGGAATAAAAGCTTAAAAAATCCAACGCAAATGTATGAAAATATAATTGAAAACCAGAAAAAGCCTAATTCGTTTTGAAATAAAGCTAAATTAGCATCATTCCGCTGTTTTACAATTTTCCACCAAAGCCCCAATTCTTGTGGGGGAAAAACGCCAAACCGGCAACACTGACTGAAAAAATAAATATAGTTGGCAACTCGCATTTTTCAAAGTTATTTTCAAACGCGCGCTCAACGCAGAAGCACCTCAACCACGGAAACGTTTGGTTCAAATTGGCGTGTAGCGGGAGCTGGAGCTGAATCGCTGTGTAAATTAATTGCTTGCTAAATAGTTGGACAAACCAAAGTCAATAAAAACTAAAAATTCAAATCGAAAAAGGCAGATCTTTGTTGTGAAGAACGTTGTATTTGTGGCTTTGTGTTTGTGTTTCTGTTACTGTTTCTGTTTCCGTTTCTGTTTCTGTTTCTATTGCTGTTTGAGTTCAAGTGTTTACTAAATGCAATTAATTCTTTTTAACAGCTTAGCAGCGTCTCGTTAACTACTAGATAACGAAATTAAGCAAACTTGCCGCGCCGCACTACCGCTACTACTATTGTTACTCGCTCAGAAAACCAAGCGAAAACAGCCATCATGCAAACAGTCATCAAGTGAGTATTTGTGGCATTTTCCGTCCTCCCCCCCCCGGGCACATATGTATTCCTGCTTTTCCTGAACTACTCCCTACTCCCCTCCAAAATCCAGCTGGCCAGCTTAGCTTGGCCAGTTTCTCTATCCATACCGAACCGAACCGATCCATTCCGATATTCGGGCAGACATTTGTGGCACTTTTGTATATTTATTTATGGGGACGGGCGGCGGACGCACTGGAAAAGAAAGTTGCGCATGATTATTGAAAACACGTTTCGTGGGTCTTCAAAACCGGAGGAGACTCTGGGCTTATCATCGAGGCTGTGGCCCTCCCGACCAAGTCAAAACCCTAAGCCCAAAGTTGCCGGCAAATCTTTGGTTGGCATCTTTTGCATGACATCTTTGGGTGGCTGAAATGGAAATTTGAAAACGGGTTTGGGAGTGAGTTGGGGGGGATCGGTGTTAACCGAGTTCAGTCAACCACTTCAGTTAACCACTTCAAATTGGCCCGAACAGAGACACTAATTGATAATTTTTGTACTCATTGATTTTACAATTTTCATTCAGCCGAGGAGACATCAGTTTCGGGTTGCGTGCTTCGCTCAAAAGTGCAACCAGATAATAAAGAAATTAAATGGTAATGGAGAGGGCTTTACAACGTTGGGGGCCACAATCTAGGAAGAATAAAGATATTTCCTATTTTATTATCGCTATTCAGACCCATATCATTAGAAGTTTGTTTAAAATGTTACACGAATACGTAACTCGCAGTTCCCACAAACCATTGTTCTTTGGAGTACGACATCGACATGAATCAGTTAGAGTGGGTTGGAACAAAAAAAAGTAGATATAGAAAAGAACGCTTAGAAAGATAAGAAACACAGACAATTCTATAGATTTACTCGATTCTGCTGCCATTGTTTACAATTTAATTAAAATTTTTGCTGCCAGCTAAGAAGCAGCGACCAGATTCCCTCCGGGGTAATCGAATCCGAATAAACAGTCCATTTCGGTGTATCAGATTGTAAACATCTTCGGGGTGATCACGTTTTCCCTTATGTAAACACATCAATTGTTACTTTGTGCATCTTTCACTTTTATTGGTTTTAAGGTGTAGTCAAAAAATATTCGTGAATTGTGTTTATGCGAATCTTTCTAGGTCATAATTACGCAAGCTGTAGTGGCCAGCCTCTTTATTTGGCTGTTCAATGGCCAGGCCATAAACAAAAGGTCGGGGCATGCGTGTGTGAACCATGTTTTTTTTTTTTTTTAAATCTTGAGACTCTGATTTTGGGGGCAGGCGACAACAAAACGCTTTGTGATCCCCCTCCCCGGCGTACCAAAAAAAAAAGTCGCACCTTTGATGGAACTGCCTTACCGGTTTACTATTTGACTAATACAGAATATGTTTGATTTTTTTGTTTTAAGGTTTTTTGCCTTTTAAAGGTATTTGGGCCAAGACGAGAAATCAGCCAAGAACTGAGCGCAACGGCTAGTTGATTGTTGTGTGGGCATAGGTTTTGGTTGCTTTTTGTGCTTCTGCTATTATTTGCTCAAATTGCATAATTAAATGCACGCAGACCTTAGTGCAACTCCAATTATGGTCAGCACAGTTCACTTGGCCATGCGGCTGCGTTTTCTTTTTTTTCTTTCCATGCACCGCTGAAGGTTAGCTCTGCGGTCTGCTCTGTATAGACACTCCACTGGCTGACCTCTCTTATTGCCTCTTAATCTAAAAAAAATATCGTTTGTTACGCAAACAATATGCCCGAAAGCACTTTTCACTGGGCCTAGTCTAGTTTTCAATCCCGGTAATTCTTATCATGGCTGTTGTGGGGGGGACTTTCACTTTGGCTGCATACTTGATTGGCTTGCGATCGAAATTCCGTAGAGAAAGTGGTAACGATCTCGCCTGGATTTATTCTATTTTTGAGAGCTTATGTCTGAAGAGAAATTTATATTTTTGGTACCTGTTTATGTTTGACATTCAGTGGTCTTGATGTTTATTATCTGAACTGGTCATGTCCTGGATGAGTGATCACCAACACGTTTTGACCAACACGTTTTCCTTATAGCCCTTCGGAATTTTATCCTTTGACTCATCGCCCCGTCTGTCAGTTTTTGTGGCCATCATTGAGATCGGTAATTTATTACCTAACCGGGAGCGACTGGGCTGGAACACTCACTGTGTTTCCTTATAAGAGGCACGTGAGTCGTTTGAAACCAGGCCAACAGCCACCATCCACTGGCGGATTTAATTCTGGGAGCAATTCTTAGCGATTGGGCAAGATTTTGGAGCGTGTAGCTCACGTAATGGGCCGGTCTTTCACTCCCGTTCTTCGCTTGATTTTGATTGTTGCAGGCGGAGTGTTATTACTCATTTGGCACATAATAAAATTTAAATAATTTGCGTGTTTGTCAGAGCGATGATTGATGGTGTCGTCGTCGGTTCTTGAGTCTTTAATGCTCTTATGGCATTCTCCAGCGGATGGGCAATGTAATGCGCTGATCGCTGGCATGCAGGGGTTAATGAAACCTGGGAACGTGCCACAAGACAGGTTGTGATAATAATGTCGGGATGGCTCGAGCTTAATAAGGCAATTAATAAGGTTTTTCTGCCGCCAGCGAACTGATCTTTATTTCATTACATTGTCATCAAATCAGCGCGTACTTGATGTCGTTATTGATAATCCATTACTTAAGGTCATATCAGGAAGGTGAAAAATTGGCCACAGCAGTGGCAGTGTCTGCCACGTTGGCTGCATATTAAATAATTGAACTTGGTGGCTATTATTTATCGATATTGCCAAGTTGGTTGCCAATATTCGGGGTCTGGGCCTGTTGAAAATTTCCATTTTCGCTTGGCATGCAAGGCGCCATTTGCCATGGCAATGTAAAAGCTTTTGCAACACATCTGGCCACCTTGGGCCGCACTTGGCAGCCATGCCACATAACGGTTATTAAGTGGCCTTGCCAGGTGGACACGAAGACAATTGAATCAGCCCCATCTTTTTACCTTTTCCCCTTTCGAGGGCCGCCCGGCCACCTACTCCTCCTTCTTCTGTGAGCATCCTGCGATTTGTTTGCATTTGCTGTGGCGCCTCCGGTGACTTCCGTTTCCTGCAGCCCCTCTTCCTGCCCGCAGTCCGCAACATTAAAGGTAGCAAATTAAGTGGCACGGCACTGGGCAAATTGCATTGTCGCTGACTTCTTCCTGCTGGCAAATTGCACTCTTCCTGCCAATAAGTGGATTTGAAAAGGCCTCGCGCCGTAACTGTTGCACTCTGCTCTGCTCCGGCCAGGTGGCATCTGCGCCCTGGCCACTATCTATCGATGTGCAACAGAAAATCCACTTAGGCCCGCCAAGTTCAAGCCCGGTTGTAATGTGTTTATGGAAACTCATTGCCTCGGTGCATGCCATGCTAGCCAATTAAGGACTTTTTCTAATTGAAAGGTATAGCCATTAGTGAGTCGCTCAAAGGACAAAAAACAATTCCATTATTCATATTATTTCTAGTGACGTTTAAAAAACAAATAAAGCACTTAAGATTGTGTAGAATTGTGCAATTATTTTGTAATTATGTACAGCATTTAAGCTAAGACGTCATTTAAACTCTTTATATTGGCAATTAAATTCTCAAAATGTATACATTTTTAAAATTTAAATGGTTTTATTTAAGTAATTATTTTACAGGAAATAAAATTGCTTTGGATTTAGGAGCGTCTAAAACATAAGACTAACTTTAATTTGAAAAGAGATAATATTACTTTTTTCAGTGCAATTAAAATATAATTTTTAGTATTGTTGCATCGAGAGGGTATTGTTCTACGCAAATATAGTTTAGGCGCCAATTGCGACTCACTTGCAGTCGGTGGCATTTTAATGAGAGCTCACTAGCCCACTCTGATCCAGATACACTCACATGGAGACAGTGGGGCTCAGTTAAGAGATACACGTATGTACTTATGACAGCTCGACAAAATTTTCGTGGGGCAATTAAAACGGCGAATTGCTGCTCATTCGGGGCTAGCAAGTCCAGACTCTTTTTGTCTAAATCGCTGTCGCATCTCTCGGCTCAACGAAATTAAAATGTATTAGGTAATTGTGTCTGTGGCACAAATTAACACTTGAAAGGCAATTTGTCGCAGCCTTTTGTTTGGGCATTACGAAAAACTTAAAAGCAGTTAAAATACTCGTACTACAACAAAAATATGTCGCCTAGGGCCTGCAAAGAAACCAGTTGCACGAACTTGCTGTTCCAGAATCTCACAATTGATCCCAGATATAATACTCATAGCAACGTGCTCATTAATTACGATTGGGGGAAATTAAGATTGGGGGAGACGATTAATTGAAATTGGTTCCCTAACATTGGCTAACATCTAACACCGAATAAGCCAACTCTAAAACAATAACAATAATAATTTGTTTAAAATGAAAAATGGTTTTTAGAAACTTGACAGAACCTCTTGTAGTCATTGTTGCTTCTTGAAACTCCATGACTTCTCTGTTGAGTTTCGCAAACAAAAATGAGAAAACATTTCCTTGACAATGATTTAGTACTAAGTTTTATTTCCAAGAATAGTGGTATAAGATGGCTTTTAAGTAATATTTTAAAATAAATAACTTACATTGTAGGTATAGAGAAGCTTAGACCATTACTAAATGGAGAAAAGTGACTAACTATTGACTCCAAAGTCAGTATTTTCCACATTTGATTTAGGAGTTATCACTTATGACTTTTTAACAAAAACTTGATTAGTTTCCCGTGAAACCAACAAAATATTTCAGCTCTTAACCAGTTTTTGTTTACATCCATGTATATTTTTAAATTTATAACTATGGGAAACTCAGTCAAGGCAAATGGCGATTGGGCCAGAGGAAGTGCGTTTGCCTTTAGAGCGGGGATTGGGATTTTGGCTGGGATAGGGGCGGTAATGGGAGGGCAGGCAATAATTCAAATGCCTGGGCTGTCAATCAAGGCTTGGCACATTAATAAAGGCAACGGCATGCGACACCAAAACTATCAAAAACGTATTAAAAAGCGTAAAAAAACAATATGAAGACGTCGCCCTCCGTAAACGTAGAAGTTGCCAAACGTCACTCAGCCAACACAAACACAGATACAGATACACATGGCAAAATCCATACAGATACAGATACAGATACAAATACGACAGTAACACATGTGCGATTTCACGTGTGTTACGACAGTTTGGGGCTCGGGCGGAATGGGGAAGGGGTGACCCCAAAGTTGCCACGTCAATGACAGAGGCACACCGCCTGCACTTGACACATTTATTGGGCAACGGACGTTAGACAAAAGCAGGGCTTCAAACTGCCCGCCCTATTGACACAAGCCCGGCCGGCCCACTTTTTTTCGCCCCTTACCATGGCCGGCCACCCCCACATGCCACTTATATAAAGTTGGTAACACTTGTGTAGTCACAGCCCTGATAGTCGTTTGAGATTCTACACCTAGTCCGCATCTCGGCGACATGCTGCATCTCTGATACGGTATGCCGGTGGGAATCCGGTGACATTGCGTCATTTCAATTCGAGACTGGTTCTTGTGAGATCTCTGGGATCGTGATCTCCGCCTGCGATAAGGGCCAAGGAATCGCGGCACGATCTCCGCCCAGAATTGGCTAATTGGCGATGGGCTGAGTTAGGCAACGATCACTCATATCTCATATTTGGCGGTTCAGGAATTACGAGTGGGGATTACACAATTCCAGCGCAAAACTTGCAAGTCGCCAATTATTAATCCGCATTCAAATTAGTTACATTTGTGTAAGCCCATGATTCGCAAATCCGTAAAAAAGATTGTGCATTAAATATGTGTTCTTGATTCGTCAGAATCCTAAACAAAAATGACTTGGTCGATATGTGGGTCAAAAGATATACCTAAAAGACACAATATGTATATAGATATATATCCCTTTTTTTTAATTAGAGCTCAGGGTTTGAAAAGATATGCCACTCCTGTAGTAATTCATTTTGCGATTGCTATTGGTTTCACTTTGATGACAAAGGGAGCAGAGCTTTAGCAGATTGATGAAAAATTATGTGATCCTTGAAGCAAAAACTATAGCTCCCCGTAGCCGTTGTGCTAATAAAAATTGGAAGCAAGATAACAGCAGCAAGATTTTGTTTCTATATATATTTCTATGCTTGTCTCTGACCATTCTTGATTTTTCAGAATCCTAAACACTCAGTCGACTCAGTCGTTAGTCGGGTCAGACGAAATCACCAAAGACACAATATATTATATAAACCCGTAAAGGAGCTTCTACATTTTTTAAAATGAGAGCTCTAATAAGTAAATAAAAATGACTCATACGACCTGTGGGCCAATCAAAAGTTCTGAAATAAATGTTCAAAATATTTGTCAAAAAAGTGTTCATCCTCTACTTTTATAGATTTATATGAACTCAAATTCCTTTATTTAACTATTTTGTATCCGAAGTATGTTGGGGTGTGGGAAATCAAGAACGATCTCAGGCCGAACCGAAATGTCATTCAACTTTGTAAATTCCGTATCGTTACGTGCAATTAGTTGCTGGTCAAAACAAAAAACAAAAAAATGGTCAAATCATTACAAAACTGGTTTACTGATTGACATTATTTTACTTAACAAAATTTCGAAATTCGTTCGAGTTTTTTCCTTATTTTACTTTAGTAGAATTCATTAATCGGACATTACTTGACAATGCACTTCGGGCCAAAAGTCCGAAGAAAGAATAAATTGGTTATATTTAACAAATTTTTTAATAAATGCTTCAATAAATCAAGTATGTAAATTCATTTGGCATATCCGTTGTGCATAGTATAGAAACATTTATGGATATTTTTTCAAGAGCCCAATCCACATCCATAATAATTATTATTTGTTTAGTCATTCTACAATTTTTTTTGGTGCTTGCGATTCTGTGTCATTAGCGTTAGAGAAAAAGTTCAGCTACATTAAACCGGATAATTGATCTATCGGAGAACATTTTGCATGAGATTTTCGATGGTTTGGCTCAAACGTACAGTATTTTAACTATTGGGCGAGACCCAATGGCTTCAACGTACACAGATGGGGGGATTCTGCTCATCGGACCTGACCTTTCCACCCAATCGCCCGTAAACAGTTTTATTCATGGCCCATGACTTAATCACTCATTAAAAGTATCTTTGGTCCAAAGCCATAACATTTTTTTTCGGCGTTATTATTTTACAATTTCCAGCAATAATTGAAGCGTGCAAAAATTCATCATCTTTTTTTTACTGAATCTATTTTTGTTGTGGATAGAGTTATCGTCGTTTTTGCCACCGTTGTGATATACTTACACTTTGACCACGGAAACGGCCGGACATTAAAAAAAAAGTTATTCGTGGCCGTGTGGGTGAGCTTTCAGGGCAGTGGTGTGCGGTGTGTACGGTGTACTGACTGAATTAAAAAATAAAAATAAATATGGGTGTCGTAACGAGTTCGCCGGTCGAAATGACTTTTCAAACATGTACAGCCATACGTATGTACTGGAAATTTGACCAGTTGAACAACGGCACTAGCTATAATTGTGGCAATAAATTGCCAAACCGTGTTCCCCAAGCGTTAGAGCCGGCTGAGCGGATCTATTGACAAATCGGAAGTAAGCCAACAATTACTAACGACGTGCTGGAGCTTTAAATTCTAACCAATACATGGAATTTAGAACGGTGGGCTCGATACTTAGACGATTAAAAACAAAAATGTACATGTAAGGGAGCACTTTTATTTGCCCGTGAATGGCTTCTAAAAAGTTGTTTCTTTTTCAACTTTCAGCATCTACTTGTCAATTGATTCAATTATAAATTGATTAAGTTACAAAATTGATTGACTTTCGGTTTTTTATTGTGCTCTTGCAGGAACCCCAACTGGTGGCGTCGTCGCACCAAGTTGGAGAGGAGCCTGCTGATTATCAGCGGAATCCTATTCGTATTGGCTGCCGCCGGATTCGGTCTCTGGGCATCGGACTTTCTGAAGGCGAAGGAGGACAAAGAGACCCCACAGGCCACTGCCCTCCATGGCGATAGTACCACCATCAACAAGGTGCCCATTGGCAGGCCTCCCAAGGACAAGACAGGTGCTGCCGCAGAAGATGTCTGCCTCACCCAGGAGTGCATCCATACTGCCTCCACCGTTCTCCGCAAGATGAAGCCCGAGGTGGAGCCGTGCGACAATTTCTACGAGTTCGCCTGTGGCACTTACCTCGAGGAGGAGAACATCCCCGACGACAAGGTGTCGATCAGCACATTCTCCGTCATCTCGGATAAGCTGCAGGAGCAGCTGAAGGACATCATTACCGCCGAGCGACCGGAAACTGAGCCAAAGCACTTCCGCCTGCCCAACCTTCTCTACAAGGCCTGCATGAACAAAAGTAAGTATTTCTACCTAAACTACTAACTCTTCATCAATCTTTCAAATTATTAGTACAGAGTTTTACATTGGGTACCCCTGTTTTATTTTTAACTGCTTGAAATCGCGGGAATACGGTCGTAAGTTTATTAGTTTCTTATGAAATATTAAATAACATGAGAAACTTGTGAAACTTCACATTTTTGTTCTATGGGCTTTAGCTATTATATAGAATTTTTCGTTGCTTAACGTTTATATCTTCTTAACTTATTTACAAATGAAAATATTTAAAAACCTTTTTGGTTAGGAAACAAATATTTAAGCAAAATGTAAACTAGATTAAAGCAAGAGATATTTTTACCTTTTGAATATTTATAGTACTTATTTCTAATATCTTTTTATAAATCCCTATAGCTCTTATCGAGACCTTGGGTCCTCTCCCCATCACCCGAGTGGCCGAGAAACTGGGAGGATGGCCCCTTCTCAAGGGAGACTCCTGGAACGCGGATGACACCTGGACCTGGCAGGAGCAGGTCAAGAAATTCAGGACCGCTGGCTTTAGCATGGATTACATTATTGACTTTTCCATTGGAGTCGATCTGCAGAATAGCACCAAGCGGTTGATAGATGTGAGTAAATAATATTAGTTTAAAAATTTGATTAGAGTTATCTCCTCGAAGAGATCGTGAAACTTAATCAGTTTTGAAATAGCATTCCGGCTGAACTATTATAACTTTTTCGTTACAGCTGGATCAGTCGTCTCTGGCTTTGAGTCGGGAGTACTTGGTAAAGGGATTCAATGAGACTCTAGTCGTGGCCTACTACGATTACATGGTGGATGTGGCCGTGCTCTTCGGAGCTGATAAGGAGCTGGCCAAAAAGGAATTGCTGAGTTCACTCGAGTTCGAGATAGCTCTCGCCAATGTAAGTGGAACTATCAACTGCACAAAATCACTATGGCTACAATAAGTAATTCCACAGATTTCCTGGCCGAATGAGAAGCGTCGAAACTCCTCGGAGCTGTACAACCTGAGGACCCCGATGCAACTGCAGGCCGCTTACCCGTATGTCCAGTGGGTCGATTACATGAACGCCCTTCTGCCCGAGGGTCTGAACGTGGCCGAGGACGAGATGATCAACCTGTCGGTGCCAAGCTTCTTCGAAGACCTCGGCAAGCTGCTGGCCAAGACCCCTAAGCGGGTGATTGCTAACTACATGTTCTGGAGGATCCATGGCTTTTCGATTGGGTTCCTGAGCGAGGAGTTCCGCAAGAGGCAGCTGCAGTACGCCACGGCCCTGTCCGGTCGCCAGGAGCAGGAGGCGCGCTGGAAGGAATGCGTGGACATTGCCACTGGCAGGTTAGTGGGTGGGATGCTCCGACCCCCTGGGTCACGGTCTTGGGGATTGCGATATCACCGCTGCCTGTTTCTCGTATCTTGTATGTCCTGTTTCTGTATCTCCATTTGATTTCTTTGTGACTTTGCAGCATGGATGAAGAATCCGAAGATGATTACGATAGGTACTTATTTAGCGAATTGCATTCACAATTGTCTTTTGTCTCGGGAAACGAGAAAAATAACACTATACCACAAAGCACACACATCCCACACACAAACAAAATGCACACTAATTCCACCCACGATCATGCAAAGATTAAAACCGATTGCCCAATTAATTGCGTTATCTATGGATCCAGTAGAAACTAAGCTAATATTTGTGATTTAAAGTCTTATGACACACAATAATTTCATAAAATGTATTCTCGGGCGCTTATCTTAATGCCATTCACTTGGAAAATATTTGTTTTAATCTTTGACCAGAGATAGTAAAGATTTAAGAGCTATATATTCGCAGGTAAATATTTAAAAGTAAAATCATACCTTGTTGAACGAACCAGTTTCAATATTTATAGAATCGTTGACCTGTTTTTAAAAGAAAACTTGGATTAGTTGTAAATAATGGTAGAGATTAGATATAGTATTCGAGTTTCATTCCTTGGGCCCATAATTATTCAATTGTTAAATGTCCTTACCACAACTTCACCTTGTTCTGCGCTAGAAGCACCTTGGCCAGGTCATCGACCCACTCAATCGGATCAGATAGAGCCCAGACTTCTGACCAATCCTAATATGCATATTCATTTTGTGTTCCACTTTCACGCCAACTCTTCAACTTACCATTTCAATAACTGCACAACAACAACAACTACAACAACCAATCAACAACAACAACCGACATCACATTGATCTGATAACCTCCACGCGCATCTAATCAAATGGTATCACATCAAATCCCAGCCTTGGCATATCCGTGGGATCCCTCTACGTTCGCAAGCATTTCCATCAGGACTCCAAGGCCAATGCTCTGGAGATGGTCACCGACATCCGGGACGTGTTCAACGACATCCTGGACGAGGTTAACTGGATGGACGACAAGACGAAGAAGGAGGCCAAGCAGAAGCTGCACAGCATGGCTACCCACATCGGCTATCCCGACGAGATGCTCGACAATGAGAAGCTTGCCCAGTATTATGCCAAACTTGACATTGATCCCGACAAGTATTTCGAATCCTTCCTGGGAATGAACATTTTCGGCACCGACTACTCCTTCAACAAGCTCCGTCTTCCTGTCAACAAAACTGACTGGGTGCGACACGCTCGTCCTGCAATTGTTAATGCTTTCTATTCTTCCCTTGAGAACAGTATTCGTAAGTGACTAGTCTTCCGGTGTGTCTCGCAGATCTTTTATCTAAGATTTTTTTTCTTCCATAGAATTCCCTGCTGGCATCCTGCAGGGACACTTCTTCAATGCCCAGCGCCCCAAGTACATGAATTTCGGCGCCATCGGATACGTGATTGGTCACGAGATTACCCACGGTTTCGATGACCAGGGTCGGCAGTTTGATGTGAAGGGCAACTTGAGGGATTGGTGGCAGCCGGACACCCAGAAGGCCTACCTGTCCAAGGCCAAGTGCATCATCGAGCAGTATGGTAACTATACAGAGCGTGCCACGGGTCTGAATGTAAGTCACAGTCCTAGACAAGACGGAGGACAGATTTAATGAAGTATGTTTTCTGTTGCAGCTGAATGGAATCAATACACAGGGTGAGAACATTGCTGACAATGGTGGCGTTAAGGAGTCGTACATCGCATACCACAGGTGGGTGGAGAAGCATGGTCAGGAGCCGAAGTTGCCTGGACTGGACTACTCACCTCAGCAAATGTTCTGGATCTCCGCTGGCCAAACCTGGTGTGCCAAATATCGTAAAGGTAAGATTATAAAACTAAAAACGTAAGATTTTATATTTCATTTAATCAATTTTTATTTATTTTAGAATCTCTTAAGATGCGTATTACCACGGGCGTACACTCGCCTTCTGAGTTCCGAGTCCTTGGATCGTTTAGCAATATGAAGGACTTTGCTAAGGACTTCCAGTGCCCAGAAGGTTCGCCCATGAATCCTGTGCATAAGTGCGAGGTGTGGTAGGATTGTTTCGAAGTTGTTTAATGGACTTGATGTCCCAGACAGTAAAGTGCATGGAATTCTAGCGATCAGGCCCGTTTCTAGAAGGGCTAATCTCAAGTAGAAATACAAATAAAATACAGCTCGTATTTATATTAAGTGTGCATTATGTAAAAATCGTATTTAATAAAATTTGTTTATATGTAAAGAATGTGTTTCTATGATTTGTTTAAGGTATAATATTTTCGACAAACGAGAAGGAAACATTTGTGTCGAATTGGGGCTTTTTATCGAAGTACCACTGAAGGGTCAACATATAATCGCCACTGGGAAGAGGTACGCGTAATAGATCTTGTTGCAAGTACAAATCCTTTATAATCTGTTCACCCTAAAAAAAAATGTAACGCTTCAATAATAAGTAGATTTAAATTCCAGCATTTCTTACCTCGTAAGGACAGGTGTGGTTGATATTAGAAAAATCTTTGAAAAAATTATAGACTAAAAGAACGAGGGGGTTGGATTTTCGGCGAATAAAAGCGCAAGCATCAACTTTTTTATCATACAGCCATGGCTTATAGCCATTGGCCCTTTTGAAAATTTTCCCGTGAACCATTATTCTATGCGCTGGATAATGTATGTATGCTCGAATATTCAAAAAAACCCGATCCCGACTTACAGCTTTTAACCGGCATTGTGAAAAAGTAACCCATGATTTATTATAGGTCTCGCAAGCCACATTTGTGAACTTAAATATAGCTGCATCCTAAAATTAAAAAAATTTTAATGTTTTTCCTTCTATCATTGCAAACTCACATTAACAATCAAGTTGACCACAAGAATATATCCGCAAAGAGCACTGGTTAGCCGAAATTTAGACATTTTAATGCTAATTTTTATTTGCGAATGACTCGAATGTAGCCGTCATTTTTTTAAATTTTAATGTTAATTTAATGTCTGCCTACTATCTTAAAAATAAAAATAAAATAAAGTGAGCTAATTACTTGGCCTAATGGTTGTTTTTTTAAATTTTAGTTAGAATCAGATATAAAGTGTTTTAATCTAAATATAGTTTGTGATGTTATGATCATTATTGGAACAAAAGGTAAGTTTGAGACATAATAAAATTACTTTTTGAAAATGTAAATAAAACCGATTAAAAAATATCAATTTATGCTGAGGATTCAATTGAACACTTTTTAAAAGAGGCGTTTTTATTTTTAAATTTTTTAACAGAGTAATCAGTGTTGCCAGAACTGTAAAATTATGATCAAGTGCTGCCAACCCATCTTTTTTTTAAATTTCCTGCCGCGTTTCAAAGATGTTGCTCCATTTCTTCCTTATACAATGTGCCATAATCAGATAAAGTATTAACAAATTGCGTTACAATATTGCAGAGTAAATAATTGAATTAAATGTAAAAATTTTTAAACGAGAAAATATCACTTCCAAACATTATCAATATCCGATATTTCTTAAACGAAGATATAACAGTTTTTTGTAACTATCGATATATCGATATTTTTCCCATCCCTTTTTTGCATCCCTAAAAGTCCAACAGCGTGGCTGAATAGAAATTTTCGCAAAAATTTCTTCATATTTCTCGACAGCGGTGAAAAAACTAAGATGTCAGCCCTCAACTTAACCGTGCGCGTGCACCCGGTGGTGCTCTTCCAGGTGGTGGATGCCTACGAGCGACGCAACGCCGATTCTCACCGCGTCATCGGCACTCTGCTTGGATCCGTCGACAAGGGAGTGGTGGAGGTAACCAACTGTTTCTGTGTCCCGCACAAGGAGCACGACGACCAGGTAGAGGCGGAGCTCAGTTATGCTTTGGATATGTACGACCTGAACCGTAAGGTGAATCCCAACGAGAGCGTCGTAGGCTGGTGGGCCACCGGCAATGATGTGACCAATCACAGTTCGGTTATCCATGAGTACTACGCCCGCGAATGCAATAATCCGGTGCACCTTACGGTGGACACGTCGCTTCAGGGCGGCAGAATGGGACTGCGCGCGTATGTCTGCATTCAGCTGGGTGTGCCTGGCGGTAAAAGCGGCTGCATGTTCACACCCATTCCCGTCGAACTGACCAGCTACGAACCGGAAACCTTCGGCCTCAAGCTGCTCCAAAAAACTGTTGGCGTGTCGCCCGCCCACAGGCCGAAGACTGTGCCACCAATGCTGGACCTGGCCCAGATTTCGGAAGCCTCGCAGAAGTTGCAGCAGCTACTGGACCTCATCCTGAAGTACGTTGACGATGTGATTGCCCACAAGGTGACACCGGACAACGCTGTCGGTCGGCAGCTTCTCGACCTTATTCACTCCGTGCCGCACATGACCCACGAGCAGTTCACCCAAATGTTCAACGCCAACGTGCGGAACCTTTTGCTGGTTATTACGCTCTCCCAGCTTATCAAGACCCAGCTGCAGCTCAACGAGAAACTCACATTCTTGCCTTCGGCCTAGGATGCTTGAGAAAATGAGGTGGGGCTTTCGATTAAGAAAAATTGTAAAAATATAGTGTATTGGATTGTGTTTTCTATAAAAAGATACGCGTAATAAAGTGCTCTGAAATCCACTATGGCTTTGTAATTAATTTCATTATGGTTCAAAATATTGCGCTTGTTTTAATGGTTCCCAAATGTATTCCTATGGTTAGGTATCAATTTCTTATTCTTTACTATTTAAATTATTGTTAAATGCATTTTGATAGTATGTTCCTAAAATTATCCAATATTATCGCTTCTATTCCTGCCATAAATTAAGTTTCAAAAATTTGTTTTGTAATAGTTTTAAAATTGTGTCTAAATCAATGTTAAAAGGAAATGTCCAGTGATCCAGGACATTAATCCACATTATTAACATGCAACAAAACCAATCGGACATAAGAATGAAAAGTCATTTAGGAGGAGCCTATATAGATATACCATTGTCTATGTATACCATTGCAGAATTATGGCAGTTTATGGTATAAGATATGCATAAATATATTGCAAAAATCATATATTATATATTTGGCTGGCCCTTAAAAGAATTTCATTATCAAAATAATTAATTATATTATTTTGCTTATACTGATAACTTGTATATTACTAATCAATGAAAAGAAAATGTCCCAGCGATGGCTGCTTAAAAGTAATTTTAAAAATTTTCGATATTTTCCAAAGGGTCAGCCAATACCGAGAAATACCGAGACCCCGGCATTTCCCCCGGCATTGTTGGATATTTTCTTCCGATAGGCATAGCTCAGCCAATTTGTACCCGATCCAGAAATAATGTTCCATTCTGCACTCAGCGAACCTTCTGCCAGTTTTCCTTATTCAAAGAATTGCTTAAAAGTCATTTTAAAAATTTTCGATATTTTGCAAGGGGTCCCCCTATAAAATGGCGAGACACCGACATATCCCCCCTTTTGGATACTTTCTCTCTTTCCGATAGGCATAGCTCTGCCAATTTGTACCCGATCCAGAAATAACGTACTATTCTGTAATCAGCGAACCTTCTGCCAGTTTTCCTCATTCAAAGAATTGCTTAAAAGTCATTTTAAAAATTTTCGATATTTTGCAAGGGGTCCCCCTATAAAATGGCGAGACACCGACATATCCCCCTTTTTGGATACTTTCTCTCTTTCCGATAGGCATAGCTCTGCCAATTTGTACCCGATCCAGAAATAACGTACCATTCTATAATCAGCGAACCTTCTGCCAGTTTTCCTCATTCAAAGAATTTCTTGAAAGTCATTTTAAAAATTTTCGACATTTTGCAAGGGGTCCCCCTATAAAATGGCGAGACACCGACATATCCCCCTTTTTGGATACTTTCTCTCTTTCCGATAGGCATAGCTCTGCCAATTTGTACCCGATCCAGAAATAACGTACCATTCTGTAATCAGCGAACCTTCTGTCAGTTTTCCTCATTCAAAGAATTTCTTAAAAGTCATTTTAAAAATTTTCGATATTTTGCAAGGGGTCCCCCTATAAAATGGCGAGACACCGACATATCCCCCTTTTTGGATACTTTCTCTCTTTCCGATAGGCATAGCTCTGCCAATTTGTACCCGATCCAGGCATAATGTACCATTCTGTAATCAGCGAACCTTCTGCCAGTTTTCCTCATTCAAAGAATTGCTTAAAAGTCATTTTAAAAATTTTCGATATTTTGCAAGGGGTCCCCCTATAAAATGGCGAGACACCGACATATCCCCCTTTTTGGATACTTTCTCTCTTTCCGATAGGCATAGCTCTGCCAATTTGTACCCGATCCAGAAATAACGTACCATTCTGTAATCAGCGAACCTTCTGCCAGTTTTCCTCATTCAAAGAATTTCTTAAAAGTCATTTTAAAAATTTTCGATATTTTGCAAGGGGTCCCCCTATAAAATGGCGAGACACCGACATATCCCCCTTTTTGGATACTTTCTCTCTTTCCGATAGGCATAGCTCTGCCAATTTTTACCCGATCTAGAAATAACGTATCATTCTATAATCAGCGAACCTTCAGCCAGTTTTTCTCATTCAAAGAAATGCTGAAAAGTCATTTTAAAAATTTCAAATTTTTGGCAAGGGGTCCCCCTATAAAATGGCGAGACACCGACATATCCCCCTTTTTGGATACTTTCTCTCTTTCCGATAGGCATAGCTCTGCCAATTTGTACCCGATCCAGAAATAACGTACCATTCTATAATCAGCGAACCTTCTGCCAGTTTTCCTCATTCAAAGAATTTCTTGAAAGTCATTTTAAAAATTTTCGACATTTTGCAAGGGGTCCCCCTATAAAATGGCGAGACACCGACATATCCCCCTTTTTGGATACTTTCTCTCTTTCCGATAGGCATAGCTCTGCCAATTTGTACCCGATCCAGAAATAACGTACCATTCTGTAATCAGCGAACCTTCTGTCAGTTTTCCTCATTCAAAGAATTTCTTAAAAGTCATTTTAAAAATTTTCGATATTTTGCAAGGGGTCCCCCTATAAAATGGCGAGACACCGACATATCCCCCTTTTTGGATACTTTCTCTCTTTCCGATAGGCATAGCTCTGCCAATTTGTACCCGATCCAGAAATAACGTACCATTCTGTAATCAGCGAACCTTCTGTCAGTTTTCCTCATTCAAAGAATTTCTTAAAAGTCATTTTAAAAATTTTCGATATTTTGCAAGGGGTCCCCCTATAAAATGGCGAGACACCGACATATCCCCCTTTTTGGATACTTTCTCTCTTTCCGATAGGCATAGCTCTGCCAATTTGTACCCGATCCAGAAATAACGTACCATTCTGTAATCAGCGAACCTTCTGCCAGTTTTCCTCAAAGAATTTCATTCAAAGAATTTCTTAAAAGTCATTTTAAAAATTTTCGATATTTTGCAAGGGGTTCTTTTTCTGAAACCGTTTTCTTGGGAATATCTCGGCCACTTCGCTTCCAATCCAGGATCGCAATAGGTCATAAAAAGCGCAAAAATAAGGCGCTTCGAGTGGCCAACACAATCTGGTCTTAGCCAAGTTAACACCGAGAGCTAGTTAAAATTGGCCCAAAACAAATATTTTTATAAGTTCCTGATTTTTTGATTATGTATATCTCGGCTATTTCTCAACCGATCTGCAAGCGGGGTACCATATTGAGATTAGATTTTTGATGTCCTTTGATCTTCCAAAATATCCTTCATGTCCTTGAACAAAAATTTTCCCCATTGTGAATACTAAATACATTTGATTTTTATCAAATTCAAGGATAAAACGTCCTTTGATGCTAAAACTTTTGATGCAGTTCGAAGGACCCTAAAGTCCTGACTCCGATATTGCATTCTTTTCCAAAATCGGTTACGGATTTCCCGAGATATAAGCTAAGGAACTAATCAAAAATAAAATGTTTGGGCAAAAAAATGTTTCCCACGTTGTTAACTTGGCCAATACCAATACTTTTTAGCCATGCAGGTGGAGACTCTTTTTCCCCATTTTTTGAGCCATCCCAATCCAGGAGTGTATGCGAAATGGCCGAGATATTCACAAAAAACATTTTCAAAAATCGAAATCCACCTACTGGCCATTTCTGTTCGCCTAGTCCTTCGGGCCTGGTAACGCCCAAAAATTGAAAAATTTTCAGCCACAAAAGCCTGTGACGTCACGGATTGAACCTCTACATGTGACGTCACACTGGGGGGTGTCTTGGCTAAAGGATCCACATATGTTCCACACTGGATCCACATTTCGATCCGTTACATTTGAATTCAAATTCAAAAATAGATCCCGCCCGCGCCTCCCCGGGATTTTTCAAACTCGAAAATAGTTGCCCGCCCCCGCGAAATTTAAATATCAACCGGTGACTTTAAAAGGTTAACCGGTTCAGCCAAGACACAACCCAGTCTAGCCAAGACACCACCAAGTGGTGACGTCACGGATCGCAGCCCATTCCGTGACGTCACTGACTTTTGTGGCTGAAAATTTGTCAATTTTGGGCCGCCACCAGGCTCGGAGTACTAGGCGAACAGAAATGGCCAGTAGGTGGATTCTATTTTCTGAAACAGTTTTTTGTGAATATCTCGGCCATTTCGCTTCCAATCCAGGATCGTGATAGGTCATAAAGTGCGCAAAAATAAGGCGCTTCGAGTGGCCAACACAATCTGGTCTTAGCCAAGTTAACACCGAGGGCTAGTTAAAATTGGCCCAAAACAAATATTTTTATAAGTTCCTGATTTTTTGATTACGTATATCTCGGCTATTTTCCAAGCGATCTGCAAGCGGGGTACCATATTGAGATCAGATTTTTAATGTCCTTCGATCTCCACCAAAATGTCCTTCATGTCCTTGAACAAAAATTTTCCCCATAGTGAATACTAAATACATTTGATTTTGTTCGAATTCAAGTATAAAACGTCCTTTGATGCTAAAACTTTTGATGCAGTTCGAAGGACCTTAAAGTCCTGACTCCGATATGGCATTCATTTCCAAAATCGGGTATGGATTTCCCGAGATATAAGCTAAGGAACTAATCAAAAATAAAATGTTTGGGCAAAAAAATTTTTCCCACGTTGTTAACTTGGCCAATACCAATACTTTTTAGCCATGCAGGTGGAGACTCTTTTTCCCCATTTTTTGAGCCATCCCAATCCAGGAGTGTATGCGAAATGGCCGAGATATTCACAAAAAACATTTTCAAAAATCGAAATCCACCTACTGGCCATTTCTGTTCGCCTAGTCCTTCGGGCCTGGTAGCGCCCAAAAATTGAAAAATTTTCAGCCACAAAAGCCTACACTGTCATAAAAAGCGCAAAAATAAGGCGCTTCGAGTGGCCAACACAATCTGGTCTTAGCCAAGTTAACACCGAGGGCTAGTTAAAATTGGCCCAAAACAAATATTTTTATAAGTTCCTGATTTTTTGATTATGTATATCTCGGCTATTTCCCAACCGATCTGCAAGCGGGGTACCATATTGAGATCAGATTTTTAATGTCCTTCGATCTCCACCAAAATATCCTTCATGTCCTTGAACAAAAATTTTTCCCATAGTGAATACTAAATACATTTGATTTTGTTCGAATTCAAGGATAAAACGTCCTTTGATGCAGAAACATTTGATGCAGTTCGAAGGACCTTAAAGTCCTGACTCCGATATTGCATTCTTTTCCAAAATCGGTTATGGATTTCCCGAGATATAAGCTAAGGAACTAATAAAAAATAAAATGTTTGGGCAAAAAAATGTTTCCCACGTTGTTAACTTGGCCAATACCAATACTTTTTAGCCATGCAGGTGGAGACTCTTTTTCCCCATTTTTTGAGCCATCCCAATCCAGGATTGGATGCGAAATGGCCGAGATATTCACAAAAAACATTTTCAAAAATCGAAATCCACCTACTGGCCATTTCTGTTCGCCTAGTCCTTCGGGCCTGGTAGCGCCCAAAAATTGAAAAATTTTCAGCCACAAAAGCCTGTGACGTCACGGATTGAACCTCTACATGTGACGTCACACTGGGGGGTGTCTTGGCTAAAGGATCCACATATGTTCCACACTGGATCCACATTTCGATCCGTTACATTTGAATTCAAACTCGAAAATAGTTGCCCGCTCCGCGAAATTTAAATATCAACCGGTGACTTTAAAAGGTTAACCGGTTCAGCCAAGACACAACCCAGTCTAGCCAAGACACCACCAAGTGGTGACGTCACGGATCGCAGCCCATTCCGTGACGTCACTGACTTTTGTGGCTGAAAATTTGTCAATTTTGGGCCGCCACCAGGCTCGGAGTACTAGGCGAACAGAAATGGCCAGTAGGTGGATTCTATTTTCTGAAACAGTTTTTTGTGAATATCTCGGCCATTTCGCTTCCAATCCAGGATCGCAATAGGTCATAAAAAGCGCAAAAATAAGGCGCTTCGAGTGGCCAACACAATCTGGTCTTAGCCAAGTTAACACCGAGGGCTAGTTAAAATTGGCCCAAAACAAATATTTTTATAAGTTCCTGATTTTTTGATTATGTATATCTCGGCTATTTCCCAACCGATCTGCAAGCGGGGTACCATATTGAGATCAGATTTTTAATGTCCTTCGATCTCCACCAAAATATCCTTCATGTCCTTGAACAAAAATTTTTCCCATAGTGAATACTAAATACATTTGATTTTGTTCGAATTCAAGGATAAAACGTCCTTTGATGCAGAAACATTTGATGCAGTTCGAAGGACCTTAAAGTCCTGACTCCGATATTGCATTCTTTTCCAAAATCGGTTATGGATTTCCCGAGATATAAGCTAAGGAACTAATAAAAAATAAAATGTTTGGGCAAAAAAATGTTTCCCACGTTGTTAACTTGGCCAATACCAATACTTTTTAGCCATGCAGGTGGAGACTCTTTTTCCCCATTTTTTGAGCCATCCCAATCCAGGATTGGATGCGAAATGGCCGAGATATTCACAAAAAACATTTTCAAAAATCGAAATCCACCTACTGGCCATTTCTGTTCGCCTAGTCCTTCGGGCCTGGTAGCGCCCAAAAATTGAAAAATTTTCAGCCACAAAAGCCTGTGACGTCACGGATTGAACCTCTACATGTGACGTCACACTGGGGGGTGTCTTGGCTAAAGGATCCACATATGTTCCACACTGGATCCACATTTCGATCCGTTACATTTGAATTCAAATTCAAAAATAGATCCCGCCCGCGCCTCCCCGGGATTTTTCAAACTCGAAAATAGTTGCCCGCCCCCGCGAAATTTAAATATCAACCGGTGACTTTAAAAGGTTAACCGGTTCAGCCAAGACACAACCCAGTCTAGCCAAGACACCACCAAATGGTGACGTCACGGATCGCAGCCCATTCCGTGACGTCACTGACTTTTGTGGCTGAAAATTTGTCAATTTTGGGCCGCCACCAGGCTCGGAGTACTAGGCGAACAGAAATGGCCAGTAGGTGGATTCTATTTTCTGAAACAGTTTTTTGTGAATATCTCGGCCATTTCGCTTCCAATCCAGGATCGCAATAGGTCATAAAAAGCGCAAAAATAAGGCGCTTCGAGTGGCCAACACAATCTGGTCTTAGCCAAGTTAACACCGAGGGCTAGTTAAAATTGGCCCAAAACAAATATTTTTATAAGTTCCTGATTTTTTGATTATGTATATCTCGGCTATTTCCCAACCGATCTGCAAGCGGGGTACCATATTGAGATCAGATTTTTAATGTCCTTCGATCTCCACCAAAATGTCCTTCATGTCCTTGAACAAAAATTTTCCCCATAGTGAATACTAAATACATTTGATTTTGTTCGAATTCAAGTATAAAACGTCCTTTGATGCTAAAACTTTTGATGCAGTTCGAAGGACCTTAAAGTCCTGACTCCGATATGGCATTCTTTTCCAAAATCGGTTATGGATTTCCCGAGATATAAGCTAAGGAACTAATCAAAAATAAAATGTTTGGGCAAAAAAATTTTTTCCACGTTGTTAACTTGGCCAATACCAATACTTTTTAGCCATGCAGGTGGAGACTCTTTTTCCCCATTTTTTGAGCCATCCCAATCCAGGATTGGATGCGAAATGGCCGAGATATTCACAAAAAACATTTTCAAAAATCGAAATCCACCTACTGGCCATTTCTGTTCGCTTAGTCCTTCGGGCCTGGTAGCGCCCAAAAATTGAAAAATTTTCAGCCACAAAAGCCTGTGACGTCACGGATTGAACCTCTACATGTGACGTCACACTGGGGGGTGTCTTGGCTAAAGGATCCACATATGTTCCACACTGGATCCACATTTCGATCCGTTACATTTGAATTCAAACTCGAAAATAGTTGCCCGCTCCGCGAAATTTAAATATCAACCGGTGACTTTAAAAGCTTAACCGGTTCAGCCAAGACACAACCCAGTCTAGCCAAGACACCACCAAGTGGTGACGTCACGGATCGCAGCCCATTCCGTGACGTCACTGACTTTTGTGGCTGAAAATTTGTCAATTTTGGGCCGCCACCAGGCTCGGAGTACTAGGCGAACAGAAATGGCCAGTAGGTGGATTCTATTTTCTGAAACAGTTTTTTGTGAATATCTCGGCCATTTCGCTTCCAATCCAGGATCGTGATAGGTCATAAAGTGCGCAAAAATAAGGCGCTTCGAGTGGCCAACACAATCTGGTCTTAGCCAAGTTAACACCGAGGGCTAGTTAAAATTGGCCCAAAACAAATATTTTTATAAGTTCCTGATTTTTTGATTATGTATATCTCGGCTATTTCCCAACCGATCTGCAAGCGGGGTACCATATTGAGATCAGATTTTTAATGTCCTTCGATCTCCACCAAAATATCCTTCATGTCCTTGAACAAAAATTTTTCCCATAATGAATACTAAATACATTTGATTTTGTTCGAATTCAAGGATAAAACGTCCTTTGATGCAGAAACATTTGATGCAGTTCGAAGGACCTTAAAGTCCTGACTCCGATATTGCATTCTTTTCCAAAATCGGTTATGGATTTCCCGAGATATAAGCTAAGGAACTAATAAAAAATAAAATGTTTGGGCAAAAAAATGTTTCCCACGTTGTTAACTTGGCCAATACCAATACTTTTTAGCCATGCAGGTGGAGACTCTTTTTCCCCATTTTTTGAGCCATCCCAATCCAGGATTGGATGCGAAATGGCCGAGATATTCACAAAAAACATTTTCAAAAATCGAAATCCACCTACTGGCCATTTCTGTTCGCCTAGTCCTTCGGGCCTGGTAGCGCCCAAAAATTGAAAAATTTTCAGCCACAAAAGCCTGTGACGTCACGGATTGAACCTCTACATGTGACGTCACACTGGGGGGTGTCTTGGCTAAAGGATCCACATATGTTCCACACTGGATCCACATTTCGATCCGTTACATTTGAATTCAAATTCAAAAATAGATCCCGCCCGCGCCTCCCCGGGATTTTTCAAACTCGAAAATAGTTGCCCGCCCCCGCGAAATTTAAATATCAACCGGTGACTTTAAAAGGTTAACCGGTTCAGCCAAGACACAACCCAGTCTAGCCAAGACACCACCAAGTGGTGACGTCACGGATCGCAGCCCATTCCGTGACGTCACTGACTTTTGTGGCTGAAAATTTGTCAATTTTGGGCCGCCACCAGGCTCGGAGTACTAGGCGAACAGAAATGGCCAGTAGGTGGATTCTATTTTCTGAAACAGTTTTTTGTGAATATCTCGGCCATTTCGCTTCCAATCCAGGATCGCAATAGGTCATAAAAAGCGCAAAAATAAGGCGCTTCGAGTGGCCAACACAATCTGGTCTTAGCCAAGTTAACACCGAGGGCTAGTTAAAATTGGCCCAAAACAAATATTTTTATAAGTTCCTGATTTTTTGATTATGTATATCTCGGCTATTTCCCAACCGATCTGCAAGCGGGGTACCATATTGAGATCAGATTTTTAATGTCCTTCGATCTCCACCAAAATATCCTTCATGTCCTTGAACAAAAATTTTTCCCATAATGAATACTAAATACATTTGATTTTGTTCGAATTCAAGGATAAAACGTCCTTTGATGCAGAAACATTTGATGCAGTTCGAAGGACCTTAAAGTCCTGACTCCGATATTGCATTCTTTTCCAAAATCGGTTATGGATTTCCCGAGATATAAGCTAAGGAACTAATAAAAAATAAAATGTTTGGGCAAAAAAATGTTTCCCACGTTGTTAACTTGGCCAATACCAATACTTTTTAGCCATGCAGGTGGAGACTCTTTTTCCCCATTTTTTGAGCCATCCCAATCCAGGATTGGATGCGAAATGGCCGAGATATTCACAAAAATCATTTTCAAAAATCGAAATCCACCTACTGGCCATTTCTGTTCGCCTAGTCCTTCGGGCCTGGTAGCGCCCAAAAATTGAAAAATTTTCAGCCACAAAAGCCTGTGACGTCACGGATTGAACCTCTACATGTGACGTCACACTGGGGGGTGTCTTGGCTAAAGGATCCACATATGTTCCACACTGGATCCACATTTCGATCCGTTACATTTGAATTCAAATTCAAAAATAGATCCCGCCCGCGCCTCCCCGGGATTTTTCAAACTCGAAAATAGTTGCCCGCCCCCGCGAAATTTAAATATCAACCGGTGACTTTAAAAGGTTAACCGGTTCAGCCAAGACACAACCCAGTCTAGCCAAGACACCACCAAATGGTGACGTCACGGATCGCAGCCCATTCCGTGACGTCACTGACTTTTGTGGCTGAAAATTTGTCAATTTTGGGCCGCCACCAGGCTCGGAGTACTAGGCGAACAGAAATGGCCAGTAGGTGGATTCTATTTTCTGAAACAGTTTTTTGTGAATATCTCGGCCATTTCGCTTCCAATCCAGGATCGCAATAGGTCATAAAAAGCGCAAAAATAAGGCGCTTCGAGTGGCCAACACAATCTGGTCTTAGCCAAGTTAACACCGAGGGCTAGTTAAAATTGGCCCAAAACAAATATTTTTATAAGTTCCTGATTTTTTGATTATGTATATCTCGGCTATTTCCCAACCGATCTGCAAGCGGGGTACCATATTGAGATCAGATTTTTAATGTCCTTCGATCTCCACCAAAATATCCTTCATGTCCTTGAACAAAAATTTTTCCCATAGTGAATACTAAATACATTTGATTTTGTTCGAATTCAAGGATAAAACGTCCTTTGATGCAGAAACATTTGATGCAGTTCGAAGGACCTTAAAGTCCTGACTCCGATATTGCATTCTTTTCCAAAATCGGTTATGGATTTCCCGAGATATAAGCTAAGGAACTAATAAAAAATAAAATGTTTGGGCAAAAAAATGTTTCCCACGTTGTTAACTTGGCCAATACCAATACTTTTTAGCCATGCAGGTGGAGACTCTTTTTCCCCATTTTTTGAGCCATCCCAATCCAGGATTGGATGCGAAATGGCCGAGATATTCACAAAAAACATTTTCAAAAATCGAAATCCACCTACTGGCCATTTCTGTTCGCCTAGTCCTTCGGGCCTGGTAGCGCCCAAAAATTGAAAAATTTTCCGCCACAAAAGCCTGTGACGTCACGGATTGAACCTCTACATGTGACGTCACACTGGGGGGTGTCTTGGCTAAAGGATCCACATATGTTTCACACTGGATCCACATTTCGATCCGTTACATTTGAATTCAAATTCAAAAATAGATCCCGCCCGCGCCTACGCGGGATTTTTCAAACTCGAAAATAGTTGCCCGCCCCCGCGAAATTTAAATATCAACCGGTGACTTTAAAAGGTTAACCGGTTCAGCCAAGACACAACCCAGTCTAGCCAAGACACCACCAAGTGGTGACGTCACGGATCGCAGCCCATTCCGTGACGTCACTGACTTTTGTGGCTGAAAATTTGTCAATTTTGGGCCGCCACCAGGCTCGGAGTACTAGGCGAACAGAAATGGCCAGTAGGTGGATTCTATTTTCTGAAACAGTTTTTTGTGAATATCTCGGCCATTTGGCTTCCAATCCAGGATCGCAATAGGTCATAAAAAGCGCAAAAATAAGGCGCTTCGAGTGGCCAACACAATCTGGTCTTAGCCAAGTTAACACCGAGGGCTAGTTAAAATTGGCCCAAAGCAAATATTTTTATAAGTTCCTGATTTTTTGATTATGTATATCTCGGCTATTTCCCAACCGATCTGCAAGCGGGGTACCATATTGAGATCAGATTTTTAATGTCCTTCGATCTCCACCAAAATGTCCTTCATGTCCTTGAACAAAAATTTTCCCCATAGTGAATACTAAATACATTTGATTTTGTTCGAATTCAAGTATAAAACGTCCTTTGATGCTAAAACTTTTGATGCAGTTCGAAGGACCTTAAAGTCCTGACTCCGATATGGCATTCTTTTCCAAAATCGGTTATGGATTTCCCGAGATATAAGCTAAGGAACTAATCAAAAATAAAATGTTTGGGCAAAAAAATTTTTCCCACGTTGTTAACTTGGCCAATACCAATACTTTTTAGCCATGCAGGTGGAGACTCTTTTTCCCCATTTTTTGAGCCATCCCAATCCAGGATTGGATGCGAAATGGCCGAGATATTCACAAAAAACATTTTCAAAAATCGAAATCCACCTACTGGCCATTTCTGTTCGCCTAGTCCTTCGGGCCTGGTAGCGCCCAAAAATTGAAAAATTTTCAGCCACAAAAGCCTGTGACGTCACGGATTGAACCTCTACATGTGACGTCACACTGGGGGGTGTCTTGGCTAAAGGATCCACATATGTTCCACACTGGATCCACATTTCGATCCGTTACATTTGAATTCAAATTCAAAAATAGATCCCGCCCGCGCCTCCCCGGGATTTTTCAAACTCGAAAATAGTTGCCCGCCCCCGCGAAATTTAAATATCAACCGGTGACTTTAAAAGGTTAACCGGTTCAGCCAAGACACAACCCAGTCTAGCCAAGACACCACCAAGTGGTGACGTCACGGATCGCAGCCCATTCCGTGACGTCACTGACTTTTGTGGCTGAAAATTTGTCAATTTTGGGCCGCCACCAGGCTCGGAGTACTAGGCGAACAGAAATGGCCAGTAGGTGGATTCTATTTTCTGAAACAGTTTTTTGTGAATATCTCGGCCATTTCGCTTCCAATCCAGGATCGCAATAGGTCATAAAAAGCGCAAAAATAAGGCGCTTCGAGTGGCCAACACAATCTGGTCTTAGCCAAGTTAACACCGAGGGCTAGTTAAAATTGGCCCAAAACAAATATTTTTATAAGTTCCTGATTTTTTGATTATGTATATCTCGGCTATTTCCCAACCGATCTGCAAGCGGGGTACCATATTGAGATCAGATTTTTAATGTCCTTCGATCTCCACCAAAATGTCCTTCGATCTCCACCAAAATGTCCTTCATGTCCTTGAACAAAAATTTTCCCCATAGTGAATACTAAATACATTTGATTTTGTTCGAATTGAAGTATAAAACGTCCTTTGATGCTAAAACTTTTGATGCAGTTCGAAGGACCTTAAAGTCCTGACTCCGATATGGCATTCTTTTCCAAAATCGGTTATGGATTTCCCGAGATATAAGCTAAGGAACTAATCAAAAATAAAATGTTTGGGCAAAAAAATTTTTCCCACGTTGTTAACTTGGCCAATACCAATACTTTTTAGCCATGCAGGTGGAGACTCTTTTTCCCCATTTTTTGAGCCATCCCAATCCAGGAGTGTATGCGAAATGGCCGAGATATTCACAAAAAACATTTTCAAAAATCGAAATCCACCTACTGGCCATTTCTGTTCGCCTAGTCCTTCGGGCCTGGTAGCGCCCAAAAATTGAAAAATTTTCAGCCACAAAAGCCTGTGACGTCACGGATTGAACCTCTACATGTGACGTCACACTGGGGGGTGTCTTGGCTAAAGGATCCACATATGTTCCACACTGGATCCACATTTCGATCCGTTACATTTGAATTCAAATTCAAAAATAGATCCCGCCCGCGCCTCCCCGGGATTTTTCAAACTCGAAAATAGTTGCCCGCCCCCGCGAAATTTAAATATCAACCGGTGACTTTAAAAGGTTAACCGGTTCAGCCAAGACACAACCCAGTCTAGCCAAGACACCACCAAGTGGTGACGTCACGGATCGCAGCCCATTCCGTGACGTCACTGACTTTTGTGGCTGAAAATTTGTCAATTTTGGGCCGCCACCAGGCTCGGAGTACTAGGCGAACAGAAATGGCCAGTAGGTGGATTCTATTTTCTGAAACAGTTTTTTGTGAATATCTCGGCCATTTCGCTTCCAATCCAGGATCGCAATAGGTCATAAAAAGCGCAAAAATAAGGCGCTTCGAGTGGCCAACACAATCTGGTCTTAGCCAAGTTAACACCGAGGGCTAGTTAAAATTGGCCCAAAACAAATATTTTTATAAGTTCCTGATTTTTTGATTATGTATATCTCGGCTATTTCCCAACCGATCTGCAAGCGGGGTACCATATTGAGATCAGATTTTTAATGTCCTTCGATCTCCACCAAAATGTCCTTCATGTCCTTGAACAAAAATTTTCCCCATAGTGAATACTAAATACATTTGATTTTGTTCGAATTCAAGTATAAAACGTCCTTTGATGCTAAAACTTTTGATGCAGTTCGAAGGACCTTAAAGTCCTGACTCCGATATGGCATTCTTTTCCAAAATCGGTTATGGATTTCCCGAGATATAAGCTAAGGAACTAATAAAAAATAAAATGTTTGGGCAAAAAAATGTTTCCCACGTTGTAACTTGGCCAATACCAATACTTTTTAGCCATGCAGGTGGAGACTCTTTTTCCCCATTTTTTGAGCCATCCCAATCCAGGATTGGATGCGAAATGGCCGAGATATTCACAAAAAACATTTTCAAAAATCGAAATCCACCTACTGGCCATTTCTGTTCGCCTAGTCCTTCGGGCCTGGTAGCGCCCAAAAATTGAAAAATTTTCCGCCACAAAAGCCTGTGACGTCACGGATTGAACCTCTACATGTGACGTCACACTGGGGGGTGTCTTGGCTAAAGGATCCACATATGTTCCACACTGGATCCACATTTCGATCCGTTACATTTGAATTCAAATTCAAAAATAGATCCCGCCCGCGCCTCCCCGGGATTTTTCAAACTCGAAAATAGTTGCCCGCCCCCGCGAAATTTAAATATCAACCGGTGACTTTAAAAGGTTAACCGGTTCAGCCAAGACACAACCCAGTCTAGCCAAGACACCACCAAGTGGTGACGTCACGGATCGCAGCCCATTCCGTGACGTCACTGACTTTTGTGGCTGAAAATTTGTCAATTTTGGGCCGCCACCAGGCTCGGAGTACTAGGCGAACAGAAATGGCCAGTAGGTGGATTCTATTTTCTGAAACAGTTTTTTGTGAATATCTCGGCCATTTCGCTTCCAATCCAGGATCGCAATAGGTCATAAAAAGCGCAAAAATAAGGCGCATCGAGTGGCCAACACAATCTGGTCTTAGCCAAGTTAACACCGAGGGCTAGTTAAAATTGGCCCAAAGCAAATATTTTTATAAGTTCCTGATTTTTTGATTATGTATATCTCGGCTATTTCCCAACCGATCTGCAAGCGGGGTACCATATTGAGATCAGATTTTTAATGTCCTTCGATCTCCACCAAAATATCCTTCATGTCCTTGAACAAAAATTTTTCCCATAGTGAATACTAAATACATTTGATTTTGTTCGAATTCAAGGATAAAACGTCCTTTGATGCAGAAACATTTGATGCAGTTCGAAGGACCTTAAAGTCCTGACTCCGATATTGCATTCTTTTCCAAAATCGGTTATGGATTTCCCGAGATATAAGCTAAGGAACTAATCAAAAATAAAATGTTTGGGCAAAAAAAATTTTTCCACGTTGTTAACTTGGCCAATACCAATACTTTTTAGCCATGCAGGTGGAGACTCTTTTTCCCCATTTTTTGAGCCATCCCAATCCAGGATTGGATGCGAAATGGCCGAGATATTCACAAAAAACATTTTCAAAAATCGAAATCCACCTACTGGCCATTTCTGTTCGCCTAGTCCTTCGGGCCTGGTAGCGCCCAAAAATTGAAAAATTTTCAGCCACAAAAGCCTGTGACGTCACGGATTGAACCTCTACATGTGACGTCACACTGGGGGGTGTCTTGGCTAAAGGATCCACATATGTTCCACACTGGATCCACATTTCGATCCGTTACATTTGAATTCAAATTCAAAAATAGATCCCGCCCGCGCCTCCCCGGGATTTTTCAAACTCGAAAATAGTTGCCCGCCCCCGCGAAATTTAAATATCAACCGGTGACTTTAAAAGGTTAACCGGTTCAGCCAAGACACAACCCAGTCTAGCCAAGACACCACCAAGTGGTGACGTCACGGATCGCAGCCCATTCCGTGACGTCACTGACTTTTGTGGCTGAAAATTTGTCAATTTTGGGCCGCCACCAGGCTCGGAGTACTAGGCGAACAGAAATGGCCAGTAGGTGGATTCTATTTTCTGAAACAGTTTTTTGTGAATATCTCGGCCATTTCGCTTCCAATCCAGGATCGCAATAGGTCATAAAAAGCGCAAAAATAAGGCGCTTCGAGTGGCCAACACAATCTGGTCTTAGCCAAGTTAACACCGAGGGCTAGTTAAAATTGGCCCAAAACAAATATTTTTATAAGTTCCTGATTTTTTGATTATGTATATCTCGGCTATTTCCCAACCGATCTGCAAGCGGGGTACCATATTGAGATCAGATTTTTAATGTCCTTCGATCTCCACCAAAATGTCCTTCGATCTCCACCAAAATGTCCTTCATGTCCTTGAACAAAAATTTTCCCCATAGTGAATACTAAATACATTTGATTTTGTTCGAATTGAAGTATAAAACGTCCTTTGATGCTAAAACTTTTGATGCAGTTCGAAGGACCTTAAAGTCCTGACTCCGATATGGCATTCTTTTCCAAAATCGGTTATGGATTTCCCGAGATATAAGCTAAGGAACTAATCAAAAATAAAATGTTTGGGCAAAAAAATTTTTCCCACGTTGTTAACTTGGCCAATACCAATACTTTTTAGCCATGCAGGTGGAGACTCTTTTTCCCCATTTTTTGAGCCATCCCAATCCAGGAGTGTATGCGAAATGGCCGAGATATTCACAAAAAACATTTTCAAAAATCGAAATCCACCTACTGGCCATTTCTGTTCGCCTAGTCCTTCGGGCCTGGTAGCGCCCAAAAATTGAAAAATTTTCAGCCACAAAAGCCTGTGACGTCACGGATTGAACCTCTACATGTGACGTCACACTGGGGGGTGTCTTGGCTAAAGGATCCACATATGTTCCACACTGGATCCACATTTCGATCCGTTACATTTGAATTCAAATTCAAAAATAGATCCCGCCCGCGCCTCCCCGGGATTTTTCAAACTCGAAAATAGTTGCCCGCCCCCGCGAAATTTAAATATCAACCGGTGACTTTAAAAGGTTAACCGGTTCAGCCAAGACACAACCCAGTCTAGCCAAGACACCACCAAGTGGTGACGTCACGGATCGCAGCCCATTCCGTGACGTCACTGACTTTTGTGGCTGAAAATTTGTCAATTTTGGGCCGCCACCAGGCTCGGAGTACTAGGCGAACAGAAATGGCCAGTAGGTGGATTCTATTTTCTGAAACAGTTTTTTGTGAATATCTCGGCCATTTCGCTTCCAATCCAGGATCGCAATAGGTCATAAAAAGCGCAAAAATAAGGCGCTTCGAGTGGCCAACACAATCTGGTCTTAGCCAAGTTAACACCGAGGGCTAGTTAAAATTGGCCCAAAACAAATATTTTTATAAGTTCCTGATTTTTTGATTATGTATATCTCGGCTATTTCCCAACCGATCTGCAAGCGGGGTACCATATTGAGATCAGATTTTTAATGTCCTTCGATCTCCACCAAAATGTCCTTCATGTCCTTGAACAAAAATTTTCCCCATAGTGAATACTAAATACATTTGATTTTGTTCGAATTCAAGTATAAAACGTCCTTTGATGCTAAAACTTTTGATGCAGTTCGAAGGACCTTAAAGTCCTGACTCCGATATGGCATTCTTTTCCAAAATCGGTTATGGATTTCCCGAGATATAAGCTAAGGAACTAATAAAAAATAAAATGTTTGGGCAAAAAAATGTTTCCCACGTTGTAACTTGGCCAATACCAATACTTTTTAGCCATGCAGGTGGAGACTCTTTTTCCCCATTTTTTGAGCCATCCCAATCCAGGATTGGATGCGAAATGGCCGAGATATTCACAAAAAACATTTTCAAAAATCGAAATCCACCTACTGGCCATTTCTGTTCGCCTAGTCCTTCGGGCCTGGTAGCGCCCAAAAATTGAAAAATTTTCCGCCACAAAAGCCTGTGACGTCACGGATTGAACCTCTACATGTGACGTCACACTGGGGGGTGTCTTGGCTAAAGGATCCACATATGTTCCACACTGGATCCACATTTCGATCCGTTACATTTGAATTCAAATTCAAAAATAGATCCCGCCCGCGCCTCCCCGGGATTTTTCAAACTCGAAAATAGTTGCCCGCCCCCGCGAAATTTAAATATCAACCGGTGACTTTAAAAGGTTAACCGGTTCAGCCAAGACACAACCCAGTCTAGCCAAGACACCACCAAGTGGTGACGTCACGGATCGCAGCCCATTCCGTGACGTCACTGACTTTTGTGGCTGAAAATTTGTCAATTTTGGGCCGCCACCAGGCTCGGAGTACTAGGCGAACAGAAATGGCCAGTAGGTGGATTCTATTTTCTGAAACAGTTTTTTGTGAATATCTCGGCCATTTCGCTTCCAATCCAGGATCGCAATAGGTCATAAAAAGCGCAAAAATAAGGCGCATCGAGTGGCCAACACAATCTGGTCTTAGCCAAGTTAACACCGAGGGCTAGTTAAAATTGGCCCAAAGCAAATATTTTTATAAGTTCCTGATTTTTTGATTATGTATATCTCGGCTATTTCCCAACCGATCTGCAAGCGGGGTACCATATTGAGATCAGATTTTTAATGTCCTTCGATCTCCACCAAAATATCCTTCATGTCCTTGAACAAAAATTTTTCCCATAGTGAATACTAAATACATTTGATTTTGTTCGAATTCAAGGATAAAACGTCCTTTGATGCAGAAACATTTGATGCAGTTCGAAGGACCTTAAAGTCCTGACTCCGATATTGCATTCTTTTCCAAAATCGGTTATGGATTTCCCGAGATATAAGCTAAGGAACTAATCAAAAATAAAATGTTTGGGCAAAAAAAATTTTTCCACGTTGTTAACTTGGCCAATACCAATACTTTTTAGCCATGCAGGTGGAGACTCTTTTTCCCCATTTTTTGAGCCATCCCAATCCAGGATTGGATGCGAAATGGCCGAGATATTCACAAAAAACATTTTCAAAAATCGAAATCCACCTACTGGCCATTTCTGTTCGCCTAGTCCTTCGGGCCTGGTAGCGCCCAAAAATTGAAAAATTTTCAGCCACAAAAGCCTGTGACGTCACGGATTGAACCTCTACATGTGACGTCACACTGGGGGGTGTCTTGGCTAAAGGATCCACATATGTTCCACACTGGATCCACATTTCGATCCGTTACATTTGAATTCAAATTCAAAAATAGATCCCGCCCGCGCCTCCCCGGGATTTTTCAAACTCGAAAATAGTTGCCCGCCCCCGCGAAATTTAAATATCAACCGGTGACTTTAAAAGGTTAACCGGTTCAGCCAAGACACAACCCAGTCTAGCCAAGACACCACCAAGTGGTGACGTCACGGATCGCAGCCCATTCCGTGACGTCACTGACTTTTGTGGCTGAAAATTTGTCAATTTTGGGCCGCCACCAGGCTCGGAGTACTAGGCGAACAGAAATGGCCAGTAGGTGGATTCTATTTTCTGAAACAGTTTTTTGTGAATATCTCGGCCATTTCGCTTCCAATCCAGGATCGCAATAGGTCATAAAAAGCGCAAAAATAAGGCGCTTCGAGTGGCCAACACAATCTGGTCTTAGCCAAGTTAACACCGAGGGCTAGTTAAAATTGGCCCAAAACAAATATTTTTATAAGTTCCTGATTTTTTGATTATGTATATCTCGGCTATTTCCCAACCGATCTGCAAGCGGGGTACCATATTGAGATCAGATTTTTAATGTCCTTCGATCTCCACCATCAGCGAACCTTCTGCCAGTTTTCCTCATTCAAAGAATTGCTTAAAAGTCATTTTAAAAATGTTCGATATTTTGCAAGGGGCCCTCTATAGAATGGCGAGACACCGACATATCCTCGTTTTTGGATACTTTCTCTCCCTCCGATAGGCATAGCTCTGCCAAAAGACATGATTGTTCATTTAAATACTTTATTATAAAACTATGTGAAATTCAAATGGTTTCTTGGCTGTATTTTTTACAGAGAAATTATTCATATACCGATCAAGATTAAAAGTTATTCGTAAAATTCAAGAACTGTGTCAAATATCCATACTTTTGATTTTTATGCTTAATTACAATAAATAAAAATAACGACAATTAGAAATAAATCTTTCACGTTATATGCACTTGTGTAAGTAGGTAATATAAAAGTATATGTTAATATGCACTTATGATAGGGTTTTCCTTCATGTGTATGGGTACTTGTAAATAATTTTAGGTACATTGGATACGTCGTTAGGTATTGTATGTGGGCTAGGGTGTGTAGGATAGACATAGTACATAGAAACATCAGAATTAGAAGCCCCGAGTGATCGGGTATGAAAAGGAGACAAGGTCAGCATTGCTCGGAAGATTAATATACAATTATTTCGTTTATCTCTCAATATATCTATGTAGGCAATATACAATTTCTAAATTTTAACAACGTTCATTGAACTTTTTTTTTTTGATTTTTCTTTTCGTTTTTCTTTTATAATTCTCAACACTCAATAGATCCTTGTAGTTTGAAATTTGACTTTGACTTGGCTTAAAACGTTAGAGAGCTTGGCTTTTTAAACATATATATATATATAATATGTATGTAAATTGTCGGATTATTAAACATTTAGAATATCGTATATAAAACGTTAAAATCTGAGTCAAAAAGCAATGCAAAGACACTCAAAAATTTCGTACTTATATAGAAGCGATTAACACTAATCTGAAACGATTTGCATTTGACTTTGTTCTCAACATGAATATATATATATATATACGTTTCTTTATATAAGGTATATATGCATATGTGATCATACGAATTACGTCAGTAGTTAGTATCTATGTATTACTAATACAACAACAACAATCAATGTTGCAATAGCAACAAGAACAAGAACAACAACATCTCCATTTTCGCTTCCGATATCTTCGTGACGAAATGGATGCAATTAGACGCAGCTGAACTTGATGCCGTCGTCGCTGGAGTAACAGTTCTGGCAATGCAGCTTGTGGTTCCGCACCCGGACATCGGTTCCATTCAGGCCATCCCCCAGCTGGACATGGCAGACGCAGCACTTGAAGCAGTTGATATGGTAAAACAGCAGCAGTGACTCAATAATCATGGCAGCGCCTCGACCTGTTTCAAATAAATAATTTGAATTAGTAATCAAAATTCAATCGCAGAAAGCGAATCCACCTTTAATACCTTAAGGCGAATATTTTGGCTTAGTTATAGTAATCAAGTCTTTGTTAGTTATAAGTATAGAGATTAATATTCAGTATTTTGGCATTGTTAAGTCACACCCAAACAATATATTTGAGCGCTTTGTGCACTTGCCGACAATTGTCGTGGGTGCAGCCCAGATCTGGCCCAGACATGTAATCGCAAAGAAAATAGCAATTGATAAGTGAGATATTTTCACAAATTATGGTCTAGAGGGATTGTTAGTTCCATGATCACTAATTTTTGAACTCAATCGTGAGACTAGTGAGTCGGAGTGTGTGTGATTCTTATGATGCTCGCTTTGAAAACAGGCCTAGAAATGGTATCAACCTTAAATGATGTGAGTGGGAAATCGGGGCGAGGAGTTTAAAGAAGAATCACAACACTCACAACCAACGTAGTAGCAAAGTTTACCTAGTTCGTCTCCGCAATGGGAGCACTTCTTTTTGCCACTAACGCTGAGCACCTTCTCCTGGCTGCCGTTTCCGCTTCCATTGCTACTGATGTTGCCGTTGCTGGTTTTGGTCTTCTGCTGCTGTGGCTGTTGCTGCTGAGGTTGCTGGTAGATATTGCTGTTGCCATTGATCTGGCTGTAGTTGCCATTGCCATCGAAGCTGTAAAAAAAAATTAAAAGGATTATACATATCCTGGAAGAAGTTTTCATTAACATTTCTTACCGCTTGCGCTCCCCGATGCCTTTGCTCTGAACCCGCTCCGTCAGCGTTTGGATAATCGAGTCCGGCAGCGGCTTACTGTTTGATTTGGGGGCGGGCATGGATCGTCGGTTGAGCTGATCGATGCGCCGCTGCTCGGCCTCCTGGAGCAGCCAGTGATTGTTGTTGTACACGGTCCGGCCGTAGTCGGGCATAGACTTGCGCTTCTGCTGCTGGGCGGATAGCCAGGCTGGGTCGTTCGCCAGATTACTGTTGCTGTCGTAGCTCTTCCGTTGCTGTACCTGCACCCATCCATCCGTGTATTTTGGCTTTGGCGTGGCACTCAGGGCCAGCAGAGTGTTGCGCGACATGTTGCTCAAGTTCTGCGCCGACTGGTGGTGATATGCGGCCGCAGCTTGGGCTTGCACTGGATATCCTTGGCCGGAGACACGCGTCGCCATTGGCGCTCCGGCGATCTTCACCAAGGAGCCGCCATAAGGAGCCGCCGGCTGGCGTTGCCGCGAGCTCACCGCGTAGTCCGGCTCCATGCCATGGCCATTGTTAAGGTGCATCGCCCGGAGGGGCTTGGCCGGCGGCGTCGGCGGCAGCATCAGGCGGTTGGAGAACTCATTCAGGTCCGACATGGACTTGCGGTAGTCGGTGTCCATCTGGTGGTAAGCGTACAATGCCGCCTGCTGCTGCTGTGGCACATTAGCGTAGATCTGCTGGGGGTGCAGTGGTTGCTGGTGGATTTGGGGTGGCTGGAAGGCGCTAAGCATCCCATTGCCGATGCCCAGGCCATGGTGCAGGTCCTGCAGGGACCGTCGGTTGTTGGACATCAGCATCTTAGCCCCATGTTGCAGCTCTCGTCGCGCCAAGTTCTCTCGGAGTAGAAGATTCTCCCGCTGTCTCTTCAGTTCCTCTTTCTGGAGAATAAATGGAAGTTTAATATTAATATATAAATTTTTAAACAAAAAATGATTTAAGAATATTAAAATTCTAAAAATTACTCACCGAAAAGTGCAATAGTTCTCGCTCCACCCGCAAAACCTCGCCCTGCTCCCGGATTTTCTCCTCGATGGACAGCATCTTGGCGTTCGCCGTGGCGGTGGCTTCGCTCAGGGACTGAGTGGCCGCCGCAGCCGCCGTCGCCGATTCCGTCCAGGACTCGGCCGAGTTGCCCTTAACCGTCTGCAGTAGAGGTGTCTGGGCCGCCAGAAGGTTCTCGTTTTGGTAGATCACCTCTCCCAACTGGGAGGTCGCCGGCGGCGGAGGCAGCGGTGGCGGAGTGGCTTCCGACTGGGTGTCGTTCTCCTCAGACGAGTTGGTGTAGTGCTCGCTGCTTTGCCGAGAATGATTCTCCGAAACACCCGAGTCCCGGCTTTCGCCTAAAGGAATAGTAAGATATAAGGATTAGGATTAGTAGAATTATTTGAAAACTTCTTTACCCCAATGTAAGTCTTTTCTTTATAGTAAGGGATAGCTATTTTCTTTCTAGTTATCTAAATGTGGCTTTTAAAAAGTGTCATCATTGTTGGTTCAATTACCCAATGGGGAAGCGCCCCAGCCCGGTCTCTGACAACTCATGGGCCACGCACACTAAACGGATTATTTATACTTAACCTCGGGGGGCAGATGGGGGCCAACCTCTGGCCCAGTCGCCTGCACTGACCCTTCCTGTTCTTCCCCATCTCTTTTCCTATTTTGTGATTTGTTCAGTGTGTTTGTCTTTCGTTTTCACGCCTATTGGTTTCCCATATCGGTTTTCTTTCAGAAACCCCACCCATTACCACCCGCAGCCCCTCTATCGCTTTTTGTGGGTGGGTTACCCCACTATCATATTGATTCATCACTCACCTGTGTCGGAACTGTCGCACAGTCCAGCCTTGATGTACAGTTGCTTCTCCAGACGACGCTCTTCCTGCAGGAGCTGGGCCATGTCTGGAGGTGGCGCCACTGTGAGCTCCAGATAGCTCTCCATGTCGTCGAGATCGCCGTCGGTTTCGATGCCCAAGAAGCTGGAGCGCTTGTTGCGCAGCTCCTTCTTAATCCGCTTGGTGGAGTTCATCCGCTTGATGGGCGGCGATGGCTGGGCGGGATCTACCAGAGCCCCGCTCTGCAGTTGGCGGCGCGTGCCGTTCGAGATGGTTTCGTAGGTGTTGTCCGATGACCAGGTGTCGGTGTTGTGGCCGAGGCTGCTGCCCAGGCCGTCCAGTTCATCGTCATGTCCCTCGTCATGCGGCACTGGCGGTGGGCTTTCGGTGGGCGGCGGTGGTGGCTTCTCCTTGGGCGGCTCCATGGGCAGTGGTGGAGCTGCCACTCCGGATACTTGGCTTATTTCCAGACCCGTGTAAAAGATCTCAATGTTTTCGTAGACGGGAACGGGTCTCAGGTGCTTGGGGGCATCGTAATACGGCTCCGTGACCTTCGGGACTTGGTAATAGGGTTCCGAGTCCCCGGGTGCTGGTGGTGTTGTCGGATCCATGGCTGCTGCTACTGCCTCGCTTTGATTGCTGATGTTGCTGCTCTTTTGGTTGCCGTTGCCGTTGTTGATGTTGCTGTTGTTGGATTGATTAGGGCTTTGATTATTCTCATTATTGTGGCTGTTGTTGCTGGTTTGCTTATTTGGAATGCTTCTCCTGTGACTCCTACGCGTCGCTGGGGTCTGTGTCGGTGTCTGTGTCTGTGTTGCTATCTGTTCATTATCTACTTCGTGCATAGATATGGTCGAGCTGACATTCTCATAGATGGGCTCCCGTTCGCGATTCTCCTCCTCCTGGCGTTTTTGTTCGTCGGTTTTATTTGGTATTTCCCCGCCCTCGGTGTGTGCTGTCTTCCCCACATTATTGTTGCATGTTTCCTCCTTCTCCTTCTGTAGCTCCTGCTCCTTCTTCTCTTCCTTAACCTGCTCTTGTTCTTGTTCTTCTTCCTGCTCCGGCTCCTGATCCTGATCCTGTTCCTGCTTCTCCTTCGGCTGATCCACCTTACCCTCCAGTTGCTCCTGCTTCTGCTCCTTGTCCATTGGCTTGGTGGTGCCCTCGCGATCGATTGCTTCCAGCGCCAGTTCAAGAGCTTCGTTGATCTGTGGGGGCGTTATGAGGTGGGCGTGGCGTGGCATGGCGAGCGAGCGAGCGAGAAAGCATCAAAAGCGTGCATAACAAAGAGAGAGAGAGAGAAGAATGCGCACGGATCGCATGAATTTAAGTTAGTTTACACAGAGGCTAGCTTGCAAATTAAAAAAAGTGTCAACTAAAGATAACCAAATTAAATTAAATAACAGAAATCAATCAAAAAATTAATTCAAAAGGGAGTGGAAAGAGCCTCAATTTGAATTCGGAACATGCCAATCGATTTCTGAGGATTTTGCAAAACAAAAACAAACACTTTCCACTCGATGCAGCTGTAATGACCCACCAGATAACCAATTGCGGCTATCTGGGACACTTTGGGATTGAAATTGTCAGTCGAAAGTGCGCAAATAGTCAGATAAGAGCTAATCCCTAAATGGGGGGTATTTGGCAAACAGGGTTACAAACACATATTTTATATAAACTAGAGTCTATACCATTTCAAAGGTCTTGGTAGGAATGGTTTATTTAAAAAGATTTTCCATTATAACACTGTAACTACCTTTGTATCTACTTTATACCATATATTATAAACTGTTTTTTAAATGGAGACTGTCCGTAAACAAATAAACCTTTTTCAGGGATCCCCACTTCAAAAAATGTGATCACACGCATTTGATTATTTTCAAGATTTGCAAGCGGGTTTCCTTAGAAATGTTTATTAGCTTAATGGGGGAAGCACTTGAGTAAATAGTCTGAGTATAAAGCTGATACTGAACTGGCCGCTCTTACCACTGCTTTACGATCGAAAAGGTCTAAAGAACTGGAGCGCTGCAATCGATTTGGGTGATATCTATGGGACATACTACAGATATCCGTGGCCGCAGTCGCGAATTATTTGCTCGATTATATGACTATTATTATTACTATTTCAGAGTGCCATAAAGATAGCCTTTAACAGGCATAAAGGAAAGGTATGTAAAGGTGTATTGCCCGACCGAACCAAAACCGTTGAAGGCTTAGAGACGACTAAACGTTAGCGTTGCAACGGCGAATCGATCCGGGGGCGATTCGTTTAGATAAAGAACCGGAGAAAAGGTATATGGGGCGGCAAAAATGCGGAGGCAGCACTCCAGGGTCTCTATAGCAATAGTCGGGGGGTTGGATATATGTATACATGGTTGGTGCGGCCCCCGAAAGTAGGCACCTCCGGGCGAACTGAAACCCCACTAGGCTGACTTTTGGCATTTCGCGTATGTATGTAGGTGCTAAAATTGGTGGACAAAAAACGAAAAAACATGCAATGCAACTTAGAACGTAAATACAACTAGCCAACTAGGAAACAAACAAACAAAAAACAATACAAAAATGGAACGAACACAAGGGGCACAAACAGAAAGAGAAAGAGTTAGAGAGAAACCGCTTACCTCGGAAATTGTATACTTGCAACAACTTTTGCTGGCAGTAAGCATGTAAACTATGTAACTGCATTAATAGATAAATCATATTTTACATTATTTAGCCAACAAACGAGCGCAAGGCATGTAAGAGAGTTTAAAAGTGAATCAATCGATCAGATAGCATGATACATAAAGCCATATTTAAGATATTCATAGACGTAGCCTTAACCTCTGGCACGGGGATTGGTGGTGGGGGAATCCAGGGCTTAGCCGGGGACTTGGATAGGGAAAAGCAGTAGGGACTCTTTGTTTTGTGGGCATTTGGCGGCCTAAAATGCTTTTAAATGTGTTTTTTAAACCTATATTCAAAATATTTACAGCAAATCTACACAACTGGCGTAAAATGTCATGTACATCGCTACAAGAGCGACACCTAGCGTCACGCTCTGGCGAATATCGTAAAACCATGTGGAAGCCATGTGGAATGTGGTTTGTGCGATGACTTGGGTTTTAAATAAAACGTTCTTCAGTATTTTATGAATATTACAATATATTATATCTCATTTGTATTTATAATATTTGTTCCTCATTTGTATTATTTGGTATGCTTTTGAGGTTTTAATCTTCCATTTTTTTTTTTTGTGTATTAGCGCGTATTAGTTTTCGATATTGTTTCTTATTTGTGTGTTGTGTTTAAAATATATAACCATAAAACATATGTTTGACATTTCGTTTACATTAAATCAAATTTTGTTTTTATACATAAAATCGGGGTTTAGTATAGATACAATATTAAAATAAAGAAAAACTGTAGCTTACGTAGCTTGAGCCCATAACAAAATGTTCGAATATAAATCGAATAGAATCGAATAATATAATAATCCATAGAAAATAACAAAAACCAGAGTAAAATAAATAGTTTGTGTGAAAATAAATTCGTTTGAAATTTTGATTCGTTGATTTTGATTCAAAAATGTTCAAGTTCTGTTGAATTCGTTGTTCTTTCTTCCGAATGTATCACTTGGATAATCCTACTAGGTGAATATCAGAGAGCCCTTAGTCATGGGTATCAGGATATTAATATATATTCGGTTAGCTTTAGAGCTGTAAAGGCTTTCCTTAATGCAGAGAGATCACTTATCACTCCCTGATCTTGCAGATCTCAATATTCTCCTACAGATCCTATTTCTTTAACGAGGCGGCACCTGCTGCCTCCAGTTTCATAATCTCGTCATCCAGCAGATCGCTGATCTCCTGAGTTAGCGCCTGTTCCGTGGTATTCTCCTCGAGAATCTCATCGGTCGTTATAGTTTTCCGAATCTCAATATTTACGGGCGCCGGGGTTTTGGGCAGAGGTGGAGGCGCCACCCCGTCCTCCTCCTCGTTGGGCACGTAGAACTTGGAGTTGTCCACCCTGACGAACTCATCGGCATTGACAACGTCCACGCCGCTGCGGGTGCTGGTCAGCACCACCTTCTTCTCGAGCGTTTCGTTCAGCGTGGGGTGGGGCTGCGGCTCTTCGTGGTGGCCAAAGTTCCGGCGCAAAAAGTCGAATATGTTTTTGGTCTTCTTCTCCTTTACAGGCGGAGCGGGTGGGGCCGGACTCTCCGCCTGGGGCTTCGGTGAGCTCGGGGGCGAGATCTCCTTTACTTTGATCTCCGTTTCCACCAGGTGAGTGCGGGCTATCAGCGGCTGCTCCGCGGTAGTCGGAGCAGCAGTTGGTGCATAACCGGATCGACTGATCGAGTCCGTTCCAGAGGCCGAAATGCAACAGGGCTTGGGTATGGGAATCTTGGACTTGCGGCCCAGCTGGGGAGTCGAGGGCGCCTCCGGCAAGGAGGTCTTCATCATCTGGCTGCTAGCCAGTCGCTCCTCGGCTATTATTTTCTCACAGGTGTCCATCAGAGCCTTCGAGTGGGCTGCCCTGGCAGTGCCGATGGGCGAACTGGGCCTGGCGGACTGGATCACAGAGCTCTTGCCCCCAGCATCACAGCGCTTCACCTCCGTCTCGCTGACATCCTGGAAGCCCGTGGCCGGAACTGGCATCTTCTTCACGTCGATGATGTCGCAGATGGGCTCCTGGGCGGGAGCTAGGCAATCGAGCAAGCCCGCGCACAGGGCAATGTCCTCCTTACTGGGCACCTCTTCCAACTCCGGCTGCTCCTTGGGAAGCTCAATCTTCCCGTCGCACTTCTTCACCAGCTCCTCGCTCACGTTTTGGAAACCAGTGCTGCGCAGCGGCGACTTGGTTGCATCGATCTTATCACAGGGCACCTCCTCCACCGCCATCTTCTCCAGCCGCACACGATCTTCTGCAGCTAGCTGGAGGCCTTTGGGCGCTTCGCGCTCTAGGAATTGCTGGCACAGGGCCACCTCTACCGAGGGGGACGTGGGTCTGGACGAGACCATCTTGAAAAGGCTTGACTCGTTCGGGGAGCAGGCCTTCAAGGGCGCCAGCTCACAGGGTGACAATGAATGCAGGTACAGTGCGTCGTTGGGGGCCAGCGGATCTAGGGGTAGACCGGTTGGACGAGGATGATTGGCCTTAGTCACTGGTGGAGGGGAGTGCACAATGGCTTTAGTTTCCCCCATCACAGGGGCATAGTCCCCAGAACTGCGATCAATCTCATCCCTGGAGGGCAGTTCCAGAGGAGCTCTCCTTATGGGTTTCGGTGAAGCTGGTGGCGTAATCTGGGGAATGCGACTCCGGGGTAAGGCTCTGGGTGACATAATGGGCGAGGTTATCGGAGTGGGCACCACTGCATCAGTCTTGGCGAAGCAGTTGGACAAGGCCTTTACTGTATTTGGTTTGGGCAGCTCGTCGGGATTAACAATGGTCATGGGTGGAGCACACATGACTACCTCGGGTAGTGGGGCTACTTCTTCCTTAGGTGGTTGCTCAATCTTAACTGTTCTCTTTGGAGGAGCCGGTGGCGTCGGAGGCTTTTCCAACTGCCTCGAATTGAATATCTCCACTCGGCCATTGATGCTAAACTGTTGGGCGGACGGACTTGTGGGGGAGTTGGTAGAATTAATCTGAATCTTGGGGCTCGTGGCCAATCTAACTGCTTTGGGCGACATGGGCGGCTTGCCCAAGGGTCGTGGTATTTGGGTAGGCACAGGACTTGAAGCGGCAGCAGGTGCCGGAGGCTGTACAGGCTGGATGGGCTGTGGGATCTGTAAAGGTTGCACAGGCTGTGGAGGCTGTACAGGTTGCACAGACTGTACAGGCTGTTTGGTAAAATCAAAGACCTGCGAAAACTGCCCGGGAGAGGTTACAGTGGGTTCTGTGACCTCTTTCAGGTCATCGTCATTCTGGAAGGTTTCCTTGAACATTTTCAACAAATTTCGATGATGGACCATTTCATTGGAGGGCTTTCTACGCAAGTTACAAGTATTCTGTGTGGGGGAACTGGGATTCGGCGGAGTGGGTGTGGATGTGGGTGGGGGAGTGGGACCAGACTTGGACACCAACACCGCTGAAGCAGCTACTACAACATCACTAGGACTTAACTTAGCGGATTCGATAAAATTGTTAGTAGAACTTACACTAAATTCCATGTCCCGCAATGGAGGAGCAGCGGCCGACTGGTTGGGCGCTTGAATTGATGATGTAGTCGGAGTTGATGAAGAGGCAGATGGAGCCGATGCTGCCTGGACTGATGGATGTGCTGGTGAAGGTGGCAGCGGCGAGGGATTCAGGTCTGTGAGCTCGTCAAACTCGGCTTCAATCTGGTTAACCGCGTTGGCCGCCTCCTCCAGCTGGCGCTCCTCCAGGGCTAGGGCGGCAATCGCCGCATTCAGTTGCTGCTGCTGTTGCTGCAGCTCGTCGTTGGTGTCCTCCTGGATGCCGCTATCGTCGTTAGTGGCCACTACTGGCGGCTCCTCCACAATTAGGGCCGGCGGAGCCACCACAGTGGCCTGGAGCTGCTGCTTCTGCTGCTCCTTTTGCTGCTGTCGCATGCGCTCCTCCTCGCCCCTCATGATCTCCAGCTGGCGGGCATCGATCAGGGCCACCATCGGCTTCTTGTGCTCCTCTTTGGTAACGGACTGCTGCAGACTGTTGAGCCGCTGCTTGAGTGGCGGCACCGGCACATCCACACTCTTGCTGGAGTTGAAAGCATTCCGCTGCTGCTCCAAGCTCTGCATGCGATCGCGGATGCTAGTTATGTCGCCAGACAAGCGCTTCACCTCCGGCTTGGTGGCTCCGGAGGATGTTCCATTTCCGTTGGTGAGGCGGTCCCGGAGCACTACCTTGGGAGCGGTGGGTGGAGCTCCGTTGGACGGAGCTGCCTTGGCCTGCTCGAAAATCTCCTTGCGTTTCGAAATATCCACCTTCGGCACGTCCACCTTCTGCTTCTCAACGCCCTCCTGCGTGTCGCTGGGCGAGGTCACCTCGAAGCCACTGAGTCGATCCTCGATCTTGGATCCGCGTCGCGTGGGATAGGCGATGGGCTCTCCGTTGGCCTTCCCGTTGGTGTTGCCATTACCGTTGCTACTGGCCCTCTGGACCCGCTGCTTGTAGTCCTGGATGGCGCCCTCGTAGGTGTACTCGCAAGGATCTGGCGAACTGGCCGGCGCTGTGCTCGACGAGGTGTCGTATCCCGGCGAGGAGATGTACTCCCTGCCAGCTGCCTTGGATGTGCTGGCCTGGCCAATGGGCACTCCGTTGCCGTGGTTGCTGTTGCCTCCATTCCGGTTGATATGATTTTGTAGCTCGTCGATGTTCCGGGAAGCAGACCCGGCAGCTCCAGAACCAGCAGCTCCTATAGCCTTGTCCAGTTCGGCGGCATGGTCGCTCTGTAAAGGAAATTGGATTATTATAAGGAAATTATTAAGAAAGTCATAGATTTGATGGAATGACAATATTTTTTGAAGAGATATCATGAATAAATCCGGAACAAGGCAACTAAAATCTTCCAATTTAGTAACATGGTGTTCTTGTCTATTTTTTGTAATAATCTCGGGGACCTTTCGGGTTGGGTTCACCATAAATTTTCCACTTTTCCAGCTCGGAATTTTATGAGCAGGCGACAAGCGGGTCTAATTGCTCAATCCGCAGTTCAATCTTGCGCTCAATTTCAGTTTCAATCACAATCGGAATCCGAGTTTCTGTTGTCTCTCGGCTGTCGATTGTTCGTTGTTTATTATTTATTATTTATGATTATGATTTTATTAGTGTTGCTGCTTCTCAGCTGCGGCTGTGTGCGCATTTGATTAATAAACCATTTGTGTTTATTAGCCCGCGTCGCATCGCGTTGCTTGGCAGCCGACACTTTCCAACGAGCCTCCAATCCCAAACTGAAAGCTTCGGCTTCGCCGGCACATTGTTTATAAATTAGATTTAATTACTAATTTGTTGTAATTGTTTATAAACGCCGTCACAAGCAAAATGACACTTAATTATGGCAAATAAAAAACAGATGAAAAAGCTGCCAAGACGGAGCATAAAAGAGAAACAATACCGAATGGTCAGTCGACTAGAAATTGTGCTAATGATGCCATTGCCACTGCCACTACCATTGCCATTCTGATAATGCGTTACAATGACCCCCATTTTAAGGGAGTTTTACTCACCATAACGCTATTATTGTCGTAATCCTCGGATAGGCTGCTCTTGCCGCTGGCACTGCTGGTTCCTATGCCCAAATCGCTCAGATCGTTGGCCTCGTCCTCGTTGTAAACCGCCAAGGAGGCCAGCTTGGCACGTCCACGGGATCCTCCCCTTTCGGCCCTGCAAGGATACGATTTTAGCTAAGACTTATACTTCCCATATTTTATCATTTACAAGTTTGTCCAACACTTGCAACACCTGGAGGAATCTGAAACCTGGTACTTACCTCTCCTCCATCATTTCGGTGAATGTTTTCGATTTTCGTCGCATTCGATCATGCTCCTCCAGCTCGAGTTTCTTCGTCTCCACCACACGATCGATGATGTGTTCGACACGTTTTCGCCTTGACGATTTCCAATTGTCAAGGTTCTGTTTATTATTATTGTTTGGTATTTGGTATTTGTTATTTGTCATCGGTTTGCATTGTTGGTCGCCGTTTTGTTTTGGGGGCAAAAAAGGTAGCGAAAGTTAGTATAGAAAATAATAATAATAATAAATAAATAAAGAAAAGGGCAGACGTGTAAGTGTATTATTCGGTTTCGCATTGTCGAAATGTGGAAGAGCAAAAGTTTCTTTTGATGGCAATTAAAAAGTTTTGACTCTGCGACGGAGTTACTGAGCTACGGAACTACGTGACAAAGGTGAAATGCTTCCGAGGCGCGTGAACTTTGCTTATTTTAACGACTACCGTCTCCGCTTTCCGAGATACATATATAAAAAATATATATTATACCAGCAAACATATAGAGAATGTTGGTTTACATGAATCAGTTAAGAGTCCAGATTGAATGGCTATCTTTTAGAGAAATGTGATACAAAATATTTAATCTGTTCAGCTCTTATGGCAAATATTGGTTGTTAAGAGATAATGATTGACTGAAACTACTAATCATATCGGGGGTCTTGAGCTTCCTCGTCTTCTCAACAGTTATGAGAGCTTCCGGCTGGCTGCCACAATCACCTCTACGATGAGCAATTCTGAATGCAAATTTCGCTTAGTTTTTGGGTGATTAAAAGGGCTTTCGCATTAGAAGTCGAGACAAAGCAAAAGAAAGCCATTTACCACACTCGAGGGCAATTAAAACGGCGCTTTGGACTTCCTTTCCCATGTTAGCCAATCGAGTCAGTCACCCAGTTCCAATACGCCATACGCATTTTAATAGATTTTTGGCCAAGGTGGCCAATAGTTATGTCTGGGAACCTTTGAAACTTCCCTAGCCGGCTATCGATGGTCATGATGTTCAGGTGGGATTGCTAAATCGACCAAAGCCACTTCAAATGCAGCGACTGCATCGAAATGACTGATTAGGTAATTAGGCTGGGTACAGTCACGTCAAAGGCAGCATTTCGCCGGGGTTATGGCAGCCGCAGCCAATTTGCATGTAACACACAACTTTGGCCAAAGAAAATAGAAAAAAAACAACAACCCATACGGGCGGCAAAGAAAACAACTATCAACAAAATGTAATAGTTGAGATTATGCAATGCAATAACTTTTTTGTCCGCTAACCTGGACGACGTGCACTGGAAACTGGAGCGACCATAACGAGCTGTGTGCCATGTGCCATGCCCAAGTGGCTTTGCTTTGGTTATCCGCGGCGATAAGTTGCAAGCGGCCAAAAAAAATGGCCAAAAGAAAGGCCACTTTTGGGAAACGAAGTTTCAAATACACTAGAAGTTACAAGATATCTCGAAATTGTAGACTAACATAGGTAGAAGGCTTTCATATAATGTTCCAAAGTCTGCCTAGCCTGCTCCAAAATATATAACAAAATTATTAAATCTATAATTTGTAAAAACCTTTTCCATATTAATCTTATTTTTTAAAAGAAACCTAATGCAGAGTATAAGAAAAATCTAACGCCAAACATTAACAAATTTGTCACGACTTTGAAAGCGAATATCTCTCTTATCCAAGTGATATACGATATGGACTTACGTTCTGCCACTCCTCGGGCTCCTCCTTCTTCACCTCCTTCAACTTCTTGACCTCCTCGGCCTTCTTCAGCTGCTGCTGGGCGGTCTGGTACAGATTGCAGGGCTTGATCTGGACGAACTGCATCGGGTTCTTCGACGGAGGCGGCGGCGTGGGCCGCGTAACTCGAGCCTTGGCCACGTACGATGTGGGATCCGGCGAGGTTATGGACTGCAATTAACAATAAGTGCAATAAATGTAATAAAATTTCTAATTAGCATGAATTGCTTTCAATTGACAGAGGGGCGTAAGGAGGGAGTAAGGAGGCAATGATCGGGAGATCGGGAGTCAAATGCAAATGTCAGATGTCCATTGGGTGTGTAACCATTGTTGTCCACATGGACGGTATGTGTGGGCAGTTGCTGTTTATAGCCGTGCTCGTGCCTTAACTTCGTTTTCTGCTTTTAAATCCTATTAAGTTTTTTCTGCTTATTAAGCTGGCTGTTGGTGTTGCCTTGAACTGCCTTTAATTGCATAAAATATTCAGCGGCGACTTATATGGAAATTCTGATTGGCTAAATACTCCAGGCCGAGGAAAACCTTGAAATACTGTGAGAGTCCTTATGTGATTTATTATACACAATTTATTATTCTTCGGTCCAATGAGTCAGATTTTGTTTACGTCTGAGAATCCCAAGGAGTGGAGCTACAGTGTTCGGGGAATTTATTTTAAGCTTACATAATTGGGAAAGAAATGTTTTGATTGCCCGAGTTTTTACTTTTGTTATTCCCTTGGGGCTTTTTATGGTTCTTCAGAAGAATCGCTTTAAAACAGTACATGTATTTTTTTGTTATATTACTCTCAGCTTTCATCGAGCGTGCTTTTACTTTTAACGGCTTGCAATGCTCTAAGCGGCTTTTAGTCGTACTTCAAGTGCTTTGACCCACCCAACCACCCACGCACACACTCAGTTGGCCGATACTCTTGGTCTATAGCTCGGCATGGCAAGAGTCAAGCGATGCATGGCCATCCATCCATTCATCGCCCATCGACCGCAAAAACTTCCGTCAACAAAAGCATACTGGAGAACTGAAAGTGTAGCTTCTAGATTCTAGAAGAACAAAGGGTCTGTGACTTTGCTCATTAAGGGAAACAAACTGAAAACTACCTATGGTATTTATTTTAAGGGATAAGGTTTAGAAAAAAGGAATACTACTTACCGACTTCCTGCCACAACCATTTGGGTCATCGCCATTCGCGGACGTGGCCGATGTGGACATCAGGTCTTCGCCGCCCTCCAGCATAACGTCCTGTTCGGTGGCCTCCATTACTGAATATATCGACTACCTACCGGATAGCTCCGGGCTTTACGTTTGGTACTCTGGTTGGGTTTTCCGCTGCGGGGTTTTGTGTGTTTTGGACTGGAGATGGGTTGAGCTTAGCTCACATGGCAGTGGAGCGGAGTCACTCCTACGCGGGTATCTTGGCCTCTGGTCAGTCTCAGTGCCTCAACCTCAGCATGTCAGTGGTGCCAACTGCCGAATCCGAATCCGACTCAAGAGCACTGCGTCGCCACCCACGCACCACGCACATCGGAGGTGTCCGATTTCATTAGCTGCAAGAAATAAAGAGAAGAGATACACCTTTTTAAGTTTAAACGCATATTATTAATATCGTGTCAGAATGTCTGTTAGCCTCATCTATAAGCCATTAACCCCAGCCGCAGACGAGTGGGCAGGTGTCGGTTAGGCCGGTCGGTTAGTGGAACCGTTTCGAACGAAGATGAGATGATGAGCCAGTTACTGGCATTCTAGCCTCACATCCGTGAAGGATCTACAAAAACTCTCAGGCATTTCCTCAACTGCCAGACGACGACAGCTGAACAATGCTCGAAAAGTACAGCGTGTAGTTCAATTAACATTCATCAAAGTGCATCCATAAGATGCTTTATCTAATTGTGCAACTCTGTTTGTCTCTCTGGGTCTCTCAGCCCCACTGACTGACGGTCGACTGTCTGACTTTCTGAGTGGATGGATGTGGATGTGGATGCGGCACTTGCCTGGGACCCACACGCTGGTATGCGGGTCAATCTTATAAACTTCTGCCAGAGTCATCATCATCATTATCATTCTCATCATCATCCACTACATGGTGCATCCACCATCCACAGAGTCATCCGCATCGTTCGTCATCCATCTGTCGGCCTACGACTTTAAGTTTTGTATTTTTTCCCCTCGGTATTTTTTGATCGTTTTGCTACGCTTTTCATTCCCTCCTACTAATTAATAACTATTAAGTATTCTCGCTGCGATCCAAGGCTGCTGTTTCCCCCCCGTTCGTGTAATCGAGCTTGTTTATTAATTTTTTCATGAATGCATCGTGGCTGGCTTCCACTTTTCCATAGAAAGTGGGTTCAAAAGGTTGCGAGACAAGCGGGCGACTGCCAGGGGGAGTCCGACCTGTATCTATCATAATTAGGAGGCCGAAAATGACAGCTGATAAGTATTAGGTGGGCCCGTGGCTTCCTGTTTTAATGGAAACCAAACAAATCGAAGCTGGAACGGATCATTAGGGAAGAGTTCTATGGGCCAGATTAACTGGCAAGAATTCTTAAAGAATTTCGCCATCAATATTCATTATGGTCAGAGCCCTCCATTTGCCTGAATGACTTCATAATGGTGTTGAATTCTAATCTCTCCCGAGTCTCATCATATGCCAAAGTTTTCAGCACTCGGATTTTTCAAGTGGAGAAGACAGCCACTCGAGATGCAGGCCAGAGATTCGAGATCCGCGATCCGAGGCACGAGGCTAATCAACATGGACTCTGTGTTGTTAAGCATTCGTCGCCGATGTTGCTGCTTGCTAATTTGCATATAAAATGCATCAGACAACAGCATTGCAGGCATTACATCTAATAGCTAGTTGGCTTCAGGTAAAAGACAACAACAATTAAAGGAAAACTTTGAAATTATAATAGTTATCAACGGTCTGAGTCAGAGGTCTGAACCTACTGCAGTTACTACACCGAGAGATATCAAAGTTTTTGTTGAGAACTCTATTTAAGAGGCATTCTACTTATTAAAGTCTTTTAAATGATACTTTTAAGATAGAAAATATGATAAACCGAAGGCCATTTGAATGACTTTTTCTCCAAGTGCAGTCACTGGAGGGAGGTTGTCTAACGACAACAACTTACCGGCGACAACGGCTTACCATAATGGGCAAGCGCAGTCGGCCAACGACGTTAGCAGAAAATTGCAATAATTTAAATTTAACAGAAAGCCAGAGCCTGACTTTACCCTTTACATAAGCGACCCGCCAACTTTCCCAAACTGACGGCTTGCTCACTCCGTGCCCATGCTTAGCAATAATTATTGGACGAACCAAATGATAATTAGATATAAATGGCTAGAAACGGCATCACAGTATATCTCATTGGCGCCAAGCTCTAAGACCAGTCGGGATCAAGAACTTAAGCCAAGGCGGTAACATAAGAGCCAGCCCCCTCCCCGCTGGTCGGCTTTCGGTTACAAATTGTATCAAGATGGTTTCGTATGGGTCGAGGCGCTGAATTAATTGATAAAATGACGACTATGATGGCGATGCCAAGATCGGAAAGAGAGTGCGAGAGGTGTCTTCTGCTCGAGGAGGGAATTCTCGAGCAACAGCCGGCGCGTAAATGCCAGCCAATTGTCTTGGCTCTTGACTGTTGTCTCTGAGTCTGTTTTAGCTAATTAGCAGCCGCAGTTAGAGCCGATTCAAGGCGGCAACTGCCAACTTCAAAGAGAAACCCCGAAGTCAGCGATCCGTACAGAGTCTTGTGCGCCAAACAAGGGAAAGGCTTTGAGGAGTCTTGTGGAGGAAGTCCATCATTCGGTTCAGAGTCAGAACAGTTTAATCCATAAACTGTATTTGCTCATCAAACAAGAGGATATAATTTCTTTGACAAAGTAAGCTTAAGGCTTAGTCACTTCAAAAACAAATATATAATGTTTTATAGTTTGTAAATGCTTATAAACTTTTATGTAAACTTTGAAAAATAGAAACAGAGAATGTTTTTTAGAACAAAAGATCATCAAGTCATGAAACTTATATAGCTTCAATATACTTCAAAAATACTTTTTAAATTCGCAAAGCTCTTTTTGCTTATGTGAGTTTTGAAGACAATCTTCATGATCTCCATGAATCGCCATAATCCCAGGCACTCCATCATAACTGGAAGCTTCTTCGCGCATTGTTTACAATCATCTAATGCGAAAACAAACATAGCTCTCTGGCTTATAGAAAGACGATCGTTGTCTTAGGAAACGATGATGACGACGGAGAAATAATAACTGAACCACTCTGTAAAAGCAAAATGCCTAATTAAATATTTATCGGGGATTTGATCTAAAGAGGGGCAAATGCAGGCCAGATCCTAGCCAGAGTATTAACTTATCGGGCAAGTGGAATCTAGATTATGGCGCTCTACATAGGGCCTAGTCAGTACCAGAACAATGGGCTGGTCTGTGTTTCTCATTTTCGTTTTCCTTCAGAGAAACTACTTGGCAAGTCCGGAGGGAAAACTAATAACAACAGTAGGTAGTTGCCGCTTAGATAAGAGGAGGGTACACTAATGATCTGCCGAGCATTAAAATGGAGGTAGCGACACTTTCGGGCAGCCGCGATTCGGTAACAAAACCAAAAGTGGAACAACTCGAAGCTGGCCAAGAGCTGTCCAAGAGCTGGCCAGGTGAAAAGTGGCATTGTAATAAATGTTTAACGTGACTTTAAATTAAAATTGTAGTTCAGCGGCACGCAGATGGACGCTGTCGTTGAAAAGTGTGAAAAAGAAAAAAATCACAAAGTGGGTGGGGTTGCTGGGAAAATTACCACACTGAGAGGTATTAAGAGCAACTATCTGATTGAGAATTTTGGTGTGAAAATGGTAAAAAGACAGGTATTCTCTCAAGATAGTTCTTAATAGTTTCTTATTTATGAAAATTACATTATTTTTCCGAGTGCACTGGGCGTTGGGGACGAGATGGTGTCAAGCTCCGTTAGCTGCCGGCCACTGACACTAATGACATTCAAATTGTTGCGCCAAAAGAAGCCATAAAAATAAAGCAAGAAAACCCCGAAGAAAACAAATCAAAGCGCGACACCGAGAAAGTGCGACCACGTCTCCAAGTTCCAGTCTCAATCTCCAGCCCGAATCCGCATCCGAATCCGAGTCTGGGTTTGAGGCGTGCAATTGAAAGTGTCGCCGTTTGTTTTGTGGTCGCTGATGTGCAGCCATCATTCACTCAAGTCCGCCACCATCCCCAGCCACTACCATCTACCATGTGGCGGGGACGAGTCCCAAGCCCCAAGCCCCACCAAGCACGCCCATCCGCCCCCTTGGATCGTGTCGTGGGTTGTGGGTTGGCTCATAAATCGAAACAACGTCGGTCATGGCATGACCGCTTCAATGAGTGCCTGGCTGGCATTTTCTTCGTGTTACATGTATCCGTAAGATACATCAGGCACACTGCCTGATTGGGTGACATGCCATTCCGAAGCGCATACATTCCCGGCCATTATATCTATCGGTTTCACTTGCTCAGAGTTGCACAACGAAAGAAAGGTGGCCCAAAATTTATTATATCACAAATCTTAAGATCTCTTAAGGAGATCTTCTGTGTACATAAAGCTAACATTTGCATCAAACTGGGGCTTCTTGTCAAAAAAACACTGGCCACTCATCAAGTAATCTCCAGTGGGAAAGGGCAACCGCAGCAATTCCGACCTCAAATAAAAGTTCTTGACCACCAGGGGGCCCTGTAACATATAGTTAGTCAGTTACTAAATCAGCATAATCAACAAATTAACTCAAATACCACAAACGGACAGGTGTGATTTATGTTTGAAAATTCCTGAAACAGATCGAAGATTATTTTTGCGAAGGCACTATAAGGCTTGCGCAAATATCGGCAGACGTCGATGGTTCCTTGTAGTATCCATGGCTTATAGCCATTGGCCTTTTTGAAGACCATTACTTTACAGGTTACATCCTTGGCCGGGTGAAGAGCCGTTGCATTTATGTTAAGCACAACCCTCTCGCGGCTAACTGCCTTCAACCGACAATGATGAATTACAATCCACGACTGGTTGTGACTCTTGCAAACGACGTTAGTGAATTTAAAAACAATTGCTTCCTGAAAGATGTCATAAGTAAAGGATACTCCACTTATGCTCAATAGCCTTACATTTTGGGGAAGCAGTATTATAAAAAGAGCTCCCAAAATTCCAATGAAAACGCGAAACCACATTATATTGTTTCACTTGGGGGATAAGTACACATCTGAGCTTTGTGAATGCATATGTTATTAAATAAATGACATTTCCATCAAAAATCGATCAATTTTCCATTAGAAGTAATTATGAAAAAGTTTGTTAAAATTACGTTAGATTGAATATTAAACTATAAATAAGCTTATGCATTTAAAAAATTATATTTAAGCTTTTCTGTTTATTTAAAGTCAAAACCAACTTAAAATACGAAATAATGAACTGCAACTGTTGGCAATTTGTGGCATATTTTTAGCTCAACATTGAAATCAAAAATCAGCAAGTAAATGAAAAAGTGAATAGCAATTCTATGGATGCCGTGACCAAATGATTGAAATGTAGAAAATGCAAATGGAAAATCTATTTTTACCCTTTGTTGCAGCCACGACTCAATTTCTAACTTGGCCCACTCGATTTTTGTTGTTTTCTTGCATTAATTGAAATATTTTTAAAGCGTGGCCGTCAGAAAAAAAAAATACAAAAAATAAAAGGCAGAAAATGGAAAGTAAAGTGTGAAGTGAAGTCTTGACTGGGTTTTCAGTTTTGGCTGTGATTTGGTCTTGGTCTTTGTTGTCTATCGTTGTTGCCTTTCCAATCACAGTGGCACTACCAGCAATCTCGGCATGTTAGTGGTATATCATTGTACATAGTCCGGGCAATTATCACGGTGCCGCGATCTGAGCGGCGATCTAACAACATACCATATACCCATATACCCAGCGCGAACTGTTCGACAATTCGACACGCAAAATTTTCAGTTCATTAACATTTCAATATCGATAAGACCCAAATGCACTTTCGCTCCACAAAGATATAATCAGCGGCAATTGAAAATGTACAGTATCAGTATCTACAGTATCTGTGTATCTGCATCTGTATGGGAACCTGTGAGTTACTGCGCGGTTTGTGTTAATAATAGTTATTGACTTATCATGGCACATTCTTCTTGCATTGAGTTGCAATTTGTAACTGTTTGCTTGTGACATGCATGGCTCTATCTCCATTTGCAGCCACAACTTGCTACAATGCCGGAGGGGGGCCTGGAAAAATCAGCAAAATTTGCTAAATCAGCAGGAAAATTGCGAAAAATCAAGCGAATGAAAGGAAAACCAATGCCGAGTCAAGTAAGCAAAGCAAACAATTGCATTCTAAGGCCCAAGCTCTAGCTCTGGCTCTGGCTATGGCTCTATCCGCCAATTTGATTTCAATTTTGGCGTATTTGTATCTGTATCGCTTAGATACACGTTGCATGTTAGGCCAACTGCTGTTTGCTGCCTGGAATTGCCAGCAAATTGTTTTGCCATCTGTGTTGTACGAGTATTTTGATTTTGCTTACTTTAACATTTTGTTTTTTCTGTTGTTTGAAGCAGTATCTTGTTTCAAGCCCCTGCCGAACGGAAACTGATCTCTGAACTCCGCTTCATTAGCTCTCGAACGCCCCCGGACACACTCGAAACTCCACTCGAACTCCCAGTGTCGGACACTCGAATTTCTTCATTAATATTACCAACTATAGGTGGTTTATTTAATCAATCCCTCGACCTGGCACACGCTCACTTATTTCCCTCCCGGCTGACCCATTTCGCGTGCCAGCCAACAACCTCAACAGCACACCACGGCCGACGAAAAATTATTTTATTTGCATTAAAAATGAGTTACATGTTAAAAATTTAAATTCGTACACACCCACCAAAAGTCAAAACCCAAAACCATGGGACACGCCCCACAGGCCAGCCCCAAAAACTTACAGAAAAAAAATCGAATTGAATGAGAAAAGGGTTGCCAAAGAACATTCTGTGGCAAAAAATTAAAATTGCATACATGGATAAAGTTGGGCTTAATAAATCGAGTTTGTTTCAAGGCGTGACAGAATGTTTAATTTGTTATGATGGAGTAGAAGTCTTGTATCTCTAAAGAAGACCAGACATTGACCTTAATATTTAGAGAACTTGAAGGGATTTACTTAAATTTCTTGTAAAAAACATAAACTTTTATTGCCAACTCCAAGACTACTTTATAGTATAGTTTTTTTTTTTACAGTGTACCAGAATGTAAACAGAAATCAAGGCGGCATGCGTAGGCCCATTTTCCATTGTTGTTAAGGTTTCGGGGCTAATGTCGTCGTTTGTATGATGTGTGGCGGGTACAAGTGAGTTCGGTAGCCGCAGCAGCTGCCAGTGGAAGCACTTCATCCGGGACTGAGACTAAACCCAATGTGGCAGCAACCAGAGCTGACTGACTGGTGCTAGTCCACCATTACCACCCCCCTGCGGGTTGCAGGTGGCTGAGCTGCACATGTGCAGCACACATGCAACATAAACTAAACTAAACTTTATGTTCATGCGCATCGCTGGCCGCACAGCACAGCACACAGTCCCCCAGATTTCCATTGTTTGGGTCCGTGGTTTTACCTCCAAATGGACTGTGGAGCCTATTGAATGGGTTAATTGTTGCCAGCCATTCTCCTGAACTTGTTTAGTTCGTGTTCTAATGTGAGGATGGGTGCGATTGGGACTACTATATGGCTAGAACATTTTCATCACAACGAATACAAATCCTTTTTATTTTTAAACCAATTACTATTATTTACTTGACAATTATAGCTTTATAATAAAAATAATAATAAATATATTATATTATAATATAATATAATATAATTATTAATACAAAAGCAAAAGACCAAAGTTCAATCATATATGATGAGATTATTATTATGATATATTAAAATAAATATTTTAAATCCTCAATTTGCAGTAATTGATGTACTGTCATTATCCAACGTCTAACTTAAATTTTTAAATACCAGCATGAATTATTTAAGCATCTGTTCAAGCGAAAAAATGTCAAAACACACCATAAACCATAAAAAAACCATTCATATCTGTGTTGCTTGGCACAATGGGAACGTGTACGAAAAGTTTGGTTCTCCTTCTGGCATTATATTTTGTAGCCGATCAATACAAAATCGTAAGTTAGCCCACAATATTCTTTTAATTCGAATTAAATATAAAAAAAGTGTATTTCGGTACAAGAATGCATCCAAATTTAAGTTTACCAATTTAGTGTGCGACTTACTGGACCCATCTTGGTTGGAGATTTACCAATGTCGGCTAAAGGCCATTCGAAGGGACAAGACCACACTCAATTTTAACGGAACCCTCCTGAAAACTGTAAACAAAATTAAAATTCACGTGCAAATATTAAAAAAAGCTAATGGCTGGAAGCCTTGGCTGTATAATATGACCTTGGATGGTTGCAGATTCATGCGAAATCCCTATGTACCAGTGGCTGCCATCGTCTACAACTTGTTTAAGGACAATTCTAATTTCAATCATTCCTGTCCCTATTCGGTAAGTTATTAAAAATAAGCTATAAAGCTTAAAATCGATCGTTTTACTCTATTTGCAGGGCCCTGTTTATATACTAAATCTCCACGTAACTGCAAAGGATATCCCAGTTCCCCTTCCCTCTGGGGATTACTTACTTTTGATTAAATGGTACTTTGCTAGTAGCCGAAATTTGACAACAAGTTTGGGCATTTCCTCAGGAATTTACTTTAATTTTAAAGAGGACTGACCATTTTTACATTCTTGATTGATGTTCTATATAGAAAAAGTAACTTTAATAGTTTCCGCACAGAATAAATGTAAATTCTGTAAGATTTCTGTAATAAAATGTATTCACATTACTAATTCAATTACCAATTACAATTATATAATTATCAAAAGGACTATATTTCCACAGACGACTTCAGCAAAGTTAGAAGTTAGACTTTGCGAAGGCGAAGCACTTCATCCGGGACTGAGACTAAACCCAATGTGGCAGCAACCAGAGCTGACTGACTGGTGCTAGTCCGCCATTACCACCCCCCTGCGGGTTGCAGGTGGCTGAGCTGCACATGTGCAGCACACATGCAACATAAACTAAACTAAACCTTATGTTCATGCGCATCGCTGGCCGCACAGCACAGCACACAGTCCCCCAGATTTTAATTGTTCGGGTCCGTGGTGAGGATGGGTGCGAGTGGGACTACTATATGGCTAGAACATTTTCAACCCAACGAGTACAACAAATGAAACTCTTGTTTATTTTTAAACCAATTATTATGATTTACTTGACAATTATTGCTTTATAATAAAAATAATAATAAATAAATAATATTATAATATATTATAATATATTATAATATTATATATTATAATTATTAATATAAAAGCAAAATACCAAAGTTCAATCATATATGATGAAATTATTATTATGATATATTTAAATAAATATTTTAAATTCTCTATTTGCAGTCATTGATGTACTGTCATTATTCAATGTCTACCTTTAAATTTTAAATACTAGCATGAATTATTTAACTATCTGTTCAAGCGAAAAAATTTCAAAATACCATTATGTAAAAATAAACCATTTATCTGTGTTGCTTGGCACAATGGCAACGTGTTCGAAAAGTTTGGTTCTCCTTCTGGCATTATATTTTGTAGCCGATCGATACAAAATCGTAAGTTAGCACACAATATTCTTTTAATTCTTTTAATTCGGGGCGAGAGGGCCCCCGAGCGCCAAGAGTAAAGGGCGGCAAAATTGGTGCAATTGTTTAGCAAAAAAAAAAAAAACAAAAAAAAAAAAAAAATTATTGAAAAAGTAATTTAATAGTTTTCGCACAAAATAAATTATGAATAAATTATGATTCTAATTAAAATATAATTCTGAAAGATTTCTGTAATAAAATATATTCACATAAATTCAATTACTTTTTATCCACTTCTTATTTAAAAGGACTATATTTTTACAAACGACTTCAGCAAATTTAGGAGTTAGACTTTACGAAGCTTTTGAATTACGATATATTAAAATATATCTAACAATATAATCTTATATATATATAAAAGAACATCGTGTTTTATGTTACACCACTTATAAATCAAGAACGGAAGAACAGATTTGAGTGAAAATTGGTAGGGAGGTAACTTAGAGCCAGGAGAAGGACATAGGATACTTTTTGTCCCGTTCGACAGCGTTCCTCCCTGGCCCATACTTTTTTATTTAGGCAGACAGCTAAGAAGAAAATGTCAAATGTCAAAATGTCAGTTACAAACGAAGTCAAATTCATAGTCAGGCTCTCAAATTTAACAACGAACCAAAAAGATTGTGTTGCGCTGAAATCAATATTAAAACTATTTCTATTAAATAAATAATTAACAAGTGGATTGAAGTGAAGTGAAGTTTATTTAATAATGCCGCGACCAAGACGGTCGAATCTTTCCCGACAAAGCCGTAATGCAAGAAGAATACAAAATATTGCATTTGAAAGGACTGAAGAAGAACGAGAAATATGCCACAGCGAAACGAACCGATATGCCGTTTGAATTTAAAAGACTTCAATTTCCGATACGTCTTGCATTTGCCATGACAATCAACAAATCACAAGGCCAATCCTTAAAAGTTTGTGGTTTAAATCTAGAACATTCATGTTTTTCCCATGGTCAATTATACGTGGCATGTTCACGGGTCGGAAGACCATCTGCGTTGTTTGTTTTTGCGCCTGATAATAAAACAAAAAATGTCGTGTATCACAAGGTGCTTAAGTGAAGAGCAACCTATGTACTAAAATACAGAAATAATAATGAATGATTAAGGAGGAGAAACAAAGAATATTGTATACCCACAAGTATTACAGAATTTAATTAATTTGAAAATTATTCTTTTTTGTTTGACTTATTTTTTATGCGTGCAACAACAATATGCCACAGCGAAACGTGGCAGGGTACTGCTAGTATCTATATATAACAATAATTAATGTAAGATTAATATCCAATAAATAGCTTATATCGTCAATTGCGAATAAAATGCTTTATTTAAACTTTTGTTCAAGCGAAAAGTCATTACACCTATATTGCCCGACACAACACAACATGGGCGCAATAACAAAAGGTTTGGTTCTCTTTCTGGCTTTATTTTTTGTATCCGATCAGTACCAAATCGTAAGTAATCCCCCAATATCCTTGAATTAGAATTAGAATTCAAGAAAATATGTATTTCCGCACAAGAATGCATCCAAATTCAAGTTTACCAATTTTGTGTGCGACTCGGTGAACCCATCTTGGATTGAGGTTCATCAATGTCGGTTGAAGGCCATTCGAAGGGACAAAACCATACTCAACTTTAATGGGTCCCTCCTGCAGACGGCCAGGAAAGGGAGGCTTCATGGGGAAATGTTCAAAAAAGCTAGTGGCTGGAAGCCTTGGCTGTATAATGTCACCGTGGATGCTTGCAGGTTTGTCCGAAAACCATATGTGCCAGTGGCAATCCTCGTTTTCAATATGTTTAAGGACAACTCTAATTTCAATCATCCCTGTCCCTATTCGGTAAGTTAACCAAAATGTGCTGTACAGCTTAATATAGGAAAAATTTTTTCCAGGGCCCCGTTTATGTTATGGGTGTCCACGTCTTTCCAGAGACAATTCCAGTTCCACTTCCCTCTGGCGAATACCTAATTTTAATTAAATGGTACGTTGCTAGTTACCGAAATTTGTCCTCAGAACTTATAATATCCACTGGAATTTACTTTTCATTTGATGAATAATACCTTCTTCTAATGAGAATAATTGATGAGAAGTACGAGGAATGATTTTCGCGAAATTTTCACTAATTTCTTGATTCTTGATCGATGACACGATGCTAATAAAATTTAAAATTTATAAAACACGGAGTACTATAAATGTATACATTCTTTACCATAAAATCAATTGATTTAATTTGTAATTTGTAAAATTATCCCGTATGTTTTAGAATAAAGGGAATAACTTCTTTTACTTTTCTTGCGATTTTACTTTTAATTATTTATGCATTAACTAATCATACTTATTTCTGCATTCAATGAAAAGTGGAGTAATGGCCTGCAGGACTAAAAAATTTCTAAAATTGTAGCGAAAAACAATTAAAATTTCACTTATCTGACAGTTTATATTGAAGGAAAAAAGGGGTTCATTCATTTTTAAAAGGGTTTCCTAAGTTATAGTACTTTTCCCATTGACTAAATTTTTTTACCGATCTGGTAATTACCTCATCCGAAATTATTGTTTGAAATTTGTGATATTTTAGAAAATTGCTTAAAAAGGCCAATTTTTGCCTTTATTGAAGCAAAAAAATGTTCGTACAATGTGGGTGAAGTATCATTATTCAGATTGATTTACCGAAAGCTATAATAATTATCACAAGGATATCTAATGCGGTTCGGGATTGTCGTAATTTCGGCTCTTGCCCTTTTTTATTGGACCGATCAGATTAGACCGCCAAAGTGTAAGTTACGATTTAGACAACCTAAATAAACTGATAATTTCATTATGCAGGAGGCAGTTATGTTTAAGTTCCACAAACTTTCAACAAACTAATGCGTCCTCTGTCAAACGGTGATTATATAATTGTTAAATTTATAATGTCTCTACACTTAAACGAGTAGCGATGATAATTATAGACAATTATAGATTTAATGATCTATATTTCTAAATATAATTAATTTTACTTTTGAGTATAAAAGAACTCTTGAAAAAACTAGCACCATTTCATCTGCGGACACAATGGGGAGAAGTTTAAACTTTTTCAGAATTTTTTGGATTTCATATCTGCTTATATATCAGGATACAATCGTAAGTAAAAATATTATAATTCAATTGTAAGTACCTCTCTGGAGGTATTGAATTTTCCATTGGGAATGGAAACAACTTGATGTTGAACATCTATTGAATTACCCTGTATGCTGTACTTTATTTTTTAAATTATTACAATTACATATTTTGAATATTAATTTGTGTTTTAAGGAAGCTGTGCTCTTCAAGATGACCAATGCCGTCTGTTTAAGCTACAACGATTCGGTGTTCAATTTTCATCACTGTCGACTCAAGGCTATTAGTCGAAACAAGGTTGTCCTGAACCTAAACGGTACTCTTCCTCATCCGGTCGATAAGGTTGGTATTCACTTAAAGGTGTTCAAACGAGAAAATGGCTATAAGCCATGGCTAATTGACTCGAAAATCGATGTCTGTCGCTTTCTCAAGTCAAATTATGACCCAGTTGCAAAAATAGTATTTAATCTTTTTAAGGAATTTTCAAACTTTGACCACCCTTGCCCATTAGTGGTGAGTTTTTCATATTTTAAGTAAATATACATTTTAGGGACGTTTCTGATTTTAGGGTCTTCAGTACGTGATGGGCTTTTACCTGAGGCCCGAATTATTAATTCTTCCCTTTCCGAGCGGCGATTACATGCTGATGTTAAGGTGGTTTCTAAACAACAAGCTTACGTTCGACACAAATGTCAGTTTTGTATTCACTGAGGATCTTCTTGCTTGAATTAAAAATATTATTTGTATATGAAACAAGTCACTTTCTATTCGGTGGTTTAGAGTTATAAGCTTTGGGCAGAGAAGCAGAAAGGGCGGATCCTTGCATATCGCCTCAAGGCCGTCGGTCGCAACAAGGTCGTATTCAACTACAGATTGTACTACCAGTTTTTTAAGAAGGAAAGTGGGTACAAGCCCTGGCTAATAAATGAATCACTCGACGCATGCCGATTTGTTTGAAACAAGTACGACGCATTCAGAAGAGTTATTTATGGGCTTTTCAGGGGCTTTTCCAACATTAATATTACCTGTCCGTATACGGTAGGTTTTCTACCTAAAGATCTACCAACACTCTCGCATTCTAGGGGCCACAAATTCTAAAGGACTTTTATCTGCGATATGAGAGTCTTCTTCTTTTGTTTTTGTCTGGCGATTATCTTTTGGCTCTGATGATGAAAGGCTGCAGTTCGATACCAACGTTTTTCCAATGTGGAAAATCTGTTTCCAGCCAAACCTTAAAATACAATATTTAAAAATAGTTGCACAATCACATTTCAAGACCGTTATTCAAATGATAAAAAAAAGGATAGTCTAAATGGCAATCAATGTATTCTAATCAACAGAATTTACCTTTTCTCCAAAAATAAAGTAATTTGTTTTGTACTTTCAAATTGTACAAAGCTTTATTGCCCTTTATTTTTGAAAAAATAGCTTAATTACGAACATCATGATAGGAATCACATCTAAATGAAAGGTGCATTTATTTTGAAGTAACTCGGTAGACCGAAAAAATTGTATCACTTCCTTAGATCACTTGCAAAATATTGTATTAACAATGAGGTTCATATCTTTGTTCTGCGCTATATTATTGGCTTTTCAAATAAGCACATCCCTCTTTGGTGTACGGCGGGTAAGACTTTTGCATGACGAAAGATACTAACCTTTCATTTTTAGGAAGCCGTGGTGTTTAAGTTTACAAACTATGTATGTCTGAGCTACAACGAGTCCTGGTTCATTTTTCACAACTGCCGGCTAAAGGCAGTTAGTCGGGATAAGGTGATCTTGAACACGAACGGAACCATCCTCTTTCCGGCTTTCTCCATCATCACTCACAGCAAGCTATTCAAAAAGGCGAACGGATACAAGCCATGGCTATTTGATACCAAAGTGGATGCCTGTCGATTTTTGAAGAAACGTTATGATCCTTTCGCCAAAATTGTTTATGGTCTCTTTAAAGAATTTTCCAATATCAACCACACCTGTCCGTATGTGGTAAGTATTGCATACTCGCGATGTTGGATCTTGATCCATAATTTAGTATTTTGTTTCTATTCAGGGTCTGCAGGAAGTAAGGGGCTTCTTTTTAAGGCCTGAGCTTTTGTCGCTTCCCATCCCAAGTGGGGATTACATGCTGTCGTTGAGATGGTATTTTCATAAGAAACTAGTGTTTGACACAAACGTCAGTTTTACATTTACAGAAGATTTTCTTCATGGATAGTAACAAATATAAAATAATGTCGGCACAAGCTTGCGACAAATTTTGCAAAATTATTGTACATTTTATATTAACAAAATACGCCTTGGATGGTTGCTGATTTGGCCGAAAACATTATGTGACAACCATCGTTTACAACATTTTTTAAGGATAATTCTAATTTGAATCATAATTGTCCCTATTCGGTAAGTTAAACCGATAACAGAAATAACACATTCAAATTAGTTAAACTATTCTTCCAGCGCCTAGGTTTCCAGGGCCTAGGTTATGGGTGTTCAAGTGTTTCCCGAGGCAATCCCAGTTCCACTTCCGTCTGGAAATTACCTAAATTTAATTAAAGGGTCTGAAGCCGAAATGTTTCCACAGATCTAGTCTAGTATTCTTCGGAATTTACTTCTGTTTTGAGGAATAGTACTGTTTTTTAATGAAAAAATTACTATTTACGAGGATCTGCCCCAAAGTTGCATTAATTTCTGGGTGTTTGATAAAAGGATTCTAATCACAATTAACGTTTATAAGAGATGAAATTCAACACATACATTTATGTGGCTATTTTTAACCAGAAACATATTGATTTAATTTAATTCTAAGGTTTATGTATAATCCTGTATGTTTCGGAAAATTAAATTTAAATGAAAAAGGGAAAGCTAATTACTCGGTTATTTACAAAAAAGACTTCTTTCACTTTTCTAGAGATTTTATATTGTAAAGAATTTAAGTTTGTAAAGAATTTTAGGGATACTTTAGAATTTAATACTTTATGTATCAACTAATCACATCTATTTCTGCATTCAATGAAGCAAAAAATTTGTATAAAAGGACATATATCAATACTATCTTTTTATAAATAGAGCAATGAAATTCAATGCTTATAAGTTCTAAAATGGTAGCGCAAAACAAAAGTTTCACTTAACTGGCAGTTTATATTGAAAGATATCAATCGGATATAGTTGGCCGATCATTATGACAGTTTCACTATCAAAAGGATTTCTTATATTATAGTACTTTGCCCATCGACTAAATGTTTATACCGATCTTGCAATTACTCAACCGAAATTATTGTTCGATAATTATGATATTTTAGACAATCGCTTAATGAAGCCAATTTTTGCCTTCATTGAAGCAAAAAAGTGTTCATAAAATGGGGTTTGATTTACAATTTATCAATAACCAAAATAATCCTCAGAAAGTTTCATAATGCGTTTGGGGATTGTCGTAATTTCGGCTTTTGGCCTTTTTTTATTGGACCGATCCCAACAAAGTGTAAGTTAAAATTAAGGCAAGCAAAACAAACTTTTATAACTAAACTATTTTAATATGCAGGAGGCAGTTGTGTTTAAGTTCACAAACTTTCAATGTGAAAGCTACAATCGATCTTGGTTCGTGTTCCACGAATGTCGCCTGAAAGCCATAAGTCGCAACAAAGTTATTTTGAACATGAACGGAACCATTCTCTATCCTGTCAATAATATCCTCGCCCAATTCAAATTGTATAAAAGGGATAATGGATACAAGCCTTGGCTTATAAACATCCTAATCGATATTTGCAAATTTGTTAAACAAAACTACAATCCTTTCGCAAAAATGATTTTCAGTTTATACAAGGATTTTTCAAACTTTAATCACACTTGTCCATATGTGGTGAGAATAATCAATATTTAACTAATATAGATAGAGATTTAAAATTCTTTAAATATATTTCAGGGAAGTCAGATAATTCAGGGTTTATATTTGAGACCTGAAAAATTAATTTATCCTCTGCCAAACGGTGACTATATGTTGACTATAAGATGGCACTTCGATCGCAAGCCACAAGTTGAAACAAATATAAGTTTCACCTTCGCCGAGGATCTTTCCAAAACAAATATCAAATTTAAATGAAATAATAAGAATCTATTATGATCCATTTTTCCTTTTGCATCAATCTTTTTAAAACAGTTATATTTACTTTCACCTTAATTTCTCCCAAACCAAATAACTTTTGGAATATGTTTCGACAAAAATGATCTAATTGAAACAATACCTTCGGCTACATACAATACAATATTCTTCGGCTATATATAGAGTTTCCTCGCGCACGCCAAGGGATGCAGGTCGTCATATTATTTAATATTATTTAATAAAATATAGAATCTGGAAATCCTGATAAAGATTCGAGTATATCAAAGAATTGTTAAATTCCGTATGATTCTACACTTTAACGACTCGCGATGATAATTATAGACAATTATAGGCTTATTGAGAACAACCATCCCTGTCCATATGTGGTGAGTTGTTTATATTTTAAGTAAATATAATTTTTTGGGTCGTTTCTGATTTCAGGGTCTTCGTGCTTCTTGAATTGTAAATATTATTTTTTTATACAACTATAGTTAACCGATCCTTGTGACAATTTTATAACAAAACTAATTTCTTATAATAAAAATTTCTAAATAAAATTCCCAACCTTCTATCTTTAAAAACAGAAGAGATTTTTCATTTTCGATCGAACAGACAGACAAACATGTTTTGCACACTCTTGAACAAATTTTTAATACACTCTGATATGATCTAAAAAATATTGTACAATTACTATCCATAGGTTACGCTTTATTAAGAACACGTTTTTAAAATAAATTGACTGATCAAGCTAAAAACTACTCTATATTAAAATGGAATATATGATGATGGAACGGAAGACTATTAAGCTTCATTTCATCTGCGAACACAATGGAGAGACGTTTAAACTTTTTCAGATTTTTGCTGATTTCATACCTCCTTATATATCAGGATACAATCGTGAGTAAAAAAATAAGACAAATATTTTAAGTATTTTTCTGGAGGTATTGAGTTTTCCATTGGGAACGGAAATAATAACAATACAACATGATGTTGAACATCTATTGGATTACCTCTCTATGCTGTACTATATTTTCAAAATTATTATAATTATACATATTCAATATTAATTTGTGTTTTAAGGAAGCTGTGGTCTTCAAGATGACCAATGCCGTCTGTTTAAGCTACAACGATTCGGTGTTCATTTTTCATCACTGTCGACTCAAGGCTATTAGTCGAAACAAGGTTGTCTTGAACCTAAACGGTACTCTTCCTCATCCGGTCGATAAGATTAGTTTTCACTTAAAGGTGTTCAAACGAGAAAATGGCTATAAGCCCTGGCTAATTGACTCGAAAACCGATATCTGTCGCTTTCTCAAGTCAAATTATGACCCAGTTGCAAAAATAGTATTTAATCTTTTTAAGGAATTTTCAAACTTGAACCATCCTTGTCCATTTGTGGTGAGTTTTTCATATTTTAAGTGAATATACATTTTAGGGACGTTTCTGATTTCAGGGCCTGCAGTATGTGATGGGCTTTTACCCGAGGCCCGAATTATTAATTCTTCCCTTTCCGAGCGGCGACTACATGCTGATGATAAGGTGGTTTCTAAACAACAAGCTTACGTTCGACACAAATGTCAGTTTTATATTCACTGAGGATCTTCTTGCTTGAATTAAAAATATTATTTGTATATGAAACAAGGCACTTTCTATTCGGTGGTTTAGAGTTATAAGCTTTGGGCAGAGAAGCAGAAAGGGCGGATCCTTGCATATCGCCTCAAGGCCGTCGGTCGCAACAAGGTCGTATTCAACTACAGATTGTACTACCAGTTTTTTAAGAAGGAAAGTGGGTACAAGCCCTGGCTAATAAATGAATCACTCGACGCATGCCGATTTGTTTGAAACAAGTACGACGCATTCAGAAGAGTTATTTATGGGCTTTTCAGGGGCTTTTCCAACATTAATATTACCTGTCCGTATACGGTAGGTTTTCTACCTAAAGATCTACCAACACTCTCGCATTCTAGGGGCCACAAATTCTAAAGGACTTTTATCTGCGATATGAGAGTCTTCTTCTTTTGTTTTTGTCTGGCGATTATCTTTTGGCTCTGATGATGAAAGGCTGCAGTTCGATACCAACGTTTTTCCAATGTGGAAAATCTGTTTCCAGCCAAACCTTAAAATACAATATTTAAAAATAGTTGCACAATCACATTTCAAGACCGTTATTCAAATGATAAAAAAAAGGATAGTCTAAATGGCAATCAATGTATTCTAATCAACAGAATTTACCTTTTCTCCAAAAATAAAGTAATTTGTTTTGTACTTTCAAATTGTACAAAGCTTTATTGCCCTTTATTTTTGAAAAAATAGCTTAATTACGAACATCATGATAGGAATCACATCTAAATGAAAGGTGCATTTATTTTGAAGTAACTCGGTAGACCGAAAAAATTGTATCACTTCCTTAGATCACTTGCAAAATATTGTATTAACAATGAGGTTCATATCTTTGTTCTGCGCTATATTATTGGCTTTTCAAATAAGCACATCCCTCTTTGGTGTACGGCGGGTAAGACTTTTGCATGACGAAAGATACTAACCTTTCATTTTTAGGAAGCCGTGGTGTTTAAGTTTACAAACTATGTATGTCTGAGCTACAACGAGTCCTGGTTCATTTTTCACAACTGCCGGCTAAAGGCAGTTAGTCGGGATAAGGTGATCTTGAACACGAACGGAACCATCCTCTTTCCGGCTTTCTCCATCATCACTCACAGCAAGCTATTCAAAAAGGCGAACGGATACAAGCCATGGCTATTTGATACCAAAGTGGATGCCTGTCGATTTTTGAAGAAACGTTATGATCCTTTCGCCAAAATTGTTTATGGTCTCTTTAAAGAATTTTCCAATATCAACCACACCTGTCCGTATGTGGTAAGTATTGCATACTCGCGATGTTGGATCTTGATCCATAATTTAGTATTTTGTTTCTATTCAGGGTCTGCAGGAAGTAAGGGGCTTCTTTTTAAGGCCTGAGCTTTTGTCGCTTCCCATCCCAAGTGGGGATTACATGCTGTCGTTGAGATGGTATTTTCATAAGAAACTAGTGTTTGACACAAACGTCAGTTTTACATTTACAGAAGATTTTCTTCATGGATAGTAACAAATATAAAATAATGTCGGCACAAGCTTGCGACAAATTTTGCAAAATTATTGTACATTTTATATTAACAAAATACGCCTTGGATGGTTGCTGATTTGGCCGAAAACATTATGTGACAACCATCGTTTACAACATTTTTTAAGGATAATTCTAATTTGAATCATAATTGTCCCTATTCGGTAAGTTAAACCGATAACAGATATAACACATTCAAATTAGTTAAACTATTCTTCCAGCGCCTAGGTTTCCAGGGCCTAGGTTATGGGTGTTCAAGTGTTTCCCGAGGCAATCCCAGTTCCACTTCCGTCTGGAAATTACCTAATTTTAATTAAAGGGTCTGAAGCCGAAATGTTTCCACAGATCTAGTCTAGTATTCTTCGGAATTTACTTCTGTTTTGAGGAATAGTACTGTTTTTTAATGAAAAAATTACTATTTACGAGGATCTGCCCCAAAGTTGCATTAATTTCTGGGTGTTTGATAAAAGGATTCTAATCACAATTAACGTTTATAAGAGATGAAATTCAACACATACATTTATGTGGCTATTTTTAACCAGAAACATATTGATTTAATTTAATTCTAAGGTTTATGTATAATCCTGTATGTTTCGGAAAATTAAATTTAAATGAAAAAGGGAAAGCTAATTACTCGGTTATTTACAAAAAAGACTTCTTTCACTTTTCTAGAGATTTTATATTGTAAAGAATTTAAGTTTGTAAAGAATTTTAGGGATACTTTAGAATTTAATACTTTATGTATCAACTAATCACATCTATTTCTGCATTCAATGAAGCAAAAAATTTGTATAAAAGGACATATATCAATACTATCTTTTTATAAATAGAGCAATGAAATTCAATGCTTATAAGTTCTAAAATGGTAGCGCAAAACAAAAGTTTCACTTAACTGGCAGTTTATATTGAAAGATATCAATCGGATATAGTTGGCCGATCATTATGACAGTTTCACTATCAAAAGGATTTCTTATATTATAGTACTTTGCCCATCGACTAAATGTTTATACCGATCTTGCAATTACTCAACCGAAATTATTGTTCGATAATTATGATATTTTAGACAATCGCTTAATGAAGCCAATTTTTGCCTTCATTGAAGCAAAAAAGTGTTCATAAAATGGGGTTTGATTTACAATTTATCAATAACCAAAATAATCCTCAGAAAGTTTCATAATGCGTTTGGGGATTGTCGTAATTTCGGCTTTTGGCCTTTTTTTATTGGACCGATCCCAACAAAGTGTAAGTTAAAATTAAGGCAAGCAAAACAAACTTTTATAACTAAACTATTTTAATATGCAGGAGGCAGTTGTGTTTAAGTTCACAAACTTTCAATGTGAAAGCTACAATCGATCTTGGTTCGTGTTCCACGAATGTCGCCTGAAAGCCATAAGTCGCAACAAAGTTATTTTGAACATGAACGGAACCATTCTCTATCCTGTCAATAATATCCTCGCCCAATTCAAATTGTATAAAAGGGATAATGGATACAAGCCTTGGCTTATAAACATCCTAATCGATATTTGCAAATTTGTTAAACAAAACTACAATCCTTTCGCAAAAATGATTTTCAGTTTATACAAGGATTTTTCAAACTTTAATCACACTTGTCCATATGTGGTGAGAATAATCAATATTTAACTAATATAGATAGAGATTTAAAATTCTTTAAATATATTTCAGGGAAGTCAGATAATTCAGGGTTTATATTTGAGACCTGAAAAATTAATTTATCCTCTGCCAAACGGTGACTATATGTTGACTATAAGATGGCACTTCGATCGCAAGCCACAAGTTGAAACAAATATAAGTTTCACCTTCGCCGAGGATCTTTCCAAAACAAATATCAAATTTAAATGAAATAATAAGAATCTATTATGATCCATTTTTCCTTTTGCATCAATCTTTTTAAAACAGTTATATTTACTTTCACCTTAATTTCTCCCAAACCAAATAACTTTTGGAATATGTTTCGACAAAAATGATCTAATTGAAACAATACCTTCGGCTACATACAATACAATATTCTTCGGCTATATATAGAGTTTCCTCGCGCACGCCAAGGGATGCAGGTCGTCATATTATTTAATATTATTTAATAAAATATAGAATCTGGAAATCCTGATAAAGATTCGAGTATATCAAAGAATTGTTAAATTCCGTATGATTCTACACTTTAACGACTCGCGATGATAATTATAGACAATTATAGGCTTATTGAGAACAACCATCCCTGTCCATATGTGGTGAGTTGTTTATATTTTTAGTAAATATAATTTTTTGGGTCGTTTCTGATTTCAGGGTCTTCGTGCTTCTTGAATTGTAAATATTATTTTTTTATACAACTATAGTTAACCGATCCTTGTGACAATTTTATAACAAAACTAATTTCTTATAATAAAAATTTCTAAATAAAATTCCCAACCTTCTATCTTTAAAAACAGAAGAGATTTTTCATTTTCGATCGAACAGACAGACAAACATGTTTTGCACACTCTTGAACAAATTTTTAATACACTCTGATATGATCTAAAAAATATTGTACAATTACTATCCATAGGTTACGCTTTATTAAGAACACGTTTTTAAAATAAATTGACTGATCAAGCTAAAAACTACTCTATATTAAAATGGAATATATGATGATGGAACGGAAGACTATTAAGCTTCATTTCATCTGCGAACACAATGGAGAGACGTTTAAACTTTTTCAGATTTTTGCTGATTTCATACCTCCTTATATATCAGGATACAATCGTGAGTAAAAAAATAAGACAAATATTTTAAGTATTTTTCTGGAGGTATTGAGTTTTCCATTGGGAACGGAAATAATAACAATACAACATGATGTTGAACATCTATTGGATTACCTCTCTATGCTGTACTATATTTTCAAAATTATTATAATTATACATATTCAATATTAATTTGTGTTTTAAGGAAGCTGTGGTCTTCAAGATGACCAATGCCGTCTGTTTAAGCTACAACGATTCGGTGTTCATTTTTCATCACTGTCGACTCAAGGCTATTAGTCGAAACAAGGTTGTCTTGAACCTAAACGGTACTCTTCCTCATCCGGTCGATAAGATTAGTTTTCACTTAAAGGTGTTCAAACGAGAAAATGGCTATAAGCCCTGGCTAATTGACTCGAAAACCTATATCTGTCGCTTTCTCAAGTCAAATTATGACCCAGTTGCAAAACTAGTATTTAATCTTTTTAAGGAATTTTCAAACTTGGAACATCCTTGTCCATTTGTGGTGAGTTTTTCATATTTTAAGTGAATATACATTTTAGGGACGTTTCTGATTTCAGGGCCTACAGTATGTGATGGGCTTTTACCCGAGGCCCGAATTATTAATTCTTCCCTTTCCGAGCGGCGATTACATGCTGATGATAAGGTGGTTTCTAAACAACAAGCTTACGTTCGACACGAATGTCAGTTTTATATTCACTGAGGATCTTCTTGCTTGAATTGAAAATATTATTTGTATATGAAACAAGGCCCTTTCTATTCGGTGGTTTAGAGTTATAAGCTTTGGGCAGAGAAGCAGAAAGGGCGGATCCTTGCATATCGCCTCAAGGCCGTCGGTCGCGACAAGGTCGGGTTCAACTACAGATTGTACTACCAGTTTTTTAAGAAGGAAAGTGGGTACAAGCCCTGGCTAATAAATGGATCACTCGACGCATGCCGATTTGTTCGAAACAAGTACGACGCGTTCGGAAGAGTTATTTATGGTCTTTTCAAGGACTTTTCCAACATTAACCATACCTGTCCGTATACGGTAGGTTTTTTACATAAAGACATTGTTGAGCTATCAGCGTTTTGATAGCTACCGAATTAATAAAGAATCCACAATTCAATTTCAATAATTTTATTGGGTCAATTTAACCCCAAAACAACGGCAGCGGCCGATCCCAACAAAACCGAATATACAAGTGCCAAAACCTAAGAGCTTGCGCAGAAGCTCCACCAAAGCTCCCAAACTGCATGCGCTATAAAAGAACAACAAAGCGCATGCGAATCTGGGAGAAAGAAAGAATATGGAGCAGTTGATAACGGGCAATTAGTGGACCGCTGCGGCTGGTTACACTGAGAGAATAGAAATAGAAATAATTATGATTTTTGATGCTGGCACAAGTCCCAACAGACATATTAAAACATCTTAAAGCCCTTAACTCTCTCGCATTCTAGGGACCACAAATTCTAAAGGACTTTTATCTGCGATATGAGAGACTTCTTCTTCCGTTTCCGTCTGGCGATTATCTCTTGGCTCTACGATGGCATTTAGAAGAAAGGCTACAGTTCGATACCAACGCAGTTTTTCCATTGTGGAAGATCTGGTTCCACCCAAACCCTAAAATATAATATTTAAAAAATATTGGCTGATATTCAAAAAAAAATAATGGGATATTCTAAACTGTATCGATCAATCGAACAATCGATGTATTCTAATCAACAAAAATAAATTAAGAAATTGGTTTTGTACTTTCAAACATGAATTTTAGAAAATTTAGCGTTATTAAACTAGATAAGAATCACACCTAAATTAATGATGATTATTTTGAAACAACCCGGCAGACCCGAAAATTGCATCACTTCCGTAGATCACTGGCGCAATGTTGGACTAACAATGAAGTTCATATCTTTGTTTTTCGCTATATTATTGGCTTTTCAAATAAGCACATCCCTCTTTGGTGTAAGGCGGGTAAGTCCTTTGCATCACGAAAGATACTAACCTTTCATTTTTAAGGAAGCTGTGGTGTTTAAGTTTACAAACTATGTATGTCTGAGCTACAACGAGTCCTGGTTCATTTTTCACAACTGCCGGCTGAAGGCAGTCAGTCGGGATAAGGTGATCTTGAACACGAATGGAACTATCCTTTTTCCGGCGTACTCCATCATCATCCACATCAAGCTATTCAAAAAGGCGAACGGATACAAGCCATGGCTCTTTGATGTCAAATTGGATGCCTGTCGTTTTTTGAAGAAACGTTATGATCCTTTCGCCAAAATTGTTTATGGTCTCTTTAAAGAATTTTCCAATATCAACCACACCTGTCCGTATGTGGTAAGTATTGCATACTCGAGATGTCGGATCTAGATCCTAATTTAGTGTTATTGCTATTTAGGGTCTACAGGAAGTGGTGGGCTTCTATTTGAGGCCTGAGCTAGTGTCGCTTCCCGTTCCAAGTGGGGATTACATGCTGGGGATGAGATGGTATTTCCATAAAAAGATCATTTTTGACACAAACGTCAGTTTTATATTTACGGAAGATCTTCTTCATGGAAAGTAACAGATATAAACAAATTTTGTAGAATTTCAATAAACAAAATATGCCTAATATTGACTAAATGAATATGAAGTTTTGAGTTCATTAATTATTAGGAACGAAGCTCATTTTCAACTTAAAGATATGAATCGTAACCGAGTTCAGTTCTGTTTTAATTTTATAACTCTCGGCAGAACCAAGTATTCTGTCAGTCTCGTACATTGTTTGCATAAAATCGGCCTTAAAATGCGGTTCGCAATGTTCTGCGCTATATTAATGGCTTTTCAAATGAGAAGATCCTTATTTGGAGTAAGTGCGGTCGTACCTTAAGATGATGTTCGGTATTTGTAAGTGTATTTATTTTAGGAAGCCGTGGTGTTCAAGTTTACAAACCTTGTCTGTAAGAGCTATAACGAGTCCTGGTTCGTTTTTCATTACTGCCAACTAAAGGCAGTCAGCCGGGACAAGGTCGTTTTGTACGCGAACGGAACTATGCTTCATCCGGCTTCTTCCATTAGTATTCACGGCAAGGTATTCAAAAAGGAAAGTGGCTACAAGCCATGGTTACTAGAATCGAAAATTGATGCCTGCCGCTTTCTGAAGAGAAGTTATGATCCTTTCGCCAAAATCGTATATGGATTGTTTAAGGATTTTACTAATATGAACCACACCTGTCCGTATGTGGTAAGTTGTGAAAAGGACGCTACAAAAAAAAAATATTTCAATATTTTATATTTTTTTCAGGGTCTGCAGTATGTACGGGGCAGTATGCAGTATGTCTATTTGAGGCCTGAACTTTTGAAGCTTCCTTTTCCAAGTGGGGATTACATGCTGGGGATGAGATGGTATTTCCATAAAAATCTCATTTTTGACACAAACGTTAGTTTTACATTTACGGAAGATCTTCTTCATGGAAAGTAACAGATATAAAATAATATCGCCGCAAGCTGGGGACAAATTAAGCAAAATTATTGTACAATTTGAATAAACGAAATACGCCTAATATTGACTAAACAACAAGTTTGAGATCAATACAATATATGTCTTATAATTTTTATGGATAAGATATTTTTAGTTAAGTTTCATCTAGAGTACCATGTGGTGAAGCTTTATTGTTTTAGTTCACAAAAATAATAAAGTGTAGTATAATTTATTTCTTTTTATTCACCACGAAAGTCAATTGATATTAGGAACAACACACATATTTAGGAATAGCCATGTTCATTTGGTGGCCTTGGTGTTCTTGAGGTGGTATTTTCACAACAAACTTATTTGTGACATAAACGTTAGTTATCAGTTCATTGAAGATCTTCGCATTGGAAAGAAATAATATGTATCTAAAAAAAAGCATGACTTAAAATTTATTTATCGCCCAGAAAATGATTATTTTTTCCCCTAAAATTGGCATATAATAACGACAATTATTGTACAATTTAAGGCAATAAGATACGCCACATTAAAGCAACGTTCTTGCAATTGAAGAACTGACCAAGCAAAAAATTGCTCCAGCTGATTGAAATCACAATAACATTTATATTTTATAATACATTTGACGATATACAAACCCAGTCTAAGATATATTCTTCCAGTTTCAATCAGGACACTATGAGGTTAAGCTTTATTATTTGCTTCTTTCTCGGAATATTTTTGTCAACTTTTACTGTAAGTTAAAACTTGGAATATATTTTGTATTTGATTTAAAATCAAGACCTATTAGGACGCCTTTGTCTTCAAATTCACAAACTTTAATTGCAAGAGCTACAACGAATCTTGGTTTGTTTTCCACGAATGCCGCCTGAAGGCCGTGAGCCGAGACAGAATTGTGTTCAACATGAATGGCTCTATTCTGCATCCGGCCTACCGTATTAAAATGCATTATCAGGTTTTAAAGAAAGAAAATGGATACAAGCCCTGGCTAATAAACGGAGCCCTCGATGCATGCCGGTTTATTCGCAACAAATACGACCCATTTGGACGAGTTGTTTATGGGCTTTTTCAAGAGTTTTCAAATATAAACCACACCTGTCCGTACATGGTAGGTTTTTCTCTAAATGTGCTTCCTCTAAATAATAATTTGTTTACTTTTCATTTAGGGACCACAAATTCTAAAGAATTTTTATCTACGATATGACAAACTTATGCTCCCGTTTCCAACAGGGGATTACCTCTTGGCCCTACGATGGCACTTTGATGAGAAACTACAATTCGATACAAACGCAAGTGTGGCAATTGTGGAAGATTTATTTCAAAAGAAGTCGTAAAGCTTTATGTTTCTGTTTCATTGTTATTATTTTATAAATATCCTGAAGCCTGAAGAATAGAAGTATAAATAAATAGTTTTCAGGTTGAACTTGATAGAAAATTAAAATTTGTAGGAATATTTTATGTAGAAAAATTGCAAAATTTACATAACTAAAAAAAATTGGAAAATTTTGTAATCTTAATGTGCGAAAATGAGATTTTAATGTTAAACTATCAAATTGCTTTTAAATAAGCAGCAATTAAAATCACATCTCTGCCGGAAAAGCTAATAACATATTTTATAACATAATTTTGAATCCAATAATATGCTTATTACGATGGCATCATTCTGGCTAGTCAGTGCCTTTTTCGGAGCATTTGTTCTCTTTAGCTTGGATTGCAATGTAAGTAGCCTATATTTCTGAAGCTATGCTCTGAAAACTGTCAAAATAATTTAAGGATGCAGTCGAGTTCAAGTTCACCAACTTTGTCTGCGAAAGTTATAACAAATCGTGGTTCACCTTCTCCCACTGCCGACTAAAGGCCATCAATCGGGACAAAATCGTCCTGAATATGAATGGAACCCTGCACTATCCGGCTTACAGGATAAAAATTCACGGTAAGCTTTTCAAAAAGGCCAATGGCTATAAGCCGTGGCTGTACGAAAGAACTGTGGATGCTTGCAAGTTTATGCTTCATAAGTCAGACCCCCTAGTCTCTGTTTTGTACAATTTGATGAAGGATTTTACGAATATCAACCACTCTTGCCCATACGTGGTAAGTCAACAATTATCTATGATTGCTGTGTGTCTTATTAACAAACTCTGGCAGGGTCCACAGATAATTAAGGACTTTTACTTGAAACCAGAGCTCATGCGAGTCCCAGTGCCCACTGGAGAGTACCTGTTGGCCCTAAAGTGGTACCTGGATGCAAAGCCACAATTCGGCACAAATTTCAGCGCTTCGTTTGTGGAAGATATCTTGGCAAAAAAAAATTAAAATGAATTGAGAAATAATAAATGTCTAAGAGCGACTTGTTTTTAAAGTGTAGCAATGTTCAGGATGTTTGTAATTATTTTGTTCAGTTTTTTTTATTCATTGCCTAATTGGGACGGAAGTCAGCGACCACTTTTTTGTTTCGATACAAAAGACACCAGACTTGCACAATATTATTGATGAAATTTTTGCAACAAGTGTTTACCAGAATATTCAAAACACTCAACAAAAAATGTGAATAAATAACAACGAGCTTGGCTTACCTAATTGACCCAATTTTTGTATTGTCTTTGTTTAGTACAAGATCTGGAAAGAAAAACAATTTTTGGTGTTTAGTTAATTGATTAATGTAAGCCAGTTTCACAATTTTTTGTACAAGATATCAAGCACTTTTTGCGGCTAAGCAGGCGCTAATGAAAAAAAAAACACATTGCCACAAGAAACTGCCAAGACGAGGTAAACAAAGCAAAGTGCTTGCCCCAAAAGAATATCTCCGGCAACGGCTTACGAGGCAAGCTACCAATTTTAGGCATACTCTATCGTCGTAGCAGATGATGCCCAAAGCGGTGGATAAACAAGACTCCACCAACTGGCAGATACAGATTCTAAGACATATGTGGAGGGAACGTTTGAGTGATCTCTTTGGCTTCTAATTCTCGGCAAGCAAGAATTCTCGAGGTCATCCACTTTTGTTATGGGACAGTCCGTCCAGCCTTCCAGCCCCTGCCCTCTACCACACTCATCTATGCCCAGAGTATTCTCTATTCTCGGCCACTCTTGACCAACATATACTCTCATCGCGCGAAAACTAAAACTTGGCTCTGTCCGGTTTTTCTTTTCAGTTGCTAGCGTTGCATTTGTAGCTGCTGCTGTTGCTGTTGCCACTTTTGATGTTGCTGCTGTGTGGTTTTTACTTAATTTACTTTACTGTTATGTTTTTGCTTTCCGCTTGTTAGGCAAGCCAAGCCAAGCCAGCCAGCCATCCAAGAGTGGCGATGCAGTCGCGCCATCGATGTGTGAATGTGTATCCGTCAGATACGTTTTGGCCGGTTCTCTGTGCAACACTCATGTCGTCATACACTTGACATTTCTTGGGTGTGCAACAGCAGAGCCACTGGCGTGGGCTACAACATCATTTCATAACATAACCAATCCGAAAATAATAACATAACAATAAAATAAATAAATCCAAAGAGCGAAATGCCAAAGGTTAATGCCAAACGGATTTGTACAAAAATAAAACAAAACAACACTTTCCAGTTCTCCACTTATTTCGTGTTATTACTACTTCAATATTTTGTTGCGGTCAAATTTTGTAATTTGTTTTCGATGTCGCTTCGATTCGACCATTATGCAATCACCCTTTTTATGGCCACTCTTTCGATATGACCATTATCAACGCCATAAACAATTAGTGCAGGCGCAGGCTGAGGCTCAGGCTCAAATCAATATCGGATGTTGTTCACCTTTATTTGGGTGTTTATGGTTTTGATTTTTATTGGTGGAGCATTTCATTTGCCGAGAGATTCAGATAGAAGTTAATGGCATGGCGGTAAGTAAGCCTTACGCCTTATGCCTCATGGCTTGTGGCAATAAACAAAGAAGACGCTTTGTCCCATTGACATAGTTTGCAATTTATGAAGTTTTATAGCACTTTTGGTCCCATATATGTCCGAGATTGGGTCCGATTCCGTGTGACCTCCTGGCAAAGGCCTCGCCGATCGCAGATGACCCAAATACGGCTGAGTCTTCGGAGTGGTCTATAAAGCTTTTGCTGAAGAAGCAAGGCAGTATGGCGAGAAAAGTAATATGAAACGGGTTGAAAACTATTAAAAGTATAAAGCTAATAACTTCGCATAAATAGACTAAAGAATGAAAGAATTTTAAATCCAATTCAACTTAAATCTTATATTTATTTTCTTCGCTTTAAGCCAGACAACCATTTGCGGTTGGTAATGGAGGGTAAGCCGATGCTTTTGACAACTTTAATATGCTGGAGAGATCGCCGTTTGCTCGTGGTCGGGGGTGTTTACCAAGAAGGGGACTCTAAGTAAACTTTTTCCAGCTAGCTGGGACTGGGTCCCTGGCTGAGACAAAAGGCGTGAAGCCTAAACCGATGATAAGTGCCTATAATGTCTATGAATATCCGGCTGCAGGCAGACACCAAGTTGCGCCATGCCGAGAGACCAAGAACCCAGAGTAGTAGGCACACAATGTCAGCCAAAGGATCCGCAGCTCGGGGGGTAGGAGGTTTAAACCAGGGGGAGAAACAAAAAGGGTAAGGAACCATAATGACAACATGACATGCAAAGTTTTGTCAAAGCCCAGACAGGCAAACAATGTTCGAGTTGTGGATGAGGATGAGTTTCTAGATGAAGATGAGAATAAAGACGCGCACGAGGATGAGAATGAGGATGAGGATGAGCATTTCGCCCTCGCAGACATAAGTAGCCAATGCGGCGGGATGCGGGTCTTAATCAACTCAAGAGCAAGGGAAGGCGGCGGCGGCGGTTGATTCTTTATATTTTGCATTTTTTACATTTTTTGTTTAGCACGTTATATGAATAACTAATTGAGAGTGTACACCACAACATGTACGGCGAGGTACCCGAGGCTGGCATGTTTAAGGCACTGAGGGAAGTTTTAAGTTTAACCCATAAGGATTTCAAAACTTTAAAGATTTAAATAATAAATGTATTCTTGCAGTGCAAGGTATCCATTAGATACATGTGAGTGAGAGTATCTTCAGAGAGGGCATACTGCCTGTTGAGGGCGGGCATCTGCTGCAGAGCCGACAAACCATGACTGGGCATAACATCCAACAGCGAACACAGCCACCAACAATCTCGACTTCATGGAGAAGTGGAGTAGGACAGCAGCAGCGGCCACAGCATTCGATCTTCGCTTCTTGGCTCTTTGGGCTAAACTGGTAGCACATTTCCTTCTTTCTTTTACTTTTTTTTATGTCGGTTGAGTATTTGGTTTTTGTTTTTTTTTTGCCAGTCCAGGGCTGAGTCATCCCCAAGTCGGCAGTCGGCTGCCTGTGTTTTGCATTAGGCCAAGTTCGATGACTAAGCAGACTTGATTTCTGGTTCTCCCTTCCCGGCTTGCCGGTCGGTCTGACGGCCTGCCGGCATAACTTCAATGTGACCGCATCTTAAGCCTGATTGCTGGCCTGCCAGCCGGAGCAGATGTTGTCATGTTCATGTTGTTGGCCAGACATTCTTGAACTTGGTTGGTTGGCAGCCGTTTAGGTCAATGAATTTGGCAAAGAGTTTGCTTGAAAATCTTCACAAATCTGAAGCTAACTGGGCCTAAGAGTTCCGGTGACCAATTTTCAATTTGAAACTAAAACCCTATTAATATAGTTTCTCTCAGTTCATCTTTCAATACCCAATTGCATTTTATCGCAACCAATTAAAACTTACACAAGCCTTTCAAGTCGCCAGCAGTTGCATCAGTTTGGCCCAAACAGACTTGTGAAAAGCCATAAAAACTATTTTTATTGCAGTTGGACATTAAATAAGCTCGTTAAAATCAGATGCATTAGTTAAATGCGAGAAGAACGTTTCGAGGGAGGCGGCTGACGGGCACATTATGCAAAGAAAACAAAGAATTATTTTCGTATGGGCACTTTTTCAAAGCCAATGCTTGCGAAACCGTGACACATGGCGAAGGCCAGCGCGCGGGTTGGATGCTGTTTTTTGATGTCTAAGCAAACAAAAATAAAACATGACAAGCTGGGGAGCTAGAAGCTGGTAGCTGGCAGCTGGGGGAGACTGCAGACAGAAAATAGAAATGTGCAGGCACAGTTTGAGAGCCCCTGATTGCGGTTAACTGCTGATTTGATTAATTTCTGGGATATGGCCATATGGCCTATAATTTGCGCTCGTTTGCTCAGCCACTTCCCTCAGCTCCCAGTTCTCAGTGCCCAGTTCCCAGTTCCAGTTTTTCAATTGCAATCGATACTTAGTTTCCATTTCGTTCGTCAAGCAAAGTTCAGCGTCTCCATCGCACAGATACAGATACAATTCCCCACAGATACCGATACAAATGGAATTCAATGAGTAGAATCAGCACAATGATCGTGCAAAATTAATTTCCCTTTAAACTACATTTGGCCCCTAGCTCTCTAGGGGATCTCTCTAATTTTTGCTGTTCTGTGAGCTGTGCTCACTCGGTTTTGTGTTTTCCTCGTATTGTGTTTCTCAACTGAAGTGGAACAATTTTGTTTCGCTTTTGCGTTTAGTGGGGCGATCGACTTTTCACTGGCGATCGAGTTCGATAAGAAGTGATTTATTATTTAAGCATGTCTGCGGCAAAGTGAATGTATACAAGCCACTACTACCTGCATGCAAATATCGGTGGCACAGAGTTCAATGCGACAGAATGCGAGATCAACAGATACTTTTAAATATTTGCTAATAGAATGGCCACCAGACTTGTTTAATTTGTTGTTTGGGTTTAAAACTAGGCAGTTCTCATTGCCGTCTTTTCTTTTATTAAACCTGCAACTTAAGGGTTTCTCCTCCCCGATATATCATGCAAAATACTTGTGTCCCATACCTTGGGAGAACCAGCGAAGCGTGCAACTCTAGATGGACAGTTGTTGCCCCCAGACTCCCCAAGACTGCTTATAATAATATCCCAAGTCACACGCACTCCATGGCGCAAGGCGGAGCCATGTGAACAATCGAGTTAGACGGCAGTTTTTACCAACCTGCCACATTGTTGGCTTGAATCTTGGCTCAGAGATGCAAACTACACAGAGGTTTATTATAATAACAAGCAACTTATACTTAAACATTATAGTTAGGCCAACTTAACCACAATCTTATTGATTATATTTTAATGTTTAATTATTTTTTTCGGTGCACAGTGTTTTCTTAATTTTCCATATTACTTTTTGTACTGTCTGTTGGCTGCGGTCGCGTAATCAGGGTGTAACAATTACGCGTTTTGAATTGCGGACTACATAAGCTTAGCGGCGGCCAGGGCGGGGGAGACCCAAAAGATACAAAGATATAGAGATACAGCCGTAGAGAGATACAAATGCAGCGCTGGCTCCGACTTGGCTCAGAGGCTCTGCCGCGCCCTCTCACGTCTCATGTCTTACGTGTTTCAGCCGAGCCGAGCCTGGCCTGGCCTGGCATCTGGCCTGGCCTGATGGTTCTCAGCGGCGAATATGCGAAATAATTTGTCGAACGCTGAAATTGTAGACTAGCTGAATAGTGGGGCTCTAGCTCTATCCTAATGCCTCTGTGGCATTTGCGTTAGATTCTTACTTAATTTCAGCTTTGTGGTTGCGCTTTGTATTTGATTGCTGTGCTTCATGGCTAATTAAACGCCTTAAGCTCGTCGCTTGGCCGTCAATTCATAATGATTTCCCATCGGTTATGTGCCGAAAGGTTTTCAATTTTAACTGAGACAAGAGATACTAAATAAAAGCAACATTTACTTTAGAATGTTCGGAGCTGATGGCCGGATAATGGATGCCGTTAAGTCTGGGTGTGGCCTTTAATGGCCACCCACAAAAAGTGCCCAGCCGGCCCCGCGGAATGTGCCCGGAATGTGTGCCTAATGTGAGTACTTGTGGGCAAATTGGTCAAATGGCATTTTCAAATGTGTGTTTGCAAATTGATAAACAATTGAGAACAATCGCCATAAGAGGCCGGGCCGACTGAGAATGGAATTATTGTCGAGCATGGCGGGGCGATAAAATGTTGAATTAGGCATTTGGTGGGAGGTGATTGTAGTTCTGACTCTTTATGGCTTCAATAATGGATAAATAATTTCAATAATAATGTTTTTAAAATAAATTTTACAATTATCTTATTATCGAATATTTGTAAACATGTTTGATTATATTTGCAATTGGATTTCGGAGCTAATTCCAGCACAGTCTCTGACAAACAGAAACCAATTGATCACACCCCACCAAATCGAATCGTGCAAAAAAACAAATAATAATTCATTTGGAGCCTAACCTTGGAAGCATACGAAATCGTTCTATCAGACAATCCCACACTGGAAGCGAGATCAAAGCGATCGGGGACCAAAGATGACAACGAATAAGGCAATCATTCATTTAGCTGCCTGCCAAAGACACACTGCTAGACACCGCCAGATACCTATCTCCCAGATACAGATGCTAACGAATCGACTCGAAACGCCAAAGACAAAGACTCGAGGCGCCAAAAAGCCAGCAAAGTCAGGCGAGAAATTACAAAAAGCTAACGGAAGAAAAAGCTGGCAGCAAAGTGTTATAAATGAAGGAAATCAAAATACAAAAACAAAAGGTGAAAAACGCCTACACGATCACCGGGGCATTTGCAGTTGCAACTGCAACTGCAAAGATGCAGATGCAGAGCCAGATACAGATACACTTACGAGGCCGAACTAGGCATTGATGAAAATATTTCATGTGCAGGAAAAGGAGGCCCGCCAGCCAGGCATAGATCATTTTCCCGAGTTATTTTTATAGGAAAGCAGGAAAGCAGCCCCCACACATATGCCCATGGCTATTGTATCTGGTGGATGTGTGTTTAGAATCTATCTTTCTCTTTATCCCACCCTCCGGTACAGTCACCTTCCAGCTTCCATCCCAGTCAGTCGTCCCTCCCACCTTATAGGTTTCTCCCTCTATGGCTGTATGGGCTGGCTGTCATTTTGATTTCGTCCGACATGTGCACTGACTTTCATCTGGCTGCAGTTTGTATATCTCGTATTTGTATCTTGTAGCTATAGCTATCTTTCGCTGCCCGTATTGTGTGCGTATCTGTATCTGTATCTGCATCTGTACACATGTAACTATAACGCTTTGTTGAAAGGCGGCAGACAAGTCCCTATCCCCTTGCTGAGTCGAGTTGAAGTTGAGGCGGCGACTCAACACAGCTTGCATGTCAAATTAATTTCATTCAATTTAAATGCAATTTGACGCTGTTTCACTCGGTGCACTCACTCAGCTGCCTCTCTGATCTATAAGTATCTGTATCTGGCAGGTATGCCCAAGCTTGTGTCTACACTATATGATGGTCTATAGTATCCCCTTTAGCTGCTGATTCAACGTTAATGATGCAATGCGCCGTGTGAGACAGCAAACTGTGCGTTTTATTTTGATGCCTTTTGATTAACGACCCTTGGCTAACATTTTTGCTCGATTGAGTGGCGGGGACTTTGTTTATTTTCTATATTTGGCCAGCTTACCTGTTGAAATAATCTTGGCTGAGTGGGAGCTTTGGTGGAAGAGAGTTGTTCGTTGGGATCTGTAAATAGACAAAATCAAAGTTCAAATTTAGTTTTAAAGCTTTTTTCCGTGGGATTTCTTTTCCCAGTGTAGAATCAATAGCCATTAATGTTCATAATCCTAGCCGACAGCGATCGATTTAACAATTAACCAAATCAGGCGGCAGCAGAAGCCGATTCGAGCCTTAAGCTCTCATAAAATCTTGGCTTTTTACACATTAATGTGTACCGGACCGGGCCGGAAGGCGGCAGGGGCAGAGCCACGTTAACGCCTCTCCCCATGGGGCCATCGGTCGGCAGAAGTTCTCGTAGTGCCTGACCCATAAAACGTTTACCGCTAAAGACACCCAATAATCATTTAGTGGCAATAAAACTGCCCAAAGACAAAGAAAAACACCAGAGTGAATCTTGACATTAATTATCAAGAAGCAAAAAAGTGTAAGAAGCATTAAAGTTATTAACAAAAACAGAAAAAAGCATACTTTTTGGTTAAATTATCTTCCCAAGCAACAGCATCAACATGCTGATTTATGATTGAGAAAAAAAGTACTCAAAAGTTACTACTAATGATATTCGAGAGACTCGCCAACTGGGCTAACTTAACTTAACCGTTCTATTTGCAACTGGCCAACTGGCCAACTGTCTTGGCATTATCATTTGATTTTGTCATTGTTTATTCAAATCCGGGGAGATATTTTTTCTTTCTTGGCTGACTAATGTTTTGAGAACTGTTCACACGTAGATGTGAAAATTCTACGGTTTAGGGTCAGGCCTCAGATTCTGGCGCAAGTCAAGGAAAGTCTCATGACCCGAGGCAGTGGACATCATCTGCTTGGCAGTAGTCTGGTTATGCCACATGCCTCGAACATTAGGGTTTGCTCCCCTTTTCGTCTTCACAAATCATCACTTTCATCATTTTGCATCGCATAACAACACAAGCACCGCAAAACCAAAAACAAAAAATAAATTGTATTTCCCTTTACAGCTCATCACACATAAATTATAAAATTAAAAAATTATGAAATCCGAGACAGAAACAGAAACTAAAAAAGGAAAACACTGAAACTGATTGTGGCCAGGCACGAAATTGACAAAACACTCAATCAATTGTCAGCGGGATCGGATCATTAAACTCTTCGCACACATTTCGCCAATTTATGGATGCTTTTTTAACAGTTTGGTTCAACACAAAATTATGCTAATTTCAGTGCGAGATTACCATATTTTTTATATTTTATTTTGACTTTTTAATCTCTGCAGTTTATTTTTCTATCCTCTCAATGTCAAATACCAGATATTCATGCGACAAAACATTTAAATGCATTTTTCGTTCGTGGAATCTTAATTTTAAAGATGACGCCGTGGGGGTCTGACCTTGGCACGAGAAAGTTCTTTGGATACTTTTCCTTTCTTTCGGCCATTTAGAATACATGTATGCAGAAATAAAATTATATTTGGCCCATTTATGTCACATTATCGGTTCATTTTTATAAATATCACGCATACGCCCCCTTGGCCCTGAACTGAGAGCTGCGCAAAAAAAAAAATGACAAAAACGATATAAAGGCTGAGGAAAAATTTATTTCATTCATTGGCCAAAAAGTAAATAAAACTGCTCGTATTTTTGCAGCTGGCCCCGACGTTGGGTCTCCGGTCTCGGTTCGTTTCTGTGTAAACATTTTGGCACTCTTGGTGTTCCTTTCTGCGTTTAATTAATAAAACTCATTTATGTTTGCCCCTCCGGATGGATTGTTTACAATTCCGAAACGCTGAGACGCAGTTCTTGAGCAAAATACTTGCCACGGATGATTCCGGGTCCGGGTGACGGGAAAGGGTTACAGCTTCGATCTCTTTCTGCGGACAGCCTTCTTTTCTCAAAATGTGAAAGGCAAATAGGTTTATGACTCAAAGTGCCAAAATGGGAAAAGGCAGAAAATGCTTTGTTTTCGAATTTTTCTCATACGTTTCTATTTTTGTTTGAGATTGTTTATTGGAGGCCAATAATAAGGCGAATTGTGGGAAAAGTGGAAAAGTAATAGTTGAATAGAAGATGAATATTAGATCAATATTTTTTACTTTCAACATCTTTTCTCTATTTCTTCCTAAAAGATTTGATATCTGGTTCAATTTTCGGAAATGTTCCTGTTTATGTGACTGCAAAATTCAGATCTAAAGGCCATCCACTTGCCACCCAGCCACTTGGCCATATAATTTACAGTTCCTCTATAATTTATGTACATGCATAATGGATGGGAGACCCAGTCTGGCGGGGATGGTGATTCTATAGCCTAATCCGAGCCGATAGCCAAGCATAATTAACATTTTTATATAATTTCGCAAGGGAGTTCGGCATTGAGGAACTGATCTGAAACGGGTTATGCTAAAGTGGCCATAATACATTATTTTGATTGCATAATAAAATACAAAATGCTGTCGACAATTCGGCTGCCCAGAACATCCAAAAGCTTATGTAAACTCGAATGTGTAAGGGCCCCATTAATGGGCTATAGTTGGCCAACATTTGGATATTATTCAGAAGCTTCTCGATGGGAATGAATCGGATGGCAGATCGGGGATCGTGGATCGTGGATTGTATGGTTCATTTATTTTAGCTAAACAATCAATGGCTGGCAATAAAACAGCTGCACTGTATTATGAACAATAGTATTTGCGGCATTTTGTCATTTTCTAAGCATTTGAATGGTTTATTTAATTTTAGACATAAAACCCAATTTGCCAGGGGGATGATGACATAAGCGAGCTATTTAAATTGTGATTTTCGATTAAAGATGTAGCAACATCACACATTTTTTCTACAGACAAGTATATCTTTGTTTTTGGCTTACGAATCAGTGGTAGTAGCGGACTGCTAGCCTGTGTCCCTGGCACTAATAGAAGAAGACAAAAGTTTGCATGTTTCGTTATTGATGTACGGGGGTATTTTCTGCATTATATCGCAAAATGCAAAACAATAGACTGCCATGAAATCCGAAATCCGAAACACACACTCACAGTTGAAAAATGATAATTGTGTGTGGCAGCGCAAATTGGAGGCAAGCAACAATTGCAAGTTGCAACATTCGAAATTCGCACGCACGCACAACCAACCAGCCTTTGTTCGCTGTTCGCTGTTGATTTAATTTTAATTACACTTTTTTGTTGTTAATTTCCTGCATTCATTGGAATTGGTAATCGCGCTGTTCGAGCTTTTTTCGATATTGAATACGGAACTTTGATTAGTTCCCTGAAACCCATTCGAGTCAGCTCCATCTTAAAATACTTATTTCATGCCACATGGTCTGTCAATGGAACCTCGTAAAGCCATATAGTTCTGGCTTGATTGACACTGGCTGGTCTGGCTGGGCCCTATCAGCTAATAGCCAGAAATGCCGCAGAGTGTCACCATAATAAGCCATGTTTACGGCTCTTTTCTCCCCTGACTGACTTTGCAACCACTCCGATAAGACCAATGCTGCAACATTGTTGATGCTATTGCTGTTAGCCTCAGCTCAGTCATTATTGTTGCTTTTTTATTTTCTGTCATCATCGGTTTTTCGGTTGTTTTGACTCTTATGCTGCCCCATCCCCATCCCCATCTCATCATCATCATCTCCATCATTTTGGGGAGCTGCACGAACCTCTAGTCCGTTTGCGAGTGTCTTATGTTGACGGGTGCATTGAACCCTTGCCGAAAGTGATTGTTCGGCAAAGAAATGCGGCGGGGAGGATGGGTAACTGAATGATTTCCATTGTTAGCTTGTGCTAACAATCCTGCTCCCAGCTCTCGGCTGGCTGGGCATTATTTTTGCCAATTTATGATTCGAAAATGATGTCTCAGCCGGCCGAGATGTTTGGCTAATTGACAGGTTAGCCATATCGATTGTCAAATGGGAATAGGTCCAAAGAAAACTCAATGCAAGTTCATAAAATTGTAAAAACTTGGCCAAAAGTCAAAAAACTAAAAACCATTTCCCCTTCATTTTTTTAATGTTTTGTTGGACCGAAAAACAAAAAAAACGGGGGACAGAAAACAAAAAGAATCCATTAGTGGCCCGAACCAACGAGCCGAGCAGAACACTAACCGGAAGTTTACAAAAGTTGACAGTTGATCGTTTGGACAACATCGCAATAAAAGAAAAAAGGGACAGCAGCGATTCCCTGCTTTTTTATGCCATGGCTCAGGGAAATCAGTCAGGCATATAGAACATTGACATATCGGCTGAGATCGCTGCTGCGTGCCACACAAGAAAAATGGCCTGCAGGCCGTCAGAGGGAGATCGGAAAGAAAAGACGTATCGATATGCAAAAAACCACAAATTAAGAGAGAGAGAGCCATGCCCTGCCCTGAAAGCGGAACTTGGTAACCCAAGACAACATCAAGCGAAAGAGGAAAAATCAGCAAGCGACCCAGGGCGTAGACAAAAGCGCATAAGTTTCCGTTGACCGTTAATTAAAGCCACAAAAGACGGTAGCATGGCCTAAAACAGGCAAACACACACTATCTTGCATGTGTGTGCATATGGGCACATAAATTTGTTAGCGCCTTGACACAGCTGCATTAGAAACTGCAAACTGCAAGCTGCCAACTGCAAACTGCAAACTGCAACGTCAACTCGACAACGCAAAACCCAAAACCCCGAAACCAAAGTTAAAACGGAGCACAGCAGCACGCGCTCCAATTCACTTTGGTGGTGGATGGGGAAAAAAAGTTAAGAAACCGGGAACACTCTTTAAGCCAAGGAGATCGAAAGGCGGCCAAAATGAGGGGCCAAAACGATGAGGGGCAACGGCAACGGCAACGGCAACGCCTATCAAGGTTGCAGCAATCTTGCGTCGGCGGCGCCGCTAACTGTTTGATTAAAGATCATGCGGCATTCACTCTCCAGCTAGAAAGTTGATTTTGGGGCAGGATATACCGATGTTCTGGTACTCTAATTGGGGGAAAATAAACATCTATTGATAAGTTATGTTATCAATAGGCAAGATCTTAAAGTATTCTTCCCAGGACTGGTATTATTTCAACTTTTCCCAGTACTTGTAGGTATTCTCAACACTTAATTCGCAAAAGCGAACATTTTTAGGTGCAACCTTTCCAACCAAAAAGGGTATGCAAAAAGTGATGCTTGAGGAGAACGTTTTGCGGCAGCTGTGCACAATTTATGTTAAATATTGCACAGCCGGCAACAAATCTGCAACAGCAATACCAACAATAACAAAAAATAACAAAAAAAAAAAAAAAAGAGAGTTGAACATTGAACGTTGAATGTTGAACGTTGCTTTTGTGCCGCAAGAGATGTCAGCTGCTGTTGGCTGCGATATATACTGATGATGGCAGCAGCCACATGGCGTTTGCAACATAACACGCATATGGAGGAGAAATTGTGCCAATTTGTTTGCTGCTTTTGTTGCTTCAAAGGCAAAAAGGCATAGCCACCACAAAGGCAAAGCGACAAGCGACAAGAAGTGTCTATATGGCGGCATTATTGATGATGACAGAAATGTGTCGTTGTTGGAAAAAGCATTTTCTATGCGCAGCTGTGCCACGAATCGCTGGCGAAATGCAACTTGAAGCCATTCGTTCTTCAGGCAGCCATGAACTGTAACTCAGTCCAGAGGTTCCACACAGTCCAGGGAGTCAAAGTCAGACCTCAAGTTCACGAGGTTGGTAGAAAGACCCACCAGATGCTGTACAGTAGGAGAAAAAATAATAGTCTTTCTAGACTGAAGAGATATAAGTCCCATCAAGTTTAATATTTTATTTTCATATCATTTCTCAACAAAATAATATTTCTTTCACTGCAGAACTCACAACCAGTTGTTGATTAAGCCCAATTTGCCTTGAGGATCGCGCCAACTTCTCCTTTTTGGCTCAATGGGCAATATTTATGCCACGCATTAATTTTCATGTCTAAAAGTGTTTAAGGCGTAGAGCCGGAATGACCTTGTGCGTAAATTTTAATCAGCACATCCTTAAGAAAAGGAAAAAAGAAACTGGTTGGTTGGTTGGACTGAATATCCGTGATTCGTGACTCATACGCCCAGTCGGTCGAGAGCTCAAATTATAGCCAAGTTAAGATCTTTGCATGTGAGAAGAAGACCCAGCCAGCAGCCAGCATCACTTTGATGGACAGACACAATTGGGTTACAGTGGAATGGAATCCCTGGTCGTTGCAATTCCAACTATGCATCATATGATATCATCTTCGGGCCAAAAGTGCTCGAGAATTTCTTTAGAAAACCAGAAACCGGCAGCAGCAGTAGTCTGAAGCTAAAGTAAAACGCCCACAGTCGCCCCATCGACCACAAAAGAACGTCGTCATTGTCATCTTCATCATCGTCACAAACATCAGATACAGATACGGATACAGATACAGCTACAGCTTCAGATATATGTTTGTAGATACAGAAATGTGATATAAAAATTAGCAAATTGTTATTTTTATAATTTAATTGAAACGCCAACGAGCCAAAAAAGTGCCAGAAAGCAAATGCCAAGAGACAAACAAAAGACAAAACACCACATTTCGAGCCAAAAGTTATGCAAATAAAAGACAGAAACACATCTGAAAATTAACATGATAATCTTTACTTCTTCAGACCTCATATCTGTAGTATTTTGCTGTATCTGACACGTCTCTTCGGGGCTTAAACACCAGATATATAGAATGGTGCATGTTTGGCGCAGACTTTCGTGTGCGCATTCAACCAGATTATTCAGTTCATTCATTCATTCGCCGAGCCATTCATGCGAATTTGGCATTTCCAACTCTCAATGCCATCGTATATGTGTTTCTTGCTCTAGATTAACTTTAATTATTGATTTCTTTCGTTGAATAGCATTTAGATTGCAACATTTGGTGGAAGTTAACCCGTGTTTCTGGTGTCTTGCCCTCGTAATTGCCCTCGAGATCTCTCGAAGATATAATGTGCGAACATAAGAACAGGGTTTACCCAGAAACCTGAAAGCCAGCACCCAGAGAGATAAGTGCTTCTTTAACCACAAGCCACCAAAACAAAGAAATCTGCATCCGAGAGTAAGAAACCAGAGGAAGCCGCCGCCGACCCTTGCATATAAATTACGTTTTGGCCAAAAAAAAAAATATAAGGGTACTGCGGTTTCAAATGACCCATATTTTCCAGATCTTAAATATGTTTAGTGACATTCAGAGTAGGCGGTTAGGTGGGGAGAACTTTCTTTGTTATCAGCGGATCATAACCATCATCGAGTCACTTGTCGGGAAAGTTCAACCCACCACCACCGGAGATGATCATCATCTGGCTGGGTTTTCCCAACAATTTATCAATTTCGACTGCAAGAAAACGCATTTGAATTTACGCCACGACCTTATATAATCTTCTAACCCCAACGAAGCGAGTGGGACTCATCCACAACCACAAAAATTATTATTTTCATTACAACTAAGCCAGAAAGGCACGCCGAGGGGGCCAGGAAATATGCGTGGGAATTGAGTTGAGAAAAAATTCATGTTTACAATATACAAAGCAGCACCAGAAGCACTAGCATTACCAACAACAGAAACCAGAAAAACAAAACAAAAAAACAAAAATTATAAAGCCAAGCACAGTCTGGAGGCAACAAATGAAGTTGAACAATTTTGCTACTGTTTGTACCGAAGTGCCACCTGAAGTGGGAGACCTGAGACCGAAGAGTAGCAGAGTCATCAACGCGTTTTGTGGTCGTCATCATCGTCACCACCTGGTATAAATCCGCTCCAAACCCTACACAATTATTCCTCGAGCTGTTGTGCCTCCTCAGCCCATAATCTTGATTCTATTCCTGTGCCCTGGAAACCTGACCGTGAAATATTATGTTTCATGGGCATGCATATTTTATATTTTAATTAGGAGTTTTCCAAGCTAAACATAAACGAAGTTTTATTACAAAGTGAATGAACCCGGAAAGGTCATAAAGGACAAAGCTCCTCTCCTCTAAAACGCAACTCCTAATTAAATAAATAATATTTCTGGTGGGGACTCCTTCCTCCAACTACATTGAATTTTTCTTAAAAACCTCCGTCAATGTCTGACATAGCTTTCACTTGGCTAATTCGGGTTTCAGTTTCCTTTCCTGGCTTCATGTACAAGCTTTTTTCTTGGGGCCTTTTAAAAGATTAGAAGAACCTCTTCCGTTCCGTGTCCAGCCTTGTCCCTCACAAGCGAAAGGGCTACAAGTTCTCAGAAGAGGTTAACACTTTTTTTTCAGTCTCGTTTGCTTGGGAAATTAGTTTCTGTCGTTGAACCCAAAAGTAAAAAAAAGCTCCAAGCCTTTCGGGCTGAGATCTACAAACAAAAACTCTGAAGATTGACAAAAAAAAAAAGAATGGCTTTAGAAATAAAATCAGCCTTTTTGACCAATTTGAAACTAGTTGTGTTGAAGAATCGACAAATGGCTAGCTGTGATGAGCGGCTATTCAGGCCTTAAATACGGTTTGTATTTTTGTATTTGAAATTATAATTGTCCGGCCCTCCAACCTGTCGCATGTCCATCAAAGTTCTCCTCAAAAACCGACTTGAAGTTGAGTTTCAAAACACGTGTCTCTCCGAAATAAAGAGAAAGATTACACAGGCCAACAGCAAAAAATCTCCACGCATAATTTCACTTGCTCCATAACCTTTAAGCTCCCCTGAACCAAAGTCCAGAACAAACATAGGTTCTATAACCCACAGTTTCCGCGGTACACCTAAGAGAAGAAATTGATCAAATTTTACCATATATTGAATTATGTAGGCCGTGTAATGGCGATGACCATCATAGTTTCCAGTACATATCATTTTTGAAATGTATGTGTACCAACTAAAATTCAAAAATGGTATCTAGCAGTTACCATATCTTTGGAATACTCATCCAAAGTTGAAATCTCAGATTTTCTACGTTAATTTTTGGTCTTCTATGATTTTTCCCCAAACATTTTTCTATGGAAGATTTTTATTTTCTTATTGAAGTCAGTAGATCATACCATGTTTTAATTTTGGATTTAAGGGATAACTCGAAATAATTTTATTGAATTTATTATAGGTGGTTCAACAATATTTTCTTCATTTAAATTGGAGTTTTTAATCTCATATTTTCAAAAAGTCATGGCTATCTAAAACTGTTTCTATATTCAAAACGTATCTATTGCAGGTTCAGCTTGTTTAGTAAAGCTTTACAGAAGTTGTAGATAGCCATGACTTTTTGAAAATATGAGATTAAAAACTCGAATTTAAATGAAGAAAATATTGTTGAACCACCTATAATAAATTCAATAAAATTATTTCGAGTTATCCCTTAAATCCAAAATTAAAACATGGTATGATCTACTGACTTCAATAAGAAAATAAAAATCTTCCATAGAAAAATGTTTGGGGAAAAATCATAGAAGACCAAAAATTAACGTAGAAAATCTGAGATTTCAACTTTGGATGAGTATTCCAAAGATATGGTAACTGCTAGATACCATTTTTGAATTTTAGTTGGTACACATACATTTCAAAAATGATATGTACTGGAAACTATGATGGTCATCGCCATTACACGGCCTACATAATTCAATATATGGTAAAATTTGATCAATTTCTTCTCTTCGGTGTACCGCGGAAACGGTGGGTGATAGAACCTATGTTTGTTCTGGACTTTGGTTCAGGGGAGCCTAAAGGTTATGGAGCAGGTAAAATTATGCGTGGAGGAAAAAAAAAGTTGGAAATTGTCGGCCTGTGTTATTATTATCATGCATATCATAATATTAAACGCGTGAATATGTCATTTTATGAATAATTTGAGGAAATTTAAATGCTCGACTCGTAAATCTATAGAAAGTCCATGTTGACTTGGATCATTCGGAGGGTTATGATGGGGGGAGGAGCCCCAAAAATATAATATTATTGACCTGCTGAGCGTTTTACGATTCGACAAAGACGACTATCTGGAGGCTTGACATAAAAGAGATGTTAACCCGAAAGCGATAAACTGGGATAATATTAAATTGGAGATCTTATCTTTGTATCTCCAAGAGAACATTATTCTAGATGAGATATGGGGAAGAAATGCCGCTGTTTTTATGATTTTTATAGAAAATTCCTTAATTTCTTTCTTCAGTTTTTCAGTTTCCGTTCCCGTTAGCCGATGGCGATGGCGAATTCCGATGGGGAAATGGGAAGAAAGGCGCCATAAATTCAGTTGTCCCAAAATGTCTCAACGCCAGGGAAGAAAATAATACAAAAACCCGAATAAAAATGCGCTTTTTCAGCCAAAAAGCAAGGCATTCCTGTCTGGCTAAGACAGGGAGAGCTCTCTACAAATATCTTGGATATGCACGAGACTATATATATAGACTATATATACGCACAAACTATATATATTTATATAGAACCTATTTTCATCTAATTTCTTTCATTTCCATCCACAGGCGTTGCTCTATTTTAGTGCTGATTTCGTCGCTGTCTTCTTCTTTCTATAACTCAATTTTCAATTTTCATTGCATTTTCATTCCCAACTCCCCCCCTGCCCTGGCCCCCTTGGGCCATTCATTTCTCTTTCTTTTTATCTATTTTTTGGCTTTTGGTTTTTGGTTTTTGGCTTTGGTTTTTATGTTTTTCTTTCTGGCCTGCTCCATTTTTGTGTACTTTGTTTTCGTTTGCGTTTGTCTGGCAAACATAAAAAAAAGGAAGAAAAAAAAATGGAAATAAAAGCTTTTCAGATTTTCCCCCACAAGTTTTTATTGTTTGACGCCCAGCTCATATAACTTTTGGCATTCTTTTCTTCCATTTCACTAATTTAAATCGTACGCTCTATAAAATATTCCAATTTCATTTGCCATAAATTATCGGGAATCTAGAAATCTCGTGCACTTTGAACTGGCGCTTGGCCATTAAAGTGGAAAACTCTATATTTTCATTATAACTGGAGCGCATAAAAGTCTGGCGACTGATTTATAGAGGAGGTCTTATCCACTTTATGTCTATTACCCAGAAAATATCATTCTTATTTTCACTTATTTTATTCATTTATTTATTTCATAAAAAAAAGAAAATCTTACAGAACTTTTATTACTTAAGATCTAAGAGCCTAAGAAACTTTATGACTATTTCCCAAAAAATATCATTTTTATTTACACTTATTTTATTAATTTATTTAAGCTTACAGAACTTATTATTTATTTTACTTAAGATATAAGTGCTGGGATCTTGATTCTTCGGCTGATTTCTGCTTCAGGTAATTTTAATTCAACGGCTTACTTAACGAGTATATTGACTGCCACTTTCTTTAACCATAAACAACTGAAAGCAATGACCAATTAATAATGGAAAACTCAACTCGGCGCATTTGTATTAAAGGGTGTGTTTCAAAAATATACGTGAAATTCCAGTCGATAACTCAGCTTAAATGCGTACAAGCTTATAAACAAAATTGGCAAACGCCGTTAAATGCATTTCTCAGCTACTTACAATAAAAACCAGCTCGTCCTCACTTTGTCGAATTTTTTATGGCCAAATTAAAAACTGCAAGATAAGATAATTGAAAAAATTTATTAGATAAAAGGTTGGTACTCATGAAGCGATATGAAGCTAATGGTATATAACTTGCAAAAAAAAAAATACTATATTTCATTTTATATATTCATTCATTTCTATATGTTTATAAATATTTTACAAAATTTATTACAGACTGCATAATTTGCATTTGCAAAAAATGCGTAACACCACACGAAGGCGATACAGAGCCAAGAAGTGAAAATTCCTGAGGATCAGCCAGGCAGGGCAGAGCAGAACAAAAATAGTGACTACATTTTTCTATTTCTGTGGCTTTTTTTTGTTCATTTTGACAGCTCTCGGCAAACGACAAACAAATCACAGAAAATTATGCAGGCCATAGAAACCACCGGCCGAGATAGGCATCTCATCTATAAGCGAATCAATAATGATTGAAAGCGTTGTGGGCTCTTCTATCCACAACAATTAAAATTGATGAGGATCACATTGCCGGACCGCGAATGAGACGGACTATTCATTAAACTGCCACGGGCTAAGCGAAGCAAAACCCAAAAATTCTTGACAAATCCGCCAGAAAAAAGCGAGGGAGAAAAATAAAATAAAGGCAAATATTTTGCGGGTATATGTCGTTATATTGGGGACGTATCCCCCCGAAAATCTCTCCCCATCCGGCCGTTTCAATTAAGATGAACAAAACTTGGTCGTCGTGCTAAAATAAACATTTTTATTGCCCGCATGGCGCCAAAGCGAAGATGTATCTTGTGTCTCTTGTATCTGGAAGCGCAGTGCCACAAAAAAAAAAAAAACAAAATTAAACTTATTCGCGAGCCAAAGATTCGTACTCGTATTCGTGTATTTCAGCAATTTATTTCAATTGCCAGTTTGCTAATAAATATGCAATTAAGACGCACCGAAACATTTCTAAACGCACGCAAAGTGATTAAGCGGCGATGATTTGGCAGATTGTGGGTCCAGTCCATCTTCAAATGAAGATCAAACGATGACTGAAGTCGGTGGGTGCCTCATTTCCCTGATTGCTCATAAAAAGCCAACGATCCACATCCTCTAACTTGGGAGGTTGATCAAAAACAGAACTAATATGGATTACGCAACATTAGAACACTTTCTCTTAAAGGCCAAAAAAAAAAAATTAATTGACACATTATAGCTTCAGAAATAAAAGAACTTTCTATAACCAAATAACCCAGTTAAAGAATCACGTAGCAGGGGATTCGGGGAGGGAGGAGCAACCTGAGCAATATGGTCAGGTGTCTAGAGACTTTCTTCGTTCATCAAAAATCCATAAAGTCAACGAGGCATTTTCACCAGAAGAATGAACTGATTGGGCTTGTCGATGGCTTCAGTCTCTTAGGCTTGCCTGTCCACATGAAAAGTTAATCAAAGAACTGAATGACAATATGAAAACACGGCTCAGGTAGGCATACAAATTAGAAAACGCTTCACAAAAATGCAAACCATTACAAAAGCCAAAGGAAAACGTCGTGACAAAATTACTAATTGTGTCTAAATAAGTCGAAAGAAAAAAAAGAGGCACAACCAACAGCTAACAGTCAGCAGACAAGTTGAAAGTTGTTCTTGCTGTTTATTTATTTTTTCTTCGAGAAGACAAATAAAAATAAAACTACAGAAATAGCAGCAGACCTCGAGGAAAAGCCAGGCCATTAAGTCAAAACAAATTTATGACAATTCAAGCTCATCGAGCCGAAAGCTGCAAGAACAAAGAATTCTACAATTGTAAAACTGTAGAATGTCAAGTGCATTTGGCTTTTGCTTTGGCCCGATGGACGAATGTTTTCTCTTGTCAGTCTTCGTTTTCCACACACTATAATTTACAGTTTAACAATCGCATTTTACAATAAATCGCATTATTGTGGGCTTTCAAAGTCACATTTTTCGATAAGACGGGTTCTTGGCCTTTCGCTGAATTATTTACGAGCGCCAGAGCTAATGAACTAATGGTGTAAGTTTATATTGCAGTTTTAAGATCACTAAGACACACCGATAATCACATTTAGATTAAGAACAATATATCGATAAAAGCTTTAAGGGGATGGTTCATCTCCAATTGCAAGATCATCACGATAATCACGTTCAGAGTATGGGATGGTCCATCTCCAATTGCAAGATCATCACGATAATTACGTTCAGATTATGCACAATATATCGATAAAAGCTTAAAGGCTTGATCCATCTTTGGTAAGTGCGACCAGAACGTGCAAGAGTGCATACTAGACTATCAATACTTTATGATCCACATCAGGTGGTTAATGAATTACATTTTCTTTTAAATTAGTCATGTTGCAGATAAGACCATTTCGCAATACAAAGCACGGTACTGTCTACTATAAAAGCCTTTCATTTTAGTGAACCCCCAGGAAAAAAAAGTATATTCTCGTGTGCTTACCAACTAATCACTTGGAATGAGCGATTGACTAAGTAAACTATGTCAAGTTCGACAAAGGCGACCAACTGATAAGCCTGGCCAGGTATGACAGACACACAGCTTTCGAGTCTATAAATAAACCATGATTGTTGATTTTATGGCTGGGCACAAGCGGAAATTGACCATTTTGTTAGCATGGCTCAAAGACCTTTGACAGTGTTGGTCAATGCAAAGCAGATGCTAACTGGGAGTGGCCTCTGGGGGGCTGGGAGCTGCAAGCTGATGATGATCAATGGCTGGTCATTCAATTTTGTAAGCAAAGCGTAAACTGATTGTGATCGAAGCCCGCAAGCTGCGGTGTAAGGCCCCAACAGATTGCAGTCAGTCTGCAGTCACTGAACTTGCAACAAGCAGAGGCAAGGGAGACGTCAAAAGGCCAACAAACGCACGCATACCAAGCCCCTCACACATGGCCAACATTGTCTGGGGGCCAGGCCAACTAATAAGAAACAACCGGCTTTCGCAGCAAGGCGCGAAAGACATACAGTGGGGTCTCCTTAAAACGGAACTTATGCAACTGGCGACTCTCTATCTGGACACTCTTTGTTGCCTCTTTTTTAAATATTTATTTAAAGTCTATTATGTATTTAAAATATATTTGTTAAACTGTAAATAAAACACAAACTCCACTGCAGCGGAGAGAAATGGGAGGGAAAGAAAAGTTTGTTTACTTTGGTGGCAGCGATTTTCGTCTGCCACGAAACTCGTTGCTGGGCATGCGCATAAGTCACTCCCAGTTGATGGTTGCTGCTGTGGATGTTTCAGTTGTTGATGTTGATGTTGCTGTTGCTGTTGCAAATTGCGCGAATTCCTTGGCATCCGTGGCAGAGCCGCACATCTGTCGTCACTCGTGGCGATGATTGTCGCTTCGCAACACTGGTTCTACCCCCCAGCCCCAGTCGTAGTCATAGCCGCTGAGGTGAAGGCCGCTGAAAACCCGATCCCAACTCCAAGTTGGCTCAAAGCCAAGTCACCAATAATTGCATGGCCCGCATCCCACTCCTGGCCATAACGAATTCACAATAATGTGCATTTTATTAGATACCACATCTCCGCTTGCTGCTCGTTGCTCTCCGCCCCCGATCCCCCAGTGGACCAGAGACCAACTCCACTTAACTCCTAACTCTGAGTGCATTTTCCGCTTGAACACGATTTCATTTAAATTTTCCTCAAGCATTTTTTCCTTGCCCTTTGGGGGCCTCTCGTGGCTTTTATTTTTTAGCGTGGTGTGTGTGGTAGTCGGTGTATGGAGGAAGGAAATGCATAGCTTTTTGCATAGCTCTGAGGTGTTGGATCTTGGCAAATGGCTTGAGGTTGTCAGTCTGCCACAAAATACGTGCGTGTTGCAGTAAAAGCTGTACTTGGCCGGGCCGAGGAAATCGTTTTAGGGCCCCTCTAAATTATTATTACAGCTCTAAGGAAGTTGTAAAATTAGGGGAGTGTGTGGAGCACTAATTTTTAATTTGTAACATAATAAAAAGTGTGGTAAGCTTAGTAGTACTTACAAAACAGCTTAAAACACTCCCATTAACCATAATAGCTGTAAAAACTATTTCACAATTCGAATAGGCACGAAATATCGATAAAAAAAAAAAAGCTAAGACGTTGATATCGAGGATAGTCCGTCACTAAAGCAAGCATTCCCTTTAATGATAATAGCTGTAAACTTTGTTTCACTATTCGATTAAGCAGGATATATCGATTTAAAAAAAGCTAAGGCGTTGATATCGATAATTGTCCATCACTAAAGCAAGCAATTATTCTGACATGTCCTGCCAAGAAGTACTTCTCTAACCTTAATTTCCTAAAAATTCAGTTCAGTTAAACTTTATATGGCGTTTTTTCCCTCTTTCAATTAGCGAGAGAGGCAAACGATCTTTCAGGATGGATTGAACGATCCCATCCCATCCCATGCAACGTGCCACAGACAACAGAAAAAAAAAACTTCCCAGCGGATGAGTTTGTTAGCCGAAACTGCAACATCCACGTCCACATGGCAGACATACAATCCAACTGCCATTTATTTTATTTATTAGAGTTGCTTGGCGTTTCGTGTTTGTGGCCATGGCGAGCTAACTGGCTCCATTGAAATAAAAGTGAAATTTTTCCCAGCAAGAGAAATTGTTACTTTTTAGCAAAATAAAGCCCAGACTTTAGTAGGAAAGTGTTTATTTATACACTCGATCGCTGTATAGTTAAACAATTGTTCAAGCACTCTATATACGTAGTCTTCTGGTAATCGGAACCCAGCTGATCGGCCAGGCTGTGAAGTAACCTGAGCCAATTTATCAAAAATTCAAAAAACAAAAAAAGCGTACGACAGGCCTGGAAATTATGCGTTAATTAACATGGCAGCTGGAGAGCATAAAGATAAAGCCCCAAAAAACCCGTAGCGAAGGTCTTTTGGGGGATCTGGTTTTAGAGTTGCCCCCAAATCGACTTTGACATGTGACCCCCAACCCCCAAGAGCCCATGTATGACCTTCACAGAAGCCAACAATAATAATTTAAGCCACAATTCAATGGACAATGGAAGAAAAGGAACAAATTGATCGATCACATGAATTGGTCAGTTTTATGGTTGCACTTATCGGTGCTTTTGTTATCGATTAGAGCCACTCTTGAGTGGAAGAATGCCGGTCAACCGGTATAGGCCATAAAAAAAAGCACTATAAGGCGGGGAGTTCCTCTAAAGATTGCAAAAAAAAAAATAATCAATTTTCCACAGAAAACGATAGCAACATTTTCTAACAATTTCTTTTGCTTATCGTTATTGGCCAAAAGATATAAGGCTATAAACTATATGACTTTAATATATATACTATATAGTATATTACCATGCACTGATTTCAGTTGGTACTCCTTTGTGTTCCCCTTTAAACAATATTTACTTTGTTAACAAAAGTCTAAAAACGTAAAGCAAATAAGAAACTTAATTGCTACAAAAATGTAAACAGAGAAATGTTTTCATTTCACCTGGGGAGAGGAGGAGCTCTTGGAACCTGGTGCCGCTAAACAAATAGACAACTTGACGGCCCTCTGATAATTCTATATGAAGTTTACTCTAATCAAGCGCCCTCTCAAATACTATATGCCTTTGAGGCGCAGTTCTGGGGTGCAATCAGATCTTGCTATTTGCATTAATGGGTGGCCGAACAAAGGCGGGATTGCCGGTGACTTTTTTTTTATTAAAAAAAAATTGTTTATATTAAGGCTGGCTGATAAGGCTGGCTGCCTCAAGGTTGCTGCTAGGTGTGAATAATTGCAATATTGTAATGACAGGGCAGAAACAAAAGATAGCCCTAGACAGGGCCTGGCAAAGAGGTAAAGTAAATATTTGCTTTTTATTTGCTTCGAAAATCAAGAATATTCTTAGCGATTTTCCATTTTTTTCACCTCTTTTTATGTCTGGCAGACATTACATTAAAAATTCACGACTTTTTTCACATTATTTTGGACCGAAACACATACACACATTCCTGCCACCAACTTGACGCGGTAATGCCACAAAACGAACTGAGCCATTTCAAGGCATTTTGGGCCGGAAAGCATTCGGGCCAACTGATAACAGAGGCCCATCCTGGAGTTCCCCCAACTCCAGCAGGACCATTTGCATACACACTGGCGACATTTTGTCAGATGCCTACGAAAAGTTGCAATATCTGTACCTAAAGATATATAAAACCATGATATAATATACAGAAAGTCAAAATTAAATAGGTCACAAGCTGTTGGGGGGTTAGAAGGAGGAGGAGAGGAGGAGTTGCACTCGTTTTTTCTCTTCGGGAGCAGAGAACAGCTGTTGCCACCCACCCCCAAACTCTGTTAAGTTAACAGAGAGCTGTTAAGGAGTAACAGGGGTGGAGTATTGGGGTAGGTTGCCTAGGGTTGCCAGGGAATGGGGTGAGTTGTGGTGGATTGAGAAGAAAATACTTGGGAAATGGTAGGACCATTAGACTTTATAGTGGATTATAATAAAAATAAATATTCAAATTAATTTCTCATTAAAATTTAGCTTCTGTGGACTGTAAATTAACAGTTCCAGTATGTACTCCCGAAATTAGTTCTTCCAGTGCTTCTGGAGCTAGGTCATCCGTTTGTATTCTATATACCAGACTCTATATATAACAGGACCTGCCCACGTATGGGAGGGAAATGTATCCTTTGAGGGGGTGGCTCGACAAATGCCAGTGGGGAGTAGGGTTGCCCCAAAGGAAGCCAAATGCTTATGCAATTGAAATTTTCAATTAAGAGACAGCTCACTTCCTCCCGGGTATCCAGCAGTAATAGCCCCAGAAATTAGTCACAATCATTATTAATTTAAGCAGACACTAAATAGCTAGAGACCAACCCTGATTACCAAACCAAATCATTAAAAATCGAACAAATATGTGGTCCCAAGGAGAGGCATAAAATTAAGCTTGCCACTAATCGTGATTTAATGAGAAGCAGCCTCAGAGTTCGGATCGAACTAGACCCATCTTAACCATCGGGTTGCATTTTAATTATACAGTAGAGCCTCGAATACGATCTAATAAATAAATACTCGACGAAGGCGCCTTCAATTTTCTAGATCTAGATAGGGTCCACTCTGGAGATACTTCAACAAAATTGGGGGCACTCAAAAAAAATATTTGTGGAAAATAGTATAGGTTTTTATAATATTAGAACTATTAGAATATTATAAATATTTCAAAGTTATGATAATTTAATGAGTTTTATTTCAAAAATCGCAAAATAATCCTAGTTTTCTGAGCAAAGTTTGTGAGTTTTATTTAATTTTTAATTGTACGAAAAGGCAGTCGCCTATATATCTAAGTTCTAAGTAGATATTTAATCAAATAACTAAAATATTTAACAAAAAGACCGCAATTGAGTGCCATTTCTGAGCGAAAAAATTTTAATTTTGCTTGATTTTTATTTTTTTTGACAGAAGATAATAATTATTTTCATTATTTTATAAGTTTTAAAAGAAAAATCATAACAATAATAATTTTTTACGCTCTCTGTATATTTTTCTATCTTATTATTTAATAAAAAATATATAATTTTTTCTTGTGTAACTTCTAAACCAAACTATAGGAAACTGTTTCCAGAAATTATCCCTTTTTAGAGCCTGTTTTAGGGCCTAGTACTATTTGAAAAGAAAATCACCCCCTGCGGCATGGCATTTCCGTTCGTGGCTCATTCAGAAAAAAATGGCTCAGAAAACGGGAACGGGAAAGCGGTCGGTCAGACAAAAGAAATCCCAGCGAGGGCGAACTACTCGGTATAATCCACAGGCAAGTGCATTTTCCAGTCTGGTGGTGGCAGTCGAGCGGCCTGGGACTCGGGGGCCTAGGTGCGTGTGAAAAACGAAAATGGTCGGAATAACAGGTAAGTTAATAAGCGAGCTATAGCCATAGCCGTACAAAGCATTTCACTAAATACCCGGCATTGTTTCAACGAAAGACAACCATAAAAAGCAAGGCATATAACATTTGAAAGAAAAAACTGAATTTCTTCAGTGGCATTCGCTTCGCTCTCCAAGAGTCCAAGAGTTTAGGTTCTACTGCTTCTGTGGCGACTCCCAAGCGGGACAATAAACATTTTGTACAATAATTGCACAAGTGTCACTTCAGTTTCAGGTAACAGAACAGGTAACAGGGCCCATATGGGTGGCCACTGGCCAGACAGCAGATGGCCCAGAGCAGTGTGGCAAGTGGCAGTGGCAAGTGCCTATCCAGCTCATAAGTCAGAAAAAGTCATGATTTAAGGCTTGTATTATGTATTTTATTATTTTATAAATTTTTTATTAATATTTCTTCAAGAAAAGTAACTATTTTTAGGCCTAAAAAGACTAGCCTCTCTATGTAATACTGATTACCTGGCAAACACTTTCAACTGAAAAGTTACAAAAACAACTCCAAGACAAATGGCCATAAAAAATGAAAATTGCAACTTTGGAAATTATGCGGCAAACAAGTTTTGAGCGGCAATTTTCCATGGCTTGTGGGGGAAGGAAAATGAAAATGCAAAAAATACAACAAAAAATACAAAAAACAAGCTGCCTGGCCACCCTTTTTTTTTTAGTTTTTCCAGCTGCTGCTGCAGCTACTACCACTATTATTTGTATCATTAAGAAGCGCTTCCGTCTTCAAGGCAAACTGAACTGAACTCACATAAATTGACGCACGAGGCGCGCAAAAACAATGAGATGGAAAAAGCATAAACAAAACGCCACCAACGGCAAAGAAAATGGTTTAAAAAAAGGCAAAAAAAAAAAATAAGAAAAGCGGGAGGAAGGAATTGATTTTCATTCGCTTGGGGGGAAATGGCTTAAATAATTGTGTAATGTCCCCGACTGCCACGGCAGCCAGCTCAGCTCCCACACGGCACTTTTGGTCCGCCTTTTGGCCAAAAGCAGGAAAAAAATTGAAAAGCACTTGGGAAACTGTCACTCGAAGCAGGCTACTTCGTCACTGGTATCACTCATCGTTCTTCAAGTGGTTTTTAAGAGTTTTTTTTGGAAAATAATGCAAAGAAAACATATGTTTTTTGGCTTCTATTAGTCATTTATAGATAATTTGCTAGAAAAATGATGTCCAATAATGTCAAAATAGGTCTAAACATGCTACTTCGCCACTGGTATAATTTTTCCACCTACAAGTGACTTTTAAGATGCTTTTTTTTTAGAAAATAGGGCAAGGATAACTTATTTTTGTATTTTTTTTAATAATTTGTATGCAATTACAGACATTTTTATGTAATTTTTAGAAAAAATCATGTTTAAAGATGTCGAAGCATGCTACTTCGTCACTATTATATTATTTCCAACTACAAATGAATTTTAAACGTTTTTTGTTAACTTATTTTTGTAGCTTCTTTTTATAATTTGTATGTAATTTGTTAAAAAAAAAATCATATTACTTCGTTACTGGTATCATTTTTCCAACTAAGAATGACTTAAAAATGTTTATTTAAAAACAAAATGACAAGCATTCTTATTTTTTAGCTTCTTTTAATCATTTTTATGTAATAGGCATGAAAAAATCATATTGAAAGATTTTGAAACATGCTACTTCGTCACTGGTATCATTTTCCCAACTACAAATGGATTTTAAGAACTTTTTTTTTTAGCAAAAAAAGGAAACAAAATTATTTTTTAGCTCTATTAATCGTTTTTATGTAATTTACTGGAAAGATCATGTTCAAAGATGTTGAAACATGCTCCTTCGTCACTAGTATTGTTCAACGATGTAAAAGTAGAAGCAAATTCCACATGAATGGAAATCGGATTCGGAAAGTTCGGAAACCATGTTACAATCATCAAAAAAAAAAAGCCAAGAGAGTGTCAGAAGCGAGTGTGTGTAATCCATCCCAGCCCTTTCGAATGCCTTTCTCCCATAACATCCCAATAGATTCCGCCGCACTATTCGATCCAATCCGATCCGCAATCGCCCTTGCCGGTAGTTTGTTGCGAAAGTTGTTGAAACTGCATGGAACTGGGCCTGGGCCTGAAGTTCGAATAGAAATAAATGAAGCATGAAGCCTGAAATATTAGCCAAGTGATCTGGCGACGAAAAAATGCGTCGCCCTGCCGCACAACTAGGCAACCCTGGCAGCTAAGCAGCTAACAGCTAAGCAGGGTAACCATTGCGACTGCATTCCGCAAATGCAATCAAATCTTAGCAACTTTCCAATGATGGATTTTTTTCTTTCGATTATAATTTAGCCATTTTTTTTTTGCCATTTTTTTCCCTCGTTTCTTCAGCCATTACCTTATTAGCTGAGAAACCTGTTGCTCCGTCGATGACTATGATGATGATGATGATGATGATGATGATGATTGTGATATCAAATAGATGACTTGGCGCCTAAATGCTGCCACTTGCTGCGGCATGCAAAGTGAAAATAAATGAAAAACACACACACTTTTTCAAAAAGTGCCAAAAAAAATCACACAGTACACACTCAGGTCAGGACTATCTGGAAACTGGATCCTGCAACTTAAATCCCACTGTCACTATGAATAATACCACTGACATGAATGCCACCACCCCCTACATGGGCCTGGCACCTGGGGTGACCATCGACAACTATCCGGTGGTGGTGCATTTCCAGAAGCAGGGCCAAGTCGGTGACAGGATACTGATGCAGCTCATGTCCCTCATCCTGGTGGTGGAGGTAATCTTCTGCTGTTTCTGCTGCTTGAGGTGACCGGAATTCTAGGCTACAGGACTCTGGATGGGATGGGCCCTCAGGATGAGTCTCTCGAGAGGCAGCAGTCTAACAATTTGCGCATTTTTCGTTTCAAAAATAAACACTAATTGTTTCTCTATATTTTTGAATCAAACACCTGTTTCAGATCTTTTAGAAAATTATTTACATTTTCTAACAGTTTCTAAAATAAAGGTTTTTCGAATTTTAAACAAAATAGTTTCTCACTTTTAGAAAAGTGAAATAACTCATAAAAATCATAACTATGTGAACTAACATAAATATTTCCTTAAAAAAAGTCTCTAATATCTATACTTAATAACTATTATAACTTGTATAAAATTTTTTTATTCAAAATTGTTTTAAATAATAGTTGAAAAGAGACAACTACAAATCCCCTAAAAATTAAATCATATTTCTGTTGACTAACTTGAATATTTTCTTTAAAAAAATCCTAAAAATTAAATCATAATTATGATAGCTAGCCTAAATATTTTCTTACAGAAAAAGCCTATAATTCCTCTTAATAAAAACTATTATATTTTTCTTATAATTTTTTTAATTCAAAATTACTTCAAATAATAATTTAAAACAAAAAAAAACAACTAAAAAACCCTCTAAAAATTCAATCATAATTCTGTTGACTAACTTAAATGTTTTTTATATAATTAAAAACTATTATATATTGTTTATAATTTTTTTGATATTAAAATTACTTAGAATAATAGTTAAAAAAAGATAACTACTCACCCCCATAAAAATTCAAAGCTGGAATCAAAGCTGTTGCAGTTGGTTTTGGTTTTAATTTTTTTGTCGAATTTTTTTTAGAATAGTTTGCAGTTGTTTTGGATGAAATTGGAAATAATTCAGGAAAATTATAAAAAAAACACACGCACTGCCGAGTCCAATAATTGTTGTTGTTGTTTGGAGCTGCTTTTTGAAAGGGGGTGGGAGGGGTGGTTAGAGAGGGAAAACACAACAAAAATCATTAGAAATTTCTATACACGGACGAGCAACACGTACACTCTGGCACACACACACACTCGCACACACACAGCCTCACACACACACACACACTCACAACAAAAAGACGGAAAACGTGTTTGTGTACTGTTGTTAGAACTGGTATTTGAATGCTGGAGTTTTCCTCCTCTTTAGTCGACTGTGCCTGGGCCAGGGGATACTATATTATTTACTTAAAATGGGCCTAAACCTAAGCACTGGCTTTGTATTAAATCCGATCCAAAAACAAAATCATTCAACACACACGCAAAGCAAATAGAGCGCGGATATATACCGTCCGGTCCCGGGCCCGGTCTCCGGTCCACGATACAGGTGCAATTCAATAAACAATATTCTCCTCCGCCGATTGGCTTTCACAGAAACGTAAAAATAAACCGAGAATTCGCAGAACACGACGACGGCACTGCCCGGATCCAGAGACCCAGAGTGTTATTATTATATTTTTTTGCACCTTTTTTTTTTAAAGTAGAAACCGAACGGCTCAGGAATTTGCACAAAAATCAGGTGAAGGATAGGTGTCCAGTCACCTGGTTTACATCCTGTTTTGGGGATTGTTTACCGCGACTCTGGCGCTTCAATCAGTTGGGCCTCTAGTTAGTAACTAAAAAGGTGAGCAGCCACTACTCGGAACGCAAAACGCGCGCACACCTGCCCGAATCAAAAATTGTCGCATCCGCAACGTCCGCTCACTGGAGGTGGTCTGGTGCTCTACAATAACAAAACGGCAACAAAACTTGGTGTGGTGAAATAGCGCCAGTGCTGCCAACTTGGAATACCGTTATTCACCACACTACCAGACTTGTTTTTAAATCCGAGTGTGACCGTCCTCTATCTAACCGCCTTGAACATTTTTTAAATAAATGATCAATTAGTCATTAGAATGTAATTTATTTTTGAATAATGAACAAATGTTCGAGGAACGCTATAAAGGCTAAAAAAGCATATCATATCATATATATCATAAACAAATATCAACGATTAGAATATTGAATATCTTTGGATTGTTTTGTTACTCCTTCAAGGCCCTCAGATCTGGGTAGAGGGCTCCGGCGTTAATGTATTGAGATTCGGGTTTGCGCAGGTCCCGTTTATAGTCGCTAACGACGGCTTCGCCCGTCCTCTTGACCATCTTCTTGGCGATTCCCTTGGGCGTTATGTAGTTCACATTTTGGCTGACCACAAAGGCATTTCCCACGGCGTCAAAAGTGCCACTGGCCAGGTTTCCAGCCGGCTGGCCATATCTGGAATTTTAAAACAATGTAATTATTATATATATCACTTGAAAATAAATATAAAACCCACTTGTGCTCAATGATCTTGACAGAGTTCTCGCTAAGGCTGTTGCCCAGGATCTTGGCCGACGACTCCAGACCGTCGAAAACAGTGCTCACGCCTTCCACAGCCCCCGCCGCGATGGTCATGGCTCCCTCCATGGTGCTGGTGGCCTGGGTGCTGTCATAGCCGAATCCCTTCTGCAATAGCCGCGATCCCTGCTCCTGAATATGGGGAGCTAAGTAGCGGCCAACGGCTAGCGAGGCGGTGCCCACCTTTCCGGCTATCCATCCCGTCATCCCGGCCGCAGCGTGGGTCACCTTCTGGGCCACTTCCACTGGATGGGAAAATAAATAAACATTCTTCTTAAGATTTTATAGAAGATTATAGATTCAGAACTCACCCGATGTCTGCACGGAGCTGGGAACTTGAGCCGGAGCATCGGCCGAGGCTGGCGTCATCTTGGAGATAAGATACGGAGTGCTCTTCATCATAAGGCCTCCGGTTTTCTCGGCGCCCTTCACCAGGTTGCGAGCAATAAAGTCCGCCGCACACACAATGTGTCTGGACACCTGTTCCGACCCGGAAACGGCATCGGAAGTGGCGCCAGCACGTAGTGTGGTAGGAGACTTTAGCTGCTCTACTGTGCCGGCAAGCACGGCTTCCAGGAGATCCAGAAAGAACTGCTGCAAGTCCTCAAGCTGTTCCTCCTCAGATTCCCCGGCGGTGGTGCTAAGTGGACGCAAGCCCTCCTTGGCCAGAATCAGGCCAAAGGCATTGCCCGGCTGCTGGCATTCCATGTCGGGAAAAATAAAAGCTCCGTACTCGGTCCGGTAGCAGTTGGTGATGGAGGGAATGAGCGGGTATAGCCAGATCATACCGGGCTCCTCGTCGGGCATCGTGCACTGGATGAAGTAGATTCCGCTCAGGTACTTCCAACCACCCCCCACCGTGCACATGACCAGCGACATGGTGGAGGCTCCGCTAATGGTTACCACGGCGCCGCTAGACTCGATTCTGTAGAGCTTCACTTGGGCCCGGAACAGCTCGTCCAACTGGGCGTGAGATTCTCGATCGGCCAGAAGTTTCCTCAACCCTTCGGCCAGCTCACGATAGGTTTTCGGTGTCCCACCGGCGTTGGCAATGTCGTAATGAGTCGAGGGATTTTCCGCCAGAACCGGACGCTTTGCGTCTACCTCCGACCGAATTTCCTCCTTGGCTTCCTCGGCGGTGTCGTCAATGGGTTGGCGCCGAGTTCGAAGAACCTTCAGGCGATAGCTGACCTCTGTCTTGGCGCTCTTGAGCTTCTGGATGAGCGCACAGGCGTCGTTCCACTCGGCCTGGACGGCGTCAATCTCGTCCGGCAAGCCCACTGGTATTCCGAATGTGTCTTCTATCATTTTGAGGGCCAGCTCGTATGCTTCTATGGCCTGGTCCTGGGACTCCTGCTCCTCATGTTCAATGGCCTTCTCGACTTGGGTCATTGCAGCTTTGTACGCCTCTTGGATGAGGGCGTACGCCTCCAGAAATTCGGTTTCCTCCGACATCACGGCGTTGATAATCTGAAAGAAAGTAAGAAATTTTAATTTAAATTAGTTCAACTCATTGGGGAACATTCTAGGCCCTCTTTTTCACAGACTTGTTGACAAAGATGCATCCTGACGAGGCTGATGACCAAATTAAACTAAAAGGGCCACCAGAGATTCGCTCTTTTTTGGCCAAAATGCGTCACCAAATTAGTTGTCACCCAGCCTCCCCCAGAATCCCTATCTCGCCTGTCTCCTAAACAGCAGCTGCTAGAAATTGAATTTTCGCCAACAAGATTTCTTCCGCCTTGCTGCCCCGCCCATCCGATTTGTCACGCCCACTTGTTGCACTCACCTCCGGGTTACACTATCTACTGAGATTCTTTGGCTCTGTGCGACTGATACAGATCTGTGCACTTTGTCCGCTAAGTCATCGAACTGAAAATAATGCGACACGTTTACTTTTCACAATTTCGTCACGGATTTTATTTCGCAATAATACTGCACCCGTGCACTTACCTTGCATATTTTTGCTGGCCGGTTATTCCAGTTTGGTTTTTGATGAAAATTGTACAATTATTTGTACAAAGTTTAATTAATCACTAAATAAATTCTACAATAACATTATGGCCTGATTTTTTACCCCAGATGTGAGATATTTTTTTGTCGTCTTTGTTTTGCTCTCCTCTTTCGCCTTTAGACGCACGACTTGGGAGGCCTAGGCACGTTCAAGCCTTCACGTCATACGATTATTGTACGACGATTAATTTAAACAGAAATATATATTTAAACATATAATTTCTTACTAAGATATAAATCTCAAACAGTATATTTTATTAATTTAAGCAATTAAACCATATAAAAAGGCTTTTTTCAAGACAAAACATAAGCTAACTTTGGGCGAAGTTAATATAGCCTTGCAGTTAGGTGACAACTTATATTAACCAACTATATTCTATTCTTGGATTTTGATGCAGAATGATGGAGAATTGATCCACAAATCGTTTAAGGTATTCCGCTCAAGAATCGGTTGGAAATTGGCCAAGATATGGCTATCGCTGGGTGCGATATTGGGCATTCCAGCATTCTTCCCCCAGATCCCCAGAAAATTGGACGATAAATCTAAAAAATATTTCGTTCTTAAATTTTCATGCAGAATGATAAAGCACTTTTTATGCTGAAAAATGTTCCAAGCATAATCGAGGTATAATGTCGTTATATTCTTTTCGTTTTGAAGATTCTGAAGGAATGGATGGAGGAACAATGGCCCCCAGCAAAGGCCGTAACTTGGCCAATCATCCGATTACATCCGATTCTTAAGGTGAATAATAAGCCATTAAGCCATCATTCTGCATCAAAAACTAAGCACAAAATATGGCCGAGAAAATTGGCGGTCTATGGATCCTCCTCTTGGCATCCTCTTCACCGCCGTCCTGTTCCACCTGGCGATCTTCCCGGGAGGCTCCAACTCGCTCATCGTGGTTCCTGTCCTCATGGGTCTCGGGCGGTTCGGCAAACGTGTGCGGTAAACTAGGTATTAGGTGGTGGTCAAATGGCTTGTTTTGGATATCTTGTATGTTACTTACTCTTTCTTGCAGGCTCCCCCGGCCAAGGGATTTCATGGTGAGCGCCACCTATTCCGGCTGTGGTCATGTCCTTCTGGTCGTTTTCTTCACTATCTGCATGGGTCGTATAGCCCCCAGCAATGCCCGATGTTTATGGAGGGAATCGCGCAAACACGCATCGACTGCTTCATTCGAAAGTTTAAGTTTCTTGTAAAACGAGTGTGGATATAATATAGCCGCTATATGACAGGGATAAATGTTCCAGGCCACGCGTGTTAAAAAAAAAAAAAAATTACAAGAAAAAAATTTAAAAACAATAACAGTTATAAAAGCTACAATAAACATTACAAAAACAAGAACCATTACAAAAACAAGAAACTAAAATAAACCACAAAATTTTAAAAAAAAAAAAAAAAAAAGTAATATTTTCATTTTTCAGGCTTGCTTAAGTGTAACCTATGAGAATCGAGGAGGAGGGCGCTATTTTTTTAATTAATTTTTTAATTTTATTAATTGAATTGCTTCCAAATTTAAGGATCTTCAGCAATGTTTTTATATGCAATCTAACGGTAAAATTGTACCCTTTATTGCTAATCCACTTCAGTGTGACCTTAAAAGTAGGCAAAGGAAATGTGAGTGTTTACATTTTTAAATTCATAAATTGTAAAAAAACTCGTTTTCCTTTTAAAATTATAGAAATATTGTAAGTTGTTTCTAAGCTTATATATCCTAGCAATAGTATAGATATATAGTATAGCTACCATCTTCATCATTTTCATACCATGCAAATTGGGTCCCCAAAAATGTGGCACAAAATCTAAAAAATATTTTGTTCTTAGGTTTTGATGCAGAATGATAGAGAATCGATCCACAAATCTTTTAAGGTATACCGCTCAAGAATAGGTTCGAAATTGGCCAAGATATAGCCATAGTTGGGGCCACATTGTCATTTCATGCACTTTTGAAGGGAATCCCCCAGAAAATCATAGAAAAAATCCAAAAAATATTTTGTTCTTGGATTTTGATGCAGAATGGTGGAGAATCGATCCACAAATCGTTTAAGGTATTCCGCTCAAGAATCAGATGGAAATTGGCCAAGATATAACCATCGTTGGGGCCACATTGTCCTTTCCTGCACTTTTGAAGGGAATCCCCCAGTCGATAGCTTTAAAACTAAGATACCAATTCGGGTAGACTGGCAGACAGACGGATATGCCTATATCGACTCAGGAGGTGATCCTGATCAAGAATATATATACTTTATAGGGTCGGAGATGTCTCCTTCACTGCGTTGCACACTTTTACTCTTCTATTTGCAAGGGTATAATAACTCTTCTATTTGATTTCTATTTATTTGATTTTTATTTTGTCGCCAAGAAAATAATCATTAATTTGTGATTAAAAAAAAAACTCATAATATTTGTACCCCCTAATTCGAACATCTTCGATCTAATTATATACAGTATATGCCTATATTCTTCGTCTGAATTGTCTCCCATATTTAATTAATAAATAAACTCCAAGTCCTTATCAATTAAAACTTTGTTTTACTTTTATTTATTCGTTTTTTTTTATCATTTTTAAAATACAATAAATGTTATTCCTTTAAATATTTCTTGCTGATTTTGTTTTGAATGCACAAAATACATTTCGTTCGATTCGGACGACATTCACGTGGTGTGTTTCTGTTTCTTGTTGCTTGTTTGGGGAAGAGGAGCGCCGCCGGCCGAGAGGGCCTAATATACACACATATGTATGGAAACATATGAGAACTGGAGTAACGAGATAATCTATTGGAATTGGTTATTGGATGGTGTCACCTCGGATGACTTCGGAGGATTCGATCCATTCAAAGTGTCAAATTCTAACAAGTCGCAGACTCTGTGTCTTCGGGAGAAGATGTTTTGATTGAAATCACAATATATATAGAATTATATACCCGGATAACTCTATAGTACACATATATAAATATGTATGCGTTTTATGTATGTTTATAAAGTATAGTTCATAATGCAAAAGCGACGAAAGTGTCGGTCAGATGAAAAATAACGATCTAATATATAGTCGGTGCTCCGTCCATGCCACCATTATCGCTGCGGACTGACTGCGGAGCTCCCTGGTGTTCCAGCTTATGCGGTTCCAGCGGTCGCCACTTCTCGGTAGGCGTCCTGCAACGCCTGCTGCTGCTCCGGGCTGAGGGTACTGATGCAAGCCTGCATCACTTCCGGATTGGACTCCACCTGCTTGACGATGGTTAGCATGCGGGTACCGGTGGCGCTCTGCACCTCGAGCACCTTGGTGCAGAAGGCCTCGGCGATGATGGAGACGATGCGCGGCAGATTGCAGTTGTTCGCCCCGAGGATGACCTGGTGGTTGGCCTCGATCAGGTCGCACAGGTAGCCGTAGATGTGGGTGGCTTCCTCGGGATCCTCAGAAATAGGCAGCCACGAGAACCACACGCCGATCAGCTCATCCAAGTTGGTCAGTGCCGAGGGGTTGAACTTCAAGATCTTGGTGTACGCCGAGATAGCATTCTCGGTGGCGTTGATGTTGTCAATTTCGCGGGACTTGGGATCGTTGATGACCTGCACCAGGAGTGGAATGATCTGGGCGCAAGTAACGGCAAACTGCTCACCGGCAAACTGGCCGAGTACTCCGCATCCGTAGGCAGCCGCCTGGCGTACCTCCGGTGACTTGTCGCTAATATACTGCAGCAGTGCCGGGGTGAAGATCTGAGAGTACGGAGCGCAAGCTGGACCGCAGAATTCTGCAAGAAATCAAATAAAATCGGATAAGCCTCCATCATAATCCGGAAGATGAGCAAACTCACCGATAAGGTCGTCGAAAACGCACACACCCCACTGGCGGTCAGCGACGGGGCGGCTGGGATCCAGGAGCTTGACAAAGTGAGGCGCCACCTGCTCGAAGGCCGGCAGGAACTGGGCCTTGTTGGTCAGGAAGAGGGCGTGAGTGATGTCAACGATCTTGGACAGAATGTACACGTCGGTGTCATCCTGTTCGGCCAACTCCTCCTCAACACCGTCGTCGTAGTCCTCCTCGTTGCGGGCCAGGAGGCGCTTGTCGGCCCGCTCGAAGTGCTCCACAAGATATTTATTGATGATTTCAAGGACCTGCTTCATTGCCTCCTCGCTGAGGCAGTTGGGTCCAAGGGTTTCGATGCACATGGCCAGAGATTTCAGCAGCTCCGACTGAACATCGGCCTCCGGTTCGGTGTTGATGACCTTCAGCAGCTCCGGGCAAATGTACAGCCACATGCCCTCCAAGTACTGGGGGCCCTTGATCTTGGCGCAGTCGAGCAAGTAGGGCAGCGATTCAGCGGCGGCGGTGCGGACGCCATCGTGGAAGTAGAACTTCAACATGGGCACCATCTGGCGCACCACCTCCTCGGCGTACTCGGCGAATCCCTCCTTCAGTTCGCGGGCATAGCAGACCAGCATTTCGCAGGCGGATGCCTTGTCGTCCATGCCGGCAGTGCGGATGGCGAAGTTCTGCTGCTCGCCGAGATTGATGAACGACCAGTCGACATCGCCCTCAATGTCCTCCACCTCGTCGTTGTCCAGCATGGCCACCTCGGGCTTCATTGTGGCCGTGCGCATCACCGGGCCCATCACAACGGGCAGATACTGCTCGAACTGCTTGCCCAGAATCTTGCACATGCGGGCCCAGGCGGTGATCAGGTAGGAGGTCTGCGGATCATCATCGGGCAGCTCACCGCCTTCGGTGTGATTTACCAGCAACATGTCCATGATCTCGCCGGCATCGCCGATGAACTTATCCCGGCCGACGGCCAAGCCAATAAGACTCACGCACTCGATGGTCTTGCCACGAAGCATGCGCAGATCCTCGGAGTTGGCGTTCTGGATGATGAACTTCAGGCAGGGCATCAGTCGGTCATAGTAGGCCACGAACTCGGCCTCGCATGTATCGGCCACGGAGGCGATGGTGGTGACCACCTGTTCCAATACCAGCTTGTTGCCCTTCTCCACCAGCTCCTTGAATTTGGAGTTGAGGATCGTCTCCAGCTTGGTCATGATGCCGTCCAAGTAGCGTGTCAGAATGTTCTTCGGACAGTCTTCGCTGAAGTTCACCAGGGCAGCACCGGCATGGGCCTGCACACGAGGATTCTCCACGTCGTCGAGCAGGGACAGTAGTCCGGGAATAACCTTCATGAATAATTGAATATTTTAAATTTTAGATTTTATTTCTGGTATTCGGGTCCTGACACAACTCACCTGACTGTGGAATTTCTTTTCGAAAGTCGGAGCAAAATCAGTCGACATCTGGCCGATGGCGTTGCAAGCGGCGTAACGCACGCGGGGATGGGGATCGCGCAAGAAGTTCAACACGCCGGACATAACCTCGTCCAGGATGGCCTCCATCTGCTTGTGACAGCCCTCGCCGATGGCCGAGATGGCCATGAGAGCTGCGAAGCGGTGCTTCCAGTCCGCATGACTCAGCATGGCCGGCAGAGCGTTCATCACATGGGGCAGGACGACCTTGCCGCCCAGACCGCAGGCGAGGCGATCCAGCGAAGATTCGGCGATGACGTTGTTGTCGCTGTGGTCGTCGTCATCCACCACATCGGTGGTGGACCAGTCCTCGTCCTCCTCCAGGTCGGTCATCATCTGCAGCACCAGGGGGATGAGGGCCACGATGTACTTGTCGGCCCGTTTTCGCACCATGGCAGGGGCGTTCTCGGACAGCGACACCATCACCTCCAGGACCAAATGCCGCCAGCTGTCCTCAAAGTCCTGCGAACTGAACACCTTCATGCAGATCTCGAAGATGAACTCCAGCTGAGGGCGCAGGAACTTCGGACAGTTCTCGGTCATCTCGATGAGCAACTTGAGCAGGTTCTGATCGTCCTGCGCCTCGATGGTCTCTCCAGTGATGACGATCATCCGCGGCAGCATGTCCGCGAAGTGCTTGTAGATGGACACCTCCTTCTCCTTGTCGTGGAAGAGGATGAATGCGCCGATAGCTCGCACGGCTTGAACTCGCACCTCGGGATCGGAGGTGGGATCCATGCTCTTGGCCAGCATCTGCTTAATCAGGTCGATGTACTGCGTCTCCTGGTTACCGAATATGGAGGGGACGCTGGTGAAGATGCGCAGAGCCGACTCCTGGAGCTGCGGTGTGGGCGAGTTGGCGCACTGGAAGAGGAACTGCAGGATATCCGGCCACTGGTTGTTGCCGTCCTCGTCGATCAAATTCCGGGCCACCTCGGCGATCACCTCGCAGATCTTGCGGCGCAGCTGGGGAGTGACCTCCTGTTGAACGGCCAGAAGAATCTGCTGGAGGAGCTGGTTCTGCGACTCGGCAGGAATCTAATTAGGAGTAGGTAGTAGTATTATAGTTTATTGAAGTATTATTTTCGCTTTCCGGCTAACCTCTTTGTAGAACTCCATAAACTCGGTGGTGAAGAGACGACGCAGAAGCACAGCTGCCATTTGGCGAGCCTCCTCAGACTGCTGACCATTGTGGATGTTTGCCAGGAGATGTGTCACCTTCAACTCCCTGGGCAGGTTGTTGTATGTTTCCTGGAATAACAGAAAAAAAATCATACAGTTGTAACTTGAGCGGGTTGTTATGGTCTCGCAGGTTTTGGCTTCATTCGAACCACATACTGATACTTTTCGTCAATAAGGTGCAGGTGCTAGACTTCTTTAAAGGGAAGTTCTTCCATGAAAATAAACGAACTAACTTTATACTATTTTTTAGTGACTATTATTAAGCTATTTAAAAACATTTTAGTTTGCTGGCATATTGCAGCCAATATCGAGCTGAAGTGGGCGGCTGGCGCTCAAGGTCAGCGGATGGGTGGGGTATTTGGGGTGGGGCGGTGCCATGTGGCGCCGGAACGGAACAGAACCGGGGCCGAATATAATAGACTTAGCCTTATCAGCGGCCGGAGAGCCAACAGATTGCATTTCCCAGACTATGTGTCATTGAGTATTTTTGCACCTGCTCTTTGTTTCCGTTTTCCCCAAAAAATCAAAAACAAAAAAATCATGTGGCGGCCATAGAAATTGTGCGATTCCCATAGAATTGCGCTTTGTTTGGCTGCTTCGCAACTGTCTCCGTCTCGCTCGCTCGCTCACTGGCTGGCCCGCTTGCCCGCAACAGCATGCGAATGTCGATGCCAAAGCGGAGGGCGAAAACACGTTTTGTGTGTGCGAGAGGAGCGATGAATCAGTGCCCGAGATTCTTCGCAAAAGTTGACTCTCGCCGACAAAATTATCATTTTGCAGAGATATCCGATATATATTATGCATATTGCGCATTGAGAATACGCCAGGGCAGTGCTTAATTCGGGCCTGCAGATCCCCCGTTCCCTCCGTTCATTTCACCACGGCGCATCGGTGGTAACCGCATCGCAACGCAGGGCTCATCGCAACTCACCTCGGCCTGCTGGCGCACATCGTTGTCCGTGGATAATAGGGAAACCAGGAGCTGCTGGAACTGGGCCTGATCCGCTGCCATCTTCACTATCGCTACGTCTCCAAGTTGGATGCAACAGCACTTAACAATAGCGTGTGGGGGATACCACGGTTACTTCACAATCTTCACGCGGGAGGGCCGCTTTAAAAAAGAACCAAGGCGAGGAGCTCGTGAAATGTGTGCGATATCGTGTAGGGGGAGCTATCGTGCTTGGGCTGCCAGACAATCTGGCTTCTTTGACTGTCTGGCAACGCTCATTACCTTTGAAAATACTTTTTCAATCGATTTGTTTGCAAGAATACGTCAAATGCTACAATCTTCAATTAAAACTATTTTAAAAATATTCCTAGTTTTGAAAAAAGAAGGTTAGAGCATACGCTTAGACGATTTGCAGTTTTTTTTATGATACTGAAATCAGTTGGTTACACAATACCATCTCTAAGTATGATGATAACGCATTTCAAAAACTTTTTAAAAACAATTTTCGATTGCAATAGCTGAATTTATCCGTTTTTTAAAAGTATCATCCCTAAAATAATTTTCTATATTTTTTTACAATCGCATAAATTTAATTATTAAAACTTTTCTTAGCTTAGAGTTAAAAATATACATGTTTTGTAAACTTATATATTTTATAAAAAATTTTAACACAATTAGATACAACAATTTTTTAAATTGCATTAGAGAAATAATAAATAGTTTACAATTTAACAACTAACATAAAACAATGCACTACAAAATCCTACATACATTACTGCTTTCCCGGCCAACAGATATGGCCTGGGACCAATAATTGCATTCATATTTCTCCATTACCTTTCTTGCATCTTGGCCAGGCGCTTCAGGTTAGTGAAGAACCGCAAGGTGAAGTGGTAGATCATCTCAACCAAGCTGAGAATGGAGAAACCCATGAAGAGGCCGAAGATACCTCCGCAATTGGCCAGGAATTCTGTGATGCCATAGAGCTCCGAGCGCTTTGAGGTGATGAACTGGCTCTCCTTAAAGTAGATGGACAAGCGGGACATCTGCGAGCCGGGATACTCTTCCATGAAGTCGGTGTCGCCCTCGGCCAGAAGCATCTCCTCCAGATCGAAGTTGGCTTGCGAGATCTCAGTGTTGTAGACCAGCGATGTGCAGGCGGGCATGCAGTTGCAGGCAGATTCCACGCCACGCGAAATATCCCCAGCCGCATCAAGGGCCCTGATTCTCTTGAACTCCCTAACCAGCAGCTGCCGCTCCGCTCGATCGTAGCAGTGGATCTTGTCTTCGCCACACACCGGCATCTCCATGTTGCGGGGCATCGAAAACTTAACACATCCGCACTTGGTTAGAGTGAAGTTGGCCAGGCACTCCAGCTGGCAGTTGGACTCGGTGTACACCTTAAAAAAGCGAAGAGATCTTTCGTGGCTAAGGAAGCACTGTCGCCTCTGAGGATGGTATTCGGAGATGCCCGATGACATGGTAATCATGTTTGGCTTTACAGCGATCAACACCTCCTTGCCCATGGGGATGCGAACAAACTGCTTCGACACCTGCGGCACATCATCGGGAGCATGTAGCAGGACCTTTTAAAATGAAAAAGGAGTTAGGTGGATGAGAAAATAAAGAAAACGTGAAGAATACCTTAAATCCCTGAACTGGTCCGCGGCAGGCGTAGTCTACTTCCTGCTTAAAACTCTGGAGGGCCAGGAAGATGCCTGATCTAGCTCCAGCGCTAAGAACTCGAGCTGGAAACGTCTCAACGTCGCTGTTATGGGAGTAGCCCGTCTCCAGAGTCCAGGGCGTGTGCCGTGAGCTGATGTTCTCCATTTCCAGAGGCTCCCCGCTGTGCTGGTATTGGTAGGTGTCCTCGCGGTAAATGTCGCTGGCCCTCAACCCGTTGAAAGTATAGCATATCCCTTCTTCGGTGAGCGTCTTGCGGAAGAACTTCTCACATTCCCCAAACCGACTTAGCCAGCGGCAGTAGAAAAAGTATCTATCGAATTGGGGCAGCATCCGCTCCAGGACATCATAGTAATCAAGATCGTCGCCGGCGATCAGTGGCATGTCGTCTTCGATAATTTGGGTGTTGCACACATGCAGCAAGGTGCGGAACTCCTCCATTTCCAAGGCGCTTACATTTGGAGGCTTGAAGATCCCAGAGGACCGCATTTCCTCACTAAACTGGCTGTACAGATCCGCGTAAGTAGTTTCTTTCCCTGAGGATTAACAATTAAGTATACATTTTAAATGTACGTTATTTCTGATTCGACTCACCTTTCTGTTTCAGCACCCTCTTCGTCTCCGAGCAGACTGTTACGGCCGGAAAGGGAATATTCCATACGGGAGTAGACTTCTCCGCAAAACTCACGATCACAGGCTGTCGTAGAGGAAGTGCAATTACTGAAGATGTCCTAAGATCTCCTTTACAGGAGTGTCCTTACCGTTTCCGTCCACTTGGTGTAGGCACTGGAGATCAGCGTGGCGCAGGCATAGATGGAGATGAGGAAGGAGCACAGCCAAAAGATGCGCTCCCGTAGCGGGCGTTCTCGCTCCCCCAGGTACTGCACTCCGTGGATAGAGGTGTGGGCGCAGTACTCATGGTATGTGGTGAGGAGACCCTCGCATGTGTTGGATCCATTCTCCGGGGAATGGTGGACATCCCGCTCCTTTTCTCCTAGCATTATACCAACTCCCCTTTCCAGGTCATAGTCCATATCTTCTCTTCCGCTTTTTGCAAACATAATCAAGTAAATACGTACAGTCACGAATCAAAAATCACAAACATAAAACAAAGGTGGCCCGCAAAAAAATGGAATATGCGAAGTCAGCATAAGTCCCGTTACTTGAGAGTTGTCATGCTTTTATTATATATTTTTAATCAATTACAGTTTTCAAAGATTATTGATAAAATATTTAATTAAATATGATTAAGTGATAAGATACCGCTTTATTTTAAGTACTTCAATTACCTAGATTCATAATAGTTTTAGATTCATATATAACGGAATTTTTAAATTTAAATTTGTGCTTCCCACTCAAGCAGGCGACAACAGGAATTGTATATCGATATATCGAATAGTGATGGCTCAAAGAGAAAGCGGTAGAACAGCTAAAAGAGCTAAACTCTACTAGAAAATAGCTAAACTGGCTGCCCTGTCTACATCAGATTAATTTAGAAGTAATTGCCACGATTGGATTTTCGTTCTGATTAAAAGTGTTGATCGTAGGTAAATGAAAGCCCATACTAAATAGGCGCTCGGTGAAGAGTCGGTGAAATTCTTGCGCCCAATATAGCAAGACCTGTTTGTGTTGCTGTCCGATTTGTTGATAGTCGCTGTGCTGATCTTTGTTTGCAGATTGTCGCTCGCCGTGATCTTAACACGTTCGTTGTGCAAATCGAGGCGCAACAGGTGCAAACGCAGTGAAAGCATTGGAGATATAGACAGAAAGCGATAACCGAGATGCCACCCGTGCAGTAAGCAGATTCGTTCTGACCCACATTCCAATCGCGCCAAGGCTTCTAACGCCCCACCGCCATAACTATTGCATCACTAGCCCCGCAAATCTCATCCGAAATCAGTTATCATTAAACCAATAACATTTTTGGGCCGCCAGGCTGGCGAATAATGCTGCTTTCACCCAACTCCATTGCTCTCAGGTGCCAGCGAATGGTTGGCATGCCAGTGGGATGCACTTTTCCTGCCAGATGTTTACTCCATCGATGACGTCATGGCCATTCAAATTTATTTTTAAACGCCGCCTCGCATTAAAGTTGATTAGTGTGTGTGCATCTGTGTGTTGTTTACTATTTGCTTGTGCGACTGTGTGAGATACATTTGGGTGATGAGTGGGCCGGCCGTGTGTGTTGGCGGCATTTCCTCCATCAAATCCGCTTTTAAATCCACTAACTTTCCAGCTAGACCTGAAAGAAATCATTTAATATCTTAGCTCCTTAGGTTATCCATTAAACCCTGTATTTTTGTATCTTTTAACCTGTTTAACCCATTCCCGGAGTGGGATATCCGCACTGTTTAATGCTCGCACTCGAACTGGCACAAGATATCTTAACTTCAAAAGCTGTCATGTCCAGAAGGAATTTAAGCTTTTTGTTTCCCTTCCAGAGGGTATGTTAAAATAATGTTTAAGGAAGATCGGGGGATAACTACGAAGTGTATATATTCTTGTTCAACATCTGTCCGTCTAGTTCTCTGCAAGACAGTCCTTCGAAGTATATCTTTTTCTTGAAGATAGAAGGTTGGGACTTTCTAGGAAATTCGCTCTGAATCGGAGGACTATATCACATAAGAACCTTCTTCTCTCATTCTATGGTATTACTGCAAGAGTATATAAGGTTCGGCTCCTCCCAAATTAAGCTCTCCTTTCTTGATTCGTATGCATTCGGCGGAAATATGATTCAGACAACGTCAACCGAGCTGGCCGGCCGGCGATAAGGCCTCATTGTTTTGTCCACTTACTCGCTTCACGCCCTGTCTTCAAGTTGTGTTTCATTACAAGCTGTAGCTCTGCCCGCCACCATGATGTACTCAAAGGCTGAAGTGTAATGGCCTCTAAAAACTTAAATTTACAATCAAAACTAATCCAGATCCTGGATCTCAATTTCAGAGTTCAGGCAATCAACATGTCGCTGGGTGCAATGCATTGCACGCGTTGCTCCGACGGATTCGAGCCCACGGAGAAGATCGTCAATTCCAATGGAGAGCTCTGGCACACACAGTGTTTTGTGTAAAGTAGATGATACATTCCTGTTTATAGTCTGACTAATGTAATGCTATTTTCAGTTGCGCCCAGTGCTTCCGTCCCTTCCAGGATGGCATATTCTACGAATTCGAAGGCCGCAAGTACTGCGAACGTGACTTCCATGTTCTGTTCGCACCTTGTTGCAATAAGTGCGGCGAGTTCGTCATAGGCAGGGTGATTAAGGCCATGTCCGCCAGCTGGCATCCGCAGTGTTTCCGTTGTCAGTTGTGCGCCAAGGAGTTGGCCGACTGTGGCTTCATCAAGAATCAGAACCGAGCTCTGTGCCACGAGTGCAACGCCAAGGTGAAGGCCGAGATCACCGGCCGATATGTATGCCAAAAATGCCAGTAAGTGCTGTAATGTGTGTTATAACTTAGTAATATACTAAAACAATGTCATCTTCCACAGCGGCCTCATCGACGAGGAACCTTTGCGCTTCCGCGGAGAAGTCTATCATGGCTATCACTTTAGCTGCACGGCCTGCGGCACCGAACTGGATTCCACCGCAAGAGAGGTCAAGAGCCGCCCTGGCTTGGCTGCCAACGATATGGTGCGTTTTAGTCAGAAACTCTCGATTAACCTGAATAATTGGACAATTTTGTTTGTAGAATGAGTTGTATTGCCTTCGCTGTCACGACAAGATGGGCATTCCCATTTGTGGCGCCTGTCGTCGGCCGATCGAGGAGCGTGTGGTGACGGCGCTGGGCAAGCACTGGCACGTTGAGCACTTTGTCTGTGCCAAGTGCGAGAAGCCGTTCCTGGGCCACCGGCACTACGAGAAGCGGGGTCTGGCCTACTGTGAGACCCACTACCACCAGCTTTTCGGCAATCTGTGCTTCGTGTGCAACCAGGTCATTGGGGGGGATGGTGAGTAAAAGGCTGCCCCTGGCTTATCCCAGAGCAAGTGAGCTTAATAACGAGTAAAACCTTTCTTTCCTCTTAGTATTTACGGCCCTGAACAAAGCCTGGTGTGTGCATCACTTCGCCTGTTCCGTATGCGATACGAAAATGACGCAAAAGTCCAAGTTCTACGAGTATGATGAGAAGCCGGTGTGCAAAAAGTGTTACGAGCGATTCCCCAACGAACTTCGCCGTCGCTTGCGCACTGCCCACGAGATGACCATGAAGAAGAACATTTAAATCATATATATATCGGAGAAATCTATCCACTCCAATCAGTGCCTTTTGTCGTTGCAGTCCTGCTGACTCTCCCGTTTCTAACATTCGAGAGCTTTAATCGCTTGTCCTGTGGAACACTAAAAACCATGTTGCATGTCTTTTCAGTCGTTTGTGTTTAGTCGTGTATGTAACTTATTATTTGCGAACCAACGGCAGCTAATATCTAGGAAACGAATAAGAATTTTGTATTAACAACCTTTAACGTTGTTATTTAATTGAATTTTATTTATACATAAATGTTTTAAAAATGGAATTCGATGAAATAGTACAATTGTTCTTTGGTCAGCTACATACTAGGAATTAATATTGAGAAAATCATTATTTTTAGTACAGCCGATTCAAATGTTCCATAATGGCACGTGACTTTATCATGGCTATATCATTTAAATAGACGACACTGTCAATGTGGACCAGTCTGTGGGATTCGAAGGCCTCCGCTAAATATGAAAGCTGAGCGGCATTCGGTTTATGAGGGAAACCTTTAAGAAATCAGTTTATTTTAAGTTAAATATTGAATTTAAAAGGTAATAATCAGCTATTTACAAACCTTCAATCATGCAAAAGTTAGTGGAACAAGTGGTGGTAAAGTTTAATGGATAACGACGGATATCCTTCTCGGTTATATCATTTACATTCGTATAGTCGACGTAAAGCACTCGATACTCGGTCTGTTGATTCGGCGATGTCTTTATCTGCTCGACTCTGGCACGATACCAGGAGCCCTCATACTTGGCGATAACATATTCCCTGAGACTGTTTCGGGGAAAAATTCTATTACTCCATTAAAATGATATGACAGAAATAATTACGCTGGTTTATAAGGCTTCGAGTCGGTGATTGCCAATAAGTGACCGTGCAATGTTGAAAATTCAGAGCAATATGCGCTATCAAATGCCCCAAATATACCCCGAGCGATTCTAGAGTTATCCACAACAAATACGTCGATCCCATCTTTGCTCTCTATGTTGAATCTACGTTTTTGGAAAGGCTGGAGGATAAATAATATTTAGCGTTAATAGAAGATAAGTTGGAAAACAACTACTAACCGGATTTAGCAAGGGCTCAAGTTTCAAAACTGCAGTACCATTGGCTTCGAGTATTTTTGTTTTTGGAGTTTCTGGAGTTGCTTCTATACTTTTCTTTTGAATGATTGTCTCTTTAATTAGATTGTCCAAGGATTTTGATTCTTTTGACGCTCCTGTTTCGGAACTTGAGGCAGTGTTTACCACTTTTTCGATTTTTGGAAGCCAAAACGGATCCATACTGCCATCACTTGTTGCATCTAGCGTATTTTGTAAAGAAATCGAAAATGAAGTTTCCCTTGCCTTTCTTGCCCTTTCCACCGACAAAATGTTTTCAAAGAATTCCTTGCTTGGAAATTTCTTTTCATCTGATGAATGTTTTTGAGAATCGTCTGCTTTTTCGAGTTCTTTTTGATTCTGACTTTCTTTTGAAATATTTATTATATTTTTTAAAATAGCTTCTTCTTTGGTTATTGAACCTGCTTCATTTTTTCCAAGGGTAGTTATCATGGATTTTAATGCATCTACGGAATATGCAATTGGTTTGAAATTAAATTTCGCAGAAGATGCTTCCTCGGTTACATTTTCAATGGGTTCTGGCATATTGGAAGGCTTGGAAGCGGCTTCAACAGCATTATTTATACTCTCCTTTAAGGTAGTGACTTGTTCGGATTTATTTATTGTACTTTCCAGGGGTAAAGGGTTGCCTGTTTCGGTGGGAAGCGTTTTAATGAATTCAGACACAGTGAAAGGTTTAATTTCGATTGTTGGCAGCTCGGCAGGAAGGGCTTTGTTCTGGACTTCATTTGAAGGTTTCGTTGATTCGTTTTTGGCAATCTCAATTGGCAGAGATTGCTGTTCCTTGTTACTGGTCTGAGGAATGTTATCGGCTTGAATGGGCTTAGCAGATACCTCTGTTGTTGGTTGAGCGAGTGTTTGCGGTTGGCTCTGTCTGTCGGAATAAAATTCTCTGATCTGTGCATTCAACGACTGTTTGGTGATTGGATGGATCAGATCCACGCTGATGTGCCCCGGTGTCTTTTTATAAATGCCCACAAACTTTTCGCCTTCAAATTGAGAAAGAAATTTGGCCACAGCATCGTTGAACACAGTGTAGGGTACATCCTTCAGCTGCACCACTTTGGAGAAACACGGAAGCGACAACAGTTCCTGATTGATTTCACGTATATCCGACTGACTTCTTAGCTTTGTAGTGCCTTGATCTACAAATAATAACTTAGCGTCTTTTTTACCAAAGATGTTTAAAATTTGGGCACGATGAAAAGTCCCATTGTGACGGGCAAGACAATATCCATAAATATGCAGTTTGCTCGCTTTGGGCATCTCATTTCCAATGGCATTGACCTGTTCCGAATGGAAATAATAAGTTATTGACGTGAAGAGCTAGTTTAGTAATATTTAGGGTTTAGTATGGACGAAATACATTCAATTTTAATGGCAAGAGAAGGGGTTTATTAAATTTCGCAGCTGCAGGTTCATTTCTATATATTTATGCCTCAACGAAATCTATTTAAAGCTTGGACTGTTAAGATCCTACATATAAAGGGTCAGATAACTTTCTCCCCGCTTCACAGACATCCATACAAAAATTGTTATAAGGTCGGAAGTATGCTTGTGCTTCTAGAACGTTTGTGTATATAATTTTACTTTTCTAAACAAAAAATTTGTATGCGTTTGCTATTTACTTCCTAAGTAATGGGACTTGAGTTGGAAATGGTATACAGACCTTTTCGCACACTTGACTGTATGCCCTGTCAGCGTTTTCTCTGGCATCGCGTATATTGCATCGGTTCGAGGAACTGAATCCTGTGAGATACACAAGAGTGTTGCTGGGCGGCATGGCCACGTTCGAGATATGTTTTAGCTTATAATTGCTGGCGCTGCCATTCGGTACTTTGCTTCCGGTCTCCGGAGTTGCTGGATATTCTTGGCGTGTAACGCTTCTAGTACTGCTGACACTCCGATCTCTAACCATATCAGAATTTCTGATGGGAGTGGCATTGGGAGAGGGAGGCGGGTGCACTGCCTCCCCCACGTCTTTATCAGCTACAGCTGCAAGCCGGCCCTCTATCGACAATTCCTCAGTGGCCTGGTGCAGGGAAAACGAGCGTGGGTGGACCAGGGCAGGCAACGGAAAGCATATGTAGCGATGGCGCTGCCAGTCCCTAACCTGGCACTCCTTGCAGCAGTAGAAGTCCCCACATCGTTGACAGGCTCTCTCCGCTACGTCTGCGCACAATACGCAGTTTCCTTTCCCTTCCGAGGACTAAAAGTAAAACGGTGGTGCGTCGTTAAAAAAAGTGTCTTGGTAGTTTGATTTCCACTCACTTGGGAAGTTGAAACCTCCTTTTTGGGCGGCGTCATGTCCACGTCTAAATTTCGGCAATGAAAAAACGGGGAATTCAACTTAAAGCTTGTATATAGGGTTGTCGATTAGACTAACTAAAAAGACTAATAATATATCGATGTTTGTTGGCTGTTATCGGGGCTGCCCCTCGCGCCTTTCAATAATTCAAAGAACTAGGAATTTTACCTAACGACCATAATTATGGAGCAGCAGTAGAATTTTAATCCAGTTTTAAGAAAATTTTTTAGAAATCGGATTCTATTGCTACATCAGCTGTTGGTAGACTGCTTTGTACTTACAGTCAACTGCTTGAACTGCTTGAAAAATACTGCAAAATAAATAATCGATAGACTCTTAGTATTCGACAGTTACTTTTTAAATATTTAAAGTTGTGGACTTGTTCGGAGTATTTTGCAGAATCCTAGCTATTCTTGCCTCGTCTGCCCCATGACTAGGCAATTATTTTAGTTATCGCATTTTTCTTCGTTTCTTCGCTGTTGACCTCGCGCAGTTAATCATTCACATCGATAATTGGATGGTAGATGTCTCTATTCGTTATAGATTGCAGTTCCGCTCCCGAGAACAAATTTATAGCGTGCATTATATTCGGACAGTTTAATTGGGTATCGACATTTATTAATTCGTCCGGCCGTTTTAGTATAATGCCAGTAATTTGTTGGACCATCCGAATTTGAGCACTCAAGGCTTTCAACACTCTTAGTTGCTGGACCCATTGTGGACTGGTTCGGTTTTCATTTCTTGTTTCGTTTTCAGGGTATTTGCATGTTTAAGGGAAAAGGAAGAGGGCCAGCATCCAGCCAGCTATGCACATTAATTAGGCCGGTTCATTAGACACATGTCCATCAAGAGTGGACCTCTGATCCAGGACGAAAACCGAAGCCAAGGCTTGACGACTTCGCCGCCGGCGAGGGAATGTATTCCAAGCCAAGCTTGGCTGCCTCTCGTGTTGCCTGTTTTATGTAATTAAGCCAGGCGCTCACTATTTAAATTGCTCCTGGATGGCGAAGGGACGCAGAGGATTCAAGCAGGATGGGCACTCAAAAAAAAAACTTCAATTTGTATTTTATAATTTATTCAAGCACCAAGGAAAGATTATCTAATATATAGTTTTGATTTATTTCTTTTAAATCTTTTATCAATGGATCGAGTGTTTTTTTTTCAGTACATTCCATATGCGCCTCGGTGTATCACGAAATGGCAATTGAGGGCCAGCCGGGATCGGCTTCAAGCCCAAGCCCTGGCCAAGTGCAATTTACGGGCAGGGCAGCAGCCTTGGTCAGCCGCCAGCCTCCGAATCAAGATCCTCATCCTCCCAGCGAAGCCCAGTCGAGGAGATCGGGATGGCCGAGAGTCAGAGAGACGACGTTCGCTCGTCAGCGCTTGAGCCAATAATTATGGTTATTAATCGGCCTGGGAATTGGCTGCTAATTTGCAGTTTAGTTACAAATTCTGGCCGCCAGCGTGCAATTACCCGCTTAAATTATAGCCTCAAAATAAACAAAACACCGCAACGCCAACAAGAATCGCTCTTTTCGATGGCTATGACTCCTGCTGCCAGTGTTTTTCGAATTATTTTAGAAGTATTCTGAGGTATGGAAAAGGTCACACCACTTTAGACACTGGAAAAAAATATAAGATAAATATTATAGGTATAAGTTTAATATTCAAAACGGGCAATTAGGCAAGCCCTTTATTAAAAAAATATTTTTATGATTTATCTTTGAATTTTCCATTATTCTTTGATTAAAAATATACTTTTATATTTTATTTTTTGGTGCAACGTCAATGATTGTTAACCCTTGTGCGTGTTTGCTTATCACGAATCTTATCGACGATTAGGCCGGGTCAATACCGCACATCAGTTAATGATGCTGGCAGTTCGGTGCCGGGACTCCTGCAACTCATAATTAGACGCCAGTTCTGGGGCGTTACTCAATCAAGAGTTGATGGCACAACCCTCCATCCAGAGCAGCATCATCATCATCATTATCATCAGAGGAGCAAACTATCCTGCTGCATGATCGCGGCAACTACAACATAATTTCCAGACGTCGACGCGTCGCTCTACCAATTTCGGAGGCGCGCTGGCAACACTTTTGGGCCGCCAAATCAAATCGTGTGCTGTTTATTTAAATAACCATAATTTACCGCACCATCCAGAGTCGCCTCTGCCCCCGCATCTGCAGTTCCCCCTCCTCACAGTACTCTCCATGCTTCTGGGGGCTATTTATTAACCCACACATTCAACAGAACCGCACTGAACTGAACTGAACTGAACCAAAACGAAACGATCCTTGGCTTTTATGGCCTGGCACATGATTTTCCAAGTCTGTGAGAACATAAAAATTCAATTTAATATGCTTCCAAGATCATCGTGTAGCCAAGTTGGCCTCTTCTTTCTCAGATTTAGCTGGAAAACGTTTTGTCCATGGCCAGAACTCAATGAATTTTGGTTTACTTTTGTATCCAATGTCCAATCAATGCTGGCTCCGATCCAAATAGCTTGTGGGTGTTTAAGTTTGTGCGACAGTTTTCTCTTAATATTGATTTTAATCTATGATTACTAATAGATCGAATAGTTCTACGAACGAGAGCTAGTTGGCTGAAATTGTTCATACCGCATGGAGAGAAACATTTTTATCGAAAACGACTAGCAGTATATTATAGTTGCAATTACTTTCAATAAAAAGTTATATATTTTTAATCCCAAGCTTGATTTCCTGACACCTTTTTGCTGTTTCCAACAATTTAGATTACCCCCAGTTATATTACACTTATTAAAGCCATCATATGTCGATTCTGGCCAAGTGCCAGGACATAACGCGATCGATTCCATTATAAACAAATTATGATCCCACCGTTGGGAACGTCGTCCCACCGAAAGTGATCAGGTAAATTGGCCAAGTCGCTGCGTCCGATAATCTCCGAAGATCTTTTGCCTAAGTGGATACTAGTTGGATGGTTGGTGGACTCAGCACGTCAAGTTTAGAAAAATGAGCTTGTTAACGCTCCATGATGAGCCCAGTTAGTGTCTGCTGCCATGATCTAAACCATATAACCCGGAGCCAGATCGATTCCACTCGATCGTTCGCAGATGGAGATGGATGTGAATGTGGAGGCCAGGTCTTGCTCAGGCACAGGCCCATCTCCTCCTGGTACTCCCTTGATGCGAGACTCGTCATTAGGGCTCTGTGTAAAATTACAACACGATAACACGTAATCATTAGCGTGGCTCCAGGACGGTGTGAGCAAACAATTTGGGATCCATAGAGCCAAACAAGGCTCCGAACACAGCTTCAATTCGCAGTTTCATTATCAAACGAGCCAAGAACATAATTTGGCTAAGGCCAAAAATTTGGCAACAGCCAGGGAAATCGTCAAAGCCCAACTGCGAACTGCAAACGGCGATCGGCGAGAGGCCAATTTGCCGTTCTGGCCAGGCTGGTAGTCCGTCTATCGATCACGTTTCGAACTGAAAGGCACGACCATGACGTCGAAACATCACAGTGGTTGGAAAACTGTACAAAATATTTAAACTACTAACTACTTTATAAATAAGAAAAAGTGATAAGATTTCATATATTTTCCATTTGATAATTCTCGAATTTTAATCGATAATTTACATGGTTTTCAAAACGGCGCCTTACAAAAGAAACATTTTCCAAAATCCTGATTATTAGACGATTCTTAGGCTTATATTAATATAATTTAATAATTAAATAACTATATAGCCTTCCACTGTGCGATGATAAGTCTTCTTCGATAATGCGGCGCTTTGCGGTTGCAGTTGCAAAGTTTTTCCAAGACGCCATTGCTGCCACAAAAGGGAATTCAATGTGTGTGTGTTGCATGCGAGGGAGGCCTGACAACTTAGAACTTTTATGCAATTAATTGCGACAGTTTTGTGCCAGGAATGTGCCTCAGAGGCTTCACTTCCTTCACTCCCCAACATGATTCTCCATTCCATTCGGAACCGTTGCTATTACTGCCGTTCTAACCACTTTTGGGCCGTTAATTTAAAAATTGTGCTCACGCTCTGGCAATTTGCTGACCACCCACATGCAAATCCACCGCCGCCGCCGAACCACTATATATCTTCGATTCCATCCCACTCCAGAGTAGGTGGAATTCGCAGAAAATTAGCAACCCGCCAGCGAGTAAGCATTTGATTTGGTTCGAATCAAATCGAATAGAATCGAGTAGACTTTGAGTTGAGTTTGCGTTGGGTCTGCTGTTTGTCTAATTTGACACTTGGGGCAGTTGTGCAATTTGCCTTATAGGTGGGTTGAATGCCACACAACTTTGTAGAGCTCTGAGTGGGTGCGGGGCTCTGTTAGCTTTCGGTATCCAAAGATTGGCACTGGCAATGGGTGCTAATGCTGGGTTTTGTCTTGAATTGGCCATCTTGTGTGTATGATTGAATCAACTTGTTTTTTGGGGGCCATTGTGAGGCCCATGATTTCCGATTGTTTGCCAATTGGCAAATTATTCTTAGAGATTGTTGCCACAAAATGGCTAAACTAAAATGCCAAATTGATAATTATATTTAACGAGAAAATTTTTGATAAATGTAAAAGGTTAAAGTTAAGTAGCAATTGTGATGGAATTGATTAATAAAAAGTAACTGAATCGAAGGCTGTTACTTAGAAGCTCTTTAAACTTATAAATATTATATATATTAATAAAATAGTAATTACTTTAAGTAAAAATAAATATTTTGACAAACTAGCCCAAGAATGAAGTTAATGACGATCCAAACCCAAGTCAAAGTACTAGTCTCAAAGTCAAAAAAAAGAAAACTTGAGCCACAGAAACAGCAAATGCGAAACATTTACGATTGCTGGTTAAGCTTCCTTGTATGGGCTGTCACAGCTAGTCGAGAAGTCGAGAACTTCAGCTTGCGGAAAAGACATGCACAGAGGCATGCCGAGATCGGGGAGAGTCTCCTGGCCAAGTCTCCTGACCAGTCTGGGCCGGGCAGTCCGAGTCAATATATATTCCAAAAGGAATTCCGCAAATAATTGCAGAGCGGCCGAAACTTATGGCAATTGTGTGGCCAAGCGGACTTGGAACGCTAGGCTTAATCACTGGACAAAAAATGTTAAAAAGGATTATTAAATCTAAGAGTTCTTACCATCTTTCCTACCATTGTAGGCTTAAGCAATTTTAAACTAATAATGGTATGTTATTGTTTAATGTCTTATGTTCTAGGTCCTCTACCAATTTTTTGAGTGTAGTTTGGGCTGCTCATGTCGCATACATCACGTGCAAACAAAAACAAAGCTACAGAAAGCAAAAAAAAAAAAGAGCAAACATTTCGAATGCAAATAAAAAGTCGCGCCAATAAACTAGACTTCGCGACGGCGGCAGGGACTCAGATTCGGGCTGGAACCCAGACAATGACAATGCAACTGGGACCGAGGGGCCATCGACTTGGACCGAAGGGAGTATGGCCGGGCAAGGGAGGCGGAACTCAGACCGGGATCCAGCAAATCCACGACGTCATGATGTCTCGCTGGGATTTGGATTTCAGCATGATCCACTCCCCTTGGTACTCCCTTGGAGTCTTCTTGATCGCAAAATTGCATACAAATCGGTTGTTTGGTAAATTTAACATAAGCGCGTCAGTAGCGCCTCTGGTCTGTGTCCGTGTGGCTTCCAGCTCTCTGTGGCAAGCTTGGAATAATTTAAAGCGGCCCAAAGGCAGCCACAGAGTTGGAAAATCTGGCAAGAGCACAGTGCTACCAGAAATTAAATAATTTTGGATAATATTAATGAAATATCAAATTATTTTGAGACTTAAGATAGGTCCTGTATCCTACTTGTACTTGTACAGGATATGCTTTTGAAAAGTGTTAAGTTTTGTTTATTATTTTCCTTGTATCTTTTGTATACAATATTTTAATAAAATCTGAAAAATCATAAACCTTGAATATCTATTCTTGAATCACTGTAGAACTTGGACTCATCTTGTTAAGCCGGGGCTGGCTCACTGGCCGCTCCTGTCCTGTCGTGTAGGCATCATGTAAAACGCATTGCCCTGCTCCTCGCTGCCCCAACCTCTGGCTTATCCTTGCGGCTCGAATATTCGACGCATCCACGTCGCCGCGCCTGTTGATCAGTGTCGTTGTCGTCTTTGTTGTTGCTGATGTTGCAGCAATCTTTTTGTTGCTGTTGCTGGCTCTGCTGCTGCTGCTGCTGTTGCTGCCGCTGTCCATTTGAGTCAGGCGTTTGGGCGCTGCAATTTGTTTGAGTTACGGCGCTTGTAAGCACACTTTAAGGATCCATTGTATTCCAATCAATAAGCCGGGCATGACAATGAGACAGAGACCCGGCCAACAAGCCCCATTGAATGTCGCAAATGTGTGTCTTTGTCTCGGTTTCTTTCAGTGAGCGGAGCGCCGCTTGTCGCCTCCTTTTGGGTCCTTAGGGGCTTGACTCTTAGGGTCTGAGGTCTTTGCTTTTTTTTTTCTCATCGAGAGTAGTTGGAATTCTTACCAAAAAGTGGTAATTCCTTTAGTAGAAATTAAAATGGTTGCTTCAGAATATTTGAAATTTTTCTGAAAGCAATTTAGATACCATTTGAAGTGAACTAATTCGAAGATTGGGAATTCTTTTATCCAATTTTCTTATTTGCAATTCAAATGCGATGATGTGATATTCGCATCGACTTCCTTGATTGAATCAGTGATTAACTGGTTTACTGCCATTTCCCAGCTAGACTCCAGAATTAGCAGCACCTTTGTGGCAGCGCCAATTGCCACCTCAGCAATCACTCCAAGCCCGGCCAATTGACTTCCAATTAAATGTGTCAAAAGGAGTAGACCGTTAACACGCCATTTCCATTGGCTAGCTGATCATGCAAAGGAGCTGGATTGTTCTCGACCTGAATTCCATTAGCATATCATCGGAGAAGAGCAGCCGGAGCATAAAGCAGTAGCAGTAGCAACAAAGACCACAATCAGACTCAAATTTATGTGTAGCTTTTCAAAGGACACTTAAAGAATTATTTGTAAAGTAGAAGTTATTTATTTAAATTAAAAAAAATATATTAAAACGATGAATTCCAAAGAAAATGGCAAAGATTTACTTTAGGGTTGACTTTGGAAGTACAATCTTAGAAGTCCATATCATAGATTTCAAGAATATCTTTCTTTGAATATGCTTTTACAGATATGTTTCTAAATGAAAGTTTTGTTTCAAAATCTTTTATTTATTTTAGGAGGATAATTTATACTGATTTTAAACTTTTTTTACTTTAAAAGTTTTATTTACAGAATCTCCAGAAAATCTATTCAAAATATGATTGTAAATGAAAGATTTTTTTTAAAAAAGCTTTCACTTTTGAGCATAAATCTTAGAGATTGTAATACAATTTTATTGAATCTAAATATGATAAATAAGTCTATACAAAATATCTAGAGTATATTAAAAATATTTTCACAACTATAATAATTTCCCCAAGTGCAGTGACTACGTCAAAGGGATTACCAAGGATTAGTAGCCTTGGCAACCGAGCTTACAATTGGCCAACTCAAGTGGCTGACGAACTGACTGACTGACTGACTGACTGATCGCCCGACTGTGGGCCTGACTGAATGACAGAATGACTGACGAACGAATCCGCTGAAGAGCTCAGCTTCTGCTGATGGCATTTACGATAAATTTACGCAAGTCATTTGACAACGCTGCAACTGCTGCATCATTATGCGGCCTGCAGACTGCAGAGTGCAGCCTGAAGACTGAAGCATGAAGAGTGCCAGGCATGCACAAATATGCAAAGCAGCTACTGATGATTGTCGAAAGTTGTTAGCAGAGCCAATAGCAGAAGCAGCAACAAAACAAACAAAATGTCGCACATTAAGCGGCTGAACATATCTCAAATGTCACGTATACGTCATGTCTGCCGCTCTCCTGACGAGGCAGCGGCAATTAATTAATCCTGCACTCGACTAACTATGTTGGCCGGCCCAGCTAGACATCGTCTAGCAGGTTGCCGGTTCTAGGACTCTCAGACTATCCCGATCCCGGTCCCAGTTTCAATTCCAAGTCCAGGCCCACATCTTCATTCAGTTTGCCTCATTCATGACTCCGCCACAGTCGCTGGCTGGCATATTAAAACGTGTCTGGGAACAGGTGAAGATGTTCACATAAATTACCACCTCTTCATTAGTCGGGCGTACGCTACGACTAGGCACACTGGGACTAATAGGCCAAAAATAGAGCTTTCTATAGATATTTTACAGAAATTCGAAATACATTCTTGCGGGTTTAAAACTGGGAAAATATTAACAACTTCATGATAAATGATTAGGATACCTTACCCCCCAAAAATGATATGGTATTGCCACTGTTTTAGCCCATTTTGCTTGCCAAGAGTCCCGACTTCCAGCTTAATGGAATTTAATTTCTTGTTAGCCACAACTAACTGCAACCGCATCGCGATAAGCCGGACAGTTCCTGGGGATGAAGTGTAGCTCCTGCGTGTCTGACCCTAAAAAGCTATAGGCCAAAAGCTGAGAGTTAAGACTTAGTTAGTGGAGCCGGTTAGCCGGCTCGTTTCCTGTGACACAGTTCTGGCAATTAGTCATGGGAATCACGTATACGCCTGCGTGTCTGGCTGCCATTTTATGGCTAAGGCCTCAACGTCAACGCTGGGCTTTTGTAATTTTAATTACTTCCCCTTATGGCCGGGCTGAGTTATTGGCCAAGGAGTGGGTGTTGCACAAGGACCTGCTCCAAAGTGACGGTTCGCCAGATTGTTTTACAACATAATTAAGCAGCATTGTTGTTGGGGCCGCAAAACGCAAATTATGAAGTGCAGTCAAGTGCATGTTGAGCATTTTCTGTTGTGTTCCTGTTTCAGAATATGTTTTTTTTTTTTGTTTTCTTGAATGGTGATAGGGGCTGGCATAAAAAACGTCACTCAACAACGCCCCTGTCATTGTGCGAAGGAGTCACCAGGAGGTGAGAATCGGGCGAACGATTTTATGTTGCTGCTTGCAACTTTATTTTCAAAGCCCGGGGCGCACGAGAACAACAGCAAAAGCAAAAGCAACATCATGCAACAACAGCGACAACTGCAGCAAGTCAACAACAATTCGATACACACTTGCCACTTGCCACTCGGATCTTGGCCAGGTCCCGAACACTTGGCCACTTGGCGACTGCCTGGTGTGAAAGCGTGTTGCATCCTCCGATCCAGATTCCGATTTCATTCGATATTTTCTACACTTGCGGGAAATAATTGGTGAAAATGGGTATTCATGCATTAAATATGTATGTTTATTCAAGCGGTTAACTGAATATTGGAAATAAAAAACAATTATCAAGTCTAGTATCATCATTTCTAAGACTCATTCCCAAGAAAGTTTCACATACTTTCTTCAAGTGTAGCCCATCCTCCTGCATCTGGCTCTGGGCCTGGATTGGGGTCCGTCTGGATTCTGTCCGTCTTCTAAAGCGTTCAGCATCGATTCGTTATGATTGCATGTTAAATGGCTCCCGCTGAGTTATTACGAGACAAAATCCTTATTTATCGCTTTCTGATTTATTTGTAAACGATTTTCATGCCCATCGCCCATGGACGTGGATGGGAGGCTGGGAGTGCGGATGAGGATGGGCACCAGCTCCTCCAGGAGATGGAGTTTTTGGTTGGACTTTGGCTGGCAGGGCGAGCAGAAAAATCTTGATGGGCTGGCCAGGTTGTTTGCTCAGCAGAATCTCAGTTGGTTCTTGCCAATTTTTTACTGATTTCAACGCCTTGTTTTATGGCCAGCAAAGGGTTCTGCATGTTGTCTTCCCTCGACTCTCCCTCGACCTGCCATTTTTTATTACTTCTTGTGTGCGTTTCTTATCTTTTTGGAAAATGTTGCTGCTTACTTAATTTTGACATATTTATTTTTATTATGTGCTGCACACTGACGGTGGGAGTTGGTCTCTCTTTGGCTGGTATTCTCCAGCCTTAATCCCCACCATCCCACACTTCTGATTAAGTGGGATTGTGTGGGTCAAGTTGGGGGTCAATTTGGTTTGGTTTGTGGCCAATGGAAGCGTTTCTCCCCCTGCCATTCAGCCAATCGAAGTGGGAAATATTTATTAATATTTTAAACAGGGGGAGTGGGAAATATTTATTAATATTTTAAACAGGGTACTCAATAAAAGTTTATGCAGTTAAAATTACTTGAGTAAGTTATGGACATTTAATCATTTTTCATTCCATAAAGCAGTGCCATTCAATCGACCAATTGCCCGACACTTTCAATTCGTTCGACACCAAAAGCACAACTCCAATTTCTCAGTTATGTCCAAAGAATGCAGAGGCTTTAATGCCAAAAAAAAAGCATGTCCGGAGACAGAGAAATGGTAGAAACGCCTTCTGTTAACAACCGAAACGAAAGAACCGAACATGGCTTATTAAAACGCAAAACGGCTTTTTACGATGGCAATAAATTGGTGGCGGGAATGGACGAAGCTGGATCTGAAGTGGTTCGCCCGGGGTAATGGGGAGTAGTGGGGAGTATGCAAAGCTAAGAAGGAGCTGCAAACAGGCAACAAGAGAGGCCAGCGTTTATGGCTTAAATTAATAAAATAAGCTTTGTCAGACAATTTACAACGCGTCTTCAGCGAGCAGATTACGAGCACGCGGACACGATCCAACTGCAAGATCGCGGCAACAAGAGGCAGAAGCACCAGCAGCAACTGAGAGGATTGAGATTCGAAAAATACAAACAACAACCAGTCAGCAGGAATACTAACAAGGTATTTTAATTTTATGTATTGAAGGTTTTTCATTACTCTTTATAGAAACTAAAAAATTATTTACCTAATATGTTTGCCAGTTTAATAATTATTTCTTAACATATCTTTGCAACAAGAAGTCTTTTTAATGTCTTAAACTTGTTTAAAAACTAAATTACCTTCCTATAGAGTATAAACTACAAATCCAACGGCGACATTGAATGCTGCCTGACTGTCTGCCCGGTCTTTGGTTATTTAGAGAGAGATTCTGCGGATCCAGGATGTCGTGGGGGAATGAAGAACATGGAGGAGCATTGCTAGGTGGAGCGGGTGTTGGAATAGTTGCGGTGTTTGTTCGTTAATTAGTGAACATATTTCGTATAATCGGTGTCATATTAGTTATAAATTGGATAAAAGCGCAAAACGACAACTTAATTAATTTTAAATTCCAATTTATAAACAAGAAATGGAAAAGTTGTTGCCGTTGCTTGGTGTTGCTGTTGATGATGTTGCAGCTATGATAACGATTATGGAAGTGACCAGAGCAGGACCAAAGCCGTGTTTGCTAATCATGGCCAAGACATAGAACTAAGCCGCAGTCTGTAGTCTGCCTTTTTAGGGTACCCTTCCCCTGGTTGAGGGTTTTATAATTTTTGGTCAAAAGTTAGCTACTATTATGGCAGTTTAAATGATGGAATCAATGGGCATACACAAAAATTTATAGAGGCCACTTAAAGTATATTTCATGAGGAGCTTGATATACGTAACTCCTTATAAAGATTGGGCAACTATATCTAATATATTTTCTCTAGATCTCTCTAATAGACATCTTCATAAAACCTACTAGAGCATATAAGTTTCGGCTTCATACCGAGTTAATATTCCCTTTCTTTATATTTTCTTGACTTTTTTGTTGCATTCCAACCACAGCTTCATTTAAATTTCTTGCCTTGTGTTCGTCCTCCCTTTTGGCCGCAGCATCCTTCCTTTTGGCCAGTTCCGAGAATTCGCAGACCAGTCGGCTGGGGCCACAATATTCGATTAGGTCGCCGGGCATCGGAGGCCGTGTCTGCCGTTGATATATTGCCAACGATCATCAGCGATCATCATTTTGTTGTGAGCAGATTGCATTTCATTCGATGGCGCAGAGGAAGGCCGGGAGTGAAGTGAATACTGCAAAATTACCTTATAACTTAATTCATTAATAAATTTATGAATTGGTCGTTGTAAATTGCGGTTTGAATTTATGGGACACAGAACTGTGGCAATGGAATGGTTTACATTCAAATAGATCGCTTATAAGAAATAGGGTTAGTGTACAGGGTTTTTAAATACGAAACCTTCACAAACATCTATTAATTCGTATATCTCACCATAAACTCTTTCATTAATCTGGCATTTCGTTTTAAGACCATTAAGTTAATTTATTTTGATAAATTTCAATTATTAAGCCATCATTATGAAGCTCTTGGCTTATAGCCGATGGGCTACAACAAACAAAGATTGGCCTCTGAATGAATTCGAATACTTTTTATTCACTTTGTCCATGAATGAAGACGAGTTTCACTTCCGCTTTGGGGCCTATGACTGAATAAACTTTTATTGGGTGACAAAAACACAATCCCAAATAAAATACTTGGCCGTCGCTGAACGCTTTTAAAATATTTTCTGAACCGTTGGATATATCAATCAATATTTAGGTTTTTTTTGTTGACAAAAATAAAAAGTTTGGGGACAGGAAAGAGAAGAAACAATATCCCTTTGACAAGGGTTTAGATGAATGAAATGAGCTTTGTAAGCTCAGGGCGATCATTGATTAATATCTTGCTTTTAGGAGATTATTATTTCATACCCAATGGGTTCAGTAGGTTGGTGAAGTTACTAGATATACCTCAATTTTAAAATGTTGAATATTATTTTTTAAATTTATAAATCGCAACCCCGTTTTTTTTTTATAAAATGAAGACTGAAAGCGCTGACAGCTCGGGATTCTCAGCGTCCAACTTGCCGCATTAATTTTGCTAATCCTGCCCGAGATGATGATGGGAATGACGATGATGATGGCAGGAAAGGAGGACAGCAGATCAGAAGGAAAGGGGGGGACGGGGGCAGGAGACGTGGGCCGAGGATAAAGACTGAGACAGGTCAGCGGCAACAGAAAATCAGTGGCCATGCCGACTGATTTTATATGGTTATAATTCTTGTTTTTGACAGCAACAAGCCTCGTTTGTCGTGCTGCAGAGTGTTGAAGCTGTTGTTGAATCTGATGCTGCCGAGTCCGATGCGGATTCTGATTCTCATTCCGATTTCGATTTGGATTCCCCCACCAGTTCAGATTCCCATTCCCAAGGAATGTCAAATTAACACACAATGCGCCAGCTAATACATTAAACAATATAGGTGGGGACCGGACCGATATATCCAGTTGCATTTTCCCAGAAGTTATAGACACATACAGAAGTTTTGTATCGGGCGAGTCGTAAATTATATCAATCTCGTAAGTAGCTGCCAACATTTAAGAACAATTCTGTTAATCACTTAATTTATGCAATTGCTACAAATTGCAACCTTGTTGCACAAAAAAAAGGAGATTATCCATTTTGGGAAATGAACCGCATCGAGCCGAACAGAACCGAACCGATCTTGGTTGGGTTAATAAACGATCATTTAATAAGCGTTTTAATGCCAAATTTACGATCGTTTTATTTGCATAAATTACCAAAGTTGCCAACTGTATGCACATTAATTTCCCCACCAAATTGCCAATAAAATGTTATTTATGCTGCTATGCGAAAAATAAAACAGCAGCAGCCCCAAAAGCAGTCCCACAAATTCCTTCAACGCGCCTGGAAGATCAGGGCGAAGGGAATACTTATAACATATAACATATGGGAATGACTATACACAGGCAGATCCCCAGCGTTTATGGACAATCGGTTGGAGTCAAAGGTAGTAAAGTTTATGGGCTTTCGGTTGGCATTTTGTTCGCTTACCTCATTTCCCGCGTTGCATGTGGGTTTCGTCCTAATAGAGTCATTAAAATCGGCATTCAGCAATTTTAAATTGGCTTGAAACGCACAGACGATCTATATATCACTTTGATATACTAAAGTAATTAAAGGTCTTTCTTAAAATTATACATATAATTGCAGTTCCATCGAAATTGTAAATGTACTTAAAATTTAAAAAAACTCAAGTTTTTTTATTTGTAAGGTATAGAATCTCCACTTAAGTTATTGCGGGAAATCTAATGTGCCGCGTATCTTCGGAGGTTCGTCCACGATACTCGGGTATCCAGGTGACCATCATTTCGGTCATGTCGAAGACCTCGAACGCCTCGCAGAAGTCGGTGAAGGATATTTGGTTCGACTCCGAGTGGTCTATTTCCTTCATCATGGTGTCCACAATTCGCATGATCTGCATGTGATCCAATAAATTCGAAAATAGCTTGTGAACAACAATAACCAGATCCACTTTGGTGATGCGGCCATCCTTATTGTGATCGAACATATTGAATAGCACTGAATGGAAAATTTGTATGAATTATCTTGGCCATATCTACCGACAACTTACACTGTAGCTTTCTGTCCTTGACTTCGTTCTTCAGCTCGGTTTTGGTTTTCAGCGAGTGGGCCTGAAAAGTGCTGAGAAATATGGCAAATTCCACAAAGGTAATCGTTTTCTTGTCACTGAACATGCAGTTCAGGATGGTGGGCAGCAAGTGGTTCAAGTGCAACAGGCCCGAATAAAAATTGTACTTGTATAAATGGCTCGGAGGGTCCTTGCCACCTCCGGCAAACTCGTAGAAGCGATTGTACAGATACTGTATCTGGCTTCGATTGACTAAAAAAAATTTCAGTTAAAAATATACCAATCAATCGTAACCACTCACGTGCTGTCTGCTTCTTGAGCGTTTCCACAATGTCCTGCGGCACTGTGGGATACGATGAAGTCGTTTTTCTCAAACATAGACATCCCATTCCGTATTTTTACCCAATTAAATCACATTTCTCAAAAATCACAGTACTTGAAAATTTCCTCTGACAGCATTTACTAGGAAAGATCTAGATGAGGCACTTGCTACTTAATTTTTTGTTTTTGATAACTGCCGGTCAAGATCAGTTAAGATTAGGGTTTGGCCTTTATTTTATGTTCCCTGTGTTTTACGATTCCCTCTACACCCATAAAAATGAATCAAAACGAGATCTCCAAAGACAAGAAGCTGCGACAAGTGACATTTTTTTTGGAACAAGACCGATCATAAAGCATATTACTTCATTAAAAATATAAACTATACTAAAGGCGGTGCCCAAAACCAGTGTGTCTATGTTTAGGTCGTCTTTAAAATGTCCAAACTTTGATCTTCAGTTTCCTTGTGATTCATAAAGCAAAATACCGACTAATTCTGTTTTCAAAAAGATGTTATTTTGTTTTCAACTGTCATTTCATTTGTCTTTCTAAAACTTTAAGAAGTTCCAAGTTTTATAAAAGTTTTTTTATTTATTAAATCCTCTTGCAGAGCATTCAAATTTCAGTAAAAGAAATAAAAGTAATGTCAAGCATTTTAGGCCTTTTTTGTTTTTTGGCAGACTTAGAACTTCAAATGCTGTGTGGTCTGCATATCAGGGGTCACGTATCAAATGGACGCATATCTGGCGGCCAATTTGCGGTAAAAATGTGTGCCACATGACAAGCAATTAAGCTCGGGCTGCGACAAAGTACGTGCCCAGGTTGGGGGTTTAGTGAACTCAGTCGCGAAAGCGATAAATTTATGACAAATTTTCAAAAGAAATGGTCCGGCCAGACTGCGTGTGGTTTGGTTATCATGGCGATGGTGATGGTGGGGGTTGTTCTCCATCGACCAGACCGTTTTGGAACTTTTTTTCTTTTCGACGTGGCGGCACTTAACACCACGCATCATTTTAATTATTTATTTGGCCATAAAACAGTCGAAACGAAGGGAGGGGCCTCGGGTATGGGGGCCTTGGGGGCGAGTGGTCAACTTTCGGCACAGTTTTCGTTAGCTGGCGGTTGGAAATCGTTAAATTTAACAAATTGCCAGCGATTTTTATCGCACTCCAAGCCCACAGCAGACGAAAACCCAACCCAACCCAAACAAAACCAAGCCAAACCGAACTCTTTCCTGTCCTGTTCGGCCCTGCCCATAGATTGTTTTCCTTATACTCTCTCGTGCTTTTCTGAACTGGCAAATTTATTTATGACCGACGGCCGGCAGATACAGTATTTTTAGTTTCAGTTTTCGGTTTCGGCCATAACGCATAATTGGCCAAAGAGTTATGCGAGAGGGAGAGAGGTAGATGACTCAGGTACTTCAAACTTTTCCCTAATTAACTTGAATGAAATTCGTTCAAAGGCAACGAAAGTACCCGGATCTCATTTTATGGAGTCGTAAAATCTTTGATGTCCTTCTTATCACGACATAAATCGCATAAAAAACCATTTATCTTGTTCTCGACCAACGGTACCAACTAACCCAGCCAAGCCGATAAGAATTCTTTACAAACTCAAATGAAAATTGTAGGGCTGCGACCAAGTTCGTTGCCTAAGTCATTCGTTTTTTTCGAGCAAAGTTTCGCCATTTTTTATTTAACTAATCTTAAGCAAGCTAATTAGCAAAAAATGGAATTAAATTACACATAAACAACTTAATTATTATTGCAAAAATATATTTGAAGCTCGAAAAGAGCCAGCTAATTACCCGCTACATATGTATATGCAATGAGCCGCACAAACAATTCACAGCGGAGGCCAGTGGAGCAGCAAGCACAAAACCACTGCAAACATGTTAACTGAAAATAACCTGTAATTATAATAATTATCTGTAAATTATATGGCGCACTTACAATTGCACACGGATTCATGCGCTTGTCATAAAAATCCGAGGCAGAGCTTTAACTTAACTTTGGCTTTTAATCTTGCTCGAATTTCATTTCGGCCTCGATGCAATGTCTTATAAGCTACTGCCGGACTCTCGGTCTAATCAATGCACTACAAAAAAATTATTAATCTTATTTATAAAAGTCTCGAGCTGAGTTTTGTATTAGTTTTATCCTTTTGCCAGTGCATATGCCTTTACCAGCTGACTTCAGAAACGTGATCATAGCCTCCATTTAGACAAAAATTAAATTAAATTTCATTGGCATGTGTGAAACTGTCGCGAACTCGCATAATTTGTGGCAGTTGTTTCTTTGTTAGTGTTTTTTTTTATTTTTTACTCCATCCGGTTAAGCAGTGTTTGTTGTTGCCACAGCTTGGCTTGATTCTTCGTAATTGAAACGTGTTTGCCACAAGTGGGCATGTTTTTTTCTGCGCTTTACTTTTTTTTGGGCTAATTCAACATACAACATTGTCAGATGTTTCGCAGTTGAGTGTCGGTTATAAAGTAATTAGCCTCAATTTAATGTTTATACTTTGTTGATTATGATTATGTTAATTATACGACTTTATGTGACGGTGAAAACAGGGAAACATTCCGGTTGCCCTGTCATCATAATCATTATGATCATTACGATTGTCGCTGTTGACATTGATGAACTCGAAAGTGTGACAAGTCGGCTTGAATTGCTTAATGTTTGTGTAATATGGAAACTTTTCAGCTGCCTGATGTCTTCGAAGTCCATAAAGTATGTCCATAAAGTGGCACCCACTGTCGTTGCCTGTTTCCTGCCAGCTAGTTGCCAAAGTCTTTCGTCCAGGCTAATGGTGTTCTATTAAAAACCACTTTTATTAATTAAGCAAAACAACTTAATTCCCATGTAAAGCGCTGCATCAGCATCACATCATGGGCAGCTGCTCAAGCTATAGCCACGCTAATTGCGCCGAGGCATCTGCATCTGCAGTCTGCAGCTCCCAATCCCAATCTCAACCCCGGTCCCAGTCCCAGTCCCAGTCCCAGGCAACAGACACCTGAACACTTTGAAACGAAAACACGATAAATGGGTTTAATAATGGCGGCAATTAAATGGATACACGTTGCTACACTGCTCGCACTGGGATCTTCCATATACGGTGTATATATTGTAGAAGTTGGATCCCGATCGGGCAGCATCTCAATTACCGGTGCTCTGCATGGCGCTTCACGGTTGAGAAATTCGACGCCACTTTCAAAAACGCATCACTCAAATGGTCATCTCTGGTCTCTCAGCCTCCTGGCTGCATTTTGTTTTGAGCAAGGCGTTGATTCTCCTCTTTTCGGCTTTCGGCTTTAGGGTTTCGGTTTGTTTGGCTCACTCATCAGCAATTTATTAAAACTCATCAATACTCATCAGGGGCAAAAAACAAAGAAAACAAGAAAGACTTCAAACAGCGAGCTGATTTGATTCTTCAAAAAAAAAAACATCAGAGGAGGAATGCCTGCGGTTAATTTGGCGCAGCTACAAAAATTGAAATAGATTTGTTTAACTTTTGATTATTAAGGGTCTCGGGAAAGAGAAGCCACTGAAGAGTATTTGTTTTAAAGGGTATGGAGTTTCAAAAAAAATATTTATGATTAAAAATAGGAATTCATAGCCCAGTCTTCTATTTATTAAAGCAACTTCTGTCTATCATTACCACTCAGCTTGACCTGGCAGCTTTTTCAACTTCTGATCCAATGATTTGTCTGCATTTTCAACTCATTTATCTGTATACACTGGCACAAATCTCTGTCTGTCTATTTTCAGGGCATCATTCAGCCCCTCTGAGCCATTGTCAGGCTGGAAATGTGTACAAACAAAATGTTTTGCATATGTCGGAGGCACTCAAAACGCTCGAGGCCATCAATCCCGCGGGCATCAATTTGGGAAATGCATCAAAGTTGGCAGCTCGAACAGCTTGATTAGTTGTACAACCTCCGAGACGAGAGCTGTTTGGACCGGCCAAGTGCATGTCGGCTCATTAGCTGCCGCCACTGATGATGAGCTGGATGACCGACTGGGGGCTCCGGGGGCGGTGCGAGCTGTGAAATTGGTTATCGAAGTCTGGTCTGGTGTCTACATCAAACTTAACTTTTAATAATTGGCTCACATTTATTTGCTGCCTTAATTTGATTGTGCCGTCAAATGGTTTTGTGCATTCGAAGCGTCAATTAATCACTGCTCATTGATGATTGTTGTTTCTGCGGTGTTCGATCTTGTTGTGGGCGTGTTAGCCTTAATGAAGCTGGCTAATGCGGAGAACGATGATGAAAGATGAGCCTGAGAATCAGCCAAACAGAAAGGGAGGGTTCTATAGTTGATTGAATAAATTGAAAAAAATAGTTTGTATTTGTTAAAAAAGTTTCAAGAAAATTCCAGTTGGCCAGCAAAACCTTTCAGGTATTTTAGTTAGTCAGAAATTATTTGGTGTCAAATCGCAAGCCTTCTCAGGTCGATTTAAAAAGCGCTTGCCCAGCACGCGCAGAAAACAGGCCAAAAGCAACAAAGTACAAAACTTCATTAACAAGTTGGCAAGACTTTGGCAGACCTTTTGTCGCCTCCTGCCCGAGATGGCCAAATTGAAATTGGAAATGTGCTGGGCCGCGAGCCCCAGCAGGGCGGAGTGGATGATGTTTTTTTTTGCCATTCGGGCCGGGCCATAATCTGTGTCGCCGGATCAGCGGCAAAAGTGTTTGGATATTTGTTTAATGAAAAGCGAAACCAACGCGGATTGAGATCCCGAAACCCTTGAGGATCCCTGGAGGCATCCTCAATGTGGAGGCATCCTATCGTGCGGCAAATATCAAGTCATCGGCTTTAGTCACACTTAACCCATGGTCAGCCAACAACCAACAAGCAACAAGGTCTGGTCTGTCCCTTATCCGGCATTTGCTGTGCAATTAATTAAGTTGAGCATTTTTAAATGTGTGAGCGCTGGCTGACTTTTTGGCCTGTTACCATTTTAATGTCCCGCCAACAACCACACCAACAACAATCACATCAGAAATCAGAGGAAGAGACCGAACAAGTTCTTTAACATGTCTAATTAGTTGTTGTGTTGGTCGGTTGTTGTTCTTATTGAGGCTGAGGTTGCTGCTGCTGTTGCTGCGTGCGATAAAAAAATGCATGGCACTCATTTAGTGTTTTCTTAAGCTGAGACATAAATTTGCAAGCAGTTAAAAGGCTTTTGGCCTGATGGCAATGGCAATGGCAACGCCGAGTCCAGGATTTTTCAAATCGGCGGCCGGAGATAAACTCATTTGCAAAATACTGAGTCGGACATGTGGAGTTCGTGTCGAGTGTGAACCTAATGTGGAGGTTTATCTTTCAGGCTGTCCTTGACTGGGAAAGGGTTAAGATATATAAAACAAAAATATTTGATTATACAAGTGATGCTTCCTCTGAAAAGGGATTTGTTTAGTCAAGTTTTAAACCTATTTAAAGAATATGGTTAAGAATTATTTCATTTCAGAGAAACCTATAAAGAACATCCTTCATTTCCATCTTAATTTATGCAAAATGGATTCGCGTCCAACCCCTTGACTCTCTTAGTACGTAGATTAAGCTTAATTTAAACTAAATATTGATGACTTCTCCTTCGATTGGGCAGCTGTTGGCTCCTGGCAAGTAAATAAATCCATTTGATCAGCTCTTGGCAAGAAGTTTGGACCCCGTTTGCGTCAGTGCTTGCGTTAATTTGAATTTAATTGTCGGCCAGTTCCTCGGGACTGGCAGAACTGGCATTAACACATGCCAGGGCTGGCCGAGGCGCCCAAGTCCATGAGCAATGTGTTTGGGTTAAAAATTGTGAGCCACCAGTGGCCACGACTTTTCTGCAATTTTCCGTGCCCCGCCGTCCTCTTTTCTTTCCAGCTGACTCCTTATTTCTGGAACTTCGTGCCTCGTCTGAGCCAAACTCTATGTCATTTTAATGGCCGGCGCTGCTGTTGCTGTTGCTGCTGCTGCGTCTGTAAATGACCAATGGCGTTTTCAACTGGTTGTTGCTGCAGCTGTACACACACCCCCCCTTTTGGCCAGCCCCGCTTTAAGCCCCCATCCCCTCAAACCCAACCCCAAACGAAACTGCGTGCGAAATTGCAGCAGCGAAGCAAATCGTCTTGCACTTCAAAATAGGATTTAAGAAAGTAATTTTTAAAAATGTACCATAATATATTATATTCAATTAAAAGGTCATAGCTGATATAACATAAAGCTGAATAAAATAAATATTCTCTTTTAAAAATCGAACCCTTTTTTCTTTACAGTGTGGCTAAAAAAAAATACTAAGCTTGAGTTGTGGCAGTCGAGACGTCTCTTCTCTTGCCTCCCGGTAGCAAGCAACGCTGACAGCCCGCCGGCTGACGTGCCAACCACTGTCCACCATCCACTGACCATTGGCCAGTCGCACCACCATCACCATCACCACCACCACCACCACTTGCCACAATTCCGAAGTTCGCTGCAGCCTGTTTGGGACTCCATTTGAGCCAGACTTTAAGGCCAACATGGCAGGCAGCTCGTTTTCGGGGTAATTAATCATGCTGCATAAATTAATGTAACCAGAAGTTAATTAACTTAAGTTTATTTGCACGGCTTTTGCTTAGAGGCACACTCATCATTTGCACAGCCAGGGAAGCGTGTGTGTAGGATATAGCGCCATCTATCTAGCAGAGCTTCTGGTGATATTACAGGTTTAACCGATACTTTCTAAAAATAATAATATAATGATTATAATTTCTACATTATAAGATATTAAATAAAATCAATTCCGACCAACAAACTCTATGTTATTCTCCCACAATTTTATCCACATTTTTTATAAAGAATTCCAACTATTTGTAATCTCGTAATCCCCCTTTAAAAAACGGAAACCCTTACCGAATAGTTGCAGGTGTTTCCCACTACAGTTGCCCCTTCTAATCCATTCTCAATTTGCCAGATTCCCCCTAATGAGCAACTGCAACTGCAACAGAAATGTGTTAATTAACTGCCTCAATGTGGCAGCTGCTGTTGTTTTGATTTTGGCTCAGCGAATGGCATTCAGAGTGCAACAGGGGATACCTGTACTCTTCGACCCCCTCCCTCCGCTATCAGCCGCTAACAGTCTAAATCCGATGGAGTTCCCCTCAGCTATGGGAATTGCATTGCGACCCCATAATTTAGCCGATTGTCAGCGTTGAAACTTGGCTAACTTTGGTTGCTGCTGGGCCGCACCCATTTATTATTTTAAAGTAGTTGGCCGGCGCGATGTTGCCTTTTCAGCGCTGTAGATTTATTGACTGTGCTGCAAAAACTTTTAGCATACAACAGTGTGGTTTGGGGTTGCACCACCCCCGCTCTGCCCCGCCACAGGCCGACTGCCGCCTGCCTCCTTTCCGAGGGGAGTTCAAAAAGGTTTTAATAGCAAATGTCGGCAATTTGTCGGCGGCGACAAAGCGAAATGGCTTTTAAATTGAGCTTCACTCATGTTCGGGGGCGTGTCGAGCGCCCACATGCACTTATTGATTTTGTTGGGCGGTCTTGGATTAGGCCAAAGGTTAATTAGTTAATTGGCTGGACAGGTGAACTTTAGAAGGATCTACAGGGAAAACATTGAAGGTTGTGGGAGGGGGATAAATAAAGTGCTTGTGCATTTGGAGGATAAATAGCATATAATCCAAAGAATGACTCATACATTTGAGAAACTCTTCAAAACTCATCATCATTATGGCAAAACCCATTTTGGATTTCTTTCACCCTCAATTTGGTTGAAAATCATAATTTGAAACTTGCTCCAATTGCCACACCCCGAAAATGAAAGGGTTTTCGAAATGATGAGTTCAAATGGCCAAAAGATTCATGGCTAACACACCCACCATGGTTCCTCAAAAAAATAAAATATAAAAATAAAGGGCCTCCCAGAAAGTAGAGCGAGGCATTTAACGAGTCCCGGCGCCCAAATCAGTTCCCAAAAGCGTCTCTTTAGACAAATGGCTCGCCATTTATCTTGGGCCATTAATTTATAAATATAACTAAGGCAGATTCTAAAACAAAAGCCAAAACAAAAACAAATTCGAAACGAAACTTAAGAAATGAAGCTTCGCGTGCACATTGTGGGCGTGGCTGGGGAGTGCGCCAAATGGGCGCTCATTAATTTCCACAAAATGAGGGAATTTTCAAATAAAACCGAAATGAATCAAATTGAATTTTTTTACCGCTCCGATCGTTGGCGTGCTCAAGTATAAATATTCGTGCCTAATTAATGTTAATTTTCGTGATTCTCCCCTCAGAAGGCAGCCACATAAATTTTCCACTCCAACAAGTCCACAATTATACGAAATTAACAAATCATTTGTGTGGCAATCTGTCAAAGTTTTCCCTCAGAACTCGTACTTTTTAGACCTTTTTTATTATCTGCAGATAAAACAATGCAATTGCGTTAATTTACGCTATAAATTAAATGCACTTCCCACTTTAATTTAATTGGCAATTTATAAGAGTCTTTAATTAGCAGAGACAAGTGAAATCTTTGTCGTAAAGGATCATGGGGAATTATTATTACTCTATCAATAATATAATAATTATTATTTTGAAGGAAAGATAAAACTTAAATAGCACTTAATTTAGTATTAAATATAATTAGTTTTCATGGCAAGCTTGGGGGTATCTATTATTTGTTAATGGGTATTCAAAATTATTTGTTGACTCTTTGGTCGATTCGATCATTAAATTGCAATTACGTAATGGCATTATGAGCAGTATGGGGCATCATCAGCTCGCTAGTGTGCATTTCCAATTAAAAAAACATTAAAATAAAAAAATGAAGAAAGAAAAACATTGGTAGGAATTGCAATTGGAATCGAAATGGACAGCACCCATGCTCACCTGCCAGAGGAGATCCCTGGCAATTCGCACAGATCTTGCCCTGCCTTAGTTCCAGTCGATCAGGGTGTTATTTATGGCAGTGAGAAAATTAACTTTTCCTGCCGGCTGACATGGAAACCAATTTGCCAATTGACGCCTCAACCTCTGGCGGGCATCTTTTGGCCACGGCTCCGCGTTTGGAATTTCTTTTTCCTTTGGCTCTTGTGGCCCAGTCATTCAATTAAATTTATGTTCGAACAGGAGGCGCCAGACGAGTCAGAGACTCCGACTCGGACTTGGACTTGGACTGACTAATCGCTGATTTACGGTCTGGAAATAAAAAACACTTTGCAATTATTAAACGTACTATTTTTATTGTTGTTGTTTTTTTTTTAAGTATTCTTATTGCTTATGCTGTTGTTGTTGTTGTTGCTGTTGTATCGACCGCCCACGTTGTGCGCCAAATGAGGTTTAAACTGCAATTCCGTTTACATTTGGCAAACTTTTCCCATACAAATTGCCGCTAAATAGCGAAAACCTGACACAACAATAACAACTTGGACGCCTACGCCGTTGCCAGCACGTCCGTTGTTTTTGTTGTTATTGTTGTTGTTGCTGTGGAGGCACTGCAGCAAGTGTCAGCCCCATCAACCAATACCATGCCCCACCTCTCTCACCTGTCAAATTTGCAGTGCCCGGGGAACTAATGACGCCCTTAATATGCTCCAAGTGCCTTCTGACTTGGCTGAAAGCCATTTCCCTTTCGCTTAAGCAGAAGCCCTTTGTTTTCAAAGTCATCGTCTTTGCTTCTTCGTCATCGTGGCAGACACGCCAAAATCAAACGAAGTCTTTTGTCAAGGAAATATGGCTTTAAAATGCACTTTAAATAAAAATATATATCATTTTAAAAGAGTATAAAAAAGACTTGAATGTGTCCATAACTTTGAAATGATAAAGAGATAGTTTCTTGAACTAGTTTCTAAGTTAAATAAATTTTAATCCTTTGAGATGCTTCTTATTAATAAATGAACAATATAAAATATAATTTTCCTACTTTTCACCCTAAATACCTCTTCCAAAACTTGTTCTTATGTTGACTTACATCACCAGCAACATGTTGACCAATTGTCCAAAGCCAAATCCATCCTAAACCCATATTTGTGAATATGTTGAGCCTTCAAAAGGGCAAACAAAATGGATTGACGTTTAACCCCTTTTCTAGATAGCACAAGCTTCTCTTAGTACTATTACTAAGCTACTCCCCTTTAAAATATAACACCCGAGCAGGTGTCTCAGCACCATTTCGCAGTAGACAACTTCATTTTGTGGGCCGAGCCTAAAGACTCATAAATTTCCAGCCCACAGAATAAGAGCAGACCCAACTGATATAAATATATAGATATGTTCTTGTATAATTGCATATGGGTATATGCCAGGGCCCACTCCAAGTGCAATTAAGTAATTCTCACATCGTTTATGCAAAATGCGAGGCATTCTGCCAGAGCACCCCCATGATATTATAAAAAAAATAGAAACCCTTTGTTCCAGGGTTCTGCCCCTGGTTCTGGTTCTGGTGATTGCTCGCGTGCAACCTCAACACCCTTTGCTTGTAGTCAAGTGGCCCATAAATTGTTGGCCAAGTTTTCATGGTGCCCCGCCCACTTTTCGTTGCGCTGCTTTGACAACGGCAATTACCTTGAACTTTTCGCTGGTCCGGATAGCTGGTCCTTTACCGGCCGGCCATACAGCCGAAAAAACAAAACTAAATGCAACAAAATTTATTTATATTGCTTATTGCTGGGGGGCTGCATTTCTGGGCCTCGGCCTGTGATGTCTTTCCGTTTTGTCAGTTTAATTTTTGGTTTAGTTCGTTTTTCGCTTTAAATGAACCCAAATTGCCGGCCCATTAGCTCCGTGTTGCTGCCGCTGCTCTATATGCATATATTACATATATAACCCCGAAGCAATCACTGTATAGTAAATATATTTTTTACAGCCAATCGTTTGCATTTTGAATATCAATTTATTCTTTTCCCCAAGACTCTCTTAGCCCGGTATGCAATCAATTTCGGCATTTGGCTGCTGCTGCTATCGACTGACATTTATTTTCTGGCCGCTTTATGAGACCGTAATTCGTAATTGTTGATTCGAGTTTTTACTGTCAATGTTTAGCACACAACCAATCCAGCTCGACGATGGCGGGGTTTTCATCATCAACAACTCAATAAAGGAAAAACCTTGTTAGCAATACATGCATGTAGTTTTGGGGGCCCTTTTGCTGATTGTTTGGCAGTTGATCGATATATTTTGTGGATATGTAATAAGTCTATCATGCAATTGACAATAGTTCCCCATCATATGTGGAAATAATATTATTCAGAATGACTTAAAGAAAAAGCTTTAAAGGCCGCTTGAAACAAAAAGTTGTTGGTTCGTTCGTTTAATTGTTTTATGTAGGCTTTAAGTATTAAACAGTTTTCGTTATTCTATACACTTGACAAATAATTTACAAAAAGGAACACAAATAGCAGGGACCTTAGTAGATCCTGGGTAGATCCAAAATTCTACTTTTCCTTATCTCCGTCTCTTTCCCTTTCCCGATCCCTCTCTCGCTCCCGTTCTCGCTCCCTCAGATAGAGCTGCTGCTGCTGGAGGAAGTGTTGCTGCTGCTGCTGGTGTTGCTGCTGCAAGTGTTGCTGGTGCTGCTGCAGCAGCTGATGCTGTTGCTGGGGACTGAGGGCCTGGGGACTCTCTCCGGGATTAAGCTGTTGCTGGTGCTGGAGGAACTGTTGCTGGTGCTGGGCTAGCTGTTGCTGGAACTGCTCCCGTAGTCTCTGATGCTCCTCCGCATCCATTTCGCTGCCGTAGTCGTCCATGTCGATCACCTCGTCTTCGTCGTCCTCCTCGATCTCGTCGTCGTCGTCCTGATCCTCGCCATCCTCGTAGCTGTGCTGGGATCCCTCGTTCTTGGCGTCATCCTCGCCATCACCGCCTCCGCCGCCACCCGAGGAGCTGCCCTTGTTGCTCTTCGTGTCGCTGCCATCACCGCCCTCTTGTTGCATCCTCTTGTGTTTGGTCCTGCGATTTTGGAACCAAACCTTAACCTGAAGAAGAGAGGGAAATTATTTAACAATTATTATTAGTTAGTATTATGTTTAAACTACATTTTAAAGAATATATCTTAAGTCAACCCTTGAGAAACAATTGAGTCTGAAACTGATTTTCTTTGGGGGTGGCTCTTTAACCCTTCCATTTGGCTTTTGTTTTCCGTTTTTTGGCAAGTCGTAAATAAATTTAACGAGTCTTTTAATTCTATTTACGGCCTGCCTCCCAGCTATGCCCCGAGGGCGTAAAGTCAATTGCCCCCGTCCCTCCAACCCTGCCCCTTATGGCGCTAATAACTCAGTAACTCCGGCACTTCTTGGGCTAACGACCAGACGACATGCAATCACTTAGCTTCTGGCCTGGCCCATAAAAGGGGTTGGAACGGGTGAAGGAACGGCAATGGAGATGGAATGCCACAGGGGTGTTTATTGAATTTGATGCGCATTAAGAGAGAGCAAAGGGTTGGGAAAGTTCGCTGGGTTCTGGGCGAAGCTTACCTGGGTTTCGGTCAGACTGAGTCCCTGGGCCAATTGCTTTCGCTCCGCTCCCACCACGTAGTGATTCCCCTCGAAGGCGTGCTCCAGCTTGAGCAACTGCGTCGGCGAGAAGGCGGTACGAACGCGTTTCGGCTTTCGGAATGGCTGGAACAGAAAATCTGCAAGGAAAATTAAGAAAAATATTAAGTAAAATGTTAAAAAAATTACACATTTTATGAATCGCTACAACGGCTTTTGATAAAAGATTTATTTTCGGTGTGGTGGCTTAGCCAATTAGATGAAACGGCTTCTTAAATTGTTGATTATGAATTCCGGGAATGCCGCCGGCAAAGATGCCGCACACTCAGAGACTCGCATACTTGCATGTTGCACACGCTCATTACAAAACAATAAACAAATTTCCAGACATGGGCCGCAAAAAACACAAAAGGCTTCTGGTTCGTGCCGCTGTCGGCGCTGTGTCCGGGCCCATGTCCCAGAATCGCTGATAAGGCCAAAACAATTGGGGCCCGGACAGGGCGAGCGGCCGCGAAACTTGGCCAGCTGAGTTGGCCAGCTCTTCTGGGACGCCAAGGCGAACACTTTAGCGCGCCTAAAAGCCGCCAACGACGCCTCTTTGGCCGAGGATCCATTGTTCTACCTTCCAGCGGGCACAACGTGATATTTTGACGTTTATCACGATTTCTGGAAGCCTTAGCCTCCACCTCCCAACTAAACTGAAGCTCTGCGGCTGCCAGTTAACAAATTTTCAATTGAGCCACAATTTGAATATTGATACGAGGCAGGGGCTACTGTGCAACATGAGGCAGAGATTTGTGATATTGTAGAGACAGAAATATGATGGTTAATACAAAGTTGTTGGAATAAGTATCAAGGTATCGCTTTCTACATTATTTTTTCTTTCAAACTAACATTTATCTTTCTATTTAACGTCACTGGATGGATGGCCTGAAAGGGAAATGACTTTTAACCAAAAATAATAATAGATCCTTTTTTATTTAAGCCCTGCTATGCTGCCTATCCCTACATCACTTTGCTAATCAGACTTGTTGTGATATCATTTCAGTGAACAAGCCTAAGCCTCTGGAATCCTTAGCCCCGCAAGGTGTGCCAATTATAAAATAAATATTGACACTGCAGAACCGAATCGATTTCGGAGACAGGAAGTCCACACAATGCAACAAAACAGAAGCTAAGCCAATGCGAAAATAAACAGCTAATAAACAGAAAGGCATGCGAAAGGGCGCGAAGTATTAGATACAACCCCGGACCGAAATGTATCTTGTAACTCGTGTATTGTATCTTGTTAGCGCTGCCGGGCCTGGAAAAACAAAAGCAACCCAAGGAGCAGATAGAAAGGATGGATGGCAGGAAGGACGAGCGAGGGAGAGGGTCGGGAACTTGTCAATTTGACACTTCATAAATGCAGGCTCGGGCCATTGATGGCCATGTATCTGACAGATGCGACTGACTGACTGCGAGATGCTCGCTCTCGTGCGTGCTTGGTTTTTGCTATGAACTTGACAAACGATTGCCAGGAGCGAGCCGAGTCGAGCTGCAGCATCCAGTATGATCTAGTTTCTTTTTCTTTTCTCTGTATAAGTATGTATCTTTTTATGAACCCCGGCGATCGCTTGACATTTGTTACATTTGACAGCTAACAATGTAGCTACAAGATACACGACTGCCCAGCGCCTTAGAAGTGCCTCTATCTGCAATATAATTGATAATGCCGCCGCTCACAATGGCCACTTAATTATTTTTTCCTCTGGCTTTTTTTTTTTTCATTGCTAGATCTTGCAGCATCTCTCCGCGGCAGCATCTCTCAATGAAGTGCATATATGTTTGTTTTTTAGGTGCGGACACAAAAGAAACCGCCGTGCGAAAATACGCGCAATTGACAATTAATTGATGTGTCCGCTCTGCCGGCCTCCCGCTTGCCGTCCTGTCGCCTGCCTGTGGTTGTTGTATTTATTTTTTTCCCGCTCCCTACTCTTGCTCACACCCTTGTCAGCTGTCATTTTTTTATATATCATTTATTTTTTTGCCCATGATGGAAGTGCCATCCATGCGTTTCGTTTTCATTTTGTTTGTTCGACTGTCCTGGCTCTTTTTTGTCCGCCTTATTATTTATCACTTATCTGCAATTGTATTTATTTCGATTTTTTTTCCCCGGGAGTTAGGGCTTAATTTTTATGCTCTCATGATTTTTTCATTAATTTATTGCTTCGATAGCGTTGCATTCCATGATTGTCCCGAGCTATAGCCCGAGGACATTGACTCGAAGTCGATAATTGAAATCAAATGCATTGACAGATGGGAAGGATGTAGCCTTGATCCATTTGACAGGATATGCCATTTGATGTTCGGATGTGAATGGGATTTGTGGGTTTGTTGGGTGCTCTATAGATATAGTTAATGAAAATAGTAATAAAAGGGTGTTTTTTTATTACAAGAATAAAATTCCCTTCTTTCTTTAAGAGTTAAAAAAAAAATTAGTATATTTTTACACTTTTTTTAAACTCTTTTGCTATATATAGTAGTCTACCCTAGCATACTTTGGTAGTTAGGGATCTTTTATATAATATTGATATTTAAGTTTATTTTATTTATATTTAATACTGAAAGTTTCATCTTAGTTTGTTGAAAGTTATTGCACAACAATTATATTGAAAAAATTATTTTATTCATAGATAGAAATGGTTAGAAAAAATATATATATTTCAGTATCTAGAAATTTCAGTATCTAGCATTATCATCGTTTAAATAAACCCATCAACCTATTAATTTTGACCATTTTTTAGGAATATTTATCAGCTGTCTTAGGTGGCAACACCTTAAAAAGTGTAAGCACGTGCAACCTGTAACGAGTTGATGATACATTTTGACCATTATCTTCCACAAAAAAAAAATAGAACAAAGAAAATATGTAACCCCGTATTACTCACACGGCTAAGTAAACGGAAAAAAAGGAAAACATTTACAATTAATGGAATCGTTATGCGAAACATTGACATCTCAGGTTCATAAATCAAGCGAAAATTACAGTCGGAAAGGAGGAAAGTGAGAAGGTAGCTGGGGAAAGTCGGGGAACAGGAGGAGCTGGGAGCCGGGCAGTAAAAGAAGCAGAAGCCAAACGGGAAATGGAAAAAGGGAGAAAATAATGAAACATCGTACAACATAATTAAGGCGTAACGTACCACTTGGGGCAGGTGAAAGGCGTGTGAGTGTGCCGAAAATTATTTTCATTTACCAACCAAAAAAATACAGAAACAGAAAAAACAAGAACCAAAGGCGAGGCAAAAAGCCAAGTAAACAAGGCATGAAAATTCAAATGGTAATTATGGCAGAGCGGCGAATAAAAAAATGGTTAAAGAGTAATAAATGACAATGTTTTGTGAGATGCGCTCTGCGGTTTCTTTATACCATTTCTATATATTTTTTTTTGTACATTTCTTGGTTCTTGGTTGGTTTGGACCAAAACCTCAATTAAAAACGCATTAACATTTCACTCGCTGCACTTTGGAGCTGTATGAGTGTATATATTACACATACGCCGCATGGGCCCAACTGGAAACTGGCAACTGACACTGGCGCCGTCTGTTGGCCATTAATGGTAATTTCGACTACCAACACATACACACTCGGATGGCCATTTAGGTACGCTGCTTGACCTAACGATGTGTGTAATGTTGTTTAAACAATTTAATTAAAATGTAATTTGTTTGGAAATAGTTATCAAAATGGGTTTGGTTCGACTGCCCTGCCTCACTCACTCACTCTCCCTCCATCTCTTTCACAATTTCCATTCTCGCTCTCCTTCCCCGCCTGATGATGATGACGCTGATACACGTCTAATTAACTTGTAATAAATGTTTGCCATTTGCTTATTTAACTTTAATTATACGGAGCTGGTAGGCAGCAGTAACAGCAACAACTCACAACCAGAGCAGCAACAACAGCGATAACTGAATAATTGCTTGATTGAGGTTCTCTTTATTTTAATGGCGTCTGGTTTTTGTGGCCTGGCAGAGGGGGTTCAAATATGGGCTTAGGTGTGGTTTCTTTCTTTTTTCATAGGTTCATAGCACTCCACTCCATCCATTAGAAGTGGTTTTAATAATCTAATAGTACCTAAAAACACTTTAAAATATTCATCAAAAACATTAGAGAGCCTCCACTTTATACATTCTATTAAGTTCTAGGGGATTATAAATGGTTTGTTGTTTTAAAAATCAATTTAAACTACAGACTAGTGACTTTTATTAACTGGTTATTCATTGAAATTAGTCTACCATTGATACATTAGACAAATCAATCAATTTTAATCGTTTTATGCGACCAATCTGCATATTCGGCTTTTCGAAATTGATTTTTGAGGAATATTTAGAATGACTTCTCGATGAACCGGTTTAGTCCAACATTCCAAAGCAGGAAAAAAATCTTATCTAGAAGATACATTTTAGAATATACTTACTGCCCGGAAAACGTGGAAAAATGCGTCCGTGCCGACTGATCAGCCAAGGATACAGCGGATAGCTGTCGCGTATCAGGTGCGGAGGTCCTCCGAAGGGATGGTGTCCATGGGGCGATGGATGTACGGGATGCGGACCGCCCGGGAATAGGCCGAGCGGTATTTGGCCGGGCGGTAGATGCGGATGTGGGCCGTGGGGCGGTCCAGTTGGCACGGGAGGATGTGGGTGCGGCCCCTGTTGTTGTTGCTGCTGCTGCTGGTGGTGGTGAGCCAGGGCGGCGGCCATTTGGAACTGGGCGGCAAGGAAGGGGGGCGGCGGAGGAGGCGCTCCCGCCGCTCGAACCGCCAGCGAAGTGGGTGAGGTGCGATTTTGGATTAAAGCTAAGTTTGGCGCCGGCAGAGGCAACGGGCGGATGAGGGTTCCGATTTGGGGTGGTGGCGGATTACCGGCTCCCGGCTGTTGGGGATCCGCCGACTTTTGCGGAGATGCCGATGCATTTGGAGGCGTTGGCGAGCGACTGGGTGGCGATCGAGGAGGACTTCTGGATCTATCGAGGGAGTCCCTTCGGCGACAGTAAATAAACCCTCTGGGCGTCCTTCGTCCGCTGGTATTGGTGTTTGTGGGTGAGGCAGGACTCTCGCTGCGCGGTGGTGGCGAGGATATCACACTGACTCGCAGAGGAGCGGATCTCGTCGTCGTTTCACCCACAATGGAGTCGATGCTGAAGGCCAACTTGGGCTTACTGGCGGACGCCTGGGAGGCGGAAGCGGCGCTCACCGAAACGGAAACGGAAGTGGAGGCCGCTGAGGAGCTGCTGCTACTGACAAAAGGACTCGTCGGCGCCATGGGCAGCATGTTGAAGGTTTGCCGGCCGCAGGTGACCATTTGGTAGGGGTTTAATTATTTAAAAAAAAAAATAAATAAATAAAGTACAAAGTCGAGGATTTCTAGCTCGGATTTTTGGATGAATCCGAAGTCTCTGAAGAATATATTCGCTTTTCGTCTGTTCTAACCATTGAGTTTAATCGATCGCGTACAGTGGTCACTGGCTAACACACGCACGCACTGTTATCCGGCAGATAGCTGAGGTATCTGTAACGCTTCACCGGCTGGCATCCGTCGGCCTGACATTGATAAACTGGAGCGCGGCGGCGATTGAAGCGTAACCGTACCGCTTCGATAACCGATTGACAGCGGCGGCGAACGAAACTTTTGCGGTTGCCGCGATGATGATGCGAACTGTCAACGCCATTAGCATTATGGAGCGTCTAAAGGGGTCTAATTGTTCGCTTCTCTCGGCAGCTCCCCGACTGCTTTCTCCCTCACTCTGCAGCCGCCTCGCTCTTGGGCTCCCTCTCTGTTTGTTGTTGTTGTTGGTTGTTTGTGGTGGGGGCGTCGGCGAATCGCTGCGTAACTCTCGCGCGGAGCGTTGTTGCGTGGATGCCGTCGCTCGAGTGACACAAAAAATTGCCAGAGTACCCCAGAGCTGTTGCCACAGCGGCTGCTGCTTCTTCTTCTTTTACCGTTGCCTTCCAGTGGAGCTCCAGCGTGCATCTCTTTCGCACACAGCCCCCCAAAAAGCGCCTGCGCCAAAACAGCACAGAGATAAATATGAAAAACCGGCTCGAGTTGCCAGTGGATCCACCTCCTCTCTCTCTTTCTAGCTCTCTTTCTCTTCTCTACATAGGGGGGTATAATGTGTGTATGTGTGTGTGGGTTGTTTGGGGGAGCCCAGCGCTCTCTCTCTCTCTCTCGGTCTCTTGGCCATTTTTCGCACCAGTTTATGACAGTGAAACAAACAATTTGCGCTAAACAAAACAGCATCATTAAAGCGTTTGTGGTTTTAGTGCCAAGCGGGTTTTCCGGTTCATAGGCGCAAGGGGTAACAGCGGGGGAAGTGGCTTGAACAGTGGGAGACTTGAAATGTCCTTATTAGCCAGGTACTAGCCCGAAAACAGACTTTTGTTATTAAAAAGTTATTTATTTTAAGCAATAGCAGTTTTATTAAATGTGTTGGTCTATATATTTAATTGCATTGTGGGAAGAATGAGTTACTAAATTTTATTATTTACATGAATCTATAAGAAATAAAAACCTTAAATCTTATTAAACAAATAAAACAATTAAATACTAATACCACTGTGCTCTGGCGTCAACGTCATCTCTTATATAGCTTAGACGCCCCGTCGTCAGTGCCCGGCTGTCCTGCCCCCTTGCCGTGGCCCCTTCAATCATCAGTCCTTTGGCCAACAAAAAAAACACCTCTACCCCGTTTTGGGGCTTCCACCATTCTGAATTGGCTCGAATTGGCATCTGCATCATGTTGGTCGAAAGTATTTGTACATGAAAATGGGCGGCAACTTGGTTTCTTCACCTTCGGCGAGCTGCAACCGCTGGCGCACTCTCACACACATGGATGTATCTGTGTCTGGGTAGGTGTATCTGCATCTGTATCTGGTCATCCTCATCCGCCGGCTGTGAGTTGTGAAAATAAACACCTCGTTAAAGATGCAAGAGGAGGCATAAAACATGCAGCGCCAACATCGTTGCCTTCTCATAGGTAAATATACTCGGATATATGTGTGTTCGATCCAGCCCCTCTTGGACCTCATCCCCTTTCCTCCCCCTGATCAGTTTGTTCCTCTTCTTCCTCTGGCCATGAATGGAGCTTGGGCCGAAAGGAGTCGAACCGAGGCTGGCAAATAAATTGACGTGCGCTTGCCTGGATTTGTATGCATCTAGATAAGGTATCCCTGTCGATGGGTGAAGTGGCTGCTGCCGCAGATGCAGTTTGTATCTGTATCTGTATCTGTGAGTGTGGCACCTCTGGGTGAGGTAATTGTAATTGGTTTTTTATTTTTTCCTTGCTCTTCTGCGCTTTCTGGCCGGGGACTGCCTCACGTTTCGGGATAAATCATTTAATTAGTCAGACAATGAGCTGGGAGAGAACTTTATGGGATCCTCCATCACTGCAAAAGGTTATCGATCGCCAATCAATGATTTTCGGGGCGTAGTTTTTGGCATTTACCGCACTTGATATACGACCAGAAGGTGGGCCGAAAGATAAAAGCCAACAAATGCCTAACGTATCAGCACTTGAGAGCTGTGAAATGTTTTTCTGGCCAAATGGTTGAACTTTAAGATTCTTAATAAAGTAAGAAATTATGCATGATATTTTTCAGAAATTTATTAAATAAATTTAGAAATATTTTTGTAGATTTTCTTTCAAGATGACGTCGAAATGATTAATTTCTCTAGGAATGGTGTGAAGATATCATTTTTATATCCTTTTTATTTATTTTTATAAAAAAAAGAATCAAAAAACATAATATTTTAATTCCCACAAAATAAATATTAAATAAGTATCTCATAGATTATTATTTTTAATTTCCACAAATTACCCGAACTAACTTATACCCGAATAGTAACTAATATTCCTTTCTTTGCTTTTAACCAAACTAATTAAAGTCGGCTGAAACTACGGCCTTCCAATGGATACTCCCTCTACCAAGTATCTTCTCGCAATGTTCTTTGCCTGCCCGGGACTCTCTGCCCATAAAAGATACAATCCACACGACGTTTACATGTTCCACTGACGGAGAGCGAGATACCCTGGCCATTGGCTTTGATTGGCTACTGAAAGTATCTACCAAAGTGGGAAGGAGACAACAGTAGTTGAGGGCCACTAACAAGGGGTTGGTATTGTTGGCCAGAGCGAGAAAGGCCAGGGGTGACAGAGAGGGGGAGCACGACGGGCAGATGACGACGGGCAGCGTATAAATCCAATTCATTTAATAATTGCCAACTAGATGGAGCTCATTATCACGAGTACTTTGCACGGCTTTGCCAGATACTGGCGGGGGGCAGCCGTCGATGGATGAAGGGGAAGCTGAGGCTTCAAAGATGGGGTCTACGGGGGAAGGACTTAATGAAAGAGAGGATATATGGTTAGATTTTAATTTTAATTAGATTTTAATATATGCAGAAACATGTATTTTATATTTTTTTTGGCTAACTTATAATTAAACATTTTTAGAAATTAAATAATATATAATTTTAGTTTGAAAACCTCCATTATGTATAGAAATAATTGCGTCAAAACTGATTGCTGTGCCTAAAAGTTCTGTGTTAATACCACCAGTATCTCACAGATACTGTATCTGTGTGAGCGTTTGGCTCGTTAGCGTTTTTATTAGACGGGCAAATGGAAGCCCAGAGCACTGGCGACGATGCTGGGACGTCTGAGGAGTCTGATGTGCGATGATGGCGACGGCTTTTCAGTGTCAATTAAAACAGCTTCGCGTCTGTGCGGATTTCATGCGGATGATGATGGAGGGTAGGGCAGGAGCAAGGGGGATGCATCTAGAGACTGGAGACTGGAGGGATGGCAGACGGATGTCTGTTTAGCGAAAGCATAATTGCCACAAGGGTTGGCCATTCAGCCATTTCAGCCATCATTCCACGCCATCTCCTTCGCACCCAGGGAGGCGACTGCGCCGGTCCGTGTTGACACAGCTAATTGGCTTTATTTGTTTTAATAATTGAGCATTTTCGGCATCAGCCACGGGCACTGATTTAATTAAAAATTTTCACTCTCCCGGTCTCCCGATTGAAAGGGTTTTCCTTCATTCGGTCGTGACATTTTTGTTTGTCTGGCCAAAAAGGAAGCGGAAATTGAATTTTAATAAGTCGGATTTAGTGAACAATTTTTTGTTATTTTTTAATGACTGCTGTTTGAGATCTAAGTCTGGTGGGGAATGAGCTCAAATACTTCCGTCGGGCTAAGCTCCAGACTTAATTAAATGCAAATAAATATTTTGCAACTATTTGGAATGCTTAGTCGTAGATCAGTCTCTGGGGAAAGGATCAGGAATGATCAGAACATCGGCAGTGCCAGATCACGGCAAATCCCTAAACTTAAACCATCGGCAAGCCTTTGGAAATCCACTGGATCTGGATGTGGATCTTCGGATCGGTTCTGCGAGGATCGACGCATTTAATCCAATTATCGATGCCTTGGGAAATTTCTGACTCGTCTAAATTGTGGGCGGGTGGTGTGGCTTATCCCAGGTAATTCACCCGTTCCCAGAAAGTGTGAAAGAGAGCGCCAAGGAGGGTTAGAGAGAGACAGAGAAAGGGTACTCCTGAGCTGGCTGTTGATTAATTAAAATTTTGATCAAGTCGCAAACGAGGGCCATTATTTAATGACTTTTTTATGAGATAAGCCAGGTGTGGTATGTGCACTCCAAAAAATAAAAGATCAAATAGTTCAAGTCTGAATTATAAGAGAAACTTTTTAAGGCACTTCTCTTATTTATTTCTTATTTAAAATTACGAATAAGTTATCATATATGGCAGTATTTCCCTCTGTGTATCCAAGTGGGTGTGGCAATACATGAAATTATGGGGCCTATACCGATCGAGGCGCGACAACTGCCGCAAATTATCGCAAATTTGTGCGGTTCGTGGGATGCAAGCGAAATATTTTATGGCCTCATTATGCAAATTCGAATGGCTCTCGAAGCGGACGGAGATCGTGGGGGGAGGAGGGAGTGGACAGCGGAAGATGGATCGGCCAGAGCTCAGGTAGCTCTCGCACCGGTTCTCAATTAGATACGCTTGCCGCCGGAAAACCGCATTGAAATTACGCCAGGACCTGCCCGAGTTCGATAATTGCGGTAATGTCAATAATCTGTTTTTGACCAACCATCGTTTTCCACCCACTGCTCTCGACCCTCGACCTTTAACCCTCTCTTCCACTCGGTTGCCGCTGTCTTCAGCCCCTTTCCGCCCCTTAATCCCCGCGAACCGCCTCATGAGCCTGAGTCAGCCTCTAATTGTTGACCGGGCCGAAAGGATTCAGATTCAGATTCGGGTAAGAAATCGTATCCTTTGTGTTCCTGTCGCGCGCACTAAGCAGCATCGATAATTGGATTAAATCGCGCTCCTCGAAGGAAATCTGGCCGAAAAGATTCCGCGCTAGTCCAATGCTGATCTTTGGATTTTCAAACGTGGCTTTGAGGCGCACAAATGCCGAGTTAAGTTCGAGGATTTGTTGGCCTAAACACGCGCTGATCATGTGTGGGCTATTGTCGGTTTGGTTCCCCGGAAAACAGGGCAGCAGGATTCCATCTACTGATCCCCCCCAGGATCTGTTGCATTGCCAATCCCGGCTGCAAGACTAACTTTTCCCTGATCCCTGAACTTCGGCGAAAATCCAAAATATTTAGTAGCGCTTAATGGGGCAATCTCACCAAAACATATTGTGCAGAAAATATATTTACATTTTCTATAGAGATTCTATATTAGAGGGCTTGGACTCTAGTGATTCAACTAGCCTGTGATCTATTTTTGGCAGCATCATAAATTCACATTGATTTTGATTGAGGCAATCGTTTTTTCGTAATTAAAATGATAAACAGAATTTCCACATTAGGCCCGGCACTTGAGACTTGCCATTAGACAAATGGCCAACACATGTGAACGAGGGAGGAATATCAATCTGGATGTGGGCTCCTCAGCTCCCGATCCCCCGATCCCCTGCTCCCATTTCATCCTTAGACAAATCGCTGCTCATTAATATATTCACTCATCATCGACGGCAAATGCACAAGTCATAATTGCAATTGCACTCTGACGGCGCTGATAGATACAAATGGCCAGCGAACCGAGCTCCCCCTCAGTGTCCCAGGGATATCAGCCCCTAGCCTTGTTTTCCCCACGCCCCCATGTGCCGGGATTTTTGGGCAACGCCTACGTGGAGTGGAAAATGTTGCGTGAAAATTACAAGCAGCTGCCGCAAGGAGAAAGGGACATACGAGCGTGTCAAGGGTAGACGGGGAGAAAGTATTCGTATTCGTGTCTGTGGCACAAAAGACATTTGTCAACACCCCCCACTTAAGGCCGCAACACCCCCGCCCTGGAGATGTCTCACCAATTCAATATTTTGACGCATGAAGTTCAATCTCTAAAAAAAAAGAGAAATGTTCTTTTTGTGTTTGGGCATGTAAATCATAACTCATGCACTTGGAGAAATACTTTCAAGTCACATAATGTTACATAATCTTAATAGTAAAATTGAAAAAAAATATTTTCTTCAGTGCCCATTGTATCTGCATCTGCATTTGAATTCACATCTGCTGGTCGCAAGTGTTGATAACTGCACTTAGCCCGGCGGATTCAACTCGTTCGCGGCTAATTGGGTGCGAACGTGCGGCAATTAGTTGCACTTGGAATGGCTCACGAATGCAGCAGCATCCAGCAAACAAGCACCCAGCAACAAGCTGCAAGAGCTTCAAATCGGAGGCACGACATCGTGAGGCCGGCATCATAATCCCATCGAGGCGCCATGCTGATCGAAGATCCAACAAACATCGATCCGTCGATCCCGTGATCACTGAGCCACGCTGATCTCGGAGCGATTATCGACACAAAAAACCGTGTAACTGATCGCTTTCCCCAACCCTCCCTTTAAACGGCTCCCAAACGAAAGCCAAAAGAAAGTGTCAGACAGTTTGTCAGTCTCTGATTTGGTTAGTCAATTGTCTCGCTATCTTCTGGCCCATTGTATCGGGCTAACGGTGGCCGTTAAGCTCTGTGGCGCCACAGATGAAGTCCTCGTGGCAGTTTTGATTTAGCTTTCCCATGATTTATTTACGCACATGTATCTGTATCTCGTGGTTGTGCGTGCCTCCCCCAAAAGCCAAAAAAGCTCAGATACAGATATTTGTGGTGTGTGCGCCCAATTAATTCGACTTCAGCTTCGTGTCTTCGACATTTACAAAATGTTTTGCTTAATTTGTTTTGTGTTCGCTGTTGGGGAGGGCCGGTGTCTGTGGAAGGAGTTTCTGGTGGGGAAGCAGATTTGTGGGTGTTGCTTGACAGTTTCCAGGGCTTGTCGCTCATTAGTCGAGCTTAATTCGGGCCAACACACATTTTAGATGATTGGGGGGAGACTTTCTCAGAAAGCAGGGGGTTGTTTTTGGCAGGGTGTTGTGTTAATTGATATAAGATATAGGTAGAGATGGGATCTAATTAGGACAGAAAGTAGGTATACCTTGCAATAACTATAATACTGCATTTATACTACTGATCTAATAATTGGTATTATATATTATAGGATTTAAAATGAAGTATATAGGGGGGAAATTATATAATTTATAGACCTACCTTGCCATAACTATAATGTAGTATCTATCATAGGATAGAACATACTTTATAAAATAAATCGTTTTATCATCTTTAATGGTTTCTACCTTTTAATGACTTTAGGGTAGTATTAATGCTACTAATGTTATAATTGGTATTAGATATTATTGGTATTAAATAATATATTATACTTTATAAAAGAAATCCTTCCATCTTGTATGATGGTTTCTACCTCCCATAAACTACAAGATAGATTCCGTTTCCAACAATTTCATTGTCAGCAGCCCAGGGCTGATCTTTGACTCGAATATTTGTTGTTTTCCTACCGACTTTGTGCCGGCACGTCAATGTCACTAGGCCGTATTATTCTTTCATTAGGCCAGGAGTTGTTGCAACTGGTCGACACTCGAATTCGGAGTGGGATTTGCATATGACCTGCCTCCTGTGCCCGGGCGGCTGTGCTCATTTCTCCTGACAGCAGAGCCGCGAGCTGTGAAAAGTAACTCACTCTGGACAAATGCAAATTATAGATCAGGTGCAGCAGCAGCATCTGAAGCAGGAGCAACTGTAATTGCTGCCATAATTGCAGCAAGTGGATTCGTTTTCCATATCATATACCCTCCAGTTATGAGCGGGTTAAACTGTTGCATTTCTGCACTGCCACTGGTTGGGGTTCAAGCAACATGCAACATGCATCTCTGATCTCCGATTTGGATTCAGATTCAGATTCAACTCATCTGGTCCAAATTGGAGCTGCAATTGCAGTTGCAGTTGCAATCTGCATGTGTAATAGAGTCAAGCCAACTAATTTTGCGGCAATTTGTGCTTGGGAAATCCATGAGGAATGGATAAACGGTGGCAGGCACGCCGCCCCATGCAGCTCCTTCCTCCACCTCACTCTGTCTCCTCTGGTCTTCTTAACCCCCTTAAGCCGGGCGCAGTACATGCAGAAATTAACGAATGATGGACAGACATCCGAGACGAGTCAGATGCATGCAAACTGGGGGGCGATCTCTCTTTCGCTTGGCATCGCTCGCTCTCTTTCTTGTCATGTTATTAGCAGCAATTTAAGCAAATAATCAGTGCAACTTGCCAGTTGAGCAGTTGGGGCATAGATTTGGGGGGCAGCCGGCTGGCAGAGAGGGGCGGGGTCAACGCGTGACTTGCAGGCAGACACATCACAAATTGCAGACAAGTGTGGTTCTTGATGCTGCTAGCCGAAATAAGCAGCCAAACTATTGGCCACATGCAAATACCAGCGCCAGCATTAAATAGTAACACTAAAAAAAATAGTATGTTCTCCAAAATAAAGGATAAGTCTTTGGGTTCAATAGAAGGTATCATTTTTTCCCTTGAAGTATAATTTTCACTACAGTTACCAACTATATCCTTTAATCTTTTAGGCTTCACTTCTGTTTATAGGCATATTTGATTTTTTTAATATTAAATCCTTTTTCAATTACTTGCTTATGGTAGTTTAAATATATGATTTAATTTTTATCAAGAAAGGTTAAACAGTTTTATTATTGTTGGGATCTTATTCTAGATATCTTATAGATTTTGATAAAGAAAACCTATTAATTGAAAACCTGTTTAACCCTTAGTTGTTACTAAGAAAGCCACTACCATTAACATAAAAAATACTTAGGCCAAAAACTTTCTTCAAGTGTTTCAAAATACGAAATTAGAGTTAAAATCCAGGGGTAAGGGGGACACTAGAAATTCTAATGGTTTTGCAGCTTTTTGGGTACTGTGCTGGGTAATTTGCATTCCGTTGCGGATTGCAACTGTTGTTTTGCGCCTTGTGCCTCTCACGATCTGCCAAATCTGCAAAAAACTTAAAGCAAAAAAATCTACAAAAAAACTGCAGATCTGCAGCTCGGTAATTTGGAACAGTTTTCAGTTAGTTTGTTGTTGGCAGCATAGCTGCTGGTGAGTTTTCACAGTTGATTTACCCAGATTGAGGTGGCTGTTGCTCCGACTAGAGGTAGTAGTGGATGCTAGATCGGTAGTTTTATTTACAAAAAATTAGCACAGCTTTTGCTTGTTTACTGGCCCAATCGAAGCCCGGCTCAGAGACTTAAAGTACGACCCCGAGTCCAATTTTGGAATCTCGAAACCCCCAACTCCGACACTGAGGTGAGCGAGCGTTTTGGCTAATTTTCCAAATTGCTTTTATTAGGTTTCGTTTATTTGCATTTTGCGCTTTAATTTTACGGTTGATTTTCCCTCTCTAGAGTCTAGGGTCTAGAGTCTTAACTCTTAACCCTCTGCTGCCGTTGTTACGATTGTTGTTGTGCAGCCCCTTTGTAATTGTACTCGTTTATTTTTTAGTGGCCTGGCTTGCTTTTTTGTAGCAACCATTTGGTTGCAGTGCGAAAATTAGCAGCCGTCCCTTTCAACCCGGCTAAATGTTGCAATTGTCGAGTCGTAAAAAATTTAAATTTCTGTTTAAACTGAACACAAAGCCAAAAGCTGGCAAAAAATTGCAATAAAGTGTTTCGAGTCTTATGCAATACTCCTATTTTTTGGGATGTTGTTCGGTTGGATAACCGCTGAAAGGTTTTTGCTTTGATTTGCTCTGGCATTGGGCAACTTTGGAAGAGGCGTGTTTTATCTAAAATGGGATCGCTCGAAAGCACAAATTATTTCAACTCTGTAATTGTTCAACTGGTATTGGAAACCTAACGATGGTTGGTGATTATGATGGGTCATCTACGAAGTATCTATGAGTAATGCACCCTTAGTAATGCTAGTCTTACCTTGGTTTTGATTGAAATTAGAGCTCAGCTTCAGTTCAATATCATATTTTTCTATTAATATTCTCCCTAAACATTTTTAAGATATTTTTTTTCCTATGAATTCCCTTTTCTAGACTACTGAAGGCAATTTCTTTTATATCATCACCATAATCATCAGAAGGCATTAAGTTCTTTTTTTATCATTCATATGCAATCGGCTATCTCAGTGGCTCAATCAGTTAAATGCTTTGCTGCCTTCGGGTTCCCCTTTCCCATTTTTTCAGAGATAACCCAACGCATGGAAATCAACACATAATAACTTAATGTGTATGAGGAGTGATCTGGAATCGGTAGGGGCACTGAAAAAATAAGTTTTAGAGTTAGACCATCTCCTCTCTAACCGAAATATTATAAAAGTACAATTTTTATTTGTGTAAGCCCCAATCCCATCAAGTTTAGACTAGAACTCCAAGCTGAAGCGCGTGCTGGGAGACTTAATTGCTGATTACAAATTAGCGATAAGAGATGAGGATAAATACGAGGTGGATGTGGCGAATGGAGCAGCCCTTGCTAGTTAATTAAGACATTAACTACTGCCTCCAGAGTGATTCCTCCGATCGGGTTGAGTGGAAAGGCAGCCTGGCCGACAATGGCGGACCTGGCCCAAATCACTAACATCCGCCCACCTCGGCCAAATTGGTGTTGCTGGCCGCTTATCAGCGCCCACGTGTCGCCGGGCTGTCGCTTATTGTCGGCCACTTTCCGGCCATTATTTCAAGCTCGGCACTTGAACTTTGGGCTTGTGCCGCAATTACAGAAACTCGACAATTGTTTCTGGCTTCCTCCTCCGGATCACCGAACCACCATCCCCCCGCTATCTGTCATAATCATAATTGTCATGGCAGAGTTATCGATTACCTTTTCGGCTTATCCGCTCGTCCATCGATCGACGGACGGAAGTTCGGCTGTCACTTTCGATCCGTAATTATGATCGTCGCCATATTCGTCGCGCTCATAAAGTAATTGTCCCTCCACGACAACGTGGCAAGGTGTTCAAAATTGTAAACACAATTATGAATTCAGTGAGTGGCATATGAAATATTTTAATTATTTCCAATTTCATACCAGAGACAATAGCTGGGTGGGTTCTGATAGAATTTTGTGGAGTCGTGACTGCCATCAGGTAGTCTGGAGATTCTATATGTGGGGGAGAGGTAAATGACTTAAATGACAATTTATTTATAGAAAAAAAATACAAACAAATAAATTAATAAAAAACTTTAAAACCTTGAATCACCTTGATTTGATAATCTTTAATACCAGATATCTTAATTCCATTCAAGTGGCCTACACTTTAAGGCCAATATGGCAACATATGGCCAAATCCCCAGCAGTAGCTGTCCCCTTTGTTCGAGTATTTTTGATTTTGTTGATTGGAACGGCCATAAAAATCAAACATCTAAACTCATTGGTAATTCGATATTTTCATTCGGATTACCAGCCAAAAACCAAAACGATTTACCGATTTGTTCATCGACCAAAAACTCCAATCAAACAGTCGAGGGACTATAAAATTTGCAATAAAATAAATTGCCGCTATAACAGCATCGTCATCGATGCCAAAAAAAAAAGAAGACACCTACAATGTTGGAAGACAAAAGTAAGGAATTCCCAGGTTTGAACTACAAAGAGAGGTGTAAGACAATTTTCATTTTAGCGCCGCACATAAAACATTTTTTATGGCTTTAAAATCGGCGCGGAGTAAAAGTTACACTTTCCCAATAGAAAGCCATGGTTGAACTCCTTCTCTGGGGAGTGCTTAGGGCCCAAGTGCTAATGCTGCCTTGGCTGGCGGGTCATAAACCAAAAATACACACTTTGTACCACTCGGACTGGGGCGAGGCCACCCCTTCGGACAAATGATGCGCCAGTTACAGTTACAGTTACACAGATCCACCCGAAATGGGGTCACAATTTATGGCCAAAAGTGCAATATGTCTTTGGGGGTTGGGCGGCGGTGGGTCGGCCACTCAATGAAGCTGTCAAGACATCGTATTTTAAAAACAAATGCGACGAAAGTAAATAAAAACTGGACCGTCTTGAATTTCGCACACGCAAAAGGTCAAAACGAGGAAGGGAAGTGTTTTCTTTAGGGGGGGGGCGAGTTCTTTTTTGGACTGAGGGGGCTGGACGGGCGGAGTGGCAGACAACTGACATCTGTACATGACTTTGGTGGTGTTCGAAAGTCCGGCTGTGTGGGCAAGACATCTTGGGATCGGTGCCCGGGCCTTTTGTTGCCCTGTGTCTTTTACATTACCTCAATTCGACAGCCATGGCGGCCCCTTGGGCAACTTTAATTGGATCGCAGCTCTCGGAGACTTGAGGAGACCACCATTCCCGTCTCCATCTCCATCTCCGTCTCGGACTCCCATCAAGAGCAGGCATCTCCGCTGGCATTAACCCGGTGCTTGGTGCAATTGCAAATTTACGAGCCGGGCGTCAATTAAGTATCGAATTACAAGTTGTTTAATGTCAATCTGTCTCGCCCGGTGCCTGTTACAGTGAGCTGTCCAACTATCTGTCCCTGACATGGACGTACTCTTGGTAATTTTAGCCCCTTCTTAACCCATTAAGAGTGGGGAACCATTACATGCTTTAAGCTAACTATGAGGGAATTATTGAAGCTCTTTTGAAAGAGAAATATGAAAGGGTTAGGGATACCTGATAGGGATCTCCCATTGTAGATGTCAGAATTCGCATAATTATCGAACAAATTAGCTTGTCAGACGGCCAACTGATCAACATGGCGGCAGCGTCACCTTGTCTGCTCCACTCCGTCCCAACCCCCACCCACTGGTAACCCATTAATATGCCACACCAGGTCCGAAGCGTGGGCTGCTGACAGTCGGCTAGGCGAGTTTTGACAGCCCGTTGGCTACCATATAATATCGTTTGGGTGAAAAACTTATTAGCCGCATACATTAACATTCAATTTGAGGCGGCCATTGCTGGGGCCCCTTTGTGACATTTCGTTCGGGGATCCAGGGGCATAAATCAAAACACATCGAAGTCGGAGGAGACCTCTCAAGTCGCTTATGAATTGACAATTGTTGAGGTGAGGTAGGTGTATGCATTATAGCAGCCTGGTTCCCCTCCATCTGGCTGTTGTCACGTTTGGGCTGTTAACGTGTTTCGGTGACCAATCGATGGTCAACGAGGAGGGGGCAGTTGGCGGTGGGGGCTGCTACTTGAATGATTCCATTCGATTGACACTCGCACTTGTACAATTTTAATTAAACGCCACTGGTATTGATACTTTATCTCTACCCATTCCAATCTTTTCATTGAAAATTATATACAGAGAGAAAATATTGGGGTTTCTGTTCCTAAAGGGAATATTGTAAATTTTAATATATAAATAATTTTCTTTCCGTGTTGACTTCATTATTCCCCACCCACTAACATTTGTCTGCGAGTCGAACACATTTTTTTCCCGCAGCCGCATTGACTTTCGATTCTAGGAAACTTTTTAAGCCACAATTTATGCTCGTTTAAGGCGATAAATATAACAGAGCCCCAGTGATTGAAGCTGATTGCATTCCAGCGGATCGTTGACTGACCGCACCCCCTCCTCCCAGCCCCCGGCCACCCCCTCATCTGGCCGGGCCATGAGTCACTGGCCATGGGCAGCTGCTGCAGTGGCCGTAATTGAATGCGTGTCAATTGAATGGCGTCGCTCCGAAGCTCACACTCGCCCATATTCGAACTCGTATCGGGATCGGAATCGGAATCGAAATCAGCGGCCATAAATATACGCTAAAAAGCAGGCAGTGGCAATTAATAACGCCGCCGCTTCGCAAAATGGCCGCTACTTCCATTGGCACTTGCAACTTGCAACTTTGCGAGCAGATTGCCAAAAAAGAAACATCTCAAATGGAAATTTGTTGATGCTTTTGTAATTTTTGAAAAATTATTTTATTAACCAGCCGAGTGGTGGCAATTGATTTATGCATCCTTTGAATTTTCAGTAACAATTCTCGATTTGCATTTATTCGCACTTTGTGCATTATTGCAGTGAGCCCGAGAGAGGGAGGTAAGTGGGAAAATTTGATTGATGAACTACAATTAAAAGCGCATTTTCCTCAAGTCTCCAAGGCATTGGCAATGGGGGGATACTTGTTTTCATTAAATAGATTTTTAATGGAGTGCTAAAGGAATGTGAGCAAGATTAATAAAGGCGGGTCTGTGGCAGCAATTCTTTGTGTTTAGTCAGAAACTGGCATTATTCATCGTAGAAAGCATAAAGCCGCAACGAACTGTTTTATTGCCGGAGTGTACGTAAAATCGAGAGCACACCTTGAGCCAATTTCTACAACTTTCCACCACAACTTACTCACCGACCGACCAACCGACTCACCTGTCCCATCTCGCGACATAACGAATTTCAATTAAATCCCCCAAGAAGTGGACTTCGCGGTAATCCCTTCGCTGGCAATCATAAAGCATAAGAAATATACAAAGACGGAAAAATAAAAATATAAACAACTGATTACCATCTTGGCCTGGCCAGCGAAATGCGAGCCATTAAAAATTTCGCACTACAAAGCCGGAGCCGGAGACAAAGCGGCCGCATCCTCGGTAACCTCGGAAGCCACATGGCTTCCAGGGCCAGCAAGGTGTGAGACGCGTTGAGTTTCAATTCCATTCGGGCAGCTAATTAGCCGACAAATGCGAGGGGGCCCAGGGAGACGGCGACGGGGTATTGCGACGAGGAAGTTATTCAGCGGAAATGCTATGACAAAGTGGCTGCCGTGGATCTCTTATGCGGAGCTAACCTTTTCGGGGGCTGCACTCCGACCGGCGATGCTTATCCCGGAGATGAAATATTTGTGCAGACGACGCGTTGGTAAACGCTTGTCAACTTTGCTTTGATTGCACTGCTAACGGGGAGAAAATTAATTTTTATTGCAGCCCACAGGGCGTATCAGTGATGTGGTGTCAGTGCTGGATGGCACTGCTTCCCCGTCACTTCTTCCGTCGACCTTTTTTTCGCCGGTCGGACATCTCTTAGATTTCACTTGTCAGATTCCCCAGCAACGCAGCTGAAGTATGGCTTCCGTTAGTGCGAGGGGCTACTGTGGAGTGTCGCTACCGTGGCAGGCAAGCATTCAGCGGCAGGCAAAATAAAAATCTAGAGAAACATACAGCTGCCACCGCATTCAAATGCAATTGGCCCGGCCCGGGCCGGCCCCGACCAGGCCCCGACCAGGCCCCGCCGCCAGCTTAATTAGCCAAAACGTTGCATGTGTGTTTTGCACTTTGCTTGCCGGCGAAATCTTTACCAAATTGCCACAAACTGTCCAACTTCTGGTTGCAAATCGTGATGATGACGATGACTGGGTTGACATGCGAGGCCAGGAGTTCAAGCCAAGGTGTCAATGAGCTGTATTTTTGTGTAATTAAAGCAAACTGTTTACTTGGGTCAAGGCGTTCGAAGAACTTTATTGCAGATAATTACTCATCTTTTCGCATAGGAATGTTTCAAGGTTTCCCACGTACTTTATAGCAGTTCTAATCACAGAAACCGAGCCCCATAAGGCTCATGATTCATAAGCTGTTATTTATTACTGACCATAACGATAAACAAACTTCAATTGTTTTCCATTTAATCAAGAAACCTTTTTTGTAAGGAAAACCCCAAACAAATGCTCCAAATCATTTACTGGAAAAGGGAGCCGGAAAATGTTCTCAGCCAATAAAATGCAATTGAGTAATTGCCTTTCACATTTCATCAAAACGCATCGAATACCTCAAACATTTTATGGCACTTTCAACGCTGGCAGATCCCCCGAATATTCTCCCATATAAATCACAATGGAAGCCTCAGGTCGCAGCAATAAAAATTGTAATTAATTGCGGCTTTCATATTGAGCTCATACGATGTAAATGAAAAACACACACAAAACAAATAAATAGCTACACATATTTTTCGGGAGGGCAGGCGACCACAAATTGGAGCGATCGTGCCTAAAAATAAACTCAAATTAATCATGCACTGAACAGAGTAGAGTTTTCCCACAGATTTTTGAGGTAGTTTTATTGGTTTGGATTTTGGAAGTTTAAGGAAGACTTCAGATGACCTCTTGGCCAATAAGCTAAATGAAAACCATCTAATTCTGGCAGCAACCGCAGCAGCAGTGATTACAAAATAACCCAACTAAAAAGCTAACTAGCCGCCAATTATGCCAAAGTGCTGTGTCGGCTTATCTGTCCGGCGATTTTCGTGGAATAAACGGAGGATGCTGCCTTTGAAGCTGGCCGGCTCACGAAAAAATTATGAAAAAACAATTAAAATTATGTGCTGACCTTAATGAGCTGATTAAATCCCAAACGCAGCGATGACTTTGTCTGACTTTGACTCGAGAGTCTCGGCGGGGATGGAGGTTGTTGTTTTGGGCACTTGACAAGTGACTCACTTACAAGCTCCGGCCATTATGCGGTATGCCATGTAACATGTAACAGTGTACAGTGTACACCCCCAAAGTGGACCACACACAGGGCTCGGATACTTGACGTGCGTCAGGCCATTTGTCGCAAATGTCAACGACATGTCGCCGGAGGAGGAGGCGAAGGCGGACCACCGACGGAGAAGCCACTTGGACTGGCCTATAAACACGTCTATTGATGCTATCTGACGGTACAGACCTCGTCGAACTAACCGAATAAGATCTCGGACTTACTCATATTTCAGGAATTCCAGACCAAAAATGTCCGAGCTGGCAAAACTATTAAAAAATAACTGCGACGCGTCGTAATTCGCTCGAAACTGTGATAAGTCACTGAGTGGACAGTCGGGGCGATCCTGGCCAGAGTTCAGGCTTACTTTAGTTGGCCAAAAAAAAACCGAAAAAAAAAAGAATTTGAGAAAAAAACCCTCATCAAGCAACGAGTTCATCATCTTTTTGACAGCCAAACTAATTGACGAGACGCGCATGCGCCGTGGCCATAACAAGATATATGGCCCAGATGACAACCCATAGCATAGTCGGTGCCTACTCCAGGTTCCAGACTCCGAACACCAGGCTCTCTGGAATCAGTATCCAATCTGGACTTTCATATAATTATGAGCTTAGCGCCGGGCAGGCATCGCCTTAATTAGCTCTATGCTCCATGCCGAGCGAGGAAAAAAATATTTAAAATACAATAACCTGGCAGAGGAAAAAGGAGTGAGGATGAGGGGTGAGAGATCTGTGTATCGGTTTCAGCAGAAATATCAATCAAAATGTGAAATTGAAACGATTGGGCAAATGATTGGCTCACTGAGCGACCAACTGTCAGTCATCCCCGTACCAAAACCCATACCATACCCATACCGAATACCCATTCCATTCCATTCCGAGTGGCGTGACGAACAATGCGGCTTTGATTCGACGAGTCGAGTTGGAAAACAAAAATCGGGCTGAAAAGTGTCAGAGAAATCAAATCAATTTTAATTAGGCTCTCGGAATCGGAGTCTCATGTGTGGGGTCTGTGGCAGAGTCGGCTTGGCAAGTGGCAGCTGATTAAAAAACACAAACTTGCCGCTGGCTCTGTTTAAATCGCTTTAAACACATGACTAGCTCTGATCTATAATTTACACTAAAACCAAAATTTGTATTCTTTAAAAATATATATTAAAAATAATATAGAACTAAATCAACAAAATAGTAAGAATCAACAAAAAGTTATATCAAAAAATAAACTGATCTCGAAACCTTTGCTTTAAACTCTAAAACGTTCTCTGAAATAAGAAGTATTGAACTTTTTCTTTCTGATCTTAGCCCAGGAACTGACTTAAAATGGAAACTCTCCATTAAAAATTTGTAAACAAATCCCAACTTTTCCTAAAGTGCATAAAAAATACCCGAACGTGCATTGACACCAATTGCATGCAATCGAATGACATCGAATTGATTCGAATTGCTCGGAACTGAATGCCCTGGAATTGTTCAATGGCTTCTGTTTTTATGCGGAGGCATTTTAATTGTTTCGGCTTCTCTTTTTGGGGGTGCTGGCGGCACGGGCCGATGCTTTTGTCGGCCAATTAGCTTTAATAAAAAGTATTTCAATAAATTAGGCGCACTTGTTTGAGGCGCTGACAGTGCCGAACATAACATCATAATCATCGGGGCATTTGCATTGATAAGAGTGGGCACGGCCACATCTGAGAGACCGCCGTGGAAAGTAGCACAAATCTAATTACACGGCCAAGTGGCACACAAAAAAAAAAAAATTAGAAACCTACCAAAAAAGAAGCCGCCTAGAAGAAAGACACCGCCTGCACATGCTGGACCAATTATATAATGGCATGCGCAAAATGTCCGTAACGAAGCTACTGTTCACTTTTGAAAATAACTGAAAACAGGAGCGGAGCACTCCAGGATTACAGGATATGCGGATGCACCTAGAGGTTCAAGTGCTCGACTCTGAAAAGTCAGCGACTTGCGGGTGTTCCACTTTTCCCACAGCTAAGCCCAGGATAATGCCACATGTGTGTATGTGTGTGTGCTATGATTTTTTCCCAAAAGGATACCCGCTCACTTGTGTACTTGTGTGTGATCCTCACCCGGTCAATGGGCATTAAATTGGCTTAAATTAAGTCAAGTATGTGAGGCCATCAAGCACTCCCTATTATCCACTGGAACTTCCATTTACTTCATATTCCCTGCCCGCCTTTCACTCATACATCCACGCATTTATTTTTTTATAATAATGGACGTATATGAGATGTATTATCCTTATATTTTCCAGCCTGTTTGGAGTTCTTTTTTCTGGCGAAACAATGCCCGAGGAGCCCGGGTAATTCGAAGGGTGCTCAAGTAGCACTCTTCAATTCTTGTCATGTTGTTGACTTTTTGTTTCGTAATCCTAATAAATTTAAATGACGTGCAATGTGTACACGAAGGTCTTCTCAAAACTGTTGAAAAGCGTATTCGATCAGGAGCGTAGGGAGCCGTAGGGATTGGAATTTTGAAGTCCTTTATGTGGTTTTTAATAAAAAAGGGATAGACAAAAAAAGTACTCTTAAAATTTTCGGCGTAAAAAACCAACAAGCACTCCTTTTGTAAGCCCTTTTTTCACTCCACCACTGCCCAGTCTTAACCAATAGAACTCTTTTTAGGAACAAATCAACCCCATTCCCAAGATTGCCCGTTTAAGCCTCCAGAGCTACAAGAATAGTGTGAACCCATTAAAATTTAAATATAAAAACAATTATCAGGGAATTTTTATAATTAAATTCGTCGGAAATGTGATGTAGCTTAAGAACTAGAACTCTTCCAAGATAAACGCATGAAATGATGGACTCACGGAAGGCAGAACATATTTTAATTATAACTTTAATAAGCCCGAATGCAGCACGCACTCGCACTGGGAATCGAGAATCCAGAACCGAGAGAAGCCAACCCCCGACTCGGGAAAAATCTTCCACCTTTCCACATAGGGGAACTATTCCACACCGGCGGCACTTCATTATTTCCCACTTTGTATTTAAATCCGTTTTGATCCTCTTGTATGTTTGTGGCTTAACTTTTTGGCTCTTTCCGCTTCTGCAATGTCAAGAAGAATGGGAACTGGAAAATGCTTTGTTTTCCGGCAGCTAACCCTGGAAGAGAATGGAACACCCGCACGTTTCGGACCAATGCCTGACTTTTGTAACCAGATCAACATGTTGAGATCGGCAATCTGGCCAGGATCCGCTGCCCGGTAGCAGGATTCAGCTGCCATTGTCTATATTTTGGTCATATGGATCATGGGGATTGATTCCTGCGCTCATCCAGTTACCGTTTGTCGGCTTGTTTTGGGCCTTGAAGTTCATATATGTTTCATTATCTCATTGTTGGATCGGTTAAGATTGGCTGATAGACGGCTACCGTCTAGATCCCATCTACGTAGTCCTCAATAGGTCACATTTGAAGACCATCATGTTGCAATGTTTGCAGTTGTTTGGGATTAAGAGTATATGCAATTTTATGGTATTATAATAAAAGTAAAATAATATAGAGTTATGATAAAATATTATCAGAAAATCATACCTAATAATAGAGATTTATCTTCTTTGTAATAATCCAAAACTACGAAGTACAGCCGTCCAAAAATAAGCTTATCAAGGCATTATAAACTCTCCCATAGTTAGATCCCTTCATGAGGAATCAACCACCCATTTATGATTCTCCCTTGTTCACTTAATCAACACACAAATCCTTTTAATTTAACACGCGCTCCCGTTTACATTCGCGACATTCTCCCATAATCCTTTTTTGGCCATGGCCGCCATTTTGAAGAGGGCCATGAAATGGAAAGGGATGACAGTCCTGGCACCCCGTGAGTCCTGGCAAACGTTCGCGGAACAAACACAAAGTGGCGGCATTATTTGTCGCAATCAAATGCTGATGATGTGCCTTGATTATGCGCAGCAACTGCCTGTGAAAAATGGCACAGACGCGTCTGCCGGAGGAACAATAACAATATCAGGCGACACGCATTTGGGGTGAGTTTCCTTGCTCCTCTGGTGCGAGGGGTTGGGGTTGCAGGAAGGCTTCGAAAACGTGCCAGGCGACATGGGCGCAGCATGAAGGCGAATATTATTTAAATGGCGTATAATAATGGTAGACGCTGGCTGGCTGCAGGACAGCCTCGTAATGATGCGCCTCGTAAAATCTGCAAATTGTTGTTGGAGAGCTTGGCAGCCGCGTTATAATCACAGCGTATGCCCCGCCGGCAGCTGGCAACCCAATCAGGGCCACCCAGCCGCGGCAGCTTATTATGGCAGCCCATCTAGGGCGACATCGCAATCAGCCGGCGCTTATGGCAATTCATTTGTTTAACGACCAACGCTCAAGGCCCAGAGACTTTGCCACTTCGGAGTGGCGGGGATAAGGAGCATGGTACTGGCAAAATGGCTACCCAGCCTCATCACAATTAGGGGTGGCGGCCAAAAGGCGGATGATCCAAAAATAATTACACAACTTTCAGTGGGAAAGTAGTATCACGAAAATAAAACAATTAATAAAATATATCAGATGAGAAAAGACACTAAACTTAATAAAAGAAAATTTGAAATCGGCACAATGTCGTAGACAATTAATTTAATTTAATTTATGGCATTCATCCGCAAAATGAAGCTGTCCCCTTATCAGAAACCCAAACTCTCGAATCAACCCTCTTCTCAGCTAATTTCGCTTTTATTAGGTTTGGAAATTTGTAGCCGAGGATGGCGGGCAAAAGGATGCTAGATGTTTTCGGGAGGAAGGATATCTGGGATATACATTTCATTTCTACATTTGACAATTTGCACAACTGCCAGAGGAAGAATCGCGAAAGAAATGAGGCGCAATTTACAGAGCTCGTTGCGTGTAAATTGAGTCATCTGCCAAGGCACCCCGCCATGCCAACCCCAACCCCTGGCACTTATTTGTATCAACCCCCTGGTCCCCCCTGCCAATTGCCATTACCATCCCGGTTCAAGTTCCATTTCCATGTCCATTTTTTTGTATTTCTGTTTTTTGTTTGACTTGGCAGCGACATTTTCGAGTTACATGCACAAATTTATTTCATTTGTTGTTCCCAGACCATTGGCACTCATTCCCTACTCCGGCAGTCGAGTCACTCGACCATGTCCGCATATCCCTATATCCGCATCCCCTTTTTCCTTTCTCTTCTCTTCAAATTTACATTTTTATGAAATTTCCCTTTTTACAGGCATTTTTACAAATTTACACATTTGTTGGAATTTTTTATTGGCTGTCATCATTAGTTTGGTTATGTCGGGGGGCTGGGGGATGGCTGGTTGTGCCCGTTGTGGGGTGGGGCCGTCTCGACAAGTGTGTGGGCGTGTAATTTATAAAGTGTTTGTCAGGGGGAATATTTTGGGGGAGTGTGTGGAAAGGGGGGAGATCTGCGATAAGGACGAGAAGAGTAATTGGTTTGGCTATCAAGTTGATAGGGGAGGCATATGCCTGATAAAGATTGTGAGGTGCGGCATACTAATCACACGGAGTGTGGAGTCCCAAGGGGTCACTCATACGGTAAGGATGATCTGGGGAATTTGAATACATAATTCAAGCGGTTAAAGTGTAGTTTGAGAAGCTGTTACTAAACGGCACTCACATTTAATGAGAATATATATCTGGAAGAACAAACTAAAACCAAGAACACATAAACCTCTTATCCAGACCCGATCTAATGGTATCATGCCGTCCAAACATAAATCCCGCCCTGCTGCCCGGATCTGGCTAAAACGATAATGACACACGAACAAAAGTGCCTGTCAGCCAAAATGTTACCAAAACGAAAGTGTCAACTGGCAGGAGTACTAACCGGGTCAAAGGAGGAGTACTAACGAAGAGTTAGGGGGCCGGAATGTACCGGTGAAAAGTCATAAACATTACGTTGATTTTATTTCGGCAACTACTATATATTTATTTAGTTTTTATGCCCTGCCCGCAGTGCGCTGTGAGCTGCAAGCTGAGTCAAAGGATTGTCTGTCCTTCGACCGGCCACGCTCGTATGCCCCTTACGGAAAGTGTCGTAAAAATGCCTTGGATCTGGAATGGTTTTTTCACTATTTTCAACTGTTTTGCACACACGTACCAAGTGAACAAGATGCACTGAAAAAATATATGAAATAAATAGAATCTTTATATAAAGAAATTGTTAAAACGGATTATGTTGATATAAACTATCTGTGCGCCCACTATCTATGCCTTACTCTTTTAGAAATAACTATATAGTTTTAAAAATATTTTCTCCATGTGTAATAGTAGATGGGGGAGGATCCAAAAGGGAGTTGGACAATTTTATGACATTTCTCTGACTACTGTTTATTCGCTTTCTTTATACGCCTTTCCCCGCACTATCTCTGGAGCACTTTTCCGACATTTTAAACATTTCTTTTGTCGCTGGCACTTTGCCTTTGTCAGATGTCCACAGTCCACAGTCCGCAGTCCCTGCCCTCCATATCTCCATGTCGTTTGTGTAATTTTTATGATTGTCAAGGATTAGATATAAATGTTTTATGATGTTGGCCCGCTACCGCAGTTGTCGACCAGAAATTGTGTTTTAATATGATTTTATGGCCGTGGTAGTAATTTTGTATATTCTCAACTTGATTGGCTCCGATGTGTCGTGCCTGAAATTCGAAATGATCCGATCCTTCAGTTGCTTGCACCCTTTTGTGGCGTTTCCACTAAATGGGATTTAGCAGGCTCCTCTTAGAAATTTCCCAGAAATTTTCCTCAGGCCAGGCTCATCACAGTCCAGTTGTTTGATGTTCTTAGAGCTGACACGCCCCCGCCTCCTAGGACCCCTGTCAGTTGCTACCAATTCCAATTCCAAATCCAACCCGCCCCGAAAATTCTTGATTACAACGCGTGAAAATGCAGCCACAAAAGTTGATGTCGATCCATCATAATTTCGAGGGTCGCGTGGATTTACAAGCGTTCAAATTATCAAGAGATCGGCTGGGGAAATTATGAAAATAACGAAGAGCTGTGAAACATGGGTAGGATGGTATTCTGGGAACCACAGTTAGCGATGGCGCTTCTCCTCCTGCGATCGAGTTGCTAGAAATTAATTACATTTAAACGCAAAGCTCCCCCGGAGAGATTTCTCTTGTTTGTGCCAAAAAAGACCGAGAAAATGGATCTCTGGAAATACACACAATTCAAATGAATCTAAAACGCACACTCTAAACGCCAACTCATCATCATTAAAGTCAATTTTTTTCGTCTTCTGTTGTCTTGTCTTGTTGCTACTCAACAATTTCTGGCCATCGAGTCGAACAAAGGGAAATTTGCCACGTTTTTCATTGTTTTCCCAGTGAGAAAAACAAAAAAAAAAAGTGAAACTGCTGTTTTTTTTTCTACCAATCTCTCTACCAATTTCAGGCGAACTCGGATCGGGAATTGAACTGGAGGACTCTGGTCGGGGGAAGAGGTGAAATTGCATCACGCTGTGCCCAGGTTTCTGTGGAATTGTTTGCAGGCTGAAAATTGTTGATTTTGACACCTTTCGGGCTGCTGCTGCATTGTATCCCTCTTTATTTCTATCTAATAAATACATTTGTGCGCATTGTTTTCCCCAGGCCATCCCCAGGTTGCATTTTTTATGGTTTTCGTTTTGCGAACCCTGGCGGGGGGTCACTCCAGAGTCCTGGCTGTCCACTTGACCGCTATTGCCTCTGGTCCCGGTGCTCAGGATATCTTTATTCGCTCATTAGCAGGACAATTGTGCTGGCTGCAGGTCCTGCAGATCCTGTGGTGTACAGCCAGCAGCGAGCTATAGTGGGCGTGTGAAATTACCTAAAATAAATTGGATATTTACTTGGAAGATTGGAATTAATTTTCAGGCATCTAGTAATTCTGTTTAAAATATTTTTAAATTCATGTTAATCTTACGAAAAATAAATATGTTTTGTAATTCGTTTGAATTCAGGCTCAGCACTTTCACATATTCAATGCCAGCCATTTCAAATCACAATTAGCTTCACACACGTTTTGCGCATTAAGCCGCCAAATACACCGAATCAGCAAAACATCGATGAACTTTCAACAAAATTTCGCCTTGTAATCAAAATCCATTAGTCAACATAATTACGCTTTAATGGACTCGAAAGTTTTTTATGCCTCGCGCTGATTCGAAGCGAAATCGTTGTATAAATATGCGTGGCTTAATTAACGGTCATAAAATTTTGATAGATTCCAATCTAACACACAAGTTGTTGCTGCCACTTCTAGCCCATAAATCTCCGAAGCCCCGAGACGAATTTCAAGCGTCGAGCTGATAAGAAAGTGTAAAAATAACACTACAAAATATTATTTGCTCGCTGCTAATTGCGTTCAAAAAACTTCAGCCATTCGATAAGGAAATATATATAGTATACTTTGTATTTCTGGAATAGGAGTGAGACTTTTAACACGTTTCGGTCGTTGATGGACCTGCTCTGATTTAGATTCCGAATTGCGATTCGGACACTACATAAATTATGCAAACTTTGTCGTGTGCCAAAAAAAATGTAATGTCCAAAAATTAACATTTAAATTGAAGCGAATAATAACTCTATAGTGGACATCAATAAAACTGTCCGAATCGCAGCTCGAGGATGATTTATTCGAACAGGAGTATTGAAGTGCATCCATGGTGTGGAATCCCTAATGTGTATTAAGTATATATTTCACATTTTTTTTATTGAAAAAAAAAAAAACATTGCTTTTTTTAGATTTTATTTATAACAACATAGCTCTGAAAGAGAACGAACAATTCCCCCAATATTTAAAAAAGGTTTTCCCCGGCTAAGAGAAAACTTATCAGCAAATCCCTGGTAAAGTTCCCTCAAATTTGGACAGACAGCATCAATAGAGACATTTTCCCACCTGGCATTAGATTTTCATTTAACGCTCGTTCCGGGACAAAAATCTAACCGCAAAAACAAAAACTATGAATGGCAGTTTAAGCCAAATTACACAAAGGCCAGAAAAAGCGGCAACAACTACAACAACGGCGAACGGAAGCCATATGCAAGAGAGAATCAGCGGTAAATGCAGCGCATTAAAATGGACCCGCCCTACCGTTAGCAGCTCAGCCATATGCAGACAGACACTACTTTCGTTTCACTCGCACTCACGGCTATCAGTATTTCAGAAAGATAAAATCCACATGGCAGGCGAAAAGGCGATGGCGATAGAAACAGAGTGAAACAGCGTCACTTCCTTTCGGCTGTCAAACGGGTTTCCGCTGCATCGGTGTGTGTGAGCCCCGGCTCGGCATTCCCACAGCACACACTTGGTGGTTGAGTCCGGCTCTCGGAGTTTATTCAGACAGCGAACGTCGTCGAGAGCACACGTATTCCGTTTTCCGAGCGCGTCGATCGCTTCATAAATCAGAAACAAAGTAGAAAGTTACAGCGAGTGTGTGAGTGTTTTGAGACAGCGTTCCCGATGCGGCGCTTAGTGTGACAAACCAAATACAGAGTTTCAAGATAAGCCTGGAACAGGACTTCCTAAAGGATTACAAACAAAAGAAAAAAACAAGAAAATATCGAAAACGCGTTCAATTGAAAAAGCCGCCAACATAGCCGAGTTAGTAGCCGCCCCGCCCACCGCCAACAAAACGCGCGTATTTATGACTAAGATGATTCCGCCGGTGCCCACCGCTGCAGCCGTCATGATGCCCACGCCCAAGCAGAAGATCGGCTTCAGCATCGAGTCCATTGTGGGCAACGATGCGGTCAGCAATGCCGCCGGCAACTCGACCCCGGACAACGGGCAGCAGAGTCCGCCACCGTCGGAGAGGAATGGGCCCGGCTCCCCGCCCCAGACTCCGCCGACCTCGCTGACCCTCATCCCCGGATCTCCACCACACCACCTGATGGCCCCGCCAGCCCACCACCACCTCCACCCACATCCGCATGCCGTGCCGGCTCCTCATCCGCATCCGCATCTCTCGCCCGCCCAGCAGCATGTCCTCCACCAGCACATCCTGATGCAGCAACAACATCAGCAGCAGCACGGAACCCCCAAGAGCCACCAGGACATCCAGGAGTTGCTCCAGCGCCTGCACCACAACGCCGCCGTGGCCAGTGGTATGAGTCCTCTGCAGACGAGGCTCTCCCCGGACAACGATGCCTCGCCCGTTGCTGTTTCCCTGAAGCGGGAGCGATCTCCAGCCCCCCCTGCCATGGAACAGGCGGAGAATCCCGCCCAGCGCATCCAGCCGCCACATACGCCGCCGAAATCAGTTTCCCCGCAGTCTTCGCAGCCCTCCTCGTCACCCACTTTGCTGGTCAGCAGTCCCCATGCCACGCCTCCTCAGCAACAACAGCCGCCCAACTATCCCAAGCCGACAGTAATGCATCCGGCGGGAGCTGGTCCAATGATGATGCCCGGTATGCCGCCAGCGGGCTTGGTGCGACCCTTCCCCGTGGGACCCGGAGGACCGCCGATGCCGCAGGGACAGCCCGGCTTGCCGGACATCAAGGCGCTGCCACCGTACATCAATGCGCCGCCAGAGCTGCCGCCCCAGCACAACCCCCACTTGATCGCCGCCGCCCAGTTCCAGATGGCCGCTGCTCTGCAAGCCGGCCACGTCCTGGGTCCTGCTGCAGCGGCCGCTGCTGCTGCCGGACTGCCGCCACATGCCGCTCCCTTCATGCCCAATCCGGGCATGCCCAGGGAAAGCTACCAGTTGTACCCCTGGCTGCTCAGCCGCCATGGAAGGATCTTCCCACATCGGTTCCCAGGAAGTAAGTATCTCACTCATGAATATTTTAACGAAATTAGAGGCGAAAGCTTTTTAAAAAGTTATTAATTCTTCATTAATGGTTTTTTAAAAGAATTCCCTTTATATGAATTCCTCTTATCCTAATCCGATGACTAACCAGCACCCTTTTTTTATCTTCTTTAAGGTTTCTTGGTACCGCCGTTCCGCAAGCCCAAACGCATTCGTACCGCCTTCTCGCCGTCGCAGCTCCTGAAGCTGGAGCACGCCTTCGAGAGCAACCAGTACGTGGTGGGGGCCGAGCGCAAGGCCCTGGCCCAGTCCCTCAATCTGTCCGAGACGCAGGTGAAGGTGTGGTTCCAGAACCGCCGCACCAAGCACAAACGGATGCAGCAGGAAGATGAGAAGGGAGGCAGCGGGGGATCCGAACGCAATCTGCACAATGGTAGCGGAGACGAGGACGATGACGAGCTGATCGACATGGAGATGGACGACTGCCCCAGCGATGAGGAACACGAGCTGGACGCCAGCCACTAAAAATTCACTAAAAATAATGAAAATCAAAGATCCCTGCTGCGATCGGTGGCGGTCCGTGAGTTCCTTACCCAGCCAAGTGATGGGGTCCAGTTCCAGTTCCAGTTCCAGTTACGTCGGCTCCCAGACGAGCTACCGCGAAAGTAACATAGTTTGTTTTGTTGTGATATATTCTTAAATAGTGCAAGCAGCGTTAGGCTAACTGTACATAGCAGGCGTGCAGCCCATCATAGGAAAGTATTAGAGACCATCCTGTCCTGTCCATAGACACTCCACCCCCCCCACTCTCCCATCTCTCAAGATCCGTGCCAAATCCTTGCGAAGACCAGAGGTTGAGTAGAGCTCAAGTAATCCAGTTGTTTCCTCCTCTTCGAAGCGTTTCTTTTTCCAAAAATTCTCTCCAAACCAACAAAAACATTGAAATTAAAAAAACAAAAGAACCCTAGGCTAGACACCAACTATAACTGTACAAATTTAATGATTTAAGCGTGTAAATATTCATGAAGAACATTACTTTTAATTAGTGAATTCCTGCAGAACAAATTGTACTCCAACTGTTGCTTAATTCCTTTGTATATTGTATGACGATCTAGCATTTATTTATGTTTAGTTCTAAGCACGAACCTCTTGAGTCGCTCAACAGCAGCTGGATATTATTTAAACCCGTTTAATATAGCCCTAGTTGCTAGTACTTACTATCTAAGAAAAGAAGTGTATTCTTAAGAGATATATTAAAATATTATTATATAAAATATAAAATATTCATAATGAAAAGAAATATTAAATGTATTTTATTTATATTCTTACATAGGTGGGGGTCTAGTAATTAAATACTATATTTTTTCAGTGCAATCTCCTCCCACTTTTTAATTGAGTTCGTCCCACTGTGTGACAGAGTTAAAAATTATGCGCCGTCAATTAATTACCGTGTGACATTTAACATTGTTGTTGCTGTTTCTGTCAGGTGACAGGTGGCGGGGTGAAAGAGAGATGGCTAGATGGCCCCAAATGGGGTGGTATGGGGGGGGGGGGGGGGGGATGTCGAAGGAGGCGACTATAAAATGCATTTAGCGATCGTTATTTCTTATAGATTTCATAAGCATTTTAATTGCACAATTTAAAATGCAAATCGTGTTTTATTGTAGAATTTAATTGAGCGCAACTCGTGAGAGATCAAAGTGTGAGGGAGTGGGGTGGGTAGTTGGGGTGGTTGTGGCCTAAGCAGGGAGGGCGGGAGGCTGCCAGGAGCCAAAACAGAAACTGGTTAACGAGATGCTAAAATAAAACGACTTAGGCCGCGAACGCGAGGTGTGCTAATGATTTAAAAGCCAAATTTATGATTATTGGACCACAAATTTATGCGACAATTGCGATCAGGCGGTTTATCGTTATCGAGACAAGTCCAGTATTGCCGATCGGCGGGTCTAATGAATATGCAATGTCTAATTGCAATGGGCAAACTGCAAGCTCGATTGGCTCGGCTGATATGGCTAATTAACGGACATAACGAGTCTAATTACCAGCTGTTAACAGCACTAAATTGTGGCACTCTGTCAAAGGTCTCACGGCTTCAACCGGCCGGTTGCAATCTTGCAATTGCAAAGTTTACAATAGTCCGGCATAAATCAGAGCGGGAAAATTATATGGTCGGACGCCAAGGGAGATCACAATCAAAATCGCCGGGGTTACCTATCCGGCTAAGCCTTACCTACCGGCTAATAGCGAGTCTTGTTTGCTTAGCAGGCACGCACATTTGATAGAAGCCCCCAGATACATAGTCCATCGAAGGGCAATTGTACTTAATAATGGGCCAGCACCACGCCCACCTTACGGGTCGAACTCCAATTCGAAATTGGATTAGGGCGGCGGGAGGCTTATCTGTTTGCCCGATTTTCAATATCACTTCAAATGTTGCCCTGTTGAATAAAATAAAATAACGAAACAAAAACGAAGGCAACGAAAACGAAACGCAACGAAAACTGAAAACTGAAATCAGAAAATCAGAAAGAAATCCCTTGCTGATAATTCTCGGAAATTAAAACACAATTTGGTAAGTTGTGGCTGTTGATGATGTTATATATACCTACATACCTACGTACAACTTTATATCAGAGCTGAGACATACCGACATGTGTTTGTACAACTTGTTTTGCCTCGTGGCGGCTGGCTCACATTATTATTTTTTTTTTTTTGAATGCCTCAAAAGGTTTGTTATGCGGCGCGCCCCAAAAATGAGAGATATAGAAATAATAACAAAAACAACGCATTCACTTTATGGCCAGCACCACGCACAACTTGCTGCCCGTTGTTATTGTTATTTATCCCATAAAGTTTATTAAGTAATCCAATTTGGTTAAATTAGCTGTGTCTCGTCTTGAAGTTATTTCGGATTTTAATTGAGTTTGGGTTTCTCTGTAGTTTTTTTTTCGCCCTGCAGTCCCCTGCCCCCACCTACTGAGGGTGCCCAATCCGGTGTTCATTATCTGTTAAATTTCACCGATCACTGATCGATCGCCAGCATAATGCAAATTGTCAAGAGCCCCCTTCTCCAAGGGCTACAAACTTAATGACTCGAAACTCATCCTCGGCGGAGTTCAAGACCGGGACGTGCCATATCGCAGAGTGTTCTGTTTAATGTGTGTTTCCAGGAAGATTAATACAGCGAAATTAAGGAAAATAAATAAATGTCAACGCTGTACAAGATCGTTATCGTATTTAACAATAATTACCCTGATATGGGATATGCTAACTAATCTGTTAAGCCCGCTCGTCCAGCCCAGGATCGTCGCCGATCACAGTTACTCACAGAGATACACAGACTCTCTGTGATTGTACAGTGATCGCCAACAGGTTTCGGCCTGGGGTCGAACGAATGTTTAGTGCTTTCCGTTGTTGTCGCCTGAAACATCATCGTGGAAGGTGTCGCCGGCCGCTTGTTGTGTTAAATTAAGTAATTAATTTTAAAGTCCATGTTCTGTCCATTTGTCTAAACGAAAGACTTAGGCGACGAACTTTCGGGTCCGCCACGCTTGTTAACTCCACTTCCGTCATTCGGTATCTGGAATAGAATTGTATTTAAACATATATAGAGATATTGATCTGGCGACTCCAATTGCTTGTAATTTACTTTTGAATTGTTCTGGGTACTTTGGGCACTTCCTGCAGCCAACTAGATTGGCATCACTTTTCCAGGCCCTCGACACATTGTTTGTAATAATAATAATTCGTAAGCGTTTTAATTGAATGATCCGAAAGTGGGCGTGGATCGGTGCCAGTCTCCTATATATTTTAGATTACAAATTCGCTAAGTCATTGCCAACTGCTTGACTTGTCTCAGAGCAAAAACCGAATAAACATTTGGTTGGGGTTTTAGGCCCTCAAGTGCTTAATTAAGAGACCGCAACAACGTTTCGTTTGCCGTTTATTTATTTAACAATTTTGTGCGTCCAGGGCCCAATATTTTGATGTTTTCTAATTGCCTCAATTATGTTTGGCTCTCGGAGTGTTTGGTCTGTTAGATCCCCGACCTCATCACGATCTGTGGCGCCAGACGCCACCACTGGCTCTTTCATATGCAAAGTGCTTGCGACCGATCAAATATCGAATGCTTTAATTTGGTATATCAAAGAGAGACATTATACTTCTGCTGCTGCCAGTCTCTCGTTTCCCCATTCCCCCATTACCCCCGGCTCGTAAAAGCGTCAAATTTCTCAATTCTCAATTCTCGGCTGCCCATTACCAATTCCCGATTTCGTGGCCAGCTCCATGGGGCGTCCTAATTGTTGATATGCATCTCAGTTTCTCTTCCCAGCGGCAGTGCTCGCGGCTATTTGGTCCGTTTCGAGCAGATTTTTAATATTATTTGGTGAGTTTTATGTTTTATTTCGAATTAGTCACATAAATATGCACTCTTTATGACAACCTGATGTTTGTTGTTACTGTTTTATGCTCGCAGAGCTAGGGCGCCCACGCTGCGTATGATTGTTGGCTTTTGATAGGTGTTGTACAGTGGTTTTGTTTATTAGGAAAATATAAATAAATAGCGTTTGATTTGTTGATATGATTTCTTAAAATATTCATTATATATTTAAAGATTAAAATATAAAAGTATTCTATAAAAATAGTGAAATTTTTAATTTTCTACCACTGTTCATTTCATAATCAAATTCCTTTACAACGACCCGCAGTGCAATGCATTATTCAAACGGCAGTGAAATTCCCGCCTCGAACATTTAGTTAGTTAAACAATCAATTAGTGATGACCGCAACTGAATTGCCGGTGCCGTTATTGAATTAAGCCCGAGGTGAAGCTATCGTAGGGCCATGCCTTCGTATACCTTCCTACCCCAACCTTTACAGAACCCGATCAGCCTCCCCTGACAGGGCAACAAATGCCCGGATTGCGTGCGAGCTCCGAGTTTTCAGGCTAATTATGGGTTTGCCATTTGGGGCCTGCATATGGCTCATTGTAAGGTGCATATATGTATGTATATGTCCCTACCGACGTTCATAGAGTTAACTACGAACGGCACTAGCCGTGTTCGGTGGTCCGGGCCAATGAGGCGTCATCTAATATATTGCAATTACAAGCGGCAATTAGTCAATTTGCCAGACTCGAACACGAAACGCTTTTCGCTTTTCGTATAATTAAAAGCCAATTAGAATATTTATTATGAAAATTGCCCAACAAATGTGCATAATTGAAGTGATGTGAATTCGTTTAAATTACAGGCTGCTTTGGCTATGGGGATTTACTATTCGAAGCCCCCTTGATTCAGTTAGTGGTTTTCTATAATTGAATCAGGTACTTCCTGCGAAACAATTACTGCCTCGAAAAGCTTATTACATCTGGGTAAAGCATATTAATTTTTTATTGTATTGTATTAAAAATGAAAATTTGCTAATTCCAATTATTTTGTTTAATTCTGTTTTTGGTGTGCGTTTAAAATACAAAGTTTGACCCTCAGAGTGACAGAGTGACCCTTTGCTGGAGTTAATGTTCCACCGGAGCTAAAGAGACTTATATTTATAAACAGCTAATTCGTCACACAGCTGGCTACTGGCAGAAAACACCCACTCCCACACCCAAACGCACACTCGCACTCGTTCGACTCATCTATTCACACTTGGGGTTAGGTCAGGCCGGTCGGATGACCAAATATTAATGAATTAGCATTTGTCACACACACGCAAACAGACGATGAAAATATTGAAAAATTATGCAGCCAAGGCAATCAAACAATTAAATATAAATTTGTGGTATTCACGCCCCAAACCAAAATAAAGAAAGAACCAAGAAAAATACAAAACAAATGAGTGCGTCCCTGATGTGTTTGATGACGATGTTGATGTCCGATGGCATTCCATGGAGCTGCTGTTGCGGTTGATAATGTAAATTCTTTGGAAAATATTGTCAGCATAATGCTCGTAGATTATCAACTGTCGAGCACACCCAAAACGATCCTCAATACAATTTTGACAGCGTATTTCGTAATAAAATGGAAAATTCATTGAAACCGAGAAGTCAGACACACACGGCAAGTGCATTTCAATTAGATACACCTCACCCATAGATATGTCTATTACCATTTCTAATTAATCAGACGGAGAAAGGTCCCAGATAGGTGGTGTGGGTGAGAGATTGTTGCTTTATTTTGACATTTTCCACGGATATTAGATTAACATCATTTTAAAATCAAATTAAAACATTAGACAGGGCCCACCCCTGAAAAACAGGATTGGAATCGAAGGGTCGTTTTTAGCCACTTGGCTTCTATTTATCACCGTTACGGCAACTGCTGTTTTTGTTTTGCTTGGTATAATTTAGATAACAGGTACAGCGACAGAGGGTCCTTATTGACAAGTGGCATTTTCCGGGAAACGCACTAAACCCAGAAACCTCATTGGACTGCCCCGGGACATTTCAAAGGGGGTTGGTTGTGTGTGTGACTCTGGGCCTAGAACCCACGCACAATGCACAATTCCTGGTCCAACTGGTCAGCCAAGTGTTAGCCGATCCGATCCGATCCTTTTTGACCCGTCTCTCCTAAAACAGTTGTCAAGCAGCAACAACATCCACCTTGTCGTGATGTCAATGAAGATAATGCCCGGCGATTTAACCTGCTGTGCGTGGGCGTAAGTGTAGATGCATCTCCACTTCTTGAGTTCGTTTAGTGTTTGCTCTTTTTAATTGGAAATTAAACAAATGCCCCGGGGTCGAGTCTTTTTGTTTGGTCTATGGTTTTGCGTGATTTTGGTCGGGACGGGGGGCACTTGAGCCGTGCAATTGTTGTGGTCCCTGGAGCGATTGTTGGGTTGATTTCTTTATGAGCACAAAACCGTTAGCACAGATGGATAGATAGTTTTTGGAGATCCATTGTTGTGGGCAATGATTTTCTAACTGTTGTGTCCTTTTTATGGTGGGAACAATGAGAATGAGGCAAGAAAATCAATCTAATTACCAAGAAATTTGGTACGGTAACGGTGTTTATTTAGCAAAGAACCTTATTATATATATTATGTTGGAATCCCATAAAAGAATAAAAAAGAAAAAACAAAACAGGTAACATGGAGGTATTGATGTTGCGTGGAATCGCAACAATTCCATCAATAGTCCATTTTTAAGGAAGATTATCATTTGAGTTCCTCTAGTCTGGCAGCTGAATCTACATAATTTCTACAAAATATCCTTATTTTAGATCATCTCCTGCTGCATCATCAGCCCATAAACATTTCATATGCATTTGTTTCATTCCCATACAAATCAAGTTCGTTGCCTAAGTCTTTTGTTTGAGTCTTCTTTTCATTCACTTTAAACAAGAATTTTATAAACAGTGGCCTGCCAAAACACAACATTTATGCCAGCCCGAGGCTTCCGTTGAAACGTTAGCCGAAATCGAAGTTTGTGGATATATAATAACACCCTTCCCCGCTGAGAGGGGTAGGGCCAAAAGGATTGCCGGACTAAACGAAGCTTTGCCCAGGTATCACACAAATTTGGAACAATGGCCGAGGGCCTCAAATGACACCGAGCCAGAGAGTAGTGGCTGGAATTTTTGAAGAAAATCTAATCATCTGCCGGCACGCCCTCCAACCCATGCCAAAGCAATCTTTTTGGCCCAAGGCAAGCTGGAAAACAAGCAAACGTATTAATTAAATGTGCGCAACGCCTCCCAGTTTTCAAGCTAGTTCATTGTGTCAGCAAGGATGGGTTTCGGTTTTGGTTTGGGTTCTCGTTTCAGTTTCGCAAGGAAGGGAACCGAACCCTTTAACGACATCCCGCTGCTCCTGCCGGACATGCAATAGTCCAAGTTCGCTGTAAAATCATGATTATTGCCATTATGGGCTTATTAAATATGAATTGTGATCCCCGGAGGCCCCGAGGACCCGAAGCCTTGTGACTTGTGACAAAAGGCATAAGTCAATGCGGAATGCAAATGTGCGGAGGCGTGTCCCAAAACCGATCCCCGAAGAGTCGGGGATTAAATGCTCTGACATTCATTCAGATCCTAGGGCCCGAGGATCCCTAACAGGATTTCAAAAAGTTAAGCCTGGCAAGTGCCTGGCAGCACATCGGTAATCCATCCCGAAGAAAACTGAACAGAGTCAAAACCAGAGAAGGAGTCAGAGATCTAGGGAGCTGGGAAAATCCCAGTGACTCTCTCGGCTCAGGTAAATCGCTGGCAGCAATTTCCAAAATAAATAAACATCATTTTGACCCCGGTGGAAAAATATGAGCCAATTATGTTGGTCTGACATTTGAAACGCTTGTCAACGGTTAAATTTAAACTAAATATTTATTTTGTTTATAGGTCCGAAGACTAGACAAAAATTTCATTGGAAACTGCTTTCTTCGGCTTTCTTCGTAGACAAAAAAAAAAAAATGTGCCTTATCGGCCGCGTCTGATCGTCGAGTGGCCCGTGCTTATGCTGGCCCGGCTTTTATGGCCAATTTACCAACTAAATAAAACTAAAACGTAACAAAATCTGTTGGCCCCGAGATGCGCCATTAATTCCAAATATATAACCGAAAGTAATTTGATATTTTCACTCGCGAGCCAACTACACAAAAACCTCAATGTAATAAAATTAATTTAAATTCTTCTCCGGAGCTCTCCGGCACCCAGCAAGCCAGCACACACTGAGTGTGTTATGTGATATAAAGCGAATGAGTAAGCGCCTCCATCTTGGGCTCGAGGTCCCATAAAGCAAACCAGCGAGAGCTACAAATATCTGTCGTTTATTTAAATTTAGCTATCAAAAATGTTTACGATCCACATAACTGACTAAATCACCATAAACACCCTGTTCCGTGTTTGGAGTCGTACCTCTTGGACCTCTCGGACCCTCACCTCTATCTCACACCCCTTCTCCGCCCCCTTTCACTCGGCTGCCTCACCTGCCACATGCGGCGCTTGCATAGACAAACTCTTTGGGCATCTGCAGTCGCTCGGCCTCATCACGATCATGATTGTAGCCTGCCTCACTGTACCCTAGGTGGTAAGTTGTGGCAACAAGTGTCTGCCTGCCAAGACCAGCCGCCCCATGCCCCTTGCCTCTTGCCTCTTGCCCCCTGCCGCCTGCCACTCCCCCTGACACACAGACTCCTTGCTAACCCATCTTTGGCACTTTAGCGTGTTGAATGCGCTCATTTATGTGAAATATGATACGCGCCATAATATGCAAAAAAAAAAACAAAAAACAATAAAAAACGAAGGAAAAGGAAAACATTTTAATCAATTAATTATCCAAACGAGGACGAGCCGGGTGACCAGGGGGCAGGAGGACTGGAGGTGGCTGGTCAAGAGGTGTTCGTGTCTGTGTGGTGCATGTAAATAATTTTAAAAGTTGCTTATGTGAAATGTGGCACTTAAATAACGCAGCGGGTGCGATTTGGCGCGGCCAATGTGCGAGGCTCATTTTTAAAGATTGGATAAGGAGGACGATGGTCGGAGAGGTAGAACAGAGGTGTTTACCGGGAAAATGTATTAAAAATAGCATACTCCCCACATTTTATTGAGTTTAAAAGGCTTAAAGATGCCATTCAATTAAGCTTCTTTATATTAAGAACCTTAATCGCATTTTATTGATTTTAAAACGCCTGTCAATCTCATTTCAAGTCGAATTTTTCTTGATAATTCCCGAACCCTTATTAAGTATACGTCTGATCAGTTTTTATAACCCTTTTCGCCAGTATCTCCATACCTGAATTTTTATGTTGCTCTTTTTAATTTCTTAATGAGCCCCTTGAGCTTAAGATTTCATCCGATCTTTTCATGCCTTTGTCTTGGGCTCACAGCGCCTAATTAAGTTTTAACAAAACTTTATAATTTTCGCTGTGCATAATTTAGCCCGACGAGAAGGGAGGCAGGTCAGGGTGAGGAGGCATTTGATTGCTTTCATAAAATGTATTATTTATTTACTTTTAATTGGCTTCATTTGATGATTTTAATGATGCGCAAATATCGGCAGCAACAATTTTTATTCACGCTAATTCATTGTCCGGAGCCTGGAGCCAGGTAGAAACGGGTTTCAAGCAAACGGGGAGCTAATGATATCACACCCAAAAAATCGGGGGATACTCGATGGAAAGTGAAACCCATTTGGACTTCTCTCACCTTCACCTGATGCACTCCAGGCCACGGCTGGCAAACACGCAACAGGGGTTCGTATAAGCCCCAGAATGCCACTCCCCCATTCCCCCTCGGTTCTAACGGCGCCCCTGCTGTGCGAGATGATGCCTCAATCGCTGGACGGCCTTTACAATCTCATCGGAAATCACTTAGATCCCAATAAATAAGACTCGCATACGTGGCATGACTGGGCCCAAACAAAATACAAAAAAAAGAGAAGAAATATCAGACAGCATTAATTACGCCTTACTTAAATTCTAATACCCTGTGACTACAAAAATTAAGTTGTTGCCTTTTAGTATTGGCGCGAATTATCGTGCTGCGATGAGGAATCTCCCTGGTAATCGGAATCCCAGCCTGATTCCTAACCAGTTGGTCACAGCGGGCTCCCTAGACGGCCCCGAAAAATAAAGAAAAGAAAAAAAAAAAACGCCAATTCATTGGGGCGACAAGCACCCAAGACGCCCCCGCACTCCAGTCTGGTATTAACGGGCATTACAATAAATATGAAATTAATATTAATTTCAATTAATGTCAAATATTAATGTCCACAAAAGCGTCGAACATCATTTGTTGGCTGTCATTTCTTCGGGCTTACGTTGTTTGGATTTACGTTGTTCGTTGTTCAGTATCCGTTGTTTGGTGTTCGTTGTTCGTTGTTTGGCCGTTGTTGTGCTGTGGGTCCCTTTATTATTCTTGGCGATTTGATTAGCTCGATAGTGTCACAAGATTCGGCATGATTTATGGGCTCGCTGCTCTGAACAAATGTGGTGAATCAGTCGCTGAATGAATTTTTAATTTCATTTTAAATCGTTTCCAATGCGACTCTTTTTCCCTTTTGTGGCCGAATCACATCAGATAAGTGGTCACTCATTAGGCCCTATAACGGTGCGATGGAAGACACACAAGCTCTCGACTTTCCCACCAGTTCTTTGTCTGTTTGCAAATTAGCAACAGTCTTCGATTTTGGCCAGCTCTCTATCGGCCAGAAGATCGATTGCTTAATTAAGCCGCGATTTGACAATGTCAAGTGTCGGCCCACAGCAAGGGGGCTATCTCTCACGAGTACACAGTGAAAAAATTACCATAAAGTTCTAAGTGTCTATATTAAATTATAAATTCTTAATAGCAGCAGATTCTTTGGTGTACCTACATATATCATAAATATTTTGTTTTTTCTCTGTGCCGATACAAATACGAGTTTACCTTAAAAATACAATCAATATCTCTGATCCCCCTTCTGATTACCCCTCTACCAAATGCAAATGAGGCGTTGGCGTTATCGATCGCAACATGTGTAGAAACGTATTTTGTATTTTGTTTTTATTACTGTCGATAAGTCGTTATAAATTGGGTTAGAGGTGCGTTCCGAACACAATGTCTTATCCATATCCCCCGTCACTTGCTCTTTCGCCGTCTTGGCCATACCTAATACGCTCTAAAGGTCTTAAATGATTGTCAATAGATTTGCATAATTTGGTGGGGTTTGTTTGGATTCTGGTATATGGCCAAATCAAGATATATACCCGCACTGTTCAGTTCGTATGTTGGAACATTTTAGAAACATGCGTCAACATAATTTTAACGCCAAGCAACTTAGCATAATCGATCTTATCTACCCCCGCCGATATACTACATATATATATTATATATCTCTAACCCCTTCCTCTACCAGCGAGTGTAATTTATGTTGGCCTGGCCCTGGTTCGGGCCCTAAATCAGCCATTAGAGGAGCTCGAGGAACCTTCATCGTTCACGGGTTTAATGATATTTTTTTTTCCAAAGACCAGGTTAGAAGGAAGTCATAAACCAATTTGGTGCATCGCCTGGCCCCTCTTTTGGCTGGCCCTGGCTGGCGCTGCTCTCGTGCCTGCTTAATATGTTGGCCATGTGGCTATATTTAAACAGAATCTCGTGCGTACGTGATGTGCTGCGCTTCTAAATGAAAATGACGTGTTTATCGCTTTATAGTCGACTGGAGGGCCCAAGAAACTTGAGGTTACATTAAAAAATGTTCCCCCATTGTGTCTTCCAACGAAAGTATTTTACTTACAAGCCGTAATTGGTTTCATTCACACTTTTCTCTTTTTCTTACTGGTTGTTTTTTTTTTTTACAGAGAAATGTCGATTACAATCGTGGCCCTCTGATTTTTGTGGGCAATCCAGAACTCTTCCTAATGAACATGTTTTCCAATGACATTGCCCCGCCCCCAGCTGGGGCATGAAAAATTTGGATTCATTCATGGAGAGCAAGTGCAACTGCAGCATCCCCTGATTGAAATTGATAAGCAGCATCCTGTTTCCTTCTGATCACTGAGAACTGATCACCGGGATCTCTGTGCCTGGCATACTAATGAGCTCTGAAGAAAGTGAGCAATTAGCAGGGCGGAAATACCAAATATATCCGAAGCCAAGTGACAATAAGGATTTCAATCCGAGGCGCCCACATCTTTTTTAATTCCCTTGGCATAAGATCTGTCAAGTTGAAAGCGCGAATTAGTGTTGATTAAATTATGTTAATATTTTTCCCTTTCTCACCTCTTTTTTTCACCCTTTTTGGGCATTATGCGTTTTGGATTGGGGTTTTTGTGCGTTTTGTTATTTTTAACTCGCCAACTGTCAGATTTTATTTGTAAGACACTAAAAACGTTTTGCTTTTGCAGTCTCAAACAGACAAGAGATCACGCATATATATATGGGTAGATGTAAAGAAAATACTCTATAAAGGAAGGGTATGTGATTTATACTGACATAGTTTCTCAGTTATTAAAATGATATTGCCATCAAATATATTATTTTTAAAGTTATCTTATCATTTTTATTCTCCTGAAAATATAGTTTAATATCAGCTAAGAGTATTTCCTATTCTTTAAATATCTTGAAAAATACTCTGAATTTTTTTATGATTTTTCACTAGCCCGCATCGTGTTGCAAACAGCTTGTCCTTGTCCGAACTGTCCACACAAAGCGCGACAACAGGCACAAGACAAAGAGCAAAAAATGTTGTACGCAAGTCCATTTAAAATGCATTTACATTAACATTATGATGAGGACGGGCCTTGAGAGTGCTGGATCGGATCGGAGCGGATGGGATAGGATCGGCATGGAGCCGGGGATATGACTGGGAGCCGTCTGTGTGGCCGGGAGAACGAGATTCAAGGGAGCTGCTCATCCTCAGCGCACAGTCTTGGCCAAAACAATTACAATTGTATCCCTTCGATGCCGCTCCGATCGATCGCTTCGATAGCTTTGATGTCGTATTTGGTGTGTTTTTAGTGCAAGATTTGGCGCTTTTTTGTTCGATTTTTATTTGCTTTGTGTGTATTTTTTGTGCTCTGGCCCCGATCGATGGTTCAAACAGAGCGACCAAAGGTACGACCGATACTTTGTAGAAATTATTGTTAACAACAGAAACGACAACAAGAGCAACAACAATACCTGGCCTGCCCAAGAGTTGTGCACAAAGTGAAAATATTTACGAGCCAATCAGGCATTTAAGTATCACATTACACCATGTTCAATGTTCGATGAGTTGTCAACTCATGTTTGTATCTGTATCCCCTCGGCCCTAGGGCGAATGTGAAATGTAGTTTTGTAGCTTTTAAATGCATTTTGTTTGTCTGACTGGCCCAATAAAGCACCTCGCCAAGGTTCTTATTTAGATCGGTTTACATGGACACGCTTTTCGGCGGATGGATCGTCGTCGATGTTCGACGGACCGTCTCCTTTTGGAATTTAATAATCGTGTTTTGCTAATTTCCCGCCTGTCGTGTTAGACGACATTGAACTTGAGATGTCGTCGCTGGCCGGTTCCTCTTACTTTGATTTCATTTTCATATCGATCCCGTTTTGAGCCGCATCATCTAATTTAGCATCGTGTTAGCCGTCATTTGGTGGGCAACATTTTGTGTTAATTTCAGCGAAATCCGTTTCAAAGCAAGCCGCCTGGTCAGCAAGTGTCGCCGGCATCCCAAGTTATGGCTTGTCCCGCACTTTTGTCGGCATAACTCATACGACGCGTTGGCTGCCCACGATTGCGAATCGTTAGGCTTGACAATTCGAGGGGATTTTGATTGTCAGTGAGATTTTTGAGGTTCTGTCAAGTTAGCTAACAAATGGTGAAATAATTTAAGCACAAAAAAAAAAAACAGAAAGGAAAGCCGTTTTTTGGCGGAGCCGTTGTCATGTAGTGTGTAATATGTACCTTTTTGGGTTACTGCTAATTTCTACTGTTACATAGCTTGGAAAAGCAGCATCCTGTTTCCTTCTGATCACTGAGAACTGATCACCGGGATCTCTGTGCCTGGCATACTAATGAGCTCTGAAGAAAGTGAGCAATTAGCAGGGCGGAAATACCAAATATATCCGAAGCCAAGTGACAATAAGGATTTCAATCCGAGGCGCCCACATCTTTTTTAATTCCCTTGGCATAAGATCTGTCAAGTTGAAAGCGCGAATTAGTGTTGATTAAATTATGTTAATATTTTTCCCTTTCTCACCTCTTTTTTTCACCCTTTTTGGGCATTATGCGTTTTGGATTGGGGTTTTTGTGCGTTTTGTTATTTTTAACTCGCCAACTGTCAGATTTTATTTGTAAGACACTAAAAACGTTTTGCTTTTGCAGTCTCAAACAGACAAGAGATCACGCATATATATATGGGTAGATGTAAAGAAAATACTCTATAAAGGAAGGGTATGTGATTTATACTGACATAGTTTCTCAGTTATTAAAATGATATTGCCATCAAATATATTATTTTTAAAGTTATCTTATCATTTTTATTCTCCTGAAAATATAGTTTTCAGCAAGTGACCTGGTCAGCAAGTGTCGCCGGCATCCCAAGTTATGGCTTGTCCCGCACTTTTGTCGGCATAACTCATACGACGCGTTGGCTGCCCACGATTGCGAATCGTTAGGCTTGACAATTCGAGGGGATTTTGATTGTCAGTGAGATTTTTGAGGTTCTGTCAAGTTAGCTAACAAATGGTGAAATAATTTAAGCAAAAAAAAAAAAAACAGAAAGGAAAGCCGTTTTTTGGCGGAGCCGTTGTCATGTAGTGTGTAATATGTACCTTTTTGGGTTACTGCTAATTTCTACTGTTACATAGCTTGGAAAATATGATTTTTTTCTTTTCTATCAAATCAGTATCAACATTTTTAGCAAATATGTCTAATAATTCTCCACCGATTTGGAAAAGGAGTATCGTTAATAGTACCATTATTAATAACTTCAATCTCCTTCCTTCTGTATTAAAATATGGGAACAGAAAATGCTTTATTTTGGCAAAAAATGGTTCGACTTTGCACTTGTAACTTTTTAACTTTAATGAAAGTTTTTAATGCTAAGAGAGAGGTCTGGAATAAAAGTGCCAACTCCCTTTATTATGAAGTGTGATGGACATTCTGTTCCTATGAAATTGCCAAGCTGAAAAAGGGTATGACTTTAATTGGGATTTATTGCGCGACTGGCTCCATAAAATTTCATAAGACACCATTTGATTGAAATGAATATACCCTGCGCATGGGTGTAAAAACAAGCAGTCTCATATGAATTTGTTCCACTGTTCGAATAACTTAAGTAAGAAGCCCTGAAAACACTTTCACGAAATTGGCCAATTAAATTAACAATAAGTTCGACCGCCCCTCAGCCCTGGCCAACACCTACGCGCCTGCCACCTCCTGTGGCCACATCTTCCTCTCATCTCCAGCCTGCTCACATATTCCTACATATATAGCCGCCAAAACTGCGATGTGGCCACAATTTATATTTAGCCAGCCCACGGTTTTGGGACAGAACAGGAAGCCTGGCCAACAACGATGGAAATACTGGAAACGATGGAGACGATGAGAGCGAAGCGATAAGGAGCAAGTGAGCCCGGTTCCGAGGGCGTTGCTAGCTCTTCGCGACTCTGGCTATAAAGCCATCATATAAAGCCAGACGATCCGAAAGTCAGCCACCCCCTTGCTCCACCTCTTCCTCTTTAACTCCTGACACCAACGTACTTAGGCAAAACAATAAACGTGGAAGGTGGAACCTATTGCGAACGTAAATTAAGTCATTAAAAAATGCTAAGTTACGGAGCCGAGGGGAGGTGATTGGAAATGGGAAACCAGACCTGGTTCCAGACGCTGAGCTGGATGGGGGGTGGGGCGGGAGACATTGTCGCCCAAGTGGTACATACAGTCTTCTTTTTTTCAAGTCCCTCCGAGTCTCAATGGGGTTAAGTAAGTCATTAAATTTGTCGCTAGACACGACCATGTTGGCCACAATGGCGACACAATCCCCTCCAGCTGATGGCGGAACTGGATAATAAAATTAAGCAGACGACCAGGCAACATACCCAGTAGACAGTAGTGGTGGCAGTAGAAGTAGTAGTTGTGTCAGCTCCTCCATTGAGGAAGGAAGTGACAATTGGCCCAATGAAGACATTTGAGCCACCATCCCTGCCGCTCACCTACACTTTCATTTATATCTTAACCCAGGTCGGTTTCACCGTGTGGGTGCAGATATATGGCCAAAAGCCTCTCGAATGTTTATGGCCAAAAGACATAAAATTAAGACCTTCGTATTGGCTCTCGCCAAAGTTGGGCAAAACTCATAAAAGCGCTAATTGAATAAGCAACTCAATGGATCGTGAATCATTATTAGACATTTATGCACGGCTAATGCCCGAGCAGTAGAAACTTGTGTAGGAAATCATGTAAGAGCGTAATCCAATATCGGGCATCGAACCATAAATCCTTTTTATCTTTTCGCCATAGCTCTTCCTCCCACAGCTTCGATTCCCACAGCCTTCGGAGATCGCGGCTTCTCATTAATCGATCTTCAAATTAATTATGTTAAAATTTTAGCTTAATTGCAAACAGTTCTTATCTCGAAGACCACATCTCCCAGATCGAGCAAAATTTAATTAATGTACAATTTAATAAAATTAGTTAAGAGCTCCGCGGGCGAATGGAAATTTAAATTTCTAACATCAGGTGTGTATGGGCAGCTGTATCTCTGTTCCAATATCTGAGAGCCATAATTTTCAACACAAAGAGATTTATCTCAAGCGACTTATCTAAGCAAAACGCTTGATTATGTGACAGAGATCGGAGATCGGTGGTCCGAGGGAAAACCTGAGGAGGGAAAACGCCCGCCCCCGCGCCCGCGACTAAAGTTTGGAGTATCGCATTCAGATTGAAACCGAGATTCGAGTTTTATGTACGACATGACGATTGTTTATGAAACATTTGGCTTAATAAAGTAATCATGGCATGTTTTACGATCACCTTGCCACAGAGTCCACTCCCCTAAGACCCCTCCCACCAAAAAACCAAACCGCGAACCACTTTCTATGCAAAACGGGTTGGGAATCGGCGGCGGCAGTATGTTCGGCAAAGTGCGAAGCCCATTAAGGCCCCGCTGCTTCTCCGCATATCTCTCGGGGGGATTAATGAGCCTTAATTTGCATTTAGCCCGACTCTGGCAGAGACTCTGTTCGAATCTGAGAACAAAAACATCTAGCTACAAGTCCGACTCGGGCCTGAGATTATGGCCAAGCGTGCACAAATTGACATTTATTTATATTTGAATGGCGTTTAGCATTCGAGCGGCTCTATAAGTCGCTATTTTATGGCTCTGCGTGGGCCAGCCGGGCAAAATGCTTGTATATCTGCGATAAATAAAACTTTAATCATATTTAATATTTAATTATTTCAGGCAATCGCACAATGGCCACTTCCGGCAAAGCCCCACTATGAATAATTCGCCAGATAAATTTATGCCGAAAAACTCCGCTGTTTGACATGCAAATGTTGTGTTTTATGGCCAATTTGGCATTAATTACAATATTTCAAGAGGTCGATTTGAAAGTCCGGCACTCAGATGCAAATTAGCTCGATGCCCTATGGCCCTCACAATGCGATTAACAGTATAATACACTTGATTCATTCGCCACTTTCCAATTGAATCCGCCAGATGCGTATGTATCTAATGGCCAATTTATGCACATCTCTACACCTCTTACCCTCTCCCAGAGGATTATCTGAGAACAATTGCGTGCTTGCCGGGTTAAATAACAAATTCGCCCATCAAATGCCACAAAGACTCAATCCGGTACAAAAAAGGCAAAAGATTGAACCAAATTTCATGGGTCCAGGCAGCCACTAAGCCACTGAGCCACTCAGCCTCTTAGCCACTGGCTTATTGTCACCTCCAGCTCGCATCTTCAGATACCAGTTGAATCCGAATCCGAATTGGAATCCAAACTGAAGCTCCATCTCCAATTCCAATGCCGATGCCGATGCCATTTCCATCTCCATTGTCGACCGGACCCGTGGGCCTTTCAGGCCCCAACCAAAAGGTGCTAAATAAGTTGCTCTCGGCCACTTTCGTCTCTCTCGTGTCGTCGTGGCCCAATCTAAATATCTTAATCTGGGACTGCCTGAAAATTGGCTGCCTGGTTTTGGTGCGACTCGACTCGACTCGATTCGGATTCGGATTCAACAAGCCTGGAGTGGAACTCCAGCTCTGATGTTGGGTTTTTGGGGACACGTTTGTTAGTGCGTAAGCTTTTTGATAGAATTGAACGATTAGAAGTCCATAAAGCGACAAAAACATGACAACTTACGCGGCGGCTTTGCAATACAAGTCGTTGCCAATGCAAAGGATTAATGATGCCAGCCTCTTGTTGTCGTTGTCGCTGAATATCAAGTCTGGCAGTCGCTCAGCGGCGGCTCGGCTTCCAACTCCCTGCTCCCAGTTGAGGCCTCAGATACAGATACAGATATAGATTCAGCTCTGGGCTCAGCTCCATCTCCAGCTCCAGCTCAAGCTCGTTAGTCGTTTTTGGTCAAACGAGATTGCTGCGACAAAAACTGAAGAAAAAAGGGTGGAGAGAGCGAGGGAACAAAAAGAAAACAATCTTGGGCATAAGTTTTGTATCTGAGGGCGCAGCAGATACAATTCGGTCAGAGATAGCAGCGTGAGATGAGCTTACCTTATTTGAGATAACGTATTCTAACTCCTGTACTATACTCCTATACTCCGAAGACTAATCATTCTTTAAAAAATACAAATTAATAATATACATTAAATTCTAAAATAAGTCTAAACCTGCTCGTGAGTCACGCTGCCATATCTTGCACCAGCAACCTACAAGAAGAGGTACAAATAATCGCCATGATCGTCATCATCATCGGGTCTGTTGTTGTTGCTTTTGTCGCATTGCTCGGCGGATTAAGGCAGCCGGGCCAGACCCAGCGACGACCGTCCACAGAGTGTCACCAGATTGCTCCAGCTCGTCCCTGCCCCTGGCTCTGCCTCTGCCTCTGCCCCTGTTTCCTAACTGGATCGTCAAGGTGCATTGTCCCAGCCAGCCCATTTAAAATGTGCGCAAATAGTTGCGCATGCGCGCAGTTAATCTGCAGGCCGAGAAACCAACCGGGCCGGGTTTAGCTGAATCTCAGGCTGCGTCAGACTGTCTGGCCGGGCTCAAGGAGTCAGGAATCGGGCTGGGAGTTGGCTTGTTAGCCGGCCCGAGGAGTCGGCCTGGCACTTTGGAGTGATAGTGATGGAAAGTGACGCGTTCATGTTTTGTGTCATTTCGCGGCCATTTGATGTATTGTGACAAACATTCTTGGCCCAGCCCCTCGATTTCTTGGCAAGAAGTTGATTTCTCACAGGTTAGTGGCGGTCAAGTTGTAAGCGAGTTACCTGACAATGTTTATGAGTGTCCTTAGTTGGTAGTTGGCTGGATGGTAGGTGATTAGCTCAACTTACAACCAACAAATTGTGGGAGTCGGCAAGAAAAGATGCGAACAATACATAGATCCATAGCGGAAAAACTATTAAACTCAAACCAAATATATCCTTTATATCCTCACTTACCTATCATCTCAGGGTCCTGGCCAAATAAAATTGATTTCAATTTAATAAATTTACATACATAACACTCGAATTGAGTTTCCAATTAATTTATTTCATGTCAACCTCACATCCGTCCAAAACCAATCACAAAATGGCCAAACGGTAAAGGACAACCGAAAAAGGACCAACAAATTGAACGCAAAAGGACGAAGGGGCGAGCGAGCGAGCGGTGGCCTAGAAGACCCCAAGCCAATAACAATATCAGTAACAATATACACAACAATAAACGAACAAAAACCAATTTACAATTTTATTATATTTTCGCACACACGTACCGAGGAGGAGAAAGCCAAAGGACCCTATCCGACAAAATGGCTCTGCGGGAAAGAGAGGGGTGTATGCCACAGCCAGAAGGAGATGGAGCGATGTAAGCGAGAAAGAAAACCAATAAAAATCGAAATTGTCGGATGCGAAACGGCGCGGAATTGAATGGGAATCAATTTGCTTGCGAATCATTGAACAAATTGAAAAGGACATAAGCAAGGCTAGGACACCAGCAGCATGCATGGGGATATACACAGGATAATGCACACATAGACAAAAACCATGGAAAGAGCCATGGGGGGGTGGCTAGAGAGATAAGGGGGAAAAATGCTGAAATTGCTTGCAAAACAAATAAACAAAACGGAGCGAAGAGCTGGGAAGAGCGGGAATCCTGCCAGCCGGAATTGAGGCAAAAGTGTTATTGATCCTTAACCAGGAAGCTGGACTGGTTGCTGCCATGCAAAAAAGCACGTTATGTGGCCAGGATAAAGGTCCCAGTTCCAGTTACATTCCCTTTCCCAGCCCTCCCCTTAGATCTCCCTCTCTACTGGCCGCCCCACTGCGATTATGTTTGCGCAGCCATCTTGATTGGCAATGTTATAAAATAAATACGCTACGAGGGCGGCTCTCATCTGCCAGGGGTAGGGGTGGCACTCACCGGAAACCCGTGTAACAGTGGCATTTTAAGGGTGGTGGGTTGTGGGTGGTTCGGTGGCTCAGTGGCTCAGTGGGCGAGGGTGCTCTCTCGGATTAGTGAGCATTGCCAGCAGCAATTGCTGTGGGATTTAGCTGCCCTACAAGGATACAGTGGTCGAAAATGGTTAGAAATATATCTTTCCTATCTATAAAATCTTAAGTTTTAAACCAAAATTTTTAAGAAAAGAATGTATAAAAGAAAAGTAAGAATGTTTGAAAATAACTTTTTAATTACTTTTTTATGGAACAATTTGCCAATTTAAATTTGATTTGCTTAAAATAAAATTATGTAAAATAAAAATCCACAATACAGATCCTCTGTACCACTGTTCTTCAAAATAGAAGAGCGTTTCTCTGTCTGCTGGTGGCTTATTGGTTTTCAGAACCATGCCGGCGGAAGGATAATGTCAACGGCTGACTGTTTGCCAAATTGAGCAGCGCAAAGTGCAAAGGGGGAGGCGGGCTAACAGGATTCGAGTTCAGGATTGGGAGTTGGCAGGCCATAAGGATGAAACCGATGATGACGACAATGCCGGAGAGTAGGATGCAAGATGGGGGATGGAGATGGGAGGACTCGAGGCTGATGAAGTTCGGGATGGAGTGAAAGTGGCAGCCAAGCGATGATGACAATGGCAATAATAATTTCACAAAATCGTTTGTCATTTACGCATGGCAAACGGTTTTGAAAGTAAACAGCCGGGTCGTCACGGGTTCCCGACATTTAACGAGATGTGGGGTAGATTTCGGGCAGGAACTGGCAAAGCAAAGCAAAGCTATACTGGCAAAGTGTATGGCCAAAAGGGAGTGGCACCCCAAGGATATTTATGGCATATAGATATTGTTCATTTCGCTGTTGGCAGGCAATTTTGTGACTAATGTTTGTTTAGCTGTCGTTGGGCATTTGCGACACTTTTTGGGAGATGGGTAATGGGTTTGCCGAGGTAAATATTCGGTAAACTCTGCTGGTTGAGCTTCAGATTATGAAATGCACTCACAAAAGAGTCTTTAGAATATATTTAGTCTCTAAAATAGAAGAGAAAAGATATATATCACATCGAAACCCCCTTCTAATGGGGAACAAGTCGCGTTGGTGAAATAAACCCATGCTTTGTGTTAATTTTAGCACAATTTCGACAGCGGCCCCACCCATTTCAGTAATCTTATACGGTCTACCGAATCCGTTGAAGCATAATTATGATGATTTATGGAAACCACACGTATACAGCGACTCGAGACAATACCAACCGAATGCCAGCGCCATCGTCATCGCCCACGCCCAAAAGCATTTAGCTAAATGCTATATGAAAATAATATTATATTGATTTATGGGCCAGATCTGCACAATAGAGCGCCCCAAAGGAGAAGCCTTCGGAATTAATTTCCTGTCATTAGGAGGGCATTGTGATCGCTCCAACGGCAAAGTGCAGATCGAATATCCGAAATAAAACAAAAACTAAACCCAGAAAACATCAAAATACCAAAGAAGAGTTAGACGAAAACGCGGTCCAAGGCGATTTCAAGCCAATATCCAAATAAAAGAGATCGAAGGGCAATAAAATTGGGTTTTATAACAATTTTAGTTAATTTCGGTTTATATGGCCCATCATTAACAAAATTTGTTCCGCCAAGTTGACAGCTTCGAAACGCGTTCGAAAACCCTCTAAAAAAACACCCAAAAGTTGTCCAAAATGGATTTCATTGCTCTGCAGCTCTCACCCTGTTGCGGCCATTGTTCTGGTCTGGGTTTTATTATTGAAAATGTTTATTGTTTTTTCCCCCAAAGTTATGTAAATTAGATTAATGCGACACATATCATAAAAGTTGGGCGAATTCCGATTGCCGAATGCCGATCCAGCGGCAACGAGGCGTATACTTAATGTGTCATTAAAATCAATGACTTGACATGAGAAAAACCCACTGCCGATGCTGCCACTCTGAGCACCGAACTCCAAAAATGAATACTATTTGTAGTTGTAGCAATTTGGAGTTTATCACTCCATTCGCTCCGCGAGGCAGCATGTGTGGTCCGCGCTCCTCAAGTGCCACTCCCCCCCAACCCCTGGTGCGCCCATAAAAACAAGTAGCTCGAAAAAACACATGTAAGTCGGGTTCTCGACTCCTGCCATTGAATCCCTTTTCAGTTGCAGTCGTTTTCCTTACGTAATTATGCATCCTTTGTCATGCCAATCATTCGGAGATGGAAATGGAAATCCGACTCGAGTGGCGCAAGCAGCGTGTGTGTCCTTCGAGCACTTGAAGGGATATTTAAATTTTATGCCCAATTAAAAATACAATTTCAGGCCTCATAAATACAAGTGTATCGATAGGCAGAGCGTTTCAAATTAGCATTGCTTTAGTCATGAAATTTGTTACAACACCCATGTACTATATAGCTGGCTATTAAAAATATTTTTAGCTCGTGATTTTCCCGGCTGACAATTCATTAGTTAACCGTACCAAATAGCAGCAAAAACGATTCAAAATTATTCCATTATCGGGCAAAATAAGCACTTATTTTAAAACCCTCCAATTACTGCTGGATGCATATAGACTGGGCATCTATATAATATAGAGAGTAGTATATAACACTCCATAGATGCTGCCTCCTTCATTCCAGTGCGCAGAATCAGGAATAGAGAGTAAAAATCCGATTATCTCAGATACAAGATACAACTCGCAATCCACAACTCGCCCAGTGGGCGTCGACCAATCTGGGCATTTGGGGCCACTGGAAGGATGCTGTTCGTCCACTTATCTGGGACGAGGGAGTGTGTGTGTGGGTTATGCAAGCATTTAGATAATTGTGTCGCAACCGCAGTGCACCACAAAAACCACAACAATAAGAAAAAAATACTGTCAGCTTCTAATTTATGGGAGGCGAGTGCTCGCTTTGGCGCTCATTTAATAATTGCACGAGGCCTGGAGGTCTCATTACGGAGGACGATCCAGCAACCCACTTTCAGATCTCATTAACTGTTTGCGTAATTAAGCGAAATCATTGGGTGACAGTGCGCCAGAGTGGCAATTATTCGATTCACAAAAATCGTTATTATATGGGATTAGAACAGGAAAGTCCTTAATCGCTATTTTTAGGTATAGTTGTGCCAAGCCTTTTTCAATCATTTTGAAAAAATATTCTCCTCCCAATCTAAAATATATAAATAAGGACATAAGGGTCCACATTTATCAGGTTCTTAACTAGAATATCTGAATCTGATATGTAAACCAATTTTCCAAAAAAAATTAATTCAAGATCAGTCAGTAAATTTTATTCCTTTTCACTTCTTGCCAGAAATTATAAAACCCGCTACCAGTGTATAATAATATCTATTAAATACTGGAATGTCGGAAGCTGTTGTACAGAGACTTAAAAAAAAGAGAGAAATACAAAAAAGACGGCCCAAGACTTAAGCGACTGATAAACGACTTCAAAACATACAAAACGTTCGATTTAACTCTCCGAGTTAATAATATTATCGGCTTAAGACATTGTCGCCGATCCGCTTCGTTGTCTGCCAATCGATTTATTAAAATGTCAGAAACTAGTTTGTCCGACTTCCACCGCCTGAGTTGGCCAGGTCGGTTGGCGTGATATATATTTTGATTTTAATGCGTTATAATTTCGCTATAAATCACATGACCGGCTTATGACGGGCCGCCCAGCAAACGCAACCTGCTGCCGGGCGTCTGAATTGGTATTCGGATTCGTTATTAACGTGTCCCTTACCCCGCTGCCTTACACTTTTCGATAAGTCAGCCCATTTCTAACACTTTCATTAAGAAGCCGAAATTTATGGGCTCCCGTCTCCGGCGATATCAAGTCCATTCCACTTCAATTCGAATGCAGATTCCCCTTGATCAACAGTAGCCTATTCAGTTGTTTCTTTTTTTTTCTTATTTTTGGGGAAAATGTGTCCCAATAGTTAAGCTCCGATAATGGCTTTTTAAAGAATTTCCTCTACGAAAGGTGGCTTACGGCAGCCGTCGTGTGGGGCGCTTTTATGGCCCGAAGATAGGTAGATTTGGAAGAGCCACCCAGCTAGAAAACGGGGTTTTAAATACACAAATTCCAGCAGCAATTTGCATAAGTCACGCTGGTCTTTCTTTACTTTATGAAACCATATCACCGGCTAATAAGACTTGTATATTTTGGTATTATTAAATGTTATTGATCGGATGATTTGAAGAGGCCATTGAGAAAGTGGACGTCTCTGGCTCGCTTGGATTATTTTTTTGATATGGTGATGAACAAGAAAGAAAAACTACCTTCGGGCGTACTCGAACCTGCGTTTGTAATAAAAAAGACTTTGTTCTTAGTTTTTGAGGCAAAATGATGGAGAATCGATCTACGAATCGTTTAAGGTGTTACGCTCAAAAAACGGAAGAAAATTGGACAAGATATGGCCATCGCTGGGGCCATATTGTCCTTCCATGCACTTTTCACACATATTGAAGGGGGACCCCAGGAATTTCCTGAAAAAATTAAAAAAATATTTTGTCCTTAGATTTTGATGCAAAATGGTCTACAAATCGTTTAAGGTATTCCGCTCAGGAATAGGATAGGAATTGGACAAGATATGGCCATCGCTGGGGCCATATTGTCCTTCCATAAACTTTTTACACATATTGACGGGGGTCCCCCAGAAATTTCTTGAAAAAATTTACAAAATATTTTGTCCTTAGATTTTGATACAAAATGATGGAGCATCGATCTACAAATCCGCTCAAGAATCGGATGGGAATTGGCCAAGATATGGTCATCGCTGGGGCCACACTGTCCTTCCTAAACTTTTCACACATATTGAAGGGGATCCTCCAGAAATTTCTTGAAAAAATTTAAAACATATTTTGTTCCTAGATTTTGATGCAAAATGATGGAGAATCAATCTACAAATCGTTTAAGGTATTCCGCTCAGGAATCGGATAGGAATTGGACAAAATATGGCCATCGCTGGGGCCACATTGTCCTTCCATGAACTTTTCACACATATTAAAAGGGGTCCCCCAGAAATTTCTTGAAAAAATTTAAAAAATATTTGGTTCTTTGATTTTTAAGCAAAATGATAGAGAATCGATCTACAAATCGTTTGAGGTACTCCGCTCAAGAATCGGATGTAAATTGGCCAAGATATGACCATCGCTGGGGCCATATCGTCCGAAAAAATGTATGTCATATCCCAGTGAGTTTTATGCCAGCTATAGGATATATTCGCGCTATCCTTATGAAATGGGATCTATGGAGTTGATCACTTGGTCAGAAACAGAATTCGTAAAAAGTCCCATTCTTGTAGCTTAAAGAATACAAAAGATTTGGCATTTCCGATCCATCAGTTATATACTGCATGCGACGAATGGAAGGATGTGAGCAAAATTTTAAGTCGATAGCTCCAAACTGAAATACTAATTCGCGCAGAAACTGGCACACTGAGGGACATACTTATATCAACATAGGAGGTGATCCTGATCAAGATTTTAAATATTTTATAGGGTCGGATATGTCTCCTTTACTTTTGACCAAATTTTAACACCTTTTGAAAGGGAAAATGATTACTTCATAATAAAGATATTTATTAATTTTTTGATAGAGTGACCTATAAAATATATGTATGTATCAGAACCCCTTTAGATGGACTTTTATTCTTCTTGATAACTCGCGTATTTCCTTCCCCTTTTTTGATCGAAATTGCAACCCCTTTTCGAAAGCCATTAACTGCTTTTGTGCGTATTGTCAGTTAGTGAGTTAGTTAGTTCTCCATTGAGGCCATCAGTGCGTCAGGCCATTCGATGTATCCGATCCGATCCCCCCGATCACCCAATCCATCAACCACGTTACGCCGTTTGTCGACGTTAATTAGAAACTATTCAAAGTCTACTTAAGTGCGCACTTCCTGTTCTGAGGGGAAATGCTCTAAATTTTCACATTCGCCGAGTGCGTGTGTGTTGAAGCGTAACTCCATGGCTTTTATATATATGTATGTATATACGAGAATACACACTCCCATACTCATATTTACCCACCAGATACTGCGTGTATATCTTGCGGGCAATTGTAATTGCGGTTCTGCCTCGAAACTAACGAGACAATTTGAAAATAATTGCCTGATATGGCGGCCATTAAACAAAGTCTGCTCATTGGTCGCTCATTGGTAATTTTTACAGCATTCCCAAGTGTCTGGGGTTCGCTGAACTTTTATCTGTCAACATTTTTGGGAAGTACTACTTCACAATCCCCAATCCCTTTAGTCCAAAAAAGAATCATGGTGTGGGGTCTGATCCAAAGTCTAGACTCTTGAGTCTTGACTCTTGACTGAGAAATGGCTGCGGTTTCTTTCGCCTTAATATTCGAAATATCCGACTAATTGCGGACATTGTTTCAAGTGATTTGTTTGTTTTTAGCTGGCAGCGGAGTTGTTGATTGGCTTTTTAGATTTAATTAGGGGGGATATATACATGAATGCACAGAGAGAAATTATAAATAAAATTAGAGAAGTATAAAAAATAAATGAATTTCTAGTTAAAATAACTTTAGTAGTAATTTTAGCTTATAAATTATATCTTTTTTCTTCCAGTGCAAAGTCAACAGTTTTCTTGGCTTTAACCTTCCCGCTCCGATCATGTTTCCAACGAGATTTATTTACTCAACTCAATCAAATGCTGCGACTAACTTCGTTTTGGCTTAATTAATTAAAGTCAATCTCGATTTGTGGCCAATTAGTCTTGGGTTTCGTTTTGGCCTTTTTCCGTCAATGCCGCCGGCCAACGTTGTGGCTTTATGTGGATCAGGTTAATTAGCTGGCCGGCACTGTAATTAACTCTCAAAATAAACATTCAATTCGATTCGAATTAGACTTCGAATTGATTTGATTGAGAGTCGAGTCGACCCGGGCTTGATGAGCATTTGACTTTTCAGTTTCAGATACCCATTCACTGATTCTGTGCCATAATTGCTTAATTTGGACGGGTATGTTAAGTCATGCAATAGTCGAATAAATCACTCGATTAGGGCTCCTCCTCGCTTGGGAGACATCGCCACTCATCCTGGGAGCCATGAACTAAGCCGCCTCATCCTCGGTTTTCTTGGTCGATTTCTGACAGAGTTTCATGTTCGCATTTCACCCCAATTACCTTATCGCCGGCGACCCATTTAATTTATAATGTTTAACATCAACCCCCAGAAACGAGTGTTCCTGTTCTCGTTCTGGTTTTGGTTCTGGTTCCCACTCCCAGTCCCGTCTCCCATCCCCTTCCCGGATTCAACAAATACATATCTACCCATTCCAAGCCACCACCACCACCGAAAAAACCCAGATTAACGGATGAAGTCAGCGCCTCACTTGAAGTCCGACCCCGGCAATTTTTCGGTTGGCATTTAAGTGTTCCCCAGGGTGAGATAGATTTCCAGCAACAACCCATCGACTTTACATCATTTTCATGGTCGTTTTTCCATTTTGTTGTTGTTGTTGTGGTTGTTGTTGGTGGTGGTGGTGCGGTTGGAGCGAGATGGAGTATACGAAAGCAGCGCCACTCTTCACTCTGTCAAATATTAAATTACGCTTGTTAAATTGTCTTGTTAGAATCAACTGCACAGAATCGACGCAATTTATCATATTTTAATGGGCTCCACTTGGAGAATCGAGACCGAAACCGAGACCAAGACTGAGATTCCAGATTCCAGATTCGAGAAATTGCTGCTTATCGGTAAGATATGGATTGGTCTGTGGATGTATTGGGTGGTAAGGGGTCTAGAGTCTAGACTCTTTTGACTTTGGAGGTGGGGTCTTGATAATAGTGTTGCCTCTTTTGGGACTCTTTGGCTTTCCTTCCTTTGCATTTCCTTAGCACTGCCTTGGCCCCTAAGCCGATGAGCAATGAGTTGTTGATTTCATTTGTAATGGACTTTTATTTCACTCGCCTAATGCCGGGTGTATAATTTTCGACTTTTCGAGGCGACCGTACCCGTTCGCCTCACCTAATAATTGAGCAATTGAGCTGGAACACGAAAAGCGCCTTAACATTTGAACCTGAATCATCGAACCAGGGTGAGGGAGAGGGAGAGTTCCGCAGGATATCAGCGCATGCCTATTATCACATTATGTGCTCATAAATATTCCTAGGCCAGGCTCCAGTCGCAGGCCTTCATTATGCTGGAAATATATTTATCGGGCCGGCTGTGTGCATTGGGCGATGGACAACCCAATTCCGCGTCGGCCAACCCGACTTATTGCACTTTTTTATTGCCAACTGTGGGAAGGAACGGTAACCGGAGTTCCAGCTTAAATTAAAGCAAATTGTTGGGGTGTCGAATAGCTGAAATTACTGGCTGGGTGGCTGGGGTGAGAGAATGGATCAGTGTACATAGCCACAAATGGGTTATTGGTGATGGAGATAGTAATTGCTGTTTGGTAAAAGTTGCTCCCAAAAAGGATACAAAAGACTAAAGGCATCGGTTAGCTTTTTATGCTCTTCCAATTCACAAGTTTCAGAAATTGTTAAAAAAATAAACACTTAACCGCTCTAATTATTGTCCATCAAGATGTCCGCACAACATCATAAACCTTTCAAATCCAACAGTATATTTCGGCAATATCACGCAACAATCTTTCAGTTCTCACATATCGAAAAGCCTACCTTAAAGCCTTAACTTTTCTCTCCTTTTTTTCTGTTTATTAAGGACAAATTATAATTAATTGCATTGCTCACGTGATGGCGATCGAGCAGCCTGCAGATACATTTCAGCAGGCCCAATTTATTTTTGGGCTGCAGGTGTGAATAGGCCGCGCCAAGGATCTCAATCCAGGCCCTCAGGCCCCCTTTCGAAGACAAAAAAAGAATTAAGTTTTGCACTCAAATATGAGGAAATTTAAAGAGCAATATGCTGAGACATGCCAAGATGGGATGGGCTTGGGGAGTACTAAGTAGAGTCACAGAAAAAAACAAACTCATGTAATGAAAAAATGGATATACTCTATATATATTACTATCTAAACATTATTAAGAGTTAAAGTTGTTTGCATCTTTTTCTCTGAATGTATCTGTATCTGCAGCTGAATGGATGCGAATGACGTGCCAGACACAGCAGGACTTTTCTCAATTCGGGGTTCGCAGTTGAAGGCAAATGCTGCACAAAATTATTAACACGATTTAAAACACTTTTATGGCATCGCCCGCTGTGAATAAAGTTGTTATGCATTTTATCGCGAGATTTCGCTGAATTTCCAGCCGATAACCAAAGGACTCCAGGGGGGAGGTGAGGTGGTGAGGTGGTTTTGGCCAAACCAGTTGAGCTGGCCAAATGCATGGGCATGCAAATGAAATTAACGCTTCGCCCGGCAGTTTTAGCAGCACTTACTTAGCCATTCCATTTATTTTTTCTTGTTCCTTTTTTATTTTTGTTAACAATATTATTCCTTTCCGAATGCCAAGGCGTGCAAATTAATTTTTGGGAACATTGTTGCTCGATTTTGGGATAAGTCCCTTTTTGTAGAGTCAGTGCCAGTACTCGGGGTGATTGTTTTCTATTGGATTGTTATGACTGGGTGCATTTGACGCTTTAAATTCCGTGGAACAACCCTGGGCCTAAAACCAATTCAATTCGAAAATTTCGATATAATTGCTCTTGTGTTTTCCCTTATTGTATTATTTCAATCGCTATTGTGAGTTTATTGTTTCGCTGTTGACTTGGCACAAAATGTGCTAAACCGCCAACCCATATACCATACCATATTCCATTCGATTGCCTTTTTTCAGGGAAGCACACAATGATCGCCCCAGGACTCTTCAGGCGAAATCAAAGCGGCAAGAAGCGGAGTCCTTCGGTGGCAATTGTAAGACAATAATTGGAAGACAATAAAGGACTGCCTGCCAAAGCACGCGTGAATATTTGTTATAAATTTGTCAACCATCGGGTCCTTCTTTAAGGAACAAAAAAATACAAGAAACAAGCAGCTGCTGTTGCTGCCTGAAAGATTCTCAACACGGATAAGGCAACACCTTCAAGTCATTGCATTTCCATTAATTAAACGAAGCCCTGATGGTCGAGTTTTATTGGCCCGACTTCGGGGATATCTCAATCTCCTCCGCCGTGGCAATAGTGCCACGCCTCCCCATGGCATCCTTTGTTCGGCTAAGTGGACATCGTTTATTGCACGCTTTGTTTGCCGGCCTTTTCAAAATTAGTTGCGCTATTCAGTTGGCCTCCTTTCGGATCGTCGTCGTCGTCAGCGGGCTGTAAATTACCCAGGAATACTCTCTATACCCCATATCCTCCGCTCCACCCCTCCCAAAGCCACTGGACATGCCATATTGCAGTTGTTGAATGCACCCACACGATCCATTGTGAGTATCTGCATCCGTAGTTTGCATTTGGCACATGCGTTTCGGTTAGTGTCCCCTCGTTTAGCAGCTGTTGCTGTTGCCAGTCCACCGCCAGTTCAGACCCTGTATCCTACTCCCTGGCCTGGTAGCGAAATTACGTTAAATGACTTAATTTATAATGTTTTGTTTGGCTGCCAAAAATGGCTAGGGGAGGCGTGCAATGCATTCGCAATAAAAACGAAATTCCATTGCGGAGTGTAAGTGTCAAGCTAGGGGTGTGAGTTCGAATTATTCATATGGTTCCTTTACAAATACTCGAACCAATATATGAACATGTTAATTCCTTATGTAAATGAATGAATTACATCCTGCAATTTGGCTTAACCATCCTCGGTGGTTGGTAAAAGTTATCGAAGGGATCGAAAATGTGTTACTCTGATCTGATCAGTGTAATTTGGTAGAGATAAGATTAAAATTTAATTAATCTCTTATTTTTCTCTTGTATCAGGTAAACAAATCCTTTACCTTGATCTAAAATTGTTTTAAAATCTCCTCTTCCTCAGCTTTAGATTATCATTTAAGGCCAGATCAACTTTCATTTATTACAAAGTTGGCCATTTCATTGGGATCGTGTTGGCATCGGAATAGCACCTGCCCCGATTTCGTGGCTGTCGCCGAACCAATGATCAGCTCCGGCCACGCCCCTGCCCCCTGCAGCCGCCCCCTTTGAGGCTACAAAGTTGTCAGGCCATTAAGCTGATTGAGTTGAAATTCGGAGCTCATTTCCCATTACAAGTTGATCAGTTTTTTGTAGTTGGAGTACGCGAGACAGGGACCGCGGGGCTGCTGAAGAATGCCAAGGGGGGAGAATCGATCCCTTTTAATTTTACTGCTTGTTTGCTTTCACACTACCATTGCGGTCGAGGGGTGCTGGAGAGGGAAAGGCAAGTGGACATCCTTCTCGGGAGCAGCGATACTGCTCCACTTTTCTGACCACCTGCCCGAGTGCCCCCACCCCCTTTCTCCGCCCCTGGCAGTATGTCCTTGGGCCGGGCGCATTTCCCGTTCCCAATTTTCACTCGATACCCGACTGATTATTATATTGTACGCACATGTTCCGCCATTATGGAGTTATTATGATCAATAAGACAACTTAAATGCTGCAATTAAGTCTGGCCAGCGATTTCCCCCTTCTCTGACTCGGCCCTCCTTCTCTGGAGTGTCTTTCCCATCTTCGTTGTCTTCTCCGGACTTGGGTTGTTCATTTTCTGGTCCCGCGATCGCGGCCCAAATTTGAGACTCCGTCGCGCCAATGCCAACGTATAAATATATATGTACTTTTTAGGTACAGGTGCGGTGAATAAAGTAGGAATTTTATGTCGGGTAAGGTATAAGTTAAAAAAAGATTAAAAAAATATAAATTCTTATATAAGAAAGCTCTTAAAAAAGACTGTTTTAATGGGAGATGTTATGTAAAAGATCAAACTATGAGAAACTTAAAAAACCTTAAACAATTTTCTTAAAATTTTTGACTAATAGAACACTCTTATTTTTACTAAAGTCCCTACTAAAATTCCGATCGCAACTGTCTGCAGTTGACTTCTCTTATTTTTTGCGAGCTGCACGTAATTGGCGCTTAATTCTCCTGCGGGATCATTTAATTTTACGAGCCCGGCCAATTGATTATAATGGACGCCATCAGACTTTACAACATGCTAAATGCACGCGTAAACATCGCGATCGTCCAGTTGGGGGTTTCAGGGGTACTGGAGGGATCTAGAGGATCGAAGCGGATCGGTCTCCGTCAATCAGTGGCCTCTGAGATGCAGATGCAGATGCTGATACCGTGGTCCAGGGAACGATCGGTGTTTGTGTTGAGTGGCCGTCGCCATTAGGCAAATTCAACGATCGATTGCCCCGCCACAGCACCACTCAACCAGTGAACTGAACCACCGAACCACTGAAACATCGAGACGATCGCGGATGCTCCACCAGTCCAGCCAATTTGAGTTTTATCGACGGCAGCAATTTGCAGTTACTTGTGAACTACCTGAGAAGCCGTTGCAGATCGCAGGCTCCGACTCGGCCTGCAAAACTGCAAACTCCAAACTCCAGACACGCATCCGTATTAATAACCACAAAAAATAACGATCGATTGCGGTTATTAGAGGCAATTTGGCCAACAACATTTTTTTTTCCGCTCCACGTTCTTCTCTGGCCCCCTCAGTTTTTTGCCGGATGATTTTTTTTTTGTTTTTGTTTGATAAATTGCTCCAAATTTATTGGTTGATTAAAAGTTATTGCACTAGCGCCTAAGTGGTTAATGATATCCATTCGAATGCCCATACTCTGGCCCGCATGCGAGCAGCCAATCTCAAACATTTGCTCTAGCATGAAATGAATTTGATTTTAATTGACAAACGCGTCAAGCAAGTTGCAAACAAATTGGCCAACTCGATCAGAGACTACAACTTCATCATGGCCGGCTGATCGATCATGGGCATGTGTATGGGAACGGGAATGACTATGGGTATGGAAGTAAACTGGACTGGACTGGCCTGAGCCTGAGCCTGAGCCTGGAAGGGGCGGCTCCATTAGCCAACTATCGAATGGTTTCAAGCTGCGCTCCTAGCTGACAGCTGCTCTGCTCTCGTTCGCCCTCCTGCTCCCAGGACATGTCTTAATGACACATAAATGATCATCGTGCAACGGGGTTGCAAAAAAAACACAACTCGAATTGCCATTTCCAGCTACGATCCATTGTCCTTCGGGCTGCTCTAGGTGTGGTGTCCTTGTCCGCTTGACCGCCGGCCGGGGTGTCAGAAGAGGCAACCTTTTGACATTTATACCTCCGACAATGGCGAGTCGTTTACAAGCCAAACAATGCCAGAAACAGGGCCTGAAGTGCCACTCTCTTGACGGCTCTTTGTGCGACAGCTGATCGCCAGGATCGGGAGGACAATAAGGGGATCTACCGCTGGCTATTTACATATTGATTTTTAGAACCAAGTGTGAAATTCCTCAGGGTTTTGTTTCGATTCTCTAGTCCTTAAGTGTGCCTCAATTCATCTTAGGTGTTTGGCGAAAAATTGATTTTTCATTATGAAGCAATGAAGTGGATTGTTGGGTAAAATGGTTTCAGATTTGTTACAAAAAATAAACGTTAATCTAATTGTTTTTCTTGGAGTGCAAAAATTGAGTATATACCTTTTTCCCACAGCTGCATTTTTCGCAATTAATTACGAGTTTCAATTGCAAAACCATGATTTCATTCCCACTTTCTTTGCACTTTCAAGCCACACTCTCCGATGATTAAGTTTGACTTTTCAAAGAGATAGAAACCAGCAGGAAATACATTGTATGAGTAAGTATATGGGTGCTCGGAATGATCGATCGGTCTGGGGTCGGTTATATATTTGCATACCGGACATTAAGCCCAACAAATTACCAGCCTCGTGTGCTGGCAATTTGCGATCGTGTCGGTAATTGGCGAGTAGCTGGGACACAAAACTGAAACCAAAACTCAAGATCGCAGATCGAAGACCGAGATCGAAGCTTTCCCTTTATGGGGCGGCCATAAAAACTTATTGACAGGCCGGAGACAATTACCATTACCAAATTGTAAGCGCTGACCAGGCCCTGTGGCGGACACGCCGGACAACTGGATATCCACAGAACTGGAAACAAGGTGCTCCGGAGCACCCTATCCGGCGACTCATTAAACTCCACTTAACGAGTCGAGTCGGAATGGAGATGACTTCGATTTATGGGCGACAAAGTGGAGCCTCGATAAAGGGGCGGCTGCTTGCCAAGCAAAAACTGGGCTAATGAAAGCGTTAATGTAACAGGGCCATAAGATCCCCTTACCAATGATAATAATAGGCCTGATGATGATGATGATGTGAACGGGAAGGCATACACGTATTTGGCTGAAATCACTCGGTCCAATGACTGATATTATTCATAGGTTTGTTTGTCTCAGACTATTGGCCATGTTTTCTTAAAGAAGTTTAAAAAAGGAAAAAAGTTTATGTGTGAGCTCTAAATAAATTCCTTGCTTTAAACCTAAACAGGTAGCTAAACTAAACATATTTTTAGCCGTGTATTCGAATGTATACGCCTCCGTGTGGCACGTAAGTCATCCTGGAGCTGGGCCAAGAGTTCCGCTCTCTGCGTGGCCAGGAATTTGAATTTGAACGCCAGACATTTGGGCGTTCCACGGTTGTAAATTCATTTGTTAAACGATGCGCTCATAAAATTTGCGCCCTTTTTTTTACGGCCCCGCAGTGGAGGACAGTAGAGTCGAGTCGAGTCAGGGCCGCAATTCTCGAAGACTGCGAGAAAAAGAAGTCTTGGCAGGACAAAAGGAGGCGTGGCCGACTTCCATCTCTGGCAGCATTTGGCAGCAGTGCCATTCTGGCTCTTATTCAGACTCTGGCTCTGGTCCACTCCTGCCCCTCGTGTCCTCAGTGATCCTTCTTGGTTCCCCCAAAGGCAGATAAAAAGTTCAACAGCAGCGCGATTTATTTGCCCGTCTGCGAGCAGACACGGCGCCAGCTGAACTAAAGCCTTTTTTTTTTTGTATTTTTTTGGCTTTTCAGGAGTCTTAACCTGGCTAAAATTCTACTGTAATTATATGTCTCTCACACACACAGACGCACATGCAAATTGCGAGAAGAAATTTCAGCTAATTTGCCAACATTTAAATATACAAAAAGGAACCTCGACCACTCGTCCAGCTGCCCCTTAGAGCGTGTTAATTCGACATGTTTTTTCGCCATCGGACCAGGGACATCACATCCCAGACCACTCCGGCCCCAGTTGAGGCCCATGCAGGCCAGAAAGAGCCATTTAGGGCCGAGTATTTGCACTGCCGCAACCTCATGAAATTCATGTGGATTTCATGGAATAAAAACTCGCGTAAAAAACGTCAAATTGCAACACCTCGAGGGCACACAGTGTGCCACAGATACAGATACAAATACAAACACAGGGCAGTCAGTGGGATCCAGTGAGGAGTCGGGCGTGGAGAACCAGAACTGAAACGAGGACCCCAGGCTGACCACAGAGGCAGCCCCAAGTCCATGAGTTAGTGGCTGCTCCCCTACCGCCACTAGCTCCCCGGACAGACCCTCATAATAATTGCGTATCTGGCAGATGCAATTTATCCGTGAATTTGTTTTTAATTTTCAACACATTCGCTAATTTGATTTTTAACTTCGTTTCGAGCACTGCCTCGGTCTCAATCACAGACAGGCCCAACCAAATTGCTGCACCTAATCGTGAGCATAAAGATGGGGCAGGGGCTGAGGTTAGGGATTTTGGGATGAGGATGTAGGATACGGAGATGGGTATAGGGATGGGGATGGGGATCTGGGCCCCTGGATAGGACGACTCCAACACCCGCTTTCATTTATAATTTTGTGCAACTCACTTTGGCCCAGAGCTCAGAATCTTCAGCTCAATAAAACACAGTCCAAAAATGGAGACTATCCAAGTTTGCTTTGCAGTTTATTTAATTTATTTTATTTTATATTTTTCTACTTATTCTGGTAATTTCTTCCCGTGTATTCCTTTTCCCCAAGTATAAAGTGTTTTTCCATCCTCCTCTACCCCGAAACTTTTTGTATCTTTTTTAGCTGGACGGGGCGCTGCTTGTTAGTCGCGTAATTTATGTTCCACCAGATACTCGTTGGCGTTGCTTGGACCTGGCTCTTGGCCTTATCCCCAGTCCTCTCCATCCCTAAGACACTCCTCCCCCTTTAGGATCCCTTGGCAGAGAAGAATCCTCGTGGTGTCTCCGCTTGTCTCTGCTTATTTTCTTATCCGTTGTTATCCACGTTGCAAGTTGTTTGCGCAGGCGCAACCCAAGGGCCATGGGCAAAAAAAAATGAAACGAAATAAGACTACAAATCGATTTTCAACGCGAACCAGGCAGCGTTCGATGGCCCCCAAAATCAAGCAGAAAATGCACAGTGAGCGTGAAGGGATTAGGGATTAAATTGTTGAATTAATAAGTGAAGTTCATTCATTTCACTTTAAATAGGTGACCTAATTTGAGGTTTTCCGCGAAGAATAGACCATTTTTCTCAGATCTCACTGCATGAGAACATGGCCTGGCTACCACTGCTGGCCAGCAACTATAATCCACACCTTGGCTTTATGGCAAATAATTTTGCGGGCAACAAGAACATGAACCGGAAACATAACAAATCATAAATTAAACCCTCGTTAAGCGAACTTATTGCCATTGCTGGCCAACGGAGAGGTCTCGCCCATGCGCCATAACTGGCAACTGAGACCTCTCTGGCCGGGACGGGCCGGACCGGGCCCTCCCTTGCAGCCCCTTGGACCCTAGTAATACCCCATCCATAAACCCCTCCTCCAGTCCTCCATAAGGAATATGCAGTCCAGAAGTTCGAATTCTGTTCTGGTCTGCTTTTCTTCGGTCCAGAGTAATTTGCTTCATCTTTATGCCTTTCAGTGCGTGGCTGTGAGTTTTATTTTATGTTACTACTTGTTTAAATTATATTGCGCTATTAAGCGAATTTAATGAAAACGCTGCAAGGCCTTGCGAAAAAAGAAATAAAATAATAAAAGCAAGAAGGTCTGACGTGAGAAAGAGTGTTATTTTTTGCTGGCCTCGTTAGGTGTAAAATAAAGCCCGGCAAATCGAACGTGTTAAGGCGAATGATGGTGATGATGACTGGTGCATGGCTTGGGAGGATTCCTTCTTCCAGAGATCCTCATCCCGGGATCGGGACAAAAAATCAAGATAAAGATAAAGAGCCAGTGAACAATCAGAGGACATACCGCACAAATTGCGCTTAATCCATTGGCATTTCATTATTAAGCAATTTTGCAGGAAGCACACAAAAACCGAAAATCCGATCAGAGCTACGGGGCAATTTAAATTTTTATACAATTTGTACAAAAATGCTGTTATTCTTGCACAAAAGTAGCATAATTATTTCCGAGAAACTGTCCCAACCAGAAGACAACCAGACACAACGAGCTCCGCACCAGAAAAAAGCCAAAACCCAAAAAAAAAAAAGGAAGAAAGAAAAAATCGCGCATGTCAACCAAAATCATTGCAGACGACACATTATCCTCACGGCAAAACGATGCTAATCCATCACGGACCCTCAAGCTTCAGCTTCTGAGCCAAAAGCAAGGATACACAGAGAAAAAATCGGATACTTTTGAATTAATTCAAATCTGAAAACACTACCTTAAAAGGGTAACCTATCACCTACCCGTTCCTTCTCATTTTACAAAGTTATATAGTTAATAAATTTTATAAAATTAAGAAAAAGTAAATTAGTTTTTTTCTTAGTGCTTAACCAAGAGACGAAATGTCACTTAAGCATCCCGAATGGATCTGGCCAGAAACGAGAATCTCAGACGGATTCCTTTCGTTCAGCTAACCAAGTGCGATCAACGATCAGCGATCGGTTATGAGATCAGAACAAAAGACCTCTTACTGCAAAACGAGGCCAGCAAAACGAACCCCAGAGCCAAATCACGACGCACAGTCTGGCAAGACGATCGAAGATCGGACCCCTATCCAAGCCACCGATTCCCGATCGGTGAATTATGCGCGACATCATTTTAAATCGTTGTAGCGACGTCAAAGCTAAACACCGATCAGGTCAAGCCAAAGCCAAACTTTAAGGAGGCCAACACAAAAATACATCCAGAATCCCAGAATCCGGATCCCCGATCCCATTGTCTTTGGGTAGCAGCCGCCCTAATTGATGCAGCACAGCCATAAATTTTGATCGGGCAACGATCTTCATACAGTATTCTCTCGTTTTAGTTGCCATGAATACATCAATATCGATATCACATTTATTGAAAGTCGTTGGGATCACGTTCTACGTAGAAGCCAGGAGCCTTAAACAGGGCCATAAAGTTATCCAGAGGCATCGGCTCAGGGTCAGGATTATCCACAGGAGTGAGTTCCTCCTCCGAGTTTGTCTCCTCCATGTCCAGAATCATATTTTCAGACTCCGGCTGATTATCAGACACATTTCCGTGCTCATCCTCGGGTGCACTCTCGGCCCCATTTTCGGGTTCATTGTCAGGCTCATTCTCCGATCCAATCTCGGATGCATTTTCAGTTCCATTGCCAGAGTCCTGCTCAGTTTCCTCGTCTGTCTCCCCCTCAGATTCCTCCTCAGACTCACCCTGAGATGCATCCGGAGACTGATCTTCAATCTGCATGTCCGAGTCTGACGATTCCGTCTCAGACTCCATCGAGTCAGTTTCCGATTCAGACGAAGTTTCTATATCGTAATTCTCAAACGCCAGGGAATACTCCACCTCACGAGCCTCCCACTCATTTGCAAACATTCCTATTGTTCCGGAGATGACCTCACCCCTTTCCACCACCACCACGTCGTCTACGAAGAGGATGGTTTGCCTCAAATATGTGCGTGGCATTTTAGGACTTGTGGAGAAGAGAGGCTTCACCCGACCATCCGGCCGAGTAAAACCCACATCCATGTGGAGAACCATACCTCCCAGCCGACAATTTTTGGTGCCCATTAGCTGAAACTCAACCCTGAAGGAATCATCATCTACATGGGCATCGCGAATGTCAATTTGTTTGAGGAAAAACCTGTCCGTACAGAGCTGGTCACCGTTAACATAATCCTCGATTACGGTCACTGGCTTCTCGTTGATTATAGGCCGATGGGTGTATTCCATTCCACTGGCAAACAGACATACTATATTGGGAATGATAAGGCCGCCCTTAACCAAATAAAAACTCCTGGCAAAGAGTACCTCTTTGAAGAGTGACTCGACAAATATGGAATGACTGAAAAGTGAGGATATAGAACAGAAATCAGAATTAATTCATGATGATACTTACCCCAGCCACTCCGACACTATAATGTCCACCTTTTTCAAGCCGCACGGCAAGCGGATCTCATCAATGTCGCCCTCGACGAATTCGAATATATCCTCCTTCTCGCCATTGTCCTTGGCTGCCAAGGCGTCCTTCACACACTTGGCACTTTCGCTACTTCCCACAGCTATGACCTTAATAGCTCCAGCATCCACGCTCATCAGGCTCAGCAATCCACTCCGGCAGCCCACGTCCATGACGATCTGTTGCAATTCTTGTCACTTCGAGGCACAAGCAAGTCACTCATTCTTACCTTATCCTTAAAAATGTTCTTGCAACGCTTTAGCAAACGGTCATAGGCATTAGTGGTAATCGCGTCCTTCAGCATACTCTCCCCCATCTCCCAAATAAGGTCCGGATCCATATCCATTTTGAATAAAATATATATTAATTTTTGGAGTTAGAGAAAATTTTTCCACCAATGGCTGAGACTGAATTTGACTGAGAACTTTTCACAGAGCTTCTACAATTTGAAATGTCATTGCCAAGCAGTGCTGATAAATCCCCAAAAAAGAAAAGGTAGAGTCGCTCCACATTTCTCACAGCTTTCAGATGTTATCGACTATCGGGGTGACAACAATTAGTTAGGAGCCAATAATTGTGGGTTTGATCCTTCTTATCAGCGGGAGCAAGGACAGGGCAGGGCAGCCTGTCTAACAAGTCTTTAATTTATAGGTGACTTGGGGCGCAGTGTCTCGCTCCTCGTGACAAATGCCTGCAATTTGATATCCCCAAAGAAAACTCGTCTAAGGAATGGGGACCGCGGCACGGACATACACAAATTGAAATGTTTGTTGGGCCTACGCTGCCTCCGAGGATCGTAGAGAGAGTACACTGCGACTGTTTGGGACTTTGTTAATGCGCTCAGCGGGGAGCTGGGCTGGGATCTCATAGGTCACCTGCCCAGGTGAGGGATGCGAACAAATGTTGACCGAAAATCAAAGATCGCTGGGCTCATTTGTGGCGCTTTTGTGCACGCTAGATAACCAATATTTTATAATCATGTCGAATAATGGTGTGCATATTAATTTCATGGGCGCATAAAGCAACTTTATGGCCTTTTAAGAACTGCCATTAACAATGCCCCGCCATGCACAAACACAAAACGAGCTGACAAGAGATTTGTTTTTTTTTTTTTTTTTTTAGGAACATCTCCGAGGTTCTCGACTCTCGAGACAAAGCCCCGGAATGGCTAAAATAGTAAATAGAGTTATAAACGCATAAAAGGCGTTCATTGTGAAGGCCCCACTGGCGTTGGCTTTCACAAATTTATGCGACGGGACCATCAATTAATTAGAGGCGGGGAGACACATTTTCACATTCCCGAGGCCAGTGGAGCTTTGAAATTAATTTGTTAAGAAAGTCGTTAACAATTCGACTGTCCGCTTTCTAACTCCCCGAACCGATTGATTGCTCATCTCTTCGAGGCCCCAACCCACCCCTGGGCCCATTACTGGATCAAGACCTCGTTTAACGACCCCTTTTATGCCAGTTATCGTTTCGGGTCACTTTATGTTTTAATGCGTAAATCTTTGGACGACAATGGCACTAATTCCCACTCAAAATCAGTCCGAGGTAAATCTCTTGAAGCTCTCCACACGGGTGCGATCTCCCCGGAAGCTGATGCTCAGTTCAAAGTTCATGCAGCGTCCGTTCACAGCGCTCGGCATCATGGCCAGGATGCCACGCACCTGATCATTGGCTTTGACAAACAGAGGCTCGTCCAGGTGAAGCAGGGTCTGTTCCCAGTGCGTCCAGGGTGAGCGCGGAGACGTGCACAGGGTTATGGGGGTCTGGTTCTCCCCGTAAAAGAATCCCACGTCGAAGTACAATACCAGGACATTGATCACCCCGGGGCGCAGGACTCTCAGCACGAAGTTCGAGCGGAAGACCACTGGTTCGTTCCGGACAGTGTCCAAGTGGGTGGAGTGAATCCAGCACTCGTCCGTGAGCAGCTGCTGGATGGGCACGCAGTCCACAGTGGGCGCCTGGGAAAACTGCTTCCTCAGGCAGCTCATGTCTATACCCTCGACGTCGCGCCAGAAGTTTAGGTTGGCCATGCGATGGGGGTCACTGGCACCGATCATCCACAGATTGGCAAGGCTGGGGAGGATGAGGCCTCCGGGTTTGAGCCACTTGTCCCTGGCAAAAAGCACCGAATTCAGCATACCCTCCATATAAAGAGCGTTTCTATAGTACAGATTTTTTCATTATATTTTCATTAAGAGAAACAAAAACCTACCCCATCCACTCAGAGATTATTATGTCCACCTTCTCAATGCCATCGGGAAGCTTCAGTTGCTCCACCAAGCCCTTGACCACCTTCACCACATGCTCCTTGTCGTTGTCCTTTACGATTTCCAAGGCAAGATCTGCAGTATCCGTATTTTCCACGGCTATAACCTTGCTAGCTCCAGCGTCGGCGGCAAAGAGGGAGAGGATTGCTGTACCACAGCCCACATCCAGCACAATTTTTCCCTCGAAGAACTCCCTATTTTGGAGTATTGCATCCCGAAAAGCCTCTGTTCGAACGGAATCTCTTAGCAGCGCGATGTGGGTCTCCAAATTATTGTAGAAATTAAAGAATTCACTGTAGCGGCCTTCCAAGAGAACTGACTGAGGGATCGACTTATGATTGGTTAATAAAATGTCGTCCCAAGACATGATTACAAAAAAAAAAAAAGAAAAAACAGAAATGAAAAACAGAAAAAGTTTTAAATAGTTCCTGATTGTTTTGAAACGAAAAACGAACTAATATTTAAACCGACTTCATTCGAATAAAGTGATTGGAAAAGCCTGGCTTTTGTTTTCGACAAATAAAATAATGAAGGAAGTTGTTACTTGAAATAATAAAAACGGCATATTGAAATAATAAATATTATTAGTATAAATTTGAAATAAAGAATCCATGTCACGATTTAATGCCAAAAATAAAAGCCTAACTGCTGGGAATAACCGTCAAAAATCGTACCGAACAATAACTCGCCATTCTATTGCCATCATTAGCATCTGAATGGCCAAAACCAGATAAATCAAATTTTGCATTTAATGAGGGGCCCATTAAAATTGCCAAAAAAAAAAAACCTTAAAAAATACCCCCACTCAATATTCCGTGAAAGAAATGTGCCGCCAACACCTTAACACCAGGCCATAACTCGCTTAATCCGCCCAGCCCCGAATTTATTTTTATGGCCACAATTTAATGACCTGGCCAGAAGACCCTCCCCACCCCCTCAGCACTTTCACTGTGAACCCAAATTATAAAAAACAAGCAAATTGTGCAACATGTGTCCAACGGTATATTCAAAACAAAAACCCCAATTCCCCACCAATGGTTGAAAGACCAAATTGTCAAATATTAAAAACGGAAAAAATGCCCGTCATAATTTTTGAAGTGTCATAAAAATATCTCCATAGGCAGACACAACTATTAAATTGGCTCATTAATCAATTTAGTCACAGAGCAACAATAAAAAAGAGCACACACACCCGCCAGGTATTCGAGCAATATAGTATAATAAAGTATAATTTTTAATGTTGCTAAATTTTATGCTAATTTGCCATTTCTGGCATTCCATAATTAGGCGCGCTCCTCAGGCGGGGGGTCGTCTCCGATTGCGTTCGCCGTTTTGGGTCTCGGCCTGGCCTCAAACAATCGCTGCCATTTGTTTCGACCGGGCTTTAAAAACCAATAAAACTTTTGGCACAAATCAATTAAAAAGCCACGTAAGTTTCCATTAGTACGGCCGTTTGGTGTTCCCAATGAGAATGCCACCCACTGCGGCCAATAATAGTGCCTCGATGCTTTGAATATTGAATGCGTTGATACATCTGACATACTTGGAGCGTATTTGCCGTGTATTACCAAATGTTTGACATCAGCTTTTTATGCGTCCATGTGGGAGGCATCGCGTCGACCCACCTCGATTTTCACCTGCTGACCCACTCGAGCCATATAAATTCGAATTTGAAATTGATGACTTTACCCCATTCGGGGATTTGAGTTTCTATGACAGGCGGGGTTCGGTGTTGTCCCAAAATGAACAAGGAGGGTCGGTCTGTAATCAACCACTTCATCAAAAACAAATAATAACATGTGCTCGCTGAATGCCCAACAAGGAGGAAGGAGGCTTTGAAGTGGATAGAACACAGGGGTTGATTGGCCTATCATAATCGTTTTAATAGAGAGTGAACACTATTCGAACAAAAGGTTAGGGTTTCAATGGCCCGGAGTCACCAAGCCGAAATCCGTTTCCTATTGATTCCCGTCCATAAACCCATCATCCCCCTCCCGTTCCGGCCAATGGAGGATTTGGGTTTCAACCATCAGTCATCGATTAACCAAAGCAGCCAATTCCAGTCCCGTCCCAATTTCAGAATCCAATCGACTTTCGGGTGTTAACGATGAGGCAATTTGATTTTAACGGAGCTGCCAAAAAATACCCACCCTTCTTCCTCCTCACAAAAAAATTAATTGCCGGTTGTGCAAAAATTTGATTGATGCACTTACTCGACCAAAGGAATAAATAAAATTTCTGACACTTGGGAATTTTAATTAGAATGCCTTTGTTTCGGACCTCGAATTCGAACCAGCAGGCCAAAAACACACCAGACTGCCTGGCCGAGCTGATGAAGTCGTTTCGATAAAATGCAAAATTTTTGCACCCACCCCTCTCCATTTCCCGCAAACCCTCTGCCATTCTATGTGCTTTCCTTATGGCATTAATTTGTTATTTTTTACCCTAAAAAACGGTAGTGCTGATACTCTTTGCACTAGTTTTCTATTCATAAAAATGATCAAGCCACTTTTAAAGTGTAATTTAAAATAATAAGCATACGCATATCCATAATATTATTTAAGGTATGGTTATACTAAATTAAATATATCATTTTCATTTTATTTAGATTTTTTAAATTTATAATGAAGTAAATATTTGATTTTCATTTTATTTACATGTGAACCTTACCTTAGTGGACCATTTTTATTATTTACCTGTCAATATTATTATATAGTTTTATAAACATATAATTTTTAATATAATTTCTAGAATCTTATATATTTTCGTAATTGAAAATGTATCTTTTTCTATTTTTAAATTAAAATTAAACCCAACTAGCTAGAAACTATCCGAGCAACACTGAAACGGGAACTGTCTGCCAATTAGCGCCCCCTGGCGGCCGGCGGACTCACGATTTTGGTGCTGCTGATAAATTAACGAAATTTTAATTTGATTTCCTTCACAAATTTCCGGCGAACTGAGCCCCGGCCCGGTCTCCACCCCAGTCCCTTGTGCCTGGGAGTCCGATTGTCTGCCAAGTGGTAGCAATGGTATTGGTGGGGACACAGAAGCAGCAGCAGCAAATAAACTAAGTGAATTTATGGCCCCAGGGCAGGAGGCGATTCGAGCACACGTGTGCGACATGCCCACACATTGACACCTTGCCAGCAAACAGCAAGAGCAACTACCAAAAGCCAAAAGCCAACTACCAACCACCGGCCAATAACCGACTAACCGCACTCCAATAGGGCTGCAGGTCCCTGGGCGCGTTTTCGGATCGGTTTGGAGTAGATCGGTTTTTGTTTATGCTGGGCAGGCACAAACGAGCTGACAATGCCCCATGTCAGGCCTCCAAGTACGTGCGGCCAAACAAATTACAGGGAAATTGCGTCACCTGCAGGAATTTCCACTCAGCATTGTCAAAGGCCATCAAAAGTTGTTGGACATGTTGTAACATTAATTTGACATTTTACGGCCCAGGCTAAGGATCGGCAGGATGAGATATGTCATGCCGGGTGGGAGGGTAAGGTGTGTGCATATTCCTTATGGATATTCTGGACACAGAACTCCTTAACAATCTGGCCCTCGACCGCAAAACAACACAGGACAACGGTTAAACCCCCGGCAGGCAGCTGTCGAGTGAGCGAAGGATGCTGGGATCCTCCAACGGGTCTTGCAACAGCATCTCCAAAAACACTAAGAAAAAAATAGTATTAATAGGAAGGAAGAATATTTATTAAGAGTTACTTTAATATTATATTTTATTGTACTGATTAAAGCTTAAGGATTCAATATTCAACAGACAAGGTCTCTTGAGCAAGAAGAACAATAAAATATTTAGAAAAAACTTACATTTCTCCAGTTTTGTCCAGTACATTTCCAACCTGAGATCCAGATCCTTGCGTTCGCTTTGGCAGCTGCTACAATCTGCTGGAGGATTGCAAAAAGAATTCCCGGCATTAAAACAAATTGATGCGGTCGGAAAATCTCATTGCCGGCTTAGTGAATCTGATTTGCGGTCATCGGTCGTCCCTCTTGTTAACCCAGATACGGATACTTGGCCTTTACAGATGCCAGGCGGCTGTAGCGATTAATTTGCTGCGGTGGCGATAATTTGTTAATCGAAGCATCCGCATCCCAGGCCAGCACTCTCCAGTACAGCAGCCACCAAATGCTCCTCCTTTCCATTGATGCTGCTGTTGCATTGTCCAATTAAATCTGCCGAAAGTAGGGTGGGAAATCTTGGTTGTTGACTCTTCTCGGCTTCCCGGCTTGTTGGTTTAACGGCCGACGTTCTTTTACGACGGCATTTAGCTAAACTATCCAGCAACTGCCCCTGGGGAGACTCATCCTGGTGGTGGCCGGCATGTTGGATTTTGGTGCTGATGGTGCAGCATTTAATGCGGAAACGTGCCCCCAAGACGAGCTTCGATTAGCGCCCAGGATGGATGATGTGTGGAGGTCAGCAGTGGAACATCACGCAGAGACCATTATGGTTGCCGGCATGCCTCAGCCACCTTAATGGGCCGTCAAATCCTGAAATTCGTTTCGGTTTCAACCAAGTCAAATAGCATCCTGAAATAGAAACACTTATGCTATCTTTTCCAAGAACGATTTCCGAATAAATTTTAATTATTTTGCAACAATTAAGATACTCTATTTTTAATATATCTTAATTTTATTAAATATATATGTTAGTGAATATAATAATTGAATATTTAAATGTCGAACTTTTTCCTTACGCTTCTAAGAAACCTAATATACATCTAATAATTCGTTATCAATGTAGTAGTCATTAAACTTAACATTTTTTCCAAAAACTCTACGTGTACAAGTTCCTAAGCAACTCTTCCTTGATCTCATCGAAGTCCAAATTATAGTCACCATTATTTGAGTCTTCCTCAGCGGAATCTGGATTCTTATTGATTTCATCCGAAGGCTTATCGGAATCCTGGAGAATTATAAAAACTTCATAGTGTGTATATTTATTAGTTTTATTTTACTAGAAACCCCTACCGATTGGGATTGAAGCTCCTCTGCAATGGATACCGAATCCGGTTCTGTGTCTTCCGTACCAAAAATGTCAACCGGATCATTCTCCAACTCGCACTCGATAGGCAAGGCATCGGCCTCCACACTTTGGCGTTTCGATTCCACATCTCCTGTATCCACAATGGCTGCCAGGTCACCGGCGTACTCGATGGGCAAATCACTGGTTTTCACCGTGTCTCCTTTACCAGCAATGGCTGCCGCCTCAGTGACCACCTCGTATTCCATGGGCAAGTCCTCGGCGTTCACACAGTCGCCGTTCAAGACGGCCAGGAGCTGATAAAATCCAAAATCTTTCGACGGGTTGGAAAACGCGTTCCGGGCGTGACACATGGCACCCCGAAAGGAGGCGTTACTGCCCGCACTCCTAGCTCGCAATGTGCCCAGTCGGTCCAGGTTGCTCTCGAAATCGCAGATTTGGCGGCGTGGAACCCTGGCGTAGTTGCAAGTTCCATAGAAAAACACGTTACAGTTTCCATTGGAGAAGCGTTGCAGGACGCGTGCTGGCCAGGCACGATATCCACGAAGTTTGGCGAAGACAAAATCTCCAACCACAAATAGTGGCTTTGCCATTTTGCGAGGACTCATTGTTGGTAATCGTTTTATTTTTTGGTGAGAGTATAGCTTTAATTTATGCAGAAAATTCACCAACGCCGTCGCCAATATTCGCCGAAAGAAGAAGAACGATCAATATCTTAGATATCGGTTAGTGTTGGAAAGTGTTAGATGAGTAAGTAGCTTTTGGTGTTGGGTAATGTCGTTCCTAAAACGTGATTATGTTTTGTAAAAATTATAAATTTGGAGGGTGAGTTGATTTCTACTTTCTTAAGAACTCGTTAAAAGCATTTTTTCATATTATTATATAAGTATTTGATTTTCATAATTTTCAATCATCTTAAAAAACTCACAATTACACATTGTTTGCTGACATAGGACTAAAATAAAAAAAATATCGAAATCGATTTACGATCAGTAGATTATCGGTAAATTTATGAATCAATCAAGTTTCTTTTTGGCATTTCTAAAAGGACTACCGGTTGTATTTCAAGGTATTTATATAACAGAATGCAGAAGTCTTCACATGCAACAATGTAACATAAAATCATTTTTAAATAAGCCAAAAATAAAAATATTCATTGGTCGATTTTTCCAATATTATTTTCATATTTATTATAAAATTTTGCTATATTTTGGGTGGAAGTTTCATAGAGATAACTTATACAAGGCTCCTTATAGCCACTTCGAGTTGTGAGGTCAATTGAAGTGCAAGGAAAGAAGAAAACCTACCATTCGAATGGCTATCGAATTTGGGTCATATGGGTGGGCGGGCAATGTTTCTTTAATGAGCAAACAACATTTGCATTAATGGTCATTTGCGTAGAAATTTGCACAACACGCTACCTGCCTTGGCATTTTATTCTGCGAGTGTGTTGTGTGTGCAGTTGAATTCTGTTTTAGGTTTTTGCTCACGTTCAGCGTATTATGCGCAAATTGGCTTTTTAAATTGTCGACTTGTTTAAGCTAAACGCAGCTACACTTTATGGCCATGTTTCGTGCTGCATTTTAAGCCATGCGAAATTCCACTAAGCCCTTCAACGATTCGCCCCCTTTTGGGTTATTATAATTATAATAATTTTAATTTAACACTGGCATGGCCTATAAAAATGGCAAAATTGCATTATTTACCAGGCGTAATTACAACAATATTTATATGCAAATGAGCCCAGCACTTCTCGACACTTGTGCAATATTAACGATGGGAAATTAACCAGAGCCAACTTCTGAGAAATAGATGATGAAGTTTTCCAGGTCTATCTACACACACGTGTATGCAGATAAGTGTATTCCGGTGATAGGGTATTGCCAACGACCTCGACGGTGTGTCACCTGCCTCTGCAGTGCTCAGAATTCAATTAGAAAACGTAATTTAAGAGACGGCCACGAGACACACAACACTAATACCCGGCAGTCTGCCCCAACCTCTATATTCTTGCACTTTTCCGACCAGCGCCCAGCGCAGAAAGCACATTAAGCCAACAAGCTGAAGGCGGCACGGGGGCATAAGCTACGCATGTAATTTGTAAGTAATTTTTTCAACTATCAACGAGGCAGACAAACGACAGCCACAACCGCCACGCACTTTATACTGAGAAAAAATCAAGAGTTCTACTGGAAATGAAAGGCTCTACACAAAAAAATATCTTCTAAAAGATACATCTTTTCGGCTCACTGCAATTCCAAAATGCATTACAATTACGTGGGGTCAGAAGGAAGGGGAAGCCCAAGAAGGAGTTAGCCTGGCCAACAGGCACAAGCTAAAGCGTTAAGTTGAAAAAATTAAGTAACGAAAGAATTGAATGGGATTGGGAATACGAATAGAAATGGAAATGGGAATGGGAATAGGCACAGGAATAGCAATAGCACTGGAATCAGGCAACGACTAGACCCAAGGCATAAATTATGAATCATTTAGACGCTTCCTTATGACACAGAAACGTAGAAGAAGCCACCGAGCCAAGTTTTTCAGTTTGATGAGGCTATAATAGGAGTGGGTCTCGGGACAGAGTGATTAACCAACTGGTTTTCTATGGCGGCTAACAAGTATTTATGTTACTATCTCCAGCGGCGATTGCAACGCAGTTTGTGCCATTTTATTGGCTTCATTGACTGGAAATGGTCAACATCAGCGAAGCGGCCAAGAATGTTTACGTTATGTTTAGCCAAATGCTAATTGAAATGTGTGCAGTGTGTGATTGCTGTATCCCATTGAAATCAAATAGCGCAGGGGTGTGTCCCTCGCTAAATGGCAACTGGAGACATGTAATCATAACTGGGGAAATCGGGCAATGCCATCAGGTTTGGCTCATCAACAGGTTTGCAGAGGAAAGGCAATGGGGCTAATCAATGGCTCCACAATGGCTAAACGTCTAAGAAAAAAAATAAACTGAAGAAAAAACTGAAAAAAATTTTACTTTTTCCAAGATAAATATCTATCAAATTTTGAGATTTAAATTTTTATTAAATATTTAATATTCATTAATGCCTATTTAAGTTAAGTTAAAAACTTAATAAAAACCAACCTTCTAACACCCCTTTCTTATTTGACTTTCCCGGCACCGCGGAACAAAAGACTTAAGACACGAACTTGGCCACCAGAAACCCATTTCCTGCAACACTCGCACATCGCACATCGATGGTTTGAATAATTCGCCATAGGTTCGAGTCAATTAAGTGGCTCTCTAATTAAGTGATTAAAACGCACGCACTCACAAATACACATGGAGAAGAAAATTGTAGAAATATGCAAGTTCATAAAACAAAGCCGCACGCCTCAGCAGCTGGCGGCGAAGTCCACACCCGCAATTCTGATAAAGAAAATGTGAGGAGCGGAGGGGTTTGCAGTTTTCCAGGAACAAACACGCTTTTGCATTTTAATGCCGCACAAACGAGGCGTCCAAAAGCGGGCCAAGCCATATGGACAAATGCAAAGGTATATAAATGTGAATTCGAGCTTGGGGTGTGTGGTTGGCACGCACATAACCACACACACGTTCACACACTCTTCTAGCCAGCTTGTTTCTGGCTAATAAATGTTTCTTTAATGAATAAATCACTCGGCGATAAGCATCTCCTTAATAACGTTCATTTAAAGAAGCGAAAACAGCTGAGGCACAAAACAGCTCGAAGAAAGCCAACCTGAGCGGAAAACAAAGCCAGCTGAATGCCCAAAGACTTGGCGTTGATTTTAGACATTTAACATTTTGAGACCCATAGAAAAAGTTTGAATGATTGCGTCTACAAACGCAACAGCTCCCCCAGCGAAGACAATCATCTTGAAATAGTACAAGTGTAAAGGAAACTTGGTCTTTTGACCTTTAATTTATATTGTAAAGTGAATACTTTTTATTTTTGTAACACGAATCTGATTCTATTAGATTTCTCACATTTATTAGATTTAATTTGTAAGTTTTACAGACTAGTCTTGTACTAGCAATATACCCACCGCTGTGAACACCCATGGCCTTGTCTGCTGGCTGTCTGCAAGTGCCACAGAATTTATTTCGTACGTCTTCTTCATGTCTCCTGGTTGATGGCGAGCACAGCTGACACATGCGAATAGCTCTGCTCCGATATGAAAATTAATAATTCCGTGGTCCGGCCACTTGACTTTGGTATGCCAGGCACACAGACCACTAACCTGACGGCTACCTGGAGCGGTGAACGTGTTCTCATCGTTGTCCGATGCGGCAATCATCAATGTCAATTAAATGTTAAATGTTGGAGGCCATTTGTGGGAGTTCGACCAGGATGTGCCTGGAATGACCCGAGGAATGCGGGGTGAGACGAATATGAAGCCATCCCCGATTCATTACACCGTCCGCCCACCACGGAACCGGGAGGAGTAGAGAACTCTCCATTGCAGGATCCCGCTGGTCATAAATCTACGCCTCCAAATCTACATATTAACGCCAGAGTCAGGCCATCTCAATGCCAACGGACAGCGCCACAATTGGCCGGGCAACGATCACTTACTTTATGATCACTTGAAAACCAATCAAGCACAATAAATAATCGCTCTGCAGCAGGGACAAGAAGCGATATTGAAAATCGAGCGCACAGATGGGCTGGCTGCCTGCGACTCGTACACCTTAAATTATATTCACACTTTGGCCCCCAGAAAATGAAATGGTTTTAAATACGAAGGTAAGCCAAACAAGCCGGAGATCGTATTGGCGATCAGCAAACACCCGACTGTGTTGGGATGCACAAAAAAAAAGGCTTCATCAAGGACAAAAAATTTTAAAAAGGTATCACATAGCCTAAAATATAATATGATTTTTGCAAGGAAACTTGCAAGCAACTTGTAAACAGAAACTATTCAAGATATTTTATTCTTAAATCTTTTTTAACTTTCCAAATGAATACTTATTTTTCAGTGCAAAGGCAGGATGCGTTATGGCCAGACAGTTGGACATTTGGACATGAAAAGAGGTGGAACTGTGGATGGAAAGGAGTCTTGGGCATTGGGCATTGGACCTGGACCTCGAACGATCTCTCCCTGTTCCTGCCCCATGCCTCCGATGACTGTGGCTCGCTTATCATCATAACAATAATGTTAAAGTGGCAAAATGGCAAACTATGCGCAAAATGCATAAAATTTATAGCCGAATGGCCCAGGCAAAGGCAATACAGATTTGTATTTGTTATTGTATCTGTGTATCTGGATTATTGGCCCATGTTTTTTGTGGATTTCACGCTTCCGCTCTGGCTTGAGTCGACCTGGTCAAAAGTGATCACAATGGGACACAATGCAGTGGCAGCCACGGATTTTTTTGTGCTTGCCACTCGTTCAGAGGATTAGAGGCTTCTGGACGGCACGTAAAATTTATTAAATTATGATAAAGATAACTCACTAAAACAGATTTTATTCTGTTAAATAAACTACAGTTTAAGTCAAACAATTATTTGTAACTTTCATCACATAGTCCCAAACATAATATATAATTACACACTTTAAAATAATATTTTTTTTATAGCTTTCTTTATAGCTATTATATAGGTTTTCCTTATCGCTATATTTGTACACCATTTCCTCTTGAATTACAAGAAACAGCTTTCACAATTTTTATTTTAACGTCTTTCCGCTGATTAATGCCAGTTCAATAACTCTGCCATAGATCTATATTTACCCGCAGGTGGTAGCATAATGGATCGTATAAGAGCCACTCCCTTAGCTTGCTTGGCAAAATGTAAACAATTAACCGGCAAATGCAAATATGAATGAAATTTTCCCCACAATCCAATTACTCACAGCCCGAATGGCTAAGAAAACGAGGAAGTGAGCTGCCAATAAGCGTAAAGAGGCAAACACCTTGAAGTGCATAAATTAAAAGCAAACGACAGCCAGGAAAAACTGGTGGTGGTGGTGGCGGTGGTGGTGTTGGCGGTGTAGTGTGGAATCATTCAGACCCCCGATCCAATCCAGTTTTTAGCTGCAGGCTCTGGCTCTCGCAAATCGAAGATGGCTGAGGTGGCCAAAAAAAAAAAAACAAAAGAAACAAAAAGAAGCAGCTAGAAGACCGACCCAATCTGCCGATGAGTGGGCGCTGGCAATGGAGCCAATTGAAAGCCCACAGTGAGTATACGCCCCGTTGCACTTGACCACCGAACGGACAAATGAACAAACGAATGGCTGATCATCGCTCACCATAACGATGGCTTAATATTAATATTGAAACGTTTTCTAGTAACGCCCCCCCTGAAAGCCCCCCCATCCCGCATCCCCTCACCCATTAACTCACAAATACCGCTAGACTAACTAATGAAGCGCACACGCATAACTTAAAGACATTTGTTGGGCTTGTTGTGGCATTTCGTATTAATAATACGAGACAAAAAAAAAAACTAATTTTTGGAAGCGTCAAAACTTGTTTCGAACACCTCAGGGGTGGAGCCTCACCTGGCAAGAGGGAGACGGAGCCATTTGGTGTGGGGTGGGAGTGGGAGTGGGAGCGAGAGGGGCCATAACCGAAATCAAGTCACAATCAAATGTAAATATTTTCGTATTTAGAGAGCGTCGAACATTTCGCTTTGGCGATTAATTAAAGACTCATTAAGAATTTGTTCAACTCGGGCGATTAATTAAAAGGCTGTTAAAATGTGAAAAGGGCACAAAAACAACCAAATAGCTAGCAATTTAGACAATTTAACTAATTTCCATAAAAAGTTTAAGCCACAAAAATGAAAACTTGACATCTTTTTAAAGAATTTTTGAAGGACGTCCAATAGCTATTAAAATGTAAAAATAAGTACATCCTTCTTATGAATATCAATTACTTTATATAAAAATAAATTCTTGCAAAAGATATACCGGCAATGACGTCACATTGTATATTATCATTTTGACCGCTGCCGTGCATGACATTGATGAACCGCACTGTAAAATGAGTAGGATGACAAATGCCTTCGGTGGAGCTGTTGATAAATACCCGCCGGTTCGGGGGCAGTTTGAAAAATCGCTCGGCCAAAGATCACGCAACGACGAAATTGAAACGTCACCAGTCACAAGCGGCTAAGATTGTTATTGTTAGTGTTGTTTTGTGCGACGACTGGTGCTGTTTCTCCATGAATATTAACACATTAAAATGGTAAACGTGGTTGAGTGAAAAATTAACCCAAAGCAGCCGAAATGTGGCTGCGTCTTTGCGGCTGCAGCGTAAATTATGCAAAGTCATCAAGTCAACGTTATCCAAACATCAATGGCCAGGGCCTGGAAGGCCTGGGAAAAAATTAGCATAAGCCAAGCGATTGGACAAGAAGAAGAGGAGCACAGCCCGCAGGGCCAATTGCAGGAAGGGAGGATGTGTGCACTGAAAAGAAACTTCTTGCGAAGACTGGAAAGTCCTTCAAAAAGTGCAACTAATTTTCTTATTTGGGAGTAGAAAAGCTGACTGAAAAATGGAAAAATGCTCATACTTTTAAATATAATAATACATCATTTAATAATTGTCTTTTTCAAGTGCAGGAAACAGCAGGGAACAGGGAACTGGGAATGGCCAAGGCATGGCAGGAATGCCACATTGATGCAGTCACTTTGATAGCGCGACATTAGCAGCAATTTATATGCAAATGCAGCAGCGCAGGGCGGTGGAGAATGAGTTGGTACAGCGACTACCACAAACTGATTGATGGTCTCATTTCAAAAGATGCCAAAGTGCGTAAGCCCAAAACACAGAGAACCCAGAGAGATCGAAAAGAGGAGCTGGCGGAGCAGCAGGAGTGGGCCATGTATCCAGCATCATTAATGCGAATCATTAGCAGTGCTCGTTGATAAGATCGGGTGCAAATTATGCAGCGGTCGCAGCTGGAACAAAGCCTTAAAAAAGGGAGCGGATTCCTGGTTTCTGGCCATGATTCATGGCTGATGAGCCATCCCCAAAGGGGCGGCGAGTGCGTAATTTTTAATTGCCAATTAAAATTGCTCCAATTAAGATGTGAAATCTGTCCTAAAGCTAGAGCTGAAAGTCCTTGGGCCATAATTAGGGGGCTTGGCTGAATTAACCTCATTAAAACTGAAGAGTTTTTAATAATACATATTCATTGGGCGATTCTTCTTTTCCAACAGTAATATGTTACCTTGCAAGATGTTGGCCAATGACTCATAAATATAGCTTTAAGCGTTCCCTATATATTGTTCTATTAATTAAAATTAATATACACCAAAGATTATTTTAGACAAATTCAAATCAAATACAAAATATTTAAAAAGAAACGGATTCTGTTATCGATAAGTTTGGTATTTTTCAGTCGACTTAAAAAAATACTCATTTATACTTTTTCAATCGGTCTGGCAACACCATTATGTTCACAACTTATGGCAGCTCAATTCAAAATGTATGGCACCTCTTTATATTTGAAATCCCCTTTTAAAATTTGTTTTCAAAAAAGAAACAAGAAACAAATACTTTAGTAAGTAAAATAAGAAAATATCTGTTGGATAAAACCAGAAATATTTATGTTGGAGGCTTATAAACAGACACATTATACTGTATAATTAAAGGACCCTAACCCTTTTATTTATGCTTGAATAAACTAATAGGAGCCTCCTACCCCAAAAATTATGCAAATCATTTTTAAATTTCTACATTACCTTGTGGTGGGTGAAGCTTACATCACCCCCATATGCACTCGTTCGGGTCATTGATAAGAAATGGCTCAGTTACCGCCAGCAAACCGCAATTAAGCTGACCCAAAGCCGTTGCTAGGAAACCCGAGGCGGCCACAACAACCAGGACGAAGGCCCGGAATAAGAAAACGTGGCCAAAACCACCACCGACACCGCCACCACTTCAGACACCACCAGCCGACCAAGGCCAAAAACAACCCGTCAGGTCAGTTTAGTTTTAGAACGTAAACAAAAAGGAGCTGAATAGTGAAAAAGTTTTTAAAGAAATACATTAAAATAAACTAAAATGTGCTGTAATAGATAATAAATTAATTGAAATGGGTAATGACCAAAAATGTATAATACAATTGCTTAAAATGTGCAATCCAGTTTAAGTTAAACAGAGAATAATAATAAACAAACAAAAAACCAAATACAAATTGACAAATAAATTGATTTTAAAATATGTTATTACATTTCTAAAGACCAAGGACAAATGATAATTGCGCCACCAAATGCTATAAAGCGAACAAATTGCAAAAATGAACCAAAGAAATAAAAAGCCAAGTCAAATGGGCTGTTAAAATATAAATATTATTTATTGTACAGTATAGTATAACTTCTATATGTCTATATGTGTATATGCGCGTGTGTGTGAGTGTATGTTTTTTATTTGAAAGTGTCTAATCTCCGTGGATGTTGAACCCCATCGGCGTAAACAAAAAAAAAAAAAGAGAATAGTATAGAATGCAAGATGTATACATATATATATTTTCCATTATTGATCAGTCTGTTTAATCTCTCTCGCTGGCTGCTCCACCTCCTTCTCACCCTCATCCTCCTGCTCTGGCAGCTCCTTCTCCCTTTAGCCCCCGCCTAGCTGCAGTGACTCCCCCTGATCCTCCGTCCGGGCGTTCAATGAACCGGCACCGTGATGCGGGGCGATAAACTTTTGGTTGTGGCGCGATTCCGGCGCTGCAAAAAGAGCTTCACGTTCTCGAGCGGCAGCTGGAAGTGATAGTAGGCGCAGTACGGCAGCGGGTCCCAGTAGGCGAACAGCGCCTCCCGCTTGTCCAGGGCCGTCGTCGAGGTGCGCTCCAGCGCCGACCAACTCCAGTTGGGCAGCTCGTCCTCCGGCAGGCCCCTCCTGTGGATGCACTTCATAGCCTGACACAGGAGCTGGGCATGCGACCGATTGTGGCATATGTAGGGCAGGGCCACGCCCAATCGCGTGCCCAGGGGCACGAACTGTCCACCGTGGGCGGGGCTCTTGACCAGCCGGAAGCTGATGTGTCCGTTAATGGGCCTCTGGAATCGCACCTTCGCGAAAAAGGAGCGCAGCCAGAGTTCGATCTGGGCCTCGTCGTCCCGGGGTACCGGGATGAGGTTCTTGGTATGATGCTCCACTCGGCAGCTCACATTGGCTACCACCCGCGAGTCCTTGACGGTGGTGCAGGTGACGTAGTGGTGATAGCCCGGCTGATCCCTCACCACCAGCCAGGGCTGTTGCTCGCTGATCTCGTGCTGGTTGAGTTTTAACTCTGTCCTCCTGTTTGGGAGAATGTACTTGTGCCGTTCCAGGACACCCTGCATTCCGGCAGCCATCAAGATGTTCCGGTAGTTGCCCACAAACCCGCTCTCGTATATCTGCTGGATCTGTCTCGGCGCAGTGAGGACCACATGGGCCGGCAGAGCCATCTGTTGCTGCTCGCATCTCTGGAAGAGCTGCAGACAATCGTCCAGTTGCAGGGTTTCCTGCACGCTCGGAATAAAGCTGGCGCATCCCAACACCTCCAGGTGTGGCTTGGCCAGTGCATCATAGTACGCCGGACTGGTGGCGCACACGGGTATATACACTGCCGGTCGCTCCTTCTTAACGATGTGGCACAGAGCTGCTATATATTGATCCGGGTTATTGGCCGTGGGTCGAGGCACCACGTAGAACTTATCCACGGCCGTGGAGAAGCGGGCCAGACCGAAGAGACCCTCGAACTCGAAGACTACCACTCGGGCACCGGAGCCGTAGAAGTTCCTGGCCAGATGGAGGGTCTGAATGGTACTGCCACAGCTCAGCAAAATGGTCTTCTGCCTCTGGACGGCACCGAGTTCCTCCTCACCGCTCAAGAGCCACTTCACCAGGGCAATGGGCACCCTCAGGAGCTTCCAGAATATCCACAGCAAGGCGGAAAGCCAAAAACTGGGAGCCGCAATCGAGAGCGGAATGTACAGGACGTATCTGAGGATGGTCAGCAGGAGTCGCATTAGCAACTGGGGACCAAAGAGCAGCATCCGGGTGCCCAGATTGGGCTGTGACGGAGCTCGGGCCTGGAACTGGCTCCTCAAAAGGCTACCATCAGCTGTCCTTTGACGGCGCAGAGTCACAAAGTGACGATGTGGAGTCTGCTGATCCTTATCCTCCTCCTCTTCCGACTGGCTGGGGTGCTCGGGAATCAGGTCCAGGGAATTAATCCTCCGGAATTTGGAGCGTGTGGCCTGGCGAAGCTGCCGGGCATGCTCCTGGCGCAGCAAGAGATCGTCCAGGGTCTGGGACATCTTTCTCTCTCTCTCTCTCCTTCTCACACTTCACTAATCACTCTCTCGCTCGCTCACACACTGTCGCGGTGACGCGTAGTCCGTATTAATCTCAGCCGTATAATCTTCACCGTATAATCTTCGTCTATCTGCCGCCGTGCTGCTGCTGCTGGCAAAATCCGAACTGTGACTAAAGCGCGTTTTAAATAGGAGCTATACTTTAAACCTACGGGATGCAGCTCGGTGTCATTCGTGGGTTATCATCGAATCCCAGACACATGTCCACTGGCAGGCCCATCCATGTACTGGCATAATACCTATGCACTGCCAGAAAACTACTCCACCACTCGAGCCGATCGACACCGCCACCACCCACTGCCCTCGAAACGGCCATTAGCTAACCGCCGATCAAAGTTGGATCCGATATGTGACTACTTTCTTATCACGGGGTTTATTGCCTTGGGTTTATGAAGTCTGGAAATAGATTCCAGTGGCTAGCAATCGCTTAGCAATAGTTTTTACTCTATAAAATGATAACATAAATTAAAGCAACAACTAACAAATTTCATAAAATGTTTCATAGGTCAGTTATAAAAGAAATAAAGAGTCATCAAATTTTACCGAAAATAGAATCACTAAAAAAATTGATTTTGGTTTGTTTGAAAGCTTTTTTGAGGTTTTATTTGTACTAATATTAAAAGTCCAAAAACATATAAAAGTTTTAAGTTATTACTTAAGTTACTTAATATTAAATTGCAATTTTAAAGTTCTGCAAAAGTTCTATAAAAATAAATATTCTATTTTTAATATATTTCACTATTAATGTTCAAAGAAGGCCGGATGCCTGACATTTTTAACAGTTTTTGAAAAGTATTGAAAATAACTAAAGCCTAACTAATTGGAAAAATGTAAAAAAATTGTAAACAATTCAAATAATATTTTAATATTAAAAGCAAACTTGCTTTTGGCTTCTTAAGATTCTTTAAAAGCCAATCTGTTTGATATAAAAAATGTACAAAATAAATGAATCCTAAAAAATCACTTGCTATTATAGCACTTGCGCTATTTCCTCAGTGTACCAGTAATTAACAACCGCTCGTTTATATACCAAAGAATATATATAAAATTCATACTCATATGTATTACATATTTAAATAAGTATATCAATCAAACAATCAGTATGAATGTGAGCGAAATGTTTGCCCAAGTATTAGTGTTGTTGTCGCCACAGTCGCCGCCAATTCTCCTCGTTGCCCGGAGTCTGTGTGATCTTTGGCGATCGCCGGAATAAATCATCACTTTCAGAACTCGAAGATTACGAATTGGAGGTTCTAGCCGAGCTACGGTTGCCACCGGCGAACACGTAGGCCCCCAAGGCCCTCGGGAGGAGCACCTATGTCGTTGGGGAATTTCTCATTCTACGCTTCTGTGTCTCTCAGTGGAAAGGAGAGCTCGTCCAGATCCCGTGACAGATTCCGATTAGTGAATGATTGGACTTTAGTCTCATTCAATCCCATTTCAGCTTCACCGGCCACTGATAAGCGAGTCTGACTATGAACCGACCATTCGACTTATTAAGCGAGAAAATCCAAAGCAAGAACGGCGACAGACAAACTTATGCTTGGAAATTAACAACAAATATTAACAATCTCACACCTACACATAGTATAGACCTTATGGCATAATGGCATCGGGTCCGCGATTAAAACCGAAAGTGAAGCAAACAAACACCTTCGACTGGCGACTGACTGCATAACCATCTTCGGACTTTGAGAGTCTGTACTGTGTGGGCACTTAGTTGTCGCGGGTCCGATTTGCACACGAGCTTTATAGGAATGGTTCACTATATAGCATATATACCTAATACCTGGGCTGGAACTTTTGTATCTCCTACCCAAGGTCGCTTCTCAGGTTCAAGCAAGCATTGATAAGACTCTTCAAAATACAGATTTAACATTTCAATTTCGCATTTTTTTTCTCGTCGCTTCGAGCCCTAGAAATAGCCATCTCACCTATATACTATATAAGCCATATAATATTGGGTATTACGGTGCATTCTCCGATTTGGAAAGATGGCGATAACCTTGCGGCAGTCGCAACCTGTGTGCCAGGAAATATTTTGACATTGATATTTAGCGAAGGCAAGAGAAACACATTTATAGAAAAATTAAACGGGGAATCTTTCTACACGAAAATATCATAGATATTCTTAAAATCTTTATTCGGGATAATAAGTTTTAAGTTCGAATTGAAAATCATCACGATTTCAATACTTTTGAAGAATATTAAAACAAAAAATGTTATTGTAGAGAATTAATCCAGAAATCCTTCAATATAAGGATCAAAATAAATGTTTATTGGCAAATAAATTGGATGCCTTGGTAGTCATCTTGACTCCAATTCCAGTCAATTTTTATTGAGTAAAAATTTGTTAGGGGAATATTTTCACTATCGATAGTTCATAAATTTATTAAGATTTTCCTCTTCAGAAATGGATATTTATTGCTAAAAGTATGGTCTTCGCTGAGAAAATATTATATTAAAATAATTCATTAAAATATTCTAATTACCTCCCCTGACTGTGAAAAGTTTTCTTTTTATTGATCGCCATTCTATGCACTCTCATATCCTTTTTATCCCCATTCCTTGATAGTTAGCATAGAATTAGCTTAAATGTAGACTCTATACAGGGCTCTCTATACATAGAACCTAATTTATATGCACCGCAAATAAATCATCAGAAAAGGGTTAATCGCTTCGACAGACTCTCCTGCACTTGCTGAATTTATGGCCCTGCCCGGTGACTTATTAAACGCAGCAAGGCATGAACATTGTGACCAAAAAAGGAGGCACTATCTAACCAGCTAAGGGAAAGCCACCCACCACCTATACCAGTCTATAGCCATACCGTAGAATACCCCATCGATATCGGCCGATTTGACCGACCGCATTCGGAATATGCTTCGAGGCACGATTTGCATTTGTTGCTTGCTCGCACGCCAAACATAATTGTGAGCTCCTCTTTCCGTAATCAATTGCGGTTGCCGGTGGTAACCAGGAATTTGTTAATTCAATGTTTATTCTGCCCCACAGCCCCCGCACTCTCCAGGATCCGGGCAATGCAAAGCAAGGAAAGTTGCAGTCCCCAGACGGAGTAGGCCTTAATGGCGGTTAGTTCGAAAAGGGAATCCTTTCGACGCTTTCTACTTTTTTACCTTCTTGCAAAAGTTTGGTTGGCGCTCAGTTGGCTTAGTTCCGCGGGCCCAGACAGTTCGGTTTGAAGCCTCCATTCTAGTCCTAGCCCACCCATACCGTTTGGACCCTGATTAACTTTCCCTCCCGACGAGCATTAGTTGCGTTAGTGCTTCCGCATTCCGCAAATTTGTGTCAATTGCCACCAGGCAGGACACGTTAGTGGAGACTCCTGCCGCAGGCTTCGAGCCTCGAGTCCCGGTTACCGTTTTCGTGATAACTTGATGAGTATTCAATTGGAGCTCAATCAGTTAACAACAGTGTCCTAGTGCGCGGATTGAATTGCGAAACCAAAAATTATAATCATAAAGAAGTGTTTAAACACATAATATATTTTTACGGAAGTAGAGAAACATTTTTATAGTGAAAAGTAAGTTTAAATTAAAGAAATAATAGACAAGTTTAAATAGAGATGGCTTCGACTAACTGAAGTTGCTAGAAAACTTAAATACAAAACATCAAATACGTCAAAAAGTGTTAAATAGGAAGTGATATTTGTATATAAAACTTAAATTGATATTTCATGTATAAAACTCAAACTCGAAACTAATACATATTTAAAACTAATACTAATTTTATTTAAAAAGCTGATTAGACGAATACTCTTTTCTTAAAATTATGATATTGTTTAGAATCTTTATTTAGGCATAGCTTAGGATTTCTTATTTTGGAATAGAAATTGTAAAACATTTTCCCAACGTTAAGGTTTAGTTTTGTACTATCCTATAATTTGTATCCTTCTATACGTTATATATAGCGTATAATTTATTATCATCCTCCAAATGATATTCAAATGATTTTCCTCCATCCCCCCCAACTCCTGTCATAAACATAAATTACGACTTCCATTCGACGGAATCGACAATGATATAAAATCTGGAACTAAAATAGAAAGTATAGCCGACATGGGCTAGATTGCATGCCAAATCATAGTCGCTCTATCAAGGATGTTATCATATTTTTACCGTTTGCATAAAATCGCTGGTAGAAGAGGTGGGGGTTGTGGGTGGTGCCGTGGGCTTTGCAGCATAAGGACCTCAAAATTAGAAGACGCATTCGTGTCAAAGGAAGTTTCAACAACGGCGGAAATGTTGTTTATTAAAATAAATACGAGGACAAGGAAATTATTACGATTTTGGGGGGGAGGAAGGCCGGGCCGGAGCGGACTGTAAAGGGTGGATGGGGACAGGGGACAGGGGACTGTTGACTATGAGGGATGGGGGTGGTAAACACAAACACTTGCTGTCCTGGTGACAGACTGTGCAATGCGTGTCGTCGTCGTCCAAAAACTATTTCCTCAAGTGGGCCCCCAAAAAAATATCATTGGAAAGTATGAACGGAATGGCAAGTAATGTTCTTTGGTCCTTTGGCGGGTGTACGAATCCTTCGATGATAATGAGAAGGGGTCCCCTCATCACCCCGAGCTTGTTTATTGGCGAGGAACATCACCTCGGTTCAGCTGTCATGACGACTGGCTCCTGGCCCAGGAACAAGTTAATAAATCAATTTGGACTAACTTATCGAGCAGCTCAGAAGCGTAGGCGAGGCGCCAAACTTTTGGCCAAAAAGTTTCCGTTTTCGTATACCCAGTGATTGGTTTTTAATGGTGGGTTAGTTTAAAGAAGTGGATTCCTAAACATAGACTAAGATTTAAATACATATTGGAGAGGAACTATTTCTTATTTAAAGTATTTGCAATTTTATATTTGTGTTTCATTTACCAAAAAATTGTTTTTCTTTAATTTCATAAAACAAAATAAACATAAAATTTGGTTAAAAATAAGTTATATCTGTAATAAAGGGTAGTATCTAGTCGAATCTATCGGAAAGTGCATTATTTTCCATTGCACGCAATACAAACCGCATTACCAATTTCTTGGCAGAAACAAATCAAATTCATTCGCTCGCTTTCCATTTCCCATCGCCCCCACCCACAGATGCAGGCGTACCGCGATAACTTCAAGCAAACGCCCTGCCCATCGGCCGTCGACCTTCAGGCCCCGCCCCACCCACCGGCCCACCAGCCCGCCGCCCGCCTGCCCTTCGCGCGCACTCAACGGGGGCGTGACCCATCGGCCGGTGCCAGTTCGGTTGCCGCCTCCGGCGCTCTCACGCCCAGGATGATGAGTCCGGGTCCGCCGGGCGTTGGCGGGGGTGGTGGCGGAGGAGGGTCCGGGGATCCCTCGGCACTGCTGCGCCAGAACCAGGAGCTACGCCAGCGGCTGGCGGATGAGTCGCACAGTTACCGACGTCGCCTGGACACCTACAAGCAGGCTCAGCACAATCAGGCTAACCTGGTCAGCCGGCTCCAGTCGAAGATCCAGCAGTACCGCCAGAGATGCAGCGACCTGGAGGAGCGGATGCACGAGACGATCAAGCCCACTGCGGGAACAGGACCCAAGCTAACCACTGGTCCGACCACCAGTCAGGTGCTGGTGAGTAATACTGCCTTTAAGATTTAGATTGAAAGCTTAAGTTATGCTACCATCCATGGCGTATGCGCAATATTCCCCTATAAATTCTATTCTTTAGAATCCTTAATACATTCATTTGCCTTTGAGTTTCAAATATTTTTAAACAAACTCATTAAACCCCATTTTCGAAAGCAATAAACATTATCTCCCAATACTTTGTTTGTGAATGTTGCTATGAGCACTTGGCGACCACATGGCGTATGAGTAATGCTCTGACAAACATAATTCAATTCTTATCAAAATCTTAATAAATAAATAGGTATATTTAATTTGCAATGGAAATTAATTGAAATTTTAATTGCTTATCAGTTTTACCGACAAAAATAAACGCTTCTTGTGGACTTTTTCTTATGACCATCTCATTCCCTCAGTGCTCCACTTCGCTGACCCTGGGCCAGAGCAGCCTACCCTGCAGCTCTTCGCTGGACTCGCCACCGCCCAGCTGCAGTCGGGACTACGTACACGATGATGTCCTGGTGTCCGGTGCAGGGGCTGGGGGAACAGCTGAGCTGTGCCGAAAACTAGATGAGGAGCACCAGCGCTGCGAGCAAATCCTGGCCCAGAACAACGCTCTGCGCCAACAGCTGGAGGAGTCGAATCGCACCAACGAGGCCCTAACCAATGATCTACAGAAGCTGACCAACGACTGGGCCGGCCTCCGGGATGAGCTGCTCATCAAGGAGGACGAGTTCAAGGAGGAGGAACAGGCTTTCAAGGACTACTACAACAGCGAACACAACCGACTGCTGAAGATGTGGCGCGAGGTGGTAGCCGTGAAGCGCTCCTTCAAAGAGATGCAGACGGCCATGAAGGCGGAGGTGGCCAAGATGGGCCAGGAGATCAACTGCGTGAACAAGGACATTAACGGCTCTAATGCGGCAGTGGCCTTCGCGCAGCAGCAGGCCAAGCGAGCAGCGGATGAGGAGCTCAAACAATCCCAGCGCAGCAACGACGATCTCCAGAACCAACTGGCCACCCTGAAGGTGCAATACGAGAGTGCCCGGCACGAGATCATGGAACGCGACCAGCGACTGCTGGAGCTGATGAACCAGCTGAAGAAACTGGAGGATCGGTGCGCCCAGGCCGAGTCGCAAGCAGCTCTGGCCAGCCGGTATAGTGATGAAATCGAGCGCCTCAACAATTCCATGCGCGAGATTGCGCAGGCTGTCGTTCAAGATGCGGAGATCGCGGATCGCGAAGCGGACGCCGAGGTTACCGGCGGGGCCATGCAGCACATGCATCTGACGCGTGACTCCGCCTCGGTGGCTGGCGGAGCAGGGGGAAGCACTGTCGGAGGCGGTGCCGGTAAATCTCCACGCCGGAATTCGACACGCGCATCGCAGGCTTTCGCCGAGGGTACCATTTCCGCTGTCCAGGCGGCGCTCCACAAGTACCAACTGGCCCTACACGACATGCAGGTGAAGTTCCAGCACACCAGTGACACTCTCCGCACCACCAAGTCCCAGTTGGACACCAGTGAAGGCACCAAGCAGCTCCTAACCACTAAGATGCAGCAGCTCACCGAGAAGCTCGATGCCAGCAACTCGAAGCTATCCGAGCTGCTGCAGGAGCGGGAGAGTCTCCAGCGAGGACTGGACGAAGTGCGCACCCAGAAACAGCAATCGGAGATGGGACGAGCGGATATCAACAGTGCAGTAAGTGTATTTAAACTATAAACTTTTAAACTAAAATCGTAGTTAATCTTAATATTATAGTATGTACACTACTTATTTGATCACCTAGCCCTCTCGATGATTTAGAGAAATGTAAAGTCAGCGTTTTTTGTTTAATAAGTACTATCCCATTGGGACGAGGATGCGGAACACCGACTCGCCATTGCGAGTGCAAGTGTCAAGGAAGATGGGGGCGGCTGCGAGAGATAACTCGATTAGTCTGCGTCTGGGTCTGAGATTACGGCGTACATTTCATATTAAGAATGTTTCCAACTCAAATCCGGGGTGATGAGATGTCTGCGATCAGTTGAGTTATTAATTATGGCTGCGAAGATTGCAGTTCTCATAATGGCGAATTCCATTATGGAAAGAGTATGGGATTGAGTTCATAAGCACTGGGATTCCATATCTCTAAATGGGTTGGTCGGGATCCGGGTTGACCGTCAGCTTGTGCCGAAAGAGATAAAATAAAATTCATTTTTAAAAATTTAATACAAATTATACAAACACGTGCTTATACTATATATGTTTTAATGTTAAAAATGTCTCAATAAATACTAGATTCAATAAAATCATTTTGATAAGTTGGAAATAGGATTACAATTTTTGCTGACCACATTTAAAAATTTGCTGAAAGGGCTAAAATATCATTTGGTTATTCAATACATTGTTCACATGTTAAGAATTGATGATTCAATAGTTCTATGAAATTAAGTTGAGTTACTGAAACAATTATTCATTAATATTTCCTTTAGTTTGAAAACCTAAGCGGCGATTATGAGAAACTACAACTCAACTGCGGAAAGCTCCAAAAACGCATTGATTCCATGGAGGAAGATAAAAAGGCAGTGGAGCTGGAGATCCAACGTATTTTGAAAGACAAGAATATCACCGAATTGAACTTAAGGTGAGTCCTTAATAAATAATTTTATATAGTAATTCAAAACACTCTAAATATCCAACAGATCGGAGGAAGATCGCAGCAGCCGTCTGAGGGAAGAGACAATATCCCTTCGAGAAGAACTCAACCGAGTCAGCCTCAATCGAGATCTCCTCGAGCAGCAACGCATCGAGTCTGATAACCTGATCAACCTTCTCGAGAAGCAGAAATCCGATTTGGAATATGATCTGGACAAGTTGCTCATGGAGAAGTGTGACCTCCAGGAGAAGCACGAGAAGCTGTCCAGCAACAATTGCTCCACCAGTGATGAGCTGAAGAGCGTCCAGAATTGCCTGCAGGAGGCGCAGGATGAGCGCAAAAAGCTCCGCCACCAAACGGCCGATCAGTGCAACGAGATAAGTGAGCTCAAGAAGGAGCTGGCGGTCCTGGACAAGGCGCGTCTGGAACTGGAGACAGACAACCTATCAGCCGGGGAGAAACTCAAGTGCTTGCAGCTGGAGAAAGAGAAGATTCTGCAGGATCTGGCCTGCGTTACTCGAGATCGTGGAGACATACACAACCAATTGACAGCCATGTGCCGGAAGAAGGAGGCCCTCAACGAGGAGCTCATGCGCACTCGCCAACGTCTGGAGCAAACGACAGAGACCAACAGCCGCCTCAACCGAAATCTCGAGGAGATGGTGAAGGATGTGGAGGAGAAGCAGGTGGTCATCGATCTGCACGAGAAGGACACCCACCGCCTGAACGAACTTTTGGCCGCATTACGTTCCGAAAAAGAGTCACTGGAATCGGTGCTCTTCGACACAAACACCTCACTGGAGGCCACCGAAGAGCGACGCAGCCAGCTGGAAAGGGATTTGCAGGAGGCCCTGGTGCGGGAGGAGTCCCTAAAGAATCACGTGGCCCGTCTACAAAAGGAGCTCGAGCAATGCCAGCGAAAGGCCCAGGAAACAAAAACGCAACTCATCAATGCAGCCCGAGCGGCCGAGAGTGACTTCAACCAGAAGATCGCCAATCTCCAGGCCGCTGCCGAGGACGCAGCCAAGCGACATGGTGAGGAGATCCTCCAGCTGCGTAACGCCCTGGAAAAGCGAATGCAGCAGGCCTTGCAAGCTCTGCAAACGGCCAAGGACGATGAGATTGAGAAGCTGCAAGAACGGCTGGCCACTCTGCAGGCCCACCTTGAGAGTCTGGTTCAACAGCACGAGGAGGCCCTAATCCGGGCGGAAAGCGAGAAACAACAAGCTCTCCTCATTGCGCACAGGGATAAGCAGGCCGTGGCTGAACGTCTAGACGCCGTCACCAGAGATCTAAAGACGGAGCAGGAGTCCCTGGATCGCAGCCGTCGCGAGGCCAATGCTCGAGATGAGAAACAGCGGGCAGCTATTGCCCAGCTCAAGGACGATATAGTACTAATGCGTACCAAGGAAGAGGAGCACAAGTAAGTACATTAATTATCCATATTTTTTTATGCAAACTATCTTTTTTTTCGCCACATAGAATCAAACTGGAGGAGTGTATCCGGAAACAGGAACTGCAACTGAGCAGCATGAGGGAAGAACGTGATACCTTGTGTCGTTTGAGTGAGGAGCTGAAGATGGACATTCGTCTGAAGGAGGACAAAATGGAGGGCACCAACAATGAACTGCAGGATGCCCTGAGAAAGTCCAAGGAAGGTGGGTGAAGACTTAACCTTGTATTTATCTTATTATATTATTTATATTGTGTATATCCATCTCCCCTAGGTGAGGGCTTCATTGATAGCCTCCGCAAAGAGTTAACCGACGCCAGGCGCCAATTGGCGGACAGCAACATTGAGCGGGACAAGTACTCCAACAGCAACAAGGAACTGCGTGATCACGTCAAGCGAGTGGAGAGTGCCAAGCGGGAGCAGGCACGTGCCATCGAGGAGGCTCTTCAGAAAATTAGCAACCTGGAGGATGCCAAGAACAGTCTGGAAATCGAACGTACCAGATTGAGCACTCTACTCAAGGAGACAGAGAACCACTTTACAAAGACCTCCCAGGACTTAAATGCGACCAAAGCGGCGTTGCAAAAGACCCAAGTCGAGTTCGCTCAAAAGGACGAGGGAGGCAAGGAGCTGCAGTGCAAGCTGGTTGCCGAAGTGGAGCTCAAGGAACGAGCTCAGCAGGAGCTGTGCCAGATCAAAAAGCAGTTGTCCGACCTGGAAGCCAATCTATGCGCCACCCGCCAAGAATTGGGTCGAGCTCGTTGCCAGAACAACCAGGAGGAGCACCGTTTCCATGCCCGCGAACAGGAGTTGGCTCAACGTCTGGAGGAGGCTCGTGGCCGGGAGAAGCGTCTCGAAGATCAGAAGCACAACTTGGAGGTGTGCCTGGCCGATGCCACCCAGCAGATTCAGGAGCTGAAGGCCCGTCTCGGCGGTGCCGAAGGACGCATTCGGGCTTTGGATGAACAGCTCTCGTGCGTGGAACTCCACAAACGCGATACCGAACAAAAGCTATCCTCTGTGGTTCACACTCTCCGCCGTATTGCTGGAATCCAGGTGGATGGTAGTGTTAATCTCTCCCATCGTTTGCTCAGTCCTTCCAGGAGGTTCAGTCCCTCTCGCAGTTGCGGGGACTACGATGCCAGGAGCACGTCCCAATGCCCTGACGGACCCATCGACGTGGATCCCGATCTGGTGCGCAAGGGTGTTCGCAATCTAATGCACCAGGTGGCCCAACTGGAGCGCGAGAAGGACGACTACAAGTCGCAGCTGGGAGCCGCCAAGAAGCAGCTCCAAGATGCGGCCGAACAGCAACTGAAGTGCGATGCCAAGATGGGTAAACTACAGGCCATGCTGCGAAATCTCCAAGAGGAGAAGAGCAACCTGGAAACCGATCGGAAGATGAAGATCTCGGCCATCCAGGCGCTTGAAGAGAAACTGAAGCAGCGCAACGACGAGTGCCAGTTGCTCCGGGAACGATTGGCCCAAACGGAGATGCAACTGGCCGCTACCTCGGAGGAGAACGCTCAGAACGAGGACCGTCTGGAGAAGAGTCGCCAGCTGGGCGCCAAGTTGGATAACGAGAAGCGTCAGCTGCAAGAGGAGCTGGCCAAGGTGGAGGGCAGGGCCAGTAAGTTGGACCTTCAGCGCGTAGCCATGGAGGGTGACCTCACACGGCTGCAAATGGCTCTCCAGGAGAAGGATTGCAGCATTCGCCAGGTGACAGAGCGTCTGGAGAACCAGAACCGAGCCATGACCCAACTGGAGGACCGCTGCACTGCTCTAAAGTCCACCGTGGATCAACTTAAGGAGCGTCTCCAAAAATCAGCCGTGGGAGAAACCCAACTACGAGGTGAACTTAAAACTCTGCAAAAGGAGCTCTCCGAGCAGGGCCACTGCTCACAGGCCAACGAGGACAAGTTGAAGCTGCTGCAGAAGTCCCTTCAGACCGCTGAAAATGAGAAGCGTATACTTACCGAGCGTTTGGACAGCGCTCAGACCAATCTCAACGAGCTGAGGCGCAGCCAACAGGCGCAGTTGGATGGCAACCAGCGGCTGCAGGAGCAGGTTACCGATCTGGAGGTTCAGCGATCCGCTCTGGAGTCCCAACTGCGCATTGCCAAGTGGAATCAGGAGAGTGGCGGTGACAAGGGGCTGACCAATGGCAACGGAGGTGGGGCCGAGGACGAGCTCAGCAGGCAACTGAAGTCCTCCCAAAGAGAGAAATCTGAGTTGCGCAGCAAACTGCAGACTCTACAGGTGGGTTGGAAAATATATCCTAATCCTATTTTATATCTTCAGATTCATATCCCAATCGCTAATTAAATAATTAATCATTCAGGATAAAGTCAAGCAATTGGAATGTGAGCGAAAGAGCAAGTTCTCCGGAGGAAATGCCTACGACAGGGCCGAAAAGACCAACTCCTATTACGGAGGAGCAGCCGAATCCGGTGAATTCGACTCAAATCGCTATGATATTGGCGGCGGCAATGGTGGCGGTAATGGAGGTTCCTACAGCTGTGGGTTAGACCACAGTATCATTGAGCAGGAGACACGGGATTTGCGTCTAAAGGTACGCCGCCTGGAGACACTTTTGGCGGAGAAGGAGTCCGAGCTGGCCAGATGCAAGGCGCGAATGAACGATAGCACCAAATGCATGGATGGAATGGACTCGGAACGCTATCGTAGTGCCCAGGTTCATGCAGAAAAGCTTCTAGATGCCAGGGAGCAGTCACACCGACAGCAGGTCCTGCGGCTGGAGAATCAAGTGAGATCTTAAATACTATTTTTATTTAAAAATTTATAAATACATTTTTGTAAATATTCTTTTTTAGATATCCATGCTGCGAGAGCAACTAGCCCAGGAGGCCAAGCGACGACAGCAGTACATCCTGCGCAGTTCAAAAGCGAATCGAGAGATGCAACACTTGAGGAGTACCCTGGGCGATTCCTTGCGCAATGTTTCCCAGCATCCGGTGGATGCCCACCTCTTGGAGAGCGAGAGCCGACGGTAACTTTTGAAATATTAGATCTCTTTTAAAGCCCCAAAACTCTAATATCCCGATTCCAGCCTCGATTCGGCCGTTTCGATGAGCCTGCCACCTTCCACCTGCCGGGACTACGACCGCGACTAGAGCGTTGAACATTTAGATTTGGTTAAACTTGATCCCGCCAAGATGATGAAAAATTAGAGATCACTGCCATTTGCATTTATTTATAGAGGCTTCCTGGACGGCAGCAGTCTGCCCAGCATCTGATTTAATCATCGCCTGCATTTCAACTCGTTTGCCTTAGTAAAAGTCTAGCTGTTCATTGTCTGCCCCGATAGACAATCGATATAGTGCGTCCCCATCCAGTCGCATGTTCATCTCCACACCAACTAACTATGCATTAATGGGTCACAAGTTCCGCTTCTCCCTAAACGAGGGAGAACACCGAACTATATATCTCACCAGAATTTACATCATTTGCATTTACATATATTGGCCAGAACACCGAACTAGTCAGCACAACAACCGAGCATATATATTTAATCCTTAGCAATATATTTAATCCTATATTCAGTGCGGATCTACGACTGCATGTTTTATAAAAATATATACAAGAGAACTACACGTCTAATGAACACAACATAGTCGAAAGTGTCTACTTCTTGGGGGGTTTCAGGAGTTTTTCCAGACACTCCACAACAATCTTCATGTTGGCTTTTTGGGCCGACAATTTGGCCACCTCCCCTACGATGGCGAATAGGGCTTTTGATTTGCCCTTTTGGTATTGCTGCACTGCTTTGGGCTGGTTGGTAATAGCTTGCTGGCAAAGAGCCTCTATCTGTTCCAGATTACAGATCTGCTGCAGATTGTGGAGGTCAATTAGCTAACAAATATAAAAATAGGTAAATTATAAGTCATATATATCAATATAGGTACACTGTACCCACCTCCTGCACTTTAATAGTTGGATTGTTGTGTAGCAATTCAATTAGTTGACGCGCAGCTTGCAGATTGATATTTTCTCCGTGAAGATTCTTCAAAATGTCTCTTATATCCTCAGCGTTTATAGAGCTAAATTAAATTATTCAAGTTAAGATAAATTAATTCAATGATTGTTTTTTTTTAAGAATTACCAATCCTCCACGTTCAAGTTCAGCTTATTGCAGTAGGTCAAAAAATCGTTAATAAGAAAATTGTAGACAACTTTGGTGGGCACTTCACTTAGACTGCGATTGATACTTAAAAAGTGGTCCAATAAAATGGGTTCATTCTTGCAAATAAATACATAAAAGTAATCTAATTTTTCTATAAAGAAATAAATAAATATTTACCACCAAAATGATAGCAGTTTCTGGCTTGAGACTGTACTGCGCCACTAAGCGCTGTCTGGTATCTTCGGGTAATTCCGGAATTTCTATACTTAAAGCAGCTACAGAGACCAAGTCTTCAGTTGACTTTGAACCTGGCTTCAGGTTCACGTGAAGCGGTGGCAGATTCGGCTCTGGCATAAACCTGTAGTCCTGCAGCACCTCCTTGTCACGCATGGCAACCGTGCGACGATTTTCCGCATCCCAAGATCGCGTTTCATTCGTAATTACACCACCTTCGGCCACTGTTTCTAGCTGACGATTTATCTCATAGGTTATGGCTTGAGAAATACTTCGTACAGATCCAATGTTTTTGACTTCTGTTCGGACTCCCATTGGATCGCCCTCTTGGTTTATAGATATGTTAGCATCCACACGCAAGGCACCCTCTGAAAATGATGGCAACAATGAAAAACTAATAAAAATGGTTTTTTAGGACCTTAATTACCTTCCATTTTGCAGCTGCAGGTCTGCAGACGTCTAAGAATAAGGATTAGTTCTTTGACTAAGGAAGCCGCCTCTTCACCAGTTTCAAGATCTGGCGCAAACACAAGCTCCATCAATGGCAAACCGGCTCGATTGAGATCCACCAAACTTCTCTTAAGCTGATCGTCATGTAAGGACTTCCCGCTGTCCTGTTCCAGCTGCAGTTGCAGAAGTTTCGCAGTCTTATAGTAGACTTTTTTGCCCGGCGTTATTACCGGGAAAGTCATAATACCGTTGTTGGCCAGGGCAGCTCGCTGCTGTGTGATTTGATAGCCATTCTGTGAATATTTTTATTTATTTAAAAAAGATACTAGTTGCCTTAGCGCATATATTACCGGCAAATCGGCATAGAAGTAATGCTTTCGGTCAAACATAGAAACCTCATTCACCCGGCACCCAAGGGCTAGAGCTGTCTTGATTCCAGACTCCACACACTTCCTATTGACCACCTGCAGAAATGTTTTTTTTTTAATTAACCTTCAATTTGTTTTGCTGGTAAGTATCACTTACCGGTAAAGTTCCCGGTATGGAAGCATCGAAATAAGCTACAGAGCTATTGAGTGGAGCTCCAAAAGAGGTGCCGCTACCTGAGAAAAGCTTCGAGGCACTGGCTATTTGAGCATGCACCTCCAAACCTACAACGCTTTTCCATTTACTGCAATAAACAGAATGGCATGAATAAAGTTTATGAGATCTTTTGGAGTTCTTACCGTTTAGGGATGTTGGCCAACTTAGGCTGGGTAGAAAGCCTCCGGATTATTGAATAATGCATTACAAAATAAACGCAACGGATCTCCAGAAAAGTTTTCAAAACAGCTGTCTTTGTTATGGTTCGAAAGTGCTGCCAGACATTGATACTCTTAACTGTTTTTGTTCTATTTGAGAGTTGCCAAACTCAATGCCACAACGTTGCCAGACCAAAAACCCGATTGGCAAATCAGCTGTCGTCCATCGCACCATCGATTGCGCTGGCGAAAACAGCAATAACCTTTTTTCATTTACAAACATGTAAAAAAGATGAGACTAGCAGAGGTAAGTGCAGTAAACAATGCCACACGCCCAGCAACACAATGTGTGGAAGTAGGCAATGCGCGAAGTTCTGTGACTAAGCTTATCAAACAGTTGACAGCGACCAAGACGAGAAAAAGCTCTGCAAACGACAACCACGACGACACCAGGAGGAGGAGGTACGGTTTCCGGGAGTGAGCGGGAGCAACAGGAGCAGGAGGACGACTAGATATTAATTACAGCGATTGAGAATCCTGAATCATGGAAATCGAGAAAATAATTGGCGACTTAGAGTCGAACATAACGCTGGAGAACGAGGAGGCCAAGCGCAAATTGGTGGAGCTGTTTACGCAGAGTAAGTATTTCTGGAAGACTCACTCAGCCCACTCAATATGGTCCAATTTCATTTCTATTTAGACAGGGATCAGTGGCTGGTGCAGTGCATGCTGGAGTACTTCTTTAAAACTGGATCTCAGCGTATATTGGAGGTGATGGTGAAGGCTCAGGCGCCGCACGATGGACACATCTTCGACAAGTTAGATGATTGCCTAAAACAGGCACCTCACCGGGTACAGAGCCTGCAGGTGTTTTGCTTCATAGTGCGCCACCATCCCACCTGGCTGTACAAGATCGAAAAGCATCGGCTTATCAAGAGCGTGTTCAAGCTGCTTATGGTGAGTCATATTGAATCCTTAACAGGTTGGCCATCTTCAACCGCCTTTGCGTTCACTTCCAGCACGAGAAGGAGATAGTGCCACTGATGAGCGCCCTGCTGTGCATCATCACCCTACTGCCCATCATCCCAAACTCGGCGCCCAACTTTTTGAACGACCTTTTCGAGGTGTTTGGTCATCTGGCCTCCTGGAAGCTGCAAAACAGCAACAAGTTGCCGGACGAGAAGCTAATTCACCTGCAGTTGGGACTGCAGATGCTGTTCCATCGTTTGTACGGCATGTATCCCTGCAGCTTTATGGCATATCTGGTGGAGTTCATCAAGCGCGGCAACGGCGGTGGCATTTTTCAGCACACGATCAAACCTCTGTTGGACACGGTGCGAGTGCACCCAATGCTGTTGACCGCCACACCAGAGACAGAAGTAAACAATACACGCTGGAAGGAGATGGAGCCGCATGACGTTGTCATGGAGTGTGCCAATCTGTCGCTGCCAGTACTGCTGCCGGAGCCAAGCAACGAAGACGGCTGCTACGTGTATCCCATGACGCCAGCTTACAGCCGCATGACTTCGAACACCTCGAACACTGACTACAGCTACCAGCTGAGAGACTTCCAGCCAACGAGAACAGCTTTCTCCCGCTTTGATTCGACGGATCTGGGGCCTATCTGGAGTCCACTCAATGAGATCACTGCGTCCACTAGCGCCATTCCCTTGACGCCCACCACATCATTTATTTTGCCCATACAGCCACAGACACAGCAAATGGTGGGCATGACGGGCTCTTCGCCGCCGGAAACGGCAGTGGAGGCTACGCCGGAGACTACGCCGTTAAAGGACTTGCGGGAGGTAAAACAACCCCTCGTTAGGTCCAATTCCCATGCGGTGAGAGCTATTTTCGCTTCAAGTCAGCCCTCTTCGCCCATGCGCAAGGAACAGCAGAACCAGTTTAGCTTTCCGGACGTGAGTCGCGAGGCTGAGGAAAGTACTAGCCCTCTTGTCACGGAGATCGCCAGACAAACCACTTCATCCACCACGTACGATCGCCGCCTTCATCAGGTCATTCAGGACAGGCAGTCGGCAGCGAGTAGCATGTCAGAAATGAATTCCGAGATAACTGTCGGCGGGGAGTCCGGATATCCTCCTGCCTCTCAAGAAGTTTCTGCTGTATGTGATGAGTGCAACGAAACTGATCGAAACCTATGCAGCGTGGGTGGACTCCATATGCCCACCAGCCGATCCATGCACCAGTTGGCCAAAGGAATCAAGAGAAGAAACCGCATGGCCAGCTACAGCGGCAATGGCATCTCTGTGGAGGATAGCCGCAGCACAGCCGCCAAAAAGGCGAGCTGGAGCGTGGAAACGGAGAATCCCCTGCGTCGGGTCAAATCATGCTCGGCTTTAAGTGGAATGCTACAGCACCAACAGAATTCAGATGCAAATGATGACGTAGCGGACTGTCCGGGTCAGGGGGTGCGGACGGAGAATGGGACGCAAAAGACTGGCAGCCGCTTGCAAAGAAGCGGCCGTATTCTGGCCATGGCGACGCCGAAGGAGCCAGCCAGAAGCTGCGCACATGCCGCAACCCAAACGCTGGACGGAGTAATTCCGGCGCAGTATGAAAATTGGCTGTTTGAACTTCTGCTGGAATGCAAGGATCAGAGAAACAAATACGAGAGGAGTATTCTCTATCCTCAGGACATACTGGATGAGTACATCAAGCATACCATTAGGGCCAAAGAGTCCTTTGACACGGAGCAGGGCCAGCTAATGTGCCTGCAATTGGAGTACGAAAGCTATCGGCGTTCGATCCACGCGGAGCGAAATCGAAGACTCATGGGCCGGAGCAGGGACAAGCGCAGTTTGGAGATGGAGCGGGATCGGCTAAGAGAGCAACTGAAGAACTTTGATGCAAAGAACAAGGATCTGGCCAGTAAAATGGACAAGACTATGCGGTTGGCGCAGATGCGCCAGGAAACTCACCAAGAAGAGCTGTCTGATATGAGAGCCAAGTACCAACACGAGCTGGAGGAGAAGAAGTGCTTGCGTCAGGCCAATGACGACCTACAAGCTCGCCTCACGTCCGAGATAGCTCGTCACAAGGAGATGAACTACGAACTGGAGTCCCTCCGAGGGCAAGTCTTTAGTCTGGGCACCGAACTGCAGCATGCTCAACAGCAGGCGGACGTTGGCCTGCAATGCAAGCAAGAATTGGCGCGCTTGGAAGCCGAGTTCATTGTCATGGGTGAGGTGCAGGTCCGGTGCCGTGACCGATTAGCTGAGATAGATAACTTCAGGGCCCGCGACGAGGAGCTGCAAATGCTGCAAGAGAGCAGCCACCAGGAACTGAAAGGTGAGCCCGAAACGCTTGTTTACATTCTCGATATGTTTATTTGGAATTTTATTTATGCAGAATTGAGGCACAGTCTGGACGAGAAGACATCACAGCTGGAGAGCATGAAGCACAAGATCAGCGACCTGCAGGCTCAGTTGGCCAACAGCGAGAAGGCCATGACAGAGCAGAAGCGACTCCTCAGCACGGTTAAAGATGAGTACGAGGAGAAGTTCAAGGTGAGTTGAAATGAAAAATAAAACAGAATTTTTATTTTTAAAATTTAAATTTATTTATGTACAAGAGCTTAAAATTATTAATAATAAAATAATATTTATTATTCCCTTAGTCGGTCAATAAAAAATATGACGTACAGAAGAAGATTATCATGCAGATGGAGATGAAGCTGATGATGATGTGGCAGCAGCCACAGGGAGCGACATGCCACAACACTTGCTCCCCGGATACGGATAGAACTGGTGAGTCCTTCTACTGTTTAAATACAAAGACATCCTCTATTATTTATGAAACTTTTTGCAGACATTGCTTCATCCATGGAGCGCAACTCTCCGCTGTCCACATCTCTGGCCTCCAGCGAGAGCCTCTCAGCTAGTCTGCGTTCGACTGAGCTAAAGAACCTGCACCAATTGGTGGACACGCCCTCCATGCCGGAGGTCCTGAGCAGCATGACCGCCGGCGTCAACTTTGAGGAGAGCGTGCGTCTGCCGGCGGTGGACTTAGCCACATCGGCCAGCACCGCCAGTGCCATTAACATTGTACCGCACGCCCTGGAACTGCCCTCCACTTCGGGAATGGGTAGCAGTCAGGTCCACAACCTCACCCACCCACATCTCTATCTGCAGCAGCATATCCAAGAGCTGCAAGAGCCACTGCAGAGCCAAGAGCAAGCACCACAGTTTGTAAAAAAGAACTAGCTTTTCTCCGCTAATTAATGTCTATTGTCAAAAAGTCAACAACAAAATTCTTGGTTTTTCATATTTCATATTCAGTTTAAAACTGTAACTAAGGTTTAATAAATCGCTGACTCCACGCAATAATTATAAAGTTAAAAAAAAAAAATATTAATGTTTGAAATTTTAACTTGTTTAGCACATTGCAATTTGTTGTAAAAAAAATGGTTTTGATACGAGGCAATAAGTAAGACGCATTCATATTATAATAAACATTTAATTAAGATCAGCAAGCATAACTTTAAACTTGTTTCTTTTAAATTAAAAAAAAATTTCACAATTTTCAGATTTTTACAAATTTGGCAAAAGTCTATATTAAAACTATTCTGTTTAATGAGAAACAGAAGAAGTTTCTCTCTCTTCTTAGATATTCATATTAACAATTGGAGAGATTTATGTTAATTAATTGTTATGTAATTGCCGCCAAATATTCAAATTATTTCCAACAAGAACAAACAAAAACGTAAACAAACTGATCAGCGCTGCCACCTGGAAAATTATCAGAGATATGGCAGCTCCTCACAATCATATGTTTTGAGTAGCCAAATCAACAATAGGAAGAAGAAGCAACTGAGGAACGCCTACAACCAATTCACAAAGAATTATTTATCATCAGTATGCTATCCCAATATATGGAGGAATTTGAACAGGTAGGTGCCAATATATGAGAAATATGTATTATGAAAATAATAAAACATCGGTTATCCCCCGCCAGGAACCCTTCGAGGTGGGCGAATTTATTGAACGTCTTACATGGCGCACCAACAATGAGCTTCAAAACACCGAGGACTTTAGTCCTGTAGCCCTACACGATACTTTCATACAGACTATTAAGGACCTAAAGATTCTCCAGGAGAAACAGCAAAGCAAGTGTGAGAGGCTGGAGGAATCTTTGCGCCAGGAGAAGGAGACACACGCCAAGAAGATAGCCAAGTTGCAAGAACGCCACCAAACGGCTATAGACTGGTTCAGCCAGCTTGATGAGAAGATCAATTCGGTGGCAGGGAAGATCATGCACCTCGGCGAGCAGCTTGAGAATGTGAACACACCCAGAAGCCGCTCCGTTGAAGCCCAGAAACTCCTCAATTTTATGGCAGAGTTTCTGGCTGCCGGACCTGTGATTGTCAACGACATTTTTGCCGATGCCGCCCGCTTAAGTGAGGCGGCGGATGTTATCCAAAAACTATATGCAATCTCTCAAGATCTGCCACCTGGAAACTTTGCTGAGTCAAAGCGAAAAATTGAAAAAAAATACGATGAGGTTGAGAGGCGACTAATCGAAGAATTTGCGACTGCCCAGAAGAGCGAAGACATCGATCGCATGAAAACCCTAGCCCAGATCCTATCCCAGTTCAAGGGATACACCCAGTGCGTAGATGCCTACATCGAGCAGAGTCAAATGCAGCCGTACAGTGGGAAGGATATCTTCATTGGCATAGTGCCATTGTGCAAGCACCACTACGAGATCATCCAGAAAGTATTCGCCAATCCCCAGCAGGTCATGTCCAAGTTTATACTGAACATCTATCAACTGAAACTGCACCAGTATGCGATGACCAAGCTGGAAGACAAAAAAGACGAGGAGAAGTACTTGCGCACGCTTTACGAACTATATTCACGGTGGGTATTCCAAAATTATATTAATCCCTTAATTTTATATTTTATTATTCATTTCCTGCCAGCACTTTGAAGCTATCTACAGACCTGCAAGTCTACATGTCCACCATCGACGACGATTTACTGCAAAAGTTGACTCAGCAGATTTTCATTAAACACCTGGCCGGATATACTGAGATGGAAACCAAGTGCCTTACTGCCAAATGCTCCTCAGAGCTGGAAAAGTTCTATGCCAGCAAGAAACACCAGAAGACCCAGACTACCAAGGGATTCCGTCGTAACATGGAAGTGCTGATTGCTACCAGGGCCAACATAAACATAGCCGCCATTGAAGATTACGGCGGGGAGACATTCCTTTCCGAGGAACTGGCCATCAACATGCTGCAGGAGGCCAAGGCCTCGCTAAAGCGCTGCCGCCTTTTGTCTAGCGAGGCTGACTTGCCCAGCAATGCCATCAGGTTGAACGACATCCTTCTTCGATTTTTGATGCACGAGCATGTGGATTATGCTCTGGAAGTGGGACTGCAGGCAGTGCCCCTGGCCGAGGGAAGAATATTTCCTCAGCTGTACTTTTTCGATGTGGTGCAAAAGACAAACATCATTGTGCATCTACTTGATAAATTGTGCAATACTTCCGTGATTCCCTGCGTGAGGTGGGTATACATCTGACCTAAAAATATGAACTATTAATTCCCCACTTATTTTTCAGTAATACACCAAAGTATTCAGACTATGTGTTCAAAAAACGAATTTTAATGGATCAAATTGAGACAAAATTAGACCAGGGGTTGGATCGCTCCATTAGCGCAGTTATTGGCTGGGTCAAGGTCTATCTTCAGTATGAACAAAAGAAAACAGACTACAAGCCGGAGACTGATGTGGACACCATATCCTCAGCCGTAAGAGACTATAAACTCCGACTCTAAAAACAGGTTATCATATATTAATTTATTATTAATCCTATCTAGGCCTGCCTGCAAGTTGTGCAAAGTCTACAGCCCGTGATTGTGCAAATAAAAAAGTGCGTCGATGGCGAGAATCTTCAAAATGTGCTTACTGAATTTGGAACCCGATTGCATCGAGTTATTTACGATCATCTGCAAACTATGCAGTTCAATACAGCGGGAGCCATGTGCGCCATTTGCGATGTCAACGAATATCGCAAGTGCATCCGCGATCTGGACAGTCCATTGGTGACTCAGCTCTTTGATATACTTCATGCCTTGTGCAACCTGTTGCTGGTTAAGCCTCAGAACCTGCAAGAGGTTTGCACAGGTGATACTTTGGTAAGTGGTTGATAACCCTGGCAGAGGTTAAGCGACTAACGTTTCACTTTCCTTACTCCAAATATAGAATTATCTGGACAAGTCCGTGGTGAGGCAATTCATTCAGCTGCGCACTGATTTTCGAATCATCAAGAATACCAACTATCTGAAGGGGATTATTGAGTAATAAGTTCGAGTGCCCGAATGAGTCACATTCCGAAATTTTCCACCTCGTTCGGAGCTGTCTGATCTTGCTATTGATATACTACTGGGACATTATCTAATAAGATTTAATTGCGGTTCACTCTGTTCTTTAACTTTCAATTAAACTCGAGTGGCTGTTTCATTTTATCTACACAGAGCCTTAGGCACCTGATTTACCGCGTTCTTATTTATAGACGGGACTCACACGCGTGCCCGCCTCCAACCGCCCACACCCTAACCCACACAAGCCCATGTCGACGTCACGGACGTCCGTCTATATCTTCAACCATTTAAGTAAATCGATGGTGTTATCAGTCAGACTCTGAACAAGAGTCAGCGTTAGTCGTTCCAATCGGCTCCCAGTCAATAAATCAAAGTTTATTGCTTAAACGCCTGAGTAGTATTTATTTATTTACGTTTGTCCGGAGAATTGGTAAGTACTCTTCAGCTAAAGAGAGGCGGGCGGGCTTTCAGATTCTACGGCCCGGCTACCTTGGTGGTAGCCACTATTTTGGTGTCAGTCACCCATTAACCGTCAAGCCAATCGTATCGCCGAATTTGTTTAAAGAAACGTTGCCAGCTCGTGATCCCCATTATCGATCCCCTTTGTTATTGTTATTGAGAGTTATATTTGGAAGTTATTTGCACACCTACGCGAAACGCGTTTGTCCGATATTCCAATCGAACTGCGATCCCAGATCTCTTAATCTTAATTAATCAAGCCATGCGCGGCGCCATCATGGGCTACTACTTAAAAATACTTTTGGCCATTTGTGCTATCCATGAACTGACCGGTGGAGTTATCAGGTCCACAACAGATGCTGCCTACAAGAAATACCTAGCCCTGAAATCCCTTCCCTTCGAGGACTGCGGTGAGTGTCTCCAGTCAACTTATCCTCAACACAGATCCTTCGACTGGGATTTCCTTCATCCATCAAAAATGATATTCATTAGACTTTATATTTTCATGATCGCCCCATCACTGACCATCTATGATAGTGATTGCTCCATGATTGCCCCGCAAAAACGATTCAAATTCAAAATTTTGTAGCGTCATCGAGTAAGTAATGCGATCAGATCGGAATCCAGCCCACTGTAAATACCATAGTGGCCAATCTCATCTGGCTTGACTTGTGCTTCCGCAAATCCATTGACGAAATTAAATTATAACGCCCGTAAATTGTGTATTTTCCCGAATTAATTTTAATTATCGTTGATAAGCGTGAAGTTATAATGTGATATATTACCACAATTAATTAATGGAAAAGTACAATCATAGCTAATTTTAAATAAGTTAGTAAAATGACAGTCAAGAACGGTCCGTGTGCAGCATAAATCTGGAAATGAAATCTTTTTTGAAAAATTAATTTTTAACTTGACAGGGAAATCTTATCAATATTATTCATAAATAAAATTCTAACCCATAAATAACCGGTTTTAGTCCAAGACAAACATTTCGCTAAAATCTTCGTAATTTTTTAACATTATCAATTATAATCTGCAACTTATAAAGAGGGTATTAATAGTTTGCCACTTACATTTTTCACCATGCCCAATCTTTTAATTGTATTCTGGTCTTAACGCTTTTTGATTAACAAAAGTATTTATGGACTGGACACCGTAAAGCAATGATTTATGTTCTAGACTTGGTGAATTATAAACAAAGAATATACGATGCCCTCATTGGGGATTACTTTGCCGAGGGGCTTTGCCCCAAGAGGATAGTAATCAAATAAAGAAGTTAATTAACAGAGCCGTGTAATCTGTTATTGAACACGGTTCAAATTAAAGATAGAAACTGCATTGGAAGCCTTGAAAAGTGCACTTGGTCAAAGATTGTTGATTATTTTGCAATGTGTGTGTTTGACTGCCAGGTTCGCGTTCGCAGATAACTCGGCTTAGGGGCTGCAAAAAGTTTAATGTTTAAAGATAGGTTCCTAACTAGTTGCCAGGTTGAAGCAGGCATTATATGAGACATGAAAAATATCACGTACCACCAACTAATATGCATAGAAAATAGTCTATAGATAGACCTATGGGAATATGATTTATGTTAACTATTTTTTGATTCGTGACTAATGATCTATTTATCTGTTTTTCAGGTTCTCTGTACCAGGTCAACTACCTGCAGATAGAGAGTTGTACGACTCTGCCCTGTTCCATGGCCCGGAATGCCACCATTAAGGTTACCGTGCGCTTCGATGATAATGGTAAATATGAGAATATTAATACTGATACTGATAACACAAGATCCGTGCATTCGCATTTCCTCAGAGAAAGCGTAGAGAGGGAGCGGCCAAATGTCACTAGGAAACCAAAATAGATCTTGTGCGGGCGAAGAGATTGCGATCAGGTGGATTGCGGATGTTTGCCAGGGACTTGACCGGGGGCGGTGGCGGTGGCGGTGGCGGTGTCAGGTGAAAAATACCAACCTAATTTTCGACCTGCGTGCTCAGTGGCTGATGGCAATAATGATTAGCTGCTGCCATAAATATAATTGATACACGATCGTAAATCATATAAATTTCACCAAATATTTCTTGGACTTCTACTTCTTGAACAACTACTGTTTTTTCCGCTGCACTTGTTGAGATATAGACAGGCCGATTGCAGCCCGGGGCCCCGCCCCAATGCCGATCCATAAATAAGCTAATTAATGTCTAACGATATTTTGATGAGTCAGCAGATAGGGAGACCATTTCGACACCGATTGATCGAATTTGGAGTATGCAGATAGGGTGTGGAAATGAAAGATTGGCGTTTCATATGAAATAGATTTGATTTCGCTACCAGTTCCAGTTCCTTCTGAAAAAAAAAGAGTACACACTATAACTTTACTATAATTAAAATTTTAGATTGTAGGATTTGGGGAAAAAACTAAAAGTTGTATTTTCCAGTGAATCACTGACCTGGTTTACACATTATAAGTAATTTATTAAGATAGATATGATTAAGATAGATATGATTACTTTTCAAATAAGGATAGAAGGAATATCAAATGCTTTTATTTGTCCAATACACTTCTAAATATATATTATTTTTAACCCTTCTTTTCAGGCAATGGAGTCACTTTTCTGAAGCACGAGGTCAACTGGGTCTTCAACTACATCAGAACCGATGCGGAGATAACCCCCGACCCGTGCGACGGAGACCATGGATGCATAGAAAGTGCCAGCGACGGGAAGTCCTACTGGGCCAACATATTTGTGGACGAATCCCTGCCGGTGGTAAGTGTGGACATCAGGCCAGCTTAATTTTTATAGCCCTAATTCCTACCCATTCCCTCTGATCGATCAGATGCGCGGCAGCATGTTGTGGGAATCCAAGGATGCAACCGATCAGAACCTCATCTGCTTCCAAGTTCCCGTTGTAATCACAGTGTAAATGTGTAATCATGAAAATAAAGTAATTGGTGCATGCAAAACAACAAATCACTGCCGTTTTGCGGGTTCCACATACATGTGGATGTGTGCATCCTTTAATGAAATTTTGAATGAAAACAACGGAGGCGCGGCCACTACGCTGGTGGAGTGCTAGGGATGGGGGGCCCGAGCTAGGGCCCGAGTGATGGGGGAGAGCCGCACCGCAGCATCAATTACGAGATCTCTGTTTTGGCGGCTCCTGACAACACAATCGCACATACTCACACACTGACCGACAAACCGAGAGAAGCAAAGAGCGGCCAGAGAGAGAGCCCACAAGTGGGGCACTTGGAGCTCGGTTCGGCTCGTCAATACAGTGGGATAAAATGGAAATTTTATAGCTCTGACTTTTAATAAAAGTTTGAATTTTCAACCAACAGTGCGAATGAGTGATAAGTGACAACTATGCGTATGAGTAATATTAGATGATTGTATTTATTTTATTATAAACCCTTTAATTAAATAGATAATACAAAAAATTAAATTATAAGTAATATTGATTCCCCGATATTGGTACCACTGTGCCACATCCAAGCACCCGAATGGGGAGCCGAAGTTCGGAATAACCAATGGGCCGAAGAACCGAACTTCAGCATCCCGATGCACGCCCTGCAGGCCTCATTCATTCTCTCTTGACGGTTGCAGCGCGACGGACGCACGCTCCCAAGAACCGCTTCCACTTCGCAGGAGCGGAAATCGCAAGCGGAACAGTTACGTTACGGGCGTGAATTAACTAATAGAGTGGCAGAAGGCGATCAAAGAAGGCGCTCCCCCGGGAAGCTACGCGGGTGTGTGGAAGGCCCCAAGTGTACAGTGAACAGTGCCGAGGGCGGAGATCGCGGAGTGGAGTCAGTGCATCCGAATTTAAGTTCCCCGAAAGTGTTTCCATTATTGTAAGTACCTAAGAGTGTTTCGCTTGACTCGCCTGCCGTTGCCGTTGCCGTTGGCCTGCCATTTGCGCATTTTCGTTGGCGTAAAATGAGATTGCCTTCGTGCTAATTGCGGATGGGTGCCGCTGAGGGGATGAGGATCGGTGGGCCGATCCAAGGGGGATGATGCACCGGTGACAGGCTGCAGCTTCTCAGTGATCACGACACGCACCGGCTTTTTCATTCAAATTAGTAGATGCAAACTATAGGATAGTTTAGAGAGATTTACTACAAAGTACTAATTAAATGAGATACTATTTCAGGTGTAGAAGGAAAAAGAGAAGTTATACCATGTCCCAGTCCATGGTAGCTTCTACATTTATTCGACACGCATCGGAAGTATGAATGTGCACACGACAAATCGCTGAACCTTGAGAACGGCTTCATGTTCTGAGGTAGAATCCGATACCCCAATGGACACCACCATCCACATCCCCATACCCGAATCCATATCCTATGCCGATACGCTCGGGTTGGGCTCGAGCTTGCGCACATGCCCAGCTGGGTGTTTGAACCCCACATAAATGGGCTCCCATTCGGCCAGCTTGGATTTCCGCGGTGGCTTAAATGGCACTTGTGTGATCCCGAACCACCGCACTTGGTAACAATGATAACAATGCCCAGCAGGCCAAGTTTCAAGCGTGCGGAGGTTCTCAGCATCAAATTATCAACCTTAATGAGTCCTTTTTTGGGAACAATTTAAAGAAAGCGTGTAGATTTAAGTGTTCTGTTAGTAATCATCATATTTCTAAGGGGGTTCCTCGTGTCAAACACTTACATAAGGAAAAATAGAATACTATCCGTGAGAAAACTATAGTTTATTATAACACACTTTATCATAATGTATTAATGACACACATAAAGTTTATTCAATTTTCGAGCTACCAAAACAGGTATTTGTGATTCATATCGAATTCATATAGGGGGAGTCGGAGTCAGTCACTCGTTAGATTCATGATTTTCCCAGTGCGCCATATGAGAAGGGAGTCACAATAGTAAACAATCAGTGATATGTGCCTCACGGATAACTGTGATTCAGCAATGATTGTGGCAATGATATGGGGAATAAGAGCCGGCCGAAAGAAAGCAAGCTTCTTAATTCGAGAGCTTCGCCCCCGAAATTGAGGATCTTTCCAGAGGCCCGTTGGCCCTTAAGGGGTTTTATTACAATCTCCACCCCTCTGGGAAGCCATTCCCCGTTCAGTTTGCCCCCTCTTAGGAGTAAACAATTTGGTTTTTTTATTTGCAATACCGATGCACTTCGGTAGCGGCAACAATGCGATGACGTTGCTGCTGAGCTGCTGCTGCTTTTGCTGCTGCTGCTGCTATTTGGTCAAAGTGTTAAACGATTTGCATCATATTACACTCGGTTGCTGTTGGTGTTGCCGTTGAGGCTGTTGAGGCCTGTTGCTGGCCATTGTCGCCGGTGCCTCGTGCTATGGCTTTTGTGCTAAGCTCCGAACGGAGTGGAGCTTATGGACATTGGAGGGACAACTGGGAACTGAAAACCTGGGGGTAGCACAAAGGCAACAGCAACAACCACCAACGATTTATCACAGCAACGACGTCAACGAAATCGATCCGGATCTTTGTGCCCCTCATCCTTATACCCAGCTACTGCCCTCTTTTAGCTACTCCCCTGTATGTGCACTTGAAGAAAAAATTTATGAAGTTTAAATAAAAAAAATATTCACTTCCCTGTATTAGTGTTCTTTAAGATTTCTTATAATTCAGTTTCTTAGAAACCATAAGCCTTATTTTTAAAACTTTTCTCACTGTGCATTCGATGTGTGCTCTGCTATGCCTCTCCGCCTCTGTGTGCGTAAAGCATAAAAAGTAATTTTGAATTTTTGAATCGTTAAAAGCAATTAATCGCCACTACGCAACGGCAGCCAGCCTGGCTGCAATGTCCAGCTGCCGTGCTCTTCGGCTGTCTCATCAGCGTCAGCCTCGTCGGCGCAAAACCCATTCATCTGGAAGAGTCGTGGACCCGATTCCGATCCCCATCCCCAAACCGACCAACATCCCCTTATTCCCCCAATAGCATATCCAATTCTCTGGCCCCCATTCCCAACGCTTTACTGCCCAATTTTGTTGCAAATTTTTCGTTCCGCGGAACTTGGTGCATTTCATCTCGTCTGCTCTTGGTCTTGGTGATCGTCGTCGTGGTCGTCGTCGCTTCATCTTCTTGCGTCGATCGTCGCGCACATTCATTTGTCGCTTAATGTCCCTCAGTTAGGCCGCCTCGGGCCTGCACACACATCCCTCCCAGCTCCTTTCATCTGGGCTCCCCTCTTCCACGCCGTCGCATCCCAGTCGAAGTGGCACTTCTCCACAGGCGTGGTCAAAATAATAGAGTGCAGAGTTTAGCTAACGTTTTATGATATATTCTAATCTACACAAATTTTTTCAATTAAAACTTTACATCAAAAAGAAGCTCTACAAAAATATTACTCATACGCAGTGGTGTCTCATTAACTCGGTCATTGTTTAAAAGATAAGAGTGTTACTTTGAAGGATTCTTTGGGCTGTATGTCCTATAATTCTGAACAATACTGTGGCAAGAGAAGCCGCGGCCAGGCATGTGCCTCCTGGCTACCCCACCGCCACCGCTGCACCACTTCTCCACTCGTCGCCACTCGGCTCCCAGAGTGTCTGTATCGCCTTGGTATGTGCGGCATCTGCTGGCTAGGCTTCTGTGATGTGATCTGATGAAGCTGCTGCTGGTGGTGCTGCTGATGCTGCCCCTGCATATGGGATATCGATGTGGTTGTGGATATGGATGTGGATGTGGATGTGGATGTGGTGACATCCACTTGCACCAGTCGTAGTCGTATTTTTCTCGATTTTGTTTTCACTGCCAGCACTGCCAGCACATTCACACGCAGTCGAACAGCGAAAAATAACAAAAACAACATAAACAGCAACATAAACCGCCGACCATCGACCGTACCATAAAACATTAGTTTGCCATTTGCGTGCTAAATACCCTACATGGATTCCCACCGAGTCCATCAATTGATTTGGCAAACAAGTCAAGAACTTAGAAGAGTAACATTCTAAGGCTTCTCAGAATTAGTCAAGAAAAATTAAGCAAAAGTATTTAGAGAGGTGCGATTTTTTCTGCACAGAAAGAATGAGATTAGGATTTAAGGGATTGTCTTTTAGAACTGAATACTTAAGAGATAATATTAAGTAGGTTAGTAGTAATAATTCCCTAATCTCCCTTCCATTTTAATATTTCTTTGAAAGTGCAATTAGATATGATATACGAATGCCAGCTATCCGAGAGTAGGGCATCAAGGAGTCTTCCTTAAGATCTAATAGCTGACCAAGAATGGCCCTCCGTCCACCAATCGGTCCGTCCGATGCTCTCATGGCACGCACTATGATGCGCGCTTTGAAGTCCTGTCAAGCACTTGAGATACATTTATGTATTTTTTGCATTTTCATTGCCTCGACTTCGGGGCCGGGCAGCACAAATGCGAGGAATGATTAGTTAGTTGGTCATGCAAAATGGGTGAAACCGGTTCGATTCGCAGAGTCGTGTGAAAGGCGGTTGGGACGCAGGGGGCGATCCTTTAGCATAATCAACGGGCTGCTGCTGTGGATGATGATCGGGGCAGTGGTTGGAGCACAAATTACAAACGCACGGAATGTCCAAAAACCTAGAGCTGATCACTTGACGCACGATCATTCGCAGATTGCAATCACCAAGGATCGGATCGGTTCGGATGGGGAGCATGCAAGCGGCGCTGCTGGCGCTAATCCTCATTGCCCAGCGATTCTCCAGCACTGTTGGCTCACCCAATCAACTCCAACGCCACAAGGTAGCACACTGGTACCGTGATAGCAACGATGTCAAGGACAAGATATTGGAGCTGCAGTGCTTGGCCAGGTGCGGCAGTCATCCCATGACGAATGCTGAGCAGGAGCTCTGCTTAGACAAATGCATCCAGGAGCTTCTGCTGGGACCCCGAATAGGTAGCTGCCCCAAGATTGGGAGGCAAACACGCATCCGTCTCTCCTGCCTGGACAACTGTCAGTACGATCATGAGTGTCCCGAGATTCAGAAGTGTTGCTCCTCCAGTTGCGGTCCCATGTGTGTGGAACCATTGGGCGTTAGAAACAACACTCAATTGCCGCCGATTCCCAAGATCCTGTACCACAGGATGTCGCGCGGTCATGGCGTGGAGCTGAATATCGAGACTTCTGGTCAGCTGGTCTACTTCTTTCACGTGGAAGTGCGTTCTCACATTGGACGGCACTTTGTGCCCAGGAAACTAGGTCCTTGGCAGTGGCAGAAGGTGTACAAGATCGCCGAGGAGAGCTCGGGACACAGCAAAAAGTGAGCTTCAGAAAAATATCTTTTTATTTCTTCTACTAATGGTTTTCCTTTTTGTTCTTCCGCAGTACCTATATCCGATTCCACATGCGACCAGGACGCTGGTACGAGGTCCGAGTAGCCGCCGTGAATGCTTACGGATTTCGAGGATATTCCCAACCCAGTGATCCCTTCTCGTCTACGGACAGTAAGTCAATCCAAACATCAAATTTCCATCATAGATAATCTTTAAATAAAATTGTTATCCCATTAGATCCCAAGCCACCCAAAGCTCCCAACGACTCCAAAATTATAGCAAAGCACTTCGATGGAAGATATATGAACGTGAAGCTCGTCTGGTGTCCTTCCAAGTCGAATCTGCCCGTCGAGAAGTACAAGATCAGTTGGTCGTTGTATGTGGACAGTGCGGAGGCCTCCCTGATCACCTTCGATGCGTATGTCAAAGATGTAAGTAGATGTAAAATTATGGCCTAACTAGAAACCTCCATAATCCTTTTGTGTTCCAGACCCATCAGTTTGAGATCAAAAAGCTGCTGCCCAACTCCTCATATTACATCCAGGTACAGGCAATCTCCTACAATGGATCTCGCCGGCTAAAGTCCGAAAAGGTATCCTTTGTTTATAATACCACCGTGCAATCTCTGGAGCCCTACGCCCCGCTCCAGTGCACTGGCCACAACTATAGGCGCAGGTATCAGCACATCAGTATCAGTTCCAGCAACCCGGAACGGGTGGCGACCCCATTGGCTCCTCCAGCGGGCCTCAATGAAGTATCCATTGCGAACCGGACCACGACCGCCTCGTATGAAGTACGTTTCCGGCTGAACCGGAAATTTGGCATGATTGTGCAAATTTTGGGCTTCCAGCCACACAAGGAGAAGTAATTATTTGTAAACAAGTTCCCAAAATCCAGAAACTAAATATAATTTGCAGGGTCTACGAACTGTGTCCCCAGGAGACCAATTGTGAGCAGCGCGAGTTTCGCGCCATTCGGGCAAAAGTAAGTAAAATCCATCATGGATGGTAGCAGCGATACCATGGTGATGGGTGCCACGAGCCCCATGTCGGATGGCCACGAGCTTCGTTCGTGCCGATCGTACGGACCACCGGCAAAGGGCAGATCAATAGCAAAGCGTTGACCATGGGGCCTTTAAATTGAGATTCGGTTAACAAGGCGCAATCATGTTTCCTCCGTTTGACACGGAAAACACGTTTTAATAATTGCCAGTACGTGGTCAAATGCCAATCAAATTGAAGAGCTTATAAATGAGGGAAACGGGTCATGGAAAAGGTGTGCAAGATGCTGGAAAATTAAACAAATAAATCCAATGATGCGGCACAACCTATTTATAAACATTTCCAATTTTTTCCAATAACAGAAATAAGAATTTCTTTCGAATTCAAATTTAAATTAGAATTTTTGTACATTTTATTACAGAGGGACCCGTTGGAATTTAGCAAACTCAAGTATAATACCACCTATGTATTGCGAGTACCGCGGTCCAGCCCCAATTCTGTGTTGGACGATTCAAGGAACGTCTTCACCTTCACCACCCCCAAGTGCGAGAACTTCCGAAAAAGCTTTCCTAAGCTGCAAATAAAATGCGGCGACTAACCCCCATCGAATAGGTGGATAGAAACCACCTGCAGACCATGAGATTACACTAGATTGTAAATAATTGTATGTAAAACTTAACTTTTTACTTATTGTTAGACTTAAGAACGAAAACAAACAAGAAACTGATCAAGGTTTTTTATTTATTTGAAGAGGTCCTTGAACTGCTGAACACTTTGCTGCATTGTGGGTTCTTGGCTGGCAGAGCCCAGCAGTTTGCAGTCTTCCAGCTTTATGTTATGTTCCAATAGAGCTGCTATCAGCCTCGAAGTGTACAAGACTGGTCCTCCGACCAAGTGAAGAAAATCGTAGTGCTTTTCCCGCCGAGTACTGAAGAGTATTCTCTTGGACACAAAATCTCCGTAATTGCTTACTCGTCCCACACAGACATATCGCTTTAAAGATGGTGCATATACCTCGAGGACTGCCCGGAGATTTTCCGAAGGGGTTAGATTTTTAGCTGCAACATAAACCACCCGAAAAGGAACATCTATAGCTTTGTAGAAGTCAACTGCTAGGTTTAGAATTTGCTCTAGTTGAGAATCCGCGTCACTGGCCGTTTGTGTAGCCACAAAACTTTGAACAGCATTCGATTGGGTCGCCGTATAGAGACTGGGAGAGGGTCCGTTCAACTCGGCTTCCGCTCGATTATAGCTGCGCCCGCAACAGACATATCGCAGGGGCAGCACCGAAGGATACACGCACAACTTGGTCATGGCGCCCAAATAGCTCTCAAAGGCAGCTCCACCTGTTAAGTAAGCTGTATTAATTTTGTTCTGCAAGTGCTCCTCGCGCACCATGTGGTAGTCATCCATAGGCGTTGCGTTTGCCTCCAGAAGAACACAACGCACAAAATCGGGATTAGCGGTTTGAATGAAGTCTCCTTTGGTGACAAAATACCGGGCCAAAGATTGCATAGCATTCACATCAAAGTGTGCCGCCTGTTCCATCATGTAATACCGATTGTTATCCACAAAGTGTATGAGTTCCTTGTTCGCCAAGTGAGAGAGCGTGTCCGGTGTGGAGCTGGGAACCTGGTGACGATACAGCAGCTTCTCTTCACCTTCTGTGGGACATAGTTCATGCAGCCGGTTAGGTAGGTGCAGGTAGTCATGGATGAAGTCATCTTCAATTGGGTAAAGTGCCTGCTTTAGATTCTTTAAGTCGTTGCGCAATGATTTTCCACGTTCCTTGAGCTGCTCAAGCTGATCGTCATTGCCTCCAGCTTTGGACAGCTCCTTCAATTTTTTGGTGACCGCTTCGCGATCCTCAGCAACTTTTCTCAATTGCTCATGATGGGCCTGGTACTTTTGATACTTATTAAGCACCGTCTCCAGGTTGATATTCAAGCCCCTACTCGCAATGCTCTGCTCCAACAACTCTCGACCGCCGAAGGTTCCCTCGAAGTCCAGGTACGGCTGCAGGGTCACATAGTTCTCGTTGGCTTTGTCGCCAGTTATGTACAAAGCGGAGATATTCCTGGTGCAGGATTTTGTAAATGAAATTCCCAGGATTCTTAGGCTAAGCATTTTTGGTTGCCTTTAATAACAAACTCAACCGGCAGATTTATCAGAATCAGCTGTTTGGCGGAGTTGCCAGACGGTTCCAGTACACTAGGGGTACTCAACTGACGGGTTTCTTTTTTAACGGAAATTTAAATTTCTATAATGGATTACAAAAATATTTTCTTTGTTTTCACTAAAATTTTAATTTTATTGCTTTTTAACTATTTTTAACAGTCTATTGGTACGACTCCCTCAAAGGCCCTTGAAAACAAGGCGGGGGTATAAAATTTCTTATCTCGGTAAGAATAAGTTCCTTCCAGCAGTTTATCGGCAAGTTCATGTTCTCAAAATTTTGATCATAAGGCTGTGCAGTATCATCCTCAAGGAAATATGGATCAGAAAAACCTTTGAAATACGAATGGTTCAATGCCTCTTCCACGGTTATACGATTTTGGGGAATCATATCCAACATTTTCTCCAACAAATCCAAAGCATTAGGGTTTGCATCTGGGAAAATTTCACGGAAGTTCCTCCGTTCTCTGGGTGGAATTCGATCCAAGTACTGACGAGCATAGGGATCGCTAATACCGCTAACAAATTCTTCCGAAGGCTTCCCCATTACTTCAATAACGACCATGATTTGATCTCGTCTCGTGCCAGGGAAAAGGGGGCGACCCGAGATTAGCTCCGCTAGGATGCAACCCACTGACCACATATCAATAGCTTTGGTGTATTGACCCCATCCAAACAGGATTTCCGGTGCACGGTACCATAAAGTACACACCCGATCCGTCATGTCCATTGATAACAGCCTAGCCATACCGAAATCCAGAATGCGGAGTTCACAGTTCTCGTTCACAGCGATGTTTCCAGGCTTCAAATCCCGGTGCAGGACACCGGCGCTATGGATATGTTTCAGACCCTTCAAAATCTGGAAGAGAATGAACTTCACCTGTCTTTCGGAGAGCCTCACTTCGCGCGTAACTCGGTGCAAATCTTTATACATCAAGTCAGTCACCAAATAAACCTCCTGGAAGTCGTCCAACGTTGGATTGGGATTTGGTGAAGGTCCATGAAATACGTCAAGCAAACTGATAACGTTACGGTGATTCATGTGCTTCAGCAGCTTTATCTCCCGATAAACCCTCTTTGCATCCTCCTCCGATTCGAAGGGTGTCAGTAACTTTTTCATGGCCACCTGAATGTTTGTGTTACGCAGCTGTACCTTGGCCACCTGGCCAAATGATCCCCTGCCCAGGGGCTCCAAAACTTCGTAAATATCGGGGATCACCCAATTTCTGTTATTAACTTCCACACTATGAAATCCAGGCATTGTTCACGGCTTTTCCTCCAAAGTGCTTTGCGCTCCAAGAATTATCGCAAACTGAACTCACCTTTTCTAAGGCACTTCTTAAATGCGTTTCTTATCAAAATTCACATTAATCACGATTGTGAATCATGGCGCAATCGATGTCATTTAGATATACATATTTGACACCTAATGCGCAAATTTTAACAATTTTTTACAATTTTGAAGCATTTAACGCATTTAAAAATTTGTACTGAATTGGCCTACAAAGAAAAACTTAACTTACGAGTATTATTAAAATAATTTAAATTTATGGCCAAACTAACACACCGATTTATAAATTCGTAAACTTGTGAAATGATAGGTCAGTCCTGAAATTGCTTTTGGTGCCTAATCAGTTGCATTAGGCACCTTAGTTTACATTAGTTGCATATTTTCACAATAATTTGAAAACAACTTGTAAAATACGAAAACAAATTTTTAATTTATATTATAAATGGCAATCTATAACAAATTGTTAATTACAAAACAGAACATTAATCAACATTAAAAGTAGATTTGTTTGAGAACAAAGGCAATATAAATGTAAAAACTTTGCATACAAAATATATATATATACCTATATACATATATATATAGCTTCCCCTGTTTAATACTTTAAGTCTTGGACAGATTTCATTTGACATCCTTGAGGACCTGAGCAAATGATGGCGGTGGCTTGAAGTTCGTTATTTCCTTATAGATCAGCTCCTTCCACTTATCCACTGGCAAGTCCATGTCCTCGAAGCTGTGATCGTACGGAGGCGATGTTTGCTCGTCACTAGGCTCCGCGTACTTCTCCAGATATGGATGCGCCAAGGCCTCCTCGGCGGTGATACGCTTCTCAGCGTCCAGCTCCAGCATCTTTTCCAACAGATCGATGGCCAGCGGATTGGCTTTTTCGAAGACCTTCTTGAAACTTTTCCTTTTCATAGGTGGCAGTGATTGAATGTAGCTGCGCGCACTCTCCGAAGAGATCTTCTTCATGAAATCGTCTGGAGGAGTCCCCAGCATCTCCATAATCAGGTTGAGCTGGTGAATGTGGTCAGTGCCTGGGAAAAGCGTGCGCCGCGTGATTAGCTCGGCCATAATGCACCCCACCGACCAAATGTCCACCGTCTGGTTGTAATGCATCCAGTTCAGCATGATTTCCGGAGCCCGGTACCATCTGGTGGCCACATAGCCCGTCATTTCATTCTCCGTTGGTCGAGCCAACCCAAAATCCAGGATGCGCAGCTCACAGTCCTCGTTCACAGCAATATTCGAAGGCTTCAGATCCCGGTGGATCACTCCAGCGCTGTGGATATACTTCAGACCTCTGAGAATCTGGTATACCAAAAACTGGACATGATCGTCGGACAGGGTTTGCATTCTAATAATGTTGTTAAGGTCGGCGTCCATTAGATGGGTGACCAAATAAACCTGCTGGATGCTGTCTAAAGAAGCATTCGCCGGATGCGGATGGAATATGTCCAGCAAACCGATCACATTCTCATGATCCATGTGCTTAAGAAGTCGCAGCTCCCTGTACGTCCGTTTGGCGTGGACGGCGGACTGAAAAGGGCGTGCCAGCTTTTTAATGGCCACTTGCATGTTGGTTCCTCTTATCAAAGCCTTGGAAACTTGGCCATAAGCTCCTGATCCCACAGGCTGAAGGCCCTGGTACATTTCTGGGATCTCCCATTCCGTCCGGTTAATGTCAACCTTGTAGAACTTCTGGGCCTTGGACGCAGACATCGTAAGCGAATTGAACTATTGGTACCTAACACAACCGAGATATTAAACCATTAAACAATTGACGATCGAAAATATGTAGCTGATTACCTTTATCTCGAGCAGCTGTACGGGTCTGCCACTGCGAATGGAACGCCGTACCTGTGCTCCACGCCCAAGAATATCAACAACTAAGCACGGCCACTGGCATATTTCCTATATTTACGCTATTACTCCACTCCGATGCGTGTTAGGAATCCATGAATCAGAGAGCCCGCTGCCCGATCGACAGCGAATCGAGTGTGCGCTACACTATAGCCATACATTTTTTCACGCTCTGTAGATATTTTTGAAACATGCACGGAAGTAAGACCTATTTTAATCGTTAACTATAAATAAATAACCTTATTTTTTAAATCAATAATAATAAAATATTATGACTTTTGGTAAGACAATTAAGGTCATTGCAAAACTTTCTAAGTGAAATACATTTTTTTAATTTTGCAAATTTTTTTTTTTTAAATAATTACATTTTGGAATATTTTGGAATACATTTTTCAAATTAATTTCTAATAAATGGAAATTGAAGCCTTGCCAAAATGTAAACACATTACCAATATACTTCTCTTATCAAAATGTACCGCAATCCAATAAAAATAATCACACGGCGTTGCCACATGATTAGTTTTCAATTTTTTTTTAAATCTATCGACCGAAGTCATCGTTATTATTGTTGCCAGCCCTAAACAGCTGTTCGTTGTTAGTTTTCGCCAATTGCCTCCCGCCCGCCCTCTGACCTAATTGGCCGTTGCACTGTTGTTTTAACTTGAATGAGACCTACTAGCCAAACACGCGCCTGCGCTCTCGGACCTCCGTGTTTATCAAGTACGCTAATCTAATCGTGCAATAAACACGGCCTGTCATATCGCATTTGAATTTTAGTTTCGCTCTGAAGCCGCTCCCGTTCGCATCGTCCCGCAGGGATAACCTACAAAAAGATATAGTAAGTTGAATTTTGAAGATTGATAAATGGGTGTGACTGAATTAAACCGCCTTAAATGCAAATAACTGTTGGATTTCCTTGAGCTTTCCGAAAAGCAGCTCCTTTTGAACAGGGGATGAAAGATGTCACCTCATATGCCTAGAACTTCTGCCGCGAACTACGACCTTTGGAACCTGGACTTCCAAACAGCATATTTTTCTTAATCCACTATCTCAGATAGCTGTGAAAATAGCTAACATCGATGGGAACTCTGGCCACAGTAAGAACTCTGCCGGCCGACCACGATTAGATACCATGGGGTACAAAGTTTTAATTGCAGTGCAAGACCCTCATTTGAGATTTTCGAGGGTGGCTATAAATCCCACCCTTATGGGCCATTTCCGGGAAGAACATATTTGAATCTATTGGTTTTTTGGGCATTTTATAAAGGATACCTTGTTATACTCCATGCAATCTAAGGGTATTAACTCATTATTTTTCTTTAATTTGCAGGCACAAAATGACTTCCACATTACTGCCAGGAAACATCGTTTATGGTGGTCCTGTAACCGCCAGGGAAGCACAGGACTACCGATCCCTGGGCCAGTTTGTCCTGGACAAGTACAAGAGCTTCGGAGAACAAACGGTTCTGGTGGATGCCGTCAACGGAGTGGAGTATTCGGCTAGTTTCATGCATAAGTCCATTGTCCGGCTTGCCTACATCCTCCAAAAACTGGGCGTGAAGAACAACGATGTCGTTGGATTGTCCAGCGAGAACAGCGTCGACTTCGCTCTGGCCATGTTTGCTGGCTTTGCCGTTGGGGCCACAGTAGCTCCCCTCAATGTCACCTACTCCGATCGTGAGGTGGATCACGCCATCAATCTGTCGAAGCCGAAGATCATCTTTGCCTCCAAGATCACCATCGACCGGGTAGCCAAAGTGGCAAGCAAGAATAAGTTTGTCAAGGGCATCATCGCCATCAGTGGCAGTTCCAAGAACTTCAAGAACATCTATAGTCTCAGGGAGCTAATGGACAATGTCAAGTTCCAGACAAAGCCCGACTTTACATCTCCGGTGGCAAACAAGAACGAAGATGTGGCCCTAATCGTGTGCTCCTCGGGAACCACAGGATTGCCCAAAGGTGTGCAACTCACGCAGATGAATCTGCTTGCCACCCTTGACTCACAAATGTATGTTGCATTGCTTCCCATCTAAACTCTTTAATTAATTATTTTATTCTCTTAACTGGGCGTAAACAGCCAACCCACCATGATTCCCATGGAAGAAGTTACTCTGCTGACAGTGATTCCCTGGTTCCATGCCTTTGGCTGCCTTACGCTCATCACCACCGCCTGCATGGGCGCCCGACTTGTGTACCTGCCTAAGTTCGAAGAGAATCTGTTCCTGTCGGCTATCGAAAAGTACCGTGTAATGATGGCCTTCATGGTGCCCCCGCTAATGGTCTTCCTCGCCAAGCATCCGATCGTGGACAAGTACGATCTATCCTCACTGATGGTCCTTCTCTGCGGAGCAGCTCCCCTCAGTCGCGAGACAGAGGACCAAATCAAGGAGCGTATTGGAGTTCCCTTCATCCGCCAGGGTTACGGTCTCAGCGAATCCACCCTCAGCGTGTTGGTACAGAACGACGAATTCTGCAAGCCGGGTAGTGTGGGCGTTCTGAAGGTTGGTATCTATGCCAAGGTCATCGATCCCGACACCGGAAAACTACTTGGACCTAACGAACGCGGCGAGCTGTGCTTCAAGGGCGATGGCATCATGAAGGGCTACATCGGAGACACCAAATCCACGCAGACTGCCATAAAAGATGGATGGCTGCACACCGGTGATATTGGATACTTTGATGATGATTTCGAGTTCTTCATAGTGGACCGAATCAAGGAGCTGATCAAGTACAAGGGCTTCCAGGTTCCGCCCGCAGAGATTGAGGCCTTGTTGCTCACCCACGACAAGATCAAGGATGCGGCGGTTATCGGAAAGCCGGACGAGGAAGCTGGCGAGCTACCCTTGGCGTTCGTGGTGAAACAAGCCAATGTCCAGCTTACCGAAAACGATGTCATCCAGTTTGTCAACGAACACGCTTCGCCAGCCAAAAGGCTGCGCGGTGGAGTGATTTTCGTAGATGAGATTCCAAAGAACCCCAGTGGCAAAATCTTGCGTCGCATTCTGCGAGAGATGCTAAAGAAAAAACCAAAGTCCAAATTGTAAGGGATATGGATTCCCATAGGGTGTGTGTGAGTGTGTTTGTGTACAAATCTTTTTCATTATGTATGTTTTATTATTGCTAAACTTTGTTTTATAAACTACCAACTGGTTGGGTTTCGATTTACTCATATTTGGCTTTTCTTTGGAAGTACTCACTTAAAACTTAAATACAAATAAAAAATATTGGAATACAAGTGTCGCGGATATTTGGTGACATCTCTGAATTTGGAGGTTTTCGAACGAAACTCCAACGTTAGGAGTTGCGTTCGATGTCCGAACTTTCAATAACAAGTTATATATAAACAACTACATACATTCGTTCTCAACTCTTAATAAACTTTCCGTATAATTTGCTTGCTTTGTTGTCGCTTCTATATAGACTCATTATTAATTTCTTAGTGGTGTATACATATACATATATATATTTATTTGAAATATTTAACTACTCATTTGCTCTGCTTTGTAAATAGTTGTTTAACATTTTTTTTTTTTTTGTATTTTTTGTTTATTGTTTATTGGGAAAGGTAACTTCTTCGCTAAGTCGTAGCATGTTGCATATAAGGGTTGCTCATCGTTTGTGTTTCCGGTATATAAAGAGGTTTATATGTCTGTTCTCTAGCATTAGTTCACTAATTATTGTGTATGAAACCTTAAATGTAAGAGAAATGCCTTGGTTTCTTTAACGGAAATATCATAGTTTGTGTAAAATCCCAAAACACTGTCGAACCTGCACAAGAAAGGTTCCTTTCATCCTCTAGTTCTACCTTCCTCCTTCTAAGCGACATGTGCTCCGTTTATAGTATGTACTTATTGTTGCAATGCTAATAGACTTGGTGCACGACTTACACTTAAAACCTAGACAAATTAGATGCATAAATTCAGTTGTTCATTTCGTTAGTTTCATTTAGCATTAACTTTACAGTTTAAAGTTACACGATTAAATAAAAGGGTGCAGTTTAAAATTAGCTCGCTCTTGATTCCCCGCCTTGGCACAATTCTAGTCTCCTGCATTTGGCACAATCCTGACAACAAATCGGTTACTCTGATTGTCACTTGTGTGTCACAAAACTAAATCGTCTTCCATCTGTCTCTGTGTCTCTGAGTGAGTTAGTGTACTTGTGTGTCTGTGTGATTATATTGCTAAAATTGTATTTTGATCCCTGGGACCATATAAAAGTCGGAGACCTCAACCACAGCAAAAGGCAAAAGTGATTGCAATTGCATGATGACTTGTAATTATTATGGATACGGACCCATGGCCCCCGATTATAGGAGCAGGCTCAATGAGCCGCCACGATTAGATTCCGATTCTGTATCAGATCACACAATTATCTCCATGCGGTTCGCCTTGCGCGTGACCTTAGGTGGGCCTTGTGCTAAGTCCGACATGCCGCCGTATTTGAACGAGAAGATGACAGTCTGTTGGCCAAAATTAGCTTCAAATCTATCGAAAGGACAATATGATACTGATCTAATTGACATTATTTAGTAAACTTACTCTGTGCTTATGTGTATCTCCGGCGGTTTACCGGTGGCGTTCTGTATGACCAGAAACATTTTGGTCACAATCTCGATGACATGGCTGGTTTGAAACACAAAGTCGCCCTTCTTGCGCCCAAACTCAGACTGAAACAATACCAAAATGATATATTTTATTTAACTAACTAGTCTTAAAAACCTAAAAGTCCTACCGCCTTCACATGGAACACAGCTATGTCATCCAAATAGGGGCTCAAAGACATCCGGTATATCTCCGAGGCAGGCACTCTGTACTTGATCTGAAGCGTTCGCTGATCCAACAGCAACAGCGACGATGTGGAAAGTACCAATAGAATAGGCACAAACTGAAAGAAATATAAATAATTTTAATTCGGAGAGTTATAAACATTTTAATTCTTTACCTTGCCACTCGATCGGGCTATTTTGTTGATGATGTCAGCGAAGACTACGTACTGATCATTGGTCTCAGCGCACACTTTCTTCCACTGTTGATTGTGGCGCAGACGGACATAGTCTCCCACGAAAGGGTGGCCAACACTGGAAGAAAAATTAGTATATAATTAAAGCGAAAAAAGGTAATTTTATAAAAGCCAACCTTCTGGCATAGGAAGCCTTCCGATCCTTGAAAATGATGCTGGCAGTCACCTTTTCGCGCATCCGATTGCGCGCTGTTTGGTCGAAAGAGTTGCGGTATATGTAGCACTTCCAGCGATGGTAGATGGCCCGAAGCTGACGCGATGCATCTGCGAGGAAAGAAGGTGCTACTGGCCACTCCACGGAGAGCGGACTGAGTGTATTGGGGGGCAGCCGTAGGGGAATCGTGAGGAGAAACTGCCGGATTTTCCACTGGCGATAGTACCGAGCTATCACATCGATGGCCCATTTGACCTGGCGTTTGTACTTCAGTGAGCGATACTCCTCGCGCGCCTGCAGGACACAATTAAAAATAATTAGCAAGAAGGACAATAGTGGAATACAAATGAAACCAAACACACAGACTTAAAACCTAATTAAATTAGAGAAAAAAATGTGCAATGCTTACAACACGATATAAACTCCACAAGTGCCTACGGCCTGTAAAGGGAATACCGAATCGGCACTCCTAACATGCAGAAAACGAAAGTAAAGTAAAACAATTCATGCATTTGTAGACTAACTCAAAAGTATGGCTCACCCTCCACGTCCGCCAAGCACTGGAGATAATCATCTGGCTTTGCCGCATCCTCTGATATCGCTTTTTGGCGTGGTACATGCGGAACATCTTTTGGATGAGCACGGCCAGCTCGCTGATTCGTAGGCGTCGGAACTGTTCCAGCTCATAGACGGTGCGCGGACTACGGACGAACACATTTTTGGTGCCGATGGTGAACTCGGCGGAGGGCAGTGGAAGATTGCGGATGATCAATGCGATGCCCTCCACCTGACTGCCGCCGTGGAAGTGAGGCCAGGTCAAACTGTTGAGCAGCTTGTAGCGATGAAAAAACTTCACGTGCAACAGGTGATAACAGTGTCCCGTTCGACAGAGATGTACCAATGGCATCAGTGACATGTAGCGCACTTGGTGCTGGACCAATGCCAGATCGAACTGGTGCGACTGTTTGCCTTCGTTCGGCTTAATGCAGAATACGTAGTGGGAGCGTCGATGCTTCACAATGGCCAACAATGTCTGCAGCTGTGTACGAATGTTTGAGCTCAACGTGCTGGGCTTTTTGGTGGCCTGTCTTCGAGGGTTTCCTTCAGGAAATAAACTCTGCACCAATGACAGTTTGCTCTGGTAAAAGGCAGCACTAACGTACTTCGGCAGCATGTCTGTGTTTTTCTCCAGAAATCGATGTATCGAGTAGTTGACCACATTGGCAAAGTGACGAATTCTATACAGAAACAAAATACCATTTATTTTGTAATATTTAACAATAAGCTAGAATGGAAACTTACTGAAAACACATGGAATTGCTACCACTTGTCATGAAGTTTGGATGTCCTGCACAGCATTGTTGCACTCGTAGCAATAAGGACTCATTGCTATTTAGATGGGATTCGTTTATCAGGCTCAGGATGCCGTAACTCGGCTTGTCAATCAGCTCGCATATGGACTCGTTGTCAAAATAGTCAATCCGCGACCATTCCAAGCCTTCACGAATGTACAGCTCTTGCTCAGATCGCAGCACATGAAAAACAAAGTTCTAAAAAAAATAATGATATAATTTTAATTATAAATACAATTATGTTACTACCAAAACTTGCCTGATGAATTTTTTCGGCACTGTAGTTGATGGCAAACTGCTCAAAAGAGTTGTGATCCAGTACTTCGAATCCATAGAAATCTAGTAAGGCCAAGTTTTTTTCACGCTGCGTCGACTTTAATGATTCATTGATTTTATTCACCAGCCAGGTGAAGAGGCGGCTGTAGAGTGTGCGGCACAAAGTGTTTCGATTGCTGGCCGCTTGCCGGGCATCCATTTCGCTGCCCACATCCTCTTGAGCACTGTTCGAACTGTTGGCCCGAGTCAGGCAATTGATTAAGACTTGGGCCTCCAAGTTAAGAAGCTGCGCTGTCTCTTGGACCTCTGCAATTCCAAATGAATTAGTTGAGTTTCTAAAATCAATTTTTAAGACCTACCATAAACATTCGATACTTGACAACCCTCCGTTCCATCAATGTTGGTAACAGGCACAAAAATAAAGTTTCCCAACTTCAGCACCACAGCAATCACCCGGAAAATCGAGCTGATCTCATCACAGCTTAGGCCAAGCACGTCCAAAGAACGCTTTAAATGAAAATGAATAAAATATTAAAAGAAATTTGGAATGTTTATGGGCATCTCTTACTTTTGTATAATGAAAATTCATTCGATCTTCTTCCATGGCAGTTGTATTACGAAGTAGTTCATACTTTTCCACATTCCGAAAGAGCTTGAGCGATTCTAAAGAAATAATTTAAAAAATATCAGATTATTTAAATAAAATTAATTTATTTCCACATACTTAGCAACTGGAGATCAGCCCCCAATAGTAATTGGTAAAAGATGTGAAAGTTTCGCTCTCCGATGGTGGTATCCGTAATACGGGTCTGGGAATTAAAATAAAATTATATTAATTAAATGGAAAAAAGTAAGAATGGTCAAATCTTGTGTCAAACCTTTTCCAGCATGTCTTAGAGGTAGGCATGTATAAAATAGGAGATGTTTACAATGATATTAAATATTATATTGTTATACTTACAGTGAGTTATGTGCACTCCCATCGGATCGCCCTTAAAATCGATTTCAATATCAAACAGTTTTCCCTAAAAATAAAATGAAATAATTATGTTTGAATCGATAATAGGGTTATTAGACTTACATATCGGCTGGAGTTGTTGTTTTTTAGCGTACATGCATTGCCCATGGCCTCCAGGAATACATCTGCGCAGGTGACACACTCGCGCAACCGCTGCGAGGGTGACTTGTGCCGCCGGTGGAGAGAGGAGGTACCAGAAGGCGTAGGCGAAACGGAGCTGGGCTGCACCGGCGGCGGGGGCGGCAGATCACCTAGCACCTTGCTCAGCTTGTGTGCATCGTAGAGGGAGATGCGCTGCGTGGAACCCATCAGCGAGTTTCGATCCCTTTCCCGTTCCGGTTGACTTTCCGTAGAATGCTGGCGCATTAAGTTGGAGCAGCTGCCGCGTTGCAGATGGGCAGGGTGATTGCTTGTGATGGTTGACAGGCGGCTGTTGCTGCCACGCAGCTCCGCCCGATCCTCCTTCTCCAAACTCTGGGCACGGACGCATTTGCTATGACCACACTGGCGACAGCCTCCGTAGGCAGCATATTTGGGTGATCCCTTTGCGGGCGGAACTTGTGTTTGCTGGTGCTTGAAGCACGACTTGGTCGGATGCAAGTGGTGGGCGTGCGATTCGAGCAAGGTGCTTATGTTCTCACTGCTCTTGTGGTGCGAGAAGTCAAAATCCACTATCTTCTCGCGCATTTGACGTCTGCTCTGGCGCTCGATACTCTCCTCCTGCGTTCTGGAACGCTGGGATGGTCCTGGCGATGGGCTTTGACGCCTCGAAATCGTGGTGTTTGGAATCGGATTTTCCGCACGATTCTTACAGATAATAAAATTGGCAGTGCCCGAACAGCTGCTGGATGCGCGCCTGTGACTGTGCAAGACTGCTCCTGTGGCCGAACTTGTGGAGGACTGCTTGCGCAAAACGTTCGGGGTAGACGGACAGTGCGATTGCTCCTGGATGTGGGTTAGAAAATTCACAATCATTTTGAAGGTCTCAGTTTTTCCCGCTCCGCTTTCACCCGTGAGAAGCACACACTGGTCCTCGCTCTGGTCCTTGAGCGACTGGTAGGCCAGGTTTGTAAGTCCATAGCTGAGGAATATTTGAGAGTTAATTTTAAAGATTTTGATAAAAAGTTATATAAAATCTTAACATACATGTGTGGCGGCAGCTGAAAAATGCCTTTGTCGCCATAGTTTCGGACATTGTCCAGCGAATGCTCAGATATGTGATGATATGGATTCAGAGCCACAACAGAAGTTCCAATGTAGGTCTGGAAATATAAGTTAATTGAAGAATTGTATTATTTATTATAGTCATTTAAAATGTTTAGGATATCTGTGTTAAATATCTGTCGTAAGATAAATGAGTTATTGAAATTAAATAAATTAAATATTAATTATTTTTGGTATATATTTTGAAAATTTAAAAACTTACATAAATGTGATCGCGCTTGTAACGCTGATGGATGTTGTTTATGAAGCTATCCTCGGACAGGTTCTCCAGCAGGACTGAGTCCCAGGTGCCGATTTCCTGCTCCATCGCGACACCGAGTCCCAATACCAATCCCAATTACAACATGCACTTTGGTGGCAGTGGTGGCAGCAGAAGCAACAGCAACAACAACAGCCAAAATCGAGCTCAGCATTTGAATACATCAACTGCAAATGAGGCCAAGACGAGAACAAGAACGAGGGGGCGGGAAAGTGGGATGGGGAGAGTGCGAAGGGCCGTTAATGGCTGAAACAATTGCATAATTTATCGCGGGCGTGCTTGCATCTGGGCAAATCCGTGTTTTGATTTTCTGATTCAATTATTGATTTTCATGTGCTGGTATTCATGAGCAACAGCCTCGCCAGCATATACACACAGAAATCGTCTAATTGACTGCTGCACTTCTTTTGTTTAGTTAAGGGTCACCGAGTGACTACCTTTTTCTTCGAATCCGCAAATAATTCTTTTTCTTGCCCACGATTTTCACATTTTGTTTACCTTTTCAGATATTGAGGCATTTTGCATCCAGTGGTACTAGTGATGGTCAATCATCGATGAATTTTCTTAGCCAGGTATCGATTTGCATTCCTTGACAAGTGCTATTGCTATTTCATGATTGTTTTAAATTAAATTTTTAAAAGTAAATGTTAATATAAAAAATTAATTCAAACAAAGCAAAAAGGGAAATGCATAGTTGCATTAGTTTCTTTAATAGAACCATAGTAGAATTTATCAAGAGCGTCTTTTGAAATTATTTGAAGATATTTTATTAACATAAAAACAGTCCTTAAATTTGGAACTACATTTTTATTTTAATTCAACAAATTAGTATTATATGAATAATATTTTATTATTGCAAGCTTCCGTTTCTAGGAAATTGTAGTGCACAGACCCATCGAAAAAACCCCCATCACTATTTCGCATTTGTTGTCGTTTTTTGCTGGCATGGAAAACATCTAAAAAGCCATGAATACCGACGAACGTAACTTCCGATCCAGCTACTATGAGAAATGTCTAATTAACAGCGTCGAGGAGAAGAAGTCACTAAACAAACTACTCCAAGATGACATCCGTAACTTGAACAAGTTGAAGCAATTTTGTATGAACTACACAGTGCCCAACATACACAGGAGCTACCTCTGGGCACTGGTTATGGGAATCCTTCCCCTCCACAAAGCTTCTACGGCTTATATCCGTGATCAGCGGCGCGAGGTGTACGAGGATCTTCTTCGGGCTGTCACTGTGCTGCGATGCGCCGACCAAAAGGAAAAGGAGCTGATCATGCACACAATGTGGCTATTGGAGTCCAATCGTCTTTGGCAAGGAACCACTAGTTGCAGTCTTCAGGCGGACGACTTACATTTTATAGAGATAGTCCGAACCCTTCTGCAGATCTTTACCGACGACGTCGAAACTTATTGGATAGCCAAAGGATTCTACAAATATACACGAGAACTTAAAAAGGAATGCGCTAAGCTAAAAGAACAAACACAGATGGTGCTGAAGCGCGAGGATCACGCACTTTTCCTGTATGTATCCAGCCGTAACTGAAAAATGTCCTTTTAATACCCTTATTTATCCATAGGCACCTTGAGCAACTGGGACTGTTTAATGCAAATTCATCGCTGTTAGACAACTGGTACATCACCTGCTTTGCTGGCGTTATTTGTGAAACCGTGTTGGTCAAGATATGGGATAAAGTTTGCGGTGGCTCCCGAAAGATTGTAGTTTTCCTTTTCATAGAGCTAGTCAAAGACATCAAATCCCTCATTCTTAAGCAAAACACACTGGCAGAGGTCAAACGACTGATAGAAACTGTAAGTGCAATATGATTTCCGTAAGTTTCAGCAACCAATCCATTTTCTATTTTCAGATAAAAGACCTCGACGGTGTTATCGTGAACAAGGCCATAAAATCACTTCAAAATAACAGCAGCGAAGTCGAGTACACACACTAAGTTATAGAATAACAAATTTTATATATTGGGCATAAAAAGAAGCGCAACTAAATATATTTAAAGACCACGTCTTTCTTGTCGGCCACTGTTTGCAGTTCCAAAGTCACCGGACACTGCATCCAGGAGGAGAGCAGCTCTTCCGTGTAACCGATAAGGAAGTACATCTTGCGCGGGCTGATCGCCTGCCGGATGAGAGCTGCGATGCGGATAGTGTTGTGTTGCCTCTTGATAATGATCTCGGAGCTGACAAGGGCGTGCCAAGTTCCCGTCACAAACTTTCGGATGAATAGGTCCTCAATGGCAGTTTGGGACGGACGCAGCGAATCCTTGAGGGTGGCTGAAATAAAAGAATTCTAGTCGAAGATGTTGTTAAAATCTATAAAGTACTTACATGTATTCCACGAGTTCCAAGACTTTCGGTGGCCAATGAAGTGGGGAGGATTGGCCATTTCGTAGGTGAGGGGCCTGTCGCGTTTCGTGGTTATGCGGTACCTTCCAGATTGCACGCGACAGCAGACTGCGCTGGTGTGAATTGCAGACTTGCTCAGCTGCTGCACTTCCAATGCCACTTGGGGCACTAACTACGGGAGGAAAGAAATATTATTGTTTTAAAAAAAACACTGGTGATATATACTTTAATTTACCTTATTCAAGAAATTCATTATTTTCCGGCAGAAACAATTTTGCGTCTAACAACAGCTGATGGTCGTGACGTAACGGCTGACTAGGGATGGGCAGAGTAAACCCAAATATTTTTAACGATATTTTTTATTGAACGTAAAATATTGGACATTTTTGAATTAATCTTAGATATTTAATTTAAGTTCCTTGATTTTGCTTCAATTTGAACACAAAAATCTATATATAGTTTAAATTTTAATATATAGAATCAAACTATCATTTCCTCCTCAAACTATCATTTGCTACGTTCTAAAAGTTAATTAACAAGAACGAAAGCTTTTGTAACGGCAAACCAAAAACTTTTTCTCTTTACATTTTGATAATTTATTTAAAGCTTGTTTAACTAGGCGCCATCTGAAATGCTTTTAGTGGGACCTTAGTGATCGACAGTGTTTTCTACTTGGATCTGGTAACATTGTCGAAGCGCTGAGCCTGCGCCTTGCGCTTGGAAAATGGCTTAAAAAAGGACACCGAACAAAGATCACCATAGGACGGGATCATCTGATAAACTACCTGCTAGGGTGGCCATAAAACAAGTTCCTTCTTGGAAGACGAAGGTTGTGGAAGATAAAAAGTCAGGCTTACAGAATCTTTGTTGATATTTGAAGTCATGACGCTAAACGAAAGTGATGCTACGCGCCTGGAGCTGACCAGGAATTTCCTGGAGTTGTCTCGGAATGCAGAGACATGCACCGCCCTTCGTAGCTCCGATTGTATCCAGCTGCTAGTCCAAATCCTTCACGCAAACGATGAAGGACTAGCTACGGCCAGGAAGTATGCCAGCCAGGCGCTGCACAACATTGTGCATAGTAATCCTGAGGAGAAGGAGCGCCAACGGGAGGTCAAAATGCTGCGGCTGCTCGATCAGATCCTGGACTACTGCAATTTCTTGCGCACCCAACTACAGAGTGGCGGGGAGGCCATCGCAGACGACGAGGATCGGCACCCGCTTGCTGCGATGAAACTGCTGATGAAGGCCAGTTTCGACGATGAGCATCGGCAGACCATGTGCGAACTGGGCGCTTTAAAGGCCATTCCCAATTTGGTGCATCTCGATCATGCTGTCCACGGTCCGGCAGCAGGAAGGGAACAGTGCAACGCTCTGAGGAGCTACGGGCTAATGGCCCTCACGAATCTCACATTTGGAGACGAAAATGTCCACAACAAGTCGTACCTGTGCGGTCAGCGACACTTCATGGAGGTGGTCATTGCGCAGGTGAACACAGCTCCGGATGACTTGCTTCAGGTGACATTATTTTTCGAAATATGCTATGCCTATGCTAATAAACTTTTAACTTTTAGGTCCTCGCTGGTGTCCTACGGAATCTTTCCTGGCGCGCCGATAAACATATGAAAACTATCTTTAATGAGTTGGGAACAGTAACAGCGTTAGCCCGAGCGGCCATGCAAAACAAAAGCGAAAACACCCTGAAAGCAATTTTATCAGCACTTTGGAATCTCTCAGCGCACTGCAGCACCAACAAAGCCGAGTTCTGCGCAGTGGATGGTGCTTTGGCCTTTCTGGTTAGCATGCTCAGTTATGAGGGACCCAGTAAGACCCTTAAGATTATTGAGAACGCTGGTGGAATTCTACGGAACGTCTCCAGCCATATAGCGGTCTGTGAGACGTATCGGCAAATTTTGCGACGCCACAATTGCCTGGCCATTCTCCTGCAGCAATTGAAGTCTGAAAACCTAACAGTGGTGAGCAACTCGTGCGGCACACTGTGGAACCTCTCAGCCCGCTGTCCGGAGGATCAACAGTTTCTCATTGACCATAATGCCATACCCTTACTGCGGGTCTTGATCAGTTCCAAGAACTCTATGATTGCGGAAGGTAGTGCATCTGCTTTAAAGAATTTGGTAAACTTTAGGGCGGCTCTCGAACTGATGCCCAGCAGTGACAGTGTTTCTCTGCCTTTGGACAAAGAGTCTGGCCATGCGGGAACATTACCAAGACGGTATAGCTCCCTTCGCCTCAGCTCCAATCCAACAGGGTCGCTCAAGAAGGTGCGCCCCGCCACAGTGAGCACAAATGGATCCTTCCTAACGAGAAAGTGCGATAGTCGAGAGTCCATATTTTCGGGTAAATCCGATTCTACAAAATACTCAACCAAGTCAGAGGGGGCCAAAAATCCTTTTGAGATTGTCACGCCGACGGAGGAGCAGCCCATCGACTACTCCATGAAGTACATGGAGCATAAACCTAATAGCAGTAAGCCGTTCGAGATAGATTTAGACCAACCCACTGATTTTAGTGCTAGATATATGGAAAGGCGATCCGCGCAGTCGGCTCAGACAGATCTAAAGCCGGAGGGCAGTCAAATTCCGGGAAAAGTATTGCCTGTGACCAAGTCCAGTTCAGCCACGGAACTAGGAGCGACGGTGGATTCAGGGACCAAGCAGACCGAGCCGGAAATAGGAGACCGACCCATTAACTACTGCGAAGAAGGAACTCCTGGCAGCTTTAGCCGCTTTGACTCCCTGAATAGCTTGACCGAGAAGCAGGAAAAGTCAGTCCCTCCCAAGACACCAACGAAACCAACGCCTCAGATTCCCGACTCTGCGATGGAAACCCCACTTATGTTTTCGAGGCGCAGCTCAATGGATTCGCTGGTGGGCGATGAGGAAACAATAACCTGTGAGGACAATGGTTCCGTGATCAGTGAGTACAGCAGGATGCAGAGCGGGGTCATATCACCATCGGAACTACCAGATTCGCCCACTCAAAGCATGCCGCAGTCGCCGAGACGAGACAGAAAACTACCGGCTTGCGAGCAGAGTAATAGTGAGACTCCTGCACGAAAGTCAGGAAACGTTTTTGAGGACAAGCTTAATAGGTTTCATGTGGAGCACACCCCTGCCGTATTTTCCTGCGCCACCAGCCTCAGTAACCTTAGTGTCCTGGACGATTCCAATGTTAATGGAAATCGAGGAGAGCCCGCTAGCGATATAAATGGAAATGGAGATGCCCCTCGTAGCTATTGTACGGAGGATACGCCGGCCCTGCTCTCAAAAGCGCCAAGTAACAGCGATCTCTCCATTCTCTCCATACCCAATGAAATAAACGCTAATGAGGAGCAGGCAACGACACCGGCTGAGCGTGAAGATGTCCGGCGAACTCCCGGTGAGGATGTCATCTCAAAAATGCGCTGTGGTGGGAATGGTCTACCCAGCTACTTGCCGGTTTCCGATGAGATGAGCAAATACTATGTGGAGGACAGTCCGTGTACATTTTCGGTTATCTCTGGACTTTCAAACCTCACTGTGGGTTCCGCTAGGGTGGGACCAGCTTCAAAGTTGCCCGAAAGAGCTGCCGAGGAAGCACCCAAGCTTCCTCCTAGACGCAGTGCAGTTCAAGTCAAAATTGAGCCTCGACTGCCGCCTAAGAGAAGTGATTCACTTAGTTCCCTTTCAATGGACTCGGATGATGATTGTAACCTTTTAAGTCAGGTAACCATAAGATATGTTAATTTTGATGCAGATAATTAAAATTATCTTTTTTTTTCTAGGCAATAGCAGCCGGAAGCTGTCGACCGCAACCCAGTGGGGCAAGTACCAGTTCTAGTTTGGCCAATGCCAGTACCAGCACCCTAACCAAGACGAACGGCCAAAAAAAGGCAACTGAAAATGGCGAAAAGCCCAATTATAGCTCTGACGATTCTCTGGATGATGAGGACGATGATGCGCGTTCTAAATCGCTCTTCGAACAGTGCATTCTCAGTGGAATGCACAAGTCGAACGATGCCCTTGAATCAGAAAGTGAGCCGCCCTCAACGCAGCCGCAGGAGATGAATGCCCGCGATCGATTCGTCAGCAACCAGGTGCGCCAAATCGAATCCATGTTAGCTGGCCGCCCTCATCCAAGTGCCAGCAGTCGCCAGCATTAAGACTTATACACAGGAAGACACTCCAGTATTTGTTTGCTGACTTTTAATCTTGCTGTCTATGCAATAATATTCTCACGGTCTCAATTTTCCTATAGTTCAGATTAAAAATTTGCACTTAAATGTAACTCTCCAACACGTGTAATATTATGTCTACCCTCTCTCACGAAAAAATTTCATACAGGAAAATTAAGGAAAGTAATAAAAGGTGATACGTATGGGAACAGTCGGTACATAAATAAACTTTGGGGATCAACTTTAAGGTCCGGGATAATCCTAACATGATGTTTCGATGGACTAGCTTAATAGGCCGACGACCTTTAATAGAAGCGCTTTCGCGCATTGCGATCTTTAAAGTAGGAGATGGCGAAAATGGCAACCGCCGCCGCAACGACCACAACGAATAGTAGAATGAAGAAGATTTTCGCATTGGACATGCCCGGCTTTGGGTCATCCTTGTGCTCACGCGGTGGTTCAAAGGTCTTGGCATTGGGGATGATGTTAGTGCGACGTATAATTTCATCGTGCTGTAAACAAAGAAATTAATAATTGAAAAATACCTTGTATAAAAAAGTAACTACACTTACACTTATGTTTGAATCAACATCGAAAAACTTAAAACTGTGAATATCATGATTATCGGACAGATCGCCTGTCGTGGCAGACATTCCAAAGTAGTAACCAGTTGGAAGTTCCACGTTATTGACAACAAAGCAACTCTTCCATTCGTTTCGGTTCTCCAAATCGGTGGACACGGATAGAATATCATTCTCATAACGAATACTAATCAAAGTTTCGTAGTCTACATTACGGAAACGCACTTCACAGCCGGCCAACTGGGTGTGTGTGCCATCACGATCGTGGTCGTAACTCCAGCTTCCATTGTTGACCATCGCGCTCAGATAGGGATGTTGGTGCTATAAATAATACACATTAAAAAAATAACAAAAATAATGCCATTATCTGCAGACGCTTACATTGTGTGGTCCATTGTGATTGCTGTAGGTGTCCAGAATAATTGCAAGACCGGAAAAGAAATCCTTGCTGCCAAAAACAGGTCCAGTTTTCATGCGCTCTTTGGTGTACCAGATAGCAAATCCATCGCCGAACAGTTCAGTGCCCTTGCCGTGGACTTTAAAGCCAACATGCACTTCCCAATTCCGTCCCATAACCGGCTAAAATAGGTTAATAGATCAGAAAAGTACCAATAAAAGCTTTAATAATAGCTTACTGAATAGTTCCAGAGGGCACCGCTCTTCGACTGCAAGTCCGGTGTCAGTCTTATGTAGTTGCTGGTGATCATGGTGTTGCCCATGAAGTCCCAGTGAGGAAGAATCACGCCGACACCTAGAATTGTTGTTCGTCAAAAGCTATAAATATAGGACAAGAATAAACGTACCTTGAAAGGGACGCACCAGGGTGTGCTCTCGCTTCACGTACTGGTCATGGTCGTCGTCGCAAAGGACGCGAAAAGGTGCGCTGAGAAGCGCCAGCAACGCTAGGAGTCTGTTTATAGTGAGCTTCCCGGTCATAGCTGCATTCGATGGCCAGCTACGTCAAAGCTACGTGAAGAAAATTTTTTGAGGCGCCAAAATCAGAAGGCTGTTAGAAAACAAAAGCGCGCTGGGTTCTCACAGTCCACATGCAGGGTAGCAATGCTAGTTTAAGGGCAAATTTCTTCTGCCTTGTAGATCAATCGAAAAATTTGCGGAATTTTTCTCGCCGGCCTATTAGTGGTGAACAAAGATGGATAGGGGTGAGTCATGTATTTCTGGATTCATCGATAACTTTTGGCAGGTGTCTGTTATCGACAGGCAAAACAAAACCGTTAAGCCGATAAAAGGGGTGTTTAAATAAAAAAAATCTAATTTATTAACAAAAGTATTTATTTGTTTTTGAATTTAATCTGAAAAGTGTAGGACGTATTGATAAATGAAAAGAACTTTGAAAAATAATAAAGGACTTAGAGCGACACAAGCAGGCAAGAAAAAAAGTTTATATGAAACTTTTGATACTTTCTTGTTCAAAAGAATACCAACGATTTTAAAAGTTAAACTTTACGATTATTTTGAAATTGTTTTAATTTTGCATATATGTTAAACTATGATCATAAACAAATTAAAAAATTTATTAAGTTTTTATGAATTAAAAGATTACTACAAAAAGACTAATTTGTTGAGGTTTTAGCATTAATTATTTATTGTATTTGGCTAGTATTCTTAATAAATTAAGATTATAACTTAAGAAGTAACTTAGAACTTCAGAAAAATTGGATATTGGAAATTTTAATTGTCTTTATTTGATTTAGATTTGGATCTTTCTTATTTTAATCATTTTCATTTATTTCTTATTATATACAAAGATTTTCAAAAATGTGTTTGTAAGAAAATATTTAATCTCATAAATCATATATTAATTGGACAGCTCTTCCCACATAGACACAATTTAGTCATCAAATATGGGACAAATTAGCCGAAAAAAAATGTACGGAAGTGCAACTGAGGCCATTAAAGCTGATGAATGCAAATATTCATATTGAGCCGCTTCCCTCTTTTTTTTGGCACCTAATTCACGCGTCTAACCAGTTTCCAAATCGGTTTGGTTTGGATTACAGCAGCCCGTTTGTCATGCCAACGGCCTGCGTTGGCTGGCCGAGACGTTTTTATGGCCTATTGCACACGCATATTCGCGCCTTCACGCCTCGAGCCTCGAGCTTCGAGCCTCTCGCATAAGCCAGGTGGAAATTGGGTGGAAAACCTGTTCTCCAAGACTTTTCTTCCTCAGCCTGCGTTAGCTGCACTTGGGGGTTATTGTCAAGGTCGATGTCGTGAGAACGAACTACAGCCATGTATGTAAATGATGCAAATGTGACAGGAAAGTTGGAATGCATCTCAAGTGCACTGCAAGTTTGTAAATCGATGCAAAGATTACAAAATTTAATTGATGGTAAACAAATTATTAAAACGTGAAAGTTAAAAAAGGGGCAATCAACTTTTTTTGTTCAACAAGGTAAAAAATGTATAAGCCAGAGGTGAAAGGTTAAATTCTGATAAGCGTGATTCCGGATTAATTAGGTTTAAAAAAGGACTATGGGAAGTTCTGTTGCCACAACTGCCATATGCCATAATTCCAATGTAAATGCGCATTTGGGCACAATTAGCTAATTGGAAGCACCGCGACTAACGGTAAAGATGTGTCACCTGTGAAAGGCGGCGGAGATTCGCGGAGGTTGCTTCCTTAACACGCCGCTAATTGGCATATAACGTGCCTAATTATATCAGTCATTTATGAAATCATTTCACTTTTCACCTCTCAAACGGCGGCGGCAGCTGCACTTGCACTTGCTTTTTACCGTCCGAGCTTTAATCTGAGCAAGTTTTCGTTTGTTTTTTTTTTGTAAGTCATTTGTTCTTGTCGAATCGATTTGACTCACCTGTGCGATCGACTTCCTCATGGGTATATGAGTGAAATATTGCGGTTATTTCGGGTGCGCAGTATTCGTGAGGAATGGGGAGTGGAGGCCTGAAAGCCAAACTCCCAAACGAAAGCTGATCCCCTCCCTCGAAAGGGATGATTAATGGTATCGGAAGGTGGCAGAGTTTCCCACCAACAGGATGTGGCACCAACACTAAGCATAGTTTGGGTATCACGTCACAGGCTATTTATAGCGAGATAGAATCAAGTAATTAGTAGCACGCTTAAATTCTCATTTATTAGTTTTAGCAATCGGCTGTCTGGTGCGGACAAGTTCAGAGCCAAAACACAACCGAAATTTGTACTTTTCAATTCCTCAAAGTGGCAATAACCTGGGGCCAGGCCAAGACAGGCCAAGTCTGAGGCCGCTCTCAGCATTTTGTTCATTTGATTGATAACTTGCTGGCCGCAAAGGCAATCCAAAGAAAGCCAAAGTACGAGCAAGGCGATTGGCTAATTGATTCAGCATAAATCAATGGCAATCTACAATTAGCGCATTAATTGCCTCGATTACAGCAATTGAAACTGAACTTGACCCTCTCGACGTGAAGACAATGCAAAAAGCAAAGAGAGTAGAACGGAAGGCCAACGGAGACAATACCCTGGCTCAAGAATGGGGGATTAACCTGAATGGGTTTCATAGATTGCTGAAATTTTAGCAAATTATAAAACTTTATTAATATTTTAATAGTTTAAAAATATCTTTAAATAATATTAAATTCTATAAAAGAACTTTAGAAAAGAATCATCCAAAAAAAACTATACCCTCATAGCCAGTAGAGATCATTATTCAATAAGTTGACTTTGGCGGTTGCAGCTGGCCAAGGAACTATTGCGGCCAGCTGAGGCTTGAACTTGAACTTGCTTCCAACCGCTGAGATAAACCTTTCTTAACGCCTCGCCAACTCCTAGACTGGAAGAATAAAAAACACCAACACATTACTGGCATAGCAGCTAACAAGTGTGCAAATCGTATTTAATTAAAACTAATCAAGCGTGACAGGCATTCCTCATGAATTTCACATTTATTGCTTTTTGCTTTTATTAAGGACCACACAGCAACAAACATGCATCCGTAATAATCCAAATAAATGTCAATCGTTAAATGATACACATAAGCGGCACTATAACTATATAAAAAGATGCCGCCAGTGAGGTTCTAGTTGAGGCTAGGAATTCCGAAATACCATGCTTCCGGTTGAGAATGATCATGTTATGATTATAATTATGACAGCCACCGTTTTGTGATATGATTATGCATATTGGCATTCTTAAACACAGAAGCGAGCATAACGTAAATTGTCATTCAAAATCGAACCCCCACCCGTGTGCGGCACACGCATGGCGAATGACGAATTTCACGGTCAAGTGGAAGTGTCAGAGGCGGAAGAAATTGCCAAAGCCGAGTGGGGCCAAGTTGTTGTTTTCACCTGCAATCAAGTCAAGGTGTTGCCAGCTTTCCAATTACATATGCTAGATACTCGAATTTGCATAAGTGATCATCAGTGGCAGCAACAGCAGCAGCTGATCGACCCGTTTGAGGTTCCAAAACTGGTTACCGGAACCAAACATCTATCCACTTACCCACCGACCGACCCACCGACCGGCTGAATATTGATTCGCTAGAAAGTTGAATTCAGGCTGTAATGTAAATCGATTCCCTTGCAGAGAACAAACATCACGTGGCCAGTGGCAAATGCAAAACCAAATAGCTCCGTAGCACGTAGGCCACTACTAACATAAAGCCCAATGTAAAGAAAACCTCAAGAAACCGACTCAAATGGCTAAAACTCACTCAAAACTTTAAACAAACGCACGAAACAAAGCAATGTCACAGTGGAAGAATGGGCTATTATTGTGGTGATTTAGTTTAAAAACAAAATTTATATTTTCTTCTATTTTTATTTTGTTGAATAAAGATATCTTTAATAATAATTACAATAAGATTATTTATTTTTACTTAATCATTTAGATTTTACTAAAATGTTTATAATGAACTATGGTTAGCTGTTTTTGCTCCTTTCTGAGGTTTGTTTTTTTAACTTTTAATTCAGATTTTTTCATTTTTTTTAAGAGACAATACATTTGTTTGAGATACTCAATATGCTATGATTTACAGATCTATATAAATTAAGCTACAAATAATACATTTTACTGTCTCGTATGCATGAAAACTGTTTAGTCCAGCAACAAATGTACTTTAAACTTAAAAATATATATAAATATGTTGCATTTCTATTTTTTATCTATTAATCTCGATGAAAATCTTGCTAATTTGAAAGCATAAACTTAAATCAATTGGAACAATTGTTTTTCTTTATTCTCTGTTCAACCTGAAGATAAGATGAGAAAGATCTTATAGAAAAATTAGGAATCAAATACAAAACACCAAACAGCTAAAATTTAAGATGGCGAATCAAATCCACTGTGCGACGGCGACGCAACGCCAACGCCGACGTCGGCGCCCGGACTGTGCTTCATATAAAACCAACTGAGCATACCTGCTGGAATTCATTAAACGTTTAACTGCACAAGCCGACGTACAGCAGAGACCCGAGAGCTCCGCATAAAGCCCCCCAAACAAAAAAATATCCACCGTGTAAGCCCCAGAGTACTACATAGTATTTAATGCAGTGAGCGGTCCGTAGTTCACAGCCTTTGGATTCAGTTTTTCCTGGCTTCGCGTGCTCGTCGGCCACAAAAACAAAAAAAAAAAGCTGGAAAACACATAAATTCCCCATCGAAAACGCATTGCTGCATTTGTTTACGAAACTGAAAACTGAAGAATTTACCAAACAAACGAGAAATACAAAAAAATAATTCACGAAATTCCGCAAATTATAAATTCAAAGCCAAAACGTTTTCGTGTCAAGCTAATGAAAAGTGCAAGTGTTTAATTTTAATATAATTCAAATATTTGTTAACTAATTGCAGCTTCTCACACGCACGCACACACGTGAAGCTCCACCAGCCAGCAATATGAAATTCGTAAGTAGACTTTTGGAGTTTTGCATTTTCTGTTGCAAGTTCGTTGCCTAAGTCTTTCGATTCGGTACGCCGTTCCTTCAGTTTTCGCGACAATTGTCGACACATTTGAACTAGCTGCTAATGCTCTGGAATTGTTAACACGTTTAAGCCTCGTTTCGACCGCAAATGAAGTTAACTATTGCGGTTTGACAGTTTTCTAATGACTGCCGCGAGGCATTGTCTGCTCTCCAAGAATTTTTATTGGCTCAGGCTGGCACTCTAATTTATGGTCCACAAAATCGTGTGTCAGCAGGCCGTGAAGGTAAAGCCACCGCCTCAATATACATATACGTCTATATCAATGCCCATATAACTTTATGGACCATTTCTGGTCAGGTCTGCCCTGGCATTGCATTCGAAAACTCAGTGGCCATCCAAGTCCAAGGCACTGCAAATGGGACGAATAATATGCATAAATTTGGAACACGGTGTTTCTGCATAATTCGATCTTGATTAGGAGATTATGAAAGATTGGAATGTTTAGCCAGCGGTCGCTGGCCAAATTTATTTGAATGTTTGATTTTTAAATTTCTTTTAATATCTCATTAAATCAGAGGGGATCGTAATGTTTTAATTTCACTCTTACCCGGCACCAGTTTGAAACCAGTTGAGGTTTATTGGCGCACATTAAGATTGCATTGAATTGGAATTGATTTGAAAAGTAAACTTAAACGGACTTGAAAAATGTGAAGGCTTTCATATTGATTACGGATTTCCAAATCTCAAACAGCCGCCAATATTAGTTAATGATTAATTTTGGACTTACTACAAGCACGCACAGTTAGTCATCCACAAAAAAAAACCAATCATTTAATTAAGCTAATTTTAATAAACGTTGGCCAATGATTTCCCAACTGATTCTGAATCATAAAACCATTTATGGGTCAGGCAAAACCTTCGCGTTTCGGTTAGTGACCAAATTATACATCTCTAACCAGTTTTAAACAGAAGTCTAAGGAGGTTCCGCCCCACAATTGGCAATCAAGTCGAGTAGCCCGCAATTACATGGGAAAACGCACGCAAAATCGCAGTCGCGCGCAAAAATCCAAAAAAAATAATACAAAAAAAAAACTAATCTCAAGTTCATGATGAAGGCCGAATCTCCGGAGTTCGGAGTCCGGACTCGAGACAGACAGATCAGACAAGAAAACAAGCCAAAAACGTGCTTGGGCAGTGCGTTTTGTAACTTAATTGAAAAGTGCGATACACACGCGCCAAAACGCCGAGAGCCAATAACCGAAATGCTTGGCCAAAACCAAAACCAAGCCAAAGCCAAGACCAGCCAGCTGACCAACTTCTCGTGTCCAATTGCGTGCCCCAAACACCGGCACACCCGCCATCCCCCTCCGCCTATTCGGGGATCCAGTCATGAATGAATCAAATATACCGATGCTGTGCGTGGAAACTGAAAGATATAAATAAAAAGAGCGGCTCGAAAGCGCACTGAAAACCTATAAAAATTATAAAAAATGCAAGCGTGCATTGCATTGGAAAATGGCTTATGCAATGGTTAAGAGTTGGGTGCTATTGAGGTGGAGACAGAGGTGCGGGGTCCGATCGGGCACCCTGGGAAACCGCAATCAACGTCGCTCTCGATTAGGATTTCGACCATGCACACGAACAAGATTTATTAATTGCTCTCAGCCAGCCCCCTTTTGCTTTTGGGCCCCTTTTTGGCCCCCTTGATGGTCCCCTTTTGGCCCCCTTCTTGGCCACCTTTTGGGCCCCCCTTTCTGAGTTCATCGAAAGATGTCCGCCGTCCGTCCGATGGTTGCTGCCTTTTACACGCTTTGCGTGTGGAAATTTAAATTAATTGCCATACGTACTCGTACAATTTCATGTCGTATTTTGTATTTTGTATTTCGGATTTGGGTTTTTAGATTTGGTCTTTGCCTTGTCTTGCCTTGCGTTGCGCTTGGCTTCTCTCTAATGAAGATGTCACGCCGGAAAGTGCCGATTTCTCAATGCCCATGTACGGGGATGATGACAAGTCCGTGCATAATTACTATACAGAGTTGGTTTTCTTGAGTGTTGAGTGGTTTTATTTACAGAAGCAGAGACAATTAATAGATACAATTGAATATTGAAATACTTAGAGGGTAGAGAAGCTCCTTCTTATAATACCTTTAACTCGAACAGTAATTGTATCCCCAAATCTTAAATTCGTGTGCCATTTCACAGGAGATTCATTTAAGTCAACTCTCAGGCTCTGTCCAACACCTCGGTCTGGTAGAGAGGCAGACATTCCGAACCCATGGCAACGCTATCTGGGACTCCAGGCCATGTCATTCGATATCGTCCCATCGAACGAAGCGGGCACAACAATTTTTATTATAGTTTTCCGTCGCTGGACGGCGATTAGCGTTGGAGTTGGATTTGGATTTGGATTCGGAGTTGGAGCACTGCGTCGTGTGTTCACCGCAGCTGTCGCAATCCAAGTCCTGTAGCTGGACTGTGTAGTCAGTCATTCAGTCAGTCACTGTGCTTGGCAAGTGCATGGCGTACACATGTCCAGATCGGCTCCAAAAAATCAACTGGCCACAAGCCCACGCCGGCTAGTTGCGAAAAATATTTCTACGAGATTTATGCATCACATTGCATGGATAGAGGACCGAGGGGCTGGAGGCTGTGGTGGGAGTTGATGTCGGGCTGGGGTATTCGCGGTCCATTACCATATTTATGAGGCATGTGTGCGTCTTGTGCTGTGTTTGGCATTTTGTCAGACTCTAAATGCTACAAATTTGCAGCCCCGACTTGCAGCTGGAAACCAGTTTGAACTTGAACTCATTTCGGTGGCAGGAAAAAGGCAGGAAATATCAACGTCACTCGATTCTCACGCTGCACGACCACCGATCGCCAATTTGCACTTCCTAGCCAAATTGATGTTTAATAATTCAATTACAATTGACAATAGATTGGGCAACAACAGGCCCAGAAATCTCGGAAAAACAGCGGGGCAGCTGGCCACGAAGTCACTCGCCAACTGACTCCATTTCCCACCTATTAAACACAATTCAAAGTAATTTGAAGCGGCAAACTAAAGTTGCTGTTGATGTTGCTAGTTGCAAGTTGCTTGGTGCTTGTTGCTAGTTGCTAGTTGCTTGTTGCTGTTTAAGGCTATTGCCGTTGCACCTACTACATCCAACACTTTTCAGTGATCCAGCTTCGGCTGCAATTGTGGCGCTATTTGCGTTTCGCCAGTCAAAGTCGAGAGGCTCCAAAGTCGCCAGCAAGTCCGAGCGAGCAGCCAGCTTTCAGCTCCCAAGCGATAGAGCTTCCGTGTTGAAAGTCAGCCAAATTGTTGCTCAATCGAGCATTGACCCCCAGCTATGAGCTCTGCCAAAAATATCAGCAGCCGACTACAACTGCTGGGCGTTACTATCGTTAACAAAAGATAACAATAATAACTCGTGTTCGGATTGAAGTTTGGGATTGAAGTTGGGGGCTCGGGGCGAGTTCAATTGTCTCGCCCAAATCACATTCACTTTTCCATCTACGTGGCTTTTCGCATAAAATTAATTACGCCCGACCGCACCAAATGACAAATCGTTTAAAGTTTAAACATAAACAAGATTAATTAGCAGCTGCTCGCCTGCCGCCTGCCACCTGGACCTGGACATATTCATCAGCCGGAGTTTGCTTTTCCCAGATCCTGAAATCTGAATACCCCCAACCTCCCTCACTGAGTCATGCAAATTTTGTTAGATACCTTTTTGGAGCGACTGGAACTTAATGAAAATTCAATACAATTCACTCTATTTTTCGATTACCTGCTGTTGGGCTGGTATGCCAATAAATATAATTTATTTTATACCACATTTCAAGCCAATCAAAAAATAGAAACCAGCCAAGGAATAAAAAGCTATAGACCTTTTTGAAAGTGAGAAAAAAAAGGAGAGCAGTTTGAGATTTTCTATTAGCAATTTATGTAGTGATAAAATAAAAAAAACTAATCAAATATCGATCTCTGATAAACTGAAAGCAATTAAATCATTGAAAAATCTTATAGTAAGAAATCCAAGCAGGACTTTAAATGCACTTCCTTTTAAAATTTAAATTTATATAAGCTATTATAAGATTGCCTTGGATATCCTTATTATCCAGATTTATGAATCAATTTTATGGCAATTTCAAATGTCATGTAATCCCCTAAGAGTATACCTATCAGTGGCATGACAGAGCTATTATACCCAAAATCCAGGGGGCTATCAGCGTTTTTCGGGCTAACGAGACAATGTTGCCATGGCCCGTTGGGGCTAACTGGTGCTGGTTGTTTAGTGATTTTTTATTTAACTTTATATGCGCTGGCACGCTCACATGTTGCTGCACTTAATCATTGTTGTGGGTGGGTGGGTTTTCGCATGAGCACGGTGGTTTTTGGCCAACAGCAGCCGCAGCAGCAGCCGTGCGGCATAGTCTGTTGTGGTTCGGTGTCTAGATCAGAGTATGCTTTATTTTTTATTTATTTATTTTTTTTTTTCCTGCCCAAGTCGCCCAATTACGAAATCATATCTAAGGTCATTTGTTCGGCTAATTTGCCACTGAGGTGTCTGTGGAGGTGAAGAAAAGGAGGGAGTCTACATGCCCTGGAAGACCGCAAGCATTGTTCTCAATCCATATTGCTAATTAGACCAATTAAAAGCCACTAAATTAGCCATTGCGATTACTTTCAAATCCTGCGGCATTTGCGGAATTCCAGATGCAAAAAGCCCCAGTCCGGCTGACGACATTGTGACGGCTACATGTGTTTACATGCCGCAGTCGCTGTGGCAAGCTGTTTTGACTGGCTCCGGCCGAGAGTGGTTATAGCCCGTTGCCAATGTGGCACTGGCCAAGACAGATGGATCTAATTTGTTTAGCTCCGGCTCGGGCTTGTCTCAAATCCATTCACTTGGCAGGAAACTGGCCAAACAAAGTTATCATTTAAAATATATTAACTTTAAATTGTAAAGGCATTAATAATATGGTGTGAATTATGCATTTTAAACTTGGCTTGCATCTCTCATTATAGAGTAATGACAAATGACTCTAATTTATCCGTGCAACCAATGTGATCCGCTCAAATCTTGTAAAGCACAAATGCTGTTTCCTCAATTAAACGTCAGAATTTGTAGAGTGATTAAGAGAGGCCCGTAACCTAATCCCCAGCTTGGATCATTAGTCAATGTTTGAGTGGGCTCTAGTGACAGACCTGTAGCACTATTCTGCCAGTCGTACGACGACTATTTCCCTTAATGATCACATGTTCACCGATCTTGAGAACTCTTTAGGCTGCCACCGATTCCTGCCACTGCCGCTGTTGCCACTATTTTGATGTGGCAATAGACTCTCAGTTTCAGTCTGTCCAACGACTTCAGGTATGAATAAAACAAAAAAAAACAGCAACGACAGCAACAACAAACACGAATTAATTAAAAGTATTTTTTTTCTTATTTTTTTTGTTTTTCACAAGTCTAGTTGCGAGTCTTGTTGGCAAGTTTGTGGCCGCCTTGTTTGCATATTTTTTGATTATTTTGTTTTAACGGCAATTTTTTTCGAAGCATATTCTGGCTAATAGCAATTAGCGTTATTGTTGCAGTTTTGGCCCCACAGGGCTACTATATAGTAGTCCGTATTTATGGTAGTCCTCCGCAAAAGGCGCGGCCCATTAAACAATTAATGAAGCACAAAAGCTTTTGCAACATTTGCATTTGCACTGGCAGGTTGCACTTAATCTTGCCACATGTGGCACACGGGTGCAATAGGCCCCAATTCGATCCGATTCGTATCGATTGGACTGAAAGTCGATGCATTAAGTCAAAATCGCCCTATGATTAAAGTCAGTCTGCCAGCTGCGTGACGGCCCAAGACCTAACTAAGACGTTCGACAATGAGAGGTCGGCCCACTAAAACATAAAACACCATAAAACTATAAAAGCGGTGCAGACAGCTAAGCCGATTTATGAACCAGTCGGTAAACAATTTGCACAGCATGAGTCTCTGGCGGCTGTTAGCCCCCGACTCCCTCGCAATCTCGATTAGCATCCGAGTCGATCCCAGGCGATGGGGAATGGGGTCAGTGGGAAAATAATCGCTGCCGTGATTTAATGCTTAACAAATTTATCACACTTCGGCGCAGTTGTGGCGGCTCGACGTGATGTGCATTAAATAAAGTGGACTAATTCTCCTTTTGGCTTTCAAAATGTGTTAAGACAGTGCCCATAAAAGGAGTCAAATAGCCTGCTTTCCGGCCAAACATTTGCGTCTTAATTGAATGGGTAGTATTAGCATATATTAAGACTTTATTCCAAGTGGTTGACTTCCTGGTTTGAGTCTGTAACTTACATTTCAGAGTCATTCATGTCTCTCAAATAAGTAATTAAAAGTTTTTAGATTTTAATCTCAGTTGAAGGTATTATAAGAAAATATAATACTTGACTTATAGACAGTTTAAAGTTTAATGATAAAGATAGGCTCTATTATTAAGAAAGTGACAAATTTGTATTATATTCTTTTCAACTTGGCCATTCTCTCAACCAGAACCAAAGCATGAGAGGCGAAATCCGAACTGGAACTCTGGCACTTTGGCTCGTGCCCAAGGCGACTGCACTTGACCGGGCCAAAAGCGAGGCATGTGGCATTCTGCGACTTGCGTTTGCGTTTTGGTATTTAATTGTCGACTTATGGCATTGGCACACATTCGGCTTCCATGGCTTAATTGCTTTGGCCAGCGTGTAACCAGTGCAATTGGCTCTGCATACTTTGTGTTGTGAACATACTTATATTTAATACCCTCCCACCGCCAGGCGCCATCCGCCATCCGCTAGCCATATTTTTTAAACCATATTCTTCAAATTGCAGTTAGTCACCGTTGTCGCCGCCCTCTCCCTGTTCGTGGCCTACGCCGCGGGTCAGCAATACTTTCTGGGACAGTTTGGACCTAGCCGGGCCAGGTTTGGCTTCGATCCTCTAACACTGGCACAGCCCTCATCCGCCACACAAGTACGGGATCCCCGACAGAACAGAGGTTAGTACTAGTTTTAGATTCTAACTAATGAACCTTATTTTTAAAACCCTTTCTTAACTATCCTTACAGGACCCGTTGTATTCCCCCCATCTCCCCCAGATGCAGTGGATGAGTCCAGCGGTGTGGTCGTTGGTGCCTCCGGATACGGATTTGTGCCGCCCCAGCAAAGTAATGCGAACCTTATTAAGCGCACTGTCTGAGATCCAAATGCATCTCATCAACTCCATCACACACCAAACACGCACTCCACTTAAAAACACCCACAACTATACACCCAAACACACACCTAGAAGAGAAAGCTTTATTAGTGCAATATGTAGCCGTGTTATTTTTGTGTTATTTCATTGTTATTGTTAAATAATCGTCGAGTAATCAAGTTTTCAACCCAACCAATCCAATCTAATTCGCAGGAAAACGCTCTGGTTAAAGTAACTAAGTAACTCCCCCACACACCGTATGCCAGTAATTAACGCAAGCTTTAGACCAACAATACAAATACAAAATAAAATAATAAATAAATAAAACAACAGCAACAACACCAAAAAAAAACAAAACAAACAAAATAAAAAACCCAATACCAACACCAACACCAGCACACCTCTTGCACTCTTGCACCTTGCACACGAGCACCGGAAACGGAAATGCGTCCCTCTTAGCTAATTACAAGCACAAACACACACGTCGCTAACCACCCGCAAAAAATAACTAACTCTGCACACTATCCCCTAGCTACTCCCCCCCCCTCATTAATTAACATTACTTAGTTTAATTAGCTTGAAAACTAAATGTTAATTTACAATATTATTGTTTTATGATTTTTCTTATGATTTCTGCTTCTTAATTGATTTATGATTTATGTTTCAAATTGGAATTGTATTATGATTTTATAATTTTTATTTTACTTTTTACTTTATTTTATTTTATGTAACAACAAACGAAATTTAAATTATGAATAAAACGACGAATATATTATTAAAACCAAAAAAAAAGAAAAACAAAACCACAACATACACTTTATTTTTGAACCAAAATTCTTTTTCGACTGCGGCCTCACAAAAAAAGAAACCAAGAAAACAAAAAGGAAATATTTTTTGCATATTTATTTTGCATTTTCCGTTTGTCAATGCACCATTTGATTTGTTTTTTATTTTTGTATTTGGATTTGATCGCTCTGGTTGCAATTATTTTAAGCGCACATAAAAATCGCGCCTAATTAACAGCTCCGATCCGGCTTTGAAGTGCGGCGGCGCACAAATTGACGGAGATTGGGACTCCAACGCCGACAGAGACGAAGACGGAACCCGGGAAACCAACGACTGTGACCGGTTCGACCTGGGCATGCTCTGGAGCTCCCGACAGCTTCACACTTGAAGGAGCAGGCCGCAGGCGAACACATCTACTTCGGACCTCGGACGAGGCTGGCTCGCCAATTGCGAAGTGAAACAAAACGATGCGTATGCAAATGGGGAGATAGGCCATTTCTGGTAATCTGGGCTCTATCTTCAATAAGGAACCACTTTTTTTAGCCACTAGAATTCAAAACTAGCTATGGTTAGATTAGCTTGGTTTCCAGAAATCAGTATTCAATACTTTTCAAAACAATCCATATTTCTTACGAAAAATATTATGAATAGTTTTTTGATCGAATCTCTAACTTAGTCTCTAACTTATTTCAGTCAGTATGTTTTAAAGTCCAAGTCTTTCCAGCTATGCCTATTTTTCCCCAATATTTACCCAATTTTTCTTGGAAGATTCTTATATAATTCTTCAACTCGAAATTGTCTAAAAGTCTGATTTTTTAACTTTTAAATTTAAACTGAAATCTTTTGAATCTAAAACTCATTTAAAAACCAATTTTTTGTACATTTGTTGTCCAACTTTTTGAAGAGTTTCCCTTCGATTTCTTAATAATGTACATAATGTAAGTTTAAAATGGCCAAAAAATATCTCATGCTTGAGTGAAAAACCTTAAACCATTTTGTAGAGCTATTTTCTTATCAACTGGCATATAAATCTACGAGTTTCTTCACATATTTTCAGGAAACACAGTAGTAACCCAAATTATGCTTATATGTCCAGAACTTATGGCTCCTCCTCCTTAGACTATATCATTAGTTAGATTTTTTTTGTGTACAAAGCTCCACTTGCAACTAAGATACTCTCCACTCGAGGGTATCATTAACAGCTGCTTCAACAATCTAAGCAGAAGCAGGTGCTCTGGAGCCACAATCGATAGACTCCGAGTCAAAACCACGAATGGTCCCGTGCCGGAGATCTGAGTGGAATCTGGTCTAGTCTGGCGTCGCATGGAATGGATTGGAGTAGAGTGGTATGGTGTGGAGTAGAGTGGAGGGCAGTGGAGTAGTAAGAGCGGGGCAGACGAAGACCAGACGGAGTCAATGATATGCGCGACTAATGCGACTGTGGCTTTGCTTATGCCGCATGCAAAATATGTTGGCAGTTGATTTTGTTTCGTTTTTTTTTTCGTGCGGAGCTATTGCTATATGCTATTTGCACTTTTTGCATATCGATTTTTGTGTCGGAGGCAGAAACAGAAACAGAAATGGGGCAACTTTTTTTTCTGTATGAGCCGGAGGACTCGAACTCGGACCACAGACTTATTGTCCAAATGAATGGAGAGACATTTCACAATGAACTGGAACAAAAACCGCGACAAAACTGGGAAAGCGATCGAACCGACGAGGCTAAGTTGAGATAATTTTTACAATTTGACAATTTATGCACGATTGCTGGGCCACCGAAAGCCTGAGAGCGGCGACAAGGACCTGGACCTGAAACTGTAACTGCAACTGCAACACGGTTCGACTTGGGACCACAAAACTATACCATTGTGTAATTAATTTTGCATGGCAAAAGTTCTCTCCAGCCAAAAAGCCACAAAACAAAAATATGGTTACGCAGTTGGATTTGAATTTGGAATTGGCTTCCTGATGAGGACTGCCTGCGGCTAGGAGGCCAAAAAGCCCGCAGGCAAATGGCAATCCATAACTGAAGCCGCAGCGTAACAATTGCTCAAGACTCCAGAGTGGCGTAGATTAATGGCAGCTCTCTCCTTGTGCCCCCTAGTCCCCCTAATATCCCGCCCCTAGTTCGCTTTAGTTCCAGGCATAAATTCGAGAGGCGATTTGGCAGCCATTTGGCAATTTAGAGTCATAGCCACCCACCACAATTACAACCAAAAATAGAAAAGTTTCTTAAATGAAAACCCGCCAAGTGTGCCACTTTGTATGATTAGTTTTCTCAGTGCATGCTGGGGAGTGGGGCAGACCAAAGTGGCCGGTCTAATGTGACCGACATTCTAATCAAAGTAGCTGGGGCGTTGTCAGAGACAAATAGACGGACGGACGGAGACGACGACGAATCGGACCCAGTGGACAATCAGAGACAATCGGCCAACGACGACTGTGACGTCGACTCCGTGATTGTGTGACGGTGATTGTGATTGACAGAGTAAGCTTTCAGCCCCGCGCTCAACCTTCAAGCCATCAGTTCAAGCCGCGTCAATGGGTGACGCCCACGCTTGGAATTCACCACCACTTGGCACCAGCTGAAATCACATTAAATACCCCCACCAAGTGCACTTGCCCAATAATACAATATTAATCATGCCCGTGAGTGAGAAACCCAATTAAAATGCTTTTGTTTGTTCGAACAGCAGCAGCGGCTGTGGCGGCAGCGGCGGATCCCACAACGTTCTTTAGCACCACATTCCAGACCCCCGATACCGCCTATGCGACATATAACTTCTTCAGTAGTCCGTATACTACACGATTTAGGTACTTCTGATCCGGATGGATGGAGCCAATGAAGCTGATGGAGCCGGAAAAGCTAAAAGTCGAGTCATGTTGTAGTCAGTTGCGGAGAGGAGGTGAGAGACGAATGTCCAGGGGAAACCGATCTAAGCCGGATAACTAGGAGCAAGAGCTGGAGACTAGAAAAAAATTGCTTGTAAATAAATGTGTTAACTCTTGATAACAAATAAATAGGTAAAGTCTTTAACTTAGATGTGGTTTGGTTAAAATAAATTATTTATTAAGTAAATAAATAGATCTGTGATTAAAATAAACTCGTACGTTAATCACTTCTTGGAAGAAAAAAAAAATCATTAATTTACAAACAAAAGACTTAAATAGCGAACTTGAAAGAGGTTTCCTTATGCAGATTTCTATCGAAATTACAACCTTTGTAGTACAAAGTTCGTATTACAAATTGCCAAAAATTACTTAGTACAAACACTAAAAAATCATAAATGAAAATTCCCAAGAGTTAGCGCCGACGGTTGTGTTTTTGTTCCAAATTCGAATTGGCACACAAAAGACTTGGGAAACGAACTTGAGAGCGTGCCGGCTGATCATTTGCATGGCGGCGGCCTAATTGCATCATCCCTCCAGCCGAGGAGCTGAGAAAATTGGCAGGCAATCAACGATAAGGATAATAAGTAGACTATTGCTCCAGCCTGGCAATTGGAGCACGCACGTCTTGCTTTTTGGGCATCGTCAGCGGGGTTGGAATGCAACAAATGCGAGTGTTGCCATTGCGGGAAATCTGTGCACTGGCGGCAAAAGCAACATGACATGACAGCAGCGCCACAATTGCATGTTGCTGTTGTCGCGGCGGCTGCTGCTGCTGCTGCTGTTTGCCGCTGCCATTGTATGCTAAATTACGTATACGCCCGGGCGGCCAAAACCAAAAGACAAAGTCAGGCCGCGCGGTGTTAATTTCCATTGACACTGGCGATGTTGCGCCCAGAGTGTCCGCTGAGCGTTATATTTATTTATTTATTTGTATTTGCGATTGTCAAAACTACAGCAAGCAAGCAGTGCTGCAAGCCTCCATATAAAAATAAAAATCTAAAAAAAGGTTTACAATTCTCGTTTGGTTTCACAACAATGGGCCACGGATCATTAGCAATGGCATGATTCACAGACACACAAAAAAAATGTGGTTCATGCGCGGGAAGTGGGCGGGGATTGGCACTGTGAGTTTGTCATAATTTTATTTTCGTTTCAGGAACAGCGCCCGGACCCAAAGTGTTGATAACCTTGTTGACCACAAGAATTTCCATCGAAACTACCGCGGCAATTTGCCGCCTGCAAGTTCAATTTATGCTCCGACCCCTCAGGGCAATAAATGAAAATGAAACCAGGCGGCAGTCATGCACAAACAAACATGCATGTTTATAAGTGTATTCACGTGACAAATAAACAATCAGGCGAGGCGGAGACATTACCTGGGGGTCCCAGGAACCAGTTACCACACAGACTCCCACATTCTCTTCAGTCTCCCTTGGTTTCAGTGCTCCAATCCCGTGCAAAAATCACGTAGTCCAAAACATTGCCGGCTGACCTTCAGGTGATTTGCAAATAATGGTTTTTAGTTCAATTCCGTCTTGCAATTAGCAAATTCTCTAAAGCTCCGCAAGAGCGGCGAAACAGTGGCAGCAATTAACATAATTCCAAATTTACTATCACTTTTAATTGCTCTGCATTTGTCGACTGTTGGCCTTTCCAACCCAAAACCCAAACCCAAACCCAGACCCCCGACCAGCGATGAGCGATTACCTCAAAAGCTATTATTTGTCACATGTTCCATAGCATTTGCGGTCACAGGTTTCTTAAAAGCATTATAAAGCTTAAATTAATGTTCTCAAAATAACAATTTTGACCGTGACATGGTACGTGAACAATATCAAACATTTTCACAAAAGAATTGGTAAAATATATCTCAAAATCAAAAAAAAAAGCTTCTTTTTAAAGCATTATATTATTTTATATTCAAGTTAGTTTATAATATGCAAGTATATATAGTAAGATTGCTTAAATTTAAATTTAATGAATATTTGGCGCCAAATTTGATTTGAAACGTAACGTAAGCACGCAAAAGCTTACGATATAACAACAAAAACACCCACAACCTTTGAACAGCTGTTTGGGAATGCAGTGTGACCATATTGCATTCCCCCGTATGTGACACTGTTAGGCGAATGTTCCAGATCCCAGCGGGAGTTTTATAAACAAAGTGATCTTTAATTTACTAAACATAACATAACACCATGCAACAATGCTACAACAGAGGCTGCGGCCAGCTCTTCGATCCTGCAACGAATAATGACGGTAAGAAAATGGAAGTCCAATTGAAAAGCACATGTGCTCTCAATAAATAGCCCCTCACATCCCGCGCAGAATCTTGCCGCCACCATCCGGGGGAGCCATTCTTTCACGATGCCTACAAGGGGTGGTCCTGCTGCAACAAAAAGTCGGTTGACTTTACCGAGTTCCTTAACATCAAAGGCTGCACCCTGGCCAAGCACTCCAACGTAAAGCCACCAGAACCGGAGAAGCCCGTGAAGGAAGAGTCGAACAAGGACGAGGTCATCGAGGTACGAGCTCCCATCAAGGAATCGCTTCCGAGGCCACCGATAGAAACGCCGCTTACAGTTATTCAACCAACGGTGGCACCCGCTCTAAAAGATACTATTGATTCTCTAAAAATCGCCGCACCGGCTGCATCAACTGCTGAAAAGTCTAGTGACTCCATCGAAGTTGGCACGAGCTGCAAGAATAATGGGTGCACTTACTCATTTACTGGAACAAGCAGCGATTTTGGCGAGTGTACCTACCATCCGGGAGTGCCCATCTTTCACGAGGGCATGAAGTTTTGGTCGTGCTGCCAGAAGCGAACCTCGGACTTTGCGCAGTTTATGGCGCAAAAGGGCTGCGCCTACGGACAGCACAAGTGGGTCAAGGACGTAAGCGAAATGGTACTCATTAGAGAATTTGGATTAATTAGTTTAACTTTTTCAGAATGAGGACAAAAAGGTTGTGCAGTGTCGCTACGATTGGCACCAGACCGCCACAAACGTTGTGGTGGCCATTTATGCCAAAAAATACCATTACGCTCAGAGTCTGGTGGAAATAAATCCTATTCGGCTGCATGTCAATTTAGTTTTTCCAGAGCAAGAAAATGCCAGGTTCGACCTAGACCTGGAACTCCGCGGGGTAAGTCATAAATTAAGAAAATTTGCTAAAGAAAGTGATTATTTTACATTTCCCCTAATAGATTGTGGATGTGAAAAAGGCCAGTGCGCACATGTATGGCACCAAGGTTGAGATAACTTTGCCGAAACTGGAACCAGGCTCATGGTCGAAACTCAATTTTCCCCGTGACACACTACCAGCGGCTAAGAAGAGTCTGGCTGCAGAAACGCCAAAGGAAGAGGAGAGTGACGAAGACTTCGATCTGGACGACATAAATCCAATCCCAAGCCATGGTCTAAAGCTATCCGATTTGAGTTTGGAAAACCCAAACAAGTTAGACTAATAAAAGAGTTGCATTTAATGTTATGTACAATACACGATTCTGCCTTGTGGAAACAGTTTTATTTAACCCGGTCCGAGCGAGATTCAGTCATCATCGTCGTCGGCTCCAGGTACCCAATCTTCGTCGTCATCATCATCATCATCCAAATCCAACTCGCCGATATCCTGAAATAGGGCCTCGTCGATCTTAACTTTCTCGATACTTTCGCCAGCCTCCAGGAGAAATTTGATGTCAGAGTCGTTGAGGGTGTTATCGCACATGAACAGCTCGCGCCCTGTGAGCTTCTTGGAGGAGTTGTTCTTTTCCCGCTTCGCTGTTATGCCGGTGCTCTCCTCGAAGTCGATTTTCCACTTCATGAATGTCTCGACAGTGACACGAGTTCCCTCGAACTTCTTACGCTCCTCCTCTTCGACTTCCCTCAGCTTCTTTGTCCGTTGCTCCTCCTGGTGGCTCTTGTGCTCGTCCCAGCGCTCGTTGAGCCACTCCTGGGCGCTGCTCACCAGCGAAAAGATCATTTCCATACCCAGGTTTTCCTCGATTGTCTGACGCAGATGCTCCAGCAGACGTTCCTCGAATGTGTCCTCGAAGTTCTCTGGCTCCTCGATTTCCACAAGCGGAGCACCATCTGGGTAGGTTTCTGTGTAGGTGAAGATCAGCTTGCAGGCTAGGCCATTATCGCTCTCCTCCGCATTGTATTCCTCTGTGGCGATGGGGATTTGGAATTTGTGGAATGGCTCCGTGGCGAGAACTACAGATGGAAGAGTTTAGAAGCATATATTTAGTGATTTGGACAGCTCTCACCTTCCATTTCCCCACAGTAGATGGAGTCCAAAGCTTCGACCTCATTGGTCTGATCCTCTTTGTAATTGCGGCTCATTTTGGCAATATTAACAAATAAATAAAAATAATAAATCAGATGCCGCCTCTTTGAGGTTACTTGTGGGAGGACTATGCACGTTCAGACTGCTTAAATAAAAGGAAAGTTTTAATGTTTATAGAATTTTTGTATTTTGTATGTACATTGTCATAATCTTTCAACAAAAAAGAATAACATTAAGACTAAATAAAATAATTATTTAGTAAATCAGTAATTTTAGTATTTTTAATAAATCATCATGCAAGGTGGAGCTGCCACCCTTCGCAAAGTAATGTTGCCACATCGCAATAAAAACTCTTATCATACCCAAGCACATGTGGGTTTGATTGGAAGAAACAAATTGCATTTTATCAATAAAATGGAACCAATTCTGACTGCAACTCTTAAGAAAAGAGAGTCCCGAGGACTGGGCTTCCGTCTCCTGATCTGCCACCTCAGCAAAAAGGACACAGAGCTGGCTGATAAGACTGGAAACATTTGGTTGACTCTCACCTTCCAAGCCTGCAACGCGACGGAGCTGAGTTCGTATGGAGATTTGATTTTTTCGACATTGGCGCTTCTTATAAAAAAGATCCAACACGACGCCAACTTGTCCAAAACATTTACGTCCACCTACTTGGCTAAAATCTTTGACATTATCTCCCGAAGGGAAGTGTTCGAAAACCAATCCTGTGCACTGGCAGCTCTGAAGACCATCAAGCTGTGTTTGGAACATTATCCCCGAACCATCAAGTCTGGAAAGGTGGCCATCGAGAAATTTCTTTTGACTTCATTGGACAGCAATAACAAGGATATTGTGGCGAAATCTGGGGAGTGCTGGCTTTTGTTGCAAAACGTTCGCAGTCCTTCGAATCAAGGCAACATCAACGACAAACTCATTTGGCACAATTACCAACTCTTATTACTTAAAAATCTCAACACTGTCGTAAAAGAGAACTTTGCCATGTCAAAGGACACTATGGAGAGTTGTACTTCAGGTCCGTTTTCAATCACAGTGGCCAAGGATCCTCTAGAGCGGACCTCACAGAACTTCCGTCGGTTCCTCAACCTGGTGGAGTTTCTAAAGATCGCGCTGAGCAAGCCATTTGCAAACAAAAAGTTAGTCAGCACCCAACAAGTCCTGAGCTTTATTGGAAATGGGCTATCGGTGAATGGCGTCCAGAAAATAAACGCACATATTGATAATGTTTGCTTTGGAATCTACTTAACAGAAGTAAAGATTAAGCTGCTGGAACTGCTGGAAACCCTCATAGACGTCTGTCACACCCACCTGAGGATGGACTTCCGGGTGATCTTGAACATATTGCTGGATTCTCTTGAAAATACGAAAACCTTACTGTCCACCGGCAATCGCGCACAATTCGCCAAGGTGCGGTCAGTTGTTTACAGAGTCATATCCAAGTGGTGCGCCACTCTGCAGGAGGGGAGCCATTGTGAGATTATTTCAGAGACCCTGGTCAAGGAAATATTGGAAGATATTCGTCAACGGCCTGAGAAGCGCAAAAACCCAAATCCAACGCCTAAAAATCAGCAAAAAGGAACAATTTCTGCGCTGGAACTCCTGCAGGGCAATGAGGACAAGGAACTGCTGGTTGGTGAAGCCTTCCACTGCCTCCAGAAACTTCTATCTTCTGCGGGTCATTCGCTGAAGGTCTCTCTTTTGAAGGATGTTCACAGTTCGCTTCTGGAAACCTGCACTCGCATACATTCGGATCCAGGGAGGAAGCGACATATACCTGTCCTCTGGAGTTGTCGCTTGGAAACATACAAACTATTTGTATTTCTTCTAAAAGCCCGAAACAATAACTGCCCACCGCCTTCAGAGATATATCTCTCACTTTTGTCGCAATCCAGTGTGTTTGGAAACAACATTAAGCTGCGCCAAAGTTTTAAGGCCTTATCCGAAGAACTAGAACCATATCTGCATCCGCAAAAGATTAATATTAACTTTAAACGGACTTTTGAACTGAAACAAAACTTAAGCCATCACGAAGAAGACAATTTGCCAGAAAATAACGAAACCTCCACACCTATTTTTGATCTGCTAGCTCCGGGGGAATTGCAAAATGAAGAAATTCAATTATTGCCAAACAATGAAACTCAAATTGAAGAAACCTCCAACCCCGCAGAGGTAAATGAAGCCCTCGTCCCTACCGAGGATGAAGAAAAGTCAGCAGAAGAACCAGATACTTCCATTGTCTTGGAGGCAACAGGAAATATTCATAGTGAAGGTTCAACCAATTCAAGTATTTGTTTGAGTGAAGGTTGTCCTTCTGAAATTTTTGATAAAACAGAAACCAAGCAAAATGGAAGCTTAGAAGAAGATATGGATTGCGAAAACTACCAAGACGCTTTGGAACATTCAGAGAACCACAATTCTTCTGCAAACATAAGCAGCCCAATTAGGGAAGAACCAGTAGCCGAGCCGACATCTCCCAGTAATGAAAAGAAAGAGGAACAGTCCCCCATGGACTTGGAAGATGAGGATAAAATAATAGCTGAACTGGAGGCATCATTTGTTAATGAATTAAAATAAAATACGTTCTTCGGTATATTTGAAAACCCCTTTGACTTAAACTAAAACAACAAAATATCTTAAACATCTTGAGTAAATTAAACTTTCCTTATTTCTGTTACGTATTCATAGAAACTAATGTCATGTCGACCGGCAACAATCGAGTCGCAATAATTGTCTGAATATCAGCGCTCAGGAGCCTCCAATCTAGAAGAGATAGAAATAAAATGAGTATGATTTTCTTTCAAGTAAAATAAAATGTGTTTTTTACTTGTGCACTGTGATGAGGCTGCTCGCTTCTACCTCAGTGTCCTGGGGGGTAAGGAAACAATACTGACGGGTCTTGCACTCCAGCCCTTCGCTAATAAGAATCTCCGTAATAAACTTTCGGTTTACTTCGTCCTTCAAAAATTAAAATAGTTAAAACAATTTCAAGGAAAATAAATAAAGAAACCTACTGTAAACACATCGTATTCATCTAAAAAGTAAAAGGGATGGTCTGAAGTGCTCCAGAGTCCCTTTAGCAATGATACCGTGGTGAAGGAACGTTCGCCACCGGATAAACTTCTCGTATTCGAAGTCTCATTTCCACTGGGGGGGAAGACATTTATCTTCCACGTCTTTTCTCTGTCGCTGGTTTCAAAACTGACATGAAATCGGCGCAGAGCAAGTGCTTGCTATAAAAAAAGGATCACAAATTATTATCCTGGAGAAACATGTCAGTTAGGCTCCCTACCTCGAACTGAAACTGAACCATTGTGAAGTAATGGTGGCGGGATCTTTGAAAGAGTTGGGCACGCTGATGGTAGGCTACCCGAAGCTTCTTGATCACCGACTGGACCATCTCCAGCTGCCGAACTTGATGTCCCAGATTGTCTCTCAGTGCGCCCAGCTCGTTCTCCACTTCCTCTATTTTGTAGTTGAGCTGCTCCACTTGTTTGATCTTCGATTTGTAGCGACTTATGGAATCGCGTATATGCTCCTCTGTTTGCGTCGTGGCTACAAACTCCCCCAATTGCTCAGCCTCTCCGCGCACCTTCTCCAGTTCCTCCTCCACGTTTCGCTTTTTATCGAGCATTTTCCTCTCCAGCTCCAGAGTCTTCTGCAGATTTCTGGTGTTTTCCTCGTAATGAAGATCCAAACTCCGTATCTGTCCATCAATATCCCGAGCTTCAGTCTCCAGGCTGGAAACCTTTCCAAGAATCTCCTCCAGTGCAATTTTTTCGTTGGCTTCTGCAGTTTCGAGCTTGATCTTGTTCTCATTGATTTCAATTATTTTCTGCTTAAGCTCTTCAATTTCTTCGTTGCACTTTTCAATTTTCTCCCCGCTTTCACTCAAAGTTTTTTTCTGTTAAAAATTTAAAATTTTAGATAAATTTTAGACCATTTTTTATTCATTTATAGGAAATAGTAACTCACCAATCGATCATATTCCGGAAGCTCCTGGTAATCAAAGTTCTCCAACTCAATTTTCTTCTGCATCGCCATCTGGTTTTTGGACTGCTGTTGACCAATTAGATGGCTCCTCTTGGCCACCTCCAGATTGGTGCTCTCCAACATTTTCTTCTTGTGCATGTAGTCGATCTCCAGTGCAGCTTCCCGTTCCTGAAGTCCGCCCTGTTCCATTTGCAGCTGCCGAATGCGATCGTCAACGTTCACGTGAATGAAGCGGGCCGGATTTATGCGATTCGAGTAGACGGCATAGTTGGGAGACGGTATGTATTCCAGGCCCAGGTTGGGAACCAGAACTCGGGTTAGGTTGGGGGGCACATTCTCCGTATCCGAGGTGAGAAACTCAGCTATCTCTTTGGATTCTGTCACGAGAACTGTTTCGATGCGAAAATTGTCGATGAGGTAGTTCATTACCACAGGATCGTCGCAGCTAAAAGGATGCAAATATTTTTAGAACAAAATTGAGCAGAAAATTCCGACAACCTACCTTATTTCATCTATCAAGACTGTGGTGTTGGGCGTTGTTGGTCTCACCTTATGCCTCGAAACATTGTACACCTGATCAGTAAAGGCACTGGTGATTATGGTTGGCACCATCCCGCCGGAAAATTTGTTCTGCAACAAGGCACGTAGTGACTGGCGCTCTCGATCCGAACCGACAATATAGGAGCGAAGGCAAGACATGAGCTGGTTCTCCACTAGGTCGCGGTACTTGGAGTTCGGGGCGCTTATGTATTGTCCGAGAGGACCCCGGGGCATTCGGTGCATGTTGGCGCCAGAGTACTGGGTGCGCAGGGCACACACCACCTGAATCGCTTGCTCGCCGTAAACAGAAAGTTTGTTGGACTTGTTCCGGGAAAGTGAGTCGATTTCCCACTGCATGTTTTCTGGAGCGGGAAAGGGAATATAAACACAAATTTAAGGCACCTAAGCGAATGAACTCACGTTTGGATTTCTGCAACTGGATTCTCTCGTTCTTAACGGCCTCCAAGCTCTCGTGGACAGAGTTCGTGTTCCTCTTTATCTCCTGCTGCTCTTCGCGTAGACGCGCGATTAGTGCCTCGCTTTCGGCCACTTGCAGCTTCAGAGCCTCCATTGTCCTGGTGTGCTCCTCCCGCTGCTCCTTCACCCGCGTGAAGTTGGCATGGTAGCTTCCAATATGCTTCTTGCAGGCATTGTACGCATGCTGCTCCTCCCGCAACCTTCTCTCAGCGTTGCCGATCTGGGCTTTGAGAGAAGCAGTTTTCACAGCAATATCCTGCACTGATCGCTTGGCGGCTTTCATCTTAAGGTCCTGCGCCTTGTAGGCCTCCATTATCTCGCTCTTTGTGACCTGGAAGTCCTTGAGCTTCTGCGTGAGGACAGCCTGGGTGCTCTCCTTCTTGGATGTCTGCCCTTCAAGCTTTGCCTTTTTGGCCTCTATCAGGCCAATCGAGTGCTCCAAGTTCTGGAGCTCTGTCTGCACCCGAGTCACCGCCAACCACGCCAACTTGGTCTGGCTCTGTTGCAGCTTAACCTTGACCACCTCCTTGTCCTTCAGGATGGAGAGTTTCTCGGCCTCCGCCTCCACATCCTTCTCGACAAGTTCCTTCTTTTTCTCCAGCTGGTCCAGGTTCTGCGAAAAGTGCCGACGTTGCTCGTGGCACTGCATCAGACTACTCGCGCATATATCCAATTGCGTTGCCTTCATCAGCAGTTTGTAATTCGACGCGGGCTCCAAGTCTTTGAGGAATTCGCGCGCTGCCTCTTGATTCAGAACGAAGATGGGGTTCTCTACATTAATGCCAAAACAAAGAAGCATACGCCGGATCTCGGCAACCTTCTTGGAAACGCTCTTCCCACGCGCGTCCAGAAGATCATAGGCGGAGGACGACTGCCGCAGGTGGCGCACCACGGTGAGGTGCGGCCCGAAGATGTCCGCCTTGAAGGGTCTCAGACCAGAATTGGACAGAGTTATGGAAATGGTGGCACTTGTCTCCCCATTCTTAATTAGCTTCTGGATGCTGCTGGCCCGGCTAGTGGCTCGGGCGCTGCTGGTCAAGCCCAGGGCCAGGGCTGTGATGACAGCGCTCTTGCCGCTGCCATTGTTGCCGACCAAAAAGTTGATGTTCGGACCGAATTCTACTAAGAGATTCGAGTGGCACATGAAGTTCGTGAGTCGCATCGAAATAACTTTCCCACAACGATCAAAAGCATTCGGAACTGATAGCTCTGACTGTAAACAAAGTTGAGTCGTTAAACAATTTATACTTTGGGTAATTAATACTACACACCGTTAGGTTAAAGCTGGTGGCACGCTGGGACATGTTGGACCCGGAATTGCGAGACTTCCGGCTAGTGGCCTGCACGCTTGGCGCCGAAGATTCGAAACTATCATTTTTAGTCACCTCCGACTCAGACTCTGCCTCGGCCGCAGGCACTTGCCTACTTCGTTTTCTGCTCGGAGCTTGGCTGGGGCTATCACTGTCCGATCCGGATGAATGTTTCCGGCGTATCCGGCCATTTCTTCGACTCCGCTCCATCGCGTTGTTTATGATTCCGTAGCCTTGAAAAAGCGCGGGCGTTGTTTCAAAAGGAGCCAGATGAAGCTAGTCACTCCATATAGGATCCTACATGGATTTCTTATTATTAGACTTCAGTAATTAAATATTAAGTTCCGGACATTACAAATTTCAGGGGAAAATGAAAATCCGTCGCAAATAAACAAACTAATGAAATTCCGCAATAAACATTTGCTGAACCTGCTAGTGTGACCAGAAGCCAGCGATGAAGCGATGCGAAAACGCGCCACTGAAGGAAACTACAGTAGACACTCTCATATATTGAATTCTACTGATGTATTTGAATTTTTTACATAAAAAGATTTATCTTAAATTAATTCTTTCCTTTTAGAGAGACAAATTTATGTCATATTAGTATTTTAGATAATATAAAATAATTCATTTTTTATATAATGATTGATGGTCTATACTGGTGGCTCTTCCGGTCATCGATACACCGACAATACATCCATGTATTATCTAAAAAATAAAGATTTCCAATATAAACAAAAACATTTAACTTATGTCCGGTTCAGAAGACGACGATTGGTTCAACCAGGATGAGGAAGACCTGGTCCACAGCCTGGAGCAGAAGGTTCGTCACCAAGAGCAGGAAAAGAATGAGGAACAGATTAAAGGTAACCCGGTAACCAAAAGTGGACACGTTGAATCTGATGATATGTCTTTCCAGTTGGAGATTTCCGGGCGATGAATCTTCTGGCCAGCTCCGCCATTGAGAATGCGAATCAAAAGAAGGACGCCTCCTGCCGTTTCTCCATGGCGGAGTTCACCAAGGGCCTGGCAATGCTCCCCATCGACATGTTCCTCTACTTCTTTTCCGAGGACAAGGACTTGTTCGTCAACCAACTGGTGCCCAACGACAACCTACAGCGAGTCGCCGTTTACCTGGACGTCATAAAGTCGCTCTGCCAACTGGAGATGGTTGGGTTCCAAGAGGATCTCCTAGAGGCCTTCGTCAAGCAGACGGTACTCCATGAGAAGATTAAGCGTCTGATATTGACCTTGCTATCGAAGGGTTCTGGCAGCCACTGGGACGATGAAACGGAACTGATGCTGAAGAACATGATGTGGTTGCTTGAAAGAGCCCATAAGTTTGGATTTGATAGCCAGCAGGGCGATGATATAGTGGAACTATACAAAAAGTTAAATGACCATCTCAAAGTGGAATTATTTCAAGAATCCCATGAATTTTCTTCTGCATCCATGGGGGATGTAAAGCAAGATATATATCCTACTTTGGAGGCTCTAATGAGTGAAGAAAGAAGCACGGATGAGGAAGAGATTGATGCCACATCGAATGATATTCCGCAATACATAAAGAACCAGCGGGAATTACTTCGAAAGGACTTCTTTGGACCGTTGCGGGAGTTGGTGCAACGATTGCGGGAAGGTCGCGATCTCAGGGACCTGGAGCAGCAGGGACTCCTTTGGCCCAGGACGACTCTCACTTTAAACCCCGAATTTAACGAAGCGCAGAGGCACAGTCTGGTGTACCTCAACTTGCACAAGACGGAAGTCAACGAGAGGTGTTACCAAAAGGCATTGGAGAACATCAAATCAGGATCGCTTCTGTGTCTCACTAGAAGTCTAGAACTCGAAAATCTTATCCTGGCCACGGTCGGGTATACGGTGGAGGAGAACCTAAAGAAAGGACGCGTGAGTCCTATTCAAAACTATATAAAAAGAATTCTAATAATTTTGTTTGAATTTCAGTTAAGTGTGGAGATTGTTTCGCAATATAACATCGGTAACATCTACGATCAGCCACTAATCATGTTCCAAACACCCGCGTTTTTTGAGCCATACCTGAGGGTCCACAACTACCTCAGCACATGCAGTACGGAACAGTTTCCAATGCGTCGTTACCTTGTGGATGGAGAAGTAGTACAATCTAAATGTGATTCTATTTTATAATATATCTTATTCTCTTCGATAGTTGGATGTACGGCCACCGGCATATATGAAGAAGGAGCTGAAACTTACATACAATGGCAAGACGCTCTCCAGGGAGACCCCACCCCAACAGATGCCCCTAAATGAAACGCAGAAAAGGGCGTTTATGGAGGCCCTCCACAGGGAGTTCTGCATCATGCAGGGACCTCCTGGAACGGGAAAAACACATCTCTCCGTTGAGTTGGTCCGCTGCCTCATAGAGAACTCCAAGGCAGCGGATTTAGGTCCCATTGTTGTACTGACCTACACCAACGACTCCCTGGATAAGTTTCTGGTCAAGATGTCGGAGCACACTCAAAAAATATTGCGCTTCGGCAGCCAATCACGAGATCCACGATTACAAAAATTTAACGAAGGATCAGTGCACGTTGAGAATGCATCTCATGGATTGAAACGGATCTGGTGGCTTGTCAGTTGTGAATACAAGGAGAAGTTCCAGCTTCTTCAAAGCGCATACGCTAACTTCGACGGCAGTGAAGAGAGCTACCAGGAAACCCTCATTGCCCAGCAGAAAGTCCGGCAGGTGGCAGAGCGTCTGGAAACCCTGCGCGCCGTATTCAAGTACTTCCTGGCCAAAAGTCAGGATATTGTGGCCATGACTACTACGTGCGCGGCGCGCTTAAACTTCTTCCTCCGATTGCTCAAGTCCAAGTGCGTGGTTTTTGAGGAAGCCGCTGAGATTCAAGAGTCGCATGTCCTAGCGTGCCTTACTCCGTATACCGAACATGTGATCCTCGTGGGCGATCACAAGCAACTGCAGCCCTTCAACGGCAGCAGTCAGGTGCAGCAAATATCGCTCTTTGAGCGTCTTATCTTATCGGGAATGCCATTTAGTTTCTTGAACCTCCAATACCGAATGCGTCCCTGCATTGCAGAACTCCTAATACCCACGATTTACGAAGAACTGGCCAGTTCTGATTCGGTGAAGACCTACGACGACATCCGCCTAATGGAAAAGAACGTCTTCTTTTTGAATCACAACAGACCAGAGCAGCAGTTATCGGACAAGTCCTTTATAAATCCCTATGAAGCGGACAGTTTGGTGGAGCTAACACACTTTCTTCTGCAGAAGGCCAAGTACGAAAAAAGCGACATAGTGATCCTGTCGCCCTACAACGCTCAGGTGGAGTGCATCAGAGAAAAGGTTTGCATCTGACACTGCTTCGAAGCATCATCCTTGAGTGAAATATCTTTACAGATTGCTAGAAAGTGCCGGGCCAGTGTCCTGGTGTCCACGGTGGACAGTTTCCAAGGCTTGGAGGCGAACATTGTGCTGCTCTCCCTCGTCCGAAGCAATTCCGCCGGCCAGATAGGATTCCTGCGGCAGCCGAACCGAGTATGTGTGGCCCTTTCCCGTGCCCGCTGGGCGCTCTATATAGCCGGGAACCTGGAGACGCTACAGAAGGGCAATCGCAAGTTGTGGGGCAGCATAGCTGAACGACTGGAAGGACAACAATCCATTGGACAAATAGGATTTCCGACAAATAACTAATGACATTGTAAATTGATTCACTTTTTTTACTTTATTAATAATGATGAGGGGATTTCGGTGAAAAAAGATCGCCTGCCAATTGCGCCCCGATTGTTCCATTAATAGATCATCTTTGTACCCTCGACTGGCAATGAACTTTACAATGAGTGCTGGACATTGAAACTGTGCACGCTGAAACGCTTCCATGGCTGGTGGTCGGGTTCATGGGCCATTGAATACTTATATTAATAATCTTTTACATATTTATAGTTCTGTATATTCTTTTCTGTACACATAGTTTATATATATTTATAAGATCCTTCAAGATCTGTATATGCACAATAGGGTCTTTAAGTTGTTAACATACAGAAAGCAATCCAATGATCATCTTATCGTTAGTTTATAAATAAAACGATTGTTTTCTTAATACGAACAATGCTTAATCTTTAACAAAATGAAGTATATTATGAAGTATATCATTGGATTACTTTCCGATCATGAACCGAACTACACCCCGAATGAATCGAATACCATGTTTACAACTATTAGATGTTTATGGGAGTTGTGAGTGTTTTACATTACATAGATGCATACTATCTGCGTATCTTGATTAGTAACTAGTTTAAGGGATCCATCGCTAGAGTTTAGTTGTCAGTGGTTTGGTTTTTGGCCCGAAATAGTCTGTACAGAGTTACAATTTTTTACAAACACTTGAATTTCTATATAACTCGCTTTACTCTTTTTCGTTTAATTTTTTACAAATTTTATTTTTACTTTTCGCTTAATGGATATTCTTCGCTTATAAGGTTTTTCGATCATTATTATTTTTTTCTTTTTTGTCAAACAAATTGTGCTTAAATTTATAGGATAGTTCGCTATAAAGGGGGGGGGATGGATGCTGCAAGAACTATGTATGGATCTATGGTAGGATTGTATTATATATACGGATTTATTCGATGTGTGAAAACGTAAAGTTGATAAAATCAAAACGAGAAGCGCGGAAGAGAAGTGGCAGCAATTGAATGTTGATCCTTCTTATTGTGATTACGATCGGATAAATTGGTTGCAGTTGCATCCGGCCAACGCACTTTGCGATCCAGCGCACAAAGCGGCGTCACCCTAGCAACGTCGTCATCTTATAACTTACGGGATCTTAAGGGAGATGATGGTGGGATGATGGGTGGAGTGGGGGAGTATGGTGGTTGGTAGTTGGTAGTTTTTAGTTTTTTAGGGGGAGCTTTTGTGGTTCACATCAAACTTTAGGTCGTATCTAACTAAAAAATTGAATCATCTTGCGAGCAGATCGCCACGTCGGTTTTGGGGGTTGGAGGTATGTGGGTAAGTGGGTGTTGACATTTGATCCTTTCCAGGCTAGAAATTTATTTATCCGCCGGCATCTGGAGGTTATTTAATTTGTTTCTCGGCCCAAGTGCAGCTGCAAGGCAATGGCTACCGCTATGACTGCTGCTGCTGCTGCGTCCCCTGTAACCGCCGCTTGGGATCATTAATCCAACATTTCCACTAGCTCCTACACCACCTCCACACCCAGTTCCAGTGCCAGTCCCAGTCCCAGAACCACTTCCGCTTGGGATGATGGCGGTGGTGCTGTTGCTGTGGCTGGTTGTGGGTCTGCCGCGTCGATTCTATTGCTACCGTCGGTTGATCAACCCGTTGGGAGGCGCCTGTTGGCTAGCCGTGTGCATCAGCTCCAGTTCGACCAGTAGCGGAAAATGATCGGAGGGTATGTGTGGATGGGGGCATCCCACCACTTTGTTCTCTCGCAGCCAGTCATTGGAAACGGGTCCCAGTAGTCCCAACGGCACCATACCCGTTTTCGTATAGAAGATATAATCGATGATCCCCTTGAAGTCGAACGTGTAATTGGTGTGCGGCATGATGTCCTCACTGTAGGCGGAGGCCAGCTTGAAGGAGTGCGTGAACTCGTTCGTGTCATTCGACAGCAATCGCTGCAGGCACGACTTGTAGCCCATGTCCTTGAAGTCCAGATGGTCCATGGAGACGCGTCCCTTGCCAAGGAACTCCACCACACCGGAGTCGGGTAGCGAGTTGAAGTCGCCGCACAGCAGCAGTTGCACGCTGTTCGAGTCGTTCTTGTGACCCGGCCTAAAACTGTGGCTCGCCTCATCAATGATCGTCTTCAGCTCGTTGGATAGCATCATTGTTTGTATCAGCTTGACGTCACAGAATTCCGGATCCCAGTGGATATGCGCCGTGCACACTAGCAGCGGCTGCGAGATCTGCGTCACCTCGGACATTGGCTCCCACGCGTTCTCCTTCACCTTCAGCAGAGCCGCCAGCCCAATGTTATCCTTTGGCATCACACGGTTCAGCATGTTGTCCGAACCCTCGGCATTGGCCATTGCCAGTTGATTAAATTCAATAAGATGCTCCTTGATCAGAGTGAACCTGTGAGAAGAAGAAAGATTACTATTTTATCCTGCAACTGATGTGTGATTCTACTTACTTGGAGGCCCTAAAAAATATCGCACATCCGTCGACGTACTTCCGCTCCAGCTCAGACATTGTCTTGGCTCGGGATTTGGGGGAGAAGATACCCTCGTACCCATCGTTCTTCAGCTCCGGCAGGAAGAAGTGATAGAACTGTTCCGTTTCGATCTCCTGCAGGCTGATGATGTCCGCCGAGTAATGCCGTATCTCGTCAATAATCGACTTTTTCCTGTACTCCCAGCAGAGCGCCCACGACGGGCAGTATCCGTACATTTGCCGTGTCGCATATTTGTCGCAGAGGACATTGTAGCACATGACCGTAAAAATGCCTGAAATTTTAATTAGATATTAGTTTTAAATACTAACGCTAATTGCAATCTAAAGAATGGCTTGCAAACCAGGCCAACTGGAGCCGGTTGGAGCTCCATTAAGATTCAATTATAACTTACAGGCTGGTCGCGTTTTGTTGGGCTTGGCCAGTGGCAGCCAGGGCCTCTGTGGCGGTGGATTGACGGTAACTGCAAGAAGAAAAAGATACGCGGATTCAAGATTAGTCTAGAGCTGGAGTTGGCGAGTGAAAATGGCTAGAAGATTATGAAATTAGCACCCGCACACAAAGTCACACAACAGGCGCTATCGGCAGCCTACCCCACTGACACACTGATCGGCGAACATCCACGTTCTCCCACAACCACATACTGGCCACTCCACACCACTCCACTCCCACCAAGAGGCACCCCTCCTCTGGCGATTGCAACCGGTGAAAGTGACATGCACAAGCAATCAACTTGCTTCCGCCTTTGGGTTGCAGTCAGGTGTTGTTGTGGTTTTTGCATACACTCGAAAAAATTACATGTGAAATGCAAAGTAAAATGATCTAGTAGGCTAAAAAGTATCTGCAAATATTTCCCAGTACAACCCAGAGACAGGCAACCACTTACTCTCCCCTCCTGTTGCCCGGGAGGGAAACCACTTACTGGAACATGGGTTTCTCCAATTGGCAACGGGGCAGGCGGGGGCGACCTGCGATGTCTGGGGCATCTGCATCTGCATCGGCATCTGGGAATAGAAGCTGCGGTGATGATAGTAGTGCTGCTGGTGTTGCTGCTGCTGCTGCTGCTGCTGTTGATGGTGGTGATAATGGTGTTGATGTTGAAGCTGCTGCTGCTGGTGGTGGTGGTAATAATTTTGTTGTTGGTGGTGGTGGTGGTGCTGCTGATGATGTTGTTGCGGGTGGGGATACTGATAGAAGATCTTCCTGGCCACCCCGCCGCCATTCCTGTTTCTAGCGTTGCTAGCCGTGGCTGAGCTGGAGCTTACAACATTTTCACGCATAAAAAAGGGATCCGGATCCGCCACAGTTCGATTTCTGTTAATACCCTCCACACTCCACCAATAATTTGATGGGCGACCGTTATGTCCCAGTGTGGATCTTGGTCGGCCGCTCTCTCTCTCTCTTCTCTCTCTCTCTCTCTCTGGCTGTATCTCTTTATCTTACCTTTATCGCTCTTGCCTATCCCTGGCTATCTCTTTTAGTATATTGTTGTTGTCACTCTTGATGGTTTTTGCTCTTTTGGGGCTTTTGGTGCTTTTGGGGATTTGTTTTGTTTTGTTGTTTCGCAGACTTGTTGATTGTTTTTGCATTTCTTTTCTCCCTCTCGGTAATTTTTGTGCAAAACGGCTGAGGCTAAGACTGAGGTTGAGACTGCGACTGTGGCTGCGGCTGCGACGGCTGCTGCTGCTTCTGCTGCTGCTGGCGTCGTCGTCGTCGTTGACTAAAAACTTTCACTTTTTAATAAATTTTGTGATTTTTTTCATAATTTAGTTGGTTTGCTTGCTGTATGCTGTCTGCTGTTTGGTGTCTGCGCCTTGTTTTGTTTTTGGTCTTTAAGGTGATTTGATTTGGTTTTTTTTGTATTTTGTGTTTTTGCTGACAGCCTTTAATGACTACATGAACACAGCTTTGATTGCATTTTAATTGTACAGCAGTTGTTTGTCGGTTTTAGGATCCATTCGCAGTAAGGTACTCTACGTTAATTATGCAAAAATGGTTATTTAATTGAATCGCAATCGCAATCGCAATCACAGCAGCCAACAACAAAAATCACACAAGACGCTAAAATTATTCACCGAAAAATTATATATATACAAAACGAGAAAAAGGATGAAAAAAGAGCAACGTAACTCTGTTTGTCTCAATGTGTCTATGAGTCTATGAGTTGTGTATGAAGCGTAAGTAATAACTAAAGTGCCAAAATTACAAAAACAGACAGACTGACGAAAGACTCAAACAACAAACTCAATGCCAACTATTGTTAGCAAATAGCCGGCCGGGTCTTTTGTTTCTTTTTTGTCATCATTAGTTTGCCTTCTTTAGTGGGTTAAAGGTTTTTAGGTAGTTTTTTTTTTCATTTCATTTTTTGACAAAACTGTGGGGTTAATTACGAAACTTTTACTCAACGCGTGCGCCCACGCAGTACCCCCTAACTTCCATGGTAAATAATTTCACCGAATTTATGAGTGATTACCCCATGGATGGCCGACTGCCGACAGGTGTAACAAAAAGCCAAAAACACACAGCAGACACTTTGGATAACAAAGCGATCAACGAAATTTTAAAACAAATTTGTTCAGCCAGCGAAGCGTGCTACCTACCTGGTGGGGCAAGGTGGTATTAGGGGGCAAGTAATAGGGGGAAGTGTCAGTGGAAAGTTAAACCAACAATCAAATATTACTAATCTTTCTCAGAGGCTCTTTTTTTCAGTCTTCTGGTTATCATATAAGATTTCCTTTAATGGTGAAATATAGGTTACCCCTTTCTCTGTTAATCCTCCTCCACCTCTATCGCAATCAGTCATAAATTTCCACCGTCGCACAATCAAGATTATTACTATCTAATGGATGCATATCAATTATGTTTACTCTCTCTCTCTCTCTCTCTCTGGTGAGGCACGGTATTCGGTTCAATATTCGCCCCGCAGCCTGATGTCACGCCATGTCGTGCCACATCCACCCACCCACCTTTCGCCTAATTTTTTTTTTTTTTCTCGGATTTCGGTTTTCAGTTTTCGGGCGCCACTAGAAAGCCCTTTCTATCCAAAAGTTTTCATGGTCGTTGCTGGTTGCATTTGAAAACAATAAAAAACAAAGAAAAACAATAGCAAAAAAAAAACAGAAAATCCAAGACAACAAACAAAAGTTCGAAAGGCAAAAACCCAAGTGAGCGTATCGAAAAAGAAAGTGAAATTCAAATTGAAATTTGGTGCGATTAAAAACGGCAAGAGGCCTCTTGTATGTTTATCTGTTTCTTGGTAATACACAGATATACAATATATATATATATATAGATATAGTATGGTATGTTGGCCAACAATTTTGTATGCACAACTGGTGCTGAGACCTGCTTGCTCTGAATAGAAATCAAAAGTCAACTCGCCACTTGCCACACAACAAAACTCCTCTGAGCTCGGAGCTCTGCAATTAGATAACTTGTTTCTGCTGCGCCAGTTTTTTTTTTCTTTTTTTTTTTTCCAATCTCAGCCGCAACACCAACAATTGACTGCCAATGTTCAATGGCGTTCAGTTGCAAGTGGCAAGTAGCAAGTTGCCATAGATGCCAATATGGCATTTAAATTATAATAATGAGTAAAAAAGATATAATGTCGAAAAAAGAATAAAATTAATTTTATTTATTTTTTTTAAATAACTCTGTAAGCTATTCTTAATATTTTAGATTTTTTTTAGAGGCTTTTAAAGTGTTAAGGTGTGTGTTTTTGAGAAACCAGTTGGACGAGAGTCGCTTCTCAAATCTCAGCCACATTCAAAAGACTTCAATTGTGCTGCGTCACATGAAAAATCAATTGAAATTTGAAAATTGAAAATGTGCGAGCACCAGGGAGCGGATGAAGAGTGGCAACAGACACCATGTACCACCACCAGGCCCCCCGATGCAACTCCATCATCCATCCCAAGTTGCAGACTAGCGTGGGCTTTCTTTCCAATACACAGTGGAAAAAAAAAATTACTATTCTCTTTTTTTTTTATAATTTCTTAGTGAGAAACAATTTTTAAAGAATTCAAAATATTTTAAAAAAGATTGTATTTTTTTTTCATTTTTAATTCAAATGCAAGTCTTTGGATGTTCGTAGGAGGCTGGCTGTGGCAAGCAAGGCTTCGGCTTCTCTCACGCGATCTGCCAACAATGCCTCTGCTGCTGCCGCTGCCGCATGCTGCTTGGTTACGTTTATTTTTCTTTCGCTGATCCACTTTTAAATCTTTGCGCGCATTTTCAGTCGCCGCGGCGAGGTACTTTCTCTCTCCCGCAGTTGGAAAGCGGCAACAGCCTACTGCTGCTTACAGCCTGCTGACATTGACACAGCCTGTAATGGGCCATCCAGGCAGCAGCCAAAGAGCCAGGCTCTAAAAATTATGGTTACCAGTTACCAAAATACAATAAATCATACTATTTCCTTAAAAATAAAGTAAAAAAAAAATTCCTACAGAAGGTGTTAAATTTGGAGTGAAATCTGCCAATATTTTTATAAATTTTTAACCAAACATATTTGGTAATATCTTTTAAATTTATGTATATTTTTTTGCCTAAAATTTCACTTTAACCCTCTACCGTATACAACTCGCAATTTATTTCTTTTAATAATCATGGGATAAATTTTATAATTTTTTGTGATAAAAAGATACATTTTCAATCAGATTTTAATCTGTTTATATCTTTAAATTATTTTAGGTTGAAATTTAATTTTTAAAAAATTGATAAAATATTTATTTAATGTCTTTTATGTATGTATAAGAAAAAGTTATTTTTTATGGTAATAAATAACATCTCTTTAATCTCTTTTATCTTTTAGCAGGAAGTATTTGATTTATTCCCAGTGCAAGACCCATTCCCTGGTCATAAAACTTTCTAATCATTTGCACTTCCTTTTACGCAACAACAACCTTGATAAGCTAAATGAAAAAAAAAAAAAAACGAAAAAGCCGAAAAAAAACGAAAATGAAATGAAAACGAAACGAAAACAGGCTGTAAGCTCACTTCCGCATTTAAAACAATAATAAAGGCGAGACGAGACGATAACATTTCCGATTTCTGTTGCATATTTATAAGAAATATGGGCCAATTATGCGAATTACTTCAAAAGAAACAACAAAAAAGCTCAACGAGGTAGATCAGCAGAAAGAAACGAAAATAAAAACGGAAAAGGCTTTTGTCATGACAAAGCAAAAAATAATATTAAAAGGCGACCAAAAAAAAAAACAAAAAGTTCACATTTCGTAACCGAAATAACCGTTAACATTCACAAAAGCCAACAGTGTAAGTGGGCCGCAAAGAGCATGAGGGAGGTGGAGAGTTGGAAAGTGGAGGGGGGAGTGCGAGAAAGGGCGGGTTCCGGCACCGGCCCCAATCAACAGCTGTTTTTTTTTGTTGTTGCCCGGCCACACTATTATAATTTTTGGCACTAATATCATCACTATGGCGGCGGTGGCTTCTTCTTCTCTCCCAATTGCAGTTATAAATACCGGTTCTCTCTATATAAATAAACCATTTCAGTGCTTTGTGGCCGTTTTGTCATCTCTAACGAGGCCCGAATAAAAAGAAGGGGAAAGCGGGGTATATTGGCCAAAAGGGAATAAGAATATTAGCCATAAGGTGTAAGCCAAAGAATTGTTTAATTTTTATTTTTATTACTAATAGCTGTATTAGTTAGTGCCTACTTTACAGGGTATTTGTTTAGTCGAGGTCCTCCGCGTTCCTCCTAAGGCACTTCCTCTTCCCACACTTCGATCCGGCATGCTCCGATAAATCAGCAAACTTTTGTGGGAATCGATGACGCGGCGCGATGCGTTTAAAATGCATTACAAAGCACAATGTTGTCATAAAAATGAAATTAAATAAAAGCCGAAAACGAGCCAAGGGGGAGTGGGGGAGGGAGGGGGAAAGATCAACCGACTTAAGCCAATTAAATGATTAGGTAACAGTTACAACAATAATAGCATCGCAGCCCGCAGCACCACCATCTTATGCAGCCTCGTCATCGGCCCGGCCCGTCCCGACCCGGCCAGAAGCAGCAGCTACAGTCAGAGCAATAACAATAAAGCCCAGACGAGTCGAGCTATAAACCTTCATAGAGACACAAAATTTGTACGTACAACGGTGTGGACCAGGCCGGGAAAAAAGCCAGAAACTGAACAAAAAATTAATTCATGTTGTGCCCATTTCGTGAGCGGGCACAAAAAGGGACAAAAACTGAAGAAGAATGAGTTACAAGATACAAATGCCCGAGCGCGGATCTTACAACCGAAGATACAAATGCCCTTCGAGAGTTTCAGGGCAATCCAATAGGTTCAATATCTAAGAGGTCTAAAGGTAACACTGGGTATTAGGTAATAGGTAGAGTTTCTTGAGAAGAAATATCAAATTTCAAAAGTGTACTATACTATATTTAAGAATCTTGTATCTTTTATTTTGTATCTCATATCTTTGGCTAACTAAACATCTAAATGGTTACAAAGTTTTAAGATAAAATATCTTTTAGAAAAAATATCCAAGTAATTTGGATAAATACCTTTGAGAAATGAATATTGCAATGAATATTGAAATTTTTTCTTTGTATCTCGTATCTTTGTATTTTTGGCTATCAAAAAATTTGCATAAATGGTAAAAAAATTTCGGGAAGAATCCTTAAAGATCTAATAATTTGGATAAGTTACTTTTAGATCTTGGAATATTTTTTAGATTTTTTTAAGCAGAATTGGTAGGTTTTAAAACATATATATAGTATATGTATAGTAACCTATACAGTATCTTAAACTTTTTTATCTAGTATATTTAATCTTATATTTTGTATCTCGTATCTTTGGCTAACCAAAAAATATACATAAATGATTTAAAAAAAATTTTATTTAAGAATAGCTCCAAAAATTATGATGGGAAACTTTTAGATAATGGAATATTATTTGGAAAAGTGTCCTATATATTTGTATCTTAAATCTTTTATCTTGAATTCCAAATCTCGTGCCATTGCCTTTCAAAACATCTAAATGGTAACAAAGTTTAAAAGAGAATCCTCCTAGGTCCAGTATTTGGTGTAGATAACTTGGAGAAAAGAATACTATTTTGAATTTTAAATAAATGAAACTGCATAGATAAGTTTACTTCCTAAGAAATAATTTTGTATGCTAAAGTATCGTACATTTTATATCTCATATCTTGTATCTTTAGCCACCTATATCTATAAATGATAAAAATATTAATAGTACCCCTTGTAAGGGCATAATCGGTTATAAAAACAGCAGCAACAAATGAAGCACAAGCCGTTCACAAACGGCAGAAAGAGTTAAGAGCTGGGCCCCGGCCCTTCGGAGCATTCTCTGGCCACTTGATTTATGGAGTCCGGAGTACGAGACGCGGCGGTGCATCTTCTTTCCATCTTTCCAATGAAGTTTACGTCACCGGCCCCATATTAGAGGCCTCCGCCCCTTGGCCCGGCGATGATTTCGTCATTTGAGAGTGCGTTGCAAGAAGAGATTGCGGCTAATCTGGTAAACGGCTGCTGGTAATGGCAATGAGATGGATGAGTCGCTCCACTGGCTACCTCTTTGTTCCAAAAAAACTTGTTCTTTTATGAGATTGCAATCCTAACTGGTGACCTAACCAACCTAGATAGTCTTCAAGACCTCTAGACTTCTATTTTATTAGAAAAAGTGCAACCCAATTAACTTGGATTAGATAATATGGCTTACATTGAGTTCTGGTTCTATAATCTGGTTTTTTGTTCAATTCTGACCTAGTACTGGTATTAGGTATTACAAGAATCCCATTTGCAAAATCAGTTTAAAGAAAACCATTATTTGTTTTGAGGTTTTGCGGTTCGTATCTTTATAAAGACTAAGATAGAGTATCTGAATACAAATCTGGAACAATGAATTATAAATTCTTTTGTGGCGTGCATCTTGAGATACAATCCAATCGACACATTGCCCAACGTGCACACGAATTTAAGACAAAAAAAAAATAAACAAATTATTCAAAAAGTGAAGACCTTCTTTGGAGCTTTGTATCTCATAGATAGTATGGAATGGCATGGCATGGTGAAGTACTCTGGTACTCTGGTACTCGGTTAATGTGCCAGACAAGTAGCATTCAGCAATTGTCTGTGAAAATCTAAAACGAAGTCAACACGAAAATCAACAACCTCACCATCCAACTATCCAAAAAAGAAAAAAAACCAGACCCGACTCTAAGACGACCCAGAGAACGAGCAGCAGACGGCATTAAAAGTGGAAAAATAAGTGTAATAATGACATTTGGGCCGTTAGGAGTTGGATTCTTAACTGTTTGACATTTTGCGTAACCTTTTCCACAGACATTTGGCCTTTATTCGGATTAACAACATATTATATTTGGCCAAGAGGAAGTTGAGATACAATGATGATGGGAGCTGGAGTTGGAGTTGGTGGCCCACTGAACTGGCCAGCCGAGCTAATTGAAAAATGAAACTTTCAATTTCATGGCGAAATGCTAATTTCTGGCCAAAAGAAAAGTCAACTGGAAAAGCGGCAGAGAGTAGAGAAGAATAAACGAGAAGGAAAAATGGCAAGACTAAATAAAAAATAGTAGAAATGAGGAAAAAAAGGAGAAATAAGTGAAGAAGTTAGTTGGAAATTGTTTTTATTCTGTCATTTAGATACTCTATTTAAAAATTAAAAATTATAAAAAAATATATATTATTATAAACTAAATATATATATTAAAAACTAAATAACTATTATTATAAAACAACTAAAAGATTAACTAAAAAATGATAAAAAAGGAGAAATAAATGAAGAAGTTAGTTGGTAATAGTTTTTATTCTGTCATTTAGATACTCTTTTTTTTGGTTTAAAAATCATAAAAAATATGTATTCCTTTAAACTAAATAAATACTATATAAACTAACTAAATAGACTAAATAAAAAAATAGTAGAAATGAGAAAAAAAAGAGAAATAAGTATTATATACTCTTTTTGTGGCTTAAAATATATATATATTTTTTTAATATTGTTCGAATTGTATTCTTTAATAAACAAATGATTTATAGTATCCATAAAATTCACTTTAAAAACCTTCTAATGCCCTCAAAACCTACCACTTATTTGCCATAAATTTCTTAAAAGCCTATACTTTAAATTTAATTTTAAGTTAATTTCCTAACTAAAGTACCTCTCGCTAGAGAAGGTGAGGAAAAACAATTAAATTTCAAACGCTAGAAGGAAAAAAGAGAGAAAAACTAGCAAGTTTCAGGGGAAGAGACTAGAAAAGATGGCCCGCTTCACTGGCCAGGGGCTATGGCTATGATGGCCAGAACACAGCTCGGCTCACAAACAGCCACAAAGCGAGGCATTTATTGACGTAGCCAAAACACATTAGCCACCGCTGGCCAGGCCACTAGATATAGTGGTATAGTGGTAGTGGTGGTGCTAGCTGATGGCGCAAACAGTGTTGCAAATGACCCAATTATCCACTGACCCACTCGGCAGTCGGCAAGTCGGTTGTCCGGTCCGGGTCCGTGTCTGTGTCCGGAGACCTCCAGAGTTGGAGTTGTGAAATAAAGAAGAGCCAAGAGCCCTTGGACTGGAGCGTCTTTAGAAGCTGACCTAACAAGCGGCTTAAAATGGAGACATTAATTAGCCTAATGACAGGCACAAAATGCTCAGAAATTAATTAGCCAGTTACGGTTATGAGAGCGGTTAATTCTTTTTGCAAAATTTTGCAAAAAAACAAAACAAAAAAAATAATAATAAAAAAGAGCCGGCATCCAGAATACTTTGGCCAGGTGAAAGGTGGCCAGTAAATCATCTTCCAGCTAGATTTTTAGAGGTTCCCACTCTGGCCAGGTCTTGGCCAACCAATGTTTGGAAAGTTCATTTTCGAGTGGTGCAGTTGTTAGGCCTATCCGAAACGCAACAGTTCTGTTTATTTTTCCGACTTCGAAGCCCCCCTCGCTTTTCTCAATTAGAAAATTGAGTTTTTACTTTTTTCCACCAGATTTTTGGATTTTTTTTTTTATTTTTTTGTAGGCTATCAAAACAGCAATCAAGTTCTTTTTGTTTGACATTTTTGTTTACACTTTTTATTGAGTTCTCGTTCGGGCTTAATCAAAATAAATAAGTTGGTATTGGCCATATTGTGTATGGCTTACAATCGTAGTGTGTAGTGATGGATGGGGGATATGAGTTTAGGTCTATAGTCTACTATATATTATTGTTATTTGTGCAAAAACGATGCTTATAAACGAACAAAAGACTAACAAATACGAGAGAGCACTACTTACTGAGCACACAATACAAACTAGTGAAAATATTAATTAAATAAATTAGCTTCGAGTTGTAATTTCTATCTGGGGAATGGTAACACGTCTATCTGCCGGTCTGCCAGTCTGCCAGTCTGCCGGAACCTGCCAATGGAAAATCTGTGACATTTTCCACCCGACTCGTTGCTAGTAGGAGGCCTGAGAGACTGTAGCCGATCCGGAGCGGAAAACTTCAAGCAATTTCTGTGTGCGCGTTCGTGAGTTTCTTTTAATTAAAAAAAAAAACTAAAAAAAAAAAAAAGAAGGCGAAAACTTTTACTCGCCAAGTATAGCCAGCCAGTAAGCAGGTAACTAGGGCTGCTCTCGATTTTCACCTTTAGATTTGGATCTCAATTAATTGTGCACTAGATGTTCTTTCTCCAGACTATTCAGATACAAATTGAATCTTAATTCTTAAAAAGATACAAGTATTTCCCTTAAAAATTCAACTCTTACTTGAGATGATAATGATTTTCTAATACTAATAGATACTAAAACATACTAATGGATAATACGGAGATCCTTTCTACCATTTCCTACCAGAAACTTGACCCCCAAAGACCCCAAAACTAGCTATAACCTATGACCTAACCAGACCTATCTATCTTCTAAAAAAAGTTCACGTTGTAGCGCTGCAATTAAAAACTAAGTTTTAAAATTAAAAACCAAACCAATAAGACAGTTAAAAATAAAATTAGATCCAGGAATACCTACTAAGATAGGAACGTTGCTTAGGGTGGACCTTATTAACGTTAATGCACAAATAACAACAGCAACTATTTTTATAAAGAAATGTATCTTTCGGATCTTCACATGGTAGCTGGTGGTGAGCTCCATGCGATTTCTACAGTTTCTTCTTCTTTTTTAGCCACAAAATCTGCATAAGAGCCGCCTCCCCCTGCCCGCCGCCACCCTCCACCAGCAGCTCTTTTGGGACTTGGCAAAAAGAAAAAGAAAAAGATACAAAAAATATCTTAAAAATACAGCCGCAGTGAAAGTGAAAGTTGAAGTGGATGAGAGTCGGTCTCGGGTGTATGTGTTGGATGTGGTTCCAGGTTTCCATTTAGTTTGGGATTCAGTCACTCCATAAGGCCCATGATCACGACGATGATGATCATCATCAGCCATGTGTATGGGTGTTGTTCCAATTTAATGACTTTTTCCTTCCATCTCTCCACCTCTGTATCACCACCTCTCTTGTGTCTCTCGCTTCGTAGTTATGCAACTTGGGGGTATGGAAGAAATGTTAAAATGATGTCTGGGGAGATTTAAATTTTCCAATCCGAGTCAGAGTCAGATTCAGAGTCAGAGTCCACCCACGCAGCCGGATATCTTGCATCTCACGTTTCCAATTATCTATCCGTCGCCAAAAAGGCCATTTTCCATCTCTTGTCTCCCATGGATTTGATTCGGTTTCCATTGTCGTAGTCACGAGATGGTGGAAAAGCCAGGCTTCAGCTTACCCACCGAGCCCAGTATCAGCCGGGCGGTGGTGGTGGTGGTGGTGGGTGTGGCCCGGCTGTCTGGCCCCAGTTTGGCAGCTGCCACTTGGCTGTCATCGTGGCTGCCACCTCCACCTCCACCTCCACCATCGCACCACACCAAGCCCATGCAATTGCTATTGTTGTTATTGTTATTGTTATTGTTGCAATCTACTAGAAAATTCAAGGCTGTGGGCGTCGCATCCGTCAGATTTAGATTCAAATGCTCAAAGTTAAAGACGAGGCCCGCAGACGAATCGTTGCAGTTGTGGCTCCCAGCGCTATCCAAGCCACTGTCGCTGGCCGATCCCGCCGTATTATCCGGTCCATTGCAGGTCTCGATCAGCTTGCGCGATATCTCGTTGAGACTCTCGTCCAGGAGGGTCTCCGCCGACGAGGAGGAGGAGGAGGAGGAGGTGTTGCCCCCACCTCCGCCCCTGAAACAGTTCCCGAACAGATCGTTCACAATGTTGATCCCGCTGAGGATGTCACCGTAGCCGGAGTCGTCGCTCAAGCACTGCGACGGCATGGTCACCACGCTGGGATGACTGCGCTGGGATCCGATCACGCCCACAATATCCGCTCGACTACTGTCGCCGGTGATGGGGGCGAACTCCTCTCCGGCGGTCTCCTCCAGAGGAGGCACCGCCTTGGCGGTCGGATTGGGCCGGCTCTGGCTGCTAATGGAGCTGTCGCAGGAGCTGTCCGAGTGCGTGGATGACGTGGAGGAGGAGGACTCGCGGCTGCCACCGCCCTGTTCGCTCGACGAGGCGTCGGAGAGGGAGCGGCGCAGTGGGTAGTCCCACAGGGAGCGCAGCGGATCACAGTCCCGGCAGAAGCAGACACCGTGGGTGTGGTCGTGCTGCAGCATCCCAGGGGGTAGGTGGTAGGCAACTCCACCCGGATAGCCATCTCCCTGGCTGGTCATTTTCGGCTGCATCTCGGGCTCCAGCTTGAGCAGCACTCCGTTTCCCGGCTTCCGGTCCTTCTTGCGCCGCTTCCTCGGCTTTATGATCCTCGGCAGGCAGGTCTCCGACTGGGAAGTGCTCTGGTCCTGGCCGGATGCAGTTACTCCTGGCTTCTCCTGGGTTGTGAGCACAGGCGGAGCGGAGTTCTGGTATCGGAGGGTCCGGGACTTGTCGGTCAGCTTGAAGCCCTGATGGCTCATCGGGTGGTAGGCACTCCAGGTGGGCGGCATCGGGTGGTGGCTGTGGGGATGCGCCGGCGGCTGGAACTTCTGCTGGAGCAGCGGCATCCCCTGCGCATGAACCGCCAGCTGGGACATGGAAGCCCCGCCCGGCGGCCAGGATGGCGTGGACTTGGGAGTGGATTTCCGCAACAGCCGCTGCCTCTGGCCGGGGGACAGGTGACTGGAGGCATTCGAGATGAGCGGAATCCCGGCGCATTCGTTGATCCGTTGCTGGTTGACGACGCCGTAGCCACTGGGCTGTGGCGGCGGACCAGTCGCCGGCGAGGTGGTCCAGCTGGGGGGATGGGGCGCCGCATGATGCAGTCGCTGCAAGTTGTATCCGGCGGCGGAGGGCGGCGGCGGAGGAGGTGGGTGGGCCGGTGATCCGGGCCAGTGGCCTAGCTGCTGCTGCTGCTGCTGCTGATGGGTTGGGTATCTCAGGGGGCCGTAGGGTGGTGCAGGTGGTGCTGTTTCGGGCGCCCGGTAGACGGCCACATGCGATCTCATCTCAACTCTCGGTGGATCTCGGTCCTAGCCGATTGCACATGCTTCGATTTCGGCGATTCTCTGGTTGCGGATTAAGCCACTCGGTGGTGCATTTCGGTTGCCAAACGAACTCGAGCAGCGACTCTTACTCCGGACTGCGAAATGAAAACGAAACGAAGCGAACCACCGAAACTGGGACACGGCGCGAGCGCAATTACGAAACACTGGGGCGCATGCGCGAACGGAATCGAATCCAAAGCGAGGCGATGCGAGCCGCGAACGGGTTTCCACTGGATATCGATGTGTGGAGCGAGCGAGCAAGTGGAGCAAGTGTCTCCACTGAGGTCTGATGCCAGACTGAAGTCAGCTGCTCCGGCGATCGCCGATCGGGCCGGCTAACAGTAAAAGCCGTTATGCGAGATTTTCCACTCTCTCTCGCGCGCACTCTCTTTTTTTTTTTTTTTGTCTCTGAGCGGGTCTTACGTTCCACATGCGATCCACAAGTAAAGCCGGCTTTTAAGCTCCGGGGGGGGGTGGGAGCTCTTTCGCTCTCTTTGGGCCAACGTCCAGAGAGCGGCTTTTGCATGTCGAGGTCGTGCAGTTCTTGTAATTGTTGCATTCAATTATTATTATTTTTAATTGATGCTTGTGCATTATGTTTTTGGCATTAGTGTCCAGCAGTGAGTTTAAAAATTTAATTGCATGGACGGGAAAATAGTTAACAGTAGGGTATATTTCTTGACTTTTATTTCACAAAAATAATTATTTGAACCAATCTCATTACATAGCCAAGATACCCTATTCCCGTTAGTTGAAAACTTTCTCTTTTCGGAAGCCTTTTTTGCGCTCTTGCTCACGAGCTTTCCTTTTTTTCCCCCCCACACACTCTCACACACACACACACACACACACACCTGGTTACGCACCAAGTTCACACACACCAGCACAACCAAAGGAAAAGTAATGATAACAGGGGCCACTCACATGACAAGTTGTCCAGCATGTAGGTGAGCAGTTTCTGCGTGCCGTTCGGCTCGTTGTAGATGTTCATGAACTCCTTTTGCAGCGGATTGCCCATCAGCCCCAGTATGACGAGGTGGAACAGCTTGCCGATCTCGTATGGCAGCACTCGCAGAAAGTTGTTGTTCAGCAACAGTTCCCTAAAAGAAGAGGAGTCGATGAGTTGGAGAAATCCTGATGGATGGAGCAGTGAACAAAATGGGGTTACTATAGGGGCCCTTATAGCAATAGATTCTTGACAACAGATCCTTACACCAATTTAACACGAATATATACATAGTAACTATGGTTCTTAAACCACTAGTTACTTGACAAAAAGGGGTACATCCTACTCCTATCTAACTGGTTTAACACAAATATACCATAAGTAATCCCTAATACCTATATCCTACTCCTATCTAACAGGTTTAATACAAATATACCATAAGTAATCCCTAAAAAGTCATTCAACCAGTAGATTCTTGACATTAAAAGGTAGATCCTACTCCTATCATCCAGTTTTAATATAAATAGGTAATAAGTAATCCCTAAAAGTCCTTATAGCACTAGATTCTTGGCATTAAATGGGATATCCTACTCCTATCTTACAGGTCTAACACAAATATACAACAAATAATCCTAAAAAGGACCTAATACCACTATATTCTTGACATTAAATGGTAGATCCTACTCCTATCTATAAGTAATCCCCAAATAAATGATATATCCTTCTCCTATCTTACAGGTTTAATACAAATATCCATTAAGTAATCCCTAAAAGTCCTTATACCACTAGATTCTTCACAATAAATGGCAGATTCTACTCCTATCTTACAGGTTTAATACAAATATACAATAATTAATTCCTACATTGACATTAAATGGTTGATCCTACTCCTGTCTTACAGGTTTAATACAAAAATACAATAATCAGGACTAATAATCTCCAAAAAGTCCTGATATTAATAGATTCTTCACAACAAATGGTAGATCCTACTCCTATCTTACAGGGCTAACTCATTTATACAATAAGTAATCCCTAAAAGACCTTATACGACTATATTCTTGACATTAAATGATAGATCCTACTCTTTTCTTACAGATCTAACAAAATTATACTATAAATAAGCCCTAAAAAGTCCTAAAACCTCGCCGGCAGGACTCACCGCAGCTGGATAAGCTCGCCGAGCTCTGCTGGAAGACTTCGCAGCTTATTGCTGGACAGGTCCAGGGTGCGCAGACTGATCAGCATGCCAACGTCGGCTGGCAACCGAAGCAACTGGTTGTCGTTCAGGTAGAGGGCGGTCAGGTGTTCGAATTCCCAAAGCGACGGACTAATGTTCCGAACGCAACCTGTCATAGAAGGAATATATTGGATTAATATAATGTCTCTTTTGGCATTCCTAACACCATAACATACCTGTTATCTCCAGACCACTCCAGTTTGTCTTCTTGCCGGCTGCTATATCCTCCTGCGACAGAAAGATCTGCTGCCTCCGATTGGCGCTGTCGTATTTGTCTTTGTTACGAGACATTTTATAGTGATTGCCTGTGATTTTTTGGTAAATAGCAATAAACTTTACATTAAAAGATGTCATTAAAGGAGGAAGATTGCAATTGAAAAGCATTTGGTTTTGTTTCAAGGAAGTTAGGGCTCATGTTAGGAGACGAAACCTCACTTAGCAACATAAATCATTTTAGTTTTTAGCTTAAAATTATTAAGGAGAATTGGAATCAAATTATAACCTTTCATAATAACCGCCTGATGATAAGCGTCTCTGCAAAATATTAATAAATTGGTTTCAATTATTATTTCGTATTAGTAAACAAAGAGTTTGGGGTTTTGGGGGGGGATGGTTTTGGTAATGGAATACACTTGCAATCAAAATAATGTCTAGTATGAAAGATATAGATTTTTTTTGGCAATAATTATTTACTCTTATTTTGATTGCAGGCGTAAATTAAAAATCATAAATAAATGCAACAAAATTCGATGTTTTGAAGCGCGCGCAAAGTGCAAGCACACACATACACACAAACACACACACATGGCTCATGTAATGCAAATGGCGTGGGTGGTCTACTGCCAGGAGAGGATGAGTACATATCCTGCCCCAAACTCAGTTTACCTGTGCCAAGATTATATTCAAATTACGATCAGCTTAGTTAGCTTTGCCCCCAAAGTCAGTTTCTTGAATTTCGATTCGGATTTTCTTGCCAATCTGCTCCTCTGCAAACGCCGCGCTCTTTTTCTACGCCACCCGCAAATTACTTATTAATTTTGAAACGGTAAACGGTAAATGGTAAACGGTATGATGGCCAGGGGAGTGGATAGTTCCCCTTAACACAATACACTGCGAATTTCGATATTAACTAATGTGTTTTATTTTTTGGATTAAGTGTTTTTTATGTCTGTTTGTCGGAATAGAAGCGACGAATCTACAATTCCCCTTCTCCGTGCCTCCGTCTGTGTTCTCCGTCGCTTCGCTTTCCCCGCTTTATTTATTGCGCGATTCGTTTTCATCGTCGTTTCTTGTTTTTGTATACATGGTGTTCGGAGTTGCCACTCGATGTATTTACAAATGTGCCCTATCAACACCAGTGGCCTCGAGCCACTCGTTATTTGATCTACAAAAATAATATGCTCTTTGCGAAGCGGGCTTAATTTTGTTTTTTTTTTTTAATAACTCCAATTTATGTACAATTAATTGTTCTATTTATTCAAAACAAAACAATCGCCCACACACACATAGCACACGCACACACATATACAAAACGGTCACACACACACACAGAGGTGGCAGGGTTGAAATAAAAACAGCGTAGATTTCGTACTGTTTGCTATGCTAGCCACTTTTTGGGTAACTCTTTTTCTGGTTGTAACTCTGCACCGATCGCGATTCAATAATTCGAATATTATTATCCTTTGATGGCGATTTATTTGCGGTTCCGTCTGCTGATGCTATGTTGTCTTGTTCTTCGCTTTCCTTCTTGTTCCATTTCTCTTTTGTGCGCTTCTTCTGCATGGCGCTTTCGGTACTGCCAACTCTTTTGTTAAAAATAGCAATATTAGGATCACAGTTATTATTTATCTAATATTACATTAAATTAAATATTTAAACCTTACTATTCTATAAAATATTTGTTTTTTTATGAAAAAAAAAAAATCTATAAGAGAGACAAAGATTTTACAAAAGTGTATTATCTCAAATGATTTTTAAGTCTTCCTAAATTATTTTATGCTAGTAGTTAGATTTATTTATTTACTCGGATTTTATTAGAATTTGAATATTAAATAGTTAAATATATTTTATGATTATAATATTTTTAACCCGTTTGGTTTTAAATGAATTGGCAGCACAGCTTTTCAGTTCAATCGAGTTGGCAGCCCATTTATTTTGAAGCGGGATGCAAAAATGAAAATTAGGTGCCAGTTGAATGTTTGTATCGAAATTCATAAATAACTACTTACAGATCTATGATGACACCGGAATTCGCAGATTACCTGGAGAGAGACAAGCAATCTGTGATGTCAATCGCCCCGGACGGATGTAAAGAACACTATTTGTGGATATACGAAAAGACAAGGATAACAGCGGAGGAACTTTCGCGGCCCTTCACCCGCGAGGAAGTGGAGGAATTGTGCCGGCGTACCAAGGTTAAGGTGCAAATGTATAGAAAGAACTGCGTTTTTGAAGCCAAAAAGCGATTCGATGCAAAGGGACGCTTCAAAGACGCCTCTCAGCGCTACATTGACAAAATGCTGATAAAGGCGGTAAAGCGGAAGATGGTGACGCCGTATTCGGACGAGGAGGTGGCCAAGTGGAGGAGCATTAACCGCAGTCTTCTCAAGGAGCAAAATCTAAGGCGTCTGGAGATATGGCGCCAAAACAGAAAGAGCCTCTCTAGGCAGTCAAAGACTTTGAATCACACCAACGACAACATCTCGGATTCGGAGCTAATGTCCTCCCAGTCGAGTGTCTCCATTGGCAGTATCTCGGATTTAGAGTCTCATCTCGATGACGGTGGACTCATTGGTATCGGAGATACAGAATCCGCAGCATTGGGCATTAGTAGTACTTATCCACAAATGAAGCTGGTCAAAAGAGCTGATATCTCGGATTGCGGCGGCATTCTAGAAGAGGAGGACGACGATGACGTCAGTCAGTTGATAATAGAGGACATGGGCCAGACCCAAAGCCAGGACGTAGCACAAAGCCAGAGCCAGGAGCTGGGCATCGGGCCAAGCGAAGAGATCCACCCTAGCCTGTTGAATCTGGATTGGGTCCAAGCGGGAATAGAACTGAACTCCGAGAGCATTTTTGACGAAAAGAATACCCAATCCCAGAAGAGTGACGACACCAACTACGATGCCTTTGGAACCCAAGTGGGGGGCGCATCTACCCAAGATCCGCCCATCTAGTTAAGATCTTTATGCTTATTTTATGTAGTGCTGGCGACAATTTAGAAATGAATATTTATGTTATTTTCGTTTATTTTTTAATTAAAAGTGATGGATATAAAAACTTCCTTAAAAACATTTACTTATCGAATATGCGATTCACTAGAATCCTATTTAGAATAAAACCCTACGCTAGTTTCAATTAATAATTAAATATTCTTTAAAATATGTACATTCTGATTCGGTTCAGTATGTGCACGGAGTTGGACATTTAAAATGCTCCCATTTACATAACTCTATGTATTATTTACATTGATAATTAACTTATGTGGTCCCAGAGGGCGTGGCAGGTGGCGGGTTGTGGCAGGTGCGGGGTGTGGGGGTGCTATGGAAAATGGTCAAACAGGAACTGTTCCATGAACAGTGACTCCGAATGCTAGTTGGACGTGGTGTCGCCCGGCTCGCTTACAGCAATTGTCATCTTGGCCTCGTCGCCGCTTTCCGGTTCCTCCTCGTCCTCGTCCTCGTCCAGTTCCTCCTCGTCCAGATCCTCCTCGTCTTCATCCTCCTCCGTCATATCTTCATCCTCCTCGTCGTCATCCTCGCCGAAGCTATCGCCACCGCCAGGACCCTCCACTGATGGTAACTGAACAATCGTCGCTCCGCCCGGCGTCACAGTTGATCCCGCAACCGTGGCTGCCACACTGGAGGCGCCACTCCCTGCCACCCCTGTTGTCCGATTCGTTGGTAGCTCTATCGTCACTATTCCGCTCATCGTACTGATACTCTTCGGGCCGTTGGCCGACTTGCCCTCCTGCTTGATGCTCAGCATCATCTCCGTTCCGGAGCGGCTCTTAAAGTGCGTCTTGATGTGCTTGGAGAGGTGGTCGCTGCGCATGAACTTCTTATTGCACTCGCGGCACTGAAACCGTTTCTCCCCGGTGTGTGTCCGCCTGTGCCGCTGCAGCTCATCGGATCGAGTGAATCGCTTCCCGCAAAACACCCAGGAGCAGACAAATGGCCGTTCGCCGGTGTGCCATCGCAGATGCGCCCGGAGATGTGACGTCTTGCCGTACACCTTCTGGCAGCCGGCTATATGGCATATGTGCTGGCGCTTCTTGTCCGAGTGCTTCTCCCCGTCGGTGCAGTTGGGGCAGGTGCATGCCACCCGCTTCAGTCGCGGCTTCGACTCCACCGACTTCGATTCCCCGCCAACAGACCCGACGCTGACGTTCAGGGTGGTGCTGTTCTGGACAGGATTTATGGTTGTGGTCCCACTACTTATCCCCCTTATGCTGGCCCCTCGCACTTGGACGCCGGTCGGCGCTATAGATATCGGATTGCCCGCGGAGTTGCTGACCAGATTGGCCTTAGCCTTTGGAATCGATGGTGGGGCGGGATTGGCACTTGGCTGGGGCAGGGCCGTGATCTGAATGGACGCCGGTATGCTCAGGCTGGACAGGGTGTTGCCGTCGGACTGCAGGAACTTGATTTGTTGAGGTGAGGACGTCGTGGTGCTGGGCGTAGACGCGGGAGCTGGCGGATTGACGGCGGCGAAGGTGTCCGGCGGCTCTTGCTTGATGTTGGTGATCATCTGCGTGGGACTCTGCGGCTCCTGCTTGGGCAGCACTTGCAGATGCGACTGCCCACCAGTCTGGATCTGAGGCACTGAGGGCAGCTGGGTAAGCACCTGCTGCAAGTTGGCGGGCAGATTCGGTGGCAGCTGGTTGGCTTGGATGATCTGCACCTGGCCCAGTCCGGGTATGTTCTGGATGGGCAGGGCCTGCAGGTTGGGCAGCTGAAGTGGCGTGGGCACTGCCGCCGGCGCCGCTACCGGAGCCGGAGTCGGAGCTGAGGTATTCTGCCGCAGCTGAGCGGGATACACGGTTAGCTGCTGGCCCTGGGCATTGGTGATCGTGATGGGCTGGTTGGCCGGTATCTGCCCACCCGCGGACGCTTCGCTGATAGCCTGCAGGAGCTGCTGGTGCTGGGCCTGCTGTTGCTGCTGGACCTGAACCTGCTGTTGCTGCTGGACCTGAACCTGTTGTTGTTGTTGTTGCTGCTGCTGCTGCACCTGGACCTGTTGCTGCTGGACCTGCTGCTGCTGGTGGGGATTCTGGATATGTATGATGTTCGCGTTGGGCGGCAGCTGGGGATACGGCATGGCCGCTAGCTGAACCTGCTGTATCTGTCCGTTGGGCGTCACGATCTGGGCTATCTGCGAGAACTGCGGGATGATTTGCATTTGGGAGGCGGCCGGCATTTGCAGAGATTGCGCCTGCATGAGATTGGGCATTCCCCCGCCGGCTGCTGCTGCTGCCGTCTGCACGGGGACGTGGACTGTCTGGTAGATGGTTTGTCCGCCGGCGGTCTGCACAGGAATCTGCACGGCCACTGTCTGCTGCTGTTGCGGCAACGACTGCGTCGGGAACTGCACCAGCTGGGGGCGCAGTTGAAGTGGCCCATTTTCCACTTTGATGGACTGCCCGCCGCCCAACAGCCCCGATATGTTGCCCAGCAGTCCGTTCGCTGCCGCCACCGACGTGGGTATTTGCAGATTGGTGCCGGGTATCGTTATGGTACTGGGTAGCTGTGCTGTGGCGCCTCCTGCCGCTGCTCCTCCAGGTGCCGTGCCCGGTGTCGCGGCTGCTCCGTTGGCACTTGTTCCCTGGGGCTGTTGCTGCTGCTGCGCCTGCTGCTGGAGGAGATTGGCGACGGGTATTTGAATATTGGTGCCCGGAATGCTGAACAGTTGGGTTTGCGCCGGCTGCTCTTGGGCCAGGCCGTTCAGCTGCTGCAACTGGATGCAGTTGGAGTTCCCCGGCGCCCGGATGATCTGGCCGTTGGGCGTAATGAAGGCCTGCTGGCCGTTGATGTTCACCGGCTGGGCAGTGGCCAGCTGGGTATTGAGGTTCGGGATGAAGATGGCCTCCTGGCCGTCGATGTTCACCGTTTGCATGGGCATGGGCTGGACGATTTGGAACATGTTCTGGGGCAGCCCCGTAGCTTGGGCGCCACCAGCCACTGCGGCACCTGCGGCTGCGAATTGCTGTGGTATTTGGTGAATGGCTATCTGCTGCATTGAGGCGGCAGCTTGGGCACCTGCCTGGGCCGCCTGGGATGTATTGCTGTTGGGGGTCGATGGCGCGGGAGTCGCCTTGCCGGATACGCTGCCCGCTGAGGGCGCGCCAGCCGGAGCACTTTGCCTTATCATGACAGCACTTTTAATTTAGAGTTTGCAGTCAGCAGCAGTCAGTAGTCTTTCAACAAAAACATGTTTAATTTTTTTCCATTAGACGCGGTATGAGTGGATTGCATTGAGACGGCAATTTCACAAACACAAACATTTAAAAGGGGGCACACAGAGGGTTGTCACGCATAACTAAACACACATAATACATAAACTGCAAGGACAATAAAGTTAAGGACCGAATTAAACAAGTTTTTGGATAATTTTGTTTTGACAAACGCAAAGTGAGAGTGAGAATGGGCAGGGCTGCACGGCGTCTGATATCGATAGCAGCCACATAGTTATCGATAGCTAAGAAGGGTGGCAGCACCGAAAAAGGGCACAAGAAGAAGACCGACTCAGAAGCTCTGTTTCTGTTTTGTCAACAAGTTTCTGTTTTTCTTTAAGTTAAGCCGTCTTCCGTAGTCTATGTCCATGATGGAGGTGGACCAGATGCCCCTGGCCGACGTCGTCTTCGTGATCGAAGGCAGCGCCATCAACGGGGCCTACATCAACGAGCTGAAGACGAACTACATTCTGCCGACTCTGGAGCACTTTACGACGGGCTCGATCGACGAACGAGAGTATCTGATCGCGGAGCGTTTCGCTACTCTTTACGGGATTGTGGTCTATCGCACGGCCGCCAATCTGCTGGAGCCCATTTGCTCCACCTATGGCCCCTTCCTGCAGCCGCAAAAGGTCATGGAGACTATAGAGCGCCTGCCGCTGGTCGGCGGCGGAATGGAGTCCTGTGCCCACATGGCAGAGGGATTTGCAGCAGCGCATGGCTGCTTCGACGACTTCGCCAAGCATCGCCAGATGATTGACCAGACCAGCGTCCAGCGTCACTGCATCCTCATCTGCAACAGCCCGCCCTACCAGATGCCCACCACAGAGTCCTGGAAGTACCAGGGCAAAACCTGCGAGCAGCTGGCCTCCATGTTCAACGAACAAAAGATAAATCTCTCGATCATAGCTCCCCGGAAGATGCCCGTACTCTTCAAGCTCTTCATGAAGGCCGACGGGGACCAACCCATAACGAGCAAGAACTACGCGAAGAACATTCGCCATTTGGTCCTTCTCAAGGGTTATAGCCTCAAGGAGCGGGCTCCGAGTCCGAACAGTATGGCTGCTCAAATGGCAGCGCCCAACGCTGCCCAGGCTGTGGCTCAGCAGCAGCAGCAGCAACAACCACAGAATCCTGCGGTTCAGCAGCAGCCGGGTGGTGGTATGCCCATGGACACTAATCCTGCACAGCAGCAGCAACAACAGCCACAGCAGGGCAATCCGCAACAGCAACAGCAGGTGCTGAACATGAACCCGATGCAGCAGCCCCAGCAGCAGCCCGGTCAGAATCCCCAAGCGGGACTCCTCAATCCCCAGCAGCAGCAACAACTTATTCAGCAACAGCAGCAGCAGCAACAGCAGCAAAATCAGTTTGTGCCGAATCAGATGCAGAATCCCAACTTTCCGGGCCAAAACCGGTGGATGTATCCCAACCAGCCGGGCCAGCAGCGTCCTCCATTCATGCAGGGTGCTGGGAATGTAGGACAAGGCGGCGGAATGCAGTTGCAGCAGCAGCAGAACCCCAACTCGGCATTAATCTCACGCATAAATGCACCACCGCCTAACCAAACTGTCAACTCGCTGCAACAGCAGCAGCAGCAGGCTCAGCAACAGCAACAGCAGCAACAACAGGTCCAACAGCAACAGCAGCAGGCTCAACAGCAACAGCAACAACAGGCCCAGCAGCAGAGGATGCAGATGATCAGCCAGCAACAGATTCTGAACCATCAACAAATGCAGCAACAGCAACAATTGGCGCAGCAGCAACAGCAGCAGCAGCAGGGACAACAGCAACAAGGAAATCCGAATAACCCCGGAAATAATATGATGCCGGCTGTTTCAAATGCTGGAAACATGCCCAATCCCCAACAGCAACAGCAGCAGCAGCAGGTGGGCCAGCAAGCAAATCCCCAACAACAAGGTAATCCTCAGCAGCAACAGCAGGCGAATCCGCAGCAGGAACAGGCTTCCCTAAGAGAGAAGATCTGGACAGGCATCTTAGAGTGGTCGGAGAAACCGAAATCAGATCAGCAGAAAATTCCTCACACTCTCCAGTGCACGGTATGCACCAATATTAAGGACGGAGAGCCGGAAATCAAGGCCGAAAACTGGCCTCCCAAACTCCTGATGCAGCTGATGCCCAAGCACTTGGTGGGCAACATTGGTGGTCAGTTCCTCAAGGACTCGAAGATGGTTGTTTTCCGGCCAACACCGGGCGAGGCGCTCGATTCGCTCGCCAAGATGATGACGTCCGGGTACGCAGGTTGCGTCCACTTCTCATCCATTCCCAACTCGCCGGCATGCGAGCTCAAGGTTCTCATCCTTCTCTACACTCCGGATCGGAATGCGTTCCTCGGATTTATTCCCAATAACCAGGCGATGTTCGTGGAGCGGCTGAGGAAGGTTATTCAACAGAAGCAGCACGGGAGCATGCAACAGCAACAGCAGCAGCAGCAACAGCAGATGCTGCAGCAACAGGGCAAGTCGCCAATGGAGCTCCAACAGCAGCAGCAACAACAACAGCAGCAGCAGCAGATGCAGCAGGACAACTCGCAGCAACAGCAACAGCACTACAATCAGTATCAGATGAACATGCAGATGGGCGGAGGTGGGCCAGGTGGTGGACCCGGTCCCGGCGGAATGCCCATGCAGCAGAACCAGATGCAGATGAACATGATGCAGCAGCAGCAGCGGATGCCCCTGGGGGTTGGACCCGGCGGCGTTCCTAATCCCAACTTGCAGCAGCAGTTGCAGCAAGTGGCCCCCAATGTGGCGGCCATGCAGCAGCAGCAGCAGGCCCAGCAACAGCAGCGCATGGTCCGCCCCATGATGAGCAACAACAATCCGGGACTGCGCCAGCTCCTGCAGCACCAGAACACGCCCGTCAACCAGTTTCGGCCCCAGATGGGCGGCCAAAATCCAAATCAAATGGGCGCCGGTGGTCCGATGGTTGGCAATCGAAATTTTGACGACGGAAGTTACGAGTTTATGTAGGAAGTAATATTAATTTTTATAGGAGTTCGCAATTTCATACAATTCATTATTTAAATAAAATATAAATAATATAAATCCCTACTTCTCTGTAACAAGAACAACTTCGAAAGACAAGTGATCTTAAAAGGAAAATGAAACTTTTTATTTTTGGTTTCAATTTTATTTGATATCCACTAAGTATGGGATTCCTATCAGTATCTGTTGATTCGCTTCACTAACTTTAACCCTAGATGGACGAGGTGGCGTAATCGGCCGGGAATTTGAAGATGTGCTTGCCGGTGGCCTGGACTGAGGGGAGGAGGCCAGCATTGGGAATGATGTTCCATGAGAGGTAGAGGGACACGTTCCGGTTATCCTTAAGACCGTTGCCGTCGTCCCAGAAGTAGTACTTGGTGTTCATGTTTTTGAAGTCCAGAACGGCGTTGTCGCCGCGAAGGATGATCTTGTCCCAGAGCACCACCTGGTTGAGCTGGTTGGCCGGCGTCTTGTACTCGGCGGTCAGATACAGGAACAGCTGCTTCACGTTCCAGTTGAACACGTCGGTCAGGTTCGTCTGCAAATCAAAGGTGACGTAGCCCAGATCGTGTTTCTCGCGGGAAGCTCCATAATCCGGCACATTCTTCACCAGCACCCGGACCGTGTTAATTGAGGCGTCGGTGCGGTAGTCGAGAAAGACGGTGGACAGGAAGCAACTGAAGGTGAGGCAGGCTAGGACGCTCAGCGTATACGCCACGGTGGCGTTTCCCCGGGTCAAAACCGTATGCATCGTTAAATATTCGTCGTTTCCTTTTTCCTGGAGTCTAAATCGGCAAAATGACACGTATATCCAGTGTTGTCAATGTTTGATGGAGTGTTGCCAGATGCCGATTTGACAAACACACTAAAAAATCCAGAGTTCCCCCTAAATTCAAAAGTTCACCGGAATAAACTTTCAGATATTTAAAGCTTTTAGAAATATAAAAATTTGCCCAGTGGTACATCTCATTTTTGGTGATCTATCCCGCAAGAATTTCGCCGCAATTACATTGTAGTTTGAGTCCGGTTCGCCAAATTCAACCGATACGGGCGTTTCCAGGGCTGGAGTTCAAGAACTGTTTTTAAATTATTTTCAAATAAAATTCTTTTTCCATGGTAATTTATATGTTGTGGCTTTTAATGGTATAGCTTTTAATCGGTTTTAACTTAAAAGCGAGCAATTTGTATCGGCGATAAGCAACATTAGCTAGCCACACTTCGGCTGCGATCCAGATCGCTCCGGTTCATTTCAATATCCGGGAAAAAAAAGAGGCTAAAAACTTCTATATAAGAAGCCGGGTACGAGGTTGGATATTTATTTTCAGACATGAATACATTCAATTTTAAATTTCAAGTATATATGTAGTACTAAAATCCGGGCAATCTGAAACGGTATGCCATGCCCAACCGGGTAAAACATTGGATATTTTATTCGATATATCGATACATCGGCGAAACATCGATTGACAACCTCTAATATCCGGGAATAGAATAATATGGCGATCCGAAACTCTGACGATTTTAACACTGAGGATTTAACACTGCTGAAAATTTGATTAATTCACTATAAATTGAACACGGTAATACGCGAAATAATCGCCAAACTATTGGGCATCAAGTGCGGGACAAAGGGTAATAGTTTTCGGGCCACCAAATAGCCGTAAATTGGTGAAAATCAGCTTCTGAATAGTGGCATAAAAATTTTCCCTTAGTCGCTATTTTCTGCCTTCCTGACGCGGCCACTCGGGCCGCTGTAGCGAATCGCGTGTGTGCAAGCGAGACGAGGCTATCGACGAAACGAAAAGTCGAAAAGTGATTTTTTCTTCGCTCGTTTCAGGGCGAAGTCGAAACTGCTCGAAAGGTTTTATAAATAAAGTACGGTCATAGACAATGTGCGAGAGTTATTAATCGCGACAAGTGCTGTCATTAATTGGCGATTTGTTTGCCTGCGATTATATAAATAGTGAAGCACGTTGCCCGAAGTCCTAATTGCGCATCGATTGTCCCCGCGATTCGAGAAAGAAAGAAAAAAAAAAAAAGGAAACGAGGGGAATAAAATTGAGAATTGAAAAGGAAAATAAAAGTGGTTAAAAACCCCCGCTTGGATCGCGAAGCGTGTGTTTTTTGGTTTCGCACCTGAACAGTTTTCGGTGTAAAAATGTGAATCAGTGGGCATGGGAATGGGAGAATTAAATGCGAACGAACGATACGAATGTACGAACGAGTATGCAATAGAGGAGAAGGAGAAGTGAAAGAATGCGCGGCGTTGCCATACGGGTTTTTGGAACCTACTTGTCTGTGTGTGTGTGTCTTTGAGAGTGTATGTTTGTGTGAGTGCCTGCCTATATATACGTATACGTGTATATATAATCCAATTCCTAACAATATAAAAGAACAAAAAAAAAAAAATCGATATAAACGCATAAATCTTTAAGAACTCCAAACTCCCGCACCTCCGCCTCTTTTGTTGATGTGTTTTTTGTTGTTGTTTTATTACTTTCTGTGTGTGTGTGTGTGTGTATTTTTTTTTTTGTCCTCGAATCGAATTTAAAAGCAACCTTCCGAAAAACACATCAACAAAGATGTCAAATTCATTGAAGTGATTTCCTTTGGGAGTAATTTTTGTACCCACAAAAAAAATCCAAAAAAAAAAAATCTCGTATACTTATCTTACACTCTCCTCTCCAAACCAATCAACGAAAAAAAAAAAAACAAAAAATATCCAAATATCCAAAATTTACAAAAAATAATAAAAGATAAAAGGACGCGCGAATTAAAAAGTAAAAGTATATTTATATATATAATAATATAGAATAAAATACAACTCACACCCTCAGCGAGAGAGAGTAAAATGAATAATGATGCGAAAAACCATGAAGGCGATGACTTGAGTGTGCGCTCCACGGCGTATTTGAATAATAATAAAACAAAAACAACTACAAGTGCAGCAGGAGCAGGAGCATCAGTCGCCGCATCAGCTACCAAGAACAACAATAACAACAACAATACGAGTGGTAACAAAAATCAAAACACAAAACAGCCAAATAGACAGTATAGCACTCATAACTTACCTCGTATCGCAACCGCCAAACACGCGAAAATCGCCGCCGCCGCCGCTCTCTTGGTCAGCAACAAGAAGCCAGTCAAGTATGAGAAACTGACCACCGCGGCGGCAGCAGTAGAAGTAACAACACCTGAAACACCAGAAACAACAACAACAACAACTAGCACCAAGGCGAGCATATTAAAAGTTAACAATTGTAACTCAGCCACTGCCAATACTAACAGCAAGATGTCCGGCACCAGTAGCCAGACAACGCCTACGCCCACGCCCACGGCCACGGCCACCTCAACCACCACCACCACCACAACGAATCCCAGCAGCAGCAGCAGTGGGAGTGGGAGTGGGACTGGGACTGCTGGTGGAGGAGGAGGAGGAGGCGCCACCGGCGGTGGTACAACGGTCATTGCCAATCCCGCTTCGGTGTCAACCACTGCCGCCGGCAGCGCTGCCAAGTTCCGGGCTGCCGTTGCCTCGGCGCCCAACTCAACACCGCCAGCAACAGCAACAGCATCCGCGCCGCCAACAGCTGCCGCCTCCGCATCCGGATCAGTAGCACCACCAGCTCCAACACCCGCCCCAACCACCACCACCAGCACCAGCAGCAGCAGCTCCTCCTCGAAGAAGACACGAGCAGCTGTGGCAGCTCTGAAGCGTCAGGTAGCCATGCAACAGCAACCATATGCTGGTGGCTCCAACACGGCTCCACCCAACCTGACCAGCAAGGATTCGGCGCATTTGAAATTCGCCGCAACCACTCTGCTGATGGGCGCCGCCGCTGCTGCTGTGGATAGCAACGCTGGCGCTGCTACCAGCGGAGGAGGAGGAGGTGCTGCCGGTGGTCCAAACCGGTCCAGTAGCACTGCTGTCGATGTGGCCAAAACAGCGGCCGTGCTCAAGCAGAAGCTAAAGGATGCCGCCGCCGCTGCCACAGCATCCGCCTCGAATCGCTCCGCCTCGTCGTCCCTATCCTCGAACGCCTCCTCGCTGTCCTCGTCGGTGGGCATTGTGAATGCCATCTCGTCGGCGCTGCAGAACATCATAACGCCGGACACCGATACCGACACGGAGTTCTATCCCCAGCCGGCGACCACAGACTTGTCCGAATCGGAGGAGGAGTCCGTCTCAGAGGTGAGTGTGTCCTGTCCTGCCATTGTAGCTTTATTTATTTCCAAGACTGTGATATAATTTCTTATGTAGTTTAGTTTCAATTATGATTATTGCACTCTGGAGCAGCAGATCATTGATGCCTTCTGTTATCTCTTATCACCTCTTATAAAAAAAAAATAATAATAATAACGGAAAACAGTTTCTAGTGACGCAGACGCAGGCGGGCAAGTGTTTTCTTCGGAAATCCACGTTAGCCGCTGTACTTGCCAGCAAATACCTGATATATACCTGGGACTGGGGGAACTAATACCTCTTGGATTATGGAATAGATCGTCTTTCTTCTTCTTCCACCTACTGAGACACTCTCCCTGCTCCCTTCTCTCTTTATTTCTCTTCTCTCCGTTACTTTGTGGCAGCCCTTTTCTCTCTCTCTCACTCTCTTGGCCGTGTAGGTGAATGATTTATCAGCTGTTTCCCCATGGTGGGTGGGCGTTTGTGTCTGCTGTGCATGCTTTTTCTTTGTCTAGCAAATGCAAAAGAAAAAAAAAAACAAAAATTAAATTATTAAAAGGTCATTGCTGCGACATAGTTTTCTTTTCGCTAATTATTTTCCCTCCAACTTGGTTGACCTCCCAACATTGCTGTAGTTGTTCAATTTCCTGTCGTTGATAATTTATTTTCGCGTCCGTTCGCGAATTCTCTTTTTTTTGTCTGTCGAGCAGCGTGACAAAAGATTTTGACAACAGTCTGGCAACGCTGCTGGCTCTGCTTCTTCTTCTTTTTGGCTACCCGAAATTGTTGTTGTTGCACCAGCAGCAGTGAAATCGTTTGTGAAGCGAAAATGCGCAAAGAAAACGAGCCACTAAAACAACAATAATAAATAAAAGTTATAATAACGCTGGTAGAAAACGCACGTCGAGTGTAATGAACTTTTAGCCAGCAATTTTTATTTTTTTCATTTTTCATTTTGGCCAGGAGACAAATAAAATATCCCTCTGCTCTGTCTGTTCCACGCCCCTTTTTAGTGATAATTTTGTTTTGCGGTAGCATTTACGGTTGATTTTCTTGATAATTTTTTTTTCACAAATTTTTACACCAATACCTATGCCAGTGCGCAGTAACGAGAACAGACGAACCGAACGGGCTGGCTGGCTGCTGCTGCTGCTGTTGAACTCGTTCATGATGAATTTTGTATGTTCTCCTCCGTTCTCCGTTCTCCTCCGCTTTAGTTGTTCTTTCTTTTGATTTTCGCTGCCCTCTTGCCTCTTGCTGCTTGCCCTGCTTGGTTATGTTTGTCTTTTAAGTATGTTCTGGGTCTCTGTGTTCATTCATCAAAGGTTAAGCACACAGCACTTGGCCTCGTGTCGAAAATGTATTTTGGCATTTTTCTTATTTTCTTATTTTATTTTTTTTTTTTTGGTTCAATAATTTAAGGCGTGGGCGTAAACACACCAACACATGCGTGCCCTCCCTTTCTATGTGTATGTGTGCGTGCAAGTTGCACTGCCTCTGACTCATGCGGCATTTTCCAAAATCCATTTACCGTTTTAAGTAAATGGATAAAGGATAATTTCATTATGTAAAGAATATCTTCAAAGAGGAAGGAAAATAAGAAATAATAAGAGACAGACATATGGTTGTAATTTCCTCCTCTTTTTCTTACTCTACTCTCTGTTTTCGGCCGAATATCAGTTGTATGGCAACGCTGGCAGGTATTAGATGTTATTCTTAAGTGGTTCAGTATGTCATTCTAAGGATATTGTCAGTCTATTTATAAATAAAATATTAAACAAAAAAAATAAATAAATAAAAAAAAAATATTTAATTTATATAATATTATTTTGAAAATGACATCTGGCATACTTAACCGGGCACTTGCTGTCATATTTGTTACTGTTGTTGTTAAATTTCCCAAAAATAAAATAAAATAGACGTTTTTAAATTTTGGTTATAATCGCATTACAACCTGATAAGCGGAGAACCTGAGATACAAGAGACAATGGTTGTTGGCCGGCCATATATATTAGCTGTATTACTGATTATAAGAAACGTGGTGCTACGGAGAGTTCGATCCACTGTGGATATTCTGTTGCAGTCCCTCGTCCATGTAATTCAGTGGCCGTAGAAGTCCTGCCACTTGCTTATCGCAATTCTTCTCCTAAATTCCATTCCGAAAAAAAAAAAAAAAAAACAAAAACATCTTCTCTTCGCTTGCGTTAATTTTTATTTATGTATGTTTCTTTCGTTTCTCTTTATTTGTAGATCCTATTGGCATTCTTGTGTTTAAGGCCAGATCTCCTGGTAAGTTTCAGTTTCGCGTTATAAACTCTGATCCCCGATCTCTCCTTCCAACTTACCAACCAAAAATTAAAAACATAAAAAATTCAAAAAATACAAAATTAAAAACATTAACGAACGAATGCAATCGAATGTTATATACCATAGCCTAAAGCTTCAATCACAATTCTACTAAACTAAATAATCTCTCTCGCCACCCAAAAGATTTGAATTTTTAACCCGAAAACTAGCTTCATAACAAAAGAAAACACCACCACCTAGCTAAAAAAAAAAATAATAAAAACCACACCACTTTGTTGCTGGCCTTAGACAACAAGAACGTGCTCTACTGATCTATAGCTATAGCTTTTTATTAATTTGTAACTTCCAGCTAAAGAGTTTCTTTATTTACAAAACCCAGTTACAAGCTCTCTTACTTGCCTCGGCAGCTGAATAACCAAAAATAAAAAAAAAAATGTCCAATTCTCTGTTGCAGGACGATATACCCGAGTCTGATCCTGATAGCTGTCCGCACGAAGGAGAGCGACGCGACGATGAGGACGAGACGGAGGAGGAGTCCGAGGACTCCGATGAGTCCGACGGCGACGACGAGGAAGATGAGGAAGAGATTGGTAAGAATCCATGGAATGTAACCACTTTATTCCCTTTTTTAATGCAATTTTTGCCCCGTTGTAGATGTGCTGCAGGACAACGATGCAGATGATGAAGAAATTGATGATGAGGACGAGGAGGAGGATGCGCCGGAAGTGAGTCCCTTCCTTCTGGATGCCAACAACAAGCGTTCCAGCAATCTCTCCGCCCTGCTCGAAGCTGCGGCCAATGAGAAGGCTCCCGTCCTGCGCCACGCCACCCATGCCATCGACGAGACCAAGCAGGCCTTGACCAAGATGCGCTGCGCCAACAGCCCACGCGATAAGAAGTTAGTTTCTTTGATTTTCTTTTTTTTTTTTCTGGCATAAATAACTTATTTTGTTATATTTTTAGCAGTGGTTTTTCGCGTTCTCTGGTCGCCGCCTGTACGGACAACGACGTGAATACGGTGAAGCGGTTGTTGTGCAAGGGAAACGTGAACTTGAACGACGCTGCCGCCTCTACGGACGATGGCGAATCCCTTCTCTCGATGGCCTGCTCCGCCGGCTACTATGAGCTGGCACAGGTATGTGTCCGTCGTTTCTTTGTCTTTTTCCCATTCCCTGAGCTCCTTTCGCCATCCGGCCGATATTAATGTGTCACTAAACTGCCTGCCAAAAACCCTTTCCACAGTCTGTGGGCTTTCCCGAGACGATCCCGAATGCAATCTATAAGAAACTAGTTAATGACGTTAAGAAGAAGAACAATGGAAAGGTAACCACATTGGCCAAGATTGCCACAAAAAATGCCACAAACCAGACACAGTTTACAGATTACACTGTTCCGCCGGCCGATTGAATATAAAAGAGAATTAAGACCAAGATTACCAGTTGATCAGTAATCGTAAAATATAGTAGAACATTTTTTTTTTTTTGTAATTGCACGTGAAATTTTCCCACGCTTATCAGCTGATCCGTTTTCGCCAGTCTGGCAACGCCGCCAGTTCACGTTTGCATACTCGCTAGTGGCGTCGGTCTATCGATAACTGCTACTACCACAAACAAAACTGAGCTAAAAACCATACAAATTATACAGGAGAAACTATATCTATAGTTAAAAGATACTTTTTTTTGTGTGCTTTTCCTTCCCTTTCCACAAGAATATAATCTTAAATCCATATACCACAGAGATTATAAAATTATACTGCTCACCAACAGGTTCTACTGGCCATGTCAGCCGCTCAGGTGGAGGACAAGGGTCAAAAGGACTCTACGCCGCTGATGGAGGCCGCCTCGGCTGGTCACCTGGACATCGTGAAGCTTCTGCTCAGCCACAACGCCGACGTGAACGCCCACTGCGCCACCGGCAACACCCCGCTCATGTTCGCCTGCGCCGGCGGTCAGGTGGACGTAGTCAAGGTGCTGCTCAAGCACGGTGCCAACGTGGAGGAGCAGAACGAGAACGGGCATACGCCGCTAATGGAGGCAGCATCCGCGGGACATGTTGAAGTGGCCAAGGTAAGTGGTTATCATGTCAGTGGTGCGACACAGACATTGCTTTTTACATAAATTGTTATCTGGGGTTCTTCGAAAAGTGATTTCTGTGTCACACCCTGGCAATTTCTAGCAATTTCCCAAATAAAAACATATGATTAGAATCCGAGATTTGAGAATTCTGGCAGAACCTGCGACTTGAATCGAGTTACTGATTAGTCCCAGGATATATGCCATTTCAGTGATTTAGTTTGATCTTATCTGATGTGTAATAGGTTCATATTTTATTTAAATATATATTAAAAATAAAATTAATTATAATTTGTTTATATTTTTTAGGTGCTGCTGGAACATGGAGCCGGAATCAACACCCACTCCAACGAGTTCAAGGAGAGCGCCCTCACGTTGGCCTGCTATAAGGGTCATCTGGACATGGTTCGGTTCCTGTTGCAGGCTGGTGCCGATCAGGAGCACAAGACCGACGAAATGCACACGGCATTGATGGAGGCCTCGATGGACGGTCATGTTGAGGTGGCGCGCCTGTTGCTGGACTCCGGGGCGCAGGTTAACATGCCAACAGACTCCTTTGAATCCCCTCTGACCCTAGCGGCATGTGGGGGTCATGTAGAGCTGGCCACTCTGTTGATCGAGCGCGGTGCCAACATAGAGGAGGTCAACGACGAGGGCTACACACCTTTGATGGAGGCAGCACGCGAGGGACACGAGGAGATGGTCGCTCTGCTGCTGAGCAAGGGGGCGAACATCAATGCCACCACCGAGGAGACCCAGGAAACGGCTCTTACGTTGGCCTGCTGCGGCGGCTTTAGCGAAGTGGCGGCTTTCTTGATCAAGGAGGGTGCCAATCTGGAGCTCGGCGCTTCTACGCCTTTGATGGAAGCCTCGCAGGAGGGCCACACCGATCTGGTGCGATTCCTGTTGAAGAACAAGGCCAATGTCCATGCGGAGACGCAGACCGGGGATACGGCTCTGACGCATGCCTGCGAGAACGGACACACAGATGCCGCCGGCGTCCTCCTGTCCTACGGAGCCGAACTTGAGCACGAGTCGGAGGGCGGACGCACTCCGCTGATGAAAGCCTGTCGTGCCGGCCACTTGTGCACTGTGAAATTCCTCATCCAAAAGGGCGCCAACGTCAACAAACAAACGACCAGCAATGATCACACTCCCCTGTCGCTGGCCTGCGCCGGTGGCCACCAGTCGGTAGTCGAGCATCTGCTTAAGAACAATGCCGATCCCTTCCACAAGCTGAAGGATAACAGCACCATGCTAATCGAAGCTTCCAAGGGCGGGCATACGCGCGTGGTGGAAATACTGTTCAGCTATCCGAACATCTCGCCCACGGAAATGGCAGCCAATGCCAACGCCGGCCAGGTCCAGGCCCAGGCTGCTCAGGCCCTGGGCTCGAATCAGATGCGCCTGCAGCAGCAGAAGATTCTCCAGCAGCAGTTCCACCACCAGTTCCAGCTCAACGCCCCGCCCGGATTGCATGAACTGTCCGAAGCGGCTCGTGCCTCCAACCAGCAGCTATTCCATCACCAGCAGTTTAGCAACACAGCAACTGGCGGCAACGGCACCTCCAACATCGTTGCCCTGGGAACCGGCGACTTTCTGGACGCCGGCGAACTGCAATTGAGTGCTGCGGGAGCAGGTGCCAGCACCACCGGCAGTGAGGCGGGTGTCGAGGAGTACGGAGGAGTGGGCGGCATCGACTTGACCACCCTGGGCGCTCAGCAGCAGGAAGGCCTCATAGCCAAGTCGCGACTATTCCATTTGCAGCCAGGATTCGAGCAGCAGCAGCAGCAGCAACAACAGCAGCAGCAGCAACAGCAACAGCAGCAAACGCTGGTACCCTGCAAGCACTTCGACCTCGACATGGAGCACATCAACTCGTTACAGCCGCCACAAAAGGCGCCACCGGCTCCGCCGGTGCTCTTCCACACTGTCTACCAGCAGGAAGTGATGCAGCAGCAGCAAAGACACTTGCAACATGTCCAGGCCAAGCTGAATAGGCGAATGGAGTTCATTGAGTGCCCGCTCGATCAGCAGCAGCAGCAGGGCGAGCAGGTGCGCTCCCAGCCCCTGGGTGAAGATGGTAATCCGCCGCAGTTCGCACTCTCAACTGAGGATCCACGCTTGCAGCGGCTGCGCGGCTTTGCGCCGGATCTGAAGAAGGGTGAACTTCCACCGGAGGGCAGTGGCGGTGACCAGGCCGAACTATCATTAAAGGGTATATTAGGAGCACCAGAATACATAATGGCCTGTTACTAATTAATGTTTCTTGCAGGAGCCGAAAGCAATCAGCCCGCATCCACAGCTGTGGACAGCAGTGCCTGCACCCAGATACCAGCTGTAAGTTTCTTTCGTCACTGAATTTCTTAATTTACTGACTCTTTTTTTGAATTGTTATTGTAGCGAAACCCTAGCGGCGCCATTACCCACTCCTCGGAAGTCCTCCAAAGCACGGCCATCAGCGACAGACCCAAGGTGAAGGCCACGAACAAGAGCAACCGCAAGCAGGCAGCTGCAGCAGCTGCTGCTGCAGCAGCCGCGGCTGCCGCAGCGGCGGCGGCAGCCCAGCATGCCCAGCAAGTGCTGCCGAATCTGCAGCAGAATCCGATGGTGTCCATTTACAACAATTTGGTATGTCTCAAGGCTTCGATTTTAATGAAGAGCATCTCACTTATCCTCCTCCCACTTATCAGCACATTCAGCAAACCCATTTGCAACTTCAGCAGCACTTACAGCTGCACCACCACCAGCAACGAGTCTTGGACAATGCGGCTGCAGCAACAGCGGCCTACTCCAACTCTCCAGCCTCTCCGCTCGCCTCGCCCACTGGCAATATTAACTTCAACGGCGACCAGCAGCAGCAACAGCTTCAATCCCTGGACGCCGCACTGCAGCGCAAGTCGGTGATGGAGGATATTCATGGAATGCTGGAGACGGCGGTGAATGGGTCTCGCGGAAGGAAGGACTTGGCTGCCCTCAACACGACGCCCCAGAGGAGCTTCTTCAAAGACGGCTGGCACATGGTTGGGATGCACAACTTCTTTGGTGATCAGCCCAAATCGCCGACCGAAACTCCGCCGGAGATGGAGGAGACCACAATGTCCCCCAACGATGATGATCGCTTGGGAGGCGAGCCTCGATCCGAGATGAAGAACCTGGCCACGCTCTGTTCAGCAGCAGCCGCAGCAGCGGCTGTGGCAGCCGCCAACAAGGAGCAGGACGAGATCAGCACTGATATCGAAAGCGACGGAGGCGAGGGCGAAGGTGATGCTGGCGGAGATGTTGAGGAGAATACGCTGCCACCGGAGCCCCTCGAACTGGCGGCCGCACTGCGCGAGGATGGCATCATTGTGGAGGAGGAGGAGGCGGACGAGGACGAAGACGACACCAACAGCGGTGATGTCGAGAAGCTCAACTACGACGATGACGACGTGGAGGTGGACAACGACGGTGAGTTTGGATTGGGTTTGGACTCTTGGACACTTGAATCTTACAAGCCGATCCTTTCAGATGGCGATGTTGATTATATCGATGATGACGAGGGCGCAGGCGATGGGGAAGAGGAGGAGGAGGAAGAGGAGGAGGAGGACGACGAGGATGATGATGAGTTCTTCCTGGATGTTCCAGTTGCCTCCGACCAAGCCTCCTCGAACAACAACATCAACAACAACTCAAAGCGAGGAACCAGCTCCCTGCCGCTCAAGCAGCGCAAGATGGCCACCCGATTGGAGAACCTGATTCTTACTTCGCAATCTCTGTGCGACTTTCCACCGGACCTGACCAACTCCGAACTGGTCCACGTCCTCCCGCAAATCAGCAATCTCAAAGCGGCGGCCAGCAGCAACGCAGCCCTCAACAGCGTCCTTCATCAGCAACTGGCGGCAGCCACCGCGGCAGCAGCGCATGCCAAGGCGGCGGCAGCGGCCCAAAAACACCAGCAACAGGAGGGAGACCAGCCTTGCGGTAAGATCACAAGAGATCACAACATTTAATAGGAAATTACAATTGAAATCCTCTTTCCAGATGAAGAAGGCGGCGCAGGCGCCAGCGAGCTGTATCCCGCATTGGAGCACTTTGCCAACGATGGCGAAATGGAAGACATATTCCAGGTAAAGTGGTGAAGAGGACTAACATCGCAACGGTTTAAAAATCATTCTATTTTGCTTTTTAGGAGCTGGCCAGCAGCCTCAACTACCCAGAACTGGCAGAGTTCAGCCTGAATCAGATGTGCAAGGGAAGATTCGCTGGAAACTGGGCGCAGACGTCTGCCAAGTGGACCGGACAGGAGCAGTTGGTGGGCGTGGTTAGGTCCCCGGGCCTGATCAATCCCAGCGATGTGTCGGCGCAGGATGGCCAGCGACCGGCGAATCTTTTGCTGCTCGACTATCCCATGCAGCAGAACATCCCGCTCGACCAGCGTCTCCTTGAGGCCGAGGAAATGCACTTGCAGGTAGGTTTCTTATTTCATTTCTACTCCTGGGATTGCCTCTAGAACTCTTCGCTTTCAGCAACAACAGAATCCGCTCTCGCTACTGCCCTTCACCACGGACGAACAGCAGCAGCAACAGCAGCTGCACCACCAGGCGATGCCCAACGCTGCCGCCGAGTTCCATCAGCAGCAGCAGCAGATCGCTTTGGAGGCTGATCCCGAGCTGAAACAGCAGCTGCAGCAGTACTCGAATGCGCGCATCATCAAGGCAGTGGCCGCCCAGCACCAACAGCAGCAGCAGCCGGCCACCAACTTTGTCTACAATGTGGACAGCGGCGACAAGAATGCTCCACCGGTGCAGCTACTATTCCAGTTGCCGCCGAACATGGCCCAGCAACAGGCGTCTGGAGAACCCCTGTCTGACCAGCAACAGCAGCAACTGCATGCCGAGCAGGCTCATCTATTCCAGCATCGTGCGTCCGGCCAGCGTCCGCCCACCCAGAGCGAACTGGATCAGGTGGCCCAGGAGCTTCTGCATCAGCGCGTTGGCCAGCTGCCCACCACTCCCGTTGTGGGTGTTCAGGCCCTGCCCCTCAAGCAGAAACACTTCAATCTGCAGGAACAGCTGCTCCTACACCCTCCGCCGCACATGCAGGCGCCCACCTGTGTTCAGCATCAGGTAGGATCATAATTTAATAATAATTCTTGATTATTTTCATAATTTATTGAAGAATGCTTGTCCCCAGGTGGCTACGCAGACGCATCCGGCTCCGGTGGTGGTGCCGCAGCCCGCCGTCGGCCAGTACACTCAGTTCGCCCTGCAGCCTCCGCAGCAACAGCAGCTGCAGCCGGGCCAGGCCCAAAACGAGCTCTCAATCTGGCCAATGGGCACGCCCACTCCCATACCCAATACCCAAGTGAACGCCACCAAGCCCGGCGGAATAGCCAAGAAGGTCATTGACAAGCAGTCGCGGAAGGATCGTCGTTGCTTCCGTCAAACTCCAGCTGGAAGTCAAGGTATGCTCATCTTAATCCTATTTTTTCTTCATCGGAAGTATCTATAGCTTTCCATGATCCTTTCTTGCAGTAAACACCAATCAGCACCAGCAGCCGCAGGTTGCCGCAGCTCAGCAGCAGGCCCAGCTACAGAACCAACTGGCTGTGGCCACGCCAGTCAGCGTGGACAAGACCATCGAGATTGACTCTGAGACAGAGTCAAACCACGACACCGCCCTAACTCTGGCCTGTGCTGGAGGGCACGAGGAACTTGTCGAGTTGCTGATCACTCGAGGTGCCAACATCGAGCACCGCGACAAGAAAGGATTCACGCCGCTGATATTGGCGGCAACTGCTGGTCACGAGAAGGTTGTGGACATACTCCTGAAGCATAGCGCGGAACTCGAAGCCCAGTCGGAGCGCACCAAGGATACGCCACTGTCGCTGGCCTGCTCCGGAGGTCGCTACGAGGTAGTGGAGCTTCTGCTGAGCGTTGGTGCCAACAAGGAGCACCGCAATGTCTCCGACTACACACCCCTGAGTTTGGCGGCCAGTGGCGGCTATGTGAACATCATTAAGCTGCTGCTGAGCCATGGAGCAGAGATCAACTCCCGCACGGGCAGCAAACTGGGTATATCCCCGCTGATGTTGGCCGCCATGAACGGCCATACGGCGGCGGTGAAACTGCTGCTGGACCAGGGCTCCGACATCAATGCCCAAATCGAAACCAACCGCAACACGGCCCTTACCTTGGCGTGCTTCCAGGGAAGGCACGAGGTGGTCAGTTTGCTCCTCGACCGGCGGGCTAACGTGGAACATCGCGCCAAAACCGGGCTCACACCCCTAATGGAGGCAGCCTCGGGTGGCTACATTGAAGTGGGCCGAGTTCTGTTGGACAAGGGAGCAGATGTGAACGCCGCACCGGTTCCCACGTCAAGGGACACTGCTCTAACCATCGCCGCGGACAAGGGACACCAGAAGTTTGTTGAGCTCCTCCTGTCCCGTGGCGCCAGCGTTGAGGTGAAGAACAAGAAGGGCAACTCTCCGCTGTGGCTGGCCGCTCACGGCGGTCACCTGAGCGTGGTGGAGCTTCTGTATGACAACCAGGCGGACATCGACTCGCAGGACAATCGACGCGTGTCGTGCTTAATGGCCGCCTTCCGCAAGGGACACACCAAGATCGTCAAGTGGATGGTGCAGTACGTGTCGCAATTCCCCTCCGACCAGGAGATGATCCGCTTCATCGGCACCATCAGCGACAAGGAGCTCATCGACAAGTGCTATGATTGCATGAAAATCCTGCGCAGCGCCAAGGAGGCCCAGGCTGTCAAGGCGAACAAGAACGCCTCGATCCTGCTGGAGGAGCTTGACCTGGAGCGGACACGCGAGGAAAGCCGCAAGGCGGCAGCTGCCCGACGTCGCGAGCGCAAAAAGAAGAAGAAAATGGAGAAAAAGGAGGAGAAGCGCCGCCAGCAGCAGGGTAGTGGAAACGGGAATGCCGGTGGTGATGATCAGCAGGGCGATGAGGATGATGCCAGTGACAAGGATGATGACTCCGACAAGGAGGACGATGACGAGGAGGCTCCTCCGGCTGTTACCCGCGAAGAGGGCGACTCTGGCATCGATCAGGGCTCCTGTTCCAGCGGCGACACAAAGGCTGCCAAGGCATCTCAGGCACCCGAAGCGGCTGCCAATCCCAGCTCGACCACCAATCAAGGCAAGAAGAGCAAGAAGCAGCAGAAGAACAAATCTGCTCCGGCAGAGAATCCAGTTCCCGCCCCTCCTGCTGCCAACCCAACCGCCTCGAGCTCGGTTCTCAAGGGCATTTCGGTGAAGAAGCAACCGGCGGTGGAGATCAGTGCAAAGCAGCTGCCGGCCAGCCAGCAGGCAGCTCCCGTCAAGCGCCAGCTGGAGGTCAAGAAGGAGGAGCAGACCGAGAAGCAGCAAGCCCCGAAGAAGAAGGACGAGAAGAGCATCGAGAAGAAGCGCGAGAAGGAGAATCTGGCGCCGAAGGAGGTGGCCCTGGCAGCTAAGCAGCAACCCAGTAACTCGAGCAAGCTTCAAAGCAGCGAGTCCACCACCAACATCGCCCGAAAGGAAGTGGGAAAAGCTCTTCCGCCGGCCACCAGCAGCGTCTCCAGCCTGAATCCGGCCAAGCGCACCGAAGTCGATGGCTGGAAGGAAGTGGTTCGCAAGAGCAGCACCCAGCAAACTACCGCAGTCACCGGCAACTCCAGTGGAACTCCCACTCCCGTGACCTCTGCCAGCTCCGCCACTAGCCTGCAGCACCACCACCACGGCCACCATCACCTGGCCAACAGCTCCAGCAACAGTTCCAGCTCACTAGCCACAACAACCACCCAGGGGTCGTCGTCGGCGCCCGAGATGACCTGCAAGAAGGTCCAAGTGCCGGTGAATGCCATATCTCGCGTCATCGGTCGCGGTGGTAGCAACATTAACGCCATCAGAGCCACCACTGGTGCCCACATCGAAGTGGAGAAGCAGGGCAAGAACCAGTCCGAGCGGTGCATCACGATCAAGGGACTTACAGACGCCACCAAGCAGGCCCACATGCTCATTCTGGCACTTATCAAGGATCCCGATGTCGACATACTCCAAATGCTGCCGCGAATCAACAGCAGCATCAAGCAGGCGGCCAACGCTGTAATGGCAGTGGGCACTTGGGACAACCGTACGGCCGCTGGAGTTACTGGGAATAACTTCTCCTCGGCCGCGTCCACCACATCGACGTCGTCGAGTTCTTCGGCCAGTTCCACCACACCAGCGGGCACTGCAGCCTACAGCAATGCGCACAAACAGCAGCCACAGCCCGCCCAGTCGGCGAAGGCTTCAAGTGGCAGAGCCGCGGCATCGTCCAAGGCGAACGGCGCCAAGGCGGCCGCAAGTGGATCCGCTGGATCTCGCGGCCAGAATGCCCGTAACAGCGGCGGCTATCTCGGCCAGCAACAGGCACAGCAGTCGTCGGGACGTGGAGCGGGCGGTGCATCCTCTAACGGAGTAACGAAGGGCAAGGCCGAGAGTTCCAGCTCAAACGCCAAATCCCAGCAGGCAGCTCAGAAGAACAGCTCTTCCTCCGCCGCCCAGGCCAAGTCGAGCTCGACTGTGCCGGCAGGAGCCCAGAATTTTGCAAAGGCAGCGGCTATAGCTCAGGCTTCGCCCAAGAAGGAGCCGAGTACCACAGTCCCCTCAGCTGGCGGGCGAAGCAGTGGCGTGGTTGCTCCATTCGGCAGAGGCAAGCCCGTGTCGGCAGGAGCTCCGGCAGCTCCCAATGCGGTGGCCCCACTCGGCAGTGGAGGCGGAAATGCAAGCGGCAACATATTGGCTGGACCAATTGGCACCTTCAATGTGGCGGATGTGGCCGCCGTGAATGCCGCCGCAGCAGCAGCAGGAGCGTCATCGGGAGCCACTTCCAACAGCAGCGCAAAATCTCCGGCCCAACCTGCTCCAGCACAGCAGCAGCAACAACAGCAACTACAACAACCCCAGCAACAGCAATCGCAGCCGGCATCGGCTGCACCTGGAGGAGTTCCACAGCAGCAACAGGCACAATCCCAGCAGCAGCAGCAGCAACAGCAACCTCAACAGCAGCCACAACAGACACCGCAACACCCGCAGCCGACCCTCCAACAACAGCAACAGAACCTGGTGATCAACACAAACATCCTGAACGACCTGATGGCCGCCAACCCTGTCAGCGACAGCTTCAGCACCCAGCTGGCCGCCAAGTTGTCCAGTGCCTACTCCCTTTTCAGTGATTACCAGCAGTCTCAGTGGGGCAAGTTGGGAGATCCGACCACCGGCGGTGCAGCTGGCGCTGTGGGCGATGGTCTGCCCCAAGCCGACGCCTCCAAGGCCCCAGGCTACAATCGGAACATCCTGAGCTCACCGGTGGGCAGTTCCAAAGCTTCGTCGAATCACTCGACCTCGCCACCCGTCGGAAATGTGATTCAGCAGCAGCAACAACAGCAGCAACAGCAGACGCAGGCCAACCAGCAGAGCGTACAGCAGCAACTGAATATCATCACCAGTGGAGGAGGTGCCGTCTCAGCGCCCGCCAGATCTCCGTTGGTGGCCAGCAATGACGGAATTCCGCCTGGTATTCAGGCACAGCCCAACATCAATGGCGAATCGGCCCCGGCCCACTCGCCAGGTGTCATAAAGCCCCCGACATCGGCGGCGCCCATTCAGCGTCATGTGCCCATGGGCGACACCGGCGCACCCCAACAGTTTGGAGCCATTGGATCGAATCCATCGAGCACTGCCGCGGCCGCTGCCGCAGCTGCTGCCGCCGCCATGATCGACCGCCAGCAACAGAATCTGCAGCGCCTGATCTACGACAAGGTGGGAGCCTCCCAGCAACAGCCTCAGCCGCAGCTCAACTACCAAATGGAAATGTCGTCGCCCTACATTGTGGACGACAGGAACATGCTGCGTTTGAATCCCCGACCTTCTGTGTTCGGGCAGGGCAACAAGCAGCAGCCACCGCAGCCGCCGCAGCAGCAGGCTGCCCAGTCGAGCATGTTCGGAGGTGGAACCCCAGGACGGCAGGGCGCCAGACAAGCAGGAGGAGGTGGCGCCGGTGGAGCGACCGCACAGCGTTGGTACGGCGGTACTTTGGAGTATCCTTCGTACACAGGCCGCGACATGCTTCATCTGGAAAATGGAATGGCGGGCCTTGGATCGCCATCGGCCATGTCCCCCAACCACGAAGATATTCGAAAAATGCCACGTCCCATTGGCACAGAGCGGGCCGCCTCCTGGAAGTTCAACAACTTTAATGTGGCGGCCGCCTCGGCCCTGAACATGGACGAGGCCCTTTCCACCGTCCTGCCTCCGTGGGCGCACGAGCCGAAGGCTCAACCACCCGGCCTGCAACAGCCGCCTCCTCCGCCCCAGTCGCAGCAGCAACAGCAGCCGCTTAACTGGCTTAAGCAACAGCAACCACAACAACAGCAATACAGACCCTATAACAACGGGCCTTATCCACAGCAGCAGCAACACGAGCCCATGAATGTAAGTCCTTTAGAATACTTACATTTAGGTTGTTCGATGTATCCTAATTTTGAATCATATCTTTCAGATGGCCATGGACTACCACAATATGCAGGCTCCGCCGAATATGGGCCAACAGCAACAGCAACACGTTAACCTTATGCCCTCGTACGGCTTCCAGCATTTCGTGGGAGCCCCAGGAGCGGCTGACATCTCCGCTCACATGCCAGATAAGATGGAGGTGTGGGATCACCACGACAAACACGTAAGAAGTGCCTATTGATATCTATTGATAGTATTCTAATTAATTTTGTAATATTCTTTAGATGCCATGGGCCAATTACACCACCAATTGGTCCAACTGATGTCCCAGAGACACTCAAAAGGAAGATCTGCTCAGTACATGCCGTTCAAGCAACTGAATCGGGCGGTAGTGATTAGATATCTTCCCCAATCACCAGGACTCAACACACAGCAACCGCAAACGCATCAGTCACATCAGTAGCAGCCGCAGCATCAGCAGCCGAAGTAGCAACAGTCGCAGCAGCCGCAGCCGCAGCCGCAGTCGCAGACGCATCCGCCGGAAATAGCAGCTTCAGCAGCAACAGTAACAACATAAGCATTTCACTGATTTGATGAACATGCAAAGCGAAATAATATTTATTGAATTTCTACGTTTTCTATTCGGATTCTCGGCTTCTTCCTCCCTACATAATAATACCTAATTATTCTAAATACGATCGACAACAACAACACCACCACGACCACGATTACGACCACGCATTGGTCGAACATGGCTTTGTTCTTTAGTTTTTCGATTATATTATTTAAAAATTTGGGTAATTATTTAAATTCGCAGGTCATTTCAAATTTAAGAACCAGAAAGTAGAGCTCAGCAGCCCAAGAGAAGCGGCAGAGTAGAGAAATTTATATAACAACGAGATCGATACAAATTTAATGAGAAACAAGAATTGTTCGAAACTGGCGCCCAGGTACATGGGTGCAATATATATTATTTATTTTTAAATGTATTGATATTTTTTGAAGAAAGCATGAAGTTAGTGGTAGCTTATTGTTTTGTGTGATGAGGATGTGGATGATGATGATGATAAGGAGAGGAAGGGAAACACTAAACGAATGAAAGGATATTCTTAAAAATTTCTTTCGCACTTATCTACCCCTCATAACCAGCCAGCACACACGTGAATACATTTACTTTTAAGATAGGAGTCAGTCGTATGAATGAAACATTAAATTGAAATGTTTAGCGCCAGCTAAAGGAACACAAAAACACTTACTACAAACACCTATACATAGAAATACATCTATAAATATTTAATAACATTTAATAAAGGCAAAAACTGAATGTCAAAAACCCAAAATTTTAGGCGCGCACTATTTCTATTTCCTCTCCCTCCCCAATTTCTTTCCGGCACCCCCACCCAAAAAAAAAAAACAAAAAAAACGAAGAAGCTACTACCGGGTATGGAAACTAGAACAAAGCTATGCGTAAACTATTTAACTATCTTTGATACAGTCAGAGGTTGAACCGACAAGAAATTACTTAACTTACAACATATACATACCATTAACTACACTCTTAACTGTTCAAAAAAAAAAAAAAAGAAGGAAAAATATTCATGAATGGGATATGTATCCCACAGATACACCAAAACCAAACCAGAACGGTAGGCTACACCAGTTTGGCGTTCTTTGGTCCTCACTTCGATTTCCAACGACGGAAGCCCCACAAAAAATGTATGTAGCTAGTAGAAATTGAAATTGCTTAAATAACTAAGAAAGAAAAGGCCGAGTAACGTTTTAATATTCCATTTACGTGAAGTAAACGAGATGACGATGATGATTATGAAGATGACGATGAAGCGGCGCTTGCTTGCCATCTTTGATGCTTTTCCGACACTGCTCATAGACGTACATAACTATATATATATCACATATATACTAGCGAATAGCATATGAGATACACAAATTTTATTTCGATGAAGAAAGATACGAATGATATGTAAAAAACACCTTGATAAACTCTTGCCTGATTGCAGGATTCTGCCTGGATTCTGGGCATCTGGCCGTTCGGGAGGTCAATGGCAATTGCTTTGTAAAATTCTAGAAAAAAAAAAACAATGATGCTTGAGAATATAATGCTTAGAGAAAGGTTATATGAAGCCACCCACGCATAACCACCCACACACACAGATACCCACACACAAAGCCGTATACAAGATATACTTAAACGATGATAATGATGAATATGAAAAAACGAAATAAAAGATAATTTAAGTGAGCATGAAACTACTTTTTTTCTATTTTTCAATGTTTTAGCTGCAAGCAAATAATGTAATAAAAATCGAGATGTTCGTTTAAGTTATTTGATACAACAAATTACGAGAGATACATAGCCACAAATGCTATATAAATAATACATACTACACTATAAACACACCTATACCATATATGCCAGACAACAGGATCTTTATTCGAGAACACACACAACACACAAACTTTTTTGTTATTAAACAAAAATAATTAATAAATAATATTAAAAAAAAAATTGAATGAATAGCTGAAGGAGCAGGGTATTGCGACACCTTCATTGCGCCACACAATATAAACAAAATATGATAAAATAAAAAAAAGAAAAACAAAAAAAACAAACGCAAAAAGCATACTGAATAAATGTAGAATTTTTTTCAAACGAAAGAAATTGAATTCACATAGATTTATTAATTTAAAAATTAAAATAAATATACTTCAAATATGAAAAGTATGGAAACAAAACAAAAAAAAAAAAAACAGAAAGGAAAAAAAAACTACATATATTAAATACACACATACTATATGAGTATACTACGGATTATTATTACTCTTATAATTATTATTATTGTATTGAAGGAAAAATATAAAAGAGAACATTAAACAGCATAAATAAAAAATTAAACTGAATTTCTTTTTGGCAAGGGTATTGGGGGTTGACAGTCTAATAAATAATTAATTATTTTTTCAAGTATGATATTGGTTTAAAAGTGTTTCTGGTTTATTGGTAAACTTTTGAAAATGTTGAACATTTTATTTAAACGAAGGGCTCAATGGTGAACTCCACCGCAGAACAAGGAGTGGTCAGCTCGAAGGCTTGCAAAACTGTGGGATGAAGGACACCAATCTTGCCAATGACCACATTGTCATACATCACATTAGCACAGCGACCAGGGAAGTAGCTGGGATCTGAAGAGAAATTTCAAAATTACTATTATTTTAATTTAAAAATATAATTATTGACTCACCTTCTGCGGCTTGGAGGTAGTAACCCTTGGTGACGTTACCGGATTTCCATGGCACAGAGAGTAGCTGCATCACACGATCCAACAATCCGTGCACCACCTCAAAGCCAGCGGTCTTGTTGCAGTTTACAGCACACACACGGCGCTCGTTACGGGCTCCCACTTCCGTGTTCTCATCCGCCACAACCACGTCGCTAATCTCGAAGAGCTTGAGGGGCAATGGCATTTTCCGGTTGGCCACCAGTGTCTTTAAAAGTCCTGGCAGCAGGGTAGTGCGCACCACCTGGAACTCCAAGGTCTTGGGATTACCGATGTGCACGGCCGGAATGGCTTCAATGGTCTTGTTCAGTTTGCGTCCAATGTCGTCCCTCGAACAGAGCGTAAAGGTCAGTGCCTCGGTGAACCCGGCCTGAGCTACTTGTTCTCTAAGCTGTTCGGTGAGCTTGTTGAGGGGGAATTGTTTGGCTATCTGCATGAAGGCCGGCAGCGATTTCTTAATATTATTATATCCAAAGGCAATGGCGATGTCCTCGTATATGTCGCAAGGATGGATAACATCGTGCCGAGTGGGAGGAATCTTCACTGCCAGAGAGTCTTCGCCGTCAACCTTAGCTTCCAGATACATTCGGGTCAGCATATCAGCCAATTTCTCCGCCGGTTCATCGATACCAATGTAGGCATTGGCTTTTTTCGCCGAGATCCGTTCCTCTCGAACCTGCAGTTCCGGATAGGAAATCACACTGCCGTCAGTCTGTACCACGTCGCACGGCTCGACGGTGAACTTCTGGGCGCAGTGCTCGGAGAAGAGGCACACAATGGTGTCCAGCACCACTTTGGCCTTCGTCAAGTCCGTCGCCGTGCACTCGATGAACACGTTCTTGGTGTTAAGCGAGATCTTGGAGTGGTCGCCATTAATTATTGGAGGCAGTGATAGCACCACTCTCTTTGCATCGTAAATAACCGGATAGACGGGAGAGTCCCGAATAATCGGCAGATATTGTTTCAGCTGGGCATGAGTGGCGTAAAAATCCATTAACTGGTTGCCATTCATCTCCTGTGTCTGATTAAGTGGCTTGAATTTGATTTTCTCGGGCGCCAGGGCTTCATAGCTGAAGGGTCCTTGGATGGTGTCGAGATCATGGGTGCCAATGGCCACCAGTGTCCGCTTGCGGCAAATGTTCTGGTGCAACTTATCCTGCAGGTCGATGAAGCTGTTGTATGATTCCTGGGTGAAGGTCACATTTCGCAGCACAGCGGCCACGGCATGAGGTCGAATTTGGGCAGTCGAAGAATTAATCTTCAGCACCTGTCTCTTGGCCGGCTCCACAAATTGGAACTTTGGCGGCTTAAGTCTAAATGAAAATAAAGTAATTTAGTTTCTTTCACATAGAACTAAGACTTAAAGCACTTACTTGCCCTGGAAAACCAGGAGGCCTGTAACCAGACCCTCCAGACACAGTAGATCGTAGCGGTTAGCGGGGATATCTATCCGGTAGATGATCTCTTCGCTGGCATCCGCCGCGGCTGCCACATCGCCCTGCTCCTTGGTCAGCATCTGCTTCTCCGTGGTCTATAAGGGCATATGTGATGATGTTTATAAATGTGTAAAGTTTGTTCTGCAGAAAACACTTACCACTTCATCCAGCTCTAGACCAAAAGCGAAGCAAAGCTCCTGGAATTCGTCATCGGCTAAGGAAAAGGGGTAAACATTGAAGTACTCAGGGGAGATTACACGTGGATTCGTTAAACTCACTGTACGTCTTGCCAAGTGCAGCAAAGAGCAGATCACGTTTTACCCCAATGGTAGGCATGATGGCAGATTATAGTTCAGAGACAGTTCTGTTAGGACGAGGCTTTAAAAGTAAATTTTATAAATAAAATAAACTTTCGATGGTGATGGTCCGGTCAAAAAGGCAAGAAAGCGCGACGTTTCTTATTTTTAATGGCCTGGTCACACTATTGTCAATTGGCAAGCCGCTGGATTTATGTGATTTTTCCTGATTTTCAACTATGAATAGCAAAGTAAAAATGATTTAAATGCCCGTTTTCTTTCTATGTTTCTATAAAAACCCTCCCAATAAAAACAATTAAAGAAAATATGAACATCATATGCAGGAGGGTGGTAGTCGACAATATGGCAACCCTATCGTATTTAGACCAGGTTAGCATGCCTCATGATCAGAGCGCGAACTTTGAATTGCTTAAAATCATAACTCTCAACATTTGTTTAAACCAAAAACACCAATAATTTCAAATATTTATTTTTAAAATACTGTAAAATATATTCAATAATGTAAATACATCGCAGTGAACTAAATACACAATTCATATAGTACTTTTTTTAAATACTAAATACAACTTGCCGTTTTCTTTTACATCATAAGAATCACTTAAACAGGTTTATATATTTTTATAGCTAAGTGGTATAAGGCCCCCACAGCAGTCCGGGCGCAAAATGAGCGAGTAAACTAGGATAAGATGAATCGAAAATGCGAATGCCGAAAAAATAAACACTCGTCACAAAAAAAATGTAAAAAGTTATATTTACTAAAAAATTTATGGACGTGGTCACTTTCTCTAAAAGTTGTCTGGCAAAACGGTATTTCCCTTGGAATTCTTTTTTTTGATAATTTCGATCTATGGACCACCAAAACGGCATCGTTTGATTACTGCATTTGCTTCTAGGCGGTAATATTGTTGGGTGTTCTTATGATTGTTGTTTCTGAATACCAGCGGCTGGTCCGTTGGGCCTAGCACCCAGATTCTTGTAGGCCTTGCCTCCGTTCCGTTCCCATTCGCGGTTGAATTCATGCTCCAGTATTTCGGCGCCACGCTTCCGGGTCAGACCCGTCTCCTCGAGGCTTAGCTCACACATCTGCATGTCGTCCGTGCCGGCTACCAATAGAATGGGCGGTTTATCCGCATGAAGCTCCATCTGCCGAGCTATCCACTGACCATCAAAGTGGGCATACCACAAACCTCGTTTCGCTAAAAGTCGGAGATAATGTTATAAAATATGTTTAGGAAAAAATGAAATAAAACTCACTGTTATCAGGGGCATTGGCTCGCATAAATGGGATGCGGAAGTACCGATGCTGGGCCGTCACAATCTCCTGAATAGGCTGAACTAAAGGAGGCTGCTTAAAAGCTGGAAATTAAAATTTATAGAAAGATAAATATTATATAGATTAATATATTAATTAAGTTAACTAACCAGCTTCCATGACACTGCGTGGTGCACGCTCGTTCTCATCCATGGTGGTGCGTTTGCGGTTCTTTGCCTTCCAGGCGTGGTACACCTTCAAACGACGATGGAACTCCTGGCGACATGCCTACAATAACCGGGAAACATTCCATTAATACGCAATCCTGAATGGACCACCTTACTTTAGTACTCACCTCCAGTAGCTCGATATCACAGGACGTGTTGATAGCATCTCGTAGTTCCGAGTACTTCCATTTGGACAGGTCGTATTTCTGTTTTCCCAATGCCTGTTGCTGGGCCCGAACATTTTCCGATCTGCCACGGAAAATAAAATATATTTTAGATTCAGAAAATGAAAATGATTTAAGCGCAAGCCAAAAAAGTGAGTCATTGATGGTATTTTTTTTTGTTGGTGACAGGAGAAGATAGAAAATTCAAAGTAACGACTAAAATGCCAATGAGAATTCTACTAATGCACAGGTTAGAGATGCTTTTGGATTAGTGGACATGACATCTACTATATTAGGTTTTAGTAGTTTGGTTAGTGTGAAATGATTTCAAAAACCAGCACCAACTCACTTATTTAAGTACCGCGAAGCAATGTTTGACACAACTTGTGAAAAACTTGTTCAAAAATATACAGAAAGTAAAGAAGTTTAGAAAGTAAAGAGAGTAAATTGTTTAAATTTTTTGATTTTCATTATCCAATTAGTGTTTTTGTTTGGGAAAAGCAAGAAAAGATTGACAAATTTGACAAGAGTTAAAGATATAGATAAAACATAAAGCGTGCTATACCTGATCAGCTTGTTGGAACCCATGGGAGACGCGTCATTGACACCACTGTGTTGTGTTCGTTGGATTGGATTTGGTGTTGGGTGGTTGGTGGGAGTGTGGATTTGGGTGGTGTAGATTGCGTGTAAGAGGGAAAGGGAAAAATTCGGTGAGTTTCATATTAAATAATCAAATTCTTAATATCTAATTGTGTAATTATATACATATAGTTACAGCTAATACAGTTTTTCTATTTATCCTTTTTAAAAAATTAACAAATCTTTCGAAAAATATTCATTAACTAATAACCGCATTTAAATATTTATAAAATATTATAGATCCTATATAGTTTACCAAAAATGAAAGTACAATTTAAAATATTCTAACATACTTGCGTATAACTGGAGGACTATCTTCCACCTGGCCGTTGGATTCGTTGGCCAATCGCAGAGCCAGCTCGTGATCGCGGCGCTCTTGTTCGAGTTGCTGTCGGTACTTGGCATCGTCCTTGGCCTCCTTCTCCAGCTGCTCCTGCAGGGCCAAGGCGGCACGACGATCCTCCTCTTCCTGACGCAGACGCTGGGCCTCCGCAGCCTTGCGGCGAGTTTCCATTTCAGCTTTGCTGTTTTAGGAGGATTAAAATATATTTAAAGTCTTTATAAAAGACATCCCTACTCACAGTCGTTTGTTTTCGGCTTCCTCGCGTAGACGCAGCTCTTCTGCCTCCTTGGCGGCTCTTTCGGCCTCCAGGGCCTCCTGGATTTTGCGCAGGCGCTCCTGCTCCTCGGCCTGCTGCTGCTCCTTTAGCTTGGTGTTCAGATCCACGGTCAGCTTGTTCATATTGGCCATCACCACTGTGTACATGGAGTCGATTTCGCGTTGCGTGATGCGTGGATTAAGCTAAAAGTTAATGGAAACATTGAGATCTATAAAATATTAAATTAATGCCAAAAACCTCACCTTGATCTTTTTGATGGCCTCATCAATTTGTCTGTAAATATCATTCACTCCACTGACAATCTCATCCCGTCCCATTTTCAGGCCACTGGCTATCTCAATGGTCTTAACCGTGTTTATCCGAATCTTGTTGATCTTGGCGAGTCCTTGGTAGCGCGGACGATGCTGCTTACGAGCCAGATAACCACGGGCAATGCGCTGGGCCACCAGGACACACTTGTTCCGGTAGATGATTCGATTTTTTACTGGAAAAGAAGACCATGTTAACCCTCAGGATGAAGTTGTGGGCAGATGAACTCACATTTAATCACACACAGAGCCCCTAGTGCGGACTTGACCCACCGAGATCGAATCAGCCACTTCTTCACCTTGGCCACAATGGCTAGCATATTCTCCGGATCCGAACGCATGATGCGATCAAACTCGACGAATTTCCCCGGCCTGAAGAAGACCTTGGTGATGCCAAACTTAAAGTCCTTGGCGCTCAGATTGAGCGACTGGAACATCGCCTCGCAGAAGGTGCGGGCCGGCAGGGAAACCAGTTCTGGCGGCAGTACCGACTTGTACATGCTGTACAGATCAGCGAAGAGTACTCTGGATGGATATCCGTGCTCCATGAGCTCCAGCACCGAGATGGTGCCCGAACACTTTAGTTGGGCCAGCGCCAGGCTGCCCTCGAACTGGCGATCGATCATCTTGCTATTTGGCTTGATGCAACGGATGAAGTTGGTGCCCTAAAACAGAAGCAACAATTAAGAAAATAAGCGACTATGTTTGGCCAAAGTACTTACGTTCTGTTCTAGCTTCTCCATTAGTTCACCCAGCTGCGTCTTGAACTTGGAGCCCACCGAAATGAAGTTGAGCTTGCCGCGTACGGAGGTGCTGCTTCCCGAGGGGAAGAGGGTCTGAAGCAAGGGATTATCGCACTCCTGAACCAATCCCTCCAGCGAGGCGTGCAGGGCGTCGTTGTTCTTTTCGATAAACTGCTCCGTGTTGTAGCAAACGGCTCCGGCAAAGTGGCGAACCAGGAAACCCTCCTCATCGCGCAGGGTGCGATGAGCTTTCAAGCGCGAGGAACGTGGAAGACCCAAACGGTAGTGGTTCGCCCAGGACTTGTGAACCTCGGCAGTGAAGTGAGATGGCGAGGGCTTCGGCAGCTTCGATTCCTCATCCAGCAAGGTGAAAATGCCATTCGACTTGGCTTCGATCAGTTCGATTATGTCTTGATTGTCGGTGAAAGTAATTTCCGGCACATTGAGGCCTTCGCGCTTGTACAGTTCCTGCTCGTTCTTCAAGATGTTGTCGTTGAAGAACTTCTGGAGCTTCTCATTGCAGTAGTTGATGCAGAACTGCTCGAACGAGTTTACTGTGAAGTACTCGAAACCGGCAATGTCGAGAACGCCGATGTAGAAGTTGGAGGCCTGGAAGGGGATGCTCTGGTTGATCAAACCGACGATTCGGTCAAAGAGGCGACTGTAGATGGCCTTGGCTAGGGCATCCCTAGCGTTGCTTGCCTCATAGATTTTCAGAGGAACCCTGTTATTAAGAATTAAATAAATAAATTGTTCTATATTTAAGTTTCGATAGAATCTCCTTACATGATGACCGTGCCCTTGAAGCCGCCGCCTTTGCTCTGCATAACCCTCGACACCAGAGCGGTGCGCAGTTCCGTTTGGTCTACTCCCAGAAGGCCACTGGTGATGGTCAGTGACTGCTCCGAAGCCTCGGACACCTGACAACCGCCACGCACATCATCGGGAATCTCCTCAAAAGCAATGTTGCCCAAATGCAGGACAGCAGCCACCAGCGAGTATATGCCCAGTTTCTCCGAGTCCGAGAGACCCAGACGACCCAAGGCCTTGTCCAGGTTCTGGAAGTGCTGGTAATCATCGATAATGGGATCCTTGAGCGGACCTTTCTGCTGGTGATTCTTGGACTTTTGAGAGCCGGGTATTAGCTGCTCGGTCTTGGCGTTGGCAAAGTACTGGGTACACCCGGAAAGATACTGTCCAAAGAGATGCATTTGTAAGATCCGAACATCAACAAGATGAAAATAAACTTACTCTGTAGTCGTCAGGCTTTCCCAGACTTAGTTTGTCCCGCAACTGCTGGGGTGCTCCGGCCAGGAGCATGTAGAACACATGATAGTTTCGCTCCTCCGCACTCTGAGTGCAGATGCGACTCTTCTCCAGCAAATAATGCGAAATGTAGCCACCGACCACTTGGCACTTGGCATCGTAGTGCACCTCAATGAATTTGCCGAATCGAGAAGAGTTGTTGTTTCGAGTAGTTTTTGCGTTGCCGAAGGCTTCCAGTACAGGATTGGCTGGGATAAAAAAAAATATATAGTTAATACGTTGTGATATGAGATTCAACCTCCAGACTCACCATCCAATATTTTAGTTTCTATAGGACCAGCGCTATCGTGCGAGTAGCACAGGTATTTGAGCAGGTATTTGGTGGACTCGGTCTTTCCGGCACCCGACTCTCCAGAAACAATGATAGATTGCGACAACTTGTAAACCCGCATATCCCGTATAGCTTTATCCGCTAAAGGACAAAGAATTCGAGTATTAGATCGTACATAAAATTTATAAAAATATAAAAGAAACTTACCAATAGCAAAGACATGAGGAGGCAGTTCACCCAAAGAACGGCCATTGTACTTCTTAATGGTATCGGGTGCGTAGAGCTCCTTGATCTCGCGATACGGATTCACGGCGATAAGTATGTTGGCCACATAGGTCTGCAGACGAAAATGAATTAAGTTGATTCCGGTTCCGTTGCTTCATAAAATTCTCATAAAGTACTCACGTATATCTTGTCTTTATAGTAACGTGTTTTCAAATTGTCCAGAAATGTGGCCTCGTTGAGCAGCATGAGTTCGCCTGGAACATAAAAACATCTGGGTTAGTAATACGCTTAAAATGATGCGGGTTTCTTTTAATGGCCCACAACCCCCCAACCACTTTCTACTGTCTGGCTGGCTGGCTTTAAGACTTGGATATTAAATAGGGCTAAGAAAAGTAGGATTGTGCAAGAGGTTGGCTGAAACTCCATTTTTGTGGCTAATGCACTGAAAAATTCTGCTCCAAATACCCAGAATTGTTTACGTCAAAGTGATCTTATCGGTTTGAAAGATAACATGGTTAACTACTGATGAAAAGTACTTGATAATACCGCGGATATGTATTCAAGATCAAGACAACTTGATATTCTTATCTTTACCCTAGTTATTGTTTGCAGCTGAAGCTTTATGGGTAAAAAATTTACCTATAAATAGATAAAATATTGCCAAGGGCGTGATAATGCATTTCAAAATATATAGAAACTATATAGAAGTTCATCAAATACTCATTATAGCTCCATAACAAAGAACACCTCATTTCTTATTTCGTTAACTTTGTCCAGACTATTATATAAATACTTTTCGCTAGATAAGAGACCCCAACAACGGAAGCTCTAGGAATTTTTGGGGGTATGTATGATTTTGGTGAAAAATTGTTTTCCTTGGAAGTACTTACAGTTATCGTCGTGGTCTTGGGGTCCATCGCACGAAGAATGGATGTCATCATAATGACACGTGCGCTTTGGATACTTCCGATCGGTGGGCGTAACCTCGAACTCCTTGGCGCCGATCTCTGTGATCCGGCCCTGTATATAGCCTTCAGCGGCATCTCGCACCCACACCAGTTGGGTGTCCTCCAACATTTTTTTCACTGCAACACCGGAAAACCAAATTTTTAGTTAATTTAAAAAAAAGTAAAAGTAACAAATCGGTTAGATTTATAAATATTAAGTCAGTTATGAAGAAGAATCACCGCCGTATGGCAACAACGTATGGCCAGTATCGTATCAAATGCGAAAAATCTTATCTACCTCGTACTACCAACACTGAGAGAATGAGAATCAGGAGTTCGGAGCCAGGAACGTTTTCAGTGTTAACTGTTTGAAGTCAACTGGGTAAGTGAGCAACGCTGGAGCGATCAAAACGCTCTGGGGAAGAGATCTCCGTAGGTGTTTTCTACATTCTCTCTCTCTCTATCCGTGAGGTAGAGTCATTAGGGCCACCGGTGCCGGTGTTTTTTGTGAGCCACCTCTACCTGAGCAAGAGAGGATTTGTTAACAGACAGGGGTGTAGGTTTTTTTTTAAAAAAGGGGTTCAAGAGGCATTAAATCTTATAGTCTAGAGAGATAGATAGTTAAATAGATAGTTTATAGAACCCTCTTGTTTAGACCTTTATTGGCTAACTACGCCACTGATCTCTCTCTCTTTTCACTCCATGGAACCTGTAGGGGCCGCTCTCCAGTTCACGCTTATTGTTCTCCAGGTGATGTCGCTGTGGCAGTTTCTGTTTTTCGTCTGTTCCAACCTCTGCTTCTTGGGCCTTTCGTTTATGTCTATTCATTGGTTACCTTTCTTGGTCATGCACTGGCTTCTGACTCACTGGACTGGTGTGATGGAGTGTGCTGGACTACTGGTGTGTGTGTGTGTGAGGGTCTATGTTTACGTAGCGCCGTTGATAAGCCCCAACGCCATATCCATATCCACGTAGGAGAGCAGCAGCGGCCTTGCTGGTCGCTTTGCTAAACACCCAGTCCCAGTCTAGCATCAAATATGCAAAAAATAAAACCGCAAAGTTCCAAACTCTGGCTACAATATCCGATTTCGGTGTCGTTTGAAATTGTTTTAGCAACCGCGTCAAGGTGAAATCCATTTATTTTGCTCTCGCTAGGTTAATGGTGCATGCCCTTTCCCCTCCAAGCTTTGCATTTCATTTTTTGTATGTATCTGCACCGAAAGAAATTTCAATATTTTCTGATAGCAATTCAAAAGATTTAGTTTTGTCTATCAACTATATCTATAATACTTTTAGAGTGCATTTATGACGCAGTTACTGCTTCAATTTAGTGGCAATTTTATTTTGGGGACAGTTGTGGGAGCTACATGTAGATATCCGCAGAACAATAGACTCTCTGTGTGGCAGGGTCTCTTCTCTCACCACCCCCGCTTTCATCAAGATAAATTTGCCACAAAGTGCTAAATTATTAAATGATTGTTAAGCCTTATTTTGTTTTATTTTTTCCCCCCTCCAAATGAGTCAGTTGAGGTCTGTTTGACTTTGCTTTGACTGGCGAGAGATACTCAGATACACAGATACAAATTAGAGAAAAGATACAAACTGGAAAGCAATGAACAATGAAAAGATTCTAACAGTGTTTATTTAGCGGTTAAATTGTGTGGGTGTTCTCCTAACAGAAATGCAATTACAAGTTGTAATTTAGAAACAACTTTGCGTCGTTACAACGCATTGTACATAAAAATTAATTGATTTTGATAGATGTGCTGCATTTTGACTTTAACTTTGATTTTTTTTGTGAATCAAATCTATCTTAAACTGTGTTATTAACCTAAGTATTTACAGAAAAAGAAGACTCTTTTAGCCTTCGAATTCAAGCCACCAAAGCCTTATCAACCCCCGAACTTGGTGGACCTTCAAAATGAAATGACTCATAGGTTTTTCCCCCTTCAAGCTTACCAGCTTTTGCAGCATTAGGGAGAATATTAAGCTGCAAATTAATACAAAAATTCGATTTCATGCTGATATCAAGATATTGCCTTGCCACTTATCGGAGCGTTGTAAACTATTTATGGGCTGCAATGTATCCATCATAATTAGCCCAGTTTTGTATAAAGAAAGTGGAGCTTAACCCCAGCCATATGGTTGAAATCGCTTTATAATGTGCCCAAGCAAATTAACAACAATTACCCAGACAATTCAACATAATCTTGATTATGCAGAGAGCAAAAAATAATGATTGGCAAGACACAGCATAGAGGCATAGTGGAGAATGAGGCGAGAAGCCCATGGTAGTGCACTTTTTCCATATGCAAGACAGCCCATAATCATGGCAACGTTGTCGTCTTCTGTCTACTATCCACTGTCTTCTGTCCTGCGTCTTCTCCTGGGCCACTTGAATCTGTTGCCAGCATGAGATGGCGGCATAAATTACAAATTTTACAAAAAAACAAGCACACACAGAGCTTGCAAAAAAAAATTTAAAAAAATAACATAGGACCCGAGACCTGAAAGTCTAAAAAAGAAGCCAGTGTTTGATGGCCGTTTATGGGGTGTGGAAGAACTAGCCGGGCAGCATTCTTCAAGATTTAGCTGCATGGAAATGCAGTCCCACAGTTCTCATTCTACTTTTTTGCACTCCAGAAGACACTGTAATAAAAATTAGCCTCAACCTGGCATAAATTACTGATTTATGATACGAAGAAGGGATTTCAAATTCATAAATTCAACATAAAATTGAGTGTTGTGTTTCAGAATAATATCATATTATAAAGGAGTTGCATGGGAAGCATTGCTCTCTCTTATATTTCTGTATTATTAACTTTTAGTATCTTGATGTGTTTTTAAAACAAGATTTGTTTTGTGTGTGGACACAGGGCAACCATGTGTGGAAGCGGCAAATGACTTGATGACGGAGGAAATACTTCAAGGCGACATTGACAATGGCCAAGAGGCGAAGCAAAAGCGGTTGCAAAGCGAAGGTGTGGAAAAACAAGAGACATTGGGCCGGAGACCTCCAAAGGGGGACGTGGCTGGGACGGAAAGAAACAGCCAAGTCATGTTCAAGAAGCTTATGAAATCTGAAGCTGAAGCCGGTAGCTGGAAAAGAAGCGAACCTTTTGTGCCTTGAAAGTGATGAACAGCAGCCTGAAAGGGACACTTGCTGCAGCTAATGGGCTTATTCGACTCTGTCCAGGGCCCACCGTGCGTATACGTAATCCGAGCACATGCAATGACCCCGACCCCGACCCACGACCCAAAACTCAAACCCTGGTCCGAATAGCAATTAGCCAAGAACTAAGCCGGTAAAGCAGACGCCTTTGCGTGATTTTCTGTTAAAAAGCAACGGAACAGACAATGTTTACATGCTAACTTTTTGGGGTGGTGGGAGGAAAAACGACAGGAAATTCTGAGAATTCTGAGAAAAGTGGGAGTACGGAGGGTGTGATATCATCGTTTACTCTGTTTACCAAAAAATGTTGCGTGCCAGCGATTTATTATTGTAATTTCCTTCAAAAATGGCAAACATGTGCACACTTTTTCTATTAGATTCCATTATTTTCAGGAGCTATCGTTATAGTCTGTTCAAGAACTAATGAGATGTTTTAAAAAGTTAATAGCCGTGCAGAGGCAATGCACTTTTGTCAAGATAAGAGGAGTGACTTGTGCCTTAAAATATGGTTTGGCGATTTTAACCGATAATGGCAAGTCATACAAAGAAGTGCTGTATTGTTATTTAAAATTCTAGATTCTAAAAAAGAGCTGCAATCATCACGGTATCCAATTAATCGCGTTTATAGAATCGAGGCAAATGATCGCCACCTTTTAATAATGTCTGGAGATAAGATTGCCGAACAATTAAGCCAAGTTAATTGAACTCACCACTGCTGGCCGAGTGCAGCTCTTTGTTATTGGCATAGAAATCCATTTTGAGGCGCTCCGCTGGAGTTCAGTCGAGAAACCTATATCCTTAATAGGTTAATTGCAGTGCAATGCACTGGATGGAAGCCAAGACTCTGTATGACACGCGTCGAAGGGAAGAAGTTCGTCCTGAATCGAATAGGGGTGCTGCTGCTGGGTACGGTGAGTCACCAAGGAGGGTTGACTGTTTATGAAACCGATTGGGATGCGACTTGTTATTTTACTTCTGGGGTAGGTCTCTGCCTGACTACGAAAACCTAAGCAAGTCTCACTGCAAAAAAAATCCCGCAGGCAGTGACAATTGATTTTCACTTTGGCGCTTTTCACTGTCGATTAAACACTTTCCACTGGCACAGTGGGCACCTTTGGCCCATCCGCTGGATAATTTAAATGCGATTATGTGCAGCAGGTTTTCACTTTTAATTGAATTTTCCTCTCCGCCAGCTGTTGGATAATTTACGGCAATTTTCGACCTACATTACGGTGTAAATACCGCAAATGGCTGATCAAAAACAGATGCGAATTATAAAGTCTAGAAAATGAAGATGCAATGCTGAACTTTTGACACGAACTGTTACTCTCGAATGTATCTTTTATTGATGTTGTTGCTGTCGATGCTGTTGCCGTGCAGTTTTCACCCAGTAACCGAGTTTTACGATTCGGGTACCCCGCCCCAAAAAGGAACAAAAGGGAAACGACTTCTAAACCGAGAATTGAAACCGGGCTACACGTGGCGTGGCGACTGCAGCGAACTCGCGACATGCACTGCGGATGAATCCGCTGCTGGATTCTGGGTAGGATGCCCCTCTCGACAGTCACGGGGTGGCGGCAGCTCATCGTGCCTCGGATATGGTAAGCTGTATTCGGCTTCGTTAACTGCGCCGAATCCGCAATTGCCGATTGCCTCGGTGTGTGGGTGGGCGCGGGTGGCACAGTAATAATTCCAGTTGCGTGCCTGGCACATTGTTGTGTGTGCTCCAATTCGGGAGCGGGACCAAACAATGGCACCAGTGGCACTTGCCTCAAGTGCAATGGAGTCATTGGAGTCACCAGGAAGCATACTGCATTCACGCACAGTGGAGGCTCGCGGCGCTACAGCAGCTACAGCGTGAATAACAACTTCCGGATTCAATATAAAAGTTATACTCGAATTTGGAGCTACATTTTCTGTTTCCTCAATAATTGAGAAATTTTTTATTCAAACTTTTGTAGGAATTGTGATTTTATTTTTTAATATTTTTACATTCTCAAGGTCATACTAATTAGAAATAATTAAATCTTTAGCTAAATATTTAAACAAGATTGTAAAGTATCTGTCATTGTTCTAGTGTATTGTATCTTTTCCACTTCAAGAGGAAAAAGTAGTTATTTGAACCTCAAAGATGCAACAGCTGCTTGAAAGATACATTCAACAAGGGGTGTCTTCAATGAGGTGGTGGGACGTGCTTAAAGCTTCCCTTATTTTCGTAAACAACGCGATTAAAATGAGGGGGAAAAAATCAGTAGCGGATTAGCGAAACGGTTCCATGAGATGCATCTGATAGCGGCATTACAAAAGCTTTCGCAGGAGCTTTCTAAAAACGTGACGGCAGAACTAGAGAGCGAGGGAGAGAGAAAGCAGCTCGCTGGTCTGTGACTGACGTACTACTAGGGGTTGGGGTTGAGGTCGGGGTAGGAAGTGGCGGGCATTGTTTGTCTGTCTAATGTCTACCTAGCCCTCTAATCTCTTGATCAATAAAACACAAAACGAAATCAACGAGAAATTTGCTAAAATCACGGGCTACCTCTTTGCAATGTTCTATAAATAAGTACTTGCTTACATACATACATGTGTACTTATGCCGGAAAGTTTCTTGTATCTTAAAAACATAAAGATACAAGTTCAAAATCGAGTCAAGGACAACAGGAATCTTTTCCATTTAGTGGCTTTTATTATTATTTTTTACTTGAAAACCTGATTTTAGTTACTTTAGTTAGTGCTTTTTCATTGTTTAAACAAATAGATATGTATATACCCAGTCGGAAGCAAACATATCCAAACACAAAGGGGGAAAACACCCCTATAGATATCTGACAGTTGAAAATTTCATCGGCAACCGGGCAGCCGTTTGCTTCTATAGCACATTTTGTCGACGTCGCCCAACAAGTCAGGTTGGCCGAGCGGTCTAAGGCGCCAGATTTAAGCTCTGGTTCTCGAAAGAGAGCGTGGGTTCGAACCCCACACCTGACAAAGGGTTCTAAACTTTTTTTTGTTGTTTTTATTATTTTATTTTATTTATTTTTTATTATCACACATCCCCTTATGGTTTTCGAGTGTTTCAAGGGCTTGTAATCAAGTGGGTTAAGAGATAAGGCTATGTAACTACAAGTGTTCTAAGTTTGTTTGATTTTTATTTTTTAATTATTTTGCTTTTTTTTTTTTTAGTTATGGTTCGATTAATGTGTTGGTAATGTTTTGATAAGAAAAAAATTGTTAAGCTAATAGTTCTTGTAAAAAGCAAGTATTTATATAACTATTTTAAGATGTTCTTCTTTGTTAATATTTACATATCATATTAAATAAAATTACTATACTATTTGCAAAGAAATTTAATAAAATGGTTTTAAAATTAAATTTAATTAAACATGTTTTGTTAATATTTCAATGGGGCATGGCGGACTGTTGCAAGGAAAAGCATGTAATTCTGTCTGTCATGGAAAACTGTTCTACCGTTGCGGACTGCGAGGTTCAGCTTCCGGTTCGGTTTGGCCAAAAGAGCCGCCAGGCGATGACCAATACCAGAAAACAGACAACATCGTTTGGCCTATTGTGAGTGCGTGGTTGGTGCCTTGGCTGAATAATTAATAACCATGTTGCTCGTTATGCGCCTATTGTTTTGGTCAGTGCTTTGTTATGCATTCTGTTGCATTGCGCAATGCTCGTAGAAAATGGGAAAAATGGAAAATAGTTAAAGAAATGCACACAGCGGTTAAGGGCAAGCTGTCCGGCTTTAACGGGTATACCTTTCGGGCTTAAATTAGAAAAGCGAAAAAATAATGATCCTTAACTAGTTGGGAAACGTGTCGTTTATTGCATTTGTCACGAGTTTGAAAACCTAACTGATGACCGAGATTGAAAAGATTTCTCAAGCGATACCCGAGCCTTTCGAATCAATTGAAGTTATGTGGGGAATCTTAAAATTATAATGACGAATAATTGGGGGAACTTCTGGCAAAGCTGGCTGAATGAAATTGTTATGGGGCGATTTGAATTTGTAACCCTATATGGTTTATCATTTCCCGATCAATTCAAAGTATCTAGTTTAATGATTTTCCCCAATTCCCGTTCGAAATTGATTTCCTATAATTTGAGAAATGCCAAGGCATTGTCTTTATCTGCTCGGGTGACCCATTTCTTTGTGGGTGCCTTTGGAAATGGCGTATTCGTACCACTTCCTTGTGGTACGAGACCCCAAAACAGAGTGAGGAAAAAGCGAGAAGACGAAAAATATCGCCACAGCAAAACAATTGCCATAATTTCATAACCAACAAGCTCGTATGCCATTCTGGCACTGTGGAAAAGCGAAACATTTCGAATTGCTGGTGGCGCACAAAGGAAAATTAAAACCAAACCAAAAAACTAGAGACAGCGAGCCACGAAAATTGTGTAATAATTGCGACACTTTCCTGGGTTACAAGCCATGAAGAACTGCCAGCAATTGAGGCCAGCATAAGAGCTCTGAGAAAGAAGCTCCGATTCAAGCCCCCTAAACCGTTAGCGAAATGCTCAACTGCTTCTGCGAGCGTTTCATTGGAATCCAATGAGCATTGTTAGCCAGAAGCTTTAAATGGTTTGGACCGTGCCAAAGAACTGCTCGCCTATGTGGACCCAAAACCAGTTGCGTCCGATGGTCAGTTCCTTGACCATGCTCCAATATCAATATCAAGTTCAACCAGTCATGACGGTGGACTTACGTGAGCCAGGAGCTTAATATCTGGGAAACGAGTCTGCGAGGATGGAGGGACGCACTAACGGTGCGACAGGTTCGGAATTGTGCATCGCGGGGGCTACAAAACGCCATAAAGCACTGTTCAAAAATGGGGATACACTTATGAGCACTTTATATCTAAGAAATCAAATCCTTAAAATTAAGATTAAATAAAATTAAACGGTTTAAGTGTTTTTTCATTAGAGAGTATCCTCTTTTTTTCAGGAATATCTTCATTGTAACCAAAAAATTCACCTCCACATTTGAGTTAATTTTCCTCGAAGTGCAGCGATTGTGTGGATTTAAAAGGTAACCAGTTGAACTTGTTTTGGCCTTTGATTTTGCAGCTGCCTGTGTCCACCAAATGGGAGCATTGATGAGTCATTCCGGTTAACTAGCCCCTAAGTTGGGCCAACCAAAACCAAAACCAAAAAAAAAAAAGAAGAGAGGAAACAGTCCAAAAAAACGACTCGAAAAGCAATTACACTTGCAACAATAGAAGCTGCAGCTGTAAAATTTATGGCCCAAACGTCACAGGAACATGATTTTGGCCCAGAGAGCGAGAATGCGAGGGAAACGGTGATGGTGACGGTGACGGGGCCAGAGTTCACTGTACCGTAAAGCGTTGGCAAGCAAAACGCTGAGCATGCGCAAAAGTCACAACCGAAACAAGTTTTCGTAGCGTTTTGTTGTTCAATCTTTTTCAGTTATTTACCATCTCTCACTAGCTTTGTTTTTTATTATTTCATTTATCTATATATAATATATATATATTTTTTAATTTTTTGTTTTTAGTTTTTAGTTTGGTGAGGGGCTGGATGGCCCACAAATGCAGAGTCGAGTGCAAGAGCACCAGGCAGGCAAGTTCAACGACTTGGCCATCGGAATGGGAAGCGGGGATTAAGTTGGAAGAAATGCCGAACCAAACCAAAGACTGTCGATAGTTAAACGTCGCGCAAGTGGAACCAATTAATGCAGACCACTCAAAAGCGATCCAAAAAAAAAAAAATAAATAAAAAAAGAGGTAACAAAAAAGCCGGAAAACTCCAGGTTCGGACAATTGGAGAGCGTTTTTTGTGTGATCCAAACGGCAATTAACGCTCGTCGCTTCCTACAATTCGCTCGCAGTTAGAGGAGATGCAATTAAAATGCAAATGCCAGCCAAGACCAAGACCAAGACCGAGACCCAGACTCAGTTTCAGTTTCGGTTTCAGTCCGATTCCCATTGCCATTAGCGTAGCCATTCCCAGCCGTTGATGGATTTGTGCGACGACCCCATAACTCATTTTCTCCGACACATGTTCACAGATTTTTCCATATGGCGGGCCTGCAAGTCGTTACTTTGCACTTGGCGGATATGTGAACCGGGGGAAACAAAATAAAAAGGTTAAAATTAAACATCCCATTGCTTTATTTTGGGGTCAACATGTTTAGGCTTTTTGTCTTTGTCCAAGTTGGCGGGTCTTTGTTGCTTTTGGCGGCTTGTCTGAGGCCCAAAAAGTGTGTGGTTGTTATCGTTTCACATTTAATCTTATCTCCTATTGCAGGGCAATAATTTGTTTGATGGTAGCCCTCCAAAACAACCAGACAAATATAATTATTTTAGTCTGTTTAGTAATGAGAAAATATATGGATATTTATTAGGCAGACATCTGCAGGGCTGAACTAGACAATCTATTTTTGGCCACTGATTTTAACCAAAAAAAGAGATTAATGTCTATAAATGTATAAATAGATAGAGAATCATTAATCAAATGAAAGTAACAGTTGTGTAAAAAATTAACGATAAGCGGAAGCAGAAGAGAGAGTCCCTTATGAGTCTGCCTACCATATATTGTAACTTAAAATTTTGTCATTTAAAAAGGTAGTAGGAAAAAATATGTAAATAGTTTCCAAAGGGGTTACCACGATTTTCTAATTATAGAGTTACTTCATATGATAGATTCCAGACTTTAGACTCCTAGAGCTACGAGCTATTATCTTCTTATCAAAGTTTTTAAAACCGTATTCTACATTCCAAACTTTAAACCCTTTTCCGATGACACAACCCTTAAGGTTGAATCACCGTTGATATTCGTGACAGTATTATAACGTTGTTTCGTTTTCAAACAGGAAACCGAAACGGTAAGTGGGCACTTCCCTTTAAAATCCCACCTTCCTTCCATAATGCATACATAAATGATTAATTCCCAAATTTTGGAAGCACGTGTTGCGTTGCAGAAACTATAAAAAGTAATACATTAAACAGCAACTGGAAGATAAAAGAAAACAATCAGCGAAACCACGATATGAGTAAAATACATCTCGAATTATGCTAATCGACTATCAAAACAAAAGCTGCAATTAAACCACACACATTCGGATGACTTTCACTCCGGCAAACGAATAAGCGAATCTTTGAACAATCGTCGGCCGTTTCAGTGTTTCTCTTTTTGTATTATATGCAAATTGATCTAACGCATCTCCAATCCGAACCTCATCCATCCATCCATCTGTCCAACCAACCAGCTAGCCGTCCATGGTGGCCACTCCAAATGGGTTTACGAGGCCTTTGTTGCCCGTCTGCCTCCTTTTCGATTTTGTTTTTTTTTTTTTTTTGTGTTATGGCCCAGGGCGCAGCTGTCGGCGGTGACAATGGCATCAGGATCAGGATCGTGATCCGAGTTCCTGTCAGCTGTGTGGCGCGTGTTGAGCCTTGTTTGTCCAAGGCGGGGGGTGGCGATTCGATGGGGGAAGGGACTGCTGTGGCCGGGGCATGAGTGACAGCAACTATAGCGACAACAACAGGGCAACTTTACCTGGTCTGCCCAGTTGCCCAGGAAAGAGGTTCCAATTGTGGCCCTAACAAGTCGAAACATAAACACCCTTGGAAGGTAAATACCCAGATAACCAATTAAAATTTCACAATAAATAATTGAAGGAATTAATAAATAGTGGAAATAAAATGTTTCAGAAAATCCTACAAGCCCAGGTTGCAGGTTAAACTGCTGTCCTCTCCCACAATTAAGGAAACAATAAAAAACCAATTACTTCCAGCTTAGAAATCTAATGGTATTCAGTATCTATTTCCCATTTTCGGTTTACTTTGCGCCTGATCCCCTGGACAATGGAGGGCCTTGACCACACAGGGATCTTTATGACCTCTCGAGAGTGGCGAATATCCTTGCCACATGAAAGGCCATTGTGGAACCCGTTTAATTGGCTTTAAAATGCTGAGAATAGGCTGGGCCTTTGCTAACATGGACACGCATGCGCATAGGAGTGCTGGCGACGCCATGAGACCTCCGCCGCCGCCGCCACCTCCTCCTCCTTCTTGTCACAGTGCTGCTGCCTCCTTCCATTTGTATTCCCTTCCAGGGAATATAAATTGATATGTGCCTCGAATGGAGAAGCAGTCAGTCACCGCACTTGTGTCCCCGAACGGAGGCTCCGAGAAATGTTTGCTCATTTCCGCACTCAATTAAAACGGTTGGGACACAAATCTATCCCTGGGTTTGCTTTTAAATCCAAGACAACGACATGGGGCAACATTTTGCCTGACTCCCTCTATAAATAGAATCGTATTTCTTTGTATGGGTGTTTGGGTGTGTATAGCTGTGTGTGTGGGGGTGTGAGATATATCTTTCGAGCTATATAGCTATATGGTGTAGTATGTGGTAGGAGGACAGCTGCGGAAAATTGAGAATCGGTGGTGACATTTGCCAGAGGGGGTGAGTGGAGGTGAGGGTGTGACAGTTGCGCCTGCGCCGTCTCTTTGTTGCCCTTTAGGTGATTCACGGTCACGTTTGCCTTCATAATTCTTCCCAAAAAACTAAATTGTAAACAAATAATAACAAATTATGTATTCTATAATCTTTGTTAAGGTTCAAGTAGTTTTCAACCAGTGTGCAATCATAATCCTTATCACTAGTGATTAGGAAAGGGTGATCATACCCACTAACTAAACTGCATCACCCTTCGCCATTAGGCCATAAACACTTCCGTCTTGGCTTATCGATTGCCTCGTTGCACCATTCTTACTCACTGTATATGGGTAACCGATTTTCCGCGGCCAAGAATTTGCCAATGTCAGGTCCAAAGCGGAAAGTGCAAGTCAACAGAAATGAAAAGACGGGCAAAACTAAATCCGCCTTCACAGGTGAGCACCCACTCACTGAAAAAAATAGGGGACAGGGGCCAGCCCCCGACGATAATCCCAGTAGCAGCCCAGGGTACTTACATATAGCCTGCTGCAGATCTCGCACAGCGAGCGTTTACTGTATGTCGAGGAACCTTTGAACCGGAGACACACACATTGAGGAAGGATCCAGCCACTGGAATGCGATCTCCTTACGATCTTGTTTTCCCTCTCTGATCTTGATTATCTATTTTTTCGGGCGGGACACCGCGAAATGCCACCAAAATTTAGAACTTGCAATTTTCTCAGCGGCGCAACGCGAGACTCCCGACAAATTTCACAGCTTGACGTATATTCAGTTGTGTGTTTTGTTTTCTCTGATTTCGTGTTTTCTCGGCTCTAAAAACGAGGATCGTCCGCTCAACAACCGCCGCGTTCCAGCTTTGTTTTGTATCTGCGAGATACTTTCGCGCCTATCGCCTTTGAAGACCACAGTGTTGCCAGACAATCGTAGCCGCTTAATCTAGTATTTTTTTATTCCGCCATTATTGGTAATTAAATTGTTTATTGTTAGTTGGAAAAATATAAAGAAATCATTAAAATGTTGTCTTTTAACTTTTAAATAACCCATTTTTACGGATAAATATGTGTTTATTGTTGACTATCGTCTTGTGCCTAAGGTTTGTGTCTTTGCTTAGTGGATTCATGAACCAACAAACTAAACCGCACAAAACCGCGCTTGGAAAAAAAAAAATTAAAGCATTTGATTTAATTCTATCCTAATTAATAAAACTTTAAATGTATTGCAAAACAATGTGTTTTAAATTTTTTAGTTTAATATTCCCTTAATCTTTTTGTGTGAGTAAAAGTAGTAACACAAAATGAGTTTAGGTCGGTGCTGATCGTTATACATAATTTAAAAATTAAAAAATTAAGGACGGAAGTGACGTGTTTCTAAGAACTTAAATTTGGATAAGAGTTTGAAATTTCCAAGTAATTTTTGTTAAGTTCCTCAAACTGAATTCTTGAATTCATGTACGGATGTATATGTGTAAGATATACATAAGCTATAAGTCTTAATATATATAAGATTTAAATATATTAAAAAAAAATTTATTTTTTAAGTACAACTTTTATAAATAAATGATGTTTTAATTGTATATATATATAATGGATTATTTCTTTAAGGGATTAACGGATTAATAAATTAAAACCGATCTTTAGGATCTCTATTATATTTTTTCCCATTTCCGCTTCCCAAGAAGTCATAGTTTTCTTCAAATTGATTTTTTTTCTAAATATTCTTTAAGTATTTTTATAACCCTTATTTTTAGGTAATTAATTATAGAGGATACGGGAAGTGAGACCATGCAGGCTTTGGTATCGTATGATTTTCTGCCTTTGATTTTCGCCTACCAATTAAGTTCAATTAATCAGGGTTTTCTACCCTAACAGAGGGTACGGGTCTTATTGTTAATAAAATTTAGACAAAATGTAAAGTATACAGGAATATAGAAAAATATAAAATATATAAGTTAAAAAAAAGAAAAACAACTTCTTAGCGTTTAAATTTTTAACCTACAGTACTTAGTTTTAGGGAATACAATCTTCGGCTTAAGAAATGTTTGCCTTTTTTTAATTTTTTTGAACATAAATCGTACGACGACTGGCTTAATTGTTTGTTTGAGCGCGTCTCAATTGAAAGAGAGTTTTTAAACGACTTGAGTGATCGCCTGATTGGCGAAAGTCCATACATTTCTCATACCATGATTTTCCACCCAAGAGCCTAAGAATGGTAAACTGCCAGTTGGCTGTAATTTGTTACCAGCAATATGGCCTGCCGGCTTAAGGGTGGCTTTGTCTACTACCAATTTTACACTCACCCACGGGTTTCACTCCAAGAACCGAGGAGAGAGTCACTGGCAATAGGTGCCATTAGAGAGTGCGGCCTGCAGCCGGCATTTGTTGTTGTTCTCTTGCTTATTTCTTATTTACTTTTTTTTTTTTTTTGCGAACATAAACATATCCGAGTATCTGAGAGAGCCCGATATACAGCCATGAGATACATATGGTATACAGCCAAAAGGCCATAAGTGTTTGTTGGCCCTGCATTTCCCACTCCCCAGCACATCAGTCACTCGGCTGGCTCAGTCATTTGAGTTCTGCTGCCCGACTGTGACGCACCGTTCTAGCTCTTTGCGGTTATCCAGTTGTCGGTGCCGGTTTTTTTGGACTTTTTATCGCCGTGTTCCGTTTCGGCTTGCCTGCTTCCCCTTTGGCCAAAATTCATAAAATTGGGCAACACGTGTTGCGCCATAATTACCGCAGAAGAGAGCCTTCTGTGCGTGCGGTTCGCGGGTCTGGGGGTACAAAGTACACGTCACCGGCGCGCGGGGCAGTCCTCTCTCTGGTTCTCGAAGACTTCGGCTGTCGACGGTCGAGCTGGTCGACATCACGAGATAGTGCCAAAAAATTTGTGATTCATTAGCCGGTGCGGGCTCAAAAACATCGGTCGTTCGGGAAACAGCTGCTCGGAAAGTATCTGTATCTGTATCTTAATCTGCAACGCGGCAAAGAATCTGACTTACAAATGGGCTACGATGAGGCAATCCTCAAGCTGGGCGACTTTGGTCGCTACCAGAAGATCATCTACATCCTCATCTGCCTGACCTCCATTCCAGTGGCATTTCACAAGCTGGCCGGGGTCTTCCTCTTAGCCAAGCCGGAGTTCCGCTGTCTCCTGCCCTTTGAGGAGCAGAACGCCACCTACGAGCTGTCCCCCAACTTGTGGAACCTATCCTATCCCCAGGGGGAAGTGTGCGAGTACTACGATGTGGGGTATACCCAGGAGTACCTCACTGGCAGCATTCCCCGGAGCAGCAACCAGACGACTGGGTGCTCCCGCTACGTTTACGACCAGAGCAAGTACCTCAACAGCGCCGTCACGGAGTGGAATCTGGTGTGCGGACGTGGCTTCCTGGCCGCCTTCAGTGACTCACTTTTCATGCTGGGCGTCCTCCTTGGAAGCATTGTGTTTGGCCAGCTGAGCGATAAGTACGGACGCAAGCCCATCCTCTTCGCCTCGCTGGTCATCCAAGTCCTGTTCGGAGTCCTGGCCGGAGTGGCGCCAGAATACTTTACGTACACGACGGCGCGTGTGATGGTGGGGGCCACCACCTCGGGCGTGTTCCTTGTCGCCTACGTCATTGCCATGGAAATGGTCGGTCCTGCCAAGCGCCTGTATGCCGGCATTTTCGTGATGATGTTCTTTTCGGTGGGCTTCATGTTGACGGCGGCGTTTGCCTACTTTGTGCATGACTGGCGGTGGCTACAGATTGCCTTGACCCTGCCGGGTCTCCTCTTCATGTGCTACTATTGGATCATTCCGGAGTCTGCCCGCTGGCTGCTCTCCAAGGGCCGGAAAGACTGTGCTATCGCCAATATGCAGAAGGCGGCTCGCTTCAACAAGGTGGAAATCAGCAACGAGGAGTTGGGTGCACTTCTGGACGAGGGCGAGACCGAAGAGGACAAGGCCAGGCAGAAGCTGGAGGATCAGGAGAGGAACGATGGTCCACCGCCCTCGGTGTGGGACCTCTTCTGCTATCCGAATCTTCGGCGCAAGACGCTACTCATCTTCCTGGACTGGCTGGTGTGCAGTGGCGTCTACTACGGACTCTCTTGGAACACCAACAACCTTGGAGGCAACGTGCTGCTCAACTTTGTGATATCCGGAGCCGTGGAGATACCAGCCTACATCTTCTTGTTGCTGACCCTTAACCGCTGGGGCAGACGGTCCATACAGTGCGGATCTCTGAGCTTGGCAGGACTCAGTCTGCTGGCCACTGTAGTCGTCCCGGAGAACATGCACACCCTAGTTGTGTGCTTCGCCATGCTGGGTAAACTGGCCATCACGGCCTCCTACGGAACTGTTTACATTTTCTCAGCCGAGCAGTTCCCTACGGTGGTCAGAAATGTGGCTCTGGGAGCAGCTTCAATGGTGGCCCGAATCAGTAGCATGCTGGCGCCGTTCCTCAACTATCTGGCCACCATTTGGACACCACTGCCGCTGCTTATCTGTGGATCCCTTTCCCTGGCTGCGGGACTACTGTCGCTGCTCCTCCCAGAGACGCACAACAAGCCCATGCTGGAGACCATTGCCGATGGGGAGCGCTTTGGCAAGAAGACCAAGGGCGAGGTCTATCTGGAATCGGGCCAAGAGCTGAAAACCACACCGGAAACACAACCTCTCAATGGACCCAACGAAAACGGAACCAAAGCCAATGGCCAAAAGTTTTAGGAATGATCTCAAGGTCTAAGATCACTTGATATTTTTCCTAAAAGAAAAACGTTGGTACGGGGCATTTAAGATAGAAGAAGGACCAAGTATTACATATATCATTTCTGAAATCTCACAATTTACCAAAAACAAAAAAAGTATAAGAAACAAAGACAAAGGAAATGAAGAGTAGGTAGCATCAAATAGACCACATTTATATTAGCATTTAGCCAAGAAGCAGTAGCCTCGTAAGAGGAAAAAATTTCAAAGGAATAGGGGTGACTGCACCTTCAGGAAATATCTGGAAAATGATCGAAACGGATATCCCATCCATGACGCTGCATAATGAATTCCTACATTTACTTAATTAATAATATTTACAATCATATTCCATTGAAATGTTGAAATAAAATCTATTATATTTCCAGCGAAGAAATCGGAAGAAGCCTCCATCTTCTGTTTTTGTTTTTTGTTGACCTTTTTAAACCCGGACGGGCTGTCTGCCGGAATACGAAACGTGTTTCCGCTGTGTTTATTTTCGGTGTAGCTTCGTTATCAGCTTTGAAAAACACGAGACTGACATTAAACAATTGGACCCGCGCTAAATTCTAATCACGAGATTCCGCCAAATAAAAGGCATGATAATAGCGAGTATAAAAATATAATTTGGCAAGAAAATTATAAAAATATTTGCACTTGGCGACTGTCGAAAATTTGCATATTTCACGGCGATCAGAGCCATCTGAACTTGAACTCATTAGGTGGATGTAATCGAAAAGTGGGTCGTCTATTTCTAGTGCACTGTTACACTGCCACAATTTGCTGGTTGGTTGTAGTTCACATTCAAACGAGCTTGTAAATGTTCGAAGATAACAAACGGATGTTCAGTCAAGAGAAGGCAGCCTAAAAGAGAACTCATTCGATTAGAAGAGTGTTTATTGAATAAATAAGGCGTACATATACAGGGGACAGTTTTATAGTAAACATACAGTTGAGGTCAACATTTTAATATCAGTGGAGTATTTGTTAAAAATAAAAGATTATACAGAAAGGTTTAAGGTTTTTGCATCAGATTTTAAGAAAATATTGAAAGAGATATCTATACTTATGAGTATGATGGTAAGTTGTTTAGGGGCTTACCTCGTAAAATTTTTGTGATATTATTAGTATTATTTTTTTTATAAAATCAATTATAGTTCCCTAGACTGTTTGATATAAGAGAGGTGATTTCGATTTACCTGCAGATAGAGTGGAATTTGGAATCAGACCACATTTAGCAGACTTTGTTGCTATTATGGTCAGGAACCATCCACTACTGTTGGCTTATTTCTGAACATCGTATGATGTTCGAAGAGCTGCCAGCTGCCTTTTCTAGTCCCCCCTTCCACTCCTACTCTATTCCTTTTCCATCCCTATTCCCTATTCGAGTGGAAAGTTGCAGATTGCATTTCCTTTGGCGGATCGGTGATCAATAGATTGGTCACAGGGTGGAAACAGGCCCAAGCCAGCCGGAGAGCTCTGCTCCAGAGACACATACACTGGCGACGGAAACGCTCACACAGACGGAGATAAACGCTCACGTTTTTGGGGTTCTTCAGAACGAACAGCGACGACTGCTCTTTGTGTTTTAGTCTGAGACTGAAGCAACACCCGAGTGGTTGATCGCGCACTCCGACATTATTATCGGAATCGAGAGGCCGAAATTCACAGATTCGTTTGGATCTGCATCTGGTGGATGCAGGTGGTGGGCGTGGAATTATTAGCCCTGGCTCCGAATTCAACCAGATTTTGTTGCACAATCGGAAACGAGTCCGACCAGGTGCACTAGGCGTATACGCAACGTGCTAATAAGTAGCTCATACGTCACGGAGGCGCGACCATTGAACCACACGCCAGTTATCGTACGACACCCGACGGTTGACAACTTCAGTGTGTGACAAAATCTTTTTGTGAGACACCTGCTAGTCGTAGAATATGGGCTACGACGACGTCATCACCCACCTGGGTGAATTCGGACGCTATCAGAAGCGTATCTACTACCTTCTCTGCCTGCCGGCCATTGTATGCGCCTTCCACAAGCTGGCCGGGGTGTTCCTGCTGGCCAAGCCGGACTTCCGCTGCGCCCTGCCCTTCGAGGAAAGCAACAGCTCCTATGAGTTGGCCCCGAACCTGTGGAATCTCTCATACCCCCAGGGCGAGGTCTGCGAGATCTACGATGTGGAGTACAGTGAGGCCTACTTGAACGGCAGCATTCCCAGGAGCAGCAACCAGACCAGGAGCTGTTCTGCCTACATCTACGATCGGAGCAAGTACCTCAATAGTGCCGTCACAGAGTGGGACATGGTGTGCAATCGGAGTCTTCTGAGTGCCACCAGTGACTCGCTTTTCATGCTGGGCGTCCTTCTCGGCAGCTTCATCTTTGGCCAGATGTCCGACAAGCTGGGCAGGAAGCCCACCTTTTTCGCCTCCCTGGTTATCCAGCTGATCTTTGGCATCCTGGCGGCAGTGGCTCCGGAATACTTTAGCTACACCATTGCCCGGATGATTGTGGGTGCCACTACCTCGGGCGTTTTCCTCGTAGCCTATGTAATCGCCCTGGAGATGGTGGGATCTTCGTATCGCCTCTTCGCCGGCGTGGCCATGCAAATGTTCTTTTCCGTGGGTTTCATGCTGACTGCTGGATTTGCCTACTTCATCCATGATTGGCGTTGGCTCCAAATCGCCCTGACCCTACCGGGTCTTCTCTTCATCTGCTATTACTGGATAGTCCCTGAATCGGCTCGCTGGCTCTTGCTGAAAGGCCGAAAGGACGAGGCCTTTGTGATAATCGATAAGGCAGCCAAGGAGAATCGAGTGGAGATACCAAACGCGATCTACGAGCAGCTGGTGGACGAGGTGGCCGAAAAGAAGAAGCAGGACGAGCTCACAGCCTCTCAGCCGGCAGCCACAGTGTTTGATCTCCTCCGTTACCCGAATCTACGCCGGAAGACTCTTCTCATCTTTTTCGACTGGTTTGTGAACAGTGGTGTTTACTACGGACTGTCCTGGAACACAAACAACCTGGGTGGCAATCAGCTGGTTAACTTTATGATCTCGGGGGCCGTGGAGATACCCGGGTATGTGCTGCTCCTCTTTACCCTGAATCGTTGGGGTCGTCGCTCCATTTTGTGCGGAACTATGCTGATAGCAGGGGTCAGCCTTCTGGCCACGATCTTTGTGCCCAGCGACATGAACTGGCTTATCATAGCCTTGGCCATGATTGGCAAGCTGACCATCACCTCCTCCTATGGAACTATCTACATCTTCTCGGCGGAGCAGTTCCCGACTGTGGTGAGAAATGTGGGCTTGGGTGCCTCCTCCATGATAGCTCGAGTGGGTGGCATTCTGGCGCCCTATCTGAAGCTCCTCGGCGAGATCTGGCGTCCCCTTCCACTGATCATCTGCGGAGCCCTCTCTCTTATCGCCGGGCTACTGTCGCTCCTACTGCCCGAAACACTGAACAAACCGATGCCAGAGACCATCGAGGATGGTGAGAATTTCGGCAAGAAAACCTCTAAGACCCCACAGACTGCCGAGGAGGGAGTCAACCAGGAGCTTCGGGGGATGCTCAGTGAAAAATCTAGCTAATTGATGGCCAGACAGTGTGGAGACGGATGGAATCAATTGGTTCGCGACATACGAATTTAAGCATTCTGGACATTTTCATTCCTCCATTAATTCATTCCATTGTAATCGTGTTCTCAACTTTGTTTACCTTTACAAACAATAAAATAACATAAATTGAAAACAATAAAATCTAAACGAAAATTGCGTTGTGTTTTGCTTTGAATCAACGACCTGTGGCTCGGTACATTGAATATTGAGAAGCTTTCGTCTCTGAGGCATTAATAAAAAAATTAGGTCTAAACGGTCGACGAGCTTGATAAGGAAAAGTTAATTTAATCGCTTTGAGTGCAAGCTCCGGTTGCATTTGCCCAGATAGTCTGTCTGGCCTGGGCACCATATGTTTCCAATCTCAACTTTGTTCCAATTATAGTTAACTAGAGTATAATGGTCTTGTAATTTTTTTCGATAAAGGAGACTACGTTCGCCAATGTCATTGATAAGAAGTTCGAGCCAAGATACCAGATGTCATATGGCAACAGTCCTGACTCGCTATAATTAAATGGAGTGTATTTATTTAAAAAAGTAAAGCTTGCACAAGCTGTTGACGATCCAAGATCAACAGAACCAAAAAAAAAGGGTACGGCTTTCCCAGAGTAAATGTTTTTTATTGGTAAATTGCATAGGTGTTTCACAATGTATCTTAAGAAAACATAAAAATACAATATAAACCCAAGCCTAGACTACACAATAAATGTTCTTGGAGGGACATTAAAAAATCATGGATTTGTAAATTATGAGGAAACTATTAATAGGTTTCATAAATGTTCTTATCAGAATGATAAAGTTTTATAATCAGGTACGTAATGTGATTCGATTTTGATGGAACTGATTGCGATGGTTTGAAGTGGTTTTACCAATTTTGGGTGATATGAACTGAAAATGATATAAACCAAAAACAAAATTTATTTGTTTTTTAATGATTGGATTAAAGTAAAATTCATTACGAACTTACAACAAAATATTTGATTGCCAGATGCCAGAAGCTAGTGATGAACAATTAAATTCTTACTTATATTCAATAATTGAATTAATTAATCAAATATCCATTAAGTCACTTTATTTATTATCACTTTATCACTTTAATTACACTGTGCGACAAAAAAAAAAAAACGAAATACACTTGGGAAACGAGATAGTGTAGGTTGTTAATCTGGTCGAAGAGAACTCAAAAATATTTTTTTTATATTTTTGGAACCCTCCAATTTTTTTTTATTTAAAAAAAACCCTTTTTTCGGGACTTTTTTGCGCTTAAAAATTCCTGAACGCGTTATTTTCAACCGATTTCAAAATTTTCGGTGTTTTTCAATAGTTAAATGTTGTAGCTTTTGAAAAAAAAATATATCTTCGATTTTGTTGAACAAAAAGGACAAAATTTTTACACCTGAAACTAAAGTTTTCGACTTTTATTCGTGTTTTTTGGATTTTGATGCCAGTTTTTCGGTAAAACTTACTAAAATTCTGTCATGTTTGCCACATATCAATGTTGTCTTATTCATTCTGAATAAAACGAGACAAATTTCATCAAAAAATAATGCAAATTGGTGAAGTTATAACGCTTTTCCCAAAAAAAGTCAACTCAACCTAGCGGGCGCTTCGGAGGAACAATGTGTATAAAAATAAGAGTATATTGCTTTCTTCTGACAAAAAGTTTGTCATTTATGCCACATATTAATATTGTCTCAATAATACTGAATAGAACGAGACAAATTTCATTAAAAAATAATACAAATTGTTGAAGTTATAACGCTTTTCCCAAAAAAAGTCAATAAAACCATGGGAGCACTATAAGAAGAAGAGCATATTCCTGACTTATACACACAGGTACTCCGGAGCGCACGCAAGGTTGAGTTGACTTTTTTTGGGAAAAGCGTTATAACTTCACCAATTTTCATTATTTTTTGATGAAATTTGTCTCGTTTTATTCAGAATGAATAAGACAACATTGATATGTGGCAAACATGACAGAATTTTAGTAAGTTTTACCGAAAAACTGGCATCAAAATCCAAAAAACACGAATAAAAGTCGAAAACTTTAGTTTCAGGTGTAAAAATTTTGTCCTTTTTGTTCAACAAAATCGAAGATATATTTTTTTTTCAAAAGCTACAACATTTAACTATTGAAAAACACCGAAAATTTTGAAATCGGTTGAAAATAACGCGTTCAGGAATTTTTAAGCGCAAAAAAGTCCCGAAAAACGGTTTTTTTTAAATAAAAAAAAATTGGAGGGTTCCAAAAATATAAAAAAAATATTTTTGAGTTCTCTTCGACCAGATTAACAACCTACACTATCTCGTTTCACAAGTGTTTTTTCACTGTCGCACCGTGTTATTAATCATTATTTTTACAATGCGAATCAGTCGACCACAAGCTGCCAAAAAGTATGCTATATTTTTGTTCTCTGCAAATGTGTGAATCTCAAACTGTGCTATTCTTGTCAAACTATTTTGTCAAACTATTTCCCTTTTTTGGAAATATTTGATAAAATGGTACACAAAATTGTTCAATTTCGTTACGGCTTAGAAAATAGGCTCAAATGGATCTGCCCTTTGGTAATCAGACTCCTGAATTAGATGTTCTTATTGTAGGCGCCGGCCTGTCCGGCCTATCCTCAGCCGTAAAGATCCTGGCCAAGGAGAGCACCCTAAGGCTCCGTGTTATCGAAAGTAACGAAACTCTTGGCGGTCAGCTGGGCGAGAATGGCGTTCGGTTCATTGATAGCGAGCAACAGGACATGTTGTCCTTTCTGAATCTTGTCCAGCTCAATCCTCGCCAGCGGAGGAGTGACAGCAGCAGCCTGAAAAGGTGCTGGGATCTAGATCGAGGATTAACTTCCCTGCCGGCCAAATTTGAGCTCAATAGATACATCAATATGCTGGAGTTAAGAATGTCTAAATTTCGCTCTAAGCGTTTTAAGTAGGATAGTTTCGAATCCTTTTTGAATATATTTACTTTCAATTTTCAAAAATATTTCAGTCTTCGCGAACGTGTTGCCAATATGGAACATCATATTTGCCAACATTTGTATTTCAGCAAGTCCCGAAATTTTATGCTCAATCTTGTGGAAATTGTTTGCGGTGTACCAGCCAGCGAGGTGGACTACGATGTCTTCATGTCCATTTGCAGCTCCTGTGGGGGTTTAAACATGTTGATTGATTTGTAAGTAGTACTAGTGTTTAACTTTTTATTTATAGTTCAAGTTCTAGATCATCTGATTATACAATATATGGCTTATTTCATCCAACAATTACTAGACCCAAAAAAATTGTTTAATTGTATTGCGAAACACAAACCACTTTTAAATGAGATATTTTTTGTATTCGTTCTAGATTTACGAAACGTTTAAAACTTTGTAACAAAACTCTAAAAAATTATACATTATCTTATTAGAGCAACTAAAAATATATAAATAATAAATGTCTCCCTTAGCTATTGTAACTATCCAAGCAGCTTCTTTGAAATCTCCACGCAGCAGCTCATTCAAAGTATTTTGGATAAGATGCACTTTACGGGCATTACTTTGAACTGCAAGGCTGTGAAAGTGGAGCACTTCAAGAACTATGTTCAGGTGACGGACGACGAGGGCTACAAGTTTACAGCGGAGGCTGTGATCCTGGCCATACCCTGGAACAAAGTGCAGAAGCTGGAGTTTGTGCCGCCCATACCAAAGGCGTTTCTGCCACCCCCTGCCCCGAAAGGACGACAAAAGCCCCATCGAGTGATTAGTCAGTTCCATTTGGGATATGGGAAGTCTTTCTGGGCGGATTTGGGCTACTCGGGCAACTTCCTCAACACGCAGCCTATGGTCAGTGGCCACGAGAGCCGGATGTCCACCATTTGCGGCTACATGCTGCACTCCCCCGACGAGCAGGACGAAGCCCTGGAGACGGTGATCAATCTGCTGGCCACGGAATTCGGGGAGGACATGCGCAGGCCTCTTGAGTGCCACTGCTTCACGGATGAGCTGAACGTGGCGCTCCACAAACCGCAGATTAAGCCCTGGCTCCGCATTATCTGGTCCAGTTCCTCGGCGGTCGGCACCAGCTATCGCAGCCTCATGGGCGGAGCGGTGCAGAGTGGCGTCCGGGCGGCTGTAAACGCACTTTTTGTGGTGCGACCGCAGGTGGTGAGCTGGAAGGACATGCTCGACGATCGGGAGAAGGGGTCCGGTGAAAGGGCTTCCACCGGGATACTCACCGGACTGTTCAGCCGCCTCAATCTTTACAACGTTACTTTCTACAGCTTTTTCGTGCTCGGACTCATCTGGCTACTAAACTTGGGCTACTCACGAGCTACTTAGGTACCTTTAACATCCCCTGACTGCCTATCTTTTGAAATTAAAGTGTTGGTTTTTATGCGCAGAATCCGCACGGTGACCTTGTCTGGGGATTAGTACAAGTTCCAGGCTTAGTCTGGGCTCAGGTCGAGTGCTCATTTAATTTACTCGCCACAAGAGTTTAGCACCGCCTAGAATTCCTACGAAATTATGCACAATTCTCAGTTCATTTCGTGGGCAATCATTCACTTAAGGTTCGCCAACGCCAAATGGGACACTTAAATTGAGCTGTCTTTATAAAAATGAATTATCGTTCAAAAGGTTTCCATAGAGTCTGTGGAGAAAGATACTTTTAGAAAAATATGTATATTTTTAAATAACGCTTGAAAGCAGACTTAAATCTTTCTTTGACAAAGTATATCATAGCACAAAGTACTTTAAGCAATTATGGAAATGAGTTGTATTATTAGATTGGTGCTTGTTGGGGTGGCCAATTGATTGACGTTGTGGGTGGAAAGTGAAAGCGCTTAGAAAAGATAATCTAAAAGTAATATATACCCATTAATAGCTTCACGTGCGTTTTCGAAACAATAGCAAGAAGTGGAAAATAAAAGCCAGGAACCCAACCCATTTCAACGGCAATCGAATTGTCAATGGAAAGTCACGCCCATGTGCATCACAACATGCGAGCCAAGTTAACAGCATACAGCCCTAATTACGCTAAAAGTCTATACAAAAAACAGTTAATACGGAGAATTTCACAGATGCGGGTTTAATAGACGGAATAGAATGCGCATTCTAGAGAGACAGGAAGATTGCATGCCTGGGAACTGAATACGGAATTAATTGAAATTAGAATAGGCTAAAAATAAGAGAATATCATAATTGGAATATGGGGAATTGAATTCCCAGCCATCACCCCACCCACTCTTCAATGTCAATCTCTATTTTTCACCGCAGGGTTACTGGTTACGATATCTCTCGGATTGCGCCCATTGACGTCGATTGATTCATTGAGTTCAATTGGTCTTAGCCAGAGTTGAGGACTCTCGATGTTCCTCTGATAAGGGAGGTTAACCTTAATCGGATCACCAGGTAAGGTCATTGCTTAGCAATCTGGTTCGACTCTGGGAGATTTCTAGTTCTAGTTTGTTTCAATCTGCTTAGATTTTAAACCCTATTCCTAGATTCATTCATAAACAAGTGGTGGCCGAAGAGAGAAGCGAAAATTATGAGACAGCAAATTTTTCAATATATTCTTCATACGAAAATCCCATTCAGAAAATGTTCTCTCTTAATTTTTTTAACAGACTGTTCAGCGTTTAACTCGAAACAGAACAAAAATGTAAACAATACTCGGATATCACCAAGCCAAGGGGGAACATTGTAATGAAATTCAGAGACAACCGAATTTAATGGCCTGCCAATGTAAATTTAGTTGTAAATCAAAAGGTTCGGATACTCTCAGACAGACACTGGCGAGTGTAATGGAAGGGATTGAGTTGGAAATGGGTATAGCCATATGTTCGAGTACTCATTGAAATGTGTTCTTGCTGTTTGACGCATTTATAATGAGGAGGCTACCGCGCGAGAAGCCTAAAAATATTTACTATATACTCTGCACTGTCTAATGCGCACATCTTAGGGTATTAATGCATTTCAATAAAAAACAAAAAAAAAACAATAGAACGTTTATTTATATAGCAAAAATTAATTACTTGGAAAATATGGATGTATTTTAAATGAATTTTTTAAATAAATATAAAAATGCGTAATATAATCAAATTAAATTGTAAATGAAGCAATAAACAATTAAACCAGAATAGCAGAAATAACTTAATAAATAATTTGTTTTGGCTTCATACAGGAAGTTAACAATCTGAAATTAACTATCTGGAATTTTAACCAGAATCGCGTTGGTGATAATAACTTAAATAGCACATATATTTGGTAATTGTTCTGTATTCGAATGATCCATTTAGTTCAAGTATGCTCGCTCGTCAAACTAGAGTGTTTGATTTTTTTGACATTCGCATAGAATCTCTCTTAGAGCGTTCTACTACTTTAATTTAATTTTATTTATTTTTTTATATTTTGTTAATGCTTGCATTCACATCCAAAAAATAAAAGAAAACATAAATATATTCGAGTAAATGGATCGGGAGGAGCCGAACGATGCCGATCGCAGAGGGGAATATCTCGGGCGATGGGGCTGAGGCACTGACCGAATGCGATGCTAGTACCTCCTCCCCAAGCTCCACGCCTCTGCCTCTGTCTCGGACCCGGCCCCGGCCCCAGCCCTTCCCCATCCCCTTCCCGGACGTACAGCTGGTGAGACGTACAAAACGCTGCGATCGGCCTCCCGTGGGCTTAGTTTGTGAGACGCTTCCGAAGCGGCAAGTAGTTGATAGCAACATCGGCGGATCGCAACAAAAAACACAACTGCACGCGTTGCACCGAAAAAAGAATAAAAATATATTCAAAATAAAAAAAGAACCAAGGGAGACTGTCCCCTCCCCCCAAAAATATTTCATTTCATTTTCATGTTTGTTTCGACTTGAGAACAATTTTTGTCTCGAAAAACAACCCGAAAAAATAAAGGAAAATAAAACGTGTGGCGCGGCATTTCAAACCGAAGAGCTCCCATGTGCTGCATTAACAATTGACAAAACATAAACAGCCAGTCCGTAAAATAGAACAATAGATAAATACCCCAAAACCCAACAGACAACAGCCAAAGAGGCCGAAAAAAAGAAATTATAAATAAATAAATTGAAAATATTACAGGCTACAGACGATCGGCGCTGGGCTAAGTGAAAGTAAAAACCTAGGCGCCTGGCCTTATCTTTTCCCCTCGAGTGTCGGAACCTTTGCGGAGTGAATGCACTCATGGAATTCATTTAATAACCTAAGCCTGATCTAAACAAAAATCCAAAAAAGCTGATTTTTTTTGGCAAGGAATATAAATAGACTGCAAAAGCAAAGGAATCCAAGTTCAGTGCCGAAAAACAATCTAGAAGATACGAGTGCGTTTGCGTGGGGTCAGTCGTCTGTCTCAGGGAAAAAGAACGATCTTTTGGGCAAATACTCGAGAGTATCTGTGATATTGCATTTCTCAAAATGACCCAGTCCAAGGACAATCCGGAGAAGAGCCGCGAGCTCATCAGCGAGGAGAACATGAAGGATCTGCTCACCAAGCAGCTGGAAGTTGTGGGCAGTGGTGGTGCATTTGTTTGGTAAGCTGGATTTGGATGAAAATTTGATAACTTTATACAATAGATAACTATATTGGATGGCTATATATGTTATTAGATAAATATATAAATATTGTTCATAATTTATAAATCTCAAAACGATTTTAATTCCGGTTCTGCAGAACAATCTGTATCAGTTTAGTATGATTGAATTTTAATTATATTTTGGAAATATTATCGGTGGTAACTTCTAATGAAAAAGGTTGACAGTTTTCTAGAGAAATATTTGAGTTTTTACTAATGATAATTTTTATAGCAATATGAATCTGAAAAATCGTTCTTTTCTAAGTACTTTGAGTCACATTCTTCAAGAGAAAGACCTAATTTACTAATTTACTCTTTTTAGATGTAATTAATACTTCTCTTCATAAATAATATATCTTCATGCCTTATTATATCACCAACAATAATAAAATTATTAACACTATTTAAATAATGCATATGAAATGAAATATTTCTTTTAGCTTTATTCTTTTAAAGTTTAGCCCAATTATTATTTAAGCCATTTGGCTGATCCAAAAAGATTTAATTAAGGTTGTGATGTATTGTCTAGCCAATTTGGGCAAAATCGGAATCATATTTCTACCACAATTTAGTCAGAAGTAGAGGAAGCCACTTTTTAGCTCGGTCAACGAGAATCATGTTCCACTTGACCCACTTCATTTTGAATGCATATTGCGCTTTTAAAGGTTGAGTTTTTAGAATCAGTTGACATTAGTCAGGGTGGTGCACTTTTCTAGCCGTGATTCAGTTAGAACCGTTCTAATTGCTTTCGCGCCTGATCGATTGCCTGGGTGCTGTAATCGGGGCTCGTGATTATTTCTAAGTCTTCTCTAAGCCACGAAGCTCCCATTAAAGTTCAACTCATTATCACTTTAGTATTCATTTTAGTTAGTGTAGATGTCTAAGGCACGTCCCGTGGGGCTTCCTGAAACAAATTTAAGACCCACTGGGTCGTAGAATCACCCAACTGGCGTCTCCGATCGTAGGGCAATGGTCAGAGCGTGAGCGATCACTCGGAATACGATTTAAATATAGAATGGAAATCTGGGCATATCAGTGCACACAGAAATCCGTATAAATTTCCATACTCAATCGGATTTGATAAGGCACTTGTGAATCGGAATCTGGCGATCGAATGTTAGCGGATCGTGAATCTATAATCCGGTTTCGAAACCCCGATTCAGATGGAATCGAGCAGTAGATGTTACGGAAAGAACTATTAACGATAAGAACCTAATTTTTATATTGGAGGACGATTGCACTTAAAGTCATTCAACTGGGTTATTGAATCACCGTTGGGAGTCCTCGAAATTTTAGCATATGTCGTATCCCTCATTACCTTTTTGAATTTCGATGATCTTCGCGGAACTGTTGTACGTGTTTGGTGGGTGGGGGAGTCACGTGAAATAAATCGGATATGTAAATATTGCGCATTCCGTTCCGGTTGCCCGATTTGTTTAATGATTAACGACGCCATATGCTCTGGCGAATCTTTAACTGCCATTTAGTGATTATGCGACCAGCATACATAACTCTCCCCAAAAGTGGCGCCCGTTCACAACCTTCACACATTCGGCGTTTTGTTTTTACGCCAATGTTTTGATCGGTGTTATTATTTGCATTCCAAAAAGTAGTTAGCCAAGCGGTGTCAATGTGCGAACGATTGGAGTTGCGTGCTGTAAACAATCCGCCGGATACGAGATCCGCGATATGACAGATACTGAAGCAAAGTATCTGCGAAAACAAAAACCCAATTAGCAGCAAGTGAAATTACCTTAAACGGGCCTTTCAATAATCTAAAACGTATCTATTATCTTTTTCTAATCAGGGCTATTTTCTTCCTGTGTGTGACACCCAATATTCTCAACGGCTTCCACGTGTCCTCGTACACTCTCCTGGGCCACCTGCCCGACGATCAGTGGTGTGATATTCCGGATCTTCAGTCCACCAACTGGACCTTGGCTCAGAAACGAGAAATCGCATCCAAGGGCCTGGATTCTGGAGGATGCACAGTATGGGATTGGAACTATCAGCACCTGTCCCAGATGTCCTATGAGGCTGCCGTTAATTACACCCTACACCTTTCGGAATTCGGTAAACCAGCCGAGGTGTCCTGCAAGGTCAAGGGCCAATATGAATACGCCAATCCGGAGACCACGTTTGTATCCGATTGGGATCTCACCTGTGAGAGGAGCATTCAGCGAACTTCTGCCCAGGTTTCAATATCCTTGGGCAAGTTCTCTGGCTCCTTTACGTTTGGCATCCTGGCGGATAAGTGAGTTTATTAAAGAAATGCTTTGGGAAGGACCATGTTATAGTTTTCATTCTTCTTTACAGATTTGGTCGCAAAACCTCTTTTACCTTGGGTGCAGTTTTCTTTGTGGTAGGCAGTTTCTTCTGCACATTCTCGCCCTGGTACAGTCTATTCCTGGCTGGCCGTTTCGCCTTGGGAGCAGCCTCTTCTGGACTTTTCTATCCTGCATTTACAATGAGTAAGTTCCTCACTAGACTTCTTTTTATTTTCAAAATTATAATATAAATATTTCTTTATATTAGTTGTGGAAAATATATGTCTGAAGCATCGTTCATGGATGTCTATTGCATTTTCCGCCTCCTACCCCATTGGCATGATTATCCTGGCAGTTATGGGCTATCTTATCCAGCCATGGCGCCACCTGCAATTAGCCTTGACCATTCCCTCCTTGCTACTTATTCTGAATTGCTAGTGAGTTATGAAATATTACCTTTATAATTTCAAACTAAAAAACGCCTATTTAAACTGCAGCCTGATGAATGAGTCACCCCGATGGCTGATCACGAACCAAAGATACGATCGCGTCTACAAGATCCTCTTCAGACAGCCGAGCCACTACGAAATTAAACCCGCAATTGCAGCCTCTCCAATCGTCACCGATAAGAAGTCGGTGAGTGCAAAGTTCTTGGAATACATACTTATATGATCTTTGATGTCTAGTTGCCGGGCTGAATTTTTATATAATATTCTACCATTGCAGTTGGAGCCAGAAGAAAGCTTCTCCCTGGTAGACAAACTGAAGAATGGTCCTCTTAAGTCTATCATTGAGTTGTACGCGAATTCCAATGTCCGCAAATTGATCTTCACGTCGTACTTCATGTTCTGCGTTACTTCCTTGAGTTATTATGTAACGGGTACGTATATCTTTATAGTTTTAAAGTATTAGTTGATTTGTAAATCAATGTATCTTACAGCTCTGAATGCCGCCAACTTATCGGTATCCAGATATCTGTACATCATAGCTACGGGTCTGGTGGACATACCCTCTTACTTGGTGCCTGTGATTATGCTTCGTTATACAGGACGTCGCATTACCACCATGTTCCTGTTCCTGTGGACAGGTGTGTCCCTGCTGTTGGTGCTCTCCGTTCCTGCTGGCAGCACCACCTGGATCGTGGCCTTCGCCATGCTGGGTCGCTTCGGCATTAGCGCCACCTACTCGGTGGTCACCCTCTACACTGCAGAGCTCTATCCCACCCAGATTCGGAACTCTGCACTGGGCACCTGCTCCACATTTGCCCACGTGGGTTCCATATCGGCGCCGTATGTGGTCGATGTGCTGGGCGCCCTCGGATGGTACATTCCAACAACGATCTGCGGCTGCTGCGTTCTAGTAGCTGGCCTGCTGACCCTCACGCTGCCGGAGACAGGGACGGGCAAGTTGTCCGACAATGTCGAGGAGACTGCAGCGGCCCCTAATCCCACAGAGCAGCCGGAGAAGCAGTGATCGCAGCAGACTGTCTCGCATTGTAGCATAAGTTACATTTTCCCAATTGGATTTTAATAGAGGGGAACCCATTCTAAAAAATCCTATTGGGAAAATGTGTTATATAGTTAGTCTAGCCTAAAATAAATCTTCTATAGACATAGGATATCCTTCAGTACTCTAGCCTAAGTATTTGTTTAGTCCTTGCTATTCCTGCATTGTTTAAGTATATATATTCGTAACTGTTTTTTGTTTGATAACGTATAATAAATTCAACTACGTATACGTGATCCCCAGAGATCTAGGATTGCAAAAGCAGTTGGACCCAATCATAGTAGGGCCGGGTAACCGTGTAAATGCTGGGCATACCCTGAATGCCACAAGTAAGTCCATGGGAAACGAGGCCGTATATGTAGTCTTTGCCACCATAAGGACAAATCAATGGTCCTCTGAAATGCATAAATTTTTAAATGCATTTTAATAAATTTATAGTCTCTCTTGCTCACCCTGAATCGCCTTGACAAGAATCCTGGTTGTTGCCCAGAGCACACACTGTATTCGCTCCATTCTGCGGTGCCCAAACATGGCCAATGATCTCCCTACACTTTTGATTGGTAATGACTTGGACTTCAGCCTCAAAAAGTTGCTTCTGCGAAGGACCAGCATGTTGGGTAGCTCCATAGCCAATAATGCGACAGGATTCTAGAAGATTTTGGATTTAGTAGAAGTGATTAAGGTCTGTTACTTTGTAGAAATACCATTTCGATCGGGTTTCATTCCTTGGGGAGGAAGCTGAGCAAATTGAAGATCCGGGCTTAAATAACTTCTATATCGTTGTCTCATGTAGAGCAGGACTATATCATTCCGGAAGTTGGAGCTGAAATATAAAGGTCGAAGGTTTTGGTAAAATTTTGACATTGAACTCGCTTAGAGCCAACCGTCTTTTCCTGCCTCTAAGTTACTCTGGGATTGGAGGAGGGATTATTAAACTTGACTCAACTGATTACTCACGGCTGGAAGTAAATATACTCCGCGCTTTCCAGACCATATGGTTCGAGCTGAGAAATGTTTTCAATGTTCTCATAGCCAATAAACGCAGCGATATTGTGAATGTTTCTAAAAATAGAAAGAAAGCAGTATTAGATAGTGTCTAATAGGTACTCCATTAAAAGCTTCAGTCTAACTTCTTCCAGATGCAATGGGCGGCGGATAGGATCCAGCGATCGCTTATCAAGCTTCCGCCACAAAAGTGCCGGTAGGATAATCTTTCAGTGGTATTTTTCCAAAGGATATCCTGCAGCGAGACCATAAACGGGTATTTGCTTATGCTACCTGTAAGTAGAGTTAAGTTGGTTTCAAATAAGAGTCAGGGAAATCAAATTCCGTCAGATACTGCCCACGGTTGATACAATCCTGCCACCGACAATGGGAACCGCTTGACCCGAATCAAATCCTGTCCAGACAAGGAAGTTTACTAGGAATAGAAGAAACCATCGAGGGCTGAGATCTAAAGCAGCCTTCATGGTTGAGCTTTGGGTTAACACTGCGATATGACCGTCAGCAGGGAGTTAATAGAGAAACAGTTATTAAACAAATACACGTATAAAGAAGCATTCTCAGGCCAAGCTGTGCAAATATTTCCAACTCCACTGCGTTGGTAAATTGTTTTCAAATCTCAACGCGCCGGCGTCAGCAACACATACATATTTGCGTAAAAAATTCCCCTAATACTGATAGAAGCTAAAATACTGCTAAGAAGCTTCTAACTTAATTAGTTTAAAACGATCTTAATTCAATTAAAAGTAACGTATTTATCTACTTTTTCTAAAGGTATGGCAACTCTATTTGTTTGGTATGTAGTAATGTAGTATAAATACCAGTATTTCTATGTTTCACCCTGATAATGTCCATCCTTTTAAAATTGTATCCGTTTAATAAGTATTTTATTTGTATCTTTTCATGCATAAATAAATTTAAATGTATAAATAAATAGATATCTTTAATATTTTTGTAACGGTTGCTTTTGTTTTATTTTTGTGTTCCACTACAATTTTTACGGTATATCTTCAGAATCTGGCACGGTCACACTGGTGAAAACCTGAAGATTAGCGATTGCAAACATTTTGTCTTTTAACTAATTTAAAGCAATCTGAGAGCAACTGCAGCCAATTTTGTACCCTTCAAGGATCCCCGAATTCGAGCTAATCACGTAAGTAATAAAGTAGGCCAAGCCAAAGGGTCGCAACCCTGAAATCTCAGGTGAAACCCTGAGCTGCTGGAAAAGGCAAGGCCAGCTGCCCATTTGGGAGGTTGGGAGAACACTCAACTCCTCCGTCAAGATGATTGCCCTCAACCAAATGCATCGAGCTCTGCAGAGCGAGGCCATTTATACGGTGATTCGTTATTTCAGAGAAACCATGTCCCAGGGCGGCGGTGGAGGTACACCAGCGGGCGGTAATCCCACAGCACTCCAGGGCGCTGGCGGGGGCGTGGTCTTCAGCAAGGTCTTCATCCAGCGCGACTATAGCGAGGGTACTTCGGTTAAGTTTCACACGCGGCTTCCCACTGAACTGGAGGGTATGGTATGTATCTGAACTTTGCCTCTTGGCTTCGTCAGCTTTACCCATTGTTTGATTCATACCACAGATTGAGCGACATGTCTTCGAAAGCACTATCAACAGGCTAAATGAATTTTATGCTGAAGCAGAGGAGGGATCCTGCGGGACCTATTGCGAGGGCTGCATTGGCTGTATTACGGCATACTTGATCTATATGTGCTCGGAAACGCACTATGAAAAGGTGAGTAATCCTTTGTTCATATTTTAGAAGCTAATTAAATTCTCTGAGCTATTCCGTAGACTCTTCGCAAGATATCAAAATTCGTGGCTTCCCAAAACGAACGCATTTACAATCCCAAGGGCCTGCAATTGATCGATCCCACTTTCCGGGGCCTGCGCGTTATAGAGATTACAATATTCGATCGTCCGGGGCGAACGTGACTTCCGCTTTCTCATTCCGCCAACGAGTTCTTCATGTGAGATGATCAACCAGCCACAGTCGCATCAAGAAGGAGGAAGGATGTTAGTAGAATGAAGGAGGTGTCCGTTTCAACAATTCAGCAATCAAGCAAAAGTCAGCGCCATTGTGTGTGTTTCCAAAAAAAAAGTAAAAAAAAAAAAGATAACTTAAATACCCAGCTGTGGAATCAGCTAAAGCTTTATAACCTTTAATAATATATGTAAGTAGGTCTAAATAACACATTTCTTGGAAAAATGAATGATAAATATTTCTCCTTTATTTGCAGCTGGGCTTGGGGCATGCGACTTAGTCACGGGCGTTCTAGAAGTTCGCCTCTGCTGCAGCCACATACGATATAGATATGATAGATTAACCGTTAATGATTAGCCAAGGCAGGGTAATGGCCAGCGTTAGTTAGTATTTATGCTTAGTCTTGTAAGTGAAAAGCTACCGAAACTGCATTTTGAGCCGAAGCATGCATCAACATATACCCACATTCGCATATGTTACCATTGTTCTACTTATCAGCCCCAAAAAGGCCAGCGAGAATTGATTGTTTTATAATTGATTAAATATTGTATACACCTTGATTGTAATAATTACTAATAATTCGCTTGTAAAACGTTTCATTTTCAATGGCATCGCATATGTATGAATACATACGATAATATAGCTTAATCATACAAAACAAACGCATAACGTTTTCTACACCCAGACTCTTACCGATTATATCAAACAGCGCCAAATGAACTTACACATTAAACAAGTGAGAAATTGTTCGATTTTTATTATAAATCAGCAACGTTGATTAACATAGTTGTATATCTTATAAGGAAAATATATATGCCGTCATATTAACGTGTCTACAACTGTTTTTTTTTGGATGGTAAACACTGAACGACAAAGTAAATATCTGTGTTTAAAAAAGTACCGCAAATCTGCTTTGCAAAATTAGAATTGCGGATTTCTATTGTACATATTTTTTATTTACTTTTCATGTATGGTTTTGTTTTGCTATCAAGTTCAGGGCGATATGGACTATAAAAAGGCCTCTGGCAGGCTGGGATATTACAGTCTCTTCTGTTTCGCAGACCAACAATGAAGCTTACGATCTATTTATTGGCCGTGGTCCTTTTCGCAGGATTCCTCGCACTTCCGTCAGCATCGGGCCAAAACACAACTGACACATCAAACACCACGACTACCACAACCACAACAACGACCACTACTGCCGCGCCAAAAACTGTGCACAGGAAGCGTATAACACTCAAGAATGTTCACTACAAAAATGTGCGAAGGATTAAAGTCAACAAGAGTGGTTAAAAACTCAGTCAAATAAAAAGGGTATTGGAAATTAAAATTTAAAACTTTCTATTGGTATATTCCGGTGGCTGTTCAAAGGATCTGTTAAAAATGGATGGCAAATAACTATCTCTTTTAAGATTCTAAGGAATGTAATTTCTTTTTTGTCATTAAAAAAATAAAAAACAGTTTTTTCTTTAAACCAGAAAACTAAATCGTAATTAGCAATCTATTTATTTTTTCTATAGAATTTTCAAAGCAACAAATGTATGTATATGCGGTCTTTACTCTCATTTACAAGACTATTCCAACTCATTCCTGCGGATTTCCAACTTTCTTTCTTTCTCAAACAATAATTAAAACGTAAAATAATACATTCCGTATCCAGGTTCCAAGGGTCCAAAGGTGGGGTCGCACAAAATCAGTCATCCTACTCCAATTCCATTATCCTTTACTTTCCGGCATCGTTCATATTTTTGGGCAGACTGAGCAGGGAATTGATGAGCTCAGAATTCCGTTTCCTGATGGGCATGGGTCCGGCTAGGGAGTTTTCCAGGATTAACGGATACCGACAGAGGGTGGCCACCTGTCCAGGGGTGAACTGACCCATATTGTTGAACCAGTCCAGTAGATCCCGGTTGTATTCCTTGCGCACGTACCGCTCCTCATCGGGCAAAGCCAGGGCCATTCCGCAATGGAAGCAAACGGCCAATAGGAGAAGGACCAGGGTGAAGGTGCAGCGAGCCATTTGCCTGCGGAGCAAAGACGAGCAGAAGTCTTCCGAATGAATCGCAACGGAGCACAGGACACCTGCTGCAGGAGACTTGCGAATGAACGATATTCGGGATAATCTGCCACTTATATAGGACCTCGGGGTAGGTCCACTTAGGTAAACCGCAGCGGGAGACCGCTCAACCACGCAACCCAATAGCGTCAGTCTCGATGTCGCTCGCAGGACCAATATATGTCACTGGCAGTCCTCAAAAGGTCCTTCCGCCCAGGCAAATAAGCAGTGGAATCGAGTCGGAGTCGAGTTGGAGCGAAGCAAATATTTGATTATGCAGTGTTTTATGTGCCAACATGCAGCCAGGCAGGAACCGAATCCTTACACGGTTCTAGGGATATTTGTCCAGGAGGTGCTGGCTGGGAGCTGTGGACAAGACTCTAATACACATAAAGAAAATGTTTACTTCGTCCTGAAAGTTATATCATATAAAAAAACCTCTTGACGAGGTAAAGTACCGGTGACGAACCTGCATGCGAAACCCAAAATATCTGATATCAATTTTAGTGACGATAATATGCTATATAGGTGTACAAAATTGCATATAAAAAATATTCTTGTTCGGCACGTGACTGATTTGTTTTTTGTTTTTCTTGCACGTGCCGAACAAGAATATTTTTTATATGCAATTTTGTACACCTATATAGCATATTATCGTCACTAAAATTGATATCAGATATTTTGGGTTTCGCATGCAGGTTCGTCACCGGTACTTTACCTCGTCAAGAGGTTTTTTTATATGATATCAGTTGTTTTTTTGTATATATTGATCTTCAATTATTTAAAACAGAACGCATAATATATAGAATATATATATATGGAAGTAACCTCTGGACAGGCGATTCACACAGTTAGCAATACTTTAATTGTAAGGATAAACATCAAAACTCTTTTTTTTTTAACTCTATAGATTTTGAAATTCAAGAAGGTGGAAAATTTAAAAACCTTTCCAAAGACGTAAAGAATTTTTCGATAGCTTCAGTGGCTCTGAAGTTATACGTATTTTTAATTTACAAAGGTTTTGGAATTTGGTTAGTTTAAAAATTTTAATTAAAAATTTGCCCAAAAATGTATTTAAGATCCAACATTTTTTCGTAGTTGTGGGAAACCAATTTTTTTTAACAAATTAACAGATGAGAGGCCTATCCTTATGAGAGTTCCACTATATAATAAATTATAAAAAAAAAAACAAAAAAGGAAAGCTAACTTCAAGCGGAGCCGAAGTTGAAATACCCTTGCAGTTAAGCAGAAGCTTATATTATTATTATATATATCGGATCCTATATAGTTGTCCGATCCTTATGAGAATTTCACCATCAACAAAATTTCTAATAAAAATATTGGAAACACCCCAAGCATCTTTAAAAATAGAAAGGTTGTGCCATTTCCGATCGTTCAGTTATATGGCAGGTATAGGATATAGTTGGCCGATTCTTATGAACATAGGATTAGATTGCCCAAAACGGAAACCATAAAAAGTCCCATCATTCTAGCTTCAAAAACAACAAAGTTAAGCCAATTATCCTAATAAAATTTTGCAAATCGGATAAGATTGCCCAAAATGCAATCTGTACTAAGTTCCTTCCTTCTAACTTATAACAAAAAAAAAATTTATGGCATATCCGATCAATCATATAATAAACATGTATTATATCTAAAAAAAAATGCGCAAAGATAAAAAATTAAAAAAAAAAGGAAATTACGTTTTTCCAGTTTTTCTAGTTAAACCAATTGTTGAATGTAACAATTTATTTTGGGTGTGCGATATAAAATAATAAATATTAGAAAAGTATTGGCGGAGTTGGTTTGCCTGGTTTTTTTAATCCATGCTTTTAATCCATCCAGCTTTTAATCCATGATTTGGCCCAAAACGGTGGTGGCTGCATTTATTTATATGCATTATATGCTCAGTAGGGGCATATGCATATGCAGTAGGGGCATATGCAAGCGTTCTACTCATAAAATTTTGCATTCTTCTCATTAAGACATGAGACACTGAAACATACAGCAGAATTACATCAAAATTTCCCATCAAGCAAAAAAGTTCGAGATTAGCCGAGTGGAGAGTTTCTAATACGGGAGGGCCTGAGTTCTAATCCTAGTTGAGTCAATGTTTACGTTTTACTTTTTAAGCCCTTTTTTATTTGGATTTTATTTTTGAAATATTTGAAAATATCTTATGTACAAACTTTCATAAGGATGGGCCGACTATATCCTATAGCTATCATAGAACGATCGGAATTGGCATAACTTTGGTGTTTTTTAAGTTAGAAAGATGGGACTTGGTACAGATTCCATTTTGGGCAAAATAATCTTATTGGCCAAATTTCATAGGGATCGGCCAACTATATCCAATAGCCGCCATATAACTGAACGATCGGAAATGGCACAACTGCAAGGATATATCAACTTCGGCTTCGCCCGAAGTTAGCTTTCTTTTCTTGTTTTTCTTTGGGACCTCAAGATTGGTACCTCAACCGACCCGTCCGACATTTCTTTCAGAAGTTATTCAAGAAATTAGATTTTTACAGCTTTTTCAAAAAGTTGTAGAACAATAATTGCTCATATCATATGAGTCATATGACATTAACAAAAATCTCCAATTTTATTCAGTATTGCAAAGAAAAAAATATAGACAAACAAACCCACTGGCTTAATTTTAAAAAAACTGTAAAAATCGAATTTCTTGAATAACTTCTGAAAGAAATGTCGGACCGGGTCGGTTGAAGTACCAATCTTCTGAGTCTTCTCATTAAGACATGAGACACTGAAACACAAAGTAGAATTACATCAAAAGTTGCCATTAAGCAACAAAGTTCGAGGATAGCTGAGTGGAGAGCGTCGTGGTTCCTAACACGGAGGGCCCGGGTTCGAGTCCAACTTGAGTCAATGTTTACGTTTTACTTTTTTAAGCCCTTTTTTATTTGGATTTTATTTTTAAATAAATTATCTAAAATCTGAAAAGATATACTCCATATTTTTTAGGGTATAGACCAAATATATGCAGACTCCAAAAAGCAAAGTTGCCAATCAAATACACACACATGTATAAGTAAATGCAAGCTTCACAGGAGGCTGCACAAAATGGGTAGCTGCACTTACAGGACTATATCTTGAGTTAACGGATTTTGCCAGATATGAGCGATATGTCAAAAGTTGCGTCATCTCAAAAGCTATCTACACGTGCAAAAAAAAAAAAGGGTCAGTCGACTAAATTTTGAAAAATAATTTTTTTTCTTAAAAAAAAAGTTTATTTTCAGTGTATTTTTTTTTGTGTACTATATAGACGTTTGGTCCCAAAGAAAGTGAAATAGATATTTAAAAACCCCTTTCAACGGTGTAAAGCTCTTTTTAATATCTTTCTTAATTATAAAGTTATGCATTTTTTCATTAACAAAGTTTTTTTAATTTTTTGACGTAAGCTTAAGGTATTTCAAAAAGTTGTAGAACAATAGTTGCTCATATGATAGTAACAAACATTTTCCAATTTTTTTCAGGATTTTTAAGATAAAAATAGTGCAAACAGACAAACCGACAAACCGACGCAAACTGGCTTCATTTTGAAGAAGAAGAAAAAATTGAATTTTTCGAATAACTTCTGAATGAAATGTTGGATCGGGTCGATTGAGGTACCAATCGACGCGTATTTAGCTCTAGAATGAGAATATATAAAAATATTCTATCTGGGGACTAAAATGTGTCCACCAGCCCCACTTTAGTGATAAAAAATTTTTTTACTTTCACCCTAATTTCTCCCAAACCAAATAACTTTTGGAATATGTTTCGACAAAAATTATCTAATTGAAACAATACCTTTCGATTGGTATATCATTCATTTAGATCGGTTGCCTACAGAAAATTTTTAATTCTTCGGCTATATATAGAGTTTCCTCGCGCACGCCTAGGCATGCAGGTCGTCACCTCGTGGACTTCCGTCCACAGTGATACCAAGTTATTCTAATAACTATAACTAAGTGGTCATCTATTATATATTTTATCACTTGTTTGATATATTTATTGTCCTATAATTTTTTTATGTGTAACTTTTGATTAATTTACCAACGAGGGCCGTAAAAATAAAACCCAGTATTAAATACTTGTATCGCGTTTAATGGCATGTGTCTGATGTGAGAAATTCCATCTGCTTCCTTTACTTTCCTAACAGACTCTGCAAATATGGAGAATAATATTCAAAATGATGCATGTGCCAGTCTCTCGAATGCGGAATGTATTTCTAAATATGTGTGGGTTTATATTAATTTTAGAACTTTGGTAAAAAAAACAAGGTTTAATATATAAAATGGTATTATGGTTTAATGTCAAATTCCCGCTGAATTGTTGTTTAATTTTTTCTACCAGACTCTGCAAATATGGCCAAATTTTTGGCACATACGTAATTGCCAAAACCATAAAGCCATGTTTGTCTAGCAAATCCCCCAATTGTCTTGGCAAGATATAAAACTCCCAACTCCCCAAGAGACCCAGCATCAGAGCACCAGCAACGAGAACGACATGAGGGTAGGACAACTAACTCTGGGACTCCTGGCGATGTGCCTGTGCCTTTGGCTAACCAATGCGGCAACAACGTCCTCTTCAACATCCTCCACATCAACAACATCGACTACAACAACCAGTACTACGACAACAACAACTACAGATGCTACCACCACCACCTCCAGTTCCTCGAAAAAGCACAAAAAACATTTCACCATCAAAAATGTGCGTTACTCGAATACTCGAAGAATAAGAGTGTACAAAAATGGGAGCTCTAGTTCCACTTCGACCAAGTCAAGGTCCAGATTGAGGAATCGATCCGGCAGGAGAGTAGTCCTGGTGCGTAATCGTAATTATCGTAATCTGAGACGTCGCCAAGGATAATCCTGGAATAATAATCTGTATATTGAAGCAATAAACGCTACGAGCCAAATCAAAATTTTTAGAACAAAAAAATTGGAAGAGGCAAGCTTAAAGCTATAGATATATTTCATTATTATTGTAGATCTCATTTCGGATCGCAATTTTACAATAATGCATAGGTTGATTTCCTTTTAATTCTGGTGGATTGCAATATTTATGAATGCGTTGAAATTTGAAATTCTAGAAAAAGGTATACATATGTTTGGTGTAATCCTTGAACGATTTGATGTTCTTGAATCAATGTATTTTATACCAAAATGGGTCCATGTGAAGGCTATATCTTTGCCAATGTGCGTCCCACATATGATACTCGGAACACCTCAAGAAAATAATGCATTGAATCGATATCCTCATTTTTTAACCAGTATATAAATTCTTAATATTTCTAGTTGTTTCTAATTTCTAATCAACAGGTTGTCTGGGTGGCGTGGCTCTCGGCCGTCAGGACACGACCATTATCCCTATGCCAGTTTCACAGACTTCACGTGCGCCAAAAACATTGACCCAACTGGGCGAACACATAAACGTAAACATCGGCTATATGATAGGGGGTGGTTTAACGATGACTATAACTTTCCATGCAGCTACATTACCACGATTTTGATGGCCAAGGCTCGGCGTCTTTCACTCCTGCGATTTGTTTGCATTGCATTTGGGGCCAGACCCAGAGCTCGTGGATTTTCCACGGCCAGTGGCCGTTGCCATCGTTTGTCAGCTAAAAAGTCAGCTGAACCATTTAACGGTCGTGTGATTTCAGGATACACATAAGTATAACACGCATGGGTTCGATTGCGGTTGGGATGTCATTTCCAGGAGCGTTTTCAAAAATAGATTTCAAAGTTTAAAGTATATTATGGGGGTTATAGATTCTAAGATATAATAAACCCTAAAATTCTAAAACAAAAACATTTAAAATCATTTGAGAAAATTTTATATTCCATTTCAAGAAATAATAAGATATTGGGCTATAGTTATTATTTTTTTAAAACCTAAGTAAATAAATGAATATTAGTATCAGTTTTAGTATTAGTATCCTGGAAAAACGATATAAAAAAATCACTTCGCCCCTGGAAAAAACGAAGATGATTTGACGAGCACACACTCATTTTCGACGCAGGACATTGGGTCTGGGGTCCGTGGCCATTCACCAATTACGCGCCATGCGCTGCGGTGTCCTTAATTTCTTAAAAAGCGTTTAAACATCTAATGAAAGCCCAGCGATTTCTGTTGTCGGACAAGTCAGTTGCCTTTGGCTTTCTGCCGTGTGCGGTTCGGTATCGTTTGGTCCTGATTGACGGTGAACTGCAAGGGAGCGACCGTCCCAGGATTATGTCATTGCAAATATGGCCAAAATAATATCGACGATCAAGGCCATACTGACGAGGATCATTTTTAGTGCCCACAGTTTGTTGGCCATTTGGCAGGTGACGGCCATAAAAAAGGATTACAAGTACTGGACACTATGTGGACCGCTGCTGCTGCTTCTCCTCGAGGGGATTTTCACAATCATGATCAAGAAAACCCAGGAATGGCGATGGTGAGGACTAATAGGGATCTTTAAGGATTCTGATATAACTAATCTGGCGTCGTTAAATGTAAACAACTATCGGCTGGCGCTGACGTCATGTCGCGGTCTTTGATTTTCAATTAAAAGTGAAATCATGTGTTTAATGTGTGGCTAACCACCCAGTCGCGGCCACACCCCCGAAGATGTCCACCCACCATCCACCACCCACCCACGCGCCGTAATAGTAAAAACTTTAATGGAATTTCATTCAGGATGGGGTGGACTTCCAAGGGGGAGTGTCTTTTCGATTCTTGTTTACCTTTTGTCGCATCACTCAGACGGGCTGTTTGTTTTGGCCATTTCGCCCTGCCACCTCATTTGTGTATCCATTCCATCCCATTCCATCTTATCCAGGTTCTGCCCCTCGGTGTTCCTCTACCTGAGCAGCATTGTGCCGGCAATTTGGCTCTTGGAACTGGAGAAAGTGGCCAAAAGAGTTAGGATTATGAAGAACTCGATGGCCATTGCAAATGCCACGAATACTGGGAATTTCACCAGTTTTGGAGTAGGTGTCATCGGTTCATTGGATAGCAATGACAGTAGCATCACGGCAGTGGCCACTCTGCTGGATCGCACCGGAATCACTATTCCGGTGATGACCACGGACACCTGGACCACCCTGATTGAGCAGTTTCTGATGCTCATCCTGATCGTGGGTCGCTGGATGCTGCCCAAGGGAGATCTCACACGGGACCAGCTAAGCCAGTTGCTCCTGGTGTATATTGGCACTGCGGCGGATATTATCGAGTTCTTCGACTCTTACAAGGATGACTCAATAGCCCGAATTGGATTCCTTGTGTATCTAACCCTGGGAATCTGGTCGTGGAGCCTCATGCAGTTCACCATAGTGCTTTCCGCCACACGAGGGAGAAGACCTCGTGGTAGTGGTTCTCATCGCAAGGAGGAGTAAGCTAAAAATGGACTTATATATCTTACTTCCTAACTATTTTATTTTATAGACAGACTGACTGTTGCCAGAACTGTTGCTGTGGAATAGATGTCTGGGGCATTGTCCTCAATGTGATACTCCAGGATGCTCCCTTTCTTACCTTCCGCTTGCTAATCATTTTTCAATATAAAATAATCAACTATATGAACGTCTTCTTCACCTGTGAGCTTTTCTATGAATAAGATCTGTATCCTTTATAAATAATAATTTTATAAATTTCAGGCAAAAACTCGCTGGTGATTATTCTACAATTGTATCGACTATATGTGGTTAATGCCGAGTTCTGGAAAAATCGGAGAGAAAGTCGCATGGCGAAGACCAAACAGTTCCAATCACGACGGAAGGTACAGGATGCAGATCAGAATAGCATTTATATGATTTCCAATGAGAGAGGGGGTGATGCCAAAAAGAAGAAGATAAGAAAGTAAGTATTTATGAGATAAAATATATGTATCTTTAACTCATCTACATGTTTAATTTTTTAATCAGAGCTAAAGATTATGCCGAGGAAGCAGCTTATAGCAAAAAGAAAAAGGATAAGAAGGACAAGTATGTTTATTTTTTTTTAAAGGAAACTCTTTACCCCTTAATCTTTAAATTTTAGAAAAAAACGAAAGCGAAAGGACACTGGCTACTCGACGGCCAGTTCGCAGAACCTTTACTCCACCAAGGCGAGTGGCACCGACAAGGAGTCCAGGCGCAAGGACAAAAAGGGCAAGAAGTCAAAGCGCAACTGCAGCAGCTCCCCCAGTGATTGTGATTTGGCCAAAAAGCAGAAACGTGGCAAGAACGGCGATAAAAACGATAAGAAGTAGGTAATACTTTGTGCCTTTATCGATACTCCTTTGATTTCCCAACTCTGTCCTACTATCCTTTTGCAGAAAATCCCGCAAAATCGAGGCGGTCATTGAGGAGTCGAGTAGCTCGAGCAGCAGCAGTAGCTCCGACTCCAGCAACTCCACCCTGCCCAGCTACGAGGTGATCGACGAGAAGAAGGCCCGGCGGAGGAAGCATCGCGGCAGCAGCAGCGACACCAGCTCCGAGGATACCAGCTCGGACAGCTCCTCCTCCTCCAGCTCGGACTCGTCGTGAAATTGTTGTCGGATCACATTTTGGACCAGCGCCAATCGCTGGGGAATTGGTTTTTGTGGCAGCCACTTGGCCTAAAGTGGCTGGGGCCCTCCGTTTCCGGAGGGCAACTATTTTGTACGCCTCCAAATTGGAGAGCCGACATTTTGTCATAAAAGCATCGAACTCCAAGCACAAAATGAACATAAGGGTTTTATGATTTGTTTCTTTTGTGTTAAGAGTTCGATTTATTTTGATTATGTGTAAAATCTAAGCACTATTTAAAATTTAAATTGATAATAAATGAGCGGGCTGAACTAAAAACAAGTTGGCAGCTCCCCTTTGAATATAAAAAAGTTCAGACTCTCTTAGCTTTTTTGGCGCTCTTTCACTTTTACCCAATGCATTGGGGCCCAATGTAATGTGACCGGGGAGCCTCTTTCCGCTCTTAGCTTTTGAAAAAAAAGCTTAGCAACGCGAACAGCTGCTGGCAGAGAACGACGCTAAACTTTTGTTGACACACAGATACAATTGTATCTTGAAAGCAGTGTATCTGGGGGGAAGAGTGGGTGGTTCGAAGGGGGCCTCGTATGCTGTCAGTTGGAGACTGCTGGTGCGCTCGTATTTTTGTTGTAGTTGAGCGTCCAAGCGGTGCGGACGCGTTTTTTCTCCTCGGTTCGTTTCGGTTTCAGTTTTCGCTTTACAAAACAGTCGCGGCGCTCAAAGCTTTGTTGTTGTGGTTGTCGAGTGTGTAAGTTTTAGAATGTCAGTGTGTGAGTGAGTGTGCTTTGTCGGATCCAACATATATATACGAATATAGATGTACCTATATATACGCATATAATATGCCTATTAAGAAAAGTTCTTAAACAGAACTCTTGGAAATGTCTTGAAGAACTTTCGTGTATCTCCTTGCCCCTTCCACCCACTCCCCAAAAATATAATATGATAAAACAACAACAAGTAAGCGCCGTAAAATTGAGGAACCCAGAACTCGTATTAATTATTAAAAAGATTCGCGAAAAAAAATCCGAAAAAAACAGTTGCCAAGGCGCTTTAGATTCGATTAAATATTAAAAGGCTATAACGAGACAGGTGTGAGTTTGCGGCAATGACAACTTTTGAATAATACATTCAAAACCCGTGTCACGGTGGACAAATTTTTGACGAATAGATGTATTACACAAAAATGCCAATTTCCTTGATGAATTGCGACAAATCATGGTACTATATACATACACTCATTTGTACATGGATTTGTGCACATGGGGTGGCGGGTGGTTGGCCCGTCCTAGTGACATGGCCCACATCGTGGTTATCTGACAAAATCACGAACTCAAAACACGTTTGCGACCTTTAAATTACGGGGCTCCTTGGTGCGGTCATCTACAGTTGTACAGTTCCATTTGGACTCATTACGTTTTATTTTCATTTCTTCAGTGGCTCCACCAGTGCTACCTGAGGCGCTCCGAACACGCGTGCTGAAGGTTAAGGCGTCGTCTTACAACTCCCACGCCCTCACCCACCTTTTTCCCCCCTCATCCCGGCTTCCAGCACGTGTTGTTTTGTTTTCGGTTTCGGGTTTAAAGCCACCGCGAGCCCCAGCAGCTTTTGTTACACGAGTAAGGCGCTCTTTGGAGCAAATGCTCTTACAATTTAGCCGGTTTTCCGAACAAGAGATTCCAGTGTAAGCTAATTGGGAGGAAATGGTGGGAGCTCATGTCCACGGAGATAAAAGTACTTTCTATTAAAATTATCTAAGCTTTGGGTTAATAACCTAAAACATATAATAAATCTCAAATCTGAGTAGGTTATCTCTTTATTCACTTCCTGCCTTTGAGCTTTTCGTTTGATTTTCCTCTGTGTATTTACGTAGATGATGTTTTTCCAGCAAAGTCCAAAGGTTGTCTTGGCCATAATAGTTGCCATGGCATAATACAATCAGCCCATTACCCGGATATTAATTAATCTCCTGTGCATGGTTTGGGACTCTTGGGGAAAACACGTTAATTAACAACGAGAATGCCTTGCCACAGGCATCTCTTTTAGGGTCAGGGCCAAGTATCATCAGTACAGTTCCTCATTGGCCAACAAAGAACATCAGGTATGGCCTGATCCATTCTCTGCAGATACACAAATCACATACATAATCTAAATTAATTGCTACTCGCTTTGCATAACTTGTTTTCCAGTTGGTTGTCGAACAACTGGTATTTGTGTGGAAATTATACAAATGAGCTTCCAAAAGTGAAATTGATGTGGTGCTCTGGTCTCAGTCCCTCAGGGAGGGCATTTATTGTTGTCCTGTCGGCTGGGAAATGATTGCCGCTTTAATTGTTTACGAAAATAAGTTGACACCCTGTTATAAGTTATTACAAACAAACAAAGCATTGGATAATTGTAGTTCCTTATCAGCGGCATGAAATCCAATTTGTTTATCGCTGCTGTTTCCAACTGAGCTCTCTTTTATCGCCAAATATTACATTTATTTGTTGGCATTTAAGCATGAGAGACAAAAGGATAAGGGGACATGATTTTCCATTGTCTTTTGACCCAATTAAGAACTGTCGACCTTCCTCAGTTCTGCTCCTCAGTATCTGCCAATGACCGCTTAATGAATTGAAATAAATTATCGTTTAATGTCACAGTTTCCTCGATGCTGACCTTTATTTTTTGGTGCTACAGCTGTTTCCCCAGTAGTTTATTGTGCTTTCATTTTTTTTTTTTTTCACGTTTTATGGCTCAAGTACGTTCGTTGATGTTTAAATCAGATTGTCTATCTTATCGGCGCAAATAGTTCTTGAACCTGAATAATGCTGCTCGATTATAGTTGGGGAATATTTGTGACGGTTGATTCAAAAGATGAAATGAAGAATTCTATCTCTGATTCGACATTATGTCATCAAAGTGGAACAGGCTAGTTAATTACGGTTGTCGTACTGTGTTCCAGTTTATTGCACACTTTACACACAATAGTCCAAACAGGAGGACAAACAGGTGAATTACTGGACCACTCGAGCATGCAATCTGCGTCACTGGACTCGCACCCACAGCCGCTCTCGAGTTCACGTGGCTGCAACATGCGACAAATTAATTAGCATGCCGAAACGCCTTGCGTGCTATGCTATGCTATGTATGTATGCCTCCCCGCTCGAACTCCTCCTCCCATGGTCGGCCTGGCCTAGCCAACCCGATTATTATGCATAATAACAGCCAATTTCCAGCTCACAATTGCGCACACGTTTAGCGGCTTGTTGGCCAGAAATTATGCATCATGGATTGCATCGGACCCAACCACCAAAACGCTAATACGCCGATTTGGGTATTGCATTACAAAACCCTTTTAACCAGCGTCCGAGTGGCCTATCGCAACGTGTTTTGTTTCTTTAATAAAGCCCCATAAACAAAAGGGAGGGGAAACTGCATTCGGGCCTCCAAGATAAAAGCAACGGTCAAAGTCCACGGGGCGCATGAGTAATATTCGTGTCCAGATTAAGTATACGCCCCATTGGCGAAGCCAGTGATCAAGAAAATCGAGAATCTTTGCTCGGCACATAAGCATGACTGTCCAGCCAAGCAACTGCAGTCACACCTTCCTCTCTTGGCTTCGTATACTATATACAATAAACTTTTGTAATTCTTGTCGTTCCCCTTTTGATAAGAGTCCAAGTAGATTTGCATTGAATTTGCGCCTCAGAATATCAAGCATGTTCTCGAATTTCTTCTGTTATAGTGCACACTATCTCCCATGAAAATAAAAGAGCACTTGATTGAGTTTATAAGGGCATTAGCATTTTATAGGCAGCCCAAACCCCAAAGTTCGCAACCCCCTCAATTGCCAAGCGACGAATTAAATATATACCTGGCTGAGACAATGAAAGTGGGTATAAGATAAGAAGGTCTGCCCTTTGCACTGTCAGCCAATAAAATTAATTACCAAATTTCCATAAAATCAATTTGCCTAACTAATCCACAAAACCGAATCGCTTCCTCTATCAGGCCCCGGTATTTAGATTACAGGGCACACTTTCTTGATGGACAACAAGACAAAAACTTTCGGGGAATGGCACCCGCAGCTGCCCAGCCGTCATTCGCACTTAATGAAACAATGAACGATAAGAGCGATGTGCCAAATGAATTGAACTTTCCGTTGTCTCCAATTTGTCAGATCCAGACAATTGCCGCACTTCAGTCACTTCGGGCCAGTGGAATAGAGTGTTTGCCTCCCAAATCAACTATTGGCGTTGAAAGAGGGTGAAAACCGCAGTCGCAGACCTCGCCAACGGGCTTGATACTGCCAAGGTGGCGTTCCAGTCGGTCTGTGATTTCCTTAGCGAGTGGTTTGGCTGCCTCGAGCACTGCACTCAGTCGAGAATCAAGTGTAAGTTAATCCGATGCACTGCAAGGAATCTACATTTTTAAAAGCAACAAACAAAGCAGCGAAATCTATCAAATTTTCAAACTGAAAGTAAAGTGTTTTGTGTATTTGCGTGTAAACAAGTGGGCGGACGACTCTGATAACTTGAATTGGAATCACAGCTCATCGAATTCCGTAACTCGCAATACGAATGTGAGGGACAGTCAACCGCCTAGATGAGGGATTTGCATGCAAACTCGAGTACATCGAAAGTATGAAGCGACTGCAGCATATTGCGGCATTTTTCAGCTATAAATAGCTGGGAAAACAAAGCGGTGGAAATGTTTTTCCTCTGTTTTAGCCATCATCGACCCCCTGTCGCTGTGTTTTTCATTGTTTTTCCGACCCTCAACTTGAACCTTTTGCGATGGAGGGCGTGTGCCATAACCAAAGGGCATTACGGAGGCACGTCACTGTCATTATGCGGTTATATGTATATTATATATATACATGTATATCTGACATTTGTTGCTTTTGCATCTAATTGGATTGCAGTCACAGTAGATTGTTCCTCTACTAGCGCTACTTTGTAATAAAAATTATTACGAAGGCCTGTCAGAGATGGATATGATTCGGATCAAAGTATTATTTGTTTTAAATTTCATAAGCCTTTTTATTTGGCTTTGCTTGGCCAGAAATTAGCAAGCAAACAGCAGTAGCTACTCCTCGTAAAGTGGAGTGCAGGTGGCACACGTGTCGTATACGTAATTTATGGCAGAGGAAGCGTCAAGCGAAAGGCCTTATTTTTAGCCAGGCCGTTTGTTTTTCTTCGAGTGGCGGTAAACAGTAAGAAGCAAGACGTGGCAGAGCTAAGAGGTAGTGCACTTGACCGAATTGTTTTTAGACATTGGCATTGAAATATTGCATCCGGCGAATGCTAAAAAGTTCTTCTACCACCTAGTCCCAAGCGTGTGTCTAATTGTAAACTTTTACTCTGAACTTGCAGCTAGATCTGCTTGCAACATGTTGGCCGCGCATTAATTGGCCCGCAGCCAGTCCTTCGAAAGCAGCAGCAGTAGTGACAACAAAAACAAAAGAATAGAACAATAGCTGGTGGAGCAGTCGTTTTTCTTTCCTCGGGAAATGTATGCCAGAGGATCCGAACTACACCAAGAAACACACGCCAGCAATGGCAATCCCGTCGAGAAGGAGCATGACACCACGGATGTGGCAAGCATGAAAAAGTCCAACGGAAATGAAGGCAACTGCGAGTCGCCACTGCTGGAAATCGATGAAAACTACGTCTGTGACATTGCCATGATGCGGATCGGAGGCGGCGAGGAGGCGCCTGCCGGAAGCCTCAGTATGAAACACAATGCCCATATGGATGAATCATCCGGTGGAAACAATGAGAACGAAGTGGAGATCGATCGCCAGGAGGAGGAGCAGGCGGTCAGCGATCTGGTGCGTCTGAGCGGTGCAGGTGCCCTCATGGAAGCGTGAGTATCTGACAGATATACATCTTAAATTCGATTCTAGACTTACTCAACTCTACAGGGACAGCAAAAACATTGGCAGTATGCGGGTCATATTTGGCATCCTGGTGCGCTTAGTGCTTCCACTGGCCAATGGAGTGGCTAGGGGCATCAAGGGCATTCGCGACGTGCGGGTGTTGAGGGTGCTCCAGAACCTGGCTTCCAGCCGACAGGCCCTAACCAACTTGGTGGCCTTTGCGGCCAACACCATCTCACTGAACCTGTCGTCAGTTCAGGGTAGGTACTCCCCATAACAATCAAAATAAAAGTATTTACTTACGAGGTCTTATGAGACTTGCAATTGTTTTCCAAGTTCAACAATACAATTCTTTATTATTTTTTTTTGCTTCGGAAACAAAGGATTTTTTATAAGGCGAATTTTAAAACTGAAAAATATTAATTTATTAGGTAATCAAAAAAATAACAACCTGGCTATTTTTTTTATTTTAAATCTAATATATAGGTAGATTTTGCTTACATTTTAATAAAGTAAATGATTGAAAAGTATTTTAGAATTAAAAGTCAAGTAATGTTGCATATTTTTCCTTAAATAATTTATTAGTCACATATTTTAACTGCACATTAAACAAAAAAATTTTAAATATATACTAAATAAATCTCTATTATATCACCAGTTTCAAACCGCTTGGGACCCTTGATGAAACTTCTCAAAATGCGCAAGTCCCAGGACGGACTAGAAAGTCTTCCGGATACTCTGACTATGCCCTCCACGCCCAGTACCCCCTGCACGCCTATGACTCCTATGCAGGGTCCGCCCATTTACAGTGCCCTGTCGGATGCACCCAGTTGCTGTACCATCAATATATTGGCCGAACCACCGCCGGGCCAGCCGATTCGGGCCGACATTGTACTCATCCATGGACTGCACGGATCGCTGGTGAATACCTGGAAGCAGGGACTCTGGCAGAACGATCGCCAGCCGGTGGAGTTCGAGCGGCCGCCGAGACCGCCGGTGCGACCACCCAAGCGACCGCGTCATTCCCGCAGCGCTGCTATTCATCCAGCGCCCAGGGAGAAGAGGGCAAAGTTTGCATCCCTCAACCGCAAACGAGACTCCTCGGAAGATGCTCCTTTAAGACTGCGGACGAAAATGCAGCACTCTGTGGAGGCACGTCCGGAGGGCTTCCATTTTAATGCTTCCGATAGCGACGATGATGCCGAAGAGTAGGTTTCTCATACATAGTATCTTCCACTTTATTTATACTTGTCTTCCTTACAGCTACGCCTATGTATGTGGTGGTCCGGAGGACATTCAGATCTGCGAGGGAATCGAGTATAGCTTTCCCACCTTCCGACTGAGGATGCACGACAACAGTCGCCTGCTGCAGGCCGAACTGGAGTCCATGCTCGAGGCGAACGCTGGTAACAATGAGGTCCAGCCGGATGCCGACCAAGCCAAGGATAGCCGCCAGCGGCCCTCCACCCTTGGAACGCCGCCCCGCAAGCCCGCCCGCAAGAGCAAACCGTCGCCTAACGACCCCAACTACTCGAAATGCTGGCCGGGCGATTGGCTGCCACTCGACTGTCCCGGTGTGCGGGTGATAGCCGTCAATTACACCACCGATCCGTATCTGTGGCGACCGTTATGGAAGCGCAAGGAGCCGCGCTCCAGCCTTATGCAGCGGGCCCGGGAGATGGCCGAGCTGCTCATCCAGCACCGAGTGGGTCACGGTCATCCCATCATATATGTTGGTCACTCCAAGGGCGGCCTATTCATCAAACAGCTGATCGTTGATGCCTGGGAAAGCGGTCGCCCGGCTATGACTCCTCTTTGGAGATCCGCCCGCGGGTGCTTCTTTTACTCAGTTCCCCATCGGGGCTCCCATTTGGCGAGCATCAAGGCACCACTGCTATCGCGATCCGTTGAGCTGCTGGAGATTGAAAAAAGTAGGGATCATATATTCCTTATTCCTTCATGACAGTAATATTAATATTTTTTTTTATTATAGACAACAAATACCTGTTGGATCTCCATCGCCGTTTCGCTGGCCTGTATCACCTGGGCCACCTGAAGATTGAAGTCTTTAGTTTCGTGGAGACTGCGTTGACTCTTATGTCTGTGCTTTATCTGCGAATTGTTGGTGTGGACTCTGCAGGTTAGTTTCTCTATTTTTCCAAAATAAAAACCAGTGATTAATCTAGGTTTTATTTATTTATAGATCCCGGTATCGGGGATGTCTGCGGCATTCGCCTGGATCATCGCGAGATCTGCAAACCACGGGGACGGGATTGTATATTGTACAAAGAATTGGTGAAAATGATTGAGAAGGTGTGCTGAGCATGCCAAACTAATGGAATAGAGGTGTACTGGTTGAGGACCTGATTTATTTGAAACCGAATTGTGAATAGAAATGACAACTCTAAGGTGTCATGATAATTACGCGTACCTAAATGCGGTGTCCCGAAAATATCGCTTTTTTGGGGCAGGTGTAATCTTAAAGCGTCGCTTGTTGTTTTTAGAGTGCATAGCATTTTATTTTTAAAGTTTAATTCGCTTATCCAGTTAGCTCAAGTTAGTTATATTCGTTTTTTTGTCGTTAGATTAAGCCTAAGCTGAGCAAATCAATAACGCTTGGCCATGCCATTGGGCATCAATGATAATTTTGCAATTTTTGTGATCGATTGTGATCATTTTATGGCACTTTGTTGTGATGTTCCCTCATACCACCCGTGAATACGTTATCTATATTTGTACATGTTAGAGTATTTAAAGGTCGTTAGTACTAAAACTGTCTATATCTGTAAATGAAGTCTACACCGCTGTAAAACGTTACCAACGATTATTTCCATTTGAATAACCTATCGATGTTTTATACCTATTTGATAAGTAATTAATTAATAAAATCATTAAAAAAAAACCATTAAATTGTTTTGAACAAGTTAGGCCAACAAAAAAGAAAGGAAGGCTATAGGTGAACCGATTTAAAAAGGTTAAAATATTTATCCTAAAATAATATTATCCTAAAACAATGAAATGAGAAAGATTTGTATGTGACATCTAAAATCAAAAGGATATCTGTCTCCAATCAGTCAAATATTACAATCCAAAATTAACTTGATTAAACATAATTTTTCCACATCTTTCCTAATTTTCTTCGATATTTTCTTGATTTTTCAGTGTTTTAGTCTTTTTTTCCGTAGAATATAGATGGAAAAATCGCATGCTATATTTTGTTACTTACTCAAGATTGCATGCGATATTTTTCCAAAAGTTTGAACATAGGTTCTAGAATAAACTATAACAGTCCTATCTTTATACCTTTCTTTATACCCTCTGTAATACCCTCCGTAAGATTAAAATAAAAGACGATTTCCATGTTTTCCATCATAACTTAGATTTTAGTATATTTTTCCAATAGTTTAAGGTTGCATTCATTTTTTCTTTGCCATATCTTCTGTATTCTCTAAACAAACATCGAGCGTTGTTACATTTTTCTCTTAGACTCTTTAGACACGCTAATCCATCCATTGATATTGAATTTTCGTTTTTGGCTGCTTAGTTGTTGGTTGCCACAAAATTTAGTTTGAAAATCTTTAACACGAACCGTTGGCAGCTTGGTAGCTACAAATAATTAATTTCACCTGCATTATATAGACAATGCATATAAATTGCATAAAAAATACATTAGTTTGTTTCGTTTGTTCAGTTACGGATAGTTCAAATACTCCCTTTTCAGATTGTAAAATGAGGAAATCAAGCCTAAATAGGTTCATTAAATTTAGTTACTTGCCACACTCTACTAATGAGGTATACAGTATGCGGACTTAAAGCAAACTAAAATTACAAAAATTAAAATATATATACTTAGTAGAGAGTGTGTGCTAGGAGCAGCAGTTTTGCCAAAGACAAGAACAAAATAATTGTTGGCTTACAATTTTAGTGGACTCTTAGTTAATGAGTGGTTTCCGTTGGGCAAAAACCGTTGCAAAAGTCGCAATACGCATTTTTATTTTTATTTTTTGTTTTTGTTATAATTATGTATGTATGTCTTCCTAATTATTAATTTCTTTATCTCTTTATTGTTTTTGCGCTTAAATAATTTAAACATTTATCACATCCACTTACTCGGCGATCACAATCGCATCTATTTACTTAATTTCAAACTCTTATCCATTTCTTTTCGTATCTTTTTCCAAACACGTACATTCATATGGTTCTTTTATGCCTAATTATTTAACTTTAGTACATAAATTTTCTTGTTGCCTTTTTCTGCATATAATGTATAATAGTTTTAGTTAATTTTCGTTCTCTTAATTTTCGTAACATTTAAAATTGTTTTTTTTCGTTTATATATTTATTTTTTTCTAGGAATTTTGAGTTGTTCTTTCGGAATACATTTTCTGTTTCTTTTGTTTTAAATGCTTTCTTTTTTGTAGGTTAAAGTTATAATTCTTGTCGTTTTGATGCAACGATTTAAGTTTTAATTTTACAATTATTGGGCTATTCGTAGAAATGCAAAATCTGTGGCTTATTTCATCTTGAACACAATTTAATATAGATTGTTATATTACTGATGGTCTATACTGGGATGGAATTCGCAACTCACTTGGTTAGATAAGATTCATAATGTTGCTTCTGCTTGAGTGGAAAGGTACTATTGTTTATAGTTGTTGGTTTGTTCTGTCTCAGGGATCTTACGGATTACCTTTTGCTATTTAATTATTTCTTGGTATTGCACTTAGACTCTAAATACGTATACAGTTACAGTTTTCAAACACATTTTCGTTCACATTGAATCATACAAAGCATATATTCGTATGTAATATTTTTCATTTATTTTGTTTTTAATGTTTAACACCCTTGAAACTAGTCTCCAATTGGTGTTAGAGCTTCCATTGTCTGGTGTGTGTGTCTGTTGTGTGTTGTGAATCTGCAAAATGCATACGTTTGTGGAATGCTTCATCTATGTTTACATATGTATATTTTAGGTATGGGCTTGTATCGTGCAACAATCTTCTCGTTTCACACTGAACAATAATTCACAAAATGCATAGTTCGCTGTTAAGCCAGTTGCTTGTGTCGGACTAAACTGGCTTTTCGTATGCATTTCAAAAATATTATCAGTGGAAAAGGAGCAGGAGCTCAGGAAACGGCTTTGCATGCATTTTTGTGGGTATTTCTGTTTTGGCGTAGCTACAGGTTTTGTTGGTTTTGCACAAACGAGGTACGATTGGTGAATCTAATATACAATTCGGTTGTATTACGATGGATTTTGTGGCTTATTATTAGTTATGTAATATGAATGTGCACAAATTGGAGTTTGGTAGGTGTGTGTTAACGGGTCTACATGTGTGTCTCTGTGTTTGCTTTTGCTTTTGAGTGGGTATGTGTGAGCGAGAGCACAAAAAACAAGAATGCAAAATGAATATAATCAGGTACATTTGATATATCGGTTTTATAAACAAAACAAAATGCAGCAGTAAATATGCAGAAATGAAACTCTTCGTTAACATTAAAAAAGACTACAAATATATAAATAAAATAAAATTACAAATTACAAATATTATTGAATATATTACGTTTTAAATCGAAATCGATGTGAACACTTGTGACTATTGTGGTTAAGTGGTTTTTGAGTGGGTGGCTTGTGGTTGAGTGTATGGTCTATTGCAATGTGTGAGTGTGTGGTTTTTTGGCTGTACTGTTTGCGTTTTCTACTATGTGAGTGTAATTGAATTTTTTGCGGCATTCATGATACAATTGCTAAACGTAGTAATTATTGGCGACAAATATGGAAATGCATACTTGTTGGCTGATCGATCTGTTTATGTTTGTATGGTATGTCTGTCTATATGTTTATGTATTTGCATCGAAAGCAACAATAAATAGTGCCTGTATTTATGTATTTTAAGAAATTACAAATAAAAATTAGCCTCAATTAACGAAAACAAACAAAAACTAAACAAATACAAATAGAATAAATGTAAAATCGCGAGAAAAAAAACTATAGCATACAACTTAGCGTATGTAGACATTGTGTCCTATGCAGATAAGTGTGCATGTGTGTGTGTGTATAAATATCAGCTTATATTATCATTTCTCCCATAGTTCCATAGTTTCAGTTTCTAAATATTTACATTTATAAAATGTACTCTTTATAAATGCTTAACATCACTAATACGCACTGTGATCCTACACATATATCTCTCTTATAATCTTCTCTTCTCTTTTGGAATGTTTCAAGCTGCGAATGATTTCAATATTTTGTTTTCTTTGTTTGTAACTTATGTAGTTTTGTTTGCTTCTATGTGGTAGCTTCGTAAAAATACTTGTTCTCAACTGGCTGCTGTTGGCTTCACCCGTTTGGATCCACCTGGGCCCTTCTATGGGCCACCGTCGCCGCCGGCCAGGACTGTTTGCTGGTTGTGTTGTTGTGGTTAACGGCCGCAGGATACGCTGCTGCTGCGGGTCCGTTGGCAGGAACTATGGATGTGGCATTGTGGCCGAACGAGATCGGATTACCATTGCCTCGACGCGGCCGATCCTTCGTCTGGCCGCCGCAGGCATTTGCTGCGGCTTTCTGACTTTTGTTGCCGACGGCACCGGTTTTGCTGCTGTTGCTACTGCTGCTGCTGCTGTTGTTGTTGTTAGTGCTGTAATGGGTGCCTGTTTTGGCCACATCGGCGGGCAGCTTGAAACCATTGGTGAGGCAGACAGCCGCATACTCGCGCTCCGAGGTGGGTGTCAGAGTGGCGGCAGCCTCCTCCTCGGCCAGCAGGCAGATGCCGTCATTGGAGTTCGAGTGGCGCACAAAGTTGGTGTGGAATTGCTTCTTGCTGGAGCCGTTGCTGCTACTGCTGGCGCTGCTGCTGCTTAGACTACCACTGCGTCGAGCACCGACACTTCCACCCCCATTAATGCCGACACTTGCGGTGCCTCCTCCGCCCAAGCCCGGCATGGTGGAGACCAATGGTAGTGAGTTCGGCGGCACCACCACCTCCAGCTCAGAGTTGCTGGCCGCCCGCTGTTTGTGGCCACCGCCGCTCAGAGCCACAGCGTTCGGCGGAGCGTGTCGGTAGGGTATGTAGAAGGCCTTTGCCTCCTGCCGCATGGCATCCTGAACGGTCTTCCGTTCCGGTGACGTGGACTGACACAGCGGCAGCTGCGACAGATTGTGCACTCCGGTAATGCTGAGATCCTCCTGATCCGAACGCCGGGCCACCTGCACGCTCCCGTTACCATTGGTCAGGTGGACCACAGCCGCTGCTGCGGCTGCTGAACTCGTCTGATATTCCAGTGTGTGCTCCGGCAGCAATTCGATGTGGTAGCGCGACCGCGGAATGAGTGTCTGCATTTCGTGGCAATCCTGCTGCAGTGTACTCCCACTCAGTCCACCGGCACTGTCGCCCGGCATTCCTGACGCACTGCTCAGATTACCGAAGGTAATGTCCGTGGGGGTGGTCAGGTGAGAGGGCCCCTGGGGGCGTGCCTTGAAGCGTCGCTGCTGAAAGATTATAAACAGTCCGAAGAGCAAGACACAGACGATGGACAACAGCGATCCGATGGCAATGCCGCTGTATACCTCTGACCGAGAGGATTCGTGGTCCTCCTCCAGTAGGGTGTGGTTGTTTCTCACCATGTCAAAGTAAATGGGAGCTCCTGCTCCAGTGTCGCCCATCACTCGGACAGCCACATGGATTTTGGCTGTTTCCGAAACATTTGGAAACTGAAATTGGAATGGCAATACATTTCAATTTTAAGTAACTATTTAAGATACTAACTATACTAAGATATTTAACTATAATCCCTGTGAGCACTTACCTTATAGGAGCAATGCTTGCACTCTTTAACAATAGCCTCATGGGTGACATTGTCCAGACTCCACCTAATGTCGTAGTGGTGTACGCGTCCATTGGGGTTTACGGGTGGTTCCCATATAAGTTTCAGGCCATTCTGCTTAATCAGCCTTGAGTTACTGATGGTGCCAGGAGCTAAGATAAAATAAAGCAATTAAATAACAATAAAAAGGATTAAATCCTGGTAATCTTACGATCCTGTTCGGTCTTGACATCCAACTCGCCGTAGAAAATGCGGGTCTTGCAATTGTAAAAGTGCAGATTATACCGCTGATCCGCCTTTAAGTCGGTGACCAACAGCATCGAATTGGATATATTGCGATCCGTGCACTTGGGCTCTTGGTTTGCGAACTGCGGCGGTATGAACATGTGGCACTCGGAAACACAAGTCTCGTTTAGGCTTTCCAGGAACTTGAAGGTCAGTGCCCGGGACTCGATGGTGACCAGTCGAAAGGGCATGTTCGATTGCTCCGAGGTGCCATTCTCGATCTAAAGAATAGAGCGAATGAGGTCAAAGTTAATTAAAGTGTTGATTCGGAATCCGTAACGATGTCAAATGTTCCCCTACAGTACAGTCTACTCACAATCTTCCACTGAACGTAGCGAAAGTCCTGGCCGAGAAACTCATTCTCGCTGGTGATGATTAGAACTCTCATCTTGATCCGAGTGAAGCGCTGCAACAGCATTCCCGTCACACTGGCATCCACCACCATGCTGAAGATGTCCTCTTCCAGCTCCAGCGTCATGTCATCCACTTCATTGTCCAATACCTCGTGCTCTGCATTTCTCAGCACTGTGGCAGCCGCCGTCTGATTCAAGGGCTGGATTATCGTCAAATGGCGACGCACTTCGTCCACCTTCTCCTCCACAGGCGTTAGGGTGCCATGAAGAGGTCCATTCAGCAGCTGGGAGGGATGCGGGTGCGTATGATTGACGGAAAACTGTAGGATGAAGTACTTTTTGTTTTCCAACTCGCCTTGGGACCATTTAACAAACGTATCATTTCCCACGGCTATGGGTCGCAGCATTACTATCATAGAATACATTTTAAGATTAAATTAACTATAAACTAATTAATATATTAAGAGTGCTATACTTACATCCCTGGGTGCAGCAGGTCACCGGAGGACTTCGCAGCGAACTCAGAATCATTTGCTGCGGGACTGCGGTTCCAGATCTCACCTCGGAGGTGGGATAGAGGAATCTGGTTATGAGGGCAAAGGGTCGATACACTGGCAGGTGAGTGGATATGACCACAAACGAGGTCTGGTTCAGTTTCATTGGGGCAAACGACATCCAGCTATGCGGATTACTCCTCACAATGTAGACCACAAACATGGACTCCAGTGTCCGGCTATCGAAGGTTATATTAATGGTGTGAAAGCTATGCGGATAGCAGCGAATGTTCTGCAGGGGATTGGCCTGCTCCGGTTGGGGCTTAAAGCGCATCTCACCAGTTGCCGAGTCCTCACCAGCAACATTTCTCGCCATGCACTGGTAGATGCCCTCCTCCATGGGATCAAAAGAGTGGATGTGAAGCTCGTTGCCGTTTATGTAACGGGTGTAGGAGCTATTTAACTGAGCACCATTGTGGTACCAAGTGATGCTGGGCTGCGGATGACCTTCCGCCCGGCAGGTTAGTGTTTTCGATAGGCTTATGAACACCAGTTCCACAGGCAATCGGCTAACAATTCTCGGCGGAGTGGTCACTATCACCTGGAACGTCTGGGTTTCCAGCGGTGTTATGCAACTGTAGTGACCCTCGTGGCGCTCGTAACTTGCATTTTTGATGGCCAGAGCTACGCTATTGTTGCTTAGTTGGACTACGGTGTTGTTCGGATGCTGTAGATACCACGCAATGGACACAAAGTCCGCCACGGCGTGGCACTGCAGCAACACCGACCCGCCGGCGGGCACGTACACGGTGGCATTCTGGAAAGCAGGCAGTAGCTGGGCCTCCGATACCGCCGTCTCCGGATGATCCGGCTCCTCCTGGTCCAAAGTTTCGGTATCCTCGCCTTTGGCCTCCACGCGCAGCTGCCAGATAAACTGACGATGGCCCCTGTTGGCAAAAGTATTCTGGGCCACGCATCTGCAACGGATAATTGATAATGATGGTCAGTGGTCAGAGTGGTCGGAGTAGTTTCGTGCGATAATTGACATGGACAATGGCCACAATTACAGCAGCCGCTGAGCCGCCGCTAAGTGTAAATTAATGCATTGTTTAAGGGCACCCTAGCGGTGCAAAATGTTCGCACAGATACGGGCATTTCAGGGGAGGGACGGGGCTGCTGATGAAGTGCCGCTAAAGGTGTTGATTTTGCCACAACAGCTAAAAGGGGTGTACTGGGGCACACACAACGATGGCAGCCAAATGGAAAATTACCGCCAGTTTTGATTTAGTTTAACTGGGCAGATCTGGGATATAGTTAACGAGGAAAAAGCATCTTCACAGTTGCCGCGAATTACATAAAAGAACTAAACATTTTATTGTGAAAATCTCAGCCTTCATACTCACTTGTATTTTCCAGCTTGCTCCTGACGTAATTTCCGCAATATCAGAGTGCCATTGGACAGGATAAGAGCACTGTCGCAACAATAAAAGAAACAAACAAACAAATACATTCATTTTAACGTTACTACTATATAATATATAAAGGAGTAGGACACTCAAAGGACTTGGTCAACCCATCCAGCTGGCCGACTATCTATACACTGGATAAATAAGTCGTAGCCCAGGCTGGATGCTTCAACACGGATCTTTACTCGCCTGTTGTCATTAGCCAGGGAATCGTTGTTAAAATACCAGTTGAAACGGGCGGGGGGAACGCTCAGGAAGGGGCAGTCCAGGACAAGGGGCTTGTCCTCCACAGCACTTATATTGGCCTGCTGCTGTTGACCCAAAAAGACTCGTTTGAGGACTGCAAACGAAAAGATTTATTTATAATTTGGAACTATGTTCTTGGCTTTAAAACTGTTTTTTTTTCGGAATTGGATCGCAAACAAAATTTGTAAATTTTAAATTATTTTTTTACAATATCATCCTAAGAGAATCTTTTCAAATTTAAATTGAAAATCACTTTATTTGAAAGTCAATTTAATGTCAAGCTCTGGGATGTCTGCTCACCTGGATATTCGACGGTGATGAGGTCGGATATTACCGCCGACTCATCCCACTCAATCTTGCATCGATAGGCACCGGTGGCCTTCTCGTTCGGCGGCAGACGCAGCGTTCCATTCTCGAAGATGAAAAACTCATTCTTGCGAATGGACAATTGCTCGATGACCGCGTCATTCCGATACCAGGTGCAGTAGATGGGCTGGTTGTCTGTGCGTAGCAGAAGGACATAATGTATTGACTGCACTGGCATCTGTCAGATTTTTAGATACTCACCCTGGAAGTAGTTGTAGGGCGTGAGGATGGGGATGCATGGCAGATAGTAGAAGGTATGGGGCTTGCTGATGGTCAGTCTTGTGACGGCGTGCTTCTGGATTTGTAGAAACGGTATGAGGGTGGATGAGTTCTTCGGTTGTGTGACGGCAGCAACTGCAAGAGAGCAAACGTCAATTGATTAAGAATCTGTTCTTGGCGCGACGGAACTAAATTATTGGTACCAATAATCCTACCGCCCATTTGCCCAGACAATAGACAAAAGGCGGCCAACAAAGAGGCCACCACACAAAAAGGAATTAACGGCGGGAAAAAAATGAAAATGTTATTTATATTCTAGCTTAATCTATTGGCTGTTATAAATTTCACGCTTTTCACTTAACACCGCCCCACAGTCCATGGGCCCTCCCACAACTGCATCGAGGTTTTTACTGCAACGGCCATAAATACCCAGGGCACACAGAAAAAATCTGAGAAATAGAAACTGCCAAACAACGGAGTCGTGCTGGGCTCAGGGTTTGGTTCATACACTTGGAAAAATAGTTTGAACTTTAATAAGATCATATATAAGAATTTCAGAAGGCTTAAAATCTTTAAAAGAAAGGCTTGCATATCTTACTTAGAATCCATGAAAACAATAATTTATTTCTTGATAGGGAAGGGAATATAGGATGTTTTTAATAGATTTTAATTTCTTTAATTTATATATTTATAAAATTAATTTCCATGTGTATTAACTCGAATTCTGGCTCAGTCTGAGTCTGGGTAGGTCCCTGGCTCCAGTTCTTTTCGGTCTGGGTCCAAGCTACGGTCGGAGTCTCTACTACGTGCTGCAGGCGTGTCCAGGCAGACTTGGCGTGTTAATTAATTTTTCTGCTGCTGCTGTTCTGTTGTTGACGCGCCGGCCGGCCATGGTCACCAGCACTGTCCAGTCCAGGCCAGTCCAGTTCTGTCCATCCAACCAAGTCGAGTTCCGTCCACTAGCGTTGACTTTGTCTTTGTCCGACAGTGCGTATACGTGATATTAAGCAGTTGAAACAATTACATGGCCAGCGGGCAGCAGAGTGGCCATTTGCATACGACTTTGTCGAAAGTCGTCCATCAACCATCACCCATTGTAGCATTATCTATTAGCAGCTAGCTGCTAGCTGTGAGTTCCAGGGAATGCGAAATGATAATGCCCGTTGCCAGGTTGGGTACTTGGCTCGGTGATAAATGGTCGAATTGCGGCAGCCGAAGAACGAACTCGTTCCCCGCCCCATAACAAATGTCCGGACATTAGTCAAATGCGTTGAAATTTATGCTAAAAATGCAATCAACTTGCGTTCCGCTCGACGGACGTCCTTAGTCTGAAATCCCCCCAACTCTCAGCCACCCCCCCTGCATCTTGCATCACCCCCGCAGTTGCATCTCCAATCAGCTAGCCACCCAAGTGGCCAAGTGCACTCAGTTGTTGCCAAATGGTGAATGCTGAATGTGGAATGCTGAATGCCGAGCACTGAGTGCTGAATGCTCGTTAGTCAGTCACAAATTGTGGCAAGTTGGTTGCTTCTTTTTTTTGTGCTCTTATAGTAGCAGCATTTGTAGTTTTTCTGCTGGGCAAGGAAACCGAATATTTGTTTCGGTTTTGATAAATGAACTACTATAAATTAGATAATTGCTGAACATGCCGGGATGGATGTACTGCGCACGAGTATCTTAAAGCTTTGACTTTGGAATGTGCCGACTGTGCTCGGCTCGCCTGATGTTGCATGTTTGTACGCAATGTGTTGCAATTTTTATTGCAGTAATTACACGCAATGCCCTGGCGGCAATTTGACGCATGGAAATGCCTTCGACAGCAGAAGCTCCGCTAAGTGCGGCAAATTTACAAACACAGTCCAGGACAGTGTGAGGAGGAGATTACGGACCAAAGGGGCAGCAGCGGCAGCGGCAGCGCCAGCAGCAGCAGTTGCAGTTGCAATTTCAGTTCCAGTAGCAGCAACAACAGCATGTGCATGTGCAGCCGGGGCGTAATTGTTATAGCGTATACGAAATTGTTTCAATAGCTGGGCGTTTAATTGCACTTTGGCAACTAACGACTATAGGCAAGGAGGCAAGGGAGTTACAGAGTCAAAGTTCAGCGATTTCTACTTTTTTTTCGCTTTTTTTTTTTTTGTCATCTGAGGCACACCTTTCCCGGGGCCATTTGTCATCGCCTGTTTTCAGGAGAGCAAAGGAAAATGTCAGCAGCAGCAGCATTACCTTTAAGCACTTTCGGAAAATGTGTTCAGGGATTTCATTAATTACATTAAATATTATAACAAGTGGGATAATTATAATTCCAATATTAAAATGAAAAAGAAGAATAAATACATATATTATTCTGGTCAGTTTACATAATCATGAAGTAAAAATTAGTAACATAAATAGATGCCCATTTTTTCTTAATGTATGGCCAGAAATCCTACGAAGTCATTAGCACATTGAAGCTGCTTAGAATCATTAAACTTTCAAATTAATTGCTCCAATCCTGGAGTCGATGCTCATATGGAACCATCTATTTAATGTTCCTGACATTCACTTTGTTCGGGAGCATTTCGAATTGAAACCATTCCGCAGCCTTCTAAGCCCCTTGGCTGACTATGGCTATCAATTATGTGGGATCGTTCACTTGAATTGGCGCCCCCACAGATGCAGCAGCTACAAATATATATTGTGTAGTATGGTATCCCCCAGATTTGCTATCATCGAAAGCCATTTGGAGCTGCCATCGCTGACCATAACTCAGAGCAGCTGCAACAAGATCCCCAATCTCGGTGATTGAACTGTCATGACATTCAGCTTTCGTTGAGGCAACACATTATCTTCTCCCCCAACCCTTTATACATTTTTTATATAATTTCCCCTCATTTGTATTAAAATCTGTCTTGCATAGCATTGGAAGGCAAAGTCAAAGCCAAAGCAATGCATTTAGTAAGTCTTCTTAGTCCACTCAGTGGAGAGGAATGTTTCCCAGAATCGTGCTTGAATGCTGTTTGACGAGCGGCACTCTAACCCACCAACACACGGCTCTCAGATACACCATTACATGCTTAGCACTTACTAAGTTGTAGCAAGTTGCAAGTCAATAGTATGGGGGCGGGGCGGAGGCAGATTGCAATTTAGAAGCAAGGGAACTGGGCGCTGCAGCTCGAATTTGCATAGTTGAACGCATGTTGCTATTGCACAGTGGATTAAATCGTGATTCAAACAGTAGCTTTGGATTGTGAAGTTTTTTTTAAATGAAAACAATAAAGATTATTGAATATTTATTTACTTATTGATTGACTTAAAAAATAGAAAAAGAAATACCATTTTCAATATAAAAATAGATAACGTCATCACAGTGCATTCCAGGCAGCAACTGTTGCTGCACTCGATGATGAATGCAACTGCTGCAACAGCAGCACCAGCAGCAGCAGAAGCTTTAGCAGCAAGCACATAAATTGCCGGCTGCTGCACTGAGCTTATCAAACGGCAACATCTTGTGCATAGATAAGCCGGCCTCGGCCTCGGCCTCGGCTACGGCTGCGGCTGCGACTGCGGCCTCCAACTAACGGCAACCGCTGGGTCCCCATGGAATTTCGTAAATTCAAATTGCCTGGCATCCTTTAATGCCACTGGAGCTGGTGCTGCTGCGACTGCTCCCGCTGTTGCTACTGCGGCAGCTGCAACAGTGGCACACTTTTACCGCTCCAAATCCGAAGGCTGATGCTGCTGCTGCTGCTGCAACGACGTCGGCGGCGGCAACATTTTATGCAAAATGCAACGCGCATGAGATAATTTATCGCCTAATGACGTGCTGTTCTAAGGTTGCCCGCGTTGTTGTAAAATGCAATAATAAAATGTGCCTGCAGCAGGAAGATGGCAAGTAAAAAATAAAAAATATAAAAAAATGGCAGTATGGAAATGGAAAAAAAAAAATGAAAGAAAATTAAAAATGAAATTTAAATGCTGCACGAGCGAGCAGACAGCAGACAGCAGACGAGCAGGAAGGTGGAGTGGGAGAACTGGTTGCCAACTATCTGGGCACCAGCAGGATGGGAGCCTCCCCCGACTCCATCTTCTTCCCCAGCTCCTTCACCTGCTGCCCCCCCTTCTGCTCCTTCTTCTAACTATAATAGCATAGAGAGCATTCTCGGCTGTCGCTTTGGGGGCGCTCAACGAGAATTTATGAATGTGCAAATGCATACGACAATTTCGCGCATAAATGTAAGCTCCTGCCATGCAGCAGAAGGGCAGACTTTCTTCATAGGGAGAGAGTGGAGTGTAGTGGAGTGTAGTGGAGTGTAGTGGAGTGGGGTGGGGAGCAGCACCCACCACAAGTTTGCGGAAAGAAAGAGACACATGCATAGAAATGAAACGAGAAAGATCGGATGGCAGTCGAAGAAGATGCGTGTGCACATTCCGTGACATTCCTCCATTCCTTTCTACCCTGGCATGTGGGAAGTTCTATGGTTGCACAGAAAGTATCTTGTAGCTGAAGTTGCAACAACAGCAACATCATCGCTATGCAACTTGAATCGCATCCATTGATTGCACACAGTTCATTGGCGCGAGTTGCAAGAAGGATTGAATCGCAGAGGGAGTCTAGCACGGAGCAGGGGGAGTAGAATGGCGAATGCATCGCCTGAATGCCTGGGCTTATTTGGGTTAGCAGTTCAAATAGTTATACGTGCTGTTTTGATCAAATTTTCGAAAATGCCAAAAGAGAAAATTTATTGAAAGGACCCGCAGGCATGCCGCAACAGCAAAAGCAACAGCAATTGCAACTGCAACTGCAACAGCAAAAACCACAGCAACAACTGCTATAATTTCTCCTTTTTGGTTAGCATTGTTTGCCTTTTTGCCAAGGAACCGACTAAAGCTGCATATGGTTGCTCAATTGAATGTCTGTGGTTCGGAGTAATTGAGTGGTTGAGAAATACTAGAGAAATGGAAACTATTTAAATGTGCAAACTGCAGACTGCACATACCTAACCCATCCACCCACTAACCAATTCCCAAGCCAAACACACACATGTTGGTTAGGCGAAGCAAAAAAAAAAATACTACGTTCATACATGAATGGATGAATGAGCCAAGGAGACTGGCCATTGAAGCACTTTAGACAATGGCGAGAATTTACTTGTGAAAAAGTTAAAGATAAATTGCTTTTTAACCTACAAACTCCGCTCTAGGTTCTTGGCTAGTGCTAGTTGGTCCTGTGCTTTGTTTGTTTGCCACATGCCACATCCAAATCTTGCCCCTCCCTCGGAGCTCTTCTTTATCACTGCCACACAAAGCATTTCAATTGACATATTTGGTTAACTTTTGGCGTCCTAGAAAATTCGCATTCAGTAGTTGGAATAAATTTTCTTTGGCAATTTGCATTGCACGCACAGGCCGAGGCTTTCATCCAGCACTGTGGGAAAAAGGGTGGTACTTTTGAATGTTTTGTGGTTGAAATATTTACTTTTCAGTATTTAAGTTGTGGGCAGTTCTTAGATTATTAATTAGATTGGTTTATTCTCAACAGCCACTTTAAAATTGTTTAGTTTTCAGAAACTAAAGAACTCTGCGCACACATTGTTTACTTATTTTATGAAAACTTACTAACTAAAAGTGCTGTTTAAACAAGTGCTTAAATTAATTACAACTTTAATGGAATTTAATATCTTCAAAAAATAGTTTTTGCCAGAGTGCAGACGCGTAGAAGAAGGATGCCTTGGCACGGAATGGATGTGAAATGGAATTTTATCTAAATGTTGTTTGGGGCGTGTGCCAGAAGCCAGTATTGTGAAAGCTGTGTTTGTGTAAATGGAAGTTTGGCCCCAATATAAACGAGTCAAGAACAATGGGTAATGGGAAACGGCTTTTGTTCGAATTTACTTCGACTCGAAGCCATGGCAAATACCACCATAGTATGTTAGCTGAAACTTTTCCAGGGATTATTAAAGGATTATGGGGGATTCGAATGGAAATTTCCGCATTCACATGGCAAATGAGAAATTCATGAAAATGGCAAATGATTTTCGATTAAAATCAATATAAGGAGCTATAGTCGATCCAATTTATACAGTGCCACACAGCACAGTTTGTTGCCACCAGGTCTGCCCCATCTGGCCCATTTTGCTGAGCAAACAGTACCTAATTGGCCACTTCGCAACTAGCTGAACACACATAAATAGCTACTCTCCTCTTGTATGCATTGGACAAATATACGAGCAGCACTCATACTCCTTCCTGGAACCAAGTCGGGCCAACGCCAACTACCGAACTGGCCAACTGGCCGAGTCAATGGCTGTCACAATAGCGGATAACCAAAATACAATATGCTGCTGCCCATAAGCGAACTCATTTCCGCTGAAATTTGGCACCAACTCTTCCAGTGCAGTGCAGTGCTGGGCTGGGCTGTGGCAGTGCCTCCAATGCAGTGCAAACAGTTCCCCCTCAATAAATCATATTGTAAAATTTCCGTTCAATATTTTTCGCCGGCAACGTAAACAAACAACGGCCACTGGCAGGCAACAATTTGAAGCAGCAAGCCAGTGGAGAAATGCCAGTGGGTGTGGGAATCAAAAAAAAAGAGATATACATCGAGAGATTATTTGTTTGTTTTGAAGGAAATAAATAAACTGAAACTTAAGTTTATGGATTTGAAATAAAAATATATATAATTCTTGATGAGTTGTGTGAGAAATGCCAAGCTTAGACTCTTCTTAGACCTAATCCTCTGACCCAATTCCAATCAAATTTAATACATTTTTATGTCCTGTGTAGAGAAGTTATCCATGAAAGTATTGTTTGGCCACATTGTATGCTAAATGGCGAAATGTGAAATGCGGAGAATGTGCGTTTACCCAACGCTGCAGCGGACGAAAGGAGGAAACTGATGATGACGGGCATGAGTTGCACTCTTATTTCCTCTGCTTGCAACGCCAGAGCCACTACCAATGCCACTGCCACTGCTCGGCTGCATTTTTAAATGGGTTAAAGGTAAACCATTTACCAATGACTCAATACAGCTTCCTGGAAAACCGGCAGACCCCTATCCACATGCATTAAAACCAAATAAATAAATAAGCTGATTCTGCTGCTCCTGCTGCAGCTCCATGCCACCGAAAAAATTGCCAAAAAATTGAGAAAAAAGAAAGCAAACTACATACAATCGAGTATATACAAAAAAAATATATATATATAAAAGAATAGAGCACTGGGAGTACAAGGAGCAGAAAAACAGAACCACGCTCGCAGGATGGCTGGATGAAGGATGGCTGGTCAATAGTCAATGGCCAAATAGCAGAAAATAACAATGTTGCCAATGGCCAACGAACCAAACAACAGCAACAAAAACATCAATAAAATAATAAAAACGAAAGAACGGAGGAGACCACAAAACCCCATGGTCAAGCCAAGTTAAAAAAATAAGTAAGAATGTAAGAAAAAACAAGAAAGGAGGAAATTATAAAAATGTTTCAGTTGAAGCGGGTGAAAAATACGAAATGCAAGCACACATTCATGGCATACTATGCACTGAGAGAAATGATTGAAAAAGGTAGCTTTTTCTTCTAGTAATACATCCACAAGTAACCCTTATTTTCTCTCTGTACATAGAATACTCCAAGCCCTGGCAAGAAAATGGAACAGATCGAGTGGAAGAGTGAAAGAAAAACGTACTCTGTTTTATTTTGGTGGCCAACGGAAGCCAAGGGAATTTTCGTAAGCTTTCGTACGCAGAAAAGTGCAACCACAAGCCGCAGTCAGCAACTTTTGTCCACTGGACACTGGGCGTGGCTCAGGGAGGCGTGGGTGTAGATGTGGATGTTGGTTTGGGTCTGGGTTTGGGCTTGGGCTTGGGCTTGGGCCGTTGCAGACAACAATGTGTGTAAGAGTTAACTATATAGCCATGTGCGTATGTATTATTGCGGTCTGTGTCCAACGAGCGGCAACCGTCAACCATTTACCATCAACCATCTACCGGCAACACATCCCCATATCCGCATCCACATCCACATCCACATCCACAATTACAAGTCCATCAACGTCGTCGTTCTTTCGTCATCGTCATTCTCATGATTGCAAGTGGCACGTACAGAGGCGGTCAAGATAATAGGGTGGCAAGTCAGAATGGCAGTCATTTTTCAAAGGATTAGGCGGTAAATAGGTTAAGGGAGATAATATCGTGAAAGGATCTAGAACCTAGATTTGAAACTAATTTTCTGGGTAATAATGCTCTGAAATTATAGTTTTTATTAGCTTTGAAGTCATTATTTTTAATCAATTTTTAACATAATCTAATATTTATTTAAATAGAATTATAACTCCCCAACAACTCATACTTCTTACACCATTTCTTTATCGTTTGAACTATTTATTATCCTTGATAATAACTTATTCTGAGAGTAAACTTTGAAACCAAGTTGCTTTTTAATTTTTTCAACTATTTAAACATTATACTTAACATGACCGCCGTTGTAAGCATGTGTATTTGAGCTTCTACAATGATTTTCTTTGGGCTGCCAACGCCTCCCACCATGGCACGGTATCCCACATCTCATAGACCATAGAGTTGCGCCCCCACAAGGCCCTTGCCACAACACCCTCCTCCTGGTAGCCTCCTTTCACCTCAGTGGAGCTACCAAAGCTCACCCGAACCGAACCGCTCGCTCACTCGCTCCCGATTATTATGCATCATTTAACAGGAAACATTGTTGCAGTCAATGCCTAGGGCTTGGGGGGGCCACACGAGTTGGTAGAGGGGCAGGACAGGGCAGGTTGATGGGCTCTTGCCACTTTTTTCCTTGTTGATGGCCCAGAGAGGCAGCGTCACGAACGTTGCTGGCGACGAACGTGCCACAAAAATGTTTCACCGAATGCGAATTGCAAGAAAAATTATTGTTATTATGAGTTGCTAATTGAATGGAGTTGATGTGGTGGCCACCCGATGGAGGGAATCAGGATGAAGGGGCACTTTTGTGGAGTCTACACTGCTGTCAGCACTGTCGATTAACTTTCAGACACTTGATTGATTACAGAGTATCTTAAAGATACATTTAATCACCTTTCGCAGGTCAAATTTCATCCCTTTTAATTGAGAAAAGAGCTGAATAGGAACCATAACGGGAGGTCCTTTCATTATCCTCTCTATCCTTTCGGGATGCCACTTCAACTTCATCGTTTAAACGATTCTAAAATATTCATTGGCTGTCAGAAACAAAGGTAAACTGTCCAATATTGACAGCCCTGGGAATCAATACAATAAACACAAACAAACCCATGTCGGGGGGATGTTGACAAGCCAAGGCGAATTTTGTTCAGTGCACGCCAAACTAACTGTACAAAGTAAATAAACGTAAAATGTAAAAATTTGCATTTCTTTGGTGGCACAGGCACAGACCGGGCACCGGCATCCAAACACCGGGCGTGTTATGTTGTCCATGTGTGTACGAACGATTCTATATGTATGTATGCTTGTCACTGCCCATAAACATTATGGTATGTGTAATCACCGCTTCAGAGTTTTTGTATGTTTTTTTTTTACCACTTGCCCCTTGGACGCCCCCATCAGGTATGGGTCTCTCCATATCGCTACCTCAACGCTGTCAATGTCAAAGTCATACATGATTCCCAACATGCCAAAGCCAAAAGCGAACATCAGCGGCAACAACAGCAAGTTGCATGCAACGTTGTTGAAAGCTGAAGCCGGCAAAACGAAGCTTACTACGAGAATTCCATGCGCATAATTTATTTAAAGATTCTCTCAATATTGGACAAACATCGTCTGCAGGTGAAATCTATTTGCATTTATCGTTGAGCCGGAAAATTGCAAAACTAAACTGCAAACTGTAAACTGCCAACTGGATGGTGCAGCCATAAGCAACGGGCGAAAGGTAAAAGGGGGCATGACTCTTGCACAGATGGCCAAATGGCAGCAGGAGCAGCTACAGCAGCAACCATCCTAAAGGAAACTGGGGGAAAATTTTGTGATTTCTCTCGAAAATGCGTTTAATGTGACGACAACGACATTGCGTGCAATGGGCAGGTCCTCTGGTCTAGACTCGATCCGATTCGATACGAAAATAAAATCGTATAAAAGCCAAACTGATGCTGGTGTTGATGTTGCTCCTTTATTTTTCGTTACTGCTCCTGCCCGGATCCCAGAATCGATTCACCAAATTAGCGGCAACATGACTTTCTGTGTTGTAAATAAATTTTCCGCCACAAGGAGTCGAACACGCGCAACGGAAATTAAAAAAGGAGCAGACAGCCATACGAGGGGAAGTCGGCCAAGAGCCTGCTCTTGATGATAAGAGGATGCTATTGAAGATAATGAAACATTCGATTTTTTAATTACATTTGCCTGGTAATTAATTCACTTGACGTCTTCCCAAAACTCTCTGTTTCTAAATACACTAAAAGCCTTAAAGTTAAAGAATTTTAAAAGCCAATTATAAAGGTTTCAAATTTAATAAAAGACTGGGGACTTTTTGCGAGTGCATTTTTGGTCCCCCTGTTGTTGCCACAAAGTGTTGCAGTCAACACGTTTAATGGTATTGCATTAACTTAAAGAGGCATTAGTGCGTAAGTATGCCGTAATCTAGAACACTGAGGGGAGAATCGCCAGCTGTCCAGAATTCTGGACTAGGAGTGGACCCCAGAGTAGCAACTCGACTTCTGGCCTTTGACGAACGGCCTGGCCTGGCCTGGCCAGGCATGGCATGGTCCGTCCAGAAGAATCAACCCGTCAAGCAGTCAACGAGAGCCACGGACCAAACACTGGACGCGTTGTACTTGTTAATTGCTGCGGAAGCACTCAATTAAAAGCGCGTGAAACGACCGCGCCACCTGCGTATATGGATGCCTATATGTGGTATATATGTAGATAGTATATACCTCCTCCTGTTAACGCAGGAGATAGGGGAGGAGATACTAAACCACTGCCTGACTGTCTGACTGACTGGGACTACAGCAAATTAAGGCCGCAGGAAACAAACAAATGCGGCGTAATCAAAAAGCGGTAAATGACTGACACTGTAAATAGTTTATAGGCAAATGCATAAACTTGCAAATTGCCGGCAAACAAATCCAGCCAGACCAGAATGGACCAGGACCAAAATGTAACGTTTGCCAGTGGATTGGGTAGCAACAGTACCACGAACAGCAATAGCAACGATGCGAATCAAGTCGCAAAAAAAGCAACAACGTTGCGGGAATGCAATAATGCAACTGTTTGTCAATGTTTGCCGAGACTAATTAGATGGCAGCTGAGCGCTGACTGATGAAAGATGCATGAGAGAACCTTAATTGGATATGTGATGGATGGCCACATATGCAGATACACAGATATATAGCTATCTATCTATGAGATAGATAGATAGATGGATAGATAGATAGATAGATAGAAATTCATACAAATGAATGGAGTCGAACATGAGGCATTCGCATTTGCAACTTGTTATTCAAATTTCATGTGTCGGTTTTGGTCTGGCTTAAATTGTTTTTCCTCCATCTGGCTTAGATACTGACTAATCGATTAATCTTAATATGGCATCTAGTCGGTCGGAATGAGCCGAGTGTCATTGATCTCCCGCTAAGTGACAGTTTCGTGGCTGCGAAGGCATCATCGATCATAGGCACACCCATCTATCAAAACCTCTGACTGGATGGCCAAGGCCTGTCGAATTAAGGCATTCGAATGAAATGGTGATTCACCTGTACATCACTCATAATGAGTACAATTGTGGCTACAAAATTATATCTTATTAGCTTCATTTTAATGTAACTAATATTATTAACTCTTTGAAGTTAGAGTTTTGGGTATAAATATCCTCTTAAGCTCATCTGAAGCCTTGCTTCACTTGCAGACTTCTTGTAGAAACCTCAGATATGATTTTCCTATTATCCCGACCGCAACTGTTCCGGCCATTCCGCACTCGGCCACAAAGTCACTGGCAGAAGACAGCCGCAATGTGCCGGCTGGCCAACATTACATTTCAAGAGCCGGGGCGTGACGTCGTTGCAAGTTGCAACTGTTTGTTGTTGCGGCTGTCGTGACATCATAAGGCAAAATGTCAGCAGTTTTATTATCACAAGCACAGACCCAGTGGCAGTGGCTGTGGCAGAGACTGAGGCACAGGCACAGGCCTGGCACACACGCATGAAATAAGAGTTTCTGAAGCAAGAGCAGCAGCAGCAGCAGCAGCAGCAACACGAGCGCCTGCAACTGTTGTTGCAGTTGTGGCACTTGCTGTTGTTGGGGGCATTCGCACAGTGTGCCGCATAAATAATGCAGTTCATTATGTCATTTAGCGGCACGTTGTTGCGTGCAACTAAGACGCCGTTGGAGAGTCAGAGTCACCATCACCATCATCATCGCCATCCACATAGACATCATATCGTAGTAGTCACTGGCAGCGGATCTGATCTTATGCCGGCTGCTCGCATTGTGTGTTCTGTTGTGTGAGTCTCTGTTGCTGCACGCCAAGTGCGGAAATGAAGTTGTCAATGAGCCACTTCCACAATTTATGACCGCTGCGACGATGCTGGTGCGGCGGCAACCAACTCGACCACCGCCTGCCAAGATCTTAATTATGACTTGAGTAATGTGGAATAAACGATAAAGCCTGCTCACGCAAATACACTGCAAGAAACTATACAAGTATATATGTATGTATGTAAGTAGGAGATTGCATTCGTAACTTGGCCAAGTCGGCCAATCAACAACATAAATCAAGCAGCCTCCTGACTGCAAATGGTTATGGAATTGAAATTGAAATCGGTCTTGGTCTTGGTGTTGGAACGGCTTGGGCCGTTGTGGGACTTTGTGAGAAATGCGAATAAATGTCGACGACAACCTCATAAAAATGTCAAATAAAATGTGGCAGCCATTTTTGTGCATTTGCCAAATTTGCGAAATTTAATTGTGGCGTAAAAATTTGCAAATTTATGATGATTTTATTGCACTATTTTTTTATTTGTCCACTTTTGGCAACTGACCAGAGCGGCCCAAGAGGCTTGCTTTCTGGAGCAACTTTCAAGAAATAACATTTATTTATTCCTATGAGCTGGGCTGGGCATCTATTTTGTTTGTTTGGTTGCTTATTCGCATCAAATCCGATGATTGAACTGAGTCTTAGGAAATGAGAGTGCGCCGTCTGGGCCCCGGCTGGGAACAAAGCCCCGGCATTAAGGGAAATGTTCGTCAGACTTATTTTATTGAGTGTGGAAATTTCATTGTAACAAATCAATTAATAGCTGGCGGTGCAGACGGCGGGATGGGGGAAGAAATTGGAGCCAGAAGGGACAAGGATGATTGTTGCTATTTGGCGCTCTGTTTTGGCTCTTGGCAATCAGCAGTAATCAACCGTAAGGGGTGGCAGGCTGGCTCCCAAGTGCGAGGTGCTGATGAGGGAAGGACCCTGCTCCGACGCTGGTCCCGGGCTGGACGGTGGCTGGCAGAGTTCGGTGTCAGATGACGCTGCCAGCCATACACGTCTGACTGCGCAAGCACCGCCGATTTTAATCAAAAAAGGAGAGAAGTTCGAACTCTGGGATACCCTCGAAATATGTTTTAAAATAAGGACAAATTTAAAAACAACCTCATAATATAGCTGGTAATCTAAAAACCAGTTAAAAGAACAATCTTAATGCCAAACTTGAAAAAGAATGTCCTTAGAATTCCAACAAACTCATCACAAAAACTAAAATACTTCCAAGGAAAGTACATCAACGAGGATGACGACAACATCTGGCAGCGTTGGAATCGACCAGAAGAGGGTCTGTGGGGCGCCCCAGAAGGGCGGGGCACGTGGACGGCGAAGGGACTTAATCGATTATGCGATTTAATTGAACTAAAAACGCTTAATAAGCAATAAAAGCTCACACAAGCACAAACCCGTGCCGGGGAAAACAAATTAAAAGTAACACTTAAAATTACACCACGTCGACGACGACGACGTTGGCTAATGAAAAGAAACCAGCAGCAACTAATAGGACTCCCTGCTCCCATTCCCCTCCCATTGCCCATCTTGCACTTACACTCGGCATTGCCTTTAAAGAATCGTATAATAAAATTTTATTTCCTTTGAAATGAAATTTTGTGAGGCGTTGAAAAAATGCCATTTTCATTTTCAGCTGGCAGGCGAAAATTGAACGAAACTACATGGAAGGCACTGAAAATCGAAATGCCAAGGGAGTTGGGTGGGGAGGACACGGGGTCAGAGTTTAAATGCTGTTAAACACATTCATTTATCAAATTTCATTTTATTAATTCGCCTCTTAAGTGGGGTGGATGGATGTCGGCCCTATTTCTGTATAAGTGTGTGCTATATATTTTGGGAGAGTGAAACCAAGAGCCCCAAAGGCAGCATCAGGCATCAGGCATCAGCATCAGAATCCTCAGCAGCGTCAGTGGTCTTAAAAGATTATAAACGATTCCTGGAAAAGTGGCAGAGTGATTATATCCATGTTTCTATGGTAGCTAAGCCAAAGGTCCAAAGCTGTGTGGAACCAAGCGGAATGCCAGAAATGTATTCCAGAGCATTAGATGGTAGATGATGATTCATTAGGAGAAAATTTGTTTGTCTTGCTAATTTCAATGGGATTTGCTAACCGCCTTAAACTCACATTGTTTGTACCCATTTCTGCTGAAATATTTGATTTAAAATATTTCAATTATTATATTAAATATTTGCTATGCTAATCTTTGCCTAAGAGAATCTCCCAGCGGGCCACTCTATACACAATGTTGTAAGAATTCTAACTTAATTAGAGCCCGAAATTGTTTGTTCATCATTTGGCTAGCCGAAGGCGGTAAACAAGCCGCTTCTATGTAAGTACTATCCCGAAGACTATATCCAAGTTCAACGAACGAAATTTATAGACAATATGTGCGTATGCATTGCTGAATTGCAGTAACACTTTGAAAAAAATTATTAAAAAAGTTGGATCATAAAAGTTTAATACCTTTATGTGTGGCAGACAAGGAAGTAATCTTTTTATGATTATTTACTGTTTAATGTTTGCCAGAAAATAAACTATTAACACTTTTTTATTAGTGTTTCGTCAAAGTGAGTCAGTTGCGCTAGAGAGTGCTTTACATTTAGACAAACAACAAACAGACGGAGGCAAACAAGCCTTTTCAGTTGTTAGGTGGTGTTTGCTCTGGTGTTTGTATTTGCCTAAGTGGCATAGGCAGTTACCAAACACACTCCCCCGCAAAAGCACATACATAAAACACACTCAGCAGCAGCAGCAGCAGTCGAAGCAGCAAAAGCAACATATGCGAACGAACAGGCACAAAGCGGCGTATGCGTAATGTGCAATTTGTTCTACAGCTGTTGGCAAATTGCAACTCACACACTGTGTAGCTCACAAAACCAATTTTATGACAGCCAACATATTGCCGGCTAGGAAATCCGAAATTCGATAGGCAGCCAAACAAACAACGGACAGCCAGCCAGACAGTCAGCCAGCTAGCACCAAAAAGTGGAAAATCAAACAAACAAACTACAAATTCTGTTTTTTTCGCATTTTCCATTTAATAGCGTTCATTAACCGCCTGCCCAAATAAACCTGGTAATTGGAGTTGCTGCTATCACAAAAGAAATTTGCAGAAGCAAAAGCGAAACGTGTAAAAAAAGCCCGATGCATAAACAAATTAAAATTAAATATTATTGAACAGGCCGGGTGGTCGCAAAATTGCATTCAGGCGTAGTCGGGAGTCAGGAACCGGGAACCGGGAACCGGCACACCATGCATGTTGCATATTACTGCTGCCGAACAACAAATAATGCAATAATACAAATAATTCAATAATAATTATAATGAAAGGGCCAGGTCCGCTAGCCGGATGTGTGGCTATCGAGGAGGAGGACGTCCTGGCTCCAAGGGCTTAATGTACAGTGTACACACATAATTGAACACGCGCCGACATCGCCAGCGATCCCATCATGACCACCCACCCACACTCGCATAGATTATTAAATTCTCATGTAAAAAGGCAAAAATCAATAATATGGAAGTCAGGAGCAGGAAAATATAGGAAATATGCTCTGATATATGGTATGAAGTGAAATGAAACCCGACAACCGTGAGTGGATAAGGAGCAATTAAAAATTCTTCAAATCGAATTGTTCTCAAATTACAGTCAGAAAAATTGTACGATTTCGTATCGTGTTTATAATTGCTTCCAATACTTTTTAATTATATTTATTAGAGGCTAAGAGTTTATTTCAAAAATCCTTTAAGTATATCCTTGCATCCCCTTTGCATTTTTTCCCTATGTTGATGTCTGCGTACCTTCCTTTTCTCTAAATAAAATTTGCCAAAAGTTAATATAATTTTTAGTTACCCATTCGGCATTTAAGGACATCCGAGTGAATCGCAGTCGCCTAGTGTACGCAACTCCATCTGAGATAAACTAAAATCCGGAGCCGACGTCTGCCACGGTTCCAAGTCGCCTGTGGACATGCCCGGAGTCCGTAGCGGAAATGGCGTGCAAAGTGAATCGGATGCGGAACGTTTAGGGAAATGTTTAGGTTCAAATGCAAGCATTCCATTCGTATTGCATTCCCTGCCACCAGTCGGCTACATATCTGTCTGTGTAGGTGTATCGTATCTCTATCTGTAGGGAGAAGCCTTTCGAGTCCGGTCCTTGGTTGGCCCCGGAGTGCCCCCGTAGTGCTCCCGTTTTGCCCGGACGGTGTCGGGGTGTGCGTGGCAGTTGAATAACCTCTGATATGGGTGGTGCCAACCGACGTCACTTGTGCCTCTCTATCTCTCGTCCTGTTTCTGTCTCTGTCTCCCCAGGATCCACCCACTTATACACACACATACTCCAGGCCAGGAAGAGACGCACGCACTCACACTCTGAGATTATTATGACGCTCAGTCAGCCATTACGGTTGGCTCGGGCTACTTCATTACGCAGCGTGTTTGCACTCACATATACGGCGGCTGGCATACGCCCCGTAAGTCAGTTAATATAGCAGCTAGTTGGCTGCCAGTTTGGCCGAAAGAGGAAAAAAAAACAACGGCGCGCTGTGGCTGTGGCAGTGGCAACAACATCAACATATCCACAGCCCGACAAATAGAACCCGACCGACATAAGCGCCATTCAAGCTTTTTAGTTCACTTGAGTGAAGCAGCAACAGCAATGAGGACGACAAGAACATCAACAGCAGAAATTGGGTAGCCAGGTGGAGGGAGGGAGAGACAAGGGACAAGAACCACCCTCATACCCACACCCACTCGTACACCCACACCCACACCCACACCCAACTCAAACGAGGCCAGAGGAAAAAGGAGTAAAATTAACACGTGGTTAGAGGTTTACGCTCTCTGCCCGATTTGCCGCTGAGCTGGCTCAGCTTTTGTGTATATCTCATTATGGCCTTAAATGTGTGACTTGGTCTGTCCGTTTACACACAGAAAGAAATCCTTGGAGAGAACAAATATACACAAATTTTTATAAAAAATAATAAAAATCCTGTGAATCACATTACTTTCCTTAGAGCTCTCTTCATTATCCTTTAAAACAATGAAGAACCTGATTCCATTTTTTCTCGCAGTGCCTTTATGTATTGGTGAGAGTACAATTACATGTATACATGTCCCTGTGTGCGGTATTTACGCACATTTTTCCTCCAACCCCTTGTTACCTGCCTTCCCGACCCCCACCACCCCCATTTCTGACTTGTGTCACACCGTTGAGGCTAATGAAAAGCGGAAATGAAACTTTTGTATTAAACAGCCTCCCCTGCCCATTCTTCATGTTTCTCTCTGTATATGTGCTTGTCTGAGTGGGCGTGTTTGTTGTTTGTTTGCCTGTCTGCTCCTCCTGTTAGCCCGCTTTTCGGCCCATCAAGCCTTTCAACTGCCAAGCCACCACGCACAGTTTATAATATAAAACATTGCAGATTGCGTATACGCAGCGTGTGCCACGAAATGAATGCGAGACCAAATTGCCTCAGTCGAGCGAGACTCCCCGCTGACTTGGCCTGTTTTTTTTCTCCACTTCTTTTCTTTTGGCTGAGTTTTTTCTTATTCCAGGCCCCTTTGTCCCCCCAGCCAGCTAGCTGTCTCATAATGCGCTCGGATTAAATGAAGTCCTATTAAAATAAAGTAATTTCTTTCGCGGCTTACAAAAACCAAAGTCGTCCACCTACCAGGCATGCCAGCCAGCCAGCCAGCCAGTCAGCCTTTTCTTTTCTTTTCACTCGCTTTTTCATTTTTCTCCACTTTCAGAAAACTAAAATTGTACAAGGAGCCGGAAACAATGCGATAGCATTGCCTGTTAAATGTGTAAAATACGCTTAGTCTTTTGGTTACGAAAAAATGGGAAAAATTTGCCATGGTTTTCCACCCACAGACCCCACACAGCATGAGTAAACTGCGTGTTAATGGCCAGGGAGATAGTAGGAGATGGCCCAGTAGCTGGGTGGCTGGATGGCTGACTGGCTGGATGTCTGATTCTAACAAAAGGGAAAAACACGAAATATGGAAAACAGAAAGAAAGGCGAAATGGAAAATTTTATGCAAATAACATTTCATTTAGTTGGCGAGGGTATTTGCTTAAAAATGTGCAGAGCGAGCAAATATTATACGAAAAACTAAATAAAAATTAATTGAATTAAGCGATGGGCGAAAGGACGAAAGGAACTGCTGCTGCTGGAGGAAAAAAAGGGAACTTTCACAGACCCCGACGGCAATTGTGGCCAAGAAAGGGGTGCGACTCGGGGGCACTTTAAGTAGAGTCCTGCTGAGAGTTTTCATATTTTGTTTGTTCCCCCTTTTGTTTAATGAAATCCCAGCATAAACTGCACGGATTGTAAAGTTTTATAAGATTTAAAAGTTGTAAATGTAAATTTGAATCGGATCATGGCAGTCGGATATGCACTTCAAGTCTCTTGTTTTCTGCACAAAAAAAAAAAAAAGAGCTCCACCAACAATGGATTAATATGGAGTTTCTTTCCTATTATTTTTTGCTGAAGTGGAGATTTAAATGCAAATGAGTTACCAAGCAAGAAATTCTCCTGAAACTTTACACATTGCCTTTGCAATTTTCATTTAGACCAAAGTTTCGGGGAAACATGTAAAAACTCTCCACTCCCACCCACAACACACAAATTTAATAATTATTTTATGCTTCCCAGCAGAGGAGTAGCAGCAAGAACTCAATTCCTGATTAATTTAAACAACTTTAACTCGATTTTAAAACACAAAATAAAAAAATTAAAACAGAAGCCGCAAGTGTTGGGCGAGAAGAGTGAGAAAGCTTGGAAAACAACATGAACGGGAAAAGTTGGCTTGATTTAAAACTTTTTGCACCGCAAACTTCATAAAATAAAACAAATTATGGCAACGTCATTGCTATCTCAACAGCTTGTTAGCTCCCTCGGATTCTAGATCCCAGCTCAAAGCTCCCCCAGTTTCCTGCTTCCAGATTCAAGTGCCAGACTAGATCAGGGAGCTGCGTGTTGCTGTTGTAAGTGACGCCATCTTGACAGAGCAAGGCACGAAGGCTGGCACAACCACATTTACATCTCCACATCCACACATCCACATAAACATAAACAAAAACAGCAAACAACAATAATAAGACACACAGCAACAGACATTGAGATGGAGAAGGTGGTGGTGACACGATATGGGATACGGGATATGGGTGCACCACATATGCAAAGTTCCCTACATATATGGTTAGACGCATTGCCAGACAAATGCGCGTCAAGTTGACTGCATGTCTCGAGGCAAGTCATTCACATTCGTCATCGCCGCGCCAGACTCCGTCAGCGCCAGTTGCCAGTTGCCAGCGCCGGTAGGTAACCAGTTGCCAGTTGCCAGATGCCAGTTGCCAAGGTGCTAACCAACGGCAGCCCCAACAGCTACAGAAACTGCAGCAGCAACACCCACACAGGACCTCTCGGCTGGAGTCGTTCACCGGCACAGTTTGGGGGCCCAGCCAACGCATTCAGTAGCATTGAGACACTGATGAAAATATTTATTAAAATAAATATTTATTAAATGTAGAAATTAATAGTATTAAAATCTTTAAGCTATTTTATTTAAGACTACTTTTAATTAGTGTCTTTAAATGTAATTAATGGGTGCTTTAAGGTTAATAATCAGAGATTATTAAATTATGCTACCATTTCACTTTTGAAAATCATTTTTACCTTAAAAACCCTTTAAGAACATTAAGAAAAAGTGTTTAAAAATGACTAAATATTAAATATAGCCAATAAGCCAATAGCCAATTTAAAAACTCCCGCCACCACCCAAAAGGATACCAAATTTTATCACAACGATCTAATTATTTTGTGAAATATGTCCAAACCACATAGTTTATCAGTGATTGTCAGTGCTTTTGTAATTAATATTAATTAAAATGTCATGACTCCTAAGGTAATTTAAGTTTAAACAAAAAATAAAATAGTTTTTTGTGATGTAGAACCTCATCATTAATGTCGCTGTCGCCGTTGCAGTTATTAATCTAACGTAGTGCATAAATGGAAGCCTCCGCCCACGCCTTAGCCATACGGCTATGAGCGTGACTGTAGCCGCTCGTAGTGGCTCGTAGTGGGGCGCGTATTTTGGTAGCTGCGGCTCATGTTCGGCAAATGAGTGTTAGGCCAAATGGGTCTATGGCCAATAAATCGAGGCTCGCCGAAGAAAAACTAACTTTGGGCGTGCTTAAATTGCCGTTTAAGCATTTTTTATGAGCATAATTTATCAAAGTTACGTTAATCATTTTTATTTGTTGGCAAGCAAGAGATGTGGCGCGAAAGAGACGCAACACACCGTGGGCCGTATTTGGTGACACAAAAAGAACCATAAAGTATTGCAATTTAATTTGCATAAATTGAGCAAGCCGAAGAGACAGGCCCACCCCACACACACACACACACACAGACACTAACACACACAACCGCATTATAAAAAAAATACCAGAAAAATACCGACAAAGCTAAAATAATTTCCAAAGCTTACTTCTAACACTGCCGACAAAAACAGCAACAAGAATAAGGACAACAGGACTCTATGGCAGGCAAGGACAACGCCAACGACAACAAAAAGGGTTTCGGGGCAATTTTGTGCCTTTGCTCATTTTGCCGGCATTAAATTTTTGCATAGCGGAGAAAGCACATAATTTGAAGCATTATGCTAAAATATGCGTTCACTCCCTACTCCCTTCCCTTCCAAAAGGACCATTTTGATGAGACGGCAGATGGGGCTGGCCTGGATAGAACCTGGAACATGGACTTTCAGGATGGGAACCAGAAAACATTCTGCAAGAATTTTCCCATTCCAAAGTTCTTTTCTGTGAACAATTTCATTATTAACAAGAAAGGAAAGCTAACTTCGGGCGGAGCCGAAGTTGATATACCCTTGCAGTTAAGTCGCAGTCCGCTAGGTGGCGCCACGCATCTTATATTATTAAATATATAGCGGATCGTATATAGTCGGCCGATCCTTATGAAATTTGGCATATTGAATTATTTTGCCCAAAGAGTAATCTGTACCAAGTCCCATCTTTCTAACTTAAAAAACACCAAAGTTATGCCAATTCTGATCGTTCTATGACAGCTATAGGATATAGTCGGCCGATCCTTATGAAATTTTGTGCATAAGATATTTTAGTCAAATATAACATGTGTGGAAAGTCCCAACCCTCTAACTTAAAAAACACCAAAGTTATGACATTTCCGATCAATCAGTTATATGGCAGCTATAGGATATAGTCGACCGATCCCGGCCGTTCCGACTTATATACTACCTGCAAAGGAAAGAAGGATGTGTGCAAAGTTTCAACTCGATAGCTCCAAAACTGAGAGACTAGTTTGCGTAGAAACCGACAGACAGACAGACAGACAGACGGACAGACGGACAGACGGACAGACGGACAGACGGACATGCTCATATCAACTCACGAGGTGATCCTGATCAAGAATATATATACTTTATAGGGTCGGAGATGTCTCCTTCACTGCGTTGCACACTTTTGACCAAAATTATAATACCCTCTGCAAGGGTATCAAAATTTTGTTGGTTATGTCGAGTGCAGAGCACTGATAAGCAGCAAAGGAGCATCCTTTAGCTCTCAGCTCACAACTCACTGGCTTCAAAATAAGGAAAATAAAAAACACACTTAAACTCTGAAAGTCTAGAAATAATGTTCTCCGAACCGAGAACCGAGAAGGCAAGTGGAGTAAATTAGAAATCTACTCTGCAAGTGGCACTCGCCCAGAGAAAAGAAAACCCATTTAAATCATACACATTGTAGAAGAAATATTATCATATTTATTATTATTACATCGCCCGGGCTAAGACCTTCTTTGGCCCAAACAATCCCAACTCATCTGCATAATTTCTAAGCCGCTTAGACCGACTCTGCCAGAGATTTGTGGACGAACGGTTAGGTCTGATTGTGATGTGCCAAAGTTGATTTTTGGTGGCTTTAAGTAGAGCTAATAAATTTCAAGTCGAAGGCCTGCAGTAAGGACCTTCCTATCAGGTGGATTTATCGGACGTGAAACCCAAATACCCCAAAGAGCCAAAACCATTGACTGTAAATCAGTGCAAGTCCTGGTACCACCGGGCCATATAAATGCGTTTGCATGCATATTAGGTGCTGGCCATATCGGTTCATCCATGCCACTCGGAATCATCATCAACGGCATCTCGACAGCATCTTAATTAGGAGTCCGGTCGGGGCTAAGTCCGCAATCTGCATAACAAGCATTTGCTTGGCTTGGCTGGTTAAGGACCATAGTTTAGTTTTGCCTGGCTTGGTCCTGGCAAATACGTATGCTCTAATTGGCCTTCGGCTCGGGGCCATGAACATTTTCCAGGTTGTGGGAATACATGTGAAAAAATTCGTTTATTACAAGCTTAAACTTACGCCATAGGATCCTTTACGAAACATTTATTTTAATTCAATGAAGACTCACACATTTTCAGTGTAAATTAGACCATTTTTCGAGCAATTACCAGAGCAGAGTCTTTTTTTGTTTTTTTTTTTTGGAAAAGTGAAACCAAAGTCTGGATGGCAAGTAAATTTGCTGCTTGATGATGATTTCTGGCAAGCAAAAATGTGTGTGTGGTGCAGGTGTTTTAACCCCTCGATAACCCCTTAACGAAAACTTTGCCAAAGGCAAATAGCACTCATGTGTGTGTGCCAAGCCAAGCCAAGCCGTTTCAGCTGTTTGTTGTGTGCACTAAAAATTGAATTGAACTGCAAATGTTCAGCTGCAATGCAGTCCGGTTCAAGGGTTACTTTTTCACATTTTCAACGGAATCCTATCCCCTACCCCATCAAATTTCGCCTCAATTTTGGCACACACACTCACACACACCCGGAGAGACACTCTTACTAAAAGCAGATGGAAACAAAAGTTCAATAGCCTCGACCCGAGTGTGAGTGTCTCAGGACATGCACACACACACATGCAGGCACACGAGGACATCAAAATGCAAGCGTTAACCGAAACCTATCCTAATATGTTTGAGCTTGATGCGTTTTCATGATGTTACCTGACTCGACTCTCGGCTCAACCCCTGTACCATCGCATCCTGATCCTGACAGGCATAATAATGACATACACTCACACACACTCGCACGCACCACACACACACACACACAGATACAAATGTCAGCCAAAGTTTATTGCATTGCGACATTTGAGCTTCAACACTCAATGTCTGAGGTCTGCTGCCTCAGTTGACGTCGCTGCTGCTCCTGCTGCTGCTGCTGCTGCCACTGCGGTTGCTGCCTTTCGCCACTCCTGCTCCTTTTTGCCTGCTCCTGGAAACGGAGGGTTGCAAAATTCCCATTGCATTTGACTGAGATCCGACGACGGGCGCTGCGTCAGCGGCCAAATAACAATGGTCCTTATGTATTAAATAACAGCCAGGATGTATATAAGCTTTACACCGAAAAAATAAACAATATACATTTCAAAAGAAAGGTAACTGGTATGCTTTTACACTGGGAAAAAGTGGGAAAATAATTGCAAAAAAAAAAGGACAAGAAATCCTTTCAAAGATCAACAAAAAATCCTTTAATTCCTTGCCGAGAAACAGAATTTTCCTTAGTGTCTTGAGTGTGTATCAAGTGTATTGGTGCGTACCCCTGGAATCCTTATGAATCCTTTCGCACACACACACACACACATTTTATTTTTGTATTTTTTTTTACCCTACTGCGTTGTTTAACTTAATAAACAGACAGGACGCAGACGTATGGAAAAACGAATGTAGCAATCCAAAGCCGAACCATCTGTCATAGATACTGTCAGTTAATATTGATTTTTTTCCCCATTCTGCGTTCCTGACGGTTTTCTGTTGTTCTCCATGAGGAGTAGAAGACCGACCACCAGCAACGATAATGTTGCCAATTGTTGGCAACAATGAAATCCGGTCTGGATTCTACTCCTGCATATTCAGCGTCCTTCTGCGATTGTTTTCCTACCTGACTATTTGCATTCAACTTGTAAATAATACAAAATGCAAATACAAATGCATTGACTGGCAGACGACAAGTCAAACCGAGGCAAACCAAAACAACCAAGCCAAGTCGAGGCAAACCGAACCACTTTTGACGCATTAACGTCACTTTAGTTTCACAAACACACACACAGCCACACATGCCGTGGAGATGCGAACAAGGACCCATGCGGCGTATACGTAATGTGAAGAGGCACAAGGCAGACGACAAACGGCAGAAGGGAGATGTGAGATGGGATATGAGAGACTAGGCCAGGCAGCACTTCCACTTCCATCTGTAGCTCCATTTCAAGGCAAACAATAGCTAATAGTGCTACAAACTTACACCCACAATGCCCGCACTCGCACTCGCACTCACATTGCCATTGTCAATATTTGCCCCGAATGGCTGCACTCCACTTCTGTGGCTGCGGCAACTTCGGCTAACAATAACAACATCAAACCGGAGTATAGTAGGAACAACATTAGCTACCAGCCAGCCATCCAACCATCCAAACAACCATCGAAGCTGGCTGGCTGGCTGCCTTGCGCGCAACATGTCGAACAACATATTGAACAAATGCATTTCAATAAGCCAACATCAGCGACCAGAGACGCTGCCGTCATCGACAAAAACCGCCAACCGCAAACAGCAGCAATACCAACAACAGAATCAGCAGCAACATCAGTTGCAGGGTGGGGCAAGGTTCTTACACTTAAATTGGTTCTTATTTCGAAGGTGTCCATGACTTCCATTAACAAAAAATAGGTAATAAAGAATCTTTAAAATACTTAAAATATAAAAAATATAAATAAAATATTTCTATAAGCAATCATAAATAATAAAAACTATTCAATATTCATTAAATATTAATATAAATTTCTTGCTGTGCTAATAAATATTTGAAAAGGGTCCATGGGGGGATTGGAAAAGGCTTCTGAGATGCCAAGAAACCTTCGACGGAGATGGCGGGGAAATGGTAGAGGTTGAGGGCAAAGCCAGGTAGGTATTCACTTCCACTTGCGTGCGCTCTACACGCTTCACCTTCAATTGTTTGCATTAAAATTGCACTTCAACTTCGACAACTGCAACAACATTGCCGGCAAACAGTAACAGCTAAAGCAACAGCATCAGCATCAGCAACAAAAAGGAGCAACCAAGAGAAAATATATAGCAAAAAAAAAAAAAAATAAAAGCAAAAACCACAACAGAAACAAAGCTGTCGCTGCTGGCAGCTGATGGAACCACAAAAACCCGACCGTAGCTAAAATAGCATGGCAAAAATCGTTTTTGATAAAATGAAAAGAAGCGAGCGAAATGAGCAGAACGAGCAAAGGCAAAGATTGCGGTTGCTGCTTCAGCATCGCAGCATCAGAATCAGCATCAGCATCAGCTTCAGCTTCTCCTCTGGCTCTGGCTTCTGAATGTTTGTCGTTTGCTGTTGCAGCTTTTAAGCAAATATGTAAATAAAAATAACAACACGATGAGAAGTTGGCAGCGAGCTTCTAAGGCGAGCAGCAACTACAACAGCAATGCCAATTTAAAAGCAAGAGCAGCAGAAGCGACAACCACGTCGAGTGACGTGATGGGTAAATGATACTGGAACAGCGACAAAAAAAACACAAAATGTACATCTCATGAAAGAAGAAAACACTGGGAGCTCTCGAAAAGTTGCCGGCGGAGAAAAACGGGAAATTTCACTTAGCCGGATCAGGATTTAGGGGTTGGGAGCATGGTGGTGTGTGGCAGGGAGGAGCACTGCTATCAATGACAAATGTCAATCATATTTTGAAAAGCAATTCAGACAAGCTTTGCATTTTATTTAGATGTCAGACAAGCACACAGACAGAGACACAGACACCCAACATCTTGAAAGGCTTTTTATTCCACTCCACTCACCCAATGAACGGAGACCCATATTTTCATTGTCGAAACGAATTCAAACGTCAGATTTCATGCACACAGCGTGGTCTCACTTCCCAGGACCCCCCGGGGAAGGACACTCCAATGCAATATGTATTTCGAGTGCAAATATTTTCATTTCAATATAATACAAGGTTATGGCTGTTGTATTCCTCAAGTGTCATTTATTTTGCTCAACTTTCAACTTCAGAAAACTATTGACATCTGATGTCCTGCCCCCGCAGCCAGGACTAACTTAAGCTTCAAGTTTGGTTGCAACTTCAGTTTCATCGGCCCCCTGAAAAGCGGAAGCATCTACTCGCACAAAAGCCAAGGAAGTCAATGTAAATACAATTTTTAAGCGCTTCATAGAGTTTGCCTGATACTGGGAAAAAACTTTTGGCCATGGTAGCTTCCTTTTTCCGGCGTCAAACTCTTGATGGCCGACGTCTGGACCGCATTTTCCGCTCTCTCACGCCGACTAGTCCTCATCCTCCTGATCCTGTCAGTGTCACAAAAACGAAATGGAGAGAAACTTTACTAACTGCTTGGAAATTATGAAAAGTTTCGCTTCCAATTTCTTTTGAGGATGCAGCGGAGATGGAACTGTGTTAATGTTTTTGCATTCATGTCCGCTGCAATGTAATCCAATCAAACTTCATTATTATAATGCTGTCAACTGAAGCGTACGCAAAATCTCGCAGACAACTTCGGACAGGGAAAAGGGGGAGGGGCACAGACATTGAAAGCAATCTGGAGAGATTGGGCTTAAGGGGGTTTTGTCGGGAAAAGTTGAAGAAAATATAATATTACTTTGCACGGCCAAAAAATTGTAGTTTTAATTAAGCGGAAGTTGTACCAACTAAAAGGACACTAAGCTTTCAGCTTCTGAAACCAAATCTGAAAGTCAAGGCTTTAATAAATCCCCCTCATTAAATATAAAACTCTTGATCCTTGTTTTATTTTTCTCAGTATTTAAATAGAATTTCTGTTGCAGTTTGTGGTGTCTACTGTCTACTGTCTACTGCTGGGGAAACTGAGAAAACCGAGGAAACTGGTATAAGTGGCCAAGGCTGATGGCAAGGCACACCAGATATCAAAGCAGCAACAACAATGAAGCTGAAGGGCCAGGCAAAGGCAAGCAGCAAATGCCATAAAAGACTTTAAACAAAAGCAAAATGAATGACACGCTGAGGACGTCTCGACCATGGCCTACGACAACGTGATTTTCAGTGAGTTTCGTTATGCCTACGTATGCATGTGGCGAATGTTGCGAATGTTGCGAGTATGTATGTTTGCCGGTGGTCGTGTGTCAATTTAATGTCTGCTGCCCCAACTACGTCATCATGGCATCATCGTCATCGTCGTCGTCGTCATCATTATGACACAAGTCGACAATGCGGGAAGGAACGTAGCCGTTGCAACTCTATTATGGCCTACGCAAGTGATTCCCCCAGCCTTTAAAACTCTCCCTCAGTCTCTCCTTAAGCCTGAGCGTTAGCCTTTTCTCTTGGTGATTTACGTCGCTTTCAAGCATGACGTCAAATTGTACATACAGTAGGGAGCAAAATTGAGTACATGTTGAAAATTTGATGTTTAGGTGCTCATAACACATAAACGCGAAAGTAAATGGTAACACCTTTTTTTTCTAAGATTATATATCTTATTCATAACAAAATGGCATATTTATTTTAACCATTAAAGAAGCCGTTTACTAGATATAAATTAAAATCAGTAGCAACATGCAATATACTCAGACTAAGATGATATGACACAAAAAGGAAACAAGATATTTTTAATACTTGGTCCAAAGACCCTGGTTTTTAATGACATTGTTTAGTCTCCTTGGCATGCTCTCTATCAGATTTTGGATAATTTCTTTTGGAATTTTTTTCCATTCGTTTTCTATACGCCTCCAAAGCTCGTCCAGATTGCTAGGGGCTGCCTCATATCGTCCTAGCCGTCGCTTCCCAATTGCCCACAAGTTTTCTATTGGATTGAGGTCGGGACTTTGAGCAGGCCAATCCATAAGTGTAAAAACTTGATTTTTCAGCCAACCTTTAACGATTTTGGCAGTATGTTTCGGGTCATTGTCATGTTGAAAAATTAATTCCTGTTCGGGATAGGCGCATTTTTCTATGAAATCGGGTAGATTGTTTTTCAGGATTTCTAGGTAGTCTTCTTTATGCATTATGCCATCGATCTTGATAAGTTTCCCTGTGTTCCACCATGTAAAACACCCCCAAACCATAACATTTCCCCCACCATGCTTCACACTTTCCCTGATATGGGTTCTATTTAGCTTTTCCCCAGGTCTGCGCCAGCAATACACGTTTGGGGAAACACGTGATTTATTATTTCTGAATCACACGTTTCCACTGTTCTGTGGTCCAATTTTTATGATCTCGTGCAAATTTGAGGCGAGCCCTAGCATTCTTTTTGGAAATAGATGGTTTATTTTTTTTCACGGCTGCCTTATACCCTATTTTTTTTAAAGCCCTTCTGGCTGTCCATCGACTGACATTTTTTTGGATTTCCGTCGAAGCCTCTTTCGGGGTTAAATTTCTATTTTTCCTCATTCTTTGCATCATGAGCCTAGCATCAGAGTCCTTTAAAAGGCGAGGGCGACCACTTAAATTTTTTGACTTCACATTTTTCCTTTTTTGGACTCTGACCACCACTGATTGGCTTATGTTAAGTTTTTTTCCAATGGCACGCGTTGAGAAACCTTGATTTGTTAAAGAAACAATGCTGTTCTCTTGATCTGACGATGTTTTTTTCATTTTATCACAAAAACAAAAAGAAAATTTTAGATCAATGAAGAAACTTTCTTTGACGTGTCGCTCTCTGAGTTATGATGGTGAAAGGTGACTTATTATTACAGGGGTTTCTTTAATAAAAGCAACAATACAGTTCGAATCACGACAGGTTCTAAACTGAGTATATGCATGTTGCTACTGATTTTAATTTATATCTAGTAAACGGCTTCTTTAATGGTTAAAATAAATATGCCATTTTGTTATGAATAAGATATATAATCTTAGAAAAAAAAGGTGTTACCATTTACTTTCGCGTTTATGTGTTATAAGCACCTAAACATCAAATTTTCAACATGTACTCAATTTTGCTCCCTACTGTATATAGCAGCAGCAACAAAAACAGACGATTTTTGTGAAAAAAATACTCAACAAAAAACTCAAAGAAACGCAGCAAAAAATAAAAGAATATTGGCAGAGAAGCGACTTAAAGGATATCTTGTACTACTACTTTAGGATAGTAGTATTATTTGAAGGTATTAATTATAATTTACTATATAGTATTTTTTTCAGACTTCTAAAGGGTAATATTTTTATAAAGTTGTATATTTCTTAAACATTCTTAAACTCAAAATAAATATCTTTAAGCCATCGAACAGATTATTAACCATGAGGCTTAAGATAAAAAAAAAATACAGAAAGAAGTATAATTCTTGGCCAAATTGAAGTTAATCATTTAAATTACAAATGTCTGCCAAAAAAAGCTTTGTTTTTTATTAAATCATTGAACTTTTAGATAGACATTTGGCAAAAAAAGAAACCACATACATAAGCACGTCCAGAAGAATATCTAATTTTTAGGAAACACAAAAAACCTAACCACAATCGGGGTATAAAAAGTAAAGAGCAAACCTTAGTCTTATATACACTGCAAAAAAAAGTGCGAGAGTGTGCGTGTGTATAGGAGTGTGTGGGAGTTCTTGTATTGACATACAATAGCCGCCATTATGGAGTGACAGGAAAGGGAGCTGTCAAGAGGGATAGAGCCAGAGCCAGAGCCAGAGCGAGAGCGAGAGCGCTGACAAAGCGTCTTCCACAGAGCGTTTGCTTTTTGGCAGTTCTTTATTATGGCTTCCGACGACTTGGGGGTAAGAAAGAAGCTTCCACTGCAGCTCGGACTCCAGCCAGCTCGAAGGAGCAGACGATCTAAGGGGGGAACGGTTATTTGATTGCCTTATCGAGTTTTATGGCTTTATTGAGTTGCGCCGGGGGGCGTGGCAGGCGGGGAGCTAGTGTAAGCGAAACTAATGTAGTTGCTGGCTCTTCAGTTCACGACAAAAGCAATCAAAAGGGAATCGAACTTGAAGTATTATAGACCTCACGAAGTATTCGGAAAGTCTTTTTCCCTTCTTCGTCCTACAAAAACGAAACTGACAAAGGGTTATCATCGGAAAGGTCCACAAAAGGGTTTGCTCATGGGCCTGGTTCTTAAACTTCTCCCTTCTCGAAGAAAGTTTCCTTTAAAGCCCTATAAAGGACTTGAAACATTTAGATTAATCTTCTCATAAAATTGGATATTGATTTCCTCCAAAAGTAAGAAAAGTAAAATTTCCAAATTGAATGTAAATATGCGCCTGAATGGGGAATTGTAATTTAAAATAGTCACTTTCAAATTCGTCCTGTCATTACATTTGGCTTAGTATCCTTTGGTTTTCCACACCTTTCATTTATCTTTCTGGGATTTTTATTTATTTTACGTTTTTTTTTCCACAAATCTTTCTTTGTCCTCTCCGGTTTGTTGTAATGTCATGCTCTCCAGGATTACCATGATAGACTTTTTTCCTGTTTTCCAATTTTTTTTCTTTTCTGGAGCCTTTCGTCTCTTTGGGATCAGGACGAATTTGGTTTTAAAAGGGTTTCGACGTTGGCTGCCACACTTAATGAAGCAACCCTTAAAGTTTGGCACGTCTCAGCGCTCGCTGCCGGTTGGGCGGGTTGGGGAACGAAAGTGGAATTCTACGTTTTAGAACGGAGTGCGTTGAACTCGCTTCGCCGGCATCCATGTCGCAGCTTGTTTCATACTTGTTCCTGTTTCGCGAAAATAAATCACCCATTCAGCCATTTGTTCTAAATATAATAATGTACCCCCGGAGCATTCAATGACCCAGACAGCAGGCGCCAATTTGCATAAGTACGTCTCAGAAGCACCAACAAAATTATTAAAGAAACAACCGAAACTGAAACCGACAAAAAAAAAAAAGCATACTTTTGCGTAATCAGCATCGGGCCGTCCCCGGCCAAGACCCAAAAAACCGAAACGCACCGAACCTGTTTCTAATGGTGGGAACTTTCATTAACAAACTGCACGCCGGCGACAAACGCCGCGCCGCTCTGGCCAAAAATGCGAAAAAGAAAAAAATGTTCAGGCCAAGCTGAAACCGGCCGGCAAATGGCGCTGCAAATTTGTTTATGCAAACGACCCACGGAAGGAGGCGGCCAAAATGACGGAAAAAAAAAGGAGGCGTGGCAGATCGGGGAAACTGGGAAACTGAGAACTGCGGACCGAACCGGACCGGACGCCGGCAATTTGACCGAGTTAAAATATGCGCCGCTGACGTTTATGTTAATTTTTTTTTTATTTTTCTTCTGGTGTGCCGAAAAAAACCGGCAAATAAAAATGTAACCATAAAATTCTGTATAAAAAAAGGCTTATATGCATTCACATAACTACGAAATGCATGTCACGTTGCCGAGACAGCAGTGGCAGGAGGAGCAGTAGCCAGTAGCAGCTGCAAGAACCGCCAAAAAGCTAAACAAATTTGTGCCTCGATGCTGCCCTTTTAATTGCCGCGGTAGTTTGCACAACGTTGCGAGTAATGGGAATAGCTTAATATTGTCGAAAATTGATCGTGGCAACAACCCTACCCCAGAAGCAACTACTTCTCCTGATGACCTCACGATATATATACATATATGTATATTCCCTCGCATTTACTCATTAACATTATCTACCCTCTGGAATCTAAAAAGTTTCCAGTTTGTCTGCCCGGCTGTCTGAATTTATTTCATTAAAATCAAATTAACTTGTGATAAATGTTGCGAAATATATCATAAGAGATACGATGTACTCAGAAGGTAGGCAGGGAAAACAATGCTACCCACCAAATATGTGTGCCACCACCCCAGGTTTCCAGGTCCCAGAGATACCAGATCCCACTTTCCATATCCCCTATACCCGATCCCCGATCCCCGATCCCCAGTCCAGTCCAGGCCAAACAATGAACCTTCTATTTGATATTTATCTGCATTTAATTTTGCTTGGCTCTCCTTTTGCCACACAACGTGCGCCGAAAATAAAGGAGGGGTAGAACACCAGAGCCCAGCTCGGTTATCGTTGCCAGAGAAATAAAATGCCATATCTGATTATGTAGAGCACATAAAACTGAAAGGGGGAAACGGAAATGAGGAGGGGGTGAGCAGTGGAGGAGAGGCAGCTGGGTGGATGGCCAGAAAAAAAAGAAAAAGGTGGCCAATGCTGGGCCATAGGAGATGCCTGGCATATTAGCGGAGACATAATGGACTAGAGATAAAATAATGGCCGGTGCACTGGCCAGCAGAAGCCGAATCACGAGGAGCATTTGCCAGCTTGCCAGTATATGCCGGGGCAACTTTGTCACAGATAGCCGGCCGGCCAGACTTGGACTGGGGATGGGTCTGGGGCTGGCTCAGTGAAATGTGAACTCTGCTTTATGCCAGGCAGTCTGTCCATTCGTCCGCAATATCAATGACTTTGACAAGGCAAGCCAAAGTAGAGCCAAACGATTGCCCGATGTAACGATGTGGCACTTTTATTGGGGCATCCAGACACTCGAAAAAATTCTTACAATTACAGTATATATATAAGTCTGTTCTACAAGATATATTATTCATATTTACTCTACCACATAGATCTCCTCTTTCCTTTATATAGTTTATAATCCTTTGAAGTATAATTACCTGCAAATACAAAAAAGAGAAGACATTCATATTATATTCAAGTCTATTTAATAGTTTTTAAAACTTTATCGTAGTCTAGATTTGTTGTCTATTTTTCATTCAAATTTTCACAAGTGCAGCTCTGATGCTGGGGAAACCTATTCAACTTAATTGCCACATTATGTGGCTGTGTTCCAAGTTGATGCGTTCAACTTGGCATATTTCAATTGTTAATCCAGCAGTTGAGTGTGCGCCCGAGCCATCAACACTCCAAACATGTCAAGTGGCGAAACTGGGGAAAACTTTCCCGGCCAAGATCTCAAAGTTGGTAAAAGTTTTCTTCTCCCGAAAGCCAAGCCAAGCCAAGCCATGCCATGCCACCATCACCATCAGTTCAGTTCATCTTCCTGTCACAGAGCTCGAGCAGCAAAATGTAATTGAAATGATTTATACAGTTCTTTTCTGTTTCTGTTTTTGTTTCAGTTACAGTTTCAGTTTCAGTTTTCCAGGATCTGAGAGCCGACACCCACGAACGCAAGTCAGAGGAACCACTGGGAACTGGGATGTACTTGCAACATTACGCATACGCCACGTGTGCGCAAAATCATGCCCATCGCCATCGCCAGTGGCGGCTGCCCCTCGTCGAATGAATATTTTACAATTTACTGTGACACCATGCAGCAAGTGCAACAGCAACATCAGAAGCAACACCAGCAACAGCCCTTGAGTGGTCTGCTTAAAATGCAATTGGCAAATTACGGGCATGCCTGGAACTTGGCATTCAGCACGCGCTCGCACTTTATCATATCAATTTCAATTTGACTCGAATTAAGGAGAGACAGCGCGACACAGGAACCAGCACCGAAACAGGAGACCGAGGAATGTTTTCCTCTTCTTTATAAATATGCCAAAATAGCTTAAAACGCAAAAGTATAATTACAATTTAGGCAACACTTAGCACAGTCCCCGAAAATGCCAACCGGGGCTCTGGTCCGTAATTCTCTCCCTCCTGCTGGGCAAAGGGTGAACCAAAACAGACCAAAACAACTACAAAAAAAATACATATCCGAGAATAAATAAAGGGAAAGGAATACGAAAAAAAAGGACAGGGGGAAGGAGCAGCCGCAGGAGCTGTTGGCTGGCAGACCCTTCAAACCCAGAAGACGGGCCCAATGGCGTGAAGTGAAACTGCCAGCCGCGACAGCTGAACTCCAGATCCAGATCCCGACTGGGTCCAAGTCCCAGTTCCGTGTGCCACGAGCTCAACTTGAATTATGTTCACCCTATCCAGCAATGTCTTTATAAGTGTACGGGTGCGTTTTTGTGAATGCACTTAAAAAAATGCCTATTAATTATATTTTAAATGACTAAAATAATAAAGACATAGTAAGTCATTAAATCTGTTTAAATTCAAGGAAAAAGAATATGTTATTTAGTTCCTAAAACATTTTCTTTGAGTGTTTCCCCACTACGAGATGAATGAGCTGAAGGAAGTGGCGTTGAGGACTGGCATAAGGAAGCAGAAGCTGAGGCTACCCACCCAGCCAGTTGGGCTTATGCAAAGGAAGCTGCCGTTTCCCCTTTAACGTCACTCTCTCACCCTCCATCCTCCAGGCAACCCTCCCTTTGTGAGCTCGCTATCATTGTGGAAGGAAACGGTGCTCGCGCTAATGATGACGATGATGTACTGCAGGACGTGTTGGTTTTTGCTCTTTGCTCAGCTCGAGCCCGGTTCAAAACAAATTAAAATCAGCCAGCAAGGCAGTAAGGCAGCTAGGGCCAGGAATTAAGTCAGCCAGGAATACTCTACCAGTGCAGGCACAGGATGCCTCTGCCAGTCAGCTTTACATCATAATTTTATGTTTTTACGTAATTATGTTAATGGATGGATTTGCCTGGCGCCTGAACTAGATCTACATAGCTGCCATCCGCCACTACCTTTTGCAACTTTGTAACAGAAAACTGCAAAACTATATCAAAGTGTTAATTATGTGTCTGGGGTGCAGAGCCCCTGGCCATTTTAAGTAGTAACTTTTCCTGTTCATCTTTTGACAGGAACAGACGGCTTCAGCCTCAGCTTCGGCTTCATCCACATCTATATCTATATCTATATAATCCGCTGATTTCTACTGCCTGCTAACTGAAGCACATGAGAACGCATAAATTTTACACCGCATGTCAGGGCGGAGGAAAAAAACAAATGCCTTTATGATTTGTCGCAAATTACTTTAGAAAAAGTTTGGCACACCGGCGCTCGCTCACGTTCGACAAACAACAATAAATCATGACTCGGATCTGGAAGCTGGAGCAAATGTGCCTGGCAAACATATTTTTGGGCCAAACATGTGAAAAAGTTTTGCCGTTGCCGCCACCTGTAACAGAATTTAATTAACAAATTGAATCTGCGCCGAGGGAAAAAATTCAAATCGAATGCATCATTAGGCAAATGAAATGTCTTGATTCCGTATGCGAATCATTTTTCGGTCGATTTGTCGGCCGGAGAGCAGCGATTACAACTGTCCCAGGTACCAGGTCTCTGGCCCCAGGTCTCAAGTAAGTGATTAATTGGCCAACATCATCGGAAGACACACATGTTATGGGCACCAGCCTACCTAATCTTCACGCTCGCAAATCGATTCTTTTATTTTTTTGTGGTAAATTGCTTTTAGATATTTTTCGATGTTCGCTTTGATCGTTTATTTGTTTGTTTGTTTTGCCAAATTTCACAGTAAATGGCCAAGCGCCCCTGGCAAAATTTTCAATGACCACCAAACGAAAAAAACAAGTTTAATATAATAGTCTATAATTATGTATAATGAAATGGGGAATGCTAAGAGCCTTTATAGCTGTTGATAAACATAAAAGTGTGCACAGCTGGCAGACGTTAATGCCAGTTGGCTGATTGGCCAATAGTTGAAACAACAATACTCAAATTATTCACAATACTCGGGCTTACATCGATTGCTTTTGAAACTTAAAGAGAAACAGACTTCAAGATGTAAGCAATTTTAAATTTAATCGCCCTTCAATAGATTCCCAGAACAAAGCACAAGTAATGGTAATCTTCTTAAATGTTTGGGCCACTCAGTTATGCAAAAACAAAATCTTTCTCTGGTATTTTGTACAAGCCACTTGGGGTGGAGACACTCTCAACCTGTTTTCATCATAACTCATCTGAAGAGCCAGTCTTCATAGTCTTAAAATAAAAAATATAAAAATTTTCCACTTCGAAATCCTGGCCTGAAGAGCCACGAGCTCACCTGTGCCCGGCCAGAACAAATTGTCTTGTCATTTATTCCACGGGCCACGTTGCTAGGACACATATTGGACGCCAGCCCAGTGCTTCGGTTCGGATGGATGGATGGATGGATGGCTCCTGTTTGAATGGTGTCCTCTATCGAGTGTCTCTTTAGTTTCTATAACAGCCAAATTGAGTGGGAACTGGCCGTATACTTCTGGGCGTCTAATCTGCCCGGATCTGACACGTGCTGTTGTGGACAACACTGCGTATACGCAATGTGTCGCAAATGAAACGTTGCTAAGTGGGTTTCGCTATTAGATGGCCACAAATTCTATTAGTTTGGCCGGAGGCGAAATTAATTAGGCTCGCAAATCAACAAGTGTGTCATTGTGTGGGTAAACTCTGATTTTGACTTTTTTTTTCCCATCCACCCATATTGTACGAAACGACATATTCAATGTTGTTTTTGCGGTTGTAGTTGTCAATAGCCGTGTCCCGAGTCCCTAGCATTGGGTAATGCCATCGCAAAAATAAAAACCAATTAATTAAGGCTGAAATACAATGTAAATACAATGAATTGAAGCGAGCCGAGTCGAGCTGAGTCGAGCTGAGTCGAGCACGGGCCAAAAGAATCATTGCATAATGGCTGTCAGGGTAATTTACGTTACGTATACGCACAGTGTATTCCCATTGAGTTCCGGAATATAGTCAGGCATCCAGACAGGCAGCCGGGCAGCCAGCTAGCCGGCTAGCCAGCTCCAGATTCAGCACCACTTATTATGTAAGCGGGCATTAAACTACTTGCATAAATCACTTTGCCTGGCAACGGACACAGCCTTGGGGCCCTGGTGGTGATTAATTATTGGAAAAACTGCTACAAAGGACTCGAGAGTCTGCATCCGAAATCTCCTTATTTCCCCCTTGGCCTACAGCACCGAAAAAAAACTCTTAAAATGACAGATTATCAGCTTCCACGGCATATAAAAAGATTATAGATTACTAATACTTTTTAAATTTAAAGAAAAACTAAAAATAAAGAAAACTAAGACCTTTGGTGCGAAATTTCTTTCTCTGCATTAATTTCGCTGCCATCGCCACTTGCCAATATGTATATGAAACAAATATGGAATGTTTTTCATATTTCTCATAATTCAATTGATGTTGGCATTTCCATTTAAAAGCAAAAAAGCGAAAAATAAAATTGAATCACATACGCACTTTCCGCCTGAGCAGGGGATCCTATACAATATGTAGGCTTTGCGATATCACAATGCCTTACAGGCCCGAGGGCCCGGCTGTGCGGCTGTCATTCCTCCCGGGGGGCAATATGACAATTAGTTACCAAAGCAACAACAGAAATACCTACAAATGACAGCAAAATACACAGGAGAGTAGTGGGCGAGAGAGGTCCTTTCTCCTCTAACGTTTCAATGGAGGAGGGACATGGTGGAGCACACACCGCACAACATGGCCGCACGGCAGCCATTTTGATGGCACCAGAGGACACTCAATGGCAACAGCACGGAGCGAAAAGTCGAAGAACCGGAGCAGGGCAGGAGCGACCTGCAAAGCTGGAAAGCCGGAGAACGATACATTTAGTTGATTTTTGAGGAGGAGCAACAGCAGCAGCAGCTACCATTTAATTAGAAATACGTATCCGCCGACTGCTACGTGCTCGCAACCATGTTGCCACGACAGCACGAATCCTGTCAACTAATTCATCAATTTTTCGTTTCTTCCTTTTTTTTTATTTTGAGTAACGACTACCTACAGAGTTTTAATGATTTTTTGCCGGCATCGACTCTTAAATGTACTCTAAATGAACACTCGATCCACCTGCATTAGAATTTGTTTTGACTTTAGCCTTTTTTTAGCGCCGTGCTGTGCATAATTAAGATAAGTCGCCCGGTAATTAGTCGCTATATTTATTACAATTACCTGTCAGCGAGAATAAGTGCACTTGGAAATGCGTGCAAATGAACTTTTCCGAGCCAAGTCGAGCCGAGCTGAGTCGTGCACTTGGCTCTAACTATGTTAATTCGTGTATCACTTTGACTTGGCTCACAAATGTCAAACGGTTGAAGCCACAGTGGGTCCAACTTTTAGGCTTGATAAATTATCTAGTCTAGCTTAAGAAAGAAAAAAAAACTAGCCTCGAAAGAACTTGTTATGCCAAAAAGATAAACGGCATCATTAAATATATATTGTTTCGCGGAGTCGGAGGAACCCCCCAAACGGAACTCATTTCGTGGCCGAAACTTCTTTATTTTTGGGCCATTAAACGAGCTGACCAAAGGGCATGCGAATAGAATAAAAACCACGAAGAAATCTGGAAATGAAAACATTAAAAAATATTTCCATAGTCTGGCGGTGGTCTTGACCAAGTCTAGTATTCTTTGGCAATTAAGCGCACTGTGCCAGATTATTAGCCAAGATCCAGCTAAGCGGATTAGCTGTAATGTTAATTAAAACTTTATCTTTAACCCCAGAGACGACGCCAACGCCAACGCCAACACACTGACTGTAGCGACTCTTTTGCGAAACAGATACAGATACCGAAACTAATTTGCAAACAAAGTTAATCACGTTTCTCGCATTGATATCGAATGTAAGCCGCAATGAATTCTAAATACTCGTACATATCGCATATTTATGCAAATGAGCTGCGAGTGAGCTAATTGAGTATTAATTAAATAGTAACCGAGCTCTCCTAAGCCTCCTCCATCTACATGTGTAGTGAGTGGGATTATGCTTTGTCAAGAATCAATATCAAATCTAACAAATGGCAATTAAATCCATTATGCCAGAGACTGTTTCGAATACTTGGTTAAGCTCTCGAAGCAACTACTATGCGGAACCCATGGAGATATAAAGATACACAGATATGTAGCTGCCTTATATGTAAGCCAGGCAGCAATTTGCATAAACAATTAATCATGCAAAGCGCGAAACGTGAACAAAATTCGAAAAGAACAACAAACTAAATTTAGTTGTGCCACGGATCTGAGAAAAAGGAACTCTGGAGGAGGAGGTGGTAGGATGTGGGGGTTAAAGACAAAAGCCAGCCAGTTGTGGAAGAGGAGTTGAAGCTGAAGATTGGTATAGAAGGCGCACGAGAGCTTGTCTGAAATTCATAGAAATTGCACCGCATATGATTCAATTTCGCCTTTCAGCCAGGCCTGGGCCTGGGCCGGGCTGGGCCAGGCCGGGCAACTTGAGGCGAGCCTGCTCCAAACTGGCAGCGCCAATAAACGTGGCCCAAAAGAATGCAGTCGAAAAACCAGTTTAGCGTACAGCCTGTGGACTTCTCGATCTCTGGCAGCGTGCAGAGCACTCTACTCTCTATATACCAAAAACAAAAAATAAAAATGTAAGAGCAAACAAAAAAGCCACCAATAGCAACTTAAAAAAACAACAGCAGCAGCAGCAGCAGCTCTACCACTAACAGCAGCGTCCAAAAACAACAAGTGAACCAAATTCTTTTTAACGAGCTTGCACGAACATTTGATCCCCAGACCCAGAGAGCCCCAGCAGCAGGTAAAGTGGGGTTTTGGCCAAAAAGCAAAAAACTGAAAGGAGCAAACTGAATAAAAAACCAAAACCAAAACAAAAAAAAATAATTCAAAAACCAAAAATAACAAAAAGAAACCTAAAAAATGTTCAGTTTTAGCCATGTAGCCATATAGCCATGGCCAAGCCAAGAAGTGTTAAACCCGAGCCAAGTTTTTGCTTGGCCTGTCCGCCTGTCCGCGTGTCCGCGTCCGTGTCCGTGTTCATATCTCGTGTCAATTTGCAAGCTGACTTCTTTTTTATTTATTCCTTTTTCATGCTCTCCATTTATTTAATGCTTTTTTAGTTGAGTTTCGGCTTTTCGTTACTGCCTTTTTAAGTTACTGTCTTTACTTTTTTTTTGTTATTCGGCGTAATTTAATTGCAAGCGGACACACCCTTAGCCCACACCTCAGATCTTGGACATGGCGAGCTTCTTCAGTGTTTTTTAGTGGGTTTACTGCACAAAAATTTCGTGGGTCCTCTGCGCTTGGCTAGGCTTCTAAAAAATGCCTGAAACACATGCAATGCCACGCCACCGACATCGCTAGAGATAATTATATATTTATGAAATTAAGCAAATTATGCTAAATGCATTTTATTATTTAGTTAACAGCACCACCGCACCAGCCGCGACTCTGCATTCATTGTCGGTCACTTCAATCCGCGATTTATTCATGGGATTGGACTGGGACTGGGAATGGGTCTGGAATCGGGACAAAGATTCCGACGAGACTGGCGGCAGACTGACGGTCATCGGACTGGGATCGGCCCTGGCCGGCCCGGTCTGGTGTAGTGTTGATTGGTAAGCGTGGAATACAAATTAATGAGCAATATGCCCTGGTACTTCTTGGTTTATGGTACTTAATTTTCCATTAAATATTACCCTAAATTGTTATTGTTTCTCTCAAATTATTATTCATCAAAAAATCCAATTTTCTAATTGATTATGTGCGACATTTCAAATCAAATTTATTAAAATTTGATTTATTTCTCACAAGCCATGCATTTAATTATAATAAAGTGTTTTAATCGAGTTCGGCGGAAAATCCATTTTCCAGTTCATTGAAGCCCAATTTATTATGCATATAATTAAATTTATTAAATGCCAGTGCTGATTTCCGAAAATCCCAAATTGAAACTGTCGTTACTCGCTCTGCATATTGTATTTGGATATATATTTTTTTTAAGTCCATGGCCTGTAATCGGCATATGTACGAACTCAATTGGGACATGATGTCTCTCAAACCGACAAAAAAAATACATGAAATATCACTCAAAAAATAGCCATTTAATGGGAATAATAAAGTTTGAATAACCAAACGTTTATTATTGCCATTTTTCGCCATTATCACAGTTTATGGTCTAAATTTAGAAGCCAGCCCCCAGCACAAGATATACGGATTTGGTAAAGAAATGACGTGAAGCAACAAAATGCCGTTTTTTATGATGGGATGTTTACGAACAGAACATTCCGTAGACATGCCGAAAATATTTTTACTTTTTATTCTCTGTGGGCTATGTTGTTTTTGTCGTTTTTTTGCCTTCTCTAGCACCCAAAATGGGCCACTCCATTTTTGTCAATTGATTCGCCTGTCTGGCTTTTTCAAATACGCATTAATTTCATTTATTGCAATCATCATTGTTGTTCTTGGTGTTGCCATGGTGAGAAAAGCCAACGCAAACACGAAAGTTAGCCGGAGAAATTTCAATGGGATGAGCTTGACAGTCAGGGGGAAGAGTCCGGGCAGAGTCCGGGTGGAGCTTAGACACTGGCATTCCTGGCCACTGATTGTGTTGATTACGCTGACCCACTTCGCTGGTCTGGCCTGGCCTGGCCTGGAAGGCAAGGCTCCTGCTCTTTCTACTTCCATTTCTTTGGGCGCCTAGGCGGACCACCCAGACACTCAGAGCCACCCCACCACCCACTCCCCCCAACTACAGTCTCTCTAGTCAAATTCAATGAACTCGAAACTGGCTGATAATACTCGCAATAATAATAATAATAGTAGTAATAATGTTGTTTTCAAATGACAGCACAGACACGGCAGAAAAATGGGAAAAAATAATGGAGTCTAAAGACAGGAGGCGGTGGAGGTGAGAAAAGTTCAGAGTTGTCACTCAAAGTCGAACAAGAGTAGATAAATGACACTGGCCAGCCGGTCCTTATCCTATCCCCATATAATTTATCCACTCGTAAAAATAAATGGCTTTTGTTAACTAGACACCACTTTGGATGTAAATCAAAAATATAACTCTTTTTTCCATTTAATTCACAATTTTAATCAACAACTGAAAACTATTACAGACTTATCATATTCCCATAAAGTATTTAAGCTTTAAATTCCAAAAAATAAACGTAAAGGATTATAATTTTTAGAATCTCTAACTCGCCATAATCTCTGTCTGGTCATAACTATTCCATTTGGGTTCACCTAACAAAAATAACAAACTACTTGAAACTCGTGTTTAATTTTTAATAAAAAATAATAAAAAAAACACAACACACACACTGGTACCATAAATTGTTTTATTTTCTTGGCCACACAATGACTGGACAAAAAATAGTAGACCTCCCCCTCCCAAATCAACTATGAAATCTACTTTTCTGCTCGACCTGAGTGAACATATTCCGTAGCTCGGCTCAGGTGGGCTATGGGGCTATGGGGGACTTGGCTATCGACATCATCGGACACAAAGTTCTTTGCCTTTGGAAATTTTCTGTATTGTTGTTTTGTTGCAACACGACCAAAGCGTCAATTACCGCCTCTGTCCGTCTGTCCACCTGTCTACCTGTCGTCTTATTCTTTTTTTCGCCGCTGCCGGCCGTTGTTTGTCAATAATATGCGTCATTCTAATGCGAAAAAAATAAATAAATAACACAAGCGCGCACACAAGGAAATAAATAGGCAAAAAAAAAAATAAAAAAGAACTCGGCTTACACGTGGTACTACTTTTAATGGATTTTATTTGTACTTGCCACTGTCGGCCACTGTCGGCCGGAGTTGCCCCCGGGAGAGGGAGGATGTGGTGTGGCAGGGCCCAGGTTCAAGTTGTAAGTGCTATTTTCATTGTGTTTCGCAAAGTGTTGGCCACTGCCAGTTGGTATTATTGTTGCTTTTGTGCGTAAAACAGTCAAAACGAACAATGACAAACAATATTGGCGGAGTGGTGCGAGTGGCGAGCGAATTCCGGGCCAGGAACAGAGCCCACAAATTGGTTGGATATATCAAAGAATGGCCAAACAATTGGTGGGCTTATAAATAGAGTTAGACGGTCATGAATTCAATGAGTGATGGCTTAAAGCTGATCGGATAGAACCAGTTCAAGCCATTTTATAGCAGCTGGAACTGAAAACTACTTATTTTTTTGGATAATAAATTACGAAATGCTTCTGATTGGAGAGGAAAACATAAAACTCTTTCATATCCGAAAGCCACTAAACGATGGAGTTTAGTGCCAAATATTCTCAAAATTAAAACTTTCCCAGGGTTTATGCAGCTTGTTATGTCGACTCATAACTACCGCAACAGCTGCACCACCGCTCGTTTATGGCCATAAACAGTTGAACTGCAAACACATCTAATTGCCAAAGTATTAATATGACATTAAGGCTCTTGGCATTTGGGTCGCACACGCCGGGCGCAAAAAAAAAAAACATAAAAAAAAATTGAAATAAATAAATAAATGAAAACGCCATGTCACCCAGCTCCAGCCCACGTTTGACAAAGTTTAAACTTTATACCCAGTTTAATTTCAAGGCGCGCTTGCCCCGCTTTTTAAAGCGCCTCATTTATGGCTCAGTAGACTGGGCCCACCACCACTCTCGGCCCAGTTTGGCGCAAAACTTCAAGGCACGCCCGCCCGAATGGGAAAAACTTTTCTAATGCGGCGCCAACGCTACGCAAATTCATGCCAACTAACTTCTAATAATAATTTTAATTGCCAAACGGCAGCACTTCGGACTCCATGACAGGGGGCGGTGTTGGGTTGGTCGTGCAAGTTTGCTTTCATTTTTTTTTTTCCATTTCGAACAATTTTTAATATTCCTTTTTCTATTTTATATATAAACATTTCGAAGAATCCGACGCATGGCACATGCTGCAAGGGGAGAAATGAAATATGAAATATCATGCTGACTAAGGGGGATGGATATTTTCAACCATTTTTTCCATTTCTTTATTTTTTTCCATATTATACATATATTTATTTTTTGCTCCTTGAACTTTCGAGTTGGGAGCTTGGGGGGGATTCTAAAGTTGGAACCTTAATATGCTTATGTGTCGACCAAGCGGAAAAATACCATGGGTAAAAAATCACACACCACATGCGTGCTCTGAAAATTCCCATATTTAAGTCGGGGCAGGTGGTTAGCTTCTTGATGTGTCACCTGTAATGAATGGTATACTTTTTTTTTATGACATTTTATTAGACTGCTTGTCTGGCTGGATTCTAGAAACCGCTTATTGGTCGACACAATGAGGCGGAACCGCAAAACCTTTCGTCACTGTCGTCTAGACGGGTTTTCAAAGAAACTGTATAGGATCTCTAACCACAAGTTGCAAGTTGCAAGTTTCCCGAAAAAGCAACAAAATGTCGGAAGCACACATGGCTGATCTCCGAAATTGATTTCTTTTGTCACGCTAACATTTAATTTCATTTAAAATTATCGCACTTTTTTTAAATAGAAACATTTTCCGGAAAAACGCTTCCCTCATTAGTGGCATAGATAAGGAAAAACCTTCCAACCATTTAAATGTTGCAATTGAACTAATAGAATTTTTTAGAATTTTTTTTTCTTATTCTATACCTCACGCGTCAGATAAGGACGTGTCCGGAAAGGGGATGTTTTTCGTCTAATTGTCAGGACGACAAAAAAAAAAAAGAAGGAAGAAAATATGTTTCCCGGACACCTCATCTCGGTGGGCTTTCGACCCTCTTTGCCATTAGAAGATTATGAAATTTATAAAATATTTTCCCAAAGATTTTTCTTCGCCACCCGCGCCACCAAAAAGCAAAAAAAAAAACGAACCTTTGCTTTCCTGCCAAGTGCGAACAGCCGCCGGGGGAAAGGTCCATGGCGTACTTAACTGATTTCCGAGAATTTTCACACAAACACAGTGGCAGGGAAAAGTGTCGGTATATGTCAGTATGTGTGTGTGAGTATGTGTGTGGAAAAGCGAGGCTACCCAACAGCGAGCAATCAGTTTAAAGCTGTCAGGACAGCGGTAAGGATTTTCAATGGGGGGGTGGGGGGCTATAAACCGGAAAAGTGCTGCAAGTAATGCGACGCAGGATCCTACCAAGGAGCGGAAACAACGTCATAACATTCGGCCATTGGCAATAACTGGCAAGGATGTGTGAAAACTTTAATCAGAAAAACTATTAGTTTGTTTTATTTAAAATCCTTCAAGGACACCCTTCTATATTGTCCTTATTTGTATTTATAAAAACTGATGATGTATTTTGAAGTGTAACAACCTTTGTAGCTTGTTTGGATGGCGATTTTCGGCTTAAATCCCCGGAGCTCCAGATTCCGGCACCCAAGTCTGCCAGATAGAATCCCCCAAAGCACCCTCTATCCCCCAATGGCTGTCTCTTTCACTGCCAGGGTGATGCGCTCTCTTAAGCCGGCGCCTGGAGCATTTTAGGCTCATTGCCATCTCGCCATGGCCATTGCCATATCGCCACATCGCATAGCATCATCGTAGTGGGGCACTCATCCAGTCAAGAGCGGGGAAACGGCTTGCATTTGTGGTCTGGATGAGCCGATTTTCTGTTTTCTATTGCGCCTGGGCTGGGCCTGGGCTGGGCTGGGCTGGGAGTCATTGTGGCAAGGAAAACGTTGACTCCTCAAGTTGTTATTTCAACTGTTTTTGCAGAAGCTCGTTTTGGTCGAAGGAGGATGATGGGAGAAGAGGGTGGTATGTTGTTTTTGTAACGCTGCTTGAGATGTCAAATAGCAGAGCGTTTGCAACAAAAACAACAATAAGAAGCAACAGCAACAACCGCAGCAGGAAGCACTTGAAAATTGAAATCAAGCTTTGGGGCGCCAGTTACGCAGTCGACGCCAACGCGTCACAAAAAAAAAACAAAAACAACAAATACAACAACAACAACATACAGCCAACATACAGCCAACAAACAACAACAATATGAGATAAGAACAAAGGTCCTACTTCGGGTGGCTTGCTATTTGCATATGAATATGGAGCACTCGGAGGCAGCTTTTTGGTTCTTGCTTCCAACGATAACAACAACAAATAACAAGAATAACAACAACATCAGCAACAACAACAACAACAATAGCTAAAGCAACAAACGATTTGCTGTTTGGCATATGAATAAACCCAACAACAACAACAACAACAACAACAACAAAGATACAAAAAGAAAACTTATTGCTGATGCTGTCGCAATACCCTCTCCACGAAAGGGATTTTCGAGACGTGGCGTCCATCGGAAAGGTTGTGGAAATAAAAAGGTTTTCCGGCCCATCATGCCCCTCCCCCCTTCCCAAACAAAAATTTATTGTATTTGAAAAAAAAAAATAAAAAATCAATATGCGTTTAGTTTTTAAGAGATTATTTGAGGAATTCTTGTATAGAAATTCTAAGAAAAAAATCTCGTAACAAAAATGTTAATATGTGTCCTTTTAATATATCCTTTTTTTTAGGGATATACAGCCAATAAAATTCCTCACAGAACATAAACAAATAATATTTGGAAGAAAGAAGTTTCAGAACTCAGAAACTCTAACTTTGAAAAGTTAGTTTTTGGGGCAAAAAGATTCTACCAACTAAAGTTAAAACTAATTCTGTTAGGACAAAGTTGTACTTTAAGTAATGTCTGCTACTGCCAAGGGTAAGGGTATACCGCTCTTCGATTTTCATGGATGTGGACCTAAAACCCCCCCCCACCCACCTTGTTAATTTCTGAGGTTGTGGGTTTGCCTTCGTAGCTTGGCTTTTGGTAAGCCTGCAGTGTATTGCCGGCGGCAACAATATCTTCAACACTGGATGCCATTTGTTGCTGTTGCTAGTGATGTTGGTGTTGCTTTTGTTTGTTGGCGGTGGGCGATAGATGGCGCCACACGCCAGCGAAAATTGAATAAGAGGCTTGAGTTGAAGGCAATTGCCGAAGTAGGCAGGCAAGCGGAAAGCAGGAAGCTATACCAATAACAAACACACATACTCAAGAACGAGGACTCCCAACTCCCACACATCCCATGCACACCACACACACACACACACACACACTGGCACGTAACAAGGAAAAGTTATGTAGTGTTCTGCTGGTAGGTTTTCCTTTTTCTTTTTTTTTTTTTGTGCCTCGCTTTTGCTTGTTTTGGGTTACTTTGAATTTAATGGAAAATTTATTGACGACATGCCGCTTAGTCGTTTGACTTGGACTTTTGCCTTTTGCCAGAGCACCCAAGGCACCCCCCTAGCCCAACCATCCCAACCATCCCACCCACTATTTCGCCATTTCCTGGCAACACACGCCAGCAGCTCCCCCCATCCAGCTGCTCTGTCATGTGTGCAAAGTTTTCGCATTCGGTTTGCTCTGGTTGGGTTTCATGAACTTGCCCATGCCCTGCACTACGACTGATTTTTCCAAGCAATTGGGGATAAATAGTTGATGATTGTGTGTGGTTGGGAGGTTCTAATGGGACAAGGGACAGGGGACACAGGACATACGACAGAAGAGTGGAAAGACACAAGGACTGGGAACTGATGAATGAGGGATGACCGCTTGATGTGTCTCGGATTGATTGATTGTCCCATGCACTCCGGCCAAACACATCCAATATGCTGCAAGGAAGCATTTGAATTGCTTCATGCGGGTCCTTCCGCACTTACAATAATCGTTTGCAATTTGCAGGAATTTGATTTCAGGATATGCCAGAGTACGCGTCATTTATCTTATCTTCCCGCAATTTCTCGCAAATTTAACAAAATTAACATTAATTTATTATCGATTGTGGTGGAAGCTATACCATTTTCCAGGATATCTTCACTTCTATGCTATCCAATTTCTTTATTTTAAAATTTCAAGTTTCTATCCCCAATAGTAAGTAGGTCTACTGAACCAAACATCAAAGAAAAAACTTGAAATTTGTATTTGCATTTATTGAAAAGGTTGTCAGCAAACGTGAGAATCCTGCAGGTGGTGACATTCGAACGGGGGTGGTATAATTTTTGGAGGAACAAGTATAACTTCAGGATTCGTGCTCTAATTTGCCAGCCCAAAAATCAGTTCCTTTGAGGCTCTTATAATGAGATAGGCGACCGTCACCGTGCCGGTGACTTGTTCACTTACAATAAATTAGAATTATAACCTCGCTTAGCCAAATCAACGACGCAATAACCCCGCAATAGCCAATGTACATGCAAGGGGACTATATCCTTCCCCAGGAGAGGGAGTCCATGGGGGTGTAGTAGTATTAGTTGGCAGCAACCCCCAGAAGGCGTAGAGCGTTTGCCGAAAATAAAACATTCACAAAAAGCGATGGCAAGGGGTAGGTTATCCTGGCCGGGCCAGCCGGGCCAGCCGCTCCTGCCTGACGCCACAATCCTCCAAGGAGTCGTCCGCGCCACCGAAAAACTTTTCTCGCGTGTTTTACCAACTTTAATATTTCATGTTGCTGATTTTCTTTATGGGATTTGGCCGTGGAAATCCCGAACCATCGTCTCACACCCCCAATCTCAACCCCTTCGAACTCAACAAGTTTTTTTTTTTATTTTTTGTCAAGTAGAAAAGACCTTTGGAGTGGAATGCGGACACGCCTGCCATGTTACGCCATTAGTTTATGATTATTGCCCGAAGTTTTGCGGGTCGGTTCCCAGGTCGGAGAGCTGCACTCGGAATGCGGAGTGTGAAGTGTTTTATGGATGGGGGCTGGGTATTGGACTCACCTGTTGTCGGCTCCTTGGTAAGTGTCAGTCGTCCATTGTGGTCGGTTAGCAGCAGTAGCAGCAGCAGCAGCAGGATCTCGATCAATTGAATCACGAAGAGGCGTCGATTATGAAACAAAAACATTGCAATTCGACGGTTTTTGTCACCGATTTTCGGGTTGGGGGTTACCCCAATCTCTTAAGGCCCAACCGCGTTTCTTATTCTTATTTATTTTTTTTTTTTTTTTTGTCAATTTATAATTTATGTGATCTGATTAACAAGCTCATCATTCCGGCAGTCATTTTTATTCAATTTTTTTCTCTCACATTGATTTTTGGCTTTTGGAAGAAAATGGGGAAAAATCAAAATCATGTCATTTTATTTACTAATCTAACCCAAACACACACACCCACGCAACATAACACCCTCACACACACACACGCACAGCCCACAGAAGTATGCTAATATATTTGGGAGCACGCATAAATATTTTACGCGAGCAACAGTGCGTATACGTAATTTGTTTAATAGTCCGCACAAACATACCGCTACACGATGGCCCGGCGCCAATGTCATTTGTTGTCAGCGCTTAAATCGGGAAATTGATGGAAGCGCCAAGTGAATTTTATGTTTTTTTTTGTTCAGAGGACAGTGAGGCCTCGTTTTGGGGGTTGATTTCGATGAAATAGCCATCAATCTAATTTGCAAATTTTCAGCAACCAGAGGCATACATTATATTAATGAATGTTTGCCCAATTATATTCCCAGAAAAAGTTTAATATTTATTTAAAAATGAAACAAATACAAAACAAATAGTAATTATACTTAGGACAAAGTTTACAAAAGTTCAGAAAGTTTATACAATATTATATCCTACATAAGTACTATATTTCTATACTATAGCTTAAGAGCTCTTAAAAAAAGGTATTCATGTTTTTATATTTACTTTTTAGAATGCTTTTAACCTAATAATCATTAAGGGATTTCCCGAAAATTACAGATTACAAATTCTAGATGCGAAAAGTTTCCTCTCTGAGTGCCACCCATGTTCTATAATCCGGAATAATAACGCCGCATTCTCATCCTCATCCTTTTATGTTGGCGTGTGTTTGAATTTAAGCTGCGATAAATGCTCAGATTCTTCAGCTCAGATTCTTCTTCGGCTCTGAGCCACTCTTTCTCCTAGCCGATTCCATTACGCACGCATCACCATAATAATAATAATAAGAATAATAATGATTATGATGATGCTGATGATGACGGTGATGATGCCACATAAAAGGCGGCGGGGCACATTTCAATTCCACAAAAGGCGCGTGTATCTCGAAGATACATTTCGCGCGGCAAACCCCAAGCTCGGTTCGGTCGGTCGGGCATAAATGAATGCTAAAATATATTTCGGCGGCGTCGCCATTACTATTATATGTACATGTTCTTGCTATTTCGACTATCAAAGGCTTTGCGCAAAAAATAATGCCTCAAGTAAAGTTTTCTATATATATATGTATGACAATTGGTTTTTTGTTGGCAATGTGAAAAATACAAAAAAAGATTCAATAAATCAAACGAAAATGCAAAAAAGTGCTGGTTGAATTTGAGCTTCGGCTTTTTTGTATACAGTTGCGTTTATTTGTTTACAGTGCCCGGAGAGTTGAGCGCTTTGTTTACAACTTTTATAAAATACAATATATATATGTATATATAAAGTATATCTGCGAATAAATGACATTTATAAAAAAATTTATAAACTTTTTCTGCAAAAAACTGACTGAAACAAAACCCAAAAATTTGGGAGATGAGCAAAAAAAATAAAATAAATAAAATAAAATAAAAAGAAAAACAAGAAGCGTAGCGGAAATCGCATTGGGGTAGTTGTTGTTATATGAAGCAAATTGTATATTGCACATGTATGCGAATTTCGGCACACTCGTACGCACACACACACACACACACACCCAAACACACACTGACGCAGAATCAGGCGCTCAGCACGGATAACAGAGAGCGTAAAGATTGCAGCGTCGGCAGAGGGCAGAGGACTGAGGGCAGAGGACGAGCAGAACAAACGAATTTCAGCAACGACGCAAATTTCGATTTCCTCGAAATTTCTACCTTCTATTATGCTTGTTCTTGAGCTTCATCTCTGCTTCTTATTCTTGCTTCTTCACCATCAACGGGCATCATATACATTTTGTTTGCAAAAAGCAAAAAACAAAAAAACAAAAAAACAAAAACAAAACAAAAACAAAAAGCAAAACAAAAAAATAAAACAGTGAAGAAGAAGCAACAGCAACAGAGCAGCTTACTAAGCTTTTTCTGCCGGCGTCTCTGCCGCTGTTTTGCTCCTTGTTTTTGCTACGCTTCGCTTTGCCTTTACCTTTTGCTTTTGGGTTTTGGGTTTTTTTTTTGTGTTGCTTTTTCTTTTGCCCCGTTGCGTGAAGAAGAGGAAGAAGTAGCCGCCTACAGTGCTAGTTTTTTGTGGCTTTCCTTTATCATATCCTTTTTTGTCCTGTCCTGTGCTTTGTTTGTTTGGAATTTCTCAATTTTAAAATATTCATTCTAGACTTTTTTTTGGCCACCCCCACACACACACACACACTCATACACGCATGTTACGCACTTGGCGTCTCTGGCTTTCTTCTTCTGCTTCTTCTTCTTCTTGGTTATTTTCTCTTTGTTGTATTATGTCATAATTTATTTTCAACAGGACTAAACAATGCCGGAATTCGCACAATTGACAATGCCAATGAATCACATTTCATTTTCATTAGCTATCGCTTTACGTCTCTCTCTCTCTCCCTCCATCTCTCTTTATTACTTTCTCTCTCGTTCCGCCTGCACCGGCTCCTGTTGCCTACTCCTCCCCCGCCATAATCTTTGTTGTCTTTTTTGCATTTCCGTTTTACGTTTGTATTTTGTATCTTATTCGCACTCACGCACACACACACACAAACACACACTAAGTCTCTCACACAGATACTCAGATAAAGTTACACGTACAACGTACAATTCAATGCCGCATTTATTGTTGTTGTGATTCGGTTTTGTTGTTAATTTTTGTTTGTTGCCGCACACACAACATACACTGCCACTCGCAAAATTAGCAAGCGCCGGCAAAATACGCGACCGGAGCAAACACGTCCAAACACTCTGAATTCCATTCCGTCCATAGAATCCAAAGCTCTGTGTGCGTCAACGTCCGAAACTCAAAAAACTCAATCTTGAATACTGCAGGGTGTTTTTACTGTACGGTCTGTGCGAGGCCGAGACCGAAGCTTAACAGTTAATAACAGAACTCTGTTGATAACAGACCATAGTTTCGCCAACTACACTCCTGCTCATAAATATAGGTATTCCAAAAGAAAATTGTTTTCTTTTTCTTTTTTATGGCTATGAAAAAAGTTCCCAGGACGAAAAGAAAAAAAGCTCTCATGGATGCCCCATAAATGTATTATCAAAGGCCAAAAAAGGAGATCCTTTGCGATTTAAAGAATTAAAGAAAAAACCATATTGATATATACTACTGTCAACTGTCATTTAGTTAAAAAAAGGAATAATGATATCTAAAAGTTAAAATTCCATATTAAAATATTGTCTAATACCTCATAATGATAAAATTGTATCATATAGTTGCATATTTCCGCACTATAATGACCCGAAAAACACATTAGGACTACCTTTTAGGAACAAAAAATTAACTTTTATCGGAATTAAGGAGTAACCTATGTAAGTCCCATAGAAATCCTTGGGGGAAGACGTAAAAACTAAATAAACAAAAATAAGGATAGAATAGGAAATGCATTTTCTAATTAGCTAAAAACTATAAAAGTAATAGAAAGCTGACAGACACTTATTAACAAAAAAAAAATAAATCCTTATGTCTAATCAATACAATGTTTTTAACACTATTTTTAACAAAAAGTTATTTTAAATTGTGAGTGTACCTATTTCTACTGTCAGCGTTGTATATTTAACATTTTACTCGTTTTTTTCTCTTTAGACACGACATGTTGCGTACTGTGCAGTAAGCCAGAGAGAGGGTCATACGAGAGAGCCTTTTGAGCTTTCGATTAGTTCGGCTCTGTTGTTTGCTACACTGTGAAAAACATTAATTTCTTTAAAGATACTTATGAGGAAATCTTCATTAATTGTTTTTATTTTCTGTCAAAAAGTTACCAATCCTGTTAAATAATTCAAATACTCTGTTAAGAGTCCTGTTAACTATGTTAATGTTAATAACATAAAAAAGCTTCCGTCGACATTGCTGCCAACAGTGGCAGAAGCAGCGACGCCAGCTGAAGCGCCAACGAATGCCGCAAAAAAGAGACTGCGAAATTTCAATGGCAACGTCAAAGTCAACTGCGGCTGAGGCAGAAAAAGCTTGATGCTCATGAATGAGTCGGCAGCGAGCTGCAAAACAAACAAATCAAAAGATACATACAGCAGTGGGCAAAATAATAAGTACGTCTTAGATTGTAAGTGGGATAAAATTAAAAGTAGGCTTTAAAAATATAGATTATACAAATATTTAACAAAATCTTTTTTTATTGTTATAATTTTTAAAAAAACACTTATATTATTTATTAATTTAATTAATATTTATCTTAAATTTTAATGATTATGAATTTAAGTATTGTTTTTAAAATAAAATAAAAAAATTAGATCTAAAATGTATACATGTATATGCATTATACATACATTATGCATTATACATTTTTTTAAATATTAAAAATATTTTTTATCAAAATAATAACACTGGTATTATTTATTAATTTAATTATTATATATCATAAAGTTAAAAGTTTAAGTATGTAAGTATTGACTTTAAAAGGTTTCAAAACTGATTAAATTTAAAATTGAGATACGAAATTTTGTTTTTTATTGATTCCTTAAATATCTATAGATATTTGAGTTAAAGATAGTTTTTAGGTTTCATAATATTCATAATTTTATTCATAATTCTTCGATTGTCATTAAAATGAATGAAAAAGGACTCAGAAATATCCAATATCCTTAAACGCTCTGATTTTTGGGGCTCAGAACAATCGTTCTTTCTGAAAAATAAAGGCAGTAGAAATAATAGATATTAAATGACTAGAATAAGATAAGTATAAATAAATATTTAAATAAATAATAAAATAAGATAAGTATAATTAAATATTGTTACTTATCATATTCTACTTTTATATTATCCATTTGTTCTACTGCCTTAATTTTATTTAGAAATAAGAGTCAGTTAGAAATGTAAGCCCATTTGAAATGGTTCGTCACGAACCTTAAACTCAGACTAAGGCAAGTGATTCGTCACCTACCTGAACTGTAGTCCTCAGTGATCTAGGCCTACAATGAAGTACCTGTAAGTGTCACTTCTTCCAGAATCAAATTTCAAGATGGAGAGCTGGACCAAAATATATTTTAAATACTAGAACCTCAAGGATTGTCCCACTTTCTAACCAATTAAAAGTAATTCCCTTGTTTTTTATAAACTACAGTGAAGTTTACCTTTATTGAACGCTTTTCAGTAAATATTTAGTTTGGGTGAAGTGATTTTTACAATTTTGTCTGAAAGTGTTAATGGTATGGAGATGTTAGAAAAAAAGGGGGTTAACTGCTACTAAGGATCAATTACTGTCTAGGATATTTCTCGGCTTTCTTACATAACATACGTATGTATATTATTCCGAGTCTGAGCGGGCGGAGGACCTCTTTGACTTTTTATGCTTGCGCTTCTTGTCACGATGACGATCCTCAGGACTCGCGTCGCGTTTGCCGCGATTGGCTTCGGATTTGGCTTCTGCTGATGATGCCGCTTTGGCGCCAGATCCTTCGGCAGGACCTGCAGCTTCAGAGGCATGCAGTTCGTCTTGAAGCTTCTTCAGAGTCTCAGCCTTCAGGCGCTCCAGTTCGTTCAGCTCGCGAGTGGTGCGCTCCTTTTCCATGTCGTCCTGGCGCTGCTTCTCGGCCCGCCTCTCCTCCTCTTTGGCGATTTCCTTGCGCATGTGCTCCTTCAACAACAGCGCCGCCTCCACGCGCTTCTGCATCTTCTCGCGGGCCATCGCCTTGTCCTTCTCCTCGTCCAGCGGCAGCGCCGAAGTGAGCTTGGGCAGCGGACTTCGCGACGAGCTGTGTCGGCGTCCACGGCTGCGACTGCGCCGCCGTCCCGGCGAGTCCCTTCGCCTGCGCCCCGGTGAGTCCCTACGCCGTCGTCCAGGCGAGTCCCTTCGCCTTCTGCCGGGAGATTCGCGACGCCTCGAATCGGGGGAGTCTCTGCGTCTCCTCTCGGGAGAATCTCTGCGTTTCCTGTCCGGTGAGTCCTTGCGTTTCCTGTCCGGCGAGTCCTTGCGTTTTCTGTCTGGCGAATCCCTGCGTTTCTTGTCAGGTGATCCCTGTCTCCTTCCCGCCACCGAGTCCTGTTGCTTTCTGTTCGGAGAGTCCTGTCGCTTCTTGCTAGGAGCATCCTGACTCCTCTTGTTTAAAGAATCTGTCCGTTTTCTAGCCTGGGATTCTTCGCGCTTCTTATTTGGCGACTCCTGCGGTCTTCTGCCGGAAGAATCCAGACGCTTTCTGGTCGGCGAATCCGGACGCTTCTTCCCAAATGACTCCTCCTCCTGATGCTTGCGACTTTGGGAGTCCTGGGGCTTCCTAACCGGGGGCGACTCCTGGCGTCTGGGAGGCGGAGAATCCTGTCTTCGGCCACGGCTGCGGGAACGCTGCTGTCGTCGACGATCGCCGCTTGGTGAGTCCCTGTTCCTGATGGGCGACAGTGGAAAACGACTCCTGTACTCATTATCGCCCGATCGGGATCGGTTGCGTCGATCCCTGTCGGCAAAAGGGTTGCGACGATTGCGATTGAACTGATTTTGATTCGGATTCTGGTGCTGGTGTTGGTTGGGATTCTGTCCCGGTCGTCGGATAGGCGAACGACTCCGTTTGTTCCTGAACTTTTCGTCCGGCTTGTTATCTTCGCGCCTCGAGAAGCGGTCCTGCTTGGTGGACAGTTCGACCTTGCTTTCCAGTTTGGGAGCCGGCTTCTCCTTCTCCCGCTCCTCGGCTTCGGACTCCGGTTCGGATTCCGTCTGCTGCTCATAGTCCAGGGCATTCATGTCCATTGATTTGCGTCTCTTGTTGGGCGTCTCCGCCTTCGGTTTCTCCTTCTCGCCCTCCTTGTCCTTGTCATTGTCTTTGGCGGCATCCTTATTCTTGGCTTTCTGCTCCGAAGAGACCTTCTCCGGAGAATTGTCTCCGTAAGTGCTCGCATGCGGCAGCTCGAAGAACGACTTTTTGGGATTCTTGGATGCCTCGTCGTGGCGCCGTTTGCGCTCTTGCTCCCGCCGCTTTACCTCCTCGTCGCGAACTTTGGACTCCTCCTCGATGCGCTCCAAATCTGCCAGCTTGATGGTGCGTTTCTGGGCATGCTTCCAGTGCGGGGGAGTTGTGCTCCGTGAGCGACTGCGTGATGGTGTCCGGAAGCGCTTAAATGAGAGTAGAAATTTAAATTTAATAGTTGGAAACTTCCCATTAATGCTCTACTTACAAACACGCCACGTCCTTTGACAATTCGACCGCTGCGAGACATGGGCGGCGCCTGTTTCTTCGACCAACCGAAGGCGTTTCGGTTGCGGTCCCTGTCCCGCTCTCTATCCCTCTCCCTGCCCCTGTCACGATCGTGTCCACGACCTCCACGATCATCCCTATCCCGCGATCGTGATCTCTCGCCGCGCATCAGAAATTTGTTGGATACCTAGATGGGAGAGGCATTTTAGTCACATCTTTTATGAAGAAGACTTCGTTACTTACCTCTGGAATTTCGTTGGGATCTATTTTTGTAACTGTGACCAGCGGATGCAGTTCGCCCTCTTCCCGTTCCTCGTCATCATCCGGCGGAGCTTGCTCGTGTCGACCATTTCCACGTCGGACATCAGTACTATAAAAAAAAATAGTATTTTTCATAATTGAAATATTTAATTAAGACAAAAATTCATTTATTTGGTTCGTACTCTTCACTGTCGGACGAGTTGGACTCTTTGCGGTTGCGCTTCTTCTTTTTAGAGTCCTTGCTAGTGGCCTTAACTTCGTCCTCGCTTTCCTCGCTGTGGGAATCGTCACTAGAAACGGAGCGCTTCCTTCGCTTCTTTTCTTTTTTGGCTAAGGAATAGACTAGTTAGTTACTAGTTTTAACTAATTTTAGTTGGTAGAGTAGTACCCTTTGTCTGTCTAACCAATTCCCCACAGTTGGCAATGGCCGCATCCTGCAGAGGACGTGAGTTCCTGTCGATTGGCAGCTCCTCCAATTGTCGGACTAGCTCCTGGCCGGAAATAACTTGACCAAATACAACATGGATACTGGAAAAGAGAAATTCTATTAATATAATTTATAAAATTGATAATTAAATAGGACTTACTTGTCCAAATGTGGCGCAGGCTGTGTTGTACTACAATGAGAAACAGAAGAAGAGAAAAAATTCTTTACACATTGCTTTTCACTTGATTGGTTTGGTTGCAGAAGACATTTTTTGTTGTAGATTCTGTTGTTGGTTCGGTAGTAGGCTGTAGTAGGTTTTTTTTTGTCGTTTTATTTGGTGGTGAAGACCATTGTGCAACAAACTAAGAGATTTGATGGTGTAGTGGACCGCCAACCGGCCACCGGCCACCGGAGTCTGGCTACACCTGGCAGATCCGGCGATCAGGATCCTCACCATCAGGATTCAGATCAGAGTCCAGGGAGAGTGAGAGCTACAGCCGAGAGACTGAGACCCAGGACACCAAACACCAGGGAGCAAAAAAGAGGGAGAACCAAGCGGCACGGCCCGGCACGGCCGGCTCCATCCATCTCTCACTTCTACCACAAACCGAGGGGTGGTGATGGATCGGATCGGATCGGATCAGCGGTCGGCGGTGATGGCGGCGGTTCTGGTTCTGGTTCTGGTCATATGCTACCGGCTAAATGGCTATATAGATTAATGAACAACAACAGACGTTTAAATAGATACAAAATAAAAGGAGAATTTATTCTTTGGCTGAAACATTTGGCTGAAAACAGAACTGAAACCATATTTATAGTCCGGATGCGTCCGGAACTCAACCTGGAAAGGACACCACTTACATAAAGAACTGGGCACCATTGGTGTTCTTGCCCCGGTTCGCCATGGACAGCAGGAATGGGCGGTCGTGTTTCTTTTCAAAGCATTCATCTGAAAGGGTTCGAAAGGGTTTATAATTTTAGATATTTTATATAAATATTTATAGAGGTTCAAAGGTCGAACTTGGGAACTAGGAAGGGAACCAAAAACATGATAGAAGGGGTTCCCGTTATGGTGGAGTGATCCTTCTAATTTGGCCTCTACTGTATTGATTTTTTTCCGAAACCAAAAGCACGCATACACACACACATGAACCTACCCTCGAAGGTGCCGCCATAGATGGACTCGCCGCCGGTACCATTGCCCGCACTGAAATCACCAGCCTGAACCATGAAGTCCTTGACCACACGGTGAAAAATCACTCCCTTATAGTGGAGCTTCTTGCCGGTGACCAGGCCCACCCCCTTCTCGCCAGTACACAGCGCCCGGAAGTTTTCCGCCGTCTTCGGCGCCACATCTGCAAACAGCTCGAACACGATGCGTCCCACCGCCAAACCGCCCAGCGAAATGTCAAAAAAGCAACGCGGACGCGAAGCGCTCGCGTCGCGCTTGTTTACCGTCATTTTACCGCCGAATTTGTTTTCCAATTAAGTTTTTATTCAATTCTTTGCTTCGTTTCGCGTTGCACAATGTAGAAGCTGCCAACTTGATCATAAATTAGAAACAGTGTGGCCGCTCTTGATTCAGAAAAATACTAAAATATACTAAAAGATTTGTGACTGCTGTTGGCTTTAAATGCTATTTTTGAAAAATATGTTTTTATGTATTAAATTTATTTGTGTATTATATTAGATGATACTTCTATAGACTTTCGAAAATCTAAAAAAAAAAACGATGTTTAATAGGTTTAATAATTAATCCCAAAATCCTCTCTAAATCTCCTCAACTAACCATTCCAGGAACTGCCATTTTGAAAGGCGGCATTAAAATGGCGAGAAATCGTTTATTTATTCCAGTGTAACAGAGTTTTTGGGGTTTCCCTCAAATTAACATGCTTCAGTTTAATTGACTTCAACTTCATTCAAATTCCTTTCATGGTAAAAAGGAAATGTATATTAGAAAATGTCCATTGACAGTCTGGCAACATAAGGACATAAGGCCGGTGTACATTTTCAAGAGAATTATCCCATTTTATAGGATAATTTGACTATTTATACCGTAATAAGCACCCAAAAATTCTCTTATTCAAAAAAATAAAAATGCAAAGGGAGTATGGGCTTTTCGGAAGTTTATCCGTGAAAGAGATACGAAATTAACAAACATAAAATTTTTGAAATTATAGCACCTTGGCGGGCTTGGGCGGAAGAACGTTTCAACCATCTGGCAGCTCTGGGCTATGTTTACATTGAGAAACGGGACAGAAAGAGAAAGAGAAACACAAATACGTGTTCTTTTGGGCAAATAATTTATCAGAGAAAAACAACGAAAAGTTCCAGCAACTGTCGCGATAATAACCGACAAGTCGCAGTGCAGCAGCGGCGACGGGCAGAACGTGAAACCAGCCACTCAGCTGACCGGAAAGCTCGAAGTATACAAGGTTCTGAGAAGAAGCGACGACGTGGAAAAACACCAGAACGAAAAAAAAAGTGACAAAAAAGAAGTGCGATGTGTGGCATATTCGCTTACCTGAACTACCTGACGCCCAAGTCTAGGCAGGAGGTGCTGGACCTCCTGCTCCAGGGTCTGAAGCGACTGGAGTACCGTGGCTACGACTCCACGGGTATCGCCATCGATGATCCAACTGCGCCGCCGGACAACCATTCCATCGTTATGGTGAAGAGAACTGGCAAAGTCAAGGTGCTGGAGGACGCCATTGCGGAGATTTGTCGTGGCGAAGGCTACACCCAGCCCATAGACACACACATCGGCATAGCCCACACTCGCTGGGCCACCCACGGTGTCCCTTCGGAGCTCAACTCGCATCCGCAGCGGTCCGACCAGGACAATAGCTTTGTGGTGGTGCACAACGGCATCATTACCAACTACAAGGACGTCAAGACACTCCTGGAGAAGCGGGGCTACGTCTTCGAATCCGACACGGACACAGAGGTAATAGCCAAGCTGGTCCACCACCTGTGGCAGCAGCATCCGGGCTACACCTTCGGCGAGCTGGTCGAGCAGGCCATTCAGCAGCTGGAGGGCGCCTTTGCCATTGCATTTAAGTCCAAGCATTTCCCCGGAGAGTGTGTGGCCTCCCGGAGAGGATCCCCATTGCTGGTGGGAATTAAGGCCAAGACCAAGCTGGCAACGGACCACATACCCATCCTGTATGCCAAGGCCCATCGCCCCCATGGCCAGCCGCAGCAGCAGGCCTACCCCGTAATTCCCCCCGGGGACTGCAACGCCGAGTTCCAGCCCCTGGAGCGAAAGGAAGTGGAGTACTTCTTCGCCTCCGATGCTTCGGCTGTCATAGAGCACACCAACCGGGTCATCTACCTGGAGGACGACGACGTGGCGGCCGTTAAGCAGGACGGCACCCTCAGTATCCATCGGCTGAACAAGTCCTCCGACGATCCACATGCCAGGGAGATCATTACCCTGAAAATGGAGATCCAGCAGATCATGAAGGGCAACTACGACTACTTCATGCTGAAGGAGATTTTCGAGCAGCCGGAATCCGTGGTGAACACCATGCGCGGGCGGATGAGGTTCGATACCCAGTCCGTCGTACTCGGTGGCATCAAGGAGTACATCCCAGAGATAAAGCGCTGCCGGCGTCTCATGCTCATCGCCTGTGGCACATCCTACCACAGTGCCGTGGCCACCAGACAGCTTCTGGAAGAGCTCACCGAACTACCGGTCGTTGTGGAGCTGGCCTCTGATTTTCTGGACAGGAACACTCCCATTTTCCGGGACGACGTGTGCTTCTTTATCTCGCAGTCGGGCGAAACAGCCGACACCCTCATGGCCCTCCGGTATTGCAAGCAGCGAGGAGCTCTCATCGTCGGCATTACCAACACAGTGGGCAGTAGCATCTGCCGGGAGTCGCACTGTGGCGTGCACATCAACGCTGGACCCGAGATCGGTGTTGCCTCCACCAAGGCCTACACGTCGCAGTTCATTTCCCTGGTGATGTTCGCACTGGTCATGTCGGAGGATCGTCTGTCGCTGCAGCAGCGCCGGCTGGAGATCATTGATGGACTTTCGCAGCTGGACCAGCACATTCGCACTGTCCTCCAATTGAACTCACAGGTCCAGGCGTTGGCCAAGGAGCTGTATCAGCACAAGTCGCTGCTCATCATGGGCAGGGGTTTCAACTTTGCCACCTGTTTGGAGGGAGCATTGGTAAGGGATCTATTGTGGTTCACGGACATTTATAAGTCTATCCACTTGTCACTTGTTTTATTTCTAATTGACTTAAAAAGCAATTGAAATGATTAACGAGTATTATGGAATTATGGAAAAGTTTGTAAAAACAAAAGTATTTCTGGAACTATTCTCATTAGAGCTTTTATTCCGGATAACGACATTCCAGGAAATAAAACGCTGGGAATGATAAGGAAATAGACTTGTATGTTGTGACACTTTTCCCAGAAATTCCCAGATAAGGGTTTCAACCTAGAACAATACGAATACGACTAATAATCCCTCTTCTAATCTGCAGAAAGTGAAAGAGCTGACGTACATGCACAGCGAGGGCATCCTGGCCGGGGAACTGAAGCATGGTCCCTTGGCCCTGGTGGACGACGAGATGCCCGTGCTGATGATCGTCCTGCGCGATCCTGTCTACACCAAGTGCATGAACGCCCTGCAACAGGTGACGTCGCGCAAAGGACGACCCATCCTGATTTGCGAGGAAGGCGACACCGAAACCATGTCCTTCTCCACCCGATCCCTGCAGATTCCTCGGACTGTGGACTGCCTTCAGGGTATCCTTACCGTCATACCGCTGCAGCTGCTGTCCTACCACATCGCCGTGCTCCGAGGATGCGACGTCGATTGCCCCAGGAATCTGGCCAAGTCCGTTACCGTAGAATAGGCACTTTTTGGCTCAGATCGCCAGAATCAAGAATTCCATTTTATTATCTGCCAGAGGGTAGCTACCCCGTAGAATTAAGCTAAAATCCTTTTGTATTCGCACGGATGCTAGTCCGGCCTTTCTCAATTTAACCCACTGTGCCCCTCGGCCTAAGCCGAACCTGTTAACCCCCTACTGTTTGTCTCGTTTGTCTTGTAAAGCAATTACTTTGTGTGGATGTGCAATTTAAATATATATATTTCCTTATTTCCTTTAAAAATGTTTATTTTTTATTGAATTCTTGTTGGATCTAAAAATAGATAAATGTAATAGGGGTTTTCCAATTGGAATTTTAAATATTTCATAAAACAGATTCTTAATCTTGTAGTTTTTTTGGCAGATTGATAGAGAATCAATATAACAATCTTTTAAGATAAATCTTTGGAATAGAATCTTAGAATATAATCTGTAGTCTTTAAAATAAGTCGCTTATTGGCAAAGAAATAGTCTTTGGTAAGAATATGCCTTTTAAGACGAATTTTAAATCGAATAACTTTCTAATTGAAAACATAGTTTAGAAATAGGCCTACTTTTAAAGATTACATGTCAGTTGTAAACTTTTTGGACCAAATCATAATACTCCACGAAAGGGTATACAAATTGATCGTTATTTTCCGTTAGAGATGACAATCGTGTAATATTTAATTCAAATTTTTATTTTAAAAGACAGAAAATCACTTTATTGTTTATAAACTTAAGTACAAATTTAAATAAATTTCTTTTTATCCGAAAAATATATTCAAAAATGTATTTAAATCTAAAAGATGTAAGCAGTTGCGGTATTTTTTAGCCACGGTGTGACCATATCTAATACCAAAAAGACACCGTTCGCGGCAAATGTACTAAAAAATACAATTTGAGCTTCCTTTTCTTTTCGTCCGTAGAACCACATGTCTGGTAACCGAGATTTTGATTTTCTTTTCGCCGGATAATGCTCCTCCCAATTGATTAGTTTCGATCGAGTCACGATAATCAAGTGCACGGCCACAAGTACGAGTGAAAGCAGACCGCGATTGTGAGGAAATCCGCCAAGTTCGGGAAATATATTCGTAACCAAAACGTTCTGCCCCACAGCAGCGCGTGAGTGAGTGCGATAGAGAGAGAGAGAGAGCGAGCGCAACGGAACAACACGGTCGTGCGAGCGAGAGCGAGCTAGCGGACGAGAGTGCGAAGTGTGTGTGCAAGAAAACCCGCAAAAGCAAAAGCAACACCAAAAGCAACAATAACAACACAACACCTACCGTACACACACACACACCCTACGTCCCAAAGTGCGTAGTGAATTAAAAGTACGTGTGTGGAGCGTGTGGAATTTGTTTATCAAATCGGCATAGTTTCCGTTTTGATTTCTGGTGCGTATTATACAAAAAAAGAAAAAGAAGAAAAAAATATGATTAGTTGCATATGTGTGTGTGACCGCGTGCATCGTTTTTGAAATTCGAGGCGAGCTGCAGTTGAAAATCAGCTGTTTCTGTAACACATAACGGTGTGTTGTGGGTAGCAAGTGGACAGTCTCAGTTGCCAGTACTGGCAGCGTTTGTTGCTGCTCTTCCTCTTCCTTCTGCCAACCTAACCTCACTCTTGTTCTTCTTCTGCCTGGTGCTGTGGGGGCTGCTGCATAATAATATAATACATATATTCGCCAGCCTCGCCTCAATCTCGATTGGTTGTGCCTCATTACGGCTCCCCATTGTTGGGTTCTGTGGAAAATCTAACTTCGAATCGGTGGAAAAATCCAATTCGCCGAGCAGCGTGACAGCCCCCCCAAAGGAAAGGGCATTTTTTTTTGTCCGAAAAACCAAAGTCATGGGCAGTTCCTAAATGTGAGCCGCACTCCCAGGGAGAACCACCTCCACCCACCACTTTCTATTTTTCAAAAAAAAAAAAGTTCAAAGTGCAAAGTGTAATAATAATAAATATTGTAATCGGATGGCGTCAGAAGCCCTTCCGCAATAGGCCTGGCTTACAGAAACAATAACAAAAACTGCCACCCCCGAGTACAGTGGAAGCTCCCTAAGTCGCACTGCCTTTAAAACACGTTTTTTTCATTAATTTTCATTCAAAAATTTCACTTCATTGAATCCCACCTGTAATACATTCTGGACAAAAACAAGTGTTGCCTTTTTATGTTTCCATGACTAACTAGTGTTCTCCTTACAGATTGGAAACTTCGCACCTCCGCATCCCCGTTGAGCAGGCCCGGAAGCAGCCAAGAGTTTCCCAGACCCAGCCCAGACGAGGAGCATCCGCCGCAGAAGAAGGAGGCCGGAGCAGCAGCAGCAGCTGGAGAAGATCTGCTGCCTACTCTGGGATAGGAGACCGAGACGAAAAGAGGCCGAGAAGGAGTAAGAACCACCGAGGAGCATGTCCAGCAAGGAGGAGACAACTCCCACCACGGGAGCCGCTGCTCCTGCGAGCTCCGGTGCAGCCACCACTTCGTACGCCAATGTTGTCCAGAATCTGGACACCAAGAAGGGTGCAGGCACTGCAGCCGTCGCCAATCCCAGCACCACCGCCTCCGCCGTGGACAACAAAGAGAATCAGCCCAATCTGAAGAGTTTCAAGTCGTGGAGCGAGGAAACTGCTGCCGCCGAAGCTGCCGGAGAATCGCTGGTAACCGGAATCGGAAGCGTTGGAACCGCCACGCTGGCGGGGGAGAAGCGTGCCGCGGCCTCGGGCGGCGACAACACCGCCGAGAACTCATCGGAACTGGACGATAACAATGACTTTGTGCCGGTGGTGTCGCACCATCGACGGGATCGCAAAAAGGCTCGCAAGGAGAAGCCGAGAGATCAACAGCCGGCTGGTGGCCCTGGTCAGAAATCGCAGCAGCAGTCGTCGGGACGACGAGGAGGACAAGGACAAGGACAAGGACCCCCCACTGATTTAGCACCGGGAGAGCGCAAGCAGACAGTCCGGCCAAGGGCCTCTCGCAACGGCAGTCCCCGGAAACTGCCTGGAGCAGGTCAGGGATCTGCAGCCAATCCCACGACTGCCGGTGGCCAGAAAGTACACAAGGATCGGAAGGATACCTCGCCCAGTGCCAGCATTGAGGCGGGAGGCAGCAGCGGCAACGAGGCCAAGTCCGGAGACGGCGGAGACCAGCCGGGGGCGGGCGATAAGGCGGCAGGAGGTGCCGGAGCAGCAGCCCCGCCCCCAAAGCGATTCATTGCCGCCCCACCGCCCAAAGTCAATGCCTGGAAGGTGAGTGACGTAATTGAGATTGACTTTTTTTTTATTTTTATTTATTTTTTAAGAGGAGGAATTATACAAATTTCGCTAAAAAACTGAATAATGCAAAAAAAAATTGGAGTTCAAGGGGTTTAAGATTTTAAAGCTTCGAAGAACCTTTGTTTCTTTACACTGGAAAAAAAAAGATAGTTTTCATCTCAAGATAGTTTTCATTTCAATGCATCTCCCCTCTCCCAAAATGAAGTCACGTTTTTCTTCTTCTTCTTCTTCTTCTTATCTTGTTGATCTCCGATTCCTCTTTGGCTCATTTTCCGTTTGTCGAATTGCGTCTTAAAAATAATAGACAGACAAGTCCAAACACGCATGTGTGTTGGTGTTATGTTTGTTGTGTTTTTTTTTTGTTGGTAAACAAATGTGCGTGGAATGGGAGGGAGACGAAAAGAGAGAGAGAAAAGAGACACGACAAAACACGTTTTCCCGTCTGTTGTGGTTTTTCTTCTTCTTCGTTCACTGTTATCGCTGTTAAGCTAATACCCGCCGAGGATTACAAAATAGTATCTGATAGATACAACATGCCAGATACTAGATACTAGATACAGACAGCCGTCGAATGCATTGCATAATGTTTGGTCCCGAAGCTGTTTGTCAAAACAAAGCGAAAGAGAACGAAAAAAGAGGGCAAAGTAAACACTTTTTTTTTTTATTTCTTTATTATGCAATGGCAGAGAGGGAGAGAGAGGGAGAGAGGCAGGCCGGTATTTCCGTCTATTTTTGTTTGTTTCTTTTCCAAGAACCAGAGCACAAAAGGGAGAAAAAAATAAAATATAATAATAATTCATAATTGATATTTAATATGCTCTAATTGCACATCTGTGTGTTTGGGGGGGTGTCGTAATAAACGAGAGAAAAAGTTAAATATTTTCTCAACTAAAAATAAATGTCAAGGTCAGCCCGCTTGTGTCGTTTATTTATCCACCCAACCCCACCCCACCCCACCACCAACCCCCCTATGAAAGCACAAAAGAGAAACACAAAACACACACTAAAAAAAAAAAGGTGTGGCTAATTTTTCTTTTTTTTTTTCTTTGGAAAAAGTTAAAAAAGTTTACACGTTTCTGTTGTCAAGCGGGAGTTTTGAATTTGATTTGCTTTCAAGAGCTACTACTACTTGGAAATGGGTATGCAAATATAATATATTCTTAGCTCACTTCTGACATTCTATGCAAATCGAACTAATTAGGAAGTTAGTGGGGTACAGGGTGCTCTTTTTTTATATTTTTTTTTAATATTTATTTTTTTTTTAGCCCTTTTATAAGATTCTTGTTTTGACTTCAAAGCCTCTGCCTGCGTCGACTGCAGCAGCAGCGGTGGCAGCAGCAGCGCAGTGCACTGCAGAAGCCAAGGCAAATTCAAATTTATTTTTCCACGCCAGTAGCGCTGTTGACGTGTGCCGTCGAAGAGTTCGAGTGCGGATGGAGAAAAAAGCAACACAAACTCCCACTATTTCAGTTTCAATTTCCAATTTCCACTTCCATTAGCAAGTGTTTCTACGATCCGATCGCCAAAGGAGAATAAACAATAATATTCAAAAAACAACAACAAAAACAGCTGAATCGGCACGTGTATCGGAGTTCACCATGTGGTGAATACGGGCATTTCAAATGTGTCATCTCTAAGCACGAAAATAATCGTTCAAGTGATAACACAGCACTCTCTCGCTCTTTGCCATTGCTGCGGCGCAAAACAATAACAAAAAACAAAAAATGAAAACGAAAGTAAATATGCAATCAAGACAATAAATTAATCAAGTTTTTGTGTTCGTATCGGGAGGTCTTAAATATTAAGTAGATTGATGAAATGTGTGTCATACAGGGGGGTAGGAGGGAGTACAGTGGGAACTGACTAACGGGTCGTGGGAACCAAAACAACTATTTTTATCCAATAATTACCTCTTCCGGCCCACTGTTGTATAATGTCAGCGATCTGTGATTATTATAGTTGATCTAAGAGCCATTTAAATTCCATTTTTAGTCTCTAAGCCGCAACTGCCTATTAATTACATTAATTTTTTCCCTTTTTTTTGTATTAAGTTACACTTTTATTTTGATTTCTAGTTGCAAGTCTGTAAGCCTCTTAGTTGCGATTAAGTATAGTATATAGTTAAGTATATAGTATTTTTCCACTGTCATTGTTTTCGAGACTCCAGTTTCCAAGTCACTATAGACTCTAGTAGGGAATCTTATACTTCCTCTTATACTTTCTTTATCTTATCTTATACCTTGTATTATTCCTCCTTTTTGTTGTCTGAATGGAATCATTCTGTATATATATTTTATGATCATATAGGTCTATATTATTTGCCTTTTATATCAGATTTTTCTCGCTTTTCTTTCTCTGCTGGGGAAGCACTTGGGACTTCCTACTTCTTTGTGCCTGAAATGATTTTTGTTGCCAGGGAAGAGTCTGATTTTCATAAAATGAATACTAGATAAGAAGATACTACTAGAGCTAGATAGATAAAACTACTACTAGATACTAAATAAAAGTAGATTGCTAGATACTGTATACCGCTAGATACTGGATAAAATAATATTATATAAAAGTACTACTAGATACTTAAAAATAGTTCCACCAGATACTTAATAAAAATAATACTAGAAACTAGATAAAATTACTAATAGGTATTAGATATAATAATAATAATACATATTCAAACTACTACTTAATAATATATAAAATGTATACCAGATAATATTAGTACTAGATACTATATAAAGTAATACTAGACATCTAGAGAAACTGATTTTCGAGATACTAATAGATAACTAGATACTACTAGAGATAGATGGATAAAAATACTACTAGATACTAGATTATATTATATATTATATAAATTTATTATATTATATAAAAAAAACTACTTCGACTGATACTAAGTAAAATAATACTAGATACTAGATACAAGTTCTACTAGATACCATATAAAATAATATTAGATAAAAGCACTACTAGATACTAGATAAAAGAATACTAGAGAAAACTACTAATAGATAATAGATAATTATCTTCTTTAGTTAAAGAAACTGATTTTCAAGATGGATTATATAGAATAGCTATAGAGTATATCTCCCCTTAGACTTAATAGCCTTTATAGCCTTGAATATTATTATTTAATAATTCCTGTTGAAAATATGACATCAATCTGTCAGATACTATACCTCTTACCATGAGCTCCTTTCAAGTTCTGAACGTTCTGAAGTTCTTCAATAGAAAAAGTGCTTACATCATTAAAGACTCACTTGATTTGATGATAAATGATACCCTATTTTTACCCTAAAATCCCCACCAGCTGGCACTCTGGCACCCTGGCACCTGATATTTGCTTGGCACTTTTGAATCTCCGCCCCAGCTTCCTTATCGACTGTTTACCTGTTGATCTCTCGAGCTCCCAGCAATTATTTGCTGGGAAAAAAGTGTCTCATGATACTTTTGCGTAATAAATTGCGAACATTGAATAGAAAACAGTCCGAAGGACACTGATCCGATGCCCTTTTATATAAGGTCTGTCCATTCAGGTATTATAACTACTGATAGCTGTAATCTACGGGTCTTACTCAATACGATTTATTGATAAGAAGGCCAATAGAGTGGTGGAGTGATGGATCCTACCCCAAAGAGTTGTTACTTTCACAAATACCTCTTAAATGTATAATTTATTTTCGTATTATTGTGCATATTTGCCGAGGTGGAGGAGGTGTGTTTACCTTGCCTGCCATGCCCCTCCCGATAAGAGTTATGTTCCTAAGCCTGCTACGCATTAAGTAGAGTTGCCCGACCACTCTGTTGAATGTAAACAAGATTCGCATACAAATATCACATACCTCGTACACACACCACACACACACACACCCCCTCCGGTGTAGCCCCATTATCTCTGTGTTGGGACTGGAGTTCGACGCCTCCAGCCACCTCCCTGAGCAATTGCCTTTAATTCCAATCTCTTGATTCAATCACGAGTGGAACTATAAATAGCAAAAAAAAGTAAAATGAAAAATAGTCATAAACTTGTTTGCGTTTAGAGCTCTTTGACATTATTTCTGCTCCATTACAGCTCGGGTTTTGATTAAGGGGGTATTACTTGACTTGAATTCTAGTATATGGGCGCTGCTGGCTTGGATTTTTGGTATTTTGGATAGTTTTTATCATATTTCATCCAAAAAACTATGCATTTTTTAGTTCTACAAGGTTACAAGGTTTATTTTAGTCTTAAATAGCCTACTTTCGTAATACCATACTCTATAGGGCCAATTATTATTCATTTAAGTCTAAAATTCGATCTAAGGGGATATTACTTGATTTTAATTCTTGTATCTGGACGCTGCTGTTTAATGTACGGCTTGCATTTTTGGTATTTGATTTTAATTCTTACAAATGGGCGCTGCTGTTTAATGTACGGCTTAAATTATGAAAGTTTAATTATATTTCCTCCAAAAATAATGCATATCTTAGTTCTAAAATATTAAAAAAATTTGTATTCCTTTGTTACAAGATGAACTACAGTCTTAAATAGAATACCCTACTTTCAACAGGGGCTACTTATTATTCATGTGAGTCTAGCCTAGCTGGATGTGAATATGGACCAGTTTTCGAACTAAGGAGATATTACTTGATTTAAATACTCGTATATGGGCGCTGCTGTGTAATGTACCGCTTGGATTTTTGGTATTTAAGACAGTTTTTGTCACATTTGCTCCAAAAACCGTGTATATCTTACTTCAAAAATCTTTAAAAAATAAATACACCTTAGTTGCCAGGTGTACTATTGTCGTAATACCCTACCCTCTACAGGGCCACTTATTATTCATGTAAGCCCGGCTGATTGTGGTGATTGGTTCAGCGACTTGTATTCCCTTGTCCCTCAATTGGCCGAGCACGTTTTCCATCTTTTATTCTTTTTCCCTTTTAGAATTATTTAGAAATATTTTTGCATAACATTTTTTTTTTGCGGCCGGCGTTATTGACGACTCGGTAGTATTCTAATTTGTTGAAACGCAGAAAGCAACCTCAGGAGGGGGGGAATCCGGCGGCCTACTACACAGACCCCGTAGGAGGACCACCCCTTTTCAGCCGAACCCCCCCTGCACTATAACCTCCAGAGCTGATTACGAACGATTGTTGACTTAGAGAACCGAGTGGAACGAGAATGTGGGTCTTTTTGCACGTTTTAGGGGAAACCGTGTTTTATTTTTACTTTTCTCTGTTGTATTTTTGTATTATTTGATGACTGTCGCTGGGGCTGGGGCTGGGGCCTATCGTGCCAGACCGATTCCGATTCTAATGCCATTTAAAATAGTGTTTTTGCAACGAAAGCCCCTCAGTTGTCTTTCGGCGATCGCTCGATGAAGTGCGAAAGTGCATTCCACTGATTTTTATAGATAAAAGTGAAGTATTCTGGCAAGTTGATGTTTCTTATTTTTTAGTTTTAGATTTAACTTAAAGGGCTCTACTTTTGATGACCTTGAGGAAGCATTCTATTGATGAATGGCTTCTAATCGCCCACCTAGTACACAAATTTAATGGCTTCTGCCCAACTACGTCAGCATTTGTGTCCAAAATGATAAGAAACATGCCAGTTTAAATATAGATTCTAAAACATGTGCTTGGCCCCGCCATAAAGATCTCGAAATGTTTGCCATTTGTCTTTGATTTTGGTTCCAGTGGAAAGTTACTGATATCAGAACCATTTCTTTGTAATGGAATGGAAAATTTACCAAGTGACTCATATAGTGTCCTTCCTGCAATGTCAGGGTTATTTCCATGACTCGATAGTGTTGCTTTTTTTGCAAAAATTAATAGTTTATTGGCCCACAATTGCTGCTCGCCTTGGAAATTCTGATGAATACGTGATCGAATGCATTTTTTGTTAGAATTCTATTAAAAATTACACTTTTTAGGTTTAGGAGTTTCAATTTCAAGGCCAGAAAACATATCTATCACTTTCATATCTTGTTTACACGATTGGTAGTTTGATTAACAATTAGTTCGATAAGAATTTAAGGTCATTAGTAAGCTCTTATAAGCAGGAATATCTGTATATCTCTATATCTATAGATATATTTTTATTATTTTTTTGTGCAACAATTTACGCATTATATCTCCACTCTCCCAGGTCATCTTGTTGTCCCTCTCTCTCGTTGTTTTGAAGTTTTTCCTCCACCAACTCTCCTTGGCTTGGCCTACGTGCCGAAAATCACATGTTTATTTTGGTTTGCTCTCTTTTTTTATATCCCAACGGTATTACAATTACACGCATGGTGCGAGCGGGATGGCCTGTGTTTATGTTTTTAAAGTTTTTGGGGCCTCCTCCGGTGTGTGATTTTAATTGCAAATCGCACCTGTCTATTTATATGCTGAGGTTATGAACTTTTAGGCTGGAATCAAAACAACATTCGGTAGAAAATGCGTACAAAAACAAAAACCATAAATACAACGCACCGCACGTACGCACACTGCGAGAAAACCTGTATCTGCTGGATACAGGGTGCCGGCCCTGCGCTGACTCTCTGCCGGTTGTGAGAGGGGGCTCTCACGCCGACGCCTCCCGATCTCTCTCTCTCTCTCTTTGTATCTGAAAACTGTCGCTCTCTCGCATCCGTGAACCGGCGCATCGGCTGTTTTTTGTTTTTGTTTTGAAAATGAGTATACAGTGGGACTTGGTTTTCAGAGAAATTATAAAAAAAAAGTCTAAAAAAATAAAGTTAAAAAATAATATAAGTTAAATATCTGAAATCTTATTTTTCTTGAAATATAATATCTTTGAGATATGCAAATATTTTAGGCTAGCTCCACTGTACTTGTTTTTTATGTTGCGCTGTAAAACCAGTTGTTGTTTCTTTGCTTTATACCTCCGCCTGTGCTGCCTCCTCTTTGTGTGTTATCGTCGTCTTCGTTTTTGCTCACGTAGCAAACGCGTGGACACCAACCACTGTGGCAGAGGCAGAGGAAGGGGCAGCGGCAGAGGGTGAGGGCGCCGACAGAGGCGTTTACGAATCAAACTGCCAGAGCTATCGCACAGAACTCACCGAACGTCTCAGCAGAACGGACGCGCCGCTCAGTTTTAGAATTTCCAGTCATTTGTTCAAATAGAGATCCCCAGCACAAAAATAAATAAAAAACAACTTCCAAGTGATAGTTGGAGGAAAAAAAAAGCATAGAAATTAAAAAAAAAGCAAAACAAACAAAGATAAGACAAAAAAAAAAGCTGCAAAGTCGGCTGATATAGTTTCTATAATTAAAAGAGGTAATTTTCCAAATGTGCCCCCCGTTCTGTGTACCTCGTGGGGGATATGGTGGTGGTCTCTCTGGTATCCAAAAGATATATATCCGAAAGAGTGATGTGCGCGCTGGCCCTTGTCTTGAACCGAATCTGGGTTAGGGACACTCCCCTACAAGTCCCTCTTTTTTTTTTTAGGTTATAACTTTTGTGCGGAACACCGCTCGGGAAGTTGGGAATTGATTTTTCAACAAAGTTCTGCCTCCTCTGAAATGAAACTCATAGCTTCTATCTTTTCTGTTTTGTGTTTTTTTTAGATATCAGCTAAACAATCTGGGAGCCCCAAGGCAGGAACCTCTCCATTGGACAAACGTGTTTTGCAGCCAAAGGCACAGCAGCCACAACAACAGCCCAAGCAGACAGCAGCCACTGCCACTGCCACCACCAGCAACAGCAACAACAACGCACAGAATACCGCCAGCAATCCCAGCAACAAAAAGACAACACAACAGCAACCTCAACAAGGGGGAGCAGCAGCAGCAACAAACACACAGACACAGGCACAGGCTCAGACCACAGTAGCGGCAGCAGCCCCAGCTTCAACATCCACAGCAGCAGCAAGTGCATCAGTAGCTGCCACAGCAGCCGCATCCGCCACACCAGCAACCGAGGCAGCAACAACTACTGGTAGGTAGAGCTCCAGAGACTAGTGGAGTGGAAGTCCTGACCACCATGTGACTTGCCTCCCTCCCGAGACTTTCTCATCTTCTCTCACGTGGCTCACCCCCTATTTCTCAGACTCTCTCTCTCTCAGAGGGAACTGATGGCCTGATTTTGTATTTTTAAATCCATTCCCTACCTTCCATTACAGTTGACGCCAGCCAGTCGGATGCACTCGCCAAAGTCGTGGTAAAGGACAAAAAGAAGGTCAACCATAAGGTAGGCTACTAAACAGTCTAACTAATCTAATGCTTGTACTAACTAATTAATCTGATTATAGGCCAGCGACTTTAGCAACGTTGGTGACTGGCCCACGCTTGTTGGCGGAATTTCTGGAAGTGGCAAAGCCACCAGCAACGAACCCAAACGCAATCCAACGAAAAAACACCAGCCAGCCAAAGCAGCATCGGCAGCAGGAGTCACTTCAAGTGAAGTTACCACAGAGTCTAGTGTAGCAGCAGTAGCAGCCACAAGCAGCAGCAGCAGCAACGCCGCAAACTCCAACACAGCCACTAGCAGCAATAGCAATAGCCAAGCGAACGCAACTGCCGCCAACGCACCTGTTGCCAGCACGAGTCATGATGCCAAAGCCCAGCGAGACGCTGAGCCAGCAGGTGCCGCAACCAGTGCTGCTCCAGCTTCAGCTCCAGCTCCAGCAGCTTCTGGAGCCACTGCCGTGCCTGCCTTCACCAAGAAAATGCCCAAGCTCAAGTGGCGTCCGCTCCAAATCGATCTGGCCAAGTCCAGTCGCCCCAAGCCGATCGGTGGCCGGCCCAATCGCCGGCTCAGCGATGATCCAGCCGACCAACGCCGTCCGCAGCGCTCCTACCACGACCGCCATTCAGCTGCTGGCCGTGGAGGAGCAGCTGGTGGCGATGCGGGCGCAGCGGGAGAAGGAGCACGGCAACCGCACACTGGCCGGCATCCGTACACCAATCGGTCAGCGGCTGCTCCGTCCGAGCGCGTGGATTCCTGGCGTAGCAGCGGCAGCACCGCAACAACAGCGGTCGATGACCAGCGCTCTGGATCAGCAACGGGTGGTGCCGGGTCAGCAGCAGGAGCAGCAACTACGGGCCGGGGGCAACGCCGGTTCCGTACGCCGTACAGGGGCGGGCGGCAAGGGCGGGGCGGATTCTCCCGACAGGGACCAGGTCGTCCGACTCATCGCATACCACGCCATCTGCTAGCTTCGGGCGAGTATGCCAACTATCTGCCGGCGGATGCCGCCGGTGCCGACGCCTCGCAGTCGTCCTTTGTCCTCATGGGCACCCACTACTTCGGCAATGTGCCCGCCGCCGCCTACATCGAAATGGACGCCAACAGCGTCAAGGAGGCTATCAAGAAGCAAGTGTAAGTAGTCTCTAGTTTTCTAGGATCTAGTTTCTGCAGGATAACCTTTGTATGACCCTGGACCTCTTCTCTTTTTAGTGAATACTATTTCAGTGCCGATAACCTTGCCGGCGACTTCTTCTTGCGCCGCAAAATGGACCCCGAGGGCTACATCCCGGTCACTCTGATCGCATCCTTCCATCGCGTCCTCGCCCTGACCACCGACGTGGCTCTGATTGTGAACGCGATCAAGGAATCGGATAAACTGGAGCTCTTCGAGGGCTACAAGGTGCGGACCAAGACGACGCCCACCGTCTGGCCCATCAGCGATGTGCCAGAGGCTCAGGGCGCCGATCCGACTGCCCCTGAAGCTGGATTGGAGCAGGAGCCGGCAGCAACGGAGCAGGAACCGAAGGAGAAAGAGGAGGAGCAGACTGAGGCAGCCGATGGTGGTTCGCCGCCGCCTATTCTTACGTCGGTGATGGCGACAAAGCCGCTGAGCAGCATTCCGCCACCGCCGGTGCCGCGAAACTCTCAGAATCTGGTGCCCAAGATGCTGCAGGAGAAGCAGCAGCGATCCATTGCAGCGCTGAACTCGGTGAACGCCATCAGCTCGCTGACCCAGCACGTGGAGGGAGTTGGTGCCGCCGAGCTGGCGGGCCATTTGAGTGGTCTGGCGGAGAGTGTCAAGCCGAAGTCCGCATCCACGCCGGACAAGAGGGCTGCTGCTGGGAAGGGGGGAGCTATTGGAGGAGTGACAGCTGGGGCAGCTGCTTTGGTGGCGGAGCCGGAGGGCATATGGAAAGAGGTAAAGAGACGCTCCAAAACATCAAATGCTATCAAAGAAAACGCTACTAAATCAGCCAACACGTCAACACCACCACAACCACAACAACAACAGCCACAACCGCTTTCACAAACGCTCAACAACAACAACAACAACAATAATAATAATAACAAAAATAATAATGTCAAAACGAACAATACCACCTCGTCCACGTCCACGTCCAAGTCCTCGTCCTCGTCCGCATCCAACAACGCCTCATCATCAGCCTCTGTGTGTGCTTCCTCCGCCTCCGCCTCAGCTACCGCCACCACTGCTACCAAAACCACAAAGACCACCACCGTCACCACCACCAACACCACAATCTCCTCAACCACAGCCACAGCCACCAAAACCACAACCACCACGAACAACATTAAGAAATCATCAACTGGCAATGCTGCTTACTCCAATACCCACTCCAAATCCTCATCCAAAACAGCTGCTCCGCCATCCGCTCAGTGCCATGCCGAAAAGGAAGAACTAGACTTCCAGTTTGACGAGGAGCTGATGGACCCCCTGCCTGGAACCGGACGCATCAACAACTTCACCGAGAACTTCTCCGACGACGACGAGTCTGATTACGAATTTGCCGACCGTGATATCAATAAGCTGCTGATTGTCGCCCAGGTGGGACGGGCTCCCAAACACGAGGGCTACGATCGCACCGCTGACTTTACATCCCGGACGAAAATTACCCAAGATCTGGAGACTATCATCAACGACGGACTGGCTAACTACGAGGAGGATCTCTGGACAACCACCAATGTGGTGCCCGACTACAAAACCGTTAATGTTATATCCCAGGCTGATTTCGAGAAGCTGGCCGGTGGACGCGGCCGGTCTCTGCTGCAGCAGCAACAGGTTCCGCCGCCGCCACCCATATACCTGGAGCAGGATGCCGACGCCGATGACACTCTGGTGGGCGACACAACCCTAAACTCTACATTGAACTCCACCCTAAAGTCGCGACGTGCTCGGTTCTATGCTGCGCCCAACTCCCAATCGATCGATCCCCGAACCCCGCGCAAGAGGAAACTCCGCCACACGGCCAATCCCCCAGTGGAGGCGCACGTGGGCTGGCTGCTCGACACTGTGGAGCACCGACCGCGCACCACCTCAATGGGATCATCGGCTGGCACCTCGCCTACCACCTCCTCCTATGGATCGTATGGTTCGTCGGTGCCGCAGTCGCTGCCCGTGTTCCAGCATCCATCCCATGCCCTACTCAAGGAGAACAACTTCACCCAGCAGGCGTATCACAAGTACCATTCGCGCTGCCTGAAGGAGCGCCGCCGTCTCGGCTACGGTCAGTCGCAGGAGATGAACACCCTCTACCGGTTCTGGTCGTTCTTCCTGCGCGAGAACTTCAACAAGAGCATGTACAACGAGTTCCGTACACTGGCACTGGAGGATGCCGGTAATGGTTTCCGGTATGGACTGGAGTGCCTCTTCCGGTTCTTCTCGTACGGACTCGAGAAGAAGTTCAGACCGAATATCTATCAGGATTTCCAGGACGAGACAGTTGCCGACTTTGAAACAGGTAAGACATGACATTAGTACTTGGGCTTGAGAACTGAGTTTTAAATGGAAACCTCTTCCGTTTGCAGGTCAACTGTACGGCCTCGAGAAGTTCTGGGCCTTCCTGAAGTATTACAAGAACGGCGAGAAACTGGAGGTGCAGCCGAAGCTGGCCGAGTACCTCAAGAGCTTCAAGAACATTGAGGACTTCCGCGTGGTGGAGCCGGAGATCAACGAGATGTTGCAGGGAGTGGGCAGCCTGAATCCGGGCCGTCAGCTCAACAGGCACCGCAGCGTGTCCGAGAGCGATGGCACGGCCGTGATTACGGGAGGAGGTCGCCGCCTAAACACCACCATTACGAATCGTAGTGACTATGTGGGCAGGCTGCTCCAGCAACAGCACCAGCAGCAGCAGCAACAGCAGCAGCAGCAACATCAGCAGCATCAGCAACAGCACCAGCAGGGATATGGTGGCTACAATCAGCAGCAGAACCGTCGGCGCACCGGCTCCTTCGGGAGCAGCACAGTGCGCATTCGCAGCGGATCGCTGGGTAACAAGCCACAGGTCGTCAACCGCAATCAGGGATCGCAACACGAGCTGCGACAGCATCATAAGAGACAACAGCACCAGCAACAACAGCAGCAACACCAGAAATCAAAGCCTGGCACAGGACCACAAACGAATCCTGTCCGGGCCAGCACATCAGCAGCAGCAGCGGCAGCAACACCTGCAGCAGCAGCATCGACAACAGCAGTTGCGGCAGCAACACCAGCGGTGGTAGCGACATCGGGCTCCTCGTCGTCGAAGAAGTAGAAAAACACGTCACACGTGCAGAGACACTTTTTGGATTAGGCATAAGTTAATATCTACGACTTACGACTTAGTTTTTGGGGGAGGACTTATATATACGACTCCCCGCTCTTTTGTTTATTCATTCTTATTATTATTTTGTAGTATTTTGAGTCAAGCGTAAAGTGGGAAAAGTCGTTAGCGTTTAGCATAATTAAGTGAAAATTTTTGAAATTTGTTTATTGCAATTTGCTTAGCGCGTTGGTTTAGTAGTTATGATTCTAATTGTTTGTTTCTCGCATCCGCTCGACTAAACTACACTACACTACCCTTAACTAAAACTAAAACTAAACTAAATTAGAAATCGAAAAAAATGGTTGCTTACGAAATGCTCAATGTTTGTTAAAACTTATAAAACATCAAGAAGAACATACAGCGGGGTCTGTCTGCTTTGTACCAGTGCCAACCAGCCATGATCTTGGAAAAGTTAACAATTATTCCTTATACATTTTTTTCTGTTGATTATTATTCTCCTATAATTTTTAAAAACGAAAGGCAAATTTTCCTAATTAGAGAGAGAGCAGCGTTGATAGTTGACGTAATGCAATGAACTGTTGTACTATACTATTAAAGTTAATAACGATAAAGATATAACGATACACCTATACAATTACTTACCTAACGAAAACTGAATAGAAATCAAACGAAATTGATACACACGACAAACAACAAACCAAATGATCTTAATTCAAATAAATTTTGTAAATTAAAACTGAATACATATATGCATGTATGATATATATAATATATATATTTATATTTATATTTATAGTGTATGTATGCCACAGTGAAGCCACAATTTGCATATATATATAAATATGATTATTTTTATGATTATTATTTGTGTCTGACCTGAGCGCAGTTATATAATTAAATATAATGTAAGTGCTTAGGAGGCAGCCAGAACTTGTAATCCTAACACCCAATTGAGGCATGCGGGGCTCAAGTGCCAGCGAATTTTAGTTATTTAAGCCATTAAACAGAGCAGTCGGAAACATATAGCTTGCTATCGATCCGATTCGATCGAATTGGTCCACCCCCCACCAGCCATCCTCAAAACTTCGTACCCCGCCAAGCATTTAGAAGCATGTCAAAAACCATTTATATTTTATTATTAGTTTTTGCACTTGTTACTTTTTAATTCGAGAAATCTACGACTATAAACAAAAAAAACAAAAAACCAAGAAAACCATACAAAAAAAATTTTAAAATCAAACGAAAAAAAAATTGTCAAGTCCAAAAAAAGTTTAAAACTTTATAAAAACGGCAAATCATGCAAACGAAAAAAAAAAAAGAAATCATTAAGATATTGTTTCGCATAGTGAATAAATCTAAATTTAAACATATGTGAGAAATCAAATCTAAGCTTAATATGGATAATAACTATATATATATACAAATTATATGTTTTAATTCCCGATTTAAAATAAAAAAAAAATAAAAATTAGGATTTTTATTTTATAAATTTTATTATTAAATTCAAGAATGAGTTATAAAGATATCCTATTGGATTGATCGTAGATTATAAACTGATTTTACAAATTCAATTTTCTTATAACTATAGCTTTTATCGGTGACAGCGACGCTGGCAGCATAGATGGACTTTGGTTGAATAGTTTTGATTGGTCAGAGCTTTATGCTGACATGTAGGTTCCCAGGATGGGCACTTGTTTATGAATTTGGAGCAAAAGGGGTTTGATGTTTACGTCTACTGTCGTCGATAAAGGCGTGTGAATGGTTTATGTCTATGTTTATGTCTGGATGCCAATGATAATGCTATGGGAAAGGGTTTGTGTCTAGCCTATTTGAATTATTCCCACAGTAGGCTCTGGAATGTTGTTTATATACGATTTGATAGGTATGGCAGGGTATACTGGTTTTATGGGGGATTCGTTATCTAGGGTATTTGCAGATACATTAAGTGTATCTGTGGATACACTACTCGCCCCTCCTTTAGAAATTTCAACATCCTTGTTGAATTCGACAACAATTTCCTTGTGGTTGGCTAAACGCTTATAAGTGAATATTACATAAATTGTTATGCTTACAACTATAAGTATTAGGCTTATAAATACAATCCATTTGTAGACAATATCTTGTTTTTGTTGATTGATTAATGATTCTTTAAGTTTTAAAATTGGTGTTGGTTCATGTAGAGTTACATTGGTACTTGACAATATTATTTTATATTCATTTATATTCTTTGAAGTAGTGAATTTGATATTTCTTATTTCAAGTGTACATTGGCTTAATTGTATAATATTATTTCCTTCAATTGTTTTATTAAATAATTCACAATTTTGGTTAATTTGCGTTTTACTTAAATTATATGTTATTATAATATTTGGTTCAATGTATTTTATAAATTCTTTTTCTGAAATAAAAGTGTGTTGACAAATTGCTAATTGATTTGTAAGGATCTTTGAAATACATTGGTCAGTTACTAAATATTTTTGATCCATTACATCCACTAAAGGATTTGCAGAATTTTCCAAATAATAAACACTTTTATTATTATTCATAAAATATTCAAATTTATCATTTATGTCAATTTGGCGGCCTAAATTATCTGGATATTTAATTATTCTGTATTTTTGAGTTTCATTAAAAGATGTTGGTATATGGGCTAAAATAAAAGTATTTTTGGTTTGACTGCATATCCAAGCTGAAGTCTTTATTGATAATAATTTTTCTTCATTAATGTCATCTATCTCTTCATGTTTTAATATTTTAGGATTAAATATTCCAATTCTTGTTAACTGAATCCCCATTTGTAAATCTTCAATGTATTCTAGAAAAATGTGTAAAGAATATCTAAAAAGGTGCAAGGCCTCATTTTCCTCTTCTTCCCGTATTAATTTATTTATGTCTTCTGTATGTTTATTTATTATACCAATGATTTCATTAAATTCTGAATTTTCTATCATATTTTCTTTTATATTATTTAATTTTATTTCTAAATCTTTTTTATCTTCTTCTGTTAGTGTACCAAACAAATATTTGTGAGCTGATCCTACAATATTTACTAGTCCCCGTTTTTGTCTATTTGATGGGATAATCCCTTTTATTTCATGTTTTAATTGTTTAAGTGCTAAAGCTATATCTGGAATTGTTTTATATAAATTTTCATATTTTATAAATTCTTGGTATGTATTTAATATTTTTGTTTGATTTATTTCTATCATGTGATGTTCGTAATTAAGAGGTATTTTTATAGTTCCTGTATTCAATAGTAAATAGCCATTTTTTGAAGTAATTGGGACAATACTAATTTGTTGAGCCGTTATTAATGGTAACGTTGTCCATGGTACTATTATTATCACTTTCAATATCAGAGTCAGAATTTTCAACATTTCTGGAATAACGAGAAAAATTGCGTTTTTTAAGTTTTTTAAATTTACTTTTGTGTTTTATTACTTTGTGACCCCTATTTATTTCCTGCCAGTGTTTTTCATCTTTTTGTAAAATTTTTCCTGTTTTCTTAAATGGATTAACAAGTTTCGGCTTACGTTTCATATCTTCTTCAACTTTTGCATAATTTAAATCTACCTCATACTCTTCCCGTTTTTCATTAATTTTATCAATTTTTGATTCTTTTATTTTTTGGAAATTTTTATTAGGTTTCATACCGAAAATAAATATTTCAGCAGGGGTTCTACCTGTAGTGTCATGTGTTATTTCATGATTATAAACATATGTAGCTTTTTCGATATTCATGAGCTTGTCTTCCGCATCATTAAGTGTATTTATGATTCGTAATTTTTCATTAATTGTTTTGTGAACTCTTTCTATATCAGCTATACCATTCTTGCTGCTAGTAATTTCGATCTCAATATTTTCTTTTTCTAACCAATTTTGTAGTGATTTGCATACTAATCCGGGATCTTGATCCATTTTTATTATTTTTGGTTTACCTAACATATTAAATATTTTAAGTAACGCTTTTTTACTTTCGATCCAATCTGTGGTATGAGTTTCTATAATTGAAACAAATTTTGAATAGATATCAATACAAGTTAAAAATTTTCTTTGATCAATAAAATAATAGTCAATTACATATTTTTCACGTATATTTTTACTTTCAGGTGTTTTTTCAAATGTTAATGCTACTTTTCTATGTTCTGCCTTGCATAAATTACAAATATCGCATTTATTAATTATATTTTGGATTAATTTTTGTGCATCTGGAAAATAGTATTTAGCTTTAAAATCGTCATATGTTTTTTTAATACCTTGATGAATAGTTTTCTCATGAATATTAATTATCGTTTCGTGAAACTCTGCGTAGGTAGATATATTAGGAAGTATTACTGATGTTTTCATTAATTTTGTTCCCAAATTTGGTTTAATTAATTCCATGAAAGCCCTTTGAAATATTGCGAAATCTTCGTCATTATTTATGTACATTACAAAATTGTGTCCACATACAAATTTAAGAATAATGTCTTTTGCTATACGTTCCGTCATGTTACTATATTTTATTGTATTAATTGTTTTATTAAAATACCGGACTAATTCATTACTATCTTCATTTCCCTTTTCAAATATTAATTGATGACTGAAAACATTAATGGGACGCTCTGTAATCTGAATACAATTGCCATTGTCTTCCTGGGCGCTATGTATAGTAGCTCCTGTGCTTTGTAAATCATCTTCGTTTTGAAATGTTTCTTCTAGATGTTCATTATTTGATTCTTTTTTAGGTAGCCTAGATAAGGCGTCTGCTACATAATTTTCCTTTCCTTTAATGTAATTCATACCACAATCATATTGACTAAGATATATTTTCCATTTTTGCAATTTCATATTAGGTTCTTTAATATTGTGTAACCAAACTAGTGGTTTATGATCGGATGTAATTTTAAATTTTCTTCCAAATAGATAGGGTCGGAAGTACTTAGTTGCCCAGACTACGGCTAATAACTCTTTTTCGATAGTTGAATAATTTATTTCATGATCATTTAATGTTCTACTTGCATAGCAAACTGGTCTACCTTCTTGAGCTAGGACAGCTCCTAAAGCATAATTACTAGCATCAGCAGTTAATTCAAATGTTTTTTCAAAATCTGGATATCTAAGGATTGGATCATTTGTTATTAGTGTTTTTAATTTTTCAAATGCTTCAACGTAATTATTATCTTTGACATTTATTTTTGAACCCTTCTTAAGGCACTGGGTCATTGGTTTAGCAATTTTTGCAAATTCTCTAACAAACTTTCGGTAAAATCCACAAAGACCAATAAATGATTTAATTTGTTTAGGAGTACTTGGAATTTTAAAATCGTGAATAGCTTGAATTTTATTTGGGTTTGTTTTAATTCCTTCAGTAGTAATTATATGGCCTAAAAATTCTGTTTCTCTTTTCATGAATTCGCATTTATCTAATTGAAGTTTAAGATTGGATTTTCTTAATCGGACGAAGACTTTTTGAAGGGACTGAATATGTTCTTGTAAGGAGGTCGAAAATATAATAATATCATCTAAATATACTAGGCAATGAGTTCCTATTATATCGTGAAGAATATTATTCATACATCGCTGGAATGTAGCAGGAGCATTTTTTAGACCGAAAGGCATTCTAGTATATTCATAGTGTCCTTTCTTGGTGGAAAAGGCTGTTTTTTGAATTGATCTTGGGTCCATTTCAATTTGATGGAATCCCTTTGCCAGATCTAACGTTGTAAAATATTGACATTTTCCTAACTTATCTAGTATTTCATCCATATTGGGAATGGGGAATTTATCGTCAATAGTTATCTCGTTAAGTCCTCTGTAATCAATAGCCATACGAAATTTTGGAATGCCCGATGCATCCATTTTCTTGGGTACTATTACTATAGGACTACAATAAGGAGATTTAGATTTGCGGACAATACCTTGTTTAATCATATCTGCTATTTGGTTTTCTACTTCATTGTCATAAATATAGGGATAAGTATATGGTCTTCTATAAATGGGATCTTCATGTTTAGTTTTTATTTTATGTTTGATTTCATTTGTGAAGGTCAAATTGTCACCCTCATGATACTGAATATCAAAGAATTTGGACATTAGAGAATGTAGTGCCGATTTTTCCTCACTGTTGAGATGATCATCTCGAATATAACTAGTTTTTAGTTCTGTTTCCAATGCGTAAATGTGTTCTTCATCCTCCAACATGTTTGTATAATTTTTGTTATGTTCCTTTATTATATTGATCATTGGAAATTCGTAATTATTTAGTTTAACAGTATTCTTTCCAAAATCTATTTGGGCTGATGTAAGGTTTAAAATATTACGTCCTAAAAGAAAATCGTAATGATTGGAAAATTCTTTGACAAAAAATTTTTGTTTTGATTTAAATAATTTTGGAATTATAAATTCAATGGATTTATTCAAAGTGACTGAATTTCCTACTGTTTGAACTTTTATATTATTCTCTTTAATTGGATATTTTAAAAAATTTTCATTTATTAAACTTATACTGGAACCTGTGTCAATAAGGCAAATGCATGGTCTATTATCAATTTTTATTTTTATTGCTGTTGTGTTTCTTCCGAGGCTTGTGTCTGAAAATTTTCAACTATTTCCATTGGTTCTGGTCTATTCTGTTGGTCTAATTGTTTTTGAGGAACATTAACAGACCGATTATAATTTAGAGAGTTTTGACCTGAAGGATTTTGAGAGTATCTATAATTATTATTATAGTTTGAATTAAAATTTCTATTTGAATCAAAAGTATTTTGTCTTTGTTGATAATTATATGTCCCACGATTATTATAATTTTGACTCCTATTGTTTCCTACATTCTGATTAAAATTTTGGTTTCTGTCCCTTTGATTATTATTAGAATTGTTAGTATTAGAAGTATTAGATGTGGAGACCATTGGTATATTATATCGATTTTCAACACTTCGGGAAAAATTATATATATCATCATCATCATAAAGACCTACAGCTTGAGCAGCTTGTTTTAATTTAGTTGGAGTTGATATATCGTATTTGCATATAGATATGTACACTCGTAATGGTAATTTTTCACGAATTACTTCTGCTATATGATCACCTAATATTCTTGAAAATATAACAGTGTTTGCTGCATTATTATCCAGACTTAACTTATTACAAATTTTACTTGTCTGTTTGTCTAAATCATCAATAAACTTACGTAAACTATTTTGATATTTAATTTTATGTAAATCCATGATCATGAGATGTGGGGGTTTTGATGAGTTGAATTTACTGATGAGTGAGGTTCTTAATTCATTCCAGTCCTGGGTTGAATTCCTAAGAAGAATTGTACGTGCAGGTCCAACGATGAGGTTTAGGATAGCTCCTTGAATGATTTCATTCTGAGTAGACGATGTTGTTTTGTATTGGGTAATCAAGTTATCAACACTTTTTATAAATAGTGCTAAATACATTATATCACCATCAAATTTGTCAATTTGTTTTAGTTGCATGAAGAAATGATTCATATTGCTGTCAGACAGGATGTGCCTTGCTGCAGCTGATGTGGATGCTTGTTCAGATTGCATTTTAAAGTTTATTTATTTAATTTGGTATATATATGTTTAAATTGTCTTGATTATATTAATAATTTTATTTTATTTGTTTATTTCAAATAGACATTAGAAATCCTCATTCGTGATTTAACTAATGCTGAGTTCACTGGTATTAAAAATGTTTTTATTTAATGTTTATTGCACTTCACACTAGAAATCCTCATTCGTGATTTCACTAATGTTTAGAAATGTTTATAGATTCGTTTTGCGGATACAATAAATTCGCGATGTATTTAGTTCGATACTTAAAACACGCGAGGATAATTGTATCCTACCGACTGCGCCAATTATATGTTTTAATTCCCGATTTAAAATAAAAAAAAAATAAAAATTAGGATTTTTATTTTATAAATTTTATTATTAAATTCAAGAATGAGTTATAAAGATATCCTATTGGATTGATCGTAGATTATAAACTGATTTTACAAATTCAATTTTCTTATAACTATAGCTTTTATCGGTGACAGCGACGCTGGCAGCATAGATGGACTTTGGTTGAATAGTTTTGATTGGTCAGAGCTTTATGCTGACATGTAGGTTCCCAGGATGGGCACTTGTTTATGAATTTGGAGCAAAAGGGGTTTGATGTTTACGTCTACTGTCGTCGATAAAGGCGTGTGAATGGTTTATGTCTATGTTTATGTCTGGATGCCAATGATAATGCTATGGGAAAGGGTTTGTGTCTAGCCTATTTGAATTATTCCCACAGTAGGCTCTGGAATGTTGTTTATATACGATTTGATAGGTATGGCAGGGTATACTGGTTTTATGGGGGATTCGTTATCTAGGGTATTTGCAGATACATTAAGTGTATCTGTGGATACACTACTTACATGTATCTGCTTATATATATCTAGGCACAGACGTAGGGAGTCAGGATCGGACAGTAAAACGTGACTGCATCTCGAACTTTTAAGGACTGCCCAGAAGCCACATCCATAGATGTGGAGCAGTTTTCAAAACTCTCTCAATGATCGGATCAGGTCCTTCAGCTCCTCGATATATGCTTCGCAAGCAGGACACCACACACACAAACACAAATAGTGCAAAAAGTGCAAAAAAAAAACAATTTTATTAAATATTTCTTTAATCGTTAGATATCTGTAAATATATTTCCCCAGCTCTCGTCTTTATCATTTTTTGTTTTAGATGTCGCTTTTTAAATTTTATTTTCCATAACATGCACAACCACCCACATTTGCTGCAAACACATTGGCAACCAGCTTCTGTATGAGCTTAACGATCTATCAATATTATAATTATTAAAATAATAATAACGAAATAAGAGAGAGATGTCCGACGACAATTCATTCGGCTGTTGCGTATTTTTACATAGTTCTTCTGCCACAACTATTTTGTTTTTCACATCGAGTGTTGACTTTAGTTACTGCACTTATTACACGACTATATATGTATGTGCCCTTTAAGTTTGCAATTTTTTATATACGATTATATATTAATTTAAAATTAATTACAAATCTATGACACACACAGACAACAGAGACACACAGACCTACGAAATGAACATAATGGAAGCCGAAGCCCTATTAATAGTAATTTTGTAAGCTACTTAAATATGGAAAATGCGAAAGGAAAACTAAGGAAAACGAAAGAAATGATTATTGTGAAAAACGTGATAGTTTAAACCATAAAGAGTAATATTTACTACTATTATTATATTAATAATTAATTATACGATGCATATATGGATATGATGTATATGTAAAACGGAAAAAAACACAAAAAATTTCTAAACTAACGTAAACAAAAAAAAGTAAAAAATTTTTTTAAAATTACCAACACAAAAAAATGTTAAAAACAGTGAGTAGAAAAACTAAAACAAAAAAATGAATAAAAAAAACTTGAAAAAACCAAACTGCCACCAATGTTTTCTATGGAAAAGGGAAATTGTGGGACTTTTGAGGGAAATTATAAAGAGTCTCCGCTAACTTCCTGTAGATGGCGCTAGTTGGCGTCTGGCAACATCCTTTTGCAACATTTTCTTGGCAACATACTCCATTGCTCATAAATGGCAGATAAAAGTGAACAAAGGCTCGAACAAAGGGCACCGGGTCGATTGACCCTTCGAGTAATTAACCCCTTCAAGAGCGTGTTTGGACCATTTGTCACCCGGCGACAAAATGCAAGGCCAACTACAACAAACATCTACATCTACTCAACAGCCAGCTCAGAGCCCCCAAACCCAGCATATGTTGTTCGCCTGGGAGGGCATGGGGTGTCACAGATTAACGCCTCACTTGAATTATGGCCCGGCTCCCAGCACCACCGGAGCTCCACAAACTACTCCACATAAGCCGAACGAACGCGTGGAAAAATCATGTATAAAACATAAAGGATACACAGGACTTTGAAATGCTTTTAGCTAATAAATAAAAAAGGATAGTTTTAATAATTTACCTTCCTAAGAATTTATTATTATTTAATAAGAATTAAAAATGGTTATAAGTAATTTAAGTCTTTGAATCCATTTGAATTTTAAAGTGTATTTGAGGGAGGTCCTTCTCGACAAAGGACAAAACGCAAAGGCACGCAAGCACTGAAATCGAGGAGCAAGGACCTCGCACCTAGCAGGCGATAGCCCGAAGAGGCGTTTAAAAATTGAAAACCAATTTTGTAGCGATTTAAAACAGGCGATTGGAGGTGGCAAGTAGGAGGTGGGTGCCACGGTCGGCAGATGGCGTGTGTGTGTGTGTGTGCCCCCGACTTGTAGTGCGACTTTTCGCACCTCAAGCTGCGAGCCCTGACCTCTGTAGAGCTTAGATTGTGTTACCAATATTTATGGCTCAATGGGGATACCGGCAGAGCGAGGGACGGTGCGAAGGACTTTTGGCTGGCGTGACCGCGGCTAGGTCTAATCACATGTGGCCCCCTGCCCCTCGGCGAGGGGGGCCAGATATCGCATTCATATCGAAACTGAATTTAATGGGCGTTTAACGTCGCCTCTGAACTTTGGCCGCACTTAGCTCACGCACATGCTTCCGCCGGAGTCCAGATCCCGGGTTGGAACTGTATATAAACTGGTGTCCGGGGAGCCGAGAGACACGTCAATGTTGCAATTTATCGGCGTTTCTCCTAATAATCAGCGACTGGGGTTTTATTGTTTGGGGCTGAAGGTTTGGCAAGAAATTAATTGAGTTTTTGAGTTGAGGATTTGAGGAGGTAGGTGGTGTGTTATAAGTAATTTATTGGTTCTTTAAAGTCCAAAGTTTAAAGTCTAAAGTGTAGACTTAGTTTAGTTTAGACTCTAAACTAAAATCTCTAAAATACCTTCCTGCAACTGGAATTTTCTCATCTATTTCCACCAATCCATAAACATAATTTTGAGCTTTTAACAATTTTAATACCAACATTTTCGCTTTGCTAACCCGCCTAATTAGTTCAATACGATGGGCGCAGAGTTCCGGAATCCGGATCTAGGTGGCCCGCCAGCCGACAAACCTCTGTATAAATTTTATCACCGCAATAGGACGGTGCACAATAATGGCCGGAATCCCCAAAAACAAACTATGTATGTATGTACACCGGCTGGTATCCTGGGACCCAAAAAATGTGCATACACTACGGCATAGAACGACTGAGAGACAGAGAAAAAAAAAGAAGACTGCCAATATTCGAAATAATTAAATAAAATATTTCATAAAATGGTTTCCGCTTCGGGGGGCCTTACCAGCTGCAGTCCAAAAACTAATTATATTTTAGGGTCTCTCTCTGTTGGGAGGCGGGGCAGGTAAATATAATATTTGAACATCCATATAAAAATACCACCTGGCAATAAATTTCAACTGTTTTTCTATGAGAGAACAGCCTTTGATCTCAATGAAATTTGTGCATGCCCGAATTGTTCGTAAATAAGTGTTTCCGGGCACAGGACTCGTCATAGGAGAGAAATATTTACATGCCGCCCATCAATATCGGGCTCTAAATTGCATTTTATCCGATATCCGAGTGGGGTCGAGATAGCAGCTGGGTGTCCGTCAAATAAGAAAAGGTAATATTGATATGATGCGATTTATTTATTTTTCTGCATCTAAATATTCCCATATTTATGGACAGATTAAAAGAGTTTCAGCATAATATTTATTAAACATCCCGAGGATATTTGTATTCTGAATAGAAGAGTTTAAGGTAAAATTTGGTTTAATTAAAAGATACTAAAGATGGAAAGTGGCCATTTCTATGTACTTTCTGTTGAGCTATATTGTGTAAACCATGTTTCACTTGGCCAATTAGCTGGGCCACCACGTTCTCCGGCCAGAAATCGCCCACAAATGCGAGGATCTGCCGCTGGAATGCAATTCCATTAATTCCAGCTCCGTTTTGGCCTGTCCTGTTCTGTTCTGGCCAACTCAAACTATTTGCATTGCCATTATGCTGCCTACGCACTTGCCGGGCAGGGTCCTAATGGGTAGGGCTTACAAAGCAATTACATTTCATTCGAAATGCAGTATCCAAGTGCCACCGTTTGGGGCACACCAACACCAACACCCCACCCCAGAGGTGGACTTGACAAATTGTCACTGAGAGCCGGGAGACAAAATCAAATTAATGATATGAATTTCTTATTTAAGGACATTAACGCAGGTCCTCCCAGTGATGACATTGTTTGGCCAGAAGCAGCCTCCACAAGTGGTGGCTTAGCAAACGGTGGCTGGTTTTTCCCAAAAACTTATCCAAATTGGCATCCCTATTCCTTTGAATTTTGTGCCAACAAACAGGAAACGGAAATGCGTCAGCGCTTCTGGGTTCTGTCTTCTGGCTTCTGTCTTCTTCTCGGATATTTATTAAACCGTCGGTCTGGCCAGGATGAGTTCCTCAAACATGCACATACATTTACACAAATGTCGCATTAGTTTCACATTTCGTTCTTCGCATAAACATTTATCTAGCAGAGAAATTGAGCAAAATCGTCCTTAAAGACTTTGGTCAATACCCAGGCATCCTTCGAGACAACTCTCTCTGTAGGAGTGTGCGTTTGGTGTAAAGGACAATTAGATAAATACCAGGACACGCACAGTCGGTCTCTGTTTATACTTTTTTTATACCCTTTTTTAGGTAATTTTGACATTAGTTTTCTAAGAATTATAGTTGCGAGTATATTACTTTTATATCCTTTTTTTTAAGTGGTTATTAGGAGTATAAGTGGAATTTCTATAAGGACATTATTAGGGTATTTATTGTAACGACTTTCTTCTTATTTTCCAATATTTTTCTTCCTTTTTTTTTGCCTTGTTGGCATTTTTCTACACTCTGACCCCGGAGAGGGGATGTGCGTTGGCCAGTCAGTTAAGCTGCCATTGTGGCCATCCTTTGTGTGTGCGTCCTGTCACAAGGCTCTGTTGTTGTCTGATAGTTGTAATTGGCCAACTAAAATCATGTGACAAATTAACAGCGCAAAATTTATTGCCTGCCCACCGCCTTAAGCTGTTGATGAAGAAATATTGGCTGCGTTCATACCATTGGAGTTTTGCCGGGGACTTATCCTTTGCTCCGACTTTCCTCCGAAGGCATGAGGCAGCATTTTGTGATTGCAATCAGGCGGGGAGACCGGGGCAGCGACCGGGGGCGTAGCCACAGGATCGGAGTGCCACCTTTGCTTACCTGTGGCAATTAAATTGAACGCTGTCCACCGTGTGTGGGGCGAATCTAATGTATCTAATGGAAATCGCACCGGTGAGTTGTGGCCACTTCCATGTCCCAGCTAAGCTGCCAATTAGGATGGGATGTGTGATCGTTTGACTTGCGAGCTCCAACCATTTATTTTCGTCCATTGAAATGCACCAAATATCTCATACAGCTTTATAGACAAGCCTTTGCCCAGAGCTATTTTTGTATTAAGGATAAGGATACACAGGACTCTCGTGATGCTACACTAAGCTTCCAAGATACTAATTAAGTAAGCCTACAATGAGAGCTTGAAAGGGGCTTATTACTAATTTTTTGTACAGTGTATTGGTGTAGGTGCACTGAATTGTTATCCGGACTTTTGTTGTTGTAGTGGGCTGGTGATGGTGATGTTGCTGTGGCTCAGAACATTAATTAATGCGCCTGCAGCCAAATAACGCCATTTTGTATGAGTTGCTGGCAAAGGCATACAAACACCGGAATACGGCAAAAGTACAACAGAATCCGGAGCTACACTGAGAGATTAGAAAGTCTAATTACGGATATGATAAGGGGGAATACATGATTTTTTATTAAAAGTCCTTTTATAAGCACTCCTTATCCCCTAGAAGCTTCTAAGACTTAGGTTGTAAGTAGGTACTAACACTTTTAATAAAAAACTACCCCTTTTTCTTCAAGTGTATTAGCCTGGATGACTGCTTAAAAGGTGGTCCGGGACGTAGACACCTGCAGGCGACACGGGAATGCGTTGGGCCATGCAGAATGCGTTCATGTCTTATGAACAATGAATTTTAGATGCGCCGCTTCAGTCCATGTGTGTATGTATGTATGTATGTAGAGATGTGGGTGTGTTTGTGTATTTATTATGTATATGAGTTTCAGGCTATGTTCGAGGGTATGTGCAGCCAAAAAACATGCCGCCATCACACACCGGCACCTGTGCAAGCAAACATGTTTTGCTCGGATGCCAACTGCCGCCGGCAAGGAACATAAAGGCGGGCCAGAGATAGGCGGGGCAGCCGACTCTGACCAGCGGCCAGAACGAGAGCAAACAACAAGGACACGGCAGGACCGAAACTAAAAGCGACATGTTTTTCTACGCTCCAGTGCGAATTTTGCAAAACAACAACAAAAGCAGAAGCAATATCAGAATGATGGAAGGATGAGATGAGGTCCTGGAACCTCTTTGAAGATGGAAATGGACAAAGGAATTAATTAATATGAAAGGAATATTAATTAAATGTATGATTTTCTCAAGAAATAACACTCATATAATATTTTATTTTATGTTTAATTATTTGTTATTAAATTAATTATTTTAATTATATATTTTTTCCATCTCTAGTTGAGCAACAGACGCCGCAATTAAACACACAAAGGCTGCAGCGCTGCAAGCATTTCCGGTTGGACCCTTTTTACTCTTGCTTCTCCTTCTACTTCCGTTGTCCTGGCGCAATTAAATTAAAATGGCCGCCGGGAAAGGGTTAAGCGTAGCCACTTTTTTTAAATAAACAAGCAAAAATGAAGATCTAGACTCTATGGATGAAAATTGAAGGCGCTAATGGCGCTGATTTGGCGCATTTTAATTAACCCTTGGCCTTGGCTGAAGGATATTGTCGCTGACTGATTTGCAAACAGACAGCCAACCAGCCAGCCATCTAGCTCCTTGAATATCCTTCACAAAAGCAACACCAGCAATAACAACAACGTTGCATTTGTAATGAGAGTGGTGCTTGAGGAAAATGGAAAATTTATTGCACTGACAGTTATGGGCCCATAACAATAATAAAAACAGCATCTGCATCGACGAACCTGGGCCAGGGCGAGGGTAGTGGCGGCAACAACAAGGATCCTGGATCCTGGATCCCGGTTGCCCTTTGCCACGGCAACGGCAACGGCCACGGCTTCGCTCGTCCTGGCGTTGATGATGATGGCAATGATGGCGTTGATAGCCCAGCGAGATGCTACTTCAAACTCGACTTCAATTGCTATGCCAGCAAGCCATCCGGCCTGGCCATCCAAGCAGCCAGCCAGCAAAGGACACTCATTGGTTTGCCTGTCGTCCCGTCATGCAGCCATTTTAGTTGTCCTTTCGTGGCCTGCTCCTGCCTGCTCCGTGCACACCCAAAAAAGTTTATCAAAAGGAGTCAAGATTAATTAATATAATTGTTTAGAGTTTTTTGAAATATTTTTAATTATTTAGAGTTTATGTTTTTTTTTTACAGGAACTGTTCATTTAATTTTGAATATTTGAAGGACAACCTTTTTAATATTTTTTCCAGTGTCTTGCGGCTAAGTGCGCTGCCTGATAGTGCAGCCTTTCAGCGCATTTTTTTCGACTGGCTCATCAGCGTGGCATTTGGTTAATGGCAAAAAAAGAGCCGCCTGTCATAAATGTGCTGCCGCTATGGCGCGTCCATATTGACGGCTATGCAAAATAGATGTCCTGATTTGGCCCACCCGCTGCTGCCGCCGCCGCCGCCGCCGCCTGTCTTTGCGTGTTAAGTATACGCAACGTGGTCGCTGGAGTTAAAGCCGCCGGAACTGGCTTGAGGCAAACTTTAAGCCGATGAGGCATGCCACAAGACACGTACCGGGCGTCTAAAAGTGCAAACAGTCTGGCTATTTATGCACAACTAAATGCCACGAATTGTTGTGTGAAAGGAGGAGTTTCTGCCACTGGAGTTGGCAGATGCTCTGATAAAGTTTCTAAATATTTTTGTGGTCAAGTGTGTATAGTTCTATCTTATAGAACCCATTACCCAAATTACCCAAAATACGTAGAATAAATAAGAAAGAAAAATATTTGGCTTATGGTATTTATTATTAATACTATTTATTAACCTTTAAAGAACATTGAAAATTCGACTTTAGATTTTCATTTCAACTCAACATTGGCTCGTTTTCTTTCCATGCACAGAAATTCCCCCTCACATATAGTATTTTAAACATTTTTATTGTGCAACCTAATGGCCGTTTTGTTGTTTGCGTCCGGGTGCTTTGACGGAGAACAGCCACACACATACACACACACCCACTCACCTGCCGGCACATACACTCCCACACACAATCACACACAAAGAGGGGAGCCTTCTTTATGCCACAAACTGTTTCGCTAATGCACGATTCTCGTCTGATTCTGTTGAAGAGGTAAACTAGCCACACCATCGCCCGGCTTAGTTCGCCAATTGAATTCTTAAGTGTTGCAGTTGTGGCATCGTACCCCTATTCCCTGACACCCACACCCACACCCACAGCCACACACTTCCAAATCCTAAAGTGAGATACTTTAAGATTTTGAAACATGCTCGGGCTTACAATAAGCATATTTACACATTTCGCCTCTTGATATTACCGGGCGTGAGAGTATTTATTTATTTGGAGATGTTTATTGTTGGCGGATCTTGTTGGCCAATCCTTTCGAGAATCTTCGCCACGTCCCTGCAATTGCTCATAAATACCAAAAAGGAGTACAGCAACCGACCAGTGGCAGCAAATTATGAATTATAGTTTCCTTTAAATAAATTTCTTGTGCTGGTCTTTAATTTTATTTATTTTCCTGTGCGTTGCGACAGTCTCGGACTCTCAGAATTTACGATTTCGCCTAATTGCATGCGACAATAAATTGTGCAACTGCTGAAAATTATGAGCACAATTTTTCGCACTGTATTTCGGAATTTCTGAATCTGAATCAGATTCCGACTTCCCCAGCTCCAGCTGCCGTTCTTTTCCTTTTTTTCTCTATCTCTGAGGTCAGTCTCTGTGTCCATGCCGACATCCGACATTTTTGGCCTCTTGCTGTGATTTTATTTATGCGCCATAATACAGAATAAAGTGCAGCCTCGAAATTGAAACGGATATTAAGCAATATAGCATTGGGACGGAGCATGGTAATGGTACTCGATTCGCAGCTAAAAAGTATTAAATTCGCATTCGAGCATATTCAATCATGTCCTGCCACATCGTTTGGTACGTAAAGCTTTAAATATTATTACAATTTTTGCAATTAACAAATTATGAAAGTTTTATTGGTACACGAGGCACTGAGGCTGTACCATTTGGCCATCACGCAACTTATTTATCCAGCAAATAGTTAACAGAATTCAGGAAACTGTATTAACTTGCCAAATGGTGTGGAAAGTCAATAAACTTCTATCTGAAATGTAAATTCAACAAGCGAGTTTTATTAAGCTTTCCGCAAAGGCTTTATGTGGCGCGAATTGCAATTTATATGAATAAACCAATCAAATTTACGACACACAAGTACCACAAGATGATTAAAAATATATTGAACCGGATTAACATTTAAAGAATAATAAGGCATTCATTATTGTAAAAAGGATATTTTTAGGTTTAATATTTTCAATGCTTTTGTTAAGTACTAGTCTAGTATTGTGCCTTTCACATTTCATAGTAGAGAAATGGAAAATTTACAACATTGTTGGATCAACTAATTCCGAACACGTTCTTCATTTCCCGTGGATGTCTCCGCTAAATATTCCGGGAGCTCTTACGCTTCGCTTCCGTCCACCACATGCTCCGATGCATCTCAAACTGTCACTGCATATTTGCATTTACAAATACAAAAGTTAGCACTGACTGCCACTGCCTTCAACCTCTGCCCTTTGCCTCACAGCTCGAGAAACTTGTCTAGAAGTGTTTGCCACACGTTTAAGTGTCAAGTACGGAACGCTAAAGACAATTTCTAAGCAAATCGCACCGAATGCAAAGCAAACCACATAAAAATGTCAAAGTTTCGGCAAAGCTGCAACCCCTTTTATATGTATTTTCATCTGATTTTCCGCCACCCGTTCATTGTCAGTGAGAAATGTAAATTTTATCTTTCGGTGGAACTAACTTTTACAATTTCATTATGTTCCATTTTGCATCACGGGGTTGCATGTAAATACGTCACGCCTTTGTTCCTCAAGGATAGAAGGAGCCAAGTTTTTAACTATCTTTGGGCTTGTGATTAGCAGAAAATGTTTGGTTGTAAGCCCCAGAAAGTTATCATAGAATTGCCAAATATATTTCACATTTTTCTATTCAATTTTTATAAACCTACATCAAACTTTCCAAGGATGTTTAATCCTTTAGAAATTTGTACAAATAACAAAGGGTCTTTCAAGAAAGTTATTTTATAGTTTTTTTGTAGATGATTTTTGTCAAGAAATTTCCCTTTCACTATTTTTTAGATTGTAATTGAATAAAGTTCCTGCGGGTTCTGCCAAAAACTCATATTTGAAGGACAAAAAAGGGAAGAAATGCCAGTCCTAGGCTGCAATGTTGGGGGAGATGTAATATAATTAACATTAACAGTTGTTGCGATTTGTTGGAGCGGCAATGAACATTTACCTAATGGCAAACTTTGGGCCGTCCCGCTTTCTGCGGAGATTACTCACACGCTCGAATTTAAAATTCCCTTTCAAGTGCCATGGCAAGGGCATCCTAATGAGCCCCAGGACCTTTCGGCGCGCCCGGTGTTCCCCTTTCGCCCTCGAGAAATGGCAAATTAACATATGCTTTTTGCGTGGCGCTGGCAGAAAGAAGATTTCTTATTCTATTAGCCGACAGCGTTGGCAATAATTTAATTGGACCATGCGCACTGCGTGTATCCACAAGATACGAAATGAAAATGAAAATGAGAAAAAAAAGGAGGCGCAGAGCGACCCAAAGGCACACCGAGCGAGTCTAAAGCAATTTTTCTTCGTTTCACCTAGCGCCTAATGAGAATGTAGTGCCAGGACACCCGGCAAAGGACACTAAAAACGCATAAGCTATGAACTTTTTGAGTTCTGACTTTGGCCACGAATCACTGTTGTTTTTGTTATCCCTGCTATGTTGTTGTTGCTGTAGCCGCTGTGTTAATTAAAAGGCAAAACTCATGACACAAACGGAATTTGCGGCCCTCGGGGTGCTGCGAAATGAATTGTAGATATGTAGATGAACGAATCCTGGGCGAGTCCAGATAGCGTTGGTCGCATAATGTGCATGAATAATAATTTCCATTAAGATTGCCCTCCAAACCTGCGGTGCGACTGAAGGGTGGTTTCCATCCCTCCCTACACTTCAATTCTTTATGCTAAATCCATAATAAATAACTATTTTATAAATATAAGTTCTTACTAGTATTCTAGACTGAAGCTAACAGAGTTGTGGCTTTATTCATCCTTACAACTCTTTAGAGGACTCCTATTTCCGATTCTAGTTTTTTTTTCGCCGTGCAAACTTGAAAGGAAATGCGACAACTTGAAGTTAATTTGTGTAGCTGCTGGTGGAATCCTCTCGAGCTCTTCTCTCAAGCACTATCGCCATTGTAAATTCCGTCTTTCACACCTGTTACACGCAATTATCTCAACCACGGGCTGCGAAGAAAGTTCGTGAGGACTGCACTTTGGGCCAGAAACGAGTCCTTTCCCTTCTCCACTATAGTTTCATTTCCGACCAAAGAAAAGGGCGAGTGGCCAGGGGCCTGGGTGCAGTGGCAGGGGCATTGGAGGGGAAATGAGTTTCGGATTAAACCCCTTTCCTAGTCATCAGCCAGTCAAAGCGGAGTGTAAGTAGCTTGGGCTAAGTGCCACCAGCTACAGTTCCTCCGCCATCGGGAGGACCGCCACCTACCGATGAGAGTGGAGCACGCACTGATTGCCAGTGAAATGCATGTGAAATTAACCTCGTGCGCTGCTCGGTTTAATTTGCACTCGATGGCTGGTGGTGGTGGTGGGGCAAAAAAAAGCTCCTTGCATGCCAATGGAGGCGACACCCCGGCGTCCCAAATGTAATTTTCCCTTTGCTCATTTGCTGCCTGACTTGCTGATGGGCTGATGGCTCACAACCAAGACATGACCCCCATTTCCTGACTGGCACCCCTACTCCATTCCATATCCAACCTATGAACCACTCACTCATTCACTCACTTGGCCAAGCGTCAAGTTGCGTTACTGGAACGGAAAGTGTTGAGCAAGTTGTCAAAAGGTCTGTCATGGGTGATGGGTTGCAGCGAAAGGATCTGACTCTGACTGAGTAATAATTGAGTAGGAAACGTCTTTAAAGATATGGGGTATTTTTATAAAATTTGTTCTAAGAAAAATTTCTTCGTTTCATTGATTTGAGCAATCTTGCCCAAAAAAGTATGCTACACATTTATTCACAATTAAAAAGACTTTTATTATGAAAGTTCTATAAGCCAAATAAATAGAGATTTCGTCGTATTAAATCTTTATAACTTTATCTGGGATTTGAAATGGATTTAACAGCACTCAATTACCACCGACAACCCATCAGCTGACTGCCCAACCCATTAACTGACAATACTTTTCTCACAAATTTATGCATCACCTCCGTGTATGCGGTGCGGTGCAGTGGGCACATAAAAGTATGGTTCGGTTATAATGAATGCTTAATAAGCATTTGTCGTATACATAAGCAATGTCCATTAAAATTGATTTCATTTGCTATGCAATTTACAATTCATGTTCGTTATAAAACGCAGCCAGGCAGGGAATTTCGCGGCACTTATCCCAAAACCCACATCCACACAAGAGCACCGCGACTCTACATAAACTATTCATTTCAGTTCAATAACAAAGCTGTTGCGAAGGCCCCAAGCTGCCCATATGTGTTCATTCCATTGAGTTATTCGCCGCATTAACGAAATCAACATTTAAATTGCAAATTGTGTGCATTTTGATTGAAAAATGCCGCGTTGACGACCCATCGCAAAAAGGAACAAAAACTCTGATGGATAGAGAAGGAGAAATGCGGTACAACAATGGCTGATTTCGAATCAGATGGGCTTGTGGTACAGTGAGAGAAAAATGTAAGATTTTCACTATTTGAATGTATATTTTATTAGCTAGTCTTTAAGGCTAAAAATAATTTAGCTAATAACTTCCTTATTTGATTTGGTAGTTATTCCTTCTTGGCCTTAATTTGGCTTACTGCATTGGCAGCTTGAACTCGTTGGCAGATGCTGTCTTCACACATTCGCCCGCCTGCAATTTGCAGCTCTTTTGTGCAATAAAAATAACACGCAACAGCAACAATGCCAACAACGAAATTTTCATGCGCATTAACGTGCGACATTTGAGAAATGGGGCCGGGCCTGGGCCAGGTCCTGGGTCTGGTCCTGAGCTCGGCTTGGTTTTCATCCGAATCATATATACTTTTTTGTTTTCAACGGTTCAAGTTTTTTTTTTGGGCTTATTTTGTATCCGACTGAGTGCAATAAAAATGCAAAAACGAATTCGAATTGATTGAACAGAATTGAACGAAACCCAACCGGGCAGGACACACGACAGGACTCGTAGACGCACTTTTATGCTTACACACTTACACAGTCACGCACAATGGTTAAAAAAAAAAAAAAAGGAAAAACAAAAACCCCAAGCAGCAGGGAAAACGAGAAAATTATTCATTAACACATGCGTAAAATGCAAAAGGAACGGAACACTGCCATAAATAAATAATTGATAAATTGCAGATGAATTTTCATATTTAATGCTGTTTAAGTGAGCGGGTGGATCAGGGATCGGAAAAAATGTAGAGTGGACTTGGGTGGAGTGGAAAAAAAGGCGGGACAAATGCCAGTTTTGTTCGCATCTGGGCGTGCAATAATATTATGCTAAAATATACGATTACAATTCGGTTCCCTTTGCTTTTTTTTACGACTCGAGCTCCGATGCCGCACAAGAGTGCGTATGAAAATTGATTGTTGCTTTATTTATGGCTCGGCACTCGCAAAGTAGACATAAAAAATTAAGACAAACATAAAATGCAATCATGCAGCCGAGTTTGGACAAAAATCTACCAAATGGTATACTACTCTTTACGCTGAAACCCCCTACGTTTTGTCCATTCGCCTGATTTGGTTTTACGTGCGTCGGGAGACATTGGGGGGCTTGTCACCGAAAGGCCTCCCCGGCTCCTGTAATAAAATCCATAAAACTTTGCCTCTAACGAGCGTGGTTTTACGATCCAACTGGCCCATATCGAACTGGCGGAAAAAAAACGAGGAAATAGCAGAGGACATGGGAGAAATTCAGTTCCCTTTCTGGTGACACCCAACACTCTCATGGACGCCTAATGATTTGTTGTATGTTTTGGTTTAATACGCCCTTCTGGGAACTTGGGTTGAAGGGTTGAATGCGAGATGGCCAATTGATCATTTTAAAGATAATTGATGCCGCTAAACATAATTACATTTGGGATAATAGTAATTTATGGAGGCCAAGGACTGTGGAATAGTGAGTGCTCTAAATTAGGGGCATATGCAATTAACTCACTTTAATTCAACGAACATTCATTAAATGCCTTACATATTCAAAATATTTTAATGCTAATATATAACATTCCCCACTTGACCTTTGGCTCTTCATAATAATGTACTCAAGCCACACTGTCCATGTCAAGAGAAGTCTAATTAAGTTTTGAATTTAACCAGAAACAAAGAAGCTGCATTGTTCCACTCAACTGAGATAATCTCCACCCATCTGCAACCATTGCAGCTCCGTCCAAATGCCTTGAATGCCCAACCAGTCCTGCAAAATATGTAATTAAACTTAATGAGTGTAAAATGCTCGAGTCCTGGGCCGTGTTGGGGCTGCTGCCCGGAATCAAATGCTGTCAGGCAAATCAAGTCATTCATTTGTCAATTAGATGACAATGGGCCGACTTGAGCTTAACTCATCCTGCAGCTCAAAACCAAAAAGCAGATCCGAACGCTTTAACAAATGCTGAACGTAATTGCATTTGAGATTTTATGAAGTCCAGCCAAGAATTAACTTGGCCTCAGGACTGCACCCCCAGCTCAGTCCCCAATTTGTAATTTCGTATCGCTGATGAAATGCATTTCATTAATATTTATTTGCCGTAGGAGGCTAAGCCTTGTCATAAAAGTGGTCTTAGCCATCCAGATTGTTTACTGCCTGCATCCGGTTATTGGCCAAAATAGCAATTGCATACTCGTATTTATTAAGAACCAAATTCAAAGTGGAAAATCTCTAGATAAAGGTTTTGTTTTTGTTTCTTTTTTGTACGGAATTTAAAATAGTTTTTGCTTGCCAATTTTTGTGACAAGCTTAAAAGTTACTGTGAGATTTGCATTTTTAATGTTTTGGATATTAAGTTCATTCGGTTAATACTAGAATAGTTTTTAATGGCAACTCTCTAGTACTCATTTACTTATATAACAAAATAAATTCATATTTTATTGAAACTCTCTTTTGTAAACAATTATTTTAAATTATGGCCGAAGAGGCAAACATAACCCCTGTTATTACACGGGAAATGGTTTATATATTGCCAAGCGTAAAAGCTGATCGAATAACAATGCCGGATGTCCAGGAATGTCTCTTGGAAGATAGTCCAAAACTTAGAAATCCACCGCCTGAGGCATCAGCACCAGCGGCAGCCGAGGGAGAGGCAGCTGCATCCGAGGCTGGAGCATCCGAGGGAGAGGCCGCAAAAGAAAGTTCGGAGAAAACTGAGTCCGGGACAGAGTCGGGATCGGGGTTAGATGGTGAATCCGTGGAGATGACTTGTGAAGTGAAGTATGTGTGGAATGCTCCATGCATGATGGTCATTTTCGATGACGGAGATCTGAACAGCGCAATTTTTTATCTGATGGAATCTCTTCAAGACCCCTTCGCCCTGGACGCAGTGGCGGTTCTGCTGGTTCAGGAGAGTCTCCTCGAGGAGATCACTGGGCGGGTGGTGTCTTTAATGCGGCCATTGGACTCCAGAGTGGCCAACCATCCCTGCTACCAGCGCACCCTGCTCAAGATTGCGGAACTGAAACCAAAAGTCATTGTGGGTCCTCCTAACTCCGTTCTTCCCGATGCAACGCCTATGCTGGTCAGGGATATCCCCCACAAGTACCTGGGCGAGGGTCCCACGGGCATTATAACCATGCACGTCTTCCGGACACCCCTGGAGGCCACGATAGTGTATCGCAAGGAGAGTCCCATGCTGCCCATCGCTTCTGTGAGCATGTGGAACGAGCGGGTCTCGTGTGTCTACGATGTCCTGGCCCTGATGAACATCGACACCTTCAAAATCAATTGCTTCAACGTAGATATGGAACCAGTGAAGAAAAACTTTGAGATACGACGATTTTGTGCCATGATGCATCATGGTTACCACTACGAGACCTGTCTGGTGAATGGTCAGCGAAAAATTATTGTCTTTCCATGTGGCACTATCTTTGCAAATTGATTGTTAGTCGGAGAGTAGAGACCCATAAAATATTACCACTTGATCCATTAGGAAACCCTTCATTTCGTACATTTTCTAGTCAGGGCTTCAGCTATCTGAAACATAAAATCCAACTGAATGGGTCGGAGCTTTCAACAACTATTTACACACCGAATACCATTTGAGAATGGTATTCCCCACTCGCACTTTTCGTTCGCTAATTTAAATTAATGCCTCTCACTGTGAATCGGAATAGGCTGTGTTGCGATGTTCTATCATTCAATTAAAAAAATAGGCAGGAGAACAGGCACATGCATTGGAAATGCGCGAAATAAACCGGGGAATTTTCGCACATTTCGCTCCTTTTTGCAAAAATAGGCAGGGTGAAATCGGATAATGGGAGTGGGAATGGGAATGGGATATGGGATATGGAACGCATGGGCAAAGCAATTTGCACCACCCAGTCCCGGACGGAATAATGAAGTGTTTAGTTGATTATCTAAACGCACGGCTCTGTATCCGGAGTTGGATCCGGCACCACACCCATTCAGGCCTGGAATTGCTTGGGTTAGTTTTCGGTTGAGTCTATAATGCGCCAAATAAACAGCTAACAAGTTGGTAATAGAAGAACTCTAAAACTGCCTGAGGTCCGACCGCCCATACTCCTCACACTACATGCCAGCCTAAACGCACCTGCAGAAAATGGTTGGTTGGGTTAGCTGGTTGTTTGGCAACATGCTAGATACGAGTATGTAACGTGGCCTGAAAGTTGCGAACAAAAGCGAACAGCTCAATCCGTTGCAACAGCCGAAGGGGGCGTGGCACGCATTGTCTACAGGTAAGCCTTTTTGCGGTGGAGCTCCACTTTTTGGCCAACGCCGCCGCGCCTTGCCTGGCCTGGTCTGGTCTGGCCAGGACTGACAATGGAACAACAACGCACCGCAATTGCATTGATAACCAAAATTGTTTGGACTTGAAACGAGTTTCGTTCTGTTTCGTTTGGCCTGCTTTCGTGTACAGAGACCATATTTCACCACAAAATCAAACAGACAACAGGCTTCAAGCCACCTGCTTAGTTTGAATGAGAACAATTGTGGTTGAAAAGGTGGTGCAGTCTTTAGAATTCTAACAAAAATAATTATAAAGGATATCCTCACATTCTATTGGATTAGAAGGCTTCTTATTTTTCTCATTTAATAGAAGCTTATAGAAGTGGCTTAAGCCCTATTTCATCAATCTATTGAAAACCTTTTAAAACCATAACTTTAATTAAATAAAACTATCAAAACAACCTCGATTGTACAAAGGCTGAAGGAGGCGTATGCGTAAAGGCTTCGAGTTTGGCTCGCCACGATGTTTACGGGATGTCTTAATTAAATTTGATTAGCTGTGTGCGCAAATTAGTTAGTTTTGCCTGGGAATTGATGAGCGTGATGAGTTTGCCGACTAATTGGCTAATTGATTGATTGTTGGAGTTGCAAATGCACTGCCTCTTACCAAGTACTGCCGGCACTGCTCACAATGTTTGCCTAATTGCGCTTCAAATGCCCGTCAGAAGTTGGTATTCTTTGTGTGCATTTTCCTAATGAAAATCGAATGAAAGGGGATTGCCTTTGCCAGTCTATCAAAATCATATTTGCAAAATCCTGGCACTCCTGCATCTGAATGTTGATTTCCTTGTTTTTTTTTTTTTCAATTATTTTCAGTAACGCAGATTCAGATTCAGATTCTTTGGCTGGGGCCTGCTTAATACATATCGAAATAACCTTGGTCCGAAATTCGCCAAAAGAATAACTGCGCATTGTTTGCGAAGAACAACTTTGCTTTCTCCTTAGTTCTTGGTTGTCAGAGTTACCCGGGGGATGGGATTCCACGGCAGGCGGGACAGGCAGGAGCAATGGCAGGAGGGGATTTCCCCCAACAAAAGTGCTAAAGTTTCCACTGCGCTCATGAAATTTCCACTTTAGTTGGGTTGTGTAGTAAATTTTTGTTTCTGCTTTTTGTTGGTTGCTTTTTTCTCCCTATACTCCATTCCACCAATAACCCACCCACTCCGATCTCGAGATTTCCCTGACTTTCCACGTCCCGTTCCCTCACGTCGCGTGCTTATTTCAAGTAGTTGAAATTATTTTATAGTATGAAAGTTTAGTTTTTTAACTTTGGCCGGTGCACAGCGAGATCCGTTTTCTCTGGCCCTGGCTTGTTTTATTTTATTCAGTTTTGTTTTTCTGGGCGAGAGCCCTTCGTCCACTTGGCGTCCGCACGCGCTTTTTGTTTTAGCATATTTATATTTTAATAAGCGTTCTGGCAGCTGCGCTCCAGCGCCTCCTTCGCCCTTCGGTCTTCGCCTTCGATGCCCTGCGTAATTTTACTGCAATTTCTGACAGTTTTAGAAATCTTCGCGAGCAGAACTTATGAACCCAAATGCGCCTGTCAGTGCCAAATGGCCTGGCAGGCGGGCAACGTGGCGTATGATTGTTATTAATTTCATATTATGTCTAAGCACCATGGACTTGATGCTGCTGCTGCTGGTATCCTTTGTTGCCTGCTCTTCCGACTTGCAATAAGCAATAAGCGTTATAAGAAATGATATTTAATGTCAGTTCCGGCTAAAGAAATGGAAGGCTCTAAAGAAAAGGAAGACTCTCGCCTCCGACTTCGAGATGCAGTTCAAGTGGCTCCTTGAGGCAGGGAAATGTTGAGATTGCCAGAAGTGTCTGAGCATCCCATTTGCATAAAGTGCGGTTAATCTGGAGGATGCTGATGGGAAGGTGTCAAGTTAATAATTGCACTGTCGGAAAAGGCAACAAATTTATAATTTAAGATTAGATTACAATAATTTTGACTCATTTAAAGAAAATTGTAAAAAATCTATGCCAGATCTATTTTTTTGCCAACTTGTTTCACAATTTAAACTTGTTGCAGTGCATCTCTTGATTAAATTAAAATTCAATTAATTTGGCTGCTTAGTAGTTGGGGGCGTGGTGAAGGTTTAATAGGAAAATCCAACACAGACATGAATCAAAGCCTTATTGTTGTCGTTCTCGCCACAATTGTTAACCATTTTCACTTCAATACAATGTGCCATGGCTCTCATTATTGAGGATGCGTGGGTTTGTGTATCACTCTGTTTGTGTAAAGAGTTTGTTTATGACATTGTGCGTATGTGAGTGAGTGCGTGGTGCGTGGGATTGTGTTTGTAACAAAATATAATCATAAACGTAATTTAATCGCGCCAAACCGCGTCTGTCACGTACTTGCCAGCAACAGATACAAAGTCAGACACACACCACCCACACTAGCAGCGTTGACAACAAAAACTGTTATAATAATTCAATTCAATCCAGCCAGCCATTCCGCAATAATATCGATTCAATGTACTACATACGTTGCGAATCGTTTGCGACTTTGCCAAATCTAATGATCACCTGACTCCCCTCCACCCGATAGGAGGCTATTTTTCGGGTGGGTGTTGCGGAGCGAATTGATTTCGCTATCAGGGCACGTCAGGGTGTGCGGGTGTGTGTGAGTGTCTATTTGTGAGCTCATGAAACTATTTTCTATTGAATTAAATTGTTATCATTACAAATGGCAGGCCAAATGAGATTTGTATTTCGAAATGTTCAAATTAGCAGGGCTTGGCCCGGAATATTGCTCAAACAAAGTGATTAGCAAATCTCATGGCTTATTTCGGAACATTGTATTTCAGTTGCCTTTCAATTTGTTTAATTGAAGTTATTTTGACGCTAGAATTACAATCAAGAAAGTATGGACTTAGCTTATTAACATATAATTGGAAATTGTTCTATTATTTTAAATTTAATTAATCCTAAGCCCAACAAAGGAGTTAAATAATTCTTTTAAGATTTCTTGTTGAATTATTTTAAATTAATATGCCAGAAAAAATTTCTTGGAATCCATTTAACTCAAAAAGTCAGTGGAGATTTTGTCAAATGCCAGCCACCTTTCACTGGCTTCCATCAAGAACCACAAGAGTAGAAAGAGCTGGAGCTGTAGCTGGAGGAGGAACAGGAGCCAGTGAATCAGTCACGTGTGTGCGGAAAATCAAAACGATTTGCGGATGCTGTCATTTCGCTGTGGCACTGCTTGTGTGTAAGTCTTTTGTTTGCCATTTGGCGGAGCGCTCTTCGCGGAGCGAGCGTGAATGCGCGTAAATTACGGCTGACAGAGACAGCTTCCTCTGATGTGGATGCGGATGCGGATAAGAGGGTGGATAGGGCTGGCTATGAGGAACAGGGCTGGGGTTTTGCCTTTGCCTGATTGATGCGCTCGCCTGCAACTTTCGCCACTTAGCCGTAAGCCGCGCATCCGCGTATCCCTGGCTCCAGAAATCGGAGCCATTCCACTGCACGCATGACAGCTGCCATGTGTGCTGGCATCCTCGCACAGCCTCCTATCCTAGCATCCTTGCCGGGCTAACCACAGTAGTGCAGGGTAAACGCTTCCACACGCTTTGTCCTTGTCACCTTTTTAGTTTTCGGTGTGTTGACAGGCAAGCACTCAGTTGACATCGCAGCACTGACATCTTTTCCCTGGTAATAGTTGTACACTCTACAAAATGGTCTTGTTTTTTGAATTTTCAACAAATTAAACTGTCCAGGACCCTGGACAGTACCTGGAGTAGTACCTATTTTTTTCAACTTTTTTAATTAGAAATATTTTATTAAATATACTTTTTTTTTTTAGCAATTATGGTACTTCCTTGATCACCTAATTACAGACTTATTTAAGTTTCTGATGCCTTTGTTTTTTCCCGTGCATTATAATCTATCCTATCCTGGCGAGTGCATTTATCGCGATCTGGAATGCCTTTTGAATAACTTGCCATATTAGCGTGTTTCCGTTTCCTTTCAGCTCAGCTTAGGACGCAGGCAAGCAGGCTGTGAGGCAGGCAGGGAGCTTAGTTGTGTCTGAGCGTCCTTGTGTGCGTATTTGTCAAAAGGATTTGGCAGTGATTTAGCTGCTGGCCCAAATTTCATACCGGATTCGGTCTCTCTTCCTTTCACACTTTGGGCCATCCGACTGGCTGACTGACTGACAGACAGCCGGGTCCTCTCTCTCTGCTAGAGAAGAGACAGGATTAGGTCGCGCCCAGCCCTTTTAGCCGCTGCAAATTAGCTGCCTAATTGTTTGCCAAAGCCGCAACTTTGGCCATTTCTTCTTCTAGTCCGCATCCTAGAGTCCTGGCGAATTGCGTTTGCCATTTGCCGAATGACAGCTGAATAATGTGCGCCCCATAAGCAATTAACGCGCCTGCGGGGCTTACACACGTACGTCTCCGGAGTTTTGGGCATCGGAGTGAGTGAGTGAGAGTGTGTGTGTGTGTGTGTATGTCCCGAGCTTACAAATTGAGTCAATAATTTTGCTGGGCCCTTGACTGGTCCTCCTCATCCTCCTGTGGCTCGTCCTTGCTGCGACTCCTCCAGCTCCTTTCCTGATGGCACTTTGTGCATAATAAATAAACGCCATGAAATACGCGACTTAACACGCAATGTACAGCAAAGTCGCATGTCTCCATCTCCCTCTAGAGATTGTAGTTGTGTGTGTGAGTGTAAGAGTGCGCGTGTGTGTGGTAAACACCATATGACACCACCTTGACTCATTAATTACGCACTGGCATTTTTATTTTCATTGCATACTTTTATGCAATTTATTATTACAGCATTGCGGACCAGCAGAGCAGTGCTGGGAGAAAAGCACAAAAAAAAGTACTGGTTGATATACAAATTGCCTTTTTTTTAACACAGATGGATACACTCACACCGATACTCACGCACACTCATGGGAAGTTGTGGCGGCAGGACACACCGCAAAAGAAATGTGTGCTGGATTTTTGAGCTGGTTTCCATCTTGGCTGGGCCAGGAGCTCCCCATTGGCAATGTCCTGCGGACATATGTCTAAGTATATTTACGGGATGTGCATTTCAATTTCTTTTAAAGAAAATATCACCCAAAATCTGTAAGTTTTAGATGAAAAGAAAACATACTTTAGCTAAAACCTTTTAGCAAATCCTTAGTATCCTTTGGGATTACCACAAATGTGTGTTCATTTCGCCATTTCACGTATAAATTTCATTTATTAATTATGTAAAAGGATACTCAAACATAATTACTTTTTCTAGGACTGCAAAGGTAATTGCTATGGAACCACATATTGTTTGATAAATTGGAAGCTAAACTAAATTTCCCCGAATGAGAGAAACTTTAATCTTAATGCCGGATCGCAGAGCACTTCAGCTTCGCTTATGCTGGCAGGGCACCCCTCGGAAATGGAATAAATATTCACTTTTTACTCCCTACTTGTTGTTGTGGTTGCATTATTATTGTCGTAATTGTTGTTGTTTTGGTCATGGTAGTACTGGTGGTGGCGGTGGTGGAGCTGCTTTTGTGGTTTGCTGGTCGAAAATTCCCCAAAGAATCTGACGCACTTATCGCAAATTACTTTCGCAGTTGCAGTTTCAGAGCAGCAACGTTGCTTTTGTGTATAAATTTAACAATTTACTCATACACGTGCAGGCATGTGTACATTGCAAGCGTAGGGGATTGTAAATTACCATCCCAACATACATACACCCACACTCTCATACAGTCGGACCACTTTGAGACTAAATGCAACCAAAGAACGTGCGTTGTCCATGGCCAGGACAGGATTTGTAAAACTTTTGGCCAACTGGCAAACATGGCGTATGCGTAATATTTCTCCCTGCCGCAATATGCATGTCCATGTTACCGGACAAACTTCATTAGCAAGCCAAGCCGCCTTCCAACTTGCCGCAATAACAATGCAAATGTAACAGCTCGAGATGTTGCCAGTGCTGCAGCTGCAACTGTCACTGACACTGCTACTGCCAGAGCAACTTTTGTGTTGCATTGCATTTCCCCAATTAGCCGCACAACTCATTAAGCTTTCCCGACGACTTACCGCCTTTTCGCCCAGCTTTCTTTCTGGCACTCGTCAATTAGCATTTGTTTCGGGGCGTTTAATGGCCATCCAGATGCTGCCGCGACCACCGCAGTTGCTGTTGTAACTGCAATAATTTATTGTTGCCGTTGCCGGCTTCATAAGATGTTAACGCGCACTTAATGCCACTTAAAAATGCGCATAAATCGCCGGAAGAAGGCATCGGGAAGGGTTGGGTAGAAACGGAGGACCAGCGGAGGGCCGACTGTCTGTCTGTCCACTTACATGGCTACTTACAACACTGCTCAAGCATATGTATGGAGATGGCCATGTTTCAACCTCTACCACCCAACTCCCTCGTGCTGGACATCAGTAGCAGCTGCATAAAAACAAGGTCGAACAGGGAACAGCAGAAAATATACAAGAACAAAAAAAAAATTAAAAAATGAGCAAAAAAATAAACAATAAAGCAAGAAGGCTTAAAGTAGCCGAACTGTTAATACACTTTCTTTGCAGTTTTTATAAATTTAACAAATAAACCTCTTGTTCCAGAAATCATACAATCTACTTGAACATACTATATCTTCCTATTTATTTTTCATATTTTTAAAAGTATAGTAATACCTTATTAGCTGGTATTTAAAAACGGGAACTGAAACTGCAACTGCGACTGCGGCACGCAATTAAGTGCATTTAATTAATTATTGTTGATAAAATAATATTTTTGCAATTTATTGTACAAGCGGTAGTTGCGGGTGGGGCCGGCCCCAGCCCCAGCCCATTGCCCGTTATTTATGCATATGTGAGCGCAAATAAATAACGTTGCCGTCCACCAAAAAATAAAAATAAAAGCGGAAAAAATGCCCGCTGCATTCGTTGACGTTATCAGAAAGCTGGCTGTAACCCAGCGATATCGCCCCTGTGGCAGCAGCATTGCCTATCGCAGTTGCAACATCGCAATGCCATCGCAACGCGGCTATGGCAGATCGATTCGAATAACAATAATTTCTTCCGGTCGAATGGCAGCGCCAGAACAATCAGACACCGCCAGAGATGCAGATATGCTGCCTCAAATGCATCTGATTGCCGTTGTTGTTGGTGTTGTGGCGATGCAGTTTGCTGCTGCATTTTAAACCGGATGCGCATAAGTATACGAGGATTGACAGGATGTGCGGGCCATGCACACGCATTTTGTTTGTTGCCGCCACGGCCACTGCCACCACGGTTCCTGTCCATACCACGTCCCCCCTGGGACGCCGGTGGCGCTGCATTTTAAATCAAAAGGGGCGGTACACGTGTTTCAAGTATGGGTCACGCCCCACACTAATTTGTATTGTTTTCGCTGTTAATGAATTTCATATATTGTATTTATGTGAAAGCTCTTAATGCGCAAATTATTTGCGTCGACACTGCTGGAGCCGACGTGGAATTTTAATTGGATGTCCTGACTCAATTTCTTCACCTACACAAACACCCACACAGATCCCTATTCCCATGTACTTTATACCTTTCAAAAGCCATCAAATTTTGACAGTCAATTTCAGACTTATTTAATCCATAGAATTTTGAAAAAATACGAAACTTGTAAAGTCAAAACTTCGGACTGGCCATAATTTTGGATTTGAACTTCCAATCACGCTCATGGATGACAGTTTCATGTTCCACAATTTCCAGCTACTGCGTGGCTTAGCAGGGTCCGCAAGGACCAAAACCGCATGACGGTGGCCCGCAAGGTCCGCCGGGTCCACAGGGACCGCAAGGACCACAAGGTCCACATGGTCCGCAGGGTCCACAAGGTCCGCAGGGTCCGCAAGGTCCACAGGGTCCGCATGGAGGGCAAGGACCGCAGGGCCCGAAAGCTCCGCAGGGTCCGCAAGGACCGCAGGGTCCGCAGCCGGGTCCGCATGGTCCACAGCCGGGTCCGCAGGGTCCGCAAGGTCCGCAGCGTCCTTCGGCAACAGGGTACTGGCATGTAGAGAAGCATGGTAGTGGGCAGCAAGGTCCTCCTGGGGCGCAGGGTCCAATGGGGCACGGCGGGCAGGCGGCGCTGGGTTTGTAGTTGATTGGTCCATTCGGATAGCAACAGTACTCCCTTGGCGGCGGGATGTCGATAGTCTGGGGCTTCGGTTGGCACAGGATCGACTGGCACACCTCCCTTGGCTCGCAGACACGCTTCGGGTAGCACACAACATAAGGATCGGGAATCATGGACGGGTAGTAGATAACCCTGGGTTCCCGCACCATCTGCGAGACCCAAATCAGCTTCGGCACCTTGATAACCCTGGTGGCGTCCACGACCTTGGGTATGGTGATCTGCCGGCATCGGTTCACCACCATCGGCTCTGGAACGATCTTCTCCGTGAAGACGACCCGCTTTTTGCAGATCATGCGGGGCGGCTGTTGGACCGTGATACATTTCGGAAAGGGTGGGGGTATGCGTGGGGCGCACTGCGGCAGGGCCTCCAACTGCGCCGCATTGTAGCACTTGGGCGAGCACTCGAAGGGGCCGCAGCAGGGATCGCATGGGCTGCAGGGACCGCACGGGGAACACATGATTCGATAAAACGGTTATCCAAAATTAGGTCTGAAATGAAATCAATTTTTTTTTTATATATTTAATTTTTTTTGCCACGAAAATTTTCAGAGAAAATTTGGAAGTGTATCGAAGCGAAACTGGTTTTGGAATGAGATCTGAAAGTATCAAGCCTCATAAGGAGAACGGAACAGAAAGGCAAAGCCTACTTGGTGTTTTAAATATTTAAAATTTGGAGTACCACAGCCTACTTGGTTTCAAAGAGAAATAATAAATCAGGTGACATTCGCTTAAATTCCGTTTATTTACAGCCAATGAGTCGTCAATGCGTTGACAATAAAGCAAAGTAAACTATAGACTTTGGAGAAATTTTTAAGGCAAGACTTTGGAATATCAATCTTCTGGCATAGACACGGTCCACAGAGCACTGGGCGATGACAACGGGCAATCCTGGCGGCGTCCACATCCAAAAGGGCTGACAGGATACTGATAACGTTGAAATCAATACCGATTCTAACAGGGTCCGCAAGGACCGCAGGGGACTTGGGGGCCGCAGGCTCCAACGGGCCCGCAATGGGTGTTCCAGGGTGTTGGGGCACACGGGTAGCAGGGTCCGCACTCTGGCGATTCGTAGGGACACGGTGGCGAACAGGGTCCGCAGGGCCCACATGGCCCGCATGGGCTATTGCTGAGCGGTCCGCACGGACCACAAGGAGCGCAGGGTCCACATGGTGCCGGTACATACGGTCCCGATGGCATCGTGAGGCCGCAAGGCCCACAATTGGGGACCGCGCACGGTCCGCACGGTCCACAGGGTCCGCAGGGTCCACATCGGGGACCGCATGGTCCGCAAGGGCCACATCGTGGTCCGCATGGTCCGCAAGGGCCACAGGGTCCGCAGCCGGGTCCACAGGGTCCGCATGGTCCGCAACGGCCCTCTGCGACCGGGTACTGGTTGGTGGAGAAGCAGGGCAGGGGGCAGCAGGGTCCCCCCGGAGCACACGGACCGATTGGGCACGGCGGACAAGCGGCACTGGGTTTGTAGTTGATGGGTCCATTCGGATAGCAGCAGTACTCCCTGGGCGGTGGAATATCGATGGTCTGTGGCTTCGGCTGGCATAAGATCGACTGGCACACCTCCCTCGGCTCGCAGACACGCTTTGGGTAGCACACCACGTAAGGATCGGGTATCATGGACGGGTAGTAGATAACCCTGGGTTCCCGCACCATCTGCGAGACCCAAATCAGCTTAGGCACCTTGATAACCCTGGTGGCGTCTACGACTTTGGGTATGGTGATCTGCCGGCATCGGTTCACCACCATCGGCTCTGGAACGATCTTCTCCGTGAAGACGACCCGCTTTTTGCAGATCATGCGCGGCGGCTGTTGGACCGTGATGCATTTTGGGAAGGGTGGGGGAATGCGTGGGGCACACTGCGGCAGTGCCTCTAGCTGGGCGGCATTGTAGCACTTGGGGGAGCACTCGAAGGGGCCGCAGCAGGGATCACATGGGCTGCAGGGACCACACGGGGAACACATTTTTTCGTCTCGAATATACCGAAAATAAAATTTTTAAGAAAAAAAAAATATTCAAACTTTTTTTTAGACAAATTTTTGCGGTACAATTTGGAAGTTATCCGGAGCGAAAGTATAAACTGAATGAGATCTAACGGCACGACGACAGCATTGTGAAGGGTCTGTCTCACAGCCCTCTTCGATCGGGTCAGAGAAAAACGAGTTACTTGATTCGTTTTTCGAATCATTTTTATGGATCTCTTTATCAAAAAATAAACACAATTTCAAGCACACATTCTTTAAATAAATCTTATATTTTTTATTACATCACTTATCATTCACTTGGTGGTAACGTGTCCAAAGTGGTTATCCTTTTTGTGAACCGAAATCGGTCTCCACATGACGTATGGGAGACGTATCTGCATATATTTCAGCAATATGGCATCTGCCGTTGAGTGGGTTTAAGCCTTTAATATGCTAGCGCCTTTATGCAGGCAGTGCGTTTTTTCAGCAGCGGAAAGCCAAGTTGGAAAAAACTGCAACGAATTACAGAAAAACGTCGGAAAACACTCTGGCAGCTACGGCCTATTGAATATACTCGTACCTACATACATACATGGATAGAGAATGCAACTATTTTTTGTTTATTTAGCTGTGCGGCAGGACATGTCAGCGCCAAAAAAGCATTCTGTGTTGGCCATGGGACCTGAAAGCTTTAGTTCTTTGGTGGGTTGGGCGGTGCAATCAGCGCTTTGTGCATGCCACAACCATGGTGACATCGAACAATTGCGCATTCACAAAAAACTACAACAAAGACCGTGCTCACAGTGGCGCATCAATGTTGACAAAGGCTTTGGCCCGGGACTCACGTGAATTCTAAAATTGTTTAATTATTTTAAATATGAAAGAACATATTTTTACTTTAATAAAAATCTGTAAAAATATTTGAAAAATAAATAGACAATAAATGGACAACCACTTACTTCGCAAAATATTATCAATTAAGAATCCGAATATCTATTTTTGACACTAGCATTGATTCAATCGATCTGGATTCAGCCGTGTTCCGGGAATTTGCTCAGTTTCTTGGCCTGTAACAACAAGCCCTTTGGCTTAGGACCGTAATTATGCAAGAAAAACATAAACTTCTGGGCGTTGAGTGGCTTGGGACGCTTATCAACCGACAAGCTGTCGACCCAAGTTGCAAGTTCTAGCCGCAGACAAAGCTCGTGCTAATCCTACAGTTTTCAAGGCCCAAAGAGCCTGTCTAATCACAGCCTCGCCACTTGGCAACACAGTGCCACCGAAATTGTCAGCTAATAATGCAAACAATAACAGGCAACAGTCCGAAGAAATGGACCACATTTCCCATAATTGTTGGCTAGAGTTTTCCCGGCTAAGGCGTCGCAATTAGCGGACTTAGTTTGGGCCTCCGAATGAATAGTCTGGGGAGGCTATGGAAAAGCCGGTCATAAATTGCTGGGTAAAATGCCTGCTTCGAGCCAGATAGAGGCAGCAAGTGTCAGTTGTCAAGTACACATTTTTTTTTTCAGATGACCGCCACAGCCGCCGCCGATTTGCGTCGATTCTCCTTGAACTCCATCGTTTTTCTTTCCGCTTCGATAAATGCCTCAGGGCGGGTGGATGGCGGACATCTTTAATGAATTTAATCGCGTGAAATAAACATTCCAAGGAGCAGCCCCCACGAAAATCACGCACATCTGGCAGTGGCGACTGTGGGCTGGTCCATGGTCGCTTATGTTGTTTGCTTGCACTCTTTGCGATCGCCTGACGTTGATAAGTATTCTGATTTATTGACAAACAAACTGTGAGCGAGGTGGTGCAAGTGTGTGCGAGGCTTTTGTGGCGGCATTTATTTAAATTTATATATTTATTTAACGGCACTGCACAAACAAAAGCAGTCTCAGATGGACAGATGGATTGTCGTTTCATTGGAGCCGTGCTTAAAGCACGCTTTTCGGCTTCTGTTTTTTATGCATTTGCTACGCTGCATTTCCGTTTGATTTCAATAATTTCAACTTCCGGCACAAACCGGAAATGACAAATAAAATGCACTGCCATTGAAGTGCACTGCACAAAATTCAAACTCCATATAATCAGTCAGTACATTCAGGAAATATAATATCGTTAAAAAAATAAGTATAAATGTATCAGATTTCCATTTTTCATAAAAACTCCTTCTTGCAAAAACTCGATGAAAAAATTGTATTTTTCCTTTTTTGTCAATTCAACCCAAGCTTATTTAATTTAATTGCATCATCTCCGGCTGAAACTGTTGGGGAAAACGCATAAATTACGTGATTTTTGGTGAGGCTTCTTTTGGCCAAATCCGTGCATAAAAGTTGTTTTTTCCCCGCTAGGCAGTAAATTTGCAGCACTGAGAGGCGTACATGCATGCATATGTGGAATAACCATGAATTACATAAAAAGCCACAAATACCGAAGTCAAAATGCGTGGCCTGAACGATTTTGTTGGTCTTATTGTTGTTTCGTTTCAGTATTGTAAAGCATTTCGATGCGTATGTGAGAGTGTTCGTGTGTTTGTGTGTGGCAACCATTTTCCCAGGCAGTCCAGTCCCTTGCAACATGCAAACGATTCAGTCAACGGCAAAAAATTCAACTATATATTGCAATCCTTTAGGCACGCGGAACATAATGAAACGAAAATGCTACTGTGGCACCAACAGCAACAGCAACAGTGCAGTAGCAGTTGCAAGGACATTCACTAGCATGGACCATGGACCGTGGTCCGTGGACTGAGACCGAGGACCAAGGACCAGCCGAAGCCGTCCGCTTTCCATTTGCCGAATAAGAAAAAAAATAAATAAAAATGTGAAAATATTTCTTTGGCCAACATTTTTACAGCTGGCCCTTCTCTGTTCGGCATCCTCCAACTTTTTCTTTCCATTGGGCTGACCCACCCAGTTCACCAACCAATTCGCAGACATTTTTTATACAAAAAAAATGTTTTTATTTATACCGCTGGGCCCGACTGGGCCTGGGCTTTGCATCCCACCAAAATCCTTGCAGCTGGGCCTGGCCTGTGGCCGCCGGTTGATTTATATTGATGAATGCCCGTTTGTTCGTTAGTTCCGTCTTCGCAGGCTGCCAAAGAGATTTACTTGTTCGGGGGCATCGGGCTGGAGGCGTGGCAGTCATTTTACTCTTTGCCTTTTGTTGTGCTGCACTTGTATGTACAAAAATATACATGTATATGCACACAAAAGCTACCAGCAAGTCACTGCGTGCACTTGCTTATGCTCAGTGCCAGAAATTATTGCATACTTTACGGAAATTAACCGCATTTCCATTTCTTGCACGCACACAGGATGGCAGCGTCATCTCCTCCTCGCTTTCGTCCTGCTCCCTGCTTGGGTGCCTCCTGTTCGTTCTTGTATACATATTATATTTACAATTTTAATGACTTTATTTTTGTTCTGGCATAAAATGTGTTGCTACACTTTAAGTTGCGAAGAGGTATTTGGCGTTTAAAAAAAAAATATTTTACCATATACAAATTATATTAAAAATTTAAGATATTTTTTATGGGAAATTGTTGTTAGGCTTACAAGAGAGATAAGTTAGTTTTTATTCAAAAAACAGATTTAAATAGAAATAAGTTGCGTAAATTATATTACCTAAAAGAAAATGTATTTTTTTTGTAACCAATTTTTGTAAGGTATTTAAGATCCACTTCTTTTCACATTTAATTTCGTAACATTTGCCCTTTAACAGGCCGGGGTTACTTCGGAGTAGGCTGGGCAAAATGGCAAGGGAATTAAGTGAAAGAATCAACCTTCCTGCAATCATATTTCTTTGTGACGTTTTCCTTGTGCATTATTAATCAACTGGGAGTATAAAATTAATGTTGACATGCACTTATTTATAAAACGCAACTACGGAGTACCAGAAAACAACAAATATATCAAGTGGAAACCGTAGATTTTTTCCATCTTTCAAGACTTTCTTTCTTTAAGGATTTCAAGGAATTATTTGATCCTTGGCAGGATTTTGAAGAATTGGATAATATACTTTTCATTTTTACCTTTGTTCAATTATTTGTATAATTTTGTTCAATTGATAATCCTCGAACGTTTCAGCTTGTTCTTTAACAGAAAATGAAGTATATTATTGACAACTCTAAAGGAACTGGATTCTCATTTAAAGAAAACTCGAATATCATTGAGATGAAAATCAGAAAAATGCTTTCGGCGGAAGGGTAAAAAAATTTAATTAAAAAAGTTATTGAGCTTGGACAGGACGACAAAACAAATTAAATTCCAGGAGAAGTCTAGTTTTCCCTTTAAAAAAATTGAATATCAAATAGTAACCAGGAGCAACACCTGCCCAGTTGTGTGCGATGAAAAATTCAAAACGATTAATAATGCGCTTTGTGATGATGTAAAAAAAAACAGAAAATATTGATTGCATTCAATCAAAGAAGGGCATGACAATTTCTTTGATTGTGCAACCCGCTGCTTTTTGCAAAACCATTCAACCACCCAGCTGCCAGAAAGTTCAAGAACTCGAGTGCATAGGGCAATTGGCACGCCGGATGCGTAATCTATTTCAAACAGCGACCAAGCATATCGAAGAAGCTATAGCTGTTGCCATAGCCATTGCCTCTCAACTGTCGGATGCATGCGAACACAATACAACACAATTTGCTCGTGCTGCTGCTGCTGTTCGTCCTTTCGTCTTTTTTAGCCTGTCAGGCCGTCTGTCCAACAGCGAGATGTATAGAGAAATTGCATATAAAATGCAGACAAATAACTTGCTCCCCATGTTTAGCGTATGCCCCAACGCCTGACATTAACAATGCAGCTGCAGTAACAGCAACAGCAACAGCAACAGCAACAGGAACAGGACCTGCACCACCAACTGCAACAGCAGCATCAGCAGCAGCAACATCAGTGGCAACCAGCTGGCAATAAAATGTAACAAACACATTGACTGCTGACAAATAGCATTGCCTGTCAATTCATCAAAAAGAAAAAGGCATTGGAGAGCGTCAGCGAACGCGCAAAACTATTGACATGCACACGCATATCATACAGTAAGAGAATTTCTTTTCAAAAATATATATAAAAAGGGGTACTATTAGAAAACTATTAGGCTAGATGATTAACGCCAAAGGTGGGGCTTACATTGGGTTGAGAAACTATAAGCTTGTTGCTGGAACATCATTAAGTACAAAAGCTAAAGAATTTTTCTCACTGTTGCGCAAGCGGATTCGATCAGATGCGAGACAGCACATCCTTGCACTGCTGACTCGGCAGACTTGCAGCAAATTTGCTTAGCTGCCAAACCAAACTTCGATTGCAACGGGCCTGTGCTTATGTGTCTATATCGCAGAGACTGTTACAAATTGTTTTGAAGTGAAATTCAAACTGCATTGGGAAACGGTGCATATTGCTCTGGGCCGGAACTTCTCGACCTCGCAGTTTTTAAATTCATCCCCTTTTCTTTTAGGTTCAAAAAATGGCAAGAATAAAAATTACATTTTTATGAGCAGGATCAAAGCGATAATTTCATTTTTCTTTCGAGGTTGACTTAGCAACTAGGAAGTGGTATCGCAAAGCCTTTTTTCAACATTTATAAGTCCCCTTCTACTTCTACTTTAAAGCCCTTACCTTTATTTCATTTATAACAAATTGCCTCAATTATTTCCATTTTCCCCGCCCAGCGCCATCGCTTTATGTTTGCGTAGCAAGGGTATAAAAACTTTATTAAAAACTTTTGTACCCCAAGCCTTTTTATTATACCTCGTCTGCCCTTAGCCGTGTCCTGGTTTATATACCTTTATATATATAGGGATATATTTATAAAATAGACGCACATTTAGGCGCCATCCTTGCCGCAATACTGCACTCCAGGGGCGTTGAAGAAATCAAATTAAGAACATTTTCTTTGGCAAAACTTTTTGCGCCAGTTTAGAGTTTTGTAATACTTCAACGACCACCACTACCCCTGCTTTCCAGTTCAGCTATTAGGGCTCAGGTCCTGTCTGGGTTGCGGGCGGCTGCTGTTTGTTCTTGGCCCCATGTGGTTACTTTAAAAATGCTAAATAGTCCCAAAGCAATTGCAGTCAAAACAACATAAATGGAAGCAAGACAAGCGGCAAGAACGCGACGCATAAAATTGGCTCCCAACGCTTAAAAGGTAATCTCCTATTTACTTAAATATTTTTGCTGTCTAATTATTTCATTTATTAGCTGGGCAGAATGATTTTTTTTATTTCAATTCATTATGATTTCAATATCCCACACCCTTTCCATTATCCAAGTAGAGAAACTCACAACATCGGTGTATATTCCATTGGAGCTACATGAGCTAAGTAATCCCAATTGTATATGTCTTAAGGAGTTTTCATATTTGTACACTCTTGATATCGGATTTCCGGGGGAACAACTATCCAAGTTAGCCGGGCCGACACAGATCTGAGATTCTGTGACGAGCCACCCAAAGGGGTTGTCACAATTCCTGTTATCGCGATCAACAACCCAATTATCAGCCACAAAACCGTTTGGATTTTGTACCCAAAAGGTTGAGCGAAAACTTATGGCCCGGTCTTTCCATGACTTCATCTTAGGGCTTATAAAAATGCATATCGGTCGTATGTGAGGCTGGAATATCACCACTTTGTGAAATTCGAGCAGCGCAATATTATTCTCTAAGGTTTTTGATGAAAAGTTTACGTGGACGTACGCTTTTTTAACAGAGTATTCTTCTGCGGTTGTTAAATTTTGGCTTTCTCCCAACCGCACCAGTCTACGAAATTTAAATGACGATTTAGTTATTTTGTCTGCTAATGTGTTCTAAGAAACTTACATTTGGTTGCGATTTATAATGCAACTGGCAGCCGTCAATATAAACTCTGTAACATTATGAAAAAATTTGGTCTTTATTATTCTTTCTGAATTTTAGGAGACATACGGTTTGAAATTAGCGTTCCAGTGCAAAGAAAGTCAGTTTTATTTCGTATTAGAGCCATCCAGGGATTACTATTTTTGGAATTCAGATCCACAGTTCCACAATCCGGTTCCAAATATATAGCTGATGCCTGATGGATTATGAAACATGAAGCAAATAAAATAGTTAAAGCCGCTGTATACATCATCTTTCGTCGAGAATGGCGAATAGACTGAGCAGCAGCCTAGATTTAAGTCTCGCTTGAAGCCACTGTTTTTTCCGAAAATGCTTATCAGTTGCTATGAAATAATTAAAAAACAGAGGCGTACATAGCAAATTTGATGGGAAGGGGGTTTCTTAATCTAATAATTATAAATAAAATTATTCAAGGGAAAATTTTTCATGAGAAAATAACTAAAATGAGGGATGAGCATGTTTCTTATATGTTGGTGCTATTTTTTAAATTTTCAACTAATCAGAATTTTATTTTTATTTGATGCTTAATAATAGCCACTTCAAGTACACAAAAAAAAAAACAACAAAAAATACTAAGTGCTTAAATGATTTCATGGAAAAGATTTGCGAAAACTTGTGCCTCCAATATGCATTGTTTCCTTCTTGGATAACCAACGGCACACACTTGGCCAATTCTTTCAGTTAACCAGAGTTTACAAGGTCAATTCAGTGGCTTTTGTGTGGAGGAAAATGGCCCCGATCCTGCTCCTTGTCTTCCGCTTGGGCTTATTGTTTTGCTGTTGTTGGGCCATATCCCTTTCAAGTTCAATAATGTCATAGAGCGTGTCGCAGGGCAGGCGTCCAAATTTATGGCCCGAACGGTTGACCTGAAGGCCGCGTGGCCCATAGCAGCACGTGCTTTGGGCCAGGGAAATAATTTAGCCAAAAACATGTGAAGCTCGGCATATAAATTATGCACACTCGCTCGACAGACGACAACACATGGGTTGCTTTAAGGTATTGTCTATAGAGGACCTGCCCACCGATGCAACAGCAACAACCACTGCGACCGACATAACTCACCGCTTGGCCTTTTATTTTATTGTATTTTATCTTTTGGATTACTTTCTGCCATGACCACAACAAATAAACTTGAGCATCTTTGGGAAAACCCACAACGGCAAGGTGGTGGGGGAAAACTCTGACAGGAAAAGAAAAGATTTCCGTGGCATTGTTGGGATACACTGGGAAAAAATGGACTGAGAAGTTCATAAAGTTAGTAGTTATCGTTTAAAGGTGTAGTAGATGTTGGCAAATTTATAAAAGTGTTAAATAAAATATAAACAATTTAATTATATTTTTTTAGATGTATAGCATGTGTATAAATATTATCCTCAGTATTTCTTCTTGGCTTGAGTTTGCCCGGAGGTCTCCAGCTGGACAACGGCAACAATTGCGCATGTTAACATACTTGTAAGTAGTTTTTCCACTTTGCCATGGAATGGCAGAAGTCTTTTCCTTTTTCCACGCTTATCCACCACCACTAGTAGCACCACCAGAGCTCTTCACTCCCACAACGGACAACGGAGAACGGACGACGGACACATTCGTTTTCCTGGGGGCAGTTGCCTTTTGTTTTTGTAATTATCTGCACGTTATTTGTGGGTCAATAAAGTTTCGTTTCATAGTTTTAGCGGTTGTCTGGCTCTTTGGGTCGGAGCCAGGAGCCAGGATTTATGGCATATGCGTTTCGGGCTAATTTTCAGTGCCGCTGACCATGCCATTGGCCAGTAAACGTTGACGGTACCATTAATAGCCAAACTGCCAAACTTAGAAGCTCGAGTTTGCTTCTTAAAATAGCATCAGGCTATTTAATGGAAGCTCGAAACGTTTTGCTTCTTGAAATGTTGATTAATTTATTGATACTTGGGCGACTGTTCGGTGTAATTGTAGATGCCTGTCAGGGGATCGTATTGCCGGAGATTTATACACCCAATTGGATGGCGTGTCGGGGAGTCTTATTTCGCCGTGGTGTATCCTACCAATCATCTGTGATAAATTGCCGGCAATCGGTGCTCAATTATTTAATAAGCTGCTCCAGGGGATGCCTCACTATTGAGCTATCAAATTTCAAATATTCGCTGGCTTTAATTGGACTATTTAGCCGGCCAATAATTGGGATGCAGCATGTTAATGTTTGCTCATCAATCACCAATCAACGGTGCATTGTTAATTCTAATAATTTCAAATAAACAAATTGAGGATGTCATGTTTACGTTGATTTTCGGCGTGTTGCATGCCCCGGAGCTTAATTGATTATTACAGCTGATCGGAAGTGCTTATCGCACCGAAACACACAGATTTGACACAGACAGCTGGCCAAATCATTTTGTTTTTAATGTAAACAAAATTAATCAAAGACCCATTTTTCGCATTTAATTTATCCTTTTTTCGAAAGTATTTTTTTCGGTTCGGCCCACTGTTGATTTCGAAAACAGAAACCAATCAAACCCAAGCCCCCACGTCGCAGTTTAGCAAAATAGTTGGTAAATTTATTTCCCAAATAAACTGCACACAAAAGCCAATGGCAACGATGAGAGGCACTTGCCACAGCAGAATTAAGCTGACCGAGGCAAAAACAAAGAGTAAACAACAAATTGAAAGGCATGAAATGAGGAGAAGAAAACAAACCACGTGAAAAACTTGATCAGAAAAATAGAAAACGGCTGAAAAAAAAAAAAAAATGAATCCATAGCCACGGGAAGGATCCGCATGCAGGTATGTGTATGGTGTATGTGGTAACGTCAATTGTTTAAAAGTGAAAATTCGATTTTGTGGCAAGGCAAAAGGCAACGAGACACAAACAAATGGCGTGCCAATCCAAAAAGCAAAAACTTTCCTTTTTCAACCAGATTTTTTTTGTATTCATTTTTGTTTTTGTTCAGCTGCTTGTTTTGGGCAGCAAACAAATTTTTGTTCCCTCCCGCTGTCGGTTTGTTTGAATTGTCCATGCTTATTGTTGGTTGTACCTCCTGACGCTTTGTGTCAGGGGCTGGCTGCCGGCGTGCTGCGCCGATGTGACCAACCAGACCGGCCAACAAAAAAAAAAAAAAAAGAACAGCATCGGGATGAGCAGGATGTCCTGAATGGAAAAATAAGTCCAAACGTATAAAACAAACGTGGTGGACCAGCACGAAAAAAAAAACCAAATGGCAACAAAAATATTGGTCAACAGGAGCTGGCCAAGAAGGAGGAAGGACTGGCCAAGACCGTGTGTCGTGAGTTGCATGGCAAAAGGAAAGTAAAGGAGACACAAGTCGCTGGCCCGAGCCCTCCTTCACCTCCGCTACTAACAAGAGACGTAACGATAACGAAAAACAAACTTTAAAAATTGGATTCTTCATTTGCATCGGCAAATCCAATCAAGCCAACGTAAAGACCCCGGCCAGACACATACACAACATAAAGCCGATGCACCACCAACTGCACCACACCAGTGCTAGTCCAGCACCACCATCTCAGTCACCTGCAATTTCGTAAAGTACACTGTAAGCTATGGGACTTTCTTTTAATGATTTTGTTAAGTTTTATATAAAAATATAATAAAATGTATAACTTAAAACACATATGTTTATAATTATTATTTTTTGTATTATTATTAGAAGCCATAATATAAACTAACCCTTTTGCGTGGCTCTCTCTGTACGCGGTTCGGTATGAACATGCCTCCCCATAACGTATACGCCACCATGGCCCCGAAAGATACAAAGCGGGAGAAGGAGAGCAGACAAGGACAATAAATGAAAGGTGTGCGCCTCCTGTTTGTTCATATAGTTGACCATTGCTTATGGCCTGCCACCGACCACGCCCCCTTCCCGCGCCCCTCCCCTCGCCCATCCGCCCAACGTTCCGTAGTCCGGCTGAAAATTGGTAACGATTTGTATTGGACTATGGCCAAGCATAAAAGAGGCTGAGTCCGAGGCAGTTGTCTGTGTGTTTGTATCGAGTGCCGAATCTTGTTTAAAAGTTTTGTCCTTTTGCAGTTCTCTTTGCAGGATAAAGGAGGGAAAATTTTCTTATTTGTATGCCTGGCTCACCTGCCGTTATCCATCTGTCTTGTATCTTCATCAAGTTGGCCTGTATTAAGTCGCTTGTTGTTGGTTGCTTCCTCTACGGCTTCCTCATCTCCCCTGTCCCCTTTTCCGCTTTCCCCTTGAGCAGCATGTCCTTGCAATGTTGTGGTTTTTTCGGTGAGCTCTTAAAAAACCGGAGCATGTTCGAAGCTGGGTTATTGATTGCCCAGGCATATACGTTTGCCATTTTATTACAAGCCGGAAAATAGAGCTGTAAAAAAATGCACTGCACCGCCTCACTTTTGTTCTCTGCTGTTGTATTTTTCCAGATTTTTTTTTTTTTTTTTTTTTTTAACCCATCTTGTTTTCTGGCCTCGTTAATTGCCTCAAAGCCAAACATTTGCGTCAGTCGCAACCGCATTCGACGTCGTGACAATGACAACGGCAACCGCCGCTTAAATTGCCCAAAACCGCGACAAGTGGCCGTGTCCGGCTTACCCGCCAGCTCCCGCCATGACCCGATTTTGTGCTGGAATTTTCTTAGCCACGGCCACGGATGCGGCCCAATGGAGCGTATAAGAAAACCATTCATTAGCGCTTATCAAACGGTACAGACAGATCTGTCCCACCACTCAATGGTTGTTTGATTTTCCCCCCCTAAACTACCAACTTTTTGCTTCCTTAGTCGGAGGGTCTTTTTTGGTTTTATTTTTCTCTAGGGCAGCTAGGCCTTGCTGACGTTTATTGTAAATGGCTGTCCAATGAAAATTGTTGTGGCCTATCAACGTCAACGCGGTCACGGCCGGGCCGTGTGTCATTAGTTCGGAAAAAGTGTGGCGGCAAAAAACTTGTTCGGCCGCACAAGTCGTGAAAAAAATATCTGGCATTTTTATCGGTCCCCCATACATACGCTCCGTGTCCTGCGTCCTGTTGCTGTCGCTTGTTGCCTTGCTTTAGTTTAATTGGCACTTGACAGAGTGGCCAACATCACCACTAGCGCCACTAGCGCAGAAAAAAATAAAAATCACCACGGCCACAACAGCCACTAGGTAGAGCTTCTGCTGGTTGGTCTTCCTCTCTAGTGTTATCAATCAAATTGGCTTTTTCTATATCCATCAGCACGTGTTGAAGATGGCCAGTACGCTGATTTCCTTTTCGGTGACCTATTATTTGTAATGCCCCTTAATTGGTGTTTAATGTTAACATTTAATTAGTCCATTTTTCTTCGGTTCGGCGGGAGGATTTTGGGCTCTGGGAAATATTTTCACCTAGAAACCTTGAGAGTTCTTGTATCAGTTTGGGATTTTGTCTCGTTTGAATAATTTAAAGGCAGTATCAATTAAGAGGGAACTGGGGCCCTGGGCAGTCGGAACGGCATCAGCGCCAAGGCTCACGTTAAAGGGAATTATGCATATGTATTTGGAAATGTAATGTCCTACAGCGCACCGCAATCCTGCAGCTGGAAACCCAAAGCCCAGAATCCGAATCAGAACCGAAATCAGAGCAAGAACCAAACGGCCAACGAATTTATAACTGATTTCTGGTGATTTAGTTGGCTCGTCAAATGGAATGAGCCGAGCGGAGCAGCGACCATCCACGGCTGCTGTTCTTGGCCACTTATTATGCAAAATGCCGCACATGGACCAACGGATATACATATAAGCCGGGCCAGAAGCGCCCAAAGGGGCGGAGTACACGAAATGGTTTGGACATGTCATGACGGGGCGCGTCTCATTTATATTGCATGGCTGAAATGCCTGGGAGGCAGCCACATTTTGCGATAGATACGGCCATGATGATGCTGGACCTGCTGCAATGCATTCAAATTCAGGAGAAAAACATAAGGAAAAAAGGAAACGAATAAAAAATGCACACAGAAAAAAATGTGGCACAAGGCCGTATGCTGTCAGAAAAGTTAATTGAAATGCTATCAAAGCATATTCAATTAATTTAAATTAGCTCAGCGAGCAGAGAGCAGCGCGGCACAACACAAAACGCAATGCCCGGGGCGATAGCTGGGGCCACACCAACACCAACGCCAACACCGATACCGACCGAACCACCAAGTTTTCCAGCCAGTTTTCCCGCTCTCAGTTTCCACTTGGCTGCCATGTTAATTATATGCGCCAAGGCTGCTCTGCCAACTAAACTAAATGGCAAAAGTTTTCCCCTTGTCAGTGGCAAGCTACTGCCAATGATAAGAGCTAAGGGAAATCGTGAAAATGAAAATCGTGGGCGGCTGGTTTTTATTTTTGTAGAGAGTGGGAGGGGCAGTCGCTCGACTTACCCCGCCTTCATTAATCAATTATTGCAAACAATTTACTGAGTTGTCTTCCCTCCCAGAAACAATAACAATAGCAATGAGCTATCAGAGATATATTTAATAAAAAACGCTCGGTTTGCGAAATGTTAATGTAAAACGAATCGCCTCGAGGAAGTGTCAAAGTGCGTCCATCAGTGTCGGTCTCTGGCATCTCAAGTGGGACGGCGGATGTAATTTTGTTTATTTCACATGTCGGACGGAGCTGTCAGGCGATTGACAATGTCAGAATTCCAATCAAAATGCAAATTAATAATAAACAAAAATGGTTTGACATTTACCCTCTCGGATGCGATCAAATTAATTTTCAATTAGCTGTCAGAGGGCATGTTAAGACGAAATGAAGACCCGAATTAGACAATCGTCAAGTCTTTTGAGGAGACGCTTTGCCAAAGGAGCTTGCGGTTGTTGTTCGAAGGAACCATTTCTAAGATCTGAACACACACTTGGCAGAATGGGGAGCAGCCTCGAGCGACTCGATTCAAGTGGAATTACATTTTCGAAGAAAATTGTAAAAATTGGGAAGTGAGTGCCAAAGTGTATTAATTACAACGATACTCTAATCAATGGAAACTAATCTTCAAAGGGAAACTAAACGTTTATTTTTTGGCCAAAATTTTTGGCAAAATTCACTTAAATTGTAGGTTTATTTCACTTTCTAAACATTTGGACTCAGTGCGCTTATTAACATTTTGCATTTAACATATGGGATTGCAGGGAAGTTTTGGCGGGTGGGCCGGTCCAGTGGTCTGGTGGCCGGTCAGCCACAGACGGTCAAATGCATCTGGTTTTTGGCCCGAACCGTAGAGAACCGGCACGGCCTTTGTGTAACTAAATTATTTAGTTGTGTGGCCGGAAAACAGAAGCAAGTAGCATAAAACGCGACTGGACTGCGACTGGGAGTGCGACCACGATGAAACTACCCAGTGGCCAAACTCACTGACATGGCCAGGCATCAAATGATTGCCCCAGACACTTTATAATGCATGAGTCTGCACCAAAAGCAGCAGCAACAGCAGCATCAGCCAGTGTGGCAGAAGGGGCAGCAGTACCAGGCAGCAACAACAATAATGACAGCAACAGGAAGAGGCCGCACAATGAGCATGAACACGGGTAACCGAATTATTTATATTTAAATTGTTTTGGTTGCTGCACTCGTTGTTGCCTTTGAGTTTCGCCTGTCTATTTGAACTGCACACAGAACCCGAACCCTGAATCCGACTTTCACAGTGAATTCGTGGCCATGATTATGTGGCAGAGTCAGCCTTTGACTCTGTGGAAGCTCTGGAGTGAGTTTCACAGACACTAGAAAAAATGATGACAGCAAAGGTATAAAAAAAAAACAATATGCAATTTACGTTCCAACAATATTTATTAATCAAGGCCTCAATATTAAGTTTTTTGAGTATTTATTATTTTTTTATTAAATAACATCTAATTAATTGTATTAAATTTTTTCTAGTGGAACCATGTCCTGCCCAGACTCCGCGTGAGCTTTATTTATGCATTTCATTTTGGGTCTGCTTGCTGGGGGGCATTTTCAGTGGGAGTTTGGGCAAATGGTCGTTGGGGTCCGGAGTTTTGTCTGTCTGGTTTCGTTGGGATCCGCTTCGCTCCATTCCGTGCTGTTCCGTTGCGAGTCGCCTTTGAGTTGATATATTAAAAATTTTCACACATGGCAGTTGGTTGGCTGGTCGCCGCCTGCCTCGAAGCTGCTTTGCTGCTTGCACTGAAATTTGATTTCCAGCCCCGGCTAAAAACCAACCAAAACCCTCAGCCCCCCAACCGACTGGCTTCATCTGGAAGTTTGGGTGTGCACTTTTCAGCGCTTGATTTGCGTTGAAAATGCGCGTCTGCTGGCTTCTCATCCTCATCAGACAGCAACCACGCCGTCCCACATCCAGAGAAACACGCAATCCTGTGCGGGGATCACACGGAAAAAGCTTTTGACGGTGCGTTCATTATGATTAGCAATTTTCCGCGGATGAGTTGAGCAACCGAGTAGTAGAGAGTAGTATGTTTGGGGACGTCGAGTGTGCTTTGGCGCCAGGGGATGCCAGGGGTTTTTAATAAGAATTTTTGTTGGCTTAACGCTGCATTTGGAAGCAGATGGAGCGGGATGTGGCAGATACAGAGAGTTAGCGAGTGGCTTTGGTGGATTTTGTCAGGTGCACCTAGGTTACTTATTAATTTTTCGTCTGGATACTCGCCAGGGAAGCGCAAAGAAGCAAAAGTTTTATTCAGAAAAGTGTTTTGGCTAAGTAAGCACATGTAAAGCAAGCTGTAAGTGCTTTTAAAATTTAATTATTTATTCATAGTTTACTTGAAGGTTGTAATTTAATTGATTTTCTTTCAAGGATCTTGTGAATGAAATATTTTTCATAAGAATTCTGACAATTTATGAATGAAATATATGATCTTCTGATTCTTTTGAAGTATAATATCTTATGATAATATTCTTTATTTTTTGACAAGCTTCTCAACTTGTGTTATTTTTTCCTATTAGACATAATGTTCCTTCTGCTACTCTGCCACCTACTGACATCATGTGGCATATTCGCGCTCGGAATTGCATTTTCGCGTCATTGTTTGATGGCTTCCGCTGTTACTGCTGCTGCATATCCTTGCTACTTAAGCTTCCTTTGCGCTGGAGCGTTTCCTGTTGCCATTGTGGCAGCTCCCGTTGTTGTCTGTTTGCGCTCTCCCTGGGAATACTCGTACATTTAGCATGCGTTAGTTTTTCTTTCGTATTTTTTATTGCCACCGCTAACTGTAACGCATTGTTGTCAACGGCAGCGCGTGCCACATCCTTTTTGAAGCCAGTAGTAGTTTTTCTCTGGCGAAAGCGAATGGAAATGGGAGTGGGAGTGGGGAACGCGAATGCAAACATGAAAATTACATAATCCACGCATCGCGATTTATGACTTTTGTACCAGCATGACTGATGGCAGGACAAACAAATGTCAAGGAAATGCTGCATACGAACAGGGAAATGCAAACCGCCTGTCATTTCTTGTGCGAGGAAGACATTTTTAAATAAATATCCTTTGCGGGCTCCTCATGCAGAATAGCGATGGGATGCTCCAGTAAAACCGCACCGCAATTCCATTAAGCTTCTGAGGTTAATCAGGAATCTAGGGTGCATTTTGAAAGGCATACAGGATGCGGCACCGCAGCGCCAATTGCTCAATTAGCCGCCAATGCAGTTGCCCTCAAACAATTCCATTCAGCCGCAAGCGGCTTTCCTTCGAGAGCCAATTGAAAGCTGCATAATTAATTTCCCAAAATTTCGATTAGGAGGCAGCTGCACTCGACTTGCACCCAAGTAAGCCTAATACTAAAAGTGCACCTCAAGTACCTATATCCCTACCTCTCTTCGTTCTCTGTCGCTCCTTAGCCCCATCTCGTTCGCTCGACTATTTGAACACTTTTGTTGAACATTTTGCGGCCATTTATGAATGGGCGCGCATAAATTTGTGACACTTTTTGTGGCATTTTACGAGGCAGGTCCATTAAAATGGGGCCACATGTGCCACCAAAAAGACTCACACACACACTCGCCCATTCATCCACCACTACAGACGCAGACACAAAAGCGGAGAAACACAGACTGGCAGGCCTCGGGTTGTCCGATGTGGGAAAATAAAATGAAATACATAAATTTTGCAACGATTTGAGAGACCGCATTTTATAATTGAATCACGTACGACGTTTTCAGAGGCGCGCGCACGCGGAAATAGGAAATAAGTTTTGCCGCTGATATAAATTAGAATCTTAAGGGATCGCCGTCGCTGCCGACTTAATCAATACTGGTGTCCCTGGAGTATATTTGTCCTTACCCTCTTTAAATGCTGGCACTGAGATAAAAGTGCTTTAAAATTGACTTTGTTTCGTAGAAAATAAGTGTGCTATTTTCTGCATTCAAACTTTAACTCCAAAAGCTAAATTTTTCGCTTTTTATTATTTATAAAGGTCTAAAAACAACTTTTTAATCCTTAACCAACATAATAATATAATAAATTAATGAATAGGTACTTAGGCAAACAAAATTATCAAAGAAGTCAAAACTTTCAAATAGTAGTCATTTACTCCGATAATTAAAAAATATTAAAATAAACATAATCTTCTTAATTTTTGAATCCTTGTAATTTTTGTTTTGTGTTCAAAAGTTCAGTGTGTGAATGCTTGCGATTTATGTGACTTGTTTGGCGGGGCAGAAAAGTTGCAGCGAGTTTTTCTTTTCTTCGAGAGTTGCATGCGTGCACTTCCGTTTCCGCCTATTGGACCGTGAGCGTGTTCATGTACATGTATGTGTGAGTTTGGTAAGATGGAGGAAACCTTTTGATTTACTTAGAGGCCGCGGCACGTTTCCTCCAAAGAATCGAACAATTGCCAATTCGCAAACAAAGTACAAATCGAAAGCGCAAACGAAGAAGATGCGAATTGAGATCATGCAAACTTTTTGTTTTATGGCCATGCGAACACACACACACACCCAAACAATAACACTAACACAAACACGAATATATGGCCAATACACACACAAATACAGCGTCGCATACACGAAGCGAAAGACATGCCGACATTTTGTATCAGTGTGTGCACACTCCATTGAGCCCCAATGATGCGTACAAAATGCAACAGCAACAATTTTCGGCGTTTTTTTTAAATGGTAATTTTTTCGCAGTCTCCTCTCGATTTTGCCGCCTTCCTGATCTGCTTCTCTCTTGTTGCTGCCACATATAGCACATTACATGGAAAGCGCTTTTCCATTATTCCTATCTGTTGTTGTTGCTTCTGCTGGCAATGTTGTTGTTTTGGCATTGTCCGCATAAAAATGCATTGATTTTATCAAGTGAAAAAATCAAAAATGTTGACATGGCCGCCGCCTGGGGCAATAAAATATGGTAAGTGCAACGGTGGGTGGATGGGCATTTGGCTGAGGGGCACGATATCTCCGGCGATTTACATTAGTTTTGTTTGCAATTTATGCCCGGGCATAAAATTTTCTTTTTCTGCATGCGGCATGTTGAACAAAGTTGATTTTGTAGTTTTTTTGGTCGTTATGAAATGAGAGGGGTTTTTTTGGGTACATTTAAATTAAATAAAAAACCTCTTGACGACGTAAAATACCGGTGACGTACACGCTTGCCACGTCAAAAATATCTGATATCAAGTTTGGTGCCGAAAAATGAAATACACATACATAGGTATTGAAAATCACTCATTAAGATCAAACAAAAACAGAAAATTCTTCGTCTGCGGTATCATGCACAGTGATAATGGGATTTAAATATTGGGATATATTCTGAACTATAATTTTTTAAAGACTTTTGTGAATAATTTTTCATTAGAACTGTATTCCCACGAGTTCGTAGTTTTTTTAAAATTTTTGATTTCCATTTTGGGCTTAATTAGTATTTTGTTTTAACTTTCTAGTGTTTCAGGGCCAACACTAATATATGAAAATGTTTCAAGTTTAATGGCCATAAGAAGAACAAGACCAAAAGCAGCTAAGCATGCGGCATGGCCAAGTGCCTAAGCATGGGTGAGCGCATCCCTACTCAAAACTCCAGGTCCCATCTCAATGCCTATCCCAGGCCCAGTCTGAGGTTTGGGGCTGCTTTGCGGCATTTTGTCGAGATTTGTTGAGAATTTATGCGCTACCTTAGAGAATTTATGAGTTGCAGTCGAGTGAATTATTTTATCATACGCATGCAGCAGCAACAAACATTGGCCTCTGCTAGTGTCTGGGCCTGTATTGGTGTGAGGGCATGTAAAGTGCTTGCCACAACAAGCTGCAGCAACAAATGCTGCAACCAAGGCCTGGCGCACAGTTTAAGCTACTAATTTCACATGCAAAAGTCTTCACTAAGCTGGCATTTTAATCTTGGCCAAAACGCTGGTCGTGCGTGCTAGTGTCGGCGTCTGTGTGAGTGTTGGCTTCTGTGTGAGTGCGTGCGATGGGCGTGGCTATGGGCTTGTTAGTAATTAAGCGTTTCAACCAACATGCCTACACACTAAACAATTTAATTGGTTGAGTTTTTATTTGGTAGGAGTAATTAAATTATGTAGAGCTGGAAAACATCTTTTCGGAGCATCTGTACATTAGTTTTTAGTTAATTTAAAGCTATTTTCGTTTACGGATGAGATTATTCGTTTATACACTGAGACTTAAACGGTGGCAGTAGAGAACCAATTATTCCGAGCCAATGACATGCTTTGCTCTTGGGGGAATGTGCCTCAAAATGGGCTTAAGTTGCTTCAAGCCTTGCCAAACACCTTCCACCAACTTGTTCTGCTACCTATCTTCTGCTCTCGGTGCACTTGAAGCCTTTGCCGTTGTACTTAGGCCTAATGCCCTGTGCTTGTTTGCAAATTGCATTGGGATAACGACACAAGCCGGCGCTGCTCTCCATCGAGCCTAGTGGGAATGGAGATTCGGCTGCAGCTCCTGCTGCCTTTGTGGGCATTGTTTTTGGACCCTACCGTTGCTAGGTGTCCAGATTGCAGTTCGTGCTCGAGCCCGGGCTAATCAATTTGCATGCTGCGCGCAGAATGTACAGCCGGCAAGCTGATTTACCTGCTGCCATCTGCCTTACCTGTACTCAGGTACAAAAACCTTGCTACGAACACTACTACTACTTCACAGCCGCTGGCTTTTCATTTAATTTTGCAGTCGGCAGTCGGCATTCGAGGCTCTTGCTGCACATTTGCATTCTGGCACCGAGTCACGTCAAACGGAATTTCCTCTCGAAATGAAAAAAGTTTTTTAATTTTACACATGCTCCGATTAAGATGTCAAAATGTCAATTGTAGCCAGAAAAATAGCTAGCATAGCAAAATAAAGTATCGCAATTTTGGGAATTTCATTTGAAAAGTTATATTTTAAATTAATTCAAGATAAAGGAATTAGTAATGCTGCCAGACAAATTTCAGTTTCAGTAACTCTTTAACTCTCTTAAGAGCTTTTTGAAATTTTATAGATTAAAAATTCCACAAGAAACTTAATGGCATTGGATACCAAGGAGATTCAATTCAAAAAGTTTATATATTAAAGACTCGTGTTATCAATTAGTCTGGCCAGTTCTTTGATCTGCCGAAAGAGTTTTCCCTGCCAGCCAATGTTCCTCAAATCTCGCCCATGAATTAATTAAAATTGTTTCACATAAAATGTGTATGTTTATATGGACTGTGGCTACTTTGACGCATTTTCCGGCCTTAATTAGCTTCATTACTCATTCATCTTTGCATTCATTCATTAGAAACCAATTGACAGTTTAATTAAGTTTCCACTTTGCGACCCCCGTTTGTTTTCGCTTTGGCCAAACTTTAGGGGCACAGAATAAAAAAAGTTGAAACAAAAAGGTACCCAGAACTGGGCTCAAAGCCACTGAGAAAATGGTGACCGGCAGTCCTTAATTGGCACCCAATTAGGCATAAATATTTAGCTGTACGGGCAATAAAACAATTATTCATAGCATACTTTTCTGCACTGTGCTGAGCTGAGCTTTGACTCTTCAATTTGAGCCAACTTTTCCATGGGACTCTAACAGCCTGATTAGGTTCTCTAATTGAGCATAGTTAAACGCATAAGCTGCTTGTGGCCAAAAATTAAAAGTTTCCATCAAAAAGGGTTGGAAATCTGCAAAGTATCTTGAATTTTTCCTGCTAATGTTTTAAAAAGTTTAAATGGCTTTTTTTCTGTAAATATAAGAATGCGGGCTGTCTTTTACTAATATTTTTAGAGCCAAAAATAATATTTTTTCAAAGCTATTATTGGCTTTATCTCAAAACCCCAAATTTCAAAATAATTAAATTTTGATTCAAAACTAAATTTAAGAAGCCCCAACTCGCAGCTCGTTTTATGCCCCATTCGCCACCATCGACCAACATTCAAAGTTGGTCGCATCAAGCCACATTGTTAGCGCTAACTACCAGGAAAGCCTTTCGGCGTTTTCTGTTCCAGGCCGTGTCCTGTTAATGAAATGTCGAATCAGGAACGAGGGTCTTGGTTCGTGTGTGTGTGTGCTTGTGTGTGGCATGTTCGCGAAAGTTGCAAAAACTGCCGCGAGACAAAATCTGATTTGAGGCTTGTGTGTATATGTTACCTGTTGTTAAGACTAGGGGATGTCAGGATACTCTACATCAATCTGGTGCTGTTGTCGTTACTGTTGCATGTTTATCGTGTTTGCGGATCATTAAGTGCGGCTCATTAGGCCAGGCCGGAGACCTCAGAAGGCTGCAACGCCAAAAGACAGAGGCCGAGTAGGCATTTCCAGCAATATTGCAATCTTGCATATACAGGGAGGATATTAATATGATTCTCTATGCATTCGTGTTTATACAGGATATATTGAAATCTAAAAGCAGCAATCATACCACATATTATACTCGAAATTAAACAAAAACAGAAACATAATCGAAAGCTTTTCCAAACATGAAGCATACTAGTGAGTTGTAGAGTGGCTCGAAGGTGTATTCCAAAAAATAATAAAATAAATATATTCCCTATTTTTGTTTGGAGTAAAATATATTTTTCTTTTTAAAAGTATGGGATTAAATATATACTTTGAATTTTTAAAAATCAACTGCACATTTTTAGCTGAAGAGGTCCACTCTTTAAATAACAGACAGAAACCATTCGATGCCAGACCGAAATCCAAATACAGAGACTAATTGAAATCGACTATGTTGATCATGCCCCATGCCTCATGCCGCATGCCTTCTGCCGATGACAGATGTCGGAGCCGAGTTCTCCTCGTCCTTTCCTCGTCCCTTTTGATGAATTGATGCAATGTTTAGGCCTTTTTATGAGCCAAATCCCTGTGTCCGTGTGTTTGTCTGGCCGTCTGTGTGTTTGTGGCTGACAAACAGCTTAAAACCTTGATGGACATTAGGCTCTTGCAACAAGGCAGAGCAGGCAGAGAGAAGATGCATGTAGTTTTACATATCGAGGTCTGTTGAAGCAAAACCAAAACCCAAACCAAACCCCAAGCCCAACCCATCCAAATCAAACCAAGGTAAAAGCAAAACGAACGGACAAACAAAAGCGCTTTGAGGCCTTTCACTCACTTCAGTCCAGCAATCGGCATCGGTAAGGTAGCAATTACTGTTTGTTTATGCATTTGTTATTGTTGCAGCCATTGCAGCCGTTGCTGCCAAAGAAGTAAAATTGAAATTTCAAATTCATAATTCAATTGAACTTGTGGTTGGCTGCAATCAAAAGAGTCCAGAGCAACCAAATAAATTACACCGCAACGAGCTAGTAACGCACCAAAAAAAATCATTAAATAAATCCAATTTTTATTAATGAAACTGATTAATTCAGAATCCTTTTTAATTTAATCCATTTAGGAACTCTGCTTGAATGTCTCAACTATTTATGGGCTTGTACAGGACTCTTATTTGTTTGTTGTGTAGGGGTGTGGTCGCCAAAGGCGGAGTTTCCATGTGTGTGTGTTAATTGAATGCAACTGCAGTTTTCGAAGGAGCAGCTATTTGAAAGAGGAATGGCTTTGATCCTTTTGCCCCGGAAGAAATTCGAAAAATGTGCAAATGGTTAAAATCCAGTTTCTTTCTGTGTGTCCATTTGCTGACATTTTCTTTAAAATGCATAAATCATCAAATGCTGCAGTGTCATAAACGAAGCAATGCACAAATACACAGAGACAATAAATAGATATGTGCTTGCATACGAAAGTCAAACACGGGATATTATTATTTTGTGAGCTCGGCAAAAAGCAGAAAAAGTTGAAAAAAAAAATGCAGAGGAGAATTCAGCTAGAACGAGCTAACGTGCAAATCAAAGACAAAAATCCCACTCCACTTTTTCCCTCCAGTTGCAATAAATCTGCTGGGGCAGTCATAAATATTGATTTCGAAATTGTCCGTATGCATGTGTTGACTATATGGGCTTCAGCGAGTGTGTGCTGTGAGTGTGTGTAGTGGCCACGCCCACTATGCCACCCCTTCTTCACTTAGATTTGTCGCTTATATTAGCTGCAGAAATGAAAATCGTTTTCCAATCGTATTCTTGTCGTTTACCTTTTGCTCTTATCGTTGTCCCTTCGCTTTTCCGACTGTTTTCCATTCAAGTGTAATTTGCAGTTGCTTTTCGTGTCGTAGTTTTTCTTCAGATGGAAAATATACTTTCAGATCAAAGGGTCTTCAGACTAGAAGGTTGGATATAAACTCAAAAAAATAGTTGTGGCACACACTACAAGTACAAGGTCAAAATGGCAAAAGTGTATCTTAGAAATGCACAAGATATTATTAAACTCGACTCGAATTAACACAGTGCATATTTATTTCGGCTTGTTTCTTCAAATATCTCAAAATTACATAGTGCTGAACTCAATATTTTCAATATGGTGCCAATCCGGCTTTTGTGTTGCTGCTTTCGTCATTGCCCGTCAATGGTTCCCATGGATTCATCCGATGTTTCTCTTATGCTGTTGCTGTTTGGCAGAAAAGTTTCGAATTTATGATCCGTCACTGACTTTAGAATTATGGCCACTGCTCAAGCTGACTGTCAGGTGGTCCACCAGAGAAAAAAGCCAAGCCGAGATGTAGGAGGAAACGGGCAGCACACATGTCTGGGCCCAGACTGGAATTGAAATTAAAGTCATAACTCATTGCCCTGAGACCGAGAGGTGACCGAATGCTGTTGCCTTAAAGCACTCCCGGTCCAGCTTACTCTTTTGGGATGGAAAAAGTACAGAAAAAAGTAGCTTCCAAAAATAGATCCTATAAGTCACATAATATTTAAATAAATGAAAGCTTTTAGAGAGTTATTTTCGGTTATATTTAAATATATTTTATTGCATAGTTTTATTAAACAGGAAATATATTTTTCCGTGTAAAACCCCAGCTATTCCTGTTGCTGCTCCATATCTCCTTCAGCTTCTTGCTACCATTTAATGGGCTTTTATGTCCCCTGACTAGTGGATAGCCGGGGCTGGCTAATCTTACCCCCAGACAGGACACACTACACATCCTTGTGAGCCTAAGCTGGCACATCTGGCCGGGGTCCTTCTTTTTATTGGCTTTCCTTGGAATTGAACTTGTGCGTGAACCTGTAAGCGTGTGTCCCTGAGTCGTGTAGTTGACAATTTTGGGTTATAAAAACACCATCATACTCATCACAGAACGCTGACAGTCTTGCATTCCTCTGGGAATGGTCGGTTACTAAGCCCATGCCTTATCGGGCAGATGCCTTTGGCTTTGATTAGTTGTCGTTTATTTAATGTCGCCTGATGGAAAATCAGGCTTTCCGTTACTTTAGTAATAAAGATTAGTGTGAGCAGTAAGGATTAATGAGAATAGTTAAAAAAATACCTATTCAAAAAGTGTAATCAAGTATCCTGATCGTTGGGGTGTTGAAAACTCCTTTCACACAAAAACTGTTGATAAATTTGATTACAAATCGATAGATTTTAATCAACGTTGATTAAATTTCCATTTTATCGCCAACCGCAGATGATTGTGGAAGGTGTGAAAACTGTGCCGGGGAGTGTGGGTAACTCAATTTATGATTTTATCCCACATCCCATCTATAGGGAATGTCGAATATGATTTCTCTATTACCTACACTTTTGGACCCCCCGCACTTGGATGATATTTCATCCAATTATAGCTTAACCTTTGACTCTCAAATAAAAATTAAAATGTGAAATAAGAGCTAAACAAACGATATGTGAGAAGAGTAAATTGCCAAAGGGCCAACTGGGGCCTAAGCCTGTTGTATAACCTCGTTTTATGACCTTTTTGCTCTCGTGTGTGTCGCATTGTTTTTAAATATTGGCACAAAATCAAATTATCTGCAATTTGTCAATAAATAACTCTGGACAAAGGCGAAACTTTATTAAAATTCACCACAAAACGTTGCAGTTTCCGGTTTCAATTACGCCATAAATTTTCGGCTCTACACACCCGCACATAGTGCCATAGGCCGGGGGTGTAGTATCGGTCATTCAATGCCATAAGCCCCTGTACCAGTAACTGGTATATTGATATTTAAAGCCCCGTTGGCAACTTGTCGCAATTTACAACCTGTTCTTTCCGAGCTGGATCACCCGTTGGCTAGTTCGGTAGAAGAGGCCCTTTCGCAAAATACAAAATATGAGCCAATATAACAGCAATAAAGCACGACCAGACACCAGTGACATGCAAATAGAGCAAAATCAAATCTCCCAGAATGGGAACTATGCCTTTGGAAAACAAAGAGGAAACAAAGACTGCACTTAGAGAAAAAATTAAAGTTTCATTCTAATCTATTTTCCATTTTCAATCAAAACAAAAACTTCACTGAGTTACCCATAATAAATAATTATAATTAAAATACTAATCTTGGGCAATATACTTCTTTAGTAATATAATTAACTCTCAAACAATAAATTCTGTGGATATCTTCACTTGTCCCTTAGTATGAATTATTGTAATGGCCAGTAAATTAAATTATGAATTGCATTGGCCAAGTAACTGGCACAGATCAAACGACGACAGCGCGGGGCCATAAACATTAATAACCAATATGCCAGGTGGCAGGAGGTGGCTATAGGTGGCTGGTTCGAGCCAAAGACAGGCGTGTGAAGCGCATAAACAAGCCGCCAGGATTGCAGCGAAGAAAGGCCAGAGATCCTGGTTGCTGGCAAAAGCCACTTTCGCAATTTATGGCAGTGGAAAAAGTATGAAAAAAGGCTGCCGGAGCAAAGCAAAGTTTGTTACTTTGGCACACGGCTCTGGTGCACGGCTTTCACCGATGATGCATTGATGCGGATTTAAAGTTTAAAAGGTTTCGCGGCTTCAGAGTACCCCTGGCCCATGGCACGGGCGCACCGTCCGGGAAAACAGATCCTCCGAACAGCTCTGACAGCCATTTGGCGTTTTGGCGCATAATAAATTCGAGCGGTAGACACACGGTTTAATTTATCATCAAACGCTCGCAATCAGGGCGCAGTGCCTAGCGAAAGGTGTGGAATTTATTGGTTTGGTGTCGAGTTGATGGCTTCTTGGCTTTTTCCTGGCAGCCCTGGTATCTGCGCATAGTTTATTTCAAATTGGTTAGCTCCGCAGCACCGGCGGCAGATTGATTGGTCTGATGAATGAATGCGAGCGCTCATAAGATTCTATTGGTTTTCGGTTTTCACTCTGTTGGAATGGAATTTAAAAATTCCATTATATGCTGTTTATTTTTTGGTTGCCACACAATTTGTTTACAATTGGTTATTTATTGGCATTGCATTGGTAATACAACATGTGGATCCGCGGAAGGGAGATGCTACTGAACAAATTGGAGTTTACATCTCAGTGTATCCCATTGTATTAAAGAGAATAATAAAAATCCTGGATAAGGATGTATGATTTAATGTTCTGCAAAGGTCGTAACTCTATGGCTAATCATCCCCAATGGCGGTGAAAGACAAAACAATTTCTTGGCAACGAAAAGGCTTCAAAGTTGGAGTGCAGGAGAGGAGATTCATAATTTCATGTGATAAACACACAAGGACAACAGGACTCAGCATGACTCGACTGCCTTCTCGTATATGGGATAGTAATAAAAGGACACGCTTCGATGGGCAGAGACGGCATCTTCAAATCAGGCAGAAAAATGCTGCCGTGTCTGACTAGCTGCTGCTACAGATACTGAAGTGCCGGTGTATGGTATCTGTATCTATGTATCCGTATCTCTGTGCTCCACATTTCATTACGCTGAACATGACGATGCTTGAAGCACGTAACAAGTTTAAATTGCGCTCGTTGACTGTTGACTGCCGTGCGGAAGATGCCGATATCGATGTCGATTTCGATGCCGGCCAGGCCCGTCCGGGCTCGGCCAAGTCATGGCCAACAGCCGCAATTGAACCAGAAAAGTGTATTTATATGTAACGGAAATGATGCTGCACTTATGACCTGCCGGAGCACCGAGCATGGAGCAAAAGTGGATCGAAACGAGTTGGCCACCCAGATTGGTTATATGGCATAGTCCCTGATTTGCCTTGCTAATAGATGATTATGGTTCTGTGTGTATATGTATTATTGTACGGGCAATTGGTTCTGCGATAAGCGCCGTATTATGCATAATTGTAAGTGGAAAATCTGAAAATTTCTGAATGCGGCAGCTCTAGAAAGTAAATAAAAATAAAAGCGTTTATGCAATTCGACCATCAAAGGTAAATGATTAAAAATCAGTTTCTAACTTATTCAGTTACCTATCGTGGTTTATTTTATGGCTGTTTACTTTGTATTAATAAGTACAGCTTGATATCTTCATTATTATGCTTATTTTCTTGCCGTGCCAGTAAGAAAATATATGTAGACATTCATGGCAATATTTTGTATCTGGCTAAAGTTGAAATGGAGGCTTACTGAGTTTGTTTTGATTTTATTTTGGCTGGGCTCGCCTAATTTAATGGCTTCTATTTCGGGGTTACGCTCCTGCTCCTGCCACCTGAGATTCGTACACCTGTCGGCTTATCTTGGCAATGAAATGATGGCTGACTTATCGCTCTTGCCAACTCTGTTGATTTTTATGGCATCTCCGACGCTTTGGTTCGACGGAATGCGTAAATGAAATTATTATCTGTGGGATTCTCGGCAAGCTGAATAAATAAATTTTATGCCATCAGCAGCACCTAAGCTATGGGGGAGCGTGTGTGTTTTTATGGTTTGCTGGGCAGGTCCCTTGCAGTGGAAGTGTGTTGCCTGTTTGGTTACCATTTGCATTTATTGTAATGGGCCTAAAAGTTTGCCTATATCAAAGTCATGCACGCCGTCGAGCATTAAGCGAAGCGCCGAAAGGATACACATACATCGCACATCGCTAGGCAAATACTATCCGTGAGGTAGATAGACAGGTATGCATGCTAATGCTGCGTATATGTTATATTTTCAGCTGCTGCAAAATGCTGTAATGTAGCGCGACTCAAATATTTGTGCAGGGCCAAAAACGGCACACAAATGTGTAACCAACACACTATTTGCTTGAGGCAAACTCCCTCACAGCCAAACATCATGTGGCACATGCGAGCCGAGCACCGAGATATGCGGATACCAGATGCGGCATAGTGCAAATAAAAATCTTGGGCAAAAAGGTGAAACGTGTATTAAATAATTCCTTTGTCGAGCACATTTTAATCGTGCAGCGGTAACGGCAAACAAAGGCGTCCTCGGACCCAAGTCCAAATGTCCAGCGGGCAGGACAAATACAGCGAGTGTCCCTAAGCTGCCCGTCTCTCCTCCCTTCAAGCCTCCCAAGCCCTTTGTTTTTTTTTTGGACCCTTAAAAAAGTGCAAACTTTGTAAAAATTCAGAACTGCAGAAATTTGTTGTGTTCACGTACAGGGCAGGGGCTTTTGGGTCTGTGGTCGCGCATGCCAACTAAGTGAACTCGGGTGGTGCCAGGGGTACTGGGGATCCCTGACCAACCGGGCCACTCGGAGCACGGTTAAGCCTAGCAAATAGATGACAGCGGTGCAGCGGTTTGACAGGCGTGTGAAGACAAATTTCTGCGAATTTTCGCCAGGACAACGAATTCAAAGCAACGGAAAAATGAAAATATAACACTCGCGCTACTGTCCTTTCCCACAGACAGACACCAACACACACATGCATACAAGCATGTGCAAATATTGTGAAAACAAATAAAAGCGAAAAATGTACTCCACGGTGTTTGTTTGTTTGTGTGAGATGCTGTTTGTTGGTGTGTGTGTGTGTGTGTGTGTGTTTTATATCTTCAACGTGTGCTACGGCCTCTGTATGGGTGCGGTTTTGCGAGCATCAGCATCTGAAAAATAGGAGCAGGAGAAATAGCAATGGCAGTCGCAATGACAAAGCCATGCCATCTTTTTATTTATTTATTGTTTTTGTCTGTGCTGCTGCATTGGTGTTATTAGTGGCATTGTCCTTGTTTTCCTTTTGTTTTTGTTCTTGCTTTGCCAGCTAGTGTAATAAAGTCCAAAAAAAAAAAGGAAAAAGAAAACTTCCACAGCGTCAGCTGGCGTCATTCAGCATTATATTTCTATATTTTACGAGTGCACTTGTAAGCCAAAAATGCGATTCAATTTTTGATCCTTCCAGCAGGTTATATTTCATTCAGTGGTTCTTGGTGAATTGAAAAATGCATCGACGAATGGATTTCCAAAACCAATCATTGTTTTATTTCATAGAAAGAGGTTTTTGTTTGCACGTATCCCTATTGAATGATAATTATTGTTAATCACTTAACCAGGAAAGAGAAAATAGATTCCCAGATTACTTATTCCAACTGTGTGCTATTCTTTGTCGTTCATTCAACAAAATATCTTACAATTTGACAATTTAAAAAGCAAATAACCCACTGCAAATCGAGTTTGTTTAAGTGCATTTACTTTATGCAAATTATATAAAGTGAAATAAATATCTGAATGCGAATTGAAAATGAACCGGAGCCGAGCTTTGGATTGCATTGTATTTGATCAAATTTATTGATGTAATTATCCAAGCAATTTGTTGCCCTCCCACTTACTGATATCCTCTTCTATGTGCGACGAGCTGACATATCCTTTTGTTTTCCCCTTTTTTTCGGGCCTTAACAAAATTCGTTTTAATCGATTGGCCGGCAAAAACACATAGAGAAAACTGAAAATTAAATAAAATATATGTAAATTACAACCATAAATTCAATTCGCTCGATAGCAGCGCAATAAACCGTAATCAGATAATGGCAATTATCCATCTGGCCCATTGGCCAATGGCCTGCCTTGGGAGAGGTCCTGCAAAAATGCGAAATTTGCGAAGGTCGTAATCAGGTTTATGCAAATTAAAGATAATAATTACCCCACACACTCGCTTTGCTCATTGTTTTAGTCTTACTTTTGTGTGTGGGGCTTTGGTTTCCAAGCAATTAATTTACAATTTTCGGTTAACTGGCTGCCAAGAATAACAAAACAATTAATACAATCAAACAAACTTTTGCCCAAGAAATTAAAGGAAAGTGCCGCAAAACCAAATAAAGACCTTGCCCCCAAAGTGTGGGATACCTGTCCGAGTACTTTTTGGGATTCGTGCGGCAGCCACTAAATGGAAAACAACAAAAGTGCAGCCACAACAGTGACAACTCTGCTGGGTGTGGCCAGTTCGTTGTTGGTTTCTCATTAAAGATTCAGCCTGGTTTCATGGGAGACGTAAATCAAGTGGATACTAGCCACTCCCCTCTCCACTAACCGCAACAACATAATTTTATGTGAACTTAAATGCTTTTAGCTTGGCTTGGAGAATGACTCGAAGAATCGAACACCGAACACAGAGCACCGAGAATTTTCTGGCTGGCAAAGGCTGTTGCATATTTTATGCAACAACCTGTGAGTTGTCGGTCTTGTTTGACTTGAATAATTTGGCAAAGCGAATGAGTTTTCTTTTCGGGCTGGCGCTTTTTGGCTTGCCGCTTTTTGTTTATGTTTGACCGAGGTCAATTGCTGGCAAAGTTTAGCATGCATGCCAGAGCGAACCGTAAATATTTTAAAGCCAAATGCCGAATGCCAAACTGTTGCATACTTATGCGAGTCCAAAGACAGCTGAAAGGCATTTCCATTATTAATGTCATTGAGGCCACTCTTCTTTGCCTGCCAAGAATCTCCTTTGCGTTGCGTTCTGGAATTTTAATAAATCATTTCGCTTGAAATGCGTATACAAAATCGAGCCAAAACGAAACGAAACGAAATCAAATGAAATGAAATGAATGAATGTCTGGAGTTTGGGCGGACGGAAATGCCTTCTCAGTCCGAAAAGGAATACAAAGCAAATTAGGATCGCTTAGTTGGCTTTTAAGGGCAGGGGGACGTTGTACTTCGGTGGAAATATTTATAAATTTCTGAGGATATTTGCTCGTTGGGTTGTAAATCAAAATGCCAGCGCATTGGCAAAATATTAAAGTACGGCGAGCAACAACAGCATCAAATATGCAAATTTGTCTCGGACTCCCCTCAGCCATTGTGAGAGCGTGTGTTGCCATAAATTTATCCTGGGTATTCGGGGGTAAAACGGCCGTTTCATCCATTTTATTGGGCCAATGGAGCTGCTCCTCGCCGATTATCAGGCTGTGTGCCTGAGAAGTACTTATCAAAGGGCATAAATCAGCCAAATCACGACGCAACAAATGTTTTACAGAATCATGGGTTTCGAAACAGAAGAGTCCAGACTATGCTTTACTTTCGATGTTTTTCATATGTAAATTCTTTCCTTTTTTCCATTTTTCCCTTTATAATTTTTTTTTTCTTTTTCTAGAAATACTGCACGGAGGACACACTTGTCGGGCTCTTGGCGTTCATTTGTCAGATGAGCGACAGTTTATTGAAAATGATTTTTTCCGCTTAGTCAGCAATATTTTCTTTGATTGCTAAACGATGAGGGAATGAGCTGTGATCGCCCTAACTGGGCTCCAACAGATTGTAGGGGTTGTTAGTGGCAAATAGACAAACTCATCATAACCTGATGGCTTAATGGGCAAAAGGCCCAATTCTCAAAGCTAACCACTTTTTCGCGCATTGTTTAATTTACAATTTGCGCATTAACTTTGTCACATAATTCTAATTAACGCTTTTAATTACTTTATGAGGCACTTTGCGCCGCTACCTAAAAATATGGGTGGCTCAAATTGCCCGGGCAACAACGGCTTAAATGTCATCGCTACTGCTCCTGTTCCAGCTCTGGCCCCAGCTAATACCCCTGCCCACCTGGCCGGGTATCCGCCGAGTGGCTCGTTAGGAGCCAGGCCAGCATTCGAGGCGCCCACTATTTTCACGCGGACGTTGGCTGAAGCCGTGGCTTGGACAAAGTCATTAAATGCGACGCAAATTAGATTTATTGTACGCCGCTGCACCAGCTAGGTGACTGTTGTGGTGCACTTGAAAAAATGTATCCAATGAGCTGACATTTAATACTGTAAACCCAAAAATCTTTAGTGATACTTTAGAAATCAACTAAAATTTTTTTCTAGTCAATAAATGTTTAGGAAAATCATTTTGCTCAGTGTAGTTGGGGTTGAGTTCCAGCTACGGCTGTGTGATGGTCGTTATGGTGGAGTTGCCGGGGCCACGGCCGTGTTGCCGCTGCGGTTACCGCACCGACCTGACCAGAAAACGTATTTCTCGGCCCCCGATTCGCCACCTACTTTTTGTTTAACAATAAATTTACATTAGCAGAATGTTACATATTTGCAGAGCGCCGAGAACTTTTTAAAAACATTCCACGAGTCGGACAGCCTGCCAGCTGCCAACACCAAAGGAACATGTACGCACTACACACTCAGGCCGTATCGCAGGCAGTGTGTGTCCTTGTGGTGTGTGTTTTCTTATGTGTATTTGTGGCGAGTGCACCCACCGTTAACTTGTGAAATAATATGCAAATAGGGATAAATTCATCACCCATTGCATGTTGCAACTCGACGAGACACTCACAAAGCCCAATGTCAGTTGTCAGGCATTCGAGGTGTTCCATGGTGGTGCCATTTCATGGGGTTTTTCTGGTTAATAATTTCGAAGGGAGTTTTACACAAAATCTAGAAAAAACAAGAAAGGAAAGCTAACTTCGGGCGGAGCCGAAGTTTATATACCCTTGCAGTTCAGTCGCAGTCCGATAGGTGGCGCCACGCATCTATATTATTAGATATACAGCGGATCGTATATAGTCGGCCGATCCTTATGAAATTTGGCATATCGAATTAATTTGACCAAAGAAGCATACATTGAAAATCCCATCCTTCTAACTTGAAAAACAACGAAGTTATGCCATTTCCGATCAATCAGTTATATGGCAGCTATAGGATATAGTCGACCGATCTTTATGAAATTTGGCAGATCGTATAAGTTGGATCAATTAAGAATCCATAGAAAGTCCCAACCTTCTAACTTGAAAAACAACGAAGTTATGCCATTTCCGATCAATCAGTTATATGGCAGCTATAGGATATAGTCGACCGATCCCGGCCGTTCCGACTTATGTACTACCTGCAAAGGAAAGAAGGGTGTGTGCAAAGTTTCAACTCGATAGCTTTAAAACTGAGAGACTAGTTTGCGTAGAAACAGACAGACAGACGGACAGACAGACAGACGGACAGACAGACAGACGGACAGACGGACAGACGGACAGACGGACATGCTTATATCGACTCAGGAGGTGATCCTGATCAAGAATATATATACTTTATAGGGTCGGAGATGTCTCCTTCACTGCGTTGCACACTTTTGACCAAAATTATAATACCCTCTGCAAGGGTATAATAAGTAGTTGAATAGTTAAACAGATAATAATTTTTATAACTTAGCATTGATACTACTTTTGCTTTCGAGGAGCGATAGTCGATCTATCTATCCTATCTTATAATTACGAGATTTCTCTGCCAGGATAATAAATATACAAATTTAATGAATACTTATTAATAATTAATAGCGTAAAATCAAATGGATCTCATTGCAATTAAATGGAATTATTTTCGTACCGAATTCCATGTGCATTTTAGTATGGCCCGGTCAACAGATCGTGGCTCATAACTCACGTCATTTAATTTAGCAAATATCACGAACCCAACAAAAGCCATTGAATGCAACTGCTGCTTCCTTGGCTTTTTGGGGGGGTTTCTGCTTTTCTGGCGTAATGAAACAAGAAACAGCCGCCTCTGAGGCAACAACAGCAACAAAACGAGGGACTTGGGAAGGAGACCGCCTGAGATAATGGCTGGAGAATCGGAGATAAAGGGGGTCGGGATCCCAGCGACGTGCAAGGCGAGACAAATGGTTTGCCTTTCTTTGGCGAGTATGAGTGCGGCGGCGGGCGGGATGCGGGCTATATCTCCGGGTGGTCGGGTGCTCGGGTGGCTGAGTGCTTGGATAATTTTTTGTTTCTGTGGGCAGGTGTCAGGCGCATGTGTCTAGGCAATGCTGAAGTTTTCGCATAAACAAAGGCAAATATTGCGCACTTGTGCAATTTATATTGCAAAACAATTGTCATTAGAAAATGCCGCACGAACAAAAACGCCGCAGACAAAAGAGCCAGCGACCCACCAAGCATCAAGGACCAAGGACAGAGCAGACCAAAAGGATAAGGAGACCCAGAATCAGGCGGCGGCAACTGCAACTGTCACATGTGAAAGCGAGGAGCACAGAGCAAAAGCAGCAGCAGCCGAAGCAGCAGCAGCAGCAGCAGCATTTTATGGCGCAGCTTAAGTGCTTCAAAAATTCCACGTAATGCACTCAAAGCAACGTCTGCCGTCCCTCGGAGAGCCCAGTCCCTTACCTCCTGGCCCCAATACTACAGTTGGCAAATAAGAAAACGTGCGAGGAGCAGCGCAAATTAAAGCCATCGCTGCCTAGATCCTGCACAGGGAAAAAAATTCTTCTAAATAAAAATAAAACTTTAGTCCTTGAAGGATCTATCTATCCTTCCTTGTCTATTACTTATTGCCTACAGAACAGGATACAATAAGAGTAATCCATTACAGGAAACCTAAGCCTCTGTTTTAAATTCTTCTGCTCTTAAACTTCTACCTATTTTCTCTCTGTACACTGACTCTTAGCCTGCTGACAGAGCAACGTGTTCCAGGCCCATCCTGCCTAACCTCCCCATCCTGCCCCGCGTGTCATTCGTCGTCGCTCCTTTTTCATCTCTCAGCGAGCTGTGCGGCATTTTCTTCATTTAGGTTTTTGTCCGTGCGATTTTCACACACTTTTTGTTCATTAGTGGATAATGAACAATTGCAGCATTATGACAGCACCAGCAGAAGTAGAGGCAGCACCACTATAGTAGCAGCAGCAGAAGACGGAGCAGAAGCAAGAGCAGTTGTGGCAGCAGCATCCGTGGCAGTTTAGTAGCTGCAGCATTAGAAGTCTGCATCTGGCCAGTTTTTCACCTCTTGCTATCTAGACGCAAGCATTTTTATTAAAATTCCATGTCAGAACCATTAATTTTCCCGCACAGTGCATCCTCTAGTCCTCCTTCCTATAGTTTTTCAGCTTTTAAGTTTTGTCTATTTTTCGTAGGTTAGATGTTTTTGCTGGTTAGGTTAAGTTTTGGTCGGTTTTATTGCAGTTTTTAACAGGCTTTTGTGTGCGTTGGGGATTTTCGACTTTAATAAAGTCTCTGGGAAGAATTAATAGCTCCCAATGTCGAATCCTTCATGTTTTTTGGACTGCGTTCAATATGCAAATGATCCGGACCCGGAGCCAGCTCGCCAGCTAGCTGGCTCATGTCTGGGGGCACAATCAAAGTTTTGTTTGGCACATTAAACCACAGCTGGCAATTAATTTGGCTTAGTTTAGTTTAGTGCACTTCCGTTGCGCACAGCGGCCATTTTGTCGCACCACCGGATGGACATCAGCCGCCTGCTGCCTGCTGCCTTCTGCCTGCCGTCTGCCGACTGTCGACTGCCGCCAGCAGCCTCAGTTTTAGTTCCAGTTCTACCAAATTCATGACCGCTCAAAAGCAGATTTAGTTTTTATTACCATTAAAAACGGGCGCTCCCGCTGTCCCGCCCCAACACAGAATGTCGCTCATAACTCAAAGGCATAAACACAGAGAAAGTGCATATTTTCGGGTGTGTGTGTTTTGTACACACTGCACAGGGGAAATAATATTGTTTAATTTATTGTTAATTGTTAAAAATATTCTTGAAATATAGATACTATTTTTTGGACCTACAAATATCTAAATTACGTATTCTCTGATTTACAAATACATTTAAATGATTAATTGCGTATGATTTCAAATATATTTACAGATAAAGTTATTATAATTAATATTAATTATTGATAAAGTTTGATTTAAAATAATAATATTTATATTTTTTCAGTTTACATTCTAAACGTAATACGATAGTCTTGGTTTTTGGTGAACTGTAAGTACTGCGGCACCCTGGGCGGATCTGGTGGATCTTTGGGAAGCGTGTATATAAAATTTTTGGCAATGCTCTTTGCTGGCATCACCTGAAAGCCAGCCCTCGGATGTGACCCTATTGTCCACTCCCCGGGTCAGCGGAGGCTTTGAAAGCCAAAACTGAAATCAACTAACAACATTAACATGGCAAAGCAATTTCCACCCAGCCAGCCATTTTCGCCAGCGGGATAGGTGGTCGTCCTGGCTTTGGGCCTCACACAAAAGCAGACAATAAGCGAGCTCTTCCATTTGTGATGGCTCAAAAGGGTCGGTGTTGGCGGCGTTGCTGGTGGTTATTGCATATGCACATACCATGCACTGTACACCGTACACCATACACCACGCACCACCTTCGCACATGTGACAGAGTTAAATAGGCGAGCCCAGCATGCATGGTGTGCCAAAAAGAGCGCGACAGGACAGCGTAGAGAATCCTGGAGCTGCATTTAGGTACTGAAGCGTCGTTGTCATAGTCATTTGCCATGCGAACGGGTCCGTGTATGTATATTGGGGTGTTTCCCATGGCTGGTGATGGGTTTTAGGTGTGTTAGCCAGGGCCAGGCCAGACCAGGCCAGGACAGGCAAGGCCAGGCCGAGCCTTTGGCTTTCTATCTAACGGCGTCACATATGCTCCTAACGATAATAGTTTTCTGCGTAATTTGTTCGCAATTTTAGAGGAAGCTCCGTCGGATATCGCGCTAAAAACTTGGCCCACGCATAGGTCCCGAAATGTCACATACCAGGATCCCTGCTCATTCCAGAAGCAGGACTCCCCTTTCCTGAACTGCTTATTATTTAGTAGTCCAGTCGGTCGACCGAAAAGGACAGAGATGGTAAAGATAAACATAAAGTTGCAGTGAAAGAAAATATCTATACGATTTGGTAATTGTTTCTGTTTTTTAAAGAAATAATATTCGTAATAAGGAAAAGGAAAGAAATAAAATATTCCAGACATTTTCGAGAACTTTGATTTCAAGGACATGAAGCGAAAGCTTCATTATTACTAGAATGCCCTTTGCTTGCTGATACTTATAGCTTTGACTCGTTAAAATTCATTTCAATTTGGGTCTGCATCGCTCCACTTTCCGCCCGTGGTCACGAATGGGTTAAGCCAGTGACAGAGATAGCAAGATGCTCTTTCTGTATCGCCGCACGTGTCACTGATGCCGTCGCCGCTGCCGCCGCCGCATTCTGCGTAGCTTTATAAACAATTTTGAATTTTGCGGTTGTGCGAAAATTAATGGATGCCTCGCTCTTGGTGCGGTTTTTGGCCGCGCTCCCAGACAACGCCCCCAGCCACGCCTCCTTCCAGCTAGCCGGGAGCTGGGCAAATTTTAGCATTTTGTCATTAGCGTTTGCTTTGAAAACGAGATTGTTGTTTGTCGCTGCGGTGATGACGGTGGAGGTGGCGGTGGCGGTGATGGTGGTTCAGCAACACTGGTGGTGCGATATTGCAGCTTAATGGTGGGCAAGTATCAGGCATCAAGCACGACTCATGGCCGGCAGCTTATTTACGACAGCCAAGGGGAGTACCGAGTGCAATCAATTAATGCTGTAGGGTTGCTGCAGCGGAGGATTCGGGCACTTAATCCTGTTTTCGATTACGAGTCAAATGAAAATAAACCATGAAACTGGTACTGATTTAATTGTTCTGTTTGACTATAAAAACGATTCTCCAATCGTTTCAAAATCCTATTTAAATTAAAAAAACCTGAAGAATATCTAATAAGCTTCTTATTATAGAAATTAAAGGGAGTCCACCAAAAAATTAGACAAAAAATCAAAAAAATATTTTGTTCTAAGATGTTGATGCAGAATTATGAGGAATCGTTTAAGGTATTCCGCTCAAGAATCGGTTAAAAATTTGGGGAAGACACAGCCTTCGCTGGGGTCCATATTGTCATTCCTTGCTTTTTGGAGGGGAAAATCCCGCAGGAAATTTCACAAAATATATAAAAAAATAGTCAGTTCTCAGATTTTGCTGCGGAATTATGGAGAATCGATTCACAAATCGTTTAAGGTATTCCGCTCAAGAATCGGATGGATATTAGCCTAGGTATGGCCTTCGCTGGGGGCCATATTGTCTCTCCTTGCTTTTTGAAGAGGATCCCCCATGAAATTTCAATAAAATATAAAACAAAAGGAGAGCCCGAACTTATTTATTCGATTTCCTGTCAGCTTAAAAAAAACTCCCCATTAACCAATCAGGATTCTCCTGAATTTAATAAAAAAGAAACAAGGATAAGAAATGTTGGTAAAAAAGTTATGATGCAGCGCTAGTGCAGCATCCACATGTGGGTTTGTTATGAATAAGGCAAGACAGAAACTTGGGCTTTTGACTTTGGCAGCGCCGTAGAGTCGAGTCAGGCAGCCAGGCAAGGTTAATAAAACAGACAAACACTCAAACTTTTGCTATAAAAATTTTTAGCGAGTGTGTGGCCGGGGCAAGGAAGTCGGAGAAGAAGGAGTTTTTTAAGTTGCCAGAGTTGTTTGCTTGCTAAACAAGTGCTATTAAAAGAGCATAAAAAGGTGGAAGGTGAATTGAGATTGGGAGACGGTATGATGGCAGGAGAAGAAGATTGGGTGTTCGGAAGCAGAGACAAAGGTATTCAGCCTGCAGGCACCGTAAAGGACCTTGATGGTGGAGGAGTCCCCGCTGTAATAAGCCCTGGCAAATCTTCATGCAAACTCTTCGAGCCACAGCGGAGTTTTTATATTTGGCAGCTTAGGTGCACTTCTGTAGTTGTCCTTTCGGCGTCCTTAATGCACTGCACCAAAAAAGAAATATAAAGAACTGGCAATTTCCGAAAAGCAGGGGGCCAACAGAAACAAAAGCCAGAGCAACTACATGATGCAGTGAAATTTTATGCGCTTAGTTTTTATTGCAGAATATTTTGCATGGCAGGGCCTGTATAAAGAATTATCCACTAAAACAGCTATAAAGTGAGTCAAGTATTTGTTAAGAAGTACAGTCCCTAACTCAAGTGCCCTGAACATTTTACAGGGAGGGGTAAACCAGAAAAACGAACACAAAAAAAGGAACATTCACTCCACCCTCGTCGTGTTTGTATGATGCATGAATTCGTGCACCCAATTTCAAGCTCGATGCGATGCGTTTGCGCAACCAACCGGGCGTATGAGTAACATGTGCACTTTATGCATTGTGAGGGAAGGAGGCCGCCTATCCGCTGAGCCTATTTGTTTTATTTATATTTCAGCTCTGTGCCATTTTGTGCGCGCATATTAAACAGGTCGCGGAAGGATGGAAGGGGAGCGGGCAGGATAACAGCAGGATTCGAGGCCCAGAGACAGCCAAAGTGCAAAATGCAGTAAAATATTGAAATTGTACAGTTCCCGTTGTGCAATGAGCCGCAATACCAGCGACGTTTTTGTATTTCCCCTTCATATATATTTTTTGTATTTTCCGTAGTGTGCCTGCGCCACACATGGCATCCGGGTTGAAAGGTGCACTCACATATGGAGGGAGAAATTTTGATTTTACGTGACTGGCATGGAGTGGCAAAACGAACTGAGGTTTCAAAATGTACAGCGGTGGAACGGATCGAATATGCGAACTGGGCGGGTGACTTCGAAGTAGCTTTTCTCTTATTTCCAATTAGCATTGCAAATTTATTTGAATGTATCGCACTGAAATAATGCCGGAGGATGGTGTGGTTGGAATTTGCGATAATTTAAGGCCTTGGAAATATGTCGAAAGAGGAACTAAGGATTACCAGCAAAAATCGTAAAGTTTTTTGTTCAAACAAAACTAAAAAGCCTCTAATAGTTCTAATTAATAAGGAATTCATTTTTATAAAATTCTAACCAAAAAATTCAATCCTGACAGTTCAGATACTCACCTTTACCTGATCGAAAAATTGATTCAAAGTGAGTCCTTGATAAACACCTCGCTTCAGGATGCTCCCCCAATGTTTTTCCATAAAAAAAATGAAAAAGACGAGTCAAAATATTTGGTTTTAATTTTGTTTTTCTGTTTTTTGATTAACATTTTTCCCATTTTATTTGATTATTTCTCTCTTGCTCGGCTGCAATTGCTGGCAGCGTTGTTTTTTTTTCTATGCATACATTAACGTGTTTACTGCCACACCCTCAAGTGCGCTTGTGTGTGTTTTTGAGTGTGATTGTTGGTGTGTATGTGTATTTGTTGAGTTCATTCCGGGGGCTTCGTTCGGTTTTGATTGAATTGGATAGGCTTTTGAAAGGCGCTTAACATAATTATGGCATTTTGCTTGCACACTTTCCATAAATCTCTTTTTTATGCTGCTTGCTCGTATTATTTTGCTGTTGATTTTGTTTTTGCTGCTCTCACAAATGCAATTATATATAGCCGTAATGTGCTTGACTTTGTGTTTCTGGGTTGGTTGGTTGTTTGGGGCCAATGGCGCTATTTAACGATCTATCATATGTCTGAGCCGGGCCCTTGCAAACCAGATGCTCGCCGGCATCCTTTTTTGCAGTCGGCTCTTCACATTTTTATGCAAATATTAATACAATTTTCGTTTTAGTTAGTTGCCTTTTTATGCGCACATTGTTCATTTTTTAATGTATGAATTTATATATTAATATATATATATATTTTTTATAAATATTTATATGTACATACACAACATTGAATCATTTATTTATATTCCTTTTGCTTACACCGTAACTATGTATACATAATTAAATATAATTATGCTATTATATATATGTCGTCGAATATTTCGGTTTTTTGTTTCTTCCATTTCCGGTTGTTTTTTTTTTTGCGTTTCTTCATTATATTTAGTTCGTAATTTTACCATAATTTTCCAACATTTCCAACATATGTTCAGCTACAATTTAATTTAATTTCCATTGCCTCCTCCACATTAAAGTATTTATAATTATATTTATGCATAGCTTGCTCTTACACACAGTTTTCTTGACTGCTCAAATAACATTTAGTATATATGTATGTATGTATATTTATGTATATATATAGGTGTATATATATAGATTTGTATATATGTAAAGTGATGCATTGCCGATGCACAGTTTGTCGTTGGCTCTCAAAAAACACGGTATGCCAAGTTGAAAAAATAATCAGATTTCTTTGTCCGTAACATCGTTTTGCTTTCATCACAACTTATAGAAATTAGACTCGCTCTTCATGGCTATGGCTCCATGGCACTCGACCATCCAATTGAATTCTAATTTTGATTTAGCCATTTTTAAATTTTGCCCTATGCTCGCATTACTTTTTGTTGATTTTTCAGTTTCTTTGGTATGTAAAAAATAGTTTACATTTTGTATTCGATCTCATATCATTTTTTGTCCGTTGTAAATACCATAAATAATTGTGTTTAGGTTTACAGTAAGTGTATAGTTTTACAGTTACACTTATGATTCTTAGCTAAACATTGACTACATTTTATATTTTGCTTTTGCTACACGTTTTCTCTCATATCCTTGTCTAAATATTTAGCTAGATTTGCCATTTGCCCGACCATCTTATAGTTTCATCTTAATACATATACACGATACACAAACACAGATACATGAATAAGTTCCTTATGAGTGTGCGTGAGTGCGTAAGGGCGCGAGTGTGAGTGTGTGCGAGCTGTAGCCTCTTCTATGGATATCGTTTAGGATATATATTGTTTTATCTAGTCTTGGGACCATCTACAATTACATTTTGCGGCTTGATCGTTCGTTCGGTATTCAGTGCATTTTCTACTTGATTTCTGGTGTGATTTTTTCTCATTTGGTTTAGTTACGTGGTGCTTAACTCAGTTACTTATACTTTGATATTTCTCTAGTTAATGCTGGATAAACACTCATAATTATGAATCAACTGATCGAAGCTAATGGTGGAACATTTGACTTGCCATTGACTACTTGCTAATTCTTAGGCCTATGCACATCGATATATTGGCGAAATGATCTCTGGAATGGAATCTATTGCAAAGCTAACACATCATGAACTGCTTCAGAGATAGGACAAATATTGTAAATGAATTCTCAGTCAACGAAACACATTTCTCTTAATATTCATTTTAGATACTAATTTTTTTCAGCTTATTCTACTCTTAAATATAATATATTTTTTGGTTTTTCTTCGTTTTTTCTAGCTTTCTTGTGAATCGCAATTCTTTTGACTGTAAGCCTCGGTAAATCATAACCACATCCGTTATAGCACCCACTCTATTCTTACTCTGGTATATACAATGTATATGTCATACCTACTAAAATACATTTAGATATTTTGTTTCTAAACTTTATATTTTTTTGCTGATAGGGCCCACCATTAACAAGGTGTAGCCCTCTCAAAAATAGACACAAATAACACACATTCATAACTTTGGTTTTGGGTATTTCTCTTTTGGTTTCATTTGATTAGATCAACTTGAATTATGACTATTGCACTCTCCGGCCAGTATTCGCCACATCTGAGCAGCCGCCAAAAGTTGGTTAGATTTTGGTTGAATCGTATATAAATAGGTGTCTTAATTTTTACACTTCCGGCATGCCATACACCTGGGTCACTGGTGGTTGTTGCTGCTGTGCTTGTTGCTCGTTGTTTGCTACCTGCTGCGGCTGCTGCTGCTGCTGTGGCTGCTGTTGCTGTTGTTGCTGTTGTTGCTGTTGTTGCTGTTGTTGCTGTTGCTGCTGCTGTTGTTGCTGCTGCACCCAGTGAGATGGATAGTACAGTTGGGGAATATAGTGTTGGGTTTGCGTCTGCTGTTGCCGCTGCTGATGGTGTGGGTGTTGGCCGTGTTGTGGCGGCTGCTGTTGCATTTGATGGTGGTGCTGTTGTTGGTAGGGCGGCTCCTTCACGTATTCCCCGGACGTCTGCTGCTCCTGTGGCTGCTGCACCTGCAACAACTGCTGCTGCTGCGGCTGCTGGTGTTGCTGCTGCTGCTGCTGTTGCGTGGAATACATGGCCATCCCTCATGGCAGCTACACGAGCAAACTAGGCGCCAGCCACTCGTCCTCCGCCAGCTAAGCGATTGGGCACACTCGTTAGGCAACGTCATCAGAATGGCAACTCTTTGATGGCAACTCACCTGCGGACTGACCTGGAACTGCTGCATCGGATAGGCCACCACTCCGGTCGCCTGGGGCAGGGCACTGCCCACGCTCTGGGTGATCTGAGGAGCGGCAGCTGCCGTAGCTCCCGCCAACTGCGGCTGAGGCGGTACGCTCTGCCAGGTTCCCGGCAACTGGACACCCATTCTAAAAAACGGAAACGTATAACATATATTGTAGTGTTCACCGACTAAATAAAAATGATTTTTATTTGATGAAATTTTTTGGGAATTTATTTCCAAAATGGCATTTAAATCATTAGAAAACAAGTCACAGACCTGTTCTGGGAATCAAGGGTTTATTTTATTTATTATTTATTTATTTTATTTTCTAAAAAAGTACCAATAAGAGTGGTCAAAAGCTTTTAAAGCCAATTAATAAGTAATTCAATCAAAAGAATTATCAAAAGAAGTATGAGCCAATTTAATTATTGTAACTTACCCCATGTATCCGGCCTGCTGGTACCCTGCGAATTGACCGTATGTGAAGCCCTGCATGCTCTGCAGGAACTGGCCCGGCTGCAGGGCGCTGGCGGGGGCCGCCGCCGGATATGTGGGAGCCGGCGGGTACCAGTATCCGGCCACCTGCTGCCCATAGGCAGCTGCCGCGGCTGCTGCGGCCGCCGCCGAGCCGAATGGGAATCCCTGGGCCAGAGCCTGTCCGGCAATGGCGGACATGTGGTTGGGGTCGCCGCTCTCCTTGCCCCACGCGCACTTCACCGGCTGCTGGTTGATCTCCGTGTTGTTAACGGCCACGATGGCGTGGGTGGCGGCCTCCTTGGTGGAGAAGCTTTGGATGCACAGAAAGAATTATTATAATAGATTATGTTCTGTTTTAAGCATTTAAAAAAATACTGAAATAGTAAATGCCATTGTTATTAAAACCATATATAGATGTGGAAGATTTTATAAATGTTTTAACCGAAATCCTTTCATTCTCTTTAAATATAGCTTATATAATTAGCTTATTTTCAATCACTATAGTTCAAATCAGGATTCACTCGCATAGTCCTCTATACTATATTTTTCCTAGTAAGCAGATTGGCCTAGTTTAATTTCCGCTTAACCCGCTGCGGCAACAAAGCGCAAAAGTGGTACAAGCGTCTGTGGAATTGTTTTGTTGTTGCAGGATTGGTTATAATGATGCAGCAACTCTGCCACAGCTGCTGCTGCACTCGTAGTCCCCGAGCTCATTATGTTACAAAATGCCAAACAATGCCTCCTCTCTTCCCGCTTCTTCACTTTCGCTACAGCTTTCTTTTCCCTTTCCCCTCTTCCTAGTTTTTCCTTCCCCCATTTTTTGCAACACGTTTGCAACACACAAATGAGTTTTGGAGCAGTGCACAAAAGGCGCCCATGGACATGGCCAGCAACTGCAATGCGTTTCTTGCCGGCCCCTTCCTTCTCAGCACAATTCTCGCCTACACTAGAGATATTTTATATGGCTTATTAGTTGTTTAAACATTAGAAGTTAATCTATTATAACTGATAAAAATTATTGAGTACAATTTTTGGCAAAAAAAGGTGTCTGTTTATGCCAGTTTTAAAAGATAAATAAACTACTAATTCAGCTTTTAAATGGTGTAAGTCTTTTTTAGTATCTTGATTTTTTTTAAGTGGATCCATCCAATCCCTATCTCCTCCTCCCTGGTTGCGGTGGGGTGAACTCGGTTCGTCGGGGGCCAACGGCTGCCATTAAAACCCTATCAGCATTCGTGACGGCAGCTGCGATCTCCACCGCCAACACCACCAGAGCCACCGTCACACCACCGTGCATCTCCAGCCCCACAGCCGTTCCTTGGCAACCTTTTTTACCAACGTTGCGGTGAGTGTGTGCGGGTATAGGTATAGGTACTTTTTTTTTCTGCCCTGCCATCGACGTTGTCGCTGTTATTGCGGTTCATTGTTCTGTTTGTAACTTCAAATTTGCCTCTCGTTGTTGCTGTTGCACTCATGATTGTTGTTGCCCCTACTTGTATTGGTTGTTGGTGCCGAGCGTAAAAGTGTTGTTGATTTATTAACGGCGGGTGCTTTGGATGGGGGCTACCCATTGATATAGCCAGTGTGTGTCCTCCGCGTTGACAATGGAAATTCGAATACGAGACTGACACCGCAGACCGCAGTGCACACACTCGCGCGAAATCAAAATGGCGGGCAACAAGGGGTTAATATCAGAGCGTACAGAGGAAGGGGAGCTGGCAGCCCAATCATTTATTACTTTATTATTTGATCGATTGTCATTTTGATCTATTTGCCTTTAATTTAAACTTAATGACTATACTAAGTGAATAATATTCATCATCTATCCTACGGTCTTATTTCAACTTACCGCACAAATGCATATCCTTTGTCCTTGAAGACCCGTATCTCCTGTATTGTGCCGTAGGGCGAGAAGGTCTTCTGCAGGATCTCTTCGTTGAGGAATCCTGAAAGAGCCCCGTTGATGCCGCCACAGTAGACAGTGCAATTGGTGGGGCTGCTCTGATTGTAGACCTCGTCAAAGGTGAGCGGCTTGGCATTCACTGCAACGAGCGGAGATTAACATTGCGATGACAATGGAATTCAAGAAGGGAGGTGGGAGTTGGGATGTGGTGGTAGCGGACTTAGGATTCTGATGGCATGCTGGCGGTACTCACTGTCTGCCTTGGTTGCCGGCGGCTTCCGTGTGGCCCAATTTGTGCGTATCGAGCGCGAGCCCAACCATTGGCCATTCATAGCCGTGATGGCGGTTTCCGCCTCCTGCAACGAGCCAAATTAAATGGGAAGAGCAATTAGCTAAAAGCCCATCGCAATTTACGCGGGTTTGTCTAGCCGCCTAAGCCGCTTACGACGGCTGTTAAGTCTTGGCCAAAGTCTACTGCTTTCGCTGCTGCGAGAAAAACCCGAAATTTATAAACAAACAGCTCAAAAAGTGTTAAGCGAAAGCCAGTAGAACACTCTAAACAATATCTGAAACTTTTTAATGGATGTATTATTTTTGGAAACCATTTTCAACCTTATTTTTTTTTAAATCTCTATCTGATTAGTTTGATTTTTAATAAATATAATATAATGGACATATATAAATTATATCTTTTTAATATAACTTTTTAATCTCATATCCCAGTATTGAATAACGATTTCCCGTTTCTTAAAGTGCCTTGACATTTAAAGAAAAATAATAATAAAACAGAAAAAAACAATCGCTCCTGTTAAAAAGTTGCTCCTTGCGGGAAGCAGGCGACATTGTTGCTGCTGCTCGGCTGCTCTTTGATTTCCTTGGCTGGCAGTCCTGTGTTGGGAAAATGTGTGGCTGGAGGAAAGTTGGAGAGCGGAATGGGACAAGTCCTATACGTAGCATTTACAAGGCCGTGCACAAATTATAATTTCAATTTCGCATAAAAGGTAATTCGTGCGTATCAAACGTGATTCATGCCGAAATGATTGCAACTGCCAGAAGGTCTTGCATGCAGCCAGTCTGCCTTCTATATATATGCTTCAATATATATATGTCTGCATATATGTGTGTGAAGGAATGAGTATGTAGAAGTGTGTGTGGTGGGCGTTTCATAGCAATTTACTTGCGGCACACCAAAAGACCGAAGACCGAAACCGAGCGGAGGCAGCTAAAGCAATGCAATAATGGCATTTGCGGCGCTGCAGACGTTGCAGCTGCTCATTGCACGTTCTTTAAATGGCGAAACCCCGAGCCCCGTTTTCCGGACCCGGCAACTTAAATCCGGACCCAGGACCGGCAGCGACTGTGGCTGCGGTTGGCAGCAACTGTAACTAGGCATCAGCCACCCAAGAGTCCCCCTCCTTGGCACCACCCAGTCATTTCTTTTTTAATACCCAGTGGGTATTACCCACTAATAGGGTATTTTGTATTCGTCAAGAGGTTACTTCTAAAAATATTTTCGATCCTTTATCCTGGATCGTAAATCCTTTTTGCCTTGTTGAAGAAAATCTTTAATAAATTTATGAGAAATAATTTATGAGGGTACAAAACATTCGACTTGAACCAAAGCCTGCCTTCGGTATAGTTTTTTCCATTAATTTTCTTGCTCTTTGTGGCAAGCTACGTGCAACGCTCGAAATCAGCGATGACGTGCACTGGCTGAAAAACGACGGTTTCCAAACCAGAGTGAGGAAAAACTTTTAAGATTCCAAAGGAGAACATTTTCTGGAGAGATCCTTAAGCGAAAGCATGTTACTTTGAAGCATACATTCTTCGAATGCAAAGGATAATTATTAATGAGATTCGGGTACTTGTAATATCGCTCATACGCAGGGTATACCGGTTGGTAGCCACAATTTAGCAATTTTATTTTATGTTAAACGAGCTATAAAATGTAAGTTACATGAATGCCCCCAGAACGAATTAAACGAGTGGAACATAAATTCTTATGTATTGGTTTTCTGGGGCCTGTAATTTAACCACTTGAGCAAAAGTCAACAATTGAGTGCCTGCCCCGTCAGCGATAAACCACGCAACTGTCGCCCAACTTTGGCCGTAATTTAATGTCTGGATGTGTGCAGCGTGTGGTGTGTCGTGTGTTTGCCCGTAAGGGTAAATGTGTAAGTGTATTTGGCCGGAGTGTGTAAGTATGTGAGTATGGGTTCGCGGGTATAAGTCTCTCCGTTTGCGTGCGTGCGCATTTTTATGCATTGCCAGTTGCATTTTTCATATTTGCATAAACTATAAATTTTACATTTTTTAAGCGATACGCATCGTTGATTGCGGCATACACACATACACGTATACTGTATGTACATATACGCCAACAACAATAATGTCCCCAACGCAACAAGAACAAGTCCAGCAGCAAACAATCATGTGTTTCCCTGTCGGGCATGAAACTTTATTTAAATATTATACTCTGAGCTTTAAGCAATTTTCCTCTGAAGAAGGCATCTTTTGGGGTTTATCAAAGGACTCACTTCTAATACAGCTCTTCGATTTTCTGCAGTTTTTTCTGGTTATCTTGTGCCAATTCCAATTGCAATCGTATGTGTCAATTGAAATTGTCTTAACAAACGCTCGATTTTCCTGTCCAAGTTCGTGTGTGGAACGAGGTTGGGAAAGTAACTTTGACCATGGATAATGCAATTTCCAAAGTCCAGACGACACACAAAAACTTGTTCTAGCTGCAACCGACATTTTGTGCAGGGCACTTTTTTTGCCGCTTCGACAAGTCTTTGAAGCTAACCAACTTTATCAATCATTTTGGCGGTATATTGCTTAGACAACGCAAAACAAAACCATATGAAAAGGGCGAGAAGGCTTGGCTGGGAGTATCTTTAAGCCAGGAAGAGCTTAATTTTTGGTTTATCAGTTTTTGAATGTGTAAACACCATGATTTGTTTGCACTGTCAAGGCGATTATTTCCCCAAAATGTCCATCGCACCCCTAATGACTTGATTATAACCCAATTCCTGGCTCAAGAGTCTGTCGAGTAATTTACCAATTCATCTTGCTCAAGTGGCAGCTCGACGACCGCAATATGGCACCCACTACGACTTGCCAAACTATTTATGAAAGTCCTGGCCCCAAACTGAACCCGAATCGAAACCAAAACTGTTGTAGCCAGGACGTCTGGGCTAATTGCAAATCCAAAATCTACGACCGACTATGGCGACGGCACCGACGACAATGGAAACTGTTTTCGTTGTGGGCTTGAGCCTATTGGCAGTTGGGGCGACACATTTCCTTTGTGTGTGGTCGAGAAGTCTTTGGTTGTTGTTCGGTTTGGTGAAATTAATTAATGGTGAATGGCAAATTTGCAGCTAATAGGAGGAAAACTCGAATCGTTTTCCGGTCTGTCGCTGTGACAACCCCCAGCACTGCCTACACCTCTTAGTTCTAGTTGCTGCCAGTTGCCAAATTAATTCGCCTTTGATTAAAAGTTCAACTTGTACCAGTCGTGAAGCTTTTTCTTCTATTTTTTTGTTGTTTTGTGTTTTTGGTTTTTGTTCTTGTACTTGTGCGACACGCGATGGAACATTTCGCTTGAAAATTTCCTAAATGACAACTTCCGCTTTCGGGATAAGTTAATTAATTTCCATGGACATGGATGGCAGAAAACTTTTGCTCGGCGCGAGACTCAAATTTAAGAACATTTTGCGTACAGATTCAATTTGCAGCCGAAACTTGTGTAAAGTCAACCGAGACTGGGGACTGAGACCGGGGTCTTTTGTAAATATTGATTACTTGATAAGGCGCAGAATCCTTTAATGCTGCGGACCAGGCCTGAAACGGAAATGAGTCCGGTGGTTGAATAACTGCCTGGACGGGGCGATGGGGTCTTCCAAAGTTTCACTTCTGCCAGGAAACAAAACCAAAAAGGCGAAATACCTTCATTAAGCGAATGAAGAAAAGCAAAAGTAAGTTGAAGAATTTTTAAGTGGTTTAAAAGGGTTTTGTCATACTTTTCATGTGGATCTCGCCGGGATCGACCCCTTTATCTTCTCCCATACCCGTTCTCATTCCCACATAGCCATTTTCAGAGGCCACAAATGAGGGCAGCATGCTACTGGTTTTTTGTGTGTATATACTTGTGTTGGGGAAGACAACACGGTAAGCCGAGAGCAAGACATTTTAAATGTTTATTAAAACAATAAGGAAATGGTTTGTGCCAAACGGAAAAAGGCAAGGCGGTAAGGACGGAAAAGGAAAAACTGTAGCGAAAGAAGGTGAAAAAAGGCAAACTCAAACACAAAAAGGGGATAATCCTCCCTCACACAAACACAGACCCCAAGCCAAAACCCACTGACACATTCTGGTAAAATAAGAAGGTCCCAGGCTCTGTATATTCTCTTTTTTTCCGGCAACCGTTTTGTCTTGAGAAAGGTAGTAGACACCAAGTATTTAGTGCAGGCCCTTTCCTTCCTCGGCTGAAAGGTTTTCCTTTCTGGCCAACTCCTAAGCCGGTTTAGCTTTGTTCTTCGGTCAGATTCATTAACGTGCCTATTTAGATAAGCGTGAAAATATCAAGTCGAGGAGCCAAGCCAGCCCCAAGTTGAATATTAAAGCCGAGCGAGATAAAACTTCCGCAATCCAAATGCCCGAGTTCGGAGCAGTGAGTGCCCTACTCCGAGTTCCTCCTTCCTTCTGAGCTCTGATGATGATTTTTTGATATTTATAAAATAACTCAAGTGGCAAATCGTTTGCCCAGTGGAAATGCGCTTCCATTTGTCGACTTTCGGCAGCCAGACTCGAATGATAATGATGCCCTCGGTGGCTATGATGATGATTGTGATGATAATGATGTGAAACCATCGAACGGAGCAGATAAGACGCCAAAGTCATCCTGCGAGTCATCTTCGAATCGGCTGTCTGGTCCAGTCAACGGTAAAAACTGTTTTCCTACCGCTTAGGCCCAAACGCTTTTCGATTTTTGACCACACATCAAAACGTCAGAGGAGTGGGGTTTGCGGAGTTGTTGACCAAAAAATCAGTATTTCACGCTAGAATGAATTTTTGTCAAGGCATAATGCCATGGGATTTATTTATGAATGTCAGTTTTGGGCTGTTTTGGGAGCCCCCCAATCGGCATCACTCCTCCCATTTCCTACCATTTCCCCCAAAAAAACGGAATGGTTTTTTTTATAGTTACTGCCGCCGGGCTTTCGGCTTATGCGTGTGTGGGCAGTTTGTAGTCCGGGGTGTTTGTTGTCCCTACATGGCCCTCAAATCACTAGTTCCTGAATTATTATGGAAAGCATAAAATGAATGTCCAGGCCATTTATATTTATAACCAAGTTTTGTACGCTTCAGCAGATTTATTGCCCGGCTTGAAATTAAATAAATTGAAAACCAGGAAAGTCACTTTAAATCAAAATGTGAAAAAAAGTTAAATCTTTAAGTTTTCTTTGTTACACAAACATGACATTCATTACAAAAGGTTAAATCCATTCCTCTGGTTTATTGATGATGCTTCCCATATTTTCGGGAACAGAATGATGCACCGTAGCGCAAATTAGGGCCAATGTATGCGGAATGCTTTTTAATTTAAGTGCACATACACATGACAAGGCATTCAGCATCCACGCAGCGGAATCATAAAAGAAACATCAGAACGGGCGGCCGGATGGGTGGCTGTGGGTGGGTCATGGGGTGGTTTGGGTTAACCACAGGCATTCTGGTTGCCGCGACAACAGTGCAGCAGAAGCAGCAGCAACGGCAGCGACAACAATAAGAACAAATGATAATAATGCAACAATGAACTGCACAAGAAGATGATGAAAAGAATGTGGGGGCGTGGCCGGGAAGTCGACATTATATCTTGTTCGCTGCACACATTGTCAATTCGTTTTCGCTGTCGTCCTTTTTGCACATTTTTTTCTTGATTTTTTTTGGCCTTCCTGCCTTGGCAATTCTGTTGTGGCAACTTTTAAATAAATTTAAGTGCATTATACAACGAAAAATCTGTCAGCCAAGAGCAAAGGAGCCAAAGGAGTAATACGATTAAATGCATCTCTGGCCCTGAGCCTGCCTTTGTCTCCATAAAGCTGGCAAATCAGTTTTGTGTCACAAGACGAGCCACTCAAGATGCAGGAGGCTTTTTTTTTTAATACTTATTTTGTAGATATTTTTGCGATGTGAGTGTGCAATAATATGTTAATGTTCCTCGGATGTGTGACAATAACAGGAGCCGGCGACGATGGCAGACATTAGCATTACAGTTGGTACAAGGAAGTTGCACTAAGAAAAAAAAACTAAAATACTAATTTAGAAGTTAAAATATATTAAAATAAAACAAAGCTTTAAGAAATAAAGTCTCACTTGAAATATTATGATACTTGTACTAAAAATAATTTCTACAGCAACTTCCAATTTCTCGCCGTGCGGGAAGTACTTCCGTTTTTCCCTCTACATCGACATGTTTATTGCGTTTAATGTTTGCGTAAATTTTTTGTACTTGCTACCGCTTCTGGTGCCCTTGATGCTGCCATTTTCGTTGTTGTTGTGATTTATGATGCTAATGACACGCAGACAGGCATCGTCTTCCCAGCTCCTCATGCAAATGCTCAGCTTGCCTTGATGGTTATTAAATTATGGCAATTTGTATGCGTCGCCAGAGTGCTGGCAACCAAAAAAAATGAAAATAATAATAAAAAAGAAAAGGTTTTGGTGTTTATTTAAAACATGTTGCCAAACAATTTGCGTTAAATATCTTTCGAGAAAGGCTTTGGCATTTGTGCATTGGCTCTCGCATTTCCCAGGCGATTGGAAAAATTTCATGCGCCGGCAACCGGAAGTGCTGAATGAAAGAAAACGGTTTCTTTCTTTTCCGGTTTGCAGTTTTGAAGACACACACATGTATGCTCGAGTGCACTAGCCTTCCAGTGAGTATGTGTGTTTATAGTAAGCTATTCGAAAAATAACTTTTCAATTTCCGCAAAACCACAGAGAAAATATCAACTTTGCACAAAAATTTAATAAAACTTTTCGCATAAATAAAATTTGCATTAAATCAGCTGCAAGCGACGCCGGGCCGGCACAAGGCCAAGGGGCGTGCCGGATTAGGGCGTATGAGTGTTTGCACGAGTGTGCACAAAACGCATGTTGAGAAACTTAATTTGAAATATTTGAGTTTGCCATTTGGTCTGTGTGTGTTTTCCGTCTCCTTCCGCTTTTCCTCTTTTCCGTTTTGCATCGAAACTAATCGAGAAAGTTCGAAAATTGGCGCCCCATCCCCTTGGCACGCCTCTTTTTTTGAATCGCAAAAAGTTAACTAGTTAGCTGGAGGGAGGGAACGCATTAAGTATACGCCACATTGGCCATAATTCCAACTAAAACAAGTCAGTTGCCAAACGGCTCTAAGCCGAAAGTTCGGCTTTGGCTTAAATATGTATGTATGTGTATTTGAGTGACAGAATCTGGCAGAAGGCCGCCCTGCTTAGGGGCATGGCAAAAGGCAAGTGTCAAAGATTATGTTGTATTTGCACACGACACACTTGCACACTGCTCGGCACCTTTACAAATCCGCGCTCATCTCTTGGATGTCAAACAAATCATTGGCTTGCCTGCCAAATTATTAGGCCGTGTGTCTAACGCACATTTCATGGCATTAGCATTAAAATTTAATTAATAATTTTCAACGTTTGCAGCCTAATTGACAAGAAGCCGGCACCTTTGGCTTTTACGCCTCTCCTGTGGCATCGATTTCAGGCTTAGACTTTGGCTTTTACCAAAAAGTTCGAATATCAGTGAGTGTGTGTGTTTGTCTGAGAGTTAAGCTTGCGCATTTTTTCTGCTCGACTGACTGACACGCCATTCGTTTGAAGCCACAGAGCCAGTGTTTCTGCGTTACCAGGACTCTGTGTCGAATTTTCTACCTATTAGGCACATGAAATTCAATCACAACACCCTCACAGGCACAAAAGTTATTTGGACCCTTATCAGTTGCGGTTTAAACATATTGAATATGATGTGTAAATGTTAAGCGAGCCCCAAGTAAATACAAGGGTGGGTTTCCCTTTTTTTCCGTGAGAATCGATGCATCTGCGGCCATAAAAAAACATTACAGATTCGTGAGCCATGAGCCTGGAGACTGGATCCTGGAGCCTTGAGCCGTCCGCCTGCTTTTGATATACGAGTGTGTCCATGAGGAAGAAAATAAAATCAGATACTTGCCCCTTGGCTGTTAACCGGAATAAGCAAAAGACAGAATGCATTAAATCTCAAAAATGTGTGCGGTTCGTTTGGCTTAGAGCTTTTCACATCTTAAAGAAAAGCCTGGAGTGGGAGTGTGTGTGTGTTTTTGGTTTGGGAAAGTTAGAACCATCCACAGGTGTCTTTTGTATGTTACCGGGTTGACAGCCGGGATTTCAGCTAAAGTTTCAACTTGTTTTAATTAAGATTTCATTCGAGAAACCCCCCTCTGGTAAAACACAAAGATATGAGCAGCTTCTTTGTGTGGGTTTACTTAGAAAATTAAACTTGTGTAGCGGCTAATGCGAGTTTGATTGAAACATTTCTAATTGTTGCGGAAATATGGCGCTTTGATGTTCCGAATGTGTTGGCATAGCTTACCGATTTCTTGACAAAGCTGACAAATCCATAGCCCTTTGATTTCAACGTCTGCGGATCACGAACAACTCTGCAGTCTCTGTAAAGATGGAGAAAATAAAAGCATTTAATCTCGGTGATTCATTTCAGCTGCTTAGCGGAAAAACAATTAAAATGCAGCTTTGTATAATTTATTTAAGCAATTTAGAGTTATCTTTTAAGGTTTATAGTGTTCTGACCCGGGAAAGGGATAAATGCCAAGAAAAAAGGAGCACAGAAATGAGTTTTCGTGGAGACCCGACCCATCGCCAAATTAGAAAGCCAACGCTGCCTGGCCAAGTAAAAGTCAAGAGGCAAAGTCGATGTCGACATTGGAAATCCAATAGAATTACGTGTGAGGAAATATGAAGCGTTCTACAGGAAAAACCATCGCCGAGAAAGGGATTTCGTAATGGAAGTGCAGATAGTGTGCAGGCCACCGCCTTCAAGGATGTATCAGTGTGCACTCCGGCGGGTAGGGGGCCGTGGCGTGGCGTGGTCGAGGGGATTTGCCGTAGAAGCCCATCCAAAGCCCCTCCAACCGCCAAACCACGTGTCGTGCCATGTCGTGGACGCTGCTCGAGAATCGGGCGTCAGCATTGGGCTTAAATATGTTGGCCCGTCTAAGCTAAGCCACGAAGAAATATTTAACCCCCCTCCCAAGTGAGTGTGTGTGTGAGTGGGGCAACCACAACAGCAACAACAGGCGCAGATTGCCACTAGCGGCTACCAGAAAGGGCACTTTAAAAAATGTATCTATCTTTATGGAAAAAAATTAGGGTTTAGAAGTTAAGAATCCTTTGATTTAGGCTTAGATTTAAGACCCAGGATAATATATCTTTAAACTTCTCCTATATCATATGTACAAAACTGAATTAACTAAAAACCCAAATCAAAAAAAATCTCAAAATCTGTATAATTTTGCCAAGTGCAGCTGGAGCCAGAAAGGCAAAACCCGCATGTCGGCCACGGCATTTAAAAAAGGCCAACTTGATTGTAAATCACGATAAAAGTCAATTTTTAATATGAGTTTTAGTTTAGCCCCATGCCCCTGTTCCCTTACCCTTATCCCTCTCCTCACACCCTTCATGTTAAGTGGCTGGTGAAAAAAAAAGAAACCTATTTTAATGGCCTTTGGCTCTTTGGCTTTTGTGGCGCTTCAAGGTTGCAAATTTATGGGTGGGCTGGCCAGAATCGAAATTGCAGAGCGATTGCGAGCGAGCGCCAGTGCATCGAGTGGCACATAAATATCGAACAAAAAACATATTTAATTAAACTTTAATATTTATTAGCTACCATAGGAATTCAACTGCAATTGCTCGGGGCCACGTCTCGTCTGGCCTGGTCAGGCGAATGGATGATCTGGCTTTGGTTGTTTGGCGTGGCGGTAAAACAAACATCCGAACGCGCAGGCCCCAGCACATAAAACAGGATAAACAGGATTCACAGATACATAAAATACGGGCTTATACATTGGGCACTTGCATTTAAAAACTTTAAACTAATGATGTATTAAATGGAATTTCCGAATGAAGCCTTTAGAATTTAAAGAATTCTGATGGCATTTCCATCTCTAAAATATAAAACAAATATGTATGTATTTTCCAAAATACAACCAATAATGGAGAGGAGTCTCTCCATGCTACACTGACTTTTTGTCTGATGGGGGCGTTGACTGGCAATGCGATTGGGCTAACAAATTAAAGGCCAGGCCAATATGTGTGCATGGAGTATGCACTCCCTTTGAGAGCTGCCCGCCCTGCACTCCTCTGCCCTCCAGAGTATATCATATTTCACAATCGATAAACATCACAGTTCATATTTTCATAACGTTTTTGTTTGAATATTTTAACATGCAGACACAACAACACGGCAGCAGCCTCTGGTGTGGGGCGTACAATTTCCGGCTTGCATGTAAATACGAATTCGAAAATGTCTGCAAGTGCCCCTTGATCCATCCTGCCCTTTTCCATCCTGCACCCAAATCTCCCTCTTCGAGCTTCTTCGGGCTGCAATAATATATTTGAACATTTAACAGAAAACAAACACAACCTTTCGCCTCAAGCCGGGCCAAGCCGGCAGATTTTCGTGGAGGAGCATCGATGGCCCTCAGACTGCGTTACCACACCGTTGTTATCATGCACGAAAAGCTGGGAAAATTTCGGTATGGAAAAGGGGTTGCACTATGAGTATCTATGGGATTTGGGGGCGTGGCAATTTTGCCCAATGTTTGCCCAAAGAATTGAGCGACGAAGTCTATAGTATATGGAAGGATGCGCAGGAGAATCTAGAATGGCTTACATATAAGATTCTCAAATACCCTGTAACACTATTTAAAAATAATTGTTAACAGTTGTTAACACTGTTAATAAACTTTCATGAATTATAGTTTCCACATTTTCCACTCCTGGACTAACTTTTCATATCAATAGCTTGGCGTTGAGTCAAAACTGAAAGTAGGAGAAAAGCCTTCCAAGGGATAAATGCATCTGCATAAGTAGGATCTGTGCATGTACTTGCAAGTGTAGAGACCATGAAACAGGACTAGACCCCTTCCGGCTTCCCGCTCTCGGCTCAGGCCAATCAATATATATTTTACAAATATTGGCAAAAGTTTTGCTTTTGGCTTAAGCTCTGTGCCCGATACTCGAAAATAAATTTAACCAGAAGAGAAAGAAAATATTTTTCCATCTTAAGTGCATAAAACTATAAACTTTAAACAAAATATTTCGCACACAGACACCCAGACCCAGTCCCATCCCAGCCCCACACACTCGCACATTCACGCATACAAATGTGGTTATTTATACTACATATTTTTTTGGCTTTATTCCCAAAGCCTTTGGCCCGGGGCTCGAGTAGCTTTTGGCCCGATCTGCTCTTGGGGCTGCTTTTTGGCCAGAGGAATGTTTGCGGTGCTCGCTGAGCGCATTAGTTGCGGGTCCTCCGCTATTCCGGCCCTTGCAATTGGTTTATGCCAACAATGCAGCAGCCAAGCCATGTGTTGGAAATTCTTTTGTATTTGAATTAAAATTGCAAGGATGATTTATAGATGCTTCGAAGTTTCGTGTTCGATATAAACTTATGCATGAGATTTCTCTGTGCCACGAAAGTAAAATGCATATGCGAAATGGGAAATGCAATCCGAGCCATTGATATCACAGGCTGAAGCTCGAGCTGAAGCTGTAAAATGTATTGTTATGGCCAGGAGACAAATATCTCAAAATTTCACATTCACTATTTTTGGAATAAAATCAAGATTTTATGAATATCAAGTGGCTGATTTCGGTATTGATTTACAAGCTGTGGGTGAATAAAAGTTAAGGGTCAGTAACAAATGTGTTAGACACATAATACCCGTGTTTATTGCCTTCCCGTTGATTTCCCATTATTGCCCAAACAAATATAGACATATGGAACTGCACTATCATTGAAACCTTGGTAGAATAGACTGGTGAAGTATTTATTAAGGCGTTACGCTCATACGCAACTTGCAGTGACTTAACCCGCAATTTGCAATTTCCTGGCCACTTTAAGACCCTATCTGCCACCCATCGCTCTCTTTGCCACACACTCACTGGGCAGACATATAATTTACAAATCGGGTAGATCGGAAATCGGGGCTGTAGCATGCTAAACACATCAACAGCAATGGCAAACACAAATTACTCAGCAGTGCAAACAAATGAAAAGCGATAACATCGCGTACAGCACAAGGCAGAATTGAGAATGTTGAGCTGAAGCGAATCGAAGCGAGGAGGACCGGAGCCAAGTCAAAATCTATGGCACTAAATCAATGAATTGCGGTTGTCCTTCAATTTCCTTTTGGCCCAATCAGTAAGCGGGAAAGGAATTGAGTTTGAATTTGAGCTTGGCTCATCCAGCATTCCCATCATCGTCGTCATCTTCGTTGCCAGCCATGCGTGGCGTGACTTGCGTGTTTGAAATATTGAAATATTTTTGTTGGCCATGTTTACACATTTGGGCTATTGACTGCACACAGTTACGAACTAGAGTTCAAGTGCTAGTATTTTTTACCATTCCAATTTCTGTCGGTTTGAATTTCCCCAGCAAATTTTTCGCCAAGCACCGAACACCGAACACCGAACACCGAACACCGAGCGCCGAGAATTTTTATTCGATTTGTGTTTGTCTCGTACTTGCACTTTATTGGCTTGCTCGGCGCTGATAACCCTGATGGTTGATGGCTGCCAACGATGATGATTTCCATTTCCTTGTTCTCCGCCGAGCGATTGGATTGGGGGCGTGGCCCTCAGATACTCAGATACTTCCCCGATCACAGACGCCCCGCCGTTGCCCGTTCAAATACCGAATACAGTTGTAAATTCAAATGAAATGCAAGCGAGCGCATTGTTTGAGTTTTGGAATGAGCAAAAAAAAAAAAAAAAATTGGAATAAAAAATCAAGGCTTAGGGAGATGGGGGTCTGAATTCTGGCTTTTTGGTTAGCCAAATATTTAAAGTTGATTTCTTGGAGCATTTTCGTTTTATGAGTTTTTCATTGCGGCTGCGTTGCTTTATTTGATTTGATTTTCCGGCCAGTGGCATCTGCTGGCCAAGAGAATTAAGTAATAAATTTGGTTCGAGGAAATATGTATGATTGCGGTTGGAGAAACGAAATGGCTCAAATGGAATGGCTGTGAATTACAAATCCGTAAACGTCGCATCTTCGACGCCGCATGCACTCTACGGAAATGGAGAAATGGGTAATGGCAAAAACCAAAAGCACAAAAAAAAAAAAAACAGAGAAAAAATTGAGGAAAACCAGGGCCCATCACGTCCTTGTCCTTGTCCCCTTGCCCAGACATCGTTACATTTATTTACACCAACATGCAAAACTCGCATTGAGACAATTTCATGCTCATCTGCATAAAATCAATTCCATTTTGGAGACAATTTGAAGATTGGAATACAAATTTCGAATTATCAACAGGGGACCCAGCCGGGGAGACGTGGCAAAATGGACAAGCCGGTAGCGATCGCAATCAGCATTGAAACCTCTGTAACTTTTTCTATTCTGCAGTGAAAAAAATCAGATCTATTATTTAATATGGCAATTAAGTGAAAATATTGGCTTAAACTTGTTGGTTTATATAATTTATTTATGTAATTTTTCGAAGGAATCAACAAAATTACTAAGAAACTATTATTATGTAGAAACTATTTCTCCTTTTGTGGTGGCTCCTCCACGGATGTTTGACTTGTGTTGGCTTGCTATTTTCGCCTTTGAGTACTCGAAGGCTCTAGCCCGTGTCCAGGCAGTTACGCCGTGCACCCTCCAATTTCCCCGGCCAGAGCCCATGCATACGTAATGCGCCTGGGGATCCTGGAAGCGACGCAATGGCGACAGTCTCACTAATTCCAGGGCAGCCATTACGCGTTTGTCTGCCCGAATACGTGCGTGTGGATTGTATGTGTGTGTGTGTCTCTGTATGTGTATCTCCGGATGCAGTGCAGCGGGAAAATTATGTGGTGTGTGATTTGCCATGGACACTGAACGTTTCCCGATGCCAGTTTCCCCCCGATGCTGTCCCCTTCGTCACTGGCTTTGCTATTGAAATTTCCCTTTGAAAGAAGGAGGACAGCGGCGGAGGTGATATTTCAGCAGAGGAGAAAGCGAGAAACAAAACTGAGAAATTTGCATGCAACTCGTTACGCTTGGCACTTGTGTGTTAAGCTCGTTCACCCTTCAACCCCACACCCTTCCACTTTCCACGATTTTTTTTGTCTTTGTGCAACCCTACACGTAGATGAAGGAGAACAAAAAAAATACAACGAAAAAGCCATATCGATTTTGCAGTAAATAAAACATTCAAAGATTGAAGTTGCCGCTTTTGAGCTTAGCCGAATGGTGTGTGGCCTCCTTTTTTATGGAGTGCGCTTCCTTTTATGGCTTCCGTTTCTATAGCAGCTGCTGCTGTGGTGCCGATGTGGTTGTGGCACTCTGGGTGGGTTGAAGGGACGCTGCCAAATTGTAAATATTTTTGTCGGCCACGTAGCGGCGCAGGAGAAAATATTGCATTTCTCGCTTGGCATAATAAACGATGTGCCGACAAAAAGAAAAAAACGCCCAAAAAAAAAAAATATAAACCCCACTGAAACCGAAAGAGAACCGCCAAAAACCACGCAAAAATACCAACAGCTGCACCGCACAAAGACAACCATAATGCACACATGAACATTGTCCCTCGAATGGAACAATGCGAGGATCCTTTCAAGGGACAAGGGCTACCAATATGGTTGACTGGCCAGGCTCAAAAACCGGAAGATCACAGATCATCTAATTTTAAAGCTTTAAATGGTAGGTTTTGATATTATAATGACCTTTCTTTGATCAAAATTTATGAAAATTGCTGGAGAAGCAAATGATTGCGCATTTGCCAAAATCATTGCCTACATTTGGGGGCCTGTCTCTCGCGTCTGACATTCGGCCATTCTTTTTATTTAATTTGCGTTCGCTTAGCTGGATTCTCATCAGCTAAAATCCTTAAATGGTCAGTCCTGTCACATATGGCCAAAACGACGCCATTGGCAGACAAACGAACAAAAAAGAACTGGTAAAATCAAATTAAAATGGCGCCGATGCCACACACGCAAATCCGCACAACTTTTCCTTCTCTACACACATTTATGTATAAACCTATGAGTGTGTGTGTGTGCTTGAATGGCCACAAACGTTGTTCAATAAATTATATAAGATATAGCATTACCCTCTTCCTTTCGGCATTGATTTGACATGAATTATTGCCGGCAGTGGACAAAAGAATTTCCTGAAAAATCTCTGCCCGTAAACTTAAAGGCTTTGAAATGGATAAATTCCATTAACCGATGCCAGCCGCAGGCTAAACGTTGAAGTGCATTTTCATTTTCATTCCCCACCGAGCGTCCAATGAAGCGGGCGTTATTTATAACGCAACAGCCATGGTTCCACAATGGAGCTTCAGCCCCCTTCGCTGTATTCTGAATCTCCTTTATATATCTCCTTGAATCCAGGACCCTCCGCCCCTCCATCTCTGTTAGCCGCCATCCCTTGTGACCACGCCCGGACACACGTCAATAAAACTGCTTCAAACTGTCCACATTGGAGTTGTTGGTGCTGCTACTTTGCTGCTGTTGGTTATATTCGCTGCAACTGAAGCTGATGCCGGGGCGATAAGGCTACTTTAACGCTGTCCCCGATTTCTCCATGATGCCACACACACGGTCGGCCCCTTTCGTGTTTGCCCCCAATAGTGGTTGATGGCCGGCAAATGGGATGGGGTGGCAAGGCTGCATGGCGGCATGGTGCACGTTGCTGGTTGGGTGGAGCCAGGCGGGTCGAATGGCGGTTTCAAACATGCAAATTGCTTGCGGTTCGCTTCGGTTTTCCCCGCCAGCTCCCAGCCCTCCAGCCCCCCAGCCCTCATCGCCCAACCCCTCCCCCAGTATTCCCTCACTCTTCGGCATTTTTCGCTTTCATTGAGTGCTCCGCTTACAGTTAACTCGACTTTATCACGTGTGTATGTGTGTGTTTTCAGCGATTGTGTGTGTGTGTATTGGCTTTATATGCACGAGTGAAAAATGCAACAACAAAAATCCATTTAGATTAATTAGTTTTTAAGCGAATGAGGCAACGTAAAGCTCCTGCGGCAATCCTTAATTCAGAGTCTTGAAATTATAAATTTAATTTCAGTCTCTATGAAAAATCTCTATAAATCTCAGTCTCTATAAAAATCAATTCTGAAATACAATTTCACCTTTAGAGGCTTTATAAACTTATTAAATGAAGGAGCAGTATATACGTTAAAGTAGTATTTAAGGTTTTCTAGTACTAGTACTGTATTTCCCCTTAATCAAACCTATATTTCGTTTGTTTAAAATTTAAATACAATTTCCGTGAACGGAGCCTGGGATGTCTGGAATAAAGTAAAAAAAGAATCCCATCCGGCCAACTGTCCATGGAGCTCTGACAAGTTGAGACTCACTTTCTGCCCGAATACACTTGGCCAAACTCGCCGGCTGCAGGTGCCCGCAAAACGGCGCTTAATGATGCCAAAGATGAGCGACCCCGGCGTGTCAATGGACTGGATGCGACCGGAGACCGAGGACCGGCGGATGGTGAACCCTCGGATATCATCTACATGGCTAACTAAGCGTGCCGTGTTTGGCATCTCCATCTCCTTTGGTGTTCAGCTTGTCGTACATGTTCCACACAGCATCAAAGCTGGGCCGGACAAAAAAAAAGTGAAACAGAAAAACTAAAGTGAACTAAAGTTTGCTCAAAAGTTTGTTTATTACACCGACAACGGACACACTCCGGCACAAAAAATTCGAGTGGCTTTCACTGCGGCCAACTTTATGTAGTCGTTGAAAATTCATCATCTTTTCAGCAGTTTATGCGCCAGTTTGCTGCCTACTACTCTTGAAGTTCTTTTGTTTCGCCGACGGTCCATGAAAAACTTGTAACAACTTGGCTCGTTATCCATTTTTGTTCTGTTTTTTTGGGAAAGAAGCCTGGTTGCCGTAACATAATTCCACTTTCCATTTGGTGTTCGTTTGCATGTCGCATCGTTGGCCATAGTTTTATTGATAGCCGAGCGGTGCCAGCAATTAAAAGCGAGTTCGAAGCCAAGACAAATGCCCCAGACATTTACTTTTAGCTGCGAAAGTTTGATTGCTTCGGGGCCTGAAGAGGACAGACGCGGCTGGCTGAAAAGGCTAAAAGGCGGCTTGTCCTTTGAGACAAGAGGGGGGTGCCAGAAAGAAGGAAAGTTTCGCCAGAAAACTGTGACCAGAGGATGAGCTGAAGCCAAGGCAGCAGAGGGGACATTTTACAGCATCATTAAGGATAAGCATCGGGTTGTCTTTGAATTTGTTTGTTGCCATTCTGCGCTTTGTGCGTTTCACTTCCCGGAGATAAGTTTTTGCCTTGGAAGAACTTTAATCTTGAATTCAACACCAAGCGTGGCAGGGTTCATTAGAAATACCTATAGGTGTACCAACGTCGGACCAGCCGGCCAATTAAGAAATAATTTAGGGAGCCAACAAGTTAACAAGTGTGACCTTTCAGTAGGACAGTAACCACCTGCATGTGGGTGGCCAAAAGTCCGTAAATAAAACACGAGATCTCCCAGCTGACCGACCCTGGGCCGTGAAATCCTAGGGAAATCCTTAGAAATGTTTTATTAGCCCTCCGTACGCTTGAATAAGCCAGCTTAGCGGAAGCTATCGGATTTTATGCTTCTGACTTTTGCAAGTCGAAAGGAGTCGAGTGCAGCATTGCCACTTTTTCCTCTGCAACCGTTCGCCCTCTCAACTCTCGACTCCAACTGACCTGGGAGTTGCATTTCCCAACCCCGGGCCCCAGCACCCTCTTGGCCCGGGAAGTCTGCCTGTCTGTTCATCGGCGGTTAAGCTGTGTGCCTTGCAGCAGCTTTTCTTGCCGCTCGTTGGTTTTTGCAGCTCTTTGTTTTTCGCTTCGTTTCAAGGGCTTGGTGGCGGAGTGCACCTCTGGGTGCTGATTACCTAAACGTGGCTAATATTTTGGCATTCCGTTGGAATACACATAAAATAAAATCTACATTCTCGTGTAGATTTGATCTGAATAGGATACCTAATGGGTTACCATTTGGAATTTAGTAATTAACATTTTCTGGAATTTTGGAAAAAAGCATTATGATGTTTGCCGATAAAGGGGCAGACCCTGCGCCCTGGGTTGATACTAACTTGAAACCCACACCATTCTATGGACACAGTTGATTCGAATTGGAATTCCAGTTCGCTGCGATGGGGCCATAATGTTATTGAACACATTATTGTATTGGCAAAATATTTATTTAATGCCCGGCGTGCAAGGGAACGGGCTTTGCAATGCTGGGTAAGCTCAGCTCGGGCATCAATTCCTGAAATTTGGTTGTATTGAAAGGAATTTCAGTGCACAGAGCATCAGTAACATATGCTGTGAAATACACGCATCCTGGCTGCCAAACAGCTCTGGTATCCTCATGGAAAATACACAACACAACAGTGCAGAGCCGAACAGGATCCCACGCGACGCAAAGAGCCTGTTAATCCAGCAACAACAATGCCAATGCCCATATACTCGCTCCCTGGTTCGTCCTGGCCAGACTTACCAGAAGGCATTCACTCTGTGTGTTTGTGAGTTAGAAATATTGAAAATTTTTTTGTTATTGAAGAACGATATATGAATCGCAGACGCCGACTGCTGCCATAACATACCATCAGACGTCCCCCAACTAACCAAAGAGTATACCCTTGGGCAACGTATCCTGCCAGAGAAAACAAAACGTGAAATCAAATTCCATTGCAAAGGAGTTAGTGTGGGCGGATGGGCGCGGGGTGGTTTTAGTAGCTCTGAGAAGCTTTCGCTTTGTCGGGAAATATTTTAGATTTCCAACAGATGTTCTCGTTCGTAAACAGATTTTTAGAAATTGTCTCTGGCCGTGATTTGCATAATACTCATGCCAGGAGACGAGTTTTTCACGCGTTATTGCGACTAGAATCGATCCGTATCTTTCCCATGTTGTGTGAGTGTTTTTGCATTTTGCGCCCTGCCGGAAGTTTCCATTGTCCTTGTCATTAATTATTCACCGCTAGTCGAAACAAATCATAAGGTGGTCTCTCGTTTCGCTTTCATAATGAAAGCAAAATAAAGATACGGCGAACGGAGTAGACAAAAATGTAGCTTCCGGTGATCATAATTGATGATGTTCTGCCACAGATAATAACAGTCAGAGGAAGTCCTTTGGGGAGGGGATAGCCGGGAGTTGGCTGTGTGGAAATTTAATATTGACCCCACAGCAAACAGGAAGCAGCCACTTCGAACACATAAATATTCCTCGACTAATAACACACAAAAGTGTACACTTCCGCTTACGAGAGGAGGATACACTTCTCCTCCGGTTCCAGACTTGATTGAAGATCTATTATGGTCTATAGCTGTATCTTTTCTTTCCCAAGACAAACACCAGCTTCATCAAATTTATAAATTAAACGTCATCGATACACGAGCCATTGTACGTGGAGCCAGACCGAAACATAAAAATGAAATATTTATCATCTAAGGCTGTCTCCTCGTGTCTCCGTTGATATTCGAATAACAATGTTTGAATGTGAACGTGCGCTGGCATCTGCCGATTGCCGACAATCAACGCCCAGGAACAAGAGCTGACAAACACGAGTGTGTGAGATACAGAGAGTATCTTAGAGATACGCAGATACCCTCCCCCTCATATCAACGTTTCCTTTCAAATTTGTCATCATTTGTGGCTAGATTCTTGGCGAGGAACCAGCCATCGATGGTCATTACATTTTTATGAACTTATTCTTTTAATATTAACCACTTAGCCAATTTTATAAATAATCTAGAATTCGGCTTCAGCGTCAAAACAAGCAGAGCATATTTAAAAAATTGAAAAGTTTAATGCTCGACAACAAATTTTGCTGAAATGCCATCAAGCTTTTTATGGCAATCAATACGTAAAGGCAGCAAAAAAAAAAAAAAAAGTTGTGAAAAAAACAACTTGTACCAATTTGGAGTTTTGTCATAAAAAATTGAAAATGTCAAAAACAACGTGGACGTTTCGCCAGTTTGTTACCACACACACACAGATCCTGGCCAGACATGTGTGTGTGTGAGTGTGTTTCGGAAACAAACATGCTTGGGTGTGTGGGTGCGTCGCCGGCATGTAGTTGACATCATTGATTGATTTAGCTGTCAATTGCATAATCACTCAAGCGTTATTGTTCGACCACTGGGCCGTAGTCAGCCTCTCGCTAGCTTTCAGCTTGCCCCACCTGCCACGTCCGCCCTGACTTCTGTTTGTCTGACTTGGCTGGGGCAAGTCAGCGGGCCGAGGGATTGGAGTGTGGGTTCTGTCCACGTGTGCAAGGCAAATAAAGCAGCTGCCCAGTGTCAGGCAATTGTCAACTATTCCCCCCCCTCTTGAAGTGCCACCGCCCCTGCATCAGCTATTGTTGCTGCTGTTCGTGTTGTTGCAATAGTTGTAGCTGCAAACCGCAACAGCGCCAGCTGTCGGTGAGATTGTAACACAAGCATCCCGAGTCCTGGAGTCCTGAACGGGTGCCTATAAATATGTGTTTGAGGGTACACGGTGGGAAAGTTTGGTAATATCCCTTTTTTAAATAAAAACAATTGTTTTGTAAGCTAGAAATTAATAATTTATTAATGGCATTAGGTCAAATATTGTCTTAAATACCATTTCTGTTACAAAACCTACATGTATATTTTTTCTGGTGCACCGGGAAACATTCAAAGGATTGTGTACGCGTCGTTTGTTTGTGCATTCGCCTCGCATATTGGCAACAGCAATTGATGTGGCAACAAATTAACATGCCGCAAATGGAAGTAATGGCCAAGTGTTAATTGTTGTGTGAGTGCGGCACACACATACACTCCCCAATACACACACACACACACTGCTGCGCCCATTTATAGCTATTTAATAATGACTTGATTTAAAATTGATTTATTTCTATTCTGGTAGGAAGACAGAAACTGACCCACAAACTGGGAAAATCAAGTCAAAGGCAACAAAAAAAAAAAATAATAAATTACCTTCATGGAGCCCACATTGTCGTTGTTGTTATTTGAGTTGCCTTTGGGGCCAATGCCATTGTTATTCCAATAATACAGAAATACACACACAGAAGGACCCGCAGAGAGCCAGCATAAGTCCGGGCAAATAGAAAAAGCTGCCGGAGGGGCCAGTGAGCTTGTCTAGGCTTGTAAAAAATGGATATGTCAACGTCCGGCATGTCAACAAGATAACATGACCATGCCCACTTCGACTGCCCCTTGTCAAAGAAAAAAATGAACAAAAGTTCAAATCAACAAAAGCCAAGTCTCGGCTTGGAGCAACAATTGTGGGTAGAGGTATTCAGCAATTTTGGGCTATTTTTTCTCAGTTTGGTTGTTGTTTTCTAGTGGCTTTCAAAAAAAAATATCCTAAAAAAATTCTAATCCTGTCGAAAGCTGCCGAAAACATCTTGAATGAAGTCAAGATTAAGCAGCTAACAAAATATTTCATTGCAATACACACTGAGAGATATTATAGGCAAGAAAATAAGATGAAACTTTTCTTTAAAGATAGTAGATCCGTTTATAAAACTCCTAAAATTTTATTAAAAATATAAATTTTCTTTATGTGTATGTATCCTGGCATAGATGGCCTCGAAGTGGACGCAATTCCTCCAGTGTGGACTGAAATAATCGTCGACTGCCAAGTATCCGTTTACGGCCAATGCATTTCGGCTGCTTGTCGTGTCATGCCGGATATCCGGCGGAGTTGCAAGTGCACGGCGAGGACCATAAATCTTTAAGGAGCAGCGGCAAAAGAACAGCACAACAGCACCATGAAAAGCTTGGCAATGGCGACAATGTCCAGCGTCCTCGAACGTCCGACTGCCCGACTGCTAGAGTCCTGCGTTGCGAGTCCTTTAATCGTGTCACAACACACAACAGACGGGCCAAACAGCTTTCACCAAATTGCAGTGTCATAAAAGTGGCAGCGTTTTCTACTTTGCTCTATTTTTTTTTCTTTCTTTTTTTGTCGTACTTTTCTATTTTGGCCGCCTTCCACTTTCGGCCAAAACATTTTATCGCTCGCTTTGACGGCTGATGGGCTCTTGTTAAGTCGCCCGGCGGAAGCGCCTAAGCAGCTCGCATTTCTGGCATGTTTTTTAACTGCCAGCCGCATGCAAAATAAATTCGCAATGCGAGCTGCTGATGTGTGGGTGGTTTTTGTTGAGATGGGTTGGATGGGCTGGGTGGTCGGATGGTGGCTGGCTATTGCAGCCAATGAAAGCTTGTTGCATACGCGTTGCAATTGCACGTCAGTGGCATGTTTGCACTTGACAATTCATTTCATTGTTTGTAGATTGCATTTGTCGCCCCCGCCCCCGCCCTCGCCTGCGCCCACGCCACCGTCTTCTGCGAAAATTGTTAACGCAGACGAGGGGGCGTGGCCGTGCAGCAGCAGCAGCAGCTCCAAAATTGCATTCGCAGCACGCGATGCGCGCATTTCACTTGGCCACCCCCTCCTTTGTCCGCCCTTTAGCTCAGCACTTTACGAAAATAATCAGAAACTGAAATTCAAGTAGTTTTAAAGCCAAAATAAAATACATTTCTGAAGAGTTTGCATTTTAAATTATTAAATTGGCATGAAACATTGCACATTTTTCGGACAGGCTTTTTGGCGATGGCAGCTTTCGCTTTCTGGTATTCTTGTATAATTTTTTGCAGTGCCGGAACTGCACTGCCTATTCCCGACATACACAAAACGTTGGAGTTTATTTCCCAGCTGCCTTTTACTTATTTTGCACTGTCGCCAGCCGTGGTTGCTACCTTTTTCATGTTCCTCCTGCTCCAACGAAAATGCAATTTTCTTGGCATTTTTCGGCAAAACTTGAGAGTTGAATTGGGGGTGTGTGTGTTCGGGGTTGGCTTGAATTGCAGTATGCACATGGTCAACAGGTTATCCTGTCCGGGGACTGGTCCTTGGTCCGGAGTCCTTGGCTGGCTGCCTAGCTGCCCGACTGCCTGTGCAACGTTTATTTCCGCCTTTGTACCTTTTTGGCATTTTTGTTTTCTTTGGTCCTGAATCCTTGTGCCTTGCCGTTCATTTGTTCCTTTTTATTTTGTTGTTTTTTTCGTGTATTGTTGTGTGTTTGTCGGTGGCTGTTGCATTGTGGCTTTCTCATTTATTTGGTGCTGCAGTGTGCAGCAAAACCGCCGCAACATATTGTTGTTGCAACAGGAAATGACTTCAATTTGCTGTTAACAAGTTTAAAATTTCGCAATTGCAACGGAAATACACAACATGATTTCCCCACCTGAGCTCGAGCATTGCTGTACATAATTACTCAAGCTGCATTCAGTTAAGGTGCGGCGTTGAATTAATATCCTTATCCCAGACTTGATTTGGAAAGAGTCCTGTGAAAGAGATAGGTATGTGGCCGTGGGTGAGGGCTTGAGCAATGGGAAAACTAAAACTAACTAATCTGATGACTTCATCTTCTTTTCTGCTGCCTTGGCTTTCACAGCTGGCTCAGCTCTAAGTTGAAAGGACGAAGCAATCAGTTCGCCTCAAAGCTTAACATCTTGCCCAGTCTCCGTCTTATCCGCTCTGGTCTGGGAGTAACAAGCCAAAGTCCGAGGACCTCCAACGTTTTCCTGTTACCAACTGCAGCAGATGTTACTTTCTGCCCGATGCCAATGAACTCCTCCAACTACATCTGCTTACATCTTGGAAATAAATTCACGCCATTTGGCAAAATCTTCGCCACTTGCACAGCCACCTCAGTGTGGACATAGTGTGTTTGTAACTGTATACGATAATATAGTATATTCATATGCCGTGTCTTGGATTTCAAAGTGTGCGTAGGTGTGCTCTGGATGTCTGTGATAAATCAACAAATTCATCAGACCCAGGACTGGCAGCATCTGGCGACACATTGGGCTGAGCTGAGCCAGATCCAGAGCCAGGCATTTAAACTGAAGCAAGTATCTTTGCTACAAGTGTAGCTCGGCACATTTCTCAAAACTCTCCTACTGAAGATGAATTAGGTACAAAGCTCTGAATTTAAATAATATTAAGGGATATTTTATATTCAAAAACGAATACTTTTTCCTTTGTATTAAATATCAAATTGTAAGCTAATTTTTGATGATAGTTCCAGGATATGTCGACTTTTTGGATAGCCCTTTTGAAAATTTGTCTTTCCTGGAAAATTACAATTAAATATTTTTTATAGGCTTTGCACCTTGTTAGCTACCATGTGACATTTTGTTACCATTTTGGGAATTGCCGAGAATACTTCATAAAAATTGTCGACGTTTTTATTTAATTTGTTGCGGCTTTTCGCTTCAGTTATTCTATTTGGTTTAATTAATTTAAGCACCAGGACTCACACACACGATGACAGTGCCGCTCAGGCGCAGTTTTATTACCTATTTTAATCATAAAAAGCGCGTACTAGTCCATATTGCCATCCCAAATCCAAACATTGACATTACATTGTCTTCCTGGACATTGGTGCCATTCCAATGGCTAACGGAAAGCCATCCACTATATCCCTCATCTACTATCAACAACCATTCTATCTATTTCCATGCTATAGCCCTTCTCCCATTATTATTTCTTACATAATAATAAACACACCAACCCCTCTATCATGTTCTCTCCAAATTCATTAACCATCCCTAACCCCCCCTCCAACTGCCATACATCAGCAAACTCACCCCCCAACCACACCACTACCCCACACCATCCCTGCAAGCAAATACTGATTCATCAGACCGCCGCTCTTATCTCACTCTCTCAAACCTAATCTTACGTTTACAACCCACACCAAACTAAATCATTCCTCTACATTCCACTTACAATACCAACTATCTAAAATCACACCCCCCCCCTGCCCTCCCAACTCCCCCTTCCCCCCAACTCTCAACCATGTATGTATGTTGGTTAGTAGTGGTGGTATTTGTGTGCGTGCCGAGCGGATAATCTAACGCAATTAATTGACTCGTCACTACAGACATACTCACATGTCACACACTGTACAGTGCCCACCATTCACCGCCATTCAGTTTGAAATGTCAGCGTTATAATATGCAAATTAATCTAAAATTACAGCGCACGGCCAACGGGGCGGTGAGTTTTCAAAGGAGAGGGCCGGCCCTGCCCTTGTCTGGTGGGGCGTGGCAGCTGGCCAGCCAGTCATGTGTTTTAATTAATTTTAATTGACGTCGCCCCCTCCTGCAAAGAGGTCCTTTGAGTGAAAAAGATAAATTTCGAATGCATTCAATTTCCAATTGTGTGAATATCCCCCGCTATATCCCGAAACTAAACTCAAATCAAATCAAAAAGACATTATGCAAATTGTTTGGGCGGCCCAAAAACACATTAAATTGATATCAATCTACAAGGAAATAATCTAAATATTAAATATGTATGGCTGCTGGATCAGGGCTCTCCGATGGCCATTAAGCCGTACATCGTACACCGAATCTGAATCCGAATCAAAATCCGAATCCGTATCCCAACCCAATCGCCGCCACCCGACCCAACCGGCCCAGACAAATTCAATCAATCAAACAAGGACCAGGCCAAGCAATGCCAATGCCGTTACGTGCCCGTAATGAAGTCCTGTCCAAATTTGCCTTTTTCTAAATTAGCACAAATGTTCTTTTTACGACGACGATAGCGGACAGCGGCCATGGAAATGGCTTTGGCCCTGCCCTGCTATCCTAGCATCCTCCTGCCATCTCCTGCCTTCCGTATTCTGCATTCCGCCTCCTGGATACCGGCCCTTGGATCCTGGCTGCTCCAACAAACGGGTCTGTGGCTCTGCCTCTGGCATTGTCTCTAATTTCTCATTAATTTGCAAGCGAAATCAGTGAACACGGTGCGGCGCTACCGAAATGACAACAATCTGAGGCCATACACAGGGCGAAAATGTGATCAGCGGTGTATTTTGAAAAAAAAGACGATAAGTCCTAATGAGCTGAACTCTGAAGAAGCTATGTATTATGTAGCTATGTACTGTTTCAGCTTTTGAAATTGTAAGGAAGAGAAAAGTTTCAAGATACCATTCTATTATTTTCTAGACATTTTGGTAAACTAATACTAGTTCAAACAAAGTGTAACGATAAAAGTGAAGTGAGGCAACAGGGCGTATGAGCGCTCTATGCAAACCTCGCCCGTGGACGAAAGAATGGGAGTTGTAAGAGGGGCAGGGGGTTGGGCAGGTGCGACAACGACTGAATGCTCGTCAGGTGTTTGCGGTGGTTTTTCGAGTATTTTGCCAGAGACCAATGCCAACGAACGGACGAACGGCGGTCTGTCAGCGCCACTGCCAAAGTCAATAAGAGAGACAACTGCGGAGCGACGTTGAGTCTGGTGGCAGTTGGTGCCCCCGCTTTCGACTTAATTGAAAGGCGTTTATTTGGCTTTAAAAACGTAAATCAAATTCATTTAATTCGCCCCTCCCCCGACCCCTCGCTTGGCTTTATCTTTTGTGCTTTGAGCTTGAGAGCCGCCCCTTCGGGCTTTTTACCTTTGTCCGGCAATTACAGGGCACTCGACACTTGGCCAACTTGTCTGTGGCAGATCTACATGGGCAACCGTATCCGCATCCTCATCCTCATCCGTATCCGCATCCGGCAGCTCATTTTATAGCTTGTATTTTAAGTAAATGTCTACCATCGCGGCCATTGCGCGACTCTGGCCAAGCAAATTTCCGCGCTTACACCACTTTGGGCAAACAAAAGGCGCTTGACATTGCCATCCATTCGCTTTTGTTGGATTAGCTTTGATTAGATTTCTCTTGTTTGCAGCTCCTTTGGTATCCTGCCGCAGAGTGTCACTCAGCAGAGCCACCTGTACCGACAGAATGAGCTGGGCACTGACGAAAAATCTATGTGTCATGGGCTAAGTTCTCGCATTATTTTCTCTGTTTAATATTTTCCTTGACAACTTCTTTAAACTCTAAATTTTCAGTGTATAGACCAAGTTTATTGGTCCATGATTATATTATTTTGTTCGCCTCTCCTTCGCTTATTTGCTAATTTTTTTGTTGTTGACTCCAACTTCGAGTGCTGCCCCAGAGGTCGTTGAGTGCTTTAAAATTACATTTCCGTGTCGAAATTGCACCTGCGACTCAGACTCTGTGAAGCTGGAGCAGGAGTCGGAGCCGGAGCAGGCCATAAAATGGGCCACTCAATCTGTGTGACTCATTTTGTCAAATTATTTGGGGGATTTATGCGTTGGCAGCCATTTTTTATTCGCTTACTTTAATGGCAGTCAATTTATTGCCAATAAATTTGTAGCCAAAAAGTTTAGAGCAAGGCCGGGCCGAGTAGCAAATTTTTATTTGGCCAAGTGATAAACTTTCAACATATGTGCGGGCCCCAGAGGGTCGACGCCGACTTGTTTCCGAGCTGCTGTTCTTTTTTTTGTTATTTTATTTTTTTTTGTTATTTTTTTGGCAGCGGCTCAAAATTTTTGGCTAGAGAGAGGCCCAGAAACTGCAGTTAAATTCAATTTGTGCCGCGCTGCCTGCGAATGACAGGCAGCCAAAGTGCCATTTTAAACGGCAGCCAAAAATTGTCGCCCCTCGTCCAAGGACTCAAAAGCCAACAAAGAGCAGGAGCAGGACTCGTTGTCGTCTTCATTGCAGCAGGATAATTTCTGGCGCGGCTTTGTTGGCGCGATAAAAAAGTTTTGGTGGGGTCCTGCCGCCGCAGCAGCATCAGGCTGGCTATGTATATATCCCTTATCCCTTGTTGTCCCTTTTATTTCCGTTGATTTAATTTTAAAAGGCGCCGCTCTTTCTGCTCTTCATCTCGCCCGGCTGAAGCACTTTTATTTATATACATTTAGCCACTGCGGGGCGCCGTTTTGCAAACTGTTTTGGCTCCGTTTAGTTGGCCCCAAAACGCAGGACATTGTCAGCCAGTCAGCTAGTCAGTCAGTCAGTTAGTCACTCCGTCAGTCATTCACTTATTCAGTTTGTCGGATAGTCATTCCATTCAGTCACTCATTGAGCTCACTCAGTTGAGCATTTGGCACTGACACTGTCCAAGAGGCAGCCAACCGTGCCTGGCACTCGTGTTTCGCCTTTGTCAATTTTAATGAATTAATGCGTATTTTATGTGAAAAGTTGCCACAGCAGTGGCTAGAAAGTTGCCCTGGCATAAAAGTAAATTAAATAAATTTATGTCCAAGAGCTGCCCGTTTCTGGTTGCTGGATTCTGGCTGCTGGCCCACTTCCGCTCCACTCCGATCTGCTCTGTCTATTATCTAAACATTAAACCTGGCTATTGATACAAAATCTGTACAAATTGAAAACGAAATTGTTTTGCCATTTAATGATTGTGCAAACTTCGGTGGCGTCCATTAAAATTATATTAAAAAGTTTACGCAGCTTTACTGAATGTATTTGACCCGATTTTGGGAGATTTCAATTTGCTTTAATTTGCATTGAGTGGAGGCGCTTTAAGGCTACAACTTCCACCGATTCCGATGGGCAACTTTGGGCGGGACAACTTTTGACACTTGCCACAAATATAAATCGTAGCAGGCGGCATGAAAAAGTGTCAGGCTTTTGCGGTTGCAACACAAACTGCCAAGACTCATTTTTCACACTACGCACAAACAGAGGAAAGGATTGGGAAAATGGAAAACGCGAGACAGAGTGATGGTGTGATGGAGTGGAGCACCCACGGACCCGAGCAGTGGAGGAGTGGAGGAGAAGCCAAGGAGATGCTTGACTGATTGTGCGCGTTTTGGGGCAAAAGTTTTTCGCATTAACTTCCGCTGCACGCCGCGTCGCATTTGAATGCGATTTTGATTTGTCACTCGCCGCCTCGCAACAAAAGCCGCCGCCTACTTAAACTTAGAGTTTAGAGCGGCGAAAGCGCTCGGCCCTTTCAACTTTTTCCGCCATTTCCGCTGCCGATCATTGGTTTCCGTTTCTTCACTTACTGCTGCACGTCGCAAGTCGAACTACCAAGCCAGGAGAAAGGAGCGAAAGCGGAGAAAGCAACTCGACGACGTGCACAAGCGCATTTTGAAGTTTATGAAAAGGGCTAAGGCTGAGGCTGAGGCTGAGACTGGGACTGAGGCTGAGACTAAGGCTGAATGCTGAATCTGAAGCCGAGGCAACTTTTCTGAATAGATTAAGTTGAAAGTTTTGCTCATTTTCAGCATCGTCCCAATCGAGAGCTGTCGCTAAGACGGGGCGACAAAATTATATACCTCCCTATCACAGACCCCGCCTTCCCCAGAAACCTTATAAAAATGGGAAAAATCAACGTAATGATGTCGGCAGGGGGAAATCGGAGGAAAACTCCGCAGTCTGAAGATGGTAGACAGCAAACCAAAATCAAAACTTTGCCAAGTGTCATTAAAAGTAACCGAAAAAAGTGAACGAGATAGCGAGCGAGTTTATTTCCATTCCCGTTCCCATTCCCATTCCCAGGCTCAACTATCAACTATTATCTTGTTGATTTGCTTTCCTTTTTTATATTCCACTACCTTTTCAAGACTTTTACACGTAAGTCCTTTAGAAGTTTTTGGTAAGTACACAACGAAAAATTATATGGATGTAGTTTTATTATTAAAAGATAACTTTATATATTGGTTTTGAAAAATAATTTTATATCTTAAGAATATAGAAGAAATAATACTGTGAATTCTAGTCACAATTCTTATTATATTTTGTCTGTGTAATGATTTTCTTCCTTGGCAATTTGAAGTTTGAACTGGTCAAGAACCTCTGGCACAAAGGCCAAGTTAAGCCTTTTGTGGGCAACAATGAAAGCAGCAACGGCTAACGGCAAGCAAGGGCTGCCAATTACGGGCCAACTTCTCGTTAGCCATGCAGCACAAAAATGTAATTGAATTATGAGAGCCAGCAACAATATGGAGCAAACTAATCAGCCCGGCAATAGCCAGGACGTGTCCATGTCCTTCGCTAATCAATTTGCCCATTGTGCCGGGCCCGGTTGCCTTTGTTTGTCTCTGGCCCCGGCCCATGTCCGGCCCGGCGCACTCTGCTCTGCTTTTATTTATGAATACCGATGCGAGAATGCGAGAATATGTAGGAGGAGGCTCACGAAACGAGAAGTCGGAGAAGCGGGGCCAGAACATATTGCATGTAATTAATCAGGAGCATTGCTATCTGGTTATGGTTTGCGGCGACTGCATCGACAAGCACACGCAATTTGCGACGCCCACCGCAGGCGGATAATTGAATTTCAGTTTTGTGCGGCCAGCGTCGAGTATTAAACTACATATTCGGCATACGAGAGCACATCTACTTGAACTGGCCAACTGGCCAATAGGCTATCGTCGTCTTGACACCATCGATTCCAATTCCGCTGCTGCAGTCGATTGCCTTTTGCGAATTTCCCTAATTGGCAACCAAAGAAGAGGTCCTTCGAGTGTGGGTTTTATGTTGATCCTTTCGGCCAGCCGAATAATTAATTAGGCACATTAAAGCAAGCACACTCGCCACGAGGCAATGTGCTTTATGGCCATTCGTCTCGCAGTATTGTCTAATAATCGGATTTTTTGCATGCCAGTCCATTAAATGGCTGCGATAAGAGAACTATTCGATATAATAATACTCCCGGTATCGGATGGTCTGCTGGGAATGTGGACAAGTGTGCCATTGGGAGGTTTTGATTAAGCACAAGGTGTTGATTGATTTGGAAACTCAAAGAGACTTAATTATTTTGAAGGGATTATGGGTGCGATTATGGCGGCGATTGTGATGGCGAAACCGATTTTCATGGGCAGTGGAATGCCAAAGGCGAGCAATTAATTGAAGGATTAATTTTCTTTTGTTTCTCGCCGCCTTTTCAATAATTTCCCCACGACTTCCTCGATCTCGGAGTAAAACCGCAAAAACTTCATGTTATCCGGAATGTTCAAAGCCCAAAGAAACCCACACACATATTAAATTTCAAAGTTTTTATTTTTCGCCACAGTCGGAAAGTTAAGTAAGTTAATTAAAAAGAAGCGGGCAGAAGCTGGGGCGGGATTGTTGTATAAATTTAGCTTCCTAAATGAAAAATCCACCCATGAGTGCTGTTAACCTGATGATGAAAAGTAGGTAGAGCCAGAGACGACAACATATTTGCGATTATTTCCCACGCGGGCACTCAAGGCATAAAGAGCAATAAATTAAGAGGCGAAGGATGTCCTGGAAGCCGGTAGCGAGGATGTCTTTGAAGCTGCCTGCTCTCGGTCGGGTCTCGGTTTCTCGGCCCCCAAGGCAAGACGGAGAAAGAAGCTAAACTGAGCTACAAGCCAAGCCACTTCAGGTGTAGATGAAAAATGTAATTATTTCCTAGATTTGCGCCCGCCATAAAATAAACATGCGGAAAGGAGCCAAGCATTACGTAACGAAGGATATTTGCCGGATGCCGCGGGACAAGCCGAGCCCAAAAATCCGTCGAGCACTTCAAAAGGGCAAGCCCTAAAAAAAAGAGAAATGTTAAATGTACATTTGGTCCTACACTCGAATAAATAGTTCCCGGCCGGAGAAGCCAGGCTCAAAAGAACTGGCAGAGCAAATAGACGCCGAAGACTGGAGGCTGATGCTCATTAATTAAGGAAGTGGCAAATGAAAAGCCTGCGAAATACACTGCTCCCAGGTCGTCTTTTTTGGTTACTGACACGATGAGCGGGCGCCACATGAATATACATAGAGCTATGTTTCTATATACCATACAGTATATATATATATAGAAGAAACGAAACGAGCCTTACCTGCACCAGGGGTGTGTGTATATAAATCAGTTTTATTTGCTTTCACTTGTTCTGCTCTAATATTTTTTTGGGCCACTCGCCTGGCATTTGTTTGCCCCGGCGTCGACAGCTGCTTGTGGCTTTCAACTGGTCCCCATTGCAGTTTGTTGTTGCCACCGTCCACCCCTCATGATTTCGACCCCTTCCCCTACTGCTGCTGCTGCTCTTCAAACAAAAAAGTCGAAAATTAAATTATTAATTTATTGCCCGTTGCTTGGGACGCCCCGGTAGACGTCTCCCCCATCTTTCACCACGGCCTAGCATCCACCGTTTCTATGGGCCATTCACTCGCGCTTTTCAAAAACCAGCAAAAACTGTTGGAAAAACAAAAGCAATACTGGGAAAAACGAGAAAATTTCTGTTGCTGTGGCAGAACATTTCGCGGTTTCCTTCAATATGCACCCTCGGCTCGCTAATTATTCATAAATTAAGAGCAGATAGGCTGCTGGAAGGGGACTTAATTTGCCATTTGTTTGTTTATTTAACAATTTGTGTTTGCCCGGCACAAGTGCGGAAAAATGTTCTTTGATTGGAGTTAATGTGCTAGCTGAGGGGAAGATCGATGTTACCGGTGGATGGGAGTTTCTAAAAATAGTTGTGCTAAGTAGCAATTGAGTGGAAAGCCAAGGCAATAAATTATTTTACTAAGAATATGTTAATGTTAAATAATAGCTAAAATACTTACGATATTTCTCCAAATGGTGTGAATGCATCTTTCAATTGTTGCGTCTCAATCTCTGCGCTTAGATCGCCCACGAAAATGTGAAACTGTTCTGTAAAGACAAAATCAAAGAGACCAATTTTAGCGACAATTAAAATACGTGAAGAGTTAAATCTGATTTGCTTAGTTCGGGCATCAAACCGCACTCGACGAGTGTCCAGACAGGGATACTTGAGCAGGTGGACGTGTGTGTTTGGCCAAGAGGCAACCGGCTGAAATCGCAACGTGCAATTGTGCAATCTCCCACTCACTGGTACTCGCTCCCATCCCACACCCTCAGTTCTTGGGTCCTTGAGTTGGTCGGTGTCTGTTGCTGATTTGGGGCTTGACATTATCAAATGCCGCCTGTCAACCCAGCTGCCTTGGATTCCCTTCCCCGCCAGCTCTCCACCACACCCTGATTCTAAGGCTGAGCCTGTCACTCTCGTTGCCACTTTGCTTGCCGGTTGTTGCCGGCTATTTTTGGCACTCCAGCTCCGGCTTCGGCTTTGGCTTTGCGCCCGGGTCCGGGTCCGGGTCCAGCTTGAAGGTCCTGGTTCCGCATCCGGTTGCAGTTGCAATCGCCGGGTGCCAGGTGGACACAAGTGTCATCACAAGTGCGCCGACGTGTCATGTTTGCATCCACGCGTTGCGGCCACCAACAGTAGAGCTTCTGTGACTCGAAAGCATGAGTTGACTTTAAGCTGTTGTGGAGGATTTAAGATTCACTTCCAGAATTTTTTATATTTCCCCTTATACTCTTAATTTTATTTTCAATTCAATGAGCTTGTAAAGCATATCAAGGCTTGACTGTATCAATGAAGCAACCTCTAGATCCTCGGGGCTTGTGGCCAGCCCTCGCATCCGTACCGAAATGATGTAGTTTCGCATTACAAGGAAATTGCACTTGAATGTGCCAGTCAGTGGTGTATGACTGGGGGGCGTGGCCGGCCCTAAATTCCCACTGCTATGCCCCTTGGCCACCTCATCATGTGTGCAGTGAAAACAGAGTTGACAAATATGCCAAAAAAGAAAACTCCCCCAGCGACATGAATTACAATTCTAGTGGGCGGCGAATGGAAAGGATATTCCTCACATTTTTGGTGGTACTGCGCGTCGTCCCGTAGCTGTGGATACTTTCATTTGTCTGTCCGTCCGTCCGCCGGAGAGACAGGAAGTTGTGCTAAGCGTCATTTCCGTTGTTTTGAGTGATTGCAATTGAGATACGGTTTTTGCGGTTTCTTTTTTCAGTCACCGCCAGGGATCGGGGTCCGCTTCTCTCTCTGTCTGGCCGTGGAGGAGTTCGTGTTGACGCTTCCCTTTTCACTTAAGCGGTTTAAATTGTGCAGAAATTTTGGGTGTCTGGTTAATGTGCTGTAAAATTTGACCGTAAAAACCCACACAAAAAATATATTTTGCTAAAAATACAATTTCAAGACTTCTAAAGAATTTTATCTTCAGTCTCGAATATTTTAAACAAAACTGTATATTTAGTGATTAGCCTAAATCCTATACGACCTTGATTTTTAAAAATACTGATTCGACTGTAGGTCACACAAAAAGGATTACATCCAAAATATTTGACTGGCCTGGGCATTCGGCTGGAATGGAATGGAATGTTGCCATTTTGATGTTGACACTCAAATGCCTTTATCTCAGTGGTAATAAATTGAACGGCAAATCCCCCAAATCAATCGCTGACCAATTTATTTTATGCAATCTCTGCATCCGGCCCATCTCTGCCGCCCCCAGCCGAATCGAATAGAGCCAACAATTTATTGCCCTAACTAACAAAACTGCAGCTGCAATCGCTGCGTTTACAATGACCCCTACCCCCTAGACCAGCGACACAAAAACAACCAGCCCCCACTTTCGAAATAAAAACTTTAGTTCGATCCGCGCCAACAACAAATGCCCATTAAATCTGCACCAGTTACAAATTTTTGTTGGTTTTTAGTCAATTGGTCAGTCGCAAAACAATTTGGACAGAGAATTTTATTTGCCAGCGGCAGATTTTTCAGCATTTCCCTTTCAGGCGGGTATGGGCTGTGTGGGTTGTGGGTTAATTCAATGGCCCCGGCCAATTAAGTTCCAGTCCATAAAATTTGCATCAAAAGGCGATCATTGACCTTTGGGCGTGCCCATAATTAAGAGGCCCAAAAATAAACCCATGCACCGGGGCAAAGGCACAGTGTGCCACAATTAAAGAGACGGTCTCCATTAAAAGCCGTTTCAACTTCACAGAGAGAGCATAAAGCAGCAGGCTGCGAATGGCCAAAAAAATTCGCAGCCCAACACCAGGGCACGAAAATGAGGGAACATCATGGGATTTGGGGTTCGGAGAGTGCGGGGGTTACGTAATTCGACATAAAAATATCGTAAATCTTAAATTAGAAATTTCTCACATTAAAAACTTGGAAATTGCATTTGGCTTTCTGGCTTCATCCTGGTCCTCCGTTTGCTTTCAGGAAAAATCCCGGAAACTCAAGCGAAAACATATATACATTTAGAGAAATGTACAAATTCAAAAAAGAATAAATATCTTAAGTAGGATTGTATTAAGAAATAATTTTGTATTGGGAAGGGAAGCTGACAGAAATGGAATAACAGGAATTTCTAACAAAATATTTAAGCCTATCAGTGCAACCTAATTATAGAATTTTATTCAAGTGTATGGGTTTGTTTTTGAGCCGCAGACTGTGTGGGTATTTGTGAGTTGGAGCAGAAGTCGGCAAGGAATCAAGGGACCTCGGCCTGCATAAAGTCCATTGGCGCAAATTTTTAATGAGTTGGACATAAAAAAGTTTTAGCTTGTGAAAAGCTGCTGCTGAAATGAAGCCAATGAAACCCGGACAAACACCCGCACAGAGAGAGAGAAGATAGCATATTGAGGAAAAAAGACAGCCCAACAAAGAGCTGGGCCCATGGCCATTGTCTCTGCAGGGATTCGAGTGTTGTCCTGCCTGTCGTCTGCTGTTTTATTGCATAATCGTGAGTCAATCAGCAGCCAAAGGGAATCCTTGCCATCTTCAGCTATACCATTTTCCGTCAGTCAGGCGCCTGCCCTCCCCTCTGTCAGTGGATCACGCATTCGTTTGTTCGACCTTCATCAATGCACGTCAGCTAATAAATACGTGCTGCATTTTGCCCCGACCTCCCCTGGGGAGCAGCGTGGAGAATAGCAGCAGAGATGGGTCCCTCACGCAATTAAATTTCACTTCAGCGCTGCCAGTTCGCTTTAATTTGCCGAATTTAATTGAATTGCGAGCACATCAAATTGCGCATACGCCCGATGTACCAAAAGTCACAAATACCCACCCAGCACCCGGCGCCCAGCGCAAAACTTGCTCCTGGCGCCGCCACCATAGAATTGCGATAAAAATGTGCACTAATTTCGTTGAAATTATAGATTTGTATGGTAATGTGTTTCAATTTGCCGGCATTTCTAATGCATTTCCCGTGCTCTCGATTATCGTACAAATGCGAGTTCGAATTCAAATTCAAGTGATGAGGTATTAAATGAGGAGTGTTCATTGGAATTGTGCAGCCTTCATTAGGGACCCTAATTTGAATGCAAATATTCAATAAATCAAGTAAATGCGATATGATTAGGCAGATGGAACATTTACCAATTTTGGTTTTGTATTTTAAGATCTTCAAAGTCATGGGTTTTATTTTACCAATTTTTAATCTCTCTAGGGCTGAGTTTTTTTTCTCTGGCGTTTTTCCAAACCAGAGTGACTACAAATGTGGTTGAAATGTGCGCGGAAAGCGACAAACCGCAAAAGTAGCTGAACAAACACAAATGTGCCAGGACAAATCGACAAAATAAAAATGCGAAGGAGGGGTGCAAAATGGAGGTAAACACTAATACACGTGCATCAACAAATGTGACGGACATGGACATGTGTCTGCCTCTCGTGTCCCTCTAGCCCCAAACTCCCCCTCACTCCGTTCCACGATCGCTCCGGCAGAAAATGCAAAATGCAAACACAAATATAAACACAGATGCTAACTAACCACATCAACATATCTGCATACGTGTAGGGCGCACTCATAGTTTGGACTGCTGGGCAAACATATGAAAATGGAGATTTCCACTATGGTCCATTTTGATGTATTTTGCACCAAAATTATGTTACAACCCCACTCGAATTTGTACTGACCCAAAAAGCCAAGCAATTACCAGGCATAAAGGATAACAGCCCTGGGATTGCTGTACATTTTTCATGCGAACACTCGAGCGTGGAAATGCATGCCCTCTTGAATTAAATCAACAGCAGCTCAAGCTGAAAATGCCCTCTACAAGCTGAGAGCATATCACGGCAATCGCACGATTTCGAGTACTTCAGCCCACATTATAGCCATGGGCAACGCATCTGCTTGTCCCAAAGAGCCCTTTCCGCCCATTGTTGTCCAAATATAATTCAAGGCTCAGCCAGACAGGTCTCGATGGGCTGGGCTCTCGGATATTACCACAGCTGCAGATGGCCGAAGCCAAATGAAGCCAAAACCAAATAAAAGTTGATTATCAGTAAATAAATTTCTGGGTTAAATTTAAAAAGTAAAGAGCTCTGTATTTCGGCTTATCCATAGTCACGTTGTTTTTGAATTTAATTAATCAAAGTCGGGCATATATATTTTTCCTTGTTAAATGGAATTTGGATTCAAAAATATTGCATATATGCCTCAATTAAATCAAAAATGTTGGCCAAAGTTTAATAGGTATTTGATTTCTGAATATCAGAACTTGATAAGAGAAACTAAACAAAAACTATTTTATGACTATCGTTTTTCATTTAAAATCTGGATATTTTATGGTTTTTTACAAATGGTATGTCCTTAAATGTAATATTTTTTCAGTTTGTACAACCGAAAGCCATCCTGAAGTGCAATAGTCTTGTGGCGGAACTACTAGTGCTGTTTATCAAAGTAAACTCGGCATTTTCGGTTCATAGTTTCCTTTGTTGTTTACATTGTCAAATGGATTCGGAACCGCCGCTAAAAGCGAAGCGTAAAAGTGCCACAAAGTTAAAAGCGTTCGAGGTGCATGAGGCGCTACCGGAGCAGTCTGAAAGCGAATGGATTAAAACACGTGAAGCACGCGACCTCAAAGCGCATTATTTGTTGTAAAAAAGTATTACACACTCGCATACACACACACACACTCCAGCACGGATGCCAAATGGCAATCACACACACAGACAGGGCCAGAGGGAGACAGGGTGCTGCAGGGAAAACCTAATAAGCTTTTGTGCAATTGCAAGCCATTGTGCTGCAGCTTTGCCCAGCCAACCCACAGAAAGCTAATTCAAACACCTGGCACAAAAGGTAGGAAAAACTCGTTGTGAGTGTGAGTGTGTGCGAGTGTGGGTGTGTAATATGCAAACGTCGAATGCAACACAATAAAAAAAAAAGAAAAAGGGAAAAAGAGAAAGGATTTTGCCAGCCGCAAATGCATACAGCGCGTAACATTTAGCCTGCGAGGGTGGTGGTGGTGCGACTGCGGTGGGGCATTAACACATGCGCCAATAAGTATGCAATGCGCTGTGACATTTTTAACACGCCCAACAAAGACAGCTGCAACGGCAGCACCAACAATGACAAGCTCCAAACCGACGCAGCTCTATCTCTATTTCTCTTTTTCCAGAATATTCCACAGGAAATCACGGTTACAGTGCCTCAAAAGCAGCAGCCTGCACTAAATAGCAAAAATTAGGTGCTTCGTGTCGATTTTGTAGAAACAATATTAAACACTTTAACATTTTTAAACATATAAGCTATTATTGTATTCTTAAGCTATGCAATTTCAGGAAAACTTGATGCATTTTGTTTTCCGTGTATTTGTCGCATCAGTTGTTTGGAATGTGTAATGCGCGTCACTGTTTGCCGAGTGACAAAATTAGATTTAAATATGCCCCACCCGCAAAACGCCTCTAGTAAAATGTCACCGCATGTCCTGGCCTCCAGCTCCTCCTCCTCTGCCGTTCTTGATCCTGCAAACTCTCATCCCGATGAAAATGAGCTGTCGGCAGGGTGAAGCGTTTTTCAGTCGCGCATATGGGACGCCAGCTCAGGCTGATTGTTTTTTATTTTTATTTTATACATCCAAAGCGAAAAGTTTCCTCCGTCTTACATAAAAATCAATTCCCTTTCCGTCCATACTTATATACATATATAAGCTTATGTGAAAAGTTTTCCCATGAAACTTAAGTTGCTTTGCTCTCGAGAATAGAACAATGGGATCACCGGATTAAATTTCCAATAAACAATTATTTTCTTTGACGTGATTGTTGTCATTTGATAAGTGGTGCCACTAAAAAACATGAGAAATCCTTTCCTAATGAGCGTAGAACTATTGATCGGATTTGTTTGGGATTTAAGCATCTGGCTCATTAAAAAACTACTTCTACTTTGGCAGGGGGCAGCAAGGGTTTCTTTGTTGCATTTGTTAGTTTCTTCTGTTTTGTTTTTCAACTTCTATTTTCATTTCCGCCCATTGTCTGTCAATCGACTTGGCTCGCTTTCCTTTGGATGCGCTGCCACTGTCCTTGTCATTATGAAACGTAAAACGAAAACGATTTACAGTAATGCCAACACTTTGCCACCCTGCCACTGCCACTGTCTTTCAGTATCACTTCCTCTCACCTTCCCTGCCTCATTTCGCCCCGTGCCACCGCCTGCTGGTCTCCTTGTCGCTGCCTTACATTGTTGTTAAATGAAGAAAGTATTTTTCAAATGCGAATTTCCGTTATGCTCCTCGCCCTCGACATGAAGACATTTTTGACTATTGTCTGGCGGAGAGGCAAGCTGAAAGTGGAAACTGAGGCAGCCGAAAACAGCAACAAAGTTTCTGCACCAACAGAAAAAAGTGAGTGATTTCTATTAAATCTAATATAACGAGAGATTCTATTACCAATTTTTATAAAAAGAATCCTTGCCAATCAAAAAATAAAACTAGTAACTATGTTTAAAATTAATCTCTCTCCCTACTAGTTATTATATTTTTTTCAGTGTGGGAAACTATTGCCAATGACAACGACAACGTTGACAACGAAAGGACGATGAGCACGACGCTGATGATGGCAAGCGTTTCCGCTTTTGTTGTTGCCACTGTTGTCGCAGCTTCAGTCAGCTTCGCTTTTGTTGTTGCTATTTTCGTTTCTTAGCGCGGGACACACAAAACATTGAATGACATTATCCTTTATTGCTTATCTCACGCTTTGCGCTCTGTGCTCTGTGTGTTCTGTGTACTGTGCCCCGTGTCCTGTGCCGGGGACCTCGTCAGCAGCTGCGCTCTACACATTGGCACGCAAAAACGGTCCAAGAAGCGTAGGAATCAGAGGGTTCGGGTCTAGGCGAAAAAGTCAAAAGGGCATACGCGGCGTATGCGTAATATTAACTAGGAACCTTTCGGTGCTGCAGAGGGGGTGTGCGGGCGGGCGGTTCGGCTGCTGGGGTGAAAAGATCGAGGGCAGCCGCATTGTGTCCACCAGGACAAACTTTTTCATTTCCCCGCGGAAAAATTTTCAAAAATTTCATTTCACAACGACTGAAGGAAAAACTTTGCACCAAAGACATAGAAACTAGTTAGAAGTGCGGATATGAGGGGGGCAAGACTAGGGGCAGTGGTGGGTGGGGTGGTAGCAAAGCTGAAAAAGTCATGTCGTTCTGCTCTCCCTTTACTTCTCTCCCGTTCACACGCACACAAACGCATTTCATGAAATAAAGTATTCAAATAAAATATGCTAAAATCTTTGAAGTACTTCAAATAGCAAAAAGTAGGAAAGGAACCCAAACGAAACGGACAAAGGAGAAAAAAACGGCACACAGAAACAGTCGAAAAGTTTTGGCGAAAAGGAAAGAGACGGCATTAGGGTCGAGGGAAAGAGAGAGCCATAGTTAAAGCCAGCGAAAGCAAAACTCCGCATAAAAGGCATCGAGAGAAATAAAGAAATGGCAGGCGAAATGGCAATAGTCGGGCTGGGGCACAAAAACGTAAATATCGTTTATGTTGTCATAACGCGCAATGCCCTGCAGCAGAAACCACCCAAAAGTCACCTACTACAGGACCGCCACCACTAGCACCACCACCACTACCACCCACAGATTGAGCTCGGTGTGCCATAGCCTTATCATTTGAATTTTCCGGCGACGTGTTTGTCGAGCTGGAGACGATAAAGATGCGATAAAGTGAGAAGAAGTTCCGAGGGGCCCGAAGAAAAGTTTTGACCGAATTTTGACTTTTGCGTAGCTCCACTTGACGGACATTATTCGGCCAGCAGAATTGGCAATTTGTGTAAATTATTGCCTCAACTTTTCCTCTTTTTTTTTTATTTTTTTTCATTGCTACTATCCACTGAGCGGTCTAACTTTCTTGTTCGCTTGCCAAATTAATATGATGTAATAGAAATTCATTTGATTATTTCTGACGTTCGGTTGAAGAGTCTGTGTATGAGTAGCGAAGCCCACTTTAAGCATACTTAATTAAGCAGAAACATTGCACAAAAGTTTGCGCAATGCCGCAAAAGTTGAGCCGCACAACGCATAGCAAATTGTATTAAAAATTCATATTTGCCTAAAATTTTTTACCAGAGGGAAAAGGCTTGGTAGCACACATGTAAAATTCACAGCTGTTAGATTTAATTTGACTGCAAATAATATATAAGTCTGGATGTGTGGATATTTTGGTATTTGTCTTGCCTGGCATTGTTAGCTTTTGGCTGCTGATGGGTAGAGGGAGGCAATGGGTGGGTGGCGAAACTCGGGTGGAAACTCGGTTTAAACTCAAACAGTCGACGACACTTTCGACGTCGTGTTGGCCCAGAAAACTGTTAACGAAAATTGTGTAATGCCCGGCAGGCGGTGAAATTTATGCATTTTAAATGATATGTGAGAATCTGAGTGCAGCAGCTACAACAATATTTGGATTCGCCTATGTGTCGGAGCTCTAGCGGAATAACCAGCCGCATGCAGGCTAACATGTTTGCATTTCAACAAATGCAGCCAACTTTTAGGCGCAAATTGTCGGCAGATTATATTGTCGTGCCTGCTTCTCTTTTGGTTTATACGTATGTGTGTGCTTGAATTTTTGTGTTTCGTTTGGCCCGTTTTGTTCTAGTGTGTGATTTCAATTATCATTGTTTTGATTATTATTTTAATGTTTTGCACAAACATTTACCTAATCTGCATTTGCTGTCATTCTTTTTGTCCTCCTCTCCTTGTGATTGTCAGTGATTCGGTTTTATTATTTTAGGAAAATATCACTATTCTATTAATTCTCTCACAAATACTTAACTCCCAAGTCTAGTCTTTAGTCTCTTTCATAGGTTTTAAACATCTGACTTTATTCCTTTTTGCGCGGCTGCTGCTTCATCGAATGGGAATAACGAAGTTAGCCGGCTGACAAGCGGCATTGATTCGACCGCCATGAATATGCCCTGGTCACGTTTATTGCACAATCCAGCCAATAAAGTTCAATTTGCAATAGCCACAACAAGCCAAAGGGGCACATGGGACAAAGTTTGCAACAGAAGCATTGTTGGGGCAATTAGGAAGACAGGAGAGGCAAAACCGGAGACATCGAAAAATGCAATTTGTTTTCACTCGTACCTAGCCGGACTACGTGGCGTATGCGCAACGCCAAAGGCATACGCATCGGGTTGCAAATATTTTGTGTGCATATTGTGCCTGATCCTCCGTTCTCAATCAGAGAACCGACTGCTTCCCTTTGAGCCAACTTAAAGCATTCCAAGCCAAGCCACATTTATTGATGTCTCAATTTCCTTTGCCAAATCACCTATTACAAAACGACAGACAGCTTTGTTGGTTTTTACAACTGCCATTCGAGATGGTGCTGGAGGTAGTGGTGCTGCTGCTGCTGCAATTCGTACAAATTTTGCTGGCAAATAAAGCGCCTGGAAAAGCTGCAAAGTAAAAATTACCCTTCTGCCTGGTAATGGTTGGCAATTTGTTTGGCTCTTGCTGTTGGCTGTTTCCATTTTGCCGCTGCTATTACCGTTTTGCCATTGCACTGCAAAACTGCAGATACGTGAGTGTGTGGGGGTGGCGGGATGGCGGTGTCCTTGAATGGGTTGTTGCAACACTCATTTGAGGTGGAATTGATAAGAGTGCGGCGCCTTTTATGCCTCATTTCCAATAGTTTTTCCCCACAATGTTGCTGCGGCTTTTCCACTGATAGCAGTTTGATCATTCCATTACAGCTCGCTGCAGCTTGAGGCAATTTGCCACAAATTTCAATCAAACGTGCTCGCTAAAAAGTTGCCATCAGTTGCACCCCCACCGCTCAGGTAGTGCCACGCCCACTTCTCTGTCCCCCTCCAATTCCCTGCCACTGTACGCTCCCAGAGCACTCCCCAACCACTTACAGCTAACAAACTTTTACATTAAGACATTAGCGGAAAAGTTTTTTTTCTGCCCCAGCGTTGTTTGCGATTTTTCTCTCATTCCGCTGCAGCTGCAACAACTTTGGTCCCAACTAATTTCTTATTTGTTTGGCTCTTGCGGTGCAGCGGGGAGAATCTAGGATTGGGATTGCCACAGCACATTGCCATGTGGCAAGGACTGGCCGGCAAATGGAGTGCTCCATTTTCATTTGCCCGTGGCTCCCACATTCCAGTTTCCACTTTTCGCTTCTCGCTCATCTGGCCAGCGGGCCATTGCACATGAAAAAGTTTTTGTATTTTCATTGGCTTTGATTCGGTTTTGCAAATGGCTTGGCATTGTTGAGGAGTCGAGAGTTAAAAGCTGATTGGATGATCTTTGATGGGCGTACAGTCGTAAGGCGAATACTGTTAATTAGGGTGGTTGGGAAAGAAATATAATTAAAGTTTTCTTCAGAAGGCCTTTAAAGATTTTCGGACAATTAAAATTACTCAGACTTGACTCGTTGATGCTATTCAATTCTATAGCATTCAGCCTAATCTAAGCTACCCGGCCTGATCCATTTCGTCCGCAGATATAATTTCCTCTCCATTTCCCACCAACCACATCCTTGACATTTTCGCTCCGCACCACTTTAAAAATGCAAAACGCGTTAATGGCAGCCTTGCAGCACCTGTATTACATTTTCTGGGGAACGGTTAATGGTGAGGGAGAAGAGAGCGAAGGACCGGTCCAAGGAGGATGCGGCGGTGGTGTCCAGGTTATGGCTCGCTGCTTTTTGCACCACTGCAACGCACTTGGCTGCGCTACGCAATTTCCGTTTCCGGTTGCACAGGACCGGGGCCAAAGGCAGACAACTGCAGGATAACATCTCGGCCCTCGACCCATCCTTGGCAGCCATTTGGCGCACAAACAATCCGTTAACACTTTTCTGCGCTGCTCTTTACCACCCGTAACCGCCGCCACCCCTACTCCTTCGTCCTTATGCAACTTTGTGGCACTTGTTTTGGGTTTCCGTGGCTGCTCCTGATGCTGTTCGTTCTGGGAGAAACTCCTGTTGCTGTCGTTGACGCGACTTCAGGTTGTAAATTTCCATTAAATGTCCATTTTGGTACAAGTTTTTGAATTAAACTTTTTTCGCTTTGGCCATCGCTCAGCTGAGCTGGCAAAGCAACTGGAACTGCCACTACCGAGTCCCGCGCTGCAGGCTTTTAGCTTTGTCTGCTATCGCAATCCGGCAGTCTTGTCCGACCGTTTGAGCGAAAAGTTTGCCCCAAACTGAAGCAAGTTAATTTCCGAGAGCCCCATTACTTTGCCGAACTTGGCAGATACATTACTCGTAGAGGAGCAGAAAGTAATAAGCACAAATAAATTTTTAATACGGAAATAGTTTCATTCAGCTTGAATATTTAATCATAATAATCTTCGCTATTGTATCGGGCTTTCTCAATAAATTTTCTATGTATCACAGAGAAGTGCACTCTATCCGGAAATATCTATGCTCCCAAGTGACTCATAAATCCGCATGTGTTTCTTTGGCTTGTCTAATCTCTGGTCAGAAATTTGTTAAGCTTTCGCATTCAGTTGCAGGCAAATATTATATATTTTTTAGACTTGCCCCCTCAAAATCCCCCGGACACACACACACAGTGCATTTGGGCCTTGACTGGGCGAGTCATAAAAATATCAGGAAGGGTCGGCTAAGTGGGACACTTGACCGGGCGGCGTTCAGGGGTTCGAATCCCAGTGCGATGGCATGCTATTATTTTTAGAATATGACCGAAACATGCAAAAGATTTCTCGCTTGCAGTTTGCCAAGGGCTGGCCAAAGAGACAATGCAGCCATGGCTTGACACTGAAAAATGTGAATATTATGCAGCAAACATTAAAGAAACTATGTAAATTGGCTGCTGCTGGTGCTGCTTCTGCTGGGGGCGTGTCTTCTGGAGGAGCTGGAACTGAAGCTGTAGCTGGAACTAGAGTACCTTCATGAACATCCATTCCCCCATACAGCATACACCATTCAAATACAGTGGAGGGATGTCGCCGAGTAAGTTTGACTCACGCCTAATGGTTTTAATTAAGCGACTGCAACTCCGACTCGTGAGTTGCATGTCATGCATGAAATTCATTAGGTTCTGCCGACGTCTGCTTAGTGTCTTACCCGCCCTGGGTCGAGTCGCGCGTTTGCAGCTTCCTTTGATATACTTATACTTGGCATTTTCTTAAGCAAAAACTTTGTTGGCAACTAAAACCAAACTTGACATAGTTTCGGCACAAAAATTGCAGCTAAAAACTTACTTAATTTCTACCAACTGCACTTACTCTGCGCCAACTGTCGCCGGAGGGGGTGCTCCTGCAACTACTACTTTTTTGTTACCATACTGAGAGAAATAATTCATGGATTCTAATAAATTTTAGAAAATATCACCCATGGGAAGTAGATTAAACAAATGTGGAATGTCTATGCATTGAAAGATTAATAAACTGATCTTATCTTTTAATTTTTCCTGTGCAGGAATCACATACACGTCCGCACACACATGCCACTCTTATTTGCATAGTTAGTCAAGTTTTCGTTAGTCAAGCCCCAATGGGGCAGGCGAACTGTCGAAATGGGGTCGGGTAGGCAAGACACTGGCAACTGCGTCCCGCATGTGAAGAGTCCACTCACTTTGACACTATTCCAACAGGCAAATAAATAGTTCGGATGGCAAGGATGGCACGGTGTCCTCGTTGCCAGCGTTGGGGAAGGTCGGTTGTCTTTTATTTATCTTTGACACTTGCTAATTTTTGTTGAGTTGTTGATGAAAATATTTTGCCTGGCAAGTGTCAACTTCTTAAGTTGTTTAGCAACCAAATACGTAAAATTCGACTTGGCTAGGAGAGTAAGAGGAAAAGAGGACTGATTCATCTTGTCACTCCAAAATTTTGCATCTCAAAAATTAGTTGCTCTAATAGCAGAAACACCATGACAACTGGCTGGATAAGTCTTCAGGAGCGTTTTGTTCATAGCTCCAAGCAGATGAAATGATGCTGAAATCTGTGCAACGGTCTAATGATTGCTCATGTCAACAATTTGCAAAACTAAATGAACACATTTCGAAATCATAAATAATGCAACAGCAACATCTACGGTAGTACTAGGGGGAGCAGAAGCTTCCTCATATGTGTCTTGGTGGATGGCGATGTGGCAGGTGGCAGTTACCAGCTACCAGTTACCAGTTGGCAGTTAGAAGCAACAACAGCCAACTTGTTAGCCAACTATGAGACCCGACTCGGCTGGCCATAAAACACAAAACAGCAGAGTCGGCAGGGAGGAGGGAGACTTTTGAGGCCAACATGGCATACTGACAACATGTGTTTTGAGGTGAAGCTTATAAATAAATTATTGATAAGCATCTGGCATAGAGGAAACGTCAAAAGTTGTATGCTAAAATAAGCACAGAACGGCAAACAAATGAAGTTTGTTGTTGTGCCAGTGGAGGTTGTTGGTGGTGGTGGGTGTTTTAGCTTTTGAATTTTTAAATGCTATGAAATTACTGCGAGAAAAATCTAGAACAAGAAGGATGCAAATTTAAATTGCACACGAGCCGGCGAACAAGAAGGCGCTGCCGGAGAACAAGACGAACACAAACGAGGGCAAACTTTTTGCAAGTTTGTTGCGCATTTTTAATTAATTTTCTTGCCAGCCACGCCCCGCGGCCCGCCCTCAAGGTATGACATAGAATTTACCGCGCAGGCTTTTAGCCATGTTTAAGCCGAGAACAGTGGCAGGTACTGCGGCAGTGCATTGACATGTCAATAAGAAATGAAAACGTTACCCGGTTGCCTGCCAGCGTTCTGAACATCGGCAGCATTGCAATTAAAATTTTAAGACAAATTAAAAACGGCAAGTTCACACTCTCAGAAAATGGCATTACTTTTATTGTTCTTATGTATGATACTCATAATACCAAGTCAATTGTTTCAATATTTTTCTGCCGGTGCATACAAGTAACACTTGCCAATGCAGGAGCGAGTGAAAGGATTTGCACTTGGATGCTGATTGCAGTTCCCGACTCGTGTCCTCAATTTGACATTTATGCGAAGGCAGGCAAGCGATTCTTAATCGAAGCAACTGCGATTCCTTTCTTGGCAATAGTATAAGTGCTTCTGTCAGCATGTATGCTGGTATGTCCTTATACATATGTGCGATATACGATAATGCGAGTGTGTGTGTGTGCGAGTGCGAGTGTCGGTGGACCGGCATCCCCAGGCTGCAAACCAAGAAAAAGTTTGACTTGGCTGGCACTTGGTGGGAGGCAACTGAAACTTTTAATTAATTTATTTTGCCCAACATTCGCTTTGTCCTGCTGCTGTCGTTACTGTGTGCTGTCTCCTCCCCTCCTGGCAGCCTCAATAAATGTTTTTGCCCTGACCATAAATGATTTATTTGTTATTTATGCGTGCCATGTTGGACAAGTGATGGCTCCTTCCTTGGGCCGCACAATCAGTCCAGTCAAACAACTTTATTTAATGTCAAAGTAAACACGCTTCCGAAGCCGCTGGACTCGCAGATGCTGCACTTGAAGAAATAGGTCTTGGGTATCAGCTAACAAGGACTATGATTTCCTAACTCATAAAACTTGTACACCCTAGAAAAGTTAATTTCTTTTAACTATTTCTAAAATAATTAAAATAAACAATTAGTTTTTTCAAGTGTCTTACAGGCCAACACTGTCACCTGGGCATTTCGCTTAATTTTTCCGGTTTTCCGCCAGCTTTTCCTTTTTTTCCCCCTCAGCTGCCACTGCTGCGTTTTTAATATGTGCATTGCGCGCGCGTTTAAACGATTTTTGGTTAATTATACGCCGTTACGTAATGACGTTTGCTCAGGCCACGCCCCCTTCTGCCGCCCAACCGGCCGTTAACCGAGCTTTCTGGCTTCCATTTCAGTTCAAGTGTCTTGCAATGTTTGTTCTGGCGCAGCAACTGCGATCCCTGGTTTGCATTCCACGCGGTTTCATTACCCGTGCCACAGTTGCTGTTGACAGTTGGCCGAACTCCGCCCTCACATCTCACTGCCTGCCGGACCCGTACAGCTACAGGGATGCGAGTTCATAAATATCAACGCAACCTTATGTTCATCGGAATGTTGGTCGACTCGAAAGACAATCGCTGGAGATGAAATGCGAATGTCAGATTGCAGGATGCCATAACACTGAGTGGCGTGCTGAGCATTAATGTATTTAAATTCCAATGTTCCAACTCATGCTTTTGTAATCGAGTTATTTATTGTGCATTTTTCAAATAGCACACAGCCCCGGTCTTCCTTGGGAAATTCAATATTGGTTATTGGGCGAACACGACCGCAGAAACCATAAAACTAACGAGAATTTATCTTAAATACAAAATAAAATCCTCGCGGGATCGAATGGGGAAAAAATGAAACAAACAGAAAGGAAAACACCGCGTGCCGCTAACAAAACTTTGTGGTGGTCAATTGAATTGTTTTTATCTTGTAATGGTTGCGGAAAAAATATTAAATTACAAAAAGCGGGCAAACAAAAGCAAAGACAATAACACCGGCAACTATTTACAATATTTCCTACCCTCAGCGGAGTGCTGAAAAGCGATGAAAAAGATGAAATTATTGTTTGTATATGTCAGCCATACTTCCATACACACATACTATATAGTATATCTGTAGGATGTACAGCGTACACACAGCTGGATGGATGCGTATTTATGTATTTAAATTCAATTAATAATTAAGGTGTAAATGCATTTGCATGCTGGTTAATTAAATTTGTGCGGCTTTATTAAAGGAAATTACGTATTTTAATGCGGCAACCACCGCACAACCACCACTCACAATAACTACAAAAACAGTAACCAGTGGGATAAAAACAAAAGAAACACCATTAAACCCCCGATCAAAGGCTGACCGATGAAAGTGGGGATAATGTAAATTCCGTTCGGATCCCCGGCAGCTGTTTGCCAGCAAGCTTAAAGCCAGTTCGAAGAAGCACTTAAAGCGCCGATTGGATACCGGGATATACGGGCGTATCTATAAATATTTCATGCGTTGCACTGCAGTCATTATGGCATTCATTAAATATAGAGTGCATGACATCCATGCTGCCACACACTCACATATATACACATACATACATATATACGCCCGCCCACAAAGATAGGCCACGGATAGAGGACCTCCAGCCAGCGTCAACTAAAAACGCCTCACATCGCATCGCATCGCGATGCAGCCATAAATCTCGCCCAGCCTCCTTTTTGCGGATTGGTAGCATCGCCACCATGGCAGTTCCACCGCTTTTGTTAGTACTTATTCATATAAATACACACCACACCATGCCACACTACACCCAACACATTCCCATTCCCATTCACAGTCGCATTCACACAGAGGGCACAATGGCACTGACTTGGTCGGTGTTAGTGTATTTCTGATTTGTGGTCTGACAGTTTAACCAAAACTGCATGCATGGAAATTTATTTGTGCTCATTTCTGTCGCCTCCAGCCCCCAGCCCATCCTACCCTCGGCGTTCTCGATTCCATGCTTACATATGTCAAAATATTCAATTTATGCAGCGGCACCAACAAAATGAGCCCCGAAGAACGTCAAGGCTTAGGAAATGGGTGAGATAATAGTGCAAAGCAATGAGCACAGGATGTCAGCCATTATTTGGTGTGCTCCCATTTTAAAACCAGCTGGAAATATGATTTTTACATTACCTAATACTCGAATAGTGTCTCACTCTTAAAACAAAAAGTATAGCATACATAAATGGGCAATATCTTATGGAACTACTTAATAGTTCTAACATAATAGTTCTTGTATCAAGTTTTATTTTCTCTTTTAAACACGCTTGTTATAATCTATAACAAATCTTTTGTAACTTTTTAGCAAGGGTATCTGGTGATCCCCCAAACGATAGATGCATTTCATTTGTCATTCAACGCACCACTTGCTGGGGCTCCCTGCAGGATATCCCCTCCCTGGTGGCTCGTGCCTCTTGCCCCATGCCTCTTCCTATTCCCCCCAATGTCTTCCTGTGCCCCATTTCTGTTCTATTTATTTTGCATGTGTGACATTTATTTTTGCATGCTGCTGGCCACTGACAATGGGTCAGTTTCCAGTTGCCGGCGCCATTGTTCCGACAAGGCCCAAAAGCGAAGAGCCAACCGCTGCCGTTCGTGGCTTGACATTTCTGACATTTGCAACATTTATGGCTCTCTGCTGATACCCACGGGCGGAGTCACGCCCCTTGCCCTCTGACCTTTCGACCCGCCCCCAAAGACCTCACGCATAAATGGATTGCAATTTTCGCAGCACTTTATGGCAATTTGTTGGGCAAAGTAGTTTATTCGATCATCTTATTAGAAGGACTCTTTAGGAATTGATCTATGGCTGGCAGATCTGAATGCAGAATACAGTGTTGCTTTTATTTTAAAGACACAATTGACCCTCACCTTCGGTTTATTGGTTTTCGCAATTGGGTTTTTTTCTGTTTTCTGTTATTGCAGATGCTGCTGTTGCGCTTTTACAGCCGCCACATTTTTATAGTGGCCATACTATTTTATGGATATTTTTACAATATTAAAAGGGCCCGCTGAACAGGAAAACAACCAGCAGCGGAAAAGGGAGAAACACAACAAGTTAAAAACCTAACGTGCTACTTTATTTGCAACTTATTCACTTCCCGGCAACTCCATGCTCCCCTCCCCACCCACTCTGATGGCTCTATGTAGATGTAGTTATTATTTGAAATTTCATAATACTTTTACAACTTTATGCAACTGTTACGTTGGGGGCTGCCTTAACGCGGATTTCATGCTTTATTTTTTTGCGGTTTCCCCAACACCACCCGACCACCAACCCAACTGGGGTTGTTTACTTTTGCAATTTTCAACGCTCCAACTGCATGCCATTTATTTTAGCTTTTCCTTCACTTCGTTTTTTCAGTCCCTGTCTTGTGCTGAGCGCTGTTTATTTAGCCAAGCTTTTTGCTTTTGTTTCCCCGTAGCTCCATTTTTATGTAAAACATATTTTTCTTAAATAATTTATTTTTGGTTTGGTTCCTCCTTCGTTCTTGCTACTTTTCTGCTGCTTGAGCAAACTAAAATGAAGCTTTTATTGAGTTCAGGTGCGCTGTGTTTCCCACTCTGCTTGGCTTTCTTTATAGTCGCATCTATGTAGTATGCACTGTGCACTAAAAAAAAAGATGGTACTTGTACTATTAATCACTTAAGACCCTTAGACCTTGGTGGAATACTAAGATGTTAAGAGCGATAATTGTACGACGAGTAGGCCACAATAGATATGGCTATTCTCAGATTTCAGGATTATCAAACAAACATTTTAGGATATTAAAACATTATATTGGCTAACTACTAGAACATTTTTATCCTGCGGTCCCACATTTGTTTTCAGTGCACAACCTGACTGGATTTCTTTAGGGCAACTTTTGATTTTGCCTCTTTTGCCGCCGCTTGCTTCTTTTTCAATTTGTGGCCACATTAACGTTAGAAAAAAGGAAAAAATATGAATGCACACGAAAAGTGTAAAGAAATGGCCCGCTGCTGGCCCTGTCGTGAATGCAAAGTTCTGGGCTTCTGGGTCTAGATGGCTTAGAGTGGGTCTCGACGGTTAAGCCGGAGTTTTCGCGTGCACGGAAACGTTTAGCCGCCGCATATTGCCAGGTGCTCTGGTGGCCGAAAAGCGTCTGCTTTTATTTTTAGAAAATATTGGCACTACGAGAATTTTTTTCCCCCCCAGATTCAGTTTATATTTACCATTTACCTCGTACGCCACTCGACCCGTAGACGGAGTCAGAGTCGGAGGCTACGGCTTTGTTCTCCGGGCCAAATGAGGCTAAAGTGGAAATGTTTGCTTATGCAAAAGCCATCCAGCCCTCTCACCTGGCGTTGGATTCGGGGTTTTTGTGCTTACCTGGAATGGAGAAGGGAAACAGAGAAATGGAAATTAATTAGAGTGCAACTCCTGGTTCATTTTCGGCTGTTGTTCTGAAGCCTTTCTGTTTTCTGTCTGGCCTAGCCTGCTGTATGTATTCTTATTATTTGTGACCCGACTTATCTCACACACTCAGCCAGGCTAGAACAACAGCATGACAGAGACCCGCACCAAACAGAGTCGAGTCAGTGGTAGTGAGAGCGAAAACTTAATTTATTATTTCGTGCTTATGCAAACACATCAATTTGTCGCAAGTAAACACTTCAAGCGCTTTTCGTTATCTTCGGCCAAACACTGGCAGCCCCGAAATTCATTAGAAATCCAACAGCAAATAGGAAAAAGTACAGAAAAAATATAGATATGTTTTGGTCGGCACAAATGTTTATTTAGGACGGAGTCGGCCGTCCCGTCCGAAATAGCTTTTCGACTTGCTGCCAGAAAGGATACCCGAAAGGAACCCAACGTACAAGCACCTGGCCGGGGCAGTTTTAATAATTTTTAAAATAAATTTCTAGGCCATAACGAGAAGTTCTTCATATCGATCTAAGGGGCTTCGTTTTCAATAAAGTTGGCATTACGTTTCTCCAGAACCCTAACTAGCCGGGGCTGCTTGATTGCTCCTGTCCCGCAGCCACTTTGCCACTTTTCTACTTGGCTGCTGTTTAACCGCAATTGAAATTACGCGCCCGCTTCCGTGACGATGGCTTCAAAAATTTATGCAAATTGCGTCACGTGCCCCGATGATTTCTTTGGCTTTTCTCGGCAAAAAGGAGGCGAAGGATCTGTTACCGCTACCTTTTGGCACTCCTTTGGTGTCACCGCTGCCGCAGCTACTGCCAAGTGAATCATTATTTAATTTAATGTAAAATAATTAGCATGAACCGGAGCCCTTTTCCAGTGATGTCGTTCGCTGTCGACTGCTTGTGTCCTTTGCTGCTTGTGTCCCTAGCCAGTGACAGTGATGTATACTTGAGGCCCCCGCCGCATACACACCCTTGTTCTTGACATTTCTGACATTTTTTCAGCTCTCCATCTGAGTCCCATTTGCGGTCAGTTGATGATATATTGCACACAGAGATACACAAGCGCTCGGGCGATTACAATTGAAGTCCCCTCGACTGCCACACACTTGTCTTATTCTTTCCATAAGAAACTTTTTCCGCTGTTAACATAATTTCCGCCGTTGATTGATTCACTCGGATCGGCAGGACTACAGGCTGCGGACACGGGATACAGGATACGGGCGGGCATCCATCCGGCAGGAGCACTTAAGCTGCCTGCCTGTTCTTGACTCCACATCCGACGACTGGCGCTTAGACAAATTGTACTTTAATGTAATTTTATTGCAAAACTTTTCGATTTGCATATTAAAGGACGAGAGCCGAATACAATAAAAATTTCATAAGCGGTTGGCGAGGACTTTGACACGTGCCGGGATAGCGATTGGAAAGTTTGAGATGTATGTATGGTATTTACATCGTTATACCTTTGGAAATACAGAAATTATTTCTGATTACTTAAAGGAGTAATATCTTAATTTTTATTTAGATGTTTACATAAAATCGTTTACGGAGAATTCAATTAACAGAAGTGCCGAATCGAAAATAACCAAATTGAATGGATAGTTAGACCTAGCAACAATAGCCCTGGGCAATATAATTACGATCTAAAAATAGAACTAGCTCGGTATTCATATATAACTTCAATGGGTCTTTATAGTAAATTCCACTTTCAACACCATTCCCTGACCGCCCTCCCGTTCAAAGGAAAAGGTCATGTGACCCACACACATTCGCAAAATTGATGCAAAGAAGTCAACCTCGGGGTCATCGATGCGATTGCTTAACAAAGCTAAAGTCTGGCGGGCTCAACTTTCGGGTATTAGCCCAAATTGGCAAAGGGAGAAGCGACGGACCCTTCGGATTCGAAAAGTGCCGGAGAAGGGGAAAAGGGTCCTCATTTTTTATTCATAAACATTCATATTTCCCCATTCGAGCAGCAGCTGCTTCCTTCTTTCTTTGTCCTGCCAGTATCTTTTCCTTTTTTTTATTATCTATTCCAATTTTGCTGATTTCATATCCACAATTTGTGTTGATTGATAAGCAATAAGTGAAGGCTTTGAAGTATGATCGAAAGTGCTGGCCTGCCCAACTGAGAGACATTTCTTTTGGATGGAAATTTGGCACGGAACACTTCAATTTATACTAATTGAGTGCATGTAAGACATCCTTATTTGAAACGCCTTCCCGATTTGGGTTGGGTAATTTGTTTGTAAAAGATTTTCAGATCTTTAAAATTTACGTAATTTTATTAGGCATCACACTTAACCTTTTAAGGCTCACTCTAGCAAGTACTCCAGGATATTAATCGGTGTTAATTGTGTGTACTTGCGCGTGTACATAACATGTATGTATATAATTTTGAGTTTTGCCTTTATTCCTGCACCTTGTGCCGTTCATTGGCATTGTTGCAACGACATCTTCAATTTACACGCCTCGTCGGACGCGCTCGTTGCCTTTGTTTTCCATTCGAGACTGCCTTGTGTTCTCCCTTCTCGTTGTGCTCCAGTAGCTCTATATAATTAGAGCGACCCATTGTACACTCATACATATATACACATATAAATGTATATAGGTTTGTGCGTGTGTCGCTGCCCGGTTGTTGGAACAACAATTATCCACTCACTCACATACGTACACACCCACACCGCCAATAGACATTTTCATAAATTGTTAACAATTATTGCCGTGCACCAACAAAGCGAAAGTCCGCCTGTGTCTAGCCAGCTCGATCTCATCCTCTTACTAGCTTAGTTTTCCCTCCGCCTCCCTGGCCCCTGCGCCGTCTAATACAATTTCAATATTTGCCGGGGCAACGTGGCGTATACGTTATGCTTACATACACACAAATATTCCGCAGTTGCCGTTGCACTCATGTCTGATTAAATTAAATTTACAATTCATACGTCTGCTGGTAGTCGGGTTCTGTTCATGTGTGAGTGGGAGGAAGGAACTTTCACATGGAGAGCAGACGACAATGTTGTTGTTTAATTGTTGGCTTCGCTTTGCCATCTGCGCGGGCCCCGCCCAGTTGGATATTACTGGAGTAACTGCCGTCCCTAATTAGGGTTGACATCAGAGCTCAAAAAGTTTATGCGATTTCAAGGCGAAAAGAAAATATTGGCCAACAAGTTTAAAGTGGTTAATAGATTCCACAAACCCAGATCGTAGATCTTATTTTAATGTGTCAATAAATCAGTTTAAAGGTGAAACTAACTCACTCGACTCAGTTGACCAAATACTCCTTAATAGCCACAAAAGTTGAGTCCTGCTGAAGGCATTGAAACGATTACAACAAGAAGTAATTGTCGAACATTAGCAGAAATAACTAGGAAAGCACTAGGAACTTAGCATTTTCCATCGCCACAAGGACAAGAACACAAGAACAGAGACTTTGGCAAATCCGGGCAGCGCATAATTGCATTTGCGTTAAAACGCAAGCAAACAATTCACTCAGAGTGCAAATAAGTGAGGAAAGCAGCCGCTTCCTTCCATCTTCAAAGAGATGTATACGGAGGTATGTCGGCAGGATATCTGTGGGTGAGGGCAAAAGCAAAATGGCCAAACTGACAAACGTGGACAACGGAAGTCAATCAGACGGAGCCGACAGACTTGGATACGCAAGCGCAGCGGAAGTTCAATTGCAATGAGCCGGCCACGAAGGATGCCAGGCAACGGGCGGCAGCTATATCCTGGCGACAGGCCAACAACTAAAACAACCAGAGCTAGCGATTAGATGGAGGACCAGTGGGATGACAAAGCTGCAAACGCTGTTTAACTTAATTCAATAATCATTGGCAATTGCAATTTGCGGCCAGGCGACCAGGCGACGTCCGGGCGACATTTGTGCAAATACAGAAATTATAATAATGACGGACTGCTGTCAGGACTTTGCAAGGAGCCGAGTTGCAAATAGAAAGGAACGAAGAAGAGAGTAAGGGATAAGGGGGCGCTCCATCGTGTTCGTGGCCGACTTGTGCAACGTTCTGTGACTTGACCTGCCCGGTCCGAATGGCATTAAGTGGCCGAAAGTCAGGCACATCGATACCAAGTGTGCTCTAGTTTTTGCGGTTCGCTCGGACAGTCACCAGGGTAGACATTGTCGATGGGTACGTGACATTTGGACCAAAACAAATCTCACTTATTGCCCGATAATGCTCTCTCCGTTTATATTAAATTATCATTTGGGTAATTTCGAATTATGGCTAGGTGGCCCAGTCAGAGATTTGCGTTCGATGCACTAATTGCTGAATGCACTGGGCAGACGGACAAATCGAAGGGGGGCGCTGCGGATGCTGGGACATTAGGAGTGCACAACCGCAATATTGAATTGAAATTTCATTAACGTATTAGTGCATACTAAAATGCACAGGCAACACACACCCACATGCATGTGCTGGGGCAGACTAATGGGGTATGAGATTAAATGGAAATATTCGGTATAGAATGTTTCAGCTTGGATTTAGATAATGTATGCTTTGTGGGAAATCTGAACCTCCATTTGTTATGAGAAGTGGGCCCATTGTAACTATTTTATAGCAGGGATTGCAATGATAATAAACTAGTTCTTTGAATCATTTTATTAACTAAGAATCTACAACCTATACAAAGCCTATTGCCCACCCGACAATTGAACACTTACTCAATGTTTATTTGTGGATTACAAGCACTTAACATTTCCCCCGAATAAGAAGTCCTTTCTTTCAATTCGGTTTATTTTTGGTTTGATTTCACCGTAAGTGGCCACTCCTGCCACTTACCTCATGTGTGTATAATTAAAATAATAGCAGCAAAGCCTAGTTTTATTATTAATTATGCAGGAACACACAAAAACACACACACTCAGCGTCACGCCCATTCATTAATAAAACATGGGCCCAGTGGTGCGGTGAGGAGAAGCGGCTGAAGCGGTGAGGTAACCACGGCGCATGGCGTATTCAATATTGAAGTCCTGCCAGGAATATTTTTTTTGTTTTGCCTACTGCCACATTGATATTTGTGTTTGGCTTTTAATGCCAATTAATTACACAATATTTAATACACATGTTTTCCCCGGCATTGTCTAGCCGCCTCGGTTCCTGTTTTTGTTGCAATAATTTGCTGCTAATTTATACATGAGATGCTTATTAGTTAGGCTCCTTGTGAAAACGGGGATTTGGATGCCGCACTTTTATTTGTAAACACAGGAATAATCTCCGGGCCGAAATTTCCGTGACCATCATTTACAATTAAAATCTGCTACGAAAAAACGCCTCCGGCATAAAATTACAAAAGAATAAACATTGAGAAAAATATGTTTTTCCGTTCGGCAGAACTAATGCCACCAGCTTTCGCTGACCCATCAGATCCAGGACGGATCTCCATGGCAGCCATCCATATTCTGGCGCCCTCAGCAACTTTAACAATAAATTTATGAGCGATTTTTAATGCTTTAAAAATGAAAATCTCGGCGGGGCGGAAAAAAAAGAAGGACCGAAGGGATCAGGGAGGCGGAGACAGAATGGAAAGAAATCCGGGTCCATCGGCCGGAGCGCAATAAAACTGCGTCATTTTGGGCGGCATAAAAAATCGTTTTTGTGCCTCGACAGTGAAGCATCAGTGGACGAGGTGGCAGCACGGGGGACGCAAAAAATCATGTCATGTCATTGTCGGCATCGTAAAAATGTTATCAGCCATAATAACGAGCCACGATTTCGGGCTATGCCCCAGCCCGGCAATGCTGGATACTGGATACTGGATGCTGGATGTTGGACGGAGCCCAACAGGAGGGGTGGGGAGTGTCGCCAGCGCTAATGGTGCGCAGCTAATGACTGAAGAGAGCCGGAGATGTCCGTTCGTCCTGGCTGGCTGGCTGGATGATGTACTACATACACACATATATCCTGCTGGGGTGATGGTGCTTCTGCTCGAGGAGAGAGCTTTAAATTCCAATACCCAATACGGGATGGGTAGCGGCCGTATTAAATTGCCGCATTCGCAGTTCCACGGCACTCGCCCAACTTACGCTTAATGGTAATAAAAAGTAAATCAAATCAGTGTCCTTAATCCCTGAATTGATGTGGGGCTTCCTCGATTGCGACACAGACTCCCCTCCCCCTCAGTCCCTACCACCACGATTGCGGTCTCCAGCTTCAGACCCTCTATTTTGTCCCGTATTTATGCGAAGGCATTTCTTTTGCCGTCTGTCCTGGCTGCCGCCCAGCCTTACTTACAATTCAATTTCTGAACCGGCTTTGACTCAGGCCACATCGTTGGCTGCCTTTTGTGTCCGCAGCATTGCAATAGAAGCACTTTGACCGCTCTTAAAGTCGCTTTATTATTGCAGATGCATTGGATTTCCTGGATTTCCTATTGGATTTCCTATTGGCATTGGATTTCCTAAGGACTTCCATTTTGGTCTTTAATGGTGCGTATACTTGATATTGCTGTACTTTAGTTTTCAAAGTAAGTATACGCCACGTTACCTTGAGAGCAAGTTGGCAGGCATAAAACAGGTCTTTTTAGTTTTGGATTGGACTTATTTTATTTCTTATAATTATTATGCATGTTATTCTTACAAAACTCTGCTTTATTAATACCTTAAAGACAATTGGGTTATTAAGGAATTAGTATTTAAAATAGTCTCCTTATGTAAAAACAAAAACTATCGCTTTTACTTAAAATCGCTTTTACTTAAACTCTAGCTTAAAATCGATGATGCCATAATACTCGTAGTGACAGCAAAGCTGAATGGATGGCGGACAATGCTGCGTATGCGCAATATTCGGGCAACTGCCTGAAGCCGCCAAAAATGAACTGCCAGCTCGAGTTGCACTCATTAATCAAATGTTAAGGAAGAGAGGTCCTTCTTCTATATCCAAGAAAATAAAAAAGCAGCCAACTTTGGCAGGATTTTTTCTTGCCCCCAAAAATGCAAGGATTTAAAGGGGAGCCAGGGAGGGTGTTGGAAGTGTGTTTGCGAGTGTTTGTGTTTGTGCAAGCTGAAAATGCATTTAAAATACACAAAAATCCGCACCGAGAAGCTAAGTGAAAAAGCCGGCGGAGCGAACGAGAAGGATATAGTGCGGAGCTTGAGAAGGCGCCTCGGCATTGTGTTTCATGCTATTTGCATTTTCCATCCGTTTCATCCTTCTTCCATGTCCTTTTTTTGTTTTTTTGGCAAGGCAAATAGCAGCGAGTACATAAAAAACAAGTTGAGAGGGGCCAGCGCGCACACACTAATGGGGATGGGAGAGAGATAGATATAAATAATAAGTCTGTGGGCGAGTGGGTGTACGTGTGTGTGCAAAAAATGGGCGTGCCGCCCCTCCGAAGCAACCCAAAACGTACAAAACCCAAAAATATAAAAAAAAATATAAAAAAGAGAAAAAGAAACAGAGAGAAATGCTGCAAAAAATGCATTTTATATGCAGATGCATGGCGTAAATTGTAGTTACGTACTAAATAAGTAAAATAGCGCTGAGTATTTTTCACTTAAAATGCAGCAAGGCAAAAAAGCAAAGGGGCCAGAAACCCTGGTCCGGCCAAAACAGTGGCCAAGTGCTGGGTTCTGGGTGGTGGAGGGCCGCAGGACGAACCTCTTAATTGGATGCATGCAGGCAAAATAACATGCGAGGCGTGCGCAAATTGTTGGCAAGGGGCATGGGCATGCCAAGGGTGGAATCGGAGTGGAGGCTAAGTTAACTAGCCGACGGCTAATTAAAACCTGAAAAGTTGGCCACACTTGAATATCCAACTTGGGTGTACTTCTCTCCTTTCTCTGTATTTGTGCTCGCGCGAGTGTGTGAGTGAATGGAATTTGCATTGGGAATTGGACTAAGACAAGAGTCGGCTTTTGTGAAAGTTGCTAAAGTCGAATTGGCTCAGAGACAAGTCCCCTAGCCTCCTCGTCCTTCCCATTTCCACTCCTTTGCTCGCATTAACAGATGCTCAATGGGAACGGGATGGAAATGGAAATGGAAATGTCGCTTGTGCTCTAATTTTCCGCAAACACACACAAACACACTCATACACATCTACATCCATAGCCAGAGCTTTATTTGCATAAGCATTTTGTGTCGTTGGCTCTGTACACATGTTGGTAATAAAGCCAGCAACCACAAGAGCGTCAAAATTAAACACAATCAGAGCAGAAACTCATTTAAGGCGCTAAGCATTCGCAACAATTTCGCAAACAACCAGACTTTGACAACATAAATTACAATTTCCTCTTGGGCGAAGCCACAACCAAAACCCATTACAGGAACAAAAAACAAAAAAAAAAACGAATCCCCGCCGAATGGGAATTGCTGGAACGCCTCTAATGAAAGGATTAGCTGAGAGATCTAATTTTGGAGGCAAGATTTCCACTGATTGCTATCAAAATATGAAAATTTATTCCAGCTGGAAGGACCTGGTTTATGTGCGGCCCGCCCGAAAATCCTTTTCGTCCCACAAAATCTTTGAGTTGCGGCATTAAATGAGACACTGCTACTGTCCTTTTCGTATTTTTTTTTGCGCCGAGCCTGGGCTTTTTTAATTTCATGCTGAAGGACACGCCTCTGTCTTTTTGCTTTTTGCTTTGCCCCCTACGGTCTCCCTCTGTTCATTTTGTCAAGTTAATGGAGAATAATAAAGCGCAAAAGTAAATAAGTAAACAGAGCGGAGACGCAAAACTACAACAATAAAAGGCGGCAGGCACAAAAAGCTGAGACGGCAAACGGCCGGAAAATAAAAGCGGACGACCAAGCCGCGCCAAAGGAGCCTCCTACCGCCCCGGCCCCCACCCCGTTCCTCTCCGCTTCCACTTCCCGCCTTTGGTAGCAGCAGCAGCCGCCGCACAGCAAGGCATCTTTTTGTTTTATGCGAAATGCACTAAAAATATATTTAAATTTATTTCATTTTCCCTCAAATGAACTGCGCAGGACATGGCCAAAGTGCAGCCTTGCTTTGGGTAATGGGGGGAGAGCCGCCGGGCGGTAGGGGACGTCCGTTGTGGAGCTGCCATGACGCCAGCCAGGCGACAAGGACGTCGAATCTTCCCCAAACCCTTACCGAATACGATACACAGAAAGAAAAGTTGACATAAGACAAGCACTTAATTAATTTTGTGATTTAATTTAGTGTTTAAGATACATTTGAGGATACAATATATGAGGATACAATAATATTTTGTGATACAATATATTATCTTATATTCTATTATCTTTTACCTTTTTCTGAGAAAATTTATTTAATAACCTATTTATTTAATTTTTCTATGTGTAGTGGCCAGCCCTCTGTTCCCTGCGTGCTGTAATAAACTTGATTGCGCATCTCCTATGCTGTCCTTTTTTTGCACGCCTCGTCGCCCCGCTTGTTGGTGTAGTTGCTGTTTTTTAAATAAAAATTTTTATGAAATTTTTGGCAATTGAACTCAAGTTTTAATGGAACGCCATAAATTAGTGGCGCTGTCCTTCTTCTCGGCCACTTGAGTCCTGCTGGGAAATTGGATACAAGCGCTTAATAAAGCACTCGAGAGGCTGAGCGGCGTCGTCTGACCAGTATCCCGGTATTCCCCTCGCCCCCTCGGCCAGCCTCTGGGACGCCCTGATGCCACATCCATTTCATTTGCGCCAAACGCCGCTTGGCAACGACATCAATTCATTTTGTGCGCAATTAGATTGTTGTTGTCGGGACACACACACGCGAGACTAAACTTTCCAATAGTACGCTATATTTTTTTATATTGCTCTCTTTTCAGCGCCATGTCCAACTTTTGGCCGTTGAGCCAGCGCTCCTCCACTGGCCATGGAAACAGCGATTGACTGCCCCCCGAATGGCTTTGAATATATTTCGCACTCGAAACTTTTTAAATTCATACACTAGATAGATTCGAAAAAATCAAAGCGCCAACTAAAAAATTGGATTGCCAAAAAGCAAGGCATTTGAAACCACAAGGAATAAAAGAAAATTAAATCCAATTAGTTTTACTTTTAGCTCATAAGTGTTTTCGGACTAGTCTTGCAAATTAAAAGACTCCAATATTAAATTATAAAATTCAAGAGTAATTTTTTTTAAAACATTTTGCATGTATTTTTTGAATTTGCATTGGTTGCATACACTATGTTGTTTCATTAGTTTAACTGCGAACCGAAAGTTTGTGGTTTGTTATCCTTGCTGGCCCGAACTTCCTGTGCTTTCCCGTTTTTTGTTTTTCAGTTGCCATTCGGAGTAATATTTTTGCCAGCTGGATCCATCGGGGCAGTTGTAAAGTTTGTCCAGCAGTTTGTCGGGAATGGATTTTGATGGGGATCAGAGGGGTTCACAGGATGCTTGGTCATTGCCCAAAAGCGTTGATGTGTAATTGAGAGCCAGGAATTGTGCGAAGCTTTTATGGGGAGCAGCGCACTAAAAGATTGATACTCCGATCGCTGAATTTATAGCTCTAGTTGGACGACTTTGTTGGCGATCCTGTCGGGGTCCCAACATCGACTCCGACCATTATCTTGTTGCAGCTAAGATTCGCACACGGCTATGTGTTGCGAAGGTTGCACGTCGAGGACTGTTGAGAAAGCTGGACATCGGGAAGCTGCAGTCACAACGGACAAGGGATGCATTCTCCACTCAAGTCACAGGCCTACTGAGCCGAGCAACTCCAACACCTGAAGACATCAGCAATATGTGGGCACTCATATCCCACTCCCTGCGAACTTCTGCAGAAGAGGTCATCGGATTCCAACGTACCCCAAAGAGGAATCCATGGTACGACCAGGAGTGTCGCGACGCAACAGCTGCAAAAGACGCCGCCTACGGAAGAACACTGCAAGCTGGGGCCACAAGGGCTGTTGTCGAGGTCTACAGGTCAAGGAGGAGAGATGAGAAACGCCTCTTCAGACGCAAGAAGAGAGAACAGGAGAGGCGTGAGTGTGAGAGCATTGAGAGCAGCAGAGACCGGAATGAAGCTCGTAACTTCTACCAGAGGGTTAAGCGTCTGACCCAAGGTTTTAAGACTGGAGGAGTTGCGTGCAAGGACGATGACGGAAACCTAATCACAGATGCAGAGATTGTGCTGAGGTTATGGAGGGATCACTTCTCAAGTCTATTAGCTGGCTCTGGCCATGATGACTATGGAGAGTATGATCCACAAACCCCAATCTATGGTACTGATGTGGACGTACCGACCCCAAGCCATGCCGAAGTCAAGGATGCAATCCAACGACTTAAAAACAATAAATCCGCAGGTGCTGACGGCCTGCCGGCTGAATTGTTTAAGGCTGCTGGTGATATGTTGGTAGGGAGCATGCACAAACTAATCAGCAAGATATGGCTTACGGAGAGCATGCCCGACGATTGGTACCACAGCATGATCTGTCCTATCCTGAAGAAGGGTGATGCCACATTGCGCACCAATTACCGTGGCATTAGTCTTCTTCCAGTCGCATACAAGGTCCTTACGAGCGTACTGTGTGAAAAACTTAAACCACATACCGAAGCACTGATTGGACCTTATCAGTGCGGGTTCAGGCCTGGCAAATCCACTATTGACCAGATTTTCACCTTGCGCCAAATCCTGGAGAAGTCCTACGAAAATCAGATCGACACATATCACCTCTTCGTCGATTACAAGGCAGCATTCGATAGTCCCCGGCGAGATCGCCTATATGCCGCCATGTCTGAGCTTGGTATACCAGCAAAGCTAATACGGCTTTGCATGATGACATTGAGCAACACCATCAGCTCTGTCAGGGTAGGAAATGACCAATCTGAAACCTTTTATACCAAATGTGGTCTCAGACAAGGCGACTCGCTGTCTTGTATGCTCTTCAACATTCTAATGGAGAGTATTATAAGGAAGGCTGGTGTGCATCGGACGGGCACTATTCTAACAAACAGATGTGTCCAACTCCTTGGCTACGCTGATGATATTGATATCATTGGCCGAACCAAGCGTGATGTTACAGCAGCCTTCGGGGCTATTGAAAAAGAGTCAGCTAAAGTAGGACTGGCAGTTAACATGGATAAGACAAAGTTTATGGTGTGCTCTAGCAGGGAATCGCGGCGTCTTGATTCCCAGCTATCTGCAGGAAGCCATAGCTTTGAGTCCGTGAAGGAATTCATTTACCTTGGATCTGCAATATCTAGCACAAATGATGTCAGCCTGGAGATTAAGCGGAGAATCACACTTGCCAACAGGTGCTACTTTGGGCTCAGTAGGCACTTTAACAGTAGAGCTCTCTCTCGACCGACAAAAATAACACTCTACAGGACGCTCATTCTTCCAGTACTCTTATATGGTGCGGAGTGCTGGACAGTGGTGCAATCCGATGCAGCTGCTCTTGGAGTGTTCGAGAGAAAGATTCTCCGCAAAATCTTTGGTCCAATCTGCGTTGGCGATGCTTATCGCACCAGATGGAACCACGAGCTGTATGAGCTGTACGGGGATGTTGATATAGTAAGCCGAGTAAAAATTCAAAGACTCCGCTGGCTGGGTCACATCGCCCGTATGGAAGAAGACGCTCCGGCTCGTAAGGTATTTGATGCGGTAATCGTCGGAAAACGGAGGAGAGGACGACCCCGGATACGTTGGCAGGACCAGGTGATGGAAGCCCTGTCTACATCTGGTGTTACCAACTGGCGAGCGCGGGCCCAGGACAGGAAAGCGTGGAGGCAGATTGTGCAACAGGCTGTGACCCGATAGGGTTGTGATGGCCATTTATTATTTATTATTATTAGTTGGACGACTTACTAATTAATTCAATGCTATCCCCACTAAGAGAAAGAAATTCTTTGGGAAGCCCCATAAAACTTCAGTATCCTTAAATCGCTTGCTTTAATTCATTCAGAGCGCTTAAAAGGATATCCGCACACCACATACCAAATACCAAGCCGAGGAGTGGCAAGGGGAAACTGCAGTTTGCCATGTTCCATGTTGCATGTGCCAGACGTGACTGAAAAGTTGCTGCTATCATTTTTAGTCGCAATAGTTTCCAGTGCCGGCAATTAATTTATGTGACAAACTGTTTAAAAAGTTAAAGCCGCCGGCCCAAGCAGCCGGAAACGAATTCAACTAAATCTCCTGCATCTGATTTCAACTGGAACCGGAGCCACTTAGCTTGGAGAGGATGCTGGAGTGGCATCCAAAGTTGAATGAAAACGGCGATGAAATAATCATCGTGCAATTTCTAAAACCTACGACTACTTGCCAGCCACGCCACGGCGCCGAGTCGGGGGGTCAAAACTTTTTCGGCCAGCTTTAGAAATGTGAAGCAATCAAGAGTGATGAAATTTATTATAAAACGAGCTTGCCACTGCAAACTTTGCACAATCAACAACAACAAGAACACCAACAAGGGTAACAGCTAGATATAGGTGGCCGATAATGGAAGACAAAGAAAAGGAGCCGTAGGAAGCAAAGGCGCTGAGAACACTGAGGCTAAATTACGGAATCCTTCTTGCATTATCCGGCTGCTAGATTAAAATGAACTATTGCACGCCAACAACAAGAACAACACCATCAACAACCAACAACCGACAGCCAACAACAAGGAACAATGGCAGTGGCAATAATAATACAAGCAAACGATAAGCAACACGAAACGAAACAAGAAGAACCAGAAAGTGCTAAAGAATGAATGAATAAAAGAAGCTCCGGCACCAAAACAGGCCAAAGAAATCTGTGAAAGACGCCCGAGCAACAGCAGCAACAACGGCAATAATAATGGCAGGGATAATAATAAGAATTAAGCAAGAAAACACATCAGACAGACTACCGGGCTGGGCCATTGCCGGCCAGGGATTCAGGGTGCGATTCGGGGACTCTCCACTTTCTGGGCATTTGTAATTTATAAGAGCATTCCGAATTAAATGGTTTTAGTTTACAGCTTATGATGAATCTTAAGGATTTTCGACCTTCTCAAGCATACACTGATAATTTTAAACAAAAATTCATTTAAATTATGAGAGATCTAATGAGATATAGCTAATTACGTTGGTAACGGGTATCTCATATTCGTTTCCCCAAATCCAAGAACTTACTGTAGTCCTTTTTTTTTTGGGATTTGGATTGGGTCTGTGAACAGAGAGCTGAACACAACACACGGCTTCCGTTTCCGCAGCCATTTTCGTGGGGATTTATTAGTTTTTGCTCGTTAGAATGGCGCACAGCTGCCGGGCAGCCGTTGAGAAGTGTTTAAGCGGGACTAGGAATTGGGGAGCTCACAAAAAAAGGAGCTCCGCCAGAAGACGACTTCATGAACCAACAAAAATTAACACCCAGTGCAAAAAGCAGAAAACGACGTCTGAAACACACATAAGCTGCTTGTTTATAGTTACAGCTTATGCTGCCACGCAACCCACTCACTCAGTGCTAGTGGCAGCCCCGACACCCGACCCCCAACCCCCAACCCCCAAAGCCCGATCCCGATCCACTCATTTTATTTTCCGTCTTCACCCGCTTTCCCGCATTTCCAGTGACCAAGCCATTTCGCCTATGAACCATTTTCTTTGGCTAAAACTGCAGTCGAGGCAACGACGGCAGCTTCTGTTCCTGATGTGCATCAAAGTGAGAATGATTGATTCAATTTTAAAGTTGTTGCTTATACGTGTGTGTGAGTGTGTATTGGTGGGGTGAGCCCTAATAGGTGTGAGTGTGTAGGTCTTAAGCACAGTCTGCAGCTCAGTTGCCGGCTTTAACAAATAATCTCGCTAGCGTCCATTCGTTTCGAGCATTTGCCACACGCTTAGAAATAGTTCACAAAACAAAAGAATCCTTTTACAATATTGTCCGGATCCTTTAGTTCTTCAAAACCCATTTCTCTCAGTGCCTGGATATGGGAAGCTGTTGGGGATTCCAAGAAGACCAAAACGGGCACTGCCATGATGGAGTTCGGTCAGAAGCAGCAGTCGTTGGCTGACTTTTCTCCGCTTGTTACCTCAGCTACTAATACCAGAAATAATTACAAAAGTGAATTTATGTTGCTGCGGCGATAACAAATGCTTTTTAGCACCCCTTTGCTCCCACCGCCCCAGATCTCTCCTCTAGCTTTAACCCGCTGCACCACTCTGAAAACACAGTAAAGTCGAAGATTTATTTTTTTCCCCGGGGTCTGAGCGAGGGGCTTTGAAATGCGCGTAACTTTTGCCAATGACGCAAAGGAATTTCCAGCCAGGGCAGCGGCGAGCAGATGTATGAATCGCCATAGATGGGGGATTGGAATGTCAGAGTGAGCTATGGCCTGCAAAGTGCACAAATCCCCCACCCACACTACCCCAATCCACCCGACACGCCCCTCCGTCCGGGAGGTGATGCATCGGGTGTTGCATCCATCTAAACATGTGGCATGCAAGACTGAACTTTCTTTATCAAGTTTTCGGAAACATCACAGATTAAAATTTGGCTTTCTGACACTGCCAAAAAGACAGACTCTAGAATTAGTTCTTATTCGGGTGTGTGGGTCATGGGTGGTGGGTGGTTGGCTGTGGTACGTAGTTTCTGTGGGCGTGGCAGTGTTGTGAATTAAGCTGAGTGACTTTCAAATGAGTGGATGCGCTCCGAAGTTCATTAGCAAAAGCCAAAAGTTCCTTGATTGACGCCCGGCATTGACTTGCTGAAGTTGCATGATTTCTGGTGCCTCTTGACAGTTACTTTTGGCTTTGGAAAATCCTTTTACCCAGCACAGCTTATACAAATGGAAAGTGCTCCCCTCGAACGACGTCCCAGATAACCCCTTTCGTCATCCGCAATGCACCCAATTAAATCCTTGTCAGAGAACCCTCTTCCAATAATTATTTTCGTGTCCGCAATTACGTTTTCCATTTTCCATTTAGCATTTACATAACCATGCCGCAGCACCCCAAAAACTGTGGAGGTTGTGGGGGAAAAGCAATCACTTAAGTGGCGCTAAAAAATTATCTAACAAAATTATTTCAAGCGAAAACCGAAAGGAGCAGCGAGTAACAATCGATGCGAAATACTTGGATAATTGGCGCTTATTGATACTTGAGCGCCACATAATCGTCTTAATTACTTTGCAAACTAACTTTAATTGGCCCGAACGGTGGACGAGATAAAAGGGCCCAATTACAAACGCTAGCCCGGCGAAGATGCCAGGCTGATTGCATGTCTGCCTGCCATTTCAGGCAAAAAGGAAAAAAATGCTGCGAAAAGTCGAAGAGAATAACTAGAGCGATGGTAAAAAAAAAGGCCAAGATGCCGTTGCCACCATTCATTATCTTCCGCTCGACCTCCGACACTTGAGCCGGGCGTTTCAATAAATAATATAATAATAATCCAATCATATTGTTACATCCGCAAACTGCCACCTTCCAGTCATCACCAGAATCTATGGATGGTGATGGTGATGCTGCTGCTTCTGAGGCAGCTATTGCTGCTGCAGAAATTCAAGCTGCATCTGCTGCCCCAGCTGCCCAGAGCTGTCCGGATCAAGCTACTTTGTTCCTGCGCTTCCGCCGTGATGCTTCCGTCGCCTGTCCGCCCGGAATCCAGTGGCAGCCGGCTAATATGCGTCCCGCCGGCGCAGCGGAAATTGCAAGCGAAACTGGGTGGACGTGGGTGGTGGTATGTGGATGGTAAGGCGGATGCGGATGCGGACAGGGACTAAGCAGCTTAAAGGCGCATCATCGATGCCAACGCTTCCAGCTGAAGATTTATAGTCTGTTTCAGTTCGCTTTGTTTCGGTCACGTGAGCTGTTTGCTCGGACATTCTGTGGCCAGGTACGTTTTGTTTTTAAATTTTTTAAATGAAATGTCCTGAGCTGTAATTTTTTATACGTAATTGTCAATTACGGAAAACAGTTCTTAACTACCTTATATATTAATATAATTTTGATTGGAGTCCTGGCCTGATTTAATACCGAGGCTGCCCGCAATCGAGCACTTTGTGCAACATTAATTTGGGCAATTTGATTTCACAGTGTGCGGCTTTTGGATTTTGCAGCTTGCAATTTCAGATTGCAATCGGTTTTAGGCCGCCTCCATGTGCTTATTTATTTATGCCAAGGGAGAGTATCGGATTTACTTCAGAAGCTTGCCAAATGGCTGAGCCAAAAGCAGAGGCAGCAGCATCCATTATCATCAGCAGGGACATCAGCCAAGCATTACGGCCCCGGCCCGACCGCGTTGCCTTTAATGTCATTTGGAAGGCGCCGCTGATTTGTCAACTCCCGGACCCACCGACCATTTCATCCGTGCCCCCAGCCGCATGCCCCACGCCTCCTCAAATTCTGATAATGGTCTAGCTCTCAACGATTTCCTTCCCGCGATTTTTCCCTCCTCAACGGCAAGGTGAAAATTGCAAATTACAGCCAAGCAAATAAAACAGCCGGTATAGACCTAGACCTACAAGGAACTTGTGGAAATTACCAAAGGAATGAGCCGGGCTTCTCCCTAAACCAAATTGAATTCAGTGCTTTGATGGCAGACGACATTGCCACCTCAGACGTCCCTAGTCCGCGTCCTTTTCGTTCATTTCGTGTATTTTGAGAGGAACAGGGGCGGACATTTTTTAGCTGTGGCATTTCAAAGAAATTGTCATGACAAATTGAAAGAATTTCTTTGGCTTTTGTGGCTTGCCGGCATAGGAAAACCCGAAAACATTTTATGCAATAAATTAAAAAATTTGCGTAGAAACCTTGAGCGGTTTCTTCTCCGGCGTCTCGGCATTTGTTTGCCGTTTAATGGAGCGTGTGCGACCCGAAATCCGAGCATAAAATTCCGAATTGAGTGATTTTTGAAGGGCTGGATTGGAGATTGGTAAAGTGATGTGTTTAATTGCATTTGGCATTGGGTTCGGTGACTAATGTATGGTCATGACATTCCCAGAATTGGCAATAAATATATTTCGAGTTGCCGGCGACAAATAGGAATTCCAAAATCCCTCCAATAAAACTTGAACTCACAAATATCTTATTTCCAATTCTAAGCCGGGCCATTGTCAACGCAAATGTCTCAACTTGGGCGCTAAGCGTCCAGCTCTCGCTCCCTGACATCCTCGGATTCGTCCTGACAATGCGCAAAATTCCAGGAATGTCGTCCTGCAGACAGAGGCAAGACATTGGCCGAAGGACCGAAGTGAAATAATACAAATGTGGGGGAGAAACAAAAACGGAGGAATCGGTGAAGAAGAAACGGGCAATGGTCACACGAAAGCAAAGCATTTAATGTAAACGTTTTGTCGACAAATGTCAAACGGCCACTCGGCAGGACAACTGGACAGGCGGTCGGTCTGCCTGGATGACTGGCGGGCAGGTGGACAAAGTGACAGAGCAACGGATGGGGAACACCTGAAATTAATTCGATTTAATGCTCGACCCGATTCGGCTCACCTTCGGATTGAGCAACAAAATCAATGATAATTTGCCAGGGCAATGAATAAAAGAACAAAGGCGACCACCCCGAACCCCACACTCCATTGACGCTCCTCATCTTTGGCTAACAAGTTCATTTCATTACGGAAATGAAAATGGCATAATTAAATGTTAACGATGCTGTCGGTTGGCCTTTTCGGTTTCTGGTGTTCCCTTTTTGGATTTTCTGTCTTTGTTGGTCTTTTTTTTGGCGCCCCCGGGTGCATCCACGTGCCCGAATAAATCAAATTTGCCACGACTGGCAGCTTTTGCAACTCATCGTTGCCTGCGCTGCGTTGCCTGGCCCTGCCCTGCCTTGGCTCGGCTTGGCTTGCCTCACAATTACCGACTTCCAATCATTTCTCGGTTTTCGCTTGGCAAATAAACTGGGGTCGAGACGGTTGGCTTACCTGCAAGAAAAATAATGGAGACCATGGCTGAGCATTAAAGGTTGTTTAAGGCATAATAATAAAAAGTGCGCTTAGCTGGGGCACGCACAGTTTCATTAGCCGCATTCATAAGGCGTTAAAACTGACGGCGGGATATCAATTTTTGTGTTCACTTTGGCCAGACACGAGACCCATTAACACCGACAACCACACCAGCACACATATACACAGATCTCTTGCTAAATAGAAAATATGAAGCTCGAAAATTAAAAAAGGCAGCCACGCTCACACCGCTCTTCTTGGGAGCTTCCATTAAAGTGTAAATCTCGCCAAGGCATCGAAAATGAAGCGATTCCCCCAGTGGTTGCCTCAGACGTTTTCTTGCAACATTATGATCACCACTCTCACACATGTGCACTGCGTTGTGTGCTGAAATAATTTTTATTATTATTTCTTCCTTCCGTTGCTGGCACTGGCACTGGCACTGGCTCATTCCCAGCTCAGATGCTAAAAGTATTTCTACGGCACTCCTCTATTTTTCTCGTGCGCCATTTAAGACCGCATAGCCCCTGAATCTGCGACTCTGGCTTATTCCAGATAAGCACAGTGGAAATAAACATTATGAGTTTCTAGTTGGTCCGAGACCCTGGGCAGAGCGTTTAGCTCTGAAGCTTATACAATGATCAGAATGGCATTATCCCTGAGCAGCTTTCTCTTCTTAAGAATGTGAATTCTGCTTAAAGATTCAACCACTTCATGAAGTTTTTATATTTCATTAGCTTATATCACGCATACGCCATGTTGGCAATGTGAAAATTCAAGAATGAGATTAATTTATAGGGATGCTGGAATAGTCTCTACTAATTTGTAAATATGTTCTAGGATTTCAGTCAGTTCCCAAATAACTTTCTGGGTTACCTAACCATTGTTTGTCCAACTACTTCTGCCAACGAAATCCGATTTTGCTTCACGGTGCCAAATGTTCTTCGCTTGGCTTCCCCACTGGCTGCGATATGGAATTCCTTGGATTAAATATTATGTTGGCATTATATTTCTTTCTCTTTACGCCCATGTCTGGCCGTGTGTGTGTGCCGGGGGGCTGTGAGTTGGTAACGCATGCTGGGCCGTAATGTCTTCATCCTGGCTGGCGTTGTTGTTGCCATTTCGTCTCTCTGCCGCAGTCGACGGCGCTGCTGCACTAATAGCTGCGCCACAAAAGTAGACTTGACTTTTTGGAGCGGCTAAAATAGAGCAGAGCCGAGTTAAGTAAATAATGCCAACACATGTAATACATCAAGGCGGGCGTGTGTTTGTGCGTGTATCGCTGTTTATTTATGATGTTTGTGGTTGTTTTTTCTCCATCTTGGGTGGTTGGGCGGATAGTCACTTTTTCGGTGGGTTGAAGGCTTTAAGAATCCGGTCCTTCAATTTGTTGGGGCTTGTGCACCGGCAGCTCAGAGCTATTTTATTTAATTCGAAAGCAAATGAAAAAATAGCAAAAATTGCTAGTGCACACAGAAGAAAGTATAATAATATTAAAGCGTTTTTTTGCGACATAGAACTAAGCACTTGTAAATCCCCATGGAGGATGTGCCATCAAGTTAGTCTCAAACACAAACACACACAGACACGTAGTGGGGCACATATGCACTTTTATCCACAGGCAAACATGAGTGAGCTTCCACCCCGGCCATGGATATGCATATATACGGATATATAAGGGAGCGGGAGGGGAGTGTGTGTGGCCAAACTCATAGGAACTTATGCATAAGTGACATTAAGAAAAAGCTCTTCAAATGCAAGAGAAACACTTTGGCCACCGCCACCGTCACCGCAGCCGACGAGGAAAATAGGAAAAACCAAGTAAAAGTTTTCTCAGCTGAAAGCATCACGGAGAAAAAAGGCAGGCAGGATGGAGGCAAAATATATGGCAGGAAGAAAGAAAGAAAAGCTGGAACCCGGCTGGCATGCAGCAGCCAAATGAACGCAAACTTTCGGCGGCATTAGGGATATGGCTGCGACTCTGGCGGAGGATATGCAATCATCATGCGGATTTCCATAAGCAGCCAGCGAGCAGCGAGTCGAAGGCAAATAGAAAACCAACAGAGGACACCACCAGCACATAAGCAAACACATACACACTGAAAGAAAAGATAGAGATACTTTTATTGGATTTAAAATCTTAATCTATATAGGAGAGCCACATATGGGAGAAAGGGTTTTATTACCAAGTAAGTCCACAGCCTTAAGATTAAAAAATTATGATTGTTAATTTAATGCATCTATTCCTTCCCTTTGATTTAAGTGCATCCTGCAAACCCACACAGACACACCACTCCCTGTAAGCTCCAACTGGCTTAGCTCAATATCCTTTTTGGTGCAACTTTAAACTATTTTCAATAGCATTTCCGACTGCATCTCCGCTTCGTTTTGACTTTGCCATCGCCCCACCGCCGGAGTCAAATGTTTGTACAGTCTACTCAGAGTCCTCTCAAAAGCTTCGAAACGGCGTCCCCTGCTCCGCAGGGATCTCCTTTAAGTGGGTTTGAGCTTGGAAAAATTGATAAGTTGCCGGGGATGTTCGGTGTGCGTGCTTATTGACATATCTAACTCCAGTTCGCCACTACTGGTACGCTGAAAAGTGCGATGGAAATGTTTAAAGTTTGTGTTTGCGGCAAAGGGGAGATCTGGAAAAAGTCACCGCAGATTCAGCAAAGTTTGCAAATTGTTTTCTGCGGCTTTCATTTCAACTCGTTGCCAGAGGAACGAATGTGAAGCCGGTCATGGCTACTGATATTTATAATTAGAGAAAGTTTTTCCAGGGTCCTCATATCGTGGCTTATGCATCAAATATATCAGATTATTGTATGGATTACTCAACGGGTGGAGTAGACTGCAGGACTTGGCTTTCCACTGTATAAGAAAACAGAATTTGGCAGCTTGGTTGGCGGAAAGAAAAAGCTTTTAACGTTTGCCGTATGCGATTCGGAGCGGAATTGGCCGCATCCATCGGGCAAATGCAAATACAAACAGTTCGGGCCAGCGGTGCAGTTTAAAAACCTTCAGGATACAGTCAAGAAAAAAGCCAGTATGGTGCCTTGCAGTGTGAACTGCTAACAAAAGCCAGTATGCAAAAATCACAGAGCAACCACGCATTGAGCTGAAAAACGCTACAGTTGCGCTTTTCCGTATCGCCAATTGGCAGCAGATAGCGCCAGTCACACAGATGCACTTGCAAAAAACATATATTCACAGGCGGTGTTATAGTATTATCCCTGAAAATCCAATCCTATTTTTTATCTGCCAAAGTCTTAATTAATAGGTGCATTTTATAGTCAAATAGGCTTATGATTTTTTATCTCAGATATTCGCTCAGTGAGCCAACTTTCACAAAACAATACAGACGCACTTGTCGCCGTTTATTGATTCAATCATTGGAAATGTGTTAAGGTTTTTAAAGCAGTCCCTGTGTTTGCTTCAAGTTTTTTGCAGGACACCCCAGCTGGAGCCCTTGGCCACCCCTTCCTGTGCTATAAAGCCACCCCCGGCCCCACAATCCACTCGACCCTTTCCGCCGGCGAGTTGCCTTTTTGCTATGTTTGTTTTCTGTTTGCATTTTTTGTTTGTTTCGAGCTCTGCAACTCAACTGTCGACTGTTTGCTTTGCGTTGCTTTAACGCTATTTTCGTTCTGCTCTGTTTTGTTTTGTTTTGTTAAGCACTTTTGTACAGTTTGTTGCCGGCTGACCCTCCAACACCATTTCCATCCCAGCCCATCCCATCCCATCCCTTCGCTGATTTTTCCCCAATTTTGTGCTTTTTTTTGGGCCGTAAATTTATGCTAACAGCTCTCCATTGAAAATGCATAAATTTATGTGTTTACACTGTGTGCAGGCATTTGCTTTGCGGGTGCGGATGTGCCAAGAGCGAGGTTCAGAGGCACATGTGTTTACTTAGCACTTTTTATGGCCCAGCCATGCCCAAAGCCTGCCCAAAGCCTGCCCAACCTGCAGCTCATAGTCCATGTTTTATTTACCTTTTATTTTTCTTTTTTTTTTTCGCCCAAGCTGTTTTTTATTTTATGGCTAAGCCGCATCTGAAAAACTATGCGAAATTTAATAAATTATTATTTGCATCAACTGCTATGTTTGTCAGCGCAAATGAGACCTAATTCAAATAAAAGTTCACACGTACAGCTCATAAAAAGTGGCCCTGAACTAAATGCTTTTCCACGGCGATCGACGGCCAGGGGAAGACCGCTCACAAATTCCATCAACGACCCAAATGACTTTATGCAAAAGTTGGACCCCGGCACTAGAACCAGCAGGACGAGAAGGAGTCCTGAGGAGCCAAAATGCCAAACGAGCAAAACAATGCGGATGAGGAAGCAAAGGGTTAAGGAAAACTCACACGTAGTTGTTACAGAGAAAGAAATATCATTAATATTTAATCCATATATTAGTGGAATAATATTAAAAATTGTATCTCCTTTGATGTATTTTTAAACTAATGTTTGCTATATCATATTCATAAGGTAGTAGAGTTTTTGATAAATATTTTTGAAACTGTTCCACCTCCGATGCTGTGGCCGATGCATTAAAACGTGCCAAAGCCAGCCAGCGGCGGAGGAAGAATGAGAAGTGGCGGGACTCCCAGTCTGAAACGGGCACATAAATGCGAAATAAAAACCATTTGAATGGCAGGCGACACTCAAAATCGATACGAAACGAACTACAGGACGACTCTATAGGGCCGGGGGTCTAGGCGGCCCGGTACAGATGGGCATTGGACACCGGGCATTGCAAAAGTACGAGAATGTAAATGGGCCTCGGTTCTCGAGACCAAGTGTGCTTGGTATATGGGGCTGCAGCAGTAAAATAGATGGGCATTTAAGATGAGCCAACTTGCTTTCGGGCCTTCCTTTCTGCTTGCCTCTTAATCTACAGCTGTGGTCAGTTCAGAAGTTCTCCAAGACATTTAAATAGCCATTTGTGTTTGTAATTTTCTTTGAAATTTTAAATGTTTTAATAAACATTGACTAAACAAATAAATATTTATCAAATAAAAGTGTCTTGCATGTATAGATCTTGGGTGTAAAAACTGTGACAAATGAAAACTAAAAGCTATTTTTATCAGGACCTCGGGTGTGTCACACTTATTCTTCAGCGTTTTCTGCAAAGCCGTTTTCGTCCTTGTTGCTGTGTAATGGCTGCCCCAGTCGAGTGGTCGCCTCCATTTTGGCGTTAATGAAAAATGCATGAAATTTAAATTGCTCCAAAGTGTTGACCAGTGGCTGGACCCGAAGCAGTGCTCTCACCTACACCTGTCCCACCTGACCGAAAAAAAAAAAACGGAAAAAATCCGCTTTGCTCGGATGCAAGACGGGTATGGGCCATTTGTTATGCCGTGCAACAAGCGAACGATCTGCAGACACTTTTATTACGCGGCGCCACCAAAGGTTGCAGCAAATAAAAAAACAGACAAAAAGCGACAAATGTGCAATGACAAACAATAGGAACAAAAACAATGACGTCGTTGTCAATTGTTCGAATTTCGAAACGGCAACACAAAAAAGACGTAACTGAGTCTGTGCAAAAACTGGCAGCGGGCACTGTGAACCTCATTTTCTATGCCAGTGCCGCTGCCAAATGTCAAATGTCGAATTGAGCAATGAAATGTAAACTTTTCATTTGCCGACGCCAACCGGAAACAAAACGAAGCACAAAAGAAAATGCAGTGCTAAAAATAAAGCAAGACGGCCAGGGGACAGTCAAAAATGTTACCAATCAAATAAAATGTAATCAAACGGAATGAACAGGACAGCAAGGAGACATAAGAACTTTTGTGCTTCACTAGGACACGAGTTCTACTTATAGTGAAGAGTGTCCTATTTGCAGAAAAAATATAATCATTTCCCTCATGAAAAATTTATATTTTCCTTAATCACAGATATCTTTTGGATTTAAAAACTTAATTCATATAAAGTCATTTACTTTTGTCACATTTTAAGGAATAATTCGTAAATGGATCTTATGATTCCTTAAACAAACAATCCCTCGCTTTAAGCTTCAAGATGTTTATTTCAGGCAGAGTCACATTAATTCCCTGACACGATTTCCTTAAACATTTTATCGCATCCTCCACTTTGTACCCAATTCAACGAGAATTTATTGAGAGTCTTTAAGGACGAGCAATCGGCGCCAATACACCAATACACAAACACGAGCACAGATACCAATACCAGTGCTGGTGGGAATTCAAATAGCTCACACCGATACACGTACATAGGAATGGCTAAAGCTACTCAATTGTAATGGCCGCTGGCATAAAATAAAGCTTACAACGAGCTCCACGCCCATCAACGACCACGCCCACAAGGCCAACCAACACCTTTTTTATGCGTTTTCATTTGCAAAAGCGAAGGAAATATCTTGCCCACGGGGCGTATTAAAATCAATTCATTTAATTTTGATCAAAGCGAAATAAATCTTTGCGCTTTTTGCTTAATTTCCTTCGCTTTTCGTTTCGCGAGAAAGAGACCATGGCTGAGACTGCCAGAGCGAGTGAGTGAGAGGCAGGGTCGAGGGGAAAATGAAGAAAATCCACAACAACGTCAGTGAGTAATTTGGCCCCAGTTCCAAATATATGTATTATTGTATAGGTATGCGCAAGCTGTAAAAAGCAAAGTAAGACAAAAAGCACAAATAACAGAGAAGTACCGTAAGCGAAATGAGAAATCATTAGTAAGTAAAAAGCTTGTCAATGTGTGTGTAAGTACAAACACACCGACACACACACATACCCGCAAGATAAAGACACATAAAAGGAAAGCGGCGTGTAAAAGTTTTTCCTGCTCTGCTCTGCTCTGCTCTTCCTTATCAATGCCAGCGACGGCAACTGAATTAATTTTTCAATTCGCCAAACGAATTCATTGACTTTTTGTGTTCGCCCGCATCCCGCTCAACCACTGAATCACCCAGCAACCCAACCTCTCCAGCCAGCTCACCCACCCATACAACCAGCTCCTTACACACAAGGATACAAGGATACGGATGCAGACTTCACGTTTCTGCTGGGGTATTAAAATCCTTTAAACAGATTTCATTTCGAACGCTTTGCGGTCGATAAATGCATTTCACTTTGGTGGTTTTTTACCCACACAAAAACACCCACACCCACACCGACCCACACACACATATTCAATGTATTGTGCGCTTCAGATGCCCGTGTGTGAGGGTTTCATTTGGCATTGCATACTTTTGGGGTGCAGCCATCCCGTTACCATCGCCCGCACACCTTCTTCGGGTCTTCCGCTTTCGAAACTGACTCTTTCCAATGATTTGCTGGCAAATTACTTTGAGGTGTTGCCGGCTGTCTCTCGCCTCACTTTGCCACTTCCATCCCCCACCCCGTTGCCAAATTCATTTCCAAAACAAACATTTAGGATATGTCTGTATGGGTATGTCCATGAGTTTATGTGGGCGGATGGCTGGCTGTGTGTCTGTGTGTGTATGAGAGCAGCAAGTGCTGCCAACCAATTTAAAAGTTTTGCTGTCGCCGTCGCCTGAGCGAAAGTAAAGCGCGCTGTGTGTTGCTGTTGCATCATTTGGTGGCAAAGAAAAACAGCCAAGTGCAGCCGGATCACAGGCGGTAAGAGATAAGGCTACCGAATACAGTGGATGCCACTAGCTAAGCCCAAACGTATCACCAATTTGGCTGGGAACTATCAAGTTTTAAAACTAAACTTTCTCGGCCCAAAATCTTGGCTGAGGAATCTAAAAAATTTAATATAACTGCAGGAGAAAAAATAGTTGCCTTTAAAACAAAAAGCCCACCTGTAAATACTGAAATACATTCAGACTACTAACTGCCACTGTAGTTGGCCGTAATGGTTGTTGGTGCAGCACTTGTTGTTGTTGTGTTGCTGTGGATGGGTCTCCTTCCACAGCCAACTACTGTGGCACTTGTTGGCTTGGCTGCTGCAGTTGCGACACTTGAGAAACTCGCAGTCGCTGTTTGTTTTTGCAGCAGCGGCATGTAGGTGTATCTCTGTGTTTGTATGTCTGTGGGCGTAAGTGCTGCTCGAAAGTTCATGCACCGTGTGGCACTGTAGTGGTGTGTGGGTGTGTCCTCCTGCATATATAAATTTATATGCATGTGTCTGTTACGCTCTGCTCCTTTCGGTTTGCCGCCAGTTTGGCCGACCCTCGCTCCCTTGCATTTGAATTGGAAATTCAGCGGCGTGCTTAATTTTCAATTTGCAATCATTTGCCCTGGTAATCAATGTTTGCTTTGTCGGTGTGCGGTTGTCGACTTTTTCTGCTAGTCCTTCGGATAGTCCTTCTAGTTCCCTGCTAATTAGTAACTAAGTGTGCCTCATCGTAAAGTCAATTGTCCTCAAGCCGGAGTCATTTCGTCTTGCCGGATGTGGATTTTTTCCAGTGGCGGATTTGCTCTAGTTTCGCACTAATTTCTTTGGGTTTTTCTTCACGGCCCGCTCCCGCTCCCGGACTTGCGCCAACTTACACAATGCTCCAGACTGGAACTCGTCACTCTTCACTTTCACCCTTGGCTCTTATTTATGCCTCTTGCCAGCCTTCCTGCCTGTCTGTCTATCTGTCGGCCTGTTGTCTTGTCTAGTAATTTTCTCACACTTTGCAATGCTCATCAACGGTCCGCTGGCCGCTCGCTCGGGAAAGCAAGGGGAAACTTCGCAGACTCAAGTGTGGAAATTTTCACTTTTTTGCCATAATTAAATTCATTTTCAAGTTGCTCTTGCCATGGCTTTCGACTCAACGAGATACAACCGCACAAATATACGCAAACTCTCGCACACACATAGCCACTCTCAACTTTTCACTATTTTCTGTAGACATTTTCCATTTTTCATTACTTTCCAAAGTCAGCCCCCGCCCCCGCTGTTCCGACGCTGTTCCTCCCAAGCTCGTTTCATTTTCATGCAGCTTCCTGTGCCGTTGTTTCCGGTTTTATGCCTGCCTGTGTCTATTTGTGTATAGTTTTTGCCATTAGCAACCAGCCAGCGTTGCGACGACGGGAATGCCGAAGGGAAGGGGCAACAACGGAGGCCTACAAATTGGAAAGAAGGCGTCCTGGCCTCTGGTTCTGGATCTGGATCTGTCTCTGTCCTACCGCCTTTGTTGCCAAGTTTCGGCTTAAGTTGTTTTTAAGTTGTAAATCTCTTCGGCTATGCAATTTCCCTGCCCTGCGCTGCCCTGCCTTGGTCCTGCCCTGGCCAACACCACTGCCTTCGAGCTATATCAAATTTTTCATTTGTGGTTAAAAATATGAAAATTGTAACTGATATTTATGCTTGTAATGCCATCGCTTGACATTTCGGCCTGCCAGCCAGTCAGCCCAGCTTTTTGAGGGCGGACACACGTCCACAATAATTCATCTCAGAAATGCGTGTTCGAGTTTTGTTATTTTCGGATTACGTGTGCGAATTTGGTTATTCGCCTTTTCCTCAGGCATTCACAATTTTACTCATTCAAAAATAGGCCGAAAGTGATACTTGCGTGCTAAAATTGTGCTTTATTGGAATTTTTGAAATCTCTTCCTCCTTTCTGAGAAACTTTTAATTGAACCCGTTCTCTAAAAGTTCTTGGATCTGAGCTGAATAAAAAGTCTCCTAAATACAAGGTATTTTGCCTTGTCCTTAATTAAGACATTTCTTTCCAAAATAGGCTTATTTTTTAGGACTATTTAAGCTTTATTGCAAAAATAACAATTATGGGAATCATGTCATATATGTTTATGAATTATTATTCTTATTTAGATATAGCGAATAATTTCAAATGACGATTGTGGTATTTGCCAATTTTATGTACAACACTACAAATCCCCGATACTATATAAAGTACCGGGACTTTATCCCGGTATTATAATTGCTTGGAAAGGCAATAAAACAATTTGAAAACTTTTTATGCTCCCTCAAATCCAATTATAAAACTTAATTGGCATTAACATGTAAAATAAATCTATGGTTTTATATTCATGATTCGTGTTTTAACGTAAATTTAGATATTTTTGAATATTTAATAAAATAGGCTTCTTAAACACTTGAGTTTAAAGAAATATATAGTTCAGATCAAAATAAAATAATCTTTATTGTACTCTTTACTTTAATAATAACGAACAAATTTTCGTAGACTCATTGATGTATTAATGTTGTTGCAAGCCATGTTTTATTTCTAATGAAAGTGTGAGCATATTAAAATTTAAGATTATAACAATAAACGACTCTTATTCTATATCTTTAGACTAAAAAATTTTTAAAGAACACTTCCCAAAGTTATTAAACTGGGAGTCATTGGTTCGATAAAGATATGCACCATTGAAAAGAATGGGAAAGACGCTAAGCAAATGCTTTATTGCTCTTTGAAATAAAATGCAATAAAAGTGAGCTGTCTGGGTGTTGCAGTCGGAACACGTCTCAAGGGTGAAATGGCAGCGACATTTCTCAATTTATGCAACACCTCTTGCCGGTGGAAATGTCGCCGTAAACTAGAGGACATTCACCCGCCGAGCTAGTGAGTGGTTGTGAATATTCGATTTGGCACTCACCTGGCTTGGAGTTGCTGCCGACTAGCTGCTGCTGTTGCTGCTGCTGCGAGTGCTGCTGTTGTTGCTGCTGCTGCGAGTGCTGCTGCTGTCCATTGTGCAACACCGATTGCTGCTGCTGTTGTTGCTGCGAGTGCTGCTGTTGGGCGGCTGCAGCGGCGGCTGCGGCCGGGTGGATGGCCAGCAGCTTCGTTTCCGGCGGCTTGTGCGGACCCATCGTGATCTGCGGGGCACCCATGGCTATGGTCGGGGCTGGCATCATCAGGGTCGACATGGTCAGCATTATTTGCGAGTGAATTTTGGTCGCTGTCGGGGTCGCTGATTTGCTGTCGGGCTTTTGGTGTTCGGTCGGGCTTGCGGCCACTGGCACGGATAACGGGCACGGGCACGGGCACGGCTTTGTCTTGGCTACTGCTATTTCTATTGATTCGCTGACCCCTCCACAGATGGTGATGGTGAACTCGGTGCCAAAGGTCGTGCGTTAGCCTTTGTCGCCAGCTTTCTCCGGCTCTCGGCAATGTTTGCTATATATCTCTCTGCCTGCCCTTATGTGGCAGTGCAAACTTATGAAATATGCTCGCTCGGCTCTATGTATTTTCACTTTTCGTCCTGGCTGCTGCTCTGAGTTATTACGAAAATTTTTATACGAATATGTACTTTCTTTGCTAGTATGTGTGGGTTATTTTATTTTTGTTGTTGCTCTTGTTTTTTTTCTGTTGCTCTTGCCTTTTCTTTTATGTTTCGCTTATGTGTTTGTTCAACCGGAAATACACGAACTCAAGCGCACTTGGCTTGTAATTTCTTCGCTGCTACATTCGGCTGTGAGGATATCGCTTCTGGATTTCCTTCGCCTGCCAGTAATCGCAAATTATTCTTTCTTCCCTCCGTTCGTTTTGTGTTGTGTCTGTTGGCAGCGGAAATTATAAATATTCCTGTCATACGAGTACCAGGAGGAGTTTCTGCCCTCAGACGTCGTCTGTTTTAATATCAATGTCTGGTATGTAAAATGTCAGGAAATTCAGGGGAAAAAAATAAATTATAAGGTCGGGAAAAAAATGGAAATATAAAAAAATAATAGCGGAAAACTCCAAACAAAAGTGAAGCCCTGTTCAGCCGGCCCAGAGTCCTTGCCTTTGCTGATAAAGTTTCAGGCAGCTGCTGTTTGTTGGCAATTATTTTGCCGGCAGCTTCCACTGATGGGCTTTAGCTTTGGCTTTGTTTTTGTCGCGCGCGAAATCGCTGGCAACTTTAGAAGTCAGTGACTGCAGCGTCTGACGCGAATATCATCTGCAAACATTTGCCAAAGTTTAATGAAAGTCGCCAAAGTTTGCAGCCGTCCAAGGGTGAAATACAAACAAGCTTAAACGATGATCGGATGATCTTTGGCAAAAAATAACGAAAAAAAAAATTGATATACGCTGTCTACAATTTTATTTGAATTTATTCCCAGTCCCAGAACAATTTGCCATTATGGAGAGGAAGAAAATCTTTGTGTCCTTTGTGTCTCGAATAACGCACGAACCAAATAGACGAGATCAATCGCACACACAGGATATTTTACAGGATATACAAAGCGTTCGGTATACGTTCGTACTAGACCGCTGGGCGACGCTTTTCTTACTGAAAGCCAGCAGCACACGCATTGGCCAAAATTCAGAGGCGCTGCTTTCGAAGCCACTGCCACTGCAACGGCGGCAGAAAGGCGATTTTCCTGCTGCCGATATTCCACAGCCACTCTGCCACGCTGCCACAGTCACCGCCGTTGCCGATGCCGATGCCGCTGCCAGTGCCTCTGCCAACGGGATGCGTTTCCCTACATTTCTCTTCGTTAGCCAGGACATCGGATGCGAGGACACGAAGCTGCCAGCCTGCCTGCCTGCCTTCTTGGCTGCCTGACTGCCATCGCTGCCATCCATCCGTCCTGTCGTTCATGAAATATTCACGAATGGCTCGCTCTCCCTCGCGCAAACTGCTCTCCGTTTCGGGTCGGGTTTTTGCCTCTCAGTTCCGCCCCTGCCCTTGCCACTGCCGCGAAGTCCTGCGAGTCCTCCAAGTCCTCGGAGTCGCAGCTGCCTCGTATTTTTGCTCCAAGCTCCACACACAAGTTCGTGAGTTTTCGTCGTTTCAGCCGGCCACTCGCAGCACAGCGCAGAATCCTGAGAGCAAGCCGAATTTCGAAACCGCCAGTCTGATTTGAAATTGAAAATAAGGAATATTCAGAATCAGAGTTTCAATTGTTAAAGAGTTTTTTAAATACATTGTTACAACATAGTAACTAAAAAATAAACCAGAAATATAGTATCCAATATTTAACTAAACATAGTTACTATAGGAAATGTTTAATGTTTTTGATTGGTTCTCTGTGGGTGTCTTTGTTTCAGGCAATGCCGAAAAATATCCTTAGTTCTGCCTTTGGAAGCAAAAACCAGTATTTTTATGGTTATTGGCGTAAACTGTTCTACTCGTAGAAGCTAAGAGAAATGTTAAACCATGCTGTTACCAGAAATATTGAAACAAATATGCCGTAGAAAATTATAAATGAAAGTAAATAAGAAAATAAAGGTAATTAAGTGAAAAGTCAATGAATTAGTATAATTATGGGCATATTCTTATGGGCAAAAAGGAGTTATTTAAAATGTTCACGGGCAAAATGTTAAAGCGTAAAAATGTAAAAGTGTAAGCATATTTTTCAGGCGATTTAGAAGCAACATTTTTTCATGAATAAGGTCTTCAAGCTCCTTTGATGTTTATAAAAATATGGAAAAACCTCGTTGTGGCCAAAAGACACAGGAAAAAAAAGGGAAAACTTTGATAAAGAATGTCTTCTATAAAATCTGATTTAGAAAGTTTTTAAAACGGATGGTAGAACTCTATAATATTGCCTAAGAAAAGACTATCCAGAAACTCTATGCTGTTCTGTAATTAAGAATCTTAACCAAATACAAAGCATCAAAATAATGCAATTTCAGAATCGTCTTCCATTTACCAAACATCTTGTTTCTTGTGATGTTTCTACTTTTCTGTTATTAACATACTTTTAAGCTCTGACAGTAGGGACTTTTCAGGTGTTGAAGTTAGGAAGAAAAAGTGGGGTCATGGGGCGAAAACTGAAAAATGAGAGAAGGGAAAAATACATAATTGCATGTAATTTAGCATGCGACATTATCATTGTTTTAGTCGTATTTAGCATAGAATCAACATGCCACGTCACAGAAGCGGTGAGGCCATGGAATATCTCGTGTGGCGGACAACAGGCGTTGAGTGTCCTTTGTCCCTGCTCTCTAAACCAGAAGCACAGTGAAAAATTCAAAGAAACTTCATAATATCTGTTTTCAATATTAGAGTTTCTTTCTATTTTAAAAATTTATCATGAGGACATATTTATGACAACGTAAGGACAAGGTACTAAGTGGCGACAATGTAATTACTTAAGGACACATCGATTATTTCTTGGCTGGGGATTAATTTTGTAATTTTTTTGCTCTGTAACATTGCATGTATTTAAATGCAACAGAAAAACAACAACATGGGCAGCAGCAACTTCACGTAATAAACAAAAGAGACGTAAACAATAAGAAGCGACCCCTTAGAGCGATGCAAAAGACGAGCTAAGGGGCTGGTTCTTTGGGTCCTTTCTGCCTTTCTCTCTGTCTCCTTTTCCCATTCACCGATTCTGGCATGTGTGTGTGCGTGATGACAATTGCCCTTTGAATTTTTTAAATCACTTGAAATGAAAACAACAACAGGATTCCCCCATTTTGCCCCTGTGCACTGCCTTTTGCCTTTTGTTCTTCGAGTTGCGCTTGTTAGGTAAATCAGCGCCAGTTTGTATGTGTCTGTTGTGTGTTTGTTGTTGTGTGAGTGTTTCTCACAAACAAAAGCAAAAACAATACCAAGCAACCAACAACAACATTGTGCAGAAAGTTATAACGTGCTTAAGCGTCTTTAGCTGAAATGAGGCTAAAAATATTTGCTTATAATGAAGTGCACGACTGTGTGAGTATGACCTGTGACCATGCACAAGTACTGAGCACACATACACACAACAGTTTGTTTGTCATTGTGACTGTGTGTGTGTGTGTGGCTACATAACAATAGCGCATTGGGTACTACTGTTTTTGTACTCGAGGACGAAGCGTCACACCCCCCGAATAAGAAGAAAATTAAGGCATTGTTAAAGCCAATTAGGGTATTTAGTCGAGAGACCCGGACAGCAGGGCGTATGCGTGATATTTCACGGTGGATGACAGCTGCCAAGGATAAAAGCGCGAAACTGACGGAAATCTGCAGGAAATTCAGACATTATTTTTAAAGCTATTAATGCAGTAGTTGGGCTTTTGTCTTAGTTACGTGATAGTTTCCCATGATAACCTTAAAGAAGTTTATAAGACATGAAAATGGCCATGGCCTTTTTCTTCACCTCAGGGCTTAATAAATAATGCCTTCGGTTTATTCCAATTTGTTAATCCCTTCAAATGCCTCTTAAATCTCCCTGAACAGCAGACCATTTACCATTTGAAACTAAAGTTTCCAGTGCAAATTAATCGGGTTCGAGACGAATCAAACCCTGGAAGACTAAGCCACAAGAAACATGCCACATCTTGACATAACCAATTGCCTGGGCTGGAGCCAAATAGGTCGACAGAGGACCCTTTAAAGGTTTTACCCAGCACCCAGAACAAAAGGGAAAATGGACATGGACCAGAAAACAGGGTGGGTGGAGAAAAACCCTCTTCGTCCGTGATGGGGAATCCGATGGCGATGCTTGGAGCGAAAACGGCTAAGCACCTTTTGGCCAAAAACGAGACAGTTTTGAACGCCTCCCGGGACAACTTGGGACATTGATGGCTCAGCAAGGAATTTGCAAATTTTTGGGGGCCCGAAAACTGCCAATAAATAAATTCATGTTCGCATGCCCAAGACGCACGGAACCCAAGAGCTCTAAAAAGCTAAATAAGTAAATTATTTATGCATGCCCCGGCGCCCTCCTTTACTTTTAGGTGCCACCTAATGGGGGTCACACTTGGAGATTTAAATTTTTAAATAGGTGTGTCAGATAATGAAAATAAGTACCCGGCAGGGGAGTTTAGCTCCGGAAAAGTACCAAACACAGAGCCAAAACACATGCGCCGGCAACAGGGGATTGTTGGAAGCGCTGTCACAGTTTTTGTTTTCCCTGCTACTGGGGCTGCAGTGCTCTCAGCTTCTCCCTGTTGTTTTTGTTTTCGTTTCTGATGTGGACATGGCTTGTAGGCCGTCGCCATTTGCCTTTTAACTTGGCTAACGATAATTTGTTTGGCAACTGCCGCCTGTGCTGTTTTGCTGCTGCCATCGCAGCGTAATGAATTTTTATGCTCCTTTAATGTACTTTACGCAGATATGAAATTATGTGACCAAAGCGACCGAATCCAGCAGCCGACGAGCGGACCCACCCTTCACTTTGACCGCCCGACCGCCTGCCGTGTTAATTATTAATATTTTTTAATTAAAATGTGCACTAGCCAGAGCAATACAAACACGCCTGTTAGGCAAACAGAAGCCGGCTCTAAAACTGCTGGACAAAAAGACCAACAAAAGTCATATCGCCTGCAGATACTGAACTTCAAATAAAATTTCACACACTGTAAACAAAGTATGAGCACTAAATCAACAATAAACTTAGCCGCAGAAAAAAACGTTGAATTTAAATCGAAAACTCGAAACCAACTTGTCAGTCTGCGGTCTGGCAGATAATCTCCATTGGGTTCTGGCCGGGAAATGCCTGCATGAATTGTAGCATTCAAATAAAGCCAGTGAGGCCTCCGTCCAAGTACAATATCTCTTTGCCTTTCCCACTGGCTTTGTGGGACTGCGCCCGACTTAATGTACCGCGAAATAACTCGAATAATTCAAATGTGAAACTGTAGGAAATCGCAGTGTTCATATATTCTGCTCCTTCCATAATGCATTTCCAAATTATGACTGCCAATAATCAAGAGGGAAGGCGCGAACATTTACATAAAGAGTTGTGCAAGCTCTGATTTTATTCCAGATGAGTTAGTAGTTCCATTAAAATGAAATTTAATCGGTATAAGTTATGGTCAAGGAACTAAGTTCTGCTTAGCGGAAAATTCAAAGGAGATTGTTATAAAATAAAATTATAATGGAGATCGCCTATGAACAATACATTGAGAGAAAAATATGAGAGATATAATTAAATAATATAAAAACTAAAATTGGTTCATCTATACTTCAACGAACGAATGACCAGGTTATCTGTATAGTGGCTGTAACTGCTCAATGCGTGGTTACACATTTTCGATTTGTATAGGTCGCCCCGTAATTGCTGCTGGGCTATTACTACTGGCCTTTATTACTACTGGCCTTGGCCATTTGATGGCCACGCATTTCCAACCGGAAGCGCGTTCCATCGATTTGTCTCTGTCGCTGTCTTTCATTTGGCTTCTGAGCGAGTCCCTGGACCATTTCGGCTTCAGTTCAGCTTCAGTTTCAACGACTTGCCATTGCAATGGCAGCCGTTGGCACAATTTACTGTTTAAGTAATATTTCGTTTCTTTGGCGGGCGCGGGGACATTAGCAACTGCAGGAGAGAGTAACACTTGCTGCACATAACTGTGTAATTTATATTGCCCATTTCGTTTTGACTCGGCCAGATACTCGCTCGCACAGACACACACACGTTCGCAAAGTGCTTCTGCGACAAAGTAAATTGTAAAATGTCACCCATAAAGCGTAAATTGTAACAAAAAGCACTCGAGGCCACGCAGTGATTTAAATTTTGTCGTCTGTAGGCTCCGGCTGAAAAGTTATGTGTATCTGTGGGCACCTCCACGGCCCCCACCATCGGCATTCCCTTCAGTGTCCTGCAGCTCCGGGCCCTATCCCGGGACCATTGGCAAGCCCAGCTGGCAAAGGATCTGTTCTGTTCGGTTCTGGCCAGGCCTGGCCTGGCCTGGTCTGGTCTGGCTTGGGTTGCCGCTAGCTGCCACTTGGCAGCATTGGCGACAAGTTTTTGTGCCACGACCGTCCGCATACATACATATACACATAGCGTCCACAATTTACACAATTCATAATTCATGCGAAAATATTGTTCATACAATATATAGAGCGATGGGGCGACGTCGGCGCATATAAATTTCTGCATTTTGCAGTCGCAGCTGCAGCTGCAGCTGTAAACTTTAATTATATCTCTGCATGTGTAACTACGGCCAGTATCTGTGGATGCATCTGCATCTGTATCTGTGCGTGTGCATTTGCGTTTTAATTGAGTTTTGGTATGCAAAACACTGGGCCAAAGTGACAAATTGATTATCAATGCGCCCGCCGAGAGCGCCCTTTAAATTTAAAATATTCCCGCTTTGGCAAAACTTTAAGCGATTGCCCCGCCAACTGCCACGGCTGACAAATTAAAAGCGGAAACAATTTATTTCACGCACTATTGAACTTGGGAATGAACGATTTTTCTTCGCCGCAATTTGAGCAAATATTAATTTTTTTTTCGCCCTCCAGTTCTCCAGCAGTTCGTATTCATGAACCTGTCCGCAAAGTCTGGGAATTTCCTTTTCTCTTACAAACTCCGTCTGTGTCTGGGTCTGTGACTGCGGCGGCAGAGTTTTCCCCTTGGTCCTTGGACGATGCTCGCTTTTTGCTTTTCGTCCCTCGGTCCTCGGCTTTCGTCGCTCGCTTTCCATTTTTCGTTTTGCCAAGCAGGACGACGACAATCAATTTTTCTTCATCACAAAATTGCATTCTTCAAACAAAATGAGAGTGGCAAAGGCAGGCAGGCGGCAGGAACAAGACTGGGACAAGAACACAAAAATTCGCACTTTATTCATTTCCGTCCGCACATAAAATGCTTTCCTTCTGTCGGGGCCAGCGATCTGTTCCCATCCACGGCTCATTCTCTATTCTGGATAGCGGATTCCGTATTCCTATTCCGCATTTTGTATTCATTAATCAACTTTCAAATCTTTCCACAACAAACGAACGAAACGCACGCCCCAACGCTGTCGTCCGTGAGGCATGGGAGGGGAATCCTATCTGTAGCCTTGCCGCCCGGGTGGCACTTTGCACTAATTTGCGGCCGCATCGCCTGACAGTCGCAACAAGCAGCGACAAGCTGTCCACTCAGCAGCAGGATGGCAGTCGCACCCACCAGCATCACCGCCGCCTTGTTTGTATCATTTACGCACCGTGAATTGAGTCGCGGCTCACACGGCGTATGCGTGATGGCTGGTCCATCACTCACTTGCAGCTTCGGCGGAGGATTCAACGGCAGACACAGTTAGCGGGCGTCAGTTTTCATTTGCGTCAATTGTTTGCAACTGGTTATAGCTTCGCAACGTCCACGGTAGTAGTAACGACAAGGGTGAAACTCAGTTCTTCTAACAGAGAAACAATTGTATGATTTTGCTATTAAATTTGAATAAAAGATTTTAAACTTTCTTAACATCAACACAAGTTATTCACTTGGCAAGTGACTATATATATATTTTAAATACTTGAATCCCATGAAGGCTAAAAAAATTGTTGTCAGTGTTTCCGCCGTGAAAATCTTTGTTCTGCTTCGGATGCTTGAGCATATTATGCTGCTTGTCTTCCAGTGGCAGGCAGCAGTCATTAACAACCGGAGATGAGTTTGGTTTAATGCGGTTGCCGTTTACAAATGGAATTTTTTAGTGGCTCAGCCAACCAGCCATTCAGCTAACCAGCCGGCAAGCAGTCAAAATGCCAGTCGGCGTAAATGTGCAGCAGCAGCAGAAGGAGTTGGAGTAGCTGGAGCAGAGGCAAAATCAGGCATCAGGAACAGCAGCAGGATTTGGCAGCGGAAGTCATTCGATGCAAGGAGATGTGTTTTCCCAGCTCCTGGGAGTGCGTGAGCTTTTCTTGGCAGCTGAATTTGTGCATTTCTCAAATTTAATGCTCTGCCCTGCTTCAAGCCAATGAGATTTCAGCCAGTCATCAACAGCATCATCAAAAACTTGGCATACTTACTTTCAGATTACTCCATCTGCCTGACCGGACTACTACAGAGTGTGCTAAGTGTGTTTATTGTGGGTGGGTGGGTCGAGTGGCGAAGGTGCAGCTGCAATTGCTTTGTGTTGCGACGGGTGGTGGGTGGAGAAAAACGAGAATACATGGAAATCCCTAATGCTGCCCGGTCATTTTTCTATGCACACTCGCACAGCATTTAATCCATCTCCATCAGTACGAATGAATCTCCGAATGATTTTATTTTCTCGGCCAGAACAAGTGCTATTGCAGTTGATAAAGCTGCTTATAATTGTGAGTGTGTCTGGGCTTTACCAGAGGGCTTACTTCTCTCTCTTTGCTTTTATTTTAGGTTATTACCGTACCTCGGACCAACTCTCATCGAATATGCAAATGGTTCAGAATCAATGTAAAATAAACGAATACAATAAAAAATCTGTCCATTAATGAGCTGCTTTTATCAGGCAATGGGCTTACCTTGGGGCTTACTTAAAAATAAAAAAAAAATTTTAAATCTAACAGAGAATGAAAATTATTGTATCTGAATCCTAACATTTTTTCTTACTATAATATCAGTTTCCAGGATTTTCAAACAAAGGACCAAAAAAACGAACTCGTATGACAGATCTTACGAAAAATATTAAAAATTAATTAAAATCTCTGGGAATTTGGTCCTTTATGCATATCTGAAGTAGATGGCAATCTGCACTTCTGGACTTGACTGGCCCGCTGGGCAAACTTTTCATTAGCCACATTTGGGTGGAAAAGTTTCGTACCGAATCTTTTACACTTGCATGCCAAGCATCGTCGCCTACTTATGCGCACTTTTTCGACAACTATTTATGCAGTGAAAACTTTATGCTTGCCACCCCATACGGCCCGATACCCCCATATCTTCAAGCCCAGTCCCGCCCTCGGGCACACCCACTCATTCACTTGGCTTTGGGTCCGAGTCGGAGTGCTCAACTATTTATGTTAGAACTGCAAAGCGTAGAGCCGAAACCAATGAAATTTCCTAAAATACTTGGGATAAAACCCAGAGTATAGCCTAAGTACCAAAAAAAATATCTGGGGATTATGAAATGGTTTTTATTTCTCCATTTGTTTGTTTATGTTAAGAGTTTAAAGATAATTTAAGCCTAACTATACAAAATACTTATAAAATTTATTGTAATATAAGTTGTATGTTTTGAGCTTTCTGCCCAGTGTACATTTTCAAAAAGGCAGTGGGCGTGGTTGGGTTATACACTTTGACTTTACTTAGTTGGCTTTTACCTTGACGGTGATTTTAGCCAGCTGCCTGGAAAGTGGCAAGGAGTCAGGTAGCATATTTTTCTTAGCCACTCTAGTTCGTTCTTATGATTTGGTCTGGTCTGGGAGAGGGTAAGAGTCGGCCACTGTTTACGGTGGGTCTGGTAGGTAGTTCACTAGGTGTAGGTGGTTCGAAGACCCGTGTATGCGCATACATTAGAGGCGTTAAGCTTCAGTCGGCTTGTTTGCCCAACTGCTGGTAACTAAACGCCCTGGAATACTGGCGAAAAGTTTGCGACTTGCCGAGTTTATGGGCAAAGTCAATGGTCAATTTGTTTGAGATTTTGGAAATTTGTACTGCCTTGGGGCCTGGCCTAATTAAAATTGCATTCAAGCAGACCGGCAATGGAAAGGCACTCTCTGCAAGGGTGGCGCGTGTGGCCTTCGTTTCCAAATCCGAATCTGAATCAAAATCGGAATCGGAATGAGAATCAAAATCAGGATCCTGATCCTAGCCCGTATGTAATCTAACCAAGCGAAACGCAGGCCGTGCTCCATACAAATTGCAGTCAACATGGCGCGTAAGTCAACCGGAACTGGCAACGCCAGCCCTGAAATACACATGGGCCGTTTCGAAATTCTCATGAGCTGGTAGATGGTAGATGGAAGCTGGAGGTTGGGGAGTTGGTAACTGGGAACTGGAGGCATTAGGCCAGGCAGTGACAAATAAACAGTGACAGGAGCCAAACAAACAAACAAAACGAAACGAAACGAAACGAACGGAGCAGCAAAATAAAGCAGCGACAGACGAGGACAATTCGTCGTCATCAGGAGCCTCATTTTGGACTTAATATAATACGCAGCGACGCGTCAAGGGACTCGGGATGGATGGAAGGATGTGTGGAAATAGATGTGGACTGTGTAGCTGGGAAGGCGTAGAAAATCATTGCAGACATATGAAATATTAAATATGTATAGGGAGAGAGTGAAAGGCCTACAGAGGAACAAAGTTTGAAGCTAGAAGAATCTTAGAAAATAGTTTCTTAAACTTTGGGAAATTTTCAAATGAAAACTGGCTATATCCTCTAAAACAACATACCATTTTTAAAATTTTTTTTCACAGGGATATTGTTTCTGTAAACCACACTTTTCAATTTCTTTTCTTGTTTTGTGTGTCATTTTAAATACATTTCTCCGAGTGCATATGCTACCCATAAACAATCATTTGGCCCCAAATGTCTGGGGCTGTTGTCTAGTGAAGCAGAGCACCGAGGAAATGGCAGGCTGATGATCCCATTTCCGAGAGGTAAGTGATGCCAGTCAGGCTCCGCAGAACTTCAGAGAATGAGGGCCCGAGTCGGAGGAAAATGTACTAAAGGAGCAACGAGAAAAACAGTCAGAAAGCAACCAGCAGCCAGCCGCCAGAGGAACAACCTTCAATGAGACAAAATCGACTTGTGCATTCGCCGCTGCACGAAGGAGAAATTCTGGGGCGGAATAAGGTTACACGGCCACCAATACACTACCACCACAGAGCCGCACACAAAAAGGGAACGCGACTCGGAGGGCGAGTGTGTGCGTGAGCAGCAAGGAGCTGCCCGAGTCCTTTTCATTATAATTTAAGCATGGCAACATGACAACGTGGTTAACTTTTGCTTTTTTCTCCACATTTCGTTACTTTGTTGCTGTGATCAGTGACTGTGGGGATTCTACTGGCTCTGCCACTGCTACTGGTGCTTCGGGGGAAATGAAATTGCCTCAAAATGTTTGCCACTTTTATTCTGCTCTTCCACTTTTTGTGGCCTTTGACGTGTACGTGTGTGGGTGTTTTTGTGTGCAGCAAAGGTTGAAGTATTTAATGAGCTAAAATTCGGAACGTGTGTCCTTGGCATGGAATGAAAAACGTTGGGAATCTGTTACAAAATTTGTGACTTTTCCGAGCTCTAATGAGGAGTGCTCAACGGTTGCGATTTCAATGCGATCCTATGGCAGATATCTCAAGGCGACCCCGCCACAGAGAGACAATTAATTGGTCCAATCACGCAACTTCGCTGTCCAATTGCAAACATGTTAATTAAATGACAGAACTGGCACAAATTTGCATACAATCAAATTTAAGAATCCGGCAAGAAAATCCATTTTGTCCATTTCCCCGCACATTTCTCAATGGGTGACATGTGTACGCAATTTGTATGCGGAAAACAAACACAGATGCACTCAAGAAAAAGCCATAAAGCTGTGGAGTACCATCTGATATTTACCATAATACTAAACACAAGCACTACTTTATTATTTTAAAGTCAAGATTAGCTTTCGCTCTGAGTGCTTTCATGGAGATAGAATTAATTCAACCTATTTATTGCATTTTTAATATTTTTCTTTAAGTGTTTAAGCAAGCTTGCTCGTATATTTGTGTGTGTGGCATTATTATTTATTTTTATGCTTTACAATATTTATGCTCTTTGAGAGCGGGCGGCATACGAAACAGCCTCGATGGACAGCGAATTTAATTAATGAAGAAACCGCCGGGCAACCGCGATCATGGGTGGCCTTTTAATAAAACTGAGCAAATATAAAGGCAGAAAGGAAAACAGAATTGAAGCGCTGGAAGGCCACGAGCATTAAGCCTTTGACATGCGCCAATCGTAAATCTTGGCCAACATATCTGAGCAATGTTTGCCGAATGTCCGAATGTCCCTTGTCCAATGTTCGGTGTCCGGAGGGGGTTAAGGCTGCAATCCAGGACCCAGCGCACGCATGGGCGTAAAATAAAAAAAAAGGGATATAAGGAATGGGAACTGAACAGAAATACCCAGCGGCGACACTTTGTCCGGCAAAAGAGCCAAAGACCGGAGACCAGCAGCATTGACAAGGCCGCCTATGCAAATATTTAGTAAATGAATCAGCGCTTTGCGACTGTTATCATTTATGTGCCACGCCCCCAGTACCGCAGCAGCTTGGCCAGGATTGTCCAGAAGGAGGGCGAGTGGAATGGGGAGAGGGAGAAAAAGGCGGGTGACGGGCGACAGCGAATTTGTCAATTTGTAGCAATGACTGTAAACAGACGGGTCCGGAGAGAAAAGAAACGGAGAGCGGTCCGGACGAAGGGTGACCCCCTGCACATGCGGGCCTGAATTTATGGCCCATCTAGTGACGCACTTGTCCGGGAAAGAGCCCCGAACGAGGGTGCCAAAAGGGGTGAGAGGGAGCTGGGCGGTCTGGGGGCTTGAGGGTGTGCCGGACTAGCTGGTAACTGCCAACGGCTATGCATACAAAACGCTGCGGCAATTATCTGAAATGCAAATGCTTTGCTTGGCTCGAACCCCGAATCCGAATCTGAATCCGAGGGGAAATGGCCATGGCTAAGCATGTAATGAATTGTCTTTTTGGCCATTCGATAAATTTTCAACTCTATGAAGTTGCCCAGCTGCAGTGCAGCTCAGCTCAGCTTGGTTTCAGTTTCAGTTTCGGATTCCGTTGCAGTTTCTGTGTCTGTTTCAGTTTGGGTTTGGGTTCCAGATTCCAGCAGATTCGGCACCAAAATCGCCACCCAGCCCCTGCAGCGTCGTAAAGTATGAAACGCTTTATGGGCAAAGGGAGATCCAGGGCTTGGATCGGGGGGCGTAATTAAAAATCATAAGAAATGGAATACAAACAGAAATAAACATGCCATAGCCGAGAGCATAAAAGCAGCTGCAGCTCTCCATCTCTATAGTATCTATGTATCTCTGTATTTGTAGTAGTATATGTTCCTGTATCCGTATCCGTATCTGCATCTGTGTGTGCACCATAAAAATATGCCAAAAGGAAAGCGAGGCAAAGCGAAAGAGGAAATAAAAATAAAAGCGCTGAAATAAAATAAATTGCACTCAAAAATCCTTTTCCGTGCCTGCAACTCATTACAAATTTTATTACAGATACTTGCCCGGCACTCACCCGCCATCGGCAAGGCTTCGGGCGGTGAGGGGGTGGGATAATACATACCCCGAGATAGAGATACAGATACTGCACATAAGCACAGAACTGACATTTAATACAACACTTGATGTCGCTCATTAAGAAGAATTCAGCGCACGAGCGCCGCTGCTTCTGGGCAGCTGAGGCGTCCAAAAAAAGGATAAAAAAAACCCAAGAAGGGGGATGGCACTTAGGGAAACGAACTTTTAATACCTACTACTAAAAAACTCAAATAAAAAGTTAGAACTATTTTTATAAAGGAAATTTAATGGAAGAAAGCCTTGAAAAAGCACCTCCAATCTTTTCACATTTTCATTTATCGCAGATACTGGGAATGTAAAAATTATACAGGAACTTGTTACCAAATAAGCAGCTGCCATTACAGACATAAACACATGCCATTACACTCCAACACCCACACACTCACACTGCGGCAGACATAATGAGCATACACATCCAACGACAAGACAACACAACGCAATGCCTGCAGGGCGACAAGTGAAAGCATGTGTGATTGCACTCCTCCAACAGAAGGCAGTTCCACTTGCAGTTCCCGGATTCCAAGTCTGGGCCGTAGGCTTTGGGTTCTCGGCACGGGGATTCTTGGTGGCGGCGGCGGTGGCGAAGACTCACCATCCTCGGAGATGAGATACTGCCTATGGCAAGGCGTTGGCTGTCACCTGCCGCCGGCGTCACCATTCTGCAAAAGGATGCCAACATGACGACATCTTGTCTACATTTCGTCTTCTTGTCTGCAGCAGCATTTGCAGTTGCCGAGGATGTACTCAGACATATGTAGCTGACATGTGCACAAACACAAACACGCGGGCCAGGACAACAGTGCGTAAACGTCTCATTTATGCATTTCCACAGTTTTTCCACTTACTTACCATATTACGTGCAGATTGAGAGCACCTGATTGGGATTGAAAAGTAAAAGTTTTTTGAATATATAAGTATTTAACAAAAATGGATAGGGAGCTGAATATATCTTCGTTATTTAGTGTCTAAATCCATTTGAGCGTGTGGTTGTGATTTTATCCTTCCGTCTTTGTGGCCATGCTCTATCATATTAATCGCTTTCGTCCTGGTTCGAAAAAATGGCAACGGGCGACAAGAAACTATATCCATTTTATTGAAGCATCCTTGTGGTGGCAAGGCAGGAGTAGTGGCCAGTCGGCCACAGTGATTATGCATTCTGATATCCCGTTCGGCTGGTCGTGTGTGTGTGTGCTTTTGGTGCTGTCATGTGTCTAACTTATCGCTCTCATTGTGCTGCGCACTACAAAAGTTTTTATTCATATTTTGTATGGGCCTTTTATGTGGCAATCAAAGCCTATACAAACAGGCTCGAGTCAAGTGATACAGCAGCGTTGGCGGCGAGAAAGAAACCCAAGTATGTCAAATTAACAATGTCATCAAAGCGATTTAGCATGTTGGCGCGCCATGTCCTGCCCGTGTCCTGCGTCCTGCGTGCTGTGTCCCTCCGCCGCATGCGATTACATGGCAAATCTTTTCAAAGCTTTTAACAAACACGCTCAACCGCACACAAAATGGCGAACGCAAACACACGAGCGGGGTTAAATTGGGACCAGTTGCGGGACAGGGGTTAAGGGTTTTTTGCGAGCCAGGATCCGGGGGTGCCCCGCACAAAAGACAAGCCGAAAACTTTGAATTAAAATGCGTTTATTTGAGCTCTTTACACACCAGAAGCCAGAACCAGGCAATTGGAGCGGGCGTACCATATATGTGCTTTATCCTCTTTTCCGGTGGGGATGAAAAAATCTTAACCCAAATAACTTGGCGGAGAACTATTCAAAACATTTACTTAATATTCGCAACTTGGGCCGGCGCCTGTCGCTGGCAATGAAAGCGTTTTGTAATCCTTTGTTATCTCGATCTCGCTCCGCCCCATCCCCGTGACGTTTAATATTAAATCATATTAAAATATTCAAAGGACTTTGCGCCACCACGCAGCATTTATAAACATTAGCACGCCGACATGGCAAACATGGAGATCCTGTGCCCCGAAATGTATGCAATGCCCAAAAAGCGTCACCCGGCAAGTCAGCAAGTTGCCAACCAAGCCCCCACACACTCTCTCCAAAGGAGGGAATCATGGGAACCGGCGAAGTCGGATGTTTTAGGCGAAGGACCTGCCCCAGTTCTATGAAATTGTTTGCAAGAATTTTAGAATAATTTTTTGCCGCCTTCAAAGTGAGTCTGCAATGTGTGTATCTGTATCTTGGCCACGAACTCTTTGCGGCCATAAACTGCATGAGTTGTGCTTAGAGAGTGTTTAGAGCGAGTTTAAAAATGTATCAACGGCATGACAAGTGTGGCCGCAAGGCAACCCCCATCTGCCGTATCCTGTTTTTGCCCCCATTTGCACGCTCTCCCATCCAGCATGGTGCTCGGGGGCAGAAATGCCTCTGAATGCCGAACCGCATCGTTTTTCAGGCATTTTTACGTCTATTGATTCTTAATGGCTTGGTGGCAACTTTTGCCGAAAGTCATGCCAAGACAAATAGTTTTGTTTGTCAAAGCATACTTGTGGCAGCAGGTAGGTCTGTAAAGCGGCTTAAACGGCATACTACGGGGTAGATGACACATGCCAAGTTATTTGAGTCAATGACTCGGAAAGATCACACAAATGCTTTAATGGTTGGATAAAAATATTTGAAATGAAAGGGAATATTTTGAATTTGTAGAGGCATTTGAACATAAAACTTAAAAGCATAAAAAAATAAAAAATTTCGCTATTTTAACTATGGCAATTATCTGCACATTTCGAGTAACAATTCGGATATTGTATCTGGCAATCCCATGTACTCTTAACACGCTCCGCCGAATGGAAACAGGCAGCATAAATTTACTGCGCCAGTCAGAGCAGAGCAGTAAAAGTTGCTACTGTTGCAAGACACGCAGCATCAGGTGCAGCAACAACAACAACAAAAGCAACAAGGACGGCCACGGAGAAAACAGAAAGAAAGCAGCGCAAGATGCATTTAATTAAACTTAAACATTTTCATTGTCAAGCGAAAAATAATTAGTTGTGTGGCAAAGAGAAGGAAACAGGCAGCGGAACATTTGGCGTATACGTAACGTGCGCCGGAAGTAATATGGATCGCACAGACCTCGCACAGGGGAGGACCTCCCAGGACATGTGGAGGAAGGCCGGGAAGTACAAGTTTCAAAATTAAAATGAATGCACGCTGCCAGTGGAGGCGGGCGGAGCGGAGCCGAAGGAAAGCAGTACAAGACTTTTGCACCAACAGACATTTACAAGCGCCAGCTCACAGAGACAACCGATACATGTGCACGGCGGATGGCAGTTATAAACGACAAAGTCACATGCATGAGGTTGTCAAAAAACCTAGTTAGTCCTCCTGGCAGGGACAGAAGCTAAACGGAAAGGAACAGGGCGGCGGGGAACAGAGCTGAGCGGAACTGAAGGGAAGGATCCAAGCGCCAAAGAAAACTGCCAAGTTAAATGGGCGAAAAAAAAATCCGTATCCTCCGTGCATCCAAGATTGTTGTTCTTGTCGCCAGAGTGCGCGCTGTCGAAATAATGTGCAGCATTAACTAACTGCGCCTGCAAGCGACAACACCAGGACTCGCCAAAACAACGACAACGAGGATGCCAAGGATACAATCAAGGATGGCTGGCAAGCTTGCTACAAGTTTGCCCAGGATCCCGCGGCCAGAGGCGGCTGTAACATTATATATTTAGTTAAGGTATTAGCAGCAACTACATCTCCAACATACACATCAGCCAGCCAAACTAAGGTGCCACTAATTCCACTAACTTCTCAGCGTGTTTTAAAGAAAAAAATTAAATTAAAATGAGTTAAAGTGTGATATAATCTTTCGATTAATTCGCCATTCTAAAAAGTACATTGCCATTTGATAACATGTAGCCCAGTGTATCCATCAAGCCATTCATGTTTTTGCCGCGCCACGCCTGCATGGATTAATTAAATTAGGGTCGTGTCGAGCAGTCACCTTCCCGTTCCTACCACTCCAGGACCTCCATCCAGCCATCGATGCGTCAGATTGATTTTCTTGACGCGCTTTCCACGTTTTCCACTGCAATCGATACACTTGACGGCCGGCCGGCAGCCCTTTGGCGGCTGTCCTCGGTGCGTGGCTAGCTAATAAATTAAGGCTAATTATGTTTTCAATTAGGCAACAATAGCCAATTTAATATTTTACTCCGCCGTAGCTGGTAGGCATCGGCTCCGCTGGCCCCTGATTGATGTGCGTCGCAATTTTTCGCGCGATTTGCAATTGCAAAACACTGAAAATTGGCAAGGAGCGGCTGGTGGTTGGTTCGGGTGAGAGGGCAGGGCGGATGTATTGCGTTAGGCCGGCGGCGCTTCTAATGGCAAATGTCTGTAAAGCTTGCCTATACCCCAATTTTTGTTGCCGTGCTGTGCCGGTCTTCGCTCGTCGACCTTTTGGGAGGCAAATTTAATGGAAATTCTCGACATAGCCGGGGCATCAAATCAATATGTCATGAGGAGGACTAGGGCTAAGGCTGATGTTGGTGCTGATGCGGCTGCTGTAGCTGCTTCGGCAGCGGAAACAGTATCATGTTGATGTGTTGACGGTGTAGTCCGTATGAGTTAGGGTGCATGCGAGAATAATGCGTTATTGCGTATACGCAACGTGAAACAGGCTGACAACAAGCAAAGGCCTACAAATACGCTTATTTCTCATTTTAAAACTAAATGTATCGAGACCATGCATTTTTATTATTTGTGCCTTCGATATGCTCTAGCTTTTTCTATTATGTTTAATTTTTAAAATCCACATTTTAATCTACAATCTCTCTATGACAATTATTCCAAAAATTTGTCCTACGGCCATAGCCCCAATGGTAGAGAGTTCAAAAATGTAATATGGCTAGATGTGAGAGAAGAAAAAATGGTTAAAAATTTGCCTGACTCGCTGCATGTGCGCCTAAATCGTTGATTTACGATTCACGCCACACTGAGGAGCCGTTGAATCAGTACAGCGGCAACAACAACATTCCACAAACACGTATGTATGGGTGTGTAAGAACGGGTGTGTGCGGCGAGGACACGCATGACAGACGCGCAGGCAGCCGTGCAAACCACTTTGGCGGGAATGCGTTGGTTGCTTGTCCCTCTCCTTTAACACAGCGAAAAGTTTTTGCTGCAGCGCATAATAAAAAATTTTAAAATTTATTACATGTCTCCAGCCAATATTTCACTTTGACATGCAATGTCGCGAAATGAAGCTGTCCGGCTGTGGCGGTTGGTCGGTCGACTACTCGAGCCCATCTTCCTCTGCCACTGCCTCCACAGCCCAGATGACCAGTGCCTGGAGTAAATTTGCTTGCAATGAAGTGCGGAACATTTTTGCGTCAGCTGCTGCTTGGGCTGCCAATTAAAATTACCAGCAACAGCGGAAACAGCATCACCCCCGGCACCAGGGCTCTTTTTTTCATCCCATCTACGGGCAATCAATATTTCCGTTCGCTTCTTTTAATTAATTCCATGCGTTTGACATGGAAAATGTTGCACTCCTTGGCTTCATCCATCGATGCCAACAGGCCAGGCTGTGTTCGTATTAGCCCGTCTGGGCCGTCTTCGTGTATATGGATGTGTCGTGTGTCGAATGGATTCACTGAAATTTTATGCGTGCGCAAATGAAAAGGAAATGTTATCGTTTAATTTTATTTTCGCCATTGGCGCCGTTGCATAATAACTGCCAGCGAGTTCAGAGGAAAGAAATTGCTCCACTACAAGAAAATTATCAAACTTGGATATTGGTATATATTGTAAAGAGTTATTTTGGTTGTAAGTTTATTTTATGCCAATTGATTTCTTTATCATTTTGTTTTCAAAGACTTTGAAATCGTCTTCACCAGTAGCCTTTCAATGCTTTCACTTGATATTAAGTATACGCCATGTATTGTAAGTATTTTTAAGGGTATAAATAATTTCTCTTTATTTAAGATTTATGAAAGGATATCCCAGTCCCGTAACAATTTTCAAGTGTGAAAACTTAACCGGTGGATCTGAAAAACTGTGCTGGCTGCTTGGCATGCTGGGGACGCACATAAGTAGGTCCTGGACAGAGCAAAAATGGCACCGCGTCCAAACATAATTAAAGACAAACAACTGCACGCAGCATCAGCACCCCCGGTTCGGCCCCCCGGCCCTCTGAGGATGCTGCCGGTGCTACGATAAACGCATGAAGGCAAATAAAGGCAGTGGACGGATGGGAACACATAACTCACACACGCATGTCCCCTCGAACTGGGGGCTTGGGTTGGGCGGAGTCTTCCCGCCGCACTCTTGACACTGCAATGCCACCGACAGGACCAACATCCTTGGCAGCCAGCCACATGAGGCACATGCACACCTCCTGCCCCACATCCTGCCAGTAGGGGCCCTCACTTACCTCCGGAAAATATGGTGAAATAAAAGCCAAAAACGAAAAATGGCAAGCCAAAGTGTTGCGGCACATTTTTATGTAATTAATTTGCCAACCAGCGTGCAGGGGAGTGGGTAGGAGTGCAAAACTCAATTGGGAGTGACCGGAGCTCGTTTGGCAATGATTCTGCCATTAGTCCTGCCAACAGGGTGGAGCAACCTGAAAAATTAACTTTAAATCTGGAATTTGAAGCATTTTTTTAACGAGTTTCGATTTAAAAATTATAAAAAATTGCATTACTCGTGCTATAAACAACTACTGTTGTGCCTTTAAACTTTTTATGTGGAAAGTGACCTCGATCTCAGTTCTGTTTTTACACTTGTGACTATATGACCCTCCTTCCCTTTACACAGCCTTCTCATCAGGACTCTTTTTCTCTCATTGGACCAGCAGGGGCAACAATTTTGTACATCATTTTACTTTCATTATGGCTTAACCTTGCAGATTGATAGCACCCTGCAACCGCGCCCACCCTCCGCCCTATCTGCAGTGCTTGAGAATGTGGCAGGGTGTGTGTGGAAAGGAAAACATTGCGTGGAAGAGTGGGCGGCACAGAATGAGGCACAGGCACTGTGGACTTCCGCTCGCTCGGGCAGCAAAACGAGCAGAAGTTGTTGTTCAATTTTCCATTTTTAGTTGCCAGTCGTTGCCGAAGTGAAAAAGTGAATGGGGCATGGTTGGAGAAGGGGCAAGTAGAGCGGGGACGGGGACGGGGACAAAGAGAGAGGTAAAAAGGGGCCTTTCCACGCCGGGGAAAAAGAAGTGCTGAGGACCCGGCGCTATGTAAGATAATGGCAAACATGGGGAGAATGAGCTCCCGTATGCGTGTGTGTTGAAAGCCATGCAAAAACTGTAAACAAACAGAATGCGGCTAAACACAAACACCTTTGAGAGATGCACACTAGCATACACATACAAAGCCTTAGTACACCTGCAAGTGTGTGTATTTATAAAAGTCACAAGCACACGTAAAAGTGCATGCAGAAAAAATTCAGACAAGCTTTAATTGAGACATTCTAATAAACATAAAAGTAGTCAGAGCAAAAAGCAGACACTTCTAGAAAAAATGATAAAAATAAATTGTTTAAAAACCTTCTTATATTTTTTAAATTACAAAACTGTAAGGCCTACCTGCATTCTCTCTGCATCGGACCCAACACTCGGATATACTCTGGCAGAACACTTTGCGCGCCCCAATATACAACTAGAACTATAGAGGTTGTTGTTCTTCACCAGCTGCCACGACCCGAACGTTCAAAGTAAAAAATATCCTTCCCTTTGGGCCCTCTCCCCGCGCCCCTTCGAAACTGTTTTGCCCCCCCTGTGGAACTGTGCCAGAAAAACATAATTAATATGCAATTTTTTGTGTTTTTTTTTCAGCTTTTTTCATTTCTTTTACGAACATTTTGAAATTCCAAAGGTTTGCCCGCCCCACTGCCTTTTCTTTGATGCACTTGTACCTGTGCCAGTGTGTAGGTGGCTGTGTGGGTGTGGAGTGGCTGTGTTTGTGTTTATATTTATGGTACAATGCATTCAGCATAACTCAAACATGATTAAAAAGTTCCAGGGTTTTGTTTTGATTTCCATCGATTCTTCACTCCCGCAAGGTAAAATGAAAGAGAGACGAGAAGCAAAGAGAAACTGATAGCTGGAAAACATACAAAATCCAATAATCCAATAATCTTAATTAAATGCATAGCTTGAAGCATTCAAAATATTCAGTATTAGTTTCGCAAGAGGCTTTATTCATGCACTATGAAGTACATGAAAGTTGTGAAGCTTTTTAAATAGCCAACTGGTTGCTCAACTCGATCCATTTCTTAAACCGCTGTACACGGATGTTATGGAAACTCATTCTACGCCCCGTCGGCATTGTTCGTGGTAAACAGAAAAATCGCTGTGTTCGCCAAGGCGCCGAACGCAAATTAAAGGCAAACATAAAGCGCTTTGTATGGACGCCGCTGCTCCAACTCCGGCTCCTGATTCTGCTTCTGCCTCATCCAACTCATGTTGTAGTATCCTTTTTTATTTTCGGTGCTGCTGTGAAGGTAGGCTGCATAAGCGCTGCAAACATTCAACATCCAGCAACATCAGCCGAGTCAACAACAGCGGCTATGCTGTTGCCGTGGCCGTTGCAGCTGCAGCAGCAACATAAACAAACATTGGCGGTTGCACGTGTGGTCATGGAAGGATCCCAATACCAACAGCAACCCCAATGCCAATACCAATACCAATATCACTACCAACACCAATACCAATACAAATTGCGATGGCAGGACAACAGAGGGAAGAACAAGATGCGCAAATAGAGCTGCGAACGCAGACGTCAGCAGCAACAATACTGACTGACCTTTGCAGGATGTGTGCTTTTCAATACAGCCCAACAACAATAACAGTAATTTATATTTTTTATTGATAGAGCCATAAATAAAGCCGAAGCGGAGGGTAGAAGTTCGAAATGCCATATGCACAAGCTCGTACAAGTAAATGCGCCTGTCGTCCATAATCAAAAGATTTGAAAATGCTGCTGACTGTGACTCTGCGATGTGAAGTGACCAGGGCTGCCAACTGGCCGCCCATAAAATGTGACCCACCAGCAGCAGCAGCAACGGCAACAAAAAGCACTGAGAATGTGGCACAGCCCCGCTGCTGCTCCACTTGGACAGGCAACAGGAAAAATGCAAGAAAACTACCATTTCAGTCGCACAGACCCGCGTCCGTGTCTTCTTCTGCATGTGATTCTGCGTCTGCTTCTGCCACAAACTGATGCAGCAATAAAATTTGAAACAATAAAAGACGAAGCCAAGGAGACGTTGCCCGAAAGTTGCCAGAGCAGCAAGTGGAAATTGCCGAAAGAAGACGCAAATGGCAGCGGAGCTGAAGATGTGGCAAGCTGTAAGGAGATGCACCAGTAGGGGTCCTTAAAGCTGCAAATCCTGCGTCTTTCCTGCTCTCGAAGAAGACATTGCATACTCACTGAAAGAAATTACTGGTTTCTGCTTCATTTCAATAATAAATTCTTGAGGAGAGCGTTGTAGGATGCACTTTGTAAGCCAAAACACTCATCTAGTTAAAAAATCTAAAATTTTAATTTCTTTTCTATTCTAAAATATTAATTTTAATAATTCTTCCTTGTGTAAGCTTATAGTAGTGTCACCCATACACGTGCACGGTAGCCACTTTTCCGTTTGCCATGAAGTGCGTTGCCAAATGTTGCATTTATTTTGTGAGTTTTCGCCTGGTGCTGGACTCCTTGCGATTTCCAGAATAAAGTTGGCAAGTGCCATTGGTTAGAGATCTATCCCGAAACATCCTTTGTGAAAAGATGCTTCGTAAATACATCTAAAATGCCACAAATTAATTGGTGCTCCTGATATAATATAGCTCATAGTTTAAAGAAAATAAAATCTAAAAATTGGAATAAATTAAATCACATAAATTGAATCACAACAAAAATTTTGAGGAGGTAATATACAGGTGACGAACCCGAATGCTTCATTCAAAATGGCGGTACTTGAAGCGCTGGTCACAATATGGTACACTATTCCTGGATCGGATGTAATCTGGCAGTGATATGACTACCGGAATCGGATTATTTTTAATTTCTTAACGTCAACATTATGTATTCTTAAAAATCCTGGAACAAAAGTGGCTTCCTTATTACTAAAAAAATGTATAATTTTAATCTAAAAATATATTATATGTCTTACCACTTTTCTTGATGTCTTAGTAAGTAAATGGTTCAGATAAATTCGACGCAGTTGCAAAACTTTGGCAACATATTGTGCCAAAGTTATGGTGATCGACCTTCGTCCCCAAACCGAACTAAGGCAACTATCCTGCCAAGGACTCGTCCCACAAGTTCATCAAACACTGCGCCTTGACCCTGACGATACAACTGACCCACTAGGAAGCGTTCTCTGTATCATGTACACTTGCTGGATAAATGTTATAATTTCCATTAACGACAAAGGAGAGCACTTATGCTTTTATAAATTTAACGGTTAGTTTATAATTGTTTAAATATAATTATGAAAATATATTCTTTGATTGGTAAATTGATTAACCAACGTTTCTCTCTGTGCAATCTCCAGTCTGTAACACAGGCCGACAATTTCCAACTTTTTTTTTCCTCCACGCATAATTTTACCTGCTCCATAATCTTTAGGCTCCCCTGAACCAAAGTCCAGAACAAACATAGGTTCTATCACCCACCGTTTCCGCGGCACACCTAAGAGAAGAAATTGATCAAATTTTACCATATATTGAATTATGTAGGCCGTGTAATGGCTATGACCATCATTGTTTCCAGTACATATCATTTTTGAAATGTATGTGTACCAACTAAAATTAAAAAATGGTATCTAGCAGTTACCATATCTTTGGAATACTCATCCAAAGTTGAAATCTCAGATTTTCTACGTGAATTTTTGCTCTTCTATGATTTTTCCCCAAACATTTTTCTATGGAAGATTTTTATTTTCTTATTGAAATCAGTAGATCATACCATGTTTTAATTTTGGATTTAAGGAAAAACTCGAAATAATTTTATTGAATTTAATATAGGTGGTTCAACAATATTTTCTTCAATTAAATTGGAGTTTTTAATCTCATATTTTCAAAAAGTCATGGCTATCTACAACTTCTGTAAAGCTTTACTAAACAAGCTGAACCTGCAATAGATACGTTTTGAATATAGAAACAGTTTTAGATAGCCATGACTTTTTGAAAATATGAGATTAAAAACTCCAATTTAATTGAAGAAAATATTGTTGAACCACCTATATTAAATTCAATAAAATTATTTCGAGTTTTTCCTTAAATCAAAAATTAAAACATGGTATGATCTACTGATTTCAATAAGAAAATAAAAATCTTCCATAGAAAAATGTTTGGGGAAAAATCATAGAAGAGCAAAAATTAACGTAGAAAATCTGAGATTTCAACTTTGGATGAGTATTCCAAAGATATGGTAACTGCTAGATACCATTTTTTAATTTTAGTTGGTACACATACATTTCAAAAATGATATGTACTGGAAACAATGATGGTCATAGCCATTACACGGCCTACATAATTCAATATATGGTAAAATTTGATCAATTTCTTCTCTTAGGTGTACCGCGGAAACGGTGGGTGATAGAACCTATGTTTGTTCTGGACTTTGGTTCAGGGGAGCCTAAAGGTTATGGAGCAGGTAAAATTATGCGTGGAGATTTTTTGCTGTTGGCCTGTGTAATCGCTTTCTGCACTTAATTTGCGCCGTCTTAGTTTCCTGCTGGGGCAGAGACAATTACAGTAAGTGACCGAAATGCGTGCAAGAGTGTGTGAGTGGGCGGGCTAGTGTATCCCTTAAGTAGCACACTTTGCCAAAATTCCAGGCCGCTTGCTTAACCCTTCGCAGTCCACTTGGCAAGCCTTAACCACATGTGTATCGCCAAGGCAAGCCAGCTTGGGAAACTCCTTTCTGTTGTTTGTCGGCGGGAAAACTGTGACAAGGGGCAAAGTGGTCCTGTGGGGAGGGAAGAGTCTGGAGTCTGGTTCTACTAACTTAACTGGCAGCATCTGGACCAAATGACTTTGTTAAGAGTTTTCGTTGCGCAATTTTCTTTATATTTTCTCCCAAAGCCCCAGCTCTGGAAGGCAAAGGACAATGGCAGCAGGATGACGAATAAAAGTGTCACTTTCTATGGCAATTTCATAATTGCATAAGTGTGGAAGTGGTCAAGTGTCTGGGCAATAGTCCTGCTACCCCTACTGCCCCACCTTGCCCTCGTCCCCTTCATCGTTCTTCGGACAGGCATAAATTTTTATTTAGTAGCGCACTTGCTAGAGTTTGCCCAAAAGTTACTTACAAAGTGAAGTTTCAGCTGCAGCAGAAGCAGCACTCACATGTTGAAACTCACTAACACATTCTGTGGTCAATGCCATAAATTTGCTGTCCTGCCTCTGTCAAGTGGGTCCTCGGTCTTCGGTCTACACTCCCTTTCCCCTTTTCCAGGCCTCTCGGCCTCATCTTTCAAGCCGGCAAAGTGCTCGAAAGTTTGCATTCGAGGTGAGTTCTCTTTTCTTATTTGATGTGTCGCCGCAAAAGTTGTCTACACTTATTATTGCCCTTCCTGTGCCAGGCTTTCAATTAACCCCAAAGGGTGTGGCATCCGTTCTCCGTTTTCTATACTAGCAATTAAGAAAATGGGAATCTGCAATCCCGGATTTTCAGATATCCCGCCACCAAATCCGATGTCGAACGTGTCGGTTTTTCGCAGGTCGACATTAATTGTTCCTTTTGGCCAGCGCTTATGAAATATTTCTGCTACAGACGCAGGGCCAAAATCCATTTCGAAATGCAAACACTTTTCAAAGTGTCCGCGACACACGAATAGCAAGGCAAATTGCAATTAACACTGCTTCTTCTCGTATGTGTTTCAGTGTACATGGGTCTGTGTGCTGACAGGACTCTCCCTTCCCGTCCCCTTTTATTTTTTTCCTGCTAGCAAGCTCTAAAAGTGTCCACTCATCGTCAAAGGACTTTGAGTCCTCGCGCTCGAGCGCCCGTCAACGCTGAAAGCGATAAGGCAATTAGAAAATACATCGCATCGCCGGCTGACGCAGCTCCGGTGCACCGAAAAAAAATCAAAGGAAAGTTTATCGACCCCCCCGAACCCTTGCAGTTACACAGCCCCTACATCAGATGTCGCTGTTGGTGTCAATTATTTCGAATTTTTTGTCAATATGCCGCAGACCTCCATGACGGTGCAACTAGCTGGCGGGCGTGGGTGGAGGTCCAATAATGGGCCACTTCGACTGGCCAGAGATGACTCCAAGCCACGCCCACTAGGCCAAAGTACACACCGCCTATCAAACATTGCAACAGACACTTGGAAAAATGTTCAAGTCCCCTCATATATTTTCTCTTTTAAATTATTCAATTGAAACTAATCACAGGCCACTAGGGGTTGAACTATTTTTTATTAAGACAAGGAGAAAAATGGAATATTTTCGCCAAGTGCACAACACTGGTCATGGCCATGTTGGCCATTAAACTTTGCTCCTTCCTGCCACAGCGGCTGCGGCTGGTGCTTTCTTCTTTCAAATGTTTATTTTATTTTTTCATGCCATTTGCCGTTTGTCTTTCCCCGGCTGGAAGTTGTTTTTGAGATGAATATGCAAATATTTTTCGGTGAAAGAAAAACAAAGGGGAAGGGTGGCCATTTTGTGGGCAGGATGTGATGCCGCAGGACGCGCATCATTTCCGCTTAAAATGCAGCACAATTTGCCGTAAAAAGGTTTTTCACGACACTCCCGGAGCAGAAAAAGCAGCAGCCCATCGAGTAATGATAACCGAGTGGAAGGAAAGCCTTCAGTGGAAGCCAGTGGCAGCTCCTGGTGAAGCTGCTTTCAATAATACCCAGGACTTGCTGCATTGACCATTTAAAATGCAGTGCATCATTAAACGAAAAATCAATAGGATTGCAAAATATTTCAATTTAAATCGACGTCTCTCCGCTCACGACTTGCGACTCGGGCGCTTTTATGACCCCTTGGGAATTGAAGTGCTGACCAAGCGGGCACCTTCTGGCCAACTTTTTGGCCAGGCCAGGAGGTACTGCTTCTGGGCTGGTGTTGTTTTTGCTCCTGTTATGGTTGTTGGCGGGCGAATTAAATGGACGCTTTGAATTTTTTACGATGTGCACTAAAAATCCAATTTAATGAACATTTAAGAGACACACTCGGCAGGCCCGGAGCGGCAAGTCGACTTGGAACGCGGCGTGACGAGACGAAAGGGGGCGAAGGACATCGTCCTGCAGCGGCAGCAGCACGTAAGCGAGAATTGCGATTACGTATACGTAATGTGAGCAGCCAGCCAGCGAGCAAAGCTGCAAAAAAGGGCTGCCACAAGCATATCCTTTTTAATGTAATTGCTTTTTTAAGAAGTGCGGCGTTTCTGCTGCTTCTGCTGCTGCTCCTGATGATGATGCTGCCATCTAAGACACTCGCAAGCACACACTGACACCCCACCACCAATTCTCCACCCACTCACAAGGTCGCGTAAATCACACCCCCTTGCATGAGAAAGAAAGAAAACTAATGAGAAGATTTGAGTTGGAGAATCGACTACAAAGTACCTGTCAGGCTTTGAATTAAAGATATTATTTAACTTCAAGCTAGCATGAGCTCAGTGGCAGCCACGTTTATAATGCTGTTGCAAGTCACTTAAAAATATTTCATAAAATAATCAAATTACTGAAATTTTCTTCTAAATGATATCTAAGTTTAAGATTAGTTCCTCCGCTTTTTAAGTCTTGTTCCATAAATGGTAACAAAAATTCTATCAAATGACGAAAAGAAAAGCGAAAAAGTTTTGATAATGATAATGGAAATGAATTGGCCAACCGGGGTCACGGGATGCCGCATCGAATGGAATTGCCAGCAGTTAGCAGCTGTTGCCAATGGGAATTTTCTTGGGGGAGGCGGCTCCAAGCTCACATCTCGAATTGCCATCACATGCCAGCGTATGCGATGCTTCTTGATGTGATGCCCAATAATTATGACCGGCAATCGGGCTCAATTATCAGCGCATGCCATTCGCAATTAGTTGACACTGTGGCAGCTTGAGATGTGCAAGTTGGACGTGTGCCACATTTGGCATTTAAAAAGCTTAGCTCTTTAAGTGCGGTCAAATTATATGGGCAAGGGCAAACTGCAAACCGCAAATTGTATTTGCCCAACCAGGTGACAAAATGGGTGGGCCAAGTGGCACACTGGCATAGGAGCTGGGGCGGTGCAACCTTCGAAAGTCAAAGGTCCCGACATAGGCCAGTCAATTAGCAGTTGCCTTGCTGCTATTTGCTGTCACTTCTGTAACTAGAAGTCAGCTTCCCAAATGAGATAAAATAAAACCGAAATTGCAATTTTCTCCGAAAACTGCAATGCTAAATGTATACGTTTACCTCGTTGGATGTGTGTGCTTGTATTTGCATGGAAAATATGCAAAGCTTGCACTTGAAGAAAAAATTTAGTCTACGTTTTATTAGCTAGCCTTCAGATATCCTTAGCATTTTCCATGAAATAATAGCTTTTATTCATAAACGATTAAAAAATTGTGTACACTTTGTCCTTAGAAAACTAATATATCTCTCAGTGGAGGACAAATGGAAGTTTTGTGTACCATTTACGGTTGTCAATGTGCTTGCTTAGCTGAAATTAAAGCTCAAGTCAAAGTACTGATGACCCTCGGAGGCCCGTAGAATGAATAGGTCGATCCGTTCCTGGTTAGTTGTGTTATTGTCCTTCGAACAGAAAACATTCCCTAATGACAGAGCGACGTATATGTAGGAAGATGTAGAAATTCTCTGCACACGATACATATTGATTGAAACTGTAGTGTCCTTTGGAGGTGTATATATATATATTTAATGGAAAATCTCTTGGCACATCGATCCCCTGATAAATAACTTTTCCGATTCGATTTAATAGAAATTACAATTCCACTCCACTTAACCATTATCCATTATACCACCGGGCGCTGCTCCCGCCGCTTTATAATTTTCACAAAAGCCCCGCTCGCACATCGATTGCTCTGCCCCCAGCCACAAAACCTAAGCCACCCCGTCCTGTTCCATTTCCATCAGGCCCTCGTCACTCTCCAACAATGGCGAAATTAGCATGAGTTACTTTGTATATCCTTTGCGCAAATTTTGACACGTGCAGCCGCCAATCCCGGAGTTGCCATTGATACACCACCGTCCCCCCAGGACCTACTGGTGCCCCTTTTTTCCCGCCCAGTGCCACCCATTTCATTCCATTACCAACACACAGTGCACACACACACACACAACAGTGCCGAGACGAAGGAGGAACCACATATTCTTGCGGCTGCCCCTCCCGTTCGCACTTTGTGTCCTTCCTTGTGTCTGTGTGCGCGGCTGTCTGTATGTACATTTTTGTGTAATTTAAAACTTCGTAATGTACACTTTTGCCGGAGGCATTTTACTTACAATACACATGTAAACATCGCACTCGCACACACGCTCACCCTCACTCACACACTGCTGCTTTTTAACCTATTTCGTAGCAGGAGGGTAGGCTCTACGATCCAGTGCCCACACCGTCCTCCCGCTCGGTCCGATGTATGCAAAGTGTCAGCTCACCGTTAAGCTTTGCTTACCGAAAAATGAAAGACAGCCACGGCGAAAAGTAAACTCTACAGATTTCACCTCTTTATCAGGAGGCTAAGGCACTGAAAACAATAAGAGACACTTAAAAGGAAGTATTTTTAAAGAAAGTTATGAACCACACTACTATAATCTGTGTGAGATTTAAATGTATCCGAAAGAGGATGCAAGTGGGTAATTAGATTTGTATTAATGGATTATGAACAAGCTTCTCTATTTTCTCGCAGTGCATCCGGTCGCCCAGGTCAACTCGTCGCAGACAGCTTCTTCGGCACTTGCATGCTGCGAAAGTGTCGATTTCATTGACTGCGCCTCCATGGCGCTTAGTCCAACACTGGCAGCGACATCGACACCATCGCCGGCAATACGACCCAAGGCGCACTCACACACTGACACTGACACTAACACTCACACCCACCACACTGCACACCCCACAACCACCGTCAGCACTCAAACACTGGCCCCACTTGCGCACCACTGAAAGCTAAGTGACGGCAAATATTCAAATATGTTTTTGATGTGATTTGTTGCCTTTCCCACTCAATTTTCAGCGACACTTTTAGGCTGTTTTGTCCTCTCGAGTTCCAGCCAGCCCGGCCTGGGTTGGGCCCTGTATTTGTGCGAATTTTGCTGTTGTCAGTGGCAACAGTGCTCTTCAACCACCCGATGGCCCAATCACCCAACCACCAGCACCATTAGCGGCTGCAGAAACCACAACGCAGGCAGCACTTTGAAATCGAAGACATTTTGCAGATCCCACGGCAATGCACCATAAAAAATTTGAAGTACTTACACAAATTAATTTAGCAAGAGTTGATATTTTAGCTCTTTAGTAATATTAAAATTGTATTTTATTTCAAATTCAACTTTTCAATGTCATTCATTTTAGTAAGTAATTTTTCCACAAGTGTATGAGCCGGTTGGTGTACTTCGCTTGTGCCAACCGTAAATTGCCAACAGGATATTCCGCGGTTTTCCCAAGTTTTATTATTATACATACTCCTATTTTTATTCGTCTCCCATCGATGAGTCTCTGGATCTGGTTACGGGTGCCTCGGGTCGTGCCTCTGTCCCTGCTGGTGTTTATTTTAACCAGTATTCCTTCCGCTGTCATTGGCTACATCCCCAACCTTTTTATTTTTGCGGTTTTTTTCACAGTTTTGTTTTCATTTATTTGTACTTTTTTGTTCTGGTTTCAAAGTGTTTGTTTTCTTGAACTTTTTTGCGGAAGAAGCGTTTGCCTGCTGGCTTTTAATTTGCACGCCACAATTGCCATGGCCACCCTGAAATGCAGCGGCCGCAATTAATTACAGCGCTGATATCATGGCCCTGCCGCTGCCACTGTGCCACTGCCACTGCCGCTGCCGCAGCTGCGATAAAACTTTAGCAAATGTAATTTTAACAAAACCGCATCGCCGCCTGCTCAAGACGAAGACAGGCAGGCGAATAGGGTTGGGGGCTGGGGATAGAGCAGAACCAGAACCAGAACCACCGACCTCATGGAACATCTTGGCTAAATCAACGCTAGTTAGTTTTAATTATGGCAATCGGGAACATGCAATTTCCGGCCAAATGCAATTCGATGCAAGTCGATTCAAATGGGAATGCGGCTTGAGTCCTGCCCGCTGAGCTGAGAATCCTCTGTAAATGAGTAGGCGGAAGGATGGATGGATTTGGGATGTAGCTGAATAGTTTATTGGCTTGAGGGAGCATGGGGGTCCTAACCTACCAGCTGGCAAGCTTAAGAGTTCTTAGTACTTTCTACTTACCCTTAATTCTCTTTTTATTTTAATAAGATATTCAATTTTATTATATCTTTTACTTTTTCTATTATAAGTGACAGAACTTCTAATCATGCGGGCCACCAATTTGACCTGAATTTCTTTCCGTATCCATTTATTTCAATTCGCAAACGCTTGACAGCCAAGCCAAAATCCTTTGACACCTGCGAATGGTCAACTCTCGATCTGAGTTGGCTTAAAGCACGGCCAGCTAATACACCTTTACCATGGTTTACGACCCGACTTAGGTCGTTTGGGGGAGAGATCCCTTGTCCATCTAATAGAGTGCGGGATGGCTTAATGCGCCTGCAGTTCGGCATTTGCAGTTTATGTATTTATTACTGTCATCTCACAGCCCGGCCACTAAGTCCGCAGACGTGAGATAGAGCTATGGAGTCCGATGAAAGGAGAAAGCTGAAGCGGAGAAAGGAGAAAGGGAAAGCACGAGGGAGATCATATTCCCAGTCAGAAAGCAAGCTGGCAATCCGTAATAATCGTAATACAGAAAGCACTTTCAGCTTTTAACTTATTATTAGCTTTATTTTACAGTTGTCAGCCGGAGCAACGCCCCGGGTATTTACAAAGACTTGTCGTATGTCCTATTTAACCCTCCACCCGCCCATTGGGGCCAGAGTCTAATATATATATATATATGTGTGTGTGTGTGTGTGGAAGCACCTGGCGAAGGTGTGTTTGTGTCACTGTTTGGGCGCTGGTCCTGGGCGGTGGGTGCGGGTCACGCCCACTTTTTACTGCATTTAATTCTCCAGTGAAGTATTTAATTTTATGACACGGGATCCTTGGACCTGGCGGGAACGAGATGGCGAGCGAGTGCGGCGGCCCTTGGAGTACAACAAATATGAAATGACTGTCATTTCTTGCATTTAGGGGCACTTTGGGGAGTACTTGGCAGCATGTAACACCCAATACTTACACTTATACCTCCACACCGACACGCACACACCTGGTTCACGCCTTTGATGGTGTAGTCGCTGCTGGCTTTGCTGCTGTTGTTGTTTTGCTGGCATCATTAGCGTTAACGTTATGTAGCGCTGTGTTATGTTTTGGCTCTTCAAGGTGCAAGCGAGACGTGGCTAGAATCCTGCCTCGCACTCCAACCAGCAGCTACAGAGGCAGCAGGGTTATCGGATAATTATGCAGCATATTAATGTATCCCCGCCATCCTTGCTACCAGCTACCCGCTACCCGCCATCCTCCTCGACCCCACAGTCACCCCTTTTTATTATCATTCATATGCAAAGTTTCATAACAATGTGGCAGCCTCTTCGAGCTCCAACTCCCTCATTTTCAACTCCTTCATTTCACTCTGCCCCCCCCTCATTAGCTGCTCACACGCTCGCTCGCCCATCTCGTTCGTCCTTTTAATTCCTTGCCAGCAGAGCCGTCCTGCTCGCCGGCTGAGGTCGGGGATTGTTCCATTTCCTTGCCATAATTTGTTTCAGGCTCGTAAATTTATTTCAATAATTGCCGGCTGCTTGTGAGTTTCATGGAGGTGCAAATAATTTTACTTACAACCAGACACTCGCACCCCTTTCCGTTCTCCACTTTCTACTTTCCACTTTCTCTTTGCAGCCCCTTTCTTTTAGCCCATTTACCATTTTCCATTCGCGCTGGTAGGCGAACAAAAATGTGTGAAAATATTAAAATAATAGTTGTAATTTATAACCAAATTGCCGGGAACATTAAAATTTCTGCTACTGCTGTACTGCTACTGCTACTGCTGGTGCCATTAAAAGTGTTTGCTAATTAAGTTTTCGCGCTTCCACCCAGAGCCGGTCGAGGCGCCTAATGTGAACACGGTCTTAAATATATATTAACAGATACATCTCCTAAATATTGCAGATATTCCGCTCTGGTAATTAAGTACACATTGCCATTTCTTGAGCAGCCAGCCAAGGGTCTTTCGCTCTTCATAAAAACCCCGGCACCGGCACACCCCTCTAATTTGCACTTAATTAAAACTTGAAATGCCACCAGAGAGCAGCAGAGAAAAAATATCCACTTTGCAACGGGCGCAAATAGAATTTCATTGCACTTGGCCGCCATCCAATCGTAAGGGTAAAAATCTCCTGGCTCGAATGCCACGCCTCCCGGGCCGTCATAAATATTTATGCGGCAGTCCTGCCAAATGCAGCGGCGGCGGCAGGACTTTTTCCGGTCCCGGCAAGAGCAGGAAACGTAAATGAAACTAAAATCAATTTGGTGGCTGCTGATAGCCATCACTTGGATTGAGATTAAAGGAGCGATCTCGTCGCTGGCCAAAAACAATGAAATTTCATAAGCCAAATATTTGCCAAGGAGGAGAGCGAAGCTAAAAAAAATAATCCTCGGGCAAAATACCAATCGAAAATCCGGGCCCACGCCCCCTGTCCGCTGACATCTATCTTCATTCGGCGGCATGAAAACGAAAACCTGCAAAAACAAAACAACACAAGTTGCCACAATTCCGCCAATCCCCCGGCTCCAGCCTTGGGCAGCCGTCGAGATAATGCATAAAATTATGTAAATATTCAGAAATTATCATTTAATTTCTAAAATTGTTTATGTTTATGCACGGTAATAAGCAACCTACGACAGCAGTGGCCCATCCCCCCAAAACCTCCACTTCCACCCCCTAACGCACTTTCGGCGCACTTCAACTTAATTAAAAATTACTTTACAGACGCCAAATACTTTTAATTATTTTGGGTTCAGCGGTCGAATGGAAAGCGAGCCAGCATCAGACATTCCGACCAACCACCCAACCAAAAACAGCAACCCAACCACCCACTTTGGGAGGGAAAATGTTTTTCGAGCTCTCGTCCCCGTTTTATGGCAGAACCATTGTTGATTTTGCCTAAAGTACCCGAAGCTGATGCGATGATGCCCCATGCAGCCCAATTAAAAGTGTTCGGAAAACGTTTCAAAATAAAAATAATAATTCGAGGGCTGCATTCCCGCCCGGAAAATTGTGTATCCTTTTGGCCCTCCGGGGCGGAAGGGTATCGGTATGAAATGGAATTTATGCAAACCGCGGTTGACGCGGCCCAAAAACCCCCGGCCCCGGCCATTTCCCCAAAGCCCCCGGAACGCAATTGATGGCTGGCTTCATTGATTTTCCATTTGATTTTACTCATTCGTTTTTATGATTTGCCTGCGAATCGAAATGCTCTCGTGCCCAACTCGAATCGCGTTCGGTAATGGTTGATTGTGCGATAGGATCCGTGCTCTTTGCACTCTTAGTACATCACTACCCTTACCTAAAAGAATATATACGTATCCAGATATGTATCCCAAAAGCACCCAGGACCCCCATCCCGCCCCTGTTTTTTGTGCGTTGGGTCACAGTGAGCCACGTGATTCGCATTATTTGCAATTTTGGGTTTTTACGCGGTCCTCATAAAGAGTGTGTTTGTGTGTTAGGGGGCAGCAATTCGATATTGTTTTTATTTCAACCACAGAATCAGTGGCATCAGATCTAGATGGCTTCAATACAGTTCAACGCTGAAAAGTCCTTCCTTATTGTCCTTTTCGTTACTGATCTCTGGGGCATTTACTCGGTTTCAATCGAAAAGAATGTCAGACTTTCCATTTAATTACAGTCTTAACAACCATTTTTTCATAATAAAAAAAATCTTTCAATCTTAGTAATGTAATAACTTTCCGAAGTACACAAAGTACTTCTTTAGTTTTCATTTTTTAGATGAGATAGAGCACATCTTCGGGTACATACTTGAGATTCTTTTCATCTTTCAAAACTGATTTATCCACTAGCTCCCAAAACTTGCTCCATTGAGTCCGAAAAATATATAAATAGAGGAGCACGGGCTTTGTTCTATTCCATTTCTAGTACTTGACCATTTTCGTCGATTGCAATTGAATTGCATGCAATTTCCGCTGCTGCTCTCAGATTTAATACGATTGATAAATATATTGTTGGTCCTGTGTGCTGAGTGGCGAGCGTCTTTATGACTTGGCAGCTGTCTAACAATGAAAGCTGGGGCCGGCTTAACCCCTTGGCCGACGTCCGATGTCCTTTTGTCCGGTGGCCCAAATGGAAAACACTTCACACCTAGCTGACAAAAGGAAGGACGAGAGGAAAAGCCTTTTCTTTTCACAGGGAGACAGAGCCTGAAAGCCTGGCACTCAACTGGCTGGCCAAAATGTTGTGCGCTTTTAATTAAAAGTAATGTCATACAATTCCATTACACTCGGCCCGAAATGTGTGCGATACACATTTACATATCAAACTGCTACCGGGGCTGCCAAGGAGCAGGCACCTTCTGTGCTACCCCCGAATCGCCCGCCTTTCGTACGCTCAATCCTGCAATGTCCTGCTCCATCTTTCAGCTCTGTCTTTGTCATTTGTATTTGTTTTATTTTCCAGCCGGCAGCGCACTTCGAATGTGGCCCACTGGCAAAGTGACAACAAAAGTAAATTAATGTGCGTACACACGTCCCTACATACTCCAATCCCTTTGGTATCCCCATGGCTTTCCCCACGAATGTGTCTCCGTGTGGTTTTTGTCGTTGCCTCTACAGGTAATTTATTGCATTCAAACATAATGGAAAATATTTCTGCTACCCTTCCATTAGACGAGGACTCGACGATGACGAGGACAAGACATTAGCATTAGGTTTATTTCCTCACATCAACTGTCGACCCAGTGGGCTGGTGATAGAGCCAGTTCACCTGACCAGTTCAACTGGCTGCTATGGCTGGCTTTCATATTGGCCCCAAATATAGACAAATTACCTGGCCCATACGTTTTCATTTTGTCCGATGCGTATCGTTTCTAGCAACTGGCATTTGGCCGAGTGAAAGTGAGTGTGGAGGTCGGACTATCGATATCTTACTTAAAAACGTATTGACATTAATTGAAGGCATGCCAACGGCAAACAAAACTAAATAAATAACAACGGCTGGCCAAGGAATGTAAGGCAGGTCTAGTGGACTGCTGCAGGACCTAGCTTCTGCTAAGGTCTTGCACTGAAAATTAGAGAGGAGTTTGAAGTTACAAAAGGGAGTGTTTAATATAATAACATACTGATTTTAGACCAACTACATATCAAAGCTTTAACACAAATATATTGTTTCAATTACTTGCAGCGGCTATTGCAGTGCTTCTTATCTTTTTAAAATTACCTTTATCTTATTTGTTTGATTTTTTTTGTAGTGCACCTGCACTGAGAGACCCTTGTGAGCCCCCTTTCGATATTGTGGCGGTGGCTGACCAAGTTTTCAACATGGCAAATTCAATAGTCGTTTGATGCGGCGACAGCCCAGCCGCAGCCAACCGAAGTCAGCCACATCAAGGAGCTAGAATATGGAGTGGGGCGGTGGCTGCTAGGTGAAAAAAAAAGAAGGGGCTGGGGCAACAATTCTGCGGAGCAACAGAAAAGCCAAGCAGCATATTTGCGCCATGCCTTGGCATTCACCTGATGAATTTATCACAGCTGGGAATGAGGTCTCAACTCGGAGCCAACACAACCACAACAGTTGTCGTTGTCTGCTAAATTGGTTTTCTTTTTGTCAATTGGGGATTTCGATTGTTGCAAAAGGCCAAAGCGACGACATTGGCAAAGGCAGCAGGAGTGAAGGAAAAAAATGCCAGCACAAGTATTAAGTAAAATAAAATAAGAAAAATAAGATGGAGCCACGACAGAGGCCCGCTGAGACAAACTGCCGGCAAGAAGTTAAGCGCACAAACATCAATGGGGTCAGCTAATGCCAGTCCGATTCCACGATTCTCAGACTCTTCGATTCGATTCGATTCCCCGGCTTGCCGACTCCCGACTCCCGATCCCATCTCCATCTCAATTGAGTATTGATAAAGTCAAGAAAGAGGAAAGCTCGTTTTCCCGCCACCACGACACTGCCTTGGCCACCCTGCTTAGTCCTTCGATTTTTCTTCGGTCTCCCTCGTGGGCCCCTCGGCAATGAGTAAACAATGACATAATGACAAGTGGCGGAGAGTTTAAGTGATAAATAATTAATTGATTTCTGTTGCAACAAAAGCAAAGATACCGCCACTCCCGGCACCACGAGAGGATAGGAAATAGCCCAGCAGCCGGAATAGAAATACGACAAGAACAAAAAAAAAAGCGAAAGAAGTTCAAGCCCAGGCAACGAGATAAGTTAAAAGGTAGATTAAGATAAATGGCGACTCCTTCTTCGGCTGTCGCAGCTGCCACGCCCCTTCGTCCCACATCCGCCGCCCAGAGCTGTAGTTGTTATTTTTTAAACACGAATTTGCTGGCATTCCTCTTGTTTGTTCCTTCGCTTGTTTCGCATAATAAAACAACAGTGGGATGGCCGAGGAGGAGCCCGAAATGGGTTAGAGGAGGCGGCCGTCCAGCCTCTGGGGGGCGTTTGGCCAGTTGTGTCCTTTTTATTGGCCCATCAGCGGCACTCGGCCCCGGAAGTTGTGCTGTCTATTTCCGCTGCCGTTTGATTTTCGAATTGTTTCCTTATGAAGCTGCTTCAACACAGCTTTTTAAAAGCCATACTCCAATAGATTTAAGCGATCCCTATACAATTGATCGGATGGGTTCAAGGATGGTATCTGATAGTATAAGGATAATTATTAATGACGTATTATAATCAATACCCTCTATATAAAGAAGATCTATTCATTTGCACTATAATGAAAATATTAATAATGCCTTTTATCTGTCAACTCTTTTCTAGCCGTCCTCTATTATAACACACATCGATATATTGATTGTGTTTTAATCAACGGATCTAATGCCAGGGTATTGCCCACTTACCCACTCAACAGGAGCGAGGGCCTTTTTTATTCTCAATGGCCACGCTGCGTATGCATAATGTCGGGCCTAATGCCACTAAAAAGTCGCTGATTGTTATCACAATGTCACCGGGACCAAAACAAAAAGCAAAATCGAATATACAAAAAGCAAACACAAATAGGCAACGTCAGCGGCGGCACTGGTGGCTTTTCATTAATTTTCGGCACGCAGGGGGGCTTTGGGAAGGGGGGCGAGAGGCGTGAGTACATACAACAACAGTCCCTCCCAAGCCTATGGTCTCATGTAATCCTGACAAAGCCCACGCGCATGTGGGCGGGAGTGGGTGCGGGTGTGTGTGTTTGCCAAAGTCGGCTGAAGTGTGCTCCCAAGTGAATAATTTGTTATCAGCGCATAATCAACGAGACAGCCGCAATACACACTCATACCCAGAGCTAACACACACATACCCACAGACCCGGATAGAGTGGGGGGCAGTGGGTCACCAAAAGGAAAGGTGAGGTCCTGACCATTTTACTTAGCGCTGCCAACACACTCGGGCCAACAGTAACAGTCAAAATTATAAATGTTTTGTTTTTTATTTTTTATGAAACTTTTCATAAATGTTTATGAAACAGAAACCCATTGAAATTCGATCGAGTGGAGTGGAGTTTTTGATTAGAATTACTTGACTAACAGAAAGATCAGTTAACAAACCTCTTCAATGAATAATTCGAATTGCATATATTATAGAAACCTTGTCAAAAATAATTGTAATTTTTTTATATGATACATAAAACCAGGTGGTATTATTTCAGCAAAAGTTGTTCCGAAATTTTTATGTGTAAAAAGGTTGCCGCCATCAAAATAATTACGATACAGGGCCCGACATGCATGTTTGTTGCCGCACTGAGTGCGTTTGTGTGTAGCAATGCGTGTGCACAACAACAAAAAGTCATTTAGTTAAAAACCTGACTTTTTATTTGCGCCACGGGTTGTCCCACCGCTGAACCCATTCCATTACCACCACGACCCTTAACCCCAGCCCCGGACCTGGCCCCGCAGAATTTAATGTCCCGCGGAGCCAGCCAGGCGTTGAACACTTCATCAACTCATCAGAGCGCGCCCTTTTTGCATGTCCTTAACCGTTTAACGGCGCCCGGCTCACACACACAAACACAATTTCCCACCAGTTCGCTGTTGCGGTTTCTCTCCAACGTACTTCTGTTTGTTTGTCTTGGCCACACTCTCTGCTCCCGCACACACACACACACTCAGCACTCGTCAAACATAAAATACACAAAATTACTCTTATGAAAATTAATAAGTTAACTTTTTTCTACGCTCGACTTTTCCCCAGTACGCTTGTTTTTATTGCGCTCATGTGTAAATGTACATGAGCCCGAACCTAGCCATTTACACACATGCATATACTCATCTCCTATCCTATAATATTCCCAGGATTATTTATATATATTTTTTACCTTTTTGGCTGCCGCCGTCGACGCTGCTTTGCTTCATTGGAACGCGTTTGGCTCGCTTAATGAAAGTAATTGAAATTAAAAGTGAAGAAACGTGTTGCACGTAATAAATGTAAATATATCTGTGCGAGTGTGTGTGTGCACTTTGCTGGCTGCTTTAAATTAATCCCTAAAGTAATTGGAAAAAAAAAAATTCCAAATGAGTTCGAGTAGCTTGCCAGCTCGACAGCCGGCACGAACATTTGAGTGAGTTGGGATCGCGAAGGGTTCGTGCCGACTGCATATTTTCCAGGACGTTTTCGAAACTTAGGTGCCAAGGCAACCGCGAGAGAATATGAGTATGGCAACGGCAGCGGCAGCGACAACAAAAAGGTGGCAAAGGTGTCACAGGAGTGCCTGGATGACAAAAATGTAATTTTTAAAATATGTGTCAGCTCAAAACGACTGAGATATCAAAGCAAGAACTTAATACTCCTTCAAGCCGTCAAAGGAAAAATGTCAATTAAATATAATTAAATAATTTCCCTTTGATTGAGGGTAAGGGTTTGAAAAGGGATGGATACGACTTATGGAAATGAAGTTACTAAGTCATTAGGCAGGTTCTACTTTTCCAAATTAAAATGCCACGAAAGTGAAATTTAGTCATCAAGGTATATATTAATGATCTTTCTCAGTTAGAACTCTTGCGAAAAAATACGAAACTGCAATGCCACATGTTTCCGGCTTGTTTAGGTTTAGTGGCAGGATGTGGAAAAAGTTGCAGTGGCAAAATTTTATTTTGGTCACTTCTTTCTCGAAACGTCAACGCAACTTTTTCCACCAACTTCTGCAAAAAAAAGGATGACTGAGGAAGAGGAAACGTTTTGGCAGCGTGTGAAAAGCGGCTGAAAACAAAGTTACTACTTAGCCTGGATGCCAGGCTCATTATGATTCAATTTCCTCGGTCATTGAGTGGGCAGGTCCTGCAGGCGCGCCTTTAATTTTCCACCAGCGACACACACAGGGCCCGAACTGGACCACCAGCTGTGACAAATAACCGAAGATTTTCATGGCATTTGGCAGTGTTTATCTGCTGCATTAGCACACGCACAATGCAAGGGGTCGGAATGCCAAAAGCCCGCTGGCCCATAGATTCTGATGCCGCTGCAACGGTTGCGGATTCCGTTGCCATTCGGCGATGGCTCGCATATTTGCGTATCGACGGCCCCTTGTGGCCATTGAATGGCAGGAAAGGAGGCGGAGGCGGAGGGTCTGGGGGATCTGGGGATTGCGAAGGGGTCACTGGCTTCCGCACAACATTTATCATATTTGGGAGGCCGGCTGCTAGAGCTCCTGCTGCTGCTGCTACTGCTTTGGAACGCAACGCGCCAGTTCAAAGTCCAACATTAAGTTCCAGGTATTTGCAACTTTTCGACAAAGGATTTTTGGCTGCAATCGCGGCAATAAATTATCCAGCCCACGCCCCAGCCAACCCGGTCCACGCCCACCGCATTGCTGTGTGGCACGGTGTCTACTTAGCGCATAATTAGCTGCATGAAGTTTGACAGAGGAGCCGAAATTAGTGTTCGAGAGAAAAATGCCTGCGATGATAAATGTGGAAATAATGTTCCTGCAGGGGAATTACAACTTCTTTAGCCAAAGCCCCGAACCGAAGCCCATTAAATGAAGCCCCTGGCACCAAACGAACGAATAAACAAATCAAAAATCGTTAAGTAAATCAATAAAAGATCATTTAAACAAATATAGGTTCATGGAGAGCGAGGGGAACAAATCAACGAAAGGAAAACAGAAAAAGGAACATTTTTCCATCATCCCGAAAACCCTTTGTTGTTGTCATCGCCTGGGCCTGGGCTTATATGTTTGTATCTGGGTGCTTTCATCGCTCGCTTGTTTGCACTCGAAGGCATTAAAAAGTTTTTCTTGTGAATAAACGTGAATGAAGTCGTGTGAAATCAATTGTAAACAGGGTATCAATACCAATCCAAACACACGCACCCCGCCACATGTGTGTTGGCGGTAAACAGTGACGGATAAAAAGGCGATAATCATAATCAGCTTGCCGAACACAAACACACATGAAAGGCACATAAATATGTGCATTTATAGCTCATCGCTGTACCTTACACCTGTCATCGGTAGTTTGCAGAGAATATCCGAGGGTCAGGCCAGTGGAATGCAATTGCAAACGGGGGTAGCCAGAAACGAATAAATAAAATGCATACAGCCATAATTTAAAAGCCAAAGGCCAAACGGGCCAGCACAAAAGATTCACTGCGACACACTAATATTGTAATCATAAATTTTCATAAACAATTTCGCTCGCCTGCAGTTCCTACCCGGCTTCCCCTGCTGCCATCACGGATCCGGCTGGGTTTCCCGGCAACCACGACATTTATAATAATTAATTGTGCGCAAATATATGCCCGCAAATGGTCAGCGAAGGCAGGCCAAAGTCAGTTTCTGTTCCCGTTTCAGTTTCAGTTCCAGTTCCGTCTAATGAAAGGCGCCCAGCCAGAGACACTGGCAGCAACGCAGCAACTGCAAACAGTGAGTTATTTGTGTCGCTCCACAAACACAGGCATACACAATCTCTCATACGCAAAGGCACTGCAAGAAATTATAAAAAGTTATAAAATTGGAAAAACTAATTCCAAAAGTATTAAGAGTTGCAAGAAGTATATACAAATTCTCTAAGGACTCCTATAAGTCATGCATCTTTAACACAACCAGTCTCTAATTTTTTTCCAGTCTTCGGGGCTGTGCAATAGAATTTACAGCCTTCGTTTTGGGGTCGGCACCCCGACGACCCGCGGTCAGCAAAGGTGCGACACATAAACTTAAATGTGGGAAATGGACGGAGGAAGTCGAATAAAAAACGTAGCACACTTTTGTGCGTGCGAAAGGGAATGGTATATGTGTTCGTCCTTTTGTGTGTGCCGGAGAGGGAGCGTGTGTGAGTGGGGCTATCTAGCGGTAGCCATCTTCTTTCGGGGCCGCCGCGCCGAGCAAAAGCCAACAAATTGCAACATTTATTCTGCAAGATGAATGGTCGCTTGACAATTTATATGTGTGGCCATAATTTTAGCCCGACTGGGACTGGGACTGGGACTTGGGTCTGGTAGCTCAGAACCACTGCATCCAACCAGAATACCTCTCCCAAATACCGGAAACAGAAGCTGGAGCATGGGTTCTCAATCTCCTTACGTCCGGCCGCTCATAATGGCCAAAAATTAAAAACAGTAACCGCCAGAAAACGAAGCGACCGCTAGGGAAATGGCGATGTGTGAAATAAATTGCTAAATAAAATAAACGACCAAACGCACGGCGACAAATGAGCATCCGCGAAAGCCGGCAGAGTAACGGACAAAACAAAAAAGCAAAGCCTAAGGAACAACATCCCAAAATAAACGCAATTAAAAGCGATAAAAGTAAGCGGAAGTGACTTTAATGGAAGAGGCCATTTAAGGCCCAAAAGATACAATAAGCTTTGAATTTAAGATAAGCTATTCAACATTTTTATTGTAATTTAATTTAAAATTAAAGGATAAGCCTAAAATCAATAAATTTAAGATAATATAAAGGATATCATTTAAAAGGTTTATTTTTCACAAACTTTCCCACTAAAAGAACAAAATTTCAATCTTCAACATGAAATAAATTAACCTGTTGGAAAAATGTTTAAAATAAAAAGCCAACGCTATCGATCACCGTTAACAGATTCAGTTAAAAAATGTAACTTTTTTTTAAGAGCTGCGTGGCGAAGTCGCACTTCCGTTGCTTCGCCTTTCCTGGCGGCTTTTCGAGCTTATTTATGCGTTCCCTGGCCCATTTGATTATGCGCTGCTTTTCCAGCGCCGCTCCAGCACTTGGACAGTTAATTTTGAATTGTCACCGGGCACGTTAGGTTCGAATTGGCCACCTGGGGAGTTGGGGCGCTGGGGTGCTGGCTGGAGGTGCTCAGCTTGGGAAGGGGAGGGAGCTCCTTCGACTGGCTGACTGGATGGCAGCTCATTGTTATCGCCGTGTTATGCACATTCCCCGACAATTAACACGCGAGCCACTTGAGCAAACAGCGACGAAGTGCCTGCATAAGCGATAAAACGTTCGATACACAATGTCCTGCCGTCGCCGGTCAAGTCCTGCTACTTACTTACACAAAATCCAAAGGACGAAGACCGGCATTTTGGGGGAGTGCGTGTGCGCTTGTCTGCCTCGGTTTGATTTATTTGGTTCCTCGTTTTTTTTTTTTCTGTTTCTCGTTCGTTTGCGTTTACGTTTACGTTTACGTTTTTATTTTTGTTTTGTTTCCTTTGTTAGCTAAGCCAACCCTGTAAACCTGAACACCTGTTGTTGTCCTTAGTCCTCCTTTGCGACATCGTCCTGCGTGGCCCGGAATTTAATTGCCCTTTGTTGTCGCTTAGCCTCCATCGTCTCCATCGCTGTCGTTTGTACGGCTCATTTATTTACATTTTGTTAACATAAACAATGCGTAAAAGTTCGATGGCTTTGCCCACCGTCGAGGTGGGCGGGTTGACGCCAAGGGGCGTGGTGTGGCGTGGGTCAGTTGTCCAGGATAATTTTGATTGCCTGCGCTTTTTGGCCGCTTTGAATGTGCGTGCTTGTTGGCCTGTTAATAAGCTGGCCAACTATATAGTCGAAATATACGGCGCGCTCTTGGCCTCGGAAATTGGCCATTGTGGTGGCTAATGCGTGTGCCTAAATGTGTAGATAATTTATGCGTGGCATGTAAATATTGACATGGCCGAAAGCAGCAGGAGCCGTCCGCCTCCGTGCTCAGCGAAAGTCAATTAAAATTAATTTTCAACGAATGCCAACGAAGTGGGAAGCGAGTTCGGTACGGAGGTGCACTGAGCCAGTGAGGCGTGAATCCTGCAGCTCACAGCTCATCGCCCGCAGCCCGCAACCCGCAGCCCGTAGCCCGCCACTACAGCCGCCCCCAAGGACTGCAAGACAAAAGCGCAAAAGCCAAAAGAAGAATTCGGAAAAATTTCTGGGTGAAAACATCTAGAAAATTGCGCAATTTCCTGCGCCTGCAGATAGGCAACACGAATTTATGCACAATACTTTCTGGCACATTCATTAAAAGTCGAGTCCTGACCGGCAGGACATCGGTGCATTGGGGAATCGCAGTGGGCAACTGCAGTGCACTAAGCTAAGCTGCTCAGAGCGACTAAAACCGAAACGGAAATGAATCTGAACATGGCCAGAGCTCGCTTCTTGGCCCTGGCCAATTTAAAGTTATTTGTAAGTGCAACTAATTTGGCATGGACAAAAGGGACTCACTACTCTTCGGGTCTTAATTATCGGCTTCGTTCTGCTCGGGATGGTTCTTTTGTTCTGGATGTTTTTGTTATTGTCAACCCTTTGCCCCGACGCTCCACCGGAAAAATGTACTTAATTAACATGCAACTGGATCATGGAGTTTCAGTTTTGAGTTTCGTTTGAAAGGCGAGCACGCCCAACTGCCGTGTTTCCACTTCTGTTTCAGGATCCGACGAAAATATCGATGGAATTTTCATCTCCAGGCTTGAGTGGCCTTTTGTGCTATTGATAGCGTTACTTTAACTAATGAGATTACACAGTTCCCACTCGAAAAGATCTGATGGTAGCTCGCAAACATAAAGTTACGGAAAAGAGGCACACTATTATCCAATTAGCTATGATTTATTTCCCAACTTTAAAAAGAATCCCGCTTAAATGGGTGTGAATATGGACTATGATTCGACTTGATTGGGGATAATGTTGCCATAGTTTCTAATGGAAGGACATGGCGCAAGCGTCGCTGTGACGCCGACAGCGACAGCGACAGCGACAGGATAAACGGTAACCACAACAAGCAGAGCAGGCAGCGTCCTCGATTCGTTTTCGTCCTCGCTGTCGTCGTCAATAAGTCAAAAGTTGGAATTTCATTATGCCGGCCCGAAAGTAGGGAACGCATTTTGGCACACAAACGGAGGCGCAGAGCTCACAGGGGGGATAGCCGAAACTGAAACTAAAACCAACTGCCGCGCCATTGGCTGATGTCCTTTACCCTTAACTGCCTACGCCCCTGCGCGCCGCTTGCTCCGTTCAGCTCCTCTTCTATCCACGACATCCTAAAAATCCCCCTACCCTTGTGAGAGACAACATGCGCTGCAAATTTGTCATTTTGCCAAACGTCTAGCGATGTGAGTTAGTAACCGACGACATCGACGAGGACGAAGGACGAAGGACGAGTAGGAGCCACCCGAGTAAGGCCGAAAAAACCGAAACCAACTACTACTAGAACGGCAGGCAAATAAAAATTGAATAGCGAGCGGAACAGCCTGACATTGGCGGGATGGAGGGGTGGTGGGTTAAAAGGTTAGTGGTTGGAGCTCTGCGATCCGAGGGTGGTTCGGTTTCGGGAGGCTTTTCATTTCGCCAGAGCAAGTAGAAAATTAAATTCTTGTTTCGCACGTCATTTAAATTCGACATTGTCAGTGTATCGCTGTACAGTGGCCGCTCGATAAGTATAAGACAGCCATCATCAATAAATGCTATTTAAGCTATACCTATTTTCAAAGTGTAAATGGGTTAATCCAAATTTTATACCAATTTTCTCATGAAGTGTTTTCCATCTGGAGTACTTTCTGTATTTTATATCCAAAGCGGCATCTAAGAGGCGTTTGCGGATAAGATATCGACAGCTACGGTGGTGACAATGCGTTTAATATCATCTGAGGCTCTCGCTGCTTGGCAACCGCAGAGACAAGAAAAAAAAAGGAAAAAATTGGAAAAAAGTGACAAAAGCATCTGAAGCCGCCAGCAATCGCCTCCGCTTGATTTGAATCGACTGGTGCAAAGTTGGCTTGTTCATTTGCAGTTGTTATTGAGACGGCGGCGAGGCATCAGAATAAATGCAATCAGGCATAAGCTGGAAGCAAACAACTTTCCTCTGTGTGTACTATGTACGAAGTTTATGTGTAATGATCTAAAGTTGCCACCTAATGCCAACTGAAATGGCGTTAAGGGCTTAAGTGAGAGCGACACGCCAACCTTGAGGCATCATACCATACCGCTCCACCGCACCGCACCGCCTGTGGTGCAGAAAAGTGTGCGACACTTTTAGCTGGAATTGAACCACGATTTTCCCAGTTGGCAGTCGCTAGTCGCCAGTCGCTAAAAGACAACGACAACAATTATCTGGCGATGAAATGGGGGAGGATTTTGCAGAGGGAGGAGTGCGTGGTGGGGCTTGGTCACTGGCAATGAAGTCGCAAAGTCGTAAAAATTATTTTGTGACAAATCGTCCGCGTACGTGAGGCTCATTTAAATGCGTGAGTCCCGAAATGTTATTAACAATTCAACGGGCCATCCCACTCCCCCAGAATGGCAAAGAAATGGCCCTGGGCGGGGTTCAAAGGCCAAGCCCAATTCGAAACCGCTGAAAAGTGCGCATCAACTATTTCAACTATTTTGCCACGCACATGTCCTCGCAGCCAACCCCTCTCCAAAATAGTTGCACAGTGAGAAATATTTGAATAAATAATTTAGGAGAATTAAAATAAAAGTAGCATAATCATAAAAGAGCACACCAATAAGTTGGCTATGCCATGTTAAAACAATAATGAAAAAGCTAAATAAAATGATTAATACAATCTTTACTAAATTACCTTACATTTTCTATTGTTTTGAAACCTTGTTTCAATTAAATCTACCTTACTGAAAAGCCTTCAAATACTCATTTGAATACTTGTATCATCCCTGTGCACATCGTATCCAAAGACCCCCTTACATTGGGAATGCTAACAACAACGTGACATGGCTGAAGAAAAGGGCAAGTGGGATGAACTGGATTGGGTTCAGTCACTCGGCGAGTGATGTAATATGCGACTATGACGAGGACTTGCTTAGTGCTCGCTAAGCTGTCGCCTGCATGTGCCGCTGTGCATGTGATATTAGGATGAGGCGAAAAGGTTCGGGGCCCAAGGATGAGGGCTTCTGTCCCCCCGTATCCATATCCTTTCCGTCGCAAATAGAGAACGGTTTAAAATAGCAAGGACCTCTCCGCTCTCTGGTGCCATAAGCGTCAAATTGCGTGCCATGGAAAATTGTGCGTGAAATGTAAAATACACCCAGAGACTGAAGCCTGGAAACATCGCTGACTCGGACACGGACCCGAACCCGTCCCCTTTTGCCAGTCACATTACATTGCGTGTTCGAGAGCCCAGAGTTTCCCCCACTACACGTATAAGCCTAAGTCATAACTGTTTGGGGTGCGTCCCATACACTTCCATTTCCATGTATCAGTGCACTTTGCCCGACATTGCAGGCCGTCCTTTTAAGTAAATTAAGCATAAAAACGCAAAGTGGACGCCATTATGTCGCAGTGCGTCGGCATCGTTGTTGTTCTAGCCATAGCTATAGACGTAGCCGTCGTCATAGCCGCACCGTATCCATATCCGTGTCAGCGTGAAAACGAGCTCGAGAATAAAAGCCCGACTGGCTTCGCTGACATTTCAACGTTTTTCGCTTTTGCCACATTCTAATTTATTTATGGAATACGCAGGCATTCAAGTCTTCTCATATGCAGCCGACTTGTTCGCCAGGTCCCTCCCTTCACGAAAGTTTTGTTAATTGCAATTGAAGTGCGTGTAATAGTCCTTTATTGCTACGGCCACTGTTTCGCCATTGGCATTAAGAAAATATGGTATGGGTATAGTTTGTGTTGATTTGTGCAGAATTCTTGGTCGCAAAACTACGCGTTTCCTGGATGTGGATTGTTCCAGTTGAGATTTTATGGCTGCAAACCAGTAACCATTAAACGCTCATGAATATGTTACTCTCAAACAATAAAACAGATTTAAATAAGGAATAAAAGTTACCTTGAAAACTTCGCCGAGGAAGAAATAGGAATACCGAATAGATAGATACTTCTCTAAAAGAAAGACGTTAAACTATTTTAACAAGTAATTTGCATAACAATAGACAAGCAATAAAATCAACAACTTTCCCCAAACTTAATGGACTTTGAATAAAATTAAACTAATTTCGGTTGGCATATATTCGTTTGCCAAATCATCCATGCCAGGGTCTTTACCACTATAAATAGACATGATTTCATAACTATTTGAATTTAATGGAAGCAACCACCCACCGCCAGCCACCATTTCACAGTCACAGTCTCCAGAAATTGATTACTTTCCTCACTCAATAAAAAGTTGACTGATCCTTGGCCGAGGGCTGTGCCGGTCGTAAAATTGTCCATAAACTTTTTTCCACTTGTTTGGCAATTGTCTCAATGCTCGTTTAATTTTTTTCAACACGACTCGCTTTCCATTTACCATATCGTGGTAAATGACTATTAGGCCATGTAACGAGTGCCCCATTGTCTTGCCAAACAATGCGTAACGGAAGTTTGTCATTTCCCAGAACCAGAAGGAAGAACCTGGCTTTTGAGGGAAGGCCTTGCAGGGCAAGGGAATCAAGTCGACGACGCATTGATTAGCGCGTGCCATTTGCCTATCATAAATGTCATAAATTGATTGTCGTAAAGAAATGTCAACGAGGAAGTTTATTTGTTTTATGCGTGGTGCGGCGCAGAGGAAAATCAACAAAAACATTTTACAGTCACTAAACTTGACATACAATACGCGATCGGGTTCCTGGGGCTATTTGGGTAATGAGCAAGTGACGTCGGTCCATAAAAAAGGGTTTCTGATTCCATTTACAGCCACACATACTTTGCCGAATCCCAAATCGATACGCGCCCACACGGCGTATACGCAATTTAATGACCGCAAATATTGAGCAAGAAAATGAATGATTGGAATGATTGACGCTATGTGGAGGTGGTTTTCGGCTTTTCAAATTGTCACGCTAATTGTGGAACATGTGGGAGCTGGTGAGGCCTCTGTTGATTGTTATTTTATTTTTTTGGGGGGGATAAGGGGTGGTCTCTTTTACTTTTCGTTTTTATGCAAAACGAGGAGCGTGTTTCGTGTTGCGGCAATGCTCCTTTCAATGCTGTCATGTTATATTCATGACACTTTGTGATGGGACTCGTAATTGATTAACTTTGATTTGAAATCGGTTTCGACTGGCCAAAGTTCACTTGCATGCCAAATCCTGATCCGCATAGTTATCCGCATGTAAATACATGGTAAACAAGTAAACGATCTGTTTACAAAAAAAGCCCAAATTAAATCCTTGGCCACAACTGGAAAAATAGTAAAAACGGCAATAAAATACGACTCACAGAGTGGCCATTACTTGAGCTCGAAATGAAATTTTTGGCTTGCATTTGAAAATACGTAATTTCGCACATGGCCAGACAATTTTGTTGTTTTTCTTGTTTTTATTATTATCATATTTTTTGCAGTTGTTTTTCCGACTAAGCTGCCTGGCCTGTTATGAGCGGTAAATAAAACATTAATCCATAAATATTTCATGTTGGCTTTTTTCACATGACGAAATGTCCTGGGGCCGGGCCTGGCCTGAGCAATGGGAATGCCTTTTGACGAAGCACAAAACTTCTTAGCCAAATGCGTTTTATTAATCAATGTGCTAGTGTGTGTTTATGTGTCTGCCAATGTGTGGGTGTGGGAATCTGTGAGCTGCTTGCCACTTGACTGCACTCACACAACTCGGGCAGCTGAGCGAAGTCTCTCGAATGTGCTTACATATTCATAAATGCATAAATTGAAGGTAAATTCGCAAGGAAAACATTTCGCATCACTTTATATTAAAACTTTTCCTCCTTTCCTCTGCTCTCACTTTTCTCCCTGTGCACTTTTGTATGTATGGGCGTTTATATCTGAGTATGAAATAGTGTGCGTGTGTGTATTTTTCTTATGGCCATCTGCCATGGCTCTGGCTCTTGTTCTGGTTCTGTAGCTCTCGCTCTGTTGTTTGCTTTTAATTTTCGAATTTTGAAATAATGCCTGCAGTTATTTGCTTAAGTGTGCGTATAAAAATCAAGTATACGCACTGATAACGTACCATTTTAGTCCATTTTTGGCTCGACTAGCAAACGCACCAGCCCCAGCACCAGCCCCAGCAGCAGTATCAGCAGTCAGGTCGGAAAAGTAGAAATATCATAGTTGTTGCAGATGCAGAAATCTCAGTCCAACGTCAGTTGCATACGCACACATAGGTGTAGATTAACGAGCAGGGGCTTGATTTCAGATAAAACCGAGCTCCTTTTTTACAGTAGACGACCATGGATTCTGGGAACTTACATCGATACCACTGCGTTGCCTGCATTGTTTTTAACGAACCGAAACTGTCTGCTTCGGAGCACAAACATCAGATTTCGTTGCCATCGTTTAATTAATTAACAAAGCAACGACAATATATCCAAAGAAGTAGCCAAAATTGCAGTATGAAAGTGCACCAATTAAAGGCAGAAGGCCCAGACAGAAAGTAAAAATACGAAAGGCAACCAATTAGGGCCTGCCATTTGGACAAAAGTCATTCTCCGGGGGCAGAATAACAGAATCACTCCTCTATGACAAGCCAAAACATTTGCAGCGCCAAAAGAATGCGAACTGCGCAACTAACTAATCTAATTAGACAGACAACTATCCACAGGGAGGGAAGTCACAAGGGTGGGAGGACATGATATGCGTGTGCCTCATAAAATGAGTTTTATGACAATGCATAAAAATGTTGAATGAAATTAATGAGCAAAAATTAGACATTAGATGAGGAGGGCAGATACCGCAATCCGGCGACGGCCACTCAAGTATTCAATGGCCGCTATTGACATTTATAGGACAATGCCTGCGGCCTGCGGCTGGGGTCCAAGGATAATCGAAATAAAGTGCAATTAATTGAATTTATTGTTGCATTTAGGGGTACTTCAGTTGAGCCCAGTGTACTAGGATGGGAAGAAAGCAAACACGCAGGGGGCTATAAAATTTAGTTTCATTCGTAAGTACAAGTGTCTTAAGCCTTATCGATTTTTTGTGTTTTCTTCTAGAGAATGTCCTTGTAGTTTAGCAGCTTGCCAAACTTCTTATCAAAAAGTCAGATTCAAAACATTATTATTGCAGTTTCATCTTAACTGCAATCCCCAATTTTCCGTACACTTCTGAGTGTCAGTCCTTTTTTGGAGCAGCGACAAATTTATGAGCTTTAAATTACACATGTCCCATCTTCATAAATCATATGGCAGCGACAGAGGTGCTCGGACAGTGGAGAATGATATGAATTCAGCCAAGGGAAGCCGGGGAATATTCACATGTATTTCAAATATTGGCCGCATGGCAAGTGTTTTGGATGCGCCAGCAAACACAAATGCCAAACGCAAACAACGAGTCTAAGACCTGTCTCTGTATGTGTCCTTTTTACCATTCCAATTCCTATTCCCGGCAAAATCCCTTTTCCTATTCCTATTCCTGTTTTGCAATCCCAAATCGAGTCGCCGGCCTTTGTGCATTGCCACTGACCATTCATCCGGCTCGTTCACTTGCACGTCGTCGCACTCATTCCTTTTGCCACGGTTGCACATTGTCACCGGAAGTGGCACACAACCGCACAGCTCACACACACACAGATGGACATACACACTTTTAGACACATGGGAAAACTGTCCTAGTCCTATTCCCGTTCATATTCCCCCATCCAAAATGAATCCCTGGCCCAGGACCCATCCCAGTGCCAGTGTCATTTAGCCGTTGACATGGTAGCCGGCCAACTTCCTTCGACTTTGGCCAGCTGCCGCTTAGTAGCATACACTGGCAAAAAATTATGTCTTAATGATCTCTTTTTCATTTTTTCCACTTTAAGCCTATCTTTTTAGGTTAGGAAGTTAAGCTAGAATAGTTTTCAAAATAAGAATCAATAGTGAATTCAATTCAACACCTAAAGTTTGCACTTTAAAGCCAATTGTAGTTTATTATTTTTTGCACGTGCACTCCCTCCAAAAGTGTCCTGCTCCACTTTTCTCATTGCCATTGCAAATTCTATGCAGTTTCTTATTCTGTTTATATGGCAGGCAGCATTGGCATGCAACGCATGCGTGTGGCACATGCCACACATGTCGTGTCCAGGTCCAGGAGCTCCTGCTGCTCCAACTGCTCTGACTCTGACTCCGTCTCCGTCTCCGTCTCCGTCTCCATCTCCATCTAGGCTTTTAGACTCCAGATGCATGTTGTTGAGTTTCATGAAGTGTTTGCGGCTTTGTCGGACAACAGCGACATCTCCTGCACACTCTTTTTGTGCAGCGTCTTCTTCAACGGGTGCTGGAAGCGATTAAAGTTTTCGAGAAACCGAAAAGTCCGATGATCATCATCATTAGAGATATACGATGTGGTGGCACTAAGGAAGCCAGGGTCGGGCTGGATTTTATGCCACGCATTACCGCCATAGTCCCTGGCCAGAGAATACGGGCCACCGAGGGCCATCAAAATGCTGCAAGGTTGCTCATAAAATGCATAACTAAAGCGCAGTCTTAGACTTCACATTCATAGGTGCACAATGCCTTTCCCCTCACGGCCTCCTCTGCTTTTTCCATTATTTTTCCTTTTTTTTTTGTGTTTTTTGTTGTTCATCTCCTGGCCTTTATTAGATGTCACGTTTTTGTTGTACTCGCAGTATCTGTAGTTTTGTGGCTTTGCGGTTGGTGATAAATTTCATTGTCTTCGCTGATGCTTTCGCTTCTGCTGTGTGATCCCCGTTTTTTTCCCATTCATCTACGTCCTTCGAGCCATATCAGCACGAGCTATCCGGGTAAGTGACTTGAGGCTCTTTGCATCGGCTTCGTTATACACCGGGAAAAAATAATAGCTCTCCTACTATAAAAGTACTAAGTACTCATTGCGATACCATTAGGAATTGATTCCCTCAACCTTATACTGATTCTTGGCTTACGTTTGATTTCTGATTCTAAGAACTATGCTTAGCCATGGCTCCGTGTAGCCTCGGCCATGTGTGCCATCGCTTGGATCCAACAAATGACGCAAAACGGCCAAACCAAATCACTATGAATGTCGTTTGAGTTTCGTCATTCGGACCAAAGTTGGTTTCCTCTCAATCTCTCGGCCTCACCCCTTCTGGGAGACACCCGGTGACCTCTCCCCTGGCCGGGGTGGTCTAACGAATTTTGACAGGTGCCATTATTAGTTCAGCACTCTGACATTTTTTGCGGTTGCTCGGTTCTCTTGCTTGTTTTTTTGGGGGGATTTCGTTTGCGTTCGAGGCTTGGCTTTGTTTTTGCGCGTCCCATGCGTTCTAGAGTTTTATGACCATAAGAGTTTTACTCCTCAGATGGATGACAGCAATAAAAGTACACACACACACACATGACAGGGACAGGGACTGGGAGAGACACGAGACCTTGATGCGGCATGGCCGTTTTATCACACGAACACACATTGCTCATACGCAACGGTGGCCACAGGCTTCCGCCTTCCTTTTGGCCTCACTGAATGCACTAATTAAACTTGTGCTCACCTCTTATTATGGCTGCATTGCATGGCATCGGTTAATGTGAGTTACACGACACGACAAACCGCCCAAACCACCTGGCCCTCCAAGGCTGACATTCGCCCCCCTTCCCCTACCACGGCCCCTTTCGGTTTTTATGTTGCGGTCGCATTGTCTCTCAGGTGGAATGGCGAAACGGACTGGGGCGACACCGCAAAGAAGAGCTGTGCTCTGTGGCATGGGCGTTAAGCATTTATGTGCCACCGTCTAATTAAAATAAGTTCGCACCGCAACGGCAATGGGCTACGGCTACGGCAACGGCAATGGCACTTCAAAGTCTAAATTGTCCTTATGGCTTACTTCGCTTCTGCGGCGCAGAGCCCAAGGCGCTGCGGACGGGATCGTTCGCGTGGTCACCCACCTTTTGTCAGATATGTATGTGTAATTATAATATTTTTTATTGGCCATCTGATACGGAGGTAAAGAGAAAAATTACATAAATTGTGGCGCCATTGTCGAGGGTTGGGTTTTTAAAAGGTGGAAGGCAGCAAGATTGTTGCTTTAATGGAAGGCAGTAGTTTCTTCCAGAGAAATTATAGAGAAATACTTTAAGATTTTCCAATGATAAAAAATGTAATTACTTACTAGGATAATATTACGTTATCCACATGTTTTGGCAAACATTTCAGAGCCCACCTATCACAGCGTTTATTTTTTCAGTTACCGTTGTTGGTTATAAATTTTAATATACTCAGTATATGTATAGTTCAGGTAACATTGGTAGCCACAATGAAGCCACGCCCTCTCCAACCAGGCCATGGAGGGGGCGGTAACAACAAAAATCCACAACAACCAAAACAGGAAAAATAACAAGAACAACAATGAGAAAAACATGTACAGAAGCTACAGCAGCCTCTTTTTATCCTCCTGGCTGTCCGAAAGTCCTCGCTTCTGGTTTCCCCCTGAGTTGATAATATAAATGGAAAAACGAAAGGTCGACATTTATTATGAGGCTTTATCAGCAGAGGACATTTGTTCTGTTTTGTGTTATGAGCCGAGGATATTCGGCTACTTGTAACGATGCAGGACATTGTGGCCACCAGCTTTCCTCCACTCCCGCCAGCTACCTCTGGTTTTCTACGCTGCTGATGTTTGTCTGTGAAAATTGTATGCTTCATTATGTCCTGGGCTGTGGTGTCCACGTGGTTCGTGTAAAAGGACGAGACCGAGGCCGAGAACGAGGGCACGTGTTTTCCTTGGGGTGGCATCTGTATCAGTTAGCAGTCATAAGCGTCCGGTAATATGCCAAAAAAATTCCCGTACCCGCACAAAATGCGATTCAGACGGGTCCAGTGCCATAAATTACCGGGTGCTTTGTATGTTAATAAGACCGACTATTGGAATCTTTTACTGCAAGGACAACAAATTTATAGTTTTTATATAAAAACTGACTTCTATCAGTGACAATATGACACATCAAAATTGGCCATTCACTTCTAATATGATTTCCACGAAAGGTATCCATGATAACGGACTTATTAAATTGATATTTCAACTTTTTATAAAAGCCCATCAGTTTTCAGATAATAATTATAGTACTGTCCTTCTAAGGGGATTGGGAGCCATACCTTTCGAGGCTGCTTTCGAAACGGATATGTCGGATATGACATCGGGGACCTGACCAGGATGAGCTCACAAATGCATATCTGCTGTCCGATGCATTGTTGCTCTCGTCCTGTTCGTCCTGTTGAGTGTCTAATCTGCTGGCAGGGGGATATATGCCAGCTTATGTATGCTGTGCGGCGATGGAGCCACTCATCTGAGCACTGCATGGGGTCACAGCCCGATTCCCGATGCCATGCGGAATCGTGCTGAGCGTAAAAATCCTCAGTGCCCTGCTATTTGCGCATTTCCGGTTTCCGTTGCACAGCTGCACGTCCTGCCATCCGCCTGCCTGCCATCCACCGCCACACTCCCCGTTCCCGGCTTTCTCACCAGCCTTGAATCCTGGCATCCGGCTGCAGCTGCTGCTGATACATTCTTTATATTCTGCAAATATCCTGTTATGCAGAAAATGCTTCTTGCTCCCGTGTCGTCTTAGTTGAGGCGACAGGCTCTCAGGCATGGGAATTATTAACTGAAAATGCCATAAAGAGCCCCAATGCGTGACGTGTGCGGTAAGACGGTAAATAAACTAGATATATCAGAATACCTTTACAAATAAATAGTATAAGATCTAGTATAGTCTAAATATAAAGCCTTTTTAATCTACTGTAGCTTGCATATTTTTAAATAATAAGAAGTCTTAAATAAGCAATTCCCTACGACAATACAGCTGTGAGTTTCTGTTCCCGTCTAAATATATCTCCGGAATAACTTTGGCGGCGGAATGTACTTATCTCTGTGTACACAGAATTCCCTATTCAAACAATCAATTTCTTTCCCCACCCGCATACAGGGCCTAAGCAAAGTTAGAATAAGCAATGGCTTGGATTTCACTTTTTATGCTTTCGCTTTTTTGCGATGTCTTTTTGCTTTTGTAAGCAACGGGGAAGGAAAGTCGGGACGGCATCTGTACGCCCCAAATAGGCAGACAGGGAGGCTGAAATAAAAGGCAAAGGACTGCTGCGGATGACACAGTGAAATCAAAGTCAAATGTAAGTAAATAAAACATATTGTTTCTCTTATAGGAAGACATTTTGCAAAATTACGCCGATTTGCAATGCAAATCAAACATAGCGCCATTATTTTGCTCCTACGCACACACACACATGCGGAAGGAGAAGTGAAAGTAAAACCCTGCCGCATATGTTGCTTAAAAATGCAGCCGTCATGGTTCACATTTACACGCACAAACTCACTCACACACACAGACATGTTTTATACGCATATGTATGTATGGGGATGTGCTCTTGGAGTCCTTGTGATAATAGACACACACGCACACGTATACAATAAATATAAATGGGGGCTCGGTGGGTGCGAGTGGCAGTGCGAGTCTGCTGGTTTTAACCTGCGGCAGAATGCGAAACAAGACACAAAAAAACGTTGCGCCACTGCGGGGCAAGCAGTCGCGACGGCAAAAAAATAAAGCAACAAAAACAACAAAAGGAATTGGCAAAAAATATGTTTTAAACATTTTTCTCCGCTTTGCATTTTTTTTTTGTTTTTTTTTTTATGCCAGTCCTCTCCGTTACCGGCCCTTTCCGGTCCCCTTTAGCATTTTGTCGTTGTTCTGTTTTTGTAAATTTTTGATTTGTTATTGTTGCACGTGTTGTCTTTTGCCTTTGTTATGACAATCCATCCTTGGCGGATCCGGCGAAGCAGGTGGCACGGATCCGAGGATGTACGTATTTACGTACGTATGTATGTGCCATCCGGAGCATAAATGTTTTTAACGAACTCACCTGTGGGGCATACGCATAAGTAGCGGAACGTCTTCTTCGCGTCACCTGTGTAAATGGAAAGCTGTGCGCTCGAAAAATATGTTGGCAAAACAACACCGGATACCAGCGATGGCCGAAGGGCCCCAGGGAAATAAGAAAACAGCCATTTTCAAAGATCATAAAGTAAAAGGAATCATTTTGTTCAAGCGGCAGGGTGGCTGTGCTTTATAACTGCTCTCAGGTTTTGAAATAAAATTAAAATTATAATGGTATAAGAGCAAGTTCTCAAGATCTGAAAAAAAGGATATAGGAGCCTTAGGATCCTGTATATTCCCCTTTCCCATTTACCAAAAATTATAAAACGCCTTTCATATGTTTTTTTATTTTTACAAAATTTTTTTGTTCGTTTTTATTTGTTTTCTTTCAATATATTTATGTATACATAATATAATTTTTGTTGTTTATTCGGTATATTTACTTATTTTCATCATTTCTATGTTGCAGTTGTTCTTGGTTTTTTTTCCACATGGCCGTCTCTGGTTTGTTATTACACGTTTGTTTTTTGTGTTATTTTATTTTATTTTTTTGTTTTTCTGTCTCCTAAGTATAATTTCTCTATGCATTTGCAGCCCAGCATCTAGCTCTCTAAACCATCTCCTACTTATTGTGGCGACCGCTTCACTGAGACCGTCCAGTTAGCGTCTTGCCCCTTCTGCTTGCATCCTGCTGCTGCTGGCTTACTTTCGATGTCCTTTGGCGCGTTGGTATACAAAAACGCAGCCAAATTCTCATCGTTTTATTTATATATTTTTTTTTTGTTTTTCAACTATAAATATTTTTCATTTTGCATTTTTTGTTATGCTTAATTTGATTAACTTTTTTAATATTCGTTACGTTGTTTCACTTGTGTTTTCTTATGCAAATGCCGTTTTGTATGTGTGTATGTTTTGTGTGTGTGTTTGTTTTGTGTAGGTGTATGGTTCTAATGCCGTATTTATATTGTATATATATCTATATATATATAATTTATTTCTGTTTTGTGTATATTTAATACTTAGCTTATGCATTAGGTTTCCAATTTTCGGCTTTGTTCTTACTGTTGTTGGTTGTTGTTTTTGGTTTTTTTTATGTTTGTTTATGTTTTTGTTGCTCGGCCCTTATATTCCGCTACAATGTTTTCGATTTTTCATTCTGTTTGCTTTTCGCTTTTGTGTTTTCTAGTCCTTGTCCTAAAACACACTCAAACATGCTTAAATTTCTACAAAATATTTGCAATACTGCAGTCGATATCTATACTTTGTTTACTTTAGTTATTTGCTATTTACTTATCATATTTTACGTCTGTATATATATATGTGTGTGTATATATATATTTTCATATATATATATATGGTTCGTATAATATCGATATCTGTATATGCATTATGGGCGTGTGACTGTGTTCGTGTCCGTTTGGTGTGTCCTTGTGTCGAATGCCTTCCAAAACTTTTCTGGTTTTGCTTTTATTTATCTTTTGATGTTTGTTTTGTTAGCAGCTTTTGGTTGTTTGCTCATCGTTTGATTTTTTCTACATTTGCATTTGATTTGTTTACTATATTAGTGTATTTTTAATTGCATAACATGCCCTCGATCCTTTCTATCCATCTGGTTTATTGCACATAAATATTTTGCTTTTTACTTCCTAGGCTGCCCGGATTTCAAATGGAATTTCGAATTGGCCTGGCTCTTTTAATTTTCTTCCGTGGCTAGTGGCTAGTGCTGCCTGTAAATGAAATCCTTTTTTTGTGTTTTTTATATTTTTTTTTGTTATTTTGGAACACTTAGAACTCAGTTAAGTAGTATGCACTGCCATGTAATTTAAAGGATCTGCCTGCATGTAAATATATACGTATAGAATATATATTCTGTGTAATTGTTTTGTAGCTTAGATAATACTTTTATTTGATTGATTTTCGGTTTTTCTCTGCCGCAAGTTGATCTCGTTAAAATTTGTTTTCTGCTCATTTAGTTTAATTTATGCTATGTGCCTCCATCTGCCACCTCCACTTGTAGCGCCTTCTTTTTTGCATTGCATGTGGTAAAATTTTGCTAACTGCTCCTGTTTCAGCATTTCAGTAATTACACTTTGAATTGACTAATTGGTAATTGTAGTTTATGGTTAATAACTGCAATCATTTTAGTGTGTAGTTTTGCTTTTGCTTTGAACTTAAACCAAATTAGTAACTCAAAGCGCTTGCCACGGAATTAGATTACACCTGACTAATTGTTGAAATTAACGTAAAGTGATTGGAAATAATAATATTAATTTCTCGGCAATAAAGTGCTTTACCTTCTGTAGCTTCAAAATTTTTACATCAGGTTTTTAACTTGATCGTTTTGTGGGACTGAATCCTTCTGTCAGGATCCCTGGTTTTGCGGTATATGTGACGTGGGCCTTCTTGTGTATAAATACTTTGTATATGTTCATATATATATATATATATATAGACGTATATAAATGACTTAGCACGTTTTGTAGTTACACAACATAAATACATACAGTTACAGCTGTTATTCATATAAATATTTTATTTGTTTGTATATTATTTAGTTCGTCGTCTTTGTCAGCTTGTTAGATCATATTACATTCCACAGTTAATGCTTATTTAGTTTCCAACTCTTCACTATTTCTACGTGCCAACTACCCATTTTAACTCTTTACTGATATGTAGCGCAAACATTAACAAACAAACCGATAATATTTTTTTTTTAGTTTTTTCGCCTTAACTATAAACTGGTTTCTCTTATAAAGGGGTTTCTCTTCTTCGATTTCCTAGCCAAATATTTTTTTTTGTTTTCTGCAAAACTGTTTTTGTATTAGTTTATTTTTCGTTTGGTCAACAACATTCAAATTTCTGCTTTCGCTTTTTTTTTTTGCTTAACACAATGTCTAGAACGTAAAATAACAGAACCAAAATGCATTTGTCAGCTTCATGATCCTTTACCGCTTATCCGATCGTTGGCCGATCCTTTCCCGCCCACTTTTTAAAATCACATCTACATCTAAGTCGCTTGCACGCAATGCTTCTCGTAGTTCCTCTAAGTTCTAGTGCTAAAAACATTTAAATATACAGTACGACTGCCCTAATGACTACGGGTACGTGTCACTATATTTCTTATTCGTATCTGTGTCGTGGCTAAAATACTCCCTCTCCCACCGCTTCTAATCAATCCTACCAGTTAGCACACGAATGATGTGTCCTGGAGTATTTCGTGTATGGGTGTTTCTGGGTTTTTGTGTTTTTTTTATTTTTTTTGTCGATTATCGATAGACATTTACTCGAGCTATATGGGACCACACCCAAGTAACTAAATGCGCTGCTCCGATAGCTGCGAAAAATTCCACTAAAAAATGACATAACAAATTCCACGCTGGCTGCCGCCGGGGGATTGGGGCGTGTCAAATGCAAATCAAGCCTCGTCCTGGCTCGTCCTTATACCTCTCAGCCTCCTACTCGTCCATTTTTCTTTACTTTTTTTATGGCTAAACTGTCCGATACGTACGAATATGTTTCGCACAATTGCGATTCAGATTGCGATTGCGATTACGTTGCTTTTACGTATGCGTATTGCTATTTCTATTACTTGGGATTTTTATTTGTTGTTGTCATCGTTTTAATTGGTTTTCATTTTGAACATCTATTTGTGATTTATCATCCAACACATACATACATACGTATTACGTACAACACAAAATACAATAAATATAATTTACCATACGTTGCTCGCATTTAGTTTTTAGTTGGTATGCGGGTGTGATTGTGAGTGGTGTGAGTGTCACTCTATCCGTATATATATATATATATGTATATTATATAAGCATGTTGGTTTAATGCATATGCTGAATACGCCACGAACTTATCAACCATGTCTATTTCTATACTTTATTTACCACTTTACATTCATTTATATATATATATATATACTCTACACTTTTAGTTGTATTTTTATACCTTCTATGACTATTTTTATGTTTCACATCCATGTACTGCGTGGGTAGCTGTGCAATGCTAACCGAAACTCTGCCTGCTGTGTGTGTTCGCAAGAGTCCTAGAGTCCTGCGAGTATGAGTGTGTTGATTAATGCTTGCTAGTGTAAGTCTGTGGGTGTGAGGGCTCCTTTCTCTCACGGCGTTTTCTGGATAATTTGTTATCTGGCTGGTTGCCGGCTCCTGGCCTCCTCTCTCTGTGTTGCAAGTGTGTTTATTGGCTTATATGATTAGGCGATAATATCTACTCTATTACGGCTATGCTCCATTAGCTAATATCAATTAATATCATTCGATGGCATACTTTGATTGTTTTCAATATATATATTACTTGCGTTTTGGGAGTTCTCCTCTCTCTATTTTACCGTATATTTCTTTAATATATTCTTAGATACTTGGATATTTTTTTTTTGTTTTTAGTTATCGGTTCGGTTTGGTTTGGTTTCTGTTATTTTTGTTTGGGGGTCTCCTTTTCGATATTGGTATGGATTGTGATTTCGTTTTCGTTTTGGCCTAAACAACAGAGAACTAACACAACAAATTTGCAGCTAACCATTCCTCTTCTGGCAACTGAAATAAAACCATAAACGTATCATATATATGTACATAGCTTAGTACGAGAGGAGTGTGTGTTGGTAAATTGTTTTGGAGGGTGTTGAAACATTTTTGCGGCTTTCGTGTCGGGTTTGGCTGCTTTGTACATGGCTCTCATGAAGCTTGTTGAAAGTGAAGCGAAAAACTTAAATCGTAATCAAATTAGACTCAAATTTCAAACAAATTAAAGGCTCAGCTCCTGCAGCTGCTGCTAATTGCGAAACTTCCTCGAAAAGGAGGGATTTTTATGGATGGAGAGAGAGAGAAAGAGATCTAGCGGTATAGGTGAGTGAGAGAGAGGGCTCGAGGATCCTGGATTCGGATTCGTACTTCGTAGTGTGTTTGATGTGCGTGTGTAGGAACCTGTCTTTCAATTGCTGATCGATCACAAATCAAAGTAGTGTGAGTGCGTAAACTTTCAGTTGCATTCTATATAGGAAGTGATAGCAGGACATGAACTGCTCCTGGACCGATTTGGCAGCTGTCTGTATTTTCTTTAACGTGTGTGATTTACAGTATCCTCTAAAAAATCCACGTCATCTATCATAGTTATAGGCACTAGTGCTATGTGTGTATGTATGTGTTTTAGGTGTAGAGTGTGCCAAGCTAGAACCAAACTGCGCGCAAAAGTAGGCAATACAAAATGATGCGGGTCCTGCTGTGGATGGAAAATGACAGAGCGGGTGAGGGGCAAGGACGAATATTTGTATACACACATACAAATATTTACTTGCACGCGTCTCCATGTGTGTGTTCGCGTAATTAATTTTAACGCATTTTTAATTATGTTTATTTTAATTTAATGCCGCCACTCTGGAAATACATGAGGATGTGGATGTGTGATGCATATGAGTCTGTGAGTTTAATTTTGGCCGCCACTCGATTTATGCTTTTCCTCGACCAAATTGTATGCCCCTATTTTTATTTATAAACGCAGTTTTTGCATGTACCTCTCTTGCTTCTTGCGTCAATTAATTATTGTTATTATTATTTTTTATACGCGCCGTGCTCCAACACATTTACATTAAGCATTAAAATATGTCGGTGTGGATGTGTATGCGTGTGTTTTGGGTGTATATGTTGTGGTGTAAGCAGCTAGGGTTAAAAATATTTTTGCTTTCTTTGCTTTTGCATATACATAATAATTGTTTGCTTTGGCCTCCCCCAATGCTCGACAGATATTTATGCTCTAGTTATACATATACGTTTATATATATAATTAGTATGTATATATTCATGTGGGTGTGTGTGTGAGATCGTGTAATTTTCATTTAGCATTGGTTTTGGTTTTGGTTTAGGTTTAGGTTAAGGTTTAGGTTTTGCATTCGCTTATGCTTTTGCTTATGCTTTGCTTTGCTCTTGATTTTGTTTCTGGGGTGCAGCTCTCTAAAATCGCCAAACTTCGAGTTGCCGTCAATTGTTTTGCAATTAGTGTTCTGCGCTTCGCATTTTATTTACAGCTCAGTATGGTTTTGTTTCTGTTCAGAAAATTGCAGCTGTACTTGAAAAATTTTGTTTGGATTTCGGTTTTTGGCTTTTTTCGTTTACTGTGCCTGCAAAAGTAAAGGATAAACCTTAAAAAATAATATGGGTGTTAGTAAAAATTGGAAAAAAGTAGTAGACGGAATAAAAGTAATTGTAACGCAAAAAAGAGTATTGGCACGAGTGCATGATTTTTTGTACTTTTGTCAACAACACATATTTGAAATGCAATGCAAAATTCTATTGGCCTTATGTACCATCCAGAGAGCTTTGAAAGGAGTGTGTGTAGGAGTACGAGATTAACAAATAAAACAAGCAAACAAATTGCAGATATTTTACAGACTAAAAACATTGAGCACTCAGCGATGCAGAACTATTTCACCATAAGGTTTTGAATTTATTATTAAGCCACACATGCAAAAAAGTAATTCTTTTAATGGTAAACAAAAGATGTACATTTTAGATGAATATAAAAAGAAATTCATTGTTTATGCTTTCATTATTGTTTGTTTTTCCAATCCAATAGTGTTTATATTTTATTTGCCTCATCCTTAAAATACTATTCAATCAAAAACATGCATGAATATGAGTGCTTTGAACTAGCCCTGTCCACATTCGATATTCAAATGCAAAAGAATAACATTATCAAGCAAAGGCATTCGAACGGCGATGCAATATTTTGAAAGTGGCCGAAAATACGAGTTTTACAGATACCATGGCACTCAGCTGCCAGGTAAACACTAACGAACCGAAATCGAGAAGTGTGTAAAATAATCCAAAATACATTCAAAACTTTCAACAAACGGAGGGAGATGCACGAAAAATGTTTCAATATAGCGGGCAGCGTTCATGAGTGTATCTGTGTTTAAATCTGCATTTGCAACTGTATGGGTATCTGTATCTGAGTGTCTGAGTCTGGATTGCATACCTGTGGGCTCACTTGGAACTGCTGTATCGGATAGGCGACCACACCGGCGGCCTGCGGGATGGCGGTCCCGGCCACGCCCGTTGCCAGTTGCTGGGCAGGAGAGATCTGTGCCTGGGTGACGCCTTGCCAGGTGGCAGGAATCTGTACGCCCATGCTGGAAATAAAATCAAACATATCCACACATAAGAACACAGAAAGAAATTGGCTTTAAAAAAATATTATGCTTATAGCTCCTATAAAACTTTTCCAAACAATAAACAAATAAGTTTTTTGGCTCACTGTAATGACATATTTGCAACATATATTTCCAGAATGGTGTTGCATGCCGCAACCGTAGAATTAAGGCTGGATTGGCAAGACAAAAGGATCCTGAATGCCCAAAGTGAAATGAGTGAGGAAGCGGAAAACAAAATTTACGCGACTGCGTTGCAAATATCACGTTATGTTGACAGGCCGACGGATCCGGAAATGTATTTCAAACGGCCGCAGAAGGACGACGGTGCAAAGGAAAAACTTTTGCAATTAGCAAATGAATTCACCCATCCGTCATGCTGTCGTTGGCACTGCTATTGTTTTTTGTTTGTTTGCTGGCGATCCCCAGCGGTGGTTCAGCCATTGGAAAAAGTACACAAGAAGTTTTTTAGAGGACCTTTCGTCTGCTGCACATTTGCCTTTGAGCCAAATCACCTAATAAAATTAAGCCAATCCCCTCAGCGCACTTTTGACCCAACTCACCCCATGTAGCCCTGCTGGTATCCAGCGTACTGGCTAAAGTGGTATCCCTGGATGCCCTGCAGGAACTGATTCTGCACGGCAGCTGCATTGGCTGCCGGGGTCACAGCAGCCGCCGTTGCCGAGGAGGCCGGGTAGGTGGGCGTCGGCGAGTACCAGCATCCCGTGGCGGCTAGCTGTTGACCGTAGGCGGCGGCAGCAGCGGCGGCGCCCACTCCATACGGGAATCCTGCAGCGGCGGCGGCGGCCGAGTTGAGTGCCTGGGTGGCGATGGTCTGGGCGTTATTTGGATCGCCACTCTCCTTGCCCCAGGAGCACTTCACAGGCTGGGCGTTGATTTCCGTGTTGTGGACACCGACAATAGCATGGGTGGCTGCCTCCTTGGTAGAGAAACTGTTGAAAATAATAAAAAAAACGAAAAAATTATTATCTATTTTATAGTAAAGTTTTATTATTTTATTTTTAATAATGTTATGGTTAAACTCTTATAAAGTAGTATCACTTACCGCACAAAGGCATAGCCCTTATCCTTGAAGACACGGATCTCCTGTATCGCTCCATAGGGGGCGAATGTCTTCTGGAGCACCTCCTCGCTGAGGGCTGTGAGGGCGCTATTGACTCCGCCCACATAAACGGTGCAATTGGAGGGACTGCTCTGATTGTAGACCTCGTCGAAGGTCAATGGCTTGATGTTCTCTGCGGGTGAGGGAAGAAAACACAAAAAAAATTGTGTAAGAAAACCAAATGTTACACAGTCATTTGATGGATTTCATTTTAATGTTGCCGCCTGGAACGACCATTTATGGGTGGCAGTTTTTTCTGTATGTCCCCTTTTTTATTCACCAACTGCATGATTAATATGCAAATTAATTAACGGATTTACCCGCAACAACGCCAGCAACGAGAGCTGCCCGACTGGGCCTCGGCAACGTTTTGGTAATTAAAATAACCGCATGCACTTAGTCAATATGCTTGTGTGTGTGCGGTTCCTATACGTGTACACTATACACACACGTAAAGTCCTGCCATGCTATATATGGGTGGAGGGGGGTGTGCAACACCATTTACCGTTGATTTCTTGTTGTTGCAGTTGAATATTTAAAATTGTTGCGGTTGTTATTGCATTTTTTATTATACGTATTTGGTGGATATACATATTTCGTATGCTCGTATGCCATTTTATTGTCGCTATGCTTTTTGCACTCACTGTACAATATACACACACTTTATTTAACCGCTTCCCCCCCATAATGTCGTTGTCGTTGTCCTGATTGTTGTTGCTGTTTCTGCTACTGCTGTTGCTGCTGCTGCTGTCGTTACGTATACGACATGTATGCACGTATTTGTATGCAAAAGTTACACTAATTACTTCCTTTGAGGTTAAAACTAAATTTGCACTTTTAAAAATAATGTTGGCTTTGCGTGTTTATGTCTTTGTTTAGCTCAGGAACATTTCCACGCATTGTTCGGCTTTTGGGGATAAGTGGCGCCTATGGTCTATAACCCATAATGACCAGTACTCGGTAGCATAGATCGAAAGTTGATTGGCCTATCTAAAGGACCCGGGCGCAATTGCAGAAGGCTACTTAACATGGCCCGTTAATGGCGCTACTCAGTGCCCCCGCCCTCCTGGCATGCCATCAAAATGCCATTGCAGGATGTCTAGATTTGTGTGGGGCTGTTTTTTATTTTGCCTGCGCAGCGAACATGCCAAAGAAAACACAAAAATATGGCTCAATGACATGCAACAGGATTACTGTACACAGCTGCTGCACACCCCTACCTACCCACACAACAAGTACTCGCACACACACACAATCGTACTCGAAATGGAATCACTCACATACACGCATCTGGCCAGGAACAACAATCAAAGCTCCGTGGCGAGGGTGCACCGAAAACACGAAAAACTAACAAGCTCGCAAATACTTTTGAAAGCTTTTGCCACAAATGTATGCGCTTCGGCCACGCACACTCACACACGTACTAAGAGGTCCTGGCGTTCACGTACACACACACAAGAACAAAACTAACCCAGCGTTGCATACTTTCGAGCGCCATGTTTCACTAATTTTCACATTGCTTTGTGACTGTGCCTGTGTTCGGTACCTTCAGCCCTCCTCGTATTATTATTTCCACTTTTTGTTTTCTCTAATTTCTTTTTTACGCTTTTAAATACGTGTAATTAAATTTTGAAAATGCAACCAAATGAGGACCGGCTCACATATTCCAACGTGCTTAGCCTTGAGGGCTGGTTAACTTGGCCAACTTGGTTTCATGTCCGCGGCAAATTAAAGCCCGCGATGCCGTTAAACTGCAACTGTATGAGTTGCGGGAGCGTGGCCATAATTATCGCACATTTTTGTCTACGACAAGCCCCGGCGATTGCATTCCGGTTCCATTCCCGGCTGGTTCCAATCTGGTCCCATTCTCGGGGGGCAGACACACATAATTGGAGTCTGGTCAGCCCAAGGGCCATTCCATTATGGGGGCAAATACTTTCGGCCGGCAGGTGCTCTCATTTTGGCCGGCGACGATTTGAAATTTTAATGAGCAATTATAGGCATGTAAAACTAAATCATGAAATAATCACCGAATCATTAACATAAATAATTCACATTTTTACACGCAGCGTCGGCATTGCGAACAACACGAGCCTCGAGGACGTCGCCAGGCAGGCACTTGAGGAAATTTAAAAGTAATTAATATGCATGGAACTGCTCCTTCAGCAGGGGCGTGTTTTTGGGGTGTGACGTACCGCATGGGCGTGGTCATGTGCTAATTTTGAAGAAAATAAAAAAGTTGCGTTCTTGCCGAAGTCTAATCGATACAAAGGCCAGCATAAGCAAGTGGGGTGGTATGAAAACATGACTCCAGTCTTTCCTCTACTATAAAAACTCACTGAGGCATTTAAACTTTTACTTAATTGTGCGCAACTCTGCATAAAATCTTGATTTATTGCGTCAACCAGGTAACGAGGCCAAGTAACTCCAACTTCCGAAATTATTTTCCTGCGAACTCGCCCACAAGTCACCACTACCAAGTCAAAAGTCAAATAGTTTCGCCAAAGAAATTTGTCATACAACAGCGTTGTCTTTGTATGCTGCTTTTGTCGTCCTCGTCGTCGTCGGCATATTGTTTCTGGTTAATTAAGTTATTACCATAATGAGCTCACAGGTATTTGGGGCCTTATTTATGGGCATGCATTGATATAGGCCGGAGTGGCTCGGCAAAGGTAGAAGAACTTTGAAGAAACTTTGGCCACGGCTGCTTTTCCTTTCGAAGGGACAATAAAAAAGGGGCCGCGCCAAATGCGTTTGTTATAAAGCCCCTTACCGCCCAAAAAAAAGGGGAAACTTTTAGCCGGGCACGAAATTGCAAAGCGTCGCCAAAATTGTCACAACTGTAAAATGCGCAATTGCGCCGGATCGTAAATCTTTTGCAACAATAGCGCACTGGGCGCACACACAGAGACACATGAGTGGCTCACTAAACGCGGACGGACATAAAATGTGCAGCCTGCTTAAAACATAAAAATGCCGGGCCAACTCAGTTGGATTGCCAAAAGAATCGAGCAAAGTGGCTGCGTAAAACATGAAGTAATGCGAATGCCAAATGCGAAATGAGTTGAGTGCTACAAATCGTAAAGTTCGTCCAACAGTCGCAACAGCAGCAACAACTAGGCTGGCCGTAAAATCCAGGACCTACCCCTTTTGGTCCTTTTAGTGCCCCTCCGATTCCTATATCGTGCATATGTGAGCGGGATATAAAAACCCTTCAGCGAACAGCCCTTCAGGCTCTCACAGCCGGCTGGCCCTTCGATTTCTTTTCTGCTGATTCAGCCCTCGAAGCGATCAAAAAATCAAAATTATTTCGCTGTCAAATTGCTAATAATAACTTGTATTACAGGATCCCCAACTACCGCCAAGTAATTTGGCCTGCCTCCCGAAACCGGCAAATAGAATAGAGCAGACAAAACCGTGACATAGTCAAATAAACAATGCGACCAATAAAAATACGCTTAAGCTTTCATAGGCGTTTTTTATGACAACAATATAAATGCAAAGGGAAAATATAACATACATATATTCCGACTACCCGGAATGCGAAAGGAACCCTTCAACAATTTTCGGGCCTCTGCACGATAAATTCCACCTTGACTCCAGCTAGTTTTCCACTTTTCCGAGTGTTTGTCTGTGTGGGGGCCTTAAAGAATGCCAAATGTTTCTTGTATAACCATGAAAATTTACCCCATTTGTATTATGCGAGTGTGTTGTGTCAGTGTGTGTGGGGGTGTGTGTTTGCCTTTTATAATAATAGTTTCGTGTTGGCAAAATTTATTTATCTGATTTTCCCGCTCCTCCAAGCACCTCCATGCTAACCACCATCGATGCCCTCCCACTCTCTGTCTAACAAATAAAAATTATGTTAAAACATGCAAATATGCGTTAAGTTTTGATTTATGGAAGACAAACGACGAGCGGAAAACCCCGCGCATGTTTGTCCGCTGTTAATAATGATTACGCCCGGCTCTAAGTATATAGTTACGGTTATGGCCGGATATCTATGCGGTTGACAAGGAGCCATGGCCATAAATCGACGGCGACCAGGACGGGGGCGTGGCCCAGGCCCAGACCCAGACCCCGGGACTAAATGAAAATTGATTTGCCGTGTCCTAATTGAATGCCTCTAGATGGTTTTTATATTTTTGGGTCGGCAGCGGCGGCGGCGACTCGGCGCTCTGTAGCCGACGACTAATTGAAAAAGTTTAAACCAAATTGGGTACAGCCCATTACGGAAATTAGGCGCGTGCGGTTAAGAAAGGACAAATATTAAGAAAACATAATCTGGCAGAAAATTTGTGCGACGTTTATAAATAGCAAGCGGTTTCCCGGCTCTTTACCGTCTCCACAAGCTCCACACCCCTGCCATAAACTTCCTACCTTCGCAGACTCACATTCGACCCTGGCATTGTGCCTGTGTCAGGCTACCTTTGGCATTCATTGCCATAATTTCCTGTAATAAGAACGACGCGCCTGCTGCCAGCAAAGGCAAAAGCAACAGTAGCAACAACAGTAACCGTTTGAGTCCGGAGCTGGTGCTCCGGAGTGTACGCACACCGGAAACTCAGCTGGCCTGCCGGCTGGGGTGACACTCATGATTTCCTTACCTTTACTCGCCGGCGGTTTCCGTGTGGCCCAATTCGTGCGAATTGAACGGGAGCCAAGCCACTGGCCATTCATGGCCGTAATGGCGCTCTCGGCTTCCTGCAGGGCGATAATGAAGACAGAGACACGGTCAGGACCAGAATTGAAAAAATATATACACAGAGCGAATTAACAAACAGGATTTAATATTTTAAACCTAAATATTCTACAAACACAAAGAAAATATTGAAACAAATAAAAAAAGATTAAAGAATATTCAAAAAAAAAATAAATTATAATTTTAAATAACTAAGACTTTTCGCTACGTGTTAAATCGAAATCAGAATAAGAGCCTGCGCACGACTGCATAAATATGCACTTAAATATGCTAATGCCAGTGGCAGTACTTACCGATTTCTTGATGAAGGACACAAAACCATAGCCCTTCGACTTCAAGGTCTGTGGATCGCGAACCACGCGACAGTCGCTGCAAAGAGAAAAGCAAAATAAATATATTTAAGCAACAAAAGCACGAAATGTAAACATTAAAGTTGTGCAACTGTAGTCCTCTTAGGACTCGAATAATTCTGCGGCCACCCTCGCTGCGAACGGAAGTGCTGGAAAACTTTAAAATTTATGCAAATTCTTAATAAAGACATCTCCCGGGGCAGGGGACGAGGACTCTGTCTTCAGCACGGTCTGGCCGACGTGTTCAAATATTTCCGTTCGAGTCCAAAATACAAATATATTTTCAATGCGTGTGTCTGACTTGGGCAGGCGTGGGCGTGGCCTCTTGTAATTCGGAAATTAGAAATCTGACCCGATGCTGGAAAGTTTTTATTTATCTTACAGTTTGGCCAGCCGCAGAACCGGGGGAGATTTGCAGCCGAGATTGAGGGATTGGAGATGCCAAGAAGCCACGCAGCTTAAACAACTCATCGGGCTTTAAGATAAGGGAAAAGTTTTGATGGATTTTTATTCTCCGACCACGGTGTTGATCTTCCGCGATTTCTATCCGTAATCAAACTGAAAGCCATGCCCAGATCGAATCGAATCAAAGCGAAACGAATAGCATAGAACTATGGTACAATCATTAACGTAAAAGACTTTCTCATTTGGGGCACTTCTGCCAATTGGTAGACTTCCGACTCTGGGGCCCAAATTGATTTCCCCCAGCAGTAGTACGACTTCTCATTTGGACAATTGGGGCCTCGACACCGCACTAAACCGGACTGCCAGGAAACTTTGGCAATTACCCCCGGACCGGCAGTTTACTTTTCATTTATGAAGCATAAACCACAGCGGCGGCGAACTTGGCGACGCTGTCCGGCAACTTTTTTTTTTATGATTATTATAAGTAAAATGCCGGGAGACCCGTTGGGGCTTGGGCTTCTCTCTTTGCTTTGACTTTCTGTGGCAGAAGCAAGGCAGGCGACTTATTAAATATTCACACGCGCCGCGCATTTAACAAAACGAAACAAAAATGCGCCCAAAGCAGAGTCCCAAGCATAATGCCAAAACCAGGCAACAATGCCCCAAAAAAATATATACGAAAAAAAGGGCAAACAACGCCAGGCACGCATAAAAGTTTTGACAGCTACCGAGAGGGAGGGTCCTGCGGGGGCAGGACATCTTGATCCCCAGGAGCCGCACGACCGAATCCTGCCGACTTTGGGGCGTTAAGCGTTTTGACATGTCGGCTGGCAGATCGACTCGGCCCACAAATAAAGTTCTTTAAGCCGGCACTGTTTTATTTTTCCCTTCTGGTTTTTTTTTTTTGCGCCTCTGTGTCCTCAACCGCTCTCCCCCACTCTCTAAAAAGATAATCAGCCGGCGACGTGGGCTCACTTTTGTCGGGATATCGGTGATAATGATGTCAGCGATAGCTATCAGCCAGGTGCCAATCGATGGCTGAAATTCATGTCGTGCTGCAGAGATTTCGTTCAGCAACTGATCCAAAACATGGCCAGCTCATTAGCGAATCGGAGCAACCCCTTAGCCCAGTCATTAGAATGATTTTCAGATTATTAAAATTTAAATTGGCCGGCGGGAGGGCCCTGGAGATGAGCAGATTGCTTGATTGACTGGCGAAGCGGCGGCGGCGGCGGGCTAAATAGGCGGCAAATCCAAAAATCAAATACTTTGACGTAATTTCTGATAAGATGCCGCGGGGCCATCTTCTTTGGAGGACCAGGCCGCAGCGCAGGAGGGGCTGCTCCCAAGAGACGGACTAACATTTTGACTCAAAACTTTGCGATTAAACAGAAGTTAATTAAGCCAAGTTTTTGATGCTGTCGTTGCCAAGAGTGGAGTGGGGGCTGATGGGATGAGGTTTTTTGGGCGCTTGGGACCGAGAGGATAGTGACTTTGCCTTTTCATGCCGAAAAATAGCAACTTAAATATTTGAATGGCCCGGTTTTACAGACAGCGAAAAGAGTTCGGCCAAAGTGGCATTTGCATAAATTCATTTTTTTGTTGCCGCTCGGTTATGAATTTTTTATGCCCACCTCCCACAAGTCCACATGCCCACACACCCACGCGCTTGCCAATAATCAGAGAATGTGTGACAGAAAAATTGTCGCACAAAAAATAACGAAAGGGGGAACGGAACTGTAACGAAGAAAGGAGAAATAAAAGCTGCTGAATGGGAAATGGTAAAATCCGTGGACGGGGGTGGCGGTGTGAAGGCAATTCCAAGTTAACTGGCAAATGGAAAATTTGCATTTTAATACTTACGAGATTTCGCCGAATGGTGTGAACGCTTCGCGCAATTGCTGAGTTTCAATTTCTGAGCTCAAGTCGCCGACAAAGATGTGGAATTGTTCTGCAAAAAAAAGAAAGAAAGAAATTCGAGAAGAAAGTATGAGTATTGGGGATACTTTGGAGGGAGACTTTCGTGGAAGCATATGAAGAAGGGTTGCCGCTGGCGCATCGTGAGTCGCACAAAATATGCGCCAGATAAAAACGCAAATCAAAAGAGAATCCCAAGTCATGCGCTTTTATTTCGCAATTTATTGCCAGCGTTGAAGCTGTCGCTTTAATGCATATACACAATCACAAAAAAAAAAGGCATACGAAGGCTGAAAGGAACAAGTTTTTCATATATCATTTTATGCTGCATAAGCAGAGATAAGTTAATTGAAATCACAAAGGAGAGTCGAGCAGATTGATGAGTTCAAAGATGGAATGGGTTGGGATGGGTCGGGTTGGGAATGACAAAACTTGCCAAGTTGTCCTCAACCGACTCGGTATTAGTTTTCAAAAACGTCGTGGAAAACTTTGCAACTGTGCGTCTTTTGTGCTCGCCCACTCTGGCTCGTGGAGAACGTCCCCATTAATACTAATTAACCCATTCATCTAAGTAAACTTTGCACGCTCGAATCTTCAGGCCCCATCATCTAGCCAAACATCATGTACACATGCACAAACTCAAAGCCGTTCGCTGTTATGCAAGCTGCACAAACACAAGTGCAGTGGGTGATGGCACATCCCACCCTCACAAAGCCCAGCCACCCAACCAGCGTCCTCCCGAGGTGCAGCAGCCCCAACCTCATACACTCTTACAAATTACTCATTTTTTAACCCTTAATTAGGTCCGTGTATATCCGCGACTATGCCACTAAATGAAAAACACATTTACTATAAATTGGATTTAGTTTTTAGATTATTTTCAGTGTAGGGCTCCCATGCAAAGCAAACACACACACACTCGCACGAATTGAAATCATTTATTATTATTTTTGTGTGCTTTGTCTCTTTGGCACAGAAAAAAGTCGCGACTGTGCGGGTAGTAGACAAAAGGGGGGCGCCTCGACTAAAGCCAGGAGGGGCGTCGGGAACGGGGCTTCTCGACGTTGTCCTTCGTGCGCTCTTGTGTCAGCCGGTTCGGTTTGAGCCAAGACTTGGCAAAGGCGAAGCCAGCTCGGCGACGCACGTGGGGTGGTAATGGGTTAAGGGCCAATGCAATGGGTGTATTTTTTCGGGGGTTATCCCCACCACCCCAGTCGCCCCACTAACCTCCCAACCTCACAACCTCCAGCCAACCCAGCCACCCCTCACAAACAGTGGCAGAGAAGTCTTACCCTAAATAATTAGCACTATTCAGCTGGGGCCCACTGACGACGACGACTACGACGACGACAACATTCGAGGCTGACAGCGCCGATGGGCGCGGCTAAAGGGCGGTCCTGCCTCCTGCCACCCACCTCCTCCCATTACCAGCCCCCTGTCGCCTTCGACCGGTGTCCTTGCCTGCTGCACGTGCAGAAATTAACATTTCCGGTAATTTTGCGAAAATGAAAAGCAAAGCGAAAAATTAACGGCAACGTCGTCGTGGTCGCAGCCAAGCAAAATGCGAAATGCGGAAAGCTTTTGTGTTAAATAAATATTAAAAGGAATTTCCCAGAGCCAGCGGAACTGATGGAGACATGGCAAGATGCAGGGGGTGGCAAGGAGGTGGCAAGGTAGCTGCTGAGCAAGTGGAAGCCCCACGACCTGACTGCGGCCTGTTGGCCTTTTAAAAATACAAGCCGAACGAGTAAATCTCTGCGTGTTCACGTGTACAAAACTATGAGTTTGTATTTCATACACTGAGAACAAAAAATAAATTCTTGATTTTAAATTTTTAATCTAAACAAAATGTTTAGATAAGTACATTTATAAATCAGTACTTTATCGGTTAACTATCATAATGATATAAAGTTTCTCCTTGATTTCCTTCAGTGCTTCTGCTCTTGTGTGTATGCCCACTTTTTATTTAATTGGAAATTGCGTATACGCCACCGTTAATGAGCCCATTGTAATCCTGACTGCGAGTCCTGGCAAGTAGGAGCGGCTTAGTCGGTGCAGGCGGCTTGACTCGACTCCACTTGGCGCCGTTATTGTAAATCAATCGCTGAGGTTCGCTCCGGCGGTTCTCAGGTTATTGCTTTCGCCCATTTGCACAGCAAAAGGCGAAAGACAGGCACGCAACATGCCAGCCTTGAGTGTATGGGTATATGGTATCCGTAAGATACATTTCCACACACATACGTACGTACGTGTGTGCATGTGTGAGACAGACAAACGAGGCGGCCACTAATTGCAGTCAAAGGCTGCTTTAAATTTGCACTGCGCCAGCACTCTCGATTGGCAGGTCTTAACCACCCCCCCGGGCGACCGGGCCACCGGGCCACGCCCCACGCCGTCAGGCACCTTGTTGGCGGTAGAACGGGAATCTTTGAACCGCCTTCGGTGTCAGCATGTCAAGTAGTGGCAGCTTTTTATTCCCTTTGTACTGCCGTTGTTTCATCGGCCGTGTCGGGTCGTTTGCTGATTAAAACGGTGCGTAGGTAATGAGTTAATTAAGTTTTTGCCATCGTTACAGTCGCCCTTTGTCGTTGTTCCTACCTTCACACACACACACAGACTCGGTGTGTACACACGTGCACATAAATTAATCATAAATCCTTGCTAGCTGCACGGCAGTTACAAGTGTTTTGTATATTTGCCAAGGACACACCAGACCCTTCCTACGATCCATCCTTTTCATTCCTTTCCGCTGGCGATTGGACCAAGTCGGCAAGGAGTTGCTTCGCAGCCGAGAAGTGTGTCAGCAGTACCTGCCACGCCCTCTTGTAGTATTTGATTAAAGACGGAAGCTACTCAAGGACTATACACGTGTCTGTGGATGTGTGCGTAAAGGTCTCACACTGAAGCACAGGTAGGATTAGCTGTAATCCTAAAACCTGTGACAAAAATGGGGATTTTAATATATAAAAAAAATATAGAGTAATATTCACTCAAGGCCTGCATAGTCCTTGTTCCTTAGACCCCTTTTCTTTTAAGCTCCTTGCTTCTCTGAGTGTAGAACTATCCGGTTTTATGTCTTGTCTTACCTTGCCTTACTACGGCCATCCCGCTTTTGTTGGCTTTAGTTGTTGTAAATTTTATGTTATCCGCTTTCATTGTTTGTATGCCTTTATTTATGTTCCCCACTGTCTACCGTCTACTGCCGACTTCCAACTGCCGGTTGTCGACTGCCTACTGCCCTACTGTCCCTGCTGTGGGTCTGGGAGTGTGTGTGAGAATTTACTGATTTTCCGTTGTTATTTATGCGTTTGTGCTAAACCTTATTTCCTGTTTGTCTTACATAAGCTGCAGCGCTTAATTACACGCAACCCCATCGAGGACTCCATTTCAAGCAGGATGTTCGGGCTGATTTTCCCCTAGGGAGAATGCTTTTTGGCCGCAACCCACATCCCACAGCCGATAGCCGACAGCCTTCAGCCAAGATATATGCGTGTCCCATCGATATGTGCGACCTAATGTTTTATTGACCGCGCCTGCAATCTCATTTGGCAATTCACTTTGTAGCTGCCGCTTAGTTGCGCGCATAACCGACCACACGGCGTATGCGTAATGGCAATTATGAACTCTCGCCACTGGGCGCTAAGTGGGAAGTGCAGTGCATTAAAGCCAAAAGCGTTTAGCTGGCGGTCAAAAACCACGGGCCAACCAGATCACCATCTGACCGACTCTGACTGCCCGCTGTGACAGGGAAAGCCCCAAACAAGCAAAACAATTTGACGCCAACAACCGCAAAACGTGCTGGCCACACACACCATCCATCCCAAAATCGAGAAGCCAGCTTTTAGCTTGTAGCTCCCAGCTCCCAGCTCCCAGGGCCCCAGACCCGCCCACAACTTAACCCAAAAAATTGATGAATATGTAAGCAAATACAGAAGACTAACACGCATCGGGGGTCCTGCCAAATATACGTATATAAAAAAGGATCAAAGTCCTGAGGCGCGTTAATTTTCCCAGACGTCAGCAGGAAAAGTTTGGGGCTGGCAGAAACCCATCTATTGGCCTGCCCGAATATGAGCCGGGCCCACAAATTATATTGAAATGTTAATAATCCAGTTGCTTAGACGTGCTGTGCCATCCTGGGCGGCAGCGATGTCCTGGGCGGCAGCTCGAAAAGGACAACTCAACTGTAAAAGGATATTTACATGGAGATTTGTATGCCGCTGACTTATGACTTTGATCAATGCCCGGCTGGCTGCCCAAGCCCAATCAATTGGGTCCATCCGCCATCCTCATCCGCATCCGCATTCGCATCCTCATCTTCATCTTCGACAGTCCCGGCCGCATTTATGTGCTTTTGAGAGTCACTTATGCCCACAATTTGGCATTGCGGTTATCTAGGGGATAGACCAAAATATGTGTGGGCCAGACCCTGATATATGGCGACCATTTGTGACTTTGTTGTGTGAAGAAGTCTGGGCTCAGCAAATCTTTAAATTAAATTCTCTCGACTCAAATCAGAGCGCATTATAAAGTATAATGTGCTTTTAATTTCATTCATTTGCATGAAATGTGCTTCGCACAAGAAAGGCACCCAATGGGCCCTGGCCGGCGCTAAATGGAACTAAAAAATCTAATTAGCGTTGGCCGCTGCAGAAGTCGACTTAAAGCAAACTTTTCGCTTTAATTTCATCTTGATTACCGCCCACGCTACAAAGTGCAGGGCACGGCAAAAAAAACTTAAGCTAATTTGAAACTGATAGGAATGTAAGTTTGAGTAAAAACTTATTTCTTTTAATCAGAGAGTAGAGATTTATTCGAGGGCCAATAGTTTTATTCGCTCGGGCAGCAAGCCTCGAACTCAAAAGCCAATCAACTTGACTGGCTAATGAAACGGCAGTCACTAAGGAGATTCAACTCTCAACCCGACGGCTCGTTGTCACCATTAGACGCCCCCGCCTGGCTGATGTTAATGCTGATTTTTAATGTTGATTACCGCAAGCTGCCAGGCCGCAATCCTTGCCACCTTTTATCCTTTTTTCCCCCCGCCGAGTCTTAGATAACTGAGCCCGGAGTCAGCATCATTTCCGCAAGTGTGCGTGGCATTTAAGTTGCCACTTAAATGAGCCCGCGACTTTCGCATTGTATTCTGGTGGTTCTGGTGGCAACAACCTTTCGTTTCGGTAAGGTGGTTGAATGAATGGCTGCCTGGCTGCCTGGCTGCCTTGGGTGGTTGGCTGGGTTGGGGAGTTGGGTGGTGCAGCCTCATCAAGTCGTCGCGTCGCGCAGATCAAATGAAAATTTCATTGTGTTGTGACTCGCTCTAGGTCCGGCTTTGTGTCTGTTTCTGTTTTTGTTTAGGGTTTGGAAAAGTCTCTACCTTTTCAAGTTTTCGTGCTCTGAAAACTCGGAAACTTTCTGGAGCACTGCACTATTTTTTGGATGTAGAGAAAAAAGGACATTTCCTTCCCAGTTGAAGGAAATAATGTTTTCACAAAGTTCTACTTGTTCTTGAAGATCTGAGTTATAGGTACTTTGTCAGCCTCTTATTTAACTTTTATTTATATTTATTTAAGTACTTATTTAAATATTTTCAAGTGTATCTGCTTTCGCTCCTTCTGTAAGTGTGTGTTTGGGCTGACATTGTTGTTGTTTGTCTTGCCAACGGCGTCGTCGTCGTCTGCTTCTTCGTTCGTCTAACGTGTAAAACAATGACTCATTAAGACTCATCTAAATTCTAATGAGATTCAGTAACTATTAAAAACAAAACATGACAGAGGCAGTGGCAGTAGCAGTGGCAGCGGCAAAGGCAAACGCAAATGTGGCAAACGGGTTGCTGCCCCCGGGGCAACCCAACCGCCCCAATCATCATCCCCCGGAATCCTCGACTCAACTTAGCTCTTATCGGGGTCTTGAGTCCTGGGCCCTTTTTACGAGTAGTGCTGACTCTGCTTTTGCCGGCTCCCGAACCGGTCGGAACTCTTTAAGTGTTGGCCAAATTTAAATCATTTGTATGCGAGTCGCCTGCCCGGCCTTTAAACAAATGTCAATAATTTGATTTAAATGTGGCAGGGTCCCCACATTCAGCTTGCTGATCGCGTGCGAAATTCACATTTAAATGCTAGTAGGCAGTAGGCAGTCGTCACTTGTTTTCTTTTCCCATTTCGCAGCCCGATGGGGTTGACAATCGTGCGAAGAGACATTGCAACAGCCAGCAGTTTTCAAAATGTGCGTAGCAGGACCCGGCAAAGAACCGGGCCAAGAAGTGCACCCTGACTGTATGGGGGTTAAGTTGGCTTATAAATTAAAAATCACACAAAGACTTACAAAAAGGAAAGGCAGAGGCCCAAATGGAAAATGCGTGTGTTTGACCTTTGGACAAGTTTAGCAATAGGGCCTGAAATAAAACAAAGTTGCCCTAAAGAATTTACACTTGAAGAAAGGGGTTTTCTGGCTTGACTTTTTCAAATCAAATTTTTCATGAATATTTCTTTAATACCTTACCCCTTTTTTAACAGTTTCTAAAGGAGTTCCTTGTGTTTTCTTTTTGGTTTGGGGTTAGTTGTAGCCCACGTACACACACGCACTGCCCCGAGTTTATAGAAAGTCACCCCAATGAACATTTAACGCTGCTGTGAGCGTTTGCCAAAAAAAGGGGGCAGGGAGAGATTAGAGGTCCCGAGGGGGAGCAGAAAAAACCCCAGCCCCAGCCCAAAAGCAACCCCTTAACCCCGCGGCAAAATATATCTGCCGTTGTTGGTAGCACATGTTAAAAGTAAACGCGTCCCAGGTAGAAGGCCACCCTCTCTGCCAATCTGCATATTTGTCGGGCGCCACGAAATGTAAAGCAAGTAAAAACCTGGGTCAAATTGCGGTTACCGTTTTTATTTTCCGCCGGTACTGTTGCCGGTATTCCGGCCCGATCCGTCCCTCCAACTGCCGCCCACAGAGCACACGGCCATTACACTTATTGTCTCTGTCACTTGGCCAGTTTTAGTGGCCGTGTGCTCGTATGTGTGTGTGTGGAGGTGTTGATGTATCCAAACACGGCCAAAGCGCTGATGTAGTAATAGTGGCACTGATACTGCCTTTTTTCTGTTTCAGTTGGCTTCGAATAGGATTCGGGTTCGGTTTCCAGTTCAAGGCTGGGTTCCAGAGCGTTAATTGTAAAGTTTGTGGGTTACTTTTTTTTAGAAGGAGGAGGGAGCAACTGACTCCATTTAGTTCCACACGTTTTCGGTTAATTAATTTGGCCAGGATGGCCATTGTTGAAAGGAAAGTGTTGAGGCGAGAACAATATGAGGTCATTTGCCCTGCCAGACAGACAGCCAAGTTAATTTTTATAATTATATTAAAGGACTAGCTCTGCTAGATAGGGGGTTCCCCGGTTTCTGGAAACAATACCCTCAATGGCGGCACCAAGCCCCCCCACAAAAAAAAGGCTTAAATCAAATTCAAAACTCGTCGCTGAATGAAATGTTGAAATTGCACAACCCGCGTCTAGCTGTTGGCTTAAAACAAAAACATAACCAAGGGCCGGCCCGGGCCGGCAAGCTGACCGCCATTTCACCCCCACTCTGCCCCTGGCCAACGAACTTGTTACCTTTTTTTGGACAGCTGCGCAGCTGCTGCACTTTATTTCAGTCACTTGCTTTCCATTTTTTGCACTCTGAATCGCTTTCTGTGCATTTTTTTCCTTTGGGCACTAGTGGCTTGTTTTTAGCCATGTTCCCATCTGTATGTATTTTTTTTTTTGTTCTGCCCTGAGAGTGTGTATGTGTGTGTGTGATGGTAGGGGTGGGGAGCAGCGAGCAGCGCTTTTCTGTTGAGCTCGCTTTTGTGTGCAAGTGCGGTCATTTAATTTCGATTTGTGTTTTAGATTGTTTTGCGTTGCATTTGTTGATTTTTGCCATTTAAATAGAAATTTTTATTTTCTACACGTTCCCATGGCCATGGCCTCAGTTTGGATTTGGATTCCCGACTGCAGCCGTCGCCAGTTTTTTGTCGTGGTCCACGGATGGCAACGGCCATTTCTGGCTGCTCTCCGTTTTTTTTTTTGTTTTTTTTTTTTATTTTGGGGTGCTCGTCTATTTTTTATCAACGCATGTCCATGGGGCATTGCCAACGCGAGCCCGGCAAATTGGATTTCTTTTTTCGGACATTTGAAACTGACGAGCGCCGGCCGGGGAGCGATGTGCTCCGCACGGCATCAGCAGGGACCTAGCTCGAAATATATGCAACTGTTGTTGCCGCTGTCACAGCCACGGAGCCACCATCAGCCACCCAGCACCACCACCCTCGACGAGCGTTTCTATTAGCTACGCGCATTCATAAGAGCGGAAATTTAATCTATGCCACAGTCGCGTTCATTGCCCATTCTTTCTTTTTTTATTTTTGGGTTCTGGCCTGTGTTTCGCTTTTGTCAATTTAAAGCTGCCGGCAAATGCTATCAACTCGCAATGTTCGTTAAATATTTAAATTGGCGAACTAATGAAATAAAACCAATGCAGGAGCGATGTCGGGGCGATTCCCAAGTGGCTTCAGTTGGTTAAATTTGTGCCGGCTGCTTGGTTCGTTGGATGGCAGGCACACCCCACCAGCGGAACAGGCCCATGGACTTTAATGTCCTCCGGGACCCGAGTGGTTCCTTAACGGAATTTAAAAAATATCCAACATGCCAGTCAGGAAACTCAATAAAAAAATGGTATAACTCTATAAGGATTTGTTGAATTTGTATGATTTATTATGAATTTAAAAGGGATGGATCTTGAAATTTTTTCCTCAATGAATGGAAGTATTCTTCTTTGTTTCTCGCAAAGATATTGCAGTGTAAGGAATGGTTTATTTTGGCTTGCCCATTCGACTCACGTAGCACCTTGCTTTAAATGCTTAAATAGAGGCAAGCCAGCCGAGAAGCAACAATAACAAACAAGCCACAGCCGCTCACAGACGCACGCACGCCAAAAATTGGCATAAATAAGTAAAGCGGCCACAGCACCAAAGTCAACTTCAACCTCGCCGTCGAATTCGACTTTAACTTCGGCTGGGTCCCAGTTCGCCATATTGCGCATATGGCACTTTGTGTCTCCGGCTGTCTGTCTGTCTGTCAGTCGGTCTCTGGGTGTGTGTGTGCTGGGTGTATTTACTCAACTGCTGTACCCAAAGCGCACTTGAGTGTGTATCATCATCAACATCAGCTGCTCTTCAGCCCACCCAAAGCCCAAAGCCCAAAAACCCAAACCCAAACCCCGGCCCAAGCCCAAACCTCTACAAAAACCCGGACCAAGTTGCGAGCTGCTTCTGCAACCGCCGGCAGCACTAAAGATACAAAGCTGCAGATACAGCCCAGAAGAGGGGTCCTTCCAGTATACACTGTATATACCATATATGTATGTATGTGTGTGGATCGTTGCTGTGTTGCCTGCAACACTCAACCTCCTACTTTGTGGCCACTACAGTGACAGTATCTTTGGATGCTTAACAACATTACAAGCTGACTTATAAAAGGGAGACCGGGAGGGTCGCCCTCTGCAATTTGACTTGACTTTTACGTATCGTCAAGTACTTTTCTGGTTTCGCCCACTCGGGGGACATTTGTCAGTCGTGGAGAGACAAATTTAATTTCAGCCATTTTCTATTTTCCGAGCGATGTCTGCGCTCAGATATGAATTGCAATGAAAGTCATACTCTTCATGTGTCATACTTCACCCATGCAAGAATAAAGATCTAGGTCTGAACTAGTCTGGTCTGGATTGGTGTTGACTTTTGGCCCGGTCTGGTCTGGTCTGGTCTGGACAAACTCGTTTTTAATATGCAGCCAACAGCAGTCCGGCACACGCAGCGTATGCGTAATTTTATTACAGCTGCAGCATCAGTGGCAGAAGCAGCAGCAGCGGCAGTGGTAATGCCACTGGCAGTGGCAGCATCAAATGAAACGCAATGAAATGAATGGGGCGAAACTATTTTCGGTGCTCCCAATTTTTTGGCTGTGGCCTCACGCAATGCCCAGCATTCATTTCGCATTTAAATTGCTGTTCAGAGAGCAATTAGCCGAAATTATTGTTGCTACGTGTGCATCGTCACTTGAGCCGGACGGCATCTATCGGCATCCCAAATTAGTAGGGGCTGAGCCGATGTGGCGAATGCTTAATGTGAGCCGGGGCGGGCCATTATTCTCTGCCCATCCCCCCATCCGGCACTGGCACTGGCCCTGGACTGGGGCACAACCAAAAAAAAATGCTGATTTGCGGTTTGCCAATGCCTGGGCCACAAACGATGTGAGACTCAGCCACCGCAAGCCTCACAGATACATTCCCAATAATTTACTAAAGACTGCCGAGGCACAACGAGAAGAAAGAAGAAAAGTTGAGACGACAGCGGCAGAATTATGCCAAAACAAATCAAGCAAATGAAAATATCAGTGGCTCGAAATCAAGGCAAGACACACGCTGGGAGCTGCACAGCAGGAGGCGGGGTGGATGGTGCCACAAATGCTGTGCTTAATAGGCATCAGCTGGGTATTAAGTTGTTGTTTTTTGTCATCGTCTTCGCCACCGCTTCTTGGCAGCGAGACAACCTTTTTTTATGCGACTAACTGACTGAGTGGGTCCTGGGAGGACTCCTGGATGAGCAGGGCGGGGGTACTGGGCGGGATGGCATGCGGAAGGAAGTAGAAGTCCTGAATCTCAGACGTTTTGACAAGCGCTTGCCCTGGCCTCGAATTCAACAAACAATTTGCGGAATGCCATTAGGTGACGCCTATTGCTGAAATTATCTCTGGCTTCAGGTTTTCCTTATTTCTCCTCCTCTCCTTTTATTTTTTTGTGTTGGGTGCAAGGAAAGGGAGTGAAATTTCAATCACATCATCTTTTGTTAAGCTCCAGGCCAAGGCAAATAGGTAATAACAAGTTGGGGCGGCGCACAATGGAAGCCAAATAAAGACGCCGAAAAAAATGGGAGCATTGGCCCATTTTGTGGGCACGAAACGTTAATGGGTTTTCCTTTCAGCCAAAAGAGGTGAGCCAAAGAAAATCCCGTCTTTATTTGGCCTTTAAATTCATCAATTTCGCATAAGCCATCGGCCAAAGTTGATTGTTTACAAATCATTCAGGCTCGGCTTTGCTCAACACCCTGCTGAAATGGCATTAAAAGTTTGACCTTATGTCTGCCACAAAGTGTTACACACGCCGGCCAAAATGGGAACTGGGAAAGGGCAGGCTGGCAAGGTTGGGAAGGCTGGGAAGGCAGCGATGGGAGGGTGGGCCAGGAACCTAAAGAAAAAAATTAAAAATTAATAGCAACTGGCGAGTGCCAATAGAAACCACAATGCAGCGGACAGAAAAACTAAACTAAAAAAAAAAATATGGGGCTAGGCAACAAAAACTAACCGGCTAACAAAGTGTAAAAAACTATTGAGTGCTGGCGTCCCAACACTTCACTTTTTTTCCCCACCATGCCCCCATGCAACCCGACAGCCACCCGCGCTTTCTGCAACTAACAAAAATTTCTAATTTAAAAGTTTTACGCCCAACCGCCGACGAGGAACGAACGAGGCAAAAACAAAAAGCCGGTCGAGGGCTTGGGTTTGGGGTTGGGATTGAGCGGAAAATGAAGGCAGCCGAAGCTGGAAAATAGAAAAGCAGCAACAAAGACAGGCGGCAAATAAAAACGCAACAAATACACAAACATAGAAACAGGCACACACGGATAGATAATGCAATTCCCGCCCAGGACAAAGTCCCGAATGTGGGAAGGAGAAGGCAACTTGGCCAGCTAGCCGTGCAATTTTGTAGCTGGTCGTTTCAGGATTCCGTCGTGTCGTCCTCGTAGGCGTTGTGTTGTTCTTGCCCCCATCGTTAGCAATGCTCATCGGCAACATTTCGTCAGCTTCCGTAGCTGGTAAGGCGGTTGGATAGGAAGCGGGTAGAAAAGCGGGAAAGCCAGCCAGCAAGCCAGCCAGTAAGTTTGTGGCGGTTGGAGGAGCGTGTCATGCGCGTTGGATGTCCTGTGTGGGCTGCAGTCGCAATCGCAATCGGAATGCCAGCCGCCCCCTGCCACTCGCTCCACCCAGCCAGCTGGCTGGCTGACTATTTTTATATGCTGCCCCAGTCTTTGTGGCACTTGCCCCAGAGGGTTTCTTTTTTTTCCCTGGGATTTGGATAGATCTAGCACCATTGTACCGCAGAAAATTAGCTTTATAATTAGTTTTTGCTTGACTCCCCAATAAGATCTAACTAATGGTTCCTAAAATGTCTAAGATTTTTAAAGATTTTCTAAAATATCATCTTAAGGACTGCATACTTTTTAAGGTTTCTCTATCATCTGTATTATTCAAAGACCCATTTTCTTTCAGTGCCATTCAGGACGAACGTTTGTCATTGTGCATTACTTTTAGCATGCATCGCGGCGCTTTTGGTGATGCAACAATGTTGCCCGGTGATTGTTGTAATTTTCTTGTTGTTGCCCGGTTCGTTGGCTCTAGTCAGATCCAGACCCAGGCCTCCCCCAGTCTGCTCCTTTGTTTTTTTCTGGCTTTCACCCCCAGAAATTTTACGATGATTTTCATTTTCATATTCGAATCGTGTGCCCTGCGTTCGGTCTGTCTCTGGTGTTCTTTTTTGGGGAGAATAGCTTGCAAATCGAATTATATTTTCTGCCACAATGTAGACAACAACAGACAAGGCCGCATTACAATGCCTCCGAGGCAATGCCGTTCCCATCATCCTTCCCACATTCCATTTTGTTTTTTTTTTTCTTGTTTTGGCCTTTGGCCTTTCCTGCACTTTGACCAACACTCTGTCGTTTGGCTTGCGGTGTTTTTGAGCTGGCTTTGAAATTACCTTACTCTCGAAATTGGCTACCAAAAAAGTGGCTTTTATGGTCCTCTGTATCAGAGTACGGGCATGGGCATGGGTGTGTGCCGCCGAGCTTCATATTTCATTTTTTATATGTACTTTTTAATATGTATTTTGTCGTGCATAATGTTGACATTTTGACGCACTAATAAACATAATTTGCTCATAAAATACGTTTTATTGCCTGCGCCCTGTATCAGCCATCAGTTGTGACACTGTGTGTGCTCGGTGTGTGCTCGGATTCGGAGCTTCAAGGATCCATGGATTCGTGGCATCATGGATATTCATGGTGTTTGTGCAGCTTGAGTGAGTTAATGTCGATGAACGACATTAAATGACATTGGGGCTTTGGCTCGGCAGATTGTCAGCAGATAGGAGTACAGGTATAAATCCTAAATTAAGTGCTGAAAATGCTAAGGAGTTTAAGGTTGAGGATTTTCGGCTTAAAGCCAGAGTTCACTGGCCATTTTGTCTGACCTGTTGTGACCAACGTCTCTCATCTTGCATAATTAATGGCCAGTTCACAGCTCTCTCTTCAATCCTCCATCCCTATTTCCCAAAAACCCAAACATTTTTAAATATTTATTAGCAGAAGCTTCCAAGCTTCATCTTATGTTCCTGGTGATGCTGGCTTTCATCGTTTTCCGCCGATAAGTAATTTTGTTATTTGCCAAACATGTGAACGGTTTGGGCCACAAATCCCACCAGTTTGCCGTTCGCCCCAGCCAGTTGCCTTTTGCCATTTGTCTGCTACGCTCGTTGATGCCATTATCTTATTCAGCAGCCTTGTCATCTCATAAAGGATGCCTATTATAAATTAATTTTTGCCAGCCGTGGCTTCCACTCTCCACTTTTCGCTCCTTGGCTCCCCTACTGGCGCCTTTTTCCTCATTTTCCTATCGCCTTTATCACTTTGAGGGCCCGCACCTAAATACCGAACATGTTGCTCCTGTTCGGGATGTCCTCGGTGTTACGGGGGCCATGTGTCGGTTATGTGTGTGCGCCCGACTATATGACTATATAATTTTTTGATTTAACGCAGAAGCTCTGGCTGACGCTGTAGCAATTTTTCAAAAAAACACCCTCATGCTCTGCCCTGGCCTGCCTGCCTTCCTGCCGTAAAAGTTGAAAGTTGTGCTGGTACTTTTCCTGGTCCTGGTGTTGTCTTTGGCTCATGTGTGACATTGATGCCAGCTCGCTGTGAGCTGTTTTATTGTTATCATTAAAGCGTGCCACCTCCCACGAATTTCCACCGCCGCCATTGTGTTCGACATGTTGTCTTGTCTTTGTGCTCGGGGTTTTCCCAATGATGCGGGTTTTCCGCCTCGAGGCCATCATCAAGGGAAGCGAACAAGATGGCCTCAACAAGTTTGACATGGCACTCGGGATTGGTATTGGGATTGGGCATCCGAGATCCCATTATGATTAAAAATTGCTCTGCCTGGCTTATCTTTTGCGGCTGGCTGCGATCATTAATGAAGCAGAAAGTGATTGGTAAGACAGCCGGAGCCGGAGCAGGAGCAGGAGCAGGAACAGCAGGAGTAAGAAAGGCAGCCCTCGGGGCCATGATTAATTGGTGTGTACAAGCTGGCGCCACAAAAACACAATTGGGAAAGGAAGTGAGCCAAATCAAAGGAGCTTCGTGCTTTTCGGGTGTTAACTGCATTTCATTCATCAACGCTTCCCAACCGCAAAGAGCTGCAGCAAAAACAGCACAAACAACACGCTGTCTGAGGTTAGCAAGTGCAAAAAAGCTGAAGCCCAAGCTGAAACAGAAACAGAAGCAGCGGCAGCAGATGCATTGGATATTCAAATAAAATTTACCACAGCTCCTCGTAACTTTGTCAACGATGCGCAACATGACGCTGATGTCAGCCAGACATCTTGAGGGGGGTATGGAGAGGGGAGAGCGAGTGAGAAGCGGAAAAGCGGAAGGAAAACCGGGAAAGACCAAGACCTGCCAGGGAGTTGCAATTTGCAATTTTATGGCAGCGCTGCTAAACACAGAAGGACACCGGAAGAAAAATCAATTAATTGATGGAAAATGTCATGTTTCTAAGGACTTGGACTCCGAGGAGTCTATTTTAATCTCCCATAACACAGGCTCCTTCTCTTTAGGCTCCTTTGAACCAAAGTCCAGAACAAAAAAACACAGTTTCCGCAGTACACCTAAGAGAAGAAATTTATCAAATTTAACCATATATTTTTTTCTTTTTATTGAAATCAGTAGAGCATACCATGATTAAATTTTTTGATTTAAGAAAAAGCTCGTCAAAATTATTGGAGTAAATAGAACAATATGAAAAATAGGAATTTTTAATCTTATCTCATTCGAAGTTTAACTTTGAGAAATAGAGCCACAAATAATTAATTTTTTAATTAATTTCGAGTTTTAGTTTGTGATTTGCTGGAAAATGGTTTTAAATCTCTGTCACCACTGGATTCTCAAATTGTTATCCTTGTTTTTGTTGATGAACATTCTGAAGGTATGGTTATTATTAATTTTCCTGCTCTGTGTATTAATATGGTATGGTATTAATAGAATATTCTATAGTTGGTATACATACATACATTTCTAAAAATGATATGTACTAAATAAAATTATATACATCGCAATTGCACAGCTAAATAATTCAATATATGGTTTAATTGAACCGCCAGAATTTTTTTCACTGTTCAAATGAATCTGCCGCACTACAAAACAAACCAATTTAAATTTTTAACGGTGTCGAAGGGTCGGCGGTTGGTGTTAGTCTGGATGGGAAAACATAGTTAACGGGTGCAGCGAAAGGAGCCGGGTGGACCGGAGAACCGGAGAAAGCCGGGGGAAAATCGGGCTAACAAAGCTGGCGAAAAGCGCAACAAAGCGTAGCTGACAAAATCAAACCGGCAGGACGAAAGCAGAAGCTGCAAAAAGAACGTGCAGAAATATTCGCAATGACAATTGAAAGTCGGAAAATCGCAACCAGTTTGCTGGAATTCAGAAGGGCCACAGCGGGTCAAGGGTTGGGTGGATGAGGAGGGATGGCAGTGCGATTCTGGTGGCTCGGTGGTTGCTGTGGACTGGCCAAACACTCAATCAATAAATTATGCTGCCACGAAATATACAAATCAGCGAACGGGGAACTGTCGCGGATGCCACAAGAGCACAGAATTGAAGCGGAGCCAAAAGGGAAGGTATGTGCCTCCAACAGGGGGACCAGGAGGTGGGCGATGGGTGGTTCAGCTTGTTTGGCCGGTCACGCGGCAGATGGAGAACAAAAGGCCAGGCCACGACCCAAGAGTACTGAACGGCGCTCAGACGGATGTGGCTTTGTGGCATTTTGTGCGGTCGCTGTTGCTGCCTCAGTTGCTGCCACTGTTTCTGCTTCAGTCGACGTCACCGCAGCTGCTGTTAGTCATTCGAGGAGGATGCTGTTGACGATGGTCATGGCCAAAAGGATGGCCAAGATAGCGTCAGGACATAACCAGCCAGACCATTAAAAACAGAGGAGTGGCAATGAAACATTTTCAAGGGGATTTTGTTTAAACAATCATAAAATAAATAACATTTTCCTTCTCAGACTACCTAATTTTAATTGATATTTTATGAATTCTTAATTGTGATATTTGTTTTAAGCATTAATTGTCCCTGCTAGAGCCACGAAACTGATTTTATCAAATGCGTAGACTGCTGCATTGTGCCTGTAACCATACACAAAGCCTGTGTGTGTATGCCCATGTCCTGTGGCCAGAACAGCCTCCATACAGGCGCCAAAGACAAAGGGAAAGGCGCTCGGTTCTGCGCCCCAATGCAACCAAAACGGCAAAATGGCTGCCGGACTCGCTGACCCCCGGCTGACCTCAACCTCAACTTCCAGAGCCTTAAAGCCCAACCTCCTCCAAAACCAGACGAAACGGCTCAGCCTCATCGATTTTTCCCCAGGAAGAGGTCCAGACATTTTGCATGTGAGTCTGACATTTAAAATGCTGCCCTTTACATAAAACATTGATCGCGATTGACGATTGCGGAATAACGAGAACGAGTCGAGGCATGGGCCGGGCAGGATAATAAATGAAATGATGACACTTTATACGTACTCATATGCGGGAGTCCTGAAGGGCAATTGAAGGGAAATTGAATCTGCTTCCAAAGCGCTTAAAAGTATGCTACATTTTTTAAAAATAAGAATACACTTTTTTTAAAATGTGTTTCTTACTCTTTAATTAATGTTGTGACTATTCAAAAGCAGTTACCTTCTATTTAATGGGATTTAATCTTCTGCTTTGAGTTTTCATTGAAGCCAGTTTGATCGATTTCTGTAATCGGGCTTTTCATTTGCACCCGGCACGCACGTCAACGCACCTGGATGGACCACAGCTTGAGTGCCACCCCCACTGGCACCTGGTTACCTGGCGCAACTGGTCCACCTGTCCAGTCAAGCGATCCATTGTCCCCACAGTGACTGCCAGCCATGAAGTCCAACAAAGCGGAAGCTGTAGGAATTTACCAACGTTTAAACTTTAATGCCTGCTACAACAGTTTTTATTCCTTGGCCATTTTCTCTGTTTCCACTTTTCCTGCATAGGTGTTTGTGTGTGTGAGCTTGAGATTTTTTGTTGTTTCGTTGTTTTTTTTTTTTCATTCAGCCAGCCAGAGGAGTGGAATACCCTTCTTGCCTTTCCCAACAGCCCCGCTCCAATTGAACCTAATCCGGCTGCTAAAGTATTAGCTACGTAGTTGTATGCTCATCCCGGCTGTCCAAACTGCCTTATGCTGCTTTTGTTGTTTGCTGGCATTTAAAAAAAAAGTAAAAAAAAAGAAAAACAAAGGAGAGAGTAAAGAAAGCGGGGAAAGAATGCCAGGGAGCTGGACAGGAGTGACGTTTGTAAAAAGTTTTGCCTTTGGGCAAGGGCTGCAAGTGGGATGTGAGCGCTGAGGTGGATGTGGAACTGCAGCGTCCACTTAATAACAAGGCATCAGCCGCTGGACGTCACTTGGCATACTAATCCATAGACCACCGATGGAACCACCCCCTGAATTAAGTGTCCAGTCCGGAGAAGATTGTACATACTATACGAGAATAAAATAACCAGGTACTATACGAAGATGGCTTATAAGTCATTAGAAGAAAAAACTTCACATATGCTTTAGTCTAGTTAGACTGTTTAAAATTTTTTAACAATAAGCCAACACAATTTCTCCTTGTGCTTTCCCTAGAGATTCTTTATTCCAACTTCCATCCGTCACCTGTTTTTCTGCCAGACACCATCGCTGGCAAAGTGGACAGCAAACGGACATTGGGGCAAAGACATTAATGACAGCCGACATCAATGAGTGTCGGGTTGGCTCTTGTCTGGGCGGTGAAAAATTAATACAAAATGTCGGCGACAGCAGGGCAAAACAAAGGGCTATCATCTCCTGGTGGGGGTGGGCACTCCTTTGGCGACTCCCGACTCGCGACAGTCGACTGGCAGGTGATGCTCGAGTGGCTCGACTCGGCGTCAAACATGGCGTATGATTGATTTTCCAGTCGTAAACTACGGCTGAGCTGGACAAAAGTCGGGGGCCAGATAAAGCGGCAAATAAGCTTCAATAATAATAAAAGTTATAAATCTTTTGCATGGTCTGTCGAGGACAAGGCAGCGCAAGACGATGGGGCAAGGCGGTGCGAGGAAATGGGGATGGGTGTCCTGCCAAAAGGACAACGACATGCTGCAACGCGGCGATAATAACAATTTATTGCACACGTACACACAAACACACAGCCATGTGCAGAGTTGCCAAGTGCCGGAAAATTCCGCGAGACACGATTGCAACAACAAATACATACATGCAACATGCGACATGCGACAGAGGGAGCAAAAACGAGAAAACGAGCATAAAAACCGCACAATAATAAAAATGAACAATGACAGGTTAATAGCAAATAAATGAAAGCCCATAAGAAAAGCGCTGCAACAGAAAGGAGGACCACACAAAGGAGATGCCTCCGGACGCGCTGGACTCCGGACCAGACTGGCCGACAAACTATCTCCTTGGCCTAGGCAATTGATATATAGTTTTCAATTTTAAAAACCATTCAGCAGCTGCACGTCCTCGTTCCTCCCAGCCCCCATCTCTTTTCCGTTTCTTTTTCCCGAGGCGTTGGGGCAGAAAAAAATGCCAAAGATATATAAGGAAACTGGCGGGCGAGGACGTTGTTGGCATATTTAAAGCATAACTTCGGGGAAAATCGGTTTCGAGAAAGCGAGAAGGCAGAGCGGCAGAACCAAGAGCCAGACCAAGATAATGGCGCAAACGTACTTAACAGCCACAATAATGACGATAATGGGCAATGAGTTAGCAGCCAGCAGGTTGACAAAATGCACTCGGCATGCAATGCACACTGCCTGCCAATAATAATCGTCATCCTCATCAGCATTATCATTAGCAATCCGAAGGACTAAACTACCGAAGGGAATTCGTACACGAAACTCATGCTTTGTGTCTGCTCATGGAGGCGGAAAATGCATTACCTTACCGACTGATGGCCGAAACCTATTTATTTTCCACTTAACAAAATCCTGATTGCTCTGAATTCATCGGCCTAATTGCACATAGCATATTCTGGGATGTAAAATCTATCAATTGGAGTTCAATTTAAAGGCATTTATTTTTAAACAGAATCTACCTTAAACGCATATTCATCCGGGCTTTGCATTTTTTGTTTAATGCGCTTTAGGAGTAAACATTTAATATGTTTATTTATTCAATTGCATTTGAAGTGCGGAGCAAAAAAGTGTACAGCTATAGCTGAAACATGAATATGCAAATCAATGGAGGCAAATAAAATAAAATAAATTCATGAGGGAGCAGCTAAATAGGCTTCAAAATCAGGCATAATCTGCCTGCTGTTATTCCATTGCTCGCTTTTATTCCATTTTATTTCATAATTTAAATATGCCATATTTAATATATTAAATAACGTTGTGATAGGTGTCGCAAGCCGCCTGCAAGCGGATTAAATTCACCCAGCATCACATCGCATCAGATTTTATTAAATTTCGTTTCGAAAGTTTTTCGCCAAAGTGACAAAGAGAAAAATCGATCACCTGTTTAAAGTTAGAGTGCCGCCCCGAGGGGCGGAAGGAGCAACAATGGCGGGGCTACTTGGTAGCTGTGCCAACGCATCAGTCAACGTCTTTACAGTTTAACAAAGGACGACATTTGCCGGTTGGGACACACGAGAACGGCGCGGAGGCCAAGGGTTGGGGATCCGGCCACTTTATAAGCCAAATTCAACTCTGTTGTTGCCATTGCACATTGCGCCTTTGTCTGTTTGCTCGACAACTTTTTACATTCTTGTGTCGTTCGCTTTTGGCAATTTGTTTTCTGCATCTTACAACGACGAATTCAATTGAAAATTTCGGCAGACACTTCAGTCGGGACTGGTGCTGCAAATTTAAAAACAAATTTGCCGCAAAGCAACTGGCAGCAACAGTAGCAGTAGCAGGAGCAGGAGCAGAAGCAGCAACACCAGCACCAACAGCAAACTTGGCCAACAAAGTTTTTTGGTCCGAAACTCCGTTTCGATTTTCAATTCCCTGTCTCGCTGGGAAAACTGGTCAAGTGTGGACGTGCGTTTAAATGTTACGTATACGCCGCGTTGTCCGCACGGCCCGTCCTGTCCGCCATGTCCGCTGCACTTGAGCAAATCGTCTCGTCTGAGTTAGAGTTTCAGTTTGACTGTTTGGTGCGGTGTCTTGCCCAACGTCTCATGTTTGCCTCGTGCATTTTCCAACGTGTCGGTGGAGCGCGGGCCAAAAAACGTAAATAAAAAAACGACAAAAAAAGGAAAAAACAACAGCAGACAGACAAGGACCACGCCTTCTATCTGGTGTTTACTTTTCCGCCCCCGATGTCTGTTTGCCTTGGAAGAGTGTGTATATGTGGGTGGTGTGTGTTTGCCTTTCGTTTAGCCAGAATGCCAACTATGAGAAAGTCGGTGAATCAGGGAGTCGAAATCAAAATCGAATCGAAGCCATTGACTGAGCCAATGCCAATGTGGAAATTGTCAATAATTTCCAATTGATTTCTATTTGATTTAGCACACAGGCTAACAAAGGCGGACACCTAGGCTTTGCTTGGTCTATAATTTGCGGAGATATAGATACGACCTACGTGGTCAGGTCTTTCAAGACAGGTCTGTAGTTTCCAGGACAGAACGCAGTCCCAAGATGAGGGGAAATAGCTTAAGTGAAAACGTAAACTTTGACAAACACGCGGGCCTCGTTTTGAGGCCAAATAACATTAGACAGCTATTAGAGGCTTGGCCGAGTTTTACGACACAGACCATAAAAAGCATTACTTGAACTGCTCCAGTTGCTCGTAAAACTCGTGAAATTTGTAAGGACCTCAGACGCCGACTGTGTAGCAGTGTAGCGCGACCATAGGCGTAGGCAGGAAATAAAAGCCAATCGATAAGTGCCCAAAGTGTTGGAGGTCCTCGTAAACAAATGTGGCAAATGTGTGGCCCACACCTCGACCGGGACCCATTCATCCATCAAGGAATCGTCAAAGGAGTTCCCAGCTCTGCCGGAAATTTATTAGCCACCCCATCATCATCATATCGATTATGACAATTACGCGTACAAAAAAGTAGTAAAATTAATGTTCCTTTTTTTTAGATTAGGAATTTTGAGGGTAGGGTTTTTCTTTATCAAAAAGTAAGGATATTTTTGGGAGTTTACTTTTTGGTTAATTTAATGAAATTAATAATTCCGGAGAATTTAATATAGTCTTGTCTTTGGAGAGTTTTTTTTTTTCAGAACTTACCCTGCTTGGGGGAAACGCTGAGCACCTGCTGCTGCGGCGATTGCTGCTGCGAGTGGATCTGGTATTGCTGCTGCTGCTGGACGACCACTGCCTGTTGTTGGGCGGCGCAGACGGCGGCGGCCACTGCCTGCTGTTGCTGGTGGTGGGCGGCAGCAGCAGCTGCGGCGGCTGCAGCGGCAGCCTGCTGCTGCGACTGCTGCTGGTGCGGCGACTGCGACTGGGGATGCTGCTGCTGTTGCTGCTGCTGCTGCTGAGTGGTGACGATGGTCATCTGCTGGGGCTGCTGCTGTTGCTTGCCATTGGACTGCTGCTGAGGCTGCTGCTGCGGGGCGGGAGCCTGTTGCTGCTGCTGCAGATGCGTCTGGTGGATGGCCAGCAGCTTTGTCTCGTAGGGCTTGCCATGGGCGGCGCCCACGGAGAGGGGCTGACTGCTGAGCGTCATCTGTGCGGTGGCTGGCATCATCAGCGTGGGCATGGCCAACATTTTACAAATTCAGTTGCACTCGGATGCTGCTTGTTGCGTTTTGGTATTGATGTTGCTGCTGTTGCCGCTTTTATGCTGCAATTGCTGCTGCTGTTGCGGTGCGGAATTTGCACGTTTTGCGGTTGCACGCAGCTCGCTTTGATGTTTAATGAAGTGCCTGCCGCCTTGCAGTTGATGATATAAATAAATTGTATTATAATTTGGCTACGTATTTTTTTAATGGCTGCCTTTTTGTGTGAAACCGCACTATTGTTGCTGTTGCTCCTGCTGGCCTTTGTTGTTCTTGGTTTTTTTGCAAACGATTTGTTGCATTAAATAATTTCTACAATTCTGCTAGTTTGAAAATGTTGCCTTTTTTGTGGTTTTCCTTTACGTTTGTTCCGCTTCGTGTTGTTTGTGGTTGGCTTTTAATTTGTTTTTTAGTTTTGCATAAAAAATTTTTTTTTTGCTTGACCTTCACTTATCACAGACCAATGAAATTTGTTTTCAAAAAGTTCATTTGGTTTTTTTGTTTTTAATTTTGTATGTTCCCATCCAGAATCCCAAGCACAAAAGGCAGGAAGTTCTGTGTTTAGATTCTTAAGGAAAAATTTAATTTTATTTCAGCTTGCCAGAACATTTCACTTCTTTTTTGAATTAAAATATTCTGCCAGCTGAAAATAAACAAAATGATAATGTACTTGGAAAACAAAAGGGGTAATTAACTTTCATGGCTGTTAGTGTGATTACAGTTGCGTCCAAAGAAAAAAGTAAATAAAGCCGAGCACTTTCTTTACTTTTATGGATCGAGTATAGCCCGCGCACAGCCATTATCATATATCAAGACTAAGCCATTCACACATCATTTGAAAAATTAAATTTAATATTTTACGATTTGTGTGCCCGCTTTGTATGCGGACTGAATACGGCATGAGCCCAGCAACGCAACAAAAAAAAAATAAATAAAAAGTTATGCCCGAAACGAGGGGCGACAGGCAGCAGACATTGAAAGTGCGAGAGCAACGCAATGTCTAAGTGCCAAAAGCAGAAGCAGCAGCGAAAAAAATTATAACAATAATAATAAAAGCAGCGGAATACAAGTGCCAAAAAAACACGCACCAGAAGCCGAGCTGGGGTTTTACGACAGGCCCCCGAAAGACGATAGACAGCGAGCAGCATCCCAGCAGCAAACAAAGCTGCGAATCCTGCGAGTCCTGACACCCTGTACGCCCCAAGTGTTGGCAAGTGTCAGGATCAGAGACAGGCTCGCCGTCAGTCTAACGCTTCCGGTTTTTATGGCACAGACGGACAGACAAATGCTATGTATAAATATAAACTTATATTTTTATTTTTATTTGAAAAGCCAGGAGACACGGAAGCGCAGAAAAAAGCACGAATGCAGAGGCCACACCAAAAGTACAAACAACAAAAAAACACATATATGTTCTATATGTGGTACCCAGCATTCCCTTTTTGTGTGTATGACTCAAACACACACTGGCACACTCAGAAAAACACACACACACGGACACACTCACTCGAACACTCAAACAAGACACACACAAGGCACACACAGTTGCAGTTGCCTTTTTTATATAGGAACCCATGCGATGTCGGCTGGCGGCAGCATTTATTGGCTGCTCGTTGTCGGTTTATGTGCCACACAAGCCGAAGTGCCAGACTTTGGTTGTTGTTTCAGAAACGGGCTGCTGATTTTGCCGCTCTGGCTGTTCTGCCGTTGTACATTATGTGGCCAAAAACACAACACACAACAGGCACAACAAAATATACATGCACGCAAAAAGCGTTGTGGCAGCCAGGCTATGTAAATAAGGCCAAAATCGATGCTCGGCTCGGTGACAACGAGACCAAGGAACCCCAAATGGGTTAAACGTTTCGAAAAAATCTTTAACTTGCATCGATTTTCTTGGAAATATTTCACAAATCTATTCAAGACTTGAATATTTAAGACCACAGCTGTAACCACACTTGACAGAACATCAGGACATTGTTAAAAAATAAGAATCAAAATTAAACACTCAAAACTCAAAAGATTTTTTAAATTTCTCTTTTATTCAAATGTTCACGAAATATTTCAATATCATTTTTTTTTTTTTGGCTTTCAACAAATTTTAGTTTTGAGATTTTTTTAGAATTTATTTAAAGTTCAGTTCTTGGTTAGTTTATCATTTGTTCGGCTTTCGTTTGTTTCACTTCGTTGATTTTTTTTCGCTTTTCTTACTTTTCGGTTTTTATTTAGAATTCTCTTTAGCGAGCAGTTGGCTTTCGGTTTGGGTTGCTTTGGTTGGTTGGTTGGTTTGTTTGAGAAATTATAATAACAACTTAACAACAATGTAACGAATATCCTTTCTTAACGAGGACACAATTCAAACTGAAGGCGAATCGCCTTCGTCCGCCTCACAAATAGTCAACACATCGGTCTGCTCCGGTCGTTTACCGTTATTCTGCCGACGTCGCTGCCGGCAGAAGGTGGCGCTCCGACATCCTTTTGGCCCAAACGAAGGATATCCTCGCGGAAAAGTTCCGACCTCTAGCCGAAGTCCGTTTTGGGAAAATTCACTCTCAGGCATGCGCTGTAAAAATTCGAAATGGTTTCTGTCTTGGCTGGGGGATTTTCCTCAGATTTTCCTTGAGAGAATAAATTTCCCTGTTTTCAGTTTGAATCGTTTATGGCATATCCTTTGTGTTATACACCTTGAAGTCGGGCTATGTTAAGTCATCCTGTTGGCTTAATTCATTGCATTTTGTTGGGCGGGCTAATTTTAACAGGAATTCTTTTCTTTTCTTGGGATTACATGGAGTGCATCTGTTTAACACGCGATTTTGCTCATTATGCAAAAGCCCTCAGGGTGAGTCGAGTGTTTCAAGCTTAAGCCACTTTACACTGGGCAAACAAACAAAGGCCAGACACAAGCCCGGCCCCCATACACGAGGCACATGCTATTGTTTATGCGCTCGAGAGCCAATAATCCACTTTTGTTTTGTTATCACCACCCAAAAGGACCCCACCCACACAGAGACACCCACTATCCACTAACCTTCCAAGCGTCGAACCGCCGAACCACCCGCAGCACTCAGCTTGTTGCCGCATCTCTTGCCCTTGCCCGCCACCACTTAATTTCTACTTGATTTGTCGTTTAAGAAAACTAATTGTCTGCCTTTTGTTGAGCGTGAAAACAATGGAAAACATTTTAGCAACTGTTACTCCATGCCGAAAGCGTATTAGACACAGAAGTCGTCGAAAGTCTCAAGTCTCGAGTCTGGGAAATAATTTGTGGAAAGTGGCCAAGTCGCAAATGGCTCTGGCTTTTGGTCAGAACGGCCAGAACGGAAACCAGACCGCGAGGCACTTCAAGGTCACTTCAGACGACGAATAGTTACCAGATGAGCCGTCGCAGTGGCACAGTTCTCCTTTTGTTAAACATTTTTTACGTTTTCCGTATCTGTATCTCAAAGGGGTGGTCCCTGATCGATTTCCCGCAAAACGGATACGGATACCCACACCATGGCCAACACGGCGGAATAACGAGGCAAACTCTTCGTTGCATATTCATGGGGCACGGGCATACAAACACAAGCACAAGCACAAACGAGTTGACGTCGATGGTGTAACAGATATCGGTTACGTTGCATGCAACAGCTAGGCGACTCGCGGGGATAGGCCTTCGAGGCAAAAAGGGCTAAGCCAAGGGAAAGAACGGCCAAGAAAAGCTCGTCGCACGCATAACTTAAAATTTATAAATAAACTTTACAACAAAGATTTTATATTTAATCGATAGAAAAATTTTTCAAATATCCGAAAGTATTTGAATTAATTTTATTAAGTTCATTTTATTAATACTGTTGAGAAAAGCTAAAGGACTAATATATATCCCTTCCTAGAAATAAAAAGTTAAAATTCAAAAGAAAGTTTCTATAGGGCTCGTATGGAGATTCCATTGAACAATCGACCTCTTCCGGGAATCAGGCATCCTACGCGAATGTTTAGGCCATGAATGCTTGGATCTATGGTGCTGTATTATGCAAATGACCAAGTTCTTGAAACTGTGCAACCGTGACGACAATGGCCAAAGTAACAGCAGCATGAGCAGTAAAGTAAAATAGCAACAGCAGCGTCGACACATTATCCTCGGCGACTAAATATGTAAAAACCCAAGGAGCAAACAGAGAACTCGGGCAACGACACACACACACAAGCTCGTAGGACTTTCAGGACTCACGTGAGCGATTAAAATCTGAAGGAAAGTATTTCAGTTTTACTTGTTTTTTTTTTGTTGCCATTCCACCCAGAAAGCTGCAGCTGAGGGTTGCTGAGGTGCAAATGAGTTTTGGTTCAGTTGGAAGGGTTGCTGCTGAAACTGAAACTGAAACAGAAACTGAAACAGCGGCGTGTAATTGGAGGCGAGTGTCGTGTAAAATGTAAAACTTGGGCCGTAAATAAATCAAAACTTTCTGACTGAACAAACAGTCAGGTGAGCGAAAAAATGCAACAGCAACAGCAATGGCAGCGCCAACATCAGCCGCCCAGCAGCAGCAGCAACAGAAGCAACAGCAACATTTTCATATTGACAAGTGCTCTGAGGGGTTGTGGGACGGAGCGTGGAAAAACTGAAAAACTCAAGCTGGGGGAGGAATGAACGAGTCTGCTGCTGGCGGGGTTATTTACACTGAGAATTGGAACAGCTGCCGAGCAAAGCACTTATGGCTGGTGATGCAGATTTTTAGCCCCTTTACCTTGAATCCTCAGTACGAGTCTCACAAGAGTCCCCCATATTAAAGCTGATACAAAAGCAGCCAAATCATAAATTCCCCTTTATTGATTTATGACGCAGCACAGGGCGGAGCTAAAGAAGTTTCGCTTTGATTTATATATTCATTATTCCATCATATTTACGGGCGGGACGCACAAATGAAATGTAAATGACGCTCTGGCAGAGGATTAATACGGTAACACGGACCAACTAAATAAACTGAATTTAAGTTGTGGCCAAAAAGTTTTGGCCGCAATCCCGGGTCCGGACTCAAGGTGGTCGCCAGAAGGCCGGTGTCTTTTTCACATTTGTATAGCCCTCGTAAAATGATAAAAATATTAATATAAATAAAAGGGGGAGTGAAGAAGATCCTGTGACCATTTGCCAGTGCTCCTTGGGCCGGCAGGAGGGCTTGGGGCAAAGTTTCTGATATCATCTTTAGCGAAACATCCGAGACAACAGCCGGAGAAACTGGGAAGTGGGGACTTTCGCATAAGTTGACAATTTTTTGTCGCTTTGCTAAAGTCTTAGCTTGGCTTTCCCATTTTTTTCGGTTTCCCTTATTTCTTGTTTTTGTTTTCCGACTTGTCTATGTATTTAGCGCCCTGGCTATTTTTCGGATGGGCTGAAAAGTTTGGCCATTGAAGGGCAGCTGAGCACCCCAGCCGCTTAGAGGCAGCTCGTCCCATAATTGATGGTCAGCGTTTAACTTAATTGTATGTGGGAATCTGAATCTGAGCTGCCAGTGGCAGGGGCATGCTGATTGTGTCAAGATTTCATTTCAATTTGCGCCGCGATAAGGCTGCGAGACATAAAAGTAAATTGAAACGCCTGACAGTGGCTCTGACAACGATGGCCAGAGCCTGGAAACACGGCACAGGAGGACCAGGACATCTGGACACTAGGACACTGGGACACCAAGCCAACGACCACCACCTGGCCATCATTGCTGGACGTCAGAAGCTCGTCACGCACGTGCAGGTGGACCAGTTTCAAAAATTTTTAATTGAATTTACCACCGGACAGGGAAAGGGACTGTACACAAAGACAAAATATGACAATATTATTATAAAAATTAAGAATTAAAATAGGAATCCTAAGAATACTCTGATACACTTATGAAGAGCCATGAATAATAGAAAAATCAATTTAAAAAAACCCATTTTATTGCATTATCGGTACTATCATTAAAAATATTATAATTTCAAAAAGAATTATTTTTGTTTAACTGTATATTTTATATTATACTTTTAAATGTATCCCAAAAAGAAACCATTATATTCCCTGTGTACTCATACTTACTGTGAAGCGGCGGCATGTACTCCATTTCCGAGTCGCTATCGTCCGTTGGATCCACCCTATCCTGGCTCCTGGCTCTTCGGGTGGACATGGCAAAGGAGTTAGTACGCAGAGCCATTTCCATTGCACGCAATGCCGGCAGGCTCCTGGGCAATTTGCCATTCTGCAACGAAAGAGTCCAGCGATGGACCATCAACATTAGACATAAATATATAAAGACAAAAATAAAACAAGAAAGGAAAGCCAACTTCATATACTTTATATACATTTTCAATTAATTGGAGGTGTATGTGGCATGATATTTATATGTATACATGTCGGTTCGGATACATATGGCAAATATCGGATATAGTTGACTCAATCACCTTAATTTTTAAGCAAACTATTTATTCTATACCGACTTCTACCCGGTTGGATTTTTAGTAAAAATTTTGGACTTTGGAATCATTGTGAACTTGAAAAAATAACATTATATGGTGAAACCCTTTTATGGTAATTTTTCAGCTTTGTTGCGCCTTCATCAAACCTATGAAACTCACCCAAATTCCAAATGTTTATCAGAACTACATATCAGAACAACGACATATCAGAACTAATAGTTTCTTGAATTTAAATAGGTTTCAACTCGAATTCAAATTCTAGCTAATTAGGACTTAATCATAATCAAATTTCCAAAAAAAAGAAATCATTCAAGCTGTGCTGTTAATAAAAATAAAGCTTGGCGAGACCCAAAACTATGAGCGCGTGATATCATCCAAAGTTATAGGAGCCAAAGTTGATATACCCTTGAAGTTTTGTGGCAGTTGATTTAATTAGATATCAGATGTATATCGGAAATATCGGATATTTTTGGTCGATCCCTTATTATCAAAATAATTTATCATAATACAAATTTTGAAAAAAGTCTCAAGCTTCTATCTACAAAAACTCCAAAATTGTGTCATTAGCGATCGTTTAGTTATGTAGAAGCTATTGGATATAGTCGACCGACTCTGACTTTTATACTGCATTGCACACCAAATATATTATCATTATTTTGAGAAAAATTATAATACCCCCTGTCATGATATAAGAACTAGTAAATTGCCCGCATCTTGTTCGAAACAAGCAGCACATTGTACCAGAAGTGATGAGGGTTGAAAGAAAACTTTTCTTTTTATCGTTTACTTTTAAAGGAAACATATAAAATTTTTAAGAAAACATATATAGCAAAATAAAATTTATTTTTAAACTCTAACCCTATCCTGAAAAGATTTCAACCAAAAATTAAGATATTTAAACTGATTAGGAAATTTGATCGTTATAAATAAGGAATAAGGTAAGGAACCAATTGCGGAATGGAGTTTGGGAATACATTAGTCTGCTAGCGGAATAGCTATAGACCTGACCGTAATTATGAGTGTTGGAGACTGCGCCAAATACACGATACTTGTCGATGATGTGCTCCAAGACGAGTAAATTTATATATTATAAAATTCATTGATCTCAATACTATATTTTAAAAAGATCTTTACAATGTCTGGGTTTCCATCTACAAAAAGTCTGATACTATAACTACACAGAAAAAATCCAAATATTGTGTACAATATGTATGTGTAGTTGGTAATTTTTTTTTTATATCTATATCTATGTATATACACCAATTAAAATTATAAAATCAAGCAGTTAACATATCTTTGGAAAAACCATTCAAACTTGAAATCTTAAATTATATAAATTTATTTTTGTGCTTCTATGATTTATTCCCAAATATACTTCAACGGAAGAGTTGTTTCTTTATAGAGAAAGAGAGAAAGAAATCACTAGAACATAATTTAATTTTTGGGATTTAAAATAAAACTCGTCAAAACTATATAAGTAAATAGTTAATATGAGTAAATAGTGTGTATTCGTAAATGGAAGTTTTTAATCTCATCTCAAGCTGAATTAATGTGAGTCATGGCAAAAAAAAATTATTTGGAAATTTGAAATTGTGGTTTCTTATTTGCAAAGTTCTTCAAAATAAGTTCTCATTGTTTAAATTTAGAGCCACAATTAATCAGTTGATAACTAAGCTCTGACTTAAACAGTCGTTCCCTCATTTGCTCTTAAGGTTTTGTAAACGTTGATTAGTTTGTGACTCGCTGGAAAATGTTTTCAAACTTCAGTCGCCACAGGGTTCTCATATTCTGCCTTTTAATTTTCATCCTTTTTGGATGCCTTTTAATTTTCATCCTTGTTGATCTGAAGGTCAGAAGTTTCGAGGATTCACAAAATAACCTTAAGTCCTATGGGGAAAAAATGAAGTCCTACATGAACCTTAGTGTGGCGCCTTGTGATGACTTTTACGAATACGCCTGCGGAAATTGGAAAAACGTACGACCGGACCACTTCCAGTATAATAGCGAGAGTGTCAACATGAGGGATATAGTCCACACCATACGCGACGAAGTAGAGAAGTTCCTGACCAACAAGCAGTTGGCCCAGGCTCTCAGCGTTTCTTCAGAATTGCTGGTTGCGCAACAGTTCTACAACGCGTGTCGCTCTGCTGTATTGCTGCCATTTCCGGCCGCTGACCCCGCTTATCTGGCGCTTATCAGGTCAGTAGGCGGTTTCCCTGCCATCGACGGAGCGGCATGGAATGCCACTACATTCAGCTGGTTTAACATGAGTGCCCATCTTACTAATTTTGGGATCAATGGGTTGATCAACGAGGAAATTATCGTCGTTCCGCATTTTAAATTGCCAGAACTGGGCTTTGATCACATTGTGCAAACAGATAACATATTCAACAATACCTCTAGAGCCTACAAGCTGAACGAGAAAAGAATGCAGATTTATCTGCAGGCTTTTAACCTCACGGAGGACAAGATTTCGGAGGTGATCGCTGGGGTTTTTGCCTTCTGGCGTGACGCACTGACAATTGAAGATAAATTTCATGGCGATGGGGAGAAATGCATAGAAATTTCTAAAAACGAAAATGTGCCAAAGTACCATCAGTGGGAGAGTTACTATGAAATTGCATGGAACGGACGAAACTTTTCTAGCAGACTGGTTGGATATTGCGACTACTACTACGAACAGTTGGATAAAGTGTGCTCAAGACACCCAGAGGCTGTGGCAAACTATCTGTCCCTACTACTGTTATATCGAATGGATGCCAAACTGGAAGAGGAGAAGTATCACAAGGATTACTGCCTCTTAGCGGTACAATTCGGATTTTCCCATCTTTTCAACAAGCTTTACATGGCGGTAAGTTTTGGATAAAATTTTGTTCTATAAGAGTTGCCCTGATTAATAGATTGGAAATTGCTGTAAAAATCATTTAAAAAGCTTACTAAAATTTCTTAATCAATATACACCAAATTTAAGTATATTTTGTACATTGGATTTGTTTATTTTCTTAAAGGCTTGAATATGAATTCAAACTAAATGAATCGGTGGAATTAAGATCAGTATTAATATATTCAATACATTAAACCACATTTTTTTAAAACCATTTCCGAATCCCCAGAAGCATTTTACCGAACGGACTCGCTCAGAAGTATCTGCTATCGTAGAGGAACTTCAAAATAGCCAGAGGAAAGCGCTGCAAAAAGTAGAATGGTTGGACCCGGAGACTCGGCGCGAAGCACTGCTCAAACAGTCCACCATTAAGACCGTAATTGGAAGCTACAAAAACGAACAGGTTACCACTCGCTTGATCCAAAAATTTCGCGGCCTGCACTTGGAGGGCGCGAGCTACCCGCAGAGTCTGATCCAACTGGCGATGTTGGTTACCCGCTTGAAGCGCTTTCATGGATTCCATTACGAGGAACTAGATGAGAAATCCAAGCCTCTGCATTTTCTTTTGGGCATGCAGGTGAATGCGTTTTATTACTTGGATAACTCCATTTATGTGATGGCTGGCATATTGCATCCACCTGTCTATCATCCCAACTGGCCCAATTCTTTGAAATTTGGTACCTTGGGCTACCTGGTGGGCCACGAGCTAACCCATGGCTTTGATACTAAGGGCTCCCAGTTCAATAGTGAGGGGAAAATGCACAACTGGTGGACCAAGAAGTCTGGTGCTGCTTTTAAGGAGCGGGAAATGTGCATTATAGATCACTATAACAGCTACCATATACCGGAGATTAATCGCAACATTAACGGAAAAAAGACCAAGGACGAAAACATCGCGGACATCGGTGGGCTGCAGAGAGCCCTTGATGCATACCGCAGCCACATGAAACATTTAAAAAATAGAAGCAAAGAGAATAGCGAGACCCTAAGAAACGAACAAATGCCCGGATTGGATCTGTCGCCGGAACAGCTTTTCTTTCTCGGATTTGCGCAGCTCTGGTGTGCAGATTACAAGCAGGAACACTTTTGGAACCACTTAACTGATGAACACACCATAGAAAAGTATCGCGTCTTGGGCGCAGTCTCCAACAATCATGACTTTTCCCAGGTCTATAACTGCCCTGCGGGAAGCCCAATGCATCCCCATCATACCTGCCACATTTGGTAATTCACCTTCTTTCTATCGGTATATATATATTCCAAAAAATTTATTTTATTATATGTACTATTATATGTTATTTGTATTTTATAACTTCTTAACATTGTTAAATACAACCACGGTCAAATTTACCGAATATATGATAGCCTGTACTCTTCTCTTGTATCCACAACCTCCATTGCCGATCGTTCAGTTATATAGGAGCTATAGGATATAGTAGACTAGGCTAAATTTGGAAGAACGGATTGAGTTGACCAAATTGGAATTCGACCGATCCCGCCCGTTCCGACTTAAATACTGCAAACAATAAAAGGATGTGTGCACAGTTTAAACTTGATAGCTTTAAAACTGAGAGACTAGTTTGCGTAGAAACAGACAGTCAGACGGACGGAAAGACGGACATGCTTATATCGACTCAGGAGGTGATCTTGATCCTTATACCTTATAGAACTATATAAAAACTATTTCAAACAACTTTTGTGAGAAACATACAAAAATATGCCATTTTTGAAGGCGGGACAGTTCGTGGCAAAATCTTAAAGCAAACATGAACTGCGTGGGTGTTAAAGGATACCATATACAAACTCTAGCTATGTATATCTATAATAATCTTGTATTTTGTTAGCACAAAATTATCAAATATCTTTATAGCGGCATCTCAAGTTGGCTCTCATAACTGCAGGCTTATTAACCCGGTGCATTTTCCCCTCTTCCAGTCTTCAGAATGTGTGCCTCTGTCTCGCCCCGGCGTTCTTCGTTTCTGCAACATTAGATCATTATCTTTTGTCACGGTCTAGATAAACCGTGATATATATATATATATATATATGTCTATCGATAGATTGACTCTGAAAGCGAACGAGTTTCGAGTAAGATCGAGAAAGAGTTACTAAGAACTCTTATCAAGTTTCTCTCCAAGGCAATAAATAGTCAATATGTAAGTTGTCTATTCGTCTTAAAAGTATCTTTTTTCCATCAAATATTATCTTATCCATTATGCCATAATTATGATGACAGGATAAATTATATTTAAATTTTTGATTATATCGACCTGATGTCCTAATTTATGGAATAATTGATGAGGAGGTAGGATTCAGGCTCGCCTTTTAAAACCCTGAAGGAGCCAGTGGCTCTAAGAAAGAAAGTATTAGGAGAGTAAGAAGTTGATCAGCTATTTTTTCCGGTCTCGCTGCAAGAGATTGAGCAAAATATGGCAAAGCAAACGATTCAGTGAATGAAGTTGGAGGAAGTTGGAGGAATGCCCTGGAGGAGGACCAATCCAATCTAATTGATTTCCGCAAAGTAATGCTTCCAATAATGTAAGTTTTCAATTTTTAAAAATTGCATATTAAAAGCTGCACAACTGAGAGACTGGATGGCGTAGAAACAGAAAGACAAACGGACATTTTTATATCGACTCAAGGTGTGATGCAGATCAAGAATATTAGATAAGGGGAAGATAACTCGTTTACTATGTTGCAAACTTTGACCTAAATTGTAATACCCTCTGCAAGGGTAGAAACACGTGCCAAGTGCAATTTCGAGGTGGACGATCCCCTAATTGAGGCATTCAACTTGATTAAAACCGAGAACGAAATCCAAGTGGAGGGAACTAACTGCAAACGACAAACGACTAACCTGAGACTAATGCCAAGGGCGACAAATGTCCTCTGAAGTGGCGTGCAAATCATGAAAAAGGATTACACGTACTAAAAACTGGAATGGAAACAAATGCTCGGTGTCTCCTGACGGTTAAGTTTTGTTTTGGCCTTTATTTTTGTATTTTTTTTTCTTTTTTTTGGGGTAACTAAAAAGCAACGATGTGACGACAACAATAACAACCATGGGGAGAAGCAGCAGCCAGAAATCCAATTTCAGCAAGTAGCACGACATAAATTTGTTTCTCCGCACACACACACAAACACTCACGCATCGACGCATACACAACACCCAATACACACACATGGATGAAGTCCTGGCCCAGCTACTGGACATGTCCTGCAAATGAATTCTGTTAATGCAGACATTACTCGAGCATATTAAAAGTCCGAATGTCCATTCCGCACAGAATTTTATAGCAGGCGACCGCACCAAAGGGGGAGGCAAGCCGAACCGAAAAACAGGACTACCCGGGCTACAAATAGGCACATTTGTTCCACCACCCACTTTCCGAAAATCACCCAAAATACCCACATCTATATTGAAGAGCACTGGGAAAAAGGAGGAAAGAATACATTAGATGTTATTATGATTGAACTCTCTAACATTTTATAAAGTAATCATAAAATCACACTTTTTAGGTCATAGAAACTTTTCATTAATTGAAAAATAATTTAATAAAAATTAGTACAATTATAACTAAATGTTTGCTGTGCATAATCCACCCCCTTTGGAGCCACAGGACGCCACGATCTGAACTGCAGGCAATGGCCAATGTAGTTAGCAGCTCGGCCATATACGCATATTTGTTTACCTTGCCACGACAATTGCGGTAGGCAGTTTCTCGAGGCCAGGGGTACGGCGTCGAGGGCTGTTTCCGGCCAAGCCCGGCCGGACATTTAGTTTATTTGATGTTGCGAAATGAAAATTGTGACATAAAAGGGACTAAGAACATAATTAACTAGTGTCCAAATGTGCAAATCCAAACGCATAAAAAGTGAGCAAACAACACAAAAACCCGAGAGGAAAAATCAGGAAAAATCCGGGGGAAAAGCACACAAAAGGGGGAAAGGCATGCTGGAAAAGTAGAGCAAACGATGCATTCAAATGCTGGAGGGCTGGGCCACCGAATGACACTTAAAGGATTTGCCTGGGCGAGTGTTGAATATGCTCACCGTTTTGGGAGCCGGTTGTCGAACCGGGTATCCTGGAAACCCAGAATCCCTGGGCCCATTCCGGTCATCAGAGCGGACATTATTCGGTGTCCCCGGGACCCAGTTTTTGCGTTTTTACCATTTCTGCCGGCCACGTGTCGGCCACAAAGGGTCATGATTAGTTTGCCTAATAAAGAAACCGGCAATGGGCCCACCGATAAAGATGAAAAAAAGCCCCGTCACCTAAACGAATTTCCACACTTAAAAGTGGGCGTGGCCAGAACGAATTATTCGCCACCAAATGGCACTGAAGTTATTTTATATTTATGAATATGCCATATACACCGCCCGGGCCGATCCTCCTCAACTCCTATTACTATTTACAATTGGAAGGCACTGCTGCCAGGCGAGGATAATATTTGAGATTAATGATTTCGAGTGGCGCTGTAAACTCGGTGGGTGGACAATTGCCAAAGATGAATGAAGACAAATGATGGGCGAGCATTTATAGCATTAGCATCAACTTTCAATTCGTTTCGGCCCTAGGGTGGGGGATGTGGGTGGGTGGGTGTACGATTGGTGTTCCGAGGATTACGAAGATTTGGTGGCCCAATTTCTCGGGGAGAGAAAATTAAATAACCGTCAAACCGTCAAAGAAAATCTGGTCAAAGAACCGTCAAAGAAACAAAGCGTTTCACGATTTACCCCAAGAAATTACAACATTTTTGTGCCCCGCACATATTTTTGTAAATTTTTTTTTTGTTCAGACTCGTTTTATGTTGTCGCCGATGCCGTCGCCATTGCCGACTTTGCTTCGTTTTGCTTTATTTGCTCATTTTTGAGTATTTGATTTCATTTCTTTCATTTTCATTGCTCGTGCATGTCTGGGTATAGTGCACAGTTTTTAATAAAACAAATTCGGCGGGCGACGGCCTGCGGCGAACATGGCAGGCGAAATTAAATTATTTCCTTGGGTTCCATTCGCTTCCCTCCCAAGATGAAAGTAAGAGAAAGTCACTGACTGGACGCAAACATTTTATCATCTGCCGTTGCCGTTGCCGTTGACAGGAATACTATGTATGACTGCCTTCTTGGCAATGCCAGCCAACCAGAGACTCAGTCTGTTTGTTATTTAATGCCCAGCAGACATTTAAAAAATGCAAGAAATGGCATAATACCGGAGACTAAATGGCAATTGAATAAACGATAACCTCAAGATAAGTTTTGTCTTAAATAAATTTAAACCTTAAATTGTAGTTTTTAATTGAAAATAAAAACCATAGCCGGATGGTAAACTAGTCCCTTGGCGCCTCTGCCGACTGCATATATGCTTTGCTGCACTTCCGTTTCCGGTTGCTTTTCTTTACCCTAATGGACGTTGATTGATGACGCGTCCAGCGACAGGTGAAAGTATATGCTGTAATACATATTTATGAGGCCAACATCGGATGGGAACGGTTGAGTCGCATAATTAGCAATGCGCCGGAGTAGGGAATGCAATTCATATGGCCCCATCTCACCATTGCCCGTGAGCTGAATGGGGCAAGCCGGGGGCAATCGTCGATCTAATGCCATGCAATTTTCTGCAGTTGTCGGTCAGGCGGTGCCCAGCCTTGTTGCAGTTGCCGTTGCTGTTGCAGTTGCAACTCCGCTTTGACAGTTGCCGTTTGCCATTTCGGTATGCAGAACAGACCAGAACGGGTTGCCATAAATTAAGCCTCACATCACTCAGAGAGCGGCCATGAGGACGGTGATGCAGATGGGAATGGGTTATCCGATGGATGTGGATGTGGAGATGGGAATGGAGCTGCTGCCTGAGCTGCAGCCAGAGCTGGAACTGGAGCCAGAACCAAACACAAAAGCATGCCAAAGGCATCAATCGGCAGAGTGCTGTACCATGAAGCTCACTGTCTCTTATTTACACATAAACAAAATGTTATTTTTTAAGTTATTTTAATGGTAATTTATATTATATTCTTTCTATTCTTTAAATAATAGTGTTCAGTCTTAGAAGTTTTTAAAATTTTACGCAATACACTTTACTGATTGAATGAAAAATTAATTTTATATCACAATGGATTAAGTTTTAATTTATGCAAAAGTCTAAACCACTTATTTACTTTTTCCTTATGATAATATTTTTTTTCTGTGCATTAACACTAACGCTTGAGGATGGCTTGGGGATGGCATCCAGTGGCGGAAAGACACGCAACATTGCATATTGAGACCACACGTCGTATGAGCAATGCCAAATGTTGCCAACGCAAAGAAGACGCAACCATATCGGAGGCATACACCCCAAGACTGCTTTCGAAACGCAAAAGGGGGAACTATCGCTCATAATTTCCAGTTCGCATATGCCAGCCTATGGCAGTCGATGCAAGCAAACAAACAAACAGCGTCTCAGCTGCACTTTGCATATCCTGCCATAGGCAGGGCTCCAGTGTCCTTCGAATACCCCATCGTGCATTCCAAAAACGACTGCTATTGCAGTTGTACTTGCCGCTCGGTGGTTTGGCGCTCTACTGTTTTATTCGCTCATAAAACTCTCAAATGCCATTTCTTATAACAATTCAAATGAAATTATTAGAAACACACTTAAATTTAAATATGTTTGCATATGTTAAACAGTCAGTGAACTTGTACTTTATTAAATATTTATTAAAGGAATAAAATATTAAGTCCCTTATCGTACTTTTTTAATTTATTATTCAAAAAACGAACACCTTAATTTTAGAAATGATAAGGAAATAAAAAAGAACACATTTATTATTATTTATAAATTATTTATATCTTATTGTTCACATACTTTTCTGAGTGCAGGACTTAACTCTTGAATGCAGAATGTCCTCATTTATCTTCTTATCACTTGCTAGGACCCAAAGTGCATTGCCGGACCTTGGCTGGCCAGTTGTAAATGTTGTGTATTTGCCGTTTGAGTGGCCACCGGGGATGCATCCAATCCGATCCGAGCACCTGGCTATATCGCAGGCTCAGAGTCCCAGACAGGGAGCGGGAATAAATCAAACTGTTGGCCAGGCCACTTAAATGGCTGCTTCAATACTGCATTGAGCCAATTATCACAGAAAGTTGTTCATGCCGCTGGCTTGTCGGACATTAATTTTCAGCCACAAATATTTGCACACTCTGGGGGCTGGGGCTCGCAAGTTTGAGTCGGAAGTTGAAAGCCTCTGTAAACGGAGCCGAAACGAAACGGCTTAAGCGACGACAGCAACTACAACGGCGGACGCTATTTAATCGAAGCCAACTAATTGCCTCGTAATTGACAGTTTGACTGTTTGGTAATTTGTTTTTGCATGTTGCCCTGTCAAAAAGTTTCGCCTTTTTTTGTATTTTGTTTCACCCCCTCACACTATGCTTTTTGCCGTTGCTCCTTTTTTCGCCAGGATCGCGTTTTTCAGCTGAGCGAGTGCCAAAGACTGTGGTCCGTTCAAAAACAGCAGCAGCTAAATGTGGCTAACTGGCAGGAAGCCAGAAAGTTTGATATACTAATTCTATGGGTCATATTCAGAAATGTAATGAGTACCCACCAGGTTGGATAATTAGAACTGCGTGTTCCATATTATGTTTAAAATTAGTGCACTTTTCAAGTACTTTGAGCCAAAAGCCAAAAGTGAAATCAAACACTAGGCTAACTATGGTCTTAGCTTGTTGTCCCCCTCCACCGGTATTCTACCTCTGTAACCAAATATTCGGTGCGTAATTTGTGTAAAAGCCAAATAAATCAATTAATGTCAAACAACCTGTGAGAGCCGGGCAAAAAAGATATGCCGACCGAGAGGAAGAGGCTTTGCTGAGGTTCCTGGCTCGTGGCCCGGCTAGCTCCCCTATTGGAAAAATAATAATAATTATTCGAGACCAACTGACATTTTGAGTCGGAGGCAAATATAATTAATTACGTACAGCAAAATACGCCAGTGAACACAACACAAATTTATAGAGGCAGGCCGAAGGCCGACTCAGCAAAGACTCAGTAGAGGGGCTGAAAGTCTATCAAAAGGCCCGGGCTACGGGGCATGTGGTACGAGCCACAAGCCAGGAACCACGAGCTACCAATTCAATAGTTGGCCAAAGAAACTTTGCCACTTGGGCCCGGCATTTTCAAATGTTTTGCTGCAAACACACTCACCACATAATGAGTTACCAAGAAGTAGCCGCAACAACAACAATTGCTGCTCCAATCAATTATACGGCCAATTAAATGCCGAAAGGCAACGGAAATGTGGGGAAACATAATGGACTCGGATCCTGGGCAGACAACTCATGTTGAATCTATTCGCATTCGAAAAGGGAAACAGAGGTCCGGTCGGTGGCTGCAATTTATTTTACGTTCTCCGTACTCTCAGTTTTTTTTATTTGTTATTGAAAATAAAGATGTCCAAACAAAGACTAACAGAACAAAAAGACTAACAGAACAAAACAAGAAATGGCCCTTAAGGAATTCCAATGAAACTGAACAACAAATTTAAGACAAAAATTGTGGCCAGGTGGGTGACAGACAGCCGATTTGTTCGAGTCACCACATGCACTAATTTAATGAAGTTAGGAAGCATGGAAGTTAACTTTCCTTGCGAGACCGAAGTTCGTTTACCCTCGCCTATAAATTTGGTGTATATGGTAATATTGGATAAATTTTACATATATCAGATATAGTTAGCGAATATTTATAAGAATTTTAGTATCAATTTTAATATACATTCAGAATTTGGTTCCAATTTCTATCTTTAAATTCATGAAAGTTATTAAATTTTTAATCTTCAGGTTTATAGGATAAGTAGGATAAAGTATGGTAAGTTTGAAGATGATAGCTTAGAGATTGGCAAAACGACACGCCTTATATTGACTCAGGAGGTGATGTAAGTCAAAAACAAATATTCATTTTAGGATCTAAGCAGTATTATAATAGCTTCCGCAAGGGTATAAAAACCACCGGAGAGTTCGAACTAGAGCTCAAACATTTTTGGAAGCTATAGGTTATCGTTAGTTACTGCCATCAACGACATGCACATTAATTGTCCAGGAAAATGCATCGAAATGAAACAAACAACTCACCAGCCTTTACTCAGTCGGAGAAACATACACATGGAATTCAATGATGGCTTTTCAATGTATTCTCCTGTCCGCATACTAATTCTAATAATGTTCATATTCATTTCGACCGCCCAATGAACAGGCCATTTTCAGACATTATGCCATTAAATAAATTTGGGAATAGACTTGTGAATTCACAAAAGTATTTTGCAAGGACAACGCATGAGAGTGTTCTTATAAATCGTATACTGAAGAAAATTGCTTTAATTTTAACTGCTACCTCTATTACTAATAATTGTGGCATACAAATTATGTAACAAAATGGATAAACACTTTGTATAAATCTTTATTAATAAAATTTTAATAAGATACATGTATTATGTACTATCATGAACTATGTACTATATTTTTAACCGTGTAAAGTCATCTCAGCAGGCATATTTAGAGCTGTGATGTGTGAATCCTGAGCTGTTTCATTGAATTCAATAAAACTAAAATACGATTCAGGTTGAGTAAATGCGATGGCAAGCATCTGCTAAACTTGAATTTAAGCAACTTGGAAGGTATTTCAATTACAATTACATGTGAGCTGGATTTACGTCGGTCATGATCTGGATATTTGCCGAAATATGAATCAACGCCTTTGGTGCAAATTGCTAATTTAACCAGAATGATTAATTCAATGGACTGGGAAATACATTTCAGTGATTTTCTCACTAGCAATGCGAATTATGCAGACTTGACTCCGACCTCCGTCGGAGAATAGCTTACTTTTGCGTATGAATTCTCCGTGTGTCACTTTAATTGGCTTGGTGAAAGCATATTTGCCAGTGGCCAGTGGCCAGTGAGGCCAGTGAGTAATGCAATGTCCTTACTATATATCAACTGCAACTCTCGTCCTTTTGATAAGAAATTCCCGACAAAGTTGCCGCTGCCTGAATGCCTCTAATTTGACAGCCGCAGCATTGTAGTTTCGCTTACGTGTTGTCTATCGGTTGCCAGCGACACGCCTTCGTCCTTTCCGTCCGCCCCTTTTTGTCCTTTCCGGGCCCGCACGACCGATTTCTTCTGGCTCACATTCGCATTCACATTCGGCGAAAACATTTTCTTTGTGTCAGTTGAGGTTGCATTTTATTGTGTTGCAACACAGTTTGGATTTAGCCAGCCCCCCAAAGCCCGCTTTTGTCCTTCGAGGTCCTTTTTTTTGCTCTCCTTGTTTCGAATGCAGTTGCTTTGGGATTTGGCCTGACAGCCAGTTGGAAATTGCAACTGTCAATTGCATTTAATTCTCCCTGTTTCTGGCGGTTTGACCTTAACGGCAAAGCGGCAACAGAAAAAAAAATAACAAAAGTTTCTAAAACTAAATTTACGCTAAATTAAATTAGGGCCTGGCAACGGTTTTAAGGGACGAGGACGAAACGGAAGAGCTGTTGCTTAAATGCGAGTACAGTATCAAGTATACGCCGCATGGGCCAAGCCCCAAACGCCATTGAAAGTGAAGCTGCTGACAGCGTTTACACTTTCAAAGGCTATGCGCCCGTCGAGTGTCGCGAAAAATAAACCGTTGGCAGCAAAAAAGCTTTTGCGCGGCTGCTTTTGAAATTTGGCGCCCTCGCACACAGCGAGAAACAAAGGAGCACTTGACGGCTCACACACACACAGACACATACACTCACGCATCTCCAAGCGACACGGATACACAAGCGTTGTGGTAAAAGCTTTCAAGTGCCAAAAACAGCAACAACAAGAATGGCAAGCCTGCTGCTGTCGCCGCCATCTCTCCTGTTCCTGTCACTCGTCCTTTTTATCTGTGCGGCGGTGATTAACCCATTTTTTGCATGTTCAATTTAGCACAATGGCCTGTTTTTTGGCTGATGTTTAGAGGGCTTTACGGGAGTTTTTTAAATGGGTCTTTGGTTTTTTTATGCGTCACTAAAAAATAAAGAGAAAAAGCAATGAAAGGATTCTTTTATAGTTTGCCTTAAAAGATGTTATTAAATAAATTTATGTTCTTTACATTATTTCTTTTTTAAACAATAATTTCTGATGATTAGACTCAACTCTTAACTAAATGGGTTAAAAGTTAGAAGGCCAGCCAGTGCGCGACACACTCACACGGACACTGGCACCCAGGACCCAAAGGAGAGAACAGACTAAGGAGGCAGGACGAAGGACGAAGACTTAGTCGCAGAGTCAGATGCGGTGAAATTCAGGCCACTCAACAGAGTGGCTGGCACTTTTGGGGCGCCACCTCGTGGCCAGTCCGCAGATTGAATTAACAGCACACTGTGGACTGTGCCCCAAAGATGCTCGAATGGTGAGATCGGCCGGCGTACAAGGATAATGGAAGCTCAGCGGCACCGCAAGGGTTGGTGCGGAGCTGGAGGTGGTCCCACCCGGGGGAGCAATGAAGCGTTTACAGGCCGGGAAAGTCACCACATTCTGTTAATGCCACGGACTTCTTGGTAGCTTTCGATTCAAAGTAACATACTTCGATGGCCCCAAGGCAAGTTATGATGTGGATTTTCGCATTTGGGTGCCATTTCTGCTCTATTTTTGTTCTTATTTATTTTATTTAAACATTTTTTCCTAGTGATTCCTTTTTTGTCTTTGCTGCCAGTTGCTTGTCCAATTTGCCAGTTTGGCTGCCTGGCTTTGGTTTGGCTGTCAACGGTTTCCTTGGACTTCCTTCTCTGGCCACAAGGCAGTTCTTTGATATTGCATCCTTTGGCGTTGATATCAAATTTCTTTTGCTCTGGCAAGGACATGCCCGACTTGTCTTTCCTTTCGCCTCGTTTTGTTTCAGCTTCAGTTTTCCATAGCTGAGAGCAAAATAATGACAGCCTCGGTTTGAGATGCTTTTTTTGCTTGGATTCCTTCCAATGAAGTCAACGCATTCTGGCGGCACTCCTCGAAATATGTTGTTCACTTTGTGTGTCTCGTTGGGTTTTTGTTGGCCCGTTAACGCGGCATATGAAATATGGATTCACTTACGCATCAGCCCCGACCCTCTGGTGCCATTAAGCCACCGCACCACTGACACTCCTGGCCGAAGGATTCTCTTTTCGGCCACCACTCATCCTCTGTCCTTTGCCTTTTTTTAACATCCGAATCTGAAAGCAATTCCTTCTGTGTCCCTTTTTTGGGCTTTTTTAACACTGCCTACGATCGGGCATAAAAAAGTGTGGAATGGCAGTGGCAATTGGCTTCACGTTTTTATATAAAAACAAGGCAAATGCACTGACTTCCCTGAAAATAAAGTAAGCCAAAAGAGGCATCCTTTTGAAGGATTCAGGGCGAATGAAACCAGAGCTTTCTTTTCAAAGAGTAAAAATTAAATATCTGAGTTAAGTGTTTTCATTTCATTCATTCAAACCCGACAATCATTCAGCAAGATGGTTCTTGGGAAAATCCTTTCCATTTCCGTATTAGTTAGAATCCCATCGCCTGGGTACTGATTAAGTAAGAGATTTTTCTCCACACAAATAAGCAACATAAACACAGCTCAGAGCTTAGAGTTATCTTTGTTTTATTTTAAAAACAAAAGAAGTAGAATCAGTATAGAAATAAAAGTGTAGATACCATAACAACAGGAAAACTCTAACACCGAAATCCGCTTTGAGATATTCCGCAAGTGCATATGGAATTTTTGGAGAGCAATTATTAAATGGAAACCAAATGTTTTTATAGGAAGACGCCAGAGGCGGGGTCAAGTGGAGCAACCAAAGGAAACCAGACTTCAGGAGCTTCAACGAATCCAACAGACCTCACTCGTAAAAATATAAAAAATGTGCTACACTTAAGTATTTCTATACTTGTCAAAAAAATACTTCTCTTGAAAAATTTTTAATAAGACTTCCCTGACTATTAAACACTCCCCTCAATAAAAATATAATAGTTTGGGACAACATTTTCTTTCTGTGAATAATGAGATATACATACAATCACATGTGGGTGAGAGTACATTATAACAACGGCTACTGCAGACATTAAAGACATCACATAGAATTCTTTCTTTGTGCATGATAGGACGCTTAGTTTTTTGCAAACCGAGAGGGGAAATGCAGAAGCAAATGAAAGTGAACGCCTTTGGAAGGGCAGGCGTTGGAAAATGGTATTGTTAAGTTGCAGGAAGACCGCAAAAAAGCATACATGAGCACAATGTATTAGATACGGCCAAACTAACAGACATGCTGTCGAAAAAAAGGCATTTCATGAAAGATTTAACATTCAAATGTGCACTGAGCAGAAAGGCAGAGTCCAGAGTCCTACGAGTGAGTGTGCAGGCTTCAAATAAAACTACTTAAGTACATGTGAATGAACAGCGTTAAGGATGCAAGACGATGATGTGCACTTTGCTTATGTTTATTTCTCATGTAAACTATAAACGTACAAGGAAAATGAATGTGACAGAGTTATCATCAGAATTGTGGAGCGCATCCTGCTGCCTGGAAACTTATGAATATTTATTCTACAAACTCACTCGCCCTCACTGCATTAAGAAATTGCCGAGTGACCACTCGGGGTGTTTTTTTTTATATGCAAATATAAAACGAAGAGTCCAACATCGCGTTTATACTTTTGCTTTTTTTCTCAGCCTTTTGTGTTGCAGATTCTTAATCAGGACGAACTTATCCGGTATGCACAAGCATCAACAGCAAGGCTATCAAATAAACGAATCGCTGGACACGGCCAAGGAGCAGGGCCGACGGGAAGCCAGCAGCAGGATAAGTGAACAGACACTATCCGCTATCTGCTTGTCCTTGCAGTCGGCTCCACCTGAAATCCTGGAAAACGAAATCCGAAATCTGCCAGCAAGAACGTAATTTAAACAGCACGTTTTGCATGTCGCTGGCCAGTGCTACTCAGCCCGCCGTAAAGGTCCAACAAAAAGCCCAATCCTCAAGTCCGGCTCAGCTTGTTGGTCCCACTTCATCCCCTTAAATTTAAGTGCACTGAGAAAAACGGTAAACTATTTGTGTGCTCTCAAGATTCAAGTAAATTTTCATACTGAGCTTTAATCAATAAAATACTTCTTGCAAATAAAAATTAACTTTAACTATTTCCTAGTTCTTGAATAACTTTTATAATATTTTTAATAACTTCTTTCAGTACTTTTATTTGGCTGCTTCTCCTGTTGTCCTGTTGTTCTTTACTCATATTAAATGCAAAAGTCATTGAGCGCAGGACAACAAGGAGTGGGGGCTTCAAGACAGGAGCAACAAAAATAACTAGTTTATTTGCACATCCTTGGACATGAGTTTGCTGTAAAATTTCGTGTTGATGATCTTACTAGGTTATGCATTAGTTTTTTGTGCAACACCGATCCCCCCATAACCATCCCACTTCACTTCACTTCCGCACCTAACGATTTGCATTTCCTCTCCCCGCCAGCTTTGATTTTTTGTGTCCTGTCGCTGCGCTAAATCTCACCAACATGCACGAGGATTCTTCGTGAAGAGCTTCTCCAAAGTTGCTTGTCTTTTATGTTTATGTAAATTGAAGTTTGGCAGCAACAGCAACACTAGCAGCAGCAGCATGCCCATAAATATTAAGTATACGAGGCATTGTCCCTGCTCCTGTTGTCCTTCACAAATTGCAACATTTTAGTAGCCCCAGCAGGATTTTTCACCCATTGACGGCTGTAGATAGAATATCCATTTGAAGAGGGCTTATAAAAGACCTTGTGGACTCCATTTCAAGTTATTAAGTCTATTGGCTCGTGTTATGTGGTTTTCCAAATACTCATAAAATATTGATAATAAGTAAATAATAGTTTAAGATACTTACTCTCTGATACACGCTGAGAGCTGCTGCTGCTGCGGACTTCAAGCTCTGAACATTTCGCGGGGGAGGCAACGGAGGCGTGGGCGGCGCCCTCGACGGCAGGGGGCAGGCAACAAGCCGCTGAGGGGGAAGAGGCAGCGGCGGTATCAGCGTCGGCGGATGGTAGTGGGGCAGCAAAGACGGAGGTGGCTGTGGCGGCGGCGGAATGCCTTTGGCTTGACTCACCGGCTTGTAATTTTCCGCTGCCAGCATTGGCGGCGGAATATTCAGACGTTGCTGTGGCAACTGCAGTTGTTGGTTCGGCACTGGCAACATGAAGGGCAGAAAGATCATTGACTGGGCGGGAGTCATGCCACTACAGCTGCTGTTGTTGGTGCAAGCCGGCAGGTTAAGCCCATGGCAATGCGATTGGCAACGCGGCATAGGTGCAACATTGCTTGCGTATGTTTTAGACTCGCTCTCTGCTGGTGGCAGGCCATTTCCGTGGGAATAGTTCTCATATGCAGCTGGTATTTGTGGCAACTGCTGAGTAGCTGTCGTCGGCTGTTGTTGCTGCTGCTGGGGCTGTTGGTAGAGGGGTGGTGGCGGATGTTGGTGCTGCAAGCGCGGTACCGGCAGATGCTCATAGTCCTGATCCCAGCTACCACAGTCTTGACAGCACCCACGGCCGCTATTGCAGCAACTATTGTGGTTTGCAGGCATGTCATACGGCTGACTGCCAGATCGAGCGGCGGAGCGGGAGGAATAGCCCAGCAATTTGGATGACTTCCCCGGCGGCGACTTCCAACGCAGGGAACAGGGCAGGATTCCAACAAAGCCCAGCCCCGAGGCAGGACTGGCCGAAACCTCGCTCTTCAGGTTCGCTATGTTTGCCACGTTTATGTTGCTCAGATTTGGCTAAAAAAAGATAAAACAGAGTAATATATTATTCAAAACTAGTAATATTTTTAGTATTTTAGTATATTACTTTCAAAAATGATTTTCCACCTATTTCAAAAATAATATACCTTAAGGTTTTTTCCTCCGCTGACCTTTCATATTTATGAGTTATTTTTACGTCCTATTAAAACAATTTTTTTTTGGAAAACAATGTGGTAGTACGGGGAGTAACCGAATTTCGTATGAAAGTATCTTGTTGTGGCTCAGATTGTTACCGCCTGTTGCTTGGCACGTTGGACTAACTGGCTGGCACTCTTCAGATGCTTTCAGAAATCACTCAAAGTTTGTCAAGAACGAGAAACCAATTTTTCAGCTGAGTGCATTTTAATTTTGTATACGCCCCGTGTGCGCCTATTCAGTTCTCCGACAGGCCCGAAACACACCGTAACCAAAAACAAGTCAGTCCTATCCCTAACCCGGTTGTCGGCTGTAGGGGAAAAAGTTTTCTTTTCATTGCAACACGCTTGAAATGGCAACTTGGACAAACAGCACGAAGCAGAAACAACAATAACCGACAACCGACAAAACCCAAAAAAAATCTTGCTGGCTTTGATGCCTCTACCGCTCCCGAAGGCAAATGCAAGAAAAATTGACCAGGCTGGCTCCTGTTTTGGTTTCCCTTATCCTGTTCCTGCCCATGGCCTTGCCCCGGCCCCCTCTGGTCAAATTGCACGACTCTATCCACACTTGATTGTTGACTTCGCCCGAGTCCTTCTCAATCCTTGGTGCACGCATTTTGGCCAGAAACGAATCCTTGCTGCAGACCAAACAATAGAATTTTAAATGTCCCAAAACAGGTGCACGTATGCAGCCTTTGTTGGCGATGCCATTGGTCAAAATTCCGTTCCTGGGCCAGTTGACCATGGCTAATTGGCAGACTATCTGCAGGCCAGAAGGGCTCATATTTTTCAATCAAATCAATCAGGATCAGAAAGGTCCAGAGGATCAAGGAACTAGTAATTCCTAACAAATCAACATTTTCCAAGGAAAGAAGTGCTTAAAAATAATACTTTTTCTGGACAATCTTTGGTAATTACAAGACCGATATATGTATGTATGTAAAAACTTTAAAACTTTAGCTCTTAAACTCTTAACCCGCACATGAAACGACTCCTGAATATGAAAGAATTTACCTTTTTTTTTGTTGGCTGACAAACACAAATATCTTCAAAACAAATTTCCATAATTCCATAAATATTTTGCCCGCATAATGAAAAATATTTGCACAACTTAAGATCAAAAGTTTTTGGTGGCAGAGCTACGAGCAGACAATAGCAGAAATATTGTAGTTTCGGGCTTTAGACGAGTAAGACAGCAACTTTTCTGACTTTAGCCGGCGATTAAGATGCCGGCAAAAGCAAAGTTTGGCTTTTAGCCACAATTCCTGTTCAATTTGAATTTTTGTATCTAACAAGTGAGAGAGATATGCGTGTATGGAACTTTTGTGGCATTCGAACTTAATTGCAAAACCGAAAAGGGGACTTGGACCAAAATATAATATTTAATCACTGGCAGGGACACACACAGACCGCTAAGGTCCTTTAAAAACATGTTTTGTAAGAGTTTACTGTTGCTGGTGCTGCTTCTGTTTCTGGCTTTGAGATACATACGTTCGTTTGGGGTGCAGAAAGCCGAAATTACAAAGAAACTTACAAAAAGAATTTGGTAGCATCAAAGCAAAAATTTTTAATGAATTTCTTGCCGGGCAGCCGTAAGCCTCCAAAACGCGCAAAAAGGGACGGATCCTGTATCCATGGAATGGGAATGCAGGGTCAAAGGTCCAGTGTTGCTGCTGCTGCTGTTGATGTTGCTGCTGCCGTTGCTGTTGCTGCTGGGTCCACTTCCACTTCATCTTCCCTGTGGCACTGGCTCGGAATCGGGCTGCTCGTTGGTGGCCTTAATTAAATTTAAATATTTTATCACCGAAAAATTGCCAGGCGGCAGCAACTGCGCAAAAACAACAGCAACATCGGCAGCAGCAACACCAATGCCAAAAGCAACAGCGGCACCGGCACCAGCAATAGCAACAGCAAGGACATGAAAAGGGTGCAAATGTGTTGGTAGTTTGCGTGTGTGTTGGAGTGCAGACAGCCGAAAAATACTGATGTGGGTGTGTTTTTCATTATTTGCCCAGCGCTGCAACTTTTTTGCTGGTTTGTTGGGCGCCCAAGCAGCATACTCCTCCTGGTGCTCGTCCTTTGCCCATTGCCACACTTCATATTCAATTGTGTTGAATAATTGCCATACGGTTTTTTGACCAACGGTTTTTGACACTTTCCTAAAAGGACACACGCGCTCTCAAGTGCCCCGCCCCCATTTCACTGATCAGACCGCCCTCATGCCACATTCGAAGTTCGTTTGCCCTTTTTTAAGTCCAACGGACAATGGACAGCGGACAGCGGAGGGTGGACTGGGGCTTTCGACCAAAAAATGAGCAAAACACTCAACCATCTAGGAGGGGTAGAACACTGCGGACCTCAATGGACACGCCAACAGAAGCAGCAACAACAACTACAATTATAAGGAAACAGGAACAGGATCCAGAAGTTGGTGCTGGAACTGGAACTGGAGCTGGGTGGCCAAACAAAAACAAAACATGCCAAAAGCGTTTTTTGAAATATCTTTGTAAATATTTAAAATGCTCTGTACATGCGGGTGCTTCAATCAAACCGAATCGCCAATGGCAGGGGGCGGCGAAGAAAGGACCGTTGATAGGGTATTTTATGGAAGGACGGGAGCGGACCGAGACAGAGGTCCTGGGACAGGAACCATACAAGGCTATTGTGAACCGTGCTCACCCTGGGGATAAACGGCGAGAGGAAACAAGTTTTAAATAGTTTTTGTTGGCAAATGTCAAAATGCAATTTGATATTCATAAATTAATGAAGCGCCATTGCAACAAAAAATCTCTCCTGGATTATAAACTTTTTACATAAATTATGTGGGCGGATTTTCGGTGGCAAAGGATGTATGTAAAGGGCTCTGATTTAAATCTGATGCTTAAATATGTAATCCCCCTGCCTGATTATAAATTCATTAGACATTCACTTCAAATTAGAAATTCCTCTACAGATGCCTTTGGACTATGCCATTAATTTAACTTCTTCTATTCATGGACATGAACAATGGAATTAAATAAATTAATTTAAATTCTATTAGTTTTGGGCCCTAAAAACTAATGAGTGGTTTGGGAAAAGATTAATGGTCATATAGTATGTTTTTAAACAACAATTATGCTCTTTTATCTTAATAAATTTGTATTTATAAACCATATAATAGATGGAATGAATTTGAATAAAAAACTAAGTCACATCCAGACATCATTCAACTCTTATTTAATTATAATTATGTACTAAATTATTTTTGAAAAACATATCTTTTCCTTCAAAATTTTATAATATTTGCTTGATTAAAAATAACACAAATGTACATAGATCCGCAGCTCTTCAAAAGAGATCTGACATAAGGATCTGCATAACCTTGCACACATGCGCACATGTTGTTGCAACTCAGTTGTCCTTTGTGGCCACTCAGAAATTGTAAACAAGGTCAAAAAGCAAAACACGTTGCACAATAGTGAGAGCAGGCTGCAGAGCCACAGCTGCAGCTGAACCTGGCTCCTACTACTCACTCTCTGTTTCTCTTTCTTCCTCTCCGGAATGCAGTGCTCACACACACTGGCACGTTCGCAGGACAGCTCCCGTATGGCCCACTTGCCGTTGTATAGCTGTATCGAATTTTTGTCCTTCAGAGAGGCAGGAAAACAAAACAGGAACCAGAGAAGCCAGAAAAAAAAAACACTGAGAGCACGAGCACGTGGCCCTCAAGAGGAGGGAGATGCACGCACGAATATGAAACGATTTCCGCGAAGGTCCTGGAAATTAGACCAAGATGTCAACGATTATTTCTCAGCTCAAAAGCAACGCCTCGTGTCGACGAATTAACACTGAAGAGCCAAGTCGGAGTCCGGCAGTTTCAGTAGCAGTTTCAGTGGCAGCAGAGCCGCTGCACCACCACCGAAAAAAAAAACGCCAACACACACACTTACACATACAGGAACGCAGTGGAATACACGTGCCACCAATACAGGACACGCAAGGCGAGCCAACCCAAGCAGCCGAATAAGAGTCTCAGTTAGTCAGTTAGCCGGGTGGCTCAAAGGGGCCCGCTCTGTGGTTGACATTATCGCATGCAACTAAATCACACACACATACAAAGGGCTCGGAAAGTTGCAGCAACCCCCACCTGCCCCGAAACCGTCACACCGCCCTTCGTGCGCTCATTCGTTCGTACAACGAGGCGTATGAGTAACAATAGAAATATGAACGCACACAGAGAGCCCTTACCCACACACACTCAGAGTCCTTGGCGTCATTTATGGCATTTGATATGCTAATTCGCACATATTCGCGTTTGTTCGAAGAGTGAGAGGGAAATGGCGAGAAAGAGAGCAAGGATAACAGCCACCACCACGACAGAAAGGTGCGATTTTGACCATCTGCTACGTCTTCGCCTCCATCGTCCTTAGTCCTTCGTTCAGCAAGTGGCCCACGAGTGACTCTCCTCGAATTGCCTCAGTTACTATCGCTCTGTTGTGACGAGTCTTCACCGAGATATTAACGGGTTTTTAGATTAACTACAATTTATAAAGGATATCATTATTCCTTTTTTGGAAAAATATTTTAGCTAATATTTATCTACAAAATTTATTTTATAGATAGATAGATTTATTCATTTATTTTTAATGTGAAAAATGTAAGATTAATTATCAAAATCTGTTTTTGAAAAACATAATTGGACTCATGTATATATTTCTTTTTAATAATTTAGCAATTATCAATAATTTTGAAGAATTTCAAGTTGTAGTGCCTAAAAGCCACTCTTAAAAACGTATAAATTTCTAAACCAAGTTTCAAGACTAAACCAACTTGGCCGAAATGTAGCGCATTTCCTGAGGTCGTTAAAGTCCTTTTGGCGCCATCCACCACCGAAAACGCAGCGATGACAGAGCACTTGCTCTCTCAACTCTCTGCACGAGCTGCAAGGATACTCACCAACACCAGTGCAACTGGCGTCCAGTCAGACGCCACGTGAAGTGCATATACCCGGCACAGAGGCGGAGTCTGAATGCGGGATACATAAAAGGAACAAAAGACTTATGTACCGAAATGGGAGGTGCCGTCAGAGAGTAATACATGCTCGCTGGTAATTTGAAGTTTCCTTTGTAGAAGACAAAATGGCGGTTGAGTTTTATTCAAACAAGTTTCCCAGGCGATCATTTAAAGTTTAGAACCCCGTTTGAAACGACGCCTCTGCGCTTTGTTTACGATTTGTTTAGGGGGGAAATACAATACAACAGCATAAACACGATGCACGATACAACTCACGAGGAGCCCGCTCAGCGAGAGCGAAAGTAGCCGTGTCCTTGCAGCTCCTTTCATCCTTGTATCGCCGTTTTCCGAGGCTCGCTCTCGGCTGCTAAAATACGATACAACTGAGTAAGTGAGGAACGGGCAGATGGGCGGGAGGCATCCTGTTGAGCCTGTTGGGTCCTGTTTAGTCAGCTGGCAGGAAAGGACACCTGCTGATGGCCGACCGGCGTCCACTTTGACAGTTCCAGGACACTATCTACCGCTGGTCCGACACTTGTGACACTATCTCCGATGTTGGTCCGAAAAACTTTTGTCGTACATCCGCCGGTCCATGAATATTACTCAGTTCTATTCCGCGACTTTTGCAGCTCCTTTGCATTCCGGCTCCTTGGCAAATTATGCAAATTTCAGATTTCCAATGCAAACATTTACTTTACTTTTCAGCGCAGACAACGTCGCCCGGCGGCGCTCCATCCTTCGTCTTCCAGCCATTTGACATTTGTCCGGGTTCCTTATCGCGGGCGCCTTTCATTAGCGGATGTCTGGGTCTCCCAGGACCTTCTAATTGTCTTGCAAATTAGTCGCCAGCGACGGGAAAAAAATATACAAAAAACCGTCGACCCCAAAGGAGTCAAGAAGGGGATTCCCAAAAATGTCCTCTGTTCCCGGTCTGTTTACTTATCGAACCGTCGGTGTGGGCGAGCATGTGGCATCTGCTTGAAGGAAATGAAAAGTAAACAAAGCTGCCGTGCAACAATCAGTGGCATGTGAGTGGGCCAGATGCCACCCCAGTAATTTTTGAACGGCGATTTCCGTTGAGCACAAGGACGTGCCTGGCGAGGATTAGCCTCCAGAAGCATAACCAGAGAGAGAGTCTGACATCTGCCGAGCGTCACCGGGTCCGGCGGAAACGCACAACAGACAGGGCATCCACTTGAAACACTATAATAAAAAATTATATTTCTTTTTTAAGACTTACTTTATTTAATATTTCAGTAATGGCTCTGTAAGTCACTTCTAAAAAAGCTATTTCTTAATGTATTAATTATTAAACTAACTTATTTTCTAACTACTGCCTATTAATTGCAAAATATTTTTTCAAGTGCATAGACTTTTTCACATAATCCTCCTGGTAGGAAGCAGACTGCACGGCCATCGATTAACTGCCAGGCAGGAGTCTTTAAAGTGGCTTTAACCAAAGTCTAGTGGCCTGATGTACGACCCGAAGTAAGCTGTAAATAATTCATGGAGTTGAACTTTAAAGCGTTTACTGCGGCTTGCCATCATCTTTTGATACACCCACATGGCTGGGAAAAGTTGTTAACATAGAAATTGTATCCTATTTTGTCAGTGGTGCTGGCAATTATCCTACTGCCACTGCTGCTGCTGCTGCTGGTTGGCGTAATAAAGTCAATGTGCTGTCATTAACATAATTTACAAATACTTAAAAGCATTGCCGACCTCTACCCTTCGGCGAAAAGTGTCTGTTCATTTCGAGTAAGAGAGCTCTCCATCGACAACATTTCATTTATTGCCGCCAGGCGAAAGACAAAATGGCAGTTGCTTTAATTGAAAAATTATTGTCCCATAAAATATGTATGCTTCATAAAGAATATAGTATGTTAACCTCCCCAGCCAGGCCCAGTCCAGCAGCTATTTTGCCATTTCGACATTTTGTATCGCGGATTTAATTGGCTGCTAAAGTTTCAAGTACTTTCCACTCTCGGCGAGTTTAATACAATTTTAAATAGTTGTGCGAAACACGAGTTGTTTATGCCCGCCTCTGGGCCGGGTTTGATGGGCTCGCTTTGCCAAAGTTGGAGAGACATCTGCAAATCGCTTGTGCGAGTCCTGGCTGGCGGAAAGAATAAACAAAACTTGCTTATATATTTTCGTATAATGAAATCCCTGTGGAAATCCAGTAGCAGCGTCAGTTTCAGAGAAGACAGGAAGAGGCAAAAACATTCTGCAAAATTACCCTTAAAACAAAAATGCATTATTGTCATCTAAAATGCAAGCATGCATTATCCTGTCACAGGTCCTTTGAGAGTTGGCTTTTTGCATTGCTCGCCCGGCTGCTTTAGCTACAGTTGCCTCTACTTTTTCTACGACTTATATTTCTTGTGCTTCGAGCTGCCGGAGCGTTTATTATCCACCCTGGCCCCAATCCTGCCAAGTACACCCAGACAATAGTCCTGCCCGTGTCCTTCATAAGCCAGTGAGCTGGGATCAATTTGCCAGCAGCCAGAAACCTTTTTAGTTGCGCATACAAATATGACAAACACAGCGACCTCCCTTTAACCCACCAATCCTATAGCCCTGCAGCACTACAGCCCTCTAACCCTTGCATCCGAAATCCCAGTCCCAATCCCTTCCCGAAGCACTCCGGTCTAATCCACTCCTCGGAAGGCCCTTTGGCCATCTGCGTCTCGTGTTAATGCTGCATTCTTGGGGGAAATTATCGCTGTCGGAGAACTGAGACTCCACCGACTGCAGTTGGCCAAAATTTGAATTTTCCAAATTGTAGTACATATTGAAATATTATTGCAGTGGGCTAACCCAAAAATTGTACGGGCGTCTTCTTGGCTTTTCCGGCAAAGTGCGAATTTGACAATTTTTTTTCCTTAGAGGCGAAAGGGACGTACGCCGTTCGAAATTGCTTTCAAATTATTTTGTCAGCTGCGGAAACATGGCGACTGGTCTTTTGGTTCGACGCTTTTACTATAGCTACGGTTTCGTCTTTTACCCGGAACCGGTTTCCGGCCCGGAGTCGTCACTTGCGTGCAATTTGCGGCCAAGGCGAGTGGAAATTGAACACAGATTATTATTGCTTATTTCTGCATGCGTTGCAGGTTCGCCGCTCGCCGGATTACAGTCATAAAAGCCGGCCCAGGGAAATCATACGGCCGTGGTCTCGGGTCAGGCGACGGAACCGGCTCTAATGAAAGCCGGTGCTCATGGGCAAGTCAAATCATAACCCAGCTAGGGTTAGGTAAGCCACGAATGTTTTTCTCCAGGATGCTTTTAACTTTGGGGATACCCTGTAACCTAATAGATTTATAGTAAAAATAAATAAACATTATTTTAATTTAAAAATACTAAGATTTTCAAATGATCTAAGTTTCAAAATTACCCAGAATCCATAAATCCCCACAAGTAATAGGTATACTGTCGCTTAGAGTGGAACTGAAACCACAGCCGCAAATTGAAAGACAATAAATGTGCGCAGTCATATGGAAAATTGTGATATTCACACAATTTAATTAACATGAATAAATATTGTTACAGGCGGGCAGGTCCCTGCAGCCCCTTCTGACTGGCACAACAACAATGGTAGTAGGCGGTTCGCAAAACCAGCTAACCAGCTAACGAGCGGCCAACATGGCGTATGAGTAACGGCAGGCATTTGATTGTCTGCATGCAAAAGAAACAACAAACTGAAGGCAAACAAATCGAAAAGACAGGAGACAATCTGGGAGGAAAGTGGGGGGACAGAGATCGGGAAAACAAAAGGACCGACAGACGGAGAAGCAACATCATAAATCCCCAAAATCTCGGAGTGTTATTGTTTGCAATCCGAGCTCATCAACGGATGGCAGCTGGCAATTTTGGCAAGGATTGCCGTCGCACGCCTGCACACATTGTCAGCCACTTTAAATGCCAGCCAGCCAGTCGGGAGTGGCGGCTAATCAGGACATTTTCCAGGAGTTAAGCGGCCAAAGTCGCGACATTGTCACGCCATGCTGGGATTTGGCACACATAAAAAAAATTAGTTACTTTCTAATTAATTACAATAAGTTTAAACATTTTAAATTAAAAATCATTAAAGATTAGGAAAGTTAATAAATTCTTTCAAGTGATAGATTAAAGATACTTTTATAAATTAATTTTTGATTAGACTTAGAGTGTAGACTTATAGATGTTATTTCTGGCCCAATGATTTGAATTGAAAAGCCAGTCTGACACGTCTTTATTAGGGTCTAATTTTCAGTTTTATGTATTTTTCAGTTCACCTTCTGACCCAACTGACATGATTCTGTTAGATTAAATGGAAACATGAACAGCAGCCCGCTTTCATTATGCTAATCAAAGAAGAGCTTGAAATAAATAAACCAAAAAATTAATAATCATTTCGACAAACAATTTCATTAGCAAAAATTTCAATTAGTTGCACGATTGAATCGACAGAGGATTTCAACAACTTTTTCAGGCTCAACATCCTCCTGTATGTGTGGGTGTGTATTAAAATCAATTGTAAAATCAGTAAAAAGTAAACTCGAGAACTGGCAGAGCAAAGTTTTGCGATTCACGATTGAAATCTTTTACGGCCAGAAATTATGAGAACATTTTCAATTTGAGTCTTTCGGGGCGCGGGAAGCAACAGAGCGTGACACAAAAGTAAAGCAAACTTTTCGCTTACAGTTTCATGAGCACGGGGCAACAATCGCTTCACTCGGAGTAGTGGCGAAGACGTTGAATTGCCAGCAGCACCACTCAACAGCCCAAACCACCCGATCCAGTCAACCACCCGCCACCGGCAGTGGCAACAATTCGCATAACAATAACAATAACTTGGCTGCAAACATTTCAATACCAAGATTCAGCCACGTTCCAATTGTCGGGGTGCTGAAGAGGCCAGCCAATGGATAGGATAGATGGATGAGATCCTTTTCTACAGGGAGAGAAAAACAGGCCAATAAACAGCAAATTATCTAATTTATGGAAAGCTTTAAAGCACTTTCTTTTATCATTATTTAAAAGAATTTGAGAAAATTAAACTATTAATTTGTTCTTAAACGTCTTTTGAAAAAACCGACTATAAAGTCCTTTTTTATGACTTCCGGAAGTATCCCTATAAGTATGCAATACTTTTTTTTATTCAAGACAATATATGTTTTTCTTGAAAGTAAACTCGAAATTTAAATCAGAAATAAATATTTTTTTCGCATGCATTGATTGAAGTAGCAACCGGTTGACTTTGGCCGCAAGTCAAGTGTCCTGGGCTCGGGTCCAGGAACAATATTCTCGGAAAAAAAGTCAATTGTTCAAGTTAAAGTGAAACTTTCTCAAGAAGTTTTCCCAGACGACGTTGCCTTTCTTTTCGTGCCTTTATCTGTGCTGCGGAAAGCCAACGCTCTCAGGACAGGGTACGGCTTGTAGAAGGGGATATGGGAAGGGGAACGCTTCAATGGTTGCCATTGACACGTTAACTTTGCAATTGCAAGACCCACCTCCGCCATTACCCCCGTAATCTTCGCCGTGTCTGCCGCTAAACGCAGTTTTTCCGCTTATTTTGCCAGCTGTGCGTCCTGTGTAGACAGCGCCTGTCGTTTTCGCTGCGTGCCTTATCTCCGCCAGTCGCCGTGTCCTGCAGCCTTAAACATGGTCGGACAAATTGTCCTTTAAACTACCACCGACTGCCTCTGTCTGCCCTTTATTTTGGAAAAAGCCCCGACACTCTCATATTTCAAATGTAAAGTTCATGTTTATATTTTGGCTAATGTTTTTTCTAGTTGGTGTGAGCGAACCAAAAAAAAAAATAAATAAAAATATTGTAGAGAACAAAAAAAAAGAAGAACAAACCACTTTTGAGTTTGACACCAGCTGGTGCCTGCCTGTGGTCGTCCAAGGGGGTCGGACGACCCACCCGCCGTCCTTTACTCCTTTCTGCCCCGCCGGCAATCCGTGCCGCTTGCTGCCTGAAGTGGCCGTAAAAGCTTTCAGCATTAATAGCTTGAGTGAGTTTCAATACATATTGTCAATATGGCCATTGGCCAATACACAGAGACAAAAGTATTAGTGGGATTTCAGTAGATTCTAATTGGTGTGGCTAGAAATTGATACCTAAAAGATTACAACGTTTTTGGGAATTGAAAAGACATTTGTTTAAAAAGGAACTTTTCATTTTTGAGATGTTGTTAAGTTAATGCTCTTATCGAACCTAATGTAACTTATATAAATTGTTTCAAAATTATATAGATGAATAGATTTGATAGATAATCGGATTTCCCTTTTCTGTTGAAAAGTAAAAGAATTTTGATTTTAATTTTAAACTTAACCAGTATCCCTTTGGAAACACCTCATGAAAAATCTATTTTAAAACCCGATTCGTGTGAAATTTCTTCATCTGCACACACACAATGGCCAACACACACACTCTCCCACTGGCACACACACAGTTGCATCGTCGGAGAGTCGCCAAATTGATGACAGTTTGCCAGAGTCAGTTGCAAAAGCCGCAGCAGCTTCCATGGGTCCATGGGGTCGATGGCTATGCATATGTGGACCGACCCTGGCTAAATACATTGAAATGGCTTTGGCTATTTGTTTTTGGGTTTCCAGTGGGGGCAGCAGTGGGGAGCTGCCAGCGGGGGGAGCTTAGATGGCCGGGACTGTTATGGCTTGTGCCATTTTGGCACTTTGTAATTGCCTTGTTTGCCCTGTTGTTTTTTTCTGGCCTACTCCTCTTGTTGTTATTGCCATGTTGGCAACGCATTTGGCTTCGTTTTTTGCGGCATGACCGGGGTTTTAGCTAAATCTATGCCATAAGCCATGTTTTTATATATCAATATTTTCACAGCGCCCTATCCAGCCATGCAATAAGGGAATTACAAATATATATTTTTACACATACGGGAAACATAGAATGCAAGGCGCAGAACTCGTACCGACTTTCGGTCTCTCATGGCGATAAGCTTTTGCTTATGGCTCGCATAAAAATCCATTGCCAACCACAATCGGGCAATTAAGGAAATATGAATATAAATTGGTTAAAGATGTGCAATTTCCGGAATATTCCTGTCCGAGCCAATAAGGCCACAAAATCTAACAGCAATTTGATCGCAATTCGCACTTGACAACCGCTTTACAATTGAAATTCCAGAAAAGCCTCAAATATTCATTCGGCCGTTCAAAATTCCGTCCAAACAACAACCAGCCACAGTAACAGCGATTCCTTCGGCCAGCGGATGCATTTAGAATTTATGTGGCACTTGTCGGCCGAAAAGTCGCGCGAATTTATTTCCGCATTCGCTGACCGGCTGACCACTAACCGTTGGTCGAACGACGGGGCTTAAGAATACTTTGTACGGCGATGGCCGTAGTCGTCGTTTGTTTTATTGTTATTGTGCAGTCATGACTTAAAAATTTGTCGGGCGCGCTTTTCCCAGAAAACCGGGAACCCAGAGCCCCGAAGCCCCAGGCCACACTCAGAACTCCGGCCGTGTAGCAATGACAATGCAAAGCAATTTCCGTTGCCGGAGCGGCGCTTTTATTTGGTCATTTGTTTGTGGGACCCCGGTTAACCCTTTCGTTCAACTTGCAGTAAACTTCTGTAAAACGAACCATGGAAATCGACGATTTTTTATTATTTCTTCCGGCATGAAATAAAATCCTGAAACACTTTCTTTTAAAACTTTAGGCTGTAAAATCTTTGGGATAATCACAATGTTGGCTAGTTTCTTTTAAAGTATCCCTACTGTATTTGACAGCTTGGGACGAAAGGCGCACCATCCTGAGGACCAGGATCTGAATCGAGCTCCTGATGCGCGGATTTGTCTATGGCAGTCGGAAGTCGCGGCCCGGGGAGATGCACTCTCTTCACTTCACACACTCGTATGCGCAGTGTAAATTTATCGTTTTTAATTTGCCGCAAGCGACAAAAAGGCACCGAAAAAAAAACGTACAAATTCATAGGGGATCGCTGTAAATAAAAACAAGAAGGAAATATTGAGAGGAGTCACAGAATGGCAGAGACAGAGGCTGGGGTAAAGGCAGTGGCAGAGCAAAGCCGTTTGCAGGACTGAGAAAAAATGGGGAAAAATGAGAAAAAAAACGCGTAATGCCTTTAATGGTTTTTGCATGCACCCCTTTTTGTGGCGACTTATTGAAAGCGATAAATAAGGATTGTGCGCTGCGGGCAGATGGGTCGTATGAGCAATGTGAGAGACGAGCCAACGGAAGGCGCAATGATTATGCGGTTAGCGTAAATTTGTTTGCGGATTTTGCTCAACTTTCGCCACACCGCTGCGGTGTGTCGGTCAAGTGCTAATAAGAGCAACGCCTCATAAATACACCCAAGGAGTGCCATAACTCTGCCGCCCCGAAACTTTTTACCGCCACCGGAATCTATGAGCCGGCAATGAGGGGCCATCAAGTACCCCTAAATGACTGCAGTTGCAGTTTCAGTTTGAGTACGGAAATTGCAATTTTATAAACAACACAAGCCGAGCAAATAAATTCGCTTGATGGCGGGGCCACATGGCCCAGCCGAAGGTGGCAATACCCTGCCAGGGTAGTTGACTCGAGAGTCGTCAGCAAGTGAACATACCCTGCAGGAGGAATGCAACTCAAATCAGAGCTGCTGGGTTGTACAATTTAAATTTATGTTATAGCCAAAAGTTTGCAAAACTCAATTAATTAACTTTTGCTGTACAACTATGGCAACTACAATGCAAACATGAAACTCGCGCACAACCACAACCAACAACATAGCAAAAACAAAACAAGGGCCCGACTGAAACAATAACTAATATAAATATTTTCTGTTGCAAATAAAAATAAAAGAATTTTTAACAAAAAAGGCGAAACAATGCAAACATGAACGGAGCATACAGTAAAACAAATGCAACTGGCAAGAAGGATGAGGAGTTGGGGTCAAGTGCTGGAAAACTAAAACATTTCCATCAGAGGGCCGGAGGAAATCAGTGCGAAATTTGTGGCACTCTGCGGTTGTTATTCCTTCCAAGGCCCTTCCAATCTCAGCCTTGGACGACAACGTATACGCCCCGTGGACGTACTTTAATGCCCGGTCATTGCTCATACGCCCCGTCAACCGGCCGCCGTCCATTATTGCGCCTCTTGCGACTCGTTCGCCTTTGGCGATTCCTTTAACAGCGCACGTTGCATGTTGTTAAAAATTATTACAGTTTCGGTTACAATTTGTTCAGTAGCACTGCTGAAGGACTTCCTAATTGTAGTGTATTAAAACATCAAAAGTTTACAACACAACAACTGACGGAAAAAGGACTCGGAAAAAATTTGTTTGTTATTTAAGCCAAATTCTGACATATGTGGGTAGTAAAAATAATTTACAACTTTTGATTGCCAGCATATGTAACTGAAGGAATTTACCATTAATTGAGATGTAATGACGCTCGGTTTTGAGCATCCAACTTGTTTCTCCAACCATGGTAATTGAATTCGGTTTGAAGCCTTGACATGGGTTAATAGTTTTGATTTCCAATCACTTGACTTGGCCAATAAGCCATGAGCTGCCGTGCGCAAAACTCAATTTATACTTTTGTGTTTCTTGGTCAAAAACTGGCCAAAATAACATAACCAACTTTTGACTTTTCTCCCTGCATATTTGTGCACTAAAAAAAAGAGGTAAGAGCTTAACCTTTTTAATGTAAAAGATTAGTTTTTGTTATTGCTTAACTTAAGCCTTCAACTTTTATAAGAAAAAGAGGATAAAAAATATTTTTTATCTTTTAATTTAAATATTTAAAAATTTTCTGTACATATATATCATGGAATTTTGTGGGAGTAGGGCACTGGACGTAAAGCATTGGGCGATGGGCGTGTCAAGCTATGTAACTAACACATGCACATGTTTGTGTTTGCCAGCGATTGTGTGTGTGAACGTTAATTTCCACAATATGTTGTATCCTGCAGCCAAAAGTTAATTAAAAACCAACAAAACTCGGCACTGCACACTCGGCACTCGTCCCCCCGAATCCTGACTTTCCATCATTCCCTGTCCTTCTCTGTTGGTTACTCTTTCTCTCTTTGTCCCTCACCCTTATTGGAATAGTTTGCCATCGTCAGTCATTTTTTTGCCAGTTCCCGCAGATCTGAAGCCCTCAGCGCGTGTTCCTTGGCGGCTATACTCCTGCTCGCAGGATTTTTTTATGGACGCGAAAATGCCATGCTGTTACCCTTTTTTGATTAGACCGCACACGTGGCCAGGCTCCAGGACATTCGAGCATGTATTGGCGCAAACATTCGCACCCATATGGCGATATGCAGTCGGGAAAATGGAATTTTTAATCCAATTTAATTGGCAAGACGGGAGTCGGAGTCGGAGTCGGTGCCCGGAGGAGCAAAGTGGCTAGAAGCAAATGCAAATCGAGATGCTTGTGGCGCCATGGCAGCCAGAAGTGTCAGGGCGAAATCGGGTGAAAATTTTAATAAATAAATTGGCTGGCAGCAGTCGGAATATGCACAATATGCTTATAAAAACGCCGTATTAGAACAAAGCACGCAGGCGACACATATATTTACGGCTGCTTGCCACACCAGCAACACACAAAATAGCAACAACGGCAAACACAATTTCCCAGCAAGCTGCGAAAACAAAAGCTAACAAAAAAAGGAATATGGCTAAAAAAAAAATATACAAGAATAAAAACTTGCTGCACTTTGTTGATTAAATTTCATGCTTGGCTCCACCTTTTGGCGCATCGAGTGCAGCCCCAAAACACCGCTCCAAAATGCGAACAAAACAGTGATCTCCCCATTGCCCCTGAACCTGCCCCATGGCCATGCCCCTGCCCCGGCCACTGCTCCTGCACCACCCCTTGGTTGCAGGTTATTAAATCTAAATTTAATTTTTGCACCAACGCTGACAACAAAAGCGGAAAAACAAGAACATGAACATGAACCGCACCAAAAACGCGAGGACAATGCCAAGGAAGCTGGGAGACTTTTGGCTTAGTCGCTGCTTTTCAGCGGGAATAGCCAAAAGTCAAGCGAGAAATGAAAAGATAATGGAGAATCTGTTACATTGTCGGTGCACCAAAGCTTCCAATTTAAAGCCAAATAGAGGCGGTGAATTTTGAGCAACTTTCGCCAGTCTCATATCAAAGAACTTTTCAGATTTCATTTTGGTTCAAAACTTTCATTAACACTTTGTTGCGATGCCAAAAAAATGAATTTATGTTCCCAAAATATTCAAGAGTGTCTGAAGGTATTTCTTAATTTAAATCACGATGTGCGTTTTTAAAAATATTAATTTTATCAAGACAGTCCGTATCAAGACTTCTTTTTATAGAAATTTAAGGCTTTTTGAAGGTTCATTGAACGCCTTCCCTGAGGGCACCCCCGTCAGTCCTCTTGTGACTGCTCTTGGTCTCCTGTGATTACCATATGCAAAAGCGAATCTCGTAAATCAGAGCAAATATATCCCGGCTCAGGCTTATTGCGGCAGCTTATCTGCTTATGACAGCTTTCCGCAGCATAGCCCAACAGACTCCGGGCCCGGCTACAGCTTCTGGTTCTGGTTCCGGGTGTAGCCGTAGCCGTAGCCATAGAGCTCCTCCCCCGGCAACATTTCCAGCTCATTTTGGCTGCCAGCACATAGACAGACAACATAAAACAAACGTCCAGAGACGCGACAAAAGCCAAAGGACAAAACCAAAAGAACCGCAGCACACAAAGAGGTGAAGAGCCATGAAAACCAAAAAAAAAAAAAAACACGAAAATGTTGAAAAATTTTGTCGGCCCAGGGTTAAAAAGTTTTTGAGGCAGCAGCCTTCATCTGTTTTGGCAGGACAACGAGGATAGCGGCAAGGACAACCACGACAATGCGTAAAAATTTCATTGTCAGCCTGGTTTTTGGGCCACGTGCTAGGGGCCACGGGTTAACTGTCAACGACATCTTATTATGAATTAGTGTTAAATGCCACGCTGATAGCGCTGATGGCACTTTACAGCAATTTCGCATTAAATTCCGACTCCTCGCGCGTTCATAAATATTTGACTCCGATTCGGCTGGCCTGGGCTAGTGGATTTATTTTTATGACTCTTTCTCAAGCGGGGCAACCGAAATCAGAGCCGAGACACAAAACTTGTTAATAATGTGTGTATTTGGCCAGGAGTTGGGCGCTTAAGATGGTGGACCTGGATTGGGCGAAAGTCCCGCGTGCCGCATTTTCGACACTTTCCAAAACAGTCACGTAACCACGTCAGTAATAATCACTAAAGTTCCCGCAGCTACTCAGAGCCCTGCAACTCTTGTTGCTGCTGCTCTTGGTGCCCTTTGCTGCTGATTCTGCTGCTGTTGTGTCTGTTGGCAGGGCTCATAAATATTTTAGACTCGGCGGCCTCCCAAAACAGGCCCAAACACCCCGCAAGGTGTGCCGGCTGGTGCTGCCAATGCTAGCCCATGGTGGTTTTGCAGTTTCTCTAAATTATTGAGCGCGGCCCATCATCAACATCACCACCAGCATTTCCACAGTCAGATGATGCACTCGGAAAATTATAGCACTCAGAAGTGTAGATATATAATAAATAATAAAATTAATTTCAAGTCTGTATAAAATTCAACAAGTCTGATTTGGAATCTAGTTCCTAAAGCTTTCGATTTAAAAGTTAAAAAGTTTCTTTATCATTTCCAGTATTTTGGCTTAAAAAGCAAGTAATTTTTTTTTTCTTTAACTAATAATTTCATCCCCAAGTTCATGTGCATTAATCCTGATTTTTCAGGGTGCATCCTTCCCCCTAGTCCTTAGCCAATTCTGGCACTCTGGCTTATTTACATTTCGTGCGCATCGCGCGTCGTGATTTACTTTTGCGGCTTAATTTCATCTCCAGACATTATTTGTGCCCCGTGCGCAGTTTATCTTTACCGTTAAGCACTCGACGCCCTCTGAACCACTGACTTGTTGGCTTTACTTTTTTCTATACATATATTTTTGGGGCTCTTTGGCCGCGTTTGAGTTTGATAAACTTATGCAACTGCACGTGCCATCTGGGCGGGCGTGAGGTGGCTCTTTATGGCCCTAGCCGGCTCCATGTTTGCTCTAAATTAACGTGGATTTATAGTTAATGCGTCTGTGTGCCGGTGCTTGGCCCAAAGACAAAGGCCACCACAACATCACCAGGACACATCATCCTGACCCGGCCCGAACCCGTGGCACTTGCTAATTGATTATGGACTGGCTTGCTGCTCCATTGAAGCGTCATCAGCTGACGCATAAATCAAGAAAATGTCTGCCGGGCTCTACTCTCCGGCTGGGTTATGTATAAATTTGCATTTTTAAACAACAAAAGCAAATGTAATAATAGAAACAGCTTAAAAAAAAAGATGAGTACCTCGAGCAGGATATGCTTTTTCTTGGCAATAAAATTGATTAAATGCCGCAGTTGACTGAACTGCGGGGTGTTCCTTATACCAATCGCTTTAAGGGATTCTTTTATAAAATTTCTAAAAGGAAAAAAGGCTATATAATTTAAACTGCTTTTTTAAAACTTTTATTAAAGCTTCCAATAAATTTTAATGATTTGTTGTACTGCTGAAATCTATAATCTTTGTAGAAAAATTTATTAAGTCAATTCCGTTTATTAGTTATGTGCAAACATTATTTATCAGTTGGATAAAATTATTCAATTTAATTGTCATTAAATAAAATACATTAAAAATAAATTAAACTAATGGCAGTTTATTTTCAGTCGTTGGAGTTTATTTTCACGTAAAGAAATGCAATGGTTGGAAACCCGCAGTCCCGCTGTCATCTAAAGCAAGAAACTAGAAAAGAAATCCCAATGGAATTCCTGTGCCAATGGTCAACTGTAAACCCATGGAGATGCCACTTTGGAAACGGAAAACAATGGCGGACGAAAGCCCAATGAGCTGCAGGCGGTAGCAAAAAGCTGCAAAATGCACCAAAAATTCCAGCAAAGTGCCACGAAATGCAGCGGCGGATGGCTCTTAGTTGGAAGTGCAGCCACGTCGCTGACTGTCCATTATACTATGGTGGTGTGTAGATTCCTTCTTCGGACTCCCAACAATGCAATGATTCTAGGAACGAGAAAAAAAAACTGCGATAAGTTTGGAAAATTGTGAAAGGCCGTCAGTAGCAAGCACGGATCCAAAAAGCGGGAATAAAGCCAGAAAACAAAAGGAACACGGACCAGAAACTGAAAACGGATGTGCGCGCAGTTGTTGCCGAAAGCAAAGATTCGCGGCGCTGAGCAGCCGTGCGTGAAGTGCGTGTGTGTTGGTTTGAGTGTATGTGTGTTGTGTGGGTGTTAGTGTGGTTGTGTGTAGTGTGTAGTGTGGGGTGTCTATGTATAAGTGGCAGTGCGTGCATGTGAGTGCACCGGAAACCATTAGACAAAAAAGCACAGCTGCAGCGGGAAGAGAAAGCTGCGGATTTGCGCATTGTTGGCGCTGCCCAAAAGTGGACACACTATCCAGAAGTGAACTGCAATTATTTTTTATAGTCCCTCTATAAATACTTAATATATTTAAGCTCTGTTTAACGTATAACCTGTTCATCTTAAGAGATCCTTCACAATCTAGCTAGGCTATAAATATTTAATCTAGGAATTTCCTTAGGAATAGACTTAAGATATTTAAAAAAAGTAAACTAAATAACAATTCAACTAATTATTTTCCAAAAAAAGTCCGGCCATCTATAGAAAAGAGTACCTGTAATCCTTCTTACCTTTATTATCCTGCGTTGAAGTGGCGCTGCAAAGTAGGCTACACTTTTGACTCTGACATCGGACTGATGTGCGTTATTTTGCTTCCGCCGCGGGCTGTTAATGCAGCTGCTGCGCTTGGCCCATGGTTTGTCTGTTTAATTATGCGAATCTTATGTTACCGCCGCCAGGTGCAGCTCACCTGTGCAAAACACTAGCCCAACCCCCACAGTTTCCTTTGTTTTTTTCCCGCTGATGCTCTTAATGAGTAGGCAGATTTTTTTTAATGGCCAAACAAAAACGCCCTTACCATGTCCCATTTCCTGACAAGAGCGGATTAATGGCTCTGCCGAAACTTTCTTTTGAATTTTATGACCTCTCATTTTGAGTTTTGAGTGGGGAATGAGATATTCAATTAACGCGTATGAATGAAGAGGCCACTTTTATGGAGCTTTTCAATTTTTAATTTCACTTATCGCCGGGTAATTAAAAACATTTCGGTTGTTTTATTGGCAGTGATTTTAATCAGTACCTAACGAGCTAATCAATGCACCAAAATGTAATTTCCGGAATTAAAAAATTGAACATTTTAATTAAAATTTTCGCATGCTTGCTGATAATTGTTGAACAAATGTTTCCATTAATAATCTAATTGCGCATAATGCGTGCAAAATTAGCACTAAATTAGTCACGGCCAATGTACTACTGTGGCTGTAGCCTCCTTCTGGCCGACTGGATGGTTGGTTGTCCGGGTTGGCTTGGTTTGGCCGGGCTAGCTGGATAGCCAGAAAATTAAATTTTCAAACAACCAACATATTTTGGAGCCAAGAGCCTTCAGAACAATGCTCGACGAGTATGCATAATTTAGGAAAGTTAAATTAACCAACATTTACGGCCAAAACAAGCCACAGTAGCAAAAACAAAAATTCGAGTAAAGACAAAAGCGAAAAACAACCCAGAAGCCGGCCAAATGCAATTACAGTGCAGAGAGAGCACACTTTTGGAAAACTCCGTCGGTTGCCGCAAAAAGCTCAAAGGTTTATTAGATTTGGCCTTTTATTAAGCGTTAAATTATTTCGCAAATTGTTTGCCAGTCGAAAGCGCAAAGTAAACAAATACCAACTACACCCCTTACACACAGTCCCACACCATCCCAGTGCTCCTATCTGTGCATATCTGGTGCAGTCACTTCATTTTGGCTGCCATTTGCATTTCCACAGACAGACGGAACAGGCAGCGCCCTGCGGTGCTTTAATTAATCATTTGAGTGGTTGCCTTCGCAGTGGAAAACTACTTACCAGAAAGGCTGCTGGGTGGTTGGTGGATGGGGTCCCCGTACAATGAGGAGCGGTCTACAAAAAGGCGATTAGCAGGCAGGTCCTCTGGCCACGCCCATCTAACCAGGCGCCTTTGTTGGCGAGAGCGGAACAACTTTGTCCCAGGCTGCACAGATAAATAGCTAACTGAGTAAAATGCATAAACGTGTAAATAAACTATTAAACTGAGAGAAATAATCATAAATTGCAGTTCTTCTTTAATTTAATTTCAGATCATATAATTACCTTGTATGACTTAAAGACATTAGTTAATTATTTCCATAAACTTAATTCAATTTTCTAACTTAGTTCAATGTCCTTTCTCTCCGTGAAGTGTCGCACACATATTTGCCAAACAATGGCCAGCTTTGATGCGTGTGCCTTGCTGGTTGCTGTTGCCAACAGAGAACCATGGCTAACAAAGCCACAGAGTTGGCAACGGGAGAACACCAGCCTGAAAAGCAGCCTTCGAGATGTTACCCAACTTTAAAACAGTCATAAATTTAAATTTTCGGCTTTGAGGGTCGGGCATTAGTGGCCAATAGTTGGAATGCTTACTCTACGGAAAAGGCAAGCAAAAAATTATTTCCTGTTCAAACACAACAACAACAAAAGGAACAATAAAATCAACCGGAAGCTCATCCATCGCCGTGTTCACTGCGTCTATTTTATAAGCTTTTGCCAAATCTTTTCGAGTTGATTAAAAACAATAAAAGCAGCGTGTTTCTTATGGCCAAAAGCTGGGCCATAAATAAGCAATTTATTGTGCGCTTCCGCCGTGTTTTCCCATTGTGCACGGTCCGAACCTAAAACCAAAAAACCAAAAACCCGTCCCGAAGTCAGTGGCTCAGCGTGCGGCCACTTCTGTCCTTTGGCTTCCCCGGTAGTACCTCCCCTTGGAGCATCTGACTGGACTGAACGGGACTGGGAGCTGGTTGCCCAGAGCTTGGAGCCGAGACCTGACAGTTGGAAGTTTGAACTGCCACCAATTATACACAGAAATGAAAAAAGGATTAACTAATCAATAATTTTGTTAGTTAGTTGAAACATAATGTAAGTATCAGATAAACTTTAAAAATATATTATTAGACCGATAATAACCAATAAAGATCTTATTATAAATATTTATTAAAAGCTGAAAGCGTTATAGATTTTTGGGGTTATAGATCCCTTTTAAATTTTTTATAAATAATCATATTGTTTATAAAATCCCTTATTATATTTCAGTGCAACTGTTATATCTAAAGCTATGGCACTGACTTTCAGTTCAACTACAAGTCGGGCTGCGTCCCGTTTGGCATTCGGACGGCTTTCGATGTTTATTGCAGTATTTGGAGTGAAAGGCACAAAGCAATTTCCGTTGCCGTGAGAGCTTAGCAATATTAACAAACACAGGAGAAGCACTGGCTCAGTCGGAAGGGGTTTTTTCTCGTCGTTCTCAGAGCTTCCGCCGATCATTTCAGAGCTCCAGCAGGGGACCCTTCCCTCCAGGTGACTCATATTTGTAGCGTTTTATTGCTGTCATTACCCAAAGCTCGAGCCTGACTTAATACGTAGCCAACAATAAATAAAGGGCTTAGTTTTGATTCAGATGGATGCCAATCCGGGTAATAGAAAAAGGTTGGCCAGGTAAAGAAAGTTGAAAAGTTAAGGTACTATTACTATTACATTGTATGGCTAATAGCTGTGAAGATATCTATCTATTCTACCTCGTTTTAATAATATTTTCAGCTTTATAAATATTTTGCAATAAACACTAAACTATCTGTAATTAAGGTCACCAAACTACCATTATCAGTAAGCGATATTTTTCACTCGAGATAGCGCCCAAGGAAATTGTAAATTCAGAAACGTATTTCAAACAGCGCATCTTATGATTACTTTTCGCTAATCGCTCTGCATTATTTCCTTTCAATTTGTGTGCTTTTTTTGGCTTACGTGCAATTGACCAGCACCTCGAAAAGGCCAGGGAACACCAGGAAAAATATTCCCCAGGACGGTCACGTAGGAAAATTGTTTGGGTTGAAAATCTTTTCGAGCTCCCCACGTGTACGTGACAACACAAATAGTTTTCGCCGCAGGTTTTTTGTTGTTGTCCTATACGAATATTTGTTGGCTTTCTCCAAATAGTTTCATTTCATTTTTGACATTTTTCTTTGGCCACTAAACCCATTAAAATTATATATTTTTTGGCATATGCCTTTGATGCGTCGCTCTAATTTCATTTTACTCCAGTATTTTTGTTTTATTTTCCCTCGACGTCGTTGTCAAAATAAATTGAAGATATTTTTATTTTGCCATTTTTCAGATTCGATCAGCGGGGGGCCCATCGAGAAATTGGAAACTTCTCGGTATGTGTGAGTGTGTGCATGACCAATACCACAACATATATATCCTGTGATACGTGCATATCCTGCCCGACTTCAATTGCAGTCCTCGCCGGCTTGGCCACAACAATTTTCTAATTAAATTCGATTTTCGCCATGCATGTGGCATAAATTGTTTTGTCATTTTACGGCAACTGTCTGTGCATGTTTGAATGCCTGAATCGGAATGTATTGTTGTATTTCCACAAATTTTGTACGATTTTTCGGACCCCGAACTGAATACCATAACCCTGCCCAGAATCGTAGCAGCAACTTCCACTTGCCATTCTTAACATCCAACAATTGGCTTGACTGCCGCAGGCAACGGTCTTGTATATTCATTTGAGATTAGCAAAAATTGAAAATCTTTAGCCCCGGGGCTGAAAATTGTTTCCCCGAACAGTCTCCATTCGTTTCCATCCCTCCCTGGATCCCATCCTGGGTAGTAGAGGAAAAATAATAACCCGTATAATTGGTGTACATGCCCAACATGTGCCTGGCGCAGACCTGATGCCTCGCACCCCTCAGTATCCTTAGAGTCCTCCCACACTTGTCCTCTGGCACTGAGTTTTTTTCTTTTTGTTTGCTCCTTTATGTGTATGTTTGTGTATTATTTCGTTATTTTTTTGTTTCAAGTTTAGATGGTCTACACACATCCAGTAGCCATGTATTATTTATAAGCGGAGGTTGCCAGGTACATGGATGCTGCTCAATTACCCATTTGATTTGTCCGAACTTTCGTTGTTTATGCTCTTGTTTATGGTCTAATATTTATTATTCTGCTCCTCGCACTCTGGCTGCCACTCTCATTACATAGTACACGATTATCCCTCTTGTTATTATCCCAGCTGGCATTTAGCCCGGCCAGAGTCTCATCACGGTTACGGCGGAACCCACTCAAAATGATTCCCGGAATCGAAGTGATTGGAGTGGACTGAGAGTGAAAGCCGGAGAGATTTTCACCGACGGAATCCATCCAATCACTGACCTCTGGCCCGAGCTGCATTCAATTCCCTATCGCTGATCCGCATACAAAGTCAACAAAATCCCATCTGGGGTCTAAAACTTCCCATACTTTTCCACCTGCTGCTACATCTCTAGCTAGTCCTGTTGCTCGTCCTTCCGCTACTCGATTTCACATTGACAAAATTAAATTGAATATTGTAAAAATATGCTGGCCATTATGTTGCTCCTGGCCGGGCCAACAGAATGCATCCAGAATCCGGCCCGGGCAACCTTTACGAGCGGCTATTAAATATTTGTCCTTGCTGGCGACGACGGTGCGTTGTCCTCGCTGTCTAGTCCCTCCTTCACTTTTGTGTCCTCTCCAATCTAGTCCTGTGCTATCGCCTTCTAAATATCCGTCTCATCGAGGGCAACAAAAACAAAAAAGTGCAACAACAGGAGCGACAACATTTCACTCAATTCAATTACCTTAAGAGTGCCACCATCAAGTGTTTGCTTGAAACAGGACGAAAAGGACGAGTAGAACGGAGACCATGTTCCAAAACTGAGAGAAAAAATTCTAAATATTTAATTTAATAAATAAAGTTGATTTTTATAAAGCATAACGGCTTTTATTGTTATAATTTTCGAATACAGCTCTCATTGATTTTCTCTTAAAATTTGATCCTTTTGTTCAATGAAATATCATAATTTAAAAGCCCCATTCAATTTCTAATAAATTTTACTATGTATATTTTGTAAAACAAACTTTTTTTTAAAAGTGAATATCCTGGAACCTCATTGTTGTTGTGTTCACTGTGTTTGGCATTTTAAATCCCACATTTGATGTGCTTAGAGCAGGTCCTTCCTGTCGCATTTCGTTGACTGTCTACAGGAGCTATTTGGCTTCCAAACCACCGCCGCTCCACCGTCGCTCCAGTAGGACCCATACCCCCCACACGACCCCGTCTCTGTCAGCTGACAATTTTCTTTGGCTTTACCTGTAAACTCGGCTTGATTTATTGCCCTGGCATGTCAGGGCGTTCGTTTGCAACATGGCGTGTAATAAAATTTTAATCGATGTCGTACATTTGCATGCCAATTGCAGCCAGTTGGAGGCACTTTGAGGAAAATCCTGGCCCTCCTCCTCCTCCTGGTCCTGGTCCTTATTTTCTCTTTTTCTATCTTTTTATTTTTGTTGCAACAAGTCAAGACAAGCAACTGCGTCACGTGCCATAAAAACGCATAAAGGGCGACCGGGAGCCTTAGGAGCTTTCCGAACTCGGCTCTCATGTAATTTGATGCGCATTTGCATAAAGAATGCGGCAAAATGCGACTATATGCAACTGTAACGCAGCGGAAAAGCGAAGCAGAACACAATTATCAGAAGCAGAGGCAGCAGCAGAGTCAGGAGCAGAGCCGGGAAAATCGAGAAAAGCGATGCTGAGCTGGGAAAAGTTTGTTGCATACTTTTCGCTGCATCGTTTGCGGCTGGCGAAGAAAAATACGAATATAAATTTGTATTATTCTTAAATTAAGAACAGAAATGAAAACAAGAATTGAAAATGGTCCTGTCATCCCTGTATATCCTGGCTCCCCCATACCCCGTCCCCCGTTCCCCAGACACCCGGGCAGTAAATTGAAAGCAAAGCGAAATCCTTAGGCGGCAGACTTCATTCGCGGTTGTAATGAAAAAACTTAAATGGAATCTGAATGCGCTCCAACCGCAAGGTAAGTCCTCGGATTCTGACAAAATGAAATATAATTTGCAAGCAAATAAATTCTCATAAATTGAGTGAGTGGTTTAGGCTAAGGGCTTACGGAACTGAACCCATTTGTGGCATTATTTAGAAACTAATTAGAAATTTAAAGAAAACATTCTTGTTTTATAAAATCCATTATATCTATAAGGACTTTAAAACCAAGACCAAAGAAACAAACTTTAAACCCCGAAAACCATTGAACTGGACAATGAAATCCATGGGAACTTTTAAGGTATCAGGTTTTTATAATCCCTTAAGCCAAAAGCAATAATTGCCATGTTGCAGTAAGCCGTTAACTTCATATTTGCTGACCATTAGCTACACATTTATGCCACACATGAGTGGGCCTGCTGGGTGGCAACATGAACAGCCACCCACTGTCACAGCAATTGCGCCTAAGCTCCGTCAAGTGTCACCCATAATGCAAAGAACAAACAAGGACAACGACAACGGCAGACAGTTGTCACAATTGCGGCCCATTAAGACGCTGCCAAATTGCTGACCATGTGCTTGGAATCAAAGGGACAAATCTTTTTAATAACCCGCAGCCGAAGCAGCCGGAGCAGCAGGAGCAGCATGTGTGCGAAATAGTTGACACGACTTTTTTGGGGTCTGAGGATGTGCCAGTTAATAAAGACATAATGGCATAGATTTATTTTTTATGTGCCTCCATTTGCGGTTTGATATTATTATCGCTGTATTTTGTTGCCTTGTTTTCGTGGCCATTTAGGCCATCATTTGTGTGGCTCTTATATATATATATATATATATATATGTATGTGTTTGTGTGTTTGTGTGTTTGCGAGGTAGGACCTGGGTTTGGGGGTGATGGTTATTTGGCAAATCACCTGCGCTTCCTTACAAGCTTCCTGCTCAGGCAAACTTAATACTTCCTACGGCCAAAATGTAAAACAAGAAGCCATCCCATTACCCTCCTCCATACAGACAAACCAAAATGCTGGCGTTTTCAGGCCCAAAATGAACTACGCACACATACACCGAGCACACAACAGGACGTCATATTACGTACATATAATTTTGAAGAAGTCCTCATCCTGCCGGCTCAGAGCACACCTGAATGGTTACCTGCTGTTTTGGCTGTTTTCGGCCCGACTGACTAACAAGCCGTCTTGTCCTGTCCTGTCCTGCCCTGCCCTGTCCTGTTGCCGTTCTCGTTCCTGTTCACTGTTTTCTGTGTTTTCCCTGCGTCGTGTGCTCCATATTGAACTTAATTTTTTCACCGACGCCGGCTCTGAAGTGCCTTTTTCAATTTCCCCAGAGGCGCTTCCGATCAAACAGGAAGTGCTTAAGTTCAAACTGAAGTAAAAGTGCGCTCAGACCCACCCGCAGGACTCTTACCACTTCGTATATCAGCCAGGAGCAGTCATTTCTGGCAGGTCTTCTGCAAGGAACTTGAATTAGATTGTTAGACCAGCAGATTTTTAGAAGGTAAGTTTAAAAAAACTATTCTGAAAAATATTCGAGAAATTTAATAAGTTTTAGATTTAGTTAATACTTTAAAAAATATATGTATAAAGACGTCCTTATTAAAACCGATATGCCCAAAAAATATATCTAAACTCATGGAATACCCTACGCGCCGCGAGTCGCCGTCCTACACCTGTAACTTCATTATGGGGGCGTGTGCGGGTGCGGATGTTATAAGGAATGCCTTACAAACACAAAGGACAGACAGTGCCCCGGGCTGAAGAACATCATATTTCATGTGGCTAATAAACATAGCACAGGAGTCCGCAATGCGGGAGTTGGCGAACGAACTGCATAAATTTATTAATGAGTGGGAAATGAGGTATTCTGTCTGCGGGGTAAGTCCTGTGCCTCGGGAGGGTGAACTCGTAGCCAGCAGCGGCGGCGGAGGCAGCTTAGCCCAAGGCCACAGGACTCAAGAGCCAGGACACAGAGCCCAAAGGCTGACAACTAAGCAGCCAGCAACCAACCAGGAGTTTGCGGAAAACAATAAGCCGAGAATTTTCGGCACAGCTCGAATAGGCAGGCTGATTTACGTACAAGCCAGCTCGGGCAGGAATTTCTGGGCAGGATCAGCCAGGAGGAACGCAAATTGAAAGTACACGAATCCTGCAATATATTTTTTTCGTCCGCTTTCGGGGTGAAAGCCAACAACCTCCAGTGATTGATAAATATTTAAAGCGCAGCAACAAAGCGAAATAATTGAAATAAGTGAAGAGGCAGACGCGTCGAGGGTTGCGACTTTTGCCTCCTTTCTGTGCTCGGGTCTCTGTGTGCGAGGGTGGCTACGCGGCATGTCCTGCCCTGCCAATTGTGACAACAACAAGTCAGGCTGCTTGTTAACCTCACTCAACCCCTGGAAGACCCGTTCCCGTCCTGGTTTTCCATTCTGGTGGTGATGCTGCTGCACCTTCATTCAATCTAATTTCGCTGCTTATCACTGGAGCTTAGCTGCTCTAAAATGCGAATGACATGCCAAAGTACTCGAGATTCAAAAGATTGTCGCAACGTCCCGAACTCCCAGGCTCCAGGACCTCGGCAACGATGTCAGCGGGAGGACGCAAAATAGCATGCTTCACTGAAGGCTTTGTTTGCCGTAGCTGACTGAATGGCTAGTGATTCATTTAAGTCTTCCTCCAAATAGGTATTTTAAATCAAATAACTAGATTCCATTGATTCTGAGCTTTAATTTCTTGATAATCGCTTTAAGAATATAGGATAACCTCTCCTGAAAGGGTATTCCGAGTGCATTCTTCCGCTGAACCTTTCCAGCTTCCTTATTATTTCCTTTCTCTCAACCTGAATCGCTGCGTGGCTCTGCTTTTTATTTAACCAACGTCTGTCTGTGCCCACATAATGTCGCCCTTCTGGTAGACACTGTTTGATTTGAATTCATTGTCGTGTAATTTGTGCATCACGCCCTCCACCATTTCCCCAGTTTTTCACGCTTTTCCTTATTGGGAGCGTTTCGTGTCGCTAATTACTCCGTAATTAAAATTGCCGTATTTAAAGGCAAACGTGGGAGAGTGCGTGCAAATATTTTGAAAAAATACATATCACATGAACACCGTCGAATGCATTGCGCATACGCCCCGTGCACCGCTTGCTTTTGCATGAGCTTTGTAAATTAAGCGTGAAGCACTGCAGCCCGCTTCCTGGACCTCCTTTATATATGTATGTGTTTTTTTTTAAGTTTTTCTGTTTTTGAGGGGCGTGGCCGGCATTTAACACATTTCGCCCTCGTCGATAACAAGGTACAACTGTTTGGGCGGCCATTAGGCAGCCACCCATGCCACTCTGGCACCTCCATTTTTCCTTTTTTTTGTTTTTTGCACTGTGACCATTCGGTATGCAAGTGAGCCTTTTTAATTGCTTTTCGCCGGCTAAAAATAGTCGCCTAAGAGTGCTTTTGCGTGTAGCTATTTCCAACTTAATTAATGGTAAACACACGGCCGGCAAATGCAACGAAAAACATGGCCGAAACAAATGCAGGTGGCAATGGGTTTTGAGATTGGGAAATGGGATTGGGAATGGCATACAACAACTTTTTACTTGATTTATGCGACCGGCTGTAGTTTATGCATAATGCAGCTCGTAATAAGTGAACCAAATGTATACAAACATATCACTAAATGTGTGGATATAGTATGTATTTTAGGACAAAAACACATACCGGGGCCAGCTCAAGCTGGTGCTAAGTCCTCGGATTGGTATTGGAGGCAGGACATCTAATATTTATTATCAGTAAATTACAATTGTCTTTTACATGCAAGCGATTAATTCCATTGCTGCTGGCCATAAATATTTATTTACAACTCTTCCGAAAAACCGAAAACTGTCAGGGCCACAGGCGCTGCGTGTTTGCTAAGCAATTTGGCTTTTGTCCTGGCATCTTTGTCTTTGGCTTCTGGCCTCCGGCAATATGAGAGCCGTTTGTCCTGGATTTTTGTCCTGCAATGACATTTGCAGTTTTAATTAAACAACAAATAATAATTTTTAGTAGCCCGGACACAGAAGAAATATGAAAAATGGAAAGGACACACCTGGCCCCCAAAGCCAATCGAATTTTGTTCTTTGGCATCAAATGAAATATGAATTCAAAGATACATGCCCCGGATCAGGGTTCATTTTTCAACAGAACTGCATCAAACATCTAGATTTAATTACTTTCGAGTCGGTGGAGCCGCAAACAAAGCCAGGTAGTTATAAGATTGCCAAAAGCAGGAACAAATTAACTTTATTGCATTTGGTCCTGCAAACAGTATCCTGCGACTATTACTGTGTGTGTGTCGCTAATGAAGTGAAATTATCTAGAGGGTGAAAGGTAAAGGGAAGTCCAGGTGTTCGCGGGGCGATAATGATTGTAATTAATTTAATTCCGTTATATTTTCATCTAGACATCGCTAGTGGCGATCCTCCGCAGTGCGCTAAATGCTGTTTTCTGTTTTCCGGTTCCAGTTTACTGTGACTTTTGCTTGGTTGGTCCCCATTACTTTCCATGTCTTGGCTTGGTTTTATTTTCCAGTTACAGAGGTACAGAGTCACATAGTATATGCTTCATTTGCAGTTAGCCGTGCAAAATCAGTTAACTCCTTTTGCTAATTACTAAAGTTTTTCGTTGCCCAAAAATCCGGCCAATTGTGTCAGTAATCTTGATGTTCGTGCTGGGACCGTATGTTTGGCTGGGAACACGTATACGTCATATAGTGCCGTAAACGGAAGGTTAATTAAAAACCGTAAAAGTTTCGGTATGGGCCCACTGCTATCGGCAGTGCACACAGGTCCTGGCACAGGCTCATTTTGCCAACCTATCATCCACTGCCACTTTGACAGTTGCAGTTCAAATGTCAAGTGCACTCCGGAGATACAAAGGCTTCGTGGATGGGCGGAATGGTACGGGTGATGGAGTCTCACTGGCTTTGTGATTGACAACACCAACTGTATGGGGCTTGGGGCTTTGGGCTGTAGAGCTGTGGAGCATGTAAACGAGACTCCATCTTAAGTGCGCCGCAAGGACAACACTTCGATGCCTGAGAGGGGCAAACTGTCCGGACTCCGGAGTCCGAAGTCCGGACTCATGCCGGTTTTCCTCTTTGCCGGCATGCTCCGGTTGCCAAAAAGGTAAATATTTTTGCCTCGGTTATTACATTTTCGAGGGCTAGTAGCTCGAAACTGTAGCTGCGGTGCACTTGCCGGGATTCAGAATCAATCAAGTGTTCAAATTTTAATCAGTTGCCCCTTCAAGTACTTCCATCAACTCTTAAAGTTTGATGCCACCGCAGGTCCCAACGAACCGGAGCCCAGTTACACCCGGACGCCCTTGGGCCACTATCACTGGCCGTCGGAAAACCACAAATTGCTCGTTGTCCTGGCCAAGGATATCCCGCCCGGCTGCCACTTTTCCCCAGCTACCGCCACCAAGTGCTGGCGAATTTTGATGTTTTTGCCAGATTGATGAACATACCCAAAACACAAGCCAAAGGACTCAAGTGGCGGTAAGAGCCAGGAGGAGCAGCACATAAGGCGTTGCAGGAGGCCAGCAGGACCCCCGCCTTGTTGTTGGTTCATTTTGTGCTCCCTGTTGAAAAACAAATAACAATAATTATCTTGACAACAATTTCCGGTATTTGTGCTCAAGTCGAGCGCAACAAAAGGCAAAATGAAACTCAACTCAACTTCAGAGACGTGCCAAAGGAACCAAAGGAGCCAAAGAACCAAAGGAGCCAGGACGAGCGCCGAAGGGGTCACAGGTTTGAATATCCCGCCACACCCCCATGATTTTGGTGAAGTGGAAACGGAGATGGAAATGGCCATGGGTATGGATATGGGTTGGGTTCGAGCTCTGGTTCGGGTTGGTGTGGAAGCTCTGATATTGTGTGGTTGGGCGACTTGTAATCATTTCATGAAAAATTACACTTTGAGAATGCTAACAATGTTCCTAAATAAAGTTCATTAAAAATGCATTTTACCAACCAAATATCTTAAAAGTATGTATTATAATTCTATCTTTGATTTAAATAAACTCTTTTTAGTTGAACTTTCTCCAAGTGCATTCAGATGACCTGTCCTTTTCTCATTACGCAACTGTTTGCCCATCTTGCCACTTTCCTGTGGTCTCTCATTGGCAACTCATCAGAAATATGGTGTCAGTCGAGTTCGTGTTAAACTCCTGGTATTGCTATGATTTGTTGCTTCGATAGGACCAAGTTTTGGCTTGCCTGTCACTCTGTTTCAAGCAATCCAGTCAATCTAGGGCTGAGATAAGCAAACAACGCAACCCCAAAACCTGTCCTATATCAAAATATTAAATGCCAACTTGAGCGTGAAATTAAAACATTAATTTCTATGCGTATTTAACATTGGTTTTGTGGCATATTTGATGTTTATCCCAAGTAAGGCCCAAGTAAGTCTCAACGCATAAATGATTCATAAGATTTTTCCTGAAAAATCTGGCCTAGAACTCTCTTTAACTTTTTTGGTCTTTAAATCCTTGATAAACCTGCAGAAATATAATATTATTCATTAACAAAAGCATTTACCTGAGTGCTGGCGAAAAAGGAATTCCAGCACAGACGCATAGTATCAAATGTTTTAATTCTGAACGTCAACTACTTCAGCAGCCACACAGAAACATTTCCGAGCCATTTCATTCGAACAATTTCTGTTCTGCAACGCACTGACAGACACATGTATAGTATGTTGGAGGGAAATATTTTAATTTGTATTTATTTTAATGCTTCAACGCGCTCGTTTTACAACCCACTTCAAAAGCATCGGCCCAGCCAGCCTGCCAACCCTGCAGCTGGGAATTCCTTTGAGCTCATGGTCAAATGATTCTCAGATATTCTTTTAATGGGGCCTGCACCCCAACGCCTTGAGCTATGCACTAACTTTCGGCGGTTAACCTGGGACAAAACACCATGATCCCAAGCAAATATCCCAGGGACTCTCGACTGCTGCACACGCATACTGGCACACTGGCAAGGACTGTGGCATACGGACACGTATAGGCGGTCCCATAATAAACTTTAATGGGCCTGTTCATAATAGTAAAATTTCATTAAACTGCCAAACCAAGAAGAGTCGAAAAACAGCCAAGGAGCCGAGGGTGAAAAAAAAATCAAATGAACAGAGGCATAGGCAAATTTTCGGTGGCAGGCAAATGAAGACGAGTGGTTGAAAAACAAAAAAAAATAATAGAGAGACCCAATGTGGGCGGTTGGAGGGCGTGGCATGTGTGAAATTCCCCAGTAATGCACAGCCTCCTTAACCCTTGCCATTTCCAGCCACTGCTCCAGGTTCATCTTTGACCCTTGCATGTGTTGCCGGAAAGAAGCCTGAAACAATTCAATTACGTTGCAAAATGGCTGTGTGCCCTTCTCTGTGTGTGTGTATGTGTGTCTATGTGTGAGTGGCTGAGTGTGATGTGTAATAAAGTTTCATTTTATAGACCTGCCAGCACGTCTGGGCAGCTTTTGGTGACGCCAGAGCCGCAGTCGCAGCCGCAGCCTCAAAAGCATAACTCGTACCCATCACCGACTGACCCAAACACCCGCCCCTTTTTGCTTTTCTACACTAAGAAAAAATGGTTATCTCTTAGGTGTAAATATTCCTAAAAACTATATCGTTTTAGAAGTTAAACACTATCCTTTAAGGAGATGCTTATAAGAGAGAATATTTCTTCCAGTGCAGATGCAAGTTGCTGAAAATGTGGCCCAAAATTCGCAAGAAGAAAATGGAAGGCATTACTGTGGTTGCCGTCGCAGCTCGTTGTTATTGTACTTTTTTGGGCAACTGAATTCTTGTGCAGAAGTTTCCCAATTGTTGTTGCATGCAGCTGTCAGAGGAGGCGCACTAAACACTAAATAAAATTTCAGTTCTCAACTGCGTGAGTGCACACACATACACATACACACACGCACAAAATGGCCGCATGTCCTTGGACTTCCATGTACAGAGTCGCATGTGTGTGAGAAGGCCCCAGCCCGCTGTGCTAGTATGGCATATTGAACGAAGATTTATTGCAGTGCCAGTGTGTCCAAGTGGAAATAAATCAAATAATTTTCCATGTGGAAAAATTTCAAGCACAAAAAAAAAATCGAGCTGCAAATTAAAACAGGCAAAAGACACAAAAAAAAACAGGCTCAAAAATGGGAGAAGGGATAACCAAAACAGAGACGAAAAATGAAAAGGCCAACGAAAGTCAAGTGAGGCGCAGGATCAGGCCCAAAATGGACTGGGCTGATTGTGTAATTTACTCATTATACGAGTACGAGTCCAAGTACACCAACCTTATGTGCATTACGTCCCAGCTGCATATGTGTGTGTGTTGCTCATTTTACATACCAAATACAAACACAACAACAATTACTGCTGCATATGCATGAAAGGTCCTTTGGTCCTGCGAGCAGCGAACTCTGGCCTGCTGCGCTGTATTTTTATATTAGCGAGCACAGACACCTACAGAGAACCCCACCTAACTGTCATTGTCCAGAAATTAACGAAAATATACAAACACACAAACTCACACACTGGCAGGACTTTCCCTGAAAGCCAGGAGCAAAAATTAAAACAAAAAAAATGTAGAGAAGAACGGCGAAAAAGAATGGCAAGAAAAGTTTTGCATTTCCTCGTGCTAATGTATGTTAATTACAGGGGGATTTTCCATGCGGAGGATTTGCATTTTAATTTATGCACCGAAAAATTTGCGTTTTGCCCCCCAACCCAGGCCAAAGTCGTTAAAAGAGGAAAAGCCGTCCAGAACAGAAACAAAAAAAGAAAAAAAAAAAGAAATAATAATACTCAGTGCAGCGAACGGCGGCGGTTGGCCAACAAAATAATGGCCAAAATGAGAAGTTACAGTGACGCAATTTGTACACGTCATAGGTGAGAGCACTGTACAGGTGTGCTGGTGTGCAGGTGTATTGGGGCACTTCATTACAGCGGTGCCAAGTGGACACGCCCCAGCACTGCGGCGGAAATTGCTGGAAATATATTTATTTATAGGCCAAGTACGGATCCTTCAGCCGCGCCGCCAGAGGGTAAGTCTGAAGGCCCGAGCAATTAAGACAAGCACCTGCCGTCGGTCTAATTAGGCCGAAAGTTTTCACCGAATTCCTCCATTCAGAGCAATTCTTATACTAAAAACTATTAAATAATTGTAAAATGCAGTTGAAATCACTCCTCCGAATTATCCTCGAAGACTGAAATTTAATTATTGTGCGCCCCACTCGACATGGCCTCAATCGGCTCAAAGCTTCACTCCGCCACTTAGGCCAACTTAGGCTGGAGATGCTCCCGCTTGGGCTGGAGGTGCTCCAGCAACCGGAAAATCAGAAGCCCTAGAATTGGCACTCCTCGCCCCTCGGCCCGTGTCTGTTCGGTTAAATTAATACAAAGCCCAAGTACATGCACTAATGCTAAGTAGATTCCAACACAACAAGGTAGCACATGCGGAGGAGCAAAGGAGACCGGGGGAAGGACAAAGCCTACGCTAAGCTAGGCAACGGAATGTGTGTGTGAGTGGGTGTGGATGGGTGAGCTAGCGTGTGTATGCCGGTTAAGCATCTTACTCAAGTATTTATGTATTTACATTGCGAATATTTAATGGAGATATGCGCTGGATTACAACTACTTGGCAGGGCGAGAGGGAGCGAAAGGTGCAATAGCTCAGGTGGGATGTGTGAAAAAAGTGGCACGCTCTGAGAGGTAACCAAAAGAGAATATTTAAGCAATCAACAAGGGCGGTCGGGGCACAACTCAGTGTTTTATTTCACTTTAATAAATATTGCATAACGACTGGAGGGGGGTTGGGTGTAAGGCTGAGAGATTGGGAAGCTGGGAAGCTGGGGGAGGCCGGTGTTTGATGGCGCCTGTAGAGACACAGAGCATCTAATAAGCTAAAAGCGAGCGTCAAAGCAAATGGCAAGCATAATATTCCAATGGCTGCTCCCCACTGGCCTAAGGCTGAAATTATTCAAGCGTTTCTTTAATAGAGATCCGCCCCTCCCATCCGCCCCTCCTCACTCTCTTCTGCTCATTCAGTTCCCAGGGACCCCAGACCCTTTGTCCTTCGCCCCTCGCCACGGCCTGACGCTGGCTGGCCTGAGTTTCTGGCTGGAAACTATTTAAAAAAGCAATTTTTTAGTTAATTAAACGACAAAGACAAGCAAAAGGCAAACAATTTCCCCTCGCACATTGCACCATTTGGCTTTGGCAATGCCCGAAGCACTTTTTCTTTTTCCGCCCCACGACCGACAGACGACGACGAGTTTCTGGTGCAGTTAGTGACCAGGGACCAGGGTCCTCGAAGGATGCCTTTTGTCTGAAATCTGGCTCGTACTCACTGATTTCGAAGCAGTCTCCTGCTGCGATCCTTGTGCATGCCATGTATGTAGGTTGCATCGTCGTAAAGAACCCGACCCGTTGCAATCAATTTTAATGCGTTTTAATGACCCCAACAAAGTGAAAAGGCTTTGCAATCAAGGCCTGAAAGTCTTAACCTTAACAGAAGGAAAAAAATAAGGTGCTTTTTATAATTTTAATCAATGGAAAATAATTGAAATCAAGCCATTTTTTTATACCATACCAATACCATACTGTACTGTTAAAATATAATTCAAAACTAAAAATTTCCTTTCTTTTAATAGGTTTGTAATAAAAGTAATTCCTAAAATCCTAACACATTTAATAATAAATAATATTAATATTCCAAAAAAAAATAGTCATGAAGTCACTTGTGTCCAAGAATTTCTCTCAGTATCCTTTATCTACCGGAACCACACACTACTCGAGCGCTAATGATGTCCAACAACAATTCCCGGGAAATGCAAAATAAGGTCCTGTCGCACACAAATTACTGGTCAGTGGAAAGTGGAGAGTGGCCACTAAAATTGCGCAACTTTGTAAGCCATTTTTGCCATTTCCCAGCCATTTGTCGCATTTCGCTTAGCCATTTATTTATTTGCACTCATTTAAAGTGTAAACTGCATTGTTTTTTTTCTCGACCCCTCCATCCCCAAAGATGTTTCCATCTTTGTTATTAAGAATGGTGTAATCATAGCCGTTGGCCCAGCTCTTCGTCCTTATTTAGTTTTTTTTTTTTTTCTGTGAAGCCCCTTAGGACTAGCATGCTCTAATTAAGTGCATTTACTCTAATGAGCAAAAATGGCAGCTCCAGCTGCAGATTCTGTGGCAGAAGCAAAAAAGCTGTCACAGTTCCGTGAACTGAAGAAACCGTGCGTGAAAACTGCCCTCCAGCTAGCCACTGGGGCAACTTTTGCGGTCTTGTTGGTTTTTTTTATTTCTCATTTTATTTGGGCTGAGGGGGTCGAGCTCATTTTGAGGGCTCCACACCGACACTGAGACCGAAACAGAAACCGAAACCTTTTAAACAAACCAAGGGAGCTGCAGATGCAGATGCATCTGTGAGTATACGTATCTGCATCTGCATCACCCCGACTCCAGGATTTCGAGGCATTTGTCTATGCAAAATTTTGTGATGCTCATTAGTGCAATTTGCATGCATAACGGCAAATATGGCCAACAGCCAGATGAAGCCTCCAGTCCATATGTCCGTCTATATATCTGGCCACCCATCTATTCTATGCACAACAAATGCTAGTACACAGAGGGAAACTGACGTTTGCGTATGGATATGCTTATAAACTAAACTCTCCTAAAACTCTCTTGATATATGTGTTTATTTTTCCCAGTGCATATAACCGAAGACCGTTGAGTATGAGAGTGCCTCGATGGAATGGCTATTCCTACATTCATCAAATTCAGAGACAGAACAGAGGCATTTGCCTCGTTCATTGTCGAATTCAAATATGTAGACTAGAATTTTTGTATTTGCCTATGCTCGTGCGGCTGCTGCTTGTATGGAAAGTTGGGGGAAAAGTGGAAAAGGGGCAATGGGAAAACATACTCGTGCCTCACGACCAGTTCAGATTCTGATACGGATTCAGCGACACTAAGTAAACACCAGCCCAGCTGTGCCAAAGGATAACAGCATTCGGCTGCAGGCTTGGAAAAATATGCAAATGTCAGCCAATAGTGCCACACATCCCTATCCGAAAAAAAAGAAAAGATACGACAACACCACCCTATCCACTCCTTCAGGACAAGCATTCAGATAAAACCCAAAACAATCCGAATTAGTAGAAAGAAAAACAACGAGCCATGAAAAAAAAGATTCGGCAACAGCAGCACTTTGCCAAAACCAAATTCATTTTCAATTAAGAATTTTTGGGCATATCGACAGAAAATGTCCTGCGCCTAATGCCTGCAGTGGACAAAACATTTGAAATGCTAACTAAATTACGCAGACTTCACACACACCCACACACACACAGTCTTCCATGGATGTCTGTGCATATTTAGTTTTTCTCAATTTACAGTGCCTGCTATTGCCACTCGCCGACCACCATATGGGATGTCGTCAGGCTGTGGTCAAAATGCCAATTGCAAAACAATTGCATTTTGGTTACTTTGCTGTTGAATCCGAAATTTGCGATGGCAGCCAACTAACAAACACTGCGACGGTTTCCGTTGACACCAGTCACATTCGAAGGGCAAGAGGAGAGCACTCAAAGAAATCAAATAACAATATTTTTTTAATACTAGTGTAAAATGTAGGATTAAAAGAGCTGAAAGAATGAAGTCCAAATTATTTGCCATAAATATGAATATTAAATTCGGTTCAATTTAATATTTCCCAATATGCACATTCTCATATCAATTTGATCAATATTGAAAGATACAAATCTATCTGATACCTACTATTGATATTGGCAATTTTGGTACTAAATTTGATTATTTTTCTGTGTGCACCCACATCTGAATCGAGTGACAATTAAACTCTGGATTTTAAGTTAAAAGCAAAATATTGTAGCTGACGTGAAGCTCTCCCAGCCCGTTCCCTTTTACCAACTCGACTGAGGCGTGAAATTTCAACTGGATTTTCTTTTGGTTCTACAATTTCTAAAAATTGTTAGACGACAACCAGTTCCATCATATTCGAATACATACAACCATGTATGTACATATGTATGTATGATTTAGGGGCAAACAAAAACCGAAAAAGCAATTAAATTGTACACTCGGCAGTGGCAGTGGCAATAGCAGTAGCAGCAGGCAAAAGCCAAGCAAATCAACAACAACTATTACCAAACCGTCGACAAAAGACACCAAAGGCATCATGCAACAATATTATAACATTTGCCAACTGCAAAAAATACATCAACCAGCCACACACCATACACACACTCCATACCATCCACACACACCATCGCTCGATGCAAAAGGCTAAAGTTTTTTATTCGAAACGAAATTCATGTGTGTGACAGCCTGACATGCAAATACGTTTAATTTCAAAAACTAAACTAATAAAAGCTACGCTGCAATGGATTTTCCGCAGTTGGAATTCCTTTTTTATTTATGATTTCCACAAAAAACGCTGTAAAAACATAAACAAATAGCAATCGAAATGTATTATTTTTACAAAAAAGGGTAGGACTACTAATGTTTATAGCGTTGAAATCAATTAGAAAAAAATATAAATCGTTTCAAATACTTTTTATTTTATCAATAGTGACTATATTTTCATAATATTTATAACCAGATTAGCAGTCCAGGTAAAATATTATTAGAATATATTACAAGTAGATAAAAATATACAAACAAAGGCTTAAAAAATATACATATTACAAGGACATCATACTATTTCTAAATCCTTTTGATGAGAAAAATTGTTAAAAAGTTAAAGTGGAAAAGTGGAAAAGAAAAGAAAGATTTTTGTTTTATATTTGAAACTCGGGCATTTCAAGTGCCTTTTCGGGTTTTTGAAGTCAAATACCAGAAGCACCATTTAAATCGAGAGCTGTGCAAGTTGAATGAAAAACCAATTTATAGAGCCTCCTTCAATCATTGACAAGGATGAGTTTGCAGACGAAAATGTTTGAAAATTGCCACCCAATGATGCGCCAAATACTCTAATACGGAATGATAGATATCTTGATGTGATGGCGTAGTAGATCCGAAAACTACATGCAAAATATTTCCGTGTGTGGAAAAATCGGACGTGATCCGGATATCCTTAGAAAGGGAACAATACACGCGGGTCATATATAAACAAACACACACACACACACACATATACGGATAGAGCGAAATCTCTATATATGGCAGTTAAAAACGGCAACAAAAGAAATCGCACATTTCAACGTTTTGAATTTGTAAAAGGATATTTTTCACATTATAATAAGAAATGAGGCTGAGGACGCGCCTCGCATCTTTTTGGGTTTCCTGCCACCGTCTCCCGTCCTCTTCTACATCTATATGTCTGTTTTCCTATATCCTATCGCACACAGCAGCACTTTAAAATGCAGAACAGCTGAAAAATCATATAAACACAAATAATAAAATCGACAATTTGGCAAGAGCCGCACGCACACACACATAAATATCCTTCTGTCTGTGCATATGGGAGTGTGTGTGCTGCAATGAGCACATAACCGCAAATGTACTGGCAACAAAACGTGCCGCGATTTCACAAAAAGACCAATGAGAATTCTCAAAGGAAATGGGTTAAATTTTCCACTCGCACACAAAACTTGGCGCGTAATCGACTTGAAGACGCCGCTGTCACGGCTCCAACCCCATTGGCCAGTAAAAAAAACTTATTGTTTGAATTCCTCAAAGGATTCGGTACAAACTAAGCTTTGACAAAATTTTGGTTTCTTGTTTTAAGGAACTTTTCTCTGATTTAATTTTCAGACTAACACAACACGGTTTTATTTACTTTTTTAGAGTAAATGTCACACTTTTCTTCTGACACTTCTCAGAAAGATTATAAAACAATCGTATGAAATATTCTTTATCGAACAAACCATTGTCGTTTACTTTGTATCTGATGTTTCATGAAAATAAAAAAATAATTATAATATTATAATTGTCTTGATGAAAAAAATAAAGTTTAACTCTATGTAATGAGAACTCGAAAAGTCTCATAAATTTAAGAATAAAAGTATAAGAAAAATTAAATGAGATTTCTACGCTCTCAGTAGAGTATCAAGAAACGAATCAATTTCTTTATATTTAATAAGCAGTCAACATTTTGCCTTCTTCAGTCTTAGACGCTCTTAGAAATTGTATCGCAATGCAAATAATTTCGCTATTTCAAATTTCATTGCTATTTTGTACATCCTTTGCAGCAGTTACTGAAGAAGATGAAGCTACTAGCTCCCTTTTAACAGTTACCGAAGACGATGTGACATCAGCTCCAAGAATACAGCCAAGAGTTTACGGAGGTAAGGCGATAAAAAACGGAGCACTCGGCGGCTTTGCTGTGCAAATTTTTAAAAATAATGCCCTGGTTTGCTCGGGAACTCTTCTGTCACCACGACATTTTATAACAGCGGCCCATTGTTTTGAGAAGGGTGCGCAGACAGACTTTCACGCTGTTGCCGGGAGATCGGATGAGGTAGATTCACGAACATTGACAAAGAAAAACGAACTTATCCAGGTGAGGCAGCATCCTAAATTCAAAAAGACTGACTTCATCGCCGATATTGCTGTGGCAAAGGTAAAATATCCGATGCAAAGCAAGTACATTGGCTATGCCAAAATGTGCTCCATGGAAATTTTTCCGAGTGAGTTTGTTACCGTAGCGGGTTGGGGCAAGAATGAAAAACAACAAGATCCCGCAAGATCTGCAAGGAACAGTCTCCGTACCATTACTGTGCCTATTATGGGTCGGAAAGAATGTCAACGCAAGCTGAAACGCGTCTTGCCGCCAAATATCCTCTGCGCCGGGGGTCACAAGAAACGCACCATCTGCGATGGCGACTCTGGCGGACCACTGATGTTCCGGAACGAGGTGTGTGGCGTGAACACATGGACCTGGGAGTGCGGTCAAAGCGAAAAGCCCGATGTTTACATGAGCGTCCGCTACTATGCTAACTTTATAAAAAATACGATGGAATCCATGGGCAACTGATAAAAGAGAAACAAAAATTGGAACCAAATAAATATTAAAAATACTGTATTCAGTTGCAAATAAAATATAATATAATAAATATAATAAAATGTCTAGATTTTGAAGCAGAATGATCTCAGAAAATGTTACAAAAATTAAAAAAAATTATTTTCTTACATGGATATGTGGATATGCAATATTATTATTGTACTTTACGTATCTACACTTCTTGATACATAAAAAGATACAGATACTTTGTAGAATGTAGAATTTTGAGCTCTTTGCACCTTCTACTCACGTGCTATCTTCCGTTCTTCTCTCTCCGAGCGCACCTCTCTCTGTTTTTCATTAATGTGCCCTCTCGAGCGTTTTTCTCACACACCCAACCAAGCGTAAGGTGAGAGCAAAAAGTGCAGCGTTGGCGCCGGCAAGCGGTAGTATTAAAAAATATACACCTATGTATGTATTCTTAATAGAAATCAAAAGAAAAGGGGGAAAATCGAGAGACAACAAAACACGCGGCTAGTGAAAATATCTCATAGTCACTTTTATTGTGGCAGAGTTTCCCAGCCGCTCCGAGCTAGCCGGCAGAATTTTCAACCTCTGCTCTCTGACGCTCTTTGCACTTTAAAAAAATTTATTTTTTTTTTGTTTAATTATAAAAAATACATAACATAGAACATTGGTGATCGTACCTTCATATTTTAGCTAAAATACAAAAGAATATTAAGATAGTATTGATTCAGAAATAATGAGAAATATTTTGTTTTCATGACAAAATCTACTGAAAATTTATGAAACTTAAATAGACTCTCTACAATGAAGTTTTTAAGAGATGTCAAACTTTTATCGCTTTTTTCTAGTGCCACACTAACCAGTCGCCCCCTCCCACTTTTCAAAAATGAGCACTATGTGCCCAGTGGGTCGCTATGCGGTCTTTCAGTTCACGTTGGATTCTCGAAGCGAGCGCCCGTCGATCGTTCCGTTCCGGTTCCGAAGCATTCTTCCAACTCTTCCCCCGCGGCCGATCCGTCCCCGAGTACGTGTGTGATTTGTGATTGCTCCGATTAGTGCTGATAGTGCGTGAGTGCGTCACTTTGCTATATTGAATCTAATTCAGCCGACAAGTCTTCTGAAATAATTGCAAAATGAGGGAAATCGTCCATCTGCAGGCGGGCCAATGTGGCAATCAGATCGGTTCAAAGGTGCGTATGATTAATATTTCATAGGTGCCGTAGCACAACAGCGCACCCTTGCTCGATAATCTATTTTTTTTTTTTTGTATTTTCACGCTATCCTAACCTCACATGTTTAATTATAAAACCGAGTGAGAACCGAGCAGCGACTAAAGAAGAAAACACTCTCTGGTTTAGTTTATCGCCCGCTCTTTTCTATTTTGTTTGGGGGGGAAAGCAATTTAGAAATGAGGGGCGAAAAGATTATTTCGCTGGTCCGAGAAACTATAAAACTGCAAACATTAAAGAAACCTGACGAACTACAGCTCGCGAAAGCTCTGCAGTTTATCTTATCGCCTGGAAGATAGCAAGTTCAGCCCGCTGCGAATATCACATTCAAATTACCTTGGGCTCAGAGCATATCGCCGTCAATTATATCCCAAAATGTGCTCACAAGTCAGGTGTAAACAATTAGCTAGCCTTTTAGTAAATTGCTCCAAGCCAAGAGCAACAAAACTCACCTTAATCGCCAGCGTCTTCAAGAAACACAATCCGTGAGTCAAGTTTGTTTGTCGGGAAGCATAGTAACATGTATTTCGAAACTAGACCGAAGGTTTCTTTGATGCTTCCGTCTTTGGGGCAGCAGGCATTGTTCGGAAACTCAACTGGTCTCGGATACTTTTCATGAGACTCTTTTTACGATTGCCCTCGCACAGTCGACTGGTCTTACGCTGATGAGTGAGTGATCTAATAAAAAGCATAAAAGAAACTCGTACGTTTCTGTAATTATGCCAGTTGGGCATGTTAGTAGTATCAGATATATATGACTCGCCTCTGACTAAGACAAACTGCCGGGCTTATGTGTGTTTCACGCTATCAAGTGAACTCTAATCAGTAAACTTGTTTACAAAACTTAAAACATAAGTACCTGCCAAATAAAAAAAACCTAGGCCAGATAGGCCAGAGCTGAAAATAGCAATTACATATTGTGTTCAGTTATTTGAATGGTGCCGTGAAAGCAACAAAGTTCTGAGTTCTGGGCATGTTTCTTCGCAATTAGAAATGCTAAAATGAAAACATTGCTGTAAATCCGCACCCAAACTTGCTAGTGGTTGCCCATTCTAAGCTAATTCAGCGCATTAACATTAACTCGCACAATTTGCCGCGTCATGGAAATCCAGAAACATCAACAACATCATCAACAATGCACTGAAAAAAACAGTAATGCCTCTGAAATTTTATTGTCTAATGTTGAAAGCTGATAGAAACAATCTGACTTGATGGTTTTTTCTTTCAGTGCCGCCACAACATGGGGCAGTCATTGACGTTTGACACAGTTTTTTGTGCTTTTTATTTTTTGTGTCTTTCCCCGGCTTTCCCAGCACAGTTTTCTCCGGCCGTTTGCATATTTCGCCGGCTCTCCTCCTGCTTTTACACTGTTTTACACGCTTTTCCACTTCATTTTTATGTAAACACACTCGCACATATTTTAAAGCACTTTTTTGCGTGTTTTCGCGAGCGCCTTTCGAGTTAATTAGAACGCACTTTGCAGGGACAAAGCCAAGGGCCAATCTCGTTACGTATCCGCCCCCCAAAACCGACCATTATTACTTTCAACCTTTGCCGCCATTGTTGCGGCCAATGTTTATCTAACAAAAAAAAAATATAGGCTATTATTTATGCAGTTTAACGCTTATCGAATCTTTATAGATTGCATAAAACTTGTTTGTTGGTGCATTAAATTTGAAAATAATCAAAGCGAACATATTTTGCTGCTTGTCTCCTACATACGCCATTTTCTCCTTTTTTTTTTGTCAACACGATTTTGTGCCTTAATTGAATGTCCTTTTCTGATTAATTGGCTGTCAGTATGAATTATGGCTGCAGCCTAGAATAAACAAATAATAAATATGCAAAATTGTCTGCGTGGCAGTGCACAATAGCGTAAATTGTGAACGCAGTTTTTAAATAAAATTCCAAAACTAATTGCTCTGCTGATAAAGGACAATAAGCAAATAAAAAAACTAACAGATTGATTACACATTAAAAACAGAGCTTATTCATACATGAATGGGCAGTAAATAAAAACACAGCAATTATTAAAACAGAAATCTTTCAATTAGACAATAGCTACAAACGTATTGTTTGAAAAGCATAACATTTTTCCATTAAATTGTGCTTATTTTTACTTTAAAGCTTATCTGTATAGATGAAAGATATTTAATCGATTAGAATTTCCCCTTTTTTTTTTTTGTAATTTTGTGAAATGCTCTAAAAGCGTCTTCCGGTTTCTCCTGCCAACACACAAAATTGATCACATATGTATGCCGAACGAAAGCCATCTCACACCAAGGATATTTGCAGCGGTCGTCTTTTTTGGCCTGCAGCGAGAGTTTGTTCGTTTTCTTCTTCGCTTTTTTCATTATTTACATAAACCTAATTTTCCCTAAATCATTTTGCGAACAATAACAAGGAAAATCTATTTACGGCATGGCATAAAGACGAGGCAGAAACGTTCAGCCGGTATGGCGGGGAAAGTGCGGATGAAATTTATAGACGAGTGGAGCGACGAAAAGGAGAAAACAGAAAGCCAGGCAACAGACAATAAAATTAAAGGGTAAAATAAGCAAAGACATGCAAAAATTCCTTGCCTTGCTCCTTTGTGCCGCCTGCATATCTATCCATTTGCTGGTATTTCTAGCATACATATATCCTGGCCCCGGGATACATTTGTTTAGCATATAATGGCAAGGCATCATCGAGCAGCACCAAAATAATGCACAAAATTGAATTATCGATGGCGCGAGCTAGCTGGCAACAACTATCGCCGCCGTAATTTCTTTATGGTTATCCATGGTTATCCGAAATCGGGTTGGGGGCAGCTGGGGAAACATTGGATTACGTTATGGCCTGGCTTAGATGCCTCCGGCACGTCATAACGTCATCGGTAATGTGCCCGCCCGTATGCAAATGCAATTTTCCTGTGTGGCATTGCATATACACACGGATGTTGATGTTGATGGCTGTGGCTGGAAAAACAAGCCATTGATAACTTAGTTGGCATCTTCATTTCAGTTCAGAGGATTGCCAGCGATGAGATACTTGAAAAAAGGTTATGGTTGAAAATTATTACACAATATGATAAACGATTCAACCTCGTGCAATAGCAAGTGCAATAGTTTTCTTAAGTGCAGATACCTTTCTGACCAGCCATATCCCACACAATTAAATTCAATTCTTGCACATGCAAATTGGACAAAATTGGGATCGCGTGTCCATAGCGACGTCTCAAGTAATCAGATTTAATGTCCGGCTTTATGGGTGTTTTTTGTGGCCTGATGATTAGCTATACATATATAGACCGATATGAAATCCGATTCCGGCACAATAGCTACGCCATGGTCAATGGAGGGCAGCAATTACTTTAACATGCAACAAGCCGTAAGCGAAAAAGAATCGTTCGTGGGGAAAGTGGAAGCAATATCCCCGTTCATTTTTTTCCACGCTGGCAAAATATTTTTCAATTTACATAAAAATGCGTTTATGCATACCAAATGAGGCACACACTCTCACAATTCTGCAGCTGCTGGATCCTAGCAACCTTGCGCCTAGCGGTATGCAATAGAAAATGGCAGTGAGGTGGAGTAGCCCGCGGTCCATGGCCAGGGTTGCGGAAAATGGAAGGGCAGAGCAGCGCCACCGCTCTGTTGCACAAACTGATTATAAATAAACAAAAGGGAATTTTTATAAATATTTCCCCCATCCACATCCATATAGTACATCCATATATGCATATGTAGTCTTGTAAACTCCCTTTTTCGCTGCTCCTGGCTTGATGGAATATAAAAATTACTTATTTATGTATATATTTTTGCTCCGTTACGCTTTGCTTTGAACATGTGCATGCAAATTGATGAACAAAAGGGGAAATCACAAAAAAGAAACTTCGCATAAATATTAGAAACATGTGCACACACAAAAAGGTGACAAAAATTTGTTCCGAAAATGGCATTTACCCAAATGGCTATGTTTTTAGAAGAGTTAGAAAATACAACAATGGTTTATAATATGGCGATTGATGGCTATAACTGGGTATTTAAAAATCATAATGATATTTTTCTTAAAAAAATAGCATAATCCTTTACAACCTTAATAAAAAAATATTTAATTATGAAGTCTTTAGTAAAGACAAACGCCTTGGGGCAAAGGATATAACGATTTCCTATTAATTTTACATGCGATCTTTAAGCGCATTACCTCAAATGATTAGTAGTGATATTTTTTCTTATTCAAGATATAAATTAAATAATTTTTGTGTTAAAAAAACCCTCTTTTAAGGTATACATCCTAACATCCAACTTAAAACAATACCTTCGTCTGACCCAAATAACTATATCCTTCCCACTTTCCATCCGATCCAAAGGTGATCTTTAATAGCTTTTTTACATCTGAGATATCTTCTTCATGGCTGTGTACACTTTTCGACAAAATTATAAGACCCCCAGCAAGAGCATAAAAAGAAAAGAAAACAAACTCGAAGTACTTTGGCTGCTCCTGCTCCTTCACTTATTTTACACCTGGTTTTGTGGGCACCTGTAAGCCGCTTGCTCCAACTGAGCTGACAGGTTGACCAGGCCAACAATGGTTGAAGGCCCAGGGTGCCGAGACCGACAAATGGCCATTTGTTATTTATTTAACACTTTTAAAAAGCATTCCGCTCTTATGCTCATTAATTTCTCATGCTGCTCTTAACGCCTGCCATCCGACCATCCAATCGTCCAGGCCATCCGACCGTTCTACCATCCTACCATCCAGTCTCCGGCAAAAGTGCAAATTGCATATGGTAAGTGGAGTTGGAGAGCAGCGGCGGCATATGTTTCATTACCATTGTTATTCCAGCAATTGTTTTGCTCTCGCACCGGCCCTTTTTCGTTTCGTTTTTTGCTCCCAGTTTTTTCAATTACTTTGGTAATTTTATATTATTGAAATTGCAAGCCGCAAATTGTAATTATTGCGCATTACACGGGCAGCGAGCTCTGCACTTCAGCAGATAGCGCCGGCACGCAATGAAATATGTTGCCCAATTGTAATCTGGTATTTACGAAAAAATTAATAATACAATAAAGCAACTCCGAAATGCATTTAAAGCGCCCCAAAGTTTTCGAATTATTTATGCAATTGGATTTGCTCCGGCTACAGCTACAAATTGTTGTCTTCCCGATAAGCAGGCAACGGAATTTTACAGAAGCCCCTGGGCACATAAAGCATTCGGCTGGCAGATATTAACCGCAAAATGCCAGCAAATTTATGGCAAAACGAAACATAATTAAGCCAAAAATATATAACTCGCGAAAATAACAATAATCAAGATTGGTTTTGCGCCGCTTCGCACGTGTTCTGTTCCGATTCATTTTGGATCGTTTTATTTTATTTTCGCAAATTGCGTTGACTAATTGTTCAGCAAAATATACAGGAAAATAGTTTGCCTAAATAAACAACTGCCGGTGGATTAATTTAGAACTCAAAATACCCTCTACGCCTTGGAGGGGCTTGTGTTATGCCTATCCAAAACCGAGCTATTTTGTGGCATGGATAGTTGGAAATTTTTTTACTTGAAAATAGTTATTGAAGTAAAATATTATTTTTCAATAAGTGCCGTGAATAATTCCGATTCCAATTCCGATACGGAAAAATTTCGATTGCGCCAAACCTCATTAAAAACCAATGTGGTCGAAATATTTATCATTTATGCGTGGCTGTGAAATCCACGCTCAAATAGTATTTGTTTGTACATGTTTGGACAAACATATGTCCCGCTGCCTGTCTTTGAAAGATTAACATCGGTTTTATAATTTATGGCAGGTGTGGGGGGAAACCATTAAATTGCGAAAAGAAATTCGATATTTCAGGCGAACAAAACCGCAAATGCACGAATAACTTAGCCTAAATGCGGATTGTTTTTGTCGAGTGGCAGCGGTGCGTCGGTGAATCAGTATTAGAATCAACAATCCTGGTTTCGGCCATAATGATGGCTGGATCAACACATTTGCCAAATTGCGCAGATGTACGCACACATATTAGAGCATAATTTAAATTTGTGGTCTGTCAAGTTAGCGCAACGAAATTAATCAAAATATTTTAAGAGCGCTGCAATTATTATACCCTTGCAGAGGGTATTATAATTTTGGTCAAAAGTGTGCAACGCAGTGAAGGAGACATCTCCGACCCTATAAAGTATATATATTCTTGATCAGGATCACCTCCTGAGTCGATATGAGCATGTCCGTCTGTCCGTCTGTCCGTCTGTCCGTCTGTCTGTTTCTACGCAAACTAGTCTCTCAGTTTTAAAGCTATCGAGTTGAAACTTTGCACACACCCTTCTTTCTGTTGCAGGCAGTATATAAGTCGGAACGGCCGGGATCGGTCGACTATATCCTATAGCTGCCATATAACTGATTGATCGGAAATGCCATAACTTTAGTGTTTTTTAAGTTAGAGAGTTGAGACTTTCCACACAAGTTATGTTTGACCAAAATATCTTATGTACAAAATTTCATAAGGATCGGCCGACTATATCCTATAGCTGTCATACAACGATCGAAATTGGCATAACTTTGGTGTTTTTTAAGTTAGAAAGATGGGATTTGGTACAGATTCTATTTTGGGAAAAAAAATCTGATCTGCCAATTTTCGTAAGGATCGGCCGACTATATACGATCCGCTACATATCTAATAATATAAGATGCGTGGCGCCACCTAGCGGACTGCGACTGAACTGCAAGGGTATATCAACTTCGGCTCCGCCCGAAGTTAGCTTTCCTTTCTTGTTTTTGGTTGCTATTGCCGACCAATTTCAACTCAATTCAATTAGGCCCGGTTCTCTGGACTGTATTAAATTTTGAAAAATCCTGTAGAATGAGCCGGAGGCATAGGAGCCGGTTAGATTTTAGTTCTCGGTCAGAGACTACAAAAATATTTGCGCGCTTTACATACAAGCTTTTCAATTTGGCGTATTTGCATTGGCCTTATATTGTATTTCATTTCAGCCTTATTTGACAAACAGTATTAATTGGATTTTTTATGCTCGTACATATATTACCCGCCATTTCGCATCCAAATGGCAATTAAAATGAAAAATAAAACAGTACGAGGAAGCTGCATAAAAAGTTTTTTGAAAATATTGGCGGCAACGGGAAGGGGAATGATCAAATGGTCAAAGGGATGTTCACGCTTGGTCGTAATAAAAATTAATTCCATTGCTGAATCATAAAAATCGTTATAGGATATTGCCGCAAAATGACCAAGTTTTATCAGAAAATGCACTCGGCCCCAGTGACAGAGATAGACAGATCGAAATTGATTAATAGTCCGAAAGTTTGTTCAGTTCTTTATCGGAATGCAGTTCGGTGCGGCTGTCCTTTTATTTTATCGATTCCACTGCATTTGACTGCAATCATTAAATGGCCAGCAAATATTCGTTAGCGTATTATAAAAAACATGAATTATTTTAATAGCGAAGTGGCACTTGAGGAAGCAACAAAAAGTAATGCTATTATGGTCATTAATAACCAACAGCGATTGATTTGTCCAGCACTTAATAAAGCCAGACCTCAGATTAAATAAAGCGACTGGCTTTTGGGGGTAAAAAAATAATTAGTTGGGCAAACAAATAGCATTTGTCTTTAAAGCTAGGCAGTGACCTCTTTTCTAAGGCGTCTCAGATGCCTCATCTTCTAGTCAGGTGGTTGGGGATGGCACTTGCCGTGGAACACCACATGGTGTTGACTCCAGTCACCGTCCAAAAAATGCCTGCACGTGTATGAGGCATCACTTCCGGGGGCCTGGCACTGCTTATTTATTTAGCTTTTGGCAAAGTGTTCTTCAAGCCACCAACTTCATATCGCTTACCATATAAATATTATTATTATTACCCTCTTTGCTCTCGGCAGCAGTGTTTCCGTGTTTGTGTGCATACAGTATGATGGAGTGCAAGAGATGGTCGTTTATATGGCCGGAGGGGCCGTAAAACATACGGCAACTGCCGTTTCCCATTAGCAAATATTATAACAACCCTTCGGCCTACAAAAGCCGAAAAACCCTATCGTTGAGAGCATTCGGCAGAAGGATTATTAAATATTTTTTCGCATCTCTATCCCAAAGCAAGCCTTTAAAATTTATTGAATGACAATGCATCAACCGCTGCTGAACCACCTGGTCTCAAATCAAATCTGAACCGGGACATGTTTGCCTCGTTTCAACCACGCAGCAGCAAACAATCGGGGCCATGGTGGCAACACACAGCCCACGAGGCACACACGCGCAGACACACCCGGGCACATTAGTTAAGTCAATAGCAATTCGGCCAACGGAATATACAATAAATATTTACATATCTAAATCGACAATTATTGAAATCTCAATTGAAATTGTGTGTTAGTCGACAGTCAGTGTGTTGAGTTCAAATGAAGCCATGCCATTGATACAGCTTCACATTCCTAAACATGTACGTACATATATTTGGAACACTGATATGTTCTGGAAGTAAAAACAATGCCTTCAGAGGGCTAACCACCAAAGACAATGGCCTTAAATATTTGCCAACAACGAGGGAGGCTCAAGAAGTTAATCAGAACCTTTAATAAATACATAAAATCTTCCTAATACCCCACCACTAAGAATTAATATTCTTGAAATGCATCATGATATCCTGATTATTTCAAGTCAAAGAATTTCACTTATTTAATTTCGACCCGTGCTCGTCGCCGACAACTGTGCGTATGAGTTATGGAAATTTTAATTATAAGCTATTTGATGTTGCACTTAGACTGCGTCATCGTTGTCCTTGCACGGCAATGCGAAATAAGCCATACCAATACTAATACCAACACCATCGGCAGTGTCGCTGTATGTGTTTAATGCATACAGGCGGGACCACACAATAAGCCGAAAGCCGAATGACCAATACTAATGAACAAATATTTGCATATCCTTGCTAGACAAGAGTCTTTGCTCGAGCCTTAATACTAGGTAACATTCCGTTCCGTTCCTGGCTGATTAAATTACTCGGGCATCTTGAAAATCCCCAAATGGCCAGACTGTTGAACAGCCATTTCGCACTTTAATTCGGCAAGCAATTAAAAAAAATATAAAATAATAAAAACACAACATAAACAACAGAGTCCTGATACAGAAACGGCGGAGCGAACGCCGTGCAACGCACTGATAATGACAATTAGTGGCCACATTTAAATTGATGCACTTGACGATAAATGCAATTGCAAATTCAGCTGCCATGCAGACATGCCGTGCGAGCGCGCTCGCGTACAAAGGGTAATTTACAGAGGGAAAAATTGCATTTTTCTGGCGAACCAAGCTCGCCTCGAAACTCACACGTGCCGTCCAAATTGAGGCTGCTTTATATACACATATTGTTAGTGTGTGTATAGTGTGTGTGTGGACTAGTGTGTTCAGATTCCGGGCAATAAATTGCAGCTGCATCGCCAATTGCTTCATTCGCAATGGCTACGTGAGTCTAATTATGCTCTCGGAATGGAATCCACAAAGCACTGTGTCCTGTTTTTGGATTTTCGGTTGGAAGCCCCGAAAAGCAAGCTATACTCAAGCGTTTTATGACCCTAAACGACTCCGGCCAATAAAGACAACATGCGAGTACAACTGTCAACTGTCGATAAGATCCTTTTAGTGTTATTACAAAATATGCTTACACTCCAACTCGCTGCGAAGCATTAAGAGTAGTTTGGGGTACAATTCGTTATTTGCGCTGCTCCGCACACATAAATTGCATTTTTGAGCAGTCGGAGACGGATGGAGCTCAGCTGCCAATTGCCCGGATATCGGATATACATACATCGGATGGCCCATCTATATGGTGGATTTATTCTTTTTTTTTTTTGTTCTTTTTTTTCTGTCGCTGGCAATCGGAATGGTTTATGGCCGCAGGCTGCAAAGTGTCATCCGTCGATGGGCGGCCGTTAAGTTTCCAGAGTGTTTTGCCATTTTCAGTTTTATAGCCCTCATTGGCAAGGGTTGTGTTTCGCTTTCGGTGTCTGTTTCTGTATTTTTGAATGCCATATTCAACACCATCGCCCCCACAAAGCTCATTACTCTAATGGACGCCAAATGCAATCCTCTAACACACACACCCGCATCCACGTCTGAGCCAAATGCCAAAATATTCAAATATATGTTTCGGTTCGGCCGGCAAAATTAAAATAAATTAACTTAGTTGGCCAGCGCTTTGCATTTTAAGCGTTTGCCCGCAAATCGCACGGATTTGTCGCACATTTGTAAATTGGCAAATGATCGAAATGCGTTGAAATCCTGTTTATTATTTTATAATTAGTATAATTCCAGTGTCCGAAAATTGGAAAAGCAATTCAAATTGGAGTCGAGGTGGTTGGCGGATTAAGAAATCACCCGAGGAGATGGCTTTAAGACCCCATGCGTAGTCCATGTGAAATAATTTAAATTTTTAACCCAGAATGTTAATTAGAAATGCAGTTTTTATCAGAGTTTTTTGTCATAGTTCGAGGAACTCTCGAATGGGCAAGCATATTTGCTTATACAGACATTTAATTAATTATTTTAATTAAATTGTAATGAAAGTTCTACACCACCAGGGAGCACAATATACATTTAATGGTTTAGAATAATTGAATATTTGAAGTTGATTGTCTGGCAGATGACAACATAATTGAGTGCAGGGTAGGCTGGTCTCAAAAAATCCAAATAATTAAAACTAACAAACAAAATCAAACAAAATGATGCAGTATTTGTATTTGCAAATGAATTGGTTTTCCATATTCTCCAATCACCCTCTGGGGGAATTCGCTTACAGATAGTTTGGTCTATTTGATTTCTCCCGTCATGTTCAAGCTTCAACAATTTAAATTTATGAACTCCTGACAAAATCTGCCGAAATCCTATCGCATGTCAAGCTCGGCGCCTGGAGACAAGCTTGGCCATCATTTAATATTTATTACTGCAATTGTTTATTATTTATGTTAGCCGCGAGCTAGAGCATCAAATTTAGTATGCAAACGCAGCTGCTGAGCAATCTGCCACGCCCCCATTTCCCCATCCCGCCACTTTGGCCCTCCTAGGGCTCACTTCCGGTGCGACATGCACTTCCGTTCCTTTGCGCATCACGCATCCCTGTCTTTCTCAAAATTGTCCTTTTATAGCCGCCAGCTAAGGATAAGGACTCAAAGGTGCACAAAGAAAATAATATTAATTAAAATATATTTTAATAACATAAATAAAAGTATAAAACATATCAAAGAAAGCATAGTTTATAGAATATTATCCTTTTTTTGCAGTGTAGAAGCTGCCCACAATTAATTTATGCGTTTCTTTCTACTTCCTGTAGATCGCGGCTTGGCCACTTGACTTTTGTTTCAGTTTTTGTTGAAACGCTGAGGGAATTTTAATTCTGGATTTCTTTCAAGTCCGTTTAAGGACTTTCCAGGCAAAACACAAAATGGCGCCGCTTTGGCCCAACGCACGCAGCTCTTTGTTTACTTTTAATTTGATCATTTCGCCTTTTTTCTGGCTTTTTTTCTGGCAAAGTACTTTTTTTTGTGGCCAGGTTCCCTTTGCACATGAACGCAATTTTGTAATTAAGCAGTTTGACCGCAGCCGGGAAAGTTTTAAGCAAATGAAGGCAACGTAATTGTTTTTTTTTCTGTTTTAGCTTCTTACTTTTGAAAATGACTTGACAGGGGAGAGTGATTATAAGGGGGTTGGCGTATATAGGTGGGTGCGAGTTCGGGTGATTCCTTAAATAGGAAACTGATGGCCTGTCCCGGGCCACTTTACCCACTTCAAACTGCCAAACATTGGCACTGGCGATGTCTTGTTGTCAAAAGCAAGCGGACCAGCAGCCAGCGGACCAGGATGATGGGCAGATCAGCTGGCAAAAGTTTTCATAAATAAATTATGCTGCGTGCCGGGCTGCTCACTCAATGCCAGAAACCAAGAAGGAACAACCAACAGCCAAAAACCAGCCAGTAAACGGACCGAAAGTAGTCAAAAGAAAAACGCTTATCTGCAATTGGCTTCATAGAATACACGAAACACATTTAAATTTCCCCACAGGCAACAAGTGCCAAGGACTATAACAGACAAGGAAACACCCAAACAACGACACTGGGAAAAAAGCAACTAAAACATTCATAATCTTAGATATTGAACTTGTCAGACAAATATTTTAAATACAACTTGCATCCTCTTTCTGTTGGAATATCCATTAAAACCAAACATCCATTTTTCCTTTCTGTGTAAGTTCCAAACTCTGTCATGTCCCATGCGGGCTTTCCTCTAAAATAAAGTGGAGGGGCTAAGGGTTGCGTATGCAAATCAAAGTTATTGTCAAGCCAAAAGTGCCCACCGATGCGTACAATTGAGTGTCATATTTCGAGTTTGTTATGTTTGAAAAAGCCAGTCCAACAACGAAAAACAGCAGAGACCTCTCCATGTGAGGGCCAAACTTCTACCGTGGGTTAGCTCCAGTGGAAAGTTTTCTTGGCCAGCGATTTTTCTTGTCTGTTGTCTCTTGTCTGTTGGCTGTGTTTTGGCCATGCAACTTGTTATCATTGTTGCGTGTCTAAAAGCCAATGGAGGAATAAAACTTTTGCCAAACAATCGCAGTGCCAACGAAAACATTTATGCGGCTCTCGGATTAGCATAGCGTCTTCGGGAAAAGCGGAATAATAAAAAAAAAAATGGAGAAGCATATGCTAGCTCGGGGGCAAGCACAAAGGACATGTGTGGCGGTGGTGTGTGCTTCGGCTAGGACCCTTTGTGAGTGTGCAATCAACCGTTATCAAAATTTTTCGAACTTTTACAACTTTCACCTTGCCACCAGCCAGCGCCCAAGTCGCCTTCCCTTTGTTAGCTGCATGAGTAGACTTCAACGCTTTACGCAAGCCACTTAACTATTTATGGCTCAAATGTGCGCCAGAAAGGACTCACTCTTCGCTGGCCGGGATGTCTGACAACAGGGCTTGACATAAACACCGGGTGTCATGCATTATTCAGGGTACTTCCTTACTGTTTCCTCAACAAGCACTTCAGCAGAGAGAGTCCCGCCAGCTGGGAAAGTCGCATCTCCACAGCCACGCGCCATGTGCCATGTGCAACTAATTAAAATTCATATTCAGTAATCAATCTGCCTTCGACCTTCCACAGTTCTGACTGACTGGTAATGCCAGTCAAGCAGTAAAAATATGAAAAAAATAGGATCACTGCGAGAAAATCAGTATCCATTCAACTTGGCTAATTATTAACAAGTGTAAAAACCTATAAATATTTTTTTCTCACTATATGACATGACATTTACTGAAATAAAATGAAAAAAAAACCCATTCCCTTTTTCCGTGTTTAATATAAAATATATGTATGTTCATGGCCCTTGGCCTCCACAGCCGCCTTAAAGTCCATTAAAAATCATTTCGATAAACGGAAGCGGTGGCAAGCCGAGAGCACATTGCGATTTTCTCACAATTAGCATTTTTCCCCCACACTCTCGACTGCGACCGAACTCCCGACTCGCTTACCTGCCCGCACCTGTCGGATGAGTGGTAGGGCAGCAAAAGGGGGGTAAAACGATTGAAACATTTTTAAAAATTTGAAATTCATATGCGCAGCAAACGTGAAATGTTTTGCCAAGCGTATTGTGCAATAAAAAATAAAGAGCCAAACCCAAAACAAAACAAACACACACCAAGCAGGAGAAATTCTTGTGTAAATAAAAATGAGAAACGGAATCGAGATGGGTCGCGGATCCACCATGAAGGTGCACTGGATTTGGCGGGGGGGGCGAGAGGTCAGAGAATATTGTATATATGCACGTACACACATTCATTCATAACATATATGGGTATGAAAACATCTAAAAGGATTCAATTATTCCCGCTCGTTACACAACAACAAAAAAATAACACGGCAGGAAAAAATGCGCGCCCATGGAAATATGCAACAGAAATTGCTCTCGGCATGTAAAGTGCTCGGTGCGCGAATGTGTGTGTGTGGCAGTGGAAGTGCGTGGGAGGGGTGAGACAAAAATGGGAAAAGTGGAGCAACTGAGGGGGGCGTGGGGGTTGCAGCATATGCACGCGCATAAATCGACAACAGATAGCAGCAAGGACGAGGACTCTGATGGTGGCGGCAATAAAAGCAAGGACCGTGTAAAAAGGACACTCATATATATATGCATTGATTGCCAAAGCAATGCAATACAAACACACCTCCGTACAAGCAGTAATACCCGATCATGTACATATGTATGTGGGTATGTGTATACCCAAAAGCACCATGGTACATTGATTGTAAAATAATATTTCTGTACCGCGTCGCGAGCGCAAAAAAGGAAAAATTGATACCAAGAATTTTGCGCTATTTTATTGCATACAACCGGGCGCTGCCACTGAATATCACTCATACGTCATGTGAAACGGACGACTGACTGCGAACGTATGCAAATAAGCTCATTGCGACAGCCACAGTTTTGCATACTCGAGCCTGCATCCATTATGCTATTGAATCATTATGAAAACGGCACTTATAATTCCCTTCTCTTGGCATTTTCAGTTCTGGGAAATCATCTCCGACGAGCACGGCATCGACCCCAATGGCTACTACCACGGCGAGTCGGATCTGCAGCACGAGCGTATTGATGTCTACTACAACGAAGCTAGCAGCGGAAAGTACGTGCCCCGTGCCGTGCTCATCGATCTGGAGCCAGGCACCATGGACTCTGTTCGCCAGTCGCCAATGGGCCAGCTCTTCCGCCCGGATAACTTTGTTTTTGGACAGTCCGGAGCAGGTCAGTTCAAAAAATTTTATCTATTTACAAAAAAAAATTTTGTTATTGCGCTTATTTTTATGATGTGAAGAAAAAAAATTAAACCATTAAATGATAAAGAAGGTAAATTCATGTCTTCCTCTGAAGACTTCTGTTTCATTTTGAAAAGTGTCGAAAACTCGTTTTGCATTTTGGCTAATGCATTTCTGTTGCACTTCTGTTGCAATGTAGCCATGTTGTCGTGCCCCACTAGAGCCTATTCTTTTGTTGCCCTGCGGATTTTGGAACATCAATGACGATGTCCGCGCTGCAGCGAATATCCTAGCTGCCTGGTCTTGTTGAAGCAACTTTCGGTGCCTCCAACTACAACACACATCGCCAGTGCCAGTACCACATATCTCTTGCTTTGATGAGCACCAACAACCAGTTGACAAGGTGGAGACCATGGCCGTTGGTGTTATCACAGGAGAGTTTGTCGTCTAACAGCAGGCTCTGCGATGTATCCCTGTTGTTGATGCTGATGCTCATGCAACTGCTGCATCTACTGCTGCTGGCAGCAATACAAGTACCCTCCTCATACTCTGCCCCACCCTCCCACCGCTAATGATGCTCATATGATGATTGCAATTATAAAATGGCCTGCGGATGACGACGAAAATTAATTTTGTACATGTCAAACGACGCGGCTTCTGTTTTTGCTTCAATGGTTGATGGTGCTGACCATGATTCTTTATTTTAATTATGTGCCTGTATTTAAGATGGTTTTTGCATTATTTTAATCAATCAACCAAAACGTCCATTGCACAATAAAATCAATTAATTATTATTTTTAACTAGTGAGACATAGAATAATTGACAAAATCTTCTTTCTTAGGAAACAACTGGGCCAAGGGCCATTACACAGAGGGCGCCGAACTGATCGACTCTATCCTGGAGGTTCTGCGCAAGGAGTCCGAGGGATGCGACTGTCTCCAGGGCTTCCAACTGGCTCACTCATTGGGTGGCGGTACCGGATCCGGTTTGGGTACGCTGCTGATTTCCAAGATCCGTGAGGAATATCCCGACCGCATCATGAACTCTTTCTCCGTGGTGCCCTCGCCAAAGGTAAGCTCTCACCTGTATAGCGGCACCTGGCCTACTCCGCCAAATCATTATCGGGGGGTCAGGACGAATACAATCCGCTTAGCAAAATCAGCTTACAGCCACGCACAGTGTGTCGCAAATTACACGGCACCAAAATAAATGTTTAGAATATGTTTTAAATGAAGTTGAATCTTAATAATGCTTGTTCAAAGCTCTAAAATGGTTCAGGAAAGATAATTTAAATACAACCCAAAAAAATTGTTTTACAAAAATAGTAACTAATTTAGTTAAGCCATTTTTTGTTAGTGCTTTCCTTTATTTGAAATAATGGGATAAAATACCCATGGTGTGTCCTGGTGGCGATAGTAAGCCTACCCACAGACCCAATGCGCTTTACACCTGCACGCGTTTTTGCCAAATTAGCAAGCAAAAGCCGCTGAGAGCTGGTCGTGCGTGTATTTGCTTCCAAAAAGGACGCCGCAAATGTTGTTTTATTTATGCAATTCATACGCTAAATTCAATTGGCGGCTTTGTGCCAGGGCAGGCGCGGCTTTCTCCCAATAATTCTAATTAATTTGCAGGCGAAATTAGCAGCACCGCCATCGACCGGCGGCCAAAGCCTAATTGGCAATGCAATTTAGTGGCTCGCAATCGCAAGAAGGTGGCATCTGGCCTCGGGCCTCTGGCCTTCTGACCTCCCCTTCATCCTATGCAATTTTTTTTAGATTCTTTTTATTTTTCATACCGCCACGCATCTTTTTGACACGCCTCAATTGCCGCTTAATTAACCCAGATGCATATATTACACGTAAATGCAACTGCAGAAATATATGTATAGTTATGAATATATGTATACGCAGCACGTGATACGCCTTCATTTGCATTATTCGCATTTAATTACATTTTGGCATTTAATTAAATTAATTCAGTGCAGAGAATTAATTGTCATTGGCAGGCGGTGTCCTGAGCCAGGCAATTATATTATTTTCTAATTTATGAAACCATTAGGGAGAGCCTTTTTTCGGAAATATCAATATTTTGACAAGTGCAACTCGAAATTAATTTCCAAAAACTGAAAAGATATTAAATTATGAATTTTTTTACTAATAAATGGCCATGTTGATTAATATGCATACGAGGCCAAAATGTTTGCCGTTATTTAATAAGCTAATATTTGAACAACTGGCATTTAGTATATTTGATTACCGAAATGTAAAGCAAGCTGGCCTATTATGTTTTCATTTCTGCATATTAGGCTTACGGCAAACCGTCAGTCTGTATTAGATTTGCTTCAGTTGGCAAGATATAAAATGACATCAACCATATTCTCCACATAATAATTTTATTTCTTCGCTTATACATCGGACAATTACAAGTGTCCAGTGTCCATTCAGTAAGTAAAGAAGTCGGTGAGGCGTGAAATTAACATTTGACAATGTTCTTATTGGCATATCAGAGTACACAATAAATTTTATGGAATTTTTAGCCAACACCATGCCACACGAAACTTACATTTTGAACTCGAATTGCGTTAAATTTATTACCGTCACGGCTGAACGCCAATGGTCAACTATTGAACCACTCGAATCCCTTCACCCCCCCTCAGGCTGGGCCAGGCTTAACTTTAAATGCCCCACAATATCCTCCCATTCTTTGCCCGTTTTTCGGGTGTTATTTATGGGCTGGGCTGGGTTTGCCTGGCTTACCGCAATGTTTTGGCTTCGGCGGTCATTTTATTGCGGCCTGTCCTGACACATGCCTGTCACGTTATAACGGTTTTAATATGTACGTGTGTATAATTTAATAGTTTTTCATACCCATCGGATCGGTGCGATGTAAAGCCTTTGTCGCCGCCACGCTTTGATAAGCGCCATTATGCAAATGCAGCGCATTCGCGCAGAATAAATAGGAAAGCTGGAAAAAACATATCACGCTATATCTCTGCTTTATAAATTCTCCACATACGTATGTTCAAGCATATTATTAAAGCTTTTAATTGCGTTCATTAATTAACGGATGCCAGTCAAAGGATTTAAATACCCTTTGGCCTTTGTCGCCTCGCTCTTCGTCCGACCAAGCCGGTGATAGGAAGGTGCCATCTGAGATTTGCACCTGCCAGTCGGGCACTGCAATAATATCGAAAAGCATGCTCGTAAATCCTCCAGATTTAGATGGGCCCACTCTCCCGGCAGGATACCTGGCAGGGAACCAGAGGGAGACCAGAGTGGACAAATATTGTGTCCAAGCGGTGTGCAAATAGTGCGGCTATCAAACAAATAGCAAATACAAAATGCAAAATGCATGTGCACGAGCATAACTCATTAGTATTAACTGCATGTACCGCCTAAGTAGACAAAGGTGTGCAGGCAGGACTCAGTGCGAGTTTTGTAGAGAGCATACACTCGAAAAAGTTTCAGTCAGGAGTCCACTTCAAGCACAGTATTCCCTATATTTTATGAGTTATGAAAACTGAACCATTTCTTCGTAGTGCACTTTCCGTGCGTGGGTGTACATGTTATCGCTCTAGGGCCGGGGCCATTAAATAATTGCCACAATTTATGTGCACACACCTTGCAAACGGCCATCCGAAACTCGAGTGAAGTTTGTCCCAGAACTAACCGGCCACGCCCCCGCCCCTAATGCCACACCCTGCCTGGCAGAGCATCCTTCAAGTTGCGAACAAGAGCAATGCATCTTACCTGCACAAATATAGAGGGCCAGCCAAAGATAATACATAATTTTCAATTTGCAGAATTTGAAACGAAATACACACTGAATACAAGCGTGTACACTGTACAGTAGAAGATGGGTGTAGTGGTAGACACAAAGATGTTTGTGCAACATGCAACTGCATTTATGCTGCAACTCTCGTCCTGAGTGCCGCTCCAGGCTCAACATATCATTGATACTGTTGCAACTGCAGCAGGCACAGGAACAACTGCCTGTATTAATAGGGTTTGCTATTCTGTTGGCACTGCATTCGAAATTCATCCTGTTGGCAGAATGCATTTTTCATGTTCTAGCTCCAAAGTGCCGGCTAGTGGATTGGGCCAAGGAAAACACCAATTATTTTAATATTAACTGCTGCCCGAAAGGACGAAACTTCAATTCTCAGTCGAGCCTTCATTAATTGATGTCCGAAAAAGAAACAAAAGCAATTCTGCTGCTTCGGATTTAGTAGAAAGTCCTCTTTAAGAGTAAATAAATATTAGGATTAAGGTGTCCTTTTTTCTTAGTAACCTTCATAGTTAACATTCCCGTTGAATCCTTTACACTCCTGTTTGATTGCCGGTCGCCTTGCTAATTAATCTGCTTTCATTTTTGCATGTCGCTCGGCCTTTTGCGATTAATGCGGATAGGTGTCCGACACCGTCGTGGAGCCCTACAATGCCACGCTATCCATTCACCAGCTAGTGGAGAACACGGACGAGACCTTCTGCATTGACAACGAGGCTCTCTACGACATCTGTTTCCGCACGCTGAAGCTCTCGTCGCCCACTTATGGCGATCTTAACCATCTGGTTTCCGTAAGTAACGTAATTCCATCCGTCTAATGCTTCCTTTGTTTGTTTGTTTGTCTGTCCACCCACCCTGTCCACCAACCTGTGCACCAAATTCCAAATCCCAATCCCGAACACCCCTGCCACCTGTTTGAGAAAAGGTATCGGAGGTGGTGGTGGAACCATACAATGCCACTTTGTCCCTGCATCAACTCCTGATGGACACCGACTTGACATTCTGCATCGACAATGAGGCCTTGTATGATATATGTTACCGGACTTTACGCCTAGGATCTCCTTCATATGAGGATCTCAATCACTTGGTGTCTGTAAGTAATAATCAATGGAACTGGAAGACAAGGAACTGCAAGGATATAAGTCACCTAAAATTATTTATACAACTCTTAAACATTGTTTTAAATATAGTTTCTACTAAAATGACTAAAAAATCTTAATCCATCCAGGTCACAATGTCCGGTGTAACCACATGCCTGCGTTTCCCCGGTCAGCTGAACGCCGATCTCCGCAAGCTGGCCGTGAACATGGTGCCCTTCCCGCGTCTGCACTTCTTCATGCCCGGATTCGCTCCCCTTACCGCCAAGGGCTCCCAGCAGTACCGCGCCCTGACCGTGGCCGAGTTGACCCAGCAGATGTTCGATGCCAAGAACATGATGACTGCCTGCGATCCCCGGCACGGACGTTACCTAACGGTGGCCTGCATTTTCCGGGGTGAGTGTTGAGTGGGAGTCGAAGTAGGAAAGTGGGCTGGGAAAGGAAAAATAGTTTTTTAACAACAAACCCTAAACACTTTCACGCGTAGCCAAAACAAGGGGGAGACCCATCCATCCATCTATCCGCTCATTTATTCAGACGGCGGCGGCGGCTTATCCGGGGGAAACTTTGTCACTTTGTCATGGGCAGCCGGTGGCGCACCTGACCGTCGCTTTTCCGACCCGTAGGCACGTAGCAACACCTTCAACTCTCTGGGGGGGCTTGGCTTTTTTGTCCTTGGCTTTGGGCGACGATTTTATTAGCCAAGCACTGGGCCTACTTATGGGCGCCACTAAAAATGATTAATGCCCGGCTGGCTGGCTAAAAAGGCTGCAATCCGTAACGCAAATTTGTTAGTCCACCAAACATTTCCACTCCAACAATATTCAACTGACTGTTGGCATTTTTTAGCGCTAATTTTTAAATTAATAAACTGCGATGCGGCGCCCAAAAGTATGCCGCATAATATTTCATTTGTTATTCCTTGTGTGTATGTGTGCGTACGCAAGGACTGCTCCTTTGAATTTCCTGCCACCATTCCCTTTGCTTTTGACTGATGACTCGCAAAACGCGCGTAATTAGAAATTTACTTTCAAGATCCATTGGGGAATTGCGACCGCCGCCTGACACGGCCCCTGGCTTAACTAATCATGCTGAACGTGACTCCGGCTGCACTGCACCATCTCCGGATTTCTCCAGATCCGTGGATCCATATCCGTTTTGGCCTTTCTGACGACTGCCTGCCAGAAATACTTGCAAAATAATTAATCACAAAAATGTGTACGACTCCGCTCGTTGAGGCAAAAGAGGCGGCCAAAGGAAAAAAAATGCCAGAAAAGGAATTTAAACAACTTTTTTAGTTACCTCCTGGGACTGTTTGTGTCCGCATCCCATACCAACTCCGCTTTACTTCGCAATCGCTGTTGGCCCAGGTGGCAAGGTGCGCTGCGAGGACTTAGAAGCCGTTTAGTATTTCATATTCAGGGATTTTGGGGATTCTGCTGGCGCATCAAAGCGAACTTGGCTTTTGATGTAAATACGCAGAAAGTTTCCGGCCCCTACCTGGAGGCATTTGTTTTTTTTTTTTAACGCTAACGCTTACTCAATAATTAACAGGTCCCATGTCCATGAAGGAGGTGGACACCCAGATGCTTAACGTGCAGAGCAAGAACAGCAGCTACTTTGTCGAATGGATACCCAACAACGTGAAAGTGGCCGTATGCGACATCCCGCCCAGAGGCCTCAAGATGTCCGCCACCTTCATTGGCAACTCCACGGCCATCCAGGAGATCTTCAAGCGCATCTCCGAGCAATTCACCGCCATGTTCCGGCGCAAGGCCTTCCTCCACTGGTTCACCGGCGAGGGTATGGATGAAATGGAGTTCACCGAGGCAGAGAGCAATATGAACGATTTGATTTCCGAGTATCAACAGTATCAGGTATGAATATTCATTTTTATCTTTCTTTAATGGGCCACCATATTTAATACTTTTATAAATACTTTAGGAGGCCACCGCCGACGAAGAAGTGGAATTCGATGACGAGCAGGCCGAACAAGACGGCTACGAGTCAGAGGTCCTGCAAAACGGAAACGCCGAATGAGGACCTAGTTTCTACAAAAACTATAACTGTTTCCTGTAAACTATTTTGTAAATTATTTGACCTAGCCAGGATTCAAATAAATATTTAGTAACTATGCTTTCGTAGTAGATTCCAAATTGGAAGTTTTTTTACTTTAATTTACAATACAATAATTTAATATTAGCAGAATGATGGAGAATCGATTTTGTTTAAGTTGTACCGCTCAAGGACCTCTCATACAGCCATGGCTGGGGGCCATAAACCCTTCAATTCATTTTCCACAGCTTTTAAGAGGATCCCCCCGGAAGAATCGGATAGAAATTGGCAAAGATATGGCTATCGTTGGGGGCCATATTACAATCCAATGCGTTTTCCACAGCTTTTGAATGGGATTCCCCCCCAGAAAACCCCCCCAGATTTTGCTGCAGATTGGTGGAGAATCGATCTACAAATCGTTTAAGGCATTCCGCTCAAGAATCGGATGAAAATTGGTCAAGATATAGCCATCGCTGGGGGCCATATTGCACTTTTCACAATCTTTGAAGGGAATCCCTTAGAAAATATGAAGAAAAATTTAAAAAATATTTTGTTCCTATATTTTGATGTAGAATGATGGAGAATCGATCTACAAATCGTTTGAGGTATTCCCCTCAAGAATCGGACGGAAATTGACCAAGATATAGCCAACGTTGGGGGGCTATATTGTCCTCCCATTAACTTTTAAGAATCTTTGAAGGGGATCCCTAAGAAAATATGAAGAAAAATCTATAAAAATATATTCCTAGATTTTGATGCAGAATGATGGAAAATCGATCTACAAATCGTTTGAGGTATTCCCCTCAAGAATCGGAGGGAAATTGACCAAGATATAGCCATCGCTGCAGGCCATGTTGTCCTCCCATGCACTTTTCACAATCTTTGAAGGGGATCCCCCAGAAACTGGGGCGAAAATTCCAAAAAAAATTTTGTTCCTAGGTTTTGATGCAGAATGATAGAGAATCAATCTAGAAATCGTTTAAGGTATTCCCCTCAAGAATCGGATGGAAATTGGCCAAGATATACTTATCGCTGGGGGCCATATTATCCTTCCATGCACTTTTCGCAATCGTTGAAGGGGATTCAATCGGATGGACGAAAAATCTAAAATATATTTTGTTCCTAGATTTTGATGCAGAAGGATAGAAAATCAATCTACAAATCGTTTAAGGTATTCCCTCAAGGGAATACCTCAAGAATCGGACGGAAATTGGCCAAGATATAGCCATCGCTGCGGGCCATGTTGTCCTCCCATGCACTTTTCACAATCTTTGAAGGGGATCCCCCAGAAACTGGGGCGAAAATTCCAAAAAATATTTTGTTCCTAGGTTTTGATGCAGAATGATAGAGAATCAATCTAGAAATCGTTTAAGGTATTCCCCTCAAGAATCGGATGGAAATTGGCCAATTTATAGCCATCGCTGGGGGCCATATTGACCTCCCATGCACTTTCCACAATCTTTGAAGGAGATCCCTTATGATAACCTCTTCAAGGGTACAACAATTAAAAAATTAATCCAAAAGATATGTTTAAAATGTTTATTGGATCGTCTTGGTCTTACAACGGGTAGTTTACCAGAACATCCTGGCGGGCCAGCTCCAGCAACATGGGATCGTCGAAGAACTTATTTATAGACACATCCTCGGAGAGACCCTTCCTACGTCGTGTCTTAATCATAAACTCTCTCGCCAAGTGCGAGGCCTGCTGTGGCTCCAGGGGACGAATTATGATGCTCTTGTCCAGCGGATCACCAGGAACAATTTGCCAGTGATGGAATACAGATAAGCAGAATGCCTGGCCCTGGGTATGTGTACGCAGATCCGTCTCAAAACCAAATGAATCGATGGCGGGTATAAAAGCTTTGATCGTGTATATGGGGGATCCCGATACCGGAGCATCCTGTGTTACGTGACCTCTGTAAAGAAAGGTTTGGGTTTAAATTAACAGAAAATAAAAGGATTTATTAAACAAACCTGCGTCTCGCCAGCACCGTATATACAGCAGAAACACAATCTGCCGGCGCCTGAACCTCCACAAACAAATAGGGCTCCATCAGACGCGGAGTGGCCATTAAGAAGGCAGAGTATGCCACACGACGAGCTGTGGGAATGATCTGACCGCCACCACGATGCAGTGCCTCGTTGGCAATAACACCATCGAGAATCTTGAACTTGACATTTCGAATGGGCTCCTCACACAAGGGACCTTCCCGTGTGCCCCATTGAAACCCTTGAACAATGGAATCCTTTACAGCTGTTAACAGGTTCTTGTCCACTTCCGATGGCAATGTATCGTCTACAAGGATATTGGGACCAGTTGAATCGGGGCCGAACGCCCAAATGGAACGTGCTGCCAGCAAATCCCAATCATAGTTGACCTGGAAGAACTCTCCGATGCGTTTCTTATTCCAGTTTATGCACACAGTTCCGTTTTCAATGTCCTCGGCCAAACCCTTTTCCAAAGGCTCTGATATCATTGTTATCTTGTTCTTTTTGTTGGGTGTCTCGGCGAAACACTTGAGGGAACTAGTTTCCACCACTGTCTCGCAAAACGCCACTACGGGATCAGCAACCTTAATGTCAATCTCTGAATACATCTTACGAAGATCGTGCATAACACAGTCCAAGTAGAGTTCACCGGTTCCAAGAATCACATGTTCACCCGATTCTTCCACGCGTGTCGACAAGAGAGGATAGGATTTATTCACTTTGCGGAGACCATCCAACATCTTGGGTAACTCTGACGGATTCACAGGCTCCACCGCAATCTTAATAATGCTCTGTGTATTGAACTTGAGGGGTCGGAAAATGTAAAGGTCCTCGGGGACATTGATGTCTACAATCGTTGAGGTTTTTACAATGCACTGATCTATTCCCTCGATAAGAACCCAATTGCCGGATGGAACTCGATTCAATTCCACTTTATATCTGGATTCGAAGACCCAAAGTCTGCCAACTTGGAGTATGCGAGAATCTTCTTCATCCTGCAGGGTGTAGTTCTCACCAAGGACACGCACCTCTTGCCCAGCATGCAACGTTCCTGAGACAATTCTTGCCAGCACTTGGAAGAATGTACAGTCATCGTTCGGGTACATCTTGGAGCTGTGTACCATCAGAGTTCCAAACTGGTTGCATGAGATCATGTCACGATATATGTCACCTTCTTTAGGTCCTGTGTAGATATGATCCACCTTACGTTTGGCATTTTCCAAAGGAGATTTGATGTGCTCTACGCACATGTCGACGAATCCACTGCAATCTCCCATAAACCGGTTACAGACAAGGCGCAGCAAAGGCCGTATATTGGATTTCATTTCTTCCTTGGAGACTCGCACATTTAACTCGGCGAGGGTGTCGGCTAAGGTAGTGTCCACATCACCCACTACTTGGGCAATCAGCTTATACATGGGCTCCAAAATGAACTCTACGAAACTGCGCTGTGCTGAATTATGTGGTTGTTTCTTGGAGAATTTGCGCCTGTTTGATATAAAATATTTATGAAAATCACCTTGAAGGACTAAATAACAATACACTTACGTTTTGCTATTGAAGTACATGTCGCCCCAAAGTCGCTTAGCAAAATCTATGTAATTTACGCCCTCATATGTGTCTGCATAGAGTTTGGCAAAGGATTTTAGAGTGAAACAGAACCCATATAGGGAACTTGCAAAGCAAACGTTGCCCAAAATAGGAGAGACTAATAAATTGTCATCTGCTGCGGCATACGTGCTGTAAAAATTAATAATTCGTTATGGGACATGAATCCATACTGCTTGAAATTATTGTCTCACCTGAGCAGCGAATTCACCTCCTCGACTATATGCTTCAGCTTAAAGTAGGCATCTTGAGGCGGCAGTTTAAGCTCCAAAATCAAGCGATCGATCTGCAAATGCATAAACCCAATGATTATTTGGCGAAAATCGCTTTAAATTCATTCACCCACCTTATTGATGCACACAGTGATGGCCTGGCGCTCCTGAACCGCATGTTTCAGCAGGCGCTCCGTGTTGAGCATAACACCCTCTGCGGCGTCAATAAATAGCACCACTCCGTCGCTCATCCGCATGGCGGCTGTCGCCTCGTCCGAAAAGTTCACGTGTCCAGGTGTGTCAAAAATGTTCAGTAAGTAGCTCTTCTGCTTGACATCCTGCAGTACAAGGGTAACCGGCGTAGCCTTAATACTGCATCCACGCTCCTGCTCGGTGAAGAGCGTATCCGTGTAGCGTAGCGAGCGCTCCTCCATGTTCTCAAACTGCGGATGCGTCTGGCGGATAAGGCAGTCCACAAACGTAGTTTTGCCGTGGTGCAAGTGCCCAACCAATGCCACGTTGCGAATAAGCGGTGGAGTATCCATCAAATCTGCCATGAATTCCATATCGTAAGTGGTCTCCTGCATATCCTGCTCCTTGATCTGGAACTTTAGCTTCTTAACCGGTTCGATAAGTGGCTTGTCCAGCGGCTGAGCATCCTCCTCCTGGACAATGGTCTCCACATCTGGCCCGTAAACTTCCACCGCAGATGGATAATATCGTTTATCCTCGTGAAGCACTACCGCAGTCACTTCCTTGTCCTCATCCTCCTGAGGCTCCGCCTCATCTTCATCCATTGCGTCCTATTTAAATAAAGTATTTCATTTAGCTTCACCAATCAAAGAAAGAAATTATTAAGTATTTGCCTCAGGATCCTCCTGCACATCCGGTTGTCCATAAAGGCTTTGGTCATCATCTTCATCGCTGTCTAAATCGGGACCAATGTAGTTTCCGAACTCATCATACAAATCGGAGTCCATGGTTTTGGGATGCTTAAATAAATAATTCATTAATTATTTTATTCATGAAATTAGCAAATCGTTGCAAAAAAGCACCAGTCATAAAACTATGGTTTCTGTATATTATAGTTTTTGCGGACTTACTTTATAGCAATCGAAGTCTTTGTTTAAAACTATTTATTTATAATAAATGAATTATAAGTGCAAATAATATTGCTTTACAATTTTTACGAAAAAAACGCGGATTGGAAAACACGCTACTCTTCTTCTTTCCATAAAAACAATCAGCTGTTGGAAATGCCGGCTAGGGTTTAGCGTTACCAGACCATTAACCATATATTGTCCAGCCCTAGCGGGAAATTTAAAAAACGAAATGCGAATTTTCCAAAATGCTAATTAATGCTAATGAGCGTTTTCAAAGCAGGTAGCTCTTCAGGTATAACAGGTAGAATACCCAGAATACCCTTATAAATGCTTTACACATTATAAAAGTCATTAGTCAGAGATTTCAACTTACGGAGCCAGCATCGTCATGAAGATATTATTTTTACTCGTTTTAATGGCGCAATATATGTCTGCCAGTAAAAATTTAAATGAAGTTCTTAGTCGCGACGACTGGATAAGCTTGGCTAAGGAATATATAAAAAACCACATTCCATATAAAGTCAAAAGTTATAAACCTTACAAGCCCACATTACTGGAAACACCGAGCAACATAATTAATACTACTACAACTCCACTACCGGAGAGTACAACAACAGAAAACATAGTATCTACAGAATCACCAGAAATCACTACGAGTTTTGAATCCACATCAACATCCTATTCATGGGATACCACTACGGAAAATCTTTTAATTATGGAGCCTTCAGAATCTACTATGTATATGGAATCCACCACAACACCATATTTCGAATACTCTAGTACAGAAAATTACCCATCGACTGAATCGCTGGAGTCCACTACCATCAGTATTGAATCCACAACCCCAATCTTGCTGAGTGATACCAGAACAAACATTCCGGAGACTACGGAATTTCCAGAAACAACTTATACAAGCTCTGATACAACCACAACACCCTCACCAGAATATACGGAACTTACTACCAATATTTTGGAATCCACCACAACATCCATTCCGGAAGATACCACTTCGACCTACCCTAATACTTCAGAGGCTCCAGACACAAGTTCTCAAATTTTGGAAATCGTGGATTATACCAGCACAACTGAAAACCCATTCACAGATTTGATGGAATCCACGACACCATTACCGGAAACCAGCACTACGGAAAATTCTGAAATAACAGATCAGACTACCACGGAATCGTGGGAATCCACAACGTCGGATCCCATAAACACCACAGAAAATCCAGAAACCTTCTCAACTTTACTGGAAATAATTGCAACAACTCCGGGTTTCGACAGTACCACATATTTAAGTAAAATGGAGGATAATTTTGAAACAGATAATCCGGAAAGCAATGTAACAGTTACAGAACCAACAACAACAGCTAGGATTGCAATTCATGTCGAAGATTTCAAAAATGATAAACCTAAAAAATATAGATATAATTCAGACACTGAACCCGAAATGTACTGGTATTAAATTTAAAAATAAATTTGAATTTAAATTAAAATTACTGTTTTATTTCAATTCGCTTATTGAACAGGGTGGCATCACGGGTCTTTAAAAACTAGATGGCAACGCAGCCCACCATCTGGGCATGAAACACATTTTGTTTATTTCTCTCAATCGTATATTTAAAAATCTAGGATGAGTTTATCAAGCATTAAACAAAAGGAAACCAAAGGCAAGAAGAAAACGCTGCCAAAGTTGCGTACCATTTTGGCGAATCCGTACAAAAATCACAGGTAGTGTAAGATGATAAACACAACAAAAATGTATCAACAAGTGAACTTTTACAAATTTCAGCCCGCTTTTGAGCGAAGATGAAGTCCTGCAGTTTTCTAGTATAATAAAAAACTCGATGAAAAACTGCAACGATAAAACCAAGGCTTTTCCCAGTCGCTATGGAATTCATCTGGGTCTGGAGAGTACCTTACGTGCCATAAACTCGAAGCGGTTCTCATTTATGATCGTTTCCTTGAGCCTGCGACCAGCCCATCTAATCCGGTTAATTGCCACCAGTGCATCCGTAAAGGTGCCCACCGCTCCCATCTACGCCCAACCCAAGCTGGAGGATCTAACTGAGGATATTTTCGGTATAAGGGCTACTGCTTTGACCTTACCCTTAGATTTGAAAACCATTAGCGAGGATTTGGATAAATGGGTCATCGCCAGGAAAAAAGATCCACCAATTTCCAAAAAGATAGTGTCTAAGACAAAGAAATCTACAAAAACTCGCAAGGTACAGGATCAAAAGGATAAGGAATGTAAAGAATCGCAGAAAAAAGAGAACGAAGTATCAACATCGCCGGTGAAAAAAGAATGGGATGACGATTTTATTTCGTTTTCTGATGAAAAAACGTCAATAAAGTTGGACAAGATAGATATTCAGGTGGAGACCAAACAACTGGGTGCTGCTCTTAGCAATTTGGCCATGAAGGCCAGAAGTCAGGCTAAAAATGATGTCAAATTCGAAATACCTAGGAAGAAAGAAGAATCCCCCTGCATAGAACCCATGGAAATACAAAATGAGGATGAAATCGATGAGGACGAGTTTCTGCCAAGTGAGAACTTGAGCACCTATCGGCCACTTACTGTTCAACAGATTTGTCCGAATCCCAACAAGAAACCTAAAAAGAAACGCAACAAAAAGCAAAAGGAACTTGCCAAATGAAACTAACAACAAACTACAAAAATAAATGAGAAAAATACAAAAAACTTTATATATTTTATATTGCTTATTATAAATATTTTAAAAACACTGTACGATTAATTGAAGCAAAACTATTATAATTTTTATGTGTCAAAATGTATTCCCCCCCTTAAATCAGCTGTGATTTTTAGGTTATGTTATTTGTTATCGTAATTGTTAAGGCACCCGCAAAAATAATGCTCCGAAGTTTACGTCAAATATCTCGGTTAGGGCGACGTTTGTCCGCCCCTGTTCCAGGCAGCAGTTTGGTTAATGCAGCATCATCCACGCAAGAAGTTTGTGTTAGACTTCAGGCACCTTTACACACCAGCATCTCCTCATGGAAATATGATAAAAAATCGTCTAGAGCGGCGGACGATCTGGACACCGACGATGAGGAAGATGAGGATTTTAAAGACGAACGCGATTCCAAGGTGGTTAAGACCAAGGTGAACTCACTGCGAGCAGACTTGTTGTTGAAAGCCGGTCTGGGCATGGCCAGAAAGTAAGTATACTTGAAATTAAATTATTATTATAGTACTTAAATTAAAATTAAGTTTTATCAAAAGCATAAATTGTATGTCCTAGACATTATGCTAATTTTCTGAGAAAATTTGAATTAAACATGACTCTTTTTTAATAAAAGTTCAACAATTAAACTTTACTTTATAGCTAAAGAAAAAATGAAGTAATTGATAATAAGAAACCCCCGCAATTTACTAATTTTAATTCTGTTCTTAGCAAAGTGGAACTCAATTTTTATGAAAGCAAGATACGCGTCAATGGAAAAAAGCTTCAAAAGAAAAGTGCTCAGGTGAGAATATTTATGGTTTGCATTTAAAATCACTCTAAATGTAAAATTTTTCCAGCTTGATGTCGGTGATGAAATCGATGTGATTAGAGGGTTCAGCCAGTCAAATCCTTCCCATTTGGTAGTAGCTCGTGTGGCTATCCTTTCTGCCAGCGAACGGGAGGAGGGGCTCAACGTCCACTTGCGGCGCTACAAATCGCTCCTGGTGGAAAACTATCGAGGAGCCAACGCCTTTAAGTCCTCTGAACATGTTCCTCACTGATATTTAAGGAATACTCTTTTTACCAAAAGAGAAGATGAGTAAAAGCAAAAATTAAATTAACAAGTACTGAAAGTAACAAAAAATTTAGGTTTTATAAAAAAAATTAGTAAAAAGATATACACCTGACCACTGATTTCACTTCATAAATAAAACAACCACTTTCTTTTCTAATTTTATTTCATATTAGAATAGTATTTCAATGTATAAAATTATTAGAAATATTACCATATTCGGCAAGTATCCTCTTGGGGATGCATTGGACTGCCGGAGGGGCAGTTATAGACCTGGGAGAAGTCATGGTTGTTGGAGACTGCGCCCAAGACACGATACTTGTCGATGGTGTGTTCTTTGGTTAACTCCTCCCAATAGTGTTCCTGCTCGTAATCCGCACACCACAGCTGCGCAAATCCGAGGAAGAAAAGCTGTTCCGGCGATAAATCCAATCCGGGCATTTGTTCGCTTCTTAAAATCTCATTATCCTCCTCGCTTCTATTCTTTAACTGCTTCATGTGGCTGCGGTAGGCATCAAGGGCACCCTGCAGCCCACCGCTATCCGCGATGTTTTCGTCCTGGGTCTCTTTGCCATTGATTTTCCGATTAATTTCAGGTATAAGGTAGCGGTCATAATGATCCACAAAGCACGTTGCCCGCTCCTCAAAAACAGCTTCAGACTTCTTCGACCACCAGTTGCGCATTTCCCCTTCACTATTGAACTTGGAGCCCACAGTATCAAAGCCATGGGTTAGCTCATGGCCCACCAGGTAACCCAAAGTGCCAAATTTCAGGGAATTGGGCCAGTCGGGATGGTAGGCAGGTGGATGCAATATGCCAGCCATCACATAAATGGAGTTATCAAGGTTGTAATAAAACGCATTCACCTGCATGCCCAAATATAATTCCAGGGGCTTCGTGTCATTGGGCTCACCGTGGAATCCGTTGAAGCGGCGCAAGCGGGTTATCAATTTTCTTTGTTCGATCAGGCTCTGGGAGAAGCTCGCGTTCTCCAAGTCCAGGCTGCGGATTTCTTGAATCAGGCGAATGGTAACATCATCGTTTTTATAGCTTCCAATTACTGGTTCAATAGAGGCCTCTTTGAGCTGTGCCGCCTGCCGAGTCTCCGGGTCCAGCCATTCCACTTTCTCGAGCGCCTTCTTCTGGCTATTCCGAAGCTCCTGTACAATAGCAGATACTTCCGAGCGAGTCCGGTCTTTAAAATGCTGTCGAATGGAAAAAGCTTTTTAATAAATCTAAACATTAAGGATTTTTATTAAATCTGGCATATTTTTTACAACAATACAATACAAACCTATATAGCTGCAACAGCTTATTTAAAATAAGCTATTGTTTTATATTTAAACAAAGTCAATTCATATATAATATCTAAATAAACTAAATTAGTAAGCCAAAACATGCATCGAAACCGTGGCGGCAAGGCGTTGATGGGGATCGATGGGGAACGGTTCCCAGATTCTTTTAAAGTATCCTATTTGAAAATCGGATGACTGTTTTTAATAATATAGCCTCAATAACCATATGAACAACTTCTAAATTGAACCATATTTATAAAACCTTTAAAACTAAAATCAACCTAACACATGTATTAACTTAATAATGTATTAAATAATCAGCTAAACTTACCGCCATGTAGAGCTTGTTCAATACGAAGGAGAAGCCGCTTTGCACGATCGAGACGCAATAATCCTTATGATACTTCTCCTCCTTCAGCTTGGCATCCATTCGGTACAATAGTAGCATGGCCAGATAGTTTGCCACAGCCTCTGGGTGTCTTGAGCACACATTATCCAACTGTTTGTAGTAGTAGTCGCAATATCCGTCCATTCCGCCGACGCTAGAAAAGTTTTGTCCGTTCCAAGCAATCTCGTAGTAGCTATCCCACTGATGATACTTTGACACATTTTCGGTTTCAGAAACCTCAAAGCATTTCTCTTCCTTGCCATCAAATTTATCAGCAACTGCGAGTGCGTCACGCCAGAAAGCAAAAACCCCAGAGATCACCTCCGAAATCTTGTCCTCCGTGAGGTTATAAGCCTGCAGATAAGTCTGCATTCTTTTCTCGTTCAGCTTGTAGGCACGAGAGGTGTTGTTGGCTATGTTATCCGTCTGGACGATGTGATCGAATCCCAGTTCCGGTAACTTAAAAAAGGGATTAAAGGGGTACTGCGGCAAGTTATCCTCGTTGATCAACCCACTGACCCCATAATTAGTGAGATGGGCGCTCATGTTAAACCAGCTGAAGGTAGAGGCGTTCCATGCGGGTCCGTCGACTGCCGGGAAACCACCTACGGACCTGATAAGCGCCAGATAAGCGGGATCAGCGGCCGGGAGCGGAAACACCACTGCCGAGAGGCACGCGTTGTAGAATTGTTGCGCAACCAGCAGCTCCGTAGAAACATTGAGCGCCTGGGCCAACTGCATGCTCGTCAAGAGCTCCTCCACTTCGTCGCGCAGGGTGTAGACTATATCCAAGAGGTTGCTCCTCTTGTGGTTAGACTGGAAGTGGTCGGGTCGTACGTTTTTCCAATTTCCGCAGGCGTATTCGTAGAAGTCATCACAAGGCGCCACGCTGATATTCATGTACGATTTCATTTTTTCCCCATAGGACTTGAGGTACTCCACCGTGTCGTCTTTAATCACATTTTCACTGCTGTTTGGATCCCCGACACTCCTGGCTTCGCATTCCAGGAAATAAGTGCCAACAAGGATGTAAACAAATCCCCAGAGCATGCGAACTCTGTGGCGATTCGAGTTTAAAACCATTAGTCACTGTAATTATCTGTATATACGACCAAGTAAGTGCAGTGTAGGTCACATTGATAGATTCGGATTAGTTTAGAAACAAAACCTTAAGCGCAAACGAGGGATCGACTGTTTAATTCAGAGCACGACTCACAACTAAGCTGCGAAGACCTATTTTGCAAACAGATCCGCAGCTAATCGCGGCTCTCTCTGAGACTTGACCTAAGCTAAATAATAACACTGATAATAATATATTTGTTTAGCAACTCAGACGAATTCATTGATTAGAAGCTCATTCATTCAGCAGGACGAGAGTAAAAGCGGGAAGTAAAGCTATAAGAGAAATTTGCTTTGATTCAAGATAGAGATTGTATATTTCTACTCTACGATTAAAACGTCCTTTTCTTAAAGAGGAGGAACAAGGAACAATTAATTAATTTATTTATATTAATTGTAATCAAAGAATTTAAATATATTAAGAATATATCGAGTAAAATCTAAGTAATATAAAATTTTATTACGAAAGAAACTTCAATTTCGTCACTGAAACAACTTTTACCTTTTCCATTTGTAACAAATTAAAATGTATCTGAAAGAATATGTAGGTAACCCACCTTACCTGAACTACTAATAATAATTAACTGAACTACTTAATAGTAAATGAGTAAATAAATAAGGGAAACCATATCATCTAAGTCATGTATGAAAATATATATTTAAGGGCATTCTTTAAATGACATTTTCTCTAACTAAAAATAAGCATGGGTTTGGATTTTCCATTTTAAATAAGTTTAAAACTAATTAAATAATATGGTGATATTTAAAAATGTTTCGGCTGCTACATCCTTGAAAGCTAACGTTCGAAATAAAGTGTACTACCAAATGTGGCAAGTATCCGCTTTCCCGTGCATTGGGGTGCCGGCAGGGCAGTTATAGACCTGGAAAAACTCATGATTGTTGGAGACTGCGCCCAAGACTCGATACTTGTCGATGGTGTGTGTTTTGGTTAACTCCTCCCAATAGTGTTCCTGCTCGTAATCCGCACACCAGAGCTGCGCAAATCCAAGGAAGAAAAGCTGTTCCGGGGATAGATCCAATCCGGGCATTTGTTCGCTTCTTAAAATCTCATTATCCTCCTCGCTTCTATTCTTCAACTGCTTCATGTGGCTGCGGTAGGCATCAAGGGCACCCTGCAGCCCACCGCTATCCGCGATGTTTTCGTCCTGGGTCTCTTTGCCATTGATTTTCCGATTAATTTCAGGTATAAGGTAGCGGTCATAATGATCCACAAAGCACGTTGCCCGCTCCTCAAAAACAGCTTCAGACTTCTTCGACCACCAGTTGCGCATTTCCCCCTCACTATTGAACTTGGAGCCCACGGTATCAAAGCCATGGGTTAGCTCATGGCCCACCAGGTAACCCAAAGTGCCAAATTTCAGGGAATTGGGCCAGTCGGGATGGTAGGCAGGTGGATGCAATATGCCAGCCATCACATAAATGGAGTTATCAAGGTTGTAATAAAACGCATTCACCTGCATGCCCAAATATAATTCCAGGGGCTTAGATCCATTGTGTAGTTCCTCGAAATGGAGTCCATTGAAGCGGCGCCAGCGGGTTGCCAATTTTCGTTGATGGATTAAGCTCTGGGGAAAGCTCGTGTCCTCCACATCCAGGCCACGGATTTCTTGGATCAGGCGAGAGGTAATCTCTTCGTTTTTGTGGCTCCCTATTACAGATTCAATGTTGGACTCTTTGAGCAGTGCCTCCCGGCGAGTCTCCGGATCCAGCCATTCGACTTTCTCGAGCGCCTTCTTCTGGCTATTTCGAAGTTCCTGTACAATAGCAGATACTTCTGAGCGAGTCCGATCGGTAAAATGCTCCTGGGTATTAGAATATAAATATATATATATTAATCTAAAAATTCAATCGATTAATTTCTCTCTCTCTTTCCCGTTTCTATTTGTCGAAAAATACGCCCAATTTGTGGACCCTTTGAACAAATTGTCAGAAAATAATCTTCTAATTGGGTTTTTGAGTAAACTGACTCCGATATTTTTATACCTTTGCAGAGGGTATTATAATTTTGGTCAAAAGTGTGCAACGCAGTGAAGGAGACATCTCCGACCCTATAAAGTATATATACTCTTGATCAGGATCACCTCCTGAGTCGATATGAGCATGTCCGTCTGTCCGTCTGTCCGTCTGTCTGTCTGTCCGTCTGTCTGTCGGTTTCTACGCAAACTAGTCTCTCAGTTTTAAAGCTATCGAGTTGAAACTAGGCACACATCCTTCTTTTCCTTGCAGGTAGTACATAAGTCGGAACGGCCGAGATCGGTCGACTATATCCTAAAGCTGCCATATAACTGATTGATCGGAAATGCTATAACTTTGGTGTTTTTTAAGTCAGTGAGTTGAGACTTTCCACACATTTGACCAAAATATCTTATGTACAAAATTTCATAAGGATCGGCCGACTATATCCTATAGCTGTCATAGAACGATCGGAATTGGCAAAACTTTGTTATTTTTTAAGTTAGAAAGATGGGACTTGGTACAGATTCTATTTTGGACAAAATAATCTGATTTGCCGAATTTCATAAGGATCGGCCGACTATATACGATCCGCTATATATCTAATAACATAAGATGCGTGGCGCCACCTAGCGGACTGCGACTCAACTGCAAGGGTATATCAACTTCGGCTCCGCCCGAAGTTAGCTTTCCTTTCTTGTTTTAAAGAAAATTCGACATATATTGTATAAATACGATTATGTTATTTACTGACTGTTTGACTGAGAGTTTTAAAAATAAAAGCCTTTTGGACAATTGTCAATTGATTTTTTCTTCTTTTTTCCTTTTTTGTCTTATGGGTTAATATGGTTCGATTTCTGAAAGTTATTTTTGACTGTCCTTAAATAACTAATTTGAGAAAACTCAACCGAAATCATAAATAGACCAGAGGGAGACCAAGAATACTTTGTTTTTTTCGGTTGAGTTCCGAAATCGAACTAGCGAGCTCTGGTTTCAATTGAAATTTTTTATATTCACAATGATAGATTCATAAAACCTCAAAAAAATTTATAAAATCCCATATTCACAATACAGTAAAATATTGCTAAAATTGATTTACGAATTGTAGTAAAACTTTATTGTTCATTTTCGCAAAGCTTTGTCCAAACCCTATCAGCGCCACGGTTATGGGACATAATTTCTCCACAAAACTTACAGCCATGTAAAGCTTGTTGAAAAGATGGGAAAATCCGAATTGTACTGTCAAGAAGCAGTAATCCTTGTGATTCTTCTCCTCCTTCAGCTTGGCATCCATTCGATACAATAGTAGCATGGCCAGATAGTTTGCCACAGCGTCTGGGTGTCTTGAGCACACTTTATCCAACTGTTCGTAGTAGTAGTCACAATATCCATCCATTCCGCCCACGCTAGAAAAGTTTTTTCCGTTCCAAGCAATCTCGTAGTAGCTATCCCACTGATGATACTTTGGCACATTTTCGGTTTCAGAAATTTCTAAGCATTTTATGTCCTTGCCATCAAATTTATCAGCAACTGCGAGTGCCTCACGCCAGAAGGCAAAAACCCCATCGATCACCTCCGAAATCTTTTCCTCCGTGAGGTTATAAGCCTGCAGATAAGTCTGCATTCTTTTCTCGTTCAGCTTGTAGGCTCTAGTGGTGTTGTTGGCTATGTTATCCGTCTGGACGATGTGATCAAATCCCAATTCCGGCAATTTAAAATACGGATTAAAGGGGTACTGGGGCAAGTTATCCTCGTTGATCAACCCACTGATCCCATAATTAGTGAGATGGGCGCTCATGTTAAACCAGCTGAAGGTAGAGGCGTTCCATGCGGGTCCGTCGACTGCCGGGAAACCACCTACGGACCTGATAAGCGCCAGATAAGCGGGATCAGCGGCCGGGAGCGGAAACACCACTGCCGAGAGGCACGCGTTGTAGAATTGTTGCGCAACCAGCAGCTCCGTAGAAACATTGAGCGCCTGGGCCAACTGCATGCTCGTCAAGAGCTCCTCCACTTCGTCGCGCAGGGTGTAGACTATATCCAAGAGGTTGCTCCTCTTATGGTTAGACTGGAAGTGGTCCGGTCGTACGTTTTTCCAATTACCGCAGGCGTATTCGTAAAAGTCATCACAAGGCGAAACACTAAGGTTCATGTAGGATTTCATTTTTTCCCCATAGGACTTGAGGTACTCCACGGTGTCGTCTTTAATAACATTTTCACTGTTGTTTGAATCCGCGACACTCCTGGCTTTGCATTCCAAAAAATAGGTGCCAACCAGGATGTAAATTAGTCCCCAGAGCATGGAAACTCTGTTTGGAAACATTTTGCTGCGATTCAAAACTTATCAGCGTTCAAAAAACATTAGCCGCGAACAAGGGACCCTCTATTTAATTCAAAGCACGATTAACAACTAAGCTGCGAGGGCCTATTTTGCAAGTATATCCGAGATTAATCGTGGCTCTCTCTGAGACTTGACCTAAGCCAAATACTAACGCTGATAAGCTTAAAAACTCAAAAAAATTCATTGATTAGAATACTTTTCATTGAGCACGATGAGATTTTTTTTTAAATTTGCTTTTTAACCCTTTAACAATTAGTACCTAATTTACTACTACTACTATATTACTGAATTATTTTTACTAAAATGTATATTAAAGAACCCTTCTCTCAGGACCTTCGATACATAGATGTATACATAGATACTTTGTATCTTTTCGTGAAATATGTACATAAATTTAAATATATTAAATTTTCACCGATCTTCATATGACCGAATCTCATGGCTTTGCAATTTTAAATTTAAAGTGCATATTTATATATTTTTTTTTACAGAATTGTTTTCTTAATATTTTTTTATTATTCTGGAATTTAATGAAATAGACATGTTATCAATGCATCTCTATAAGTTTTAAAATTTGAATCTCGATTACGCGCCATTTTCGTTTCTATCGATAGCCAATCTTTTACAGTAAAACCAAATTTTAAAGAATATGTGGAAAATACTGGGAAATATATACGGCGGTCACATCAGGGTGCTATATAATAATAATAAATTATTATTTAAATAGAAAATTAGGAAATAATTTTGGATATATTTTTTTTTATCCTAGAACTATCGAAAAAATAATATATGAGCAACCCTAAAATTTATCGACTTCTCGATATAAACAAATAATTTCAACATCCCTATAACTTCATAAAGATGTCTTTTTCCGCCACCGGTGATTGCCAATTGGTTTCGCAGATTTACAAAGTATTATATCCAAATAAATGCAGCAAATAGTTGCCTAAACTGTTTCCAATTTCAGTATAAGAAGCACCGCATCGTATGTAATGTCAAAGTGCTTCCAACACCTGTGACCCATTTTGAGCGCGAATCCAGGAATGACTTTCACTGGATGACTGCAGACCGATGGACACGGATCGAGAGTGGCCTGTGGCGTCTGTTTGAAAACCTGACTGATTGGGAGGATGCCCAAAAATTGAACACAGAATTGCTGATTGATCACATTAATGTCCATGTCCAGGCCACCGAGAAGCCGCATCCTGCCGCACTTTCTCTTTCAGCTGATTTTGCGACCAAACCGCAGGATCTTAACCTGGACCTTCAGCTGCGGTATATAACACATGAAGATACTACCATTTTGGGTGTTCACGCAACCAAGCGTAAGCATGCCACGGAAGCACAGCCCAATGGTACCAGTATCCACAGTTCAAAGCACACGGCAAAGACTCGGTAAGTCTAAATACTTTGCTTGGTTTGGATCGTAAGAGATTAATAAATAATTTCCACCCATTATCGCATAATTGGAATTCAAATTAATAACAATACGCTTTAAATTTTGTTCAATTTCTTTAAGAGCAAAACCTACACAGTCGAGACCTAAACACATAGACGCCGACGACGACGACGATGATAATGATGATGTACCTGCAGAGAGCCAATTGCCTTCCAAAGTCAAACGCCAACGAAGATCAATTTCCCAGGGTAGTGGCACCAAAAAGTCTTTAGCCAATGGACGCAATTCCCGGCAGGAAAATGTCAAAAAAGGCATACAAACTCCTCCAAAGAGGTGACCTTAGAAAATACTCTTTCTTAGCTTGTGGATGAATTAGAATTTTTTTTGTTCCAGGAGCTCTAGAGCCAGCTCTGTCGAGTCCAAGCCCGCTCGACGTTCCGGCCGATCTCCAATGCGTCCTGGTCACTTCAAAAACTTCGTCGTGGGGTAGGAGACCAAGAATTAAGTTAATTTATAGTAGTTTTAATTGATTTAAGTTTGGGTGGTTTTTCAGAGAGGCGGTTTCTCGCAAACCCAAGATAGAAAAAAAGGTGACCAAATCGAAAGCCAAGAAAGCATCTCCCTCATCTACGGAAGAGTCAAAAGTAGAAGAAATGGATGGTGCTCGTTTCGATGCACTGCAGCGGCTGGACAGCATGCTGGACATTCCCAAGCCGCGTGAAGTTGAGATATTGTAAGTTTTATTAATTTCAAATAAAGAATTCGAAACAGGCCTTAAACTTTGATTTGTGTAATTTTGGAATAGACTTTTGGAAAATATGACCGAACAAGACGTTCTCGATACCTTTGAAACGTATAAAGGCGACTTCGACACTTTGTTCAAAGAGCGTCAGAACAAACAACACACCACAAACTACATGAGCATCGATCACATGCATATCATGGATATTCTAAACAAAAGCATCCACGACAGCATGATTAAGAAGCTGGCTGAGAACTACAGCAAGCGGAGCGTAAGTACAAGCACGGGGGATCTTTTTATAAATACAAAAACTATGTATCTTCCCGCTCATTAGGCCCACACATCCCTGTTAATCAATGGTTTGCTGCCACTCTGGATTCTCCGTCTATTTATGGACACCTATAAGTTGTCCCAGCCAGAGGCTCTATGCCACATTAAGGATCAACTGAAGTACGGCTCATATCTTAAGGCCCTGAACGATGAACCGCTGTGCTCGGATTTGGACTGATAACTTATTTTAAATCATCTTGGAAGCATCCAAAACCCTCCCTAGTGGCCAAAACTGAAATGAAGCATCCAATATAAGACTAAACAAATTAATTGAATTTTTTCCGTCTTTATTTTGTTTGGAATTCGTTTTGTAAGAGACATTATAATTATAAATACATATTTCAGTTGCTTTCGAAAAAGGAAAACGCTTAAGAAGCCGAATGTTGCAGTGTTATGGAGTGCTCTCTGGGCGAATTGCAATGGTGGTTATGGTGTGGGCTACGAAATTACTTTACTTAGAATCTAGACATGTCGGGAAGTAATGTTGATGAGTCGCAAACGCCCGGCAAGTGGTTGGGTTAACCTCAGTCTGACCTCCACACTCCTATGTACAATCTATTTGGGCATATGACTGGTGATAGTGGAACAGCACTTAAAGCTCGTCGTGCTGCTGATCCTCCTCTTCATCTTCGGCAGTAGTGTTCTCCTGGCTTTCGGTCTTCGAATCCTCCGCATCGTCATCCTCATCTTCATCGATATCAACTTGCTCCTCCTGGGAAACTCCCAAGGTCTGTCGCATCATAAGCTCAATGCTATCGGCAAATTGAGATGTTTCCTGAAGCATGTATCCCGAACGCAGGGTAGCGGTACGGAACATCATTACGGCCATGTCCTTGGCGGTATCATCGGCTTCATCGGCCTCCACGCGACGCAAGAGTTCGCGCATCAGAGGATGTCTGGGGTTGATCTCGAGCGTTTTCTTCTGGTTAAGATAGTAGCTGCGCTGGGGATCGTCAGATTTCTGGTGGGCATTTGACATGGCCAGACGCTCCATATTACCGGTCCAGCCAAAGACACCGGCTACCAGGGCGCACGGGGAGTTGCTCAGCCTTTCCGACACCTGAGCCTTGGCGATCTGATCCTTCAGGGCGACATCGTTCAGCCATTTGACGAGAGGCTCAAAAGTGCTGGTCAACAACTCGAAGTTCTTCTTGCTCTTCTCCGACTCGTTCAGTTTGAAACCCTCCTTGGCCACATTCTGGAACTTCTTGCCATCGAACTCGGGCAGAGCCGAAATGCAGTACTCATCGACAGCCTCCACCAGGTAGAGCACTTCGTATCCCTTGCTCAACAGGCGCTCAACGAAGGGCGACTTCTCCACCTCACCGCGGTTGGCACCGGCAATATAGTAGATGTGATCCTGCTTGGACTTCATGCGCTCCACGTACTCAGCCAGGGAGGTGACGCCCTTGCCGTTCGAGGTCTGGAAGCGAAGCAGCTTGGCGAGACGGGATCGGTTGCTGGGGTCCTCCATCACTCCCAGCTTGATGCTGAAAAATTCGGAGAAAAATAAATTATTTTCATATTCATGAAATTTTAAAATATAATTCTAAGAAATAAAATTTTAAATTCTAATAAATAAATGCAGATAAAGAAATTTTAATTATTCTCGACAATAATTCTTATCAAGGTCTTATCAAAATCTAAAGAATTCTATTTTTAAATAAAGAAAAATGAGACAAGAATCGAATAAAATAACTTACTTGGTGGAGAACTCCTTCCAGAACTTCAGGTAGGCCTCCTTGTCGATCTTCTTGAGCATATCGAGTACCTTGCGCACCAGCTTCTTCTTAATCACCTTGATGAGCTTGTGCTGCTGGAGGGTCTCGCGAGAAACGTTCAGAGGAAGGTCATCGGAATCGACCACACCGCGAATGAAGTTCAGGTAGTTGGGCATCATGTCGTTGAATTCGTCGGTGATGAAGACACGGCGCACGTAAAGCTTGATGTTGTCCGACTTGGTGCCGTAGCGGTTGAACGACTCCGACGGCTGAATTTTAGGGACGTAGAGCAAACTTTTGAAGGTTACCTCTCCCTCGGCAATGAAGTGAGTCTGAGAGAGGGGCTCGCTGGAGTCCTTGGTGAGGCTCTTGTAGAAGCTAGTGTACTCATCTTCGGTCACGTCGGCGGGCTTGCGGGTCCAGATGGGCTTGCTGTCGTTGATCAGGAGCCAGTCCCAGGTGGTCTTGGACACCTTCTTGGTCTTGGGCTTATCATCTTCGCTGGCCTCTTCCACCTTGGCGTCTTCATCCTCCACATCGTCTTCGGTCTTTTCGGGCTTGGCCTCCTCCTCGATGGGCACCTCCTCGTCGACAGTCTTGCTGGACCACATCAGAATGGGGAAGTTGATGAACTGCGAATACTTGCGAATAAGCTCACGGACGGTCTCCTCCTCGAGGAAGTCCTGGGCCTCCTCCTTGAGGTACAACGAAATAATGGATCCTCGCTTAAGAGTATCGCCGCGGGGGTCCTCGGTGATTGTGAAGCTGTTGGCGTCCGACTCCCAGATGTACTGCTTGTCGTCGTTGTGCTTGGTGGTCACCACGACGCGATCGGCGACCAGGAAGGCCGAGTAGAAACCCACTCCAAACTGTCCGATCATGTCGTTCAGATCGCTGCCCTCCGACTTGGTGGGATCCTGCATTTTGGCCAAGAAATCGGCCGTGCCAGACTTGGCTATCGTACCCAAATTATTGATCAGATCCTGATGGGTCATGCCAATGCCCGAGTCCATAATGTGCAGCGCCTTGTTCTCCTTATCGGCCTTGATGCGGATGTGCAGCTCAGGGTTGCTCTCCAGCTCCTTGGCACTGGTCAGCGCCAGTAGGCGGATCTTGTCGATGGCGTCGGATGCGTTGGAAATCAGCTCACGGAGGAAGATCTCCTTGTTGCGGTACAGCGAATTGATGATGAGCTTCATCATTCGGTTCACTTCGGTTTGGAAAGTGAACTTCTCGGCCTGGTCAAGCAAAAATATTTATTTAATTCAAAGTCTTACGTGTACTTTACGGATCATAATACAAGATATACAAAAAAAAAGAAACACCCACCTTTTCACGGATCTCTTTCAATTGCGCCACATTAAGACCGTCAAGTTGAATGGCCTCTTCCTCCCTCTTTAGCGTCTCTGCGTCTGAATTGGTATAGATAAAGGGGGGGCGTTTAACGCTGACGTGTACCAAAAAATCTGGGTAGCCTGGGGAGGCGTGGCTTACCTGTTCGAGAACCTTCCTTGAAGGAACCCAGATCCAGGTCGATGGTCTCGGTGGAAGCCTCATCTTCTGCGGCAGCGATCTGATTAACGCCTGGCGTCCCATGAAACATACATGAATTAATTAGGTTAAAAGACCGGCTATGCGGCGCCCTGAAGCGTGGCAAGTGAGACTTACCTGCCAGAAGCAAGATGCCCAGCAGTAGATAGTATTTCATGATTGGCGATATCTCAATTTGTGAAGGACGTGGTATCAGTTCATCCGGTGAAAGGCCACGTCACGAAAATCAAGACCTTTCAAATCCAATAAATAAAATCGCACTCGCGTCCGACTCGCTTTTGCACGGAAAAAAAGTGGTGGTGCTTCGTTGTTGAAATGGTCTTTAAATAGTGGGGGTTGTGGGGACGTTTTGGAGTTTTGGCCTAAACCATATACGGTCCCACCATGTTTTTAAACTACAGTCGTACTTAGTGTTTTCAGTTTAGCCGTTTTACGGCAATGTTCCGTTTTCACAAATAGATTTCAGAAATCCTGGTTAACTTTTTGCAAAATCACTTAGCTGCGATCTAAAGAAATGCGATATATTTCCTGCGCACAATGACGGTCGAATATATTTGTTTTTCAAACGCTAATAAATCTATTCTATTTTTTTGGCAAGACATTGGCAGCACTGGTTGCTTTCGAACGTCAGTTTAATCGTTACGCAAATGTCAGTCTAACAATTATAAATATGTATATTAAAATATAACACCATTTTTCATTCCAGGGGTTTGAATATTTATTTTATTATTTTCTCCATGTCAATTAAGATTCCATTATTCAAATTTTAAGTTTCAGCATTCTTAGGCAAATAATTAAAACAAAGAATATAATATAAGTTATAATATAATAATATAAAAGAATAATACAAATATCTTTCTATACACTGATTTGGAGTTAAAACTATTTTAAACTGCCGTGGAAATTACTCGTCGAAAAACACATCCATTCCATTTCGTTGCGTTAGAGATGAGCGCTTTTAGGCGATAGTTCCGCCACTGCACTCGCATTTCTAGGCCCATTCCTATGCCACAAGCTGTTTTTGACGTTCCTCTATGGTCACCTCTTCCTCACATGCTCCACCAACACACGCGCACCAATTGGGCAAGCAAGAAATTAATGATTCCTGTAATCATTCAGCATTTGCGTGAGTCGTCAAACATACAGTATTTACGTTCAGTTGGGGGAAAGACCCGCCTACAGACGAGCTTGTATCTCCAGAATACATCCGATACCGCCCTGGCCAGGGCGCATCAGCAGTAGCAGCGACGAAAGCAGCGGGCAGAGCGACCGCAAAAACCTCTCGGCAGTGCCACTGCTCCGATTTTCAGTGAGCGGATCCCAATCGCGAGCAGCGTATCGTCGATGTTAGTCGTGGAGGTGGAGCAGTAGCAGCAGGAGGCCAAGCCGTAGCCGTAGACGAGGCAGCCGCCACAGTGTCAATTAGTAGTTTCGTATACCACCTCATTCATACAACGTACCACGAGCAGCACTACACTACCAAACCAACCACCCCTCCCCCGTACCGTGTGTTATACAACAAAATTATTCCGTGTTTAACATACGCCGGCTGAAATCGCGCAACCCGACAAACGCAACGCAACAAACGCATCTTGGATCTAAAATCCAATTTATAGAGGAACATTGGACCAAGGAGTAGTTGACTACTGCTGGCAGCGTTTCGGAGAAAGCGACTGTTGACAAGTGGAACTGGAACTGGAACTGGATTGGTAGTAACAGGAGCAGCCACAGCAAGGGCATACCACAATCATTCGCTAACCAGAGCAGCAGCAGTAGCAGCAGCAGCTTCACCCGCTTCAACCATGAATATCGACGATTACGAATCGCTGCCCACCACCAGCGTTGGTGTGAATATGACAGCGGGCGCGATTGCTGGCGTGCTGGAGCATGTGATCATGTATCCACTGGACTCAGTCAAGGTAAGTGCCCTTCCATCGAACCGAATTCGACTGCAGGTAACCGGAGGAGGAGGAGGAGGAGCACTTGCCCAAGAGTATAAACAAGCATCATAACCTAACCTCACAAATCCGTGTACACAAACAACAAATTCCTATGCTCTGGCATAATCGTGATGTAATTCCTTGGGTTTTAAGTGCAACCCAGAGCTCTGGTGGCTCTTTTGGGGGTTTAGAATCCACATTTGTGCTTATCGAGGCACGTTCTGATGGTTTATGTTGCGTCGCGATAAGATTAGCTCTCTGCCGTGCGCCTGACAATCGCTCGCTGAGTGCTCCAGCTACCTGTTATCAGTCATATGGAATTGTGTTGGGCCAAAGTCATTTACTTTCCCTGCGGAAATTCACCTTTAATTTGGTTGGGGCACCCAGGGCAGCCGCAGCCGTAGCCGTAGCCCCTTAGGTGCGTCCACCACTTGTGCAAATGCGTATGCTAATTTACTTTGCATCGTCGTAATGCAAAGGGTATATATATATATCTTTATATATGCGTTTCCAATATGTACAACTATATAGTGTATGTTGAGTGCTTGTTCCCATGATATTTCACTCGAATATTTATTGATTTTCCTAGCCGGGGCACTCGTATGTCAACTCAATCGCACGGTGACAGCCGGCAAGCAGTTTGGTGCCAGCCTAAAGCCTGGACGGGATTCCCGGCGTCATCATTATAGTCTTTCGCCGCTTTGACGAGCTAATTTCATGAGGTTGCGCAGCCAGAGCGCTTTAATTGATCGGAATTCTAGCACTTTTATTCATATTATTTTTTTCTATTTTTTTTTTTTTATAAATAGCCACCGGTGTTGGCGCAGCAGCGTTGTCATTCTGATTTCAAATATTATTCGTCTTATCAGTCGGCACTCGAAGTGGTTGCTGCCATCCCCGGGAGAACTCTGATTCATCTAACTGGTCTCCGTTCCATCTATTTATGTAAGGGTAGTATCTATCACATAGTAGGCCACACCACTTTAATTAGGTTTCTATTGTTCTCCCACTGCGAAAAACTATTCTTCACCTTGAATCGTCTTGTTGACTTGTTATTGATAGTGGAAGCCACCAGGCAGGCAGCATCATATAAGCTGGCAGATAAATGCAGTTCAGGGCACTTTCCAGGAACGTAGGGAGATAAAGTTAAGCCCGCGTCTCCATAATTTACAATATGGATGCTGTTTTCGCTTTGTGCAATAATTCTATAAGGCCTGGCTGCCAGGCACGCCTTTAAATATGTACATATATGTATATGTACAATTTATATGCAATTAAATATATATATAAGCTTATAGAACAAACACACACGATTTAAAACTTGAACCCTAGGCAGTGACTTGCTTATAAATCGGGGAAAGTGTTTCTCAACAATGAACAAGTTGTGGATTCGGTGGGCGGCAGTATATCTGTGAATGAATGATTATATTCCAATTAATTTCAATTATGATAAGATAAAACCCATGTTCCAAGAGACCGCCTCATTCCTATTTTCCTATAAAAATTCAAATTGTATTTGTCTAGGGGACACTTTTCTAGAAGCTTTCTCGAAAAAAATAATTTCCATCCTGACGAAATTCTTGTTTTCAGTTCTACAGTACAATATATTGCACTTGCTTTTTGAAAACTGTTTTTCCCCCCAATTAAAGTTAGTTCTCTAAACCAAATAAAATAATAATCATGAGTAACAATGACTCTCATATTATGAAGTCGACTCTTCAAACAACTCTAACCTTTGATAACTGGCCGGCAATTAAGGCGATTACCTCAAATGAAGTTCGTTTAAAAGTTAAAGTATTGTATTAAACAAATACTTGTATTCTTTTTTGTAGCAATTTATGGCAGCACAATGAAAATATTTAATGGTTTAAAACGCTCTATTTATTCCCTTTTCACAGACTCGAATGCAGAGCTTGTCGCCGCCAACACAGGATTTAAATATAGTGTCTACCTTTCGGAACATGATCAGCCGTGAGGGTCTATTAAGGTAAATTATACAACCATGGATCAGTAATCTGAATACTAATAATTTTGGGTGATTTGCAGACCTATTCGTGGAGCCAGCGCTGTAGTCTTGGGAGCCGGTCCTGCGCATTCGCTCTACTTTGCCTCCTACGAAATGGTCAAGGAGCTGACGGCGAAGTTCACAAAACACAACAACCTCAACTACGGTGAGTATATATCCTTTATATATCCCTAACTGGATATTAAACTGTCTTTTTCGTTTCAGTGATTTCGGGAGTGGTGGCCACTGTCATCCATGATGGCATATCCAGCCCCACGGACGTGATCAAGCAGCGAATGCAGATGTACAACTCGCCGTACACATCGGTCGTTGCCTGCGTTAGGGACGTTTACAAGAAGGAGGGCTTTAAGGCATTCTACAGAGCATATGGGACGCAGTTACTCATGAACTTACCATATCAGACAATACATTTTACGACATACGAGTTTATTCAGAACAAAGTAATTATCTGAGCCCCACTCTTTTGAGTCACATCTGTAATCAGTTGATTATTGTTTGCAGTTTAATCTGGAGCGGAAATACAATCCAAAGGTGCACATGCTGGCGGGTGCAGCGGCTGGGGCCAGTGCGGCGGCCATCACAACGCCATTGGATGTTGTTAAGACGCTGCTAAACACTCAGGAGACAGGTCTGACCCGAGGCATGATCGAGGCTGCCCGAAAGGTAGTTCAACACATTTGATATAAGCATTATGGTTATGACTTGTTGTGTCTTTCAGATCTACCATATGGCTGGTCCATTGGGCTTCTTCAGAGGAATGACTGCCCGCGTGCTGTACTCCATGCCGGCGACGGCTATATGCTGGTCCACGTATGAATTCTTCAAGTTCTACCTGTGCGGCATGGACGCAGATCAGTACAAATCGTCAATTACGGGTAAAGCCGAGACCCGCAAATCGGACTACGTACTCCCGACAAACGGAGACACGGAGCATACAGAACAGGAACGAGAGCGCGAGTTAAAGGAGAGCGCTGCCACTTCGACACTTCATTCAGCGCCAACCTCCGTGAACACATCGGGTGCCATTAAGACGGTATGCGAGCTGTCAACGCGACCCGCCGCTCCCACAATTAATCTTCACACGAGGCATACGGACGTGAAGAGTCCCTACGAGCGGGGATTCTCTACGTAGGCACATGGACGTGGCCGCGAGCGGGGCCGTTCGAATCGTTCGAATTTCGAAACGTTTGTAGAAGCAGTAGCGACAGCTAAACCCTAAGCGTAGCTTTTAGTTGGCAGCGTGTCGGAAGGGGGATTGGGATGCTGCGTTGGATTGTGAGTTCGACATTTGGTGGGGTGGTCGGCACGGCATTAGAAATGCCTGGGCCACCTACCATGCCTGTTCAGGCAATCCCAGCTGCTTCCCAATTCCAGTCCGATCCCAGCTGCTTGTATGAATACTCTGCGAGGAGTCGGTGAGAGAGTTTTATCACTCCATAGACGGAGGTTAAATCGTAGTTGTTGTTCTGCACAAAACTCTCGCTCTCACACTTACGCAAAAAAAACAAAAACTCCCAAAACAAAAAAAAAAACAGAAATCACCCCCTACACACACTACATACCCCAAAAAACAAACAAACAAACAAACAACAAACAAAAAAACAGTTTTAGGCGAAAAGCGAAATTCTTGTTAAAAATAATGCTAATGCTAATTCTTGTACAATACTATTACCTACTATTATGTATTACAACTCTGATTTATTACATATGTATATTTTTTAAAGTTTCGAAAATATATATGCATATATATTTATGTTGATCGTTGTAAAGTAATCAAGAGAGAGAAACGAAACGAAAAATGTAAAGCGAAAATGCGCGAGAGGAAAAATTCAATAATTTGTAATCAAATTACATTTAAATCTTCAAACTGAGATGTTACAAAACGCAGATAAGCACTCCCCCCCAGAGAGATACATTTTCCCCCCCGAAAAGTGTCCAACTTCAGATAGACCGGAAATCGGAAACTAGCCAACCCTCAACCTGTAGACTAGTAGCCTAGCTATACATGAGTTGTCCCTTATCCCGGGCAGTTGACTGCGATTTAATCCATCATCCTATCCTTAAAATAAACATATTTTTTTAATCAGTCATCACACGTTTTAGTTACGATTTCAGTCAAGTGCCAGGGCATTGGGGACAACCACAATGCCCCCCCAAAAAATATACAATAATGCATCATATTATTACGTTCACTGTTATTTTTGTTTATATATATATGCATAATATATATATGTATGAATATGCTACACCGAATATTATTAAACAAGGCAAGGTGTAGCCCTAAAATTACAATTTTATTGTTAAAGAACTCAAGCGCCAAGAAACCATTGGCCCATTAAACGGATAAATGAAAACCACACACCCACTCGATTTATGTCAAATGCATTAACAATTTTATTTTATTGTTTTTGTTTTTTTTTTTTATGTTTTTTGTGATAACAGAGTTTGTTTTTTTTTTTGATTCGAAAGCTAGAGGATTGAATCCACGCCCCGGCGACGAGAGCGCTGCGACAGGACTGGACGGGGCTTGTAGAGATCATCGTTGGAGTAGCGCTGCTGCTGGCACAGCTTCTGGCTGAGTCGTCTAGCGGACATGGTGTCTGCAGAATAAACAAACTTATTATTAATCTTCAGTAGCTTCGAAGCGTAAACACAGATATGAAGCGAAGACCATTGAAGATATTTGCGGGAAGCGCTTACCCAGCATAATTTACCCAATAGAATTTGATTTTGAGGACTAGAGGGAGGCGGCTTCACACAGCTATATGTGCATACATATAATTATATAAATTTTACAAAAATGTGCATGACCGGCATGTGGAGAGAAAATAGAGGCGATATAGATAATAATGGGGATGAGCATGATGTACATATGTTAGTCACAGAATGGAACGATTTTTGAGATTATACAAATAGGCGATGATCTGGGAAATCTTAATTTCAAAATTCGTTCCATCGAAAAAGGGTTACAATAAGTGGTTCCTTATTTCGTAGCTAGATACCCTCATCGGCTACTATACGCACCATTTTCCTGCTTCTCGAGAGCCTCGTTCTCCTTGGAATTAATGCTTGCCTCGGATGGCGTCGGTGATGACTTAGCCTCATCGCGTCGCAGCTTCTTAGCCGGACTGCCGGACGTGCTGCTGCTGGGACTACACGACTGCGCTGCTGCTGTTTCCTTAACAGCTTCTGGACGAGGCTGCTCCTGCGCACTGCTCCTTCTACGTTTGGATATGCTTCTGCGAAGGGCTCTCACATCCACCGCATCCTCTGGCGCCCCTTCTGAACTCAGCTTGTTCACCAAATTTTTACGATCCTCTATTAGCTTGTCGATTAACTGCAGACGATCCTTAAACTCATCCATGTGGTCTTCAAAATGGGTCACCACTTCATCCGAAACAACTTCATCCGGCTCCTTCGAGCTTGGACTGTGTGTGGCGGGTAGTTCCTCTGGCGGTTGCTGGGTAATATCAGTGGACTCTGGATTCTCTTCGATCACTGGAGGATCGTCCCCTCTGCTTTCCTCTGTGGGCTTGGTGTTTTCCCCATCACTCGTCTCCAATACTTCACTCTTTTTGCTGCTATCACTATTTGAATGGGAGTCTGATACTGTGCTCTCAGGTATTTCTGTCCGATCTTCTTCCAATACTTTCGTTTCAGCGGATTCCTTCTCATCCTTCGCTTCACTTTTTGGTTGGTCTTCAGTTGTTCCCTCAACATCACTCGTAACTGGCTTACTTGTCGGTGGCGACCCACCGCTCAGTTCTATGAAACTAGTGGATGATTGCTGCAAGATGTCGGTGACCAAGACAGCACCACCGGACGCGGCTCTGTCGCATGCTCCGTTGCTCTCCCCATGGGAGTTGCCATTTGTACCATTGCCATTCTCTACAGTGGCGTCAGTTTTCTCCGGAGCGGATGTACTCTCTGGAGTGGAAGTCTTTGCTGGGCCTCCCGAGCTAGGTGGCTTTCCCTCATCGTTAGAGTCGGAGCCTCGGCGTTTAAGGAGTTTGGCTTTGCTCTCGTTGTGGTCATCTTGGATAGCAGTATTGGTCGCCGCACTGCTGGATGAGCTGGATTTATGGCGATCCCGATTTCGACTTCGGTCATGGTCTTTTCTTTTAGACGAAGAGCTGCTACTGCTGTGGTGACTGCGACTATGACTACTTTTTTCCTTATCCCTATCCTTATCCTTATCCTTAATCTTATCCTTGTCCTTATCCTTGTCCTTATCCTTATCCTTATCCCTATCTTTTTCCCTATCAGATCGTGACGAGGATGAGCTAGATTTGTGTTTTTTGTGGGAGGAGGAGGTTGATTCGTGGCGGGATGAGGAACCGGTCGTGGAACGCTTTGAGGATGATGACTCCTGATGGCTCCGACTGGAGGAACTCTTTTCTGTTTTCGAGCTGCTGCTCTTGTGTTTGGAGCTTGAGGAGTGTGACGAGGAGTGCTTTGAACTAGAGCTGGAGGAATGCTTGCTGCGCGATTGGTCCCGACTACGGTCGCGATCACGATCGCGGTCCCTGTCCCTGCTTTTCCGGCGGTGTCTGTCATCAGAGTGATGGCGACGGTCTTTGTCCTTATCCTTGTCTTTGAGGTCGCTCTTCGCATTGGCAGGCGACACCATCGCATCCCCGCTTTTAGGTGTTTCTTCCGGAGGAGTAGCTCCTGAAATTTTCTCCCCCTCGTTTTCTGCTGTTGCTGCAGAAGGAGATTCCTTCTTCTGTTCCTGTGAGTCTGAATTTTCTGTTTCCTTGGGCCCTGAATCCGGAACAGCAGTCTCCGAGGCTGTCGAACCAGTGTTGCTCTCAGGCGGAGGTGGCGGCTGTGTTGGAGGTGGAGGTGTTGGAGGTGGTGGTGTTGGAGGTGGTGGTGTTGGAGGTGGTGGTGTCGGAGCTGGTAGTGATGGGGGTGGAGGTGCTGGTATCTCAACATTTGCTGGAGCAAAAGGCACTTCCTCAATTTTTGCTGGCAATGACGACCCATCCTTTGGTGGAGCTGGCGGTGGCTCTACATCTGGAGGCGGAGGTGGAGGGTCATCTTTTGGTGGAGGAGGTGGCGGTTCAATTTTAGACACTGGTGGTGGTGGTAGCGGCGGTTGCACCGTGTCCATAGGCTCAATGCTAGCATTGTTGGCGTCCACAATGTTCGCCTTAACTTCCGACATAATGGCATCCTCAATGGAGAGAATCGGAGGGCACCCCTTCACATCCTCTGATACAGAGTTCTTGCGCTCAGTGCCTAAATAAAATAATAGTAATAATAATAATATAAATAGAAGTAACAACTATTAGAAACATACCCTCGAAGGTAATGGCATCCTGTTTAATATCAAAGTGCAGGTGGCGATTTTCGTTAGTTGCATCACTGGAGTTCTCGCTGAACTTCGGCATCTGGGCCTCCTCCGAAATGTTAGCTGGCATGTTGGGCCTCTGGTCGATGTTGTTGCTCTTTGCGACCGCAGCTTGCTGGACATCATTCGCAGACTCCGTGGAGGAGGCAATGGTGAGGCGACTATCGCTAGACACCTGGGACAGCTGCGACGCCTGGGAGACGCCGTTAACCGAGTCTGAATTGTTTATGGACCCGTTGTTTAGGTCCTCTTTCCTGGAATCCGTTTTATCCTCGCTTAGTGGCTCATATGATGGAGAAGTATCGTCATCAAAGTTTCGATCATCCACGCCTGGCGGCAATTCATCCTCCTCCTTGCTTTCTTCCTTCACATCAGATTTAACAGTGGCACGGTCGGAATCCGGGCTAATCTGTTCCAGATCAGTCGGCAGGAGTCCAGTGCCAGTAGCTGTTTCGACTTTCAGCATACTGCTGCCGTTCATGTGGCCAGCAAATGGCGGCAACGGTGGCGCAGGCAGCAATGTGGGTCTTGCTGGCGGTGGAGGAGGAGGGGTGATTCCCAGGTACTTGTAGACAATGCTCTCGATCTTTGGCTCGAATATGGTGGCCACCTTGGGGTTGACCACCTGGTCCACGATTTGATCCACTCCCTTGTTGAGGACATCAGAACTGCAATGCAAGAACATTATATTTTAGTTGGATGCTGGTTGAAGGTCAGCACTTACTCTATAAGATGCTTGCGTAGCCTCTCCCGCAATTGGAGCTTATTAGTGTCTGGCGTCCAGTGCTGCTTTGACAGGAAGTCGTTGACCGCGGTCTCCACTCTGTTCCGCACGTTCTGGTAAGCGGGCTTTGTGTCCACGTCCGCCAGGCAACAGTTGAACCGGAACTCATCGAACACGCCCTGCGATTTCACCTCCTCGATGAGGCTTTTTACAAATTCGTCCATGTTTGTTACATGCGTTTCATCTCCAATTGTTTTTACAAGATCTAGTGAGGAGACTTGCCTATCGGATTCGACTATCGCAAAGTGTATACATATGTTAGCAGGCTGATGGCATGGTGCGTGACTGTGAGGTGGCGCAAAGAAAATAATATTTTATGGAGGCTATATTTTTTAAAGTTTAAAAATGAGAAATTTATTACATACCACAGGAACAAGAATAAAATAAAAAATAAATTATAAATGAATGACTTTAATATCGAAATTTATCTAACTGGAAGCTAAGACAAAAAATATTCTTTGGGGTGTGTGGAAAGAGGAATTTATAACCCGAAAATGATCATAAAAAGAATGAATGTCAATAATTTTAAGCGCTAAACGTGTTAACTGAAATCTTCAGAAATCAACTTATTAATTTAGTGATTCTGCTACCGTTCATCACTGTGACTTCTTGTGTGAAGGCACGCAATGGTTTCATCATCGCTAATAACTTATCGATATCCGCGAGCCATCGATGCCCATGGTTGCACCACGATTACTATATTTTGGCGCACGCGAAGCGCCCAGTTATAGGAATTTTATTGTTTCTGGTTGTGTTTGATTTTTAAGTAGCACAATTGAGTGATATAATGAAACTGAGTGCGGGTTCACACTCCGAAATCGAGGGTGAAGGCGCCCAGAGTAATGTGTCGTGCAATCCCCAGGTCCCTGTGGAGATAGCTACTGATGCAGAGGCGGTGGCGGCGGCGGCGGCCAACGCCGAGTCAGAGGCCCCAAATCAGCAAACCGTCACCGATATAACGGCGAGCATAACGGAGCATCATGATGCGCCAGAGAAGCCTCCGGAGAAACTGGCCGCGATATCTGTTGACGTGGAAATGGATGCCGACGCAGACAAACCATCCGCTGTCTCAGACTCCCCTGCTGGCAGGCAGCTGCAGAAGCCGCCACAGCAGCGTCTCTCAGCCATGAACAGTGAGTACAACATAAACAGCGGATACCCCGCCTTTTGTTATCCATATGCTAATATATATACACCTCCACCTCGTGCGTTCCTTTGCTTGTGTGTGTACTTGTTCGATTTTGTTCCGTGTTCGTAGGGAAGCGCGATCTAATCAATTTGCAGTCGGCCCTGAGCCCCAAATACATCGGCTATGCCAACGCCAACTCACCCACGCCACTTTCGGAATCGGACGAAACGATACGCACAACGAGGAGACGCCTGAACCAAGCGGCGGCGGCCCTCAACAGCAGCAGTACCGGCGAGAGCCTGTCCCGGGACAATGATTCACCAAAGACCGTTGGTCCAGGAAACGGTGCTGTCGAAGGAGGCGGTATCAAGCAATATATGAGCCCCATAGAAAAGTTGCTGATGAAGAACGGAGCCAGTTCGCCGAACAGCACGGGGTTTGAGGCGGATGCCGAAGATCTGGCTGTCCGGCCCGTTCGAAAGCAGCTCAAGCGCAAGATGAAGAGAATGAGCAAAGCCAAGGTAGCCATCGGTGTGGATAGCCCACCTCTGATTAAAGAAAGTAAGAGCGAAGAAATCGATAATGAGCCACACGATACAGAAAATACTTCAAATGAAATTAATGAGATAATCACCACAAAATGCGAGACTGAAGTTGAGACTGAAGCTGAAGCCGAGGCTAATACTGGGGCTGTGGAAGTGGATGTCCCAGCGGAAGACATAACTGAAGCCGAGAATCACGTAGAATCTCACGCTGAATTAATTGAAGAGCCAAAAGATGTGGAGAAGCCGAGCGAGCTGCCATTTGCTCAGCCCCAGTCGACGGCCACAGAGGCCGAACTAAAATCGCCACCAGACGTGAGTTCAAGCACATTCACTCAACCCGAGGTCAATAGCTCAATGAAATCGCCCTCCTCCGTCAGCATAGACAGTGCGAAAGGCCTGTCCATTGTTACCGATCCTGGGTGGCCCACCTACCAAGTGGGCGACTTGTTCTGGGGCAAGGTCTTCTCGTACTGCTTCTGGCCCTGCATGGTTTGTCCGGATCCGTTTGGCCAGATTGTTGGTAACATGCCGAGCCATCCGCAGCGCTCATCCGTGGATGCAGCCACTGTTCCGATTCAAGTGCATGTACGTTTTTTCGCGGATAACGGACGAAGAAACTGGATCAAGCCGGAGAACCTTCTGCCCTTTGCCGGTCTCCCGGCATTCGAGGAACTTCGTGAAGAGGTTCGCATCAAGCATGGACCAAAGAGTGCCAAATACAGGCAGATGAATCCCAAGAGGGCGAAGTTGACCATCTGGATGCAGGCCATCGAGGAGGCCCAGGTCGTGACAGAGCTGCCCTACTCGGAGCGACTTGAGAAGTTTTATCAGATCTATGAGAGTGTAGCGTAAGTATGTCAGACGTGGTTCCTGGAATGGAATTTGTCTCTAATTCTCAAGAAATTACAATTTCTTATAAAAGTTGTTCATCCATTCCAGCACACTTAACAAGCAGAAGCGCAAACGCACAAATTCCATGATGCAGGACACCTCCGACGTGGGCAGCAGCCTCTACGACTCCACGGACAATTTGCTCAGCCGGCAGTCCAACCAGTTGGTAGCCGTGAAGCGAGAGCGCTCCGAATCTCCGTTTAGTCCCGCCTTCTCGCCCGTGAAGAGCAAAAACGAAACTCGTGCCAAGCGTCGCAAACTCAGCGGCGGCATCGAGACCGAAACAGGCAGATCCAGCCTAACAGTGATCAAGCAGCAGACACAACTCTTTTCGGAAAAGAGTTCCCCCGACGCCTCCGTTTACGAGAATCCGGAATTCGGGCAGCTATTCGATGTCATCAAGGAGTACGTGATGGTCCATCGGAACGAGGAAAAAGTGGAGAAGGTACTCCTGGCTGTGGTCAGTAACATATGGTCGTTGAAGCAGATCCAACTCCGCGAGCTTGAGCGCGACATGTCCAATGGCCAGATGGAGCAGCAGCTGGGCTCGGCTGTGATGGAGCGAGGTCGAGGCGCTGGCTCCATTAAGAGGCTGTCGAATCGTTTGAAAACGATGATGGTCAGGCGGAGCATGACCCCGGTGGTGGCACCCAGTCCAACACCGGCTATTGTCGAGCCGGAGCGCAGACTGTCGGAAGTTACAAAGCCTAAGAAACCCGTCAACCGTCCCATCGACGAGGTGGTTGAGGATATCTTGCAGCTGGACAGCAAATACCTCTTCCGAGGACTGAACCGAGAACCGGTATGTAAATACTGCTATGCGCCGGGATTGAATCTGCAACGATGTTCGCGCAACTGCAACAACTGGCTGCACGGGGACTGCTTGGAGCGAAAGAAATCCGGCACACCCCTGCCTAAAAAAGGTGGCCGAAAGATAAAAGAGATCTCAGCCAGCTCCAACCCGCAAACACCTGTGCCTGATATCGAGCATGTGACGGGAGACGCCAACATCATGACACCGTTGATCTGCCACGAGTGCAGCATCGGAGAGCCGGAAGGGTGTGTCATTTGCCATCAAGTGGAGTCACCAACGGTAGCATCAGCAGGCTCTCCAGTTAAGGAGGAGGAACCGCAAACCATTGCGGAGGATAAACTGCTGACTTGCAGCCAGCCCATGTGCGGTAAACGGTTTCACGTTGGTTGCTGCAAGTACTGGCCCCAGGCCAGTAGTGGCAAGCAGTCGCCCCGCTGTCCACGGCATGTGTGCCACACTTGCGTCTCGGACGATCCTAGCGGCAAGTTCCAACAGGTTAGCAACTCCAAGCTGGCCAAGTGCGTCCGCTGTCCGGCCACTTATCACCAGGACTCCCACTGCATTCCCGCTGGCACCCAGATGCTAACTGCCACGCACATCATCTGTCCACGGCACAACATCGCCAAGGGGGACGCCCACGTCAACGTGCTCTGGTGCTACATCTGCGTCAAGGGCGGAGAGCTGGTCTGCTGCGAAACCTGTCCCATCGCTGTACACGCACACTGTCGAAATATTCCGATCAAGACCAACGAGAGTTACATCTGCGAGGAGTGCGAGAGCGGAAGACTTCCTCTGTACGGGGAAATTGTTTGGGCGAAGTTCACTAATTTCCGGTGGTGGCCGGCGATTATACTGCCCCCGACGGAGATACCCAGCAATATACTAAAGAAGGCCCATGGCGACAACGACTTTGTGGTGCGCTTCTTTGGCACCCACGATCACGGATGGATATCCAGGAGGAGGGTCTACCTCTACATCGAAGGCGACACGGGCGACGGCCACAAAACCAAGTCCCAGCTGTTCAAGAACTACACAACCGGCGTAGAGGAAGCGACACGTTTCCTGAGGATCATTAAGACCCGCCGGCAAGAGCAGGCCATTGGACGACAGAATGGCAGCAAGCTCCAACCGCCTCCATACGCCAAAATCAAAGCCAATAAAGCAGTAGCGCCAGTCCGGTTCATGCAGAATCTCGAGGAACTAAGCGCCTGCGACTGTCTGCCAGAGCACGATCACCCCTGCGGCCCGGAGTCTGGGTGCCTCAACCGTATGCTGTACAACGAGTGCAATCCGGACTTTTGTCGTGCCGGTGATCGCTGCGAGAACCGGATGTTCGAGCAGCGCATATCGCCCCGCCTGGAAGTAGTCTACATGAACGAGCGCGGATTCGGACTTGTGTGCCGGGAGCCCATTGCCGAGGGCACATTTGTGATAGAGTACGTCGGGGAGGTCATCAACCATGCGGAATTCCAAGAGCGGCTCATTCAAAAGCAACGCAATCGGGACGAAAACTACTACTTCTTGGGCGTGGAGAAAGACTTTATCATCGACGCCGGGCCAAAGGGTAATCTCGCTCGATTCATGAACCACTCGTGCGAGCCGAACTGCGAGACTCAGAAGTGGACGGTCAACTGTGTCCATCGTGTGGGAATCTTTGCCATCAAGGACATTCCAGCGGTATGTACAGGAACCTCATTATTATTAAGATCTTGATCTAAAAAATGGTATTTTCAGAACACTGAGCTGACTTTCAACTATCTGTGGGACGATCTCATGAACAACAGCAAGAAGGCCTGCTTCTGTGGAGCAACCCGCTGTTCCGGCGAGATTGGCGGCAAGCTGAAAGATGGCAGCGCCAAGGTAAGAGACTCCTCCTCCAATTATAACGAAGCGGTTTTAAAAATAACTCTCAACCTCTCAACCCACTTTAGGAAACGACGTCGCAGAGCGCCAAGGGCAAGAGCAGTAGCAAATTGAAGCATCTGGGAAAGGCCAAGGGGTCGATGGTGCGCATCCACATCGGACCACCCAAAAAGGCAAAAAAACCGCCAAAGGTTAAACACATTAGCGCGGACGATGCGCCGGTGGAGGTGGAGGAGGTTAAAACTGAACCTAAAATCGCCCAACATGATTGATGTCATGTAGATGTTGTTTTTCTTATACTTTTTTTTTTGTAAACATTGCATTTTGTTATATTTTGAAGATTCATTGCTGCTTGAACTCCATTTATATATACATTTATTACCTATAGATCACAGTTATATTTAGTAGACAATTGGTCCACCTTACGCTCTCCAGCTCATTTTTATTAAAATAAATCAAGAATATGTCGTTTTAGCTGTTCTATTTGACTAAATTATACGATTATAAAGTTTATCAGTTCAGTATAAATGATATATTGTATCGGCTTTCGTTTGGCTTGTCTTTTTGCTTTAATTGATAGGCATTTTTAGACAATTTTTAGGAAATTATACTTAAAAATTTTGTTTTTGTTCACATTTCAATGTTTGTCTCTCAGCTATACAGTAAAGCTAGCACTTTGGCATTTATAAACTCGTATGACTATAAAACTAGACATAGCTAAGCCTAAGATCTAGGAGTACGCACTTTAATCTTAAGGGGATATGCACGTTACAAGGATAAAGAAGGATTGAGTGCCAAAAAAATATATAAAAATCAATCATCTCCCGTCGATTATGGAGCGGCGTTGAAATAATCCGAGTTGAACTTTGGCACAATGGCGTCTACCTTCTTGACGATCGTGTTGAGCGACTCCCGAGACATCTCGTAAAGCGTATTCAGTGAGATCAGGCGCATGCCCTGCTGGTTGCACACCTCGATCACAGACCACTTCTCCAACAGTTTCAGGCAATTCCGGACGGAGTCCGTCGATATGCTCTCAGCTACAAAATATTTTCAACATTATTGAAATGGAAATAACGAACTCAACAGCCACTTACCATAGACACAGCTTCCGCGCTTGACTTTGCTGCTCAGATCGTTGATCACAAAACTAATGAATTCCGACTCCAGCATGGAGTTGCGGTGGAGTATCTGCAGGGACTGGGCCACAGTCACGTACGTCCAGGCGAATGGTGCCAGCACCTCGCAAATGTTTCGCTGCTGCTGCAGGGTATCGCGGGCGAACAGCAACATGCCTTCGTCTCCGCCGTCGTTGGGGGTTACATGGAGGAAGTCCTCGTCCTCGTCGATGCATTCCGCCAGGTTGCGAGCCAAGCGCTTAGCCTGCTCGGTATTCTCATTATCATCGTTCAGCTATAAATGAATGTAGTGATTAATATTTATAAAAATAAAGCTTATGTAGTTTGGATGTCATTATTAAACGTTAGAACTAAAAACCTTAAAATTGTACATGAAAATTAAATGAATAAATTAAACTGATGTGTAACAAAAATGACTACCTGTTTTGCTATGAGGCAACCACTGAACAACAGGTCATCCAACTGCTTGTAAAGTAGGTTCTCCAGGACCTGAGTGGGTTTGTTTAAAATAAATTCGTAGCGATAGATCTGGCAGTTCTCCAGGGCGGCATCGATCAGCGTTTTGCGGCTCACTCCAGCCTCCTTTTTGCTTTCCGTCTCCGGCAACAGGGAATGGAAAGTAGTCATAAGTATCGAACTGAGGGCGAAATGCGGAGTGAGCATGTTGGAATAGTAAGCCAATTCAATAAAGCTTTCCACGGAATTCCCAGCCCTAATGACCAACCGTCCATGTTCATCCCTTGTGCGTGTTACGAGACCTAGGGAGTCGAGACGAGACTTTCATTAGTAACAAAACACATTGAGAGAAAGATATTTCTACCTGGTCCGAGCAGGTCGCAGGCATATGCCAGTATTTGTGAGGATTCCCCTGAAAAACCAATGTCCTTAGTGCCGGATAACGAGTTTCGCAAGTCATCTAGAGCCTCGGCTAAAATCTGCTCCTCGCCGCCCTTCCTGAAACGGGTGAGCAGCAGGAAGGCTAGGGCGTTGGTGGACATCACAGAGGTTGCGGCGGCGCAGTCGAAGACCACCTGCCGCGAGATGCTTTCAATAAGATTGCGGTGCTCTTCGCAGACGACGTCGGTGCCGTACAACGAGGATGTTGATTGGTTGTGCTGCAAAGTCCTAGAAAAAATAGAGAATTGGAAATAATTAATCATTGGAGTAGTGCTGGAATAGTAGATTAGTTACCTGGCCGCTGGCTTATAAACTTTAGCATTGTTCCCATCCTCTCGAGCAATCTTGTTGTACGAATTCACCAGCTCTCGAATGGAGTAGGGCTCATTGAAATCGATACGCATCAGTCCATAGTTCGATCGTAGGGCCTTCCAGATTCCTGATATGGCCTTGGTGAACGATTCGGGTATCTTCTTCTCTCCCTTCTGCTCGCGCACAAAGTTGCCGTCGACAAGCCGCTCGTAGTTCACTGAAACGGGTACCAGCAGGGCGTCCGGAATGCTGCCGTCCATAAAGGCATTCACAATTACGGAAAGAATTCCGCCCTTGGGCATGCATGGCTTTCCGGTGCGGGTGCGTCCGCCTTCAATAAAGAATTCGACATTGTGGCCCTGCTTCAGGGCGTGAGTTAGGTAGAGATGAAGGGCAGCCCGATAGAGCACATCCTTCTTTCCCTCTACCGGATCGATCTTGCGCTTGATGAAGAATGCTCCAAGCCCTCGAAGAAGCCCACCAAAAACTGGTATTTGCAAATTGTTTCCGGCAGCCACCAAAGGACTGCGTATGTCGTTGTTGGTCAGAATCCAAGTCACCATGATATAGTCTAAGTGGCTGCGATGCAAGGGCACGAAAATCAAGGGTGTTTCGGGGGATCGTTCGGTGGCAGTCTTCAGCATCTCGATCTGCTTCGTATTGGTCACAACGCCGGAAAGGAAGCAAGGCAACAGCTTGTACAGGATCCAGGAAGTAAATGCTAGAAGGCCGTTGTTCAGCGTGGAGCCCATGTCCTTCAGGATGCTGATGGCACGCCGCTCCTGCTTGCGCAGAATGGTCTGGTAGGAGATTCCCTGCCTCTCGTCCTCCTCCTCCACAGCCGAACCCGACTGATCTCCGCTAGCACTGCGCGTGAGCAGACGATGGCCATTTTTGGCGTAGCGCTGCTCCCTCAAACTCTGCTCCGCCGCCTGTTTAATTGCATGTTTCAGCACGGCATCGTTGTGCACAATCTCGGTGACCTGTCGTAAGAAATCCAGCTTCATACTGTCGCTTCGCAGAGCAAATTATTTGAGTGGCTTACCTGCCGGTACTCGAACTTTTCGCTGCGCACCACCTGGGCCACATACGGGAAGAATACTCCCCAGTCCAAAAGCTTCTTAAAGGGTTTCTGGCCGGACTGCGGGGTTAGCTGCAACATATTCTGCGTGCCAATGCCATGTGCCACTGAATTCTGCACTTTCGGCTCCTAGAATCAGAAGATCATATTGAAAATGTGGTGATGCAATTGCCGCACACATATAGGATATATATGTATAACCAAGCAGTACCTCGAACCAGCCGCGAGCGTGAAACTCCGTCTTGGCCATTATAACTATGAGATTCTCCTAAACTAATTGCGAATTAATATCAATTTCGTGTCAAATCATTTGCATTTCCTGCACGCGCCCGGCTTTTTGCCCCGATAGATCCTGTCTAGCTTTTAAACCTGTTATCGATTGCCAGGACGAGGTGGTAGCGCCGCCAAAATTTAAACTTTTGAGCGCGAAATGGCGTTGCCAGAGTTTTCGACAAGATCTAACGAGAATTTGAATTTTGGCTGAAGGATATTCAAAGAATCTTAAATATTACTACACTTATTGTTTAATTTGTCAAAAAACATTGAAAAAACTTCCGACTAGGCGAATTATCTTCAGTGCAGGCAGGGTGCAGGAATTTATTGAATGGAAATGTTTTCTTATCTGGGAAACTCGTCGCGCGATAGAGTTGCGTCATATAATATGGACTATAAGGCGTTACTATACGGGGTCAATGGAGGAGATATGCCTGATGGGCTGATTGGAAAACTTACATGGGATGAACGGAGCGTGACCAGGAGATCGCTGCGTATGGTATTGATCTTGCCAAGGGACGAACGGTAGTTTAGATTCAGGTTCGGAAACAGGCCAGCGATGATAATGGGTGCTCTGCAATCAATATATAGTTATAATCAATATAATCGCCACAGGAGGTACTGAAATCAGGAACACGCAATTAAATATATATAGACCCACTTCGATAATATTTGGCTACTTGAGGGGATCGGGCTATAAGTTGGACTATAAACTTTGGGGGAGTTCAATACCCCAGCACCCATCGGTGGACATATATATGTGTTTACTTATTTTTATATGGAAAATGGTGTACTTTTTTAAGTAGTGCCAGTTGCTGATAAGTTTAGTTGCTCATAAAATATGGAGCAAAGCTGAACTTTGAGCGCTCTTTGTATGGCGAATCATCATTTGAGAATCAGCTGACATGTTCCATAGGGCTTTTAATTGAAAACAAAACAAAACGTTTAACAATAATTGGTTTTAAAATGTTAAAGATATATGTACATGAAATCCAGAGGTTAAAAGTTTAACAAATTAATGAAATTATCTTTTTTTATTACGTTGTGTAATTAGGCTTTCGAATTAAGCTTTTAAAGACGCACATTTATTAGGTTGCGTCCGAATCTAGAATTGTTTTCAATTATTTCAAACTTTTTAGTGTTTTAGAAAACAATTTTGATTTTAAACACTCCATGGAAGATATAGCTTCTAAATTTAAAAAGAATCTTATCATAAAATTCCCTAAAAAAAATCGTATTATGGATTTAAAGAAATAATCTGAGTGGTAATCTTAAAGTGGTCTCAAGATCATCTTGGGTTGTGGAAAATTTCAGGAGGATAGAGCTACTCGGGAATTGGAATTTTTTGGTTGGTTGTTGTTTATGGCAATCGAGTCTAGGGGCACGTTCTCCTGGTGGCCACTACTTTAAGATTTAATCAATATTTATGACCGCTACGAGATGTGGAGGTGTACTTTCTTTGTGGCCCAATCCGGGCGATATTAAAATAGCTTTTTAATCTGATAATTAGCGACAAATTTAACAATCTAGATTCCGATAATTGTTGCCAAGAATGATTTGCGAGTGCCGCCGTGTGGGTAATTGTTATCTCTGCGAGTGCAACATCATCGCAAATTGCGCCTCGAAGTGAGCTCTTAGTGGGTGGGGGATCGTACTGAGAGGTAGAAAGTGTTACTCTAGGTGCTAGTGCAAGCAAAAAAAAAAAAATAAATAAAAACAAAAACACAATTGACGTCACTCAGCAGCAGGTGACCCCAGGAGCATCCTAGCGATCTCCTAGACAGAGTTTCGCTATTAACACGTGGACGATAAGCGGAAATTTACACATTCCAAAGGGGTCATATGCTTGGACAAAGGGCCCACCATGAGTCACGGCCACCCAGCCCATGGAGCAACCACCTGTGCGACAAATAATATCAAAACAAAGCACATAGCACATACAGCTCATTTGGCATGCAGTGGATAACTTTTGAAAGCACGGTAAACAAATTAAATTTAGGGGATACGAAATAATACAAACTGCCTTACAAACTATTATAAATATTTATTTATTTAATAAATAAACTTGCTAAACTCTCTTCCTTATCAAATTTTATTGAAATATACCCATAAATGCCTTTAAAAATTGATTTAAAAAAAATATATTATTTTACATAAAAAAAATTTCCCCTCAGATCTGATAAGATTTGTCTTTTTTTTTTGCCACATTTATGTTTAAACATCTGTTTTGTCGCATCTGGGTGGAGTATTTGTTTCAGTGTTCTTGTCTAAAAATAACGGCAATTTTCCTACATTGCGTTACTTGAACTTGGAGGCGGCCCAGGAAGGGGGTGGGTGGTGATAATAGGTGGCTTAGCATAATAGGTGCCCGCCCGCAAATGCGATATTTAAATGGCTTCCATCTGACTAGGCACTCTGCGGCAAGTACTCACCTCGTCTTGGCGAAAATGTAGTAGACGATGAGGGCAACTGATGCAATCTCGATGCCGCCGAGCAAAGAAATCTCCGCCACACGCTGGGCAAAGTTCAAGACGGTCGTCAACATGGTTACATATATATTTATATGCTTGGGGTCGTCTGAGATGGATGATATGGTCGGAATCAGGCACCCACCAGATGATCGGAAGTGCGTGGTTGTGCCCAAGTTGTGCCTTGACCCTGGGCGATTATGTGAGTGACCAGCGGCGACCCTTTAGTGGCAGCGGCTAGTGCAAAATAAAATGGAGACGGCAACGGCAACGACGCCGCAACAACAGCCCGCCTTGCCTTTCTCTCTTCTTGCTCACAGCTCTCTCCAGCGGCAGATGCTGATATGTGGGCCTCTTCCTCCTCCGGTAGACTGCTCTCTGCTGATGTTCCGATCAACGGCGGCGGCGGCAGCGGCAGCGGTGGTGGTGGTTCTATGTGTATATTATTGCGTTCTACTCAATATAACCAGACGGACACATAAAAAAAATGTCGTATGATCCGGGGTTTGCCATCCGAGATTTTACCTAGATTTTGCTTTTATTTATTTTTATTTTTTTTTGGCCAGCTTCTTCCATTGGACGGGGCGGCGAGGGAGTCCGCCGAGTGCAGTGCAACAAAAAAAAGCCGAGCTTATTTCCAAACCGGTTTCCCTCGAGCTATGTAGTCGCTCGAATTTATGGCGGTTAATTGAATCAAATGCTCGTCGACTCGTCGTCCTTTATTCTTCTGTTGCCTTTGTGTTCTTGCTGTTTTGGATTTTTCTGATTTTTTGCGAACTTTTTTTTATAATGCGCGAGCCCAACCGCGCGACTCGAGCGCTCACTGCGGAATGACGCTCGGCGTTTAATTAAATGCCAATTAACGTGTGACAATAAATATGTACTATACTATACTGCGCGAGCGTTTACGAAGACTGCCCTCTTCCTTTTGCCCAGAGTCTCCGTCTCCGTCTCCGCCACCGCCTCCACACCATCATCAACATCATCCGTTATCAGTGGCGGTGAGATACGAGGCGGTACGAGCCACGATCACCACGAGAATGAGTGATAATAGAGTACACAGAGAAGAAGCACATAGAGAAATAGAGAATCTAAGAGCTAAGAGCTATGAAAAGAGAATACTAAATATGTCCTAAGACTAAGAGTTTAATAAGTAATTACTTTCCAACTGTATTATGAATAAAATTCATACAACTTTTGTGGTTTATTATAATATAAAAGTGTGGTCAGTAATTTACTTCTTGGCCGCGGGCTTCTTGGCGGCGACCTTCTTCTTGCGGGCAGCCAACAGCTTGGCGCGGTTGGCAGCAGCCTTGGTAGCCACATTGGCGAAGTGGGACTTGGCCAGCTCGACGTTCTGTTTCTTGGCCTTGGCCAGGACCTTGGCCACGGTACGCTTCTCGGCGGCGAGGGCGGCACGGCGCTTGAGGACCTCAGCATAGGGGTTCAGCTTAACCAGCTGGCGCGCATTGGTCAGTGGGTTCAGACGGCGCACGCTGCGGAAGACGCGCTTGCGGGGATCGCGCAAAACCTTACGGATCTCCTCGGACTTGAGCAGACGGGACAAGTCGGTGTTGGCCATCTTGGGCTGGGGCAGGTTGTAGCCCTTCTTCAAGGTGGCAGACTTCTTCCAGGTTCCGAACAGATCGTTCAGGCGCGAGAACGCAGACTCGGTCCAGATGACGAAACGACCGACATGACCGCCGGGAGCCAGTTTCAGCAGATTGAGCTTGTCCACGTTGATGGTCTCAATGCCGGGGATGTTGCGGAAGGCCTTGCGCAGACCCTCGTCCTTGTGGTAGACCACCAGGGGACCACGACGAGCGACACGGCGACGGTCGCGCATGGTACCACGTCCAGCACGGAAGCGCTGAGACTTGTACACCTATTAAGTAGAACAAGATATAGATTTTAGTAAAAATAAGTGGTAAAAAGTAAAAATAATTAGGACTAGTTATAAATGTAGCTAATCTGTTACCACGATTGAAACTTTTGAGCCTCAAACGTAACGCCTAGAAGAGCATTTCATCTGGCGGCGCAGGAAACCAATGTAAACACCTGACCACCAACAAATAGCCAGTTGTTTACACGCCGCCATGAGATTATAGGGTTTCCAAGAACCCTAGAACGTACCTTCTGGATGTCAGCCCAGATCTTCAGGCGACGCAGGAAGATGACAGCCTGCTTGGTCTTCTGCAGCTTCTGCACCTCATCGGAGACGACCAGGGGGAACTCGGACACTCCATCGATGATGTGGCCCTTGGACTGAACCAAAGCGGGCACACCGGAGGCGGCGATGGCCGACACCAAAGCGTAACGGCGCTGGTTCACGTTCACCTTGCGGTGCCAGCGACGGTAGGTCTTGGTGGGAGCGAACATGCGTCCACCACGGCACATGTTGCCGAAGGCACCCTGGCCGGAGCGGTGAGTACCGCCACCGCGGACACGGGGAATACGGGCAACAGCACGTCCAGTACCCCAGGACTCTGCAGAGGTCTGGTGACCTAAGAAGCAATAAAAAGAAAAGGGATTATTTTAATTGTTTATGGTGGCTTAATGAGTAATAATAACTTACCAGCCAACTCGCTGACGGCATAGGGCTGGCGGTTGTTGCGGCGCAGCAGCTGGTGCACGTCGTTGACCACATCCGGACGGATAGGTGCCTTGAACACCGCCGGCAGGCAGATGCTCTTGTCCTTAGCAGCTTCGTTCTTTTCCGTGTACACGGAGACCAATGGCCTGGCGTTGCCTAAGCTCTGCAATCGAATTAAATTGGTTGTTATTTCTCACTCCCACCACAACATCACACTTGACAATAGGAAGCGCCGCCACCGCCGCACATTCCAAACACGTGGAGGTTAAGTACCGATTTTTGCCTCATTTTCGTCGTTTTTTATGAGATTATCCATGTTGCTGGTCTGCGGGACGGTGGCGGGCCCTTGTCCACTTAGTTTCTCACCATTTTCGTTGATTTTCAAGCCCAATGAATGGTGTTAAATTTTCTGCAAACGCAGATACCGTCCTCTTTTTATTAAGAAGAACGAAGAAAGAAAGAGAGCTGCCGGAAATGGCGGAAAAGTGCTGCCAATCTGATGACAGCGCAGGGTTGTATTCTCTAACAGCATGAACTGTCAAGTTAACAGGCAATTAACATAGCTCAATATCTAACATGCCAGCCGATGTTTCATCTCTATGATATTGTCATCACTAACAAATAGAGCTATAATAGCTCAGCTATTAGCAGGGAACGCTTTGGTAAATAAAACAAATTTTAAGAATATATATAAATGGCTGGGGAGGTTATTGTGGATGCGTTGCCGTACATTGACCACGGCTATGACGATGTTGGAGTCAGGGAGTCGGTAAGTAGGATCGTTCGAGAGGCACACTCCCGAAAAGGGAATGCGCCAAACCCGGCATGCTTGGCATTATTAAAGTGGAATTTATTTTTTTTAGGCTCTGGCTATGGTCGAGGAAGAATGCAGACGCTACCGGCCTACGAAGAACTACCTGGATCACCTGCCGCTACCAACTAGCTCCCCATTTGAGACGCCACTGATGGTCAATGAGTTCGAGCGCATCCAGAACCGCCTACCCATGGAAACGCTATCGATGAAACGATATGAACTGCCCCCGCCTCCGTCCGGTAAACTTTCAGAAGTTTCCGCCTGGCAGGAGTCCATTGAGAACTCAATGGCCCAGCTGGAGCATCAGTGGGTGCGATCCCTGAATCTGGAGCTTATGCTGGACTACGGAACGGAGGCATGGAAATCATACTTGGAGGTGTTCACAGCCATGCAAGCGAAGGCTCAACTGCACCTTCAGCAACTAAAGAAGGACATCCAGGATGTTAACTGGCAAAGGAAACAAGCGCAAACGCAGGCAGGCGAGAGGCTGCGCTCCTTGGAGGCCCATTGGGTGTTGTTGGTGTCCAAAAACTACGAGATCGAAACGGAGTGCGTGGAGTTGGAGAAGCTTGTACACGCAGCACGGGAGCAGCTCCAGAGACTTGCACCACCCCCTACAGAAAACGACACGGCCCCCACGCCAGAGCACACTAATGGAATTGATCAGGATGTGGTCGAGACCAACGGCAGTGATAGCAATACTAATGGAGGCGAGGAAAACGCTGAGACTAAGGACTCCGAAGGAGAATCAGAAAAACCAGATGTCCAAGAGGAGTCCTCTAATGAGTCACAATAGTTTAAGTTCGTATTAAAATTCTACCCTCAATGGAATTCTGATAAATCTGACTAAGTATAATAAAACCTGATTTCTAAAGAAGAATTACGTTCTCACCTGACCTTAAACGAGTTGTACAGCAATATCTTGTCAATTTACATCAAAACTTTTAATATTTTTCATAAAATCTAAAACATCGCTAAAGATATTCCGGAGATGGAGAATCGATCTACGAATCTTTTAAGGTATTCCGCTCAAGAATCGGATGATTACTGGCCAAGATATAGCAATCGTTGAGGGCCATATAGTGGCTCCATTCACTTTTGTAAATTTTTTAAGGGGATCCCCCAGAGAATTTATCAAAAAATTTAAAAAGCATTTCGTCCCTAGGTTTTAAAGCAGAATGATGGAGAATCGATCTACAAATCGATTAAGGTATTTCGCTCAAGAATCGAATAAATATTGGCAAAGATATAGCAATTGCTAAGGACCATATAGTGGCTCCATGTACTTTTGAAGATTTTTGAAGGGGATCCCCCAGAGAGTTTAACAAAAATCTTTAAAAAATTTTGTTCTGAGATTTTGATGCTGAATAAGGAAATTTAAAACTATTAATTTTTGAAAACAGTGTAACCCCCTATATATGTATGAACCTCAATAATCTGGTATATTTTGTAAGGTGGTATATTTACGCGTTCCGCGTACGGTCACACACTTGTAGTTACGCTTGCGCGTTTGTAAAATCTTTTTATCGTCGATTTAAACAAGTTAAATGACCACAAAGGCTATTAATAATGCTAAAACCAAGTAATTAACTGTGTAAGCTTGGGCAATCCTCGGAGGAGACGCCGGTGTTCGACTGGTGAAGTGCCTAGAAAAGTGTAACAAAATACGCCTGGCAGTGGGTGCGCGTGTGTGTGTGCCATTGATTACATAGCTCGCCTAGGCAAATAGACAGATTGGTGGGAGCGAGAGGCAAGACGGCCAGAATCCGAAAAGGGGCAGCAACAAAAACCGCATTCCATCGCCAGAAAGCAACCTGGATCCATGAGAAAGGTGCGTACCATCTCGAGATGTGTGCCAAGATCTGTTTCTAGTTTTTTTTTTTTCGTTTCCCCCAACCAGTGATTGCAATGCACCATCATCATCCGCCGTTGCCCATAACCGGAGGTGCTAGTGCTAGTACGGTCGGTGGAGGATCGGGGATGCCAGAATCTTCCCCAGCTTCCGCAGTAGCTCCTGTGGCCTCCACATCCAACTCGAATTCCCAGCAGCAGCAGCAGCAGCAACGCCGTCGCAAGAAACGGCCGAATTACAACTACAATGGCATTCGGACGGTGGAGGTACGCAGAGGATACAATGGCTTTGGATTCACCATATCGGGCCAGCAGCCCTGCCGGCTATCCTGCATCATCAGCAGCTCACCCGCCGAACAGGCTGGCCTCCGCTCCGGGGATTTTCTCATCTCCGTCAATGGCCTGAATGTCTCGAAGCTGCCACACGAAACTGTGGTGCAGCTGATCGGCAACTCCTTCGGCAGCATACGCATGCAGATAGCGGAGAACTATTACTCGGACAGCTCGGACGAGGAGAACGCCAATGTCACTCTGAGGGGACAGCTCCTCGCCGCCAGCTTAAGGCACAAGCCGCGCTTCCTGCACCACAAAGCCAAGCTGCACAGGCTGCGCAACTCGCCGCAAAAGAAGCTACCGCTCCCAGAAGCTGTGGACACCAGTTCCAAGCCATCTCCGGAGCATCTTACGCTGCGTCCTGTCCTGGAGGATGCACCACTGGCATCCAGCCTGTCCAAGGCAGCCGATGTGGCCAATGTTAGCGCCATGGTTAGAGCCGTGGGGAGTGCTACGTTGGAGTACCGTGTGATAGTGGGCTATCTGGGCACCATTGAGATGCCCAAGCAGATATCGCATAGCTCCAAGTTGCAGACGGTGCGCTCCTGCATCCGCAAGCTTCGCCAGGAGAAGCGCCAGCCAACTATTGTGCTCATGTGCATCACGCCCGATAGCCTGAGCCTGCAGAGCTCCGGTGGCGGAGTACTGGCCACCTACTCATCGGCCAGGCTCAACTATGTAAGCTCCTCCTCGGAAAGCGAGAATCGGTTCTTCGGATTGGTCACCAGCGCCGTACACAACACCCAGATTGAGGAGGAGTACGAGCCCAGCGGTGGCGGCGGAGCTGGGGCCGGCCACATCAGCATCTCCCACAGCTGCCATGTCTTCGTCATCGACACAAAGTTGATCGAGCATGCCCAGCACTTGCAGCGGGCGCATGAGTTCAAGCTGCAGTGCACCAGGGATCCCATCTCCAACATATGCCTGGAGTTCCCAAACAACTCCGAGTACGTCGTTAATCTCGTCCGCAGCATGTACACCATGAGGATATTGCCGCCGTCCAGCAGAAACGCAGACTACGAGCCGTCCGCTGCCGGGGGAGCGGGAGCTGCTGCCCATTCGCCGCAGCCCTCGAACCACAGCGAGATCTCCACCACCACCTCGAACTCCGACTCGGGGATCGGTTTCAACAATGATTGCACGAACATATCGGACCGCATTCTGGTCGTGGACTTCCTGGGTGCCGGGGCAGGAGCGGCTCATGCCGGGCCACCAGCACACCCGGCTCCAGCTCGACCGCTGGGCATAGTGGGAATCCCAGACAATCGGCTGACGGTGCGAGCCATGCCCGATCCAGATGCTCATCCAAAGTCCCCGCTGGGAAGCTCCTCCCTGCGACGACCGAATCTCCTGGCCAACTTCAATCTGATCAAGAGTCCCGCCACGAATCTCACGTCCACCAGATCCTGCGACGACGTACTTAATCTCTTCGATGAGGACTCTCCTCGTGCCTTGGGGGTTGTGGCCTCCATGGACGACATCTCCCTGCACTCGGCAGCTCCCTCACTCGACGAGGCCCATACCTTTGTCCATCCGGCGTGTGTGCCGCGAAAGATGCGTCGATCTCTCATTTTGGAGCCACCAACAACGCCGCACAAGCTGAGCGCCCAGGTCTATGGGCAGCCTGGCTCGCGGCACTCGTTGGGCTTTGAGGCCGTGGATAGTGTCCAGTCGTCGTCCAACCTGGCCTGCCCAGACCAGCCCATGGAGACGTGGGCCAGCCTGCAGAATCTCCACAAATCGCACGCCAATCGGTCGGCCTCGTCTTCAACCCATTGTCTTCTGGAAGCTACCAACAGTGAACCGGATCTGGGGGTAAGTGGATTTTATTCAGATAGCTCTTAATCTCTATATACTTGTAGATCTTATAGTTTCTCATATCTCAATATATATATATATATATCGCCCTGAACCGCTCCTGTTCGCTGGCCATAAAAATCAGTTTACCTGGACGCCGCTCCGGCTTACCTGTATTCTTGGAGCTTATCGTTCCCCTCCTCGCTTACTCTCGCTTAGATAAGGGGCCAGGCCACAAACTCTCTCACACACTCCTAGGGGCCAAGAACTTGGGTGTTTCCTTTGTCAGTGTGGCGCCGGGCCTTTATTTCTACGGAGCTCAGCAGTAGTCACGGACATTCTCCGGAAAGTTGACGTGTTCCGGCCCGGTTCTGTACTTCTGCCATTTATGAGCGTTACATTTTGGGAGCCTTTCGGGGATTCGGTTGGTCTCGCTTCGATCATCGTGATTATCGGAGCTGACGCGTCGGTGGTGATAAGGGCGGAAATAGCCGGCTAAAAATAAAGTCCCCCGGGCTCTGACGTCATACTCGTAGGTCACGACGACAAAAGCCGAGAGCTGGTGCTGGAGCTTCGCCGGAGCGGAGCAGGCTGCCTCCGGCTCTGTCCAGGCCATCGAGCTTAATTCAATCTAAAGCAATTACTGCCGTCGACGTCTGCTGACCTTTAGAGCAGCCTCCTCCTCTTGGCATCCCTCATCCCTCATCTGTAGTCGGAATTTAGTTTGATTTTCAATTTGAGAACGCGCGATTTTGTGCGATTTTGTCGGCCGTTGGGGTTTCACTTTCGCTGCGCTTGGCTTCAAATTTCGGTTGTTTATTTTATTCTTAAATATTAAAAATAAATAAAATTGTCGCTGCGAAAAGTTGCTCCATAAAAAGTTCAGTGCAAGTTCAAGGATTTCAACCTGAAGTGAAAATAAAAATAAATAAAAAGAAAACGTGTATGAATTGCATGTTCAATTGTTTTGAACAGAGAACAAAAAACACAAAACACATATAGAATATATTTATATTGTAAAAAAAAAAAAAGATAAACAAAACCAGCTCGATGCAAAAATGTCATTTCGGGAACTCGTTTGTGGCCTGTACTCGGAGGAGAACACGGTGAGCTATTTGGATATTTAAGGTTTCAGGTGTTTTCAGGCTTCAGACCCTAAAGAAAATATTATTTACTTTTCGTTTAATCATCAAACACTAGCAGTACCCTGCCACGTTTCGCTGTGGCATATTGTTGTTGCACGCATAAAAAATAAGTCAAACAAAAAAGAATAATTTTCAAATTAATTAAATTCTGTAATACTTGTGGGTATACAATATTCTTTGTTTCTCCTCCTTAATCATTCATTATTATTTCTGTATTTTAGTACATAGGTTGCTCTTCACTTAAGCACCTTGTGATACACGACATTTTTTGTTTTATTATCAGGCGCAAAAACAAACAACGCAGATGGTCTTCCGACCCGTGAACATGCCACGTATAATTGACCATGGGAAAAACATGAATGTTCTAGATTTAAACCACAAACTTTTAAGGATTGGCCTTGTGATTTGTTGATTGTCATGGCAAATGCAAGACGTATCGGAAATTGAAGTCTTTTAAATTCAAACGGCATATCGGTTGGGATCATCGGGATCCTCGGAATGAGAACTTCCTCACCTTTGAATTTTCCTATCATTATCGTAGCGTAAATTACATTGTTCATCAATTTACTAACCACCAAACGCGTACCGTTGCACAGTTTTGGTTGGTTTATGTTTCGAAGCATGATTACTACGGAGCCAACCTTTAGGCGTAAATTGTGCGGTGGTAAGCCAGGCACGTCCAAAGAGTTTAAAAATTCAATTGGATAGTTGGTGGCTTCATCTTCATTTGTGACGCAGTCAATAGATTTGAATGAATGCATTGTTCCAATGATCTTATTTTGAATTATGTAGTTCAGGTCATCTACATCTTTATTCTTAGCCGCTAAAATTGCTCGCTCACTCAACCATTCATTATTTTTGTAGTTAGAAATAATATTTGGAAATACGTTGTTGATAAGTTCGTCTTTTGATAAGACAAAATTACAGAAATTATTTGGAAATGATATTAAACCGCTCGATTCTATCTACAAAATAAAAACCAGATTCTTTAACTACATTCTATGTAAGTACAAAAATAAATACCTTAAATGTCGGATTAAAACCTCCTTCTTCGATAATGTCTGCCCCAAATGACGTCATTTGGAAACAACTATTGTATTTTCGAGTATTTGCAAGAAAGTGGCGTGATTCTTGTGTTTCGCCGCAAAGCAATGAATACAATGGCTCTTGTGGCGGAGTCAACACTGGCAATTTCACTTTACCATTAACGCAGCATAATCCAGGCGTTTCTCCGGAAAACTTTAATGCACCACAATACTCGCAAACAACGTCCATTTGCCCAATGCAAACGCTAGGATGCAAGCTGTAATCATTGCTGCAATCGTATCGAAACGCAGCTCGATTCAAATCAGCTAAATATCTGCGTCGCAAATTGAAATCTACTTGAGAAGCACGAAGTCGAGCCATACTATTGCGGCGCTGTTCACGTGCAATTTCTCGTTCTTCTTCAGTCCTTTCATATGCAATATTTTGTGTTCTTCTTGCATTACGGCTTTGTCGGGAAAGATTCGACCGTCTTGGTCGCGGCATTATTAATTAAACTTCACTTCACTTCAATCCACTTGTTAATTATTTATTTAATAGAAATAGTTTTAATATTGATTTCAGCGCAACACAATCTTTTTGGTTCGTTGTTAAATTTGAGAGCCTGACTATGAATTTGACTTCGTTTGTAACTGACATTTTGACATTTGACATTTTCTTCTTAGCTGTCTGCCTAAATAAAAAAGTATGGGCCAGGGAGGAAAGGGAGGAACGCTGTCGAACGGGACAAAAAGTATCCTATGTCCTTCTCCTGGCTCTAAGCTACCTCCCTACCAATTTTCACTCAAATCTGTTCTTCCGTTCTTGATTTATAAGTTGTGTAACATAAAACACGATGTTCTTTTATATATATAGATTATCAAACAACTAGTCAGAGAGAGTGACACAAAACCAATTAGTAATCCCGGTTATGCAGCCCAGTTATATATTTTACTCCGTCACGTCCAACCTCGCTTGTCGGTAGATAGAACGCTCTATTTATTTTCCCATGGCGTAATCACAAACTGTTTTTTGTCTACAACAGGTGTTAATTATAACGCTCCTCCGTACACCCTTCATCGCCCAGATTAGACCCGAAGCCAAGAAAAGTATGTTAATTAAACAAAGGCTCCTATTATGACTGACTGACATTGACTTTAGCTGCTGGCTGAAACTGATTTATCATTTTTAATTGAATCGATCAGTCTTATCGACTACTAGACTGATAACATCAGCATGTCCGAATAAAAGCTTTGGTTAATCAGGTAAATGGCATTTTTTTTTTAAATTAATCAGAGGAGGGGTGGACGGGTGGGAGCACTTTAATTTCTAAGACTGGGCATGACAACTGCTCTTTCGACCTCAGCCATTTCGGTCGTTAATTGGCACGCAATCGGGGACTTGGTTGCCCAGCCGGCTGTTCCAACAGGTTGACTCTGGTCTGGTCTGATGGCATTTTGGCGGCAACCGGCGGCGGTGGTGGAGCGGCACATGCCGTCACAGGTGCAAAGGGACAAAGAATCAACCCTCGTGCCAGGGTCAGAAGGTACAATTAGAGGAGGGTGAGCTGTTAAATGTACGTTACTTTGCTTCCTTCCTGGCCGCCACTCGTCATGGGAAGTGAATACTGGCTATATGACTATCTGGCAGGTTGATTTTCTGACTTTTCAGAGTTGGGTAGTAATTTAAGTTTTGTAGAACGAGAAGCCGCCGAGTGACCTTTGCCAGTTACTTCGATTTCCATGGCCCAGAACATAGTTGTAACGTACTTGCCAGATGACGGGCAACTGTGGGAAGGGAAAACCCGATCCAAGCCAAATGGCATAAGTATCTGACAGATACAATCTACCAAAAAGTTCTAGTCCGACCTCTCTTATCAGTATCTCTCTGGCCCCTTGGCAAACAAATATTTATTTTTAAAATGCATTATGTATATTTATAATAATAATAATAAATAATATATAATAATAAACACCTTGCGCTCCAGGCACGTAACCCGCGATATGGCCAAGAGCAGTTGTCTGAAAAACCCCGCACTAGACAAGATCAATGGGCAGTGAAAAAAGGGCATAAGGTGGTGGGATAATATTCATAGAGTAATACTCTATGAATATTATCTAAAAAAACAAGATAATTATATCTATTATATCTATTTTATTTATTTTATATTTAATTATTAAAATCCCATTTCCGCTCTAAGCTCCTTAAATCCCAAAGCTCATAAAGTATTTATGAACAATATAATTTGCCAATTCCACAGAGGATTTCAGGGCTATCATAATAACTCTTAATGTAAAATAAAATTCCTCTTAAAAAGCCACTAAAGTCTGAAGGAAGATGGAAAATTTTTAACCTAAGAGGAATATTATTTGTTGACGCTGTTAAGATTTAATTAGAACTATTAACCGCGGGTGTTGGATTTTAATGCCATAGATATTAGCACTCTCTCTAGGCCACAACTGACTCGGTTCAGATACTCTCTATAGAGAATAATTGAAATTTAAAAGCAAAATGCAGTTTTAAATTTATGCAATCAGCAAACTATGAAAAACACCTGACTCTGCTGATCATTTTCCACCCTGTGTCAGTTTTAATGTTCAGCTTGTGTAGTGACTAACTGGCCAACAACACAAAAAAAATGTGGCTAGAACAGCGAAAGCGGCTGAAACCGCTTTGTAAACCGCCCCTGCCATTGCCAAGTGGCGGTAAAAAACGCGCGCAAGCGCTCTCTCTCTCTCTCTCTCTCTCTCTAGCTCCCTTGACACCTGGCTTGTTGTTGTGGTTGTTGTTACACCTTAGCCAGGTTAACAGCAAGACTGAGCCCAGCTCTTACTGAGTCAGTCTGAGTCAGTCATCGAGCGCAGTTCATCCGATCACCACGCACCTCCAGACTTGCCAGTAAATAAAATAAAAATTTTTAATTAAAAACGCGTGTTCAACGGACTAGGCCATTTACCTGGGACCTAGACCCACATTGTGTACGTTTTTAAAAAGGAATCCATCAACTGGAAATCTCTCGCACTCATCATCGATCTCGCCTTGAAGAGCAGAGCTAGTCAATTGAACTTTTGCGGCCTGTTTTGTGGCAGCCAGAAATAGAACGCTCTAAATAATATACAAGTTAAAATTGAAATGTTATTCTGTTCATTTCATAAACTAAACTGTGCAAATTCCATTACACACACACTCGCACACTCGCACACGCACCGCAAAACATTCCATTCGGCAATGCCATGATATGAAAAATAATCAAAAACAATCCACCGAACCGAAATCCCCAATCGACGTCATTTGCCCGTCCAATAATCGCGTGAAACCGCATCAAATCGCCCACGAATCGCTAGCGTCTTTAAAATACCAAAAACAGCCATATGACTGAGACTATAACTATTGGTAACTATTGGTCGTAAGCCCAATTTGATGAACGGCCAATATAACTCAGATACAAGCGCCTGCGGGGGTGTGTGATAATGTTTTTATAAACTTTTCCCCCTAACTTTTTACTTCAAGTGCGTGAGAGCTAGATGATGATATGAGAGCATAAAACATGAATCTAAAAAAATTCCAGCTGTTCAATAAAAAAGCAAAGAGTTTTATTCAAAATTAATCGCCTGCCTGCTGACTGTTCCCTGATAGCCCCGCCCCTTTAGGCCATGAATTTAATATTTATTTGGTTTGGGTGTAAACGCGAAATGATTCCACTTAAAAATCAAACAAATCGCGTGGGGATGCTTCCACTTAAATGCCCCTCCAAAAATAGTCCATTGCTTCTGGGGAAGTTGAGGGGGTAAACCCGCTCTAATTTTTGACCTCTTCAATGGAATAAGCCCCGACAGAACAGACAGATTTTCAGATTTATTACACTTGCTGTGTGATTCCTGTGGAATTTCCCCGAATTGTGCAAAAAAAAAATAAGGCAAACACAATCACTTTCGAAGGGGGAAGTATTTCGAGTACTCATTCCGATGATCATTCGATCGATTCCCCAATGATGTCACACTTCCCGGCTAGAGAACAATGAGACGCAATATAGTGAGATCTTGGGGCATTGATAGTGTTAGGGTTAGTCATTTCTAAGCCAATGAATAGATTATTTAAAATAAATTTAAATCGAATCTCTTGATCTTAGGAGCCATAGAAGGACATGAACAAATCTTAAAGCAGAAAGAATGAAATACTTTCTCAGACTTAAACCCTTAATGCTTTAGGGTTAGTCTTTCTAAAGTCAGAGAATAGATTATTTCTGAACTTAGGAACCTTAGAAAGACATGATCTCCAATGCATAAATGAATGTAATACTTTTTCCCAGACTTTGGGGATTTATCTTAAAAAGAAAAACCCTTAAACCCTTAGGGTTAGTCATTTTTAAGTCACAGAACAGATTATTTCTGAACTTAGAAACCATAGAAGGACATGAACAAATCTTAAAGCTGAAAGAATGAAATACTCTTTCCCAGACTTTGGGGATTCATCTTAGAATAAAAAACGCTAAACCCTAAACCCTCAAACTATAATCTAACGATTCCCCCATGAGTAGTCACGATTCTCGTGGGTCTCATCCACTTTCCAACTGATACATATATTTTTGTTTTTTAACATTTGGGTCAGAGCTATTAATATCTTGGCTCATATTGCGCAGTCACACTTTTCTTTCTGGTGTTTACACTGGGATTCCTGAAAGCTATTTTTTGATACTCAAATATTGATAAGGAGGTTCGTTGTTGACTCTACTACTAGGTGGAGGTAACCAGCCAGATGCCATGTGCCAGATAGGGGGGCGGGACTCGAGTAAAGAGCTCTTTTTATGGGCGCCCCATTAGTTGTGTTCTAAATATTTTGGCCATAAACATAATTTAAACATTTCTCTCTTTTATTTCTTGGATTGTTTGGATTACTTATCCAAGTATTATTATTATTTTTTTTTTTTATAACTCGTGCTGGCAAGTTTCTGTGATCCCACACAGACACACACTCCTGCTCCATCGATTGCGTAAACAAACCGCAACTGGCATGGCATGGCATCTCCTTAGAGGGGCCATCGGGCCAGGTGACGCATCACTTGAGCCAAGGAGACAAGTGACAATTTCCGTCAGCCGTCTGACTGGCTGTTGGCGCTTATTTGGCATTCCAATCACGAGTCCGCCGCGAAGAAAGCCGCGAAAGCCATCAGAGAAATGGCAAAACTGCTTACTCAACACCCGCAGTCTCGAGTTGGTCTGTCTGAAGTGCGCAGGCGTCCAAGAGATACACTTGTATTCTTTAAAATTTGCATAGCTTTTCCCCTTCCCCTTCCCCTCCCCCAACCACAGCCCGCATTTTCCACTTTCACCTCGCGAAAAGTTTACCTTTGCCGGGCCACTTGGCCGGAAAAACTCAGTCGTACGCGAACAGTCGAGCAGTGCGAACGTCTAGAACAGAATCTTCCGCCAGAACTTTGCTTTTCGATTGCCAAACAGTGTGCGATTTTAAAACTGGAAGTGCTAACAATAATAATAACAAAAAATCAAACCCATTTAGGCCGTTGTGCGTCATGAACAATCCAACCAAATCCAAAAGTGGTTGCTCCAGAATACCCATTAGCAGAGGACAGATCCCGTCGAGAAGCGGCGACACTGACATCGCCACCATGGTGGAGCGCTTCGTCCAGTCGCTGAGCCAGCTTAACGACTCCGGCACCTTCGACAGCAGCTTCGAGATCAAAAGGATTCAGCCCGCTGGAGCGGGAGTGGGAGTGGGAGTGGGAGGATCGTCGGCGGGATGCACTCCAAAGCATGTGCGGCATCGCTGCCTCACCGAACTGGACCGTGAGAACTTGGCGCGTTTTGTGCGCGACTTCGAGGAGCGTCAGGCCAGCAGCACACCGAAGGCCAAGTCGAAGATCAGCTCACCCTTCATCTGCCGGAAGGCCAGGGAACTCTATCAGAATGCCAGCGGGAGACGCAGTGCCTCTCCGCAGTGCCTGGCATCACAGGAGGAACAGCTGCCCAAGAGGTGTGCCGAGGCGGAGGACCTCATGCCCCCGCCCATGGCCATGGCCAGGGTGCAGGCGGAGCGCCGGAGCTGCCGCAGTGCCTCCAGAGTCCTGCAGTTCTTCAGTTCGGCGACCAAGAGGCGAAGTGGCAGTCGCAAGCTCAGTGAACCCGAGCCGGAGGAGAGTCGAGCGGGTTCGCCAGTACTCATCCGGGTGACCAGCAGCGGGGATCAGGAGCACCTGGGCTGCCAACCCCTTCCCCCAGTTCCCGCAGGCGAAATCCCCACCAGCTCCGACGACGAGGAGGAGCACGATGATGGCATTAGCTCGGCCAGCTCCAACCTGACCTCACAGTCGGGCAGCTCCAACAGTCGCAACCTGTCGCCGGACTCCTCCTTCGAGATGCACGCCCCCCTGCTGCCCAGCTTCAAGGTCACGCCCCCCAAGGCTGTCTGTCGGGTGGGAAGGAACGCGGCCTGCGAGTTCGCCCGCTTCCTTCGCGGATCCTTTCACGCCAAGCGCGCCTCAGTGACCACATTGCGGCGATCCCTCAGCGATCCGGATGCAGTGCAGCAGATGGACTTTAGCAAGCCGCCACCCCTGCGCGATTCCACCAACGTCATACGCGTGAGTCACTTTTAGATTCCAGATTCCTCTGGCCTGAGATCAAGAACTAAGAGTCGCCTGGGAAAGTACACTCAAGAAATAGGAGGCAAATTATTTTTATTTAGATGAAATTATGGCCTATATTTTCCTAAATTTTTAACAAATTGGATTAAAAAAGACTGTAATCAGAGTATTTTTTTAGATTTTAGTTAAAAGCTTTTTAGATAAATACTACTAGTATTAGAAAATATATCACCAATCCTTACTATTTTAGCTCTAATTTTATTTAAAGATAAATATATTTTTGAACAAAATTTAACAATCAAATAGTTGTAGTGTATTTTCTTGAGTGTATTTACCCAAATGGCGCCAATTGGGTCTTGGCCCGATTCATTTGACTTCTTCCCGTTCCCGTTCCCGTTCCCGTTCCATTCCGACGCGAATCGTTCAATCCGGATTCCGGAATTTGTTTACGCCAAACTCTTCATAATTTTTCGCTGGAAGCTGTTTATTTACGCCCCGAGTCGTCGTCAATCAGTTCCCATTAATACGGATCGGGTGATCCGTTGATGGGTGTCCGTATGGTGGCACCTGGCTGCCTTCCCGAGAATCCCCCGTGATCTTTGGACTCTGATACCATTTAATGGTGTTTATTCTGCCATCTGTGCATCCTAGGTCCAGGTTATATTCCCATTCCGATGTAGTTTATTGGTCCATAAACTATATCTGTTTGTAAAGACACAAATCAATTGTCGACTGTTTTCTGGCCAGGATCAGGTCGGTAATTGAGGCAGACAGTCAAGGTGTCTGCCTCTAATTCCCCACTTCCTAATCGGGACACCACTTGCCGGCCAAAATGACTTTCTAATTGTGGCATTTGTATGGCCAGCGCGTGCCGCAATTTCACTTTTCAATGAGTGGAGTCGAGCCCATTGGTGTTGCCAAGTGGTGCTATGGTTGCCCACACAAATATTTACGATTTCCATTCATCAATGAGTTAAAAATTAAGTAAATATTCTTCTTGGATAGCCGTATAAAAGTCATAAAACAGACAATGGTCTGTAAAAATTCATGCCACATATATCCGTGCCACTCCTGGTGTTCTGCGTAAGTGGTTCTGGTACATTATATGTACATATATCTTCCGCCTGGATCGTTCAGAACGCATATGACCCGCATTGGCTTCCATAAAGTTAACGAAAAAAAACAACAAGCCGCCTGCCGGATATTTAATTTAATTCCCAGCAGTCCGCAATTGTTAAAAAAAAAAAGAAAACAAAACAGTGGAAATTCTTTTAAATCAACAATTTAAAGTAAAAATTATTTATTAAAATTTATTAAATTATATATTATTTTTTTGAGTAATAATTTTTACTAAAAAATAATATAATTTCTGGTCATTCTTGTCCAGTTACCACTGTACTTTTCCCTTGTAATGCAAAAATTATCTCAGTTTTTCCATTTTTTTTTTTGGGGGGATTCTGGAACGGAACCGATCGGATTGGAGGGACTATCTCTATCTCACGGATAAACGCAGAAAAAAGTGCGTAAAATGTGGAAAATGATCGTCCCCATTTTTTTTTTTTGTTCGGTTGTGGGGTTCTGTTTTTTTGCCATTCCGACTGCCGACTGCCGACTGCCATTAGCTAAACAAATCATAAATAACTGTGAAATTATAGACAAAAACACACATAGACCCATGCGGGGCAACAACAAGAAGACAGACTTTTCCACAGTACTTTCAGATACACATGATCTCTGGGGGTAATTGGGAACTAGCCTCAGATGGGGGGGTGTGCTAGTGCGTTCCATGCGTTCTTTTGGTGTGTTTCCTACTGTTCCTTTGTGTATCTGCGAATTGCTTAATTTATCAACCAAATGCGCAACAGTGGCGGCGAAAAAAAAAACAACCATCGCCCGCATTCCAGTTGCCATTGCTTGGCATTTTAATTATTTCAATTGTCTGGGATGGCTTTCTTGCTTTTGTTTACATCGCTTAATTTATTTGCCAACATTTGTGCCTATTTTTAGATTCATTTATTTGCTAGGCGGCAGTTTTTTTTTTTTTATTTCTCCCAAAAGTAACTCTATTCTGTGTCTCATTAAAATGTTTTCGTTGCCTACCTAAATGGGCAAAATCCGCAATTGGGCTGAAATTCTCCAAACCACTTAATTAATTGGCCAAAAAGCAAAAAGGCGTATTTAATTAAGGCAGCTGCAACAGAAGGCATGCGTCACATAAGCTAACAGCGGCACTGGGGGGGGGGCACGCACCCACAACAGCTGGGTGTGCCTCAGTAGTGTGTGTGTGTGTACAGAGTGTGTAAGTGTGTTGGTAATTCATTCATAAAGAAACAAAACAAACAACAACAATAAAGAGCAGCCGGTGGCAGGCAAATAGGCAACAACACCAACAAAAGAATTCCTAGTCTCTAAGAGAGTCGAATATTCTATACCCTTTCAGGTGTACTCTTTATAGTAATATCCGTTTTTTTTGTGGAAGAGCTCTCCTTTAATAATACCCTTTGTAAGAGTATATATGTAAGAGCAACAACAAAAGACGACTCATTGTGAATTTTCAAGCAAAAAATGAGTAAGCAATTCGAGTTCGAAATTCGAAAATGAGAGAGCCTCTCCCAAAGAGCCCCCCAATTGTTAAAGCAGCTGTTGAGAACCCCAGTGGGAGTGTGGTGGAGTCAAGATCGCTCGCTCTCTCAAATGCACTCGCTCTCCCACTTTCTGGCTCTCTCTCTCAGATTGTATCTGTATCTCACGGCCGCTAACGATACTGTAAGATTCAACGCTTCGGCTACATGATTTTAACGCGTTGAAGCGACTGGACCGCTCTGTCGCTCGGTGCGGATTTCGGTGCGGATTGAAGAGCAAAGCGGACAAAGTACTACCTAGTATTACTAACAAAATAAGTGAAAATAAAGTCATTACATAAAGCGCCAGAGAAGCGCCAGAGAAGCGCCAGTGAAGTCGCGTTCGAAAGCGAGTAGCTAGTGGAAAAAAAAACACAAAAAAAAAGTAAAGTAAATTCGAGTTGACAAAAGCAGCACGTTTTCGCTTTCTGCTTTGCATTGCATTTTAAACCCACGCACTCACACAGATACACACCACTACACGGGCACACCTTTGGCAAAAATATAAAAAAAAAAAAAAAATTTATAAAACTCAGTGCAGAAAAACAAAGCCAAGCCGGGTAGGTTCTGCCAGATCTACGGGCCTATTATGGTTAGTTTATCATTTGAATTTCAAACGAGTCTTCCTTTGTCTTCCCCCTCGAACGCCCCATCCCCCTACTATCTCTCCTTCGTGCATGAGCCACCACCCCCAAGTCGCTAGATAAGATTCCTCCTCCTATATGGTCTACAATCGTATCTACACTTGCGGTCGTCCAGATATTCCCATTCAATGGGACTTCTAGTTGCTTTCCATTCATAATAAATTAAGATAAGGCTAGCGATATGATGAATTTAAAAAATTCAATTGAATATATTCGAATATCTTGTATCTGAGTGTACCCGCAGATGTTTCCGATAAAGAGTATGAATCAAGAATTCTTTGAATTTCTGGCACACTTCGGGGAACTTCTAGACGTTGGAAGGCAAACATTTTGGGGAATGCGACTGGAAGGAACCCCCCAAAAGGTCGGTCGGTCCTCTTCGTCATTTCTGATATCATATTTGCCTACCATGAGCTGGGTAGCTGGGTATGGGCACATATTGTTCTGTTTATCGTGTGAAATACATTTCACAAGAAACAGATATGCGTGTTATTTGCTCGATCCATCTGGGAATCGAGTGGGTTCCGAGTGACGAGTGTACGTGATATTCTCAAGTGTCTGGCCATTGGATCGTGAATGATATTTGATAAGTAAACTGATAAAGTGAGAACACCCCCGAGAAGCCAGCTCCACCAGACCGATGGAGTTGAGAGACTCCAATTACCGAAGCCCTGCTAATTAAGTGCCACCCCAGAAGGCGACAGGTTGCAGATCGGGTTGGGACTTACATAGGTAGCAGATATATAGAGAAGTGATATTGTGTATAGGGAGAGTGGTAACTCGACCCGAAAGCCATTGCGGATAAATTACTCGTGGGACTTTGTTTATTTGCCTCACTAGCGAGTAAGCTAGCCCGCCTCAAACTGCAGACTCAGCTCAATGACTTGGCACTGGAGAGTGCCAGATGGTGGCTCCATCATGGAGATACAAAAAAAAAAAAGAAAAGCATTTCTCTCAGTGTATTTCGAGTTGAATATGAAAAGACACTGAAAGAGAGGGCGGTTCGCAGCGGCCATGTAAATGGGAATATGAATGTGAATGCGAACGTACCCACGATGGCGGCACCGGAAAATGTCCAAGTCAGTGTCCACTGAAGCGGGGAAGTGCACTCCACCCCACTCAGCTCTCCCAGCCAGCTCATCCCACCACTCCTCTCCAGCTGAACGGAACGGAATGGTGGTTTTCTGTTTTTTTGTTTTCTGTTTATTTTACTTTGTGATTTCTTAGTGGTTGGACTTAATTATTGCTCATTCTTGCATGTCTCACTCTGCCTAAATTTAGTCACTCTACCTGCCACCTTTTCAGTTCGATTTCCAGTCCACAGACTGCAAATTAGCCAACGTTTATTTATTTTAATTATTTTCTTTGGCAAATTGCTCATTTCCTATTTAGCGACTAACTGAAGGCCCCGCCGCCTTTTGTTTGGCAATCAACGTTGATTTATGTCCGTCGGCCACTCGGCTTTAACTTACTCGGGATGTGTGTTTGTTGCAAGTTTGTCATTTGGTTTGTTTCAGACTACTATCTTGAGGATTTCTTTTCTCCAAAAACAAGTGCAGACTAAGTAGTTTTGAAGTGCTTTATGACCCACATTCTGTGATAAATTTTATTTTTTACATTAAACGACTGCGCTGCGTCACAAGAACTTATGAAATTGAAATTCAATGTATATGTATCTTGTATCTTGTTCATAAAGAGTATCTCGTGGATGACAAAAGATGTTTTTCTCAATCCGCTCAATTGCCAGCGTGTGTCGAGGCATTTATTGTTTCTTTTTTTTTTATATAAATGAACTGGCCCAAGCTGGAAACCAATTGGTTTCTATTAATGAACAAAAATGAATGAAAATTGCTTTTCTCCTTTAAAGCTCAACAAATTAGTGTGTGTGTGTGTGTATAGTGTGTGTGTTTTTAAAGTAAACTAAAACCAACCGGAAATGTTTAAAATTTCTCTTTTATCTATAACGATCGGAGAGCGCCAGGCTGTGGGGCAACCAAAAACAAATGTATTTTTTTGTAGTTTCTGGCCGAGCTGAGCTGGCTGTGAGTTATGATTTTCTGCGAAACTCGAGCTTGGGATCTGAATAGAATGATGTGTTCGGTCATGGAATTCATTAATCTCCCATCCAACAAGGGGATGGCGTACAAAAGCTGTCGTTAAGCGAAAAGTCGGTGGGAAGTGCCGCCTGGTGCCTCCACAAATACAATGACCACATGCATATGGGAATAGAGCATTCTCTGTCTGTTTGAGCAGCGATTATCGTAGCTCCTCGAAAGTGCAGTAAATAGAATGCTGTCAGCTTCGAGAGTTGGGGGCCGGAGGGCTTCCCTCATCATCAGCATACGAGGGAACGAGAATTCAACTTCGAGTGTCTTTGGAAAGGGAACTGGGGGGGGGCAGCGTCCAGAATGCGTCACAGAAAACCAATTTATGAGCTAACTCGAGGAGTTCAAAAGTTTATCGTGTCTGCCTGACCATGATAATGATGGGCTCTGGGGATGGCCACAATTTGTAGTTGAGAATTGCCGATGAATAGACATCTTTTTCGGGTTATTGCACTTGTAATTGCACCTTTTTTTACATAACATAAGTGTTCTTGAAGAAAACAACCCATTTACCAAGCTCCATATTCTCATCTTTCCAGAACCGTGCTCTGCCCGCCAATGCCTCGCCCTTCCGTCGAGCCTGGGGACAGTCTTCCTTCCGCACGCCCCGCACCGACAAGGTGGCCAAACAGCAGTCGGGTCAGCCGGGTCAGTCGTCGCCGCTGGTGAGACGCACTGCCTCCATGAACGCCTCCGATAACGATGTCTACATCAAGACCCTGATGCTGGACCCCAATCTCAAGCCCACGCGCAGCCAGCAGCAGCTGAGTCTGCTGCAAGTGCCCAAGATCCTGACCACACCAGCCCCGCCCTCCGCCGTTTCGGTATCGGCAGCATCCGAGGACTCTGCTCAGGACTATGGGTGTCCCAGCAACTGGAGCAACTCCTTCGAACGTATGCTCCAGGATGCAGCCGGCATGCAGACCTTTTCCGAGTTCCTCAAAAAGGAGTTCTCCGCGGAGAACATATATTTCTGGACGGCCTGCGAACGGTACAGGGTCTTGGAATCGCAGACGGAGCGGGCGGTGCAGGCCAGGGAAATATTTGGCAAGTATCTGGCCAACAGCAGCATGGATCCGGTCAATGTGGACTCGCAGGCCCGCAGCCTCACGGAGGAGAAGCTGGCCAGTGCTGCGCCGGACATCTTCGCACCTGCCCAGAAGCAGATCTTCAATCTGATGAAGTTCGACAGCTACCAGAGGTTCATCCGGTCGGACTTGTACAAGAGCTGTGTGGATGCGGAGCAGAAAGGACAACCACTTCCCTACAACGGCTCCGACTTGGACGACTTGTTGAAGACAAATTTTCACTTGGCTGCCTCATCAAAGGTGAGTTTAAAATGATTCCCATATGCCACTCCAACTGACAACAATCCTAATCTCTTCCAGCTCAAAAAATCGGCTAGTAACGCTGAGGATCGACGGCGGAAGAGCTTGCTTCCATGGCACCGGAAGACGCGGAGCAAGTCCCGTGACCGTTCGGAGATTATGCCGGAAAGCACACTGATGCCGGCCCCCCCACTCCCCCCGGCATTGCTGACCAGTTCCTCCCTGAAGCTCGCCTCCGGGCAGAACTCCCTCAGCGATCTCCACAGCTCTCGCAGTTCCCTGTCGTCGTTCGACGCCGGAGCAAATAATGGAGGAACCAGTGCGGAGAGCGTGTGCTCCCTATGCCGAGTGATACTAACAGACGGAGCCACTACTATTGTGCAAACAAGATCCGGGGAGACAGTGGGTCAGCTGGTGGAGCGCCTGCTGGAGAAGAGGAACCTGGTGTACCCCTACTACGACATTGTGTTCCAGGGCACCACAAAGTCGATTGATCTGCAGCAGCCATCGCAACTGTTGGCCGGAAAGGAGGTGCTAATTGAGCGGCGGGTGGCCTTCAAGCTGGACCTGCCCGATCCCAAAACGATCTCTGTTAAAAGCAAGCCCAAGAAGCAGCTGCACGAGGTGATCAGGCCTATTTTAAACAAGTACAACTACAAGATGGAGCAGGTGCAGGTGATCCTGCGCGACACCCAGGCACCGATGGACCTCATGCAGCCGGTGACCATGGCCGATGGCCAGCGGCTGCGCATCGTGATGCTCCAGCCGGATTTTCAGGCCGGCGGCGGTAGTGGCAGTAGTGGCCTGCCGCCGAAGCAAATCAAACCCATGAAGCCGCTGCCCAACCAGCTGGATGAACTCACCAACAAAATGTTTACCGAAATGCTGGCCAGCAAGGCGGATGTTGCGGCGGACAAGCCGCGCCCCAGCGACCTCTGTTCGATGAAGTCCAATGAGGCACCCTCGGAGACTTCCTCCTCGCTGTTCGAGCGCATGCGGCGGCAGCAGCGGGACAACAGCATCACCAACATTCCGGGCAGCAAGCTGCCGAAGCTCAAGAAGAAGTCCACGAGCAGCCAGCAGTCCGAGGAAGCGGTCACTCCACCGGCAGTAGCAGCGCCAGCCGATCCCAAGAAGCCCATCATAGCCAAACTGAAGGCGGGGGTGAAGCTGCAGGTGACGGAGCGAGTAGCGGAGCACCAAGGTGAGTGGGCAACCGGGAGGACCCTTTCGATCCCAGATTAATCTTCTCTTCTTTAATAATTCCAGATGAACTACTCGAGGGCCTGAAGCGCGCTCAGCAGGCGCGGCTGGAGGATCAGCGCGGCACTGAGATCAACTTTGATCTGCCGGATTTCCTTAAGAACAAGGAGAATCTCAGCGCTGCGGTTTCCAAACTGAGAAAGGTGCGAGCCAACCTGAGTCCTGTCAGCAAAGGACCGACCTCTCCCAGCGAGATTCCCCAGCCGGCGCCGCGACTCTCCATAACGCGCAGCCAGCAACCCGTGTCGCCTATGAAGGTGGACCTGGATCCAGAGACTGAGTTGCCTGCGGAAACGCAGGACCCCACGGAGTATGCCAAAGCCCCGCCTCCGCTGCCGCCAAAGCCGAAGGTGCTGCCCATCAAGCCCTCCAACTGGGGCGTGACGGTTGCCCAACCGACAGGAAACTATTGCAACAAGTTCTCCCCCACAAAGAAGGCACCCACATCCCCAATAGAAGCCTCTGCGGCGGTGTTTTCAAGCAAGATTCCACTGGAAATTAACCGCAAGGCTCTGGAGGAAGCGGGATCCCGATGTGCCTATCTCGATGAGCCCAGCAGCAGCTTCGTTTAATGGGAATGCCCAAATGATTTGTGTTTAAAGCATCTTGTAAATAATATATGTGCACTATTTATTTATGCTGTACTCTCTATTGAATGTCCACACAAACCATGACGAACTTTTGTATGCAATCTACTGAGTGAACGCGTGTATTTATAGCTAGCATCTTTAAGCCTAGTTTAAGTAATACATTACTTTGTTGTAAAAATATACCACAAACATATATAAACTTGCCAAGTTGTTATTGGATTATTGCACATCTTGATGTGCCAACTAAGTGGTATTTGGTTTGTAACATGGAACTTTATAACAATTTTTATGTCCTTGCTGTAAGGGTATTGTAATTTTGGTCAGAAGTGTGCCTCGCAGTGAAGGACACACCTCCGACCCTATAAAGTATATATATTCTTGATCAGATCGAACTAGTCGCTCAGTTATAAAGCTATTGACTTTAAACTTTTCCCGCATCCTTCTGTTATTTGCAGGCAGTCGGATATAAGTCAAAACAGTTGGGATCGGACCTCTATATCTTATAACTCCCATATAACTGATTGAACAGTAATGCCATAACTTGGATGCTTTTTAAGTTAGAGGGATGAGAGTATTATTTTCACTATCAACTAAAGCCTATTTTTGTGAATATATCTTAGAATATAACCTGCTACTTAACTGCAAGGTATATCAACTTCGGTTTCATCCGAAGTAAGCTTTCCTTTCTTGTTGGTAATATTTTCTACAATACCTTCAGGGATTATAAAACCTATATTGTCAGAGGACAATATACCTCATTATAAACAAATATCATTATCGCTTTACACGGAACGAAGAAGTCTTTAGATTATATAAAGTTTCTCTATAAAATTCTTTATAGAATATATAGAGTGAATTATCAATATTTACAAAACAATGTTTTTAAGGACAATAAGACAATTCTTTCATCAAAGGCAATGGCTTCTAAGCAACAAATTGAAAACCAAACCAAAAATAAGAAAACTTCAGACCAAACCTAGACAAATCTTAAGAAATCAAAAGCCTACGCCTGTCTATGCCATAGAATCAAGAATAAATAAATTAGAAAATCAAAAACACATCAAAATAATATTTAAAACTTATAATTTGCCAAGGTGGCGACTCAAAAACTATTGAACAACAGAAACGTGCAATCTTCTGAGCCGCCAAGCGGCCCACAAAAAATACAATCAAAGGGCCACTGAAGGTTTCGCGCTGCTCTCCACTGGGGCAGCCAGCTGGACCTGCTCCTTGGCCTGTTCGCCGCCAGCCTCCAGTTGTTTGGACTCCTCGCCGGCGGGCAGTTCCTTGGGGGCCACCTCCTCTTCGGCATCTTCGATGAGGCGATAGGTAATGGGAGCAGGCTGTTTGGCCGGCAGCCAGTCGGGGATGATCTTGTCGTGGAGTCGCCACTTGCCGTATTCATTGGAAATATGCTTTTCGAAGACGACATACTCTAGAACGTCCTTGGTGAGGATCTCGCTTCCGTGCATGAGGCGGCCGAATCGATCGTAGATGGCCAGCATTTGTTGGCTGTGGAAACGCACTGTGACCTGGGCGAACTGGTTTTCCTTCGTGATCACCTCGGTGACGCGGGCATGAACGACACGTGGTGGCTCCAGCGACTGCAGAAACCGCCAGCGAATAGTCTTGTCCTTAACATTGTGCATCATCTCCGGGTAGCAACGTTCGCTGACGTACTCGCGGATCTGGTACTTGTCCTTGGCGGCCATGTGCTGATGGGCTTTAATGTAAATCTCCTGGGCTTCGGCTCCAAACTCATCAGAACTGAAGCTCTCTTCATAGGAACGTATCTTGCGCACGGCCATCAGGCTTTTGGATTTCTTCTCGAGGAACTCCAGCTTTTGCTTGGCTCCGCTGGAGGAGATTATGGACTTCTTGCCATCGCCTTCTGGCGGAACGTAGGCCTCGAAAATACCCCCAGTACAGCTGATGTGGAAGGGACGCTCCATCCAGGGTCGGGGCGGAAGGACGCCTCGCTCCTTCATCCGCCGTCGCATCTCCTCTTTGGTGATGTCCTCTGGCTTCTCGCGCAGATTGGGCAGGTCGATCTTGACGAACTTCTGCTTACGCAGTCGCTTGAATTGGGGATTCCAGTGCTTGGTCTGCCGGTGGCGCACCTGCTGCATCTGAACCAAGCTCTGGAGGGGATTTGCGAGCACGCCCAAAGCACCAGCCTGGGCAGCTTGGGGCACGCCGGGCATCGCCTGCTTTCAATGAAAGTCCATTAGTGGGGGGACTCTAAACATAAACCATTACATTTAAAACTCACCTGGAGCAGCCTAAGACATGTTTTTGCCGGCGCAAACTTATCCATTTTTCTTATATTTATTATATAAAACAGAGTTGTCAGGCTTTTGGGAGCAGAACCAGATGTTTGGCAGCGCTCCTAGTGAGCTAAAGTGAAAACAGCGATAGGCAATCTTCCGATATATATATTCGATTAGCTTTTAACGGACTTTTCGATAAAATAGGTTTCAAAATAAAGACTTTTGAATTGATTTGATTTAAAAACACTAAAATTGAATTTTATTGAAGAATCACATTTAAACTGTTTTTGTTTCTAAATTTTGGGATTTGAATACGTCAATTTTCCTAAATGCATACTCCTAACCTTTGCGTACACTTATCTTCCTAGATTCATGAGTTTTTGTGATACATCTATTGAGAACCTAGAGTGGGAATGGCATGGAGAAACTACGGATTTCTGTCAATGACTATTGAAACTTGTCTTCTTTTAGAGCCTTTAATTTTCTTCGGTTTGCTCCTCTTCTGGACCATCCACGCAACTGTCAGTACAACAGTCTGGCGGCAGATCGTCGAGAAAACGATAACCGGCATTCTTGAACATCTTTGCTTTTAACTGGAGATCGGACGAAAGTTTAGACCCACCTTGCCAGCATCTTATCCGTAATACTCACCATTAGCTGTTGGTACTGGCAGTCGTAGGCGTTAAGGGCAATGTCACGTTTCCGCAGCTCGTTTCGCAGCACATCGATCTCCATCTGCTGGCACTCGGCCCGCTTGATGGCCGCCTTAGCGGATGCCAGTTCCTGCTTCATCTGGTTGCAATGGCACTAGCAGGAATATAAGTTATATAGAAATAAGCAAATTTAATATATCCTTCCTTTCTAATCACAAACCTTGAGTATCTCCTCGTTCCCCTTCGCCTTTTCCACTTCATTTTCGTAGTAGCTCTGCATGTCCTGCATATCGCGTTGCATACTGCACATACACGCGTTCTGTTCCTGAAGGCTGTTCTCCAGCTCCCCGGAAATTTGCTCAGCCTCACAAGCCTTCTCCTCCAGTAGACTCACCTTGTCGCCAATGTCCTCCAGGTTTTTGAGCTTCTTTCTCAAAGCATCACGTTCCGCCAGAATTTTTTTGATATTCTCAGCATCCTTATCTGGGGAGAAGGCACCTTTACTGGGTGGACCACCACCACCCCCACCACTACCGCCGCCTCCACTCCCCGGAGACCCTCCTCTTCCGCAACTCGTGGCACATTTTTTCAAATAGTCGTCCTCCATCTTGCGAAGTAGAGCCACCTCTTTGCCCAGATCATCGACCTTCTGCTGCAGATAGGGGACGTCGCTGCTCTTTTCGGGGTCGACCTGAACGCCTTCCAGCTTACAGCGCAAGGATTGCTTTTCGATTAGCCGCTTTAGGTTGGCGTTCTCGGCTGCGAGGATGTCATGGGCCTTATTCATATCATCAATGGACGCTTGCAAGTCATTGAGTTCTTTTTCGTCCTTTGGAGTGATCTTTCCGTCGTCTGCAAGTTCTTTTATCTTATCCTTGAGGGCCTTGCTCTTCTCAGGATCATACCTCTGCCCCATAATCCGTTTAATATCATCAACCTCGTCATTGGCCGTCTCAAGCTTGGCATTGGAATCGTCCAGCTTCTTCTGGAGCATGTTGTTTTTGATCATCAGGCTCTGCATGCGTCCGAGGGTGTCGTCGGCGGCATTGATGAGGCTGTCGCCAACCACCAAATCGCTCCCATACTCATCTTCTGGGCTACCAGATGGACTTCTACCAGAGCCACCACCACTAGGTTTGTCACCACTTCTTGGTTGTCCCTGGCCACCGGTTTTTGATTTCGGAATTAAACTGCAAGCCACCAAATCCGCAACAAACTGAGACTTGACGTCTTCGTCCGCGGCCCAGGACCGATCGTCAATTGTGGACGGATAGCTCTTTAATTTAACGCACGCATCGATGCACTCGAATTCGACACCGTCGCTCCCAAACGGAACATGAAAGAAGTTTTTTTGCGTGGAGTATGCCATGGTACTTATTCGAAAATAAAACCAATGGTTAATCTATTTATTTGTCACACGAATTTGAAAAACTTCTTCAACAGGTAGGTCTAGGTCTGAAAGTAGGCAAAAAAAACAAACACGTCCGACATGGGCACAGTTTTTAAATCTTCTAGCCATTGGCTTAAAATAATTTGTTCAAAAGTCGACAACAGATGCAAAGCTTCCTACTGTCCTCCAATTATAATACAACTAGTTAACAGTTTGTTATTTTTCCTCGAATATCACTCCAGGCCTTGCGCTCGTCTCTCAGCCTGGGATTCATCGACAGAGTTCATGGCGGAGAACCCACAAGGCTGCATTGTCATACTGGCTGTGCCCGAGCTGATGGTCCTTAAGGCACTCGAGTATCCTGAGAGTTCAGCCAACGGAGCATTCACCAATATCATCTAGGATAGGATTATTTGTTTGTTTATTATTTTTGTACTGCCCTGTTACTAAGAACTCACCTTGTTTCGTTCACCCTTTGGTAGGACATCGTTGATCTGGGCTCTGCGGCGGGATAAATCAGCCATAATGCCGGATATCCGTTCACTAGGAGCTACAATCTGCAAGGACATGATGGGCTCCAACAGCCGAGTCCCGCTGGTGCTTAGTACCTAAAAGTAGAGATCATTTTAACTTGCTTATTTATTAAAATTAAAATATTAAGTTACTTTCTGGACGCATTGTGCTGCGGTAGCCATTACGAACGAATCGGCCGTGCCCCGTCCAATAGTGGCATTGTGAAGTCGAATCTGTGTGTCCACAACCTGGCCCCCCACCCGAGGACCTCGCTCAAGAGCTCCAATGGCACCCTTCTTCAGAACCTGGAGAATTCGAGGTCTCAGCGTGTTAAGATTGGGCATATTTTCCGGCGATTTATCTAAGCTTTTATGAAAAATAATTAAATCTTTAAAAGAATTAAATAAAACCCCAACTCACCTAAAGATTTCGCTTTTGTCCTTGACCAGTTCCAAGGTAATGCTAACATTCTGCTTGGCTCCTGCGATTTCCTTTTCTACACTTAGCGTGGTGAGTGCGGGAGATTCGATGGTTTCTTTGTAGGCGATCTGGAGAGGTCCCAGATCCACATCAATTTTGTACTCGCTTAGAATGCGCGACTTGATGATGTCCATGTGGAGCTCTCCCATCCCACCGAGCACTGTCTGACCAGTTACGGAATCGTAACTAACACGGAGACTTGGATCCTCACGCTGGAGCTGACGTAGAGCCTGTTCCATGGCCGTTTGCGAAGATATGCTGGGAGGTTCGATCGAGCAGAAGTATACAGCGTCTGGAATCTGTGGATCTAGTCCGAACATATCCTCTGACTCCTCCGACTCGTCATCTAATTCCGGAATAACAGATTCTGTTGTTCCCAAACTTTGTTTTAAACGTTTCTGGGCATTTTTAAGAGTTGACTGACTAGAAGTGAGTAGATCGCCTGTGACTGTAGACTAAGTATAGAAAAATGACGGTTATGCACGGTTGGATAAAAAAGAAACTCCATCTTACCTTGAGACCTGCACAGATCACCACATCACCCGACTGCACTGCATTAACCTCCCGGTACTCATCGGCCAATGGCTCGTACAGCTTGGACACCACCTCTGCCTGGCCACGTGCCGATATTAGACGCATGCCCTTCTTTATCTCTCCCCGTAGGATCCGAACCAGCGTCAAAGCTCCTCGCTGCTTGTCATGGACAATCTTAAAGACCTTTCCAGCCACCTCAGAGCTTTAAAAGGGAAACTATATAGATGCTGTTTAAGAATATTACACATTCTTTTTTACCCGAAGCAGTCGTAGATTTGGTTACGTTCTTCAGGCGCCGGTAAGTAAGAATTCACGGCATCCATTAAACGCTGAATTCCGACATTCTTGTAGGCGGATCCCAGAAGCACCGGCACTACTTTCAGCTGGCCGGTGGCCCTTCTCAGGGCCCTTTCTATGAGGTGGTTGTCAACTTTATCGAAGCTTTCTGTGCTGATAACCACATCGGCGAGCTCGTCGTCCACTCCCGACAACCGATCAATTAGTTCATTCCGCTTTTCCTGCAAATCCCGTAGCTCATCGGAGGGCTCCAACTTCATACGGATGTACTTCTGTCCCAAATCCTTTTGCTGCCATGTTAATCGCTCCAATGTTATCACATCATTTATGGCTAAAAGTTAAACATAAGTACATTACTCCTATTGGGAATCAAGCCCACAAACCTAATACTCCATCCTCATTTTTAACTGGGTATTGTAAGCAAACTGGGTGGGCTTCCAGCTTCTCTTTGAGATCAGCAATGCACTTTTCAAAATCCGCATCGGGGCGATCCATCTTATTGACAAATATTAGCCTTGGGAGCTTGTGCTTGTCCGCCTGGGTCCACACGGTAACCGTCTGTGCTTCTACACCGGCAGTTCCGTCAAGTACTACGACCACACCGTCGACGGCGTATAGGGACTGTTCCACCTCCATGGTAAAGTCAATGTGACCCGGTGTGTCCAACAAATTGATACTAGAACCAGGATAGATATTTGTAAAGTGTGGGGATGGTTCAAAAATGGTATAGTAACCGGTGTCCGTTCCATGCAAAGGTAACCGCTGAACTGCAGATCGTTATGCCTCTTTCCCGCTCTTGGGTTAGGTAATCCGTAACTGTGTTGCCCCGATGCACTTCACCCAGTGTCCTGGTCTTGCCGGCATAGAACAGCATCCGTTCTGTCGTCGTTGTTTTGCCTGAAAATAAAAATTTCATTGAAGGATAACTTGGTTGAGAGAGGACATGAAGTGAATAGATACCCGCATCGATGTGCGCCAGAATACCAATGTTTCTGATTTTGCTGCTGTAGGATCGACTGAAGAATTGGCCGGAGAGCTGTCGGAGGTAATGACTGCGCTTCTGCAAGCCGTGCAGAAATTCATATTTCAGCATTTTAACAAAAAATTTAACTGCCGGCTCGTGGTGGAGCGCATCAGCTGTTGGCAACTAGTTGTAGTCGATTGTTTTCCCAATCAGCTTTTGGTTAATCGAATAATGCCGCATTTTGCGGGTAATTTTTAAGGAGGTTTATGTTTATTGTTTAAACCTTAATGAATGTGTGTTATTTAGTATAAAGAAGCCATTAACATGTCCACGCGACCCCGACGAGCTGCTGCTGCCAAACCGAAGCTGGTAGTGGAGCTATCTGATTCAGAGGAGGACGTGGAGGTCGTGGAGAACGATGATTACAAGCCACCAGAGGCCAAAAGTCGCCGCATCGATAGGGCAGCAGAAGCTTTGGCAGGCACGTAAGTAGTAATCCCTAAGAACAGCTGGACAAATAATTTCCAAAAATAATACCAATAGATCAACAAGGAGACGGTGGCCCACAAAAACTACAGCTGCCGAGCCTGCCGCGACGGCGCCCAAGAGAAAACGGGCTAAGAAGTCAAAGGAAGATGAGAACTCATGTCCCAATGAAACCAATCCGGAGAACCAGGAAGAGGCACCACCAGCCCCAACGCCGCCACCACGGCCTGTGACGCAAACGGATGGAGCAGCTGCTAGTACAACTACTGGACGCAGTTCCTTCTGGGAGCGGAGGAAGGTGTGGAACATACACGAGCTCTTGGCAGAGACGGAGAATATTCAGCCCCAGGCAGCTCGCAATATTGTGCAGCTCTTCGAGAATGAGAACACCATTCCATTTATCTGCCGGTAGATTAGATCTTTATTTTGAAGACATGAAACATTTATGTATGATTTTTATTTAGTTACCGACGTGATCTTGTAGATCATATAGCTCCGGATCGCTTGCGAGACATTCGTAATACCTACACGGAAATAGTGGATCTGAGAAAAAAGGCTGAGAATATTGTCACCCAGTTGGAGCGCGAAAATGTTTTGAATCCTGAGATTCGTGATGAGCTGATGTGTGCCAAGACCAATGAGGAGCTGGAGTTTCTCTACGCCCCCTACAAGCCGGCCAGCAAAGGCACTTTAGCGGAGCGGGCCAAAGCTCTTGGCCTGGAGGAGTACGCCGATCGTCTGCTATATGGCACGGCTCCGAAAGTTGAACTTGCTTCAATAGTCGATCGAGAAAATGAGGCGCTTTCCTCAGAAGCCTTGGTGATGAGTGGAATCTGTAACATAATAATACATAATATGAGCAAGAATACCAATGTTTTGGAGGAATTGAGGCGATTGTAAGTAAAATCTAGGTTGTACTTCTTTAGGTTGATAATAAATGTTCTTTATTTCCAGACAAAACGTCCATCGAGTGTTCCTTAAGTGCAGCAAGACCAAGGAGGCTGCGACCTCAAAGGCAAATTCAAGCAAATCATCTAGCGGCAAAGGAAGCAGTAGCATTGCCGATAAGAAGCTAGATAGCTCCAAGTTTGAGAACTATTTCAACTTTCAAGGAGACATAAAGACCATAAAGCCACACCAGATGCTAGCCATTAATCGAGGGGAGAAGCACAAGTTCCTGTCTGTGAAATTGGAGACGAATGATTACCTAAAACGCGATCTAATGCGCTTTATAAACGATCAATATATGACTGAGGGTCTACACTATCCATTAAGACGGGAGGTTTTCACTAAATCCGTGGAAGAGTGCTACTCTAAAAAATGTGAGTGAATCTCTACTCGTAATTAGTTATCTAATTCATAACTCTCATAGTGCAACCATTGATGTGCCGTCAAATCCGGGCTGACCTCAAGGAAAAGGCCCAGAAGGCAGCTATTGATGTGTTCGCCAAGAACCTTAAGCAGTTGCTACTGATGTCGCCGCTTAAGGGAGAACGTATCCTGAGCATCGACCCAGGGTATACCAATGGCTGTAAACTGGCGGTGATATCTGAGACAGCCGATGTTCTGGAGACAGGGGTCATCTATCCACAAGGGGCCAGGTCTAATAAGCACGGTGCAGAAAAGACACTAGTTAATTTACTCAACAAACACAAGTAAGTAATGACTTGATTCTTCTTACTCCAAATGCACTTCACATCCTTTCATTAAGCTGTCAGATTATTGCCCTCGGGAATGGCACTGCCTGTCGGGAAACTGAGCATTGGCTGACGGATATGTTCCATGCCGGTACCTTGGATAGCCAGCGGATCCGCTACAGTATCGTGAATGAGAACGGGGCATCTGTTTACTCTTGTAGCGACGTGGCTAGCAAGGAGTTTCCCGATATGGACACCAACGAGCGAAGTGCAGGTATGGATAAAGTCGATTATAGAAAAGATAATCTTCAAGCAGCTAAACTTTTTTGTAGTTTCCATTGCACGCCGTTTAAATGATCCGTTGAGCGAGTACGTAAAAATAGAACCTCGTCATCTTGGTGTTGGAATGTATCAGCACGATGTTTCGGAAAAGATACTAACCGAGTCCCTAAAAGACGTCGTCTCAGAGTGCGTGAGCTATGTCGGCGTGGACTTGAACACTGCGAGCCTGAGTGTGTTAAAGTATGTAAAAAAATGACCATTTTTAAGACAATCCTCATAATATTAAACACCCATAGGCACATTGCTGGCTTGTCGGAAAAGAAGGCTGAAAAAATCATTGAACACCGGCTGAAAAAAGGACCATTTCAGACCCGTAAGGATTTGCTTTCCGTCCGCACCATTGGCGAGAAATCTTTCGTGCAATGCGCCGGGTTCGTTCGCATCGAACCGCTCAGCGTTGGAGGCAAATTGCAGAACCCACTCGACTGCACTTGGGTTCATCCCGAGAGCTATAAAGTAGCAGAGAGGTAAGCTCTAACTTTATTATGTGTAACATTTCGAAGGCATTCTAATCCGACTGATCTGGTTGAGCCTTTTTGGCCTTCTTCTCAGCCTCTTTAACAAGCAAAGAGGTAGTGCTCGTTTCCTTCACAAATTCTGAATCGCTCTCCGTGAATTTGAAATTTGTAATCAGCAGACACCCTGGATCCGGCTGCTTTGGTACGGTCTCGCTACAATCATCACTGGACTCCAGCGGTTGACACCAGCAGGGTAGATACGGCTTTAGGGGATCCGTCTTGCCACACCGCTTACACGTGCAGTTCTCCATGCCAGCACTCATGAACGTCTTGAAATCGGTCTCTTTGCTTAGTAAGGCCAGGTAGTCCTCGATAGAGTGCTCCTTCATGGGGTCCATGAGCTCGGCCCAGGTCTTCAGCTTGACAATCACACCAAAGAAAAATGTGTTGAGATCTTCAAGCGTCTGTAGGACCGTTTCCAGCTCGATCAGGAATGGGCTGTTGGGAGTTCGATCCAGCCTGCTCAATCGCAGTTCCAGTTCCTTCATGGATTCACGCACCTCCAGAAACGAGCTGGTCAAGTCGGTGCTGTAAAGTAGGAATGGCTTAGAGTCTTCTAATCATTAAAAAAAATATAGTTTACACACTTTGATTGATTGACGAAATTGTAAGCTCGCTGGAACTCGCAGAGGGCACGCTCCTCGGTCATTCGGCTAAGGTATTCGGGATAAATTTTGGTGCCAAAGGAGCCACCAATTAAAAGCCGATAGCGTACGCCTTGGTAGCGCATCATCTTGACTTTCTCGATTTGCTGGGCCTTGGCTTGGGCCAGTTGGTGTCTCAGAGAACTCAGCTGTCTGTCGAGTGCCAGGGTCTGCTCGTGAACGCACTTTTCCAACTGGGCATCGTACCGGGTGTAGATGTTCTTACAGTGTTCGAAGGTGGGCTGCAGCAACTCCACGGGCAAGGTGGTGCCGCGGCAAGGCGGTGGTAGCGGACGGCGCTTGTACCGCTCCGGCGGGTACTCCCAGCAAACGCCATAGCGGGCCTCGGCTGGCACTGTGATCGGATGGCTCCAGCACGGTGTATGATGACCCACTTTATGGGGGTAAAGAGCCTTTTTCCCACAGGCTACATACTTGACCTTTGGCGGTGGGTGCTTCGGCGGATAATGATACTTCTCTAAGAGCTCCCTTTTCAGCTTCTTGATCATTCCGGATATTGCAAATTTTTTTTATCAAAATTCTAAACAAGCTAAGTAAATTATTTGTGTTTTTCCAGTATCCTGAGTGAATGTGATTTGAAGCTGTCGGATATTGGCAAAGCTGGCTTCATAGCTCGGATCAAGGAGTTTGCCGGCTCCAAGACGAAGTTGGAAAAGATTGCCAAGCAGCACAAGTTGCCCATGGAAAGGGTAGGTCAAAGATGATCCTCTTAAGCTAAGCGACTAATTTATTATTCACAGTTGGACTTTCTAATGGTGGCATTGCAACGGGAACTACTACAAGATTACCGGGCAGATCTGGACAAGCGACCACTTTTTAAGCAGGGACTGACCAGGCTAGACGAGCTCAGCATTGGAGATGTAGTAACAGGTTGGTAAAAGGAGTAACCAGTTCCCAACCAGAATCCCAAATAATCGACCCATGCGTTTTAGGAGCTGTGACCAATGTTACCCAGTTCGGTGCTTTCGTGGACGTCGGAGTGGAGCGCGATGGCTTGATACACAAGAGCCACATGAACAACAGCGAGCTCAGCATCGGCGACAGGATTGTGGCATCGGTGGTCAAGGTGGACCTGCAGCGAAGGCAACTGGGCCTGCGATTGGAAAATATGCTAATGGAGACGGACACATCCTTTACCTTTAAAACGGAAGAGTAACAAAAAAGGCGGTTGAATTTGAATGCTTTTGGAAGTATTTAATGATTTATATCGTAATTGTTTGGGGTGCTCACAGGAGCGTTCGTTCATATATACTATATATAGTTCATATATATACGTGTATATAGTATAGTATAACGGCTTTCCTAAATGTACTCAAAGCTTATCATTTAGTAATAAATGTTCACATAAAAATCACCGAATCTACTTTCGTGTTCTGGTTTCCCTTTTCGCCGTGTGATGTGTCTTGTTGGGAAATGAAGCAGGAGGCTGTCTGTTTTGGGTGTGTGTGTGTGTGGTTGTGTGTGGTCGAAAGGCTATTGCTTTAAAAACTAATTGATGCCCTCGTAAGCCAGTTAAAATGTACAACTAAATAAATATACAATATGCATACATTTAGGCGCTTGGCTGCACAGGCAAGTTGCTTTCGCTTTCGCTTCAGTTTCAGTTTCAGTTAGTTTTGTATCTTTTGAATTTATTGCCGTTTCAGTTTAATCGTTAAAAATTATTATAAACAATGTTATATAATTTGCATTTACATAATTACACAATACAATAATATTATATATTCAAAAATATATGATGCATTTAAAGTTATTGTTTGCTCCATTCTGGTTATACTCCTCAAATGGATATCAATTTCATATTCTAGCTACATGGACATGTCGCATAATCAACCGATAATTCTTTAAATAAATATAGATCCGTACATAATATGTATATTGGAGAAGAGTGCCTACACACACCAGTTACCAGTTAGTGTGACAATGATAGTCGCAATAGGTCGTTAAACAAGTGGTAAGAAAAGCATATACATATGGTATGATATTAATTGCTTAGTTTAGTCCTTGCTTTCATTGCTAATCAAATTTTGCTGCTGATGCTCTCCATACTCCTCCGCTTGGGTAGAGATATTTTCTTCAATAATTTATAATTTATTTTTATCATTTATAATGATAGCATAGGTAATGATGTAAGTATTCTGTATCAACTCCCGTAGTAATAAGTCTATGTGTATAAGCAGTTTCCATTCGTGTCCCTTAACAGCCGTCCAGCAGAGTCCTTGGCGAGGCATTTTCAAATCGAACTGATCGCAAAGCTTTACAAAAATCAGATGAAACCGATTTCGCAAGAAACCTTTTGCCGCGCTGCTTAATTGGCTCAAAATGCCAAAGTTCGAGAACCGCCTCGGTCTTCTGATGGACGACCTCGAGTGGTCGATAATCCACTTCAAAACATAAAACTCCTTCCCTCTGGCTACACGTAACAAATTCGATTAGAAGTAATTATCATTATCGTGTGGTTGGTAGTCTAATTATCTCAAATGAACTCTCTTAGCATTCGATGGTTAAAGTAATTGAAAAGTGCACAGATTCCGAAATTCTTCAGTGGCAGAAACGGCACAGCCGTGGCGCGTGAGTGTGTGTGGTTGGGTGGGTGGTGGAGGCGGGTGGTGCACCTTCCCCACCCTGTTTCATTTCATGTCCCTGTGAGTAGTGTTTTGGTGGTGAGTGGTGCTGAGTATGCGAGTGTGGATGCGTGTCTCAAATATATATATAATATTTTTTTGTTGATCTCTCCGGCGGATTCCGCGTGGATCGTGGCATTTTGGAGTATTCAATTCATTCTTGGGCATAGCCTGCTTTTCTGGTTAAAAAAAAAAAATAAAAAATAAAAGAAGTTTCATAAGTCAGATGGCCAGGATAACTATATAGCTTGGCGTCGCACTTACCACGATGGTCAGGATGCATGTGGAGGAGAGTGAGGATAGTGTGTGTTATGCGGGTTTTTTGAAATGATCGAAATCAAGAGCGAAACGAAAGGTAATTATTTCTTTTTCTTCTCCTTTCTGTAAGTGTAGAACGATAAGCGAGGTTAGCAAATGTGATTAAAACATAAAATTGGTGTTTGGTTGGTTGGTTGGTTGGTTGAAAGGTAAGCCAAGCTAGACACTGAAGAGTTAACAATTAACATTGAGATTTGGCAGTAGCTTGCTCACATTTAAAACGGGTCAGGGCATTTACAAGGAGAACCTCTTGGATCGGATCGCCTCCGGAGTAGTGCTGTGCAGCATGTGCTGTGCCTGTTGTTGTTGCTGTCTAAGTGAATCTTGGCAAGTTACTAAGTTGGCTAATGGCTTTTCGAATAGAGCAAATGCCGCCAGAGTGGGCTACAGCAGCAGAAGACATCGAGCCATCTGTAAGATTGAAGAATTCTTCCATTTGGGTTTTGCTTTTCAACGGATTTGAACGGGCGGAGGAAGTAACAGGTAACAGCAACGATTTTTGGGAAATTATAGTATTTTTTTTTGTTCCACCTAGGGGTCACATGGCACACAGGTGTATCTGAATATGGATGTATTCTTTACCAATGATCAGTTAACCATTGAACGAGTGTATCAATGAGATGAGTCCTTCGCTTTTATCATACAAGCTTCGATTGATATTCTTTTGATTTTAAATCTAAACTGTGAGAGTGTCGGATGTGTGCGGATTTGTAAAACTTGTATAATATTATATCCGGATGCAGGAGTTAATGAATGTATGTATATTTAGAATGCTTTTAGCTTAGGTATAAACGGTAAACGTTTGCTACTAATGAACCACATTTGTGTTTTCTACAATTCTTCGTTCAATTTCGTTTCTAAATACATGTTTCTTTTGTATACAATTAACGCCAAAAACTTCGATTTGCTACGAGTGCTACAAAAAACAGTTTTCTATAGTTAACTATTCCAATCTTGACTTTTCATCCAGATTGAACGATCTCATCTGGGCTTCGTTTTATTTGTTATTCTAGGTTCCTAATTTATCAATTGAGTTTCATTGAGTTTTCACAGCATGTTGTGTGGTTGCTTTCAAAATAAAACCATTATTCACATAAGAACTAATCACATTGGGGGATCTTGTTGTGGTTTTAATTGCCTACACGCAACGCTTAAGTCTGGACTCAGTGCCTGAGTTACACATATGTTTGTATGTTTAAAACTATTGAAATAAAAGCTCGAAATCGTGAGGATTTTGCAACATGTTGCAACGGGTGAAATGCAAAACAACGAAAAGTATAACAAACACACGAATTATATTTACAGAGGAGTAAGAATATCACAATAATGCCAGCAACACAAGAAAACACAGCAGGTAACCGAGTCCCAGAACAGCTTCTTCCAACCGACATTGGTCCGGACTGAAATCCGGCGAGAGCTGCGGCACGAACACAACACAACAATAAAGGAGTTTTTTAGGAAAAAGCGAACAAGCACAACAATACACAAACAACTCAAGCAACAATTAGGAGCGGAAATAAAAAATAAAAAACAGATAGGAACAGAGATGGATGGCAGAGACTGCTTTAAACCACACAAGCTGAGAAAACTCCCATTACGCGTCAGCCAATGTCCTGCTGAACATTGCCGGACGAGGAGGACGACGAGCTGCTTCCGCTAGCACGTGGATGCTGACTGTACCTGTTCGCTGGCTGTTGCTGTTGCGGCTCCTTTAGCGCCTGCTCCTTCGGTTGCTGTAGGATAATACTTTGCGGCGTGGTGGTGCCCACTGGGAATGTGTCGGCCTCTTCCTCGAGCGCTGCCGGCGATGGCTTCTGCGCCTGCAGTTCCAGCTGTTGTTGATCCTCCAGTAGCTTGGCGCTCAGAATGCTAACATATGTGCGATAGCGACGTAGCTGAATAGGAAAAACACATTTAGAAGGAACTATATAGTAGTACTTGATGGTAGACTCACTTCGTACTGCAAGTAGCTTTCCTTTTCCTTGTAGTTCTGGAGAGGGAGGCCCTTGCTGGGAATCGGGCCCCTCTTGTGCTCGTTGAGATCCTGTTCCAGTTGGGCCAGTTGCTGCTCATGTGACTCCAACTGCTCCTTCTACAAAGAAAGGTTCATTTTTATTACAAATACTCTCTCTCAGTATCATTCACATACCAGCATCAGTTTGGACTGTTTGCTGGGCAAGAGCGGGCGCTGGAACCTCTTCTGACTGCCCACTCCTCCTTCGAGCGGCGGCGCTGAAATGGCGGCACACACATAGTTGATCGTCTCTATCCACGACTGCAGCTCCTTGGAATCGCTGGTCTGGAACAGATACTCGGCCTGGTCGGCCGTCTGCAGGCGGAACACATGTTGCTTCTTGGTGTAGTCGTTGGCCATGGTGGCCAGTGCGTGGTGAATGCGAATGGCATTGTGCAGATTGTCGGACATCTGTGGATTGAATTGGGATTAGAGGGACTTCTAAAGGGTGCCTTTGCTCCACTCACTTGACTCTTGCCGAAACCATGCTCATCCTTGTGGAGATAGAGCACAAGATCACGCAGCGTGCAATACAACATCTTCCAGGACCGTTTACCAAAGGGAGCTGTCGAAATAAAGATCAAAGATTGGTATCTATGTGCTCCAATGTCCTTATAATATTACTCACTTTTCTTAAAGTTACTGTCATAGCAACATTTTCGCATCACATAGCCTTTTTTATACTCCACGGCTGTTGCCGATTCTGGGGGATCGAGGAAGGGATTCTCTCCAACATTGGCCAGAGCAGCGTTGTTGGCTCTCTGCTGCTGCATGTCAACTGTCTCCTCATCTCTGAAATTAGCAATCTTGCTTAGAATAAAGTCCTGAATAAATAATCCTTGAACTTACAGCGCCCATTCCAGCGGCTTTGTTTTGATAGCCTGGTAGAGATACTTGAGTATGTCCTTGGGAAAGTTCTCGCCATCGTTGAGGTCCACCAGGTTGTCCACGAACTCGGCACAGCTCATCTTGCGATTGATGTTCTGGCCATGCAGGTCCGTGTTCAGCAGCATTATGGCACAGGTCAGCGTGTGGACGGCGTCCTGCGAGTTGAATGTGCCAGGATTGCAGTCGAGGAAGCGTTTGGAGAAGTGCACAAGGACCCGCTCTCGTTCCTGCGTCTCGCCGGATAGCGAAAACTGCTGCAGGAATTCGCGCAGAGCTTGGTCCAGTGATTTATCCTTGAAGTTGAAGTGTTTCAAATACTCATCGGCCACAGCTCGACTAAAATCGTTGCTACAAAGGGAATACGATTGTATTAATCAGGACTGTCAGGATAACATTTAAAATGATAGTTACTTTTTGCTGAGGTGCCGCGACACATCGCTTTTCTTGAAACCGTCGAGGGAGTGCAGTCTTTTCGCCAGACGAATGGCCGAGGGCATGTCCACGGCCTTCGGCGAGTAGTGGTACGAGTGCAGCGACTCCACATCGCTGCCATCGTCGGATACGGGCGGCGAGCCATCCCGCAAACCCACGGGATTCGTACCGATCGGTTCATCCGTGAGGGTGACCACATCGTCGTCGGAGCGGCCACTGCTGTTGCTGTGGTTGCTGTCCAAGCCGCGCACTTGGATCACCACCTTGTGCTCGGACTGGTCGCGGTCGCGATCCCGCTCCTTATCCCTCTGTTGCTGGGCGCGGAGCTGCTGCTTCATCTGTTGGCGCTGCAGAGTGGCCGCGTCCGAGACGAGAATGGTGGAGTCCGAGTCGCTGGGATCGCTTAGTACCATGCCGCCTAGAATATCGCGAGAACTTAATAAATTATCGTCGTCTTGGTAGTCGGGACTAGATATATTCGAAATGGCCTCTGAAACGCTCTGATCACCACCACCGACATGGACACCGACACCAATACCACCACCAAGGCCACTACCACCAGCACCATTGTTCCCTGGGCAGCTCAGCAGACCGGGAATTCCGTTGGGCGGCTGTACGACGGCGGATTGGCCGCCGCCCTGTTCTCGTTCCCTTTGCTGTTGCTGCTGCAGGGCAACCGGACCATTACTACTACTGCCCAGGGCGCCTTTGGAGCCCGACGAGGACATCACCGACGAGGAAACCGACGTAGGCGATGCCGGACTGCCCACGGACGAACTAATGGAACTTGAATGTGAATTTGAATGCGATTGCTGACCGTAGAATTGTTGCTGTTGCTGCTGGAGTTGTTGTTGCTGCTGGAGTTGCTGTTGCTGCTGGAGATGCTGTTGCTGGAGTTGCTGCTGCTGGTGCTGGAACTGCTGCTCTTGCTGCTGCTGCTGTCGCTGGAGGGCGGCCAACTGATGCGGCGCCAAAGGTGCATTATAGGTCCATACAATACGATCCCGATCAGAGGCCTAGGATGTTCAATAGATGAGATATTAGTGTAAAGGGAAAAGTCAAGGAAGTGCGATATAAGAATGGTAGTGCTGCCGTTTTCACTTTTGAGCTTCAAAGCAGGTGCTGCCGTTTTCAAAAATAGATGACACTATTAGCAAAGGTATTTTGTAATTTAAAAACATGAAAATCTTAAAAGAGAGGCCTGATCATCAAGTGAAAACAGGAGCACCTTAGATGGTGTATTCATATTGCCGAATATTAAAATATGCTTCTATGTTTCTTATCAGATCTCAAAGAGTCGTGTATCTCAGCGGATAGAGAGTGTCCTAACATAATTCCGAGTTCGAGTGTATCTGTGTATGCATGTTTGTGTGTTGAATGTCTGAGAAGCGGTGTTGCATTGAGAGGCTGTGTTGGTCGCGTCTACATACAAAAGTACTCCAAGCGCAGGCAACAAATCAAAAGTGGCATAATCGAACGGAACGGAAATCAAAAGTCACATTAATCAGCATGCCAACTATGCAAATGGCAACCTTTTTACATAAAATATAGTTTAGTTTGCTGCTGCAGTTCATCGTTGTTCTGGTGGCAGGAGGTATGGTTGATGTTGCCACTGCTGTTGCTGATCGGTTGGTGATGTTGCTGCTGCTGTTATTGTTGCTGCTGCTGTTGTTGCTGCTGTTGCTGCTGCTGCTGCCACTGCTGCTGCTACTAGTATTGTTGTTCGGCTCAAGCTCATTGTTGTTCAACGCCGACGACGACGAGTTGTTTACAATTACAGTGGCCATCGACTAGAAACCTCACGGGGGACAGACAATAAATCGATTCGAGAAGATTCAAAGTAGGAAACCAGAACAGAAACATAGAGTATAGAGAACAGAGAACAGAGAAACGAGAAAACGAAAAGAGGAAAGAAACACGAAACAAGATAGTAAGATAGTAAGATAGACAGAGTTAAGTAGTAAGTTGGAAAGTTCAAAAAGTAACAAGTGAGGCAAGAATACAATGAGGAATGAGGAATGGTATACGATCTCTAGATATGATGGCTGGATGACTGGATGAGTTACATAACTATGCAATGGCTAACACACACACAGACACAACATGTACAGTTAACAGCCTACAACAGCTTACAGTTTACAGTTTACAGTTTACAGAAACCAGTTAACTAAAAACCGAACTCTACTCAAGCACTTGAACTTCAAACGGGGAGCGGGGAGTTCAACTCATCAACTACGAGTGTCGAGTGTTCTGAGGGAGGGAGATCTGGCTAACAATTCGACATTGGCTCTATCTATAGCTCTATCCCGCGGGCTATCTCCTGCGCCGCCTCCTTCGACGCCTCACCTGCGAGTCCTCCGAGTCCTGGCGCGTGTCCAACAGCGTGTTCAACGAGCTGTTCACGTCCTCGTCAATGTCTATCGGTATCACGGCGGCTATGCCTTCGCGCTGGATCTGCTGCAGATGGTCCTCCGACTTGCTGGTCCGGAATCCGGCGGCGTCGCACTTGCGCACCACGTGCCCATTGTGTCGCCGCACCACAACTCCAGCCCCGGCCCCTGCTCCAGCGCCCGCACCACTGCTCGATTCTGGAGCCAGCGAGCTCGGCTCTGGACTGGTGGGCACCGAGTTGGCCGTCTCCTTGTCGATCAATGGCGTCGACAGCGAGATGGGCGAGGTTGGCACCGAGAATGAGATCTCGTCCAGGGCCAGGCCACCCGCTTCGCTCTTGACGGTCGTGGAGGATGAGCCCGAACCCGACCTGGCCGCACAGTCAACGGCGTCTCGTGCCCGCTGCTGGTGGCGGGTGGCGGTGCGCTGCTTCAGAGCCCTTAGCCTCTGCTTGGCGGAGCCAGAGCCCACCGAGTTGGTCGAGTAATCCTCGTCGCCGGCATCGTTCTCCTCCTCGTCGTATGGCTCGTCGTCGTCGTCATCGTCTACCAGACACTGTCGGTCGCTGTCGTCCTCATCGCCGCGCCCCATCCCGCTCTGGTAGGTCTCGATGTTGGTGATGCCGTAGTGCGTCTGGTCCTCCTCGCGCTCCTCCTCCACCTCGACTTCCTCCTGCTCCTCCAGCTCGTCCTCGTTCTGGTAGTACTCGTAGCGTTGTTGGTTCTGCTGCTGGCGGATATATCGTTGCTGGCGCTGCTGCTGTGCCTGTTGCCGGTTCTCCTCGTCCAGCACATACTCCCCCTCCTCGTCCCGCTCCAGCTCCTCGCACATCAGCAGCGTGTCGTTGGTCAGCGAATCCTTGCGGTTGTAGCTGTTGTTAATGCTATCCCGCTGTTGCTGCTGCTGCTGCTGCTGCAGGGGCTGCTGCTTCTGCTGCTTCCGCTGCATCTTGGCATCCCGTTTCATCGAATCCGAACTGGTGTTGGTTGGCGAGTCCACCGAGGAGGAGGACGTGGGGGAAGATTCGCCAGAGGCACGTGGTGCTAGAGCTCCGTTGACCCGCGGATTAGCCAGACGACATGGCGAGTCCCGGAGACTGTCCACCTAAGAAACATAAAGGGATTTATAAAATGAATCTCCTTGAGGGAAAAGGAGTCCTCACCTTCTTGGTCTGCACTGGCAGGGGATTGCTAGTCTGCGGCGTCCGGGACAGGTTGAGGATGAGGTCGCCGGTCATCATGTAAGCCTCAAAGCGTGGCGCCTTCGCCGGCTGTGGTGGCGCCGAGTTCGGTTCCGGTTCCCTGTCCTGGTCCGGCTCCCTTTCCGCTGAGAATCGCGGACGGGTCACCGGACTGCCGCTGTAGCTGTTGGAGTGCTGCAGCGGTGGCTGGGCGGCCGGATGACCGTTGCCAGTGCCGTTCGAAGCCTTCGTGGGGATCTGCGAGGGTCGTGGCCGCTTGTGCTGCGGCGAATGCAGCACCGGCACCGGCTTGGGGGCGTTGGCTTTGCGGGCCTGTGGAATGCGTGAGGGTCGGAAGGTGGGCGAGGTGGCCTCTTCACCACCACCACCACCACCACCGCCACTGCCGCCTGTGGGCGACATGGGACCCACTATCCCGGTACTACTGGTCGTTGAGGTGGTGATGCTCTGTTCCACCACCTTGATTTTGGTGGAGCTGGCCGAGGAGTTGCGGCTGTGGGTGTGGGTGTGCGTATGTGTGGTTGTGGTCGTGGTGGAGCCGCTCGCCTGCAGCGGCGACGAGTTCTGGTTTTGGTTCTGGCGCAGCGATGGCAAGTGCGTGGGCGACTTGTAGCGCAGTCCGGTCTGTGTGGGCGTGGTAGCGGTTCCCTTGCCGCCCCCAGGGCCGGCAGGTCGGTGATTTGGCGAGGAGTGAGTGCTGCTGCTGCTGTGGTAGTCGTAGATGTTTGGCGATTCAATGTCCACATAGTGCGGACTCTGGGTGTTGGCCAGCTGCTCTTTGATCCGGGCCTTCAGTTTGGGATCTATTTAGAGAGATAGTATTATTATAAAATAATCTATAAAATATATAAAAAATCTTCTAGAAACTTACCTCTTTTCAGCTCCAAGGTCACTAGCTGGTCCGACAGGCGCAGGCATTTAAGAACTGTTTTGGAATTAAAATAAAATAAAATAATCCTTTGATTTCTTCGCACAAGAGATCCCTTCACGGTCAAGACTTACCTTCCTTCGTGGTGTAACAATGGACATCGGTGCCATTGACTTTGAGGATGACATCCCCGGCCTCAACCTGCAACGAACCAAACAGAAGCCAAATGAGTGAGGAAACTAGTTGGAAAGTGCCTCTCGATTAGCATATCCCGATAGATATTGACAACAAAAGCCTATTGATTTTTGACTTTGGAGAGCTGCCATTGTTATTATTATTCGCATGTTTTTGGCCCGAAACCCCGCCTGTCGGCACTTGTAAACTATTTTTAATTTTCCTCTTGCTGCCCCATGATGGGCCTTCAAAACGCGTGGAAAATCAGCAGAAGCAGCAGGCAGCAGCAGCAGAAGCGGAAAAATAGAGACCGACAACGACATTGGCGCCTTATTTACTTGCTGACGTACTACCAACCAACGCAGGAAAGTGGCTTTCCTCGGTGTCCGGGGCAGAGTGGTACGACAGGCAGGCCACCACCCTCCCCCCTTAGAGGCACTCATAGATTATTCAATAAATATGCTATGCTATAGGCACAATACTCTCCGGGATTCATTCAAAATGCACAAGGAACATGGAACATGGCACATGGAACGCGGCACATTACTTTTATTGCATAATTAGTTTCACGGACTTCCTGGGGCTGGGCTCGGCTCTGCCGTTTATTATTTATGTCATGGAGTGGATGGTGGGTGGCTCGTCTAAGGAAGTGCTGGGGTGTTTCCTTTGGAGACACTTGACGCGAATTGCGGCTGCGGCCAGCAATTAAAACGAAAACTTGCACCAAGTCATGCTCTCACAATCCCAGCTGAGCACGAAGCTGCCAGGCTGCCTGGTTGGTGGCACATTGGCGCTGCACGAGAGCAGTCTGCAAAGAGAGAGTGCCACAGAGAGGGTGCAGCACCCTGGAGAACCTTTCCAACTCGCGTGGCAAGTGCAATGTTGTCGGTTTTGGCGCCGCAATTCAATTAAAAACTGTGCTTTAATTAATTTTGCGGCCTAAAAGTGCTGCCTCGCATGGATTGCATAACCAGCACAACATGGAGGACTGACTCTCCTACATAGACGAAAAGAAAGTCAAGCCAATGCAAATTTCATGCCCCTGGCATCGTGGCAGCTTCCACTTAACACTGCACTCCTCCATGCTCCTCCATCACTTTCCCACCTAGCCTCTGGTAGTGCCACTTGAGAAACGTGTTCGCCGCCTTTGATAACAAGCTGCGATTAATGGCTTACAGCAAAGAGGAAGCTCTCTACCAGATTCGATTAGAGTCGGCTGGCTCCCAAGCCCCCATCCCCTCTAGAAATTGCTTTTCCATTTCACTTTCACGCTCTGGAGGGGAGCAGTCAGAGATACATGCCACAGTGAGATGCCTCACAAGGGGACTTGTAGTTTTATGCCAAATATTTCAAATTTCTATCATTTTTTTTTATTCAAATACCACTTAGTCAGAGCTTACTGTTAAGAGGGGGATCCGCTAGAGATAGTGGAACCCCTGGGGCCAAGGCAGTCAAGCTAGTCAGTCAGGCAGTCAGGCCACCAGCAGGCTGCACAGTTAAAAGTTAAATCAATCAGTTACACTCGGCTGCAGCTTGCCCCCAACCTACCCCAACCTCTACTCCACCCCCACCATGTTGCACCACGGTGACCCCTTTGGCCCTGATGCAGTTCTCAAATGGAAATTGGTTTCAATTGATTTGTTTTCACATCCAGCTAGGGCCATCCAGCGACTGCCACTCCGGATGGTTATCTGCAGTGTCATCACTCTGCCCCTATTCCTGGCAGGGACAACAAAGTCGGCTAAGTGTCGGAGATATGGCCACTCGAGGACTCACCACAGCTACGGGCCACTTTGCAGCACAATTACAAAAGCTACCCTTAGTACCTCTTGGGAAATGACGTTTTTATCTCAAAGGCGAATGCATTCAACTTTGTTTTCAAAGAATATGAAAGAATAAGAACTTCAAGATATTAATTCAAGAGATTACTTAACTTCTTTAAAAGTTAATTACTTGAGAAATAGGGACTAGCTTTTTATGTTTACCTTAAGGGGGATCATAGATTTATTTTCCAACATGTTTAAAATAAGGGTCTAAAGTGATTTTTTAAAAATTTTAAGTTGTTTTGAAACAGCATAGCAGTTAGAAGGGGTTCAAGGGTTAAAATTTAGACCCCTTTTTCTCAAAGAGATCTTAAATTTAAAAAACTTTCCTCCATCGTATCTCAAAAACGTCGTAACCGAATGTCTTAAAAGTTGTAGAGTATACTTAGCACAGTGTAAAAATAGTATGTAATAGTATCAAAAGAACTAGAATAAATTAAAAATTCCCAAAATTCTATTTTTTTTATATCCAAAAAATCAAATATGAAACTTAAAATTCTCAAATTTTTATTAGAACGTCTACCATTTTTCCAATATATAGTATATATTTCTTTGATTTTAGTTCATTCCCTGCTAGATACATAAATATCTGGATTAATATGCTGCTAATTTTTGTTGTTTCAAATAATTATTATGATTTATATTTTGTGTGAGGTGTGGGTGTTTCAAACGGTGTAATTGAAGTGTAAATATAATTAAAGTTACTTGTTACTATAGATTTATATAGTTTAAGTATATGTTAGTAAATGATTAAAATTTATAAGCTATATCTATTTCCTGGAGGCAGAAACAACATCCCATAAAACAACTAAGAAAAAGGCCGGCACATGGGATGGCTCCCTTAAGGCCATTAATTACTTATAGGTCAGGTACTGTCTTTCCATGTCTGCCTCAAGGCAAGTGTTTATAGATTTTTAGGTAATCTAAGACCTATATTAATAGTTAATCACAAGTCCCAATAAAACCTATTCCCCCTGGAGCCTGGTAATCCCAGAACTCGGCATGTCATTCAGGCCACACTCGGCTTTCAATTAACGAATACCTGAAGCCGCAATTAATGCCCAGCGACCTTTTCTCTTTTTCGGGGTAGCCTCCACACAACTATAATATATAAACTATAGTACACAGTTGAAGTACAAGTATACTATATCTCGATTTCGGTTCAATGACGCTTATTGGCACAAACTACTACTGCTGTCCAATAAAAAATAAATTAACAAAAGCCCGCCCACTCGATGGCCTGGAAACTAACAAGGCGATTGATGGATTGTGTCGGATGGTGACTCCAACGACGACCTAGTCAAGTACGATGCTATTGGTGGCGATGGCTCATGTGGATGGATGTTTGGCAGTTGGTGTCGAGTGGTCTGTGTGCCGCAGAATCGTTGACAGACTGCTGCAGTAATAGAGAAGCCCACTAACCCTATTAGCGGCAGAAAATCAATGTTGTGGCAGGAGAGACTGACAAGTGGGAGGGGTCTTGAGTTCTAAAGCCTCTTTGGCATAAGCCTATTTGTGAGGTGTCTCCCTCCCATTACACCTGCTAGTTATGCTAGTAATCCCTGCTAATAAATAGCACATCACACTCGAATAATGTCTTGTTGGAGATCTCCCATCATGTTTGTTGAGCAAACACCTTCCCAGCCCTGCCTTGGACAATGGCCTGATCAAATAAATAAGCGATACGGGGCCAATCCCCCCACACACTCTGACTCTCAGAGTGTGGCGGCAGTTTTATTTATTCCAACGACCTTGCCAGGCATTTCATTGTGGATTGTGGATTTCCTTTCATATTTGCAGCCAAATAATAATAAAAAAAAAAAAAATAAAAAGGGGGGAGCAACAAATTAGCATGAATTGGTTTATTTCATTATCATGCTCGGGTGCTCTGGTGCTCTGCTATTCCAGTGGGTGTTGTGTAATCGCGGGAATCGGAAGTCCATGAATGGGCTCTGATGCTATCGCCTCTCCACTTAGCTAAATAATAGTAGTGCCGGCTGGTGATTGGAGGTGTGAGGTGTTTATTATTATTATTATGATTGCCCGAAGCCATTAATTAAGTGCTAGCTGTCACAGAACTATGCCTATTTTGGGGAAAAGTTTTAAGGGGGAATCTAGAACTCTTTCTCTCTCTAGATTCTAGGGCAGTTCTAAGGTCTTTACACAACTTCTCATTAAATCTAATTGAAAAGCTTGCAAGAATGAGTGAGCATTACTCATTCCTACTTAATTCCAACTCATTCCTAAGACCTACTTAAAAGACCTCTATTTTGAAGCTCTTTTCTGTCTCAAAGCTTCAAGGCTAAAGTCTCAATTACATTAGAGTTTATGGCACATATAGCTTGAATCTATAAATTCAGCCATTCAGTGCCAGAGTGCACTATACTATACTATACTATACCTTTGTTTTTGATAAACATTCAAAAAATGTGTACACTTTCTCCCTCCTTCCACCATTTCTAGCATTTTGTTGAAAAATCGAAATAGACGATGTGGTTTGGAGTGGGGAGTGTGGAGAGTGTGGCTCGTGTGGGATTTGCGATTTGCATTTGTGCAACACGCATAAAATTGACTCTGCCAGTTGCAACTAGAATGAAAAGTAGAGCCACCAACAAATACAACAAGTTGTGGCTCGTGTTTTCGTGTTTTTACTAAACTGGCAGATACACAAAACGAAATATTGTTTAGTCTCTTAGGGTGTTTTAGTCTTTTAGGCTAGAAATTGTTGAAAAATATATATATAATATATAATAGAGGGATTTTTTTTATATTTCAATTATTTACGAAGGTAGACCCATTTTTAGTTTTGTGGAAAATTGAGCAGTTGAGCGGACAAATTGAACTTTGAATGCGTTTTTCTCAAAACTATGTTTATGTATTCAATATATTTAATTAATATAGGTTCTAATTTGCCGAATTACTTAAAATTTGTTATAAATATTCCTTGAATATCTCGTTGTTGCACAAACTAACAAAATATACATCTTTTCCATTATAAATATTTTTAAAAAAATTTTAAAAAGTGAGAGAAAACTGAAAATTAGTAGAAAAATGATTAATTTTTGTATTTGAAAGATGCTATTTTTGGGAAAAACTGAACTTTCTGTCGGTTTTGTGGGTTTTTGCAATATGGATATTCATTAAAATTAAGAATTAGCCCTTTTTAGGGTTTTGGAGTAGCCGAAGGATCCTAAATCGTTCAAACCAGGACGCCACCTTTATGTTTTAGAGATCATACTTCAAGGACACTTTGGAGATCCATATCTCCATGAAAAATAAATATTTGTTATTTAAAATTAAAACAAATTAAAACATTAAAACCGAAATTTGGGCCTCTAGACTAGAAGACTACTCAGTTTTCTAGAATCTTAGGGTGTTTAAGAGTGGGAAACTCTTTCCAAAAACCCTTCTTTTAAAGCATAACTCTTTTTTTTCTCTGTATATCTTCCAATAATAGACCTAATAGTAATGGCTTCTTTTTGGACTTAATTTGAAACAGTGTGCCTATCCCAGGCCAGGCCAGGCCAGCCTACTCTAGTCAGTGTTTATTTTTGCTATTGATTTGCATTTGCCTTGGATTGGATAGCCAGTCTGGCAGTTGCAGTTGCAGTTTTTTGCAGAAAATGTGGGCCAGCAGCTGGGCGAAAAAAAAGGGAGAACGCATTCCTAGCCCCCCCCTTATAGGGGCGGGGGGAGGCTAAGCCAGCCGGCTAATTGAGCATTCCAAAGGCGGCCAAGACACAAGACAATGAGAGGAGGTGCGATAAGAAGTGCTGCCACTCAATTTTGAGGCAGAAGGCAGCCGCCAAGTGGCAGCACTGTCGGATGCATTACGCCCCCCCTGCTCCTGCTGCCTGCCTCCTGGATAATGTTGCTACTGTTGCGTTGCCTCTTGGGCTGTTGCAATGCTTGGACGCACACACGAATGAGTAGCGAAGTAGTGAGTAGTGAGCGTAAGCGAGCAAGCCAAATATAAATGCTCGAGATTTAGCGCAAAGTTTACTGCCACCAAGCACGAGTGGCTCCACAGTGGGCTGATTCTTGCCTCAAAACGAGTTATATTCCGCCCAAGATTGCAGGGCAATTTGCCAAAAATGTAGCTCATTACGAGTGGTTCAAGTTACTGGCTTCTAGTTTCAGTTAAAGGCCAACACTATTTTGGCCTGCCTGACCCACTGTGTGGCATGTTGTATGTAGAGTGGCTCTTGCACTTATTGTTCTTATTATTTCTTCGGTGCCGGTGCCTGCTCGCTGTGCCGTGGCGTGCAACGAACCGCAGCGATGGAGAGCCTCCAGTAGCAGCAGCAGCAGCAGCAGCAGCACCACCACCAGCACCACCCCCAGAGCTCAACCTCTAGGCCTGCGCCCGCCATCAACCAGAAAGCCAGAAAGCCAGCAAACCAACTTAATAAACGCGTGAGCAATTCTTCTACTTTTGTAATTCAATTAAAGCGAATCTACTCTACTTTTGTGCACTTTTGACTTCCAGTGAACCGGTTCATTCTCAGCAAGAGATACAATCTGAATACCCTTTTTAAAACTCACTTTTACTTCAAAAAAGAATAAAGAAAAGTTGAAAAATTAATTAAAAATGCAATTGTTTATAAACACAACACTCTTTTTTTTAAACAACAATTAAGAATTAAATAAAAAAGAGTGCCTGCTGTTGAGATGCTTTTCTGAAAGGGCCCGGCCAGTGACATCCACTTCCATCTGAATCTGACTGGGCTGTCTGCTTTTCAGAGCTTGAAGTTGCCGGCCGACTTTGAATTCTTGAAACTTGCTCTTCTTGCAGACTTCGAGAGTATCTCAAAGAACGTGTCAACTGTCATTATCGGGATCGCATTTACTGTTCAACGGAATAACAAAAATAAGCATTACTTTTCTAAGGCAACAAAAAAAAAATCAATAAATAGCCAAGAGTATCTTCTAGGTTTTTTTTTTTTCTGTCTGGCGGCAATTAATTTGTTACCAGCAGCGGGCGGAGCTGAGCTGAGCTGAGCAGGAACAACAATGCCACAAAAGTCGTTTGTCATTTCCAGTTAACGAGTAATTAAGCATAACGTTAGTTAGAATTCTGCAACAACGCCTGCGAGAACAAAAGAAGCTCTTTCTGGGATGGCTTTCAACTGGATGGATGGCTGGCTGGCTGGCTGGCAGGAAAAAGTCTGTCGAGATACAAACACAAAATGTTTAAATTTCAAAAAGGTTTCTCTCTCGTTTTCTGCCCTAAAAAAATGCGAATATATTTGAATTCCTCCAACAGCTGAGCTGAAATGGGGAACTACTCTATACCCCAAAAGATTAATGACTTGACAAATAATAATATTTCTCCGACTACAAATATAATATTTCCAAAGAATCTACAACATAAACAAGTTTTTATTTTTGATAATCAATCATGTGTGGGGAACGTGTATTAACCTGAGAAGGGTTTTTAATACTCTGACTTATTCTTTAATTTTATAATTTTTATTACTACTATTACTATATAATAATAGTACTATTATTATTAGTAGAAATAAAAGGGGTTGGAATTATAATTCGTATAAAAATGGCAATACTTTTGTGATTATCTTTCTTGAAATACATAACTTTTAAAATCTATTTTTTAAAATAAATCAGATATCTTATGTCATACATATATGTATATTATATGCTTAGTAGATTCATTAAGAATATTGTGTGATATTTAAATGGAAAAATATGAACAAGTAGGGACAATATTCTCAGGTGTCTTAAAATAGGTGAATTGACGGTCATCATATCCAAAACACTATGATCTCCAGCTATCCTAGTTTTCAAAGATCCAAAAACTAAAGGAGATCTACAGTTTTTATTAAAATTTTAGATAAAACTATCAAAAAACTAGGATCTATTGTAACTATAACTATGTATATATTCTCCGTAAATAATTTGTGTTTAAATCTTCTGATCAATAGGTTCAGTAATTAAAGAGTTATGATAAGCACAGACTTCAAAATCAAGAGTTTTGGGAAAACTTCTATATTTTTTAGAGTTTAGAATATTTTCCAAAGAAAAACTTGGAGGTTCGCTTCTAAAATAAGGGATGACTTTGTGAAAATCTTAAAATTCTTGAGATAAACTCCCAATAAAAATTAAAAAAAAAAAAAACCCCTCTTAACTAAGAGGCAGTAGAAGTAGTAGTATCTTGTGCAATTAATAGACACTTTTCCGCTCGCAGTTGCTTCCAAAGAGGAGGCTTTTGTCATCGTTCGAGTATCAAGTTGAAGAAGTACATGGAAAAATAAACAAACGCTAAACAAATGCAAGGGGGAAGCGACAACAAACAGACAGAGGCAGAGGCAGAGACGGAGACGGAGACGGAGACGGAGAAAGAAACTGCAACAGACAGAAAGAAAGGAGAGGAGAACTGAAGGCGACAACCGATGACAGCGTGAACAAACACATGTACATACATACATACATAGTATTACATACATACTTGTACTATGTACATACATCACTTGTACACACCCATGTGATGTCTGTTTGTAGGAATTGTGCATTCATTGAAGAACAGAACAGAGTTCTAAAAAAAATACAAATAAATTCCTCATAAAGGGTTAGAGAGAGAGATACTTTTTTTTTAAGGGTTTAGTTCTTAAAATGACTAATTTTTATAAATTTAATTTAATTGTATATTTTTATCTATAATTCCATTTACATATTATAAGAAAAATGTTTTTTAAACTGTATTATTATTTGCATTTTTTTATCAGCAACACTTCCAAAGAAAGTCATTCATTCTGTTCTAGGTTCTCAAGTCCGGTCTTTATTTACTTTTATTTTCTTTCATTAAAATCTTAAAAAATAAATCTACACACACTCCAATGATTAAAAGAAAACAACAAAAACCATCACAAACAACAAGTTGTAAGCGAAAGCGATAAGAAATTGAAAAAGTGCGTGCCGCCACAGTCGCAGTCGCAGTCGCTTCAGATGTATTTGTAGGTTGGGGTTGCATCCGACAGATACACAGATACAGATACAGATACACTGACAGATCGCCGCTGCTGATGCAGTTCGTTTGCCTGAAGACAGTCGCCTCATACCTGCCCCGAAATGGGGGGAATTACTTAATAATTTCAACAATTTAAGATTCCAAACGCGTTTTTTGCACTCGGCTTTCACGCTTTTTATTTTTTTTTTTTGTTTCTGTTTGTTGGGGAATGTTTTGGTCGCTCGATCGATCGATGGGGCGGTCGTGTGCATAAATTAAAAAAAAAAATATATGTATTGTTTTGTTTTTCGTGTAATCGCTTATTGTTGCCACGTCCGATAATTATGAAGTCTGTATGTTGCAGTGTATCTGTGTTTATTTTTAAAATGTCTTTTTATAGCCACTCGGCATTTGCATTTTGTCGATTCGTTAAGTTTGTTTTGCATTTCCCTCGAATTAGAGTTGCACTCGCGAGTCATAATCGTAATTTGGAATGTGCCCCACGTACGCCCCCATCCGTTTCCTAGAACTCCCCACAGAGTCTTCTTAGAGGAGGAGATATAGCTTCTCCTCCGATAAGATAACGCTCTGGTAATACAGATTTTAGGATGTTGGTCGGAGGGGAAGTAGGTAGTGACTCCCACATGAAAGCTAAACAAATATATTGGCATTTCAGGGGAAATATTTGCCTTGCCCCCGGCATTGTGTTCTTTGTGTTCCGGGCAGCTCTCTAAGCACTCTCGATGACAGTGAATAGTAAATAAAAGCAAAACAAGCCACAAAATTGATACAGAGTGGCCTCGACAGCCATCTACCCACTACCCCTTGGCCCCTTAGCCCCCTACTCTACCTACAACCACCCATCAATTAACGTGACGATGACATCACGGCCGGCAACAATGATGACACGCCAAAGGAGCGCTCTCGTTTCTTTCTTTCTCCTTCGTGGCTCTGCAAATTGAAATGCTTTCACATGCGCCCAGCCAGACACCCAGCCATCCAGCCATCCCCATCCCATCCATGGTCATCAGCATAAAAAAAGTGGAAAATGTGACTGCTCCTATCTGGCCACAAGGATCGACGACCGGAGCGAGAGGACCTTGCTTTAATTATAAATATATTATTTGACAAAAAAAAAACATTTAAAAGAAATGCTACCCAGAAAAAGAAACTAAAACAAGCTGGCCTTGTGTAGGAACCCATTGACGTCATCATCTCGGGGGATTCGAGCGGCACTCCTGATCTTTTTTTTTGTGTGGTGTACATTGGTGGAAAGTGTTGCAGTGCCAAAAAAAAAAAAAATAAATAAGAAAAAGAGAGGAAGGGAAGCCAGCAGGGAGTTGCCCGGTGGTTGATAAAGTCATAGCCCAAGGAGGGCAGGAGGAGGAGACTATGTCCCAGACGGGAATGACACACACAAAGGGCGGGGTGGCTGTGGGTGGTGGGTGGTAGGGTTATACAGGATGGTCCACTTACCGCTCCACAATCGGCTGCCGGCGAATTTTCGACAATGTCGTAGATTACATGTGGCGGCCCAGTGGTGCCGAGGAGAGAAAACCCAAAACCGGAATGCTGCTCGCTGCGACGCAGCACCACTTTCAGTTCCTCGGTCATTGCTGCTCACTGCTCTGCCGCCGGAGTTCCTCGATCCTGATGCTCCTCCTTCTCCTCCTCTGGTGGTTTATAGCTCCTCTGCTAGTGGTTTTTTTCGCCGATTTTGAATTTAATTCCGTTTTGGTCGGCTGCTGCTTCTTCTTCTTCTTCGTCGCACTTACACACAGCCACAGACACTGACACAAACACACAGACACACACACACACTCGAACTCACAAGCAATCGCGCACAACAAACACTCCCACTTTCAGGAGAAGCGCTCCTTCGGCCCTAGACTCCTAGACTCGCAGACAGATTTCTTTAAACATTGAAAAAACTATTTATTGCACTGCACTTTAGCGTTAGCGTGGCTGCAGCTTTCTTTTCACGCAATCTTTTCGGAGCCACACATCCACGCAAACTTGTTTCATTTGTTTCTTCTTTCTTCTCGCTTCTCGATGGCCGTTTCGGGAGTTTGTCCGACTTTTCGCCGCGCCGCGCCTGCAGGGAGGAATCAGCCACACGTACTAGCGGGGGCGTGGGACCCAGCTACCGCCGACATAGCGCTCCACTCAGCTATATTGCCACAATTCACGTCGATTAATTACTTTTTCGTCGCCGAACTAGTAGAGGTGAGATACGTCGATGTAAACATCGGCAAAATACGTCCGACCGAGGTGAGTGTTGAGCAGTGTAGTAAAGCGTTCAAGTGTTGCAGGTATTTGGTTGCAAAAATACCAAAAATGGCAAAATAAAGTTGGGATTTTTAGATACGGTCTCACTATAAATAACCCGCTTTCCCGGTTCATATAGCAACCCGGTTCACCATCGGCGAAAACATGATTTGATTATCCTACCATAATAAATAATTGTAATTCTTTCTCTTCTAGTGAAATTTTAATTATCCCTCTTTAAAAGGATCTAATATTATTTAAAAAGATTTGAGTTAAAAATACCAAGAAATTTTAAACAGGTTGGCAGCTCGCCTGGACCGCCGAATTTAAAGTTGATTATATTCACTTGGTGAAAATGGTCAAAGAACCGGATCTATTTACCGGATAGAACACTTAAAAGGCTAAATAATTAAGCCCGATGGCGCTAAAAAAAAAAAAAAAAAAAAACTATCGTTGAAAACTTTGGAAACGTTTTATGGCTCTCAACTATGGCTATATCTTGGCCAATTTCCATCCGATTCTTGTGGGGAATACCTCAAATGATTATTAGATCAATTCTCCATAATTCTGCATCAAAATCTAGGAACAAAATATTTTTTAGATTTTTCTTCAAATTTTCTGAGGGATCCCCTTTAAAGATTGTGAAAAGAGCATGGGAGGACAATATGGTCCCCAGCAATAGCTATATCTTGGCCAATTTGCATCCGATTGTTGAGTGGAATACCTCAAACGATTTATAGATCGATTCTCCATCATTCTGCATCAAAATCTAGGAACGAACATTTTTTTATATTTTGTGTCATATTTTCCTAGGGATCCCTTTCAAAAATTTTTTAAAAGTGCATGGGAGGACAATATGGCTCCCGCGAAGGCTATATCTTGGCCAATTTCCATCCGATTCTTGAGGGGAATACCTCAAATGATTTGTAGATTGATTCTCCATCATTCTGCATCAAAATCTAGGAACGAACATTTTTTTATATTTTGTGTCATATTTTCCTAGGGATCCCTTTCAAAAATTTTTTAAAAGTGCATGGGAGGACAATATGGCTCCCGCGAAGGCTATATCTTGGCCAATTTCCATCCGATTCTTGAGGGGAATACCTCAAATGATTTGTAGATTGATTCTCCATCATTCTGCATCAAAATCTAGGAACAAAATATTTTTTAGATTTTTTTTAGAAAAATTGTTTAAAAGTGCATGGGAGGACAATATGGCCCCCGCGAAGGCTATATCTTGGCCAATTTCCATCCGATTCTTGAGGGGAATACCTCAAATGATTTGTAGATTGATTCTCCATCATTCTGCATCAAAATCTAGGAACGAACATTTTTTTATATTTTGTGTCATATTTTCCTAGGGATCCCTTTCAAAAATTTTTTAAAAGTGCATGGGAGGACAATATGGCTCCCGCGAAGGCTATATCTTGGCCAATTTCCATCCGATTCTTGAGGGGAATACCTCAAATGATTTGTAGATTGATTCTCCATCATTCTGCATCAAAATCTAGGAACAAAATATTTTTTAGATTTTTTTTAGAAAAATTGTTTAAAAGTGCATGGGAGGACAATATGGCCCCCGCGAAGGCTATATCTTGGCCAATTTCCATCCGATTCTTGAGGGGAATACCTCAAATGATTTGTAGATTGATTCTCCATCATTCTGCATCAAAATCTAGGAACAAAATATTTTTTAGATTTTTCTTCATATTTTTCTAGGGATCCCCTTCAAAAATTGTCTAAAAGTGCATGGGAGGACAATATGGCCCCCAGCGATAGTTAATTGGCCAATTTCCATTTGATTCTTGAGCGGAATAACTTAAAGGGGTTGTAGATCGATTTTCAATAATTCTGAGGGAAAAATACTCGTCTAAAGCTTCTGCGTATTTAACTGTAAGAGTAGGCGAAGTTAATACGCCGCCAAAAATTAGATTCAAAGTTTCAAACATAATTCTAAAGTAAAAAATTGATTGAATATAAATTTTAAAACACAAGCTATTTTAGTAGCCCCTTGAATATTCCTCTTCTCTGTGTTTGTACCATCAATTATAACATCAAAATGCAATTGTAATCTGGGATATACGCTCAGTGGGCCAACGTAATAGGCCGATTCAGTTTAAAAGCGCGTGCAATTGCAACTTTGAGATAAATCTCCGACACATTTTTACGACCTGCCGATGGCCGCTCACTCGAATTTTATAGTGGGCCGCACAAAGCACTTGACTCATGGGGAGAGTGCCCAAGAATAGCAAGGGTAGGGATAGCAAGCCTGCAGCTACTTCCGTTTCTGACCGGACGACGGGGGATCGGATTCCAGTTTGTTTTGACTTCAGATCAGAGACTAAAACAACAAACCGAACTATGAGTGTCATAACTGCTCATTTAGCAGCGGGGCACGCGACGATTTGAGGTCTTGTGTGTCCAGATGTTGCGCACAATTATCATATCAACAGCACATCATTGGCATCTAAGTGAAAAAACAGATTGAGCCATTTGAATTGGGCGAGCAACCGCGTCTTAATAAGCTGATCCCCTGGACCTGGAGCTCTCAGTTTTAGTTTAGCTCCGGAGACGAAAGAACCGACATGAAGAACTTTGAAGCAAACGCGGTCTCCGATTCGGGATACTACATGGATATAACCAAAGCCTGGCTCGACCAATCCGAAGGATACACTGACTGCTGTTACGAGTTAAACCAAAATTCTACTTCAGTTTACCCTAATTACTCGAATTTTGAGGCTAATTGGTCAAACGAGGCAAGAGAACAATGGCTGCAATCGGATATAAGCTGTTTAAATCAGGATCCAAAGCCCAGAGCCACCACGACGAATCGAAAAGAACGTACGGCCTTCACAAAATCACAGCTCAAGGATCTGGAGGCGGAGTTCTGTTACTCTAACTATTTGACCCGCTTGAGGCGCTATGAGATTGCCGTCGCTTTGAATTTGACGGAGCGGCAGGTTAAGGTGTGGTTCCAGAATCGCCGCATGAAGTGCAAGCGCATTAAACTGGAGGAAGAGACCAAGGCGCAATTTTAGTTTGTACAAGGACATTTTTTAAACACAACTGTTCTTACAAATGTTTTCTTACTTAACTAGGATATAGATACATTTTAAACTACTACTTCTTGGACTTCTTTGCTTTCTTGGGCAGGGGTTTAGCCAGCTTTTTTGCTGCGGCCAGCTGCAGTTTCTGGGTGGCATCATTCTTAGGTGCTTTAACTGCTGGAGCCACCTTTTTCTTCTGGATACCGCCAGTACCGGGCTTGCGTTTCAATTTGTCAGCGGATGCCTGCAGCTTCTTTAAAGTCTTCTTGGGTGGCGTTGGGAGATCTTCCTCCTCCTCGCTGTCTTGCTCACTGTCATCTTCTGCAAGATCCACATCCGACTCGTCATCGGAAGCATCAACGTAATCCTCGTCTTCGGAGTCCTCGTTGATGGTATTTCCCAGCAAGTCTTCTAGTTTTGGCTCCTTCTTTTTTTTGTCAGGCTTGGCCGCATCCTTGCTAGTTGAGGCCTCTGGCGTTGCCTTTGATTTTTTAATTGGCTCTACCACTAAATTGGAAAAGTCAATGCCCAAATGCTTATATTTTTCTTGGACTTTCTTGATCTTGTTAAGATTGGCCAGCGTGCGTTTTTGGCAGGCGGATTCATTCCAATCGTTTTGCTTTGTTACACTGCGCTGACGAGCCTGGATCAGATTGGACACGAATATTTGCTTTCCAGCCTGTAAATATTATAATTGTTAATCATACCCATACGGTCGGGACTCTGTTCACTAGAGTTAATTTAACTCCATTTCTTACCTTGTTCGTCACCCTCTTAACTGAGGTCCGAAAATAGTTAAAAGCCTGCTTTTCCGGTGGAATGTACTTGGCCTTGACCACTTTCTGGAACATGAGATAGTTGTCCATGGTCTCGGCGGCCACCTGGGCCACCTCTGGGTACTCAAACTCAACAAAAGCGAAGCCCCTGCTGTTACCCGTGCGCTCGGAGCGGCCCATGCGTACCCGCGTCACACGGCCAAACTGGCTGAAGTACTGTCGCAGCTGCTGCTCAAAGAATCCATGGGGCAGGCGTTGTACAAGCACCACTCCGCGTTCGGGGCCCTGCTTTCCTTGGGGCTTCAGCTTCTTCTTCAGCTAAAATGGATGCACGTTACAGTTATCCGCAGGGGATCACAAACTTTGCCGCCTTACCTGGCCTGAAACAACTTCCTTGGTTGTTTCTGTCTTCTTTGCAGGCGTAGCCACCTTTTCGATCTTTTGCGCCTTTGGTTTCTTTACAGGCGGCATACTTAATATTTTTGTTTAGGTAAAAATAGTAAAAATAACAGCAGTCTAAAATTTACAAAACCCGCACGTGGAGCACAAATAAAATCCAGTGCTGGGAAGTGGATGTGGAAATTACGATAAATTCTTGGTATTCTGGCATTATATTGGTATTTTTTAATACTAATCTGGCCACTCTAGTTTAAGTTATATTGTTATTGTTTTGCGCATCTGTTTAAAATTTATAAAATGGATACAACCGTATCTTCGCTTGACACTTCTGCTCTGGAGGACGAAGAGCCCCGACTTGGCTACACCCATGAGCAAATTGAAACTATGCTGACGAATTCTTCGATCAAGGATTGGTTTCCGTTTGTGCATGAAACTTCGGACGCTAGAGAAGTGGCTGCCTTTTACTATATTTTAATGAATTTGTTTCTTACTTTCAAAAGTTTTTTAGTTACTACATCGTTTTGTGAAGAGTCTGTCTAAAAAGTGCACATTCAAGCTGGTGCAGGCTCTGGATCTCTTCACGTTATCGATTATGATGATGAATTACCAAAGGGACAACTTGCTGCTCATGAAAGAGCGCTTGATCCTGGTAGATACAGTGTGTTACCGGGCAGGATCACTGGACTCGGAAGAGGTATTCACGGTTTCCAGATCTCTTACGTTAACATGGTTGATTTTCACCTAACAATTTCAGATTCATTTTATTGCACTTGGCTTGTTTGAGAAATTTGTTGACGGACTCGGTGCAGAGCGCTTGGAAAAAGTCTTGGACTTGCACACTGCCATTCCCGCGCTAGTTAAGTCATCTAGAGTGGGTAACGATATTGCTGTGGCACTTCTTCTAATTATTATGGAAAAGTACACGGAAACACCTGTTAAAAAAGAGCTTACCGGCAATGTTAGTATCTAAGTTCGGTTGAAGTTTTGATATAAAGATTTCACCCTTTGTCTTTAACAGGCCCGAAAGGCTTTCGAAATGGCCAAGACAGTCAACTGGCAACAGTTAGCAGAGAGTGGCCGTCACGCGGATATGTTCATGCTTATTCGGACGTTCAGCCTGATTATTAATTGCCGACAGACGCGCGATGAGTGCCCTGATTGGAAGGTTAACCTGGGTGCCGAGATTCACAAATACTTTTTGCAAGTTCGAAAGTCGTTTGATCACTCTACCATCTATGGAGCCTTCGAAATGATGGTAAGTCTTGTTGTGATCCAAACCTTTGTTAAAAGTTATAAAACGATTGATATTTTAGATCGAGAGATTTATTGCTTATTGCGTTATCCGCGGTGCTACAACAAAGTAAGTTCATTTAACGTTTCATAAAACACACAATTTTTCATGATTCTTTTTTGGCAGTCCACAAATTAGCAACTTTAAGATATCCGAAGAAACAAACTCAGAGGACCAAAGTAGCCAAATTATTTAGAATTTAACTATGTTTTTGGAAGTTACGTTTGTTTAATTTTAAGTTAAATGTTTAGCGTTTATCGAGAATGCCAAATTCATTAGGTTAAAATGATAATTCCATGTTTGAGATAAAGGTGTTAATAGCAATAAACATAAAACAAAATTTAACAAATTGTATACTCAATTATTTTTTGTTCAAAAATTTAAATAATTAGAGAAACAGTGAAGTGTGACCAGATCCTAGCACTCTAATGCGCAATCGCCATTTTTTGGCGCTCTGCCTGCGGTCACACAGAACGCTCGGCACGTGTTGCATTTAAAAAAACATTAAGAATTTTCGGCAGGAGTGCAGCGGGTGGACTTTTCGCAGTTGCAAGATGTTCTACCTAATCGGACTCGGCCTTGGAGACCTCAAGGACATTACTGTCAAGGGGCTGGAGATAGTGAAGCAATGCAGTCGCGTCTATTTGGAGATGTACACCTCTATTCTAGGCTGCAGCCTTGAGGACATGGTGGGTTGGGTGTCTATAATTTCACCTGGGTATGACGATGCTTTTTAACCTTGGAAAGTTACCCCTACAATTACCCCAAAACACGCTATTGTTTAAAGGGGAATTCTGATTTATCGGTATAACAACAGGTTAAAAAGCATCTGATATTCCCCACTAGCTCTCGTTAGAACCAAAGATTACTTACCCTTATTCTTATCACATACACAGCAAGAGTTCTATGGTCGACCATTGCTGTTGGCTGACCGTGATCTGGTGGAGCAAGGAGCAGACGAAATCCTGTCGGGAGCAGGCGAATCCGACGTGGCTCTCTTGGTTGTTGGGGATCCCTTTGGCGCCACTACGCACACAGATTTCATACTGCGAGCTAAGGAGAAAAATATTCCTTACAAGGTCATTCACAATGCATCAATTATGAATGCCGTCGGCTGCTGTGGCCTTCAATTGTACAAATTCGGCGAGACGGTATCGATTCCCTACTGGGACGAGACCTGGAAGCCAGATAGCTTTTATGACAAAATCAAACTAAACCGCCTGCACAACATGCACACTCTGTGCCTGCTGGACATCAAAGTGAAGGAGCCCACGCCAGAGTCCTTGATGCGAAAGCGCAAAGAATACATGCCACCGCGATTTATGTCTGTGGCGGAGGCGGCCCACCAACTATTGGCCATCGTCGAGAAAAAGGATTCTTTGGAGAAGAACACCGTGCTGAACGAGCAGTCGTTATGCGTAGGATTAGCTCGTGTGGGCCAAGAGTCACAGCAGATTGCTGTGGGTACGCTACTCGAGATGCGATCCACCGATATGGGAGGACCGCTCCATTCTCTCATCATTCCCGCCAAGGAGATGCACCCACTGGAGGTGGAGTTCCTGCAGCAGTATGCCGCCAGCATCAAGTTGGACGACTACAATCACTAAACACTAATCCTGCTGTAACTCAAATTTAATTGTCTAGGAAATGTAATGTGCATCTGAATTGAATTTAGGAAGCTGGGAGCTAAAAGCTCGGTGCCAGAAGAAAGTGATATCGCTTGATGCCACCCGTATACGTATAATAAAACCGCATTCACCCATCGTACATACTCAGAGACTTTAATGTAAGGGATCTTAATAATCAAATCAGTAGTATAGACCGCGCATGCGTCGCGCCGAACCCTGACGATCGTATAGCATGTTGAATTTATTGACAAAGTGGTGCATATCGTTGCAGCCCTTGGTGAGTGTTCCCAGGTAGCTGATCAAGCCCACATCGTTGCACTGAGTGTAGAACTCCTCCTGGAAGGCTGGAACCTGCATTACGGGCAGACGGTGGCACAGGGCATAGGCTTCTCTTAAAATCTCTTGGTTGGCTCTCAGCTTGCCTGCCTCCACATCTCGGATGTACTGTAGCACGATTTTGATGCGAGTATTTAGCATTTTTATGGCACTGTCCTGGGCCACTAGGTGTTCCGCCACCACGCTTTTCTCCCCCGACTCATTGGACGTCATACGAGCCACATGGTCAACTCCAATGCGTTCCGCCTCTTCAGTGGCAAGGGTGTAGGTAAGAGGCACGAACAGCATAGTTGCCTCCCCGTCCACTAAGTCTATTAATGATTCAAAGAGCTTCAGGGGCAACTGGTCTACGCTGCGGGACAAAGGATTCAGCTGAAGCATGATGGGACACTCGTTAATGGCGGCGATTTGTTTTTGAATCTTTATATCCGCTGCCGTGGGACTCTCTCCTGTTGTGTACCAACCAATAAAGTCCAGATCACTGAAAACCTGCCGGACAAGGAGTATGGGAATTGAAAAGGTCCCAACAAAGTCAATGTTGCACCAACCTGCTTGTACTGCTGCTCTTTTTTGTTGTAGTAATCCTTATTAATAACTGTCTCATCGCCTATGACATCCGTTTTGAGCTCGAAAGAGTTCATGATCTCGATGTTTCGACCTTTTTGCTTCCCGATGAGAGCCCCGTACACTTGTCTCGGTTCACCGTGCTGCGCTCGGAATCGGGTCCAGTGCTCTGATATATTCATTATGACCAGCGGGTGCAGGGAAATGGTCACCGAAGCACTGGTTCCAGGTGCAGCCATGACGTTTCCTCCCTTGGCCTGTGCCGCTTCTGCATTCGGAGCCGGGTCCTGCGCTTGGCCGCCGGAGCCGGTAGTTGCTGCTGACGAGGTACTCGGCTTGGCCGACAAATCCACATCTACTTCCATTTGCTCCATGCTGTTGGGGGCTCTAGTTTGACCGTACTTTGTCGTAAAAAAAACTAATATAAATTCTTTTTTGTTTGATAAGCCCAATTTCTTCTTCTTCGCGCGCCAGTCACAGTAGGTGTTTCCCTGACTGTTCAAAAGCGTTTTCCAACCCTGTTTTCACTAAAAATTGTCGGTGGGACCAGGTTACTAAGCTTTTTTTTACCAAGTGTGTACACTCGTTCTTAAAATATTCACCCGCTACCCGCCCAGTTTGAATTCCGAGATTCAAACCATTTTTTAACTTTTCTTTATTTTTTTAACATCTCACATTTATTTATTTTAATTTCTTCTTTCAACAACTTATGTGCCGGCGCTGTTCGAGGAGTTTATGCGTGTGGTATTGGTGGTTCTGGAACATATATTCCACTTTTTTAATACATTTTTTTTAAGTTAAAATTTTTTTTTAACAAAGTAAACAATGATTTATAACAAAATCAATCTATCATTTTTGTTAAAATATTTTTTAAAGATTTTTCATTAAATTGTATCATTTTTCATAAATTTCTAGTTCTTCTCTACCATTCTGCTTTAAAATATACGAATATTTTTTTTTAAACAATGGAAATTAAGGGGTGTGCTTAATAGGAAGCAAATATTTTTTCTATAATAAAAATCAAACAAATATATATCGTGTATTTAGAGTGATTGGCAGCGAAAATATTAGCCCCATCAAAGGTCCCCCATATTGTTGACAACATAGATCGGATTCTGAACAGAATTCATTAATTGTTTCTCTTTATAATTCTTCCTATTTCTCTAATCTCCACTATACATTTTAAGGAAGCACTGGAAATGTATATCTTTACCAATATCTTTCTGATAGGTCATCATTCTTGTCAAAATTTTGGATATTTATAAAGCTCTTCCGGCCTAATGACCCCGATAATTGTATTAACTGATGACCAGTTACTGGGGAGTCAGAACAAACAAAACCCACTTGGTTGGTTTTCGAAATTGATCTTTTCTTCACTTTTATTTGTCTTCGCTTTTAATATAGTGTTTGTCCATATTTGTTTGTGCGAATGTTGTAAGTTAGACTAGTTGGCTTAAGACTACAAATATTTAACATTAACATTTAACAGGCTATTTACAAATCGTCTATACACAACTACAATTATCGCTTACGTCTAATGGGGAGCTGTGCTCCCGCTCAATTACGACTAATCGCGCTTCTTTCGTGAGGTTCTAGAATTAGGCGACTTACACTTTAGGCAGATCTTGAAAATTGACCCAGTTTCGTTGTACAGTTACATACACCATACAGTACAGAATACAGGTACAGAATACAGATACAGATGCAGGCGAAGCAATCAAGCAAAGCTACCATGCGGGGTTAGCAAATAATCGAATTGCGCATACGCCCCATGGTCCATCCACGTTCGATCGATCGGCATGATCGAGACTTCCTCTGCGTCCGCGTCTGTGTACGCGTGTATATTTTCTCGAGTGTTTTTATGTGTTTCTTTGTGTGTGTGTGTGCTTGCGTTTATGGCTCTTAAGCTTAGCTTAGCATAAGTTGAAACCTTTGTACCAAAACTACTTCCAACGCTTGTTCCTTTTACGTTTCCTCTGTTTCCAACACCAATCGGTTCAGTTTACATGAAATTTTTGTTTCCCCTCGAGCATGGAAGCACTTATTGTCCATCTCCCATTCGGTTCTATATATTCTTAGTTAGCTTTCAGTTTCTGGGCCGACACTGCCATCGTGCTGTTGTTGTTGCTGTCCGCCTTGAGGGACGAGGCCGTTAGCTGATTCTGTTGCTGCAGCTGCTGCTGAGCCTTGGACTTCCTGTAGCTCTGCATGTAGAAGTTCATGAAGAGGCAGAAGAAAATGGACGCATTCAGCAGGAGCAGGGCGGATATGAATTTCGAGAACTGGCACTGGTTGCTGAAGAGGGCGCGGGTGGTGTGGACAATGCACAGCACAAACTGGGCCTAAAAAAAAGAAAATATAGGAAAAATTTTAATTCATATTTTAGTAAAGTCTTATATAATGCATCTAGAAAGCAGTGTTTTCATAGTTAATAACACAAATTTCTTTAGGGCGGTGTGGGAATACTCTTCTTACGCCTGAATTCTGGGAAAGCTCTCTATAATGACACGCCCCCTTTGGACCAGGTCACACAGTCTGGCTGAACTTGAACCACCTCTTTCTGGTCAGTCGAAGGGCAGATCTGGTCTCGTTACGGAAGTTGTAACGTCATGCAATTAGCCGTACTGCCGAGTCATAATTTTTTTCAAAGCCCGCGTTACAGCTCCTGAATGTGGCCAATAAAACGGCAGTTTGACTGTGTCCGTGTTTGACTCTTTTCGGTTAAATACGAGTCTACGAGGCAATGTGAAGCACCCTTGAGCTGGGCACGGTAATCAAAAAGCACTCAGTTAGCCAGCAATTGAGTACTTGATTAGAATTAGTTGCTGTGACTGTTATGCGACTATTAAGTATTGATGTTGCTAGTTGTTGTTTTTCTTAGCCAAGATTAACAAGTTGGCTTTGGGCCCGATAGCTAGAGATAGCCGCTTCCAATGGCCTTTGGCGACCCCAAGGCGCGTGTTTTAAAACCCATATTCAACGCCTTCTAGTAATGTTGATCGATCAGTACTCGGATATATGATTCTATTGCATCCACTCCCACCTGTATCGAGGAGTAGCGGAAAACCTGCTTGGCTTTCGTGTTTCTGTGTTTGGTTATTTTGGTGACCTACAAATTATTACGCTGGCCAGCCAACCGATGCAGGTTTCCATTACCAGCGGAGCAGCGGCAAAGTCACTCAGCCAGTGGCGCACCACGGTGGCAGCAAAGTTGGCCAAGTTGGTAGCTGCAACAGCCACTGGCCAAGTTTGCGTCTGCTGGCCGTTGAAAGCCAACGTCGACGCTTAAATGCTTCATTGGTCGAAACATGGATACTGTGGGCTTAAATTTATTGATGGAAATGGGCCAATCTTCTAACAAAACGGATTTATTTTTAGGATTTTCCAAAAATTTCAATTCTGTGATGGAAATACTTTAAAAGACCTCCAGCAACCGCAGTAGCCTCCTTCATAAATTGAGTATAATTAAGTGCCAAATTATTTTGCACGTTTTCTTAAGCATTATGACCTCGACGCTTTGTGTGGTTTCTGTTGGATTTCCTATGCAGGCTTATAGTAAGTTCTTCAAGTGGTTGCTCGTCTGATAGCTCTTAGCCATAAACTCTATCTTAAACTCAATCTTTTTGGGCAGGTCACAAAAGTTGACCCAAATAAATATATTTATTTTATCTGATTGCAATTTTAGATTAATGTGTGCTACTAGACTCCTTTCTAACTAGTTGTGACCTACTTTTTAGCAAGGCCTTAGCCACCCTTAGCTGACCAAATTGCCCTTTAAATTGAGAGATAACAACGATTAATTGTTGCCAATTAAATTAGAATTATTTGGCCGATTCGTTCCACTGTTCCACCACTGTTATTTTCAATCGGTTGCACAATCCTGCCATAGAGCATTGAATGTTGTGTGCGTTTACCGGTAAATACCAGGCTTGTTGCACTTGCAACATGACTGAACTGGACACCAAACGTAAAACTGGATGCCAACATGAACCACTACCTGGCCACTGGCTGGCAATTGAAAGTGGCAGATCACTTGTTGACTTTTACCCAGACACGCCGCGCCAAATTGCATGAGTAGTCTGCCCAGTGGTCGCTATCGACAGCCGCAAAGTTATAGCCAAAAGACTGGGTTACATTTGCGGCTGTGTATGTGGCCGACATCGCAATAGCCGACATAGACACTCACCCGGTTGGTGTGGCAAGTTCGTCGCGGTGCTGGATAAAAGTGAACGCGCTGCTCGTAGCACGGAGCACGGAGCCGTGCTTCTGGTAGCCATAGTCCAACATTCATTGCCGCAAAACGGAACGAACACGAAATGATAATGTAATCGAAACTGGTCGGATCGGCGGTGCACCAAATGTGGAAACTTTTTTGGAACTGGTGGAATTGGAATTGGCCTACCTCGGTTGTTCGGCGAGGATGTTGCAATAAATCTCAAATGGTGCTAACAACAATCAGAAAATCGGAACTCAACTTCAACTTGGGCTTGGCTGTTAGCCATAATTTGGAGCATGCGATATATGGGTATATGGTTTTATTTCTTTGTGGCTAATTGCCGGACAGGAACTGAAAGAATCCGACTGGTTGGCCGCACAATTGCTACCGCTTTTGAAAGCAAAACAACTCAGCCCACAACGTACATACATACATCGTATGTAAAGACAAGCGCTGCCTAGGGCAATAAAAGTAAACAGTTGCCGTCGTGGGCATGACAGATAAATTATCTATAAGATGCGCTCGCCTGCTCATTAAAAATGTCAGTTCAGCGCAGTACGGCGGTAATCGCATAGAATTCAGCGACAAGCAATTGGAAAATAACAAGAAAAATGCTCAATAACAACAGCAACAATGAAACTAGAAGGCACAACAACAATAAGCTAAATGAGTACTAAAATGACTAGATATATGCAAAATATCATAGACGCATAAAATGAGCACAGTGAGCACTCCTTAGCGGGGATTTTATGCTCGAGCAGGGGGCTGGTTCAGTGACCAATATTTGAGTAATAAAAATTGCAATAAAATTGATATATTTGTGGGACATAAAAGGAGTATTTATGCAATTAGTTTCACCTTTCTATTCAGGTATTAGCACAATTCCTATTCCATTCAATTTATGTCTTCGATTTTTATTGGCCAACTTACAAAGAGAACCCACTGCTGTTCCTAGCTCCTGCACAATAATTTCTATATAAAACCTGTGCTTGCTACTTAAGTTAGTCACCGATCGTTTGACAACTCAACTGTGGAGCAGCGAATGCTCAAGGCGGTTCACAACGAGCAGCGAATGTGACAACAACTGCTACAACAGCAACATTAATGAATCTCGATTCGAAGGAGGCCAGCTCCGGCAGAACAAACTTAACTCGCCATATTTCCATGCGTTTCAAGAATTTCGAAACTTGGAAAATGAGATAGAGATACAAAAACGAAAAGTATCTATACATGCGAGCTTAAAATGCAATGGAACTCACATATATACTAGCCTCAAGCGACGTTGTTCAAGTATGCTTGGGGACTTTCAATTATGCGTATCAACGTAAACAAAAAGCAAAGACTGGTCCATGAGAATCGTTCAAGTGGAGCCGAGCCAATCGCATACAGAAGCCAAGACAATATTGGTAACAAAAAACAGAATGGGAATAACCAGAAACACGTCGAGATCAAATTGGAAGTGGTCTGATCACATCATCTCTGAATTGGTATTAATTTCGGTGTGACAAAAATCTTGGATCTCGGATATGGACAGATCTTGTGCAATTTCTTAGAATGCATCATTGATGATCGAGAGATTTGGCCTTTGGCTCGAAAAGTTTGGGCCAGAAGTTTGCCAAAGTCTTAGCGCCAAGACAAACAACCGGCGGAGGCCGAATCTTAGTGTCGTGGTTTAAGAGTGGCATTTCGGAGTTTTAGCAAATGCAAGACACAGTTAGAAGCATTAGCCAACATTTTATTTTGGCAATAAAATCCACTAACACATAGCAGCTGGTCTCTACTAGTTGTGTGTGTTCGAGTGCCTTTGGGCCCAATGAATAATGCCAATTTATGTGGCAGAGGCTGACTCTGAGGCACGGCTCGGACTGCCGGTCTAACTGGTTTGCATTTTTGGCGGCGTCTTGGCCATTCCAGCCGAAAGCCGAAAAAAAATCTAGTAATTGCCAACAGCGACTAAGTTTGATCTAAGTCCGAATAAATAACATTTCACACATGCCGAATTCTAAAACAAGTTTCATTTAATTTTTAGTTGGCTGGTATCTGTGCTGGAACTGATTCAATTTTAATGAGTCGATACTTACAATCTGGAGCTCAGTCATATATTTCTTCCACCACAGGAACTTGGCATATTCGGGTCCCATGGCGGCCATCATGTAGTAGAAGTACATGCACACGTGCACGAAGTTGTTCAGCAGATTGGGGAATGTGGCATTTCCACCTGGAGGGGAGAGTAAATTTTAGGATGTTAGGATATAATTACCCTTTTAATAGTAGTGTGAACATACCTGCCAGGAACTTGACCAGCACCCATGTCTCCAGCGGGGTCACCGAGTGGTGATACACATGCAGCCAGGTGATTTGCGAAGACTTTTTGCGCAGCACGAAGAACACGGTATCAGCGAACTCGGTCAGCTTCGAGAGGTAGTACAGATAGCACAGGTTGAGCATCTAAAAAAAATATACGATAAAAAGTGAAAGTGCGTGGTTAGAGTGAGAAGAAAGAGTTGTTAGTGCGGCTGACCTAGCAAGGTCGTTGCGCAATTCTCGCCCACCGCCCACCGAACAACTAGCAACGTGCCCAATTAGCGTAGAAACCGCCGAATAGAAAAGAAGAACTTGCGCAATGACATTGACAAAGTTTCGTTCCGCCGCGTCTCGTTTACAAAAGTTTCGTTTCGGGTTGTTTCTTTTTGCGTACAAAGCCAAGTACTTGACTATTTTGTTTTCATTTTTCATGCTAAAGAATTTGCTGGTGCAAGTGTTTGTCCATGTCTTCACATCTTCATGTCGTCGGCGGGGGCACACGCGGCGTATGAGCAATGCAAACAATGCCGACTTTTATGACTCTGCTAAGGCGCCGTGGACTTATGGAAATGTTAATAAAACTGGATGACGGATGCTAATGACACTAAAGTCCAGCCTTTGTGTCTGAGTTTATTGACTTCTTTGTTTTCTGTTACTATTTGAGTTCGTTGCGGATGTGAAACCGATCAATGAATGAATTGGGAAAAGGCCTCTCGGCGTTTACAGATTTTATGCTCTATTGACTTAAGTCTCAAACATCGACCAAGTACAATCACAATTGCAAACAAACAGCGGAACAAACCGAACTGTTTGAAACCGCAGTAAATGTTGTTAATTTGATTGTAACACAGGCCATACTAGAAGACCTTGCGGGAGTGGCAGTCACTAATGCCTGGGGGTGATGAAATTTTTATACACTGCCTACCGATGATATAATAAATGATATAAATTCTAATCAAAGGTGTTAAATATAAGTAATTCTTATACTTTTAAGCTGAAAGTCTACAAGTATAGACTTGAAATCATTTTAGGGCCAAATCAAGAGCATTTTCTCATGGAGAAAACTTAAAAACTTGAGTTTTCAATCGCCTTAGTACCATTTTACGAATATTTAAATGCCTCATTTGTGGTGCACGGACAAATTGGCATAAAATTATGTATTTAACTTTAAACTCTCATTACACAATTACTTATTTAATTGTTTTTCGTTTGTGACTGGGAAAATGGTGTGCAATCAATAAGAAGGCGTATCAAATTGCTGTCCGAAAAGCAATTAGCTGTAGAATTTGGATTAAGAAGCTTCTTCTGGGGGGTTTCTGGCCTCTTAATGGCCCGGTTCAGACATTTGAATGTGAACTTTGTGCCGTCATAGAGGCATAATTAAATCATTATAGGTCTTTGTTGTTTTTTATATGTCTGCGCGGTCAGCAAAAAAATCAAGTGGCTTTGAGCTGAACTTTACGCGCACACTAAATTGGTCTTGAGGCTGGCGGAGTCAGTGAATCATCAAAAATAAAGGCAACGAACTTGCTAGCCGAGAGCGGAAGATGACTCCGGCAAGGTGAGGCAGAAACACAAAAAAAAAAGCGAAGAAGCAAATGATTAGTTATATAATGGAACTAACACTGACTTAAGTCCACGCGTGCCTCACGACACCGAAAATTTTTCGGGAATAAGCGAGTTTCGATCGAGTTTTGATTATGACTTCAAATTTAGAATTTGAATGACCGGTTGCGTCAACTTACCCGCTTCGAACTGGGACCATCAGAATAGTCGACCGGTTGGCACTTCAGATTGTAGTAGTTCAGCCAGCCAGCCATTAGATGCTGGAGCACAATAAAAAACGGGGATCAGAGTTAGAGGAGGGCATACATTAGGCTAATTTCAAAGTCCGGACTCACCTCATAAAACATATATCCGCTGAGCAGCACCTGGAAGGCGTTGTAGACGACCAGGGTGCGACGAAGTTGGAACGGCTTGCGGTCGCGCATGAAGAGCGGTCCCAGAACCAGGACCCAGGATAGGTAGACAGCCACCAGACCGAAGGTGAACATCGGATGGTCCATCAGCGGGTACCGTTCAGCTCGCGGATCTGTCAATCAAGCCGAGGAATCACAAAATTAATAACCACAATTGGCTTTTTAATTCATTTCGTTTTCTGTTTCTGTGTATGTTAATGTAGAGACAAGTCGCAGCAGCTTACATTTGCATTTCATTAGTTTGTATCACTTCGCGTTAAGATAACCATTCAATTTATCTGAAGCTGAATGAAATCGTGGCTAAATTTAAAAAACCATTTGCCGGCAATGCTGTCACTGGCGGGAATTGTTTAAAGTGTCAGCATATCGCCTTTGCGCTGAGCAATAATTGTAAAAAATGTGAGGTCGGGCGTACCAGCCTATTAAGGAATTATTCCACTTCTAAATAGGCAGTCTTGATATAGTTGAACACTATATGGAGGAACCCCCAGGCCTCTTGTGGTAATTAATTGCAAGTGAGCTTGGAATTTTATATTGATCAACATTTCCACTGCCCCATGTTGTTTACAACAGAAAGTGATTAAAGACATAGTAAAGATTTATGAACAAATAATATTGGTAATAAAAGCGGGTTGATTAAAATATATTACAAGTTTCCAGTGGAAATCTGTTGTCACGTTTTCAGTTGATAATTCTTGACCTGTATTATTAGACTGTCAATGGTTCTACAAACTCACATATTTTATAACTTTTACTTTTAAGAAAATTCATTTATGAAATAAATGTTATTTTTAGTTACTACTATTTATTTTCCTAATTGAATCAAATTAGTTACATATTTTCAATATTTTTAACAAATGACTTATCAAGTTCGTGTCCTAAGTCTTTTGTTTGAAATTTATTCCTTAACTGTTTTTAGTAGACAAGCTTCCATTTAATTAGGTTTGTGACTATTAAAATAATAATTCAATAAAGTTTTTTAATTTTTAATAGCATTTGAATGTTATTGATCGTTTTCCAATGACTTTTTTATTGTCAGGAATTTTAAACCCTTCGGGCAATCAAAGCGTCAAACGCGATCTTGAGTTTCAATTCATTTTATTGTGTTGTATTTACTAAATACATGCTCAGCTGCACACGAAAGATAACTAAAGGTAAACTTTTCGATGTCGCTTCAAAAAATATCTAAGATAAGCCATGTCAGTGGCTCGCCAAGGCACATATCTGAGGGGTTTCCGAAAACGGACTGCCTCTAGTGAATATCAACTTCAAAATAATTTACTAAACCTAAGATTAGTTTCAGTTTAAATCCATTTACAATGCTTTGTTAACTAATGCCATTTTATTGACCTTTTAACGGATCCAACTGGAACGGTATTTTGTTTTGTCTATGTTCAAATAAAATTTTAGGGAATTTTTATTCTATTTTTTTGGAATAACACAGCTCAAATATTGAAATCCCCAAAAAATAGCATTATGATCCACCTCTGAAAAATGTAAATACATTTTAATTACGTTAATAATTGTCAAAAATACAATTGGCATGGCCAAGGTCGCCATTTAATACCGCGTACACAAGATACGAAAAAAAAAAACCATTTTTAATTGTCCTAGAAGTTTTTTGAGTGAGTTTTCGGCTTTGTGTCTTCTGTTTTCGTTTTCGTTTCGGTTTTTTAAATTTGTTGTTTGGTTTTTGTGTTTAGCTGTGTTGTACGCGCTTTGTTGGCGGTAACGTTAACGTTTTTGTTATGATTTGCGAGGCATTAAAAATGTCAATTCATCATATTTATGCACTTATAATGTGGCTAAAATTGGAGTGCTGCTGCACTTGCTGCATTGTTAAACGATTGTCTGATTTATGAACAAGACCTGACCGAGCAGGGAGTTAAGACCGATTTAAAGGCACTTGACACCTACCGCCGTAATCCTCTTCCACCAATTGGTAGTAGCGCTGGACCAGGCCCGTGTAGTTGCGCGTGATGTGATGGGTCTTGAACTCATCGAGCGCAATATTGGCGATCTCCACGACCATTTCGAATCGCGAGCTGCCGTTGTAGTAGTGGTAACTCATTGCCATCTTGAGGTTTTTTGATGATTCTTTGCTGCTTTAATCTTAGAGTTGCGAAACTCAAGTTTCAACACTTTTGTTTTAGTTTAGATTGAATCCTTTTGCTTGAAGATTCTTTTCGATTTTGTCAGAGGCCAGCCGCAGGATTTTTCATGCTGCGCTCAAGCCGCGGGGTATAACACTTTCGTATCCGGCTTCCGTCTAGATTCTAGAAGAAGCTCTGCACACGCTCAGAAAATCACTTTTCGACTCGCTTCGCACCAATTTCAAAATACTTAAGTTCGACGCGCAGACTTGGCTTGGCTTGGATTCTACCACCACACCGTAGGAATGTTTATGCTCAACTGAATCTGAAACTTCTCAGCAATCACAAGATAAAGTAACTTTTTCGCTGCGGCAGAGCAGAGCAGTGGCAGTGGCAGCAGCGTCAGCGTCAGGCGGCAGCGATCGGTTCGCTTGTGCAAAATACTTAGCAACTACAACTACAAAAATTCGAAAAAATAAAATGAAAATCACCAACACACTGGTACTAGCAGAAATATTCGTAAATACTAACGATCCGACAACTTCGGAAACTAAACGAAAACCGACTGCTCACACAGAACAACGGAAGTTTCGTTAAGTTCACCGCACTGCATGCAACTCTACGTACGGGTATCTGTATCTGTATCTTCACTTGTGTGCGTGCATCTTTGTATCTGTGCTTGGCCCAGTGAGTTGGTTTTTTTTTTTGGTAGCTATTCGGTGTTTTTTTTTAACATGTTCCGTTTGGCATTCAACTTTGATGCTGCTGCCGGCCGCCGTTTGGTAGTTTAGCGGGTGAATTTGCTTTTTTATAGGTCAATGCACTAAGATATGGTTGAATTAGTTAGCGTTTGAAAATGGAAATTGCTTGGCAAAGAACATTCGAATGCCTTGTATGTTGAGTACTATTTAGTGAAGAAGCATAAGCGTCAAAGGGTTAATTTCCAAGTAAATATTTTCTTGTTCTCCGATTCCTTAAATATTTATGTACTTGAGGAATTTCGCCTGGAGCACCACAGATGAATTAAGAAAAATTTTTCAAGTTGTATTTGTATTCTTTATTGATTACCAATTTGTTCAAAAATAGTCTCCATTTAATATGAATATATTCCCTTTTGTAAAACTTTCCTTTTCTTAATTTTATAAAGTCATCAATACATTTTTAAATCTATTGAATCCAGTCAATATTTCCCAACGTCAATATATTAATGGAAAAAAACGGCGAATGGAAAAAACTGTTTCTATTTGTATATCCGAACAACAATTATTTTAAAACGTCAGACTTATTATTGTTTGTTTACCTACTTATACCGACCTTAATTAACATAGAAATGGCTAATACTTTAATTAGTTGATGGCTTAGTTACAATCATAGTAAGTGGCTCAGTGAGGGAACCCCGGAAAAATAAACCCACCTCAACATATGGAAAAGAAATTTCTCGGAAATTTGTGCTTTTATTTTCACACTTTTATTTTCCATCTTCAAGGAGTGCAACTATTTGCTTAGCCGTAAAGTACAGGTGATTAAAACCAGTTTTTAATGTGTGTGCCATACTTTGTTTTAAAGCTTAAACTACAATAAGTAGAGTGCTTAGGCTAAGCCGATTCCTGGACTTCCGGCTTGTCAGGCGGCGACCTTAAGCGATATGATGATTTTTAGCGACAAAATGTTTTTGTAATTCCCCATTCATGCTTACAAGCCAGCGAGAATAACCTGTTCTTGGGCATTTGGCCCTGAAGGTGTTGATTTGGGGCTTGTTGATATGCTAAATAAATTCTTGGGCTGTTAGACATTTGGGCAGCATCATCCAGAGGATTCTAGAGTGTGGTAAACGTGTCAAGGTGGCATCTAATTTTAGCTTCATACGTCCTTAGATTCATAATCGATATGGGGTAGTATGGGGTATAGTACGTGCAGAAGCCTATCGTGATCAAGGCAACAAGGTATGAGGCACTGGCACAGGCCATGGGTCATTAAATTGTGTAAAGTATCGGACGTGCGACAAAGCCTTCATCGGGCAATCTTACGGCCAGGTAATTATGGCCATTGAGTGCCGCTCGAACGACTCTCTGCACAGAACCATTTTGCGTTTTGTGACAAATTAACGCCGTGCTCATTGAGTGGCAAACAAATTGTTCTTTGAAGTTCAGTACAGCTCGGTTCGACCTTTGACTGGCTTGATTATTTTGGCCATGTTGGCAAGGATGACGTCGCTTGGCTTCTATGGCTTCTGTTTCTATTTCAGCTTCTTCGTCTGCTAACGGTTGAATGCGATTCAACCGTGCCATGCTTGGCCCGGCTCTGCCATTTCGTTTTCACTGGCTCCTAGCCCATGGATGAGCTTGGTAACAATTCACCAGACCCATGGCACTTCACGGTCTAGGTCTAGGTTAGTCGGAAGTCAAAGAAGGCAACACCGCCAGCCAACCGGACCAAGATTTCGATGATAAATGTATGCTTTGATAGCTCCAGTTTTGTTGTGATCATTTGAGACTCTTTTTTCTTTTTTTGCCGGCATCTCTATGATTATTGTTGTTTCTAGTTTTTTTTGCGGTAAAATCATTTTGCAAATTTCCGTTCCATCAATGTGATATTAGTATTTGCCATTGGCCAAAAATCTTCGTCTCTGTCATAAATAATATATTTTGAATATGTTTATCATAGTAGATGTTAAATGTTTGTCGCTTATTATACGCCTGATTAATGGCCCTGGTGTTGAAAAGATTTAAGGAAATTTCAATCGAACAGCAAAATTTGTCACAAGTTAATTGAGAAATTGTTAAACATTTGTTAAAAGTTTCAATATCAAAATTATAGTTTTCTTCACCGATTTTGACATTAAAAAACTGCTTGTTTTAAGAGCTCTTTAGGAAAGGTAAAAAATATAATAATAGACCACTTTTCTGGAACTTTCCTATATCCAGGGACTTCAAAAAGTATCTGTTGAGAGGAAATTTAAATTCAAAAACGCTTAGAAAACTTTTCAAACTTTGTAACGCCGTTTAAGAAATTTTCCCCTATCCAGAAACCTGTAATTAAAAATTAAAGTCCTCACATTTATTTTCCACTATTCATTCATCAATATCTGACGCAATCAATATAGTTAGCAAGTTGTTATATATTTTATCGGCTACGGTAGAGTAACATATAATAAAGAACAATATAATTTCATAATATTTACTTTAGCGTTTAGCTTACTCATTACTGATCCCCGATTCTAACCATAGAATGTTTGTCAGACCGAAGAATGAGATTGCAGAAATTTTAATTAGCAAGTGGATGTGGCAAATAATTAGCAATCATAAATTAATTAGCGTTGAATAGAGTAAGGGTGTTAACACGAGAGACCATGGTGGGCGTATTCTGGAGCATTTTAAAGTGCTTGAGCTGGTATTTATTGACCATCGACCCCGGGCGTTTTGTAATTGATAAAGGCAATATTTTCGAAAGGCAGACCACTTCAGCCAACTCCCCCTGCCCGATTAGAGGTCAAATCAAATCGAAGCTGTAAACAGTAATTACTAATTACAGTTACTGTAGCTGAAGCTGGTTAAAGCTTTCCATTAAGCCGGCAAAGCAAAGCATTTTTTATGCAGAGTTGGGCAATTTCTGCTATTGGATTGCTAAATGTTTCATGTCAACTTTTTGTCTGCTTGGATTATCTGATCCGCGGATCTGGCCATACTTAGTCTTAATTGCGTTGCAATTTGGTGCAGAAAAGCGAGCACGCCCTGACCTTGAAGACGGCCCAAAATCCGAAAGAGACACGGCTCTTAATGGCGAGTATTTAATATTTATACCGCATGCGCGGATGATTTGGAGCGTCGGAATTTCAGGCTCAATATACGAGCTGGCATGGCTAAGACTTTTGCCAAGCACACATCACATTTGGCCCTAATTGGATGGGCAAATGCAGAAGCGACCTGCCCAGATTCACTTGGGTAATCGCCAAAGAACCGAAGAGGCCGGAGTATCGATGGTCGGGCTCACTAATTTGGCTAAAATGATTTAAAGGCCGAATGCTGCGTCTTGGAGCTGTTAATCAATTGACCAAACTTCAGCTCAGTTACAGCAAACATAAGCAAAAATATAAGAAAATAAGATAAATAAAGTAATGAAGAAGGGTACTTCCAGAGAAGATCTCCGACAATATATGAGCTCAACAAACAAGTCTGCCGGAGTGCGGCTCTTGGCATGTTTTATTTTCGGGTTTATGAGCCAAGACGGCACTAAATGACAAAGTTCTTGGCAACACACGAGGTTCGCAAATGCTGAACTTGAAATTAACAAACTCTGCGATACATATTTCGGAATATTAATTAAGAGCGGGCTGCTCCAAGAATAGATCCAGCGTCAGTCAATTAGCAATTAAAAGCTCACTTTGAACTTGACACAGTTGTTTAGCGCAAAAATTAAATATATCTACGAAAAATTGCCACATAACATTAATGAAACGAACTGGCAGAAAATATATCGAGACTAGAATTTATAATTATGCATTTTAATTGGCCACTAAATGAAAACCGCTCTGCGTTATCGTATCTATTAAGCTTCTTAGGCATATTCTCTGTTTCGTCGTCACCGGTCGATCGATCGATTGGAGCGATCAGGAAACGGAAGTACGATTTCTTTTTTGCTACATATTAATCTTTTTGTTTTTCTCTCAATTTATCGCCCAAAACGAGTTCCTCCAAGGGCAGAGCAGCCAGCGGCCACTACGACTACGACTCCAAAATTCCAAAATTTCGATTGATCGAAGAAACGGAGAGTGCACAAGAGACCCGCTAGATTTATTAACTTCGCCTGCTCCGGAATACTGTCGATCGGCATTTCCGTGCTTGGCCAAACGAGTTCGATTTGCGCAATTAGAGCCCACAGGCCACTTGAGCCGAGATGATGAGTGCCTTCGGAGCATCGACCTGGTTACATCCCCCAGATGCCCTAGAGGTCTTCTCATGTAATCTGTTAATCAGAACTCTTTTTAACGGCTATTGTCTATTTGGGTGGCAAATCAAAGGGTGCTTAACAATTACTATAATTTTTGATTTGATAATTACATATTTCATACATATCGTATATCGTTGTTGAAGTTGTTAATGTGATTATAGAATCTCTTTGTTTACCCAGAAAAGTCAGCAAATTTAGATTCTGCCTATGAGATGCCTAATTAATTTAGATAACAACCCCAAATAAGCATTTGATTTATCTAAATTAAAAAAAACCATAAAATTTACATACTGCTTTTCTTATTACATAAACTAATAAAGTTATTTTTTTTATTAATAACTCAGTTTTAAAGTAAATCCATAAGATTTACTATTTAGAATCTGAAGCTTAGCCCCTTAAATCTAATTAAAATGTTAGTAATGTAAATGTAATAATGTAAAAATAAAAAAAAATACCTCAGGAACACTGTCATTTTTTAAAAGATGATAATATTATATAACATATCCATTTGAGTTTCATTGTAACTATAGTGGTCTTTAAATAATGATAAGTTTAATTTTTAACTAAAACAGTTACCGTTTTGTCCAATTTTAAACCATAACGGCTAATATTTAAGCCTTGTTTTATAATCTGGCAGCGCCTCCAGCCAAGTTTCTGAGCTTTAAGCCAAGCTTTTAAACCTCAACCACAGATGACGCTCAGTAACTTCAAGATGTGCAAATAGATGTAAAGAAAATGTAAAAAATGTAAAAAAAGCTATGAATATTTTTAAAACTTACAATTAATTTTAAAACTAAAAAGACCTAGTAGTAATTTATTAATTTATATTATATTTCGAAAATTTACTGGATTTCGATTTTTGCAAAACTATTATTTAAAGGCTTGTATAAAATAACATTTATCTAGCTTTAATCTTAAGTTAATATTAAATTACTATATAATTAAATTAAGCAGTGGGCCTTATTAGCTGTAACTTTAAATTTAACATAGTTGGAACCATTGTTTAGCATTATAAGGATAAAAAAATAAATCTTTAGACTGATCTACGTAAATAGTTTAATTTCTTCGAAAATGTACATTTTAAATCGCCCAAAAACTGCTAAATAGCCAACACTAACTCAAAAAAAGTTCAAAAGCGGTCAATTAAACATTTAAGAGCCTCATTTACAATTGCTGTTAACAATCTAGGCAGTAAAAACTGCTGTAGGGCCACCAATAAACTTGGCTCTAAAATTTGGATGCGTGTGGTTTGTTTGAAATCGGAAATTGATTTGAAAATTGGCAAATTGTTTGGCGCCCTTTCCGCCGACCTTGGCAACAGGCTTGGGCCAAAATATGTCTAATTAATTTTTAATGTTTTGTCGGACGACCAATTAAGAATTCTAAAAGGCGAACAAGCCTCGCTTGGCAAAAGAGATTTTTGCAAATTTAATTGTTTTTTTTTTCTACGCAATTTGGCTGCAAAAAAATAAAGGGATGATGACAAAGGGGGTGATCGAACACAAACAATACAATAATAATTGTTTAACGGTTGTTGTCGGCCAGTTTGGCTGCTGGCTATGTAAATGTTTGCGGAAGATATTTGCATAACTCGCAGTTCGAGAGTTCCTCTCCCCTAGCCCCCGTCTATGCTTTTTTGTGACGAGTCTTAATATTCGATCGCGATCGCATGAATCGTCTGCAGCCACAGAGATAATAAACTTAAAATGTCTTTTGCATGTTATTATGATCGGGTATATGGCCAAACAAAAGACGCATGTCAATGGACAAACCGGAAGAAGTCTGTGATGGTAGTGTGGTGGCAGGCGGCTCACTTGGCTCACACGGCGTATGATTGATTCCTGGCGAAGGGATTCACCCACAGACGCGTCGGCATTCACCCACATTCGACCCGAAGCCTAATCTCATATTCGCCAATCACCGATCTGGTGAGCTGGTTTTAGATTCGCATAAGTTAAACGCTAATCGCGGTGAGGCAAGTTCAAGTTCAATTCGCCGGTGACACAGTTAACTCCGGATGACCCCAGCCTCTTAAGACTCAGCCTCAGTCTGAAATCTTGGCCAAAAGCGTTGGTGTTGGTGTTGGATTGGTTACGATTTCATTAGCCATCGTCTTGACCCGGAAGTGGCATCAATCGAGGCGAGGGGTGATCTTTGTGGATCATTAGAATCCCAGCCCTAGGCCTCAAGAATTTGTATGTAAATGATGCCTGATCGCAACTCGTGTTTCCTTGAATTAAATCGGCATTAACGGAACTTCCACTATTTAAATTATACAAAATAACGCCGTAAATCGTAGAGTTATATGCTTGTTTAAATCAGATATTGTAATAATGCGTTAATACAAAAAAAGGGTAAAAAGAATTCTTGACCAGCTACGCATATTCTTCAAAGATAGGCAAAGTTCAAAGATAATTTGGGTCAAGGTTAGCAAAGAGTTAAAACGAAGTAGAATGAAAATCTCATTCTGCGGTTCTACAATGTTTGTTCGAATTCTCTGCTTGGCTAATGATAAAAGTGCTGAGCTGGAAAAAAGTAAAAGCCCATTTAATAATGACTATAAAGTGTTTGGAAAATGATTAATAAATATTTCCAATATTCTTTCCGTTTGAGAGAATAGAACGAATTTTTCTCCGAAATATATATTTGCTCGGGTAATAAGTTTCTCAATTGCTCTGACCATATCTTTTCAGAACCGAAAACTATCAAAGAATATTTTATGATTCGTTTAGTTGTTCAAAAGGCTGCAATGCCAAATAAAAAACGAATTAAAATTCAAGCAAAATTAGCAAACAGCACAAAAAACAATGAGCCGGCACACATAGACAGACGCAGACAGTCTCCCAAAAATTTTATCACCACACAGCATAAGCTGGTGTCAACGTAATTATCAATAGAAAAACGAGACCAGGCGAAGATCATTCGATGCGTCCAAATGCGAATACGTTCGAATCGAATCCACAAGGCACAAAAGAACATTTCCAACAACGTTCAAGACGAAGATGAGCATCATTATGGCGACAACCTGCCGAAATGGCCGAGACAAAAGTTCCGAGCCGAGCTAAACAAAAACTGAAACTGAGCCAAAACTGAAAACAAAAAATAAAAACAAAAATATACAAATTCGTGGCTAAAAGAGCCAAAGAAACAGCAACACCAAATCGAACCTTTAGACGAAATTTTTATACATAGCGGCGTACAAATCGGCTTGGCAGTTCAGTGCGCGTACAAGTCTCGTGGGTAGCGGATGCCAGCAAAGGTATCTCACCGGCTCCTCTTGGAGCTAAACTAAGCTATAGTCTAGTCCCTAATATCAGTCATAAGAAGCAGATGAAACAAGAGTTACAAAAAACAGAGGTGTCATGGTGTTAACGTTAATAGTTGTCGCTACAATTGTCGGTGTTGCTGATCTGTTGCTGCTGCTGCTGCTGATGCTGTCGTACCGTATCTGCTGCTCTTGTAAATTAAGTGCACGGCAATCGAAAGATTGCAACAGGTGCCTCAAGCTCTTCATTTGTGCGAGTGTGTGCGGTGTATCTCCCAGTGATTAATCAGATCAAATAGTTAGTTTATAACTAGAATGTGTGTTTCATTCAGGGAAACCCACCCGGATTCCGCTGTCATATTACACATTTGTTGTTCTTCTGAAAATATATGTCAGTCGATTTCGGTCATTGATCTGGGATTAGCCACAATTAAGACAAATAAGGCTAGTTTTCAAAGTCTAGTTCTGAGCTCACAATACTAGTTCTAGTATTTAAGCCAAAAATATGGCTAAGAACACTCCTAGGAACAATTTTTTTTTTATTTCCTTCCGTCAAGGTCACCCACCCAAATCACCCACATCTTAATTTGCTAAAATGAAACCGAGTTGAGTTTTTTGTTGGGCAATAGGTGACACAATTTTCTATTTGCTCGCTCGGGGCGTGGCCAAGGCCCATGGCCTATACAGACAATAAACCCAAGAGCCAACAACAAATCTAGAGATGTTCAAGAGGGCCGCCGGCCATTTAACAAATGACTAACCAAGTGGAAATGCCTCAAAATTCCAAATTTGTCGACGATGATCAGCCAGACACGACGGAGACACTTGTCAGGTCGTCAGATATGTCTATGAACATATCGTAATTCCCACCCATTCCCTAGAAGTCGGTTCAAACCGCAGCGGTGGAAAAAAAATCATGGCAAGGTCGTGCTTCCAACTGAAAATTGATAAACTGGATTTTCTTGGCCAAATATTTATGGTGGCCGAGAAATGTGTTTAGCACCTTTATGCCATTTGTCGCCATAGCCATTTTCTGAGCCACATTCTGTTTCAACTGTTGCAGCTAATATTCGAAATAGAAACCAAAGTGTTGTAGCAGGAAATGACTGGAATTCAAAAGCCAAACCTGTTGATTGCCGATGCTGGAGTGTTGGCCAACTCTTGCCCTTCAAAATATCTCCGTTTCCCCCATTTATTATTTTTTCAATTTGCTGCCCACTTGGCACCAAGAAGCCGATCAGAATAACCTCGAAATCATAATGCTATTCGATTATTGCGGTCTTAATCGGCCTCTGCCAAGTTCAAGTGTGCGACTTCTCAAGTCAACGAACGTGATTATGGGCTTTAGCATAATGGTCCTTCGAAGACCGAGTGGAAACTGGAAGCTGGGTTCTTGAGGATGATTAATTATGGAGCATGGCATGGAGAACGCGTCTCGCTTGTACATCTGAATGGCTTCTGTTGAGATATCAAGTTAAGAGCCAAAACAAAAATGCACAAAACAAACATAGGTTTTTTTCTTTATAACTTTTATACCGAGTGGGTTACACACGTGAGATTTTATATTTTCTTCATTATTTTCATTTTTGTTTCTTTGAGGGTCCGGGTCCCAATTTACCCGCCATGAGGCAACCGTGGCCCATGAGGTGGCCACCAATTTGTTGCGGGCTGTTGTGCGCGGCGGTTGTTTAATTCATAATAATGAATATAATTTACTGTTACTGTTACATGATAATTTCACGGCATTTCACCGTCACCGTCACACCAAATCTCAGCAATGCGATTCCAATTGCTATTCTCTCGGCTTTGAATAATATTTTATTTATTCATTTCTAGTCACAGCAGCACGGCAACAGCCGAAGATGAAGATCCAGCCCCAAAATGTTTAGTGGCTTGTGGGGCTTTTGAGGCTTGTGGGGATGGCATTAACATAATTTAAAAATACTTATAGCTAATACTTGTAGCAGAAAACTTGAAAAACTCTTTTGCTCATCCAGACTCCCTACTGATGCTGTATATCCCATTCCCCATTTAGATTTGGCAAAACTCGTTCGTTGCGACGCGTGCTTAGCAGATTTTTAAATTTCACATCGAAGCGATATATATACCTCCATATATATATATATTCATATACTGTTGTATTGTGGAAGCAGTTGGTCCGCAGACTAATTTAAAAATGGCAGACGTCAACGCAACGCAAAAGGTGGACTATTGGAACTTTCTGTTCACTGATCTGGCAGGTGAGTTGGGATTTTTCTAGCTCTGGCTCTGGCTCTGACTGGAGGTTTAATCGATTGACTATCAATTAATTTGTGTCTCATTGTCATGTAGATCCCCGCACCAATGACTGGTTCCTGATCAAGTCGCCCCTGCCCTTGCTGGGCATCCTGGCCTTTTACTTATTCTTTGTTCTTTACTGGGGACCCCGTTTCATGAAGAATCGCAAACCCTTCAAGCTGGAACGCACCCTCCTGGTCTACAACTTCTTCCAGGTCGCTCTGAGCGTGTGGATGGTCTACGAGGGCGTCGTCATCTGGCAGTACTACAGTTGGCGCTGCCAGCCGGTGGACTGGTCCAGAACCCCCAAGGCCTACCGTGAAGCCCGTGTCGTCTATGTGTACTACCTGGCCAAGATCACTGAGCTGCTGGACACCATCTTCTTCGTGCTCCGCAAGAACGATCGCCAGGTTACCTTCCTCCATGTCTACCATCACACCGTGATGCCCATGATCAGCTGGGGCACCAGCAAGTACTACCCCGGCGGACACGGGACCTTCATTGGCTGGATCAACTCCTTCGTGCACATCATCATGTACTCCTACTACTTCCTCTCCGCCTTCGGACCCCAGATGCAGAAGTACCTGTGGTGGAAGAAGTACATCACCAACCTGCAAATGGTGAGTAAAAGGATAATATTAGAGGGAAACTTAATAAGATTAGTTAGGACTTATATATCTTTTATCTGATAAAGTTCTGTAGTAATAGAATGGAATGCCTTTGATGAATAATAGCAGGTTCAATAGTGGTTAAATAATTTGTCAAATTTTTTTTTTAATTATTTAAAAATTTGGTTCTATTCACTTCATAAGAATATAAAAATGACTTAAAGAGTGTTGAATTACAAGAGAAGCATTTTGCAAATAATAAAGGAGCTATTTAGATACGATCTGAAGCTAGTCTTTAGAAAAAGACTTCAAGTCTTTAGAAGAGGAATCTAAATAACTAGATATTCCATCTTTTAAATTACCGCAAAATTATTTTAAATTCACTTTTATGAAATTATCCCTAATATTGTGTGACTCCCCTTTTCAGATCCAGTTCTGCTGCGCCTTCATTCACCAGACTCAGTTGCTGTACACCGATTGTGGCTACCCAAGGTGGTCGGTCTGCTTTACCCTGCCCAACGCCGTCTTCTTCTACTTCCTGTTCAATGACTTCTACCAGAAGTCCTACAAGAAGAAGCAGGCCGCTGCCAAGGCCAATGCTCTGATGGCGGAAAACAACAACGATGGTACCGCCAAGGACCTCAACAAGGCCATTGAGCTGGACCAGAAGCGGAAGCAGAAGGCCTTGTAGGGCGTCAGCCACCGAAATGTATCACCACCCACCACCCCTCCAAAACACACACACAAAGACACACACATCCCTTCAATACTCGTACAAAGCGAGGCACCCATGTTCTAAGTGCAACTTTGTTGACTAATTTCTTAAGTAATTCTCCGCCAAAAACTCAAAAAAAAAAAACCCACAAAAAAAAAGAACAAAAATCTGAAAAAATAGAAAACGTTACGAAATAGTTACATTCTGAGGCAAATTGAGTTTTCGAGACACAGATACACATATTATGTAAATGTCCAAACAGTTGAAATTGCTTTTTGCAGCCATCGTCATCATCGCACGCTCCGTTTGAAGTTCGCATTTTCGGACGGCGGACCCAAATGAAAGAAGTCGTATGTCTTTCGGCCAAAACTGAACTAAGTTAAGTTAAGTAAACAGGCAGAAGAAGCGTTTAGTTGTGTAAATAAGTGTAGGTACGCATATGAATATGTTTTCTTTAGATTTTATATACTCGTGGTATGTAAAGTAGGCATAAAAGAAGTGAAGCGAAAAGAGCTAAGTAAAAATAGTAAATAGCAAATAATGAAACTATAAATGCAAACACATTTTACAAATAAATATAGAATTTTTTCTACAAAAATATCGAAAAACAATGCGAATTATTCTTTGTCTGATGAATAGGGAGAGGATGGGGTTATGATGGTCTTCGTCTACAAAGGGTGTATTCGTCATACATCTTTTATGTTTGGCTTCAAACTATTTTAAATTAGTTCAAACTATTTAGTTTGGCTTCAAACCCATCATATAAAATAATGTATGTGTCTGCGGTAAAATTTAATCCATTTAATTTATATTTATTAGTTGACCTCATAAGTTTTGATTTGTCCTTCAAAATATTCCAGTTTAAAGTCATTTCCTGCAGTAAACTTATGCAGAATCATAAAAGTTCATTCAACGTTTGCTTAAAAAATGTTAAAAAAGTTAAAACTACATTTTAATGATATTTGTTTAGGTGGACGTGTTGGGTCAACTCCACCCAGTTTCATCCTAATCCACTTATTCACGAGTTCAGTTTAACCTCAGATAAATACTGCTTGAGATATAATCTTCTCAAGGAACTAAGTTGAATCGAATCATTGGGTGATATATTGAAAACAATATACTCATTCATACATCGGCGGAAGCCAAGACATCCGTGTGATTTAAATTATTGAAAGGGCGTGGTTAGAACAGGTCTATGGAGTGATGCAGCATGTCCAGTTCATGAATTTTTACGAGGCTCCGGCTCCGGCTCCGGCTCCAAGACAGAGAACTTAAGATGTTACCACTCATTAGAGCTTATTCTGTTGTCGAGACGCACCTTGAACGGTTGTCGACGAGATAAGAGTTTGATAAATTCTTTAGCCTTTTATTGATCAATCAGTCAAAACGGAACCCAGGCCAAGTGGCGAGGCGGAAGTGAAAACGCATCTTCGAGTGGGGTTGCGGTGCGATGTGCGGATACTGTATCTGAATTCAATATGAAGCCGGTTTGGACAATTGACCTTGATCTTGACCACAAACACAAGAAAACAAGAGTCCAAACCTCTCTGGGCAAAAACGTTGTTTATCGGACTGGCTCCGACTGGATTGGAGCCAATACATTGGCCAATATTATTCCAGTTTTATGGCATGATCAGCATAGATTTGATCGGTTCGATCGGAGACTCTTCAAGACCAGAACGAGTGGATATATACACTTGAAGTCGGGGAAACTTAAAAAAATTTCCATAATCAGTATTTTGGGGTATACTTTCAGGCATTTTTTTGTTGGAAGTCTGAATTGTCCGCGAAGTCCATGCAAATTAATAAAGTTGGCGAATAAAATAATAAAATACACGTTGAATTCTTTATCAGGCCCTTGAACTTTGACTCCAACAAGAGAGTTTTGTTTAGCCAATCTGCATAAATAGATGTGCTTTACGATTTTTTTTATAAAAAACGTTTAAAACGTGGCATGTGAGTCAATGCCAAGATACAACAAAAAAAAAATTGATTAGAATTTCTAATGCGATAGCAAAAGCAACATTCTCCCAGTCGCCATGGTGTCTAAGCCAGGCTAGCAAAAACTGGTCAATAGCCAGAAGTCGGGGTTGCATAATCAGCAGTCCAGCACGCGTTCCATGTGCCGAGCTTTCGACTAGGACATTTGACTAAAATGACACGGAAATTCTCATTGATTCAAAGATTAATCGACAGGTATTAATCACGCTTTGTGGCCGAAGAATATCTTGCGGATTGCAGATCTGCATAATTTAATTGGGTGGACGTGGCGCGTGGTTGGAGATCGGTTTTTGAATGCCGTCATAAATAATGGGATGGATCCAACTGGTTTCTATTTTATTTTGTTACCTAACGAAAGCCTCGTGCAGAAAGCAGGGGGAAGAAAAAATCCCAAAAACCCATATCCCACACCCAGAGCTGGACCAAAACCCGAATCGAGCCGGCAAAGAACAGACACTTGAGTTTTTTATTTTTTTAAATTTTTATTAAATATACAAAATCAAAGTTTTATTGAATTTTTCCTGTTTGCGAGAAACGATTTACGGCTGCATTTCATTAATAAAACTCTATCACACTCGCACTCACTCAAAGCTAAGAAAAACATTAACATTAAACAGTCAGACTTGGCCACAATCACACTCAATCACTTAGGGTTCTAGCTACTTTTTGGGTTTTTGAAATCATCCGGCTGCCTGCCCGGCATAAACATTATACAAGGTATTCGTCGCAGACACTACGGATAATGGTAAAGATACACAGATACAGATATACAAGTACGAACTAAAGCCCCGCGCTACAAAACGTAATTGCTAAATTGAAACCCAACCACGACATAGAACGAGAAAACAATTCCTCATTCGAGTTTCAGTGGCTTCACGTTGTTGTTGTTCAGGTCGATGTACGCCTTTCCGGGCGGCGAGTTTTCCAGGCTGTACTTTCCGGCGTTCATTGTCTGGGGCATGCAACCCATGCCGCCGGCAGCCCTCAGGGCCGACTTGGCCAGACTGCTGCCGGTCGCCCGCTGGCTACCGTTGGCGCCGTCGATTTTCTTGGCCTTGTTGTAGGTCTTGCGGTAGAAGTTGCCGAACAGGTACAGGAAAATGACAGTGTTGCCCACGAAGAAGAAGGTCAGTGTTTTGGGCATGTTGCATCCCTTGGCGCCCACCAGCAGCATGTAGCCCAGGATGAGGACGAACTGAACCAGCTGGATGCTGGTCATGTACTTCTTCCACCAGAGGTACTTCTGGTACTGGGGTCCCATGGCGGCCACCATGTAGTAGAAGTACATGATGATGTGCACTCCCGAGTTGAGGATGCCGATGATCACGCCCTGCTCACCAGGAGCGTACTTCAGATAGCCCCAGGAGAAGAGAACGGTGATGGTGTGGTGGTAGACGTGCAGGAAGGAGATCTGGTTGTCCTTCTTGCGCAGGACGAAGAAAGTGGTATCCAGTAGATCGATGATCTTTGAGAAGAAGTAGAACCAGGCTCCGGAGTAAAGAGTCAAGTTCTGTTCCCGGGTGCGGTTGATCTCGCACTTCTTGGAGAAAATGGAAGCCATCACATTGCTTTCTTGGATGGACTAAAAATGGGAATAGAGAATGAATGTTATTAGTTTTGTGGTTATACGGTTTTTGACCCAGTAGGTAACATCTAAAGCTTCTATAAAATATATTCCCCCCTTTCTGCAAAAATAGTTTTGCAATAAAATTTAGTGCTAAAAATATCTTCATCTTTGAGAATCTTAGAATTTGTAATGCAAATGCCACCAAACCCATTACTTGGTATGTCCAACAAGCTCTTTCATACACTGCCTATGATTAAAAATGAATAATACATCAATCAGCTCTGATCTGAATAAATTCCACCGGTCGCGTTTTTATGGACTCACCGTGCGGCACATCCAAATCGAGTAGCAGACCTGGAAGGCGTTGTAGAAGACCATGACGCGCTTCAGGTCCATGGGCTTCCGATTCTTCATGTATTCGGGACCGATTTTCAAGACGAATGCCAGATATACCAAGACCACGCCAACTACAGCGGTGGGGGAGCTCATCAGGAACCAGCTGTCCACGGTCTCATCTAAAAATCGTAAATTGTAGAATTTAATAACCAATATTTTACGAGTATTTTTTATAACTTACCAACACCCTTGGAGAGGCCGGAGTAGCGCTCCTCGAAGATCTTCATGTAGGTCGTCATGTTTGGTTCTGTTTCAGCAACTGAAATATAATGGGAAATAAACGAGCTTTAGAAATTTTCGCTCAAAATCGAGAATTCAGAGCTCGACGTCCGCACGCGGCGTTGCCAAAATATTGAATGAAAAGATATTCGATATCTCGAAGGCTCTGCACGTTCTGCCGAGTTGAGAATCGAGAATCGAACCGAGATAGAACAGAGAATCGAGAGTCGTAAGTCGCGAGCCGCAAGCTGGTCGGGAGTTGATTATGCTAGCTGGCGAACTGCGAACCTGCGATCGTGATCTGCATTGGAATTCCTATCCAGATACGCAAACGATTTATTAATGAAATGATATAGATATTCAATTATTCCTTCCCCCTTAGACCCAAACGGGACACACCAAATCGAATGATGAATGACGACAGCAGGCTGGGCTGGACGAAACTGAGATAGTGAATAGTGCCACCGATGCACTTTGTAGCTTGACAATCTTGACGATCTTTAGATCTCTAGATAGTCAGAGATTCACTTGGCTAAAAAGATCTTAGATTCTTTGCACGACCACGACCGCAAGTCAATGGCTTGGAAACCTGAAAAGAGCCAACTCAAGGCTTAATTTGAATTTTTCGCCTTGGCACTAAAGTTAGTATAACTTTGGCATTCATCTTGGTATCTACAGGTTGTATCTGAGTATGTGAGTGTCTTTGTGGTGTTGGTTTCGAGATATAATCGCACACTCACACCGATAAACACGTGCTTAATGTTCTAGCCCGATGTATGTAAATGGCAACAAGATGGCCGTTTGATTTGCTTATTTTCCTTGTTTTCTTGCCTCTTATTGTTATTTAAATTGCACACGGAAAGAGTTTGATTGAAAATGGCTTATCAATGTATTCAATTACATATTACGGCCAAGAACTTGTTTCTTATGTAAGCGTTTGTCTGTTCTTTTTTTTTATTAAACCACTGACCTAGCCAACTCGAACCGGAACTCGTTCAGCCGAAGATTCTCGAATAGTTACTTGATTTCGTATAATTAGCCTTCAATATTCTTCAAGATAATATATTTTATACAAATATTCGTAGAAATCCAGTTCTAGATGCTGGCTCTAGAATACAAACTTATTTAGAGTCGAACGGTTTGTTTTTGCTTAATAGAACTTTGTTAGCACCGCCTGCTTCAGTTCCTAATGAATATCCAATGACTGGAGTTTTTCCGGCCAAGGAGCTTCTGTGTTCCGATCTAATTGCAGTGGTTTTTTGCAGATTACATGGCGTGTAATTAATTTTGGAGAGCCAAAGCCAGAAGAAGGGAGCTTACAGCTGTCGCTAATTGGACATACTCGGCGTATGATTGATATCTGCTGACTACAACTGTTCGACTGTCGCCTGGTTCGCCTGGAGACTAGGTCTCTGTCAGGGTTACTTGCCAGTAGTATAGGTCCGACTGTGATTGCCTTCCCATATCCATATATCCCATATACCCCTATCTAGTCCCATTCCCATTTCGAGTCCCATTCGTATGCAAAGCACTTGGCGTCCATAGACTGACACTGGAGACAGGAAAAGTGAGCTCGCGGCATCATCATCACGACCAAAAATGTGACGCCAATGGCTGACACTTGCTGGCAGCTCCCAGTTTTAGAAAATCAGTTGGCGTTGGCACCTGTTGCGGCGGTTGCGGCGGTTGCGGCGGTTGAGTCAGGCGACTGTTCCGCTGGCTGCCTTTGAATTTGGTCGCTGACGTTAATACACACCCTTTGTCCACTCGGCTAACCCCTTGATAACTCTCTTTTGGGAAACACCTTCTGCGACACTTTTAAAAACAAAACCAAAGGTCGCTAATGGAAGCTGATTCTTCCGCTTGACAGTTTTGAATAAAAAAGCTGGCCGGGCACGCATTATAATTATGTTTATTGTATGCATAATTGATTTGGCTTTCGCGAATCGTTCGTTGTACCCTTTAAGAGCTGCTGCCTGTCAAATTGGGTTTACCCAGTCTCTAGAGGCTAGTGTCTGTACTCGAACATGAGCATGTACCATAATTTTAAATGTTTCGCTTTGGTGTTTCCTATTCGCTTCCCTTTTGCGAGTGACTAATCGAAAATTTATTTAGCATTTGGTTGCGTCTGGCCGGTGCGGAAAAGCACCCAATAAGCGTTAATTTTTTATGATTTGTGCCTCTAAAAATAAAAGGCTTAAATAAAAACAACTTAATTTGCTACTAATTTCGAGTCTAACGAAGGCCGATGGGGCATTAGTCTTTCATCGGCATAAGTCATCGGTATATCTTTCAGTCTATCTGTATCTGAATCTGCGATTTAAATGTTATTAATGTGCCACAGTCGAAGGTGCAACACGTTTGCATGTTTTTTTTTTAATTTGCTTTGTTGAAGTTTTGGTTGTAAGATGTGCATTCTTGACACGTGGTTGCACAGAAAAAAAAAATAGTCATGTAGTTTCTAAGACAAGTATTTTCTCAGTGCTTGGAAAGCAATTGGGCGGATGTTTTCTCAGTACGATTTTCACACGCACCTGTGTGTATTGCCAATGACAACAATTAGCCCTGAGAAATTTCCGAATACATTAAACCATTAAAAGGTAACTCTAAGGTGTTGTGAAATGCGTGCATTCTAACTTAAAAGGGTTTGGCATCGGGTCGAGCACCTATTATTGAATATTATATATAGGTTTTATTAGTTTCTTGCTCATTGTTTGCCCAACACCCGAGGCCCGAGCCGGTGCAACAGGTTAATCATTTAGTCTTGCCTGTGTCAAGTGCACATCTTTTATGCTTTCATGCTTGCTTAGCGCTGTAATTTAATTTTTTCAGCCCGTCAGCTGAGGCATTCGGAGAGGAGGCAGCAAAACACGACGACTTAGCCAAATGTATCTATATCTAACGCCAAGATACACTTGGAAAAATATGACAATCTAGCACTTTATATATCACAATTTATATAAAAAAGAAAAGGAAAAATAAAAAACCTCATTTAAGCGAGAATTGTAGTTTTTCCCTAGAGCTTGTACCAGTAGGCGTATACGTAATATTTGAGAAAATACCAATTCTGACATGTTTTTTGGACAGTTATATTTTCAACTGTCATAGTTTAAAGTTGGGGACTTTTCGGGCACAGTGACTATCTGTCTGTCTCTCCGGCTGACTGACAACCTTTAATTACTTGGCAAATATTTGCAGCGTTAATTGGATTTTTTGTTCCAAACCCAAGACGTTTTGTGTTTTCTTTGGGAACTGTAACGGACGCGTCGGAGTCTCTTTGGTGGGAAGAGCTCCTCTAACTTCTATTTAATTTGTTTGCCAACCACGAAGTGTGGTCATCTTCGTGGCCAGAAGATGGGGTTCATTTAAGTGTGGGCTGCGGGCTGTGTTGGCTTGAGAAGTGGCCTGAAGGCCAATGCAGCTGCAAATTGAATTGCAATCGATTACAAGTTCAAATCGTTTAGATTTGGCCGCCTCAATGCTGCAATGCTGCCAGTATCTTGGCCTTGGCTGACTGGCAAAATTGCAGCTCCTCAAGCCAGTTTTTAGCATTTAATCTATGTACGATGCATTGGGTTAAGGTCGACTAGAAAAATCAGACAGACTGGACGGGGACCAGTGGCAAGAGCAGTGGCAAGAGCAGTGGCAAAAGCAGCGCCACTAGCACGAAAATTGGCCAAGTCAAGATCACCGCCATTCTGCATCTGCATCTCACCCAGCCCCACTCCGCTGGCCCCACACACCCACTCTAATGTGTTGCCAATCCAGTTCTGACCCAATTCGTTGTATAACCAATTTCCCCGCACGCGTACTCTTTAATTTATGCAACACTTTCACGTCTGGGTTCTGGGTTGTCCCAAAAAAATGTCAGCACTTCCGTACCTGTTCTGGCTTCTGGCTTCTACTTATTGGCCCTCCTTTCAAACTTGGCTCAGACACACACACACAGACACACTCGCTGGCTCGCACACACACAGTGACAAGTACTAACCCGTGGTTCGGATTCGGGATCAGATTCAGATACGGTTTCGGGATCGGAATCGCACTCGACCGCCTCAAACGCCAAGAAGACACTAATATGGACTTCTACACGCTCGGCTGTATAAATAAACAAAATGTACGAGCTTTGCAGTCCGCCGGCCAGTATTTGGCGCCGACGTCGCTGCCCACGTTGACTTCTCTGCCGGCGCTCACCTGCTTGGGCAATCCGCTCGGCGGTACACTATATTTTTTTTTTTCTCTGTTTTTTTCGCCTCCGATCCGATGCAAGTCGAAGTCGCGTTAATGGCCAATTTGAGTTTTGAGGTTTTTAGAAACACTCTTTTTTCTTCATTCTGTCTTTGCTGTTTTTTGTATGATTTTTAGATTTCTGGTGGTAAGGTCAAGTTTGAAGCAATTAAGGCGAATGTATTTGGCGAAAAAGAAAGCAAAACTGCTAAAAGTAGTAGCCACTCGATGGGTTTTTCTCGGTTTATTTTTAACAAGTTTATTAACCCTTTCCCGATTGGCCAAAATAACATGCAGATTGTATCGAAAAAAAGCCGGCCAAATAACTATAAAAAAGAAAACGAAAACAAAAATTCACGGAGAGAAAAGAAGTTATATTTCTTTTTTATGGTTTTTATTCAAATGTTATTTAAATTATTTTTATATTTTGTAGTATATAATACCAAAGATATCTTTATTATAAACTAAAAATTTAAATAATTTTTTTACACATATTTTTTTGCGTGGACTTTCCTGGTGGTAACACGAATTGGCCGCAAACTAACCGCTAGACAATTGATTTATTATCGCCGTCACGTCATTTGTCTGGATAACGTGCATATATATTGGTGACACGCCCGATTCCGGCACTATTACGGCTGTAGGTAAATACTTGCGTAAATAGGGATTATCGGTGGGCAGTTAACACGTTTTTGGGCCGATGGGAAACCATTTGCAGATCAACGATGGGAAGTTATACGGCCTGTGACCCACCCAAGTGCTAAGTGCCCCCCCAAATATTAGCAATTATGTAAAATAAAACAACTAATAAACTAAAATCAATGCAATGCACTAACACATAATACATAAATATATATCTCGCCGGACATCCACTCTTCCGGGTCTTTAGCATTTTCATTATAAAACGCCACTATGTGGCAAAAACAAAAGCAAAAAGCTGTTTTGCATTTGTTATCGTTCGTTTGTCATTCGAGCGGCGTCTATTATCGTTGCTTCTCTTTCGTGATAATGGCCCTGAACTTCAGCGACTAATATTTAAAATCAGTCGATTAATACCGCTAGTCCGACGTCCGCGTCAGTGCGAATTGGCCTGGATTCCTCAATGGGGGTTTTCTTCATGGCGTGTCCATGGTTCAATCAGTTCTATAATAAATTTATTGATATTGTGTTGAGTTTGCATGGAAACCTTTAAGATGGCGCGGAAAAATTTTTAATCGTTTTTATTAACTTATTCATTAAAAAGCCATCCCCTTTAATGGTTGAATTATTTATTTAAAGAAAGCACATTGCACACTGGGTTATTACAATCTGTGTAAGGCGGTATTTATAGATGGGTTATTTGTTAAATAGTTAAACACATGATATGACAAAAAATTAAAGAGTTCATAAATTTATTTAGCAAAGAAACTATAAAACTTGATAAACGTTTCACGAAGTAAAAAACGCAAAAAGAAATCACATTAAAGTTAAAGTAAATAAAGATGGTTTTTTTAATGTAAAATTATTTATTAATTTTACATATTTTAGATATTTTATTACTTATTTTATATTTTAGTTTTGTTGTTGCTGTTGACTCACTGTTGACTCCATGTTGCGTGTTGCTAGAAGCCATAGCAACATGTTGCTGGCTGAGATGCAAAAGTAGGTCCAGAAAATCGTAACGATGCAAAAAGTAGGTCCAGAAAATCGTAACGAGTATTTTACGTGCTGCCATGTATTCCATGTAGGCCGTGCAGAAATGTAAAAATGGAAATTTAAAATTTTGAATTATTAAGCAATTCAAACGATTCCTGGCCTTATTTTAGGGAAAAATAAGGGAGTTCATTGTTTTAGATTTGATCGTTTATTAGTAAAACTAAATAGTTACGAGCTACTTAAATATAGGAATGGTTGAAAATTTCTCATAAAAACTACAAGATACGTAAATTGTTAACACAAATAACTTTACGACCCAAAATGGATCTCCATTCACTGTCCCTTATTAGCAGCTTTTAGGGCTATTTAACTAAAACAGCAGATCATTTAGCATTAAACGACAATGTAACAAAAATACAGTGCTTGAATGAAGTTTCATTCATCATTGTTAAATTTTTAGCAACTTTCTTTTAAATTTTTCTATTTTTGGAATAAGTTTAAATAAGAGTAAGTTTGGATCACCAATTGTTAGGAAGAAATAATATTTTAGGTTTTAAAGCTTAAGAAAATTATAGTTCTTCAAATTTGTTGTATGTTTCATCAGATATTGTCAAAATTGAAACAGTTTCCAACCAAATAAAGAATGTAATCAATATATATTTTAAATATTATATGAAATACATCAAATTTATTCAAATATGAAATACATTTTTAAAAATGGGCGCCACTTTTAGCCCCAGCCATTCTGTTATCCCTACAGAGAAAGTTACAGAGACCAACATCTGTTCTGTTAAATAGACGCAATTGGTTAACAGCTGTTGTTAGCAGTGTGACCACACCGCGAATTCAAAACCATATGATAGTGTGTCCACCTTGGAAACGAAGTACACATTTTCCTTTTTTCGTAGGCAGCCATACTTACCAGAAAATTAAAGAAAAACACACGACGAAAATAGGCTTCTTGTTTTAATTAAACCAAGATCAGCCATCAGTTCCCAGCGCCAGTGATAACTTCAAGCGCCTTCAATTGAAGTTACCCCAATTGCGCGATTTAAGCAATGTAAGTGATACGATTGGATGAACCTGATTAGGCCCTTGGTTGTGACGACATTGGTGGCCTCAATAGTTTGGGAAAACTGGGAAGTGAAAATTTGGAGTGGGTTGTACACCAGTTTCTCAACCTTTCACACGTGGCCTTCAGGTCGGGCTCTGAAGAGAGTTCGAGTTATCAATCAAAGTTCCCAAGTTTTTTTTTGATGGATTACGGAGTCAACACCATAGCACTCCGCCATCCCCGCCACCCCTCCCCTCGCAATCATCTGTCTGATCTTATATAAAAATTTAATTGGCAACTGACTCGCCAAATGATAAAAAAAAACAAAGCAATACTAATGAATCGCACTTGTACATACAAGCGCAGAACTGTAACCGAGTGACTGGGATACAAAGGTTACTTGGCACAACGGCGATTGGATTGGTTCCAGACAGACGACACCAATAAACAAATATAAATATCAAATTTCTCGATTGTGGCAAGCTGGCGACGCCACAAATAACGTTTCCCCCCTTCTCCGAGTAACTAAATTCAAAGGTTTCCTACTGATTAGCACTTATTTATATTTCAGAACTTTCTTGTTTGGAGGCTAAAGGAAAGTACGGCCGTCATGGATTCGGAATCGAATCTTCTCGAGCGACACAACTCCACGAACGATCTGAACGATGCTGAAGTGGAGGTCAAAACCACCGCTAGCACCAAGTTTGGCATGGATGCCTTGGGTCATGCTACCGCCGACGCGGTGACCACCACCACGGCCACTATGCGCGGAACCAACAGGATCGGCAGCGGCAGCGACGAGGTGGAGGAGGATATCTTCGAAGAAGTTAAGATGATCCTTCGCAAACGACGAGGCTGGGGACCGGAGGACTCCCTCAGCGCCAACGACCTGGGCCTGCTCGAGTACGACGATGAACTGGGAGAGGAGGACGATGCAGGTTGCCCGCTACCCTCGACCCCCGAGGACACTCAGCTTATCGAGGCGGAGGTGAGCTTTCCATGTTTCGTTTGTTTTTCACAAAGACAAAAAAAATGAAACAATTGCGCACCCATGTGCGAAAGCCCTTATCGCTGACCCACCACAGCGTGGTTATCAGCACTTGTTAGTCGCACTTCTCTGACTGCGCCCTGCAGTCATTTGAATGTCGTGTTCGATGGTTAAATGGTTTAATGGTTCATTACAAAAGGGGCCAATACAAAATGGGCCAATTGTTTTGTAAAAAACTCTACCTTAATGGCCATTGTTGTTGAAAACACTTGTTAATTGCTAAAGATTGTAATAGAGTTGCTCTTAGTCTATGAGTCTCCTACAATTACACTGTGCGACAAAAAAAAAAAAACGAAATACACTTGGGAAACGAGATAGTGTAGGTTGTTAATCTGGTCGAAGAGAACTCAAAAATATTTTTTTTATATTTTTGGAACCCTCCAATTTTTTTTTATTTAAAAAAAACCGTTTTTCGGGACTTTTTTGCGCTTAAAAATTCCTGAACGCGTTTTTTTCAACCGATTTCAAAATTTTCGGTGTTTTTCAATAGTTAAATGTTGTAGCTTTTGAAAAAAAAATATATCTTCGATTTTGTTGAACAAAAAGGACAAAATTTTTACACCTGAAACTAAAGTTTTCGACTTTTATTCGTGTTTTTCGGATTTTGATGCCAGTTTTTCGGTAAAACTTACTAAAATTCTGTCATGTTTGCCACATATCAATGTTGTCTTATTCATTTTGAATAAAACGAGACAAATTTCATCAAAAAATAATGAAAATTGGTGAAGTTATAACGCTTTTCCCAAAAAAAGTCAACTCAACCTAGCGGGCGCTTCGGAGGAACAATGTGTATAAAAATAAGAGTATATTGCTTTCTTCTGACAAAAAGTTTGTCATTTATGCCACATATTAATATTGTCTCAAAAATACTGAATAGAACGAAACAAATTTCATCAAAAAATAATGAAAATTGGTGAAGTTATAACGCTTTTCCCAAAAAAAGTCAATTCAACCTTGCGTGCGCTCCGGAGTACCTGTGTGTATAAGTCAGGAATATGCTCTTCTTCTTATAGTGCTCCCATGGTTTTATTGACTTTTTTAGGGAAAAGCGTTATAACTTCAACAATTTGTATTATTTTTTAATGAAATTTGTCTCGTTCTATTCAGTATTATTGAGACAATATTAATATGTGGCATAAATGACAAACTTTTTGTCAGAAGAAAGCAATATACTCTTATTTTTATACACATTGTTCCTCCGAAGCGCCCGCTAGGTTGAGTTGACTTTTTTTGGGAAAAGCGTAATAACTTCACCAATTTTCATTATTTTTTGATGAAATTTGTCTCGTTTTATTCAAAATGAATAAGACAATATTGATATGTGGCAAACATGACAGAATTTTAGTAAGTTTTACCGAAAAACTGGCATCAAAATCCGAAAAACACGAATAAAAGTCGAAAACTTTAGTTTCAGGTGTAAAAATGTTGTCCTTTTTGTTCAACAAAATCGAAGATATATTTTTTTTTCAAAAGCTACAACATTTAACTATTGAAAAACACCGAAAATTTTGAAATCGGTTGAAAAAAACGCGTTCAGGAATTTTTAAGCGCAAAAAAGTCCCGAAAAACGGGTTTTTTTAAATAAAAAAAAATTGGAGGGTTCCAAAAATATAAAAAAAATATTTTTGAGTTCTCTTCGACCAGATTAACAACCTACACTATCTCGTTTCACAAGTGTTTTTTCACTGTCGCACCGTGTTATTTTTACTCATCCAAACTCTTCTCTATCAATAAGCTTTACAATTGTGTCCATTGCAAGCTAGGCTTATCTAGTCTAGACTTAGTCTCCTTTTAAATTCAATTTTTTATTTAAATGTACCTGCTGTTTTATAAAAACTTTATATTCGAGAATTTACCTTTGAAATTTGCCTGCCACTTTATCGCTAATGTTCGCCAGGCAATACATATAAAATGTAATTGCTTCTTTAAAGCAATCGTCTGCAATCAGAAAACGAACCCTTATCTAACTTGGCCAATTGTTATTTATGAGGTGGCTAATGTAAGTCCTCCATACAAAGGTTAATCTTGCCCAATCAGTCTCGAAAGCGACAGCTTTAAAGGTCAAGACCGGATTAAAATCCGAGTACAGCTTACGGCATCTGACAAGGAATATATATAGGCATTATACGTCAGATGCGGTGGTTGATAACGAACCGGGAGAGAGACAGTTTCGGGACTGCTTATCTTATCGTTCGTTTTTGCTGTTTTCTTGTTCCGCCAAGACCGTCTAAACAATTTGATTCAACCGAGTAGGCAACTGTCAGAAGCCTCAAAGTCCGGACGCTTGTTGCTTCGCACTTAGTTTTAGTTTCGTACGAATCTCTGTAAGCCGCTCAAGATGCCCAGAGACGAGCCGCAGTCCCAGCCGGAGGTTGTCGTGCGTGTGACCGACACGGACCCGGATCTGAATGTGAAGGCGGATCTGAAGCAAGTCTCAAGTTGCAAGCAGACGCAGAATGAGGCCACAGTCGAGGCGCAGGCAGGCGATAGTGCAGTTAGTTGAATTTGCTTTTAGTTTTCTTATTGCAACCTATATTCTAAGCTTCTGTTATCAGTTCCCAAGGCAACATTAATATCTGAACCACTTTTTTCTCCAGATGACGGAAGTGCTGAAGGCTGGAGTTCTTTCCGATGAAATCGATTTGGGAGCTTTGGCCCATAATGCCGCCGAACAGGCGGAGGAATTTGTGCGCAAGGTAAGCTAAACAAAATATATCGAAGGGAAGCAGACGCTCAAGATTCAAGATCTTTTTTTGAGTTGAATTTTTAAATATTTCTAATAAATATTTCTAGTTTTCTCCTTTTTTTTGTGTTTTAATTTTTACTTATTGCGAATATCAAGTGTACAAATTATCATTTTGTTATCCTTTACTAATAATCCTTTTTATAAATAGGTTTGGGAAGCCAGCTGGAAGGTGTGTCATTACAAAAATCTGCCCAAGTGGTTGCAGGACAACGACTTCCTGCACCGCGGTCATCGCCCACCGTTGCCTTCGTTCCGCGCTTGCTTCAAGTCGATCTTCCGTGTCCACACGGAAACTGGCAACATCTGGACACATCTGCTGGGCTGTATCGCCTTCATTGGCGTGGCTGCGTACTTCATATCGCGACCCTCTGTGGAGATTCAAACGCAGGAGAAGATCGTCTTTGGCGCCTTCTTTATCGGGGCAATCGTGTGCTTGGGATTCTCATTCGCTTTTCACACACTTAGCTGTCACTCTGTAGAGATGGGAAGACTGTTTTCTAAGTAAGTGCCCATCTAACCGCCCTTCAAATTAGTCATATATTAATTATCGTTTTGTGTACTTACAGACTAGACTACTGTGGAATTGCGCTGCTCATCATGGGCTCCTTTGTTCCTTGGCTGTACTATGGCTTTTATTGTCATTACCAGCCAAAGGTGATCTACCTGTCAGTGGTGTGCGTGCTGGGCGTTCTCTCCATCGTTGTCTCGTTGTGGGACAAGTTCTCGGAGCCGGGACTTCGGCCACTGCGCGCTGGCGTGTTCATGAGCTTTGGCCTGTCTGGTGTAATTCCCGCCGTGCATTATAGCATCATGGAGGGCTGGTTTAGCCAGATGAGTCGCGCCAGTCTAGGATGGCTAATTCTCATGGGTGAGTTGCAGTGACAAATCAATAAACGCACCCATATTTAAGTTTTTCTTACCATCTAGGCCTTCTTTACATTACCGGAGCTCTTCTGTACGCTCTTCGAGTGCCCGAACGTTGGTTCCCTGGGAAATTCGACATTTGGGTATGATGCCTATGCTCTTTATTTTCAATCAAGTATCTAACCAACTATTTTCATTCTAACAGGGACAATCGCATCAAATATTCCACATTCTGGTCATTGCGGCTGCTTTTGTGCACTACCACGGAATCTCGGAAATGGCAATGTACCGAGTGATGTACAGCGAGTGTACCGTCCCCATCGAACCAATAACCTTCTAGAAGCTAATGCGGAGGCCAAAAGAACAATCATATTACACCTATACACACATCCCCCAAACACACAGCCCCGACACACATACATACCTAAACCAACAAAAAACCGTTACATTTTTGCGAAATAGCGCAGTTTTACAATGCAACCTTTTTAGCGTTTGGTGAGCATTTGTACCTTGTTATAAAAGTCCAACGGAACCAAATTCAAGACACAATTGAAGATTACTCGCATTTATCATCAAAATCTGTCACCCATTGAAAGGCAAAAAGTTAGCGAAAAGGAAAAAATACCATTTGATTGTCGAATGAAATCTGCAGTAGAGTAATTTAATATATGTACAATTATTTATAAAATTCACATTCGTTTACTTAATATTATCCTAAGAATATCTATTGTTTGGGTAGTGCAGAGTTGCTTGCAATTGGCCGAATAAGAAACTTAAGCCATATTTCAAATCTAAGTGGGAGCACTCCCTTCCACGAGAGGACTCTCGCTCAGGGTTACCGAAACCAGCCAAGCAATTTCTATTTTAAGTTATGCAATTATATGACCTTCTGTGGCATTAGTATTTACAGCTTAGAATCATTAGGGTTGTACGGATTAATTAAAAGAAAATTGAAATCGCTGAGGTCTGAATTAACTTACAATTTTATCACCCATCCTCCCAGACATGCATCCCGAAAATGAAAAAAGAATACGGAATGACAGCTATTGAGCATAAGATATTACCATTATAGTTGCAGATCTATCACAACACATAAGGCGAATCAAAACAATAAAAAAAAATGAAAAAACTTCTAAGCAAAAATTTGTTTCTATTTTGGAGTTTTAGGTAATATATTTTAAATTAAGTCATAAAGGTAATAAAAAAAAAGTGTTTCAGCACCGTTTGCCATCACCCTAATGCCTCATCATAAATATCGCCCCAGAGAACTAGAAATCAGCATCGTCGGGGTTATTAGTAGATTTCGTTGTGGCAGGCGAGGGCAAAGCATTTGCCGCTGATGACTGGGCGATTGCTGGTTCGGCTCTTGAGCTGACTTTGACCCCCTTGATAAAAAAAATAAAATAAATTTAGCAGCCGTGGTCTAGTCTCGAATCTAAGTCCCCAAACCGAACCGCTGCTGCCTTGTGTTCTATACGTCGTCATTGGCTTTGAGCTGTGCGACGGTGTGTGCCAGTTTCTATTAACCATTCCGCAGATCGCGAAGCCTTTTATTTCATCTTTCGCAAATAATCGAACTTTGTACTTGACAGCTTGCTGGCACGTGTCTTTCAACTAAATGCGATTGCAGGTTTATTATTTGTGTTTTTGGAGATTTTTTTGCTTCCGAAATTCAAGTTCAACTCCAAAGTATGTAAAGCCAAAATGACTTGGTCAAAATATGGCAAAAATCAGTTCGGAAGTTGGGCAAGGTGGAAGAAAACTTATGGATAAAAAATGTATCAAAAATGCTTTAATAAGGCTTAAGTGGATGCATGACCAATTAACTTGTTTATTTTTTCAAACGCCTTTTGTTTAATTCTTTTGACTTTATTAATTTTAAACAAAATTATAAAAAGCTGAAGCATTTCACATTTAATATGCATCTCAAAATTCATGAAGCTAGCGCATTTTTAAACGCCCTCTTTCTTGAATCCCAAAACCCGCGCCAAATAAATGCAAATCCAGTGGCTAAAGCTAAATAAAGCATCTGTCGGTTTAGTTTCAAGCATTCAACAAATCGGTGCCAAATGGGGAAATGTGCTCGCATTTTTAAGGTGCGTCTTTGCTTTTTGGCTTAGGTTTTGTGGTTCGCTTGGGATTGCACTGATTTTCTTAGCTTCTGTTCAGGTGACAACAGGTTGTGCTGTTCATCTTTGTTTTTATATTTTGTTTTTAAATTAGCTTTAGGTTTTGCCGGAGACTGGGTCTTTTGGAGACAGAGACCCTAGTGAGCTTTCACTTGCAATTACATGTGTGGGGCACGTCATATGCCTCAACTACTTATAATTACTTCTCATTAGACTTAATTTCCCAATTTGTTCGGTCCAGCAGCCGGAAGAGAATCTCTTGCCGATTTGGCAGACAGCGTTATTATTAGATATGCATCTGTGAGCGTACGTATCTGTATCTATATCTATGTGATGTGCAGTTCAATGTCGGCAAACTCGGAACGAGTGTATGCAGAGTTCGGGCTGCCACCCAGTTTTTGAGTCTGGCTTTCAGCTCTTTATTAATGGTCTTGTGCAGTTGCTTTATGCGTTAAATTCAATAAACATTGACTGAACCCGAGAGACTGACAGACGGCCAGCAAGTGGCAACTGGTCTTTGAAGGTTTTTGGCGTTTAAGTGTTATGGTCAAGGCTGTTGCCAGCATCCGCTGTGTGTCCAGTTCGTTAGTTCATTGATTTCCAATCAGCCTCAGTTCACCTCGGACTCTCTTGAGCTAGCCAACATACATACATATGCTGCGTTTTTTCCACCACTATTTCTTTTTTTTAGAGTTCCCTAAGTGTTACGCATTAATTGAGTTTTAATGTACGCAAACGATTGCTTCAAGAATAGCCACAAAAAAACGACGGAATTACTGAATTACTGAATTAGGAGCAAAAGTTAAACAAAAAACCCAAAGAAGATGAAGAATTTTTTGCTACTTTGTCGCCGTCTGACGATCAATCCTATTCTTGCAGAAATCCCCACCCGAATCCAATCATTTTCATGCAAATTATTCCATCTTGTCAAGTTCAAAAACATTAAAACCGTATAATGTACGCAACAAAGACTGGCTCTATGTTTTTATTCCATTTCGTTTTGTCGCTGCCAATGTAAAGATGCTCTGATATAAAAGTAGCTTTGGATAAAATAAAAAAAAAACTCGAATCGAATAAGTCGTTAAATGAACAGCAGCCCTATTCACAAACCGATATAGCTTGCGGGCATTGCGGCAAGTTCGTGTCCGAAGTCTTTTGTTTCCGCCAGCCGACATTGACTTTGAAATTGAACGGATAGTGAAAATTCGGATGGAAAATTTACGGAAATCGTCAAATAAACAATAAAACGATTGATTAAATTGTCACTAGGAAATACAAATGGAAATACAGTCGAACATCTTTGGTTTGAACCTCAAACGGAAATTTTTTATATGGGATATTGTTATTATGCTAATAATGTGCTTAATAAAAGTTAGCTTATCACTTTGATGATGGTAACTTGTATAAATAAGTTTTATCTAATCGATAAAAAAATTATTGAACTTTAAAACTCTTATTTATATAATTTTTGTTGAATTAGTTACTGAGGAAGTCTTACTGTAGCTTGATGCCTATCTTTGATATCGATTTGACACGCCTTGAAATGGGTTCACACGAGCCTCGTTAACGTAAAAAAAGCTGCGTAGAATCTTCCTCAAATTGCCAAAATATTTAGCAATTGAAATGAGACAAAGTCGGTACGTGGCACCCCCCTTTCCGCACCAGCACCAGAGCTGTCTCAACGCCTTTATAGCTCCACCATCACCTAAAACAAAATACGGATTTTCGGCACGCGTCGGGCATGACAACTTGGACGACCTTCGGAATGGCGGAAGCTCAAACGAAGCTAAATCCAAAGCTGAATTGGGCATCGGCCGGATCGGAATCCAAAGATTAAAGGCAATACCAATTTTATGAATGAATCGATAAATTTTTTGGCAAAGTGCAGCACCTACGGCACATTGTATTTGTGCCTGTTCATTTATTTATTTATTTTTTCCATTTTTTTGTGGGAATAGTGGGCGTGACCGGCAATCACTTGACAACCAAATGAACCCCGACGCTGCATTTTTCACTGCTTTGTTTTCTTTCATTTGATTGAGCAATTAGCGATAGGCCTCCTGACTGTTGTACGAGAAGCTGGTGGCAAATGTCAGCAGCCATTTGGAGTTGCAGTCAGTGCGTTTCTTTCGGGGTCTACTAGCAATTGTTAACTTCTATTTGGCTCTAAACAATGCAAGATGAAATCAGTGGTAAGAAGGGTAGAAAAATATGGTAGTAAGAGTATGGTAGCTAGAGAAGATCTTAGTGCTTTTTTTAATGGCTTCTACAATTTATTTAATTTTTAATTATTTCCATTATTTTAAGAAGGAACTTTACTTGTTATTTTGAAAGCTATTAATAGATAGACTGAACACTTTTTATCACCCACTTATAGTCTTATAAACATAATAAACATCAGAAAACAATTAAATGCACCATATGCATGTTGGTACTTTGATTCAAGATTTGATTATATTTTAATTTCGATTTCATACTACATAAAGTACGGGCTAATGAAAATTGATTGCAAAGTTAGTACCTAAGTACAGCTACCTAGATACTTTCCATCACTGGGGGATACCTGACGTCTATGGCTGCGAGAGTGAAGTGTGAGCAGAATGAGGGAATGACGCTGCTGAAATTCATCAAGTGCCCACTGGAAGCTCGGCATCGCTTCGTGCACCTTTGGCTTGGAGGCATTTTGGGGCCATTTAATTGCACAATCATATTTTTGCACACCGTTCAACTCCCTCCACAAAGCACATATGGGCCAAATGGGCCAACCAATGATAAATGCCTTGGACTGAAGCTGTCAGGCTGCTGTTATGATTTGTTCACAAATGCAACATTCTCCCAGCTAGATGCGGCGATTTATAAATAGTTTTATTTTGTTATTCGAAGAGGCGGTTATTCATTACGTTAATTATCGATCTCTCATTACTGTCTGCATATATTTCACGCTGTCGCTTAAGCCCGGTAATTAGCCCGGAGAGTTCTCGACTCAGAGATCCTAGAACTGGCCCTTCAAAACATGCAGCGACTCCGCGTCAGTGAATCTGAAATCGCTAAAATCTTAATGGACGAAGTCAAGCAGCAAGCTCACCTGTTTGCTTGATCGCTTGTCGATCGTACACCCAAGATACGAATGCGAATTCGAACCCGAATCTGTAACCGAAGTGGCTGAAGCAGTTGCGGTGTATCCAAGTATCCGTGTATCTGTATCTTTGTATCGGTGTATCTGTGTCTGCGGCACATAGAAGACGGCTGTTAGGGCCCGGATATTGCTTAGTCTGCTGTCGGCGCTTCAACTGCCAAGTAATCGCTGGGTGCTCGTGGAGCTGGCCGAGATCTGCCGCCTCGTGTTCTGTGTTCTGACCGCCAACGTCGCGTATGCGTGATTTCAATCGACTCGAAGGATAACAGAAAGCATTCCTCAGTTTAGTGTTTGTTCTTTGACCAATTGTTGTGTGAATTTGTGCCGTGTGCCGTGTCGTGCCGCAAATACATCACAGACACAGTCCTGTTATTATTTTCATCAGAGAAATTAATTCACCAGAAAGGCAAGTGTTATAGAATTTCAAAACTCGAATGAAAAACTAAAAGAGAAAGAATCATTTTTATTAAACAATGGTAAATTGTGTTAAGATTTTATGCTAAATTATGCGCACACGCTGGGTATCTTTTCTGGCCACCTTTCGGCTGGCAACCTGTTAAAGATTTGAGACATTTTTGGGGTCGACATCATTGCGAAACGACACCCAAGTCAAAAGACCCGGGCATGGACGGATTCGAAGGAAAAATACAAAACTAAATATTGTATAAATAAATAACATGACGATGGCCAGCAGGCACAGAGAGGAGAGCAAAAAATAAAAATCAGGCGGGGGAAAAAAGACGATGGGTGCTTACAAAACCAGCTGTAATGCCCTGAGATGAAGATGGTGCGCCCCAAAAACTGGGACCAGCTAGTGTGGGCCAAGTCAATCACACGGCTAATGCGGTTCGTATGTAAATCGCACGTCGATTGATCAATTTGTATGCGTTATTGTGGACCGTTTTCGACCCTCGACCCGACATCAGATGCCCCTTGCCACTGCATCGTGTGCTGCACAACCAAGAGTCCCACTATAATCTGGTCTTATATCATCTCCGGGTGGGCTCTGTCTGCGATGGCCCTGAATTTTGCGTTACACTTTCGACACAATGGGAACAACGGGACAAGTTTGCGATATAAACAGCCATGAGCATCGACGGAAATCCCAAAGATACACACGTTCGTACTCTGGCCAAAGTTGCGAAGTGATAAGAACATGACGTATTATTTGGCTTGGCATTTCGAAATATATCTTCTTCATTCATGAAAAATATCGAATTGGTCTATCACGATCTCAGGCCCATTCTTTACCAATGTAATTTGATGGGATTTGGTGCCCTTGGGAAGAGACGACTGCGATGCTGACGTTCACGCATGCTCAAAAATTGTTTATTTATGATTTTATTGTTGTTGGCGAAGCGTCAACATTCGTTTGGGGAGATAGTTAGTCAAGCGGATAGAGGGCAGTCGCCGAATTATCTTTCAGATGCACATCCGTTCGCACGTTGGCGACTTTACCCACAGAAAAAGACAAAAAATCGCGGGTGACGCGGGATACTTTATGGTTATGGGCCCCTTCGGTGACATTTCTCGCCCCGGCAAATTACATTTTAATATTTTGAATCCAATTGGGGTCACATGCGTCGACGGTCACACCTACAATAAAACCCACAAATATATATTGTATTAAGTAAAAATAACCATCTAATTTCCATCGGGTTTGGGGTTTCTTAATTTTTCCTCCTCGGCCGGGTGAGTTTTCAAGTGACTTGTTTGCCTAACAAGTCGGGAAAAAAGTTGATAATAATGGCAAGGTAAATAATTCGCCAGGCAGAACAAGGCGATGGCAGTGCCGATGATGATGATGATGACTGCGGTGTATATGTGTGATGACAAGTGCAAATATTGGAGGTCAGATGTCGCAGCTCTGGCCAGAATGAATATTTAGGGGGGCCATAGCTACGGGGGTATCCGAAAAGGAATGACTAGGTCAATCTGGATACCCTTGGGTCGGGAGCCCAAATGATTCTTGAAGAGGCAAGTGCAATGACATCAATGGCCGAAAAAAACGTTGCTGGAAAACCGATAATCATCATCAAAAAACGAGTTAATCAAAAGCTGTTATTTGTCACGGATTTTTCTCCGAAGTATCTAAACAACTAATTGATCATAATTAAAATAAGGGCCCGACATTCTGTTGATCAATGAAATCGTCTGGCACAATCGATTGATTTGATTTGTGGCATGTGCAATTAGTGACTATTTGTTTTCTTAATTTATTCTGATGCTGGCCAAACGGAAGACTCAAGCTGCGAACTTTCGACTTGTTTTCCGTTTTTCTTAGGGAATATTTGCAGGTAATTGCATATTTATAAAGACAAATTGCAAATATTTAAATAATCCAATAACTGAAGAAAGCGCATGGAATATTTCCCATTCGCTCTGCCTACACAGCCCGGGGGAGTTGAATTACCAATCTAATCGATTGAGATATATATCTCTGACAAAATATCGTCATAAAGTAATTGACTCAATTATCACACAAATATATAGTATTTAATTGCTCGAAGGAATGCCCGGAATCGCACAAAGCTGATCCAGCTTTCCTGATGGAATAATTTCCCAGTCAGCCACGCGGAAGTCGATCAATCGCGATCACTTGCTGTGGGTTAAGTTTTTATATGGATATTCGATATAGGATATTGGATAATTTATGCGCCTGCACCAACTGGCACTAGCCACTAGTTCGAGGTCAGAGCACAAACTAAGGCTAATGCAAAATAGTTAAGCCAATAAAATTTGAATCTGCATACGAAAAAAGAAACTATTTAGCGACCAGTGGGCAGATTATGATATGCCTTTAAGCGATGCGGCGATGTATGCAGAGACCAAGTGTTTATGTTTGATCAGCCAGCATGCGGCCACTCCCCAAAAAGAAAAAAAAATACAGAAACAGGGAGCAAAAACCGAAACTCAAACTAAAACTGAATCTGTCGATGTAGCTGCTCTCCAATGCAAGAGATCAGGTTGGTCGATTTGGGGCTTCGGCTGGCTTTTTGTTTCCTCAAAACGTGCGACCTTGGTAGCGATTTTTTAATGCGTTGCCGATGCCGATGCCATTGCCTTAGGTCCATTCAATCGGTTGATCAGAGGCTGCCGCTACAGCTACAGCTTCAATATTTTGTCTTGTCTTTTGTTGTAGTACCAGCACCAACACCACTAGCATTTCCCCTACCTCTCCGGTAGTAAAACCGTCCTTAACATTCCACAAACCATTTTGGATGACGCCCAGGTCTAAGCTCAGGCCTAAGCCAGGCCTTTCCCATGCGGCCTCTTATCAGCCTAGAGTTCTGTAAATAGAACCAGGCTTTGAGCATAATAAGCCGCGGGAATAGGCAAATCGCGCATACGCCCCGTGGCTCGCAACCAAATATGGTGGCCAGCTTGGCGACAGAACAAAACGTGCGAATCTTTTGTACAGCATTTGATGGCGACGCGTGTCTAGAATTTATCGGCAGACCTCTGGCCTGGCCGGGCTGATTATCGCATAATAATAAACTGGAATGTGACGTCAGGGGCTATACTTATGTGGAATATGCGATATATTTATTCCCAATTCCAATTCCATTTATTTACTTTGCCATTATTTGGCTTCACTTAATATTTACTCTGTCGTTGCCACGCACTCTCGCTCATTGTCAACTGCTAATTGGCAGGCAAATGGCCATCGGAAGTATTATTTGGAAAGTAGCGAAATATTTTCGCAATATCTAGCTAGCTAAAAATTATGCAAAACGAGATCACGTCTCTGTAAGTCGATTGAATTAGTAACATGTTTATTTCGAGTGGAATTTTGCTTTCAAATATGCATATGTATTCTCGAAATTCTTTTGCAAACTAATGCTGACCATCAGTTCTGTCCAGACTTTTGTTAATTTTATTTTGGCCACAAGTTCGAACTAATTTGCATTCGAATATTGGACAGAGATCCGAGAATCAATAGGCAAATAAATATGCAAAATTTTACAGCTATATTGAATGCTATTTGATGGGCGGTGGCGAGATGAGTCAAGGTTGATCTCAGTCACCGGAAGATGAAATGAAGTTGGCGGGGAGGGGCTCAAAAACAACATGGAACCGATGGCCTCCTGGAAAAAAATTATAAAACTTGAATTCTCGCCGTATTATCTAACTATTTATGACTGCTAAGTGGCCATAAAAGATCTTCACAGTCGAAAGTTCCAAAACCAAGTCCAAGTTCAGGCTCCACCCGGCTAATAAATCAAGAATTAAATAACTATGGTGGATAGACGAAAACCGGCAGAAGATCCAACGATTATATAATATTTTGATATCTGTTCAAAATGTTTATGGATGCAATGTGAGAAGATATTTAATCAACAGGTTACTGGGCCAGCCAAATCTCTTTGAAATATAATATTTATAAAATTATTTAAAAAGGCACATAAAACAAGTTTCTAATTAAATGGATTGGATTTGCATAAAAAGATTTCAGGGGAAACACAAAGATAATGTTGTTTTTCTGTTGTGGTTCCTGCTACATTTACATTCTAAACATGTTGATTAATGTTGAATTTCAATTAGAAAGTGGCATAAATATGTTTCTTGCATAATTTGCTCAACACCTCCGACACACAAATACTCGAAGACCAGTGGCCTGGCCGATTGAAAGTTCCTGGCCTTGCAAAAACACTCGGCACTCTAGTACTCCGGTACTCTGACACTCAAAAAAATGCAAATATGTCGGACGAAATTCTCGTTAGTCAATAACTGACGCTGCAACTGAATGAATGCATTTTGGGCATTTGCTCAGCCAAATGCTAACAGCCAAGAGACAAGAGGCAACAGCCGAGAGCCAAGAGCGATGACTGAACAAAAAATGCTCGGTAATTCGATAATGGCGTTCACTTGGCAGGTGCTCACATAATTAATAGAGCCTGTGCTAGATGATGGCTTCAATTCATAGGCCAGGTGGGGCCCGTACCTAGTGGGACCCAGCGAACTGGGCCAGCCATTTTGGGCAAGATCTCTGGTTGCCACAGTCGATGATGGGCCCTGCCATTATAGCCAGATAATGACCGATATCAACGCGCCGCTAAACCGTCTAGTCATAGTTGTTAAAGGATTTCTCTAGACCATCAACGATTGCAAAAGTGGCCTGGCCGGCGACCGGTTTGTTCTCCCTTAACATAAAAAATGAAGTACTTAACAATACCATAAATTTAATGATGCATGGCCAGGTTGTCCTTGGACCATCCTGCCTCCTGAGAGGCCGGGATGGGATTTTCCAAAACTTGATCAAAAACTAGCCACAAGGAAGCCAGTGAGACAAAGGAAGAGCAAACAAGTGGCTAATTTGGACATGTGAGCCAAAACGATGGGCACGAAACCAGTTTCTCGGGCACGTAAACCACAGCAGGTCCCTTGCCACTCCACAATTAATGTAAATCATAATCTCGCCAAAATGAAAATAAAAGTTTAAAGCTACGAAGCGTAATTGCTGGTGTGACAGTTTCCCTTGAAGCTCGAATGAACTCTTCGCGAATTATGAGTTTAAAACGCGTTGGTTCTTATTCGTTTTGTTCTGCTGCTGGCTCAGCAGAACTCGATGCCAGGTTAATGGCATTCCCAAATTCGCAATGCTACGGCTGATTTACACGATTATACTAGTATGACATTTCGCACTTACCACTATCAATAAGGTCTTCTCAAATAATCGCAACTAATATATAGTATTTGCCCATATTCTGAACTGTGAGGCGTAGGCGCGGCTTCTCCTTGGCCAGCATTATTTTATTTGTGTGCCCCGATGATTAACAGGAAATACTGGGAGCGCGTAAATCAAACAATTAGAATGCGCTTTCCATGGTCGGAATAGGTGCTAATAGACAGTGGTGCATCATACATTTCCTCTCCCACCACCCTTACTCCCCCACTGGGTATCAACTAATCTAATTTCTCGACTTTGATTTACTTACAGTTGGCAAAATGTCGGTCAGACTGAACGAGACACAAACCATTGTTGACCGAATGGTCAACTTCTTTGTGGAGCACGAGGATCTGCGCACCAAGGTGAGTATGCGGGAGAAGAACTTTATATTTTTAGGGCATGAAAAAAATTGTACATTGCCTCCAAAAAATTTAATATTGCATAAATACTTAATACATTATTAAATTACAGAAACAATTAATATTTTTACGTTACAATATATATAAAAATATATCGATTAAATATTTAAATACTAAAAACAATGTAAAATTGTATTTAAATGTATAACTTTAACTTAAATTTATATGGTTATCTTAGTCAAATACCTACCAAACCCGTTTAACGCTTTAAAGATTTTTGTGTCTTTTTTATTTATTATGCAAATATTTTAAAATGTTGACTAAGAAATAAATGAAATGACAAATAATATTGAGAAGTCCAATAAACTTCTAAACAAGAAAAAAAACATAACCAATTATTTAAATAACTTAAAAACAAAGTCGCAAATGCTGACTAACAAATGAAAGTACAAAAAAAAAACTTGACTAACAATAGTTAATAATATATTCATATTTCTCTATGCAGAGTTGGTTCCTTTCGAATGCTCCCGGACCCCTGTTCATGATCCTGGGAGCCTATTTGTACTTCTGCCTATATGCCGGACCCCGTTACATGCGAGACCGTAAGCCCTTTGAGCTGAAAAATACGCTCCTCGTCTACAATGCCGTGCAGGTGCTCCTGAGCTGGGTGCTCTTCTACGAGGGATACAAGGGCGGCTGGGGGGGTCACTACAACTTCCGGTGCCAGCCAGTAACATATGCCACGGACCCAATTTCCATGAGGGTATGTTTTTATTTCATAAAAATTATTGTAGAAAAAAATATGTAATAAATCTCGTATTTAGATGGCTCGTGCTGTGTGGCTGTATTATATTGCCAAGATCACCGAACTTCTGGACACCGTGTTCTTTGTGCTCCGCAAGAAACAGCGCCAGATCTCCTTCCTACATCTGTACCACCACTCCCTGATGCCCGTGTGCGCCTTCATTGGCGTAAAGTACTTTGCCGGCGGTCATGGCACTCTCCTGGGATTCATCAACTCCTTCATCCACATCATCATGTATGCCTACTATCTGCTTTCCGCTATGGGACCCAAGGTTCAGAAGTATCTGTGGTGGAAGAAGTACATCACCATTCTACAGATTGTAAGTTTTTATTTTAATTTGATTTTAGTCTGAATTTTTACTTACCATTTGTAATTGCTATTTTTTTTAGGTCCAGTTCCTGATCATCTTTGTGCACACTCTGCAAATTCAGTTCCAGCCGAACTGCAATTTCCCCAAATCGATTGCCGCCCTGCTGACCTTCAACGCCGGCCTCTTCACCTACATGTTCAGCTCCTTCTACGTGGCCAACTACAAGAAGGAGGCGGCTGCCCAGGCCAAATTGGCGGCGAAAAAGGAGTAGGGAGCGACGTTAGTTGGAGCTGCCCTAATGTATACACTCTTACGTTTAACTCGAACCCAATCCCAATCCCTATCCCTACTGCCCCTTTCTCCTCCATTGCACGTATCCTAATCCTAGGTAACGCATAGGTCAAGACGGATATTATACAATCTCTAGACATATAAGCTCGTTTCGTAGTATTTTGTAGTAGTTTCGAGGAAAGCGGCACCTTTTTTTAGTTTTGGAACAGTCGCCATTGCAGATGTGCAAGAGATCGTTGCACTTGCTGTATTGGGATAGTGTAATAGAACCAAATATTATAGTTTAGTGATTAGTTATTACCATACGGACTTGGCATGAAATGAAAGTCAAAACAAGGCAAGAGTGGGCAGGCGAATGGCAAGGTAGTAGCTGTCACCACAGAAATCTGAACTTTAAAGTTTTGCTTGTAGTTGAGAACTGCCTTGAACACTGTTTTTTTTACCTTTTGTCGTGCCCACTTTATGATCAAATGTAATATTGTATATTTTATTTGCAAATAATAAACAAAACGATTCTTAAATGTAAATACCTGACTTGTTCTTTTTTCGAAATTATTTGATTGGATTAAGATTTGAAAAATATATTTTTGGGATTTACACAAAACACAAATGGCATTTACAGATTTGAAAAATATATTTTTGGGATTTACACAAAACACAAATGGCATTTACACAAAAACCTAATCCGCCCCCTATGCCAAAAAGTATGCTAAGGAATTTTATAATAAATTCCCTACAGATAATACTGCAGAGATCGGTTTGGTTTATTTGATTTAAAATCTCTGTTTTGTCTTTTAGTCTTATTTTCTCAGTGACCTGAAGAACAACAGCTCAAAGCTAAATTGATAAGAGTTATAAATATTTATTTATATTTAATGAAATAACAATGGAAACGCTACTTTCGCGAAAAGCTGTACCAATTGTTGATTTGGCCAATTGCAACCAGAGTGGGCTTAATGTTATAAGCCAAGACCTGGGAAAGGCTCTTTCTATGCATGGTTATTCTCTGCTTATTAACCATGGAATTTCGAACTCACAGGTAATTAAGGGAGATTACATAAGGCTTATTTAATAAACAAAGCAAAGTCACCCACAGACATAGGCTGCCTGGGGATATTTTGATAAATTTGTTGAGCTACCGGAAACGGAGAAAGTAGCATACGAACGTTCTAAGGCTCCTGATGCAGAAAACCATGGATATGTGAGTCCTGGTATGGAGAAATTTGATGGGAAGACTACGGAGTTTCGACACGCTTACAATATTTGCAAACTGGATGCTAACCATTTACCCGAAAAGGCATTACCGGGATTTACAAAACAAATTAACTCCTTAACTGATGACTTTAATGTCTTGGGTAGATTTATCCTTCAAGCATTGGCCCTATCGTTGCATGTTTCTCCCTCGTTTTTTCTGGACAGACACTCGTATATGTTGTCAGATGATCGCTTTAATTTAACAACCCTTCGATTGCTTTATTACCCACCAGTCGATAATGAAAATCCCTCAAAAGTAATCCGTTGTGGTGCTCATGCGGATTATTGTACTTTTACCCTGCTTGCCCAGGATTCGGAGGGCGGATTGGAGGTGAAGTTACGGGGAAATGATGAGTGGCAACGGGTTGGTCATCTTCCGGGAGCCCTTTTTATAAATTGTGGTGAAACTATGGCTCTGTGGACAAATAAGCGCTACCATGCTTTGGTAAAAAATACTATTATATTCTCCTCAATCATTCAAAAAATAATTTCCTTAGCAACATCGTGTGGTTGTTCCCGAGGATGAGAAAATCCGCAAATGTGGAAGACACTCCATAGCTTATTTTTGCCATCCTGATAGTACAACTCTTATAGATCCAAAGGAGTTTCAAACTGGTGTAAATAAGTGTCATAACGAGAAGTCTGTAAGCCCAGTAATTCCCTTATATATTTAAAACAACTTTTATTTTTTTTCTAGGGTATACAACGCCTACGATATAACTATGGCTTTGGCAAAAGGAGCTTACAGTCACAATTATACTTAAAAATTATTAAATTAAAAATGATTTCATAGAAATTAACGTTTTTTCTATTTTTAAAATTAACGCTCAGTAAACGATTTAAGAATATATCGCCCAACTATCGATATACCTATTTTAAAAATATTTCTTAAATAAGTATAAAATTTTATATTCAATATAATTACTCATGTTTTGTAGGTTTTTTTGTGAGTCATAAAAATTTTATTTTTAATCACACACCTTAAGATGCGAAAAACAGCAACAAAGAATCCGTTGTTCTGTAAGATAAGAATTTCCCTGATAAGAATGCAAATCTTTGGGCTGGTCTTTTGGGTTGGTCAGTCTACCAAGGAAACTCGACGTGTTCACACCATAAACGGGTACATTTTGAATCTGCGTGAAACATTTCCATATTTATTTTCATTTTATTTGACTACGCAGGTCATTATTTACTTAATATAATGATAAAGAATAAGATAGCAGATGACAAGCTTGATACGCTTGTCTCCAAGTCTGTTGTTCCGATCATTGATCTCGCTCATTGTGGTAAGTTTCGTCATAGAAACTAATTAAGTATTTTAAAACTATAAACATTTAAATTTTAGGCAAAACTGTAGTCAATAGAGTGGGTCAACAACTTCATAAGGCGTTCACAGAAAAGGGAATTGCTTTTTTGGTTAATCATGGAATAGCTGATGAGAAGGTAGATTCGGATAGCTTTATTACTGTTGAAATTTAAACATTGTTTCTTATCTTTTATAGATTAAAGGCGTTTGGGATCAGTTTGATAATTTCCTGGACTTACCAGCTGAGATCCAGGACCGCTATAGGCGAAAGAATGGCGTAAATTACGGCTATGTGAGTCCTGGAATAGAACGATTCGATGGAAAAACCCCGGAACTTAGACATACCTACAATATTTGTAAACTGGACGATCAAAATTTACCCAGGGAGCCCCTACCAGAGTTTGCAGATGAAATCACTAATTTGACCAATGACTTCAAGACAATATCTTCGTTCTTACTGAAAGCCATGGAGGTGGCGCTTGAAGTCCCGCCAGGATTATTTGCGGAGAACCACTCACAAATGCTTGAAGGCGATGATGTTAACATGACCACCTTGAGAATGATCTACTATCCGGCGATCGTGGATGATGAGCCAGGACAGAGTGAAGGAGCCATTCGGTGTGGTGCTCATGTGGATTATGGCACCTTCACCCTTCTCTCGCAGGATTCTGAAGGTGGTTTGGAGGTGCAACTTCCAGGATCTGAAAAATGGCAACGAGTGGGCCATCTTCCAGGAGCTATACTCATAAATGGCGGGGAACTTCTATCTATTTGGACAAAGCAGCGCTATCATGCTTTGGTAAGGTTTATCTAAGATGTTATCAATTTAAATAATTTATTTATTTATTCATGTATTTAGCCACACCGTGTCGTGATACCCGAACAAGAACAAATTCGAACTCGGGGGCGACATTCGATAGCCTATTTCGTTCATCCGGATAATAAAACACCTATTGATCCACAGGACATTCAGAAGGATGAGGCTTCTTCCAGTAATGAAAAGTGAGTTTTAATGATATATTTTTTATAATTAATTGATATATTTAATAAAATTATTTTCCTTTTAGAATTTACACTGCATATGAGTTAATTCAGAAAAAGTTCAACGACACCTACGGACAACGTTCGTAATCTGGTAGATTAACTAATCTGGGTCAAGTAATAGTTAGTCTGATTACACATGTATCTCAAGGGAATTGTATTAAATAAAGTTTATAAATTAACGAATTTTATAAAACATAATTATTTTTTAAAATATTTATTGTTAAATCGGAAAGAAGGTGTAAGAGGAAAGAGGTGCATTTCTAGATTACGAAATCTAAATATAAAACGTTTGTGTCAGTAATATAAGATAGTTTCAATTCGTAAGATAACGTACGATCGAGGCTCGTGAAGATACAAATATCGAAAGTAACTATCGATAAGAAACTATTCGCTTAAATCCAGATACAAAATGAAAGATCGTTGACCCGTAATGACTTTTTTCAAACTGGTTGGGATCGATAAACAAACCCTAGGCGGGCTTAAAATAATTTTGTTGGTTTTTAGGAAACTTGTTCAACATTCTCTTAGTTTTATTTAAGAACCGGTTAGGAGAAGATCAAACAGCTGTTGTGGCTCCCCAGGGGCACACTAACATAAAGCCGTCGTTGGCGTTGGCCCCACTAATTTCATACAGTGGAACAAAGCATCAATCTCTGAGAAAATATCTGGGAGCAGTGGCACAGTGGCACTGGCTACTCTTGATCACTCAAAAAAAATTCGTTGTACGGGGAGGTTGTGCTCGCGCGTTGTTCTGCGTTTCCGTTCTGCGATTAGCGGCCTTTTAGTTGCTAACTAGTGGTCGAAATCCAAAGGGATTGAACAGTGGATCGCCGATAAATATCCTCCACTTGAATTTGTTAAAATATCAATGTTTCGATCGCCGCACCCGTTCAGGTGTATCTAGGTTAAATTCGCGTTGTGTGTTACAAAATGATGGAAAGTGTGCAAAAAAAGCATCAGAAAGAGATACAAAAATTGACTAAGTAGATTGTTGGCCAACTTTTGTGGATCGTGTCGGGTCATTCGGTGGGTTGTTCGTTATTCGATGAAAGGCGAAACCTAACTAACTGTGCGAAAAAAGAAAGCGAATTTTCACTGTAAGCCAATCCTCCTCCTCCTACTTCTCTAGCCGCGAAACTGCCGTGTAAATCACAATATTTTTAAGCTGAATAGGCGGGTTGAAGTGAATTACTGCAGTGTATTTTGTTTTTGCCAGCGTCGACAAACGCTTACTCATGCCCACCACCCTCTCCCTCCCCTTTTTCGGAGTCGTGGATGGAATAAAAAATAAAATCCATGCAGACTGCCAGAAGGCCAGCCAGACTTTGCTCATCTGGCGTTTCCTTACTTCTCCCTTGGCAACAAGATACAACACCCTACTCTATACACTCTCAGTTTTTTTTTTTTAGCTCAGCTGGGATGATACACAGGAGGGCTCACACCTGAGTTCGAGTGCCGTTCAACGGTAAACGAGATCTGCCAGATACAAGATACATATTGCTGCCGCTCAAGTCTCACACCGCCGCATCTGTGGCTGCGGTTGTATCTGTATCTGTATCTGTATCTTGCGAATTACCCATACACCTGGACCTCCAAGTCGTATACCTGAGCCACGGCAATGTCGTTAATGGCCATCACAAATATTGCAAAAGCAAACCGAGACGAGACGGTACGGGATGTGTGAGTAGCTAGCTAGCTAGCTACCTGTTGACGGCTTCGGATAGTCTCACCTTTCGCATAAGCACATGTATGTCCGAGAGGCGGCGGGGTCTGCCACCCTCCATTGCCACCCTCCACCCGCCACCCCTTTCGGAGCAACAAGTGCTAATTTAGTTATCACAATTTTTGATTTGATTAAATTTTATCCAATTGCGACGCACATGCAGGGAGTACCTGCCCTCTCTAAACCGTAATCAGTTGGCTTGCTTGCCGTTTTGCTTTTGCCTTTTTGCAAAATAAAATCGTAAACTGACGCAAAAGTATTGCCAGTTGGGTTCCGATAAGCTCTAGAACCGGGAGGTAGTACCCCCAGTCCCAGTCCCAGTCCCAGATACCCCAAGACAGTTCAGTCTGTCGAAGAAGTGCGCCGCGTTCGATCGATTCCTCGATCGCCTCTCGTCCGCCACGCGCCCTTCCCAATAAAAACCGAATCGAATAGTTTCGGATTTTGGTTCGGATCGTTAGTATTTCCCCCTTTATGCCGATTTTCTGCTGACCCGCCTGTCACTCAAAGAGCAAACAAAAACAAAAGCTGCCGCAATAACAAAATACGTGAAAATTAAACAATCTAAAAAAAAGAAAAAACAAATAAAAGAGAACGAGGATTGGCGATTTGAATGTTTGTTTTTTTTTGATTCGCTGAACCAATAATAATAATAACAATCATAATAATCGGGTCTGTCGTTCAGTTTTATTTAGTCAACCGCCACCACCAGGTCTTCGGGATCCAACTCTCCGTCCTGACGTCTCCGTTTTGTGATAAAGCGTGCACAAGTGCGGCGAGTGTTCGTCCCCTCGAACTCAAACCAAAGAACTCTAGACTCTAGACATATTCACACACATTCAGCTACATATCTATAGCTACTCCGGCAAAATGATAAAAACGAAAACCAGCGACGACAAACTCGACACGCTCCTCTCTCGCAGCGTGGTGCCGATCATCGATCTCGCCCACTGTGGTAAGTACACTAGAAACCACCCCCCCTGATACACCCCACACGGCTCCCCGGGTTTAAGCTCCCCCCCTCCGGTCCTAAGCCATATATAGCCATGTATAACCCATCCGATCCCACCACCACAACACACATATGGCGGCTGATCGCCACTCCAACTGGTTGCTAGGCGGCGATTTCTGCCTTCGTGCACGGCGAAAAATAACATTCACTAACTAGTTGATTTCCCATCAATGGGGAACTTTTTTTTAATTATGAAAATTAACTTATCTGTGACAACAGTCAACTGACATCCAAGCACAAAACCTAGAATGACCAGGGAACTCCCAAAGTGTTTGTTTTAATATAATTTTTTTTTCGCCGAAACCTGTTTCGTTGTGGTCTTCATCATTTCCCAATTATAAGAAATTAATCATTGTTTAATTTACAATTTTCACTTGAATTATAGGTCAATGGGTTTTCCAAAGTTTAAAAAGAAAAGAAGGAAATACTAAACATAAAAGATTCCTTTACTAATAAAATCTTAAAAATTATACATATCAGCAAAATTCCCATGAATCAGAGTTTCATAATAAAAATAGGAAATAATATCTTTAATATTATTCAAGAAATATTATTTAATATACTCGATAACTTCAAAGTCAGTTGGGACTCTGGTAATTAAGTGAGATTGCCGCATTGAGTCATCGACTGATTGGTGTTTTAGTGACTGACTCTGGATTGTTCAGGGCTCGCTTAATTGCACTTACTTAATTTTTTCTGTTCGCGGCGCTCCACCAACTACGTCGCAGTTAATTGTTAATAATTATTGACTTGTGCAACCGACACCTGATCCCGCCAGGTACAAATGAATAATGCAAATGTGATCTAGAATCTGAAGCAAAAATCCGCCCCAGAAGTGTAGACTAGACCTTTTTAACCTTATCGTCGAAACTCAACCTAATTGAGTGTAGATAGTTAATCTCTGAAGTACTTTAATAAAGCGCATATATAGGCATTGTATCACGTTGTTGGGGCCTGGTGTTTTCTTAGTAATCGAACATGAGTAATTGGACAATCATTGTTCTCTAAATCGGCTAAATCAATAGATTTACAGTCTCGAAAAATCACTGCCATCAAAAGATCATGTCGGATATGACATAATCTCGGAAATTTATTACAGCACTTCAAGACGACGTGTGCAATTTCAAAATACTCGAAATATTAAACGTTTCATTGAAAAAGCAGTCTGCTGTGAAAAATCACCTACGATCTTAGAAGAAAAAATTCTGTGATTTGTGTATCCAACGCATACGATTTGTTCTTGAAGATTTTATATCTTTGTTTGCTCTTCCCCACGCTTCTATGGCACCTTTATTTGGGTCTTGACAAAAATTTCCATTTGCTTATTTGGAAGCCATGCCCAGCAGTGTGTTAACTGGGTCTCTGCCGCCGATACGTGACACAGTTTTTCCCTTTCAGGTAATGCGCCATGGAAAAATAGCGCATACGCACTGCCTGCTTATCGGAGGGCTCACCCATTGTTGGGGTACACACTTCAAGTTGTTTCCCGAGTTTCCGAGTAGAGCAAGTACAGTAAGGCTTAGCCTTGATTCCGACACTCGCCTCGCTGGCTCTTGACCTTCTCGAAAATCACAGCCATTGACCCCCCAAAGCAGCTAGAAGCAATTAAATAGCTGCCTTGCGGCATTTTTATGTCAACGGAACTTCAATTGGATTTTTTCTTGTTTTTCGTTTTGTTTGTGTTTTTGTTTTTGTTTTTATTTCGATATCGAGGTGGAGAGGTTTTTGAACTATATGGAAGTCGGACTTGTGGCATTTGTGGAATGTTTTTATTTTGAGATGGGGTGTGGAGGATGGGGTACTGGGCCCCCAATGCCATCACAGCCCCCCTAAGTTGTAGTTCGTATGGAAAGTGGAGTGGCAGCAACAGCTTAGTGCGGAAACGCAAACAAAACGCATCACAATATTTACATTATTTAAGTTACGAAACCTGATTTTATTTGCACTGATTTTGTTGCTGTGATTGCCGCGATTCTCGATGCACTGAAAAACAGAAGTAAAGGGGGTGTGAGTGCCAGAGAGGCACCTTATTTACTTAGTTTGGTTTGGTCTGGCTGCTGTTGTTGCAGCTTTATTTGCACACTGTCGATTGCCGTTTACCAGTTACCTGGTACATGAAATCTGGAACCTGCTTTGGCGACAAATGCCCGTCTGCCTGTGACGCATCTGGTTAGTGAATCCCCAGTGAATAGCGCGTCATCGGCAGGCGGGCGGGCCCAGTCCGGACCGAGCCTCACCTTGCTTAATTCGGAAACATGCGGCAGCGAAAAATGTTTTTAACCGAAATACAACGGACAACAACAGTACCAGCATATTAAGTAGTTGGGCTTTGGCCATAACCGATTTGAACCAGCTTAAACCTGTTGATTCTTGGCTCAAAAAGTGACGTGCCAGGCCAGCAATCGCGTTATGCCTGTTTCTTTTTCAAGACGTTGCCAGCTTTTGTGGATTTCTCTTGACCCCATCGCCATCGCCGCAAAAATGGCACAATTTCGACTGGCAGCTGGACAAACAAACTAAATAGAGAACTGCAGCCTTCAGAACTCGGATTTCACACACTCTCCCCCTATTGTCAAATGGATGCTAAGTTTCGTTCGCAGTCAACCAATTACCACAATGCCGTTGACTTCTGTACTGGTATTTCAATGCCATTGAAATTAATTTTCCATTAGTCGGGCATGTGGTAACCATTTCCCCGCATTCAAGCCACTTTCCTGCATTGGCCGCAATTTCAGTTCACTTTTCTATAAATAAAATATACGGCCCGGCCATATTTCTGGGCAAAAATTCCGCAACTAAATTGCCAAACCATAATGGCCCATATATGTGTTTGGACAGATATGTGCGGCAAAATAGGTCTATAAATATTGAATCGAATTAATTGGACCGAGAAATACGAGTGGCCAATTGGGGATCTATTTGTGGATTTAGTTTAAAGGTTTATTCGGTGGCCGTGAGTGCCGGACTCTGCCGGATACCAAAAAGCAATTACCACTTGCTTTTCAAATCAATTGAACCAGAAACGAGTTCAAGCGCCCAGCGCAATTAAATTCAAACGCGTGCCCGCCATTTGTGGGTGCTTGTCCATAAATGCATAAAACGATAAGCCCGAAGAAAGGAATTCCAGCTAAATGGGGGGAAAACAATATAGACATTCTGCGCAGTGCCTAGACGAGATGATCTTCGAGCGAATTCGGCCTCCTCCTTGCTGCGAAACTACTACTGACTCAATTAGCTCGATTAGCAACAAGTTAGCACTAAAAAACTCGATGGCATGCGGGGCCGTTGAAAATGGCAAATTGAAAAGCGACTCGCATCCCAATTGCCGCCTAATTGAATTGCATGCAAACAGAAACCCCACAGTAAAAAGGCAAAATAAAAATGGAAAATAAAACAGCGACCAAAACAAAAAATAAAACCATCAAATGAAAACGAAAGGCGATCCGCCTGGCGTCAATTGAAATCATTCAATTCGCCCGGCTGACCTCTCCAAGCCGAGCCGATCTACTACTCAGTATAAAATATACATGTATAGTGTCGCCTCATCATCATCATCATTCGGAATCCGTAATTTGTCTCCTATATACGGGTGAATGCTTTCCGGCAAAATTTCAATTGCCGCCTGGCAACTTCAAGCCTGATAAGAGCCACGCCTGAGACCCCAACAAAGCGTAATTGTTATTAACAGGGAAATACTAAAGAAAAATAGAAATAAATAAATTATATGGAATCTTATCTGTCCGGCGGAGAGTGCGTCACGGACTCAAACAGGCGTTGAGGGCAGGCAAAAGTAATTTCCAGCACCGGGTTATGGGAAACCTATTTATAGATAGCGCATACGCCCGGTGGGACAAGGGCTGACGACGACGGCGACGACGAGTTGTTTGTAATTACTTTGCATTCCGCTGCTTTCATTCATGACTGGTCCGAACTGAATGAGTAAGTGATCACATTAGTGGCCCGGCAATTCGATATCGCCAAGGGTGTCCTCTTCTTCCAGATAGATACTATCTGCCGGATAGCATTGGACTTTCAACTGCAGGGGAAACGGTGTGGAACGACTTCCGCTGCGGTTTTCCTCGCCATTTTCTATTTAATTTTCCGCCAAGCGTTGTCAATGCCGCCCCGTCGCCATTACGGTCGGCAGCGCCATTGCATTCGCATTCGCATTTAAATTGATTGCATTTTACCTTTTATTGCATTTGGTGCTGTATTGCAAATTATCGAGCACGCCTTCTGCATTTTGCACGGCTTATTCGAGATTCCAATTGGCTGAATTATCTCCCAAGCCAAGTGGCAAGTGCAAATAAGAGTGCCGGACTCCCCCTGAGTCTTATGCAAGTGGCACGTGGACTCAATGCCCTGACCACGCTCCTCAATGGGCCCTGACATTCAAAATCAACGGCCAAGTGTTCGATAAACAGCTACGAGTATTTATTGCCGCTTTTATATACACAAATATATTAAACAATCTGCCATAAACTTGGGCAATTCTTTATGATTACCAGGTGCTAGTGGGGGGGTGCGGTATACATTCCCAAGAATCCATAAAATCGAGCGACCACAAAACAATTAGCGATTAAGTGGCAGTTCCGCTGGTAATTCCCACGCCCACTAACCGCATCTTTGTTCGATTACTTCTCAGGTATCGAGGAGGTGCCCGTCAAGTCGGTGGTCAACCGCGTGGGTCACCAGCTGAAGAAGGCCCTTTCCGAGAAGGGCATGGCTCTGCTGGTCAATCACGGCATATCCGATGAGAAGGTAAGCCATCCATTCTTTGAATATTTATATTTAAATATTAATACTCACAGTTACGGGTAAGAAATATTTTCGATTGCGATTCGCAAGAGATAACCTATCATTTAGTGCTTTATTTCAACCATAAATAATGGATTTAAGAGTCCATAAGATTTCAGTATTTTTAATACATTTCCTCTATTTGTTTTGCAGCTCAAGACTGCCTGGGATCACCTGGATGACTTTGTGGACCTGCCGCCGGATGTTAAACAGCATTATATCCGTACAGACGGCGACAAACACGGGTACGTGAGTCGCGGACAACAACATCGTTTCGATGGAAAGGCTCCGGATCTGCGACATGCCTTCAATATCAGCACACTGAATGCCCAGAACCTGCCCGAGGAACCGCTGCCCGGATTCGCGGACCACATCAGCACCTTGGCCACAGACTTCAAGGCCCTGGCCAGTTTCATCCTCCAGTCGCTGGCCGTCTCGCTGGACATTCCGACCACCTTCTTCCTCGAAAAGCACTCACACATGCTGTCGGGCGACCACGACAACATGAGCTCCCTGCGCATGCTCTACTACCCCCCGGTGGTGGACGACGAGCCCGGCCAGAACGACGTGATCAAGGGCCGTTGCCAGTACAGCTACCAGCGCTGTCTCTCCAACCAGCCGGACTTCCGCCCGGAGCACAATCCCCGCGACGAAGACGACCTCACCGACGGCGTGGCCAGCGTGAATGGCCAGCTCTTTGAGCACAAACTGGGCAACGGAGCAGTCATCCGTTGTCCCGCCCATGTCGACTATGGCACCTTCACCCTTTTGGCCCAGGACTCAGAGGGCGGACTGGAGATCAAGTTGCCAGGAAGCGAAAAGTGGAACCGTGTGGGCCACTTGCCGGGCTCTATTCTTGTCAACTGTGGTCAGATTTTGAATATCTGGACCCAGGAACGTTATCCCGCACTGGTGAGTCACAAATCCTATGTTTGGGTACACCTCTTTAATGGGGATTTCTCAGTAATGGTACCATTGAGAGTTATTTTTTCACATATCTAATAATAGATCTTGTATTGGCCAATATTTGTTGAACTCATAACCAAGTCTGATGGACGAAATAGGGCTAGCATCTCAATGACGTCGGTTTTAGTGAAGAGTTTAGCAAATATTTGTTCAATAAATCACTAAAAGTTTAAAAGTAGTGTAGACTCTAGAGACTAAAAATAGTTTTTGCTAATAGACTGATTTTCTTTAATTTCTTTTCGAAACAGCAACATCGCGTCGTTATTCCCGAACAGGAGAGCATTCGAGCTCGTGGTCGGCATTCGATCGCCTTCTTCTGCCATCCGGATAACATGACATCCATATCGCCCAACGATCTGCCCAATCCAGACGCCGCCCAGGATAAGGCGTTACTCAAGCAGCGAAAGAAGTCCTTCAAGGCGGCAAAAGAAAGGTGAGTGGGCACAGACGGCTATAAAGGCATTTCCTGTACTAACTCGAGGCTCTTTGTATTCTTTTCAAATTCGATTTGGACTTATCAATGGCGATCGACTATTGGCGGCTGTAAATTCAACAGAGTCTACAATGCATATCAGTTAATTCAGAAAAAGTTTAGAGATACGTATAGCAGTAACAACCACTCATAACGTCGGGTTAGACCGTCGAGCCATCCATTGCATCTCTACCTGAAACGGGAATGAAGTTCACATCGGGGAATCGTGGAAATTGTGGCAAGGGAAAGCGAAAAATGAAAAGCCAACAATGCATATGATGTTTTGAACCTTTTTATTATTACCTTTACGTTTATTCCATACGATTGTAATTGCTTCATTTCATTAATTTATATGTATCGAGATACTATATACAATACATGCATACACCATAAACATATACCTTTTGTATAATAAATATATATGTATAATTTAATGTATAGTTTCCACTGAAAAACGCACATGTTAACATTTACTTAAGTCGAGGGCTTTCAATTCAATTCTTTCCCGCGAAACTTGGAAGGTAACTGAGTACATTTCCGAAATTGACCGACAATCGACCATCAGATCCGTGCTAACTGCTCGTTATTTTGTAAATATTTTCCACAAGTTAATTAACAATTTCCTTTTACATTTTCTGTTGCTGTCACTTTTTTTGTTGGTGTGATTTTTTCACTTAATGTTTGCGTTTAATATTTAATATTTAATGCCACCTGGCCGCATTACGTATGAGTGTATGAGTTATTCCATTAATTTGTAATTACTTAAATGTGTTCTTTAAAATTCTCTTTCTGTGTTTCAACCTGATTTTTTTTTGTTGCGATTCAATGCAATAGGTTCAACTATAAATATTCATAATACATACATTCAATATTTAACAATTATTTGACTACCTTTATTATTAGACACACATTTTTTGTTTCTTTTAAATTTTTGTTGCAAAATAAGCTTCAGCTCAGCATTTTATTTGGACATTAAATTGCAAACCGTTTTGTTCCGACTTCCATAATGGTTAATATTCTGAGCGACTTACTACTTTTACACTTAACATTGAGCCAACTATGATTTTCACATCTACATATGTCTGCGACCACATGACTACGATTACGGCATAGGTACATTGTACTCCAAGTAGCTTTCATTACTGACTTTATGAGAATGAAACGAGAGATCCAATCTAAAATCTACTACAGCCTCTAGGAGCACGAGTTGTACAAGTCATTGTCATCCAAGAATCGAAAGACTTATCTGAGATTGCATCGTGGAATGACTTGTCACCGTACATTTCCGAGCGGCTGTAATCAGCGTTAGCTCTGCCAAATTGCCATAATTTAATTAATTTCCTTTCAACGCTTTTTCGCTAAATTTCGAGTAGTTATTTTTATTCAGGAGTCACATGCCTCCCGTCAGTTGACTTGCCAATATATTTATGAATGTGGCAGCAGCTCTTGCCAAATTATTGACAAGCAGGCATACGGACACGTGCCACACTTCTCGAGCTTAAATAGCAGTTTAAATAGCTTAAACATACCCTAAAACCGAGAGGTACATATAACTGGGAAGCAAATAAGAAGTATATTTCCAAATTTAGTGACGATAATAAGATATATGGTATCTTATTTCCTCGTTAATTGATGCAATGTACAGGGTACAGCTCCTACTTGAGTACATTGCTCCTGGAAACACTTGGATCAACAAAGGAACACATTTAGATACTTATATAACTGAAAATACATTTTTTAAAATTCGTTTGTTTGCTGATTCATTTAAGCAGGAGGGGAACAGCTGGGAAAGAGCATTCGCTGTTTGAAATTCCATGGAAAGCTACGATAATTTAGTTAACAATATTTGGCTACATTCTAAGTTTTATCAAACGGTGCTGCTGCTCGGGCCGTAAACTTTTTCGTGGGTGTTCCGCAGTTTAAACAAAGCGCCGAGAGTTAAATAAAACAAATATTGACATGCCCACCGGCGGACGGACACGGAGGGATGTATTCCGGCCTGCAAGGGGGGCGTGCGATGCTCATTTGTCGGCGACGGTGAGCTCTTAAGCCGGCGCTTTAAATAATGACTATGAATCCTAAGAAAAAGTCAGCTACGTACATACACCATTACACATATATATATTTGCAACGATTTGATATATTTTTGGGCAAACAATGTCAGCCAGCATGGGCTTTCGCTGAACACACACACTGAACTCCCTTTGATTTATGGTGGGCGAGGGCGGTGACAAATTCGGCGCAGGGCGTGGCAGTTACTGATAATTTCTCCATTAAATATATATATCTTATTCAACAAATTCGCAAGTGCTGGTTTCATTTTCATTTTATTTTGCTATCAAGTCGAAAGCGAAAGTCAACAGAACGGGCTCGGAAACTGGGGAGCTTAGTCAGTTTATTGTGCTTAGTAAAGATTGTCCAGGCAAATGAATACTAGGGGATTAGTAGCACAGGCATTAGTCGCACAGGTTTACAAAACATGCCAGTGAGTGTCAGTTGCATCTAGTTGCGAAATTGTATCGACAGTTGCGCCAGGCAGGTAGAAAAGTACATAGCCAAAGGTATATAATATAGTAAAGATTTTAGTGGGAGGGAGAGACTTAGAGTCAGGAACCTTCAACAGTAGCCCCCTTCTAAGCTTTGTAGCTAATTAGACCCAATGGATATGTTAGACGTGCTCTTTTTAGGCTCTACACACACAAGACTTACAAAATACATTATTATATAGTTATAACACATGACTATTAATTTAAATCCTTCAATAGGCAAACACTTTCTCGAGAAATCCCTTTGAAAAATCCACTGAAACTCAAACAAGAAATGCAAACTATTTGCTTGAGATTAACTTATATGTCGCTTGTATATAGTATTCTACAGGACAACATCTAGCTTTATACATACATACGTATATCAAACATTCAATATTATATTTTTGCTCTCGCATTTATAAACATCTCTCTAAATGTCAATCGATTATATATTGTATGCATGAGTTTTTCCTCACTGAACTTTGTAAATATTTATGCCGAAATATGTTTATTTCTATTTGTATTTCAATTCATTTTGCACGTCAATTTTCTGTTCTTGAAGGCTCTCGTTTTAATCTGTGGGATTGTCGTATTGTTTGTTGATTTTTATTTCTGCATTACCTATTTATTTTGTGTTCAAATTCTTGCCCTTTGAGTGAGTTTCATTTTAAGCTGGCATTTTATTCAAGGAATTTAATTTTTAACTCAGCCCCCAATCGCTGTACGAGCAGGGTGGCATTCTGAAATCAAGTATCCGCCGTGGTGTGCAATTAATTGGTGTAGAGCGGATGTAATTGCTGCATGTGGGCGTCGGTGGTAGCGGGCGTGACGTTGACGGCGTACTGGCGGGCTCGCATCACGCTCATATGAATCTCCGAGGAGGCAGTGGAGTTGACATAGTTGGCCATCTCAGCGGAGCCGGATCCGGCCCTGGCGCCGTTGGTGCCCCGACGGCTGGGACCGCCGAACTCCAGGTCGCGGTCTAGGTCGTCCCGTCCCCCTCCGCGGCGGCAGTATCGAAAGAGGAAGGGACACAAGCTCTATAGAGAAATACATAAAGAAAACATAGCCAGACATTAGAAGTACCCACATCCTCGAACACCACACCCTCGTAGTTCGGTTAGAGTACGCTATATGTATAATTTAATAGAGTTTGCTTTCTACAGTACAGTTCTCAAAAGGTTAAGCATACGACGCGTGGTACGGGCGACGGCACAGTCGACGGGAGGAGTGGGTGGCTTGGTGGGGGCAGGTTGGCGGCACATGTCTGTGACAATTTGGTTTCACACACACCACGACTAAAAAAAAAACAAAGGAAAACCTAAAAGTAAAAAATAAAAAACCAACCCAAAAACAACAAAAAACTGGGAGTCAAAGAAAACAACAAAAAAAAGGGACAAAAAATGCTAAACGATATGAAAGGCCGCGCAATGGTTGGTGAAAAAAAAATTGGAAAAGGGACCAAGTGCGTGTCTTTTTTGTACTGGTGTTGGTGTTGTGTCAAAGTGTGCAGCTCAAAAGGGAGAATTTTTAGAAAAAAAATATGTTTAAAAAATAGGACGAAAAAGGAGAGACTGCGTGGGGAAAAAGAACATTTTATCATGGGAATATACATTCGAGTACAGCAGGTGCGTGTGTGTGCTCGTAGAGGTGCATAGATGGTTCAGTTTTAATTTAAATATTACATTTTTGTTTGTATTTTGTTTCTATTTCGGTTTCTGTTGCATACTTTTGGGCGCTTTCGGCTTAGCTTTTGTTCAGCCCTAGGCAGCGTAGCAGTAAAGTAAGCGCCAGCTGTGCGTAAAAGAAAGAAATGGTAGTAGTTTCAGTTTATGGAGAGTGAAAGTGGTAAGCAGGAAGTTCAAACGATTAGTAAGCCAAAGCGTTAGACCAATTTTCGGGCCACCCTCCAGGCGCCAAACCGAGACAGCCGATGTGGGTGTAGAAAGAGAGAGTCAGAGCGTGAGCGAGAGAGACAGACAGAGATGGCAGGCACAAGCAGAGCAAGACGTGCAGAGCAGAATTTGTTCTTCAGGCAGAGAAAGAAAGCTATTTTTCTTGCTTAGCAACCAGAGAGAAGAAGCATTTCAATCAGCTAAAATGAACGCTACGCTTTCTACACTTTCCGTCAAGCAGTAAATACACAGAGAAAAATAATGACTATTTACATTTTTGATAATTTTTTAATGAGATTAATTTTTAACTTTAAGCTTAATTTAAGCTCTAAATGAAATTAATCATTTTTCACTGAATTAAATTAAAATTTCTCTGCCTATTTATGCTTGATGATAGCTACCAAAATAATTGCTAAACGTGAGCCTTTTCTGGTGGACGTTGCTGTTGGTGTACTGGCCATGTTGCTAGTTGCTGCCGATATGGTTGCTGCTGCCATCGCCGCTGCTGCTGGTGTCTTGTCCTTAGCGATTGCAGCAATTGCCGTGGCCCTTAACTAAGTCTAAAATCGTGGGTGCACACATTTTTTTTTGGATACCCAATCAAAGCGGAATATTGAATATAAAAATAAAGTTCCCATCAAGATGTCGAAGTTGAAAATAAATGCAAATTACTCAATAGTCGATGCCAGCCAGCACTTACCTTGATTGTCTTCTTGAAGGCCGCCCTGAAATCGCGATTGAAGTATGCATAAATAATGGGGTTGAGGGCCGAGTTGAAGTAACCAATCCAAAACAATATGCCGACCAGGAGACGAGGAGTGATGCAACTATCGCACAAGGAGGAAACAATGTACCTAGTGGAGAGTTAAAGAGATACAAGATTAAGTTTCAGGGCAAATATGAAGCGAAAGTAAGGATAATACAATTTTTGTGCAATTTTATTTTGTTGTTTATTCCCTGCCACTACTTTCTTTAGTAGTTTCTCCACTTTATTAGCAGTCACCTTGGTAGCCTTTTATGGCTTAATCAAATTAATTTTTCTCTTTGGCTTACTTTTGGTTTAAGAATCCTAGTAAGTTGAAAAGTTATAAGGATAATAAAAAGGTATGAACGAGTAGCTTTCATTTAACTTTTTGCTTTGGTACACTCAACTCTTGAAGTAAATATTTCTTTAATTATTTTTAAACCGATTTCTTTTTTGTCTGCACTTAAGCCTCAGAATAAAATGTAAAATCAGATCAGGTTCTTGTAATTGGAAATATATGGTTATAAACTTTTCAATAAAAATAAAATAAGCCTACTATACCTTATGAGCATAAGCTTATTTTAAACACGAATTAGTCGCCATCGTAGCATTTTCGTTTTAACCATATTTACTGAAAATTAAGAAAATCAAGTATACGCACCATAGGAAGAACGGCAGCCAGCAGATGAGGAAGGCGCTCATTATGATGCCCAGGGTGCGGGCGGCCTTCCTCTCCCGCCTCATCGTCGTAATGGTCGACTGTTCCACCTGGATGCTTGGGCGCGGCTTGGGAATTTGGCTAATCTGCAGATGCTTCTCCAACAGCAGAGCGGCTACCTTGGATCTGAGATTGGGGTAATTAGCGTTAATTGGCCACCGCCGGACCACCACTTCATCTAATCTTACCTGTAGACGAGGCGCTCCTGACGGTCGGCCTCCTGGTAAATGCGATAGTACATTGAAAGCATAACGATGCCGGGTATCCAGAAACTCATTGACGAACTGACTATGGCGTAGGCCTTGTTCACTTTGAACTCGCATATCTAAAATGGGAATGTTGAGTATTGAGCATTTTTCATCGGCCAGGCAACTCAATTAGCGCTCTAGTTGGGCCTGAATCAATAAATCAAAAACGATGCCCGGGGGGAAAACTAATGGAGCGTAATTCTCCGCAATTGGCAACGGCGGAATGCGTTTGTTGCACTGCCGTAGAGCCTTAGAGCCGCATAGCCGCAATGTCAAGTGCGGCAGCAATAAAAACTCAATTACATTGTGCATTACTCCGATGGCATGACAAAAGGCCAACAGAAGACGTCTAATCAGATTTATGGCCTAGACCCCGTTGCCTGCCACTTATTAGCATAAACAAGTAAAACTAATTAAAGCCCAGCCCGGATGTTAATGTTATGCAAAGGGCTTTCAATGAGTCTCTCTGCCGGATGGCAAGGTAGGGCCTCGAAAATTATGCACAGCCTGTGCAAAAACCGGAATGGAATTACGTACATTTATTTCTACATCAGCATTTTTATTGCGCAATGATAACCGCAGTGGGTGGGGTTACTGCTCTACATAGCAGCTGCTGACTGTGCTGGAATGAAAATGGTTCCATCCATCCACCTTGGTGGTGGCCTCCATGTCGAATTTCGACGGCAACTGAGAGAATACGGGAAACCAATAAAATGGAGTAATAAATATGCTACCTGTCGGCTGAGCGCCTGAAAGGCGTAAAACTGCTTCAGCCACACAAACATAAATCAATTTCCGTTGAGACGGGGCTTCGGGACCAGAGACTGCGGGCTCGGGACTCGGCACTCCGGACTTTTACGGTAAAAGTCAAAGGCCACATCGACATAGATCCAAGCTCAGACCCCGGCCCAGAAGCACATGCAAAATGCATACAAAGTCAATACCCCGGACTCTATCAACTAAATTAGAATTTTCTATTAGTTTGATGTGCAAGAAAATTGAATAAATAATGCAGGGACATGGAAGGGCGGACACACATACTATGCATACCGTATTTGCTGTAAACGATTGCTTTAGTAAATCTTAAGGGCACTTAATAGAGACCAGAAACTGGGCGATTTAATTATCCAATTAGATGCCTTATTGTGGGCATTATTACTTACGTGCGGATTCGATTTGAGATACTTGTAGTTCTCGGCAGTTGTGTACCAGCCCGTGCAGATGGGCAGGAAGGAGAGCAGGGCCGGCGAAAGCCAGACCATTAGGAGCATAATGAACACTCGCCTCTGGGTCATGATCAGGGGATAGTCTAGCGGCTGGACAATGGCGTAGTATCTGGAAAGGGGGAGGAGAAATACGGAAAATACAGTCGAGCAACCTGTAATTACTCTGTTGTTTGGAAACCCACCTGTCGACGGATATGCAACACAGGTGCATGATGCTGGCGGTGGAGAAGTACACATCGAAGCTGTTCCACATGTCGCACATTACCGAGCCGAACATCCACTTTCCGGAGATCATGACGGAAGCATTAAATGTCATCGCACAGAGGGCCACCAGCATGTCGGCCACGGCCAGTGAGACCACAAAGTAGTTGGTAATGATGCTGCAAGGCGAGAGAGTAAAAGCAATGATAAAACTAATCTGGAAGGATACAGCCCACACAGCCACAGTCACTCCCACTACCACACCCACATCCACATCCACATCCACATATATCCTGCAAAAGGAAGTGCAAGGCGGATTGGCAAGTTCTCAAATTAAATTTGTGCATTAAGCTTTCAAGTCACTCACAGCTAATCGCCTCTCAGACACAAACTCAGACTCAGACCCAAACTCAAACTCTGGCAATGCCTGCAAAGTTGGAAACTTTTGGTTAACGAACATCGCGCATACGCCGCATGTGACCGCCGTTAAATGCGGCACGGCGCCGAGCTTCGAGTGGATTTCATTGTTTAATGGGTTAATTAATAATTAGCTTAACGCCACCACAACTTCCACCAGCAATCACCAACATTGCGTGGAACCGCAAAACGCAAAGTCAATTATGAGCACGCGGCGTATACGCAATGTGCAAATACGTTTATCGGCTTCAACGTCAGAAATGATTTTCCAGGGCAGCTTAAATCCTTGTGCCTCGGATGAAGCCACGGCCGAGAGGGTTAGGTGGAAGGCTTAAGTTTAAAGTCGATGGGGAATTGTAGTCGGTCGGAAACTTCTCAGATAAAACTTTCCAAGTCAGAAAAGACTAAACATGATTTTATATAAAACTAAAACTTTTCAAATGCAATAAGTTTCGAATGCAAGACTAAAAGTGCATCAATCATGACTTACGAAGTCGGAATGAGGTTGCTTCCTGCTGCTTGAGCTCTTGATCCCCTAAACTCGTTAACAATCGCCTGGCATTTAGGCAGATTTTTTGTGCTGTTAGGTCAGGACATTGAACTGCCTACACAGAAACCTAATTACGGCCGGAGTCCGGACCCGACCGCAAAAAGGTCGACCGACTTAAAGCCACCACAGCAAAATACCCGCATCAAAGCCAACACAAAATTGTTATTGAGGCGTTAACCTAAAGCCGATTACACGGCAGTGGGAGTTAGGTGGAATGTTCCGCTGATAGGTGTCAAGTTTGATTACAATTATGAGTTGGCACATTCTGCTCGGGCTGAATAGAGAAAGTAAGAGTCGAAGGTGTAAGCAAAACTGGAACTTTCGGCGACCTTTAATTTGTCATCGCAATTTATTGATTACACCATGCTGTGCTGTAGCATGAATTATTTATTTCAAGTGAGTGGGCAAAACTCTGAGGAAAACATAAAAAGAATATATGGATGTGGGACCCTGGGCGGGTTGCCTGGCTGCACGGCCTAAGTGGGAATACATGTTGTTTCGTAATTAAGTCTAATTTGCCATGATGATTTAAACTGCCTAGCCGGGCGTAAAAGGTGAAAATGGTGCGGAAAACGCACATGACAATGAGATGCTGGCACAAGCAGTTGAGATAAAAATGGCAACATGGAATAGACGTAGTCAGGGTCAGGTCCCAAATTGCCTGTCCCTGGCAGGCTAAATGAGCCTCAGCATCAGAATCAGCCTCAGCCTCGGTCTTGGTCTCGGTCTCATCCTCGTCTCAGAATCCCCAAGTTTCAGACACAAATGTCAGGTGCTTTTTTTTGCCTTCTTTTCCTTTACGAGGCAATGTATAAGATTCCTCGACAAGAGCCGTGAGGCACAACCGTGGCAATGGCAGTGGCAGTGGCATTGTCTTGGGCCTGCTTAAATAGTCAGCTATGCCTTGACATTGAACGTCCTGGGGTTAGGTTACACCATTGTCGCTTCGCTGGCTCGGAGTGTTTTATGTTGGGTTCTTTAAATGCCAGCGTTGTTGAGCTTATGAATTTTTTGCGGCTAAAACACGTACATACCTGGATACTTGGCAAATCCCACAACACAGCACAACACCCCACAGACCCACACAAAGCCATATCTTATATCTCATGTGGAGGCGACGCGGGGCTCAATTCATAAATTTGACAAATTATATGGCCGACCATAAAGTAAATGGCAATGGTGGCCCCCTAAGTAGGCAGCAATATTTTTATGCTCGCCCTTTATTAACATTTCTAATGTAATTACGCACGTATCTAGCATTTAACTTGGCTTTCGCCTTTTGCCGTTTGCCTGGCGAAATTAACTGGCCACGCCCCCGATTGGCTGAGGGCGGACAAGATGAGTTCTGTGCGCTTGACACGCAAAAAGGGTGGAAAATATGATAAATGATGACAAATTAATGGCCACAAAAATGAGGTAGCTACTCGTAATGTCAAAGTCCTACAAAAAGGACTAGCGGAAGGTGCAAAAAAATATAAACAGCAACCAAACTCGGACACTGTCATGTCCTTGCCAGGCGAAACAATCGCGAATCCTGGCTACGTGCTGTACAGGAAATGAGAAAAGATACAATTTGAAATGAAAGTTAAGAGTCCGAATCGAAATGGTGGGTTGATTCGAATAATTCTGGTTCTAAAGCTTGAAAAGGTTAAAACAGATTCAATAAAACCAGAAAAAGATATACAGCAGGATAAACCATTGGTGTTGTCACAAATGTTACTAGATTATCATTTAGTCGACATAATCGAAGGCTCGGGCAGTAAATGTAATAAAAAACCACTCGATTGTTTGCATGACATGGACACCATGGCGGGTAAAATGAACCAAATTAATGGGAAGGCGACAAATGTCAACGGTGACATATGACCACACACGCGCCACACAATACCACATATAAAATAGAAAGACTGTAAGGACTCACCGCAATTTCCGGTGGCGCATAACGGACACAATCACCAGCATGTTGCCCAGGATGGCGGCCAGTATGATGAAACCAATAACGAAACACTTGACGAAGACTAATGCTAGATGTGTGCTACCCTCGGCATCCTCGCCGTCGACGGAGGCGGCGGCTGCGCTCTCCTCGAATCCTGCATCCTGCGCTGTTCCGGATACAACATCTTCGATGGACACTGTGCTGGTGCCGATGCCCGTTCCACTGCCCACCAGTCCGCCTTCGTCGATGAGTCCGTCGGCAATGAGCTTCAGATATCGGGCATGGGATGCAGATGCCTCCAGGACAGGCAGTTGCCTTCCCAGGGGTTGTAGATGCAAACGGGGCTCCCGTGTCCCCTGTCCTTCCAACAGCGTCCTGGCCGTGGTGGCCGTCAGGGCCTGGAGTCTCTGTAGCAGTGTCATGGCTGTGCTGTGCCAACTTAGTTGCAGCTGGTAGTCAGAGCAAATATAAAACTAATGCCACCGGAAAGGACACTCAGTGGAAAGGACATTCTGCCCAAGCCGTTTTGATGAGCGATATTATGGCCAATCGTTTGCCAGGACCTGCAATTGAATAAAAAGATAAACGATTTATTTCCTTTCATAGTCGTCGGCTTACTCGGAAAGAGCAACATCGATTTGTTAAGTTGTTTGTGGTTTATATTTCCAGAGCATTTATTGAAAAATAAAGATAAATTGTAGCTGCTGGTTTAAATGCTCAAAAACCATTTCAAAAGGACATCTGAGCTTTTAAATTATTTATCCAAGAGCCAAAGAAAACAGGGGAATAAGGAAGAGTGCTCAGTTCCTCACTGCAAGTTTTAAATCTAGTTTATAAATTTAAGAAGCAAGTTTCGTGAAGAGTGTCTTTTATTCCTCAGAACCGGCAGTTAACTTTTGACTTTTGCTTACGATTTCTCAGCCACGTTTTGGATTCGATTTCCATTTACATTTGCATCAATTTGGCATTTGTTGTGGCAGTTAAATGAACCGCAACGTGCCGGCTATTTGTCTTCTATCTGCCTCCCGCCCCGTCCGTGCGTCCGCGGCATGCCCCAATTTGTGTACAACATGCAAATCTCAGAGGCAGCTCAGGGAAAAGAACATAAGGACTAGGCAGAATCCGAGCCGGAGTTAAGCCCATAAACACCTTGAGTCTTTGGTGGCTTTCTATGGGGTATATACCATAATATATTATATAAATTCCGTTAGCCGCAGGCTCTGAACAGACAATGAAATTGAAACCCAGGCAGCAGTCGAGAGGGCGGCCGGGAGTAGTGCCAAAAACGTAATCCCTCTCAATTGGTTTAATTTACCATAAACAGCTTCAATATCTGGGCCGAGAGGGGAAAATTTCCGTTTTCGACGGGGCCTGTCGAAAATTTGCTTCCTTCCTGGAAGGAGCAGCTGTCGCATTTCTGTTTTTTAGGCATTCGGCCAGAATTTGAACTGGCAGCTGCTCGCTGCTCGCTGTCACTGTCCCCCGTTCCATATTTTATCATCAGCGGCAGGGGCTTATCATTAGCAAATGTCAATTTTCAAATTATGTACATTTATTCAGCGATTGGCTTGCCTCGTAATCGAGGCCCATGAATTCCATACAAGTTTCGGCAAATACTCAAACCATGCCAGGGGCTATGCTTTTCCATTTGATTCCATCTGAGTATGGGAAGCACTTACTCCCACTCTTCTTGGGCGAAAGTAGGCAAACATTTGGGACTCGAGCTAACGTGTAATTCCCATGTTGGGCAAACTAAGTAAACTTCAGCCAACAAATACGACTGTCACCAGAGGAATTGTGTGTGCGCCCAGGTCCTTTCTCCTGCACCTTTAGGGAAATGAGTTTTATGTGGTTTGTTCTGTATTGTGGAGGTATGGGGAGTGGTTGTGTGTGCATGACACTCACCAACAAAGCGACCGCGACTGAAGTGAACTTTAAATCAATAAAGAACAACAAATTGAAAAGCCTCGTAGGTCGCGCACCACCACTTTTCGAATACGAGTATATATATATAGACATATATACGAAACGCCAAGTGCTTTTGTCAAACGCATTGACAATGCGCCATAACAATAACGGCGAACGCAGGACACCCCTCCAAGTGTCCCAGTCCCAGGCCCAGGCCCACGCCCGGTCTCGGATCCGGGTCTCAGTTCCGGTTTCGGCTTTTGTCTGTTTTTCCTCAAACCCGTAGGGACGGTGTCTTCACAATACATCACCCAGCAGGTGTGGTTTCTCCGCAGTCAATATCAACGCTTATTTTTTCTAATATATACGTATATATTTATATATTTTTTGTGGTACACAGAATCTTTTCTTGTTCGACTTTTATTTGTTAAAGCGTCTGAGATTTGCCTTTGGGACTCGGTCTTTCATTTGACCTTTCAAAGTTGGCCAAGCATACAGTGGATGCAAATGCTAAGCCTGCGATGAAAATAAGTCAGAATGCGCGACGGGATGGATGTTCGGAGTCTGGCAAAGATTTCAATTCAATTGATGTTTAAATCAATCAGGGTGATCAATACACACATCGAGTGAAATCTGCGGATTGAACTGATTTCTCGGCCATGCCTCGCCGTCTGGGTTAGGTCGTGGATCCTTTTGTCAGTCGACAGGACATGCTGAATGGCTGTGATTTATTTCGCTTGGCTGTGGCCCATTGTGACGGTGCATTGGGTTCAGTTGGGTCCTTGGCTTGTTAGTTATTTATCCTTACTTATTCTTTTGCTTATTTGATTTCGCCTGTGTTTATTTACAGCTGAGAGCGCATTGGCCCGAACCTGGCCACAAGCGTTGATGTTTGCCCTTCGGTCCAGGCCAGGTCCGAGAAATTAATTTGCCATCTTGTATGGGTTCTGGGTTGTGGGTTGTGGGGCCTGTGTTTGGCTTTGGATTAGGGTTTCGGCTTGGGGCTTACCCAACAGATTGATGGTGGACTTTAATTGCTTTTCGAAGAGCACTTTGACCCGCTTAAGCTCAGCTCTTAATTAATTTTTAATTTATGCAAAGAACAGAAAAATCTTGGAGGGTTAGCATGCGTCTCTTCATCCTTTTCGCTAATCGATTTTTACCAATATCCGAAAATGCCAGTTAAGCACACGCAGTGCGTTCTAATTGAGTGGCGCAATCGGGATGAAGTCATTTATCACTGGGGGAATTACAATCAAGACAGCACCGGACAGCCAAACTCATAAATATGGTCCTGCGAAAGCGATTTAATTGAGTGCTAAAAGCCCCAAGACAAAGGCCCAGGACAAAGGGACACGGAAGGACCATGGAAATGAAATCAAGCCGAAACGGTTGTCACCCGATCGAACAAATCGAACCCAAACGGAAAACGAATCGAAACGGCAGCGAATCGAAACTAATTGGACGCCTGGAAGTATGCAAAGATAAATTGACAGCGGTCAGCCGCAACCGAGAAACCGAGACACAAGCTCTGAGGGCCACCGAAGGGAAAACAAAGTTAACTTTGTTTCGTTTATGTCGACCATTTGCTAAATCAAACAACAGAGGACCAGAAATAATAAAAAGGAAGCAACAGAAAAAATGAAAGGAAATTTTCAAGGGAACAGGAACTTCACCCAGAAAATATATGTATGTGAATGGTGGCTACTGAGGCAATCAGGCTGACAAGGAACGGAAGTGAAAGTTCAATTATTCATCTGGCCATCCCACTTTCTCAGTCTTGATTATGCCACACACCCACACATACTGGCGCCCGCAGTTACAAAGATACAGATGCATATTCATACAGCGGCCATCAGAGGACTTGGCCTTGTTCGCATTTACATTTTAAATTGCAGTATTACAAGCTCTATTTGCATTGCTGGCGGCCCTAGCAACGCGCTGCCCATTTTCAAGCTGAATTCTTTGTGCATTTAGTCTGGCTAATACACACACACACATAAACGTCCCTAAAAGCTGAAAACAAACACACTCCCTTGCCCACCATTTGGCTGAAAATAGATGAGCATTTTAGTTGGCATTTTTCAGGATGGCATTTTTGAGGCTTGACAGCCCAGCAACGTTGACAACGACAACAATTCCTCCCGCCACTCCTGCTGCTGTGGCTCCTGTGGTCTATGAGCTCAGGTTCAGGACATGAACCTGATCCTGAACCTGGAATGAATAATGAACTGCATAATTGGAGCAGCAGTTTGAAAATATTTACAATATAAACATGGCTATGCTAACAGAAAATATTACTCGTATAAATTACAATGGCAAATAAACGTTTGAATACAAAATGCCCCTCATATCCAATTAATGGCAAAGTTGAATCCAGCTTTAATAAATGTATAAATTATTTTGAATTTTGTTATAAATATATTTGAAGAATTTCAATAGGCATCAGCTATAATTTGATTTTGCGTATGCAGATTATATTGCCAATCCGCGTTGTATGAATTTTTGTTAATTTTATTCACGAGCCAGGTTCGCCACATTTTATGCTAATTAAATTAAAACCGTGTGTGTGGTCGGAAAGGGGCCAGATACTTCCGAGAGAGAAAGTAAAGAAAGGGACCGGTCCGATGCACCGGCTTTTCCATAAAAGTAGTGCTCATGCAATTTTTAATTAATTTCCCTGCCTGCAAAGTACGCGGCTTCCATCGTATGTGCTGGTTTTTATCTTCCAGCATACAAATATTTTTACTGCAGGAGAGCATTCTTGCTCCGTGGCTGCTGTTTGCCATTTACATTGCCAAGGCAATCCAGTAGCATGCCCCACAACCACCTCACTCCCACCAACCCAACCATCTCCCGTCCATCTCATGCCTCTGCCCCAACCATAACTGTTGAATATTCGAGTATATTTTTGTGCGGTGGACGAACAGGATTCATGATGCATGTCGTCCGCTTCCGGCTGTTGTTTATATCATTTATACGGTTTACACTGTTGGCCAAAGCCAAAAAGTGTGAAAATTGTTTGCCCACATGCCCGCCCTGTCACTGGGTAACTGGGGGTAAGCTTTGCCCTGACCACTTGACATCCCAACAAAGACCAAACAAAAAGCTGAAGCTGGGGAGCTGAAAAATTCTCACACGCACTAAGCTTTATTAAAATAAATTTACAACTTGAGGAAATGACTTACACTACGCATACATGCGGACAGGACACACATATTTCTCTCCCGACCCGCTTGATGACGGAAAAATAACGACCAAAACGTGTCGACAACGCTCTAATTGATATACAGGGTGTCCGTTTCGCTGTGGACATTGCAAATATTTGGCATACTCTGTTGACAAAAGACATGACAATAGGTACACCCAAAAAAAGGACTCAACATTCAAACCAACACGACCGAAATGGACAAATGGGATAAATTGGGCAGAGTTTTGGATATAGAAGAGTTCTGTATTAAACTGTTTAGTTTAAAATAAACGTAATTGACCAAAGTTCAGCACTTAACTAATAATAACTCAACTTTTTCAAACGTTTTTCGTTTGCACAGAGTTATTAAAGATACCCCTTTCCTAAAAAAATTTAATCGTATTAGAGTTCAGTCTATCTTAATAGACTTTTCCCTTCATGATCTTCTTATTTAGTTACCATTAAAAGTAGTAATGAATAAAAAAGAATATTTCCCAAACAGTTTTCTATAAAACGCTCTTTAAAAAAAATATAATTAAAAACTCCCAGATATTTTGGTATTCCCCGCGAATTTGGTAGGATGAACTCGCATAGAGAATAAATGAATAAACTCTCCATAAACTCTTTTAAGATGCTTACCAATAGTGAGTACTTTTTGTACATAAACTTTGGACCTCTACCTATAAATTCGCTGTCGATATACCTTTCCGAAAACTATAATCCTTGGGTAGCAAATTGCTGAAAGCTACGCACGACTGCCCAGCTCCTGTGAACTTGTGGGTGTGAGTATCTGTGAGGCTGTAGGAGCGTGTGTGGGAGGCTTTCACTCTGCAATTGTGTGGGTGTGTGTGTGTTTGAGTGTGCTTAGGTCCCAACAACAAGAACAACAAGTGCGAGCATGTGGTAGCTCTCCTGCCGTCCGTCCTGCCGCACTGCGCCTGCCTTCCGCATGATTTTGCATTTCAAATTATTTCCGAGTGCAGTGGGTGTGAGCAAATGGGAGACACTGTGCGGGAGGATGGGCGACGACAGGAGCACGTGCAGTCATGTAACATAGGCAGACACACATACTTCAAAAAGCCGCTGGCTTTTGAGAATTGCCAAAGAGCCAAAGTGTGGGAAGAGGTTTTTGGGGGCTTGGTGGCTGGGAGGACTGGGTGGTCTGGGAGGTATAGGTGGTCTGGAAGGGCTGTGTTGGTTGCCAGCTACACGTTGAGAACATTTTTTAAAATGCCAAGCTAACAATAGAAAAGATGCATCCTTATCAAGGACACAAACACCACTGCTTGGCTGCAAAACAAAAACATTGAGGCGAGGCTGGGTGTTAGTTGTTGTGGCTGCTACTGCTGCTGCTGCTACTGCTGCTGCTGCCACTGCTCCTGGCATGTCAAAAGCAAAAAAAGCAGAAAAAAATAAAAACTAAATGGAAGTGAAAAGGACTGACTAAAAGTAAAAACACAGGAAAGTATTTTGCTCAATTGTTGTTACTTTCTGTGCTGATTGTTTTAGTGTGCTTGCGAGGGCACACAGGTAGAGCAAGTAGTACTGGTAGAATAGGTAAGGTAAGAGCCAGGAGGCATCCTGCTCTTGGCACGAGTGCTTGGTTTTGGTTTTGTGTGCCTTCCGCCTTTCTCTGAACAGAACTGACTGCCAGTTGAGCAATCTGCAGACTGCAGGACCTTGAGCGATTAGGTGGTCTTCTTACCGGTGCCGACGCCCCATTCTCCCCGCTCCTAACACAATTCAAATAAAAAACTTTGGCAGACAAATAGCACCAGCAGCAGATATGTATGTACAGGAGATGGAGCCAGTCGGAGGCAGCTTCATTAGCGTTAATTAATTGTATGGCCCCGAGAAGTCGTCGACAATTCAAAAGTTCCTCAGACGACATTGACAAACGAAGCGCAAAATTGCCAAAGTGTACGAGTATTTGGGAGGCGAGGAAGGACAAAGAGGGACATCGGGGCGAAAAAGGCTATGTGCCAACTTTACCCAAGTGGCTGCTGTTGCAATGCCCAAACAATTAGCATGAAATCACGTACAAGGCACGGCCGGGGTCTCCGGCTCCGGCTCCGTCTCTGACTCGATCTCCGGAACAAAGCGAATCCAGTCGAGTCGAGTCGAGTCACTCACCTAAACCGATAGTCAATGTCGATGGCTTTGGCTTTGGCTTTGCCTTTGGCTTTGGCCTTTTCATGCCAAGTGCGCGACCTTCGCCGGCGATTGAATTTGACATTGTGCCCTGTCCTCCCTTCACTTCCAGTCCCCGGCGCATTTTCTGCACTCAGCAAACAAGAAATGCTGAAATTTCTATAAATATTTTCTATAAAAATTAAAATTGAAATCTAAGGTTCTAAAGGATCTTAAATTATTATTTTGTTATTTCAAGGAATTCTATGAAAAAAAGAACTTTGCTCTAAGAAGTCCAAGTTTTCTTTCTTAGTGTCGAAAGCGGTGAAAGTCAATTGGCATTTGCATTTAGATGTCTATGTGTATGAGTCCTTTTCCTTGTGTGTGTGTATCCTTGTCTCCTAACGGACTCCTAACGTGGCCCGAAAAAGTATGCTACGCTTGAGTATATGCGGCACGCAAGTGATTCGAATGCCTTTGCTTTGTTCGCCCCCGAACGCCGACTTTTTATGGGACACCGGAGCACACTCCAGTGTATGAATGTGAGCACATTTTTATGGCATTTCCCTGGCTAATATGCCAGCAATTTTCTACCTATTTTATTGACTCTGTACACACACTTCCATAAGCAGGGAAGTCCCACATGCCAGATGCAAGTGAGCGTAAACATCTGATTGCGAGTTATCTGGCCCATAGGCGTTTGGGCCAAGTTTCCACAGCCATTAGCTACAATTACGTACTTTTCACAAATTGAGTTTAGAGTTTGTTGGCCTGCATAAACATAAAACCAAATGGGGATTCAATAAAAGAACTTCTCACAAAGCAAAATGTAAAAGTGCGCCGTCCCCAACTCCGGTGTCTGCATTTCAAGTTCTTGAATTTCAATTATTAATATGAAACCTGGCGGGGAGGTCAGTCTCCATTCGGTATTTTCACAGACAGTTTCAAGTGGCACGTGCCGAGGGGTCGGGCCACGCACTCTGGCCATAAATAAACATTTAATAAGCCAGATACAGTCCGGTGTCCAAAAATACATATTGAAATTTGATCAAAAGCATATTAAATGATAGCCAGTTCTTAAAACCATTTTTCACCATCATCCCCCACGGTATTGTAATGGAAATGTTATTGCTAAATTTAAATCACTTGTTTTTCTTGCCGAACACAAAACTCGAATCACCATTTATATTGTCAGACTAGAAACTTGTTAAAGTTTTTGCAACAATTGCAACAGCAATTGCATTTCGATAAATGATTTATCAAGCAAAAGGCAGAGCCATCTTTGAGTGTGAGTGCGACAAAATGCAATGAATTATGACTCGGTGGGAATGTGAGGTAAAAAGTTTGCACAATGCCAACTCAATTCTGGATTCAATCAAGTCGATGCTGCCACATAGTCTAATTTCGTTTTTATGCCACCACACACACACTAACACTCATAGAGAATCACAGCTTTTGATAAATCGCATTGAGAGTCCTTTTCAGTGTGCACTATGGCTTGTGTGCTCAATATCCTTTTCACGGTCACACTGAAATATTAAGCAGACAAATATGAAATCCCATATTGATACATCCTCCCTCGACTGCCAGCAGTCGGAGGACAATTTAACTTTTATTGGTGCAGCATATATAATGCGATTTGGAAATGGAAACCGATTGTCAGCAAAGGTCATCCCCATTTCCCATTCGGGACTCAGACTCGTTTTCGGATCCGCATCCGCAGATTGCTTGGGGCAGCTCTCAGACATGGCAGAGATAGTGGGTGGGTAGGCGAATCAGAGAAACACAAGGATGGCCGGGACGAAACAGGACGAAGAGCTCAGCTTTTCCTTTCTGCTGACAGACAAGAGCAATGTGCACATGAAAAATCACGAAAAATTCAAGCTGACAAGAAACAATACAACCAACAAGGGCATCATTTTTGGCAATGCACTTGGAAAAGTATGGTTCTAATGTAACTTTAAATTAGATTTAATGGAACTCAGACATATTGTATAATTGAGTTGCCAAAAACGACTTTAAAATCTTTCCCCTATTAGTATATAAGAGGGGATTTAGTAAGAGATACCTTCTAAAGATGTAATATTTCCTTTCCTTTTTTTTCTGTGCAGTCACAGCCTTAGCTGTAATATCCTCTGCAACAGTGGCAAAAACAGCCATAAGGATAAATATAGATACAGATACATCCCAGAAGGCTTATGGCCCGTCCGTCCTTTGTCTGGTTTACGATTTGTGGATGATTTCCTCAGGTCACCGGATGGTAGGAAGGAAATTTAAAGTTTCATTTTGGCAGGCGAAGCCAAGAACCGGAGCCAAATCCCATAAATGTTTTTTCAGCCGCACACATCCAAATATCGAACACCATAAAGGTCAAAAGGCGAGAGAGTTTGATGATCCGAATGGCGTCCATAAAGCGAGGCATGCAACTAAAGTGATTGAATTAATATGGAAGAAGGGCGGAATATTGCAGCAGGGACCGAATAGTGGACAGAGTCCCGGAGACAAAGGACCGCTCCGGTTGGCAGGCCACGCACGCAGCACATATAAAGCCCCATAAGCATGTGCTATAGCGTTCGATGTATATAAAGAATATATATATACAATCTAAGTCCGGGTACATGTGAGCTCGGCCACGCATCATAACATGTCAATATACTCCTAACGCCGAACGCCATTAAAGTCAAATGCTCTACGGGGAATTTTCAAGGCGACAGCGGCAGGTGGCGAGGTAGGAGGTCCTGCCAAAAGGTGGCTAAGCATCCACTCATTCTATTACCTCCGCCCACCGCCATGCCCCCGTTCTTATTGCTATTGTGTGTATTTTTTTAACACAAAATCACATAATGACAAGGACAGCAACGACAACAAAATCAAAGTGTAAAATGTTGAAAATCGAATTTGGCCCCAGTACTAAAAAGAGCCAAAGATATAAAAACAAGAAAAAAGATATATACAAAAAAAATGGCAGGGAATCGGAAACGGATGTGCGGGCTGTAGAAAGAGAGAGGGGAACAATGCTAGAGAAGGACAGGCGGGGTAACTGGCAGACATGCCATTATTTGTTGATGTATTAAAGCTTTTATTTACATGCAGGTGAGCGCCATTTGTTTATATTTGTGTTTGTATTCAATCAGCGTCAACAAGAGCCAAAAAAATACAAAATAAATAAGAATAAAAATAAAAAACAATGAAAGGAGAAAGGAATCGAAAAATCACATGAAAAGTGAAGGCAAATCAAATAAAATCAAATCACTGGGCTGCCTTGTGTGTGAGTGTCAATTTTTTAAGAATTCCCGCAGTGGCAGAGCTGGGGAAAAAATGCGCCCAAGTGGTAAACACTCTTGGGCCTCTTCAACGGCTTTTTGGGCCAACTAATGGCTGCAATTTCGCGCTGCCAGTAGTTCATTATCATTCCGGGCATAATGTGATGGGGATGATTATGTTGACTGACAAGCCCCGGGAATCGAGAGCTGGGAAAACTACCTAGTTGGCTGGCAGGATGGTTGGATGGTTGGCCAGATAATAATATGTCTAGGCCAAATACGTTGCACATGGCCTACTTGGCAGTCGATGTCCTTCGGCTGTGGGTGGCTCGGGTGGTCGGTTGGTGTGATTGGTTGGCCCTCCATGGACTCATTCCATTTCTGTGCTCACCCTATTCCATCAGGCAAGTCCGTAATGAAGCTATAATTAGATAAGCGCAGTGCCGCAGCCTGCCAAACAGTGAACTACTCGTAATACCGCCACCCATCCTCTTATCCTGTGAGTCCTGCATGTGTGTGTATATCTCACGGATACACACGCCCGCACCTGGCGCTGTATTTTTAGCCAACGAAATGAAACAAACGTTTGACTAACCAAACTCCAGCTGACAGATGAGCAGGCCACTGCCACAGACACACAGCTACAGATACCGAGTCTGGGTTTATGAATGGATGATTCTTCTTTTCCTCAGCACTCAACCATACAATGGCCTCGCATCTCGTCCTGTCGAAAGGATCTAACTCTTACAAGGCTTGGCTCTTTTCAGGTTGGGTCCTCGGCAGCCGCCTGTGTGGGTGAGTGTCTGTTTGCTGGCAGCTAGTTAGCTGGGCATACATTGTCAACTGGCATGCGTTGCGTATACGTAATAGGGCTGATTTTTTTGGCAGCCGAGAAGATTGAGTTATTTTCCAGGAATTGTGATTTGTCTTTCTCTAATCATGGAGATAATTGAATTTGCAAACTGACTGAATGGGTAATTATGCGGATAAATGGAAAATTACGGATATTACTCAGAAACAATACAAATAAATGGAATATAATCTAAAAGGGTATGAAGTTTATACCTTAATCCATTTGGTCTTCATCTTATGTTTCAATTAGTAATTAATTACTCCAATACTTTATGTTAATTAAAACGTTGTTAAGACAATACGCCTTCAAACAAAGGATCATTGTGTGTGAAGCACAAATTTATTAAAAGCACACTACTATTTATTTTTAGGCAGGTCATCAATCAATCAAAAATTACCCTTCACTTCAGCTGCAAGTAGTGAGGGACTTCTCAAGTTCGAGTTCAAAGCTGACCCTCTACGAAAGTATACTATTGAGGCCATCTCCACCCTTGCCTCATATTTCAGTTATCCGCTTACTTAGCCTGGTTGTACTGGCCAATTAAAAGCCAAACACAAACTGCGGTCTCGGCCCATGAAAATCAAATCAGATGAAGATGTAGTTCTGGATGCTGGCATTCAATGAGAGCACTAAGAGAGAGCTCAATGGCCCATCAGGCCATCAATCAAACAATCCCTTAATGAACTACTTCAAAAGCAGACGATGATGCCTCATTCGCAATTTTTGCCAAAAAAAAAGGACCTGAACAACAATCGCAGACAAACACGCCAATTTCCACTCACAGTTTGGTTTTCCTGTTGTTTTTTCGTGCGGCCTCTTGGGTGGATTGGCATTAATTGCCTGGCGCTGCTTTTATGGCATCGATTGAAAAAGTTTTTGGGAAAACCAGCCCTATTTTTTGACACCCCCCTAAGTACTCAGCCGCAAAACTTTTCCAGCACACAACGCTTAAAATGCGCTTAATTGAGAGTCAGACTTGAAGAGTCATCGAGGCGCCGTCCGGGAGATCCCGAAAACTTTTACTCAACTATTCGAAGCATTTTTGGCTCTAACAAAATATTATTGCAAATAATTCGTTTAGACAGTTTACACATTGTTAAGCGTCGATAGCCGATCTGGGCGGGAATCGACCTTCAAGGTATTTTTGTAAAGTTGCAATTGTTTATCCTTTCCAGCTGAGGTGGGCGGACAACTTGGGCCGGGCCTGAAATTAATATTGAAATTGTGGCCACAAATTCCACTTGTAGTTCGAGCCCCGAAAGTTGGCTTCGTCCGGGCCGAGTGTGTATTTCTGGCGGCCGACCGCAATTTGCCGAAAAACTTTTGAACTTTTTCGAAAAGTTTACTTTATCAACTTCTTGTTCATAGTTGGGTAAGACAAATCAAAAAGAGGAAATGCCAAAGCCCAAAAAAATGAACGGGGGAATGGAAGGAAACCAAATTACTGCCCTAATGCCCAAACAAATCGATCTGTTAGGCCATGGCTACGTGACAGTTGCCACTTTAATTAAAATGGAATGCGCTAATGGAAATCCGAGCCCAAAATGAGTCTCACCCACACACGCACACCCACAGGAACAGGAATTCATCCACACATCCTGACACATAAAGGTAAACCGCATTTCGTTATGATTAAAAAGGCCCACGAGTGTCTGATGCGCGAATAAACAGCCAACATGCACTGAGAAAACCATCTACCATGTTCACAAAAAAAAAGTATTTGCATTCTTAGAAATATAACAAACTTTTTGTTGAAGTGTTCATGACTAAACTAAATATAAATCAAAATAAGAAAAAACCCTAACAGTGTGTGGAAATCATTTTCAGACGGTCATGTCTATATTTCGGTACGTGAAATATTAATAATTCCATTTTGAACAGCTCAAGGCAAGGATAAGCTTGACGGGCCAGGCTTTATTTTTAGCCACTCGAAACCAATATGGGCAGATGTGAGACAAGAGGGAGTGGCAAGAGCGAGCCGAGGGCTTGAGGTGAGGAGCAACTGACAGGTGGGGCCCGAGGGCCACTTAAAGCATAGAAAAACTATTAAAATTTATGCGTGGCTAACAAGAAAACAACGACGAAACTGTCGCGTCCATTACCACACTCCAGCACACACCGAGACCCACTCTCGCACAGCAGGAGAAAGTGGCGGGTGAAAGTCGAGGAAAATAACCGAAGGGCAGGACATGTAAATGCTGACAAACAATAAAATGTGGCTAGCAAAGCAGCGCGGATGGAGTAATCCCTCCTGCTGACAAGTGCCCAGGACCTTGGACGAAGTTCGGTGAACTGTCGAGTGGAGCATAAGAGCCTACATCAACGAATCTTGGAGAGAGATTCTGGAGACACCCCGGGGATATCTTATACAGCAATATTCCATATGTACTGGCTGTCATAATTTAAGCCAACATTTTGAGTGTTGGGGTAGATAATGAAATGTGTATTCACATCTTGATGGTATTCATAGGCTTATTCAGAAAGAATATAAACGGTTTACCAATAAAATGGAGTTGTAAAAAGAAGGAAATCAAATCCTTCTAAAATTCAAAGGATATGACTTCAACCAATAGCAATTTTTTAGAAGAGATTTTTATATCATGGCTTTTCGATTTAAAAAGCTTTGATCAATAAAAGTAAATTATGATTATAATATATGTTAAATGTGCTTAAAAATTCTTAAACCTGAAATTGAATGCAATAAATATTATAAAAGTTTATAAGTTAGAGCTTATATTTGAGATAATCACATTTCCTTTAACACTCTCCCCTGCCTCGGGGATTATTAACTTCAAATTTATGAAAACAAATAGGCAAAAAAGTTAATTAGTCTTAGGGTACATAGTTAATTAAAGAAAAACTTTTAAAAATGTGAAGAAAAAGTTCGCACAAAATTTGTTGATTGAGTTAAAAGTAAAAGTTCTTAAACCTTAAGTCCCCGCACTTTCACTTCAAAAGTAACTACGGCCTTTATTCAGGCTATAAAGGCCACACTTTTCACGATCTTTAAAATTCAATAAAGGAAACTATAAAAATCTAAGTGAAGCTTAAATCGTTGACAGGCTGATGCCTGGCGGGTATTTTTCGTTATTTTTTGTTTTCAAACTGCTTACACAGATTTCTTGTCGGCAGTTGTTGCTTCAGGGAGATGGCCAACTTAACGCCTTCGAGTTGTAAAACACTTAGCGGTTATTTCGTGTTTTTCCTGCCTTCTGCAGGAAGGACTCGCCTTGGAGGGAAAGTTTTAGGGGAGGACACACGCCAAGAAATCCGCGCCAGGCGAATTTCTGGGTTGTGATGTAGATAATTTAGCGCAATTTACGTGCAAATTTGCTTACGTTACTCGCCAGTCAAGGAAGATAGCGCACAGGTGTGTGCACGAGGCAATGGCTCCGAGGATGTCGAGGATATCGAGGCCCTTGGTTCAGTCCAGAGCGCGAACACAACCGACAACACCAAAGGACAACGCACGACTGCGTCGGTTGCCGACCAGGAGCCTCGGCTCCTCCATTATGCCACCATGGCATCATGCCACAGGGGCAGCCCAGCCGTGCCACCGTGCCAATGTGCCACGATGCCGAAACCAAAACCGAATCGGAATACGAACGATACGCTGGGTCGTCGTCAGCGTTTGGCAGCGTCGGTAGTTGAAAGTAAGCAGAAATAGAAATATGAAAAAGAAGTAACCAAAATAGCAGTTGGGGCCGACTCCGTCTTAAATAAATCGCTAGTAGATTATTCGTGCTGGCACCCAGTTGTACCCGCCCTTCTTTCTTTCTGCCACCCTTCGCTGCTTTCTCTTACTTTCATTTTTTTTATGAAACAAACTTTTTTTTAGGCCTGCGCCAGTGTGTATGCTACGAAAAATTGACAGCCGCAACGCAAAGGGGACAGTTTCTCCATTTTTTTTTTGTTATCCTGGAGTCTCGAGGTGACTGCCTTTGGATAAGTAATTTTCGCTGTTTCTATTTAATTTATGACTCGTGTTGCCGTCGTGTTTCATTATTTGCCTTTTATTAATTTGTTTATTTGTTTATCTGTGCACCGCTCTGCCACCCATCTAGCAGCTCCCTTTCTCCATTCCCGCCGTGTTAGGCAACCAGGACATTCTTGCCCGTTTAAACGTTATGTGCCCCCTCGCTTGTGTTTTTATGTACTTTTAATACACTCACATAACCTGGAGCGGGCTTAGGCCCAGAGATAGACAGGACATTCTGATCCATACGTGCACCGTAGCCGAGTCGGTTGCCTTGGTTTACTGTTGCTTCGCTGAAAGTTTCTTGTATGCCTTACTCACACGCGTAGGCGAGAGCCCCGCCAATCTCCCGTCATTTTCACTGCCAACCCCACTCGATACGACTGTTGCATGCACAGCAGGGAAAGTCGTAAACATCTTCGTTGTGGTCTCGACGCCGGCTCCTGGCTCCTGGCTTCTTCTCAGCTTTTATTATCCTCCTCGGGGAGGCTGGAAGGATATGATAGGGATGTCAATTCTATTCAGACAGCGTTGAGAAGCTCTGGATTAATTAGAGTCCTAAAAGTACGGATCAAGATAGTCTAACGTCAAAGGCAATTTTGTCTCCTTTTTTGTATTAAAAAGGTAAATTACAGACATTGGTAAGATGAAAAATGGATTAATGTAATTCTTTTCTCCATTGGGCAGAGAAATAGGTTTATCTGTGTAACCTTTGAAGAACTTTCTACTCCAACTGAAGTGTATCCCATCTATGCCCTGACACACTTTTGATTTATTTTTCCGATTTGACTTTTAATGAACTTTAGTTTATAGACTGCAAGTTGGTGAAGCACTCTCTGCCTCTGGAAGTCTCTGTAAACAGTTTCAGCCACTAAACTTTGGCATTTTAGTGGCCATTCGATGGGAACTTATGTTTTACGAACGGGGTACTTGGCGGCGCTTGTTGCTCACTTGAGTCATAACGCTCATACGCCTTGTTGCACAAGTCGCATAAAGATGATGGCATATTTTTCGGTTTAGTGCGAGCCACTTAATAGACCACAAAACGCAGCCAAAGCCTCATAAAGCAGCAAAGCACACTCGTACAGAGGCCCAATACACTGGCACACTCGCACAACGAGCGCGTGTACAAACAGCAACAGCAACAGCAACCAGCAAATGGCCACAAATGACACGTTTGGTGTTAAATGGAGGTCGTCCGGCTCGCATACAGAGTTCCCATAGCACATGTATTGGTGTCGAGCCTGGCTGCGTTACTGTGTGCTTCTGTGTCGCAGTTACAGCTAAATTGTTTGTTCAACATGCATGTAGAACAAGCATAAATCCCAACCACATCCACATCACATCCTCGACCACACACACGCACAAGTTTACAGGCGAGACAAACTGGGCCCAAAACCAGCTGGCAATTAAAGCCGCTGAGCTTGAGCTTACTCACACATGCACCCACAAGCTCGTACAGGTGAATCCCATTGTGATGGCCCTCATCAAGCAGTTGGTTATTGTTTTCCCTGTGTTACAGTCCCATAATCGTCTTAACCTCTGCGACTATAAATCAATTGGCAATGGCGTCCAGTGGCGGACATTTTATTAACCTCTTTTGCAAGGCGGCTTTACTATACAAGTTTAAAAAAAAACAGAAAATATAATTCATGCTATTGATATTATTTTTTTTGAACATTTAGTGCCTGCTCGTACACATTTTATTGAGCGTTTTTGTATACAAAGTGGATAACACTTTTGGTCCTTACACTTTTTCATTAAATTTTGTATATTTAAAATCTATAAAGAACTGTAAAATAATTGGTTTATTAAAATAATACCAAAAGAAAAACTACTAATAAAATATATTCCCCATAGAGATTTTTGACTCTTTTTTTTTAAATTGAAACATATTGTTTTTACTGTACTGTAGGCATCGCGGCTGTTGAATTTATGTTAACCAAAAGCCTTTCTCAATGTTTGCCTCGGTTGGGCTACTGGATGTGTCCTGCTGCAGCCGCTGTTGCTAATGAGCTGTAACCAAAGGCAACAGAAGCGACCACGAGCCAAGCCAACAATACATTTACAGCAAATTGAATTCTACAGTAACTACAGCCGCAGCAGACACACATGAGAAAGCCCGCCGGCCGTCAATCACACTCACACACACACACACAAACACAGGCAAACTTTGGAGAAAGGACCTGATGAGGGGGATGAGGTGAAGCAATGTGTCGTGAGCTGTCGCCATTGTGACTTTTATTGCAGGAGGCAGTTGGCGTTCCTGTTGCCGGTCCTGCTACTGCCAGTGTTTCCACTGCAATTATCAGCAGTAGCTTACACCAATACCAATACAAAAACCCTTAAAAAAGGGATTATACTAAGACAAATTATAACTTAGAATTGTAATATCCAAAATTCACAGCTTCAGATATTAGCTTATAAAATAAGTTGGCCATTTTGGGATTTTATAAATATGGAATACAAAATCGAGAGTTTTTTTTTCAATGCAAATCCATGTGCTGCACGAAGACAATTTGTCTCGGGCCCACAAAGGAGAAACAGGAGCTAGCTTTAATTGCACAGACCAAAAAAACAGGCAGTGAAAAAAAATTGCACTATGTGCCGGCAAACAGCACAAAAAGCCAAATTGGCTTTTGGATAACACTGGGAAAAGGGACTCGGGGCATAAAAGTGAAAGCCAAAAAGCAAAGCTTTCTTTGCGCACTTGTTGGGAAGCCCCAGTTACCCCAGCGTTGCCAGATAAAATATCACATTTAAGAAAAACAATCTTTGTTTTAAAATTACTGCATCAGTCCTAAACATATATTTAATATTAATATTCACTTTCAACATTAAATTACGTTATATCAAATATTTTGTAAAATGGTCTTTAACAGCTACAGAAACAAGAGTCTTTGTGTATTTGTCCCATTGGTCATTTTTCCGATTTGTCACGCAAGATTTTGAAACAAAAATTTAAACAAGTAAACGGGCGTAACGTTTAAAACTTGCATTCAAAACTGCAGTAACCACTACTGGAACAGGTCTCTTCCTTAAAATGGAAATGGTCATTCTCAATGACAGTCGACGAACGACCGGCTATGGCCGGCTCCGACATGGAATACCTTGTCCTGGAAACTTTCGGCTGTGGTCGAGTCCTTTCGCGCTTGTAAAAAGTGAGGCTAGCCTTCATTTGTGGATTGTTTTCCAGACTTACCTGAAACTGACTGGAAAAGGTCTCTTCCTTTGAATGACAATAGGCACTCTCAATGACAGTCGACGAATGACCAGCTATGGCGGGCTCCGACATGGAATTCCTTCTAATGGAAACTTTCGGCAGTGGTCGAGCCCTTCCGCGCTTGTAAATAGCGCCGCTAGCCTTCAATCGTGGATTCTTTGCCACATATAACTGAAGCTGACTACTATAATCGCTCCTTGCCAAAGCAGCCTTCTTCTTCCACACAAACTTGTCCTCATTGGACATCTGATGCCATATTTTGCCTCCTAGGGATGCAACCTCTGTTACCTTGTAGTCTGGATGTTCTGCCTTGATCTTCTTTCGCCCGCAAGTGCTCATCCAAATCATAAACGAACCCATGGGTTTTTTTGGAGGCCCATTCGGAGAAGCCATTTGTAATCTACGTAAAAAAAAATAATAAAAACTCCCGAGACAATTTTTTTAACCGTTGGAAAACTTACTCCAAAAAATTTAGATCGTAAATAAAAATTAAGAAAAAGTTTTTCCTATTTTGTCCTCATGAACTCAAAAAGTGTAAAATTTTCGTGTTGATTCTATGAAATCTCTGAACAAACTAAATATATTAAGGCTTCTCCAGCCTTGTTGGTAATCTGTTGGAAACCATGGACTACTAGATTGAAATATTTTTGTTTTACAGACTACTTATTTTGTTTTTATGAATCGATAAGTTAACAGGCAAAAGATATGTAGCCATTATTGTTAGTGGCTTTAAACTTTGCTAAAAAAGTTTTCTCTTTAAATCTGAAGGGAAGTTTTTAAGCAAAGTTAGAGTACTGGGACTAATAGTATATTTGTAATGAAGATCTTAAATTTAATTAATCTAAAATTATCTGTATAAGAGAACTACCTAAGCGAAATTTTTGAAGATGTGAAGATGTTTCTGATGATGTTTCTTATGTACCAAGAATAAGCTGCATCCAGAAGAATTTAAAAGTTTTTTTGATTCCATATAAGTTTTATTTAAAATATGGTATTAATATCAAATCATTTAAAAATATAAAGGTGGTTTTAAATAAATTAAAAAAGAAATTGAAACTATTTCTAAACAAGATTAAAAACTTGTTTAAATAATTCCCATTTTGAATAATGTTGCCGATAAATAAGATAACAGTTAAATATTTTTACATTTGATGTCAATTTTACGCGATTATTTTACATGGAGCGAATTGAAAATAGTGCGGCATGGTCACTCTAAAAATAATCGAAAAGTGAGTCAGGCGGTTCTCGTGCGGTTTACAGTATTTGATTTATCTCGTTTTTTATTAAAAGTCGCCAAAACACAGAAGAAAATGTCGACCCTGGCCACTCCTTTGTCCATTGCCGGCACCCGTCAATCGGGCGCCTCTGTGCGCACTCAGAACGGTGAGAAACTTATGCATTTGACAACAGCTGCACAGCGTCGACCGGCGGAGCACGTTTCTTGCTGATCTAATGGTCACACGCCGGGGGAGAATGTTCGGGAACAAAAGAGACATGGGCTAATTTAAAGGGATTTCAGTTTTTCCTAAAGATATACACGACCTTCAAACTTTAAATAATCACCACAATACATCAAAACATGACAAAGTGAGGTTATGACTAAAGGATATTTTCCCCTCTTCCCGTAGTTATGGCTGCCTTGTCCATATCCAACATCGTGAAGAGTTCCCTGGGCCCGGTAGGTCTGGACAAAATGCTGGTGGACGACATTGGCGATGTTACAGTGACGAACGATGGCGCCACCATTCTGCGTCTACTGGAGGTGGAGCACCCGGCTGCCAAGTGAGTTACTCATAAGGCGCCCTCTATCGAAGAGACTTATTTTGTTCCTTTCAGAGTTCTGGTTGAGCTGGCTCAGCTGCAGGACGAAGAGGTTGGCGATGGCACTACTTCCGTGGTCATTCTGGCCGCAGAGCTGCTGAAAAACGCCGACGAACTGGTTAAGCAGAAGATCCATCCCACCTCAATCATTTCTGGATACCGTATTGCTTGCAAAGAGGCCTGCAAATACATCTCAGAGCACCTGACCGCCCCCGTCGACGAGCTGGGTCGCGACTCGCTGATCAACATTGCCAAGACCTCGATGAGCTCAAAGATTATCGGTGCCGATTGTGAGTTCTTCTCCGCCATGGTTGTCGATGCCGCCCAGTCTGTGAAGATCACCGATCCCAGAGGGCAGACTGCATACTCGATTAAAGCCATCAACGTGTTGAAGGCGCATGGAAAGTCGGCCCGCGAATCTGTTTTGATTCCGGGATACGCTCTCAACTGCACCATCGCCTCACAGCAAATGCCCAAGAAGATTATCAATGCGAAGATCGCCTGCCTGGACTTCTCGCTGCAGAAGACAAAGATGAAGATGGGTGTCCAGGTGCTCATCAATGATCCTGACAAGCTTGAGGCCATTCGCGCCCGCGAATTAGACATCACCAAGGAGCGCATCAACATGATCCTGGGTACAGGAGTCAATGTGGTGCTTGTAAGCGGCGGTGTCGATGATCTCTGCATGAAGTACTTTGTGGAAGCGGGTGCTATGGCAGTGCGCCGTGTAAAGAAAAGTGATCTGAAGATCATTGCCAAGGCCACCGGGGCTGCTTTCCTTACCTCACTGACCAACATGGACGGTGAAGAGAGCTTCGATGCCTCGATGGTGGGAGAGGCTGCCGAAGTGGCTCAGGAGCGCATCTGCGACGATGAACTTATCCTTATTAAGGGCACCAAAGCTCGGTGAGTAAATATAATAGAAATATGTACAATAAATGTATTAAATTTGTATTTTAATATAGTGCCGCATCCTCCATTATCCTGCGCGGTCCCAATGACTTCTACTGTGATGAAATGGAGCGCTCTGTACACGATGCCCTGTGTGTTGTGAAGCGCGTTCTGGAGAGCAAAAAGGTTGTGGCCGGCGGCGGCTGTGTAGAAGCTGCTCTCTCCATTTACCTGGAAAACTTTGCCACATCCCTGGCCTCTCGCGAACAGTTGGCCATTGCAGAGTTCGCCAAATCACTGCTTGTCATTCCCAAGACTCTGTCCGTGAATGCGGCCAAGGATGCCACAGATCTGGTGGCTAAGTTGCGCTCCTATCACAACTCTAGCCAGACCAAACCAGAGCATGCAGAGCTCAAGTGGACCGGTCTTGATCTGATCGAGGGTGTGGTTCGCGACAACAAGAAATCGGGCGTGCTGGAGCCGGCCATGTCCAAGATCAAGTCGCTGAAGTTCGCCACAGAAGCTGCTATCACCATTTTGCGTATTGACGACATGATCAAGCTGAATCCGGAGGACAAGAGCGGCAAGAGCTACGCCGATGCCTGTGCTGCCGGTGAACTGGACGGTTAGAGGTCTACTGCTCCTCGTCTATTCTGTTTAGGCATTTAATTTAAAATAAATCACCCACTTTCGATTCTAATCGCCCCCATTAATTTGTAACAACAATTTAATTGTGTTGCCTTTTGCGATCTGTATTAACACCACGCATCCGTAATCCTTTCTCATTCACGCTTCAGGACATAATAAATTTGGAATATGCTGCGGCGCAAACTAAGCATTAATTGTTTATTTTTTTTGGGGGAGAGGAAACGCTTCAGGAAAATGAGAAAACGCAATCCGAGAGCGTGAGAGAACGTATTCAACTAAAAATAGCGTCTGCATCTATTTCGTCTATTAATACAAAAAAGAAAACACGGACCAAAAGCAACGAAACGCACATTGCTCAAGATTTTTTTTAAATTTAAGAATTTCCAACAAAATGTCAGACAATAACGAGGAGGGTGCCGTTGGAGGCGATGTGAATAATAATAATAGTGATGTAGCAACATCAAATGGTGATCAGCAGGAAGTGCAGTCGCAGGAGCAGCCGCAGAATGAACTGCTCGACATGGTTTTCACGTTGGAGAGTGAGAAGCAGGCGCTGCTAGAGGAGTCCCGCAAACGGATTGGAGCACTTCGCAAAGACTTTGAGGTTAGTTTTGATGTATCCATCGAATGCATCTATCCAGTAACTCTTAACATCAGGAAGCAAAAGTGGAGAATGAACGTCTGAAGAAGAAGGTAAACCAGTTGGAGCAATCACTGAAGCAATCTGTAATGTTGGGCGGCACAGAAGCTCCCAAATCCCGGCAAGAGCAGGAGGAACTGCTTCTGAAGGCCAAAACACTCTTGTTTGAAAAAACCAAAGTGAACAAACAGCAGGAACAGCAGATATCCGTGCTGAAACACCAAGTGGAAACGGTCAAGGATGTGCTGCAGGTTACCAAGGATATGCTGCAACTGAAAACCACCGAGTGTGACCACACCCAAGCCCGCCTGGAGAAGAGCCAACTTTGGATCAAAGCGGAACAGGACAAGTGTGCTCTTACAGAGAAAAAGCTGGTCATATCCAAGTCCGTTTATGATAAATTGCGAGCGGAGTACGATACCCAGTCGAAAATATTTAAGGTATATAAATGCCACCCATTGTCCTGCCCAAACCATAACTTTCCATCTTTTTAGGAACTCAAATCGGCGTACGAGCAGAAGGTAAAGGTCCTTAGCTTGGCTTTGGAGGAGGCCAAAAAATAGTTGAACAATTTAATAAACTACGTTAATTAAATGCATACACATCCTTTATGATTTGAATAATTTAATTATCTTAGGCGCTCGTGGTGCCCGCCTGGGCCTGTTGCTGCTGCTGGGCTTGCAACATTTTTGTTGCAGCTGCCTGTTTCAGCTCCAGCACTGCGATCACAGAGTTCAGGAAGCGGGTCTTCTGCAGATGGATCTTCTCTATTTTCTCTATCTGCTCCTGTACGTACTCCACACGTCGTTTGAAATAGTCCTTTGAGCCTTCTAAGTCCTGTAGAAGAAAACAGATGTTAAAGCAGATGGTCTAAAATCGCATAAGAAATTCGTAGTAACCTTTTCGATGTAATAGCCAGTACCAATGTCAATCACAAAATTGTTGAGATCCTTGACGCGGCCTGGGACGTACATACTACTTGTAAGCGGCACCAGGATTTGGCGATTCTCCCAGTCCGGCTGGAAGGTCTCCAGCGCCTCCTTGGAGCCGGCGTATTTTGCTTTGCAGCTATGCAGAGTTGAGAGCGAGTCCTGAATATTGCTCATTTCCTGGGGAAAAGCAAATAAAAAAGCTTTTTGTAGCATGTGCCACTGGCAACATTCCCCGGTCCCCGACCGCCTGACTCATTTAACCAAAGCAGCGACACCCACATGCAAGACTCACCTGCTCGAACTCCTGTTTTATTTGCATCAACTGGTCCGGACTGAGCTTGGTCAGGTCAATCATCTCGGCCTTGCCCGGTGCGTTCGCTGTTGCCGCCATGCTTTGTGCTAAAACTTGTAATTTAAAACAAATTAAATACAAATCTTTTCGTTCACTTCGGTGTGAATCGAATAAGTGCAAGAGATGACAGCTAACAATCGATTGTAGAATAATCGATACCACATTCGATAGTATCGCAAGAAAAATAACAACGCAGCGTTGCCGGAATGTTGGTCTGATAGAAATAAATTTCAAAAAGCGCTTTCAAAGTTTTTGGGTCAACAATCTATTAAAAAAATTTCATCCTTCTACCAATTTCTCTGAAAACTATCTATCAAAAAGGAACGGCTTTTTTTCTTAAGGGAAATACTTTTCGGAAACCCATATGAAAACTAAAAATTACTTTATTAATTTTATCTTTTTTTAAATAAAAATCTATGTACATTTTATATTCCAAAGGGAAAATATAAATCAGACCAATAATCACACTAATTTCTCGCCACCTGTAAACATGTTCTGTATTTAAGAGTTTGTTTGTTTTTATTGTTAAATATAAAACGTTCTTGACTTTTAAAGCTTCGAATTTGTATTTATATTTTGATGGTCTCAATCGATTTTAAAATCTTTTAAGGTATACCGCTCAAGAATCGAAAGAAATGTGGCCGAGATATAGCTTTGGGCGATATTTTGCTTCAATGCATTTTTCCCCCAGAAAGGGCTATTAACCCAAGAAATTTGGAAAAAAAATCTAAAAAAATATATATTTTTATATATTCATATTTATTGCTTATATATTGCTACATATTATATATATTGCTTAGATTTTGAAGATATGCTTGATTTAGATATTGAAGTCATGCTTGAAATAGGGGCAATTATATTAATGAACGAGTTGACATCCTTGTGGGATTCTCTGCCTGATTGGCTTTTAATCCTTCAGTTACTGAATTTTTGGAACAGTTATCTAGTTTCAGGGATAAATTTTTTTGCAAGTTTCTAAATTTTAATTTTACACTAAAGATCTTTTGTTAATCTGACTTATATTAAAGCCTAATTTGACTCCCAACTTTAATATATGTAGAAGCAATAAAAAATTATATATATGTGCATATTTTCGAATATATTCAGAAATAGTTTTTCCATTGCCCCTTTCATTATTGAGATTAAGATATAGATTAAGATGTAATTATGCATTATGTAACATGCTTAAAATATTTCCGTAAGAAATATGGCTGGATTTCCTTCGTTGGCTTGGCAAACCGAACAAAAAGCGAATGCCATCGTGAAAAACGAAAGATAAGGATACTTTCCCATGACTAAACTAAGAATAAATGCTCTGCATTAAGTCGAATTCTAAATCGCACTGGCAGATGTCCACGTAGGGCATCACATTATATACCCCAAGCTACTTCAATATTTGTGAGCTGAGAATTACGAGAAAAAAAATTTCCTGCTTTCTTAAGCCGATCTCAGCCGCTTTGAAAAATCTAATCTAAATAGATCGGATCTGATCTTCCCATATAATAGAGCAATCCAAGAACAATGGAGGAACGAGAGCAATAGGACTGGAACATTATTTCATGGAATTCAGTAATGTGATTGTTGATGCTATTCATCTAAACTATTTTTATTAAAAATGGCTTTTGATCTCGTGAATGTTTCTTAAATGAAATTAATAAACTGAATCAGACGAACAAAAAAATTCAACTTCAACAAATTTTGTATAAGAACAGATTTTGGCAGCTTACGCATGTTGTAAACAAAATATGTCTTCCAATCCAATCAATACCTTACCGGGAGTGTCGAAGCAGACTTGTAGACTCTACCGAGTGCAATATCACTCATTCGCACCGTTGGCTTTAATTTGTACCAATCTTTTTTCATTTAAATATCTCTATCTTAAAAATCTTATTAATATTATAGGACTTATTTATAAGTTAACAATAGTCAACCGGCTATTATTTACTGACTTCTTAAAGTAGAGCCATTTCGAGCTATGCGTAGATGCTGCTCTGGCGAATTAGAGCATCATCGCTACGAGTCGCTCCAACGGCACCCGAGCTGAAGTTCAAAAGAGAATTGGTTTTTTTTGTCTGAAGCGTGGACCAAGGGTACAGTAGGATAGTTTTTTAGTTAGAGATAAGCGGTCAATCGAGACGCATTAAAATAAAGAACCATCCGACTATATTCTTTGTCTGACTTATAATCCACGTGGGATATGTTTCGAGTGGGAAACTTCCTGGCTATTGATCGAGACTCCGTCGAGTCTCCTCAAGCGACTATACGCAGATTGCCGCTGGCCTTCGCCACAGCACGCGTGACACCGGGGGGGTCACCGGGGGCAACCGGGATCCTGGTAGTCTGCATCTTTGGAAGCCTCGTCCACTACGCTAGAACCCGCAGGAATCTTAATTGGTGCCCAACTAGATCTAGGACCCTTACTGGTTGCTGCAACAATACAAACCCGCAGTCTCAACATTGAACATAAAATTATCATCACACCAGAGTGGAATTTACAAGCAATTATAAGTGCTGCGGTCACGCTTCCTCAGGATTCATCTATGCCTCAGGCGTTTGGAAGTAGTCGACATCAGGGGAACTATAAGAGGGTTCCGGTTTCCCAGAGGATGTCGGATCAGAGACGCTAGAGAGTGAATCTCCTTTATCAGGAACACCAACAACAATCTCTGTCGGATAGGCAGTACAATGAGGTAGCCGAGGACGCAGCAGAAGATATATTCGTGTCAACCAAGACACTCAGTACTGCCATCCCCAAAAGAGCCATCCCCTCATTTGTCTACGAACAATATCTAAATGTCGAACAATAACAATGTCAAAATCGAACAATAAAATTTTCGACGATTTTTGCAGAAAAATCCTGATGGTACCCCTTGCCAAAATTGCGAATATCGGGTCGAAATATTTTTGCCCTATTTTCGAAATCCTGGGATGCAGTTCGATCGCGATATCCCTTTTTCACATCCTTCTAGAAATGACCAAGATATGCGCTTCGAAAGTTGAGCCTTGGCGGCCCAAACAAATTTCTTAAAAATGGTATGGCAGGAAATTTGAAGTACCAGCCCAACAGAAACCAGCAGAAGGTTGCCGAGTGACAAAGTTCGATGGCGATTAGTGTTCTAATTCATAAATGGTATTCCGTTTTGGAATCAGTTGCGAAATAGCTAAAATATCTACTAAAACGCGCATCAAAAATTCATATTTTAAAACAAACAAAAAATTATTAAAACTGGATTCCAATTTTTTTGCGTTTTCCAATGGAAAAATGTTCATAACTCGGCTAATACTTGGAAGATCATGAAATGTTATACCCTCCCGATCTTAGAACTTAGAGTAGAAACAGTATATTTTGTATTAAACCTAACTAACAAAGTTTGTATTTAAAAATGTAGAGTTTTAATTTATGAAACGGATTGAGCATCAACAGGCAAACGATAATTCTAAATATTAATTGTTTTTAATTATCTCACCTCTAGTATTTTATTTTAAATTTCCCACCTCTAACTTGCGATCTAAAAACATCGATGATTGAACCTGTTTTTAAATTTCTCACCTCTTGTAAATTATTTTGAATTTCCCACCTCTAACCAGATCTAAGACTATCGATGATTGAACCGGTTTTTAAATATCTCACCTCTAGTATTTTATTTTAAATTTCCCACCTCTAACTTGCGATCTAAAAACATCGATGATTGAACCTGTTTTTAAATTTCTCACCTCTAGTTATTATTTTAAATTTTTTCACCACTAACTTGGCGAACTAAAATATCGATGAATTAACCGAAATTTGAATTCCCCGCCTCTAGCGAAGGATAACCATAAGTAACCATAAATCATAGACTTAACCAATATAATATTTATTTCCCAACATCACCGGGATTACGGAAGGTGCCTCCAGGATATGAGAAATATTCTTCCTGGAGGAATGTTTTTTCTGCGGAAAAATTTTATTGTCCGGTTTCGAAAAACTTTAGATGCAAATCGAAGGACATTGAGGTCCTGATTCCAAAATGACTTCCTTTTTCAAGATCTGTTGGGAAATGGCCAAGATATGAGCTTGGGAAGATGCCCAAACAGCGGCCGGCAGCCGCCGCAAAATGCTTAAAATTCGTATGGGACAAAATCTGAAGCACCAGGCCAACAGAAACCAGCCGAAGGTGGCCGAGTGACGTCAAAGCAAGCAGTGCACCGATTTTTCTGCACTGTGAAAGGGAGATAGAGAGGGCGTCCCTTTTCCCCTAATGCAATAGAGTTCCAACTTACAGTTGTTTAAAATTGAATGAAACGGTACTAAAATGCATGATGGCCGACATTTGGCCAATCTCTGCATTCAAATTTCCAGTCCAGCACGGGAAACTTCTCATGATGATGGCAAAATAAAAATAGCATATGTGGTTTTCCAGTGCGTGTCACGTTTTGGGGCTTGCGTGAGTGAAAATGCATTGGATCCTATGAGGAATGGAGCATCGTGCCGAGGTGGCGTGCCAAATCACACCTGCTCCCCATCACTACATCAGCCTAATTTATGTGCCTGTCCCGCTCGGTTTCCCTATCTTGTTCCTTCCAATGGAGTAAGATTCAGTAATCCCCATTCTGTAAGGGACCATGGGAGGGTAGAGTGCCACCCTAAGCGGCCTTCTTCCCTTTCCCACACCTGGCCAAGCCAGAAAAATGTCATTTGAACTGCTTGGTTTCTGCCACCTTCTGCTGCTTTCTGTTCGCCTGGTACTTAAAAACAGGCCACTGGCAAAATTGGCTGAAATCGAGGACAAATTTTTGCGCCGCTGGCCAAAATTTGATAGGGAGGGATTACAAATACGATTCAAAAAAGGATAATCGGGGGAATATGACTATTAAAAATGCATGTTTTTATAAATTATAAATAGTATATTTTTTAATTGAATTTTTTTAAATATTTAAATCCATTGTGAAATGCCCGAAATATAGGTTTAAAAAGCGATATTGCGCCGCCCAAAATGTTGCGCCAATTGCACCAAATTCGTATGGCAGAAAATCTAAAGTACCAGGCGAACAGAAATCAACAGAAGGTGGATTTCCACCATCCCCTCACCCTCACTTCGCCAGAAAATTTGTTTCGATTATCCCTTCACTGGCTCCATGGGTTTAACATTCTAACAAACTTTTCGCAAGCAAAGCCTTATTAATACGGCAATAAAAAAAACACACTAATGCTTCCTTTTTATAATTTCAGCATTTTAAACTCGCTCTGTTTCATTGATGGATTGTTTTTTCTTCTAGGTACATATACACAACTTAAAATAAAGATTGCACAATGTTAAAGACAGGTGAAGGGTTAATCCAAGTATTCTCTCATAAATTCGAAAAAACCGGTACTGAAATCCATGATGGCCGACAGTTCGCCAATCCCTGCATCCCACATTCCAGTCCAGAACGGTAATATACTTAATGATGGCAAAGTTAAAACAACACACGTTGTTTTTCTGCGCGTGTCACGATTTGGGGCCATTGTTAGCGAAAATTCATTGTTTTGAATGGGGGATGTTACTGCTTGATTTCGTCCACCTTCTGCTGGTTTCTGTTCGCCTGGTACTTTAGATTTTCTGCCATACGATTTTTAAGAAATTTGCTCCGCGTTTTGGCCGCCATGGCGCGATTTTCCAAGCTCATATCTCAGCTATTTCCTAACGGATTTTGGAGAGGGGAGTCATTTTGTGATCAGGACATCATTATCCGTCGATCTGCATCAAATGTTTTTTAAAATCGAACAATACAATTTTCGAAGATTTTAGCAAAAAATCGTGATGGTACTTGCTAAAATCGCGAAAATCGGGTCGAAGTTTCTTAGCTTATATCTCTGGCAATCCAAAACCGATTTTGGAAGGGAATAGAATCCACCTACTGGCCATTTCTGTTCGCCTAGTACTCCGAGCCTGGTGGCGGCCCAAAATTGAAAAATTTTCAGCTACAAAAGTCAGTGACGTCACGGATTAGGCTGCGATCCGTGACGTCACCACTTGGTGGTGTCTTGGCTGAACCGGTTAACCGCTTAAAGTCACCGGTTTACCGGTTGATATTTAAATTTCGCGGGTGCGGGCAACTATTTTTGAATTTGAAAATTTAAAAAAGCCCGGGTAGGTGCGGGCGGGATCTATTTTTGAATTTGAATTTAAATGTAACAGATCGAGATGTGGATCCTGTGTGGAACATATGTGGATCCTTCAGCCAAGACACCCCTCAGTGTGACGTCACTTTTAGAGGTTCAATCCGTGACGTCACGGACTAAAGTGGCTGGAAATTTTGCAATTTTCGGGCGCTACCAGGCCCGAAGTACTAGGCGAACAGGAATAGCCAGTAGGTGGATATCGATTTTTGAAAATGTTTTTTGTGAATATCTCGGCCATTTCGTATCCAATCCCGGATTGGGATAGCGCGAAAAATTCGCAAAAAGAGTCTCCACCTGACTGGCTAAAAAATATTGGTATTGGCCAAGTTAACACCGTGGGAAAAATGTTTTTGGCCAAAAAATTTATTTTTGATTGGCTTCTCAGCTTATATCTCGGGCAATCAATAACCGATTTTGGAAAGGAATGCCATATTGGAGTCAGGACTTTAAGGTCCTTCGAACTGCATCAAAAGATATTGCATCAAAGGACGTTTTATCCTTGAAATCAAACAAAATAAAATGTATTTAGTATTGAATATTGGGATCATTTTTGTTCCAGGATATCAACGATATTTTGGTGGAGACTGAAGGTTATTAACGTCCTGATCCCAAAATGTTACTCCACTTCCAGATCGGTTGGGAAATAGCCGAGATATACACAATTAAAAAAAGAGGAACTTATAAAAATATTTGTTTTTGACCAATTTTTACTACCCCTCGGTGTTAACTTGGCTAATACCAGATTGTGTTTGCCACTCGATGCGCCTTATTTTTGCGCATTTTATGACCTATCACGATCCCGGATTGGAAGCGAAATGGCCGAAATATTCACAAAAAACTGTTTCAGAAAATAGAATCCACCTACTGGCCATTTCTGGTCGCCTAGTACTCCGAGCCTGGTGGCGGCCCAAAATTGAAAAATTTCCAGCTACAAAAGTCAGTGACGTCACGGATTAGGCTGCGATCCGTGACGTCACCACTTGGTGGTGTCTTGGCTGAACCGGTTAACCGCTTAAAGTCACCGGTTTACCGGTTGATATTTAAATTTCGCGGGTGCGGGCAACTATTTTTGAATTTGAAAATTTAAAAAAGCCCGGGTAGGCGCGGGCGGGATCTATTTTTGAATTTGAATTCAAATGTAACAGATCAAAATGTGGATGCTGTGTGGAACATATGTGGATCCTTCAGCCAAGACACTCCTCAGTGTGACGTCACTTGTAGAGGTTCAATCCGTGATGTCACGGACTAAAGTGGCTGGAAATTTTGCAATTTTCGGGCGCTACCAGGCCCGAAGTACTAGGCGAACAGGAATGGCCAGTAGGTGAATATCGATTTTTGAAAATGTTTTTTGTGAATATCTCGGCCATTTCGCATCCAATCCCGGATTGGGATGGCGCGAAAAATTCGCAAAAAGAGTCTCCACCTGACTGGCTAAAAAATATTGGTATTGGCCAAGTTAACACCGTGGGAAAAATGTTTTTGGCCAAAAAATTTATTTTTGATTGGCTTCTCAGCTTATATCTCGGGCAATCAATAACCGATTTTAGAAAGGAATGCCATATTGGAGTCAGGACTTTAAGGTCCTTCGAACTGCATCAAAAGATATTGCATCAAAGGACGTTTTATCCTTGAAATCAAACAAAATAAAATGTATTTAGTATTGAATATTGGGATCATTTTTGTTCCAGGATATCAACGATATTTTGGTGGAGATTGGAGGTTATTGACGTCCTGAGCCCAAAATGCTACCCCACCTCCAGATCGGTTGGGAAATAGCCGAGATATACACAATTAAAAAAAAGAGGAACTTGTAAAAATATTTGTTTTTGACCAATTTTTACTTCCCCTCGGTGTTAACTTGGCTAATACCAGATTGTGTTTGCCACTCGATGCGCCTTATTTTTGCCCATTTTATGACCTATCACGATCCTGGATTGGAAGCGAAATGGCCGAGATATTCACAAAAAACTGTTTCAGAAAATAGAATCCACCTACTGGCCATTTCTGTTCGCCTAGTACTCCGAGCCTGGTGGCGGCCCAAAATTAAAAATTTCCAGCTACAAAAGTCAGTGACGTCACGGAATAGGCTGCGATCCGTGACGTCACCACCACTGGTGTCTTGGCTAAACCGGTTAACCGCTTAAAGTCACCGGTTTACCGGTTGATATTTAAATTTCGCGGGTGCGGGCAACTATTTTTGAATTTGAAAATTTAAAAAAGCCCGGGTAGGTGCGGGCGGGATCTATTTTTGAATTTGAATTCAAATGTAACAGATCGAGATGTGGATCCTGTGTGGAATACATGTGGATCCTTCAGCCAAGACACCCCTCAGTGTGACGTCACTTGTAGAGGTTCAATCCGTGACGTCACGGACTAAAGTGGCTAGAAATTTTGCAATTTTCGGTCGCTACCAGGCCCGAAGTACTAGGCGAACAGGAATGGCCAGTAGGTGGATATCGATTTATGAAAATGTTTTTTGTGAATATCTCGGCCATTTCGCTTCCAATCCAGGATCGTGATAGGTCATAAAATGGGCAAAAATAAGGCGCATCGAGTGGCAAACACAATCTGGTATTAGCCAAGTTAACACCGAGGGGAAGTAAAAATTGGTCAAAAACAAATATTTTTATAAGTTCCTCTTTTTTTAATGGTGTATATCTCGGCTATTTCCCAACCGATCTGGAAGTGGAGTAACATTTTGGGATCAGGACGTTAATAACCTTCAGTCTCCACCAAAATATCGTTGATATCCTGGAACAAAAATGATCCCAATATTCAATACTAAATACATTTTATTTTGTTTGATTTCAAGGATAAAACGTCCTTTGATGCAATATCTTTTGATGCAGTTCGAAGGACCTTAAAGTCCTGACTCCAATATGGCATTCCTTTCCAAAATCGGTTATTGATTGCCCGAGATATAAGCTGAGAAGCCAATCAAAAATAAATTTTTTGACCAAAAACATTTTTCCCACGGTGTTAACTTGGCCAATACCAATATTTTTTAGCCAGTCAGGTGGAGACTCTTTTTGCGAATTTTTCGCGCCATCCCAATCCGGGATTGGATGCGAAATGGCCGAGATATTCACAAAAAACATTTTCAAAAATCGATATTCACCTACTGGCCATTCCTGTTCGCCTAGTACTTCGGGCCTGGTAGCGCCCGAAAATTGCAAAATTTCCAGCCACTTTAGTCCGTGACATCACGGATTGAACCTCTACAAGTGACGTCACACTGAGGAGTGTCTTGGCTGAAGGATCCACATATGTTCCACACAGCATCCACATTTTGATCTGTTACATTTGAATTCAAATTCAAAAATAGATCCCGCCCGCGCCTACCCGGGCTTTTTTAAATTTTCAAATTCAAAAATAGTTGCCCGCACCCGCGAAATTTAAATATCAACCGGTAAACCGGTGACTTTAAGCGGTTAACCGGTTCAGCCAAGACACCACCAAGTGGTGACGTCACGGATCGCAGCCTAATCCGTGACGTCACTGACTTTTGTAGCTGGAAATTTTTCAATTTTGGGCCGCCACCAGGCTCGGAGTACTAGGCGACCAGAAATGGCCAGTAGGTGGATTCTATTTTCTGAAACAGTTTTTTGTGAATATTTCGGCCATTTCGCTTCCAATCCGGGATCGTGATAGGTCATAAAATGCGCAAAAATAAGGCGCATCGAGTGGCAAACACAATCTGGTATTAGCCAAGTTAACACCGAGGGGAAGTAAAAATTGGTCAAAAACAAATATTTTTATAAGTTCCTCTTTTTTTAATTGTGTATATCTCGGCTATTTCCCAACCGATCTGGAAGTGGAGTAACATTTTGGGATCAGGACGTTAATAACCTTCAGTCTCCACCAAAATATCGTTGATATCCTGGAACAAAAATGATCCCAATATTCAATACTAAATACATTTTATTTTGTTTGATTTCAAGGATAAAACGTCCTTTGATGCAATATCTTTTGATGCAGTTCGAAGGACCTTAAAGTCCTGACTCCAATATGGCATTCCTTTCCAAAATCGGTTATTGATTGCCCGAGATATAAGCTGAGAAGCCAATCAAAAATAAATTTTTTGGCCAAAAACATTTTTCCCACGGTGTTAACTTGGCCAATACCAATATTTTTTAGCCAGTCAGGTGGAGACTCTTTTTGCGAATTTTTCGCGCCATCCCAATCCGGGATTGGATGCGAAATGGCCGAGATATTCACAAAAAACATTTTCAAAAATCGATATTCACCTACTGGCCATTCCTGTTCGCCTAGTACTTCGGGCCTGGTAGCGCCCGAAAATTGCAAAATTTCCAGCCACTTTAGTCCGTGACGTCACGGATTGAACCTCTACAAGTGACGTCACACTGAGGGGTGTCTTGGCTGAAGGATCCACATATGTTCCACACAGCATCCACATTTTGATCTGTTACATTTGAATTCAAATTCAAAAATAGATCCCGCCCGCGCCTACCCGGGCTTTTTTAAATTTTCAAATTCAAAAATAGTTGCCCGCACCCGCGAAATTTAAATATCAACCGGTAAACCGGTGACTTTAAGCGGTTAACCGGTTTAGCCAAGACACCAGTGGTGGTGACGTCACGGATCGCAGCCTATTCCGTGACGTCACTGACTTTTGTAGCTGGAAATTTTTCAATTTTGGGCCGCCACCAGGCTCGGAGTACTAGGCGAACAGAAATGGCCAGTAGGTGGATTCTATTTTCTGAAACAGTTTTTTGTGAATATCTCTTAACTTATAAAAATATTTGTTTTTGACCAATTTTTACTTCCCCTCGGTGTTAACTTGGCTAATACCAGATTGTGTTTGCCACTCGATGCGCCTTATTTTTGCGCATTTTATGACCTATCACGATCCCGGATTGGAAGCGAAATGGCCGAAATATTCACAAAAAACTGTTTCAGAAAATAGAATCCACCTACTGGCCATTTCTGGTCGCCTAGTACTCCGAGCCTGGTGGCGGCCCAAAATTGAAAAATTTCCAGCTACAAAAGTCAGTGACGTCACGGATTAGGCTGCGATCCGTGACGTCACCACTTGGTGGTGTCTTGGCTGAACCGGTTAACCGCTTAAAGTCACCGGTTTACCGGTTGATATTTAAATTTCGCGGGTGCGGGCAACTATTTTTGAATTTGAAAATTTAAAAAAGCCCGGGTAGGCGCGGGCGGGATCTATTTTTGAATTTGAATTCAAATGTAACAGATCAAAATGTGGATGCTGTGTGGAACATATGTGGATCCTTCAGCCAAGACACTCCTCAGTGTGACGTCACTTGTAGAGGTTCAATCCGTGATGTCACGGACTAAAGTGGCTGGAAATTTTGCAATTTTCGGGCGCTACCAGGCCCGAAGTACTAGGCGAACAGGAATGGCCAGTAGGTGAATATCGATTTTTGAAAATGTTTTTTGTGAATATCTCGGCCATTTCGCATCCAATCCCGGATTGGGATGGCGCGAAAAATTCGCAAAAAGAGTCTCCACCTGACTGGCTAAAAAATATTGGTATTGGCCAAGTTAACACCGTGGGAAAAATGTTTTTGGCCAAAAAATTTATTTTTGATTGGCTTCTCAGCTTATATCTCGGGCAATCAATAACCGATTTTAGAAAGGAATGCCATATTGGAGTCAGGACTTTAAGGTCCTTCGAACTGCATCAAAAGATATTGCATCAAAGGACGTTTTATCCTTGAAATCAAACAAAATAAAATGTATTTAGTATTGAATATTGGGATCCTGCGATCCGTGACGTCACCACTTGGTGGTGTCTTGGCTGAACCGGTTAACCGCTTAAAGTCACCGGTTTACCGGTTGATATTTAAATTTCGCGGGTGCGGGCAACTATTTTTGAATTTGAAAATTTAAAAAAGCCCGGGTAGGCGCGGGCGGGATCTATTTTTGAATTTGAATTCAAATGTAACAGATCAAAATGTGGATGCTGTGTGGAACATATGTGGATCCTTCAGCCAAGACACTCCTCAGTGTGACGTCACTTGTAGAGGTTCAATCCGTGATGTCACGGACTAAAGTGGCTGGAAATTTTGCAATTTTCGGGCGCTACCAGGCCCGAAGTACTAGGCGAACAGGAATGGCCAGTAGGTGAATATCGATTTTTGAAAATGTTTTTTGTGAATATCTCGGCCATTTCGCATCCAATCCCGGATTGGGATGGCGCGAAAAATTCGCAAAAAGAGTCTCCACCTGACTGGCTAAAAAATATTGGTATTGGCCAAGTTAACACCGTGGGAAAAATGTTTTTGGCCAAAAAATTTATTTTTGATTGGCTTCTCAGCTTATATCTCGGGCAATCAATAACCGATTTTAGAAAGGAATGCCATATTGGAGTCAGGACTTTAAGGTCCTTCGAACTGCATCAAAAGATATTGCATCAAAGGACGTTTTATCCTTGAAATCAAACAAAATAAAATGTATTTAGTATTGAATATTGGGATCATTTTTGTTCCAGGATATCAACGATATTTTGGTGGAGATTGGAGGTTATTGACGTCCTGAGCCCAAAATGCTACCCCACCTCCAGATCGGTTGGGAAATAGCCGAGATATACACAATTAAAAAAAAGAGGAACTTGTAAAAATATTTGTTTTTGACCAATTTTTACTTCCCCTCGGTGTTAACTTGGCTAATACCAGATTGTGTTTGCCACTCGATGCGCCTTATTTTTGCCCATTTTATGACCTATCACGATCCTGGATTGGAAGCGAAATGGCCGAGATATTCACAAAAAACTGTTTCAGAAAATAGAATCCACCTACTGGCCATTTCTGTTCGCCTAGTACTCCGAGCCTGGTGGCGGCCCAAAATTAAAAATTTCCAGCTACAAAAGTCAGTGACGTCACGGAATAGGCTGCGATCCGTGACGTCACCACCACTGGTGTCTTGGCTAAACCGGTTAACCGCTTAAAGTCACCGGTTTACCGGTTGATATTTAAATTTCGCGGGTGCGGGCAACTATTTTTGAATTTGAAAATTTAAAAAAGCCCGGGTAGGCGCGGGCGGGATCTATTTTTGAATTTGAATTCAAATGTAACAGATCAAAATGTGGATGCTGTGTGGAACATATGTGGATCCTTCAGCCAAGACACTCCTCAGTGTGACGTCACTTGTAGAGGTTCAATCCGTGATGTCACGGACTAAAGTGGCTGGAAATTTTGCAATTTTCGGGCGCTACCAGGCCCGAAGTACTAGGCGAACAGGAATGGCCAGTAGGTGAATATCGATTTTTGAAAATGTTTTTTGTGAATATCTCGGCCATTTCGCATCCAATCCCGGATTGGGATGGCGCGAAAAATTCGCAAAAAGAGTCTCCACCTGACTGGCTAAAAAATATTGGTATTGGCCAAGTTAACACCGTGGGAAAAATGTTTTTGGCCAAAAAATTTATTTTTGATTGGCTTCTCAGCTTATATCTCGGGCAATCAATAACCGATTTTAGAAAGGAATGCCATATTGGAGTCAGGACTTTAAGGTCCTTCGAACTGCATCAAAAGATATTGCATCAAAGGACGTTTTATCCTTGAAATCAAACAAAATAAAATGTATTTAGTATTGAATATTGGGATCATTTTTGTTCCAGGATATTCACGATATTTTGGTGGAGATTGAAGGTTATTAACGTCCTGATCCCAAAATGTTACTCCACTTCCAGATCGGTTGGGAAATAGCCGAGATATACACAATTAAAAAAAGAGGAACTTATAAAAATATTTGTTTTTGACCAATTTTTACTTCCCCTCGGTGTTAACTTGGCTAATACCAGATTGTGTTTGCCACTCGATGCGCCTTATTTTTGCGCATTTTATGACCTATCACGATCCCGGATTGGAAGCGAAATGGCCGAGATATTCACAAAAAACTGTTTCAGAAAATAGAATCCACCTACTGGCCATTTCTGTTCGCCTAGTACTCCGAGCCTGGTGGCGGCCCAAAATTGAAAAATTTTCAGCCACAAAAGTCAGTGACGTCACGGATTAGGCTGCGATCCGTGACGTCACCACTTGGTGGTGTCTTGGCTGAACCGGTTAACCGCTTAAAGTCACCGGTTTACCGGTTGATATTTAAATTTCGCGGGTGCGGGCAACTATTTTTGAATTTGAAAATTTAAAAAAGCCCGGGTAGGTGCGGGCGGGATCTATTTTTGAATTTGAATTCAAATGTAACAGATCGAGATGTGGATCCTGTGTGGAATACATGTGGATCCTTCAGCCAAGACACCCCTCAGTGTGACGTCACTTGTAGAGGTTCAATCCGTGACGTCACGGACTAAAGTGGCTAGAAATTTTGCAATTTTCGGTCGCTACCAGGCCCGAAGTACTAGGCGAACAGGAATGGCCAGTAGGTGGATATCGATTTATGAAAATGTTTTTTGTGAATATCTCGGCCATTTCGCTTCCAATCCAGGATCGTGATAGGTCATAAAATGGGCAAAAATAGGGCGCATCGAGTGGCAAACACAATCTGGTATTAGCCAAGTTAACACCGAGGGGAAGTAAAAATTGGTCAAAAACAAATATTTTTATAAGTTCCTCTTTTTTTAATGGTGTATATCTCGGCTATTTCCCAACCGATCTGGAAGTGGAGTAACATTTTGGGATCAGGACGTTAATAACCTTCAGTCTCCACCAAAATATCGTTGATATCCTGGAACAAAAATGATCCCAATATTCAATACTAAATACATTTTATTTTGTTTGATTTCAAGGATAAAACGTCCTTTGATGCAATATCTTTTGATGCAGTTCGAAGGACCTTAAAGTCCTGACTCCAATATGGCATTCCTTTCCAAAATCGGTTATTGATTGCCCGAGATATAAGCTGAGAAGCCAATCAAAAATAAATTTTTTGGCCAAAAACATTTTTCCCACGGTGTTAACTTGGCCAATACCAATATTTTTTAGCCAGTCAGGTGGAGACTCTTTTTGCGAATTTTTCGCGCCATCCCAATCCGGGATTGGATGCGAAATGGCCGAGATATTCACAAAAAACATTTTCAAAAATCGATATTCACCTACTGGCCATTCCTGTTCGCCTAGTACTTCGGGCCTGGTAGCGCCCGAAAATTGCAAAATTTCCAGCCACTTTAGTCCGTGACATCACGGATTGAACCTCTACAAGTGACGTCACACTGAGGAGTGTCTTGGCTGAAGGATCCACATATGTTCCACACAGCATCCACATTTTGATCTGTTACATTTGAATTCAAATTCAAAAATAGATCCCGCCCGCGCCAACCCGGGCTTTTTTAAATTTTCAAATTCAAAAATAGTTGCCCGCACCCGCGAAATTTAAATATCAACCGGTAAACCGGTGACTTTAAGCGGTTAACCGGTTCAGCCAAGACACCACCAAGTGGTGACGTCACGGATCGCAGCCTAATCCGTGACGTCACTGACTTTTGTAGCTGGAAATTTTTCAATTTTGGGCCGCCACCAGGCTCGGAGTACTAGGCGACCAGAAATGGCCAGTAGGTGGATTCTATTTTCTGAAACAGTTTTTTGTGAATATTTCGGCCATTTCGCTTCCAATCCGGGATCGTGATAGGTCATAAAATGCGCAAAAATAAGGCGCATCGAGTGGCAAACACAATCTGGTATTAGCCAAGTTAACACCGAGGGGAAGTAAAAATTGGTCAAAAACAAATATTTTTATAAGTTCCTCTTTTTTTAATTGTGTATATCTCGGCTATTTCCCAACCGATCTGGAAGTGGAGTAACATTTTGGGATCAGGACGTTAATAACCTTCAGTCTCCACCAAAATATCGTTGATATCCTGGAACAAAAATGATCCCAATATTCAATACTAAATACATTTTATTTTGTTTGATTTCAAGGATAAAACGTCCTTTGATGCAATATCTTTTGATGCAGTTCGAAGGACCTTAAAGTCCTGACTCCAATATGGCATTCCTTTCCAAAATCGGTTATTGATTGCCCGAGATATAAGCTGAGAAGCCAATCAAAAATAAATTTTTTGGCCAAAAACATTTTTCCCACGGTGTTAACTTGGCCAATACCAATATTTTTTAGCCAGTCAGGTGGAGACTCTTTTTGCGAATTTTTCGCGCCATCCCAATCCGGGATTGGATGCGAAATGGCCGAGATATTCACAAAAAACATTTTCAAAAATCGATATTCACCTACTGGCCATTCCTGTTCGCCTAGTACTTCGGGCCTGGTAGCGCCCGAAAATTGCAAAATTTCCAGCCACTTTAGTCCGTGACGTCACGGATTGAACCTCTACAAGTGACGTCACACTGAGGGGTGTCTTGGCTGAAGGATCCACATATGTTCCACACAGCATCCACATTTTGATCTGTTACATTTGAATTCAAATTCAAAAATAGATCCCGCCCGCGCCTACCCGGGCTTTTTTAAATTTTCAAATTCAAAAATAGTTGCCCGCACCCGCGAAATTTAAATATCAACCGGTAAACCGGTGACTTTAAGCGGTTAACCGGTTTAGCCAAGACACCAGTGGTGGTGACGTCACGGATCGCAGCCTATTCCGTGACGTCACTGACTTTTGTAGCTGGAAATTTTTCAATTTTGGGCCGCCACCAGGCTCGGAGTACTAGGCGAACAGAAATGGCCAGTAGGTGGATTCTATTTTCTGAAACAGTTTTTTGTGAATATCTCGGCCATTTCGCTTCCAATCCAGGATCGTGATAGGTCATAAAATGCGCAAAAATAAGGCGCATCGAGTGGCAAACACAATCTGGTATTAGCCAAGTTAACACCGAGGGGAAGTAAAAATTGGTCAAAAACAAATATTTTTATAAGTTCCTCTTTTTTTGATTGTGTATATCTCGGCTATTTCCCAACCGATCTGGAAGTGGAGTAACATTTTGGGATCAGGACGTTAATAACCTTCAATCTCCACCAAAATATCGTTGATATCCTGGAACAAAAATGATCCCAATATTCAATACTAAATACATTTTATTTTGTTTGATTTCAAGGATAAAACGTCCTTTGATGCAATATCTTTTGATGCAGTTCGAAGGACCTTAAAGTCCTGACTCCAATATGGCATTCCTTTCCAAAATCGGTTATTGATTGCCCGAGATATAAGCTGAGAAGCCAATCAAAAATAAATTTTTTGGCCAAAAACATTTTTCCCACGGTGTTAACTTGGCTCAAAATTCTAATTCCATTATGATTTGGGCCAAAAATTGGGTCAAAATTGAATTTTGAGAAATTTAAGGATCCTTTGATGCAGATCTACGTGGATCAGTTCCCTGATTCATAAATGTTGCGCCGTTTTTAAATCGGATGCAAAATGGTTATGATTTTGGCAAAAACTGCGAAGAAAGTGCTGATCGCACTTTTCCAAGGGTTTTCCAAGGCGTACCATCATGATTGGGGCCAAAAATGGGGTCAAAATTGAATTTTAAGAATTTTTAGGATCCTTTGATGCAGATCTACGTGGATGAGTTACCTGATTCATAAATGGTACGCCGTTATTAAATCGGATGCGAAATGGTTAAGATATTGGGCAAAACCTGCGAGGAAAGTGCTGATCGCACTTTTCCAAGGGTTTTCCAAGGGGTACCATCATGATTGGGGCCAAAAATGAAGCCAACATTGAATTTTGAGAACTTTAAGGATCCTTTGATGCAGATCTACGGGGATGAGTACCCTGATTCTTAAATGGTACGCCGTTTTTGAATCGGATGCGAAATGGTTAAGATATTCCGCAAAATCTGCGAGGAAAGTGCTGATCGCACTTTTCCAAGGGTTTTCCAAGGTGTACCATCATGATTGGGGCCAAAAATGAAGCCAACATTGAATTTTGAGAACTTTAAGGATCCTTTGATGCAGATCTACGGGGATGAGTACCCTGATTCATAAATGGTACGCCATTTTTGAATCGGATGCGAAATGGTTAAGATATTGGGCAAAAACTGCGAGGAAAGTGCTGATCGCACTTTTCCAAGGGTTTTCCAAGGGGTACCATCATGATTGAGGCCAAAAGTGGGGTCAAAATTGAATTTTGAGAATTTTAAGGATCTTTTGATGCAGATCTACGGGGATGAGTACCCTGATTCATAAATGGTACGCCATTTTTGAATCGGATGCGAAATGGTTAAGATATTGGGCAAAAACTGCGACGAAAGTGCTGATCGCACTTTTCCAAGGGTTTTCCAAGGGGTACCATCATGATTGGTCAAAAAATGGGGTCAAAATTGAATTTTGAGAACTTTAAGGATCCTTTGATGCAGATCTACGGGGATGAGTACCCTGATTCATAAATGGTACGCCGTTATTAAATCGGATGCGAAATGGTTAAGATATTGGGCAAAAACTGCGAGAAGAGTGCTCATCGCACTTTTCCAAGGGTTTTCCAAGGGGTACCATCATGATTGGGGCCAAAAATGGGGTCAAAATTGAATTTTGAGAATTTTAAGGATCTTTTGATGCAGATCTACGGGGATGAGTACCCTGATTCAGAAATGGTACGCCGTTTTTTAATCGGATGCGAAATGGTTAAGATATTCCGCAAAATCTGCGAGGAAAGTGCTGATCGCACTTTTCCAAGGGTTTTCCAAGGGGTACCATCATGATTGGGGCCAAAAGTGGGGTCAAAATTGAATTTTGAGAATTTTAAGGATCTTTTGATGCAGATCTACGGGGATGAGTACCCTGATTCATAAATGGTACGCCGTTTTTGAATCGGATGCGAATTGGGTAAGATATTCGGCAAAAAGTGCGATGAAAGTGCTGATCGCACTTTTCCAAGGGTTTTCCAAGGGGTACCATCATGATTGGGGCCAAAAATGGAGCCAAAATTGAATTTTGAGAACTTTAAGGATCCTTTGATGCAGATCTACGGGGATGAGTACCCTGATTCATAAATGGTACACCGTTATTAAATCGGATGCGAAATGGTTAAGATATTGGGCAAAAACTGCGAGGAAAGGGCTGATCGCACTTTTCCAAGGGTTTTCCAAGGGGTACCATCATGATTGGGGCCAAAAATGGAGCCAACATTGAATTTTGAGAACTTTAAGGATCCTTTGATGCAGATCTACGGGGATGAGTACCCTGATTCATAAATGGTACGCCGTTTCTAAATCGGATGCGAAATGGTTAAGATATTCCGCAAAATCTGCGAGGAAAGTGCTGATCGCACTTTTCCAAGGGTTTTCCAAGGGGTACCATCATGATTGGGGCCAAAAGTGGGGTCAAAATTGAATTTTGAGAATTTTAAGGATCTTTTGATGCAGATCTACGGGGATGAGTACCCTGATTCATAAATGGTACGCCGTTTTTGAATCGGATGCGAATTGGGTAAGATATTCGGCAAAAAGTGCGATGAAAGTGCTGATCGCACTTTTCCAAGGGTTTTCCAAGGGGTACCATCATGATTGGGTCCAAAAATGGGGTCAAAATTGAATTTTAAGAACTTTAAGGATCCTTTGATGCAGATCTACGTGGATAAGTTCCCTGATTCATAAATGGTACGCCGTTTTTGAATCGGATGCGAAATGGTTAAGATATTTGACAACAACTGTGAGGAAAGTGGTGATCGCACTTTTCCAAGGGTTTTCCAAGGGGTACCATCATGATTGGGGCCGTAAATTGCGCCAACATTGAATTTTGAGAACTTTAAGGATCCTTTGATGCAGATCTACGGGGATGAGTACCCTGATTCATAAATGGTACGCCGTTATTAAATCGGATGCGAAATGGTGAAGATATTGGGCAAAAACTGCGAGAAGAGTGCTCATCGCACTTTTCCAAGGCTTTTTCATGGGGTACCATCATGATTGGGGCCAAAAATTGCGGCAACATTGAATTTTGAGAACTTTATGGATCCTTTGATGCAGATTCACGTGGATGAGTTCCCTGATTCATAAATGGTACGCCGTTTTTGAATCGGATGCGAAATGGTTAAGATATTCCGCAAAATCTGCGAGGAAAGTGCTGATCGCACTTTTCCAAGGGTTTTCCAAGGGGTACCATCATGATTGGGGCCAAAAGTGGGGTCAAAATTGAATTTTGAGAATTTTAAGGATCTTTTGATGCAGATCTACGGGGATGAGTACCCTGATTCATAAATGGTACGCCGTTTTTGAATCGGATGCGAAATGGGTAAGATATTCGGCAAAAAGTGCGATGAAAGTGCTGATCGCACTTTTCCAAGGGTTTTCCAAGGGGTACCATCATGATTGGGGCCAAAAATGGAGCCAAAATTGAATTTTGAGAACTTTAAGGATCCTTTGATGCAGATCTACGGGGATGAGTACCCTGATTCATAAATGGTACGCCGTTATTAAATCGGATGCGAAATGGTTAAGATATTGGGCAAAAACTGCGGGGAAAGGGCTGATCGCACTTTTCCAAGGGTTTTCCAAGGGGTACCATCATGATTGGGGCCGTAAATTGCGCCAACATTGAATTTTGAGAACTTTAAGGATCCTTTGATGCAAATCTACGGGGATGAGTACCCTGATTCATAAATGGTACGCCGTTATTAAATCGGATGCGAAATGGTTAAGATATTGGGCAAAAACTGCGAGAAGAGTGCTCATCGCACTTTTCCAAGGGTTTTTCATGGGGTACCATTATGATTGGGGCCAAAAATTGCGGCAACATTGAATTTTGAGAACTTTATGGATCCATTGATGCAGATTCACGTGGATGAGTTCCCTGATTCATAAATGGTACGCCGTTTTTGAATCGGATGCGAAATGGTTAAGATATTTGACAACAACTGTGAGGAAAGTGGTGATCGCACTTTTCCAAGGGTTTTCCAAGGGGTTCCATCATGATTGGGGCAAAAAATGGGGTCAAAATTGAATTTTGAGAACTTTAAGGATCCTTTGATGCAGAACTACAGGGATGAGTAGATCGCAAAAACTGCGAGGAAAGTGCTGATCGCACTTTTCCAAGGGTTTTCCAAGGGGTACCATCATGATTGGGGCCGTAAATTGCGCCAACATTGAATTTTGAGAACTTTAAGGATCCTTTGATGCAAATCTACGGGGATGAGTACCCTGATTCATAAATGGTACGCCGTTATTAAATCGGATGCGAAATGGTTAAGATATTGGGCAAAAACTGCGAGAAGAGTGCTCATCGCACTTTTCCAAGGGTTTTTCATGGGGTACCATCATGATTGGGGCCAAAAATTGCGGCAACATTGAATTTTGAGAACTTTAAGGATCTTTTGATACAGTTCTATGAGGATAAGTTCCCTGATTCATAAATGGTACGCCATTTTTGAATCGGATGCGAAATGGTTAAGATATTGGGCAAAAACTGCGAGGAAAGTGCTGATCGCACTTTTCCAAGGGTTTTCCAAGGGGTACCATCATGATTGGGGCCAAAAGTGGGGTCAAAATTGAATTTGGAGAATTTTAAGGATCTTTTGATGCAGATCTACGTGGATGAGTTCCCTGATTCATAAATGGTACGCCGTTTCTAAATCGGATGCGAAATGGTTAAGATATTCCGCAAAATCTGCGAGGAAAGTGCTGATCGCACTTTTCCAAGGGTTTTCCAAGGTGTACCATCATGATTGGGGCCAAAAATGAAGCCAACATTGAATTTTGAGAACTTTAAGGATCCTTTGATGCAGATCTACGGGGATGAGTACCCTGATTCATAAATGGTACGCCATTTTTGAATCGGATGCGAAATGGTTAAGATATTCTGCAAAATCTGCGAGGAAAGTGCTGATCGCACTTTTCCAAGGGTTTTCCAAGGGGTACCATCATGATTGGGGCAAAAAATGGGGTCAAAATTGAATTTTGAGAATTTGAAGGATCTTTTGGTGCAGTTCTATGAGGATGAGTTCCCTGATTCATAAATGGTACGCCATTTTAGAATCGGATGCGAAATGGTTAAGATATTGGGCAAAAACTGCGAGGAAAGTGCTGATCGCACTTTTCCAAGGGTTTTCCAAGGGGTACCATCATGATTGGGGCCAAAAGTGGGGTCAAAATTGAATTTTGAGAATTTTAAGGATCTTTTGATGCAGATCTACGTGGATGAGTTCCCTGATTCATAAATGGTACGCCGTTTCTAAATCGGATGCGAAATGGTTAAGATATTCTGCAAAATCTGCGAGGAAAGTGCTGATCGCACTTTTCCAAGGGTTTTCCAAGGGGTACCATCATGATTGGGGCAAAAAATGGGGTCAAAATTGAATTTTGAGAATTTTAAGGATCTTTTGATGCAGATCTACGTGGATGAGTTCCCTGATTCATAAATGGTACGCCGTTTCTAAATCGGATGCGAAATGGTTAAGATATTCTGCAAAATCTGCGAGGAAAGTGCTGATCGCACTTTTCCAAGGGTTTTCCAAGGGGTACCATCATGATTGGGGCAAAAAATGGGGTCAAAATTGAATTTTGAGAATTTTAAGGATCTTTTGATGCAGATCTACGTGGATGAGTTCCCTGATTCATAAATGGTACGCCGTTTCTAAATCGGATGCGAAATGGTTAAGATATTCTGCAAAATCTGCGGGGAAAGTGCTGATCGCACTTTTCCAAGGGGTACAATCATGATTGGGGCCAAAAATGTGGTCAAAATTGAATTTTGAGAACTTTAAGGATCCTTTGATGCAGATCTACGTGGATGAGTTCCCTGATTCATAAATGGTACGCCGTTTTTGAATCGGTTGCGAAATGGTTAAGATATTGGGCAAAAACTGCGAGGAAAGTGCTGATCGCACTTTTCCAAGGGTTTTCCAAGGGGTACCTTCATGATTGGGGCCAAAAATGGAGCCAACATTGAATTTTGAGAACTTTAAGGATCCTTTGATGCAGATCTACGTGGATGAGTTCCCTGATTCATAAATGGTACGCCGTTTTTGAATCGGATGCGAAATGGTTAAGATATTGGGAAAAAACTGCGAGGAAAGTGCTGATCGCACTTTTCCAAGGGTTTTCCAAGGGGTACCATCATGATTGGGGCAAAAAATGGGGTCAAAATTGAATTTTGAGAATTTGAAGGATCTTTTGATGCAGTTCTATGAGGATGAGTTCCCTGATTCATAAATGGTACGCCGTTTTTGAATCGGTTGCGAAATGGTTAAGATATTGGGCAAAAACTGCGAGGAAAGTGCTGTTCGCACTTTTCCAAGGGTTTTCCAAGGGGTACCTTCATGATTGGGGCCAAAAATGGAGCCAACATTGAATTTTGAGAACTTTAAGGATCCTTTGATGCAGATCGACGTGGACGAGTTCCCTGATTCATAAATGGTACGCCGTTTCTAAATCGGATGCGAAATGGTTAAGATATTCTGCAAAATCTGCGAGGAAAGTGCTGATCGCACTTTTCCAAGGGTTTTCCAAGGGGTACCATCATGATTGGGCCCAAAAGTGGTGTCAAAATTGAATTTTGAGAACTTTAAGGATCCTTTGATGCAGATCTACGTGGATGAGTTCCCTGATTCATAAATGGTACGCCGTTTCTAAATCGGATGCGAAATGGTTAAGATATTCTGCAAAATCTGCGAGGAAAGTGGTGATCGCACTTTTCCAAGGGTTTTCCAAGGGGTACCTTCATGATTGGGGCCAAAAATGGAGCCAACATTGAATTTTGAGAACTTTAAGGATCCTTTGATGCAGATCGACGTGGACGAGTTCCCTGATTCATAAATGGTACGCCGTTTCTAAATCGGATGCGAAATGGTTAAGATATTCTGCAAAATCTGCGAGGAAAGTGCTGATCGCACTTTTCCAAGGGTTTTCCAAGGGGTACCATCATGATTGGGGCCAAAAGTGGTGTCAAAATTGAATTTTGAGAACTTTAAGGATCCTTTGATGCAGATCTACGTGGATGAGTTCCCTGATTCATAAATGGTACGCCGTTTTTGAATCGGATGCGAAATGGTTAAGATATTGGGCAAAAACTGCGAGGAAAGTGCTGATCGCACTTTTCCAAGGGTTTTCCAAGGGGTACCTTCATGATTGGGGCCAAAAATGGAGCCAACATTGAATTTTGAGAACTTTAAGGATCCTTTGATGCAGATCGACGTGGACGAGTTCCCTGATTCATAAATGGTACGCCGTTTCTAAATCGGATGCGAAATGGTTAAGATATTCTGCAAAATCTGCGAGGAAAGTGCTGATCGCACTTTTCCAAGGGTTTTCCAAGGGGTACCATCATGATTGGGGCCAAAAGTGGTGTCAAAATTGAATTTTGAGAACTTTAAGGATCCTTTGATGCAGATCTACGTGGATGAGTTCCCTGATTCATAAATGGTACGCCGTTTTTGAATCGGATGCGAAATGGTTAAGATATTGGGCAAAAACTGCGAGGAAAGTGCTGATCGCACTTTTCCAAGGGTTTTCCAAGGGGTACCATCATGATTGGGGCCAAAAATGGGGTCAAAATTAAATTTTGAGAATTTGAAGGATCTTTTGATGCAGTTCTATGAGGATGAGTTCCCTGATTCATAAATGGTACGCCGTTTTTGAATCGGTTGCGAAATGGTTAAGATATTGGGCAAAAACTGCGAGGAAAGTGCTGATCGCACTTTTCCAAGGGGTACCATCATGATTGGGGCCAAAAATGGAGCCAACATTGAATATTGAGAACTTTAAGGATCCTTTGATGCAGATCTACGTGGATGAGTTCCCTGATTCATAAATGGTACGCCGTTTCTAAATCGGATGCGAAATGGTTAAGATATTGGGCAAAAACTGCGAGGAAAGTGCTGATCGCACTTTTCCAAGGGTTTTCCAAGGGGTACCTTCATGATTGGGGCCAAAAATGGAGCCAACATTGAATTTTGAGAACTTTAAGGATCCTTTGATGCAGATCGACGTGGACGAGTTCCCTGATTCATAATTGGTACGCCGTTTCTAAATCGGATGCGAAATGGTTAAGATATTCTGCAAAATCTGTGAGGAAAGTGGTGATCGCACTTTTCCAAGGGTTTTCCAAGGGGTACCTTCATGATTGGGGCCAAAAATGGAGCCAACATTGAATTTTGAGAACTTTAAGGATCCTTTGATGCAGATCTACGTGGATGAGTTCCCTGATTCATAAATGGTACGCCGTTTCTAAATCGGATGCGAAATGGTTAAGATATTCTGCAAAATCTGCGAGGAAAGTGGTGATCGCACTTTTCCAAGGGTTTTCCAAGGGGTACCTTCATGATTGGGGCCAAAAATGGAGCCAACATTGAATTTTGAGAACTTTAAGGATCCTTTGATGCAGATCGACGTGGACGAGTTCCCTGATTCATAAATGGTACGCCGTTTCTAAATCGGATGCGAAATGGTTAAGATATTCTGCAAAATCTGCGAGGAAAGTGCTGATCGCACTTTTCCAAGGGTTTTCCAAGGGGTACCTTCATGATTGGGGCCAAAAGTGGTGTCAAAATTGAATTTTGAGAACTTTAAGGATCCTTTGATGCAGATCTACGTGGATGAGTTCCCTGATTCATAAATGGTACGCCGTTTCTAAATCGGATGCGAAATGGTTAAGATATTCTGCAAAATCTGCGAGGAAAGTGCTGATCGCACTTTTCCAAGGGTTTTCCAAGGGGTACCTTCATGATTGGGGCCAAAAATGGAGCCAACATTGAATTTTGAGAACTTTAAGGATCCTTTGATGCAGATCGACGTGGACGAGTTCCCTGATTCATAAATGGTACGCCGTTTTTGAATCGGATGCGAAATGGTTAAGATATTGGGCAAAAACTGCGAGGAAAGTGCTGATCGCACTTTTCCAAGGGTTTTCCAAGGGGTACCATCATGATTGGGGCAAAAAATGGGGCCAAATTGAATTTTGAGAATTTGAAGGATCTTTTGATGCAGTTCTATGAGGATGAGTTCCCTGATTCATAAATGGTACGCCGTTTTTGAATCGGATGCGAAATGGTTAAGATATTGGGCAAAAACTGCGAGGAAAGTGCTGATCGCACTTTTCCAAGGGTTTTCCAAGGGGTACCATCATGATTGGGGCCAAAAGTGGTGTCAAAATTGAATTTTGAGAACTTTAAGGATCCTTTGATGCAGATCTACGTGGATGAGTTCCCTGATTCATAAATGGTACGCCGTTTTTGAATCGGATGCGAAATGGTTAAGATATTGGGCAAAAACTGCGAGGAAAGTGCTGATCGCACTTTTCCAAGGGTTTTCCAAGGGGTACCATCATGATTGGGGCCAAAAATGGGGTCAAAATTAAATTTTGAGAATTTGAAGGATCTTTTGATGCAGTTCTATGAGGATGAGTTCCCTGATTCATAAATGGTACGCCGTTTTTGAATCGGTTGCGAAATGGTTAAGATATTGGGCAAAAACTGCGAGGAAAGTGCTGATCGCACTTTTCCAAGGGTTTTCCAAGGGGTACCTTCATGATTGGGGCCAAAAATGGAGCCAACATTGAATTTTGAGAACTTTAAGGATCCTTTGATGCAGATCGACGTGGACGAGTTCCCTGATTCATAAATGGTACGCCGTTTCTAAATCGGATGCGAAATGGTTAAGATATTCTGCAAAATCTGCGAGGAAAGTGCTGATCGCACTTTTCCAAGGGTTTTCCAAGGGGTACCATCATGATTGGGCCCAAAAGTGGTGTCAAAATTGAATTTTGAGAACTTTAAGGATCCTTTGATGCAGATCTACGTGGATGAGTTCCCTGATTCATAAATGGTACGCCGTTTTTGAATCGGATGCGAAATGGTTAAGATATTGGGCAAAAACTGCGAGGAAAGTGCTGATCGCACTTTTCCAAGGGTTTTCCAAGGGGTCATCATGATTGGGGCAAAAAATGGGGCCAAATTGAATTTTGAGAATTTGAAGGATCTTTTGATGCAGTTCTATGAGGATGAGTTCCCTGATTCATAAATGGTACGCCGTTTTTGAATCGGATGCGAAATGGTTAAGATATTGGGCAAAAACTGCGAGGAAAGTGCTGATCGCACTTTTCCAAGGGTTTTCCAAGGGGTACCATCATGATTGGGGCCAAAAGTGGTGTCAAAATTGAATTTTGAGAACTTTAAGGATCCTTTGATGCAGATCTACGTGGATGAGTTCCCTGATTCATAAATGGTACGCCGTTTTTGAATCGGATGCGAAATGGTTAAGATATTGGGCAAAAACTGCGAGGAAAGTGCTGATCGCACTTTTCCAAGGGTTTTCCAAGGGGTACCATCATGATTGGGCCCAAAAGTGGTGTCAAAATTGAATTTTGAGAACTTTAAGGATCCTTTGATGCAGATCTACGTGGATGAGTTCCCTGATTCATAAATGGTACGCCGTTTTTGAATCGGATGCGAAATGGTTAAGATATTGGGCAAAAACTGCGAGGAAAGTGCTGATCGCACTTTTCCAAGGGTTTTCCAAGGGGTACCTTCCTGATTGGGGCCAAAAGTGGTGTCAGAATTGAATTTTGAGAACTTTAAGGATCCTTTGATGCAGATCTACGTGGATGAGTTCCCTGATTCATAAATGGTACGCCGTTTCTAAATCGGATGCGAAATGGTTAAGATATTCTGCAAAATCTGCGAGGAAAGTGCTGATCGCACTTTTCCAAGGGTTTTCCAAGGGGTACCTTCCTGATTGGGGCCAAAAGTGGTGTCAGAATTGAATTTTGAGAACTTTAAGGATCCTTTGATGCAGATCTACGTGGATGAGTTCCCTGATTCATAAATGGTACGCCGTTTCTAAATCGGATGCGAAATGGTTAAGATATTCTGCAAAATCTGCGAGGAAAGTGCTGATCGCACTTTTCCAAGGGTTTTCCAAGGGGTACCATCATGATTGGGCCCAAAAGTGGTGTCAAAATTGAATTTTGAGAACTTTAAGGATCCTTTGATGCAGATCTACGTGGATGAGTTCCCTGATTCATAAATGGTACGCCGTTTCTAAATCGGATGCGAAATGGTTAAGATATTCTGCAAAATCTGCGAGGAAAGTGCCGATCGCACTTTTCCAAGGGTTTTCCAAGGGGTACCTTCATGATTGGGGCCAAAAGTGGTGTCAAAATTGAATTTTGAGAACTTTAAGGATCCTTTGATGCAGATCTACGTGGATGAGTTCCCTGATTCATAAATGGTACGCCGTTTCTAAATCGGATGCGAAATGGTTAAGATATTCTGCAAAAACTGTGAGGATAGTGCTGATCGCACTTTTCCAAGGGTTTTTCAAGGGGTACCATCATGATTGGGGCCAAAAATTGGGTCAAAATTGAATTTTGAGAACTTTAAGGATCCTTTGATGCAGATCTACGGAGATGAGTAGATCGCAAAAACTGCGTGGAAAGTGCTGATCGCACTTTTCCAAGGGTTTTCCAAGGGGTACCTTCATGATTGGGGCCAAAAATGGAACCAACATTGAATTTTGAGAACTTTAAGGATCCTTTGATGCAGATCTACGTGGATGAGTTCCCTGATTCATAAATGGTACGCCGTTTCTAAATCGGATGCGAAATGGTTAAGATATTCTGCAAAATCTGTGAGGATAGTGCTGATCGCACTTTTCCAAGGGTTTTTCAAGGGGTACCATCATGATTGGGGCCAAAAATTGGGTCAAAATTGAATTTTGAGAACTTTAAGGATCCTTTGATGCAGATCTACGGAGATGAGTAGATCGCAAAAACTGCGTGGAAAGTGCTGATCGCACTTTTCCAAGGGTTTTCCAAGGGGTACCATCATGATTGAGGCCAAAAATGGAGCCAACATTGAATTTTGAGAACTTTAAGGATCCTTTGATGCAGATCTACGTGGATGAGTTCCCTGATTCATAAATGGTACGCCGTTTCTAAATCGGATGCGAAATGGTTAAGATATTGGGCAAAAACTGCGAGGAAAGTGCTGATCGCTTTTTTCCAAGGGGTACCATCATGATTGGGGCCAAAAATGGAGCCAACATTGAATATTGAGAACTTTAAGGATCCTTTGATGCAGATCTACGTGGATGAGTTCCTTGATTCATAAATGGTACGCCGTTTCTAAATCGGATGCGAAATGGTTAAGATATTGGGCAAAAACTGCGAGGAAAGTGCTGATCGCACTTTTCCAAGGGTTTTCCAAGGGGTACCTTCATGATTGGGGCCAAAAATGGAGCCAACATTGAATTTTGAAAACTATAAGGATCCTTTGATGCAGATCTACGTGGATGAGTTCCCTGATTCATAAATGGTACGCCGTTTCTAAATCGGATGCGAAATGGTTAAGATATTGGGCAAAAACTGCGAGGAAAGTGCTGATCGCACTTTTCCAAGGGTTTTCCAAGGGGTACCTTCATGATTGGGGCCAAAAATGGAGCCAACATTGAATTTTGAGAACTTTAAGGATCCTTTGATGCAGATCTACGGGGATGAGTTCCCTGATTCATAAATGGTACGCCGTTTCTAAATCGGATGCGAAATGGTTAAGATATTGGGCAAAAACTGCGAGGTAAGTGGTGATCGCACTTTTCCAAGGGTTTTCCAAGGGGTACCTTCATGATTGGGGCCAAAAATGGAGCCAACATTGAATTTTAAGAACTTTAAGGATCCTTTGATGCAGATCTACGTGGATGAGTTCCCTGATTCATAAATGGTACGCCGTTATTAAATCGGATGCGAAATGGTTAAGATATTGGGCAAAAACTGCGAGGTAAGTGGTGATCGCACTTTTCCAAGGGTTTTCCAAGGGGTACCTTCATGATTGGGGCCAAAAATGGACCCAACATTGAATTTTGAGAACTTTAAGGATCCTTGCATGCAGATCTACGGGGATGAGTTCCCTGATTCATAAATGGTACGCCGTGTTTGAATCGGATGCGAAATGGTTAAGATATTGGGCAAAAACTGTGAGGAAAGTGCTGATCGCACTTTTCCAAGGGTTTTCCAAGGGGTACCATCATGATTGGGGCCAAAAGTGGTGTCAAAATTGAATTTTGAGAACTTTAAGGATCCTTTGATGCAGATCTACGTGGATGAGTTCCCTGATTCATAAATGGTACGCCGTTATTAAATCGGATGCGAAATGGTTAAGATATTGGGCAAAAACTGCGAGGTAAGTGGTGATCGCACTTTTCCAAGGGTTTTCCAAGGGGTACCTTCATGATTGGGGCCAAAAATGGAGCCAACATTGAATTTTAAGAACTTTAAGGATCCTTTGATGCAGATCTACGTGGATGAGTTCCCTGATTCATAAATGGTACGCCGTTATTAAATCGGATGCGAAATGGTTAAGATATTGGGCAAAAACTGCGAGGTAAGTGGTGATCGCACTTTTCCAAGGGTTTTCCAAGGGGTACCTTCATGATTGGGGCCAAAAATGGACCCAACATTGAATTTTGAGAACTTTAAGGATCCTTGCATGCAGATCTACGGGGATGAGTTCCCTGATTCATAAATGGTACGCCGTTTTTGAATCGGATGCGAAATGGTTAAGATATTGGGCAAAAACTGCGAGGAAAGTGCTGTTCGCACTTTTCCAAGGGTTTTCCAAGGGGTACCTTCATGATTGGGGCCAAAAGTGGTGTCAAAATTGAATTTTGAGAACTTTAAGGATCCTTTGATGCAGATCTACGTGGATGAGTTCCCTGATTCATAAATGGTACGCCGTTTTTGAATCGGATGCGAAATGGTTAAGATATTGGGCAAAAACTGCGAGGAAAGTGGTGATCGCACTTTTCCAAGGGTTTTCCAAGGGGTACCTTCACGATTGGGGCCAAAAATGGAGCCAACATTGAATTTTGAGAACTTTAAGGATCCTTTGATGCAGATCTACGGGGATGAGTTCCCTGATTCATAAATGGTACGCCGTTTCTAAATCGGTTGCGAAATGGTTAAGATATTGGGCAAAAACTGCGAGGAAAGTGCTGATCGCACTTTTCCAAGGGTTTTCCAAGGGGTACCTTCATGATTGGGGCCAAAAATGGACCCAACATTGAATTTTGAGAACTTTAAGGATCCTTGCATGCAGATCTACGTGGATGAGTTCCCTGATTCATAAATGGTACGCCGTTTTTGAATCGGATGCGAAATGGTTAAGATATTGGGCAAAAACTGCGAGGTAAGTGGTGATCGCACTTTTCCAAGGGTTTTCCAAGGGGTACCTTCATGATTGGGGCCAAAAATGGAGCCAACATTGAATTTTAAGAACTTTAAGGATCCTTTGATGCAGATCTACGTGGATGAGTTCCCTGATTCATAAATGGTACGCCGTTATTAAATCGGATGCGAAATGGTTAAGATATTGGGCAAAAACTGCGAGGTAAGTGGTGATCGCACTTTTCCAAGGGTTTTCCAAGGGGTACCTTCATGATTGGGGCCAAAAATGGACCCAACATTGAATTTTGAGAACTTTAAGGATCCTTGCATGCAGATCTACGTGGATGAGTTCCCTGATTCATAAATGGTACGCCGTTTTTGAATCGGATGCGAAATGGTTAAGATATTGGGCAAAAACTGCGAGGTAAGTGGTGATCGCACTTTTCCAAGGGTTTTCCAAGGGGTACCTTCATGATTGGGGCCAAGAATGGAGCCAACATTGAATTTTGAGAACTTTAAGAATCTTTTGATGCAGATCGACGTGGACGAGTTCCCTGATTCATAAATAGTACGCCGTTTTTGAATCGGATGCGAAATGGTTAAGATATTCTGCAATATCTGCGAGGAAAGTGGTGATCGCACTTTTCCAAGGGTTTTCCAAGGGGTACCATCATGATTGTGGCCAAAAGTGGTGTCAAAATTGAATTTTGAGAACTTTAAGGATCCTTTGATGCAGATCTACGTGGATGAGTTCCCTGATTCATAAATGGTACGCCGTTTCTAAATCGGATGCGAAATGGTTAAGATATTGGGCAAAAACTGCGAGGAAAGTGCTGATCGCACTTTTCCAAGGGTTTTCCAAGGGGTACCTTCATGATTGGGGCCAAGAATGGAGCCAACATTGAATTTTGAGAACTTTAAGAATCTTTTGATGCAGATCGACGTGGACGAGTTCCCTGATTCATAAATGGTACGCCGTTTTTGAATCGGATGCGAAATGGTTAAGATATTCTGCAATATCTGCGAGGAAAGTGGTGATCGCACTTTTCCAAGGGTTTTCCAAGGGGTACCATCATGATTGGGGCCAAAAGTGGTGTCAAAATTGAATTTTGAGAACTTTAAGGATCCTTTGATGCAGATCTACGTGGATGAGTTCCCTGATTCATAAATGGTACGCCGTTTTTGAATCGGATGCGAAATGGTTAAGATATTGGGCAAAAACTGCGAGGAAAGTGCTGATCGCACTTTTCCAAGGGTTTTCCAAGGGGTACCTTCATGATTGGGGCCAAGAATGGAGCCAACATTGAATTTTGAGAACTTTAAGGATCCTTTGATGCAGATCTACGGGGATGAGTAGATCGCAAAAACTGCGTGGAAAGTGCTGATCGCACTTTTCCAAGGGTTTTCCAAGGGGTACCATCATGATTGGGGCCAAAAATTGGGTCAAAATTGAATTTTGAGAACTTTAAGGATCCTTTGATGCAGATCTACGGAGATGAGTAGATCGCAAAAACTGCGTGGAAAGTGCTGATGGCACTTTTCCAAGGGTTTTCCAAGGGGTACCTTCATGATTGGGGCCAAAAATGGACCCAACATTGAATTTTGAGAACTTTAAGGATCCTTTGATGCAGATCTACGTGGATGAGTTCCCTGATTCATAAATGGTACGCCGTTTCTAAATCGGATGCGAAATGGTTAAGATATTCTGCAAAATCTGCGAGGAAAGTGCTGATCGCACTTTTCCAAGGGTTTTCCAAGGGGTACCATCATGATTGGGCCCAAAAGTGGTGTCAAAATTGAATTTTGAGAACTTTAAGGATCCTTTGATGCAGATCTACGTGGATGAGTTCCCTGATTCATAAATGGTACGCCGTTTTTGAATCGAATGCGAAATGGTTAAGATATTGGGCAAAAACTGCGAGGAAAGTGCTGATCGCACTTTTCCAAGGGTTTTCCAAGGGGTACCATCATGATTGGGGCCAAAAATGGAGCCAACATTGAATTTTGAGAACTTTAAGGATCCTTTGATGCAGATCTACGTGGATGAGTTCCCTGATTCATAAATGGTACGCCGTTTCTAAATCGGATGCGAAATGGTTAAGATATTCTGCAAAATCTGCGAGGAAAGTGCCGATCGCACTTTTCCAAGGGTTTTCCAAGGGGTACCTTCATGATTGGGGCCAAAAGTGGTGTCAAAATTGAATTTTGAGAACTTTAAGGATCCTTTGATGCAGATCTACGTGGATGAGTTCCCTGATTCATAAATGGTACGCCGTTTCTAAATCGGATGCGAAATGGTTAAGATATTCTGCAAAAACTGTGAGGAAAGTGGTGATCGCACTTTTCCAAGGGTTTTCCAAGGGGTACCTTCATGATTGGGGCCAAAAATGGAACCAACATTGAATTTTGAGAACTTTAAGGATCCTTTGATGCAGATCTACGTGGATGAGTTCCCTGATTCATAAATGGTACGCCGTTTCTAAATCGGATGCGAAATGGTTAAGATATTCTGCAAAATCTGTGAGGATAGTGCTGATCGCACTTTTCCAAGGGTTTTTCAAGGGGTACCATCATGATTGGGGCCAAAAATTGGGTCAAAATTGAATTTTGAGAACTTTAAGGATCCTTTGATGCAGATCTACGGAGATGAGTAGATCGCAAAAACTGCGTGGAAAGTGCTGATCGCACTTTTCCAAGGGTTTTCCAAGGGGTACCATCATGATTGAGGCCAAAAATGGAGCCAACATTGAATTTTGAGAACTTTAAGGATCCTTTGATGCAGATCTACGTGGATGAGTTCCCTGATTCATAAATGGTACGCCGTTTTTGAATCGGATGCGAAATGGTTAAGATATTGGGCAAAAACTGCGAGGAAAGTGCTGATCGCACTTTTCCAAGGGTTTTCCAAGGGGTACCATCATGATTGGGGCCAAAAGTGGGGTCAAAATTGAATTTTGAGAATTTTAAGGATCTTTTGATATAGTTCTATGAGGATGAGTTCCCTGATTCATAAATGGTACGCCGTTATTAAATCGGATGCGAAATGGTTAAGATATTGGGCAAAAACTGCGAGAAAAGTGCTGATCGCACTTTTCCAAGGGTTTTCCAAGGGGTACCATCATGATTGGGGCCAAAAATGGGGTCAAAATTGAATTTTGAGAACTTTAAGGATCCTTTGATGCAGATCTACGGGGATGAGTACCCTGATTCATAAATGGTACGCCGTTTTTGAATCGGATGCGAAATGGTTAAGATATTGGGCAAAAACTGCGAGGAAAGTGCTGATCGCACTTTTCCAAGGGTTTTCCAAGGGGTACCATCATGATTGGGGCCAAAAGTGGGGTCAAAATTGAATTTTGAGAACTTTAAGGATCCTTTGATGCAGATCTACGGGGATGAGTACCCTGATTCATAAATGGTACGCCGTTTTTGAATCGGATGCGAAATGGTTAAGATATTGGGCAAAAACTGCGAGGAAAGTGCTGATCGCACTTTTCCAAGGGTTTTCCAAGGGGTACCATCATGATTGGGGCCAAAAATGGGGTCGAAATTGAATTTTGAGAACTTTAAGGATTTTTTGATGCAGATCTACGTGGATGAGTTCCCTGATTCATAAATGGTACGCCGTTTTTGAATCGAATGCGAAATGGTTAAGATATTGGGCAAAAACTGCGAGGAAAGTGCTGATCGCACTTTTCCAAGGGTTTTCCAAGGGGTACCATCATGATTGGGGCCAAAAATGGGGTCAAAATTGAATTTTGAGAACTTTAAGGATCCTTTGATGCAGATCTACGGGGATGAGTACCCTGATTCATAAATGGTACGCCGTTTTTGAATCGGATGCGAAATGGTTAAGATATTGGGCAAAAACTGCGAGGAAAGTGCTGATCGCACTTTTCCAAGGGTTTTCCAAGGGGTACCATCATGATTGGGGCCAAAAGTGGGGTCAAAATTGAATTTTGAGAACTTTAAGGATCCTTTGATGCAGATCTACGTGGATGAGTTCCCTGATTCATAAATGGTACGCCGTTTCTAAATCGGATGCGAAATGGTAAAGATATTCCGCAAAATCTGGGAGGAAAGTGCTGATCGCACTTTTCCAAGGGTTTTCCAAGGGGTACCATCATGATTGGGGCCAAAAATGGGGTCAAAATTGAATTTTATGAACTTTAAGGATCCTTTGATGCAGATCTACGTGGATGAGTTCCCTGATTCATAAATTGTGCGCCGTTTTTGAATCGGATGCGAAATGGTTAAGATATATTGGGCAAAAACTGCGAGGAAAGTGCTGATCGCACTTTTCCAAGGGTTTTCCAAGGGGTACCATCATGATTGGGGCCAAAAATGGAGCCAACATTGAATTTTGAGAACTTTAAGGATCCTTTGATGCAGTTCTATGAGGATGAGTTCCCTGATTCATAAATGGTGCGCCGTTTTTGAATCGGATGCGAAATGGTTAAGATATTGGGCAAAAACTGTGAGGAAAGTGGTGATCACACTTTTCCAAGGGTTTTCCAAGGGGTACCATCATGATTGGGGCCAAAAATTGGGCCAAAATTCAATTTTGGGAACTTTAAGGATCCTTTGATGCAGATCTACGGGGATGATTACCCTGATTCATAAATGGTACGCCGTTTTTGAATCGGATGCGAAATGGTTAAGATATTGGGCAAAAACTGCGAGAAAAGTGCTGATCGCACTTTTCCAAGGGTTTTCCAAGGGGTACCATCATGATTGGGGCCAAAAATGGGGTCAAAATTGAATTTTGAGAACTTTAAGGATCCTTTGATGCAGATCTACGGGGATGAGTACCCTGATTCATAAATGGTACGCCGTTTTTGAATCGGATGCGAAATGGTTAAGATATTGGGCAAAAACTGCGAGGAAAGTGCTGATCGCACTTTTCCAAGGGTTTTCCAAGGGGTACCATCATGATTGGGGCCAAAAGTGGGGTCAAAATTGAATTTTGAGAACTTTAAGGATCCTTTGATGCAGATCTACGGGGATGAGTACCCTGATTCATAAATGGTACGCCGTTTTTGAATCGGATGCGAAATGGTTAAGATATTGGGCAAAAACTGCGAGGAAAGTGCTGATCGCACTTTTCCAAGGGTTTTCCAAGGGGTACCATCATGATTGGGGCCAAAAATGGGGTCGAAATTGAATTTTGAGAACTTTAAGGATTTTTTGATGCAGATCTACGTGGATGAGTTCCCTGATTCATAAATGGTACGCCGTTTTTGAATCGAATGCGAAATGGTTAAGATATTGGGCAAAAACTGCGAGGAAAGTGCTGATCGCACTTTTCCAAGGGTTTTCCAAGGGGTACCATCATGATTGGGGCCAAAAATGGAGCCAACATTGAATTTTGAGAACTTTAAGGATCCTTTGATGCAGATCTACGTGGATGAGTTCCCTGATTCATAAATGGTACGCCGTTTCTAAATCGGATGCGAAATGGTAAAGATATTCCGCAAAATCTGGGAGGAAAGTGCTGATCGCACTTTTCCAAGGGTTTTCCAAGGGGTACCATCATGATTGGGGCCAAAAATGGGGTCAAAATTGAATTTTATGAACTTTAAGGATTCTTTGATGCAGATCTACGTGGATGAGTTCCCTGATTCATAAATGGTACGCCGTTTCTAAATCGGATGCGAAATGGTAAAGATATTGGGCAAAATCTGGGAGGAAAGTGCTGATCGCACTTTTCCAAGGGTTTTCCAAGGGGTACCATCATGATTGGGGCCAAAAATGGGGTCGAAATTGAATTTTGAGAACTTTAAGGATTTTTTGATGCAGATCTACGTGGATGAGTTCCCTGATTCATAAATGGTACGCCGTTTTTGAATCGAATGCGAAATGGTTAAGATATTGGGCAAAAACTGCGAGGAAAGTGCTGATCGCACTTTTCCAAGGGTTTTCCAAGGGGTACCATCATGATTGGGGCCAAAAATTGGGTCAAAATTGAATTTTGAGAATTTTAAGGATCTTTTGATGTAGTTCTATGAGGATGAGTTCCCTGATTCATAAATGGTACGCCGTTATTAAATCGGATGCGAAATGGTTAAGCTATTCTGCAAAATCTGCGAGGAAAGTGCTAATCGCACTTTTCCAAGGGTTTTCCAAGGGGTACCATCATGATTGAGGCCAAAAATGGAGCCAACATTGAATTTTGAGAACTTTAAGGATCCTTTGATGCAGATCTACGTGGATGAGTTCCCTGATTCATAAATGGTACGCCGTTTTTGAATCGGATGCGAAATGGTTAAGATATTGGGCAAAAACTGCGAGGAAAGTGCTGATCGCACTTTTCCAAGGGTTTTCCAAGGGGTACCATCATGATTGGGGCCAAAAATGGGGTCAAAATTGAATTTTCAGAATTTTAAGGATCTTTTGATGCAGTTCTATGTGGATGAGTTCCCTGATTCATAAATGGTGCGCCGTTTTTGAATCGGATGCGAAATGGTTAAGATATTGGGCAAAAACTGTGAGGAAAGTGGTGATCACACTTTTCCAAGGGTTTTCCAAGGGGTACCATCATGATTGGGGCCAAAAATTGGGTCTAAATTGAATTTTGAGAACTTTAAGGATCCTTTGATGCAGATCTACGTGGATGAGTTCCCTGATTCATAAATGGTACGCCGTTTTTGAATCGGATGCGAAATGGTTAAGATATTGGGCAAAAACTGCGAGGAAAGTGCTGATCGCACTTTTCCAAGGGTTTTCCAAGGGGTACCATCAGGATTGGGGCCAAAAATGGGGTCAAAATTGAATTTTGAGAACTTTAAGGATCCTTTGATGCAGATCTACGGGGATGAGTACCCTGATTCATAAATGGTACGCCATTTTTGAATCGGATGCGAAATGGTTAAGATATTGGGCAAAAACTGCGAGGAAAGTGCTGATCGCACTTTTCCAAGGGTTTTCCAAGGGGTACCATCAGAATTGGGGCCAAAAATTGGGCCAAATTCAATTTTGAGAACTTTAAGGATCCTTTGATGCAGATCTACGGGGATGAGTACCCTGATTCATAAATGGTACGCCGTTTCTAAATCGGATGCGAAATGGTAAAGATATTCCGCAAAATCTGGGAGTAAAGTGCTGATCGCACTTTTCCAAGGGTTTTCCAAGGGGTACCATCATGATTGGGGCCAAAAATTGGGTCAAAATTGAATTTTGAGAACTTTAAGGATCTTTTGATGCAGATCTACGTGGATGAGTTCCCTGATTCATAAATGGTACGCCGTTTTTGAATCGGATGCGAAATGGTTAAGATATTGGGCAAAAACTGCGAGGAAAGTGCTGATCGCACTTTTCCAAGGGTTTTCCAAGGGGTACCATCATGATTGGGGCCAAAAATGGGGTCAAAATTGAATTTTGAGAATTTTAAGGATCTTTTGATGCAGTTCTATGTGGATGAGTTCCCTGATTCATAAATGGTGCGCCGTTTTTGAATCGGATGCGAAATGGTTAAGATATTGGGCAAAAACTGCGAGGAAAGTGCTGATCGCACTTTTCCAAGGGTTTTCCAAGGGGTACCATCAGGATTGGGGCCAAAAATGGGGTCAAAATTGAATTTTGAGAACTTTAAGGATCCTTTGATGCAGATCTACGGGGATGAGTACCCTGATTCATAAATGGTACGCCATTTTTGAATCGGATGCGAAATGGTTAAGATATTGGGCAAAAACTGCGAGGAAAGTGCTGATCGCACTTTTCCAAGGGTTTTCCAAGGGGTACCATCAGGATTGGGGCCAAAAATTGGGCCAAATTCAATTTTGAGAACTTTAAGGATCCTTTGATGCAGATCTACGGGGATGAGTACCCTGATTCATAAATGGTACGCCGTTTCTAAATCGGATGCGAAATGGTAAAGATATTCCGCAAAATCTGGGAGTAAAGTGCTGATCGCACTTTTCCAAGGGTTTTCCAAGGGGTACCATCATGATTGGGGCCAAAAATTGGGTCAAAATTGAATTTTGAGAACTTTAAGGATCTTTTGATGCAGATCTACGTGGATGAGTTCCCTGATTCATAAATGGTACGCCGTTTTTGAATCGGATGCGAAATGGTTAAGATATTGGGCAAAAACTGCGAGGAAAGTGCTGATCGCACTTTTCCAAGGGTTTTCCAAGGGGTACCATCATGATTGGGGCCAAAAATGGGGTCAAAATTGAATTTTGAGAATTTTAAGGATCTTTTGATGCAGTTCTATGTGGATGAGTTCCCTGATTCATAAATGGTGCGCCGTTTTTGAATCGGATGCGAAATGGTTAAGATATTGGGCAAAAACTGTGAGGAAAGTGGTGATCACACTTTTCCAAGGGTTTTCCAAGGGGTACCATCATGATTGGTGCCAAAAATTGGGTCTAAATTGAATTTTGAGAACTTTAAGGATCCTTTGATGCAGATCTACGTGGATGAGTTCCCTGATTCATAAATGGTACGCCGTTTTTGAATCGGATGCGAAATGGTTAAGATATTGGGCAAAAACTGCGAGGAAAGTGCTGATCGCACTTTTCCAAGGGTTTTCCAAGGGGTAGCATCATGATTGGGGCCAAAAATGGGGTCAAAATTGAATTTTGAGAACTTTAAGGATCCTTTGATGCAGATCTACGGGGATGAGTACCCTGATTCATAAATGGTACGCCATTTTTGAATCGGATGCGAAATGGTTAAGATATTGGGCAAAAACTGCGAGGAAAGTGCTGATCGCACTTTTCCAAGGGTTTTCCAAGGGGTACCATCAGGATTGGGGCCAAAAATTGGGCCAAAATTCAATTTTGAGAACTTTAAGGATCCTTTGATGCAGATCTACGGGGATGAGTACCCTGATTCATAAATGGTACGCCGTTTCTAAATCGGATGCGAAATGGTAAAGATATTCCGCAAAATCTGGGAGTAAAGTGCTGATCGCACTTTTCCAAGGGTTTTCCAAGGGGTACCATCATGATTGGGGCCAAAAATTGGGTCAAAATTGAATTTTGAGAACTTTAAGGATCTTTTGATGCAGATCTACGTGGATGAGTTCCCTGATTCATAAATGGTGCCCCATTTTTGAATCGGATGCGAAATGGTTAAGATATTGGGCAAAAACTGCGAGGAAAGTGCTGATCGCACTTTTCCAAGGGTTTTCCAAGGGTTTTCCAAGGGGTACCATCAGGATTGGGGCCAAAAATGGGGTCAAAATTTAATTTTGAGAATTTTAAAGATCTTTTGATGCAGTTCTATGTGGATGAGTTCCCTGATTCATAAATGGTACGCCGTTTTTGAATCGGATGCGAAATGGTTAAGATATTGGGCAAAAACTGTGAGGAAAGTGGTGATCGCACTTTTCCAAGGGTTTTCCAAGGGGTAGCATCATGATTGGGGCCAAAAATGGGGTCAAAATTGAATTTTGAGAATTTTAAGGATATTTGATGCAGTTCTATGTGGATGAGTTCCCTGATTCATAAATGGTGCGCCGTTTTTGAATCGGATGCGAAATGGTTAAGATATTGGGCAAAAACTGCGAGGAAAGTGCTGATCGCACTTTTCCAAGGGTTTTCCAAGGGGTACCATCATGATTGGGGCCAAAAATGGAGCCAACATTGAATTTTGAGAACTTTAAGGATCCTTTGGTGCAGATCTACGTGGATGAGTTCCCTGATTCATAATTGGTACGCCGTTTCTAAATCGGATGCGAAATGGTTAAGATATTCTGCAAAATCTGTGAGGAAAGTGGTGATCGCACTTTTCCAAGGGTTTTCCAAGGGGTACCATCATGATTGGGGCCAAAAATGGGGTCAAAATTGAATTTTGAGACCTTTAAGGATCCTTTGATGCAGATTCACGTGGATGAGTTCCCTGATTCATAAATGGTACGCCGTTTGAAGAGGCCTATCGGAAGAGGCAAGGTGGAGATATCCCTACAGTTTTATAGTAGTGCCCCTTGGAAAAATTATAAAATGATGCTCTCTGATGCAGGGAGTAGATATTCAAATCAGACGCAGAAGAAGACGTTACGAAATGGATCTGCAAGGAAGGCTGGGCGTCGAGAAGAGTTACAAGCTTCAGAATAACATCGATGTAATGTGTTATGCGATCAGAGAGTAAGACTAAGGAAGAGATTATGTTTAAGAATTTATATGAAGAATTTTGCATATTTATTGCATGTATAAAAAGTAAATAGTTTAATGAACTATTAAGTCAAGTATACTTTGAAAATTATTCAATATTTTTTAACTTGTAGCGAAAAATGTTGAAGATCGAAGACACAGGCAATCTGTCGAGACACATCCGAATAAGGCAAAGATAAAACTTATTATAGAACCTTTTTCCCATAAATAAACAACAAACTTTTGAGTTTTATAACAATATATTTATTTGTGGATCATCGATTTGTTAGTTTTCTATAAGTATTTTAATAAATCGTTTCCTTTATCGTACGATATCTGCAAAATTTTGTATTCCAATATATATTGTGGTTTCTTTACTTATTGGGATTTTTAATTTTCCGTATATATACGATGATTTAATGAATGAATGAGTGACGCTATGTTGCCGTTTAATTGATGATGTTACGATTTGGATGATAAGTTTCGTATAAGAATAAAAGTTATTTTATAAAATACTCGGTTATGTGGGATTTGAATCCGTAAAACATTGAATTTATTGCATTCGCATATACTTGCCTATGATTTTGAAACGCGTTTAACTAATTTATTTAAGTTGGCTATAGGACAATGGACTATACTCTATATAGGCTATAGGTTTTAGTAATCTTTTTCCATTTTGTTTTGTTTCTTTTTGAGAGAGATAAAAACATGTTAATCACTTTGTTTAGGGACTGTCGCGCAAATTAAATTAACTACGATTCAGCATTGCTATCGAATGCGTATTGGGTTCAATCATATTTTATCATATATATTATATATCATGTAGCTATATTCCGATAATAAATAATTAAACATATTGAACTAAACAGTAATCAAATAATAATGGTAAACAACTAATAAATATTCAAATAATAAAAAAAATTACAAAGTACAAGAGCTGCAACATTGATGGATCTACTAGGTCTACGACTGACCCGCCGCTGGCACTGTTAATGATCCTGCTACTGATCCCATCCTGGTCGCTGCTGATGCCGCTGCAGCTGCTGTTTTTGTGTCCGGCTCTGGGTCCGGTATGGCTTTGGCCGCCAGTGCCAGCTTATGAATGTGCGGCGACGATGGCGACGTCACTGTTATTCTACAATAAGAAAAAGCTAATGGTTTACACGCACACACACATGCGGAGGGGGATTCCGAAAGGTTCCAAACGGCGGACGGGGTCATGACGGAGCGGAACGGAGCGGAGCGGTTTAGGGCGGGAGCGAGGATTTGTTGTGTTTTTTTTTTTTTGTTGATTTTTGTCACATAGGCATTAACATATATTTACACGCATCGTTTGTTTTCGTTTTAAGGGGTGTTTGGTTTGGTTTTATGGATTTGTTTTAAATGGCAGGAGACGTTGATGGAAGCGATGCAGCGTTGGCGTCGATTGCAGAGTTGGTATTTCGGTAATTCGGTTTTGGGGTCATTTGTGGATGTGGATGTGGATTGTGGCGGATGGTTTGCATGTATGATTTAATTATTTAAATTAGATAAGCCGGCAATAGCAAACAGACCTTACAGACTAGCTAACTAGCGATAGGCATATTAAGAGGCGGATAATGTTTGGATGGTGCTTGGGCCTTAATGCTTGTGCTGCTGTCTGCTGTTCGAGTTGACTTCGTTATCAGCGTACCTAGGGCTGTTGTCGTCCTTTTCATAGACCACGGTGCGAGTGGTGCTGACAACAGTGCCGCCGCCGCCTCCGCCACCACCGATGCTTCCATTCAGCGACTGTTGCGAACTGCGTTTCACGTGCACGGGTCGCAAGCGCTCCTCGAGGTCGCTGATGGAGCCCACGGAACTGATGCTCTCGTCACTGCAACACCAAAAATAGTCTTAATATTTTCCACTTCTCAGGATTTAGTTTCGAATTCCACTCACCTCTCGCTAAGTTCCTCTTCGCCCTCCTCCTCCATGGCCTGTTGCAGATCGGCTATCCGCTGAAGTGCCAGCCGGAGGTCGTTCTTCAGGGCCGCTCCCTCCGATTCCATTTGCTCCATCTTCTTTTCGAGGTCCTTGCGCCGCGTCAGGGACTCCTGCTCGCGACTGGACACCGTGTGGTACTCCTCACGCATATCGCGGAGACTCTTTTGCGACTTCTTGAGCACGTCCTGGGCCTGCATTTCGCGCATCTTCGACTGCGTCACCTCGTTCTGCAGCTTCTCCAGGGCCTCCTTGTGACGGGTCACCTGCACTTCCAGACGCGCCCGAGTGGCCTGCTCCAGCTCCAGCCGGGATTCCAGTTCCTTGGTGCGAAGCTCCAATCTATAAATATTTGAAGTTAGTAAACAAATCTAAGCACATATTTTAGATAAAATCCTTACCTCTTCGACATCATGGCCATGGATGGATCGCCCATATTTTCGACATTGTCCAAGCGGTGCTGTAGCTCGGCCACCTGCTCTTTGAGATTGTTTCGTTCAGCCTCCATTTCGTTGAGCTTGAACTCCGCTTCGGATACATTTATCTGCTCGGTGTTCAATTGCTTCACTGTGGCACTGTACTTCTTCATCAGTTCGCTGAGCTCCTCCTCGTTCTCCTCGATTTGAGCCTGGAGCTCGGCGCGATCCCTGTGCGCCGCATTGGCTCGCTCCTCGGCATCGTTTCGGGCGCGATGTGACTCCTCGAACATGGCCTGGACTTCGGTGAGTTCCGCTTCGGCTGTTTGACGCGCCTTCATGGCCAGAGATCGAGCGGACTCTGCGTCTTCCAGTTGATTCCGCAGCTGGCGAATAAGCGTCTTGCCTGGCGTGTCCGCCTTGAGGCGCTCCAGCTGGGTCTGAGCGTCCTTGAGCAGAGCCTTGTATTTGCGGAGATCACGGCGCAGCTTCTGGTTCATTGCCTCCTCAGCGTCGCGGTCCACGCGATCACGATCCTCCATAGAGGACAGGCGTCGCTCCAGCTCGTGCTTCTCACGGAGGAGCAGGGTTCGCTCCTCATGCTCTGTCTCCAGTTGGCACTCCAGGGCCTTGATCTTTTTGTAGCCATTGCCGCGAACTTCTTCCAGCTCCTCATCACGCTGCTGGGACTCGCGGCGTGCCTCTTTGCGCATGGTCTCCAGTGTCATCTCCAGACGGAGTTTGGCCTGCTCCAGCAGCTGTATCTGGCCTGCCATCTCGTCCAGTTCCTCCTCCTGCTCCTTGGCCCGGCGTTCTGTTTCGTTTTTAGAGCGCCGCAGCTGGGCGAACTCTTCTTCGGTTCCGCCCCCAAAGGTCATCTCTTCCAGTTCGCGCTGCAGCGAAGCTAGCTTCTCTTCCTTCAGGTCCAGATCCAAGCGGGTGTCCTGTAAGACGAAGAGTTAAGAATATAATAAGTGTCTCGCTTAATTAACCCAATTATTTATGTCATTTCACACACTTCCTGATTACAATTTCTAGACTTTTCAGAGGGCTTCTAATTTATTACCCCTTTCTAGTGTCTGCCTTCTGCTTTTAATGGGTTATATTTGTCTGGAGCTTAGACTAGAGCTTGGAACCCATTTGAACTCACTTGAATCAACCGAGTCGAGTAACGGAAACTCATGGCTGGCCTGTACTTGGCTTGGGAACTGTATGAACGTATAGAGGAGTATAGTCGGTGGTGTGCTGCTCAGTGCCCGGGTTTATGGTATCTAAATCGCAGTGGCCAGTTCAGTTCAGTTCAGTTATCGCCCTCCATGGAGGCTCTTCCTCTTCCAGCTAATTATGAGTATCGAAAGCGTAATGAGAACGGCGTCGACGTTTTAATTTCTTTTTGCCAAGCGGCACGAACAATCGGCAAAGACACTGGGACAGACTCTGTACTCCAGTTATCGCACGTTGACGGTCGTCGAGCTACTGTCTACTGTCTACTGTCGAGCGGAACAATGAAGAAAGCAGCAAAGCGAAGATCCACAAATGTGTGACCAAAAGATACAGATACACAGAGCGAGAAGGCTCGAGAGTCGGTTCGAGTGAGAGCGAGCAGGCGAGCAGGCGAGAGCCTAGAGTACAGGCCGATAAAAACATGAGACCCCAAGAACCCAGAACGGAATACTCAAAGAAAGAAGATCTCGGATTGGAACACATGCCGCACATGCGTACATGTGTCGAATGCTCGGTGTGGGCAGGTAGCCATGCAGGCAGGCTGTCGAGGTATTCCACTGCTTGGGCAAACAAGCCGAACGAGTTTCGGGCCTCTGAGATATGCAGTATCTGTATCTGTATCTCGGTTGCAATGTGCGCAACGTGCCGCCACTTGTTTCAACACTGTGCAACAAGTCTTTATCCGATGGCGACACCCCACGCCCTGACCTGGACAATTTTAATAGGATATTTTTTATAATTAATATGGAAAAAAGATTAATTTTTGGGGTTTGAAGGCTTAGCCTCTTGCCTTATTGGTCTTAAAATATTTTTGTTTCTAACTAAAAAACTACGAATTATCTATGAAGAATTAACAAATAAAAGTTATTAAATTTAATTACATAATTATAAACATACGATATTCTATATCACATTTTCTTGCTCTTTATTTTCTATGTCCCACTGTACTTTATGCAACATGCTGCCACTGACCCTACGCAACATGTTGCTTTTCTATTGTGAAACATGTTGCTGGGAACAAAAATGTTGCCAAGCTTCAAACTCACCGCTAGGGTCTGCTCCAGCGTAAACTTCTCGGCCTGCAGGACATCCTTCTCGCGGCCGTAGCGCTCCTTGGCCTGACGCTCCTGGCGAGCCGCATCCTGCAGGGACTGGCACTCGGCATCGAACTTGCGCTGCTTCTTCTCGAGCAAATTGTTTCGGGCATTTTGCTCCTCGAGCAGCATGCGCAGATCGTTCATCTCGTTGGTCATCTTCTGAGCCTTGCGCTTCCATTGGCCCACAACTTGACGTTGCTCCTCAACTTCTTCGTAGGCATCGGAAAGCTGTTTCAAAGATAGAAATTATTAAGGGTCTAATAGAGTGGCTGGACGGAACAAACCTTCTTCTCCAATTGCTTCTTAAGCCCGACCAGCTGTTCCAGATCGTGCTCGTGCTGCGTATGCAGACGCCGTTTGGTGAACTCCAGCTCCCGGGCCACCCGCTCGTACTTGAGCTTGTAGACACCGCCACCCACGCCGCCGTCCTCGTTCTCCGCATCCTCGTCCTCGGAGATGCCATTCAGATCGGACTTGGCGCATATGAGTTCCATTTCCAGCTTCTCGGTGGTCTCCTGGAGGTTCTTCACCTTGTTGGCCTGATCGCCCAGCTCCTTCTCCAGCTTGAGGCGTTCGGCGGTCTCCGCCTCCAGCCGCTCGGTGGCGATGTGGGCTGTGGAGCGCTCCTCGGCCAGGTCCACCGTCAGTTCGGATAGCTGGAAAGATTGGGGGCGGGTTTCGATTTTTAGTACAAACATTCTCGATTCTGCTCCAGTTTCCCAGAGTATTTATGTTCATTTTATAGGATTGTTTATTTAGTTTTGTTCGATTCAGGTCTACGCCTGCCTGCCATGTGTCTGAATAGGTGAGATATTTATTTAGAAAAAGCAAATCCTTTGAGTGCCCAAGAGCCCAAAAGACCTGAATTCGACTGAACTTGTAACCTTGACCTAGGAAAGTGCAAAGAGGAAGTGCCATTCTAAGAAACCAATGCTTCCGCTGAGAGATATTTCCTGTAAAGCTGCCAGTGTCTATAATATCATAATTTTAAGTAAAATATTTATTTTTTTCTATACACAGAAATTACAATTTTAATTCCTCCTGATTCACACCTCAGTCACTCCCAAAATTGCACCATTATTTTATTAATTATTGGCTAACTAAATTACTAAAAATTATGGCTGCCAGATGACTTTTGGCAATAACATTTAAACTGATTCACACACAATTCAAAATATTCTAATAATTTAATTGATTGTCTGGCAATAAAGAAAATATTACGCCAAATGTTTCGAAACTATATTCCAAACCCATAAAAAATAAATCAAAATAATACATATTTAATAATACATATTTTAACCAGAAACAAGTTCCCATAGATGTACTATTTCCATTTCATATGACGTCGTATATAATAGAATTGTAGGAATTTCTAGAAAAAACACAAACAAATCGGAATTGGAAAAGAAAAATGGACTAAAGATCACATAATACTGCGAAAAAATTACTCATTCCGAGGATCATTTACTTAGGAAGAGATCAAAGAATGAGTGTCAAGTGAGTACAGGTTCCATTCAATCTTACAGCCGTGACACAAATTAAAAGTGACTCGCTCAGAAGTGGAAGGTCGGTTCATTGTCCTCATAAGAAATATTTCCAGAAACTTATTTTCAGTTTCTTTATATTATTTCCAAAACTCTTGATATATCTCTTTCCATGAAAACAAAAATTATGGATATGGAATATGGAATCTTCCCCTCAAAAATTCCAATTTGTGATTCACGCATTCGTTTTCTATTTTTTATTTTTAACAAAAATAGACTCAGGTGTGGGGGAGGCAGTGGGCGGAGAATCTTCCCCCGCTGTCAATGTCAGCGTGGTACCTTTTCTTTTCTTTCTCTGTTTTTGTTTGTTTAGGAATTTAATATTTACGAGGAGGAGACATCATCACCCGCACTTTATACCGAACTGTGTCAGACACAAGCTCAAGGTTATACCTCATCGTCCTCCTCGCGAATGGTGCGATCGTCGTCGTCGTCGTCGCGATTCCCGTTGGTCAGGCTGGTGGTGGTCGCCACCGACGACTCCCGCTCCCTGGCCGCCGAATTGGCCCGGGATGTCGACTGGCTGGGCAGTTGCTTGGCCAACTGGAAGGCCTTCGTCAGGATGTTCTGCGAGGATCGAGTGCGTCCCACCGATCCGCAGCGCTCTATGCTGTTTCGCTCGCGCTGTCGCTCGATCAGGGACATGGTGTCGTAGTCGTCGTAGCCGGAGCAAGTGCTTCCCGGAGTGGTGCAGCGACTATCCCGTCCACTGGTCATGCTAGTGGTTCTCTTCGTCCGCCTGCCCATGGCGGTCCACTCCTCCTGCACGTGATCCGTGCGCTTCAGGAAGTTCTGGATCTTTTCGCTGAGATAGGCGGACGAGGTGCGCGGATCCTCGAAGGAGGGCGAGGCCCGCAAAGACTGGTGGACTGGCTGGCGCTTGCAGCCCAATACGAAGGACAGATTGCCGTCGAAGACCACGGGCGAGCTCTCCAGCTGGTGCATCTCGTACGGATCCAGGCCCGAGCCGCGGGTGTAGGTCTGGGGGAAGACCCTGCGCGGCGGAGTCTGCAGACGCGAATTGGAGTTGGAGATCGAGGAGAGCGTGGAGCATCGCGAGGACACGGAGTAGGCGGGACTGGGCGAGCGGTTAACCAGACGCAGGCGATCGCTGTCCGTTCCTGTGGACGAATTGAGTGGCAGTTTCAGCGAGATCTCGTACAGACTTTCGGGCTCTCCATTAGCCTTATCCTTCTGATTACCCGAAAGCGACGAGATGCCTCCGCTGCCACTCGACGTTTTGGAAGTGTACTTGTTGGCTGTGTATGTGGATCGTGTGGTGGTGGTGGTGTGTTGTCCATTGGTCAGGGACTGAACTGGACTCTGCTCCCGCTGCTTGGGCAGCAGGCGGAGCTGTTTTCGCGCCTGACTGGTGGGGGGTTTGGGTGGCCTTGCCAACGGAGCACTGCCACTCATCGTGGAGTTAAGGGAGGATCCACTGCTGTTGCTGGAGGCAGTGGCCCCCAGTCTGGGTCCGCCATTCATGGCTGCCAGGACGCGGGCCAGGAACTTCTCCTTCTCCAAGCGGTCCGACTCTAGTGGCCCGGCATTCGGTGTGGCATCTCCAGAAGCTGGAATGTCAGCAGTGGCCTCGTTAGCAGGCGACAGAGGAGGCATTCGGGTTTGGATTAGTGGCAAGCAGGGATCGAGAGTGGGTTAGAGATTCTTTAGGGGATGATGGGGATTCGGATTCGTGGCTCTGCCTGGTTTGTTTCTGTGCAAATTTCTTTGGCCAATTTCTGTCGTTTTCGAAAATTTGTGTGTCGTTTTGTCGTTTTTCGTTTATTTTTTCAATCGAGTTTTGTTTAAAATTTATTCTAATTTGTATCTTCTGGGGTGTCTTATGCTAGGGGGCGGGGGTGCGAGGAGGGGCTGTCAAAAACTTGAGACCGTTGATGCAATTTAAATTTATCTCGGTCTGAATTTCTGTGCGACTTGTTGTTGGATTTATTTCGGCCTGAGCACGCGCGCGCATCGGATTGCCAGGCGGCCAGTCGGATATTCCTTTGTTTTCCTCGCCGAGGTTTTATGGCTTTTGGCAACGTTCTGACCAACGCACACGCCGAATCTAGACGGATCAGATCGGTTACACTCGGAATCGGACTCGAAATCGGTACGGAACGGATCGGATCGGATCACATCGAATCTCCCGGATAGCGGCGCCACGGGCCTCAGGCTTTCACGACGTTTGCTCGGCGACTAAGTGATGCGTACGGTTCTTGGTCTTGGCCTGGCCTGGCCAAAATGAAAAGCTCACTGCTCGCTACTTTTTGGCAAACAAATCCCCGGAGAGATCTGTTCGAGGAGAGCCAGTCCCACTCAGAGAGAGCGGCGCCATCAATTGCAACATCATCAGAATAGTTCCGCCATATCACATAATCTATGGTCGCTCGGACTCGTACTCGTCCGGGTTGCCTGTTGATTTCGGCCAACTGTTGATCCAATAATTTGGCAATCTTTGAAGGAATTATGTAAATCGCAGCATCCGATCGTATTAAATCCGATTCCAACCCAGCTGCAACTCAACTGTGGCGCGACAAAGTATTATTAATGATCTTTTAGAGCATTTAAAAATACATCTGGGGTCTATTCTAGTGTGCGGCGACATGTGCGAAACATCCACAGCCACAGCCACATCCACAGGCAGATCCCATGCCCATCTATCTCCACCAGAACAGATATTCCACTCTCCGAGTCAGAGTCAGTTGGTGTTCAATGCCCAAAATGCTATTTTTGGGCCACTTTTAAAAACCAAATAAGACAAATGAAAGCGGAAAAGCGGAAAGTCTGCAAGCGAAATCTGCATTATTTTCATTCAAGGAGCTGTTCATGGGAAACAAAGCCATGAACCAAAGTCTGGATCGGATTATAATTCCATTGCTCTTCCTTTGACACTTTTTGGAGTAATAATTGATGACGAAGTCCTTCCCGCTCCAAAGATATGGCTTTTATTTTGCAATTTATAACAAACGACAAACACTTATTGTTCTTGGCCTAAAAAGATTTCTTGTTTCTCGAATTCTATTAAATGACAAAATATACCCCTGCATCTAAATATATTAGGAATTCTTTCGATGGTAAGATGTCTTTTGGCGCCCCAGATATCAAAGCTGTGCCAACGAAAACAAGACCGCGCAGATGATATATCATGTCACTCCCGTCAAGAGCCGCAATTTTAATTGCCGACACTTGTCCATCAAAGACCAGAAAGATAGAGAGACTCACCTTGGCTTCCAACTTTTGGTTCTCCGCCTTGACCTCGCTGCGATCGCATTCGATCTTCTCCAGTTTGGCGCGCAGCATGAGGAGCTCCTCGTTGGCGGTCTTCAGTTGCTCCTCGGTGCGGTGGACGTTGAGGAGGGGCGTGACTCGGACCAGGAGGCGCCACCAGGGCCAGTCACGGACGGCCAGGAAGGCCTTCACATTCCGCTGGATGCAGCGAACGGCCAGTTCCTAAGGACATTTCAAAGATTAATAAAGAAATATCAGAATTATGGAAGGATTGTTAAATAATTACCTGCACCCGACGCTGGGACATCTTTTTCCGGGCCAGATACCCTCGGCAGAAGGCCTGCAGCTGAATGATGCGATCTGAGAGCAGGACATCGCGCTTGGCTTCCAGTTCGCTGAGAACTCCAGAACGGAAGAGGATCTGAAAGCAGGGCATTTGTAAGAGTTTGTAAATATTATTCAGACAGTTTAGAGACAGATACAGTTTCTTGTTTGCTTTTCATTAACATTTTTGTTATTTAATTAAAATGCAAGATAAACTCTTGATGTAATTTGTCGAACAAGCACAGAAACACCTGTTTATTATATCATTTAAGACAAGTGAGACTTTTAATTTCATTTCTGATGTCTTACAACCGGATGATCTAAGATCTGAACTGAAATATTCAACTGAACTTCAGGTGTCAGGTGCACTCCCCAAAGAGGAGATCCAAAAAAACAAAACCAAATCAATTCCGAGGAAGTGGAGGTCAAGGTGCTGATCTGATTCGACTCAGACCCGGCGTACAAAGACTATTGGAGAGGCAGGCAACGTAAAGATATGCAAAATATGAGCTAAGACATTGCAGACACCTGTTTGGCCAAAAAAAGCAAAGAGATGCCAAGCTTACAGGTGTGAAAGTGAGAAGAGGAAAAAGAAATGAAAACGAAATTGTAAACAAGATATTGCCATAAAAGCAAAAAAAAAGCGAATCGGTCAGAAAAGTAGGGGCATGGCCTCCTAATGGCGGTTCATGCAGGTGGAAAATGCATAGGTTTGTGCCATAAATTGAGGGCCAGGGCACTGGGTTCCCATACAAATTAGCCCCAAGACGACGCACCTCCAAGGTGTGGCTCTCCACCCCATCCATCTCTTTCGCTCCCTGTCACCAAACGTCGGATTCGCAACCAAGTCGAGAAACTATTTTCTCGAAATTTTTAATTATGCCCGGCACGTAGACAAAAATGAAAGTAAACCAATGTGAAATGGCAAACTAAACTGTCGTTTGTTTTTGGGAGAGTGTGTGAGGCGGCAGTGTGTGTGGCACGGTCATCAGGTATGAGTGGATAATTGGTGGCGGGATGCAGTTGGTATTGGTACCGGAGAGGTGTGGTTCGGCATTAGGCGATAAAATTTGAATTTTAAGAGTGCAATAAAGATATCCATAAATTCTAATCAAGGAGGAGTAGTGTTGAGTTTTAAAAAGGTTGCAAATCAAAAGACATTTTTAGAGAGAAGTAGGGAAAAGTGGAAGACCTCATCTTTAAAACTTAACTATTTCTATAGAAGTGAAAAATACTATACAACATATCCCTTAAATAGATAATAGATTCTTCAAGGACATGCTCCATTAACCAGATGTTAGAACCCCAGAAGTATAAACCAAAAAGCATGAGGTGGAAGTGGAAAGGCATTGCAGGATAGGCCAGGAAAATATATAAACCATGGATAGTATTTTGTACAATAAATATTTTATTCCATTTACAGTAAAAGTTAGATAGTTAGAGAAAATAAAAGACTTTTTAAAAAAATATAGAGTGCAGATGCGGAGAGTTAAGATTGGGCGGAGAGTTGTCTGGGCTGGGGAGGATCGGAAGCGGAGGATCTTCTGCCAGGTCAGTGCAGCCGCATAGTTACCTCTTTCGTGTAGGTGGGATAGATCTCCACCTGGGTCTGAATGCACCGCACCGCCTGCACCTGGGCCACCACTTTGCTGGCCACCACCGGCGACGGCGTTGCCGATGGCTTCTCTTTGGCAGCCACTGCCTCAAACTTCTGCAGCAACTCGGCGATTTTGTTGGACTTGCAACACGGCTTCTCGGTTTGCGGCAACCGCTCCTCGGCGGACTCATCGCCCTCGGACTCGCAGAGGCTGCCGGTGGAGTTGCTGGTGGACGTCGAAGTGGACAACTGGGTGTTGCTGATGTGGCCCGAGTCGTCGGAATCCTCGGCCTGCTCGGCTCGGATCTCCTTCGTGGGCTTTTTCAGAGGGTGTTTCTGGACTTTTACCTCCTGAACCACTTTGACGAGCAGCTCCTGGTTCTTGTCCGAGGTCTCGCCCAGCTTCGGCGGGATGATCTTGCAGGACTCTAGCTTGGGCCGGCCGACCTTCTCCTCGTTGGCGTACTGGAGCTTCTGTAGCTTTTTCTTGTTCCTCACCAGCTGGGAGTGCTCCTTGGTCACCCCGCGACTGCTGCTCCTCTTGGGCTTGTGATTCATGCTCTCCACCTGGCGCAGTATCTCCTGTCCTTTGGCCAGGCACTTGACCAGCAGCTCGTCGCTGTGAGCATTGGGTGACTTGGCTTTTGTCGTCCCAGGCTTCACTGTGGAATTGGCTCTTCTGGGAGTGGCTTTCGAGGCTGTGATATGTCTCTTCTCCAGACTGGAGTTGGCTCTTTTGGGCATTGTTACAGCGGCAGGAGGTGGAGGCTGGACGGCAGGAGCTCTTCCACGTGCTACTGTGTTGAGGGTTAGTAAGGATCGGGTCCTTTGCTGCTTTCCAGGAGCCTTCACCGGCAGCGGTTGCTCCAGACAGAAGCTCTCGCTGCGCTTGCGGAGATTCGATTGCTTCCGAAGGGGAATCCTGCTACCATTCAGGTCGTTCAAGGAATTGTATCTGGAGTCCCCACCTCCTGTGGCTCCGGCTCCTCCTCCTCCTCGCATCAGCAGCACTGATCCTGCCAGTTCCGGGGACTGGTACACTTGCATGCGGCTTATATTCCTATTGATGCTCAAGGTACTGTGTGATTTGGAAAGCATGGGCTGGCGATCACAAAACTCCGCTGGAGGAGCTGGCAACTCCTCGGCGACTGGAGGATGGTATTCGTTGAGCAAATGGTCGAAACTCTGGAGAACCTCGTTCAGCTTGGTCTCGTCGTGGGCCACCTTCTCCAGCTCGGCGAAGATCTCGTCCTCCAGGGACTGCTGTGTCAGGCTGAGACTCAGACTCAGCTGGCTCTCCTCGTCGCTGTCGATGTAGCTGTAGACACTGCTGGTCAGGACACTGGTGGGCATCTGCAGTGGGATGGGATTAAGGGCTACTCCTTTGGGTGTATACTTCCCGCCCACACATCCGCCATCCACCGTGGACAGAGCACTCATGGATCTGGTGTGCTTGCTGCCTTTGTAGTACAGTTTTCCGCTTAATTTCGGTGTCAAGTTATCCTCGATTTTGTGGCGAATGTGCGAAAAGAATTTCTTGCCAGCTCCTAGTCCGTGTTTGGATAGATGTCCTGTGGCTGCTGGTGGCGCCTCAGCCGGAGGATTGCTCCGCACCTGGGCCAGCTTCGACTTGACCGTGTGCTTGTACATGTCCGCCGTGGGGGAATTATGTAAAGCAATTTTGGCGGCTACGGCCACAACAAGTAAAAGTGCATATAATTTTGCAATAAATTGCAGTTTCCTTTTCAATAACCTGCGACTGCGACTGCGAGTGGCCACTGCCGGTGGTGGTGGTTACTTTCACGGTGGTTATTGGAAGTGGCACTGACTGGATAACTGCTGGAATGGTGGCTTAGTCGGTATGGTGTTTTCTCTTCGGGCTCGGCGACGCAACTGAATTGGCTGGCCAAACAGACCAAGTCGGGTCCAAGTCGCTGGCCAAATGCTGGCTCTGCATTCGAAAGTGGCTTACCGAGAAACAACGGCTGGCATATAAACACACAAAAGCAACAAAAAGCCACCACAAACTTGGCTGAGGCTGAGGTCGCGGCCATTGGTAATCGGTCGGGGCGGGCAGAGGGGTAGGTACGGGTAGTGCAACATCACCAACACCATCACCTTATAAACCACTGCAACAGAGTGGACCCAGTGGACGATGCTAATTACCAACCCAAACAATTGGACACACACATGATCGACTTGCAGCTACCCAGCATAATCAGGCGCATCATCATCATTGCGATCCGCTTCCAAGGAAAGAGCACACCAAGTGCGACAATGGACTAGGTCTGGATCGGCCCTAGGCCCCTTGTTTGTGTTTCCATTTTGCTTTTCATTGCCAGCAATTGGAATCGCCCCAATGGACTTACAAAAGACGTACAGAGATCCATGGAGGGCTGGCAAAAGTGCCATGTTCATTGAGGACAAATAAATATTGGTATAGGTTCGTATTTGTGGCAGCAATAGTCTAGAGTCTAGACTCTAGACTGGTAGAGGTTGCAACACAGTTGAAAGGTCGTTAACCAGAGCAATCCATCAAAGAATCAGAACCAGAACCGGAGCTGTAACTATCATCATGTTGGTTAATAATAAGTTATGGAATACATTCAGTTCAGGAAATCCCTATCCAAGAACCCCCCACAAAAATCATTACCCAGAGATCGTGCCAGAATCATCTGTAACGATGTCATTGGGGCTTCCCATGTGGCCACAAATTGAGGCAATTACAAAGATGAAAAACGAAAATAAAATCAAGAGATTATAGAGAGCCGTTGAAACGCATCTTACGCAGCTTCCTGGTTATTGTTTCATAATTAAAAACTAGTTTACATATGCAGGGCTCGTCTGGGCTGGGAGGGCTGGATCTCTGAAAAGGCAGAGGCAGATACGGATTCAGAGACGTGCCTCTCCAGGGCGGGCAGGCGTTAATGAAGTTTTCGTGTTTTCGATTTTCAGCCTTTTGTTTTTGGCCCAAAAAGGCATTTCCCACTCCGCCCCGACTTCGGAGCTGCGGCGTTGACAGAACCCGCCTCGAAAGTATTATATAATCGTGTTCGAAAACCAGACAGCCAATCAGCCAGCCACTCCCCTCCGTCCGGTATTGACCGTCCCGTCCCGGGGGCATTTCTAATGAAAGCGAACGCTGGAAATTTCACTTTGGCTTCAGCTTCAACTTCAGTGGCTGTGGCTTGGGTTGAAAAAATTTTAATGTGCACCGGTCAAATGTGGTTTTCTGTGCGAAGCGAATGCAGGTTGCAACGTCATTTTCGATTTTTGTTTTTGCTGTTTTTTTATTTTTTATTTTTTTGGTGAAAGTCTGCGACCAAAAGGTGTGCGTGTGTGTTTGTAATCATAATCGGAGGAATCGGTATTGGTTTCGGATACGAATTTGTACACTTTCCCGTACGTACAAAGAGCCAGATGGCAGAGACAACGGCCAGCAGCAGGCCCAGGACTGGCTGGGACACCGTCTCCGCCTCGTAGAGTCGCCAAAATGTAGCCACGAGCTGGTAATCACTGACACGGCTTGATCGGATCGCGGCACTATCGTTCCCGCTCCTCGGCAGCGGACACACAGCGGATTTATCCGACCACATCTCGACTGGAGCTCAGGCGATTTCCATTCGCAAAATCCAACTGAGGCTCTGAGGCTCCGAGGCATCCAGACTGAAGACTCTGGAGATTACATCTTGGGGAATTCTATACCGGAGCCATTACAAAGCCACAGAGGCAGAGCATCGCAACAATGCGAGATGCGAGATGAACTTGACCGTGAAAGTTGCCAGCGTCATTGCTGAAAGATGCTGGAGAAAGATGATGAAGACCCGACCGGACCGACTCGAGGGGGAGCACATAAATAAACTGGAATTGCAGCATGTGACGTCAAAGTGGCTTTATTACGATCACTGGCGGCCAAAAGCACAGTTCGATTCACAGTTGCAGTGCCGAGAACAGGAAATAAAAGCCAGGCAGTCAGCCGAGCGTAGCCGGAGGAGCTCAAAGTAACCGATATCTTCCCAGGGATCCAGCACACCAGTGGTCATCCAAATGGCACTGACTGGGTGAGGCTTTAATCAATTATATCATAACTCAACAGCTATGCTTCAATAAACAATAATATCTTGGGACTTGACTTGATATAGAGTTGAAATTAAAGGCTGAACTTAAAGTTAAGGAAGTCTTGTTACCAAAAATATTTAAATATTAAATTTAAGATAAAAAATACCTCCGCTGATAAAGCTTTTCTTCCTCGATTTCCACCACACCTGTCCAAAAATTAGCATTTCTAACAACTTGTTGAAAATGTCGCACTTACGAAATAGTTCCCTAAAATTCTGGTTTAGTTTGCAACTCGCCACAGGGAAGTAAAGTTATTTAAGATCAGCGTGAATTTGTTTTAATTTCGAGCATAAAACACGTCAAGTTTTGATGAAATTCTAGTTCGATTAGAAGCCGAAGAAAGATTCTCTCTGGGCACTGGGCTCTGGGCAACGAAACTGAAAGGGAATTCCGACCAGTCATGCTTATTTCCAAAATAGTTCGATCTCCAGATGAGTAACCTGTTTGAAGGTTTCCTCAAAACGTGAACTCTGCTGTGGAGTCGTCTAGAAGGGATCGCGATGGTGATTGAGAGCTGGCCATTTAACATAATAATTGCGGGGAAGGAGCGAGTTGATGAGAGGACTCTGACGGGGCGGTGATGCCAGCCAGGATCAATTACAGGAACATTTAAATATTTAACTGATGAACTGTCGAATTCCAAGGTGATTTTGCAATTAGATTGAAAGCAAGAGTCGATTGTTTGGGCAAATACGCGGAACAGCGCCATTCCGCTGCGTTTCATTCGGGTTGAGATAATCATAACAACAATAAGCACACATTATTATGTGTTTGCGTTAAAACGTAAATCCTGTCAATAAACTTTTTGTAACAAGTCGGCGCGAGATCAGTACACACACGACACGACACGGGTTTAACGATCTTTTAAAAAAAGATATATACACATATATGTAGATGTTAACATGAGCATGAATGAGTTTCAGCCAAAAAAAAATCAAAATAAAAGCGAGGGGTAGAGTCGTAAACCCGAATCAAGACCTGCTAAATGGTTTGCAAAACAGCCGAAAGTTCCAAGCCCAAATCGTTTAGCTGAACCCTAACCCACCTGGAATCTCTGACATCTCCACCGCATTTCACCCGAAGCTGGTGAGGAAGTAACATCATGCTAGTCCATCGAACCACTAATTCGGACTTTGGTATTTAGACCAAGTTATTGTGTTCTAATGAGTATAATTAATCAATTAAATAATTGCCACGTGTGTGCCAAGAACAATTACAGTTACAGCTCAGGGGTCTTATTAACTCGATTTGTTTACTTATTTCTAAAGTAATTATTTAATTTAATTTTAATCTAAGCCATTAACGTGTAATGGCCGGCAGATTCGTAATAATCCCTTTCGAAATGACAGGTGACTTGATCGACTTCAGGCTTGATCAATTTTCCAATTAATATTAATGAAACTTCAGACTTATATAAGAGATCACTGACTAGAGGGATCAACCAACTCGCCTAGAGGCAACTAACTACTATTGACCCGCAACTGTAAATGGGCCCGAAGATATGCATGTCTATTATATTATTGAATATAAACCATTTATAATCGACGCATAAATGAATAAATTAAACAATACGGGTGAAAGCCCAGATGACTAGCTAAAATCTGTGCCTAAAATTAGCATCGATTTGATGGCTCGATCGATGGATCGATTTGTATTCTAGTCGGCATCCCTTCATCGCTAACCAAGTGTTTAGCCTGCACTTGGCCCAAAAAAATCGTATCTGCCACCGTACATCTCAATGACTTGTTGACTGTTGCAGTGATAGTGGCCGGTGGCAGTGGCAGTGGCAGAAGCAGTGACCGCTCCAACCAGTTGTTAATGGTCGATCATCATGGCTGGGAGACCGCTTCTCTGCCAGCCAGCCGGCCGGCAGAACGCAGCGGCGGCCTTTATTTAACCAAGCCTCCGTCTAGAATCTTGCAATACTTCGGCTCAGAGCTTGTAACGCTTCGGAGGTGCTCCGATCCGCTCAGAAATTCGCGTTCTTTTTTAGTGAGCGGTGGTGCGATAAAATTTGGATTGCGAATTGATCCACAAATAAATTCGAAATAAAACAACTGAATTGTTTAAACCTCAAGTTAAGTGGCCTTTAGTGACGTCTTTGAGGTGCGGTTAATGGGATCGTTAACGGGAATGCATATATTATTCTGGTTCTTGCTCCTCGGCCCAGCGGGAAGTGAGTTTCAATCGCCCCGATCCGATCTTCAAGTGGTTTTAATTGCTATTTCTTTTCAGCTCTTGTGGCTGGTCAGTATTTCGCCTATGCTCCTGGCAAGTGCGAGGTATCCATTTCAGATGTCATCCAGGGCATGGTCTCCACCGAGCTGGGCATTATCCTGGGAACCCGTCCCCGCCTGCCCCAGTCCAAGCTGCTCCAGTACGATCTCTACACTCCCCTGAATCCCGAGGAGCGGCAGCTCCTCCGTCCGGGGGACGTCAGCATGCTGAAGAACTCGCACTTCAACCCAAAATGGCCTGTGAGGTAAGCAGTTCTAAAAAGGGTTCTATTTTAAAGAAAATGGAAGTGATCCACAAAGAAATATATTTAAATTTAGGCTGGTTTTTAAACTAGTTTTAAATCAAATAGGTTCGACCATCCATTAAGTTTTACAAATTAGTTTTAATTAGAATTCTATTAATGGCACTTTAATTTATGTATTCTAGAGTTTCCATTCATGGTTGGGCGGGTAAGAGCACCAGCTGCTCCAACGCCGCCATTAAAGATGCCTACTTGTCGAGAGGCAACTTCAATGTGATCATCCTGGACTGGAGCCGCCAGGCTCTGGACATAAGCTATCCTCGAGTATCCAAGCAGCTGCCCGCGATAGCCGCCAACGTGGCCAAGATGCTGCGGTTCCTCCACGAGAACACAGGAGTGCCCTACGAGCAGATCTACCTGGTGGGGCACAGCGCGGGAAGCCACATATCCGGACTGACGGGGAAAATGATGAGGCCCCAGCGACTGGGCGCCATTTTTGCTCTGGATCCGGCAGGTCTAACCCAACTAAGCTTGGGTCCCGAGGATCGACTGGCCCCGGACGATGCAATTTACGTGGAGTCCATTCACACTGATCTGACGCTTTTGGGGAATCCCAGTACCAAGATCAGCCAGGCCTCCTTCTTCGCCAACTGGGGCCTGGGGCAGCCGCACTGTCCCAACGCCACGGCCACGGAGTTCGACTTTGTGTGCGACCACTTTGCGGCAATGTTCTACTTTGCCGAGTCAGTGCGTCGTCCCAAGTCGTTCCCCGCCGTCCGCTGCGGATCTGCAAAGGCGGTCCACACCGCCACCTGCAGCTGCCCGGGCGGCAGTCGAACGTGCACCGGCGACGAGTTCATGGGCGGCGAGCCGGCCATACCCCGGAGAGGTATCTTCTACCTGAGCACGCGACGGCGCATGCCATACGGCTCCGGCGACGGTCAAGTCTACATCCAACCGCCGATACCGTCCACCATTCGGGAGACGGCGAAGCGGCGGCGGCGGCTGCGGTAACTCCGCAGCTAATGAATTCTATGGCAGCAGACCAAAAATTGATTTATCTAGATGTTTAAGCTGTGGCATTAGGCCGTCCAAAGAATGCGAATAAAATAATGCGTAAGCAACTGAATAAATGGTGTCGAAACTATTTACTTTTTAACGCACTTAACTAGTAACTTGAAATTAAAGTTTAATGTCAACCAGCGGCTGGCCTGGTAAGTGGTTAACAGCGCGTGAGGAGAAACAATTAGCTGGGAGCTCGCTCCAACTGGCAGTGATTAATCTATTAGGAACGTGAGATCAAAACTCTGCCGAGGGCGGTCGCCGATCTAACTGGTTCATTACAGAAATCCACCAGGCGGCAAAAAAAAAAATATATATAATATATTTAATCGCAGAAGATATATTGGCAAACCAGTTGCACAGAAACCTTGTCGTTTGTTCACTCCAACTACTTCGGCGATCAAACATACTCATTTTCAATTCCACATGGCAATAAATTGGGAACACTAGTGATTTTTGACAGATGGTGTACTCCTACTTGCAGGGAGGTTGCGATTTTCTAAGCTCTAAGCTTATTTTGTTCAGCTTAGCTTTAAAACTAAATAAAATATTAGTTTTTAAAGTCACTATTATAACTCACCTGACTAGGTCCAATGCGGTAACTGGCCACGTCCAACTCATTGACTGAGAGTATCTGCTCCACGCTCACATCCTTGTTGCTGGCCAAGTCTCCGGCCAATAGGCCAAACCGACGCACAAACTCCAGAAGGGGAACTGATTCTGGGAAGCCCAGGCGATGCAGTCGAGCAGCCTCCACGACTTGCGAGCCACGTAGCTGAAATATATGAAATGTTAGTGTATCATTTGAGCCATTATAATTCAAGAAGCCCACCTGACTCCTTAATAGTGGCACATTGACCATTTCCTCCTCGCTAGAGGCCTGGCCCGCCGCCGAGCTGGGAGATCCGTTGGCCGTGAACTTGGCATGCTTCCCGGCATTGTGTTGCAACAGATAGCAGTGGACAAAGTGGGTGCCGGTGCGGCGCAGCGTGTCAATGATTCCATCCACCGTGAACTTCACCTGCAACATGATCGAATTCCGCTTCACGCCGGCTGTGGTGAAGGATCTGCGAATGCTGGAGACACGGCGCAGGGATTGGGTGCCCTCCAGGCCGGCAAAAGAGCCGCAGAACACCATGGCACCCGAGCCACGAGTCAGAGAGCCAATGTAGAGGCGGTTGATCTCCTCCCGGCTGCTGTCCTGCAGCAGGGAAACCGCATTCCTTATGCCAGGATGCTCGCGACTGTTCCTCACCCAGCCATCCACGGCATAGAGTACGGGATTGGTGCCCTGCAGATGGTGGAGCACAAACTGGCGGGGACCGGCGCACTTGCGCAGCAGCGTATGATGCTCCCGATCCCCGTAGTGCGAGAACAGACGTTCAAGGAATGTGTCGTCGTTGGAGTTGGGGTAGATTGCTTCCTCATCAAGGAGCCTAGAAAAGGATAGTGTTTAAAAACAAGATAGTCTTTAAAGTTAGTCACTTACCATAGCATTCCCCGGCGATCGTGCTCACGTAAGTCTCGCTGAGAGGAACGCACCACATGGTTCTGGGGCGCCTTGTCAATCAGCGATATTAGCGGTCCCGGATGACACTCCGAGGCATGGTCCATCTCGATCTCTACCAGCTCCTGGGCGTAGCGGTCGCGCGGCGCCACCAGGGTGGTGTGATGGAAGAGCATCTGTAGGCGCTCCTGCAAATAGTTGTGACGCAAATCGGCCAGAGTTGCGCCCACCTGCTGGCCACAACTAGCTGGGTTCTGGAAGCCAGGCGTATCTATTAGCATGATCGAGGCTATGGTGTGGGCCGAGGTGCAGATCTGTCGATTAATCAAGGCGACAACTGCCGCCAAGGCCTCCGAGTACAGGCCAATGACCAACGCCTCCAGGCACTCCCATGCCCACTCGTGTCCGGTGTCGGAGGTGGGCGACTTGGAGGGACTCAGGCCGCCGTTGGGCGCATTCGGCTGTGTCAGACCAAAGGCGGCCGACGACAGATCCTCCAGATTAACGCCCAACAGCCCGGCCGCCTTGCGGGCAGCGGTGGGATTGGCGAACTGAGTGCGCGCCGTGGAGCCCACTCCCAGCTTTGTGACTCCCGCGATGCCGAGGTGGTAAATGGCTGCCAGAATGCTCCAGATTCCGCGCACTGCCTTGGCATCAATGTTGAGCGTCTCGAAGGCTGCCACAGTGCGCATAAAATCATTGGCGGCTCTGTGGCGATCCTCCAGCTTCTGTGAGAGTGAAATGAATGGATGACTGTCCTCCGAGGAGATGTTTTCCAGGTGCAGCTCCTTCTGCAACAATCCAGCTGCTCCCGCCAAGAGTCGCGTCATGATGTGGAAACTATGTTCATGAGCCAAACGCCGGCCAGCTCGCTGTCGTTCTGGCAGAAGAACCTAAAAGGATCAAAGGATAATCACTATGACTTATAAGGACAATAGACAAGACTGCTAACCTGCAGGGAGGCGGATGCAATTTGGCCAGTCTGGTCGAAGTCCAGGCTGAGCAGTTGCGTCATCCGAGTGGCGTTGGAGTTGAGACAAGTTTTTGTGTTGCCAAAGGCCTCCAGAATGGTACAGAGGGCATTGACCTTCTCAGCATTGATGAAGTTATTGTAGGCTCCTAGGGAACAGGTAACAGATATTATTAATGTAGTTCACTCTTAATAACTATTGTGTTTATTGAATGAGTTGAATCACAGCTGTCGTTTCTGTTTACAAACTGAAGCAATGTCTAAAGACATATTTTTAAATTAAATAACAAACAAAAAAGTACAAAATTATTCCAGTTTCTTAAACAGACAAGTGTGAGATACAAGTATGAGAGATTAATATTCAAATAATAATAATCTCTGAGACTCTCAGTCGGATTACAGATGTCTCTTATATATTTTTCAATTCTTTTATTGCTAATGTATGCATAAATTCAAGAAATCAATTTGAATATCAACATTATCGCGACAATTTACATTTTCATTAGTCTGCTCCCCATTTCGAGCCATAAATCCAACAATGGAACCGAAAGCCGAACTGGGGGCTTGACTAATTGCAGCTGCATTTCTTGGCCAACAATGCAAATGAGCCAATCGAACGCAGATTGCATTTTGGCGTGGCACCCCGACTTGGGCCGCAAAACTGGGCCAAAAGCCCGCAGCCAACGGGGGAAAAAAAAGGAAAATAAACAGAAAACGGCAACTGCAACTGAAACTGATTTGGAGAGGTATGGGTGTGAGAGTAGGAGCTACTGCTGCGACAATGAGATGCGGAAAACGCAGCCCAGAGCCTAAAAACCAGAGTCTAGACTCGAAACTGTAGACATACCAGCTGCCAACGCCAGGTAGTTGAGAGCATGCTTGAAACTGGTGGATTTGCCAGAGCCAGACCGGCCCATGAATATCAAGCTCTGGTCGCGCCGCGTCTCAACCAAACTCCTGTAGGCGGTCTGGGCCAGTGAGTAGACGTGGGGCGGCATGTCCTCCGTCTTGCAGCCGCGGAACATGGAGACAACCTACAAACGGGGCACACAAACAGATAGATAGATAAATAACTCGCTCGGATACCAGTTACCAGTTGGTAGCATACCTTTTCGGAGTAGAGGGATAGCGGGGCCATCGGGTTGACCACGAGGAGCGTGGGCCCCGCCTTGGTGTGGATGAGATTGCTGGCGTATCGCTGACGGAGGCAGTGCAGCACCGACGCCTCGTTCAGATACTTCAGCTCACAGATGTCCTCGGCCAGGTCCAGGGTCGGGCTGTTCTGCTTCTCCACATCGTCCTCGTCGACGGTCAGCTGTTCCCCATTGTGCATCAGGCGGAGGCTCACCTTGTGCTGTTCCTCATCCCGGCCAGATGCTGCCGTCGGCAGGCGAATGGCGGCAGTGAAGCCGCCGCGATGCACCAGCCATACACGCTCCGGCTGGCTGCCATCAGCCACGTCCGCCTCCAGATCATGAGCCACTCCTCCGGCGCCGCCCTCGCCAGCTCCTCCGTTGCCGTTCTCATGGCGGCTCTGCGAAAAGATGGCAAACAAACAAAGCAAAACACGAAAATTGAGTTAAATTGGGGTCAACATTTTGTCGGCACAGCACATCCCAACTTCAACTGAAGCAGCAGAGCCGTTCGGCGGCTGCAGCGGGTTTATTTTCGGATCGGCGTGGATCGTCGGATCGGGGCACATTTTCACGCATTTATTCCATTTATTATCCCAAACTCCAACGCCCGCCGTACTACAGTACGGCGGCAGTCAGCGCCGGTTCGGCAGAGTTTCGAGTTTATTTTCGGTTGCATTTCTAAATTTGATGATGTTTCTAAATCCTAATTAACCGCCTAGACGCGCCAAATGCTATTGGGCTAGACAGCCAAGCCGACTACCACGACGACGACGACGACGCGGATGCGCCATTATGCAACCCACCAACGTCGTTGTCGACGTTCAGTTCAGTTCACATTTGTGGCTATAAATGGCATTTAGCCGTGGCAGCCTCCCAAGCTGCCTACCGAAATCCGCCCCTCTCAGATCTCAGATCTCCTCTCCTTTTTCCGAATTATGAAAATATAGTAGAATATTGTGCAAGGTTCAATAGCCCTCGATTAGAAGTGTATGGGCCTCGTCCCGGGAGGCTAATTAAATTTCGTAGATGGGGATTTGGGGAAAACCGGAACGGATGGGCCAACGAATATAGTCATTCATTAGGATAGGAAGACACTTATTTTAATGGTTTTCGAATGCTTTCGAAACACCAACTCCCCGAAAAGAGAGCAGTTTTGATTCTGATTTAATGGGATTTTGGGGGAAAGGTGTAAAATATCCATTCTATAATCTATTATTATTATAATTTATGTCAAAACTGGTTCTGTTTTGAAAATATTATTAACAAATTCGGGGCATAAAATATGGAGATGAGTTTCATAACTAAAGTAGACTGGGCTAGTGTTTTGAAATGTGGAAAACATAGCTGGAATCTTAACTGGAAAAACGTCTAGTTATGTCTGGTTATTTGATTCATTGGTGTGGCGATGGACCCGCTTAAATAGTTTACAACTGGGGCAAAAATCCACACAACGCACACACCATCGAGTGGAACTTGTTTAGAGGAATATTAAGATAAACAAAATAGTTCCCCGGGCGCATGTCCACTGTCAATCAATGCTGCACTCCACTCCACTCCACGCCGCGCACGGCGGAGTCATCGAACCCGCAGCTGTTGATGTTAATGATGATGAAGACTGAAGACTGTGATGGCGATGATGATGCGGAGCACACAAATTAGAGGTAGAAGCGACATAGAGACACAACGGACCCGACTAATTAACCTGGATGGGGTAGGCTAAGAATATGGCGGAGGTGGGAACTAAGCCAAACGACTACTACCGTCTACCGATTGAAGTGAGTACAGTATCCATCCATCCACCCACCCCTTTCTTCCTTCGAATAGAAGTTGAAAGAACTTAAACCCAAATGAATACTTCCGCTCGCTGGCTAGGCGGACGCACCGCGGGCGTATTCAGCCATAAAGTTATACAGCCATAAATGCAACGACAAGACGACGACGACGACGACCACACCATGCCGGCCATACCGTAAATTATGAGTAAACGGTTCGGTCTGTTCACTCGATCCCACACAGCCCACGCACCGAGCTACGCCGTCCGAGCATAATAATAATAAAAGGTCTAACATCTAAATCGTACATTGGGTCATGGCTCGGCGATCTATCGATCGATTCCAGCCTTTGTTCGCTGGCCAGTTGGCTGGTTTGTTGGTTTCTTGGCCTGTTCATTCATTGGCTTCTTTATTGCATCCCATCGATGGATGGGATAGCTGGGCGAAGTACTAGAAAGTTTTCGTTCTCTGTGAGAGTGCGCACCTAACACTGGACAACAAAATCTACTATTGACCTAATACTATCAGACAAATAAGGTTTTAAGGAAGTTTATTTCAGGAATTCATAGACCTAACAGTAAGGATAAGAGACTATTTTTAAGGAGGTTTAATATTTTGATCATAGACCTTATGTTCTAAGTAACAGCCCGCTTTTAAGGAACTTATATCTAAAACTGATAGGCCCAATACTTTAAATTTATGTCTGGTTTGTCTATTTCAGCAGTTAAAAAGTAAAATTTAATAATAAACAGCTTAAACTTTAAACTATAAAAGAGCCAAAGATATTTCCATTACTTTCTCACCAACATATCACATTTTTTATCAGAAATTGTTCATCAAAAGTTCAACCTCTTTTCTTAAAATAAACCCCCAACAAAACCCCAAGTCTTTGCTGATTAGTGTAAGTTTCATTTGTACCTTTTGCTTCACACTGGCGTCGTAGTTTTTGTAGTTGGCGGCCAGGGAACTGGCCCAAATGGCCGGCCATTGAATACCAATGTTCTGGGCATCGCGACGTCGTCGGAACGAACTTCTGGCACTGGGACTCGGCGACTGGGGGGCACTGGCTGCGGCTGCCGCAAACTTGGAGGCAGCTATCGCCGAACTGTTCCAGGGCGGGCGGATAGAGGCGTTGGCTCCAGCCGGAGAAGGCTTGCCCTCCTTGCTTCCGGTGCTCCTGAAGCTGAGCGATCGCTTCGTGGAGCGTTCAAAGGTGGGTGTTACGGGTATGTGTGGAGCAACACATCCTAAGGCAGCCTCCTTGGCTCTGGTGGCCGCCAGACGCGGTGGCTTTGGTGGCGGAACGACGGAGGGAACTGCCGCCGAGGAGGAGGAGGGCCAGCTGGTCGAGTTCTCCGAGCCACTCTCACTGATCGTCTCCGAGCTAATGCTATTCTTGCGCTGGGCCTTCGGAGTGGCCCTGCCAGCTTTGGAGGACCCAGATCCGGATCCTCCCGGGGCTGCTGCCTTTTGAGACTTGTTGGTGCCACAGGCATGCGCCTTGCCCGTGCAGCCCTTGTGGAAGGAAGGATTCAGGCCCGAACCGGGAGCAGCTGGGACGGCCGGAACGATGCCGCCGCGCAGGGTCTGCTCGAAGCTCTTGGGCTTGAGGAACATGGCTGTTATGCGATCACTGGACACACACAATTGTCATGGCCAGCACGCGGAGCATGACCAGAGCGGATTAGCAAACAGATACACAGACACACGGGACACAAAGTCAAATTCGGATACAGATACAAAGATACACAATAGCCAGGTCTGAAGCAGAGCGGGAAGTAGACGTGGCGACGGTGATGATTGGGTAACTGGAGCGCCCGCGGAACCTTGGAAATGTTAGCTTTATGCGGAGCTAGAGCCGGAGACGGAGACGGTGTCGGAGCCGGAGCACTTAGCGCTTTGACATTAGACAATTGCGGAGCTGAAAACGGCCAATCATCGATCGATCGATTGCCGAACTGATTGATTGATTGCACTGCAAGAGACTCAAGTCACGAACGTGTTCGAGCTGCGAGGAGTTATGAATTAAAGCCACTCCGAATGACAGCCGGAGCCAGAATCGTCATGGCTCACACACAAAAACATCAAAATCCACTCCGCAATGGTAAACAACATCGAAGTTGGCTGTGGCTGTGGCTGTGGGCGTCGCGCAGTCTTTCCTCGATTTCGATTTCCGTACCGAACCTGGGCGAAGTTTTCAGCGTACTGACGGCCCTGCTCCAAGCGCAGCGACTGCGGACCGACCGACAACAACACCAGCCCCGAGACGACGACGACGTCGAAAAAACAAAACATATAAAAATGAGCCACAGACTAAAACACACGCTCGCAGGCAGAAGGCTGCGTCGACGTCGATGCCGCTGCTTCAGTCTCTGCCGATGGTTGGAGATTATAGTGGAGTAGTTGGGGATATCAGCACTAGAATAAAGAAGTTCTAGGCTATAGAACTTCTGGGCTAGGTTATAGACTAGAATTGCATAGGTTCTAGGCTAAGATAACTCTAGAAACCATTGGGTATATCTTTTGAAACTTTTTAAGTTTTCGTATTATACATAAGCTTTATATATTATTAAAAGATATCTTTAAGTAATATAATAATTATACTCATAGACGTCTATTATTAATATATCTACAAGTAATATTATTCAGTCTCTGCCCATTGTTTGAGATTATAGTGGAGTAGTTGGGGATATCAGCACTAGAATAAAGAAGTTCTGGGCTATAGAACTTCTAGGCTAGGTTCTAGGCTGAATAGGTATAGAACTGCATAGGTTCTAGGCTATGGTAACTGTGGAAACTATTGGGTTTCTAAATCATTCTAAATCCTTGTATTATCTCTAATATTAGTATTTTATTCAAAGATATATTTAAGTAAAATAATATTTATACTTATAGATATATTATCCTCCAACTAATTAGACATTAAAGACATTATAGACTAGAATACAGCACTAGAATAAAGAGATTTTTAAAGGTTCTAAGGTGTGAGTGGGCTAAGATAACTTTGCAGTCTATGGGATATATCTTCTGAAACTTTGTTAAACCTTGTATTATATCTAAAAATTAGTTTTTATTAAAAGATACAATATCTACAAGTGATATTACTGCATTATAACAGAAAAGTCTTCTGTGTTGACTTATCCGATAAAATCCGAAAACAAAGTGCTAGTCCAGCTAACAGGTATCTGCTAGTCGTACCTTTCCCCTTAAACATTCTATCATGTTTGTGGCGACTCTGGCGCTGCTTGTGTAGGCAGCTCCAAGTGGGCGTAGAAATGCACACACAACTGCAGTCGCAGTCGCAGTCTCAGTCCCAGTCGCAGTCCCAGTCGCAGTCGCAGTCGCAGTAGCAGTCTCTGTTGGCTTTGTCGTGCTTTGGCCAGAGGCGAACTCATGGATCGTGGAGATCCATGGATCGTCGTCGTCTTTCTCAGATGCTTTGAAGTGGGTTGCCTGTCGAGTGACTGAGCTGAGGCAGCGCAGTTGGCTTTAAACTCATAAAGTGCACACCAAATGCAGTTTGATTTTTTCCACAGTGTTGCCAAATGGCTCTACAGCTATTTTGGTCTTCTTGAATGGAAGCATGTACGTCGCGGAATTATGTCAACGCCTTAACACCCATCCCCACCCATGTAATACCCACCCACCAACCAAAAACTAAATATTTATAGAAAGGGCCAGTCCAGGCCAGGCCAGGCGAGGCTAGGCTGGATGGAAAGATACATAGATACCCGTTTGTAGATAGTATCTACTAGATACACACAAAGTCAAATAGATCACAAGGTAGATCCAACGAGCATATTGCAAAATATTTGTGCAAAATAAACGCAGCGAGAAAATGTCAAACACGTTTCAAGTCTAGTCAACAAGTTAATAAGAATTGCAGTCGTTGGGATGCTAGGAAACTATGCGTCCGATGAATGCTCTCCATAGAGGTGATTCATCTTAAAATCATACAATAATATCTCACTAAACAATGCCTACAGTGGAGATAATTCAAACCACATATTTTCAAAACATTCTCTCTGAATCATTTTACAAAGTTTTAAAAGCGGAAATTCCTAAAATAAACTATAATAATATGTAGGGGCGATGGAGAGTATATATAGAAGTACTACAGAGTACTCCTCATCTTGGATGAAAATTCTTGCAATTGTTAATGATCCCTGAGCTGAGCTGCACCTGAGTAGCTCCTCATAATTGATCACAGTCCGATACATACTAATGGATAATGTTGTTATGCAAGCAAAGCCTGGGGCAATTTTGTTTTTTTCGATGCAAAGGTAGGATGACGGAGCAGGTAGCTCCATCAATCACGTGTGTGCGCTTGATCCACTAATGGATCAGGCATCCCGACTCACCTGTCGCTTGAAACGCTTGCTGGCACTGCGCCGGAGGGTGTTGCAGTTGCCATTGGTAATGGAATGATCGATCTCCTCCACGGTGGCTGTACTGGGTGCCATACAGCGCTTGCTCAGCTCCACCAGCTCGGCCACGGGTTGGACCTGCCCAAAAGAGAACCATTAGAAGTCAAAGTCAAATAATAATTCTACGCTCTACCCACCTCTACTGTGACGGCATCACCGCTGTTTCGTATCATTTCTATGATGATTTCACGCGACAACTCCCCCACTGAAGTGCCGTTCACCTTGATGAGGCGGTCGCCGGGCAGCAGCCCGGTAGCACCACCTCCAGCACCTGGCTCGGCGAAAATCACCGGCCTAAAGATGGGCGACATCAGGGACTCGGTTCTATCCAAGCATATGGCCTTTCGCAGACTAAACCCGAAATCTTGTCTCGGCGACTTCTGGCGCCGGATGACCAGCTGCCTGGGCGGTGGCAGCTGCACCAGTTGCACTGGCGGCAGCGGCAGCTCCACATCCTCGAAGGCATGAACGCGGGCCCAGCGATCGATGCCCTGTGACTCGCCGACTGGACTCAGGGAGAAGGGTGGCGTGGCGAACGAGGAGTTTGTGGTATCTGTGAGACTATCGGCGCTGGGTGATGGCGAGGTGAGCACATGCAGATGGCTGTTGGCTTGAGGAGCAGCTCCGTAGCGGGCGTTTGCCGGCAGGGTCATGGCCCGTTGGTGGACGCCCGGCTGCTCGCCGTCGCTACGGAGGCTCTCCACGGAGGTGAAGGAGGTGCCGTGCTGGCTCGAGTTGGAGCCAATGGAGCCAGCTGCCAGCAGTTCATTCTGCATGGTATTGCGCACGAGCATCTCCGGGGTTCCGCCTCCACCTGTAAAGGTAATTTCCTCGTGTACATTGGTCATGTTACTACGGGATCCTTTCAGAATTCCGCGCTTTGGCGGTTTTGGCGGCACAGGCGGCAGAAAGCGATTCTAAGGAGGAACATAATAATTAGTCTGTTTCTTTCAATGGGAATCCCTAGACTCACCTTGGCGCCGCCGGCCAGCAGGGAATGTGTGACCTCGCTGTAGTTGACACTCACGCCGGCGCCGTTGGACGAACGGCTCTCGATGTGGGTCATCACAGATGCTACAATCTCCTCATTGCCACGATCCTGTTCGGGGCCACCAGTCGAAGTTCCTCCATTGCTGCCGTTGCCACTAGAGTCGGCATTCGCCAGGGCGGCAAAGAAATCGGCACTGTAGTCCGCCGTGATGCCACTCGGTAGCTTCTCCTTCTCCTTGCGCCGGCCGCGGATCTTCAGCGAGCGACGCACCTCGTCCAGACGGAGCAGCTCGTCGGTGCTCATGCTCCCGGTGACGCCGCCAACGCCTCCGATTCCGATTCCGGTGCCGGAGCCGAAGCCGGTGCCCTTAGCCTCTTTGCGCAGCTTCTTCTCGCGCTTGCGACGCTCCTTGTCGTCGTCGCCGGCGCTCTTCTTCATAAAGTTGAACATCTTGTGTGGTGTTTTGTGGTGTGGATGGTGGGTCCTTAGGTGCTAGCTGTGGACAGTAGGTGGGTGGGTGGTAGTGGGTTAAAATAAAGTTCAAGGGCGTGACCAAAAGTCTGGACTAATTCGATTTACACGGCTCTCTCTCTTCCCTGTTCTCTCTTCGACTATGGCTATCTCTGTTCCTCGCACTCGGACAACCCTGGCGTGCAATGCACCCGCACTGCCAGAGACGGCGTTCTCCCAGGGGATCACATGGACCACCTGGATTTTCACTTTTATTAGAAAAGTGATGCTATAAGAATAGACTAGAGTATAGGCTATATTGAACTGAAATCAATCGGAAATCCTCCCCCCTGATAATAAATCTGGCCTACGCCCCTGTGGTCAACAACAGTTATCTGCCAGACTGCAGCTGTGTTTGTGCATATTTGCAAATCACATAAACAATAGGCCAGAGCTTGGAATATTTTCTTCGCATATGCATGAATTGTCTTTTGCTGCGGTGGCGGCTTTGCTTTTGCCATTGAGTCGTTGCCATTTGCCCTGTTTCTGTTATTATTTATTCAATTATGCGCTTTCTTTTCCACTTCTGCCACACACTTTGTTTTGTTTTCACGCCACACGCACACACATACATGCTCGCGAAAGGGGGCCCGTAGCTGCCTTTGTATTGATTGCCTCAGACTCTGCTCTTTTCCAGCTTTTTTCACGTTCGATGCGACTTTGCTTCTACTGCTAATTGAATGCACTCGCCTCATTACCTATGTTACTCCAATTGCCAATATTCGGCAATGCATCGCTGCGGACCACAGCCCACAGTGATACACACTCACTTTCACGAACTTTTGCCTCAGAACATCTATGTATGCCCACTTTCTTTGACCACCTCCAGCATCTATAGCAGTTGGCAGCTATTTTTATTAATTAATTTGCATTTGTTCCACACTTGTTTACGCTTTTTCAGGCAATAAAATAAAAAACTTTACCAATTGGTTTTGAACACTACCCCATTTCCCTCGTTCGTTCCATCATCTGTCCGTAAATATTTCTGGTATTTTTCAAAGTACTCTTTGGTAATCGTTCTCTGCTTTACCTTCGTTCGGTATATTTTCCATCCCTCGCCAGTTTACCCGGTTCGAATTAGTGTTGCCCAACGTGTAGAATTTTCTTTCTCTGGTATTTTTAAAAATGGGGGCTACCGGATATTTAAATTCAATCAGCGAAAATAAAAAATTCCGATTTTGTACCTATGAAAATTATTTATAACGCATATAAAAAAGAAAATCTATCGAAGGTAGTAGCCAAATGTTGCTTGTGATCATCATGTTTTTGATACTGAAAAAGATACCAAAGTGAAGAAATTAACAATATTCTCGGCAATGCGTGGATAAATTCCTTAATGCGGTAAGTAACAGGTCATTAAGTCCAAAAACACGGTAACGATCTTTTTTGTAGAGTTATTTTTTAAATTTAACGCAATTTTAAAATAAGAGAAAGTCGGATTTTTTAGGGGTTTTCGGCCTACCGATAGGGTTTGGGCGATTGAACCATTTGGCAACACTGGTTATCGAAAAAAAGTGAAGCGTAAAAAACTAAACGGTACATGGAAAATTTATTGTGCCTGTGTGCGTGTTTGTGTTTATGAAAAATAAGTTTAGGAATTTGCATTTGGTGCACCGCCGCGTTGGAAAAGCTTTGGCACTGATTAACCAACGCCCGGGAGGCGTTCGCTGACAGAATATTCGTGTGTTTGCGAGCGGGTGTCTGTCTGTTCTGTGAGAGTGTCTCTCAGTGTGTTTGTGTGTACATGTGTGTGTGTGTGTGGCCTGCTCCGTTCCGATCCGTCCTCTGGTGTCTGGCACCTTAACACGACAACAACAAATACGGCAGCAGCAACAGCAACAACAATAATAACAAAAACAACAACACACGCACAATAATAAGGCCCGTGACGTTGTCGCTGCCGTCACCGTCAGCAAAATAAAAAGACCAAAACTAGCAGAAAAACAAACATCAAAAGTCGCATTCATTCTTCTCGCGGCCCAACTCTAGGTGGGTAACGAAGTTATACCCCAAAATGGTTTCCCGCAGATTTCCCAGCTTTTCATTAGTTTTTCCATGTCTGATTCTCCTTCATTTCCACGACGTGATTTGACATGTTGCGCTGCTCACTGTGCTAGCTGCTGCCCACACACACACACACACACACTATGGCACAGATACTCGAACAAACATGCACGCACACACCTTTATGTTGTGTGGCAGACACGCGTACTGTCTGTCCTCCTCCTACCTCCCCTGCGCCACCCCCTCCCTCAGCCGACAGTCTGGCCTCGCACTTTGCAATGCAGCCATGTCTGTCTGCCAGCGTATGTGTGTGTGTGTGTGTGTGTGTGTGCCTGTATTTTGTCGATTTTTATTTTATGTACATTTGTTTACAGTTTTAGATAGCGAAATTTGTACAGCCGGCGGCCATCCATCCGTCCCCCGTCGTTGACATTTTCGCAAATTGTAAATGAATATGCTTTTGCAGCTGTGTGTTATGGTGTATGGTGTGCTGTGGTGTGCTATGGTGTGCAGGTCTCACTCTCTATATATGTATAAGTTCATGAACAGTCGCCGCCTGTCGACTTGTTTTGATTTAATTTCGCGCTAAATGCAATCGCGAACAATTTGCGCTCGGTATCGCTGCGTAACATGGCTGGGAATTTCGTTTGAAGCCGAAAGTACCAACGCAACATCGCCTGGCGCCTACGTCTGCAGTATGGTGGTGGATATGGTTGTGGATGTGGATGTGGATGTGGATGTTGATGTTGATGTGGATGTGGATATGGATGTGATTGTGGAAGTGGGGCAATGACTAAGAGCCAACCAGCCCCAAGCCCAATCCCTTGCGGTGCGGCGGCAAGCGGAAATGCCGCAAATGTTTTGCTTTTGGCTTTTTGCTCGATTCGAATCCCAGACTTTTGTCGAACCAGCCAGCCAGCCAGCCAGCAGCTGCATTTGGAAGTCATTGCAGCTGCTGACGCAAGCGTCAGTTTCGAAATTCATAGCAGAATTGCCATAAACATGCAAAATGACAATACCAATTGTTTACACACATGCCGTACCCTTACCCGTACCCGTACCCGTACTCGTGCCCGTACCCGTGCCATAGTGCCATAGAGGCACACTGCCGGCTATCAGTCAGGCGGCCGTGAGATAAGCGCTTTTGGGGCAGAAACCATAGATAGTTGACCCTTTCTAATTGTTTCCTTTTTGTTGCTTTCCAGGCATTGAAATTGATTATCCCAGAGTTACCGGAACAGCCTCAACACGAATTACTTACCGCTACTCACCTTGCAGCGGCGATCGACTGTGGTTGCCAGCGCCCTAGAGCCAGGATCAGCCGCCCGGCTACCGGACTCGCCTTTAATCAACAACAGCAACACTACCAGCAACAGCAACAGCTACAACATCAAAGTAAATAGACTAAGCAGCAGCGGTGATAACCAATCCCGGAGCCAGGGATCCTGGCAAGACGCAACAACAGACTCCGGCAGCATGAGCATGGACCACTCCCTGACCGCCCTGCCCACGGTGGTGAAGGAGGGATGGCTTCTGAAGCGGGGCGAGCACATAAAGACCTGGCGACAACGCTACTTTACGCTCCACTCGGACGGAGCACTGATGGGATACCGCAGTAAACCGAACGACAGCTCCAGCACCCAGTCGGAGCAGCTGAACAACTTTACAGTGCGCGGCTGTCAGATTATGTCTGTGGACCGGCCCAAACCCTTCACCTTTATCATCCGCGGCCTTCAGTGGACCTCTGTGATCGAGCGAACGTTCGCAGTGGACTCGGAATTAGAGCGTCAGCAATGGACGGAGGCTATCCGGAATGTCTCCAGTCGGCTAATCGAGATGGGGGAAATGGCCATGTCACCGTCAGTCCAGACCGATATGGCTGACGTGGATATGGCTGGCATTGCCGAGGTGGAGCTCTCTGAGCAGTTCTCCGTGCAGGGTACCACCTGCAACAGCAGCGGCATTAAGAAAGTGGTGGGTATTCAATTGTCACCTTGGTCCGCCACTATCCCATATGCGTAATCGAACTAACTAACCGCTTATCTCTTTACAGACACTGGAAAACTTTGAGTTCCTCAAGGTGCTCGGCAAGGGAACCTTCGGTAAGGTTATCCTGTGTCGCGAGAAGGCCACTGCCAAGCTGTACGCGATCAAAATTCTCAAAAAGGAGGTCATCATCCAGAAGGACGAGGTGGCGCACACCCTGACCGAAAGTCGTGTACTCAAATCCACAAACCATCCGTTCCTCATTGTAAGCATCCGAAATACACTATTATTTAAACATAAAACTTAATCGATCTGTTTTCCGGCAGTCACTTAAATATTCGTTTCAAACCAACGACCGCCTGTGCTTCGTAATGCAGTATGTCAACGGTGGAGAACTGTTCTGGCATCTTAGCCACGAGAGGATCTTCACCGAGGATCGCACCCGCTTCTATGGGGCTGAAATTATATCGGCATTGGGCTATCTGCATTCACAGGGCATCATATATCGCGACTTGAAGCTGGAGAATCTTTTGCTGGACAAAGATGGCCACATCAAGGTCGCCGACTTCGGTCTGTGTAAAGAGGACATCACCTACGGCCGGACAACGAAAACCTTCTGCGGCACTCCCGAATACCTAGCGCCGGAAGTATTAGACGATAATGACTATGGCCAGGCAGTCGACTGGTGGGGAACTGGTGTGGTCATGTATGAGATGGTATGCTTGCTTAGCACACCCTTGAAAAAATGGATAATAAATTATTTTATTAATTTTATTTTAGATTTGCGGACGTCTTCCGTTTTACAATCGTGATCATGATGTGCTTTTTACGCTAATTCTAGTGGAGGAGGTGAAATTCCCCCGAAATATAACAGATGAGGCGAGAAACCTGCTCGCCGGCCTGCTAGCCAAGGATCCAAAGAAGCGTTTGGGCGGTGGCAAGGATGATGTCAAGGAGATACAAGCCCATCCCTTCTTTGCGAGTATTAATTGGACAGATCTGGTGCAGAAGAAGGTATTTCTTTAAAAAAATATATATAATATTTAGCCCAGATAATATTTAACAATTATTCGAATAGATTGAACCGCCTTTCAAGCCTCAAGTGACATCCGATACGGATACGCGGTACTTCGACAAAGAGTTTACGGGCGAGAGTGTGGAACTGACGCCGCCGGATCCTACAGGGCCGCTGGGTTCCATAGCAGAAGAGCCGCTTTTTCCGCAGGTAAGGTTGAGGTTGATTTAAAAAAAAATTATCACCATTTATGAAAGATTATTTTTCTGCCACCACAGTTCAGCTATCAAGGAGACATGGCCTCCACGTTGGGCACAGCGTCGCACATTAGTACTTCCACAAGTCTCGCATCGATGCAATAGAACAAGTTTACAAACTTTTACAAGCACACACATCATGTTCTGCTTCATCACCTATAACTATACTATACCTATAACATATAGAAATGGGCAAAAGAAAACAAAAAGCAAGAAAATATTAAATAATAATTATATGATGATAACGATGGCAAGCGAAGGGTTTTCTTGCTAAGTTATATATACACACACACACACCAATATAAGAGAATTCATTTGATAGTAACTTATTTTTTCATGACGTTGAGAAGAAGCTGGGTTACGTTGAACGAAAAAGGGGCATTTGAAGCCGAATTCGAAGTCGAAGCCGAGGAAAATAATTTACTACATATGATTATACACATATATATATATATACACATAATTGTATGTACATTTAAATACAACACTTGGGGCATTGAGCTTGAAGTGATTAGTTAATTTTAAACGCAAGTAAACTCTTTATTCAGGCGACTGGGAGGCGACTAATGAGTTTGATGCTTTCGTTGGTGAAACAGAAACTGGCATCTTGGTATCGCATCGTCGCTGGTCGCCTAATCAGATCGATCATCCCACGAACACGCAGATAGCACTCACCCCCAGATACTTAGCATATAGCGAGAATGAAGTTAAGTTAGCTGAACAGCAACAAATCGAAATACACACACTCAACAACACTCAACAACTCCCCTCCCAACACACTCGTATATAGACATTATTTATACTCCAAAGAAGCAAAAAGAAACGGAAATATTTACGAGTTATACATAATGTTAAAATTGCCTCTAATGTGCTGTGCTTTATGCAAAACCACAACAACCGAAACAAACTAATAGTTAATAAAATAAGCTTCCGAAAATCACAAAGGTTCAGATAAAATAGGCGCCAATAATATAAAAATTCTGAATTCTGAATTATGACTTTTTAAGTAGAAAAACGGCAGGAGAATATTTTTCAAAAACAATAACAGTACACAAAAAAAAAAGAAAAAAATAATTAAAATTGACGCCATTTTTATTATAATTTTATACGAAAAATATATTTGTACATATTTATATAAAATGCGAAAAAAAGAAAAACTTTTTAAAAATTCAAAAAAAAAAAAATAAAAATAAAAATAAATAAAAAATGAAAAGCGTCAGGTGGTGGATAGGCCACGAAAAAGGTGTAACCTTTGAGACAAGAAAAAAATTTTAACTTTGTCATTTAATTTTTGGCATTGAGAGTTCATAACGAGTTTTGTATACTTAGAGCAAGTCAGGCAAATATATATTTAAAGATATATATATAAAACAACCACAACAGACTTACACATAGTTCCACAAGGAATATTTAAAAGAAAATTATATAAACCGAGAAACCTAAAAAGAATAAAGAATTTTTTGATATTTTTATATGCGCAATAAAAACAAAATGAATAAAATACACAAAAAAAAAGAAGTTATTTTATATTTCGAGAAAAGAAAAAGAAGATAAAATCAACCTAATATTTGTAAATAAAAATTATGAAATAAAATCAAGTTCGTGCATTTCAAATGAAGAAAAATATATAAAAAAAAAAAAAAAACGAAAGCATAATCTCTCTTCTAAATGTTAAAGAAAATCTAACTATCAATCGATAAACAAAACAATAAACAAGAAAATCGAAAATGAAGCGATATAGAAACGATTTAAATGCCAAAGATGCGGCAGAGTTAGGTGGAGGGAGGAGAACCAAAAGTTTTAGCCAGTTTGTCTGCGTTTTGGACTTGTGATGATTCCAAATCGTAACTAGGAAGGAACTACGAGTAACTAGCTAAGGCAGATCAAGCCATCATCGATAGATATCAGAAAGCGCCGATTGAATCGATAATCGTTGTCGATATCGATATAAATGTATCCTTTGAAAGCTTGAAGACCCTTACAGCTTGCTGCTCGCCAAGCTTACGGCTGACATCTAGGCTAGCCAATATCAATCTCAGATCGATCAAGCAATATATAGACAAAATATAGAACCCTCATAAGCATGGCTTACTAGACATACTAACCAAGGAACGAACGACTTCAACCAATCCAAAACACCACTTTTTAAAGAGACTCTTCTTAGGCAGCGAGTCAGCGGCTCCCATCCCACAATGGGTAACAAGCTAGAGACCTATAGCAAATATTTAGATAACTTATCAGATCTTATAGCTGATAGTAATTGAATACTAGCCTTAGTGAAACATCTCTAGTGTCCCCATAATCGAAGCATTTTCAGTAGTAGGACGACGATTACTAAAGAAATAAAAGTCTAAGTTTACTGATTTTTGTGTAAAAAAAGAATCTTTTGATTTCACAGACTCACAGATGCACGAACTGCAAACTACAATGTGTTCTAATGCAAAATAATAAAACAAAATGGTTTAAAACATGACTATATATACATATATACATAATGATATAGAGAGAGGGATATATCCAGTCAGATCATAGATCAAGTCGAGCAACTTGAGTTGTTTTTTTGTATTGTAGAAAGAGAAACCCGAATCCTGTTCGGGATCGCCCCCCCCCCCAAGTACTATCCAGACCCCAATTATAATTGAAAAAATGGATTAGGTGTAATTTTTGATAGGCAAAACTGCGGATTTCGCACAGTTTTAATTATTAATAATAATATTAAATAATGATAATAATGACTAAGCTGATTTTTGAATCGATTCAAGATCGAAATAAAAGCATACATATATATATGTTATATATACAACATATATAAACGAGGACTAACAAACATCAACTGAGCAGCAACCATGTAGATAATGTATGATCTGCATAAGTACTATAATGATTACGATTAATTTATACGCGCTTACGCATACCACATGCATACATTATGAAAATATATATATATATATATATGTATGTATATATATACAGGATATATATACGATAAAAGGTGTGTATCTTATACATGCATTGAAACCAAGTTTATTATACAGTGAAAACATTATAATAAAATACAACAAAAAAATAATTAAAACAAATTCAACTTGAAGCATTTTTCTTGGCTCGAAGGAACAAAAATTTCCAGAATTTCATCTCAAGCTTCTTAAGAGATTACATAAGTATAGCGGAAAATTCTTGGCAATAAGAATTCTTACCGGGGAAATTGGGTCAAGAAAACTATGCGAAAACGAGGGAGCCGCCAAAGCGGCCAGGAAGGAGGTACCCGCCGATGAAAAAACTCACTGGACAAGCGCCGATGGCCGACTTATAATATTCGGGAGCAGCAGCGCACTGGAGTCCGAGGAGTGGGCAGTTCTGGGCGAGAGCGGTGCGTGACAGGCCCGCGGCTTACGGCCTCCCCTTTCAGATCCCATCTCCTATACTTTTAGGGGGGGGGGGGGGGGGGGACAACGCGAACAATGCGTTTTGTCCGATGATTAATTGCAACGCAATCTTGGGGGCCAAAGAGTCGCAGTCGGACGCAGTGGAGGCAGGCAGCTTTCCCCCAACCACGGGTACATATGCTGTGTGTATTGTACATGATATATAGACACAGAATGTGTGTCGCCGAGCGCTCCAGCAGGCGGATACATATAGCAGCATATATGCGCGTATTTACCGAGACAAAAAGCTATTAATTTTTTTAGCAACTGCGCCCAGCCAAAATAGCCGAGACAAAGCGAAGAAATTAAATTTCGAACGCACCGAAAGCGAAAGTAAATCAAAATGAATCACTTTGAACTTGGGATGAGTTTTTATGGAGTGGGTTGGGTTACCCCGAGTCGCTTTTGGGTTTGGGTTGGGTTTCTGGTTGCATCCTTATCCCGCCAAAAAACCACGGTGCATTTGGCGATGTGACAGTGCCGAGATGGCGAACCCTAAGTGCTCAGGAAAAGTGCGATTTGTACTTTCCCTTTTCGGAGCTGCCCAAGTCGGGCTTTAGCTCTGAGCCACGATTGAGAGCTTATGACGGATAAGACGACAAATGAAATGGCAAACACCAAAACGAAAGCCGAGGATTACAAAGTTCCAGCACCGAATTTCAAGTGCTCTTTTATGAGAGGGAGGTTGGAATATAGAACTTATGTTTCGAGAGATTTAAGAATAAGATTCTGTCTGAAGAAAAGGGTTTCTTAGAGGAAAAAGTCCTGAATAATAATATTGAAACCTTATTAATATTAGAACATAAATTTTTTGGTTTTTGATAAAGTGATCTTACTAAGTGAAGAAGAAAGATCTACTTATGTGGAGATAAGGAATATTATAACATTTAGGACATATGTGAGTTAGGAATAGAAAAACCTATTTTTGGAAAATGTTGTTTTTCCAATTAGCTATAGTATACCCTTACCCGCATCCCTTGAATCGGTATTGACCCAAGAGGAGACTGAAGAGCGGCCCGTTTTCTTTGTTCGCTACGCGCGTTTTTCGCGCTTTTCATTTGCCAAGCGATTTTTCTATTTTCACCTCAAGCTCTCGGGGCTCTCTTTGCTTTATAGTAATGTGAAAATTTCTGAAACTAGAAAAATAACAAACAACTATTTGTTGCTCTTGTTGTTGTTGGGCAACCAGCACTTGGCGGTTGGCGGTTGGCGGCTGGCGGCAGTGCGAGTATGTGCTGGCACTTAACAACTCCAGCTTTTTTTTTTTTATTTTTTTTGAGCCAAGTCTAGGAAAAGCGGCGAAGAAAAGTGAAATACATCAAGGCACGTCACATCCATCAGACATTTATGAGCAGCACGAGAGCACGCCCCACTCCAGCTTCATCAGCTCCAGCTAGTCTTGGACCAAGACCAAGACCAAGACCACGGCCATGTCCCAGACCCAGACCAGGTCCATCGAAAACTGGCTCCACTCTCGGCCATCTCAAGTTGACGAGCTGGCCCAAAAGCCCAGCCAAAGCGAGGCTAATGAATTGGAATTGTTTAAAGATCGGGGGGAGTAGCCAGGCCGGAGTTAGAGCTGGAGTTAGAGTTAGAGCTGCTCTAAGTGTCGTCGCCGTAGTCCCAGTCGTCGTCTGCAATCTCGAAATTAATGAAAAAACTTTCGTTTATTTAATTGCACTGTGGCCCAGACAAGGCTATGTAAGTTGGCCTAGAAGCTAGCCTAGGAGGGGGAATTCGGGTTATGGCCATTTGAAGTCCATAGGGCAGGCGGAGCAGGCTGACCAGGCCAACTCGGATCCCATCCAACTCAATCCAAACATCGACATCTGAGTGAAAATGATTGATTGATTGATCGGCGTTTGTTCGTTTGTAATATTACGAGTATTTGCGGCTTACACACAGATATAGTATCTGCCATATAGCAATCGTTGCTGTCAGTATTTGGCTGTTGTTACTCCTTTTCGGTGTTGCCGAAGATTTGTTTGACTTTTTAGCGGGCAATTATTTATTTGTTTCTCGCCACTATTCGCCGATTTCGCTGAAATTGTTTGTTTTTTTGCACCTTTAACGGGGATCTCTGATTGAGAGAGCCTGGCTCCCATCCTCTGTGATCCAATGGGGATTTGATCGGCTGTCCAATCGGGCGGCTAATTGCCGCTGCCGCTGGAGTGCTGGAGTGGGGGAAAGTGTGACGACAAGTGATCCACTTTTTTTCAGATGAGTTATGTGTGTGATCTGCTAATGAACCACTAATGGCCTAACGATGATCTACTTTAGCACTCATCCGAAAGATCATAGTTTAGATAAGGCATGGGAAACGCACACTCCTCTCAAGAAGTATTTTTTGAGGAATAGGAGTGATTTACAAGTGTCTACACATACTTTCTGAAAGTGGTTTATCATTAATTGGTGTAGTTATACTTGATTGTAGTTGAATAGTTTCAGATATTACTTTAGTAAAAAACAAGTCATGCTTCCATATTTTTCAATTGAAAAATGAAATACTCACTATATCCATATGATCCCTAAAGTTTCCCTTTTATATTAACATTCTGAAACTATATTTTAATAAATTTGTTCTACAAGTTCTACAAGATTGTATATGTCAAATAATTAAAATAAAAGAACAAATCATGGATATACTTTTCAATATCACTCTATAGTACTTCCATAAAAGCCACTCTTCCAATACAAATTTCTCTCAATTTTCACATTATTCCTGTATCTGTATCTTGGCAATTGCTACCAGTACAAACAATTTCGCAAAGACCAGATTCGGATACGGTAGCAGACCGACATTTGCTTATCTCTGCTAACATGCATTCATCCGCCGGCTGGCCAAGTTGATGCACTCACTCCACTTTTGGGGTGAATGGGGGGGAAACCTTTTCAACTCTGACCGCATTGCAAATATTTTGGCAATGTTCAACAGCATTTGTGGATTGGCTTCGGTGCACATGTCAAGCGTACCAGTCCAGCCGCAAAGATACCCCTTGCTCCTCCCGCATGTTAAACATAATAAAAACGGGTCAACATGGCACACATCTCTACTCCCATTCCGAAGTCAGGTCTTTTGGCTCTGGGACCGGCAAGGAGGCATGGTTGCATGGCTGCGGTCAGCCGACACAGGTGGGGATACTCGGGGAGTTCGAGAACATAGCACAGACGCCAAATATAGACGTTGGACAATTTCCGAGCATGCCTTGGAACGCCTTTATTATATGACTCTGAGTCCAAACTCATAGTCACAGTCCATGGAGTATGACAAAAAAGAGAGCCATGTACGAGTTGTTATAAGCGATAACCTAGAAAAAGAAATACAACAAAAATACCCGCAACATATTCTTTTTTTTTTCGTTATCTTCAGCTGGGGGGAAATGCGAAATGGGAATCGGAATGGTATGGGATGGGATGGTCCGAGATGGGCCAGAATGGGTTGGCACAAGACCGAAGAAAGCTGCCCGGGCGAACACACCTCGAAAATGTCGGAAAGTGTGCGGCGATAAGCCAGCGACACGACAAAGATTCTAATTGCAACCTGGACAAAGGATGGGAGGCACAATGAATTCACTGAGGAAAAATATTAAAATTCTACAAATAATAGTTAGAATTTTCATTCCTTTCTTAATATTTATTTCTTTATTTAAATATATATTTTGGACAATTTGTAGCTTTTAAAATTAGTTGTCATGGAAATAGATCGTCCATTTTTATAGTACCTTATCTGTAAAGTCCCTTAAAAGAATTAGAAAGAAATTAGATAGAAATTCTCATATTATTCTTACACTTCAAGCACTAATTAAATCTCCTTAAAACGAATCAAGGTTAAGGTCCTCCCTCCTAAAAGCAAAGAAGCTGTCCTGAATTTTAATCAAAAAGAACTTAACGATGAGGAGGACTAGGAATATTTACTTAAAGGAGGTAACCACATTCACCGTGTGCGGTAGTGGCTGACGATGACGAGCTGACTGATGGCGGATTGGGATGAAGATGTGGTCGGAGATGTGGATGTGGACAGGGATCAGCAGGCGGCTCACCCGACCGACTCCGTTAGCCAGGGAATCAATTTCCCAACCCAAGCGTCTGTGGCACCTTCCAGGTAGGTGTGGCACCCCATCTCATCTCTATGTGCGAGTGTGTCTCTGTCTCTGTGTGTGTGTGTATTAACCACCTTTGACTGGGGAATGGCCAAGACATCCCACAGGCCAGAGAGGCAGACGCAGACGGAGACGGCGGCGGCGGCGCCTTGCATGTCCGCCTGGCCACTCGCAGTCCACTTGCAGCTGCCATTATGCAATGTCACGATTCGCGAGCGCGCATAATGAACTTTTGATGTTGTTGCTGGTTAAAGCCAAAGCCAAATCCAAAACCCACCAACACACACACACTCGGATATGCCCACACACCTTCTCTATATGTGTGTATATTAGCCGACTGGGGCAACAATGTAATTCTAGAGTCCAGCAGCTGACCAAGATCAGAGATGAGCAGTTGTCTTGGCCAAGTTTTAGTTAGGGACTATAGATAGATGGTGGATTTGTGTTGGAATGATGAAAAAATGGATAGTTTATAAACATATTGCAGTAAAGCACATATGCAGTGACAATATTGGAATATTAACCTAGAAGTATGCTATGTTTTTTGTAAAGGAAGCCATTTTTTAAATCAATCCATCCAGGAAACCATTAAAAATCCTTTTTAACCTCATTTAAATTTATTTTTAGCTCATCAGGAGTGTATATTTTAATAAAAATATAAATTAATTGCATATTTTCATTTTTAAACTAAACTGTAAACATTATTTATTTAAGAAAATATAAGAAAACTAAGTTCCATTTTGAAAAAGGATTTTCGAAAATCCTTTTTTTTGTATTCCTATGTCCATAGTCTTTGAAAGAATTTTAAAATGATATTAAAAATATTCTTACTACTTTACATGATCTTACATTCTTATAAGATGTTTAATATTTATTTCAATATCTCTCTTAAGCCTATTTAAAAAATATTCTATTGGCTTTAATAACTTGATCATCTCTGGATCTGATGTAACACTCACACAGTGCTCTTGCATATGATCCGAAACACGAGCAGCGTTGGTAATTGCTATATAAACGTTGGATAGTTCTTTTTTTGTCTTTCGCTTCGGCTGCTTCCCCATCTATATATATTTTCCCCCTTTTTTCGAATTTGGTAGTTTGTTTTTATTGCCTGCGTCGCATTGGGTGGCATTGAACCTGGGACTGCCCAAAAGGTTGCCCCATCATCTCCCCACTTGCCTGTTTTTGTTGCCACTTTGGCTAGCCGTTAATGCGCCAAAAAGGTGAACAGGTTGTTGGCCAGAAAGGAGGAAGAGCGGCACGGGGAAAGCGAAAGGGCCTGGCGTGGCCGGGCCGGGCTGACCCATCATCTCCATTATTGGACTTGGCAATCACAGTGATCTGGGCTTATTTAAGGGCCTGTTCTTTACTTTCACATGAATATCTGCATCTTCCCTGTATTCCCCTTCCAAACTTTTTGTGTTTTCGGCAATTGCCTGGAAACCGCTGATTAAGCCCAACACCGTGGCATCCGCAAACGTGCCACATTTGGCGACTACAAGTACCATTCCCCAGTCTCCATGTTTGTTGTCCGAATTCCCGAATTCCCATCCTGTCCCTTTTTGATTGGCGTGGCTGATTTCGGTTCTTAGCCTTTTTGTTTTTTTTTCTTTCATTTTTTTTTTGCTGACAACATAATATTAAAGCCAATTAAGGCTAAATTTATGCGTGCAGCATTCGGCCAAAGTCAAGATGGAACTTTTTTTTTTGCCAGTTCGGTCTGGCCTGCAATTATTGGGTCCAGAGAGCGGGCATGTTAACTGCCAAAGTAAACATTTCCTTGTTCTCGGCATATTTTGGGCGCATTTCTTAAATGTGTTGCTGCTGCCCGTGGGCTGATAGTAGCTGTTTTTGTTATTTTTTTTTTGTTTTTGTTGGGTCCGTTGTTTGTGGCTTGTTGGCTCTTCCAGGGCATAACTGCAGTTTTGTGGCAACATGTTAATTTCTTTATTCCCAGCCTTGGACATGCCCGTGTAGGCAGTCCGGAGAACGCTTTCTTTTGCCCAGTGGTTAGTGATCTGGTCCAGCCTCGCCAGGCACTCGTATGTAAATATGTGATTTAATCTAATTTAGCACTGACAGATCTGACTTTTTATCTTTTCTACCTGTTAGTCTGGAGTTTTATTTAAACAGTAATTTTGTGCAAGTAAATATGTAGCTAGTCCAATTCTTGCTTCTAATTTCTGTCTAGAAAGTTGGTCCGGCAAGAAAACAATGTTATTTAAATAAAATATAGTCCCTGTCCCTATCTAATGTGTTAATCTAAAGATTACTCTGTAACACTATCTTTTTCCAATCGTAAAAAACTCAGCAGCTTAGCCACTTTAGAGTTCTTTGTTCTGCATTTTATTATTCATGTCTCTCCGCTCAATAAACAAGACTCCGAAGACTAATCCTAATCCGAAGAAAATGCTTTTTTTTGTGCCATTAACTCGGATCTCCCCAGGTTGATTATGCAACGAGGCAACAGATAGCATAACTTAATTATTCTTATACCGACTTGTTATATAGGCCATATATAGCACATGCATTTCATTTCGCATGCACGGAGGAATCAGATTTTGGGCAGAGGAGGATTATGATGAGGTGGAGGAGAAGGAGGAGGAGGTGGAGGATGAGTGGCCACCCGTGAGCTGAAGGTGTGGATGCCCCATGCGGCGAGGCCAGTGCCACCGTTACAATATCAGCAGCGGGGTGTCTACTCATGCAACATTGCAATTAATTAAATTTTATTTTTAAATAATTGTTTTTAATTAAATTTTAAGAGATTTTGCGCAAATTCATGCAACACCGAAGATGGACAGGCTCAGAAGCTGAAGCAGGGACAGGAGGCAGAAGGCAGAAGGCGGTGGCAAGGTGTTTGCTCATCTGCCCGGTGATCATGCAATCATTGAATCATTCACGTATGAGTGATGTTTATGTCTCGCTGCCCAGATGTTGCAGATGTAATGCAGTCGATTTCGCACAGCTTCTTGGGAGTCTCAGAGTCAGAGGCCAATGAAATCCCCCTGCGGGTGCATTCAACTCCGTTTTGGGTTTTGGTTTTTGGGCTTGTGCTTCAGCTTGAGCATGGGATTGGATGCGGTGATATAACCAGGAGTGACAGCCAAACAGCCGGATAGCTGGACAGCCGGACAGTGAACTCATTCCGACTAATTGGAGCATGCGAGTGCCAGTCAGAGAGGCACTGCAGCGCAGCAGAAATGATCCCATTTTTATATATATTTTTTTTTTGCTGTTTGTGTTGTTTGGAGCTTTTTCAGCATCCAACTAACCCAAAATGTGACTGAACTCATACATAAACATCAGGTTGCAGAGTCCAGTGCCAACTTGGGTAACTTGGCGGATTTTTTGGGCCTGGCATTCGGGCTTTCGGTCTTTCGGGTTGCGTGCCAAGTGCGATGATCTGCCAAGACGGTGAAATTTTGTGCTCAGCCGGCTAAATTGGTCAGTGAGCAGAAATGCAACAGAAAGCACATAAAATCACTTGCCTCGCATTGTGGGCTTGATTAAAAGGCCATGTCCAAACATTCAAGTCCACCACCACCAAGTCCAACGTCCAACTACCAGCAACTGAATCTGCAACATCCCCCCAATCACGTTCGCAGAATGCATTTTCTCCAGATTTTTTGGCTAGCGGGAGAAAGGTTGAAATATCACCCAAAGATGTAACGAAGAGTATCACCTGCAGACCCTTGGCCAACTTTCCCTTCGGTTTCGGTTCTTTGCCGTCCAGAGCCATCAACATTTGGCCAATTTAAAGTGGCATCAATTATTGCGAACCCATTCATTAAGCGGCCAGTTATCCCTCATTCCCCGATCGCTTATCGCAGCCCATCCATATCCCTAAACCCAAACTCTTTGCCGGGAATCGGGGTCACGCATGGAGCTGCGGACATGGAAAGTCTGGAGTAACGACAATGGAGGCAGGAGGACGTCGATCGAGCCGCCAGAGATTAAAGGCCCTGATGAGGGCACTCATGTCCAGGTTATGGCCGAGACAAAGTTACTGCAATGATGGTTAATGGTAAGTACTTAAGGCGGGATTTGCACTGTATTAAGGATAATATCGATGGGTGGGGTTCTTACCAGAGTTCTAACTGAAGAAAATTGTTTTTTATTAAATGGTGTGCTATTAAAATGAAGGACTATTAAATATAAGATATTAGGGTTTTATCAGGTAGTGGTGGCTTGTAAAAATAATAGTTACAACTAGGTCTTTAATAGTCTGAATAATTTTATACTTTTTTTTTATATTTTGGGGAAGGATTCTAATAAAACCATTCTATAGATTCTCCCGCCTTAAACGTCATATGTATGAATAAACGACTAACTTATATATTCAGACACTACAACATTATTTAATTGTTTTATTATTACCATATTAAAGCCCCATTAACTGGTGGCCAGCATTACCTAATAACTGGAACCATCTCTATAGCCGCTCTCTTCCATGATAGTTCCGCGAAAGATCTCCATCAGCCTATCAATGAGTTCATAAATTGTCCACCCGCTTCCCTCAAAAGACCGGCTTCCGAGTCGGCGACAAATTTATTCAGATTGTTGCTGCTACCATTTAGCAGAGGGGGAGAGTAGGGGCAGGTCGGAGTAACCGCCACTTGGCTGTTGGCCACCAACTTGGCCACCCAGCCAGGCACGCAGTTCACCAACAGATTCGACCGGGCTGAAAGAGAAAATTCATTGTGTTGAGTGCGGCACGAGTTTGCATCTGCAACTTAAGTTGCAGTGGCTGTTGCATATTGTTTCTGTTGCTGCTGTTGTTGTTGCTTTTTGGCACTTGGCATTGTCCCTCTTTGGCTTTGGCGAGAGCTGCAGAATTTGTGACACGACCTTTAACGAGATTTTCCTCTCCACTTGGCGCATCATCACGCGACTTTCCAGCTGCAGTTGCCGATTTGTTGCAACACATGTTGCAGAAGCCGCCAACAGCAACGGCAAACATTTGTTGGGGAATTAGCAAGCAACAGGCAGCGACTATGGCTCAAGGTTGCACTTGAAAAAATATTATTAATATTATTTGTAAAATAAATAAGATAAATTTTAAAGAAATTCGAAAAAACCTTTTTAAAAATGCTGTCATATGAAGGAGATAAAATATCTATTTTTAAGAAAAATAACTAATATATTCTTCACTTTTGGAGAGTGTAGACCATAGACCCTGGGTTCCGGACCCCAAACTGAGGCCAACATCGTTATGATGGGGAGGCTGGGGAGCATCATCAACGTCATTTGCGGCTTCTGCTGGCCCCCTTGCCACCCATCCCTGCTGCCGGCTGTGCCCCAGCCCCTCCCACCGCCTTATTTCTGCTGCTTCTGCGGCATCGCATGCACATTGAATTCCAATTGGGTTTGGCAGAGTGGCGCAAACTTAATTGTCAAGGTTCGTTAGTTCTTTTTTTTCGCAGACTTTGCAGACTCGGCTGCCTCGACTCTTCGACGTCTTCTGCTAATGTTCGTTTCTAATGGTCGGTTTGAGTTACGGCTATGCCACTAGAGTCCAAGACTCCGACTAAAACTCAGACTGGGGATGTGGATGTGGATGAGATGGAGTCCCAGTCGCAGCTAAGGAATTCTCAATATTTCCATTACTTTGTGGCCAACGTCTGGGATTTGTTGCGTTTTTTAGCGGCATTTGAGCTCTCTGTCGCCTCTCTTTTGGCCAACTATTTAATTCACATTGGTGGAAACTCGATTGTGTTGTTTGTGTTTCTGTTGCTATTGGTATTGCCATTGCCATTGCCCCGTTGCTTGTGCCCCACTAGCCCCACCTGTTGCACCATCAAATTGCAGCAACCACACACAAAATGATCAGCAGAACGTTGCATTTCTTCCACACTTTGTTGTACGCTACATGGGGGTAGAGTGGGTCCTTTGGTTGCCAAAGCGGTTCCATAAAGAATGTCAACCGAAGATCGACACAAACTGCAGGAGTTATGACGTAAGAGGTATCTTTTCTACAGGTTCTCCACTCTTGATTAATGTTTAAAAATGATTCTTGACTCGTTTTGCGACATTATCTTGAAAGTGCTTAGTATATCATAACAGAATCCTATGAAACTTTAATAAATAATATATTTGATGTCTAAATAGGGTTTCTTGAAAGAGATCGGTATCAATGTCTTCTCAAGTCTGAACAATAAATAAAGACACCTTTTCCCAACCACCCATTTCAGAACGAAACCCTTTGTAACTAAAGATAAACATAAGAGAGCTCTCTCCTAATGTTTCCGAATAGCAATCTCGGATCTCGAATCGTTTGTTTTTCCATTAATCTTATGGGGTGGTCTGGTCTTCCCCCACTCAAGCGCCACTTTCTTTGGGGTCTAATAGATCGATCTCGGATAGAGTCTCCCTTGTTTCGTTTGTCTTACGCAAGCTACAATTTCATTAGCCGACTATCGTTTCTGAGTGGGGGGGACTTGAGATCTATTAGCTGGCCACCTTGTAGAGCATATCCCTGGACGGCCACGGCCCAAGCCATAAATTTCTGCACACAGTTCAGTTCAGTTGGAGTTGCATTGGTTTGACTTAGTTTTTTTATTGTTCTTTTTTTTCTTTATTTGTGTCTGTATCATTCTGTTTTATTTATTTTGTGAGTAAGACTTGGGTTGGGAATGCAGTTGGGTTGGCGCTGTTGCTTCTGCTGATGCCTCTGCCTCAGCTGCAGTCTCTGTCTCGGCCTCTGTCTCTGCCACTGTCGACGTCGGCATTCTCCACTTGACTTTCAGTTGAAATGCGTCCGATCAATGGCGATCGAGTTAGTTTTGTTAAGATCTCGTCCAGGCAAAGAGTTAAGTGCAGCCGGCCGGCAGTTGTGTGTCCGTTTGTATCGGTATCTTTGTATCTCTCAGTATCTCACCAACATCCGCGTGTATCTGCATCTGTGTTTGTGTGTTAGTGTGTCTGCCATTCTGTGCTTGTGTGCGAAGGATTCCCGAACAGGATGCGAATGTCGCGTTGGCTAACGGTTCTCCAGCGGCTCTTTGGCCACGTTTTTGTTTCCATCTATCTGGAAGTGGAAGTGTGCTAATGTGATAAGCCGCTTAAACCGAAACCGAAAAAAAACCGCAAACCGCCTTGGGTCCCGCCAACTCCACCTGGAGGAGTTCACCTGCTCTCTGGCCCCCATCCAATGGTCATTCTGGGTATGTATCGGACACGAAGCCTGCGGTTTTTTCGAGATACGATCTAATCAATCATTTGGAGCGTTCCGAGATTATTAATTGTTTGTGGGCAGGTGTATCATTTTAATGGATATACCACTCATTGTTACACGATGTGTGGGAAGTGGGCAGTGGGAGGATTTTATCTGCGAGATCTGCGTACTTCTTTGGTAGAATTCATTTTATTTATCCTTTGGATTTTATAGTCTAACTATGCAAATATCAAATAATACATCTAAAAATACATCTAACTAAAATCTAATTATTTTTATTAAATTTTATTTTCATAAGTAGTAGTCTCCACTACTTCATTGGCTTTTAAATTCCTTGTTTTTATATCAATTCTTTTAGACTTTAAGACATAATTAAAAATGTATATGACCTTGCGGCAAAAGAAAGCTTACAGAAGAATGCAGTGCAACCTGCAGTTGTTAGAGATTGGAAGTGCTACAATTTGTGCCTCATAAAACACGTAATTGCGGGCCACTGGCTTCCGTTCTAGGTGTCTTTCACCTTCCTAGTTTATGGGAATTTTTTGGGATAATAACTCTAGAGATATAGACAGAAAAACCTGCAGTCAGTCACACTTTTAGTGCTGATGTTGCTGCCACGCCATCGTCATCGCCATCACCTATCTGCTGCCCCTTGCTGGGGCACGCATATTTAAGGTCCGATATCAATCTTTCGCAGGAATGAGCAATGACACTTAATGGCATTTCGTTGCCAGCTCTCCAGCTCCATCTCCATCTCCATATCCATCTAAGAGTCCGGAGCTCCGTTTTATGGCCAGCTTCCCCGTGTACTGTGCATACAATGAGAAAAAGACGGCCACGACATTGGCTTGTTAAGTGTTAACGTTAAGTGCCTTGTTACTTAATTCGCCTCTTTTTTTTATCTCCTCGTACTCTAATTCCATGTCTGTGCCAGTGCGAAGGAGCAGCCAAAACAAAAACACCACAAGGCAGCATCAAGAAAGCTTTTACCCTCGAAAGATCACACTATAGTTTACCCTAGCAGGGGGTACTACGACTTTGCGAACAAGTCAACATCGAAGGAGAAAGTGCACTTCGCATTAAATGCACATATAACACTTTTAATTGATTGGATTTTTATTGCATTTTTTTATGGCCTATAGAGAAACCTTAATTTGTTGCTTCATAAAAGTCCACAAAAAACATTCCATACTATACCTCAAAAATTAAAGCTTTATATTAAAGAAATTTTACACATTGTTCCTAAAAATATACAATGTCTTAAATAGTTCGAAATAAGCTTTTTATGTATTTGTATTTCTAAGAAGAATATAAATCAAGACTTGATATATTTTGCATAAAATATTTTAATTAATTTATTGTTCCTCTATGTGCTTTAATCATTCATTATTTTTCCTAATTATATTAGTTTAAACAATAAACTTTTTGATATGTAATGATAGCTGTGGGGATCTCTTGGCGTGAAAGAATTTCTCTAAGAATCTCTTGGCTTGGGTATGCCATTCTTCGGTCTTCCGGCTCCGGCACTTTTCTCACTTTCTTATTGTGGCTTGTCTTCTGTCTTCTGGCCAAAGTGAAACAGAAGACACGAGAGTCGGACCAAAAGAGGCAGCAGTTGAGTGCCGGAGATGATCTGCACCATTATCACACGCGACATTAAGTGCAGCCATAATGTAAGCGAGCATTTTCTTTAATTTACAGTTAATTGAGTCTTATGGGGTAATTATGCAAGCAGCCGGATTCGTCCGTCTGTCCTTGTGTCCGTCTGTCCGTGCGTCCGCCATCCTCTTAATTGCAGGGAATTGTGGCGAATTGCCGGCGGAGCACAGCCCTCACTCTCCATCTCATTGGTTGCAAGCAGCGATACCTGGCAGCGAACGTAAATCAATCAAGGTGCTTTAGTTTGGGCCTTAATTAAGGCCCGCGGGGTCATTAAGCCATCGTTTGGGGTCTGGGCGGGAGTTCGGAGCGACTGAGACGGCGTGCGTGCCCAGCGGCAGTGAGTCCTCCGTCAGGTGATCTACACCAGTGCATTAATCTGAGCCACATCCACTTGTCCCTGGCACGCTGTAGCCGACCGTTAGGAGGCACAGTCCAGCACTGACCATCGGAATCCTCTCAAGCGGCAGCCGCAATGCGGCGCAAACAAATTGCAACGATGCGATAAGCCAGCTCCACTGACAATAAACGAGTGCCCAATCAATCTCGGAGTGGCAGCCGCGGAAGCCACACGCAAACGTGCTGCTGCCCAGCCACAGTGTGGCCTCGCTATGCGAAAAAATCGCAAGATGGGGAATAGCACGAATATTCGTTTTTAAAGGGGACACCAAAGACATCTTAAGAAAAAATTTAAAAAAAATTTTGTTTGCAGATTTTGATGCAGATTGACGGAAAATTGATCTAAAAACTATTTAAGGTATTCCGCTTGAAAATCGGGTGTGTTTTGGCAAAGATATGGCCTTTCAAGGTGTCATACCGACCTTCACATTCGGTCTTCTGAATTTTTGAAGGGGACACCCCAGAAATTTTAAGAAAAAATTTAAAACAAATTATGTTTCCAGATTTTGATGCAATTCGACGGAAGACCGATCTACAAATCGTTTAAGGTATTCCGCTTGAGAATCGGATGTGTTTTGGCAAGATATGGCCTTTCAAGGTGTCATACCGACCTTCCTATGCGGTCATCTGAATTTTTGAAGGGACACCCCAGAAATTTTGAGAAAAAATGTAAAAAAAATTATGTTTCCAGATTTTGAACGTAAAATCAATCTAAAAATCGTTTAAGGTACTCTGTTTGAGAATCGGATGTGTTTTGGCAAATTTGGGTTAAAAATGCTAAGGTTTAATTCTTTAGGTCATAACCCTTCGCTGGTACCCACTGTACCGAAGATTCTGGTCCTCAAATAGCTTGGAAAAGACCCTAGATGACTTGGGCGTTGTGTCGGTAACCGCTGGCTTCCTTTCCGCAGCCTCATTTGGATTGTTGCAGGTTGCAAGTGTCTGTGGAACCGTTAGCAATCATTAGCAATGAAATCAATTGACGGCCCATATTCAAGTGGTTAGTGGTTAGGCCGTACTATAGGTGGAAAGGGTGCTCAGTGGCAGTTGCAGTTGCAGTATCTGCAGTGGATATCTGTGTGTCTGTGGATAGATATGCGGTTGCAGCAAATGATTGATTGATTGGCACACAGGAAGTTCAAATCGATTGTGAGTGAGCTTGGATTGGATGATTCTAAGATTTCCTTTCTAGATTTCTGTTCACAGGTTGAAGTGGATGTCTTTTTTGTTTTTTTATACTTTACTTGAAGTCTTGCCCTCTTTGATGCACTTTTAATCTTAATAACTTACATCATTTTATTATAGAATAATATTTTTAGACTTTTACCCAATAGAATAAAAAGTTCATGCCTCTTACCAAGCTTATAAAGATTCTAATTAATTTAATTAAAAAATCAATCGGATTCATAAATTCTAATTGAAGATGCCAAGTTGCATTTCCCCGTGCTGGCATTATCTGCGATCTAGTTTTGGATCACCTTCTCAGACTCCCTGCCCTGTCACAGCCTCCTTCATCGCCCATCAGAATCGGAATGGGTCTGTGGATCGCCAACAAGAAGGCTGGGCCCGATCTCTGATTACCCATGCTAATACCCACATAGAGCGAGAGCCACTTGGCACTTGGGCATCATTCCCAGCTCCAATGGCAGTGCCCAGTGCCAGTCCCAGTCCCAGCCACAGTGCCAATGCCATTGCCATTCCTTTCCGCACTCTCACTCCGGGGGCAATCTGGTAGCTCGTTTTGGTAGCTCGGGCCCCGGTCCAACCGCTGATTATCTCCTGGCCCCGGAGAAGCACTCAAAATGTTTGCCCAGCCCGATGCGGGGATAGGGGGATTGGATCGGGGGAACTTCAGGGGGTTAGGAATGATTTGGCGAACGAATTGAGCTGGAAGGAAATTGCGTGCAATAAAAGATAGATATGTTTGCGACCCGGCTATCAGCTGTTGATCATTAGACAGGGAGGGGAGCACAAACGTATAAATATTGGCATATGCTCTGCTTATCTTGGCCAATTTATAGCCACGTTCTTGGCATACCCTAGCGGGAAGTGGCTTATAGAATTTGTTGAAGATAGTACTTTAAGCTTTTATATAAGCTCTTAAAAATATTCCCTAACTATGCTCATTAAATATTTCTTCCATCCCCTAATAAAGTATCTAACTTTTATAGAAAAAAGTAAAATATTTATACAATCGGTATAGAAAACTTCTACACCTTGTTGGTAACTTCCATTCTTGTTTTCGTTTCTGTGCTGCCAAATGACTCAATAGTCGTAAGCTGGCGAAACTAGTTCTGCTGCACGCACTCGTCACGAATCTAATGTAATTCTCAATTACGAAACGAGTTATGCCACAAATTAAGCAACAGAGATGGCGATAGAGCTCTTGGCCTAACTGCACTTTCTTGGCCAAAACTTAATGCTAACAAGCCGACAGTCGGGCACCGGCATCGGCACCAACCGATCCCCAAAACCGAGCCACAAAAGGGCGTCAACTGGGGGGCGCCAACCAAATTAGGAGCACCTGCCCAGACAAAGGTGTTTCGCTGTTATTAATTAACAACAATTCGATTTGTGGCCACACTTTGAGGCACACTCTGAGCAGAACAGAACCGAACCGAACAGAAGCGGCACGGCGTTGATCATATTCGGGATATATATTCGCCATATGCCATACTGGTCCGGGTACTGGACTTGGCTTGGCCTGGCCTGGGATGGCATGGCATGGCATGGGATGGGATGGCCTAGCATGGCTTGGCCTGGTCAAGAGCGAAACACGTTTGGCGCGGAACAAGTTCAGGCGTTTGCGCAGGCGCTCGCCTGCTCGCCATGGAGGAACATGTCTATAGACCCGTTCCCGTTCCTGTTCCCGTTCCCGTTCCTGATCCATTCCGTGCCGCCCGTCGTCCACCCTTTATGTTCGCCACCAAAACGGCTGAACGGCAGTACAGCAAAACGGCGACGAGGAAGCATCCGTTAAATGCGCTGTGGGCCATTGTCCAACTTAGCCCGCTTAGCATTGGGTCAACTGCGCGAACGCGAGTTCTTACCACTTTGCCAGCTTGGCTGGGAAATGGGACCACGCATGGCCCAGACAGAAGACACAAGACAACTGGAATCCGGCATCCAGCTCTCGACAAGTGGCGATCCTAAATCTGAGTCTGTGGCTTATTTGAATAAAGGTGTTGCAGTTGTTAAGCGGCCCCCGTGACAGGTGTCTCTCCTGCCTTGGACATAGCTTTGTGTCCCAGCAGCTAGGATTGGGGTCTTGCCATGGCTCTACCTCTGTCTCTGCTTTTGCCTTCGTCTTCTTTTTATTATTTTGCCTTCTGGCCAAATTGCCTGGCTAATAAAAATAAATGCACAGCGGTCGGGCAGTAAATGAAGATGTTTCATTGGAAAACTTACATGGAGAGCAAGTATTTGTAGCTTTTTAAAACACTTTTTAAAGGCAATCTTCTTAGAAATTGTTGAAACTATAATATAATTTTTCATTTCTATTCATTATATTCCTTATTCTATACTATACATAGTATTCGCCTCGAAAAGTCAACACATTCCTTACATTAGATACATTTCCTATTTGGTAGAGGTCTACTTTTCTTCCTTGAATTTCTTCGCAAAAAAGTGATTCCCTTAAATGTAAGAAACCTAAATATTTTTGAGATATTTTTTAATAGTTTCGAGCTGGAATTGTCTGAGCCAGAAACTCTCTTCCCCCAAGAGACAGACCTCCATAGCATTTAAGTGTAGAATATCCGAAATATGCCGAACAGGAAACTGGCGATCAGGCGGCTGATGAAGTGGCGGCTCTGATCGACTTTTCCGCGAGGCATTCGCCCGATGACCAAACCGCCAGGCCCCCATTTGGACAATGGTACCACCGGCGAGTGTTGAATTTCACCCGGCTAATTGCCCGGCTGGCGTTGAATGATGCTACCAAGATGGATGTGCAGCGGCCATATATTCATATGTGTGTTTATGGCATCAGAGTTCCGAGCTGGAGGCGCCTCTCCCAGGAGGGTTCGGGAGAGTTATGAGTTGCGAGGCCGTAAACTTGCATATGGCAGGCATGTTCTCCGGATTAATGGAGTAGTGGAGTATTGGCGGATGCTTCAAACGATGGGAATTGGATTTTGGTTAGCCTGAGCCGTGGCTGAGAGTTAATCCTGAGCTTTTGTCTGAGATTGAGCCTTTCCGATCACATGAGATCTTTCGTCTCTGACCATAAATTCTGCAAATTCAAAGCGCGAAGGAATGCCAGTGGCCAATTATTAGAGAATGTCAGCTTGTCGCTGATATCTTGGCCATGTTTGTATTGACGATCTCAACTCTCCAGCTCCAGCTCCAGCTCTAGCTCCAGCTTCAGCCGATCCGCAGCAGCAAAGGAGCAGCCGATGGAGCGCTCCACTTATCGCTGCCTCATATCTAATATAGACAAGCAAACAGGTTCCCCCGGCAGCAGTTCAATCACGTCTGTTCCTCAAGTATTCTCAAGTTCCCAGCGAAACCCAGCATATCCCAGTTGGACTTGGTCCCAAAGCTGGACTCCTCGACTTCAATACTCTTTTCTTTTTTTTTTTAATTGCGGCACTGCATCTGCTGGGCAAAACGTTTGACAAATGCCAATGCCAACAATTACACGAGCAGCGATATTTCATGGAGGCAACTGTGATTTGAACTCATTACGCTGCTGCCCCACCACCACCACCACCAGCACCACCATCATCACCATCATCAGCCGAAGCTTCGTCATCGTCTTCTTGATCATAATGAGATTGGCAATAAAGATGTTCGCAGCTGGTTTGGTACATCTTAAACATCCTAGTACCACAACTGACCTTGTGCCACTCTGGCTGCGACCCAGACACAAGTGAAAACAAAATCCCTATTCAAATCCACGGGCTCCCTGCCTTATTACTGGACCAGAGTGGAGTGGAGGATAGTGCAGGGTAGTGGAGTGAAGTGGCATGCCTCCAAGTGCGGAACCAGATGCATGTAAGTAACGGTCCTGCGGCAGATGCCGCGTCTGCCTCGTGAGAAATCAAACTGTAAAGTGCGACGCGGTCTCTGACTCCATCTTCTTTAGCAAAACTCCAACTCCGACTCCAATACAAACTCTAACTCCATCTCCGACTCCGTCTCCGTCTCCGTCTCCTACTCCAAACAGGTTGCAGTGGTCGTATACCATTTTCGGTTTGTTGCGCTTCCTCACACATGCATCTTGCAGCCTCGGCATCCAAGTGGCAGGAATGGAAGTTGCCGCTCCGCGCTCCACTCTATGACGAGTGGCAGCAGAGACTCTGGCAAAGACTTTCCTTGTACCTGGTATTAGCCCAAAACCAATTGCACAATTTGTAACAGCTTTTGACGGTTTCTGTCCCCTGCCCCCATAACACCTTCCCTTCCCATCCCTTCTCTCTCTTTATATTTTTTTTTCTTTAGCCGGGAGCTGCAACTGCAACTGCAACCGAATCCGACTGCTGGGCCACGCCCTTACCTCCAGCTCTTCCCAGCTCCTCTCTGGAAATCCATTTCCACTTGGCTGCTCCGATTGTGATGTGTCACCTTTGGGCTCAGTGGGTGTTGTGGTGGCTGATTTTTGTGACACGCGGAATGTGGTTTCCCGCATGAGGATTCTTTATTTTTTTGATTGCGTGATGGGCTTCGAGGATTTGCAATCTATTTTCAATTACTATCTGAAAGGGAATAGATTATTTCTTCCACGAAAGACTCAAGATTTAAGCACAAACTTGCAGAATCTAATAAATTCCCCTTTCAAGTTTATACTTCTTGCATAAAAATATCCATAAAACGCATTTTAATTGCCATTGTTTATCCTCAATCTGAGTGCGTCGAAAAGCGGAAGTCCCTGGAGCAGATGCTCCATTGGAAGCGTTTCTAATCACCTCTAATAGAAATTAAATATGTAAAATTACGGGCTCACCGACGACGACCGGCTGGCTATCTGATCAACTTTACAACTATCCTGAACGTCTTTAGAGATGCCTTAGATGCCATTAGAGTGCGAGAAGTTAGAAATGGCGAGGTCCGTGGATGGTAATTCTTGGCCGGCTATCCCTTCGCTGGCAGTTAACTTTCAATCAACTGTATCATCAGTCATCAGCTTGCGAGGAACTGGGCGTGGACCCGATTGGAGGGGCAGCTATCGCCTAGCGTCTGGTTGTAGCTCTGGGATCGGACCCTGGGATCCCGTCCAGACTTCACACCTTTCGCGAGCACACCTGTAATTTTCACCACCAGTCCCGGATCGCGACGACGAAGACAATTTGTAGGACCCTCCGGGCCCAGTACCACAGCTGATTCGGGCAAACTGATTGCGATTTCTAACTGCAGCAGCACACGCTGCAATAATTTCGTAATTTCTCACTCACTTAATTTAGCACAATTAATCTCAATTTCAGCTGTCAACCGTGGAAGGCGAAGGAACCTGGCAGGAGTGCCCCCCTTGCTCCTCCCATTCCTATTCCCATTCCCATTACCGTTGCCGTTCCAGTTCAGGTTGAGTCAGAATCGGAGACACTCCGCACCGACCAGATCCCAGCCTGGCACGCACATGACGTTGTCGGGGCAGTGGGAAGATTCCCATAAATATTGGACTGCCGTTAGAAACTCATGTGTAATTTGTCAACTGAAATTAATCTGCGTCCGACTTGAGTCTACTCCGGGGTGTTGGGTGATTTGTTTGGGGCTCTGTCCGGACTGACACCCAAATTGAATCGCATGCCAAAGCCCTGACTCCTGACTGTGGTGACTCGTGGACGGACTCCCTGCCTGACATGACCTGGCTTTAATCTGCCCCATTCATCTCTCTCCCCTAACTCAGCACTCTTCCACTCAATTTAGTCCACCCAATGCCCCTTCTTCTTGTCTTGGGACTTGGCCATTGTTTATATTATATCATCATAACGCCAACTGTTAACTGACTGTGACCGTCGCCTGCCTCCGACCAAAAGTTCACCCAGAGAGTCACTGCCCCTGTGGGTTATACCCATTCCGAATCGGGGTCTGCTGCCTGGGATGGTAGCCCATAAAAAGAGGTTACCTTTTTTTTGTTTTTGTGTTTATGCAAAACTAGAACAACTGGAATGTAATTAATAGACTTTACTGTTGGAAATTAATCATGGGTTTTGCGAAAGAGAAATATATATTATTCTTGAGAAGAAGCATACTCTTAGATAATTTAGGGGTAAGTTGCCTTAAAGATTAATCCTAAAAGATATATATCATATCCCTTCAAAAACCATAAAAAATCTTTTTCGAGAGCATTCCAAGTTCGTCTTAATCCAGTTCTTCAAACTCTGGCTTCCTGTTGTCATACCCATTTGGATGCCTATTCCCTCGTATTGCCACACATTTTGGGCTTTTTTTATTCTTTTCGGCCATTAGAAAATGTTTAGGGTTACATTTGTGAGTGCTTTTAATTTAATTTGCCTGCAGAGTTCGCTGCCATTTTATTGTTTGTTAGCTTCTTCTGGTTTTCCTCAGATTATTATTTCTTTATTTTTTTGCCACATTTTGCGGTTTTGAGTTTATGTTTTCAACATTTCTCTGGTGGCGGTTTAACAAATTTTCTGGAGATATAGCCTCGCCAGGGTCTTGTCTTGGTTTTGGTTTGGGTTTGGGTTTTGGTCTGGCCTCTCCATACTGGTTCTCCCTGTCTCTCTTTCGCCAGTGAGTGAGTGCTTCTCTTGGGCTGCCGTACACTTGCTTAGATATAGATATGGTCTTGAAACGTTAGCAAACTCACACAGACACAGACACACTTCCAGGAGGGGGGTCGATGGCTAGGTGCACCGAAGCTCTAGCTACAGCTCCAGCCAGAGAGATATTCCCAACTCCCGGCTCCATCCCATGTCCATCTCCATTCCGTCCACATTTATGGCAGTTGGCAGCCACAGAGCCATAGTCGCAGCCACAGCCACAGCCACAGCACGGCCACAGCAAGGTGTTATTTTCATTTCTAGGTTACTGACCCATGTCACATGTGTGTGCGGAAAATTCAATATTGCTGTGAAAAATACTTACACAACTATTAAATAAAGACATGGCCAAGAAGGAGACGAAGTCAGGAGGAACGGGGATGGGGACGGCCCAGCTTAGTGCCCAGCTGCCTGGCTTGTACTTAATAATTACGCTCATTTCATGCATGCAATGTTTGGATTCTCGGGAATCGACCGCCCACCATGTCCCTCCCTTCAGTGCTGTCTCCTGCCCAGGCGGCTTGACTTTTCCAGCTGGAAATGAAAGAAAAATTCTTCGACAGCTGCCGTTGGCAGTTCTTGCTTTTGGCTTAATTAATTACCACATTCCACTACCATCTACAGTATGTGTGTTATCTCTATCGCTTTGCCAAACACAAGCTGTGAAACTCGTACCGAAAATCGAAAGACTTAAGACACAAACTCGATGCCATTCGCTTTCCACTTCCTACTCGATAATCGATTGAGTTCGTACATGTCATTTGCAGCGCTTTTGTGGCATTGTTGACAGCACAAAACGATTCCGAATGAAAATGACATGATGTGCACGCCAAGATCGGGCTTAACCAGAGCAGTTCCGTTGCGGATTGGAGGCCGGAGTCTGCTATTGAGCGAGGCCTCATTGGCATGACAAATTGCGACCCATTAATCTTGACACGGACTTTCACTTTGCCCCAGCCCATAGTTCCCAAAGCCCGTAGTTCACACACGGCTCAGGGCACAGGGCTCTTTGCCGGAGCTCTCCTATTATGCAAATGTCAATCGAAGAAGCGTTGACAGGATGCTAAAAGCCAAGGGCTACACTTGAAGTTAAAGTAGGTTTAATGTTTAGGATATTTTTAGGAGACAGTTTGGAATTAATTGAATCCTATTCCTTTATCTTGGACAAGATGATTTTAATAATGATGTATAGTTATGATATAAAGGCATTTATTGAGACCTCTTTCTGTAAAATAATTATAAACCAATATATTTTCTTTTTGAACTCAATATTACATTAAATATATTACCTTAAAAATATGAAATTAAGAAATATTTCTTTCCGTGTAAGGCCTAACTTACTTTGTTCCTCTGGGAGCCAGCATAATTGGCAAATATATTGGCAGCATTTTGTAGCTCCAGCTCTGGCCATTGTGTTAACCATTTAAATTAACGATTTGAGATTTGATTCACGTGTAAACGATTAATCAAGACTCAAGCAGAGACTCGGACTTTAGCTCCAGCTTCAACTCAAACTCCAACTGGCTCTGGATGTGGCTGTGGCTCTGGTAACTCAGCCCCTTGCCACCTGGCTGACTCTCAAGTCGGCGGTGCCACTTGCTGCGAAATGGTTACCCAGCCCCCGGGGTTGAGGAGCTGACTAAATGGGTCAGTAAGGTGGAATTCGATTTTCGGCTTACATCGAACGCTTAGAGCCAAATTAAATATTGGCAAAAAAAGATGTCATGGGGAGTTTTTATGGCAGAATTGGGATATTTTAGTTTCGGGCTAAATCGGCAGACCCATAACAGTTGGAATTAATAAAGGTGAACAAAATGTGGGTAGCTGGAAATGGCCGAGAAGCTGACCCACCAAACCAGATAAGCCAAATTAGTGACGGAATTTATATAAAGGAACAAGACACTATTAGGTGTTCTTAAAATATTATTAATATTATTCTTAGATAAAAGTATCTCCTAATTCTTCAAATCACTAGAATACAACTTCATTTCCAGCTGATTTATGATCATTTAGCGATGACAGTGTTAAATGATCTCGGGTAAATTGATGTCTGAGTAATTCAGTAGTTAGATCCCAGCAATCGGCATGGATCCACAATCACCGATCACCTATCACCGGTCTCCGATACCCGATCGACCATCAGTGTTGAGTATTCTGTCATTGAACTGCTCTTCTGTGCAGGAATCCACGCAAAGATCCATTTATCAGCGAGCAGTCAGGCATGAATGGATTCCCCTTTGCTTTTTGCCTGCGATCTGCGATCACCGATCACCGATCGAGAACCCGGCCACGTTCGTTGAACTGCACTAAACCGATCACCAGACCAGACCATTTACAATGTCCGAGTGTTAATTTTTCAAGCCGGTTAGCTGCAATAGATTATGGGCAATTGGAGCCAAATTTGATAGGGATTGAGGGATAGCATCATGCAAATCGTTTGGGTTGGCACTAATCGCTCTGAAAACCCTGCTGGTCTAGCACTCGAAAAAAAACAAAAATAATGTTTAGAAAATCCTTGAAACTTGTTACTTATTGCAAGTTTCCCTATTTTTAGAGGTACTAAAACCTTCTTATATTGTTTCTATTGCATTTTTTTCTCTGTGTAGCAAAGAGATAAACACTACCTTGTCAGATTAGAGGTTCCTGATAAACCGAACCTTCCTAAGCTTATTAATTATTGTGTTCTTTTTATTGCTGATGGGATATTTTCTTTGCAACCGGATCATTTGAAAGAAAAAATCATAAAATTTTAATTAAAAAGCGGCCTTTAGACTAAAACTAGCCGGAAAAAAAAAATATTTCTCTCACGAGTCCTGGCAGGAAGTGATGTGAATTAAATTCCATACTTTATGTTACCAGTTAAAGGCCATACAAATTTTCACCGCACATTTAAGCGATTTACTCAACTATTTATCTTAATGGGTTTGCCATTTTGGGACTTGGATTTCAGCATCCACAACAGAAATGAATCGAACTGAATCATCGGAGCGACCGCATTTGGCATATCGCCTGTCAAAAGGCACAATAGACTGCACTCAGTGTTATATAACAGTTATACTGATAACTCATAAAAAAAACCCCAATGAGAGGCGAAAAATCTTTAACACTGACCCACTTTCAAAAGTCGGTGAGTCAATAAAGAAACCGCAGTGGACCGACGACAGATCGCTTGCGCTAATACGCAGATTAAATAATCGCACCGACCATGAATCATCCGCCGGTCGGTCAGGTGGGGGTGTCTTTCCGAGGCGAGCCTGGTGACAAAGTCTGGGAATTGTCGGAAAAGTTGTCGTCGAAAGCCATCCGCAAAATTTATGGCCACACACTGGTCGGCTATTTGTTTACCTGCTCGAGTCCGGGGGAGGTCGAGGTCGCCGCGACCGTAAACATTTGTGCACTTATCAATTTGCGAGCCCCGGAGCCACAGTTCGCAAATCAGCTGTTCAAACGAAAGACTTAAGACACGAACTTGCTCGCCGAAAGTCTCTCTTTGACGGCGCTCTTTCTTAGCTCTTTCGTATGAGCTTTTCTCTTTGCAACTAGTTAGTGGAAACTGGGAACAAGCACCTGGCACCTCACCTGGCGCAGTTTTATGCGCTGGCTGCTGCTCGCCGGCCGCAGTTTGGCTTACACAGCGCTCGAGTGCGGTTCAGATCGGTTTCCGATTCCGATTCGTATTCGGTTTCGATTTCGTCGCTCGTTCTTCTCCGGTTCGCAGCTCCTCACTGGCAGCTCCATTCTTGGCCATCAAAGAAAACTACGACAACGATAGCAAAAAGGTGCCTAATTTTTTGTATTAGCCTCTGGCTAGAAATCAAAAAAAAAATTTATAGTAACATAATATACCACAAAGAAAAAAACCGAAAACCAAAAATCGAATACATTTCAATCAATCAAAAAGAATGCCTTAACACAAAAGTTAATGTCGAGATAGCAGACGATCGAAATTGTTAATCGAAAATTACACACAAAAAATGGAAAAAACTGTTAAGACATAAAGCCATAAGCCAGAGCCGTCAAAAGTGAGAGTTTTCCACGCCTGTCCAATAAATAGCTACATAGTGTGTGGTTGTGTGTGGAGTGTGTGTGTTCGGAACTGTGTTCGGGGTAATTTTGCCCCGTAGTTTCTTCATCTTGGGCTCCCTCTTCTCGATGGTTAAACAAACTTGCGACTCAATCACGACTAATTGCGCATGCGAGGCCGCTTTGTGCGTATTTAAAGCGCCGCCTTGACGGCAGCAAAAGATACTCTCCTACCTACCTATACTCGTATATTACAAAACCGGAGCTTCCAGAGTCTGCTTAATATGCGTGTCACGTTGCCGACCATCAAGTTCAAATTGCATTCGCTGTCAACGCATTGCTGCAACATCAGAAGCAGCAACTGCAGCAGCAGCACCACCACAGCAGCTACAGCTTGCGGCACGCGTTGAAATTTTGAAATTAACACCCAAAGGGGGAACAGGTGGATAGGGAGAGGCGCAAGTGCGACAGCAGCATCAACTGGAGCACCGGCTGCTAATTAAGAAATAAAAACTTATCGGCTAAACCGAAATGTTGACAGCAGGATAACAGGATAACGTGGCAGCAGCCTGGGGGAATGACCCTGCCTCGAATGCTTTTGGCAGGTGACATGAGCACTAATTAGTCTCTGCAAATGCTAAATGCAAACAGAAATCGTTGCTCGACTTGGCACTTGTTGAGCAGCAAACAAAATAGGAAAAAAAAGAAAAATAATGAAAATCAGCAAACTGAAAAGCCAAGCGAGAACAACGAAAAACGCTCCGACTTTTGCTGCAAATGCAAAGTGAGTTAATGCCGCGGCAGCCAGTTTTTCCTGCTCCCGACACTGTCAAATGCCAACTCTTGGGATCGGGATCGGCCTGGGACCTGGGATGGGAGCTGGGAGCTGGGTGCTGCTCGTGGGGCATTTAACTGCCAAGCTAATGCACTCACTCACAGATACTCACACACACACTTGGGAACACACGCCAAGACAGGGATCTAATACCAGTGCAGTTAATTAATTTCTTTGTTGTTCTCTACGGTAAATCATGCAGTATGTGTTGGTGTTGCCTCTTCGGGAGAATTTTCGCGCAGAGAGCCCCTGGAGCACCTGAAAAAATAACAAGAAAATTATTTTAATAAATTTTTTTGCATATCATAGAAAGGTTTTTCGCCTTAAAGTTATAGTAAAAATCTTCATCAACGATGATCTATTTAAGAAAAAAATTTAAGTTGTAATAAGAAAATATTTTAAGTTGTTACAACTATTAAAAATCTAAAAGAATTTTTATTGAAAAGATTTCAAATTAGACCAATAAACAAATGCTATTATATTTTTATATTTCTTAGACAAAGTTTTCGAAATACTTGCTACAAAAATGAAAATCAATTTAGGTCTAGATTATTATTTAGCATAATAGTTACTTGAATATATTTTTCCTCTGTGCAGAAGTGACTGAAGAACTCCAATCAGAACTTCCCACTGTTTATTGAAGAGTTTTCCACCATTTGAGATGGTGGCATGGTGTGGGGCTGGCTGGTGGTGCCGGCACCGTGAATTTTCCACCACCAACTGCCACCGCCTCAGCCACTGACGACGCTGCCACAGCAGGCCGCGTCTTTGACTTTGTCTTTTGTTGCAGCTACTTGAACTGCATTTGCATATAAATTAGTTTTGATAGCGCTCCATGGAGTTCCCAAGTGCTGCATCAGCCTGCAGTTTGATGTTTGTTCTCCGAATGCGTTGCGAAAAATCAACTTGCGGCTGCCGCAACTGTCTAACGGTATTCATTAAGTGAAGTACAACACACGGCGACTTGGACGGGCTAAAGTCCAAGGTGGATCCACAGGAGCAGGAGCAGGAGCAGGAGCTGGTGGTGGTGGAGGAAATCAAGCGATAAGTCGGCAATAAAAATTGGCAGCACTTTGGCACAATTAAGGCAAGAGACATTGCCAACAAAAGACCTGGCCAAACGGCAAACTGGCCAACAGATCTCTCTCTCTCTCCGGGTCTGCACCAGTTAATTGTTGGCCGTTGACAACTTCCACTCGTCGTCGTGCCACAAGGAAGCATACCATTAAGCGGCAAAGAAGTGCAAATTCACATTTAATGAGCCCATGGGCGGAGGGGCGATTTGGCTAAAAGGGGGCGGGGCAAACGGGGCAGGAAGCTGCGGTCTGAGTCGTGGATGGCTGAAAGTGATTCTTGTGGTGGGCATGGAAAAACAAACAAAGGAGATAAGAGGAAAATTATAAAAATATAACTATAATAATTATGAAAAAATTAAATCGAAAACATGTTTCGAAGGGCATATTATAGTGTTAATTATTATATTAAATTTTTTCAGAATATATTAATATTTTTTTATTAAAAAACATTTGTAGTTCCTCTCACAAAATGCATAAAAATCCAATTCGCTACCCTAATTGCTTACCAGCTAATTTTCCTCTCCCCCTGTTAAGCATCTTTAAATTTAAAGACCATCAAGCATGAAAGTCCGTAGTGCTGAGTCCAAAATCCGGAGGAGTCCCCTCCCCCGGGTTTGTCACTTTCGAATCAGAAAGATAGGAAATTATAAACACGAAACATTAATTCGGCAAATCGTCGTCGCTTTCAACTGTCACTTTTGAGTGGAAGCGCGAATGTAAAATGCAATTTCCATTTCCATAACGCCTCATAACTCAAGATAGCCATCAATTTGGGTCTTTCTTGGCTAACTGCTAGCTGGCAAACTGCTAACTGCTGGCCGGCTCCCCACGAGCTGCTGATATGCATCAATTTTTGGCAATTCGGTTCGGCTACCATTCAACCGAAAAACCGAATGCAAACAGGGTCCGGCCAAAACACGGAGCGTGGAGCTGGTTTTTTTTTCTTTTTGGCCTAATCATATAGCTGGGCTTGTCGAGTCGAGGGCTTTTTGCATAAATTTCGATGTTTCGTTTAAGAGTGAGAAAAGTAAAAAAATCAAAATCGAAAATCCATGCTAGGCATGTGATTTCTAATTTGATCGTTGGCCCATTTCCATTAACAACTTTACTTCTGTTTTTTTTTTTATTATTTTGCAGCCCACGAACGCCCACGACCTGAAGTCTGAGAAAATAATAAAAAAAAAAAGAAATCAACTGAAGCTGAAACTGAAACTGAACATAAAACTTAAACTAATAGTAAATAGTAAAGCTGAAACAAAAGTGAAAAACAATAAAATTGAAAAGGAAAATCGCGGTGCAATAAAGGCAAAACTAAATCACAAAGCTAAATAAATAAATACAGTTCGAGACGCAGCAATAAAGAAAACAAATAAACCCCCTTGGGAGAGAAAAAAAAGGTCTCCACGTCAATTAATTAAAAGTGTTATTGTTGTTATTCGTGATTGTTGTTGGTGTGTTGCATTTATTGCCTCGAAACTAAAAACTAAAAACAAAAAAACTGGCTCACTTTTACAGCCCAGCAGTGAAATGCAAATCAATTCAACATAAATTTATTAAAACAAAAGCTAAAAACGAATAGAAATTTTGTTACAATTTGAATTGCCATTACTCGGCTCGGATTTAATGTGTTTTTTTGACCATGAAAACGATGGAAAGTTCGCGAATCTAAAAAAGGAAAAATAATTAACGAGAATTCCCCAAACGTGTGCGTGAAAAAATTCGACAAGAAAATTGTATTAATATCTCCACAAGATTGAAAAATAAATCATAAAAGGAAAAAACGGCCAGTGGCCAAAATGGCAATGAGTGAAAATCAAATTTAATAATCCGTCCACAGTTCGTCGTTCCATATAAGAATAATTAAGACTCTCCCAAGACTCTACCAAGTTGCAAGTTCAACGATCCAAGCCAAACAGCACAGAATAGAAAACTGAACTGAAAGTCTAGTAAGTATTTGAGTGCCAATTTATTCTTTTTATTTTCAAAGCTTTCACCAAAGAATTTATGATCAGAAATTCTGGAATAAGGAAAACCATAAACTTTGACTTCAAAATGCAACTAACTTTAATAAATTATTGCACAGCAGTGCCAGGGCTTGATTAGTATTTTCTATAAAACCTCTCACCAAAAACGCGTCTATTTACGGTTCTCACCCAGTGTTAATATTTTAATGACCATTTTGTTGTTCCATTCCCTTCTTCCAAGTTGCTTAATTAGGGAATCCGTCCGTTAGGTCCGCGATCCGAGGCCCAGAGATCTCTCCTAAATGCTGGAGTCTAACATCAGTATTTGTTTTATTATCCAAGCCCCCCTCCTGCCTCTTCTAAATTGTTGACACCTCTTGGAAGAGGTGTAATCTTGCCGACTAATTTGATTTGGCCCCGCCATTTAATTTGCCCAGCCATTCTAATTTCACAATAGTTGCCACATCAAATCTCCTCCATAAATCCGACACTGCCGCCAGATGGCTGGCGATTATCCGCCACAAATGGGAGGAGGAGTGCCTCTGTTATAAAACCCCCAAGCCTGGGGAGCATGTGTCGTTTTATTAGCGAAAGTCATCGAGCAGAATAATTGTTGCATTGCAGTTACTACTCCAACCAAAAAAGGGGGGGCCAAAGGGGGCACTTTGGTTGCCAAAAAAAAATCCTCATCCCATTCATGCGGCAATCAAAGTGCGCGCTCATAAAGCGCAATTCACTTGCGCGTAAAACAAAATTTGTCCTCTTACTCTTAACCAATTTTTGTGTCTCTGGGCAGAAAGTCAGCAAACTGTGACCATATCTTCCACAGTTGCTTCCAGCGGTTATATAATTTAGTCGAACCCATTATTCCATTTGTACAACTTCAGGCGCAAAATTATTTAAATGCGCCAAAAAAAGGTTTCTGTCGCTTTAGGAAATTGTGAAATTATATCTATGCGATAGTTTAATTTCTGATTATTACGGCGATTGGGAAAGACCTTGGCTCTGCGAACAGTTATACAATAAAAGTGCAGTGGCCTCAGGGTCTTAATAGTTAATAGTTAGTTTATTTATGGAATGGTTTTCTGTGAAAAAACAACTTTCAGAATATTCGGGGCCATTATGTAATTTCATTTTCCCCAAGTCATGCCTTAAACACGACCTGATGCAATAGAGAATATATAATTAAATCATTGTAGAAGGTGGCTTATTATACAAGATCTGGAAAGAAATTCCCACCCAAACAATGACTCTGAAGAAAGGTTAAAAGAGGTTACACCTTTCAAGAAGATACAGATACGGGTTTATGGATAAAAGTCACATGAAATGGATACAAATGATATTTATCACTGATTTATGACTTCAACACAGATACTATTTACAGCTATATCCAGCAATTAAAGTCCGAAGTCTAGACGACGAATGCAATCGCTGAATTAAATGATGAATGAACCGGCCAGCTCTTATGAATGAGCCAACGGACTGTGATTATGACGGCCATTCATCCAGCCCGAGATATATAATTATATTTGAATTAATTGCGGGCCAGAGCAATTAACACTCTTGACACTCTTCGCCAGAGCGGGAGATCTAGTTCGATGAAAAAAAAAGACCACTCTTGAGGTGTGAATCGATCGATTTTTTGGCCAGCTTTCTGCTGCTCATCTTCCGCCCGGAGGAAGACCACTCGAGCAGTCTGCAAATGAGACAAGTGAATGCTGATTGACCCACTGAGTCTCCAGTGGAACTCCGCTCCGGGCGTGATCCAACTGCCAACGTGCATTTCATGCAAATTAACGATCGGAGATGGACAACCATCCAACCTATCCCTTCCCAGCACTCGGAGGGACATTTGCTCCGAGCTCATTTCACTTTCAATCTGTCAAATTGTCACAAAACATACACAGACCGTTGAAAAGTGATTGCGATTGCACGACTCTGTCTGAAAATGGTAGTTTTTGGCCTGGTATTTGTCCGGTCGAAAGTGTTACGGTTGCGCTGCAAAGACTGTTACTTTTTGGGGCCCTCATTTACGGCCAATTCGGATCGTTACGGTTACGCACGTGTTTGCGGTAACTTCCTCATGGGAATGATCGTGCCTGAAATGGGGTCTTTCAATTTACCAATCCATTCAACGCCATAGCATTCATGGAGCCTTTGGGTTAGACCGTTATGAAATCGAAAATGAAGCCATTTAGAATAGGTGCTGGTGAGATGGAGAGCTTTGGAGCTGGAGTTGGAAATGAAAACCCAAATTAATTATGCCGCTCTGGCGGAGGGGAAAATAAATTACGAGAAGTCACTTTAGAACCCGACCTTAAAAGCTGCAGCGTCATGCGGTTCGAGCCTGGCCAAGACAAAGTAAATATTTGGACAATGGAAAACAAAGCTTACACCGCTCCGGCCTACCCTCCTCCTGCTCCCAAAGACGAGGGAAAACCCACAAAAGCAAAAGGCAAAACAAAGGCCAAGAAAGGAAGGAAAATAAACACAGAACACAAAAAAAAACTCACAACAACAATAACAGCTGGGGGCCCAGCTCATCTAAACTCAGTCTGCGGTCAGTTGGTGGTGCAAGTGCAGCGGCGAAGCAGCCACAGGTTGCACAGCACTTGACCATGCCCACTGGCCTGGCCATTAGCCGCGTGAGGTTAATAAACCAGGGGATGCCTGGTTCAAGCCCGGGACTCGGCTCTGCTCTGCTCTGCTCTGGCAGTGATTTATGTTTGTGGCCCAGTCCCGGGCACTTAACAGGTTGGAAACGTGTTGCTTTTATTTTGGGCCCGACCGGGAACGGGCTAATGCCCCTCGTGCCCCCGTCTCATCTGAGGATCTATGTTCCACATTGCGTATGCGTAATGTTTGAATTAATTACGCGTCTTGAGCCGAGACTCCAATACGTTTTCAATCAGTCAAGAGGCTGTGGCTACTGCTGTTGCTGCTGCTGCAGCACCACAGTGGTGTCATAAAATCACCTGACGTGGAAGACAAAAAGAAAGTTGAAGAATAAACCACATCCTGCGATATTTAAGAGTGGTAAGAGTCATAATTTTCAGGTGATTAACTAAAATAGAGAGAGCGAGAGAGTCAATTTACGAATTTGAAAACCCCAAATGGAAAGTACTTGGGTTTTTATTGGAAATTCATTAGAAATTTTAATAGGCAGGTAATTTACAAAATAACGAGACATTAAGTATTCCCACCCTTTGTAGATTCTTCTAAAAAGTTTCCAAATTGTTACAAACAAAATAATTTTCAAGCTCTTTAGTGTTCTAACTCTGAAAGAAAAATGTGTTTATGGAAAATATAAATGATATAATAGAATCATAGAAGGATAAACCCTCTAAACATTATAGTAATTTGATATTTTGTTTATTGGAATAAAAAAACTTTAAATAGTTCTTATAATAGAAACCCAACAATGAAAAGAATAGATTCAAAAACTGTATCTAGATCTAATATTTCAATTTCAAATTAGTTTTCTTTTGTGTGTACTTGGACGTATGCTCCTAAATGCATAAAACGGTTTCTGCTCATTAATCCCTATATCAAATGCCTGTCATTTATCATGCTGCACTAAAGTTACATATTTCCTACGGCGATTCCCAGTTATAACGAGATTTTAAACACTTCTTTCAATTTACGGCCCGGCTTCCGCTCTTTGAGACTCGACTCGTTCGCTTAGTTCTGTTCAGCTCTTTTGATTTTCACAGTGATAAGCAGCCGGCTCAGGTGCAACGACTTTTTTTTCCCCTCCCCCAGGTGTTCTTATTACTCGTACTCGAACTCAGTTAGTACCAAGTACTCACACATCGAGTTACACAAACAGATATGGTACATACATAAGTATTCGTATTCCGTTTGAGGCAATGTTGCGGCAGTGGCAGGCAGAATCGAGTGACCGCCTCCAGGTATGGATGGATTTCACATGGCCGGGCCACTCAAAAATTGTGTTTGCGTTACGCGCAGTGATTATAACAAGCTCCCGGCTCGGCTCCATCTCTCCCCACTTTTTCTCTACTCCACTCCACGCTGGCTATCCCTCTTTCACTATCTCAAAAGATGCCGCCAGCTGCCGCCCAGCTTCATCTGAAGATGCCCCCTGCCACTCCTGCCACGAAGGGATTTCTCCGGCACTTAAAAAAAATCTAAAATTCTTGATTAGCAAATGGTTTAAGAAACAATGATGAATTTTTTTTATAGTAGGGGTTTTTTAAAAGATCTCCCACTATTTCATGGTTAAAAAAAGTTACTCTTTTCTTTGTGACTCCCATTTCTATCTAAAATATTTCTCCATGTGCACTTTCTGGCTGCGTGTCAGGCTCTTATAGCCCCATCTTGGCTTGTGTGATCCAGTTGTTTATCTTTTTCATTAGCCTGGGCGGCCTGTCATCTGTGCCGTCGCCTGTCGATCGCCAACCGATTGACAAAACGCCTACCGGGTAAGAGTGGCCTCCGCATCCTCCACCTCCTCGACAGCTGATACCTGATGGAGCTCTAGCTGAAGCTGGAGCTGAAGCTAATGCCGATGCCCCCGGCCGGGCGTACTTTAAACTAAACGGGCTGAGACTTTTCCTCACTTTACCACACGCCAAGATCTGTGGAAAAGGGCTGGAAGAAGGGGGCAGGAAGTTAAGTGACTGACGCAAATTGCGCAATTGTTATTACAATTACTCTCTTCTACTAAGTTGGCTGCTGCAGGCCCAGCTTTGAGTTTTCCCGGGCTGCTCAGCACGTACTTGCACTGAGAGAAATGGGTCGGAGGAACTAGTTAGGGCCTGAAATGTAGAGAAGATTTTATTAAGAAAAGTTTTAAGATCGAAAATTAAAGTACTAACTAATTAAGTTGTATTTTATTTAGTTTTTTTTTAACCAAACTCTCACTAGAAACCCACTCTTTTGAAAGATTCTTTTAACCAGCTCACAGATTTCACTGCTAATTTGAAAATCCCCTTAATCAATTAATTGCCGGACCTAATCTCAACACCCATCAACACATTAGCTTTAATAAATTCAATCCTAGCCCATTTCTGGCAGTGATCATTGCTCAATTCTTGGATTCTCGACTTTAGCTAACATTTTTCTAATAGTTGTAGCATTTTGCCAAAGAATTATTTGGCCCCTGGCTGGATTTGAGAGTCTAGGTCTGTCCGCTGGTCCATCTGTCCGCTGGTCCCTCTGTCCGCTTGTCCGCCTGTCCGTATGTCTGGTTGGGTTTGAGTCGATGTCTGCCCATTTGACTGTTTGTCAGACTGGAGCTGCTACCCGTCTTTGGCTCGTTTTGGGCACCTAAAGATAGTCATTAGCACAAAAGATTGCTGTTGCTACTTGCTGGGTTGCCTCAACTTTTTCTCCTGCTTCTGTTTTCGGGGCGTTTAAACGGGGTAATTACGTTTCGGGTATTTTTCGACAAACTTTTAGCCAGCAAAAAAAAAAAAAATACAAAATAAAAGAAAAGAAAAAAATGAAAACAAAACAAAGGCTAACCGCAGAGAAAGATGAAAAGGCCTGCTGCCAAAGTTTCTGCTTTCGTTGAGGAAATGAAAACGTAACGAAATCGATTTCCAACGGTTCATGAGCCGAATGGATCGCAATATAGCCATATAGCCGGGCATGTGGCAGGGGCAAGCACATCTTTACCCCAAAACAGCCCCGTCGCCCGCCGCTCATTTGGAAATAGAGTTATTAGGAGTGAACGTTAGCGTTAACGTTACGTTTGCGTTTCTGGCTCAATGAAGCCTCCATTCAGCTCCCCAGCCCAGACCAGACCAGACCAGCCAGCCGGCCGGCCAATTGATGAATCGATTCGAGAGGCCCATAGAGAAAAGAACATGGCACGAAAACGCTTTGGCCACGAACTGGGGGAAAATGTTTGGGGCCAAAGCTGAAATTAATCTCGAGGCACATGTTCCACCACAAAACAGCAAACTCCACTTCCACATCCACATCCATAGACACTGGGACTGACACAGCCGCCACATCAACATCAACATCAATATCAATTTCGGTTTCAATCAACATGGACATGAAGCGTTTTCCAAGCCAATGATGTGCACAAAGTATTTGGTATCAGATTGCATTTGAGCGATTTGTAATTATAATCAACATTAAGATGATTAGGCGATAAACGGGATTTTGTTGGGGGTCCACTTGTAGCCTCACGAATATGCTTTTGGCCATGTGAGTCCAATCAAGGAATGAGTCCAATGGATCGGATGAATACCAACGGGTATTTAAGTCATATTTAAATGATTTTAAAACAGTTTTTTAAGAAATTAGGTCATCTTGTTTTTGGAAAGAGTTTTCTAAAAATATCTTTCAATTTGAAATTCTTATGTCTTTGTACTTCTTTTCAATAAATTTATTACAGATCTCTGTTGAAAAGACAAGAATCTCACGGTCTTTAGAATCAATTTCTCAATGAACTTTCTTTTTAAAAGTCTTTTCTTTTTTATGGTTTTTATTTTATTTAGTTTTATTATCTATTTCTTAATATATAACATTTAAGATTCTTTAGATGTTCATACTAGACCTTTCCTTTTCCAAAACTCGCAAACCACTTTCAGAACCATTAAATCCACTTTCATTTAAAAGCTCTTACATCTCCACCACCTCGAGTTGCATAATTCCTTCAAGTGTCATATAATTGCCCCAATTCCGCCCCAAGATGTTGTCAGCAGAAGCCACTGCAACTCCTGCCGAAATTCCTTGAACACCTCCACTACCATCATCGCATATGATGACGGTGATCGTGTTACTATTTTCAGAAAAGTGTGGGTTGTCGGGTGGGTGGGCATGGCATGGCACCAGCACCACTACCACCACCACCACCACCACTTTACCCAACTATATGACCACATGCATGACCGCTTATAGCCAGATAGTCCGCAGCTAGCCCACTAATTACCGCCGGGCACATTCCGGCCGACATTCTCGATGGCATAAAAAACATAGAGTAGCACTAAGAGTAATAAAAAAAATATAAAACTGTCTAACAACCGAGTGCTTCCTCGGTTTCTTGTGGTACTAGCCCATACTGATTATTACTATTCTCCGTGCAATCCATTGCAGACATGCGCCCGGCACGTTTCCGATGAAGCAAGCCACTTTAATCAGACCCAGACACAGGTGAGTTGACAACGAAGGGATAAAGGGGGCTATGGCACGGGGAAGATCACTGGCAACCTGCAACCTGCAACCGGCGATGTGTGCTACCAGTTTAGGTTACAAACGATAAAGCCAAACATCTAATTTGGACAGCATTGGATTGGCTAAACTTTAATTAAATTTGACGAGGAGCTGGAGAAGCAGGAGAGGGATTCCGCTTTACTGGATTTCGCAGCGGGGTGTGGGTGGGTGGGGCATGTGGTATGGTCTATGTGGTATGTATCTTTTGGGACAAGAAATTATTAATTGTAGCATGTGTCGTTTGTCGTTTGACGTCGTGCGATCGCAATAAATTTTTTCCAGTCTTGTTCAACAATAAAACAAGACAACAGCACCCAAAAAAACAAAACTAAAAAAAAACTGATTATGAAGCAAAAGTGAAAAGTTGTAATTAAACCAGTCACTGACTGCACAGAAGCAGCAGCAGCCGCAGCAGTGGCAGCAACACAAAAACAAACTGCAACGACAACAGCAACATCTGCAACAGCAACAGCAGCAGCGGCAGCACCAGCAACAATCATAAAGAGTAGAAATCGTTGCCTGACTTTGGATTTTTTTTTCTGCCACTTTTTGTTGCGACAAGTGCGCTTAATTAGTGGGGGCCGGCAGCGGGAGAGGGGCCTGGGGAGCTGGCAGGGTTCTGGTGGATGGGTTCCGGCAGGCGAAACAAGACTAATGTCCAAAACTGTCATGCCTGTTCCTTGCAGAAGAAGCACAGCAGCAGGAGGAGACGGAGCAGCAGCCACCAAGATGTGTCCCAATCGGCATTGGCTAGTCAGCACAGAAACGGGCAAGGATGCCGGAGCGGTAGCGGGAGCGGAAGCATCCAGAGCGACGGCGGCGAGGAGGAGGCGCAGTCTAGACCAAATAGTAGAAGTATTAGTAGCCTTAATCTTAGTCAATTGCCTGGCCACGGCGGCGGCAGCCCTGATGATCACACCGCCCGACAGCCTCGAGTCCCTGGCATCGGCACCCGCATCCTACTCCTCCTCCTACCCGGCTGTCGACGAGGAGGATGACGTGACCGGCTTCTATCGCAGCCCCCATCGCCTGAGCGGCTATCCCCAGATTCAGCAGCTCCAGCGCAGCCAGAACTTCAAGATCAGCCCCAAGCCGTGCTCCTTTGGGCGCGTGGAGGGCACCTGCATGTTCGTGTGGGAGTGCATCAAGTCGGAGGGCCGGCACGTGGGCATGTGCGTCGACTCGTTCATGTTCGGTTCCTGTTGCACGCACAACTACACCGACAACATAGTCCTGCCCCAGACGGCCTTCTCTTACACGAGGCCCACCAAGCCGCTCACGCTCCGTCCCAAGCCCCCGGCGCCCTACAAGCCGCTAATCAGGTAAGAATGGTTTCGACTAATTGTTTCTTGTTATCCTTCATATTTCTACTCCTTATCCTGCAGTGGCATGACCACCATAGAACGTCCTCATGGCGCTGGCACCCTCGTCATTCGTCCTTCGGGGCCTCACCACCAGGGTACTCTGGCCCGGCCGCATCCTCCGCCATACCAGAGCAAGCCCACCACCGCCTCCGACCTGCAGAGCTCCGCCTCGCACTCCAGCGGCAGCTCCAGCTCCGGTTCAAGTCCCAGTGAGTCCCAGCCTGGCGCCTGGCGGTGTGCATTGTTAGCATCAATTGTAACAAACAAATACCCTCCACAGATAGCATTTGGCATACATCGACCCAGCAGCAGCAGCAGCATCATCATCAGAATCAGCAGAACCACTGGCAGATGACCACCGAGCCGAGTTTTATTACCAAGCCGCGACCCACCGGCTGGACCAAGCCCGGCATCGTCAATTTGCCAATGCCCGCGCGACCCTCCAAGCCGTCGAAGCCCACAAAGAAACCAATTGTCTACGAGCGTCCACCGCCACCTCCTTCACCCTCTCCCTCCACCGCCGCCTCCGCCTCGACGACATCCACGACGCCGATATGGCCCGGCCAGACGCATCCCCTACCCGCCCAGCCGCACCGCCCCACCCGGCCGCAGGTATGTGAATACGAGACTGGTTCGGACTCTAGGTCTTTTAGGTTCTTAGCTCTCCGTTCTGGGTTCTGGGTGATGCATTGATGTCGAAAGCGAAACAAACGAGCCACGAGGTCATTTACTCCTCAAACCTCCTCGACTCGCAACTGGCAACTTGCAACTCAAAGCTCGCTCGCAACTTGCAACTGAGCCCCATAATGGCAGGCCACAGCCTTGGGGGACATTTTATTGTTTGCACAATGCGGAGCCAGAGTCAAAAGTTGATGTAAGATTTGCCAGCCCGCTCTCAGGGGTGTGTGTGGAATTCAGGACTCTTCCAGGAAAGGGTACTTCACTCCGCTCCTTCGACTTGCTATATAACAAGTCTAGGAAAATGTTTTATATCGTTTCCAAGAAAATTTAAATGGGTTGCTCCGGTACTAAAGTAATATTTACATATTTTTCTTAGGATCTATTATGATTAGGAGAGTTTGAAGAGGTTTTTAGGTATTTCAAAGGGTTTTTCTAAAGTGTGTTTGTCTTCTAAAAGTGGTATCTTTATTAATAAGCTCTATTAAGAGGAAAATAACTAGTACTAGTACTGAGATCATGGTATTAGAGTATTCAGAATTCATTTAAAGTCCCCAAAAAGGTTCCCCACTTAATGCAGATTTAGCGGCGAAATGAAAAATTGATTCTTTGCATGGAACGGGAACTGGAATGGGAATGGGAATAGGGCTAAGAATGGAGAATGATTTGCTTGGTCGCCCTATCCTGGTCGCGTATTTTAGCATAATGTTTACCACTTTGGCCTGCCTTGCAGCTGTCGCCGGGCACATCATTAGCGGCATCCTCGTCCTCGGTTTGGCCATCAACATCCACTTCGACGACATCCACATCAACAACCACAACGACGACAACAAAGGCAACCACGACAACCACTCGCAGAACCACCACACCAGCCACAACAACAACAACAACAAGGAGAACAACAACTAGCAAACCCACAAAGCCCTACCAGCGGCCCACCACGGCGATCTCAAGCTCCTCCACATCCACAACTGCAGGCAGTTCTCCTCCAAGCAAGACACCCACCACGTCCAGCGGGATCGTCACCGGAGGCAGCAGTAGTCATCGACCGTCGCAGCCCACGCACCGACCACCGATCCTGGCCACCTCTGGGATCGAAACCAATGAGATAACGGACTCCTCCAGTCCGGATACGGGGGCGCTGGGTCATGTCAAGACTATTTCGGCAGCTCGAAGTGGTAAGAGATAGTTGTATCAAATAGTATTAGTTATTATTTTTTAGTGTTTTAATACATTTTTCAAAATTATAAGTTAAATAATCTAACGTTTTAGGCTAAAAGCATCTTGATACTTTGTATCTTTTAACCGAATCTTAGAGCTATTTAATATGTTAATTTAATATGTATTTTAATAATAACCAAGTTTACTTTAGGAGATCAACTAGAATTTAATATTCCATCCCAACTAATATAAACATCTCTTGCCCTTTTTGAACTCTGTGAATATCACACCTGACGTTGCAATTTGTTTTTGGTCCAATTGCAGAGTGTGGAGTACCAACGCTGGCCCGGCCCGAGACAAGGATCGTGGGCGGAAAGAGCGCGGCCTTCGGTCGTTGGCCCTGGCAGGTGTCGGTGCGGCGCACCTCCTTCTTCGGCTTTTCGAGCACCCACCGCTGCGGTGGCGCTTTGATCAACGAGAACTGGATAGCCACCGCCGGACACTGCGTGGACGAGTGAGTGTGAATGAATGGGCAGTGGCCTGCCCTGTCCTATCCTGTCCTGTCCAAAACCGGACTAGATCTAGCTAATCTGTACCCTCTCCTCCATTCCCTCCACAGCCTGCTCATCTCACAGATACGCATCCGCGTGGGCGAGTACGACTTCTCGCATGTGCAGGAACAGCTGCCTTACATAGAGCGCGGTGTGGCCAAAAAGGTGGTGCATCCCAAGTACAGCTTCCTCACGTACGAGTACGACCTGGCGCTGGTCAAGCTGGAGCAGCCGCTCGAATTCGCTCCGCATGTCAGCCCCATTTGCCTGCCCGAGACGGAGAGTCTTCTAATTGGCATGAACGCCACGGTCACCGGTTGGGGTCGCCTCAGCGAGGGCGGCACCCTGCCCTCGGTCCTCCAAGAGGTGAGTTCCAAGTACTGGATTAGACAACAATGAAAACCAAAGCGAATCGAACGAAGTCGGTATTCAGAGTAGATGCAATTAGGGAAAGTTTTGGAGATGTTTCTGGATATTCTACAAGGATACCCATCCTTTCTTCTAAAAATTAATATATATTCCTCTTAAACTTAATAATAATTAAAAATATTATTTAAAACCCCAGGTATCCGTGCCCATTGTGAGCAATGATAACTGCAAGTCGATGTTCATGAGGGCAGGCCGGCAAGAATTCATCCCGGATATATTCCTCTGTGCTGGCTACGAGACAGGAGGTCAAGATTCCTGTCAAGGCGATTCCGGTGGACCATTACAGGTACTATCTATCACCCTTAAATCAAAAACCTTAACCCCCAAACTAATCATAAATGTCCTTCCAGGCCAAGGCTCAGGATGGTCGCTTCTTCCTGGCTGGGATCATCTCGTGGGGCATTGGCTGTGCCGAAGCCAACCTGCCAGGAGTCTGTACCCGGATCTCCAAGTTCACGCCCTGGATACTGGAACATGTCAGATGATAGGACACACTGCTGACGACGACAGCTAAACATTTGTTATTGTTTTAATTTATCAGTTGTAGTGCATAAGTTTTGTGTGATTTATCTTAAAGGAATGTTAAGCGTAGTTAGCTTCAATTTAACAATTTTAACTGCATTGACCCGGACTTGGCCTTGTGTCACTGCCACGCCCCGTACACACAGTCAACGCCCACTAAATTAGTCTAGCGAAAATGTTAGCGCAGTAAGAGCGGTCTAACTCGGAAATCGATCGGACATAAGGCTTTCGGAAGGGATTATCTATTTTTGTACATAGCCGATTGGATCGGGGAGAGTCATTCGTATGTCCACAAGTTGTTGGTAATTTTAGTGTAGTAATATTTAAAAATTAACTAAATCTATATTTATTGTAAAGAACCGCATGCAGGCATCGAAAACGGTGCTTGTATCTTGCCCAAAGATCAAGTATATCTGTAGCAATAAATGATTGCCGAAAATATTGTCTAATAAATATGTAGAACTCGAGATACATCTCAAAGTGACGGTTTCAGCTCCATCGCTTGTTTTTTTTTTGGAAATTGTAGACCCTGGACCCCGGGGGCACTGATGGCATCTCCATCTTCAATATCCATTCACATAATTTTTCAGCCATCAGCTGCGGGCCATGGAAGATGATTGGCACAATCGATTGCCACTTTCCTCCGAATTTCACTTTTCAACAGCTCCGCCAGTGACATTTGACTTGACACCAACACACCGCCGCATACCTGGACAATTAATCACTCGCCGATTCTGGCCACGGCCCACACACACACACCACAGATACAGCTAGGTACTACAGTACACTCAATGAGATACAAAGATACAGAGAAGCTCTTCGAATTTCACTTTATCAACTTTTTTAATGCCATAAATGTGGCAACAAGCACAACATACATAATTCAACTTCTGCTTCTTTTTTTTTACAATTTCGAAAAGAATCCAAGCTCTACGGCTTGGATAGTTGCACACAATACAGGCGAATCGGTTAGTCAGGTGAGGTTGAGTGGGATTCCACGGGAAATCACTTCTTCTTGGGGAAGACTAGGTCTTTGGCTTCCTCGTAGAGGTCGGTGGCCAAATATTTGAGGTCTTCCAGCGAAGTGGGGAACTTTTGAATGGGATCGATAGCCTCCTCGCCGGGTTTTACGCCCTTGACAAAGTTGTAGGCTACGGCGAAAATTTTGCGACCCTCGTAGAGGACCACACGGCAGTTCTCCTCAGCCTGACGGGGGTAGCAGAGAGAGGCAACCGCGCCAGCACCAATGCCGGTATAGATCACCTTTTTGATGAAGCCACCGCGTGCGGCGAAAATGAAACCAGCCAGACCACCCACCACGATAGCACCGCTGCGATGAAGGGAGTTTTGTGGTTCATTCAGTGTGTCGATGGTGTGACGAGTGTGCTCCTTAGCCGTCTCCCAGTACTGGCCCACGACGCCGGCATGCCCAGCGACTGAGTTGTATCCGGATTGCAGCTCCTCCCGCACATATCGCACTCCGCTCTCCAGATTGCGATGCAGTGCCGAGTCCTGAGTCTCCGAGCGATGACGGTCCACTTTCGGTCTGCAAGGAAGTAATGTCAATTAGTAGAGTTCTACAGGTGCCAACTTACTCGGAGGGGACACCTACTGTGTCTTGCGTAGGCTGCCATAGATGGGCAGCTCACTGGGCCGGCAGACGAGGCTGCAATCCTGTTTGGGGGGCTCCGGCGCCGCTTTCACAACCGCGGCCGCCATAAATCCCATCGTCGCCGTCGCGCGCAGCATCTCGCAGGGTCAGACTTGGTACAGAGACTGCAGGATCGGATGTAGTGTCTTTGTACACACGGAATTTGGGCAACTGATGGTGCTGTTAGGCAAGTTATGTATGTTTTTACCTCAATTGTTAGACATTGCGTAATGTGTCAAGGCACGGAACGACTGCCTGACACGGTATGACGAAATAACGGTGCTTGATGTCGCATTGGTTAAATAGTCATGTGCTTGCCGATATATTGGAATTGGATTTAGAACTGATTTCCGTTTATTTAAAAACCAATTGATAATTTAAAAATGTCAAAGTTTTTATTATTTATTTTTAATTTTATGAATTAAGGTCTGAGTGGTTTCTCACGACTATCGGTGAACCACCCATCATGGAACTAGTTCCGTTCTGGCTCGTGCGGAGTTCCTGCTCTGGTCTCACCAGTCACAAGACGCGAATTTTATTCGCACAGAAACATAAATAAACTTAACCCACTGATAAGCGGACCAGTAATCTTCAATGAAATCACAACGAACCGATAAAAACCCATCGACCACCTGCCTGAGCACGCACGACGGAGCCGCCCCGGAAGAATTCCTTCGCACCTGTGCGTCGTCGTAGCTAGTAGTTGCCCACCGCCGCCCACTTCGGCCCGTGAATGTTATCAGTTCGGAGGCGCGCTGAAACGCCTACTAAAAGCCCATACTAGCTAGCACCCAGCACCCGAACTACCATCGAGTGGGCGCGCACAAAAGGCCAGCGCTCAAGGACATCGAATAGTGTGTGAGCAGAGGCGGTGCCGCAAGGCTAGAGTGGCTTATAAATAAACGAAGGGCCAGTAACGAGAAATGTATATTGACATTTAAAGCAATCGCCCGCAGTTGCATTGCAGCAGCGCAGCAGCAGAGGCGGAAGCGGCCAGGTAACCGCCTCGTCAGGGAAACGTGCTTTGCATATCAAAACCAATTTTCGGGCCATGCAACTGCGGTTGGAACGGGGCTGACAGGCTTACCCATCCACGACCACAAACAAAAAAGACACGACAGCAATAGAGACTCTAGTCATTAGTTCATATGGATGCTACCACAAGTTCAAAGTTCAGGTAAGTGGCACACTTAACAGCTCGTCCATGACTCCTCATTCACGTGGCTATCATTTCTGTTTCATATTATGGACGCCAGCGATGTGGACGAGTATGGCTTTAAGCGCGGCGAACACTTCGACTACAAGAACTACTCCAAGTTCATGGAGGGTTACCTGAAGACGCTAACACGACGCCGCATAAAATGGGAGGTCATACTGCAACAAAACCACGATCTCAGCCAGCCGGATGCCAAACTGAAGAGGTACATCCGGAAAGGTATACCCGGTCCCTACCGTCCCGACGTCTGGATGAAAATATCCGGCGCCGCCGCCGCCCAGCGCCGTTCCCCGGATCTCTACCGCACCTTGCTAAACGACGAGCCGTATAACAAGGAAATCAGCGATTCCATATCAATCGATCTACCTCGTACCTTCCCTGACAATATCCACTTCGACGCGAAAAAGCAACGCCTATACAACATCCTCATCGCCTACGCCCACCACAACCGGGATGTGGGCTACTGCCAAGGCCTCAACTATATCGCCGGTCTCCTCCTTATCGTCACAGACGATGAGGAGAAATCTTTTTGGCTGCTCAAGCACATCGTGGAGAACATTGTGCCGCAGTACCACTCGCACAACATGGCCAATCTGCTAAGGGATCTTGCAGTGTTTCGGGAACTAGTCATCCGCCGAATTCCGGCCGTTAATCGTCACGTGGAGAACTTGGGTAAGATTTTTGCATCCTAATGAGCATGACACAGTTTTGTTTTCAAGATAATTCAATTCAAATGACTAACTGGGAGTTACGTAAATTAGTCAGAGTCGTAAATAAAAATTATAACAGAATAAATTAATACTTTAATTTCCTATTTCCCTATTTCCCAGGTCTTCCCTATCCGGTGATTGCTAGCAAGTGGTTCATCTGCATCTTTGCTGAGGTGCTTCCCGTGGAGACGGTGCTGCGCATCTGGGACTGCGTCTTTGCGGAGGGCTATAAGATCGTTTTCCGTGCCGCTCTGGCCATGTTCGTCACCCACAAGAACGCGATATTGGGATGCGATGACATTGCTGCTCTGGCTAATTTATTCCGGGACACTATGATTCAGGACAGCGTTGTGACCAACTGTCATGGTTTTGTGGAGTCAATGTTTGCGTTACGCCTGAAACGCAGCGAGCTGGAGAGCCTGCGCCAGGTGGCCGTTCTGAATCCAAATTAAAATCCCCAAAAATAGCGGCGATTTTGAACAGAAGATCAAAGTTAAACCTTAGAACAAAAAAACAAAAACAAATTGGAGAAGCAATCGAAAAATTCAATTATTAGGAGCGTAGTTCAACTGTGTCATTACGTATATGTTCATAATTGTGTGTCAGCATTATGTAATCGTTTCTATATAGTACGTATCTGTATGTGCGCGCATTTGTATTACCTCTGCAGCCCATTTGTAGACAAGGCCAAACAATTCGAGTATTAGCCAACGAAATCAAACGAGTTACCAAAGCAAAATTTAACAAAATCATAACAGAACCGAACAGAACAATATTGAACAGATTAATTAATAGAATGTGTCGTAGGTACGACTGTAGTCGGAGTAGTAGCCAAAATTTCCTAGTTGATATCTTCCGCATGTAGACCATTTGAAACATGTATGTAGGTACGTGTCTAATCCATTCGCATCGCATTTAGTCAACATTTCACTAACAAATTTTTGTTTGTACATTTAGTTTTCTTGTTGATCAGAAAAGTATTTATTTTTGAGTATATGTTCTTCGATAGGATGCTATGTAAATGTCTACTTCTAGATAAAACACGATGTATTTACTTTTTATATATATAAATGCTTTTAAAGTTGTTACATACATAGTTGCTATAACTATAAAACGTCTGTTAGCTGCAATCGATGCGATTTGTCGAATCGGTCGCCCAATACTCACTATTTACAACAGATATATCCTGAAATATGATTTGAGGAATTGATTTGTGAATGCATTTCTCCGAGGCCGTGAAACCCCGCCAACTATTTCTGCGAGAGAGACGGGGGTCTCAACGGCCGGAGGGTCATGTCTTGAATGCAGTCAACATGCTTTTCAAATAAAATACTATTGCTAATTGTTAGTAACTGTAGAAATCTGTACAGCCTTAAACTCAATTCGGGATGGGGAAGACTTTGGCTTCTTCAAGGAAGATCAATTTCAGATGGGTTCTACTGCTTTTAGCAATGGAAGGAGGCTAGGCCTGTTACTTCCTATGGCATTCCGCAGTGGGCTCCACACATGGGCTCTGATGACAGAGCCAGCGAGGTGAGCAATGTCCTTCGGCCTGGATGCACGCCCAAGTTCTCCCAGTTGATCCAGGACAAGCGAGCGGTGAGATCTGCGAAGGCAACTGTGCATTAGGACCTACTTCAAGGATTATGGAAGAGTCTGTACTTACCACTTGTGTTCCAATTGGCGCGATCTGCTTTGATCTCTCCCCGCAGACACTTCTCCACGTAAGTGAGAGGATCATAGTCGGTTTGGAGCACTTCCCTCAGCAAGGATATGTAGGCTATGGCCAGACGCAGAGTGTCGATCTTACTCAGACGCTTCTCGTACGGAAAAGTGGGCACATGCACCCTCAGCTCATCAAAGGCGGAATTAATGCTACTGCAAGACGCAAGAAAGGAGAGAATTGTGGAAGGCTCGTTAGTGAAAAGTCCAGGACATTTTTCGGGGCCAGAATGTGTAAAATGGAAAAGACCATTTGGTGTACCCAGTTGGTGCGGACCTCTGGATGCGTTTCCTCTCCCGCACATTGGCCGCTTGTCGCTGCATTTTGTAGCTCGAGGCTGCACTGGCTCCCCCCACAGGACCATATCCAGGATTAGAGCCGACTCCGCCGGGTGTCCCAGCACCTCCGTTGCCGCCGCCTCCCCCACTGCTGCTGGCACTGGGACTATTGCAAATAAGGGGAGCACCTCCACCGCCAGAATTGTGCACCCCCATAGGGTTGGTGGAAGAATCAAGAAGGTTTTCTGAAAAATTATATATTTTTTTTAAATATTTGCTTTGGTTTACAGTTTTGGTTACTTCCTACCTCCACTGTGTTGCAGATAATGTTGTTGCATGTGCCGTAGATTGCTTGAGCTGAGCCGTAGTCCGGAGTTGGTATTTCCTCCGCCGGAACCTCCTCCGGGAGCACTGCCTCCCTGATGCTGACCCGCATATATGCAGGAGGGCAGATCGTTTATAAGGTCATCGTCAAAGTTGTGAAAGGGCAAGTGACTAAAAAAAATTAATAGGTTTATAAATTGTAATTAAATTAATTGGCTATTAGAAAATTTATATATATATATTTATTATTAATTTAAATTTTACGCTTTGTATTAGGAATCTATTGTGTTGATGGTGTTTTTTGTGACGGCCTTTTATACATTTTTATTTTATTGATTATTTAAATTCAAACTTTAATAATTATATTATATTAACGCCCACGTCCTTTTTTAAATAAAATTTTCTGTGTTTATCCATAATTTTAGCGTTTAGATTTAATTTAATAAAACAAAAATGTATAGGAAGTTATTTATTAGTTTATTTATTAGTTTACTTAGAAATTATTTTTTCCTCAATATATTAAGTTTTTCTTAAAAAAATCTCTACCTTATGGGCGGTGACGAAGATGAGTCTGGCAGTTGATTTCGCGACATTTTTCACCTTTATTTTTTACTTTTCAGTTTGCACTCCTTAATTTTTTAAAACTATTTTTTACTTCCGCTTTCCAATAAGTTGAAATGCTTAATGAGTCCATCTCCAGGGACATGCGAGCCTTTTATAGTGCTGCAGTTCCAATTGGAAATAATACTTCTCCGTCCAGGACCTCATCCACCCCTAAGCATCCTGGCAGCCAGTCGCCGTCTGCCCTCAACTCGATGGGCGGAGCTTGGCAAGTACAGGGTGTCTGCCATTTGCGAAAAGAAGCGGATGCTGTGGGAAATCCTTTCGACATTCATGAAATTGGTTGCCCTTCTTCTGAGCAGTAGTTTGGTTAATTATGGTAATCGATTGGACGGGTTTCCGGAAGTTGTTAGAAGAAAATTATGAGAAAGTAATTTTATACTTTTAGTAGCTGCTATTTAATACATTTATTATTCATAAGAAACTATTTTTTGACAAAATTAGGGAATACAAAATTATAAAACTAAAGTTAAACAAGACTAAAACTTAATGACCTTTTTTATTATTTTATTTAATATTTTTGACTGTAGTGCTCTTTTGGGTCTCTATAACTGAACACCCTACTTCTACTTTGGCCACTCCTCTCATCAGCCACAGTCTGGCCTTTGTGCTTCCTTCACCTGTTTCTGACATTTTGCCATTATACTTCGCTCAGCAGGCCGCCGCCATGTTTGTACCCACATTTGTGATGGGGGAGGTCACCAAGTATAAAGGAAACCGAAGAGGGGAGTCAGGACATATCCTCCCCCAGATAAACCAACGACTACCCCTTGAAGCAAAACCCTTTACCCCTAAATAGATTCCTTACTGCCATATGGACTACCAGGACTTTAACGAAAGTTTGGCAGTCAAGAAGTCTGTCGGTAATCGGAGTCCAATATAGGGGCCTTGGAACCTGTTGATATGACTCGAGACCCGAGCTAGATTCCCACGGGATCTGGGAATCAGAATCAGGACAATTAGATCCACAACAGATAGAGCCGACCGCTACATTTTACGGATCATTTAACTTAACCAGAACCAGAACCAGAACGAGAATCAGGACTCTGATAGACAAACGGGATCAGGAACCACTCGAAGCCGCAGTCTCTGTCAACAGACGTCACGGGGCAATTGTTGAAATTGAATTATGTTTATTTGATGTTTTGGTTTGCACTCAAATTAGCTACGTCAGCTTTCGAACCAACTACAGTTCGGCCCGCCCAGCCAGGCGACCCGGGTCACGTGCCCTAACCCCGAGGCGCGAAAATCCGGAGCAGTCCGATCCGGCGAACAAAGGACTGGCAATATGTCAGGGCGGATGCGCAAACCTTTTCATTACCAGACAAATTTGTGTGTCGCACGCGTCGGCGCACACTTCGAACCCTTCGGACACCCCTCGCACCCAGAACTCTCCGGTCTGATGACAGTAATCAGGTTTGATGGAGGGTAAGTGGCCGAATCCGAGGCGGAACCCAGGTCCAAACCGATTGAGCGGCAGATAGGGATGTGGTGCCGGGCACAAAGCTGACATCCTTAAGTGAAATCTTGTTACAAACCAATGTAAACACGATTGTTAATTTAACTTTTGGAATTGCCGGAGGAAAACCGCCCTATGGACTGGTACTTCCTCCACGGATGAAGCTGTGTGTGGTGCAGTGAGCCGGAGTTGTCATCGCACCACAATTAAATTATCGCATTTCAAACGAGTGCACTGCTGAAGGTGAATACCGCCGACTGTGGGAAAACCAAAAATAAATACAATGAATATCCTAAACCCATTTGATTTGCATATTTGAATGAAAAAGACTTGAAGCTTAATCCTCAAGGAGCTTGGTAATTTAGGGCTAGGGTTAATAGTTAAGTTCTAATAGTTAATTGAGTTGGAACTTTTATGGGAATTCCCTAGAAAAACAATAAAAATTTTAGAAGTTAAAAACTTTAATATTCAATGTAATATATCAGCTTTTTTTCAAGGACTTCTCCAAATCACAATTTCCTAATTGAAAAGCGTCACCAACTAAATTAAAATCTAATCCAACTTTGCACTTTTTTATAAAGAAACTTAATTTTATTTTGATTATCAAAGAGATTAAAAGAATTGGTTTAAACTATCATGGTTATCTTGGCCACCTGTTCACATAAGATCAAAGTACGCTTCTAATCAAAAAGTTATCTTTTAAAGCCAAGAATATCTATCTAAAGTTTTAAAAATACTTCTAACCCCTCTACTACTTCTGTGATTTTACGATGCGATAATTGAATCAAACAGTTCCCACACACATAATAAACACTGAGAAAACAGATTGAAAGTGTCAAGGAGTTTACGGCCCAGCCATCAACCGCAGGCTACCCCTGACAGGATATTTTCTGACAGGAAACGGACGAAGGACCTATGTCTGGTACATATCGATTAGCGTTTTGCATCCAAACCAGAGCAAATCCATTCCACGGCACACGACCCAAGTACCAAACACTTTTCCGCCAGGATAATCCCACCCCACCCTGCCGGATAACATCCCCCTGCCATCGACCGCAATTCGCTGTGGCTGCTTGAAACTGCCTCGGAGCAATTGTCTGCGAAATTGTTTGTTTATTTTGATGTTGCCTAATGCGCGGTAAGTCTCCGCCATTTGATGCGCTACGATTCGCCGTGGTCGAGAGTCCTGGGAAAAGCAAACATCCTTGGCGCCAGCGCCCGAGGTGAGTTTTCGCTTCGAAGGGAAGCTTTTCCATAAGCTTAGTTGGAAAACATAAGCTGGTGGGAAAATTGTCTAATGAGATTATGATACGGAGGATATTTTGGAGCTTTGTTGTAAGGACATTTTCTGGGGGACTTAAATTTTATAAATTAACTTAGATTCTTTATTTATTTTTCACTAAAATTTTTTTTCTAATCCTTACAGTTAATACATAAATATGGAAAAAATAATAAAACAAGAAATTAAATTATTAGAAATTTGTATAATATTTTATAGTTATTCCCTGAAGTCTTCTATTTATAAAGGATTTTTTGGAGGTACGCCGTTTAAGAGCTTTGTTTTTTTGAGCTTTGGATCTTTCTAAGGGGATTTTCCATCATAATTGTTTAATTTATTTAAATTAATGAATAAGCTTAAAGTTTTTTTGTTAATTCTTTTGCTAAACAAACATAAAATTAATTTATTTTGTGGCTATAAATAATATAAGCCTTTAATTACGCAAATCCCAATATTAATGTACAAATAAGGAAGAAATAAATTCCCAATAATTCAAAACCCCAATTGTCATTAATATTTTAATTTGAATTATAATAATTTATGGGAGATAAGGTATTCCCCAAAGTCAAGGAATCAAGTGGACTTTTTGGCAAACCTTTTCACGCTTCCCTCGAATTTGCATATCACTCGATAAAAGTCTGTCAACGGGCAATCATTCAGGCCAACTAATTCGAGAGGAGCATGTTGTACTATGGGTTTTTTTTCGGGGGTTCAAGCAAGTTCAGAGATTCGCCCGGGGATGACATTCAGCTGTCACCCGCGCACTTCTCGTCATTTCCCGCCGACGATGGGACGATGGGGCGATGGATGGGCAGGCAAGCGTATAGCTTTTAGTTTGGGTTTAGTGTTTAGCGATCAATGAACGTGTAAATACATTTTAATGAGCGCAAAATGAGCGGGCTGGCTGCTGCTGTTCTTTGTGGTGTTAATTGTAAAACAAAACCAAAACAAATAAGTGATACAAAAAACGGTTAAATAAATGTACACATTCTGGGAAAAGTTCGAAGCTTGAATACTCTTTAATTTATAAATTACACTCACTATAAATAAACTATCTCACTATAAACCAATTTTTTTTAGATCTATAAAGCAGATAGAATATCAGTATTATATTTACAAGCTATGGAACTGTTTAAGGATATGTTGTACATTATAATATAATACTCATAAGAAAATAATAAACTTAGAATATCATTAATAACATAATCTTTATTATTATTCTATATTATTATATTATAGAGATTAAAACATAAAATCTCTATTGTTTTTATATGATTTTGTAACCCCATATATATCTTTATAAACTAAAAAATATTCATAGCCAATTATTATTTACCGATTAAACACTTAATCAATCCCATCATACCCTCTGCTTCGACAAAAAATTGGCGCTGAGAATCGTAAATTTTGGTTGCCGCTGCCGAAGGCGACAAGCCAGTCGCTTGTGGCTCCGGAGCTCCGGGGCTCTGACCAGACCCACTCGCTGGGTCGGTTAGTTAGCCACTGTCCGCTGCTCAGATCGCACGTCTCGCCCAAGAAGCTACCGTTTCGCTACCGAGAGTTCCGGAGATCTCATAACTATAGTGTGCTAGAGGGTCAAGCTCATCCCGGTTTTATCGGGGCACCCATTGAACCCACTGCTCGGGGAATTATTGGAGAGTAATGCCAGCGAATGCCAGCACGTCTGGCCAATTTCGGGCAATTGGAACGTGATTTATGTGGGGCAGCGGTTCCGATTCCGATTCAGAGTTCGAGTTCCGCGAGTCCGAGTGGGTCCCTAACGCGAATTTCGCAGGGTCACAGTGTCGCAGAGTCGCAGTTCCCGAACGGAACCCCGCCATTGCCGGGTTGATAAGCGCCGCGAGTGATAAGCGCCCGGAGCCCGAAGAGGCGCCAAGTCATAAATTAAATCGAAGGAGAAGCGTCCACTGAATTAGAAATAGAAATCGCAATCTGCAAACGCAAACGACGCTCCGCATATCACAATAATTAGTATATAATCATTAATCAAAGCCAATAATAAAAGTATAAACAGAGTGCCGAAAAAAATAATAGAAATGTCAAAGCGTGCAAGCTTAACCCATGACAGCCCGGCCCTGGAATTGGAGCTGCCGCTGCTGGCGCCCCAGGAGCGGAGTCAGCGGCGCAGGAGCGGCAGCGGGACAAGTGAGTAGCAAGTGCCTCTCCCCACTGGGCCATTAAACCAGTTAACTTGGTCAAAACAAGCTAACTGGCACACCACACAGCCATACTTGGCCATAAATCAGTGACACTTGCACATTGCAGTGGAGCCGGCGGAGTTTGGGGTTAAGGGGGCTGAAAATGCTACGGACTTTGAATAGCGAGTTCCCCAAGCGAACGTGAATGCGAATTATTTGTATGCCATTTAATTTATTGAAATCGTGTAGCGCCAACCTAAGCTAATTAGAATATTTCCAGTATTAAAATGAGCCAAAGCCAAGCATAACAGAACTCTCGCCTGAAATCGAAACTGAAAGCCAGGGCACTTGATTTAGACAGGAGTCGAGCCCCTCCCTTGTCGGAGGAATATGTCACCCCTTTCGGCTATTTATTTAACCCCTTTTTCTCCCCGTTGACTTGCTTCATTGATAAAACCTCGGTGTCACTTTGTTTCCCACTCAATAGCTAATTATTTCTGTCGTTGGTGAATTAAAAATAAACCCAGAACAATTTGCATTTTATTTGCCTAACCACAACAAAAAACAACAACTATTACAACAACTTTGTTTATTGTACTATAATTGTAAAATGATTAGGGTGGCATTTTTTATAGCACGCTTTTGAGACAAAAATCGCATGCGACAAGTATTGTTGTTTACTTCCGAGCTGTGAATGAAAGTGCGATAAGGGTGGGAAATTCTTTATCAGAAAGGGGGTTTGGGCTAAAAATATATCACATTTAATAATATTTTGAAATGGTTTCATCTAAAAATAATAAAATTAAATTCCAAATCCCACATCAGTCTCATTCTTTTAAGATATTTTTAAATCTATTTATGATTAGCGCCAAATTGTATTTTATTCACCAATTTATCTAAATATATTCATTGAAATGTTCTATGATGATGACAAACTGATGACAAATTTATTATTTTCGACAGCCACCTTTCATCAAAGAATGTCATAAATTTAATCTCACAAATAGAATGGGGCACTTCCGCAAGGGTTTCGGGGGAAATCAACAGGATGAATGAGTAATCTTCCGTTCATGAGTAATCAAATTGGTCTGCTTTTTGGCATTTATATTTTTTAATCAACATGGGTGTAAGAAATTCAAGACGGCAAACAGATATCTCTAGTTTTGCCAAATATTTAAACTAATACATAAGCTTTCAGTTTAATTCCACAATTATCACCATTTATGGCGCCTAATTAGCAACTGTATTGCGAAGAAACAAACGAATCGTATTGTTATCTTTGTTGGGGCAGCTCCGATGGCAACTTTGTCTTGAGTCGTTTTATTTAAAGAAAATAAATAATACATTTTTGGCGTAATGAGACAAACTAACAATAAACAAGCGGCAGACCCCAATGGCCCGCAGTCATAAATCAATCATAAACGAGGAACAGTCTCTAGCCGAATTTTGTCCACAATTATTCTTGACTTGGCAGTGGGTTGGGGACTGGGGGATCCCTCTATCAATATTATAATCATAACACCATGCACAACAACAATGGGAAACAGTCAATTGCCATTAAGCAATCATCGTAGCCAACTAACCGCCCCGAAATAAATAAGCAAAGCAAAACAAAAGGCCCAGCAATATACACTAGTCGGCATATATATTTTGACATAGCGATGCTTCATTTTCTTTTTCAATTATTTCTTTATTTAAAGGAAAACAATTATTGATTTAATTTCAAATAGATATTAGTAATGTTTTATTACCAAAATAACAGTTTTAGGTTTTTTATAAATGTATTTTGTATTTATTTTTTAATTTAAACTAAAATAAACTAAATTCGATAGGTGGCATAAGTATTTTGACATAGCTTTGTTTCACAATTAAATATAACAGAGTGCAACAGTGATTCTGAACCTTTATAGTGAAATAGTAGGAATTGTTTAACTGTTCGAGTATTACACAAAACCGTGTATAAAAAATTGTTTAACACCCTAAAAATCTTGATTTATTTTAACAAAACCAGTTTTCGGGACTTTTTTGCGCTTAAAAATTCCTAAACTCGTTTTTTTAAACCGATTTCAAAATTGCCAATGTTTTTCAATAGTTAAAGGTTGTAACTTTTGAAAAAAAAATATATCTTCGATTTTTTTAGGCAAAAAGGACAAAATTTTTACACCTGAAACTGAAATTTTCGCCTTTTGATCGTGTTTTTCGGATTTTGACGCCAATTTTTCGGTACAACTTACACAATTTCTGTCATGAATGCCACATATCAATGTTGTCTCATTAATACTGAATAAAAAGAGACAAATTTCATTAAAAAACTATGAAAATTGTTGAAGTTATAACGGTTATTCCAAAAAAAGTCTATTCAACATTGCGAGCGCACCGGAGTAACAGTAGGAATATGCTCTTATTCTTATAGTGCTCGCAATGTTGAATTGACTTTTTTTGGAATAACCGTTATAACTTCAACAATTTTCATAGTTTTTTAATGAAATTTGTCTCTTTTTATTCAGTATTAATGAGACAACATTGATATGTGGCATTCATGACAGAAATTGTGTAAGTTGTACCGAAAAATTGGCGTCAAAATCCGAAAAACACGATCAAAAGGCGAAAATTTCAGTTTCAGGTGTAAAAATTTTGTCCTTTTTGCCTAAAAAAATCGAAGATATATTTTTTTTTCAAAAGTTACAACCTTTAACTATTGAAAAACATCGGCAATTTTGAAATCGGTTTAAAAAAACGAGTTTAGGAATTTTTAAGCGCAAAAAAGTCCCGAAAACTGGTTTTGTTAAAATAAATCAAGATTTTTAGGGTGTTAAACAATTTTTTATACACGGTTTTGTGTAATACTCGAACAGTTAAACAATTCCTACTATTTCACTATAAAGGTTCAGAATCACTGTTGCACTCTGTTATATTTAATTGTGAAACAAAGCTATGTCAAAATACTTATGCCACCTATCGAATTTAGTTTATTTTAGTTTAAATTAAAAAATAAATACAAAATACATTTATAAAAAACCTAAAACTGTTATTTTGGTAATAAAACATTACTAATATCTATTTGAAATTAAATCAATAATTGTTTTCCTTTAAATAAAGAAATAATTGAAAAAGAAAATGAAGCATCGCTATGTCAAAATATATATGCCGACTAGTGTAGATGTGTCACAAAATTGTCAGAATTGTATTTGATGTGATCTATCAGGCAAATTGTTGTCGGCCACCGACGGACAGTGACATTAGGGCGGACTGGGTGTTGACTGCCTCTGTTAACGATTCGGCACGCTCCGGGGATCCACCGTCTCTCAATCTGATCACTCCTCCGATCTCCCACATCGCGGGCTTTTGGCTATTCAATTGATTTATATGGTGACACTCGCGATGAGAATGCAAATTGACAACTAAATGCATCCTTTGCTTTTGTTTTTACCGACACTTGAATGCTCTTTAACAGGGAGTCAAGATAATTTAGATTTATGAGATTAGTCAAGATTAGGACAATGTATATTCTTACAATTAGATTAAATTTTATGGTTAGCAGTCGCTTTTATGCTTATAGACAGAGTTAATTTATCTGTCGGAATATCATATAATACTTTAAGGGAAAGGAATCCTCCTCTGTAAGAGGAATTAGGACTAATAGTTCTGATATTTCAAAAAGCACAAAATATCATTATTTTCTTCTAAGCAGTCAGTTCTAACTTTCTTATTAAGTGTTTTCTGAACAAATACCTTAAACGACGTAAACTGTATTAATCACTCATACGCAGTGTTGGCCTACTTTTGAGGTACACAATTTTTTCTTATTTTACGGAACTTTTAACTGACTATATTATTTTTAAATCTATTTAAGCAAGAATTGAAGACTTTTAAAATGAAATGTAGGATAATGCATTGTTCAAATAGTTTTTAATTGATTTTATGTTAAAGTAATAATTTGAATCATCAAATTGTCGATTAATTGTGCTTTGTAAAGTGCCTCAAATTGTTGCACAAACTCTCCGTTGGGGGCAGTGTATTGCAGCAATGCCGGCGATTAAATAACAACAGCAACAGTTTTGCGCGCCACGCGAGGCGTGTATTTAAGAGACGCCCAGAGCCGACGGGCCGCTAAGAGAACGGCTCGGCAGGTGAAAGAGAACGCGCATCAGGTGCAGCGGCAGAATCAAAATCAAAGCCAGAAGCAACAACACACGACGTCGCGGCGTCGGCAAAGAATGGTCCAAACTAGCAGCTGGCGAGCATCGTGTCCCCACAGACGCCGACGCTGGCATCGACGCTGTCGTCGACGCTTGGGGGGTGGAGGACTGTGGGCTGTGGGCTGTGGGCTGTGGGCCGAGGGGCAAGGGGCGTGGGGACAAGGTTATAAAAGTTCTTCGCTTTGGAGACGAGCGCTCAGTTGCTCTTGGTCAGTCGTTGTGTGATGAACTTGAACGCGCAACAGCCTCCGCCCCCGTTCGGATATCGAGTCCCAAACTGATGGTCTTCATCTTCATCTTCGCCTAGGAAATAGTGCGAATCAAGAGCAGGAAGAGTTCTTTTCGGATTCGCGGTACGCGGTTCGAGATACGAGATACGAGATACGCGGTGTGGGTGCGTGAGTGCGCATAGTATAAAATTAAATAAATGAAACAACAGAAACGGCAACAGAAACAAATGCGAGTGGCAACAATGATGCTATATATACTGAGAACCGAGATGTGATAATATATAGACGCTGGGACTCATGATTCCGCCTAAAGACAACCAGCCAGACATTGTTTGGACAACCCATAAATAATGAGAGCGGCCAAAGGCGGCCCACACAGCGCCACATACTCTGAAATTTCATAATTTTTCTCTATTATTATGATTATTATTACTATTATTATTCTGGTGATTGTTTTTATTTGATTTTTTTTATTAATGAACGATCTAGTAGCTACTTCTGTGTTGTCCACTCGTGTTTGTTGCAAGTTGTGATGCCAGCTTAGCGGAAAAGGCGGGCAATTATTTTTGTTTCGTTGCGTACCACGCTGCGTATGAGCGATGGCCACTGAACTGCATCTGAATCACCCTTTTCTGACCACGTGTCGTATACTTAATACGTATATAATTTCTAGAGACGCTCGTAAAATCAGACAACAGCAAAAACAAACAGAATAAAAGAGAAACTGATGTCTGATTTTATATGTCAGTTTCCGTTTAGTGCGCTTCAGCCCATAAATTTATCCCGAAACGTATAAAGCAAAAAGAAAACGCAGGCAGTGCCGAGGCGACAAACGTGCGACGGATTTCCGCGCCAAGACATCATCAAAACAAAGCTCCCAGCTCCCATCGCCCAGCACACATTGGAAGGAACAGGAAGCGGACTAGGAAGTCGCCATCAGCTATCAGCCTGTAGCAGCCAATTGTGCAGCAGGACGCGTGCTGCAGGATTGCCTGCGTTTGTGTCGCCACGAAAAGCAAAAGCAACAATAACAGAAAAAGCAGAAGCAGCATCAGCAGCATCAGCACAGTAGCAACTTGCTTTGTATATCCATAAGGTAAGCTCATTACGGACACGGGCTGCCTGGCGATGTTGACAACGAAACATGACTTATAACTACACGAAAAGAAATTGTAGAAAAAATGGGGGTATAATTTAAATTAAACTATGTGCTTTACAAGCTTATTAAGTTATAATTAAATGTGAAAGGCATGAGTTTTTGTAATAAATAAGTTTAAAATTAATAAAAGTATAATAATTAGATAAATCTTACTAAGCAAGTTGTAATAATTTTCTCTTAAAACAACTACTTAAGAATAAACCATAGAATAGCTATGAATATTATGAAAAGAACTTTATTTTTCGGTGCAAGGATTGCGCTTGTGTGGGGGTGTGCGTGTCGTAGTCCTGCCATTTTTGCTTGCGGACGTGCCGCCAGCGACTTTTGCTTGGCTCTCCTTTGTTTGTTTATTTGTGCGCCTTTTTTTTGTCAGTTTTTTTTCGCTTTTTTTTATTTTTGCCGCCCAAGTCTATTTGTTTGGCTCTTGCAACAACAACAAGTAGTGGCAGGATAACAACAATGAGGATAACAACAATGACAACGACAATGACTTTATCCTGACAGATTGTTGAAGCCCAAAGCCTTAGGACCTACGGCAGCAACTGGGTGGCCCACTCAATGTGCCTGAATTTGCTTCTCGGATTTGCCAGTAAATGGCATAAACGTTGGGAATGTTCTTTAAGATTATCCCATATATAGTCTTACTAAATATTTAATAGTAAAAATTTATCCCATACTTTAAATGGCTTAATTTAAAGAGTCACTTGGGCATTAAAGTCCTTGCTGACAGAATCGAACTGGCAACTGATGAAAATGAAATCGAAAACTCCACATGGCTGAACCCAAGACTCATAAACCAGCAGCGAACATATTGAGAAGCTCATGAGCTCATTTGAATGGGCATGGGAATCCTGACAATGCAAGCAAAAGATTTACGGACGAAGGACTTCGGGGCCGGGGGCAGCAAACAAACAAACATAGCTGGCAATCACCTGGCGCCGGTTGTGCTCCCCCTTTAACCTCTGGGTAGCGTATTTCCTGAAGCATCGACGACTCTTCGGCATAAGGTTATGCTAATGGCGAATGCTTTGACTCCCGAGCTGCCACTGATTGGAAGCGTATAAAAGTAGCAAATCAGTGCTCACTTTGAAATGGAAATTCTAATCAAAAAGGGCGGTCTGGCTTCGAGAGGGGCTAAGTAAGAGAAGTCGAGGGGATTTATGCTGCTTAGCTGGCTAAATTTGAAATTGCCAAACGATTTGCTATTCGATTAACAGGACACAAGCTCCAAGGAAGGCAAGGGACGTCCATCAGCAGCCACTGACAAGTCAGAATGGAAATACGAGTAGATTTGTGAATTCATGTCGACAACAATGGATCAACAGCAGCAGCAGCCACTCAAACATTCATGCAGATTTACATTAAGGATAAAACTAAATAGAAAGCTAACCCAAATCTTGGTTATGGGATATACAAATACCCTACTTGTATTAGGGTTAATATTATTAAACAGTTAGGGGTTTAAAAGTTAAAAATATTCCATAAATAGTTCATAACTAGTTGCTTGTTTTTCCGTCCAATTAAATTGAGAAACTATTAAATTTGTATAAAGTACCCATATACCTTTTGTGAGCGCCATTTCGCCCCATGGCAGATGACCTATATTCTTTTGTATTCAGCTACAACATTGGTCCGATTCCGGCTGCTAGTCCGCCGCCTGTATCCTTTGCATCTCTCTGACTTTGTTTACAAAACTCAACTGAACTGAACTGAACTGGACTGGACTGAGCTGGACGGAGAACATCATCGAAACAGCAGCTGCAGCTCCAAGCGACAAACGGAAGGATGTCAGTAAGGACCCTTTAAATGTGAACGAGAGCGAAGCGGAATTGCCATATTGCATTTGCCATTTCCAAAGTATTTCTTTCTTTTTTTTTTTTGTCAAGTAAAATATATCCTCGGGCTGATGAAATTGTTGCGATGATGGGCGGGGGCAGGTGCTCACCCACCCACATAAAGGTAGCTAAAATTTGCATAATATATTGACAAATAAACACACACGCACACCCGCATGTGAATGGAGGACCCCGCCCATTCAATCCAAGCTTAAAATGCTTTGTGGCTGCCTTTTCAATTGATTCGAATTGATTTGATCCATAAGGATGCGTGGGCGGAGAGCATTTAATGGTGAAGTGGGTACCCACTTCATTGTAATGATTTTGGCATTTGAAATTTTGTGAAAATTTGCCATTTTATGGAATCCGATCACACAAAATTGTCAAGCTGCCTCCAATTTGTGGCAATCAGAGGGGGTTTTGTGGCTTTTTGTGGATGGGCTTATGAGGTTGCCATATGTGTTCTCGCATTGATATGAAAATTGCTGACAACCGCTTTCTCCCAAAAGATGTCCTTGCCTGATTTTCCGGGAATTTATGTTACTTTTATTGCTCATTCATCGAGATACTTAATGTAATGTAGGTTGATTCTTTGGTTTAAGATAGTTCAATGATGAATATTAAATCCCTACGAGGTATCTTGGAAAACTTTCCTTTATGAAAACGGAATAAAATGTGAATTATTTGCTCGTGGCTTGTTTTCCTTTCAAATTTATTTTGCCTAAAATTAGGTTTCTCCTAACTAGACGCCTTTTGCGATTCGATTCGTGTATTTTCTTTGACTTTGTTTGGCTCTGGCATACAGCCGTAAAATTGAGAACAAATCTTGATCGTTTATTGGCTGATTTACTCGGCAATTAGTCGCATTCGCTTTCTGGCTCAACTGACCGGCAAACTGAACAGAAGGCGATAATATGGCGGGGCTTGAATCCGTGTTGTTTATGAATTCGTTTTCAAATTTGTTTACCCGTTGCCAAAATCAATTGTGTTAATAGCAAGGCGTGAAATCGTAAATTTTGGCCCAAAACAAAAGATCGATCCGAGGACGCGAAAACCCCTCTTTCTCAAGCACGTTCGTGCGCAAATCGTATGGCATCGATATGGAAAGTTAAAATTGAATTGTTTATAATGGTCATTGTGCGTGGCGGGGGCGAGAATCGAAATTAGTAATTGAATTTGAATTGCTATTATTTGCAAAGGCGACGGCAAAGGCAAAAGGCAAACGAAAACGCCGCATGAGCCAAATGAAATGCAATTTAGAAAACATTGCGCATACGCCCCGTTGGACGTTGGACATTTGCCGTTTGCTGTTACTTATCTGAAAGCGGCTGTCACACAGCTGCAATTAGTCTGACAAGTGATGAAGTGAGGCAGAAACTGAGTCGGGCCGTCATCCGGCGGGATATTATACCGCCATTTTTCAGCTCCGGCCGCCCCTTTTGGCAGAGTACTACGGCTCTCCGGCAAAGTCATCTCGCATCGCACATCACTCATCCGCACTGAGGGCACTCAGTCGGTGCAGCGGAAGCGCAGCTCGTTGCTGCGTGCAAGTGTCTCAAGATTACTATTACCCACTTGGCAGCACTCCCCGCAGCACCACCTCCTTCTCATCTATGGCGGCATGCATAATAAACAAATCAAATCCCATAAATGTGAAAATTAGCTGGCAACGTCACCGAGCCATGCTTATACAAATGCAGATTCAGATGCAGGCGTCATCATTATCATTGCACATTTTTACCCGCCCCATAACCCACTTGCCTCTCTAGCTACCACCATACCATCCACTTTTATTCATTTCTCTCCTCTGTCGCTACCGTGGCATGAAAGTGAATGCACTTTTATATGCATGACGGCTAATTACAGCGACAATTTGCGCGCCATCCTCCCAGACCGCCGTCGCCGTGCCGCCTCCGTCTGATCTCCCGAGAGCTAAACGGTTGCCTTTGTATTAAAAATATTTAGCACATTTCGGCTTTTGTGATTATGACGCTTAGGCGATTCTTCTCATTTCTGATTATTAGGCAACTGCCTGGGGAAACCCGTCCCATGATTTGTCATTATTCAGGCTAGAAATAGTGGGCTTTAAATTCTTAGAAAATATTCTATAAAGTTTAAACATAAAAAGGGATATTTAAGGAAACTTACAATTTAAATTCTGATATATAAGCTGTATCTATCCCATCTTATAATTTTGAAAATATTTGTGAGAAAAACAAAACCATCTTAAAAATTTAACGGAAACTCCGTAGACACTCTGGGTTAATTAAATTAATTATTCAATAATATTTGATGACCGGTATGAGGAATGCAAATTAGGAACAATTAGAAAGCCTTGCTCTTTCTTTCACACATTGGTGGTGAATTTTTTATGTTTGCTAGCAATTGTTGCTATTTTTTAATTAACCATCCGTGGAAGCTAAGCAAATTATTAATGGGCATTGGGAGAGAGCTCTGGCATTGACTTTTCAATTGAAACAAATCATTATTAGAGGAGCTTGTGTGGATCGTGTTCAATTGAAGCACTCTGGCGCTGGCGGAGCGTGTCAAGAGATCGCACCCACGGAGACGCATCCGCATCTAGAACCGTGTCTCCCTGGGAATTGGCAGATCTGGGCATCAAAACACTGGGGGATGGAGAATGGGGTATAATACTTTTTATGATCGTGCAAGGAATTATAATTTGTTATTTATGACTGCCATGTAAACGTAATTACCAATTGGACATGGGCCAATGCAGCTTCATTTGCATCAAGTGTGAAAATGAGTGGAGTAGTCTCTTGGGTAGTACAATGGAGTAACAGTCCCAAGAATGAATAAAATGAATAAAATAACGCTGCAATCTATATAGATCGAGGGATATTGCGTCAAAGACCAGTTCTACTTTTATGGACAAGAGTGAGTGATTGCGTCTAACATTATCTGCTTGAATAGGTTATTGTAATTAATGAATACATTAGAGTATAATTGAATTAATAGTCTGTAGAGAGTTCTTATATTAGTTTTAATAATTAAATTAATCAGTAAAAACCTTAGCCTGCACATGGAAAAAAAACACTATATCCTACCTTTCATTCCAATTTATTTTAATCCGACAACCTGAAACCCAACGATTTGTCAAATGGCTTGATCTTGCCAGCAATTATAATAACTGAGAACCGGGACAACCAGGAGCTGGACAAAGGGGCGACTGTGGGTGTGGGTGTGGCCAGGGCGACAACAGCTGCAGAATGCAATTAGCGTTATTTTCAGCGTGCCATGATATTGCACATACGCCATGTGCGCCGCGACGCGCCGCGGCGAGTTGAAGGTAAACGGCGATGCGATGCGACTACGTAGTTTATAGCATTGAAATTGAGCCGTTGAGCCCACACGACGTGGCAGCGACCTTCGCAGAAGCTTGCAACAGCTTGTGGCAAACTCCGCTGACCAAAAGCTAAGCTCAACTTTTTTTCCACCCCGCCCCACCCGAAGGGATTGTCTATAAAATTGATAATTAATTATCCTGCCAGGCAGCAGGGACCAGCACCAGCAGTCCTGGCATCTCCACGGGTGTAAAATGTGGGCTGTGCGTTCCTGCCCCCACACCTCCGGCTTTTTGCGGGCACGCTTCGCTTATTCCTGTTTACAAGTGCGTGAAAATGTGCGCTCAACTGCTTATCACGTGCGGCGTATGGCGTGAATTTTACTGCCACTGCCACTGCTGCCACATGGCTGCGGCGAGTGTGCTGCAGCCACATACCCCAAATCCCCTTCTAAATTGAATATCTCTTCCGGGGGCCTAGACACGCCCCCACACTGCCCACCCGGCACTCGGACATACGCAAATTTAACTCCCAGGCATAGATGTTGGCTTTGTTGATTGATATGAGAGACTATTTTGATTCATGGGATGTCCTGGCACATCCTAGATGATGGTCAGTCATTTAGAAAACATTTTTATTCAAGCCTTAATAGTTTTAGTTGAGAATAAACTTAAAAATTCAGAAAAATAGCCTTGGGTAGAATCAAAATCAGAGCCAGCATACATGACGTTAAATACGAATTCCCATTGAATCTCAAATCAATTGCCTTGATATTCTCCACACGTGCTACCAATTAGATTCCCTTGTTCGTTTGCTAAATTGTTTAATTTCACTTAATTATAGGTAACTGGCCAATGAAGCGAAAAGGATTAGGCATTTAAGTCGGCCAACTGAAGTTCCAGTAATCCGAAAGCAAAGCTTCAAGTGTGGAAAAGTTGGCTAGTTCGTTGCCTACTTTTGGGCATTGAAACCTTTCAGCTACTTGGGGAAACCAGTGCCCGAGTCCCAAGTCCAGTGCCCAGAGGTTCATATATAGTATTTCGAATGTGGACCCATTCGGGGCAAATCCCAGACAAAGCCAATGCGCTACAAAAGCCCCGCTGGCCACAAAAGAAAAAAGGCAGAGAAAGGATACTAAATGGAAGGGAAGCAAAAAAGTTCAACTAGCAAACTGAGCAAACGACACGAAAGTGGCAGGAGCACAGCGTCTGCCTCAGAGTCAGAGACAGCCATAGTCTCAGTCTCAGCCGCCGCCTTCGCCGCCGCCCACCCCGACGCAATTACATTAAATCTTGGCTATTATTCTTTTACTTTGTAGAGCTCGGCTCTCAGTTCTGGATGTTCAGCAAACCAACTTTTGCCTCCGGCTGCTGTAGTTAATCGCCTCCAACGTGATTGAATTCCATCGAACGCAGGTTGACCAATGACCGGACACAGGGATCCTTGAAGGGACACTCGGACGGGGCAGATTCGGGGGCGTAGTGGAGCAGTGCGGGATTTCGCCCTAATAAATGAAATAGAACCGCTTGACTTGACTTCACTGCAGTCGGACTGTTTCTGAGAGGCTTTTGGCATTGACTCCAAGTTGGTTTATGGCCAGTCACTGACCACTTAACTAATTGCTCCTTTGTGTGCTCCTGACACGAGCAATAAAATTAATTCCATTGCCCGCGGTGGTCAGCTCAATTATTTGCATGTTCCCCTTCTGCCAAGTCCTGCCAATCTGCATCTAGGATATGTTATTTTTTCTTTAAGTGATGGGGACTTTAGCATTCGAACTTTAAACTATCTCAAGGAAGAAGTTTTGAAAGAAACTAAAGCATAATTCTATATCCTTTTACAGTTCCTTTGTGCATCATGCACGACACCGGCAAACCGTCCCCTACCAACACCAAACCCACCAGCCCCACCATCCCGCCCACACAGCAGGCAGCCCGGCCTCAGTCCCCAGCAGCGGCGGCGGATCCTGCGGACGATGAGGACGAGACCGACGTAATCGGCGACCTGATGGGACACTACGGCAAATGGCAGCTGCTGATGACGGTGCTGCTGTCGCTCTTCCAGGTCCCGAACACCTTTCACATATCCTCGTCCGTCTACCAGGCGGCCAACAAGGACTTTTGGTGCCAGCGGCCGCCGCAGCTCCAGCAGATGCCGGTGGATGTGTGGAGGAATCTGAGTGGATCCACCGACAACTGCCATCGCCGGGATGGCATCGATTGGAGTCGATTGAGCAATGAAACTACTTCGCAATGGGAGGTGAGTTAAGAATATAGAAAAGTTCATATATCCTTTAAGTACATTATACTTTGAATTTCTTTAAACGCATTACATTTTAAAAGAATTTAAAAAAAAGGTAGAACAAATTTTAAAGCTTTTTTAATCCTTGTACAACGGCCAACAAATTAAATCCTTTTCACTTTCAGTTGCCGCAGGATGGAAATGGAAAGTTGGTGGCCTGCGAGAACTGGGAGTACGAGACGCACGACAATGTGGGCAACACCTGGACATCGGAGTGGGACCTGGTGTGCGACAAGGAGCACCTGAAGCAGGTGGCCGAGATGTTCTTCCTGCTGGGCGTGGCAACAGGTGGCATCATATCCGGCTATTTATCGGACAAGTTCGGACGAAAAACCATGCTCTTCATATCGGCCGTGCTACAGACCATATTCGGTGAGTGTCCTTCCTCCTCTGCACCTTTGCCTTTCCATTGCACCTCCGACTGCATAAAGGACGCTCTCAGGCATGCGAAAGTCAGAGCGACATTGGCCCTGACGGTGTCCTCCCCTGTCGACAGTGAACTTGGCCATGTCGGGGGTCAACACGAGCACATCGAGTGGTTACTGTCGGGGGTCAGGTGGCTCGCTACTGCCAGCTATGTACTGCGTATTGGGTGATGGGGTTGTGGGGTGGCTGGGTGGCCACTCGAGTTGCCGTTGTGGCTGCCTGGCTCTTGGCAGTCCTGTTGGCCTTGTTGATTAAATCTCTCACAATGTATAATTGAAATTTGCATTCAAAAGGACATTACTAATGAGGGATTGCATCTGAGGACAGGCACGTGTGCGTGTTGATTGCAATGCGGCATGGCATCCGGGGATTGCTCTGACTGAGATGAGATTGCTAGTGAAAGTCCTTAAAGCTCTTAAAGTGCTATCTTGTTGATGGGCTTTTATTTTCCGATGAAACAGAGAAAAGGGAAACTTGTTAAATAGAGATTGTTGACTATAATATCATATACTGTATCCTATTTTCCAGGTCTCTGGCTGTACATCTGTAGCTCCTTTGAGCTCTATCTTACCCTGCGTGCTCTGTTGGGCCTGGTTTCGGTATCGGTGACCTACTCGGGCCTGATCCTGGCCATCGAGTACGTCGACGGAAAGTGGCGGACCATCGCCGGAATGTACAACCTGTTTCCACTGCCAATCTCCTACATGATTATCTCGGGCCTGGCTTATCTAACGCAGGACTACCAGCGCCTGCAGCTCTGCATCGGCCTTCCCGGTATCTTCCTTTGCTTTCTCTGGTAAGTCTCTGATACATCTATAAGATAAACAAATCCCCGCACGAGTGCTCGAACATATATCACAGACTTGTGAATAAATATGAAAACAGTGCGTGGGCGTCCCCACCTCTCACTATAAACAGAGCGAACATGAAAAATGATGCCAAAGCGGCACATGTTCTATACGCTATATAATTTTGTTTGGGTGCGATTTTAAATTGGTGCTCCGTATCCGGCAGGTTTGTGGTGCCGGAATCTCCACGCTGGCTTCTCGTCAAGGGCCGGATCGATGAGGTGCGGCGGATAATTGAGGCGGCCGCCAAATTCAATGGCCGGCAGCTGCCCGCCGACTACCAACTGACGCCGCCGACGCAGGAGAGCAGCTCCCAGGACTTCACCTACCTGTTCCGCTCCAGCTACCTGAGGCGCATCTCCATCTGTTTCCTCTGCATCTGGTTCACCATGAATCTAGTCTACTACGGCATTATCCTCAACATGAGCTCCTTCGGCGGCAATGTCTACTTGAATTCGGTGAGTTTGTTGGCTGATTGGTCGACATTAAGTATACGCCACCGAAGACCACTTAGGTGGTTGGGGGATTTCATCGGCAATCATGTCAGTACATAGGATCAATCACGGCATTTAGCGAGTGTCAAGTCCGGGTGTCCGCCTAATTGGATTTGTCAGCCATTCCATTTCGGCGGCCGATGACTGAAGATTGTCTGTGCCATGTCGAGTGTTTCTCGACCGCTCATCTGCTGGATCCGCCGCTGTTAAAATGTGTTTGCAATCGAATTATGATGTTGCTTGCCCCCACACTTTATAATAGATAAAGAAAGCCTGCCATCTCGGCCCCTCTGGTTTGGCTTTTGGCCAGCAGAATGTTGGCCGGGCAGTGCTGGCGGGCCTTGGATTAGCGGCCAACTAAATAAACAATATGGAAAACATGTTTGGCATTTGTACGGGTTTTGATTGTTTTAAAGTGTCAGAACGCTTAATGGGGTCTGCTCCCATTTCATGGGATTTTAGTACAAGCGTACTTTAATAGCTGTGTGGCATATTTATGCTAAAAAGCTAGATAAAGTGATTAAGAATTCTTTATATTAACTTACTTGATTGTATTTGATGGGATCTGAGAGAGTAGGTATGGAATTAAACATAAAACAACGAGTTGATATATGATACCCGGTACTCCGGTAATGTATTTCTTTTGAATTTTAGTTAAAGTATTAACTTAAGATGAGTTTAACACAACCTACTTGATATCAAACGGCAGGAATTAGGTAAGACTTGATAAGCCTACAGTAGATATCTGTTATATTAGCTGGTATTACTATATCTATTACTGAAAATTAAAGTATAGTACTCTCACTTTCCCGCCAATGGCTCATCTCTGACCAAAAAACGACAATGGGCAGACCAGGCAGCTTCTTTAGCTAATTTATTGCATAATTTATTTTGACAACGCCGTGGCGCACCTTTGATGCCGCCCGATTTAATGCGCCCCGCCGACAGCTGACATCTTGGTCAACCCCCTCTGATCCCACTTGTTCTCTTGTTCCTCTGCAGGCGCTAGCTGGCCTAGTCGAAATACCCGCCATCGCCCTGGCCATGTACATCATCACCAAAGTGGGCAAGAAGTGGCTCTTCTGCGCCACTTTGATCTGTGCCGGCGTCGCCTGCTGCTGCGCGGCGATCACCGAGGGAAGGGCGGACCTGCTCTGGCTGAAGATCACATTCCTGATGATGGGCAAGTTCACCATCAGTGCGGGCAACACCATCATGCCGGTGTACACGGCGGAGCTCTATCCGACGCCCATTCGCAATGTGGGTGTGGGTGCTTGCAACGTGGCCGCCGGACTGGCTCTTATCCTTACACCTTACCTTTCGCTGCTGGTGAGGATCTCTAAATGGATTTAAATAAGAAGTAACTATAATGTTTTTGAATTTCCAGAACAAGATTGAGGACCACTTGCTGATGACCCTGCTGACCGCCTGGAGCATCTTTGGCGGCGTTGTGGTGCTCTTCCTGCCCGAGACCGCCGTGCGTTCAAAGGCCAGCAACTCGACCCCGGGTCAGGGGTCAGCTCCCCATCCGAATGCCAGTGCTGCCAAGCAGGTGTAATGACCGCTGCTGCTGATCCCTTGAACTCCCCAAAATAAACAAAATATTTTGGCTGGTCCAAAGTATGCCGATGTGAAGTCGTAGAACCGCTGCCTCTGCTCCACCCTTGACCCTTAACCCTTAACCATTCAACCTGCCACGCCCCTCCGACATATCCACCACCTGAAGCCACCTGAAAACTAACGGTAATCGATGGGCACAATGTCCCAGATTAATGCCAATTCGCTAGAGAATGTCACATGTCAGGCAGGACCTTTTTTGCGTAGCACGTAGTGAGTATGTATCTTAACAATTAACTAACAAAAATGGCTTGTAGCTTATGTCGTAGTCTAAGTACTGAAAATGAAAACACACGCAACACACACTAACCTCCACACACCCTAATCCTTCGGTTCTCATCGAAGTTCAAGGATATTTATGAATACTACCGAGTGGAGTAAACTGTTATTTATTATTTTGTGAATCGGAAGATCTTTTAATTACAATCCAATTTATTTTATTTTCGTAATTATTTTAATGAGATCTATTTGGGCAATTTTATTGTTTTCGGCAAATAAATTGTCGAATTGTCTTGTTACAAAGAATTGTTAGATACTTTGGCCGCTTTTATTAAATGCAAGAAAGAGTTAAAAATTTAAAGAATTGCACCCCGAATAGAGAGCTATACTCTCGGAGACCCAAAACACAAACAGACCGAACAAAAATACAAATTATAATCTTGTCAATAAGTCTTGTCAATATCTCAGCGTACACACATAATCTCGTCGTTGTCGTTGTCGTCTTCTTGTTGTCTATTAATAAATGTTTTCCAATTACGAGATCCATAAGAAGCAAATATATGGTATGAAGCAAAACTCTTCCAGACTCAGATTTAGATGCAGCCGGTTGAAAATTGTAATCTCTAGTAATCGTAGTCAATTAATCCTTAGTCTCCCCGTACTGTATGCTTATATACAACATGAGATCAGTCACTAAGAATCGGTCAATTATGGATTTGATTTGTATATACATATGTATGGCATGAAGGAAACCAGAGTTTTATCGCTTAGAGTCATCAGAGTCAAAGGATACTATAAATATATATAATTATATATGTATATGAAATGAACAAGATAAATTTCCAATATAATGCATTTAACAATGTATACAATTATGTGTATATGGATATGTGTGCGTTTGTATATGTATTGTAGTAAAAAATAATAATAACAATCAAATTAGAAACACACAAAACTGTTGAATTACTTGTTGTACTTACCAGCCTTAATTGTTTTTTGTCCCCATTTGTATTTTGTATTATTTGTCATAATTTTATTTCGCCTATTTTATGTTATATATAATATTTAACTTCCGTTGCCCACTGTACTTACCTGTTAAGATCAGATCAGCTTCGTTACGTATTCGTTAATGATTAAGAGATTTTTTAGGCTTCAAAATAAATGTAATGCCCGAATCTAAAGTGAAATTATTTGTTAAGTTGGACTAGAGATCACTGGAAATATATATTTGAGTAAGTTTACGAAAATTGTTGTAAATCAAAATTACCAAAGCAAATGCAATTATAGTGTCAAAATAAAATATATAAATAAATAAAAGACTTCCGTTTTCGAATTTTTTTTTGGCGCCAAAGGGAAGTAACTCATTCAAGTGGAGAAAAAGCTCTGTGGGGACTACGGCAAGCGGAGCGATCATGGGGTAGTCTGGGCATTGAAGCTTTTCTGCCGATCTGGTAATACCTAAGAAGATATATATTTAGTAGCTTTCGCTCTTTTGCAGAGCTGCAGGTGCCTACAGGTGCTTATAACAGAGGCGCAAAACTTTTAACGGTTCCAGATCACCGCCGACTTCGGAGATCGACGCGAGTTTCCATTTCCTTTAATTGCCAATCGATCCGATCGAATAAAAATTGGGTGCTCTTGGGAAATCATTGGATACGCAACTTCTACGGTTCAACATGAGTGGCGTGCTGCGTCGCGGTTCCCTGAGCTTCGACTGCCGGGGCAACAGGGGCAGCCTCGAGGCCAACCTGTACGGTGGATATCGCGAGACGAGGCCGGGTCCGAAAACCCCGGAAATCAGTGTAATAGCCCTGGACTTCCGTCGCTACTCTGAAGACTTGAAGAAACCCTCAACGGATGAGGTTACCACTAACAAAGAACTGGATCTCCCTGCTCGCCGGGATCTCAGCCAGGACGTGGACAGTGATGTGATATCGAACTTCCTGGGACACTACACCCGCTGGAGCTTCCTGTGGACCCTGCTCTTATGCCTATTCCAGCTGCCCACTACTTTCCACCTATTTATGTTTGTGTTTCAGGTGAGTTTCGGTTTTATGGCTAGACAAATATTTGCCCAGTTGATTGCGTCGCCGCAAACATCAAGCCCAAATATTTTGGTTAAGGTAACTGTGTAACCACCCCACCACCCAGCACCCATCACCCACAATAGCTGCGCCTCCGGATATAAAAGGGCGTAGGAAAATATTGTGCAATTGATTGATTGATAGCTCTAGTGATTTTTGAGTGATTTGCACTAATAATAGACTGCTAATTGGTTCGGTTTCCGAAATAGACATCTTTAAAGCGACCTAAAAAAAATAAGTATTTATTTTTCTGTGAATAAATGAGATGTGAGAGCTCTAGTCATTACAAAATATTATCAAAGTGGCAACAAGTGAGTAACGGTTTTTTATGGCCAAATAACATCCGAGTCGAAACAATAACAATTGATAACGCATTGTTGAGAGCAGGCACTTGAGTTGGCTGGAAAAAAACGCAAATCAAATCAAATGCCAATTTTGGGCATAATTTCGGAGTTTGTCTAAAAGGCACACTTGGCTATTTTGCGAGTGAATAATTGGTGGCGATACTCGACCTTCGCACACCTTTGACCAACTTTCTGGGAGGCTGTCACAGGTACTTAGGCGCCATTTATCGTCAGCCAAGTATCTGACGGATACTCCGTTGCGTGTGCATCATTTGACTATTGAGGTAATCGCAATAGCGTGCCAATGTCCCGCGTAAAGGTTTCGCCCCGAACTGAAGAGGGCCGCGGATAGAAACAAAAAACCACATACGACCTTGACACACACGATCGGTGGCTAATAGAGCTTGGCAAGAACCCATGGCAGTTGCAACCAAAACCAGCCACTAAGCCAAGAAGTTAGTCTAGCCAGCACAATTATTTTGCAAAGGTTAATTATACCAATTGGGGGATATATGCTGCAATTGGTCTTGGCCAATCTCGGGAAGTGATGTAATAAAGAGGAAGTGTTGGATCATCATATTATGTATCAAGAACCTTTAATAGAGTTGTTAGACATTATTCAGAATTGAGTAAAAATTATTCTAATTATAGTGTACTGTGAATTCGGCAATGAGGAGGCTTTCTTCCTTTCTATCTTTGAAACACTACTAATTTATTTCCTAAGAAATGACAAGCAAAAACTTAACAGCCAAGTTAGTACTTCCAAATTTCCCCTATCTCTATATAAGATTTGATAACTTTAACCGAATCTGTTAGTATTTTAATTGACTTTTTCTAGATAACTAGAAAAACTACTGAAGTTCTAAAATGAAATGAGGCGAGTTCATTAAATGCAATACATTTACATGAACCAATCACACCTTGATAAGATAGTTCCCCTTCAAAACTAAAGGTATCCCGATTATATAAAGATATCTATACGGAAAGAAACCACAAACGAACTGAAAGTGTCGGGGAGAGTGCATCATCGGCCTTGGGAACTAATTTTGGTCAAGGCACTTCCCCAAAGGTCGTTGGTACAGAGTTATAGAGTCATCACTTCCTAATGATTCAGTGGCTGATGTGTTAAGACCAAGTTAACAAGTACATAATTTGGCTATCGCTAGATCGCGGTGTGTTTTGGTCACTATACTATCTCAGGGCCCCCTCGAAAATCTGAAATACCGCCGCGCCTGCTAAAAAAAAAACACATTTTAATAAAAATATAATTGAGATATTCTCGCCTCACGCATTCTCGGCTCTCGAAACCTGCCGAAACTTGCATTTAAGCTGAATTTGAATTTCAAGTGATATACTTTTTGAAAGCCAACATTCTAACTCAGTTGACTTGCATCGCAAGGCGTAATCGGTTGCAATTTTTGGAGCGGTCCAAAATGTCGGAGCCAACAGAGCTGAGATCTGCGGGCGAGGCCACGCCCATGCTGGCAGCCAGAGATCTCGAGGGGATCGAGAATTTGCACACAAAACTGCTGGAACAGCTCTTCGGCTGCCTGAGTCCCTGGCAGGGTTCCTGGTGCGGGCTGCTGTCCATCTTCCAGGCCATCTGCACCTTCCACATATTCGTCTATGTGTTCCAGGTGAGTTTTGGGTTGAGTGCCCGCCTGGCCTTAAGCCTCCTGCAAAACTGCCCACCTGCCATGGCGATTGCAAGCCACCGTTGCGCTCCATCGCCCAAGACACATGTGCCAATAGAGGCACTGCCAAGTCAGTGATTTTTTGTTTGGCCAATGCTTAGACATTTTACGACAACTTCAACCGCAAATGACAAGGTTCCCTACACCCAACCACCCACCCACCAACCTCGTACAATGCCAGTTATCAAAGCCGGCGTCTAAATTATTATAAACTGATAATACTTTTGAGTAGATTTCAAACCTGTTGCTCGTGCGTGAGATTGTTTGCTCCATATATTACATTTATGAGTACACGAGATCGTATATATATATAATACAACGCCAAGCTACTTGCTAATCTGACGAAGGTAAAGTTTCATTGAGCGAGAGTATCTGATTTTATTGGCTTTTAATTAATATGTTTATTGAACTCTGGGTCATATAATAAGTTTCAAAAAAAAGTTTAATCTGTTGAGGACTTAGAAAGTATTAAATAAATTATAATAATGCAATGATATGGAGCTTTTAGTAAATATTAATTCATCAAATATTGAGCTATTTGAGCAGCTGTTTTTAATGAGGAATGTAGACCATAATAGTGGGTGGGTTCTTTTCCTTCTACATTTTTATTTTATCTGGTATAAAATGGTTCTTTATAATCCATTTATTGCCAACATTGAAAACCCATTGATGAGACTGACTAAATCCAATCTCATCGCCAATAACGCCACCCAATCTTGGCTTAATTGTTCAACTTTTGGCTTTAATATTGACACACGTTAATTGTGTGTGGAGTAATAACAAATTTTAACAGGCTTACGGCTAAACCCGTTTGCATTTTCGAATTTTGGCTTTATTTGCATTTGATTGAGAGCATCGGACACTAAATTTGTGTCGGATTACCGTATCTTAATTGGCTGCAATCTGCAATCTGCAAATTGCATGTTTTGTCAACATTTTGAGGATGACAGCATTATGGATTGGACACCTTAGGAGCACGATTTCCCAGCGTGCTGGCAAGACTTTTCAATTAGTTCCACTCCCAACTGATCCATATCAGGTGGTAGACACCACCGGCGGTCCGCTTTGGGTTTTCAGCCGGACCAAGGTTGTGTTGGAAAGGTTACTCTCATGCCAGAGGCTGGTATTGACCGCTAACTGTCTAAATATATTAATTAAACAATAATAATAAAATCAGCAGAAACACATTCAAGAGCCGGCACACTGGTCTCCGATCCGGAACAAAACTGAAATCGATTGCGAGATTTGAAATCACAATTTAAATACTCTCGTGCCTAAAGTCCAGATCTGACCCTGTAACAATTAAGTTAACGACCACCCATGATCAACCTCAGCAACCACAACAAAATAGTCGTTTGTGCTATATTTAATAGTTGGGTTATATTTGATCGGAAAGTCGTCAAATGAGTTTACACTTTCATAATTTTTGAGGGACTTTTTAACGGAAAAATCTAATTACACTAGTTTACAAATTTAAATGTAATCGAGTGAACCTTAAAATTGATGATTGTTTTATAGTAATTTGGGGTCGGAGAACACGAAAATGACATCCGTTTATTTTTCTTAAGAACCGTTTTTGAGATATTTTTGAAAATCGTGTTTTTGAGGTCCTTTTTCAGTTTTTTGGTAATATCTCATGAAAAACAACTGAAAAAGGACCTCAAAAACACGATTTTCAAAAATATCTCAAAAACGGTTCTTAAGAAAAATAAACGGATGTCATTTTCGTGTTCTCCGACCCCAAATTACTATAAAAAACACTTTTTTATGGAGGTTCATTTTTGGTGTAAACTAGTGTTATTTAATTTTATTTGCGGAATGTACATCAGTTCCACTAGAGAAATTATATTAATAATCTAAAAATTGGCAAGTAAATGGAATAAGAATTAAATGATATATCATTCAGCTATTTCATAACTCAAGGGACTTCCTCAACAAAATTAAATTTTTTAATAGATTTGTCAGAAAAAGGCTATCTTTTGATCCAACTATTGTCCAAGTATCCACTAATCTAAAGATCAAACAAAACAATTGGCACTTCAACGGAAAATGATTATATCTTTTACAAACTTTCCATTTCCTTAAAGACTTCCAATAAAGTCATGACAACTCCAGTTTCCTAACTGACGTTAACCCGATAATAGATTCCATAAACAATTGAATGCAAATTGAAACATTTTGCGGATGTGTCATTATGTCATTATTACTTTTAAGACAATCTTTCATCCATTGGCATTAACAATAGCCGTTAGCTGGATAGTTTTCTGTCTATATCCATTGTGAAAACAAGGAGGATATGTAAGGGTGCTTGACCTGGTAAATCCCCTTGCCACGAAACTGTAACCAATGGATTAGAAGTAATTGTCACTTCAAGAGTCATTAAAGTCTAAAGAGACTGTTGAATTCGAATGGAGCTCCCTAGAGCAGTGTGCCTGAGAGTCATTAGATTAAAGTGCAGTCCCAGGTGCAGCTGGATGGCGTATGTCGTGCAAACCAATTTATCAAACAAAAATTTATCTACTCGATGGAGTCTAGAACTGCCCACGCCGTGTCTACAAAAATTCCATTGTTGGTGGCGAGTCGAGTGGCGGGGCTCTCGACTCTGTTTCTCTATGCAAATGCCTGAAACGTGACATGTAACCGACCCAGCAGAGTGACACCAGCACAGTGAGTTGCCACGGCGGCCTCAAATGACATCACAACCTGCCACGCGATCAGACCGAAGCCCCGGGGGAAGCCCGAAGGAAACCCTCGAAAGTGTTTCGCTTTTACGGCCATTAATTATTGAAAATGTTTCGGTTACACCTTTACTTTAACTTGAACTTGTAACCATTTCCTCGCAACGCCTGCTAAATGTTTAATTGAGCCACGTTCGGGTTGGCTTTCAACCTGTTGTATAGTATCGTGTATCGTATCTCGTCGGTAGCTGATTGCCACTCCGATGGGCGATGGTGAACAACCTTTTCGCCGCCGCCGCCTGATAAGCCGCCGATTTCATTGATTCGATCATCAATCAGTCGGCCGCACTTTTCTGTTCGTGTTTGTAACAACATTCAGTAATTTAAACGCTTTTTCCCGGCCATGTTCCCCTGACACGAAACATTTGCAATCACCACTCAAATGACAAATGGGGTAGCGCGAAAAAATACACACTCTAACTACAAACAAATCGCAATCAACATGCGGAAGATATTTAAGCGGTTTACTACCGATTTACTACCAATTTAAAGTGAGTCTGGAAAATGTTTCCGTTTGGATTACAGTAGTTCCACAAGCCCAATAACTTCACATTCGAACCTGGAAACTGTCAAGAGCTAATATCTTATGGAGTTCACGTAACTCCGAGCGTGAATCGAATGCTGAAAGCTTACAAATTTTGGTATTCCTATGAGAACCAGATATCGAAATTCTGGGAAAAATAATTTTGGAAGTTTTATTAGGACCATTAGGTCATTTATTTATGATTCGAGCAATTCAAAGTCTTAAATATACCTCTTAAATATTATTTTTATTAATTTGGTTATATTCCAAATATATATTAATTTTTCCAATATAGACTGCTTCAAAGGACTACTGGTGTGCCAGACCGGATCATCTCAGTCAACTAAGCATCTCCGAGTGGCGCAACCTGAGCCAAACCCCCAATGGATGCAACATTCTGGATCTAGATTATGGAAAAGTATCATACGAAAACAACCAACTTATTAATTGGCCAGCAAATGCCAGTGATTTCGGCTACCGAAAGTGTCAGCACTTTGAGTTCTCCGACGAGGACGGAACTGCCAAAACCCTAGTGCAGGAATTCGAATTGGTTTGTGACAGGAACATCCTCAGCCTGGTGGAGACTTGCTTCCTGGTGGGTGCCGCTGCAGGAGCAGTGCTCAGTGGATGGATCTCGGACCGTTTCGGCAGAAGGCACACTCTTATGGCCTTTGTCACAATCCAGAGTGTTTTTGGTGAGTTTGTATTTGTATTTTTAAAATGGGGCAACAACATTTTATCTTTCCTTTTTGAGTTTCAAGTTTTGATTTCCCAAGAAATTGTATTCATTCAAAACAAATCAACAATTTTGATAAAAATCTGAGATAAGCCTGAGGGTTAAAGCATTAAGTATTACGTATACGACATGTGGGCAAAAAAAGGTACAATGTCAATAGCCTTAATTGTTAGGTATTGCCCTTAAAACTTGTTGTATTTTTATGAATAACAATTATAACATTTAGGCTGATAACTTATTGCCGGAAAATAAAGTAAACGCATAGGCGTGGAGAGTTGGGAAATGGCCAGGTTAAGAACACTCTTAACCAAGGCAATTTCCCTTTTCTAATTGTCATTTATATTCAGCTTTGTCCGTGAATCGCTTGGCTAACAGCTGCATTTGCATTTGTCCTGCCCTGTGGCCCGGTCGGTATTTTAATTGACTTTACACTCTTATTTACGTGCCGACCTTGCCACTGACATTCCCTCCCCCTTCTGCGCCCTCTGCTGCACCCTCTACTGCCATGTTGCAGGTGGAATTTTGGCCTTCTCAACATCGGTGGCCATGTTCATGTCGCTACGTGTTATAATTGGATTCGCATCAATGACCGTGACTGTTGTGAGTTTCGTGCTGGTTGTGGAGCTGGTCTCCGGCAAGTGGCGCACCGTAATCGGCATCCTTAACATTCTGCCCGTGGCCATCTCCTACGTACTATCCGCCGGACTGGCGTACCTTATCCGCGACTGGCGTCATCTCCAGCTGGCCATCTCCTGGCCATGGCTAATAATGCTTAGTATTTGGTGAGTTTCTTTATACTTATTTTATTTTTATTATTATTATTTATTTTTAAATTCCATTTTAAATCACACTTATAAGAGATTTCAACAAGAACTATATAGGCCACAAGTATTAGCCTAGAATCCTATTTGTTACATTAAAAGGGTGCCCTTGTCCTGAAGGCTCACAACTTCAAAGCCCTGGCATTTTTAGTAGTCAGTCAACTAAATGAATCCGACAACAGGAAACCGAGCACAACACAATGCGTGGGGATCAATTAGATTCCAGCATTGACAAAGAAACCCCTGGCCTGGACATTCCTCACTGTTTATCCCTTGGAGTGAAAGCTGCACATTAGCTGACCGCTTTTCAAATCAAATGAAAAAATTCCAGCCAGCCAATAAATACTCCAACATGACAGTGATTCCCCATATCCTTTTCTAACGTTTTTTTTCCTCCATCCATTGCAGGTTCTGGCTGCCCGAGTCCCCCCGCTGGCTCCTGGCCCAGGGCCGGCTGGATGAGTTGTGCCTTCTAATTGAGCGAGCCGCCAGGATGAACGGCACCACCGGAAGTCTTCCCCACAACTATCGCAAGACGCTGGAGGCAGCAGTACCCCGGGCGGTTACAGCGCCGAATCCGGAACAAGCTGGAGAGGAGGCCAAAACCGCAGTTCCCGGAGGAGAGGAGGTTGCTGATGCCCCCAACCATGTGAATCCCCTGCTTGTCGTTTTTAGTGCCAAATATTGGCGCACCACCTGCCTGACCCTGGTTATTTGGCTCACCCTAATCATAATCTACTTTGGACTGACCCTGCACTTGAGCAATTTGGGTGGCAACATTTACATCAACAGTGCCGTGGCCGGAACCGTCGAGGCAGTGTCCATCTGTATCAGCATCTTTGTGGTCTTAAAATTGGGAATCCGGAAGAGTCTCATTGGATACATGCTACTGCCGGGTGTCTGCTGTTTGGCCACGAATCTGGTGAAGGATCAGACGGGTGTGATTGCTCTGGCCACCATAGGTAAGGAATAACACAACAACTAAACAGTTTCCAGAAGCCTAACCAATCCCTTCCAGCCAAATGTCTAATTGGAGCCAATAATGCCATTATTCCCACCTACACGGCAATGCAGTATCCAACTATCGTTCGGAACTTTGGTGTGGGCCTGGGTAATCTGGCCTCGGGAATAGCCCTCATCCTAGTGCCCTTCCTTTGGCAACTGGTGGGTAACCTATTATTTAACTTATAATCTCATATTTAACCCATTTGTATGAATTTTTTTCAGGAGCACATTGATGCCTTGCTTCCCTTGAATATCATGGGTGTTTGTGGACTGGTGGGAGCGGTGGCTATTAGTCTCATGAAGGATGTCGAATAAAAAGGATCTTTGAGCTGGATTTTTGGAATTTAAACAGGAATAACTACCGTGACAGGATATGCCTAACTGTGATATACATATATTGGACCTACTTATGGGGGATACTGCACTAAGCCCGACCCAAAACATTTTTCTCATTCTTACATAAACTATGAATTTATTTTATTTATAACTCTCTTGCATAAAAAAACATTTTTTAATCTATGCTAAAAATTTGTTTTATTTTATCAATAAAATAAAATTAATAACTAAAATAAGTGGAACAGTTTAATGTTATTTATAAATCATGCTATAAAAAAAAGATGGCTTCTACTGGTATGAAACTTTGCTAGTTCGCCATAAACCGCCTTAGCATGGACAACAACCATTGCGCATACGCTGTGTTGGCTACAAAGAGTCTCAATTTAAGCTTGCCAGCAAGCTTGACTTAAGCGATGCCAGAGTTTGCAAGTTTTTGAACAGATTACTGACAGCAGTAAAAGTAATTTAAAACTAAATCACGTTCCCGGCGCTGATCGATGCAAATCCATTCTCATGTCCACAAATGAGTGCAAAAAGCAGCGATACCTGTCACTTTCGTTACTTCATCGAGAGATGCGCTCCACTTTCGTCTGGGGAATTCATTGCATGACCTAGCCGTGCCAAACACACACGCCTCACATAAATTTTCCGCGCCTCTAAAGCCAAAGCTCCGGATTGCGAACGGAGCTGGCTATAAAGCCGCCTGCGCACCTGGCGGGCCCAGCATTTGAGCGTTCAACGGTTGGCCAAAAGCAGGCCAGGACTTTTCTCCCGCCAGCTATAGAGAGTGATTATAATTTAAATTCCGGAAGTGTTAAAGCACCCTAGGGATCAGAGAAGAAATAAAAGAGCACAACTTCATTATGAAACTCCAATTAATTGCGGTAAGTGGATGGCGAAAATCAAAGGAGTCATATATTGCTTTTGTGTTCTCGGTCATGTGAATCATAAAAGTATATGCAACTACCAAGGTCGTTTGGTTGCCAGCTTAAGACTCAATCTCAGATTGAGACATTGGCTATTTGTATTTGCATTTAATAGAAAGTACCTGACTGTTTCAGTGCCTCAATGCAAAGCAATTAGCCATTAATGTTGGCCAATTGACATTTCATTTGGCATCATAAAGATCACATCATAAATATTCGATACAATCGCCCAGCAATTGTTTTGACTTGTTTTAACCAAAGAATTCCGTTTGAGGAATTGCTCAACCAAGCCCTCGGGTCAGATATTTTAACGAGCGTTTGTTGGCTTCGAGCCCAGCTCCGCCTTAACATGGCCAACTCCCCTTCAGCCCATTTTTTGTGGTCCCGAAATCGACTCGAGTTCAATTTGTTGTTCAGACAAAAGATTATCAATGGAATTCGCTACTGTGCCAATTTGATAAATAGACCATTGTAGGGTAAATAAATTTACAAAATTGCAATGCAATCACGAAAATCCCCAATAATCTGTCAAACTAGTTTCAAATAATTTATCCTCCAAAACAAGTTATTCCTTTTGAAGTAAAATATTTAAGATCTGCAGAAGAAATAGTTTAAGTTAATATATAATTATAGGAAAATTGTATTTTTACCAACCTTGAAAAATATTTATTTTAGATAGAACAAAATTATAGTTAATTCATTTCTTATTTTAAAAATAATCTGTCAGCAATTTCAATTTCGATTTCGTGTTTTATTTTTATTATTATTAGCTATTTAAGTTCAACACTTCTATGATTTCTCCGCCAAAATATATCTCGAAAATCCCATAAATCAGCGGATCTAACAAGATTTTCATGCCGCAGATTGCTTGATTGATTGACTTGTGGCTTGGCCAAATTATGGACATGGCCTAATGAGTTGGCCAAAAGTTGGACCAGAAAATGAATTGTTAATGACAAGAAACACCCAATTTGCCGGCAATTTTTTGGGAGCGTATTGTCCGAATGGAGTATGTCACGAAACGTTATTGTGCGGGCTTCGATTCAAAATAAAAAATATGTATCAAGGTCGCTTCAACAACTAAGTATAACTAGTTATGGGGATTCATAAAACGCACCCAAGGCAGCACCACCGATGCAAATTCTCAACACGCACTCGCACTCGCACTCGGTTCACATTGCAGATGCAGTGCAGCAGATACAAATTCAGATCCAGATGCAGATACATGCCCACTCCGCGACGCAGTTGGGCGTTGTGTGCTGGGTATTACGTAATATGAACGGGTATATGCCTACATAAATAAGGCTATATGCACAGGCCCAAAGTGTTACATATATCTGAGAGCCAAGCCGGCTCGAAAGTGCACTGACAACTATTCCAGCTCAACGAGTCTGGCCAGCGCGGAAAAATGCGAGTGCCTGTGCCTGTGCCTGGTCGGGGGCACCTGGGATAAAAGTAATTGTTTTCGATTTCATTCGGTCAATGGCCAGTCAAGGCCAGGCCTTAGCCAGAAGTCCTTAGCCAGGTTATTGTAACTAATGACCCGACCATCGCGTAAACATCTTTTGTTGCCACTTTTGAGATGATGATTCTCCAATCAAAGGTACTCGTGGGCGTGAAGCCCCCATCCATCCAATCCAGCTGGGATTGGCGCTGTTTCTGGGTTCGGCAGCACCCCATCCATATGGCATTACAAATGTCTACGAATTTTTCGACTCATATTTTTAGTTTCCTTGAACCGAGGCGGAGTCATAAAAGCAATTAAATCAAATCAAGTTCCCCGGCCTGAAAAATGCACAAAAAAATAAAATGCTGCAAGTGTCTGGCAGGCCTTGCCTTGCTTTATTATTGGCCTCTTTGGCGCATGGCTTTTCATTAATTTTAGAGCCAAGTAGTTCACTTGACCAGGTAGTTGGCTAGCCAGCCAAGCCACTGGAATGTTTGGCTTGAATGGTCGCACACAAAAACAAACAACTGGCTCAGTTACAGGAAAGTAATGGATAATAATAGTAAAAACCAAAAGCGTATAAAAAAGTGTTGCATGCATAACAAAATCAGCATAAGCCGAAGGCTTCAATGAATCGATTGATTGTAAGACTTAGTTGTCCACTTTTCAACAATTGAATCATAAAATATGAAACTAGCAGGTGGGACATACTATTGTTTATATAAGAGGAGATTATAGATAGGATTATATTTCATAATGTATTCATATTTATTTCCATAAAATACACTATAATAAGCTTAAAAGTTGCCAATTCCCTTCTCAAATTTCAAGAACTCTATTTTTTAAATCATAATTCCGTATTGACTTTTATCATCGGCCCCCAACTCATAATACTTTTAGACAAGATCACCGGCAAAATGTGGGGCAAAGTTATTTGATCTGAGCTAAGAACGAAACTGAAACCGAAAGCCGAGCTCCCGTTCAGTACCCCCAAGAATTGTGTAACTGCTAATGAAGACTAATTAAAAGTTGAAACAATCCAACTACCCGATCGGTCACTTGTCCTAGACTTTGACTTCTTTTGCGAACCGGAAACTTTTGGCCAGGGTGTTGTGCCACATGCCACATGCCGCATAACTTTGGCCATGCAAATTGCGCAACCCAGACGCCAAGTCTGAAATGTTTTCGGTTTTTCTCCTTCTGTTTTTTTGGTCTCGGTTTTGACTTGGGCTCTCTTAGCCTGGCTTTTATGATCGATCGGCAGCGAGGTGGGGCAGATATCGCGATTTGTTTTATGTTCCACATTTACGGCTATTACAGTATTTGTTGCCAGTGGTTGCCGAGGCAGTTGTGCCGCCACCACACTGCCACAATTACAAATTGTTACTTAGATATAGCTATATATGTTTATATAGAAGTGGTTTATAAATTTTAAACCAGTTTATAGAGGTGTGTGGCACTTACTTTGCGCTTCAAGATGTGCCACCAAAAAGTAAGGCTACCAGTGGTCATAATATACCATTTATATCCTGATATAAGACCAATATTGGTCTTGGCCCAGGCCCAAGATATTCTCATTTATTATCTCATCTCATGTAAAATAAAAGAATATATCATTGACCAAAATTTGGCTTAGTAATTACCGTAAAATTTCAATATAATTCTAAGAAACCGTTGCAGTAACAAGTTTAAACCAAAGCTCCCTCTATATATGTCCACTATTTATATGTGTGTCAGGTAATTAAGACAGGTATGGCCGAAGACACGGCACCTGGTAATGGCAAATTGGTAAAGTGTGGCGTGCTGTTGCCAAAGTAAAGACATAACGACCTCCTTTTATAGATTTCCTAAAGACCTATACCTAATTTTATAACAATTTCCATTACGTTTTTAGCTCGTATGTGGCGCTCTTGCTTTGGCCGAGGCCCAGAACTACCCGCAGCGCCTTAGTATACCCGGAGCCGTGGCATCACCGGGTCCACTACCTCACCGCCAACCAGTGCTACGAGTGCGTCGTCCAGGTCCTTCTCTGCGCCAGCAGAATGCCATTCTCCCGCCGGTGACGCAACGCATCACTCTTGAAGAGCCTCGCCCCGTGACGGAGGCGGAGGAGGATGAAGCCCCCGAGCCATATCTTCCTAATCTGCTACGGGAGCAGCAGCTGGCCCAGGCCCAACAGTCTCAGTTCCAGCAGGCGGCAGCCGCTTTTCTGGCCGGCCAACAGCCCATCGAACAACCATCGCCAGTGCAGCAATACCTTCAAAACGAGGACTCCCAGCCGGCGGCCATCCTGCCACCTCCAGCTCGTTTCCCAGCCGAACGTCCATCCATTCCGTCGCCACCAAACAGGCCCTCATCCTTCAACGATTTCGGTATCGGACGATTCGAGAACTCGCAGAGGTTCGGCCTGGAGAGACCCACGCCCACAGCAGCAGCGCCTCCCCCACCACCTCCACCACAGCCCCAGCGAGTGGCTGTGATCCGAACCAGACCATCCGCTGCGGCCCTGCGTCCCGAACCACCAGCACCTCAGGCAGTGCCCAGACCACGTCCAAAGCCAGTTCCATCCCGCCCTCTTATCGACCAGAACCAACTGCAGGAAGAACGGGAGCAGCAACAGCAGCGCCCAAGACGACCGGTCGCCCAGACCATTCGCAAATGGCGGGAAGAAAATGAAGACGGTAGCATCACGTGGGGCTACGAGAACGACGATGGCTCCTTCAAGGAGGAGATCATAGGCACAGACTGCATCACCAAGTAAGTATTAACCAGAATAGTCAAGTTTTCATTCTCACGTGTGCCTCTACCATTAAATCACTAGGGGCACATATGGATACATCGATCCGGATGGCAACAAACGTGAATACCACTACGAAACCGGCATTAAGTGTGATCCCAACGCCCGGGACAACGAGGATGAGTTGCAGGAGAACGGTTTCATCAACTACGAGGAGAACCGCGCCGTTCTGCCTAATGGCCTGGAGATCGACATGACGCAGTTGGGCAAGAAGAAGTCGAAGCGCCCAAACAGCATCTACAGGAACTGATAGTCCCCGAAGCCCCGGAGCAGCAGCAGTAGTCCCTTAAGTCAAACAGCTCGTAGATCGTCTTATTTGTATTCCACTTATAATTATGTTCATACTTCATTGAGTGTCAAGTGACATATTAAATGATTAGTTCGTACATTGGCATTAGTAGGGGCGCTGACGCCTATTGGTGGGAGGCAGCCTGTTCGGGGGCGTGATTGAGATGTCAAGAAAGTCTCCGATGCTGAATTTTGCCTGGGCCAGGGTCTTGTTATCGTCGATTCCCTTTTGGCCCGTGCACGTCACTCCGATCTCGCGCATCAAGAAATGCTGGTTGCGGAAGTTTGGGTAAACGACGGCAAAGTCGAAGTAGGTTCCCTTCTTTCGCGTATCCGGATTAACGTCACGTACCAGGGAGGTCAGCTCGTGGAGCGTTGCATCCTGCCAGGTGTATATTTGGAGTTCGTTTGTGGGCACATTGCCGAACATGTACTCTGAGACGGAGTGGTGGCGTCCGGTGGAGCAGAATACCCGAAGCAAAAGGGGGCAGGTCTGTATAATTATTAAAAGCCGGAAAAAATAACATTAGCAAAACGATGGCTTACAGCGGCTTGGCCTACAAACCTTCTCGCGGTCTATTTGCTTGACCTGCGTCTTATCCTCCACAATCATAGACTCTACGTTGGCCATGGTCAAGTTTAAAATGATATTTTACAGCCTAGTAGTTATTTTTAATACAAAATTAACAATTTTCCCGAATTTGTTTTACTTCTGTGAGAGATGGAAAAATATCCACGAAAACATCGGAGCGTCGATAAAATCCATCGATGGAAAAAAGTAAAACAGTGTTGGCTAACGATAGTTTAAATAAACTGCTTGAATTTCTTTTGAAATAATATTAGCACGAAACTTATATTTTAATTTATAATTAAATAAATTCTTTAAATACAATATTACAATAATTACCTATAAAACATCTTACTTTGAAATATAAACAGTCAAGTATTTAACGCAGCCGCCAATGTTTCACCTTCCGCTGTTTCATACAGATGTTAATCGACGAATAAAGTTCCGATCTTTTTATAATCTTAAAATAAAAGATTAAATGCATTTTTTTAAATAATTTAAGTTTCTAAACATTTTAAGAAAAAAATATTACATTTATCTAAACTATTGTTTACGCAAATGACCTCCTCAAGGAATATGACAAGCTGAATGCTATGAAACTCATTTCCGGGCTAAAATTTAAAATTGAAACTATCAAAACTATGTTTATTAATTAAATAACAAATGTTAATAAGTTGTTTGGATATATTATAAACCAAGCCACCCTTGACTACAAATTTATAATTTACAATCGATTAGCTTCAATCTTCTTTTGCTTACAATTTTTTTTCCAAGTCGCTTAGAAACCCTGAATGGTGGAAAATTTAAATAAAAAGAGTAAAGAATCGAGAGCGATAAGAACTGTTGGCCCACTCAAAAAGGTAAATAAAAGTCACCCAATTGGCAAGCCCATTACGTTTGTTATGTGTAGATCGGATTAGTTGCGATTTCATAATTAAGCCATAATGTGGGGACACACATAAACAACTTGTTCAATTCGCGTCTTTGCCCAAAACATTAACCAAATTTTTTGGGGAAGACACCCAAAGGCTTTATGCGTTCGCAAGGCGCGAAGCAAACAAATAAGTTTTTGGTCAACGATTCGAACGTGTCGGTGTAATTAACACATTTTTGATTCACAAAGCAAATACAACCTGTTGCTGGGCGGGGACAGGCAAGATGATGGGGCCGGGGATGTCGCGCGATTTAATAAACGTCATTTGTCGGCCGTTTCACTTTTATTCGCAGGAAATTGAATCACCCGGGCTACGGCTCTTAAAAAGGTTATTATTTTGCCAAGATTGGTAACCCAGATAAATCAATAAGCTTTTAATAATAAGGAACACCTTTATTTCAATGGAAATTACCTTCGAAGGAGTGTTAAATGTGGCAACAAAGTTTATATTGTTTATTGTTTATTTACTTTTAAACAAAATAATATAATTTAAAACTGAAAGATACAATAAAAGATTAGATATTTCTTGAATTAAAATAATAAAATTAAATGTAATTTTGAACTTTTATTTATCAGCCTGTGACAACAGGTGTAATGTACTTATTTTGCGTCCCATTTGACGCATCATCGTTAGTCTTTCATTTAGCCAGAATAGATAAGGAATATTGAAAAAATATATATCTAACATGGATTACCTTGTACCGGCATAACAATACTTCCCCTGGGTTATCTCGACTAAAATAATCAAAATGAAACTTTTGTTTTGACAACATACGGGCGTGCTATGTAGGCGCTATCTCACTATCTTGGGATTTCTAAAAATAGTCACTGAACTTTTGCCACAATATGCAATGCAAATGATGACGTCTATGACGGTTTTGGAAAATTCCCTGCTCATCCCAGAGAAGGAATCCCTTTTCCAGATTGTAGATTTTATCATTTATGCATGCTAATGGAGCTTGTGACGAACTCTGACAAAAACAAAGAGCAGAAAGAAGGGGTGGGCGCGAATCATTCTACCTGCTAAGCACCTGTCACCGCCATTTGGTTTTATCATTTAATAAACAAAAAGAGTAAAAAATGAATAGAAAAAAAGAGAAACAGAGAGATGGTTAGATGATTATCGCCAGTTGGTAAGTAGATAGGGGTGATTATGTCTGTGTACAGTCATACCTCAACCACCTCGATGAGGCAGCCATTCAATCCGATAAATTTAAAACCGTAACTGATAGCTGTTTTTCTTTTAAGTTGCTTTGTTTTCAACAAACAAAGAAAAAGTTCCCCATCAAAACCAAACCAATTTACTTCTTAAGACTTGCGGAGTGATTTAAGAAACAGAATAACTTTAGTTGTATCCCCAGAAATTGAATCATATGAGTTTCAACTGTACTTGTAATATTATCTTTCGGTTGGCTGGTCCATCGTATTTACTATCTCCATTATCACTCGAATTAGGCACAATCAGGGGGATGCGAACTCGCATACAAATACAAAAGCTAGTGTAAGTTTAAATACAAACGTCGTATATATGTTTGTGGATGTTCATCATACCTAGAAGACCAACCCACATATTCTATTTATTTATGAACGTACTTATGATAACTTATAATCTACATACAGTTCATAGAAAAGGCCATGAAAGAAAGTCGACTTTCTCGACAATATGATACCCGGTACTGCTCCATATAGAAAAGATATGTAAAAAGCTATTAAATATTTTCTTATTCCCAGCCTTATGTATTAAATATATTAAAAATATTCATAAATTTATTTATTTATTTTAAATTTTGAAAATAATCATACATCTTGAAATACACCTGGCATTCTTTTATTCAAACCGAAGTATCTGATAGTTACTTTAGCTAAAAGAGCGGTAAGAAGAGAGGCGAATGGGCTCCGCTGGAAGAGAGCTTTGCGGCGATCGTCGTCAGCAAGCTTTTTTATTTGTTTTCGAGTACGAGAGCGAGTCTCCCCATCGAAACGCCAGTACGAACCGGTAACGAATCAACGAACCGGGTAAATGGATAGCGGGCAAGATCGTGGTCGCCAATAAACATACTGTCGGTTTATAGCATTTGTTTTCGAGTGCTGCCCGGAGTTGGTCGCTACCGCTTCTTAGTCAGATTGCGTAGTTTAGTTAGTATCTCCGTTTTAGCCAAAAAACCCACCCGAAGCGTGTGGGCTGCGAAAAACCGAGCTCCATCCCTTCTCTCACCTTCGCTCGCGTTGTCGCCGCCGGTTATTTGGTGTGTGTTTGTGTGTGAGTGCCAAAAAGAAATAATATAAAGATATTATACAAAAATTAACAAAAAAGAAAAAGTAAAGTTGCTATTGAGTGAATGAAAAAAAAAAAAACAAATATACCTGATTATACATTAGTAAACGGTTATAGCTTTGTTGCCAAGCCAAGTCAGCGGGCATCTGTTCCGTTCTGTTTGAAAGAAAAAAAATAAAACGCCTCAATTGTATATTTATTTACACTCTGTGTTCATTTGCATTGTGACAAAAACAAAAGCTGGCGTTGTCCCACAGACACAACAAGAACAACAAACAACGCCAATGTAAATACATCGGAGGCAGTTGCAATTATAACAAGAAAATCTTAAAAAATAAATGCATTTTTTTGTTCTGATAAAAATCGTACAAAAAAGTCAAGTGACAAAAGATCACGAATCCGCCATACAACTGCAAATTTTCCATTTGTCGCAGATGCAAAAACTAATTATAAAAAATAAAATATATATATACATAAAATTTTTTAAAGCAATATCACGTCTATGAAATCTTGAGTTATTATATCGAATTCTACAAAATCAAAGACAGTACAAATAAAATATATATTTTTATTAAAAAAGTATAATTTTTTTCGTTATATTACTTTTACAATATTTTATCTTATATGACGGAAGAGTGACGACGACTGTAGTGACACGCAGACACACACACCCTCATCGCACACTCCCACTCACCCACACACTCCCCACAATTTAGACACCCACGAGGCAAGTCTGGAGATTTGAACAAGTGCAAATACAAAAAAAAAAATACAAAAAAAAAATCACAAAGAAACGAACGAGGAAAAAACAAGAGATTGGTTCGGGCCAGCCTTGACTAAGGCAAAAAAAAAAGCCCAGACTGAAGTAAAGCCCGTAAATTAAATGCTCGCAAATTGCACAACAAATTTTAATTGCAGCCACCGAAAAAAAGAGACCAAGAAAAATGGTTTTTGTTTTATAATTGTGGAAATTTATTCAGCTGATTATTCAGCGGACAAAAAACAATAACAAACCACAAATAAATAAATAATTATCAGCGAGTGGAGTCATCTTACTTAGTATTTTCTTCTGTTCTTCGATGCAGGCTTCAAGTGGATTACAAACCGGAAAAGTCACGGAAATGGATTACATTGTGAAGGCCTACAAAGATTGGAAACTGCATTCGCAGGTAACGTCATAGCAATAATAATAATTAACATTTCTAATTAGCCATAATGTCCGTAAAGGGGTTAGGAGGTTGGCAGGTTGGGGAGGTTGGGGTTGTCCGGGTTGTCCGGGTCTCGATCCACTTACAAACTCATAATTATTGTACAACAGGAAGCCGACAACACAAGCCGGCTTACAATTAAGGCTTATTCAAATTAAAATTGGAAGGTGACAGGCTACGTACACCTTAATCCGAACAAAAGAGTCAAATGCTCGCAGTGAATAAATGTTTAAATACAAATTGGCACCTCAAGTATTGCTAATTAGTTTTATTTGTATTGTAACTCTAAATGTTTTCGCTCTAAATAAATTAGTTTTGTTCACGTTTTGCAAATAAAATTAGAAATTCCAAGCTACCTACAACTATGAATTATTTCGTTTTTATTGAAGCATCTTAGCGGCTTAAATCCCTCCAAACTGGAAGCCTTAGGCAATCCCATCCGTGGCTTTCATGCAGAAACGAACTCAACTTCTGTGGGATTTCAATCTGATCATTAGTATTTTTTTCAATTCTGCGGCTTGGCGGGGCTCGCGAGAATCTGAAAGGCTGCGGAGTCACGGCAATAAGCGGTCGTTCGCTTTTGGCTTAAAAAAGTGGCTTGGAGCCAAAGTCTAAGCTAATGCAACATAGTTGAGGGGAAAGAAATAGGAACTCTTTACTAATGGGTTTAATACTACAATTAATACAAATATTTTATTTTAATAAATTTCAATAAATTGTTTAATTTAAATATTATGTTTATATATAGTTTCTTTTTATTAGTAATTTCTATAATTTTCTTTCACTGTATTTCTGAGGCGACAATACCTCTATGGTCTAAAAAGAACGTCTTGGGGCAACGCGAGGGCTTGTTGTCTGTGAAGCCGGAGTGCTTAACCGCATTTAAGAAAGACATGGCCAAAAGGCACTCGACAACAGCCAAACAAAATAATAAATTATTCTTTGAAACACGATCATGTCGAAATGGTCTCGCATTACCCAAGAGAAACCCACTCTGCCAGAGTGCTATACTCTTCCAGACCCGGCCCCCAGTTTTGTTTCCCAGCCCCCCTTTCTGGTTTCGTGTTGTTTATTTTTGCGGTGATTTTTGAGAGTGTTGTGCGAATATGCGATTGCGATTGCGAATGCGAATGCCACCAAAGTGTGCTAAGATCGTGGCCAGCGAACCAACGCGATGAGTAAGCCAACAGGCAACACAGCCAACGAGCACATCTGGCCAAAAGCAGCCACCAACTTATGCAGCTCTCTGGCTGAATTGCAAATCGCCAATGACTCTGGGTGTGCAACAAAAACCGGCACTGTAAAATGCATTAAAAAAAAACTTAAATAAATTAGTTACATGGTTAAAAAAATTTATATAATTTTTGTTTGATTATATTTTTTTAATCAAAAATTTATAATTGCTATAAAAGTTGAAAACTGTAGTTACATATATATAGATAGTTTTTAGGGTGCCTATTTAATATTTATGTTATATTTCAATATTATGTTCAATAGAAGTTTAAAACGCAAGTTTTCAGTGCAATTCTGAAAAAATCGTTGCAAAAAAATACAAAATGCATTTATTTGCTGACTGCAACCGCTAATTGGGCCAATGCACATTGTATAAAGAATAAAGTTAATTCCTCTTTCGCTTCGCGTTCCATTTGTTGTTCTAAAAATATCCTTAACCTTGGCGATCCTCTCCAGGCTTACGGGCTTCATCCGCGGGTTCAATGCCCCCAATCCAGTTCTATGGCTCTCTTTGTTGCACTCGCCGCCATTTTGTCAGGTGGGGTTTTGTTTTTTAACTCCAAACACTATAAACTTTGTCCTTCGGTTTAGCATGTGATATACCAAACACATATCACTCGGTCGGGCTGGCACATTTATGTACATTTGAATACATTGGTATCTCTTGGGCCTTAGCCGTGGGTGGCACTTTTGGCCTTCGATAATCAGTTAACTGTTACATACATGTCCGCTGCCTGCAAGCGGACTCCCCCCTGATTTGGTAAATGTTTGCATGCGGGCGCTCACACACCGAAATGGGGTTACCTGTCTATTGCTAACGGTTATCGCCGCCGCTCTAGTATAATTAAGTTCACCATCAATTTGGGTCACGCGCAAAGGTTTAGACTTAAATTTGCCATATTATTTTGTCCATGTGACTAGTCTTGTATTGTGAATTGTAAATAGCCATAAAAAAGGAAATCTGACAAATTTTGATTCGATTTTATTAATATGCAATAGTTTAAAATTTAAATATAGAAACTGTCAGTTATAGAGTATTATTTTTTATATTCATAAATCCATAAATCCAAACCGCAGGCAAAAAGCTAAGTTGGTGTGAATATTTTATTATATTGTTTCTCACTTTCCAAATCTTTTTAAAAATATATATTTACACAAATAAGTCTTTATGTGCGAATAAATAAGTCACGTAAACCTGCGAGCAAAGCTTTTGCTCGTATTTTCTATAAACTTTTATAATTTATTGTTTGTAAAATTTTAAGGGACTGCTATACAAATTTTAATTTCATGCTTTGAAAGTTATAAGCGTGGCAACAAGAAAAAATCACATTATTGCTGGGTATTTTCAAGTCTTCTGTGGCTGCGAAAACCCCGATCTCAACTTGGGGGATGCCAGTGAGTCAGTTTGAAGTCCGCGATATAATTAATAAGCAAACTTTTCGCTTCCTGTTGCACAGTTTGGCTTCAAGACTGGTTTCTGGCTTGGATTTGCTTGGCATTCTATTTTTTCTTTCGATTATTTCTGATTACCGCTTTTCTAAATTTAAGCTTCGCTTCGTAGAGCTGTAGAGCGGTTGCAACCGGTTCGAATTGCTTTCAAAAGAGTTTCAACCCACAGAATTTCTACGATTCGTATGCGTGATTGTTATGATTATGACGCAGAGACCAGCTGACAACAAACACACATTGATACGCATAATCAGCATAAAAAGAATTAAAAATATTTAAACTAACAATGATAAGTCAGCATTTGTGTGAGACCGGTACGCGGCCTTTTTGACAGAAAGCTAGTCTGTGGTATTTCGAGACAATCGATCGGGTGATATTATTAACCTTGACTTTTACACAGAAGTCTTATCGGGCTTTGAACGTGCTGATCAACCTATTCCTGGCCCCAAAACGTCAAATAACCAGTGGCTTTATTTTCCCACTATGTGCATTTATTTTGTTTAAACTATAGGCTCTAGATCGCACCATAAATTCTTCACAGACCAAGGCGAAGCACACCTTTGGAACAAAGGCGACAATCTTATCAGCCAATCGTTTGTCATCCGAAGTAATGTGGAAAAATAACAAAACCCCAATGCCGGCTCTCGGCTTTTTTAGAAACCAATTCAAACAATAAAAAAATAAGAACCTCAAGTAGCCGTAGGTATGTAATTAATAATTGAATAAATCATATTGATAGTCATTTGATGGCTCCCAAGATGATTTAATGACACGCAGTATATATATATGTTCCCTTATATATATGTACATTGTAGAGTTATTATAGAAGCAAGCGAACAATCAATCACACGGCTAAGTGCAGAGCTATTAAGAAATAAAACAACGTTTATAGAGATTGATAATAGTACTCGTTCCCCAACAACTGAAGGGTTTCGTTCCCCACTTGTCATTTAGATGTGAAGAAATGTCAACGTATTCGGAATCCCTATATGTATTGAGTAAAATTTTTAATTACAAAAAACTGATAAATCATTCGATTTGACTTTGAAAATCTTAAATACTTTAAATATCATAAAATGTCACGTTGATAAATACAAGTATATAGAAAGGTATTGCAGACAGTTTGCACGTAGCACCATACTGTACTGCAGGTATTAGGGAAATACTTACTTGTAACCCTGCAACGCCATTATTTTTTGTCGTCTACCCTGCACTTGCCCTTCAATTGGACAAACTACAGGTGTTAAAACAACTCTACTGTCCACAAAGCGCTGACTCAGCCAATAACTAAAGGCATTTACCATGTTTTCTGGGCAAGAACAACGGCCCAAGAAGCAACGGCCCGGGCCCCATCCATTTAATTTATCGCGAAATATAAATAAACTTAAATGAAAAGACCACTTAAGACCCGGACACTTGACTTATGGGGCTCTAGATGTTCTGTGCGGGTTATACAAGCGACCACTGATATGGTTGTGGACAACTTAAGCCCGGAGGCATTAAAGTTTCAATTCTTGGCCGACTTTGTTCCGTAATTCCCCCTGATTTGGCAAAAAAATTCAAATTTTGTTGACCTTTCTGTTGGCTTAGAACTCGTGTTTGTAATTAAAACTGTTTAACTATCTGAAGAGTGTTTACTTTTTAGATTTATGATTTATCACTTTCCTTGTCTAATACTTTTGATAATACGACTATTTATTGAACTGAATCATAACCCATATCTGAAGGTCCAAGATATATAAATAACATCACGTGTGTTACTACAAAGAACTCTTCTTTGTTTGGCTTTTATCTTGGAAGTATGGCGAGAGTATTTCCCATACATATTCGTAGTATACTATATCGACCCCTGTGCTCCAGATAGTGACGCGAACACACGTCTCATCTGAATAGATATATGGAGCTTCTTATTTTTCGCAGTCACGTACCATACATACAAATTGTTTTGGTAGTTGCCTGTTTATCAATTTGCAATTCCCAATTTTGGTGGCTTTAATTAATACTAAAGATAGTGGCCCGGCCCGGCGGCATTGCCATAAAGTAACTGTTAGTTACTTATGTTCAGCCTTCGGTTATAATTTTTTGTGCGCTTGCACAATTCCATAAATTTGTTGAAAACAAACCGCACTGTAGCGCACAGCTGCGAGATTGAAATTGAAATAGATTACAAACGATATCATTAAATTTATGAGAATGTGAGCACATTATCCGGATAATTTATGGCTCTGATTATGAGCCGGCCAGTCACTCAGCTAGCCATTCGATTGACCAACTAAAAGTAGACTAACGCCGCCTAACAATGTCTTGACCTTCACTCCGCTGGAAGTTCTTTGAACGTATACGATAATATTTCCCATGAGACGAACTTGATGATCTGCGGCCACAAATTAGTGACTCACAATGGAATAAAAAACGTCGGAGTGCCATCCGAGCATGTCTGATGTCTCAATCCCGCCGTCTGAGCCAGAGTTTAAAGGCTTCTGTTAGAGCCAAAGTGCCAAAAAACATTTAACATTCATTTTTGCGCCAGTAAACTCGCACAACAACAATGGCTTTGTATCGAAGTTAGCTCGTGTACAGATCATTAATCGGGTGTTTTGTTTATTGTGCTCGGAATAGACAATTGTGAGAGCTTTCTCCGACTCGAGCGCCATGTGATTGTCCGTCTGGTACAACACGGCGTATGAGAATTTCCCCCACATAGAACGAGTGGCGCAGCAGCAAGCTCGTGACTGGTTTGAATAATTGACAATTGATCATCGGCATGCGCGTGTCAATGACCGTTATCCGACTAAGTATCTGATTCAAAAGCCCCATAGGATGAATAGTTTTTTAAAACTTCAAATTTCAATTTTCGGATAGTGAGTCATATCACAACATTGCTTGGTCAAGCGGTCAAGCATTCATCCTCAAAAAATTTAAGAAGAAAAAATGTAGTTTAATTTGAGCCGATCTTTGCCGATTCTCGCGCGATTCTCACGCGGAATATCTTAAACGGTTTGTGGATCGATTCTCCGCCAATCTGCATCAAAATCTGGAAACATATATTTTTTTTAAATTTTTTCTCAAATTTTCGGGGGGATCCCCTGGGAAATGCATAGGAAGGTCATTAGGACCCCCTTGGAAGCCCATATCTTTGCCAAATCACATCCAATTCTCATGCGGAATACCTTAAAAGGTTAGTGGATCGATTTTCCGCCAATCTGCATCAAAATCTGGAAACATCATTTTTTTTTTAATTTTGCTCAAATTTTCTTAGGGATCCCCTGGGAAATGCATGGGAAGGTCATTAGGACCCCCTTGGAAGCCCATATCTTTGCCAAATCACATCCGATTCTCATGCGGAATACCTTGAACGATTTGTGAATCGATTTTCCGCCAATCTGCATCAAAATCTGGAAAAATAATTTTTTTTTTTAATTTTTTCTTAAACTTTCTGGGGGGTCCCCTTGGAAACGCTTGGGAAGGTCCCAAGGACCCCCTGGAAGGCCATATCTTTGTCAAAAAGCATCCCATTTTTATTCGGAATGCGGATTAGTTTTGAAATTAATCCTTCTCTATTTTGCTGCACCCATTCGAGAGAATCGGAGAACCGAAGGCGGTAGTAATTGTGCGGTGGCAATGTAATAAAGCCCAGTTATTGCATACAATGTTCAGGTATCAGAAATAAATAAAGTCACATGTTAATTACGGTCCATGCCGTCCCTACCACTACCTCTGGCACTAATTTAAATATTTGCAGCAGCTGAAAATGAAACAGAAACAATAACAAAAACAAACTCGCCGACGACCTGCTTTGTTCAAACAGGTTCGAACTTGGCTAAATATATACAATACATTAAAAGACGTTTACGTAGACGACCGCAGTCGATCACGTGAAAAAATTATCCACCGCTGCTGGTGAAACAACTAAAAACTGGGAAATTAGCAACGTCTAATGTTTGAGACAAAGGCAAATAAAAAAGCCAGCTGCTTGCATGATTTAAAAAGCGCGCCATGCCAAAGGGTGGTATTGCTGAATGAAATCTTTAAAAGTTACCATTTCTTACTTCATAAACCTGACTGTATATGTAAATTATACTAATTTAATTATTAAATTATGGTTCATTCATATAAATTTGTTGTTTCGGATAAGTCTCATTATTTAACTGGCCTTGTTTTAATATTAATGACAAATTTATTTAAACAGCAATGCGCACTTTCTGTCCTCTAAAGTCACATATTTAAGGGTTTAATCGAATAAGTGACAAAAAGAAAAATATGATTTACGCAATAATTGTCAAACTTGGTTGTGCTAAAACACCGTGAAACAGAAAACAATATAAAATAAATTAACAAAATTCAAAAAACCCGCCAATTTTTTGTAGCACCTTGCCACACATTCGTATCTGTTTGGAGTTTTCCATCACTTTTCTGAGCATTTTCCATCACTGTCTCGAATCTGTAAACACGTAGTAAACGGAAAACCAAGTCTTGTGTGGAAAAAATTCCACTAATTTCACGAAAGTCGAGCCAATTGTGGCTGTGAAAGGTAAAGTCGTGTTACTAGAAAGCGAAAAGTGCGGAAGTCGGTTATCAGTGTTTGTTTTTCGTTCATTTTTTATTGGCAACGCTTGTAAGCTGCAAAATTTCTTGTTGACAATCCCTTGCCCACTCCAAAATTTTGGTTGGCAATACTTCCAGTAAACCCTGTTTATCTGCACCTAGGGGGCGCTACCTTTGCATCCGTTAAATCCACTGAATCCGTAAAATCCATTTGTCAGTCGGACCCGAAGTTGTGGATGCCCGTGAGCGCGGTGGGAGGTGGTGGGTGGATATGAGTGCAGAGTATCTGTTCGAGTAACAGTTACAGCTCGACCACCGCCTAGTGGAGGTCTAATGGGTGAGTTTCACTTTTAATTTGAGTTCAAATTGAAGCAAAATTAGTGGGCCATAAGTTAGTTAGACCAGCAAGATTCATTCTGTCAGCTGTTATTACGTATATGTATCTTTTAAAGGGGGTGGCTGTATCTACATACACATATGTGTAGCTGGCCATGACATCACTAGTATATTGTATCTCAAAGATTGAATGAATTGATGTCTAATAAATTGCATCCTATGGGTGACATTTCGTTGCAGTTTCAAGAGATCGTACCTGATATGGATGACACGGAATTCATGTTCAACGAGAAGCAATCGATTCGCGACTCCTCGCGCACCCTCAAGCGGTATGGAAGCACCTGCTGCAACAGCCTGCGGAACAACGAGACTCTCATCCAGCACATTGTCGAGAAGACGGACACTCTCCAGGGCATCGCCCTCAAGTACGGATGCACGGTGAGTTGGGGGTCAGGGCAAACAATCCCTCAGGCCGTCATGGAGGTGAAGCTCCAATAGTGCAGCTGAGAGAGTGATATGAAGGCTATCTCTTAGATCTTTTGCGCAATCACTGCAACAAAATATTTCATAGATAATTGTTGAAACAATTTATAAAGTTTTGTTCACTATTTTTAGATATTTATGTCATGTGAAAGGATATCCTATTGATTTTTAAATTGGATTATTAGCAAGATGATTTGCGCCATTTAGGGGCTACCTCTCAAAACCATTACTGTCATGCCACAATCTTCTAGTACGAATCCCTAGGAAATCATTCGCCTTCACTTACATTGATTTCTTGCACTCTAAGGGAAGCTAGACTAGTGCCACAGTCGTCACGCGAGCCCTTTAAATTTTAAATGTCAACTCCCTGGGATTTGAATATATCGATTCAATAATCGCAATGTTGCCACGGGCAACTGTGGTCCTCCTGCTGCCGCCTCCACTCGCCAGTCACCCAATTCTGTTCGTTCTTGGAATTTACGACCGTGCCCACACCTTTGCCGGAGAGGCGGGGGATGTGATAAGTCGTGCCTAGTGACTTTGGCAAATATAAGATAACGACATGTGCCAAGGGACAGTTCGTCTGGAGTACCTGGCAGCTAGCAGCTAGCATCTAGTGGCTTGGAGTTTATCAGCTTATCAAGAAATCACTGCAGGCCCATGTTTAGATTCACTCTCCGGCAACTTGACAGATTACTGCATATGATTTATGTCCACAAAGGGAACTCGACTGCTCAGTTAGCACCGGGCTAATATTTGTCTAAATTCCAGATTAAGTTGAACGACTTCAGATGGGCTCAACCCCTCGATCTTTACTTTTATCTTGTTTCTCATTAGAAACCAGAAATAAAAGCATGTAGGATTGGCTTGAAATACTTCAGTATCATCCATAAAAATAGTTGTCATTCAAGAATATTTAATCTTTATAATCTAAAGGACTTAATTAAACGACAATTGATTTAAAAATAATCTCAGTTTTGCCAAAAATCGCTGCCTGTCACTTGACCTGATTGGCCATATGCGGCCGGCTCATCCATCTACACCCGTCCATCCATCAATCAATCGATCCATCAATCAGACGTCAGCGCTGCAATTGTTGTAATTGATGAGCTCCTCGACTAATATACATGTATTGCATTTCAGACAGAGCAAATACGCCGCGCCAACCGGCTCTTCGCCTCGGACAGCCTGTTCTTGCGTCAGTTTCTGCTGGTGCCGGTGGAGAAGAACTCGCCGTATTATCCCCAGGTGGGCGGCGATCCGCTGACAGCCTTCGACGCCGTTTTGGCCACACCGCCCGGCACTCCGGACTCGAACGGACAACGGGAGGCGCACAACAATGCCAACAATCTGAGTCAGGCGGCCAACATATTCAATGGCAGTGGGCACAGCAGCAGCGAAAACAGCAACAGCGGGAGCAGCAGCAGCTGCAACACCAGCGGCAGTGGATCCTCTTCAGGAGGCACAGGTCCTCGACCCAGCGGCAACCAGCAGAATCAGCGGCCGTACTCTATTGCTGGGGAGCTGCTGGTAGTGCAGGCTGGAGATGAGGATCCTGCCATGATTAACAGCCAAGGGGGCTGCAACGGAAAGCAGAGCAAGAGCCTGGACTCCGTGGCGGCGATGACGCCCGAGGAGGAGAATCGGAAGTGCATGAATGACTTCCTCAACAAGATAGACAACACCATATCGGAGTCGCGCAAATACGTAGAGCGCTCCAAAGAGTAAGTAGTAGAATTTACTTGTATCAAGTTCAGTTTTTAATAAATATCCTTTATCGCCCACAGTTTGGTTAGCAGCCAGAGCGACGCGGACATTTGCATCAGTGCCAGTGCAGATATTTTTCCGCAGCGCCGCCATCCGCTGAACAACTCGTACAAGACCAACAACAATGACCGTCCGGCGCAGTTCCAGCGGCTCAGTTCGAACGGAAGCGGAAACTCCAATTCAGATACGGCGCACCTTCTTAACACAACACAGACGCGCCGAGTGCAGAACTCGTTGCAGAAGCGACTGGAAAAGCAGCAGGACGACTTCTTTGAGTTGTAGCACGCGATCTAGCCGAATTACGTTGCGAGAGCTAATTTTACAAGTTGTTTTTAATTGCTGCGCATCGGATATATGCATGTGGCACTCTTAATGTAATATATATATTAAAGTAATGATATCTAAATCGACACGTATGCGATACCTTACCTATACGATAAAACGTAACTGTAACTGAGCTAAAACGTAAACTAAAGCCTAAAACCTAAACTAAGCGCTGCGCTATATAATTATATTATATGTAAACCAGTAGAACGATGACAAGGCAGCCCAGTTCCCCCATTTTCGTTGATCTTGTGCCAGCCTTATATATAATTGTTGCCGACGATTTGCTTGCAAGATCCAACCGATCCAGAAGCTCATGTCCTTCTGTCCGCCCCTCCTGCCCAACATTATGTTTACTTTTTGTACGACTGTAGCTTTAATCGCATTGTGTATAATTTAGTTATGAGAATTATTAATCTTAATTGTATATAGTCGCTAGCAACACAACAATTCACTGGACTGCTGCCCTGACCTGACCGCTAACACGAAATTGGCCAATTGTTGACGTGTATTTCTAATTTATTTGTTACCCTTCCAAAGTATTAAACAACATTTGAGAATAACTATGTTCTGTGCAATCTACTTCATAAAGAAAACCTGAACTGTAACCACAAAAACCACAATTGTTAAAGCCATCACACAAAAGAGTACTATCCCAGAAACCACTCATATCGAGCCAAGTCATGTATGTGAGAATGTTTTTTTAAAAATAAAATGAGAATTGTGTTGGAATAAAAGGAGTTGTTTTAAATTTTCAAAAAGTACTTCATATCCTTGACCCAATTACAACTCTTGGTCAAAAGAATGAAGTCCAGCTGGTTGCCAAGGCAACTCAACCACTACCCAGGGTGCAAACAAACAGAAACTATTTCATTATATCAGTAAATAGAAGGGACTCGAACATGGCGAACCAAGATGTGGAGTCAATTATCCTGGTGACCCAGCAGGTCCTAGGAAAATACATCAAGAAGCCTCCTCTCACGGAGAAGCTACTCAGGAAGCCTCCCTTTCGCTTCCTAATGGATGTTTTTAACAATGTAAGTGGCTGTAAGCGCTCCTTGAAAACCCACCCCTGAGACCCCAACCTGAGACTCCTTTCTGTGTAGTTCATCAAGCAAACGGGCAAGTTCGAAGGTCTATACCTGCCGGAAGAGCAGCAGTTCGAGAACATATCCGATAGAGAGGACAAAATAAGGTTTCTCCAGAAGATGATCGATGTTGTCAGTGAGTTTAGCTTTCTTGATGACTATCCTAACAACCTATAGTATTTAAATTTGATTGATTTCCCACAGAACTGACCACTAAACTGGAGCTTAAAGTCCGCACCTCTAAAATAGTGGCTGGCCAGGAGCCGGAGCTCACCAATGAACTACTCCAAGCAATGGCCAGTGTAGCGGAGAAGAATCTCGATTGGAAGAGTGCCGTAGATCAGGTTGTAGGAGCTCATAGTAAGCCGGTGAAAGCCACAAAGTCGAAGGATCCATCTAGTAAGAATCCATCGCCCGCTGGCAAGGAGGAGGATCCAAAGAAGCCTAAGGAAAAACGCATATCGCCGCAGGAGCAAAAACTGCGCAAGGCCACGGAGCAAACTTCCCGCTCCTCGCCCACGGATAAGGTCTCTCAAAAGAAGGCCAAGAGTGGAGCTGGAGGAACTGACCCGAAACTGAGCCGGCAGAGCTCAAAGCAGAAGACCCCATCACCCGTCAAGCAAAAGTCCAAAGTCAAAAAGGAAACATCCACTGAAAATTCCAGCCTACCCATAGCACCCGCGGAGGAACAAATAATCAAGAAAGCAGCTCCTGAAGCACCACTTGACCACCCACCAGTGGAAGTAACAAATAAAGAGCTATCTCCTGCGAAAATTACCAAAGAGGCAGTGGCTGAACCTGCCCAGATACCAGATCCTGCTGCCCTAGCTCCACCTGCTGAGCCCGAAAGCCGTAAATCCTCTGCTCAGCGCCGCAGTTCCGCCTCCTCCACCAAGAGTCGTCGGTCCAGTGGCAGCCAACGGCAAGCCGACCCAAATGGTAATGAGAGTAACCAGCCAGAGGTTCATCAAGAACCGACTGCGCCACCAATAGAGTCAAGTCCTCCTACCGAAACTAAAAACAATAATGGCAACAACGAGACTAAACGGGAAATTCCTCTTTCCCGGGATAACTCCAAGGATTCAAATCAGCGACCTAGAACTTCACTTAGACCGCCATCGGCCCGACCAGCTTCAGCTCGTCCCGGAGCTCCGCGACGCCGCAATGTGGAGATTGTGCTTCAGCCCAACGACCAGGTCAAGATGTCGGGCATTAATGTGAAGCTGGAAACCTTCGGCGACCTGGATGATGACGGGGAAAACCTTGTGATCATTGAAGACGCCAACTCCCATGACATTATCGAAGGCAAGGGGCCAGAAGAAGCCCCCTTAGAGGGACAAGTGGACGCCCAGGGCCGGTTGGTCCAGCAAATCCTCGAGACCCAAAAGGAGCTGGTTCACCAAAATCCCGAGATAGAACCTCCCCAGAGTGCCACCACCCGTCAAAGTTCCGCTCGCCAGGTAAACGATCTCCGCGACACTATCCAGAGCCTCACAAAGGCCATAAATCCGATGGGAAAACTACTGGACTTTGTTCCGGAAGACGTGGATGCAATGCAACTGGAGCTGACCATGTGGCGGGACACCTACACCCAGGCATCGATGGAACTGAAAAAGGAACGGAGTCTCACGGCGTCCGCGACAGAGCCCTTGAAGCACCAGCTGCAGCAGATCCAAGCCAGCATTGCCGAGTACCGAGAGCTAATAGACGAGAGCCGTCACAGGATCCAGCAAAACAATGCCCGCATCCTTAAAATGCTGATGGAACAGTGAAGAATTATGGACTGGTTTCTTGTAAATTTAATAAGTTTTATAAAAAATAATACATGCATAGTCTGCATGGCGTACATTTCTCAATTCAGTAAATATTAATGTGTATAATATCAAAATATCTTCGATATTCAAACTGTTGGTTTAGCTTCTTTTTTTGGGATAATGAAAAATTTGGAAATGCGTTCAAGATAACGATGTATTAAATAACAAAAGCAAAGTTTCTCTTTTAAGGTCACTTAGTGTTTAAACTGAAACCAACAAGTTTGAGTTATTTTTGTAAGAAATGTTGCGTCGCTTTTAAGAATATTGAACTTGAAAATAATGCCTAGTTAGATGCCATATTTCATATTCCGTCATGCTTTTAAAACCTTTCCGTCTTCCTTTTTCGATGATGCAGCTTTAGGACGAGTTTTTCCCTCAATTTCCTTCTCCTTGTCAGCGCCGTCCTCGTCCTGGTCCTCATCCCCCAACACATATTCAATCACATCGTCAATTGGAAAGTTGTTGAGCAGGGACTTGATGGAATCGTTGTGAATGACCACAGTGAACAATAGCTTGCAGTATTCCCTCATCCTGCTGCCGTAGTCCAGTTCGGCGTAGTTTTCGGCGCCCTTGTTCAGATCGTAGCCACAATTTTCGATCACCTTGCAGAGCACCATTTCCTCGGGGGCGTTTGGCCAGCCGTATTTCTTCAAGATCGGCGGATCCACCAGCATGTCAATCAGCTTAGCAATGTTTTCTTTCAGTTTTAGATCCTCTTCGGTCAGAACTTCACCCTCAAAGTCTTCCTCGACTGGCGGTACTTCGATGTTATCAGCAATTGCTGCAGCCAAGCTAGCACCCAAGGACTTTCGCTTCTCTTTCTTAACGACCGGGGACTTCTTGGGCGGCGTCTTTTGTCCCTCCACTTTGACACCTTCATCAGTTATTTGCTCTGCCGCGATTTCTCCATCCAATGGGAGAATGGTATAGGTTTCGTTTTCCAAAGTAATAGTCTGAGCAGTGCCATCGCCTTCGTCCACCAAAAACTCCCGCACCACGACACCATTGTCGTCTGTTTGGCTGGAAATCAGGGAACCCGATGATGCATTCAGTGCCACTGGTACCACCTCCTCCTCCTCCTCCTCATCAACCTTTGGTATTTTGTTGATTTTGGCGCGCTTGGCAGACGGCGGTTGAATGCCAAAGATGTCATCTGGATCGCACTCATGGACAGAGCGAATGTGCTTACGCAAAGTTTCGCTGCTGTCGAAGTTCTTGTCGCAAATGGCGCAATCCGTGCGCTCCAATACCTTGGTGGAAGACCGTTTGGCACGCTGTGGTTTTTCTCCCGATTTTTCTAAGGGTTTCATTAAAAATATTAAATCATTTTGTTTAAAACATTTAAAGAGAATCTTACCAGAGTGGTCACCGGCATCCATGTGCTGCTTAAGCTGAGCAGTGTTGCGGAAATGACGCTTGCACTCAGTGCAAGAAAATACGGCGCGCTTTTGGCGAGAATGTTCTTTAACGTGGCGTTCGAGTCTAAGAAACGTGAAAGGATTTTATTAGTTATATTTATTTTACTTCGTTTGGAAATTGCTTTGTTTTCTTCTTACTGTTTCTCGGTCTTAAACTTCTCTTCGCACATATCGCAGGCGAAGGGACGAATGTGAGTTTTGGAATGAGTTCGCAGCTGAGTGGCCTGAATGAAGCTTTTGCCACATTCTTCGCATTTATGCGGTCGCTCGCCAGTGTGTCGTTTCATGTGCCGATTAAGCACTTCCTTGACGGCAAAGGCTTGGTTGCACTGCAAGGATACCGAAATTACTTAATAAATTTAACTATTTATGTCGTTAGAACTTTTAAAACATACGACAGTGCAGCTGTAAGGTTTCTCTCCAGTATGATAGCGCCGATGCTTCTTGAGAGCTACCAAAGCGGAGAATTTTTTGTCGCACAAATCACAATCAAAGGGTTTCTCGCCAGTGTGTGTGCGGATATGTATGCTGAAAGGATATATTGAAGAGTTTTTTAATTTTATTTTTAGTTTTTTGGAAGCAAAGCACTTACTTGAGCGTTGACAGGCTGTAGAAACAGTTCTTGCAGACGTGACACATGTATTCCGGTTTCTTGACCACCTGAGTTCCCAGATGGTGTTTCAAGTGCGATCGCAAATTATCCAATCGGTAGAAAACCCGGTCGCACACCTTGCAGCTCATAGTGTCGTTTTCGTTTGCTGAGCAGGAAGAATACTTTTGGTGGCGCTTCAGGTGATAGGAGCGCGTGAAGTCCTTGCCGCAGATCTTGCAGGCGTAGGGCTTGCCCCGTGATTTGTGCTGCTCCTCGTGCAGCTTCAACAAGGCCTCGCTGCGAAGGTTGGCATTACAAATAGAGCATGGATAGTCGCTAAACTCCGAATGAGTGATGAAGATGTGCCGCTCGTAGCTGGTCTGTGTCTTGAACGATTTGGGGCAGTCGGGGCAGTTGATGTGTCCCAGCTGTTAAATAAATCTCATTAGTATCGGGATAAAGAATCACGCTATACGAATGTGCTTACGTGAAAAGTATCGTAGCTTTCGCAGCAGCAGAAGCATATGTCCTTCTTCTCCAAGACAATCGCGTCCTTTTCGATTTTCTCCAAATTCTTCAGCATTTCAGCCTTGCGCAAATGATAGCCGCTGTCGTAGCGGCAGAACTCCAAGTGCTTCTTTAAACTCATTAGCCTGCGGAAGGTTTTGTAGCACTTGCCACACACGTGCTCCACGATCTCCTTGACGGCCTTGTGGCCGGAATTCTTGTTGCTTCCGCCAGGTGAATCGCCCTCTTCGTCCAAGTCATCCTCTTCCTCTTCCTCCTCCTCTTCTGTCACCAATATCTCCTGACCATTCGAACGGCTTGTGGATGCGGGCACCACTTCATCGTCGTCCCCCAGTATAAAGGCGATGGTGTCTTCGTCTTCTCCGGTTGCGCCAGCTGTAGCTTGGCTGGCAGACTTGTTATTTTCCACTTTTACAGGCTGCAGTACATAATGATCCATCTTGTTCCTCTTCGGCGGAGAAATTTTAATCTTGGTAGTTTCAAGCGCAGTGTCCTCAGCTGGCACTATCCTCTTTTCGTTAAGGATCTTCACTGTCGAGGTGGCGGTGGCCCCAGGGCTGGTAGGTTTCGTGGAACGCCTCTTCTCAACTTTCGGTGCGACCAACACATCCTCGTTGAGTATTTTAATGCGTGATCCTTTAGGGCCACTTCGTTTGTCCGTCTTTGGGGGGGACGTTTGGGGCGAACTTGCGGAGACATTGTTCAGGAGCTTCATGCGGGTGGGGCGCTTGTCCTTTGACGGCGAAACAGACTCAACTTCCACGATCTTCACCACAGTGGCAACAGGCTTCTTCTCCTTACCCTCCTTCGCGGCGCTCATGGTGCCCGTTGGTACCTGCAGGTGAAAGACAATCAATATATTGAATCTGAACTGGATATATTTCAAGGATCAATTAACCCTGGGATAGCCTACTTTTAGGCACGTGACTTATTGAAAATTTGATTTTGCCAGCGTCAGCAACGCCTAAAAACAGCTCCGTGAGAAAAATGGCGGCAGCGAGTGGGTGATCTCGTTGACGAATAGAGAACTCTCTAGCAGCGAAAAAACTTATTTAAGGGTTGAAATTAATTCCGACACACTTGGTAATATGTTGCATACTTTTACAATATGTTTACACTATTTTTTGTAGAGCCGCAGGATGCGCCCACCGACCAATTCCATTGCAATTTCACTTTTTCTTATCTTTTCGGCTTGTTCGTTTCTCTGGTGATCGCTCCCAAGCCATTTGCCTAGTCACCGCAGCTGTTCCCACAAAACAGCCAACGAATCAGAGGATTTAGAGAAACACTGGCAATTTACGTAGCATGGTCGTGTTTATGTTTACAAATCGGAAACCAAACAAAACAATTAATTTTACCTAATTTTATGCTTTAAAATTCCAACACGACACTGGCTGCCTCTCTTTTAGAGGTGGGATCGCTTCGATAAGTGTCGATAAAACAGCATCGCTATCGATCATCGGAATAGTGTGACCCAAGAGAAACCTATTTCGCAGCGCCATCTGTGTTGCATATAAAGTTTGTAATTACAATTATAAAAATTTTGAAAAGCATCCGCTCAGTTAAAAAAAAATACAATATCTTTGTAATTTATTTTATTATATTTAAATGTACTAAACTTATTCACATATTCTGCTATCTATAAAAGCAGATTCTTCTCTGCCACTTGGTAGGTGTGGACTCAAATATTTTTCTCCTATTCAAAGTTTCTTCACAGTATTTCTCAATCTGTTTTTCCACGTCTGAACGCCACTTGAGCTCCAGGAAGAGTGGGAATACTTCACCTGTACGCTTAAGCCTTCTCTCAGCGCTTTGATAACATTTCCACGGTTGAGGCTCTATAACTAAAAGCTCAGCCAAACAGGACATCTTCCGAAGAAATAGTTTCAGACCCTCATCATGGTGGTTTAGGTGAATCCACATTGTGATAGAGTAGCAACACACAGCGTCGAACTGTTGTCGATTGTACTGCTCCAGGTACTGTGTAACCTGTCCGAAAGCAGTCTCGTCCAAAACATCCACGCAGGAGTAATTTATATTTTCGTGAAGTTCGTTCACATCCGTGGCGCGTTGAATCAGCCGCGCGTCTATGTCCACTCCGAGAATCCTTACAGGTCTTTTCAGGCACTCCTCCAAATATTTGTGCAGAAGCTGGGTGAAATCTCCACAGTTGCACCCGACGTCCAAGACAAGATAGGAGCTTTCATCCAACGAGTCCCCATTACTTAGCCAAACGTCCTTATCCGGCAATAGCTTCACACGTTCAGTTGCTGAATTAAACTGATAATAATTCATAAAGTTTCCATATTGCACGGCGCCAGGATCGTTGTTGCGGATCTCCATGTCCTCAGTTTTCGACCACGATCAATAACAACGTGCCGAATATTATTGATAATATTGTTTTGGTTCTTAGGTTGCCACATCGCCAAAATATACCACAAAAAATACCAAATTAAGTGTTAGAAATCATTTACAGTCTTGAAAAGTAGTTTTCCAACTCTGCTTGACATTTCGTTTGTTTACGCCGCTTTTGCAAAACAGGTAAATTAGTTAAATATTTGTTAATATATGTTGGTAATGACAAACAATTGTTGCATCTAGTCACCATGACCGCCACCTTTGACGCCTCGCACACGGAAGGACCCGGTTTCGTTGGCATTCGCTTCTGTCAGGAGTGCAACAACATGCTGTACCCCAAAGAGGACAAAGATAACAAAATCCTGCTGTACGCCTGCAGGAACTGTGACTACAAACAGGAGGCAGACTCAAACTGCATCTACGTGAACAAAATCATGCACGAAATCGACGAGCTGACGCACATTGTGCCGGATGTGATATCGGATCCCACGCTGCCACGGACTGAGGATCACGCTTGCCCGAAGTGCTCTCACCGCGAGGCGGTCTTCTTCCAGGCTCAAACACGACGTGCTGAGGAGGAGATGAGACTGTACTATGTATGCACTAATCAGAACTGCACCCACCGGTGGACCGAGTAGATTCCAATGGCCATAAGGCATGTAATTGTAGATAACTTGGCCCTAACCTTCATTGATAAAACAAAATCCTGGAGAAACAGCCACAAAGATCTGTAACCCTGACCTCCAATAAAACGAAATCCATGCAAATAATATTTTTGGTTTAAAAAGAAAACTCATCTAGACACATTTAATTGAAACCAGAAAGTAAACAAATCAATATAAAGGCATTTTGTAATATAATACTCTGGATAGTGTTTCCCGAGGTGTGAGAGATTCTCTGTTCAGGTTTGGCATTGAGCCGCAAAAATGTCTCAACTGTTAGTGCTCAATACTTGATTGCTGCTCAATGCAACAACAACCGGCCAGCAGTTGCAAATGAATCAATGAATTACAGTAGATGCTTGTTTAGGGGGACTCCGGCCTACAAAATTCGTATTATTCAATAACTGAAACCTACACATCACCTACTATTATAAATGTAAACTTGTTGCATGAAAAGCATACTCTCTTTGAAAAAATAAGGTCATAATGTCTTCTGGAAAACTACTATTGAATATCTACTGTAGTTATCAGAGAGCAGGAGATGAAATTCGATGGAACGCAAACAAATTCCTCAGTACGAGCCCCATTGACATTTTCGCATATTTATCATTGTTCTAAGCTAATCGAAGATGACAAAAACAAAACCCCCAAAGAGACGAAGAAATGATTGAACAAGTTTCTTGTGCGTATCAATCGGTTCGCTTTTTGCCATTTGATCGGACCTGGCCGGCTCCAGAACCGCCACCAAGTTTAGTTTGAGCTTAGAACTCGTCGCGACGTGTTGATCAAATCGCTGAGATGTGTTAAGAACCCGACTCAATAATAAAAAAATAAATAAAAAATTGCAAAAAGGCAAAAAAATGGCAAAGCCAAGGTCGCAAGATGCAGCTGGCAACGGGACGGACCAGACTCCAGAACCCAAGCTTAATTACTTCCAGAAATTATGGCGCTATCGCCACTATCTGGTGATCGAGCCCTTCTTCTTTTTCTACTTTATGGCATCGGTTTTCAATGCGGTGGCTATGCAGAATTTTCCCTTAGACAAAGCTTGCCGGGTGAATCTCGGTTACAATAAGGTGGTCTGTGACACAATGCTGGATAAATCGGAGGTGGGAATCGAGTGCGACGACTTTGATTTCGCCAACACCACCCAGGGAGCCACTCCGGATCTGGCTGACCTTGTGATTGGCGCCACTGGATTCAACTATACGGTTTGCAAGGCGGAACTGGAGGCCCAGATCCTAGCATCAGATGTCTCCGGAAAACGAGCTCCAATGGGTAGAGTCATATATATCATATATGTATAAATAACACGAGTCGTTCATTAAATATACGCGTTTGGTGTTTGGCATTAGCATTGCTTAAATTTCAGGTTTGTGCTTAAATTAAACTCGAATTCTTTTTGGATTTTAACTCCTCTGCATATTAAGTCTCGCCTAACCCTTGGGATCTGAGGCATGTGTACACTCCAAAAATAATATTGTACAAGATTCTTTAAAATCTTAAATAAACTTCAATAAATTTCGGATAAATTTTCTTGTTTTCGAAAGATTTATTTTCGCAAATCCAGTATTTTTTAAAAGCATATAGTTATTTATAAATTTTGAGCATAAGGAAGAACATAAAGTCAAACTTGAAACTTGACTTTTGGGTTTATTAATCTGACTAGTTTTCGAATAAAATTTATAGACAACTATAAAATTTTGAAAGGTTTAAAAATTGAATGCTTCTTTTAAGTAAAATTAATTTATTTCCTTTAAAAAGCGCCCCCGTGATTACTTTTTCTCTGTGTAATTTTTTGTTTGCTCAGAATCAATGTCTTTTGATGGATGTCGTCGAAAATTAGCAGTTATCCGAACATCTAATTACCGTCTTTAATTGACTCACTCATGATCGCTGGCTTGGACTTATGTGTGTCTTTAGGAGCCAACGAAATTCCCCCATTATACATAGTGCCGGGTGATTAATTTGGAGCCGCAACTAAAGGCCTTAGCCTAGTCGTAATAGCCTCAAACCTGTTCTTTACATTGGATTCGTCTCGAGCGACTTTCGTGGGTTCACTGCCATTGTCATTGCCAAGGCGAGAAATTCATCCGAGCCATAGATAATAAATTAAAATTCCAAATCCAGCAAAAGCGGCATCCGAATTCGACACATTCATGAAGATGCTTTGCAGAAATCCGGTTCGAAAGATTCCATGTCTCATTACTTATGCAACAAGTTTATTAAAATGCATTGCATCACAGTTTGATAATTGAGGCTTCAAATAATTGACGAATAATGTCATCCATTACATGACAAGAATTTTTATCGTTCATATAAAGAATTCTATTTAGTGAAAAAAAATCATCTTTTTATTTGACAATGATAACAAGTTCTCGCCCGAAGAACAAGTTATTTTTTTTCGCAAAACATCTATGCATTTTTAAAACAGTCGGTTTAGCGAAGTCTTGAAACTCGATTAGCGTGTTTAATTATAAACAAAAACAATGGAGGATTTTTAAATGCAGCTAAATAAATTTACGCTTAATGAAAAATAATTCTCACTTTGATAAAAGATTCTGGAAATGGATTTATGTTTTTATTATTTTTTAAAAATATTCTTTATAGTCTTATTTTCAGAGTATTTTAAAAATGTTTTTTGGATCCTTAGAATATTAATAGTAATTTAAATGTTAAATTTGAGAAATATAAGTCAGTAATTGACTTTCTTGACTTTCATTTCATCGAAAAACTTATAGAGAAATAAATAATTAATTACCTAATATTTTTATTATTTTCTTATCAGCTGCCATTTTCCCATTGATTGTCCTTCTTTTTGCTGGAGGATGGGCCGATCGCTACAACAAAAGAAAGCCCTGCATGATTCTGCCAATTGTGGGCGAGGCTTTGTCCTTTACATGTGAGTATTACTTTTATCTCTACCTAATATAGTTATTTTAACATTAAAATATCTTAGGTCAGATTATCTCATCGATATTTTTCGACTCACTACCCATGGAGTTTGGAGCCTATTGTGAGGCTATTGTGCCTGCCCTCTTTGGCGGATTAACCTTCTGTTTGATGGCCATTTACAGTTACATCACCATAGCAACTCCGGAGGAGGATCGTGTATTCCGTTTTGGAATCTTTGCCATGTTCGTCACGGGAGTCCCCTTCATAGGGCAACCGATAAGTGGTCTACTGTTCAGTACCTTGGGATACACTGGTGAGTACGATGGGTTTACTTTAAAATATTTATATTCAATAAAATCTTTATAGGTTCATTTGCCTCTGCAATCGTGTTCCAAATCATTGCCATAACCTACATTATCTTCTTTGTAAAAGAGGTGAAGTCAACACCCAAATCTGTGGACTCTCAAACGAATGAGCCTCCTCCACTGCCCTCCACCTTGCCGCCCAAGCAGGGTGCCGAGAATATGGCTTATGAGACCACTAACCTGGATGAGTTGCAGGCCAACAAGAATGTTAACTTCCAGTTGACCCCGCAAATGGAACCCAAAGTCGAGGTTGTGCCACCGAAAAAATCTCTTTTCAAGGAACTATTTGATCCTACATTGGTCTTGGACTGCATCAGATTTCCTATTGTAAAACGACCCAATAATGGACGCCTTCTGCTCATCCTGCTTTTGTGTGCCTACTTCTTAACCGTGGGTCCCGTTTCCGGAGAGAACGATTACTGGTACAGGTTCACACTGAAGAAGCTGGCCTGGAACGGCAACGACTTCAGTATCTATCTAACCTTGTCCAGTGGAGCGGCTCTGGTGGGCACCTTTATTGGTACCGCCATTCTTAGTAAACTGCTAAAGGTTTCCGACTCCATGATCGGAATTTTATCCGCCTTGTCCATTGTCTGCTCCCGTGTTCTGTTTGTAAGTTCTTTAAAAGTTTTAATAATTCTAAAATAGTAATGTGTATGATTTTTCAGGCTTTTGCTGGCACTACTTCATCATTTTATGTGGCCGGAGTGGTGGATATGTTTGTCAGTTTGCGAGTGATTGCCATCAAGACCATTGGATCCAGCATTGTTGATGGCGACGAGTTGAGTAAGTTGATATACAGTTTCTGTTTAAGGGCATTAATAAACATTTATTTAATTGCTTACCTTTCAGGCAAAATGTACTCGATCTTTGGCATCAGTGAGCCGATTGCCCAGTTCATTTTCCCGCCCATTTTCAGTGAAATCTACAAGAGCACTGTCGATTCATTCCCAGGTGCCATTTGGCTGTTTGGCGAAATCTTTTACATTCCCAATGTCTTGGTCTTTGTGTAAGTTTCCAACATTAATATTATTAATTGAACGTAATTTATAATGTATTATTTATAGGCTGTGCTATTTCTTGCTGCGTCGCCGAAAGGCAAAGGAGCAGAAGAACTCCGTTGAGCTGGAACGCAATGGTGCCAATGGCTCTAATGGAGCCAACGTTCCCGATAGCGAAATAACTAGTCTCTAATTTAATAAAAGTCAGTTATTATGTATATTTACGAAATAAATTTGATCTTTTTCCATAAATATTAATTATATAAGTGTGATTTCTGTGAAAATAAAAATCGTACTAACGAACCACTTTTTTTCTGTCATTTTATTTACTAAAGAGCTGTGCCCAGAGGTATATTTAGGTAAAGAAGGTTTATTTTAGGAAAATCCACTAAAAATGATAATGCTAAATAACCTCTGGCAATGGCCGCAAATTACTTTTATTCGTGTCGAAGCTATTTTAGTATAAGCCTTCAATTTTGTTACCCTCTCTCCCACCGAAAAGTGGTAGTTTTCCAATCAGTAAATGCATTCAGTTTGAGCAGCCATCTGCCTCTCGTGGTGGGTGTGGGCGGCAATTTTATGTGGGTGGAAGCCACTGCCTTGAAACAATCGGGTGCTAATAATCCCGGGTAATCTGCGTAAGCGTGATTTCCCGGGGCATCCCAGCACACAGACAGGCTCGAAGACATCAGGCATCCTTGGTATCGACATCAATATAAAAGCTGTGCAGGAGCAACAGATGCTCAGAAGTTGCTGAAAGTTTGAGAAGAACAGAGTGTTGGGATACACTACCCAGATACACTACCGGAACTATGATGCGTCTCCTGTTGCTTCCACTCTTCCTGCTCAGCCTATCCGTGGCATGCATGGGTCAGACGTTTCAGTACTCCAGGGGCTGGACCAATGGAAAGCGGGCCCTGCATCCTGTTTCGCCACTGATAACAAACGGATACTTCCATCGGATTAACGAGTTGGGGTTTTCTGATCTCGACGATATGCCCGATGGGAAGAGCGATCGCTGGCTACAAATGTAAACTAATTTTTTTAATTTAAATTTATACTATCTTAAAATTACTAAATCATTTATAATTTCTTTCAGATGCCTGTCAAAACTTCAGAAATCATTGATTAATCGGAACCCTGGAGAGGGCTTGAGTTTAAAACGGGTGGACACCGATTCTGGTGATATCAACTTGAAATCCAGACTCAATAACAATAATATCGACCATGTTCTTTACTCAATTTCCAACCCGAATCGTAATCAACAAACAAATGACATTTTCGAAGAATTTAAAACAACTGGAAGAATTTTACCTGAAACCAATGTATATGGAAAACAGTAGACATGGAAACCACAACGATATTGAATGATTGTTTATGAAACTAGCAATAAATGCTAACGAAAATTGTGAAATATTGTATATTAACTATAAAAATTAAACCCTAGTTTTGCAAATAAAGAAAATTTTAAAAAATTATTAAAATTTTAATGTTTTTATCCAAGTAGCAATCTTAGCACACTGTATTTCATAATAAATTAAATTCAAATGGCACTCGTATTTGTAATTTATTATAAAAAAATATTAAGTACATACATGTATCTTTCACATTTTCATGTGATTTATGCTTAACTTTAAATAAAATCAATAGGACATCAAAAGAAAAATAAATTTTATTTCCATTTCAATTATTTGTACTATTTGACGATAAGTATTTAAAATATTATATTTTTGTTTCTCGAGATTCATTTATGATTATAGTTTACTGAAGAATATAAAATTCAGATTATTTAAAGGCAGACAATTTAGGAACCGTTTAGGTAAAAGTTTCATAAACTCTCTTTCTAGAATCCCCTTAGATTATTAAATTCGAATAATTTTTTCGCTTACTCCTTTAGTAAAAGGACCTGAAAAATTCCTCCCAATAAACTATTTATTCATTGCATTTAAATTAGATTTGTTATACTAGAAGATAATTAAAACTTGTTCATGAATGTTTATAAACATTAATTTTCTTTTCTTGCGTTTTTTCTAATTAAGAGGTAATAAAGTACTGCTGTGTGTAGGTACATAAGTACATACATATTTAAATAAATCTATTTTTACAATGTTTATTTTTGGTAAATCCTGAGATGAAAAATTAAAGTCAAAGCTCAATCTGGACCCATCAAACCCTCTGGCAATGCTAGTAAATTACTTTTTGGAGCATTTCATTTTATTATTTTTTTTTTGCGAAAGCTTTTTACTTTCATCTACCCCTTTTCCTCGGAATACTGGTAGTTTTCCAATCAGTAAATGCATTCAGTTTGAGCAGCCAGCTGGCTCCTTTGGCGGGAGTGGGAGTAGGAGTGGGCGTGGTTGTCTGTGGAAGCCAACAGCCGCCTTGAAACAATTGGGTGCTAATAATCCTGGTTAATCTGCGTAAGTGTGTGTTCCCGGGGGCATCGCAACACATATACAGGCACGAAGACATCACGCATCCTGGCCATTCAAATTGGTATAAAAGCTGTGCAGAAGCATCCGAAGCTCAGAAGTTGCTGGAATTTTATTGGGAGCAGAACACATTTAAATCATTCTACTGCCGGATAGTTCAGTGCCGCGAAACCTTAACCAGAATCGGGAACATGTTGCGTCTCATGTTGCTCCCGCTCTTCCTGTTTACCCTGTCCATGGCCTGCATGGGTCAGACGTTTCAGTACTCCAGGGGTTGGACCAATGGAAAACGGGCGCTTAATACTGGCTCACCGCTTCTGGGCAACGGCCACTTGCATCGGAGCAACGAGCTCAGTTTTTCGGATCTCTATGATTTGCAGGATTGGAGCAGCGATCGCAGGCTGGAGCGGTAAGCTGTAACGGATTTACTGGCTTTTCGAATTCATTTTAAAATGAACTTATTAAAATTACTCATTTCTAGATGCTTGACACAGCTCCAACGCTCTTTGCTAAGTAGAAATTGTGTTCCAGGAGTGGAGTTAAATCTAAATCGGATGGACACCGATTCTGGAGATACCAACTTACATTCCAGACCCAACAACAATGAAAACGAGAACCTTGTCTATTCAAATCCGAAACAAAATAGACGTCAGTCGAATGAACTTCTCGAGGAACTAAGTGTTGCTGCAGTAGGAGGTTCATCGGAGCCGAATGTTTTTGGGAAACATTAAACACGTTTTTGATCAAAAATTTTATATAACTCTTGTTAATAAACTAGCAAAAAATGCTACAAAAATGTAAAAAAAAAAATGATCAAAAATAAAAATAAAGCTGTTAGAGAAATAACTTTTTATAATTATTAAAATTAATAAATTGTTGTTATAAATTTACATGAACTCACATGAATATTTTTTAAGTAGAATTTTGACTTATACGCGACTTACACCATTTATAATGTCAAATGCAATCCGAGCCAGCCATACCTTTGAATTTATTTTTAATTATTGACCGGAACGATTGTTATTTAAAAAAAATTAAAAATTTGAAAAAATTAGTACTTTTGGCGCCACTGAAAGAGGGGATCCCCTGTTGAGTGCTGCAATGGTTGAAAAACAGTGTTGCAAAGCTCCAAAAACAGTGTTTTAAAAATTACGATTTATTTTTAACAAATATCGATAGTCCGATATAAACATATAAATATATAGAAGCAGCGAAAAAGCAAAAGAAAGGCGCAGCTCCCAAACCGAAACTGTTTAAAATCGATTTTTTCGCGAACTAAGCCGGAATTACTTTTGCGAAGTCCATAGAAATATAATAGAGAGCCCGGGGAAGCCCCCATTTGTTGAATTCCAGAGTTTTGTGTTGCTTAAATTGGGGGAGACCGTTGTTTGCCAATTCCACCGAAAGATACTTCGAGAACTAATATACAAATATAGTTAAAATGACCAACCTGGAGAAGCAGCACGAAATGGTCAAGCGCAGCCTGGTTCAGTTCATCAGTGGCCATATTCCGGGTGCCGATTTCAGCGTGGTTGATGAAATTGTTCTATCGTACATCATCTCTATTTTGGAGGAGGCCTCCCAGGATCCATGTTTCGATGTCGAGGGATTTGTTGAGATGATGGGCGCCTATTTCGAGGAGATCTCTACCATCGACCAGGGCGTTATCTGCGAGTGGATCTACAAACTGGCTAGCGAGCTCACCGAGATGGAGAAGAACCAAGGAAACCATGACGCTATTAACTTGTCTCTCAAGTGGGTTTTACAAGGGTTTTGATTAATAAATTGTACACAATACCTCTTAATTGTACGGCAGTTCGGTTCTTCAGTTTCCTTATAACCTTAATGTAAATTTACAAATTTACAATTTCCGGCAAATGTATGGATTTATATTATAATTTTCCATTATAAATTTTTCCTGTAAAAGAGGAATACTTAAAGATTCAACATTCTTCGTTTTACTTGCAGTTCGCTGAGCCTCTCAAGCATTATTCCGGAGTCTAAGCTGCGTGCCAGGAACTCTTCAACTTCCGAAAAGGATGAACTTTCCTCGAATAGCAGCAGCAGCGGCAGTGGAGGAGGAAAACGCTCTCAGCATTTGTCGGAGACCAGCGATGGAGGCTCCACTGACAGCTCCAGCTCAACTTGCGATTACTTCTTGGACGAGGCTGAGGTGTTGCAGGAAATGTTTCCTGATACGGCTTACGTTGAGGTTAACTCCATATATATTTCAACCTAATTATTATTAATTGCTAAAATGCATTCACAGATTAAGCACTGCATCGCTATTTCTAAGGGAGACATCGATAGCGCCACTCAGATCCTTTTACATCGCCAGGAGACCAACCAGAGTCTAACTGACAAGTCCAGCACTGGATATATCAAGAAAAATGTGGTTGTAGACGATAATGAACTTAAGAACCGTATAATTGCTAGGTGAGATCGATTATAAGATTTGGTTTATCCTTTGAGAAAGGAATTCTTATATTATAATCCTTTTAGGTACTCATATGTGGACAAGAACGCCACCCAACGCGAGTACAAGCCGGTGGTGCCGAAAATGGAACCGCGAAAGCTGGTCCGCTACCGGGACAATAAGATAGTATCCTTGAAGGGCGAGCGATACACCGAGATTAAGCGCGACGAAGATGCTGAGTTAAAAAAACCCAAGAAGCAGATTCTACCGTAACTAAAGAGGGGCAGGAGCCTCTTCAAGTATTTTATCAAGAAGCAGAATAATCTACACCCGAATAACTTAACCGCACCTATGACACCGATCTACAGATCCACTGTACCCCAACCCGAGCACCCGAGAATATTATGCAATGAATTGCATATCCTTAGAGTGACCACCGCGGCCAGGAGTTATCCATCCCTCCTCCTTCTCCATCAACAGCCAGTGATCCCCGCCCAGCTTAGCCAACGTTTAGATGCTTCCCCAACATGCAAAGACGAGGAACGAGAACGAGAACGAGAAAGACCGAGAGTAGAAGAGTATCCAAATCCAAAACCGATTCCGAATCCGAACGTGAATACGTATCGGTATTCATTTTCATATCCGTTGAGTGAGTATGGTCAGGAGTTTGTGATGATGATGCTGTCTCTGCTGTTGCTAGTGGACCAAATGTGTCCCGCTCATCTCGCGTTTCCTCGCCCCGAAAAAGACAGAAAGACTTTACATACCAAATTAGTTGATAGTTATGCTTTAGGACTACTTGCTTATACAATTTTTGAGAGCCCAGCGGTCGTCTGTTTATGAGTTTCGATTCTGGAAACGGAATCTAGAGGACTCGAAATCGGATATCGATCCGATTTATGACGACTAGAGTCGCGCCTGCGCTGTGACAACTCCTCAGTTCCTTACGCAAGCGAATTCGAATCAAAACGAACCGTATCTGTGAATCTCAAAACTGGAAATGTCTCAAATGTCCGTAAACAGTATTGTTATATTTCCTTTAAATTCTTAGGAGTAAGTTGATCGTTTCCCTAGGATTTAACAAATTGTATGTTTTTAAATGTTGGTTTCTATTGGAAGTGCATATGTTCCATCAAGTATTGACAAAAAGAATGGCACAGCAGCAGGTGCGACTTGAAGATAACCCGAATTTGGCGCTCAAATAGCATTATTTAGGTATTCGAATTTACGATTTTTGTTGGCCGTGTGCACAAGAACCTTGCCATATCTGTTTAAGATTTGTTAACCCTCTTGATATTGTAATACGTAACTCGATTTTTGTTTCCCCACTGGTCCAAGTAAACTAGCAACAGTAGTCCAGCAACAAATATGCCACCAAAGCCACCACTTGCAACACAAACTAGTCCTCACCGCCCACTGACATATATATCTGGAACCCACTAGGAATCGGCTACTGCTCGGAGTAGGGCAGAAATAATAACAATAATCTAAACGTATTTAACATATATACACACGTACGAAATAATCGAATAATCACTATTTATATAGACTAGCCAAAAAAGGATCCTTAAATTGTCAACCCGCGCCCAATTAATTTAGACTTAAGCCTTAACGATATATTCGGCAGCTTTGTTTGAGACAAGAGAGGAGTACGTTTTATTAATTACCATGCTTTTTTTTAATTTAGTTTAGGTCTAAATTTAAATTATTTTATATCCCCCGACCACCGTTAATTTTTTAATATTTTGCATTTTAGCCACTGCTTGTTTTGCATATTTATTTAATTTAGGCACTACAAGATCGGTGTATTTCAATACATCACACATAAATGTATTTATGTTCACTTGGTTTCGGTTTTATATTACATATTTTTATATTTTTAGTTTTATATATTATTTTTGTGATATTAGCGTAAAAATCAAATAAAAAGATAATACATTCGATTTAAACTTTTGGAATTATTAAATAAACTACTACCAATATATAACGAACAAAAAATCGATGCTCACTGTTTGGGATTCTCACGGGAATAATTGAATATTGTAAAAAGGGAGTTAAAATATTAAATATATAGCCTACTCTGAATAATTTAATTTACGGCGCCTAGTTTCATATTATAATCTACTTGACATTTTACATGAACCTCTACATTCTACATGAACCACTAGTTCATAACTAAGAAAAAACATGGCGTTCTGTTTGCGAACGGTCACACTGTTGGCATAGTTGAGTTTTTTCGCACAATTCATTTTTGTGGAAAAAATTCTAAAATGACCACAATTGCGGATCTATTTACAAAGTACAATTGCACAAATTGTCAGGACGACATCCTGGGCATCAGAGTGCACTGTGCAGAGTGTGAAAATTTCGATCTATGCTTGCAAGTAAGTAATTACACGAACAGCCATAGTACATTTGCATTAGGGTGACTCTACTTTTTCGTTTCTTTGTTAAAAAAAATAAGAATTTGCAAAGTGCATTGTTACGTTGTCAAATCAGTTTGTTCTGTTTAAGAAATATAATAATTTATAATAAAATAAAATTTAAAATTTTATTTGAATGCCTGTCTTTCATTTATTAGAAGTTATTATTATTGTTGCCTCGGAATATTTTTTTTGACAAATGAATGAGTGCCACCCTAGCGGTACAGCCCAGAGATGCGTCGTTAATCTGGAACCAAAACTGACTCATATGAAATATATATTATAGCCGGCGATTTCACCATGTTGATAAACAACAGCTGACATTGTTTTTACGTTTGTGTTATTTTATTTACGCAGTGCTTTGCGGCAGGAGCAGAGATCGGAGCCCATCAGAACAACCATGCCTACCAGTTCATGGACACGGGCACCTCCATTCTCAGTGTCTTCCGAGGCAAAGGGGCGTGGACTGCTAGGGAGGAGATTCGCCTGCTGGATGCCATCGAGCAGTATGGCTTTGGCAACTGGGAGGATATTTCCAAGCACATTGAGACAAAATCCGCGGAGGATGCCAAGGAGGAGTATGTGAACAAGTTCGTCAATGGAACCATTGGTAAAGCCACCTGGACGCCGGCCCAGAGCCAAAGACCCCGTCTCATCGACCATACCGGAGACGATGATGCCGGTCCCCTGGGCACTAGTGCTCTGGCCAGTCTCCCGCCACTAGACATCAACACTGACGAAGCTATGCAGCTGGGCTACATGCCCAACCGAGATAGCTTCGAACGGGAGTATGATCCCACTGCGGAGCAGCTTATTTCGAACATCACGTTGAGCTCGGAGGACACGGAAGTGGATGTGATGCTGAAGTTGGCGCACGTGGATATCTACACCAGGAGACTTCGGGAACGAGCTCGTCGAAAGCGAATGGTGAGGTTCCAAGAGTTCTTTAGAAGCTCTCTATTCCTAATAATATTTTTCTTTATATACTTCCCCAGGTAAGAGACTATCAACTGGTTTCTAACTTTTTCCGCAACCGTAACTATGCCCTGCACCAAGGACTGACCAAAGAACAACGAGAGTTCCGGGACCGTTTCCGGGTTTACGCACAGTTCTACACCTGCAATGAGTACGAGCGCCTGCTGGGATCGCTGGAGCGTGAGAAGGAGTTGCGGATCCGGCAGGCGGAGCTGTACAGATACCGCTACAACGGCCTGACCAAGATTGATGAGTGCGTTCACTTCGAGCAGCACGCAGCGATGGCCACTCATCGCTCCACAGGGCCATATGGACATGGAAAGACTGTAAGTGTGGGATACCACTTCGAGGATAATGAAAACGAAATCAATGCCTTTGTCTATGCCTTCGGACTTGAAAATATTCAAGTTATCTATCATAAGTTTATTATAGTTTATGTTCATTTGATATTCCTGAGGAAATTCGATTTTATTTTTTTCAATTTTAATGTATTTATTGTAAGAAAAATTAGTTTTTAATGTAGAAGTTCGAATGCATAGACTGCAGGTTAGTTGTCGTTCGTCAGTATACTCGGGGTGACTACTTCGTTAAATGAGAATGCATGACGAGTTGAATATCGTGTGTGCTACCTGTTGCTCTTCCTGACCACCATCTCTTACAATCGCTTTCCCGTCTTGTCTCACGATATTCAGCTCCTCTGTATTATCAACACGCCGAACAGCGAGCGCTTGAACGGTTGTATAAGACAATGTTTAACCACAGGACCACACGCAGCCCTCCAATGGAAGTCATCGGCCGCCAAGCTCTTCCTTGCACTCCCCTCTACCGAATCTCAAAAAGGCGTAAGTACCATTACTAGAGTCCTTAGCCATTCAGGAGTATTAAATTGATGATGTATCCTTTACAGCGAACTGTCAAGCGGCGCCGAGGCAAGTTCAAGTTCAATCGCACCAAGAAACATGCTCCACACCGCCGACCCGACCTGCTCCGGAGGATCATTGCCCAACAGAAGTTACTCGGATAGCTGTCGGACATTGTCGGCAGCTACGACAACGATGCAGCCGACGATCGGGATGGGAACGGGAGCGGGAGTGGGAACGGGAATGGGAATGGGGATACTGGACTCGAGCAGCACGGGAGCGACGACGGGAGCGATTTCCGCGGGTATGACGACCTCAGCGCAGGCGAATCTGCCGACGAACTCGGCGAAGGGAAGCCACCCCCAGAACCAAAGCACTCAGCTCCAGCAAAGAAACCCACTGCCAAACGAGGTCGTCGCCGGAAGCAGTGAACCGAGTATGAGTCTGAAGCTTCGCCAGCAACTGGATGATCTGAAACACCTGCCCCAGCCACTGGGTAGCAATCTTCTTAGTCACAACGAGCTTGATGTTTGCAGGAAGCACAATATTACACCCACCACGTACCTTTCCTTGAAAACCGTTTGCCTGAGCGGAGCACCATCGCTGGGCAGTCCCATGGAGACATCGCTGCGCAAGTTCTTCATCAAGTGCGGCTGGCTGAGCCACTAGTATAACCCCTGCCAATTCATATACATAATTTTAAAGCAACAAACACAGGCATTTCCTAAACTAAGGACTTAACTTTATTATAACATCGTTAGCATAAGACCACATATATTTTATACTGTTTAACTTTCGTTGCCATTGAGAGGTAAGAACTAAGAAACTTGTATCAAGTCGAGCTCAATTAGCTGGTTTTGTTCCTTTCGTTGTCGTTGAGAGATGTCCGGGGAATGAGATATATTCTGTATTAACTTATGCGTAAGTAGGTAACCCAACCAATTTTTTAATCTTGAATGTATGATAATAATGGAGTAAACAAATTTGAAGTGTAATAAACTTATTTCAACACTACTCTGTGTTCCTCTTTAGGTTCGCGGCTTGGAAATTAGCACCAAATCGAGAAATGTATGTACAATTAATATTTTTCAACTGCCTCCAGCCGCAAAACTGACTGACGCATCGAGTATTTCAAGTTATTTCTGTGAGTCGCGTCGATTACTTCAACAAACTATTCCTTACAAGCCTTCTTCGAAAAATAAAATGTGATGTATTTGTCTCTTGAATAATTTATGAAAATATATATATTAGGAAATTCAATGTTACAAAAAATCATTTGCCTTACATTTCTTTAGACAAAGTCTATACGATTTTAAAATGTATCTCAAGTCTTTGTGAAGCGACCTACCCGAATTTATCTTATCTTACGATGGTCCAAAGCGGCGACCTCGGAAATATAATCTGTAACCGTATCACCTACAAAAATATAGAATATGGATATATAAACGGATTTATTCACTTTGGCCTTACAACTATAGGTGATGTGATGCTCTTGGCTGCCAATAATAGTTGATGCACTGCTTCACTTGTTTCGCAAAAAGTAGCGATACAATGTATTTTTCTGGCCCCCACCACTCGCAGTGGTTGCTGCAGCTGGCGCGGCACTAGGATTAGCCCTTCTTTCACCACCGTTGGTTTGCTCCACTGCCGCCACTAGTGAGGTGCGCCACGAGGCGATTAGCTCCGTCTGCAACTCAACAGGTAGTTCCTTGAAGACCTCCGCATCCACACCAGCTGGACAGGCGATGTCAGTAAGGCTGCTGGTGGTGGCGGTGGTGGTGGTGACCATAGCTGCGATGGGCGAAGCAAAAGCCGTCGTTGGAGTACTTGGCGCGCTCATTGCAGAGTCGTCCATGGGCGAGGGAAGTGGCGAGGAGGCAGTAGAGCTGGCGTTCGAGCTGAGGCGGCTTGTGGTGCGCGTGGACAAAAAGCGAAGGCTGCCGTCGATCCGCTGCATTAGCGTATTCGGTGGCTGGACGGTGCGGAAGCGAGGAGCCGCCGCTGATGTGGAAGCTGTGGGCGTTGTGCTAATGGGGAAGTCCTTCTCGCTGTCCCGCGAATTCAAACGCAGATCACAGACGCGTAATTTGCTGGGCGAGGCGACATCTGCGGCATTCTCCCCAACATCCGCCGCCAGTCGGCTGCGCTTGGACACGAGTAGTCGGCCAACTCGACTCTTTTTCGGTGATGGCTCCACCTCCGTCTCAGAAAAATCACTGAAATCCGAATTAGTGGCCGCCGATTCCGAGCCATTGTCCATCATCATCGGCACCGGCGATGCCGTGGTGGCCCGTCGCCTGTAGAACTGATCGCTCGGCTTGAAAGTAGTTGGAGAGGATCGAAAGGCGCTTTCATCCGAGGTCGGACTCTCGGCTGTGGGACTCGTTAGGCTTGTATTTGTCAGCGAGGTTATGGACTGAACCTCTAGATCCGCCTTCTTGATCAGAAAATTGGCAATGGACGAGGAGCCAACTTTCCGTTCCTGGAACTTGGAGAAGGCCAGTCCGAGCAGGGTGATATTAAAGGGTTTGCTCAAATCCACAATTCGCTCAAACAGGCGCATGACAATTTTAAGAAGTTTATCTTGTGCTCCGTCCGCTAGTTGGACTTTGCTCACTCCAGTTTCTCCTGGACACACGGACGTTTTGAAGAGAGAAGGCAGGATGTTGGCTTGCTTGGTTTCGCGATGACTGCTTTTCTTCTGGGAGTCGAACTTGCGCAGCACCACTTTGATGGATATGGGAATGCGTCCGTCCTCTGAAACCTGAATAAAAGATTTTTAATGAAAATTTGCTATTAAAAATAAATATTTAAACTTCTACCTGCTCGACCAATCGCTTCAGCAGCATTCGGAACCTTTCCTCGACGTCTGTTCGCACAGAAATGGGCTTGCAAGAGTCCTCCATGCCAATGGTTTTCGGCTTCCCAGTTGGTCGCACCAAGCCCGTGTCCCGACCAAAAGCTAGATCTCTTAGCCTAGTGGCAGTTTCAAAGCCGAACTTCTTTCGCATCACGTCCATATCACACTGCTGCAGTTGCTCCACCGTGGACATACCAGCCTCCAGGAGCAAACATTGCGTTTTCTGACCAATTCCCGTGATTCGCTTTAGATCGCCCAGGTCGCGCATAAATTGCTCGGCGTAGGTTGAAACGAGGACAGTTTGTTGATTCGGTTTGTGGCTGCTGCCGACGAGCTTCGCCAGGAGTTTGTTGTAGGAGATCCCGGCACAGCACGTGATGCCCAGCCTAAGCTTAAGCTCCTCCCTGATTTCCTGAGCTATCCGCGAACCAATGGCCAGCCTCTGGGCACAGCCACAATCACAAGCCGACAAGGGAGTACCGTCCTCCGGATAGATATGACCCACGGCTGGTTTCTGCTGCGCCTCAGCGTTGTGGGCCTGACGGAGCTCCACCAGGGACGTCACATCCATAAAGTTCTCGTCGAAGCCCAGCTTCTCCACCAACGGCGTGTAGTTCAGCAACAAGTCGAAGATCTTTTGCGACATCTGTCGATATGGCGCAAGATCTTCGCCGTTGACTAGAACCAAGTCCGGGCACAGCCGCTGCGCCTCCTCGATGAGCATCAGTTTGGAGACACCTCTAGCTCGGGCAACATAATTGCAGGTAACTACAATATTTTTCTGTTGAATGCCAAGGGCTTTGGTGCGTAGCGTTGGATCCCGGATCTCCTCCACCTGTGCGTAGAAATAGTCCATGTCCAGATGGATAACGGTGCGCTGGTGCGCCTCGCTCTTTCCGAGCACGCTGGCGAAGTCCATGGTGGTTGAGAGCGCCTGCAATTGCACAAAATCATGAAATGCTTCATACTATGCATGATGCAAAGAGTTACCTACCTACCTACTATTTATTATTTTTAAAATAAATTAAAATTTATGGAAAAAATCGCATTTATTTTTTTACCTTTTTTTTGCTCATTTTGTCTATCATACCCTTGAAAACAAGGACTACACAGTATAATGATGCAAGTCGAGTGACTGGCGGCGAAACAAAGCAAAATCCCCGAGACAGAGAAATCTGGTGCTGCCACTGTTGCTTCCACCCCGCGTCCCCTGCTTAATTCCAACTCTTCCTCTTCTTAGCCCGCTGCCGACTTTCTAATCAAACAAACGAACAAAATATTGCAGCCACACACACACATATTGTTGAAAAGCGTGCCGGCTAAACATTTACACAACAAAATATTGTACAAAGCCGTGTGTTTGGCGATGACGCATTAGTTAATGGCCAAGAAAACACAGATTTCAAGGGGTTTCGCACGGTATGCCTTCCAGAGTGTTCTCCAAGGCAACCGGGCCTATCTCTTTGATGTGCTTCGTTGCCACCAGTTGGGGGCCGTCTGTACGACACTTAAACAAATAAATAACGATAATTAATGCATATTTACCTCAAAAACTAAAAAACTGCAGCCACTGCGCCATCAACAAAAAACACTAGTGGTGGAAGTGACTCAAGAGATTAGGGTTGGAGCAACATCGATACCAAAACACTGGTACTATCGATGTTTCCCTTGCCGGGCTAACATCGATAATGGTTTTACTTAAATGAAGCAAGTTTTCCCAAATCCATTGAAACGGAAAGAAGTTGTAAAGGTAAAATTAATTTTTTAACAAATTTGGCTCCAAATTAAAATTATACATTTTACCGGATCTTTTAAAAACTGTGGACCAAACTTCTGGCAACGCTGGGATTATTTTTAGTGTTGCAAAGCACTAAAATTTAAAAGTGGCCCAACTAAGCGCCAAGCGCTTCACTCCATTCGTTAAAAAAAAACGAAAATTTTTTTATTTTTAAAACTATTACTCATCTTATTTCTTATAAGAACCACTGAACGGTTATTAACTTAAGTTTGATTTGATGATCTTCATTAAGCTAATGGCTTAAGCACAAGTATTAAAAATTATAATATTAGTTCTAATTTAAACGAAAAATCTCTTGTTATTTGTGCTGGTAATGCAAATATAATATAAGTTAATCTATCCAGCTTTATTTAATTATTAACCTAATCTTACGAAATTTACTCACCCTAAATTTAAATGAAAATATAAATATGAATTTTTAAGACAAGTTTTTATATTTAATTATTGCTTCCGAATATAATTACTTCAAAACTGGTTCAGGTATTTGGCAAAATATTCTTATGCAAGCTTTAGATAATTTCGCAGCGTTAACGATGGAGTATTTAGCTTTGATCGTTTTTAGCATGTTTCTTTTTGAATAATAGCTTTCCTTTAAAACTGGTCCGAATCAATTGGTATAAATACGATGATCTAAGCTTTAGTAGCATCAAAAATTTAAATAATGAAGTACTTTGCTCTGGTCGCATTCCTGGTCCTGGCCATTTTGGCTGTTGTGCAAGGATCCCCCGAACCTGTTGGTCCTAATCTCCTCGCCTCTATCGCTAAAGGAAAATAATCGACATTAATGGCGATTTGTAAATACAAAGCTTAATCCATTGTTCTGGATTATGGATAAATGGGTTAAAAATACATTTAAATTTCGAGGTTTTGAAATCATGATAAATACTACTAAGCGAAAGTTAAAAATAAATATTATTTGATTACTTGTTTACTTGTCTTATTAACAGATCCAATTAACTAATTATAATTATTGACAGATCAGATGATGCACATAGACATTTGAAAGACAATTTCGATTTATTGGCAGAAAGAAGCTTTACTGGTAAAATGTATTCGATAATATTTCGTCAAAGACTTTACTGGATTTTTTGAGACATTTATTTTTTTGTTATTCAGCTTTGTTTTGTTCCACATGTGCTAATTAACTTAGAAGCCGTGTTTTATTTTTAAAATAATGCAATTCACAAGTTCGATATTAAAAAAGCTTTTATGCATATACAAAAATTATTATAAATACATCTGACATCGTTCAGACTGCACTGAAAGTCCACAGAATGAAGATCTTAGCTTTGTTCACATTTTTCATTGTGCTCTTGGCAGTTGGTCTGGCACAGGATCTTCAACGTTATAATCGAAAACTCAAGCCAGGCGCTCCAGTTTCGAGCAATCCTGGTGCCTATAATCTTAAGAAAATTACTGGATAATTAATAAATAAATAACACAAAAAAAAAAAAACCTTGGTGATAAATACTAAAATTAAAAAGAAAAAACTTTTAGAAGAAGTGTAGTTTTAGAAAGTGTTTAATAATTAAGGTAAATGGCAACATTACCGTTCCGGAATCCGGATTTGAGTTATGGCCCTCTTCAATTAGCATTTTTGAAATCTGAACATCGCATGTCAGCGCATTTATTGTTATTACAATAATTTTATGAGCGTCCAGCCGAGATTTTTAATGATATTCATGAGTTTTATATTGGCAAAGTCTTGTACAAGATAAAGGCGCGCACAAAAAGAAGTATAAAATAAAATAAAAGCACCCAAGGTGGGTGGAGTTTTCCTGGCGACTGCTAGGGGATAGCAATGGTGTGATGGTGGTGGTGGTGGTGTGGAGTTTGGTGGTGCTGTGGTCACGCGCTTTCATGCCAGTCGCCCAAGAATGTGGGGCAGCGCAGCTTTATGGCTCTTGTTTGTGGTATTGCCTGTGGTGTCGTATGAAATGCGCTCGGAATTCGCCAGCAGCAAAAGTAACAAAAAAAAGGAAAAAATTATATTGGACAGGCATTCGCCTTGTTGTCCACTCCTCCTTGCCTGGGCCCGAGATCGTCCTGCGCCTGTGATAATCGCCCCGCTGGCTGCTTGACAGGCAAACAATGCTGTGAATTTGATTAAAATCAGCCAGCGTGTGCGTCTCCACTTCACTGCTCCTTCAGCTCCTTTGGCTGCTTTGTCGTTATTGGAGCACTCACAGACTACCCAGCATATGGGTGTATTTTGTACGTAGTTTAAGTCCGGCTTACGGCTTATGGCCAGAGCTCGTTTGCTGGCCCACTGAAGGCGGTGGTTCCGCTAATTGCGAATTGCTAAATTTGGCATGGGAATAGGAGCATCGAGGAGCCAGCCACCCGATAGATATATGTATTTCACCTTTGAAATACTGGATCTGGATGGCAAGCATAATACGGCAAAATGCATTTCTTTCTCCATTTCACTGACTCACTGCTAATGAGGTCCTATTGCCAGGACGATCCTTGTATAATTTTCATTCCAAGCCACCTTTATTCACTGGGCATGAATAAATGGCTCTTTAGCTCTGGAAGTACTTAACTAAACAGACTAAACAGTGACCATTAAAATTTAAATATGATATATAAAACTTTGAATTAATAACAGAATAAAAAATAACTGATAACTAGTTTTTTTTGAGAAGATTAAAATGAATATTTTAAATTCATTTATAACATTTTTTTCAGTGATTTCAGCTTCATTTGCTGATTTCTTGTGAATTTGCAATGAGACTAAAAGCTAATTAGTTGCCTGGATTTGGGTCCTGCCTTTGCCATTTCTTGCTCTGTTCCAGTGGAGCGTTAATTTTTCCTCTGAATTGCACACAGGAGCCTCGGCGCGGGAAAAACGAGGCGGAAGGTGTGGGAGTGGATGTATCCGCACACCCACACACACATACATATAGACAAAAAGATACAGACAGACTGCAGGATCATCCGTACGGCGAAGCAAAACGGATGTTCTCGCGCAGCGTTGGCTCCGGTTCCCCAGTTCCCCGGCTCCCTGACCATCTCCTCCTTCTGCTTTTAGCCACCACCCCACCAGGTCATCCTGGCAAGCCTCAATGGTTGGCTCGCTATTTTTTTTTTTTGCACAGGGGGGATAGCGAATGGTGGCGAGGGGCAGCAAAATGTTAATAAATCTTATTTTTATCATTTGGCTATAAATACTGAATTTTTAGCTCCGGCCATGCTCAATTTATGGCCATTATTTATGTCGGAAAAGCGAAAACCTCAAACATGTTGCCACACTTTTTGCTCCCTCACCAACCGGGGGCTGCTATTGCTCCTGCTCCTGCTCCTGCTGCTGCTCCTTGGATCCTGGATCAGTGGCCTGCATTGTGCATCCATTTTATTTGCTGTATTTTTGGCCAAGAGAAAGAAAGATACACAAGCCATATTATTGCAATTTTCCAGTTGCTCCGCCCACGCCAGCAAAGCCCCCAGAGTAAAGGAAACGAAACAGAAACGAAACCGACCGAAATGAAATATGAAAAATTGCATTACACCTTAATAAACACCTCACCTGGCGAGCCCGCAAAAGTGGGAGTGGGAGTGGGATCTCGAAGCTTGAGGAATGGCTCTATATCTCTCCAATCGCAAGCGCTGGAGCTCCTCCAGCCTTGGCAGCTGTGTAAGACCCGCAGTTTTGGCCATAATGAAGATTGTCTGTGGCCTAAGTGGACGCACGTTGCTCAGCCGCTCAGGTCCCAGATGGATGGGCTTCCAGTGGATCTGTATGTGGATGTGGATGCAGTGGATGCACTTCTAAAAAATATACATAAATTCTTTTGATTTTTAAGAAATAATTACGTTTCTAAGCAGACAAGGTTTAAATATTTTTTATAGTTTTTTATTTACTAAAATATGTTATCATAACCCGCTAATATTTTTTCTCACTGTTTAGAGCTTGATGTCGGCTGACCATGGGAAGCTGTCCTTTTCAGGTGGTTGGGGGCTACCAGAGTCCAAACAGGTAAGCGACCGATCGCGATCACTTAGGCGCTCATCTGGCATAAAATTGTTAGAAACGCCCCGTGTGTGTGCGCCCCTGGGTAAATTGCCTCCCCCACCTCTTCCTCAGCCTCTTCCTTCTCCTTGTTGACCCCATCCTTTGGCTCGGTGATTCCTCAGTTTATCCTCAGCCTGGTCATAACGTTTTTGCCATTTAATTAATAAATTAATGCGATCGTGCAATATTCGATCATGTGGTCTGCAATTTTACCATTTCATTGGATCCTCCTCGTCCTCGTCGGTCGATCTCCTTGGGGTGGGCTGTCAGAATTTCCAAAATCTCAATACAGCCGTTTATTCGTCGCTGTTGCCATCAGTAAGAAGTTTAAGTTGGTAATCATACATTTTAAAAAACAACAGGGGACTATGACAGTGTTTTTGAGGATATTAAAAAGCTTATAATTTTTGTTTTTTAAGATTTTAAAATAAGTTTACAAATGAAACAATATTTCATAGAGATACTTTATTATAAAAAAAATATATATTAGACATATTCTTTCAAATAAAAGTAATTAAAAAACTGTTAAAGTAGTTAGTAAAATTATTTTTTAATTTTTATATAATACCTAACTAACTAATATATGATATGGAGATGAACATTTATTTATAAAATAACCCCCTATTTTGAAGACCACAAAACCACTGTTCCTGGCCCATGGCTTTCAGTCTGAATCTTGAGCACAAATTCGCCCGGAGAGTCTTGCACACTGAACACTAAAAATCGCGTTGCACCGAGCTCTGGTCGTGATCCCAAAAGTGGGTGTTGCTAAGTGTTTTTATTTTTTATTTCGTGTTTTTTTTTTTTGGGGCCTGGATGCTGCAGACGCAATGGCTGGTTGTTGGCCGTTCGCCGAAGAACCAGTCTGCCATTTTACAAGCCACCTCCTGCCCCTCGTGCATCATTAACGCTTTGCAACTGCAGCAGCAGGGAGAGGGAATAATTGCATGGATGGAACTCGAGGCCGTTCCCTGGTTGCAAGTTGCAAGTTGCCAGTTACCAGTTGCTGGTTGCTGGATCGCTGGCTTGGCTGTGTTGCTCTGTTAATTTTACAGCCATGTCTGATATTGCTAAATGGCTGTGAGTGGATTCGTTTAAGCACCAATTTTATTACCAACAAGCATCACGTTGCATCTGCATCGGTTTGCCTCTCTCTTGTTGCTGTTGCTGTTGTTGTCGTCTCGTTTGAGCCTGGCCCAATGGGGCATGGCTCTTAGCTCGACTCTTTTTTTTTTTTTGCTGGCTTAAACTTAAGCCCTGGATGTGGCTGTGGATGTGACTCCTTCTGTTGCCGCTGCAAGTGGAGAGATCCAATCAGGTTGCGCCTTTTTGCTTCAGTTCCAGCCACAACAACAACTTCCCACTTGTGGCCATTACTGCAGTTGTTATGGTTTTTTCCTTGTTTTTCCGCGTGCATATTTTGCATTTGGTGGGAGCAAAAAAAAAAATTACAAAATAACAGGAGAGGCTGAAAATAACAACGCCCCTCCAGCTGCCATTAATCGTTAATCACTTCACATTGCACTCAAATTATATATTTATTGCAGCCAAAAATAATTTCTCACTTTTATTGCTCCTTAAGGGATTGGAAAGCTTAGATCCGAATCGAAAAACATGCTTAATAAATGCTCGATTTTAGGAAAGCTGCAATATACCACCATAAGTGAAAGATATTCAGCGAACCACTCATTTCCATTCTTCAAAAACTGCCCTATTAAATAAAAAAATCATAGAAAGCTCTACCATTCCGTATTATAATTTATTCAAATCAATTTATAATCAATTTATCAACTCCTAATTTTTTATATATATTTTAATATGCCGTATTTACATTATAAATGTTTTAAACGTTGTGTAAATTGAAGCTGATATCAAATCAGTGATATGTCATCGGTTGGACATTACAGACAGATATAAACATATACCCGTAATATTCGTATTATAGCAGGTAGTTATCGAATCTTGTCAATCGTCAGATCACATTACACTTGATTGTTGATTGGCTCGCATTTTGTTGGATTTGTTTTCCAATTCTGACGCCGCTCGATGATGATCCCCTTTATAGGTTAACTAACTTAGCCATTGGAGAAAACAAATTACGGCTCATTGTGCGCCAGGGATAAGGTTTCACTTCCAGAAGGGGGGGAGTTCCCTTGCCCGGGACAATGGACCACCCGGCCGGCTTTGTTTTTGGACCGAATTCTCGACTGGGGGATTTTTTTTAAACGCCAGTCACGTGCCATCAACGACGACACTTTTGACATATCCGGCGGACCACACGCGTCGCTGGCAACCCACTTTTGTAGAAAAATAATACCACCCCCCATTCGGAGATCCTGCGGGCAAGTGTCAGGCAAAAAATTAGCGCATCACGTGCATCTTCGGTGCCACAATATCCTTTAACTGCCAGCGCAATGCTATCCTTATCATAATCATTTTAGATTTCGTTTAATATGTTAATCTGTGCCAAGGCGATGGGTGTGTCCTTTCACCCTTTGCTAATCGGTTTTTTTCTATTTAATGTTGCAAGTAAGCCTAAGAAATTATTTAAATAAAATTGAGAGAGGTTTGATGGAAGCAGTAAGCTTAGTAAGAGGGCTCTTAAGAATCCATAAACCACATATCAGACTCTTCATTAGGGAATCATTAAAATGAAAATCCTCCTGTTTTCCAGAGTATTTTCCATATCACTTTTCCTTCGACACTGATTGCTTCTTCAACATTTTATTGGGGGCCATTAAAATTATTTGTCCTGTCCCGATTGGAGTCCACTTAATGGACAACGAAACGAGCAGCCAGAGCATCCATAGCATCCAGTCGCATAAAAATCAACGAAAAGGCTTTAAACAGCCATAAGAACTGCAAGCACTTATCGGTGGATGCGACGGAGGATGGCGACTGCTTATCTGTGGAGAAAGAACTAATTACTCCCCTGGAGTGGCATTACTCTCTCCCATATTCTGGCCCCCACTTCTCCATTTCCCTCTATCGGTTTTATGTTCGCGTTAATTACCTGGCGCGGAGATTTTTCACTGCTTACGTTTTATTTTTATAGCATTTCCCGGTAAGAGCCGCGTGAAAAGTTCTCCTCACTCGATCGAAGTCATCATCGGATGACTGTAGCTGTGTAACCTTTAACCTTTTATTTTTTAATGTCCACTGTCTTCTCACAGTGCTAAAGTGCAAGGTCTCATGTCCTGGCTAGGGGAATAACAAATAGGGGATTAAGGGTTGGAGTTGGGACGTAATGCTGAGGGGATTTATGATGGGATATGAAATTTGATACAGATTTATGAGATTTTAATGTTCGTGGTGAGGACAATTTAACAATCAAACTGCAAGTCTTGTTTTTTTTGATACAATAATATAAAAAGGTTTACTAGAAAATATTAAATGACATATGGAAAATATAAAATGGTATCTTTAAGTTTAGTTTTTGAATTAAATGTTCAAAGATTTCAAATTAATAGAGGAATTAAAAGGCATTGACTTAACAAAAAGCAGTTCTCTGAGTTAAAATGTAATTGATTATGAAGTTTTGAAAGTTGTCCATTGAAAAATAAGTTTAAAAGCCTTCAGATCGCCTTGAATTCTATTTCCATTAATCATTATCCTTGATTTCCCCGCTAGCCAATTAATTTTTGCTTTAAAAGGATTATGTTACATCAGGTTAAAACTGTTTATGAAATCTTGGGGTGGCTGCCAAGTGAGTCCTGTTTGGAAATGGTTTTTTATGCCCTGATTCTCACACAGTGCCATCCATCCATCTATTCATTGATTGCTCATTTATAATGCCTCCCCCTTGGATGTCAAGGGAAATTCAGGAAAATAGCTCGGACGGGCATATTGTGGCAGTCAGTTAGGCAATTTCCCATACGCACACGCCCGTCAAAGCCGCCACACCCACCACCACCGACCAGGCAGGACCAGGACCAGGCGCAGAATCCTCTAAGTTGCACTTTCCACCACCCAGCTTTGTGGATGAGCTGCAGCATCCGAAGGACACCAGCCAAGGCTAACGGCGAGGCTAAGCGGATATTCATTACACGAACCGCACGCTGACACGCGCCACCGCTTTAGCACCCTCTTCAGCGGCTTTTCGTCCTTTTTCCAGGGCCGGAATCCTTGGTCCTTGGACGAGCTTACACTTTACATATGTCACGGATATCCCCGTGGGAGGGTTTGTCGCCATTTGACTTTTGAGCGGAGTCAGTCCACTGATCCTGTTTGCAGTAAATAATGCGATTAACGGCATCACGCAGCCAGCTTCTGATCCTTGCCCGATTTTTGCCCGATGGGGGAGGGGGCTGGCTTGGGCCAGGTCCTGTTAATGAGCCGCCGAAGGAATTGCGCTCCAGCGGCAGCTTCCCGGATTAGTGCTACAAATTCGCGCCTAAGCATGGTGTGAAATATGAAAACGTACACCGGGGGAAAATCCTGTAATGGCAATATTTGATTTATGATTGTGAGATTTTTGTCAGGATTTTGAACTGACTTTGAGATTTAGAATATTAAATAATTATAAACATCAGGTTTTTATGAACTATTTCAAAATGTTTCTAAAGTTTATAATTTCTTAAAATGCGCCATTTATAATAAGTTTTAGATCTTAACCAAAAAATTAGAATTTTCCAATAATAAAATATATTTAAGATTTACTTTATATACTCTCTTTAGGGTTAAGTATTTAAAAATAACTCACAAACTGCTTTAGGATAGAATGAATATTTTGAAATTAATTTTTTTCCAAGTGAACAATTTTTTAGGGGGTTGGAGAAAATATGAAAAATTATTGCCTCGGTTTCGGTTTGGACCTGGTTTGGGTTTGTCATTGTCTATTGCCATTAAAGTGTCTTTAGTGCTCCACGACGTATGCCATTCACTGGCTTGGAAGTAATTTTTATTAACTCTGCCAAAAGTGCACAAAATAATCGCATTAATGCCAAAGCCCCCCAACTCCCCCAGTTAGCCACGTGTGAGCTGACTAACCGTCTGAATGAGTAACTGAATGACTGAATGACTGACTGACTGACTGACTAACTGAGTGTCAGGTCGGTGGTGTCAGTGTCGTGAGTTCTCTGTTCTCAGATCTCACAAAGGTTGGGAAACGCCAGCGGGTCTGGGTCGGAGTCTGAGTCTGAGTCTGGGCCCTCATCTTATAGATTTTCCCTGCACTTTTGTCTTTGGGCGTGTCGCGCAAAGCGTTTTTGGAAAATCTCATTTTCCAGCCAGGCGCAGTCTAGAGCCAAGTGTGCGAAAATTTGATAAACGCCGACCCCCAAAAGGCGCATGATTTATGGATCGGCATTGGCTAAAAATCAGCAAAATAAAATCGGGTAAAAAAAAGAGGAAATAAAGGAAGAAACCAACCCGTAACCTGGCTCTCTAAGCCGCACTTGGCTAAAGGCGAATGGCGAAGGGGGTGTGACCGCGGCTTTGCACCGTAAAGTGCTAAAAAAACGCTCAATAAAACCACACATAAAAATTGACTAAATACAAAACATGACAGACGGCGTGCGAGTATTAATAATAATGCGTTCGGCCGACGGCCCAGTCCGATTTTCGGCCCAGTCCTTCGCTTTATATTATTTTTGCTGGCTGCCGCTGTTGTTTATAAAGTGCAAAAAACGTTGTACTCTTTTTCACATTCACATTCGATAAAAATCGCATGATCATAAATTTACACTTTGCACAGCCTCCTCGGGAACGCCCACCAAAAAAATAAAAACAAAAACCATTCGAAGGGGGAGAATGCACATCGATAGGGGGTGGGCTATGGCTAAAAGGGGTAGGGAGAAGTTGGGGCAAGGGTTGGAGGTGGCATGGGCGGGTGGCACAAGGGGGGGCGTTGGAGATATGCACGCAATGGTAACGCCAATTGCCGGCCCCTGGGACGCGTGAACGATTGGTAAATTGTTGTGGTCAGACTTGCCACAGAATTGGCTTTGAACTCGAATCGCAATCGAAGTCGTTTCGGATTGCCTTCTCAGGGGTCCTTTGCGTTATGCTTTGCGTTAAGGGGAACTGCAATCAGAAGGGGCCTTTAATAAGAAAAGGATTCGAATGATAGGTACTTATTAAAGTGCATACATAATAATCTGTAATAAGCTTTACTAAATACAAAATATTAAATCAATATTAAATTATCAAACGAATTTAATATTATATATTTTTGAAACATTTCTTAAATATTTTTTGAATCTATTACTATTACTATTTTAATCTTAGACTGAACTTATAGCCTTTAAAATTTAAGTTAAAATATTAAATCCAAAATATCCTTCCCAACACCCCTTTTCATATCCCTAGAATTGTGGAATAAAAATGCATTTATTGCCTTTCGATTTTGATTCTTTTTACAAATCGTTAAAATATTTTTCACAGAAAAGCCGCGTGCGCTTTACATTTCAAATGCGAAATTTTTGGGCGGTGGTGGGCGGAACTGGCCACGCCCACACAGCTTGCGGTGTGAATTTATTTAATTGCCAAGCGTTTTGGGCGCGTTTCGAGTGCGATTTGTGGCGCGTTTTCTGACGCTTTCGATTCGATGATGTCCTTTTCCCTCCACACTCACTCTCTCTGGCTATCTCTCTTAGCCACTTTCTTGCCGTCTCTCTCGATGGCTTATCATTTTGACCAAATCATCTGGTGGTGCATAATTAATGAGTTGCACATAATTTGCATATTTCTAATTTAATCAAAATGATTTGATTCGCATGCCCCTGCTGTAATAACAACAACACACTACAGTAACAACAATCGAAAATGCAACAATAACAAAAACAAGCTGCAACAGCAACAACAACTGCTAGCTGCTATTGTGTGATGCATGTGCATGTCGCTGCAACATTATAAATAAATCAAAATACAATTTCTCAGAAATTGCGATGCCCTATCGAAATCCAGCGAGCAGAGAGACCCCCAAACATAAACACGGGCAAAATTTCCACCCGAAACATGTTGATAGGTGCACTGAAAGAAAATATTTCAAATTATAGTTCATACTTAAATATGATTGGCTCTAAAATACATAGAAACGACAGTTAAAATAGCCTGAAAATTATGATTTTCTAATGAATATAAACTAATATTCTCTTAGTGTACTTCCAAATGGGTAAAGAGGGGCTGAGTTTGCGATGCGGGGGTGGACCAAGTCGGATGTGTTGCACTTATATGGCAGTTGTGGCAAGGTCTACGCAAATGCAAACGCCACATATCCACGACCAAGGAGGGTAACATGCAAGAAGTGCCAGCAACGAAGGCGGAAAATTCGATGTTCAACTAGATGCCCCCTCCTGGTCTTCCCCACCTGCCTGCCATCCAGCCTGGCAGTCTTAGCCAACTTCCAAGTGGAGACTTAACTAGCGGCCAAAAGCAAAACGGCAACAACAGCAGAGGCAGCAACAGCAACAGCAGCCAGAGAGGAGTCCACATGTCCTCATGTGCATGCCGTGCAATTATTTTGAATTAAATTCGTATTTTGTTCGAATCTTGTAAATGCATCTTGTTTGCCAGGTATTTCTTGCCTGATTTTATAAAGAAAAGAGTAAGTCCTTTATGCAAATTAAATGATAAACTTTCAGATCTTGAAAGGAGGTTTTTCAAAAACATTTATTCTGACATTTACAAAATTATTTTAAGAAACATAAATAAAGTATCTCATTAGTGTTCTGCGACCTTCTCGATTTCTATTATATTTTCAATTCTAAAAATATTCTTAATAGAACTACATTTGTTCTAAAAATGCTATTATATAGTTATTTTACATATTTGAATTTAATAACATTTCATTTCCCATGATTTCCCTTCTATAGCTGCTTTCCTATCAGTGCTTTCAATATAAACAAATATAGTTTTTTATTAAATTTTTGTTGATATGAAAAAACAAGTAAAATAACACAACAGATAGTATAGAAGGAGTAAAATTTTCAAAATAGTATATGCTTTAAAAGTTGTTCTATAATCCTTTTAAAGTTAACTCCTTCGCCAAATACATGTATGCATAGAGGTGCCGGTTGAAATAGCATTCAAATCGTTGGATCACAAATTCCATCTAATCACTGGAGCTGTTCTGTTTTAAGAAACGAAGAAAGGATAAGCGAATTAGCCAGATTATTAATATGGCTCATACTTCAGAGTCCTGTTCGTTGAGTCGCCTCGTGCTCGTCCTGGCATTACCTCCGGGAACAGTGGACCTTCTCCATCGTCGGAAGCGGCGTAGGCAGCCTTCCTCCTCCAGAATGTGGTAGAGATTCATCAGCAAGATGGCCAGCACCACGAGCAAGGTGGTGAAGGCCAGGATATCCCTTAGCGTCCAGTAGGGATGTATTCCCGTCACACCAGCCGCATCCAGTTTTTGAGCAGACGCTTCCTTTGGCGGCCAGTCTATGTCCACCTGACTGCTGGTTATTTGGGCTTTGTTTTCGATCCTCGACTGCAGGTGAACCCCTCGATCGTTGAGGTAAGTAAACATTATGCGATACAACCCGGGACTCCAATGATTGTCGTGTAATGCCAGCTCCTTGAGGGTTTCGTGTTTTGAGTGGAACTTTTTGTAGTCAAAGGTACTCAATCGATTCCCCTCGAGGAACAAGCTCTCCACGTTCGGCAGTCCAGCCAGCTTCTCAACGTCCAATGTCAGGAGAAGATTGTGGGACAGATCCAAGAAGGTGAGACGCGATGAAAGGATGGGCGAATCGGATGGTAATGAAACCAATCGATTGTTGGCCAAGTTCAGGTACTTTAAGCTAGGCAGCAGGTATAGGTCCTGGCCCTCACTGTAGAATTCATTGAAAGCTAATGATTCTATGATGTTCTTGGAGAGATCCAGTCTTTCAAGGCTCCACATTCCACGCAGCAGATTGTAGGTATCGTTTCCATTAAGCAAATTGCCGTGGAGGTTCATTTCGATAACTGATGACTTGTTGCCCACATGGAGGTGACTAAGCTCGTTGTTGGACGCCTGGAGCCGGATAAACCCGCCATGAATTATCAAATCGGTGAGGCTGCTGCCCTCCAGTATCAGAGTCTGGACACTGACAATATTTAGCATCAAGTTATCCAATTGGCCGGCATGACCCAAATCCAGCAGTCGCAAGTTCGTCAATGGCATCAAAGTGTCCGACAGAAGAGTAGTTAAGTGATTTCCATTCAGAAGGAGGGTTTCCAGCTTTGTGTTCTTGGCAAAGATATCCTTGGGTAATTTTTCAATCAGGTTTCCACTTAAGTCCAGATGCACCAGCTCCACGAGGGGATCAAAGGTATTTTCCCGTATCTCCTCGAGTGCATTGCCTTGGAGGCCAAGTAACTTGAGTTTCGTTAATCCATTGAAGGCATCCGAATTAACTTGATAGAGGACGTTATGTCCGAGTTCGAGGATCTCTAGATTGGGAAGCACAGAGAACTGATCAGTTCTCAGAGCCCACATTTTTGTGCGTTGCATTAGTATAGAGGTGAGATTCCTCACCGGCAACAGGCTTTCCTTTCTAATGCTATAGGGCCCACAATTCCGGATGACCAGTGTCCGCAGTCCGGGCGTCAGATTCAGCACTACCCACGGCACGGCCTCGCGACTACAGTTGCTGATATGCAACTCTCGTAATCGCACTGCTGGCGAGTCGGAGTACGCCACCGCTTTTTCCGTCAAACTGCAAAAGGTGTCCGGACAGGTGGCACTCAGATTCAACCTTCCAGTGGCATCCAAAACAACGGCAGCTGCTGCGATCCTTAGGCCACAAATGCAACACAAGAGACACAGATAGAAATACATACTATGTGTATCTTTGTATAAAGTTTGGAAACAGACGTTGATTTAATTCGACTCTCGTCTTGTCAGAATCCAGAAGTGCACTGCGAGCGGGCCGAGCTATACAAATTCTGCATCCAGTGGGCTTATCTTCTCGGGTGGACCCACAGCGCTGCTGATAATGGATGATGTAAAGCCCCCGGGAAGCTTTGGCGATAGCAACAGAGTAGAGCTTTATATTCCCATGTTGCTGGAGATACGAAAAATGCAATGTCAACAATCGTAGAGAAGACTCACAATGAGATAGATTCCATTTCACAGTCATTGTTTATATTTTTGTATAAAAGTTTAGAGTTAGTGTTTAAGTAAAAGTTAGTTAATACTTCGTTTGAAGCAGCAATCACTTATTTTTCATCCTTATTTCTAACAAAAATTGAAAAGATACAAAATTTAAAGTAAATTAGTTTCAGTTTCCTGGTTATTAATAAAGCTAACTGTTTCATTTGGGGAATTTCGAGATCTTTTCCAATTGATTCCAAAACAGCAATTGTCCTTCTCGCGGCTGTATATTTTCGATCTTACATAGAAAACAACTCCCAAAAGGAAGATAATCATCAGGATATCATATACACTCCATTCATGTTTGGGCTTCTTGGGACAGTCCTCTTGCAGAGATAATTCCTTTTGTATAATATGGATATTCTTAGCTTTTAGATATTTAGCCATTTCATCATAAAAACTTTCCTCAAACTTATTATCATGGAGAGATATTTCCTTAAGATTTTTAAAAGTCGATGAGGAAAGGATGTGGTAATCAAAGGTTGTGAGTTGGTTTCCAGCCAAATACAAAGATTGCAAGCTGGCTTCTCCTACCATTAAGGATTTTAAGGTAAAGTTTTTCAGTCGATTGTTTGAAAGGTCCAGAATGTTAAGATGCGGTCCAATAAGATACGATTCCATGGGAAAACTAGCCAATAAATTCCCAGCGAGATTCAAGAATTTGAGACTTGGCATTAGACAGACTTCTTCGGTTAAGATATTGAGTTGCTGAGGTAAAGTTTCCAAAGAGTTGTTGGAAAGATCTAGGCGCTCCAAGCTCCACATATTACAAAAATATTCGCTTAGATTTTTTCCAGAGAGTCCCAAGCGAGATCCTCGTAAGTCCAGTTCAATGAGGGCATCTTTGTTTTTTAGCTGTAAGTCCTTCAGCTTGCCATTGGCAGCCTTTATTTGGTTTATCCTTTCATTGGAAATCAATCTTTCTACTCCACTATTTTCCAGGATTAAGGTGTCGACTTTAGAGAAGAATTTTATTTCTTTTAATTTAAGACAGTGGCTAAGATCGATTGATTGAAAATGAAAGTCAGGAAAGCCCACCTCAATCAAGGGATTTCCTTTTAAAAGTAAAGTTTTTAGATTTCGATTTCCATCCAATACGTCTTTTGTAAAGTTGGTAATATTATTCCAACTAAGATCCACAAGTTGAAGATTCTCTAGTGGTTGAAACACTTTCTCAGGAAGAGTCTTAATGTTATTGTTTTGCAGATTCAGGAGTTTCAGTTGAGTTAGATTTCTGAAAGTCCCACCGGATACATTTCTTATGGAGTTTCCTCCCAAGTCAAGAACTTTAAGCTTACTCATCTGGCCAAATTCATTATCCTGCAGGACTGTAAGGTTTCCATTTTGAAGTTGTAAGCTACTGATGTTTTTTACGCTGCTTAGATACTCAATTTTGAAACTATCTTTGGAGCAATTCTTCATAGTCAGCCTGTTGAGATGTGAGGCGTTCAAAGCCCCAAGGTCACTGCAAAATTCCAGATGGAGCTCCAATAGTTGGGGGGCAGAAAATGAGAGATTCGTCTTTGAATCCACAAGTTTGCAGTAGAAATCGGGGCACTTTGAACTATTTCCATGAACTTGGCCATAAAATCCAAAAAGAATCGATAAGACCAAGACGAAGGCGTGTAAAATAAACATTTTCTATATTTATATGCAGCGATGCCTCGATTTTGTAATTTTTCTATAAAGTAAACAAGTTTGAAAAAAATTTTCAATAAAAAGTTTTTGTAGAAATAGATTTTTTAAGTCAGTTAGTTACCTTTCAAAATACGTCAGCTGATATATGATTTAAATTAAACCCGAATTTAATTCTTAGTGAGCTTACGTGTGATCGTAAAAGACGTCGAATATCAGCTGTTCTACTAAAGATCGGGTATATAACATCGCGTTTTGTAGCACTGAGCTTTTTGAAGATCAGGGGAATGCGATATATGGCGCGCGTTCAAATTTGAAAAGAAGAAAAGGGAAAGTCGTAGAGTTGATAAAAAATTTATAAATACACATGTCGTACAAAAAAATCATGCGATAATTAAAAAACTACATAAATAATATCTTATCATAAATAATAACGTATATATTAATGTCACATATATATTTTAAATTTGAGGCGCATTCTTTAGGCATCGTCAGTCTGGTAAATACATCAAATACCTTAAACATCTCTGTTTATCAGAGACATCCAACTAACATGTTCCACAAAAAAAAAAGAATCCTTCTCTTAGCAAATCCGAGACAGCCAGAGTAAGAGATCCTTTAATTCCCTGCATAATTCCAAATCAGACAAGCGTTAAAAACATTTCATTATAACGCTACACAATCGGAATATTTAATGATTTAATCGGCAGGTCGAATCAGCCAGCAAAAACAACTACGAAAACCGAGAGCAGACACCTAAGCAAAGGAGTTGCAAACCAAAAAATAAAAAATATATAAGGACAGAGCCTGCATCGCTGCACTGCCGATAAACTGCTTCAAATTCACAGATTTTAAATTCAAAATCACAGCCACACGACGCAGGTTAAGGCGGCAAAGACAGCAAGACGGCCAGGCAGCAAAAGCAGAACGTGTAAAAAGCACAGCAAGGTCTTTTTCAAGATCTCCCCAAGAACTCATACCTTTGCCAGGCCATTCCATTCCATTCCCAACGTTGGCTCTCGATATAATGGCGCGAGTTTCATGTTTACAAAAAAGATTATGCAGTCCCCGAACAAGAAAAAAGAACAGCCACGAGAGTAGCCCCAACAAACGTGCAGCGGTTGCAGAGTTGCAGGTAACTTGGAGACCCGTGGATGGTACCTGAACTCTGAAAACTGAGAACTGAAACTGGAGTTCTAATTAAACAATTCGTAGAATTTCGCGTTAATTGCGAGAAAACGACTTGAACGTGCTCAGCGGATTGGCTGGAGCCTTGGAGCTCTGGAACCTCGGTTACTCTACCTTTACCATCTTACCCTTACCCTCTTGGTACTCCTCTTGGTTTCCTTCCCACTTGCTAGGTGACACGTTCTTTTGGTGCATCCAGAAAAGATTTTGCATTCTTTGTATTCGATAAGATGAAATTATATTGCCTTTAACATTTGTCTTATAAGTTTGATTGCTTCAAAATTACTCACAATAAGTTAAATCTAGATTGGAGAAATTTATATTTGGACTAGGATTTGTGTATCCATAAAATTTCAAGACATACATTTTGTTACTATTATTTAATGTCATTATTTTTCGAAGTTCTAGTGGGAAAACACAAACAACACCTATGTTATGAACATAGATTTTCCCAGATCTTGTGCCGTTCCTGGGGCTTCCATTTGGGGAAAATGAGCTCATTTATTAACACGCCCAATACAAAGAACCCCTCCGTCGTCCTCACGTGGACAATGCTATGAACTTTTTACACATGTGAAGAAGGTTGGCCAACTCGGAGAGAAAACTCAATTCAAATTATCGCCAAACAAGATCGACAGATGTTCAACTGGCACAACAGAAATGCTGCGTCCAAGCTGGAGGGTAAAGTGAAGAGGTGAGGGACTGAAACCGAGTCGGAGAAAGGTCAATGAGGTGCACCGACCGATCGGCCAGATCGATCTTTGAAACATAAAGCCCAAAGCCCAGAGCCAAAGTCAAAAGCAGTCGCACGTCTCGCTGAGCAAATAACGCCCCAAAAAACTAAAATAACCCAAAAAGAAAAACAGAAGAGCGAACTAAACCCTTTAATCTAAACCACTTTGGGCAATGGCAGGGAACCACCTCAGATCGGATCTGAGTCGATCCGATCCTATCCGATCGACAACGCCACGCATATTTCGCATAACCCAGGCACACCTTTTCGCCGGGGTCCAGTTGAGCTGCAAAAGCTGGAAAGGAAGGGATAGCCCCGAAAAAATACAACTTGAATGCGAGGAGGAAAAAAAATCGGGAAACAAAGGCATAGGCAAAAGGCACTCCAGAACTCAGAACCTCCAGAAGGGTTCGGGAGAGACGGACGGACAATTCAGAGGAGTCGGAGGGCAGAGCTACCGTCATCATCGCCAGCACTCCACTACTATTCTTCGCCATTCGATCATCCCAGCCAGCACTCGTCATCGTGCTCGTCATCGTGTCCACATCCCAGAGCCCGGTCTTATCGGGCCGATTAATCTGCCATCTCTATCGCTGATAAGGAGGCCAAATGGACGACCCAGAGCTTCTCTTCTCCGTGCCTTCTATCCGACCCGATCCGATCCAACCCTAACCACAATACGACAACCACATCATTGTTAGCCCAGTGGCAGCCAACACTCATGTTTAAATTATGATGGCTTCTAACTTGCGCCCCAACCCCCGAATTCGAACTCCGAATCCGTCAAATCGAATGTGGGCATATGGGTAAGTTACTTATACCTCTCCTCTTTCCACTCCCCTGTCCTTTTCTGATCCAGCCTTTTCTCTCTGTCTCCCCGATCCCCGATCGTGTCATAAGTCAGCGGTATGCTGACATGGCTGACGACCCATTGACAAATGCAACGATTCAAGACTCATTCTCCTTTTCCTTCAATGAACACAAAAGCCTCTGAAATCTGGCAAATGTTAAAGGGTCTTCCCAAAGAAACATTCGAGATCTGGTGAATAGATTAAAACTTATATTTGAAATATAAGAAAAATATGCATACATATATTTCTGAAGAGGGGATTGCAAATGAATTTTCACCTTGAATCCTTTTATCGCCAAGTTCCCAGTACTTAAAGAGAAAACTTCTATATGGTTATGTAAGGTAAGTGAGGTAAGGCTAAGGTACTCCGCTCCAGAGCCGGATTATTATTGCCAAAGATATAGTCTTCTCTGGGGGCCATATAGTGGATTTTTAAAAGGGACCCTTCACAAAATTTAACAAAATACCTCAAAAATATTATGTTCTTAGATTTTGATGCAGAGTTGTGGAGAATCGATCTACGAATCGTTTAAGGTACTCCGCTCGAGAATCAGATGAATATTGCCAAAAATATAGCGTTTTATGGGGGTCATATAGTGGCTCCATGCGGATCTATGGAATTTTAAAGGGGACCCACAAAAATTTACAAAAAAACTAAAAAATATTATGTTCTCAGATTTTGATGCAGAGTTGTGGAGAATCGATCTACGAATCGTTTAAGGTACTCCGCTCAAGAATCGGATGAATATTGCCAAAGATATAGCGTTTTCTGGGGGCTATATAGTGGCTCCATGCGGATTTATGAAGTTTCAAAGAGGATCCTCCTCAAAATTTAACAAAAAACTAAAACGTGTCATAGAAACCATTAACGATCTTCTTAATATATATATAATTAATATAATTAAATTAATCTAATACATAAAAAGCTTTATATATCTTTATTCCCAACAAAATTCTGTTGGTGATTTAGATTCTATTAATAATTCCACAAGCCATCAGCCACTATTTAAATTATAAACACGTTATTAAGATCACAAATCAGGCAGTAATCGGGCGAAGCAAACAATGCTGATCGGATAGGGGAGATTAATCATATTTATCCAGACAAAGTAATCTGAATTCTGTTCATCCTGGCGTATGCGTAATGTGCGTTTGTCACTGGCAGCTGCTGATCTGTTTTTGTTATCCCCGCACTCCATCGGAAAAAGCAAACAAACGAAAATCTCCCTCTCAAATATTTTGACCGAGCTTCGTTTTATTTAAACATAATCGCTGATGCATAATTAATTAAAAGGTTTTTTCAATATGGTTTTTTTTAATATTTTTTTTGTATTCATCCCGAATGTTTTGTTTATGTTTTGGCCACTGCTGGCTGGTTTCTGGCTCGTTGTCTTCTCTTGACAACACGCCCCAAAACGGTGGCCGCTTGTTGGTTGGCCGGATCTGCATGGGTATGATTTTGATGCTGATTCTGATTTGGATTTTTATTCTGGTTCTGGTTGTGCTCCTGGGCGCTCTGGCTTCTGGGCTCTTATCTTGTAAATTGAATTATGAAATCGTCAACTTGAAACCGAACCGAATGCAAGCAGACACGCTGCTTCTAAACGAGGCTGCTCCTTTTTGTCCATGGAATGAAAAATCAGTTAAGGCACCATGACGACGACGACGTCGACAACAACCACAACCGCATACAGCTGCCCAATGACCAATTCCCTGCCATCTCTCGCTTTTTTGTAAGTCAGTGAGGATGTGAGCAAACAAAACGGGCATTTAACATAATCATATCATATCGTCGTAGGCATCGCATCGCTGCCGAGCTGAGACCACTTAAGTTGGCCCAGAACCCAGCGGAGTTTTGGGTTGGAAGGATGAGTCTGGCCATTTGCATATGTCTCCCGCCCGTGCCACGCCCCCTTAGCCAGCTCTCAACTTGTTTGTTTGGCAGCACGAATGAGCAGCATTTAGGAGCTATCTGGCTTTCATTACTATATTTGCCCGAGTTGGCTGGCTCTTGATTTCTCAAAAGGACGACGGGTTGCCCAGTAATTCAGTAGATGTCACATGCCCAAGGTTTAAGTGATAATTTATACACAAATTTATAGATTTTCTTTGGTTTATTTAGTTGTCCAGCTATTTGGTAATATTATTTTCCATTTTATTTTAATATTTTTCACAAGACTATTTTTCAAGCTACTTCAGTTTGTGGCGCGAACCTTTCAAATCCCTAAGACTAAACTATTTCTTATTTTAATAAATATTTAGAAAAGATTTCCATAATTTCAAACTATATTTTTTTAAGACATATATTTATAAAAACAAGTTTCAGACCCATAACCTCGTTTCCAGGCCTGTTTAGACATAAAAAGAAATCAGAAATCGCTTTCGTTTGTTCTAATCAGAAACACAGAATCGTAGTTCTCGGCTTTGGTAATTGAGAATATAATTACACGAATTACGAGTCAGTCGGTGTGTTTATCTAACCGTTAGCATCTGCCTTTCATCTTGACTCAGTTGCCTGACTTTGACAGGGCCAAGTGCGTTAGAGTCGGTGGTTTGTTGGCCGCCTGGCATGCCTGGTCGGTTGCTTCTATTGTCCATTCCCCAAGGCGATGCCATGGCAGCCAAATAGACTCGGCCTGAACTCGGGAATAAGCCAACTGGCCGTGGCCCAGTCGAGCGAGCATGTGGCCGCTTTCACAGCGCCGGGGCAATTGACAAACGCCACTCATAGAAAAAAGGGATGCCCGAACAATTGTCACTTCCCAAAGCAATTACGTTACCATTTGAGCGTGTAAACAAAAAATTACAAAGTGGTTAGGCCAAAATGGCAACAGTTCTGCAAGTCATTGCAAGTTACCAACATCTGGTTGAGAATAAAAGGTTGAATAGATTGGAAATGGCGCTAGAAAGTTAAAAAATTCAACAAGTTATCATAGAAATTGTTTTTATTCGTTGGCAATTATGGCTTAAAAATAAATGGTAAATATAGTTTACCCTATACTTTAAATCTTTAAATTTAATTTAACATATTTTGTAGGAAGTTTATTAATTAAAAAGATTAGTTTCGACACCCTACACTTGCTCCATCTTAAGCTCCCTCAATTAATTTCCTTCACACCCAATCGGGCAGAAATAATTGGTGCCTGCTCTGGTTGTGACAGGTAAGCCCATCAAATACTTTATTGGTCAATTGGGCAGCAGTTCGGGTCTTCGACAGACCCTCAACACCTCCAGCCCTTGTCTATGAGACCCAAACACCCTGGATAGTTGTAACCCCTCTATGGCTGCCGTGACAAGTGTTACCTTTCCAATAAATATTTGTTTACGCACAAATAGACTTGTAGAACGTGTTAGAAATTCATTTTTGGGGAGAGTGGAGGAAGTGGAGCGAATCGTAGTTATGCACTAACAGTCCTGTCAGATGTACAGAGAGAACAAGATAGGATTCAATTAAGGATTGTAGTTCTATGCCAATAGTAGAATATTCTTAATTCTAATACTATTCTACTTATATTGTTCTAACTCAGTAAGATCCCTCCCCTCATATAAGTGTGTTTATTTTTAAATGTTTCACTTAATAAGAATTATAAATCAATCTGAATTTCCTACGCCACTCCCTAAACCAATATTTCTTGCAGTGCACAGCCCAGTCCACTGACTGCCAGACCTTATCAACTTTAGATAATCAACCCAGATTCCAGTGTTTGCCCTGAACGCCTCGACCTGCTTGTTTGTCTTTGATTCGTTTAGTGTCTGGTGTGTGTTTTCTGCGGTCACCAGCCACCACAAAATAATAATAATACCCGAATGCTAGTAGAAAGGAAACCAAATATTTGCTTTATTTATCGCAGTAGCATCGTTTCAAAATTCAATTTAATTGGATGCTCGAAGACGGAAATATCGGCAGTTTGTCGACTCTTATTTTTTTTTTTTTTTGGCAGAGGGCATTCTATTCTAATAGGCCCCTATGCTCGGGAGTCATAATCTGAGGCCTCGACTTCCTGTTTCTAATTCTGGTTCTCGACTTATCGCGGCATTTGGATCGCCTCTTGTTCGCACCTATTCAAATGATCTGGCAGTATCTGAAATCAAAATCAGTATCTAAAACCAGGAGCAGCTGATTGACCAAAATCGCAATTCTCGCAAAAAATGGAAACAAAGTGGAGTTGCTTTTTGTTGGGTTCTTTTTTTTTGTTTGGGTTATCAACTGGGGTTTTGTCGCCACCATCTCGGCCATCGGTCCTTCGGGGTTTTCTCTGTGTGTTCCGAGAGCCATCAGCCCATCACGTGTCTAATTTCTCGCTGCCCAAATAGTCCTCCGAGGAGCGAGAGAGTCCATTGTGGTTGTGGCTGACTGGGTTTTCGCCTTGGTTTTTTGCTCCTGGCCCGGTTATCTTGATGCTGGCGCGCAAAAATGTTTACAATTTTACTGCTCATTTTTTTTGCTGCCCGTAGCCAGAGCACAATGCCAGCAAAAATTAAAAATGTTTCCAGTGGTTGGCCAGGTTCGGATTCATTTTTCATGTTGGTCACTCAATTGGGGACGAGACACATGCCAAAAGGATGGGGATTCGAATTGTACCTTGGTAGGTAATCGATTAAAGAAAAAGTGTTTCTGAAAAAGGATTAAAAACTTAGATAAAGTGACTTATTAAATATGGTTTAATATGTATATGTTTTTTTTTTGGAGAAGGGTTTAAAGTCTATAAGAAACAATTGCTTAAAGGATAAAACTTCATTGGAAGAATATTTTAATATTGGTAATATGTTCTTCTAGATACCCTTCTGATTACACTGGCAATTAAGACCATATATCATTATAAACCCATTTTCATTCCATTTAAATCTTAATATCACCACTGTATGTACTTCTGTGGAGCAATCAGCGTTTTGTGTCAACTAACAAATAAATATCACGCATGGCCAAAAGCGGCAATCAAAGTCCATCAACTGGCATCGGGCTGGCAGATGCCAAGCCATCGATAAGCAAACCGATGCCAATTCCACTACCAATGCCAATACCAATTTCAATTCCAATGCCATGAAGCACATCCTTTGGCAGCAAGTCGCCACATATCGATGGAGCGGATGATAAAGTGCCGGGCATTGTTTTTAGCCTCAATCAGAGCTAGTTCAGATGCGTTTTTGGCCAGGTCTATTATGGGTATGGCCCAACCAATGTCCAATGTCCACTGTCCGCGGCGCAGTCATAATTATTTCATTATGGCCCATTTGTTTCATCAGCCCCATTGGCCACATCTGACTTCTGTTAACTGTTTTGCTGATGATTTGGGTTCATGTCTGTTTGGGTTTGTTTTTTTTTTTTTGGGTGCTGTCTCTGTTGATAGTTTTTGTATTTTTTTGAGTTTCTGTGTCTGATTTTGGTTACCTTATCGATCGGACGCCATCTTAATTGTTTGTTGTTAAACACGCAGCCACAGATTTTCGATTTTCGATCCCCATTCCGATTTGGAATGCTCCAATACGGATTCTTCTGTCTCTGATTTGGGATACGTCCCCACATCCATTTAACCATCCCCCCACATCCCAAATCGAATAGATTTTTCTGCTTATTGATTTTTCATTCGAATTTCGTCGTCAGCCATTTGATTTATTGTTGTCCACTTAATTTGTTAGAGATGCTGTCCAGATATTTCCGTCTCCGCTCCTCGGGTTGCTAATTCGCTGTAGATCGTTGTATTTATGGCTTTGGGTTTATCGTTGGGAAGATTTTTGAATTTCTGTTGAGCTTCTTGGGCATGCCCTCGCTTGAACTGGTCTAAATTGCTTAAACGAGCTTAAACTGCGTTAAATGTTTTCTTTTTTTTTTGTTTGTTTGTTTATTATTGTTTTTAGTTTGGGGTGGGGCTGTTGAAATGCGGTCTCTTGGCTAATTTGCATAAATAGTTTGTGGGTCTTGGAAGCTGGGTGAAATTATGAGGTTTTCTTGGCAGAGAGGGCTTGGAAGAGTTTGTAATTTACAATATTTCTTTTACAGTGATTTGCCTTTAAAATTTGATGAGGAACAAAGGACACTTTAAATAAATAGATGCCAAGGATTTGGGCTTAGTATCATTACATTTTAGACTAAATATTTGTGGCTTTTTAAAGTTTCTAAACTAGGTTCAAAAATAGAAAAATGGTTTTATTAAAAACTATCATTCTTGTTTCTCGAATAAAATTTTATCCTACTATAATTGCCTTAATAAGTACATATGTAGGTACCTCCTACTGGAGTCTCCCCAAAGGATTATTATTTTTGAATTGTAGATGCCACCTTGGTTCCTGCAAATCCCCTGCCCCATGAGGCACTCTCCCGTTGAATGCAGCAATTAGAGACTGTTGCCAAACAGTGGCCCTTGTGGCTGACCAGTCCCCCGTTCCCCGGCCAGGTGTGTGGTCACAATAGATGACCAGACCATCGCAGCTCCTGGCCCTGCAGTCCTTAATGTCACCCCCCCGTTTTCTGATTGTTTGTGTGTATTTGGTGTTTTTTTTCGAAAACCCTCTAACAACTGCGGCGAGAGCCAGACAATGGCAATTGTGGCCGGCTGAGAATGTTGTCATGTGTCGCCCGAGCCGCTGTCGTCGCACATCGTTGTATTTCATGTAAACAAATAACAAATTAAATGAAAATTTAAATAAAAGAGAAGCCAGCAGAAGCAGAAGCCGAAGCAGACCGACGATTTATGGCCCGGTTGCAGGATAAGCCCGAAAATCGAAATCGACTAAAGGGAAACCCTCCGGCAGTCCTTGACGGTTTTTTGTTTTTTTCCCCTGCATTTTTGTGGTTGATGGAGGCGAAACCCCGCTGATCGAATCAAATGAACTGAACACACACATCGCCACAAATGCAGACGGCAAAAAGGACAATCGAAGGCGTCCAGGATTTTCAGGGTTGTTAGTGTTGTTAGTTACCTTGATTTCGACTTTGGCTCCTCGTATCCTCGAATCCTTGTATCCTGCAAGGCGGGTGGCACTCGGTCCGTAATTGGGATTTGTATTGAGTTATTATTTATTGCCCCTACACGCCCCCGACCTCGTCCCTGTCCAAATAGAGAAATTATCGGCAACAACTTTGCGTGTTGAATTGATTGATTTGCCAGCCCGGCGGGTCTCAAATCTAAATTGCATTCTAAATTTGGTATCTGACGGTATTTGTATCCTTCTGGGATCTAAGTATTTTTCTAGTTGAGTGTGGCATGTGTGTGTGTGTGGCATGCGGGTCCTTTGCATGTCAATAGGTGCTAAAAATTGACTTTCGAGCAACGCCCAGACAGAACCTGCTTGAAACTTAATTAACAAGACTCCGCCGCAGATACAGATACGAGTGTGTAGATGTATCCGTGTATCTCGCGGCTATGTGTATACTGTATCTCTGGCAACAGAAGCCAGGAACCATCACCAGATAAACCCTCTGACAATCACTCAAAGCTGCATAGGAGGTAGAGGTGGTGGGGGCTGTGGCAGGGGAATGCAAAATGCAGCTGCAGTCTGCCGACATTTACATACTTACAAGGAAACGAAAGCAGCCGACCCCAGCCGGGGAATGATATATAAAAACACAAGAAATTTGACATGAACTGTGGAGATTTCAACGCAAAGATAGCGCCAAAAAGATGCCACCGAGACGGAGGGCGACCGAGAAGGACGGAGTGAGGGACAAGGAGTTTGGCTCCTTGAATAATGGCGGCCTCAATCAGGACCGAAGAAACCCAAGCAATTGTAAGAAAAACTCAAGAGCCAGCAGATGAGTGGAGAGCTCTGGAGTTTAAGGTCTGAGAAAGGTCTAGAGATGCTGTTTCTTCTACACTACAAAAAATTGTACTTCTAAGCTATCAATGGGTTGAGATAAATTATAATCTACTATATTATAATCTTTTTCAAGCAAACTTTATCCAAAAATCAAATCATTATTTTATTTAAGTTTATGAGATATTTTTTAAAAGTTCCTAACTAGAAGAGCATCAAAACAAAAAGGCTTGGAAGGAAAGTTATATGACTAAGAGTTGTATAAAGATTTTTTAAATTATTAACCTAAGGATCTACATACTCTTTCTCCCAGTGTTACCTTCCTGCGTCTTCTTCGTTATTGTGGTTTTCTGAGAGACGAAAAAAAGTGTCCGGGGAGTGAGATGACGCGATTGCTAGATTCGATAAGCAAAATCATTTGTGATAAAATAAATAATTGAGTTCGTTTGCATATCATGGGAAAGCATCTCTCATCGCTGGAGACGCAAACGCACTCAGAACAAAATACAGAAAAGTTTAGAAATACTATAGACGATGGAGAGACCTTAATAAATTCATAGGCTCAGTCATAATTTTTACCAATTGTGTCACAGATTAGGGGGGCCAGGGCACCTACCTACCTACCTAAATACATAAGACAAACGCCTTTTGACAGACTTCAATCAAATCGGACGACGTTCGCTTAGGCTATCGTGGCAACTATCTTTCGGTGGTAGAACCACTCACCCCACAACCCACTGCCCCACCTCCCATCTGCCACCTCCTCCACCTCCACCCCCTATAACAAGGCGCACCTCAAATTGCGATAAAGCGTTAAAATTAATTATCGAGTGCCAGCAGCAGCGCAGCTCAGTGCGTTGTGCTGTCAAATCTTTATCGCATAATTGATTTCATAGCTACTGCGTTTGCTTTCAGCGCTCCTTTCCTCCAAATTACATGCCAAGGGCTCTACCAAAAATTTTTACTTGATGGGTCGAGCAATTGGGGTAAAGAGCTACCTCCAAAAAAAAAAAAACACAATAACAAAAAACTGAAGACGAAAAAAAAAACGAACAACAAACGGCAGCCACAAATCAACATCGCGATAAGAAACTGTGATTTTTATTTTTTGAAAACTGATTTTTGATTTCCTGTACAATTTTGATTAAAAACTCTACGTCTCCGTCTGCGTCTCTGTCATGTCGTCTCCACATTTATTTTTGATTTTTTTGGGGGAACCTTCTTCTACACTGAATGTGAATGAAAGGCTGAAGACAAATTGAAAACAAAGTCTAATCAGTTGAGCAATTGAGCAATTTCGAATACCCCTTACTTATCGGATTAGAAGGGGGTTAGACGAGGAAGGGCCTAAGCACCTTTCGAGTTATTTCAAATCACACCTATCAAGGGGATTCGCGATCAAGTTGAGGACCTAAATAGCCCACAGATTATGAACTTTTTTGGAAATTTTTATTGGAAAGGGGAGATTAAAATGTAGTTGATGTGATTAAGATCCTATTAATATCCTACCTTGCTTTCAGGATAATTATTTCTCTGAGAAGCTAAAAACTCTTCAACATTGTCCACCCCATTACTGGGTACTATTTAGTCTCTACCCTTGCCCCTTTTATCGAAAGACTGTCTATAATTTTGGGTTTTGCTTCTGCTACCATTGTTAAGAGCGTCTTGGAAATCTAATCGCTGACAAGCTATGGCTGCCTGTATTCGATAGATAGTTGCTGATGGCACACTCGAAGGGAGTGGCATTCGGAGGGCGGGCAATTGATTCGGACCCAGTTGAGAAATACCCCCAGATTTCCCAGAAGATATGGCTTATGCAAGGTGTCTAGGTGCTATACTAAAATATTTCCAATGTGGCTTTGCTTTCGGCCATCATTATGGCACAATATCCTTTCCTTTAGTTCCAGTCCTGCCTCCACTTGAAAGGACCACCATGTGTCGTGGCTCCTGTTCATTCCGGGGGCCTTTTGTCTCTGGCGTAATTAAAACTTAAAACGCTTTTTGTTTTGCAAGCAGCACTTGAACCATTGTTCGCACAAACCAAAAGTTCACATTCACCCCACCGAAAAGGAGGGGGGACCTCTCCATTCCACCTCTCCGCCAGACCAACAAAAAGCCGAAGAATGGGCCAAAGTATCTCAAGTGTGCTTTGCTCATTGTGAAAATTCCAATAGAGAGCGTGCGACTTCTTTGGAAGTATGTTAAAAAAAAACTCCCTCCCTATGGCTGGCAAGCGCAAAACTTTTCAGAGCAGCCCACCCGGCACTGAAGTTTATTGAGGAAAAGTAACAGAATCAGGAGCAGGACTAGGCACAGCACCAGGGGCCAGGACTCGGTGTCGTCGGGGTTCAGTTCAAGTGGCACGGAGCGCGTGCCTGGGCACGGAGACTCGCTTCAAGTGTGGCAATATGTTGCAGCTTCGATCCGAGGCACATGGTAACCAAATAGCAGCAGATGCACCTTGCAAGGGGGTTAGAGGATTTTAAAAAAGATTACTTATTATTATAATATTAATATATTATTTAATACTGCATAAAATAGCGTGCCTTGTTCATTTTTTAGTGATAAGTATAGTGTTGTACAAGATTATTGCAACATTCTTTCTAACAAGGTTTTATTTGTATGGTATTACCGTAGAATAATATATTTTGGTGTAACAGAAGTTAAAAATAAATCACTTTCAAAAAATTATTATAAAAACCATAACAAAATATATAAAAAATATTCCATTGTTACTGAAAGTTATTACAGATACATATTATATGTATTCCGAACCCTGAAAGATTCCTATTGGAGTGAGAGAGTTAATAAAATATATTTCATACCGCTGGCATTCTACCTGAGTCCGTACACCTGTAATTCAGAGACCTGGCCAGTGCATAAATCATCAATGCAACTGCAGCAGACCAAGTAGAAATCGGTCGAAAGAGGCGCCCGCAGAGATATGTTCGATTTTCGGTCGGCCTACGCCCTCGTTTTCCGAACCTCTTCCTAGGACATCCTGCATATTGGTATTTACCTGGGCCTGTGACGAAATATTTAGTCGAAAATATTGTCCCTAATGCTGGCGCCAGACAAGTCTTATGCTGATGATGATGACAGACTTAGGCACCGTACACAAAACAAATCCAACCTGTCACACTAACGACTTCTGCGAAGACAATGGGCCTGGCCCGAACCGGCCCTTACCCTCTACCCTACCATCCTTTGGCCGGCTAGTTCCCCTGACCAACCTAGCCAACCGATATTTCGGATTCAGTTTTGCAGTTTACTTTGGCTTTGTGCATAAGCCAAAAGTGTTGCACTAGTTTCGAAGGATTTGGCCCGGCCAGACAAAGAGCCCGGGGATCGGCAGGGCTTTGTTTTCGGTTCCCCGTTTATGTTTCTGATTCAGATTCAGGCTGCTGTGTGGAAATTGTGCATGCACTTTATGGTGCAATTCCTTTGTCCTGCCGGCGAAGGCAGGCCAATATTTTTATTGCCCATGTTGTATGTAGCATGTAGCAGGGCCACTACTAACAAATAGCTGCAACAGCCGCTAAGAGTTATGACCCGGCGCCTAGGAGCTCATCTCCCAAACAAAGGGCTGTGAAAGCCAGTTTTGGCCCGAACTGTTTAGGAGTGGGTTAGTCTGATATCACGTAGAGATCGTAAACCGATCCTTACATTTTAGAAAATTTATACAAGTACTATGGTTTAATAGGAAAAATATACATTTGATTGTCTGACTAGAGATTTATTTGTAGTTAGCTGTAATAATTGTTAATTAAAAATAAATGTTACAACATACACTATAATTAATTGAGCTAAGTTGGGAGAGATAATAAATACGTATAAAAAGGCACTATATTTTAACCAGTTTGTTATTATTTTCTTTCAGTCAGAGGAACAATGTTAAAACTTACCTTTTTAATATTTTTCATGTTATTTGGTGGATCTTATGTAATTATATCTTTAAAAATATAAAAACAGAGCTGATAATATCTCTTTCAGATGTTCCTCCCTAAAACCTATGATGTCCGTTTTGTGAGTTTCAGTACGACCGGTGAAGGATACGTCGATGTGAGTAAAGTACGGCTAACTGGTCGCGATCACCGAATCAATGGAACAATTACGGTTTTAAGAGACATGGATGATGAAAACTTTTCTGGATCCGGAGAGGCCTTTAATGATGCCGAAGGAAACGGAGAGTACAAGCAGTTGCCCTTCTATATGCCGAAGCAACCCATCTGTAAAATGCTCCGAACCTATTGGTCTTACGCAAATGCATCCGTAAAGTACGGGGAGAACACCGACTATCCCGTCCACACACTTCCGTGTCCCATTCCAAAGGGAACCTATTATATCAAGGATGTGGAAATTAATACAGATGGCTGGCCGCTGGTGATGCCACGCGGATTTTTGAAGGGCGTAGTTTCTTTATATGATAAAAACGAAATGGTGGGAACTCTTGCCGCTCTTATACACATTACGGATAAACACTCATGAGATATTATAAAATAAAAACTATTGATGATTTTTTAATAAATGAAAATTCTAATTTGAATAAATACTAATTTAAATAAGACTTAAAACAATTTGAAACAACATATATTTAAAGAAATGCATAGTTACAATAGTTGAACAAAGGGCTGTGAAAGTCAGTTTTGGCCCCAACTGTTTAGGAGTGGGTTAATCTGATATCATGTAGAGATCATAAAATTATCCTTACATTTTGGAACATGTATACAAGTTTTTACTATAGTTTAATAGAGATTTGTGTCCGACTAGAGAATTACATTGTAGTTGGTTGTAACAATTTTTAATTTAAAGCGGACGTTACAACATGAGCTAAGTTGGGAGAGATAATAAATACGTATAAAAGGGAACTATATTTTAGCAATTTTTTTATAATTTTCTTTCAGTCCGAGGAACAATGTTCAAATTTACTTTTTTAATAGGTTTTGTATTAATTGGAAGGGTTTATGTAAGTATAACTTTAAAAAAAGTTAAAGAAAAACTGTTGAAATATAAATCTCTTTCAGATGCTTCTCCCCAAAACCTATGATGTCCGTTTTGTGAGTTTCAGTACGACCGGTGAAGGATACGTCGATGTGAGTAAAGTACGGCTAACTGGTCGCGATCACCGTATCAATGGAACATTTGAGGTTTTAAGAGACATGGGTGATGAAACCTTTTCTGTGTCCGGAGAGACCTTTAACGATGTCGAAGGAAACGGAGAGTTCAAGCAGTTGCCCTTCTATATGCCGAAGCAACCCATCTGTAAAATGCTCCGAACCTATTGGTCTTACGCTAAGGCATCAGTGAAGTACGGGGAGAACACCGACTATCCGGTCGACACACTTCCGTGTCCCATTCCGAAGGGCACCTATTATGTCAAGGATGTGGAAATTAATACAGATGGCTGGCCGATGGTGATACCACGCGGATTTTTAAAGGGCGTAGCTTCTTTATATGATAATAACGAAATGGTGGGAACTCTTTCCGCTCTTATACACGTTACGGATAAACACTCATGAGATATTATAAATTAAAAATTATTGATTACATTTTAATAAATGATGTGATATTTAAATATTTAATATTGTATAGTTAAAGGGGTTAAACAATTTTTTTTTGGGATTACACATAGATATTATTATTACTATATATCTTTATTTATTAAAAACATGATTAAATAATACAATAAAGTCATGTCTAAAAAGTAACAAATTGTTATTAGAATCTTTGTAGTTTCTAATAACCTAATTAATTAATAGCCTTAGTTCACAACATATTTTCACAAATTACAATCATTTCTCGTGTATTTAATAGTTACATAAAATATTTTATGAACAAGATAGTGGAATTTAGAATTAGTATTATTTCCAACACGAACTCTGAGTTTTCTATAAAATCCCCTAATCTAAGTTTTAAACTTGAGTACTTTATAGCCTCAGCACTACAATGGATGGATTAAAATACTTCATTTTTCTACTGATGATAAACGAGGCTTATGTAAAAAATATATTATAATCCTTAGAAAATCCCTACAGATTTCATTTTTATACATAGATGGCTCAAAACTCCTACGATGCCCGCCTGCTGTCTATAAATTCGTCGGCCAACTCTGTTTGGAACCTGGACAATATTCGACTCTTGGGTCGAGAACACAGGATGAATGGATCTGTGACTCTAATGGACGAAATGAGCAATGATCACTATACGTTCTCCGCCGAGTGCTTTCACGATGCGGATGGCAGTGGAAATTATAAACGGATGCCGTTTTTCCTCACCAGTGAGCCCATTTGAAAGATGATCAAGGGAATGCTGGAGTACCTCGAGCCCAGTGTGGTTGTTGGGGTCAACACGGACTTTCCCATCAATGATATTCCATGCCCAGTGCCGCAGGGACAGTATTATGTCAAGGACGTAGTGCTCGACACGGACAACTGGCCGGGCATAACGCCCAGAGGCTTTTTCAAAGGTATCGGTTATATATACAAAAATGGATTAACACTCGCTGGCACAGTGGAAATTGTTTGTGAAATTAAAGATCGTCCTTAGATCTCAAGCAAAAAAATGATTTCTACATAAATTATTCTAAAAAGTTTTTAAAATGAATAAAAATAGTATTGCTTGGAAAACCATTTGGTCCTCCCATGATCTCGATTGCTATCGAATTTTTTGGAAATCCCGCTTTATAAAAAAATCTCCGAATTTATGTCTAATCTCCAAGGATTCTCGTCTATCGCGATCAACAAGTGCCAAAACGCTTCTGACAATGGATCTTTGGAACGATTTCTGGAAACCCCAACACCGAGAGTGCTAAAAGATTAGCATATCCTCCGGGCAAATCATTCAGATCAGAGATCAGAGAAAATAGCCGCCAACACCTCCAACAATCCTGCCCTCGATTCAGCTGCCTTGATAGGAAAATCCTGCCATCGAGCATGAAATGATTTCCGAGGAAATCTGATACAGCGAGGATCGATTTTCCGATACGATCACTTGTCCGATACGGAGATCAACGGCAAAGGATCTCATCCTCCTTCGACTATGATGATGTGCACATTTTCTGCTAATCCTTCGGCTAACGCCCAGCACAGACACACAAAACAGACGTCGCCGCTGTGGCTTTATGCTAATGATCGGTTTTGGTCCAGAAACTAGGCCAAAAACTGCAAAACCACCGACCATGGCTCATTGTGTGGTGAGTGAGTTCGAGTAAAAAAAAAAAAAGAGGAAAGCAACAAACACAGTGCGCCTAAATATTGCAAATCTGGCTGGCGACTGGGCCGGGCCATTGTTTCGGCCTGGCCAGCGAGTGCGAAAATAAAAATCTCTTAATCGGCACTGGCGACAGCATTCAATGAGTTTTGCACTGCCTCTGGCTCTGGACGCAGGACATGGTCTGTGGGACTTGCACTGGCAACTGGCACTTGAAACATGACAATATCAATTTGTACGTACAATGGCCTAATCTGATAATCAGTGCAAACATGTCCTTTGTGTCCATTGTGCGTGGAACAATGCAAACGGCATAGTTGTGCGCCAGGATTAGGTGCCAAAGCCAGACGACGGTGGTCGGAAAAAGTGAGGCAACCCCGGGGCGAAGAGTTTTGTCAAAGTTTCAAAGTTTTTTTTTGGCAGCCATCCAATGCAAGTTTTCGATAGAAATTAACCAAAAAATAATAACATTCCTGGGTTTTCAGAGAGACAAAAAAAATAACTAGTAAACTATGTTTATTTTTAAATAATATTTAGAAGTAAAGAATTAGATAGAGTAGAGTAGAGTTTTTAGAACAAGAATTGTTAGGACTCTCAGCTAGGCTGGTATAAAGACCCTTTAATATACATTATTATCAAAATAATATATATATAAAATAGGATAATCAAGGTATAGTATTCCTTACTTATCAATATATACTACTCTGGTGATATTTTATAACCTGACATAAGAAGCACCCAAAAAGGGAGTTCATTACGGATCTCTCTATTAAATGATTAATGTGCATTTTATGGTAAACCTCCCGGCCCCAGACGATCCCCATAAAACGAGCGATCATAAAAGGAAGACAAGTAAGAAAAACAAGGGAGCCGGGCGAGATGATCGGTGCATGTAAAATGAATTCGAGACACGGGGACTTGAGACTGGAGACTCAAAACTCGAAACTCGGGACTCTCCAGCTTGTCAATCAAATTGCGGAGGCACGCAACATAAAAATGATCGACAACAATGACACTTTGGGCGGCAGGAATGTCGCGGATAAGCATCAACCCAAACACATACTTCGGTTTAATACACAAACATGTGTAGATGTATGAAGATCGGGACGTCAGGAAGGTTCATTTATCATTGGAATTGGAATTGGTATTGGATGGGGGAATCGCTGGTGGCGGAGGTGTGGCTTATGCCCAGCATGAATTAATCATCGCACAAATCAAATTGAAATCACAACAGTACAAAAAACAATAAAAATATCATAACAAATGCTGCGAACAGCATCAGGCAGGACTTAATGTGGCCAAGGGACTTCCAGGGATTCTCCTCCCCATTAGAGGACTCTTAGAGAGGGTTGAGAGATACAACCACAAATTGACTTGTTTTGTTGGGTTGGAACTCCCCGCAAATTAGTTGCTCAATTGGATAATAAAACCAAATGTGCCAATTGCTAATGCTGTTGAAACTTTTCCCTCGGCAAGTGCCCGAAAACAATTGTGCAATTGTGCAATAATTGCACTTCAAGAGGGGTGTCAAGAGACAAAAGCCACAGGACATTGCCTCAAATGGGTGTTGCATATGCTGGGATTTAAACAGTTTTTTTTTCTTTTTGTATTAAAAGAGTTTTGGTGGCTTAGATAGAGGTCCGGTCCACTCAATTATGTCATATCGGGAATACTAAATGGACTTTTAACTTGCTTTGATTGTATAATTTGGCCCGCTCTTCTGGGCTTACCTTTTATGGCCGGCCATTAAAAGGGCGAACGAGCTTGCTCAGATTTATCAGCGTGCACGCCATAAAGTAACAAATAAATTTAAATACTAATAATAATAAAAAGTAATACACGCACTCCCATAGGGGGTAGTCGGTCCCTTCGGGTGGCATCCTCGAAAAAGGATACACCAACCAGCCAACCAGCCAACCAGTGTGCAAGAGGCCAAACACATTTATGGCCAGCAATTAAATGGGGCTGCCATTTGTTTTATTATAACAGCGAACAGCGAGCAAGCGCCATCATCAGTAGAAAAAGCAAAAGCACAGCACAGCCAAAGCAAAGCAGCATCGGCATCAGCGATAAGGCTCCGTTTTATTATTATCCTTTATGCTTTTCGTGTGCTTTTTTTCCAGCCCTCCAACTGAGGGGGCTCTGGTGTTGGGGCGTGGCCCGGCCCAGGGTGCCACACATTAGAATAGGCCGGGCTAAAACAAGACAACAGAAATTAATAGACACATATTGAAACAGGAATGCTCTTTAAAAATATTCAATTATTTGCAAGCACAAAAGCACCTTACTTTAAGATCGTTTAGTGTCTAAAAAAATCATTTAATAAGTAGCTAATTTAATAATAATAGTAATAGTAAGTAATAAAATGTATAATTTTATAATGTATAATGTTACTATACCTCGACTAACTTTTTGTTAAATTTGTAAAAAAAATATTACGATACCTTTCTCAAGCCCAAAAGAGGTGCCAAAAATTTTAAAATTTTCATTATTTTTGAAAAAATAGACATCTTGCTTGGGTGGTCAGAAAAATAAGTTCTTTATTTGGATTTGCTTTAGAATTCATGAAGTATTAAAAAAAATGTCAAATATAATGTCAGGTTTTAATAAAGTTAGTACAACTATAATATATAGCTGTAACTCCCATATAGCATCCTTTATATCCCAGCTAATAGACCCCACTTCAGTGAGGACATCCAAAGACAAGGCCATAAAAAGTCGCAATGCGCCATAAAAACAGTTAAAGCCAAGACAAAAGTCGCCCAGTGGCATACACCATACAGGGACTCACTCGCACACCTACACGCCACTCAAATGCGATTTGGGAGTCGTTAAAAGTGGTGCATGAGTATGGGTGATGAGTCCTCTCGTGTGCGTGTGCGTGTGTGTGTCTGTGTGCTGCCAAGTCCTGTACAAATTAAGCCTTTCTAGGCAAACAAACGAGCGCGCACATCCTTGTTAAACGAATACATATATATGTACAATATATAACAAAATAAAACCCGCAGAGGAGATCTGTGGGGGATCCATCCACCCATCCCCCCTTCCCTTGGAGCATGTGCAAAGTAGGTTGCTCAAATCGCACACAACATAAAACATTTTTAATGCCAAACAACAACAAGAAGAAAAAAAGGAGCGGAATAACAGACAATAAAAAAAGCACACAAAACGAGCATAAAAATGGCAGCTGGCAAAAGAAAATGGCCGCCCAGTGGCACCCTCAGTTACACCCCCACCATCCCAGCTACCGCCACCGTACATCTCCCCGGCATCCTGTTTGGCGGTCATACGTACAGGATATTGTGTAAAAAGGATTAATGTGCCCCGTTTTCTCTCTTTGTTTTAATTGCATTGAGGTTAAGGGGAGGAGGGGCAGGGCAGCGCATTTTGGCCAAGAGGAATGGGCCCAAACGAAATGTAAAATGCCCAAAAGCGTCGGAAAATAAATGTATGTATTACTAGCCAGGACGTAGGACTTTATCAACCAGAAGGGGGCCGTCGATACTCAATATTTAATGTGTTTCCTCTCTTTAGAGAGTATGTGTTTTATTTTAATAACTTAATTTCTATAGCTTACAGGTTAATTTTTTATTAATTAGTACCCCCCTTAACAGAAGCCCCTGATTTTCGGTTAGCCAGCGAATAAAATATATATTTGATGCCATAAAAATGTCACAGACGCCTTGAGTTATGCAGCCTGACTGTGGCTTATGTGGCGCCCGCCGTAAAATCCCATTCCGAAATCCATTCCCCAGCTCCCAAGGACCTTTTTCCCCATTTCCATTTCCATTGCCATTACCACTTACTCCTAGGTCACAAAGGGCCGGAGCTTAACCCTTTTGTTTTGCACGGTTTTTAATTTATATAAGAATGCACAGAAATTTATTGCTTTATTATATAAATTGTATTACACAAGGTCCTTCCAGCTACGGTAGTTAAGATTATTCGATTAGACAAATGGAAATTACCAGATTTTTTATCTTATTTTTGGAAGGGTTATGCATAGAAGAGTTTGTAGTTTTAATTGGTCCTTTTTGATTAGTTTTGTTATGGAAATTAATATTTACATATTATATAATATATGCCTGAGTTTGTAGTTTTAATTGGTCCTTTTTGATTAGTTTTGTTATGGAAATTAATATTTACATATTATATAATATATGCCTCCTTAAGCTTAGCTACTCAAGGATATTTTTAACAGATTGTAGATTTTATTTAAAATATAAGTCAAACTTTTAGTGATCTTAGTTCCATTTATTTAAGGACTATGTTACTTGTTAGTTATAATTTTTATTTCCCACAGAAACTATTCCTTCATAGAACTCTGAATAATCATAAGATTTATGCATTTCATTGGCCTAGTCTTTACTTTCTAAAGTATCTCCATTTTAATATTCTTCCATGCCAGCTTGTAATGTGTTACGTTAATTCAATTAAGCCCCACTAATGTGAAAGGTACTCTGCGCCCTCCTAGATTTGTTGGCCCAACACCTAACTGGGCCCAAATCAGCGATTCATCTTGGCCCACGCTCCCGTTCCAGCCATTGCATGCTCGCTCCTGGCCCGTACCGCTGTTTTCCCATCATTTGTGTTCAGTTTATGCAGAGCCTGTGTGTGTCTCTTAGTTAAACATCTCTCATTTATATGCGCCCAGTGCAGGTTTTAGCCATGGCTTTAACTTTTAGCCACAACTTCAGGCACAGTAGCAGTTTAGCTGTCCGCACACGCAAATTTTCGAGGCGCACACCTTCGGTTGCTGCGGCCCGAAGGAGATTTCATTACTGGATCTGTGTCCCCAGATCGGAGCAGCGAGCTCTTTAATTTATGGCGCTTGTCATATTTTGTTAGACACGGCGATTAATTAAAGTGCTGTAGCCAGGTCCACGGACAGGGACAGGGACAGGGTTTCAGAACCCTGGCGAAACCCTTGGGCTAATTGAAAACCGCGCCAGGAGATGGAAAACAGAAGGCTCATAACCGCTTATTAAAAACGCAAGCCCAAAAAAAAACAAACTCAAGTGGCGCTGTTTGGTTAGTTGGCTAATAAATATCCCAGGTCAGAGCCTGTCAGTCAGTCAGTCAGTGAGGCAGTCAAGAGATTCCAGCATCAGAGCTAAGGCCCTGAAAGGAGGCCACTCAATGGCCAAGTCGAGTCATCGATATTAGCCCGATTCCACATAAAAAGTCTGGAGGAGAGACAGAAAAAAAGCGCCAATCATCACAGGAGCGGCCCTGAGTGGCAGCCGCTGCCGTAAACACAAATGAGCTGCGTAAACCCACAAAATAAATTTTAAAAGTAAATTGAATATAGTGCCAGTCATCCAGCGAAATGCACTTCTCGCTCCCCTTGTCGATGGGGGCGTGGCAGGAGACAGCCAGAGCGACAGCTCAAGTGCCGGAGCGGTGCCCACATGACATGCTAATTAAAAGACAGCATAACAGAAAGGTTTTCTTCGGGGAGCGAGGGGTTCTGTTCTGGTATGGCAGGTATTTCTGAGATACTTCTAGACTAATCTACTTCATGCTGACTGCAATTTGTCAACTGCAATTACAAGTTAAGCCAAAAAGTCTTAATATTTAGTTCAGACCTAAGCGCCCTTCTACACGCTTCTCATAAAACTCACCTAATTGGAGTAAGACAATTAATTACAGTCCCTGAAATTGGCTTAAAGAAATCTGGTCCCCTACCATAACTTTTGAATTAATTTTCCCTTGGGATGTAGAAGCCGAATATCACTCCGTCCGGGCATCTCTAGGGCGGAGATGACTGCCCACGCAGCCCAGCACTTCCACTTCTCGGTAATCCGCTCCAGTTGCTCCAGTCTCTCCGTTGCCGACCAGATGATATGCCATATAATTACATAGCTTATTGTCATACGCCTATTCAGCTTATTAGCCAAGAAGAAGGAGAGGGCGCGCGCCTTTTGCTTAACTGATCGATTTCGTGATCGGGCCGCGATAATCAGCGCGAGCCCCAAGCCTATTGATCTCCATTGAGAGGGGCTGGCCAAGCAACCAGCCAACCTACCTTAAATTTGATCCGGCTTTGTTTTTGTTTGCGCTCGATTGTCACTCGATCGTAGGCGAGAATTTCCGATCAACAGGCTGAGCAGCGCGGTCTCTGATTTTGATCGACGGCAGCAGGCCAAACTAGAAACCGCTTAACCAGAAACTCACTCACTCTTAGGACAGAAATGAAAAAAAAAAAGACAAACATACAAACCAAAAAGCCGGGCCAAGATGGATCGCTGACGAAGCCACACAGCGTGTTGATTTATTCCCCATAGACCTGGTAACTGAGCTGAGCTGAATACATATATGGGTGTATATAGACTTTTATATGGATGGGATCTGACTGTCGTGGTACAAATAATAAAACACACGACGATGACGACTATAAATTGGAATGACTTGGAAGCGAATAGAAAATGCCCTTATGCTCTAAGATTTGATTACATTGATTTTACTTTTAGAAAAACGGTCTATTAACTTGAGCGCCTTTCTATGCGCTTCTCAAAACATTAAGCTGGTACCTAATGGTGTCTGTTTAACGAGAATAAATTACCAATACACCATGAATCACTTTGAATGGGTTTTCCGACAGTGTAGCGCCTCGATAAGTAAATATTATGGCATATCAGGCATTACATTATTCCAACACCCACATTAACACGTCCGTATAGGATACTTCTGGTACGTATTCATCAGGCTCTGCTAGTTTCGTATGCAACTCAGGATTGTCGCCTGCTCCTCGTCGTTGTCACTGTCGACATCGTTGATCATTTTCAATGACCAAGGCAAAAGGTAAAGACCACAACAGGAACAAAAAATAAAAGAAATAAAATAAAATAAATGCAACAGGATGATGATGATGATGTTGTTCCTTAGGACAGTCAGTTGATACACTCAGAAAATAAGGGAATCTTTATTATATTATATGGGTATGGAAGTATAAGGTTTTAGTTACAGTGCCATATCTCCTTACCAGTTCCATTTGCGATGATTTTTTTTGATCGCGTCTGGAGTTCGGGGCGCGACAAGAATAATTACAGATGTCACATGAAATCAGAAGGCATCATAAATCAAATCAAATTATAATTAAGCATATTTGATCAGTTTGTTCGCCATGGTCCTCGGCTGTAGATGTATCTGTATCTGTATCTGTGTATCTGCGTATATGTCGCTGCTTATCTGGGGACTCTGGTAATGGTAAATGGTAGCAGTTCCTTCGGTTCCTTCCAGGCCCCTTCCAGAGTCCTTATCTGAGATGACTGTGTCTGTGTTTCCGGGCCTAGTTTCGTTTTGTTCGAATATCTCGGTCTCATTATTGAATCATTTCTACTTATTTGGCATAAGTAATTGAATTTGAGTTTATGTATGCTGGCACTGATGATGTCGCTGATGATGCGGTCAGGATAATCGCGGCCAATTCATTAATTTCCAAGGCAACGCGTGTGGCTACCACAGTGGGACTTGGCTAAGAGGGACTATTAATTAGTTTTCTTGCTGTTTCATTGGGTTGTAGGCTTCACTTTACAGACACACCATATTTGCCTTTAATCATATTAACATCACCATTCACTTGTATCTGACTCACGCGACTTGATCCAGTTTTTTTCTTTTTGGGCTGGCTTATAGACGTGTTGGCTTTGACGCCATATCTTATAATTTGATTAATAAAATCCATGGCAGTGTGTCTGCCTGGGAGTATAATTATTTTGTCATTGATTGCGATTGGAGTCTTTAAGCCATCGGCTGTTGCTGGTTAAAGTCATTTCAGGCCGAATTGTTGTTATTTTTATGGCCATCGCCGTACATATTTCACAATTTATCAGGAAAATAAAGGGAAGCGAAATAAATACGAGCTACGCTCATATGTTCGGGGATATTTATGCTTAGATTTAAACATTTGCAAAACGAAAAGTCATAAATTACTTCCGCAAGTGGCAAGGATGCGCCCAAGGATCCTTGCGCCACGCCACGCAGCCACCACTACAATCCACATGAAAAATCTTCATTTTACGATTTTTTGGCTAAGGAAGCTCCCAGCTCCCAGCCACCAAGCACAAAGCCAAACACACATATCAAGGAAGAAAGCCAAATCCAAAGCGAAAGCCAAAGCCTGCTGAGATAAAACGTTGGCATAGATATCAGTGGCATGTATCTTATGGATACAGCAGCCATTTTTATTGTGGATTCACTTCTTGCGGGGAGGGGTGGGAGAATAAAGGGAGTGGGGCTAGCATCCTTCGGCTCCTGAGGTGGGCTTCACAATTGTAGTCGCCGAGGCTGCTTCAACATTAAAATAAATATGTACAAATGCTTAGATAAATAGATACGCCAGCCAAGTGATGTGGCTCCTGCAAAGGATGACAGCCAAAATGGCGCAAAACGAGGAGGCACGAGGATGTGGCAAGGACGAGAAGGACACGGCGACGGCAGGAGACCCAGGCACAGTGCTCATACACACAACATTTATATTTCAGCGGAGAAAGCTTGTATATTATCATAAAACAAGTTGCTGGATGCCGTCAAGGGGGGGGAGGCGGTGGACAGTGTGGGTGGGGGGTAGTGGGTGGTTGTCCTGGTGAGGGGGGGAGAGGGTGAGGGGGTGGCGTGTGATGCGCAAAAGTCGGGTCGTAAATCTTTGCGATAACATTTTATGCGAAACATTTCTTTTTCTGGTCCAGAGGGAACAGAAACAGCAGCGGCTGTGGCAGTGGCAGAAACAACAACAAAAACAACAGCAGGGACACCCACGAAAAAAAGAAGGGAGTGGGGGGGAAGAGGGGGAGACAGGATGGGTATCCTGGTGGTTGCGGGTGGTTTTGCCGGCTCTCGGGAGCTGCGTTTAACATTGGCAATCGCACGGAAAATGGCGCGTACAGTGTGCTCCTTTTCCCCCCTCCCCCTCCCCCTCTTCCTCCTCCTCCTTTTTCGTCCTGCCAGAAAGGAAAAAGGCAAAAGAAAGAGCCGCAACTGAGGCGGCAACAACAACAGCCACATAACTTTTTGGGCCGTGACTTGTGGGCCAGGTTAAAAGGCAACGTGCTTTTCTTTTTTTTTTTTCGTCTTTTGGGGGGTTGGAAGGATAAAGGAGGCGGGATGGGCAGGATGCGCCTGCCACGTTTTATTGTTTTTGTTGTATTGCCTCGGCCGGGGGGGGTGGTTTAGGATCTACTGCTCTGGTGTTTGAAGAATTTATGGCTTTCAGAGATGTATCTATGGGTGTGTGTGTGTGGCAAGGGAATAAAGGCCAAGAAGATGGGGGCATGAGGCAGAGGACTTTCTTCAGCAAAATAAACTGTACTCGAAGGAGTAACTCTCCTATTTCAGGTGTTGACTGTCATCCTTTAAAGATATTATACACAGCAAGAAATACGACATAAATGGGTCATCAACAGTGCTATCCTTTATACAGAAATTGGCAATCCTTTTTGGATATTTTTCTCTCTGCCCTTGTGGCAGAGTTATGAAAACCGTGTCAAGTGTAGGCAGGGAGGGGCTGAGAGGGATCCTGAAACCCAATGCTGACAAGGACCCCGGGACAATGGAATACGCAACATCAAAGCCGACCAAATGCAACACAAGAAAACGCGATGATGTGACAGTTTTTCATCCCACCCCTTAACATTCCCTAAAAAAAACTCACAGACCAATTATTTCTTGTTTGTTTTCGTGGCTGTCGAGGATCCCCGATCTAAGTGCCCGAAATCAGTGCAAGGATTCAAGGTTTTTTTGTTTGTCGCTGCATTTTGTCAAAACATGAAAGGCACTTTTCATGATTTTCTGCTCATCCCTTCTGTCAGGTGCAGTACTCTTCATTGTTCCTTTGCTTTGCAGGAGAAAAAAGGATTCCCAATGAAATTATCATAATTTTAATAAAAGGACCGCTCCCAGGAATTCCCTCTGTAATGGCTCATAATTCCAATTTGTGAAGGCAAGTTTCTCACAATTAAAATCGCATTGCAGGTTGTGGGAAAACTTTCCCGCAGCTCCCTGCGCCGCTGGTCGATCATAAAAATTGCAATAAAATGATTCGCCTAATTTTTGCATAACAACATTTTCCGACCCGCACTGTCACAACAAATCACAACAAGCCCCGGACTAGTGGGGGTATAAGCCTTATAGTATAAGGCTATCTGTGTAGTAACCCTTAAATGATGCACAAATTGCTTGCAACACCAGCTAGCTGCACGGGCAATAAAATGCCCGAAATCGATTCGATGCGGTCTCGCATAAACAGTAGCTTCCATATCCTGCACGATTTTGGTCCTTTCCGAGGGGTACTTCTTTTCTAATTAGCTTGTCTGTGGATTGTTGTTGCGGATGTGAATGTTGCTGCTACTGCTGCTGCTGCTGCTGCTGCCGTGTAATTGCTGCGGTTTGTTCAAATAATTGTGCATGCAAATTTCTATTAGTCACACGTGTATAGAAACTGCAGCTATATGAGGATTATACAGTAAGAGAAATACTTTTCTTTTCTCTCTAATTTTAAGGGCTAAAAAGACATATATTTTACCTCTTTTAATTGCCAATTTATAGCAGATATTTCCCTTTTTATTCAAAAATATATATTGTTTTTCTTGAAGTGCATATGGAAACCTCCTGACACTCGTTCAATGCATGTTCTATCTTCGATCGCCCGCCTGTCTGCTGTGACTTTTATAATTATTTGCCAGCCATTCAGGCCAACCAACCAACCATCCTTCCAACCATCCATCCGTCCAACCAACCAGCCAGCCAGGAGTTCGCAAGGATGAGAATTTGATGTAATTTGGTTTTGATTCGTTGGCTTCTCTCGTGTGCGAGATACATGACATATCTTGTATCTCGTCCCTGGCAATCTTATCTCAATTGTGGACCAGGCAATTCCCCCAGCACTGTCGTTTAAGCTACCACCACCCCCTCATCCAGCTCCCCCCAGCCCACCAGTTCTACCCCCCACTAGAGAAAAAAAAAGAAGAAAAACTGAGCACACGTTTGCCGTTTGCCTTTTTGGTAATTTAATAGAACGATGCAATCGTCGATATGAGAATGAGAATTTGAGATTGCCGGGGGAATATAAGGGGCAATCTGATTCAGAGCCAGAGCCAGAGACTGAGCCTGAGCCTGGGCAGGATTTGTCAGGCCCTAATACCCACTCCTTGTATGAGTGTTTGTGTGTATCCTTCCATACTGGGGAGGTTGCTGCTGCAGGCGAGGGTTGCTAGTTGGGATTTTCGGGGTCTGGGTTTGGGTTTGGGCTTGGAACTCGGCGGATTGCTCTGAGATTTGTGTCCTTATCGTTGGATTAATATCTCCGGCTCGGCCACTTTTTGCGGCTTCTGCCCCTGGGCCTGCCAATTGTTGTCAGTTTAATATTTTAACACAATTATTAAATTATTATTTGCGCTTTTTGTTTCCCAACTGTCGCTTTTTGTTGGTTTACTATTTAAAGCTGATGAATTATTCAATTTTTGATGGCAGTTTGATTAATGGCAGATTGTGATAATTATAGCTTGGATATATATTTTTTTTTAGATCATAAATATATTATCTAAAACAGAACTTAAATCTACCAATTTAATTAATTTAAGTTTATTGAAATATATCACATTTTGTCAGCTGGGACAGGGACATATTGTTAGTGATGTTGTTTTTGTTGCCTTTTTCCCCCTTTGTTATCAAATGGGACCCACACAGAAGCAGTTAAAATGAAGTCAAGCGACAATTTTCATTAAAATTTTCGCATTGTTTCGTTTTTGTGGCTTGTGTGAATGAGCGAGCAATAATAATGAAAGTCAGCTTATGAAACAAACGGCATTTCAATCAGCGGCAACTCAGTGACAACTCTGGCTGATTGCCACCCAGGTCCTTATTTTGTGCCCCTCCCCCCACTACCATCCTTTCCCCTCTTTTTTTCACCTTTCTCTCCACAGATCGAACAGGTGAAATGTTAATCTGCATGCGCTGCACGCTTTGTCGGGCAAAGTTTCGACAAAAAATGCTTGATAAATGACAAAGGAGAGTGTATTGAATGGGGGTGGGCTGGAGGATACTTGCCTCAAAGGAGATCTCATACAAATGCAATTATCATGGCAAACAAAAGCGACAGGTTCGCCAGCCCCGATTGATAACAGACGTCAAAAGGATGCGCCGCAATTGAAATTGAAATCAAATACCAAGAGAAAGGATTGCAGTGGCAGCCGTAGCATCAGTGCACTGAAAAAATAATTATACTCATATTTTAAGAGAGTCCTTAGCATGTCCCTACACTATGCACTGTTTTTTCTGAGTGTAAGTATGTCCTCCCTCAGGATAATACTGTTCGATGACCATTTGTGAACTGCTTGCACTGCTTGCCGAGGGGCTCGCTCTTGAATCATTAGCCAGAGCGAGACAAACATGGTGTTAGCTGGGATGCCTTCTCGCTCTAGAGCTCGCCATTTTTGATTTGGGCGGCGTTTCGTTTGACACTTCATTGACTCTCTCATTGGCCATGGACTATGCGCACTGAACGTGGCTCTCTCCGCTGCGTTACTCTCTCTCTTGCCAATTTTCCCTCGCACTCCATTACCCCGGCCACCCTCTCTCACACTCACACTCTTTCGGCCACTGTTGTTGCAGATGTTCGTTGTTGTCGCCTCGGCGGCTGCGAAAAATAGTTTTTTGTTTTTGCTCTCCATTTTTATTTCTTTTTTTCTTTTTTTTTTTTTTGCATTTGCGAGAAAAGTTGCTCCCGCTGACGTCTGGCCTGGCTTTTGTTGTTTGCCATAATTTTTGTCACACAGCTGTCACACGCACACATGCACCAACACACTCACACACACACACATACAGTCAGTGTAGACTGCGGGAAGCTTGCATAATTTTCTCTTTTTCGCAAAAGTTCAGTGAACGTCAAAAATATTTGCATTGCTTGGCTGTGTGTGTATGTGTATGTGTGTGTGACACCCTTTTTGGAAAATATTTGTCTTTTGGCAACTCTTTTATGAAAATCTAGGTAAAGGATGAGGGATTATTATAAGAAAATCATAAATGTTTAAAGTTTAAACTAAAATATAAAAATCTCTATAATGTCAACCCTTCAACTTCCAACCCGGAACATATTTGCATTTTTGATAAGTTTTTTGTGATGGTAGTGGTATGCGGGCTAACCATTGCTGTCTTTTTTGGGCTCACACACACACATACTCCCGCACACCGGGTCGTGTTAAAAAACCATTTACAATGTTTGCTTTCCGATGGCCTTGTTCACAAATGTTTGTATCAATATTCATTTTGCAGAGCTTGTTTTTTACCTTTTTTTTCATCCATTGCACGAAAACCGTATTAATTGCTTCATTTGCGAAAAAGTTGAGAAAACTATTTCGGTTCGCTTATTGGGTGTCAATAGTTTTCCATTAATTTTTTTTACCATATACCTCCATCTAGGCATCTAACTAACCATCTATTGGGGGCTTCGGGGCTCATTAAAATAGCAATTTAATTTCGTCGATGGAGTGTTGATTCGATTCGATTTAGTGCAGAGGGCAGTAAAAACTAAAAACCAGCCATTAAAACTAATCACAGTCTAAAAGGCACTTTCAGATACAGATCGAATTGGAACCGCAATTGGAATGCGGCGAACTACTTAAAATGAACTCATTAGCAAGTACAGCCATAGCCATCCGTCAGATACAGATACCACCAGACCAGGCCAAATAAAACACGGCTAAAGAAAGTCTTCAGGTGGTAATCGGGGCTAAAAAAAAAGAGGGGGCGGCTGTTGGCCGTAAACTGTTACTGACTGTTGGTCAGTGGCCGCCGCCGTTGGCCAAGTGAAATTAGGCAAAGAGACAACCGAGCAGGGCCATTAAAATCAAAGTCAATAGCCGACGACGCGTCAACTCTCCGGCTGCTGTGGCAAAAAATTCTCAGGAAAAGCCATAAAATTAAAAACCAAAAAAAAAAAATACGAGAGTGACAAATGAAGTAACTCCAAAATCATGCTTAAAACCAGAGCAGAGTGTGGCTCAAAAATCAAATCATTTGTATGCGCCACGCAATCCCGAAAAACAAAAAAAAAACAAAAACATCACAAGGCAGCCAGCCAGCAAATAATCGTAAAGTGACGAGCTCGTAAATGTTCAGCAGCAGGAGACTTCAACTCTGAAGACTGGAGACGAGGCTTGAAGACTGACCATTAACCATTAAAGAAGCGCCGCATACCCTCCGAAGAAATCCAAAGAAACCAAACCCATGAAAACAAACGCGTGCGAAGGAAAAAAAATCCATAAAATCATGCCTTAACGTAATCCCGTAATCCCAAATAATGCTGGTCCCCAAAAATCATTTAAATTAAATAAATAATTGGACTCGGATAATTAGAGGAGAGTTAAGTGTTGGGTTAAGAGTTAGAGCCATTAGTGGTTAGGAAAAGGATATAAAATATAGTCTTTCTTAGTTTTCTTGAATTATTTTCAAACCAAAAAACTAAAATTTTAATAAACTAACTATTTAGAGATTTTCTATAACTCTTTCTTTTTATGATTTTTAAAAAGATACCCTTACCTTTTTTTAGTCATCCCACTCATTAGGATTCTCAGGTTTCTGCAGCTCAACGAGCATATCATCGTAATGGATAAGTATCCTTATAAAGGATACTGGGATCTGCCGAAAAGCAGACCAAATCAACGCCTACAATTATGATATAAACAAACAGAAGCAAAAAAAAAAAAAAAACCCACAGATGGCGGACAAGAAAAGATGCAAGGATGTTTGCCGATCTTGAGATATTCTTCCAAAGGACATCACTGATAAATCAAGGATAAAGAGGACAATAGAGAGAGAGGGAAGAAGCCGGCAATCTGGGTAATGCGCTAGTGCCGTCTCTCTCCACTTGGCTCGATGCTATCAGCGGGCATTTATCTCTCTGGCTCTTTTGGGTCGAGTGTGTGACACAATATGACATCAAATTACTTGCCGCTCGCAGATCGCAGATCTCAGAACCCGGCCCATACCCCTCCTGCCCTCCTGCCGGAATCCCACCCCGCCCCTTGGCTGAACCATCCCCTTTACCTTTGCCTTGCCCGCACGCCCCGTCGCACACGATCGCCTATCTGATCGCAGCAATCGCAAAAAAGGGGACAGTAAGAGAGAAAAAAACGCAAATCTCTCTTGTTCTAGGGCACTGCGAGAAAGTTTTGGTTACATATTATAATTTAAATGACATTCCAGTTTTTATGATATAGCAAGAACTCTTATTAAACATTTATTTTTGATTTTAGAGAGAAATAAATACCCGGTACTTCAGGCTTTCCTTTGGCCTTGCAATCGGCTTACATTTTTTGTTGCCTACTTAATGGGGCCACTAAGCCAGATCACGGGATAATGGGTTCTGACTCAGAACTTTTATGAAATAGAAAAGAATATTAAATAATAATTAATTAATAACAAAAATTATTAAGAAAAGAATAGGAATAATAATAAAATATATAAAAATATAGGATATGTCTTGAAACTTCAATCAAATCTTCCTTAAAATCACAACAAAATCTTAAACTGTTTCCTCCCATATCTTCCGCTCAGTGTATCCTTTTCGCTATTGTTGTTCCAGCCCAGCCTCGTTTGGACCGCCACCCCTTGCCTTTCCTTGCCCGGAACTCTCGCTCGCCTCGCACTCTCCTCTTAACCCAAAGGATCCGCTTGGCGAAATGCGTAAGCGCTTATCGTCCTTATCGGCAGCGTTCCATCGGCTCGAGTGGACGGCCATCAGTTGGGTTTTTTGTTTTTTTTTTTTGTTATTTTTTGTCAGCTCTTCTCCGCCATTGTGTGCCTGTATTTTTTTAAGTAATTTGCAAGCCCCGGATCTGGATCTGAATCCGGATCTGAATCTGAATCTGTGTGTGGAGTATCTGGTATCTGCAGCATCGCAATGTTCATCATAAAGATGGTGTCTCATCTCATCTCATCTCATCTGGAAGGCTTGTAGTCGTAGGTGTTGAAAAGATATCGCCGCTTTGTGTAGCGCTGAACTGGCTGATTGCTTAATGGCCTAAAGGATTCCCCCTTTTCCCCTGTGTGTGTCTCTCAGAGCTGGCTAGGAAATCGTAAAATTATCCTGGCAGACACATCGTAATTTTCGCCTGGGACTGGAACTGGGAATCGGCCATGTTAACCTTGACGGTCCGCTTCGATCGAACACAATGCGCAGGCTAACAATAAGTTTGCTCAGGTGCTTAGCCAGGCTTTCAGGAGCGGGGCGAGCACACAACGAAGCCAACGAACGTGCAGCGGAAGCCGACATCCTGACGGCCAGACAGGCTGCCCTTCGTCCTTCGTCCTTCGTCCTTGCCGTGGAAAAGCGGAAAACTCGCATGCATATGTATGAAGCTGAGCAGTCGACGAGCGCCCGGCCCTGCCCAGCTATTTGCCAAGCGTATTGGCCAGGACAAAGGACACAGACCGGACTGAGGACGAAGGACGAAGGACGACGGGCTACGGACTATGGACTATGGACTAAGGACTACGGGCTACGGGGGGAAGGACAGACAAAGCTCCATGAATTGGCAAAAAATGAACGAAAGAATAAAGTTCCCCTGCCCAGACGATGGGCAAACAATGGAGGCTACACAGGAGCGACTTGCAGGACATTCAGGATAATGTGTGTCCAAAAAATGTGTTGAATTTTCGTGAGCGATAGACTAGTGCCAGTAGTTTGTTCAAGTTTTGGTATTTGGGCCATATTAAACAGCTTTGAAACATAAAGAGCTTGAAATATAATCTTTGTTTGTGTTTGTTTTTTTAACTTCTAAGTTGGAAAAACTTTATATTACTTTTTAGTTTATATTTTAATAAATAATTGTATTAAATTAAAGATTAAACAATATTATCGTGGTAATTAAAACTCATTTCTTAATAAACCAATCCTTAAATAAAAAAGAAACCTTTAGGAGAACTCTGATAAGTTCAAAGAATACAGATCTCTTTCTAAAGTATATAGGTAAAATATATTTTAAAATATTAGTCCAAAGTTTAAAATACAATCTAAATATTTATCACACTTTTATGATATATAAAATGTATAAAATGTATAAAATGTAAAATGTATATAAAAAAAATGTATAATAGAGTTAATGGAACCAACTCCCTTTAAGAGCCCAAAAATGGTTTATTAGAATCCAGTCCTGTGAGGAACGTGCTTTAAATATATGAGATGGCAAGCTTCAGCAGTTAAAAGGACCTTAGTCCAAGCCTAGACAGATCTTTTGTTTGTGCCTGTGAAGTCCCTTTTCTCCCACACTTCCCGCAGGACCTCTACCCCCTCTCCTCTGGGAAAATCGCCACCCCAAGATGCATACGTGCCCGGGCATTTGTCGGCTTGTTAAAGTGCAACTTTCGAGGGTTGTTTTTGGCCGAAATTGAAAGCCGAGTGAAAGTTGCGTTTCTGGGAATTAAATTGCAACAAGGACTAAGGCCCTAACAATTCTTCACTCTATTTTTCATAGGATAGTAGACCCCGAAAATCCCATATCTCCATGTTCAACTTAATTTGCCGCTAAAATACTTAATATGAAAACAGATTTACACTGCCGGGCCACAAATCACTTTCCTATGCTCGAGCCTCGAGTGTCCTGGCCCAGGATACACAACACTCACACACACACACATACACTCAGACAATCAGACATGGAGCAGCGGAGTACAGGACATTTGCATAATTGACCCATGCAGGATTCGCGCACCAACTGATTTCATTTACGATGCAGGACTGACCACCACACTGCAGGATGAGGTCCTGCCGGCTCTACTGCCAGACCCCCACCATCGTAACGTATCCATGTCCTGGGCAACGTATGCTCGAGCTTTTACCCATTTAGGCAATTTACATTTATAGCCTGGCGCATGAGGTGCTTACGAGCTGCACAGGATGTGCCGCCATTGGCGGTGCACTGCAGTTCCTGGCCAAAGGGGGTAGGTGAGGGGGCTGTGCGCTGTGTGGCACGACAGTGAGTTGAAATTTACACCCGTTGCGGTTTTGGTTTTGGACCCAGCCAATTTTAGCCGTCGTTGTTCGTTGCTGGCAGCCAAGTTTATTATGAAATTAGAACGCATGGCCGGGATTGGCCGAAAGGGGTGGCTTGCAACTGCCTCCCCCAGTGGCATGCCCCCTCCCTGCTGCTGCTGCTGCTGCAATGCAGTCAAAAAACTGGCACATGACATATGAACTGAGACCCGGCGCGGTTTTGTTGCCGCTTTGTTGTTATAGTTATACGTAGTTATTAAATTATATATATCGTTCAGTACTGGGCCCATAACAAAATCAACAGCAATGGAAGACCTCCTTTAGGGGGGGAGTGTTTGCGATTATTGCCAAGGGAGATACCCATAAAGGGGGGGTCCAAAATGGCAGACGCATTGAGAGTTAGAATAAATAGAGTTAGGATCTGGGAAGTGTATCTTTAATTATAAACCAGTCTTTAAGCTAATTGATTTCTGATTAACAATCTTGTAGTACAACTTTTTAAAACTATATTTTATTTTAATAGAAAACCTTATCGAATCGAACTGAAAATCTCACCGACTGTGTATTATCTCAATGGAATTATGAAAATATAAACATTATACCGAATCAATCTGGACAAACAATCATTATCCAGTTAATTGTGGAAACTGCAGTTATGGCCTCAATAATTTGTACAATAGCGTCAAATAATAATACCCCCATGAGGGAAAAAGGGGGGTAGCTTGTAATTACAAGTGGCAATTTAAATAGAATTTTTATTGTATTAAAAAGTATGTCTGGCGCTACTGATACTGCTACAGAGTGTTCTATTTATGCAATATGCATTCTAGTACACGTCCAAGCCCAAAACATACCCAAATAGAATAGCCCGCGACAGTTTTGGAACTAAATCAGAATTTATGCTTTGTTTAAATGCTGTAAAAATGTCGCTGATTTTTATCGCATGACAATAATTATAACAAAAACAAAAACCAACACTAGCAACTGGCAATAAACTGAGCTCAGTAATAATAACTGTCTATATACAGACATGTATAGTATATGGTATGGTATAGAAACCAAGGCACTCATAGACCGCGTATTTAAACCGATTTTATGGAGCATTTAATTGTTGCTGCTTATGAACTACAGCAATAGATTAACAACCTCGTCGCACCAGCCGCGGCAGCGGCAAATTAAAAATGGTAACAAAAGGTTAACGTAAATTGTTAAAACTAAATTATACATATAAACAAAACATTTTTATGCGATTAAAATCGAAATTACACGCAACGTGCGTCGGCTCTTGAGAGGTATGGTGCGGGCGGGTGTCTAGAGGAAAAGTAAACGTGGCTTATACAGATACATATATGTATGTAGATGTGTGTGGGCGGGAGGGGCAGACATGGTCTATGACTCGGGCATGACGTTAGCCATGTCTGGTGTTCTCCTCCTGCCACTCACTCCGTTCCACTGGAGGCTCCACCGCCGGAAAAGCAGCGCACGTGCTGGAAAACTATGCATTCAGAAGTAAAAGTTGCAGGTAATTTTCCATTTTCAAGTAACTGTAGAATCTCTTTAAAATAAATAAAAATATATAGTAACTTCTATAAAGAAATATATCAAGGAATAATAGAAATAGAATCAAGTATATAAGCTCTTTAATATTAATAAACAAAATTTAACTTCTATCAAGAAATAAAGAAAATTTAATATATAAGAGTAGAAAAAACTATAGTTGCTACATAAATATTAATAAAAAAAATCTAGTAACTTCCATTAGGAAATACCACTCTTTTGAAATCCAATTGATCAATTGTTCTTATCTAATCCTCAAGTACTCCCAAAAATATAATCAAAATTGATATATTAACTCAGAATTTTCCATACCAATCATAGATTGCAAATTAAACTTTTTTCAAAAAGAGATCTCGAGGGGGGTAACCCCCTAGAGATAGAGCTCTATCCCCATAGGCCTCATAAAGATAAGTAAAATTTCATTTGATTTTTATGGTTTAGTTGCCAAATTTCGTCACTGAAAGATAAAAAATTTAAATTGGTCAGTTGCTTATCACAAAATGGCCTAATTTGGATTTCTTCAATTAATTTCAGCACAAAAATAACTCAATTATGAATGAAATAATATCTTTTTCTGAGAACTTTCCCAATCTCCAAATAAAACTCATTTGATAATTTTGAAAATAAATATTATTTATTGGCATTTTGGGCCAGACTGGGCCCAGAACATATATCTCTGATTTAAGATATTGAATAAAAATCTCATCAATATAAAAAAAAAGTAAAACTCCTTATCGATAGGTGCCACCTGTATCAGCTACAACTTCCTCAACCAATTGAGGCTGACACGAACTTATCATCGGTGATAAGTGCGATTACCAGTTGAGTTCCCAGAGCCGACAGCCTGACGTGACAATTCATCCATTTCGAGACCCAGACCCTTCAGCAGACATGACTGCCACGGAATTGGAAGACCGAAGACCGAATACCGAATCTTATCGCCTCTAAACCCCCAGAGCCCATTGAGATTTTCGTATTTCATGGCATTCTTTCGATGCCTCGTCTGGAAGTGTTTTGGGGGAATTGCTGGGGGATCTCAGGTGATTTATAACAGTCAGAATTTAAATCGTAGTTTATGCACTCGGTATTGTTAAGAGCGCTGATTAATAGGAGCGGAGTTATCAACAGAATAAATATGAAATGTATGATGATATGATCCCATAAATACCGATTGATCATCAGCTTCTACTTGCCATCTAATCGGAGATCTTCCACCGACTATGTCTTATTTTTCGAAGCAAAGTATCCTTTTGCTCTCCAAGAGATTGTCTGTCAGATTGTTTGCGTTGTTCTGTCAGTGACACCAACAACAACCGTGTTGGTTGTTAGTTGTTTTGGTTTTTTTTTTGGTGTTTTTTGTTTGTTTTTGTTCCTTCGCCCTCTGCGGTTTGTCGCTCGTGTTTGGTGTTCGCACCGTTTGTTGATCTGATTTTGGTTACAGGTTTTTAGTTTTCAGTTTTTTTGGCAGCCGCTTACTGCCTCTTGGGCCTGGGCTTGTATCTTTATCTCAAATTATGTATCTGTAACTATCAAGAGCGCTATCTGCCAGCTCTCCGCTATTTAAATACATGAACTGCTGCTGCTTAGGTAGTCGGTCGGCCGAGGTGCTTTGACAAACGGTTTATTTTAGCCATATAGCTATAAGCACTGGCCCGGCTCAGATCTGGTTAGATGCGTATCTCGTAGATATGAACTTATGAAATGCCATTGGAAAACCGATCACCACAAATATATTCAAAAATATTCATGTGGAATTCAGTCGGTCTGGGAAACTTTCAAGTTTTGCAGCTGTCTTTCTTTTTTTTTTTTTTCTCTTTTTGGCCAAGTTGAGCATCCTTTTGCCGTTTCACAGGTGCAGCAGCTCTACTTAACCCTTGAGCGCCAGAAAAAGTTTCTTTTTTAAAAGGAAGAAATCAATGCGGTTACAGGAGGACCTCTCTAGACATAAAATGTTAATAAGAAAGTTAAATTATGATAAGAAATTAATATTTTAAGTAATTAGTTGTCTAAAAATGTATATAAAAAATTTTTAAAATAAAAGTTTGGATTATGGAAGCCCAACTGTATCTGAAAGTTTGCCGCTCACGTAGTATCTTCGACTTCCTTCTCGGCCACATGTGCGAACTTTCGGCGAGTGTGTGTGTGTTAGCTGTTTATGCGCAGCAGATGTACATGTGCGCGACCCCGGAGGAGCCAAGTTGCCAAGCCAAGTTGTTCAGCCGCGAAAATATACGAGCGCCATATTAATAATTTGTATCTAGATAGGGGCCAACTATCTTTTACTGTTCTGCGTTCGCAGCTCGCAAAAGAAGCTGCGTTCTCTTAATTTCCAGCTGCTAATTTATGCAAATTTTGGGGGGGCAGCCCCTCGTGTCTATCTCCATGTCAGTCTCGCTCGCACCCGCACCCGCATTGGGCATATAACTCAAAAATCGTCAGACAAATCTGCACACATGTTAAAGCCCATAAATAAACCACATAATCACAAACGGAACGATCGATGATTGTTGTCACTGCTTGACAGGGGGCGGGGGACTTCCAACCGAGACAGAGAGAGAGAGAGGGGCAGGATGGGCAGCAGGGAAAGGAAAAGCGGCCAAGAGCGGAGCGAACAGACAACCAAAACGCAGGATAACCCACTCTATCTGTAGCTGTATCTGTATGTGTGTGTGTGTGTGTGTAGGCACCATGCCAAGTGCAGAGAGGCGTGCCGCAGAGAAATTATTGAACGATGCACTCGAGCATGACGAGCGCCGACGGGGCCAACAAAAACAACCTATACACACACACACACACCCATACACAGACACAACAAATATGCAACTGCAACGCACACGAACAACAACCGGTTACCTGCAAAAAAACACGCCCCGCTCTCAAAGCGAAAGAGTGACAAGCATATTGTTCCGGAAGCCAGCTATCTTGCTCTAGCGCAAGCTTCAACTGCTTGACGGTGCGACCATCTTGTATATGCCACTCACACTCTCACGAAGGCCGGCCCTCGGTAAAAACGGGTTCTACCCCCTCTCTCACTTGGCTACTCTCTTCGGGCCAACAATTTCCTGTTTGTGAGGCGTTCGTGTGCTCACCGAGAGGCGAGCCGAACGTGCTCTCGTGAGCGAAACGGCGGGGCATGTACCAACCGGGGAACGCATGTACCAACCGGGTTTACAAACCGATTTCAACTTTCAACGTGCTTCAACGTGTGCCGCGCTCGTCGCTCGTCGTTTTAACGTGTTTCTGCTGCGCCAGCGTTTGCGTTGCGTCTTTCGAAATTCGTATCGCGGCGGTTGGAAACTCCTCCATGCAAGAAACCATCTATTCCAAAACAAGAAGAAAGCTCGAAACGCGTCGGCAAAAACTCGAAGCTTAAAACCCAGTGTTTGAAAACCACAAAAGAAACAAAATAGTGTGACTAATAAGTGTGCTACAAAAAATGTAAGATCAAGTGCAAAAAAAGAAACAAAAATATGCAAAAAAAAAAAATTATAAACAAAATTGGAAAATAAATTTCTACGATAGCCTGGCCTCGTCATCCTCTCAACGTCCTTATCAAGCGATCAGCTTTTTGGAACTTTATTAAAAAAAAAAAATAAATAAAAAATAAAGAAAAACCCATGCTGACACAAGCATTGAAAAATCTGGCACTTGCGCTTATCAATTTATTGCTATCAACTAAGAAGCAACAACAAGAATACCCGAAAAAAAAAAATAACAAAGACATTTTTAATGAAAAGTAGTCCGATTGCAGTTATCGCCACTGCCGCGCACTGCTGCCGATACAGATACAGATAAATTGATTGAGTTTCGAACTCTCTGGCTCTGAGTGTGACTCTGATATTTGTTTGTTTTCCTTCCACCTTCGGGAGGTAACAAATTATGTTGCCTTATCGCCTTTCTGCAGCGCAATTGTCAATTGAACGATAGACATCTGGCGGATAGGAGGAGTACCTCTAAGATACTGTAGTCCCCCGGTCCGAGTTGTATTATTAATTTTTTGGGTTTCTGTTTTCTAAGCAAATAGAAGGTGGTAGTCGAAACTCGAAAGTGAACTCTCCTCAGATAGTAATCTAATTTTTATTTATTTCGAAAAAAAAAGAAATCAACGAGTGCAGTGCACACACGCGCGGGTCTCTAAACGCTATCTATTGCTGATAAAGCCTCCTCCCGGGGAAAAATAATTCCCCAATTCCCCAAAAAAATGTGGCTACCTGTTTAAATCAAGAGACTAGATAGGAAGTCTTAAAAAAGACTCTAATTGGGACCACACAGGTGACACCTAATAGCACCTTCCCACACAAAGTATCTCAGAGATACAGATTCTCAGGCGCCTCAGTCCTTTGTCATCTCCCGTAGAGTCCTTTTGTAGCGTCCTTTTGTCTGTTTATGAGATTTGTGTAAACATTTTGACAATCCTGGAATGCAATTGCTGCTGTTTTTGTTTCAAAGACATGTTTATTAGATCCCCAGGGGCACTACCTTGTCCATCAATCACTTTCCGAATAACAAAATATAATTAATTTTTTTCCGCCAAAATATTAGACACTTTTCAAGTCAAAAATCCAAAAGTCCAAAGCAATGACGATCGTAAATCAACTCACTACTGGTTATCCTGTATAACTGTACCCATAAAACTCAAAGCCATGGCCATAAACAGCCATAGCTGGGCGATAGGGGAGAGAGAGTGATAACGGCCCGGCTACCGTTAGAATCTTATCAACCAAATAAGAAGAAGAAGAAGCAAAGACCACCAACACCAACACCACAACTTTAAAAAAGAAATTTCTTAACTTACAGAGGTCTAAAGAGGGAAAAAAAAAGAGGTGGAGAGAAAAGGCCAATTATTTTGTGGCTAAAATGCATTGTTGCCACTAAGAGAAGAAGAGATACTGAGAAGAGACAGAGACAGAGAGAGAGATATAGAAGAAGAGATACTACCTTCGTCCTCCCCCACGGTAGCACAGAAAAGCTTTCAAAATTATACTCGAAATGGATATGACCTCAACCGCGGAGGCTGCCGCTCGCAGCTGGTACGATAGTCCGCGTCTTGGAGGCGGCGGCGGCGGTGGAGCCAACTCCGGCGGCAATGGGGGTGGCGTCTCACCGATCGGCCAGTCCAACGGCCTCGGATCCGCCGGCAGCAGCCTGGCCCACAGCCATCACAGCCTCTCCAGCGGCGCCAGTTCGGCGGGCAGCAGTGTGGGGGCGGCCCTAGGCGGCGGCGGCGGCTCCGGCCTGGACACCAGCGACATGAGCGCCTTCTACGCCCTCGAGAGCAACGGACACCACCGGCGCTACTATCCCAGTTATCATCAGCACAGTGAGTATTTGTTTATAATCGTATTTTGTTTGGTTTAAACATCTTATTTTGGAGATATTGTATCTTGAAGATGTTTTAGAGACAAAAATATATGTTTCAAGTTATAAGCTATAGATTCAAGATATAGTATGATATAATCTGATATAGTTATGGTCTGAAACATATATTTTATATCACTAAGTAGGTTTATCTGACTTTTAAGCTATGATATGACTATATATCTGATATAGTTCTGATTCAAACCCCCAAATAATGTGTAGGGGAAAGTTTCAGAGAGTTTCGCGCGTAAAAAAAAGGGGAATAAATTATATATTTCGATTTATAATATTTTCAATTAATTTCTTGGATAGACAATATCTTATAAGCTACAGTATGATATATATCTGATATCTGATATAGTTATCTGATATAGTTTGATATAGTTTAGAAACCCCAATTATTTAGTAGAACCAAGGTTCAGTCTTGAAACCTTTTCGATTTATACACAATATCTTATCTTGGATAAACATTAAACAGGATTATCTGAGTTCTCAGTTATAGTATGATATATAATTTAAAATCATATATATTCCTGATCAGAACCCCCAAATACTTTGTAGAAAAAAGTTTCAGAGAGTTTCAGTCTTGGCATTTTCGATTTATGCTTTTTTTTCGAGTAATTTCTTCCATCTTTTTCCCATTTTATTCCTTCCTGGACATTTGTTCTAATGTCATTTCTAATGCGTTTTTAATGAATGTATTTTGGCGGGGGGTTGGCAGTTGGTGGGGGATAGTTTCCCGCACCACAGTGGTGCTAGGGAGTGTGGGTGGGAGAGTGGGGTGGGGACGACTGCTACCACCCACAAATCGATTGCTTCGCGCCTTTTTTGTGTTGCTGAGTGAGCGTTTCCTGTTGGCCGGCCTGAAGGGGAGGGAGTCCTAGTCCTAGTCCCAGTCCTGATAGAAATCAGAGGAGCTGTTGTCCTGCAGCCTGATTTTATCCTTAAAACATAGAATTAAGGAGGAAGATAAAGCCTTAATAATAACTAGCTACTTAAGGGGAGTTCTCATTTTAGACTCCAGAGTCTAGAGTTTTTGGAACAAAGTTTTCATATTTCTTATAACTCTATTATCTCTGAGAACTATTCTTCGTTTCACTTTCCTCTTAATGGCTGAAAGAAAAGAAAATGATCTCGGCTCATTAGTGGAAAAACCCACCAGATGACATTATTATTATTTATTTTTTTGTTTTTTTTTTGCCAAAAGGCCAGTGCCAGTGCGAGGTTCACACGCCTCCAAAAATGAAAAATAAAAAAAACTGAAAAAAATTTCCAGTTCCGCTAAGTTAATTTTCAATTTGAGCCACCGTTGCTGGCCGGGCTAAGAGTCAGAGCCAGCTCGCTGCGACTGTGACTCTCTGCTGTCAGTTTTGACAGTTGATGCCCCAAACCATTTTCACTTGCCACTTACCATTGCCAGGCCCATTGTTGCCGCTTTTTTTGTCATTTTTGTATTATTTTTTTTTGGTTTTTTTTGGTTTGCATTTTGACAGTTCCACGTAAAACGCAACGAACACCCAAACGTGACATGCATCGATGCGGCATGGTGGCTGAATTTATTTCCTGCTCTTCGAGTGTGCAAAATTTTAATTTAAAATTTATATGTAGCCTGTAGCCCTCCCCCTCTAAAGCCCCCTAAGAGGCAGGCTCTTTATCCGCTGGAATGTCTCGCTAAGTGAGGCTGTGCAACTGCAAAGTGATCAATCAGCTTGAATGGATCAGTCTCAGCCTTCTTGCCACAAAACTGTATGCTGTGCACTCCATACCCTTTGCATTTATGTTTAATTCATGTTATTCATATGCCGACTTTATTGATGCTTGATTTGATTCCCGCCGTAATTCATTCATGCACTCGGGACCCAGTCCCCAGTCCTCATTCCTCAGTTGGGATTCAAATCCCGCTCAACATTTGACAGACAGTTTGTCTGGATGGGGAGTGGATGTGGCATCTAGATACTCGGATTCGATACTCGATTTGATTCGAAAGAGTGGCATTCGCATCCATAACGACCGAAGCGTCGCGCCGGCGAGCACCTGTGGCGAGCGTTGATTTTAAAATTCATTAGTCTGCATATGTCAGATCTCGAGAGGGCTTAAATGGTTCGATATAGAGGGGGAGTACCATGCTACCAGAATACTACCAATTTAGTTGTCAATTATGAGTGGCCGGCCCCCGAGCTTAGTTTAGTGGCTGTCATTAGTCGCGAATTAAGCAACTAGGGCGGCACTCCGAGTCTAAACTCACCAAGCAAATGCAGTTTAATGGCCAACACACTCACTAACTGATTTTTATTATAGCCAAAGCCATAAAGAGCCAGAAACGCCAACAAAAACTGCCAAATTTAAATTTCAAAAGCAAACATGCCGAAATTTTTTGGCAATAACTTTTGTCTGCCGCGTGACTCGGTTCGACTCTGGTACACAGTATGTGTGTTTGTTTAAATTTATTTATTTTTTATATTTATTTTTTAACTTGCCTGGCTCTCTTGTTTTTTTTTGAACATGTTTAGACATGTCAATACATGTTTGCAACATGATTATACCCTTTATCCGAAAGAGTATACCCATTTTTGTTTCAAAAATCAAGTATCTGAAGGCCCAAAGAGCAACCAGAATGCGTCGTCTCATAAATCTTGTTGATTATTTGTTTATTTTTTTGTTATTTTTTTGCTCCGTCCGACTGCCAAAGCTCGAGCATAAAATTTATTTTTAATTACCACAGCAGAGTGCTTGAATATTTAACTCACAAGTGTATAATGCGATAGTACGGCATGGTGTAGAGGGGTATTGGATTATATAGTATGGTTCGGTATATATCTGCAATTGGAACCATAGAGTCTATATGATCTATGGGATAGACTCTCTATAGACCCTCTATTGCCATTGCACTCGCACGCAGTGCAGAGCGAGAGATACAGATCCCCCCGATAGAGACAGGGCGAACTTTTAGACAAAATTTGTGTGTGTCGTGCATTTTCATTTGTTGTTTGCAACTTTTTGGGCTTATCTGGTAGGCATGATCGGGCGAATGAAAACTTTTGGCTGCCCTGCCTCTCTCAGCTCATAATTTTTGACAAAAAACAAAAAAAATGTTAAAAAATAAAATAAAATAAGCCTATTCCCACAGGCCACTTAACGCAAATGTCACGCACAGTCGCAAGAAAGGATATGCGGGCGCATTGAGGGCCAGACTCTTGGCCAGAATCCAAACTCCTGACTAGCCCAGGCCTTTGTTCCCTTTGACTTTGAGTTGAAAAGCTTGCAGGCTGCCAGCTACCAGGCTACCAGGTGTTGCACTTGAAGCGCTGCCCGCTCATAAATTTTCATGCGGCCTGAGCCCGAAAGCGCACAAGTTGAAATTTCCAAGAAACTGCCAGCAACACCAGCAACAAGGAATATGCCTAGTTGCCCAGTTGCCCAGTTGGCCAGTTGGCTGGGGTTGGGCCGTAATAGTTGTTGTTGCAATTTAGTGACTGCCACATAGGAGAGAGCAGGAGTGTGTGTCCACCATAGCGTGCCGTGGCTGGCCGGACTGAATCTCGGCGGCAAATCTTAATCCCGGTGCGCTGCTTTTCAGCGAACTGTGTGTAAGCGAGTGGATGGCCTATAAAGGTGAGTTATGGTATTGAGATTGAACAGCTGGGCCACCGCTGCGTATGATTGATATCCTTGACGAGGGCCTCCAAGTTCCAGCTTTCAATTTTCTTTGATTAGAGTCTCTCGTACGAATCGTGGCACATTAATTGTGACCCAAATTCCGGGAAGCATTCCTTACATCGTACGATCCATTGAGCGGCAGAGTTGAAGCGCCGTTGTGCCTCATCGTTGCATCGACAGTGGCCGGTCATTCATTCAACCAACCAACAAACCAACCGCCCGCGTAGCACATTGCCACATGTTGCAGTAGCTTCTTCTGCTGCTGCTTCTGCTGGCGCGATGTTTTAATTAGTCGTGGCAATGCGAGCTGTCTTTGCTTAATTAAATGACATAATTATAAGAATGTGCTGGGGCATGGCCAGGCCCATCAGCCTACGCCAAAATGTGCAACATGCAACACGTGATGTCGTTGACATTGCTTCGCCCGGGATGCTTCAATTAATTTGCACTCCACTAGAAGTCTTTGCTTTGCTGTTGCACTCGTGCTGTTGCACTGTTGCTGGTTCGATGTTGCAGTGTTGCTGCTTTGCATGCATTCGCTGAGGCAAAGGTGCCGCCAAAATGTCCATTGTCCATTGCTGGACAGTGGCAGCGAAGCAACATTCCCATTGGCAACACGTTTCGCATTCTAATTTGACGTTCGCCGGGTTGCCAGTTGCCAGTTGCAAGTTGCAAGTTGCCAGTTAGCTGGCCAGTTACCTGGATAGTTACCTGGTTCGCCTAGTGTGAACAGCTGTCCTTCAATCACTATCAATGTCGCTTGTTGCCGTGTTGCATCAATCTGGCCAAGATGGCGACACTGACTCGCCTCCTTTGAAGTGCTTGCCGCCTGCCGCTTGCTTCTGGCGAACTGGGCCGGAAGTCTTCTCGGCCGTCTCGGCAGTTCAGTCCAGGCCTGTCATTTGTCAGCCGCCGTTTCCAGGAACTTGTTCCGTACAAACAATATCAGAGGTATGTATATTTATTCGCGAATCTCTGGCGGTGGGGCATCATCAATAAGCCAGCTACCGGGCCTCGTTATTAATTTGTTAAATCAGAAAGCAGCTCCACGGCGATTTATTCCAACAGCAGCGGACAAAAGCTTACGCATCTGGCACGGCGGCAACATGTTGCTGTTTCTTATGTTGTTGCTGCTGTTGCTGCTGTTGTTGTGATTTGTCTAACACAGCGAGCGGTCAATATATACACTCCCCCTCTTTTATCCCAAAGGGGGTACAACCATACAAAGCTGCATTCATTAATTTTACAGCAGCAACAGGAGGAACAGAGCAACATGTTGCTGCTGCAACTGAAACTGCAACTGCCACTGGCAGTGAGGCAGCCAGGCAGCCATGCAGTCTCTCCAGCCGAGCTCTTCACGATTTGTGAATGCAATTACAATATTGAATATTAGCGCATTGTTGCCAACTGCCAACTGCCTGGCTAGCCAGCTGCCCCCGCTGGTGGCAACATTTGTGTGCTGTGTGGCAGTTGCCGCTGCAGTTGCTGATAAATTGTTGCTAATACATTTGTGCAACCGTGTATTTGTGCCTCCCATTGCAGTGTCAAGTTTACAAATGACTTTTGCGACATTTCCAAAGATCTTTCGGGCCTGATCTCGGCGGCGAACTAAATCAGACACCCGAATCAGGCGAGTGGGGATTATTAATCAGACAGGAGAGTCATTGTACTCCCTAGCTCGAGGAGAGTGCTTCCCAGAAAGCCCCGAAACCCCAGGCCGAGGCCGAGAGTTCAACTATCAAACTAGAACAATCTTACCGAGAATTGGTGGCCGGAGACCACCTGTAATGGCTCTTGAAACAAATGACGCCTCTCTAATCAACATTTGTCAATGTTCGTTGTCTTCGATGAGTTTTTTTTTCAAATAAAACCAGTTTAATAAAAAACTAAAAAAAAAAGCTTGGTAGAATTTCTTGAACTTCAAAGCGATTTCAGAAATATGTGTCGCAAGAGACGCCGCCAAAAATTTGTTGGCCATCCGCGTGCAGAATCCTTAAAAGCAAAAAAGAAGGAGATCCTCAAGAAAGGAGCTTCGGAAGCAACATCACGACTTTCGATTCGTTTGCAGCCTTTTTTGGGGGGCAGCCGCGAAACTGTTTAGCATAATTTTTAGCATCGGGGCATCATCTTTTGTTGGCGGCGCGTGTGTTTAATAAAATATTTTATTAATATGCGAATATGCCATCCGAATCCGAGTCGCAGTCTCCGCGACGGAGTTGGAGGTCCAAAGCTACAAAACAGACTCACAGTCCGAGTCGAGGTCGCATCAATTGAATTTCTCAAGTTCGGGTTGGAGCGGCCTGGTGGGGCCTGGGCCTGGGCCTGGTGGCTTATGAATTTATGCAACGTTTTCCCCCAAGTTGCGCTCTTTTTTCTCTTTCGAGGAGGCATTGTTTGTTTTTTGGCCCTTTGTTGTGATAAATGTCAACGCGTTCTTATTTATGACATGTGAAACAGCGCCTGCTGGTGGTCTCTGCTCTGTTCCCGGGTCCCTGATCTGTGGCCCACTCCGCTGGAACTTGCAACATGGCAGGCGATCGGCTTCGCGCGATCTTTGAGTGACCAAAAATGGTTCTGTCTTATAAAAACTTGTCAATTTTAATGATTTCGCTGACGCTTCGAACTGTCATAAGTGCGCCCGCAGGTATTTCTGGCCCAGGATTCGGATCAGGAGTGTCCACTCATTAGTTGGAGCAGGAGCTGAAGCCAGAAAAGTCAAGAAACTGTCAGCCTTTTGAGTGACAGACTGCATTTGCATAAGTTGCAGCAGTTGCAGCATTGCGTGGCAAGGATTCCAGTTCAATGCACGCGCCTTTTTGTGCCACCGAAATGCCAACTGCAGCCGCATTATTAGCATGTTTCACCCACCCCTAGTGGCACGGCTAGTGGCACTGCCACACAACCACCGGCAAATGGCCACAAAAATGGCGAACATTACGACCTGACCCCGGGACCGACTCCCATTTCTCGGGCCGGGCTCTCGGGCTGGGTTTCTTGTCAACATGTTTTCCCACTTTTTCTGCTGTGTTGGCTGTGTGGCAGCCGCATTGTGGCACGTATGCAAAAGACACCGGGCCACGTAATTCACACGTTGCCCCAAACAAGCTGGCTTTGTTTTTGTTTGGTTTTTTTTTTTTTTTGGGTCGGAAGCTTGGCATTCCACTCTCATCTCCAGCTCTGGTAATACTTCAATTATAAAGCAATTAATAGCCCAGAGAATGCCATTCCTCGAAGAATTATTGTATATATTTATTATTTCTCTGCCGGCACTACCGAGTGCGTTGTGCAACATGAAGTGGCATAACTTACAAGCGGCTGCTGCTCCAGCTACTCCAGCTACTTGAGTTATTAAACGCATTATCATAAATACAATTGACAACTTATGACTAATGATAAGCTGGCATGCAACGCAGAAGGCAGAGGAGGCACGGCAGCGGGCCGGCAGCGGGTTGCAAATAAAGTGTTAATAATATAGATGGCGGTGGCAGTGCAGTTTGCGCTTAATAATGCAGCCTGCCTCTGGCTGTCAGTCTCTCAGTCTGTCAGTCAGTCAGTCAGTCCTTGGGGCAGTCTTCCAGTCAGTCAGTCAGTCAGTCAGTCGGAGTCACGCAACTGCAGAAAAAGCAAAGAAATAATTAAAACAAACAAGCGCACAAAATTATCTCAGCTTTAAAGAGGTATACTGAGGTATAGGGAGAGAAATTGAGATACTTTTTAAATTTTAAGCTACACTTCTTGAAACATATCTTAGTCCAGAAAGAGTCTCCCAGATCCAAGTCAAAGAATAGCTGCCAAGGAGGGCTTGTCTTTATCTTGGAAATTAGTTTAGAAATCCCTAATCTTTATACTAATTTCCCCTTCTAACTAAACCCCCTTTTCTTTCTCTGCATCAACTGCAACTATCAAGGTGTCTTTGAGCTGAAACTGACCTACCTGCTGAGCTCTCGCTTGCCGCTCAGCGGTGGTGGCAACAAAAACTGGAATCCGTTATAGTTTATGGCCCGCTTGCTGGCTGTTGCCACTGCCACTGCTGGCTGCATGGTTTTTTTTTTTTTTAAACAATTTCCAATTTTGGAGCAGGTGTAAGCAGCGTCGCCGAGAGACACTTGACCGCATTTTGGAGCCACGCGCCTACAACAGCAACATCACATCGCATCACCCGTTGAGCAGGTGAAAAGTCCTTGTTTCTTGAGGGTAGCTCTGGCTATAAATTAAGCCACCGCCTGCAGACATTGTTCCTTCAAGGGGTCAGAGTGGTCTTCAAGCTGCAGGATTCCGATGATTGATTGTTGGCTGGCAGGATGGCTGACTAGCTGGCAGGAAGCAGCTGAACTCTGAGCTCTCAAGCTGACTTAGTTCCTTGGAAAAGTGCTTGCCGGATGATGAGATGTCCTTGCCGCTTTTCTCCTCATTTGCGGATTTGATTTCCCTCGATTGATAACGCCCTCCCCTTTACTTCGCACCCCTAATCCGAGTGTGAATTTAATTTACCAAAGAGCCATCCTTTTTTTTTTGGCAGCTCTTCCTTATCTCGATGAGTGTATCCTTTTTCCATTATCCTCCCAGAGAGCAGAAGAGCACTGCTCTACTCCTTTGTTGTCCTTTCGAATTCAAATGATGCTCTCGAATAGATGGCCGATAGCTGATAACTCCTCCCAGAGTGACAGCTGATGCATTTAACTAATTGAAGAGGACTTGGAATAGTTTTGATTCAGCGCCGGGATGTCATCTCCAAGTGGCCACTGTCCACCGGAGGACAGGCAGGTTCTCTGCCTACGTAGCTGGCACATTAATTATGTCATTCACGTCGTCGTGGTCGTTAAGCGTCAGCTTCGATTGCAATTAAAAGGCGCTTTAAGCCCGGCTTTCCGACCGGGCCAACAGAGAGAGCATCGAGCGTCGAGCGTCGCTGTCAAACGCTTTTAAAACGCCAAGAGAGAGGCGGCTTTCGGGGGCTTTGATCTGTCAGTTTGAAGAAATCAAGCTCAGGCCCAAAAACTTCAAAATGTTTTTCGGCTTTGGGTTTTTATTTCTTTGTGTAGAACGTGTCAGAGCCAGGCTCTGGCACTCTGGCACTCTGGCACTGACTCTGGCTCTGGCTCGTGTTTTGTGGCCTGGAGACGAGCTACTTCTACCAAGGGCAAGATAACAAAGCCGGGCCAGCACGAGCTTTGCATACAACAACAAAAAAATGTCGTTCTTTTTGTTTCAAGTTTGCAACTTTAATTGCTGTGTACTCTCGGCTTGATTTATTAGCGAATTGTCTTAAAAAACGAGTAAAAAAATACCTGGTTGTGAGTCAGAGCCGATTAACAGCATCTGGTATCTGCCACACCATCGGCCATCGGCACTCGGCACTCGGGATGCCAATTAGAGAACGCATCGGACATTGATTTGGCAACTGGCTGAAAGACTCAGCCATCCCGGTGTGTAATTTGGCATGACCAATGCTATTATTTGGCCCGATCTCCCCGAAATTACACAACACTCAGATGACGACTTCATATACTATACTGAGATACAAAAGTATCTTGTTGTCGTTGGCGCAAAAGTGTGAAGTCTGGGCAAGAGATCGGGAAAAGCAATAACCACGTTTGATTGAGGCATTGGAGGTCCCTCCCGAAGGAGGGATGTCTCTTCTGTCTCAGACCCTGCTACCTCCGATGCTCCGATGCGGCAGCCACTAATTTCTATAATCAGAGACACGTACATATAATATCGCCACTAAAGCACTGTTATTAGGATAATCAAATGGATATTATCGCAGCCAGCGATCGAAGCATCGATCTTGTTCTCTAACTTGGCTTTCCCAACCTTCTAGATACTCTGTTTGTCGGTTTAAGAGAAGGTTTTTAAACAAAAAACAGAGAAAGAGTATAAGAAGTCCTTTAAGCCAATGGTCTATGGCCTAATCCATCTTGGCGAGCAATGAACTGACCTACTGTTGGCCAAAACCAGCTTGAACTGATCCCGAGATGCGGCTGCTGTGGCTCCCTCTGCTGTTGCTACCTCTGCTGCATAATCAAAAATAATTTCACATACAAACAAGCCCCGAGGGCCAGTTGCCAGTTGCCAGTTGCGAGCGAGTTGGGGAGCTGCTGCAGCCACCAATATTAATGATAATAATAAGAATAAGTGCGCCCCAAACAATTGCAACGTACCACGACGTCCTGCCACCCGCTGGTAGGATATGGGTATCTGTCCGATCCACTGGATCTGGGATCTGGGGATCTGGGATCGATCTTGGAGAGCAGCATTAACCGGCAGCATTGGCGCACATAAATCTCACTTGGTGTCTGCTAAATTATACACTGCCAGACATTTAGGCTACACTTTTAAGCCAAGCCGGCCAAAAAGCCGGCCAGAGCCGGCCAGAGCCAGCCCGAGCCGAGTCGTTGATCGATCTTTTTAGCTTTGGGACAAAAGTTTAACGCGATTGTTTATGATACAAATTAAACAATTTATGACAATGCAGAAGTCCCAGTCTCTCCTTTTATTCTCTATGGTCTTGGCCATATGCAAAGTTGGCCCGAAGGCCGCGAGCGTCGAATGGCGGTGGTGGTCAGTTGCTTTTTGTTTTTTTTGTTGCAAGTTCTGAGGCGGCTTATGCTACTCTCCCCTGAGCTCTATCTCGGGTGTTTCATAAATTATAACGCAGCTTTTCCGCAAATTTGCGCGGCAGCCGTAGAGGCTCGGACTTGGGCTTCGGACTTTGAAGCAGAAAGCACGTCATTTATTACGAATTTTGATCGCTTCTGGTGGCAGCAGCAACTCAGTCGCCCAGTCGCTCAGTCGCCCAGTCAGTTAATCTTCGTTATAAATTTTGGCCATAATTGATTTAATGCGAGACTTTATTAAATTCTTAATCGTTTTATATCGCTTCTTGTTGCAGCATCCCGCATGCCCTCCACCCATGCCACGCCCCAGGTATGCCGGCCCCACTTTCACACCCCGCTGAGTCCCTGGCTGACCAGCGAGCACAAGTCCTTCCCGCCCGCCAGCGCCTGGAGCATGGGCCAGTTCGCCTGCCCCCAGGAGCCCCAGGTGGAGCACAAGCTGGGCCAGATGGGCCAGGGCCATCAGACGACGGCGGCCGGCCAGCACTCGTTCCCCTTCCCGCCGACGCCGCCCAAGGACTCCACGCCGGATTCCGTACAAACCGGTCCATCCGAATATCAGGTAAGTTAGTAGGCTAAGATTAGAAAGATTTAAAGTCAAAAAAATATAAAAAATATTATATAATATATATCTATATCCTTGTCTCTCCTCCAACAAGGCCGTGATGAACGCCTTCATGCACCAACAGGCCACGGGCTCTACCTCACTGACGGACGCCAGCTGTGCGCTGGACATCAAGCCCTCGATCCAGAACGGCAGTGCCAGCGGCTCCTCCGGCACCGGACCCACCCAGTCCTCGGCGCCGAAACAACGCGAAGGTACTAGCTCTAATCCCAGCTCCAACTCCAACTCCACCAGCAGCCAACAGCAGCAGCAGCAACAGCAGCAGCAGCAGCAACAGAGCAGCGGGAGCAGCAGCAACAGCAACAACACCACCAGCAGCAACAACTCCGCCTCGTCCGCCGCAGCAGCAGCCGCTGCCGCCGCCGCCGCCGCATCCGCGAATACGTCCTCCAATGGACTGTTCGATGGGACGGCGCAGGCCCACTATGCCTCCAACAATGGTAGCGGGGCGAGTGGCGGGGGCGGTGGCTCCGGCGGCTACGACAGCTCCAGCTATGCCTCGTACCACCATGCGGCGGCGCACCACCAGGCGGCGGCAGTGGCGGCGGCCAACATGTTCCAAAGCTCGGTGCGCCACAGCATGGCGGCCGCCCAGGCGCACCACCACCACCACCACCATAGCGGGCACCACCACAGCGGCTCGTCCTCGGCCTCGATGCACGGCCTGGGTGGCTCGGTGGGCGGTGGCTCCGGCATGGGTGGCATGAGCGGCGGTAGCGGGGGTGTGGGCGGTGGCGCCTCCTCGCTGGGCGGGCACAGTGGGGCGAGCAGCAACAACACCAGCGGCAGCGGCTTGGACGTGAAGCCCGTGAGGACGAAACCCAGGACGAGTGCTGGTAAGCAAGACAAATCCTAGACATTATGCGATATCGGTGTGGGTGAATAATCATTGTTACTTGTTATCGATAGGCGATCGGCAGTCGGCAGTCGTTCGATGACTGGTCGTCGATCGATTAACCAAATCGTTTATGTTTATGTCAGTGTTGTGTGCAAATGAGACTGTTTATCGAGAGGTTGTCAAGTACTTCAGTTGAAGTTAATATAATAATATTTGTACAAGCTATCGAATTAATCGATAAATAATCGAAAAAGTCAAAAACCTTCATGTAAACAGTCTCAAGTTGAAGCACTTATTGTTTAGTTTTCACTTTAGTTTGTAGTTATCATTTTGAAAAAAGAAACAAAACCCAAAACCTCCAACCTCCAGCCACCCCCGCTTACTTTTTATTTATTTTTTTTATTATTTTTTTTAATTCACACGCTCACGTGGGAAGTCCGAGTCTCATCATCACTTAACTCCTGCTCCAGCGCTACTCCACTTCCACCTCCAGTTGGAAACTTTTATTCTCCAGCACTTGACATGTGCTCGGGAGCAGTATGCTGGCCACATTCCCGCCACTTGAGCATGTTTCCTGCCTCAACCGCTGCTGCTGCAACTGCAACTGCCACTGCCACTGGCTGTGTAAAAATATGCAGAAAGGCCCTTGCCACTCTTGCCACTCTTGCCCCTCTTAGTGAGACTCCCCCCACTCCATTGCGTATACGCCGGGTATTCGCTTGCCATGAAATCAGCACATTACAATGACAACAACGGGGCAACAACAATAAGCTGCCACTGGCACTGCAACTGCGGCAGCAACTTCAATGCTATTGTCAACGCTTTGCGAGCTTTGCTCCACTGCCTCATGATGTTGTTGCTTTTTTCTGCTGTTTGTGGTTGTTAATTACTTCATGTTGTTGCTGCTTCTGCTGCTGTTGTTTGAAAAAGACCCACCACACCACAATATCAACACACACTCATTCGCATTCGCTGCGGAAGTTGCAGGCTGCTGCACCTGCTTTAACATTGCGTTTTTGCATGGCCCGTCAGCAACAGCAACAACAAGCGGCAGCGGCAGCAGCAACAACAACGACATCTTTATAGCTGCCACTTGGGCTATATGCGTGAGGGTCGGACGGTCGGCCAGTCGGTATGCCAGTCTGATATAGCCACAACCCCCAAAAAATACAGAAACAAGAAGCCAGAACTGGCCAGAACCGAGAAAACCAGCTGGCAAAGGCCCAAAACCAACAAAATTAGTTGTTGCTACTGCAATATTAGTCACTGGCAGCGGCAACATTGTTGAATTCAGTTAAGGAAACCAGAAAATTGCCAATTGGATTTCATTGTAAGAGAGCTTTGGGCTAGCTAGTTAACAGCTTATAGCTTATAGGGAGTAGTTGGGAAGTTGAATGGCTCGAAGGACCAAATGCGAGGCTCTTTTCAGCAGCTCTTTCTGCTCTTGAGAGATAGATGGGAATACTATGGCTCAAAGGACCAAGTGTTAGGCCCTCTTCAAGCACCTTTGCTTCTCTTTTTTGAGTTAGATGGAAATCCTTTATCTCGAAGGACCAAAAGCTAAGCTCTCTTCAAGTACCTTTGAAAGATAGATGAAGAAATCAAAGAACCAAGTGTAAGGCCTTCTGCAAGCACCTTTTCTTCACTCTCAAGAGATAGATCGAAAGACCTCTAGCTCGAAGGACCAAAAGCTATGCCCTCTTGAAGCACCTTTCGCAAAGCACCATCTCTTCAAAGAAATGCAATTGTTTTTATATTGTTTATTACAACACAAAGAGCGCACCTTGCTTACCAGCTGCACCCACAAATGCAAATAGATTCGTATAGTTTGTACACGTATGAGCCATATAATCATGACTGTATAACAGCAACAGCAACAAATGAGGAAGCATCTTGCCAGACAGCAACAAAAAATAAAAAAAAAACTGACGACAAAAATGCAACAAAAAATAAAAGAAATTACGTGAAGAGGGAGAAGTCGCCTGACAAAATGCTTGCAGATTTTATTTTATTTTCTTGGCCCGGCGACAGTTTCAGCATCTTTTTCTTGTTGACTTTGTTGGCCAAAAAGCAAAAAAGTAAAAACAAAAAAAAAACAACCAACACATTGTCTGACTTCGTTAGTCCGCGTCCTTCATCTCCTCGAGAAGAATCTTCCGAGTGTATCTGTATCTGTATCTGTATCAGAGTCTGCATCTGTATCTGTGGATCTGGGTATCTGTATTTATTTATCGTTTATCGCATCGCTGGCGATAAGTTTTTCGGGCGCAAGAACATGTGTTGTGGCTTTTGTGGCTCGTTGCCACCGAAGCAACCGCAGATACCGCAGAGTGAGTCGAGTCGAGGGCCATTGAATTGATTGGATGCCATTTGGGCTTTTGTCAGGTGAAAATAAAAAATGTTGTGAATGAGCTTTAAGTAATTGATATGGGTACGGACACTGGACACTGGACACTGGACACTGGGTCTCTTAAGGATCGGTATTGGAATTGGAATTGGAGTCAAAAATCGGTTGGATTAAGCCCCGAAGAGCGGGCATATATAGGCATTGTTCCTTTGTCCGCGCTTTGACAGCTGTGGCCTCAAAATGAGGCGCTTGCCATTTATTTAAGGCATGCATCCTTAAGATCCCTTTTGAGTCCCGTCCTCCTGGTCCTTCCTACTCCACCTCCTCCTGCTGATCCCCTTGTTCGTGCCAATTATTCATACTAGGCGCATGCTTTTCACCTTCAGTTTTATGTTGAATTTTAATTCATTTCTCGTTTTGTAACTATTTGAAGCATTTTCATTTTTTATTTCAAGATATAACCCGCGAAACAATAACAAACAACTATTTACTCACACATCCATGTGTCTTTTGTCTTGCTCACCAGTAATTGTCTTAACAAACAGCGATCTTAACTATCCTAACCAGTCCATAAATCTGTACTTTATTAATCCAAACAACTAATTAAACTCTGAGCCTGATTCTCAGGATCTCTTACTCGATGAGGAGGGCCTCCGAGAATCAGATTCCGAGTCAAGTTAACGAGAAAAAGGTACAACACATAAATTCTAGACAATTATGGCCCACTGACGCCAAATGTCAAATCAAGCAGCAACAGTTAGTTGGACCTTTAGACCCTTAACACTAAGGGGCCGAGACGACAAGCGGGCCAAAACGACGAGGCTGCCAAATCAGGCCCTAAAAACAGGTTCAGTTTCGGTTTCAGTTTCAGTTTTTGGGTTTTCGGTTTTGGGTTTCTGTTTTGTTTTTGGGCTCCAGAGACAATGTCACACAGAAATACCAAAGTGTGCACAAATTTCCAGGAAATTACAACCAGATGAGTGTGTGCCGGGCCTGGACCACAGAAGATGTTCGTAATTTAGGGGCCCGGGTTCGGGTCTTGGTCTGGCTTAGAGTCTGGGGCAGAAACAGTTATAAGCAGGCTACTAAATCATAGACGTACCAACCTGCTACGTGCTACGTGGTGTGTCTCTGGAAAATGAAAATAAAAATAAATAAGTTGGACAGGAGAGGTGGACCGGGGGAGATGCCAATGTGTATAAAACAAAAGCCTGATGATCGTAGAAACAAAAGAGCTAGGATCGCTATAAATAGAAGTCAAATCAAAAAGTAGTAAACCCCAAAAAGGCCAGCAGAAGAAAAGAGAGTCTCTGGGACAGTAGCCCCTGTTCCTTTACGATTTCGGCTAACATCGTGGACCAACCACCAGATTGTGGGTTTGCTGGCCACCTTTTTGTGTTGTCAAAAGTGGGCTCGTAGGGCAAAAAACATCATTAACAGGTTTGATTTATTAACTGGCCGAGTGCCGAGTGGGTATTGCTATTCCCTGGCAAGCAGCTCCAACAATAGCAGCTAGAACCACACTTTATGGCTTAATATGCTGGCAAGCTAACAAGGCTCTCCTTTTATGCCAAATGCTAAACACCCGACACAACGATGGCCTTCCGTTGTTCTGCTTTATGACAAACTAATAAATGCATAAAGTTTTCAATTTCCAACGGCTCCCGTTTGGAAGTGCAAGCCGCGGACAGATGTGGCCATAAATATGCATGACTCTGGGGCAGGTGAAAATTTATGGCCAAGTAACTTGCCAGAACATACTCGCTGAAAGAGACACAATTTTCCGCGAAGAAAGCGAGCTAATTTATGCAATTTTAATTCAGTGGGTGTTGTCTCTCTGATTGGCGGCACTTCCACGCAAATTTTTTCGGGGCCAAAAGACAACAAACGAACACACCCAGCGGCAATTAAAAAACACTGCCAGAAGAAGCCTCCAACAAGTGCGATAAAGTCCCCCAAATAGCCAAACAGAAAATAAAAAGAAACCAAAGCAGAGCCAACTTGCGATTAAATGAAAACAAATGAACTGTTTATTTAACTCGCCCGGGGGCAGTCGCCTGGCGACAAAAATATAAAAAGAATTCATAGAGATTACTTGACCACACGCTGTGTGGTTGGGTGGTTGGGTGGTGGTACCAGAAACACGCAGAGCGTTTTATTTAATTTCTTTGAAAGCTCAAGAACAAAATGCCTGGCATGCCGGCGGTATAGAGAGCGACAGGACACCGCAGGACACGTGTGACAATGGCTGCGTGAATCAAATCACGTGAGGTAAGCCCCGAGGTTCTGTCATCAGAAACGCAACTGGAATTCCCCTAATGGCTGGCCAGCAGGCGACGCACTTAATGAGATACATACCAACACCCCCCCAACTGCCTTTTAACTGTTTTAGTTTTTCTTTTGGGGAGTGGTTGGTTTTCGGCCAGTGGCTAATATTCAATAAAAAGTTATGCTCATGTGGCCATGTAAAAAGGTTGCCTTAATTAATTACACCGAAGCTCCCAAAAAGTAGCGTTAAATCTTTCAGTTTTCTTTTTAGCCTGGCTAATGGTTGGTAGTATGTAGCTGGAGGAGGGAGGGCCTGGTGGGGGAGTGACTTTATGACAAAATTTCAATTTCAAAACAAGCTCGACCCGGCCAAAAAAACAAAGAGAGCGAGGCATTAAACACAAAAACCGAAATAATGAAGCCCATTTAGTGGCGTCATTAAATGAGTTGAGAAAAAAAAAGTTTACAGGGAGGGGGGAATAGGGTAATAAGGGGGGGATGATGGCCCAAAAGAAGACGGCCCAAAGACAACTGTAATATGGAACGTTAATAACGCGTTACATTTGCAACTTCATCTCAACCCCAACCTCCCTCTTGGGTCAAATCAACTCGGCTTACAAATTATGACTAAACTTATTCAAATGAGGCTGACTTACAGTTAGCGAGAGAGACGGGTAGAGCGCATTAGAAAGAGATGGGGGAAACAAACTGCAGTCACTAGAACGGAGCCGGCCCTGCTTAATTAAAATGTGTAAAGTCAGCAAAAGGCAATGTCAGAGACAGGGACAGGGACTGGGACTGGGACAGGGAAAGAGAGAGACCCGAGCGAATCCATCATTTCCGCTTCCATGCGTTTCCATGCCCAGCAACCCAAAAAAAAACTAAAAAACGAGAAATACAAAAAAATACACTCCAACGAATATCAACAAACACGAAAAAAACATCCAAATGACTGAGAAACAGCTGAAAAATGTTGCCCTTTGTTGTTGCTGCTTCTGTGCATCATTGCTGCTGATGTTTCTTTCTTAACTTGGCCTTAAAAATAAAAATTTTTTCATCATTTTCAGGATCAAACTTCCCACTATTTCTTAAGATTTCAGCATCTTATAATATCATCTAATCCTTAATACTTCACATAATAACTCATAACACCACAATACACCTATAACCCACTTTTCATCCGTTTTAAGAGTCTATTTTTTTTTGGAAATATTGCAGAAGGACGCGAGTGCGTGAACTGTGGCGCCACCTCGACGCCCCTGTGGCGGCGCGACGGAACGGGACACTATCTATGCAACGCCTGTGGCCTGTACTACAAAATGAATGGCCAAAACCGACCCCTGATCAAGCCAAAGCGAAGACTGGTAAGTGAAAGACTTGTGGCCCGCTGGGCTAACCATCCACACATTCGATCAAATTAACTAATAAATTCGGCAACCGTATTATGGGGGGCGGGTGGGGGTTGGATTTCCTGGGAAATCAACGCATATGAGCATCAATCTCGGGCCACGTTTCACTGTCCCCCTGTCGCCAAAGACCATAAAAGCCAGCGTGAAAGTTCTCAAATGTCATAATACGATTCCGGGAACCAGTCGCTGTCCCCCCCGTCTTGATTGGGTGAAGGGTGGGGGCTATGGGAATGCTCGCTCCATTCCATTTGGATGCTGGCCTGGGCTGATAACGATCGAGGTGCATCATCATTATCACTTAGGGCACTAAAAACATAATCAGACAGCAACCGAGCAGCAGAGCAGCCGAGCAGTGGGTTTATCGAGCTCAGATCATCAACAAACTATGAAAAAAAAATATATATGTATTCTTCTTCTTTTATTTGTTTGGCGCCAGCAAACGAAAGACTTAGGCAACGAACGCGACAAAGCGAGAGGGGAATATATGTATGTATGAACCAGCTTAACCGCACGAAAAATTGGTCTATTAAAGATGCGTAAAAAGGCAGGCAACAGCCATAACAACGACAACAAACAAGAAACAACAAACAAGCCAACAAGCAACACTGAGCTGACTGAGCGTTGATTTTTTATTGGCATTTAAATCGTATGCATTTTGATTGCATAACATTAACATAAATAAACCATTATTGACCCCGCACAGACAGGGAATTCCCAAGAAATTCACAGCAGGAGTTCAGTCTCCTCCCAGCTAAGGAGGAGGACTATCTGTGTGTGTTTGTGGATATTTCGTTGACAAAATATGCAACAAATTAAAATTTATGTGGCACTCAGCTGACTTATGGGCCTGTCCTGTCGCCTGTGTGCCACTCTCTCACAGGATGCGGCCCATCAACATCAAATGTCCTTAGCTGCTTGAAATGCAATTCAATTGTTGTTCACTGGCCACTCTGCCCCAAGGCCAAGACCATTGAAATCTTTCATGCCAGAAACTCTTTGGGTGGCAATTGTATTGATTTTGCCAGACGCGAGGGTCAAGTTTTCAGCTCAGTTCGATTTTGCATACCTCCAGTCCAGCTTGAACCTCCAAGTCCAAGCTGAGATGCTGCACCTGCACCTCCAGTGATGCAGGGGGGCGGAGGAGAATCTCATTGTCTGCTGTTTGGGGCCGCCTTTAATTAAATTTCCGAATTGTATGAAAACAGTCAACAAGTCGTTACTCTCCGCCAAAGCGCAAAAGCACTGAAAAAATTCTTTTTTTTTTCTCCGTTCCACCTCCTATCTGACCTGCCCCTGCGATCTCCACCATCTGAAACAGAACAATGCAAATTTTTAATTTATGTATTTTAGCCTGGAACTCAGTTTCAGTTTTCTGGCCCCGTTCGCTTACATATGTTTTCCAGTTGTATCGCGTTGTGTTCCTCCGCTCCTTTGTTATTTTCTGAAGCTGAAAAGCTAAAAACAAAAAAAAAAAAACAGAAACTGAAACTGAAGCTAAGCAGCCCGCTGGCGTCGCAATAATTGCATTTAATTATAAGGCCCCGAAAACTTTTAAAAGCGTTAAAGTTTCGTTTTGTTTTCGCTTTTAGCCGCCAGGCTGCCCTCCCTTGAAAGCGAAAAAATATAGGCATGGTTTTTTGGTTCCAGCCTTGAATGGCATTTGTCATAAAAGCAAGCAGTACAGTGACTATCATAACCATAAAACAGTTGATAGTTCCTAGAAGCCTTTACTTACCTCTGGCTAATTGCCAATCCATGTTAAATGCCACAAATCCGCTAAGAACACAACAGCTCCCCGGGGTCAATCGCAGTCAACAGCTGCTGCTCATCTCGCTGATCGTGACTTATATAATCAGCATGTGAGGGGGGCGAGTCTCCAAGCTCCAATCTCCAAGCTCCGAGCTCGGCGCTTGCATTTTGCATAATATTTATGCCTCAGTTGCTGTGCGACTAATTTATGCGAATTTTCACACAGTAAACTGAACAAAACGACGGCCGCGTCATGCCGAATAATAAAAACAAACAACAAACTTTGAAAAAAAATCATTTATTCTTACGCTTATTACATCTGAGCTTATGTCACATTTGCATGCTACCAAGAAAAGTTAGCGATTGCCATTCGAAAATAGTTGAACTGCCGACCGAACAATAAACCTATCAACACTTGACACAATCATTTACAAATGCATTTGGTGAATAAAGCTTTTAATTAATTATTAATCCGCGGGCGTATTTCAACGCCAACAGCTCACCGACGGCCATAAAGCTAAGAGCTTGAACGATCGCAGCGGGCATCGGAGAGAAAGAGTTTGGGAAAACTAATTAACACATTTTTTTGGTGGCCAGCTGGTGGCAGCTCTCTTCTTATTTCTGTTTTGGGCCAAGATGCCCCATCCTTCTTCTCTGGCGTGGGAAAATTGAACCGATTTCTGATCGTAGGCTGTGACGCTAAAAATTAAATCGATAAACGAACGACAGCCAAATCAAAACTAAGGCATAAGAGCATAAGAGAAAAAAAAATATTAAAAAAGAGGAAAACAGAAAGGATCTGTGAAAGGTTCAATGCCTCTTGTTGCCTCCTCGTTTGCGGCAAACGGGGCGTATACGCAATCGAGAGCATTAAGCTTGTTTTTTCGGTTATTTTTATTTGGGGCGCTAGGATCTTGTTAAGTGGGGGCCTAATGTTATTAAAATGCACTTGAAGAGCAGCCAGTCAGCCAGCCAGTGGTTGCCCCAAAGGGTGCTGATGAACCTGATCACAAAACAAAAAAAAAAAGGAGAAAAAAAAGAGAATGCAACAGGCTGCCTTTCGCAGATCAATTAAAAATTAACGATACGAAGCGCAACGCAGCAAAAACGGGGCGTGCCAATAATAATAATGAAAGAGGCTCAGAGCAGGGCTCAAGCGAAGTCCTCTCGGCCAAAGGGTTGCCCATCGATGATTAAGGCCGAGCCAGCCTCTGCTTATGTCTTTTTATACTTGTTTTTTCTTTTTCATTTTTTTTATAATATTCAGTTTTTTTTTTGTTTAGCTTGTTAAGTGGGGAATTCAGGCGCTTTCGCTTTTCGCGTTCGTGGGCCGAAAATTTATGGTGACTGTTTAATATGCAAATGCATAATTCTGCACAGGTTCTCCTCGGGTCAGGAAACAAACACCCCCACCGGCCAAGGGGTTGACTTGTGCATTTTCTAACCCTTTTTTTTTTAGTTTTCTACTATTTACAGACAATGAACACGCAGTGAGGGGTGGTGCGCGTGTTTAGACCACATTCATTCCGACCATGGCTCGGACCAAAGGCTCCACCTTACTCGGCCTTACTCTCGGCCAGTTCCATAATTTATTTTGGGCCTTGCTCCGGCTCCCCATTCAATGGCCAGTGACAAATATTAATGGCGATTTTCATGCCTTCCAGAGCGGAGGGCGGTCCGGAGAGTTGTCAGTCTATTGCAACGTTGTTTTTAAAAGCCAAGTTCCAAACACGCACAGAACTCTGATTAAAAATGTAAAAATAGAGTTTTCTTGCAAAACAAAAGCCAATTGGCATTATAGCCCTTTTGAAAGCGACATATTTGAGTCGGTTGTGAGTGAGTGACGCCCTCGATTTCCATTCGAGGCTCGTAAAATTCATTGAGCCGCATTAATGAGCGACATTAATGGCTTGTTCTGTTTGCTGGCCATATAACATTTTATTGATTTTTTATGGCCAACTCTGGTCGCTTTCGGCCGTGTGTTTAGTGTGGAGTGTGGAGTGTGGAGAGTAGTGAGCTCTGCAGGGGCAGGTGTGATTTTTAGCAACAGTTTCGTGCCAGGTCGCAGCTTGAGCATGGAAATGAGTTAAGCTGATGTTTTAATTAGTCAAATTAGTTGCAGGGAAAGCCAGAGGGCCACAAAGTCTTAGTGCCACATACTCGTAGAGACCAAAAACCGAGTCATGCCACTAAAAAGGATGAAACTCTGAAAAGGATAGCCAGAAAGTTAGAAACCCTGAAAGCCTGGCCAATAAAATTTGAATTTTTAAATTAAATTTCACAGTCGCCGTCCTCTGAATGTAACTGTTATTTACAGTTGCCAGACAAACCCCCATTTTGTGTCGAGTCTCCCTCCCCTCCCAACCAGCCCCCTCATATCCAGCATCAGATATAGAAATTTTCTGGCCGCTATCTTTTAGCCATCTTCCTTTGGTTTTGTGGGCCAAAAAGGGGCGCCAAAGCAACCCCCAAAAACGAGGGGGTGGCCATGCGCTCTGAGCCAAGTTACAGGCTAACAAGAAGAAGAAAAATTTAATGAATGTTTTGTTAGATAACAGACTCGCACAGATACACAGATACAGATACATATAGAAGGGGGGAGCAAAGATACAGAATGGGGCAAAAATGAAGCGAGCTGGGCAAAAGAGATGGCCCAGAGATGTTACACTGAGATAGGGATGCGGATAGGGATGCCACCCCCCAGTTTTAGCCCCCTCCCTGGCTGCCCCACAGCATCTTGACTGTGTCCCTGTTATCTGAGATGGCAAAGGGCATTGCCACTGGAGCAGAAGCCCTGGAGAGCAGAGCGCACAAAAGCTGCGCAATAAATAGCAGTAGCAGTGTAGGGGCGGGAGAAGTTTACTATTTACTTGGTACATATTTACTTAGTCACCTAAGCTGCCGCCCCCCTAGCCAGCCTGTCTAAGGGGGGGCTTCACTTACAATTAAATATTTAAATGCCAGAGACTGTGTGTGTGTGTGTGTGAAATGAAAACGAAATTTGCATAACACAACAAAAGGCGAAACAGAAATATGAGAAGCACAACAAAAGACCAAAAAAACAGAAACATAAAAATAAAAGAAAAAGAAAAATCCTAAAAAGCCTAGGGTCGACCATTTTGAAAGCTTTTGTGTCAAAAAAATAAAAAATAAATCAAGCAGAGGTGTCAGACGAAAGAGAGGGCAACAAAGGCTGTGAAAGAGACGGCAGCAATGCAACGCATTTTGTCAGGCATTGAGAAATCACAATTTATGGTCACAGTGACTGACAGTCACAGTGGCAGTCACAGTCAGAGATACTAAAAAATTACAAAAAACTAGAAAAGTAAAAAACACTAGAGGTCAGAAAAGTGGAATTTTTAAAGAGATTTCTTGTAAATATGATATTAAAATGATTTTTTAATGAAATACATACATATTCAGATTCCTCTTAAAAAACTGTATATTTTTTAATCAAAACTACCCTCAAAAAGATTATTTTAAAGAGCTTATAATCCAGAATACTTGAATATTTAAGATCCAACTATTTAAATCCATGAAATCCAATAAATAAAGCCCAACTTTTATGGTTTTTTGTTGCTTTTGTCTATTAATCGGTAGCGCCATCTTGTTTTGTATGTTTGTTGTCATTTTGTGCTTTTGTTGTTTTTGGCGCTTGCGCTTTTTGCATTTCAATTAAACCCCAAGCGCCTGTCAATGTCTGACAGTTTGTCAATTTTCCCATCACTCCCCCGCAATGGACTATACTGGCACACCACCCTCTCTCTCTATGGAGCAAGGCCCCACCCGCCCTGTTGCTCAGTGACATTGATTTATGTGATTTGCTGTTTGATTGTTGCGCCCGTGATTGTTGTGGAGAAACACACACTCCATGTTGTGTCAGCTGGCAAAGGTCGACGGGTCGACAGGTCGAGAGGCATTTGACCAAACAGGAGTTTCAGGCCAACTTCGATTGGGAACGGAATGCGAAACTTTCCTGAATCTGGATCTGAAACTAAATCTGAATCTGAATCTGCATGTGGATCGTCGAGAGACTGTTTTGTTGCATTGTCATGTTAACAACTTAATTTATATACGCTTAAGCATTTCGGCCAAGTTGTCGTTCGCTCTTGGCCCGAAGTGGAGAAAAGAAACAAACAAAATCGCAGCATAATTACCACAAAACGTCCAGTTCAGACCCACTCCCTCCCAGCAGCATCAGCAGGCAGCCTCTCCGCCTCGTAGGCGTTGAAATTAATTTTGAATTTCTCACTTTTCGTATTTGGCTTTCTGGCTTTGTGGCTCTCTGTCTGCAGAAATTGTTACAAGCTCGTTAACACAAGACAGTGCCACCAAAAAAAATGCAAAACACACACTGCAGAGAAGCAGGGAGGCAGAGAGGCGCAGAGGCAGCCTCCCTTGCCATATGACCTCTGATTTATGTTAATCGCCACATCGGGAACAGGTGAGACCCATGGAGGCTCTCTCCACCAGACCAGATCCAGATTGAGATCCAGATCGAGATCAGAGCATGGATCGAAGACGACCAAGTCCAAGTCCAACTCGATGTGGAAGTCGAAGGCGAAGGCGAATCCCTTGTGGCAAGTCAGGAGGCAGAGGCAACAATTAAAAATCAAAGTCAAACATGATCAACGCCAGTTTAAGGCCTCGTAGCCATGTGTTGTACCAGCGGCATGAACAAGCTGAAAGTGGACGGTGGCACTGAGAGAAATAAGGGTGGGACAGATATCTAAAGTATCATAGTTTTAAGATAAGGATATATTTCAACTTAAAACTTGTATTATACTTCTTATAAAATGTTAGTTATTATTTTATTATTTTTATAAAATAACAAGCTCAGTGTGTTTATAGAAGGGGGCCTCTCGTGGAGTGGGGCATGCCATAACGAAGACCAAAACGCAGACAAAGTCTCTGCCACAAAGGCAAGAAGGGGGGGCTTTTGCTTTTGGGGCTCTCGATGCTCGATCCTCTATCCCCAATCCCCAATCCCCGATTCTTCGTTCTCCGTTCTCTGTTCTGGGTTCTCGATTCTCGGTTCTCGGTTCTTGTAGCCAATTCGTGGAAATTTAAGCGTGGCACAGACATGATCCCTGCTTGTTGTTGCCTCTTGCCTCGTTCGAGTGGAGTGTTGTTGCTGCTGCTGTTGTTTTTGGGCAGTTTTGTAAAAATTGTCATTTTAATGAATTGATGCTGCTGTTAACCCAAGTCGAACGAACGAACGAACACAAGCCAGTCAGCTAGCCCAGAGAGTCTGGGGCTTGAAACTCCACATGGCTGTGTTGGTGTTTCTTTTATTTTTTTTTTTTTGTGGTATGCCATTTAAAAAATGTTGTTGCCCGGTGTGTTAAGCAACTCTGTTTCAGCTGGAGTATGTGGCGGAGGTTGGGGGACACCAGATTCCAGATTTCTGGCTTTCTGCGTTAGTTTCGGCACTGTTCAATTAGCCGATCAACGGCATTAGCATAATACACTCCTGCCATAAATTCAAAATAAAACTTATCCACTATTTCCTACTCTTTTACAGACCCTGCAATCGCTCCAGAGTGCGGCCAAGAGGGCGGGCACTTCCTGCGCCAACTGCAAGACCACAACCACAACCCTTTGGCGACGCAATGCCAGTGGCGAGCCAGTCTGCAACGCCTGCGGATTGTACTACAAGCTGCACAATGTAAGTATCTTTTAGATATACATAGTCTTTAAAACTTCTTCAAGTGTAGCTACATTGGTCATCGGAACTATTAGTCCTCCTCCACCCACTTGTATCGATTTACGATCTCCTCGATTTAACGCCACATTTAACATCCCAAGTTGGTTTTCTGAAATAGTCCTGGACGAGTGGCGGACAGGAAGCGCACGCACCCGGATTAAATGTGACAAAAATGAAGTGTCCGCCACCGCCCCGCCCACTAGGCCAACCCCAGGGGGTGGACTGGCGTTTAGCTTGTCGATTTGTTGCCACAGCAGGTTACTTAGCTCAGTTACCCCCATAGACCCGGGATGATGAATGCCTGATGATTATTTAAAGATGCCAGTTAGGTAGCCAAGCCACCACCCACAAAGCACCATCCACTCTACTCCGGCTGTGGAGATAAGGGTCTCTCTGGTGTTTGGCTGTGAAAATGCGATAAGCTTTCCCTGATTTCCCCGGTTATGTGCAACGCGTGGCAGGATGCTAGATGTGCGATGTGAGATGTGTTGGATCGCCCCTTGTGCGTTGGGTAATTTATGTAATCGTCCGTTGAGGAGGAGAAGGAGGACTGCACTGAATTGAATCTCCCCTTGTTTATTAAATATTCATTAGCCACGCTTTTCAGGGGATAAGCTCAAGGTTTCATTCTTTCTACTGCCTTTCTGCCTGACTTTTTCCTTTCCTTTTTTTTTTTTTGGCTTCTGGGTTGTGCGTTTCTTTTTTGTGGCCTGCAGTCAAGTTTTAATGAGTTTTGCGGTTGAACTTTTGGCACATTTACATGTCAGTGGCCCTTAAGTGATGGGCCACCTGTCTGCCCGCTGCCTGGATGCCCCTTTACCCTCTGTGTTGTGTGGCAAACTAATTAAGTTGCGGCCGCCACTTAAGCGGCTGCATTTCGATGACTATCGGCAAAGGCGAAATATTTTTAATTGAGCCCGTCCATAAAAGGCAAATATCAAAGAACCAGAGCAGCCAGGCAGCCAAGCAGCCAGGCAGTCAAGCAACCAGCCAGCTCTTGCTCTATTTTCTCTAATCTGATTTTCACAAAGAAAAACCAGCAAACTTTTCCGACGTATCTCTCAGATACACATACTCGCATACTCGCCGCCAGAGCTGAACTGAATGCACTTTGGGTGGCGAGGCTTTTCAGGCGAAATGTATTTTTGCAAAAATTTTCCCTCAATTGGACAGTGGCCCATCTCGATAAGATGCCAATCAGCGCACATTTTTGCCATTGCCGTCTCTGTCTCTGTCTCTGCCCCCCTATAGCCATCTCTCTTGCCTTCTTAGCTCCATCTCTATCTATCTATCTTGCTTTGGTTACTTTGGCTCTTGCAGTTCATTTCAATTCAATTCGTTTGTCATTTGGAGCTGCCTGCCGCCTGTGTGGGCCTCTCTACCCGTAGTGATTGGCACTTTTTATGGAAATGTTGCAGCAGCACAGTGGAGCATGGCTAATGGGGGACTGGAGAAAGGTTCCGGATCTAAGCCATGACTTGATCTAATTTGTAAAAGGTATCTGCCACATGCACTTGCTTCGATCTTGGCTCTCTTATCTGTCACCTGTTCACCGTAATCCCCAGAGATCTTTCGAAAAGGATGGCAATTGATAGCAATTGTCCTTGGCAACCTGCTGTGCCCCGAGGACTAAAGTGTCCTGTGGTGCGACAATGAAATATATGAAACATGAAAATCATAAAGGTTACCTAACGGTTACCCTGGCGCCGTCCTCCCGTCGCCTATTCTCTGTTGGATCTCTGGATCTGTTACCCTCATGGATCTGTGGTTTGTGGGTGGGCCTGTTTATAAGATTTTCCTCTTTTTTTGCCTTGAGGGCTGTCAGGTTGCCAGTCGACTGCAGCGGCGCGTGTTCTCTCTACGCTCGATTTAGATTTTATGCATAAAAAAGTTAATCTGCTGATGCTGCTGATGAGACTCCCCCTCCGCAGTTTTCTTCTGAATTTCTTAATGAGCTAGGCCTGGGCATTAACAACTTTATGCTTTGTTGCTGCATATCAATTAAAGCTTAAGAACTGCAACAGCAGCTGCCCCGTCAAGCTGAGCCGAGTCGAGCCGAGCCGAGTTGCTAATTGCCGCAATTTGCGCTAAACGCTAGAAAGACTATCAATTACGTGGGCTGCCCCGAGTGATCCTCCCATTTCTCCGGCTCTATCCGGATCTACCGATCTGGCTAAGTGATCTCGATATAGTTTTTGTTATTTTTCTGTAAGTGATACTTTTGTTTCGTTGACAAAATCAACCCTCTTGCCCTGAACGAAATCCCGGCTCTTCAAAGCGACAAACAATTGCCCGGCAATTTAACAATTTTTCTGTTTGCTTTTTTTTTCTATATATACTTTCCACTATACAAATACATATATGTATGTACAATATGTACATTGTACAATCCGAAAAAAAAGGCACCAACAATGTCGTAATTCACGCCCAGGTAGCCCCTAAGTCCTCGGCAATGTTACATTTCTTCCCTGTAGACTCCCTTTTTCTGCTTTTGTTGCCGAAGCTGCCTGTGTTGCTGGGAATGGGTAACTCAATATTGTAATTGTAGCGCAATGAAGCGCATGCTGCCGCTTAGATGTTCGCAAGTGATAGGGAATTGCATATGAAGAGAGGCCCAGCAGCAGCAGCAGCAGCAGCAACAATGGCCACTTCCAAAGGGAGAAGCAGCAACATGAGGCAGCACAGCAGCAACATACACTCGAAAAATGTGTTTCAAGAGGTTTTATATTTTTTTCAAATATTTTTCTACAAAGTTTATTGTTTTATCTTCCTAATTATAGAGTTTTGAAAGGGTTTCTCTTAGATTCTATTTTTAAAACCACTTCCTAAAAATACTAGTCAGAGCTGCAATCTATGCCCTCCTTTGAGGTAATTTAGACACTCCCTGGATAATTTTTTATTTTTTTTAGTGAAGCCACATTAACAGCAAACGCTTTAGCAAAAAATTAAAAAGAAAAAATGGGAAGAAAAAATGGCCTGGGTGCCGTTGGGAGCGCTATCAGCGCCAACTAATCGCATTCGCAAATGTCGCTTATCTGATCGTGTAGAAATGCTTGTAATACTTCATTTTCACTTCCCGGTTGCACTCGCTGCTGGCTCACAAAAAACCCCTCCCCCTCTTTATATAAATGCAGTAGATACAACCACCGCCACCACCACCACCACCCCTGTCTCTCAGACAGCGTGTGCAGCTAGCGGCATTTCCGGTCCATGAATTTGCATAAATTTGACCCATTTTAGTGGTCAGACCCAGAGTTTTAGCCCTCCTTTTGGGCCGCTTTTACTTTATTGATTTTCCCTCGACTCTCCGACTAATGTAAGTCTCCTTTTCCCCTATTTTTTTGCAGGTCAATCGTCCTTTAACAATGAAAAAGGAGGGCATTCAGACCCGCAACCGCAAGTTGAGCTCCAAGTCCAAGAAGAAGAAGGGCCTGGGCGGCGGCTGCCTGCCAATTGGAGGACATCTCGGCATGGGCGACTTCAAGCCGCTGGATCCGTCGAAGGGTTTTGGCGGCGGCTTTTCGGCCTCCATGGGTAAGCATCTTCATCTCCGCCGTGTAACGTGGAGGAGAGTCCACCTCCTCCCGAGTCCTGAACACCAACTAACTAGTTCTCTCTCTCTGTTTTTGAAATCTCATTGTAGCCCAACATGGACACCTCTCGGGTGGACTGCATCCGGCACATGCGCACATGCACGGCAGCTGGTACACCGGCGGCATGGGCGCCCTGGGCGCCTCCAGTGGCCTGCAGGGCGGCTTCTCCACCGCTGGCTCTCTCGGCGGAGCGGTGGTTCCGCACTCACAGCCCTACCACTTGGGACTCAGTTCGATGGTGAGTATCAGTTCTTGAAAGAGAACTTTTTTTTTACAAAAATAAGCAGCTTTTTGGGAAAGCTTTTTGGTCAGCATGGGGAATAGAGTTTCTTTCCTGTAGTATTTTTTATTAAAATAAAAATATAAAAAATTCACCTTACTAATGATTCATATTTTATTTCCTTTCCCCCCACAGGGCACCTGGCGCACTGACTACACGTGATGGAGCGGGAACAACTTGAACAACAATCTGTTCAGTTAGAGCCGCGACAGCCCGCGTCCGAGTTGATTTCCGAGTGGAGTGATCCGCCAATAAATCGAAACCCAACAAAACAAAACACAATGCCAAACTGAGGACTCCTTGGCCAGCAATTGACAGTGGCCCCTAAGCTCTTGACATCCACATGCCAAAAGCGATACATTTGGAATCCACGCGGAATGGGGGGGAGTGTGCGTGGTGTGGTGTGTGGAATGGGGCATGTGGGGGTGTGCTGTACAGGCGCTGGTTATTCCTAATTGTAAACATTGCGTGCAATTTTTAATTATTTAAGCTTTGTCGCTGTAGCTGATGTTGTTGCTGTTGCTTCTGCTACTGCTAGTGGTACTGGTACTGGTACTGCGAGCCGGCAGCAATAACAAAAGCCCCATTAAAATTAATTAAAGGGCTGCACATTATTTTTATTTTATTTTTCCTTTATGGCTTTTCTGTGAGTGTTTGTATAGTTTTTTCTTATGTTTCATATTTCGCTTAATTAATTTAATTTCTCGCCGCAAATTCAACGTATTTAATTGTGCTTTATGAACTGCCATAAAAACAGAACGAAAAGGAGCAAAATTTCATAAATATTTATTGTGTACATACACCAACAAAACTGAATCAAGCACACAGAGAACTACAAATATTAATATACAAATAAATAAAAAATAAAAAAACAGTAAACAGTTAAAATGCACGTCCAAAAGTAATAAGATTTTTGTAAAAAAATAAATAAAGTAATTGCTTAAAATGTTTGTCCTAATTCGCGGAATGCAATTGAAAATTGCAGAAATTATTTAGAGCGTACGCCTACTGTAAACTAGTTAAATTCTTAGACTCTAAACAAAACAGACGTGATAAACAAAAAGTAAAATATATAAATATTAAAATAAACTTTCACTAAGGTGCGCCCCATACAGTTGTAAAATAATATAAATGTTTAAACTAAAATGCGAAATGTTTAAAGTTAAATAACAGAGGGCCGCCGTCAACTTTTTAAAACTAACAACACTTAAATGTTCAATGTTAATGCCTAAGTCTTAAATATATACACACGTACACACTTAAACGTATACCTAGACCTAAACTTATTGTAATAAATTTAATTAAATTAAATGTTAAAGGCAATTTGTAAAATACATTTGTTAGCAATTTTTGTATAAACTTAGTAAAAACCAGAAGAAAGCCCAAAAAAAATCCAACTAATTATTAAAGTGTATCCCCCTAAGTTGTGTGTATAAAGCCAGTTTAGTCCTAACCTAATTTATGTCTGAGGTATAAACACAATACGATATAACTATATATATATATATAAATATGATGTATTATGTGCTAAGTGTAAACGATAAATGTATTGTAATTTGGCCATATTGATAGTTGAATATATATAAATCAAAGCAAGCGTAATGTTTATTTAAAATCGAAACAAAAAGCAAAAAAAATGGAAAATTGTATTAAATTTAATGGCAATCACCAGAAAATCCATACAAAAAAAAATCACAAAAATAAATAAAAATAATTTATGATGAAAAAAAAAAATATACATAAAAATACAGAAAAAAAAATATTGAAAATGATTCTAATTGTGGAACGGTAACTGAAGGCTCCCCCTCGGATGATTAATTGCTGCCAGATGAGTGGCCAGAAATCGAAATTGGTTTGGTAATAAATCCAATAAGCAATGATGTCTCTATAATGGCCATTTACGCTTATGAATTGCTCTTTAAATTTCGATGCGTCTTCGCTGCCGACAAGAAACGTGCCCGGGGTTCGTCTCAATTTTCGATTCTCCGGCCCTAACTTGGTCATTTGTTATGCAGCATTGGTTTCTGGCCATTGAACGCTTGAATTATGAGTTGTTTGGAGGCGTGAAATGGCATGTTCATATTTAACTCGTTGTTGTTGCTCATTTCTGTTCACCAGAGCTATTCTGTAAGTACAGAGTTCGTTGTCTAAGTCTTTTGTTTCTCCCTTCCCGCAATGACCAGGCAATGAGACTATTCGATTAGAATTACAGGCAGTAAAGCTCTTCTCAATCCTCAATCCCATCAATTAAATATTCTACATTATAATTATATAAAGCCAAACGCGTGTTAGCCGGTCATTAATTCAATATATCCAGTTGAGTTAACTGCAATGATGACCCCATTAGGCTTTTGTCACTCGCCGCGGCATCCGTTTCCGTTGCACCTTGCCAAGGTCTTTGTTTCTGCTCATTTCGTTATCAATTTTTCCCGAATTCCCAAATAATAAAATAAATACTAACTTATCGGCTGGGTATATCTCTCTGGGCGATGCAGTAATTGGGACAGCAATTAAGTGCACGGCACGCCAAACGACGGCACTCAACCAGGTCCGATTTTTCCAGGCATTGAAATATATATCTTTGATTAGACAGTGCGTGGCGGTGTTGTAAAGCCTAGTAGATCCTAGATATTTTACATCTAATGCAGTTCTTTGTATACTCATACTTTGGAGATTATTCCAAAGCCCTTCTTTCTGGCTGTATCCAAAACACCAGCATCATATGAGCTTACCAGTATCGGAACTGTTCTCCGCCATTAATTTCGAAAAGGCACCCACCTAATTGCTATATAATTACTATATAATTGAAACAAAATAAGTCATTCAAGCCAATGCCTTCGAAATTACCCAAAAAAAAACCCAAAGTGAGGCATATGTCACGGGTCAGTGTCAGTTGTAATAGTAACTGAAACTGTCATTCTAATTCCAATTCGTATGCCTATTTCCACGGAGTCCATCAGGCGAAAAAATACGGTGATCAATGCATAAGCAATGGCCAGGCCATATAAATCAGTTAATCAGCATCGCAGATAAGCATATGGTGGGTATATGTAGGTTCAGCCAATGGGAAACCAATTCACACACCAACACACACTCACTCACACCCGGGGCACGATAATGGGGCACGCCACCTGAAACCAGTTGGAATTGGAGATTGGAGGACACGCAACAAACGACATAAATAAACAGCTCTAAATATGAGCATAAATCAATGGGTTTTGGTTTTTGGTCATGGGCTCTGCCTCTGCCTCGGGTGGGTCTATTAGGAGAACCTTTGGAACTCTACATTAACTAATTAACTCTATATAGCATATAGTATATTCTCGATATATTCCCCAAAACATATATTAATTTAAGTTGTCAGGCTTTAAAAACATTAAGATTCCCAAGTTTAAAATAAAGTTACCATTTATTATATTTTATTTTTATATACCTCTTTAAAAATATATAAATGTTATAGTAATGTATTCCAAAGATAGAAAAAAAGCACCCATTTCCCTGAAATTCTTTTCCTTTAAAAAAGTATATCATTGAACGTTAAAAACCATTTAATTTTAATCGAATTTGCTAGAGTGCTGGCTCCTTTGAGGTTCCAGTTGTAACCAAGATATGAAATATATTGGGACATGCATTAACTAATTAGTGGCAACAACTAAAGGGAGGAGATTGGGAGTGGAGGATTGTAGGGGAACAAAGCTCCTTCGACCATGTCCATTTCCGCATTGTCCTGGCCACTCCAGTCCTCCGGCTCTTTGGGGCTTTTGTAATTTCGATCCTGTTTCTGTTTCTGTTTCGGTTCGTGCGTTTCGAATGCGTGATTATCTGATTGGAAATGTGCACCCAACAATGGCGACACACACAGATACAAACGCCCACCACACTCACAGAACACACACTTCTTTAGATGATTAGCTGCGATAGGCACCGGTTATGGCTTCCATGGAGTCGATTTAAATGAATTTTAATACAAGAGCGAGGAGAGCTTCGATTGCAATTCAATTTAGATGGCCACAAATATTATAATCTGTAAGGGCAACTTCCATTAGCCGTGTTTATAAAGGCTATATCATTGGATGTAGCCGGCTCATCAATTCTATTAGGAGGAGTCTCTCTGGCTGGGTATCTGGTATCAGACTTTTGGGGTGTTGAGAGTGGGATTGGTGGAATGGTAGGGGGAAGGTCAAATCGGCTTCTAAATGTAATTGGTTCTCGCGATGGTTGGCTGGCTGCCTGGCTGCCTAGCTGCCTGCTCTGGCAATTCCAATAATTTCACAAAAGCTGCCACAATTTCAATTAAATTTCCGTTATCAAACCAACACACACACACTCCCGAATAGTGGCTGCATCCAGAGACTGGGTGCTTAGTCAAACGTTGGGCCATGATTGTTGGGCCACGATAGTCAGCACAACTCATTGCTCTAATTAGAATTATTCTAATGAAATTAAATTGCACAAATTGCATTTAGCTGGGCGATGGGCGATGGGAGTTGGGATGGGAGGTGGGAGTGGGCGAATTAATTACTGGAATTGCCATATGCCCGGACCATATTGCAACACTGTCATAATCGTAATTTGTTTTAGATTCGCACAATCAACTGATTAACGTAATGAGTTTCTGCTCCAAACAATTCCATTCCATTGCATTTCTCAGCTAATTTGATTAAATTAGGCACCGTGATGCCACTGCCACTGCCACAGCAGCAGCTGCATCTGCCTCTACCTTTGCATATGGCGATGATCCCCAATGCAATGTCATCACATGTCCGGCTCCCAACTCCAAAGAAGGTATGGTCCGGGGCCTGGTTCTGGGCCTGGTCATATCAAATGCTTAATGGCAACGGCCCATGTCAATTCGTGGCATATTAAAAAGGAAAATTGGCATTGGCAATTGCAGCAGATATTAGTTTCTTCATCGGAGAGAGGCGAGGTCTAGATACTCCTAGACCTGGGGACTGTGTAGGTAGGCCTAAGACTGGAAACAGACTGGATGGCACAGTGGATGAAGAAGTCTATAAAATCAATGTAAAATATTCATATATTATTATTATTTGTTTTCTTTTCCGAAAACTATTTCTGATTAGTTGAATATATAATTAACCTAAAATAATGCTTAAAGTTCTGGAACTCCCATAGTACCCAAAACGGCGCTATCTGGGAGTGCGATCAATTTGTCGCTTGATTGTGTGCGTTTTGCATGGCACATGCAATGAGAATAAGCCTTGCCTTTTAAGCCACAACCTGAGGTCTCGACCACGTCTTCAAGTTGCGCTGCATCCCCACGGCCAGGAGTGGGAGATGACTGGCTCTGCGAGGCTGTGGAGAGGTTAACTGGCCTTCGGGTTAGTTGTTGACAACCAGGCAGTGGCCATATTTGTGTATTATTGTTAAACAAACGCACAAAACCCCCAAAAAAAAGGAAGAGAACAAAAGTTTATAAAAAGAACCTGGCAAATATGACAAAGGCACATAAATTCGGTAGCCCCCAAGTGGCAGGGCTTCTATAAACAAGTTAAGAAAAGAAACTACTACAAAAAAAAAAGGCCAAGAAAGAGCATGCAACATGTTGCCCGTCTGTCTGGCCAAGATGCAAAGAAAATTTGTGTCGTCATCCCGGCTGAAAGTGTCAAATTTCACGCAACATGAAGCGCTAACTGCGGCCGGCCAGAAACTCCTGCCACTTCGTGTTGCAGCATCCTTTGGCTCCAAAAACCCTCCTGATTCCACTTCCACACAGTTGCATGTTTATTGTAAATATTATGAAATGTTGATACCTGCGATTGCTGCTCGCTACTCTGCTGTTTCTGGTATTCTTTGCTTGTTTTTTTGCACAGAAAAAAAATGTGATATAAAATATTAAACAGAAAAAATATAAAATAATATTAATCCTTGAAAAGTATGGCTATTAAATTATAATATTTTCTACCATTTTTATTTTACTATTTAAGTTGCATAGCTATTTTTTTATCTGTATATACTTCTGCATTGCGTTGCGAGAATTTATTGATGCTGGACGATAAATGCGCCCTGAGCATGGCCAAGAAGCTGGCCAAGATCGCCTCCGAACACGGAGGCATAAATTTCAATTTCCCAGAATTATGCCACAACGAATTATTGTTACCAACATAATTTCTTGTGTAATTACCAGGGCCGAGGTGATAAGCTGCCAACACTTCCGATGGTTTAGCAAGGAAAGTTTTGAATTTGCCATTGCACTTTAGTGTCCAAACTTTCATCATCATTAGGGCCAACAACATCATCGATTGCCTTCGACAGGCGATAAGTGGTTCGATCTGGTCACGGTCTCCAATGAGAGCCCCATCCCCTGGAGGCTGGCATCTGGAGGAACAATGGTAGGTGCTTGCATAGTTCGGCAATGGAGTATATTTTTTTTGCTTTTTGGGCATTTTTTTTTTCTGGACCGTGGACAACATTAACCTGTTAACCCAAACTGACGGCAAACGGCGGTCGGCGGTCGGCCAAGTCCCCAAGCAAAGTCCTGAGCTCGGCTTGGTGTCGCCTACTTTTGGGACCAGACCAGGCCTCTCGAATCGCCATCGCCGACTGGCTGGATCTCGACGGCTTGCTGGATGCAGTGCATGAATAATGCGCGCCCACAGCTCAATAAATTTTCACTCTTTTCGCCACAGCCCCAAAGCCGAAGTCCAGTCGGAGTCGGAGTCGGAGTCGCAGTCTCAGTCCCAGGCCAGGATCCCGCAAAAATTCACACATCTTGTGCAAGTCCACCTCCCTTTAACTTCCTCAAACGGTTTGGGTCTAAATGCACTGAGAAATTTTTTAAAATACCGAGTTTTTTCTAAAATATTTCAAAGAAAAGTAACTATTTTTTATAAAAATACTTACTACTAATTTTCAATAGATGTTGGCCCCCTTTTCATAGATTCCCAATCTTGTAAGTCTTCTTTCTGCTTTAATATTTTTAAATTCAATAACTTTTTAATATACCTCCTATTTTAGTTTCAGTTTAGACTTGGTTTTGGGCCACAGTTCCCGCCACTCGACGCCACAGCAGGGAGGAGCTCCTCCATGCCACAGCTGGGATGATTCATTTGCCGCTGCGGAAAAAATTCTTAAAAAAAAAAAAGAGAAATAATAAGGAGCCAAGTGGAGGATTGCAGGGAAAAATTGTTACGAAAACCATTTAAAGGAATTCTCTCGAGTTAGAAGATACGAGAGACACGATCAGGGGACAGGAATCAGGAATCAGGGACATGGTCATGGCCAAAAACAAAAAAGAAGGTACAACCGAGCGCGAGTCACACAGCATTGGTGCATTAACAGACCTTAGCAGACTGCTTGGGGTCTACCACCGCCATCGCCTGCTCCCCCACATCTTGCCACACCACCAGCACCTCCTTTTCCACCTCCGATGCAGTTGCATTTCGCGATTCCATTTCCTCTTCGCATGATTTCTCGCTGCGCTCCGAGTGCGCGCCCACAATTGTCGAGAGATTAGAGATGCTGTAATTCCATGGCCTGCGATGCCGATTGGCCTGGCTTACCCGTTTCCGAGGCGGGGATGGGGGCATCTGCAGCAGCATCTGCAGCAGCTTCAACATCTCCAAAGGCAACACCAGCCACCACGACGACCGCGATGATGCGGTTGATTTTGGCTTATCACGTTCACGGGAGACTGCAAGACGCTCCACAGGTTTATACGAGTCTGCAAGATTGCGAATTCTATCATAGACAACCAGAATTTCAAAAGAAGATAGAGCTTCATAGAATATGGCAACAACTAGCTATATTTTATACACTTTAGTACTTATCTCTGTAATCCGATATGCCAGCATCAAATCAATGACCATATTAAATTATTTAAATCCGAAACTTAATCGATCCAACAAGTCATCAAGTTTGGTATATCCCCCGAACCCTATTTCAATAATGGTTTTAAGAGATTACCGAAATTCAATCTCTCACCTGCCAGTCAAAACTTTATTTATGTTAATTAACATAATGGTATGCAAAGTGCCCGCTATAGACGATTAAAAGCCACATGAATTTACGAGGTCTATTTATAGAAACCAGCTTTGTGGCACATCTTGGGGTTTGGGGGCAACGATTTTCGTCCGGTCCTGTGGCGCAATGGATAACGCGTCTGACTACGGATCAGAAGATTCCAGGTTCGACTCCTGGCAGGATCGAAGATCATTTTTTTTAACTTAATTTTATTAGTAATAAAACTTTTAGTAATATTTTAAAAAAATTATATTCTAAGAATCGTTTCAATAAAAAATTAAATTAAATTCAAACTGTTTAGTTTGAGTTGAGTATTATTTTTCATGTTTTTTGTTATTGGTATTTCTAATAAAGTTCAAAATATTTACTTTAACCGATCCTGCCAGGAGTCGAACCTGGAATCTTCTGATCCGTAGTCAGACGCGTTATCCATTGCGCCACAGGACCGCTGATATATAATTTGAAATTATATTTTATCGAAATTGATTTAAAAAGTATATAATTGAAATAATTCAGATTTTGTTTAGCGACATTATTATGGCCTAAGCATTTTGATTCACATCTAAGATTTCTGAAACGTTTTCTAAATTATATTGCATTTGTTTAAACTATAGAATGTAAAAAAAAATTCGATCCTGCCAGGAGTCGAACCTGGAATCTTCTGATCCGTAGTCAGACGCGTTATCCATTGCGCCACAGGACCGGTGATGTTCTAGAATCCAAAAAACATTTTTTAGATTAAACATATTTACTAATGACATACATATTAATTTTTTAATTAAAAATAATCAAAGTTTGTTGCGATAAGATATTACAAGCCACAAGAGCTTAACAGTCAGCATATATTTAAAGTTTCTTGGTTCTAATTATAATTTTTCCATCATATATCTCTTTGTTGAATGATCTGAAAAACAGGTTTCTGTTTATTATTTACATAAATAACCTTTTGCCTTTGATAAACACAACAGCATGTTACGGTGTACGTTTCTATTTTTAGATAACCCCACAAACTGATGCTTTTTCCTATGATCTAGCGTTATCTTAAGTATTGAGTTTGGCGCGACCTGATCATGAGCCTCCGTGGCGCAATCGGTTAGCGCGTTCGGCTGTTAACCGAAAGGTTGGTGGTTCGAGTCCACCCGGGGGCGGATTACTTTTTTTTTATATTTTTAAATATTAATCATATTTTTCCCTTACTTTATTATTACAAACTTATCCCAGTGTAAACCTTAAAAAGCTTTGGTGTCTGTAAGTCTGCGTCTGCATCTGCGCGTCCAACAATGGCCACCACCACTGGTGGCTAAGACTAAGCCTAAGCTCAAGTCTTGCTCTGGGCCAGAGTCTGGGGGCCCAAGTTACTTAGTTAGTGCTCCAACTGGGGGATCTCTGCCTATAAAAAAAGAGGAACCCCCCTCTCCTTGGCCCGACGGTGTGTATCCCCCTGGTGCATTGCATAAGAGAAATATTTGTGCAATTTGATTTCGCAGAATTGCGAATTCGTTGGAATGAATTCCCGGACTCCTCCTCTCCCAGTCCCACAATCCCCGCCACCTTTATACTACACTACACTCCCCACCCAACTGAAGTCGGCTTATGCGCATTATGATTATGATGATACCTTTGCCGCTCTTTGTTTGTTTGTGCCGTTTGTTGTTACTTGTGTTGTTTTCGCCTTGTTTGCTGGTTTGTTACTCGCCCGTCGCGATTACGGTTGAAATTCTATGCGGCAGAAGTCATCATGATCTGAGGGTAGCTGAGGGAAATTCTCTGGAAAAGCATTTTCTTTTCATACCATCGCCAAAGGGAGTGAACCGCAGGCAGGCTCTGGCCCCGAGATCAACATGGCCAGATTGTGTTTGCAATCATTATAAACGACCACGACCAAGAAAGCGGATCAGTTTTGATTGGTCGATGCAGCAACTCCACCAAGCAATTTGTTTTTTAGCATTATCTACCCAAAAATTCCACTATTTAATTAAAAAACTCTAAAACTACTATTATGGGCATTCTGACAAAACATTTAAAACGACATTATTACGAATAAATTTTGGATAAAAAACAGTTTGTAGATGGAGTGTAAACTTACACCCTTGTAAAAAACAAAAAATGTATGTGTTTTTCATTAATTTAAATGCAAGTGTAGGTCACTCAAGGTTCCAATAGCACTGAAAATAAAAGGATGGTTCTTTAATATATTATCTCTTTTATCCTTAAATGGAATAATTGAATCATCAATTGTTTCAATCTTTTTGGGCCAGCTTAGTTGCATTTCTTGATAAAATATACAATTTTTAAAAATACATTTTGTTCATCTTAGTATTACCGGTACTTACCTGTACTTCCTCTGGCAGGCGACAATTTTTCGTGGAGTGTTCATGTGTGCGAGGCAACACGCCCCTGTGCCACACGAAAATGAAATGAAATGGAAAACGCGGGGAGGCCAAAACGAGAAACTGACCAGAGAACTGGACCCTGGGCCTGGGCAAGCTGCTAGGAAAATGAGACGCTTATCTAAATCTTCATAGTTGGCTAAGCGCGGCCTTTCCCTTTCCAGCCATCCCCGGCTTACACCCTCGACTTTTAGGTTCCCTTTCGTTCGTTTTTAATTGCAGCCGAAACGTGAGCGAATTGTAACCAAAAAATGCAATTGTGGTAGGAACCCGGGGACTGCAACGTTTCCTTCTCGGTTTAGGGTTTTTCTGTTTTTTTTAGTTTTGGGTTATTCCTTTGGCTATTTAATCGCGGGCATTCGTGCAGCATTCCTTTGGTTAGGGAGGCGCTCCCCTCCCGCACACTCCAGTGGCAATCCCTAATGAAGAAGGGTCCCTCTTTGGATCCGGACAGTGGACTTGGCATTTGTCATCCAAACATGTAATTATGCCACTTTGCGTCAGGTTACGAGCAGACCCATTTACATTTGTTCATCTAACAAGGGGCATGAGGAGAGAGAGAAATAAACAGCCAAGGTCCTTAATGAAAGAGTCCTTGCCAGGTGGAAAGTGCATTCGAATGGGCTGTGTAGGACTGTAAGTTTGGAGAAATAATATTATACATAAACATGTTTCACAAGGAAACTGCGGTTTAATGTACAAATAATTTAAATGAGTTGTAGTTATGATTTTAAATATATATCTTAAGATTCAAGAATAGATTTCGGAATAGTACTTAACTTGATGAAGTAGTAGATGCAAGGATTGTCTAAAAAAAACAATACTCTTCAGGAAACATACCAAATTATTTAAATAATATTTAATCATAAGAAAGAGTCCACTTTTTTTGATTTTATTTTATTTTTAAGACTATTATTTTCTACATTAAAGCGATGGATATCGAAGACAAGGCTTTGCTGGGCTCGTTAGTTAGCTTCTTCCTCATAAACCTTACCATACCCCATCAGGCATTAATAACAAGTATTAGCATGTTACCTAATCACACCTGCACATCTTTGGAACATGTAATTCCCGTGCGAGACATCTCGGTGTCGGCGAGATCCAGATCCCAGGGCCAGCAACATCGTCTGCACACTTGGCAACATGTTGCTGGCAAATGGAACTGCATAATTGTCGCCTCACGTGCAACTTGGGCATTTCAGCAAACAGCCTTTCAGCATTTCAGCACCCAAAAAGAAATGCACACACACTCAGGACCCAGAACACAGAACACAGAGCTCTGAACACAGAACATGTCAATTAAGTGGGCGAGTGAACCCGAACCCAAAACCTGCGTCACAAGTGACATGCGAACGGCAGCGAGATCTGCAAAAAGAGCCAGAATGACAATGGCCCCAATTAGGCCAGTAATAAGCCATAAAAGCGAAGAGTAACCCCCTTTTTTTGGCCTCACGCGATGGCCGTCATTATTACATTGAAACCAGAGCTCCCGCCCAAGTTTATATCATTTTCAAGTTTATAGTTCTCGCCTGATCTCCTGGCCAACTCAATTACACAGCTCAATGAATGGTTTCTTGAAATATATAGGGATAAAAAAAAGGAATGCCGTCCAATTGCCAAAAGACCAGCAACATAAATCCTAAAAATACAACAAAATCCTTTGGATGAGGCGAGTGTCCAGCTTTCAGTTTCTCCGATAAGCAAACATAAAAAGTAAACGTCATTCGCATCGCTTCTTCACAGTTCAATTCTTATTTACACAACGACAAAAAGCGGAGCAATAGTGCCAGAAAGATATAGCCAAACACCCACTCCGTCGTCTTGAAAATACGATACAGTGGACTAACCATACAGTGGACAATCAATTTAATCCATAGACAGTTCATATATTTCATTATAAGCCATTTTATTCAATAATTCCATTCCAATGGTAGCTGTTTTATGGCAATAAAATTTTAGGAATTTTTTAAGGATTAAGCCTTTAAAAATAGTTTACTTTATTAAAGTCTTACTGTACTTGCTATGCATTTTGTGCCTGGACAAAATTGTATTTTATTGCCAAGGATTAGACGCAACCCTTCCGCCACTGGCCTGGTCACTTTCCACTGATAAAGACAGGAGCAGAGCGTGGGCGGGCGGTCGGTCAGGTCAGGTCAAGTGGAAGGGTTCGACTTTAAGCGCTAACCCATCGGAAAGCAATTTATTTACACGTGGCCCGGCTCTGAGGATTCCTGCGGCTTAGCTTCCCGTATTTGCTCTGATTTGATGCGATTCTTTATGGCTGTCCATAAAGTTTGACAACGCAAAAAATTAATTTTGAACATGGTGAGCTTTTTTTGCCCACTTTTTATGACTAAAGCCCGGTTTAAGCCGTAATTAAGTGGGTGTGTGTGTGTGCGATGTAAGCCAAGTGGTTATCGCATGGCGAACAGTCATCTCTATGCCGATCGCTGGCTAATTAATGCCAACAATTAAAATCACATTTAGATGCCAATCGACATGAATAATTGTGCAATATTTTTATTGAAAATAAATTCGAAATTTATTGTCTGCCATATCCTATAGCACGCACCCCTAAAAATTAAATAAAAAAGGGAAATCCTCTCGATGCGAAAACGAAAGCGGATCAATTGCTCAAAAGATCAATTGGCAATTGACAAAGCGATCGCTCAGTCGAGATCAAATCAGATCAATTCATCCCACTTTGGCTCCGCATTTGGCCTATATGGATAAAGAAGTGTGTGTACATATCCATTGAGGCATTAAATCTCCGCTCTGCATCCCAAATCCAATGTGTTGCATTTTCTGCCACTGAAGCGCATAACGAGAAATTCAATAATCCGCCTAGCATTGTGGTTTTGTGGTTTTGTCTGTAACAAATTGTGGTTTTCGGGGGTTTGCATTTAAGGTTTGCCTTTCGGCTTAGTCCAGTATTTGAGTTTAATTTAATTTTCTCAATGAGGACTCCGATGCCGCTCCCATTCCCATGGATATTCTCGCATTTGAGGCACCTCTGCACCTTGCACTTTCGGTTTCTGGGTTTAATGCTTCCTGCGTTTCTCATTTTTGGCGGTTTAAGGTCCTTTTTTTTTCTTGGTTTGGGGAATACTCGGCACGCGCTGCATTTTTACTGCTTCATCCTGCAGGCTGCAGGTTGCCTCAGCAGGTGCAACTCCCGGCGAGTCGGGTCGATTTTCAGGACCAAAGAAATGTGTAATTCATGTTTCCGCTTTGCGAGAGGGATGCCTTCTGGAAGATGTTAATTGAGTGTTTATAGCCTACAACTATTTAGAAGATAAGTAGTAGTTTTTAGACTCTAAGATAAGGTAAGATAAGATCGTTGTACAAAAATTATAATTTTAATTGTTAAAAGAACAATCTAGCAATCTGAATTATTGTTTTTAAGAGTGAAGTTATTTAAAGATTTGTTATTTTTGAAACCGTGATATGCGTGGTAAGTTGGTCGAACGGAAGTTATGGGCAAGCCCTAGACATGGCCAGAAAAGCATCGCTGATTGGCCAAAAGGCGGAGCCAGAGCCACGGCACCAAAAGCGAGTTGTGCGCATAAATTATGGCATTAAGCTAGCCAACTGGGATTGGATTGGTGCAAGTCGGAGGTAGCCTCGATGCGAGCCAGCTCCCCAGCATCCAAGCAGGTTTTTCTTCATCCTGTTTTTGGCTGTTGGCGGTTCGGGCCAGAAAACTGTTCCCAGCTAGCGTTCAAATTAGTTGGCCCAAAAGTCAAATGCCGGAGCTGAGGCCAAGTGCTTTCCGAAGATCGAAACTCCGGCTGACATGTTTATTACGATAGCCCATGGAGACATAAATCGGAGGTGGAGTGGAGTGGCCAGAGGACTTTCGTCAGTGCAAATTCAATTAAAGTTGACATTTTCCAATGAAACCAATGCAAATTGCCGGCTAGCCATGACAAACGTCAGGCGTCAATCAGACGGCAGCAGCAGGATATTTATGTGCCAAATGCATTATTTATCTAGCTGCTCCTCCGATCGCCTGGCTAGCAAAATTTATTATATTTTATAATGTAACAAATGGCAGAGGCCTTCGAACGTGAGCGCCGTTCTCCCAGGAGTCGGACTCCCAGCGGGTCCAAATCGAAGAGCCATAGCGTTTGGCAGAGTCCATTCAACTCGCTCTTGTATCGAAATCGGCGATAACAAAAGCAATTTGTTAACCGCCAGCCAGCAAAGGGAAAGGAAATCCCACCAAAGTATGTGAAAATATTAACAACATTTTCGAAACAACCCAGAGATGTTTGGGAGGAGAACGAAAACTGGTTGCTCTGCCCGAAGGATCAAAGGCTATTAGCTTAGTTTTCGGGGGAAACTTTTCAATATATATTAGTTTCATTTGGGATACTTTTAAGACATCAGGCATTACATAAATTACATAATTTTGTCCATTTTTGATCTCCCTTTCTTAACATTATAAAGATAATCCTATTTCCTCTCCTTATATATTTTTCTTAACTTACTGCATCTTTAACCATAACTTCCCGCAAAACATTAGAGTATTTAAGAATTTCAAAATGCTGAAAACATTAAAGTAGCCTAAAGCAGCTTGATTAATTTTATGAGCGATCAGCCGTTAAGTTCAGCGCACATGAAATTCGCGATACTAATCTAGCATTAAGCATACGCACCGTGAACGTTAACGTGCGCTTATAAGTTATAACCCTACCCCAAATAAGCCGTGGCCAAAGCCGCACAGCCTTTCCCAAAAGGTAAATACTCATTAGTGAAATTTCTTATCACAATTTTGTTCCTTTTATATATACATTTTGTTTTTGTTTTTCGATTTTAAGCTGGCGGCGTTGGCGAGTTGATCTTGATGCAATTAATAAACGGCGTTGGCCAGGCCATGCACTTAATGGTCATGGATATCCGGAAGCAGGCAATAAAAAGGGTTCGAAATCGGGATCGCAGCCAGATCGCGATTATGATTTCTCTCAGCTCAACCCCCCCTGGGGCGGACTTGAACCGAACTAAACCGAAACGAAATGAAACGAATTACTGGGACCACACAGCTATCCGGGGGCAATTGCCAATTGCATTCATCAACATGACAGCTACTCGTCCGAATCCCTCCTGCTTCTCCTTTTTTTCCTTTCAATTTTGGCCGTGTTTTTGTCCGGGGCCTTTGGTAAATTGACAGCCGCCGATACTCAATTTGAATGCAAACCACAAAATTGGATAATTTCCCAGTGACAATCGAGAGGGTCCTCCCAGATCCCAGTGCTCCTTGCCTTGCCTGGGATTGCCTTATCCCTAGCCCCTGATATATGCGCCGAGAAAAAAGTTTCCCAGGAGCACTTGCCGGTGACCCCACAGAGTGCTCCATTCCATCCCAGCGACAAACAAAAAGACAATGGCTCTGGCGGCTCTGTGGGGCTAAGGCTCGTATGCAAAATAAATTTCACTTCCGAATCTGAATCGGAATGAGGAGGAGCGAGCAGTGGAGTCCTGCTCCCAGCCGGTTGTTTCATGGCTTGTTTTACATATGTCCGCACCTAAGCAAAAGATGCAAGACCTCGTCGGAGGATGGTGCAGCTCACCCACCACTCAAATGCACTGAGCAAATGGCTTCAAAAGGATCAAATTGTTACTAAGTCCAACAAAACTAATAAATGGTTGAATGAGTCTTCTTTATTAACGATACTATGTAGTAGGCTTTAGAACTAAAGACCCTCTTACACAAGTTCATAGAATATATATTTTTTTAAGTGTAATCCATCATCTTGTGGCCCTCTGGGAGCAACTCGACAATGGGCCAAATGGCTGCCTGGAAAAGGCAAAATGCAGGCGACTCGTAAATCCGCAACGATTGCTTCACCAGAAATCGAGAAACCATACTGAATTGATTGCATTTGGAGCAGGATAAAGCGAGGGGGCGGATGCCTGCATGCCTGCCGACCGATCCCTGCTCAAAATGTTGCAATTAATTTTTTCACAATGCTCTTTGTGCTATTTAGTTCTCGAATTTGCAGCATTATGGCAGCGATCCGGCTACCTCTCGCTTAATTGCCCCCGAAAAAAGATTGCTGCAAAGAGCAGCAGAGTCTCAGAACCCCAGAACCCTGAAACCCCAATCCCAAGGCCCAAAGACAAACAGTAGCTAAATAAAATTAAAAAAGAGTAGAAAAGAAAAAAAATACCGAGGACTCCTGGACTTCGTCCGTTTTGGGTTCGCGATTCTGGGCTTCTTTTTGGGGCCTTTGATTTGCATATATTTTGGTTTTAATTAGTTAACAAGCTGCTTTCGTTTGTTGCGATTGCATGTTGAACCACGACGCGTATCGTAGATGCTGTTCCCCGCTTTTCTTCTGCTTCCAAAATCTCCTGGCTTCGGGTTGCATGCAAAAGGAGCAGCGAATCAAACACGATTTTTAGCAGTTTTCAATTCCCGGAAATCTTGTACGATATGTAGCACCATACAACTGTGGATTGTGCTGTGCTGATTGTCCTTAGCTAAGTTAAGAGGAACCAAAAAAATTAAAACTAGTAAGGACACGTATATTGGAGAATCGACTTGGCGATGCTCTCTATTTAATAGCGCAATTATGATATCTTTTAAAATAACTGACATAAACAAGTTAATCTGTACGATCCCTGTAAGTCCTTAACACTTTCATGGATTTAGAAATATCAGTTTAATCTCATAAATTCCTTCACTCTGTTTTAAATTATAAATCTTTATGGAAAACCAAGGATTCTGAAATTTATTAAAAATTTGAGATATACGTTTCTATGTCTTCTATATCTTTTCTCTACCCAATATACCTCTTAAAGTACTGAGTATTTCAGACTCCAGACCGCGCGCGATTCGATTCCGATTTCGATTCCTCAGTATCGTGCAAATGTTTCATTATTTAACTGATTTCAGTTGGCCAGTTAAGCTGGCCAGCTGGCTGAAAACAAAATAAATAAAGGTCCAGCCTGGACTGCAGTTGGAATACCAACGAAAATTCCAAGATGTTGTCATCAATTAAGACCGAGGGCTGTTCGCACCTGAGAGGACTTTATTAGGATGCGTAAATTATGGTCTAGGCCCGAACAGAAAACAGAAATGGCGCTGGCCAATAAAATGCCAGATAAATCAAGGCGAGGGCCCAGCAAAGAGGTGGAAATCAGCGGAGCTGGAGTTCTGCAAATTCACCAGAAATAAGCTGGCGAAACTTATTTGCATTCGCCCTGTTGTCAGCGCCTCCGCCTCCGACTACTCTGGGTTTGGGTCCTCCATCCTGGGCATCCTGCTACTGACAGTCTGCAAGAAAAATAAAACAAAAATGAAGCAGAATAAGAGCCAAACATGAAAACTGTTGCCCACGAGTCTGGCGAGTACTGGGCCAGACGACAGTCTTTGTTCCATCTTGTTAAGACCTGAACTTTATGCCAACTCCAGGGATCCAGCTTCGGAGCAGCTCGTACTAGCCCCCTCCTTTATTTCAGGCCCCCTTTCCGGGTCATTGTTTCTGTACGGGGGTCTGTAGTGGGGCTTTGACAATTCCAAGAACTTTTCAGGTGGCACAGCATGCTCTGGCCAGACACACTTTTGGTGGCCTCGTGCAGATCCCATTGTGGGGCTTTCAATTAAAATATATTTAAGAACAATTTGGTTAGAAAAATTGGAGGATGGGAAAGGTTAAAATAAAAAAGAGACCATTTTGCAAACTAAACTTAAAAAACTTCAGAAAAAGTTCATAATTCTTCTAGGGGTCTTGTTTTAGTTTATTTCTTATTAATTATTTAAGAAAAGTTTTTCAGATAATTTTAAACTCCTAGAAGTCATAAGAGTTACTAAAGGATCCATGTGTTCTGTGTAAATTTATGAGTAACACCCCGCCTAGCTATTTTGATTGAGATTTGCTTATTCTTTTTCATTTTAATTATTTTTTTTGTCTTGTTTTTGGTTCTTTGTTTTTGCGTTAAGTGACGGCTTTTCATCAAAGGAGTCACGATGATGGCAACTGCGGCGCATACAAATTAATGGATCTGGCTCGATGAGGTCTGCAAAAATATGTACGTAAAAACAGGCACAAAAAATTTAAATGTGGTTTGGGCATGTTTTATAATGTCATTATATAATCAGCACAAGTCGTACAAATCGCTGAAAATTAAACAGAAAGAACTAAGCAGAATCGGCCTTTGTGGCGGCAAAAGAAATATCAGTTTTATTTTGAAAAGAAAGACAGTGCGGATCATGACATTAAAACATATTGGGACAGTAAAGCCATAATTAAGAGATAATTTAATATGGAGAAGGGGAAGACTGCTGTTTCTCTTTTAAATGAATAAAATAAATAGGCAAATGAGTTGTATTGGATTTAAAAAAGCGAATTATAGTTTACCGAAAACTACATTTACCTTATTCCCAACTATGAATCACACTTTACGGCTTCATACGACATCTAAGCCAAAAGTTATATGCGTAATGTTCGTAAATGTTTTCAGCTTGTTTATGTTTGTTTATTAGTTTTTTTTTGTATACACTTTTTTATGAAAATTTACGAGCACGTCGTTAGCCGCATTTTTGTTAGTTTTTTTCCTTTGAAGATCGCCTCGAGTTATGGCCGAATGTTTGGCTTGTGGCAAATGGCCGAAAAGAGAGATGCTTATCGCTGGCACTGTTAATACCCCGCATTTAAAAGTGTAATTAACGCAATTTGAAATATGAAGCGAGCGCACGGTAACGAAAGACTTAGGCAGCAAACTTGCCACGCTCGGGGTCAGCAGGAAGATTCAAAAAGGAAGCAGGAAGCTCGTCCAGACGCGGGACATGAGAATATTTGAACATGACTCAGTCGTACGGCTCGTGCTTGACACGTATTCTGAAGGGACAAACCCCAATACCCTCCAACACCACCGTCCACCTCCGGCACTTCAGCTACGCTCCTCCGGTAGCTATGCCTTGATTCTGCACACAGAATTCCTAATTAGCCAAGGGCTGCACTTGCTCCTGGCGTGTTTCCCCGATATTTATGCGTTCGCTGGGCTGTCCGCATCTATCAATTGTTAACCTGCTCCTGCTACGTCTGCTGGGTGGCCAACTACCGGGCCTGCCTCTATAAATTACATTCAAACTCGGGTGTTTGTCACTGGATTTTCAATTATTTGTAATTTATGAGATTCACTCCCGGGTCTTTGTAATGTTTTTATAATTTGTCTTTATTGGTTTTTGTCATTTCATGTTTTGTTTTCTCGCTGTTGTTTGTATGCCTTGCTCGTTTTCAGTTTTTCATTTGTTTTTGGTTATTGCATTTGTTTATAATTTGCATTTGCGTTTCATATAAATTATATTAATTAACTAGGTGAATGCTTAATGAGTATACGAAAAAAGCGTGACAAGGCTTAAGAGAATTTTCTTTTAATTGGTTTTGGCTGCAGCTAGAAAAACTCAACAATTTTCTTTTTTTTTTTTTTTTGCATATTTTACAATCAATATTGGAATTCCTTTAACTATGGCTTTCGCTTGCTTAATAGATTTTACATTCGTATAGTTTATTTTTTCATAATATAATATATGTAGTTTAAAACGTTTTTATAGTTTGTTCTCTTCGCTAGGCAAAAAATTCCATTTTTAAAATAAATATTCTGCGAAATGTAAAGTATATATTGTATACAAAAATTATAAAAATAATAATAGTATTTATATAATCACACCAATCAGCACTAAACATAAAACTAACTAAACATGGACACGGACAAAGAAGTTATTTTTTAGGCGATGATCTTGATCAGAAGCGGGGCGTTGTAATCCATCGGAGATAGAGTTGGTCGATAAAGCCAATATGAAAAGCTAAAGCTGTGTGTTTGTGTCTAGTTGTGTGTGAGTTGTGGGGCGCAGATTAACTAACAAAACTTACAATGTATACAGAATTCTTTAAGCATCTTCCATTTGTGAATCAACAAATTCGAGACAATCGAGCACCCGAACCCTGCTTTGCAAAATCACACAAGCATACATACAGACAGACATACGTTAAAACAGATCATTAAGGCTTAGTTATTACTCGCTGTGTGTAGTTTTGTTTAGATTTAGCTTTCATTTCTTGGTTTTTGTTTTGTTTATCATTTGCTTAGAAACACATTTTCGATCTATCTTCTACCCGAAATAGTTGGCTTACTGCTGGCTTTTCTCATTATTCATCACTCTGCAAATTATTATTAGTATATATGTATATATAGTTCTGTGTGAGAGATATAGTGCCTAAGTGTGTGTGTGTGTGTTTGTTGGTAGGGAGGTTGTAGTTTGTGTCTTCGTTATCTAACGACTTTGGCTTTTCGAATGTTGAATTAACCACTGCAGTGTTATATCAATGTTGTCCTTTTCCTTACACGAAATACTATAACAGCAAATTTCACGATCCTGTATGCTTGATAAATTCCTGCAAATTAAACACATTTTATTTTAATTTAGGAAAAACATTAGCTTTTGACTTTAAGTCAAAATACGTACATGCGCTCGATGAGCCCGGTTTCATCGAGGGCGCCTGGAAGATCACGTTTGTTGCCCAAAACGAGCACTGGAATGCCAGCCAGTTGTGGCTTATCCAACAGCGAGTGCAGCTCATTTCGCGACGCCTCCAGTTTGTCCAAATCCGCTGCATCCACCATATAGCTGAGGATTCAAAATATGTTTTGATATTCTTTAAAGTTTTCTTTGAAGTTATTTGTAAGATACTTACACAATCGCATTAACGCCGCGACAATATCGCTCCCACATGGAACGGAAACGGGGCTGACCGCCTATGTCCCACACCTTGATTGTCACATTTCCCCTAGTGATCTTTCGCATATTGAAACCAACTGTGGGTATCATGTCCTCAGCAAACTGGCCGGACTGTGAAAGAGAAGCAGAATATTATAAGTGTTCCCAGGTAAGTATTCCCATTAATATGCTGGCCCAAAAGTATGCAACACATTATTTTAGATGTAAAAATGGTGTAAAATTTGTCGTGATATTAAATTTCCAATTGCTTGTTTTAAAAAGGGAATTTCTATAAAAAATAAAGCTAAACCGATTAATTTTTGAGTCACTTAATTCAAGTTTTAAATAGAGAAACAGATTGAAAATGAAAGTGGGAAAGCGCCACTAAAAAATCATCCAGTACGTATTAATCTAAATAAGCAGGGGATTACAAAGTATTTGTTCAGACCGTATTATCAACAACGATAAGCTGGGAATATTTTCCGTTTTCGAGAACTTAAAGAAACAGATTTTCTGAGCTACAGTGCAGTTCCAGTGCATGCGGGCACATTTGATTCCAATTTGATGGTTGGCGGGCTCACATGACTCATGAAGTCAGGCGGGCACAAAGGCAATCGCTCCTCCTCCGCCTCCGCCTCATTGTCTACTGGGAAAACAGCTTACAGGTTCGTTCAGATTCGATTTCCACTCTTGAAAAATCAGATCGCGACTTTATCAGCTTGCAGAAATGGGCGACAAAGACAGGGGCGGCGGCGGAGTGGGGTTCACAGGGGGTCGTTTGGCTGATAATGGCGTCATTGTGCGGAACATGCGTATAAGTTTATTGATTACGGGACGACCACCGCTGGAACAATAAACTTTGACACTAAAAGAAAACGTGTTAGCACAGTGTTAATTATTGATGGGCCGAAAGAATCCGAAAAACAAAGGCGCACCCGTGGACTAAACTAAAATAATCGTTGGCTATCGAATTCCTTTGTGTTTTGCAGTTTCCTGACATTTATTAGTTACTAACATACAGTAGTCATTCCCGGTCCCCCCGGCTTTCACTGGGCGACCACCCCCCTGTTACAGCACCTCGCCCCTGCACACTAGCGAAAATTCGCACACACACACAAACAAACAAAATGAAAATACTCACTGCAATAACATTGACAAACGTAGTTTTCCCGGAGAATTGCAGTCCCACCAGCGTCAATTCCATCTCCTCTTTCCAGAAGATGCTCTTGAACCAGTCGAGAATCCTGTTGATGAGGGCCAACATCCTGGGGCGTGTGTCTGGGCTGTGTTTTTACAAAAAATATGATTTTCCAAAGAGCGTAAATGGCGTTGGCTGAAAAAACAACTGGTCAGGATAGTGTGACCAGAGGCGACTGATACGAAGATACCCCAAAAAATCTGGGTGTTTCCCGACACTGGCAGTTGTTAAATTATGTATTTTCTATTTTAAATTTTAAAAAGTTTAACACATTAATAGGGCACAAACCTTTTTTAAAGTGCCTTACTAGTTTTAATTGAATCGTTTTATTCTTCACTTTAATCCAAATGAAAGCCAAAATCTCTGGCCGAAAAAAATACTGAAAAGCTAAAAATTTGAATATCCGTTACGAGCTTTGCAGCCGTTTTTTGAATGATGTTTAGTTATTTAAGTCGCTTAATGATGTATAAATATAACCCTTAAAAGAGTATATAATAGTATTTATATTCTTTCACAGTTCACTTGAATTCAAGAGCTTGATTTGGTTTTAATATGCGTGGTGAATCCCCGTTTATTGTTCGGTTGCCCACCCCAATGGATACCCTCGCGGAACCGTCGACCGAAGTTCGTCGCTGCCTCTCGAATTATTATTAAGTCAAAGCTGGTCGCGTTCGGGTGCGCGTTTGGTGGAGCTCCCTCTACTGTTGCCTCGCTCCCCCTTTTATCTGCCTGCCACTATCACTTTACTGAACAAACAAAGAATATATCCTGACACCGACCGACACCGTCGCCAAGGAAAAGATGAGCAGCAAAGTGACCTTCGCCTTCGACAACAACCCATTGGGTGTCTATCAATCGGGTCAGGTAATCTCTGGGACCGCCGAGCTCATTACTGACCGTCCGAAAACCATTCGATGTAAGTAGCCCTCGCGAAGACGCAATATTCTAATGTCTTAGCCATGACGTCATGGCATGGCATGGCATACATAGTTCTCCATCCCCATTCAAAAGCCCCATCCGCGTTCCCATCCACTTTCGTTGCGTAGTCGCGCCGTCATTAATATTGTTGGTATATTGTTGTCTGATGTCTTTATTGTTGTTGCTTTTGTTATTGTTACCGGCAGATCTGTTTGATTTAATTGTGAGTTTATATATAAGCTTTATGTACAGCACACATGTGTGCCCGCTTGACTGGGCTCGGATATCTGATAGCGACAGAAAAACTAGTTTTGTTTTGAAATTGCGGCCGCTGTTTATATTATAACATATTTGACTCACTCTGATGGCCGGCTCAATTGGCCAGAAGCCTACGAATTCATGGCTATATAATGGTTCTAACTCCCTTAGTGCCTATATTAAATAGGAAGTTATTTTTAATAGATTTGACTTGTAGAAATATTATACTATTTGCTTCTAACTTGTACATTTTCATTTACGCTCTGCTTCAGTTTAGTTAGAGTATTTAAGGTTTTCCAACGATTGGAAAAAGCTAACATAAATATACATTTTTTCTTATTTATAACTACTTTCAAATCGAAATTACAAAATGCCTAGAATGAAATACCTTAAATAAATCAAAATGCAATAAAAACAGATTATTCTTTGAGAATAATTTTGAGAACTATTATTGTATGAATTCCAATAGCCTGAAACAAGAACACAATAGGCCGAAGGTTAAATACAATTAAAGTAAATGCATAATTGAATTACAAACCGTAAATTAATCCAATTGCAGCTATCTTCATAACCTTGAATGGCTACGCCGAGACGCGCTGGCAGGAGACTGAGGAGCGGGTGGGCGAGGACGGGAAAACCACCAAGTCTCTGGTGACCCACACCACCACCGAGGTCTACTACAGCTTGGACCAATATGTCTACGGCCAGAGCGCCGGCTCCCAGCTGGAGCTGCCGAAGGGAAAGTACGTCTTTCCGTTCCGCACTACCATTCCACCCAACGCTCCGACTTCCTTCAACGGCACCCATGGACAGGTCAAGCACGAGGTCACCCTGACCATCGACCGTGCTGTCCGATACAACAACACCTTCAAGCAATGCTTCACTGTGATCCTGCCCCACGACTTGAACAAGCGGCAAGAGTACGCAGTAAGTAGCATTTCTTTGCTTTTGTTCTTTACTTTCAGCCACATTTTAAAGTACTTTTCATACTTTGCCCAGTTATCCCAAAAGAAAATTACATTGTAAATTAATGCTCACATTATATATTTTTTAAAAAGTTCTGGTTAAAAAAGATCCTTTACAACTTTGCGTTGACATGAATGGCCAGAACACCGTCATCCTCGGAGCTGCCGATGGAGATGTTGGCCCTTCCATCAGATCCGACAGTGACGGTCTTGCCAGTGCAGGAAGATCCACTCTTTGAGCCGGAGATGACGTCGCAGTAGGTTCCCGCGGGAAGGCCGGTCTGGACGGAGCTGTTGAGGTCGTAGTTGTCGTTGTTGAATGCAACAAATCCCTTGCTGCCGCGGCTGAAGGCGATCTGGTTGCTTCCATTATCCCACCAGTTTTGGATGGCATCGGAACCGACGGCGTTCCGGAAGCCGACCATGTTGTAGATCTGCTTCCAGCGGTGCTCGCACACCCATCCGCCGCTGCAGGAGTTGTCGCTGTTGAAGCTGGGGGAGGCGATGTTCTGGCCATCAGTAGTGGGAGGGCCCTGGTCGGTATCCGTGAAGGAGAAGGAGGACATGACGCGCGGAGTTCCGAAAGGATGGGCCAACATGAAGGCGGAGGCCATCTTGTACTGCTTGGGCACCTTGTAGGTGAGAACATCGGCACCGCCGGCTCCATGTCCACGCTGGTTGTCGTGGTTGTCGACGAAGACCAGGGAGCGATCGGAGGCAGCAAAGCCCCAGCTCACACCCCAGTTGACCAGATACTGAAGCTGGTTCTTGCCACGGAAGGCCTTTCCAATGGAGTCGGAGTGACGGAACTCGGTGATGGCTCCCAGGCCAGTGTACTCGGACTTGCTTATGGCCTCGCCACCCATGTCAATCACCTCTTGGACGATGTAGGCCTTGGCACCGGACTCGAAGCCGTGGTCGGTGTTCAGATTCTTCAGGCTTCCGTAGATCACTCCCAGATCAGCGGGCCACATGTGCTTGGCAGCGTCCACACGGAACCCAGCCACTCCCAGATCGATCAGGTGGTTCAGGAACTCCACAATCTTCTCCTGAACGTAGGAGTTGCCCTGATTGAGGTCGCGCAGTCCGACCAGCTCGCAGTTGCGCACCTGGTTGGCATCGTTGTAGTTGGAGATGGCACAAGTGGGGTTGAAGTCCAGGGAGGAGAATGGCACTCCTGGATAGCTCTTGCTACTGGGACTGGCGGTGCTGCCACCAGTGCCGTAAGTGCCTCCATTAGCAGCCATGTGGTTGAAGACGACGTCCACGTAGATTCGCACTCCCACATTGTTGCAACGCCTGACCATGCTGGCGAATTGCTCCTCGTTGCCGGAACGGGTAACCAGTTTGTAGGAGATGGGTTGGTAACGCTCCCACCAAGGGCGGCTGTCCTTCACAGCGTTTTCGTTAACAGGAGATACCTGCACACCAGCATAGCCGTAGGGTCCCAGGAAGTTCTCGCACTCAGCGGCAATGTCGTCCCACTTCCACTCGAAGAGGTGGACCATGCCACTGCGTCCTGAGGCGTAGTTGGTGTTGAACTGGGCGTTGGCCACCGCCAGGAGGGCGAGGCATACAATACTCTTTGCCAGGAACATTTTAATTCAAAGCTGAATTTTGCTCTGAAGCAGTGAAGGCCCTGTGGCCGCTTATATAGGGGTCTACTGATTCGCGGGATTGATTAAATCTCGGGATCTAATCAGCTCCGGGGGAGTTTCTTTGCACTTGATAACGATACGATAATTAAAAATAGCTTATCAAAATTCGAACAGACCCACCGGCTGGTATGGGCTGATGTCTATGACGATTAGTTGAAGAATTGATTAATGGTATTCCTTAGACACTGCATTCCTTTTATATCGCACGGAATGCGTAATTTATGTGCCACTTCAGGAACACGCGAATTGCAGCGTGATCGGTTCAGACTATGACCAATGTCTCAGTTAATAGCGAATAAACAAATAATAATCAAGACAATTCTAAGACAGATATTTAGTGTTTAGTTTTTTGCAATAAATTACCTTCCTAAATCCCTAAATGATTATCTTGGTACATTTTTCACAGGAACCTTTGAAACGCATCGAGGAAAAGAGCTTTTGGTGGGGATCCATCTTCGGAGGCAACAAACCAATGGTTATGGACGTGAGCACGTCCTATTCTGCCTACGTGCCTGGCCAGAAGATTAACTTTCACCTGGTCATGGATAACCAGTCTGATGTTCAGTGTCAAGACGTCAAGGTGCGCCTTCTCAAGAACGTCTCCTACCGGGCCAACTCTTCAGGGACCAAGGAACAGCTCAAGGTGACGGAATCCCGGGTGGCGGACAAACATTGCGGAGAAGTGCTGAAGCACAACAAAGCCCGCTTCGACGAGTTCCTTGTGGTGCCGCCCACCACACCCACTAGCCAGGGCGAGAGGGATCCCATCCGGGTCACCTACACACTGCGCTTCATTGCAAAGACGTTCCGACTGCATGGCGGTGGGGATTTAGTTGTCGACTTTCCATTAACGATTGGAACGGTGCCGATATCTGGAAGTGCCAGTGACAAGGGACCAGGACACACGGACAAATCCCAAGCCAATGGCAATTCCTACGAGGGTAATATCTGGGAGGGGAAAATTGTGTGTTTATTTAATAAAATTTTACATTTTCTTCAGGCTCTCCCAACTTTCAAGAAGATGTTAGTGAGGAGCAATTCGAATCGAATACTTTCAAGGCTCGTTATCCTGTCTATCCATTCGATGGCAAGCCTGGCGTCGCTTCCAATGGAACCAATGGGTCGTCCAATACTCCCAGTCTTTATCCAAGAGCGGAAGGAACTCATCCTGTCGCTCCAGCGCCCTTTACGCCGAATCCCGTGTCGCCAATTGGCCCGAAAACAGCGCCCTATCCGGTTCATCCACCTGGTACCCATAAATCTCCACCATACCCCACAAACCCACCCGTTGCACCTGCATCTGCCCCAGGCGGAAACTTTGAGGTGCTAGGCTTCAGTATTCCACCGGGCTATCAACCCACGCCCAGTGCTCCAGCTGGCGCTCCCACAGCGGGAATCGGCTGGAAATAAAGTCCAATATTGGGTTCTATATATAAGATATTTTAACAAATCTATGAGGGCAGCATTTCAGACCTGTGTTCGTAATACCGGGACTGTATAAACGATAGGATTCAAAACCTAATTTTCTTATACCTGTAATTATAATAGCAACCGACAAATTGTATTATATCGGATCAAAAATATATAATTTGTGGTCACTCAATCACGTCAAACTAATAATGTATTGTATATTATATTTTAAAATATCAGGAAGAGATTTCTTGGGGAACGCACTTGACTTATTTTGCTTAACTTAAGTATTAACTATCTCATGGAGATAGACAACAGGTTTCGTTTCTCATTCGGTATATGTACAGATTGAAGATTGTGTCATTTGGCCAGAACCTAGAACCTAAAACCAAATTTTTTTAGTTAATTTTTTGTGAATTAGAAAATGACTTTTAGGAAATACTTTGAATGAGGACAATATATATATTTATTGAACAAACATTTTATATTTGTTAAAAATTTCTAGTTAAGTAGGGTCCTTTACAACTTTGCGTTAACATGAATGGCCAGAACACCGTCATCCTCGGAGCTGCCGATGGAGATGTTGGCCCTTCCATCAGATCCGACAGTGACGGTCTTGCCAGTGCAGGAAGATCCACTCTTTGAGCCGGAGATGACGTCGCAGTAGGTTCCCGCGGGAAGGCCGGTCTGGACGGAGCTGTTGAGGTCGTAGTTGTCGTTGTTGAATGCAACAAATCCCTTGCTGCCGCGGCTGAAGGCGATCTGGTTGCTTCCATTATCCCACCAGTTTTGGATGGCATCGGAACCGACGGCGTTCCGGAAGCCGACCATGTTGTAGATCTGCTTCCAGCGGTGCTCGCACACCCATCCGCCGCTGCAGGAGTTGTCGCTGTTGAAGCTGGGGGAGGCGATGTTCTGGCCATCAGTAGTGGGAGGGCCCTGGTCGGTATCCGTGAAGGAGAAGGAGGACATGACGCGCGGAGTTCCGAAAGGATGGGCCAACATGAAGGCGGAGGCCATCTTGTACTGCTTGGGCACCTTGTAGGTGAGAACATCGGCACCGCCGGCTCCATGTCCACGCTGGTTGTCGTGGTTGTCGACGAAGACCAGGGAGCGATCGGAGGCAGCAAAGCCCCAGCTCACACCCCAGTTGACCAGATACTGAAGCTGGTTCTTGCCACGGAAGGCCTTTCCAATGGAGTCGGAGTGACGGAACTCGGTGATGGCTCCCAGGCCAGTGTACTCGGACTTGCTTATGGCCTCGCCACCCATGTCAATCACCTCTTGGACGATGTAGGCCTTGGCACCGGACTCGAAGCCGTGGTCGGTGTTCAGATTCTTCAGGCTTCCGTAGATCACTCCCAGATCAGCGGGCCACATGTGCTTGGCAGCGTCCACACGGAACCCAGCCACTCCCAGATCGATCAGGTGGTTCAGGAACTCCACAATCTTCTCCTGAACGTAGGAGTTGCCCTGATTGAGGTCGCGCAGTCCGACCAGCTCGCAGTTGCGCACCTGGTTGGCATCGTTGTAGTTGGAGATGGCACAAGTGGGGTTGAAGTCCAGGGAGGAGAATGGCACTCCTGGATAGCTCTTGCTACTGGGACTGGCGGTGCTGCCACCAGTGCCGTAAGTGCCTCCATCAGCAGCCATGTGGTTGAAGACGACGTCCACGTAGATTCGCACTCCCACATTGTTGCAACGCCTGACCATGCTGGCGAATTGCTCCTCATTGCCGGAACGGGTAACCAGTTTGTAGGAGATGGGTTGGTAACGCTCCCACCAAGGGCGGCTGTCCTTCACAGCGTTTTCGTTTACAGGAGATACCTGCACACCAGCATAGCCGTAGGGTCCCAGGAAGTTCTCGCACTCAGCGGCAATGTCGTCCCACTTCCACTCGAAGAGGTGGACCATGCCACTGCGTCCTGAGGCGTAGTTGGTGTTGAACTGGGCGTTGGCCACCGCCAGGAGGGCGAGGCATACAATACTCTTTGCCAGGAACATTTTAATTCAAAGCTGAATTTTGCTCTGAAGCAGTGAAGGCCCTGTGGCCGCTTATATAGGGGTCTACTGATTCGCGGGATTGATTAAATCTCGGGATCTAATCAGCTCCGGGGGAGTTTCTTTGCACTTGGTGGGGTACGATAATTAAAAATAGCTTATCAAAATTCGAACAGACCCACCGGCTGGTATGGGCTGATGTCTATGACGATTAGTTGAAGAATTAATTAATGGTATTCCTTAGACACTGCATTCCTTTTATATCTCACGGAATGCGTAATTTATGTGCCACTTCAGAAACACGCGAATTGCAGCGTGATCGGTTCAGACTATGACCAATGTTTCAGTTAATAGCGAATAAACAAATAATAATCAAGACAATTCTAAGACAGATATTTAGTGTTTAGTTTTTTGCCAATAAAATACCTTCCTATATAATCATCTTGCTATATTTTGGACGGGAACCTTTGAAACGCTTTTGGTGGGGATCCATCTTCGGACGCCTTCTCCGCCTATGCAGAAAATTATCTTTCATCTGGTCATGGATAACCAGTATAAAAAAGTAAACAGGGGCCCTTTGAACAAATAAAGATAAGTAGCTGAGTAGTTTGCTGAATACGGAATGGTATACGGAATATCTGAATCGGATAAAAATTGGCTGACTTATGCCAATCGCAGGGAGAGAAAGTATCCAACATCCAACATGGAAAATGTCGATGCCTCGCCATTTCATGGGGAAATCCCTAAAACAAAACTGGAAATTTTCAAAACGACTTTTACGCAATAATTCGACTAAAAGAAAAGTGGCAGAAGGTTCGCTGATTACAGAATGCTATTTTTTTTCTGGATAGGGTACAAATTGGCAGAGCTATGTCTATGGGAAGGAGAGAAAGTATCCAACAATGGAAAAATGCCATTTTATAGGGGACCCCTTGCAAAAATGTACGTTTTTGAAATGACTTTTAGGCAATACTTTGAATGAGGAAAGGTGATAGAAGGTTCGCTGATAACCGAATGATTCAGTGTCAAATTCACTGAAACCGTCGAAAAATATTGGCGCCTCTGGGTAAAATTCGATGAGGAGGCATTTAAAAAACGATTTAAAAAAGGGTAATTGAGAAGGTGTCAACTACGAAATTATACATTTTTGTTAAATATAAATACTATATTATTTAAATATATTTTTTAAAATTTTTCAAACGATTTCCAAATGACCAAAATATGGAATTGAAAAGTGGCGATATTCCGCCGCTTATAATGTTGCGCCAATTGCTCGAAATTCGTATGGCAGAAAATCTGAAGTACCAGGCCAACAGAAACCAGCAGAAGGTTGCCGAGTGACGCAGTTCGATGGCGATTAGTGTTCTGATTCATAAATGGTATTCCGTTTTGGAATCCGTTGCGAATATCTACTAAAACATAAAAAATTCATATTTTGAAACAAAAAAAAAAATTATTAAAACTGGATCCCAATTTTTTCCGTTTTCCTATGGAAAAATGTTCATAACTTGGCTAATACTTGGAAGATCATGAAATGTTATACCTTCCCGATCTTAGAACTTAGAGTAGAAACATTACATTTTGTATTAAAAATAGCTAACAAAGTTTTTATTTAAAAATGTAGAGTTTTAATTTATGAAACGGATTGAGCATCAACAGGCAAACGATAATTCCAAATACCAATTAAATAGACGTATTTTGAATTATCCGCCGCTAGCGAAGGGTATCAAATTTCCCACCTCTAACGAAGCGAATTCAAAATATCGATAAGCTGTATGGTTCCGAAGTTTCTCACCTCTAGTAAATTATTTTGAATTTCCCACCTCTAACCAGATCTAAAACTACCGATGATTGAACCGCATTTTAAATATCTCACCTCTAGTATTTTATTTGAATTTCTCACCTCTAAGTTTCGAACTAAAAATATCGATGAATGAACCGAAATTTGAATTCCCCGCCTCTAGCGAAGGACAACCATAAGTAACCATAAATCATAGACTTAACCAATATAATATTGACTTCCCCACATAACCGGGATTACGGAAGGTGACTCCTGGATATGAGAAATATTCTTCTGCAGGGTATCATGAACAAAATGGACACAAAGACGGCCTCCCACAAATAGCTGCAGCACGTTAGGGTGTAAGGACGAATACCGCGGAAAATAGCATGAGTGAAAAGAACGTATCTGGAGTTCCAATTTATCCACGATCGGTTCTTAAATACAAAACATGAAATGGTAACTGCAGGGTAAAGGTAAAATAGAAAACAAATATATACAAATAAATAATGCGTGTTTTATTTGCGGAAATACTTCAGTCAATAGCCAAAATAGGATTCGAAGTGGCAAAGATGCTTTGCCAAATTACAGTCTCAGAAATAGGATCAGAAATACTGATCCTCAGACGGAGGAATTCAATTGGCAATAATGTACATTTTTTATGAAGTTTTTAGCAAATATCTCTGCAGTTCCCTTGCCGATTGGGAATCCAAGTACCAATTTGGAATCAGGATTCAATATTCTTTCAACTGCATCCCAACATTTCGAAAATCAAACAAAAAAAATTCACCCGATTTTTGAAATTTTTGCAAGGGTAACCATCACAAAATTTTGCGAAAAAGGGGAAAAATTTTATTGTCCGATTTCGAAAAACTTTAGATGCAAAACGAAGGACATTGAGATCCTGATTCCAAAATGACTTTGTTTTTCAAGATCGGTTGGGAAATGGTCAAGATATGAGCTTGGCAAGATGCCCAACGGCGTCGGGCAGCCGCCGCAAAATGCTTAGAATTCGTATGGGACAAAATCTGAAGCACCAGGCCAACAGAAACCAGCAGAAGGTGGCCGAGTGACGTCAAAGCAAGCAGTGCACAGATTTTTCTGCACTGCGAGAGGGAGATAAAGCTAGTTTATGGCGGTATTTTGCGTCCCTTTTCCCCTAATGCGATAAATGTTCCAACTTACAGTTGCTTAAAATTGAATAAAACGGTACTAAAATCCATGATGGCCGACATTTGGCCAATCTCTGAATTCAAATTTCCAGTCTTGAACGGGAAACTTCTCCTAATGATGGCAAAATCAAAATGGCACACGTTGTTTTTCTGCGCGTGTCACGAATTGGGGCTCGCGTGAGTGAAAATGCATTGGATCCTATGGAGGAAGGTGCATCGTGCCGAGGTGGCGTGCCAAATGTCGTGCCAAATCACACCTGATCCCCCATCACTACATCAGCTTAATTTATCTACCTGTCCCGCTCGATCGCATCATCTCGTTCCCCCCAATGAAGTATGATGCAGTAATCCCCATTCCATAAGGGACCATGGGAGGGTAGAGTGCCACCCTAAGCAGCCTTCTTCCCTTTCCCACACCTGGCCAAGTCAGAAAAAGTCATTCGAACTGCTTGCACTGCTTTGTTTCGGACACCTTCTGCTGATTTCTGTTCGCCTGGTACTTCAAATCTGGCCACGGGCAAAATTGAATGAAATCGAGGAAAAATTTTGGCGCCGCTGGCCCAAATTTGATAGGGAGGGATTAAAAAAACGACTAAAAAAGGATGATCGGGAGGATATGAATTTTAAGAATGCATGTTTTTATAAAATATAAATAGTATATTATTTAATTATAGTTTTTTAAATATTTAAATCCATTGCGAAATGCCTAAAATATGAGTTAAAAAAGTGGCGATATTGCGCCGCCCAAAATGTTGCGCCAATTGCACGAAATTCGTATGGCAGAAAATCTGAAGTACCAGGCGAACAGAAATCAGCAGAAGGTGGATTTCCACCATCCCCTCACCCTCACTTCGCCAGAAATTTTTCTCGATTATCCCTTCACTGGCCCCATGGGTTTAACATTCTAACAACATTTTCGCAAGGAAAGCCCTTTTAATACGGCAATAAAAAAGCACACTAATGTTTCCTTTTTATAAATGTAGCATTTTTAACTCGTTCTGTTTCATTGATGGTTTGTTTTTTCCTCTAGGTACATGTACATAACTTAAAATAAAGATTGAAAAATGTTAAAGACAGGTGAAGGGTTAATTTAAGTATTCTCTCGTAAATTCGAAAAAAACGGTACTGAAATCCATGATGGCCGACAGTTCGCCAATCCCTGCATTGCAATTTCCAGTCCAGAACGGTAATATTCACTTAATGATGGCAAAGTTAAAACGACACACGTTGTTTTTCTGCGCGTGTCACGATTTGGGGCCATCGTGAGCGAAAATTCATTGTTTTGTATGGGGAATGTTACTGCGTGCCGAGAAGTCGTGAGTACCGTGGCTCCAAGACACTCAGTACTGCCACCCCCAAGAGAGCCCCATTTGTCTACCTGTCTCCCTCTTAGTGCAATGTCCCATTCCCCCCCATGAAGTCTAAGTTGGATCTCCATTGCATTAGGTGAAAAGGGAGGTATGGCTAGGCCGTTATATATTCAGATCTGTTTGTCCCGCTCCCCCTTATGATCAGAAAATAATTATTGCTCTGACGTCACTGCACTGCTTGCACTGCTTGATTTCGTCCACCTTCTGCTGGTTTCTGTTCGCCTGGTACTTCAGATTTTCTGCCATACGAATTTCGAGAAATTTGCGCCGAGTTTTGGCCGCCAAGGCGCGATTTTCCAAGCTCATATCTCAGCTATTTCCTAACGGATTTTGGAAAGGGGTGTAATTTTGTGATCAGGACATCATTATCCTTCGATCTGCATCAAAAGTTTTTTAAAATCGTACAATAAAATTTTCGACGATTTTTGTAAAAAATCCTGATGATGTACCCCTTGCCAAAATCGCGAAAATCGGGTCGAATTTTTTTTGCCCGGTTTTCAAAATCCTGGGATGCAGTTCGAAGGATATGAAAGTCCTGATTGCGAAATGATATCCCTTTTCCAAATCCTTCAAGAAATGGCCAAGATATGCACTTTGAAAATTGAGCCTTAGCGGGCAAAACGCGGCGCAAATTTCTTAAAAATCGTATGGGAAAAAATCGGAAGTATTTGAATCCATTGCGAAACAGTTAAAATATTCACTAAAACGTTCATCAAAAGTTCATAATTAGAACAAATAAAAATACTTAAAGAACCGGGTCTCAATAATTTTTGTTTCTGAAAGGCAAGTGTCTATAACTCGCAGATCATGCTAGTACTCGGCAGATCATGGAATTTTGTACCTTCCCGATCTTGGAACTTAGAGTAGAAACAGTATATTTGTAGCAAACCTAGCTAACGGATTGAGCATCAACAGGCAAACGATAATTCTAAATAACAATTAAATAGACGTATTTTGAATTATCCACCGCTAGCGAAAGGTTTCAAATTTCCCACCTCTAACGAAGGGAACTAAAAATATCGATAAGCTGGATGGTTCCGAAGCTTCTCTCCTCTAGTAAATTATTTTGAATCTCCCACCTCTAACAAGATCTAAAACTATAGATGATTGAACCGCATTTTAAATATCTCACCTCTAGTATTTTATTTGAATTTCTCACCTCTAAGTTTCGATCTAAAAATATCGATGATTGAATTTAATTCAATTTAATTAAATTTCTCACCTCTAGTAAATTATTTTGAATTTCTCACCACTATCTTGGCGAACTAAAAATATCGATGAATGAACCGGAATTTGAATTCCCCGCCTCTAGCGAAGGACAATCATAAGTAACCATAAATCATAGACTTAACCAATATAATATTGACTTCCCCACATAACCGGGATTACGGAAGGTGTCTCCTGGATATGAGAAATATTCCTCTGCAGGGTATCATGAACAAAATGGACACAAAGGCGGCCTCCCACAAATAGCTGCAGCACGTTAGGGTGTAAGGACGAATACCGCGGAAAATAGCATGAGTGAAAAGAACGTATCTGGAGTTCCAATTTATCCACGATCGGTTCTTAAATACAAAACATGAAATGGTAACTGCAGGGTAAAGGTAAAATAGAAAACAAATATATACAAATAAATAATGCGTGTTTTATTTGCGGAAATACTTCAGTCAATAGCCAAAATAGGATTCGAAGTGGCAAAGATGCTTTGCCAAATTACAGTCTCAGAAATAGGATCAGAAATACTGATCCTCAGACGGAGGAATTCAATTGGCAATAATGTACATTTTTTATGAAGTTTTTAGCAAATATCTCTGCAGTTCCCTTGCCGATTGGGAATCCAAGTACCAATTTGGAATCAGGATTCAATATTCTTTCAACTGCATCCCAACATTTCGAAAATCAAACAAAAAAAATTCACCCGATTTTTGAAATTTTTGCAAGGGTAACCATCACAAAATTTTGCGAAAAAGGGGAAAAATTTTATTGTCCGATTTCGAAAAACTTTAGATGCAAAACGAAGGACATTGAGATCCTGATTCCAAAATGACTTTGTTTTTCAAGATCGGTTGGGAAATGGCCAAGATATGAGCTTGGCAAGATGCCCAACGGCGTCGGGCAGCCGCCGCAAAATGCTTAGAATTCGTATGGGACAAAATCTGAAGCACCAGGCCAACAGAAACCAGCAGAAGGTGGCCGAGTGACGTCAAAGCAAGCAGTGCACAGATTTTTCTGCACTGCGAGAGGGAGATAAAGCTAGTTTATGGCGGTATTTTGCGTCCCTTTTCCCCTAATGCGATAATTGTTCCAACTTACAGTTGCTTAAAATTGAATAAAACGGTACTAAAATCCATGATGGCCGACATTTGGCCAATCTCTGAATTCAAATTTCCAGTCTTGAACGGGAAACTTCTCCTAATGATGGCAAAATCAAAATGGCACACGTTGTTTTTCTGCGCGTGTCACGAATTGGGGCTCGCGTGAGTGAAAATGCATTGGATCCTATGGAGGAAGGTGCATCGTGCCGAGGTGGCGTGCCAAATGTCGTGCCAAATCACACCTGATCCCCCATCACTACATCAGCTTAATTTATCTACCTGTCCCGCTCGATCGCATCATCTCGTTCCCCCCAATGAAGTATGATGCAGTAATCCCCATTCCATAAGGGACCATGGGAGGGTAGAGTGCCACCCTAAGCAGCCTTCTTCCCTTTCCCACACCTGGCCAAGTCAGAAAAAGTCATTCGAACTGCTTGCACTGCTTTGTTTCGGACACCTTCTGCTGATTTCTGTTCGCCTGGTACTTCAAATCTGGCCACGGGCAAAATTGAATGAAATCGAGGAAAAATTTTGGCGCCGCTGGCCCAAATTTGATAGGGAGGGATTAAAAAAACGACTAAAAAAGGATGATCGGGAGGATATGAATTTTAAGAATGCATGTTTTTATAAAATATAAATAGTATATTATTTAATTATAGTTTTTTAAATATTTAAATCCATTGCGAAATGCCTAAAATATGAGTTAAAAAAGTGGCGATATTGCGCCGCCCAAAATGTTGCGCCAATTGCACGAAATTCGTATGGCAGAAAATCTGAAGTACCAGGCGAACAGAAATCAGCAGAAGGTGGATTTCCACCATCCCCTCACCCTCACTTCGCCAGAAATTTGTCTCGATTATCCCTTCACTGGCCCCATGGGTTTAACATTCTAACAACATTTTCGCAAGGAAAGCCCTTTTAATACGGCAATAAAAAAGCACACTAATGTTTCCTTTTTATAAATGTAGCATTTTTAACTCGTTCTGTTTCATTGATGGTTTTTTTTTTCCTCTAGGTACATGTACATAACTTAAAATAAAGATTGAACAATGTTAAAGACAGGTGAAGGGTTAATTTAAGTATTCTCTCGTAAATTCGAAAAAAACGGTACTGAAATCCATGATGGCCGACAGTTCGCCAATCCCTGCATCTCAATTTCCAGTCCAGAGCGGTAATATTCACTTAATGATGGCAAAGTTAAAACGACACACGTTGTTTTTCTGCGCGTGTCACGATTTGGGGCCATCGTGAGCGAAAATTCATTGTTTTGTATGGGGAATGTTACTGCGTGCCGAGAAGTCGTGAGTACCGTGGCTCCAAGACACTCAGTACTGCCACCCCCAAGAGAGCCCCATTTGTCTACCTGTCTCCCTCTTAGTGCATTGTCCCATTCCCCCCCATGAAGTCTAAGTTGGATCTCCATTGCATTAGGTGAAAAGGGAGGCAAGGCTAGGCCGTTATATATTCAGATCTGTTTGTCCCGCTCCCCCCTTATGATCAGAAAATAATAATTGCTCTGACGTCACTGCACTGCTTGCACTGCTTGATTTCGTCCACCTTCTGCTGGTTTCTGTTCGCCTGGTACTTCAGATTTTCTGCCATACGAATTTCGAGAAATTTGCGCCGCGTTTTGGCCGCCAAGGCGCGATTTTCCAAGCTCATATCTCAGCTATTTCCTAACGGATTTTGGAAAGGGGTGTCATTTTGTGATCAGGACATCATTATCCTTTGATCTGCATCAAAAGTATTTTAAAATCAAACAATAAAATTTTCGACGATTTTTGTAAAAAATCCTGATGATGTACCCCTTGCCAAAATCGCGAAAATTGGGTCGAAATTTTTTTTGCCCGGTTTTCAAAATCCTGGGATGCAGTTCGAAGGATATCAAAGTCCTGATTGCGAAATGATATCCCTTTTCCAAATCCTTCAAGAAATGGCCAAGATATGCACTTTGAAAATTGAGCCTTAGCGGGCAAAACGCGGCGCAAATTTCTTAAAAATCGTATGGGAAAAAATCGGAAGTATTTGAATCCATTGCGAAACAGTTTAAATATTCACTAAAACGTTCATCAAAAGTTCATAATTAGAACAAATAAAAATACTTAAAGAACCGGGTCTCAATAATTTTTGTTTCTGAAAGGCAAGTGTCTATAACTCGCAGATCATGCTAGTACTCGGCAGATCATGGAATTTTGTACCTTCCCGATCTTGGAACTTAGAGTAGAAACAGTATATTTGTAGCAAACCTAGCTAACGGATTGAGCATCAACAGGCAAACGATAATTCTAAATAACAATTAAATAGACGTATTTTGAATTATCCACCGCTAGCGAAAGGTTTCAAATTTCCCACCTCTAACGAAGGGAACTAAAAATATCGATAAGCTGGATGGTTCCGAAGCTTCTCTCCTCTAGTAAATTATTTTGAATCTCCCACCTCTAACAAGATCTAAAACTATAGATGATTGAACCGCATTTTAAATATCTCACCTCTAGTATTTTATTTGAATTTCTCACCTCTAAGTTTCGATCTAAAAATATCGATGATTGAATTTAATTCAATTTAATTAAATTTCTCACCTCTAGTAAATTATTTTGAATTTCTCACCACTATCTTGGCGAACTAAAAATATCGATGAATGAACCGGAATTTGAATTCCCCGCCTCTAGCGAAGGACAATCATAAGTAACCATAAATCATAGACTTAACCAATATAATATTGACTTCCCCACATAACCGGGATTACGGAAGGTGTCTCCTGGATATGAGAAATATTCTTCTGCAGGGTATCATGAACAAAATGGACACAAAGGCGGCCTCCCACAAATAGCTGCAGTACGTTAGGGTGTAAGGACGAATACCGCGGAAAATAGCATGAGTGAAAAGAACGTATCTGGAGTTCCAATTTATCCACGATCGGTTCTTAAATACAAAACATGAAATGGTAACTGCAGGGTAAAGGTAAAATAGAAAACAAATATATAAAAATAAATAATGCGTGTTTCATTTGCGGAAATACTTCAGTCAATAGCCAAAATAGGATTCGAAGTGGCAAAGATGCTTTGCCAAATTACAGTCTCAGAAATAGGATCAGAAATAGGATCAGAAATACTGATCCTCAGACGGAGGAATTCAATTGGCAATAATGTACATTTTTTATGAAGTTTTTAGCAAATATCTCTGCAGTTCCCTTGCCGATTGGGAATCCAAGTACCAATTTGGAATCAGGATTCAATATTCTTTCAACTGCATCCCAACATTTCGAAAATCAAACAAAAAAAATTCACCCGATTTTTGAAATTTTTGCAAGGGTAACCATCACAAAATTTTGCGAAAAAGGGGAAAAATTTTATTGTCCGATTTCGAAAAACTTTAGATGCAAAACGAAGGACATTGAGATCCTGATTCCAAAATGACTTTGTTTTTCAAGATCGGTTGGGAAATGGCCAAGATATGAGCTTGGCAAGATGCCCAACGGCGTCGGGCAGCCGCCGCAAAATGCTTAGAATTCGTATGGGACAAAATCTGAAGCACCAGGCCAACAGAAACCAGCAGAAGGTGGCCGAGTGACGTCAAAGCAAGCAGTGCACAGATTTTTCTGCACTGCGAGAGGGAGATAAAGCTAGTTTATGGCGGTATTTTGCGTCCCTTTTCCCCTAATGCGATAAATGTTCCAACTTACAGTTGCTTAAAATTGAATAAAACGGTACTAAAATCCATGATGGCCGACATTTGGCCAATCTCTGAATTCAAATTTCCAGTCTTGAACGGGAAACTTCTCCTAATGATGGCAAAATCAAAATGGCACACGTTGTTTTTCTGCGCGTGTCACGAATTGGGGCTCGCGTGAGTGAAAATGCATTGGATCCTATGGAGGAAGGTGCATCGTGCCGAGGTGGCGTGCCAAATGTCGTGCCAAATCACACCTGATCCCCCATCACTACATCAGCTTAATTTATCTACCTGTCCCGCTCGATCGCATCATCTCGTTCCCCCCAATGAAGTATGATGCAGTAATCCCCATTCCATAAGGGACCATGGGAGGGTAGAGTGCCACCCTAAGCAGCCTTCTTCCCTTTCCCACACCTGGCCAAGTCAGAAAAAGTCATTCGAACTGCTTGCACTGCTTTGTTTCGGACACCTTCTGCTGATTTCTGTTCGCCTGGTACTTCAAATCTGGCCACGGGCAAAATTGAATGAAATCGAGGAAAAATTTTGGCGCCGCTGGCCCAAATTTGATAGGGAGGGATTAAAAAAACGACTACGAAGGATGATCGGGAGGATATGAATTTTAAGAATGCATGTTTTTATAAAATATAAATAGTATATTATTTAATTATAGTTTTTTAAATATTTAAATCCATTGCGAAATGCCTAAAATATGAGTTAAAAAAGTGGCGATATTGCGCCGCCCAAAATGTTGCGCCAATTGCACGAAATTCGTATGGCAGAAAATCTGAAGTACCAGGCGAACAGAAATCAGCAGAAGGTGGATTTCCACCATCCCCTCACCCTCACTTCGCCAGAAATTTGTCTCGATTATCCCTTCACTGGCCCCATGGGTTTAACATTCTAACAACATTTTCGCAAGGAAAGCCCTTTTAATACGGCAATAAAAAAGCACACTAATGTTTCCTTTTTATAAATGTAGCATTTTTAACTCGTTCTGTTTCATTGATGGTTTTTTTTTTCCTCTAGGTACATGTACATAACTTAAAATAAAGATTGAACAATGTTAAAGACAGGTGAAGGGTTAATTTAAGTATTCTCTCGTAAATTCGAAAAAAACGGTACTGAAATCCATGATGGCCGACAGTTCGCCAATCCCTGCATCTCAATTTCCAGTCCAGAGCGGTAATATTCACTTAATGATGGCAAAGTTAAAACGACACACGTTGTTTTTCTGCGCGTGTCACGATTTGGGGCCATCGTGAGCGAAAATTCATTGTTTTGTATGGGGAATGTTACTGCGTGCCGAGAAGTCGTGAGTACCGTGGCTCCAAGACACTCAGTACTGCCACCCCCAAGAGAGCCCCATTTGTCTACCTGTCTCCCTCTTAGTGCATTGTCCCATTCCCCCCCATGAAGTCTAAGTTGGATCTCCATTGCATTAGGTGAAAAGGGAGGCAAGGCTAGGCCGTTATATATTCAGATCTGTTTGTCCCGCTCCCCCCTTATGATCAGAAAATAATAATTGCTCTGACGTCACTGCACTGCTTGCACTGCTTGATTTCGTCCACCTTCTGCTGGTTTCTGTTCGCCTGGTACTTCAGATTTTCTGCCATACGAATTTCGAGAAATTTGCGCCGCGTTTTGGCCGCCAAGGCGCGATTTTCCAAGCTCATATCTCAGCTATTTCCTAACGGATTTTGGAAAGGGGTGTCATTTTGTGATCAGGACATCATTATCCTTCGATCTGCATCAAAAGTATTTTAAAATCGAACAATAAAATTTTCGACGATTTTTGTAAAAAATCCTGATGGTACCCCTTGCCAAAATCGCGAAAATTGGGTCGAAATTTTTTTGCCCTATTTTCGAAATCCTGGGATGCAGTTCGAAGGATATCAAAGTCCTGATTGCGAAATGATATCCCTTTTCAAAATCCGTTTAGAAATAGCCGAGATGTGACCAGTACCCCTAGTCAAAATTGCGAAAATCGGGTCGAAATTCTTGTTGCCCTATTTTCAAAATCCTGGGATGCAGTTCGAAGGGTGTCCTGATTACGAAATGGTCACCCTTTTCCAAATCGGTTTCGTATTAACGGAAAATTGTCATAGATTCAAAAAATTGATTTGAAATTAATATTCACCATTTTTAATAAGCTAATAATGCAGATCTAGGGTATCCCTAAAGGAGGCTTTGTACCAAAATTATACAGCATTCCCATTTCCGACGAGGAATGACATTTTGACGGTATAGAACCAATATCGTATTGGTATAGAAATTGAGGGAAATTGGGTTTCATATAAGATATTATAGATTTGATATTCACTAAAAGGTGAATCAAAAGTTTATATGTTGCCACATAAAATAACGTAAAAAATGTTGATCCCATCTCTTTGATTTCCATCATGGAAAATATGCATAACTTGGCCAATATTTGTCAGATCCAGAAAAGTTATACAGGTCAGTATTAAAGGTCATCGAACTCCAGGTATTTCAATAAAAACTAGGATGATTTTAGCCCTTGGAAAACCCGTGGAAAAGTGCGATCAGCACTTTCCTCGCAGTTTTTGCCGAAAATCTTAACTATTTCGCATCCGATTCAAAAACGGCGTACCATTTAGGAATCAGGGAACTCATCCCCGCAGATCTGCATCAAAGGACCCTTAAAATTCTCAAAATTCAATTTTGGCCCCATTTTTGGCCCAAATCATGATGGTACCCCTTGGAAAACCCTTGGAAAAGTGCGATCAGCACTTTCCACACAGTTTTTGCGGAATATCTTAAGCATTTCGCATTCGATTCAAAAACGGCGTACCATTTAGGAATCAGGGAACTCATCCCCGCAGATCTGCATCAAAGGACCCTTAAAATTCTCAAAATTCAATTTTGGCCCCATTTTTGGCCCAAATCATGATGGTACCCCTTGGAAAACCCTTGGAAAAGTGCGATCAGTACCTTCCTCGCAGTTTTTGCCGAATATCTTAAGCATTTCGCATCCGATTCAAAAACGGCGTACCATTTATGAATCCTGGAACTTATCCCCGCAGATCTGCATCAAAGGATCCTTCAAATTCTCAAAATTCAATTTTGGCCCCACTTTTGGCCCAAATCATGATGGTACCCCTTGGAAAAGTGCGATCAGCACTTTCCACGCAGTTTTTGCCGAATATCTTAACCATTTCGCCTCCGATCCAAAAACGGCGTACCATTTATGAATCAGGGAACTCAACACCGTAGAGCTGCATCAAAGGATCCTTAAAATTCTCAAAATTCAATTTTGGCCCCATTTTTGGCCCAAACCCTTGGAAAACCCTTGGAAAAGTGTGATCTGCACTTTCCTCGCAGTTTTTGCCGAGTATCTTAACCATTTCGCATCCGATCCAAAAACGGCGTACCATTTATGAATCAGGGAACTCATCCCCGTAGAGCTGCATCAAAGGATCCTTTATATTCTCAAAACTCAATTTTGGCCCCATTTTTGGCCCAAATCATGATGGTACCCCTTGGAAAACCCTTGGAAAAGTGCGATCAGCAGTTCCTCGTAGTTTTTGCCGAATATCTTAACCATTTCCCATCCGATTCAATAACGGCGTACCATTTATGAATCAGGGAACTCATCCTCGTAGAGCTGCATCAGAGGATCCTTCAAATTCTCAAAATTCAATTTTGGCCCCATTTTTGGCCCAAATCATGATGGTACCCCTTGGAAAACCCTTGGAAAAGTGCGATCAGCATTTTCCTCGTAGTTTTTGCCGAATATCTTAACCATTTCCCATCCGATTCAAAAACGGCGTACCATTTATGAATCAGGGAACTCATCCCCGTAGATCTGCATCTAATGATCCCTAAAATGCTCAAAATTCAATTTTGGCCCCATTTTTGGCCCAAATCATGATGGTACCCCTTGGAAAACCCTTGGAAAAGTGCGATCAGCACTTTCCTCGCAGTTTTTGCCGAATATCTTAACCATTTCGCATCCGATCCAAAAACGGCGTACCATTTATGAATCAGGAAACTTATCCCCGTAGATCTGCATCAAATGATCCTTAAAATTCTCAAAATTCAATTTTGGCCCCATTTTTGGCCCAAATCATGATGGTACCCCTTAGAAAACCCTTGGAAAAGTGCGATCAGCACTTTCCTCGCAGTTTTGGCCGCATATCTTAACCATTTCGCATCCGATCCAAAAACGGCGTACCATTTATGAATCAGGAAACTCATCCCCGTAGATCTGCATCAAATGATCCTTAAAATTCTCAAAATTCAATTTTGGCCCCATTTTTGGCCCAAATCATGATGGTACCCCTTGGAAAACCCTTGGAAAAGTGCGATCAGCACTTTCCTCGCAGTTTTTGCCGAATATCTTAACCATTTCGCATCCGATCCAAAAACGGCGTACCATTTATGAATCAGGGAACTCATCCTCCTAGAGCTGCATCAAAGGATCCTTCAAATTCTCAAAATTCAATTTTGGCCCAAATCATGATGGTACCCCTTGGAAAACCCTTGGAAAAGTGCGATCAGCACTTTCCTCGCAGTTTTTGCCGAATATCTTAACCATTTCGCATCCGATCCAAAAACGGCGTACCATTTATGAATCAGGGAACTCATCCCCGTAGATCTGCATCAAATGATCCCTAAAATGCTCAAAATTCAATTTTGGCCCCATTTTTGGCCCAAATCATGATGGTACCCCTTGGAAAACCCTTGGAAAAGTGCGATCAGCACTCTCTTCGCAGTTTTTGCCGAATATCTTAACCATTTCGCATCCGATCCAAAAACGGCGTACCATTTATGAATCAGGGAACTCATCCCCGTAGATCTGCATCAAATGATCCCTAAAATGCTCAAAATTCAATTTTGGCCCCATTTTTGGCCCAAATCATGATGGTACCCCTTGGAAAACCCTTGGAAAAGTGCGATCAGCACTTTCCTCGCAGTTTTTGCCGAATATCTTAACCATTTCGCATCCGATCCAAAAACGGCGTACCATTTATGAATCAGGGAACTCATCCCCGTAGATCTGCATCAAATGATCCCTAAAATGCTCAAAATTCAATTTTGGCCCCATTTTTGGCCCAAATCATGATGGTACCCCTTGGAAAACCCTTGGAAAAGTGCGATCAGCACTTTCCTCGCAGTTTTTGCCGAATATCTTAACCATTTCGCATCCGATCCAAAAACGGCGTACCATTTATGAATCAGGAAACTCATCCCCGTAGATCTGCATCAAATGATCCTTAAAATTCTCAAAATTCAATTTTGGCCCCATTTTTGGCCCAAATCATGATGCTACCCCTTGGAAAACCCTTGGAAAAGTGCGATCAGCACTTTCCTCGCAGTTTTTGCCGAATATCTTAACCATTTCGCATCCGATCCAAAAACGGCGTACCATTTATGAAACAGGGAACTCATCCCCGCAGATCTGCATCAAAGGATCCTTAAAATTCTCAAAATTCAATTTTGGCCCCATTTTTGGCCCAAATCATGATGGTACCCCTTGGAAAACCCTTGGAAAAGTGCGATCAGCAGTTCCTCGCAGTTTTTGCCGATTATCTTAACCATTTCGCATCCGATCCAAAAACGGCGTACCATTTATGAATCAGGGAACTCATCCCAGTAGATCTGCATCAAATGATCCCTAAAATTCTCAAAATTCAATTTTGGCCCCATTTTTGGCCCAAATCATGATGGTACCCCTTGGAAAACCCTTGGAAAAGTGCGATCAGCAGTTCCTCGCAGTTTTTGCCGATTATCTTAACCATTTCGCATCCGATCCAAAAACGGCGTACCATTTATGAATCAGGGAACTCATCCCAGTAGATCTGCATCAAATGATCCCTAAAATTCTCAAAATTCAATTTTGGCCCCATTTTTGGCCCAAATCATGATGGTACCCCTTGGAAAACCCTTGGAAAAGTGCGATCAGCACTTTCTTCGCAGTTTTTGCCGAATATCTTAACCATTTCGCATCCGATCCAAAAACGGCGTACCATTTATGAATCAGGAAACTCATCCCCGTAGATCTGCATCAAATGATCCTTAAAATTCTCAAAATTCAATTTTGGCCCCATTTTTGGCCCAAATCATGATGGTACCCCTTGGAAAACCCTTGGAAAAGTGCGATCAGCACTTTCCTCGCAGTTTTTGCCGAATATCTTAACCATTTCGCATCCGATCCAAAAACGGCGTACCATTTATGAATCAGGGAACTCATCCCAGTAGATCTGCATCAAATGATCCTTAAAATGCTCAAAATTCAATTTTGGCCCCATTTTTGGCCCAAATCATGATGGTACCCCTTGGAAAACCCTTGGAAAAGTGCGATCAGCACTTTCCTCGCAGTTTTTGCCGAATATCTTAACCATTTCGCATCCGATCCAAAAACGGCGTACCATTTATGAATCAGGAACTCATCCCCGTAGATCTGCATCAAATGATCCCTAAAACGCTCAAAATTCAATTTTGGCCCCATTTTTGGCCCAAATCATGATGGTACCCCTTGGAAAACCCTTGGAAAAGTGCGATCAGCACTTTCCTCGCAGTTTTTGCCGAATATCTTAACCATTTCGCATCCGATCCAAAAACGGCGTACCATTTATGAATCAGGAAACTCATCCCCGTAGATCTGCATCTAATGATCCCTAAAATGCTCAAAATTCAATTTTGGCCCCATTTTTGGCCCAAATCATGATGGTACCCCTTGGAAAACCCTTGGAAAAGTGCGATCAGCACTTTCCTCGCAGTTTTTGCCGAATATCTTAACCATTTCGCATCCGATCCAAAAACGGCGTACTATTTATGAATCAGGGAACTCATCCCCGTAGATCTGCATCTAATGATCCCTAAAATGCTCAAAATTCAATTTTGGCCCCATTTTTGGCCCAAATCATGATGGTACCCCTTGGAAAACCCTTGGAAAAGTGCGATCAGCACTTTCCTCGCAGTTTTTGCCGAATATCTTAACCATTTCGCATCCGATCCAAAAACGGCGTACCATTTATGAATCAGGAAACTCATCCCCGTAGATCTGCATCAAATGATCCTTAAAATTCTCAAAATTCAATTTTGGCCCCATTTTTGGCCCAAATCATGATGGTACCCCTTGGAAAACCCTTGGAAAAGTGCGATCAGCACTTTCCTCGCAGTTTTTGCCGAATATCTTAACCATTTCGCATCCGATCCAAAAACGGCGTACCATTTATGAATCAGGGAACTCATCCCCGTAGATCTGCATCAAATGATCCCTAAAATGCTCAAAATTCAATTTTGGCCCCATTTTTGGCCCAAATCATGATGGTACCCCTTGGAAAACCCTTGGAAAAGTGCGATCAGCACTTTCCTCGCAGTTTTTGCCGAATATCTTAACCATTTCGCATCCGATCCAAAAACGGCGTACCATTTATGAATCAGGGAACTCATCCCCGTAGATCTGCATCTAATGATCCCTAAAATGCTCAAAATTCAATTTTGGCCCCATTTTTGGCCCAAATCATGATGGTACCCCTTGGAAAACCCTTGGAAAAGTGCGATCAGCACTTTCCTCGCAGTTTTTGCCGAATATTCATAAATGGTACGCCGTTTTTGGATCGGATGCGAAATGGTTAAGATATTCGGCAAAAACTGCGAGGAAAGTGCTGATCGCACTTTTCCAAGGGTTTTCCAAGGGGTACCATCATGATTTGGGCCAAAAATGGGGCCAAAATTGAATTTTGAGCATTTTAGGGATCATTTGATGCAGATCTACGGGGATGAGTTCCCTGATTCATAAATGGTACGCCGTTTTTGGATCGGATGCGAAATGGTTAAGATATTCGGCAAAAACTGCGAGGAAAGTGCTGATCGCACTTTTCCAAGGGTTTTCCAAGGGGTACCATCATGATTTGGGCCAAAAATGGGGCCAAAATTGAATTTTGAGCATTTTAGGGATCATTTGATGCAGATCTACGGGGATGAGTTCCCTGATTCATAAATGGTACGCCGTTTTTGGATCGGATGCGAAATGGTTAAGATATTCGGCAAAAACTGCGAGGAAAGTGCTGATCGCACTTTTCCAAGGGTTTTCCAAGGGGTACCATCATGATTTGGGCCAAAAATGGGGCCAAAATTGAATTTTGAGAATTTTAGGGATCATTTGATGCAGATCTACGGGGATGAGTTTCCTGATTCATAAATGGTACGCCGTTTTTGGATCGGATGCGAAATGGTTAAGATATTCGGCAAAAACTGCGAGGAAAGTGCTGATCGCACTTTTCCAAGGGTTTTCCAAGGGGTACCATCATGATTTGGGCCAAAAATGGGGCCAAAATTGAATTTTGAGCATTTTAGGGATCATTTGATGCAGATCTACGGGGATGAGTTCCCTGATTCATAAATGGTACGCCGTTTTTGGATCGGATGCGAAATGGTTAAGATATTCGGCAAAAACTGCGAGGAAAGTGCTGATCGCACTTTTCCAAGGGTTTTCCAAGGGGTACCATCATGATTTGGGCCAAAAATGGGGCCAAAATTGAATTTTGAGAATTTTAGGGATCATTTGATGCAGATCTACGGGGATGAGTTTCCTGATTCATAAATGGTACGCCGTTTTTGGATCGGATGCGAAATGGTTAAGATATTCGGCAAAAACTGCGAGGAAAGTGCTGATCGCACTTTTCCAAGGGTTTTCCAAGGGGTACCATCATGATTTGGGCCAAAAATGGGGCCAAAATTGAATTTTGAGCATTTTAGGGATCATTTGATGCAGATCTACGGGGATGAGTTCCCTGATTCATAAATGGTACGCCGTTTTTGGATCGGATGCGAAATGGTTAAGATATTCGGCAAAAACTGCGAGGAAAGTGCTGATCGCACTTTTCCAAGGGTTTTCCAAGGGGTACCATCATGATTTGGGCCAAAAATGGGGCCAAAATTGAATTTTGAGAATTTTAGGGATCATTTGATGCAGATCTACGGGGATGAGTTTCCTGATTCATAAATGGTACGCCGTTTTTGGATCGGATGCGAAATGGTTAAGATATTCGGCAAAAACTGCGAGGAAAGTGCTGATCGCACTTTTCCAAGGGTTTTCCAAGGGGTACCATCATGATTTGGGCCAAAAATGGGGCCAAAATTGAATTTTGAGAATTTTAGGGATCATTTGATGCAGATCTACGGGGATGAGTTCCTGATTCATAAATGGTACGCCGTTTTTGGATCGGATGCGAAATGGTTAAGATATTCGGCAAAAACTGCGAGGAAAGTGCTGATCGCACTTTTCCAAGGGTTTTCCAAGGGGTACCATCATGATTTGGGCCAAAAATGGGGCCAAAATTGAATTTTGAGAATTTTAGGGATCATTTGATGCAGATCTACGGGGATGAGTTCCCTGATTCATAAATGGTACGCCGTTTTTGGATCGGATGCGAAATGGTTAAGATATTCGGCAAAAACTGCGAGGAAAGTGCTGATCGCACTTTTCCAAGGGTTTTCCAAGGGGTACCATCATGATTTGGGCCAAAAATGGGGCCAAAATTGAATTTTGAGAATTTTAGGGATCATTTGATGCAGATCTACGGGGATGAGTTCCTGATTCATAAATGGTACGCCGTTTTTGGATCGGATGCGAAATGGTTAAGATATTCGGCAAAAACTGCGAGGAAAGTGCTGATCGCACTTTTCCAAGGGTTTTCCAAGGGGTACCATCATGATTTGGGCCAAAAATGGGGCCAAAATTGAATTTTGAGCATTTTAGGGATCATTTGATGCAGATCTACGGGGATGAGTTCCTGATTCATAAATGGTACGCCGTTTTTGGATCGGATGCGAAATGGTTAAGATATTCGGCAAAAACTGCGAGGAAAGTGCTGATCGCACTTTTCCAAGGGTTTTCCAAGGGGTACCATCATGATTTGGGCCAAAAATGGGGCCAAAATTGAATTTTGAGAATTTTAGGGATCATTTGATGCAGATCTACGGGGATGAGTTTCCTGATTCATAAATGGTACGCCGTTTTTGGATCGGATGCGAAATGGTTAAGATATTCGGCAAAAACTGCGAGGAAAGTGCTGATCGCACTTTTCCAAGGGTTTTCCAAGGGGTACCATCATGATTTGGGCCAAAAATGGGGCCAAAATTGAATTTTGAGCATTTTAGGGATCATTTGATGCAGATCTACGGGGATGAGTTCCCTGATTCATAAATGGTACGCCGTTTTTGGATCGGATGCGAAATGGTTAAGATATTCGGCAAAAACTGCGAGGAAAGTGCTGATCGCACTTTTCCAAGGGTTTTCCAAGGGGTACCATCATGATTTGGGCCAAAAATGGGGCCAAAATTGAATTTTGAGCATTTTAGGGATCATTTGATGCAGATCTACGGGGATGAGTTTCCTGATTCATAAATGGTACGCCGTTTTTGGATCGGATGCGAAATGGTTAAGATATTCGGCAAAAACTGCGAGGAAAGTGCTGATCGCACTTTTCCAAGGGTTTTCCAAGGGGTACCATCATGATTTGGGCCAAAAATGGGGCCAAAATTGAATTTTGAGCATTTTAGGGATCATTTGATGCAGATCTACGGGGATGAGTTCCCTGATTCATAAATGGTACGCCGTTTTTGGATCGGATGCGAAATGGTTAAGATATTCGGCAAAAACTGCGAGGAAAGTGCTGATCGCACTTTTCCAAGGGTTTTCCAAGGGGTACCATCATGATTTGGGCCAAAAATGGGGCCAAAATTGAATTTTGAGCATTTTAGGGATCATTTGATGCAGATCTACGGGGATGAGTTCCCTGATTCATAAATGGTACGCCGTTTTTGGATCGGATGCGAAATGGTTAAGATATTCGGCAAAAACTGCGAGGAAAGTGCTGATCGCACTTTTCCAAGGGTTTTCCAAGGGGTACCATCATGATTTGGGCCAAAAATGGGGCCAAAATTGAATTTTGAGAATTTTAGGGATCATTTGATGCAGATCTACGGGGATGAGTTTCCTGATTCATAAATGGTACGCCGTTTTTGGATCGGATGCGAAATGGTTAAGATATTCGGCAAAAACTGCGAGGAAAGTGCTGATCGCACTTTTCCAAGGGTTTTCCAAGGGGTACCATCATGATTTGGGCCAAAAATGGGGCCAAAATTGAATTTTGAGCATTTTAGGGATCATTTGATGCAGATCTACGGGGATGAGTTCCTGATTCATAAATGGTACGCCGTTTTTGGATCGGATGCGAAATGGTTAAGATATTCGGCAAAAACTGCGAGGAAAGTGCTGATCGCACTTTTCCAAGGGTTTTCCAAGGGGTACCATCATGATTTGGGCCAAAAATGGGGCCAAAATTGAATTTTGAGCATTTTAGGGATCATTTGATGCAGATCTACGGGGATGAGTTCCCTGATTCATAAATGGTACGCCGTTTTTGGATCGGATGCGAAATGGTTAAGATATTCGGCAAAAACTGCGAGGAAAGTGCTGATCGCACTTTTCCAAGGGTTTTCCAAGGGGTACCATCATGATTTTTAGGGATCATTTGATGCAGATCTACGGGGATGAGTTTCCTGATTCATAAATGGTACGCCGTTTTTGGATCGGATGCGAAATGGTTAAGATATTCGGCAAAAACTGCGAGGAAAGTGCTGATCGCACTTTTCCAAGGGTTTTCCAAGGGGTACCATCATGATTTGGGCCAAAAATGGGGCCAAAATTGAATTTTGAGAATTTTAAGGATCATTTGATGCAGATCTACGGGGATGAGTTTCCTGATTCATAAATGGTACGCCGTTTTTGGATCGGATGCGAAATGGTTAAGATATTCGGCAAAAACTGCGAGGAAAGTGCTGATCGCACTTTTCCAAGGGTTTTCCAAGGGGTACCATCATGATTTTTAGGGATCATTTGATGCAGATCTACGGGGATGAGTTTCCTGATTCATAAATGGTACGCCGTTTTTGGATCGGATGCGAAATGGTTAAGATATTCGGCAAAAACTGCGAGGAAAGTGCTGATCGCACTTTTCCAAGGGTTTTCCAAGGGGTACCATCATGATTTGGGCCAAAAATGGGGCCAAAATTGAATTTTGAGAATTTTAGGGATCATTTGATGCAGATCTACGGGGATGAGTTTCCTGATTCATAAATGGTACGCCGTTTTTGGATCGGATGCGAAATGGTTAAGATATTCGGCAAAAACTGCGAGGAAAGTGCTGATCGCACTTTTCCAAGGGTTTTCCAAGGGGTACCATCATGATTTGGGCCAAAAATGGGGCCAAAATTGAATTTTGAGAATTTTAAGGATCATTTGATGCAGATCTACGGGGATGAGTTTCCTGATTCATAAATGGTACGCCGTTTTTGGATCGGATGCGAAATGGTTAAGATATTCGGCAAAAACTGCGAGGAAAGTGCTGATCGCACTTTTCCAAGGGTTTTCCAAGGGGTACCATCATGATTTGGGCCAAAAATGGGGCCAAAATTGAATTTTGAGCATTTTAGGGATCATTTGATGCAGATCTACGGGGATGAGTTCCTGATTCATAAATGGTACGCCGTTTTTGGATCGGATGCGAAATGGTTAAGATATTCGGCAAAAACTGCGAGGAAAGTGCTGATCGCACTTTTCCAAGGGTTTTCCAAGGGGTACCATCATGATTTTTATGGATCATTTGATGCAGATCTACGGGGATGAGTTTCCTGATTCATAAATGGTACGCCGTTTTTGGATCGGATGCGAAATGGTTAAGATATTCGGCAAAAACTGCGAGGAAAGTGCTGATCGCACTTTTCCAAGGGTTTTCCAAGGGGTACCATCATGATTTGGGCCAAAAATGGGGCCAAAATTGAATTTTGAGCATTTTAGGGATCATTTGATGCAGATCTACGGGGATGAGTTCCCTGATTCATAAATGGTACGCCGTTTTTGGATCGGATGCGAAATGGTTAAGATATTCGGCAAAAACTGCGAGGAAAGTGCTGATCGCACTTTTCCAAGGGTTTTCCAAGGGGTACCATCATGATTTTTAGGGATCATTTGATGCAGATCTACGGGGATGAGTTTCCTGATTCATAAATGGTACGCCGTTTTTGGATCGGATGCGAAATGGTTAAGATATTCGGCAAAAACTGCGAGGAAAGTGCTGATCGCACTTTTCCAAGGGTTTTCCAAGGGGTACCATCATGATTTGGGCCAAAAATGGGGCCAAAATTGAATTTTGAGCATTTTAGGGATCATTTGATGCAGATCTACGGGGATGAGTTCCCTGATTCATAAATGGTACGCCGTTTTTGGATCGGATGCGAAATGGTTAAGATATTCGGCAAAAACTGCGAGGAAAGTGCTGATCGCACTTTTCCAAGGGTTTTCCAAGGGGTACCATCATGATTTGGGCCAAAAATGGGGCCAAAATTGAATTTTGAGAATTTTAGGGATCATTTGATGCAGATCTACGGGGATGAGTTTCCTGATTCATAAATGGTACGCCGTTTTTGGATCGGATGCGAAATGGTTAAGATATTCGGCAAAAACTGCGAGGAAAGTGCTGATCGCACTTTTCCAAGGGTTTTCCAAGGGGTACCATCATGATTTGGGCCAAAAATGGGGCCAAAATTGAATTTTGAGCATTTTAGGGATCATTTGATGCAGATCTACGGGGATGAGTTCCTGATTCATAAATGGTACGCCGTTTTTGGATCGGATGCGAAATGGTTAAGATATTCGGCAAAAACTGCGAGGAAAGTGCTGATCGCACTTTTCCAAGGGTTTTCCAAGGGGTACCATCATGATTTGGGCCAAAAATGGGGCCAAAATTGAATTTTGAGCATTTTAGGGATCATTTGATGCAGATCTACGGGGATGAGTTCCCTGATTCATAAATGGTACGCCGTTTTTGGATCGGATGCGAAATGGTTAAGATATTCGGCAAAAACTGCGAGGAAAGTGCTGATCGCACTTTTCCAAGGGTTTTCCAAGGGGTACCATCATGATTTGGGCCAAAAATGGGGCCAAAATTGAATTTTGAGCATTTTAGGGATCATTTGATGCAGATCTACGGGGATGAGTTCCTGATTCATAAATGGTACGCCGTTTTTGGATCGGATGCGAAATGGTTAAGATATTCGGCAAAAACTGCGAGGAAAGTGCTGATCGCACTTTTCCAAGGGTTTTCCAAGGGGTACCATCATGATTTGGGCCAAAAATGGGGCCAAAATTGAATTTTGAGTATTTTAGGGATCATTTGATGCAGATCTACGGGGATGAGTTCCCTGATTCATAAATGGTACGCCGTTTTTGGATCGGATGCGAAATGGTTAAGATATTCGGCAAAAACTGCGAGGAAAGTGCTGATCGCACTTTTCCAAGGGTTTTCCAAGGGGTACCATCATGATTTGGGCCAAAAATGGGGCCAAAATTGAATTTTGAGCATTTTAGGGATCATTTGATGCAGATCTACGGGGATGAGTTCCCTGATTCATAAATGGTACGCCGTTTTTGGATCGGATGCGAAATGGTTAAGATATTCGGCAAAAACTGCGAGGAAAGTGCTGATCGCACTTTTCCAAGGGTTTTCCAAGGGGTACCATCATGATTTGGGCCAAAAATGGGGCCAAAATTGAATTTTGAGCATTTTAGGGATCATTTGATGCAGATCTACGGGGATGAGTTTCCGCCGTTTTTGGATCGGATGCGAAATGGTTAAGATATTCGGCAAAAACTGCGAGGAAAGTGCTGATCGCACTTTTCCAAGGGTTTTCCAAGGGGTACCATCATGATTTGGGCCAAAAATGGGGCCAAAATTGAATTTTGAGCATTTTAGGGATCATTTGATGCAGATCTACGGGGATGAGTTCCCTGATTCATAAATGGTACGCCGTTTTTGGATCGGATGCGAAATGGTTAAGATATTCGGCAAAAACTGCGAGGAAAGTGCTGATCGCACTTTTCCAAGGGTTTTCCAAGGGGTACCATCATGATTTGGGCCAAAAATGGGGCCAAAATTGAATTTTGAGTATTTGAGGGATCGTTTGATGCAGATCTACGGGGATGAGTTCCCTGATTCATAAATGGTACGCCGTTTTTGGATCGGATGCGAAATGGTTAAGATATTCGGCAAAAACTGCGAGGAAAGTGCTGATCGCACTTTTCCAAGGGTTTTCCAAGGGGTACCATCATGATTTGGGCCAAAAATGGGGCCAAAATTGAATTTTGAGCATTTTAAGGATCATTTGATGCAGATCTACGGGGATGAGTTCCTGATTCATAAATGGTACGCCGTTTTTGGATCGGATGCGAAATGGTTAAGATATTCGGCAAAAACTGCGAGGAAAGTGCTGATCGCACTTTTCCAAGGGTTTTCCAAGGGGTACCATCATGATTTGGGCCAAAAATGGGGCCAAAATTGAATTTTGAGCATTTTAAGGATCATTTGATGCAGATCTACGGGGATGAGTTCCCTGATTCATAAATGGTACGCCGTTTTTGGATCGGATGCGAAATGGTTAAGATATTCGGCAAAAACTGCGAGGAAAGTGCTGATCGCACTTTTCCAAGGGTTTTCCAAGGGGTACCATCATGATTTGGGCCAAAAATGGGGCCAAAATTGAATTTTGAGCATTTTAAGGATCATTTGATGCAGATCTACGGGGATGAGTTCCTGATTCATAAATGGTACGCCGTTTTTGGATCGGATGCGAAATGGTTAAGATATTCGGCAAAAACTGCGAGGAAAGTGCTGATCGCACTTTTCCAAGGTTTTCCAAGGGGTACCATCATGATTTGGGCCAAAAATGGGGCCAAAATTGAATTTTGAGCATTTTAGGGATCATTTGATGCAGATCTACGGGGATGAGTTCCTGATTCATAAATGGTACGCCGTTTTTGGATCGGATGCGAAATGGTTAAGATATTCGGCAAAAACTGCGAGGAAAGTGCTGATCGCACTTTTCCAAGGATTTTCCAAGGGGTACCATCATGATTTGGGCCAAAAATGGGGCCAAAATTGAATTTTGAGCATTTTAAGGATCATTTGATGCAGATCTACGGGGATGAGTTTCCTGATTCATAAATGGTACGCCGTTTTTGGATCGGATGCGAAATGGTTAAGATATTCGGCAAAAACTGCGAGGAAAGTGCTGATCGCACTTTTCCAAGGATTTTCCAAGGGGTACCATCATGATTTGGGCCAAAAATGGGGCCAAAATTGAATTTTGAGCATTTTAAGGATCATTTGATGCAGATCTACGGGGATGAGTTCCTGATTCATAAATGGTACGCCGTTTTTGGATCGGATGCGAAATGGTTAAGATATTCGGCAAAAACTGCGAGGAAAGTGCTGATCGCACTTTTCCAAGGATTTTCCAAGGGGTACCATCATGATTTGGGCCAAAAATGGGGCCAAAATTGAATTTTGAGCATTTTAAGGATCATTTGATGCAGATCTACGGGGATGAGTTCCCTGATTCATAAATGGTACGCCGTTTTTGGATCGGATGCGAAATGGTTAAGATATTCGGCAAAAACTGCGAGGAAAGTGCTGATCGCACTTTTCCAAGGGTTTTCCAAGGGGTACCATCATGATTTGGGCCAAAAATGGGGCCAAAATTGAATTTTGAGCATTTTAAGGATCATTTGATGCAGATCTACGGGGATGAGTTCCTGATTCATAAATGGTACGCCGTTTTTGGATCGGATGCGAAATGGTTAAGATATTCGGCAAAAACTGCGAGGAAAGTGCTGATCGCACTTTTCCAAGGATTTTCCAAGGGGTACCATCATGATTTGGGCCAAAAATGGGGCCAAAATTGAATTTTGAGCATTTTAAGGATCATTTGATGCAGATCTACGGGGATGAGTTTCCTGATTCATAAATGGTACGCCGTTTTTGGATCGGATGCGAAATGGTTAAGATATTCGGCAAAAACTGCGAGGAAAGTGCTGATCGCACTTTTCCAAGGATTTTCCAAGGGGTACCATCATGATTTGGGCCAAAAATGGGGCCAAAATTGAATTTTGAGCATTTTAAGGATCATTTGATGCAGATCTACGGGGATGAGTTCCTGATTCATAAATGGTACGCCGTTTTTGGATCGGATGCGAAATGGTTAAGATATTCGGCAAAAACTGCGAGGAAAGTGCTGATCGCACTTTTCCAAGGGTTTTCCAAGGGGTACCATCATGATTTGGGCCAAAAATGGGGCCAAAATTGAATTTTGAGAATTTTAGGGATCATTTGATGCAGATCTACGGGGATGAGTTCCTGATTCATAAATGGTACGCCGTTTTTGGATCGGATGCGAAATGGTTAAGATATTCGGCAAAAACTGCGAGGAAAGTGCTGATCGCACTTTTCCAAGGGTTTTCCAAGGGGTACCATCATGATTTGGGCCAAAAATGGGGCCAAAATTGAATTTTGAGCATTTTAGGGATCATTTGATGCAGATCTACGGGATGAGTTCCCTGATTCATAAATGGTACGCCGTTTTTGGATCGGATGCGAAATGGTTAAGATATTCGGCAAAAACTGCGAGGAAAGTGCTGATCGCACTTTTCCAAGGGTTTTCCAAGGGGTACCATCATGATTTGGGCCAAAAATGGGGCCAAAATTGAATTTTGAGCATTTTAAGGATCATTTGATGCAGATCTACGGGGATGAGTTTCCTGATTCATAAATGGTACGCCGTTTTTGGATCGGATGCGAAATGGTTAAGATATTCGGCAAAAACTGCGAGAGAAGTGCTGATCGCACTTTTCCAAGGATTTTCCAAGGGGTACCATCATGATTTGGGCCAAAAATGGGGCCAAAATTGAATTTTGAGCATTTTAGGGATCATTTGATGCAGATCTACGGGGATGAGTTCCCTGATTCATAAATGGTACGCCGTTTTTGGATCGGATGCGAAATGGTTAAGATATTCGGCAAAAACTGCGAGGAAAGTGCTGATCGCACTTTTCCAAGGATTTTCCAAGGGGTACCATCATGATTTGGGCCAAAAATGGGGCCAAAATTGAATTTTGAGCATTTTAGGGATCATTTGATGCAGATCTACGGGGATGAGTTCCCTGATTCATAAATGGTACGCCGTTTTTGGATCGGATGCGAAATGGTTAAGATATTCGGCAAAAACTGCGAGAGAAGTGCTGATCGCACTTTTCCAAGGATTTTCCAAGGGGTACCATCATGATTTGGGCCAAAAATGGGGCCAAAATTGAATTTTGAGCATTTTAAGGATCATTTGATGCAGATCTACGGGGATGAGTTCCCTGATTCATAAATGGTACGCCGTTTTTGGATCGGATGCGAAATGGTTAAGATATTCGGCAAAAACTGCGAGGAAAGTGCTGATCGCACTTTTCCAAGGATTTTCCAAGGGGTACCATCATGATTTGGGCCAAAAATGGAGCCAAAATTGAATTTTGAGCATTTTAGGGATCATTTGATGCAGATCTACGGGATGAGTTCCCTGATTCATAAATGGTACGCCGTTTTTGGATCGGATGCGAAATGGTTAAGATATTCGGCAAAAACTGCGAGGAAAGTGCTGATCGCACTTTTCCAAGGATTTTCCAAGGGGTACCATCATGATTTGGGCCAAAAATGGGGCCAAAATTGAATTTTGAGCATTTTAAGGATCATTTGATGCAGATCTACGGGGATGAGTATCCTGATTCATAAATGGTACGCCGTTTTTGGATCGGATGCGAAATGGTTAAGATATTCGGCAAAAACTGCGAGGAAAGTGCTGATCGCACTTTTCCAAGGATTTTCCAAGGGGTACCATCATGATTTGGGCCAAAAATGGGGCCAAAATTGAATTTTGAGCATTTTAAGGATCATTTGATGCAGATCTACGGGGATGAGTTCCCTGATTCATAAATGGTACGCCGTTTTTGGATCGGATGCGAAATGGTTAAGATATTCGGCAAAAACTGCGAGGAAAGTGCTGATCGCACTTTTCCAAGGATTTTCCAAGGGGTACCATCATGATTTGGGCCAAAAATGGGGCCAAAATTGAATTTTGAGCATTTTAAGGATCATTTGATGCAGATCTACGGGGATGAGTTCCTGATTCATAAATGGTACGCCGTTTTTGGATCGGATGCGAAATGGTTAAGATATTCGGCAAAAACTGCGAGGAAAGTGCTGATCGCACTTTTCCAAGGATTTTCCAAGGGGTACCATCAGGATTTGGGCCAAAAATGTGGCCAAAATTGAATTTTGAGCATTTTAAGGATCATTGATGCAGATCTACGGGGATGAGTATCCTGGTTCATAAATGGTACGCCGTTTTTGGATCGGATGCGAAATGGTTAAGATATTCGGCAAAAACTGCGAAGAGAGTGCTGATCGCACTTTTCCAAGGATTTTCCAAGGGGTACCATCATGATTTGGGCCAAAAATGGGGCCAAAATTGAATTTTGAGCATTTTAAGGATCATTTGATGCAGATCTATGGGGATGAGTTTCCTGATTCATAAATGGTACGCCGTTTTTGGATCGGATCCGAAATGGTTAAGATATTCGGCAAAAACTGCGAGGAAAGTGCTGATCGCACTTTTCCAAGGATTTTCCAAGGGGTACCATCATGATTTGGGCCAAAAATGGAGCCAAAATTGAATTTTGAGAATTTTAAGGATCATTTGATGCAGCTCTACGGGATGAGTTCCATGATTCATAAATGGTACGCCGTTTTTGGATCGGATGCGAAATGGTTAAGATATTCGGCAAAAACTGCGAGGAAAGTGCTGATCGCACTTTTCCAAGGATTTTCCATGGGGTACCATCATGATTTGGGCCAAAAATGGGGCCAAAATTGAATTTTGAGCATTTTAGGGATCATTTGATGCAGATCTACGGGGATGAGTTCCCTGATTCATAAATGGTACGCCGTTTTTGGATCGGATGCGAAATGGTTAAGATATTCGGCAAAAACTGCGAGGAAAGTGCTGATCGCACTTTTCCAAGGGTTTTCCAAGGGGTACCATCATGATTTGGGCCAAAAATGGAGCCAAAATTGAATTTTGAGCATTTTAAGGATCATTTGATGCACATCTACGGGATGAGTTCCCTGATTCATAAATGGTACGCCGTTTTTGGATCGGATGCGAAATGGTTAAGATATTCGGCAAAAACTGCGAGGAAAGTGCTGATCGCACTTTTCCAAGGATTTTCCAAGGGGTACCATCATGATTTGGGCCAAAAATGGGGCCAAAATTGAATTTTGAGCATTTTAAGGATCATTTGATGCAGATCTATGGGGATGAGTTTCCTGATTCATAAATGGTACGCCGTTTTTGGATCGGATGCGAAATGGTTAAGATATTCGGCAAAAACTGCGAAGAGAGTGCTGATCGCACTTTTCCAAGGATTTTCCAAGGGGTACCATCATGATTTGGGCCAAAAATGGGGCCAAAATTGAATTTTGAGTATTTGAGGGATAGTTTGATGCAGATCTACGGGGATGAGTTCCCTGATTCATAAATGGTACGCCGTTTTTGGATCGGATGCGAAATGGTTAAGATATTCGGCAAAAACTGCGAGGAAAGTGCTGATCGCACTTTTCCAAGGGTTTTCCAAGGGGTACCATCATGATTTTTAGGGATCATTTGATGCAGATCTACGGGGATGAGTTCCCTGATTCATAAATGGTACGTCGTTTTTGGATCGGATGCGAAATGGTTAAGATATTCGGCAAAAACTGCGAGGAAAGTGCTGATCGCACTTTTCCAAGGGTTTTCCAAGGGGTACCATCATGATTTGGGCCAAAAATGGAGCCAAAATTGAATTTTGAGCATTTTAAGGATCATTTGATGCAGATCTACGGGATGAGTTCCCTGATTCATAAATGGTACGCCGTTTTTGGATCGGATGCGAAATGGTTAAGATATTCGGCAAAAACTGCGAGGAAAGTGCTGATCGCACTTTTCCAAGGATTTTCCAAGGGGTACCATCAGGATTTGGGCCAAAAATGGGGCCAAAATTGAATTTTGAGCATTTTAAGGATCCATTGATGCAGATCTTCATAAATGGTACGCCGTTTTTGGATCGGATGCGAAATGGTTAAGATATTCGGCAAAAACTGCGAAGAGAGTGCTGATCGCACTTTTCCAAGGGTTTTTCAAGGGGTACCATCATGATTTGGCCAAAAATGGGGCCAAAATTGAATTTTGAGTATTTTAGGGATAGTTTGATGCAGATCTACGGGGATGAGTATCCTGATTCATAAATAGTACGCCGTTTTTGGATCGGAGGCGAAATGGTTAAGATATTCGGCAAAAACTGCGAGGAAAGTGCTGATCGCACTTTTCCAAGGGTTTTCCAAGGGGTACCATCATGATTTGGGCCAAAAATGGAGCCAAAATTGAATTTTGAGCATTTTAGGGATCATTTGATGCAGATCTACGGGATGAGTTCCCTGATTCATAAATGGTACGCCGTTTTTGGATCCGATGCGAAATGGTTAAGATATTCGGCAAAAACTGCGAAGAGAGTGCTGATCGCACTTTTCCAAGGGTTTTCCAAGGGGTACCATCATGATTTGGGCCAAAAATGGAGCCAAAATTGAATTTTGAGCATTTTAGGGATCATTTGATGCAGATCTACGGGATGAGTTCCCTGATTCATAAATGGTACGCCGTTTTTGGATCGGATGCGAAATGGTTAAGATATTCGGCAAAAACTTCGAGGAAAGTGCTGATCGCACTTTTCCAAGGATTTTCCAAGGGGTACCATCAGGATTTGGGCCAAAAATGGGGCCAAAATTGAATTTTGAGCATTTTAAGGATCATTTGATGCAGATCTATGGGATGAGTTTCCTGATTCATAAATGGTACGCCGTTTTTGGATCGGATGCGAAATGGTTAAGATATTCGGCAAAAACTGCGAAGAGAGTGCTGATCGCACTTTTCCAAGGATTTTCCAAGGGGTACCATCATGATTTGGGCCAAAAATGGGGCCAAAATTGAATTTTGAGTATTTGAGGGATATTTTGATGCAGATCTACGGGGATGAGTTCCCTGATTCATAAATGGTACGCCGTTTTTGGATCGGATGCGAAATGGTTAAGATATTCGGCAAAAACTGCGAGGAAAGTGCTGATCGCACTTTTCCAAGGGTTTTCCAAGGGGTACCATCATGATTTGGGCCAAAAATGGGGCCAAAATTGAATTTTGAGCATTTTAGGGATCATTTGATGCAGATCTACGGGGATGAGTTCCCTGATTCATAAATGGTACGCCGTTTTTGGATCGGATGCGAAATGGTTAAGATATTCGGCAAAAACTGCGAGGAAAGTGCTGATCGCACTTTTCCAAGGGTTTTCCAAGGGGTACCATCATGATTTGGGCCAAAAATGGTGCCAAAATTGAATTTTGAGCATTTTAGGGATCATTTGATGCAGATCTACGGGGATGAGTTCCCTGATTCATAAATGGTACGCCGTTTTTGGATCGGATGCGAAATGGTTAAGATATTCGGCAAAAACTGCGAGGAAAGTGCTGATCGCACTTTTCCAAGGGTTTTCCAAGGGGTACCATCATGATTTGGGCCAAAAATGGTGCCAAAATTGAATTTTGAGTATTTTAGGGATCAGTTTGATGCAGATCTACGGGGATGAGTTCCCTGATTCATAAATGGTACGCCGTTTTTGGATCGGATGCGAAATGGTTAAGATATTCGGCAAAAACTGCGAGGAAAGTGCCGATCGCACTTTTCCAAGGATTTTCCAAGGGGTACCATCATGATTTGGGCCAATTTTGAGTATTTGAGGGATAGTTTGATGCAGATCTACGGGGATGAGTTCCCTGATTCATAAATGGTACGCCGTTTTTGGATCGGATGCGAAATGGTTAAGATATTCGGCAAAAACTTCGAGGAAAGTGTTGATCGCACTTTTCCAAGGATTTTCCAAGGGGTACCATCAGGATTTGGGCCAAAAATGGGGCCAAAATTGAATTTTGAGCATTTTAAGGATCATTTGATGCAGATCTATGGGGATGAGTTTCCTGATTCATAAATGGTACGCCGTTTTTGGATCGGATGCGAAATGGTTAAGATATTCGGCAAAAACTGCGAAGAGAGTGCTGATCGCACTTTTCCAAGGATTTTCCAAGGGGTACCATCATGATTTGGGCCAAAAATGGGGCCAAAATTGAATTTTGAGTATTTGAGGGATAGTTTGATGCAGATCTACGGGGATGAGTTCCCTGATTCATAAATGGTACGCCGTATTTGGATCGGATGCGAAATGGTTAAGATATTCGGCAAAAACTGCGAGGAAAGTGCTGATCGCACTTTTCCAAGGGTTTTCCAAGGGGTACCATCATGATTTGGGGCAAAAATGGAGCCAAAATTAAATTTTGAGAATTTGAAGGATCCTTTGATGCAGCTCTACGGGGATGAGTTTCCTGATTCATAAATGGTACGCCGTTTTTGGATCGGATGCGAAATGGTTAAGATATTCGGCAAAAACTGCGAAGAGAGTGCTGATCGCACTTTTCCAAGGGTTTTTCAAGGGGTACCATCATGATTTGGGCCAAAAATGGGGCCAAAATTGAATTTTGAGTATTTTAGGGATAGTTTGATGCAGATCTACGGGGATGAGTATCCTGATTCATAAATAGTACGCCGTTTTTGGATCGGAGGCGAAATGGTTAAGATATTCGGCAAAAACTGCGAAGAAAGTGCTGATCGCACTTTTCCAAGGATTTTCCAAGGGGTACCATCATGATTTGGGCCAAAAATGGGGCCAAAATTGAATTTTGAGTATTTGAGGGATAGTTTGATGCAGATCTACGGGGATGAGTTCCCTGATTCATAAATGGTACGCCGTTTTTGGATCGGATGCGAAATGGTTAAGATATTCGGCAAAAACTGCGAGGAAAGTGCTGATCGCACTTTTCCAAGGGTTTTCCAAGGGGTACCATCATGATTTGGGCCAAAAATGGAGCCAAAATTGAATTTTGAGCATTTTAGGGATCATTTGATGCAGATCTACGGGATGAGTTCCCTGATTCATAAATGGTACGCCGTTTTTGGATCGGATGCGAAATGGTTAAGATATTCGGCAAAAACTGCGAAGAGAGTGCTGATCGCACTTTTCCAAGGATTTTCCAAGGGGTACCATCATGATTTGGGCCAAAAATGGTGCCAAAATTGAATTTTGAGTATTTGAGGGATAGTTTGATGCAGATCTACGGGGATGAGTTCCCTGATTCATAAATGGTACGCCGTTTTTGGATCGGATGCGAAATGGTTAAGATATTCGGCAAAAACTGCGAGGAAAGTGCTGATCGCACTTTTCCAAGGGTTTTCCAAGGGGTACCATCATGATTTGGGCCAAAAATGGAGCCAAAATTGAATTTTGAGCATTTTAGGGATCATTTGATGCAGATCTACGGGATGAGTTCCCTGATTCATAAATGGTACGCCGTTTTTGGATCGGATGCGAAATGGTTAAGATATTCGGCAAAAACTGCGAAGAGAGTGCTGATCGCACTTTTCCAAGGATTTTCCAAGGGGTACCATCATGATTTGGGCCAAAAATGGTGCCAAAATTGAATTTTGAGTATTTGAGGGATAGTTTGATGCAGATCTACGGGGATGAGTTCCCTGATTCATAAATGGTACGCCGTTTTTGGATCGGATGCGAAATGGTTAAGATATTCGGCAAAAACTGCGAGGAAAGTGCTGATCGCACTTTTCCAAGGGTTTTCCAAGGGGTACCATCATGATTTGGGCCAAAAATGGAGCCAAAATTGAATTTTGAGCATTTTAGGGATCATTTGATGCAGATCTACGGGATGAGTTTCCTGATTCATAAATGGTACGCCGTTTTTGGATCGGATGCGAAATGGTTAAGATATTCGGCAAAAACTGCGAGGAAAGTGCCGATCGCACTTTTCCAAGGATTTTCCAAGGGGTACCATCATGATTTGGGCCAATTTTGAGTATTTGAGGGATAGTTTGATGCAGATCTACGGGGATGAGTTCCCTGATTCATAAATGGTACGCCGTTTTTGGATCGGATGCGAAATGGTTAAGATATTCGGCAGAAACTGCGAGGAAAGTGCTGATCGCACTTTTCCAAGGGTTTTCCAAGGGGTACCATCATGATTTGGGCCAAAAATGGGGCCAAAATTGAATTTTGAGCATTTTAAGGATCATTTGATGCAGATCTATGGGGATGAGTTTCCTGATTCATAAATGGTACGCCGTTTTTGGATCGGATGCGAAATGGTTAAGATATTCGGCAAAAACTGCGAGGAAAGTGCCGATCGCACTTTTCCAAGGATTTTCCAAGGGGTACCATCATGATTTGGGCCAATTTTGAGTATTTGAGGGATAGTTTGATGCAGATCTACGGGGATGAGTTCCCTGATTCATAAATGGTACGCCGTTTTTGGATCGGATGCGAAATGGTTAAGATATTCGGCAAAAACTTCGAGGAAAGTGTTGATCGCACTTTTCCAAGGATTTTCCAAGGGGTACCATCAGGATTTGGGCCAAAAATGGGGCCAAAATTGAATTTTGAGCATTTTAAGGATCATTTGATGCAGATCTATGGGGATGAGTTTCCTGATTCATAAATGGTACGCCGTTTTTGGATCGGATGCGAAATGGTTAAGATATTCGGCAAAAACTGCGAAGAGAGTGCTGATCGCACTTTTCCAAGGATTTTCCAAGGGGTACCATCATGATTTGGGCCAAAAATGGGGCCAAAATTGAATTTTGAGTATTTGAGGGATAGTTTGATGCAGATCTACGGGGATGAGTTCCCTGATTCATAAATGGTACGCCGTTTTTGGATCGGATGCGAAATGGTTAAGATATTCGGCAAAAACTGCGAGGAAAGTGCTGATCGCACTTTTCCAAGGGTTTTCCAAGGGGTACCATCATGATTTGGGGCAAAAATGGAGCCAAAATTAAATTTTGAGAATTTGAAGGATCCTTTGATGCAGCTCTACGGGGATGAGTTTCCTGATTCATAAATGGAACGCCGTTTTTGGATCGGATGCGAAATGGTTAAGATATTCGGCAAAAACTGCGAAGAGAGTGCTGATCGCACTTTTCCAAGGGTTTTTCAAGGGGTACCATCATGATTTGGGCCAAAAATGGGGCCAAAATTGAATTTTGAGTATTTTAGGGATAGTTTGATGCAGATCTACGAGGATGAGTATCCTGATTCATAAATAGTACGCCGTTTTTGGATCGGAGGCGAAATGGTTAAGATATTCGGCAAAAACTGCGAAGAAAGTGCTGATCGCACTTTTCCAAGGATTTTCCAAGGGGTACCATCATGATTTGGGCCAAAAATGGGGCCAAAATTGAATTTTGAGTATTTGAGGGATAGTTTGATGCAGATCTACGGGGATGAGTTCCCTGATTCATAAATGGTACGCCGTTTTTGGATCGGATGCGAAATGGTTAAGATATTCGGCAAAAACTGCGAGGAAAGTGCTGATCGCACTTTTCCAAGGGTTTTCCAAGGGGTACCATCATGATTTGGGCCAAAAATGGAGCCAAAATTGAATTTTGAGCATTTTAGGGATCATTTGATGCAGATCTACGGGATGAGTTCCCTGATTCATAAATGGTACGCCGTTTTTGGATCGGATGCGAAATGGTTAAGATATTCGGCAAAAACTGCGAAGAGAGTGCTGATCGCACTTTTCCAAGGATTTTCCAAGGGGTACCATCATGATTTGGGCCAAAAATGGGGCCAAAATTGAATTTTGAGTATTTGAGGGATAGTTTGATGCAGATCTACGGGGATGAGTTCCCTGATTCATAAATGGTACGCCGTTTTTGGATCGGATGCGAAATGGTTAAGATATTCGGCAAAAACTGCGAAGAGAGTGCTGATCGCACTTTTCCAAGGATTTTCCAAGGGGTACCATCATGATTTGGGCCAAAAATGGGGCCAAAATTGAATTTTGAGTATTTGAGGGATAGTTTGATGCAGATCTACGGGGATGAGTTCCCTGATTCATAAATGGTACGCCGTTTTTGGATCGGATGCGAAATAGTTAAGATATTCGGCAAAAACTGCGAAGAGAGTGCTGATCGCACTTTTCCAAGGATTTTCCAAGGGGTACCATCATGATTTGGGCCAAAAATGGGGCCAAAATTGAATTTTGAGCATTTTAGGGATCATTTGATGCAGATCTACGGGGATGAGTTCCCTGATTCATAAATAGTACGCCGTTTTTGGATCGGATGCGAAATGGTTAAGATATTCGGCAAAAACTGCGAGGAAAGTGCTGATCGCACTTTTCCAAGGGTTTTCCAAGGGGTACCATCATGATTTGGGGCAAAAATGGAGCCAAAATTGAATTTTGAGAATTTGAAGGATCCTTTGATGCAGCTCTACGGGGATGAGTTTCCTGATTCATAAATGGAACGCCGTTTTTGGATCGGATGCGAAATGGTTAAGATATTCGGCAAAAACTGCGAAGAGAGTGCTGATCGCACTTTTCCAAGGGTTTTTCAAGGGGTACCATCATGATTTGGGCCAAAAATGGGGCCAAAATTGAATTTTGAGTATTTTAGGGATAGTTTGATGCAGATCTACGGGGATGAGTATCCTGATTCATAAATAGTACGCCGTTTTTGGATCGGAGGCGAAATGGTTAAGATATTCGGCAAAAACTGCGAAGAAAGTGCTGATCGCACTTTTCCAAGGATTTTCCAAGGGGTACCATCATGATTTGGGCCAAAAATGGGGCCAAAATTGAATTTTGAGTATTTGAGGGATAGTTTGATGCAGATCTACGGGGATGAGTTCCCTGATTCATAAATGGTACGCCGTTTTTGGATCGGATGCGAAATGGTTAAGATATTCGGCAAAAACTGCGAGGAAAGTGCTGATCGCACTTTTCCAAGGGTTTTCCAAGGGGTACCATCATGATTTGGGCCAAAAATGGAGCCAAAATTGAATTTTGAGCATTTTAGGGATAGTTTGATGCAGATCTACGGGGATGAGTTCCCTGATTCATAAATGGTACGCCGTTTTTGGATCGGATGCGAAATGGTTAAGATATTCGGCAAAAACTTCGAGGAAAGTGCTGATCGCACTTTTCCAAGGATTTTCCAAGGGGTACCATCAGGATTTGGGCCAAAAATGGGGCCAAAATTGAATTTTGAGCATTTTAAGGATCATTTGATGCAGATCTATGGGGATGAGTTTCCTGATTCATAAATGGTACGCCGTTTTTGGATCGGATGCGAAATGGTTAAGATATTCGGCAAAAACTGCGAAGAGAGTGCTGATCGCACTTTTCCAAGGATTTTCCAAGGGGTACCATCATGATTTGGGCCAAAAATGGGGCCAAAATTGAATTTTGAGTATTTGAGGGATATTTTGATGCAGATCTACGGGGATGAGTTCCCTGATTCATAAATGGTACGCCGTTTTTGGATCGGATGCGAAATGGTTAAGATATTCGGCAAAAACTGCGAGGAAAGTGCTGATCGCACTTTTCCAAGGGTTTTCCAAGGGGTACCATCATGATTTGGGCCAAAAATGGGGCCAAAATTGAATTTTGAGCATTTTAAGGATCATTTGATGCAGATCTATGGGGATGAGTTTCCTGATTCATAAATGGTACGCCGTTTTTGGATCGGATGCGAAATGGTTAAGATATTCGGCAAAAACTGCGAGGAAAGTGCCGATCGCACTTTTCCAAGGATTTTCCAAGGGGTACCATCATGATTTGGGCCAAAAATGGGGCCAAAATTGAATTTTGAGCATTTTAGGGATCATTTGATGCAGATCTACGGCGATGAGTTCCCTGATTCATAAATGGTACGCCGTTTTTGGATCGGATGCGAAATGGTTAAGATATTCGGCAAAAACTGCGAGGAAAGTGCCGATCGCACTTTTCCAAGGATTTTCCAAGGGGTACCATCATGATTTGGGCCAAAAATGGGGCCAAAATTGAATTTTGAGCATTTTAGGGATCATTTGATGCAGATCTACGGCGATGAGTTCCCTGATTCATAAATGGTACGCCGTTTTTGGATCGGATGCGAAATGGTTAAGATATTCGGCAAAAACTGCGAAGAAAGTGCTGATCGCACTTTTCCAAGGATTTTCCAAGGGGTACCATCATGATTTGGGCCAAAAATGGGGCCAAAATTGAATTTTGAGCATTTTAAGGATCATTTGATGCAGATCTATGGGGATGAGTTTCCTGATTCATAAATGGTACGCCGTTTTTGGATCGGATGCGAAATGGTTAAGATATTTGGCAAAAACTGCGAGGAAAGTGCTGATCGCACTTTGGGCCAAGACACCAAGACGTTCCTTTCCAAGCTCATATCTCGGCTATTTCTAGACGGATTTTGGTAAGGGATTTTATTTTGTAACCAGGTATCCTGATGGTATCCCTTGCCAAAATCGCGAAAATTGGGTTGAAATTTTCGTTGCCCTTTTTTCAAAATCTTGGGATGCAATTCGAAGGATATCGGTGTCCTGATAACAAAATAACCCTTCTCGAAATCTGTTTCGAAATAGCCGAGATATGAGCTTGGACAGGAACGCCTTAGCGGCCAAAACGCGGCGCAAATTTATTGAAAATCGTATGGCAGAAAATCTGAAGTACCACGCGGGGTAAAAGTCATAGAAGCACAATTATAAATCCAGAAAATCGGAGATTTGAACTTTGGATACGTATTCCAAAGATATGGTAACTGCTAGATGTCATTTTTTTTATTTTAGTTGGTACACATACATTTCAAAAATGGTGTGCACTAAAAACAATGATGGTCAACGCAATTACATACTTGGACTTTTGTTCAGCGGAGCAGAAAGGTTTGGGGCAGGTGAGATTTTTGGGTGGAGATTTTTTGCTGTTAGCCAGTGTAATTTGAATGAAGACATTTATTTTTAAATATGCATTATAAATTTAAAAATTTTTGATTAAATAGGGTGCTTTACAACTTTGCGTTAACATGAATGGCCAGAACACCGTCATCCTCGGAGCTGCCGATGTAGATGTTGGCCCTTCCATCAGATCCGACAGTGACAGTCTTGCCAGTGCAGGAAGATCCACTCTTTGAGCCGGAGATGACGTCGCAGTAGGTTCCCGCGGGAAGGCCGGTCTGAACGGAGCTGTTGAGGTCGTAGTTGTCGTTGTTGAATGCAACAAATCCCTTGCTGCCGCGGCTGAAGGCGATCTGGTTGCTTCCATTATCCCACCAGTTTTGGATGGCATCGGAACCGACGGCGTTCCGGAAGTCGACCATGTTGTAGATCTGCCTCCAGCATCAGTAGTGGGAGGGCCCTGGTCGGTATCCGTGAAGGAGAAGGAGGACATGACGCGCGGAGTACCGAAAGGATGGGCCAACATGAAGGCGGAGGCCATCTTGTACTGCTTGGGCATCTTGTAGGTGAGAACATCGGCACCGCCGGCTCCATGTCCGCGCTCGTTGTCGTGGTTGTCGACGAAGACCAGGGAGCGATCGGAGGCAGCAAAGCCCCAGCCCACACCCCAGTTGACCAGATACTGAAGCTGGTCCTTGCCACGGAAGGCCTTTCCAATGGAGTCGGAGTGACGGAACTCGGTGATGGCTCCCAGGCCAGTGTACTCGGACTTGCTTATGGCCTCGCCACCCATGTCAATCACCTCTTGGGCGATGTAGGCCCTGGCACCGGACTCGAAGCCGTGGTCGGTGTTCAGATTCTTCAGGCTTCCGTAGATCACTCCCAGATCAGCGGGCCACATGTGCTTGGCAGCGTCCACACGGATCCCAGCCACTCCCAGATCGATCAGGTGGTTCAGGAACTCGACAATCTTCTCCTGAACGTAAGAGTTGCCCTGGTTGAGGTCGCGAAGTCCGACCAGCTCGCAGTTGCGCACCTGGTTGGCATCGTTGTAGTTGGAGATGGCACAGGTGGGGTTGAAGTCCAGGGAGGAGAATGGCACTCCTGGATAGCTCTTGCTACTGGGACTGGCGGTGCTGCCACCAGTGCCGTAAGTGCCTCCATCAGCAGCCATGTGGTTGAAGACGACGTCCACGTAGATTCGCACTCCCACATTGTTGCAACACCTGACCATGCTGGCGAATTGCTCCTCATTACCGGAACGGGTAACCAGTTTGTAGGAGATGGGTTGGTAACGCTCCCACCAAGGGCGGCTGTCCTTCACAGCGTTTTCGTTAACAGGAGATACCTGCACACCAGCATAGCCGTAGGGTCCCAGGAAGTTCTCGCACTCAGCGGCAATGTCGTCCCACTTCCACTCGAAGAGGTGGACCATGCCACTGCGTCCTGAGGCGTAGTTGGTGTTGAACTGGGCGTTGGCCACCGCCAGGAGGGCGAGGCATACAATACTCTTTGCCAGGAACATTTTAATTCAAAGCTGAATTTTGCTCTGAAGCAGTGAAGGCCCTGTGGCCGCTTATATAGGGGTCTACTGATTCGCGGGATTGATTAAATCTCGGGATCTAATCAACTCCAGGGGAATTTCTTCGCTTTTAGTGGGGTACGATAACACTAGTTTACAAATTTAAATGTAATCGAGTGAACCTTAAAATTGATGATTGTTTTATAGTAATTTGGGGTCGGAGAACACGAAAATGACATCCGTTTATTTTTCTTAAGAACCGTTTTTGAGATATTTTTGAAAATCGTGTTTTTGAGGTCCTTTTTCAGTTTTTTTGGTAATATCTCATGAAAAAAACTGTTTACAAACAAAAAAAGGATATTGATTGACAGGTATTGAAGTAACGTTTACGTGGATATATAATATGTGCAGATTGAATCAAATCTCTGTAATGCACAAGCGAACAAAGTACAAAAATAGTGTCATTTTCGACCAATTGAAAAATTGAAATTTTCAAAATTGGTCGAATATTTTTGTACTTTGTTCGCTTGTGCATTACAGAGATTTGATTCAATCTGCACATATTATATATCCACGTAAACGTTACTTCAATACCTGTCAATCAATATCCTTTTTTTGTTTGTAAACAGTTTTTTTCATGAGATATTACCAAAAAACTGAAAAAGGACCTCAAAAACACGATTTTCAAAAATATCTCAAAAACGGTTCTTAAGAAAAATAAACGGATGTCATTTTCGTGTTCTCCGACCCCAAATTACTATAAAAAACACTTTTTTTTGGAGGTTCATTTTTGGTGTAAACTAGTGTAATCAACCATAGCTTATCAAAATTCGAACAGACCAACAGGCTGGTACGGGTTGATGACTATGACGATAAGTTGAGGAATTCCTTAAACACTGCATTCCTTTTATATCGCACGAAATGCGTAATTTATGTACCACTTCAGACGCACGACAATTGCAGCGTGATCGGTTCAGACTATGACATATGCATCAGTTTATGGTGAATAAACAAAACACATTATTTATTTATTACTATTTTAAATAAATTTCCATATGAAATCTACTATAGATGCCTCCGAAATGGCCTTTTCGCCTTTGCCTTTTCTACCCAATCCTCTAGATTCGCGAGGATGTACCCAAACCAACAAATTTGCATCATCTGACCAATTAACCTGCTGCACTTGAGAGGCTCCCATGGTTTTCGATAAATGGATTTAGTTGATAGTATTGCCGTTTAAGTTAAATACTTTCAAATAAGCTTTACTTAAGTAGTATTTCAAAATGTTAAGTTTAAATAACGATTTGAAAAAGTTGAAAGCGCGGGTAAAGTTCTGTTTCATTATCGGACATAGGGCACATATCGATAGTAGCTATCGAAGCAAAAATTGTTCATAAAAATTTTAATTTGTTTTGTTTAATATATTATTTAGATGTATTATATAACATTTAGATTTTAATTTACTTGGACCATGTAATATATATAAATATATTTTATGAAAAAAACTCTTTTTATCGAAACTGTCATGCCTGACGCCGCAACAGCTGATTTGTGAGACGCTCATCTCCAGCGGCTCGAACAGCTGACGACGTGCACTTGGCGACGTAACTTTGATTGTTATTGTTGTTGGACAAGAGAGGTTTTGGATCGGCTCAGGAAAACCAGTTTGTGGAAGTGGAAGTGGCCAACGTGAGCATAACTGCAACGGCAACTGACCAACTATTACAAGCCACCAACGAGAGAGGGGGAAAAGCGACAGCGGCGTATGCCCGCCGAAAAGAAAGTTTTGACGCAATCCACGGGCCGCTGCCTGTAATGAAGAAGCGTCGACGCCGCAGTAGCTGCTGCACTATACCCGCGGACGGACGCAGCTACGGTTTACCTGTGGATCTCTGGGTTAGTTGGGCCCTGTTCCGCCCTTTATCTTAATCATATTCCCCCCTAAGACCTCGTCTTTGTCTCTTTATCTTGCCAGCAGCATCGGAATTGGAACTGAAATTGGGATCGAACATCGGACAACAAGCAACGAGTCATCTGACATTCGAACAACAAAAGCCTCACATTGCGGGAAAAGTGAAATCGCTGATAAACCCAAATACCCCCAGTCGATTGTTGTGAGAGTCAGTGGACTGAACCATCTGAACCTGGAATCTATTTTAAGAGCATGGACGAATTGGCTCGCACTTGGGTATAACCGAGATAATAGTGAAGTAATCGCCCAGACAGGGAAATCAGACAAGCGACATCCCCACGCTCCACTGAGCATGACACTTGTAAGTTCCATCCACTACATTCCGCGCAATCCCCACTTGCCTTTTCCACCTACTCCTGTTATTTCTTCATCTTTGTCTACGCATTTTTACACATCAATTTGGCCATCAAGATGATGAATGTGTAAACAATTCGGAGTTTGCGCCCGGCCGCACCTTTTAAACGCTTTGAATGAAAGATACAGTCCGACTTCTTTAAGTCGGAAACCATAAATCCTTCAAATTTCCATCCTCATGTGTGGGAAAAATCATTTCTATAAATATTAATGCACTTTTTAAAAGTTACATTAATTTGTAACATTAAAAACACCTAATTTCCATATTAACATCCGATAAAAATTCAATTTATGGAATTTCAACTGTAATAACGCCGTTGGCATATTCGGTTTTCTTTATTTTTCAGAAATGCCATTGAAGAGTTGGCAGTCGCAGCAATAAAAGTGAAATCCGTACGAGAAACCGCACGCATACGAAAAGCGAATCCAAAGCAGTTCCGAAATAGACATGGCGGTAACCACAGGCTCCAGCAGCGGAGCAACCACCACCGCTCCTCCCCCCGTTCAGCGTCGCAAGCACAGTACACGGGAGCAACTCCATCAGATGCTTGCTGGCGGTCTGTCCGCCGCAATCACACGTTCCACCTGCCAGCCTCTGGATGTGCTCAAGATCCGTTTCCAACTTCAAGTGGAGCCGCTGGGCAAGGTGCGCGGAAAGGAAGTTGGTTCTGTGGGAGGCCTTACCTCCAAATACACGTCAATTGGACAGGCGATAAAAACCATATATCGGGAAGAAGGGCTTCTGGCCTTCTGGAAGGGCCACAATCCTGCCCAGGTGCTGAGTATCATGTATGGTATTTGCCAGTTTTGGACATACGAACAGCTCAGCCTACTTGCCAAGCAGACGACATACCTGTCCGACCATCAGCACCTATCCAATTTTATGTGTGGCGCCGCTGCCGGAGGAGCAGCGGTCATTATATCTACACCTCTGGACGTAATCCGCACCCGACTGATTGCGCAAGATACTAGCAAAGGTTACCGGAATGCCACACGTGCTGTGTCAGCCATAGTACGTCAGGAGGGTCCCAGGGGCATGTACCGCGGACTGTCGTCTGCTTTGCTGCAGATCACTCCACTGATGGGAACCAATTTCATGGCCTATCGTTTATTCAGCGACTGGGCGTGTGCCTTCCTGGAGGTTGGAGACCGCAGCCAACTGCCCACCTGGACCCTTTTGGTGCTGGGAGCCTCCTCGGGCATGCTCTCCAAGACGATCGTTTACCCCTTCGACCTAATCAAGAAGCGGCTTCAGATCCAGGGCTTCGAATCGAACCGCCAAACCTTCGGACAGACATTGCAGTGCCGTGGAGTCTGGGATTGCTTGCAACAAACAGTGCGGCAGGAGGGCGTGCGCGGCTTGTACAAGGGCGTGGCCCCCACACTCCTCAAGTCAAGCATGACAACGGCCCTGTACTTTAGCATTTACGACAAGCTCAAGCAGGTGCGCTTCTAGGTCGGATCGGTGTCGGAGCCGCAATAGCGAGTCGGGGGTTAATGGGAGCGGGAGCTCAAACCCATTGTGGCAGAATCTACGCTGTATTTTCTATTTTTATATACATTTACCACAGCGTGTACATAATATTAAGACATAGGCTAGCTGTTGATTAGTTTTCGATTATGTGTACGGGGTTTCAGTTTATCTTAGTTTAATTAATTTGGGCAGCGCACACACCCAACTACAAGTTATCTATATTCTATATTACACCCACATGTATATTCATATAGTTTTTAGTTGAGTATTCGAAGCAAAGCCACTCAAATCCATTTTTATGTTAACCTTTTGTTGAATTTGCAAACGAAAACAACTGAGGCCAGGCCGCACGCTTTGTTTTATTATGATTATCAACTTTAACTATTCAGGGACTTTAATAAAACTTGACTACATTGAAAGGTTGAAAGAGTTCTATCTAACGAAGGATTAAGTGAATAAATGAGATATATTTTTTGACGAAAAAGGAAATTTTCAGTTAATAAGATTGGCCTTATATGAAAAGACACAGAAATAATGTTAAGTTATCAACGGCTCTTTTTTTTTAAAAGCTACCTCTGAAGAGCTTTCTTTGTTGTGAAATACAAATGGCTATAAAAAGAGCGTTCCCGACATGGTATGGTATTGTCTTTCCATTACCACCATACGGCAAATGGCGCTGGTTAAAAAAATCTGCTTTAGTAGAAACATTCCCTCCATCTTGTGGCTGTTGCCAAACGAAGATCCCAACTTATTCGAAGGTCCCCAGGTGGTGGCGTTTGACTTTCTAGTCGACATTGGGAGCAGACTCTGCCGGTGGATGAAACTGTTCGAGCGTATAGCACAGGAATATGCTGGAAGAATTCTCTTTGGGGTTAGGGATATTTCTTCCATGAAAGACTTCAACTCCAACCTGATAGCCGAAGATTTTCGCAGTTACAGGCTGAACTCTCCACCGCTGATCTTTGCCAAAGATTTAGAGCTTCGTGTATACGAAATGCACAAGCTCTTTACCTATAAGAATATGAAGGAATTTTGCGATCAGTTGCTGCAGGAGAAGCTGTTTCAAGCTGTAGTCCTGGGCGACACAGTGGACAAGGATTCGCCGCCGAAGAACTTCTTTGACTTGCAAAACGAGTGGACGGAAGACATTTTTGTCGTGTTCTATGAGCCAGGTACCGAGTGTTGGTCCATCCAGGAGCGTATACTTCGCAAGCTGGTCCGCCTGCTGGATAAGAACGATCGAATGCCTGTGGTGGTGGTGGACACGACGAAAAGCTTCATTGGCGTTGGCTTTCACCGCTGGTTAAATATGGTGAAATGCCACGGAACAAGCATCATATTCCGGCCCGAAGGCAACGGCTGGGACATAAATATCCAGTCAAAACTGGAGACAACTCGTCTATACCTGCAATATATTGCCCAGAATCGGAAGGTGGAGCTCATTAACTTTAATGCCAAAGGGGAGCCACGGGGACCAGAGGAAGGACTAGAATTCATAAGGTATATATTTATGGTAAATTAGATAGTTTTTTAAATATAAAATACATATGTGATCATAGACTTGGCAAATAATTGTTTTTCTAGCAACAACATCTTGCGATACAAGAACTAGAGATAAGATATCAGATTCTTTGAAAAATATTTCTTCTAAATGTGGTGGTATTCTCATACTCATGAAAAGATCGGAAGTTAGAATGATATGGCGCATCCGTTTATAAGCCACGATTTCTAACGAATTATGTAGATTATTCTATAATTTTTTCTTATTTAGGATTATCAGTTTAACCTAATTTTCCTTATTAAAAATTAGCGAAGGTCTCTTTCAAATATAGACTATATAATATATAGGACACTATAATTAGCTTCATTGAACGTGAATCTTTGAATCATTCATTCAGCTTCCTAGATATTTTTATGATGGCTTATATGCGCACGTTTCGATATCAAGCCTTATTGACGCACCAAGTTCAATTCCGGATTGAATTAAAATTCCGAGCGCATTCGTGGGGTGCTGGCTTCTAGGCACGGCTATAAATAGGAGCGTGTGGCAGTAGAGACGCCCAAGTGTGGGCCACCATGCCGCCGAAAAGCAACGACATTACGGGAGTGCTCTACGAGTCCGATGCCGAGACACTGGACGGCGGATTGGCCAAGGATCTGGGCCAGCTAAAGACCACCGATGGAAGCAAACTGCAGTTGGTGTGGCGCAACATCGTGCTGTTTGTAATCCTGCATTTGTCGTCGCTCTACGGCGTTTGGTTGCTCTTTACAACGGCCACGTGGACAACGTTCCTACTCTTCCCGGTGGCCCTGGTGGTAACGGCTCTCGGCATTTCGGGGGGAGCTCATCGCCTTTGGGCGCATCGCACCTTCAAGGCCAATGTTCCGTTGCGATTGATCTTCCTGTTCCTGAACACTCTGGCCTTCCAGGATGCGGTGTATATCTGGGCCAGAGATCACCGCGTGCACCACAAATACACGGAAACGGATGCTGATCCCTACAACTCCAGGCGCGGATGGTTCTTCTCGCACATCGGCTGGCTCTGTTGCCGGAAGCATCCGGATGTGGTCGCCAAGGGCAAGCAAATCGACCTGTCCGACCTCGAGGCGGATCCTCTAGTGATGTTCCAGAAGAAGTATTACTTGTGGCTGATGCCGCCCATCTGCTTCCTGCTGCCCACTGTGCTGCCAATGTACCTGTGGGGAGAGTCCCTGAACTGCGCCTGGCATGTGATGGCTCTGCTCCGGTGGTGCACCACCCTCAATCTCATCTGGCTGGTGAATAGCTCAGCTCACATGTTCGGAATGCGTCCCTACGACAAGAATATTAGTCCGACGGATGAGAGCTTCCTGGTGGGACTGAGATTTGGCGAAGGATACCACAACTATCACCATGTCTTTCCCTGGGATTACAAGAGTGCTGAGCTGGGTCCATATTCCAAGGATGTCACCACCGGATTCATTGACTTCTTTGCCAGGATAGGCTGGGCCTATGACCTTAAGAGCGTGTCCTGTGACTTGGTGAGAAAAAGAGTCCAACGAACGGGGGACGGCTCCCATCCCGTGTGGGGCTGGGGCGACAAGGATCAGCAGCGAGAGGACATCGTTGGAACCACTGTCACCCACCAGCGGAAGGATGACTAAGGATACCCTAAGGAAAACTTTGATCTAACTAAGCCTTCCATGTGGGACTATACAAGTGAGGATGTAGACTGTTTTTGTATTTTAAATTTGAACTGGATATAGTTGGAGCTTATTAGTATTCCCTCAAAAATATTTCAAAAAAAAATCTAAGACGGATTAAGTTTCGAAAGACTGAAACAAAAAATTCATAGTTATTGGTGTAGATAAGGGTGTATATTTAGAACTTAATGGGATTGTTGGTATCTCTTGGCTGGACATGGATCATGACCTTGATGGCTCCACCCAATCCGCGGCGGGAGGTCTCAAAAGCGTCAGCCGTCTGCGTGATGTCGAAATGGTGCGTCACCAGACGCTTCACGTTCACCTTGCCAGAGGCCACCAGAGCCAAAGCGGCGGAGTAGCTGCGAACACAGAATTATCAAAAAAACTAATAAGCCACAAATCCGGAGATAACCTACTCGTTGCAATAACGGAAGACGCCACGGATATCGATTTCACGGGCCAAGGCGTTGATCAGTGGCAGCTTCACCTCCGGAGCTCCCATTCCCACCACGACGACCACGCCGCCAGATCTGGTGGCGAAGATGGCCAGGCGAGCGCTGCTCTCAGCTCCGCAGCAATCGATGGCCTTGTCGGGAGCCGAGCTCATGGTCTGGTGCACCACCTTGACGGTCTCCTCGGCGGTTTGATCCTTTTGGAGGAGAAGAGTGTACGTGGCACCCAGCTCCTTGGCCACGTCCAGGCGCTGCTGCACCAAGTCAGTGATGAGAATCTCAGAAGCACCCATGGCTTGAGCCGCCTGTTAGAAAGGTAACACAAATATATTAAAAAAATAATTGGAAGATTAAACCTCTCCACTTACCAGCAGGGTGACCAAACCTATGGGTCCAGCGCCTAGAATGAGCACTTTTGAGCCCAAACCAACGCCGGCACGTCGGCAGGCGTGAACTCCTACGGAAAGCGGTTCCAGGAGGGCAGCCTCCTCCATGCTGACGTGGTCCGGTAACTTGAAGCAGAAGTCCGCGGCGTGCTTGTAGTAGCGAGTGAGATTTCCGTCATAGGGAGGAGTGGCGCAGAAGACTATCTCGGCGCACAGGTTGTACTGACCCTGCTTGCAATGGTCGCAGTATCGGCAGGGTACTCCCGGTTCGATGGCAACTCGATCGCCGACCTTCAAGCTGGTCACCTTTTTGCCCAGTTTGGCCACCACTCCGGCAGCCTCGTGGCCAATGACCATGGGCTTGGTCAACACAAAGTCACCAATGCGTCCATTGGCTAGGTAGTGGACATCGGATCCACATATGCCAACACTATCCATTGCCAAAAGAACCTCTGGAATATGTTAATGATATTTTTAATTATTTTTCACAAACAATATTTATGATTAATTTCAGGATAATTTATTTGCTTAATTAATAACTTACTTTGATGAACTTCTCTTATCTTATCACTCCTTGGTTTTTTTTATTAAATCACAAATCATTTAGGAGCCCTTTTGAATCACTATCTATCACTATTTTTTAATAAAATAATACTTATGAAGCCGATTTGGCTTTAAACAGGACCTTAAAAATTACCCTTGGGGATACTATTTTCAGAGACACTGTTAGTGTTTAAAAAAGCTTACCATCATCGGCAATTTCCGGAATCGGGCGTTGCTCCTGCAGGAAGTAAACTAATAGTTGGATAACAGTTCCTTAATGGCTTTCCTGTTGGGACTTACCAGGCGGAGGTCCTCGATGCCATAAAGGACAGCAGTTAGATTATCCGTTGCCATTGCTACCGTTATTTCGCTTTCACTTTTCGCACGTCAGCCTCCTTCGAAAGTCAATTTGGAACTGAACTTACTATTCGATCTATTCAGAACGCTGCGCTGGCAACTTGGTAATTATAGTAGTATATATTCAAATTTGCCTATATGTGTATTTGCCCAGTGGGGCTACAGTTATCATTGCGTATGGGGACTATTTTATTGATGCTATTTATGCTTACTAACCAACATATTGGACAGTTAATAAATTATTTTGGGTGCTCCTGCTAGTTACTATGATTAGCTCTGCCATGGGCCTAGCAAATAATAGTTATTATCGACCCGGACGAGCCCCTTTTCGTTCTTTATACTCGCTCTCGCCTGTAATTTGTTGCTGTTCTCTTGATTGCCCCAACAGCTGACTTGTATTTACCTCCCGAAGCTTGTTTACACACTGTGGGGAGGCAGCAGGCCATGCCGGCAAAAAACACCAGCCCCAAAAGCTTTTTGTGTCTCCCTTTGTACGGCACCCTTTCCCCATCATATATCTTAATTTTGGTTAATAAAAAAATAAGTAAAGTGTATGAAATCCCTTTCCCAAGTCGAACTTTTTATACCCTTCCATACAAATATAAAAATCGAATAAGCTTAACGGTCTACTTTTCATCATAATACCATCGTTCGATTGAAAGGGATCTTTAAGGATATTCTTATAAAGACTGATATCAAAAACGCCAACAAAGTTATAATGCTTTTTTATGTTATAGAAGGAACAAATATTTATGCAAATAAAAAGCAAGTGGCAGGTCTCATTTAACAACGCAATAAGCATATCAGGTTTGTTTGTGTTTGCTATATGAGGGTTTTATTCGCTTTATTTCTCTGGCTAATATATTCAATTCAATAAGTGTTTGATATTCGGGTTCTTAGTTTTCTTAACATATAGAATTTCTATTTTAAAAACTTTCGCTTATATATATATTTATTTTTGTATATAGATGTGTGGCTTTGCTGCTGGATTTTTGTTCTTGGCGTAGAAATAAAAAATGTTTGCTTAAAACTAAGAAAAAGTTTCCATCACGACAACTGCGCATTTAGGTTGGCGGTTCTTTTGGTTTTTAGTTCAATTTGAATATAAATGCATAATCTGTAAATGCCAGTTGTGTTTTTTAATATGTTTCGTATTTGTTTTTAAATTTGGCTTTGAGTTAAAAAGGAAAGCGAAGTTTCAAGTTGAAGGGCTAGTGCCAGACTACAACAGTTACTGCAATAAGTTTATAACCTTGCAAATTGGTTCAATTTTCAAATGGATGAGTATGGGGTTTATGGAAGGGATAAGATCAAAGTGCTCATAGAATTTCACTCCCAATTAAAAAACAGAAAATTAAAAAATTAAAAAGAATTAGTTACAGGAAATTGTCATCTGAAGTAGCAATTATCTATGAAAATATTGAGCAATCGCATTGTTACACAACATTTGTGGATCTATTAATTTGATTAGTTTGAAACAAATGCAAGGTTACAGTATTGGCATCGGTTCTCTGAACTCTCCGAAGATATCCTTGGGTTTTAGACGCTGTGCGAGTGTTGAGATTTCTAGTAACTTAATTTCTAGGCTCTTTAGGTTGGATTATGTTGTAACTTTGATATCTATCTGTCCGTGTATATAGTATATTTCCGGTTTCTAAAGCTGCAATTGCAGACATATGTTTATGTCAATGTAAAAGGAACAAATTTGGCCAAAGGAAACTTAATGTGTCGAGTGATTCTGCACTCCTGCACTGCAAATGTAATTAAGTTTTTATATCACACTTATGGTCGAAAATGCGGGCCCGCAATACAAATAAAACCTCCTACATGGAGAGCTCCTGGCGCGGTTTATTGATGTGCAACTTCTGTGGATCCTGCGGCGCCACACAGATGTCGGTAAGGATGACCACCTCATACGGACTGCAGTCTGGCATCCGCAGGAAGCCGCACAACCAGCCGTAGAATCCCTTCTCGATATCCGTAATGTCGTTCACCCAACTGCTATACTGCAGGCTCAGTTGTCGGATGCCGGAGTAGATGCCCAGTCCAAAGGTGCACAGGACGATGACCAGCGGATAGACCGCAAACAGGAGCGGGGTCACCAGGATCTTGTGCAGGTACGTACGCTCCTCGCAGTAGTAGTTGAACATGTTGTACCAGGTAAGTGTGCCAATGTAGAAGGAGTACACCCCCGAGATGACCGTCACAAATGGAAGGCACAGCAGCGATATAAGCAGGATATGGAGTCCCACTCCGCAGCTACAGCGGCAACACAAGCTGCCGCCCTTATGCGTCTCACTGGCCATCGCATTGGCATTCAGCTGCTCCAGTTCCTCGCGACTGATGTTGATCTGGAGGTCCACCGACTGGCCTTTTTTGCGACCCCGCTTGATGGTGCCCGTCATGGTCAGGTATCCTTCCTTTCGCGCCTGGTAGTTCCGCTCCAGGCTCTGGTCGTAGGTGTTGAGCACACTCGTCTCCCCCGATTCAAGGTCCTCATAGTTGGCGATATCCGGCGATGAGCGCTGATTGCGTGCCTGCCCGGGCAGGTCAGCGGTCCGTATGTTCACTCGCTTCTTGGAGGACGATCTGTTGCTCAGGCAGTCCTGCGACTTGCTTAGCTTGGCATCCAAGCTGCTCTCCGAGTAGCAGCAACTACTGGGGGTCACCGTGCTGCTCTCATGCCTTTGGGAGTTGGACTTTGTTCCCTGCGAAATGGACTCGAAGTTTTGCAGCTCGTTGATGTTACTGGTCGAGCGAGCGGATTTCTGGCTGTGCTGAGTGGAGCTGGCCGAGTGGGTGCTGGCCAAGGTATCCTGGGCGTTGGGAACTCCAAGTTCCCCCGGAAGCTGCGGTAGCGGCTGCTTGTTCTTGATAATCAGCTTTGTCTTGCGGAGCTCCTCTTCCAGTCCGGGATTCGAAGGCGACAATTTAGGTCGATTTTGCTGAAATCATTTCAAGTAAAAATTTTAAGAACAGGATATGAAAATATTTTAATATGAATAGTTCGATTTTATAAATGAAATGTCCTATATAATCCTATCAAAATTCACAGAAATCTATACCATCTATATGCTTTAAAAAAATGGGAAAAATCGAGCAAGTTTCCACTGTGATTTTCAATTTACTCACCTGGACGCTCACTATGTGATCTACATAATTCTGTTTTTTGGCCTCCGATTTTGTTTGTTGACGTTTCCGTGGGGGAATAAAAACAGGGCGTTCCTTGCTGCCCGTGCCTGTATCCACACCCAATCCACTGGAACCCTTACCCACCATTTTTATCCTTTTTCTATGATTTCTGCATAAAAAACTACTCCATTTTTTCTAAAAAGTGTTAGCTTTTATCCTTTCTGTGAGTTACTTAACGCGTATAAAGGTGAAAAATGCACTTCCGGCCTTTGTCGCTTCGCGGCTGTGTTTTTATTGATTTTTCCTGGCTTGTTGGCACGTCCTTGTGCTCATTTGGCGTTCGTTGGCGTTACTTTGGGGCTGGTGTTGTTGCATTTTGGGCTGGGCGGGCAATGTTTACAAAAAATATGGCGCCTGCGCCCGAAGGATATTTTTGCTTGGAAATGCAATAGCTTCAGAAACATAAACAGCTGATTTTAAACAAGGATTCATCATTTATTTTATATTTTAAACCTATTAAAGCTTATTATTTTCGTTTATAAGTATTTAAGACTTCCAAAATCACCAGATTTTAAGGAAAACAGAACTTTTAATTAATCTACATGAGGGATATTCTTAAATTGTAAGCATTAAGCATTAAAAAATCGGAATGGCTCATCCTTTTATTATTTTCGATCTACTATTTTTAAAATTTTGGACATCCACAATTAACTTTAAATATATTGTAAAAATAATATCTTATTGATGGCCTAAAAGCTTTGTAGCTAAGTTATACAGATAGTAATGGATATTAATATTTCTCTTAATCTTAATGTATTGTCTTAATATATTGTAGTTCTTCTATTCTTGCTGAAAAGGAGCATAGACAGTCCGCTCCTGGACCATCAGGAGCTTTTCCAGAGCTTAAATACGTTTTTTGGCGATTGAAACCTGGTCACATCGAAGCCGGTAGCTCTTTCTCTTCTCTCTCCACTTTCTCTATTGCCATTTTCGCGTACCTGCGATCGTACCATACTAATATTATCACACAGTAGAGCTATAGAACCATTTTAAAGTCTGAGAACATTTGCATAAAAAGTTTTTTGTTGCACAAATCGTTTGAGAAGAAAACAGTGGGACCAAAGTCTGTACTGTTCTTATAGCGTTCTCCGATTAATAACTAGAGGCAGATCAGAGCGCCCCGAACTTTACTTCGTTATCACACCTTCTGTCGATTGGATCTTGTCCAGAAACTTTCCGTTGCAAATATGTCGGCTACAGCAGGCAAGGTAAGCAGGAATTTTAATTAGGAAAAACACACCTGCTAATCAATGTCTCCGAAGGTTATAACATGCAAAGCAGCAGTGGCATGGGAGGCCAAAAAGCCCCTGGTGATCGAGGACATCGAGGTAGAGCCGCCCAAAGCTCACGAGGTATGGTCCCCAATTCCAGATGGTGTGATTTGGAAAATGTAATAAACGAAAATTAACAAATAAAACTCTTAGGTGCGAATCAAGATCACGGCCACTGGTGTCTGCCATACTGATGCCTTCACCCTGAGCGGCTCCGATCCGGAGGGTCTGTTTCCGGTGGTCCTGGGCCACGAGGGCGCCGGCATTGTTGAGAGCGTCGGCGAGGGCGTGACCAACTTCAAGGAAGGCGATCATGTCATCGCTTTGTACATTCCGCAGTGCAACGAGTGCAAGTTTTGCCAGAGCGGCAAAACTAACCTCTGCCAGAAGATCCGCTTGACCCAAGGTGCTGGGGTCATGCCTGAGGGCACTTCCCGCCTGTCCTGCAAAGGACAGAAGCTGTTCCACTTCATGGGCACCTCGACGTTTGCAGAGTACACCGTGGTGGCTGACATTTCCCTGACGAAGATTAACGAGAAGGCGCCTCTGGAAAAGGTGTGCCTGCTGGGGTGTGGCATCTCTACCGGATACGGCGCAGCCCTCAATACCGCCAAGGTAAGGAATCTTCAATTATAAATACACAATCATTGACCGTTGATATTTGACACATTTATAAGGCCAGAAACACAACTCTAACGATAAACAAAATTTGTTGCATTTCAGGTTGAGCCTGGAAGCACTTGTGCGGTTTGGGGCTTGGGTGCGGTCGGCCTGGCCGTCGGACTCGGCTGCAAAAAAGCCGGAGCCGGCAAGGTCTACGGCATTGATATCAACCCCTCAAAGTTCGAGCTGGCAAAGAAGTTTGGTTTCACCGACTTTGTAAATCCAAAAGATGTGGCCGACAAGGGAGCGATCCAGAACTACCTTATTGACCTAACAGACGGTGGATTCGACTACACCTTCGAGTGCATTGGCAATGTGAACACCATGCGGTCTGCTCTGGAGGCCACTCACAAGGGCTGGGGAACCTCGGTGGTAATTGGCGTAGCTGGAGCTGGTCAGGAGATCAGCACCCGCCCCTTCCAGCTGGTTGTGGGCCGCGTGTGGAAGGGCTCTGCTTTCGGAGGCTGGCGCTCCGTTTCAGATGTGCCCAAGTTGGTGGAGGATTATTTGAAGAAGGACTTGCTAGTGGACGAATTTATTACCCACGAACTACCGCTGTCGCAGATTAACGAGGCTTTTGACCTAATGCACAAGGGGGAGAGCATCCGCTCTATTATCAAGTACTAAAGAATATGGCTTTTATTATTGTTTTCTTTCCACATCTTTGTAAGAAGCTTGATATTGCAAGCAATTATCTATATGGTTTAATAAACACGCAGTGAATTTTTATACGTAACAGGCATCTCAGTGGGGGGCTCGCAACTTATCCCTGTATTCTTCGGATTTTCTTATCAGCATGGTCTATTAGGTTATCAAACTCAAAGTTCAAGAAACCTTAATTGTTCTAGAATCTATACTATACTATTTCGCAACATCAGATAACGATTGTGCTATAAAAAAACAGGGTCAACCCCGAAACCGGACATCGTCAAGAATAAAAAAAATAATAACAAAGAAAAAAATGACCTTTTGACAGAACTTTATCTTCTTAATTTGCCAGTAAAAGAAAAATTCATGATCATGAATATAGTATATCTGTATTTGAATACACACTACAACAAGGATTTGCACACAGACGCACATACACTTAAAATTCCTAATAAGTCTAGTATGTTTGCTTCCTTTTTAGTTTTTTGATCAAAGTTACATGCAGTTTTGGTTTCGTCTTTTAAATATAATTCTCATTTTAAATGCATAATTCTTATGGAAGTGGCTAACTTATATACAAGTGTTTTAAATAGTACAATATTGCATATATACGTGATTAAAACGTTTAAATTTGTTCAATTGTGTTGTGTACTTGTGAATAAGAATCACATTGACGTATAAAACACACATAATTTCTACTTTGTGAATACATATTGATATAAATACGAGACCTTAGCCTAAAGAGTAAAAAATACGATTTTAAGACTTTTTTGTTGGAAGTAAAGAACACAATTTAGAGAGTCATTGAAATTCGGGTCTATGGATTGAACTAGGGCTTGGATTAGAGATGGATTCGAAGCTATTTGAGCACGGTCAGGACCAGATTCACATTCGAGTGTTATAGTATGGGTCGTCTTCGCACGGCGGGTATCCGTACAAGTACGGATTGTGGTATGGCACTCACGACCAGCGCGATTTCTGCAGGTCGATCTGGCCCTCAAGTGTCTTGGCCAGGTAAATGACGAAAAGCTGGAGTAGGGCGATGCCCAGGGCCACGCCCGCAATCACATAAAGATTTCGCTCCACCCAGACCCGTACAATCTCGATGCAGCCGCTTGTCCAGATGCGTTTGCTGGCGGCAGCCACTGAGTGCTCCTGGACGCCATAGCCGCACATAATGTTTACCAATCCCGAACTGATATCGGTGGCGTTGATGCAGCAGCTATATGGAACTCCACACTTTTCCACTGACGGGGAGGAACAGTTAAAATACTCATTCTTACCTGGTGGTATAAAGAAAATTATGTTAATGTTTTGTTCTGACATTCTAGTGGGAGTTTGCAAATTTGTCGAAATATGACAAAAAATACTTACTCCAATCTTGGTATCCAGCATTACTCAGTCCACAGCACTTGAACTCCTGCTGGGCAAAGTCAATAAAGTTCTGCAGGTCGGAGTCGTCGCGATAGGAGTGGATTATTTTATCCGTAAACTGGTACTCCAAGAAGGAATTCATGTACTGCGGGAACACAAAGCATATGATAGCCAGCGTCATCTCCATGATGAAGAACATCAGGAGGCACATCGAGTAGAACTTCAGCAGGCAGGTGTTCTCGCGCAGGGCTCCCAAGCATCCAGCAAAACTGACCACAAACACCACGATCCCGGCGATGATCATCACCAACGAAACATTGAAAATGACGTCGTATACTGTGTCCACACGCATCCAACCGTTTCCATCCTTCAGCTTATCCATAAAAGCGTACACGCCGATGGCCAGGAGCAGTCCGCCAAACAGCCAGAACAGGAAGTTCAGTAAAAAGATCATGTATTTGACGCAGGACGAGACATAGGTGAAGTGGTGCGGATAGGACATCCGCGGATGCATGTAGCTCCCGCCATTGTGATATCTGTGGTTGCTCATGATAATCTCAAGAGTCAGGATAAATCTTTATTTCTTGTTGTAGTGGTTTCTTTTTTTATTGGAATCCACCCCCCACTGCCTTTTTTTTTGTTGACGCCCTCTTCGAGTGTGGTGTTTCTGCAACAGCCTGCTTTGGTGGAGCAACTCCAGACAAGTTCTCCGGCGGTGGCAAGAGCTAGCAATCTGCAAATATGTTAATAAGATACTTATACACGTTATTGTAAATTTTTACTAACAATTTATATGGACAAAAGAATAACAAAGTTGTTCGTCGTTGCCAGTAGGGATGAGACAACTCCTCACGATAAGTTTTACTTATCGATTTGTATTATATATCGATATTTTTTGTATATATAAACTGAATCCTACTATATATATTGGTATAATCCATCAGTTAAAAGAGCTAAAATCATATTAAAACGACGTCGTAGACAATTAATAGGTTTTTAACGATTTTGTTGAAAATCGCCATAGCCAGTTATCGATAGGCATATTGCCATCGATTATTTCACAGCTGATTTGCTGTTATTTTTTGTATGGGATAGACTAGGTTTTTAATTTTCCATTTTCCTCCGCTGCGTAACATTGCGACGCGCGTTTGTGTTTTTTCGCTAGCAGCACGCTTCGCCACAGACCGCATAAACAAAAGGCCAAAAATAGACGCACGACAGGCGTAGCACCATTTCGGGCGCTTTTCGAGCAGGTGAGTAGTTTTCCAGGCGAGCCCAAGGACATGCGACCAGTTGGATAGTGTGAGAAAAACTATACCTGTGTGTGTGTTGGCTGACATTGGAGCTTTTCAGATGCAAAGAATTCTGAGCGACGGGGAATTTTCATTTAATGAGCGTGCAATTGAGCATCCACGGCTTTGCTTTCTCTCTAGTGATTTTTCCGCTTTCTCCCCGCCACAAACCGACACACACACGCCCAAAGTGGCCAACTGACAACCCATCGTGTTGGTTTGCAAAACACACCAGTCTAAAATAGAACGGATAAATGCAAGCAAAGACGGAAGTGGAGAGCGTTGCATAAATATTAGTTTGCGTGGGCGCAGAGGCAAAACATTGACTTTCATCCGTTTTCCCGTGTTTATCCGAGTTCTCCGCCCCTGTGATTAAATAATCAAGCAGCCGCCAGTGCCAAGTGCAGTTGTCACCTTGCATTTGGCCGAATAAAGCGAAATATAAAATGTTTTCACTTTCTCGCCACGCACTGCGGCGCACTCGAAATTTTGCACTTGCCGCCGCCAATTGTGGTGCATCTATTCCAGCTGCCCGCCACTTTGCAGGTGAGTGACGCCAGGTGAACAGTAGGGGGACTAAACTTTAAAGGATATCATTTAATCAGTTGCAGTTCAGATGATTTCCTTTTGGTGACGAAATCCTTTCGTCCTAAACCAATACCTTTTGAAAATGTATCACACCTATAGAAGACATTCAAAGTAGTAGGCTCCACCTGTGGGTGTGCCCTGCTTCCATTGAGAACACAATGGTTCTCTGCCATAGTTCCATTTGTTGAGCTCCCATCATCATCATCAATCGATTGGCAAACTTCTAATTTTAGACACAATTTCTAGTTCAAATTGCCGTTTGAATTCTTTATGAACCCCAGTCTATTTTCAGAGAGGAGGCAGTGTGATTTTATTTTCGCCTTTTCTCGAAATTAATTCATTGTCTTTAATTGCCCGCGACACACTTCGGTGGTTTTTCTATTGTTGCACTCGGATAGAGCAGCCAAAACAAAAGGTGACTGACTATCCCTCCCCCTACTATACTACACTGTGTCTGTTTACTTTGGGCGCCACTTCGTTTTATTGCCGCCCGAATGGTAAAGTATTTTTAGCCCGGGCCTTTGCGTTTCTCCACTCCATTTGTTGCTGTGTGCATCTTCGACTGCACTTAACGAATCTGTTTACACCTCCCCCAATTAGCTTTAATGTTTGCGTACAAATTTATGGGCAGGCACAACTCCAAAAGATGCTACACTGTGCATACGAGGAAGGGAAATTCAAATATTTAGTTAAGCTCTTAATTTGATGAACTATTTTTAATAGTAGAGCCAAGGCAAAAAGCCAAAAACGAATTCCATTTATGACTTAATAACTCAAACCTATTTACCAAAGCAACATGATTTGTGGGTTTGAAAATAATTTCGGCTAGTCACAGCTTATAGCCTTATCGGATCAAGGTAACAATGTTGTTTTTATATTAGAAAATTATAAGTACCCAAGGATTAGGTGAAACTGCTACTGATAAGTAAGAGATTGCGCGAGAAAGCTTCGACGACAGACCACATCTTCCACACAAATTTCTCAATTACCCAACTGGCGGTGAGCTGGGCGGTTACAAATAAGTTCACATAACTCGACCGCAAGCCAAATACTAAGGTTTCAAATTGCAGACTCACGTCAAGACAACGAAAACCCAGCAAAGAGGGATTCCGGAAAGGCAGCGAGGATGGAGAACAAGAGCGAAAAGGTTACTGTGAACAAGGAGGAGCTCCGCAAGCGCCTGACCCCACTGCAGTATCAGGTTACCCAGGAGGCGGGCACCGAACGCCCCTTTACAGGTTTGCCATTCCCTTTCTGAGCCTCAAATACTTTAAAATAAATCGGAAAATATTGAAATAACTTTTTTCTACAACCATTAGGTTGCTATAACAAGCACTACGAGAAGGGCGTCTATCAGTGCATCGTGTGCCATCAGGATCTGTTCAGCTCGGACACCAAGTACGATTCCGGCTGCGGCTGGCCGGCATTCAATGACGTCCTGGACAAGGGAAAGGTCACTCTGCACCGCGACGCCAGTATACCAGGTGCGTAGATCTTTAGAGCCAGCTATCTGCTAGATAAACTGTCTAGACATTGTTCGGCACTATTAGCTGTTATTTGCAATTATTTTGAGTTTAGTTTTATTTATTTGAGTTGCTGTTTCGTTGCCGCACACAAAAAAGAGTTGAGAATGAATATTTGCGTTGATCTTGAGAGATTAAGTCTTGTCTGAACAAAATAAAAGTAATCATGTGTACATATGTGCCATCATATATTAATACGATAAGAATAGTTGGACTTAGATAACCATATAGTTAAAACATTAAGAGTTGAAACATTAAAGTAATGAAAAGAACTCCTCATAAAACGATAGAAATTGCAAAATGTGTGTCCCGGTGCTGTGCTTTTTGTATTGTCTTGTGTTCCTTTTTGTTTTGGCTTGTTTTTTGTCTTGGAAATTATTAAAACTAGATGCTGAGTTAGAGTTATTGTCCATGTGGTGCCTGCTACCCAGAGTTCACTGTAGTTGTGCCGTTGGAGATGCTGTTCAGTTGTTGTTATTACCTAGCCTTGTGGCCTTAATTGTGAATAGTGAGTGTTCCTACCTGAATGTGCAACTGAGCGAGATGAAGCGACTAAAATTAATTCCTAACCAAGTATTGTGTTCTCTTATCCACCTCTTCTATCCCCTCCTGACTCTCAAAATTTCTCTTTTTTCTTAACAAAAAAAAAATTAAAAAAACATTGAATTAAATTTCGACACTCTTCCCACACGAGTATCACTGTAAACACGATTAAATCAACAGTAGTCATTTCGAAAACGCTAGGCATGGTGCGTACGGAGGTGCGCTGCTCCCGGTGCTCCGCCCACATGGGCCACGTCTTCGACGACGGACCCCCGCCCAAGCACCGTCGCTTCTGCATCAACTCCGCGTCCATCGATTTTGTGAAGAGTGCGGCGCCATCGAAACCGGACCCCACAACAGCCTCCTCTAAGAAATAAGACCGATCTGCCTGAGCACCGATCTGCCGACGCAACTTGGCGGTGGAGGAAAAGCCTTATATAGACCTGAGAAACACTGATCCCCGATGAAAAACGATTTTAAGAGTATATAGTTTATTGTCAGATCTATAAAGAGCTTGAGATGGAAATGGGAAAGGATATTACTATATTTTATAGCAGTTTATTATGCAAAATGTTAATCAAAACGTCAATGCTTGTAATGACAGTTGTTCGAATATGTATTTTGGAACGGGGAGTGAGAGATTATTGTTGTAGATCAGTCAAGATCCTTTTAATTTGATTGAATTTATTTTATTTGTATTCTGTCACTGTTTTTCGGTTTCAAGGACAGATGTTAACCCACTTGATCAAAATTACGTGTTATCGAAAAGCTACCTAGAAATTTTATAAGAGTTTATTGGAAAATGTTTGCCAAAAGCAAAGTATTACGAGAAAAGCCTTGTTGAGTAGTTGAAATGTATAGGGTTAACTATAATTTACTTGGACATCCCTCGAAGTGTATTTTCTAGGACGATAAGAAGGATCTGCTACAAATGGATTATGGAGAAGGTTTTTTGGTTTTTTTATTCAATTTCCTTGGTTGAGTGTCTTTTTCTCTTACCCGACTCTTCATATTCGTTTGTTTTATGCGACATCATTAGCTTATTTCACATCTCATTGAGTTCATGATCCAAGGTCACAATTTGGTTATATTTTTGGGCCAGGGCCATTAAGTGTAAATGTGTGTGCATATATTTTTCTGTGTAGCGTTTTTATTTTTATCTATTTCCGCATCAGTATTGATTTGTTGGTGTTGTTTTTATTTTATTTATGTTATTTATTTATTTTGAATTATGCTTACACTTTATTGCTTTTTTCTCATGCCCGATTGTTTTTAAATAACATACATTACTGCAATGCTTTTACATTATAAACATAAACTTTATAGAGTGTCTCAAGCAAACTGAATAATGTGTATTTTCATATATTTTCTATTTCTCTTTTTTTAACTCGCTTCCCAACCAAACAAAACCAAAAACTAAATGTACGCCTGTAATCGTTCCTTGGGGGTTTGTTTTGCTAACAAAAATGATACAAACACTCACAATCCATTGCTGAAATTGTAACACTCGACACACGATCCATAAAACGCTTAATTAACAAAAATAATACGCCGATCTTGCAAACACAACAATTTTATTCACTCTTTGATTCGTCATATTATTTCGTATAATTTATGTGATTTCATTTCACTTGTCAACTGTTTCTTTACTGTTTACTCTGCTGCACTTGGAACTCTCACTCCTCTCTCTTTCTGTTGCTCCTACACACCTGTTCCCCCACCTGCTGCACTCTCATATTATTTGCCGATCCATTCGCTATCTTTTCACACCCATTTTGCAATACGATTTCTGTTATTTTCTCTTTCAACAAAAAACCTCTTGAATTAACCTTAAAAACGCGAAACGAAACAAACGATAAATTATTGTAAAAAAAAATTATTGTCAAAACAAAACTGCGCTACAATTAATCCCACAAATGGCAAAATACAATTAAAAAGGGGGCAATATTTTACTACTAATCGCACATCCAGAACGCATACGCACCGAGGTCCGATGCGCCCGCTGCTCCGCCCACATGGGACACGTTTTCGAGGATGGACCCAAGCCGACGCGCAAGCGCTACTGCATCAATTCCGCCTCCATCGAGTTTGTAACCGGCGAGAAGGATCCTTCCGCCTCCAGTCCACCTGTGGCTACGCCCACCTCGGCACCCATTGCCCAGCAATGAGACCCATGGTAGCAGGAAGCTGGCGCTTGAGAACAATCACCAGAGAGAGAATGGATAAGGCGTAACCGAAGAGTCTAACCTCAATGTTGCTGTTAAGATGTTTTTTTAACGTGTATTTTCTAACTTTCCGCATATGTGGCCAATTTTAGCTTGTAGTCGTCAGTCAGTCAGTCAGTCAGTCTCCGTCTGTTTCTACATAAATATATTAGGGAAGCGTAGGCCTCATTTCCGGGATACCCCCGACGTGTGTCTTCTGTTTGTGTAAATAGCTAACGTACTCCCATCCAAAATCTTTGTTAATCACACTCACACAATCAAATACTCTGTACCACATTCGAAACATTACTAATTATAAAGTGAGCGCGCTAAATAAACGTGTATTTTTTACAATGAATAACTTGTATTTTTTTACCTGAACTATGTAGGTGGTGGTCTTATAGTTTTTAAACTATAAATTCGGTATAAAAAATAAATATAAATTTATATTTTTCTTACAGTTCTTAAAAGTTACAGTCGCCCTTGCGAACCAAGCTTAATATTACTCATACGCAGTGTTGCCATAGCATAATTTTTTGTTTTCTCTTGGAATTCTACGAATTATATCATTTTTTTGTGTTTTTATATAGTTAATTGATGATTCAAATTCGAATGAAATGTTGAAATATATAATATTATAAAAATACATAAAGTAAAATATTTTTATTAGAAAAAAATAATAATCTTTATCGGTTTAATAACACTGATGTTGCAAGGTTTAAAAGATGAATCCACAAATCCCCAGGTAAGCTAAAATAAGGTGGTAGACTTATTCAAATGCGACGTTCAAAGTTCGAACTTGATTAACAGTCAGGTGAGAACAGCTGAGTCGCGTTGCCACCTATCGGAAAATCGCTCTAACAGATGCTGCAACCCGGTTGTTGTTGCTGTGGCTGTGACGTAACTGCCGGCAATAACATGAAATCGTATTTATTTATGGCTCGGAAGTCAATTGATTCTAATTGCTCCTGCCGTGTTTGGAAATTGAATTTTTATTAGAACTCAAGTGCTAAGCTGGCGACAAATCGATAACGGTCACATTTAAAGGTTGCTGCGATCATTCTGCCACAAAATTTTCACGTGTAGGGTGTCCGAAGAACCGCCAATCCGAAACACCTGTGTGCTTTGAAGGCGATTAGAATGCTTTTTGTTTATATACGACATTCGTAAGGTGGACGTATAGCCGGCCGGTTTGTCTGCAATTGCCGCATTATAAATTCGCAATTATCTAACAATCGTTAAGGCAGCGATTTCTGTGTAAATATAACGAGGGCACTTCAGAGTGATACGTATTTTTGGATCCAGAGATAAGATTGAGCCAGACACGATCATGGCCTGATACACCAGATAGTTCCTGAATCCCAGCCGGTGCCCAGTGATTTGTTTGAAATTCACTCGCCCAGATGCACACCTCCAGCTGACGGCATCTGACCGTTTTACAATTTCGAACATCCCGCCGCCATGAAGGAGTGGTTGAAGATCTCCTGCCTGCTGTGCATCTTCGGATGCGTTCGAGAAATCCGACCATCAGAGCCCTATGTCACGGAGTACCTTCTTGGACCATGGCGGAATATTACAGAGAATCAGGTTAGGCGAAATATATTCAATTAATTAATATATATATTATTTCAATTAATTTATTTTAACAGCTCACCCACGATGTGTATCCTGTGGGAACCTATTCGTATCTGGTGCAGCTGGTCTTTGTGTTCCTAATAACAGACTTTTTGAGGTAAAATATGTTTCGACTTGGTGGCTTCTGTTTCCTTTCGAATAATTTTATGTGCAACAGTTGTTGCAAATGTTGAAAGGAATAATTCAAGTGAAGATTTGTGAGAATTTTGAAACATAACTTAATAATATATTTTATTTACTAGATACAAACCACTGATCATCACCATTGGAGCCACCGGCGTGATTATATGGAGTATGCTCATCTGGACCACCAGTTTGCTCTCCCTGCAGATCCTCGAGTTCTTCTATGGCACCTACATGGCTGCTGAGGTGGCGTACTATACCTACATCTACGCCAAAGTTGATAAGAAGTACTATCCCAAGGTCACCTCGCACACTCGAGCTGCCATGTTCGCAGGGAAACTAGTTTCCGGAATTACCTCCCAGCTGATGCTCTACTTCGATCTGATGGACTACAAGCAGCTCAATTACATTACTCTTTCAAGTTAGTTTTCCTGAGAAATAATTTTGAGATTTTCTCAACTAATAAGAAACCATCTTTCTACAGCCCAAATTATAGCTATGCTGTGGGCTTTTTGCCTACCGCGAGTGGATAAGAGCCTTTACTTCCATCGCGAACAGGTGCCCGCAACAGATCAGACTCAGCTGCCCGGAGAAAGCAACCTGGAAGTGTCGGATCTGGCCCGGGAAAGTGCCAGCAAACAGCCCGGTGCATTGGCTCTTCTGTGGCAGCATTTTCGCAGCGCCTATACCAATGGACGGGTCATTCAGTGGAGCCTGTGGTATGCCATAGGATTGGCCGGCTACTTGCAAGTTACCTACTACGTTCAGGTTCTGTGGAAAGTAATTGAACCCGAACCAGATATGGCCTGGAACGGAGCAGTGGACGCTGTTCTAACCGCCCTGGCCGCATTGTGTGCCTTAGCAGCGGGTTACCTTCATACTGGACGTCTAAATCCGCGCACTTCTCTTCTAATTCTGGCCGTTTTGTCCGCCGTGGAGGGAGGCTGCGTGTTAATCTGCTGCTGGACTCAAGACATATACTGGTCCTATGTCGGGTTCATTTTATTCGGTGCTCTCTACGGTTTCACGATTACTGTAGCAAGGTAATTTTATTTTCCTTCACAGACTTCTAAATATGCTAATCTTTATATCCCTTTTATCTCATTTCAGTGCCGAAGTGGCTCGGAATCTTCAGGAGGAAAGCTTCGGATTGGTCTTTGGCTTCAATACTCTGGTGGCCCTCACTTTCCAATCTCTCTTGACAATGATCTTTGTCACGGAAACCGGCTTTGAACTTTCTCCCGTGGGACAGTACACGGCATATGCCTTTTATTTCATTGCTGTGGCAGTGCTGTACCTGATATCTGTTTTGGTGGAGTACATCTGGTTCCCCGGCACAACCAGCGAAAAGCTGGAGAACTCATTGGAGTAATCGCAGATGCATTTAACTTGTACTTAACTTTGCCTTTTGGCTGGAGCAAGCTTTGCGGTTTAATGAAATGGAGTTCCTATGCTTGAAATTATAAGATAGTATTCCCGAGAATATTGATTAGTTTCCCGGAAAAGTTTAAACGATTTTATTAATCTGAAATCTGTTGACGAGTTTTAAGTAATCTTGTAGATATGTTCCATTTATAGAGCGCACAATCAGTACGTGTTGCTGAATAAAGATACCCAGCTTTTATAGACCAAAATCTTCTTAATTATCTGATAATTTATATAGCTAAAGTGTGTGTGTCTTTATGCCCTTAACTCCACAGATTTAAGATAAGGCTTTATGTAAAGATTCAAATTTTTGGGTGAGTACATTGAAAAAGGGTAGAATGTAATTGTCTTGTCCGGAATGAAGTCTTGGCTAAAAATATCTAGCGTGCTCTGCATATTCGGCTTCCTGCGGGAAATGCGACCATCGGAGCCATACCACGCTGAAATCCTTGTTAGCGAATGGTATCAATTCACCGCCGAGGAAGTAAACCGCTTTGTCTATCCAGTCGGCGCCTACTCCCAGTTGGCACTTCTAATCGTTGTATTTCTTGTAACGGACTTTCTTCGGTAAGGACTTTCAAGTAGTCCACTATCAAGTAATTCCTTTAAAAATGTAAAGCTGTACTCCTAAGATACCTAAGATATTCCAACTCATCAATCGTTTCGTGTCTCCAAAAATCATTTCAAAGTTCTAAGTTATCAGGAAAATGATAGAACAAGTTAACATTGCTTCTGCTTTACAGATATAAGCCATTAATTATTGCCAACGCTGCTGCTGGAGTCGCTATCTGGACCGCATGGATCTTTACCACCACCCTTCCTGTCTTACAGGCCACAGAAGTGCTGTATGGATTTTATTCAGCTACCGAGGTGGCCTACTACTCGTATATCTACGCCAAGGTGGAAAAGCAATACTACCCGAAAGTAACTTCGCATACCAGAGCGGCCACTTTCGTGGGTAAACTAGTGGCGGGGGTTCTTTCGCAACTTGTTATAGGAATGAACTGGATGAACCTCCAACAACTATTTTTCATCACCCTGAGTCGTAAGTTCTTCAATCAGAACCCCATTATTTGGACCCTAATAATGACCTATTGACCTCTTTATAGCTCAAATTTTGGCATTTATATGGGCTTTCTTCCTGCCCAGAGTGGACAAGAGCCTGTACTTCCACAACAAACCCGAGGCCATCCAAGGAAATAGCCAGTTAGATGCTAATGGCTTGGAAAATGCACCCAGAAAAGAACTGGAATCGGAGAGCAAAACACAATTTTTTAAAAAAAAAATGAACCAGGCCTGGAAACTCATTTGGCTTCAGTTCCGAAGTGCCTACACAAATCCGTTGGTGGTCCAATGGAGCCTCTGGTACGCTATTAACTACGCTGGCTACCAGCAGATCACCACCTACATGCAAGTAACGTGGAACACTTTTGATGATAAGCCAGTTGTAAGTATCAAGAAGTCCTATATGTTTTCATTATATATATTATAATTTGAATCAGATCATTTGGAACGGAGCTGTAGACGCCGCTTTAACTTTTTTGAGCGCTGTATTTGCGATTCTCGCCGGATATCTTCATGCTGGACGTTTCAAGCCTAGGACCAGCTTGATTGCCATGGCGCTTTTGTCGATTTTCGAGGGTTTAAGTGTTCTCCTAGCTTGCTGGACAAAGAACATCTATGTGTCCTACATGGGCTTTGTGATTTACGGCGCCATATTCGCTTTTGCCATTACTATGGCCAGGTGAGGCATCTTTTTCTTCTTTGTTTAATAAATTAATTAATTTATATTATGTAGCTCCGAGTTGGCAGGCAGTTTGGAAGACGACAGTTTTGCCCTGATCTTTGGCTTCAACACCTTTTTGGCCCTAATCCTCCAGTGCGTCATGACTTTTGTGGTTATATCCGAAGACATGGGCTTGAATCTCAATGTTTTCCAACAGTACACGGTGTATGCATTCTATTATATTGTTCTGGGATTATTATATCTTGTAGTGATTTCCATACGGGGTGCCTTTTCCTGCTTGATGGGAAAGTAAATTATTACAGGGAAAGTATTTAACGTTTTAAAACGGAGTCTTATTAATAATAAATCTTTTTAAACTTGAATGAGTTTATTCCACTAGTCCCAAGACGTCTAATTTAGCGACAATATGATTGTTTTTATGGGTGGTGTCCCGCCGTGGTTAAATATAGTTAGCCAATCAACGACTGTATTTTAATAATCAGTTGAGATACGATACGTTTATAGATTCCAACTTACTGAGCTTTTTTCGCTGCAAGATCCACTTAAGTGGCGCGCTAATAGTCTAATTAGCTGATAATTCGAATGGCTGGCATGGAGTGGGAACCAAAGAGCAACTCAATCAAGATCGTAAACATGCTCGGCACAGGTAAGCGGAAACTTCCCGGATCACACACATCCCCCTTGTTCCGATCCCCGTCGTAAATCTCACAAAAAGTGCCGAGCTGATTACAAACGTCGAAGCTAAATCTCTATTCACTGGTCTAACCCCTTGGAAGAATGTGCAATTATTTTAATAGTTGGCCGAAGCTCTCCCCGTCAAAGCCCTGGCACTCCGTGCTTAGTAAGAAACGCGATTAGAATTTAGCTGACACCCGTGGAGGCATGGAGTCTTGGCTGAAGATATCGTGTGTGCTGTGCATATTCGGGTTCCTGCGGGAGCTCCGACCTTCGGAGCCGTATCACGCTGAGATCCTCATGGGGGAGTGGTATCATGTGACTCAGGACGAAGTCAATCGCTTGGTATATCCTGTGGGCACATACTCCTACCTGGCTCTCCTCATCTTTGTCTTTCTCCTGACGGACTTGCTCAGGTGAGCTGGAAATAAAAAACTACAATAAAAGCATTACATTTTATTATACAACTGTCTAATACCATCATTTTATTTTATTTACCGACAGATACAAGCCCGTAATCATAGCCAATGCTATCACAGGTATATTCATTTGGAGCACTCTGCTCTGGACTTCCACTCTGGGTGGGTTGCAGGCGGTGGAGGTGCTCTATGGCTTCTATCAAGCGGCCGAAGTGGCCTACTACTCGTACATCTACGCCAAAGTGGACAAGCAGTACTATCCCCGGGTAACCTCACACACCCGAGCTGCCATGTTTGTGGGAAAGCTGGTGGCTGGACTCCTGGCCCAGTTACTCATTGGAATGGAGTGGATGAACTTCCGACAACTCTACTACATCACCGTGAGCTGTACGTATTTAGTCTTAGTTTTTTATGAAAATCTTAATTTTAAAATTTACAAAAAATCCTAATCCCTCCCGTATTTCCAATACTCTTTCAGCCCAAGTGGTGGCCTTGCTTTGGGCATTCTGGTTGCCCAAGGTGGAGAAGAGTTTGTACTTCCACAACAAAGCAGAAGCCATTGAGGGAGTGACCAAACCAGAGGGGGGCAGCCTGGAGAAGGGCTCTAATCCGAGCATTGAACCTGAACCTAAGGTCACTTCGAAAGCGAGTACTCAGGCCTTGGAGCTCCTCTGGGCGCATTTCCGCGCCGCCTACACCAACTCCCTGGTGATACAATGGAGCTTGTGGTACGCCATCAGCTTGGCGGGATTTCTGCAAATCTCCACGTACATGCAAGTGCTTTGGAAGTCTTTTGAGAATGAGCCAACGGTGAGGTTAATTAATTGTAATTAAAATAAATTTTAATGGCTACCTCTTTGGCAGATTGTGTGGAATGGAGCCGTGGATGCTGCGCTGACACTTCTGAGTGCTGTCTTTGCACTTCTGGCAGGTTACTTCCATGCTGGACGCCTCAGTACGAAGCTTAGTTTATTGTCCATGGCTCTTTTGTCCATCCTCCAAGGTGGATGTGTGTTACTGGCGTGCTGGACCAATAATATATACCTATCCTATCTGGGATATACCCTCTACGGCGGCTTATTCGCATTTACCATAACGGTAGCCAGGTTGGTCCTCCCATTTCATTATAATTTTGTTCAAGAATAGTAATTCTCCATGACATTGCAGCTCGGAGTTGGCTAGTAGCTTGTTAGAGGACAGCTTCGCCTTGGTCTTTGGCTTCAACACCTTTTTGGGACTCATCCTGCAGTGCATCCTGACCTTTGTGGTCGTCTCCGAGAATGCCAGCCTCAATCTAAATGTGTTCGAACAGTTTACTGTCTATGCCTTCTATTTTGTAGTCATTGGCTTAGTTTATTTTATTTTTGTTCTGCTCCAATATTTTTGGTCATGCTGCAAAAAATCAAAGTCTCTTCAAGTAAATTAATTCTACAAAGTTCAAACATAGTCTAATTCCTTGAATATGTGAAGGTTCTTAGATCTTAAGTTCTGAATAAAAACATAATCTGTTTTTCCGAGAAACAGAGCATTTAGAATTCTGCTTAGAAACATTCTGCGAAAGCTACTTATATTCGAGGTCAGAGTTTTATGGCTAAAGATAAGCTCTAATCGATTAAGCTTCTAAGCGTAGTGCTCATAATCCCATTCAACAAAATCAGAAGTTCTGCGATAGTGTTCCCTATACATGTAGCCTTCCATTTGAGTATAAATATAATTTTCATAAATACATTCCCACCACTAATTTAAATGAAAACGAACAGGTTTTATGTTTATAAATTATAAGTCTTACAAATTGTAATTGTGGATTCAGTTTGCTTACAATATCGAAGCAGCTACTAACACACAAAAAATACCGAATATTTTTTGACGCATTTTCTCCTAAACGCCCTTACAATTCGTCGTGGTCGTTTTGATCTTTGTCTTGTTTAGATTCATCCTTCTCCTCATCATCGTCATCCTCATCCTCATCGTCCTTATCGGCGTTCTTTTTCGCCTCCTCCTCATCCTTCTTCCGCTGGACCTCATCCTGAGCCTCCTTCATCTTCTTTTCACCGGCCTGGGTGTCCTTGACATCGGACACAGCCTTGGCAGCCAGCTCAATGTCGTCCGTGATCAGGACATTGTCGAAGATGGTGCCAGACTTAACCTGCCACAGATCGAAGCCCAGGGTGCAGATCTCCTTGCGCAGGTACAGTTTGTCATCAGCCACATACTCGGGGTTAGCGATCTCGGGATGCTCCCAGGCGCCCTTGTAGTTGGGGTTGTCCAGCTGCTTAGGCTGCCACTCGCCCTTGAATTCGGGGTTGTCGATCATTGGGGGCTCCCACTCGCCGTCCATCTCATCGTCCCAGTCCTCAGGCTTGGTGGCATCAGGGTCGGGGATGTGCTCTGGCTTGTCCCAGTCCTCGGGTTTCTTATCATCGGGGTCGGGAATGGTGGCCTATTTTTGATAATTAGATTAGATACACAAACAAATAAGGTAAGTAAGTTGTATTTGATAGACCGGCTTTTTTGGTAAATAAACAAAGCGGCAAGCCAGCCAAAGTCCACATGTATCACAGCCACTATTGCAATTTCGAAAATGTATCTCACCTTATCATCCCAGTCCTCGGGCTTCTTGGCGCTGGGGTCCTTGATCTTCTTGGGGGCCAGGAAGTCCCAGTCGTCCTCCAAGTTTCCAGACTCAACCTTCTCGTTGTCAATGAGCACCTCGTAGGTGTTATCCGGACGGACAATCAGCGTGTAGAAGTGGGTGTACACGTCATCTTTGCAGCGAATGTCTTTGCTGATTAAGTGGTTCTTGCCCTTGTAGCTGAAAATGACGTGGACTTTCTTGGTGCCGGGGCCGCAGATATCGGGACCAAACATGATCTCGTAGGGCGACTCTCCGTGCATGTCGGTCTGCTCCAGAGAGCAGTCGAACAGTTTCACGTATCCGCCACCGCAGTCGATGTTCTGTTCATGCTTCACGGAGAACTGCACCACGAGGGGCTTATCCTCGTTGGAGAATCCGTCGAATTTCCTGCTCACAGCATAGAAGCGGGCGTCCTGAGACGTCTGGATACCTGAGTTGCCCGAATGTAAGAAAAAAAAAAAATGTATACATTACTATGGCTACAGAAAGTGTACACGTAGTGGTTTATTTCTACGTGCCCATGTAGATAACCACTTTTGACATAGTGAGAGTACTACAGTGTAGAAAATAACCAACAAAAAATCAAATAAAAAGGAAAAAAAATTCCAAAAACCATTTATATAGAATGACGCATACCTTTGTCAGCCTCAGCATCGTTGTAGAAGGTGCCTGCAGATAGGACGAACTTGCCAAACTCCTTGCCAGGATGTTTGCTGTATACCCAGTTATCCTCCCAGTTTTCTGTGTAGAAAAAAAGGCAAGGAAATCACATGGCGTCCGGGAACCTGAATTAGCCGCTTTTTATTTACCATTTTCGAAGTTTTCCTTGAGGTAGACATCGGCACTTATTAAACCGACTGTTGCCAGTAGTAGAATTCCCGTTTTGCACCACATCATGTGAACGCTCCCACTTTATTTTCCGGAATGAAACTACTTGCTTCCCACTTCGGTTAAAGTTAAACGGGTAAATGCCGGCAAGAAAGGTGCTATTTATTTATTGCACTTGAAACGCCTGTGTTGAAGTAGGACGACAAATCTTACAAATTGCCTTGCTGGAACGTTTTTATTGGCTACATGTGGACCAATCAGTTTTGTCTACGTAGGTTTTTGACTCCGATCAGGGTTGTTTCTACACAAAAATCGACACAGCCCTGGAATTATCGGAAGTTTTTTCAGGGAGTGCTGCCGATTTTGTGTATGATTAGTGTTGAAAAGCATACAACAAAACAGTGTTTATCAGCTGGAGTAAAAAGGAGCTGGACAAGCCGCCAAAGTTTAAATTTACTTTTAACAACATAAAAGTTTAAAGCAACGCCACAAAGAAGACTCTCGTCTAAAATTGAATCTATACAGCTTTTATATACAGCTGTTTCAATAACCAAACTCAGTTTTATATTTAGACACAAATTATTCATACATGTTTTTAAAATTGTAACGGAAAAGGTCATAAAAGGTTTTTAGTATATTGACGGGAACGTCTTGAAGGTATTTTTTAAGACCTAGCTTGCCTATAACGTACGGTACCTTTAAACTAATCCCACGTGTTGAGTCGTTCTTATCAAATGCCGATTACTGTTTGGCATTAAACCAATGGATTCCCTAAACAACGGATGGTTCAGCGAACTGCAGGCTGATCTATGGCCTGGACAGTCCTTCTCCTTGAAAGTAAAGGAAGTCATTCACAAGGAGAAGTCAAAGTTTCAGGACATTCAAATCGTCGAAACGTAAGTCTAATTAAAACAAAGTTTTGTATACATAAATATTTGCATATGTATATTAGTGTACTTGTTTACATCTTATATTCGAATGCCATGAGTTCCATCAATGATAAGAAATTCAAACGTCAATTAGAAACGGTGCTAAAGACCTTCAAAATTTTCTTCGATTGTTTTAAATTTCATATATTGATCAGAATTACTTTAAAAAACAAACATTGATGTTCATAAATCGTCTGATTAGAACGATTGTCTTTGTCTGTAGAACTTTGTCTTTCATTAAATTGATGATTAATCAAAAGTTTTTATTCTAAACTAAAAAATGTCCATGGCAACTGAATTTTTCCCCCTTTCGGCTCATATTTTCTTGATCTGCACCAACATTATTATCGATGGAGCCATCTAAGGCCATTGTACGTCTGACTTCTCGTATAAAAAGCTCACGCCAACAAAAAATAACTGATAGCGAAGCAAAATTTGATATTCTTGTGGCAAAGCGTAGTATTTATGATACCGCTCTGTATTTTCAAAGTGATCCGATCCGTAAAGAATCTGTTGTGGCTTATCTGTAAATAAATTAAAGGGGAAGTAACAGCATCGAAAATAATAATATAATATTATTTAATCGCTTTAAGATTTTTTTGGTAATGATTTTAGTGAAAAAACCTTTCATTGGTGCCTTTTCATTGCAGGGAGACATACGGAAGATGCTTGATTCTGGATGGAATTATACAGTGCACTGCTCGAGATGAGTTCTCGTACCAGGAAATGATATCCTTCCTGCCTCTTTGCGCCCACCCGAATCCCAAAAAGGTTCTCATTGTAGGCGGTGGCGACGGAGGCGTGGCACGCGAAGTGGTGAAGCATCCTTTGGTCGAGGAAGTGCATCAGGTGGAGATCGACGACCGAGTGGTGGAGCTCTCCAAGCAATATTTACCAGCTATGGCGTGCGGATTCGAAAACGAAAAGTTAAAGCTGACCATTGGAGACGGCTTCGACTATATGAAGAATCACAAGAACGAATTTGACGTTATCATCACCGACAGCTCGGATCCAATTGGTCCGGCAGTGAGTTTGTTCCAAGAGAGCTACTACGAGCTAATGAAGCACGCTCTTAAAGAAGACGGAATCGTGTGCTCCCAGGGTGGAAGTTTCTGGCTGGACCTCGACTATATCAAGAAAACCATGTCGGGATGCAAGGAACACTTTGCCAAAGTGGCCTATGCTGTCACCTCGGTGCCTTCTTATCCTTGTGGCCACATTGGCTTTGTCATGGGCTCTCTGAACAAAAATCAAGACTTTGTTACTCCTAAACTGGGAAGCTCTGAGATTAATGCCTTAGATTTAAAATACTACTCCTCTGACATTCATTCGGCGGCTTTTGCCCTGCCCCGATGGGTTCAAAACCATTTTTACAATTGACCATGCGATATACATTTGTTACAAAATAAAAATCACAAAAAACAAATATGAAGTTCTTCTTAATTTTAGAAGGATTTATTGGAGGGGATCTTGGGATCCAGCCCCAACACGAATTATATAATTTAAGAACCCATTTAATGGCAAGACTAACTACCAAGTCGGATGGAGATAACGATAATCAGCATGGACGTGATGCTGAACAGGCTTAGGGTGGCGGATCCTCCGCCGTTGTCATCTCCATTATCTCCTGGAGTAGTTCCAGGACTTTCGCCATCTCCAGGTGTTGTGTTTTCCTCATTGTCCAGCTGCGAGAAGAGTCATAGATTAGTTCTATTTTCAGCAGAGTACTAATTATATGACTTACAGCAGCATACAGTTTGGCCCGAAGCTCCTCGCATCGTCCTGTTTGAGTGTTGACGGTAACGGCAGCACGGCACAGAGATGCCGCCAGGCAGGTACGATCGCAGCCATCTTGCAGGTAAGGATCTCCCTGGGTCACACGGAAGCGCCAGTACTAGAGAGGAATATGGATTTTATCTTATCTTGAAATTGTACTTTGTCACTTACCTTCCTCATCAGGTCCGGGTTAGCAGCGAATTCATCCAGCAGCTTGTCAATTCCCGCAGGACTCGTGTCCTTAGTGAACTCATCGATAAACTGATATTCCTCAAACCACTCGGGCTCCTCATCAGGATTCAGATTAGCCGCCGTCAGATTGAAAAGCCACGTGTGATGATTTGTTACCACAAAGGATTCTGGATTCACATCGTAAATTCTATAGTTGGGGTTCTTGTTTGACCGAGTGGTTAGGGCTCCTCCTGTCCAGGCCACAGCGGTGGCATGTCCTTTATCTGAGTAATGAACGAACATTTCGTCCTTGTGGGTATCGCCGGTAAAGATGCCACTAATGGTTGCACTGAAGCGAGTGATGCATCGATTAAACTCACGAGCCCACACCGACCAGCAGCTTCCGACTCCAGAGGGAATGTGGGTGATCACATGGACAAATTCTCCGGCTTTCTCGGCGGCCAGAAGAGTGTCATGGAACCACTGAAGCTGAGGAATCTTGTCAGACCCACTGTGATAGAGCCAGAAGTTATCCGTAGAGCAATCGTTGCTATTTATAGAAATTATCCGAAATCCCTTTTTGGGCGAAACAGTATAGTAGCCTCCCTTGAGTATCGTATCCTTGGTCTCCTCGGGCAGCCACTTCGACCAGTCGTTGTACAGATGCTCATATAGCCACTTGGTGCTGACTGCATCCGGCACACCTTCTGGACTGAATCTGTAGTTAAACAATAAGTGAAAATAAGTATTTTAAAATTCAGTTTATGTAGATGAAGGACTCTTACAGATTGAAAGGATGTGGCTCATGGTTGCCGATGCAGGGATAGATAGGCACATCTCCAAATGCCTGCTTCAGTCGATCGTTCACCTTACTCAGCACTTCGCTGTTCTTCTCCACGGAGGTGGCCCATCCCATATGATCCACCACATCACCAGTCTGATAGACATAGTCGCACTTGTGATTTGCCACTACATTTTCCAAAGCGGATTCAAAGGAATGCCACGGCAGATCGCAGCCCCTATAGTCGCCCCAGTATCCAGCTGCGTCGCTTGTGCCCTCCGCCGTATCCTTGTACCTCTGGCAGCACATGGGCTCAGCACAGGTGGCCAGACTTCCTGGTAGGTACAAGGGATCGTAGTGGATGTCGGAGAAGTGGCAGATCTTTAGATCCGTTTCACTGTAGCGATCGGTGTCTGACTTGGAAGAGGTCAAGGTCGGAACTGAGTTATCCACAGTAAGGGTCCAGTTGTAGTCCTGATTGGTGCCAGTGCTGCAGAAGCTATACTCCATAAAAAGAGAACAGAAGGTCTGAGAATCGCTCTCCGAATTTCTTAGGATGTAGTCCACGGAGGGCTGGTAGGAATCGATCAGACCCTCGCAAACCTCATCGGTCTGAAGACTCATTCTTCGGCAGAAGTCTGTGGCAAAGTCCTTCATCAGAGCGGAGCTGCCCTCTCCATGGAGCTCTCCCTCCTCATCGCGAATGGTCCTAATGAGGACTCGCACCACTGAGCGACAGGCAACGCACACAAAAAAGCTGTCCCTCGGCTCCAGATCGGGCATATTCCTGGTGAAAATATCATTCTGGCTGTGCGACTTGGCCAGTTGTTGGGTTAGCTTCTTGAACGCTGCCGTCTCAACTCCGGTTTTCAAATAGATCACGTACTCCTTGGCCAGGCGCTCAGATATGTCATCAGCAATGGCAGACAACACTTTGTCATTCACCTCAAAATCAATGGGCACCCCAGGCAAATACGCAGCGGACGCCTCAAGTAACCCGGAGAGGAGGCCGAGCGCCACCAAAATCACTACCCCCTTCATAGTTCGCACGGCAACTGTTGTGGAACTTAGCCAGGTGGAGGCACTTATAGCCTTCTCTTATCTGGCCAACAGCTGGCCAGTCCATTGACAAGGTGGACCCAAGCTGAGATTAATCTAATCTTGTGGATCTAGTGTAGGGAAAGGAGTGAGGCGGTGGAGGACTAATCTACCAGCGGTGGGGCAGATTGCAATTAAAAAAAAATTTCATAAAATATTTGGTTCTGCAGATTAATTATTGATTACACTTTTGGTAGGAGTAAGGTGTATTAAACGGAAAGTATTTTATTTATTTATTTATTTTAAACATTTATGCCAATTTCTATTCGATCAAGAAATAAGACTTATAAAGTTTTAAAAATAAGTATATTGTTCAGTTTTTAAGGGTATCCAAAGTAGTATAACCTACTTTAAATAAATTTACTAATGGCTTCAGAAATCTGGTAAGAGCTCCTCTCTATAAAGTGAAGTTTCAATTGCAATTTCTCCATCATTTCGTCGGCAAATGAATTGTAAAATAATTGATAATAAAATTCTTTAAATGAATTGAATTCATCCTGGGATAGAATTAACATAGAGAGTGGTTCAAAGAGACCATAGGCCCAGGCGTTGGCGTTAAAGCGTTGCAAACTAAATACGTAAAATAATTAGTTAGTATTGATAGTAATCTGGGAATTAAAATTTTCTTACTGTTTGTATATTAAATCCACATTATTCAAGATAAATTTTCGGGCCAACTCAAAGCCCATTTGGGTTGAAACCAGAGCATGGAAAGCATCAGAGAAGTGATCTACACTAAAAGGCTTCTCCAGATCAAAAATCAGCTCTAGATATCGCTGCAAGAGGAGCTCATCCTGCGAAAAACCAAGGGCTTTGAGATATCTCAATTGGATAGCTTCTTCCGATGATTTTTGGTATCTGCTCCACATAAATTCCCAATCCTCCTCATTTCCGTGCTCTATCGCAGTGCTGTAAATAATTTCTCGAAGAGTTTTTGGCACAGGATTAAATTCATCTCCAAAGGGATAAGATCGCCATCTTCGGTACATGAGTAATGACTTTTCAATACAATCTTCTATCCCGCAATAGCAAGCCCACTTTATAGTTATTGCCAGCAGCATAATTTTATCGGGATTAGAATTCCAACTAATCGTGGTATTTAATTTCTCGTAAATCGGGGTGGTCAATTTTCTAATGAAGCTCTAGTAATAAATTTTGTTAGACTATAGACTTTAAAAAACTACAAAATCTTACCTTAAATTTGCCAACGTATGGCGTATGATTAATGAAGTCTTTTATTCTATCTAGGCCTTCATCGGCGGCCTTCCACGGTAAATACTCGATCTCCCTTTGCAGATAATCCACCAAACCGAAGGCGGTCTCATAGTCCTGTTCGCCGATCCAAGACAAATATAAGACGTCATTGATAAGGTGGGCTCGGTTCATTATATGGAAACTCTTTAAACTTCCTGTTGTCAAAGTTTTGGTAAGGAGGTTCCAGTTCTGCGTGTCGTAGTTGATGATGCATAGCGTTGAGAACTGATTGTTGAAGATCACCCACTCATCTGGTCCGGGAAGATCCTTGATTGTTTTAGGCGCACTCTTACCACTTTCATCACACTCCAGCCATACTTTGGGAGAAGTGTTGTTAAAATCCTGGTCTGCCTGGGTGGTGTAGCTCAGTGGTACCCACCAGCAACTTTTGCTCTTTAGGTCCGACTGATTGGTACTTAAAACAAATCTCTCCTGACTGAGATTTGCGGTTCTGGAGGCATAGTCACGTGTGATATTTACAACAGGAAAGCTAAATAATAAACCTTATAATTTTGGAGAGAGTATAAGCGACAATTAAAAGTCTTACCCTGTATTGAGTATCCATGAGTCCATTATGGTTTTTACATCGTAGTTTCCGGGCAACACACCAAACTTGTGAGACGCTTGAGTAAGAGACTCCCATAAATTGTCGGATTCAGCGTTTTTGTAAGCATACAAGTTGAGATATGTTTTCAGGCCGTATGTGAACGATTCCTCGCCAAGAAACGCGTGCATCATTCGGAGCACAGCCGACCCTTTGTTGTACGCGATGTAATCGAAATTGTCCTTTATCGTGTGCGCATGTGTGATATTCTGCGAGATAGGATGACTTGACTCCAAAGAATCATATTGAAATAATAACAATATGTTGGTGAGATGCATCATATCTTTGTAATGCCATTTCGGATAGACGTGGTCTACGCCCAAGGTGCCCACAAAAGTAGCAAATCCTTCATTGAGCCACAGATCCGTCCACCATTTCATGGTGACCAGGTTTCCAAACCACTGGTGTGCCAGTTCATGAGCAATTGAATTCGCAGTCTGCCGCTCACTCAGATCCAAATTTTTATAAGAGTGGAGCAGGATGTTTTCTTTATAGATCACCAAGCCCCAGTTCTCCATGGCATGAGTTTCAAAATCGGGCACAGCGATTTGATCGATTTTTGTTAGCGGGAACTTTATTTGGAACAACTCTTCATAGAAATTGAGTACTTTGGGTCCGAATGTAGCAGCAAAACGACATTGGGGGATTGCATTGGGCCTGGCCCAGGTTCGGAATACGGGTCCATCTTTCAGACTGGAGGTGATATGTGAAAAATCATTTACAGAGTAGGCCACCAGGTAGGTGGACATGACCAATGACTCTTCAAACTCACACCAAATATAATCCGGAAGATGATCACTGAAAATGACACAGATGCTTATAAGGTTCCAAAACACATCATTATTATCTTACTGGGGCTTAGTTTCCTTTACTGGCATGTTACTTAATCCCGTGTAATTTTTGTGATACCCCAAAGTTACGACGAATGATGCCTTTAATGCTGGCTCGTCGAAACAAGGAAAAGCCATACGTGCATAAATCGGTTCGAATTGAGTAGCGGAAATCCATCTGAAAATATCTTATAATGTCTGAAATGATCTAATACCCCACATCTATCCAATTCCTACCTTAATTTGTTCTCCTGGGGACACATGTAGGAGCTGCGGTAATATCCATTAAGGCCAGAGCCTAACTGGGCCGAAAAGACTAAGCTAAGCTCATAAATATTACTGGCAATCAGTTCCCGGCAAGTGTGGAGGATATAGTAGTCCTGATCGACATTCACGGCTGTGGAGTTGACACAGTTTTCACTTTTCTCTCCACTAATTTGGCGTAGAGTGGTTTTGGACTCCTCGATGGTCAGAGATTTGGAGTGAAGTGTTATATTTTTGGTATTCTCCAGAACTTCGATTATAATTTTTACGGTGCCCTCGAAACGGAGATCTTCTGGATTGTCGAGGTGGGTCAAAATACTGAGATGGTATTTCTGAGGCCGTAAAGACGTTGGCAAACGATAGTAATCATAACTAAAATCAGAACTGCCCAAGCCCTGGGCAAACGCGGCCACAAAAAATAAAATCCACTTCATAACACAACAAAAAATACAAAATTTCAGGATTGCAGAAAGAAAAATACTTTTCAATTTGAAAAGAATCTAAATTAAAATGATTTAGACGAACACGGCGCGAGATTAAAATGCAATGACTGTCTCCGCGAGTCTGAACGTTTAAAAGCCTGATACCTGGCTTAGGAACTTACAAATATATGTAACATTAAATATATATTTTTATTACGTAGAAAAATATAGCACTTTGATTATCCCACTTCCCACTTAATAATCAACTAATGAGAGATAAGCCACTATCTCATTAGAAACATTCTCATAATTTCAAATTACACTTTCATTAAGTAAATATATTATTGTATCAAGTTTAAAAAGGGAAATATTTCATGAACATTTTTTTCACATTAAACTATTTTGATGGACAACTATGGAAATACAAAAGTTAAGGTAAGTTCTGACCAATCCTATATAAAATCGTATCTTTCCCTGAACCATAAATTTCTAGCCTCGGCATGGCATTCAGTAATAAGTAAATATTATTGACATGAAATACGGATGATTATAATATTCTGGGAAGTAATTTCATCTGATTAGAGGAACATATAATAAAAAACAAACCTTCGGTTACATATTTTATTTGCTTTCACTAAAAATATGACATTGGATACTTGAAATACAAGAGCTTTAAATTGGAATTTCTATTATGGTCAAGATAGGTACCATAATAAACCAGTCAAATTGATGTGAACGACTTTAGCAGCGGCTAACCAAAAATATACAATTTTCACACGTGCTGTTTGGCTATAAGGTGATCCGTTTAATCATTGGCCATAATCTTGGACTAAAGTTGGCTTTAGTTTATGACAAGCATAGGTTAATTTGCACTAATCACTGATAAAGTAATCTCTCGGAAACAAAGTTCCCTGATTAAAAATAATAATAGATTAACTCCGATAGGGATAAGCGCATACTTCTATTTTGCCACTTAAGAGTGGTCACATTTAGAATGGAATCCATTCGAATTATATAACTTAGGGCTACTGAAATGAGCGTGAACTAGAAGCTAAGACGGGTGGCCAGGACAATGGCCAGCAGGGAGCTGATGCTGAGCAGAGTAAGGGTGGCGGATCCGCCGCCACCATCATCTTCATCTCCAGGAGTGGTTCCAGGGCTGCTTCCTCCGTCTCCTGGAGTTGTGTTACCACCATCTCCGGGTGTTGTGTTTCCCTCATTGTCCAGCTGCCAGATGAAAGAATGATTAGTTATATTTCCACAAAATATTTAGAATTTGACTTACAGCAGCATAGAGTTTGGCGCGAAGCTCCTCGCATCGTTTCGTTTCGGTGTTAACGGTCACCGCAGCACGGCACAGAGATCCGGCCAGGCAAGTACGATCGCAGCCACCTTTCAGGTAAGGATCTCCCTGGGTCACTCGGAAACGCCAGTACTAAAGCGCAAAATTTAACAATTATATTGGTCATTAGTTCCAAAATTAAATCTTATCTTATCTGGGAACGTGGTGTTTTGAATAAATGGAGGGAAATGAAATGTTATTACCGCATATTTTAGCTCTCAGGATGATAATGGTTAAGTAATTCATAATGGAGTTATTCTTTTTATAAAACGTTTAGATTATTGGTTGAGTTCATGTTCCAGTTTAACCTACCTTTCTCATAAGTTCAGGGTTAGAAGCTAGTTCGTCCAACAGCTTATCAATGCCCGCAGGACTCGTGTCTTCGGTGAACTCGTTCATGAATTGGTATTCCTCAAACCACTTAGGTTCCTCATCGGGAGTTAGATTAGCCTCAGTCACATTGAAGATAAACGTTCTGTGATTTGTTATCACATGCGATGTTTGGCTCACGTCGTAGACTCTGTAGTTGGGGTTCTTGTTAGAGAAAGTGGTCACAGCACCACCGTTCCAGGCGACAGCCGTGGCATGTCCTTGTTCAGAGTAGTAGACAAAGATCTCGTCCTTGTGGGAGTGTCCGGTGAAGATGCCACTGATGGTGGAACTGAAGCGGGTGATGCATCGGTTGAATTCGCGAGCCCAAACGGACCAGCAGGTTCCATCGCCGGACGGAATGTGGGTGAGTACATGAACATATTCTCCGGCTTTCTCGGCGGCGAGAAGAGTGTCGTGGAACCACTGAAGCTGGGGAATCTTGTCGGTGCCACTGTGATAGAGCCAGAAGTTATCCGTGTAACAGTCGTTGCTGTTCAGTGCAATGATGCGGAATCCCGGCTTGGGGGATACGGTGTAATATCCACCCTTTAGTATAGTTTCCTTGGTCTCCGCGGGCAGCCACTTGGACCAGTCATTGTACAAATGCTCGTACAGCCACTTAGTGCTGATCTCATCAGGTACCCCTTCGGGACTGAAGCTGTATTTTATATTGAAATGGGTAAGGTAAATTTTTATATAAAAAGAATACTTTGAAGATACTCACAGGTTGAGAGGATGCGGCTCGTGGTTTCCAATGCAGGGATAGACAGGTACATCGCCGAAGGCCTCATTGAGCCGTTGGCTCACCTTAGTTAGCACAGCGGTGTTTTTCTCCACCGAAGTGGCCCACACCATATGATCCACAATGTCACCAGTCTGGTAGACGTAATCGCACTTGTGGTTGGCTACCGCGTGGTTCAAAGCGGACTCAAATGTGTGCCAGGGAAGATCGCAGTCCCGGTAGTCGCCCCAGTAGCCAGCCGCTTCGCTAGTGCCTTCCACCGTATCCTTGTTTCTCTGGCAGCACATGGGCTCGGCGCAGGAGGCCAAACTACCGGGTTCGTACAAGGGATCGTGGTGGATGTCGGTAAACTGGCAGATCTTGAGATCCGATTCACTATAGCGATCGGTATCTGACTTGGAGCTGGTCAAAGGTTGAACAGAATCGTCCACAGTAAGAGTCCAGTTGTAGTCCTGGTTGGTACCAGTGTTGCAGAAACTGAACTCCATGAAGAGCGAGCAGAAGCTCTGGGAGTCGCTCTCGGAGTTGCGCATAATGTACTCCACTGAGGGCAGGTTAGAATCGATCAGACCTTCGCAAACCTCCTCGGTCTGAAGGTTTAATCTCCGGCAGAAGTCCATGGCAAAGTCCTTCATCAGAGCGGAGCTGCCCTCTCCATGGAGCTCTCCCTCCTCTTCACGAATTGTACGGATGAAGACTCTCATCACGGATCGACAGGCTACGCACACGAAAAAGCTGTCCCTCGGCTCCAGATCGGGCATATTCCTGGTGAAAATATCCTTCTGGCTGTGCGACTTGGCCAGTTGTTGGGTGAGTTTCTTGAACGCTGCCGTCTCAATTCCGGTTTTCAAATAGGTCACGTACTCCTTGGCCAGGCGCTCCGATATATCATCAGCAATAGCGGACAAAACTTTATCGTCCACTTCAAAATCCACCGGTACTCCAGGCAAATTTACTGCGGAGGCCATTAAAAGGCCGGAGGTCAAGGCGACCGCCAAGAAAAGTACGATTCCTTTCATGGTTCGCACTGAAACTGAAGACTAAATTCCACAGGTGGGGACTCTTATAGCCTCTGCTTATCTGGCCACCAGCTGGCCAGTCCATTGAGGAGCCGGAAAACCCAATTTCAGATTAGCCTAATCTTGTGGAATACATTGGGGTTCCTTTATTTTCGGCCCATGAAGAAGGTAGAGGTTTAATCTCCCTACTGCGTGGGGCAGATTGCATTTTCTAAATAACAGATCGTAAATGTTTAGATTTTTCCAATTCATTGGTATACTATAGTTCGATAATTTGTGGATGTGTGGATGCAGTGTAGATTGGACCGTCAGATGCTATATATCTAAGGTGTCCTAATGAAACTATCTTTTATAACTTTAAATTATTTCTTACCAGTTTACCGTGATTAAGGACTATGTAAACTGTACAGTACCTATTTAAATTTCTTGTAATTTAAAAAGATTTTTAGACTTTCTGACAAAAACTATATTGAATCATTCAAAAAACATTCGTTTTCTGAAAATTGTAGTTACAAATACGGTGCGTGTCCACACTTATCAGGTATTCCAACCAAGCAGTCGCTGACATCGTTTTCCAACACACTAATGCTCCCAACTTAGTGTGGCCAGAAGGTGCTGCCAAACGGTTCCACTTCCTCGTCTTAATCGCTCATTCTCAAATTGTTAATCACAAAGAGAATTAATAATTTTCCCTATGATTGTGGCGTACCAGTGGATATCAACGAAAGGCTGTGACCAGGAGCAGGCGGTAGAGCAGCAAGGGATTACCCAGGAGGATTAGCAGCGGACTCAGCAGCTGGAACAACCACAAAAGCGAAACAGCCCTGAGACAGTGACGCCATTTCTGTGTGCGAATAACGAGCAGGTGGGGCACAAAAAGATACGAGACAGATAAAAAGAGGCAAACACACAGGGGAAGGAGACGGAGCAGCAGCGAGTACAAGGATGAGCTGCCTGATCAATTTCCTGAATCCAAAACTGAAGCCATCGGTGGAAAGTGACGCAGTTTGCGAGGACGGATACACAGCAGCGAACCTAATAGCCGATGATGCGGAGCAGCTGGAACGTGGATTCATGTGCTTTGCCGTCTGCAAGCCTCCGGTGGAGGTCGTCTTCGATTTTCCCAAGGCGGTGGACATGAAAGTGATTAAATTGTGGCCAGCCTGCGGAGCTCTCCGATCCACGGCCTTCGAGCTCCACGGACGACACGATGGAATCTGGGAGCGTGTGGCTTTTGTCCGAGACTTGGGACCAGGGGTGGACTCTGTGACCTTTTGCTACCAGAGCGATTATAACTCGCGTAGCAGCTCCAACTCAGCAACAGCTTCCGGACAACCGCAAAGCGAAAAGGTATTCTTCTTTAAATCGGCCCACAAGATTCTGTCAAGCACCAACAGCGTCAAAGTGGTAATCCGTGCAACAGAACGATGTCCCCCCGTGCTGCGTAAAGTCCAGATGTGGGGATTACCAGCCCGTTCGCTCGACAAAGCCGATCGGGAGCTGGTCAAGAGCATCTGGAGTGAAATCAGTGATCCCTATGGGCAAAGGGATGCAGTGCAGGCCAACCAAGGACAGCGTTCACCTCCCAGGCATGTGCCCGAGCTGAGGGAGCTCTCCACCCTCTCTATACCCGAGGAGTTTCTTGACTCCATCACCTGGGAACTTATGGTATGTGTTATCTTTTAATCTTTTTAAGTCAATTGTTTACTTGAGTGACTCAATATTCTACACAATCGCGTACATTCTACACAATTACTACAATTTTTTCCAAACAGTAAGAGCATTAATTTAATTTTTAACCGTCTCTTTATTTTAGATTTTTCCCACAGTTTTGCCCTCGGGAAAAGTTGTTGACCAATCTACTATAGACAAACACTCCGAGGAGGAGGCCAAATGGGGCCGTCAACCGTCAGATCCCTTTACCGGCCTGGAGTATACTGCGCAGCGAAAAGCGATTCTTAACCTGGCCCTAAAAGCGCGCATTGAAAAGTTTCTCATGGAGCATTCAGAGCACTTTAAAGCAGTGCCACGATCCCTGGGATCCTCCCGTCTTCGTCGCCGCCACGCCTCGCAGTTTGCCAGCAGCACATGTCTGCCTGGACAGATTAGCCCAGCGGCTGGGACCTACTCGGCGCTGAGCAATGCCTACAAACAGCAGCAAAGAAAGAGCAGGGCCACTGCCACGGCTACCTCTTCCACTGCCGGATTTGGGGGACATTCGCCTCCGGCCGCCAAACGAGCCAGACACAGCCATCACGGCACTGCCTGCGCAACAGTCACAGCCAGTAGTGCATCTACCTCGACCACAACCTCCACTTCAGCAACATCTTCCTCCACTATTGACCAAGCCATCCAGCAGGCCCTGCAGAAGATCACGCGCTTCAGCCAAGTGGGAACAGTGACCAATTCAACGCCTGCCTGCTGTATCAACTGTCGCAGTGGGCAGTTCAGCTACGAAATCCGAACCTGTCGACATTTGGTTTGCAGGGAGTGCTTGGTGCTGCTTTCCCAGACGCAGGTGTGTGTCTGTAAGGCATCCTTCCGCGGAGCGGACGTCGAACGCTATCACAAGCTGGACCCTTAAGAGCTTCCCCCCAAGAATTTTTCACGATCGCAATATCGCCGATCGTTGCAATAAGTTTGTTTCTCCCATATACCCAAAATTGTTCAGTCAATCGCTTTAGCCCCTAGGCCTCACTCTACACGATATATATATAGTTTTAGTCATATCAGATCTGGAGTCGGAGTTGCAGAGAAGCCAAATGTGTACACACGAATCGGTTCTCGGTTCGACAGTATGTATCAGTATCAGGTCACGTTTAGTCATAGAGCAGATTACAGATTTAACAGATTAGCATATAGAGAGCGCATAGTTTTTGTAAACAACTTTATACAGTCCGAAAAGACGGGATCGTTCAGCGCAAGTTTATATATTCATACCAACTATAATTAGAATAAATAATGAATCGTAAAGTAAGTTGTGTCCTTAGAGAACGTACATTCAAGATTTTTATCTCATTTAGTTTCAATTAGTTCTTACTAAAAAAGTCAAATCTCAAAACAGTTAAATTTATATTTCTCTTATGTGTTTCTTTAAAGTTGTTACTTAAAACTTGTGTTAAACTTTTTGTTAAATTGTCTATGTAAGTTCTAATATCAGTCGCCAACGTTTAACTTTTTTGTGTTTTCTTCATTCATTAAAGATTTCTTAAGTTAAAAAAATATATATTTTTTTAGGACTTTATTTTTTGGAAAATTTTATAACGATTCATGTCTGGGCTAAAATGTCGACATTTACTTTAATCTTTGTATTTGGAACTTTATATTTATTAGTAAAGTATTTCTTTTAGAAGCTAATAATAAAAAATATTTTTCAAATAAAATAACCAGATTGTTTCCATTTGATTTATAAAAATTGAAATATTTTATTGTAAGTTATTTTTTTAAATTTGAATTTTCTGGTCACATCTGGTCACACTGCTGCCTCCGCTAAGTTGTAAACATTTCAAAAGTCGACTGAAAATATTTTTATGGATTTAAAATGTCAGAGGAATCTATTTCTACTCCACAATCGGGGAGGAGACCCCGTCTTGGATTGGCCCGCCGTGCTTGTCACTCTACACCACTTTTGCGACTTCAAAAAGAGGAAACCGATAATAAAACACCCACTGGGAGTCTTCAAAATGATACACCAAAGACATTTCCATTGTCTATGAGCGTTCGTCGGGTGGGATTGTCAAAAAATAGGACAGAGTTGAGCAAAAAGAAGTTGGAGTTTGCTGCCATGCATGATATAAAGGTGCTGGAAGGATCAATTTCCGAAGAGAAAGAAAAGACGCCTCCGAAATTGGAAGCAAAGAAACCTGAAAGAACCAAAAGGAAACTTAGAGAGGAATCTAAGAAGACAAACAACGAGGAAAAGGAGTCTGAGCAGGAGGTGGTACCCTCTAAGACAGCAGAAGATCAACCGAAGAGCAGCAAAATCTTAGAACTGCAGGGAGACATTGAAATCTGGCGCAAGGGATTCATTGCCTCAATGGAGGATCTGCAGTCGATGGTGGACCCTAAACCGACAAAAAGTGATCTGTTAATGCAACTTGGGATTCCCCTTGAAATGATGCGCTACTTGGAGGATGAATAATCGTTGCGTTACTTATACACTGCAACTTTAAGAATCTGTTAATTATAATTTCAATTAATATAACACGGAAAACTCAAACTTAAACTAGTACTAGCATTACAGACTAGTACTTGTGTGGTCGGACTGGCCTCTCTGGGTCGAAGAGCTTGGGGTCCTGCAAGAAGTCAAGATCCTTGTGGTAGCCAGGCATTAGGAGGCACTGCTGGGCTCGGAGAATGGCTTGCTCCACCTGCTCCTGCTTGTTCTTGCATAATCCAGTGATGTGCCGGCCGTAAATGCGGCCCGTATATGGCGATTGGAATTGAGACAGCAGCTTAACATTTTTGTAGTGTGGGGCAATGTTGTGCTTGCACAAGATACACTTCTGAGGATCCTTTTCGTAAGGATTCGTAATGTCAATTGGTAAATCCGAATCCGGCTGTTGGGCAGATTCCGAATAAAAACGAGTGGCGGCCTCAAACGGTCCCTTGCCAACGATATTGGCTGTTGTAGCTATAGAGTAAATGTTAAAAATAAAGTTGTTTCATTAATTATAATCTATAATCACCTCTTTGGGCTATAAATTTCCCAATTTTCAGCATTTTCCTTTAAATTATTGAAAACAAATGTCTTTAGGAGTGTTGATAAATACAGCTGCTTAACATGTGTAAGGTCTAAAAAGGTAGTGTTGGTAAATGTTTTATGTTCTAAATTAAATCAGCTGTTTTTATACACACGTTTTTGATTGTTTACAACCGAAATCTGAAAATAATGAGCCGCAAGGAAATAAATTTCAAGGAAAAAACAATAGACCTGCAAATAGAGGTCCTGGAAAAATGAAGCACAACCAGAAGCCGAATTTCAAGAGCAAAAATAAGTCGAAACCCAAAGATGTAAGCGCCTCTATATACGTTATGGTAGTCCGTATAAAAATCTTTATTTTAAAATAAACTTTATATAGGATAAACCCAATAAACCTGAAATCCGCAAAATGCAACGACAGCAGAAGGCTGCCCAAGCTTCAGCCGAAAGAGAGAAAATAAAAGCAGAAAAGGACGCCAAAATAAAGATCTATAAACAACAGCGTCTGGAGCGCACCAAGGCAATCAGCAAAAAAACTCAAAGGGGTCAACCACTGATGAAGGACCGCATGCAGCTCCTTTTAAAGCAGATTGAGGAGATGAAGCGCCGCTGAAACAGGACTACTACCTTAGGGTTAAGGACTATAATTTATAATAAGTATAAATGAATAAGCCAGATTTTTATCAGAAACGTTTTACAATCAAGCCATGCGGTTTTCAAAATAAACAGAAAACATGTTTCAAAAAAGCCAATTTGGGAACATTGAAGACTAACAAAGTCAACTTTTAAAATTATAATTTTAATGCAATATGTTTCCTTATCAAGAAACCCCAAATGAGCTGTTCTGAGATTTTCTATTCTGCGCTGCTTTCTCCTTAACATTTCCGATCACGCTCCCCGTGCAATTAAATTTAATGCAACCTGTAATAAATTCGCTTGTCGCGCGCTTCCGGCCGTGCGAATCAACCCTTTCTACTATGCAAATTCGCCCGGCAAATTGCCTATTGGCTTATCATCCTGCACTCTGCATCCTGCGGCCCCGGTCCTGTACCTGTAAGAGTCACCCTTCTAGGTCCTCTGATTCCCTCGCGATTTGATGAACAAAGCAATTTGCTGGGTGGCGCGCGATTCAATTTTGCCTAAAATTTTCTACATAACAGTAAACTTTTATGCGCATTCCGCTGGCACAACATCCGCTTCCTCTCGTATTTTTTTCGTAGAAGAGGGTTAACATATTCCCACCTCCAACCTCCATGGCCCTTCAGAATCGGAATGACAATCAGCATGCGGTCTCATATCCGCCGAGTGGTAGCCAAAGTAAACAAAGCCGGGAGGAAAACTTTCACTCCGGCAAGATATTGCGAAACTATTGCCACCTCCCCCTTAAACCTTAACCCTATGTGTGCGTAGCAACCCGTTGACACAAATCGCACTAAATCAAAAATTATACTTTGCACAAATAAAACGAGGACGCAGGATTCGCAGGAAGTCGCTACACCCTGTGGCCATAAATCTCATCTAGTCAAATATTGAATTACGCCGGAAGAGCCGAACGAGTCGGGGAAAAGGGTTCGTTTCTCAGTTAGCTGCAATTCTTAGATCCAATTTAGTGGGTCAAAAGGATGTGCCAGAGGATGCTCACCCTCCCCTCTCGGTGACATCGCTTTGTTCTGTTTATTTAATAAAAATTTGAAGTTATGAGTGCTCGAGGGTCGTTTTATGTGCCGATAATGAATAGTTATGGCCGCTGTTCAATGGCCATTCGATCCGAAGGTTAATGCTTTGTTTGGGTCGTTTATAATGCAGTTCATGCATGTTTATATTTCCAATAGTCCGGGGTGTGGGGTATCAATAGGCTTCAGTTTTGGGTTTTTCGAAGGAATTGGGATTTTACTTTCCATTTCATAAGTAAAATCCAAGCTGATAAGAAGCCTATTGCCTCAAAGAACATCTATTTTTTAAGCTTCCATACATTGACACAAATTTTTTCAATAAACTGCCTAAAACTGTGGTATTTCTCAAGTTCAGAATGTGAAAAGATGGTATTTGAAACATATCATTTGATTCCAAATATCTCTACCATTTCTCAATGAATTTGGAAAAGGAATGTCATTTAAGAATGAGGGGTTTAATCTTTTGCCCTGGAACAAAGGACATTTAAACCTTGATTATAAAATGGCATGTAAGAATATTCCCGATTGAAAGTGTGAAAATCAAAAACCAAAACAACCAAGGTTTAAGGCATCTGAATCTAATATTCTTTTACACACTGACCACGTTATCAGCTTAAACTATTTTAAGAATACAAATTCACCTACAATCCACTCAAAAAAGAGATATGATAATGTTCTTCACCTTAATTATGTTCTACAATGTAGAATCTACATAAAAGCTCAACCGATGCTTCTATGGATTTTCCCAACCTGAAGATTTCCATTAAATGGTAAATTCCAGGCTGATAAGACACCGATTGCGTTTACTTCAGGAGGTTGAAACCTATTTAAGAGCAAACTTCAGCTTCTGCCTCAGTCGTGTTTGTAATTTCCGGCCAAGACAATACTGAAATAATATTCAAAATGAATTACTTGAGCTTCTACTGGCTACTCCTCGTTGCATTACTTTTCATTGGAACGGCGAAAGTTGAAGCCAAGCCCAAGCCCAAGCCCAAACCAGGATTTAAGTTTCCAGGAATGCCCAACCTAAACCTGAATGTTCACCATAATAGTAAGTTTTTACAAACAACTTTTAAAAGATAAAAATGGAATAATATTATTATTTACATTTTCAGATGTACATATTGGTTGAAACCACTTGAAAAAGTATATACTTTGGGATTATACATATCCTCTATGTATTTCTTGTGTTCATTTTTATATTTAATCTAAGAAAAATAAATAAAAAATTGACAGAAATGAATAATCTTCTAGTCAGCTTCTTTGGATTTTTCCCACAGCTCTAGGGGATTCACTTTTTAATTCATTGATGAGTTCTCCCGCTTGGTAAATCCAAGCTGATAACAACTTGAAATTTGTTCTTCCCTCAGCTGGCATTCTCCTCGGTATTTCGGTTTTTTTCAGGCACCTTCGAAACATTTATTTACGAGCAAGTTACGCTCAAGCTTCAGTCTGAATTCAGCTCTCGTCTTAAAAACAATAGTGTCATATTCAAGATGAAATACTTTAGAGTTTATTGGCTTCTGATTGTTCTGCTGCTTTTTATCAGCTCGGAAGATGTTCTGGCGGCCCCGAAGCGAAAACCCAAGCCAAAATTTCACCTTCCTAAAATCAACATAAATATTCATCACAATAGTGAGTTTTCTTAAATTAAAAAAAAAAGGAAATAAAATTATAACAAGTGCCTTAATTTCAATTGCAGATATTCATATTGGATAGCAGCAGATTATCTTAATTAGTCCTAAAGAATTCTGTTTCTCAATCTTTGCTAAGTGTTTATAATAATAATGTCATAATATTTATTTTAAGAAGCTAAAAAACAGATGTTCGGCTTATTTATTATGTTTAATAGTTTATTTTTCGTGATATTCTTATCATTATTCTGGGGAAAAGTTTATACGTTGCCTTGTTTGTCTGACAGCTCTCTCAAGTAAATGTCCATTATTATATCACTCTATAAATATGTGATAATGTATCATCATTTGATAAGAAAGTGTCTACTTGCAGTTTTTGAAACTTATCTGTTATTGCCAAATTTATAGCAGAGGCTTAATATTGGTGACTTCAGTGTGATATTTAGGTATATATTGGAATCTCTGCCAAGTTCTTGGCTCAAGAATGTGCAGACATACATATTTCTTGATTACAGTATTTAGAATACAATAGGCCAAACAGCAACCCTATCCTCTAAGCCACCTTCCCCTTAACATTACATGCAAAAGTTTTGCATAACTCACTGGCTTTCCAATCTTGTTAACGATTCGGTATGCTAATTAAATTCCTGCCAATGCAGGCAAGAAAACAAGTGCCAAATATTGGCCCTAAGACTCAGGGGGGAAATTTCACTTTCTTTGGGGAGAGATAGGAAAAAATCTGGTTGGAAATTAACACCCAACGAAAGAGATTCGCTTTCGCCCAACCGTAAAATGCTTCTCCAACAATTGGGACCTTCCAGTCCTGTACGAAAAGGACCAACTTTTGGCCGTGAATTTATGGCCCGTTTTGGAGTGGGCTGGTAGACGGGGATGCAGTTGCTCTTATCTGGCTAAAATATTAACGGTTTAGGCTTAATTACAAATGGCGACGTTGCCGGCTTCCAAATTAACTGTTTGGCAAAAGAAAACTCGACCCCGAAGGAGTGGAGTTTGGGCAAAGTGGTTGGATGGGCTTTGGGGCTCATTTCGCCCCATGGCATTACGACCATTAGGGTAATTATTTACAACAATTTCAAATTTTACACATGAACAAGCCGAAGCACAATAAAATGGCGCCACAAAATGTTTTGCATGCACTTTCCATGTTCGGTTCAGTTTGGTTCGGTTTTTGGTTCTGTTTTTCAAGTACGGCGGCTCATAAATTACAAAAGTGCGGGCTGTAAATCACGGGACTCCGCCTCCCATCACCCCTTTCAGAATCGCTTTGCTCCGGGCGGATTGTCCATGTAAATTTTGAAATTTTCAACAATTTGCAACACTTCTTTTTTTGGCGAACACGTGGCCAGGAGAACAGGGGCAGGAGGTAGTGCCAACAGGAACCCTTTGAGGGCTGCGCATAAATTTCAATTAAAATTGAAAAGCCATGAAAAGTAAAACCCCCGAGAGGAGCCAAAATGATAACCATAAAAAGTCACCCAAAGGAGTGTGGGCGGTATGAAATTTTAATTGTGGACAGTGGCATCAGGTGCAGGCATGCATGAAAGTGGCTCTCCTCGCAGCGAAGGAGAGCGCCGGCAGTATTTCAATTAAAACTCGAAAATATTTCCAATAATTGCCAAATAAGTAAAACTTTGTCAAGCACCCCCAAGGCGATCTCAATGGGTTAACTTTTATTCGAAAAATGTTGATACTGAAAGGTATTTCACACTTCATTGCGTTGAAGAGTTAAAACTTATTTTTCTTGATACTTTCAAGTATTTTCATAGTTTTTATTTTGCTAGGAATCAGTTTTATTAATCCTCTTGGTCAATAACTATTCCACGGCATATTTCACACTTCAGCAGCTCCAAGTGAATAAAAGGACATCCATCATTCCGCCGGTCCAGGATACTTCCGATACTCATCTGCAATCAGCTTTAGCCCAGCGACAAATGTCAAAACTATAAGCTGACACTAAACCATCGCGGCACTTCAGCAGCTAACGATAAACAGCGAGGGGCAAACATCAAACACAGACTCCACCCAAAAGACAAAGAGGGTTGCTGGTCGCAGGACCTCCCCTTCTATGGTATCCTGAAATTGCTCTTTAACTTGCAACAGCGAGCGGTTAACAAGCGACGCGTGCCGCTTCCTTTTTTCACACGCAGGCGGTCAAGTACAGTCGCCGCAAAAGGCCAAAGCTCGACAAAGGAGGACATAGGACATAGGCAACTGTACTAGTGACATAACCTCACAATGAGGCATGACATAATTCACTTCCTGCCGCATCATCAGCAAGGGACATCCCCTGTAACTCAGTTTAAAGTCGCATAACTCTCAAATTAAAGTGACCATGCGACAATTTTCAATTTCCACATTGTCCATAAATCAAATTGCGTTTACGATGAGCTAGCCGGAGGACATACAGCCGGAGAAAGTGAATGGGGTGGGGTTGTAAACAGGACACGCACATGGGTGAGGGTTCACTCGCCATCGCCACTCGTACCTTTTGATGGGTTTATTGAAAACCTACGTTGATTTTTTTGTGGGAATACACTGTCTGAGAGGGGTTAATAGTTTTCACCTTTGGATTATGAAATAATTGTAAATGAATGTTAAATTTATGATAGATATTTTCTTTCAAAACTTCAATAAAAATAAAAACATAGCTTCTGAAATCTTTGAAAACATACTCTATTTTGTAAGGGTATTTAATATTTCTAATATAGCCACTTCCAATATTTGCAAAGTCCTTCCCTTTATTTGCTTGTTTTCAAGTTTTTTATTCCTTGTTTTTTGGGTGGTTTGGTGTTGACACACCAAAGATAAGGACACAGGGACGTCCTGTGGCATGTGTGACGTCTATGAGCATCTGCAATCCAATTTAATCAGAGCTGCTGGCAAATGGCCTGCTTTTTGGGGCAAAAACACACCAAATAATCGCATTAGGGCCCGAGGAGAAACGCAGGAGACAATAGAGAATTAGATGTGGCGTGGCATGTGTCAAAATTTTCGCATCGATGAAAGATCTAAGAGCTGGGTACACATGTGTTGGCCAATCTGAAAAATGATTAGCCGGGAAAACCGTGAGAGGTTTTGAAATTCAATTTTTAAATTGGCCCAGAACAGGGAGTTTTTTTCGCACCCCCAGACTTGCTAAGAAGTTCCCCTTCCAAAGATTGGCCCATAAATCTGGAAGAAGTCTTAACATGTCAGCGACACTTTCCCCACAACAAGGTCCAACTTTATTCAAATGGTCCCCAGGAAGCAACAGGAAAAGTTGGACTTTCTTAATGTCTACAAATTCCTTTCTGCAAATCCAACACAAAGCCCAGTGACTTTGATTTATAACAGCGGGGCGTGGTATTTTTAATTTACAAACCAGGGAGAAAATACTCCCTCCATAACTTAACCCTTTGAGACTGCCTGTCTGCATAATTATGTCCGTGTGGCCCACAAATTTATGGACCTGCCAACATCTTACTCGGTTAGGGCTCATCTTGGGCTCTCCCAGACTATCACTTTGTCAAATGGGCTTTCTTTTAATTGGCTTTGGTCTCGGTTTCCTCTCGGTTGGGATTTGTTTAGTTTTGGCTTATATAGTGGTCAAGTGGTCAGACTGGAGTGTCTTCTGATTAATTTGTGGTGGAATTTTACAGAAATTATAAATGTTAGCCAGGCACTCTTATTTATTCTGACAATTTGTAAGCCAAGATTGTGGGATAAATCAAAATCTTTCTGTTTAACTTATAAGGATACTGTCGATAATATCAATAACAATATATTTTCTGAAGAGCTCCTTTATATCAAGTACTCCCACTTCAAAAGTGAAAGACCACAAATGATGACTGCATCAAGTGAACATAATGGGCGGGAAGGGGGGTGACAGCATCATGACAGTGCTCAGGAGCAATTCCTGTAAAATTCTATGACTTCGTAACTAATTAGCGCAGCCCATAAAAACAATGAAGGCACCGCCGCAACAGAAGCATCGGAGAAAGCAACCCCCTTTCCTCTGGAAAAGCTGGTCGAGAAAAACCCATCCTCACCACTTTCTGCCTTCCTAATGAAGTTTGACGTGCTGATGTGCGGTGACGTTGACGAGGATTCCCGGAGAAGGATCGCGAAGGGGTCCTTTTGGACGAGTCAACAAGTGAAAGTCAGCCCGCGGTAAAATTCAATGGTGATGAGGCCCTGAACTGTGACGGAGGACTTTGTTAAGGGGCCATAAAATGCATTAAAATTAAAAACGTGTTTAAATGCTCAAGAATAACTCGAGCAATCTTTTTAATGAGCTCTTAATGAGGCGCCTGACCAAATCAAGAAACAAAAAATAGAAAAACGGAACCAAATGGAACCAAAAATAATTTGAGTCTCATTTGTTGTTGACGAGGTTTAAAAAATCGTAAATTATGAACAAATTTTTTAATGAAAAAAACTTCATTCCGGCATATGCTTTTGGTCTCCACCCTCGAATTTTTACCCCGATTTGGATCCGTATCTGTGTGTGACTTTTGTTGCTGCCCATAAATTATGTAAATTTTCATTCGAAATTCAAAATTAAAAAAAAAATATATAGAGTGGTAAAAAATACTGTCCCGCTGCTCTAATAAGGGTGAAAGGTCGCTAGCAGGCGGTGGCAGGAGGAGGCGTGTCCAGTAAACATCATAAAAGTGAGAAATATGCCTCTTATTTTGTATTTTGTAATTTGTTTTGTGTAATGTAGCGCCTTTTTGTTCTGAAATATGAGAAAAAAATTGCCACATTTACCAAAAAACATAGAAAGAATGGGAAAATGCGACGCGGGGAAAATGGATTTTTTATTCGATTTTCCATCCCCATCGTGGGAATCCCGCTATTCCGGGGTTAACTTGCACTAAGCCCTAGACTTTCGTTACTTAGTTCCTTTGGAGTTTAGAACTGTACAAATTGGAAGAGACAGCCTGTAAGTTTTCAGTTGCATAGATACGCAGATACTTTTGGGTATAAATTAAGGAAGCTCCCAAGGATGGACTGGGAGAGACATATGCAGAGGCGTGACTGCAGATACTCAGGTGAAATTTATTAGCCCAAAAGTAACCAGCACGAAAGTGGAAATTACTTGACGACTGTTGTAAAAAGTCGACTGCAAGTTCGACTTCTTTTGTGACTGGGTGTGCGCTTAATTTTTAATGCCGCGCCGTGAAATTTATTTGGCCGCCACAAATTTGAGTTAATCTGCGAGTTGCCGTGGGGCTTAACACTGTCGAGACAGACTGTACCAGACTGTGCTGTAAGGATTTCAGAAGTTTTCCATTTGGTAGAGGGTTGGAGGATTCGCGAATGAGAAGTGGGCGAGCGATGCGATGCGATGCGGCAGATTCATTTAAAGTCCCAACTGAAATCAGCGTTGATTTAATTTCAACTGTCAGAAAAGGAGTTATACAGGACGAAAAGGAGACGTTTGATAAGTGCTTTTCAATGCGATATGTGAACAATGATCCGCACTTTTTGTCTGGCCCTGCATTCCGAGTTGGACATTCCTCAGTGCCTCAGAGCGGCCATCAATCAATTGGCCGCCTAACGAGTGGCATGTCCTGTGACTTTGGCGTGGACCCATGTGTGTCCTTGTGCGGCAACGGGCACAACTGAAAAAAATGAACAACCAGAGCACGTAATCTCGCTTTGTCGAAGCTGAGGTTTAACTCATCCAACTCTTCATTCCAATCATTGACACTTGACCAAGAACGATGGGCTTTATCCATTAAACTAGGCTCTTGAAATATTAGATAATCATTTTGAATCACTGAGCTCTAAATATTTTTTATAGCAGCATATATTTAAAGGTTTAAAAAAAGAGGGGAGAGTATGTTTCGAAATCTACCACAATTTTGGGGTTGTGAGCTTAAATTGCGACGCTTAACCATAAATATTTATTAATGAAATTAACTGAGCTCGCAAAATTCAAATTGAAATATCAACGGAATAATTAAAATTCATGTTGAGCTCCTCTCGGGGTGGGTGGGCTAGAATTCTCTCAAAAATGGCATCTCCACCGCACCACCCCATCCCACCCACTGGGAGGATGATATACGAGAGAAAGGGTTTTTCGTTTTGGCCCATTTGCATATGTCTTGCCTCGGGAATGATAGCCTTAATTGTGGCCATAACGCGTTGGGCGTGTGTGTCAGTGTGGTTAGCCATGTGCTCGGTCCCGCGTGTGTGTTTAAGTGGTTTTCCAAGTTGCCTAAAATGCCACCACACCACCCACTCCTGTCCAGTTACTATCCCCCCACCTATGGTGGCTCTCATTTTAATGAGCAACAAATTCAATTTCAACTTTGTGCGCCTTTGTTCCCGAAAATTAATTCATTTGCAATTCATGGCTTTCAATTTCGTTTGTTTTTTGGGGCGGAGCAAGGAGGTGTCTCTCCTGGGATCTGGAAATTATTTGGTTAGCTTCAATTTATGCCGCCAGATCATGAGCTGTCTCGGTCTAGCCGGGTTATCCAATTTACGGACATAAATCAAGCGCTTACTTGACAGCAAGAAATGCAAATCCAATGCAGGCGGAATTGTATCATATCGTTTTGATATTTTTCGAGTTTAAAATTTTGAATCCAGTGGGAAATATTGAATGAAACTCTAAGGGGGAGAAACTTGGATAAAAATATTGGTTTTCTTGTAACAAAATACTAATTTAACAGACAAACTTAGAGTCGAAAAATGCAATCGAAAAGGTTTATGGCAAAAAACTATCTATAAATAGAAATTTTTTTTTCAAAATTGTATGGTTTTTATCCCGGAACCAGTCCCAAATGAGGTGCTAATGTGCCATAACCGTCAAGGATGAGTTCAAGGAGGGTGGAATGAGGTGGCAGAGGGGTGAGTTTTAAGAGGCATTGTTAAAATACCAACAGCTGGCCCCACCCCAACTCTCGTAAATCAAAATTATGAGTTTTCAATGAAAGCTTCGGTGAATGGAAACTTTTAAACAGTCGTTCAATTGCGACATGATAGATACTGGAACCAATAATGGACAAAGGAAATTTATAACTATTACTTACACACGATTAAATAGTCTTCGATGGCAATACAAGAGGGGGTTGGAGACCGCCAAAAGATTCCTGGCATCCATTCCATTCCATTGTTGCAAATTGCAGTCATTTGTTGGCCTTAAACCCTTTGCAAACAAAGAAAGTGTACGGAGCCTAATGAGGCAGCCATAAAGACAAAAATGGAACCATCAAAATATGTCAGAACTTTCGCCAGACCCATCCTCTGATAAATGGGCGAGGCTTTGGCCGAGGGCGTGACGAAAATCCAATCAAGCTGCATAAATATTTGGGCTCAGCATTTTTGTGCTATCCTCTGGTGGACATTGTCCGAAAACTAATATAGAAATTAGGTGTGTAATGTGCTGAGCGAGCCATAAATATTTCCTATTCCCGATTCGCATCGCCAAAGAATATTTGCAAAATGTTTCCACAACACTGAAGCTGAGAGGGCTCAGAGGGTGACTTAGCCCAGTGTCCATTTCAAGTGTTTGCCACATCTGACATTTGTCATCATGATTCGGCCATAAATACAAACTGCGCGGCCCATAAATAAACATTTTCTGCAATTGGTTTTCTGGGGAAAGGGAGTGGATATTGTTCATTCGAGAAAGAATTGAGTTTGATAACCTCTTCTCGATAGAATTCAAACATTATTCAAGATATTGCGATGTTAGACTAGGGAAATGGTAAGTGCCAGTATAATGAGTTAAAACCATATGCTAAACACATCTACCTTACCTTTAAAATATAGAATTTTCATATTAACTCTCCTGCCCGAGGATTAATTACAATTTTATAAAGTAGAATCCTTACCTTCCAATCTAAACCTGATATCCTGCCTTTGATGTGTTCCAGTGCTTTCCTTGATGGCATATCAAATGTGAAACTATCGATGGATGATGTGATATGTGCACACACATCTTTCACCAGGGTAAACAAACGAGTTAACGCAATTAAGAGTCCCTGCAGGACGAACTTAATTAAGGATGCCGCCTGCCAAGAAATTTGTCAATGGCAACCAAGTTGAGCAGCCGCAAAAGGCAAACACATCAATCGCTTGGAGGAAACCCTTGCCATCCAAAACACATCCTTGCCAGGATACGTGGAACTATTCTAATGCGGTTGGTGTTGCAATTAAATTAACATAAACTTCGGGACCAGCAAAGGCACGTTTTCCACTCTTTTTAGCCCAAAAAATTTTGATGGCAAAAAGGGGTTTGAATTGGATTGGGTTTTTCGCTTAGGGGTGAGTATTCTTACTTTGGAAGCACTGGAAAAATGTTAAATATGATATGCAAAAGTGTCTAGTATTAGGAATATATTTTCTTTAGATAAAACACGTTTCAAAAACTAAACACTTCTGCCAGTGTAGTTACATGCAAATTGGTCCTGGAGAAGCCCCAAGTTGATTGACGCCGCATGACGCGTTAATAACTTTAGCAACGCCTTTGTCCTGCGGCAGACTTTGATGATGACGATAATTATGATGGGACTGGAAAGAAGAACGAGAACAAGGACGATAGTACCGTGTGCCTTTCCCCAATGATGACGATGACGCACTATCAGCAATCACTATAATTGCATAGTTTATCCGCGTGTGGGTTTGTTTGCTTTTAATAGAGCAGCTCTATTTATTTACTATTTATCCCGCCCGAACCTCGCCCCTTTCGCCATGTCGCCGTTGTCCTCGTTGTCACGCAACCCAATTATTTCCTTCAAACACATGTAACTGTTAATTGGCAGAGCGTCTCCCGGGCATCCTGTATGTCCCATTTGTGTCCTGGGTGCGCCGCTTTCACTGCTGCCATCGTCACTCCGAATAGTTTTGATAGTTTCGCCCTTTTGGCTAAAAACTGAGATTGCTTTTCCGCGCCCAAAGGGTTGCGATTAGTTGGAGTTCCCGGTTTCCTCAGCGGGCCATCGTTAATCTGCACTGCAAATGAAAAGCAAACAGAGAACTTTCGTCAGAGCGACAACATCACATCAAAATACGGCATAACTAATGGAAAATATTATTATGAAAGTTCGAAAGCAACTCCCAGAAGGACGTGCATATGTATGTTTTTTTGCTGATTTCAGTTTTTTAAGGATAATTACATAAACTACACAGGAAGTCTAGCTTTTAACACAAATATCTTGGAGCCTAAAATTTATAAAAATTTTGAAGAAGGGATCAAGTCAAAAGAAAAGGTGTTCCAAAATCTTTATCTTAATCTTTTTATGCCCATTAGAAGTTTCAAATGACCCTTTTCCATTTACTCCCTTTAATTACAATTGAACTTTTATAATCGTACAAAAGTATTACGTATTACGTACAAAATGCTGGATTTTCGCTACTCGCGACACGACTTTAAAGATTTCCTTTTCCTGGAAAATCTGCTCCTTCTTTCCGTAGCGGCAGCTGTCCTCGTCCTGTAAAAAAATAAAAAATGTAAAAAATATTTTGTCCTTAGATTTTGATGTAGAATAGCGGAGAATCTTTCTACAAATCGATTAAGGGATTCCGTTCAAGAATCGGATGGAAATTGGCAAAGATATAGCCATCGCTGGGGGCCATATTGCGCCTTCGATGAACTCTTCATCATTTTGAAAGGGATGCCCCAGAAAATGTGACGAAAAATGTAAAAAATATTTTGTCTTTAGATTTTGATGCAGAATGACGGAGAATCTTTCTACAAATCGATTAACGTATTCCGTTCAAGAATCGGATGGAAATTGGGAAAGATATAGCCAACGCTGGGGGCCATATTGCGCCTCCCATGAATTCTTCATTATTTCGAAGGGGATGCCCCAGAAAATGTGACGAAAAATGTAAAAAATATTTTGTCCTTAGATTTTGATGCAGAATGACGGAGAATCTTTCTACAAATCGATTAAGGTATTCCGTTCAAGAATCGGATGGAAATTGGGAAAGATATAGCCATCTCTGGGGGCCATGTTGGGCCTCCCATGAATTCTTCATTATTTCGAAGGAGATGCCCCTGAAAATGTGACGAAAAATTTAAAAAATATTTTGTCCTTAGATTTTGATGCAGACTGACGGAGAATCTTTCTACAAATCGATTAAGGTATTCCGTTCAAGAATCGGATAGAAATTGGGAAAGATATAGCCATCTCTGGGGGTCATACTGAGCCTCCCATGAATTCTTCATTATTTCGAAGGAGATACCCCAGAAAATGTGACGAAAAATGTAAAAAATATTTTGTCCTTAGATTTTGATGCAGAATGACTGAGAATCTTTCTACAAACCGATTAAGGTATTCCGTTCAAGAATCGGATGGAAATTGGGAAAGATATAGCCATCGCTGGGGGCCATATTGGGCGTCCCATGAATTCTTCATTATTTCGAAGGGGATGCCCCAGAAAATGTGACGAAAAATGTAAAAAATATTTTGTCCTTAGATTTTGATGCAGAATGACGGAGAATCTTTCTACAAATCGATTAAGGTATTCCGTTCAAGAATCGGATGGAAATTGGGAAAGATATAGCCATCGCTGGGGGCCATGTTGGGCCTCCCATGAATTCTTCATTATTTCGAAGGGGATGCCCCAGAAAATGAGACGAAAAATTTAAAAAATATTTTGTCCTTAGATTTTGATGCAGAATGACGGAGAATCTTTCTACAAATCGATTAAGGTATTCCGTTTAAGGATCGGATGGAAATTGGGAAAGATATAGCCATCGCTGGGGGCCATGTTGGGCCTCCCATGAATTCTTCATTATTTCGAAGGGGATGCCCCAGAAAATGTGACTAAAATCCTAAAAAATATTTTGTTCTTAGAATTTGAATGCAGAATGATGGCGAATATTCATAATATAGAATCATATAAAAAAACCTCTTGACGAGGTAAAGTACCGGTGACGAACCTGCATGCGAAACCCAAAATATCTGATATCAATTTTAGTGACGATAATATGCTATATAGGTGTACAAAATTGCATATAAAAAATATTCTTGTTCGGCACGTGCAAGAAAAACAAAAAACAAATCAGTCACGTGCCGAACAAGAATATTTTTTATATGCAATTTTGTACACCTATATAGCATATTATCGTCACTAAAATTGATATCAGATATTTTGGGTTTCGCATGCAGGTTCGTCACCGGTACTTTACCTCGTCAAGAGGTTTTTTTATATGATATCAGTTGTTTTTTTGTATATATTGATCTTCAATTAATTAAAACAGAACGCATAATATATAGAATATATATATATGGAAGTAACCTCTGGACAGGCGATTCACACAGTTAGCAATACTTTAATTGTAAGGATAAACATCAAAACTCTTTTTTTTTAACTCTATAGATTTTGAAATTCAAGAAGGTGGAAAATTTAAAAACCTTTCCAAAGACGTAAAGAATTTTTCGATAGCTTCAGTGGCTCTGAAGTTATACGTATTTTTAATTTACAAAGGTTTTGGAATTTGGTTAGTTTAAAAATTTTAATTAAAAATTTGCCCAAAAATGTATTTAAGATCCAACATTTTTCCGTAGTTGTGGGAAACCAATTTTTTTTAACAAATTAACAGATGAGAGGCCTATCCTTATGAGAGTTCCACTATATAATAAATTATAAAAAAAAAACAAAAAAGGAAAGCTAACTTCAAGCGGAGCCGAAGTTGAAATACCCTTGCAGTTAAGCATAAGCTTATATTATTATTATATATATCGGATCCTATATAGTTGTCCGATCCTTATGAGAATTTCACCATCAACAAAATTTCTAATAAAAATATTGGAAACACCCCAAGCATCTTTAAAAATAGAAAGGTTGTGCCATTTCCGATCGTTCAGTTATATGGCAGGTATAGGATATAGTTGGCCGATTCTTATGAACATAGGATTAGATTGCCCAAAACGGAAACCATAAAAAGTCCCATCATTCTAGCTTCAAAAACAACAAAGTTAAGCCAATTATCCTAATAAAATTTTGCAAATCGGATAAGATTGCCCAAAATGCAATCTGTACTAAGTTCCTTCCTTCTAACTTATAACAAAAAAAAAATGTATGGCATATCCGATCAATCATATAATAAACATGTATTATATATAAAAAAAAATGCGCAAAGATAAAAAATTAAAAAAAAAATGGAAATTACGTTTCTCCAGTTTTTCTAGTTAAACCAATTGTTGAATGTAACAATTTATTTTGGGTGTGCGATATAAAATAATAAATATTAGAAAAGTATTGGCGGAGTTGGTTTGCCTGGTTTTTTTTTAGCTTTTAATCCATGATTTGGCCCAAAACGGTGGTGGCTGCATTTATTTATATGCATTATATGCTCAGTAGGGGCATATGCATATGCAGTAGGGGCATATGCAAGCGTTCTACTCATAAAATTTTGCATTCTTCTCATTAAGACATGAGACACTGAAACACAAAGTAGAATTACATCAAAAGTTGCCATTAAGCAACAAAGTTCGAGGATAGCTGAGTGGAGAGCGTCGTGGTTCCTAACACGGAGGGCCTGGGTTCGAGTCCAACTTGAGTCAATGTTTACGTTTTACTTTTTTAAGCCCTTTTTTATTTGGATTTTATTTTTAAATAAATTATCTAAAATCTGAAAAGATATACTCCATATTTTTTAGGGTATAGACCAAATATATGCAGACACCAAAAAGCAAAGTTGCCAATCAAATACACACACATGTATAAGTAAATGCAAGCTTCACAGGAGGCTGCACAAAATGGGTAGCTGCACTTACAGGACTATATCTTGAGTTAACGGATTTTGCCAGATATGAGCGATATGTCAAAAGTTGCGTCATCTCAAAAGCTATCTACACGTGCAAAAAAAAAAAAGGGTCAGTCGACTAAATTTTGAAAAATAATTTTTTTTCTTAAAAAAAAAGTTTATTTTCAGTGTATTTTTTTTTGTGTACTATATAGACGTTTGGTCCCAAAGAAAGTGAAATAGATATTTAAAAACCCCTTTCAACGGTGTAAAGCTCTTTTTAATATCTTTCTTAATTATAAAGTTATGCATTTTTTCATTAACAAAGTTTTTTTAATTTTTTGACGTAAGCTTAAGGTATTTCAAAAAGTTGTAGAACAATAGTTGCTCATATGATAGTAACAAACATTTTCCAATTTTTTTCAGGATTTTTAAGATAAAAATAGTGCAAACAGACAAACCGACAAACCGACGCAAACTGGCTTCATTTTGAAGAAGAAGAAAAAATTGAATTTTTCGAATAACTTCTGAATGAAATGTTGGATCGGGTCGATTGAGGTACCAATCGACGCGTATTTAGCTCTAGAATGCGAATATATAAAAATATTCTATCTGGGGACTAAAATGTGTCCACCAGCCCCACTTTAGTGATAAAAAATTTTTTTACTTTCACCCTAATTTCTCCCAAACCAAATAACTTTTGGAATATGTTTCGACAAAAATTATCTAATTGAAACAATACCTTTCGATTGGTATATCATTCATTTAGATCGGTTGCCTACAGAAAATTTTTAATTCTTCGGCTATATATAGAGTTTCCTCGCGCACGCCTAGGCATGCAGGTCGTCACCTCGTGGACTTCCGTCCACAGTGATATGTATGAACATGTTTTTCTTAGTGGCTTTATCTATAAGAAACGCATACGCTTTAAGTATTTTTTTGTTATGAAAACTACTTTAGCAAGAGATTAAATAGTTTTTATGTCTTATAACTTTTGGCATATATATACCGGAACTTGTTTATCGTTTCCCGCTTGAAAACTTTTCACGCTGAGTCTAAGATGTGGAGCAGATTGTCGAAAAAAACGCATTTTCCCCGTCGAAGCGTAAAAATAGTCGAATCTGTCTCATTTCTCTTCGCTTCAGATACTTGGCTGCATATGATTTATGTGCCAGACGGGAGGTAAAAAAATAAGGAGAGTTTTTCGTAGGGCAGACGCAGAGGCAAAAGATTTACGAGTCCTTCCCACATACAGGATATTTCCCATCAGGCAACAGGATGGGAATGCAAATCGCACACGCATGAAGTGAGCTTTGTCGATTTTTTTCTTCTTCCGGAGAGAATTACCTTCTCGAGTCGTAACACATCGCTTCACATACCGTGTCACGTCCTTAAAAAGTTTGTAAATTGTACTTGAAACCTTTAAAGTCAATTTGGCGAAACAAAACCCAGCAGGATGATCCCTTGTTTTTTTCCAGCAAGCTAGGGAGTGGGACAGATAAGGGCGAACATCAATTGTCCTGGCTAATTGCCGAAGCCCGCCTCCTCGACTTCCTTCGCATCTAATTTGCCTGGGACTTGGACACATCAATTAGGCATTATCGAAGACCATAAAAACGGTGATGGGAACATCATCTTTGGAGGGAAAATTGCTGCCAGGACACAGGGCACAGAACATGTATCCTGTTGTCACATGCTATCAAAATCATAAAAATCTCCTCCCCGCAACTCCTTTGTCCGCTAATAGACTCTCCTAAGGATACATTCGCGTTTTTGCCAATTTCGTCCTTTTCCGTCCAAGGAAATCATTTCTGTTGTATCGAATCTTTTGTTGCTTCCGCCGGCTTTTTGTCTCTTAGTTTTCGCCAGACAGAGAGTCTGATTCCTGAGTGTCCTTAAGTGCAGTCTGCCTTGACTTTGGAGCTCCGAAAGGAAGTCGGATGAAGGCAAAAAGGAGTGGGGCTTGCTTCAGAGATTAGTGTCCAATAGCGATGCCATCTTTAAGGACTCCGACACATGGATGTCGGTACGGGTACGGGGAAAAAATGCAGCCAAACACAATGAACAGGGATACAAAAAAAAATCGTTTAAGCTAAAATAATAAACGAATAAAAAAGTAAACTCCAGCGACCTCTTCTATCCAGAAATTCTATCTCCTTCACGGTCCACTTGAAAGTGTCACAACAAGTAAACAGGATAACAACAAAAAAACAGAAGGCAACTCCATCCCTCCGTGTAATTCCGGTAATGAGAGCTCACTAATAACTCAGACCAGAATAAATGAGAAAATCAAATAAAAACAAGTTAAAACTTCCGTGAAAAGCGAAGAAATGAAACGAAAACAACAACAATTAGAAATCAGAGAAGGGGAAACGGACGAAAGGACATCCGAAATACCCTTGTGCTGGATGGCATTTTTAAGCAGTCAAGTAATTACACGTTTAATTGCAATGGAAAAAATATGCTCAAGCCTGAACAAAATACAAAAAATTACTTAAAATTCAGACATAATGAAAACTGTTGAAGAAATTATGCTAATTTAATACAGAAAGCAACGCCCCGAGACCTTTTTTGGTTTCCGTTTCCTGTTCCTTGTCCAGCGTTACGTGTCCTGGGTGGCCAAGTGCTGAAAGGACGAAAGTATGAAAGAAAGTACCCAAAAAAAAGTGAAAGTTCGATTTATGCAGCTAGAAATTCACTTAGCTATGCAAAGTGTCCACCTCCTCATCCGCCGAAATGCTCCTTGATGTACGCACATTTTTGGTTCCATTTATTGGATTTCCCCTGTATAGCTTCCTGAGCTGGAAAGTCCACCCCTCGGATCCATTGAATTATGGTGTATTTTTTTAGCGAGCATTTTGCCTGAATTAGTAATTAGCCACGGGGTTATATTTTTTGAATGGGGAAGCAGTTCCCTCGAGTAAGAGTCCTTAAAAAAATTGAGCAAAGTTCAGGAGGTTGATTTTCTAATTCAGCTGTTGATTAGTGGAAGAGTTTTGTGCGTAATGGAGTTAAGAAAAAGAACAGTCTTTTAAAATCTTTTAACTGAAGATATACTCATTTTACAATAGAAAGTACAGGATGAATTGCAGGGCTTTCTGGAGTCCTATCCTTCTGCTGACTAATTAGGATCAAACTCCATTACGCTCATTGCGTTTCATAGAAATTCTACAGGACCCTGAAGCCGTTGATTTGTGTAAACATTTTTAATTATGAATGCGCTGCGTCGTAATGACTTTGTATCTTTGGATACTTCAGCGGCGGTAATCCCTCAGGGTATTCTTAGTCCTGGACATTGGCGGACACTTGGCAGATTCCCACGTTGTGTTTAAGGCTTATCGGCATCCGGCAGAACTGTACCCATACACCCACAACTTTTTACAGCCGAATTAAATGATTAATAAAAGTTATCGCCAATGGGAAGAGGATGCAAAGCGAATTTGTTGCCAAACAATGCAGATCCAATCCCATTCACGGTGACAATATTAATTTCTGGCTGTACTGCGCATTAAAATTGTGTTGCAGGATGGCGGAGAGAATTCCTTGGAAGGCTGTCATGTCACGCCCCCATTCAAAATGTGGCATAAACATGCAGTTACTAACATTTATGACACTCGATGCGCGTGTCCCGGCCATAAGGCCATGGATCAAATTGTATAATATTAATTTCTAATTGCATAAATTTCGCCTCGTTACAAGGAGTTTGTCTTCATCCCGGTGGCATCCATCTTCCCGTTTACGATTTCTGTCTCCTTTGTGGCAGGATCATAAAAATTAAATCGCTCCAAGGTGAATCCGGAGTTCGGTTTCGGTTTCAGTTTTTGGGTTCTGTTTTTATTTGCCGGTCGCTATGCCGCACAAATAAAAATAAAAGCAGCCATCAAATGTCGAGTTAAAATGTTTTATTATTTCACTTTATGCCCATCAAACGACGTGAGTTCGACCAGGAACACAAACAGAAACAGGATGCGAATGAGGTCCTGAGATGGTTTTCAGGATGTTAGAAAGACAATTGCCAAATGGTTTATTGTTTTTGCGGCTGCTCTGTGGAGCGTTGATAAGTCCACCGATTTAGGTTGTGTTTGATGATGTTGTTTCTGGATAAACAGAGTTTTGGGGTATCTTTTTCCTCAACTCACCACCAGACAGTTGGGGGCAATATATTTTTGAAAATGTTATTAAAATCGCAATACCATAAGACGCCAAGGGGTAAGGTTCTTTTTTTGTGCAATTATTTCGATTTGTTGTGCTTGAATTTGGAATTGAGATGAAATTTATATAGATACTTATTTTTAAGCCTATCCATCACTGCTACTTTTTTTTTTTAACTTAACCGTCATTCAATTTGTCAGAAGCTTCGAGAAGACTTTTAAAATATCGGGAATTTTATTTAATTTATTTAGCGATTGTCATTGCAACTTTGTGGCGACTATTTGCATTCGTTTGTTCGAGCTGAGAGCATGCCGCGCGGAAAATGTTTTCCAACTGATACGTGACACCGGCCGAATCGAGACAAGGGGCGCCGCCAGTCGCCTTTGCTCGTCAATCGCTAAATGCCCTGATTAATCCACTTCAAACAGGGCGAAATGCCTTCTCCTCCAGCCCCACCAATAGCCACCCTCACCTACGTGAACGGCGGCGAAAAGTTTCCAACCAAAACGAAACTGTGACTGGGCTCAGATATTCGCGTATCGCTACGTGCGCACCGGTTGATTGCATTTACGTGTTGTCACCTGGCGACTCACCTCTCCACCGACCACCGCCACCCACCTGCAATCACTGCACTCAGTCTGCGACTAATGCGAATGAACAGTCAGCTTCTGTCGAGGCAAACCACACGCCACCATCGATAGGCAACTCCTGGCTGGTCCTCTTCCAGTTGCACATGGCATCGTCCTGCCACAAAAGAGGAAACCTTATACCCTCCAAATGCATTCTCTCAAATTTTGACTCTAACATTTTCCAAAGTTCTAGCTAATCAGATGCTGTTGTAATTACAAAACTCTGGAGTGGCTCTGAAACTAAGGAGATCAGGAAATGGCACAGGAAGGGGTCTCTAAAACCCTTTTACTGAAAATATTCAACACTGAAAATTAAGTTTTTAATTTAATCTTGTTAACAATATTAGATCCTTAATGGATTGAAGATAAGTTCACTTGGACACTTGGCTTAGGTCTTGTAAGATGTCTGGTACTGGTGGGCATTTTAGTTAAAATAAAATTTAATTATGATGAAGGGGACTTCCATTATACGAACCAGACACATATTTGTTTAATTTTCAAAGACATCACAATAAGCTGACTTCACTTTTTTTCTAACCAAATAAGAGATATATTTGTTAAATCCTTTCACACACAAATCGAATCTTTACGGGGTGTCCACATATCGCGGATTTCAGCAAGGTAATGAGGAAAACCAACTAATGCCCCCGGCGGGGTTATCTTTGAATTGGAATCTGACAAATAGATAGTGTGAGGGTGAGGGAAAATAGGAACGAGGCAGCAACAAGGGGCACGTCGGGAGTTCTAGACTTTGACTTTCTGGAAACTTTAAGTAAATCTGCTTATCTTGCTGGTAAGTTTCGTTCTACGTGCCGCCGTCGCGTCGCGGTTGCTTTGTTGCCTTGTTGCTGAGCCACCGACCTGGTCCCCTTTTCCAGCCACCCCCTCTGACAATTCACCTCCAGACCGCTCCACTTTCCCAGACGCCCCCAACCAGCAACTTCAAATGCCAAGTTAACTGCAGAGTTGTCATAACGCTGACAAAGTTTGACGCGCCGGCATTAGGCTGGACAAAACGTGGACTCCCTATCTTGTCAGTCCAGTTTCAGGGGAGGATGTGGGTGGCAAGCGGGGTCAGATGACATTAGACGAAATGAACTCAAAGCCTACTCATGTTAGTGCTGTTGCTAAGTGCATGCAAATTAGTGAAATTCCTGCTTTCAGCTCTTGAAGTAGCAAAGTGCAATAGTCCTTGCCCTTGATAGGACCAATCCATCCTCTCTTGAAAAGGGGAAAAGGTTGGACTGTTAGACCTTCAGTTTAGGGCTCTGTTATAATTAAATTTCAGTAGCATAAACAATGTTTCAAACCTGATTTAGTTAACTTTCATCTTTTCAATGACATTAGCTCCCTCCTATCGAGTGCAATTTCCTTTGGCTTAAAGCCTTTAAACACATCTGGCGCTGGTCGCCATCCTGTTACTTTATCCTTTCGCATTTTATCCTGCTGGCAGGACGATGTTCCCATTACCGCCCAGCGCTCCTGGCCAAGTGCAAGTGCATGGCCCAATTTATGGTCAAATGCTAATTTTGGTCATGTCCTCGCACAAAGCGCGAATTGCTCTTGTCGCTGGTCTCTCGATTTTTGGAAACTGCATAGAGGAGCAGGAGATGGCCTCCACTTTGTGGAGACTGTTCTTCTCGGTGGAGTCCGTTGCGGGCCAGTGGCTGCAATAACTCGTCTCGTCTGCAGCTGCCAGATGGCTAGGAGCTGGGCTCTGGGATCCTGGCAACTTTGTGGCTCCCGGTAATCCTTGTTGCAGTTGTTGTACGCGTCTACGTTGTTGCCATTAATGTTGGCCATAACGATGGGCAGCAGAGGAAGGAGTGGGGAAAAAAATGCTATTATCTTTTAAAATTGTCTGCCAGGCGGCAGTGGAACAGCCGCAGCAGGAGCCGCCACAGAAGCAACATCAGGCACAGCAGCAGCAACAGGAGCCCTATACCAAAAGAAAACATTTTTGAAATAATATTTTGACTTTTTAAAAATATTTTTACTAAGTTTTTGGGACTAAAATATTAGGGAGCCCATAGATTAAATATTTTGTATAATATTTGTTTTAAATTTAAATCTTATATCCTTAAAATTCATGTTTTTCCCGAGTGCTGCCTCTGCAGGAAATATGGATTAAAATGTTGGCAGTGAAAAAGCCAAAAAAAAAACTGCGAAGTAAATGGCGAGGGAGGATCCTTGTGTGGCTGCCGCGTTAACTTGATTTTTTAAGTGCCTCTCTGGCGTATTATGAACACGGCCTGGCCGATTACGGCTACCCATTTTTCTCCATTTTATATATATATTTTTTTCTTTTGCGCCTCGCTTTTCATTTCAGCTCATGCATACGAAATTAGTGACAATATGAAAAGCGGTTGGAAGGAAGTTGCCCAGAGAAGCGTTTATGGCTTACAGCGAGTTAATCGCGCTGTCACCATCCGTCCGCCGTTTGGACAACTTGCAGCAATTGTCGCAATTGTGCGGCTGAGTGTGGCCCACCGTTTTGGGGCACTTGAGGTAAGCGGCTTAGGCTGCAAGAGTTTCACTCACTCGCCTTCGGAACACAAGTATCTTGAGACTTTTTCCACCGACAGTTGTCGCGGATTAGGAAGTTGCCTTTCTTCTTTCGAATATCAAATAACTCTACCCATTATGAGAAGTGGTTACAAAGACCCCGAAATGTATACTATAAAAAATATTAAAAATATTAATATCCACTTTTTTGAATTTCTAGATTAGATTAGGTTCTTAAGCTTATGGATTTCAAGTTCTTTACGAATTACTTTGTTTTGTGAACTCCCTTTTGATTTCTGTTGATTTTTAATCAACTGCTTGCCGCCTGGCAGCACGTTCCACCCGGAATTCCTTTAAGTGGGTGTGGCAGGATCGTAAAAACTGATTTTAATGTCTAGCCAAAAACTATGGGGCCGAGCCCAACCCCACACAGCTCACAGCCCAAGTGCAACTACTCTTCGTCTTTGTCTTTTACAACCTTTTGTCAGTCGTTAATTTTTATGTTTATAGCGCAAATTCTCGCCTTGCTGCACACACGTTCTCTGAATTTTGAAAACCGCAAAATCGTGCGGCCATTGATGGGTGCCGAAGGGTGGTGAGTGGGTGTGGGTGTGGGAGGGGGTGGTGGTGTTGTGGCATCGACGTCGTTCAAGGTAGTTAAAACAATAACAATTAGCTGCAAGCCAAGTCGTTGGCCACACGCAGAAATTAATTAGCGACCGAAAATGCGCACATTTTGTGGTTAGGTCGAGTCCGGTTGGGAAAGTGAGGTTAGAGTCCTGTCGGAGAGTGAGGTTATGTTGCGCTCCAAAACAACACAAAGTGCAACAACCAAATCGGAAAAATTAAAGTTAAATTATTGTGTGCTGACTGGACTGAAGGCGACGGGGGTCTGAGTAAAAATCTAATCAAACTAGTGAAAACTTTCGACCGGAAAAATTGCACATCGAAAGTTTGTCCGCCTCTTCAGACAAAACTTTTTCTCACTTTAGGCCCCATCTCTTTCTACTTCTTAGCCCCCTCTCTTTCTACTTCTTAGCCCCCTCTCTTTCTACTCCTTAGTCTCTGTCTCTATCCTGGGCGAAATAATTGCCAAAATGGAAAGCCAAAACTTAAACAAAAACGCAGACGTTAATGAAATTTTGATAAACTTTTTCCGGGCAACTCAAATGCAACAATGAAATCACTAACAGAGAGAGATACACGGTTTGCCAAAAAAGGGAAAGAGAAAGGACGATTAAGTTCAATTTTTGGGCAGACAAATCAAAGCAAATTATGATTTATTGAATTTTAATTTAGTGCCAGTGCCAGTGCCAGTGGCAGTGGCAGTGCAGTGAGATTTTCCCATAAATATTTGAGGAAGCGCACTCCGCAGACAAAAACTGAATCAGAATTTACGCTGATTGCAAAGTTTGTGGGCTGAAATAATTTGCAACCCTAAGGGATAAGTCCTGGGTACAGTTTCGTCCTTCAGCTTTTTGGCTCTGCGCGTGCCTGGCTCACGCATTATTCAGATATTCCGGATGCGGGCAGGGGAGCAGCTGCCAGGAGTCGGATTCTGAATCAGATCTTGGGTGTGGGCTAGCACAAGTCCTTGCCAAAATGTGCGTGTGCGTATGCAAATTGCCGGCCACATGTCATTTCTGACCATTTCCGCTTAAGGGCCTGAGTCGCAAAAGCTCAAAGAGCTGAAAAACAAAAGAAGACTTTAGCATCCGAAACCGAAGCATCAAATACACTTACTACATGAATTATGTACCAAGATTACAATTGAAGATGAATTATACTATTATTTGATTATTATTATTCACTTTTCTATCTTAAATTATTAAAATTTTGTTACGATTTAAGTTAAGAGTTAAGAGATTTAAGTTAAGTTTAAAATTATTCACAAATAGTATTATCCTTAGAAAGAGTATTAAAAACAAACAATTATAATATCAACCCCCTAGTGACTACCTATCGGGGTAGCTCTGATGGGGTGCCTTATGCGATTTGCAAACTTTCTGCTTTTTTTCGCAACTTGTTTTTACCCACTGACCTTGAAAAGTGAATGCATGCAAATTGAGCAGCTGAAAAATCAACAGCCCAAGGGGTGGATCTGGATCAGGTTGCAAAAAGCATCAAATAATGAAGGCCATCCCCCTGTGTAAACCTCAGCGAAATATTGCAAAATTTCATTATTTTTTGCGCAAAGGGAGAAGAACACAACAAAGGGCAGGAATCGTTCGCTTATCACCGACTGACTACACTCAGGTCTTATCGCGCCACATGAAAATCCATTAGTCAAACCCCTGCTTTCCAACCAAACACATTTGTTTGCATGTAAACCTGTTACCTCAGCACTCGATTGCCTGGCTAATCGAGCAGTCCCCCAGGAAATTTATCCCCCCCCCCAAACCTCCTGCTTAATGTTATTGCACAAATTGCTTCAAGAGCTATCGATTTCAACTCTTGCCTTGGCAAAGTAAATGGCTCTATTACGCACAATCTGCTGATCTGGTATAATACCCCCATTCTGGAATGATTGGATTTTAATTGAAAGGTTGGAATAATATTAGTTCCCTGATTGGCGTTAATACTCTGGTTATAAAGTGGCGGTTAGTAGTTCTGCAATTCATTAACAGAAGTTTAATTGATTGATTTTAAGAAAGGTATCCTTGATATCAAATGGTTGTCAAGTTTCGTAAAATACTTAATAAGAAATGATAATTTTAAGTGCCTTACCATTTAGTCCCTATTTCTGTACTTAGTTTCTTTAAAAAGTATAGAACAAATGATTATTAGTAAACAAATAATATTGATTAATTATTTCTTTTAACTGCCCGTAGCCGTGTGCATAAAGAATAATGATATTTAGTTGATAAAACACCAGTACTTTTATAGTTGATTAGATTACGGAATCAATTAAATCACTTTTAATAACAGTTCCAATTAATACCAGGATCAATAAGACAGAAGACAGTAATTATCTTTATAACTCTACCTGCTTTACTGATAAAAACAACAATATTTTTCTTTTGTATTATTTTGGTCTGCACTTTTCCCGTCTACGAAAAATTTGTTAATGAAAAATCGCAAATAACTTCTTGGACCGTCTGCCTGCCACAGAAAACATGGCGAGGAACAAAAAGCCCGGAGACGAGACTTTTCATTAAAATTGCTCTGGAAGTGAAGCGAGTCAGAAGATTATTGGTGGCAGGGAATGGGGTTGGAGGTGCAAGGATTATTTATGGGGAGCCTGGCTGGGGCTGTCGGCGCAGCTGCCTTTCACTGGCTGCAAATGGCATTGCAATAAAACGAAATTAAATTGCTATTTTGCATACATATTATGTGTGCCCCGCATGTCCTGGACATACGAACGCACATTTGCTTTTCATATTCATAGTGTCTGGATGTCGAATAATAACCGACATATCCCAAATACTTTGACAACATCTGGCCATTCGAATAGTTTTTAACCCCCACAACCTCAACCTCAACCCCTTTTGTAATTGCTTTACGTTTTTATTAAAATGCATAAATTAATACGAAATTTTGGGCAAGAAGAAACCTTTTATGGACTCCATTTCAGGGCATACATATGTGAAATGGCGCAGCAAACCTGTTTTCGAGAACAATTAGAAATATAAAAGTTAAGTTCTTTGGCAAATGTACCACAAATGACCCAAATTAGCTACCCTCTAATATTTCATATGCGTTTCGGGGTTTAGGAAGTATCATTGAGGCAGTATTCATCCGCAAATCAGGGCAATTAATATTAAGTGGATTATTATTTAATGACCATTGCACGCACTTGGAGACATAGAACGAGGACCAGGACCAGGACCTTCCCGGGGCCACCACGTCAGCTTCAATCTCATTCCGCACTAACTGTTATGATCCCAAATGGCCGTCATATTCTAATTACACGAGAGCACGCAGTTATTACTTGAATCCGGTTTCTATTTCTCCTGATGATACGGATACTGCGATTTGATGACCCCTGACCCTCCCATCCGCTGAGTAGTTATAGCGGCATTAAAATGGCAAATTGACGTTCATTTCACGTGCTAGTCGACCGTATCCCGGATGTTCGGTGATATGAGCCGAGTCCTCATTGAATGGGCGTCGCTAATTGATAAATTGCTCTGATGCGTGGCCTGGATCCATACTGCAAATTTAATCACATATTCATACATATATAGAGAGTTATTTATGTTCTATAGAATTCTTTTCCTAGAATTATATCCCCAATTAAGATCACTACTACAATTACACCACCTACTTTAATCTACTTTTACAATTTATGTGTTTTTAAGTCTTAAAAAAATAGTTAAATCTTTAAAATAAACATCTGTCATTTGAAAATAAATCCCTTTTTTACGTAACACCAAAATAAAATTGATAAGGAAACTGCGATGCAGACTGAGGGTACAATAAAAAGCATCTGAGCAGCTCAGAGATTGCATCGCCGTACGTAACGATGTGACATTCCGGTCATCAAAAGGCGACATCCACGTCATTTCGTCGGAGGTTTCCGGCTTAGTCAGCAGGCGGCCAAGATGGCGCTCGGACCCCACTCAGCCGGAACTTTTCCGGACGATCCCAGCAAAAGCCGTGTGCAGCAGACAGTGATAAGTGAAGGGGGCAGAGGGAATGACTTTGTTCCGTTGTGTCATGGAATCTATTGTGGAATCGCCAAACAACGTGGCCCTTTTTATCAGGCAGAAGAGCGTGTCATTGATAAGATAGGCGGCTTCTTTAAGCTTCAAAGATTTCTTAAGAGATTACTTTGTAGACTGGATGATTCCTCAAACGCTATCGGCTATGTGGTGGATAATTATTGGTGTCCAACAAAAGCCCCAACTATTGGTGGGTGAATCCTCCACTTGGGGAAACCCTATTTATTGTAAAAAATTTAAATTTCTAAATATCTATACTGTGATTCCCCAGTTTCAAATGCTAAGGAATCATGGATGATCTAATAGATATTCAACGCCACTTACGTACTAAATCGCATGTTTTTATGGAATTTTCGCGATTGTGAGTGACAGTGTTTCATCTGGTATCCAAAGTACACTTCCCGCTGGGATTCTATCAGCATTCGGCTGAAAGAAAAACTCAACCAAACGCCCCACAATGTGGACTTAATGAAACCCCAAACCCAAACCTTATCTCAAAAACAATTTGCTGTTTTCTAAGTTGATATTTAGTTACTTTGTTGTGTTTATTTGTTCACGCGGTAACATACATGGCTAAAGATACATTTGTTGGGGCGAACTTGCTAACTTAATAATGATAACATTATCACAATCTCGTGTGTGCTGGCGTGCTGGTAAATCAAGGTGAATGTTGGGTAAGATTGTATGTATAAATCATTCAAATATTGCTTTGATAATGCTGCTGCTGCACTGCGATTTATTGGTGAACAAACCAAGGAAACAAATCAAATTTAAACGTTATCTTCGGGATGATGAGAGCAATTTTGAGGGAAAGGAAGATAATGTGTTGAAGGGAGGAGAATCTCCAACGTCTTACTGCTTCTGCAGGTACTCGTCGAACAGGTAGACGGAGAGAGATGGGTCCGGCACCTTCATGAGCTTAGCCAGGTCGTTGGCATAGCCGGACAGCTTGCGCACAGTCTCGGCCTGCTTGCCCAGGAAGTTCTCCTCGATGTAGTGGGCCAGCTCGGGGTCGCGCTCGGTGGCGTGGGTGGCACGGGTGTGAACATGGGTGGCTCCAGCGGCCAGCTGCTTCTCATTATCCAGAGCCAAAGCCAGGGAGTGGAGTTCATCGACTTCCAGGGTGTTGCGCTGGGTGCTTACGGAAGCGGGCGACTCGTGACGGGTGTTGAAGTCCACAATACCACCGCGACGGGTGATCTGCTTGATCAGGGCGATGCTGTCCTCGAAAGAGCGATCGGAGAGACCCTGGTAGAGCTTCTGGAAGCCGGGGCGGTTCTTCTGGTAGGAGTTGAAGTGCGTGGCCAGCAACAGGTAGTCGTAGGACTTGGTCAGCTGCGAGTTGATGTAGGCCTGGACCTCGGGCTCAACATGATCGATGCCAGCGAATCGGGCATTACAGATAGAGTTAGCTATGGGTTAGGAAAATAAAAACAAAACACGAATTAAGATAGTGTTAAGACAGTTAAGCCACTGCATTAGTCTCTAAGAATTGTGTTTGTGTTCTAGTTCCAAAATTTATTTAATTTACGTCATCTAACTACTTACATTCGCCTGAGAAAAAGCCCGTGAGTGCTTGTTTATTATTTTACAAAGAAAAGCAACAACGACAATACGCAAACACAAGTTAAACTCTCTTCACACAGGCTCTCACCTGCGGGTGAGCGGAGTGTGCTACTTACCTGAGAAGGTCGACGAAGAGCAGGCGGTGAGCACGCTGTTTTGGCAGTACTCTTCCTCCTTGGCCAGAGCCAGAGAGCCGAGGCTCGCAACTAGAGCGATTGCAATGAACAATTTCATTTTTGCTTTGGATTACTGTAAATAATGGGGAAATCGAAAAAGGGAAATTAATTTCACAATATTTAACAAAGACAGAAAGGTCGTAGTCTGTTTTTGTTTTCGGTATTCCCCTTTTGCGTCGTAGAGGTTTCTTGAATTTTCTTCGCCTCCCATAGTGGCACTCTCGCTCTCTCTCTTTGTTTTTCACAACAAACAACCCCCATCGGAATGTTTTCACGGAATTTGTTTTTCTTTTTAGAAAATTCTAGCCAATATATTTGAGAATTTCTGTTTGCGAATTTCTTGACCACGACCGACACCTACTAACTAGCTAGTAATTGATTAAACTCACTTTAATTGTCTACAATAAGTTCGAACTTCGTGGTTGGCGCTGTTTTGTGTGCTGCTTGTTGGAAATCAAAAACTGAACTGCTGTTTATAGCGTCGCGTACGACTCTTTCTATGCACATACACGCCATGTGTGTGCGTTGTGTGTGTGTGTCAGAGAGAGAGCTCTGTTTTTGCGCTCAGTACATGGCAGCTTGGGGGCAATATGGCCGCTATGGCCGCGTTACTGGGGCTCCCATGTTGTGAGTCACATGCAGGGTTGTCAACGTGTGCAACATGGCCACTGGACTATGGATGCACTTTGTATCTGCGTTTCAAGGGGACATCTGAGATTATTATCAGCTAATATGGGTCTTGAATACAAAACGTATTATTGAAAGACTTATTAATTGTATGATATCTCTAAGAAAACGCTCTGAGAATCCATCTTATGTAACCTTATCATTATTTTAAGGAAATTCCATGATAGTTAACACATAGTTGCCCAGCATTGGTGGCCCTTATCAAGTGTCATTCAAGCTTAGAGTGTGTGACACCCGAAAGGAACCGTCACCATATTTAGTAGGTTTCATTGACCATTGATTGATCCCTTGACCGAACGTGACAAATCAATATTGTAAGACTGGAATTAAATTGTCAAGACCAAATTAGAAAGAAATTAAAGCGCCTGGCAACCCATGACGTGTTGCTTCCATTTCCTCTCTCGCATACAATCAAAACAAAAACAAAGAACAGCTGACGCAGAGATCAGCGGCCATGTTTGTTATTATTGGTATTATCTGTGACTAGTAGACCGAGACTTCGAGTATCCAAGCGTTATTGAGGACGTGTGTATTAAATTAAGTACGCCTTTCATCGAGAATATTCAATTATCAGCCATTAGCACACAAAGCAACGGCGACATGTTGAAAAGATAAGAGTGCACACTCTCCCACTCACGCACACACTGTCAGAGCCGGAGGGGCGGACGAGAGCGCGAACGTTTAAAAGTGTTTTGTGCGCCACTTGGAGCACAGTTCGCATTCACGTTCAGTAAACGAACAACCGCAAGCGCTACGGAAGATTAAACCTGTCAAGAAGGTACTGAAAATCTGAGTAATCCCAATCAAAGCCCATCAACAAAATTGAAGCAGGCCTTCGCCTTCTATGCCAGTGTGTGTAAAGGCTGCCATTTCACAAATTTGAAAAAAAAAAAGATAGAGAGAAAGCAGTGCGGTGCGCCTATTTAACATTGTCGCTCAACATTGTGTAGCCTCATTCTCATTTGTGCATTTCGAACACAAGCATTATTGGAAACAACTAAACTCAAGTGAAAATTTGTTCTGTGATTTTGTGTAAAGACTCCCCCCCCGACGATCAAAGATGGTGAAATTAATCGCTAGCCTGATGCTCCTGGCCGTGGTGGCCCAAGCCTACGGAGACTTCAAGTGTAAGTTACATTATTTGATAAAATTTTGAACAAAACAAAGGCAGGTCAGCGGAAAAAAACATTAAATTTCGACGCAATACACAGAGAGAACTCCAGAGAAACCCCTGGAGAGACCCAGAGCATGCGCCTTTGTCTCTCCTCTCTTTAGTCTTCTCTTAGGCTGCAGCCAGAAACCAGAAACCAGAAATTTCACAATTTGTTATTAAAATGAATTCACGGTATTGCTTCCGTTATGCTTTTGGGGAAATGATATAACCGGTCTTCCAATATTAGTTATTTATAAAACCCTTTCGATAAATCCCATAAATAATGGCAATTTCGCTTTCATTTGAACGGTTTAACGGTTTCTTTGAAACTCTTAACTTTGCACACGACTTGGGGGCTTGGGGTTTGGGGCTTGTGGTGGAGCATGTTTTTGCACACGACCCGAAACCAAAACAAATGCCGTTGCTATGGCGGCGAGAGAGCTGCGCACGGTACCAAAAATGCATTTCAAAAGAGAGGCAGAGTTGTCAGCTGCCGTTTGCACACGTTTCTAGAAAAGAACGGAATTTCAAGCACGATTTCAAGCTGTTACAAAGGTTTACGCAATAGATGTAACCTCCTCATCCTACCCTCTCTCAGCTAAGCCGGAAAGCAAGAGTGTGTTAAGAGAGCTGAAGAACGAGGCCTCCAGGCAAAACCAAAACCAAAACCCAAACCGAAATGAAAAGAAAAACCACAATCATGGTGAAGGTCAAGATCAGGGTTGCAAAGGTTTCTATGAACATTGGAACTAGCCAAAGTCAAGCTTCTCCAAATAAAGTTTTTTTTTTTTTAATTCAATATTTATTTCCCAGTTTTCAATCTAAAAACCGCTACGACTAGAATTTTTCTAGATCACGGTCTTCGAACCGGTTTGAAGTTGGAGAAGTTAGGTTTCTTTTTTAACAATTTCTAATGAAATAATAAAAACCCTTTTCTAACCAACCCTTTCTTTTTACAGGCTCTCTTGAGGTGCCCGAGATTCCGAAGGGATGGATTGACATGAACCAGAAGTGCATCAACAAGATGCGCCACCAAATCCAGGAGGAGATTAACGCCTCGTACCAGTACCTGGCCATGGGTGCCTACTTCGCCCGTGACACCGTCAACCGCCCCGGATTCGCCGAGCACTTCTTCACCGCCGCCAAGGAGGAGCGCGAGCATGGTTCCAAGCTCATCGAGTACCTGTCCATGCGTGGCCAGTTGACCGACAGCATCACCAACCTGATTACCGTGCCGGTAAGTTTTAATTAAAAAAAATCCATTTAAACTTCAAGCAACTTAACCATTGGAAATCCTTAACCCACCCTCAGACTGTTGCTAAACAGGAGTGGAACAATGGTGCCGCTGCTCTGGAGGAAGCCCTCGAGCTGGAGACCAAGGTTACCCGCTCCATCCGCGACGTGATCAAGACCTGCGAGGGCAGCAAGGACAATGACTACCACCTGGTGGACTATCTGACCGGTGTCTATCTGGAGGAGCAGCTCCATGGACAGCGCGATCTGGCTGGCAAGCTGACCACTCTCAAGAAGATGCTCTCCACCCACGGCGAGCTGGGCGAGTTCCTGTTCGACAAGAACCTGTAAGCAGGCAAAGATGATGAAGCAGTCCAGCTACACCTCAAAATTGTCAGCCAGTCGACATCGTATAGTGTTCTGTTATCTGTTATCCGCGAGCCTTCTCCCGAGGCTACCCGTCATTAAACCATTATCACGCTGAAAAGTTCCTCTTTTCAATTCTTTGACTGGCCAATAAATTATCTGTACAACCCCAGCACACAGCAAAATTGAACGCCCTCTGTTCTCTTTCTTATCATCGCACGCGAAGAGTATTATCAATTCGAGTTTTGAGTTTCCAAAGGCCTCGGGAGGGTGTTCCGCCTTATGCAATCGCCGAGATTTCGCCTAGTTTTAAGTGGCGCGCCCCAAAAAGGGTTCATTCGCATAGGAAGACATTCAAGCACAACCCATATACATCCTATATCTTTATACTTTTTCTGTCAATTAGACGAGCAAGTTCTTAAATAAATAAACAAATAAATGTAAACTATAAATCAAAATAGTTTGGTCTTTTATTAAATTTTCTCATTTTCAGATGGGTTTTAATTGGTTTTTGGAAACCCCAATGGATAAGTTACCTTCTTATTTGAAAGTCCTTATTTTTCTTGTTTTTCTAAATTTAAAAAAAATATAATACGACCGAGTATATTATTTTAATAGTAAAAGAGACTTTATATTAAGCTAAAGATTAAAAATTCATTTTTAAATAAAGATTCCTATGCCTTCTATATATAGTAAAAAATCTGGTCTTATCTCATAAAAGCTTGGAATTGCCCAGCGCGAAAGATCACCACCTAATATTGTTTATTAATAGATTAAACAATTATAATTATCTATCATTTTTTCCTGGAAATAAAAGCAATCCCCTTGTGGAGCTCAGTCATTGTTCATTTCTTAAGTGGGAAAGATGGAACATCTGCGTTGCTTTTTTGTCTGCTTCTGTTTATTTCTCTGTAAGTATATATATTAAAAAAAAAGTGAGAAAGAATTTATCAATTAGGACTCACATAAACGTACTTAAAACTATATAAAATTTTAAAATAGATTCAATGGAAAAATAAATATATAGATAGCTTTGCAATGAGTTCGACTACTTGGAACAATATGCGAAATAAATTAGACATTTTCTATTTTAGTTATGGGAACTGCTCTGGCTTACTGCGAAATTAATAAAAATATCCTAGACTCCAACTATTTATTCTACTATAAGGATGTGAATAATAAATATCAGCTTCAGCTCTCCGACAGGGTGGCTCTCAACCACAAAGTGTACATGGCTTGCGGTAATCAGCCCATTCTTCAACTTACCTGCATACTAGATTTGTCGCGTCAGAAATATACATTCGACCATGCATTTCCACGCAACAGCTGTGATCAAAATAAAATAACTATTAAGTCTGATCGTCCAGTCGTGGCAGGTGCTTGTGAGACCCCTAACATCATGCACCACATAGGATTCAGACTCCAAACTGAATTCATCGAGCTTTACCGAACCTGCTTTAATGACGTTTTGAAAACCGTCAAGTTTACCATTCACCTTATATCTGACAGCTCCCATAGTAAGTAAACTGTACAGATACTACGACGTGAATATTATGTATTAAACATTGCTTATTCTTACCATTTAGCTGCTACAAGGAGCTCTCAATTTAGACCGGACGGAGTACTGACTCCAGCCCAATTTGATGTATACAGAAGGGACGGTGTTTTCGCATGTTTCCAACGGGAACTGGGAAACGGCCAGTCATATGTACAGAAAAGCCGGTGTTCCATCCATCGGGGACACTTAGTTCCGAACAAAGACTTTCCTTTTCATATGCAACAAGATGCGACATTCTCATCAAGGAATTATGTCCCGCAAAGTCAGAACAGAAATCAAGGTAGCTGGAAGGTTGTCGAAAATTGGGTACGAGATCTCGCCAAAAGTAACCCAAATAGAATACTTAAAGTTTGCACTGGTACTCTTAATGTATTAGAATTGGAAAGTACCAGCAATGTAATGACAGAAGTTTTCTTATGGAGAGAACCAACAGCTTTGCAAATCCCTATTCCCAAGTGGATGTATAAAATCGTTGATTACAGATATGTCTCCCTGACCTATAATGATCAGTTTTCTACAACCGCACCGAATCCTCAAATGCTTAACATTTGCAATCCAGATAGTTGTGGCGGTCTGGACTTAACAAATAGGCCTTTTACTTTTTGCTGTAATTATCAACATTTTATAACTTCCGTAGTTCCCTATTTGTATGGTCTTTGTTAAAGTATCTTAAATAAAAAATACCCTACGTCTTGCCATGTAGCCATCTATGGTATACAAAAAATATGTAAAAATAATATAAAAACTTATACTTATACTTTAAAGTGTTCTCCTGAGAATAAAATAAAGGATCATATAATATCTAAATTGATGTGCTTTTTACAAATTTCAGCTTAAGACTAATTCGTACTGTCGGCCTAAGAAATGGTCTGCTAAGAAGATAATGTGGTAAGCCCTACTTCTAGCCGATTAACCCTTTCGGTCCCCTGACAATGCACTTGATGAGCCATATCTGGGATCACGTTCCGCCTGTCCATCAGTGGGCAGTGTCTAATGGTTCATACGAATCGCAAATTCTGTTTGATAAACGCCGGCGTCTTCGTCTCGAGTCACATTATTGACCCTTTCATGTAGTCGACTCCCCCATCTATCCTTTATCGTTCACCCCTTCCAAAGGACTAATCTGATTTGAAAACACAAAAAGCCAACCAAAAATATAGCGAGTGAAGCGAAACTCTGAAGAAAATTCTGGGATTTGCAGATGGACAAAGCGAAGTACAAGGAATAATTCATAAGTCACTTGTAAAAGTGTCCACCAGAGCACTGAAAGAAAATGGGTATAAACAGATATTATAATATAAATATATTCTAAATAACCATGAATTCTCTTACAAGAATTACAACAGCTTTTTTATAATATTCTACAATTTGTTAAAAATATTGAATATATCTACTTAAAGCTTTTTTTTTAAGTACAAGCAATCTTATAGTCCACCCTCTTGCCCGAGGCTAATGTGTGTGCCCCTTTTACCCTTTCGATGGTCATGTCGATGTCGATTTTTAGTGATTGACAGGACATGCCATGCATTGAATTATGATAAATTGTGGCAACTGGCAAAAGGACTACGACGCTGTTTCCTGTACCGCCTGAGTTCTGTCCTCCGAAATCTTTTCCCCCCGGAGCGTGACCAGGGTGAATGGGTTAGTGTTTGGCATTTTAAACAATTTCATAAGCTAATATTTGAGCAGATGTCCTTGTTCGTTGCGGGTTTAAAATTGCATCAATCCGCACGGACAATGGGCTGCAAATTTTTTTCGATAAGCACCGCAAATATTTAAGAGAAATTTTTGATTGGGGGTGGGTGCGAATGTCCATGTGTCCGGCATACAAATGGACCATGACATTTGGACGACTATCAATCTTGGCTAACCGAGGAAAACTTTTGTTCATGGCTGTCGCCCAATTTACCAATGATTTTTATTGCGTTTTTTTTTTGTGAATGTTATTATTTCCCATTTTTTCAAGAGAAAAAGAAAGTCTGGAGATAGCCAGTTTGGTAGTGAAATATTTCGAAAGCGAGACGTGCGAGTGATTCATCCTGCGCATATCCTTCAGATAAAAGTTACTGTACGCTTATCTCGCTGACATTTGTCCTGCTACTCATTCGTTGACAAATTTGCAACGCCCGCCAGGACAATGGGCATGAAATGGAAATTTCAAATTGGCCGATGGAAAACGAGTGTTTTGAGTAGGCCTGTCTGCCCTAGGATCCCGGAATCAAAACCAACCTCACTATACAACTACCCATATCCAAACTGGTTCTCAGCTCAAGTGGCTGCAGCCAGCGCCGCAGGATATTCGTCGCCTGCCACCAGGATATGATTTATGTCCACATGGTTCCTTTGTCTTTCACTCATTTACCCTATCCCTCCGCTGATTTTCTACTTTCTCCGCTTGTTTGCTGTTCTCACCATAAATCTCTGGATGGCCATTGAGAAGTGACAGGCGTAGCCTCCGGGAAATCCGTTTCAACCGGTTGGAAGGGCCTGGAAAGGTAACTAACTTCTGTAGTATTGATAAATACAAATGTTTTTACCGTATAGATTTTATGTTTCATTTTGAGGAATTTAGTTTGAAAATATATTAAATGGTTAACGGGTTTTATGGGATCAAAAATCTTAGAATATCATGTTTATTTCCATTTCATTGGATTACGACTTTTAGCTTCTGGGCGATCTCCTCCAAAATCATGAAAAATTTATGGAAGGACAATATAAGTACTAGGAAAGGCCATATCTTTCCCAATTTTCATATAATTCGTGATCGAATACATTAAACGATTTGGAAATAGATTCACCATCAATGTACATGAAAATCTACGACCAAAATAAGATTTAGATTTTTCGTAAAAATTTCCCTTCAAAATTATGAAAAATGCATGGGAGGCCTAATATGGCGCCAAGCGAAGGCTCTATCTTTCCCAATAACCATCGGATTCTTGAGCGGAATACCTTAAAAGAATTGTGGATCGATTCTCCATCAATCTGCATCAAAATCTAGGAACAAAATATTTTTTAGATTTTTTGTCCCATTTTCTGGGGCATCCCCTTCCAATTGTTGAAAAATGCATGGTGACCAATATATGGCCCACTGCGAAGGCAGTATATCTTCCCCAATAACCATCCGATTCTTGTGCGGAATACCTTTAACGAATTGTGGATCGATTCTCCATCAATCTGCAGCAAAATCTAGGAACAAAATATTTTTTAGATTTTTTGTCCCTTTAAAATGTTGAAAAATGCATGGGGCCCAATATGGCCCACTGCGAAGGCTATATCTTCCCCAATAACCATCCGATTCTTGTGCGGAATACCTTCAACGAATTGTGGATCGATTCTCCATCAATCTGCATCAAAATCTAGGAACAAAATATTTTTTAGATTTTTTGTCCCTTTAAAATGTTGAAAAATGCATGGGGCCCAATATGGCCCACTGCGAAGGCTGTATCTTCCCCAATAACCATCCGATTCTTGAGCGGAATACCTTAAACGAATTGTAGATCGTAATCTGTTTCAAAATGTAGTGACAATATACTTATAAAATCAAGCTTTTGGCTTAACTTACCTTTTAGAGGGAAATTGGAACTTTTTCTTTAGGTCCTTGCCCCTTATGCATTCTCAAACACTTTCCTGCTCTCGAACCCAATAAGTACCTGACTTTGCTTCACTTTCCCCCACTCTCGCTCTCGATAAAGTTGTAGTCCGCTTCACTTGAGGCTGCATCAAGCAAATGATTAAAATTCAACAAACATCGGGCTGGAAAATTCGAGCAGCAACCAACCAAGGAACCATTCTCGCCCTAGGATTGGCAGCGCTATTGAAATGTCTTAGCAGCTGTCCAAACAATCCTCCCCCCGGAATTCTTGGAGGTCCTGTTGAGCCAAATCGCTACAAGGGGAGGCAAAAGGATTCTGCTGATTTAGCATATTGACTCCTTGCCAAGGAGCGAACTTATACAAGATTTATGCGGCCGACGCACGCCAGGCGACAGTCGAGATAAAAAGGATTCGAATAACTCACGCCCAGCGCAAGGACAGACCGAATGGCCATGATGTAGAGAATATATGTATATAAAACAAGGGTTGGGGAGTGCAATAAATTGGATTTGCATATTAGCACACCAGTAGAAACGGCTGGGGGAAGTTGCACCCTTGGAGAAAGTACCTCGGGGAATTCAGGAATGTATGAAAGAATGGGCGACCACTGACCTTGTGTATCCTCAGGTTCTGGGGATGCCCATTAGGCTGAGCATCTTAAGTAAGGAATCTAGCTTAAATTGGAAATAAATCATTAAAATATATCCACAAGAGAAAAGGGAAAGCTGTTTGCCGAAAGGGTTTGCAACAATTTTTAGAATCTTAGGCATTCATATGTGGGGTTGGGACATGGGCCTTGTAATTCCCTTTGATTTATAAAGATAACGCTGCCTTGTCGTGTTTAATTTGCAGCCCACCTACATGCAACCCCCACACACATAAATCCTGAAACAGGACTCTTGTCCAAGTGGTCAGACAGGAATATGACTTATGTGACCCGGCCGCAAAGTTTTGTAATTATGCATACCCCAGTCATATTACTTTCGATATAGTTCGCTTTTCTTTGTTTTAGTTTTTGTTTCTTCAAAGGATAATGTATCGGGGTGGTGGAGGGTTTGACATTTTTTAACTGACCACTTTCATTGGCACAAGGGAGCAGGCAAAGTTTTATGCCACAAACTTTGCCTTGACATGGCTGAGATAACGATAATGTCCTCTTCCATACACGGAGGGAAATGATTCACATATTAAACATATAGCTAGGATTTGAGAGTCCTTTTATAAACAAATTATTACAATTTATTTTTTCCATATGAGATGGAAAGTATACTTTTGTATTGATTTCCTATAGTTAGACCTTTGTTTTCTTCAGTGCCTAAACTTTTGCTTTCTGCTGCTATGTTTATTGTCGGTCCCTCGCACTTTTTACCCCACTGCAGTTCAATGGCCACAAGTATCAACTATGAATTTCCCCTGAGGGTCATTCCATGGCGAACTTATGCACTCAGGTTGGCATCGGCAACGGCACGGGCATCTCGGGATCGGGATCAGGATCAGAAGGGGGTCTGGGTTCATGTTCATTCAGCTGGGAGGCCAGTCAAATAAAAAGCTGATTTGCATGCTCCTCTTCAGCTACGGACCTCGGGCATTAAAACTAAAGATATATAGAATATAAAAAGCAGCATCAGCAGGAACAGAAACAGAAAGGACCTGCAACGTGTCGGGTTAAATAGATTTCGTGTCCGGAAAGTAGACGGGAGATTTCTGTCTGCCCGACGCTCAGTTATGCCGCAGACATGGCTTGCTTTTGATTTAAGCGCATTGTTTGCGTTAAATATTTGCCATGCCGGCCACGCAGAGCATAGCCAAGTCAACCCGCCCCTCTATCCAACCTTATTATCCTGGCCAAGGCCAGAGCCACAGCTGCAACCAGAAGCTCCCGCTCCTGGATGTATAGGAATGGAGTGGAAACCACGTTCACGTTCTCGAAGGAAAGCATAACACGAAGTTCTAGAAAGGAAAATATTTGTGCACCAAGGGAATGAGTTTAAGGCTTATTCAGGTTTAAAATTATTACGATTTAAAAATGTAACTCTATTAATATTTTGTAAAAGTGTTTAAAATACCCTTAGCATTTTGAAGATTTTTGGTTTTCCCTTTTAAATAAATATTATTAAATAATAATTAGTAAATAATAATAAAATATTATTATTTAAATAATAATAAAATATTATTATTTACAGTGCTTTTCTTAATCGTGCGAACCAAAAAGCGAGCAATCCTCGCCTCGTGTTTGATTTCCGCTTTCAGCTCCTTGACTCGCTGGCCACACACACATCCTTTGGCGTCTTGGGGCGATGTCCTTACTCTGCTCTCCACGTAGCCGCAGCCAAACAGCTTAAACTTCACACGCAGACACGTCTGCGGCATAGTGGATGGCAGTGGGCGAGACATTGATGTGGGTGGAGTGGCTGGTTTGGAAGACGCATGAAGTGCATTAGTTGCAATTGAATTTGTACATTGTATGTGCAAGTTGCAGATGCGGGTGGGCCAGACTCCTTTCGAGTGTTATTTTGTTGCCGAGCTGAAATTGGATTCCCTATTGGCTCTCAGTGAAAATAGCACAGCTGTGCTCCAACCCAAGCGGGCCCCTCAAGGCCTCACCCTCTGGCCGCGTTAATTAGAAAGCCAGGCAGGTACTTGCGAGCTGCTTTACTGACGCTAATTGAACTGCCACAGCTGGACTTAAGCTTCGATTATCGGTTGATGGAATGGATGGAACCCATACACACTCAAAAACTGATGTACCCTCAAGGAGTCAAACTACATTACAGCGGAAAGCTCTTAACATCCATTTACCTGATTTTGTAGCATACTTTTTAGGGCTGAAAAATGAAATTAATTCACAAAAGATAAAACCATTAAAGAAAAGATATTTGTTTTGTGTTCTTGATGATTATAAGCGACAATGGTCGCACTTTATTGAAAGATTCATTTTTGTGTTCTTTGAGAGTCGTCTGCTGGATCGATCCAACCCGATCGCTTATACAAAATATATATATATATTTAGTTATATAATTAGAAGTTTAATCGATTCATAAGGTAGTACATAGTAAATGTTACATATTTCATATATTATTACTTTAGTATTTTTATTATTATTATTATAAATAGAGACAAATACGCATATTATGAGTGATTTATGTATGAATGTGTTAAGTGCTAAATGTGGGGAGTACAATATATGTTTGTTGGTATGTTTTGTGTATTAGAATTATATTTTTTTTACTTTTTTTCATTTTATTTTTGTATATTTTAAAATTTTAATTGGATGATTCAATGCCAATGATGAGAGTGTTTTGATGATGAATGTTCATGAGGATGTGGGTGTGTGTGGTGTATGAGTATGTGTGAGTATGTTAGCTTAGAGAGAGGCTGGCAAAGGATTATTGCTGCTGTTATCGATTAACGATTTTCGACAAGCTTCTAATATAAATATTACATATTTTTTGATAGTTTTTTTTTTGGTTGTTTCGTTTTTTAATCATTTTTGTAATCCGGAAGCAAAGTTGGGCTGAAACTATGGATCGAACAGAATTGCGATGTGTTCCTCAGACTCTGCCTGCCTATCGACCTATCGACCGGTTATCGATCACTCTTCCTCCAATCAACTTTGTTTCGATAAAAGATCCTCTCACAATAAAAACAATTTGTACTTTCGAAAAGGGGGAGGGGCTTTTTCTGCTTTCTCTGCTTGCTATCTCTCTTTGGCTCTTCTTCTCGTCACTTTCTTCGCTCTGTCCTTCTGATTTCTTCGTTTGATTCGCTAGGATTTGTTTAGGGTTATCTTTTTTTTTGTCGCTTTGCTTTGTTACATTTGTGTAGGATGCAGGAGTGCTGAGGTTCATGTTTTTTGTATCTTTCAATGTTACTTTGTAATTTCTCTCCGCTCGCTCTTCGCTTTGTATATTTGCTTTAGTTTTCAACAAGGAAATCAAAGGATGCTCGCTTTTCGCATAGTAAGAGATACAATAAATATTTTATTTTCGCTCTTTCTTTATTTATTTTTTTTTTTATTTTTTTTGGTCAACGCAAAACCCAAAAAACTGTTAGGAGTGCCGGGAAAGGGCGTGGCTAGGGGCGTGGCAAAAGTATGTTTTGGATTAAAATTATCCTGTCTATTCGACTTATCCTGGCCTCGTCCTGCGGCACATTTGTCTATTTAGCAAGTATTTGTATTTGATTTTTTTTTTTAAACATGTAATTGTATTTTTTGTGGTTTTTTGTTGTTTTGTATTTTGTTTTTGTTCAGGTCCAAAATCAAATTTGACTAATTCAAGGAATTAAAGTTTCATTGCATCTAAATAAGGTAAAGTGTACTTTGTTTAATATTATTATCTTATTATTTGCTTAAATTTCCTTTTCAATAATAGAAACGAAACAAAAAACTTAAACAAAATTCCACTATGGCTCTTCTACATTTTCTCCTTCTCTTTCCCCTTCCTTATCTCACTTCATATCCTTATTATCCTTCCGTACCGGTGAGCCTCAAAGTTTGAAAGAGATGGAATTCTAGTTTAACTAAACAAACGGAATGTGATACAAAATCCAAGGCATCCCGTTGATCCTTTTTAGCCCATGGATCGGGGGTGATGGGCATGTCCTTGAGCCGGGCTGGGCGTGGTCAACGCCTTTACCTGAGCAGCAGAAATTCTTCTATGTGAGTAGGCGCAACCACGCCCAGCCTCGGACTTTGGATACCCGTCCCGATCCCAAAATAAAGGCTACAGGATGCCCATTTTCAAAGTGTATGTGTCTGTGAGTGTGTATGATTGTGTGTGAGTGGAGTGTGTTAATGTGTGTAGGTGAGTGATTATGAGTGAGTGTTGGTGTGGGTATGAAATACTTATAACGAAACATACAAGGATCAATCTCCAATAGATTATTAAATAGTACAATGAAAACTTCATATACAATATATGTCATATATAATAGATATTCGATAATACTCGATATACGATATCCGATACTCGCAGTGCGTAATGCGTAATAATGCAATAATAATAGCCAAGATCAATATACGTTTAAAAGATATACATGTATAAAGTCCCTACATATGGTACTCCTCTCTTTATTTTTTGTGTTTAGCGATCTTTATTTTTTTTGAGCCTGGGATGTTTTTTTTTTTATGTTTTCAATATTTTAAGTTTGTTTTCAAGGAGTTGTGGGCGTGGCAGCTTCGATATTTGGCAGCGTTCTTGGTCTATATGGTGTATATGTATATATTCGAGCAGTACTCTATAATATTTAATCGGTTGTCTTAGAGGGGTTTTAGAACGTTAAAAATGTTTGCATTAATTCAATTTACTTTAGTTTAGTTTACGTTAATTATTGGTTTAGTTTAGTTGAGATTGCATGCATTTTGACGTATGTATGTATGATTTGCCATTGTATAATAAATTGCTCTTGAATTTTACTATTAAAATTTCTCATAACTCGCCATTAAAAAATGCTCGTTTTATTTTACTTTTTCGTTTTTTTGTTTTTGTTTTTTTTTTTGTGGAGTGTATAAATGATTTTCATAATATTTTCGTTAGTTTTGCTTTTTTGGTTTCTTTGTCATTTAACATTTATATGTATATTTGTAAGAATTAAACTAGAAAAATTCTAATCTGAGGTAATTATTCCATTAATTTGTATTCGTGTGTGTGAGTGTGTTAAGAGAGTGAGTATAATGATTGCACCCCCTATTTTTTCGAGAGGGGTTAGTTGTTGGGAAGCGTGCTTAGCCTAGAGCTTAGAGACCTATCCTTTGCCTGAGAGTCCTTAGGGGACCCAAAGCGAATCTACTTAGCGATTGATTAGCTTGTAATTACTTCGAAGCAGCCACAAAAAGGTTTATGTATATTTTACTTTTTTTTTTTTGTTTTTATTAATTTTGTTGAACTTAGGGGAATTGTTTTTTTTTGTTTGGGTTGTCGAATGCTGGATTGTGTAAATTTTGTCACAGTTATGAGTTTTATTCGATTTGAAAGTGCATGATTGTTTCCTAGCAGATGCTGTGATGCAGACTCAAGTATTTTGGAACAACTAAACCTAAGCTTACTGAAGTACAATATCCAAAATAGATCGATCGAACCGGTTCGATGCCTTTTTATGTGAATTTTACAAATTTCAAGCCAAAAAAATATACCACATATCATTTTTCTTAAATTTCATTTGATTTCAGATCATCTTGAATGCTCTCACAGTTGGTGTTCCGAATCCGAATCCGAATCTAAATACAAGTATACAATTATTAACCTTAATTCTCTTTCGAACTTAAGTGCTAAAAGCCAATGCTCACAGATGTTGAGTTTCCTTTCTGCTTTTCCTTATCAATTTCAATTTCAATTTCATTTTCAAATTCAATTTCGATTTTAGCAATTACCAATTAAATATCACATATCGGGGAGCTCTTTTCAATCGGAAATCAAGTGAATCCAAAATGCAAAATAAAATGAGTGCAAAATGATTGTATCCTGATCTCAACCTAAGTGTAATTAATGTATGCCAATTGCCAATTGTTTGCTTATCAACTATTTTGTGGCTGTCCTGGGAGTGAGTGACTGAGTGATTACTCGAATCGGGTTAGCTTAGACTAAATGAGTGCGGAATGAGTCCGACTCGATTCGAATATTCGAATGGAATGATTTGATTTGGTTCGACTTGGTGTTGTCTTCTTGCGCGTGACTTACTCTAGAATGGAATGCGATGATTCGAGTAGTAGGGGTCCTGAGAGTATCTTTCTGAGTTCGTGTGTGTGTGAGTGTGAGTTGGAAAGAGTATCTGTGTGGATGACTGACATGACTGGAGATGAAATGACGTGACATGGAATGATGTGATGACCATTTGAATTCTATATATTAACTATACGTAATACGTATTCAAATTTTTACACTGAAAGTCCTTCATCTCTTCTATCTTTCTCCTTTCCTTTTTTCTCAATTCTATACCATCCGATCGTTTTCGATTTTTATTAAGATTTTTTTTTGGTTTTTGGTTCTGCATCTGAGGTATTGTCGGGTGCTAAAGAGCCACACTCTCGGCTACAAACGTTTCAACAATGAGGTAGAAAGTTCTGTTTGCTTTTTGTTGCTTCGTAGTTAGTCTCTGTGTTTGCTGGAAGTCCTTGAATTCTTGATTAGTTAGCATACCTGAATTGCTTGGATGTTCGTTATATCTTCGTCTTCTCTTTTCTATATATATGTAGTACTTATTCTCCTACGGATCACGCTCATTACGTTATGGAGATAATTTTCATCATCAGATTTGAGTCAGTCAGTCTTGGATACCATCATAATTCCGATCACAATTTCAATATCGCCACACACACGCACAGGATCAGTCCTACAGTTGTCTCTATCGCTATTGCTAAACTCTATTTTTTCTCTTTGTTTTTTTTTTTCTGAAGCTTATGCTACTATGTATAGTCTAAGGTAATAATATATGATCCTACAGAGAACAAAACACAACATCGAGGATTACAAGTTAAAACGAACTGGGCACTGCTAAAACCTAAGTACAACACATAGATACGACTTATAGCGAAATAAATGGCAACGATTGTTCGACAATTCATACTCCATCAGCACGAGTGCGCCTCAAAAAAGATATATGTATTTAAAGTAGTGTAGTGTTGTGATCGTGTAGTTCTATAGCTCTCTATAATATAGGTGTGTGTAACTATTAGCTAAATCAAAAAAGCCCAGAGGAAATGAGTTTTTTTGTGGGATGGTGCGAGTTGGGGCTTCCGCAGTGGTGGCTGCCTTATGGGGCCTTCTCTCGTATTGCTTGCTCAACACTCCAGCTATCTTTTGGCCATACTCGGTATATTTATATATACGGCCAATGCCTAGTAATAATGGATCCTTCCGGTGAGTTGGTCCACTTAACCAGCGGTATGATCCACTCACTGCTGCTTAATGCTACGTACTCTAGAGATAATTCCAATACAATATCAATACAATACGATACCAATACGAATACGAATGTAATATGATCGTAAATGTAAACCAAATTCGTTTCTAGCAAAACCTGTGCAAAATGCCAAACGAAAATAATGTTTTCATCATCATGGGGAGTTTCCAATTCGAATTACGAAGATATATCCTATCCTAGTTAAATACACTTATAGTCTAAACAAGTGCAGCCCATTTTTTAGGGAGGGGGGGGATCAAGCAAAATAATCAAATAATAATAAAAAATTGAGTGGGAATTTGGGGTTGAGGGGTTCAGGATGGGTTTTTTCGCAATCACGAGAATCACGAAGAATTGATTTAAGGTTTGTACTTTGGCATGAAATCTTCAACTTAACGAGAACAAACGTGAACAAAAATTCTACTACAACATTCTTCGTCACTCTCCGCCATATTTTATCTTTTGGATTAACCAACTCCTCAGCTTTTCTGCGCTTTCAACTCAAAATTCAACTAAGAAATTGATTTAGTGCATTGGTTTAAACGATTTTGTTTTTTTTTTTTGTTTTTTTGAGGGGGAGATCTAAGGGACAGGGTCACAGGTAACTCAGTAAGCAAGTATGCTAAAGAATAACAAAAAAGTAAGAATTAAAGAATTTTTGGGGCTTATCGGGGGCTTGCCATCGAATGAGATGCTACCCGGGGGTCGGGGGACTCTAAGCTATCGATTTAAGATGCGATTAACATGTTCCTACGTCGAGTAATTGTTAAGTATGTACTTGTTGTCTATTAGATGTGACTAACTGAGGTAGCTGCTAAACTAAGTCGCAATCGGAGGAATCGGGAACCAAAGTTTATGTTTCCTACCAAATGCTAAGCAATACATTTCGGTAAAGGTTTCTGCTGTTTTTGTCATTTCTAGTCGGCAGTTCATCGTCCGGCATTTATTTTATCCATTTTTAATTGCGTTTATGCATTGGGAACTGAAACTTGCAACTGCATTGGGAACTGAAAAATGATACCAAATACCAAAAATAAAGTCTAACATTTAAATCATATAAATGGGGGGATAAATAAAAAAGACCAAAACAAATTATTAAAAATATTTCATTTAATCATTTGAAAATTCAACAAAAATTCAATATTAATTGTAGTAATAATAATAGCAGAAAGTAATTTAATTTTTGTCGTTTTTTGTGTTTTTTTTTTTGTTGTTGTTGTTTTGTTTTTTTTATTGAAATACAATTAAATTTATTTAGTTTTCGCTCACGTAGCAGTGAACAAAGTACGAATAATAATAATAATAAAAATCAACTAAAATATTCAACTAAATTACATTAAAAGTAGACATTCAAGTTGAATTGCCAAAATGTGTGTGTAGGAGTGGAGGAGCCGAGGTGTCGAGTGGGAGGGGGAGGGTGCAACACTGGGCGAGGATGGATTCCTTCTTGGGGGGGGGAGGAGCACGTTGGGGTACGTTGTGTATAACATAAAAAGGTACAAAGTATATATTACACATTACGAATTAGGCATAAAACAAAAGTGTGCTAAGTGTTTATATTTAATTAAACAAAAATTACATTCGGGATAGCAATAAAAAATCATTCTATAAAATTTATGGGGTGGGTTGGGGTTTGGTATTTAAGAGTAAGGTTCATGGATTGTTTCTTTTTTTTTATTTTTCGGGGGAAATATTTGCTGCGCTGTTTCAATAGTTTTATTGTATTTGGAAATTGGGATCGCGGTTGAGAAAGTGCCTAAACTTCACCAATTTGTACATTTCGTCATCAGATGATCTGAGAGAGCTCGGACGGAGCTTTCAAAAATTGGTTTTAAGAATTTTGGATAAAGTTTAAACATTTTACTGTGGCTACACAACGAAAGATTTGGCATGTTCCAGTAACTGAAGTTCATCAAATTAAAAAACCACTAATCAAATAATAGTTCTTGTGGTTGATTTAAAAAAGCGCGCAAATATTTCAAGTAAAGTAATTGGTTGTGGTTTGAATTGTTTTTCCGTTTTTTTTGAGTACAAATTATGAACTAAACAAAAACTGCTTTTAATTGTTTATAAATTGATTATTTGATTTAAACATACATATTCCTGTTCTTTAAACCGTCTCTGGTTTATCATTATAATTTTAATATGTATTAAAAAAACATTGTTATTTATTTATTAATCGTTTTTTTTATGTTATTTGTTATTGATTTTTGCTAAGGAGGTAATATAAATTACATTTTAATGTGTTTTACTCTCGCTATCCTTCCGCCTTACTTAAGGACTTCTACTATTATGTTACGCGTTTGCCTTCCAGGGTTCATTACGATTCAATAGTGTTAGTTGTGATCGGAAGTCTGACTATTACAGTTTTGTTTTTTTTTTTTAAAGGGGGCTCTCTCTATATTTAAGCGGTTCGTTCGATCCTACTCCGTGCTTTGACTTTATATCTCACTATTCTTCCTTTTATCCTTTTTTCATTTTCTTGGTGGCTGAGGTGGGCATAAGTTTTGTGGTTTCTCGACTGGACGCCGCCTTGTCGATGGCATCCAAAATGTCCTAGCACATTAACTAAAACAAAACACTGAATCAAACTAAAACACGGGCTGACTTACGTAGTAGTTGGTGGTGCGGTGCTGCTGCTTTAGCTTTAGCTTTCTTTTTCAACTTATTACCAATATATTTAGTAGTGTAGTGTAGGGCTAAAAGTATCTCTCCAATTAAATATCTATACAACTAGGACTGCGTCTAACCGTGTTGTATCTGGGAGTGTGTCTAGTGTTTGTTGTTTGTGTCATGTTTGTTGTGTGATTTTGGGGGCTTGTGTTACCTATAAATAAGTTCGCTTCCTCTCCTTCTCCGATCTGCGCGTAATTTGTATGTTAGATTAAAACCTTAAATTTAGACGAAAATTATATATAACTGTGCCAAACTTATATATAATTCTCTCAAGTAAATGCCAAAAGTTGTCGCTTGTCGCTTGTTAGTTGCTATCAATTTAGGTTTAGGTTTTTAGGTTTTAGGTATAGGTTAGTTAGAGCTTTATAGGTATATAACTTAATGGTAGTTCTATATAAGTAGGCATAACGAAGAATTCTCGTTACTGTAGGCTTGTATACAAAAAAATTTACTATCACTCAGTTGTCCCTTCCTGCTTTCTGAAAAATTATGTCGTTAAATTAACGTGAATTATATATTTGGTATGTAAAATGGCGGCAATGCTAAATGCCCAAAAGGAGGCGATCAAAATTCAGTATTGGAAAAAGGTCGGCACATGCAAGTCGCAGGAATATCCCACCATAATACCCATTCTTCTTTGTATTTCATGCAGATTCCCCACCAAAAGTCACCAAAGGGGCGGGCTTCTAAGAGAGGGCGGGGCATTCACAGATATTCGAATAAGTTTAGAATTTTTTTCAAAAAAAATTTCATGCAATGCATTGGCTTGAAACACAGAAATCGAATGGGTTTAATCACGCTGTCAGCTCTTCACAGATGATATTTGTCGATTCCCACGCATCGAAGGACATTCGCAAATGGAAAGAATTATATCCAATTAATATCACACTTTTGAGAAAGTTAATAAATAATAATTCGGAAATGAAAGAGATAATCGCATTCACAGATGCTTTCGGGTTTTTAAAATTTTTCTCAAAATTTTGTTCCTACCGAACGCAAACACAGTGTTTTCGAAATTTTTTGGGGGAAGTCACAGTTTGGCTGTCTTCTTTTTGGAGGCAATTTTGGTGTGGGGATCGAATTTTAGACATTTTCAGAAAATGTTTGTTTTTAACAGGGATTCACGGTTGGGTATTTTTTGGGCCTGGCCTAGTCACAATTTTAGGGGGGGAGGGTTTGTTTTATAATTTTCCAAGAAAATTTCGTCCGTTTCGAACACTCTCACAGTGAAGGTTTAATTGAGTGTTTTGTCTTCCAGATTTGAAACAATCCTTTGGGGAAAATAAAACACATTCTTTTCACAGATGATTTGACGAAACTTAGGGGATAATAATTTTTAGGGTTCGTATCGAACGGAGGGGTAGGTATAACCTAACACAGTTTATGGCTGATCCATTTTTAAATGTAGGCTGCCTAACATTTTCTCACAGATTGGGGTCATATCAGGGGGGTTTTCTTTCAATTTCATGAAAATTTCACAGAGTTGAGGAAAGGGAAATCAAAAGAAAAAGAATATGAAAATCTAACACAGATTTTGGAATTCTTTTTAGCGTTTAGGATGCCTAAACTTCCTGTCACAGCTGGGTGTCATATCGAGGGGGTTTTAATTTGATTAAAAATTTCACAGATTTTGAAAAAGAATCAAAAAAAATGTGGGAGTTGAGAAATAAATCTGGGAAGTGGAAAAAATCAAACACAGATAATGCTGTTCATACGATTTTCTTTCACAGATGGGGGTCAATATCAAGTTGGTTTTAATTTTCAATTTTATCAAAAACATTCACAGGGTTTATATCCGAAGGGGTTTTTAATTTCAATTCGATCGAAATTTCACATTTTCGAGAAGGGACGCAAAAAAAGAGATTACTGGGAAGGTGAGGGGTGGGGCCCATGGTGACTTTTCTAAGCACGGAATAAAATCAAAACAGGAATCATTGAACCGCTCTATAAATTGTTGGACGTTTGCATGCAAACCTTTTGTTAAATTTCGAAAGACTCGACCTTAAGCCTACTAAACCTATTGACAGTGCGTGCCCCCACCTGTTGCATGAATATGAATGGTGCAGTCAGTGGGGGCAGTCACTCTACCTTTAGAGATCCATCACATACGGCTGCTCTACTATTTTACGCCAAAGAGAAGAAACCCTAAACATATACAAAGATGATCGTTATAACCTATGCTTACACTTACTAATTATTGATCACGCTGCGCCGAAAGTTGTTTTATTTTGTAATTTTTTGTTTAAATTTTAAGGGGGACTTATAATTTAGAGAGATAGAGAGAGAGAGAGTGATAGGGGGCGTGGGTGGGGTTAGTCTTCCGGAAATACAATATTTTTAAAAGGGGTTCAATGGGGTAACTCAAGGACCTTGTTGCATGTGCCGCCTGGCTGCTATTTGGCGAGTGGGTGGTTGGGTGGGTGGATGGTTGGTTGTTTGGTTGGTTGGTCGGTCTGTTGCAATGTGCATTTTTTGTAAGGACCTCACTGAACTTGGTGTTTGAAGAGAGAATCTTAATCGGCTCTAGAGGTTCTCGTTTCGCTTACTAAAACTAGGAATAATTACCAATCGCTTAGGTAAAGATGTGCAACTTATCGATTATGTTTTGTTTAAATTTAGGTTTTTTTTTTAGGTTTTCGTAATTTTACGTTTCATAAATTGTAGCAAATGTTTCAAATTCTCCCTCGTAACACTCGTGTACTCTACTCCTTCGTCTCCTAACTTTTATCATCGTTTTGTGTTATTTTATTGAGCAGCACAGCAATTATCATGATTTAATTTCTTTTTTTTGAAACATTTTAATGCCCTGCCTTCAATTTTCGCTAAATAAAATTTTCCCTCTTCGTGATGTAAATGTTTCCGTTTCCTTTTTTTTTTTTTGTTTATCTCTCCTTCTTTAGTCCTTATTTTACTTATTTTCCCTTTTTTTTTGCTTTTACGTTTCACTTTGTTGTTTTTTTTTTTGGTAAAATGTATAAAAAAAATTTCTTTAAAATAAAAACTAAAAATTGCTTTTGTTTGGGTAAGATGTTTAAACAAAAAACTAAAAAAAAAAACTCAACAAAATAACAAGAAATTTTTTTTTTAGTTTGCATTGTTTTTTTCTTCTCGGTGTAGATGTGTATGTGTGTGTGGTTATGTGTGTGTGGTTGTGTGTGAGTCTGTTTTTTGTGTTATTTTTGTTGAATTAGAATCAAATGGTGGTTTTAAATCTAAATACAAGCATTCTCTGGATATATATCAGCTTGGTATCAAATTCCCTGCTTACTCTCTTTCGTTTTTAGTTTGTGATTTTAAAATTTAGCTAGAGTAACAAATGCTGCAGGTCCTTAAACATCCTTTTTTTCTTTACGCTTAATTCATGTTGAGATAGTCGTTGAAGAGCTGCATACAGGCTGCAGCTCCACCGGTGGCTTCCTCGGCATACAGATTATTTCCGTAAAGTGGTCGCCCCCAGATGTTGGCCGCTTCGAGTAGCTCGCCAGCCGACGAGGAGGAATTCGAACTGACGTCCGATGAGGCGTCTGCATTGGCCTTGCTCTGTTGGCTATTGTTGTCCTGATGACTGATGCTCAGGTTGCACAGGAGATCGGTGAAGATGTCGTGCCCGGCCGGCATCCTTTGCCCAGATCCAGCGACACCAGCTCCGGGCAGCTCCCAAATATTACCCGGCAGCTTACCGTAATTCGAGGCTGCACTCCATCCGTTCGAGGATGAGCTGGTGCTGGTCAGCGAGGCTGTCGGCGAGGCGGCATGCTGCGGCTGCAACTGCTGATGTTGCTGATGTGACTGTTGCACTTGCAACTCCTTAAATCCCTGCGGGGAGCTCTGGGCCGCCCACAACATCATTTTGGAACTGTCGTTGCCATGACTACTGGCCGTGGGACTCAGCGATGGCTGTGATCCGCTGCCGGAGGAGCAGCCACTGCTGCTGCTGGAGCAGCCCCACAGGGCCGAGATGGCATCGGTTTGGTTGGCCAGCCAGTTGGTTTGCATCTGCTGCTTGCTGCCGCCCTGATTGCCGCCGTTGGCTGCTGAATTATGGCTAATGATTAAGTTACTAATACTGCTGCTGCTGCTGCTGCTGTTCATGTTTGTGTTTGTGTTGCTGTTGGTCAATAAAAGGCTCTCTAGTCCTTTCTGCTGGCCAGGATGCTGCTGTTGCTGATGGCGTGGTTGCTGTTGCTGCTGCTGTTGTTGCGACTGATGCTGCTGCTGCGGTTGCTGCTGATGTTGCTGCTGCTGTTGATACTTGCCCATCACATCCGCCATGGTCATCATGTTTATGGTTTTAAGCGGCTGTTGTTGAAAGTTGCTGCTTATGGTTCTCTGGAAAACCACAGGTTGCTGCTGTTGTTGTGGTTGCTGCTGCTGCTGCTGTGGTTGTTGCTGTTGCTGCTGCTGTGTCGGCTGCTGTTGTTGCTGTCGCACCTGCTGCTGATGCTGCTGGGCATGCGGATGAGCTCCAATCAAGTCCGGATTAATCGCCTGCTGCAAGGGTGCCGAATAATCGATGGCGGCATTGTACAGAGCTTGCTTCGGTTGCTTGGAAATCGCTGACGAGCTGCCGTTGCTGTTGCAACTATTGGAACCATTTGAGGCCGTTGGAGTGCCCTGGGCGCCTGGCACCTGTCCCTGGGTGGGATTGGCGGTACCAGTACCGTTAGCGGGCGACTCCAACGGGGCCTCATGTTATGCGAGGGTCGGCAGCCGGTTCGCCGGGCTCTTGGCGTAGCAGAAGCTCAGCGGCTTAACGAAATGAGTGTCCTGGGTGTTGCAGTAGGGACAGGTTACTCCGTGCGAGTAATCACTGTAGAAGCTCAGACGCTGCTGCGGATGCATCAGCATTTTGAAGCAGTTATTGCACTAAAATAAAATAAACCATAGAAACAAAAAAATACGATATAATACGGATAATACGGATAATACGGATATAAATACGACAAGTTTCCATGCAAATTTGTATGTATGTAAGATATTCTTAAAAATATTTTAAAGCAAATAAATGACATTAAAACCCACCTTGAACCTTTCGGCGCAACAGGGCATGGCCGCAAAAATATCATAAGCATACATGGTGCCCAAGACCAGGCTGGAGCCATCCCATGGCTCTTTGCAGAATCTGTAAGGATGCGAAAAATAAACAAGAAAAATTGCCATTTAAATATTTATTTCTCGAAGTCTCATTCCCTATTTCCGAAGCTTACCTGCAGTTGATGACGCGACTGCTGGAGGTTCCATCCAGGCAACTCATGCAAACACAGGTCAAGTAGAGAGTGCGTCCCTCGTATTTAACCTGAGAAATAAATTTGCAAAAAAATATATATACATGAAAAAAAGTGGAAAGCGGAGCGGTGAAAGGGGGCTTTAGAAAGCGGAAGCGATGAAAAAGGTTCAGACACAAAAGGCAAAAAAATAAAGAAGCGTAAAAAAGGGCAGAACCAGCCGCATAATTCAGGCAGGAGCCCAGGGCCCAGACACACCAACAATGAGAAATTATTGCAGCAAGGGCAACTGGAAGGGAAGCCCCTGAGTGCACTGCGAGAAAAATGTTTGTTCTTTAAGCTTCTTTTCTGTCGTTTTGTAGGGCCCTTATAATACCCTCAAAAGCCCTGCCAAGGCAAATAAAGCACCAGACATGGCATTCTGTTCCCTTTCCCAGGGTATCGGCTTTTCACTTTTGTCAAAGGGCGAGGAAGCAAAGGATTTCAGGAGAGAATTCTGCGCATTCCTGCATGCCTGACAAAAGCCAAAAAGGACTGGTGCTGCTGCCACTGCGACGCGACATAATAATTTCAAATAAAATGCAAAATGCATAAACTTGCCCAGGAGATTGCCGCCCACGGCCCACGAAGTCAAAGTCAAGGGAGAGGCTTATACGGGTAGTAGTACCAGTAGGTTCCACAAAACCTATCTACCCACCTACTATACCATACCCATATGTCGCACAAAAGCCAATTCCTATAGCCAACAAAGCAGCAGTCTCAGGCTGGCCCAGCAGCTGGCAATGAATTATAAATCCAGGCTTGAATTAAAGCCCACAGAGGTGGCTAGGATGGAGGGAAAGGCATCCCATCCCATCCCAGGGAAAGCCCAGTGAAGCGTAGGTCGTGCGTACATAAAATGTGAAATGTGCAATGTGCAGTTTTCCTGACTCGGGCTCTTCGCTTTTGGGTGCTCCGTGTGGCGTAATTACGCTGACTTAAATGGGTCATAAATTGCGGGGGACAGACAGACAGAGTAACTGCAGCAATGGGAGTGGCATGGGACATGGGATATGGAAGAGGGGCATGTTGCAGAGTTCGCCTGCTAATTGCAGCTGAAAGTTCTCGGGGGCACGTGGGCGAGTGAAAGCTGCGCGGGCGTTGTCGTGGGTGTGGGTTTTGGATTTTTTCCCATTTTTTTTTTGCCATGCCACATTTGACGTTTTATAAATGATGAGTTTACGGAAAGAAACTCTTATTTAATGTTTATGTATTAGGGAGACTTTAAAGGCAGTTTTCTGTGGCATGTCCCTAGTTATTTTGCAGTGTAATCTAGACTCACCTCAATGCAGCCGCTGGAATGCTGCTTGGGACTCAGGAAAAAGGAGCCATCGACCAATGGATAGCGATCGAAAACGAGTAGCGGCTCCTCACACAAAATGCAGGCCACCCGGCTCATCTGCGACTGGGCCAGGGAGGAAAGTATGAAGAGGCGTGTCTCGTCATTGCCATGGTTGCCCTCGTCCTCGATCTGAAAGACAGAGAATATAAATAAATGATTAGTTAAACTAGTTCAAGCGCATCACACTGACATTTTCAATTTAAAGACAAGGTTCGTTTACCCAGCCAACCAGCCCTTCTCCCTTCGAACTGACTCACTTCTGGTTGGATTATTCCTTCTCAAAGGAAGGAAAGTAAAAAATAGAAATGCCACCGCCAAGGTGTTTGGTGCCCAATGAACATTGCCAATATATGTCTGCCGTGGGACTAAACGAAGCAGCCACCATCCAGCGTCTAAGCGCCAACAAATGAACCATAAAATCCAAACGTGCCAGGCGAAAAAAAAAAAAAACGAAACTGGCGGAGATCTGTAAGCTCGCCTCTGTTGTCTAAGCCAAAGTGGCTAACACGTTGCCCAAATTGAATGCACACACACATGAACTCATTCACTGACATCCAGGTGGGTGGCCAAAAGCAAGTCCAGGCCAATTCCCAAATCGATAATCAATATGGCGAGCCAGCAGATGAGAAACCCTTTCCCTATATATTGACCTGCTGGTGGTGGTGGTATAATAAAGCCGTCAAAAAGCCAAAAGGTGTCGAAAGGATACACAAAATATGGTTAAAGTGGGAATTGAGGGAATAGTGGCCATCGCGTTCGCCAATCAAAGCCAACTAACCCAATGATGAGGGAATATTTGTGACTCTGTTTCGGTAATTGATGATGACGGTGGTCCGGTCCGGCACCTGACCAGACAGTCTAACAACAAACCGAACAGAACTATAGAAATTCAGACATACCAAGCTGAATAATTTAGTCAGCGAGTGGCAGCGAGGAATGTAACGAAATAAAGGCGAAGGACACGTAGAACCAATCAATTGCTGCAGCTGAGGAATGTCTTTTGGGGGGACAGGTTTAATGCACTTTTAATAACCCAGGGGTTAAGTGAGGGGGTTAAGAGAAGACCTTAAGCTCCTTTAGGCTAAAACCCCTTGACAACACTTACCAATATTTGTCAAGAACTCAACCCAAGACTTCATCTCCCCCTCTGTGTGTATCTGCAAAGTAAACACGCCCGGGAAATAATCAACAAATTAATATTTGCACGGGTCTACCCCCTCCTCCTCCTTGTTGCAATTGTCTTGGCCCTTATTTGCTCTTGTTGCCAACTTCTTGGGGCAGCTCATAAATCGTGGCAACAATAAAATCAACTGCCAACATTGTTACGAAACAACAGATTCGATTAATGAATGTTTGCATGCCGAAAATAAGGAATAAGGGGCCTGGGTAAGAGATACTATACACTCTACACCATATCCAGGCACAATTTTCACTCATTAAACAAAAGAATCTCCATCGGAACGAGGGAGGGTGAGTTGCTAAAGAAATTAAGTTGATTGCTCAAGGAGAAAGTGGTGCTGGTATGGGTGCCACAGTATCTGTATCTGTATCTGTATCTGAGTGTGAATGGTGCTTGTGTCTGGGATTACGGACAATAACAATAACCCAGATAGGAGAGGCAACTGCAGCCAGTCCTCGTACTTGTCCAGAAAGGAGAAAAAAATTGAGGCAAATGAAGGCAGGCAGGCAGACGCACACATGTACTACACATTTCATCAATGTCTGGTGCAGGTCCTTGTTTTTTTTAATGCCCACACAAAACAAAAAAGCATATCCATTTTAATAATTAAAAACCATAAGCCATCAAAGGATATATACAGTTTTTAAGACCTTACATGTTCACATATTTATTTTAATAAATATTTCTTATTTTATTAAATTTATAAACTGGTTTCTTCAAGTGCTCCATTAATATTTCCCTACTTTATGTTGCCTACGTGACGATTTGCTAATTTCAGCTCAGTTTTCTGGCTAAGACGGTCGTTGCCCAAAAAAGAGAATGAACTCAAGACCTCTGGCAGCAAGGAGTCTGGAAAGGAGAAGGATTGAAGGACTCTTCTTTATAATTTATGAAAGTCGCGCGTGGCAAGAAGTTTGTGAGAAGCCGCAAAACGAAACTTTCCACAAATTACAAGCATGAAAATATTATTGCCGCATTTGTGATTATTGTGAAGTAGAACTTTTCATGGCCTGGCCTCCTCTTACATTCAGTCTCAGAAGTCAAAAGTCGAAGTGCAATAAACTCTTGACAGAAGAGGCCAATGCATCCAAAAGGACATCAGGACACTAATGAAGCCATTGAGTTGTCACTTCCCTTTTGCCTGGCATTGAACGCATAAATCAGGCAGCTTCCTTTTCATTCCCGACCATAAATATCAACACCCGAATCCGAACTACAAATCAAAAAGGTTTCCAGTTCCGCCACACCCTCCAGAAAAGGAGTCCAAGACAATGGCCTCTCCAGAAACTACAATTCAATTGAATCGCTATATAGCCATCGATGGTAGGGGGATTACAGTGCTTGGGGTTTTCATAAACACATTAAATTAAATGGCATTTCTTTGGTTAGACGGAAGTCTTAATCCATTAAAAATGCCACCCATAAATATTTCAATGTCATCCGCCCCCCTTTGGGCTTGTTTGGATACTCTTGTTGGCTGTTTTTTGTGTGATGGCCCGTTTAAGCTTTATGCAAAAAGTTAATAACACTGTTTAATATTCCGATTCGCCTTTGAGCCTTGGCTTATAAACAAGAGTGTGTGTGCTCATGTGAATTTTCCTCGATTGTTTGTGCAGACGGAGAGCAAACATGGTGCCTCCGCCCATGTTTTCACCTTTTTTCCCTCCTGCTCAGCTGCTTTTTCCTCGCATATTAAAGAGTCGGGGGAAAAATCCTCATTAGAGAGTAGCCCTGTGTGGGCGTGTAGCTCTGTAGGTAAACTATTTTATTAACCCGGAAAAGCTGGTTAACCCGGCCCCATCATTCAATGACAATTCAATGCGAGCGTGTGTGTGGAAATTGAAAAATTATTTGCGCTTTAAATGGCTTTTTTTGCTCGCCTGAACTGTAGGCGTTTTTGTGTGGCAATAGAGACAAAAGAAATTGCAGAATAAATTTGAAAATTGTCATCGGGAATAGTGACAGCAAGTATAGTGACTGTGGGCTGTGGGCGTGGCTAGGTGCTTAATTTAAGCAATGGAATAAGTTGGCTGTCTTCCAGCTAGACACTTTGATCAATGGCCCAGATGTGACCTGTGGCTGACTGCGAGATTAGAAGTTAAAGCCAATGACAAGCCAAACAACAATGCCAACAACTGCATATAAACACGAAGGACATCACAACAATAGTAGGAGGCAGGAGGCAGGAGGCAGGAGGCATGAGACACTGACAATGAAATGAAATTCTGGGGTGAGAGGAGTGCACTTTTATAAATGAAATGGAGTAATAATATTTTCCGACAACAAATGCAGCAACAAAAGACGCGGCACAGCTGGGGCAGGATCCAGAAAGGACATGGTGGCAGCGGAGGGTCTGGAGGGTATTGCAACCAAGCAACGACAACAACCAAACCGAGGCAGACAAACAAACATTTCAATAAATTCAAAAAGTACCAAGCCAGACAATGAGAACTGCAAGGAAAACAAGCAAAAGGAGTGCCAAAGGAAAGCGTGGCTAGAAAAACTCTACGGGTGAGGGGTTCGAAACTGCACTGCACTCTCTGTACTGTTGTACAACTGTGAAGTGGCTTAAAAGCTTGTGCAACTCCTAAGAGGCAGCTGCTACTCGCATTGTTTCCCACTGAAAATCTCATGTCATTTGCACTTAATTCAAATGCGCGACACAATTGCAAAATAAAAGTACAGAAACAGCATTTTGTGGGGGAGAGTCAGGGATGAATCAAGCAGGAATCTGAGCAGAGTCAGGGAGGAATCCAGGCAGAAGGAAAGAGAAGCTTTAGCTTTGCATATCTAGTCAGGTTTTGTCTGGGGTTATAACTTCATTAGGCTCGTAGTCGAAATGTTTTTGATAAGCTTGGCATAGCGATGAGTTCAAGAAACTTGCTCCTCTCTTGCTCCTCATCCTCGAGGATGTCCTTGTCCTTTGGCTTGTCAGAAGCATAAGCATATTTCGCTTTCATTGGAATCACTCTGCCAGCATTTTAATTCCTCCCTCTTGATTTTTGCATATTTTGTATTTTTTTTCTGCATTTACGATTCGACCGACCATTTTGGCCATTTGCCATTAGCCAAATGCTTCTTCTGACCGTCGTCGGCGCCTTAAGCTTCGCTCCTGTCCTGTGTACCCTGACCTTTAAATATCAATTTGCAAATAAATTGTATTTACCCTGGCTTCATTTCTGTTTTTGTTGTTGTTGTTATTGACCGGGGACTCGGGTCCTTATTTATCGTCCGTTCAATGTGCTATGGCATAATGGCTTTCTTCGATTGGCCAAGAAAGAGAAGCTTAATATATGTATAGAAAGAGGGTCTGGGTCTGGGTCTGAGTTTAAGGCAAAAACAAATGCAATTTCCAATTTCATTTTTCTCGCAGCGCCTTCAAGTATGCTTCTTGGCCGTTTTTACAGTTTATTGAACTGCATCCCGGCGCGAAGGATATAGTCCTTAAAAAATTTTCCCTTTCTCTCTTTTGTTTTTCTCCACTTTAAACTTTATTCTTGAACATAACAATTATTTTTATATGAAAAGCAAATTTCAAAGGCATCTCCCAGACATTTGCCAGACATTGATGGTTATTGGATCCTGTGTCCTGGCATCCTGCCTGCCTGACAGGATACCACGCCCTCGCCATTAAATTCCTTAAGCAAGCAATTTAAATGCATTCGCTGGCAGTTAATAGTTTTATGATCGTACCCTTGTTAGTCTTAATTGTTTAATTATATATTTTTTTGCTAAGGTCCTTTTCTAATTTTTCGTTTTCCCTTTTTTTTCGTTCCAACTCTCCTGCATGCATTTTACGAAGTCACAGTACATTGCTTTGATTTGAACGTAATCCCCACGACATTAGCAGCCAAAAACTAAACGAACTGTAAGCCATTTCTCCCAAAGGGCTGCCGGAAGAAAGGGGAAAGTTGGCAAAACAAACACGGAGGAAGGACGAGTAAGTGTATCCTCTTTGGTGTAATTTCTTCCACTTAACTTAATCTCCCTAGATGCTTTAAGGCAAACATATGTGGCACTGCATTGTGGACTTGTATATATATATATATTTATAATACGAAACGCAGACGGATTTGTGTTTGCTTCGACTTGTCACCTAAGCAACGGTGCGTATGAGTGATATTTACTGGGCCATTTGATTACTTTCTGAAAATTACCTCAAACCAGAAACAAAAGAAGTAATTAAAGACTCTTTAGATATATTTTTATGCTGGTTTAGACCTAGAAGTTCTGTTCTCACAACCTGCATAGTTTTCATTATCATGTTAGGGTTAAGAACCCATTCGTTGCACTTTCCGCTCTTATCGAGCCCACGGATCAATGAACCACGAACCAAACTAGCCCTCTCAGGGCGATAACTGCTGTCAACAACAGAAATAGTAAAGTCTCCATTTCGAAGTGCAAATATACATAATGGAGGACGGAAAAAGAAAAAGATAAGACCTGGGCCATGTGGAGAGTCAACAAACTGCACCGCTGGTCCGCCAATTGATCGACGAGAGGGTGGGAGGACCTAGTTGAAGCTAATTAAATTTCAGTTGCTCTGCCATTTTTCCTGGCTCTTTTTTTTATCGCCGCACTGAGAAATCGCCTGGAATGAAACCCATTTGGAGCATATCTCTATAATTGTTAGAGTCAAGCTTGAAAAAAAGCGTATTTCAAGATGGAGAGCAAAGGCAGTCGTCTGCATTTTAATAACAAAACAAAAGGGGGTCTGAAAAGCGTGGAAATTCTAACCTCCATGCGAAAAAAAGTTATAAGTTTTAAACAAGAAAAAAAAATAAAATAAAAAGAACAACAAGAACTGGCCAAAGTTTGATTAAAACAAAAAAAAAAGGGAGACAGGCAGACAGAAGTTTCTTCCTTGAAAGCCAAAAAGGACACTTGATAGGCAACTCGAAAAGAAAGTTTTAAGAATTCCATTCCGAATGCAGGAGAGTAGTAGTAGTCCTCCCCGTTGAAAATGCATTCAACACTTTGCCAAAAACAGAGGCGAAACTTGAACATTTCCAGGTTAAAGGTTCAAAATAATATAATTAAAAAGCGGGCTCTGACTCCAAACAAAAGCTGGCAAAAGTTTGGGGCAAGTTGGGTTGGGGTTGGGGGGCAGCGGGGGCAGGGAGTAGGTGGCAACCATAAAAAACGCAGCCAGACGCAGCAGACAATGAACGAATACACACACACACACACACTCGCACACAAACAAGATACGCACATAATGAAAATGTCAAAATAAACACGACATTAAAAACCTCGAATCCCCGCCGCCATGTTTTCCGAAACCAAAACCGAAAGAGACAGACAATGGCGGTGTGAAAGAGATGGGTAAACACAGTCAGACAGAGAGACAGTCAGAAGCCAGTGCACTCGACGCCGCTTTAAAGGCCAATAAATGACGAGGGTCCTTGTGGCTGCACCTCAATGAGGGCTTATTCGGCACTCACAGGATCTGAGGGCTGCGCGAACTGGTTCAAGTTTTGAGAAATAATTAATATTTAATTTTTAAGAATTCTTAATAATATGCTTGAAACTTTAAACTCCAACTTTTCAGTCTCTAAAAGTTTTCTATTTAGAGTTTAATAATTTTTTTTTCATAAACTATTTAATTATAGAAGAGCTGGTGAAGTCCTGTACTAGTTCCCAACTTCCACATCACTGCTCCACACATACCTGGATGATATGGCGATGATATCAACTTTTGTGGCTGCTCATCAAGAACGCTAATCGCACCACAAAAGAACAAAAACGCAGACAATGCTCCTTCCACCCGCTCTCCGCTGCGGTTGAATCGCTTTTCAAGGTGTCACTAACATCGCTAAGTAGCTTGGCTGGAGCTGCTCGCTCGGCTCATTAGCATTTCTAATTAAAGAGAGCTTGTGCATGGAGAGACCATGTCTCCGCATATGAGTCCGCCACAAGGATAATGACACCTGCCACACTCAGACTGAGTTTGAATTTGAGAAGGCTATATATGTATAGTGGTGTGGTTTAGTGGATCAGCGAAATGGAAAGTCCTTTTTATTTTCCACTGGCCATTGGCCATTGGCCATGTAAGCTGCATGTTTAACGGCAATTAGTGGGAGCCACCCAAACACCCACTTTTCAGCGACCCAGACAGTCGTCAGTCGGTCGGTGGGTGCGCCGGTGAGCTTCTATTAAAAGGGAAAACATTTACATTAATAATTAGCCAGAGCCCCCAGACCGACCCCGCTTTAAAAAGGCGGGCGCACTTTGTCGGACACTAAAAACTTCATCAACTACAACAAAGCGCTGAAATTGCAATTAATCAAGCTGGGGCAAGGAAAGGCGGCAAGTGGCAGAGGTCCTTTCGAGAAATTCACCATCTCTCGTCCAAGTTGACAGTTAAACTGACTAAACAAGGTGCGATAAGTGCTTGTTCAGACGGAGGAGGAGGGCCAGGACCGGCAAGAGAGCCAGCTAGCCAAAAACAGAAATCAGCGCAGGACAATGACCAAGAAGCAGGGCAGGACACAGACACAGGATGCAGAGGACAGGACACAGAACAGAGGATACAGAGTTCAGGAGGTGGATCCAAAGACAAGCAACAGCTGCTGTCAGCGCTGAAAATGAAAATGATTTAAAGCACATGGCCAGGGACCTCTAAGTTATACTTGCACTTAAAAAAAAAAGACTAGTTTAGTTTAGTTTTAAATGAAGAGAGTAATAAATGAAGGATCTACAATTTCTCTATGAATTTTATCCTTTTTATTTTTGGCCAAAACTTTCCCAGTCAAGTGCCTCATATCCTTTTCAATGGCTGAAGCTTAAAGTTCAAAGTTGATGGCCCCATCAGGACTCAGTCTAAATTTCTGGATTGCGTTTCTGAATTTTTCATTGCATGTGTTTGGGCGCGCCCAGGGATATGGCTCTCAGAGCTTTTCCTTTTTTTATTCCTATCCTGTTCCTTTATGCCGTCCAAAACTCCATTTTGGGTAATCAAACTAATGAACTTTGAGTGAGGAGGGAGTGGGAGTGGGAAAATGCTTACAAATTGCATTGGTCGGGTCAGACATGTGTGGGTCGGGTCGAGAGGGGGTCAGTCGAGGGTGCTCGACTCCTTCAGACATGAAAAGCAAATTCCTCCGCTTCCAGGTGCACTGGCTGTTCTTCGGGGCATGCCACACAATCCGCACATGCCCCCACACACAGTTTCCAAACATCAACCGCAGAGTAATTAAATTGCAGGGGACTCGACTCTCGTCTGGTGATCCCTTTTTTATTTTCAGCCTCTCCTCTCAGGACTCAGTTACCTCAGATTGAAGGACGAATTTTGAACTTGTTTTGGGGAGCTTAAAGGAGATTTGAAGCACGCAGGATAATTTCATTATGAGAGAGACACACAATCCCGAAATAAATAAAAGCACATTCACCGAAAAAAAAAGAAAATCAGCAATTCTGGCAGACACAATACAAGAAAAGGGCGTATCATGCCAGGAGCTGGGGGGGTGTGGCAGGGCTGTAATTAATTTTTGCAATCATTCGACGGCCGAGATTCGCAATTCGACTTGAGCTGCTTATGGCTAATGAAGAGAATGTCAGAAAACAATAGTGAGCGAACAAGCCAAAGGACGAATCAAAAACCAATAAAAGCCAATAAAGGCGGCAAGCGCCAAAGGAACAAGTTCAATGTACTGCTCAACTTTTTCTCCTTTTTTTTTTTCCTTATTTATTTAAAAGAAGCTTAGGATCAAAGGACCTGCTGCGGAGGGTGGGGGCCTTTTTGGCTGATAGCGAAGCAAAGGCAGCGCATAAATTTCGCCATCGCTGCAGAAATAAAAAGGAAATCCATTCAAGGATACAAAAACGCGTTAAGTGCGCCAAATACAACAAAAAAAAGTAGTAAGAAAAAGGATATGCTAGCGATATTGCAAAGTTAAATCAATAAATAAAGCATCAAGAGGAGCTGTTGCAAGTGAGGGGGTGGCAAGTGGCAAGTGGCGGCTGGGTGGTGTGGCGCCCCATCAACGTCATTAAATCAATGCTGCCTGTCGTTGCCAGCAATAGATAACGACCAGGACAAATAGGATGGTGGCTGGGTGTCCTGGCGATGGCTATGGCGACAAGGATGCAGCGAAAGTTTGCCAAGTGACATTAACACAAGCGATGGCTGGGAGGATCTAGATCCTTCCATCAGAAGGAAGGTGGCCTACAAGAGGCCACTACACATTCAGAAAAATATATTTTACTCCCAACCTAAACATTTCTATTAAAATAAAATTATTAAATTAATATTTATGAGTATAAATTTTAAAGAAAAATATATTTTAAACTGTAAACTGTTGTAGAAATTTTGAAAAGTGCATTTCAAGTGCCGGTAAATGGTAAGAGGGTCGTGACAAGTGGCGTCTGCTGAGAGTTCTTGTCAGACACAGCCCGCGACAATGCCAAAAACACAATTGTGCTGCAGGGGCGTGTCCTGAATGCAGGTGGTATGAGAGCCAGGACATTCCCTAAGAATCTCTATCCATCAGCAGCTATATTCTAACTGCCACTCAAGCCGAGAGCCGAGACAAATTCAATTGTTTTTTGTGCAAATTTTTGATTGAATTGCCGACAAGAGACGATAATGAGGGGCAAGTGGCAAAGGATATTTAAGCTATTTTTAAGGATTCTTTAAATAAAATGTATAACTAATTAAATGCTGCTCCTGATTTTTGTCCTTGATGGCTGGATGGAGTCGAACTGGAGGCCAGAACTGAACCAAAATCGAAGCGAAAGCCAAATCCGACAGCGGCACGTGACCATAGGCAGCCAGCAGAGCGGAAATGTTTGTCTGTCCTGTCTGCTGTCTCCCCCCTCTGTCCCTCTTTCTGTCTGCGTGTCCTTCCAACTGGCAATGAGAGCAGAAATCCAGACAGAAGCTAAGATATAGCCATGTAGATGGGCGATAAGGCGTCAAAGTGGCAACAAAGTCAATAAGCAAAATGTTTGTGGTTCTCCGCCACAGCCGACGGCATTGAAATCCTTTAATGTGCTGTTAACGATAAGCCAAGAGAGCGGCAGGATCGGGTGGCAGGACATGCTCCTCCCAATGCCCTCCATCTGCTTTATGCAAAGGACTTTGGCCAAAAACTAGCAAGAAAACGAGCAGCGAATATTAAAACAAATAAGCCGGGACATAATGGACTGCCCCAGGACAGCTCTCTGAAGAGACAGAGAGACAGGGAGAGAGAGATAGGAATAGGGATAGGACAGAGATAGATGACAGATGCCGTCTCGCTTGCACAATTGTGCAAAAGCAAAGCTCTTTCGACCCATGTCAAATAAGTTAAACAGACATGAAAGGCTCCTCTCGCTCCCGACTCTGGAGGAAAAAAAATAGAAAGTGGACACGAGGGAAAAAGGGAAACGAGATGGCCAGAAAGTGATGGCCAAAAAGCATAGGGCAGGGGATTAGGGGACAGCTGAAGTTGGTCAATGACTCTACAAAGTCTGGAGTTGAAGATTTGCCAACAAACACCGGCGAGCATATAAAATAAAATTAAACAAAATTTATTTACTTATGCGAGGCAACGGATGCGACTAATTGCAGCTAACTCGAAGCCAAAAATTAATGAAAAAATATATGTGTGTGAAAGGAGAGGGTCGTCTGTTTTAATGTTTTTTTTTTGCTCCTCCAACCTCTAAAACCTCCATCCAGGTAGGAGAACTTCAGACTCCAAAAAGGCATAATACATACATACATATGTGTGGGGAAAAGTTCGATGAACTTTACCTTTGGCTGCCTCGTAAAAATCAATAGGCGGACGACGACGAACTCCGGACTCCTCCGGACTGTGGTAGCGCAATTTTAAAATACATTTTACATTTCTCTGCCAACGAAATGAGCATCAAAGGCACTTCAAACATCTCAGCAGCATTCAGTATGCGAGAAAATGTTTCGACAGCCGCTTATGAATGAATCAGAAAATCCAACAACAAACACTCCAACCGGCAGGCTGGCAGGCAGACTCACTTGAAGTGCAAGTTTTTGGCAGACTGCGAGGCGATTTCTCCTACTCCTCCTTCACCCTGGCCAGCAAAAATCTTGCACAGCTATTTAAAGGCATTTTTATGAGCCACATGAAGCTGAAAACGAAAATCTGCATCTGCAAATGAAGGCGGCCATTAAAAACGCCCCATAACTCGCACTCAAAGTGGGCATTGGGAATCAGAAATGATGGAATTTAATGAAAATAATGAGCAGGCATTCCATAAACATCAATTTAATAACAAAAACCATTTATTTATGGTTAATAGTAATTTATTTTTGACATATAAATTGTTCAATTGTTTGGCATTCAAATTCTTGACTAAAAAACATATAATTTTCACATGGACCTATAAATAATACTACAGTACTACTATTTGCCTCTCTGATTGCCTTTTCCCGATAAAAAAAATAGCTTGCCACACGCTTATGCCACATGCCCCGGAGAATTACAAGCAGCTGTTGGTAATTGAGTTGTTGCAACTGGCAGACCGAGACTTATCGCTGATCTGCGGCGATTTGCATTATTAATTAGTAGCGATTTAGCGAAATATTACGCATACGTCCCATGGGCAGGCAGGCAGCTCATCTTGAAGCTAAACAACTTAAGTGCGATACTTGAGTCTCGCTCTCAAACTGATGGAGATAACAACACTTGCTCTGAGCCAAAAGACTGAATGCTTACTTGGCTTTAAATTGGTAGGTGTTGACCCCCCGGGGGAGAATTGCACAACCTCTTTTGGCCAAATAATGGAAAATGGAAAAGCGCCCCGAGAGTCGGCAGGCAGTAGTAGGCAGCAGGGAGCTAGAAGTCAACGAACTTCCAAGCTGTCACTCGACTCAATATTAATGTTTCTCGTGTGCATATTGGAATTGTTTTGCCTACTTTCCGGCTGTTTGGCCAAAATATTACAAACCACAAATCAGTTGTTGTGTGGGGAGCTTTTCTCTCTCACTCGCTGTGAGCTATTTGGTTTGTTTTGTTTGTTTGCTCTGCTAATTATTGTCATAGGTTAGTGTAGGCAGCCGCTAACTATATAAACTGCCAACTGTCTGAAACTGAAAAAATGCTGAAAGCAAAAGTTTTCTCGCCTCTGAAATTTAAACATATTTTCTCACGAACAAAGCACAAGAGATTGGGCCATAACCCAAAGTGATGGTTTTTTCTTTTTTTCCTTATGGTTCGCTTTTTGTTTGTTTTTATTTATACATTGTATTTTTTTGCCTTTTGCCTTTATGCCACAGAATGCTTTTTCGAGAATTATTTAAGTGCCGCATATGCTGCTGGGCTGGCATTTTTGTTGGCATTTTGTCAAAGCTGAACATGTGCAAGCCATCTTTTTTGGTTCCCCAACCACCATCCCATCCTGCCTCTGTCATTAGAATGGATAATTGTGGACGACGACCACTTGATTGACAAGCTTGACAAACGAAAGGAAACCGATGGCAGAGCAGAGTGTCTTCTGAAAGGGGATTGGGGATTGGGGCAGAGGAGGTTCCTCCAGCGTGTGGCAGATGTCAACAAATGTTTGCTTTTACGGCCGGGGCTCTGAGCCGCATTCTTCTTTTCAAAAGCCACTTGGCGACACACACGAAGAAGCGACGCTCGAGTGCAACCCAATGGCAGATTAAATATCGCTTACAAGAGAACCTAGACACGGAGCCACAATGGAGCTTACAGTTCAAATTCTAAATAATCTTTAAAAACATGAGAAATATTTGGTAATACTAGTCGTATACGTAATGTAGGCTTTTCACCAATTATTACGTAGCCGACCTGTAAGCCACTTTAATAAAAGTAAGTATACGCCCTGTTGGCTGAATAATTTTGGGAGAGAATAATATTCTTCTTCTTATGACTCCACTGTGCCGCTTTAATTCTAATTTGCATTCATCAGCGCTCCAACACTAATTGCACAATGTGTGAGAGCATGCGAGATGGCAATACATACATACAAACACACTCTTCTTGCATGCGTGCATTGCATTGTGTGCTATTTTCTCGATTTCTGGCCGCTCTTTACACTCACGTTTGTGCTGCCAGCGTCGCTGTCGCTGTTGCTGTCGCCGTTGCAGTTGCAGTTGCAGTTGAAGCGAGGCGGGTTAGCGACCGCAAAACTATCTGACATTAGATTGCGATGGCGGCCAAACGACAACAGCCGACGTCGACTGTGGCAGCGACTAAAGGCTGAAAAAATTGCATGTGTTGGCGTTTGCCTCTATTTTCTGACAATAAAGGGGGAGAGGAAGAGAGAGGAACGCTTATGACACTGCATGCCAAAAAGTGCCAAGGGGGGCTCTCATGCACTAACTGTGCGTAATAACTGTGACAAACGCTTTTTAGCTCTACTAGCTTATAGATAGAGACTATATAGACTATACATACCCTGTAATATTATATTTTAATATAAATAAATTAAAAAATATTAAAAATATATTTAATATTAACTTATATTAATACTAACCATTAGAATAATAGCCTATACCTTATCTCTCTTAACAAAACCTCTTACATCCCTAAACATACCCTATAATTTAGTTCCTAAGCTCACTTTGGCATTTTTATTCAGCACTCGACATTTTTTATTTGAGCTTTTTTTTTGGTCGCTTTGGATCAAAAAGGCGCTGAACAAGCATTTTATTTCTATTTAGTTTTTCGCGCGAATTTTAAGTGCAATTTCTTGTCGATTGGCAACAATGTTGCTCAACATTTTTCTTATCTGCCCCGGTGGCATCTTGCCTCTGCCCCCACCCCCTTCCCTTTTTTCCTAGGAAGTAGTGAAGTTTTTTGAGATTTTTTGTAGCCAGATTGCAGCGATTGATTGACTGCGTGCCTTTAGAGCCGCAACAAATCAATTTAGTTGGCACAAACAGAGAGAGGGTGAGAGAGGCATGGCATGTTGCACATGGCTAGAGGCACACCCACTCCCAGGCCCCCTGTCCCCTCCTCTCGCTCCACCTTGTGCGATGGCCAAATTAAATGGCCCAACAATTTATTGTCTGCAAATGCAGCGAAAATTGCAAAACATTTTAGCCATTTGCCGCTTTTGGCAGCAGCACCGGCAGTGGCAGCTCCAAAACAGCTAGCTTTCCTGCACTTGAAATAAAATAATAATTTATACTGATTATCTAATATTTAAGCAATAATCCTGTTTTGATTTTAATCCATAAATCATGCTTAAAAATAAATTAATTCATTTTTAAATAAAAGTTTATAAATATTAAATAGCTATTTTTTTTTTTTTTGCTGTGCATTATTGACGCTGAGCGTTGGTGGCGCCTGTCGATGATCGCAAATTTGAAAATTGCCAGTCTACCTTACAGTCCCCCTCCCCCCCTTAAAAACAGCATGTAAACGGTTTTCGCGGCGGCAGTCACCTAAGTGATTTGCCACAAGATCCCCTTGCCACAAGATACTCCCTTCTCTCCCTCTGTCTAGCTGGAAAAATCCAAGACGGAAATGCTTGGAACAGCTCCACCCACACAACATGGCTTAAAGTATAACTCATGTTACCAATTTCTCTCTTCTTAGCCATCACAAATTGCTGGCCATAAAGCAGATCGGCCTAAAAATTCCGCCTTTGATCTGCTGCCGAAGGTGACTCCTCCGATGATACTTATTTAATATTATTATTATTTTTTTTAATCCAATATCAGTTTAAGGCAGCTGCCCGTTATTAATTAACAGCTGTGCGCTTATTATGCAAATTAGCCACAGATGGGAACCTCAAAGATACCCCTCAGTGTGGGTATAAAAAAAAATTTATAAAAAAAAAGCTGGTTTTGATTCATCGTTTTGTCGGTTTTTTATTTTTTACTCACGATTGCAATGATCTATATATAGGAAGTTGGCTTTTTTTTAACATACCTGCAATGAGATAAGAAGGAGAAAATTGTGATTAATAAACTTATATTAATGAGACAGTAGACAGTTTCTAAATAATACTTCAAAAAGAAAAATATTTCCAATTATTTCAAGTCTTTGACCCACAAAAGCCAATCCCCCCTTTTAAGGAATTACTTCTTAGAACGAGCTGGAAATTTATTCATCCTTCAGTAGCCATCAAGTCTATAATTCAGCATTAAATTATGCAGATTATCCGTTCTGTGTGCCACTTGCCACATGCATCATCCTCGGACAATGTCAACGGTAGTGCCAGTAGCACAACTAAACTAATGAAGAAATCCCGCACTCGAATTTATTTCGCAATCAATTTGACAAATGTTTAAAGCCTACATGGAGCGATGGCCAGCATAGATATAGATAGCTATGGCTATATGGCTATAAGGCTATATGGCCGAAAGCCAACAAGCCAGGCCAGGCCAGGCCAGTTGGCTAAAAAGCAAAAGAGAGACTTTATAGGTTTAGGCAGAGAGATCCCGCGCTACGGTAGTCGATGGAGTAGGCCTCGTAAAAACATTTTGTGGCCAATTGTTTGTTAGCCAGGCTGTTGCCCCATACAGTGCGAGTCATAAATTTAACGCCAGCTAAGGCGATCAGCTGGCCAAACACGGCCAAACATTTTTATGGTCGCCTCATAAATGTCAGTGGATGTCTAAATTAGAATCGAAGGAGTGCTTGCGATAATTTTCTCAACATTGACCCATTTTGTAGAGAAAAATAAAAGCATTTTTTAAGCCACCATATAAGTTATTAACTTTAAGAGATATATAAAATAATTATAATGTCTCATCAAGGTGTCTAGTAATTAAATTGCCTTTTCAGCGCCAGACCTCATTAAGGTCAAATTACAGTCAAGCCTGACTTTGTCTGTCCAGCGCCTATAATTATTCAGCCACGCCCCCTGTCTCCCTGTCTCTCTGTCTCTCTGTCCCTCTGCATATATGTTTATGTTTAAATCGCATCGCAACAGAACGTGGCAATTAATTTGCAGCCAGACATTTGCAACTTTTCAAGAACGAATGCAAAAAAAAGGCAGAACATAGCCGCGCTCTGAATCAGATCTCTAGGTCTGCTTCGATCTCAATAGTCTATAGAATATAGTCTATAGTCAGTAAGTCTCTAAGTCTCTATTCACAGTGGGTGTCACATGTCGCCCAAGTCGTGACCAAAGTCAATGCTGCCCCTATAGACACTGTTATATGGAAAGAGCCGATAAATGCCCTGCCAAGTAAAGGCATTGCTGGGAGATACGGAATCAGAGGAATGTGGCTGTAAATAAAGCATTTAATTAGGGGCTGGGTAGGGGTTTCTTTCTTATTTCTACTTATCTTTCTGTAAAATTATATAAAAAACATGTAATTAGTCTTATCAAATGAAAGGTATTTAAGCAGGTTACTTTAAAGACTTTAAGGTCTGGACTCTAGAGTTAAAATAGAGGTAGACTGAAGAACTTCAAAGGTATAGCTCAGATCTAAGTAGCATTTTTGGACTATACTTTTGAGATCTGTAAGTTCTCCCTATAAGGAGTCTCATAAATTCTTTTTATAGATTCTTTTCGTGCCACAAACAATTTGCCATTTAAATGATTTCTTCGCCTTTGACGTTCATCATTATTGTTTAAACTTAATGTCTGTCTGTAGCTCGTTTGTTTGCCGCTGTTTGCCTTTGTTATTTATGCATTTTTGTCATGGACACTCCGCCATCATCGCTGCTAGTCGTCGGTCATTACCATGTAAACCTCGAGTGCCATGTTCCCTCCTCTCGCCACTCGCCCCGAAAACATTTTTAATTGATTTTCGCATTTAAATGTTTGGTGTGAAAAGTGATGAAAATGCAACGCCATGCCATGCCATCGTCGATGCTGACAAAAATGGCAAAATGCTAATTTGCACAACAGCTCGAAAAGCCATGAAGGACGATTGGTGTCTGAGTCTCAGTCTCAGTCTCAGTCTGAATCTGAGTCTGATTTATTCATGAATATGAAATATATATTTGCGGGGGTGATCGCCGCTCAGACACCGATAATTGATGCTCTATAAATGGAGGCGGGGAAAATGCATATAAATTATAATTGGCGGTTAATTATGAAATAAAAAGTATGTATTTTTTTTAATTCTACAGTTCTAAAAATTCATGAATGATTGTAGAAAAAGTGCTAATGCTGTAATCTGAACAATCGAAACTCATAATTAACACATTTAGCTAATAAGTTGGCGCAGAATAAACAACATTAATCACGGTTTAATGGCGAATTAATCAGACAAACAACTTAGGCCATCTCTTTCTTATAGACTTAAGTGCATCTCTTTCAGCTGACAACTTTTATTGAAAGTTTCCACACACACACACGCGACTGACTATCTTTTATTCCAATAACAATAAAATAAATCTTGGCCAAGAAAAACAGATAAAAACAGCATTAGCTGGCCATAAAGCAGCCCAACTAAGGCAGTTGTCGGCCCACTCGTCATGGCTAATAGAGGGGGGGGGGGACTGTCAACTGAGGCGACGTCTGGCGGGGAAAAAAAAAAAACTAAAGACTGAAAGTCAGACAAGTGCCAAGTTAATTGCATTAAAACTGAAATAAAAAGCAAAGCTCAGATAGCAGAAATTATGAAGTGCAGCAGCAACATGGCTTGTCTTCTTGTTGTTGTTGTTGCTTCTGTGGATTGAGGCGCATAATCAGCGGAAAGAGGGGAAGGGGGGCTTGGTGGAGTGGCGACAAGCGCATTAAGTTGTTAACAGCAAATATTTGCTTCATTTGCGCTATGATTGCAACAACAATAACAACAACAACAACAACAACAACAGCTACAATGCGCAACATCCGGTCAGCCACATCTTCTGTTGCAGCATCTTTTAGATTCTTTTTGTTTTTTATTTTTTTTTTTTTATTGAGGGATGTGATCATCTTCAACTTGTTGCCAGGCAGAGGTAAGTGGAGGAGTTCAATAGATGATGAGAATAATCAGAAAAAAATAAGGAAATACCTTATTATATAATTTGCACTTTTTATTTACCTGAAAGTTAATTAGTTTCCCCCCTTAACTACCTCACTTTCTCAAGAAATTTAATTAAAATTTTAAATTCAAGAAAAAAAATCTAAAACATTTCTTGAGAATCCTCTAAGAATGTGTTATTTTAGGGATTCTCTTGAATCATTTTCTCAAAAAACTACCTCCGTTTAGTGCAATTTTTCTTAGTGCAACTCGCTTGCGCAACTCAGTTGTTTTGTTTTTAGTTGCCACATTTTCTTATCTATAAATAGTTGGGCGTGCTGCCAGCGGCGCTGCTGCTGCCATAGCTGCCATAGCTGGCTGAGCTGACTGAGCTGCCCACGCCGAGAGCGGTCAATAAACTTGGCGAATCGCGACACATGCAAATTGCAGTCAGCGCAAACAATTAGCAACAGCAGAGCTGCGGCAGAGGCAGAGGCAGAGGCAGCGGCAACAAAAGCACAACGAGACACACACAGAAAAGTCCGACCTATCGCACAGTTTTTTCTATTCGGGCAGTCGTCTCGTCAAATGTTGTTTTTTTTTGTTCAGTTTCCTCTTTTTTTTTTGGATTTTGTGAGTAGCTATTATCACAAAACACGAGAGTGAAGAGCGTAACTAATTCATTTTTGTTTTAAAAGTGCAAGATACTAACAGAACAAGCTTCAACTCGAGCTAATTGTTAAAAAAAATAAATATATATACATACATATATATGATATATGTATATAAAAAACTTTATTAATTTCTTTTTAAAATACAATTTTTGTAATAAATAATATTTTATTAATTTTTTTAGGCCTTAAAACAGCTACTATGTCTGCTCTAAAGCTCACCTCTCCCACACTATCTCATGTGTGCCTCTATCTATCTCTATCTAAGTAACTATGTATCTCTATTGCTCTATCGATAGCTACTCAGTACATTGCACTCGCTGCTGAGCTCATTGCAGTCAGCCGACGTTAGCTGCGGCAGCGCTGCTCTTGGCCGTTCACAGTTGCCAATTCAAATGAAAAAAAAAAATAAATAAAAACAAAAAAAAAGTCTGAAAAAAGTGCAACATTCGTCATTGTTGCTGTTGTTGCTTGATTTTTGACTAATTGCATTGAGAATGGGTCGCCGTGTAGTTGTTGTTACTGTTGCTTTTGATGTTGATCGTATTGTTTTTGTTTGTTGTTTGTTGTTTTTTGTTTTTTTTTTTTATGTGCAACATGCCGCTACAATTTGTAATTAGGCGCTGCTTGACTTTTAATGTTTAATGCTGCCTCCCGGTGTTCACATTCATTTGCATTGTTTCATTTTATCTATCTCTGTTTTTTGATGTTTGTTTTTATTCCAATAGCTATTGTTTCTGTTTTTGTTTTTGTTTTTCGCACAACGGATGTTTGGCATCATTTTCCCAAAGAGAGAGAGAGAGAGAGAGAGAGAGGAAGAGAGAGGTGATCTGGCACAGATCTGGCACCAAAAAAAATTGTAAATTCGAGTACAAGATACAGTATCTCTCAGATGCTTACACCAAAGGCAAATCGAATAATGACTTTTTTAATGATTCTATCAAGCGTTTTTGTAATGAAGTCATCACGCGATAATTAAGATATTACTCTACAAAATGAATAATGATTTTTTATGCATTTTTTTTTTTTTTTAATTTTTCTCTATATTTTTATGCCTTGCACTGTACTATATATCTCATCTCCAATGATGCACTCGGATGCTGACGATGATTATTCTCGTTCGCTATCTGATCGGCGATGCCTCGGTTAAGAGTCAATAGCACAAACTATCGGATATATATATATATATATATACCCTCCAACCAGGTAACCCTCGTCGCCCCATCCCCCCTTCCCATAGACAACCATTTCATTGAATTGGAGCGATGAACTCGCCCCCGGGTTGGCTTTTGTTAGCGAATGTGAGGGAAATGCTAAAATACGCATATTTAAAAGCAACAGTAGACTGTGTAGACACTATTTCTATATAAAATATCCGTATTATTAGCTAAGGAGGCTCTATAATCATAACAATTATGCTAAGAACTTTTACGACTCAATTATGATGCACAAAAACAAAGCTATATAGCATTGTACTATATAGTATAGTGCCCGGCAGTAATAATTATTGTTATTGTATGGTTTTTAATGACGACGAAAACATTAGCAAAAACAGAGTCTCGAACTGAAAACTTATGCACATACATATGTATGAAAAAAGTGCATAAAAACCGAAACGAAGTGGAATGTTTCGCTTTCAGCCCCCAAAATGCAACCCACACGCCCCTACTGCTACCCCGCGGCTGGCGGGAAACTTGAGGTTTTTATGTGCCCCAGACAAGGTTTATGGTTTTGTTTTTCGATCCCCCCCACGACCATTTGAACAACGCATAAGTCACGTCCTGGGCCAGCCAGCATAACAAATACTATAAGTATATAGGCTATATGCTGTTCAGACGGAGATCTGATCCGCAAATGGCATCCGTCGGCGATTATTTATGGTCACTATTTCAAATTACATACTGGGGAAAAAAACATATGTGCCAGAAGCATATAATAATAAGTAGTAAGTAGCAACCTTCAGGGTCTGGGGACTGCCCTCCTTATCGTGGGAGTCGGGTCTCTATAGAAAGTAGGCTAATATTTGTTTTCTTCACAAAAAAGATTAAAACAAAGATATATTCTGATATAAAATGCATTGGTTATGAATACCTTGGAATATATAGGGTATCTTGAAGCTTCCTGTCCTACCCCGCCAGACAAGAGCCTCCGTCAGCAGTCTCTGATTTACTTTAGCTTAAAAAAAAAAAAGCAATTTACTCGCATTTTTATTACTTATGGTAAATATTGTTGGGGATTTTATGGCACTCGCATCCTTGAACAGCTCAAGTTGTTGCTGATTGAACCTTATCGGACCGAGGAGCACACCGACCAGCAATACCAATGAACATCAACAAGTAGAAATAGCAGCAAGCGAAATCCCCTCAAGGAATTTTCAGTTCGTTGCAAATTGGGTCGCCTCATCGACTCACCAAGAGCTGGAGATATAATATACATATATGTACTATATACTATATAGACCTGCATATATAGAGAGAGGGAGAGTGATTTCCACCGTAGTAGTTGTACTATATAGTACAATGCCATGACGCAATTTGGCTCTATCTCCCGCTATTTTTGTCTGAATTTTTATGCAAATTGAATTGTTAAAACAATAAACACAACAACTACAACTGCAAAACAACATAGCTGGTTGATCATTTGCATCTCAATTGAAATTTCACAAAAAAAAAGAGTAGAATTGGACTACGTGCACTTCCCAAATGCGAAACTGTCATGCAACCGACCGGAAAAAAAACATGAAACTCCTAAATCACAACTTTTTTTTATCAAACTTTTAATATCATTTTTGGCATTTAATATTATTTCTGTTGCGGCCCTGAATCACATTTTATTTATGAAGAAATTTCTCATTTTTCCATCTGCACGGCTGCTTATTGGGTTAATGTCTCATTGTCTCTTCGTCTCCGCAGCTGCAGACGATTCAATTTCAGCGATAAATAAAATAAAATTATAACAGATACCAGACCAGAAAAAGCTACCCAGAACCTTAAGGTGATTTAACTTTCTGGTGGCGGGTACAGCCCAAGACATATGTGTTGTGTCTCTCTCTGGTGACCAAGCAGGGCAATTGTTTGATTTATATTCCAACCAGATATGTAGAGCTACAGAGCTCGATGAAATCAGAAATGAGTTACAACAGCCGCCCATGTAAGAAAAAAAAAAAAAAAAAAAGTATCTGTATCTGGTAGATACAGACCGACGCCGTAGGGAGCTCTGCCGATCTTCTCGCTGAAGATAGCAGAAAATTAGCTGGAAAAGAGCTGAGGACGACGACGTGCTTACACGCGTGTATGTTTCGATGACCCAAATCGGATTAAGAGCCCTAAAAGAGGCCTAAGATACTATTCGACTAACTATGTAACTAATCACCCAAAAAAGGGCGCAGTCTATTCCGATTCTACACATTAGATACAAACCAGAAGTTGCTCATTCTTGGGCGGGAGGGAATTTCTTATAAAATTCGAAATTAATTATGTCACATTATGTAATCTGATCAGCTACGTTGCGGTTGCCGCTTGTTGTCAACGCGGCCAAAATCGACCCTTTTCAGAAAACAAAATTTAGGGGAAAGGGGAAGCGAAGGTCCCGACAGATCAATGAACAATGGGAAATGCGAACTGGGGATCTGGAATCTGAAATCCGAAAAAAAAGGAAAAATAACAACAGCAGAGATTCCAGTTCTTCAGGTAGGAGAAGGAGGTCGCTACTGCCGGTCTTTTCGATATTTTATCTTTAAGCTATGCACTGGAAATAATAATTAAAAGATAATCGGGGAAACTAAGATTTAAAAGAGATAACAAACAATACATTAAAAACCTTTACTATTATATTTAAAATTATATAAAATATTAAATATATATTTAATTTCCTCAGTGCACTTCCTTTTGCCAGACACTTGAAATCGCATTCAGATTTAGCTTTTGTTTTTCCCTCAAAACCATTAAGAGAAGCCCCGGATCCGAATCCGAATCCGAATCTGGAATCACTGGAAATTTAAGACGACAAACGAATCGAATTTGGGGCAGGTAACGACAGTCCTGGCCATATAATTTGAGGCTGAATTACGATTTCCCCTCCCTCTGCGGTTATCAGTTTAGTTCGGGAATATGAATTGCAATTCCGGGGATCTGTGAGATCTGGGATCTGTGGGATCTCAAGGGGGCGTGCATTGACAATGAGGTGGAGAAATCGGCAAAAAAAGGGGATAATTAAAGGCAATATCATATATTATCCAATACATTCAGTCGTTCGTTGTTGTTGAAACTCGAGATGGAAAACATTCCGCTTGAGGAAATGAATTTTAGAAAACCCATCCCTCTAGAGTCCTTTTTAAACCATTGAAAAGGATTAGGTATCGTTAAGGACATTAAAAAGAATATAATTCGAATTTATGGATAGGAATGATGTAGTCATAACTTCCCCTAATCACGCTGAAATAAAAAGAGAGAAGGTTGAAGAATCTTTGTCTCTTGTTCCGCCTGGTTAACTCCTCTAGTGGAAATAACTCACGCTTTTCCGCTTCTAATCCCCCGTCTAATGTTCTCTAAACCCAAATTATGAGTTCCAGACCCAAAAACCCTTTCTCTATAAACCCATACTCCTTTTTTTTCGATTAATCCATTGATAAATCACATTTCCATGTTCAAAAAAAAAGGTAGATACTGAATGTAAAGAGAGCTTAAAATTAATTGAAATTGTATCTGGAGCCGGAAAGCATAAAAATAAAAATTGCATAATTGGGGAAAAATATCTCTTAAAGCCATCAAGCGTAATTTGTGGAACTTTTAAGCCATAACCGAACAGCGGGTGCTGTGGAGGGTAGTGTGACTTGGAGGCGGACTCCCCTCCAGGGCGAAATAATTCGCTTTTAATTGCATTTTTAGCGCTTCGCAGTTGAAAAGTGCAATTTCAATGGGCGAGAAACGTTAAAGCCAAACTGTGTGTCCGGCCGGCGCGGTGCGGTTGTCGTTGTTTTGGCCTTTATGCGCTCTGCAGACTTTGTCTGGCCAATTTAAATCCATTTTGCATTTGCATAAAGCCGAGTTGGGGAAAGGGCAACAGCGCTTGCTTGTTGGCCATTTTTACTTATTTTGACTGCAACGATTTCTGCAAAAAAAGGGAAACGAGAAGGAAGGAGTCTCCAAGGAAGCAGACCAAGTTGAAATGTTGTCGTTTGTGTCATTTGCATCAGAGGAGCACCACCACCAAATGCACTCTATCAACTACTTGCAATCTGTAGAAGGATGTCCTGGCTTTTTTCGCTTTTTACCCCGGCATCCTTTAGCATCCTTTTTAGTAACTGAATGGCAAGACTCTCCCTCCCTCCCTCTCTCTGCCCGCAAAAGTAAAAGAAAAATGTGCAAAAATATGATTATTTGTGGCGATTTATTAGCCGCAATTTAAATTCATAATTTCAAGGAAGTTTGCAGGAAGAAAAATATAAAAATAAATTTTGTAGAAAATTGAAAAAAGGGAGCAAGAAGAGTGGAGGGCGTGGTGGTTCTGATATAGACTGAGAAAAGATAATCCCAGAACGACGTCTGTCTGTCTGGTCGGCAAACTGCAGCTTAGTCTCATAATTGGCATTTTGAAAACTGCACAAGCTGCCGCCGCATCGATTTGCATTCTGCCGGGGCTGTGGCATAGAGGCTGGATGCTTTTGTGTTGTTGTGTGGCAGGCGTCTGGAATATGCAGCAATTAGCGTCACTACTTGCACAGCTTCAGAAGCAGCAGCGGCAACGGCAGCAACAGCTCGTGCCACAATTAAAAACGAGTTGCCAGCAATTCAAACGTAACAAATTAAAGCAAATCGCAGACAGGATCTTAGGAATGCTTTTTCGGAATGCAACTGCAACAGATTTGCATTCAAAAGGGGTTGCAACCTCTAAGCCCTTATATAATTATTATTTGTCAACGGCTTAGAAAGTATCTACAATTGCAGTTTTGGGGGAAAAATTCCACAAAAGGTTCTGCCATCTGGAAAAGACTTTAACTTGATTTGCCGCTTTCATTGTTTTCTGGGATTTTTGTTCTATTTGATTTTATGATCATCAAGTCCATTGTCAGCCCAACCAGATCCTGACTTCTTGAAGGATATGTGAAAAGGTGGTGGTTGAACAAAGGAACCCCTTGACGATCAAACTGAACGAACCTGCGCAGTTGGCAATTGCGTCTTCATTTGTGGAAGGAGAGGGCCTCTCCTTTTATAATTGTCCTGAAGAATGCGCAATTTGACATCCAGGAAAGTGCGTAGTTCTGCCGCAGGCATCAAAGTGACAGCTTCATAAAGGACTCGACACCGCAGATAAGCCAAAGGACGCAAACAATCGAATTCGCCAGAGACGCAAATAGAAAACGACACTAAGCTGAAGGATTAGACGAAAAAAATAACTACAAAAAGAGTGGTTTGTTCACCTTTTCAGCTTGAACGAGTTGTGCTAACAAACAGCGGCAATAAAAGCATACAAATTCAGCCATTGTTAGCCATGGCAGCTAATAAAATTTGCCCTGGAAAGCATAAAACAGAAGCTGCATAAAAAGTTGGAGAGAAATTCTAAGGACGACCAGGGGAGACACTCTATTTTAAAAAGAGAATCTTACAAGAGAAAATCTATAGGGAGAACTATGATACTGATCAAGCTCTATAGACCTTAATAGTATATATAATATATATATATAAGATAGAAAATCAACCTACCCACAGTTAGAGTATCAAAACGCAAAAGACAGACAACACGTCGTATGAGCAATGGATGTTAAAAATACGAAATAGAAGAAACTGAAACTGCTGGCTGGCTGGATGGCTGACTGGCAACTAATAAAGTTTTTTTTTTTTATTTTTTTGCCATTTCCCTGGGGCATGTTGGCCAACTTAATGCTGCGGAACTTCGCCTCGGCCATTTCGCCGGTGTTTTACAACTCTTTTTCAGTGCAACGTATAGTAGAACGTGCAACGTGCCACACTAGCCATGCTAGCTAGCCATGTGCAGCGTGTTTATTAAGCGCATTTATGCGTTTGTAAATAAAAAGCCAAAAATTACGCGCCCCGGAAATTGCATTTCGCATCAAAAGAAGTTAGCGGAGGGGGTCAAGGGGAGAGTGACACAATTTGGTCTATAAAAGTTTTCAATGCCCGCGACGTGCACAGACTTTCCAGAGGTGTCTTCCATCAAAGCACTATGATCCCATTGCTAATTTTACAAGAAAACAAGAATAAAAAAAAATAAAGAAACACCTCAGTGAAAGAGTTGAAAGTAAAGCAACTACCCAGTACTCAATAGATTTATGATCCAGAACAGAAATTAAAAAAAAAAAAGTTTTGATGCCAACTCACCCGAGATTACCAACATTATCCGGAGACAGAAAAAAAAAATTAGACTCACCTGGAAGAAAAAGAAGGGAAACAACATATGAAATTAATTTCAATTAAAGAGGATTTGCTTGTTTTTGGTTGGCAAGAAGAAGGGAAATTAAAATTTAATTACACTTGCGTCCAGACACAGGCCACAAAAGGTCAGTCCGAATCAGTGAAAGTTTTTGCCAGGACTTTCCCCCAGACACAACACACAAACTAACATAAACTCCTCTTTTCACTAGAAAATGATATATATTTTTTTTTGCAGCTTGGTCCTTTCGGTTAGCATTCCCCTGGAGCGCACCTGCAACTGGCAGAATTCTTTTGTCTGGACGGGCGTCATAAATATCACATTTGTGGCAGACACACACACATACATATACACACATAAAAAGGAGAAACTAACACATGCACATATCATGCCGAAAGGACTACAAACTTCTTTGGCATTGTGTTGCATAGTGAACGGCGCATTTGCCGCTTTTTATGAGGTGCAAATAAAAAAGTTTCCCATAAAAATTGCCATAGACATGTGAGCACAACTCAGAGGAGAGGAAAAGTACTACACTTGAAGAAATATTTCAAGACAAAATGTAAAATAAACTTAAGTATTTCGTATTTTTCCCTCAATGTAGAAGGCTAAACGGGGCGTTGCTGGCAAGTTGGTTGGTAGAAAAATGCATGTCTGGCACTCCGGAGTGTGTCTAACAAGCAATCGGAAACACGCCAAAGGAAGTCTCAGCTCTTCCCGCCCGCTGAGACGGTCTTGCTTTTCTTCTGCACCGTCATTTCCGCGGACTTAAAGACCCACAAGAGCTTTAATTAATTCGCCCAACAAAGAATAAATCGCACGTCAGGCACAGGTGCAATTTATAAATATCCCCTTTCCTTTTTGGCCAACATGCAAGCACAGTCCTCGAAACAATAATCCTTGATGGAGGAGCAGGGCATTTATTATTGAACTATTCCAGGGGCCAAGTCAAGTGGTAGTAGCTGGTACGTGCCAAGCGAACTAAAGAGCTATAACCTCCTAGCATCGCGTATAGCGTCAACAGACACCCTCAATTGAAATTGATTTGCAAGCTGATCTCTGGCATATTAAATAAAAATTGGAATCCATTCAGAGTGGCTTAAAATTAATTCACTGTCTCTGCAAAAACACATGATCCATAGCCTCCTAGTGTAGTGAGAGTCTGGGAGTGGAGTGGAAGGATGAAATCCCTCAGTTTAATTGGAAAAGTAAACATAATGTAATTAGGGGAAACAAAGTTGGTCTGCAGTTGGTCTCAGCAAATCGAATAAGTTTCGTTTACATTGGGGATTAGTTGTATTTAGTAGAGGTGCCCAGGTGTACGTCCTTTCCCTTCTTTTTGTCCTCCAACGGAAGTGAGTACTGAGTACTTGAGTTGAGTTGAATCCTCCCTTCAAAATCGAACTCTCCTGCAGAGGATTTTATCAACTAAAGGTCAGACTTTTTGTGGGTGGCACTACAAATTCCTTATGCACACAAAATTAACAAAGGCAGGGGCATGCGGCATGGGGCAGGGGGCAAGTAAGTGAGCACTTGGCGAGTCTATGGCCCAGACACTTGAGTTGGGTCGAGCGGCTATAAAGGTGACAATAACTTAACGAGCAATGAACCTGGTTGTTGTTGCCGCCGCCTGTTCTTGATGTTGTCCAAAGAAGCCAAAAACTTGCATTCCTTTATTGAAAAAAAAAAAAAAAAAAAAAGTATCCGGCGACGCTCCTTGCAAGGAAGTGCCACTAAATTGTGGCAGATAACAACTTGAACGAATGGTGGAACGAAAAACATGCAGAACAGCATGTGGTCAGACCTCTGGTCTGGTGTCCTTTCTGGACTACCTTTTTTCCCCCAAAAGTTGTTCACTTTTTACCCTCAAACCCTAGTCTGTGTTATCTTTGAAGGCAGCCTGTATAGGTAGAGAGTTTGCTGGCACAACAGTGCGTATGATGAATGGCAGTTGAACTACCTGGGACTCGGCGGCTCCTCGACTTCCCTCCGTTTCTGTTGATTTGCACGTGTGAACACCGGAGGAGACAACGAACCCGACGTATCCCAAAAAATGAGCTGCTGAAATAGCAATTTAAGTGACTGCCGACTCTCCAGCTGAAGACTGTTTGTTGTTTGCCAGATGCCAGGATAAAAGCTCAAAGGCAAACAAAATACAAAAGGAGTCAGGACAGGCTCTCGAATAGATAGTTACCCAGTGATTGAAAGTCTTTAACCAAATGATTATTAAACGAAACTATCCACAAAGAAACCATAACCATTACATCTTCAGGTTTACAGTCCAACGCCTCTTCTCTCGTCATTCATTCATTCATTTCCAGTCATTCATGATGGATGCACTTTCAGGTGAGAGCCACAAGCTGCAAATGCATCAAAGTGGAAGACGACGACGACGTCACTCGAGTGGAAGCAACAGCGACAGCGGAAAACTCTTGCCAGAGCTCGTGGAAAACCCGTGCCAGAGGAAAACCGTGCCCTGCTGCCCCTGCGGAGGTGAGAGATCGCATGGGCCAAAAGTCATTAAAATCGCATAAAAGTTGGCCCAGGAAGAGGTCTAACTCGGCTCTGACATGCTCGGTCACTGGCCACCGGAATGATTAATTGTTCTCCTCATTCTTCATTTAATTTTTCATTTTTTTTTTTTTTTTCGTGACCCCTCCTGTGATTTGAATGCTGCAGTTTGGAATTAAAAAATCATCAAATTCTCAGCTCAAATTTTTAATAAATGACCAAAAGTGTTTGACAAAATCATTAAATGTTCGTACAACCAAAAAAAAACTGCCATAAATAATTATTAGCAGCCCCGAAAATGGAATATTTAAATAATAAAGATATTACGAAAATGTGATTCTCTCATGTACGAATGCTTTTTTAATAACTTTTGGTGACCGCGAAGGGGAAATAAATGATTCAGACTGGAAATGTGAACTGCTCTCCCAGGCGCTCATTAATTTTCAGCAATTTTTTTAGAGACAGGAGGGGGAAGTGAAAAAATTGTGTTGAATATCATGGTTCTTTTTTTCCATTTTTTCTTTTTTTTTATTTGTGTGAAAAATCATTTAAGTTTTTTTTCCACAAAGTGTTTTTTAAAAACCGCAATGGCAATCCTCGACTGACGTGAACACGAACCATTAATCATCGGCCAATGTAAGAAGCTCAACAACAAAAAAAATATTTAACAAAAAAACCATCTAAAGCTTGTCACAAAACTTTTTGGCTGGAACATATTTATATGCATTACCCCCTAGTACACCGCCCTACCCCCTCTGGAGAAACTCTCACTTTCTTTCCCAATGTCAGGCAATTAAATGCAAACTCCCCCTATGACTCACTCACTCGCTCGCTCGCTCGGTTGCTTGCAATTTTTCATTAAGCGAAATTAAACTGCAGACATCGGAGAGGAGAGTGTCTGGCAGGGGGAAGTGCAAATAAAACGCAAACATTGAAAAATGAAAACTCAAATACAAAAAACAGAAAAACAGAAAATTGTCAACCAGCCAGAGGAGCAAAAAAAAAAACTTGACATTAATCATTACAAGCGCAGACAAAGAGCATGGCCAGCTGAAGGGAAAGAAGATATAGATTGTCGCGTGTGTAGTTTTTTTTTCCTCTTCTTTTTTTTATAGATATATCTTTTTTTTATGCTGAGCATATGGCAGGGTTAGATGAGGGAGTAGAGGGATGTAGATGAGTTAAAAGAGCTATTAGGGTGCCAGGAATCAAGAGAACAAATAGACTAACTATATAGCTAATTAAAAGCAAAAAGAGTATTATAATAATACTAATATTTTCAATCCTGCTATCTTTTCAAACAATTTCTTCCTTAATTTTATGAAACTAAAAATTAAACATACTAATTTTCTTAAATTTAAGATAGAACCCGATATCTTTCTATTTAATATCTTCCTTATAGCACCTTCCCTATAAAGATATGCTCAAGATTTCCCTCAAAAACCTTGCTTTCTTAAAATGCTACCAAAAAAAATATTATTCATGGGTCCGGCCCAGTCGAAACTCATTGGGAATTCCGGCGGTCCCCAGCCCACTATTTCACTTTTGGCCGTGATGTTAAGCGCCGCAATTCCAACGCCATAAAGTATGCCATAAAACGCCAAGTATTTCAAAAATAGACAACGGATAGGCCCAAATGGGCGGCACCACGCCCCCCATGGCGGCACGCCATTAGTCGCCACATTAGTCACGGGGGATTTTTGGAGGCGCCTCAGCGCCCAAACAGCTCACCAGTTCGGCTTACGACGAAACTTTCTCAATTTTCTCAGGGAACCTAGGCGATGAAAATATGCAGGCAGGCGGTTGTCTCTACACGGCTGCAAAGGACATTAAACCCGAGTGGGGTAGCTCCTTGGGTTGAAGGATAAGTGGGAGGCTTAGGGAGAGAGAGGCTCCCACGCAGGCGCTCACCACCACATATAGGCATCGAAGCTCCTATTCGGGAGCTTTTCGCAGCGAGAGCCTCCGAAGCCGAAGCCGGCCGGCTTTTCTCTCTCTCGGGTCGGCGGTCGGCGCTCTTTCGGGTCTCGGCATTTTCATCTCACGGCCATGGCCGTGACAATGGCCCTGGCCGTGAAGTGGTGTCCTCGAAGCCTCTGGCCCCTCTATTATACACTGAATGGTTGTGTCCTTGCACTTGCCCTTGCGTAGGCGCAGCCAGAAGGACTCTCCGGCATAGGGACATTATGCCTGGCCCCTCAGCCCCTACCCTCCTCTATGGTTCATTTTCTTTTCATGTTCTGCCTCGGGCGGTTTTGAGGGAAAAAAGGAAACCGTAGAGGGAAAGTTTGGGAAATTGGTAGAGGGGGGATGGGATTTGTAAAGTGAGAGAAAAGCTAGGAACATAGTTTATTTATTTTCATTAAAATTTAATAATTTTATTGAAGAGTTTTTAGAGTTTATTCATGTTTTTTCAATTTATTAATGTTTATTTATTTTTATTAAACTTGTTTGTTCTAGTTTTTTCTAGTTTATTCATGTTGTTATAACTCCTACTACAAATATTTCTCAGTGTAAACAGGCTCCACTTGTAAATGTTAATAAACCGAGGCGTGCGCAGGCCTATTCCTTACCGCTGTTTCCCCGATTTCCCGACTCTAAGCTTTGCCGGGTGCTTTGACCTTGCCCTTGCACCTATCCTACCATCCTACCATCCCCCGACCCCCTAATACGCCTCCTTCCGCCTCCTGGGGGAGTTATTTGGCAAATGTGCGGCACGCAGACTTTCTGACCCCACCGAAAAAAGCCCGAGTCTGACGCACTTATATATTATTCAAGGCGAAGGTCGAACCGAAAGAATGGGCTTTTGAGGTGGGTGGGTGGTCTGAGGGCAGTGGTGTCTGCCTTTTCTATATGCGTGGGAAAATCAGTGTCTCAGCGAGGGAGGGGGAGAAACAGTAGCTGTAGCAGCTTTAAGTGGGATTTTATGGCATTTCGCTGTAGACACAATTTAATATCGGAGGGAAATAAAAAAATACGTTAAGGTGTCTGAACCTGCAGACAATAAATAGCCGGGGTCCTGGGCAATAAAAGTTGATATTCCTTTTTGGTGCAGGGTTGCTCCTCTTCTCAAATATTTGATATTTAAATTTGGGAATTTTTTTTTTGGCAAAAGCCAAGAAGAGCTGAGAGAAGAATGGAGCTTTGTCATAAAATTGATTGGTTGCTGCTTCTTTCCCTTTTTCGGGTTCAAAGCGCATTTCCAGCTCGAATTTTGTTGTTGTTTTTTGTTTTTCTGCGAGACTGACAGGTGTTGGAACTGCTCAACGAACCGAAGTACTAAATAAAATAAAGCAACACCAACAACAATTGCTCAATTGAACGAGGTCAGTGGCTGGACGAAAGCCAAAAAGATAAAAACTGTAAAGGAAAAGGAAAAGGGAAGTGGAAGTGGAGGAAGTGAAATGGTCAGAGGGAAATGGAGTTCAAAGCTGCCACTGCAGCTGCTGTTATTAAAAAGTTTTCGCCTAATTGGCAACTTTGTAGACAGACGCCGCCGCCGCCGCCGAAAACCGCCAAGAGAAGCATAAAAATTTAACCAAAAAATTGAAAAAGTCAACAGCAAAGTTATGGTCAAAAGGAAAGTCCAGATTCTGATACCCTTTTTTGGAAGTTTCTATATCTGAAGGGTTTAAGGACTTCAGTGACTAAGTTAGTCCTTAGTTAGTCAGTTTTTATATGGAAATGTTAAGTTTAAATTACGATTTTACATCTTCAAGATTAATATTAAGAATTGAAAATAATTTTATTGTTGATATTTATATTTTATTTATTCCTGTTCAAAGGAAAATGTTGATTTATTTTTGGTTGAAAAGACTTTTTATTAAAATCTTGGCAACCACATCATTGGTACTAAAAAAACCCATAAAAAAAAAAAAAGTAAAAAGAAAATCGAATCTGAAAAGAAAAAAAAAATGGAGAAAAAAATCAAGGATGCATCTTGCAGCAAGTTCACTTGTTCTGTAATGGCCAACATAAAGTGAGCTTAAGAACCGTTATGACTGCAACACCGAAAATGTTGCAAGGAAAGGAAAGTAAAGGAATGCAGGGGAAGAAATAGCGCCAAACTTGTTCTCTCTTTGATTTTATGGCCAGAAATTGGTAATTTCAACGCTCATCGGATAAACCGAAATGAGGCGAACAACGATAATGATGTTGTCCCTGTCGTGTTGCATAGGAATTGGCCATAAAAAGCATTTGGCCCGGCTCAGAGAAGCTCAGCAAATATCGTTCGATTATTTCGCCATAAGCCAAAGCCACTTAAGGATCATTGGATGGTAGATATATATATTTTTTTTCTCCCAAAAAAATAAAATTAGTAATGAAATAATCACTTGAATGACAAAGTTTGAGGACGCGACTGTTATTTCCATTGCAATTTTAACGTCAAAAAATTAATGTTCTCTGATTGCTTTTGTTTATGCAGCATTTGGCCTTGTTGTTTTTGTTATTGTCATGCCACTGCCAACTGCCAAAAAATAAGCATTTAAAATTTATTTTTTTGCATGCTTGCTTAAACTAAACAAATTAAGCAATTTATTTTCATTAACACAAATAAAACTAAAGACATTCAGTCGTAGCCCTCAAGCATGACCACGCCTCTCCAAATAATACTGAAAAATACTATAAAAATATTAAAGTCAAGAGGAAAATTTTAATTGAATTTTTGCGCTTTTTGCGTGACATTCCGGCGAGAAAAACTCCAGCCAGCCAACAATTAAGAGAAAAATGTAGCATAAATCAAAGTCAAATGGCAACTGAAACGGGCATCGAAACATGGTACACCACATGGAACATTAAAGCCCCCAACGAGGACAAAACTAAACTAATGCCGAACTAAGGAGATTTATGGACTATGGTAGAGGAGAGGCTGTGATGTAGGTGTCTCGTTATAGTCTGGCCACTTGAGGGTGGAGATGGAGGGTGTAGATGTTTGTTTGTTGTGTGTTTATAGGAATTATGTCATCGACTGAGCACTGAAATCGATTCAATTAAAATGTGTTTTTTTTTGGGGGGATTTCAATCTGAGGCCTGCCATTGGGGCGAATTACAATAATTTTCAATAAGCTCTGCTCTGGCCAGTTCACTTGATTGATATTCCACTGTAGATGGACGGACATACAATTAGACTTGCAGTTCGTTGTCTTGAGAGACCCGGGTACGGGGACTGACACTTGAAAACTTGATGATAATGATGATTGCATGGTGATCATCGTCATTAGCATCGGCCAAACGGACATTATGTCAGTCAGGCAGCTGTCATAGTTGTCTCCTCTGTCTGTCGCTTCTCGAGTTGCCGGCAAACAATCCCCAAAATTCACACAAACAACTGAAATAAAATAAAATAATGTTCATATAAATTACAATTCCAGACTGCACCTCCATCCTCTTTACTTTTTTTTTTTAACTGGATATCCCCCTCTGCATTTTTCAGTGGCAAGTCATTTGGCCAATTTCTCTCTTCAAGGCAAATGAAGCGTTAAAATACAAAAAAAAAAAATTGCAACCCGTTGCGGTTCAGTGGCTCACGGCAGCTGCAACTGGCAACTGGCAACCGGCAACTGCAACTGCAACACATCAGAAAACGAAAATAATTCCAGGCCGTACCTTAAAAATTTCAATTAACTTTCGAGACAGAAAACAATGCCAATGAAATGCGGAAAATTGCAGAAAAAAATAAAGAAGAATGAAACGAGTGTTAAATATTTCAAATAAATTTTTATAATATAATACTTTGACTTTTCAGAGTGAATTTCAGAGTGATTATTTATGTGGTATAACCACAATTATTAATTCAATTATTATCTGCCATTAAACACATTGAACTCCACTTCAAGACATCGGTTGTAAAGTTGAGAGAGCTGGAAATTGAAATGTCAGATCGTATCGACCTTGCTGCACTTTTAAACATTTAAAATATTTTTCAATTTTTATGTTCCCAAAGGCCTCGAGCTCGAGCTCGAGTCGAACTTTAACAACTCCACCACCAAAACACCTCCTCACTCGATCCTCAATTAAATATATTATAGACAGCACCAGCACATGTCTCTCAATCGTATTTGTACAATATTTCGTGTGTGCGCGCGATAAATCTAAATGAAATCATAAAACTCGAGACGAGACAACGTCGAAGCTCTTTTGGTGGGTGTGAGATGAACTCAACCGAGTAGGGGACTCCATAAAGGGGGGTTCTCCTAAAAAAAAAAAAAACAAAAAAGAACAATCCCAAAAAAAACGTATTGTAGCTGCTGTTGATTTTCTCACTCTGACTTGGTGCTGGTGGTATTGTTATTATTGTTGCCTTTGTTGGATTGTAAACAAATGCTTAATTGTCGAATGCAAATGACTCTGATATGTGTGATGGGGACAGCAGAGTTAGGTTGGTGGGCAGCAGACTTTGAAGTGTTGTGTGTGTGCGATTTTTTAGGTTAAATAAATGTGAGAGTGTTCGAGTGTACGAGTGTACGAGTACTCGTTAACATCGCAAGTCAATGCATTTTAAATTTGTTTAATGCGCGCCTTTTTTGCATTTGCGGTTGTAATTATCGTCCGTCCAACCAAAAATCACTATAGAATGAGTCAGTTGCACAATTGTTTTCAATTTTTTATTTATTTAGACCAAGTTACTCAATTGATTAAATACTAGGGAGGTATTAAACTCACCTGTCCTGCCACTGATACCTGACCAAGAAAAGTTCAACAACATTTCAATGTCGGTCGCTGCTGGGTCCTCCCTTGCAAGTCAGTCAGTCAGTCCCTTTCAATCATTCTCAATGTCTGTTGTCGGTAGATGTCCTCGTCCTCGTCCTCGTCCTCGTCCTCGTCCTCGTCCTCGTCTCTGTCTCGGTATCAGTCTTCTGTCAGGACTACGGCGCCGGTGCCTGTCCCAGCCAGGCGGCAAACTTAACGACGGGAAATACCCAAAATCACCTACCAAGCCCCACAGTTATCGAGAAAGGGAAAGCCACCGCCTAAGCCTAAATTGAAATTAAATTTTGCCCACAAAATGTCATTCAAAAAGGACACAAGCCTTGAGGTTAACAAACCGTATTTCTGTTTTATGATACAACAAGATACAATTGTGGTTTAAAAGTTTTTTTTATTAAATATTAATTTAATCAACACTTGCCTCCTTGAAGTCGCCCATTTATCTATGCAATTGCTTATGAGATTTGTGTTTTTGTCACTGCCTCGGAGGCATTTAATTAAGCAGAACACAGCCGAGAAGAAAAGGAAAACACAGAGAAATCCAAAGCTGGCAAACATAATTATTCATTTTCATTGTGCACTTGGAGGCACTTGAGCAAATTTCGTGCAATTTGCACCACGCAGAAGTGCAGAAATTGAAATAAATGGATGATAAGCAAAAGGGGTCGTCGTCGTCGTCGTCGCCGTTCAACTGGGGGTGGTATAAGGCATGAGGCATTTTGTATGTATAAATGAAGTATGGGGCAGCAGCAGAACTCAATGCAGCAATGCAAACACATCTGCAACAGTAACAGCAAAAGCAACAATGATGGCAGCTTCAGCGGTGTCTGCAACATGTTGCCATGACAATGACTGTCGACTGTTGGCGCCGTCTGGCAAAAAGCACAAAACATACAAACAACACATACTATATAGAAACATATATATAAGATAGTAAGATGCTATAAGTACACAGAGACAGACACACCACAATGCATATCAAATGCTTAAATGACAACAGCAACATCTCCTCCTGCAACGTGCCACAAAGGGCCTAGACCCTACCTCCCTCCCCGCTTTCTTTGTAGAGAGACAGTTACAATAAATGTCATGTTTAAGGCAGTCAAGCGACGCACATCAGTCCAGACTCCCAGCCAAGCCGCCCAGCCAAACTCCATCAGCAACATCCGCGCACAATAGCAGCAGAAACAGCAACATCAACAGCAGCACAACTTTGACAAACATGGCCCGAAGCAATTCCACTTCGTACCTGAGTGGGCGTAGACATGTCTGAGAGTACGAGAACTTTTGCATAAATTTGCTGGCTTTAACAAGAATTTAATTCCAATCGCATTTCTGTGCACTGCTGCCACTGCCAGCCAAGTTTACATTCTTTTTTTTATTTTTCTCAGTCATCTACCATCTACCATATGCCAAAAAAAAATTTTTTTTTGTAGCCCGGTTTTTGTCGGGGTTGCCTTCATAGACTGCATAAATTTTACTGGGGCCTGTCCGGTGGCGCCCATCAACGGAATTTTTGTCTTTTGCCATTTTTGTCGGAATTCGGCTCAAAATTCGCTGACACTTGCAAAGAACCGAGGGCTCTTGGCACCGAAAATGTGCAGCCATCAATCCTGTAGAAGTGTCGCCACTTCAGAGACTACAAAATTTAGGACATATTGTAGGGTATAAAGTCTAACCCTAAAGACTACCTAAAAAATAAAACTTAAAACAATAAGCAAACATTTATTTCTATTCAAATTTTTGAAATTTGAAATAGCGATTTTGGGAACAGTCCCAGACCCAGACACATGTGGCAGGGCTCATCAATCATTTGTATAAAAAAAAAAAAAAAAAACTTATTTTCTTGCTTAAAGTTTGCTCTGCAAAAGAATTCGACAAAGATTGATTGGCATATTAAAATCGCTCAGATAACAAAAAATAAAATATGAAAATGAACATTTAACAGAGCAGATCTCAAACTGAATCATCTCTCAGACACACCCCACCTCAAAAAAAATTTAAAAAAAAAAAAGGATTAAGGAAGAGCTGAAACAATTAGCAGATGTGCGGATTGGGTCCGATTTGAAGTTCAATCCCCGGCGCTCTGTTAATTATAATTATAGCTGCTGCTTAAAACTGTCCATAGCCCCGGGGCCATCAGAGCAGTCATCTCGAGTTGTTTTTTTTTTTTTTAACGCAAATCCCTTGACGGGCAAAATGTCGACAGCTGATTTAAGGGGTTAACCCTCCTCGGAGTCTATGATATGCTGATTAAAAAATCAGCGAGGCGGCAGCGAAGGAGTAACAACCCTTTCGGGAATAATATCCATCGAGTGGCAGCAAATTGCTTGATGATTAACAAGTTGACTTGTATTAATTATGACGAGAAGCTCAAAAAACCGGTTTCTTCATCGGCATTGTTTTGTTTTGGGCTTTAGTTAAGTCCTTCGGGCAAACATTGAAATCCTTCCGAACAACTTGTCTAAGTTGGTTGGCCCTGAAACTTTTTCTCTTTCATTTTCGTTTCAGTTCTTAAAACCGAAAAATCCTAGACAGTTTATACTCCAACGCTTTGGCTGGGATTCTGGATTCTCAATTCTGGGGTTGCATGGCATTTTGAATGGCATTAAATATTTATAAATTCAATACAAAATGCAATTCGGAATGCATGCCAAAAAAAAGGGGGGATTCTACAGCAGCAACAACAACAGATTGAATTGTAAAGTTTTTAAAAGCAATTCTCTCCCAGACAAAGCTTTTCTTTTTTCTTTTTTTTTTTTGCCAAAAAGGGAATCCCGAGAGCAGCTGCAGCAGATACAGAGATACAGATACATTCGCCAGATACAATTTTGTATACGCAAAACATATTCGAGGCAGGCGGCAAGGGAAGACAGGTAGCTCTGTATCCTCCTCCTCCTTTTCATGGTTTTCCACTTATCCTGCATGCAATTGTTATCCTGCGAGAACGCCTTTCCACTCTGTCTGTGGCTGCTTATGAAATATTCAAGGCGCACTCCAAGGATTTCTGCATCTCTCGCATAGCCAGGCATGTGGTATATGATGATTTCATGAGCTCAGCCCACCAAAGGATGGTTGTCGGTTGTCGGTGGTTCTGACCTGGCCAACAAAGCCGCAAATGGTGAAGTTTGCCTTGGAGGAGAGGCCCCGCTAATTGCCACTTGAAACAATCCCCGACCAACTCGACTCGAATCGGTTCAATAGCCGCGCTCTCTCGCCTCAACCGCAAACCCAATCATATCAATCGAAAACCACTGGAGCATAATCCATAACAATGTGGTGCAGTTGGAAGGGCTGGCTTAGGCTTAAGGAGGCCAGAATCTCTAAATACACAGGAAACTATCTATCTATAAGTGGTTATTGCAAACTATTTTAATGATTTTATGTTAATTAATATGTTTTCCTTTAAGGGGTATTATTTTTTCCATACTTAAAAGTCTCAATTTCCTCCACATATCATCATCAAGTGTAAACAAAAACCCGAAACCCGAAGGTTTCTGAATGAGAAGACTTTTTCCTCTTGATTGGTTTTCTCAATGCACTCATTCACAATTGAAGATAAAGTGCACTGGAAAAAAATGACTAGAAATATATATTTTGAGAAGTAAAGTATAATCCTATTTATATTTGTTTCTTTCAGTACTGATGGCTTATTTTTCCGAAGCACTCATGTGACTTGAAAATAGCTTAGACAATGCATTCAGAGCTGGCTTCTTCCACAGAATTGAGACTTAAGTCAGCACAGCCTCCGAAAAACAGCTGGAAATTATTTAATTCAATCGTAAGCTTTTCCCTTCAGACTCTTAGGGCAGTATCCAGTTGCCAAGTTTGCCAAGTGAGGCGGATTTTTTTGTTTTGTTTGCCTTTCCTTCCCAGAAAACAAAGCCAAGCCAAGCACTTTTCTCAATGGTTTTTTATCTCAATGAGTTATGAGTTGTGTTTATATTACAAAATATTTATTTTTTTTATGAAAAGGAAATTAAACAGTATCTAAATTCGTTTATATATTCTTTTCTAAAACTTACCTTGACTTGATAAGAATTTAAACGCGTCTTTGGCAGCATATTGAACGAGGAAAAGTCCAGGCGACGTGAGAAGATCCCATTGCAACCAGATGTTGAGCTAAAAAATAGAGACAGAAAAAAAAACAAAAACCACAAGATAAGCACAAAATAGAAATAGTCTAAATAAAAAATGTAAATTCTATGACAGCTTGCAAATTGCAAATATGACAAGCGAGCGGAAATTCCTCGAGACTCGAGTTCGCATTCAAGCCGGATGACTGGTGATAAGGATTTCCCCCCAAAGGGTTAGCTTTTAAAAAAAAAAAAATATACATATATTTATATATTGGCTTTGAGCCACGTAACAAACTGACTAATCGAATGTATATGTACATGATATAGAAATGCATATTTTTATTACGTGACTTTTAAGTTTTCTTCGATGGCCGGCCACCGAAAGAAAATGTTTCAGCTGCTTTCTGTTTTTGTTTTTATTTTCTCAACAATCTTTGCGATTGTTTCTCGCTCTGACGTCATTGGCCAAATAAAATAAAAACAAACACACATACAAGTTGCTTAAAAGCCTTAAAAGCTTAAGAAAATAAAACAATTCCCTCACAGTTTGCAAAAAAAAAAATATGATTTTTTATAAAATTCATTCTTTATTTTTTTTCTTTTTTAAGTTTTTATTCAAGCTTGTTACTGCCTACAGCTCAAATCAAATAAAGTTATCAACAAATAAAAATACAAAAATTTAACATGAAAACGAAAGCAAATAATAAAAATTGTTCAAAAACAGAAAAAACACTGAAAGTGAGAGAAGAAACGACATGAGACACAAAACAGTCGAATTTATTTGTTGCCTCTCGAGAGCTCCACTGACCTTGACATTGAATAGATTTTTGTTATTTTTGTATTTTCTTTATTTACTTTATTTTTGCTGCGGGTTTTATTTGCATTTATTTTAATTTTAATTGTATTTTCAAAGCACTCTTATCAAAAATTTCCTGGCAGGGGGTGGGCCATTATAGCTCGTGTGGAATTTCAACTTATCGGCTAAAGTTTTAAAACAAAAAAAAATAAATAAAATAAACCTTATCTGGTTTTTGGACTTGAAATGCTATTTTTTGTTTTGTCATTAGGAATGCTATAATACGCCGTTTATTTACACCTCGGGACAGACTTCGATTATATAACATAAACAAAGGCAGACTGTATGTCGCGTCATACTATACTTCGTACCAGCGCACTCGAACTCGAGCTCCCTTTTAACAAATTAGTCATCGCGTTTCGCTAATCAGCGAACAAAACAAAAAAAAAAAAAAAAACGGTCGAAATTTGTAATTTATTTACGAAACAATTACGAATCGACTAAATAATCGACTGAGGAAATTCAATTTTGAAAGGTTAATTAGCCAAGCACCCACCCACACACCAGTACCCCCCTTCATCTCTGCCTCATATCTTAACCCTGAACCAATAAAATGGGGCTAATAATATTATTATTTTTTTTTTTCTGTTCAAGATTCTGCTAATTTTGGGCAATATGAATTTTAATTCGAAATTCGTAGCAGCCCAGCTGGCCTGGTCAACTGGCTTCTTTATTGTTTGCTTATTGATCGGATCTCGCACTCCAGATCCGAGATGTGCACGGCTAATGAATTTAAATGGCCCGAATCCGTTGTTGGCCTGGCCTTCTCCTCTCCCAGCCATCTATACTTTACTCATAATTTGGCCCGAACACGTGCACTCTTATAGCCTTCTTTTGCTTAAAAAGCTATCAGATACCCTTTTGTATTCGGGTCTAAGTGATGGAATAAAGTCAAGAATCATATAAGGTAGCTATTGTTTATTAATTATTATCACAATTACTTTCTTTTAATAGGTTTTTGATTGTTATAAGCGTTTAGGGAAGCATATCCCATTTCACATACTAATTAATAGCAAAAAGTGCTCTTTTTAAGGTCTCTTAACTCTTTAAGATCCGCCTCCTGTCCGCCCGTCAATCGATTATGATTCTTCCTGTCTGGGTCTGGAGTTTCAACTTCAATTTGAAGTATTCTGGGCCAGGCCAAAAGCCAGCTCCAGCTGACAAAGCTGGCAAGAAATTGACTCAGAAAGCCAGTCCAATTCAGAGCCGAATGCTGTAATTTATAGGCGGCGTCGCTTCCGTCCGTCGGCTGTCAAATTGAATGAGCCAGCCAGCCAGCCAGTCAAGACAAAGGCGTTTGAAATTAGAATACCAAACATTATCACATGTTCCGAGCAGCTGACTCTGGCCTTGAATCAGTAATGCCAAGCTGGCTATATCCGAAATATTTTTTGAAGATGTCAGATCAGAGGCTTGTTGTTATATAGAGGATTAGAGAGGGTGCGATCGGATAGATCGGGCTAGGCCTTCGCCCTGCTGTCAGCCCATCTCAGAGAGGTGAGATGAAATGTCGGGTCCCGAGGCTGAAATCATGCTGCTGCTGTGTGAATCTGCGGGCGGGCTGCTTCTTTCTGGCTCTACTTGAAATCGCCGCATCGGTCCTGGGCTTCTTCGTGGCCGAAGGTAATAAGCAGAGGTAAGCTCTGCTCTTCAACAGCAATCCTAAATTATTGAAATCCTCCCATCGCATCGCAGAGGGTAGGTTGTTTCTCATCGGACGATTGGGATACTTGTTTCACTTCATCGGCTCTATTTTCCTTTTGATGAGCAGCATGTTGGTATGTGATCTTCCATTCAACACCACCTCTCTGATCCCCCATATCTGATTTGCAGCAGATCGAAGTACTTACGATTATCTACCTGGGTACGAATATATTCCATCTGATCTTCAGCACAGCCTTCGTCATAGAGTACGCCTTGCACTGCAAGTTCTGCGCTTTGGAAACAACTCCCGTATACATCACATTGAGTGAGTAATTTTGTTCGAACAAACTCCTCAAGAATAAAAATAGTACTTATTCCTAGCAATTTTTTGTTAATTTTAGAATCTTCCTTTCAGTTGTCAGTCTCTATTCTTGGCTGGTGGCCTTCTCGTACTTGCGGCGCCTTCAGTGGCAGAACGATCCAGAATACGACGACTGACAGGCGGCAGTGGCATCTCAGTGGGTATCTCTGGGGTCTATTCTGGATCTATATTGATTCTCACAGAAAACTCTTGCGCCGCTTGTGTTTGCCTTGGTCTGTGTACTTTCCTGTTTTGGCTTTAATTTCACACTAATTTGTAAATTTGCCTTTAATGCCAAACGACAAAGAAGAAAAACAAAAGACCAAAGTTCCGCAAATTGTTTGTCCAAAGAAATAAATATGTATATATATTTTGTATTCCCCCCCCCAGCTATCAGAATGGAGGTGAGAGACTAGGGAAACTATTTTCCATTTATTTTCCTTCCCTCAAAGAGGGAAGCCAATCACTTCATTCGTCGGGCCAATTTTCAATCACGTGCTAAGTGCTGCCAGACAGAAAAGAGTCGATTTGTCTGCCCTGCCACGTTAGCATGCAACATGGTGGAGAGTCGGAGGAGAACTAGAGCTGATTTGTGTGCTGCATAATTTCCCGTGGCATACTGTTTTAGTAGGAAAGGGGCGCCACCATCTCCAGCTCCAGCTCCAGGTCCAGGTCCAGCTCCAAGTGGCAAAACTATTTGCCCTATCACGTACAAATTAAAAATGTGAAATGTTTCAATTTCTGTAGCACAGTCTGTCTTGCTATTGCCAAATAGAAGCAGAAAAAAAAACTAACAAAAACAGTGAGCTGGTTTCACTTTGACTTGAACTGTGAGACTCACCCACTACTACCACTATTTCTGACAAAAAAAAAACTAAACCCCTTTGGCCACCATCCATCGGTTTATGTAAATTCATTTGCGGCGACTTTGCTTTGGCGCCCAATTAGTTTAATTTATGCAAATACAACGCGGGCCACTGACAGTGCGTAACGAAAGCGTAAGGTGATCAAGTCAGTGGTGGAGTATTTCATACAAAAGCTTTAATATTTCATATTTGTTTCTGCAGTTTTTCATACAAATAGTGCTCTGAAACGTAATACTTTTTATCATCTATGGCTTTATAATCACTTTCCACACTATCCATCTATAAGACTCATAGTTCGAGGCTTCTATAAATAAATATTTGTCTCCAAGCGATGGATTTGACGGTTTGCTTGGCTCTCCTTCGATCTGATCTCATTTATGACTGTGTGGCTTCAGTCTTTCTGCCCTCAAATCGCTTCATTTTGGCCACCTCATCTGCATTTGAATGCAGATCAGATCAGATCACCGACCTTTACTTTGGGTCAGTCTCTAGTCTCTATCTCTTCCGATTGGCATGGCCTCCACGTTAAATGTCATAGCTGTGATTGCAATTAATCCATAAATAAAACTAATTCTGGGCGCCGCTGCCATTTGGATTTTTAATTTTCCAATTTCGAGCTCGTACCTGTCTCGGTGCTGTGCGATTTCGATTCGATTCTTCTGGCTCTTCAAGCTGTCGTAGAGATTTGTATTTTTGATAATTTGATTGCGATACTGGGTGGAGAGGACACACCTCTCAATAAATTAGACGCTGCCCAAAATGCGCAGCAAATGCAAAAAATAATAATAATAATGCCAAAAGTAAATAGACGAGCGGCGTACACAGTTTTCGTGCAACTGCTTCGTCTCACGTTTTTCCCATAAATAACTGGCTTCGCCCTCTTCCAAAAAAAAAAAAAAAACAAAGTGGCCAAAAAATATGTACAAAAATCCACCCAAGCAACACCTGAGATTCAATTTGAAATATAAAAAATAAATAAATGTAGACTTGTTCGTTATGGTGGTGCTCCTGGTTATTGATTAAGTTGGTTAATTCCCTTTTGGCTAAATCAGACACGCCCCTTCATTTGTTTGCCTATCATTTGATTGGACTTTTCCAAGGAAATCGGCAGTAGGCCCCCAAGAAGCCAAAATCAAAGATAAATCAATGCAAATAGGAGAGTGGCACTGGAAATGGCAAAGTTAACACCGCAAGCCACGAATCAAAGTCGAAATGAATTTCAAATCAAATTTTCAAATATTTTTACTTTCATTTTGAATAGTTTTTTTTTGTCAAAGGGTGTGGTTCGGTTCTCCTAAAAAGTTTTTAATATTTAAATAAAAAAATTCCTTATCGGTTTTTTAGGGAAAAGCAGGAAATGCAATTTTATGTTTATGGCTCCAAACAAATTGCAAAATATATGAAATGGGAGACGATAATGCGCAATCTGGTCTGTAATAAAAATCAGCTACAGTGGTTACTCCAAAATAAAAGATAAACAAGAAAAATAACTCTAGTTTAAAGGTAAAAATTAAAATAGCTAAATATTAAAGCATTATATCTTTAGTTTATTTGTTAAAATTATAGTTATATTTATGTATTTTAATGATATATTTTAGTGACACTCCACTGTAATGAAATCGGAGCTGACCAACCGCATCTGGACGCTAGATCAGCGCCGAGTGCCAATTGATTAATGGCTGCTAAATATTTAAAACATTTTCCAGCTCGGCTTTGGGTTGTTTTTGCTTTTTTCGTATTCGTGGGGAACCATGAAAACTCAGTGCGGCTAGGCTATTTGAGTTGTTGTTATGGCGGTTTGTTGCTGTTATTAATTGTTTCAGTTTATGCCTTAAAACGGCAACCAGTTTAGTCGCAGTCGCAGTCGCAGTCCGTCTTTACCCCCCCTTAACTAAATGACTATCGCATCTGTTCGATCTTCGAGCAAACGATCTCAAATTGCAGTGGGGAAAATGGAAACAAACTTTTTTTCGCTTCAGCTTCAGTTAATTGCGCAAATTTAGCCAAGAGGCTCTGATTTAATCCATGCAAATAGCAAATGTTAATCATGTGGGTTGTGTCTTGCACATAAAAACAGTCTGACAGACATACGAACTCATTTCTTGCCACACATTCGGTGCTGCTGCCGCCAGCCAGCCATCCAGCCTTTGTTCCAAGTACGAAGCGGGCAAATTAATTAATAAAATACTGAGAGGGGGGTGGGTGGTGGAGGGGAGGGGTAAAAAATAATGGAGAAAAAATGAAACAAATCGAAATAAGCATAAACAATGCTGAGCTAATTAAAGCAGCAGCCCAGCAACAAATGTCAGTTCCAACCCACATCTAAAAAGTTAAACATTAAACGGTTATGATGGACTGATACTCAGTAGGATAGATGTCAGACTTTACGAAAGCATTCAAGTGAAAATTTTAGTTATTAAAAATATGTAATATTTCTTTTATATTTGTTGATTAAATTGATATTTTCTTGATATTTATCATGATATTGAAGTAACTATTTATGATGGAATAATAGAGTATTCAGTAGGATAAATGGCAGACTTTAAGAAAGCATGCAAGTTAAAAAAGAATTTAATTAATATATATTTTATTATATATTTAACAACCATCTAAAAATCAGAAAACCTATATACCTTCTCCTCATTATAAATTATAAACTGCTGCACTTGAAGCGCAACGTGGAAACATAAATCATGGCAAAAAGTCATTTTACAACAATTCCAAATCGGAATCCGCGGCAAAGGCCAACTCTAGAGGGTGGTAGGAGGTGGTGGTGGAGGAGTAACAGGAGGGGCAGACAGGCCACGCATGAACTCGAACTCAAAGTGAACCTGGCCTGAACTTTAAGCCCAGTAGCAATTGTCAGAGAAGGGCGTGTGCCAAAAGTCGACAGAAATAAATAGCTAAGGGAACAATGACTGCACAATAAAAAAAAATTACTAAAAACTTTAAATATATAGAGTTTAAAAAGAGTATTATTTAAGGTAAAGTATTTTATTTCAATGTAGAAAATCGTGAAGGTGGCTAGAGTCACAAATCAGGTTGATGAGCATTGGACAGTCACTGAAAGTAAACTAGTTATTGATCCTCCAGAGGTGCGGTCTCCTCTGGGACACGAATTCAAACTTTAAGCCAGAGCAGAGGCTTTGGGCTCTTTGCCTTTTGGCTTTAATGTCTTTCCCTTGCAAGAGAGTGCAAGAAACTCATAAATTAGCCCGAGTGTGCCTTATCCGTGTATAGCTGGTTGCTGGTGGCCTGGATGGCTGGTCCTCCATCTGTGTTTGTGGTCAAATAAATAGAAAATTAGCCAGACATTGGCCAGCCAAGCAGCACAAGAAACGTACAAATAATGTGGATGTTGGTGCAGCAGCATAAAGAGAGCAATAACAACGACGACGCACATTAGTTGCCATAAAACAGAAACTGAAACTCAAACCCAAGAGCCAAGAGGCAGAGGCAACAGCTCATTGCCGCTAATTAATTGCGAGTGGTCAGGCGGGCCCCACAAAGAGGTGTTGCAAGAACAGAGGAAGAGGAGTAGCTATTTGATAGGGGCTTTTATAAATTCGCCAACGTCAGCAGCTGGTGGCCAGAAATTAAAGACTATCTGTAGTCTTAGACCCTAAATTATAGCCATAAAAATTACAGATAATCGCTTTTAAATCTTACCTAATCAGTAGCCTCCTCTCCCATATATGACTCAACTTTACAATATTTTTCTACGCTTGCGTGTTAATCGCAAACAAATTAAAACTAAGACACACACCGAGAGAGACTCTAATACCCATATGAAAGCGGGGAGCGAGAGCTGTTAATGAAAATGCCACAAAATTCCCATAATGCATTTCGAGGCTGTCTAGGAGACACAACTTTGACTTCACGCTGTGCTGTGCCTGTTGGCTGGCCGGCCACTACAAAAAAAAATAATACTACAAGTCTACTACAAGACTAAGGCAAGAGTGAAAAACAAAAAATAGCTGTGAAAAGTCTCATTACTTTGGACAAATATGCAGTGTTAGTTGACTGGGCTGGGGCTGGGGCTGGGGACTAAAGCGAATGTGCAAAGTTGCCAAGTTTTTGCAGCAGACAGGGGGCCATAGCAGCAACTAGACCGCAGCAGCTCGCGTGTTGCGGTGGCAAGTTCATAGATACATAACATATATGCTATATATGGGGCAGACCAGGCCAGGCCAGGCCGGAGCAGGCCAGGCGGCAACTGTGACTTGATCCCTTTTCACTTCTCATGCCACACGCACAGTTTTTGCAATTAAAATGGATTCTGTAGCTCTCTTGCAACACATGTGGGGACAAATATGTATATAGTTTTTTTTTTCTGCTACTCCAGAGGCGTCAAATTAATTGCCAGCCAGCCACTAACATTTTATTTCGTATTCAAATATTATTCAATAGTAGAACGACTCTGGAGGGCCTAGGAGTAAGAGACAGATCGATGGGGAACATGTGTAAGCCAGGCCCAGACATTTGAATATTATTTCTTCTATTTTTTTGTTTAATTAATGCCTGCCTTTCTCGGCTCTTGTCGGGTAAACACATTTAATTACATTTAACCCAAGAACCGACGCCATGTGTTTGGGAATTCGTGTGAAAGAAAAACATTTGCATACAAAAGTATAAACAATAGAGCTGGTAGACCTTAAAGACCATGTAACAAATCGATAAAATGTAATAATAACACTTTAAAAATAAAGATACATATTAAAATAGTTATAAATTATGCAAGCTTTAGGAACTCTTCTTTACAGCCAAAAGTATTTGAAACTTCACAGAACCTGTGATAAATAAATATTGAAGAGTCTCAAATATGGAAAAATAAATATGAAATAACTCTGCGACTCCCATGCGTAAGACAGGTGAGAGATCTTTTTGGGCAAATAGCAACAGGAGAAGACACCAAAAAAAAGATACTTGAAAGCCCAGCCTCAGTGTGTATCTTTGAGCAACAAAACGTATCTGTATCTCGCTCATGACAAATTGAGCTGTCAGCGGCGGCTCTTTGAGAACCGCGCTAACTTCCTCTATAAATCAATGGATTTTTTCCCCGCGATATTTATTTCTTTCTGGCCAAAACCAGAGTGCTGCTCTAGCCACAAAGAGTACTAGCCGGCAAGTGCAAATAGAAGCAAGAAAAAATATTCAAAAATAATTGGAAACATGTCCGACTGTGAAATCTCATCGCGAGTGCTCACATTAATTCTAATTGGCAGTATTTTTTTCCAGAGCTCTGTTGATTTTGGTGTTTGGTTTGTTATTTTATTTTTCATTTGTGGGTATAGCCTTTTTATTTTTTTGTGCGAGTGTCTAACTATTTCTTTGGGACGCCGATCGAGACAAAGCACGAATTCGAGTCGAAACTCCACCCATATTTTTTAATCCACATTTTCTGCCGCTGACACTTGACATGCCAGAGAGGCGGCTGGTGGGCATGGTAGGCGGGGTAAAAATTGTGAAAACTTCAAATGAATGCACTCGCTTGATTTATGTATTCAATTAGGCACGGCTACAGTGCGTGACAGCACCAAAAAAATAGCAATTTAATTCATTTAATAGATAAACAAAAAGGATTTTTAGATTTTCTTTTCAAAAGTAAAGACAAACTTTTTCTTATCAGACATAACATTTTTATGAACAGCAATCAGCGAGTCATAAACTCTTTTACAACTATGACTGAGACTGTATTGGAGAACCTTAATTTTAATTGCAATTGCCCGACAGGCTCTCGAAAAAATTTACTCATAGTATTTTGGTTACAAAATCTTTCTTTTAGCGACTGTTGACTGCGACTGCGACTGGCCTGGCCTGGCTTAATAATATTATTGTTGGCCAATGGCATTGTTATTACTGTTGTCTGGGCTTATTTATGACCGCCAAGCTTAGGCTTAGATTTTTAATTAATTCAAGGCTTTTACGGCACGCTCACGGTTGACCTGACTTCCCTGCCCCTCCACTCACAGCAACCTTCTTTCGCATAATTGTGTAATTGTTGTCTGTGGTCAGCCAACGCACATACTACACACCAGCAACCACAACACCATAATAGTACTCCTCCCCTGCTCAGGTTGAGTCATCACCTGGCATTTGTTTCGTGGGCGTTGGCGTGAAAATTCTTTGGAAAAACTACCAGAAAATGTCACAAAACACAATATTTTTGGGCTGAAATTGATGGGAATTCCACGTCACGGGGTCAGAGTGCATTCCCTGCCAGATTGCAATTAAAATTCATTAGCAGAGCGGACAAACAAAACAAAAATTAGTCGAGTCACAAGGAAAAGGCAAATCACTTAACAACTCAAAGCCAGGCCGCCGGCAGGGTAGCAGCATAATTAGACCAAAACCAAACATGTTGGCCTGAAGCCCCTTTATGGCCAAAAAACAACATCTGAGGCAAGCCGTCAGCCAAAGTTGACAACTTTTATGGGGGAGAAGAAAAAAAAAAAAAAAAATAGAGGCAACTACTACCATATACTGACCGAAAGACAGAGAATAGTTTTTCAAACAAAAACTAAAACAATTATGAAACTTTGGGTGGTCTTTTCTGAGTTTGGTTTTTTGGAGAATCAAGTTGAGAATATTTCTAAAAGAAAATAGCGGATTTGTTATCACAGATAATCCCCCAAAAACCCAGAAATTATAACCTCATTAGGTTGAAAAGAAAGATTTGTTACATGTACCCAGCTATTCTTCTAAACAAACTTTCTACTTAAATTACAACAACCTTATCTGAAAGAGTAAAAAAAAAAAGAGTGTTTTGGTATAAAAAAAATAGGCAAATTTCATATGAAATATGGTAAAGGGCCTGTCGGGGGAAGTGAGACAACAGAAAGGTAGGACAAGGGCCAAAATGTGTTGAGACCACAACATGTTAAGTGTTATTTATGCGGTCGGAAGATTTCTTATTAAGATAGGGCTAGACTGAGGTCTCCCCCCAACTTCCTTACCTGTTTCCAGCCACTAAGGGCCAGGCCATAACAAATGTGCTCAGACTTATGACAACAAAAGGGTTTTTTTTTCGGGGGTCTGAGTCTGAACCACCAAAAAATGTGACTCAAGAAAAAATCTAAATAATAAGCTGGCTAAATAATATCATTTCCTTGGGGACTTGAGGAAATCTTGGAATTCAGCGGCCGTTTCCTGGTGGAATATATATATAAAGTATACGCCAAGTATGCCAGCGATAAGTAAAGAGGACCGTTGGGAAAACTATATTTAATAAACTATTGCATTTCCTTATGAGTTATGAGACAAGCGGAAAAGTAAGATCATTTTTCTTATTTTTCTTATAGAATATAAAATATAAACTATAAAGCAACGCCCCAGTGTCAAGACCATCAGACAATGCCATCATCGCCAGTCTAGCTCTCGGGTGTAAAAATAGACTTCTCTGAATGAAAACCATAAATTACAAAGCGTTTAATTATTATTCAAACAAATAGAATACTTTTTTAATTAAAACGAAAATCAATTAGAGGAATCTACATACTCCCGGCAACTAATCCGATTCAAATCGATATTAATTGCTTTTAATCTTAGAAATATTAGAAAATAAATCACATTATTTTACACAAATTTATTGCATTTATAGAGACATATTTAAATGACTTTTATTTTTCCAGTGTATTAAAAAAGAAACTTATTTGAAAAGTGAATCATTCGGAATCATTCGATTGAGCTTTTATTGGCTCTGCCATTTTACTGTTAGAGCCAGTTGACTTAAAAGTGCATTGCGAATTGCAATTTCCAGCTAGAACAGTAATAATAATAATACTAATAGTATGATGTCAGCAACCCAGAGCTCATATCGATGCGAGATGGGGAGAAGGCACTCTCATTGTGTGGGCGCGACAAGTTCAATTTGGATTCATTTAAAGCCGAGAGATACTATATCTCGTATCTCGAGAACTGAGAGATGGGCAGAGAAAATTCGTATAAATGTGCTAAGTAATTTACAATAATTGTTAACGATGACGTTTGCGTTCTTGGTGGCGTGGTGGCAATTTAAATGCAAATATGTATGGCAGTACATAAGTTTTAAATTTGAATATAATTGCACAAATTAGTGGCAAGAAAGGCAGCCAACAAATTGCCATCACGGGCCCACGCCCACAATTGCCCACTGGCTTGGGCCTGCTTTCTACATCATATTGTACATATACTACACTTAAAAATTCATTTTGCAACAATAACTCGCCCAACAAGCCCGAAAGACAAATGCAAAAACAACAAAAAAAAAAAACGAGGTTCAACAAACGCAAAATTGTGTAAAGTTGAAAAAAAAAAAAAAAATAACAACCAGGCAACTAGGCAATTGTTTAAGTAACTTGTAACAGTAGCAACAAAAAGCGAATTTATTTGCCATGGCAGAAGTACAATACAGGTCAAAATACTATAGTCAGAGATAAAAAAAAATCTTATCTAATAACTTTTATTATCAAAGATAAGATATTAAACTTTGAGTGAGTAATTGAACCAAAAAGAAAGCAGATATCAAAACTTAAATAGAAATGGGGGAAAAATAAAATACTACCCCTCTTTTTTAAGAGATAATAGCAACTTTTAGACCACTGTGCATCTGCCACTGATCGCTAATGAAGATGATATTGCAAAAAGCGAAATGCTGGTAATAGACATAACGGTCGTTGGCAGCTGCCAACTGCAACAAAGGGGCGTGGCACCACAGAAGCAACAAACCCGATGGAGACAACGAGATTGCATTGAATTGGTTGGTAACTAAAACTGAAAGCGACTTCACTTTCCATTTCAGCTTCAATGCAGTTTGGAAATTAACCTTGTTCAGGGTGACAGACAGGTGCTTCAAAAAATAACGAAAAAAAAATTTAATTACAATAAAAAACTAATTAAAAAACTTAAGACAGAGTAGTGATTTTTTTTTTTTGTTTCGTTCTCACGCCGCTGGTAACACGCGCACAAAATTTTAAATAAAATTTTTTTTATTTGCTATTATTTTTTGGATTTTGTTTGCTTTTGTTTCCGAGGCTTGAAGCTTTTTTTATGCTTTTCACCCACTTACCGCAGGAAACGTGCCAAGATCGTAAGGTGTATGAGTGTTCAGGTCTCCCCCCTTTCAACCCACACCCTCTCACACACCCCCTTTTGAAAAAATAAACAAAATTAATATGCAATTAATCGCGCACCACAAAGGAACATGATTCCAATACAAACATATGGTGAAAAAAAAAAATTAAAAAATAAAAACAATTGTTGGACGTGCACATGTCGCTCGAATAAGAGGAAGAGCTCGATAAACATCGGCAGCAACAACAACAACAAAAACCAGCTGGAAATTCACCTACTCACAGGCTAAAAAAAAAAAAAAAAGAAACCAAAAAATCAACAAAAAATAAAAAAAAAAGGAGGGGAGCCGCACCCTGAAATGTGTCAAAGATCAACTGACAAAAATCGTCAGACAACGAGGAAGGCAATAAACAAGAAACAAATGTCTTACACTGAAAGAAACTCAATCCTAAATTCAAGCACACACTCAATAACCTATAAGATATTTTAGAAAAATTTTTCAAGGTGTACGAATCAGGGAATTGGGGTCTTGAAACAGAGCAGGAAATCCAACAGACAACAGACAACAGACAGCAAAATGCAATTGAAAACGAAACTGCAAAGATGTGAGACACAAAGCGTTGTGCCGTGAGAATATTAATTTTTTTTTAAATTTAATATTTTCATATCTTAATCGCATGTGAATAATCTAGTTTCGAACTTTAAGCGTGGGCGTAGGCACCGCCCTTTTTGGGCAAAAGGTCAGGCCAAGTGACCAAAAGACATGGCGCCAAATCCCCTCCTAGGCCTGGAAAACAAAGCCAATCCATTGATCGGGGCGATCGGAGCAAAGTCCATAGAACAATTGTCAATATAATTCACCAATAATGACTTTGCCGATGAAAGGGCTTCCATTCTTTATGGAAAAGAATGAATGCAAAATCTTCTTGTTAATGAAAGTCAAAGTTTAGCCCTGATAAGGCCAATGATTCCGATTCGGATTTCAATATTTGCACAAGTGCCAGCTTGCAGCTGGAAGTCTGATAAGGTCCGGCCCCTTTCAGTTAATTTTTCCTCCTCTAGAGTCTCAAGCCTTGAGCCTGAAAGCGTAGTAGCTATATAGACACAGCTGCCTTCAAATTATTAGCATTTAAAGGGAAATATTTGAAAAAATCTTATCTATTTCCTAGGATAGTATTTCTTGTAACATTATTCTGAAATTTAATCCTCTTTTTAAGATAGATGTCCTTGAGGCAAGTATCTATAGTTGTGACCGCCACTGTGGCTCGTTTTAAGTGTGACAGCTGATCTTTTCAAGTGACCCACTTAGCGTGTATTCGTATCTCAGCAATAAGCAACACCAACAACACTTTCCTTTTCACAGTACAACAATGCAGGTCTTTTGTGCCTCCCGATATTTGTTTCATAAATATTTGCAGCCAAAGTCAGAGAAACTGACACTGAAACTGAAACTGAAATGAACCCGAAAATTGAGTAAAGTTTTAGAAAGTGCGTACGTAATTGAAGTTTTAGTCGCTTGGCAAATAAATTGCCACAGTCGAGTCAATAAATTAAGCAAAAGCAGTCGGTGGAGAGCAAAAGCAAAAAAAAAGCAAAAAAAAAAAAAAGCAAAAAAAAAAAAGCAAAAAAAAAAGCAAAAAAGCAAAAGCAAAGCAGAGCTGCTGCTGCTGCAACTGCAACTCGAGGCGAATGAACGCAAAATGCAACGCTCTGCTGACGCTAAAGTCGCTGCCTCTGCTTCGGTCGCTGCCGGCAATGCACTTTGTCAAGGACAGATCCATTGAAAAAGTCTCGCTGTTGCAAGCTTACGGGCTTGCTTTCTGTGTGTGTGTGTAATTTATAAATATAATTAATAGAATTACACGGCGTACGCGAGCAATATTGACACTGATATCGTCGGCGATATCTCCTCCTTCTCACTCCTCCACTCCAGCCCCAGGAGCCTCCTTCTGGCACTTCTCTCTTCTGGCTTATATAGTCGTAGTCGTAGTCGTAGTTTAATGCCCGATGAAACAAAGCCCCAAGGTTGCAACAGCAACAACAACAACACAGGCAAATAGCAACAATAAGCCAAGCCAAGTCTTGCATCACAAGGAAGAAATCACAGGCAGTTGATAAAGACTCAGACATTAAGTTGGTAATTCTTGTCATCAAAAGTCATGATGATTCATAAAATAAAATTACAAAAATATTATAATTTTAACTGCTAAAAGAATTAATAATAAAAAAAAAATAATGTTCTCTATTTTAGTCTTTTTGATTAATAAAATATAGTATTACTCGTTTCTAGTTACTATTTACTAGTTACTAGTCACTAGTTTCTGGGTAATGGCTACTAGTTTCTTTTTTCTCGTTTATGATACTAGTTACTAGTTATTTCTTACTAGTTACTAGTTACTTCCTAATTGTTTTATTAATTTTAACTAATTAGTAGTATCTTTTTTGGGAATACTAGTTACTAGTTATTCTTTACTAATCACTAGTTACTTTTGAGCAGTAACTATAGTTATTATTACTTGTTATTTTTGAATAGTAATTTTTTGATAGTTATTTTTTACTAGTTACTACTTGTTTTTCAGAAACTTATGCAGATACTATGTAGTTACTAGTTTTTTTTACTAGTTACTTCCCAATTGTTACTTTAATTCCTACTAAATCCTAGTTATTAGTTACTAGCAACTACTTGGAGATATTTTTTAATAATCTCTAGTAATTTTTTACTAGTTACTAGTTATTGTTTACTAGTTTTTAGCTACTCTTTACTTGGTAATAGTTATTTTTTTAGTTAACTAGTTAGTAGTAATAGAAAAGAGGGTGTATTTGAAAGTTAAAGAGTGGAACTTTTGTCGGTAGACCGCTAAATCCAAATGCTTTGTATTTCTAACTTGGCTGCTCTTCATTCTCCATGCCAGGCACGTTCAAGGCTTCCCTAAGCCCCTATCCCCACGCCCATCTCACGCCCCTATATACAGCCCTATCTAGTTTCGTAAAGTTGCCGCTGGGCAGTTGCTAACTAGAAATTGACAGCCGAATGGATGGTGGATTTCAAAAGGCTAAAATATCAATTTAAGCTGCTGTGAATTTTCCACACCCTTTACTATTTGTTTTATCCAAAATTTTCGTCAATATGCAAATGAAAATTGAAAGTTTCCTCCATTTTTTTTATTACATTGTCGTCAACTTGTTGGGGATGCTTAATTAAAAGTCATAAATTGTCGCCTAATGCAATGCAAAAATATTTCATAAAATTTGCAACTTTTTTTGGGTGTGTGTGTGTGGTTTTGTTGTAACTTGTGCTTCTTGGCAACGTCAAACGGCAATTGGCAGGTGGGGTGGCATGGGCGGCATGTGCAAAGTGCATTTACCCCACTGATATGAAACAGCAGGCGTGTGATTGACTTCAAATGCGTGGCACGTTTTTTTGTGCAATATAAGCTTGTGGTTACAAAAAAAAATATAAATAAATAAAAGAAAAAAAGGCAAGAAAAAACAAAAGATAGGCATAGTAAACCACTAAGCTACGCACATAATTTTTTTTTATTTGCTCCGAGAAGTAACTCGTTTCAAACGACTTTGTTTTTTTCAATGTCCATTTTTGCGATCGAACCACTCGGGGCGTATGAGTAATATTTCTCTGCGGCTAGCAAGTTAATTAAATGCAATAAGTAAGGGGGAGGAAAGGGTGACATATAAGAACTTTAACAGAAAATTGTTGAATCATCAGCTTAGGAATAAATTAGGAATAGAGTGACATCTTAGGATTTAACTTGAAAAGTGGGGACTACCGGAAATCGAAAGTACTATTATATAAAATTTTAAAAACTAATCCTCCTAAACAAAAAGCTTTTTCATGAAATCATAAACTTAATAATTTATGAGTTAGAAGCCAAAATTTTAGCATAATAATAAACTTGCTGATTTCTATAAATTAATAAAAGCAACAATCAATAAAATGCAAAATTAAAGATCAGAATTGAAATTAAAATTGCAATCTCATTTAAGGAATTTTTAGATTCCAAAGCAAGTTGTGTATATAATATTATATACTTTTTGTATTTTTTTTCTTTTGACATTTCTGTTTGTATGCATTTGTTGATATTTTTTTCGTTATTTATTTATTTTTTTTACGAATTTGGCAACTGCAAGTCAAATTTAATTTGACAGTCAGCGTAATGAACAAAAAAAAGAGGAAAAAAATATATATCCAAAAACTGAAAAATGGCAGCTGGCAGCAAAGTGGCCAAAACAAAGCTTTTTATGGCCATAAAGCCGAATTTGAGCTTTGACTTTTTTTTTCAACAATATACGATTTGGATTTGGATTTTCCTCAAAAAATGATTTCCATTGGAAAAATGCAAATGAGGCAAGAGGATGAGAGAACGACTGAATGGATGACAACACAAAATTAATGACAACAATAAACAATTTATTAAATAATTGAAATTGAGTTGGAATTGGCAAATTGATTTGTGGATGCATTTTTCTGCATTTATAGAAGAGTAGTAGTAGAGGGAGTAGAATAGTAGTAGCACACAAAAAGTGGTAGCTGTGGGAGTAGAAATAAAACAAAATGTTGACAAAACATGAAAAAAAAAAAAAAGGAAAAAATTGAAAAATAAAAGTTATGTAGTTTTAGCCAGACAGTTGAGAGGGCTAAAAGGGAGGGACGGTTGTTGGCCATAAAGTTGAATGAATGAAATGTCTGGCTGCCATTCCACGACAGTCTCCTGGAACGACGACAGTTGATCGGGTAATTAGCGTGTCTGACCTTCTGCATTGCCCCCCAACCTCGAGCACCTCCAGGGACCACTTGATAGCCAGTTCTAGAGCTCTCTGGCAAGATGGCGCCAGGATAATTCCCAACAAGTATACGAGAAATGGAAATTGATTGCCGGCATTTAAATATTTTATTGAAGAGCGTGAGTGAGGGGGTGGGATTACGATTTAAGAATCTGTCTTTAAATTTCTGACCAAAACAGTCAAGAAGAGTAGTAGCCCCACTGTGCGAGAGAAGCCCTAGAAAGGATTACAAAAAAAAAAAAGAAAACTTCAGCTTGAGACAGCTTTAAGCCAAGTGAACTTTTTTGTACTTTATTCTTTGTATTCTTATTCCCTTTTCCTTGCCACACTTAACCTCTAAAAGTGGAGAGCTGCCGCCGTTCAATATACAAAATAAACTTGAAAAATGTATTCAATTAAGAAAGTTTTCACTTGCAACACGGGTGCCTGGTGCTTGGTGGCAGGCATCTCCTTCTTACACCTTTTTTTATTTTTTTGTTCTTTTCGCGGGCTGGGCCGGCGGCTGGCAGTTGTACGAGTTCCTCGGCATAACTGTAAACGAGCCAAGAGACAGGAGGCAGGAGGAGTCGTGGCAACCACATTGTGGTTGGCTCTGTCTGAGCTTCGGAGTGTCTGGGTAGCAACCTTCCCCTCTGCTGCGCCTCTGCTTAGCATGTAAATAATGTGCACGAAATTATGAATGCAGCTAATTAGCAGGCGACTGGCTAGAGAGTCCTGCATCCTTTCTGCAGGATACCCTTTTGTTGGCCCTCTTGCAGGCGCCGGCTGCTGCTCCTCCTTCATATTCATTATGTCATTGAACCGTTAAAGAACACTTAAACGCTCCCCACTGCTACTTTTTTTTTTTGGTTTATGGCGCCATGGGGAGCGTTTAAGTTAAAGCGTCGACAAATAATTCAGGGAGTCTTAACTCTCAGGTCTGCCCCCTCGGATTTTTCACACTTAATCAGACCACTTTCCACCAAAGTTCTGCACTTGCCGCGATTTATGGCCATCTCCTCTTCAGGTAAACACTTCAGGTACTCACCTGCAACGAAAAAAAGGGAAAATATATCGGAGGATTAGTCGGGAATTGATGGAAATTGTTTGGTGAAGAAAGCTTAAGAATATTAAATAAATAGTGCAAATCATATATGGTTCTGGCCTTGTTAAAAAAAAATAAAATTAAAGCCACTTCAGCAGATGCTACCTTAAGATTAAGGTCCCACGACAACTTCAACTTCAACTTGGCCAAGTTGCCTGAATTTACGTTTAAATATTTTTTTTTATTTTTTGTTCACATTTTTATCGCGTGCATAAACAAGATGCGGGCCAGAAACGAGAAAAAAAGAAGGTAATGCCATACAAAAAACAGAAACTGAATTTCAGGTTTACAACAAAGTCATGCAACACGGTCATGTGCAATGTGCCATGTGCCCTGCCCCTCCTCTGCCGTGCCATGACATGCCACCGCTGCCTGTCAGTCGAATGCTGCAAATTATTGCAGGACATTTGGTCGAACGGCCAAAGGGTAAACAGTTTTTAGGTTTTATTTATTTTTCGGAAAAAAAGCCAAGAAGGTTGATCAGAAGAAACAAAAGAAAGTGAAGATAAACAGAAGAGATGCGAGTCGGGGGGATACATGTAGATTTTAATACTCTTTCTTGAAAAAATTATTCAGATTTTAAAGTAAAATGTTTTTTACTTGTTTTTTAGGGAGAATTTAATCATTATCCTTATCATAATTTAGAAATAAAGGCATGAGAAGACTTTCCAGACTGAAATAGCGAGGAATCAAAGGGGAATCCATAAGGAAACCAGGGGGAATCTAGAGGGAATCATTAAAGAAAGAGCTCTTGAAAATGGGAATACTCTCTCTTATTTTTTAAGAAAGTATTTTATGTATGGCACATCCTTCCTTATAGAGTATTTAATCAAAATTTGCCTCTTTTTTTATTGTAAATGCCCGTAAAGATTTTCCAGGTCAGTGAAATAAAAAATAAAATAAAATAAATAAAAAAAAGGAACGAGGACAAGCCGAGAACTGTAAATATTTATTTATATTCCGCGCCGGTTTCGTGGTTCGAGTGTCACTTTCTTTCCTTTCTGGACATTTTCAATTTATGCATTTTTATTGATTTAAATCTCTGGCAAATGCACTTTTTTATTGCACTTACATTTTTAATAAAAAACTAAACGAAACGAAACGAAAGTAAAGTTGATCGAGGCAACGGCCATATCAACGATAAAGCCCCCATCGATCCGAACTGAACCGAGTGAGTCCCCCCCTACTGTCTCTCAATAAATGTTGCATTTTTATTATCAATTTTTTTTTTAAGTCGTCAGGTGAGGGGAGAGAAAGGGAAAAGGAGTTGCACTCGAAAGTGAAAGTTAACTTTTTAAGGCAAAAAAAAATAAAGAAAAAAATTACTTTGGGGGCAACTCACATGTGTTGAGTCTTTCTTTCGAGTTCGACTCGCGTCTTTTGGTTCAGTCTTCTGTCTTTTTTTCAAGCCCAATTTTTGTTGATTAGTTTTTTCTTTTTTTTTTTTTTCATTAATTGAATCAGCGACAACATTTTGTCCGTTTAAGGTTGGAAACACTGTAGTAGTAGCTAACTTTTAACATTTAATTTTAATTGCCGCTGGCGCCGCCGCCGCCGCCTGCCTGCCCCAAGTTCAATAAACCTGACAACGATGATGATGTTGCTACTGTTTGTGGCATGCTGCAATAGATACGTTGCAATTTTCGCATGTGCAACGAGCCTTTCAGCAATTGCCGCCACATCCACAGCCACAACACAATGAAATGAAGCTATCCAAGCCCCATTCCCGTTCCCTTCTCTTCCGATTATAGCTGGAACGCTTCGATCCGCTCGCGATCATCGGATATCAGAGCAGGGATCGTTGCCCCAAGACGAAGTTGTGTGTCTTGTTGCATGTTGCACACTCGAATGTCTCTGTCTGACTTTGTGTGTGTGTTGTTATTGTTAATTACAAATATCGGTGATTGGGTTGAAACACAGAAATTATGGCGTGAGAAAGTTTGCCAGTTTGTGGGAGTTGGAATCAAGGGGGAATCTAGAGGGAATCAAGGGGGATTCGAGGGGGAATCCATAGGGAATCATTGCTTATTAAAAAAATTAAGACATCCGCCCTATAAAACTATTAAAAACACATAATATTTTGTTCTTTTTTTATCCATTAAATTCCAAAGGGGATTCAATGAGGATTCTAGGAGGATTCAAGAAGGAATCATTATTTATTAAAAAATTAAGACCTCCCTCCCTATAAAAATTTTAAAAACCCTCTATATTTGTTTCTTTTTCAACAATTTCCTCTTCTTAGCCTTTTCTGGGCCACAGGAAATGAATTCCGTCTGATTATCCTGCAATTAAGCTCAATTCCTTTCCACACTCTCTCTCTTCAAAAAACCGTGATGCGATTAAGAAATTCTCAGTTCTTCCCTTTTATTTTCATTTTCTCCCCAGTTTGGATATTTTTTTTTTAGGTTTCTGCTAATGATCTGTCACGCCCCGGAGCAAACTTAAAAAAAAAAAAAAAAAATTAAAAAATAAAAAAAAGAAAGAAATATACAATAAAGGATGGAAGCTGAAGAGAAAAATGTATTTTTGTAGCATTTATTTATTTGCGGCGGTTTGATCGTAAAAATAATTTGCTTTTATTGCCCAAAACGGGGCAAATGATGTTGCCGCTGTTGCTGTGGCTGTTGCTGTTGCTGTTTCTGCTGTTGCATGCACCCAAAAATGGCAAAAAGGCAAAACTTAATGCGTTTTATGTCCTCGTCATGCTGTCGAATGTTTGAGACTTTTGCTCTTTTTATTTCGAATGTTATTTTTTCCCCTTTTTTTCTGGGAAATCAACGCCACATGTTGAAGGCTGGATCGCCTCAAGCTCGATTTTTATATTTATTTTCATGCCACACTGCACCGCCCCGCCATGCCACTTATTCAATTAAACAAAACGCAATTGTTAGACCATCTCTTTCACTTCTTATAGCTGGCATATTGTCCCTGTCCTGTCTGGTCCTGGCCGAAAGTCATGGAGCGTCAAATTGTTATGGCCAAAAGATGGAAAAGATACAAATGGCAACGGTTATCGCACAACAAGCGCAATCAGTCGTATCGCTGCCCCCGAAAACTACTAGGGCGGGGTAAGTGCAACTAAATAGATATTATATAAGCATGAAGAATATGTTTGTTTTGGGGAGTCTGTCTTTTACAAAAAAAATACAATCACAACTATAAGATATCCTTCAAGTCCTTGCTATCTAAAAGCCAAGCATAAAATGAAGAAACTTTTTATACTTCGCATACTACAGGGTATCAAATAGGGTAGAAAGAGAACTAAACAAGCTAATAATCATAAAAGCAAATGACTTTGAACGACGTCGAAACGTTCTTGCTGCTTGTTGTCCTTTGACAGGATGTAGGATGAAGAAGCAGAATAAGACGAGAGATGTAAGAAGCGTGAAAAAAAAAGAGGAGTGAAAAAATAGAGGAGTACCAAAGCATTATCGTCAGTGAAATGGCGGCAGAGTGACGATTAAAATTTAAGCTTCATTTGGTGGCTCTTGTCAGAGAGTCCATATTGCGGGGATGGAAGGATATGGGAGGCAGGGATGTGGTTAAGGACTCTGTGATTGAGTGGGTGTCAAAACTAGAATGGTTAGCTCTTGCCAGACTGTCAATTTTATTTTTTTTTTTAAATGAAAATTGCAACTAATAAACAAATAAATATTGGAAGTCGAGTTGCAAAGGGGGAAATAGGAACTGCAAGCGACACAAACACACATATATCTATTGGATACATGCACAGTATCTAGAACCAGACAGTTCAGAGGGCATGCCCACAAAAAGCTGAATGCATTCGCAATCAGATTGACGGGGGGAGTGGGGGCTGTGGGGAGAAAGTAGGGAGTTTATTCTGGAGACAGGGTCAGGGACAAGGGACAAGGGACAGGCAGCAGACAGACTCTGAATGTGGAATCGTTTTAATGGATATCAAATAGCGAACAAAACAAACATTCCCACACACATATGTACATATGTACATACATATGTATGTATGTTCATCGAGCAGTTCTGATGCATTCAAATGCATATGGGCACTGAGAGAAAAGTTTGGAGCTAAAAGTTATGATATAATACGAAAGAAAATCATTCCAAATACTATAGAAATATTTAAGATTCAATAAATTAAATGGGCAAGAATTTTAGACTATTTATGATACAATAATTTAATCAATTTTTAGGAACATTTATGATATAATAAGAAAGAAAATCTTTAAATATAGTAGGGAAATATTAAATATTCTAAAATTTAACAACCCTATTATTTTTAACTATTTATAATACACCTCCCCCTCAATTTTCAGTAGATTTCCCTCAAAGGATCCTCAGTTACAATCAGAGTAAAGTTAAGAGCTATTTTTAAGAAATACTAAGATTTTATATAAAAGAAAATCATCAAAAAGATAAGCAAAATATTTAATATTCATTTTTTTAACTAAAAAAATATTAAAAACCATAAATAATTAATATCCCCCTTATTTTTCAGTCCATTTCCGACAAAGGATCTCCAACTGCATTCCCAGTTCCAATCAGAACTCCAGCTGAGCCCCAGCGAGGAGGGGAGGGGGGAGGAAGGACGACAGGAGTGGAGCAGAAACAACAACAACAACACAACAGTTTTGTTTCATTTGCACAAACATTTCATGTTTTGTCCTGATGTTCTGTTTTACTTTTCGCTTTTCAACTTGTTCATCCACGCCTCCACGCCCCCTCCTCTTCCTGCCAATTCGCTCTTTCATTTTGCCAGGCTCGTTTTTACTGTTTCCTCTTTTTTTTTTTATTTCCTTTTTTTTTGCACGTTGCATTTTATTTTTGTGTCTGGCAGCTGCTCGACAACAACAACAATATTGATTGCAATTTCAGCCTGCAGTGAGGGGGGAGGGAGAGTGGGAGAGAGGATTTGGGGAGTTGTGGGGCTCTCATTCTCATTTGGCTGAATGGCTCAGCACAAAAGCCTAAAAGCACACACACACACACACATACAAGAGAGGCAGACAGATAAACACTCTCTCACACTCACACCAAAGCTTGGCTTTTGAACCGACAGACGACATCATGCTGGCCGAAGGAGGAAGCAGGGAGCCAAGCAGTGGAAAGGGATAGAATGCACTGTAGAAACAGTATCTTTGAGATACTTTCTTGTTTAAGAAGATATTTTACAGATTTAAAAATATTAAAATAATAAATACGGAAAAAATAACAAATAATTTTTATTAAAAATTAATTTTTATAAAAAAATTTAAATTTTTTCTCTCTGTATTTCAACTCCAACTGATAAGAGGAAGAGAGAGACTAAAACTGCTGAGCCCAGAAGCCTTTAAAGTTGGCAAAAAGCCTGCGGATGGAGCTGCGGATGTGGGTGGCAACTGCTGCAGCAGGAGGTGCCCGAGGAAGTGGAGGTGGGAGGAGTGCAGGCAGGAGTTGCCCTGGCATTGTCTGTTGGCAATGAAAATACGACAATAATGACGCCGAGCCAAGAGACATGCGCCGTTCTATAGGCGCCCAGTATCTGTGTGTTGCAGTTTATATTTCAATATGTGGAGCGTAGCAATGCATCAGATACAGTGGTTTAAAAAAGATTTAAGAATTTTTACAAAGTTTAAAACAACAGAAATGGTGAAATAATAAGGTAATAGTTAAAAAAGATGAACTAAAACAGAAATCATAGATTTAGAAAGATAGTTAAGAATTTAACAATTTTTACAAAGTTTAAAACAAAAAAAATAGTAAAATTAAACGACAATAGTTACAAAAAATGATATAAACTAGAAATCATAGGTTGAAAAATTTTTACAAAGTTTAAAACAACAAAAATATTAATATTTAAACACAAAAAAATTATATAAATTAGAAATCATAGGATTAGAAACCCAGTTAAGAATTTGTACAAAATTTAACACAACAAAAATAGTAAAATTTAAACACAGTAGTTACAAAAAATGATATAAACTAGAAATCATAGGTTTAGAAACGGAGTTATGCCCACTGTGCCGAAGAAGACTCCACTGTGCGTGTCATTTTGGCCAAGATGCCATTAATAGCTGTTGTGGTTATGAGGGAGGAATGGATCTGAGTTGAAATTGAGTAAGCAATGCATACTTGATTTGATATTCAACAAAAGGTGAAGTCCCCCCCTATCCCAGAGGGGACTTTTTCCGGCACTCTATATCTCCGAACTCTTTCTCCGCCTGCGCCCACACATCGTTATACGCTTTAATTTGCAAATGGTTTTGCAGATTTGTTTGCGGTTAGAGATTCTGTTGTGTGTGTGCGTGTGTGTGTGGGTACTACAGTGGTAACCCCTGGTGAGGGAAAACCTATAAAGCGTATCCATAACAAAGCTCCCGAAAGAACAAAAAGTGTCGGCGAAGTGGCGCTTTTAATGTTTCCTCAATTTGAGTGGCCCGAAAAAAGGTTGTTAATTGCTGTTTTTCATATCCCCGCCAAGGTTTATAGTCCCTATATAAAATACACAGAGAACTATTTCCTTAAACTTTGTTTTCTTAAAACTATTTCCAAAAAAAAACTTAATTTTTTGCCAGTTTTCGTCAAGATATTTGGGAGATATTATCATATCCCTTTAAAATAATAATTAAAAGATAGTATTTGATATTTTTTTTAGTGAAAAATCCATAATGTATGCATATAGCCATCGAGATCCAAGTCGCACCATTTCATTTCATGCTCCGCTGCCCCTCTACATTTGTCTTTCGGTTTTGTTTTTGTTTTTTTATTTATTCATTTTTCCATCGCATCCCAGCCGAGCGAAAAGTGAAACTTAACCTCAGAACGGGTATTTGAAATAGTATAGCTTATATAGCTTTTAAAAAATAAAAAAAACTTGTACTGACAATCCGCGTACAGAACCTATTCCAATATTTAGAATGAAAGCCAAGCGAGAGAATAACAAAAACAACTGGATATATCGTATCGTCGTCATCGTCATGGATGAAAATGGGTTCCGCGTTAATAAAAATTTTACAGTGCAGAAATTTATGCTTCAAGTCTAGACGACAGTTTTTGGAACGTGCTCAATTAGCGCAAAAATCTGAACGGGGGGCGTTCTTAAGGGGGGGTATTAGTATACCACCATACCATATTATATATGGAATGACGAGCTAACGAGTGAAAAACACACAAACAAAAACGAAAACAACATTTAAATGAAATTCTCCTCTATGCCTCACGACTGTAATTTGTACTCGTAGTTGCTATTGGAAGAGACCCCTGGCGAGATAAACTATGCACCGATATGGATATCCTCACCTCCCATTCTAACCTGCCTTTCTGTTCTCCCGCAAAAAAATAGCAACAAAAGTCGTGCGAAAGTTGTTAATTTTCGTTTTAGTTTTTGTTTTTGTTTTTTTTTTTTTTTAATTTTTTCACACCATATAACCCCAGTCTCTGTAGGGGGGAGGGTTAAGCCATAAGTGTCTGTGTGTCTGGCGATCTAAAAACAAAATTATTAAAATTTAGTCGAATAGACTAGGGTTGTCTTCGATTTACTAAATTTTTGATAAGAAATTAAAAATATAATAGTAATTATTGCAACGTAATACTATTATATCATTATAATATGGTCTAGGGTTCGAACTTTACTTTAAAGTTCCCATTTTCTATCTATTTCTTTTAAGAAATTAAAGATATAATAAGATATACTCATAATAGTCTTATCATATTTCATAATTAAGTACTATTATATGGTCTAGGGTACAAACTTCTCTAAAAATACCATTTATTTTATCTTTTTCTTTGAAGAAACTGAAGATATACTTTTATTATAACATAATATTTCATAAAAAATACCATAATATGATCTAGAGTTCGAACTCCACCGAAAAAATAAATTTAATATTTTTTTTAAACAGTCTGGAGTTCCCAACTACCCCTAATACCCTACTTTATGGGAAATTTCTAGATAGTCACACCCTTTAGACCCCCGTCGTCTACTTTGTTGTTACTTTGTATCTACAGTTTCTATAGTTTTTAGTTGCATTTCTCGGATGTATTCGCGGCGTGCCTTTCGCAATTTATTTGCAGTTGGGGCGCGCAATATTTCCGAACATATTGCGCCATTATTTTGTGGGAGGGGTAATACGCCCACGCGAGAGTCTCTGTCGGGCCTATGGATTAGAAGAAATGATGTGCAGAAACAGAAACAGGAAGAGAGCTTTCTGCAAAAAAAAGTTTCGGCTTCGGAAAAGTCATGAAAACAAACAAACTTCCGCCTCAGCCACCCACCGAAAATGAATACATAAAATGTATCTTAACCTTGACATTGGGCGCCAAACACGAGCAAGAAGAAGAAGCCGAAAAAAAAGAAGAAAACACAAATATGCCGGCAGACAAAAACAAGTTAAAAAAAAAAAAGGGAGAGAGAGAGAGCACATTCATTCATTAAACAGAGAAGGGAAATTTAAAGGGAAATAAATTTAATTTTTTTTTTCCAGTTGAGTTTTAAATCAGCAGAGTTTGTTTATCGTACAATAACAATAAAAAGTACTGAGCAAAAATTAAATAAAAAATAAAAATGGGCCGCGTGTGGCGCTAAAAATAAACATCATAATACAAAAAAAAATTTAAAAAAAAAAAAAAAAGTAAGAAAAAAATAACAAACGAAAAGAAACCGAAAGGCGATAAACAATTTTATGGAAGTTTATTTTTGAATTAAACACAAATCATCACAAAATGCTGATAAGCGGCGAAGAATGCAGGGCGGCGAAAGAGAGAGAGAAATGGGGAGAAGTGCAGGCAAAAGGCGAGTGCGGCGAAGAGAGAGCCTGGACTAGGCGATCAAAAAGAGAACAAAAAAAAAACATGAAAAAAAAAATAAAAGCAAATATCGTGGCCTTGAAAGGTGGGCAAAAACAGAAAAAGCACAAATAAAAGCCCGAGATATACCAGAGAGAGAGAAAAAAAAAACCAGAAGAATGAATGGAATTATGCCATAGAAGGCAAAACAATAAAGAGATAGAGCGAGATGGGGCGACAGGTGAGGGGTTGGGATTCTCAAACCTGAAGATCGTTTCCAAAACAACACAAGAAAAAAAAAAAACAGAAGAAAAAAAAAAAACGATCTAATTCTTTTTCCTGTTTTCTACTTCTCCACTCTTTCTGGTTTTCATTCTGTTTTTATTTTTTTATTTTTGTATCATTCCGAAATAAATAATAATATTTTTTAGCGCCGCTTGGAAACGGAAATATTAAAATTCAACATAAAATAAATAAAAATAAAGAAAACCAAACACATGTGTACGAATTCCATATGGCAGAAAATAAATTTCAATAATTTCCATTTCTTATGATTTATGGAGGTTGCTTTTTGGGAAGAAAAGCAAGAGAAGAGCCCACAGAAATCTTCAGAAGAGGAGCAAGCCTTGACCCAAAGCATCAAAAAAGTAACAAAAATCAAAATAAAAGGCAAGAAAAAGTGAAACTCGCTAAACGAAAAAGGAAATAACAACACACACCAACAAAAATAATAAAAAAAAAAAAGCTTAAGATCCAAAGAGAGAGAAAGATATCTGATGAGACAGTCTGTCACCCGTCTCCTTCTCTTAATGGAACTTCCTCAACTGCACTTTATTTTGGAAATTGTTTTATTTTTTTATTTTTCGAATAAACAAGCGCTTTTTTTTTGGCAAATATTGAATGCTACTTTCTGTGTATTTTTCACTCTATTCGGCAGCTGTTCAGCCAGCGAATTAAAGGAATCATCAAGGTTATATAAGCGATGGAGCCGGCAATTGTTCAAAACACTAAGCAACATGATAGTATTTTATTTTCTATTAAAAAATATATTTTTTTTATTTAAAAAATAAATTTTAAAACCAAAGTAGAGAGAGTTTCTAACAAGACATTTTTGTGCGAAAAAACGGCTTTTGTAAAAACTATTTTTTAAGAAAAAATCCTTCAAGTTTTGTTTTTTAAATTATATTTAGAAGTTGTATCTATAATTTCAGCAAAATCGATTGAGTAGTTTTTGAGTTATGAAGAAAAGAGGCCTTAAACATGAGTTTTGAGAGGAATTCTGAAAAAAGCCATTAAACTCGTAAAAAACATATTCTAAATTTTGAAACCAACAATCTTTAAGGTTTTAGCTTTAATTTCATAACAAAAAAACATTAAAAAAATGGAAACAATTTTTAGAACCCCCTAAGAGAAGCAGTTTGGCCAAGAAACCCCCCTTTTTTTGTCGCCTAGTGTAATTGATAAAAGTTTCGTGAATAAATATTGAAATTGTTGATGTGCCCCGACCACATGTTGGGGAATTTCTCCCTCACACATGCATTCAAATCGCCGTTTTTGGGTGTTTCAACTTTTATTTCACTTAAAATTAATATTCTTCTTAAAAAATAAAAACAATTTGGCTTAAAAAGAGAGAATAATGTGATTATTTTGGGAGTTAAGTGTAGAAGGACTCACCGGACTTGCTCGGAATAGAGTTCGACCTCCTTGTTCTTCTGCTGCTGCACCAGCTGCTGCTGCTCGTAGCTGGCCAGGGGCTTGAAGTTGCTGACATTGGCCAGGGCGGGCAGGTTGGGCGGCAGCGGGGCGATCAGTAGATTCTTCGATAGTCCCAGCCCATTCGACATCACATCGCTTTCGAAGATCGGGCCAAGAGGTTGCATCAGCAGGGACTGTTGCTGCTGCTGCTGCTGCGGCGGCTGCTGTTGCAAGAGTTGCTGCACGGGGGACACTGAGATCTCTCCGCTGGACTGGTAAGCCGAGGGGGAAGTGGAGCCACTTCCGGCACCACTGGACGAGAGACTGCCGGCACGAGCGCGCAAGTCCAGGCCCAGGACATTGTTCGGATTCAGGATGTTGCTCAGAGTGGCCACCACACTCGGTTGCAGGATCTCCGAGGAGTTATTGGAGTTGCTAGTGTTGTTGTTGTTGTTGTGGGGGAGTCCTGATCCAATCACTCCCACATTGGGATTCGGCGTGAGTCCTGCATAAGTATTACCGTTATTATTGCTTAGAGGAGTCTTCTGTGATCCTTGATTGTTGTTGTTGTTGCGGTTCCTCTTCTTCTTGGCCTTCTTTTTGTCATCGTCCTCGCTGATGTTGCCATTTATGTTGTTGCCCCCCCGATTCCCGTTCCCATTCCCGTTCAGGTAGACCCTTTCCGGAGCCACCCAGTCGAGGTCCTTGCGCAGCTGCCCACGCCCACACTTGCAGCTGCAGGCCTTGTGGACCAACTCGTAGCCCTTCTTGGTCCACAGGTGCTGGGCGCGTTGCCGCTCCGACCAGGATCTGGCTCGGCCACTAGCCTTCAGCGTCTGCAGGACACCCGCCTCCCACACATCGAAGCACTCCCGGTGCATGAACTGCCCGGCATTGCAGTTCTCGTTGTTGCACAGGACACGGACGCACTCCGTCAAGGACATCTCCGTTAGGGGGATCAGGGAGTCGATCTTCCGGCACTCGCCGCTGGGCAGGCAGCACCGAACCACGCCCCCACCACCACCACCACCCCCGTTGACCAGCAGGGTGGACATCAGCAAGGACATGTACTCCTGCTGCGGATGAAGTTCCTGCTGCTGCGCCGACTGCTGCTGCTGCTGCTGCTGATGCAAGTGTTGGCGCAACTGTTGCTGCCGCGAGTGGAGCTGCTGCTGCTGTTGGTGATGCTGCTGCTGCTGCTGTGTGGAGTTTCCGCTGCTGCTGCTGCTGCTGATATTATTGTTGCGACGCGGAGCCATAAATTGGATTCTTATTTATTTTCGGTTTTGGATCTCAACTTGTATCTCAAAAAGAACACAACCTCGTGGAATCAGTTGCTATTTCGAATAAGCATTGCTCGAAATGTTTAATTTTTAATTTGTTTTCTTTAATTTATGGTCTATAATGGCTTGATTTGTAGAATTCTTCCAGTGAAGAATTCTTCCAGATTTCTTTTTAAAAAATTGTAATATTTTCGAAAAGTTTTTTTGTAAATTGTTCTGGTTTTTCTTTAGCTTTCTTGTAAATGATTATTTTTTAGAGATTTATTTTTTAACTGCCTTGGAGAAATTGCTTTTCTTGTTATTGCTTTTTTTTTAGTTAAAAAATTTCCGTGGGTTAAAAAATTTGGTACACCTTAGTGGGTATCAAAAATACTTGTAAAAAAATTCCCGTTGTTTAGTTTTTAGTTTGCAGTCTATTTTTGCCGTAGTTTTTAAAAAATTTCTTTTTGTTTTTCTTTTTTTTTTTTGTACCTGAGCTGAGTTTTATGTTATTGTAGTTTTTTATTTTTTATTTTTAGTTTTTAGTTTTTAGTTTTTTTTTTTTTTTTTAATTAGAACGTTAAGTATCAAAAATTGTGTGTATTTCTATTGTTTATCTTCGCTCTCCCTTGCCGTGCGTCCCTCCTCTCGTCTTCGTCTTTCTACACACGCGGCGCCATGCTCGGCAATTCTTCACATTTTGCTTTGCTCTGCGTTGTTTACCGTTTCTTTCTTTTCGCCGGCAAAAGAGGATTTGGGAATTAAGGAGCAAATCGCGACACTTCGAATTCTTTCAAAAATATGAATAAAAGATAATATTTTGTGATTTCAAGGAAAGTGAGTGATGGTTCTCGGCTATTCTGGTACTTCTTCGAAACTGTTCTGATTAGGCTTTTTTTTCACAACGACGCCGCACGCAGAGGCACACAACCGAACAGATCAAAAGCGGAATTCGAAATGAGACACACGAAAATGTGAGACACGTCCGGACGCGAACCGCTGCGAATGCTTTTGAGCAGTCCGGTCTCACCCCCCCTCCCCTCGTTCGACGCCTCGTGCGTCTCTTTCTGCCCCGCTCGTACAGGGCCGGGCTCGCGAAAGAGAGAGAGAGCATGAAAACACAACGTCGGGAACGTGTTCGATGTTCGAACGGGTTCGTATCGAAAGCGAAATTCGTATTTCAAAACAAAAAAAAACGGCTTGGTGCGGCTTGAGAGCAAAGCGGGGCGCCGACGTCGGCAGAGCCAACGGCAGCGGCCCTCTCTGGAGAGTTCGAGTTGGATGTTAATGGCTCGATCGAACATGTGGCATGGAGTGCGCGCCAGCGTCGACCGCAACCGCGGCAGAGCTCTGCTGGCATTGGCAGCGAAGTTGGAGTTTCCACCGCCTGCCCCGTCGTGGCTTTATTTTTGGGGTTGGTGGGTGGTGGTTGGCTGCTTTTCACTTTCCACCACCACCGTTGGTTTCTGGCTTTTCATTTGGCGGAAAATCCGCAGATTTTGGGGTTGAGAATGGGGGTGGATGCTGGAAAACCAGCGCCTGCCTGGCGGCGTTCTGTTATCGCACAAAATTCACTTTCGTTGCTGTTCGAACGGTTCGTTGTTCGCCATGAACTTCCCCTCCAACATGCTCGACGTCGGTGAAGTTGTGTTTGTGTGCGAAAAGCCGGCAAAGTAAACGCCGGCAAAAAACCAGGGTTGTCGAGTTCAACGAATTTGCAGCGCACTTTTGCTTTCCTTAACTATTGGAAATATGCTTATTTTTATATACCTAAATAATTTTTTAAATGTGTCACAAATATAGAATAATAATATAAAATATAATAACAAGAAAAAAAGCTTATTTTTATTTGCTGATCCTTTTAATATGTCCTCTACAGCTTTTATGTATCCTTGTCCCTGCTCTTTCTCTCATCTCTTCCCTCCATCATGCCCTCCTCATCCTGATTCCCTTTTTATATAAAAATTCCCGCTGCGCGTGTTGCAAAAAATGGCAAAAAAAAGCGAACACGAAGAAGCGGTAGAAACGACAAAACAAGGGCACGTGTGGAATGGAAAATGAAAAAAAAGCTTAAAAAAAAGAAGTAACTAGAAGGGAAGGGGGTAACAGAAGAGAAGTTCTTATAGGACTTTCAGGATCTGGATCCGAATTCTATTATTTCAGGTTCTGTGGTGCAAAGTCAAGGTCCAATTTTTGTTTATTTTCAAGCCGAACTGCGCAGTTTGCTTCTCTCCTTTTGACCTGCCACGTATAAGAATAAGAACAAGAAAGAGAAAGAGAGAGGGGGATGGGATGGGAAGTAGGGTAGGGATCTGATATAATAATTAAGTCAGTCAGGTAGGCAGATCGGCAGCCATTGCGTAATAGGATCGTCCATGTGTGAGTATGAGTGTGTGTTTGTTATTCTAGCTAAAAGGATCGAAGAAGACACTGGAAAAAAAGAGAGAAAAAATAAACATAACCTAAAAAATATTACTTTAAAAATATTTAAAATAAAAGTAAGAATATTAGGACATATTACTACAGACTATAATCATCTAATGATCATTAATTACGCCATTGTTTTATTATTTTCTTCTTCCCTGTATTCTTAACTGTATAAAGACCCTTCGAGAAGAATGCTAATGATAGAAAGAGACAAACATAGAGAACAAAGGCAAACTAAACTAGTTTTTTGTTGTCATCGTGGCATTATTTCTTCAAGGATTTCGCTTTTGTGTTCCGATCCGCTCTGACCTAATTTTAATGACCAATGCATAACAAAAAAAAAAATAAAATAATAATAAGAAAGCAGGAAGAAGGGAAGAGGAAGCAGAAGACCTGATGGCAAGAAAGAGAGAGGTGGCGCGAGGAGCAGGAGTGAGAGAGAGGAGAGTCTGAGGCCTTGGGGCAAAGCTAAACTCATAATTCTTCGGCGACACGCATCAAGTTCAATTTGCATAATTAATGGCAACGCTTGGAGCCCTCGGGACAGAAAGGGTTGCCAGACCTCCATAAAGTTGGATACATGTTAAGACTTGTTAGATTAGAAAAAAATTAACGGTTTTTGTATTAAATTTTGTTTATTTCGTTAATAAAATAAAAAAATTTTTAAATAATTTAGAAATTGTATGATTTTAAAGCTTTTTTAACCCTAAAAATAAAACTGTCTTAAGACCTCATTCTAACAAATAGAAGAGGTGTATGGACATAAAGGGTTGCCAGACCTCCATAAAGTTGGATACATGTTAGGACTTGTTAGATTAGAAAAAAACGGAGTTTCTCTGAACAATTTTTGAAATTGAATGATCTTAAAACTTTTTTAACCCTATAGTTTTTAAAATTAAAATTTCTAAAACTTTTTTAAACCACCTTCTAGCCAACAAGAGATGCTTAACAGACAAAAAGGGTTGCCAGACCTCCATAAAGTTGGATACATGTTAACTTCTGTTAGATGATGTTACAAAAAATTGTTAGTTTTTTTTTGTAAACTGTATATTATATTTCAACATTTTTGTGTATATCTTTAATAAAATAAGTCTAAATTAAAATAATTTTTAAATAATATAATTTCCACCCATTTAAACCCTAATATTTTCAAAATTAAATTTCTAAAACTTTCCTAAGACCTCTTTGCAGCAAATAAGCTATGACTTTAGGTGTTTGAAGAACTTTTTGCGTGTTTCTTGGCTTCCTGTTTGAATTACCAAGCCCACATGGTGTGAAAGCGTGTTCCTTGAAGGAACTTTGCGGTGAAAAGGCAAGAGCATCCACAAGATACACTCACTTTGGCTGGATAGACAATCTTCTTCTACCTCCTACGCCCACATACGGCCATTTGTTCAGGCCTCTCCTTCTGTTTTTTGTTTTCTGTTTTCAGTTTTCAGTATTTTGTTCTTTGAGTTCGCCCGAGGGTGTGTCGGGCAGATGTGTTCGACACCCACCCGTACTCCTCCTCCTCCTCCTACATATATAAATTCCCCCCTCTGAAAATGCAGCATTATTTGTAATTACTCATACTCCCGCATTTATCCAATCGGAAGCAACTTTGAAACCCAAAATAGGGTTTGAAATTCAACTGCCATGGCAACCTCAAACCAGAAGGAGTTTATAAAGTATATAACGGTAAACATAATACATACCGTAATTCCACACATACATAAACACAAACATACATATATAGACATAAAAGAGACAAAAAGGTAGAGAGAGAGAGTTGTGTTTTTCGGCCGACAGAGGGTGTCGTAATTTCGTTTTGTTGCCAAAAAAATATAACCTCAAACTCCATTTTGTCCGGGCACTTGCCGCAGGATCATAAAATAAGAAGAAGAGAAGAGTTACCCAGGACTCTTCCCTCAATGTGGGACTGATTCAGACAGCTTACATAAGCGAAATGAAGTCAGCATTCGCCCTATAGACATATATATTTTCAATTTGACAAAAGGATATTCTCCACTTGAGTCCTTGTACATGCAGGATGAGTTCTGGATGGTCACAACTTTTTAGAATTCTATCACATATTTGTTGGAAAATAAAAAAGAAATAGTTTTTTTTATCTTTTTTTGTTTTTAAATCCTTAATTCTAGTCCTAGTCCTACTATAATAAGGGGGGGTCTAAGTTAAGAGATATGTATATGATATTGAGATAAAATATATAATATAATATTAAATGCTAAGCATATTTTAGGGATACAAATTTATATAAAAAATTTATGCAATAAAAAAAAATATATCTTATAATTTTTTGTATAATTTTATCCAAATTTCCTTGTTTTTTTAAGGGTGGAGCTACATTTATTCAGAAATATATGTTTGTATGTATGTGTAGGGGATTTGGTTGTTGCCTCCCCATTTGCTCCCCCTACATATCCTGTTTTCTTCCCTCCCTCTTGGCCACGTATTCTATAGCCTCCTGTATCCTCCTTTCTCTGTGGCGCCAAAGTGAAAGTGAGCGAGACGGCAGATTCGTGCTGAAATTTCATTTGTCCTTTGTGGCAGCAACCACAAGGATAATGGATATGGTGGGGGGGTGGAGTGGGGGGGAGCAGCAGAGTGGAGAGAACACAAAAAGCGGATGATGACGAGGCGCACGCACTTTTTGGCTGAGTATTTTCGGGGGTTCTTTTTTTTATTTATTTTTATTTATTTTAAATGCTGGTACCCATATACCCATACATACATATGTACATATATAAGGAATATAAGTAATATATGTATATAATATATGTACATTTTCGTTCCACTAAGTTGAGAATCCATGAAGAGTGAGAAACTCCGCCCACTCCATTAGAAGACGAGGTAGGCAGGTAATATGATTTTCAGGTAAATAGGAAAATGGAAAATGACGAAGCAGAAGATAGAACAGAAAAGAAAATGAAGAAAATAAAGGAAAATGGCGGCTGTAACCTTACTTTCAAAATTTCTAAACAAAATATACAGTTACTTTTATTTTTCCCTTAATTCCAACCCATTTCCATCTCTATTTTTCTCTAATCATGTTTGAACATGCACAGAGCATCTATGTATGTTAGAATATTTTGAATCTATAGACCATTTTTATTTCCCTCTCTTTTTATTTTGTAATTTTTTGACCAACTTTGATAAGCTCCCTCACACACACACACACTCACACACACATGTATGCAAATATAATGCAATTTTCGCTAACACGCTGACCTTCAATTTGTGTAAAAGAGAGTGGTATGCAACGGAGCGAAGGAGTGGAAGGGCAAAAGGCAAAAAATGAAGCAGCAGCTAACGAAAAGGAAGTGGCAGACTGACGGAGAGCTAAAAATATGCAACCAAACATGCACCAATACAGCGAAGAAGCAGCAGAACCACTAATACAAACACAAATGCAAAAGCAAAAGCAAATATGCGATTTTATAACATGAAATTGAAATTTGCTGCATGAAAACGAAATTTGCAACATTCCGAAAATGAGCATCGAAGTCGCAGTCGCCGTAGCAGTCGCTGCCAGCGTCGACGTTGAAGTTCGAGTTTGAAGTTGCAGCTGCAGGCGGCGATGGAGCGAGAGAGAGAGAGAGAGAGGCGAGCAAAACAGGAAAATGGAGGAGGAGGCAGCTGCGCGCGCATTAGAACCACATGCAACCGCGACGCCGACGCCTGCAGCGCTGCCGGCACTTCGGTTTTCAAGTGCAAGGCTGCCAAGTTCCAAGGGCAACTGCAGCCGCAGAGCGTCCGGCAGAGCGGCGGCAGCGTGTGGAACGCTTCGACAGAGGAGCAGGTTCTGGAAGTTCTGGTCTCGCCACTCTCTCCTTTGCTCTTCTTTTTTTTTTCATTCTTCTACACTGAAATCAAAATATTTATTAGAAATTTATGTTTTAAATAAAAAAAAGTGTTATATATTTTATAAAAATATATTTTTTCAATTGTTTTAAAGTTTTTGGGTAACAGTACTTGTGTGGGCAGCAACTCTCCATTCTCTTCTCACGTCCTTTTCCTTTTCTCCACATCCCCCATATCGCTATTCTATTCTACTGCCCACTTTTTGACATTTCGCCCACTTTTTCCTGTTCTTCCGGTTTTTGTTTTGTCTGCTTTCCTGTTTGCGACCCACAATCCTTGCCCCGCCAAAGTCCTCCTGTCTTCTCCCCAGTCTTCTTCGGTCTCTTCTTTTACCCTTTTTGTACCCCCGTTTCTCTGGAGATTCGCTTATGTAATGCCCGAAAACGTGTTTGCAGCTTGGGGCTTTGTGACAACATTCTATGTATTTGAAATTGAATGAAATTTCTTTTCTTTCTTTTTTCTTTTTTTTTTTTTATTTTTTATAATTTTTTTTTTTGGCAAGGGAGCTGCAATGTTTGGTTATTGGGTTTGAGTTGTTTTTTTATTCTAGGGAGCAGTTCGAACTAAGTTTTCGCATACTTTTATGGGGAAACTTAATCTAAACTTGAGAATCTAAGGACTATATTTGGTATTTTGATATTTTCTTTTTAGAATAAAAATATTTAATTTATTGCTGTGGAGGATATTGAAGTTCTGTGGGCAGTGTTGTGTAACGTAATAATAATAGTGTTTGAAATGTATGTACATAATGAAAGAAAATAGGGTTAGAAATTATCTATTTAACGGATTAAAAATACAAATTTCTATCTAAGATATTTCTATTTCTCAGATAATTTCTAACTATTTAATGGATTAAAAATAAAAACCGTATTTTCTTTCATTATTTATATTTCAAACACTATTATTATTACGTTTCACAACACTACCGACAGAACTTTTAGTTAAATTTAAAAAAATAAGATAATAATTTAATTTTTCAAAAAATTTCCCTTTAAAAATTCCTTGTATCCCTCCATTCTCCATGAAATTGATTTTCCCTTCTAACCATTTTTCCATTCCCATTTCTCATCGACAGGAACAAATGAGTCATTTGTTTTCCTTTTTTTTTTAGCAACTGTGTTGTCCTGCTGCCAGGACTCTATACTCCAGCTCCTTCCGTTTTGGCTGCTTGCTCCCCTTCCCCCTCGTTTCGCCATTATCTATGCCAATGCTTTCCTGTTTGGCCCAAACTCCTATTCGCAATAGCAACAAAACACGTGGTATCAAATACTGGCCAAAAAGCCGTGGGCCATAAATAAACCTCAATCCTGAACACCCTGGAAACTCTAACTTCATACTATCTCCCTCCCACACCCACTCCCACTCTCACTCCCATTGCCATTGCTGGCCTCCCACTCTCCGGGGCCAAGGAGCAACAACAAAAGGCACAGATCCCAAAAGCAAGAGGGAGCATGAACCATGAAACTCCACTCGCACGCTCCCTTTCACTCCTTTGTGAGCAGTAGGGCCCCCCGCCGCCGACGCCACCACTCCTCGGCCCGGCCCCTCCTGGGCTCCCGCTCTCCACGCAGCCGCAGAACGAAACCACCACCAAAGGCGGATTGGCAACTCCGCCCTGTCCGTTCTCCGCCGACCCCTCGTCGTGCGAACATTTTTGCGCGTGTCGCTCTCTCGGCTCCCAAACTCCAATACTCCAAACTCCAAACTCCTACAAGGCACAACTTTCCATGTTCTTGATCGTGAATTTTCTATGCTACTGGGGCCTTGAAACCTTGAAAAATTGTTGTGGGCACGAATGACGTTGAAGTGGCACGAAGATGGGGGGCGGAGTTGGAGTTTGGCGCAGCATTTGCCGCATTACGTCAGTGCCACAAAGGGAAACTGCTGCTACTGCTGCTGCTGCTGGCTCTTCTCTCCACTTTATCTGTGAGCTCCTTTGGAGATTTCAATGTGTGAGTGGAGAGCTTATAGGCGTACACTAGCGGTCAAGATTTAGGAATGGTTTGAAGCATTGAATGTTTTAATATAATATTAATATTTATTTATTTTTAAAGAAATGATAATTTTAATTATTTTTAAAGAAATTTGATAATTTTAATTAAATACTATTTTTATTTACTTTAGTTTTTAAAAACTGAATAAATAAGTACTATTTTCCAACTTTATATGTTAATTTCTATTAAATCCGAATAGATCTTAATTTCTTGACCTCCACTGTACATTTTTGCACATTTTTCTATTTTCCTAGGCTGGTTTCTGCGTTATTTTCCGCCTCTTGCATTTCCTTTTCATCGCTGACAGCCAAACGCCTCGCCTTCATTTGGCTTCGTTCTCCATCTGCCTGCCCCCCACACCGCCCCCTCTTGACACTAGCCGCCCACTCTCCTTTCTCTTTTCTGGCGAAGTTTGAGAACATTCTCTTCCTTGGCCGAGGTCGGGTAAAAATGAAATTGAGTCGAGCAAGGAGGAGAGGGAGTGGAAGTTGAGGTGGAAGTGGGAGGCACAAGGTGTTCTATGTTGGCCGTTTTTCTACTCTCTCCCGCCTTATCCTTCTCTTCCTCCTTATCTGCCCTAACTTTCACGGATTCTGGTTGGGATCTTTGGCTTTATCGCTTTTTTTTTTTTTATTTCGCCTCGTTCTGTTTATTTTTACTGCGCACTTTGTTGGGGCGATTTTGTTGCGTAGATTTTTCTCATCTTTGGAAAAACATACAAAATACACACATACATACGTAATATTTATACTCATTTTTATACTACTTCGCTCGTCCGAGTGACTCATAAATGTAGCATGGTTCTGGGGGCGGGGTGGCATTTATGCTCCCACAAAGGCAACTAAATCGTGTTACACGCCCTATTCAACTCAAAAACACAAAATTCCGTCATAAAACCGAGACTAGCTCTAAAAAAGCGAGGATATAACATCAAATTGAAAAAGAAATCATTTGAAAACTGAAAATTATGATGGTTTTATGAACAAAACATGCATTTTTGAAGCTTAACAAATTACTATTACTATATTTTTATGGGTTTGTTAACACAAAGATGATTAATTATTATATAGATTAGAAGACTGGATAAAATAGAGGCTTTACTTTATGTATGGGAATTTTAAAATTTTTTAAAACACAGATTGAAAAGAAATTATTTGTAAACTGAAAATGATGATGGTTTTATGAACCGAAAATGCATTTTTCACGCTTTACAAATTATTATTATGATATTTTTTATGGTTTTTATTTACTTAATTAATAATTAAGATTAATAATTATTATATTAAATAGAAGACTGGATAAAAAAGAGGATTTTCTTTATTTTTTAAAACATCAAATTGAAAAAGAAATCATTTGAAAACTCAAATTATGATCGTTTTATGTGTTTTATTTGAATAAATTTGAATAATTATTAAATAAGATAATTAAAAATACCAAATAGAGAAGAAAAGACTTTTTTTCGCCTCTCCTTTGTGTATAGGAATTTTTGAATATTTTTTTTTCAACAATTTCCCAATACCCATACATAATTCCTTTATTAAAAACACCTCCCCCTCACATATACGTATGTATCTCAGTTATCAAAATTTTTCCTATAGAACCTCATACGCCTGGCTGATTTTTCTTTGTTTTCCTGTTTTTTTTTGTCCATTTTTTTGCGAATGAAAATGAAAGTTCTGGCAGTAAATACTAATACACTTACATGTACATGAACAACCCCCAAAAGACAGACACAAATACCAAACAACAGAGTTTGCAAAAAAAACATGTGGTATACAGAACAGAAAGAGCTCCACAAAATGTTGGAGCTCCACCCACAGCACCACTACCCCTTCATTTATGCTCAAAATTTCATTTATTTATTTTTGGGCATTTTATTATGGCAATTTAAAATTTTTGCTAGGGCCCCCGACTTTAGCATCTCACTCACTTTTCCTCTATATACGTATGTATGTGTGCAGTCTGCGCCATGAATATAAGGCCGGCAGGCGTCACAGCGGTTTAGCAGGTTAATTACATGAGTCCAGACCACACCTTTCGAGAACTACTACTACTACTGTTATTTGGCAACAAGTGGAGAAGGGGTATTACATATATCAGAGAGTATTATATTTGAGATTTTTGAACAAAAAAGAATATTAGTATTATGAGGTTTAGATTTGGAAAAGATTTAGGAATGAAATAGGCAGAACTTGGTAGAATATTAATTTTATTAAATTTTTAGAATCAAATATATATGAAACTCAAAATACTGGATGCATAAATTGCAGTAGAGTTGATATTAAATAATATTTAAGATTTTTGGACTAAAATATTATTAGAATATTGAGGTTTTTTGACTTTTTTGACTTAAATAAGTAAAACTTAATGAGAAAAGTACCGATTATGATTATAAAATAGGTAGAAACTATTTATATTTTTCATTTAATTTTAAAATGGAGTTTATTTTTGATAAATTTTTTATTAATTTTTTTTTTAACTTTCATGATTATGATATCTGATATCTGAAACTCCCTTAATTTCTGAAAAAATACTGGGTGCATAAATTGCAGTTGTTCCCAGTTGACTCAGTTTTGGGCAACTTGCCTCCCATTGTAATGCAATTTGTTTGTGGCATACAACAAAAAAAAAAGAGGATAAAGTTTTTTTGGTTGGGATTTTTGCACTGGAAGTTGGACCTTTGTTGCACTTTCCACAAACATCACGTCATGCGATTTTTTGTCATTTGCCTGCGGACCGTTACATCCGCTCTTGTGGGGCGAATTGTGACAATTGGAATTGGATTAATGCGCCTGGTTGGCGAGCGGAGTTTTCCGAAACTTCCATCCCCTCCCCCCCAACTGCAGACTGTTGATTAAATTTTGCTCGTATGGTTAACCCTTTGGCGGTGCAATTAGACCATGACCGTCATCAGTGCACCGAAACTTTTTTATTTCTGAATAAAAAATGGGAGAAAAAAAATAAGAAAATTAAAACAGTGGGAGTTTAGAATTTTTAATAATAGAGGGGAGAGTTTTTTGATATTGGTTACTATTATTATTATACTACTATTTTTTTCTGAATGCACCGATCTTCTTTTCTTTGAAAGACAATTTTCCCACAGGATTCCAATTACCCCTTTCCTTTTTTAACCCAACTCTCTATTGGAATTTCCTTAATTGTTGACTTACGTAATTCTTTGTCCCCCAAACAGAAACGAATCCCATAAATCAACACATCCGCTCAAGTTCCAGGAACCCGCCCATTTCAGAAGCTCTGTCTATTTCATTTCGTTTAAAAATTAAAACCAAAATTGTTGCTATTCTTTTGAGAAGAATACGAGGGGGTGACCATGGATCTCAGAGTCTTCTATATGAGACCTTACTGCCAGTTTCTGGAGGGGAATTGTGGGATCTGGTAGTCTGTCGGATCGGAGGAGTCACAACTGGAGGAGGCAGGCAACATTTCGGGGCATAAATCATTTAAAAGCTAAATAGTAAGAGTTTAAATGAATTTCAGATTCTCTAAGGTAGTCTAAGTAGTACTTACATGGAAGTATTTTAGAATTCTACAATAATTTTATATAAAAAGATAGATATAATAGTAATTTTTACTCATATTTTGAATTATTTAATAATACTCATATCGTATTAATACTACTTATAATATTATATTACTATATTAATACTATTTATACTCATATTATATTAATATCATATTAATACTCATATTTTTAATTATTTTAATAATGTTTATTTATAACCTTATTTTAGAGTGTCTCCCTTTCAGGGAAGCCCTGCATCTTAAACCTCCCAAAAAATATCTCCCTGCTGTGGCCCTTGAAGACATCTGGCTGGAAACTAGACGATCCAAACATAACTCTCAATAAATAGCCACAAAAAGCGAGCTTTGCGGTAAATTAACAAATTAAAATACCCCGAAGATGAAGACCCCCCCTTTGCTTTTTCCGTCGAATTCTTCTCTACGCACATATCGGAAATCTTTTTTTTTTGGTGCGTTCGGTCCCGTTTTTTTTATGAATCTATTAATTTTCTACGACCATAGATTTCGGGTGCTTCTTAAAGCAATCAAAGTGCCGCCTATAAACTGAGGGACACGAACCGAAATTTGCGTACCCAAAAAATGTGACCGACTGACATCTGAGAATCATAAAATTAGACCCAACGAGTCACCCAAGATTTCCAAGAAAGACTTCGATCATCACAGAATAGAAATAGAAAATTGCATTAAAAGCTTTGTTAATATTATTAAACTCATGTTTTTAATAGAATTGTTTGATTTTTCATTTTATTTATTAAGTCATCGAGCAACCCTTTAAACTATTTGAACCCAAAGTCAATTGCTGTTTCATTAATTTGTAGAATTAATTTATTTTTAGAGGAAAATGGCCCTCTTGACCCCTAAAAGGCTGCAATGTTTTCCAGGCAGGTGGAAAATTGGCAAGGCAAAGTAAAGAAGTGAGTTGAATGGCCTACAATCGGCTGAGCAAATGAGACCAAAAGGTGGCCAACAGCAAACAATGGCCACATCGTTAGCCGCTTATCACAAGCCAAACAATTGGCAGTATAGTATGGTAGGTAGGTACTTGGTTCTGACCCAAAGCCAGCTGCAACAACACATTATCTTTTGACAAATTGTTTGGTGTCAACGCCTGGGGAATTGATGGCCCAATGGATGGATGCAACTAGCTACACTGAGAGAAATTAATAAATAAATATATTAAATATTCAAAACAAGATTATAGTTAATGAAATAAACATTAAAGAGGTATACAAAAATGAGAGTCTTTCTTAAACATTTCTATTTTCAAAAATCATTTCTAAATCATATTTTTTTTTTGCACACATGGTCTTGACTGGGAGGGGCCGTCAATGGCTAATCAGTTGGCAACCGACTCGCTTGGCTATTAGCTAATAATAGGAGTGTAACAGCGAAGGGGGCCAGGCTGGTGGAGGAGAAACATTTCCCTGGACGCTGAGGTGTTTAAACTTTTTCATGGCCATTTCAAAAACCCATGGCGAATGCAGTTGCAACAATTGCAGAAAGTCTGAGAGGCAGGGGGGAGTGGTGGCTGGCAGCTAACAAAGCAAACGATAAGCCAAAAGAGATGGCAGCCTAAACAAAAGGCATGAAAAGTGAAACAAATGGCAGTGTCAACGCCGCCAATTGAGTCGTTCGCTTCGAGTCTTTCCTCATAAGCAGGGCCCTGCCTCTAGTGCCTCTGCCTCCTAGCCCCACTCGTAGCCTTGGACTTGGCGTTGGGCTTTGCCATCGTCTAGGTTTCAATGGTCTGGTCTGCCTGCCCCCCCCTGATCCGCCTGCCGACGACCCACAGAGTCATATGCAAATGCCTGACGGCGGGGTCGGAGACAACAGCACCACCAGCAGAACCAGCCAGCACCACTGGCACCACCAACCCACAACCCCACCAGTTACTCGAACCCTCGCAGCTATCCGCCAAGAAGTGAAACTTTACTATAATGTCTATATTTTTTGTATCTTTTAGAGAAGTTTGTAGAAATTGGGAGTTTTCTAATAAAATTGTTTGAAAAATACAATTTTTAAGATATTTGAACTATAAGATACTTTTTTAAGTTAAAAGATAGTAGAAGTGAGATATACTTCAGGGGCATGGTTACAAAAATCATAATCCACTTTTTAAATTCTCATCTTTTGTTAGATTATGATTAATAAGTTTTTATTTAAATCTTAAAACCTTTAAAGTAAAAAATTTATTACCAATAAAATCTTGTTTCTTAGCGAATATGTACTGTATCTCAAGTATGCACGACTCTTGGGCTGTGCGGATTCTAAAGTTAACCGCATGACGAATCACTTCGCATAAATTGAAACGCTACGTTGCATGCACCACGTCTGGTTAGAAGAAGAGGCTCAAGATGGGGGGGCAGGTGAGGGGCTGGGCTGGTAGAAGGGGCAGGGGTTGTGGGGGGGGGGGGGAGATTTGTAGCTGTGGCGGCTCCTTCAGCGAAATGTGCGTTGCCGTCGCCTCATAATTCTTCAAATGCGTGTGGTGGGTCTCAGGGGGCCAAAAGAGAATGGTTAATGCACTGAAAAAAATTTAATTCAAAAGAGAATAGATAGGATAGAAAATACAATAGTTTTTTTTGTGATTTTTTTTAAAGGGATAAGTATTATTTTTATTGATAATTCTCCTATATAAATTTAATTTATATATTATTTATATATAATTTTATTTTTTCCAGTGCACAAAAACTGACGCGTTGATGAAAGTCTTCCTCTCCCTTTTCCCCTCCGTCTCTGTTGCAGTCGCAGCTCGTTAAATCGAGCGGCCCCCCCTTTTAACCCCCTGGTTGTTTAACCCGCAACTGCCAACAATTTATTTGCGTGCATGCTAATTACGCATACACGTATACACATTCACTTTTATTCCGTCCGTCTGTATGCGTTTACTTATCAAGATTACTATGATAATTCTTCTGCAGCTTTTCTTTTGTTGCCGAGAGCTTGAAGGGCTTAACCCTACAGGGCTCCTCCATATACTTCCAACGAGAGGGTAACGCTTCATGAATGAATTGGCAAAGAAGAGGGCTCCGTCTGCTAAAGAATAAAGATGGTTAATTGGTGGAAAGCTTATATTTTTTAAATGCAGATTAATTTTAAAATACGTAATAATATTTCTAGAATATTTCTAGAATATTTCCGGTTGAAGAGATACTTCTCTTCTTTGATTAAAAAAATATTACGTATACGTAACCAGTTCACATCCTTTAATTATGGAACTAATGCTTGTTGCAAAAGTGTTTCTTGTCATCTGTAATTAATTCTGTCTGCTTTGCTTTATCCTTTAATTTATCCAACCTGCTGTAATGATTTTTCTCCCTTCACACCACTTTTTTTTGTTATTTTTTTTATCTTTATGAGAAGTGCTCTTGAAATGCGCCTGCAATTGGAGTGGCATGGAAAGTTGAATGATAATTTGCAACTCGTTGTGTCATTAAGTACGTCTCCCTCTTTTTCTCCATTTCTCTATGATTCTCCACTCCATTTCTCTCTTTCTCCGACTGCTTTCGCCGAGAGCCGAAGCACGCACTGGCCATAAAAAGGGTTTACCTTTCATGCAAGAGTCTCGTAGTCACAGACGGGTAGTTCATAAATCCATACTTTAATTGGATTAAATAATGCTTGACCAGGCTCGGGTTGTCTAGTACACTTGGAAAAAAATATATAAGAGTTTAATAAAAGTTTTTGGTAAAGTTATATGGCATATTATAAGTATAGGTAGTAGCTAGAGCTTTTTAAAAAGCTATTATATATTTTATTAAATAAATATCATAGAAAATATTATTAATAAATTATTTCGAAATATTTTTTCTTCATGTTCTCTATTAGAAAAATAAGGAGGGGTTACTTTTATGGGGTCAATGTATCTTTTGTTGTCATAGGAGCAGCCGCCACGTCTGACAATCTCCTACAGATCGGATCCCGGCTAGACCCCGACCCAGACCGTGATTGAGTTTTGAGTTTAGAGACAAGCCCATGGGGTGGAGACAACTTTATTATCTAATTTGAGCTACATGTCAATGCGGATTAGGGTCACACGTATCACCGAGCATTGAAAAGCCGACAATTGAGATTACGGAGAGTATATGGTGCTCCGGCTCCAGAGACCCAACCCCGGCACCAGCTGCACCTACATAAAAAAAATATATATATAGTTAGAAAATAAACCCAAGCGGGTATCTGAATTTATCTCGAATGCATCCGGTGCAGGTTTTTTTTTTTGCATTCGCCTCGGCTTTGAAGGAAGACGAAGAAGGGTTCCTTCGTGGGCGAGGCAGCCAAATGATCCAAGTTGGGTCCAAGAGTGCCCGAGAGCCGAGGAGACCACGATGCCATTGTCTGGGGCCCCTTTTTAATGAACCCTTGAACTTGACACGGCCGCCAGTCGGGCCATGTTGCATTGTCTGCCCGGACATAAACAATAATTAATGTGCAGCAGTGTCAGGCCAGCAGTGCCAAAAGGCCATGACCAAAAATGCAGGCAACCAGAGCCCAGAGAGGCCCAAAGGCATAATATAACCAGAAACAGACCCTACAGAAAGCTAAAGGCACTTGAAGAAAAATATTTAAAATATTTCTACAATAAGAAGTACTTTATTTAAGAAGACTATATAATTAACTATAAGTTTTCATTTTTTTCTAAGTAAAAATTTAATATATTTCTAATAATATTTTAAATAAATCCCAAATTTTTTAATTTAAAGTGCAGCAACGAGGTCTGGAGTCTGTGTTTGGGTTTCGCCCCTCGGGCTACACTGAGGTGGTGGCTCCGATTCCCTTTTTCGAGTGGGTCAGTGGTTTGTTGGGCACATCTTTCGAAAGACGCTTCACCACACACTACATTAGAGAAATTGCACACTTCACATTTATGGCAGTGGGCAGTGGGGGCAACTCTTTCATCTTGGATTCAGAATTTCTGTATTTCTGTTTTTTGAGTGGTTATGTCCAGGATATTAAATGAAAACAATGTCGCCTGCCAGTGGGTGTTGGATGTTGGATATGGATGTTTCAGATTTTATTTATTATTTAATAAATATTTTTATTAAAAATGTTTGCCTCTTCGGGCCAAGTGATTCCAGCCAGTTGCTGGGCTTGGTGGCGTTGCCATTTTTTCAAGGCCAGGCCAGCAAATGCAATTTCAAGTGCGGCCCGGCCCGGCCCGCTCCCACGAAGGAGATGAAATAGGCTTGGAAAAAAGGAGGCGGGTAGGGGCTGTGGGGCAGGAAGACGTTCTTATTTTTATACTTTAATGCCTCGGCGTATCTGTCGACACCAGCTAAAGCAACAGCAATGCCAGCAACATCAACAAGCAACCAGCAAGCCAGCAAACCAGCAACGAGCAACGAGCAACATTCACATTGCAACTTCGTGCACCGCGTGTAAATATTGCCATCGAGAAAGGAGAAAGGGTCCAAGGGGCCAAGGGTAAGGCAACGACAACATTTAGTGCTAACAATGTTTGTTCTGGCCAGGCGTCGTGCCAAGGCAACTCCAAGTCCCGACTCCCAGCACAGTGGAGTGATTATATCCTTAAATAAAATTTAAAAACAAAAAATAAAATGCTCACAAATGTCTGAAAAGTTGGCAATATATGTACTCTAGTTACTACTTCAAGAACTAATATTATCCCAGCTATTCTTACTACTACTTTTTAGTAATTTTAATAATTTCATATTGTAATATATCATTTTGGAACTGAAAACCACTGTGCAATGATGTTGCTGTTTACTTTGCACGCCGCCTTTGTGTTGATCCCGCGACCAAGGCATAAAAGAGGGGGGCCTCCCAGGGGCTCAGAGGCGGAAAAAGGGGGGGGCCCAGGCAGTACTGGGAGACGGAGAGCCAGCCCTTTTGACTGTCGTTTTCAAGGTTTTCTGGCGGGGGCCGCCCTCATCGATGAGTTGTGTTTCTGCTGAGAAGACGAAGTTCCCGGCATGCCAGCCGCACATTTCGATGTCATTGAGGATCGCAGAGGAAGGCAACTTTTGCGATTGCATGACTGATGAACAGTTTGCCCCAAGACGTGGCATCTTTGGAGGGAAGACGCAAATAAAACGAATACACAGACTCCCTGCAATTGTGCGTTAATTGGGGCGGGTGTGAACCGTTTTCAGTGGCCTGGCTGTCCCGACTGTCCTGGCTAGGAATAATATAATGAAAATTATCCTTATTAAATGCCCCCGATCATAAATCATATTTATGGCAATTGAAAAGCTTGCCCCATCCCCTAAAGAGTCAACCAATGTTGCACCATAAATTGTAAAACTAATTTCCGAGACAACCCTTTGAACCTGCCCAGGACTTTGGACTTTGAACCATCCCCCTAAGGGACCATAACAAAATTAGCCCACTTTTGTTGTAAAATTTTTTGGCCCGTTTTCGCTGGCATTTTTCGTGGCATTTTTCAAATTGAATTTTAATTTCCAACGAAGCCCTAGAAAAAAATCCCCGCCAGCTAATTTAAATTGAGACACATGCAGGCGCCAAATAATTAAAAAAAAGCCCTTTTCCTTATTCTTTTTTCATCTTTTTTTTCTGGATTTTCCTGCAACTGTTGGCAACCTGAATTGGAATCTGAACCCTATCCATGATGCAGTACATTTTCCACATGAAATAACCACAAAAAGTGAACTTTTTTTTATATTGGAAATGGGTTAAATTTAATTGCTTTTGTCATTTTGATTTGCATTTTGCCCTGTAAGCAATTTGTTGTTATTTTTTTTTCTAAAAGGAGGGGGTGAGACAAACGCTCCCTAGAGTGTCGTCCATCAAGGGAAGTCTTTGTTGCCGAAGAAGTCATTTTTCAAAAATTTATTTTTCTTTTTTTTTGGCTTCTTTTTTTTTGTAGCAGTATAATTAGTGAAAGGGTTAAAGGTGGCCACTGTCAGCACTGGAACGGAGGCCATAAGTTTGACTTGGGATTTTAGGTTGGCCTTTGATTTATCGAAGGTCACACAGTTGGGGATCGAGGTCCTTGGGCTTATCTGGCGCACTGCAGGCGAACTCTGTAATTGGGATCCCTCCTTCGGAAATATAAAACCTTTATTGTTCGTTTCGATCCATAACCGAAAAACAAACAAATTTATTATTCTTTTGCGGTATTATGCAGAGAAAAAATAAATGGTTTTTGTATTTTATAAGAACTCTTTCGTGAAGAAAACTATTATTCTGAAAATAAATTTCTGTGTATTTAGAGTTCTTCTTGAGTTGTTTTCAAAATCATTTCATAATTTATGGCAATTTGTGAACCAAGCTGAACTAAGCCCCGAGCCTCAAACCTTGGGGGAATCGGACATGAAATAAAAACAATATGCTTAGAGACTGAGATCGCGTGACAAAACATTGAAGTGGAGAAAGATTTATACGATCTGGTCGTCCAAACAAGAGTTACGCAGCAGAAGCAAGTGTAAATATTTGGAATAAATCATTCCAAGAGTGGTGGCTCCAATTAGCGTCCCATCGAAGATTCCATTCCCATTGCAGTTCATCAGTTTTTGGACGACCCCACACCGCCCACAGGGCAATCCCCATCACGGATGAATGTGCTCATATATCTGGGACTTAAGATCTAAATAGGCGGCGGTACTATTTTTAACGCACAAAGGAAGGCAGGATCTCAGCTGGACTCGGAACGTGATTCCAAGCCGATAGCTCCATCACGATTCGCGATTAATCAGCCGGGAGCTGCAGCTTCATCCTGGCTAAAAAAATCACTTTTCATTATAGAGGGTATACGAAAGGGATTTAATGGGTATTTTCGGCAATAAAGTTTTAACTAAAATAGTTAAAAAATATTAATAAGAGAATAAATATAAATCTGTTAACAAAATTAAAGAAAAATAATGTCTTCCCTCTGTCTGTACTTTAAAGAATGTAAGAACTTATAGGTAACCCCCCCAAGTCTATCCAACTTTCAACCACATTGCAACAAAGTTGCATCACTCGAATTCGTGGGGAGTGTCTACCATGGCGGGGAATTGTGGAAGGGTTAAATAATTAAATGCCCATTGTATGGTGGTTTAAAAAAGAGTGAAATGGTGGGGCAAAAGACTATTCTATCTGCACATGCCGAGAGCAGTCCGAGAAACCTCCTGCCTTACTTTAATTTCAGCTCCTTGTGACACACATAGATGCACAATGATGTTGCTGTATATGTGCCTCATGATGATAATGATGATGATGCGGATGGGGTCTACCTACTGACACCGACTGCGGCTACAATTGTGTCTACTGCTCAACACACCATCCACCTCCCCCCCTGATCTTTTAAAATTTCCCATCAGAAATTCCCCTGGTATCCGCCACTGGCTCCCTCTTGCATCTATCGGATTCTCCCTTTTTAACGATCGTTGTGCAATCAGTGGAGCATTAAGTGCGATTCCCTTTGCTTTTGCCAGAAACTTGCAACAGCAAAGGATCGGAAAATAGTAGATACTATAAGGTTTTATTAAAAAAAAATTTTTATTATATTAAATCTATGAAATATCATTAAGAACTTTAAAAGCGATTGTATCTTTGTCTTCTATAAACATAATTCTATAATCTTTACACTATAATTCTTAAATTTTATACTAAATAAAAGTGGAGAAACCCCATTTAGTTGCCCCCAAATGTAACCGCCAGTCTTTGCATCTTCAGCTGCCTGTTCCATTTTTATGCTGTGGCACGTAAAGCTGTGGAACATTCGTTCGCATCGGATCGCCAAAGTTCGGCTGAGGCTTGGATATGGGTATGGGTACTATATAGTGCCTGCCCCTTTTCTATATAAGGCCACGTATGTGGAACTTGCGCCTGTGTGATGGGGGAATCTGCAAGTTGGCGCTGTTATTGTTGTTGTTGTTGTTGGCCACTAAATAAAAGCGAAACTTGTTTGCGATTTTTCAACGTGCTCTATCCCATTCCCCAACCTCCCTACCACATTGTTCTGTCTCTGTTTTTTTTGCTTCGCAGTCTGCTGGTTGGGGCCTTGAATGGGATCCTGTCTCACAAACTTGAACTTGCCGATGTGTGTGTGTGTGAAGAGTGGGGATATACGTGGGTCTTCTCCCCTCTCTGTCGATTGTCAGATAGAATATATGCACTTGAAAAAAAATTTGCCTAATATTTAGACATTAATTATATTTATTTAAAAAAAAGACACTATAAAATCCTTGTTATTTTAAGTTCTACAAAATTTTTAAATTTATTTCATGTATTTTTTTAATATCTTAACCTATGAATTATTTAAAAAATGGTATATATTTTCACTGTACTACCTCTTCTGCAGTTTATTTCAGTCAGCCTGTTTTGCGAATATATATTTTTTCTGTTTCTGCGATGATATCATGGCTTTTGGGTGTACTCGTGTGTGTTTGTGTGGTGTGTGTATGTCAGTCAGACAGTTGCTACTTCACTTTTTGAGCCTCTGCATTTCTGTTCTTTTTTTTTGCAATATTATCTCTTTATCAGTTGACAGCGAAGACCTTGAGACGCCTCACTGTCCATTTAAGAATTGCTGCTTAGAAAGGCTCCCAAAGAGCAGGTTGTGGGGTAAGAACAGGAAGCTCTGTCTTCTATATACTTATATACTAAATCAGTTTCAACCACTACTAAGTGCAGTGGCTGCTGTTAAATTCCTCTCTTTCTCGTAAAGGATTCCAGGCGGCCACAAAGGAAACCCCAAAAAAGCAGACACCAAATTATAATTATAATAACCATGATGATAATGAACCCTACCTACTGTCCACTTGTCACAGGCTTTTTAATTTCGGGCTTTTTTAAAGGGAAGCTCGCTCAGGTGAAACAGGTTGGGCAACCACAAAAAATAAGGCAAGGAAGATGCATTCAAAACATAGTCAAGTTTTATGTATGTGTGTTTTTTTAGGTACACTTTAATTTTAATATAATATTTAAATCAATATTATTTCAAAATCATTTTGTTAGAAGTCATTCTGATTTCATAAGGTGGATAAATCAACCTTTTTAGTCAACCTATGTTCCCACAATTTTCAGAATCATATAACATATAAATAATATTTTTTTTAAATATTTTTTTTACCAGTGCATATGCATATAAATGTGTTAATATCCATGTATACCAAACCATTTGCACACACTTGTCGTTGAGTTATTTTTTGGACATTTTCTTTTATGAAAACGACAATTTGGTCAAGGCAACAAGAGAGTGCTGGGGGAAAAGGAGCTGAAAGGCAGACAAACGGAGCATAAAACAAAATTATCATAATTATCGAGACTTTTGTTTACGACAAACATCAGGAGCAGCTCGAGACTACATTTTTTGCCTTCTAAAGTGCGAATACATGTGTTGGGGAGCGGCTCCCATTTGCTTAAATTTAGGATAATTTTTGAATTGAAAGTAATTTTGTGACCCAACAAATTTGAATGGGTACCGGGAACATTCCAAATAAACTTTCGCATAAATAACGCTAACCTAACCTTCTTTCTTTCAATTTGTTGAAAGAGTTGCTCCAGAAAATTCGGAAAAAATCGAAAAAATAATTTATTGGTGGATTTTGATTCACACGGGGAATCGATATAGAAATCGTTTAAGGTATTCCGTTCATGAATCCCAAGGGCATATTTTCCTTGCCATGAATTTTGCAACATTTTTGAAGGGGATCCTTCAGAAATTTTGGGAAAAAATCTAAAAAATATTTTATGGGTGGATTTTGATGCCAATTGACGGGGAATCGATATAGAAATCGTTTAAGGTATTCCGCTTAAGAATCGAATGTGATTTGGCAAAGATATAGCTTTCCAAAGGGGGATATTGTCCTTGCCATGCATTCTTCAACATTTTTGAAGGGGATCCTTCAGAAATTTTGGGAAAAAATCTAAAAAAGGAACGAGGTGACGGGGAATCGATATAGAAATCGTTTAAGGTATTCCGCTTAAGAATCCAAAAAGCCTTCCCAAGGGGCATATTGTCCTTGCCATGCATTCTTCAACGTTTTTGAAGGGGATCCCCCAGAAAATTTGGAAAAAATCTAAAAAATATTTTGTTTGTAGGTTTTGATGCAGATTGGCGGGGAATCGATCTACAAATCGATTAAGGCATTCCGCTCATGAATAGGATGTGTTTTGGCAAAGATATAGCCTTCTTAAGGGGTCATATTGTCCTTCCCATGCATGCATCAAATTTTTTAGGAGGATCTATTAAAACATTTTTTACTTAAGAAGCAACAGTTCCACCTTGTTGATTCTTTCAGCGGAATAGAATTTTTCACTTTGCCAGTGAGCAAATAATTGTGCCCGTCATTGGAGGTTCCTCCCGAGCATATCAAAATAATCCTTTCCAATCATTAATCAAGAGCTTCGCCTTTCCCGGCCCAAAATCCTCTTACCCTTTAACCTCTCGTGTAACAGTTATTTTTTGTGTCGTTTTTTTGTGTTTACCCCGCAATTTAAATGAATTTTTTCCACACTTCATTTTCATTTATTCTGTGTCATGCTCTATCATCATTAAAACGTCCAAATCGCTTCCTTTGTGAGCCTCTATTTTTCGGCAACAATTTGCTTATCTTGATTTAACATCAACAGCCAGACAGGAGGGTACAGGTGAGTAAATGTGTATGGTATATGGCCGAAATGCCGGGTCAGGGGTGTTTGGAATGGAAATCACTTGAGCGTGTTTCCTTTTGACCAGGCCCACTCGTCGGGCCATTTGCACTCTGTGGCTTTCCACATTTCCCTACCACCTCCATCTCCCACCTGCGGCATTTTCACACTCACTTCATTTAATTTAATTTGTGAATATTTTTTTTCGGCTGCCCCCCGACTAGGGGAAAATCGTTGTAAACTGATACCAGCTTAATGATGTCGATCCCCAGACCCCCCCTTTTTTGGGTTTTAGGTCCTAGATGTGTTTCTATAGTTTTAGGGTTAAGGCACTTGGAAAAATATTTTCCCTAAAAAAGGATAACTACATGGTAGTTTCTTTAAACTTTTCTTTAAAAAGAAAATATATTTCTAGAAAAGGTTGTCTTTTAAATATTTCTTTCACCTGTAATGATACTTAATCTATTATTTTTTCAGTGTATAATTTTGTGTGTGTGCCTAGGCATTAATTAATTTTAATGAAGCTGTCGTTGATGTGCGTGTGAAGTGTCGCAAATTATAGACAAAGCCCCGAAAATTGTTTTGGCAGTGACAGCTGACAGCTGAACTGGCGACGATTAATGCTGCAGTTGAGGAATCATGGCTCTGCATCGATATTTAACTAAAACCCTCCGATTCCAATCTCTTTTAGGTTTTTTTTTGCATTTGGGTTTTGGTCAAGTGCCTTTTCTGCGGGAAGCGATAAGACAACCTTTGGCTTCTTTATTTTTTTTTTTCTGGTAGAAGGGATGGGGTAAGAGGTAAGTCGACGTAATCGAAAACCAGTTTTGTGGCTTGAACAATGTTCATTATAGGGATTTCTCCTTTACTGTCCTGCCAGTGTGCATTGTTCACATTGGGTGGTGTATATATCGTCAAATATATATATATATATAGATATATATTTTGTATATATGGTGAGGCGCAAAGTGGTTTGGCAACCCTTTTTGACACACAAACACCATTGCAGAGGCCTGAGTAAATGCAGTTTTTTTTTAACGATGCACTTATGTACAATATGCCGTCTGTTTAGATGCCACATCGATGCATATGCAGTTTTTTTCTGCTGCGTTGCAATCACGCCGCTGTTGCATGTTGCATGATGCATGTGCGTGCCTCTTGAATTCTTATTAGGGTGAGTCGTTTTTCAAAAGAGCTTTGACTTTGAAAAGTATTTTGAAAATGAATGTGCCGTGTGTGCTTGTGTCCGTGTGTCCGCTCAAGAGAGGGAGGTGATAAAATACCTGAAATTTTAATCATATTTATATATTTTTAATATAGTGCTTAGTTGGTAATGCCACTTAAACTATCTTTTAAAACCATTGAAGCTTGAGGCACCCTATTCAGTGGTTTTAACTCTTCCTCGGTCTCTTTCCAGCTATATATAACTCGATTTATGTATGTACCCTGCCAGACTTTGTACATACATTGTTTATGCAATTCTCGTGACTCCTTTTGGTTCTGTTTTACTCGTTGTGGTTTTTGTTGCTGTCCATTTTATTTTTTTTTTCACTTGGGTTTTTGTTCAGTGTTCGCCGCCACACTGGGCCTGCTGTTATTGTTTATTCCCCCCACCAGCCGCTCCTCGGCAAAGCTTCTCCGTCCGTCTGTCCGTGTGTCCGTCTGTCCGCTGCTCCTTAGACCTTGACCACTAACATAGAAACAGGCCGAAACCGGTTTTTTGGCCAACACGATTTGCACAATTTGCCGTCCTGTTCTCTTCTTTTTCTGCCCCGATCCAATGCTTATATCCTATATATATATCTGCGATATAAGCACTTTTCTGTGTGCGTTGGTAAGTGAGACGAGTTGTGTGATTCAATTACCAAATCACACCCACACAAAACGGACTGCGATCCGCCGCGGATGTGGATTCCGCTTTCCAACTCTTTCAGCTGTCAAACCGCCAATTAATGGCCCAAACGTTGATGGCCTATTGACGGACAAAGAGTGTCACAAATTATTTAAAACGATTTCTATTATCATAATTATACCCTTGCATTTTGGGTTATTTCAAAGGGACTAAATTTCAATAACCTAAAAAGGGATTTCATTTTATATAATGACATTATGGTTTTAAGGTTTATTTTATTAATCCACAATTTATTTTAATTTTTAAACAAATTTTAACTACATAGAGTATTTGAATATTCCATTCATATTTTGTCTATTTTATTATTTATCCATCTAGTGGTCACAATCACCTCCCAAAGCCATATTTCGTGGGTGGCAGATTACGGGTTGTGCATTTTAATTAATGCGGGATTATGGGTGCCACGTCGCAGTCACAGGGAGGCGCCGCCCCAAAAGGGTTGCCGAAATTAATTACCAAAATGTTTGTTAATTTTCATAATTGCAGGTTCGAGTGCTGGCTGGCACGACTTTCGTTTGTGGGTGAGAATCGTGAGGGTGACCCATGATCGTGGACGCGATGGAGGAGGTATCGAAATTTGCCGCTCGATAAAGCAACATAATGGCTCGGGGGCCGGGTAGAAAAAATTATAACGACGACCGTCGAGAACGTCTTCCGGAATAGCTGGCCCTCATTGTACCTTGTTCCCCCATTCCAGTGCCATGGATGATGACCTAAATTCTGGAGGTACCAGGAACAAAAGCCACCTAATACTTGTCATAATAAAAATTTTTTTAAATTTAAAAACATCGTTCATGTGAGTGTATGGTGGTTCTGCCCTTGCCATGGTTATTATTTTGGGTAACTTGATCCCCTAATGTTGCCGGGAATCACGTGTTCCGACATCGATTTTCGTATCATTTGACCCCTTTTCTGTGATATGACTTCCCCCAAATGGGGGATCGAGGAATCAAGGGATCTCCGGCCTGGAGCAGATGCACGCATTTTCAAATTGGAACTCGACCTTGCTTACAGTTCTTGGATTTCAAAACAACTCAACCTAATTGATGCTGAACTTGTTGATGGACTTGGGCTAAATTGGAACACAAAAGAAGCACTCACCAGGCTCTTCTGGCAATTAAATATGTTTCTGTTAATTGAACTACTTACAACTAGGGGGAATTCATACTTTATTCATCTGATTAACAACTATTTTTAATAAAAAGCCCACTTACAACCTAATAGCTTAGGTCAAGTCAGGTGAATCTATTTTTAAAGAGAGTTTTTTGAGTAATAAATATGTTGAATTAAGTGTTATTCAAAATTTTTATTGATTTGCTCGAAATTTAAAGTTAAAAGAGAAGTATTTCTTTTTAAATTACCTCTAAAATATACCAGTAATGGAGTGAATAATATTGTTTGCCGCATTTGCAGCATCACTGGCAATATTTCCGGCCGCATTGCCAATATCGCCTGCAATGTTGCCGGCAGTATTGCCAATATCTCCTGCCACATTGCTGGCAGTATTAGCCGCCCCATTGATGACGTTGCCAGCGGCATTGCCAATATCACCAGCAACATTGCCAGCTGTATTAGCAATATGTCCAGCGACATTGCCAGCCGTATTGCCAATATGTCCGAAAATATTGGAAGCAGCATTACCAAGATCACCTGCAACATGGCTCGAGACATGAGCAACAGTTCCAGCTGCATTGCTGGCGGCGTTCGCGGCGGAATTGACTCCATTTCCAAAAGCATTGGCTATGCTACTCGCGATATTGCCAGCGGAATTTCCAATGTCGTTGCCAATATTTCCCGCAGCTCTCCCAGCATCGTGATAAATAGTTCCTGCAGCTCCTGCAATATCATGAGCAGCATTTCCCGCAGCTTGACCAATACTTCCAGCAGCATTTCCAATGTCATGACCAACAGTTCCCGCAGATCCTGCAATATCATGGGCAGCATTTCCTGCAGCATTTCCAATATCGTGGGCGATGGTTCCAGCGGATCCTGCAACATCATGAGCACCACTTCCCGCAGCTCCTGCAATGCTTCCTGCCGCATTTCCCGCAGCTCCGGCTACATCTCCAGCAGCATTTCCAATGTCATGGGCGACAGTTCCCGCAGATCCTGCAATATCGTGGGCAGCACTTCCAGCAGCATTTCCCACAGCTTGACCAATACTTCCAGCAGCTTTTCCAATGTCATGGGCGGCAGTTCCAGCCGATCCTGCAATATCATGAGCTGCATTTCCGGCAGCTCCAGCTATGCTTCCTGCAGCATTTGCAGCAGCTTTACCAATGTCATGTCCGACGGTTCCAGCAGCTCCTGCAATGCTTCCAGCCGCATTTCCTGCAGCTCCAGCAATGCTTCCTGCAGCATTTCCCGCAGCTTGACCTATATTTCCAGCAGCGTTTCCAATATCGTGGGCGATGGTACCAGCAGATCCTGCAACATCATGAGCAGCATTTCCCGCAGCTCCAGCTATGCTTCCTGCAGCATTTCCCGCAGCTTGACCAATATTTCCAGCAGCGTTTCCAATATCGTGGGCGACAGTATTAGCCGATCCAGCAATATCGTGGGCAGCATTTCCTGCTGCATTTCCGGCAGCTTGACCAATACTTCCTGCAGCATTTCCAATATCATGAGCGATAGTTCCTGCAGAACCTGCAATGTCATGAGCAGCATTTCCGGCGGCTCCTCCAATGTTTTGTCCAATTATGCCGGCAGTCCTACCAATGTCATGAGCGATAGTTCCCGCTGATCCTGCAATATCGTGGGCGGCATTGCCGGCAGCACTAGCAACATTGTGTCCTATAATCCCAGCAGTTCTTCCAATATCATGGGCAATAGCTCCTGCAGATCCAGCTACATCATGAGCAGCATTGGCTACTCCACCAGCAATGCTTCCTGCAACATTGGAGGGGCTTTTTTTATCACTGGAACAGGAGCAGGCACAGGTTAATTCTGTGTCAGTACTTTTGGTAACGCTACTAGAATTATCCGATGAAGATGTCTATAAAACACAGTGATTTATACTATTATATATTCTTTTTTAAAAGTTATACTAACCACTACTGGGGGAGAACTGATCAGGCTTTTGGCGCTGATTTGGTGTTGACCCACCAGGGCAACCACCAACAGCAAAATCACTGAATTCTTCATGCTTTAATTTTAAACTAAACTTAAGAGGGCTTTTTTCAGGCCTTATATACCTAAATTTTATCTTTGGTTCAAACTTTGAACTTCAAATTCCTTATCTGAGACGCACTCGGTGATTGATCCATTTTCTATTCTATTACCTTATACAATTGTTTTTTCCTCAGGAAAGGAAAGTACCTAAAAGTTATGGCGTTTAGATAAAGAATTCAATGTCTCTTAGGTCTGGGCTGATATCTGAAAACTGTCTGGCTTTTGATAAACTACCTTTAAAATGTTTATATTTATATTGTTGTCTAATTCTTACATTTATCATTAATATTATATTATTTTGAATCACTAATAAATGTGTCATGAAATAATTTTGCTTCCCCAATTATTCTTATCATATGGTTTATTCCAGGTAATCTTTCATGAATGAATAAAAAGTCCCAAATTATTTTTAATACTTATGAGTAAACATTTAGACTACATGTCTTCTCCTTTTAATGGAAAATAATTGTATGGATTTGGCATTCCATTTGGAAGCAATCGTTTTCTGGTTCGTCGCATTTTAACTTTATTGGAAAGTGCTTGCCGATCCTTTGCTGTTTTCGGATTTTGGTAGTTGTTGAATTCGAAATTCAGAAAGTATTGAGGTTCCTTTTTTTTATTTCCACTAGAAGCAGTTGGATTTTTTCCATTTTGTCGGTTGTAATTAAATTGTATGTAGGTGTTTTCGGCGGGTTTGATTTTAAAAACAGTTTTGTCACGCTGGTTTCCCTCCAATGAGGACTAAAATAGTACAGCTTTTATTTTTTTGCTTAAAATCAAGTCAGACTTATGGCTAACTACCTTGTCCTTTACATCCTGTCGATTATTTTTTATGTTTTTGTTTGTGGCCTCAATTATGTGGAACAGCTCTGCAAATAAGAGAGTTAAAATAAGATGTACTACTAAATGGGCTGTCATCGTTCCACTAATTTGAGAAACTTGAATGGTTAAGGATATGCCTGAAAAATCAATTCGTTGCACTTAACTCCAATTGGAAACGCGAGGTATTTAAACTTAAGACATATCGTTTAAATATTTTGTTCTGGAGTGTGGTTTTGTTTTTTAATAATTGTACTAACTAATTTATTATTGTTACCTGTTAAAAGAGCGCTCCTTGAGTTTGTTGGCTGAACGATGAAAACGATTTTTACTCAAATAATGAAAAATAAAATAATTACGGTCTGGATTTTCCTTCAATTCCTTTCCCATCAATAATTTAATATGAAATCCAAGACTTGCCTTAAGAGTAAATGAATCTATAGATTTCAATATTTATAAAATATTTTTTAGCTTACCCAATCATCATTAATATGTTGATTTTTTAGTTTACTAACTCCAAGTGATGATTCCAAGTTTTTAGCCATTGTTTCCATATTATTTTCAACACTGTTTGTAAGCTTATCAGTTTGTATCTCTAAAATATCATTCGAAAATGAAGAATTTGTTAAAGTTAGAAGGTATAGTGCCACCATTCCCCATTTCAGCCACATTTCATCTGTTGAAAGTTGTTGAAAAACATTTACCAGAAAAAAACTTAATCCATTTAATCTTCGATTTTTTACAGATTCGCTTTGGTGCATTGTAACAATCTCGATTCTAACTGACTTACATCTTTAACGATTCGGTGCTATTTTATTCAGAATCCAGCAATCGACATTTATGACGTTTTTTATGCAGCCCGCCAGCGATTTGATAGATTTTTGCATAAAACGATTCCCAGCACTTCCGTTACGTGACATTTTTTGGGGGGATGTTCGGAAGTTCACTCGCCTAATGTAAACAAGTTATAAAATACTCGTAAAAGGCTAAAACGAAAGCGAAACTATGACCACATAAAAATGCTATAAAATCTGTAGCTTCTGCTACTGTTCGGAATAAAAAAACGGTTTCTTTATAGGGAGTTTTTAATACTCTTTGAAAAATACATCTATTAAAGCTCGATAAATGTTTAATAAAAGAATATACCTTTTGTAAGGGTATACAAAATTTGCGAATTTCCGAAATGCTAAAATCGTAAATACCGAATAGCGCAGGGTGTTAGCGACCTCAGGACCTTCGGAGGGGGTCAGGACCCTTGGAAAGGGGAAGGTTGCTGTAAAAGGTGTTTCAAAGCAACCCCCACCCTCATTATCGCAAAATCAAAATGCGTTTGCCAATGAATTAGAATCGCTTCGATGGCGATGCTCGTAAAAGTGCTGGCATTATTACAGCCGTTTGCTAAAAAAGTTTATATAGTAGTTTTATGCCCATTATGGATGTAGTAATTTGGAATAATTTCATTTACTTAAAATACTTTACTTATTTTATATTAAAACCAAGAAAAACAAGCGCCTATATTTTGACTACATTTCCCTGCGTTAATACGATTTATACTACCTTTTTGAGACTGCCTCGGCAACACTGCTCAGAAATCATCCCCAAAACTATGCCAACAACGACCCTGCGCTATGCTTTCTATGGGGCTTAGTTCAAGGTGCGCATTTGACACGATGAGCACCAAGGCAGCGTGGCCGAGCGGTCTAAGGCGCTGGTTTTAGGCACCAGTCCGAAAGGGCGTGGGTTCGAATCCCACCGCTGTCACAAGGTTTCCTTTTTTATTTTATTTATTTTTAAATTTATTAATTAACGTGAATAAAATTTTAAAACATAACACGCTGTGTGACTTTGTTAATATGGATGTAATACTTTGGCATACCATAAACGCTCTTTGTTTTATAAAATAAATGTTTTAATCTGATATTTATATTTAAAATTAAATATAAGACACTAATACTATTTTTTTTAATATTCATAGCATATTTTAAGACAGATGTTAAGACAGAATTGATGAAATAAAGTTGATAGGAAAATTGTATTTTTTTATGTTTGTTACTCACAGTGACTACGTTTTGTATGTTACGTTTAAATGTGTTTTAGGCTATTTTATAATTTTTTTGTAGCTCAACGTCATATTAAACATAAATAGAATAAAAAATATTATTATCTATTGAGTCCTTTTAATAAAAAACAGTTTTGAATATATTTAAAACATAATGGATATAATAGTTGAATTTTATCTATGCCATTTGTCCTACTCAGTATATAAGCTCAATAGTTAATCAGCTTTAAACATAGGTAATTAGCCTTGCGACCCTGTAATCACACACATACTTAATATATATTACAAATGTATAACAAAAAATGTAACTACGAAAAACAAAAAATAAAATAAATGAGCCAGCCGAAAGCCTTAGTAGCTATGGCTGCAACGCCCCCCCCCTGTAGCTTTAGTTTTAACTTTAAGCTAACAGAATGTAAATAAATAAATAAATAAATATTACAAATGTACGTTCTAGTGAGTAATTGGTACAATATAATTGTTCTAACTGTAGAGATAATGCTGAATTCTATTGCTTGCTTCCATCAGAACCTTCTGGCTCGCAGGCGGCATGCGGCAGCGTGGCCGAGCGGTCTAAGGCGCTGGTTTTAGGCACCAGTCCGAAAGGGCGTGGGTTCGAATCCCACCGCTGTCAGTGGGTTTATCCTTACATTTTTTGTTAAGCAGCAGGATACAGGACTTTTTTTTACATATTGCACGTCTAATTAGAAGTCGCGCAATGGGACAAAGGCGCAACCCCTGACCCGGGGCTCAAAACTGCGTCCCCGTTTATCTGGCGATGACATTTTCCGCGTGGTGGGCAGAAAACCCCTTTCTTTCATGGCTAACATGTTGATCCTGCGCCAGGAAATTAAAGGGTTTGTGCTTTCGCCTTTGAAATCAAACGGGTGAAAGTATCAAATGTCCGAAACGTATCCCGTGGTTATTTCCGGCAACCCAACTTTGACTTTTAAATACCACAAAGATTTTAGCTTTCGAGATAGGCCACTGAAACATTAGGTTTTCGGGCAAAAAAAAAAAAAACAAATGCTCATTTACAAGCTGTGGAAATTTTTCGGAACGCATTTGAAACTGGTTTACATAGATGACACCCTGAACTGAGAATCTTTTAGCTTTTGGTAAATCACCTGGCGCCACCGGGAATAACAAAATCTATTTTGCTGATGGATTTTGAGAGCCGTGAAAAGTTATTAAAAACCAAATGGCTTAAGAGTTACATAGTTATTTATAATTGGATATTTAATAAAGGGCAAATCCCTAATAATCCATGTGGCCTGGTGATGTCAATAAATAAAATAAGAACCCTATGTAATCTCATAACTTTTACATTCCTGATCAGTAAGTTTCCGAGGAAAATTGATAAAAATAAAATCTGGAATCACTAATTTGTTTCTGTTTAATATGTATGACGTTTAAAAATATTGCAGAATAAAAAACGTCACATATTTGATAAGACCTTAAGAAACACCAAGTTCGTTGCACCCTTTGATTTGGCATATTTTTGCATATTTCTTAGGATAGGAAAACCTTCTGTGTCACCCAGTGACACGCATCTTGCCGAAAATTATACACAGAAAGAATAATTCTCTGAAAAATAAAGCTATAAAATGAGTTAATAATAGATCGATTTATTGTTATCATTTTTTTAGTTTATATTATAATAAGTTCTATAACAAGTTGATAATTGTTTGTTAGTCTTCTCAAAAGCACAATTCATACGTCATACTGGAATGACGGCTTAATCATAATTTTTCTGAGTGATCCGTACTAGCCACTAGTAAACGATCTAACCGCAGAGTGAAGAACAGATGCTCTCCATTGATAAACCCGATCTGTCGAGAACCCTGAGAGCAAAACCCCGAACTTGAGCTCAGGCTATAAAAGCATCAGCCCAACTTCAGCTTCTCACATTCAAGCGCTTACCGGTCAGTTGGAAGCAATACAGATCGAGTCCGATTTTAAGTTGAAAAATATAAAAAAAAATGAAAGTGTTCGCGACGGTTATATTTTGCATTCTTATTGCTAACGAGGCCAGAGGCCAGAGTGAGTGTTTAATAATATTTAATGGTCAAATGACCATTGCAATAAAAAATCCCAAATATATGTGGAGGGAAAACTCACAAGTGCGAGGGTGTCATGTTAGCGGTTATAATTGAGCCGGTTGGACCAGTTGGCCGGGAAGATTGCACGCGCCACAAGTCAACTGGGCATTTGCCCAGTTTCAAGTGATCGGCAATTAGTGATTAGCGGTCATATGTGTAACTGCACAAGAATAAATCCCCATAACGTGTTAGGAAAATGTTCTACAGGTGTCCTTTGCTCTTGGAAATACCTATGAATAGGCATACACAATCATGATAGATGTTTTAAAAAAGATTTAAGCCATAATTGGAAAATATAACTACTTAGAAATTATAGAATTAAAGCGGAAACTAAGTTTGAGCCGGATTTTTCCATATAGAATACTATCATTATTTATTATACGAACGGCAAAAATCCTGAATTATTCTATCTCTTTTGTGGCTGGGGTTGTGTTTTTTATGACCTCTCAGTGAAAAGAACCTATTTTATTTACCAAAAAAAAAGAATCATATTAATTAAAGACACCTTGTTTTTTTGTGTGAGCCACGATCAATCTTTGTTAAGCGACCACAAGAATGTCGCCGACGACGCGTGTGCATCCCATCTGGGGGCATCCCCTGCAGAACCAGAGCCAAAACCAGATTAATATGTTTTGATATTACCTGTTGCAGATGCCCGGTGCTATAACCCAAACCAGAGGCCTGGACTTTGTGTTCACATTAACCAGTGCCAGACCCTGTATTCGGTGCTGAGCCAGGCCAGATTGTCCGACCTGGAGAAGCAGTTCCTCAAGAACTCCGCCTGCGGAATGGGCGCCGATAATCGTCCTTATGTCTGTTGTACGCGGGACACAGGATATGTGCGGAGCAGGCGATTGACCAACTTCCCGGATTACGAGGGTTTCGGTGGCGATTGGGAGGACGAGAGACCCTCGACCTTTGCCTTTCCCAATCAGAGAGGTGATGCTTCTTGGAGTTTTGGCAATCAACAGAGCAGCAACGACAGAGCCTCCTTCCAAAGCCCCGCCACTGGAGATGGCTCCTCTCTGTTGCCCCAGCCTCCAACCTGCGGGGGCGTGGAAATCGTTAATCGGATTTATGGAGGCGAGGATACCAATCTTAATGAATTCCCTTGGATGACGTTGTTGGAGTATCGTCTACGGAGTGGAAATGGCGTCGCAGCAAAATGTGCAGGATCCCTGATTAATCAGAGATATGTCCTTACGGCTGCCCATTGTCTTACCGGAAGGATCGTAAAGGAGATTGGACCTCTGTAAGTAACTGTAAAGAGGATTATTCCAAAGGATTTAAGAACTGCATTTCAAGGTTTATTTTGTAAATCTTTTATTTAGGATGGATAGGGCACGAACTTAACTTTAATCTGATGAAAAAAAATTTAATTTTATTTATGGGTTTTTGTTCTTTTTTTACGGTTTTTTGCGAATCATTTATCGCTAAACTTTCCGTAATTAAAAGTATAATTGTTAGGAAACTCCCATTAGGAAAAGAAACCTCTAAGACTGACAGGTTATAAGATTGGTTTGCTAAAATTTATTTGAACAATTTATGGGATACTCCGGCTTTGAGAATACATCTATCTACAGATATTTTGTAACCACAAGTTGATTGGCACTTTTCCTAATCAAAGAAAGGGGGATTTTTCTCATTTGCATAAACTTCTTTAAAAGATTAGGGGATTTACTGTCCATCTACTTTCGGAAATAACTTTTTTTTAAGAGCTCTCCCAAAAATATTCCATTAGTTTGAAGTGACTATCGATGTTTTTGATCGGAAATAGGGGATTTTACTATGGATCTCCTGCCCCGATTTATGAATGAGCGTCGGAATCAAGTTGTGAGTATTACGATAATATCGTGACTACTATCCATTCCAGTTTAGTTTAACCGGCGAAAGTGGCTTATTCATGGTTGTTTGTTCCACAATTCCTCGAATCCGGTTGCATTCTCCGGGTAAGTCATTAAACGAGGCCAAAGGGATCCCCAAGCAGAGTTAGACGCTGCTGATTTCAAGAATATTAATTAGACGTCTCAAAAACCAGATCCGAGGTGTTTCGCCTCTTGTTAGCCGCTTCTGATGATTCACGGCCTTTTTGAGTTCTCAATTGGCTACGCTTTGATTTTGGCGTTGGCCAGGCACCAATTAGCAGCTAATTCTAGGGTTTAATAGCCGCAGTTTAAATGCTCATTCATTAGCTTTTAGTGCACTGAAAAAAAACAATTGTTTTTTAATAGCTAATTAAAAAAATATACATATTAATAAGAACATTTATTTTAGTCTATTGAATATTAATTTTGATCTATTGAACAAATTTCTTTCAGTGTCTCGGTAAGATTGGGCGAGCATGACACACGCACCGCAGTGGACTGTCCTCCCAATGGTGGAAACTGCGCTGCGGCCGCCCAGAGATTGGGCTATGAGGAGATCCGGGTCCACGAAGGCTACAAAGAGAGGTCTCCCAACCAGATCCACGATATTGGACTAATCCGACTGGATCGGAGTGTACGCTATTCGGACAGTATTAAGCCCATCTGTTTGCCCTCGGCTGTGGGCGTAGAACCCCGCCAGGCGGGTCAATCCTTCACAGTATCCGGCTGGGGACGCACTCTGAGATCGGCCGCGAGTCCCATTAAGCAAAAGGTCACTGTTAAGTTGGTGGAACCAGCCCGTTGCCGGCAGAAGTTCTCCCAGATCAAGATCAACGTGGAGTCGACTCAACTGTGCGCTGGCGGACAATTCGCACAGGACAGCTGCGATGGAGACTCCGGCGGGCCTCTGATGCGATTCTGGGGAGATTCCTGGGTCCTGGAGGGCGTTGTGTCCTTCGGCTACAAGTGCGGCCTTAAAGACTGGCCTGGTGTTTACACAAGTGTGGCTGCCTATGATATCTGGATCAGGCAAAATATTAGAGCATAAAAAGGATTACTCCAGATCCCCCCAAACCCAAAAGCACCAAATGTGATTTTATCCTATTCTTAGCTTAGTCTAGAAACTATTTGAGATATATATATATATAACTATTTGAAATATATATATAGTAGTTTTAGGTGAATACTAAAATTATAACATTGATTAGTTTATTTAAGTTTTTGAATTAAAATATTTCTTTATTAAATAAATTATTTCACCATATTTCTTATCTTATTTCACAATAATTGAAAATCACGTTTCCCGTTTAACTTTAAGACTCTGCTGGCTTGTTTCCCGCCTTCCCACCCAAGCTATTGACCTGGTCAAGAAACCTTTGGATTTTCCAGCCAGAATCCAACACCTCGAACAATCGCCACCAGCCAATGACATTGCCACTGGATTTTAATTGCCAATTTTATGGCGGCACGAAACCACAAGAAACAAAAAGCATAAACTTCCGGTATTGGCAGGTGTTTCTTGTTCTGGCTTGGACTTTGGCCAAAACACAAGCGTTAAGCTTTTTGTGTCCGAGCTCCTCCTAAAAGTGGGCTACAGTTTCGCCTTGAAATGGCCAAGATCTGCCGAACGAAAGTGAAACCAGCTGGCTAGCTGGCCAGCTGAGTTGTTGACCATTATGCAATATGAATATGGCAACCGGACCGATACCGATCCCCGAGTGCACTTTTGGACTCGTTTTTTGGGCCGCTAAAATGGGGCGGGGGCGGCTGATCATTTTGTTGACACTTGACTCGATCGGAGCTTTCGGCTCTTCCGACTTCTCCAACATCTTCGACTCTTTTGGCCGTCTTCGGGTTTTCGGTTTTGTTTTTTTTTTTTATTTTGGCACTCTTGGCTTAAACAAATCCATTTGCCATTCAGTTTCGGTTCGCTCGCCTTCGCCGCCGCTTGTAGATACTGTATCTGCAGATTGTATCTGTGATTGTGTCTGTGATCGACATCGACTAATTATCTTACATGCAGCTCAGTACGGTCAACCCGATATGGATATATCTCGCAATTACTTCGGTTACGGCCGTGGATTTCGATATGGAAAAGGAGCTGCCGGGCTGCGATATTCCCAACGAAATGAAAAGGGGAGTGTGCGTGAAGGTCAGCCAATGCGCGGCGTATCTGCAGGTGCGAAATGTCACTAACTTGCCGGCGGAGAAGGTGAATTTCCTCAAAAAAGTTCAGTGCAACGTGGAACAACAGAGTGAGACTTCGGGTGAATTCGAGTCGCTAGTTTGTTGTCCAGCAAATGGCCAGGACTATCTGTATCCTGTCCTTCAATTCTCCAAGTTCGAATACAGGCGATTTCTGGATGTTACTGCCAGGTTTAAAAAGAAGAAACTGAAGCGGAGAATCCAGACCGTAGAGCCTAGTTCTGGCTTTAATCTATTGAACGAGTGTGGCAAGCAGGTGACGAATCGCATTTACGGCGGGGAGATTGCAGAACTGGATGAGTATCCTTGGCTGGCATTGCTCGTTTATAATTCAAGTGAGTTGGAAAGGGTTACGAATTTTTATCGAAATATTTTGGAGATTAAATACTCATAAAATACAAATTTCATATTTAATTTATATGATTATATATTTAAAGTAAAAACTACATATTTCAGATGACTATGGCTGCAGTGGAGCCTTGATCGATGATCGCCATATCCTGACAGCAGCTCATTGTGTGCAGGGCGAAGGTGTACGAGAACGCAATGGACTGTAAGCTATAGTTAATATATGTTTTAAAAATACATAAAATAAAATAAAAATAATTTTAAATTTCCCAGAAAACATGTTCGTTTGGGCGAGTTTAATGTTAAAACCGAGCCCGATTGCATTGAAGAACCAAACTATTTAAGCTGTGCCGACGCCGCCTTGGACATAAGTTTCGATAAGATTTATGTTCATCCCGACTACAAGGAGTACTCCAACTACAAGTACAATGACATTGCCATTATTCGACTGAAACATCCAGTTTCCTTTACGCATTTTGTAATGCCAATATGTTTGCCCAACAAAACAGAGCCTCTAAAGTTGACGGAGGGCCAGATGTTTTCCGTTTCCGGTTGGGGTCGTACGGATTTGTGTAAGTATTTGTGTTTCATGGAAACTTTTTTATCAAAATATGCTATTAAATATTTTTTAATGAAGTTTGTTTTGTTAAGTAAAGATAAATAGCTAAAATCTTGTGTGTGTTTTTCCTAACCGCCTTTGAATTGCTAAGCAAATGGAAGTATTTTTCATTAGATGTTTATGTTTATGAACTGCGTATAACTAGTCCTATTGTTTATATCTAATTGCGAAATTGTTTTCCTTTTTCAGTCAACAAGTACTTCATCAACATACACAGTCCGATAAAGTTAAAACTGCGTATTCCTTACGTCTCGAATGAGAACTGCACCAAAGTCCTGGATGCCCACGGCGTTAGACTTGGCCCAAAGCAACTCTGTGCTGGCGGAGAGTTCGCAAAGGACACGTGTGCCGGGGACTCCGGAGGACCTCTGATGTACTTCGATCGCCAGAAGTCGCGGTGGGTGGCCTACGGTGTGGTCAGCTACGGGTTCACGCAGTGTGGAATGGCCGGAAAGCCGGCCGTTTATACAAACGTGGCCGAATATACGGAGTGGATCGAAGGTGTTATCCAGCAGAAAAAGAATAATAGCCAAACGACGCAACAGGCCCAGTTGGAATCCCAGCACCAGCTGCTGCTCCCTTGACGTCAGATTTTCAGTTTTTAATTTGAACATTTTTTTGGGAGGGGAACAATTGGCGCCTAATTGATAGTATATATATTTTAAACGCCTTCCCCCCGGCCTGTTTGTACATATTTTTCTAATTACCTAACTGCCAGCCATTAACTATTTGGTTAAGCGTGTGAGTGAATGAGTGCGGAATGCGAGTGCGATTGTCTGATTGCCCGATTGTCGGTGTCTGAGTGTAACAAAAGTCTGAAAAACATGTTTCTATTTAAATAAACTACTGAATTATTTACACGATCTATGAAGTTTAATTGAAACAATGGGAGCGTTTAAACGGCTGCAGGTGAAGATTTACTCACATGACAGTCGTTTTTTTCTATAAGTTTTAAGTTTAAGTACTTTATTATATATTCCCTACATTGCTTTCTGTCCCTACATTCTGTTCGCTATATTTAATAAATTAAATATATATTTATCTTAAAAGGGTATCATTTCATTTGGTTAAAGGAAGGAAAGGGACTTGAAACAGCATTAAAGGATTTTCTGAATCTACTTAAAGATTTGTTTTTTATGTAAATCTTACAATAAATATAGTGTTTTGGTAAAATATAATTTATAAAAATATGTTCTATAAATAAGAAGGTATTTCTACTTTTAGTGGCAACTAGAGCCTTAGAATCACACTGAATAGAGCTCCTGAAAATAGGTCTTCTCAAAAAACAGTAAAATATGATATATTAATATGTTTAATAAGTTAAACACCATGCATCAAATCCATAGAAGTGAGTTAAAGCTAATTAATTTTAGCTTGTCTTTCAATGATAGCTCATACATTTTATATGATATATACTTTCTTTATATATGTATATATATACATTTTATATATTTGTTTTTAGTGCAGCTTTCAGCCACTTAATCGCCTCTCTTTGGGGCCATATCAGCTGTTCGGCAGCCCCAGCCCCAGCTGGTCAAACCCGCTGGTGCAGTCTTCGCCTTTGATGTCGTCATTGATTGCCACACTTTGCTTTCACCCGCCATTCGCGTGCACTCGAAAAGTGATACAATGATGCAATGGTGCTGCCAAAAACAAAAAAAAAAAAATTAATCCAAATCGGACTTTAAATCGGAACCCAAATCGATGCCAGGCCATTCATCAGGCCTCCGTGTGTGAGCCGAAAATAGCCAGGCCCGAAAATCGAAGCGATCCAAGCCATTTGTATGCGATGCGCAGGTGGCTTAAAACACAAAGCCAAGATTGCCAGTGGGCCACTGACCAAAATTGGCCAAAAGCCAGTCGCTGGATGAAAGGGAGGAGGGCAGGAGGCAAGCACGCTCATCGGCTCATCATCGGAGTGCGTCATGGAGTGAAAGTGAACTTGACTCTTTGACTTGACTGGATTTTGATTTAATGCTCGTGGTGATTATGAGCCGTGCATTAATATTCATGATGTTTATCAGCTGGCGACGATGACACCTGGCCAAATGCTCACAAAACCAGATCCAAGACATAGCGGCGCCATCACGAATACACCATCAACACCCTCAGATACAGATACAGATATAGATATAGCTATGAAGATACAGATACACAGATATGCTTGTGCAGCTCATTATCGGCATTTTGGCGATTTGTATTTAACCTTGAACCACATTATCGCAGACAGAAACACAAAAGCTAGCATAGATATGGGAATTGGCAAACTTGAGTGACATTGAAAAGCAAGCCTTTTTTTCTGGATAATCGGCAAAAATATTGACTCATTCAGAAACCGGTTTTTCATTCAAAAAAATTTTTCATTCAATGCAAAAGTTTGCTTGTGAAAGATTATTAGGAAAATACAAGTTTATTAGTTGTATTTCATGAATAGAAACAAATTATATAGGTTAAGTAGTTAAGAACTTAAAAAAAACCAAACCCCTATTTTGGTTTTTGTCAAACGATTTTTTTCCCATCTGCCATGTCAGGCAATTTCCTTGTCAATCAAAATATCGGCCAACTGGCAACCGCAATGGCATTGAATTGTCCACTGGGCGGAGTAATTCCGTTACGACCACGCCCCCTCCACCAATTATAAAGCCAATTTAAGGTACGTTTCAGGGGCCGAGGCCTTCAAAACGGCGTGTAAAGGAAAATTCTTTTTTAATCAATTCACCGACAACCCCATGGACTTCAGTTTGAGTTTCATAATTGCATTGGGCTGCACTTTGTAAAAAGTTTGTTTTCAAATTGGGATATTAGAAGGAAGGCCAGAAAATTAGCCATATGGCCCGGCCAAGGGCTAGAACTTTACTCCTCAGGTAGAACTTTTTGCAATGTCTCTTGTCTTTTGTTGTGTTTTCCCTTTATGACATTGGCAATTGGATTTCCATTTCCATTTATTCGCAGCTGAGACGCTCGACTATAAAACTTTATCGACTTGTTAACTGAGGAGCGACGTATCAATAAATGCCAACGTGTGCGACTCAGACATTGACATGCCATTAAACGTCAATGCCAAAGTGAGTCCACAGGACACACATCCTGGGTCTTTTGCATGAGCAGGAGGGCGTTTGCACCCCTCGAACTGTGCAAGCAAGGGTAACATAACGAACTGTGAACATTTGGACCAAATTGTTGTATAAATTCAATGAAATTAAAATGCGAAAAACTGCGAATAAATAAATTGAAATAAAAATGGCAAAGTATCCGGATTCCGGATCGCTTTCATTAGTTAATGGATTGTAGATGGGCAGAAGCGAAAAATTACAGAGAGGCGTAATTGATATCGCAATGGGCATTACCGACAGAGTCTCTCAATATTTATACTCGTATTATCACTAGTTGAAAGCTTTTCCATTCATTTAAAATATGCGTTTTGTCGGAATAAGTTGTGTTTTTTCTTAAATTCACCATAAGTCATTAAAGTGAAGGGAGCAGTATGAATACTACCTTAATAGTATGTTTATTTGGAGTATTTTTGATAACGAATGGACAAGAATCAACAAAGGTTTGTCAATTATATCAAAATATAATTTAATTAAATCAACGTTTTTTTCAAAAGCCTTTTGTCCCCAGTTTTATGAGCCTTGTGAGAAGGATTTTAAACGATTCCCAATCACATTGTAATAAGGAAGAAAAAATGGACGATCAATATTTGACTACAACAATACCAAATCTTTATTTAGAGGTAAGTTCTATATTTTTTAGGTTGTACAGTGTTCACACAATTTTTTTTTTATTTTTTTAGGTAACAAACATCACAAACAATCGTTTCAATAGATCAAGCTTAAGCGGTCATTATAGATACTTCTTGGGACGAAAGGTCAGAATCGATAGGAGACGAAGAACATAATATCAAAAATAAAATGTAAAAAAATTGCTCCATGGATGTACATGGAATTATCATTAGAGATATTAACTTTAACGCTCTTAAGAATTGCTATCTTGTGTGGAAAGAATTACTCTCGCTCTTTTGGTCTTAAGTAAATGCGTATTTAATATAATTATCAGTGGAAATTTGCGATTCAAGTTATTCAGAACATAATGAGGAGCTTCATGGTGCTGATTTTCTTAAGCGGATTGTTGCTAATCACTAGACAGGAAATAGAAGAAAGTGTTTTGTAAAATCTTAATAAAAAAGAAACTTTAATTAAATGTTTTACTCACATAGATGGTACACTGTAAACATCGGAATGTACATCATAGGAAATCATTAAAGATAAAATACGTAAGTTTTTTTTTTTAACCATAAAGTTTACACTTCAACCATTTTGAGTTATTTCAGGAAAAAACTTCAGTGCTACCATTTGAAGAAATAAGTTCTAATGTAAATATGAAAATAATATAAAATATTTGGTTAGCTATTCTATTTTATTTATTAATAGAGCGAAATAGATCAGACTCACCCACTACCACTAATTTTTACTGGAAGAGTGGTTAGAAATCACAGAGGAAGGCGCCAAAGAATAAAAAAATACAAAAAACAATGAACAATAACCTCTATTACAAATTTTATTTTTATTTATTTATGAAACATGAATAAATTTTACACTAGTTTTGCAAACATCTTTCTCATCCCCATAAGTATGCTATTACCTTTTAAAACAATCTCCTTCAAGAGACGCGACTGTACCTTTTATAATAATCCATAATAATAAAGTCGATTCAATGCACGTGGCTACTAAATTAAGAATAAATAAAAACCAAAACCCCGAGCTGTGGACCCTTATATATGCCATCCCTATAATCGTTCTGTAATGGGAAAACTGTCTCGATAATAATCGTCATCATAAACGCGCACGTGATAACTTTCGCAATACGCGAAAATTATTAATTCTGAAATTTGCATGATTCGGGACCAACCCCCAAAGCAGACACTTGAACTCGGGTTCAATTCCTATAAAAAAAATTAGCAACAAGCTGTTGAAAAATGAAAATATAAATAAAAGACATTATTGCGAATTACGACAGACTTCCTGTCGTCATCGACTTCCTTCCGTTTTCCTCATTTAATTTATTTTAGCAATATATTTATTAAAATACAAATTCGTATAAAAATTCGTTTGTAGATATTGATGGATATTGGCGAAGAATCAATCAAAAAATCCACTAAGGTTTTTCGAGGTTAAGGTGGCAAAGATATGGGCTTCGCTGGGAGCTATATTGTCCTTCCCATGCATCTTCTACATTTTGAAGGGGATCCCCCCGAAAAGTTGAGAAAAAATGTAAAAAATATTTTGTTCCTGGATTTTGATGCAGATTGGTAGAGAATCGACCTACAAATCGATTAAGGTATTCCGCTTAAAAATCGTATAAGAATTGGCAAAGATATGGCTTTCGCTGGGAGCTATATTGTCCTTCCCATGCATCTTCTACATTTTGAAGGGGATCCCCCTGAAAAGTTGAGAAAAAATCTAAAAAATATTTTGTTCCTGGATTTTGATGCAGATTGGTAAAGAATCGACCTACAAATCGATTAAGGTATTCCGCTTAAGAATCGGATAAGTATTGGCAAAGATATGGCCTTCGCTGGGAGCTATATTGTCCTTCCCATGCATCTTCTACATTTTAAAGGGGATCCCCCCGAAAAGTTAAGAAAAAATGTAAAAAATATTTTGTTCCTGGATTTTGATGCAGATTGGTAAAGAATCGACCTACAAATCCATTAAGGTATTCCGCTTAAGAATCGGATAAGTATTGGCAAAGATATGGCTTTCGCTGGGAGCTATATTGTCCTTCCCATGCATCTTCTACATTTTGAAGGGGATCCCCTCAAAAGTTGAGAAAAAATCAGATTGGTAAAGAATCGACCTACAAATCGATTAAGGTATTCCGCTTAAGAATCGGATAAGTATTGGCAAAGATATGGCCTTCGCTGGGAGCTATATTGTCCTTCCCATGCATCTTCTACATTTTAAAGGGGATCCCCCCGAAAAGTTAAGAAAAAATCAGATTGGTAAAGAATCGACCTACAAATCGATTAAGGTATTCCGCTTAAGAATCGGATAAGTATTGGCAAAGATATGGCTTTCGCTGGGAGCTATATTGTCCTTCCCATGCATCTTCTACATTTTGAAGGGGATCCCCCCGAAAAGTTAAGAAAAAATCTAAAAAATATTTTGTTCCTGGATTTTGATGCAGATTGGTAAAGAATCGACCTACAAATCGATTAAGGTATTCCGCTTAAGAATCGGATAAGTATTGGCAAAGATATGGCCTTTGCTGGGAGCTATATTGTCCTTCCCATGCATCTTCTACATTTTAAAGGGGATCCCCCCGAAAAGTTGAGAAAAAATCTAAAAAATATTTTGTTCCTGGATTTTGATGCAGATTGGTAAAGAATCGACCTAAAAATCGATTAAGGTATTCCGCTTAAGAATCGGATAAGTATTGGCAAAGATATGGCCTTCGCTGGGAGCTATATTGTCCTTCCCATGCATCTTCTACATTTTGAAGGGGATCCCCCTGAAAAGTTGAGAAAAAATGTAAAAAATATTTTGTTCCTGGATTTTGATGCAGATTGGTAAAGAATCGACCTACAAATCGATTAAGGTATTCCGCTTAAGAATCGGATAAGTATTGGCAAAGATATGGCCTTCGCTGGGAGCTATCAATATAGCTATATCAAAGGACAATTCCTTCCCATGCATCTTCTACATTTTGAAGGGGATCCCCCTGAAAAGTTGAGAAAAAATCTAAAAAATATTTTGTTCCTAGATTTTGATGCAGATTGGTAAAGAATCGACCTACAAATCGATTAAGGTATTCCGCTTAAGAATCGGATAAGTATTGGCAAAGATATGACCTTCGCTGGGAGCTATATTGTCCTTCCCATGCATCTTCTACATTTTAAAGGGGATCCCCCCGAAAAGTTGAGAAAAAATCTAAAAAATATTTTGTTCCTGGATTTTGATGCAGATTGGTAAAGAATCGACCTACAAATCGATTAAGGTATTCCGCTTAAGAATCGGATAAGTATTGGCAAAGATATGGCCTTCGCTGGGAGCTATATTGTCCTTCCCATGCATCTTCTACATTTTGAAGGGGATCCCCCCGAAAAGTTGAGAAAAAATGTAAAAAATATTTTGTTCCTGGATTTTGATGCAGATTGGTGGAGAATCGACCTACAAATCGATTAAGGTACTCCGCTTAAAAATCGTATAAGAATTGGCAAAGATATGGCTTTCGCTGGGAGCTATATTGTCCTTCCCATGCATCTTCTACATTTTGAAGGGGATCCCCCTGAAAAGTTGAGAAAAAATCTAAAAAATATTTTGTTCCTGGATTTTGATGCAAATTGGTAAAGAATCGGCCTACAAATCGATTAAGGTATTCCGCTTAAGAATCGGATAAGTATTGGCAAAGATATGGCCTTCGCTGGGAGCTATATTGTCCTTCCCATGCATCTTCTACATTTTGAAGGGGATCCCCCTGAAAAGTTGAGAAAAAATCTAAAAAATATTTTGTTCCTGGATTTTGATGCAGATTGGTAAAGAATCGACCTACAAATCGATTAAGGTATTCCGCTTAAGAATCGGATAATTATTGGCAAAGATATGACCTTCGCTGGGAGCTATATTGTCCTTCCCATGCATCTTCTACATTTTAAAGGGGATCCCCCCGAAAAGTTGAGAAAAAATCTAAAAAATATTTTGTTCCTGGATTTTGATGCAGATTGGTAAAGAATCGACCTACAAATCGATTAAGATATTCCGCTTAAGAATCGGATAAGTATTGGCAAAGATATGGCCTTCGCTGGGAGCTATATTGTCCTTCCCATGCATCTTCTACATTTTGAAGGGGATCCCCCCGAAAAATTAAGAAAAAATCTAAAAAATATTTTGTTCCTGGATTTTGATGCAGATTGGTAAAGAATCGACCTACAAATCGATTAAGGTATTCCGCTTAAGAATCGGATAAGTATTGGCAAAGATATGGCCTTCGCTGGGAGCTATCAATATAGCTATATCAAAGGACAATTCCTTCCCATGCATCTTCTACATTTTGAAGGGGATCCCCCTGAAAAGTTGAGAAAAAATCTAAAAAATATTTTGTTCCTGGATTTTGATGCAGATTGGTAAAGAATCGACCTACAAATCGATTAAGGTATTCCGCTTAAGAATCGGATAAGTATTGGCAAAGATATGACCTTCGCTGGGAGCTATATTGTCCTTCCCATGCATCTTCTACATTTTAAAGGGGATCCCCCCGAAAAGTTGAGAAAAAATCTAAAAAATATTTTGTTCCTGGATTTTGATGCAGATTGGTAAAGAATCGACCTACAAATCGATTAAGGTATTCCGCTTAAGAATCGGATAAGTATTGGCAAAGATATGGCCTTCGCTGGGAGCTATATTGTCCTTCCCATGCATCTTCTACATTTTGAAGGGGATCCCCCCGAAAAGTTGAGAAAAAATGTAAAAAATATTTTGTTCCTGGATTTTGATGCAGATTGGTAAAGAATCGACCTACAAATCGATTAAGGTATTCCGCTTAAGAATCGGATAAGTATTGGCAAAGATATGGCCTTCGCTGGGAGCTATATTGTCCTTCCCATGCATCTTCTACATTTTGAAGGGGATCCCCCCGAAAAGTTGAGAAAAAATGTAAAAAATATTTTGTTCCTGGATTTTGATGCAGATTGGTGGAGAATCGACCTACAAATCGATTAAGGTACTCCGCTTAAAAATCGTATAAGAATTGGCAAAGATATGGCTTTCGCTGGGAGCTATATTGTCCTTCCCATGCATCTTCTACATTTTGAAGGGGATCCCCCTGAAAAGTTGAGAAAAAATCTAAAAAATATTTTGTTCCTGGATTTTGATGCAAATTGGTAAAGAATCGGCCTACAAATCGATTAAGGTATTCCGCTTAAGAATCGGATAAGTATTGGCAAAGATATGGCCTTCGCTGGGAGCTATATTGTCCTTCCCATGCATCTTCTACATTTTGAAGGGGATCCCCCTGAAAAGTTGAGAAAAAATCTAAAAAATATTTTGTTCCTGGATTTTGATGCAGATTGGTAAAGAATCGACCTACAAATCGATTAAGGTATTCCGCTTAAGAATCGGATAATTATTGGCAAAGATATGACCTTCGCTGGGAGCTATATTGTCCTTCCCATGCATCTTCTACATTTTAAAGGGGATCCCCCCGAAAAGTTGAGAAAAAATCTAAAAAATATTTTGTTCCTGGATTTTGATGCAGATTGGTAAAGAATCGACCTACAAATCGATTAAGGTATTCCGCTTAAGAATCGGATAATTATTGGCAAAGATATGGCCTTTGCTGGGAGCTATATTGTCCTTCCCATGCATCTTCTACATTTTGAAGGGGATCCCCCTGAAAAGTTGAGAAAAAATGTAAAAAATATTTTGTTCCTGGATTTTGATGCAGATTGGTAAAGAATCGACCTACAAATCGATTAAGGTATTCCGATTAAGAATCGTAAAAGAATTGGCAAAGATATGGCTTTCGCTGGGAGCTATATTGTCCTTCCCATGCATCTTCTACATTTTGAAGGGGATCCCCCTCAAAAGTTGAGAAAAAATCTAAAAAATATTTTGTTTCTGGATTTTGATGCAGATTGATGAAGAATCGATTTACAAATCGTTTAAGGTATTCCACTAATAAATCGGTTCGGTTTTGTCAAAGATATAGCCTTCCCAAGTGGTCATCGGCCTTCCGCATGTATTGTTGCATATTTTTGAAGGAAACGAATTGTAAAAAATAATATGTTGCTAGTTTATGATAGAGCTAGGAGGAGAAGTGTTTCGCAAACCTTTAAAGGCATTGCACGTAATGGTCAGATACGAATTGACGAATACTAACTGTTACTTATGTGTTTATGCTTTTTAAAAATACTATTTGTATTGTAAAATGGTGTTAAATATTAAAGATTCAAGTATGGAGACGAATTTCTGGTAATAAAGTTCAAGAAACCCTTGAAAAATGACATAATAACCTTTGTGTGGGGCACTGGGTCATGTGGCGGGTCAGTGCCCCGAGGCAGCCACAGGTCGCTGGAAAAGGGAATATTTTATTAAATTACACAAAGGCGGCCCATTTGCATACGAAAGAGCGAAACATAATTACAACCATTTTGTAACTTTTTTTTTGTATTCTAATTGAACTTTTTAGCCGCTGAACAAACAAGACCGCCCTCGGGTTTTTTCGGTGGGTGTGACTAAAGCAAACAGCGACATATGTGAGTGTCAGGAGGGTTGGGAGCAATAGTGGTAGAAGCTTTTTAAAAACATGTTTTCTCGACTGTACCCAGATGACAAATTCGTGTCATTTAGAAAGACGGAAAATAAATAAATAAGGTGAGCAAAATGTCACACATGAGGGTACGGAGAAAAAAAACACTTGCAAGTTTCCCAAGACCTCATCGAGTGGCTTTTCTCCGGTTTTCCACTTCAAAAAGTTGCGAAATTCGGACAGTTTTTGCACATTAGCACGTAGTCCTTGAGTTAATGCCATGAATTGGGAAAATGAGATGGAGAAGGACCTCTTGAAGCTGTCAGCTAGACACTCAGTGGAAGGAAAACCGCCTCCCCTTCTTGAGCAGATTTGGAAAGTCAAATACAATTTGATAGCCGGGCTGACAAAGCCGAAAAAGACCAGTTAGCGGCTGCGGAGAAAGGTTAAAGAGCCGCAGGCACGACTTTAGATACAAAACGTTTCCAAATTGGACCACATGCGGACCTCGTCCGCCCAAAAAACCCAACCCAGATCCCTAAAAACATTTGGGCAACCCACCCAGCAACAACTATGCAAATAACATTAATTGTTTTGCCAAACAAAGCAAATGCAAAACAATAATCATGCAATGTGTATGTGAGTGGGGGAAATCGGGAAAAACAAGGAAATGGAAACGATACAATTCGGATTTAGAATTGATGTTGGAAAATTATAATGCCCGTAACCCTAACTCCGGGCAGTCCGGGGCCAGAGCCATTCGGGCAACAAGCGGAAGCGATTCATTTAAATTTGATATGGGATATGGACTATATGGAAGGTACAAAAGTACAGTCATACAATCCGGGAACAACCCCATAAAGCGATTCCATTTCAGGGGTGGGAGAGTGCGCGAATACATCAAACACCAACCAACCCCGGCGCATTTTTGGGTTACGAGGTGAAAATCCCCCGACTGCTCAGCTTCCTTTAAGATGCTTCAGGCCGAGTCCTTACTTCTTGGAAAAATGTTCAGACACTTCTAAAAATATTTAAATATAATTCAATAACAACCGTTGCCCAAGACTCTCCTGAAGGTCCTGTACTGAACTTACTATCAATAGAGAAATAATTAGAATGCCAATAAACTTTATAATGTTTTTATAAAATACATAAATAAAACTTATGTATTTTTAAACATAATTTTTTATTGCCTTACTAATATTATTTTTATTTATTTAGTTTCTCTGAGTGCACTTGAAAAGTTTTCTTTTAATCGCCCAGCACGAATTGTGAACAATAAGAGAAAACCTCTGGCATTCTCCAACATATCCTTTTTCCATTTCCATTTCTCGCATCTCCAGTGACTTTTCCCTCTTCATGGTATTGTTGCTGTGCTTGTGTTACAGTCCAGCGATTTGCATATGAATGAACGTAATAAGGCCGGGCCAGGGGCCAGGGCACGGCTGGCAAATTAAAAGTAAGCAGAGCACCCAGCCTTCCAACTCCACCTCCATCTCCTTTTCAAAATCCAAATCCGTCCTTCCCAAAAAGCGAATGTACATACATGAGGAGAAGACTCATACATATATGAAAGAAAGTGCCTGGTTGTAACTGGTAATGAAACATTCCACGAGTGCGGGATTAATGGGAATGATTTGTCTTTTGTTGTTCTGGCATCGGGAGAAATGCCGCGAGAAGGATTCCACCAAATTGCATTCGAATGTTTAATTGAGCGGAAGGAGGAGGGCCGAACGAACAATAAAAAGCTGCCTCGATAGAGTAATACATTGATAGGGTCGTATATTCTGCCATCTCAGGGTACTTGAGTATGAAATGAAGGTTTTATTAAAATATGATGGCAATCCATAATAAAGACATGTAGGGTAAATAGATAGGGGTTCAAATATATCACAATAATTTTAAATAATTTCCTAACATTATTTTTAAATATGTTAAGGTTTGTTATGGAAAAGGTTTTGTGTTTTATTTGATATCTTCCCTTGAAAGTTTCTTCATAAAGAATGATATCAACTATTCCATCTTAAACACCACGAACTATTTTAGTTAAGCAATTACCAATCAAGTTCACCAGTTAATGACCCAAAAAAGAAACCGGGTCTAAGGTCCAAGTTCCCTAATTGCAGAAATACCCGCCTCGAAAGAGTGACCCCAGTGAACCGTTACTAATCAAGTTGCATTTCCACTCACGCCATATCCTTGATTGACTCCAATTATCGGCTTTCCTTCGCCAGATCCTTGCAACTTCGATTCCGATCCAAATGCCATATCACTTGCCATGCACGAATGCTAAAGAAGGAAATTACTTAAATCGAAGTTACGTCGCATTAGACGAGGGTCCGGTCCTGTTCTCAAGTCCTGGCACGACATCAACATTGAAATTTAATCAACTTGGTTTTTCCGGCCAACTACTCATCGATTTTGATTCTTTCATTTTTTTTTTGGCTGATTTTTATTATGCTAAGCGCACAAATGAGCTGACCAAGGGTCTTTTTCTTGAGGGGGAGTTGATGTCCTCGTCCGAAAATCGGTCGACATGCGTGGAGTTCATTGATTAACGATTTCGACAAAAGGAAAAATTTCCCTTGGGGGCAGAAAGCGGCACGCACATAATCAAAAAATTAAAATCTCTTTATGTTTTTATGCGCTCTGATTGAATGGTTCCATTGTTGTTATTGCCGGACAGTTTGATGTGCCGTTGATGGACTCGACTAATCGCCGGCGAACCCTCAGCCCCTCAACCCTGGTCATCGTCAGTCGAGTGTAATGGATACAAGCAGGATGAGCAGGACCAAGGACAACGGACCACTGAAACATTATCCTTTTTGTGCGGCCAGCCGCGGGGCAGGCCACTAGCTGGGAAAATGGATATTGGACGGGTGCGTAAACCGCGGCGGGTAAAATGGAAATTGTTGCTCCTTTGTGTGGCTTCACTTTCACATGTGTATCGTGGAAAGCGCCTTTCCCACTCCCCGCACCTTTTATTTTCCCAGGTAGTACTTAATTAAGGTTCAGTCAGAGCTCAGAGCTTACCCGCTAATCTCTAATCAGGATATTAGCAGACTTTCCAGTGCTTCCCTTTGAGGATACTCTTTGATTCGCTAATTGGATGCGAGGACGAGTATGTGTTTTGACGAGGGCCAGGTAGGAGGATTTCACACCTCGGGCTTACAAAGAGGCCATCCGAACTGGTCTAACAGGTTTCCAGGACTTTGAAGTGGTCCAAGAACAAAGAACTTTTGTGTTAATTTTCATTTCAACTGCACAAGCACTTTAAAATCGGGCCCTTGATGGAGGAGTGAGCCCGGAAAATCGTGAAAACCGGAGCAGGAGATGGACAATTGTGTTGAGGAGTGTGTGGCAAAGAGTCTTAAAGTATCACTTGAAATATCCAATAAGCCGCCCCGGGGCCAAGACAATGGCGCTCCAATGATGACAATCATCGGCACGATGATGGGAATGATGCGGATGATGATGACTAAGCGAAAGTCCACCCTCGGGGCAGGGAAAGTCGCTACCAAGCCACCCACCCACTCACTCACTTACTCGCTTTTATTGCAATTTGCGAAAATTTACTGGCGGAGAAAGTGAAAGGAGCAGCTACGATATTTGATTACGAAATGTCGGGCCAGAGTCGGGCAGGGGAAACTATTCACGAGTCAATAATGATAAACATAAACCAACAGATTGTGAGTGAGAGTAGTGAGTAGAGTGCTGACATCTGATGCCGAGGACTCGCGCTGACTCTTCAGGAAAGGACCCCCAGTGGACCGTATCGGGCATTAATTGCCAAAATTAAATTTATTTCCTTCATTAATACATGGGATACACCAGACGAGCGAGCGATGTCAAGTAATCAAGCGCATCCTGCGCATAAACCGGAGGAGAGTAGTGGCTTCACTTGAATGACAGCCGAGGTTTGACATTTGCAGCATGTCATGTTGCTTATTAAAAGCATAAATAAGTATAAGTGTCAGTACTTATATCGCAGAGGGGGAGACACTAACCCAAGGGGTAATGTGGGAGAAAGTTTTCGGGTTATCCACCCCATAGTACTTGACCATGGGAAGCCCCGGGTACCAGGTACTGCTAACTCGTAAAATTCCAATCAATTTGCAACAAAGAAACTGTCACATGTCTCCGTTCACCGCAGGACATTTTCCAAGCTACAATGCCTAACCGTTTACAGGACAATTTGAGCCGGACAATGACCACAAATTTTGCACAAGACTCTCAACAAGAATTTTTTCGTTTCTATTCTACGAGTATTTGTACGATTTCCGTCCCCTTGTCAAAATGTTCCACTTTTCAACAGTTCGTGTCGTTAATCAATTAACTTTGAGCCAGTTTTCCGCCCCGGACACGCCCTCTCGAAGGGTGATTCATGCTTGACCACTTCAATATGTCAAACAAATCAAAAACATACAGAAATCCAGAGTCCGAGGACTTTAATCCAGACAAAAGATGTTGTCCTGTTGTCCGAGCAAATATTGAAAAGTGAAAAGTTTATATGCTGCCAATATGTGGTCCTTTCATCTTTGATTTATTTCTACAATTTTGATAATTTATGGCTTCTGTTTGGAGGGGTGGAGTTCTTATTTAGGAAGTATTCGAATATTTTATATCCATTATTCAGAAATGGGTTAAATATAAAATAAAGAAGAAAGAATCTATATCTATAATGTTTAAATCTATAATACTTCCCATATATAATATCTATCTATAACCCATAACCTCTAGCTCTAAAGCTCTATAAACTCTTATTGTATCCTAGAAATGAACCAAATACTTACTGGTTATGGTTTTGATAGATATCTTTGTGTTTTTCTTTGTTGCTGAAATTGCATTGATTGAAAGTTGTAATTTGCTGAAGCCTTTTCACAATAAATGAATTAGATTTTAGCCCCATCCTCTAAATTTTGCCTGCCAATTAGAGGAATACTCCCCCCTAGCGACGCACTTGATTAACAAATGAAATGTGCAAGTCAACGACTTGGATGATTAGTTCGAGTCCCAGTAATCAGACCACTGGCCATTGCCCAGGGCCAAGGACGAAAAGGACCAACGTTTTGTGGTCATACACATCTCACATCCTCCAGGACCCTTCTGCGGTTAGTTCCCATAATCCCCCAAAAATCAAACCCAGTCCAGTGACCAGTGTCCAAAATGGATGGATGGGCACATGGGGTTACATGGAAAGGGCGTTCTGGCGTTATGTAATCCAGAGTCCTCGTTTTCATTTATTACTGCCGCAGGACCTTTCACTTACCCTTCCGTTGCTTTGGCAACTCGTCCTGATTGAGCCAGAATGATGGCAACAGTTGGCATGATTGATGCCCCCCCTACCCTGGGGAGTGTTTCAATCCACCGGCCACTGATGAATCATCGCCTTGGCAATGACGAATTCCCGGAAAATTAGCCCCATAATTCTGATTTTAATTAGGGACAGGAGAAAAAAGGGTTTTCAGTTCACAAATCCTACAATTAGTCACGGCACCTTAAAATTCCATCAACTTTAAAGTAACACCACCCCCGAAATGGTCACGCAAATGGCCCATTTCCATGCACTTGGCACTCTATAATAATGAAATTATGAGTGCTTATGGGCCATCTAGGGACCATCTAGAGACCCCTTTATTTTTTTTTGTATCCTTAATCCTAGCAATTGAAGCAACTACATCGCAGATGTTGTCCTGTGATCCGGACGATGGAGCTTTAACTTTCTTTGTCGGGTCAGACGACTTTTGGCCATTAGTCTGCTCAGCTTCTGCGGACAACAAGGAATCCATTTCCGATATTGGGTGATAAAATTTTATGAATGTAATTTGCAGCGATTTGTTGCGTCGTCTTGCATGCGAAGGGGTTGTCCTTAGAGGATGTGGAAAAAAGGCAGAGGATGTACTGGTGGCTGCGTGTGTCATTGCCAAATTGTTATTGACAACATGACGGGCGAGTCGTAAATACTTATCTAAATATATATATACATGAATGTAATGTGTAATGTCCCATCTCGAGTCGGACTTTTGCATTTTCTCTAAATAATTGAAAGCACTTTTCCCCAAGGCACCCGAGACGGATAGAAAAACTGTTGTCCTTTGCTGAAAGTTTTCTCTTTATATATTTTTTTGATAAAAAGTTTAGCAGATGCATCAAAAGATTAAAAGTAAATTAGCCACACATTTAGCTTGGAAGTTCAATTACTTCAAGGAGTTTGAAAAGTTTTGGTCGTATAAGTCTGACTGTTGTAAGTTTGCAGTACTACAATCCTATTTTAAAGTAACCCCTTCCATTTAACAATAAATTATATTACCAAATCAAGTGTGATCTTAACTCCATTGTTTGCTGAAATTATCCCCGATAATTCCAATTGGTTTATCCCCCAATCTAATAATTCATAATTATCTCTACGTGATTTGGTTTGGCTTTGAGAATTTTCCAGCCACGCCTCCAAGTCAGTCAGTGTGATAAATGACGTCACCTTGAGTTGGCCATCTACTTAGCATAGAAAGGCCATAAAATCATAAACAGGCCGCATAAATAACCACATTAAAAACTGAGAACAATGGAAAGCTGGAGTGGGAGAGCCGGAAAATGGGAAAATAGTGAAAATGTGCAAATTAGGCGGTGGCGATGATTTTATGGCCCATTTTAAAATGTTAAGTTTTCGGGAAGATATCAACCACACCCACCAAACACATTTTTAGAAACCTCCACCTCATCTGCACGCATGTGGTCTGATTTATGAGCGCATACACGTGATAAATGTCCTGGATTTGAAGGATTTGGCACAAATTACAATAAAGTAAAGGCGAGGGAGACCTAGGAGTGTCCTTTTGAGTATATCCTTAGACATATAAGTATAGTATATCTCAAGCTCCTGCCCATATGCGCATAATTTTCTTCCGACCGACCGAGTCATGGAAAAATTCGCAATTTGATTTATTGGCTGACTTAGAGGGTAGAGAACGTGCTCCGCGAATGTTTTTGCAATTGAAATTGATTTACTTTGATTTTGGATTTTGCATTTTAAATTGAGGGTTGCTGGTATTAGCCAAAATCAGAAAAAAAGGAATATAAACAGGAACCCGGGATCGATGTCAATTGGTGGCATTTTTCTTGGCGCTTTTGTTTTGCTGTCGCTGCCAATTTATTTTCAATATTATATCGAGTGTGTGCGGAGCACTAAGCAGCCATAATTCCCCTTGCATTATACGATCCGAATGACAAAACACTCCAGAGTCCCGAAACCAGAGAGTTCCCAAAAAAATAAAATCCGCATAGAGCACACGCGGCCTGCACGCAATTTTAAATGGATTTATTGATACGGTTCGCCTGGCACAAAAACAGCAACAAAGGACCAAACATAAGGGGAGAGGCTGGCCAGGGTTACATGTTTGCAAACATGTTTTCCGAACATTGGCCAAATGTGCGGCTATTTTTCAATTGTCACCAAACAGACGACCGACGCGTCGAATTAACCCATCAAGAGGTCCTGGGAAACTTCGTGTTTCCCTCAGTTGATTATGCGCATCATTTGCGAATTTTGATTTCCACGTTTACTATCTTCCTGGTGAAATTGAATTTTGATTAGTTTCCAACACGCGTCTCAGGGGGAAGGTTTTCCTAAAAATATTAAGCTACGGGTCCTTTGATTGATTTCGCTTATTTGTCAGGCTTCTGTCAGGATGCGACTTAAAAATGCGGTTGCATTTTTTACAAACACTTTTTTTTTGGCCTTGCAACAGAAGCCAATTTGTCCGCCACCAAGTTATGTAAATTGGCCAGTAATTGATATACATTTTTTTCGACTACTGTAATTTTTAAATTATTCCACTTTTGTGCGGTAAATTGTGCGGAATAGGTGGAGGAAATTTTTCATTATTCTTCTTGAAGCCTCCCACTTGAGAGGTAAATTGGACAAATTTGTTTTTAATGGCTTTTGCATAATCAAGTTCGCTTTTGAGTTTTAATTAAAAGATTTTCCCCGAAAATCGAACCTTTCTTTAAAAAACGTTTAAGGGAAAAAAATGGTTGAATTTTTCCCCATTTCCACTAAATAAACTCGTATGAATATGTCCTGTGAACGTTAACAAACCAATCTAAAGCCGGCGACCCTCTTTTCATATGCATAGCTCATAAATGGCCGAGCAGGGAAAATTTAATGGACCTCAACCTCAGCCACAAGGACCTCAGACCGACTCCGAAAAGGACACTTCACAAAAGACGCACCAACAACAAGCATAATTGTAATAAATAATAAATAATATTTCTCATAAATAATTGCTTCCCTTTTTGCAGCCGTCTTCTCGTTCCTTTCAATATCCTTCGACTGGCGCCCGACAACGAAAAATAAAAATATGTTAACTAATCACCGTAGGAAAGGATTTTTATGGGTTTTCATTTCCGTACATAATCGACTTATCCCACACAGTCCTCGAGTCGAGTCCTGGGCCATTCAAGGGCCAGTCAAGGGGAAAAACCAAAGGCGGATATGTGGAACGTTAGGCAGAAATGTGGGTTGGGTTATTGGGATTGGGTTTGCAAGATGATTCCCAACTGGAGGTGATATATGTCACTTTCCGAAATGTTGCCGTAGAAAAATGTCATTTCCTCCCATGAACTGCGGAAATGAGCGGCCACTGGAAGGGGGATTATAATATATACTCCCATATGTAGTGCAAAACCATAAACAATTCCCGATTGAGTGGCCCGCAAAACTTTTGACACAAGCAAATCAAGTGAAAGTCGCCGGCAATAAAAACTCCGGGGGGCTGGGTTAGTTTCGCCTTTCTTCATATTTATGGTTATTCAGACAGTGCGTCCGATAAGTTGCCTCCCGTCACCCGGCAATTACAGCAGCTTAATGACTCGAAGACCTTTTCGGGGGCCGGGCGCTTACTAGGACAGTTGCCAGGACAATCGCAGGACGCTGGCCAAAAAGGGCAACCAAGGCGACAGGCTAAACGGATGTCATTCGCACAGCGCGCTCTTTTGAATATCCTGCTACGAGGTGTCCTGCGCATAATTAGAATTCCAAAATACGACGCATGCCGTATTTCAGATTTCAGATAAAAACACCGTAGTTTTCGGGGAGTGTCACTTTAAAAAATATTTTAAGATTTCAAGAGACTTGTAACTATATTGGCTTTGAAAAATCTATCCATTTTATTAATGCTTTTTTGACTTTCTTTTTAAAAGACTGAATTATTATGGTAAAAGCTATACATATATATACAATTAAACAAATATTTTTTCAAGTGCTCCTTCTGTTTCAGGCCTGTTTTCGAGTGGCACTCGTCACCGCGTCCTGCGAGGTGGAATAACCAACAAAAAAATGCACAAAAGGCAACGCCACAGGACACTGGCAGCTCTCGAGCTTTATCAATTGAAACACACACACCATGACGACGACCTGAAGGAGTCCTGCCGCAGTTCGCGGCTAATTGTAAATTCAGGATTCTTTTTTCCTTCCTGTCGAGAGCGAGTGCCTTGAAATTTGACTAACGCGAATGGCCAAAAGATATTTATTGCGTTCCCAATTTTTTGATAATGACATAATATTTTACGCTTCGACAGAGAGTGGAGGGAGGTGGCCACTTGAGCGTCGCGGGGTTTTTTATTTAAATTATATTTGTGTGTGTCGTTTGGCTACACAGTTCCATTAATTTTAAGTGATCACTTTGGGTGTGTGTTTGTGTGTGAGGGACGTCCCCCTGGTCCATTGTTCCCAACGTCTTTGTTGGCATTGTATCTGTATCTGTATCTGTATCTGCATCCGCATCTGCATAATGTTATTGTTATTGACTTTTGCGCGGCGCTCAATCATAATCATAATCAATTGTTGTGAGTGCCGTGGCTTTGGCTTACCTGCTGGAATTCTTATCCCGGCGATATCCTGCCTGTCATTTGCATAATGGAAAAGTATCCATGGCTGTCAAAAGTGGACACACTCTTCTGTCAGATCTCTCTTCAAGGATTGAATACAATTTGTACATGGCTAATACAATTTCTGAACGAAACAGTGGGAAAGTTTTTCTTTTCACTATGCGGACTTCAAATGAAAACGAAAAGTTGATTTGTCAGCCACCGGAGAGATAAACCGCTTGAAAAATCAAAGATTTGCACAACAAATAAAATTTGGCAACATGTTTACGCAACGACTTAAGAGCCCGCAAACTGTAAACAGTGGAAGGACCTCAACCGCACGAAGAAAGGACTCAAGGACCCGAGTGGATGGAGGCCATGGCCACGTGAGCTGAAACCGGAATCTTCAAAGGTAAGGCCAATAGGCAAACATGGAATGAAATGCGCAAAATTGCGACCTTAATTTGCCAAAGTAAATAGAAAATAAAAGAAGCGCAGCCAGCGACTGAAAGGATTTTCAAATCTAATTTCCAATTTTGAATGGCGGAAACCGCCAAAGTCCTGACAGTGGGTGTACGAAGGGGGAACCCCTTTTTTTTTGCAAAAATTTACATGCCATGGACACGCACACTCTGGCCCACACATGCATATTATTTGCAAATTAGCCCAGATGGAGGATGACTCCCGGGGTGGACTTCAAGGGATTTCGAGGGGTTGTCCTCGCCACTCCTCACATGCCAAATGGAACCAATAAACCGTGAAGCACGCATGTGACGTCGCCGGTCGCCAAACACCAGCCACGGCCCAATGGTCCTGATTGTTGTCCTGATTCCACCGTTGCCGCATCATCAGAGGGCGTCCTGCTCCTGGCCCAGATCCGGCTCCAGGTCCACGCAGCGATGTCATTTTGTCAAACGCATTTGAGAGTAGCTGCCCTGAAGGGTTGACTGAATGGATGGATGGATAGATGGTTTGGGTTCTGCGGCCTTTTTCCTGTCGCATTGTTTGCTTTAAAGTTTGCAAAATGTATTTTTTTTTCTGCTGCTATCCTATGATTTTAAAAATGGGTATATTGGTATAAAGGATTGCCAATTTTAAACCTTTATTTGCAGGATCTAAGCCCATTCATATCCTTATAAACTTTGATAAAAGATTCTACATTTGTTCACCAAATGTTTTAAAAAATAATAGGTAAATCGTCCTTTATCAGGCAGTGTCCTTGCTGGTTTCTGCGGCAACCGCCCAGTGTTTCATCAAAGGGTTTGAGGTTGGAGTTGAGGGGGCTAGGGTGTTGCATGTGTCACCAGGCAAACAAACTGATGCACGTCATGTGTGTGTTCGTGGCGGGAACATGATTTGAGGCATTTCTGCTTCGATTGGCTTGAATAGGCTGCTCTGGTCCCTGGAAAATGGGAATAATGAAGGAAGAAGGCTCGTGCGCCATTTGCATGTCCTCCTTCCTAATTTTGGTCTCCATTCCTGGTCGCGAGCACAACTGTACCTTTGCCAGATTAATTGTTTTGGGCCTCATCTTGACTTTTGCTCCTTGCTGAGCCTGCTGACAAGCGGTCATAAAAATTATTAATGAATTATGTTAACAGCGAAATGAATAATCTCAATTTGGATTCAATATAAAAACGAAACATATCAAATTTCCTTTTTTTTTGTCCTGTTTTGAGGATCGCGTGAGGGACCAAAACAAATCATTAATCATCGAAATGTTGCAATTTCTGTGGTTAAAATTAATTTTGTAGAAAAGTACAAAACGCCTTGGGTCTCCAGAGTCCGGATAGGGGGATGCCTTAGCCTCGGGGAGCAAAACAACATTAAAAACTACTAAACAGGCGCCGGCACGAAGCACAGGCCGCAATGGGGTTCCCAAAAAAAATGGAGATAGGGAGTTGGGGTGGACAGCCTCTCAAATCCTGTGGCTGACACATGCGGCGCTTCGTTTTTTATTTTCCGGGTAGCTGCAGAGACACAAAAAAACTTTCACACATTGTTGCAAGGATGTGTAGCGAAAGCGCTGCGGGATATTTTTTCGCCGCCCCTCCACTTTCTGAGGACACCCCGCCCACACGACGGCGTGAAAACACACACATTACGAGGGGCAGGGGATTAAACAAGGGTGAAAGGGCACTGTAATATATATATTTTTAAAAGTATTTTAAAATTTATACAAAATTAAACAAAAAGCACAATTCTTTAAAGATTTTATAGCTATTTATTTTTAAAAAAACCTTGGATATAATTGCTAATTTTTTTCTTTCAGTGTCATAACTCTTTGTTGTGCCGTAAAAAACGATTTGCGACGATTTGTGTCATGTGTGTGTGCGGGAGCGTGTGTGGGAAGAAGCAATGACGCCGCCATTCTCAGGAAAAAGGGGAAAAAGGATCTGAGAACGCGGGGTTCCGTGTCATCGGCAATGGTATTGATACTTTGTCAGACGTGTAAATTACATGGCGCATTCCACATGCCAAACCATTCGATTTTCACATGCAAATTTTTCCCCGAAAAATTTCGAATGAAAAGCCCGCGACGACGACATCATCATCATTATTCAAAGGAGTCGACGAGGCGGCAGCAGGATATCCCAAAGGACGCGTGTGCAAGCGGCAAACTACTTTAAATTTCAACCAATTTCAAATGACTTCTTGTCACACATGTGTGGATTACACTAGGGGGGAGGTACCCGGCACACGAGACACGGGACACGGTACCCGGACCCGGGAGTCGGAGTTATAGAAATTGTAGGATTGCATCGTTAGTGCAAATCGCATCATCATCAGATCGGCGAAACGAAGTCGACGCTCGTCGCGTGTTTTGATTGATGTTGGACGGTTGTAAGTCCCCGAACGAATCCCAAATCCTCCTGCTCTGGTTGCCCTCCGCCCATGCGGTTTGACTTAAAAACCCCTTTCCATCGATTCCCATCCGCACTTTGCATCCGCGTTCATATTTCGTAATTTTTCACAGGGATTCTCCCGCTTTCCCATTTGACGCCTTGATTTATGGCTCGAAAAAAAATGCGTGGAATGGAAAAGGGGTGAGCCGTCCTCCTGACAGCTGTGACTTGTTTATAAGGGTTAAGCTGTTTCAATTTCACTCAGTTATTAGGTTAGATAAAGGCGGTAATGATAAGGTTGTGACAGGCCTGACATCAGCCGTGGCAAAATGGAATAATAAGCTGAAATTTCCCTTTTTAAAATTGGATGTTTTAAGGTTGTAATATAAAATCTAAACAAGGAAGGAAGGCGAAGGACCTTCGAGAATTTCTAAATTAAATCTAAAATACATTCATTTTTTTATTTTTCGTTTAACATGACAACTGTTAACCTTGTGCCCAATGAGCAAGCCTTAAAAAGGACACCAGATAAGGATAGTGTCCAGTCATGCAAAAGAATTGGACTGGACAAACCACCGCGACCCCGCTTGACCAGTCGTTTGTCAAATTTGACAGTTACCCGGGGGCCCGTAATCTCGCCAGTTGGGCAACCTGTTCTGGCCAAAGGTCCAGGCGACAAATGTGCCACGCAACAGACTTTAAATTCGACTCATTCACGCAAAACAAAACACAATGACTTTCAATTAGACACGAGGGGGAAACACTTTCACTTGACCAGCCCAAGTGGTCAACGGTCTGTTAATTGGCTAACACGAAAGGAGTAAGGGTTGAATGGCGGGTTGCCATAAGGACGATGATGCTGCCAAACTTCAAAACGCATTTTCCGCTCGTTAGCTCTCGTTTGGTGTTAGATCTTTTCAATTATCAACAAAACAGGGTGAAAGTTTGCTGGTCATTCGGGGAAAAGTTTCTGTCCCTGGCTAATCAAAGTATTCATGAGTTCTAACCGGTACAGTTACGCCTAGATAAAGCGTATCTGTCAGATACCTTCAGATACCCCCATCTCGACTCGACTCATTCGATGTGAATCAGTGTTAACACGAAGCGCAAATCAAATTTGCCTCAACTTGCCATTTTTCAAGCTGTCACTAGCACTCATTGCCAACACTCTCGTCTCCCCCGATTTTCTCCCTCGGATCACGAACTTCTCATGACACAATGAAGATACGAACAAACATATTGACAGCTCGTTGCCATTTAGCGAAATGTTTAAATAAAAATTTGCATTCATTTAGCACGAATGCCTTCCCTGACGGAAGGCACTTCCTTGTGGCAGTGCTGGATATTTGACTTTTTTATGGCTATAGGAAAATATTCAGAAACTGGAGAATAGTATACAAATTTTTATATAGAGTATTAAATTCAATATCTAAGGTATTGAAGGTTTCTTGTAAATTTAGAGTTTAGGTCCTAACTTTTAAAAAATGGGCAATTAAATTTAGAAGTTCGAAGACAACATACTTATTGTTGTTACTTAACATATGTACTTATTGTTGTTACTTATTGTTTTATTAGAAATATTTAATTATTTTCAATTTTAATGTATTATAACTTTTGTCTACTTATAATTTTGATAGTCAAACCAAACTCAAAAATGAGTCAAACCATTTGTTAGCCATGTCAACACTGTTGAGCCCCTTTGACAAAAAAAAATGCCACTGGCGCCAATCAACAAGACGTCAAAAGTAACAGGCTCTTCAAGGAACTCAGCTACCGACATATGTTCCAGTCAACTTCCTTTCGCGAATTTATAAAATTTGCAAATGTCGCTGCAACAACAATGCCGGGGAGAAATGGCAGGAGACAGGCGGGTGAAAGTGTCCTGGCGTGACAGAAATGATTTGGGCGTTGATGTCATCAGCATCAGCATCAAAATTTAGACCGAGCGATTGTAAAAATTAATGATGTTTTGCCGCTAAATAGTTGGGCTGGGAACCAGGGCACATGTGTGACTGAGTGACTTCCTAAACAAAAAAAAAAAAAGAATAGGAAAGGAAAATGGAAATCCAGGGGGACTTTTCATATCCGTTTGCAATTTTTAAGCCCCGTGGAAAGTGTTTCTTTAGCATGACTTTTTCCCTTTTGGCATTGGCGCGTAAATTGACACGACTTTGCTTTCTTTTCCTCATTTTTTACTTCCTATCCACCTCGTTATGCTAATGTCCTTTGAGCTTTAAAAAAAAATGGAAAAGAGTTTTGATTAATGATGCCAATGGATGATGCAAAAGCCGCCACAGCTGTCTCACCTATCCGGGATTGTTATTAAAAAATATTGTAAAGCCATCCTTGTAACTCTCCACTTACATTCCAAACAAAAAAAATAAGGGGAAGGTCCTGGACAGGAGAGCTTCAAGTTACGCTACTTTACTCTTTCAATATTTAATCAATGCTGAGAGCAAACAATCGACTATGGAACGGAGGCTTAATCAAAAAATCAAACAATTGACATTCAATATGGTCTAATTTTTTTACGCTGCCATTAAACAAATTATTGGGGAAATGCGGGACGAGAGATGAAAAACCAAAACGAGTCCTGGCAGGCCATTTTCCCCAGAGAGTACCGCAACGACAACATATCAATAAACCAAACAACATCGGCCCAGGACAAACAATGTCCTGTCGAGATGGGAAGTGAAGAGCAAAGAAAGCTGAGCTCTAGATTGGTAATTGAAAAATTCGAATGAAATTCTATCTGGAGCACACGGCGTATCGGATAATTGGGGTCGGGTCCATCACAGCGCAGACTCAACTGTACCGGGGTCAGACTGTACCTGCTGCCACTGACACTGACACTGACAGGGGCATAAAGAGTGGGAATAATTGCAGCAAATTTGGTGTAAAATGAGGCAGAAACTTTGGGAAAAATTCAGACAATTCAGAAAAAGCCACTACAAGATTCACGCATAATTAAGTACACTCAAAAGGTGTCGAAACAGGACTCTCTCCCTTTAAACACTTGGAGAAATAATCTATACAATTAAAAATGTTATTATTTTATATGTATATAAATGTATTTTTAGGTGTTTTTATTATTTTTTTCAGCGTATGATAAAGCCGTCCAGCCAAGGACCAAAAAACAGTACCAGCACAGGACATTCACATTTACATAATGCTATACAGAGGCCAGAGGATTTATGTGTGGCACTTGAGTGGTGCAAATTAATTCAAATGAAATGCGTCCAGAACTTAATCCAGGGCTCTATTGTTACCCGGAATTTCTGGTCACCCCACTAATTTGATGCAATTCCGACACCTAGGAATCGCTTTTTCTTCTCTTTGATTTGCGCTAATCGCAAAAGTGTCAGCGACCGGGAAACGTAGGACTGTTTGCTTCATTTCCGCGTTTAATCACCCCTGGCTAGAGAAAAAAAATAGGAAAAAGGAAGTGTCCCCCTTTGTCCTGGCAGAAGAGACGAATACCAGACACACAGACCCATAATTCCTGAGATGCCAGAAATCAGAGCAAAACTAATTTCCCGTTAATGAGGGTCGATGGTCCTGTTGCGTTTGTTCTCATTTTCGTCCTTTTTTTTGGTGGCGCTTGATTAGGAACTTTTGCCACTAACACATGCGTCTCATTAATAATTTTTTTGCAGGATCGAGATTAATTTACGCCTCGCCAGGATCTGACGTGTGCCTGTCACACGGAAATGTCTCTCTTTTTTCGGCTCACTGCCTTCGTCCTTTATCCTCATAATAATGTCAGGATGCGGTCGGGGTGGGAGCAAGGACTTTACAGCGAGGAGCTGCCGAGGCGTCAAATTGTTATTAATTGAAAGTCGAAAGTTTTTGCGTGCGGTGCCAGTTTTAATTGGATTGTTCGTTTATCTCGCTGAGAAATTAATTAATGGAAATCGGGAAACGAGATAATAGGAAATGTAATTAAAATATTGTGGTCAGTCGAGTCTCTAATATGACAAAATCACAAGATGGTATTGGACATCAAAAGCCAAAAGGCACTTAAGAAAATTAATAAATTCATTTCAATTAGCTTGGTGCCTAAAGGATTTTCCACTGATTTATAAATTATCTTCCTAGGTTTATTTTTGGCAAAATCCATCCCACTTCTTCTTATTTTTTCTAATAAAAATTCCATAACGTCACTTAGTTGTGACGCATTCAAAAATTGACCCAACACCTCCCCCTTTTCATTCATATTCATATTGTTGAGTGAAATGCCTGGCATTGTGTCGTATCTATATTTTTCTCTCGCGATCTGATCAGAAAGGATCTCATTGGAAGGCATTGGCGTGGAAGCTGACAACAATTGAAAAGATTTTATTGCCTCAGGAAAGTTATGCGATGGCAGGACCTCTCTCAGTTGAATGGCTGGGCATAATGCAGGCTACAGGATACACACAATAAAAAATGCCTATATGCCCAACAATTTCATTACGTTTGTCCTGAAAAGGCACCCAAAAGCGCTCCCATTGTTGTTTTGTCTGTTTATTAAATTGTTGCTCCTCAGTTCCCATTTCGAAAGGGGTGAGTGGTGTTAGGGTTTAGGACTCTGTGTTTGGGAGGGTCACCTTTGTTAATCGTCAAGCTGACAATAAATCTTGCCCATGCCAGGGATTCTCAATTGCGTATGAGATGTAATTCCAGACTTGGCATTTTCCATGCTCGCATGAAGCTTGTTGTCCTGCCAGGATACTCCCATACTGAGGATGCTTACTCACACATTTATTTATTGGCGGCATAGACAAAGATACTCTGCGGCAATGGGGAAAAATATTTCATAAATTGAATTGTTTTGCATTGTTGTCACCCAGCGAGTGATGCTTTTATTTCGTATTGCTCTGCAAACCAAATAAAAATCCATCCAATATGAGTCCTCGACCATATCTCCGTGTGTCCTGTCTGCTCATGTGTACATATATCTGTCTATTTGTGTGATTTATAACGCGTTTAGAATGCCGTCTGAGCTTGGAAAATGGAATCAGAATAGCGTCAGACTCGATTGCAGACTTCCCTGATTGCATTGGCGAGTTGATGATGAATTGCTACTAACTGGCAGTGTTGGGCTGGAAAGAGGTATGTTTAGAAGTAATGAAACATTTTTTAGAGCACTTTCAGTCTACAATCAACAAAAGGGATACAATTTATTGACTATACGATATCCGGTACATACTCAGGCGTAAATTTAATATTTTAAATAAAGGGTTTTCATTTCTCATCTCTGACAACTTAGTGGGTTAACATAGTGCTTGGGAATCTATAAAGAACTATCTCGACATCGCTAGCTGTCTGGAAGTACTATAAAATTACACCTTCTTCACACAGCTTATGGCATTTTAAATATGATAAATTGTTGCCAGGAGTTGGTAAATGAAATCTTAGAGAGGAAAGTGAAACCACAAACCAAGTGAGTTTTAAAGGATAGAGGGGGTAGCACTGCATTTGACACTCGGCTGGCCACGCCCCTGCTCCATTACCCCCCTTCACGTCTAAGGAGTTTAAAAAGCCGTAACTCCAAAGCAGGCGAATTGAATTTAAATTTGCTGATTATGGTCGGGTAGTGCGAATAATGGTTATATTGAGCAATAAAAGAAATTAAGTCAAACATTATTTTTGGCTGAGCACCCCTCCTCGTTATATTTTAAAATAACTTTCACCACCTTTGAACTCCTCGACACTTTGGCAAATATTATTGATACATCGGCGGCTTCTCAATGGCTTGTAAACGATTTCTGAAGGGGATTTTTAGAGAAGGGAGGGGATGTTTTCAAGGGGGCCTTTTCGTCCTAGCAGGGTGCCACACATATCCTCTACCAACGACGCATATTACACATTTTTTAAACAGATTCTCGAGTACTGTTTATGAAATTTTATATAAAAAAAAATTTTACAATCCGCACAACGGGCGGGCCTAAGAGGAAATTATGCCGCGATGAGCGAGTATTCTTTTTATGTAATTTAAAAATGATTATTACTTCGAGGGGGTGGACGGGGTGGGGGGATGGCGAGAGAAATCAATGCATAAATTACAAAATACAGCCGGCAGACAAAAGCTGATCTTTATTGTTATTCAAATCATTTGGCAGCTGCTACTGCCGCACCATAAAATCTCTTCCGACGCCACCTTTGCCGTCATTTGAAGTTGGATTTTTTCAAGGCTCTGGAATGATAATGATTGACTGGCAGACAGGACGGTTCTGGTCCTTTCGTTCTAAGCTGTCAATAATTCAGACCATGTGCTCTGGCTTTTAGCGCTTTTTAGAGCCCAAGGCGTCGAAACCGAATCAGCCGATTGGCAGGCCAAGCTGTCGATTTCCCAGGCGAGTTGGCCTAATCCGATGGAGATGCCATGTAATTAGGACTCTGTTTTCCGGCGAGACATAAAATGTGGTTTTAAATTTTAAAGAATATTGGAAATATTTCATACCAAGATTCTTCACAAAATATATTAACATTTCTCTGCGAAAATCTACCATGGAGTCCTGAGTCCATTTAAATCCCTCACTACCAACAAATGTTGATCCCAAATCTCATTAATTTTGTATTCATTTTTAATCGAATCCTACTTCAATTTCATTACCCCTACTCCGTCTGTTTTCCTTTCGCGAAACTTGTGAAATAATTTCCACAAGGAGCTCCGATAATTTAATGTAAACTTTACGGTCACGTGGCGCGACCTGCGCTCATGTAAGTAAATCAAAGCAAATTACCAGCCAAACATGCAACATTCTACACACACACATGGGCCAGGGGCAACTTTCCCATTTCAACTTCAACTTCAACCCGAACCCCGCCCCGAAAAAGGTTCACAAGTGTTTTGACATTTAAACGCGTTGTGGGCCCGAAATGACCACCAACAAGAGGTGGACCCAGAGCACAAGGTCTATGGCCCAGGGGAGCCCTTACACTTGTGCCCGGAGATACGGATTCTCCGGAAAACTGTGGGAAATCCGAACGAGGGCACAGTCACCCTGGGAAAGTGTAATCATCTTCACATCGCAAATAAAAAATCAACTAGACACATATGCACATGTAAATTACAGGGATGTTAATGCCGATTTTATTTCAAACGAATGAGTATTTATAATTAAACAGGTTATCCTGCTGGTTCGGGAATCGATACATCATGAGAATAATCTTTTTAGTAACTTAACTTTCTAAACTTAAAGTTTTAAAAAGCCCCTAGTCTAATGTAAATCCCCCTCGAAGAATAGACAAATTTTAATGAACTGTTTAACCAGCTGCTAATAAAGATGTTAAATATTATTAGATCGAAAGTATACAAATAAAATCTATTTAATAAGACGTGACTCTCGTTCTCTTCAAGTTACCTTTCCACCTAACAATACTGAGTTTTGAAAATTCTTAATTCTAGATTTAAACCCACATCCTACACACAACTGTACCTGATCTGTAAGAGGAGAAAATCCCAGGGATACGATGGCTTCGTCTTTCACTCACATCGGCCTATAATAACAACCACCACGAAAATGTAACTTTAATTTCAACCATAAAAAACCAACAACGAGGAGGGCCTGACAATGGACTCGAGCTGAAAAGACAACAAATGAATTAAATCAGCAAGGGAAGCTAAAACACACACACACTGAGAGGATGGGGTGTAGGATTTTTGGTGGATGGGTGGGAGGACTAACGAATAGAATAGGAAGCTCCGAGGATGATGTGCGACTTGCCAGGATATGCCACTAATTTCCTTAACAAGTAAAAACGCTTTATTCATCTTGGGCCTCGACTTTGCCTCCACTTCCGTTTCCCTCCGGTTTTGTTGGCTGGTGGCTTAGCCCTGGTTGTTGCTCCTTTCCGGTTCTGTTGGCCTTACAAAATGTAAATAAAATCGCTCGAATTAACCGCTGAGTGACAGCTACAAGTGGCAGCCCAGACAGACAAAAGGAGGGAGCGAGTTCTGTGTCATAACTACCACTACCAGGAACCGTCCTAAGAACTATGTTCAAGAAGGCGTAAGTGATATAAATGGTTTGAGGTAGATGGATAAAAGTATTTGGCTAAAATGGTATTAAAATATATTAAACGGATATACTGATTTTGATTCTAAAAAAGAAAAGTTTTGTATAAAAAGAAAAGAAACTTTGTAAATATTTTTAAATGTATTTATTTGTAGTTCTTAGGAATGAATTGTACAATAGGTTAGGCTCGGATAAATAATTTAAAATTAGTGTTATAGATGTAACATTTTATCCTCTAGCAGTTGCTGCGACATTGGCGGCCTGTTGAGCGATTCCCAGAGTCTGGATAGTGGCATCCCGAGTGTGCTGTCCAACACGTTCCTATAGAAATGATTTGGAGTTACCTTAGAGGGAAAATTATATAAAAATTTTTTTACTTACAATTTTCTTGCCAATTTTCTTGAGCCAACCAGCTTCCGACTGTCCCAGGCTAATGGCCATGATGAGAGCCACTAATACGAAGATCAGATTGAAGTTCATGTTGATATTTCTGGATTAATCCTGGTGTAAAGGATGTGGAATTCTTGGTTGATATTGCTTCTGCAACGTGAATTGAGAGACTGATGATCGAGATACGTTGGGCATGAGCTTTTATAGGCGAACTGACAGCTTGAAAGGCTTTGCCAGATAAGGCCTGAATGGGGATTTTTTTGTGTAAAAAAGTACATGAGAGGAATTTATAGAAATCAAGTCTTGTGGACACCCATAGCGAATTTTGGTTATAGGGGGTTTTTAAGTTTTGACAGAAGTAATTTGGGGGTTACATAAAAATATAGGATCGCTCGTTATTGATGAAAAAAATGTTAGAAATTTAATAGGATAAATACGTAAATATCAAAGATTAAAAAAAATCTTTCAATTCTGAATGTACAGATCTTTGTTTCCAAAATCATTATTTTAACAACTGGTTACTTGACTTAAAAGCGATCCTTCTAAGTATAGAATATTCTTATATATGAACTTCCGTTTCCTTCCTGTTTTGTTGTCTGGTGGCTTAGCCCTGGTTGTTCTTGAAAATTTTAAAATTTGTCACAACGAATGTCCAAATATCTCCACCTTTTCGAGCCTTGGCCTTTGTAAAACATTGATTTTTTTTAAAGGTTAAAATATATTTACTAGCACGACCTATATTAAGACTATTCTTTTATAGAACCCAAAAATGCAAACTAGTTTATTTATTTTTCTTTTTATTACAAAATTTTGATAAGACACGTTCCAAGAAAGTAGATTATTTGTAGGAATCGAATGATGCTGATAAGCCTATGTCAGTGAGATTTTTCTAAAAAAAACTATAAAAATATAATAGAAAGGTCTACGTTTGTTCTACAATTTCTAAAAATGCCTTAAACTTCTGTAACAAAATTTATATAATACTAAAGGGAACATCTTATTCATAGATTCAGAAATGACATAAAATTTGTCATAAGAAATGTACTTTACAATCTATAGTAAGTGACTCAAATACTACCACAATTTATAGGATTTCCACAATCTAAAAGATTCAGACCATTTACTCCCAGTCAACCTGGAGACAATGGCTTTCGCAAATGTTTGAGCATCTTGGCCGCTGGAGATAGTAAACGAATCATTTAGGGGACTTTTCTGCCAGGGGCTTACCCGCCAGCCAGGGAGCGGAACTGAAATTGATAAACGAGAGCCGCTGATAAAGAAAGCCGCTACAAATAAGCAATAAAAAATAGTCTGACAAACAGAGAAAGATCACCGAACGCAGGTGAGCCCCTTTCCTTGAGATCGATGGATCACTTGAATCATAATATTGATACGTCAGAAGTAATGGGATCCACTTGAGTGTAAAATCCCTTTGTAAACTGACAATTCTGTTTTTTTTGTTTTGAGGGAATCATATTTCACCCACGAGGTATTTCATTCATAACTGAGTCGTAGTAAAAGTTGTGATACCCCTTCATGTGCGTAGGGTATATATAGTTTTAAAGTTAGTTTACTGTTAATATTCAATAAACAAAAAGACAAATATGTATTCCCTTAATTGCAGTTGCTATATTGTAAACATTTATCATATGTGTTGTCAACAGTTTTGTTACAAAATAAAGAATTCTAGCTTAAGGTATAGCCTATGCCTATGCGTCAGTGGTATTTCTTAATTGATTCTACGTCCATTCAACTCGTTGAGTAATCCAAGCTTTTTGCTTTTTTTTCTCTCTAGGTCAAACTTGTTTGCTGATTAATTCCCTCGCTTGCCGGTCGGATGTTTGGCGTTATTTCCCGGTCTTTTTTGGTTGATACATTCAAATAGTTTTATTGGGATTACTAAAGCTCTGTTTCTAAGAAACTGCTCTCTTGAACATCTGGTAGTTACAGGAAATACGAAGCATTCTTTGATTCTTATTTATTTATTTTTGATTCTTATTTAGGAATATTAAGAACAATCCTATATTTTGAAGTTATTTAAATGTATTATTTAAAATGCAACGTATTCAAGAATAGTAAATTTCATTTTCATAAAAATCAAAATATTTTATAAGCCAATTGCCAAGAAAATAGATTTGTTTATATGTATGTATAAACATAGCAGCATAGTGATGCAGATAAGTCGGTGATTTTTCTGTAAAAAAAAATCTATACAAAAAGTCCAAATGGTACGATGAGCCAAAAAAACATGGGGGATTGTCGTTCTTAATTAATTTAGGAATCCGCAAATGGGGAAGAACAACTATTTGTTTAAAAAAAATTTAGTGTTACTAAGTGAATGGCTTTCTTTTTTTAGAACAAAAATTAAACTAAATTAAATAAAAAATATAACAAATAAATTTGTGACTGAAACATATTTGACTAAAACATGGGGGCTTGTCGTTCTTAATTAATTTAGAAATCTGCAAATGGGGAAGAACAACTATTTGTTAAATAAAATTTAATGTTACTAAGTGAATTGCTTTCATTTTTTAGAACAAAAAACTAAATTTAATAAAAAGTATAACAAATAAATTTGTGACTGAAATATATTTCAAATATAAAAAGCATACCATCTTTTAGGAATCTAGATTCTTCTTACATACATACTGTCGTTGTCTGGAAAAAATCCCCGACTTTGCCGTATCTGCATCTCTTTGAGCTGCGCTTCAGAAGATTCTGCTATATAAGCTCAGGCTCAGCGAAGCACAATCATCAGTCGCACAGATCAAGCTGCATAGGCATTAATCAATATAATCAGCCAGTTTTACTTTCTGAATCAAAGAAAAATATTCCCATCATGAACTTCAACAAGATCTTCGTCTTCGTCGCCATTATCCTGGCCATTAGCTTGGGACAGACCGAAGCAGGTTGGCTGAAAAAGCTGGGAAAAAGAATTGTAAGTTTACCAATATATTTTATAAAATAATTCATTACAATAAAGACTTTATTACAGGAACGCATTGGCCAACACACTCGAGATGCCACCATCCAGGTCCTTGGAATTGCTCAGCAAGCCGCTACTGTGGCAGCTACTGCCCGGGGTTGAAAATCTATTATTTTGATTTTCCTTATTAAAAATGTATTTATTTATTTAAGATTAAAATGTAGGACAATAAATTTTCAAAAAACTATTTAAACTCTTCGTCTTCTTTTTAGCAAAAGAGTGTTAATTTCTTTAAATAATAATAATTTCAACCATTTATATAATGGAATTAACAATACTGGACTTTATTTTAAATAAAAACATTATTTTCTAAATTGTGAAATATAATTTAAAGTGCATTTAATAATAATGGGCAAGCATTAATAAAGTATTTAAAGAAAATATGTGGTTTTTAAGGATGTTGAATACTTTCTATGCTTTTCTAAAAGACTTTCATGTTTACAATGTTTGCAAAGTAAAAATAAACTAAACAAATTAACAAAAAAATTATTTTTTAAAGAACGAAACACACGTACGTTTTCATATATGTACTTTTTGAGCTTTATTTTTTATAAGTTTAAAAACTTGTAAAGCTTACAGAAAAAAAGGAAAACATCTGTTTTAGTGCTAATAGGAAACTAATTAAATAATTAATTAATGAGTGCCAGTTTCAATTTCAAAAATAATATTTTTTCTAGTGTTTGGCGAAGTTTAAAGCTTTGAAAACTTGCTATAAGAAACTAACTATTTGAAATACTCGAAATGAGTGTCCCTTTCAATTGTGGAAAATAATATATTTTTTATTTGAAAAGGTGAAAAAATTATGAAAAATTAATTTTGATTCTAGTGTTTTGGTTAAAAAGAAAAGAAACTTTGTAAATATTTTTAAAAGTATTTATTTGTATGTCTTAGAAATGAATTGTACAATAGGTTAGGCTCGGATAAATAATTTAAAATTAGTGTTATAGATATAAAATTTTATCCCCTAGCAGTTGCTGCGACATTGGCGGCCTGTTGAGCGATTCCCAGAGTCTGGATAGTGGCATCCCGAGTGTGCTGTCCAACACGTTCCTATAGAAAGGATTTGGAGTTATCTTAGAGTGAAAATTATATAAATATTTGTTCACTTACAATTCTTGCCAATCTTTTTGAGCCAACCAGCTTCCGACTGTCCCAGGCTAATGGCCATGATGAGAGCCACAAATACGAAGATCAGATTGAAGTTCATGTTGGTATTTCTGGATTAATCCTGGGGTAAAGGATGTGGAATTCTTGGTTGATATTGCTTCTGCAACGTGAATTGAGAGACTGATGATCGTGATACGTAAGAAATGAGCTTTTATAGGCGAACTGACAGCTTGAAAGGCTTTGCCAGATAAGGCCTGAATGGGGATTTTTTGTGTAAAAAAGTACACGAGAGGAATTTATAGCAATCAAATCTTGTGGACACCCATAGTGGATTTGGGTTAAAGGGGGTTTTTAAGTTTTGACAGAAGTAATTTGGGGATTACATAAACATATAGGATCGCTCCTGGTTGATGAAAACAATGTTAGAAATGGAATGGGATAAATACATAAATATTAAAGATTTAAAAAAAAAATACTTTCCTATCCTGAGTATATAGATCTTTGTTTCCTAAATCATTACTTTAAACACTGTTTACTTGATGCTTTTAAATATAGTATACCCTTATATATGAACTTACATATGATAACATCCACTTAATTTATAAGACAACAAAAAATACTTCAGTTTACGCTGCATTCCGAATATATGATTGTTCTTTTATATTTGGGAAATAATATCTTATTAAAATTAAAATCTAAACTCCAAATTGAAAGGAAAACTTCAAGAGAACCATCTAATCAAACAGAATCCTTGCGAAATGCAGGGATTCTGTGGATTATAAGACTCTATATTTTAAATATGTGTAAAAATTCTCAACATCAGGTGTTCTAAAATAAGTTTCTGTCTTTGATTAGCTTCAAAATACTCGATGTGGATAATGTATGTGGCCTATTTCTCTAAAGTACTCCATGTGTCCTATTTAGTCGGACTTTGGAACAAAAAAAAGGAGGACACATTGAAATGTGCCTGGGGAACAAATGTGGAACAAATGGGACGATTTATAGAGAATATCCCAATTGCACACTTGTTTTAATTAAAAAATTTTCTAAAAATAGTGTATATATGTATAATTGTTTGTATGTTTTATAAAAAATACAAGATTCTAAACTGTTCAAATTTTTAAAAATAACTAAAAACAGGATAAGTATTTTTTTGTTGAATATAATTTTATTTTCTTAGCTATATATATGGTACAATCATTGATATTTAAATAAATAAATTAAAATAATGTTGTTGACTTGATTTTTTGGGTTTTATCCTCTGGCAGTAGCTGCTACATTAGCGGCCTGTTGGGCGATTCCCAAACCCTGAATGGTGGCATCTCGAGTGTGCTGGCCAACGCGTTCCTGTTAGAAAAAAAAAATATTTTTAGTTTTTACATTTAATTTTATATATTTTGGAAAAAGTAAACTTACGATTTTCTTGCCAATTTTCTTAAGCCATCCAGCTTCGGATTGTCCCAAGCAAACAGCCAGGATGAGGGCAACAAACACGAAGATCTTGTAGAAGTTCATTGTAATGATACTGTTGTTTGTTTTTAGTTGAAATAAGCGAGAGAAGCTGATGTTGTTGCGGTTACAGACAAATCTGAGAGATTGATGTCTGATCATCCAGAGGCAAGCTCTTTTATAGGCGAATCCAGAATTCGAGAAACGCTGGCGATAAGGTTTCCTCAGGGGGTTTTGCTGCAAAAAATCACACCTTAAAACTGAATCAGATTGAAAAAGGCAATGCTCGTCTAAAAAGATGGAAGCAAGACATTGAATAGATTATGGGAATTACAAAGAGTGTAAACGGAATAAAAATGAATAAATTATGATGACTTTATGAGCCGGTTTAAAACTACTAAACAGTTGTATTTAGTACTCAGAGTCAGAGTACCTTATAAGTAATATATATATTCGTTAGAAATATAGAATAAATTCTCTATGAATATATAATTAAAAATATATATTTGTATGAAAGTATTTAAGAAAAAATAAATAAAATATTATGGGGAACTACCAAGTATAGGATGGAATAAATAAGAAAATATGACAAGGGAAAATGATGGTGTTTAAAATAAAAAAAAGTCACGTAGATCTGAATCATCAGATAAAGATTAATTCAAAGTGATTCCGCGCCAACATTCAGAAGCCATCTTGGCAACACTTGCGCCCTCTGTAGGAAACAAAACATACTAAAAACTGTCAATTGGTATATTTTACAGAGAATCTGGTATTTTTTACTTTTTTCAGCATGCAATCACACTGTTTTCCTAAAAACAACGTTTTTTTGGTTTCTTTATATTTTTCAGCTTTCAAAATGAAGACAAGAAATATTTAAGAAGCAGAAACATATGTTTAAACAGTTTGTTATTCATTTAAACGGACAAAAAAACTGCATCGAACTGAAAATATTTTGGGAAATTTTTGATACCATGAATGGGCACACTTTTTCGGTCTTTTTACTCGCACGACTGCCACACTGCGCAGCCCGACTTCCTTTCTGTCAAAATAGTCGACAAAGGTGGTACTTTTTTCTATAACTTCATGCCGAAAATGGCCAAAAAACGCGACAAGAGCAGCGAAATAGTGATGCATCCCGCTTAGCCAAAGATTGTTTATTAAATAAATCTCCTTAAATGCGAGGAATTATATACAAATAAAGCCGATTGCCGGCGATTAAGAAATTGTATGAAGCGGCGGTGGCGGTGTATTAAATACTTGCTCGCACTTGCATTGTTGCGCGAAAAATGGATTGTTTATTGATTACTTATGAAGCATCCTGTCACGTTTGCAGATGGCTATCGGCTCCAAGATTATCAAGCCCGGCGGCGCAGATCCCGATGACTTCGAGAAGTCCATTGCCCAGGCTCTGGTCGAGCTGGAGGCCAACAGCGACTTGAAGCCTTATCTCCGCGATCTGCACATCACCCGTGCCCGTGAGATCGAGTTCGGCACCAAGAAGGTAATATCTGTCAATTCTTTGCCAAAACCCATGGTCCTCTAATCCCACATCAATCCCCCCCACAGGCCGTCATCATCTACGTGCCCATTCCACAGCAGAAGGTGTTCCAGAAGATCCAGATCATCCTGGTTCGCGAGCTGGAGAAGAAGTTCTCGGGCAAGCACGTCGTCGTCATTGGCGAGCGCAAGATCCTGCCCAAGCCCACTCGCAAGGCCCGCAACCCCCTGAAGCAGAAGCGTCCCCGCTCCCGCACCCTGACGGCCGTCTATGACGCCATCCTGGAGGATCTGGTCTTCCCCGCCGAGATTGTGGGCAAGCGCATCCGCGTCAAGCTGGATGGCTCCCAGCTGGTCAAGGTGCACCTGGACAAAAACCAGCAGACAACCATTGAACACAAAGTAAGTGTGTGAGCAACGAGGAGGAATATCCAATCAGTTTAAGCATCGTGTGTTTCTCAACGTCTCTACGATATTTGCGTTTCCTTTTTCATGGACCGTAATCTTCGCTTGGAGACGCAGAAGATCCATGACCAATATCTCGTTACTGCAGGCATTAGGCACTAGTGCAGTCCTGCATCTCCATATATTGGCCACATTCTGGTCTATCCGTCCGTTCTTGTGTTATTTGCTGGATAATCTCCTCAAGACCAGTGATTGTCAAAAAGAACGAAGACTAAAGGCAGCTAATCACTCCATAATGTTGAGCCGACTAACCAGGGCTACTGCATTACTAAATGTATGCTACAGTACTTCTAGATCTTATATTCTGTATTCTTTCTAATCAAATGTTAAGTTTAAGAATTGTTTGTTAATGCAGTATGAAATTTGTCCCGTTCTTGTGTTTTTTGCTGGATAATCTCCTCAAGACCAGTGATTGTCAAAAAGAACGAAGACTATAGGCAGCTAATCACTCCATAATGTTGAGCCGACTATTCAGGGCTACTGCATTACTAAATGTATGCTACATAGGAATATTACTATCACAGACTTAGCACTTGGGAATTATAAAAACTTGTCTAGAATACACCACCGTTCTTGTGTTATTCACTGGATGTTATTGTCAAATCCAGTGATTGTCAAACAGAACGAAGATCAAAGCAAACTAATCACTCCATAATGATGGGCCGACTTAACCCTGGGCCACTTCATTACTAAATGATTGCGACATTTGCACTTTTCAGTCAACTGTACCGTTCTTGTGTTATTTGCTAGGTGTTTCATCCTACCCTAGTGATTGTCAAACAGAACGCAGAATAATCACCAGGCAGCTAATCACTCCATAATGCTTAGTCGACTTTATCCAGGACTACAGCATTACTAAATGCGCGCCATATTTTTGTCGGCAACTTTGGGCTCTATATCGTTCTTGTGTTATTCCCTGGATGTCTTACCCTAATTCAGAGATTGTCAAACAGAACGAAGAGCATATTCCAGGCAACTAATCACTCCATAATGATGCGTCTAATTTATCCAGGACTACACCATTACTAAATGATTGCCATATCTTTACCTTATAATCAGAACACACGATGCACTTGTTATGTCGCCTATTTGCCTCCCAAGCACCGTTTAGTTTTCCTGGTGGCTTGGGACTTCCTATATCGGCGGCAGATAAATCCAACTTCTCGAGCAATATCTTCGTTGTGGTATTTCTGCTGCAACGGAGGTCTCGAAAGTTGTACATATTTATTGAAAAATATATTAGTTTTCTTTTTAAACTAATCCAATTATCTCTTATCTTTCAGGTTGACACCTTCACCTCGGTCTACAAGAAGCTGACTGGCCGCGACGTTACCTTCGAATTCCCCGACAACTACCTGAATGTCTAGAGCGGGTTCTCGCACGTCGTCGCGATGGTTCGGTTTGGTTCATCTGGGAAAGTCACCCTGCTTCTGTTGTGCAGAAGATGAGTTTTTTACATGAGCTAGAGAACGTAACGTGAATAAACATAAAACCTTTTAAAACTAAGCACCATCCAATTAAGCCATCTTTGTGTTATTGTCGCTGCGCAATTGGGCCACCTTATTTAAGGCGTTGTTACACGTGTTTGACTTGTTATCCCTCATCCCGCTGGGTTCTGTGACATATTTTGATGAATTGGAGCCATTATACGGAAGAGTAATCATTATACGGTTGACTTATAACATGCTGCGTTTGATCAAGTCTTTAATTAAAAAGTTTGCTTTTGGGAATTCAATTGTAGGTTATTCCTCCCTTCTCCTGGGTCACATATGTGACAAAAAGGGTTAATCCTGCGGCTATACTTTTCCACTTGGCTGACCTCATTTGCATGTGTCTGTAATTACAGGAATTTCAGGATTTGGTTGGTTATGCCTTTCAATAATCACATGTGTTGCCAAAAAAAGATTTGGGGTGGTAATCCCTTTGAAAGGGCGCCAATATTATCAGCTCTCGGTAGAGCTTATTAATAGTTGGCTGAAAGCAGAGCTTTCGAAAGCTTTTTCCCCTGGCTATAAAAACACGAGTCACCCTGTGGCATGGGGTTCAACCGCGAAATTTAAAACCTATTTTATAAATACTGTTTGTTTCTATGGTGAGTTTTAATTAAACTATAAATGTATATTTATATTGGATAACTAGGAGAATTTTAAATTATTTTTAAGTAGAAGAAGTTTACTTACATTGCTCGACAATCTTTAATGTGTTAGTCTTTTTATATAAAAATCTTTGAAAAAACCCTTACAGGCTTCTATTAAAGATCAATTATTTTCCATTATTTATGGTATTAATGCAACCCAGCCCTATTTAAGCTGTCCCAGTCGATTGATTGCACTTTTGAAATTCAATTCACTAAAAGCGCTGAAAGCGGAGGAAAAGGACCTAAAAGGGTGGGTTAGGTTAGTAGAGTAGGACTGACAGGGACATGAACATGAAAATGGGCACGAACAGGCTTTAAGTTCAAAGAAGTTGGTGAATGTGTTGGTTAGAACTTGTAACTAACAAGGTTGTTACTTGTTTTCGGTAGTCTTCATTTTTTATATGCCGATTAAAATATGCATATTTTTTAGATCATATATTTATATACAAATAAATCATAAAAATATTGGTAAAATTTAAATTAATGTTTGTATATTTTTTAATTTCTTACAAATATTTAAACTATAAAAATGACTTCAACATTACTGGGTATTTTAATATTCTAAACATACTATTTTACTGCTCCCTTTTCGCTTTCATTGTTGTGACGGGGATTTCCCGATAGGGCGGTGGTGTTACAAGGAGGCGTGGCTGTGTGCGAGACAGGTGGTTCGATGACAAGTTGACCCCCGGGGGACGTAGGGTGGTAAAGTGGCTAGCCAACCAGCTATCGGCAATTCTATCTAAATGACCCCGCCGGGTCATCTATTATTGATGTTTCCTAATTGTGCGGCATTCTAGACAGTCGCTTATCATTAGCGGTGGCTCAAAGGATGGGTGGTGTGTGGGGTGGTATTGTTGCTTGTCCTTGATGCAGAGAATGCGTAATTCCGTCTTTACCAACTCCGTTTCATGATCTAATTAATACGCTGCCCACACAAAATCGTTGGTGAATAAATAAATGGATGGAAGGGCACTTTGCATGTAGATTTTATTTGACATGTTCTTGGCGGAAAATGTTTATGATAGTCGCAGAGTTTGGTTCCCACTTCCCACAATATCCTGTCGGCAGTGGGGCCGACGGTACGGGACGGGACGCAACGGGCCAAAGTTGGCTGCCCTTTTGACAAATTATGTCATCCCCTGCCATTGACGATGACGACGCGTTTCTGAGTCACCCCGCTACTTTAATTCCTTGAACCAAATAATGGATTTCGTAGCCCAAAGAAATGTATAATCTTTTTGGTACATTGTATATATTAAATGAACTGCGGACAAGCATTATAATTTTGATAATTTATAACATGCAGACTAAACTAATAGCAATAAAATTTAATCAACTTCAAAAACAGCCTGACTCATTATTTGAAGAAAGTGTTTATAACAATGAATGTACTCAAGATTTCGGGAAACTAGTTAAGTTATAACAGGCAATATTTGATCATGCAAGGTTTAGCGATAAAAAATTGAAATAGACCGACAAAAAATACAGATTAAGTTTCTTATAGAATGTTAATACGATTTTTCCTAAAAATAAATTCTATGAACGACAAAATCAATCTATTTTTTCTTTAAAGAAGATAAGTTTCCGACACAGTTCCGATGACAGTATTTTTTATAATTTTGGGAGCAACTGATAACTAGGGATCTACTAAGGAATCAGCTCAAGACTGGGCTGACCGTCCTAAAAATGGCGTTCCACGATGACTGCCGTCAACCAGACGACCGCTGATAAGCCGGCCGATAAACCGTATATATAGAAGCTAACTACCAAGTTTAACACACTGGGAGAGTGTGTTTGCTTTGATGATCGCATGAGTATCGTCGAGAATTCATTGCTCCCTCCAATGTGTCTGCCTCAATGAGTTTTCTATATTTATCCAGAGCTAGCGTTACATCATACACCGCCCCATACCAACGATCTTTTTTCCGAAAGCATGCTATAAATTATGAATATTAAGGAAAGCTGGAAGGGGAAAGATGTTTTCCATTCCAGAGTGGGGAAAAGTCCCTCCCATCGAACATTATACTTTTTTTTAATCATATCCCAAAGGAGTTTCCTTCGAGATATGCTTAAAATGATTAAAAATTTTTGGACTTCCGTTCTTAGATTTTAATTTTAAATCGACAAGAAAAAAAGTTTATTTCCAGACCAAAAACCGCATTCTACCTCTCGTTTCTATAGACAATCATGAAATCTCCGCCACCAACGCACAAAAATTGGAAAATAAAAGCTAGATAAAAGCGACACTACGATAATGATGCTATTGCCAGGGGGCAGAAGGGGAGGCGCAAGAAAAAAAAGCATAGAGAAAAACGCTTTTGGGTTTCTCTTTCTATCGCTGGTAAGAAATGTAAACCGTTGGGAACTTGGCCGATATTTACAGGCCTGGGATCTCACGCGATGACGAAATGCCCCACTGCCGGCCCACTACTCGTATACGTGTTTTGTGAGTTACCAGCGAGCAGTTTGTATTTCATATCGCGTATACCACCCGTAGCCGGCTTCATTTGTCGGACTGTTGCTGCTCTGTTGACGTCGAGCCGATGCCGATGCCGGCGCTGGCAGCTCAGTTGACGTCAGCGCCAATGCTCTGCCCATTTTGCTGACACCTACTCACAGTGGATTACCCTTTTCGGTTCGGTTCTCTTGGGTTTCGTACAGCAAACCGATAAGGTATTATTTCTTTTGAAATATAAAGCTTATATTTATAAAACTGATTCGTACGCTTGTGAAGTTTTAATATTCTTTTTTTGGGTATTATACATAAGTCTATAAACTAAAATTTTTACAAAACTTCACAATTTCATGAGATTTCATACTTTTTATGTGTATTTAATTGAATAATATTGAAATATTTAATTTACTGGAATTTTATAGAGTTATTATATAGTTTGAATCAGTTCATAATTAATTTGTTTTTTTTTTTTTTATTCTCTTATAAAAGAGAATAATATTTTTAATATAATTTTTTAAGATATAGTTTTTTAAACAATATCTTTTTTAAACAGTTTAAAAAATCATATAGTTTGTCTTGAAATACTATTGTATTGTATTGGATACCTATAACTTTAGGGTATCCCATCGCCTACTTAGCTTTATAAATGGACTCTCTATTAGTTTTTCATTTCTCGGAGCGGCAACATTGACTTTGAACCGCAGTGTTGTTTGTGTAATGTTTACGGAATGTGTGAGCACAACAGAGAATGGTAAAAAGTATGGGCCCGGGAAATGGGGAGCTCCAAGCGGCTGGCGGGATGGGCGCTGTTGGAAAAGGCGGTATGGTAGATAATAACTGTAGACGCAGCTGCAGAACAGCACGCAGCGAAGCGACAACAAATGGAATACAAATTGAATAGTCTGCGTCAACGTTGGCGTCGCTGCCGGCGATATAGTTCTGGGCTCCCCAATGGCAGCGCAGTCGCCGCCGGCAGCGCGCTTGGATGTAAATGTCGGCCGTTGGCGGCGGGCGTCGTTAGTCACTTCAGTTCGTTCGCCTGGTCAACATCAGGGACAGGAGGCAGAGAGTGAGAATCGCGGCACAGTGCTAAGATCCGCGAGTTCCCAGATCCCCAAAAAATACCACCCTAAAAGTACGTCTACAAATAGTGATCACATACAATGTTTTTCCGAAAAACTGATTTAATAGATAGCGAAGTAGTTTCTACTGAAAACTGATTGAATCTAACTTAAGTGGCACGCCAATCTGCAACATGGAAACCTAATTAATCAGCTAATATACCGCCGATCCCCATGCCACATCCATCTAACCATGTACCATTCCACAACACCCAGCTCACATGCAAATTGTAACCCAATTGTTTGCTCACTTCTGTCATTACCGGCAACGATTAGGGGAGTGAGTGGATTAGGGGTTGCTGGTGTTGGGGGCTGGGGAATAGTGTGCTTGGTGGGAGTCAACAGACCGAGTAACTTGGACACACAACTAGCTAGAACATACACCCCACTACCTGGGCCACATAGCCCAGGTGTTTGGCTTGGACTGTATACACATTATTATCCCTCACGATTTGATTGTCGCGACACGCGTTGACCCACATCAATAAAGTTACCAAAACAAACTGACTAACCCCTGCCAGGCCCCACTTTTAATGGATTTGTGAATTCGCGGCAACTCCTTTCGAGGCAACAACCATCAAATCGGGAATATTTAATTGCCGGATATGTGCTATTGCTTGGAAAACACCCGACTAATAACTCTAAGTAGACTTTTCTCCGGTTACACCATTTTTCAGCAGAAATATAGCGGTTTAACTAAGAACACATTTTTCACAAGACAGTATCAGTTTCAAAATTTATTGTTAAAAGAAGCTTTAATTCCATTTAAAGTGCTGGCGTTGCTATGCTTCCAGATTAATAAACAATTCGCCATGAAAAGTGGTTCCCAATACCACTACTTTATGGCACCATATTCTCCATCGATTAGCAAATTATCGAAATGCCTTATCTGAACAAAACCCTTTTGCACCCAAGGAAAAATAAACAAACAGAAAAAAAAAAAGAAAAAAGTTAAGTAAGCTCTCGGAGGTACTTGAAATTGTTGTGGTTATAAATAATTTCATAGGAGGAGTGAGAGGAAGTGTTTCATAGCTCAAGATAAAATTTTGGTTTTTAATGTTTTTTATCCCTAAACATTTTGTCTGATACAAAAAAATGTGTAATTTCAAACATAATGTTTCCCTCGGTGTACTCCCCAACAGTCTGCCAGCGATCTTGGTGAATTATCTTCAGATAGCAAGTGCCTTCAATTACCCGCCAACTATTAAAAGCTCTAATTAAAGGTGGCAGCAGGGCAACAAGTGGTATATTCTATTCTATTTCACTCTTTATTAGATTGTAGTGCTGGGAAATTGTCGAGGTTTTTTCTCCCGACCCCATAAAAGCTCTTGATTCTGATCGAGCATGGAAAATTTTCAATAAAATTCAGAAATTCGGCATCAAAAATGTCGCTTTGGGAGGTGACGATATAGGAAAATAGTTGCGATAGTCGACGTGCGCGACATCAGGCAATTAGCCATGTCTAAAATCGGGGCGACGGGAATACGGGAACATGCCCAGAACTTCTCGATGGGCGGTCAGCTTTATCGCTGAGTGGAAAAAAAAATATATACACATAAAAAAACACTCCAGAGCGAGGCGAATGCCAATAAAGTAGTGAGCAAACATGGGAAGTCGAGGGCAGGCGGTGGTGGTGTTGCAGGGTTCCTTATTGTTTATTATTATTTATTATTGGCCGAACTAGATTGTTTGGTGCTTCGCCGGCTGCAATGCGTTGCCAAGTTGCCGAAAATCGAAATTAAGCAAATGTATATGTGTGTGGAATTTAATTTATGCATGCTTGCGTCGCGTGCCCGAGTCCAATGAAAATGTTGATCAATTCCTGTGACAGCGTTCATCAAGTCCGAGACTGAATAAGTTCCCTCCTTCCGGCTATAATTTCCGCCCCATCCCCGCCGATAACTCCCCCCTACTTATCAAATTAGCGTGCGTGGATACATTTTCTAATTAAAAAGACCAAATGCAAAACGGGGCGTGTTTGTTGTATCCCCACTGTGCTGAGGAAGACACCCTCCCAGTCTGCTCATATTTTTATCAATATGTAAATTGCCCGATACCAGGGCGCTCCAATGCTCCAATCTTATCTCCTGGCATGACGGACTTACGTAAGGGGTGCAATTCTTAGACACAACAATTACTCACGGGACATGGAACACCTGGAGCACATGGAGGGGTCAGACACTAAATGAATCACCCGGGCAATAATCGCAAATGGAGCATTTGCAATTATCGATAGTTCTTATCAACAATTTTTAATTTGAAAATTTTGAATGAATTAAGTGGCTGGCAGGGAGCTAGTGGGGTGGAGGGCTAGAGATTGCCGGAAAATATGGGCCAGGTGTGCCAGGTGTGCATTGCTTATCACCAACAAGCCGGTCGGCCACTCACGCACAACCACTTGGCACGGATCGGTTCTGTATTCCCCATTCGAAAATAGGAAATGTTCTTCGTGGGCGTCGTTTATACCCTGTACTCATAAAGTCCAAAGGTACATTCGTTTTATGAGACATATAAAAGCAACAAATCAAAAGCAAACACTCTTCTTACTTTTCTCGGCTGCCAAAGCTAATAAATATGCAGGTGTTTTATAATTTATATCATTCCAGATTTGAGATAGATTGAAGGGACTTTAAAGGTTATATATTGGTTAGGGTTTATTTAACTTTTATAATTATAAGAAAATGTTAAAAAATGTTAGCTCAAATAGATTCTTATTTATTTAACCGAAAAAGACTCATAAAACATACAATAAATGTTAACAACAGGTATATTATGGTCCAAACAACCCAACCACTTCTATCCGCATGGTTTTTGTTTGCCTATTTTTTGGAGGTGGTTGAGATAAGCAAACCGTGTAGCAATTGGGGGCCTGAGATTAGAATTCGTCGAAATCCCCGCCGTTCAAAAAGAACCTATGACAGAGCAAAATCGTCCACTTTAATGTTCGGATGTAACACTCTCCATCCTGAAATTAGTACGAATATAGGGCCACCTGCATGACCGTGTGCCCATACACACCTATGTAGGTGACTCATTTCTGTTTGGGATTTATTGCCCGACACTTGAGCCCTATGATATAGTGTAGATCTATATGTTTTCGACCAGATAGTGCTGAACTTGCAGGTCGGTGATTGCAACACGGCTCTTGTCAGGCGATAAGCCGCGATAACACTATTAGGACAGACATTAAATAGTACCTGAATGTCATAGAGCTTCGATCCGAGTCCACACACAAATGATCCATGTTGTTAATGTCCAGAGCAAACCCTATACGGCCCCTGACTTCTATTCGTGGGGCGTGGCACGTGAGGCTGGCAACAGATTTCACACCAATTACAGTCGAAACTCTCTGAAAAGGCTTGCTAATAGTGCGGGGTTAAAACCGTCCTAAACTTCAATTAACGAGTATCTGCGGATTTGCTTTGATTGCACAGAGAGAAAAGTTTTGGTCTGAGAGATGTTATTTGTGAAGTTAGTAACTAGTTTTGCAAATATTTAGATAATGAAAGCATTTACAGTCTCAGGGTACTACGAATCATTTTTATGATTGTGAATTCCTTAAAAAGAAACAAATAAGTCATGCCGTTTTAGTTTGAAGTTGACTTTTGATTAAATAAATAAGTGAGTAATATATTTTGAAAAGATTTATAAATTCAGGGCATTCAATATATCTTTATGATAAAAAGAAACATTTATGTTTGAAACTTTGTCTTGCAAAAATCCAACACTGCGTATGAGTAATGAACAATAAGAAATCACTCATACGCACCATAGTCTACCGGCTTTTACAAAAAGGCTGAAATAAAATTTGAAATTTGATTGGTTAGTCTTTTGAATGTCAAATTTGAATTATGGAAAACCGAGTAAGCTGTTAAAAAGAAAATTCGGGTGAACTTTCTAAAATTCGGAGAAACACCAAACAAGCTTCGATATGAGAGAAAACCTGAAATTTTTTTTAAGATGTGCAACACGCAATCATACTCTTTTTTTATATGATCTTTTTCAAGTTGGAACCACACACCACACCATGTGCCTTTCATCCCCGGTTTCCGGCCAGAGCCAGACACCAGCTGTTGGCCAGTGCAACGGATCATGCGGCCTGGACAGTAATGGAAACCGCAGCGCATCTGCCAACGCTCCAAACGGAAATGGCGTGCTGAAGCACAGGGGCAAAGCCCACACCGAAGACGATAACCTGGGCTACAAGGAGGAGAATGCCGTTTACAAGGAAAACCCTGCTCTCGACACCCAACAGGATCAGAAGCTAAAGGACACAGAGCAGGCAGAGGAGGAGGAGGAGTATCACCCTCAGATCAGATGGCCGGATTTGGGGGCCCAGACCTTTTTGCATGTCGGTGCTCTCTATGGCCTGTACCAGCTCTTCTACGCCAACTTCTACACATTCCTCTGGGGTGAGTGTCCACTGTTCCCAGGTGTAATTAACATCTGTGCAGTAACCGAGTTCCCGCTCATCCAATCGCTATAATTGCATCGACCAACATGCAAACATTGCGCTTAGATACTGTGGCATTATACGTTTTGTAAACAACGCCGGTTCCTTTAAACTGGGCCAGTTGATATTAGCTAATAAAATGACAAATCGGTGAGGTAATTATAGTATTCCAAAGGGAGATTGTCTTATAAAAGATAAATTATTTTATCCAAATATTAATGGAATCTATTAATTGAGAATTAAAGTTAATTGAGCATTAATATATATTCCCATTTATCATTTAAAAGTCTAATAAAAAATTCAAACTTAACATCATATAATAGGTAAACTATAAAAACAAAATAGTCTCTCTGCATATGTTGCCTGGTGAACTTTGACCGGCATAATTAAAGTTAACGAACGCTTCAATTGTCCGCCCCGATCCAATTCAAATGGTGATCGAACCGGGTGAAAAAAAAACTATACAGATTTTCGAATGCGAGGTGGCGTCAAAAAATAGGCCACCCCAAAGTGAGCAGAGAATGTAGATATATTTAGTACCGAAGCGTTGTATCTGGCGACCAATTCAAGCGAGAAGCGTCACCAGAGCAAGCTGTTCAGATGGGCGGGTATATGTGTTGATTGTGTATATAGTTTGGATTGTTTATACAATGACAACTGACTGTTCTTGTTTATATTCTAGTGGTCGTCACCGTATGGGTCTCGGGTATCGGAATCACGGCGGGAGCCCACAGGCTTTGGTCTCACAAATCCTACACAGCCTCGTTGCCGCTACGTATTCTCTTGGCTTTTGCTTTTTCCATTGCCGGCCAGGTCAGTGCACCATCTTGATATTCCTAGTATATATTATATTATTAAACAATTTTATTACAGAGGGATGCTTATACATGGGCGTTGGATCACAGGATACATCACAAATTCTCCGAGACGGACGCCGATCCCCATAATGCAAAGCGAGGCTTCTTTTTCGCCCACGTGGGGTGGCTGTTTCTAACCCCACATCCCAAGGTCGTCGCCAAGCGAAAGGTCATTGACATGTCAGACTTGGAGGCGGATGCAGTGTGCATGTTCCAGCGAAAGTACTACATCCCACTCTTCGCCCTTTGCTCCATCATTCTGCCAGTGGCTGTGCCTTGGTATTTCTGGAACGAGGACTTGTGGATGTCCTTCTGGATTAACTTTAACATGCGTTTCACCTGGACCCTCAATGTGGCCTTCTTCGTGAATAGTGTTGCTCATATGTACGGCAACAAGCCCTACGACAAGTAAGTTATCTCACTTCAAATAATGGTTCGATTCTGAGGGGTGCCAAAAATATTATTGAATCAATCGATAAACTGCAGAAATTTTTCCATAAAAACTATTGGTATACCCACATATATATTTTCGTCAGAAGCAGAAAGAAAGGAGTGTTTAAATATAAATTAGTTTGTGTTTCCTTTATCTTTACGGCGTTAGAATATTTTTTGTATATTTTCTTTAAAAGTCAGCTAATAGTAAATCATTTGTATTTGAAGAGAATAGAACATTGTCTACTTATACATTTTTCTTTCAGCTGACTGCAGTACTAGAGATTTATGGCTAATAATTTTTACTCTTTTGAAATTATAGTCATATTAAGTATATTTACGTATTTTTGGCTATAGTAGCTTATAAACTGTATAGTTTACCCATTCTGGTTTAACTTAGTAGCTATAATTTGTAATACAAAAGTTGATTTATGGCTATTTTTTAATTTAAGAATTGAACAATTTATAGAAACCTTTTTAGATAAATTAAAACTTTTACTAAACCTTTTCCAATTTTCCCAGGAACATAATGTCTGTAGAGGCTCCTATTGTCTCCCTGCTGGCCATGGGAGAGGGATGGCACAACTACCACCATGTTTTCCCATGGGACTACAAGACCGGAGAGTTTGGAAATTACAGCCTCAACATTACCACCGGTTTCATAGACTTTTGCGCCTGGCTGGGCCTGGCCAAAGGAAGTGAGTTTATGGTAAACACTACTTACCAATTTTTCACTAACCATATTATTTGTAATCCAGGAAAATCAGTTTCCCCTGACATGGTCATTAGGCGGGCGGCAAAGTGCGGAGATGGCACTCGTTTCCTGGATGATGACTATGCCCACAAGGATCAAGTGTGGGGCTTCGGGGATAAGGACATTCCCCGCGAGGACCTCCAAGAGCTGGCCAAGATGCAAAACTAAGCTGACATCGGCCGTGTATTATCATTTCAGCCTGTGGTTTTCATAGAATTAAGTATATAAACGCACCTTTCGCCAAGCCGTGATTAATATGAATCCCATAACAATCAAAACCCATTTTTTTACCATTTTATACCAAAAAGCCATCCTCATCCCATCGCGGATCACTAGGATCTGAGTATTGTAGGGACGCTAGTCTCCCAATGTTGCTTTCGTTACTTACCCTCGGGTCAATAAACTCTGTTTTTTGTATTAAACATTAGCAATACTTTGTATTTCCTTTATTGGCTCATAAATATGCAGTTGGGTTCATGAATAGTCCGGCGATTCGCTGCAAAAGGTTTCATTGTAGGAAGAGGGCATTCAGTATAGTTTGGACAACCACTGGAGACGGATCGATTGTGTATCAGGATATCAGAATACCATGGAGAAAACCGGGCAGAAAAGTGTAGACCAGGATGCCGATTCTATCCATAAGAAGCGCGATGCCATCTGGCCACTGGTTCTATTCTATATCCATTTAAATATCCTCGGTGTATATGGGATCTACGTTCTGTTCGCCAGCGCCACATGGCCCACGATTTTATTCAGTGAGTGTCAAGGGTTAATCAGTGTTCAGTGCATTACTAATTGGTTAACTTTTGCCCTCTTTCTAAATGTTAATTTTCACATATTCAGCAAGTGTCCTAACGCTCTTTGGAACCTTGGGTGTGACTGTGGGTGTTCACCGGCTGTGGGCCCACAGGACCTTCACCGCCTCAAAACCCCTGAAGGTTTTCCTCATGCTCTGTCAGACAACCGCGGGACAGGTGAGTTGATCCTCCCCCTAAAACTTTTACCGACTACGCAGCTGTTAAAGCTTAAACTTAAATATTAGTCGAGACTTGAACCAAAGTGGTACTATTAATTTTTCAGGGCTCCATATATAGTGTGGTTCAGGCCCATCGCTTGCACCACGCCAAGTTCCAGCAAAATGAGGATCCATACTACAGTAAACACAGCTTCATGTACGCCCAGGTGCGTGGGGGTCTACTGAGATACTCTCCCCAGCAGGAGGAGTTGCTCAAAGAGATTGACATGTCAGATCTGGAGAGTGACGCGATTGTTATGTTTCAAAAGAAGTGGGTATTCGATACCTCTATTTTTATATAACATATTTTATTTATATAATTTTATTAATTTCCTTGGCAGATTCTACGTTTTGCTGTACATCTTTGTAAATATTCTGTTGTCGGTGAACACTCCATTCCAATATTTCGGCGATTCCCTAAGTGCATCCATGTTCGTGGGATTCTGGCTGCGCAGTCTGATTGTCATTAACCTGGGAAACCTGGTCAACTCGTCGCATTTCATTTGGAGCCTTCACAAGGGCTTCAAGCCGGCGGACTCCAACAGCATTTTCCTGATCACAAAAAGCTACTGGCCGCAGTTCCATTATCTCCTGCCCAGGGACTATCAAAGCGGGGAGTTCGGCAGCTATGCCACTGGAATCGGATCGGCCATGATTCGGGTTTTCGCCGCTCTCGATTGGGCCAAGGATCTGAAGACCTATGGATCCGTGGCCGTGCGACAAGGTCTCACGAAGGCGGTGGAGACCGGTCGGCCCATTGTCGAGTGCATCGAGGAGGAAGTGGGTCTCGAGGAGAATGCTCTGCCAGCCAACCACTTCCTCAACCGGGAGAAGTTTATGTGAACGGATTGCATCATCCGGGCTAACAAAATGATGAGACAAATGGTCGTCGCAGTCGTAAAAATAAAATTTACCGCCAACCGAGAGGACTGCGGAAGGGGGAGAGCAAACACTGAACCTAATTATTGGTCAGCATAAAAACATGGTAAACATAGGTGCAGTTTCGTGGGCATGAAATGGAACTGGAATTGGAAGTATTCAGGCGCGGAGGCGGCCGTCTGGCAGCAGGTGGGCGTGGCTGGGCGGATGCACTTGTTGCCCAAGAGTTAACCGACAAGTTCACAAATCATAGTTCAATCTAATTATATATTCGTCTCCTTATCCACTCCAAAGAAAATTAGATGAAAAAATAATGCACTGCCTTTCCTCCATATCTTCAATCTCTTAAGTATCTCTTCATTTCTTTCTGTGTATCCCATGGGTTCAATTTCCAATTCAAGTTCGTCTATTTTTATTTCTCTTTCGTCTGTTTACAGATGCCAATTCGTTTGGCAATAGGTGCGTTTGCTTTCCCATGCTCGGTTCGGACGGGATCGAAGCGGATCGGACTTCGGGAGGAGCATCAGGTGCTCGGAGCCGGCTTTATGGGTTGCGCCTAATGATTTTATTACTCATACGCAATGTGTGTGCTCAGTGGCTGATTGATCCGTCAATATTGACTCCGCACTCAGTTGGGTCTGCCCAGAAGCCTTTTGCCATCCTCAAGTTTGCTCATTAAACTTGGTTTGGGCAAACTGTGCGCATCAGCTAGATCACATCGATCGATGCTAAAGAGCCAGTAGGCTTGACTAGCAGGCCGGCCATTCTAATAGTGGTACCTCCCCCTTTCGCACGTACATATTCATAAATTTTCTGGGTGTGAACATACCTCACTCAACTCTCGACTCGGCTCAAGTCAACTCCACTGACTCACATTCGTGCCAGCCACTTGTACCAATTCCTAATGACTCCGCGGTGAAGTGATTACTAATGAATTTGCCAGCTAAAAGTAGCCACACTTGAAATATTTTATTATGAAAAAAACTTTAAATTACATTTATGGCTATATGAGGGGGTTTACAAAGTGATTTTTCTGCATTTCACACAGCAACTGTTTTTAGATAAGAGTTCTTCGTTGTTGTCTTACCAATTCTATAGAAACATCCTCAGTGTATCCCTCATTACTTTGAACAATTTTAAGCTGTGGCAAATCCGAGATCCGTCCCGCTCTGTGGCAAATTGCAGTCGCGTCGCGTTCTGCTCTTTGTTTAGTGTTAATTTGTTTTCCATAAACCGACTCGGCGACATTTGAAGGTTGCACAAATACGTGGAGTACGCAAAATGCTTATGCAATGCCCCAGCCACCAGATTGTCTAATACGAGTCACTACCTAACGCCTAAAACTCGATACTGTGGCGCCGATTGGGTCAGGTGGTCAAGTGTGTGTGAGTGGATGCTGAAAGGTCAGCCCTATTCAATAGAGCTTGAAAATTCAACAATTCACGGCCTAATCGGTGGCAAATTGAAGTCTCCTGCGCATGAATGGCAGCCGTTTGAGCGTGCGGCTGGCCAAGAACGCTGGAACGGGAAGCGATTAGGCCACAAAAAAATAAAACCACATATGTTCGTATAGGCAAACAGATTTAAGTACAAAACAATAAGAGAGACTGCCATTGTTTGGAGGTACTTTTTCGGCCAGAACTCATATAAAACGCTGACAGTGCGAAAAGAGAAGCTGCGCAATATATCAAAGTGGTTTCCAATGATTTCGAGTTGGCTGTTTGTTTATAAACAAAGCAGAAGCAAAAACCCAAAGCACTCCCTCGAGCCAAGTCTTTAGGTCTCCGGACAATTTGAAATCTTTGCATAATTGGCTAATGGTCAGGGCTTACAACATCAGCACCTCATCAGCTCAGCACCACATCTTGCAGAGACACCACAACTACACACTCTACAGTGTGTCGCGATCAAAGGGATCGGTCGCGTGACACTGTGAACGTCTGCGAATTTTTGTTGACCCATAGGTTTCAGTTTTAGGGTTGTTAAATCCACTTTACGATCGGTCAGGGCTTCCTTTGGCTGCTTGACTGTTGGTTTTATTTCGCCGCGGGTCCGATGCTTTTGCTTTTGGATTTTAATTAAGTTCGGTTTCTGTTTCTGTCGCCGCGGTTACGTAAAGAGAAAGCCACTCTCGTCTCCGGTCTTTGGTCTTCGGTCTATAGTCTTCTGCTTTTGGTTTTTCTGCTGCTGTTTTTGCTGAGGAACTTCATGATCATCGAACGGCTTTTGACTTTGGTCAACACCTCACCCATATACACTGGCACATAATACCGCAGATGAGTGGAAGCCCAGTTTAGTTAAGATGACTGACTGGGATTGTTAGAAAAAAAACGAAATATCTCAGCATGCAAAAGGAGAGATTGTCGTATGCAAATGGACAGGGCAGAATCGCAGAATTCACAGAAAATAGAAATCGATTGCGAAAGGTCTAAAACCAGGTCTCATTTAAATAACCCTCAAATAAATGGAGAATATAACGGGGATATTATTTAAAGACCCTTGGCAACAGAGCCTTAAACAGAAAATTTCATAGTTCTTTTCATTTTTTTGTGATATATTTTATTTATTGCAAATATCACACTATATCTTTGGATATTTTATTGTTAAATTAGTGAGTAATCTATAGGAATGACCGCAGACTTCTTGTCGGTCGAATCAATGGCAGGTAAAGTCTCCTGATTCATAATAATATTTAGGTCTGGACTTTTTGGTACTGTGTTTTATTAATTAAAAAATTAATGAAACATTAATCTCAATTTCGTTAAAATGTTTTTTATTTATTTTTAAGCCATTATTATAGATATTTTACATATCATATATGTAAATAAGTTTCAAAACTGTAATACAAAATTTGAGCTAATACTTATTTAACTTTTTGACCTTTTTGTATTATGTACCTTAGGAGCTCGTTTTTATTGATGATGGCTTATGTCTAAACAAAAAGGAAAGGTCAGAAAACATCGTTTGATTTTTTCAAAGGGCAAAAGGCCAAAACGGTTTATAATCATAAGTACTGACTTTTGTCATCAAATACTTCTTTTCCCAAACGGTTTTTGACTGCTTGGTAATTACCAAGAGCCATTCCCCCGTGTCTCTACCAAGTCTTAAACTTTACATCTGTGGAGTTTACCGCAGAAGCCCAGTTTGACCCACTGAGGCATGACACCCAAAGCCCCACACATTTCGCGTAAATTCGAGGTAGCAGTCTGCCGACTGCGCTGCCACCAATACTGCGGCCGAAGTCGAAAGCCGAAGTCTCGAGACAATGTTGGCCGAAGCTTGAAACGAAGCCGAAGTACAGGTGTTGGGACGTACCTGTGCACATGTACGTACATAGGTGTATGGTGGCATAATCTTGGCCTTCTTGTCCGTCTCTCCATTTCTTTTCTTTGGCTTTGTGCGTCGGCAGCCCAGCAACGGAAACTCCGTCAGTCAGTCGGTCAATCAGTTAGCCGCTGCAGTCGACGTCGCTGTTGACGTAGTCGCCGGCAGCACTGCCCAGGTGAGCCGCCAAAAGCCATAGGTAGGAACTTATACTTTTGGCTACGATCATTTGTCTACGGGACGGCGCCGCGTTAAGTTCGTTAGACGCGGAAACCGCAAAGAGGTCCGCACACCACCACGAACCCCAAAGGGCTGGAGTTAAGGTGCCTTGAAAAGAAAGCAAATCTCCGCCACCAATTCCGACTTTACCAAGTATTCCCCGGCTGCAATTAAGCCCGTTGAGTGGTGGTACTTTGTGTGTGTTAAGTTGTGAAGAAAGTGAAGTTACGAAACGCGGTTTCCGCCGGCAAAGCCATCAAAAACCCAAAAAAAAAAATAAAATAAAAACGAGAAAAGTAAATAACCAAAAGCGAAAGATCTTTTAAAGCAAAATGGGTCATCTTTCCACATCAGAGCGCGTGTGCAGCAAGACGCCGATTCCCGGCGACGCAAGTCCTCCACCGCTTTTGGCCAGAAGGGCCAAGCTGGCCAATGGCGATGCCCAGCAGCAGGTGCGACGGGGCGAGGACTCCTCACCGGAGCTCCCGCCTCGCGGCAAGCTATCTCTCCCACAGAAGGAGGACACTGCCAAAAAGGTCGTCCCCCAGTCGATCGTCAATCACGTGCCCAAGGACCAGATCAACCTCGAGGAGTACAAGCGCACCTTTATTGGTGACAATGTGCTCGGCTGGCAATTCGAGGCTCCCCTCAAGTGGGACAAAGTCATCCAGATCTCGCTCCTCCATATCGTGGCCGTCGGCGTCCTGTTAACCTATCCGCTCCACAGGCTCAACTGGTACAGTGTTTTTTGGGGTAAGTATCGGGCCGAATAGTGGGCCATCCAATCCATTCATCCCATCCGGGATTGCGTAATCTCCGCTGCCCCACTCTCTCTTTCTATCGCCTCGTATTTGGAAATGGTGGTTGGGGAAAGGTGTGGAAACAAAGAGTCATCTCAGATCGATGCTGTACACAGAGAGAAAAAGTATGTTTCATATAAAGATTTTGTAAAGATGGTTTAATAGCATGGGGTTTGAAAAATCCATTCATTTCTCCATTTTGCCACATTTTGAAATATGTATAATTTTTACCATCGTTTGTGGCTTTTTCAGTTTGTAACTTGAAACTCTGTCCATTTTAGGTATTTTTTTCTCTCGGTGTCTGATGTATGGATGGTGTCGCTGATGATGTTTTCTTTACGGCATCGTCGCCCTCTTCCGAAATCTGTTTCCCCACCAATTATTTGCAATTTAACGCGCCCGGTGCCTTAAGCCCCTTTGGCGTTTCCTTAGCGGCCCCCGGGCTATTGCAAAATGCGTTCCTCTTGTTATTGCCTTTAATTGATTGCTGCTTAACATGCTGTTGCTGCCCCTCCCCCTTTTTAGCCTCTAGCTCCGCCTCTGCCCTTCAGCTTCTTTTTTTATTTTTTGGTTATACGGCATGTGTTGAAATCTCTTTCATTTCATTGGGTTCAACTTCGAGTTGGGGCTTAGGTTTGGGTTTGGGTTTTGTATTTTCTGTTTTCGGTTGGCATGCAATTTCAGTCTCAGCACAAAAATTGACTGACACAGGTGGATTGTGGAAAAGAAAACCAAAACGTACTAAGCCAAATATGTGAAGGGGAGCGAACAGAGAAAAAGAATCGCTTGACACAAATTCAAAACTTAAATTTGGAGCTTCCAAAGTCTCAAGACTCGAGTTAAATTACCAAGGTTCGACCAGAAATTTCTGGGATTTTCATCCAATACTCACTATAACATTTTGTCGATTCCCAAAGTCAAAGAGATGATTTATCTGGCGGCTAAAAACAAACTGATTCGGTTTATGAGCACCAGACATGCGAAGAGCATGGCAAGGCAAAAAATCAGTTGACATTGAGACGATTTCAAGGGGGCAGACAACCCATGGAGGAGGGATCCTCCACAACCGTTTTCGTTTTCATTGGAATTACCACAGCATACAAGGTACTTCCCTCTTAATGGCTGTCCAGCGAAAAATGCCTTAATACCTAGTCATTTTTAATATTTATTACGCATTGTGCGGGCCTGGTAGCAGGGAAAAAAAAGTACAAGAGAAAAAATTAACATTGAAATGCCGGGAGTATCCTTGCACGAACGATGTCCCTATTTGGGGCGTCGAGCTCGTAAATATTTTGGCAAATTGCCGGTCGAACGTGCAGCGCCTCGAGATTTTTTAACCGCCATGCTGGGGAATTATCATCTTTTGCCGGTTTCAGAGATGGCGAAAATTGTCGTGTTGATTAAGATCGGTCAGGTGGAAACGAAGGGGAATCCGGGCAAGCATAAAGTTGGGGAATTACATAACATTGGGCGCTAATGAAGATGGGCAAAAAAAACTAATATTTATATAAAGGCAAGTCAACGCACTTTGCACCTCAGGGACGGAGTTTAGATTTGTTTTTTTCATACTCGTAGGAGCTATCATAGTCTCGTGAAAATGGTAATGCAGCTAAGCTAAGCAATTCAACGATCTCCGAGTTAATTTCAAATCTAATTCCGGCAGATGAACTGTGAAAAAACCTGAACTTGACCCTTGCATTACCCCTTAGTTGCGTTACATTTGAAATGCAAATGGTCCAAATAGAAAATGCGCTTTGTTCAAAAGAAATTAACATTGCAATCGATCAAAAAATATATATCTGACATTTTCAAGGTTAAACAAGAAGCAAGCAAATAGATATATGCATGCATATTTATGACTCCTTAAAGGTTGCAATTTACCTAAACATGTACCTTGAAGAAATAATTTAGAGCGAGCAACCTCTTTGTCCTATTCGTGAGTCCAGCTTATTGGACATTGAGTTTTGATATTTCCGCACTCTATGGTTTAATTGTTTTCCGTTTTTTATTTTTTTGTGAAACAAAACTGGTTTTTGTCGCAACACCGCGAAGGTTAATCTTTTCCCCAATCAATCGACCGATCGATGAAATTCCCATTCAGAGAAATCGTTAATAGTTCATTAGTTCGATGCCGAAATGTGCGAGGCGTGAGCATAGACACATAGTCACTATCTAGTATATTCGAGTTCCCCCCAATCGATGCTGGGGAATCCGTGGATCGTTAGGTGCTACGGAAAACCCCTTTGTAGGATAAATGATGCTGGGATCATTACCTCTAATTGCGCACATCGCCATTATCCAATTCGTCGAGAGGGTGACAGTGGCACTTTGCATATTCTAATTGAGGAACTAATGGAAGAGTAAGTCTGGAGAGGAATTTCGCCTGTACCACATGCGGATGATGATTGTTCGAATCGTGATATGTCATTCACCATCCGGGCCTCCTCTAGACTCAAATTGGGCAGTACTTCCCGCCACCGTCCGACCTTGCTGAGATCTCGACTTTTATACTCCATTTGTTTGTCGGCAGAATTAACACCCAGCCTCAAATAGCTCAATTTGCGGAAATGTAATTTCGGGTTTTTCTTTTCGTATTCAATTAACACGCCTTTTGTCCGAAACGGAATCTAAATCTGAATCTTTTATAGCTCAATATTAATATATATGTTTGTTTCTTTCTGTGTGTCTTACAGCGTTCTTTGTTGGTGGCGTTGCCGGATTCGGAGTTACCGCCGGAGCCCACAGATTTTGGACCCATCGCAGCTACAAGGCCAATGGGATACTCCGAACCCTCCTTATGATCAGCTACTGTGTCGCCGGACAAGTGAGTTTTAAATAATTATGAAAATGAGGAGGATATGGCGACCTCTGACAGACGTAACGCCACCTGAAAGACTTGTCTCGCAATTTGCCAATTCATTTGACGCGACACCTTTGTGATTTATTTTTTTTTTTTTTCGGGGCTGTAATGCAATTAACATTAATTGCATCATTAAGTATAACAACTTAATGCCTGTTGCGGCTGAAAAACTGTAAAATTGACAATACCAACTACTTGGCTCTGCCGCAGCAGCAGCAGCAGCAGCGACAGGCTAAAAGTGCTTTGTGTATCTCAAAGATACATTTGTCTTATTTAATGACTGCAGCGATTAAGCGCAGCCAGCAGTCACAGTCGCAGCCGCAGAAGCTTAGCTGGAGACTGGAAAAAGATATATCCGAGCGACCTGTAGATTAAGAGGAACAATAAAATTTGATGGCGTGTTAAATGAACCCCATTGACCCACGAAAGATGCTTAGATATACATTGCTTCACAAACATTAACAAAATTGACAAATTTGAAACTGGAATAATTATAGTTACTATTCCCTATTTTCGACTTAGTAGCAATTAACCTTCACACTACAATTTAAGTAATATATTTTTTTGAGATACGATCTATAGCTTCCTATTAATCTTTTTATTTTAACTATTTCTTAACTCGTATTCAGAATACTCTCTATGACTGGGTTCGTGACCATCGAGTCCACCACAAGTACTCGGAGACGGATGCCGATCCGCACAATGCCAACCGTGGATTCTTCTTCTCCCACGTGGGCTGGCTGATGATGTTGAAGCATCCGGAAGTTCTCCGTCGCGGTCGTCAGATCGACATGTCGGATATCCTGGAGGATCCCGTCGTCCAGTTCCACCAGAAGTACTTCTACGTCCTTAAGGTTATATTCTGCTTCCTCTTGCCAACAATAGTGCCTGTCTACTTATTTGGCGAGTCCTGGTCCCTGGCCTTTGCCCAACAGTGCCTGTTCCGTTACGTTAGCAGCTTGAACTTCACCTGGTCCGTGAATAGTGCCGCCCATCTCTGGGGATCCCGCCCTTACGATAAGTAAGTATTGGTTAAAGTTAAAAATAGGTCATAAATTTTAATTTTTGAATTGCAAGCATGATGATCAAGCATTCAAAAAAAAATTACCCACGTTTTGTCACCTCCATTTAAAAAATTTAATAAATGGATCAAAATAATCGAAGAGCGAAGCGAATTATACAAAAAGAACTATGCAAATTATTGATTGAATTGATTTAAATATTTTGACCAATGAAAATTATTTACTATTATTTTTTTCGTATATTAACCTATTTTACTAACCTATTTTAATGTTTCCGTAGGCGTATCATGCCCAGCGAAAATATCTTTGTCTCTGTGATTGCCATGGGTGAAGGCTGGCACAACTACCACCATGTGTTCCCCTGGGACTACAAGGCAGCTGAGCTCGGCAACTACAAAGTCAACTTTACCACCATGGTGCTGGACGGTTTCCACAAGCTGGGATGGGCCTGGAACATGAAGCAACCTTCTAAGGAGCTGGTGCGTCGTATTCTGGAGAAGTACGGAGATGGTAGCCATGTCTCACAGGGCTTGGACTCTGGAAAGGATTATGCTGCTATCGGAGCTAGCCAGATGGTGGGCAATGTGCACTATGCCGAAGTGCCCGATCCGGAGCTGGAGTATGATGCGGAGTCGAGCAGCACGGAGAGCGCCAAGCTGGATGAGAACGAAAACGAGGGCGAGCGGATGAAGAAATCCAAGAAGATGATCTGCACCTAAGAATCAGAGAGCACAGAGCTAGAAGACAGAGGGAGAGATATGGGCTCGCGGATCACAGATGGGAAGGATCATCACTTAAATATGCATCTATGTGTCTGTATCTATTCAGAGAGCGAGGGCGGGACATAGTCGATAATCGTTTTTAAATTAAACCCTATTCTATCATTATTTGTACAAGACACTTGCACCGCAAAGGTTACCACTCACACACAGATACACACTCACACACACACACACAAACACAAATATACACCCACATCCACTCATTTTCGATAACTCCATTTGTGTAGGTTTAGGTATTTAGCAGCTTAGCACGGTACGACATAAGTTAAGTCACACAAAAATTTACATATAAACGACAACCACAAAATAGGCTCTTCGTCTAACAAAACGGCGGGACAAATAAAATGAAAATAAATATTTACAAATAAAAACCGTTTGCAAATCCAAAGTGAATTGTATTTCAATTGGTGGATGATGATGATGGATCGAGTTTGAATATTGTCACCTGTGTGAAGGTAAATGTTTCATTTACTTTGCGTAATTTGCAATTTTTTTGAAACTATGGAATTTTTCTATATTAAACTGCGAAAGTAAACATTAAACATTCAGTATTTACTTCTGACATTTAGTCATCACCGAAATAACTATAAAGCGTTTCCAAGATTAAGTCATTTTTAAAACTTCGAAATGAGTCACTGAAGTGTTCCTTGCAATACCAAATTCGATATGGTTCAACCAACAAAAAGTCTAAATTTCATTGGAAATCACCTTTAAATGAGACATATTTTTAATCTGTTTTTGAGAAAATAATAATTATCATATAGACCAAGAAGGGCAGCGTAACTTTGGGCGGAGTCCAAGCTAATAAGCCCTTGTCGTTAGATAGGCTTTCTCTCTGAGAGCCATTTAAAAAAAATCTAATTAAAAAAACGTTGTATAGGTTTTGATGGACAATTGATATACAAATATATAGACTTCAAAGGGAATCCTATTCTCCTTGCCATGCATTCTGGTGATTAATGAAGAGATCTGACAAATCAGAAAATCGGAAACAAAATTTGAATCAATATGTTTCTAGATTTTGTTTTGGATTTACCCAGAATCGATTTTTGAAGAATTCGTCTTGTACTTAAGATTCGGATGTGTTTTGGCAAAGTTATAGCCTTTGAAGTGAACCTTATTGTCGTTCCCTCGCATTCTCTTAAATTTTTTAAAGGAGTCCGGAAAGTATGACAAAAAATCGGAAAAAAAATGTTCTCAGATTTGGGTGTGCATTGATGGAGAAACGATATTCAAAACGTTCGGTATTCCGTTTAAGAATCGGATGCGATTTGCCAGAAATGAAGCCATCACAGGTGGTCATACATACATACATACAAATGTTCCTGCAATCCTTTTCCCAAATTATAAAATCTTCTGAAACAGTATGAAAGCAGTAAAAACTTACTAGGCATTACACTTTCTTTAAAAAAAATAGCTGTAGTTTATACAATCGGTAACTCGAATAAACTTTTATATATTTTAGGTGTAGGATTTGAGTAATATTAATTAAATATGAAAAAATCAGCCAAATTTGCATAGAAATCTTACCGGTGAGTATACCTTTCTCCCACTCGTTTGAGCCCTCTCACCCACCATTTTGCCCTATTTACTGGCCACAGTTTACAGACTATGGCGAAATAAACAAAATCACACGCTGGCGGCGATGAAAATGAAAATGGGAAATGGAAACGACAGATGCGATCGCATTTTTTATCATTGTCATCCAACAACGTCATCTGAATCACTATATACCATCGTGGGCTGAGGAGGAGGCGGGATTCAGGTGAAGTTAGACGCTGTTTTAGCGCCAACTGGTTTCAGTTTGACTTTGGACTACGTGACCAAAGTTACATCGAACCTTAAGATGCACTTTGAGACGCAGGAACTGACGCAAGGAAGCTGCGCCTAGACGCTGGTAATTGTTCCTTAATTGATTGCTCCACCACTTGCCCCTGAGCTCCAAGAATCTGACGAGGCCTACGTGCACTTGGCACGTACGCCATATCCAAGATCAAGAACCTTGAAAAGGTTCAAGCCTTTAGACTCAAGGGGAATTCCTGGAGCACTTGATATTTATGACTTGTGCTGGACAATGGGGAATCATCTGGGAAACCCTTAATCATTAAAAACCTTCAAGCTAATAGGTTGCACCTTTTATTATCTGCAAACTGCAAAATAAATTCAGATCACTTTCATCCAGACCTTATCAGATTAAAATCAGAATACATTAACTTTATATGAATATTAATTTATTTTATGCCATCCCTTATAAGATAAAAATATCTTAATATTTTATGCAGAAAATGTTGGGCATTACAGCAATCATAGATTTTAAAATTTACATTAATTCAAAGTATTTGGCATAAAAAAATTTTCAAAACAAGATTATAAATCATGGAATCATGCAACTCAAAGTTAAGAAACGTTTTTTTTGTCTTCGTAGGCCTATTGCCGGTTGTATGGAAGGTCAAGTGTTTTGCCAATATCAACAGCCTGTGCAATAACAAAAAAAATAAACTCAAAGACCCGATCATTGTCATTGTCATCGTCATCTCATTAGCGCCCAGTGTGGTACTCATCGTTGTCTAATTGGTGACGAGCCAGTGGACATCAAACGAGCCCACAACTCAACTCATTCTTGTGGGCCTAGATAATTGAAGGCCGGCCTAGATTGCTCAGTGGTTTCAATAAAAAAGGCTTTCAAAAATGTAGTATACCTAGGGGAAATCGCATTTATGGAAAAATAAGTGAAAGTGAAGTAAGTGTTCTTCTAGCTGTTCATATTGCTCGTAATTTGTTCATATGTTTGTTAAATGATTTCCATTGTTTTAGGATGTGTTTACTAGGAATTTTTAGCTGAATTAGGTAAAAATAAGTTAATTATGAATTAAAGCAATTACCAAAGATTATAATTGGCTTGCCAATAATTCTAAAAATAATGAAACAATTGAGTTACACGACAGAGGAGTCTATAGTTGGGGGAAACTATATGTTTCAGAGAGTACTTTGACATTTTCGGTTGATTAGCTCGTAAGTAATTATAGGGGATTATGAAGTTTTTATTACCAAAAAAATATGTTGGTTATTACGAAACATAATATTTAACATACCGCCCACAGAATTTAAAAATTGTTAAGACCAGCCTCTTTTAGCCGTTTCTGATTAGCCGAAACAGCCAACTCAGTATTAAAACGAAAGTTAAAGAATACCATAGTCTTCAATATTAATGATAATGATTTAAAACTCTTAATCTCTTGCATATTTATATTTATTTCTAATATCCAACCCTTTAATATTAATCAGATTTAATGTGAATTCAGAATGTCTAGCCAATTTTTAATTATTTTTATTCAGCCAAGCCTCCCTTATATTCTATACCTCTCAAGTTAATGAATTTAGTTTTAAATTTTAAATTTTCGACTGATTGGTTATTTTTAGAAAACCGAAATCAAAAAAAGGTTGCCGAAATTGGATGGTTTCTTAGTATTCCTGCAATTTCCTATAAATAATGCTGAGAACATTGACATCTGGCCCAAAGATTAATGCGAAATATTTCAAGATTTCTTCGTATTTCTGGTTACATTCGCCCGAATTTGGCACAGAAATATATAGCCAAAATGGTCGGAGTTAGGCCTACAAATTTGCATAACATTTGAGCTCAAGATGGGCCTGTTTATGGTTTATTGTTGTCGATCAGGTCCGCCTCCAGCAGACGAAGGGCCTTGATCGCCACTTGAAATCCGTGTGGGTGCGCACGGGATGTCGGAGATTGGACTTTTTTCTTTCATCAGATAGTAACGGGCAGGTGAAAAATAGTAAATGGTTGCCACAATTGCTCGTAAATATTTTAACTACGCAAGGGAAACTCAGAGTCGTTGAACAATCAAGATAGTGGTCATTTAATGACGTGACCCGGCGACAATTTTCAATTTCAGAGCTTTCAGCCCATCAATGCGGTGATAAACTCGGATACGCAGTGGAGTTAGTGACGAAAACCGAAACCGAGGAGTCTGCAATTTGCGTAAGTTTTGCGAATGGAAACAGAAAGCTTGATCTGTGGACCTCTCCCCCAAAAAACGCCATGGCTAATTGAAAGCCGATGGAACAACGATGACATCGATGGGCCCAAACAACAAAAGGCAAACAACCTATGCTTGCCCAGACATTCATATCTATCCTACGATCGGAGACACTTGTGTGCAGCCTCCCGCGAAACTGGTATCCACTAGATACGAGTATCTATGCATTTGCGAGTGCCGATTTTGAAAGGGCGCCACCTTATGATGAAACTTGTGCGTGTATTGGGGTTTTTCTCGGGTCGATTTTTGTTTTTTACATTTTTTTGCTTTGTTTTGATGAAGGGGGGACCAGGGCTCATCATTAGGCTGATGGTTACTGGCCGAAGTCAGGCCGTTTGATTTATTTGTATTTTTCGGACTGGGCGTTTTGGCTTTGAAATTGATTTCTTCGATCTTGCGGAGAAAAGAAACCGCTTTTCGGTTCCATTTTTATTGTCTCCCATGCCAACGGCTTTTGCAATGATATGGCCAAAGGCCGGGGAGCTGTTGAAACTTGTTTTAAAATTCGTCAAAAGACAATGCGAAGAAAAAGAGCTCTAAAACCTACAAAACATATTTAGTTCAAATGTTTTCTGTGACTTGCACAAAATTCGTTTTTGAATAAGTGAGACATCGGTGCTCGCGCGCGCATATAGGAAAGAGCATTCACAGCTGTATCTGAAACATATGTATATATACATATTTATGTTCATATATAGATATAGGCAACCATATTTGTATATTTGCCTGTTCATGCTGTGGCAGCAGATCCGCCGAGCGGAGCCAAAGCGACTGGTTCAGCCGCTTCACGTGCTGCTCCCCCGATTATGGATGCATTCTGCAAATCATTTTCCACAGCTATAACGGACAGTTGCGAAAACCCTTGACGAACAGCTCACCTGGCTGACAAAAGTGAAGTTGCACGGAAAGAAATTCAATTCGAAATTCGATAAGACTTCCATGAATGAGTGAATCTCAATAAATTAAACATTCACAGTCAAGCAAGACTTTAGTTCGTTCTTTCCAACATAAATTTAACATTCTAGTATTAGTGTTAATATTTTTTTTTATAGTAAATAATTAGAATATGATAACCAGTTTTCTAGTAATAGCCAATTTGAAATGATCGAATATGTTACGCCAATCTGTGGATGTTACAATCGCTGTAAGAGATCCAAAACAAACAACGAATGTGATTAATCATAATTTTGTGCATATTTTTCCTGTGTATACACCCGCTAAAGCAGTAAGCCAGTCAGACAGTCAGTTTATCAGTTTGCGAAGCTGGGTAAGATCGCGGAGTTGCAGCAACCACTTTGACATTTGTCCCCCTTTGTCAGCGGTGGTCAGTGGACATCGGCATGGAACAATAACATACCTATATAGTCATGGGCTTGCGCAACAAGCAGGCCAGTTTTTCTTGCTAGCCAGATATTTTTTAAATTGCACCTCATTTCCGGCCCCCGGATCTCGAGATTTGTGCGATTTTTAGAGCACTTGGCGGCGCAATTTGCAATTCAGAGCTAATGACATAGACCTTAGAAATTGGCGACATGGAATTTGCATGACTGCTTTATATATAGACTTAGTAATAGGAATGGAACTTAAAGCTAGATATTGCGAATGCCAAAAATTGGCGACTGTTTAACAAATTCGTCCAGCTTGGTCTGAAACAGTTCCGAAGTGACGACTGTGCCGGGTGTCCACAGAGGGTCTCGAACTACGTACTCCACCCACACTTTGGCGTACATTTGTTGCAAGAGCTCCTTCACATTAATGGCAGCAGTGTCTGTGTTAAGAACAAATCTAGCAGAGGGCGAGCATAAGTTTAATATAAAAATAACGTTTATAAGCAAGATACATACTTTAATCCGGAGGGTGTTTCCAAATAATGCAGGGCGTAGCGATTTGTTTTGTAGTACAGGAAGCCCTCCTTGGGATCATAAGGAGATATCTTACTCACAAAGGATTTAATAGAAAACAGCATTCCGTAGGTGAGTTTGGCTTCCTACAATAACCAAAAGTATTAATGAATATTTAAATTAAATTGTATTTTTCGTTTTTCACCTCTTCTCTTGTTATACCAGATTTCTTAGTGCGATTCCACTCGGCGTAGTGCAACAGAGTTCCAAATTTATCAAATATGTACAGATTGAAAATCGTCATGATGGGAATGACATGTAATTTGAGTTGCAGTAACAATAAATATCTAAAATAATAATTATTTTATATTTCAATGCAAAACCAAAACAATCCGTCAGTGTTGTAAACGTAGCCACGTATTGCTCGCGTTGCCAATCACCTTGTGGAAAAAGTATTTATCAGCCCTGGTCAGCAAAAAGTGCTGCCTATTTAACTGCTATTAAAAATTAAAGCTTTTAAAAATAAATTAAGTTCCTTCATGGGTTTATTGAATGAGTTAAAAACGAGTACACAATGAATTTACATGTAAAAGAGTTCATCTGCTACTTTTTTTCTTTCTTAAATCCGAAGAGGTTCCAAATGAAGTAAATTTACCTTTTCCCATTTTTTGTTTAGCTCGGCAAGCTTTTCATTACTTTTTTGTAGCTTGCATGTTTGTTTTACTTTGCTTGGGAATTTCCACAACATTGGGGTACTCCTTTGGATTGTTATTTTGGTGCTGTGAATCTTCTATGCATTTAAAATTCTTGCTTTTACATTTCTCCTTTTCTTTATCTTTTTTTGAAATGTCAATTTTATTTCCTGAATCAGGTGGGGATTTTTTTTTCATTTCCTTTCGATTGCTGGAATGTGCTGTAGCATTGCTGTCAGTGTCCCCGTACTCAACAACATATGGATACTTTTGGAATTTTATATTGGTCTTCATCTCAGTGTTCACCATGGATGGGCTTTGAAACATGAAAAATAGCTATATAATTAATAAGTTTACACCTCGGCATAATTTGTACCTGTCAGACATTTCTGTTGATTTCGAAATGATTACATTGTGCTTTTTATGATGGGTTCTTGAACTACTAATTCCGGGCGGAAGGTTTTCGATGGGCTCTGTCCCTGTCTCTCTCGAGTTCTTTTTTGAAAAGAAAAGATAGATAAAACATTTTTTATTATTATATTATATTATAATTTATATATTAAACCATCTATATAAATTAGTAAAATATAATAGAAATTGCTTTAAAAAACCTTTTCTGAATCCATTATATGTTTTTTTAATGGAAATAAAAAATATTTGAAACTTTTTAGATTTATATTGAAAAGTTTGTAAGTTTCACTTTAAATACTGGATTCTAGGTCCTTAGAAAATATTCAGAATATACAGAATACATATTAAATTTTCAGAATATATTAAAACTAATTTTGATTTTAAGCCACCTCATGTGGCTGCTATACCGCAGCCTACTGTATATCGAATTTTCAATGAAAGAAACAAAGACTTAATATCATCCGTTAAAATAGGAACTAGAACTTAGAACTACAATTTCTATAAAATAGCTTAAAACCCCTTTTAAAGGATACTTACTCGACGTGGTATTCCTTTGGGATTCGCGTCGATCACTATGATGATAACCCGGCATTAGGTGTTCCTGTTTCAATGGCAGAGCTCTCTCGGAAGTGGGGTTACTTAAAGCCCCGTTTTGATGCAAATATCTCTCGGGAGTTGGGTTGCTGCGGTGAAAAGGATGTCCAGGGTTGCTGGCGTGCAAGGTGCGGGCCTGAAACTCTCGATTTTCCTTCTTGAGCCGCTCCAAGTGTTCTTCCGGAAACTGGCGACTGGTAATCCCGGATCGGCTATTGCTGATACGTCGCTGCCTAGAGTGCCGACCCTCGTCGGGCTTTAACGATTGTCGGTGCTGCCGTGGTCGTTGCTCTTGTTCCTTCTGCTTTTTATGTTCTTCGAAACGTTCCTCCTGGAGACGGTCTTGATTTGGATGGGACCGCTCTGCGTAACGGCGTTGCCTTGATTCGCCGCCACCGCCATGAGAAGTTCGTCGTGATTCGCCGCCACCACCCTGAGGATAAGAACTTCTGCGGGAGTCCCTCTGCTCCCCAGGGGTGAACCATCGGGACTCGTTAGAAGTTACTTTAGGTACTCGTCTCATTTCACTCATTTCTCCGCTTGTCACGACCGGCAATCTGCGAGAATCCTCTTTGGATTTTGTGGTCCGTCGGGACTCTCCGCTGGTCACATTAGGTAGCCGCCTCAGAGTGTCACTGGTGACCGTGGGCAGTTTGGTAAGATTCACGAGTCCGTTGGCAACAGTCGGAACTCTCATGGTATGAGATCCTCGCTTTGGATCACCACCTCCGCCACTCCCAGTGGCTATTTGGGATGTCCTTCGACCAGCTTGTGATAAGACTCGATCGCGATCTCTTTCCGAACTCAAGTAAGAACGCTGCTGCCTGTCTGATCGCTCGGATCGGTCCTGACGATACTTTCGAGTGTCATAGGAGTCCCTGGCAGCAGGTGACCTCCGGTATTCTTTTTGATTTTGACCATATTGAACTCGTGGTTCTTGGGCACCATATAGTTGAGACTTACGTCGATTTATATCATCTTTTTGGGTTCGATCCTTCTTTTTAGATACAACAATGCGATCAGTCTGTTGGCTGATAGTTTGCAGGTTTTTTCCAATGGAATTAGACAGCAAAGGGAGCAGCATTTGTTTGCTACTCGGAGGGAATGCATTGGACAATACCTTTTTTGGGAAAATGACGTGCTCTCCTAGACGGATTTTAATTGGGAAACAGAGTTGTTTAGTATACTCCTAAAAATTCATATTTTGTCTTACCCGGAGCTGCTTCGGTGCTCGTATCAAAGTTGAACGGAGGAAGGTCAGCAGTTGTGCGAGCATTTTTGAATGCCTTAAGGCTCCTTTTGCCGAATTGGCTCAACTCCGGGAAGAATGTATCCCACTAAAGAACGATTTTCTTTAATGTATGCTGTTAACAGAAATGAGGAGAATTGCTTACCAGATAGAATATTCCATATGCGAGTAAAATGGCCAGTAGTAATACAATCGTAAACTTTGTAAATTGCATCAACACAAATAAGATGACGCAACCTATCACTTCCACATGCTGAACGCCGAGAAATTCCAGGTACTGTCGAATCTCGCAGACGCGCATGGTAGCCAGGTACTCCACGATGGAGTTAAGACTTTCGCAGGCAGCCTGTATGGCATCTGCCATGTTTGGAGGTGGATAGAAGCGTCTATGAGACTCCTGGTGAAGGCATTTCTCCCCGGCACTGGGATTCTAGCTTGGAGTTATAGTTTGATTTGATAAGCAGAGGAAATGAAAATGAGTGCTCGAGAAAATTTAAAACGCCCCCTTAGGCAAGAAAAAATAACTTCATTGATTTAACGATTTTAGGGCTATAGTTTGAGAAAACTTTTAATATTCTTGCAATAAATAGATTTAAATAGATATTTAAGCTACGCGCCATATGCTATCGATGAATAGTGTTTTGAGAAATCGAATGGGCAGCACTGGCGATTCTTAAGCAATGTGGGGTTTTATTTTTGTTTTTACCAAACAGCTGACGGAATTCTTATCAAGAAATTTTGTATTGTAACTATCTTTAAACTACAGATTATACACAAAGTCACTCAGAAAAAAAATCTTTGTTACAGTTTAATGCTGCGGCGCACAATGGCGGAGTTTGATATAAAGGGCGGTCTTCAGAACGTGTGGAAGCGAATTGACGAGGTGCTCCTGCACCGGTCCCAGGTTAAAATCAGTACTTTGTTTCAAATTTAGTTAACTTCTATTAACATCCATACTTTTATTGCAGGATATCAAAACTGCGAGACCTGTTCTCGTCGCTGTGAGCAAAACAAAACCAGCGGATGCAGTTATCGAAGCGTATCAAGCTGGACAAAGGGACTTTGGAGAAAACTATGTTCAGGAGCTGGAGGAAAAGAGCCGGCACCCGGATATCGTGGCCCAGTGCCCTGACATTAGGTGGCACTTTATCGGTCACATGCAGAGCAACAAAATAAACAAGGTCAGGCTGCGATTAGATCAGTATAGTATTCGATTAAAATAGTAAATTAACTTGAAATGAAAAATCATTCTAAAGAGAGAATAACTAAACTTACATTATCTATTAAAAGTTTTAGAATTTAGTCGTCCATCACAATTAATATTAAACTCTCCTCGTGTAATTACAATACTTTTTTAGTTATAAACTAGCTGAACAGAAGACTATCTTTTAGTCCTTCAATTTTATAACGGTCTAGATTTCAAAATCTCTTTAAAGGTTCTGGCTGTGCCCAATCTGTACATGATCCAAACTGTGGACAGCCAAAAACTAGCCACCAAACTCGATGCAGCCTGGTCAAAAGTGCAGCCACCAAAGGATGAACCCTTGAAAGTGCTCATCCAGATCAACACAAGCGGCGAAGATGGTTAGTATTATTGTATTTTTGAGTATTTTTGACTGGCTACCCAATCAATTGACAGTAAAAAGTGGAATCGAACCGAAAGAAGCACCTGCCCTATTCGAATTTATCAAGAGCAACTTGAAGCACCTGAAACTGATGGGCATCATGACCATTGGCGCCTATGGCTTTGACTACAGCAACGGTCCCAATCCGGATTTTGTGTCCCTTATGCAAGTGCACCGCTCCATATGCGAGGGCAATTCATTGGCTCCCGAGTCCGTACTTGTGTCCATGGGCATGTCGAACGACTACGACAGGGCGGTAAGTAAAGTAGTAGCTTCTGGCCAAGAACATTCTCTAAAGACTGAACTCTTTCCTTAGATCGAGATGGGCAGCACGGTTGTGCGGGTGGGCACATCTATTTTCGGCTATCGGGCGGCCAAGGCGTGAGGTGGTTCTGAGGATGAAGAAAGAGGCAGGAATGCGCGGCAGGCGCCCAATACAGTTGTTTCCCAATGACGTCCGACCTCCCATCTGAGCAGCCTCCAAGTTCGCATGTGTATCAGGTGGAAATGTGTATACCCATACACATACCCACATACATACGCAGTTGATGATTGAAGATGATTTGGCGTTTATATTTAGAAAATGTTGAAATAAACAAAACTTATGTATAGGCTATTATATCCTCTGTTCGATTGTTGCCCTCTCCATAAACAACACCTACATTTCCAAAATGTCAGATCCATTAATATAAGTTGTATACTGTTTAAAGCTCAATAACAGTTTTCATTAATTTTAACATTCCTTTGAGTATTTTTTTGTAATCTTTTTGCACTATGTTCTATTTTTACTTTTGCATACATTCAATGCTACATCGCGTATTAGATTGTGGGCAGTTTTTCTTCTATATTTCTTGTTTTCTTGGCTTTAAGCCAAAATGTCGCCTGGTTACGTGCCAAAATTGCAGCGCCAAGAGAGTTTTCGACGAAATCACTTTCAATGAAGCCCGAAAAAGACTGCAGTTGCCATCGATTTCTATTATGTCTGATCGATGAATTATGAACGCTTTCTCGCGTGTAATCCACCATTAATTGAGATATTTTTTGTTTGATATGCATGCCTTAAGCCAACATTAATTATGTCATTAGCCTGTCGAGGGAATTCATTCATCTTAGCAGATGACGTTAAATAGAGTGTATTTCAAGAAATTAGTTTGGCGACCTTATATAAATTTTCCAACATAAAAACAATTGATGAAGTGAAGAATCTTTTTCGCAAGGTTTAAATCAAAATTAAAATAAATATAAATAATATAAATCCTTATAAACAAAATAGATCCAATTACTAGAAAAACACTGATGTGGACAATAAACTTAGCTACGATACATATTTGAAATTTTTAAAATAAATTACCCATTCTGGAAAAATATTTTAAAATCAGAGATATACCTAAAGAGCTAGAACAGATTTTTTCCATATTTTATAAAGATTTTGCGTCATTTCTATTATTATTGATACACAAAATATTTTCATCCAATCTATCATATTGTCTGTGTCTTATTTTGTTTAGAGATATCCGTATTATCATCCTTTTTAATTGGTAAGTTTAAATAACAAAATCGAAAATGGAAAATGAAATGCCTGCTCATTGTTATGCAATGTCCATGGATCTTTCGACTATATACAAAAGTCAGATGTTTATTTCATATTTGTTGCCGAAATAGTTTTAGTCCAATATCGGGTTCGTTGGATATTTATGCGACACGAAATCCGCCCGATCCGTATGCGTATATAGATCTATACTATAGATTCTATAGATTTGGAATTCTCGGCGCTCTTCATATTGCACAATATCCGAAGCATTTCGAAAGTAGAAAAAGTAGCGTAAAATGCCAGCGTAGAAATAGGCAAGGCAAAAACATCGAGTATATAGGCATGAATAGATATATTCTATATATGTATGTCGTATGAATGTGGTTGTGTGGAAGACCTATACTGTGAAGGGAAATGTAGGTGATTTCACCGCAAGGGGACACCTTTAGGAGGTGGCCTCAAGAGCAGTGATGAATAGAACAAAATAAAATCAAACAAAACAAAACTGAGCATGGGGAAATGTATCCTAAACAGAGAACCCAACCGAACCGAACCGAACCGAACCGATCCCGTCCCGAACATTATTCCGAGCAACGCACCGAAATAAATTCCGAACATATGTATAGGCTTCTGCCCAAAAGCTAAAGCCAAAAGCATTACTCTGCCGTTAAAATTAGATTTTTGATTAGAGCAGCGCCCGATGAGTAAACAACTCGGATACAGGCACGACTATAAGCTATAGCGTACATCTTATAGTGGCTATGGGTATAGCTATAGGTATATCTAATGGATACACCCCTCCGATCACCCGGGACGGACCTCGCCTCGCAGATACTAAAAAAGGCATCACGAATATTGCAGATATAGATACAGCGATCGGGGCCCGAACTTTTCCGAACCATGGCCGAAAGTTCGAAATCGGGGCAAGAAGCAGAGCACTGCCAAGATCTTAAAACATCATTGTCTTGGCGATAAAATCAGCCAGAGATTCAGTGTGCTCTGACCGCTCGACTCGATTAGACAACACATCAAAGTTCAGCACCATGGTAAGGACACGTCCCGGAGTACCAACCGAACTGATCTGGATATATGCAGCAAGGATACCACTACTTATTACTACTAGCAGTGCAGTGAACCAGTTGCATTCGAGAGATACATATACATTCTAAAGAAATGACATTCCAAAAATGAAGTGATCTTTAAAGTACAACTCCATACGCCTCTTTCAAGTGCAAATTTCTTTGAATAGTGAAAAACTCATATATAGAATTCTATAAATGGATTGATCCGAGTGTTACGCGGCAGTAATGTAATCCGATATCCGTGTCGGTGAGCAAGCGAGACGGCAATAGTCGCACGGCGGAGAGCTTACGTAACATGCGTCCGGTTTATTTTTAGCCAAGTGGAAATTTTTTCGTCCCAGATACATATTTTTATTTCGAAATGAAGAAGAACTTATATTTCATAAATTTTCAAATGGAGGACATGGAGACGTTTTCTTATAGAATTTCTGAAGGATTAATATTTAAAGGAGGTCAAGGCACAATTAGGAAATCCTACTGAAGACTATCCATGACATTAGACTTGACTACTTGACTTTTAATTACCAAAACGATCCTGAAACCCCTAAACCCCTACTGATTCCAATCATTTTTCTTTATTCAGGCCGATGAGAAGAAGAAGGTTAAGAAGAAGAAGACCAAGGAAGAGGGAGGTACTTCCGAGACCGCTTCTGAGGCCGCATCTGAGGCAGCAACCCCGGCACCAGCTGCCACCCCTGCCCCGGCCGCTTCTGCCACTGGTTCGAAGAGAGCGTCGGGCGGCTCCCGCGGCTCGAGGAAATCGAAGCGCGCTGGCTCCTCGGTCTTCTCTGTCTTCTCCCAGAAGCAGATCGCCGAGTTCAAGGAGGTAAGTGTCGCAGGACGAACATATCATACGAATCACACCATATCCATTGCATTACATTCCACTCCAAACCCGATCCCATCATCCTGTCATCCTGACATCCCCTCATCCTATCATCCTATCATCCTATCATCCAATCATCCCACCATTGGATCCATCTATCGCACTTGTCAACGACCAAGTCACCAACCCACTCTCTCTCTTTCTCTCTCTCTCTCTATTTGCTCGCTCTGTCTCGCAATGTATCCCCGATGCGTGCCGATAATCGATGATCAGGCCTTCCAACTCATGGATGCCGACAAGGACGGTATTATTGGCAAGAACGATCTGCGCGCTGCCTTCGACTCTGTCGGCAAGATCGCCAACGACAAGGAGTTGGACGCCATGCTGGGCGAGGCCTCGGGTCCGATCAACTTCACCCAGTTGCTGACCCTGTTCGCCAACCGCATGGCCACCTCTGGTGCCAACGATGAAGACGATGTTGTTATTGCTGCCTTCAAAACATTCGATAACGATGGTCTCATCGACGGTGACAAATTCCGCGAAATGCTCATGAACTTCGGTGACAAGTTCACCATGAAGGAGGTTGATGATGCCTACGATCAGATGGTGATCGACGACAAGAACCAGATCGATACCGCCGCCCTGATCGAGATGCTCACCGGCAAGGGTGACGAGGAGGAGGAGGAGGCCGCCTAAACAGCCACTGTCACATCCTAACTTCCAACTCAACATCCATATTTTACCGCCAGAATCAGAACCAGAACGTTAATCGTTAAATCAGTCAAATCAGTAATAATAAACGTAATTAAAAGAAATGCTCGTTTACATATGTAGATTCTCAGTATCTTGTAATCTCTTTTTGTTAACCACCACCAACCACCAACAAATTACTCAACAAGATCAGCAACAACCATGACCAAGAACAACTGAAACTTCTTCAACAACACTTTTTTGGTAGCGATCACAGACTAGTTATCATTTACCATGTATCTGTCCATCAAATTAGGGATACTCACGATCAATGTCACAGTAGAACTTGATGCGTAGTTTTCTAGTTGATTTACTGTTAAATTTTACACGTAAAATTTATAAAACAACAAAAAATGCTAAAATCTATTTTATTTAAAACACCTATAAAATCAACAAAAAAAACTTAAAAACAACAACAAAGCAATGTCTATTTTTATCGCTGTCCGTTGAAGAATCCGAACAAAAAAAGAGTGAGATGATTGAAGATCGAGATCGGTATAAAGGATGTTATATGATATGATATGAGGAGGCGAATATGAATATTGATATAGTGGGTAGCCTAGGCTGGATATATATATATATAAATTTTGTTAGGCCTGGACCCATGAATTTGAATTTGAATTTTTTACGAGATTTGTGAGTTTTGATGTTTTTCATTCGTTGAATCTCGCAGGACCTGGAGAGAGAGAGGCAAACCTACAGCAGACTATTGTTAGGGACATTTAACTGAGAGCCAATTATTTATCCTTCTATGAAATCTAAATATTTATCGTTATTGCATATCTATCGTTCGTTATTCAGTTTCAATTTCAATATCAATTACAATTATCAGTTATGAGTTATCAAATATTATTGCAAGTTATCGAGAGTTAGGCTAAATAACAAAGAAACATTAAGTTCATTCACTCAAATTGTTTTATGCGAATTTACATAACTTAATCACTACCACAACTTTCTGCTTATGAACTATCAGCGTTATAAACAACAACAACAACAACAACCCTTGAAACAAACCCAAAATGATATATGAAATATGAAAGAAACGATCAAACAACCAACCCAGTGTTTCTAGTTAATGCGTTTCGAATGCAATAAGTATCGCCGAGGAGGCAACTCCCTCGGTGGCGAAGGTGGGAGGTAGTTTGATTTCGGGGTATTCCCTGGGGAATGCCCAGGACCCATAACCACTAGTACCTAGGCTGATCGGAAGAAGAGCAAGCCACACTTTATACTATGTACTAACACTCACACACTACACACAACAAACACTCGACACGAGCACACAAAACTCACACCCATCCATTTCAACAACCAGCAACATGCACCATGCAACAAGTTGTTAAATGCGAATGTGAATCGAATCTTTACTTCAGTATAAATTAAGTTATATATGGCAAGATGCGAAAATTCAGAAAAAAATTTAACCCGGTCAGAAATATAAAAAAAAAAAAACTAAGAAAGAAGATAAACTAAAGAAGTGTACTGTTTTTATACAACGTAACTACAGGATGATACGATGACGAAGTCTTGGAATAAAGCATAAGCGAGTCGTCTTGAAAACTAAGACACTGAGTTTTTATTTTCATAAGGTTGGGACAAACCTAGTTATCTTAAAGTGCTAATATTATCATATTTTTTAGCGATTGTGGCTGCATATTCTAATAAATAAACATTAAGCATTTTTAAGTCGTCTTGAAAAAAGAAGAAAACCATTGAAGTTTGATTTTTGTTGGGGAGCGGAAGGAAAGGGTGGGCATTACAGTGACTCAGCTGGGCCGTGCCGGAAACCAGTTACAGGTCAAAACAAAACCGTTGATAAAGCAGAGCTCAAAGCAGGGGCTCCAACAATGCCAGCCAACTCCCCACACTTGGCCAAGTCGCTGGTATGGCTTAAACCTTCCAGCTACCAGTTTTCAGTTGAGTTTCGACGTGGGCTGTTTCCCCGAAAACGCGCACGCATGCGCACTACGATGTGAAAGTCAGCTACGATTGCTAAATCTATCCAAAAGATACTCTTTTATTAGGTGAACACCTAAGGTTCTGGTAAAAGAAAAGCGGAATAATGGTTCGAGTTGGTCACCTTTTCCGGTTTGCGGTTTTATGCTGGATTGCATCAGCATTCAGTGGAGGTAAGTTGTGGGAATCGATCGGCATTGTATGCAAATATTGCGTGGCTGAGACAGTTTTTCACTAAAGAAATCGAAAGTATCTCAGACTCAGCCGGAGATAATTCACCACACTCTTAGTTGCACTTCAATGAATTGGTATACAGAGAAAAAAAATGAATAATCTAACCAAAGACTACTAAACTATTCAAATTCAAGAGTAAATGCAGCCATTACTGCGAATTTTCAATAAAAAATTTTATATTTTATCTTCGAACTGATTTTTTTCTGTGTATCTTACTATGATATCTTACCACACTCTCGATTAATCACTCTTACTTTTTTACTCTCAGCTGATGCACAGCATCTGATCGCTTACATCTCCCAGCGCGGTCTTCATGGGGAGATCACGTTCCGGCAGGTGAATGCCACCACAGTGGAGATCAAGGCCAGTCTGGAGGCCACTTTGCAGTATCCCGATCAAGTATGGAGCTGGGCTGTTCGCCGATTCCCTGTGGACTATTCCAACACCGATCCTGATGAGCGCTGTGAACTTTCTCGCCTGGGCTCCCAAGTTCTGAGCTTCGATGAGGATCTGGAGTATCTGGTGTTGCCAGGAAACGAAACTGCCACCTGGGAGCGTAATATGCAGCTGATCGGAGATAGAGGAATATGGGGAAAGTCTTTGGTTTTAACTGAAGTCAACTCCAATGCTCGTATTTGTGCCACCATCACCACAGTCCAGAGTTCTGTGGAGCACATGGCTGAGGCCCGTTTCAACACGCCCATAGCAGGATCCGTTCACTTTCGGTGGTTGGCTCCGACAGAGGGATCCAGTGGGGACACGCTCATTTATTCCGATCTGTACCACATCAGGGAGCAACCGGCGGGCTTGGAGGGCGGCAACGGCAGAAGTACTCCATTCACCCAGCACCACTGGAAGATTTTCGTGACGGATATCTTTAAACTTGACCATCATCGGACTGAGGATAACTGTAACTTCCTGCAGCTGGTCTTCGATCCTCAAGGAGGTGGAGCTGGGCAGGGTATTGGTGACTTGGACAGTCGTCTTGGCCGAATCGGTGTGGCGAAAAACGCCTTGAGATCTCCACAACGCTCTGTATTCCGAGATGCCCAGCTTGCCCTTCTTCCATCAGATCTCACGATTCCACATCGAACTCTTTATCTGGTTTTGTTTGACAACCAGCATCCGGATACTTACTTGGCCTGTACTAAGATTCGCCATGTCCAACCCCTAACTTACAAGTAAGTTTCTTGTACTTAATGATGATCGTTTACATTAAATGAACACTTATCATTTTCTGCAGAACCTTTATTAACTCTGGCGGAGTAAAAGGAGAAGTCACATTCACCCAGCGCTCCAAGTTCGACCCCACTTTCCTGAACTTCACCCTGGGCGCACCACTTTCCCAGCATGTGAGCCGTAAATTTGCCGAGGATGTGGCTGCTTTTAGGATCCACAGTTTGCCGCCAGTGCCCCAGAGAATGGGCCATGAGGACTACTGTTGGACCACGGGTGAAATGCATAATCCTCGAGAACTTAATGATAATATACCGCCGCCGGGATATGGCACTCAGGAGCAGTATGCCGTGGGTGATCTATCCGGGAAGCTGCAGGGTCGGAATAAGGGATATTTTCACCAGTACGTCCTGCCCGGAACCAGCTCCGAATTAAGTGGCCTCTACTGGGATGTGTTCCTGCCCCTCCAAGGACGCCACAGCATAGTCCAACGCAGCCTGGTTATATACACCTACAACCGGACAGATGTGGGAAATATTACGCAAAGTATTTGGGGATGTTCCAGCCTGGGCCAGTATCAGAAGAATGGAATATATCAGCAGAATATGGTCACAGCGCAGGTAAGTACTTCAATGCTTGACTTTAATGCAATTATTGCCTATAAATATTGTTGTTCTTCAGGTTCTATTCCGCTATCCTGTGGTGGGTCGCGTCATCTTCCGGCAAGCGGCGGAAGAGCCTTGGCAGGACACTACCATGTTGTTTGAATACCTCATCCAGGCAGATGGATCCACGCAAAATACCACATTCGATCATCGTTGGGCAATTCACAGTGCTCCTCCTGGCAAGGACTTCTACGACTGGCAGCAGAGATGCATATCCGCAGGACCTGTTTTTAACCCTTATCGTGTGGACTGGGGCAATCGCAGTGCCGATGACTTCTGTCAGCCCCATTTACCAGCCATGTGCCGATTGGGCGCCTTGGATGCAAGATTGGGAAGACTCACCATTGCCGGTGGCAAGCGGGTGGCTCAGAAAATAAGCCGCAAAATGTTTGTGGATGGGAACCTACCGCTCTCAGGACGTCACAGCATTTTAGGTAAGTCCTTGGTCCTTTATGAGGACAACGGACCCAAGGCAAGAGGAGAGCGACTGGCTTGCTCGGCGGTAATCGGACATTTTCGCCGAAAAGTGGTGGCCAAGGAGTGGTACGCCAATGGAGATCCCTTGACGGTCAGCGGGAGAGTAGAAATCACACAGCAGTCGGAATATGACATAAGTAACGTGGAAGTACAGCTCAAAGGACTGAAGGACAACACAGGATATCATATTCACAGAGTAAGTGATTTTAGCCTATAGTATATATGATCAGATTATTAATACTTCTCTTTTTCCTAGACCCCTGTGGAGGCCAATCTGGCCTTTCCCTGTGAAGCTTCTACTCTTTATGGCCACTGGAATCCCTTTGAGGTTAATCCAAAATCAGCTCCACCCACTAAACGGGGAACTACAGATCAGTATGAAATGGGGGATCTAAGTGGAAAGTTTGGTGGCCTCGAAGGAGTTACCCAGTTCGAAGATTCTTACAACGATACGAATCTGCCGCTTTTTGGCTATAATAGTATTATTGGAAGGTCTGTGGTTATTCAAAAAAGGCAGAAAAATGCCCGTTGGGCTTGTAGGTAAGGAAAATAAAAGAATTACCTTTCAAGTTTAATTAATTTTAATGAACTTTGACAGCACCTTAGAACGGGGATACAGTCCCAGCGAAGCCAGAGAACTAAGAGCCATAGCCTCTTTTCATCACCCAACGGGCTATGCATATGGATACATCAAGATGACGCAACTAATCCACAGCGATGGTAGTCAGTCGGAAACGGTGATCGAGGTAAAGTTGCGGCATCCTGGAAAAAATGATCGCAACTCCACCCGGAATCACAACTGGCAGATCTACGTTAATCCTGTCGGAGTGGATGCTGCTGTGAAGCCCACAATTACACGATGTGTGGCAGGAGGTTATGTTTGGAATCCTTACTACACCCAGCTGGCAGATCCTTTAAATGTGAGTTTCACTTATTTTAAATATGATTTTGAAGTAATTTTTTTCCTTTAGTTGGATCTATATGAACAAGAGTGTGGCCCGGATAATCCTCTTCGCTGCTATGTGGGTGATGTAGGAGCTCGTCTGGGAACAATAGGTTAGTGGTTTACCCATTTTCCTTATTAATTTGAAGATAAAACCTTAATGTCTCCCTTAGATCTCGGTGGCGAAAGAGTAGTCCTGACCGACTCAAATTTCCCCTTGGAATCTCCTGTTGGAGCCATTGGTCGTTCCATTGTGATCTTTGGCCCGGATAACTCTCATGAAAGGTTTGCCTGCGCAAATATTGAAGCCGATCACAATGTCATAAAGTATATCAACCTTCAAAAGCCACCTCGCTTTGTGGTGTAAGTATAGCGGATCTTTGACGACTTATTTGGTATAATACTTCTTAATTTCATATAATTAGCGCCCAATTTCTCGAGGAACTACGATCGGTGATGGGGATTCCCGAATGGATGCTGGATGTGGATGCTCGGAAGACTAAGGAGCTCCATGGCGGTGCCTGCATCCAGATGATTATCCACTTTAAGGGACCCCTAGCTCACCGACTGGAGTTAGACATGTCCCGCCTGATAGCCGCAGGACGATTGGATGCCCCAAGTCTATTCATTCCTGGATATGTTAATACCAAGCGAAAGGCTACTATCTCATATCGTACCTGTGGTGTTAGGGACACCAATGAAAAGAGTATGTATACAATTTCGTCATAAAAATGATCGTACTTTTATATACATTTTTTATCTCCCACAGGAACCAAAAACTTCAAGGGTGGCTTTTATTCCTCAAGTTCAAATCTAATCCAACCAAAGGCATTTAGTTTATCCATCGTAGTCATCAGCCTCGCCTTCAGTTTTTTGTAAAAAACTTCTCAACAACTTTATATTAATACTCATATGACTTTTGTTTACCAAATGTAGTCACTAGCTTCGTAGATGAGTTTAAATTTGTTTCTTTAGTTAAGGTTTTGTAAATACTGAATTATAAAATATAAAATTAATAAATGTACAGATTCTTTAATTTAAAATTAAATATTCAAGCTGTTGTGTGTGAATATTGAAATTTTGTTCAATGTATCATATAATTTTTAGCTGTTAAATTGGTTTGGTTGGACAGTTTTTGTAAAAATTGACCTACAATGGTCTTCTTCAGGAATTTAGATACCATCTGCGATGGTGCAGCTCTTCAAAATACTGACCTGAAATAGAAGAGACAAATCAGTCCAAAAAAACACGCTTTCTTTGAATATTTTCCCACCACTTACCGAGACCCACCACTGTTTGAGTTATTTTTGCGCCTGCGCTCGTCCAATCGATTTTTCCGTACATACATACATCCCTCATTCAATCGAGGGCAGGCAGTCGACTAGGACTGGCTAGAATCTTCAGAGCTGCAGGCATCCATCTCCAGAATGCGACAGATATTCGTTGTGACCCTGCTGTGTCTGGCCCTTGGCAGCTGCACTGCATCCATCAGCGGACCCTTTATCTTCTGGGGCAACTCCAAGGTGGCATCGGTACAACCGCAACTCCTGTTGGACGCCAGCAGCCAGGAGTTACCTCTGACGCAACTTTTCAAGGAGGTCACTGCCATTGTGGTATTTGTACGGAACGCCACGGGACGATTGGAGGGCACCAAGTATCCACAGTTCCAGAATCTGGTGAAGAGCGGACCCTGGTCATATCTGCCCCAGAGAAGTCTGGCAGTGGAACCCTTTGGACACAATGTCAATATTGAGGTAAGGGTTCTATGTATCTACATCATAATACATTGGATTATTTTCTTCCAGTGTTAGTGCCAAAGTTTTCTTTATTATTCAATCAAATTTAATCTATTTTTGTTTCAAAAATTGTTTTTTTATTGAATGCCTATATTGAAGTGCAGATATAAATATTCATGTGCGTGTGAAACACATAATCTCTCGTTGGTAAAATGGATAATAAACAACTTTTATTTATATTCATTTCTGGAATGTGTTGAAAGTTCAATTAACTTATTCATTATATAGGACATTAGGTATTCGCATTTAATAAAATCCACCAATCCATTAGTTTGTATATTTTCAGTTAATATTGGAATTCAAAACAAAATAATAATTATGAACTGAAACATAAGAAATCAATGCTAATACATGTTAACTCAAAAACAAATACTTATATTTTTGAATTCATTATATTTTTATGTCATAGGTGGTGAACCTTTCCGGCCGTGCAGAAGAAGACGACGCAGAAATCCTGACAGCTTACAACGAAGCTCTGGCTACCTTCGGGCAAGGAGAGGTGCTGGGCATCTTGGCCAGTCGCGAGGAGGAGGCCCATTTCCTGGCAAAGAGGGATGCAGCCGCCGGCGAGGAGGAGGCGAACCGAAAGAAGGAGCCGGAGGGACCTGAGGAGACCGAAGACAACTTCATCTATGTGGCAGAGGGAAACAAGGCAGTTCTGAGTTTGAACGGACCCCTGGAACTACGGTTAAGCAACGAAACCCTGAGCCTGAAGGAGCACACCAAGCAAATAACCTTCGACGATCAACACGCCAAGGGTTATGGACGATTGAGCATAACCTTCATGTACTCCGGAGAGAAATGCACTCTGAGGTTTAAGTTCTCTCTGATTCGTGGGTCTTGGACTTTACGCAACGTGGAAGTGGAATACAGGGACCAAAAGAGTGTTCTTTTGGCTCGCGGAGATGAGTACTCTTTGCCAAATGCCCCAGTGGGCTTCTCGTACCGCTGCTCCGCTGAGAATGTTACCTTCTTAAATACCGCTCGTAACGAAACCATCCAGAGCCTACTCCTTAGTGATTTCCAGGTGCAGCCTTGGCTCAATGGTCGCCAGAAGTTCGGTGATGTCTACGACTGTGTGGGATTTGTATCTGCTCCGATTCTGGCCGGCCTGTTGGTGGTGACCTTGCTCCTTGGCATCCTGGGTATCGGAATCTCCGCCATGCTTAGCATGCACACACCCAATCGCTTCGAAAGTTCACGCAGCAAGCAGTTAACCTTCACGATTCAGGAGTAGATTAATCCCGAAGTTCCATAATCTTTGGCTATACCCTAACTAACAGAAGAGCTAACAGTAAATACTCAATCGATCTGAGCCTGAAATGTTCGTCTTGATCACCTACGTGGCACTAAAGCCTCTGGCTTTGTTCACCCTAGCCATCGAACTGTTCCTCATCCATTTGCTATTCGTGTTGATCGTGTTATATGTGTATGTGCTTTGGTACTACTGAACAGAAGTCCTATACAACAATTAAAAGAGAGGAGTCAGTTAAGTTCAATTGGACTAAAGTTCATAAGCGATATAAATAAAAAATACATTAAAATACATATTTCCATATCCATTAATTACAATGGATTTTTCTTTAAAGTGTTTAAATAGTTAATTCCATTGATATAACCTGTTATTTCAAAATATGCAAAAAATACACATTATATATTTAAAACGATAGTATGATGAAATCATTACTGGAATTTTCTTTTCCTAACTGGGTAATCCTAAAACCCTAAACATTTGTTTCCGATCCAGAAAGTACGTACCATTCTGGTACGTAACCTTCTGCCACTTTTCCGAGCGCCTCAGCGGGGAAAGTCGGTGTCTCGCCATTTCGTAAGAGACCCCTTGCAAAAAAAATTGAAACTTTCAAAATTACTTTTAGGCAATTCGTTGAATGAGGAAAAGTTTCAAAAGGTTCGCTGATTACAGAATGGTACGTTATTTCTGGATCGGGTAAAAATTGACAGATCTATGTCTATCCAAAGGAGAAAAAATAGTCAACCAGCGGGAAATGTCGGTGACTCGCCTTCTTTTTTAAACTCAAACAATAATATTTTCGCCAATTTTTGAAAAAAATCCTGATGCCAAAATCCCAAAAATCGGTTTCAGATTTTTGTTGCCCTTTTTTCAAAATCTTGGAATGCAGTTCGAAGGATATCGGGGACCTAATAACAAATTGATATTCCTTTTCGAATTCCGTTTAGAAATAGCCGAGATATGAGCTTGGGAAGGAACGCCTTGGCGGCCTAAACGCGGCGCAAATTTTTTAAAAATCATATGGCAGAAAATCTGAGGTACCAGGCCAACAGAAACCAGCAGAAGGTGGCAGAAATTAAGCAGTGCAAGCAGTGCAGTGACGTCAGAGCAATAATTATTTTCTTGTCTGGGAGCAGGACAAACAGATCTGAATATGTAATGGCCAAGCCTTGCTTCTCTTTCCACCTAATGCAATGGAGGCTCCAACTTATGCTATATGGGGGGAAAGTGCATTGTACTAAGACAGGTGAGACAGGTAAACAAATGAGGCTCTCTTGGGGATGGCAGTACTGAGTGTCTTGGAGCCAAAGTTGTCACGATTTCTCAGCCCAATTTTGGCCCCATTTTTGGCCCAAATTATGATGGTACCCCTTGGAAAAGTGCGATCCGCACTTTCCTCGCAGTTTTTGCCGAATATCTTAACCATACCGCATCCGATTCAAAAACGGCGTACCATTTATGAATCAGGGAACTCATCCCCGTAGATCTGCATCAAAGGATCCTTAAAATTCTCAAAATTCAATTTTGGCCCCATTTTTGGCCCAAATCATGATTGTTCCCCTTGGAAAACCCTTGGAAAAGTGCGATCCGCACTTTCCTCACAGTTTTTGCCGAATATCTTAACCATACCGCATCCGACTCAAAAACGGCGTACCATTTATGAATCAGGGAACTCATTCCCGTAGATCTGCATCAAAGGATCCTTAAAATTCTCAAAATTCAATGTTGGCCCCATTTTTGGCCCAAATCATGATGGTACCCCTTGGAAAACCATTGGAAAAGTGCGATCCGCACTTTCCTCACAGTTTTTGCCGAATATCTTAACCATACCGCATCCGACTCAAAAACGGCGTATCATTTATGAATAAGGGAACTCATCCCCATAGATCTGCATCAAAGGATCCTTAAAATTCTCAAAATTCAATGTTGGCCCCATTTTTGGCCCAAATCATGATGGTGCCCCTTGGAAAACCCTTGGAAAAGTGCGATCCGCACTTTCCTCACAGTTTTTGCCGAATATCTTAACCATTCCGCATCCGATTCAAAAACGGCGTATCATTTATGAATCAGGGACCTCATCCCCGTAGATCTGCATCAAAGGATCCTTAATATTCTCAAAATTCAATGTTGGCCCCATTTTTGGCCCAAATCATGATGATACCCCTTGGAAAACCATTGGAAAAGTGCGATCAGCACTTTCCTCGCATTTTTTGCCGAATATCTTAACCATACCGCATCCGACTCAAAAACGGCGTATCATTTATGAATAAGGGAACTCATCCCCGTAGATCTGCATCAAAGGATCCTTAAAATTCTCAAAATTCAATTATGGCCCCATTTTTGGCCCAAATCATGATGGTGCCCCTTGGAAAACCCTTGGAAAAGTGCGATCCGCACTTTCCTCATAGTTTTTGCCGAATATCTTAACCATTCCGCATCCGATTCAAAAACGGCGTACCATTTATGAATCAGGGAACTCATCCCCGAAGATCTACATCAAATGATCCATAAAAATCTTAAAATTCAATTTGGTCTCATTTTTGGCCCAAATTATGATGGTTCCCCTTGGAAAACTCTTGGAAAAGTGCGATCAGCACTTTCCTCGCAGTTTTTGCCGAATATCTTAACCATATCGCATCCGATTCAAAAACGGCGTACCATTTATGAATCAGGGAACTCATCCCCGAAGATCTACATCAAATGATACTTAAAATTCTCAAAATTCAATTATGGCCCCATTTTTGGCCCAAATCATGATGGTTCCCCTTGGAAAACTCTTGGAAAAGTGCGATCAGCACTTTCCTCGCAGTTTTTGCCGAATATCTTAACCATATCGCATCCGATTCAAAAACGGCGTATCATTTATGAATCAGGGACCTCATCCCCGTAGATCTGCATCAAAGGATCCTTAATATTCTCAAAATTCAATTATGGCCCCATTTTTGGCCCAAATCATGATGGTACCCCTTGGAAAACCCTTGGAAAAGTGAGATCAGCACTTTCCTCGCAGTTCTTGCCGGATATCTTAACCATTTCCCATCCGATTCAAAAACGGCGTACCATTTATGAATCAGGGAACTTATCCCCGAAGATCTACATCAAATGATCCTTAAAATTCTCAAAATTCAATGTTGGCCCCATTTTTGGCCCAAATCATGATGGTTCCCCTTGGAAAACTCTTGGAAAAGTGCGATCAGCACTTTCCTCGCAGTTTTTGCCGAATATCTTAACCATATCGCATCCGATTCAAAAACGGCGTACCATTTATGAATCAGGGAACTCATCCACGAAGATCTACATCAAATGATCCATAAAAATCTTAAAATTCAATTTTGGCCCCATTTTTGGCCCAAATCATGATGGTTCCCCTTGGAAAAGTCTTGGAAAAGTGCGATCAGCACTTTCCTCGCAGTTCTTGCCGGATATCTTAACCATATCGCATCCGATTCAAAAACGGCGTACCATTTATGAATCAGGGAACTCATCCCCGAAGATCTACATCAAATGATCCATAAAAATCTTAAAATTCAATTTTGGCCCCATTTTTGGCCCAAATCATGATGGTTCCCCTTGGAAAACTCTTGGAAAAGTGCGATCAGCACTTTCCTCGCAGTTTTTGCCGAATATCTTAACCATATCGCATCCGATTTAAAAACGGCGTACCATTTATGAATCAGGGAACTCATCCACGAAGATCTACATCAGATGATCCATAAAAATCTTAAAATTCAATTTTGGCCCCATTTTTGGCCCAAATCATGATGGTTCCCCTTGGAAAACTCTTGGAAAAGTGCGATCAGCACTTTCCTCGCAGTTTTTGCCGAATATCTTAACCATATCGCATCCGATTCAAAAACGGCGTACCATTTATGAATCAGGGAACTCATCCCCGAAGATCTACATCAAAGGATCCTTAAAATTCTCAAAATTCAATGTTGGCCCCATATTTGGCCCAAACTATGATTGCACCCCTTGGAAAACCCTTGGAAAAGTACGATCCGCACTTTCCTCACAGTTTTTGCCGAATATCTTAACCATACCGCATCCGATTCAAAAACGGCGTACCATTTATGAATCAGGGAACACATCCCCGTAGATCTGCATCAAAGGATCCTTACTATTCTCAAAATTCAATTATGGCCCCATTTTTGGCCCAAATCATGATTGTACCCCTTGGAAAACCCTTTGAAAAGTGCGATCCGCACTTTCCTCACAGTTTTTGCCGAATATCTTAACCATTCCGCATCCGACTCAAAAACGGCGTACCATTTATGAATTAGGGAACTCATCCCCATAGATCTGCATCAAAGGATCCTTAAAATTCTCAAAATTCAATGTTGGCCCCATTTTTGGCCCAAATCATGATGGTACCCCTTGGAAAACTCTTGGAAAAGTGCGATCAGCACTTTCCTCGCAGTTTTTGCCGAATATCTTAACCATATCGCATCCGATTCAAAAACGGCGTACCATTTATGAATCAGGGAACTCATCCCCGAAGATCTACATCAAATGATCCATAAAAATCTTAAAATTCAATTTTGGCCCCATTTTTGGCCCAAATCATGATGGTTCCCCTTGGAAAACCCTTGGAAAAGTGCGATCAGCACTTTCCTCGCAGTTTTTGCCGAATATCTTAACCATATCGCATCCGATTCAAAAACGGCGTACCATTTATGAATCAGGGAACTCATCCCCGAAGATCTACATCAAATGATCCATAAAAATCTTAAAATTCAATTTGGTCTCATTTTTGGCCCAAATTATGATGGTTCCCCTTGGAAAACTCTTGGAAAAGTGCGATCAGCACTTTCCTCGCAGTTTTTGCCGAATATCTTAACCATTTCGCATCCGATTCAAAAACGGCGTACCATTTATAAATCAGGGAACTCATCCCCGCAGATCTGCGTCAAAGGATCCTTTAAATTCTCAAAATTCAATGTTGGCCCCATTTTTGGCCCAAATCATGATGGTACCCCTTGGAAAACCCTTGGAAAAGTGCGATCAGCACTTTCCTCACAGTTTTTGCCGAATATCTTAACCATATCGCATCCGATTCAAAAACGGCGTACCATTTATGAATCAGGGAACTCATCCCCGAAGATCTACATCAAATGATCCATAAAAATCTTAAAATTCAATTTGGTCTCATTTTTGGCCCAAATTATGATGGTTCCCCTTGGAAAACTCTTGGAAAAGTGCGATCAGCACTTTCCTCGCAGTTTTTGCCGAATATCTTAACCATTTCGCATCCGATTCAAAAACGGCGTACCATTTATGAATCAGGGAACTTATCCCCGAAGATCTACATCAAATGATCCTTAAAATTCTCAAAATTCAATGTTGGCCCCATGTTTGGCCCAAATCATGATGGTTCCCTTTGGAAAACTCTTGGAAAAGTGCCTTAAAATTCTCAAATTTCAATTTTGGCCCCATTTTTGGCCCAAATCATGATGGTACCCCTTGGAAAACCCTTGGAAAAGTGCGATCAGCACTTTCCACACAGTTTTTGACGCATATCGTAACCATTTCGCATCCGACTCAAAAACGGCGTACCATTTATGAATCAGGGAACTCATCCCTGTAGATCTGCATCAATTGATCCTTAAAACTCTCAAAATTCAATGTTGGCCCCATTTTTGGCCCAAATCATGATGGTACCCCTTGGAAAACCCTTGGAAAAGTGCGATCAGCACTTTCCTCACAGTTTTTGACGAATATCTTAAGCATTTCGCATCCGATTCAAAAACGGCGTACCATTTATGAATCAGGGAACTCATCCCCGTAGATATGCATCAAAGGATCCCTAAAATTCTCAAAATTCAATGTTGGCCCCATTTTTGGCCCAAATCATGATGGTACCCCTTGGAAAACCCTTGGAAAAGTGCGATCAGCACTTTCCTCACAGTTTTTGACGAATATCTTAAGCATTTCGCAACCGATTCAAAACCGGCGTACCGTTTATGAATCAGGGAACTCATCCCCGCGGATCTGCATCAAAGGATATTTAAAATTCTCAAAATTCAATGTTGGCCCCATTTTTGGCCCAAATCATGATGGTACACCTTGGAAAACCCTTGGAAAAGTGCGATCAGCACTTTCCTCACAGTTTTTGACGAATATCTTAAGCATTTCGCATCCGATTCAAAAACGGCGTACCATTTATGAATCAGGGAACTCATCCCCGTAGATCTGCATCAAAGGATCCTTAAAATTCTCAAAATTCAATTTTGGCCCCATTTTTGGCCCAAATCATGATGGTACCCCTTGGAAAACCCCTTGGAAAAGTGCGATCAGAACTTTCCTCGCAGTTTTTGCCGAATATCTTACCCTTTTCGCATCCGATTCAAAAACGGCGTACTATTTATGAATCAGGGAACTCATCCCCGTAGATCTGCATCAAAGGATCCTTAAAATTCTCAAAATTCAATGTTGGCCCCATTTTTGGCCCAAATCATGATGGTACCCCTTGGAAAACCCATGGAAAAGTGCGATCAGCACTTTCCTCGCAGTTTTTGCCGAATATCTTACCCATTTCGCATCCGATTCAAAAACGGCGTACCATTTATGAATCAGGGAACTCATCCCCGTAGATCTGCATCAAAGGATCCCTAAAATTCTCAAAATTCAATGTTGGCCCCATTTTTGGCCCAAATCATGATGGTACCCCTTGGAAAACCCTTGGAAAAATGCGATCAGCACTTTCCTCACAGTTTTTGACGAATATCTTAAGCATTTCGCAACCGATTCAAAACCGGCGTACCGTTTATGAATCAGGGAACTCATCCCCGCAGATCTGCATCAAAGGATATTTAAAATTCTCAAAATTCAATGTTGGCCCCATTTTTGGCCCAAATCATGATGGTACCCCTTGGAAAACCCTTGGAAAAGTGCGATCAGCACTTTCCTCACAGTTTTTGACGAATATCTTAAGCATTTCGCATCCGATTCAAAAACGGCGTACCATTTATGAATCAGGGAACTCATCCCTGTAGATCTGCATCAATTGATCCTTAAAATTCTCAAAATTCAATGTTGGCCCCATTTCTGGCCCAAATCATGATGGTACCCCTTGGAAAACCCTTGGAAAAGTGCGATCAGCACTTTCCTCACAGTTTTTAACGAATATTTTAAGCATTTCGCAACCGATTCAAAAACGGCGTACCGTTTATGAATCAGGAAACTCATCCCCGCAGATCTGCATCAAAGGATCCTTAAAATTCTCAAAATTCAATGTTGGCCCCATTTTTGGCCCAAATCATGATGGTACCCCTTCGAAAAACCCTTGGAAAAGTGCGATCAGCACCTTCCTCGCAGTTTTTGCCGAATATCTTACCCATTTTGCATCCGATTCAAAAACGGCGTACCATTTATGAATCAGGGAACTCATCTTCGTAGATCTGCATCAAGGGATCCTTAAAATTCTCAAAATTCTATGTTGGCCCCATTTTTGGCACAAATTATGATGGTACCCCTTGGAAAACCCTTGGAAAAGTGCGATCAGCACTTTCCTCACAGTTTTTGACGAATATCTTAAGCATTTCGCATCCGATTCAAAAACGGCGTACCATTTATGAATCAGGGAACTCATCCCCGTAGATCTGCATCAAAGGATCCTTAAAATTCTCAAAATTCAATGTTGGCCCCATTTTTGGCCCAAATCATGATGGTACCCCTTGGAAAACCCTTGGAAAAGTGCGATCAGCACTTTCCTCACAGTTTTTGACGAATATCTTAAGCATTTCGCAACCGATTCAAAAACGGCGTACCGTTTATGAATCAGGGAACTCATCCCCGCAGATCTGCATCAAAGAATCCTTAAAATTCTCAAAATTCAATGTTGGCCCCATTTTTGGCCCAAATCATGATGGTACCCCTTGGAAAACCCTTGGAAAAGTGCGATCAGCACTTTCCTCACAGTTTTTGACGAATATTTTAAGCATTTCGCAACCGATTCAAAAACGGCGTACCATTTATGAATCAGGAAACTCATCCCCGTAGATCTGCATCAAAGGATCCTTAAAATTCTCAAAATTCAATGTTGGCCCCATTTTTGGCCCAAATCATGATGGTACCCCTTGGAAAACCCTTGGAAAAGTGCGATCAGCACTTTCCTCACAGTTTTTGACGAATATCTTAAGCATTTCGCAACCGATTCAAAAACGGCGTACCGTTTATGAATCAGGGAACTCATCCCCGCAGATCTGCATCAAAGGATCCTTAAAATTCTCAAAATTCAATGTTGGCCCCAATTTTGGCCCAAATCATGATGGTACCCCTTGGAAAACCCTTGGAAAAGTGCGATCAGCACTTTCCTCACAGTTTTTGACGAATATCTTAAGCATTTCGCAACCGATTCAAAAACGGCGTACCGTTTATGAATCAGGGAACTCATCCCCGCAGATCTGCATCAAAGGATCCTTAAAATTCTCAAAATTCAATGTTGGCCCCATTTTTGGCCCAAATCATGATGGTACCCCTTGGAAAACCCTTGGAAAAGTGCGATCAGCACTTTCCTCACAGTTTTTGACGAATATCTTAAGCATTTCGCAACCGATTCAAAAACGGCGTACCGTTTATGAATCAGGGAACTCATCCCCGCAGATCTGCATCAAAGGATCCTTAAAATTCTCAAAATTCAATGTTGGCCCCATTTTTGGCCCAAATCATGATGGTACCCCTTGGAAAACCCTTGGAAAAGTGCGATCAGCACTTTCCTCACAGTTTTTGACGAATATCTTAAGCATTTCGCAACCGATTCAAAAACGGCGTACCGTTTATGAATCAGGGAACTCATCCCCGCAGATCTGCATCAAAGGATCCTTAAAATTCTCAAAATTCAATGTTGGCCCCATTTTTGGCCCAAATCATGATGGTACCCCTTGGAAAACCCTTGGAAAAGTGCGATCAGCACTTTCCTCACAGTTTTTGACGAATATCTTAAGCATTTCGCAACCGATTCAAAAACGGCGTACCGTTTATGAATCAGGGAACTCATCCCCGCAGATCTGCATCAAAGGATCCTTAAAATTCTCAAAATTCAATGTTGGCCCCATTTTTGGCCCAAATCATGATGGTACACCTTGGAAAACCCTTGGAAAAGTGCGATCAGCACTTTCCTCACAGTTTTTGACGAATATCTTAAGCATTTTGCATCCGATTCAAAAACGGCGTACCATTTATGAATCAGGGAACTCATCCCCGCAGATCTGCATCAAAGGATCCTTAAAATTCTCAAAATTCAATGTTGGCCCCATTTTTGGCCCAAATCATGATGGTACACCTTGGAAAACCCTTGGAAAAGTGCGATCAGCACTTTCCTCACAGTTTTTGACGAATATCTTAAGCATTTCGCATCCGATTCAAAAACGGCGTACCATTTATGAATCAGGGAACTCATCCCCGCAGATCTGCATCAAAGGATCCTTAAAATTCTCAAAATTCAATGTTGGCCCCATTTTTGGCCCAAATCATGATGGTACCCCTTGGAAAACCCTTGGAAAAGTGCGATCAGCACTTTCCTCACAGTTTTTGACGAATATTTTAAGCATTTCGCAACCGATTCAAAAACGGCGTACCATTTATGAATCAGGGAACTCATCCCCGTAGATCTGCATCAAAGGATCCTTAAAATTCTCAAAATTCAATGTTGGCCCCATTTTTGGCCCAAATCATGATGGTACCCCTTGGAAAACCCTTGGAAAAGTGCGATCAGCACTTTCCTCACAGTTTTTGACGAATATTTTAAGCATTTCGCAACCGATTCAAAAACGGCGTACCGTTTATGAATCAGGGAACTCATCCCCGCAGATCTGCATCAAAGGATCCTTAAAATTCTCAAAATTCAATGTTGGCCCCATTTTTGGCCCAAATCATGATGGTACCCCTTGGAAAACCCTTGGAAAAGTGCGATCAGCACTTTCCTCACAGTTTTTGACGAATATTTTAAGCATTTCGCAACCGATTCAAAAACGGCGTACCATTTATGAATCAGGGAACTCATCCCCGTAGATCTGCATCAAAGGATCCTTAAAATTCTCAAAATTCAATGTTGGCCCCATTTTTGGCCCAAATCATGATGGTACCCCTTGGAAAACCCTTGGAAAAGTGCGATCAGCACTTTCCTCACAGTTTTTGACGAATATTTTAAGCATTTCGCAACCGATTCAAAAACGGCGTACCGTTTATGAATCAGGGAACTCATCCCCGCAGATCTGCATCAAAGGATCCTTAAAATTCTCAAAATTCAATGTTGGCCCCATTTTTGGCCCAAATCATGATGGTACACCTTGGAAAACCCTTGGAAAAGTGCGATCAGCACTTTCCTCACAGTTTTTGACGAATATTTTAAGCATTTCGCAACCGATTCAAAAACGGCGTACCGTTTATGAATCAGGGAACTCATCCCCGCAGATCTGCATCAAAGGATCCTTAAAATTCTCAAAATTCAATGTTGGCCCCATTTTTGGCCCAAATCATGATGGTACACCTTGGAAAACCCTTGGAAAAGTGCGATCAGCACTTTCCTCACAGTTTTTGACGAATATCTTAAGCATTTTGCATCCGATTCAAAAACGGCGTACCATTTATGAATCAGGGAACTCATCCCCGCAGATCTGCATCAAAGGATCCTTAAAATTCTCAAAATTCAATGTTGGCCCCATTTTTGGCCCAAATCATGATGGTACCCCTTGGAAAACCCTTGGAAAAGTGCGATCAGCACTTTCCTCACAGTTTTTGACGAATATCTTAAGCATTTCGCAACCGATTCAAAAACGGCGTACCGTTTATGAATCAGGGAACTCATCCCCGCAGATCTGCATCAAAGGATCCTTAAAATTCTCAAAATTCAATGTTGGCCCAAATCATGATGGTACCCCTTGGAAAACCCTTGGAAAAGTGCGATCAGCACTTTCCTCACAGCTTTTGACGAATATCTTAAGCATTTCGCAACCGATTCAAAAACGGCGTACCGTTTATGAATCAGGGAACTCATCCCCGCAGATCTGCATCAAAGGATCCTTAAAATTCTCAAAATTCAATGTTGGCCCCATTTTTGGCCCAAATCATGATGGTACCCCTTGGAAAACCCTTGGAAAAGTGCGATCAGCACTTTCCTCACAGTTTTTGACGAATATCTTAAGCATTTCGCAACCGATTCAAAAACGGCGTACCGTTTATGAATCAGGGAACTCATCCCCGCAGATCTGCATCAAAGGATCCTTAAAATTCTCAAAATTCAATGTTGGCCCCATTTTTGGCCCAAATCATGATGGTACCCCTTGGAAAACCCTTGGAAAAGTGCGATCAGCACTTTCCTCACAGTTTTTGACGAATATCTTAAGCATTTCGCAACCGATTCAAAAACGGCGTACCGTTTATGAATCAGGGAACTCATCCCCGCAGATCTGCATCAAAGGATCCTTAAAATTCTCAAAATTCAATGTTGGCCCCATTTTTGGCCCAAATCATGATGGGCCAAACCCTTGGGAAAACCCTTGGAAAAGTGCGATCAGCACTTTCCTCACAGTTTTTGACGAATATCTTAAGCATTTCGCAACCGATTCAAAAACGGCGTACCATTTATGAATCAGGGAACTCATCCCCGCAGATCTGCATCAAAGGATCCTTAAAATTCTCAAAATTCAATGTTGGCCCCATTTTTGGCCCAAATCATGATGGTACCCCTTGGAAAACCCTTGGAAAAGTGCGATCAGCACTTTCCTCACAGTTTTTGACGAATATCTTAAGCATTTCGCAACCGATTCAAAAACGGCGTACCGTTTATGAATCAGGGAACTCATCCCCGCAGATCTGCATCAAAGGATCCTTAAAATTCTCAAAATTCAATGTTGGCCCCATTTTTGGCCCAAATCATGATGGTACACCTTGGAAAACCCTTGGAAAAGTGCGATCAGCACTTTCCTCACAGTTTTTGACGAATATCTTAAGCATTTTGCATCCGATTCAAAAACGGCGTACCATTTATGAATCAGGGAACTCATCCCCGCAGATCTGCATCAAAGGATCCTTAAAATTCTCTAAATTCAAAGTTGGCCCCATTTTTGGCCCAAATCATGATGGTACACCTTGGAAAACCCTTGGAAAAGTGCGATCAGCACTTTCCTCACAGTTTTTGACGAATATCTTAAGCATTTCGCATCCGATTCAAAAACGGCGTACCATTTATGAATCAGGGAACTCATCCCCGCAGATCTGCATCAAAGGATCCTTAAAATTCTCAAAATTCAATGTTGGCCCCATTTTTGGCCCAAATCATGATGGTACCCCTTGGAAAACCCTTGGAAAAGTGCGATCAGCACTTTCCTCACAGTTTTTGACGAATATTTTAAGCATTTCGCAACCGATTCAAAAACGGCGTACCATTTATGAATCAGGGAACTCATCCCCGTAGATCTGCATCAAAGGATCCTTAAAATTCTCAAAATTCAATGTTGGCCCCATTTTTGGCCCAAATCATGATGGTACCCCTTGGAAAACCCTTGGAAAAGTGCGATCAGCACTTTCCTCACAGTTTTTGACGAATATTTTAAGCATTTCGCAACCGATTCAAAAACGGCGTACCGTTTATGAATCAGGGAACTCATCCCCGCAGATCTGCATCAAAGGATCCTTAAAATTCTCAAAATTCAATGTTGGCCCCATTTTTGGCCCAAATCATGATGGTACCCCTTGGAAAACCCTTGGAAAAGTGCGATCAGCACTTTCCTCACAGTTTTTGACGAATATCTTAAGCATTTCGCAACCGATTCAAAAACGGCGTACCGTTTATGAATCAGGGAACTCATCCCCGCAGATCTGCATCAAAGGATCCTTAAAATTCTCAAAATTCAATGTTGGCCCCAATTTTGGCCCAAATCATGATGGTACCCCTTGGAAAACCCTTGGAAAAGTGCGATCAGCACTTTCCTCACAGTTTTTGACGAATATCTTAAGCATTTCGCAACCGATTCAAAAACGGCGTACCGTTTATGAATCAGGGAACTCATCCCCGCAGATCTGCATCAAAGGATCCTTAAAATTCTCAAAATTCAATGTTGGCCCCATTTTTGGCCCAAATCATGATGGTACACCTTGGAAAACCCTTGGAAAAGTGCGATCAGCACTTTCCTCACAGTTTTTGACGAATATCTTAAGCATTTCGCATCCGATTCAAAAACGGCGTACCATTTATGAATCAGGGAACTCATCCCCGCAGATCTGCATCAAAGGATCCTTAAAATTCTCAAAATTCAATGTTGGCCCCATTTTTGGCCCAAATCATGATGGTAGCCACCTTGGAAAACCCTTGGAAAAGTGCGATCAGCACTTTCCTCACAGTTTTTGACGAATATCTTAAGCATTTCGCAACCGATTCAAAAACGGCGTACCGTTTATGAATCAGGGAACTCATCCCCGCAGATCTGCATCAAAGGATCCTTAAAATTCTCAAAATTCAATGTTGGCCCCATTTTTGGCCCAAATCATGATGGTACCCCTTGGAAAACCCTTGGAAAAGTGCGATCAGCACTTTCCTCACAGTTTTTGACGAATATCTTAAGCATTTCGCAACCGATTCAAAAACGGCGTACCGTTTATGAATCAGGGAACTCATCCCCGCAGATCTGCATCAAAGGATCCTTAAAATTCTCAAAATTCAATGTTGGCCCCATTTTTGGCCCAAATCATGATGGTACCCCTTGGAAAACCCTTGGAAAAGTGCGATCAGCACTTTCCTCACAGTTTTTGACGAATATCTTAAGCATTTCGCAACCGATTCAAAAACGGCGTACCGTTTATGAATCAGGGAACTCATCCCCGCAGATCTGCATCAAAGGATCCTTAAAATTCTCAAAATTCAATGTTGGCCCCATTTTTGGCCCAAATCATGATGGTACCCCTTGGAAAACCCTTGGAAAAGTGCGATCAGCACTTTCCTCACAGTTTTTGACGAATATCTTAAGCATTTCGCAACCGATTCAAAAACGGCGTACCGTTTATGAATCAGGGAACTCATCCCCGCAGATCTGCATCAAAGGATCCTTAAAATTCTCAAAATTCAATGTTGGCCCCATTTTTGGCCCAAATCATGATGGTACCCCTTGGAAAACCCTTGGAAAAGTGCGATCAGCACTTTCCTCACAGTTTTTGACGAATATCTTAAGCATTTCGCAACCGATTCAAAAACGGCGTACCGTTTATGAATCAGGGAACTCATCCCCGCAGATCTGCATCAAAGGATCCTTAAAATTCTCAAAATTCAATGTTGGCCCCATTTTTGGCCCAAATCATGATGGTACACCCTTGGAAAACCCTTGGAAAAGTGCGATCAGCACTTTCCTCACAGTTTTTGACGAATATCTTAAGCATTTCGCAACCGATTCAAAAACGGCGTACCGTTTATGAATCAGGGAACTCATCCCCGCAGATCTGCATCAAAGGATCCTTAAAATTCTCAAAATTCAATGTTGGCCCCATTTTTGGCCCAAATCATGATGGTACCCCTTGGAAAACCCTTGGAAAAGTGCGATCAGCACTTTCCTCACAGTTTTTGACGAATATCTTAAGCATTTCGCAACCGATTCAAAAACGGCGTACCGTTTATGAATCAGGGAACTCATCCCCGCAGATCTGCATCAAAGGATCCTTAAAATTCTCAAAATTCAATGTTGGCCCCATTTTTGGCCCAAATCATGATGGTACACCTTGGAAAACCCTTGGAAAAGTGCGATCAGCACTTTCCTCACAGTTTTTGACGAATATCTTAAGCATTTCGCATCCGATTCAAAAACGGCGTACCGTTTATGAATCAGGGAACTCATCCCCGCAGATCTGCATCAAAGGATCCTTAAAATTCTCAAAATTCAATGTTGGCCCCATTTTTGGCCCAAATCATGATGGTACCCCTTGGAAAACCCTTGGAAAAGTGCGATCAGCACTTTCCTCACAGTTTTTGACGAATATCTTAAGCATTTCGCAACCGATTCAAAAACGGCGTACCGTTTATGAATCAGGGAACTCATCCCCGCAGATCTGCATCAAAGGATCCTTAAAATTCTCAAAATTCAATGTTGGCCCCATTTTTGGCCCAAATCATGATGGTACCCCTTGGAAAACCCTTGGAAAAGTGCGATCAGCACTTTCCTCACAGTTTTTGACGAATATCTTAAGCATTTCGCATCCGATTCAAAAACGGCGTACCGTTTATGAATCAGGGAACTCATCCCCGCAGATCTGCATCAAAGGATCCTTAAAATTCTCAAAATTCAATGTTGGCCCCATTTTTGGCCCAAATCATGATGGTACCCCTTGGAAAACCCTTGGAAAAGTGCGATCAGCACTTTCCTCACAGTTTTTGACGAATATCTTAAGCATTTCGCAACCGATTCAAAAACGGCGTACCGTTTATGAATCAGGGAACTCATCCCCGCAGATCTGCATCAAAGGATCCTTAAAATTCTCAAAATTCAATGTTGGCCCCATTTTTGGCCCAAATCATGATGGTACCCCTTGGAAAACCCTTGGAAAAGTGCGATCAGCACTTTCCTCACAGTTTTTGACGAATATCTTAAGCATTTCGCATCCGATTCAAAAACGGCGTACCGTTTATGAATCAGGGAACTCATCCCCGCAGATCTGCATCAAAGGATCCTTAAAATTCTCAAAATTCAATGTTGGCCCCATTTTTGGCCCAAATCATGATGGTACCCCTTGGAAAACCCTTGGAAAAGTGCGATCAGCACTTTCCTCACAGTTTTTGACGAATATCTTAAGCATTTCGCAACCGATTCAAAAACGGCGTACCGTTTATGAATCAGGGAACTCATCCCCGCAGATCTGCATCAAAGGATCCTTAAAATTCTCAAAATTCAATGTTGGCCCCATTTTTGGCCCAAATCATGATGGTACACCTTGGAAAACCCTTGGAAAAGTGCGATCAGCACTTTCCTCACAGTTTTTGACGAATATCTTAAGCATTTCGCATCCGATTCAAAAACGGCGTACCGTTTATGAATCAGGGAACTCATCCCCGCAGATCTGCATCAAAGGATCCTTAAAATTCTCAAAATTCAATGTTGGCCCCATTTTTGGCCCAAATCATGATGGTACACCATGGAAAACCCTTGGAAAAGTGCGATCAGCACTTTCCTCACAGTTTTTGACGAATATCTTAAGCATTTCGCATCCGATTCAAAAACGGCGTACCGTTTATGAATCAGGGAACTCATCCCCGCAGATCTGCATCAAAGGATCCTTAAAATTCTCAAAATTCAATGTTGGCCCCATTTTTGGCCCAAATCATGATGGTACCCCTTGGAAAACCCTTGGAAAAGTGCGATCAGCACTTTCCTCACAGTTTTTGACGAATATCTTAAGCATTTCGCAACCGATTCAAAAACGGCGTACCGTTTATGAATCAGGGAACTCATCCCCGCAGATCTGCATCAAAGGATCCTTAAAATTCTCAAAATTCAATGTTGGCCCCATTTTTGGCCCAAATCATGATGGTACCCCTTGGAAAACCCTTGGAAAAGTGCGATCAGCACTTTCCTCACAGTTTTTGACGAATATCTTAAGCATTTCGCATCCGATTCAAAAACGGCGTACCGTTTATGAATCAGGGAACTCATCCCCGCAGATCTGCATCAAAGGATCCTTAAAATTCTCAAAATTCAATGTTGGCCCCATTTTTGGCCCAAATCATGATGGTACCCCTTGGAAAACCCTTGGAAAAGTGCGATCAGCACTTTCCTCACAGTTTTTGACGAATATCTTAAGCATTTCGCATCCGATTCAAAAACGGCGTACCGTTTATGAATCAGGGAACTCATCCCCGCAGATCTGCATCAAAGGATCCTTAAAATTCTCAAAATTCAATGTTGGCCCCATTTTTGGCCCAAATCATGATGGTACACCATGGAAAACCCTTGGAAAAGTGCGATCAGCACTTTCCTCACAGTTTTTGACGAATATCTTAAGCATTTCGCATCCGATTCAAAAACGGCGTACCGTTTATGAATCAGGGAACTCATCCCCGCAGATCTGCATCAAAGGATCCTTAAAATTCTCAAAATTCAATGTTGGCCCCATTTTTGGCCCAAATCATGATGGTACACCATGGAAAACCCTTGGAAAAGTGCGATCAGCACTTTCCTCACAGTTTTTGACGAATATCTTAAGCATTTCGCATCCGATTCAAAAACGGCGTACCGTTTATGAATCAGGGAACTCATCCCCGCAGATCTGCATCAAAGGATCCTTAAAATTCTCAAAATTCAATGTTGGCCCCATTTTTGGCCCAAATCATGATGGTACACCATGGAAAACCCTTGGAAAAGTGCGATCAGCACTTTCCTCACAGTTTTTGACGAATATCTTAAGCATTTCGCATCCGATTCAAAAACGGCGTACCGTTTATGAATCAGGGAACTCATCCCCGCAGATCTGCATCAAAGGATCCTTAAAATTCTCAAAATTCAATGTTGGCCCCATTTTTGGCCCAAATCATGATGGTACACCATGGAAAACCCTTGGAAAAGTGCGATCAGCACTTTCCTCACAGTTTTTGACGAATATCTTAAGCATTTCGCAACCGATTCAAAAACGGCGTACCGTTTATGAATCAGGGAACTCATCCCCGCAGATCTGCATCAAAGGATCCTTAAAATTCTCAAAATTCAATGTTGGCCCCATTTTTGGCCCAAATCATGATGGTACCCCTTGGAAAACCCTTGGAAAAGTGCGATCAGCACTTTCCTCACAGTTTTTGACGAATATCTTAAGCATTTCGCAACCGATTCAAAAACGGCGTACCGTTTATGAATCAGGGAACTCATCCCCGCAGATCTGCATCAAAGGATCCTTAAAATTCTCAAAATTCAATGTTGGCCCCATTTTTGGCCCAAATCATGATGGTACACCTTGGAAAACCCTTGGAAAAGTGCGATCAGCACTTTCCTCACAGTTTTTGACGAATATCTTAAGCATTTCGCATCCGATTCAAAAACGGCGTACCGTTTATGAATCAGGGAACTCATCCCCGCAGATCTGCATCAAAGGATCCTTAAAATTCTCAAAATTCAATGTTGGCCCCATTTTTGGCCCAAATCATGATGGTACACCTTGGAAAACCCTTGGAAAAGTGCGATCAGCACTTTCCTCACAGTTTTTGACGAATATCTTAAGCATTTCGCATCCGATTCAAAAACGGCGTACCGTTTATGAATCAGGGAACTCATCCCCGCAGATCTGCATCAAAGGATCCTTAAAATTCTCAAAATTCAATGTTGGCCCCATTTTTGGCCCAAATCATGATGGTACCCCTTGGAAAACCCTTGGAAAAGTGCGATCAGCACTTTCCTCACAGTTTTTGACGAATATCTTAAGCATTTCGCAACCGATTCAAAAACGGCGTACCGTTTATGAATCAGGGAACTCATCCCCGCAGATCTGCATCAAAGGATCCTTAAAATTCTCAAAATTCAATGTTGGCCCCATTTTTGGCCCAAATCATGATGGTACCCCTTGGAAAACCCTTGGAAAAGTGCGATCAGCACTTTCCTCACAGTTTTTGACGAATATCTTAAGCATTTCGCATCCGATTCAAAAACGGCGTACCGTTTATGAATCAGGGAACTCATCCCCGCAGATCTGCATCAAAGGATCCTTAAAATTCTCAAAATTCAATGTTGGCCCCATTTTTGGCCCAAATCATGATGGTACCCCTTGGAAAACCCTTGGAAAAGTGCGATCAGCACTTTCCTCACAGTTTTTGACGAATATCTTAAGCATTTCGCATCCGATTCAAAAACGGCGTACCGTTTATGAATCAGGGAACTCATCCCCGCAGATCTGCATCAAAGGATCCTTAAAATTCTCAAAATTCAATGTTGGCCCCATTTTTGGCCCAAATCATGATGGTACACCATGGAAAACCCTTGGAAAAGTGCGATCAGCACTTTCCTCACAGTTTTTGACGAATATCTTAAGCATTTCGCATCCGATTCAAAAACGGCGTACCGTTTATGAATCAGGGAACTCATCCCCGCAGATCTGCATCAAAGGATCCTTAAAATTCTCAAAATTCAATGTTGGCCCCATTTTTGGCCCAAATCATGATGGTACACCATGGAAAACCCTTGGAAAAGTGCGATCAGCACTTTCCTCACAGTTTTTGACGAATATCTTAAGCATTTCGCATCCGATTCAAAAACGGCGTACCGTTTATGAATCAGGGAACTCATCCCCGCAGATCTGCATCAAAGGATCCTTAAAATTCTCAAAATTCAATGTTGGCCCCATTTTTGGCCCAAATCATGATGGTACACCTTGGAAAACCCTTGGAAAAGTGCGATCAGCACTTTCCTCACAGTTTTTGACGAATATCTTAAGCATTTCGCATCCGATTCAAAAACGGCGTACCGTTTATGAATCAGGGAACTCATCCCCGCAGATCTGCATCAAAGGATCCTTAAAATTCTCAAAATTCAATGTTGGCCCCATTTTTGGCCCAAATCATGATGGTACACCTTGGAAAACCCTTGGAAAAGTGCGATCAGCACTTTCCTCACAGTTTTTGACGAATATCTTAAGCATTTCGCAACCGATTCAAAAACGGCGTACCGTTTATGAATCAGGGAACTCATCCCCGCAGATCTGCATCAAAGGATCCTTAAAATTCTCAAAATTCAATGTTGGCCCCATTTTTGGCCCAAATCATGATGGTACCCCTTGGAAAACCCTTGGAAAAGTGCGATCAGCACTTTCCTCACAGTTTTTGACGAATATCTTAAGCATTTCGCAACCGATTCAAAAACGGCGTACCGTTTATGAATCAGGGAACTCATCCCCGCAGATCTGCATCAAAGGATCCTTAAAATTCTCAAAATTCAATGTTGGCCCCATTTTTGGCCCAAATCATGATGGTACCCCTTGGAAAACCCTTGGAAAAGTGCGATCAGCACTTTCCTCACAGTTTTTGACGAATATCTTAAGCATTTCGCATCCGATTCAAAAACGGCGTACCGTTTATGAATCAGGGAACTCATCCCCGCAGATCTGCATCAAAGGATCCTTAAAATTCTCAAAATTCAATGTTGGCCCCATTTTTGGCCCAAATCATGATGGTACACCTTGGAAAACCCTTGGAAAAGTGCGATCAGCACTTTCCTCACAGTTTTTGACGAATATCTTAAGCATTTCGCATCCGATTCAAAAACGGCGTACCGTTTATGAATCAGGGAACTCATCCCCGCAGATCTGCATCAAAGGATCCTTAAAATTCTCAAAATTCAATGTTGGCCCCATTTTTGGCCCAAATCATGATGGTACCCCTTGGAAAACCCTTGGAAAAGTGCGATCAGCACTTTCCTCACAGTTTTTGACGAATATCTTAAGCATTTCGCAACCGATTCAAAAACGGCGTACCGTTTATGAATCAGGGAACTCATCCCCGCAGATCTGCATCAAAGGATCCTTAAAATTCTCAAAATTCAATGTTGGCCCCATTTTTGGCCCAAATCATGATGGTACCCCTTGGAAAACCCTTGGAAAAGTGCGATCAGCACTTTCCTCACAGTTTTTGACGAATATCTTAAGCATTTCGCATCCGATTCAAAAACGGCGTACCGTTTATGAATCAGGGAACTCATCCCCGCAGATCTGCATCAAAGGATCCTTAAAATTCTCAAAATTCAATGTTGGCCCCATTTTTGGCCCAAATCATGATGGTACCCCTTGGAAAACCCTTGGAAAAGTGCGATCAGCACTTTCCTCACAGTTTTTGACGAATATCTTAAGCATTTCGCAACCGATTCAAAAACGGCGTACCGTTTATGAATCAGGGAACTCATCCCCGCAGATCTGCATCAAAGGATCCTTAAAATTCTCAAAATTCAATGTTGGCCCCATTTTTGGCCCAAATCATGATGGTACCCCTTGGAAAACCCTTGGAAAAGTGCGATCAGCACTTTCCTCACAGTTTTTGACGAATATCTTAAGCATTTCGCATCCGATTCAAAAACGGCGTACCGTTTATGAATCAGGGAACTCATCCCCGCAGATCTGCATCAAAGGATCCTTAAAATTCTCAAAATTCAATGTTGGCCCCATTTTTGGCCCAAATCATGATGGTACCCCTTGGAAAACCCTTGGAAAAGTGCGATCAGCACTTTCCTCACAGTTTTTGACGAATATCTTAAGCATTTCGCAACCGATTCAAAAACGGCGTACCGTTTATGAATCAGGGAACTCATCCCCGCAGATCTGCATCAAAGGATCCTTAAAATTCTCAAAATTCAATGTTGGCCCCATTTTTGGCCCAAATCATGATGGTACCCCTTGGAAAACCCTTGGAAAAGTGCGATCAGCACTTTCCTCACAGTTTTTGACGAATATCTTAAGCATTTCGCATCCGATTCAAAAACGGCGTACCGTTTATGAATCAGGGAACTCATCCCCGCAGATCTGCATCAAAGGATCCTTAAAATTCTCAAAATTCAATGTTGGCCCCATTTTTGGCCCAAATCATGATGGTACACCTTGGAAAACCCTTGGAAAAGTGCGATCAGCACTTTCCTCACAGTTTTTGACGAATATCTTAAGCATTTCGCATCCGATTCAAAAACGGCGTACCGTTTATGAATCAGGGAACTCATCCCCGCAGATCTGCATCAAAGGATCCTTAAAATTCTCAAAATTCAATGTTGGCCCCATTTTTGGCCCAAATCATGATGGTACCCCTTGGAAAACCCTTGGAAAAGTGCGATCAGCACTTTCCTCACAGTTTTTGACGAATATCTTAAGCATTTCGCATCCGATTCAAAAACGGCGTACCGTTTATGAATCAGGGAACTCATCCCCGCAGATCTGCATCAAAGGATCCTTAAAATTCTCAAAATTCAATGTTGGCCCCATTTTTGGCCCAAATCATGATGGTACCCCTTGGAAAACCCTTGGAAAAGTGCGATCAGCACTTTCCTCACAGTTTTTGACGAATATCTTAAGCATTTCGCAACCGATTCAAAAACGGCGTACCGTTTATGAATCAGGGAACTCATCCCCGCAGATCTGCATCAAAGGATCCTTAAAATTCTCAAAATTCAATGTTGGCCCCATTTTTGGCCCAAATCATGATGGTACCCCTTGGAAAACCCTTGGAAAAGTGCGATCAGCACTTTCCTCACAGTTTTTGACGAATATCTTAAGCATTTCGCAACCGATTCAAAAACGGCGTACCGTTTATGAATCAGGGAACTCATCCCCGCAGATCTGCATCAAAGGATCCTTAAAATTCTCAAAATTCAATGTTGGCCCCATTTTTGGCCCAAATCATGATGGTACCCCTTGGAAAACCCTTGGAAAAGTGCGATCAGCACTTTCCTCACAGTTTTTGACGAATATCTTAAGCATTTCGCATCCGATTCAAAAACGGCGTACCGTTTATGAATCAGGGAACTCATCCCCGCAGATCTGCATCAAAGGATCCTTAAAATTCTCAAAATTCAATGTTGGCCCCATTTTTGGCCCAAATCATGATGGTACACCTTGGAAAACCCTTGGAAAAGTGCGATCAGCACTTTCCTCACAGTTTTTGACGAATATCTTAAGCATTTCGCATCCGATTCAAAAACGGCGTACCGTTTATGAATCAGGGAACTCATCCCCGCAGATCTGCATCAAAGGATCCTTAAAATTCTCAAAATTCAATGTTGGCCCCATTTTTGGCCCAAATCATGATGGTACACCATGGAAAACCCTTGGAAAAGTGCGATCAGCACTTTCCTCACAGTTTTTGACGAATATCTTAAGCATTTCGCATCCGATTCAAAAACGGCGTACCGTTTATGAATCAGGGAACTCATCCCCGCAGATCTGCATCAAAGGATCCTTAAAATTCTCAAAATTCAATGTTGGCCCCATTTTTGGCCCAAATCATGATGGTACACCATGGAAAACCCTTGGAAAAGTGCGATCAGCACTTTCCTCACAGTTTTTGACGAATATCTTAAGCATTTCGCATCCGATTCAAAAACGGCGTACCGTTTATGAATCAGGGAACTCATCCCCGCAGATCTGCATCAAAGGATCCTTAAAATTCTCAAAATTCAATGTTGGCCCCATTTTTGGCCCAAATCATGATGGTACCCCTTGGAAAACCCTTGGAAAAGTGCGATCAGCACTTTCCTCACAGTTTTTGACGAATATCTTAAGCATTTCGCAACCGATTCAAAAACGGCGTACCGTTTATGAATCAGGGAACTCATCCCCGCAGATCTGCATCAAAGGATCCTTAAAATTCTCAAAATTCAATGTTGGCCCCATTTTTGGCCCAAATCATGATGGTACCCCTTGGAAAACCCTTGGAAAAGTGCGATCAGCACTTTCCTCACAGTTTTTGACGAATATCTTAAGCATTTCGCATCCGATTCAAAAACGGCGTACCATTTATGAATCAGGGAACTCATCCCGGTAGATCTGCATCAAAGGATCCTTAAAATTCTCAAAATTCAATGTTGGCCCCATTTTTGGCCCAAATCATGATGGTACCCCTTGGAAAACCCTTGGAAAAGTGCGATCAGCACTTTCCTCACAGTTTTTGACGAATATCTTAAGCATTTCGCAACCGATTCAAAAACGGCGTACCGTTTATGAATCAGGGAACTCATCCCCGCAGATCTGCATCAAAGGATCCTTAAAATTCTCAAAATTCAATGTTGGCCCCATTTTTGGCCCAAATCATGATGGTACACCTTGGAAAACCCTTGGAAAAGTGCGATCAGCACTTTCCTCACAGTTTTTGACGAATATCTTAAGCATTTCGCAACCGATTCAAAAACGGCGTACCGTTTATGAATCAGGGAACTCATCCCCGCAGATCTGCATCAAAGGATCCTTAAAATTCTCAAAATTCAATGTTGGCCCCATTTTTGGCCCAAATCATGATGGTACCCCTTGGAAAACCCTTGGAAAAGTGCGATCAGCACTTTCCTCACAGTTTTTGACGAATATCTTAAGCATTTCGCAACCGATTCAAAAACGGCGTACCGTTTATGAATCAGGGAACTCATCCCCGCAGATCTGCGTCAAAGGATCCTTAAAATTCTCAAAATTCAATGTTGGCCCCATTTTTGGCCCAAATCATGATGGTACCCCTTGGAAAACCCTTGGAAAAGTGCGATCAGCACTTTCCTCACAGTTTTTGACGAATATCTTAAGCATTTCGCAACCGATTCAAAAACGGCGTACCGTTTATGAATCAGGGAACTCATCCCCGCAGATCTGCATCAAAGGATCCTTAAAATTCTCAAAATTCAATGTTGGCCCCATTTTTGGCCCAAATCATGATGGTACACCTTGGAAAACCCTTGGAAAAGTGCGATCAGCACTTTCCTCACAGTTTTTGACGAATATCTTAAGCATTTCGCATCCGATTCAAAAACGGCGTACCGTTTATGAATCAGGGAACTCATCCCCGCAGATCTGCATCAAAGGATCCTTAAAATTCTCAAAATTCAATGTTGGCCCCATTTTTGGCCCAAATCATGATGGTACCCCTTGGAAAACCCTTGGAAAAGTGCGATCAGCACTTTCCTCACAGTTTTTGACGAATATCTTAAGCATTTCGCAACCGATTCAAAAACGGCGTACCGTTTATGAATCAGGGAACTCATCCCCGCAGATCTGCATCAAAGGATCCTTAAAATTCTCAAAATTCAATGTTGGCCCCATTTTTGGCCCAAATCATGATGGTACCCCTTGGAAAACCCTTGGAAAAGTGCGATCAGCACTTTCCTCACAGTTTTTGACGAATATCTTAAGCATTTCGCATCCGATTCAAAAACGGCGTACCGTTTATGAATCAGGGAACTCATCCCCGCAGATCTGCATCAAAGGATCCTTAAAATTCTCAAAATTCAATGTTGGCCCCATTTTTGGCCCAAATCATGATGGTACACCATGGAAAACCCTTGGAAAAGTGCGATCAGCACTTTCCTCACAGTTTTTGACGAATATCTTAAGCATTTCGCATCCGATTCAAAAACGGCGTACCGTTTATGAATCAGGGAACTCATCCCCGCAGATCTGCATCAAAGGATCCTTAAAATTCTCAAAATTCAATGTTGGCCCCATTTTTGGCCCAAATCATGATGGTACCCCTTGGAAAACCCTTGGAAAAGTGCGATCAGCACTTTCCTCACAGTTTTTGACGAATATCTTAAGCATTTCGCATCCGATTCAAAAACGGCGTACCATTTATGAATCAGGGAACTCATCCCCGTAGATCTGCATCAAAGGATCCTTAAAATTCTCAAAATTCAATGTTGGCCCCATTTTTGGCCCAAATCATGATGGTACCCCTTGGAAAACCCTTGGAAAAGTGCGATCAGCACTTTCCTCACAGTTTTTGACGAATATCTTAAGCATTTCGCAACCGATTCAAAAACGGCGTACCGTTTATGAATCAGGGAACTCATCCCCGCAGATCTGCATCAAAGGATCCTTAAAATTCTCAAAATTCAATGTTGGCCCCATTTTTGGCCCAAATCATGATGGTACCCCTTGGAAAACCCTTGGAAAAGTGCGATCAGCACTTTCCTCACAGTTTTTGACGAATATCTTAAGCATTTCGCATCCGATTCAAAAACGGCGTACCATTTATGAATCAGGGAACTCATCCCCGTAGATCTGCATCAAAGGATCCTTAAAATTCTCAAAATTCAATGTTGGCCCCATTTTTGGCCCAAATCATGATGGTACCCCTTGGAAAACCCTTGGAAAAGTGCGATCAGCACTTTCCTCACAGTTTTTGACGAATATCTTAAGCATTTCGCAACCGATTCAAAAACGGCGTACCGTTTATGAATCAGGGAACTCATCCCCGCAGATCTGCATCAAAGGATCCTTAAAATTCTCAAAATTCAATGTTGGCCCCATTTTTGGCCCAAATCATGATGGTACCCCTTGGAAAACCCTTGGAAAAGTGCGATCAGCACTTTCCTCACAGTTTTTGACGAATATCTTAAGCATTTCGCATCCGATTCAAAAACGGCGTACCGTTTATGAATCAGGGAACTCATCCCCGCAGATCTGCATCAAAGGATCCTTAAAATTCTCAAAATTCAATGTTGGCCCCATTTTTGGCCCAAATCATGATGGTACACCATGGAAAACCCTTGGAAAAGTGCGATCAGCACTTTCCTCACAGTTTTTGACGAATATCTTAAGCATTTCGCATCCGATTCAAAAACGGCGTACCGTTTATGAATCAGGGAACTCATCCCCGCAGATCTGCATCAAAGGATCCTTAAAATTCTCAAAATTCAATGTTGGCCCCATTTTTGGCCCAAATCATGATGGTACCCCTTGGAAAACCCTTGGAAAAGTGCGATCAGCACTTTCCTCACAGTTTTTGACGAATATCTTAAGCATTTCGCATCCGATTCAAAAACGGCGTACCATTTATGAATCAGGGAACTCATCCCCGTAGATCTGCATCAAAGGATCCTTAAAATTCTCAAAATTCAATGTTGGCCCCATTTTTGGCCCAAATCATGATGGTACCCCTTGGAAAACCCTTGGAAAAGTGCGATCAGCACTTTCCTCACAGTTTTTGACGAATATCTTAAGCATTTCGCAACCGATTCAAAAACGGCGTACCGTTTATGAATCAGGGAACTCATCCCCGCAGATCTGCATCAAAGGATCCTTAAAATTCTCAAAATTCAATGTTGGCCCCATTTTTGGCCCAAATCATGATGGTACCCCTTGGAAAACCCTTGGAAAAGTGCGATCAGCACTTTCCTCACAGTTTTTGACGAATATCTTAAGCATTTCGCAACCGATTCAAAAACGGCGTACCGTTTATGAATCTGGGAACTCATCCCCGCAGATCTGCGTCAAAGGATCCTTAAAATTCTCAAAATTCAATGTTGGCCCCATTTTTGGCCCAAATCATGATGGTACCCCTTGGAAAACCCTTGGAAAAGTGCGATCAGCACTTTCCTCACAGTTTTTGACGAATATCTTAAGCATTTCGCAACCGATTCAAAAACGGCGTACCGTTTATGAATCAGGGAACTCATCCCCGCAGATCTGCATCAAAGGATCCTTAAAATTCTCAAAATTCAATGTTGGCCCCATTTTTGGCCCAAATCATGATGGTACCCCTTGGAAAACCCTTGGAAAAGTGCGATCAGCACTTTCCTCACAGTTTTTGACGAATATCTTAAGCATTTCGCATCCGATTCAAAAACGGCGTACCATTTATGAATCAGGGAACTCATCCCCCTAGATCTGCATCAAAGGATCCTTAAAATTCTCAAAATTCAATGTTGGCCCCATTTTTGGCCCAAATCATGATGGTACCCCTTGGAAAACCCTTGGAAAAGTGCGATCAGCACTTTCCTCACAGTTTTTGACGAATATCTTAAGCATTTCGCAACCGATTCAAAAACGGCGTACCGTTTATGAATCAGGGAACTCATCCCCGCAGATCTGCATCAAAGGATCCTTAAAATTCTCAAAATTCAATGTTGGCCCCATTTTTGGCCCAAATCATGATGGTACCCCTTGGAAAACCCTTGGAAAAGTGCGATCAGCACTTTCCTCACAGTTTTTGACGAATATCTTAAGCATTTCGCATCCGATTCAAAAACGGCGTACCGTTTATGAATCAGGGAACTCATCCCCGCAGATCTGCATCAAAGGATCCTTAAAATTCTCAAAATTCAATGTTGGCCCCATTTTTGGCCCAAATCATGATGGTACACCATGGAAAACCCTTGGAAAAGTGCGATCAGCACTTTCCTCACAGTTTTTGACGAATATCTTAAGCATTTCGCATCCGATTCAAAAACGGCGTACCGTTTATGAATCAGGGAACTCATCCCCGCAGATCTGCATCAAAGGATCCTTAAAATTCTCAAAATTCAATGTTGGCCCCATTTTTGGCCCAAATCATGATGGTACCCCTTGGAAAACCCTTGGAAAAGTGCGATCAGCACTTTCCTCACAGTTTTTGACGAATATCTTAAGCATTTCGCATCCGATTCAAAAACGGCGTACCATTTATGAATCAGGGAACTCATCCCCGTAGATCTGCATCAAAGGATCCTTAAAATTCTCAAAATTCAATGTTGGCCCCATTTTTGGCCCAAATCATGATGGTACCCCTTGGAAAACCCTTGGAAAAGTGCGATCAGCACTTTCCTCACAGTTTTTGACGAATATCTTAAGCATTTCGCAACCGATTCAAAAACGGCGTACCGTTTATGAATCAGGGAACTCATCCCCGCAGATCTGCATCAAAGGATCCTTAAAATTCTCAAAATTCAATGTTGGCCCCATTTTTGGCCCAAATCATGATGGTACCCCTTGGAAAACCCTTGGAAAAGTGCGATCAGCACTTTCCTCACAGTTTTTGACGAATATCTTAAGCATTTCGCAACCGATTCAAAAACGGCGTACCGTTTATGAATCAGGGAACTCATCCCCGCAGATCTGCATCAAAGGATCCTTAAAATTCTCAAAATTCAATGTTGGCCCCATTTTTGGCCCAAATCATGATGGTACCCCTTGGAAAACCCTTGGAAAAGTGCGATCAGCACTTTCCTCACAGTTTTTGACGAATATCTTAAGCATTTCGCAACCGATTCAAAAACGGCGTACCGTTTATGAATCAGGGAACTCATCCCCGCAGATCTGCATCAAAGGATCCTTAAAATTCTCAAAATTCAATGTTGGCCCCATTTTTGGCCCAAATCATGATGGTACCCCTTGGAAAACCCTTGGAAAAGTGCGATCAGCACTTTCCTCACAGTTTTTGACGAATATCTTAAGCATTTCGCAACCGATTCAAAAACGGCGTACCGTTTATGAATCAGGGAACTCATCCCCGCAGATCTGCATCAAAGGATCCTTAAAATTCTCAAAATTCAATGTTGGCCCCATTTTTGGCCCAAATCATGATGGTACCCCTTGGAAAACCCTTGGAAAAGTGCGATCAGCACTTTCCTCACAGTTTTTGACGAATATTTTAAGCATTTCGCAACCGATTCAAAAACGGCGTACCGTTTATGAATCAGGGAACTCATCCCCGCAGATCTGCGTCAAAGGATCCTTAAAATTCTCAAAATTCAATGTTGGCCCAAATCATGATGGTACCCCTTGGAAAACCCTTGGAAAAGTGCGATCAGCACTTTCCTCACAGTTTTTGACGAATATCTTAAGCATTTCGCAACCGATTCAAAAACGGCGTACCGTTTATGAATCAGGGAACTCATCCCCGCAGATCTGCATCAAAGGATCCTTAAAATTCTCAAAATTCAATGTTGGCCCAAATCATGATGGTACCCCTTGGAAAACCCTTGGAAAAGTGCGATCAGCACTTTCCTCACAGTTTTTGAAGAATATCTTAAGCATTTCGCATCCGATTCAAAAACGGCGTACCATTTATGAATCAGGGAACTCATCCCCGCAGATCTGCATCAAAGGATTCTTAAAATTCTCAAAATTCAATGTTGGCCCCATTTTTGGCCCAAATCATGATGGTACCCCTTGGAAAACCCTTGGAAAAGTGCGATCAGCACTTTCCACACAGTTTTTGACGAATATCTTACCCATTTCGCATCCGATTCAAAAACGGCGTACCATTTATGAATCAGGGAACTCATCCCCGTAGATCTGCATCAAAGGATCCTTAAAATTCTCAAAATTCAATGTTGGCCCCATTTTTGGCCCAAATCATGATGGTACCCCTTGTAAAACCCTTGGAAAAGTGCGATCAGCACCTTCCTCACAGTTTTTGACGAATATTTTAAGCATTTCGCAACCGATTCAAAAACGGCGTACCATTTATGAATCAGGGAACTCATCCCCGTAGATCTGTATCAAAGGATCCTTAAAATTCTCAAAATTCAATGTTGGCCCCATTTTTGGCCCAAATCATGATGGTACCCCTTGGAAAACCCTTGGAAAAGTGCGATCAGCACTTTCCTCACAGTTTTTGACGAATATCTTAAGCATTTCGCAACCGATTCAAAAACGGCGTACCGTTTATGAATCAGGGAACTCATCCCCGCAGATCTGCATCAAAGGATCCTTAAAATTCTCAAAATTCAATGTTGGCCCCATTTTTGGCCCAAATCATGATGGTACCCCTTGGAAAACCCTTGGAAAAGTGCGATCAGCACTTTCCTCACAGTTTTTGACGAATATTTTAAGCATTTCGCAACCGATTCAAAAACGGCGTACCATTTATGAATCAGGGAACTCATCCCCGTAGATCTGCATCAAAGGATCCTTAAAATTCTCAAAATTCAATGTTGGCCCCATTTTTGGCCCAAATCATGATGGTACCCCTTGGAAAACCCTTGGAAAAGTGCGATCAGCACTTTCCTCACAGTTTTTGACGAATATCTTAAGCATTTCGCAACCGATTCAAAAACGGCGTACCGTTTATGAATCTGGGAACTCATCCCCGCAGATCTGCGTCAAAGGATCCTTAAAATTCTCAAAATTCAATGTTGGTCCAAATCATGATGGTACCCCTTGGAAAACCCTTGGAAAAGTGCGATCAGCACTTTCCTCACAGTTTTTGACGAATATCTTAAGCATTTCGCAACCGATTCAAAAACGGCGTACCGTTTATGAATCAGGGAACTCATCCCCGCAGATCTGCATCAAAGGATCCTTAAAATTCTCAAAATTCAATGTTGGCCCAAATCATGATGGTACCCCTTGGAAAACCCTTGGAAAAGTGCGATCAGCACTTTCCTCACAGTTTTTGACGAATATCTTAAGCATTTCGCAACCGATTCAAAAACAGCGTACCGTTTATGAATCAGGGAACTCATCCCCGCAGATCTGCATCAAAGGATCCTTAAAATTCTCAAAATTCAATGTTGGCCCCATTTTTGGCCCAAATCATGATGGTACCCCTTGGAAAACCCTTGGAAAAGTGCGATCAGCACTTTCCTCACAGTTTTTGACGAATATCTTAAGCATTTCGCATCCGATTCAAAAACGGCGTACCATTTATGAATCAGGGAACTCATCCCCGTAGATCTGCATCAAAGGATCCTTAAAATTCTCAAAATTCAATGTTGGCCCCATTTTTGGCCCAAATCATGATGGTACCCCTTGGAAAACCCTTGGAAAAGTGCGATCAGCACTTTCCTCACAGTTTTTGACGAATATCTTAAGCATTTCGCATCCGATTCAAAAACGGCGTACCGTTTATGAATCAGGGAACTCATCCCCGCAGATCTGCATCAAAGGATCCTTAAAATTCTCAAAATTCAATGTTGGCCCCATTTTTGGCCCAAATCATGATGGTACACCTTGGAAAACCCTTGGAAAAGTGCGATCAGCACTTTCCTCACAGTTTTTGACGAATATCTTAAGCATTTCGCATCCGATTCAAAAACGGCGTACCGTTTATGAATCAGGGAACTCATCCCCGCAGATCTGCATCAAAGGATCCTTAAAATTCTCAAAATTCAATGTTGGCCCCATTTTTGGCCCAAATCATGATGGTACACCATGGAAAACCCTTGGAAAAGTGCGATCAGCACTTTCCTCACAGTTTTTGACGAATATCTTAAGCATTTCGCATCCGATTCAAAAACGGCGTACCGTTTATGAATCAGGGAACTCATCCCCGCAGATCTGCATCAAAGGATCCTTAAAATTCTCAAAATTCAATGTTGGCCCCATTTTTGGCCCAAATCATGATGGTACCCCTTGGAAAACCCTTGGAAAAGTGCGATCAGCACTTTCCTCACAGTTTTTGACGAATATCTTAAGCATTTCGCATCCGATTCAAAAACGGCGTACCATTTATGAATCAGGGAACTCATCCCCGTAGATCTGCATCAAAGGATCCTTAAAATTCTCAAAATTCAATGTTGGCCCCATTTTTGGCCCAAATCATGATGGTACCCCTTGGAAAACCCTTGGAAAAGTGCGATCAGCACTTTCCTCACAGTTTTTGACGAATATCTTAAGCATTTCGCATCCGATTCAAAAACGGCGTACCGTTTATGAATCAGGGAACTCATCCCCGCAGATCTGCATCAAAGGATCCTTAAAATTCTCAAAATTCAATGTTGGCCCCATTTTTGGCCCAAATCATGATGGTACACCATGGAAAACCCTTGGAAAAGTGCGATCAGCACTTTCCTCACAGTTTTTGACGAATATCTTAAGCATTTCGCATCCGATTCAAAAACGGCGTACCGTTTATGAATCAGGGAACTCATCCCCGCAGATCTGCATCAAAGGATCCTTAAAATTCTCAAAATTCAATGTTGGCCCCATTTTTGGCCCAAATCATGATGGTACCCCTTGGAAAACCCTTGGAAAAGTGCGATCAGCACTTTCCTCACAGTTTTTGACGAATATCTTAAGCATTTCGCATCCGATTCAAAAACGGCGTACCATTTATGAATCAGGGAACTCATCCCCGTAGATCTGCATCAAAGGATCCTTAAAATTCTCAAAATTCAATGTTGGCCCCATTTTTGGCCCAAATCATGATGGTACCCCTTGGAAAACCCTTGGAAAAGTGCGATCAGCACTTTCCTCACAGTTTTTGACGAATATCTTAAGCATTTCGCATCCGATTCAAAAACGGCGTACCGTTTATGAATCAGGGAACTCATCCCCGCAGATCTGCATCAAAGGATCCTTAAAATTCTCAAAATTCAATGTTGGCCCCATTTTTGGCCCAAATCATGATGGTACACCTTGGAAAACCCTTGGAAAAGTGCGATCAGCACTTTCCTCACAGTTTTTGACGAATATCTTAAGCATTTCGCATCCGATTCAAAAACGGCGTACCATTTATGAATCAGGGAACTCATCCCCCTAGATCTGCATCAAAGGATCCTTAAAATTCTCAAAATTCAATGTTGGCCCCATTTTTGGCCCAAATCATGATGGTACCCCTTGGAAAACCCTTGGAAAAGTGCGATCAGCACTTTCCTCACAGTTTTTGACGAATATCTTAAGCATTTCGCAACCGATTCAAAAACGGCGTACCGTTTATGAATCAGGGAACTCATCCCCGCAGATCTGCATCAAAGGATCCTTAAAATTCTCAAAATTCAATGTTGGCCCCATTTTTGGCCCAAATCATGATGGTACCCCTTGGAAAACCCTTGGAAAAGTGCGATCAGCACTTTCCTCACAGTTTTTGACGAATATCTTAAGCATTTCGCATCCGATTCAAAAACGGCGTACCATTTATGAATCAGGGAACTCATCCCCGTAGATCTGCATCAAAGGATCCTTAAAATTCTCAAAATTCAATGTTGGCCCCATTTTTGGCCCAAATCATGATGGTACCCCTTGGAAAACCCTTGGAAAAGTGCGATCAGCACTTTCCTCACAGTTTTTGACGAATATCTTAAGCATTTCGCAACCGATTCAAAAACGGCGTACCGTTTATGAATCAGGGAACTCATCCCCGTAGATCTGCATCAAAGGATCCTTAAAATTCTCAAAATTCAATGTTGGCCCCATTTTTGGCCCAAATCATGATGGTACCCCTTGGAAAACCCTTGGAAAAGTGCGATCAGCACTTTCCTCACAGTTTTTGACGAATATTTTAAGCATTTCGCAACCGATTCAAAAACGGCGTACCGTTTATGAATCTGGGAACTCATCCCCGCAGATCTGCGTCAAAGGATCCTTAAAATTCTCAAAATTCAATGTTGGCCCAAATCATGATGGTACCCCTTGGAAAACCCTTGGAAAAGTGCGATCAGCACTTTCCTCACAGTTTTTGACGAATATCTTAAGCATTTCGCAACCGATTCAAAAACGGCGTACCGTTTATGAATCAGGGAACTCATCCCCGCAGATCTGCATCAAAGGATCCTTAAAATTCTCAAAATTCAATGTTGGCCCAAATCATGATGGTACCCCTTGGAAAACCCTTGGAAAAGTGCGATCAGCACTTTCCTCACAGTTTTTGACGAATATCTTAAGCATTTCGCAACCGATTCAAAAACAGCGTACCGTTTATGAATCAGGGAACTCATCCCCGCAGATCTGCATCAAAGGATCCTTAAAATTCTCAAAATTCAATGTTGGCCCCATTTTTGGCCCAAATCATGATGGTACCCCTTGGAAAACCCTTGGAAAAGTGCGATCAGCACTTTCCTCACAGTTTTTGACGAATATCTTAAGCATTTCGCAACCGATTCAAAAACGGCGTACCGTTTATGAATCAGGGAACTCATCCCCGCAGATCTGCATCAAAGGATCCTTAAAATTCTCAAAATTCAATGTTGGCCCAAATCATGATGGTACCCCTTGGAAAACCCTTGGAAAAGTGCGATCAGCACTTTCCTCACAGTTTTTGACGAATATCTTAAGCATTTCGCAACCGATTCAAAAACAGCGTACCGTTTATGAATCAGGGAACTCATCCCCGCAGATCTGCATCAAAGGATCCTTAAAATTCTCAAAATTCAATGTTGGCCCCATTTTTGGCCCAAATCATGATGGTACCCCTTGGAAAACCCTTGGAAAAGTGCGATCAGCACTTTCCTCACAGTTTTTGACGAATATTTTAAGCATTTCGCAACCGATTCAAAAACGGCGTACCGTTTATGAATCAGGGAACTCATCCCCGCAGATCTGCATCAAAGGATCCTTAAAATTCTCAAAATTCAATGTTGGCCCCATTTTTGGCCCAAATCATGATGGTACCCCTTGGAAAACCCTTGGAAAAGTGCGATCAGCACTTTCCTCACAGTTTTTGACGAATATTTTAAGCATTTCGCAACCGATTCAAAAACGGCGTACCGTTTATGAATCTGGGAACTCATCCCCGCAGATCTGCGTCAAAGGCTCCTTAAAATTCTCAAAATTCAATGTTGGCCCCATTTTTGGCCCAAATCATGATGGTACCCCTTGGAAAACCCTTGGAAAAGTGCGATCAGCACTTTCCTCGCAGTTTTTGCCGAATATCTTACCCATTTCGCATCCGATTCAAAAACGGCGTACCATTTATGAATCAGGGAACTCATCCCCGTAGATCTGCATCAAAGGATCCTTAAAATTCTCAAAATTCAATGTTGGCCCCATTTTTGGCCCAAATCATGATGGAAAAGTGCGATCAGCACTTTCCTCACAGTTTTTGACGAATATCTTAAGCATTTCGCATCCGTTTCAAAAACGGCGTACCGTTTATGAATCAGGGAACTCATCCCCGCAGATCTGCATCAAAGGATCCTTAAAATTCTCAAAATTCAATGTTGGCCCAAATCATGATGGTACCCCTTGGAAAACCCTTGGAAAAGTGCGATCAGCACTTTCCTCACAGTTTTTGACGAATATTTTAAGCATTTCGCAACCGATTCAAAAACGGCGTACCGTTTATGAATCAGGGAACTCATCCCCGTAGATCTGCATCAAAGGATCCTTAAAATTCTCAAAATTCAATGTTGGCCACATTTTTGGCCCAAATCATGATGGTACCCCTTGGAAAACCCTTGGAAAAGTGCGATCAGCACTTTCCTCACAGTTTTTGACGAATATTTTAAGCATTTCGCAACCGATTCAAAAACGGCGTACCGTTTATGAATCAGGGAACTCATCCCCGCAGATCTGCGTCAAAGGATCCTTAAAATTCTCAAAATTCAATGTTGGCCCCATTTTTGGCCCAAATCATGATGGTACCCCTTGGAAAACCCTTGGAAAAGTGCGATCAGCACTTTCCTCACAGTTTTTGACACATATTTTAAGCATTTCGCAAACGATTCAAAAACGGCGTACCGTTTATGAATCAGGGAACTCATCCCCGCAGATCTGCGTCAAAGGATCCTTAAAATTCTCAAAATTCAATGTTGGCCCCATTTTTGGCCCAAATCATGATGGTACCCCTTGGAAAGCCCTTGGAAAAGTGCGATCAGCACTTTCCACACAGTTTTTGACGAATATCTTACCCATTTCGCATCCGATTCAAAAACGGCGTACCATTTATGAATCAGGGAACTCATCCCCGTAGATCTGCATCAAAGGATCCTTAAAATTCTCAAAATTCAATGTTGGCCCCATTTTTGGCCCAAATCATGATGGTACACCTTGGAAAACTCTTGGAAAAGTGCGATCAGCACTTTCCTCACAGTTTTTGACGAATATCTTAAGCATTTCGCATCCGATTCAAAAACGGCGTACCGTTTATGAATCAGGGAACTCATCCCCGCAGATCTGCATCAAAGGATCCTTAAAATTCTCAAAATTCAATGTTGGCCCAAATCATGATGGTACCCCTTGGAAAACCCTTGGAAAAGTGCGATCAGCACTTTCCTCACAGTTTTTGACGAATATCTTAAGCATTTCGCAAACGATTCAAAAACGGCGTACCGTTTATGAATCAGGGAACTCATCCCCGCAGATCTGCATCAAAGGATCCTTAAAATTCTCAAAATTCAATGTTGGCCCAAATCATGATGGTACCCCTTGGAAAACCCTTGGAAAAGTGCGATCAGCACTTTCCTCACAGTTTTTGACGAATATCTTAAGCATTTCGCAACCGATTCAAAAACGGCGTACCGTTTATGAATCAGGGAACTCATCCCCGCAGATCTGCGTCAAAGGATCCTTAAAATTCTCAAAATTCAATGTTGGCCACATTTTTGGCCCAAATCATGATGGTACCCCTTGGAAAACCCTTGGAAAAGTGCGATCAGCACTTTCCTCACAGTTTTTGACACATATTTTAAGAATTTCGCAAACGATTCAAAAACGGCGTACCGTTTATGAATCAGGGAACTCATCCCCGCAGATCTGCGTCAAAGGATCCTTAAAATTCTCAAAATTCAATGTTGGCCCCATTTTTGGCCCAAATCATGATGGTACCCCTTGGAAAACCCTTGGAAAAGTGCGATCAGCACTTTCCTCACAGTTTTTGACACATATTTTAAGCATTTCGCAAACGATTCAAAAACGGCGTACCGTTTATGAATCAGGGAACTCATCCCCGCAGATCTGCGTCAAAGGATCCTTAAAATTCTCAAAATTCAATGTTGGCCCCATTTTTGGCCCAAATCATGATGGTACCCCTTGGAAAACCCTTGGAAAAGTGCGATCAGCACTTTCCACACAGTTTCTGACGAATATTTTTAGCATTTCGCAACCGATTCAAAAACGGCGTACCGTTTATGAATCAGGGAACTCATCCCCGCAGATCTGCGTCAAAGGATCCTTAAAATTCTCAAAATTCAATGTTGGCCCCATTTTTGGCCCAAATCATGATGGTACCCCTTGAAAAACCCTTGGAAAAGTGCGATCAGCACTTTTCTCGCAGTTTTTGCCGAAAATCTTAACAATTTCGCATCCGATTCAAAAACGGCGTACCGTTTATAAATCAGGGAACTCATCCCCGCAGATCTGCGTCAAAGGTTCCTTAAAATTCTCAAAATTCAATGTTGGCCCCATTTTTGGCCCAAATCATGATGGTACCCCTTGGAAAACCCTTGGAAAAGTGCGATCAGCACTTTCCTCGCAGTTTTTGCCGAATATATTACCCATTTCGCATCCGATTCAAAAACGGCGTACCATTTATGAATCAGGGAACTCATTCCCGTAGATCTGCATCAAAGGATCCTTAAAATTCTCAAAATTCTATGTTGGCCCCATTTTTGGCCCAAATCATGATGGTACCCCTTGGAAAAGTGCGATCAGCACTTTTCTCGCAGTTTTTGCCGAAAGAGTCTCCACCTGCCTGGCTAAAAAATATTGTTATTGGCCAAGTTAACACCGTGGGAAAAATGTTCTTTGCCAAAAGATTTATGGTTCATTAGCTTCTTAGCATATATCTCGGGCAATCCATAACCGATTTTGGAAAGGAATGCCATTTTGGAGTCAGGACTTTAAGGTCCTTCGAACTGCATCAAAAGATATTGCATCAAAGGACGTTTTATCCTAGAAATCAAACAAAATCAAATGTATTTAGTATTGAATATTGGGATAATTTTTGTTCCAGGATATCAAGGATATTTTGGTGGAGATTGGAGGTTATTAACGTCCTGATCCCAAAATGTTACCCCACTTCCAGATCGGTTGGGAAATAGCCGAGATATACACAATCAAAAAAAGAGGAACTTATAAAAATATTTGTTTTTGGCCAATTTTAACTTCCCCTCGGTGTTAACTTGGCTAATACCAGATTGTGTTTGCCACTCGATGCGCCTTATTTTTGCGCATTTTATGACCTATCACGATCCTGGATTGGAAGCGAAATGGCCGAGATATTCACAAAAAACATTTTCAAAAATCGATATCCACCTACTGGCCATTCCTGTTCGCCTAGTACTTCGGGCCTGGTAGCGCCCGAAAATTGCAAAATTTCCAGCCACTTTAGTCCGTGACGTCACGGATTGAACCTCTACAAGTGACGTCACACTGAGGGGGTGTCTTGGCTGAAGGATCCACATGTGTTCCACACAGGATCCACATTTCGATCTGTTACATTTGAATTCAAATTCAAAAATAGATCCCGCACGCGCCTACCCGGGCTTTTTTAAATTTTCAAATTCAAAAATAGTTGCCCGCACCCGCGAAATTTAAATATCAACCGGTAAACCGGTGACTTTAAGCGGTTAACCGGTTCAGCCAAGACACCACCAAGTGGTGACGTCACGGATCGCAGCCTAATCCGTGACGTCACTGACTCTTTTGGCTGAAAATTTTTCAATTTTGGGCCGCCACCAGGCTCGGAGTACTAGGCGAACAGAAATGGCCTGTAGGTGGATTCTATTTTCTGAAACAGTTTTTTGTGAATATCTCGGCCATTTCGCTTCCAATCCAGGATCGTGATAGGTCATAAAATGCGCAAAAATAAGGCGCATCGAGTGGCAAACACAATCTGGTATTAGCCAAGTTAACACCGAGGGGAAGTTAAAATTGGCCAAAAACAAATATTTTTATAAGTTCCTCTTTTTTTGATTGTGTATATCTCGGCTATTTCCCAACCGATCTGGAAGTGGGGTAACATTTTGGGATCAGGACGTTAATAACCTCCAATCTCCACCAAAATATCCTTGATATCCTGGAACAAAAAATGTCCCAATATTCAATACTAAATAGATTTTTTTTTTTTTATTTCAAGGATAAAACGTCCTTTGATGCAATATCTTTTGATGCAGTTCGAAGGACCTTAAAGTCCTGACTCCAATATGGCATTCCTTTCCAAAATCGGTTATTGATTGCCCGAGATATAAGCTGAGAAGCCAATCAAAAATACATTTTTTGGCCAAAAACATTTTTCCCACGGTGTTAACTTGGCCAATACCAATATTTTTTAGCCAGTCAGGTGGAGACTCTTTTTGCGAATTTTTCGCGCCATCCCAATCCGGGATTGGATGCGAAATGGCCGAGATATTCACAAAAAACATTTTCAAAAATCGATATCCACCTACTGGCCATTCCTGTTCGCCTAGTACTTCGGGCCTGGTAGCGCCCGAAAATTGCAAAATTTCCAGCCACTTTAGTCCGTGACGTCACGGATTGAACCTCTACAAGTGACGTCACACTGAGGGGTGTCTTGGCTGAAGGATCCACATGTGTTCCACACAGGATCCACATTTCGGTCTGTTACATTTGAATTCAAATTCAAAAATAGATCCCGCCCGCGCCTACCCGGGCTTTTTTAAATTTTCAAATTCAAAAATAGTTGCCCGCCCCCGCGAAATTTAAATATCAACCGGTAAACCGGTGACTTTAAGCGGTTAACCGGTTCAGCCAAGACACCACCAAGTGGTGACGTCACGGATCGCAGCCTAATCCGTGACGTCACTGACTCTTTTGGTTGAAAATTTTTCAATTTTGGGCCGCCACCAGGCTCGGAGTACTAGGCGAACAGGAATGGCCAGTAGGTGGATTCTATTTTCTGAAACAGTTTTTTGTGAATATCTCGGCCATTTCGCTTCCAATGCAGGATCGTGATAGGTCATAAAATGCGCAAAAATAAGGCGCATCGAGTGGCAAACACAATCTGGTATTAGCCAAGTTAACACCGAGGGGAAGTTAAAATTGGCCAAAAACAAATATTTTTATAAGTTCCTCTTTTTTTGATTGTGTATATCTCGGCTATTTCCCAACCCATCTGGAAGTGGGGTAACATTTTGGGATCAGGACGTTAATAACCTCCAATCTCCACCAAAATATCCTTGATATCCTGGAACAAAAAATGTCCCAATATTCAATACTAAATAGATTTTTTTTTTTTTATTTCAAGGATAAAACGTCCTTTGATGCAATATCTTTTGATGCAGTTCGAAGGACCTTAAAGTCCTGACTCCAATATGGCATTCCTTTCCAAAATCGGTTATTGATTGCCCGAGATATAAGCTGAGAAGCCAATCAAAAATACATTTTTTGGCCAAAAACATTTTTCCCACGGTGTTAACTTGGCCAATACCAATATTTTTTAGCCAGTCAGGTGGAGACACTTTTTGCGAATTTTTCGCGCCATCCCAATCCGGGATTGGATGCGAAATGGCCGAGATATTCACAAAAAACATTTTCAAAAATCGATATCCACCTACTGGCCATTCCTGTTCGCCTAGTACTTCGGGCCTGGTAGCGCCCGAAAATTGCAAAATTTCCAGCCACTTTAGTCCGTGACGTCACGGATTGAACCTCTACAAGTGACGTCACACTGAGGGGTGTCTTGGCTGAAGGATCCACATGTGTTCCACACAGGATCCACATTTCGGTCTGTTACATTTGAATTCAAATTCAAAAATAGATCCCGCCCGCGCCTACCCGGGCTTTTTTAAATTTTCAAATTCAAAAATAGTTGCCCGCCCCCGCGAAATTTAAATATCAACCGGTAAACCGGTGACTTTAAGCGGTTAACCGGTTCAGCCAAGACACCACCAAGTGGTGACGTCACGGATCGCAGCCTAATCCGTGACGTCACTGACTCTTTTGGTTGAAAATTTTTCAATTTTGGGCCGCCACCAGGCTCGGAGTACTAGGCGAACAGGAATGGCCAGTAGGTGGATTCTATTTTCTGAAACAGTTTTTTGTGAATATCTCGGCCATTTCGCTTCCAATGCAGGATCGTGATAGGTCATAAAATGCGCAAAAATAAGGCGCATCGAGTGGCAAACACAATCTGGTATTAGCCAAGTTAACACCGAGGGGAAGTTAAAATTGGCCAAAAACAAATATTTTTATAAGTTCCTCTTTTTTTGATTGTGTATATCTCGGCTATTTCCCAACCCATCTGGAAGTGGGGTAACATTTTGGGATCAGGACGTTAATAACCTCCAATCTCCACCAAAATATCCTTGATATCCTGGAACAAAAAATGTCCCAATATTCAATACTAAATAGATTTTTTTTTTTTTTATTTCAAGGATAAAACGTCCTTTGATGCAATATCTTTTGATGCAGTTCGAAGGACCTTAAAGTCCTGACTCCAATATGGCATTCCTTTCCAAAATCGGTTATTGATTGCCCGAGATATAAGCTGAGAAGCCAATCAAAAATACATTTTTTGGCCAAAAACATTTTTCCCACGGTGTTAACTTGGCCAATACCAATATTTTTTAGCCAGTCAGGTGGAGACACTTTTTGCGAATTTTTCGCGCCATCCCAATCCGGGATTGGATGCGAAATGGCCGAGATATTCACAAAAACATTTTCAAAAATCGATATCCACCTACTGGCCATTCCTGTTCGCCTAGTACTTCGGGCCTGGTAGCGCCCGAAAATTGCAAAATTTCCAGCCACTTTAGTCCGTGACGTCACGGATTGAACCTCTACAAAGTGACGTCACACTGAGGGGGTGTCTTGGCTGAAGGATCCACATGTGTTCCACACAGGATCCACATTTCGATCTGTTACATTTGAATTCAAATTCAAAAATAGATCCCGCACGCGCCTACCCGGGCTTTTTTAAATTTTCAAATTCAAAAATAGTTGCCCGCACCCGCGAAATTTAAATATCAATCGGTAAACCGGTGACTTTAAGCGGTTAACCGGTTCAGCCAAGACACCACCAAGTGGTGACGTCACGGATCGCAGCCTAATCCGTGACGTCACTGACTCTTTTGGTTGAAAATTTTTCAATTTTGGGCCGCCACCAGGCTCGGAGTACTAGGCGAACAGGAATGGCCAGTAGGTGGATTCTATTTTCTGAAACAGTTTTTTGTGAATATCTCGGCCATTTCGCTTCCAATGCAGGATCGTGATAGGTCATAAAATGCGCAAAAATAAGGCGCATCGAGTGGCAAACACAATCTGGTATTAGCCAAGTTAACACCGAGGGGAAGTTAAAATTGGCCAAAAACAAATATTTTTATAAGTTCCTCTTTTTTTGATTGTGTATATCTCGGCTATTTCCCAACCGATCTGGAAGTGGGGTAACATTTTGGGATCAGGACGTTAATAACCTCCAATCTCCACCAAAATATCCTTGATATCCTGGAACAAAAAATGTCCCAATATTCAATACTAAATAGATTTTTTTTTTTTTATTTCAAGGATAAAACGTCCTTTGATGCAATATCTTTTGATGCAGTTCGAAGGACCTTAAAGTCCTGACTCCAATATGGCATTCCTTTCCAAAATCGGTTATTGATTGCCCGAGATATAAGCTGAGAAGCCAATCAAAAATACATTTTTTGGCCAAAAACATTTTTCCCACGGTGTTAACTTGGCCAATACCAATATTTTTTAGCCAGTCAGGTGGAGACCCTTTTTGCGAATTTTTCGCGCCATCCCAATCCGGGATTGGATGCGAAATGGCCGAGATATTCACAAAAAACATTTTCAAAAATCGATATCCACCTACTGGCCATTGCTGTTCGCCTAGTACTTCGGGCCTGGTAGCGCCCGAAAATTGCAAAATTTCCAGCCACTTTAGTCCGTGACGTCACGGATTGAACCTCTACAAGTGACGTCACACTGAGGGGGTGTCTTGGCTGAAGGATCCACATGTGTTCCACACAGGATCCACATTTCGATCTGTTACATTTGAATTCAAATTCAAAAATAGATCCCGCACGCGCCTACCCGGGCTTTTTTAAATTTTCAAATTCAAAAATAGTTGCCCGCACCCGCGAAATTTAAATATCAACCGGTAAACCGGTGACTTTAAGCGGTTAACCGGTTCAGCCAAGACACCACCAAGTGGTGACGTCACGGATCGCAGCCTAATCCGTGACGTCACTGACTCTTTTGGCTGAAAATTTTTCAATTTTGGGCCGCCACCAGGCTCGGAGTACTAGGCGAACAGAAATGGCCTGTAGGTGGATTCTATTTTCTGAAACAGTTTTTTGTGAATATCTCGGCCATTTCGCTTCCAATCCAGGATCGTGATAGGTCATAAAATGCGCAAAAATAAGGCGCATCGAGTGGCAAACACAATCTGGTATTAGCCAAGTTAACACCGAGGGGAAGTTAAAATTGGCCAAAAACAAATATTTTTATAAGTTCCTCTTTTTTTGATTGTGTATATCTCGGCTATTTCCCAACCGATCTGGAAGTGGGGTAACATTTTGGGATCAGGACGTTAATAACCTCCAATCTCCACCAAAATATCCTTGATATCCTGGAACAAAAAATGTCCCAATATTCAATACTAAATAGATTTTTTTTTTTTTTATTTCAAGGATAAAACGTCCTTTGATGCAATATCTTTTGATGCAGTTCGAAGGACCTTAAAGTCCTGACTCCAATATGGCATTCCTTTCCAAAATCGGTTATTGATTGCCCGAGATATAAGCTGAGAAGCCAATCAAAAATACATTTTTTGGCCAAAAACATTTTTCCCACGGTGTTAACTTGGCCAATACCAATATTTTTTAGCCAGTCAGGTGGAGACTCTTTTTGCGAATTTTTCGCGCCATCCCAATCCGGGATTGGATGCGAAATGGCCGAGATATTCACAAAAAACATTTTCAAAAATCGATATCCACCTACTGGCCATTGCTGTTCGCCTAGTACTTCGGGCCTGGTAGCGCCCGAAAATTGCAAAATTTCCAGCCACTTTAGTCCGTGACGTCACGGATTGAACCTCTACAAGTGACGTCACACTGAGGGGTGTCTTGGCTGAAGGATCCACATGTGTTCCACACAGGATCCACATTTCGGTCTGTTACATTTGAATTCAAATTCAAAAATAGATCCCGCCCGCGCCTACCCGGGCTTTTTTAAATTTTCAAATTCAAAAATAGTTGCCCGCACCCGCGAAATTTAAATATCAACCGGTAAACCGGTGACTTTAAGCGGTTAACCGGTTCAGCCAAGACACCACCAAGTGGTGACGTCACGGATCGCAGCCTAATCCGTGACGTCACTGACTCTTTTGGCTGAAAATTTTTCAATTTTGGGCCGCCACCAGGCTCGGAGTACTAGGCGAACAGGAATGGCCAGTAGGTGGATTCTATTTTCTGAAACAGTTTTTTGTGAATATCTCGGCCATTTCGCTTCCAATCCAGGATCGTGATAGGTCATAAAATGCGCAAAAATAAGGCGCATCGAGTGGCAAACACAATCTGGTATTAGCCAAGTTAACACCGAGGGGAAGTTAAAATTGGCCAAAAACAAATATTTTTATAAGTTCCTCTTTTTTTGATTGTGTATATCTCGGCTATTTCCCAACCGATCTGGAAGTGGGGTAACATTTTGGGATCAGGACGTTAATAACCTCCAATCTCCACCAAAATATCCTTGATATCCTGGAACAAAAAATGTCCCAATATTCAATACTAAATAGATTTTTTTTTTTTTTATTTCAAGGATAAAACGTCCTTTGATGCAATATCTTTTGATGCAGTTCGAAGGACCTTAAAGTCCTGACTCCAATATGGCATTCCTTTCCAAAATCGGTTATTGATTGCCCGAGATATAAGCTGAGAAGCCAATCAAAAATACATTTTTTGGCCAAAAACATTTTTCCCACGGTGTTAACTTGGCCAATACCAATATTTTTTAGCCAGTCAGGTGGAGACTCTTTTTGCGAATTTTTCGCGCCATCCCAATCCGGGATTGGATGCGAAATGGCCGAGATATTCACAAAAAACATTTTCATAAATCGATATCCACCTACTGGCCATTCCTGTTCGCCTAGTACTTCGGGCCTGGTAGCGCCCGAAAATTGCAAAATTTCCAGCCACTTTAGTCCGTGACGTCACGGATTGAACCTCTACAAGTGACGTCACACTGAGGGGTGTCTTGGCTGAAGGATCCACATGTGTTCCACACAGGATCCACATTTCGGTCTGTTACATTTGAATTCAAATTCAAAAATAGATCCCGCCCGCGCCTACCCGGGCTTTTTTAAATTTTCAAATTCAAAAATAGTTGCCCGCACCCGCGAAATTTAAATATCAACCGGTAAACCGGTGACTTTAAGCGGTTAACCGGTTCAGCCAAGACACCACCAAGTGGTGACGTCACGGATCGCAGCCTAATCCGTGACGTCACTGACTCTTTTGGCTGAAAATTTTTCAATTTTGGGCCGCCACCAGGCTCGGAGTACTAGGCGAACAGGAATGGCCAGTAGGTGGATTCTATTTTCTGAAACAGTTTTTTGTGAATATCTCGGCCATTTCGCTTCCAATCCAGGATCGTGATAGGTCATAAAATGCGCAAAAATAAGGCGCATCGAGTGGCAAACACAATCTGGTATTAGCCAAGTTAACACCGAGGGGAAGTTAAAATTGGCCAAAAACAAATATTTTTATAAGTTCCTCTTTTTTTGATTGTGTATATCTCGGCTATTTCCCAACCGATCTGGAAGTGGGGTAACATTTTGGGATCAGGACGTTAATAACCTCCAATCTCCACCAAAATATCCTTGATATCCTGGAACAAAAAATGTCCCAATATTCAATACTAAATAGATTTTTTTTTTTTTTATTTCAAGGATAAAACGTCCTTTGATGCAATATCTTTTGATGCAGTTCGAAGGACCTTAAAGTCCTGACTCCAATATGGCATTCCTTTCCAAAATCGGTTATTGATTGCCCGAGATATAAGCTGAGAAGCCAATCAAAAATACATTTTTTGGCCAAAAACATTTTTCCCACGGTGTTAACTTGGCCAATACCAATATTTTTTAGCCAGTCAGGTGGAGACTCTTTTTGCGAATTTTTCGCGCCATCCCAATCCGGGATTGGATGCGAAATGGCCGAGATATTCACAAAAAACATTTTCATAAATCGATATCCACCTACTGGCCATTCCTGTTCGCCTAGTACTTCGGGCCTGGTAGCGCCCGAAAATTGCAAAATTTCCAGCCACTTTAGTCCGTGACGTCACGGATTGAACCTCTACAAGTGACGTCACACTGAGGGGGTGTCTTGGCTGAAGGATCCACATGTGTTCCACACAGGATCCACATTTCGATCTGTTACATTTGAATTCAAATTCAAAAATAGATCCCGCACGCGCCTACCCGGGCTTTTTTAAATTTTCAAATTCAAAAATAGTTGCCCGCACCCGCGAAATTTAAATATCAACCGGTAAACCGGTGACTTTAAGCGGTTAACCGGTTCAGCCAAGACACCACCAAGTGGTGACGTCACGGATCGCAGCCTAATCCGTGACGTCACTGACTCTTTTGGCTGAAAATTTTTCAATTTTGGGCCGCCACCAGGCTCGGAGTACTAGGCGAACAGAAATGGCCTGTAGGTGGATTCTATTTTCTGAAACAGTTTTTTGTGAATATCTCGGCCATTTCGCTTCCAATCCAGGATCGTGATAGGTCATAAAATGCGCAAAAATAAGGCGCATCGAGTGGCAAACACAATCTGGTATTAGCCAAGTTAACACCGAGGGGAAGTTAAAATTGGCCAAAAACAAATATTTTTATAAGTTCCTCTTTTTTTGATTGTGTATATCTCGGCTATTTCCCAACCGATCTGGAAGTGGGGTAACATTTTGGGATCAGGACGTTAATAACCTCCAATCTCCACCAAAATATCCTTGATATCCTGGAACAAAAAATGTCCCAATATTCAATACTAAATAGATTTTTTTTTTTTTTATTTCAAGGATAAAACGTCCTTTGATGCAATATCTTTTGATGCAGTTCGAAGGACCTTAAAGTCCTGACTCCAATATGGCATTCCTTTCCAAAATCGGTTATTGATTGCCCGAGATATAAGCTGAGAAGCCAATCAAAAATACATTTTTTGGCCAAAAACATTTTTCCCACGGTGTTAACTTGGCCAATACCAATATTTTTTAGCCAGTCAGGTGGAGACTCTTTTTGCGAATTTTTCGCGCCATCCCAATCCGGGATTGGATGCGAAATGGCCGAGATATTCACAAAAAACATTTTCAAAAATCGATATCCACCTACTGGCCATTCCTGTTCGCCTAGTACTTCGGGCCTGGTAGCGCCCGAAAATTGCAAAATTTCCAGCCACTTTAGTCCGTGACGTCACGGATTGAACCTCTACAAGTGACGTCACACTGAGGGGTGTCTTGGCTGAAGGATCCACATGTGTTCCACACAGGATCCACATTTCGGTCTGTTACATTTGAATTCAAATTCAAAAATAGATCCCGCCCGCGCCTACCCGGGCTTTTTTAAATTTTCAAATTCAAAAATAGTTGCCCGCACCCGCGAAATTTAAATATCAACCGGTAAACCGGTGACTTTAAGCGGTTAACCGGTTCAGCCAAGACACCACCAAGTGGTGACGTCACGGATCGCAGCCTAATCCGTGACGTCACTGACTCTTTTGGCTGAAAATTTTTCAATTTTGGACCGCCACCAGGCTCGGAGTACTAGGCGAACAGGAATGGCCAGTAGGTGGATTCTATTTTCTGAAACAGTTTTTTGTGAATATCTCGGCCATTTCGCTTCCAATCCAGGATCGTGATAGGTCATAAAATGCGCAAAAATAAGGCGCATCGAGTGGCAAACACAATCTGGTATTAGCCAAGTTAACACCGAGGGGAAGTTAAAATTGGCCAAAAACAAATATTTTTATAAGTTCCTCTTTTTTTGATTGTGTATATCTCGGCTATTTCCCAACCGATCTGGAAGTGGGGTAACATTTTGGGATCAGGACGTTAATAACCTCCAATCTCCACCAAAATATCCTTGATATCCTGGAACAAAAAATGTCCCAATATTCAATACTAAATAGATTTTTTTTTTTTTTATTTCAAGGATAAAACGTCCTTTGATGCAATATCTTTTGATGCAGTTCGAAGGACCTTAAAGTCCTGACTCCAATATGGCATTCCTTTCCAAAATCGGTTATTGATTGCCCGAGATATAAGCTGAGAAGCCAATCAAAAATACATTTTTTGGCCAAAAACATTTTTCCCACGGTGTTAACTTGGCCAATACCAATATTTTTTAGCCAGTCAGGTGGAGACTCTTTTTGCGAATTTTTCGCGCCATCCCAATCCGGGATTGGATGCGAAATGGCCGAGATATTCACAAAAAACATTTTCAAAAATCGATATCCACCTACTGGCCATTCCTGTTCGCCTAGTACTTCGGGCCTGGTAGCGCCCGAAAATTGCAAAATTTCCAGCCACTTTAGTCCGTGACGTCACGGATTGAACCTCTACAAGTGACGTCACACTGAGGGGGTGTCTTGGCTGAAGGATCCACATGTGTTCCACACAGGATCCACATTTCGATCTGTTACATTTGAATTCAAATTCAAAAATAGATCCCGCACGCGCCTACCCGGGCTTTTTTAAATTTTCAAATTCAAAAATAGTTGCCCGCACCCGCGAAATTTAAATATCAACCGGTAAACCGGTGACTTTAAGCGGTTAACCGGTTCAGCCAAGACACCACCAAGTGGTGACGTCACGGATCGCAGCCTAATCCGTGACGTCACTGACTCTTTTGGCTGAAAATTTTTCAATTTTGGGCCGCCACCAGGCTCGGAGTACTAGGCGAACAGAAATGGCCTGTAGGTGGATTCTATTTTCTGAAACAGTTTTTTGTGAATATCTCGGCCATTTCGCTTCCAATCCAGGATCGTGATAGGTCATAAAATGCGCAAAAATAAGGCGCATCGAGTGGCAAACACAATCTGGTATTAGCCAAGTTAACACCGAGGGGAAGTTAAAATTGGCCAAAAACAAATATTTTTATAAGTTCCTCTTTTTTTGATTGTGTATATCTCGGCTATTTCCCAACCGATCTGGAAGTGGGGTAACATTTTGGGATCAGGACGTTAATAACCTCCAATCTCCACCAAAATATCCTTGATATCCTGGAACAAAAAATGTCCCAATATTCAATACTAAATAGATTTTTTTTTTTTTTATTTCAAGGATAAAACGTCCTTTGATGCAATATCTTTTGATGCAGTTCGAAGGACCTTAAAGTCCTGACTCCAATATGGCATTCCTTTCCAAAATCGGTTATTGATTGCCCGAGATATAAGCTGAGAAGCCAATCAAAAATACATTTTTTGGCCAAAAACATTTTTCCCACGGTGTTAACTTGGCCAATACCAATATTTTTTAGCCAGTCAGGTGGAGACTCTTTTTGCGAATTTTTCGCGCCATCCCAATCCGGGATTGGATGCGAAATGGCCGAGATATTCACAAAAAACATTTTCAAAAATCGATATCCACCTACTGGCCATTCCTGTTCGCCTAGTACTTCGGGCCTGGTAGCGCCCGAAAATTGCAAAATTTCCAGCCACTTTAGTCCGTGACGTCACGGATTGAACCTCTACAAGTGACGTCACACTGAGGGGGTGTCTTGGCTGAAGGATCCACATGTGTTCCACACAGGATCCACATTTCGATCTGTTACATTTGAATTCAAATTCAAAAATAGATCCCGCACGCGCCTACCCGGGCTTTTTTAAATTTTCAAATTCAAAAATAGTTGCCCGCACCCGCGAAATTTAAATATCAACCGGTAAACCGGTGACTTTAAGCGGTTAACCGGTTCAGCCAAGACACCACCAAGTGGTGACGTCACGGATCGCAGCCTAATCCGTGACGTCACTGACTCTTTTGGCTGAAAATTTTTCAATTTTGGGCCGCCACCAGGCTCGGAGTACTAGGCGAACAGAAATGGCCTGTAGGTGGATTCTATTTTCTGAAACAGTTTTTTGTGAATATCTCGGCCATTTCGCTTCCAATCCAGGATCGTGATAGGTCATAAAATGCGCAAAAATAAGGCGCATCGAGTGGCAAACACAATCTGGTATTAGCCAAGTTAACACCGAGGGGAAGTTAAAATTGGCCAAAAACAAATATTTTTATAAGTTCCTCTTTTTTTGATTGTGTATATCTCGGCTATTTCCCAACCGATCTGGAAGTGGGGTAACATTTTGGGATCAGGACGTTAATAACCTCCAATCTCCACCAAAATATCCTTGATATCCTGGAACAAAAAATGTCCCAATATTCAATACTAAATAGATTTTTTTTTTTTTTATTTCAAGGATAAAACGTCCTTTGATGCAATATCTTTTGATGCAGTTCGAAGGACCTTAAAGTCCTGACTCCAATATGGCATTCCTTTCCAAAATCGGTTATTGATTGCCCGAGATATAAGCTGAGAAGCCAATCAAAAATACATTTTTTGGCCAAAAACATTTTTCCCACGGTGTTAACTTGGCCAATACCAATATTTTTTAGCCAGTCAGGTGGAGACTCTTTTTGCGAATTTTTCGCGCCATCCCAATCCGGGATTGGATGCGAAATGGCCGAGATATTCACAAAAAACATTTTCAAAAATCGATATCCACCTACTGGCCATTCCTGTTCGCCTAGTACTTCGGGCCTGGTAGCGCCCGAAAATTGCAAAATTTCCAGCCACTTTAGTCCGTGACGTCACGGATTGAACCTCTACAAGTGACGTCACACTGAGGGGGTGTCTTGGCTGAAGGATCCACATGTGTTCCACACAGGATCCACATTTCGATCTGTTACATTTGAATTCAAATTCAAAAATAGATCCCGCACGCGCCTACCCGGGCTTTTTTAAATTTTCAAATTCAAAAATAGTTGCCCGCACCCGCGAAATTTAAATATCAACCGGTAAACCGGTGACTTTAAGCGGTTAACCGGTTCAGCCAAGACACCACCAAGTGGTGACGTCACGGATCGCAGCCTAATCCGTGACGTCACTGACTCTTTTGGCTGAAAATTTTTCAATTTTGGGCCGCCACCAGGCTCGGAGTACTAGGCGAACAGAAATGGCCTGTAGGTGGATTCTATTTTCTGAAACAGTTTTTTGTGAATATCTCGGCCATTTCGCTTCCAATCCAGGATCGTGATAGGTCATAAAATGCGCAAAAATAAGGCGCATCGAGTGGCAAACACAATCTGGTATTAGCCAAGTTAACACCGAGGGGAAGTTAAAATTGGCCAAAAACAAATATTTTTATAAGTTCCTCTTTTTTTGATTGTGTATATCTCGGCTATTTCCCAACCGATCTGGAAGTGGGGTAACATTTTGGGATCAGGACGTTAATAACCTCCAATCTCCACCAAAATATCCTTGATATCCTGGAACAAAAAATGTCCCAATATTCAATACTAAATAGATTTTTTTTTTTTTTATTTCAAGGATAAAACGTCCTTTGATGCAATATCTTTTGATGCAGTTCGAAGGACCTTAAAGTCCTGACTCCAATATGGCATTCCTTTCCAAAATCGGTTATTGATTGCCCGAGATATAAGCTGAGAAGCCAATCAAAAATACATTTTTTGGCCAAAAACATTTTTCCCACGGTGTTAACTTGGCCAATACCAATATTTTTTAGCCAGTCAGGTGGAGACTCTTTTTGCGAATTTTTCGCGCCATCCCAATCCGGGATTGGATGCGAAATGGCCGAGATATTCACAAAAAACATTTTCAAAAATCGATATCCACCTACTGGCCATTCCTGTTCGCCTAGTACTTCGGGCCTGGTAGCGCCCGAAAATTGCAAAATTTCCAGCCACTTTAGTCCGTGACGTCACGGATTGAACCTCTACAAGTGACGTCACACTGAGGGGTGTCTTGGCTGAAGGATCCACATGTGTTCCACACAGGATCCACATTTCGGTCTGTTACATTTGAATTCAAATTCAAAAATAGATCCCGCCCGCGCCTACCCGGGCTTTTTTAAATTTTCAAATTCAAAAATAGTTGCCCGCACCCGCGAAATTTAAATATCAACCGGTAAACCGGTGACTTTAAGCGGTTAACCGGTTCAGCCAAGACACCACCAAGTGGTGACGTCACGGATCGCAGCCTAATCCGTGACGTCACTGACTCTTTTGGCTGAAAATTTTTCAATTTTGGACCGCCACCAGGCTCGGAGTACTAGGCGAACAGGAATGGCCAGTAGGTGGATTCTATTTTCTGAAACAGTTTTTTGTGAATATCTCGGCCATTTCGCTTCCAATCCAGGATCGTGATAGGTCATAAAATGCGCAAAAATAAGGCGCATCGAGTGGCAAACACAATCTGGTATTAGCCAAGTTAACACCGAGGGGAAGTTAAAATTGGCCAAAAACAAATATTTTTATAAGTTCCTCTTTTTTTGATTGTGTATATCTCGGCTATTTCCCAACCGATCTGGAAGTGGGGTAACATTTTGGGATCAGGACGTTAATAACCTCCAATCTCCACCAAAATATCCTTGATATCCTGGAACAAAAAATGTCCCAATATTCAATACTAAATAGATTTTTTTTTTTTTTATTTCAAGGATAAAACGTCCTTTGATGCAATATCTTTTGATGCAGTTCGAAGGACCTTAAAGTCCTGACTCCAATATGGCATTCCTTTCCAAAATCGGTTATTGATTGCCCGAGATATAAGCTGAGAAGCCAATCAAAAATACATTTTTTGGCCAAAAACATTTTTCCCACGGTGTTAACTTGGCCAATACCAATATTTTTTAGCCAGTCAGGTGGAGACTCTTTTTGCGAATTTTTCGCGCCATCCCAATCCGGGATTGGATGCGAAATGGCCGAGATATTCACAAAAAACATTTTCAAAAATCGATATCCACCTACTGGCCATTCCTGTTCGCCTAGTACTTCGGGCCTGGTAGCGCCCGAAAATTGCAAAATTTCCAGCCACTTTAGTCCGTGACGTCACGGATTGAACCTCTACAAGTGACGTCACACTGAGGGGGTGTCTTGGCTGAAGGATCCACATGTGTTCCACACAGGATCCACATTTCGATCTGTTACATTTGAATTCAAATTCAAAAATAGATCCCGCACGCGCCTACCCGGGCTTTTTTAAATTTTCAAATTCAAAAATAGTTGCCCGCACCCGCGAAATTTAAATATCAACCGGTAAACCGGTGACTTTAAGCGGTTAACCGGTTCAGCCAAGACACCACCAAGTGGTGACGTCACGGATCGCAGCCTAATCCGTGACGTCACTGACTCTTTTGGCTGAAAATTTTTCAATTTTGGGCCGCCACCAGGCTCGGAGTACTAGGCGAACAGAAATGGCCTGTAGGTGGATTCTATTTTCTGAAACAGTTTTTTGTGAATATCTCGGCCATTTCGCTTCCAATCCAGGATCGTGATAGGTCATAAAATGCGCAAAAATAAGGCGCATCGAGTGGCAAACACAATCTGGTATTAGCCAAGTTAACACCGAGGGGAAGTTAAAATTGGCCAAAAACAAATATTTTTATAAGTTCCTCTTTTTTTGATTGTGTATATCTCGGCTATTTCCCAACCGATCTGGAAGTGGGGTAACATTTTGGGATCAGGACGTTAATAACCTCCAATCTCCACCAAAATATCCTTGATATCCTGGAACAAAAAATGTCCCAATATTCAATACTAAATAGATTTTTTTTTTTTTTATTTCAAGGATAAAACGTCCTTTGATGCAATATCTTTTGATGCAGTTCGAAGGACCTTAAAGTCCTGACTCCAATATGGCATTCCTTTCCAAAATCGGTTATTGATTGCCCGAGATATAAGCTGAGAAGCCAATCAAAAATACATTTTTTGGCCAAAAACATTTTTCCCACGGTGTTAACTTGGCCAATACCAATATTTTTTAGCCAGTCAGGTGGAGACTCTTTTTGCGAATTTTTCGCGCCATCCCAATCCGGGATTGGATGCGAAATGGCCGAGATATTCACAAAAAACATTTTCAAAAATCGATATCCACCTACTGGCCATTCCTGTTCGCCTAGTACTTCGGGCCTGGTAGCGCCCGAAAATTGCAAAATTTCCAGCCACTTTAGTCCGTGACGTCACGGATTGAACCTCTACAAGTGACGTCACACTGAGGGGGTGTCTTGGCTGAAGGATCCACATGTGTTCCACACAGGATCCACATTTCGATCTGTTACATTTGAATTCAAATTCAAAAATAGATCCCGCACGCGCCTACCCGGGCTTTTTTAAATTTTCAAATTCAAAAATAGTTGCCCGCACCCGCGAAATTTAAATATCAACCGGTAAACCGGTGACTTTAAGCGGTTAACCGGTTCAGCCAAGACACCACCAAGTGGTGACGTCACGGATCGCAGCCTAATCCGTGACGTCACTGACTCTTTTGGCTGAAAATTTTTCAATTTTGGGCCGCCACCAGGCTCGGAGTACTAGGCGAACAGAAATGGCCTGTAGGTGGATTCTATTTTCTGAAACAGTTTTTTGTGAATATCTCGGCCATTTCGCTTCCAATCCAGGATCGTGATAGGTCATAAAATGCGCAAAAATAAGGCGCATCGAGTGGCAAACACAATCTGGTATTAGCCAAGTTAACACCGAGGGGAAGTTAAAATTGGCCAAAAACAAATATTTTTATAAGTTCCTCTTTTTTTGATTGTGTATATCTCGGCTATTTCCCAACCGATCTGGAAGTGGGGTAACATTTTGGGATCAGGACGTTAATAACCTCCAATCTCCACCAAAATATCCTTGATATCCTGGAACAAAAAATGTCCCAATATTCAATACTAAATAGATTTTTTTTTTTTTATTTCAAGGATAAAACGTCCTTTGATGCAATATCTTTTGATGCAGTTCGAAGGACCTTAAAGTCCTGACTCCAATATGGCATTCCTTTCCAAAATCGGTTATTGATTGCCCGAGATATAAGCTGAGAAGCCAATCAAAAATACATTTTTTGGCCAAAAACATTTTTCCCACGGTGTTAACTTGGCCAATACCAATATTTTTTAGCCAGTCAGGTGGAGACTCTTTTTGCGAATTTTTCGCGCCATCCCAATCCGGGATTGGATGCGAAATGGCCGAGATATTCACAAAAAACATTTTCAAAAATCGATATCCACCTACTGGCCATTCCTGTTCGCCTAGTACTTCGGGCCTGGTAGCGCCCGAAAATTGCAAAATTTCCAGCCACTTTAGTCCGTGACGTCACGGATTGAACCTCTACAAGTGACGTCACACTGAGGGGGTGTCTTGGCTGAAGGATCCACATGTGTTCCACACAGGATCCACATTTCGATCTGTTACATTTGAATTCAAATTCAAAAATAGATCCCGCACGCGCCTACCCGGGCTTTTTTAAATTTTCAAATTCAAAAATAGTTGCCCGCACCCGCGAAATTTAAATATCAACCGGTAAACCGGTGACTTTAAGCGGTTAACCGGTTCAGCCGAGACACCACCAAGTGGTGACGTCACGGATCGCAGCCTAATCCGTGACGTCACTGACTCTTTTGGCTGAAAATTTTTCAATTTTGGGCCGCCACCAGGCTCGGAGTACTAGGCGAACAGAAATGGCCAGTAGGATGATTCTATTTTCTGAAACAGTTTTTTGTGAATATCTCGGCCATTTCGCTTCCAATCCAGGATCGTGATAGGTCATAAAATGCGCAAAAATAAGGCGCATCGAGTGGCAAACCCAATCTGGTATTAGCCAAGTTAAGACCGAGGGGAAGTTAAAATTGGCCAAAAACAAATATTTTTATAAGTTCCTCTTTTTTTGATTGTGTATATCTCGGCTATTTCCCAACCGATCTGGAAGTGGGGTAACATTTTGGGATCAGGACGTTAATAACCTCCAATCTCCACCAAAATATCCTTGATATCCTGGAACAAAAAATGTCCCAATATTCAATACTAAATAGATTTTTTTTTTTTTTATTTCAAGGATAAAACGTCCTTTGATGCAATATCTTTTGATGCAGTTCGAAGGACCTTAAAGTCCTGACTCCAATATGGCATTCCTTTCCAAAATCGGTTATTGATTGCCCGAGATATAAGCTGAGAAGCCAATCAAAAATACATTTTTTGGCCAAAAACAATTTTTCCACGGTGTTAACTTGGCCAATACCAATATTTTTTAGCCAGTCAGGTGGAGACTCTTTTTGCGAATTTTTTTAGCCATCCCAATCCTGGTTAAGATATTCGGCAAAAACTGCGAGGAAAGTGCTGATCGCACTTTTCCAAGGGTTTTCCAAGAGGTACCATCATGATTTGGGCCAAAAATGGGGCCAAAATTGAATTTTGAGAATTTTAAGGATCCTCTGATGCAGATCTGCGGGGATGAGTTCCCTGATTCATAAATGGTACGCCGTTTTTGAATCGGATGCGAAATAGTTAAGATTTTCGGCAAAAACTGTGAGGAAAGTGCTGATCGCACTTTTCCAAGGGGTACCATCATTATTTGGGCCAAAAATGGGGCCAAAATTGAATTTTGAGAATTTTAAGGATCAATTGATGCAGATCTACAGGGATGAGTTCCCTGATTCATAAATGGTACGCCGTTTTTGAATCGGATGCGAAATGGTTACGATATTCGTCAAAAACTGTGTGGAAAGTGCTGATCGCACTTTTCCAAGGGTTTTCCAAGGGGTACCATCATGATTTGGGCCAAAAATGGGGCCAAAATTGAATTTAGAGAATTTTAAGGATCCTTTGACGCAGATCTGCGGGGATGAGTTCCCTGATTCATAAATGGTACGCCGTTTTTGAATCGGATGCGAAATGGGTATAATATTCGGCAAAAACTGCGAGGAAAGTGCTTATCGCACTTTTCCAAGGGTTTTCCAAGGGGTAACATTATCCTGGTTTTTATTGAAATACCTGGGAGTGCTATGACCGGAAATGTATAACTTTTCTGGATCTGACAAATATTGGCCAAGTTATGCATATTTTCCATGATGGAACTCAAAAAGATGGGATCAAAATTTTTTACGTTATTTTATGTGGCAACATATAAACTTTTGATTCACCTTTTAGTGAATATCAAATCTATAATATCTTATATCAAACCCAATTTCCCTCAATTTCTATACCAATACGATATTGGTAGCGGATTTTCGCTACCTACGATATTCGGGCCGTCAAAATGTCATTCCTCGTCGGAAATGGAAATGCTGTATAATTTTTTTTGTATAAAGACTTCAGTATCCCTAGATCTGCATTATTAGCTTATTAAAAATGGTGAATATTAATTTCAAATCAATTTTTTGAATCTATGACAATTTTTAATATCTCCGTTAATACGAAACCGATTTGGAAAAGGGATCGAAGGATAATGATGTCCTGGTTACAAAATGGCATCCCTTTCCAAAATCCCTTTAGAAATAGCCGAGATATGAGCTTGGAAAATCGCGCCTTGGCGGCCAAAAAGCGGCGCAAATTTCTCGAAATTCGTATGGCAGAAAATCTAAAGTACCAGGCGAACAGAAACCAGCAGAAGGTGGACGAAATCAAGCAGTGCAAGCAGTGCAGTGACGTCAGAGCAATAATTATTTTCTGATCATAAGGGGGAGCGGGCCAAACAGATCTGAATATATAACGGCCTAGCCTTGCCTCCCTTTTCACCTAATGCAATGGAGATCCAACTTAGACTTCATGGGGGGGAATGGGACAATGCACTAAGAGGGAGACAGGTAGACAAATGGGGCTCTCTTGGGGATGGCAGTACTGAGTGTCTTGGAGCCACGGTACTCACGACTTCTCGGCACGCAGTAACATCCCCCATACAAAACAATGAATTTTCGCTCACGATGGCCCCAAATCGTGACACGCGCAGAAAAACAACGTGTGTCGTTTTTACTTTGCCATCATTAAGTGAATATTACCGTTCTGGACTGGAAATTGCGATGCAGGGATTGGCGAACTGTCGGCCATCATGGATTTCAGTACCGTTTTTTTCGAATTTATGAGAGAATACTTAGATTAACCCTTCACCTGTCTTTAACATTGTTCAATCTTTATTTTAAGTTATGTATATGTACCTAGAAGAAAAAACAATCCATCAATGAAACAGATCGAGTTAAAAATGCTGAAATTATAAAAAGGAAGCATTAGTGTGCTTTTTGATTGCGGTATTAATAAGGCTTTGCTTGTGAAAATGTTGTAGAATGTTAAACCCATGGGGCCAGTGAAGGGATAATCGAGACAAATTTCTGGCGAAGTGAGGGTGAGGGGATGGTGGAAATCCACCTTCTGCTGATTTCTGTTCGCCTGGTACTGCAGATTTTCTGCCATACGAATTTCGTGCAATTGGCGCAACATTTTGGGCGGCGCAATATCGCCACTTTTTTAACTCATATTTTAGGCATTTCGCAATGGATTTAAATATTTAAAAAACTATAATTAAATAATATACTATTTATATTTTATAAAAACATGCATTCTTAAAATTCATATCCTCCCGATCATCCTTTTTTAGTCGTTTTTTTAATCCCTCCCTATCAAATTTGGGCCAGCGGCGCCAAAATTTTTCCTCGATTTCATTCAATTTTGCCCGTGGCCAGCTTTGAAGTACCAGGCGAACAGAAATCAGCAGAAGGTGTCCGAAACAAAGCAGTGCAAGCAGTTCGAATGACTTTTTCTGACTTGGCCAGGTGTGGGAAAGGGAAGAAGGCTGCTTAGGGTGGCACTCTACCCTCCCATGGTCCCTTATGGAATGGGGATTACTGCATCATACTCCATTGGGGGGAACGAGATGATGCGATCGAGCGGGACAGGTAGATAAATTAAGCTGATGTAGTGATGGGGGATCAGGTGTGATTTGGCACGACATTTGGCACGCCACCTCGGCACGATGCACCTTCCTCCATAGGATCCAATGCATTTTCACTCACGCGAGCCCCAATTCGTGACACGCGCAGAAAAACAACGTGTGCCATTTTGATTTTGCCATCATTAGGAGAAGTTTCCCGTTCAAGACTGGAAATTTGAATTCAGAGATTGGCCAAATGTCGGCCATAATGGATTTTAGTACCGTTTTATTCAATTTTAAGCAACTGTAAGTTGGAACATTTATCGCATTAGGGGAAAAGGGACGCAAAATACCGCCATAAACTAGCTTTATCTCCCTCTCGCAGTGCAGAAAAATCTGTGCACTGCTTGCTTTGACGTCACTCGGCAACCTTCTGCTGGTTTCTGTTGGCCTGGTGCTTCAGATTTTGTCCCATACGAATTCTAAGCATTTTGCGGCGGCTGCCGGACGCCGTTTGGGCATCTTGCCAAGCTCATATCTTGGCCATTTCCCAACCGATCTTGAAAAACAGTCATTTTGGAATCAGGATCTCAATGTCCTTCGTTTTGCATCTAAAGTTTTTCGAAATCGGACAATAAAATTTTTCCCCTTTTTCGCAAAATTTTGTGATGGTTACCCTTGCAAAAATTTCAAAAATCGGGTGAATTTTTTTTGTTTGATTTTCGAAATGTTGGGATGCAGTTGAAAGAATATTGAATCCTGATTCCAAATTGGTACTTGGATTCCCAATCGGCAAGGGAACTGCAGAGATATTTGCTAAAAGCTTCATAAAAAATGTACATTATTGCCAATTGAATTCCTCCGTCTGAGGATCAGTATTTCTGATCCTATTTCTGAGACTGTAATTTGGCAAAGCATCTTTGCCACTTCGAATCCTATTTTGGCTATTGACTGAAGTATTTCCGCAAATAAAACACGCATTATTTATTTGTATATATTTGTTTTCTATTTTACCTTTACCCTGCAGTTACCATTTCATGTTTTGCATTTAAGAACCGATCGTGGATTAATTGGAACTCCAGATACGTTCTTTTCACTCATGCTATTTTCCGCGGTATTCGTCCTTACACCCTAACGTACTGCAGCTATTTGTGGGAGGCCGCCTTTGTGTCCATTTTGTTCATGATACCCTGCAGAAGAATATTTCTCATATCCAGGAGACACCTTCCGTAATCCCGGTTATGTGGGGAAGTCAATATTATATTGGTTAAGTCTATGATTTATGGTTACTTATGATTGTCCTTCGCTAGAGGCGGGGAATTCAAATTCCGGTTCATTCATCGATATTTTTAGTTCGCCAAGATAGTGGTGAGAAATTCAAAATAATTTACTAGAGGTGAGAAATTTAAAAACAGGTTCAATCATCGATATTTTTAGATCGAAACTTAGAGGTGAGAAATTCAAATAAAATACTAGAGGTGAGATATTTAAAATGCGGTTCAATCATCGATAGTTTTAGATCTTGTTAGAGGTGGGAGATTCAAAATAATTTACTAGAGGAGAGAAGCTTCGGAACCATCCAGCTTATCGATATTTTTAGTTCCCTTCGTTAGAGGTGGGAAATTTGAAACCTTTCGCTAGCGGTGGATAATTCAAAATACGTCTATTTAATTGTTATTTAGAATTATCGTTTGCCTGTTGATGCTCAATCCGTTAGCTAGGTTTGCTACAAATATACTGTTTCTACTCTAAGTTCCAAGATCGGGAAGGTACAAAATTCCATGATCTGCCGAGTACTAGCATGATCTGCGAGTTATAGACACTTGCCTTTCAGAAACAAAAATTATTGAGACCCGGTTCTTTAAGTATTTTTATTTGTTCTAATTATGAACTTTTGATGAACGTTTTAGTGAATATTTTAACTGTTTCGCAATGGATTCAAATACTTCCGATTTTTTCCCATACGATTTTTAAGAAATTTGCGCCGCGTTTTGCCCGCTAAGGCTCAATTTTCAAAGTGCATATCTTGGCCATTTCTTGAAGGATTTGGAAAAGGGATATCATTTCGCAATCAGGACTTTGATATCCTTCGAACTGCATCCCAGGATTTTGAAAACCGCGCAAAAAAAATTCGACCCGATTTTCGCGATTTTGGCAAGGGGTACATCATCAGGATTTTTTACAAAAATCGTCGAAAATTTTATTGTTCGATTTTAAAAAACTTTTGATGCAGATCGAAGGATAATGATGTCCTGTTCACAAAATGCCATCCCTTTCCAAAAACCGTTAGGAAATAGCTGAGATATGAGCTTGGAAAATCGCGCCTTGGCGGCCAAAACTCGGCGCAAATTTCTCGAAATTCGTATGGCAGAAAATCTGAAGTACCAGGCGAACAGAAACCAGCAGAAGGTGGACGAAATCAAGCAGTGCAAGCAGTGCAGTGACGTCAGAGCAATTATTATTTTCTGATAATAAGGGGGGAGCGGGACAAACAGATCTGAATATATAACGGCCTAGCCATGCCTCCCTTTTCACCTAATGCAATGGAGATCCAACTTAGACTTCATGGGGGGGAATGGGACAATGCACTAAGAGGGAGACAGGTAGACAAATGGGGCTCTCTTGGGGATGGCAGTACTGAGTGTCTTGGAGCCACGGTACTCACGACTTCTCGGCACGCAGTAACATTCCCCATACTAAACAATGAATTTTCGCTCACGATGGCCCCAAATCGTGACACGCGCAGAAAAACAACGTGTGTCGTTTTTACTTTGCCATCATTAAGTGAATATTACCGTTCTGGACTGGAAATTGCAATGCAGGGATTGGCGAACTGTCGGCCATCATGGATTTCACCGTTTTTTTCGAATTTACGAGAGAATACTTAAATTAACCCTTCACCTGTCTTTAACATTGTTCAATCTTTATTTTAAGTTATGTACATGTACCTAGAGGAAAAAAAAAACCATCAATGAAACAGAACGAGTTAAAAATGCTACATTTATAAAAAGGAAACATTAGTGTGCTTTTTTATTGCCGTATTAAAAGGGCTTTCCTTGCGAAAATGTTGTTAGAATGTTAAACCCATGGGGCCAGTGAAGGGATAATCGAGACAAATTTGCAGATTTTCTGCCATACGAATTTCGTGCAATTGGCGCAACATTTTGGGCGGCGCAATATCGCCACTTTTTTAACTCATATTTTAGGCATTTCGCAATGGATTTAAATATTTAAAAAACTATAATTAAATAATATACTATTTATATTTTATAAAAACATGCATTCTTAAAATTCATATCCTCCCGATCATCCTTTTTTAGTCGTTTTTTTAATCCCTCCCTATCAAATTTGGGCCAGCGGCGCCAAAATTTTTCCTCGATTTCATTCAATTTTGCCCGTGACCAGCTTTGAAGTACCAGGCGAACAGAAATCAGCAGAAGGTGTCCGAAACAAAGCAGTGCAAGCAGTTCGAATGACTTTTTCTGACTTGGCCAGGTGTGGGAAAGGGAAGAAGGCTGCTTAGGGTGGCACTCTACCCTCCCATGGTCCCTTATGGAATGGGGATTACTGCATCATACTCCATTGGGGGGAACGAGATGATGCGATCGAGCGGGACAGGTAGATAAATTAAGCTGATGTAGTGATGGGGGATCAGGTGTGATTTGGCACGACATTTGGCACGCCACCTCGGCACGATGCACCTTCCTCCATAGGATCCAATGCATTTTCACTCACGCGAGTCCCAATTCGTGACACGCGCAGAAAAACAACGTGCGACATTTTGATTTTGCCATCATTAGGAGAAGTTTCCCGTTCTAGACTGGAAATTTGAATTCAGAGATTGGCCAAATGTCGGCCATTATGGATTTTAGTACCGTTTTATTCAATTTTAAGCAACTGTAAGTTGGAACATTTATCGCATTAGGGGAAAAGGGACGCAAAATACCGCCATAAACTAGCTTTATCTCCCTCTCGCAGTGCAGAAAAATCTGTGCACTGCTTGCTTTGACGTCACTCGGCAACCTTCTGCTGGTTTCTGTTGGCCTGGTGCTTCAGATTTTGTCCCATACGAATTCTAAGCATTTTGCGGCGGCTGCCGGACGCCGTTTGGGCATCTTGCCAAGCTCATATCTTGGCCATTTCCCAACCGATCTTGAAAAACAAAGTCATTTTGGAATCAGGATCTCAATGTCCTTCGTTTTGCATCTAAAGTTTTTCGAAATCGGACAATAAAATTTTTCCCCTTTTTCGCAAAATTTTGTGATGGTTACCCTTGCAAAAATTTCAAAAATCGGGTGAATTTTTTTTGTTTGATTTTCGAAATGTTGGGATGCAGTTGAAAGAATATTGAATCCTGATTCCAAATTGGTACTTGGATTCCCAATCGGCAAGGGAACTGCAGAGATATTTGCTAAAAGCTTCATAAAAAATGTACATTATTGCCAATTGAATTCCTCCGTCTGAGGATCAGTATTTCTGATCCTATTTCTGAGACTGTAATTTGGCAAAGCATCTTTGCCACTTCGAATCCTATTTTGGCTATTGACTGAAGTATTTCCGCAAATAAAACACGCATTATTTATTTGTATATATTTGTTTTCTATTTTACCTTTACCCTGCAGTTACCATTTCATGTTTTGTATTTAAGAACCGATCGTGGATTAATTGGAACTCCAGATACGTTCTTTTCACTCATGCTATTTTCCGCGGTATTCGTCCTTACACCCTAACGTACTGCAGCTATTTGTGGGAGGCCGCCTTTGTGTCCATTTTGTTCATGATACCCTGCAGAAGAATATTTCTCATATCCAGGAGACACCTTCCGTAATCCCGGTTATGTGGGGAAGTCAATATTATATTGGTTAAGTCTATGATTTATGGTTACTTATGATTGTCCTTCGCTAGAGGCGGGGAATTCAAATTCCGGTTCATTCATCGATATTTTTAGTTCGCCAAGATAGTGGTGAGAAATTCAAAATAATTTACTAGAGGTGAGAAATTTAAAAACAGGTTCAATCATCGATATTTTTAGATCGAAACTTAGAGGTGAGAAATTCAAATAAAATACTAGAGGTGAGATATTTAAAATGCGGTTCAATCATCGATAGTTTTAGATCTTGTTAGAGGTGGGAGATTCAAAATAATTTACTAGAGGAGAGAAGCTTCGGAACCATCCAGCTTATCGATATTTTTAGTTCCCTTCGTTAGAGGTGGGAAATTTGAAACCTTTCGCTAGCGGTGGATAATTCAAAATACGTCTATTTAATTGTTATTTAGAATTATCGTTTGCCTGTTGATGCTCAATCCGTTAGCTAGGTTTGCTACAAATATACTGTTTCTACTCTAAGTTCCAAGATCGGGAAGGTACAAAATTCCATGATCTGCCGAGTACTAGCATGATCTGCGAGTTATAGACACTTGCCTTTCAGAAACAAAAATTATTGAGACCCGGTTCTTTAAGTATTTTTATTTGTTCTAATTATGAACTTTTGATGAACGTTTTAGTGAATATTTTAACTGTTTCGCAATGGATTCAAATACTTCCGATTTTTTCCCATACGATTTTTAAGAAATTTGCGCCGCGTTTTGCCCGCTAAGGCTCAATTTTCAAAGTGCATATCTTGGCCATTTCTTGAAGGATTTGGAAAAGGGATATCATTTCGCAATCAGGACTTTGATATCCTTCGAACTGCATCCCAGGATTTTGAAAACCGCGCAAAAAAAATTCGACCCGATTTTCGCGATTTTGGCAAGGGGTCATCATCAGGATTTTTTACAAAAATCGTCGAAAATTTTATTGTTCGATTTTAAAAAACTTTTGATGCAGATCGAAGGATAATGATGTCCTGTTCACAAAATGCCATCCCTTTCCAAAAACCGTTAGGAAATAGCTGAGATATGAGCTTGGAAAATCGCGCCTTGGCGGCCAAAACTCGGCGCAAATTTCTCGAAATTCGTATGGCAGAAAATCTGAAGTACCAGGCGAACAGAAACCAGCAGAAGGTGGACGAAATCAAGCAGTGCAAGCAGTGCAGTGACGTCAGAGCAATTATTATTTTCTGATAATAAGGGGGGAGCGGGACAAACAGATCTGAATATATAACGGCCTAGCCATGCCTCCCTTTTCACCTAATGCAATGGAGATCCAACTTAGACTTCATGGGGGGGAATGGGACAATGCACTAAGAGGGAGACAGGTAGACAAATGGGGCTCTCTTGGGGATGGCAGTACTGAGTGTCTTGGAGCCACGGTACTCACGACTTCTCGGCACGCAGTAACATTCCCCATACTAAACAATGAATTTTCGCTCACGATGGCCCCAAATCGTGACACGCGCAGAAAAACAACGTGTGTCGTTTTTACTTTGCCATCATTAAGTGAATATTACCGTTCTGGACTGGAAATTGCAATGCAGGGATTGGCGAACTGTCGGCCATCATGGATTTCACCGTTTTTTTCGAATTTACGAGAGAATACTTAAATTAACCCTTCACCTGTCTTTAACATTGTTCAATCTTTATTTTAAGTTATGTACATGTACCTAGAGGAAAAAAAAAACCATCAATGAAACAGAACGAGTTAAAAATGCTACATTTATAAAAAGGAAACATTAGTGTGCTTTTTTATTGCCGTATTAAAAGGGCTTTCCTTGCGAAAATGTTGTTAGAATGTTAAACCCATGGGGCCAGTGAAGGGATAATCGAGACAAATTTGCAGATTTTCTGCCATACGAATTTCGTGCAATTGGCGCAACATTTTGGGCGGCGCAATATCGCCACTTTTTTAACTCATATTTTAGGCATTTCGCAATGGATTTAAATATTTAAAAAACTATAATTAAATAATATACTATTTATATTTTATAAAAACATGCATTCTTAAAATTCATATCCTCCCGATCATCCTTTTTTAGTCGTTTTTTTAATCCCTCCCTATCAAATTTGGGCCAGCGGCGCCAAAATTTTTCCTCGATTTCATTCAATTTTGCCCGTGGCCAGCTTTGAAGTACCAGGCGAACAGAAATCAGCAGAAGGTGTCCGAAACAAAGCAGTGCAAGCAGTTCGAATGACTTTTTCTGACTTGGCCAGGTGTGGGAAAGGGAAGAAGGCTGCTTAGGGTGGCACTCTACCCTCCCATGGTCCCTTATGGAATGGGGATTACTGCATCATACTCCATTGGGGGGAACGAGATGATGCGATCGAGCGGGACAGGTAGATAAATTAAGCTGATGTAGTGATGGGGGATCAGGTGTGATTTGGCACGACATTTGGCACGCCACCTCGGCACGATGCACCTTCCTCCATAGGATCCAATGCATTTTCACTCACGCGAGTCCCAATTCGTGACACGCGCAGAAAAACAACGTGCGCCATTTTGATTTTGCCATCATTAGGAGAAGTTTCCCGTTCTAGACTGGAAATTTGAATTCAGAGATTGGCCAAATGTCGGCCATTATGGATTTTAGTACCGTTTTATTCAATTTTAAGCAACTGTAAGTTGGAACATTTATCGCATTAGGGGAAAAGGGACGCAAAATACCGCCATAAACTAGCTTTATCTCCCTCTCGCAGTGCAGTAAAATCTGTGCACTGCTTGCTTTGACGTCACTCGGCCACCTTCTGCTGGTTTCTGTTGGCCTGGTGCTTCAGATTTTGTCCCATACGAATTCTAAGCATTTTGCGGCGGCTGCCGGACGCCGTTTGGGCATCTTGCCAAGCTCATATCTTGGCTATTTCCCAACCGATCTTGAAAAACAAAGTCATTTTGGAATCAGGATCTCAATGTCCTTCGTTTTGCATCAAAAGTTTTTCGAAATCGGACAATAAAATTTTTCCCCTTTTTCGCAAAATTTTGTGATGGTTACCCTTGCAAAAATTTCAAAAATCGGGTGAATTTTTTTTGTTTGATTTTCGAAATGTTGGGATGCAGTTGAAAGAATATTGAATCCTGATTCCAAATTGGTACTTGGATTCCCAATCGGCAAGGGAACTGCAGAGATATTTGCTAAAAGCTTCATAAAAAATGTACATTATTGCCAATTGAATTCCTCCGTCTGAGGATCAGTATTTCTGATCCTATTTCTGAGACTGTAATTTGGCAAAGCATCTTTGCCACTTCGAATCCTATTTTGGCTATTGACTGAAGTATTTCCGCAAATAAAACACGCATTATTTATTTGTATATATTTGTTTTCTATTTTACCTTTACCCTGCAGTTACCATTTCATGTTTTGTATTTAAGAACCGATCGTGGATTAATTGGAACTCCAGATACGTTCTTTTCACTCATGCTATTTTCCGCGGTATTCGTCCTTACACCCTAACGTACTGCAGCTATTTGTGGGAGGCCGCCTTTGTGTCCATTTTGTTCATGATACCCTGCAGAAGAATATTTCTCATATCCAGGAGACACCTTCCGTAATCCCGGTTATGTGGGGAAGTCAATATTATATTGGTTAAGTCTATGATTTATGGTTACTTATGATTGTCCTTCGCTAGAGGCGGGGAATTCAAATTCCGGTTCATTCATCGATATTTTTAGTTCGCCAAGATAGTGGTGAGAAATTCAAAATAATTTACTAGAGGTGAGAAATTTAAAAACAGGTTCAATCATCGATATTTTTAGATCGAAACTTAGAGGTGAGAAATTCAAATAAAATACTAGAGGTGAGATATTTAAAATGCGGTTCAATCATCGATAGTTTTAGATCTTGTTAGAGGTGGGAGATTCAAAATAATTTACTAGAGGAGAGAAGCTTCGGAACCATCCAGCTTATCGATATTTTTAGTTCCCTTCGTTAGAGGTGGGAAATTTGAAACCTTTCGCTAGCGGTGGATAATTCAAAATACGTCTATTTAATTGTTATTTAGAATTATCGTTTGCCTGTTGATGCTCAATCCGTTAGCTAGGTTTGCTACAAATATACTGTTTCTACTCTAAGTTCCAAGATCGGGAAGGTACAAAATTCCATGATCTGCCGAGTACTAGCATGATCTGCGAGTTATAGACACTTGCCTTTCAGAAACAAAAATTATTGAGACCCGGTTCTTTAAGTATTTTTATTTGTTCTAATTATGAACTTTTGATGAACGTTTTAGTGAATATTTTAACTGTTTCGCAATGGATTCAAATACTTCCGATTTTTTCCCATACGATTTTTAAGAAATTTGCGCCGCGTTTTGCCCGCTAAGGCTCAATTTTCAAAGTGCATATCTTGGCCATTTCTTGAAGGATTTGGAAAAGGGATATCATTTCGCAATCAGGACTTTGATATCCTTCGAACTGCATCCCAGGATTTTGAAAACCGGGCAAAAAAAATTCGACCCGATTTTCGCGATTTTGGCAAGGGGTACATCATCAGGATTTTTTACAAAAATCGTCGAAAATTTTATTGTTCGATTTTAAAAAACTTTTGATGCAGATCGAAGGATAATGATGTCCTGTTCACAAAATGCCATCCCTTTCCAAAAACCGTTAGGAAATAGCTGAGATATGAGCTTGGAAAATCGCGCCTTGGCGGCCAAAACTCGGCGCAAATTTCTCGAAATTCGTATGGCAGAAAATCTGAAGTACCAGGCGAACAGAAACCAGCAGAAGGTGGACGAAATCAAGCAGTGCAAGCAGTGCAGTGACGTCAGAGCAATTATTATTTTCTGATAATAAGGGGGGAGCGGGACAAACAGATCTGAATATATAACGGCCTAGCCATGCCTCCCTTTTCACCTAATGCAATGGAGATCCAACTTAGACTTCATGGGGGGGAATGGGACATTGCACTAAGAGGGAGACAGGTAGACAAATGGGGCTCTCTTGGGGATGGCAGTACTGAGTGTCTTGGAGCCACGGTACTCACGACTTCTCGGCACGCAGTAACATTCCCCATACAAAACAATGAATTTTCGCTCACGATGGCCCCAAATCGTGACACGCGCAGAAAAACAACGTGTGTCGTTTTAACTTTGCCATCATTAAGTGAATATTACCGTTCTGGACTGGAAATTGCAATGCAGGGATTGGCGAACTGTCGGCCATCATGGATTTCAGTACCGTTTTTTTCGAATTTACGAGAGAATACTTAAATTAACCCTTCACCTGTCTTTAACATTGTTCAATCTTTATTTTAAGTTATGTACATGTACCTAGAGGAAAAAAAAAACCATCAATGAAACAGAACGAGTTAAAAATGCTACATTTATAAAAAGGAAACATTAGTGTGCTTTTTTATTGCCGTATTAAAAGGGCTTTCCTTGCGAAAATGTTGTTAGAATGTTAAACCCATGGGGCCAGTGAAGGGATAATCGAGACAAATTTCTGGCGAAGTGATGGTGAGGGGATGGTGGAAATCCACCTTCTGCTGATTTCTGTTCGCCAGGTACTGCAGATTTTCTGCCATACGAATTTCGAGCAATTGGAGCAACATTTCGGGCGGCGCAATATGGGCCACTTTTCAAGTCCATATTTTGGCCATTTGGAAATCGATTTACAAATTTTTTAAAATATATTTAAATAATATAGTATTTATAATTAACAAAAATATATAATTTCTTAGTTGAAACCTTCCCAATTACCCTTTTTTTTACCCTTTTTCCCCATAGGATCCAATGCATTTTCGCTCACGCAGGCCCCAAATCGTGACACGCGCCGAAAAACAACGTGTGTCGTTTTAGCTTTGCCATCATTAAGTGAATATTACCGTTCTGGACTGGAAATTGCGATGCAGGGATTGGGGAACAGTCGGCCATCATGAATTTTAGTACCGTTCTTTGAATTTTCAGCAAGAATTAGTTGAAGAATATACAACATTAGAGGGAAAGGGAGGCGAAATGACGCCATTAACTAATGCTGTCTCCCTTCCTCAGAACAGAAAAATCTATGCACTGCTTGGACTGCTTGGTTTCGGCCACCTTCTGCTGGTTTCTGTTGCCCTGGTACTTCAGATTTTCTGCTATACGAATTTCGAGAAATTTGAGCCGCGTTTTGGCCGCCAAGGCGTTCCGTTCCAAGCTCATATCTCGGCTATTTCTGAAGGGATTTTGGAAAGGGATGTCATTTTGTAACCAGGCCAGCATTATGTCGATCTATGTCTATCCGAAGGAGGGAATATGCAACCAGCGGGAAATGTCGGTGTCTCGCCATTCTATAGGGGGACCCCTTGCAATGAAAATGACTTTTAGGCAATTATTTGAATGAGGAAAAGTGGCACCCCTTTGACCGTGGAAGTAAAATAATAAAAAAATGACTAATTCTGCGCCTGTTTTCTTGACTTTTCTTTTAAATAAATCAAATCTTTAAAATGCTTCCTTCGTTGCATTGCCAATATCCAATTTTTTAAGACGTGCAAGATATGGCACAGCAGGCGAGCCAAAGTTCAGCCCACAGGAAAAAGTGAAAAGCAATGAAATTCTGCACAGACTGCCAAAAAAGGATGAGAGGAGTCTGGCTGGAAATTCTGGTTATCGGTGGCGGCGGCTCACTTTTGTTTTTAGCCATTTCACTGACCGATTGGCGATCTGCGGCTCACTTTCGTTGGTCTCGCAGCGGCGATGTAAGCAATTAAGCCGCATTCAGCGATAGAAATGCGTACCATAGCTGGATCTTAACACTGTGAGAAAACATAAAAAATATAATAGTTTATTTGTAACTAAAACCTGACCAAACCGCAATAAGTGCTCCTCCAAAAAGTATCAAGGTGCATCGACAAGATAAAGTTTTCCTACTCTACAGATTTAAGATATAATATAATATCCTTGTTTAGTAATCCTCCTGATTTTCATTCTCAGTGTAATTAAGCTCTGTTGGATGGCTCCCTCTTATATTTATGCATCATTAAGTCACGCCAATGGCTCGTTTGGGCCACTTTGGTTTGTTTTGCGTGTGCGTTTGCGCCCGGGCGTGTTTTCGGCTCGATTTCTGTTTCTACGACTGACACTCGACACCCGACACCCGACAGACGACAGCCGGCAGTCTACAGACGCTTTTGGCTGTGGGCCACCCACTTTTCTCCACAGATTTTCCCAAAAAACAAAATTTTTTTATTTATTTATTTATGTGTGTGAGCAGCATCCCCAGATGGGTCTCGAAAAAGCGAGAAAGAGATAAAGATCGAGGAGGCCTTTTGTTGGGCCGCAATGTGGGTCGCCTTCGATTGCGTTCACTTTTTCACTGCCGCTTTACTTTTACTGTCAACCGAACGTGCGGTGTTGCAAGTTGCAAGTTGCACGCTTGCCGGAGCTCAGTTCAGTGACTTTCCTCTGACGAAGACGGAGAGAGAGTGAGAGTCCCGCACCTGATTCTGTAATAAGAATCTTGTTCGATAGTCCGCGGTGTGGCAAAAGTTTTGTGAAAGTTGTTGCCAAACGGCTGGCCAAGACTGAAAACCTGTCAAGGAGCAGCTAGTATATCAGCCACATGACGTGCAGAGCCACCGCATTGGCACAGTGAGAAAAAAAAGGTGCACAATTGTAGTTATTTCAAAGATCTTTTGATAGAAAGAGCGAATCCTTCATTCACATTCCTTTAAATTTAAGCAAATTTTCAAAAGTTTTTAAAGTTACAATAAATCAAACAATCGTTGTCTTAATTTTGTTATGGATAGAAGTCCTGATTTGTAAATCGTAGTAATTTTTAAAATCAGGTGCAATTGGCCTGAGATATAGCCTAAATCTTTACTTAAAAGTTCGCATTTTGGCCAAATTCCATTTACAGAACCTAGAATTAGAAAATGTATTGATTAATTTCAGGAAATTACCCATAACTTGCTTAATACTTCACTGATCAAGAACCCTCCTTATCATTGATCTTAGAATTCTCTCATTGGATCAATTTGGCTAACTGAAATTTGACCCTATTTTGGAACATTTTTAGGGGGCATCATAATTTTTGACAAAAGTTGGGTAAAATGTTTTTTGTCCTTTTTTCCATAATACGTATAACTCTGCTTAAAATTGGCCTATCTAGAAATATTATTTCTCTATAACTAGTTCTCTTCTCTAGTTTCTCTTTTCTAGTTTATTATGTAGGATGATGGCGGCTGAAGCTCTGATTCATAAATGGTTTCTTCCTATTCGGAAGTTAAATAGATAAGTGTCCTCTTTCACTTTAAGTTTTAATCCTTTATAACTTCACATTTTTTTCCAGTGCCTTGGGAACACGAACCGGTATTGCCTTGAAACTCAAATTGCGAGGTTAATTTCTCCCTCAATCAGCCGGCATGGAAGTGATGAGTTGAGGCATTGGTCATTTTAATTGCATGTCGCTATCGCTGCTCAAACACAAATCTGTGCACTTTCCTTCAGACGAAGACTTACATAAGAATACTCGATACATAAAGTATTCAGAGATAATGCGGCATGAAATTGAATTATATTCACGGAAGCTGGACGTGAGAGAGTGCGGAGAGTCGCGGATGCACCACAATGGAGCACTATGGGTTGCCGCAGCAACGGAAATGGGCTTTGTATCTGTATCTTTGTATCTGCACTGATTGCAACGATGCTTATCTGCCAGATTCGTGCACTTGGCGGCATTGGGTGATGAAATTCATGAGGATTACGAGTGCATCGTGGGATGATTCAGTTAGGGCCAAGTTTGTTTGCTGCCTACTACCGATTGGCCAACTTCTCCTGCCGGCTGACAGATATCCATCTTGTCATGGCGAATGACTCGAAATCGGGCCAAGTGATCAATCGGAACGAGCGCTGAAAGTTGCAGTCATCCCGAGTCACTTAGGATCATAAATCGCAACAGCTAGTTGCGGCTCTGATAATTACTCTCCTCAATATTTGTGGCAAAGTTTTACGATTATTGCCACATTTTTCCAGCGAAAGAGAAATCGCCAAACGGCAGGATTGGCAGATGTCTCAGCGGGGCGAAAACATTTCCAGTGGCGGCCGTTGCAGCTGAATTTGAGAAATGTCGTAGTCCAATCCACTAAGTAACGCAGTGAAAAGTGCGCAGGCGCAGCTCTGGAGCACTCGAAATGAAATGGAAAAGCCAACATCAGGAAAAACAAATGGCAAAAACCGAAAAGCAAACCATCAACTCGGAGACATTTCGTGTGGCACATAAACATGAAGTGTGTGGCATCGGAAAACAACCATTAACCATTAACTAACCACCGACATCGGGCGACAATCCGATGCGTTTAGTAAATCAAACCGTTAATTACTTGATTTGGTAAGCGGTTTCTCAATGCGACAAAATGTCTAGCTTGTTTTTTCTGGCCATTTAACAATTTCTCGCAAATATTTGCACACCTGTCTGCTGCTTCTTTGGCTGCGTTGGCGAAAAGTGAAATGCGTTTAGAAAGGAAAATGAAGATTACCAAGATACATTTCCCAAGTTACCGATACAGATACAGATACAGATGAAGATTTAGATTCAGATACAGATGTAGATTAAGATACTCATCTGTAGAGCTCCAGTGCCGGAGACCTTGACTTATTAACACCCAATTTTAGCTTGGATTACGGCAGATGAGTACGCTGCCACTCCGCGGAGATATGTTTTTTATGGCCGTGTCGCAAGCTTAACGCCCTGTTAAGCCGGCTAAATGCAAATGCCGCACACAGCCAAGACCTGCCGCAAATAAATGGGCTCGATGCCCTCTCCTCCTTCTCATCACTCCATTGTGGGAGCTCGTTAATTGCTCCGCTTTGGTTACAGTTTGTGGAGCGTCTTCCAATTGCGCGCAACACGTGAAGGTGTCGCAATTTTGGGGCTTTGAGGCTTCGGACTGCATGCATGTAGAGCAGTTTAGCCCGAGGCCGAATCTTTTGGCCAAGGCGCTGGCAATGGGCCCCAATCAGTGGCTGCCGATCTTAGCTATTCTGGCTCATTTTCCACCCACACGGAGAATAGTTAGTGCCTTTTTCAAGTGACTTTTAAATTAGCTTAACTCTTCTGAACTAAATTAGTGGATATTTTCCTAAAAAAACCTCAAAAGCAAACTACTTCTGTTGCAAGTGGTTATCCAATAATGATAGTTTCTCCTTTAAAATGAAACCTAGTTTTTCACTGTGTATTCCCAGCCATGGGAGGGAGTGGATTCAACACTCGCCTGCTCTTGTTTTAGCCAACATTTTTCACCGTTTGCCACCAGTGAAATTAATTCGCCTCCAGCATTGGGTAATTAAGCTAATTAGCGAAGTCTGGGCTGGAACTGAAACTCAAAGAGTGCAGCCCACCCAGCAGCTGGATATGCAAACTGGGGCCAAAGCGTTTCGAAGGCCTTTCTTACAGGTTGTTGCATCAATCGAATAAACTCTCAATTTTGAATTCTGATACTATACGATATACACCGGTAGAAAGCTGGACTTTGTGCGAAAGTCTTTGCCAACTTGCTGGGGCCAAAAACCGCACACACTAACCCAAATTCCCCAACTTTAAGCCGAGGCCGAATCGGAATCCCATAATGTGGATGGAGCTTGAAATCCCCCGTCGGGTCGTCCATTATTGCAATTAAACTAACAATCGGTAAATGGCAGAGAAGCAGCTGCAGTGGTTGCTTGGCTTGCACTTTCCGCTCAAAGCGGCGGACGCCTTAACTTGGCCAAAAACAAACAAACATCGGCCATTAGTTGGCTCAATTCAAATCTCCCGGCCGCCCGTTGGTGGCAACAGCTGCTACTAAAGTGCAAGCACAGGAAAACTAAGCTGAAAATAGTACAATTTAAATGAGATAGTTTATCGTTAAATATAAATAAAATAACTTAAAATAGTTGGCATCTTTTCATTCATAATTCCTATTATTTTTTTTTATTTTAGCCCACTTTTTTTCACAGTGTATGTATTAACTTTTACAAGGGGCTTCTACAGAAGAGTTAATCTCGGCGGGGCTCTTGGATTTTTTGGATCTTGAGAGGCGCTCGACGTGTGCGGCTGCGCAGCTGAAGGTGCTCGCTGTAGCGCCCATCTCTCCGGCTTCCCCAGTCCCAGCCAGACCCCAGGTGCGCCTCGCTCTCTCTCTCGCTCCCGCTTGGTTGTAGGTAGTACCTGTATCTGGCTCTGTGGTCATGACATTCGTTCAGTCTGGTTTGGACTTCTACCGCGATCGGTCGTGCTCCGCTCAACGCTCCACGATTTTCCGACTTTCCGATTTTCAATTTGGGGATCTTCTCCGGTGACTTGATGTTTTTTTCGGAGGCGCGTGCTCAAACGGTAAACTCCGTGAATCTGTGAATGCCACAAGAGGGGCAGTGAGCGGTGGACAGACGAGAAGTTGAAGAATTTCCCGTGGCATTTGCCGCACAAATGTTAGACGAGTTAATGAAGTGCAAAAATGTTTGTAGTCACTGTTGCCAAATGAAAATTACCAGGCCGAACACGAAGGCGCCGTCAACGCTTTGATTTGCGGTTGCACATTCTACGAGATACCCAGATACCAGATACAAGATACAGGCTGCCAGTACAAGCTACAAGCCCCCAGAGACAGTGCCAAAGTCAGTCACTTGACCCTGTCGCTTTCGGCAGCAAAGTGAAAATTGTGGCCGAAGGGAAACGGTGGAGAATCTGCAACTGCAACAGCGCGACTGTGACTTTTCTGGTGTCAAGTAGAAGAGGAGACCTGGAGAATCTCCTGCGGATTTAAGAGCTCGGATTAGTGGCACACTTACCCACAAGCAGCGCTGGAAAAGCATGTAAGTGGCACGAAAACATCTCCCCTGTTTTCCGTGGGCTTGAATGGTGTGAGCCTACAAGCCAATGGAGTTGAATGCTCCGCGATAGAAACATTACTTGTACCAGAAAAAATTCACATGTTTAGCGTGAAGCCAAGCGCATAACAATTAACTTTCCTCGAGCAGATGAACATCATATTAATTATTATGCACCGTTTAAACCACTATTCAGATAAACAGCTCTTTTTATTCCAAAACCCATGAATAAAACAAATATTTAAATTAGACTATGCATTTTAATTAAAATCCAATCAATGATACCTATATGACGAGCCTCGCCCAACGCTAATAATAAAATTATTTATTTGAAAAATTGAATCTGCCTAATTATAGGTCCAAAGACTTACCCTTCAGGGCATTTCCTGTATCAGTCTATGGATAGACTCTATGCTAAAATTTTCTACCATAAAACTATACGAATGTTCCCAAATAAAAATTTATGTCTTAAATAAAGTGAGAATCCGCGTATAATTAGATGCTTTCCTCAAATCGGATGCTTAGTCTCTCATTAACTCTGCTTAGTCGAGGGCTGGGCCGAGCTGTGCTAAATTATGCAGATTGAGTGGCTCGTTTCTTGGCCAGAAGAAAGAAGATCTTTCCCAGAGTCTGAGATTTGAGCAGGCGACGCCAATTAGCGAGGCAACTTGCAACTTGGCCATAAAACAGAGGAGATCCAACACTCGCGGCTGTTCCTATTCTAATTGAATGAATGGAATTAACCCAGTTTCTTTCGACCCGACTTGTTCCCATCCATAACATAATTGAGGTGGTGCTGTCCAAAAGGGCCAGCCGCAGAAAAAGTTAATACGAATTAGATTGCTGCCGGAGCTGTCAAAGTTTGATGGTCCAAACTGTTGAGCCTACAAGCCATAAGTTTCTGGCCATAAGTAGGTGAACCGAAGTTCGGAGGCATCGCCTGCGGGGTTCTTTTGTCTTAGCCGCGAACTATTTATGCTTTATGATGGAATCAATCAATAGAGGTGAATGGATATGCTAATTTTCACAAGTTATGGGAACTGAAAGAGGGCCGTTCTTCCTATTGTCCAAGGGGAACAGTTACAGTTCTCTCCTCAAACAAGTTTCTATACACTTTTTGTTTATGCCGTGCAGAACTTGTGCGTTTGTTTTACGACAATAAATTCGCGCCGCTTTGTCCCGTCTGGATTTTGAGGTCAACTTGATTGGGTCGCTCTCTTTGATTAACGAGCAACATGGCTAGCTAGCGGAATAGCATGCTTTTTGCCCCTTTTTTGGCAATTCCCGTCTGGCCGCTAATTGCAACAGGTGTCTGCTGGGAGTACGATTACGGGCAGATCTGCTGATGGCTCCCCAGCATGCCACATATAGTGGATCGCAATCAAATCTTAATGGCAGCCGCACGCCAGCTATAGTTCTCCATCTCGGACTTCATCCCGAGCTCGTTATGGATCCCATTATGGCGACGACACAAATCAGGGTGCTGCGAAAAAAGTGGGGGAAACTTGGGCTATCCACAAAATAATAGAAAGATTGTTTACCTAACTGAAGAAATAATTAAAGGTTCTAATAATAAGAGCTCTAATAAATAAGAGCTAAAAGCAAAAAGACTTTATAGATATTACTGCTTCCATTTAAATTAAAAATCTTGTGATATAGCCTCGTAAACCCCAACCACTGGGTATGAAAAAAAAACCTATTTAAAAAATATATAAAAAACCATCTCCCGGTTGCATGCAGAGCACGGGGTCGGGGCAATTAGAAGTTTGTTGGCCTGCGAAACTATCTGAGCCCGCAACTTCATAACGAATTGTTGTAATAACACAATAATGCCAAAAAGGGGGAACGGAAGAGCCATGTTTGTCTTCTGTTCTGTGGCCAGCACAACAAATCATTTCACATCGCCACATTTCTATTTTCGCTGGGTTCATTAAACCAACCGAGACCCGGAGTGTAACTAAAAGCCGCAGCAAAAGATACAGATATAGCAACAGATGGAGATACAAGTGTAGAGATACACATACAGCAACAGATACTGATGCAGATACAGATACACCCGAGTTCTCGAGCTGTGGCTACAAGTTTGGCTTCCGTTCTCAGCCCGCTCATTTGTCACCAGCTTACATAACAGACTATAGCGACCAACTCCCTCCCGCCCGGCTATGATTTTGACCCAGCGAAGCGCATCCCAAGTGTCATGGCCACGTTTGTATGGCTTTCCCAGCCAGCAGATGCCATCTTTCAATTTGTCGCCCGTGTTGCTCATAATTGCCTCGTAATCCCGTTCCCTTTCTACCTCCGGGACGTCATTGTGCCTGCCATGTCTGGGTATTCTGGCCACATGAGTGCTGCAACTTTGGTTTATCTCTGGGATTTCGTACTCTGCATGTGCGGTGGGAAAGATTGCAGATTATCAGCTGATCCTGCACGCTATTTTGGCAACACGTACGCAGATCATTTTCAGTCCGATCCGCTATTCCATCCGATCGGATCTGTTTCCCACAACAACTGTACCACAAGGTGGTTAGTGCAGTTGGGCGTGGAGCACATTCTTTTCCCAGCACCGGCACACCTTCGGTGTACATTTGGTAACGGAAAGTATTGCCAAAGCGCACTTACTGCCTGGCCTTCAATTAAGGCGGCTACCTGTCCGTTAAGCCGGTCCGCTAGTACCCGATGTCTGGCTGACCCCCCAGGGGGTGGGTCACTGTCACCTCCAGTTCCTCCAGTGTTTTTTTAGTTAGAATCACGGTCCAATCCAGAACAGAACATAACTCGCACTCGAGGAAAACGTTATTAATTGAAGTCTTAACCTCAGGAAGTGTTTAAAATGCAGAGAGAGAAATCCGAAGAGGTTTTCATAATTGAAAGGCATTCTCTTTCAGGTATTAGCTGGTTGTTTTCTTTAAAGTGTAACCACCTGCGAGTTACCACCGCTGTGGACGGCTGCTTTTCCGGACTTTTCGGTTTGTTGGTAAACATTTTATGTTCTCTGCCAGTCGATTCTCGGGAAGACAAACATTGTCTACCTCTTTTCGGTTCGGGTTGGCTGCCTTAGTGTCCGATTCCCCGATTCTCCATGGAAATGGCCAGATCCAAGTTGGCTACAGACGAGGCATTAACCCTGCAGGTGCCCTTGGTTCTAACTCACAAATTTTGAACCCAAAACTTTGTTTATTTATCAATTACGCCTGGCAGTGCATTACCCAAGCCATTAATCTTCTTTATTATTTAATGGCGATGCATTCGGGTATTTTTGGGGGGGCTAAACGGCTCTTTCCTGAACAACTGAAAGGCGTCCGACACATGTGGCATGGCCCCAAGGAAAGTGGCGTTGTGAGGAGCACTAAGCATTTTCCTAGTTGTCATATTTTCGAGCTGGAAACTCCCACAGCCGATTGCATTGTACTCGAATACTTTTCATTTGTCTGGCAATGCGTGGCGCCTTAACTTATGATAAATTATGTTGGCTGCGGTGAAAGTGCCAATTGTTTTGAGCGCGAATTCTTGCCAACGCGGTTTCCTACTCGCTATTAATTGCGACATTGTGTGTCTGTCCATTTTCAGACCCACCCGACAGCAGTACTGGATTTCAGCTCTTAACCATGGAACCAACGCCCAATATGCTGTAAGCCGACCCACTGAACTCGCATCTGCATCTCTCCATCTTTATCTCCATCGCATCTGCATCTGTATCTGTACAAAAGCCATTTCATTGCCAATCAACTATCCGACATCTGAGTAATTTGTCACATAACCAGGAAACAGTTGCTGCTGAAGAACCACCAGGACGCAATCCTGCAACTGCAGGGTCACACGCCGTCGCCCTCTCTGTCCCTCTCAGCTGTTTCGATGGCGGACAGCCGGGAAAGGATCCGAGGACCCTCGAGAGATGGCCGAGAGTTTCTCACCAGTCCCAGGCAGGTTCTGCGCCGCCTGATGCTCCTCTCCGAGGGCAGACAGTACAGGGAGGCTGCTGGTGTCGTTGGACGTCTGGGGCCTTCTGTTTTGAGGTCTGTTATAGCCGAACTGCCCATAGACTTGCTGCTGGAGCATCTGCCACACAGTGCCTACCTACTGGAGTCGTTCTTCACCAGGTAAGTAACCATCTATCTCGTAGAAATAGGTCTTCAGTGGATAATATCCTTCCCACAGACTAACCACCTTGAACACCACGCCCAAACCGGAGGTTCCAAGCGAAACAGTTGTCTGGCAATTGGTGCGTCTGTTTGCCAATCCCCACGAGTCCGGTCTCCGCCAGAGATGCACTCGGTTACTCCAGGCTCTGGCCCAATATGAGCCTGCTCTCCGGCAAACTGTAAGGGAAAGGAGACGCAGCTTCGATAATGCAGTTCAAGGACTCGGCGTCCACGGACTCACCACCGACGCCTCCGGGCAGCTCATCTCGCTGCACGTGGCCCTCAAAACTGAGCTGCAGCGCCACGTGGACACCTACAAAATGGCCATTCACAAGCTGGAGGAGCTAAGCATGGTGACTGTCAACCAGGACCCCGCCCACTCCTCCCATCAGCGCCTGCTGGCCATCAACTATGGGGATATCCAGCAACGCCTGATCGACAATAAGACCCTCCTGACCATGCTGGATAAGCCGGCCCTGAAGCAGCTGCAAACTCTAGTGGAGAATCTGAGCACACGAGTCGAGAACGACAAGGAGGTGTTGTCCTGTGTGGGTCAAGTGCGTCGTCTGGACGCACAGGCCCTCGCGGAGCGTCGACCTGCCGCCGGCCTGCTCATGAACTTCTCCCGCGGTTGCGAGGTGGTGCTCCACATGATGGGACCTGAGGGAGGACCTCCTGGTCCTGCGCTTTCCGTGGGAAAGGTCTCGGTTCAGGGAGGCGCAGGAGGCAGCAGCTGCAGCGATGGCTACCACTCGGATGACTCTGGAAGCGATGATGGCAGGTGAGTAGCACTGTTTACCATATTTTCCATAAACTGCTAATCATTTTCGGACTGGTTCTAATACTTGACCCGCTTCGAATTTGAAGTTACACCCACATTAGAGTCTCGGCACCAAATCGAGACCACAAAAAACTCTCACTTACGTCCCACGATCTGTAACGCTTTATCTCTCGTTTCTCCAACAGCGAAATGGTGTCGCTCTATCGGAATCTCTACGTGGAGAACCGAGCGGACGCCTTGGAGGCTTTGGACAGTCTTCCCCAGATAAAACACGCGCACAGCCTCAAGGGAAAGATACTCTTCTCCATGATCGTGGTAAGTCCAAAGTGCCCAAATGTTTTCTTAGATGAGATCTCCGCACATTCAATTACACGCTTTTGAAGCGGCCGGAAAAAATTTTTCGAGATTAACTCGATCGGGTGAAATTATGGCCAATAGCTTGTCAATCTTTTCACTTGTCGGTGGAAGCTACAAAAATTTCTAATTGGGTGCGCCAAACAATGTGCCAAGACAATCACTCATTTTGTCGGGGGTTAAAAGGTTTTGCAGAGCCAAATGTATTATTTTTTAATATCTATTCATTATCTGCCTTGTTTTCACTTGTCAATAGTATGGTTTTTGCCATATTTTGTCATAGAAGAGATGTCTGGTAAATGGGATCAGTGGAATGAATATTGGAATGTCTCGCAGTCTTCGGATTTGAGTGCGAGATGGAGCGTAACTGGGTAACCAAACGTGGGTAACCAAACGTGGGTAACCAAACTGGGTAACCAAACACCATAACGTGGGTGGAGGAAGTCCTTTAACTCGGACAACAGATAGATGCTCTTCCAGATTCGGTGCGCAGACACTCCACGACAGCCAGTATACCGCTCCGGATGAAACAGCAGATCCCGCAAGTCATCCTCGAAATGAATGGAGCCCTATTTTAGGAGGTTAATATGAATTAGATTCCAGGGTCCATAAAGCTGCGAGATGCAGAGCCACGTCTTTAATTCGTCTTGGTCAAATTTTGGTCGTTCACCGCCATTTAAATTATTTTTCAAAGTAACCCAGTGCTGTGGAAAAAGTCTAGTTATTGTAGTATAATTATTTCACACCACACTTAACTGCTTGCTGCACTGCTTGGCTTATCCATTGTCACAATGACCATCAAACTGTAATACCGGCATTTTATTCAAATTACTTTCAATTTTCAAATGCTTGGCCATCAATTACCAACCTTATATCCCCGTGGGTGTTGGAATCCTGTTTTTATAGAAAATTGCAAATTGCTATTGCAAAATATCAATTTTCTTAGATCGAAATCAAGTTAGGATGATTAGGCGTTGAGGAGAAAATGTAAGCGAAAGTGGAGCCCCCAGGGTGCTGGAAATGATGTGGGCTTTGGAGATCTCAGATCAAGTTACTCCAACTTTCGATCAAAGATTAATGACGCCTGCTTTATCTTCGTTCAGCTATCCTTCCGCCTGTGCCATGGAATGCGGGAGCGAAAGGTCCTTGAAGTGCGACGCACCCTGAACTGTGCCCTGGACAGCAGCAGTGAGACCACATTGGCCCTGGACCGCTCCGTCCGCCAGCATCTTCACGAGACCGCCGAGAACTTTCCGCTGGGCGAGATCGAACGGAGTGTCTTCAACCAGGTGCTCTCCACGCTTCACGAATATCCCTGCCTGGAGTCCTGTCCTCCTTTGACCCACTACGTGAGTGCCTGTGTGCGACTGGCCTGGCGGATGATCAACCAGAAGTCACCTTATTACCTGGACATGGACTTTAATCTGGGTAAGATTTGGTTTATCTTTATTGTTTGGTGAAAAAATCTTAATTGATAAATTTTCTTATACCGAATCAGGCTTCCTCCGGCCGGAAAAACATGAACGACATCCGCAGGCGGACCGGCGATCGGACCTGATCAAAGCCTTCCTGTGGCCCGCCCTGATGCAGAACAACCAGTGTGCCTTCAAGGCGGTGGTGGCCACTTGAGGATCGTCTTTAAGCTAATACTATTTGTACATACTCCCCTGACTCCCCTTGTCACTTACCCAATAAATATCTACCCCGTATCTAAGCGTAACTAATAGGCCGTAACTGGACGCACTGGGTCCGTATTTTGTTGGTGCACAAGAGCGGGTGTTCGGAGTAGAATTCAATGATCTCCGACGGGGAACTGAAGTAGCGCTCTCGTGGCTTCTTCTGGCCAATGGCATAGCGTTGTCTTCTATCGAGTTGTCGCACGAAAAGGTGAAAGAACTGATCTGCCGACCAGATGCTGACTATATACCGGATGCACTCGTCGGGGGCCCTGAAGGGGCGGACCAGGCAGGAGCCATCCTCCCGCCCATTGAGCATCCGCTCCGCCGTGTTTCGATCCACAGTGAAATAGTACTGCTCCGTTTCTACATTCCGCTCCTCAATCTCCACATAGTTGGCATCGGCATCGTCTGAATGGAAAAATAATGATTAGGTCTAAGTTGGTAACAGTTCTTAAAGGTCTGCTCTATAGATTTTCTCATAACATTTAAGTTGTTTTGAAACTGATCCACAAAGCGAGTATTACTCTCAGAGAACTCACCCACAATGACGTAATCGTGGTGGGGCTGGTGGGGCTGCGGATCGTCATCGGTGCTGGAAACCCGTTCGGTGGCCGCGACGTCATCGTCTTCGCCGCTAGACTGCCGCTGATAGCCCGCACAGCAGCCGCACAAGAAGGGGGCTTTCAGGCGGCAACGGCATTTGCTCAAATCGATAAGGCCATCTAACAATCGGGCCAGAAGATTGTGGACAACTGTCCAGTAGACACGAGCACACCAACAGCACATGCCAGCGCCTAGCAATCGAAGCGATTTATCTCCAGTGGTATCCCCTTGGATTATACGGATCGGTGGGATCGTCGCTCCCGGCGCACATCTTTCGCATTCGCGTTCCCCAGCAGACTGAAACCGAAACCCCCAACTAGCTGCCACCCAGTCCCCTAGAAGTGGTATAATATAAAATTCAGAACTCGGAACCCGAAACTCGACTGCGAAAATATCAAAAACCGAAGCAAACCCGGCTTGTCTGGCATGGCGCTGCGTCTTAATTAAATAGTGCTTAATGTGCGGTTATGGGGCACAAAAATGCCCATATGTAAATATCATAACGATATAGATATGCCTGGCAAACAGAATTCACGCTTAGCTTAGGGGAAGAGGGAGTGCAACTACTACTACTGCTGCCCCTTGTTTGGGGGATACTTGATACTCGCGATCGCTGGCGAGTGCAGCCAAGTGCAGTTTGTGTCACGCTCATTGCTTAATTCCCATACACTGTAATCGGTTGTTCAACAAACAATTTATTTATTTAATGATTGTCCAATAAATTGTATAACAATTTATTTCGTGGTTCCCCTCTTTTAAAGCAAAAAAATTTATATCGATCGACAACTAAGCAAACTTCCTCCTACAAATATTTATATAAACATTTTTGAGAAATGATGGAGCTATTTTAAATCCAATTATTTTTCTTAGTGTACATTTTGAGATAATTATTAAACGTTTAGCAGTCATTTGTCAGCTCTTCCCCTGTACTTCTCCTGCATCGGAATCCATTGAATGGCGGCTGCACTTTTCCAGAAGGGAGCTGTGGAGGGAAATTCTCGTATAGGGTTTCTGTTGTCTCTCCATAACCGAGACGATCTGGAGCCAAGGGAGCAGCATATGGATATAGATGGTTGAACCTTGTACATCATGAACTGTACAAAATAAATTCACTTTTAAACTCTCAAAAATTATGAAAAGTGCATGGAAGGACAAAATGGAATCGATGGCTATATCCCAATTTCCATGCGATTCTTGAGCGGAATACCTTAAACGATTTGTAGGTCGATTCTCCATCGTTCTGCATCAAAATCCAACAACAAAATATTTTTTAAATTTTTTCTCAAAATTTCCAGGGGGTCCCCTTCAAAAATTTTGAAAAGTGCTTGGAAGGACACAATGGACCCAATCGATGGCTTTATCTCAGACAATTTCCATGCGAATTTTTAGCGGAATACCTTAAACGATTTGTAGGTCGATTCTTCATCGTTCTGCATTAAAATCCTACAACAAAATATTTTTTTAATTTTTTCTCAAAATTTCCAGGGGGTCCCCTTCAAAAATTATGAAAAGTGCTTGGAAGGACACAATGGATTTTAAGATTTTAAGAAACGATTTGCAGAACAATGGAAAACCATAAGAACAATGAAGAAAAGTTGTCAGAGCTTGCATTGGTATTTATAAACTGACAACCAAAAAAAATATCTTTCTTTAAACGCGTAAAGTTATCATTAAATCAGAGAAGAAATAAATATTCATGGTAGGGTGCCTCCAGTGCCCCCAAAAGCTCATTTGACGCCAAGTTGGACACAAACCTTTAAAATAATCGAAAGCTTTACACCACACAACAGAGGGGAAAAGCTGTTTTATTTACCATTTCCTAGTCTTCAAGACCATTTTAGAATCTTTAAGAATACTATGCCTGTAAAATTTGGTTGCTATTGCTAAATGATGGCGAAGCAGTCTCCTTATACATCTCAAAATGGACGTGCAAATGACCAACACGTGGGTGGGCTGAGCTACCAAGAGGCCCACAAATCTGGCAGGTGACTTGTCAGAACGAGCATTTCGCTTTATTACGTATACGCCGCATGGGCTGCAGCGAGCATCGCATGGCTAGACGCCTCCGCCACCGCAATCGCTACAATCGATTTCGTTTTCAACTCTGTTTGTTTGCACATTAAAAGCCAGAGACTATTTGGTTAGCAGTAGACAAACATCTCTGCAGGCTGGTCACGTGCACCAAATGTCAATAAAACGATATTCGCGGAGGGTAGATGGGGGCATTAATAACGATACTCGTACAATTCGATCGTACTCCGCGAAACAGTAGCACTGTGACTGGGAGTCACAGTCCAACACCAATAGCCGACCATTGACAATTAATATGCGGCAAACAATTTTGATGAACTGCTAACAAGCTGATATTACAGCGGGAGGGGCGTTGGGTGAGCAGGGGAGCTCACTGAGATGGCAGCCCATAAAGCAACAAAGTCGCACAAATTGATTTTGGCCAAACGATTATTACGGGGGTTGCGTGCTCTTGGGCACATCCGCCTCGTTACCCTCTAGCCCCCACCCTCTTGCCACCCCACTTCTATGCCCCACCCTCATGTGCCCCCCGGGCTCCCTCTCCGCTCCACATACTCCAATGCCAAGGATCAACCAGCTGGCCATCAATTTCAATGAGTCGATTGATTGAGAGCGCCGTCAATTCTTGCGGCCACTCAAATTCATTATTTAGTCAAAGAACCGCCGGGAAATATTTATCGCACATTTCGGTTTACGTCTCAATTATGGGTCCCGCCGTATGTGTTCCTGGGCATGTAAAAGAGATTTTTATTGGCTGCCAAAAGAAAACATTCAAAGAAATCTCACATTTATTTTACAAAAATATTTTTGTTCGGAATTTTGTCCAAAATCTATTCCAATTCCTAAAAGTAATCTGGAAAATGAATAATGGCAGTGTATGATACGAAATCTGATAAAAGACAAGCCTTTAATTTATCAATTTTACCAATGAGTCTAACACCATTAATTATGAAATATACATTTTTAAAAACATTCCGTACCCATTTTTAATTTTAATCTTTCTCTCTGTAAAATTATATAGAAATCTCGAGAGCAGCCATAAGTCATATAGGCCAATAAAGTAGAAAGGCAAGCCAATTTTATTTTTATTTTTAGGGTTATTTCCGGACGGAGAGCCATTTTCAATGGCAGCCGTAGAACTGCAGCGGTCTGTGTGGCCAACTCACCACGCTTTTCCAGCGAAAAAAATCCAACTCGCTCAACAGGCTTTCGTGGTGGAGGTGGTGGGTGGATAGTGGTTCATGGGCTTGGGCTTGGGCTTGGGGGCCTGGCGACCCGATGACAAGTCCAAATACGAATCCAAAAACCGAAGCCAAAGCCCGATACCCAACCGATTCGCCCCGCAGTTCAAGTCCGTGCGAAGCGTTCGCGCATTTTGCCGTCGAGCGTTGGCCAGCGCGGAAGAATTTCGCATATCCGGAACCGCAATCGCAATCGCAAACGCTGACTCGAAAATCAAAGCGAAATCGAAATCGAAATTTTAATTTGTATTTCGGCTAGCAGAAATAAATTAATAAACAAATCCAGTGTGTGCTTGTGTGGTGTGCCTGTGCTTTGTCTCAATGAAATGCCAAACTAAATAAGCCACGAAAAGTTTTCCATCCAGTTTTATTTTATTATTATTATAACCATCGAAGTCGAAAATAAGTGTCAATTGAATTAGCGTCTCGACGGGCAAAAATAAAATAAAAATATAAAAAAAAGAGAAAGATTATCAAGGCGCTTCAGGTGATTGGCGTTTGTCAGCTCACAGGTACTGGGATCTGGACCAGTGTTGGTGTTCCTTCATCAGAGAGCCACCTGTGGCTCCTCCTTCTCCGCAACGTCAGCCGCCCGACTTTTCCATCGATCCTCGAACAGGTAACTTGAGTGTTTGGACTAACAATTCTCACGACTGGCCTTTATGGCCGCTCTAAATAATTTATTTATGCTCGGGGCATTCGACATATGTTAGTTTGTAGTCCGCTCCACCACTCCCCGCCCGAAAATCAATACAATTCGGACACCAACAAAGCAAATAAAGTTTATGCTGTCCTCACATCCAGCTTATTATATTTGCTACCGAGAAAGGGGAAGTCCCCAACCTGTTGCATGTATCGCATATCCTGTTTATGGGGTTAGGGGTTTGATAACTAATTGATAACTGCCACATCCGGCCAGTGTCCATCCAGGCCATCATATATCCATTCGCATATCCCGTTCAAATAGCTTAGCCACCCTTGACCCTGTCAGCGGGTTGGCCATTAAATCATCCCGAGAGCAAACAAATTAGCGCAATGAGTGCATCAATAAACAAAGTTCACCTGTTGCTACAAAAGGCCCAAAGACAACAGTAGTTTACATTCTGCAGGCAAGACTCTGCCCGCCTTCGGTGAAGATTTATCTTGCAGGCAGAGGCTTCCGAATTACGGCGGATTTGGAATTTTTTTTTTTTTTTGTTGGAAATTCCCTCCAACCGAAACGAAACGAAATTACTGAGCGCATTGCGAACTGCGAAATGAACCGAGCAGAGCAAGTGAACATCAAAGCGCTTTATCTCGACGGGCGGCCGGTGGGAGGGAGAAAGTATCTATCTATCTATCAGATGCACACGGCGCTTGTAACCGCAATTCGCATAGTCCCGCTGCCCCTCGACACTCCGCCCTCCCTGCCGACCCTTCAACCCGTCGTCCAAGTCACCAGTGCTCTTGATTGCGCCTTTGTGTATAAATTAATTAAATTAAAAGTTTCCGGTTAAGCCTCCAAATGCATTCGGACACAATTGCATTCGCCAGCCAAGAAGGCGCATTCCGTATGGCTTTGGGGTCTGGGGATACGTATCTTTTTATCTGGACTCCCAGCCGATAAACGCACCCTTTCGCTGAACTTTCACTTGGATCGAGTGATAATTCGAGAGGGGCCATGAGTCAAGAGTCTCATGCAAATATTCCCTTCCATTACAACATTTGATTGCAAGTGAGCTGTTCTTATCACAAAACTAAGCCAGGTCCAATGAACTGAGCACATCGAGGGCACTCAGAGACTCGTATTTTTCATCATAGAACAATATTTATTTATAATTGTGCCAATGCCTCAATTTATCTTACTTTAATACGGCTGGGACTACGAAAGCTACCATAAATACATAAAATAGTTTTGTTTTATTCGCAAAGTAATCGAGTGAATATTTCTGGCACGTCTTGAAGGTCTAGGTCTCCCGCCGTTCGCTCATTTGGCCCGAACCCTTTGGCCAGCAGGGAGGAGGGACGTGTGCTGGCTGCTCCAAGAGATTCGGGTCCAGAGATAGATTCATTAGCCTGCTCCTGGCACCGCCTGACACTCGCCAATCATGTGTTTTTTTCATCCCAATTTCTTCTATAAATATTCCGGCTGGCGCACAACAACGTCAGCCGACTTGCCAAAACCCAAGCCGCGACGAAAGCGATTGGCCCACCGCAATTGGCCCAAAGTCAATAGCCCAGGCTGGCCAAATCTGATTTCGATTCGATTATCCGAATTTAAAGTAAGTCACGCAGCGGCAAACACTTGACGATTTTAGCAGCTCCCCTCGCCCCCGGGCTGGAGAGGGCTCGAAGGGAAGCTACCTACGTAGTCAGTCCGTCCGGCCATTTACATCCATAAGTGGGTTGCGAGTGGGAATTAGCATCCAATTATAAGATAATCGCCCGCTAATTCCCTCTGCCAACTCGCTCCGAAGAGCTGGACCGAAAGTGTCGCAGATTTACGGCCAAATTCGGCCACGCCCTAAGGCTGTTGCCTCGCCCCGCACTCGCGCCCCAGTGTCCTTGGAAGCCTGCAGTTAATGTGCAGTTGACCTTGACGCCGACTAAAGACCGATTGTCAATATTTTGACAGCAGCCCCTCGTCAAAAGGGGTGGCCCGGGCCAGGGGTGGTGCGATGAATATGCTGGCGACATATTGCAAATCCCAGTGGATGAGTTCGACCCACGTGTGTGTGGCCTGGACAGGGGGATGGGCGGTACTCACCTAATGTTGACATCACTTGGCCATTTAATGGCTGCCTTTATGGCTGCTTTTACAACCCGATGATAAAGCTCAAGAGTTACGTGACCCGGGAAGGAGGTCGGAGCAATTGAGTGGACACCAATTGATGGCCAATTTAGTCCTATTCCTGAAGCAAGGACAAAAATGTATCCCATATTCATATGGGGCCCATTTGACTTATTACATCTCTTGTCTACGTTTCTTAGCTGTATAAGGAATCATATTTTGAGGATTTCTTTATTTAAGTACTGGTTGTACTAGTAACAGGAATTAAACAATGTTTTAAGACATCAAAACACATTTCTCTGCCTTTAAAATTCGATGAAATACACCCCTTCGGTATGGTATTCATTTCTATTCACAATCACCATCCCATTGTCCTTGCATTGTTCCCCAGTTATGTGTCCAAGCTCACACTCCCGTCCAATTACATTTATCCTGCCTTGAATTCATGGCGATTTAGTGCAACAGTTGCAGTTGCAGGGCAGGAATGGCGAGGACGCTGAAGGTGGAACTCCCACGGGGCACGAAACATATTCCAATTGCATTAAATTTGCATTGATCAGTCCGGGTCCTCCGGTTTCCTGCTTTCATTCGCCATTTGCGAATAAACATTCATATTGCAGATGTTGCTTTCAGTAGTGGATTAGTTTACTCAAATGATGGCCCTGCGTGAGGTCATTACCATGGCTGATACATAGCCTTATAGAGTGGATTGCCAGAGACCCAACCACTGCCACTACGAGTTCCACCCACTCGCATTCGTCGCCTGTTTCAGTATGAGAAATTATTATATTTTGAAAAATGTTTTACATAATACCGAAATAGAACAGAGCATCGGGGCATGATTCAGGGCCGGCATGCACGTGAGGGAGGATAGCACCCAATGTACTGTGCAAATGGCAATCCAAAAGTCGCCATGAGAATGCACATTAATTGCGGCTCGGCTTCAGGTTCAGTCAGCTGGTCAGTTATGACATTTGTCTGCCTGCATAATTAACAAGTTCGGCACTGGGCCACGGCTGCTGCTGCTGCTGCTGCTGCTGGTATTTGAATTAATTATGCTTCTCGAATTGAATCGCCATAACAGCCGTGGCAGAGTCATCTCGGCAAACGCTCCAAGTGATAATTCTCCCTTTTGGCACCCGGGAGTCTCTGGAGATCAGAACCGAACACCGATTGTTGGTTCAAGTCATTAGCCGCCCCGCCAGGTGAACTCGTACTAATTGATGATTCAGTTCGTTGAATTGGCAGGTGAATTCGATCATAACAAACCGTATTTTTAATAAATATTATTATTTACCAATTCTAAAAATGTGCAAAAACACTCTTTTTATAGTCTCCCTTTTAAAAGTCTATTTTAAATAATACTAAAGCCGTACTATATAGTCATAGCATTAATGTCACACGACGAGGTAAGCCATTACTTTCCACTTTAGGCAGTTTTTATTTGAATTTGAAATAAACTGTTTCCACCTTCAATATTCTACGATTTTGGCAGGAATAAATAAATCAAAAGTTTACGAAAAACAATCATTATCTGTTGTTTAAAATGTTAAAAATTTTAACTGAAAATTAATTGAAATTTGACTAATAACTTGGAGTGTAAAAAAACAAGCGTATGAAAATAAATAAGCTAAAGACATTTTTATTTCTTGAAGTTCTAAGTTTCAGAACCCTATAGTTTGTATAGTACTTACTGAATACTACAATAATGCTATATTTCTAGAGGCTAATAATCTAACAATTCTAATTCTTCAAAGCATAATGCAAAATATGCTTGGCCGATATTGTACTATTACAATCTACCGATTGTGGAACCCTGGGCCGATGTTAGGCTCCTCTACATCCTCCTTAAATATTAATTTCAATTGTAACTTCAGTACGGACACTATAATGACAGCTTTAAATGAGGTTTAGGAATATTTTCAATGTATTGTTTTGGGCTATTAAAACCGAGTACCGAGTACATTCAAATCCGAGAAGAACTTGGCTTACCTGACCAGATGCACGTCGGCACGCGACAATCCTTTCTGGCGACGTCACAAGCCTCCAAAAATGGACGCGTGTGAGCCGAAAACAAATTGGAATGGGAATCAGAATCGGAATGTAATAGACTCTTATTTTATTTTTATAACTGCGCATCCCCAAACACTAAATTTTTGCCATTACCGATATGGGTCCGGCTCGGTAAGCAGAAGCTGAGATCGTTTAAATGCAAATTCTCGAGGCATTAAAAAGTATTTTTAATGGCTGAGAATTAGCGGGGGGTCCGGCAAGTGGCCACTATTGCTGCTTTGGTGGACCAGGGGGCCAGGGAGCTCTTGGCACGCAACCTGCATTAATTTATGTGCAACTTTGTAGAGACAATGCGAATCACATCCGCCGGAAATGAGCAACTTCGGTCCGAGGCGGCTAAGACGACGCTAAGCCAACTTTGAGTTCATGGCGAATGCCAAGTTATTAAGTTTCAAGAAAGTGCCAGGGAGCCACTTGTTGGCCAAGTTCCTCTTTCAGGCGAAAGGATAATGGATGGGGCCCGATGGTCACGTCGCCGACGGCACTAATAAACATCTCCACACATCATTAGCGAAGGCCTACGGCTCCTCCCACGCCTCCGGTTACAGGCCATTGAGTAGGAGGTCATCTTTTGGGGCAGTGTAATTAAATTTAACTGCCGGCCATGATAGGACAACGGGCTAAACTAGCAAAAGTAGCTCAAAAACTTTCCAGTTCGTCCTGGTGGTGCTGCAAACCTTGGCCGAGGATAATACGCCATTAACACCCATTCGAATACCTTCCTGACTCTCTTATTCCCATTTTTTGCTGACACTTATCCCCAACCATGTATCCTGTGATGACACTCGGAATGCGCAGTTGAAATACACACGGAGATTATGGAATTCTATTGTTGTAAGTCCTAATAGTTTATGCAACACCTGAAATTACTTATTTTCTTTTAGATAACTTTTTACCTTTACGACTAAACAATTTCAAACTTAAACCTACAAATATTAGAGATAGTAACTATGAGCTGTTAGTTAATCCCTCCTAAACACTTAAAAATTAACATAAAAACAAATTTATTGTATTTCCTTGAGTGTAAGCTGTTAGCACGAACCACATAGACATGGGACCCGAACGAATTGCTGCGCAAATCCTCGCCGGGGATCTGGAGACGAGGGTCAACGGGGCGAAAGGACCAAGCGAAAACTGGCTAGGACCAGTGAGCCGGCAACTGTAACGAGCTCCGTGTCATTGCGCCAAAATCAACAGAAATGCAAACGACGAAACGATGTGGATGTGTGTCCTGTCGCCGCCATCCTCGACAAGGATGCGAGTGTGAGCTGGGATGCTGTTCGTCGGAGGCGGGGCATTCCGTGTTGACAATGAAATGCCAATCTGCCAAGCCTGGTCAGAACAAGCAAATATCAATAGAATCTTTATTGGATCCATAAATATTTGTCAGTCTCGTCTAGGCCCATTCCTAGATGTTAACCCCTTTAAAGCAGAATCAAAAACACTGCCACCAAGTGCTTATGCAAAGCCAGGACTCGACTTCTGGCATTTGTCCTTGGCAGCGGACGTCTTAAGCGGCTTTAAAACTTTTGCACTTCCCCCAACGGAAGGGGGAATCTGATGGATTCGGCTGCTGACTCTTTCTGACTCTTCATGCGTAAGCCGAATTCAATCACAGGACCTCTTAATGGGCCAGCAAGGCAAACAGGACGGGTCACAAGAAAGAGAGAAGCCGAGGGGATGGGGTCAAAAATGAGGTCCTTGGGGAGGAGCGGGACGGGCATTTCGGGTGGCTCCTTTATGGTTTCAACTGAAATAGAAAATGAAATTAAGATGGCAGCTGTTGTTGGAGCTGGTCTGCATCTGGGGAATACGGAGTCGTATGAAATATTACGCATACGCAGCGTTGACGGCCATAATGCCATGTATATTGTGAAATATTCCAGTGGGGAAACAATAGAGAGAGAGGTGGGGCTGAGGGTCTCAGCTTGATTGATTTGACTGACCACTGTCTCACCCGCCCCAGAGAGCGGGATCTGTGTGTCCCACATACGACTGGTGCGTCCAGTAATTGGGAGACAGCCTGGGACCTGGCCCGAAAAAAGCATCGAAAACGAAACCGAAAACGAAAACAACAAAGGCAGATAACAAACTCATAACATTTAATTACGTACAATTTACTCACATGTTTACACCAGGCCCAAAAATAGGAAAGAATGGGGCCCCCAGACGATAAGCGGGCCGAAAAGCTGATCTCTGGTTTTTGCCAGCAATTGCTTACCTCAGGCCGAAATCGGTGGGCAAAGGGGGGCGAGGCCAGGCTATATCATTGTCAGTCACAATGACTATATCTATAGTCACTGGGCAATGCGGTAGCAGCCGGACTTTACTCGTGGCTCTGTCATATAGTTGCCGATTTGGAACTCATCCCGCCCAACTCCAACATGGACAGTGGAGTGGAATATAAAAGAAGTTGGAGAGGGGCTAAAAAAATATTTAAAATTCGTTAATGGAATTAAAAGTTATGATAAACTAAAAAACGATTGTTCTCATCCTTAATTTAAACTTCAGGTTATTAAAGTACTGTCACAAATTTGTACCACTGTTTCCGGCAGTAGCAGAGCTATTATTCACCGAGGGACTTTTGCTGGCCTGGCATATTTATCTGCCAGACCATGCCCCTACTACATAGTATAGTTATCTATCAAAATGCCAGTCCTCTGACATGGGAAGCTCGTCACATGTGCTCCGGAGACAATAGAACGGAATCAGTCCTGAAGCAGAAATAGTTATTTCCCAAAAATAATACACAATAATATTTTAAGAACTTAGCGCTAGTATGCGAAATACGACATAGATCATTTAATTCCAGGTGCAATATTTAGACATGTATTTAGACACCCCGCACGTGATGCCAACGTGCAATGATAATGCAATCCAGACTGGAATCGGGCAATCGAGCCGACAGTTAATGCCACGGATTTCGATATTGGCAATGCCGACTGGCCGATAAGCCTCCGGGTGACGTGTGAAGATTTGAGCTATTTATTGTCACACTCCATCAACTACAAAGATATTTCCGGACTCTCACTCACAGCCAGATAGACCAGGAATCTATAGATATATATTGCACTGCCACTGATGAATTTCCCACCATTTGGCAGGACTCTCAATTACAAAAGTACTATGCAAAGTGCAATCAACTCGGCTGGGCAAGAAAAAGTTTCCGCCAATTAATTTGCCAGTTCTTCAAAGCCGGAAAAAATTGCGTATCATTGCCGAAGGATGTGGGAGATTGGGTCCTGCAGTTGCAGCTTCTCGTTTCCGTCGTAATTAAACGTGTGAAGGGGCGCAGGATGACCACGCACAAAAAACGCAACGAAGACAAATGGCCCAGGATAAAATTCTGGTATAAAATAAAAATGAAGTGCTGGCTTAAAGTTCAAGCAGCCGCAGGATGGTATATTAGAATTTGAGCCAAAATAGCGCCAGCAGATGGAGAACGTGTTTACTGCACAAGTTCCCAGCTATCAGCAGTTCAACTCTGGCTGCAGGACGAAGGGTCCTTGGTCCTTGCTTCGTTATCACCGCCGTCATTTTTCAGCGCCTCCTCCTTAGATAGCGTCGTGTAATAGAAACGCACTTTATCAGCTGGCAAGCAGCTCAGTTGGCAAGATTACAGACAAAGAAAGTATAAGACAAATTAAAAAAAAAAAACTTTAGATGTTATATATGGCTTTAAGTTATATCTAGTCAAGTCTACTAATATATACTGTTACCCGTTAAATAATAAACCAATTTTAAAACTCTTCTCTGAGTGCATTTAACGAAAGCGCTGTGTGCAGATGCAGCGAGCTGGAAACACTTTTCTGGCTGTTATTCCGCTGGCAAGGCCAAGAATGTGGCCAATTCGATGGCGACATGGTAATAAACTTAATGCGAACTGATTTTGACAGCCCCTGCACTTACAGCTGGAGCAGGGGAAGGGTGTAGAGTGAAGAGTGGCTAAAAGGCAAACGTATCTGGCCAAAACTCTTATCCTCCCCCCATACATGAGCCTGAAAAATGAGCGAAAAGTTTGAACACTTGTTAGGAAGGCGGCGAACACGGGGCGTATGAGTAATGCGATCTGCGAAAGGAGCTGGTGTGCCTTGAACTGGAGCAATGTAACTACTTTGGGTCACCTAAAACCCCCATATAGATTTAGATTCCTAGTCACGTTTCGCAGCCCACCAGCCGCGCATTCCATAAGCTTGTCCTAGAGAGCAATTCAAATTATGAGTTGGAGCTTCAGTGGCGAATAGTGATTGAGCTCTGGCTTGTCATTCGCAGCGTGTCATAAAATTTGCCAAATGTGTTCAAATATATCATAGATACACTTGAAAAAATAGGAAACAAATACCAATTGAATAGCCTCAACTATTCTTCGTGAATAGATTTGAATAGATTTTAAAAGAAAACTTTATATAATTATAAAGAAAGCATAGCCTTATATTATACAATTAATTATTTATTATTTTCTTGATTTTTTCCAGTGTTTCTCATTGAATGGCTAGGTGTCAGGTGCACTGACCCAGGCCTTTCCTCTCAGGGCGACACTTTGGAATTGGCCTCACGCCCTCCATGGCCACGATCGCTAATTGTGTTTGCCAAATTAATTAAATCGGGCAATTGTTGTGCCATTTGTTGATTGAGTTTTTTGACTCAAATGGCTATGGAAGTGGAAATGGGAATGGGAATGGGCAATGCGATTACCAATGGAAATAGAAATGGAAAATGCAAATGTCCTTGCCTGTTGCTGGCTGTTTTTTGTGTCCGCGAAGGAGTTTCGTCCGCCCCATTTTGCGATTGAATTAATTAGGCAAAAGGCAATTAAGCCAATCGACCTGCTCCAAATGTCGACCCTCGGAACCTGGCACGCAATCGGAGTCCTTCGGGAGCCCCTTCCCGGTCAGCATAAATTCCATTGCCAATAAGTTGCCAATAAGGGCAATAAGTGGGTGTCTCCCATAAGGGCTGGCTAAATAACGGCGTTAATTCGACAAGCCCTTACCACGGTCTTGGTTACTTGGCCTGGCAAGAGCACTTAGGGCTCTTACTTGATGAAGTAGAATAACCAGCTCTGCCTCCTTCCGTGGCTGGCTTTTACCTTTTCACTTCATACTTGATGAATCGCGAGTGGCGCTAGGGTGGGCCAATTAAATGGAAAACGTTTTCATGTTCCGCGAATTGTTGTCATGGCTTGATGGATGCACTCTTGCCGCCAAAACACTCGATTGAGTAGTAATTTCCTTTTTTTCACTCTCCACCCCTTGTGACTTTTACTTGGGGCTTGATGGCTTCCGGTTGGCAACAATGAAAGTACACACACTTTTTGATATCTTGCCGCAACTTCCTGCAGGACAAATCCCAGTCCTTCTGGCAAGCTCACTGTCCGCTCAAGTTGCGTTAAATAAGGAAGAGCCTCGACGGGGAAACATAAAGTTGTCCCGATGCACTAGTCGAAAATAGGTACCTAGAAATGTATTCCTTTAAAATATTTTATTTTCCTCAAGAAAGGAGTTAATCTTTAATCCATTCTATCCTTCTTAGTCTGTAAGCTATATTAAAATACTGTGTACTGTATGTATTTTTCTCCAAGTCCATGATGCTCTTTTATTTATGGGGTGTCTGGCTGTCGTGTGGGTTACAGTCCATCCCCTTTGTTCTTTTTTATATTTTTTCTGCTCCGTTCCGCAGCAACACGTTTGATTGTCTGGCAATTGATTTTGCTGCTCTCCGGTCTTGTTTGCTTTTAGAGCTTTGTATTTGCGGCTGCCGAAGGAGATAACTACTTCGCTCTGATAGATAAATAGATATATACAGTGTATCACCCAATAACCCATCACCATAAAACCCATTCAACTTGGCCTCTGTTTTCCTATGTTATCCTTGAGCATACTTTAAGGACATCCTGGATCTGATGCTAGATTATCAAGGGCGGCTTTTGTGTTTTGTAGCTTGTTGCCACGTTATCGATATCTGCTCCCTGTGTCCCTGTGGACATGGACTTTTTTTCGGCAAATATTTATCAATTTATTACACTAAAAAATTGCTACAATTAAGCTTACCCCTGCTTGTGTGTGTGACAAACGTGCCGAATGATGATTAAGTTTTCCCTTTTTTTCCAGCTAAATACAATTCACAGCTCGTGTGACAACAACAACTGCTAGAGCAACAACGATAGCAGAAAAACAAACATAGAAAGCAAGAACAACAAAAGCGAAAGCGAACAGCCAGAACAAAAGTGGAAAAAAAGGAGCAACCGCAGAACAGGGCGGCGGACATGGCGTATACGCAATGCGCAGCATGTGTTATTACTATCGCTGCTACTGCTGCCACGGCCACCTCGAGTCAATTAAGAAATTCACACGCCAGCGGACAATTTAATTGAAGTTCGTTCACCACTCCTTTACTCTCTCACTCCGCCCATCAATTAAGCTAGGAGGCATCAGCCCCTCAAATACTCGAGATCGGTTCAAGAACACACCAAAAAATATAGATAAACAAATCAATCAAAATGCAAGAAATTCGATATTTATCAATCACCGATTTTACCTACAACGTGCCCCTGGTACCGGTCCATGCCGCTGCCACGAGCAAGGAGCACAAGGATTCGGATAGCCCAAGCTCCGAACTGAATGTCCCCTATACCGTCTTCGAGGTCCTCGTGGCCATCGTCAGCATCATCGGCAATGTCCTGGTGATCATCGTGTTCCGGCGAGAGCGAAAACTGCGGCGTCGCACCAACTACTATATAGTATCCTTGGCCATGGCCGATTTCCTCGTGGGCAGTCTGGGTGTTCCTTTTGCCATATTAGCTTCGATCGGTCTTCCTCGAAATCTTCACGCCTGCCTCTTCACCGTCTCGCTACTGGTGGTCCTGTGCACCATATCCATATTCTGTCTGGTGGCCGTGTCCGTGGATCGCTACTGGGCCATCCTTTATCCGATGGCCTACTCCAGGAATGTGCGCACTCGCACGGCGATTGGTAAGTACTTTTCATAATACTATGGGTTGGGATTCTTTTCTTTAAAGAATATATCTTATAGTTTTTTTCAGCTGCCTTCTGTTGGAATATTTTCAAAGGATTATCCTTTTCTATGAATCCCCCTAGCTTTATTGTGACCATTGTTTCGCCTTGCGCCTTTGTGGCAGTGATGCTAATGACTCTTTCAGGCTAATATGCGGCACATTGTTATCCTCCACGTCCTATCGGCCATGTTTGAGTTGTGGCTTGGTCAAAAACAAAAGGCACAACTCTTCCGGACAGCAATTGAACAGATGGCAGCTTGGCTGAAATGGAAAATATCAAAAGTTGCTAACTAATATTCAAGTGCAGAGGGATAATAGATTCTGGATGGCTATTGTTTTTATAAAACTGTCCATAAAATAATTGAAAGAGCGAAATGCTTTTCTCTTTCCTATGTTGAGAGCTAAGCTTTGGACGAATGTGATAAAAAATAAATAGCTGGAAACTATAAATACTTATGACCTTATTAATTGCCAGCTTTACTTTATTTCTGAACAACGATAAGAGCCTCATACTTCGAGAAGAAATTTCTTTTTTATTGAATTCAAGAAACCCCATAATTCGTAAAAGCAGTTTCCTTTTTATGGAATTCAATTTGTTTCAATGAACAAATATGTACGTTCCAGTTGAGACAAGTGATTAAGAGTCTCGTTATTTGCGTCATTTGCAACATTCTAAGCCACTGACAGCTGGGGTCGTTGCAGTTCGATGGGGTTCAGTGGCCAGTGCCACAATATCCTGGAGGCAGCCTTCCTTCTTGACGGGCTTCGTAGGTTGCTGGCCCCTTACTAATGCCGATTCGTCTTCCATTGCAGTCATCATCTCGATGTGCTGGGTGGCTGGGACTATAGTGGGCTTCCTGCCACTTTTCGGCTGGTACAACAAGGATGTTGGCCAGAACCAGGAGTGTCTCTTTGTGGAGGTGATGGACTACGACTACCTGGTCTTCCTCTACTTTGCCACCATTATTACTCCGGCTCTGTTGATGTTGGCCTTCTACACTCACATCTATCGAGTGATTATAAAACAGGTATGTTAATTAAATCAATTTTTAATACAAACAAATTTTACATTTAAACTACGCTCTTAGGTTCGCCAGATTGTGACCATGAATCCCGCCTCTGATCTAAGTCGTCGTTCCTCCGCAGCTGCCGTGCAAGTTACGGCACCTGGCAGAGGCGGACATGCCGGAACAATGTTGAGGGTTTTGGGAGCCGCCCGGAAACGGGATGTCAAGGCCACGCAGAACCTCTCCATCATAGTGCTCTTCTTCATGATCTGCTGGATTCCACTGTATACGATCAACTGCATCAAGGCCTTCTGTCCGAACTGTTATGTGCACCCCAAGCTGACGCTATTTTGCATAATCCTGTCGCACTTGAACTCGGCTGTTAATCCGGTATTGTATGCCTATCACTTGAAGGACTTCCGAGCGGCGTTGAAGAACCTACTGCTGCGCATGATGGGCGTGGATATCGACCAACAGGCGGAGGCTATACACCGCTTTTCGATGGCCAGTCAGCACAGACTGCAATCGATGGACTCCAACATGCGCTCCACGCAGCCGCGCCTCTATGTGGGTGAGTGTGAGTGCGCGACTAAACCTGTGGTCCCTTCCGAAACAAGCTGACATGGTTACTTCATTCCGTTCTAGATTCCCCCATCTGGTTGAGGCAGCAACAGGAGGCCCTGAAGAACTCGCAACTCCTGCCGAAGTGCGGCGTCGTCTCCCCCTGTTTCAACAACATCAACCAAACGGTGGCCGCTGTGGCTTCTGTCACCACGGACATCGAACGCGAGATGTGGAACATTGTGGAGGCCTCCAGTGGCGCGGAAGTGGGCGAGACCAGCTACGAGTTTCCCTCACCAGCCCCAGCCTCGCAGCACAGTAGCGAGCGGAATAGCAGCTCCACGGTGCCACCAGCACCACCTCCGGCCAAAAACTCCCTTCCGTCCGCCTCGTACGACAACCACAACTACAGCTTCAGTCAGGATGAGGAAGAGTATGAGGACGATGATGATTTGGAATTTGAGGACGTCTTTGTGCCACCGAATTCCACCACACAACATGGCGTGGATCCTGAGGAGCTGCGGCGCTCCCTGGCTTTGGTGATGAGGGAGAAGCTCCGTTCGGACGACACCGATTGCAGGGCAGTGGGAACTCTCGAGGAGTTGATCACAGACTCGGAGCACAAGCCAGACAGACCGCTCTCCATCCAGACCTCGCCCACCAATGGTCCACTTCCAGCCCTGCTGCGAGCCAAACTCTTTGCTGGAAACTCCAACAGCGCACACTGCCTACCAGGATCCAGTCCAGCTCAGCCCCAGGATGGCGGAGGAGGTGGTGGCGGAGTCTTTGTCATCGACAGCGAAGCGAGTCCTGGAGTGGCAGGACACAAGCCCAAGTACCGAAAAGGCACAGCGTTAACCAGGAGCTCCCTAAAAAAGAGCAGATCCTGCAATTGTAATGCCAGCGGCAAAGGACGAACTGGCCACGAGGATTCTAGCGATCCCAAGGAGACCTCCACCCAACAACCCCAACAGCCCCACCATCCCCCAGAGCACTTCTTCAGTCCGCTGCGTTCGGTGGGCAACTTCATGCAGCATTCCAATCTGTTCCACCTCTTCCAGCCGCATGCCCCGAAAGCCACCTCATCCACGGCCTCCTCGGTGGCATCCTCACCCACTCCTACCCCCACGCCGCCCACCGCTCCGCAAGCGACTGTCACCACAGTTCCTGGACTAACCAATTCGTCGCCCTCTCTGCTGGCAACCAGTGCCGAAAGTTGACCTCCAACCGGGGCAGAAATGGAGAAGGATCAGCCGAGGCGGGAGGCGGGTCAGGATTAGGCTTCCACACCCCCACAGCCCTCTTAGGAAATACTCGCAAGTCAAAGCTTTTACGTTAAGTACTTTCAGTTCTCTGTCCCCCTTCTCCAGGAGGAAAAGATGTCAAATTCTATCGGATCTAGATCAATTAGTTGGATAGTGACAGGATATATCTAGAGATTAGGAGTTTTGCGCATTTATTTTACGAATCACTTTCCACTGCGTTTCTATGGAGTAGCTAATTATGTACATAATGTTAAATGTTGTTAGAGTATTTAGCAGTCGATGTGCTCTTACTGTTATGTGTACCGTGCATATATCTCTGTATGTAGTAACTATATGTCTGTTTACGTAATACCTGAACGTCTGTGACAACCAAGTTAGGCCATGCGAAATGAATTTCAAAGTTAAAGTTAAATAAATCGATTATATATGAATATAAATTCATGGAAACACTGGTTTTATTGCACTCTTGGAGGATTTGAAAATATATCTATTGGATATGGATTCAGTGAGGTTTTAAATATGATAATTTCTTAGATAATTCTAAGCTATAAGGACATAGAAAATAGGCTATAAAGACTCTTATCAAAATAGTTCAAAATATTTTTTAGATATCAACTTTTAGAGGATCCTCTATGTTTTTAAGACCCTATGTAAATGACCTATATAAATTTCAAGAAAAAAATTCTGCAGTCGAGATCGGGAATCAGGTAACCCCTTAGTGAGGGTATCAAGCGCTTTCGTTATTTAATACATTTCTGTGGGAGAGCATGCAGGCAATCATTTTTTTTTAAAAGCTCACTTAGCTTTCTGGAAGGGACGCCAAAACAGCTGATCTCCTCTTCGATAAAGCTCAGCTAAAACAGGTTTTAGAACTCACTTAATTTAAAAAATTCGGGTTCAAAAATGGTAGTTGGCTTCTTATATAATGTCACCCAACTGGATTCTAAAACTTGAAAAAATCGTCGAGGATTTGGCTCTCCGTCGGCTAGCCATGAAATCATTGCAAACTACATTGATTCACAAAGTCAACTTCGGGAGAGTCATAAGTATAACATTGCGGCAACCACTAAAGAACCAGTACCACTGGAGCACCACCATGGACATGAACCAGCCCACCGTTGGAGGGTTGACGGTGGATGTGGTGAAGGGGGTGGTGTCGCAAGCTTTTCTCGGCAAGTTCACAGCTGTTTTTCCAAAGCTTTTCAAGTGCCAGTGGAAGACTTATGAAGGTCAGAAGAAGGTTAGTACAGCAGACTTCGAGGTGGGTGTGTGCCGGAATCTCTAACAAAAAATTATTAAAAAGTTGACTAGGATTTATCTATCAAATTATAAAAATTATTTGTTTTACTCACTTGACCTGGCTACCAACTAACTCGTCAACCTCTTCACCTTTATCCGGCAGTTTTACGCCAATTTCAGTACCGACTGCAACGAGAGCAACATGAGCGGCCGCAAATTCTGTGTGGGAGGCAACTGGAAGATGAACGGCGACCAGAAGTCCATCGCCGACATCTGCAAGACCCTGAGCTCCGCTCCCTTGGACCCCAACACCGAGGTGGTCATCGGCTGCCCCGCCATCTACCTGATGTACGCCCGCAATCTGCTGCCCTGCGAGGTGGGTCTGGCCGGCCAGAACGCCTACAAGGTGGAGAAGGGTGCCTTCACCGGTGAGATCTCGCCCGCCATGTTGAAGGACATCGGAGCTGATTGGGTCATCCTGGGTCACTCGGAGCGTCGCGCCATCTTCAAGGAGTCCGATGAGCTGATCGCCGAGAAGGCCCAGCACGCCCTGGACCAGGGACTCAAGGTTATTGCCTGCATTGGCGAGACCCTGGAGGAGCGCGAGGCCGGCAAGACCAACGAGGTGGTGGCCCGCCAGATGTGCGCCTACGCCCAGAAGATCAAGGACTGGCAAAACGTGGTGGTGGCCTACGAGCCCGTCTGGGCCATTGGCACCGGCAAGACTGCCACTCCCGACCAGGTAATAACAAGAAGTCCCATTTTGAAAACTCAATTACAATCTCCACCACTTTCTTTTTCAGGCCCAAGAGGTTCACGCCTTCCTGCGCCAGTGGCTGAGCGACAACATCTCCAAGGACGTCTCCGCCAGCTTGCGCATCCAGTACGGTGGCTCGGTTACCGCCGCCAATGCCAAGGAGCTGGCCAAGAAGCCCGACATTGATGGTTTCCTGGTTGGAGGTGCTTCGCTGAAGCCCGAGTTTGTGGAGATCATCAATGCCAGACAGTAAACAAGAAGGCCAACGAACACCACCTGATGCTAGCGAACTGCCGCACAGCTAGGGAGTAGGACTCCAATCCAGGATTAAAAATGAAAAAAACCAAGGACTCCGACTCCTCGAAAACTGCATTACGCACACCTCGTTGTTGTCACACAAACACACCCTACACCTCTCACTCACCCCATATCGGAGTGTAGTTCTAAATCCCTAGTTACCTTGCGAGTAAAGCAAAATATTAATACCTGTTGTTAAACCTATAGTCTATTGTGTACTACATCTTAAATTATTCTGGCAATAAGTAAATGCTACTCATTACTCATATGAAAACAAAAACTTACAAAAAAAAATACGTGCAAGACTTTTGCTTTCTAGGTGGAATCTTGCCTGTTAGGTAAGGTATTTTTAGAGCAGGTGAAGGTGGTCGCTCGATGTTATATAGTCGTATATATGTCGACTATGTGGACCTTGAGCTTGTAGATTGCACAGTTCTTGATAAGAAATTGGTCAAAATATTTACCAGTTGCGAAACGCAGTGACCTTTTCCTATTTTGGATTAGGTTTACGTAAAGCTTGGATGTTATTGTTATAGAAATTGAATATTAAATAGAATCCCTATTAAATAGAATATCAAATAATGCCTTGTCTAATCTCTATATGGTATCTGAGATAAGGGCAAAGAAAGTCTACTTCGAAGTCTAATTCGCACTCTATCTGGGATCTGCGATAAGGGTAAAGAAAGTCTATTTCTGAGTCTATTTCGCACTATATAAACTTTCTATAGATTTCATCATTATCAGTTTTATGTAATAGCACATATTACTTAAATTGTCCATCCCTTCGCTATCAAGTAGTCTCTGAAATATATCTCAAATCTCCAAATACTTTTCCATCATTATTATTCATCCAACTTTAGTCACATTCGATTCATTATACACATCGGTTTTAGGTAGACCTCGGGTATACTATATTTTTAAAAAATTATTCTTGTTTTAGCCAAATCGTAGAAAGTAAAGTAAATTCCAGAATAGATACTAGACAATAAGAGTTTGTGGGGCAGGAATCAGAATTTGGCGCCATGAAGCAGACATACTTCTTCGACGCCATTCTGGTGACCTCCAGCTTGCCAATGCCCCGCCTCACAGCTACGAGTGTGACTGCGGGCGGAGGCCACATCTACTCCATCCGGGTGTTCGATGACTTCGAGGAGCTGCCCATGGAACGCCTGTTCGTGGAGGAGTTCCCTGCGTATCCTCTGGTCCAGTTCACGGCAAGTCCTTGCGAGCTGATCGGATCCCTGACCACCAAGGGTGTGTGTGTAAGCCTGAAACAGAACGACGAGCTGGTGGGCATGGGCAACTTCCAGGTAGGAGCTGGAATCCTGCGCCAGCTCACGGATCCGTCTTTCCTGGTCACGCAAAGCGTCATGGTGGATCTGATCAAGGACAAGAAGGTGGTGGGCGTGGTGGAGCTAATTATAAAGCTGTCCAGTTCAGATCCCGATATAAAGTAGGTTCTTAGCAGCTGAGAAACAACTAAACAATACTTGAATCCTTCATCCTTTTTAGTCACGGACTACTACCCTTTGGCTGCTATGATGTGTGCCGTCCAGTGGAAAAAACAATAAACAAAAAGGACATCATCTTTACTCTGGGACGATCGGAGAAGTGTGCTACCAATACTTGCATTACGGACGAGCGCCTGATGTCCCATGCAGGGGCACCTTTCCAGTGCCCACATGCCGCTGTCCAGGGCAAGGACACTGAGGGCGGGGGTGGTGGTGCTGGCCAAAGCTGTGGTTGCTTTGTGGCAGCAATGCAATTGCCCAAAGACGTGAAGACCGAGAAGAAGAGGGAGAAGGCCGCCCTGAAGAAACTGATCGACGAACTGAATCTGGAGCAAGTCAAAGTGCCCACTCCGCCATGTAGTCATGGACAGTCCCGCCAGTGGCACTGCAAATGCTCCCAGCCACCGGAGACCACCAGCACCGACACTTCCTCAGACCATGGACCTCTGTCCAAAAGAGCGGCCAGGAAGCGAAAGGCGTTGTCCTTGACGGCATCCCGGGAGTGGCAGAATCGCAAGAAGATTCTGGGAATGTGTCCAGCAACCCAGCCAGATTTGTTGGCCATACCCTACAAGCCGCCGACCCTCTGCCAGCTCTGTCAGTCCGACATTAGCTGGCTCCCCAAGGTCTCCGCCTGTCCCTATTGTGGCTACAAGACCTTTGAAGACATTCCGCCCAGCGAGGAAGAGTACGATCTTACTGCCACGGCCCAGCAGCTGCTGAGGGACTGCCTGCGAAAGGAGCAATGCAAGTACAGTTCCTCCGAGGAGGACGCGGACGAGCTGCCGTCCGTTAGGAAACTGGGCAACCAGGAAGATCCCAATCTGCCGAAATCGTGTGGCTGCATGGGTGGGAAGCCATGCACCCGATGCCGCATCCGTAAGCTCTGCGACAATTTTTTCAAAGACGGCGAGTGCGCCCAAGCCCAGGCTCAGACCCTGGTCTCAGGTGTTCAGGGCGAAGCTTCTCCGGTGACCAAAGTTGAGATGGTACCGAAGAAAACTGCCTCGTCGACCTCACAGCGTCGGAAGCAACTTATTACCATCTTCACGGAAATGCGAAACATGTACAGCAGAAAGAAGGGTGCCTCCGAGGAAGACGCTCTGGCGGAAAAACAGAAAAAGGATTGCGATGCCGCATGCCACAACACCAAGTCAGCCAAGGCTCGCAGGAAAGCCAGGAGGTCCTTGGCAAAGGCCCTCAAGGAAATCGACCAAGCCTATCCCAAGCCACCCAAGACGAATATCAGGAAAAAGAAACCTCGCCCCCGTTCCAAATAGTAGGTTTAAACTGCTAATCACTTCTAAGAATAAGTTTCTTATTATCCTCCCTAGTTACACCTTTCTGAAGCCCAAGCCTCGTGCTCCTAATCCCCGGATAGGTCATGTAGACTGCATCACGGATAGCAAATATACGGGCTACTGCAAAGTCCCCTGCCACATGGGATGGATGTGGACCAAGTGCGAAATGGCTCGCTACAAGTCCTGGCGGCCCGGTGCTATTGCCAAGCCCATCCGCCAGATGATGGCTTACTTCCTCAAGGACTATCCCGTGGACAGCTTGTGCCTATCACGCTATCACTATCATCGCCGCAAGTGCGAGCCCAAGGACCCGGAGGAGGAGCTCATTCAGCATCCCACTCTCCACATTAGCCGCAAAGGCGATGAGTACATCATTACGTTGCGTCCTCTAAAGGATCCCAAGTCGTTGGCCGTTTGTGCTAATCCTTATGCCAATATGAAGCCAGTGGTGTTCCGGATTACCAAGGACCCGATGGCAGCGGCCCTGAGGGAGATGAGAGTGGCGCTGCAGGAGAAGGGATTCGCCCCATGCAGCTGTGGACGACCGGTTGCTTGCTGCTTTTGTCGCTCTCATGTCGACAAGAAGCGGATACAGTACGAAGTGGAGAAGCTGTGCCACCAACGGGGATGGGAGGATAACTCCGATACATTCGTCTACTCCCCCAACAGTGACGACGATGAGAGTGAAAACGAGTACGAGTTTGGGGTTACTCCGCCGGCTGGCGTTATCAAGCCCGAGCGTATTCGCAAGCCAGACATAGCCCACGCCGAAACCCAGTACATGGAGACCGACTGGGCCATGCCCAATATGTTCCCGCATCCGGCCAGCATGCTCGTCCAGTACGGAGCGTGTACCATGGGCGAGCGCAAGAAGTTCTTCCCCTGGCTGTACGGGAAGGGCAACATCCATGCCCCGCCCAAGAAGCCCAAGATGAGAAATAAGCCAAAGAAGAAGGAAAGAATACCTCTGGGAGGTCACAGAGCTAAAGGTGGTTTTGTAGACCCCGAATACTTCAACAACCTCACGCCTCTGAACAGGCCCTGGCACAAATCGAACTATCCAAGTAGTGTAAAAATGTACTGAAGATACTATCTTTGATCCAACTTTTCAATATCTGCACAAACCGCTGGCCTGGCGCTTCGTTTTAAAATATAATTTTAAAAGCGTTTGATTTTTATTTTGGAAAGCGGTTTGGTCTACAATTTTGTGCATAATCCTTTACTTTCACTTTTACTTCCAGGTTAAATAACCTCGTTAAAACCATGAGGCAGTTCCAATGATCCTTTCAGAGTCCTATTTCATCCGATCATGTTTGGCCAAAGTTGGTCCTTGGGTGGCCAAAATGAGTATTTTTGAGACACTGTTTAGTACATATTTGGGCCAATTCGTATCGGATTGCAAAAAGGAATACCATTTACAAATCAGGGTATTAATTACCGTCGTTCTGCATCAAAATATATCTCCAATCGCGAAATAAAATTTTTGCTTGATTTTTGGCCAAAATCATGATGTTACCCCTTTGAAAAATTTCGAAAATGGGGTCTGATTTCAGGTGGTGAGGTTTTGATTGAAAATTATAGTGCTCGAAGGTCCGAGATCGGGAAGGTAAAAAATTCGCCGATAGGACAATTATCAAGAAAGTTATGGCATTTTTCCTGACAGAAATCGATGGTGCGGCCACGTTGGCCAAGTTAAGATGATTGGGTGGCTAAAATGGAAACTTTTGAGACTCTATTTTATTATTTAGGCCAATTCGCAACGGAAGTGAAAAAGGAATACCGTTTACAAATCAGGGAACCAAGTACCGTCGATCTGCATTCAAATATAGTCCCCATCGCGAAATAAAATTTTGACTTGATTTTTTGCCAAAGTCATGATGTTACCCCTTGAAAATTTTAGGTGGTCAGGTTTTGATTGAAAATGATAGTTCACGAAGATCCAAGATCGGTAATGCATAACATTCGCCGATCCGACCAGTATTAGCCAAGATATGGCTAATTCCCTGTAATTATTAGTGGCTAAATGGGATTGACCATGGATTTTTTTTTAAATCTTTTGAAAAATGGGTAAATCTGTATAAACGGTGTAATAATTTGTCATGTTAATAATGCATATTTTTAATGGTGAGAAGTTTTCACGAGAATGTTAATCCTGGGAACCAAGTGTCTGAAATGTTTTTAATAATTATTATAATTAATAGAGCTACGAAAAGGAAAATTCAGAAACCAAGAATGCTATGAGTCTAAATTTCAACTAACTCCAAGAACTTCCTTTCCAGTTTCCCCATTCTCTATTGAAAGTTCAGGTCGATCGCTTCAGGCCCAGGCTCCGTATAAATTAGTTTCCATTTATGTGAATTTTTGTGGCATTGCTCGTGCAAAGATTTTTAAAATTATTTGTGCAAGGAAATTTTTTATACTCGTGGACGATATCGAATAATTGGCAGCAAGGATGGCTAGCAAGACGGCAGGCAAGACAGCCGATAAGACGGCAGAAACCAAGCCTGCGGAGGAGGAGCAGCCACCGGTGGAAAAGAAGCCTCCACCAAAGCCAGTAGATGAGCAGCCAGAGATAAACTGGGACTCCTACTGGAAGAACAATGGCATGATGAGCACCAAAATGACCAAGACTAAGGATGAGTACATGACCTGCTCGGTTAAGAAGAACAAGGCCGAGCAGGAGAAGCTCCCAAAGAAACCCATCTGCTGCTCAGGCTGTCCTGTGAAGGATCGGGACAACGTCTACACCCCAAAGTGTCCATCGAAGGGCCAAAAGGGCAAGGCCAACAAGCCCTATATGAACTGCTTTGCCTGCAATATGATCTGCCAAAAATTGGACATGCCCGGCTGGGAGTTCGAGTGCCGCGATCAACTACAGATCCGAGTGACTGTCTGCAAGGGATGCAAAATCGTTTTGGACGCGAGTCGCATCAACGTGAACTGCCTGCCCCAGGAGAAGTCGGCAACATTCAGCAAGGAGCCAGAGTGCCTGCTAAGGCAACTTAGGGAGGGCATAAGCTTGGGACTTGTCTACATGAGGAAGGAAATAGGTAAGACTTTACTCTCCTAGACAAGCCCTCGGATTCACCCAGATAACCTCCCTTTTAGGTCGAGGCTGTTACTTCGTACCCGATGCTGTGATATACCGCATGACCCACAACCTTTCGGAAACTGTCCACGACGGGGAGGTGGAACTCACCTGCAAGGGTTGCACCGTCGGCATCTGCCGTGTCCGCTTCTCCTTAACGATGAAGTGCCAGTCCTTAGAGTAAGTACGCTCCATGTGGGCCTGAACCTCCAGCTGCCTGAATGCGATCGCTCCTGAACTTACAATAGAGTTGCGGAACATGGATGGCCGGAACGGTTGGCGGGCGGCCAAGACCGGGGCAATACCTCCCCCCAGATGACAAGCAGGAGCAGTGGCTGGCCTCGGCGCACGGAGAGAAGTCGCTCGTGGACCTCCTCGGAAGTCATCGATCTGCGGGATTGTGGTAGCACTTGCAAGGGTAGGCCACCGAGAAATACCTATTCCTGGCCATCCTCTGATATCGCGGATATCCGGCAATGCGGTGGCGCGATGTTGCAGACGCAGGAAAGGGCGTGCAGTCCCTCCTTCAGCTCCTCCAGCCTCAACGAAGAAACACTTTGCGGATCATGCCCCAAAAATATTGATACCAACGTGGACCCGGAGGATTTGGACTTTATGGAGCAGAAAACATCTGCACAGTCGTGTAATCCCGACTTCTGCGCTGCCCAGGTATCTTATATATACACACTACTGAAGATCGAAGATTTTTTTCAGCATATGAACCATTAACTTTTTAGGCTGAAGATGGAAGGCTCGTCGACATGGCAGGTCCCTTTCCCGTCCGCAAGTGCCCGAAGGACGACGGTTTCTGCTTAACTATTGACTCTCCGCTAGGGCCATCGGCCCAGTTCTCCGCCCAATTGCAATCTCCGATGGGAGAAGGAACCACCAACCGGATGGCACCGAAGATGTCGTCGCCAATCCTCAAGCAAATGCACATAAGCGACATCAGAGCCTGTATTCTCTGCGGCGAGGATGTCTCTTGGATGCCTAAGATAGCCGCGTGTCCCTACTGCGGGTACAAGCCGGTGCCAGACTTCAAAGAGAAACCCTACGACGAGGAGGCCACGGCTGAGAAAATTCTTTTCGACCATTTGGACAATCAGGAGGATTTCGATATGGGCTCTGTGGAAGGATGTCCCGCGGGGAAAGTTAATGTGGAGAACGATCGTACCTCGGAAGCTTTTGAGGCGGTGGTGCGGGACTATCAGTTACTTAAAAGAAGCATTCGGGAATCCTCCAGGATGAAAACATGTCAGCCTGCAGTTGAAAAACCAACGAGGCCAGATCCAGTTGAAGAACATAAACCGCAGAACCTGGCCAAAGTCTTCGCCGAGCTCAAGGACCTATTTAAAGCGAAGACAGCTGAAGAGGCAAAGAACCAGAAGATCCAGGACATATGCAATGATGCCTGCCACTTGGCCAGGTTGCGCGTCAAAAAGTCAAGGAGTCAACGCAACGCGGATCGGAAAAAAGCTGGAGAGGTGGCTGGGGCGGAAGAGGACCCCTGCACTGACCCCAAACCTCTAAAGAAGCGAAAGTATAAGACCAAGCGACCCTACAAATCCCGCTACTACTCCATGTACAAGCCCAGGGAGCGACCCCCGAGACCCACCAGCGTCCCCGAAGACATACAGGTGCCGGGCCACATGGGCTGGCTGTGGACTGCCCATCCGCTGGCCTCCCAGCCAGGCTGGCGACCAGGAGCCATTAGGCGCTCTATACGCGATCTGATGAGCTACTTCCTGGCCGACTACCCGATAGACAGCATTCCCGTGTCCAAGTACATGTCGTATTACAAGAACAAAAAGCCCCCAAAGACTTCGTCGGCAAAGAAGGAAGAAGATATGACGCAAGTGCCCACGTTGCATATCGAGAAAAAGAACGACATCTTCACCATCACCCTGAGACCCTTGAAGGATGCTGCGACCTTGGCGAAGTCGGCCAATCCGTATGTCAACATGAAACCCGTCCAGTTCCGGATCGTGAAGAATCCTTTTATAAAGGAGCTGCGTGATCTGAAGCGCTGCCTCAAGGGCATTGGCTTCAGCAGTTGCACCTGCCACAAGCCGGTGATGCAGTGCTACTGCCGGAGTTTCGTGGACAAGAAACGTCTGATCTACTGTTTGCGGAAGGAGTGCGAGCAGCGTAAGATGGACTCCTGCGAGGATGAACTGGTGCTGTCGGAGACCTCGGACAGCGAGGCGGAGTTCGAGTTCGGGGTCACTCCTCCCGCTGGGCTGATGCATCCGGAGCGGTTGAAGAGCTCCCACGTTAAAAGCGTGGAGACCCAGTACGACGAAGCCGACTGGGCCCAGCCGAGCAGCTTCCCCCACCCGGCGACTCCTCTGGCCCAGTACTGCGCCTGCGTGATGGGCGACCGACAAAAGACCTTCAATTGGATCTACGGCAAAGGAGTCATAGACCCTCCACAAAAGCCTCCCAAGATGAGGAACCCTCCCAAGGACAAGAAGAAGAAGCCTCGTCAGGCTGGTGGCTTCGATCCGCAGATAGAAGAATTTTTACCTCATGAACTCTCACGTTACGACGGAAGCCAATCGGTGCCAGTGAAAAGAAACTATTTAGCTCCATTGCCGAGTTACAAGCCACCGGATTATTCTTCCGACTCGGAGCTTCCGCTGAGCGGCAGCCACATGAAGCTACTGGATCGAGCTGCCTATCCGCCGTCAGCTCCCCAGCGCCGGGAGCCCTGGGCTAGGGAGTTGGAGAAGATGCTCGAGCGGAAGAAGATCAAGCGCAGGACCAGGAGGCTGGTCCGCTTCGACAACACCCTGGTGCCACACTCCTCAGACGTTCAGTTGTAGTCTATCATTACACTGGATTAAAGCCAAGTCCATCCGTCAGCCATCCATGTCCCGAAAAATAGGTATTTGTGTAAAATTTCTAGTTTTAATAAAACGAGAAATTTGTATGTTTGGTTTTTGATTTTTTGAAGGTAAGAAGGTGACATTTCATGGTCAATAGATAGCTTTAAGAAATTACACCACCCAACTCTGATTTGTTTATCTAACCTTAACACTTTAGCGCACTTACAACTTCCAAGACATTATTGCTCAATCCAATTTTTGTTTATCTAACCTTTGGTACATTATCAACGGCATATGATTATATAAGGAGAGACAATATGCAAATTTTCCAGTCCACAGTCGTCCACAAATGTCTTTCTAATAAGTTGAGTTTGCATTGCATTCCCAGCACCTCAGTTTTTTTTTAGTTTTTCGTTCCGAACTGTTGGGTATGCTCTCCCAGAAGCTCCATCAATGTTGATTTAAACTTGTTGAATCACTTCTTTCAGTTGGCATGTTTTGCTTTCCTTGTCCTTTCCTTGCAAAATCTCTTATCGTTATCGTTATTCAATCAATCGTTGCCCATTTCCCTAAGCAAATCCCAGAAAATCGCACCATACGAAGCGTTAAAGTCGAGCCTCCGTCTTACGCTTTTAGTTTCTGGGTTTTCTGGCTAAATGAATATCATGGGTTGGTTGCCGGAGCGTGGGCCATGTAGTTCCCTGACTTTTTCGGGCCGAGCTCAGTCGCCTCCTAGCCGGCAACGAGGCCACAACATGTGGTTGGTGCGGATCTTACACTTTGCCCTATTTCTGCTAATGGGTTACCATGGAGAAAGTGTTGATGGGCGATCAGATATTATAATCTCGAGTTATGGAGACTTTTATGGAAATGCAACTGGAACGCGATGGTTTAGATTTCGCGACTTTGAGCCCCGACATCTGGAGATGGAGATTCCGGAAATCGAGAATCCCGAAGGTGATCGTGAAGGAAGGGGCTTCCACTTCCATGCCAGTGGCGAGGATGTCAGCGTGGAAATGGAGTTTATTGTACCGTTTGCCAAAATTCCGGTCAAGAGGAGCATGAAATTGGCCAGGGATGCAGTGCAGAGTATTTTAAACCTGAGAACTGGAGCAATCCTCAATACAGCAGTTGTGGTGGCAGCTGGAGCAGTAATAGCCGCGGTGGTGCGCCTAGTTTTGGCGCCTCTGGTGATTACCAGTATAGGTAATGGATATGCCTACAAATCGGACTCGGAAAGGGGTAGTAAGTAACCAGGCACAGGGCTAATATAAAGCAAAAGTATATATGACCTCTTCCTCAGTGCGTCGTCTCACCGATGTAGTGGAATCCCAGCTGGAGGAACACAACATCGATATGTCCGTGTGCATCCAGCGATGGCTCTGCAACTATCTCCACAAGAACCTATCTGTCGGATATACCAGGGTTCTTAACGTGCTAACTAAGTAAATAAGTATATTTACTTATTTATAAGTACTAAGAAAATTTAAATATTACTTCCAGTGCCCCTTGGCTGCATCCATATGTGAATGGAACCGCCGTTTTCCATGCCATTGAAAGTTCCCAAAGCAGTCGAAGTTGCAGTCAGACATATCATCAATGTCGTTGGGAGAATCGCTGGACATCGATCGGTGGCATATCCCCAGTAATGAAATTCTTCAATGGATAAAGACTAAATCTTATAAAATATAATGTTATTGTTACTATTTAATTTATTTATCATTAGCTGTAAAGAATTTATAAATCAATAAAATCATAAAGAAAACAACCTTGTCAAGATTCTTTATTTTCAAGAGCAACTGTGAAGTTTTCCCTGCAAACTTTTGTTTTCTTATGCAATGGAAATGCCGGTAAATTGGTTTAATTTTCTCCAAATTAGTAAAGGTAGTCATAATACCTATCTTCCGCTTTCATCTGGCCCGATACTTCCCTCAGCTAATCGTTTTCGCACCTTCGAGCTGCTTATGTCACACTTCCCCTACTTTGTTGCATTTTGTAGCAAGAGACAAGAGTGGGAACTAGAGTCAAATATTAAAATTATTGCAGCCAAAAGGCAACCAAGCGGCAATACACTAGAAAAAATATTATAAAATGTATTTATTTCATTTAATAACAATTTTAAATATTCTCAAAGAGGTTCCTAAAACATTTAGATAAACAATGTTATGACTGTTTGGAATAATTAATTTATTAATCATATACTATCCTTAAAAATTGTTATAAATGTGATTCATTTTTCCCAGTGCACAGAAAACTACTCACCGAAGTGGAAAACATTTTTGGTAAAAGAGAAAGAAGAGTTTTGTTGGTGACACCGTCTGGGAAATTGATTCAAATGCTTGGCAGCCATCTACCCGCACGGAACTCTTGGCTGAAAAATGAAACTTTGGTATCTCACCTGCGTCCTCCTGGCCAGCTTTGCAGTTATTTGGGCCGCCAGCGGAGAGGAGGAGTCCGAGGAGCAGGAAGAAAGTGAAGCTACGAAGCTGCCAAGGCAACAGCATGACCAGGGATTCAAGATCGTATCCTTCGATGCCGTGGGTAAGAATATTGCTCTGGGCCTGGACTATCTGGTGCCTTTTCTGGAGGTTCCTGTCAAACGAAAGCGAAATGCACCACCAAAGGTGAGAGAAATTATTGTTATTTTTTATGGATTCAAGAGTTTGATACTTTTTTTTAGCCACTTGTGATTATAAATTCCGCTGCCTTGCTTAGCTGTGGCCTTGTGGCCGCCGGGGGCATATTTGTGGGTCATCTGATACGCAGCTTGGGTCTGGAGGCCATCACAGGAGATGCTTATCGTCCCATTTTCGGAAATTCCAGTAATCACAAGCCAAAATCCTCCGAGGAAATGACGACTAACACGATGGCCCCACAAGCTTCTAATAATGCCACTTCTCGTGGGTTCTTCGAAGACGAATATAGTCTTCCAAAAATATTTGAAAACTTCAAGTTGGTTTACAAAAATGAAACTGGTGATCGTGTGGGTGAGTCTAAAATTCAACTATTTTCTTATAATTTTTATTTAAATTATAATATATTTATAGCCACTAGCCTTCCAAATATTTTGAACACCATTGAGAGAACATTTCTCAAAAACGATGTGGATCTCTCCACCTGCCTTCTCAAATCCATTTGCACTTTGACCCGCAAGGCAGGCGACAAAGTTCGCCAGGGCCAGGCTACGGATATGGAGCACTTGCTGGATAATGCCACCAGTTGGTCCTGGCTGTTGTCCTGGCTGGAACAGTCTGCCTTTCGAGAGGCCATCGATGCAGGAAAGGTTTCTGGGCCCCATCACTGCTCTGTCAAATATCCTGAATGCAAATGGGCAGTCCCCGAGGACAAAATTGAGGAGCTAGTGCGCAATAATGTTCAATTTAAATAGGAACCTTGGCTGAAAACATTTACCTTTTATACTTACTTCTTCCTAAATACCATAGCTTCAAAATTATATTTATTTCGATCGAGTTTTAACTGATTTTATGCCCTAAACAACAATTTTATTAATAAAATTGAATAAAACCGTAGATATTCTCTACATGTACATTACATGATACATATGTAGCTTGCTTATGTCAAACAGCGGTAGATGGCGCCAAAAAACATCAAGCCGATTGTAGAAAATATTTTAGCTCCTTGGCTTTGCTTTCCAAATGTCCTTAAATAATCCTTATATCCTGTAAAAGAAATCCACTACCCACCCAAAATTAACAAAACTGTAATTTTTTCTGCATGCAACTTTCATTGAATAGATTTTTATATTTATTTGCCAATTAAAATTAAAAACAAACTGAATTAAAACACTGAACATTGATTGAATTTGGATTTAAGAAAGCAAACATTTTGTTTTGTATGATGCGCCTTAAACAGAATTATAACTAGTTTACATCAAAGAATCGGTAATCGAAATAGTCAAGAGAAATCGATAAGTGATTGAAAATGATCGACACAAAGTTAATTAATAGAAATGCACAAAGTATATCAAAGTATATGTGTATCCTGTAGTTAAGATCAAGGGAAACGGATAGATATTTTCACTTAGCTTTTACTTAATAGAATTAAAATATTATAATTACTACATTTGTGTTGTAGTACTTTGAAAACATTGAAACTGATTACTTAAAAAACTAAGTTTTACATTTTTTTTATTTTTTTTTTAGGTTTTTTCTTTTTTTTATATTTGTAAAACATGATCAAAAACTTTTTTTTTTTTTGTCGTCACAGCTTTTGCGCTTGAAAGTTATAAAAAAGAATACAACCATCACCAAAAACTTGTTTGAGCCTTCCAGCAAAAACTATGAACATTTTTTTTCATTGTTTGTAAAAGATATTTTTTCCAGTGTTTTTCCGCTTTCCACTTTATTTTTACATTTTTTTTTGCATATTTTTTTTTGGGAAAACGGTCTGAGAGAAAAAACTTTAAGACTAAATTACATACATGTATATTCTTCTGTTCTAGGCAGTTAACGTGGCTACAAAACTATTCCAATGTGTTTAACCCTTCCTGTTTATTTTTTTTTATTCTTTTTTCTATTACGGGTCATTGTGTAGGTTAGCTTGGGTGTCCTTTGTGGGTGTTGGGTTGGGGGTCTTGTCAGGTTTTGTCGTGCGGAGGATAGTCCTACTTTCTTGCAAGGCTCAAAGTCAATCTTTTGGTTAGCTTTATCTTCGATTCACCGTCTAATTTCAATGTTTTCCTTCTCTCTCAAACTAAACTCAAAAAACAAAACGTCCTCTGTGAAAATGCAGTGCATGCTAAGCTGTAACGATTCTCTAGGCCATCCCTGGCCAGCCCAGGACTTGCTCCAACTGGTTGTCGGTGAACTCGAAGCCGCCCTCCCCCATGATGTAGTCGTCGTTGCACAGGTCCATCATCGCCGGTGTATGGAGCAGGGGATTGCTGCTGTCCAGGAAGGATATCGATGTCTTCCGGCTGGGGGCGTTGCTGCTGCCGGCTCCCTCCAACTCCTCCTCCTGCTGGGCCTTCTGCTGCTGTTTGAGGGGTGGCGGTGCGGTGGGTTCGCCCAGCTCACTGGCACTGGTATTTCCCGGAATCCTCTTGCGCGGCGATGACCCCGATGCCCCATCCACCAGGCTGTTCTCATCGATGCCGCTGTCGCTGGAGGCATCTGTGTCGCAGGCCGTTAAGCCCGGCGGCACCGAATCGTCCAAGGACACCACAGATCCTGCATCGCCATCGCCGCCGTCGCCACCGGCATCGGAGCCTCCAAAAACTGGTGACAGTTGGAAGTTTGTTCCGCTGATTAGTGGATTATTATTGTAATTCCTGAGCACCGCAGATGTGGAAGTGTGGCAGTGCAGAGGAATGCCATATTTGCCCAAGTTGGGAGACTGGTCCAGGGAGTTGTCATCTATCATCATTGGTTCGGTTTCGCAGTCCTGTTTTTTGGGGATGGATAGAAAAGAGAAGACAAAAAATATTAAATTAGTATATTTAATATAAGTAGTAATGGATAATGAAAGCACCACACAGCTCTGAAAAGTTTATATATTTTTTTTGAGGAAAATCATTATTACAATTTGTCTTAAATGGATCGATTTTCATAATTGTCTGACTTAAAATCTAAACCTATTGGTATTCATAACGTAAATCGCTTACAATTAAAATTACAATTAAATCTTAAGTAGCGTAATCTTTGCGTAAATTAAATTAACCAATTTGCAGCTTAATTACTCCCAAAATCCCCATTGAACTGACACTCCCGGGGGTATGAAACTTTGGACTGTTCCGCCTTCGCTACTATTTCTATTTCTATGCAAATGGCATGGCCTCCCCCATCCCCAGCTATTAACTCAATGAAACCTGGCGAAAATCGAGCAGAAAAACTGGGCTAATTCCGGAGTCATGAAGATGTTTAAAGTCACTCGAACAGGCTCAGGACCTAGTCCCAGTGGAAAAGCCCCGGGAACGCAAAGAAAAAGCGACACGCCAGCAGTGAAAAGCCAAGCGGGGAAGATGTCCAACCAAAAGCATTCAAAGGGAGAGGGCTGGATGGCGAAGCCTGTAATAAATCATATTTTAATGATGCTTGGGAATGGGTCCTGCTGCTCGAGCAGTATGACTCCTCCCAGTGAAACAGAATCCAGCGGCGGGACATTATTATGATGTGGATTTCGGATTGACACAAAGAACGCCCCAGCTTTCGATTCAACCACGAAGACCAGTCCCAGTTACCAGTATAGCCTCTGTCCCAGTCCATTTTCATTCCCGCCAGACATAAAAAGTGACAGGAAGTGGGGAATATATCAGTTTCGAAGGCTGTCAAGCTGCGTCTGTAATCCCAATACACTGAAAATAAGGATAACTATTTTGGATTTAACTCCAACACACTAAAACAAAAACAACAGTCTTTTTTCTTCCTGTGCTCTTCCTGACAGCGGCCCATGACGAAGATACTCGCAAATATGCCAAAAATAACCCCTCCTCTAGTCTTGTGTTGATGACCAATGGACAAGGGTTCAAGTGCAGTCTATTGAACTTGACACAGCCCTCCCAGGCTGGTCTCCCATTGCAGCAAACACTAATTGCAGAAATTATAGACTAAAAGCGAAAGTGCTGAAAGTTGAGCGATGAACAAACAAGACATTGGACAAAGAAAAAGTGAAAGGAAAAAGATCTGTCTTGGAAACAGAACGAAAATAATAAATACTCCCACCTCGGGGTGTAGTGGAATCTTTGAGGAAAGAGGCGAAAACATGTTTATTGTAAGCGAGCCCGACAACAGGGCGTATGCGTAACGAAAACGGTGAAAAATTCTGATGGCACGCGCTCAGTCCCCCGAGGACATCGATTCCTCCTACTTTCTTAGGAGACTACAGAAATGCCAAGTGTAGGAGTCGTGTAATAGGTTTATTGTTTGATATATTGTATGGCAGGCCGTCGGAGAGACCTGCCAAAGGTCTCTGGCTCAATTTGGGCATCGCCTTCATGCCTAATATTCTCTAATAAATTATTAAAAGGCAATTGCTTGGCAAGTAAAACGCAACTATTAGATAGGAGACACCGCCGGACACAAAGGTTTCCGGGAAAGCATTATAATAATTGGACAGAACTGCGTCTCTGCCGTTTCGTTCCGAATCGTTTCGTTTTCTTCCCGCATTGTTCCGCCGTCCTTTGATATCCTTGCAGCTTTTCCTTCGACTTTATGGAGGATTTCCTTGGCATTCTGCTGAGCTGTGCAGGCCCGTCGTTTAAAGCCGACTAATTGGATTTTTGCTTTTTATGGCATCGCATTTCATCGACGCCTCAACGTGCTACACGTGCCACGCCCACCCGAGTCCTGTCCGCAGGCGGGGGAAGGAAACACAACAAAAGCAATTAAAGCGAAACTTTCTGCCTTTACTTTTGCACCAAAAAGTTTCTGCAGAAAAATCTGCTGTCACCGCATAATAATTGGGGCTAAAGTAGGCAACAAATGTGGCGAACAGTTTCGTGGGGCAGGCAGGCAGTTTAAATTCGACTCTGTTGCGCAACGACTCCTGGGAGTTCAAAAAAAAACACTTGAAACGCAATTGCTGCAGGCACGAAAGGATTCGTAACGAGGTGAAATTGAAATTGGAAACTGAAGCGGGTCCCTGGAAATCAATAAGCAATAAACATGAACAACTCGTACATAGAGCCAAGCAGCCAAGCAGTCGGACGACAACGTGGCGTATACGTAATGCAATTTTCGTCAGGCATATTTTGTGGGGGGCCGACGCTTGTGCGGAATTTAATTTCGTCTCAGCGCTCGTGTGTGACGAAAATTTGTCATTTATTTACAGGCTCAGGTTCAGGTTCAGGTTCAGGCAGAAGCACAAGCAGAGGCGGCCAAACGAAGTGAAAGATTTAAATTTGGGCAGACAAGTGAAAATCTTAGGCACACCCAAAAGATAAGAGGAAAAGTTATATACAAACAAATATATATATATATATTTATGTGCACGGCATACTTAAGTGCTGTATGCTACTAAAGGGAATAAAACAGGACAAGAAAACAATAATGAAGTCGGATACTCAAGTTCCAGGCAACTTGATTAGCTGGCAGCATCATTTATTCCAATCAAAAGATTTTAATAAATTGCCAGTCAGTCAGTTGGTCGGTGGGACCAAGGCAAATACAATATATACAATGGAGATTAATCAATTCCCAGGCTGGATGGCCTGTCAATACAAATATGCTCGAGGGTCAGGCCAATGTATGCACATAAATCGAAAACTCTGCGAAGACAGCCAAAAAGATGGGAAACAGAAAAGTTCTAAACACCCGCCATCCCGACTCCTCCTTGAGATAAAAACACAATTTCCCCATAACTGCTGGCATCCTTATCGCCATCATAGACATCATAGTATATATCCTTGTGTCAGTTTTGGGGTTCGACTTTATTCTTTTATTGGATTTACTAAAATATTTATTAAAAGTTTATTAAAATACTTTATAATCCAGATATCAGATGACATATCGTATCGTACTACATTCGCATGTATATGTATAAGTTGCTTGACATCTTGTATCTTGTATATATATATTTATTAATGTATATAGGTGTATATATGTATAATATTGCATACTTTGCGGCGTTTAAACACTAGTTTTGTGGCCTTACATAGCGGATCGATTCGATTCGAGTCTAATTCAAGGCTAGTTTCGCTCTATACTTTTTTTGTTCTGTTCGAATTACACTAAATATTTTTTGTGTGTGGGACTGGAGGTATTCTCGGTGTTTTGTTGTGTTTCGTGTCTCTAGATTGTTTAAAGGATTCAACCTTTTAGAAGGTGGTTGGGCACATCATCATCGTATAAGCAGCTTTGTCTGCTGACAAGCACAAATAATTGCGGCAAATTAACCGGCCTGCCAAAGGCGAAAGGTTCAAGAGATTTGTTGGCATGGCAAATAAAAGTAAATGCCCCATGAAAATGACTCTCCACTTGGTGTTTGCCACTTTGACAAATGAGTCGCAGGTCGAAAGGTTACATTCTCAGAGACATACATACTTCCAGTGCAACCTGTTGCTACTGCTGCCAGCAATCATAATATAATTTTACATAATGTCTAGACAATTAATCAAGGCGCAACGAGAGCGAGAGTAGAACTCCGAATGAACTTCATACTGTCGGGAGGGAATGACTCTGCAGCTGAAGTGGATGAGGGACATTAATCAAAATCAGCCAGCCGCCAAATCAATTGCAATTCGGGGCACAAAGTGCTCGTCACCTTCGCCTTGACTTTGCCACATCCTTGCCATATCCTTTCGCGTTATGATGAGTTGACTAAATCAAGAGCTATAGTAAACGGATATGTCGTGTGTCTTCGGGGGTGTGTGTGTGTTCAGTATTATGTTCACAAATGTATTATATATTCTCTCGCATGTCTGTCTTCATTTTCTGGCCAGAACACAGCGGCTAATAAATCTGTATCGGGGATTTCGGGGAGTGACTCACAAAATTTTGACTAAATTTACTTTATTTTTTTTTCGTTACTTTACTGAAGCATTTTCCGAGGTATGTATGTATTTGTTTTGTTTTGTATTGCTGCGGACGCACATAAGTAGACTATAAAAATTACACAACATTTAGTTTTTAGTTATTAGTTTAATTTAATTGCTCTAGACTTGTGCTAGCTTTTAATTTAGTTTAGTTTAGTCTAGTTTAGGGTTTTAGGAATTAGCTTTAGATTAGTTGCTCTAGCTGGGTTCTTCTAGTTTAGTTTTAATCCCTTTTTTTTTCTATAAATGCGAGACACACACAACTAGAATTGGAGGTAGAAAAACACGCTCGTTATCAAAGGAAGGTCGCACACAACATTCACTAAGGTGTATTGAACTATCAAAAGTCGGAATATGCATTAGGTTAGGTTTATGCTTTAGGCTTAGGTATGTATGTATGTATATTTTAGTTAATGTTATATGTATACACGAGGTATGTATGTATGTGAGTAAGCGCCGTCAAGGATGTGTGATATCCTCGACGGTCTACACGATCGTACTTATGCATGTACTGAGGTATATGTGGTATATTTGTGGTATTGTATGTACTTTCTGTTCGATACTCGATCTCGGTTTAGTTCCGTTTCCCGATTTTGCACTCCATGTCGATAAAGCTACCCAACTTCCCAACTTCCCATCTGATTTCCTATTTCCGATATCCATCTTTGATCCTTGTACATAACGCGAATAATGCAATTGAACTAAATGTGATTTGGGATCTGTGCGAGATCATCTAATACAAAGTCGTTATTGTTATTGTTATCGTTAGTCGATTTGAATTTGACTTTCTTTGGGGGATTTCCTATTAATCCTATATATTCTCGATATCATAGCTAAATATTAGGCATCTGCCCAGTTACTGACTACTCCTCCTGACTACTGTTTAGTTTAGTTAAAGCCACATCGATTAATTTTTACTTTTTTCTTAGAGTTCTGGTGTCTGGTGTTTTAGCCTTCCGTCTGCACCCTATTTACAATCATGCTTAGATCTATGTATATAAGTTCCGCGCTATGTGTATATAATTTTTCAGAGTTTTCGGCTCGCAGTCTTTTCGGGCTATTCATAATTATTCAAATACATTCTCAAGTCAGCCCCATTGCTGGAGCTCTGACTGTAAGTGATTATCGAGAGGAATATACTATATAATATAGATATATGCTAAGTTGTCATCTATTTGTCTAGTTTTACATTCTCTACAGATTGCTTCTCATTTTTTTCTCTAACAATAAAATTTCCTAAATGGGCGCCTTGGTTTATTTTCTTTTATGTTTTTGGCATTTGTTTCGTTGAGGTTTATCTATATATATTTTGTTAAATATTGCTGGCTGATCCGGAGGTAGTTTCGGTTTCAGTTTCAGTTGTTCGTTCGATTACTTGCCACACGAGGTAGATGCGGTTACGATCGGTTCTATCTGGCAAATTTCAGCTATCTGATGAATTGTTCTATTTGTTTTCCTGTTCCCCTGAAGCTTTTCCTCTTCGCCTGGCAAACAGAAACGCAGAACACAAAAGTAAATAAAGTAAATGATGCATAGAAGCCCCTCTAAGTAGGCAGCAAATATTTAACCACGTAGGCACACACACACACGGTCTACACTCTCTCTCCCACACACACACACACACACACATGTGTCGCCTGAGAATAATGCAAATTGGGATTCCGGCGGGTAGATGCTGCAGCCAATTACGCCGGACGGAGGACGCAGGACGCAGGACGTCGGACGGCGATTCATTAATGCAGGAACCTTCGCATTACGGACAAGAGCCGCACCAGCCGTGACGCAGAAAAGTCCGCCCCCAGAGTGGGTGGCTCGTGTAGGCCATAAAAAAGCAGTAGGCCCAGAGACCCACCCGGAACCCGGGAACTTTGTATATAAGAGACACGTGCCGCCCCAACAAAAGAGAAAACGGGAGGAAGAGAAATGTCCCTGCTCTTCGGCAGGGAAAGTGAGAGTGAAAGCTGGAGAGGCTCCAAGGAGGCACCAGGAAGAGCGTCAGCTGTGCGCACTGCGAGGGCAAAGGATAGACCAGGATCTAAAGGAGAGCCGGAGGTGCAAAATCAATACGAATGGGAAGCTTGAATGCGGCACGCGTTGGAGTCCTGGGGACTTATCGGAATGTAAAGGATCAGGAGGAGGGGCAGTGGCAGGGATTAGTGGGCGGTGGGCCGGGAAACAGACCGGAATAACAACTCAATGGCCTGCCAAAGTAGTGTCAATAGCGGGTGTCCCGTCATTTTAAATTCACCCAGAAAGTTGCGTGTAAATTTGTGGGCCTTAGGTATATTTCTATATAGTATTTGCCAGCAGGATATTTATGATAAGGACTCTCTATATACATGTGTGTGTGTGTGTTTGTATATCGATGTGCGCCAGACACGCCATAGTACGCCAAAGTTAATTAAGCTGCCAAGCCAGCCTGGCGACACAATGAGAAATTTGTTGGGATATAAAAAAAAAAAAAAAAAGCGAAGCCACCCCACATACACATTCATAAATACTCACACACACTCCTTCACACACACACACACACACTGTATGTAGGTCAGTAAAGGATAACAAAATCAATAAATCCATTTAAATATTTAAACACCAAAACCAAGCCAACCAAATCAAATAAGGAAAAATCAAAACAAAAACATCAGTTTGGTAATATTTTGTGGTTTTTTTCATTCGGTTTTGTTGGAAAAGTGTCCTTTTCCGTCGTTTATGGTTCGTATCGCTAATAAAAACAAAACAAAGGCACTACAAACTAAATTAAATCAACTAATAAGAATCGAAAGCTCCTGCCAGGCTAAAGCTTCTGTGGCGACCCGAGGTTTGTTCTATATACGCTCTATACTTCTATAATCTATAGCTAAATATATAATATATATATATTATATATATTCTTATGCATGTGTGTGTGTTATGCAACACGAGGATTGTTCTTTAATTGCTAATAGTTTTTCTATGTATATGTGTTGTGTTTATTTTTTTAGTTCTTGACTTTCCATTAGAACTATATAGTGTGCATATTCTTCTATCTTATAGTTGCTTCATCTTTGTATTTAAATCTTCTCTATAGGGATTTGTAATTTCCATCTTGCATTTTTCTTATTTTTTTTTTGTACCTTCAGCGCTCGAATTTCGGTTTTCAATTTTGTTACTTTTCATTCACAAACTTTGACAATTTACACTTATCTTCGATTATCCGATTAACAAAAGGTAAAAAAAAAACAAAACTGAATTCCAAAACAAACTCTGAATTCTCAAATCCTGCTCCCTACTGCACTTCCTATATATCCTTTCCTCCTCCAATATCCTTTCGTCGTCAGTCAAAGCTTACACATCTAACAAATTGCTCGATTTTGGTAACAGAAAGCCAAAAGGGTTAAGAAAAATAAACCTGATAAACCGGTGTGCGGGAAACTCAAACAACAAAAGCAAATGCTATCACAGTAAAAAACTTAAAGTTGCCGTATTTGAATTTATATATTGTAGTTTACAATTTTATTGCAATCGTTCTTTTATCCTTATTTTTTTTTACTCTAAACTCTGCGTCTTGCGTCTTGCGTGTTGCGATTGCGATTTCGATTTCGATTTCTATCCAATGTGATGTGATTTTCTATTATCCTTGGATCGAAATCGAGGCTATAACTATTATCCTAGCGCTCCTCGTTTATCGTTTATGTACAATAGAACTTTTCGCTCAACAGAATAGGTTAGAGAATAGAAGATTTAACAACATGCTTAGCTTACTGGCTTAGGGTCAAAACTTAAAAAGAAATCAACAAATCGCGCCAAGCTAAAACTTAAGATTAGGATTTAACGCCTCGCGAATTCGGTCGATCAAGTCGATTATCGATTCGGTTCGCCACTATTTTAAATAGTCTAAAAAAAATTTATAATTTTTAAAGTCCACACGCTGCTGCAGCCGCAACTGCAGCTAACTTACACATCTAGACTAGATCTATCCGCCATATAACTAAGATTAGACTAGCAACTAACGTAATCTAGGGACTACAAAAATGGACTAAACTTAGCCCTCTCGCAGCGGGAGGAGGGAGGTTGCTCTGTTGGTTACAGTTTACGGTCTACACTCTACGGTTAATAGTTTACAATTGTAGCTGACGTTCTGCAATATAGTTCTCTATATAAAATCGATCCATTTACAAAGACAAATTGTTTTAATGGGCTTGTCCATGCTCTTAGGCCTAACAATCCTTTTGCTTTTTTGGGTTTTTGGGGATCATAGCCGGCTGTGGGTGCTTCCATCTTGGCTAATTGAGAGGCGGGTGGTGGTGGTTGTGGTGGCTGGCTGGCCAAGTCAAGGTCTAGCTCTTGGTCTAGACCTTGGCCAGCTGCTTCTTGGGCCGCATCGGCACAATACAGTAGCCGGCACTTACGTCGCGTCCGCTGACCAGCAGGTTCTTCAGCACCGAGTTCGATTGCTGTTGTTGCTGCTGCTGCTGTTGCTGCTTCTGCTGCTTGTTCTCCGCCGCCTGCTGCCAGCGATCGGTGGCCTGGCGCTTTCCCGCCTGCGCCTGCAGCTGGGCGGGATCCTTGCCGATCAGCTGCTGCAGGAGCTGGGGCGATTGCACATCCAGGCAGATGGTACCGCTCTTCAATCTCTTCGACTCTACGGGATTACCACCAGCTGTCGCGCTATTCAGATGTCGCTTGTTTCCATGCTGCTGCTGCTGCTGCTGCTGCTGGGGAATCACATTAACCTTCGCCAATCGAGGCTGCGTCGTGGGTTTAGTCTCCACCAGCCGAATGGTGGCCTTGGTGGTCACTGGCGCAATGCTGGCTCCGTTCAAGATCTTTAGAGCCGGCTGCTGCAGCTGCTCCTGCTGCTGTTGCTGCTGCTGCTGCTGCTGCTGCAGTATTCCCTTGTTGTTTTGAATTGTAATCAATGGCACGGCGTTCAGAATGATGTTCTGCTGCTGGTGTTGCTGTTGCAACTGCTGCTGCTGGTGTTGCAGCAACTGAATCGTGGTCACCTTGCAGGGGGCAGGTGAGGTGGCAGGACTCACGGGAGCCTCCGCCACGTTCATCTGCAACAGATCCCAGCAGTCCAGGTTCGTAGCTAAAATAGAGAAACATAATCATTTCTAGTTAAAATTTCAGGTAAGAGAGAAAAACGCTCCTATATCCTATAGCCGGCTAATCCCCAGAATTTATTGAATCAAACGGTGGCCAAATTTATTCCTTTGCCCATGACATTGGTGCTAATTTAAAACAATAATATTTTGCCTGCCGCCTGCCAGCATATATAATTGGCCATCGCACGGGTATATATTCGAAAGTATCTGTATCTATACAAAAGTATCTATACAAGTAGCTATTTCTTGTTTCACATCCCGCTCCCCTCGGACATAAATCAGCGGGGATTTGGTGCCAGAACTAGTGGAGCACCTCATAGAGGCCTAAAGACATCTGTCACTGGGCACCCCCCGTCTCTTATTTTCTATTTTATTTTTTCGGCTGTCATATCGGAGCACTTGCAGTCAATACAATTGACAGGGCCAGAGACTTTTGTCACCGTTCCATACATCTGCATATTATGTATCTAAATATCTAAGTATCTGTGGACTTCCTCCTGTGGCAGTGGCAGACATCAATCACTGCTGCCGCTCTCGTGCCTCATGACATGTGTCAAAGGTAAGAGGGCGGTGTCTGGGAATATTACGCAAAATCGCTTACAAGCCAGCCACTGGAGTGGGTCGTTTGGAACTTGGAACCACATCAATTAGCTCTCCCGCTGCTCTCGTTCTGTGCTTCCAAAACCCCAAGCCCCAACCCAAAGTGTCATCCACTGCGACACGCAACAAACAAAAATTTAGAATTCGGAAAATTTCTTCATTCTTCGCCGCTATTTTTACATGTAGGCGTTGTGGTGGAGTGGCTGGTGGTGTGGGTGCGTGTGCGTTGGCACAGCACACATCATAAAAAATAATATAAAGCAAGTTCCACGGATATTTTTAGTCACGAACTGCCATAAAATTAGGCCTCTCAAGATGCAGGAGACGGAAATGTGCGTGGAAGATTCCCAAGGCAGTAGTATAGCTTCTAAACCATCTATTCTTTCTCCATAAACTAGTCTCTCTATCTAATCCCTCAGATATTCATTCCCTATCCCCTTGTATCCCTCAGATACTTACAATCCTTGCTGTAGTCATTCTCAAATGCATCCTCCATGGAATGACACAAGCTGGGTGCCATTGGAACCTCGTACTTCTCCTTTTTACACTCGATGCTGAGGCTCAGCAACTGCTGCTGCTGCTGCTGCTGCTGCTGTTGACGTTGCTGCTGCTGGTGGTCCTCCTGCAACTGCAACTCCTGTTGCAACTGCTGGAAGCTGCGGAAATCCCCACCACTCTGTTGCTGCTGCTGGAGACGCTCATTGCACTCCTCCGCCACCGACACTCCACTACCGCCCAGTATCGAAAGGGTTCCATTTCCGGATCCGCAGAGCAGGGCTGCCAGTTCGCTCGAATCGCTGGCGAAGACAGTGGTCTGTTGCTGGTGCTGCTGCACCGGCGACGGCGACAGCGACGAGACAGTCGACGCTGGCGACGAACACAGGGAGTTGGAGAAATGCTGCTGCTGGTGGACGCCCGACTGCTGCGATTGCTGCTGATATCCGGCGTATTGCTGATTATGCTGCTGCTGCTGCTGCTGTTGTTGCTGCAACTGTTGCAACTGCTGCTGCATGGCATCGATCTCCTTGGGCACCATGGTCTGCAGGTCCTCCGGCGGACACCACATCAGATCCGTTTCCGTGAGCAGAGGCATGTCATCGCCCAAGGGGATGTAAGGAGCACGCATCTCGAAGTCGGCGAACGAGAACTCGTCCTCCTGAGTCAGCGAGTTCGGGCTGCACAGTGATGGCAGGCTGCTGCCTTCGGGACTCTGCAATGGAAGAGAATATTATTTTGATTAATTGCCTTCTAAGTTAGTCCTGAAAGGGAGGTAGTTATCGAAGGAGGAGTACACACCTTGGAGGTGATGCTGGGCGAGTGCAGGTGCTGGGAGCAGCTGGTGTCGTTCGACTCCTCCCTGTAGTTGAACAACGGATCGATGTTGCTACTGCTGTTGCTGTTGTCGTGATGCTGGGGGTGATGTTGCTGATGGCTATGCTGTTGCTGCTGCTGTTGCTGTTGCTGTTGCTGTTGCTGGTGATGGCTGGTGTTGTTGCCACTGACCACGGGTGTGGGCGTGAGCGGATTGGGAGTGAGCGGGCTGAGCGGACTGTTCGCGTAGCTGTTGCTGGTGGAGTGGCTGGTGACCGAGTTGCTGCTGTTGGGGCTCTGGTAGTGCTGGGCACTCGTTGCCGTCGAGCAGGTGGTCGAGTCCAGGGAGTTCATGTCGTCGGGCATCAGGCAGTTGCCGATCAGGCCCATGAACATTTCACTGAACTGGGGCATGTCGTCCATGTGGATGCCCGCGGTGGAGCCCAAATGATGGCTCAGATCGTCGGGTTCCTCCTTGAGAGCTGCAAATAAAGAAATATTTTTGTTTAGAAGCTATTTCACCTTGTTGCTGTGTGGGGTGATGGTTGGTAATGGATCTCGACTCGAATACCCACTGTTAATTAAACTCTGAATGAAAATATATGTATAGAAGGGCACACTGTGGTGCCGAAATTTCAATTATCGCCATCTAGTCCCTAATTGACAGCTCCCAATTGAGACTAATTGAACGCAACGTGCTATACAATTATTAGTCGCTCCAATTGCGAGGCATAGCCATGATTTTTATGGCCGGTTGGCTGGCCGAACTCATTAATCAGCGTTTCAGAGCCCCCATCTCCTCTATTGACGTACGCGGAATAAGTACAAGCCCAGCAGTACTGGCAGTAGCATCCATCATCAGGCAAACAAATAAATAATATAATATTCTACCTATTCCGGCTATTTATACTTGAGGAATTGAATAACTAGAGGGTGCATCGGATCGGCCTATAGCAGTCACCCCAGATCAGGTGCAAGGCATCTTATCAGTCAGGGCCGCGATCCCGGGGCGATCTTACTGATTTGTAAGCAAACGAGAACCCGCGTCATCTAAGCCCATATATTCAGGCATTCCTGATCCCTGATTTCATTCCATATCAAGCCATTCCCCATTCCCCATTCCCATTAGACTATAGTATATGATATGCTAATAAAACTGGTCCCAGCCGCCTCTGTGCGCCGACTATTAAGTTGCAAAATGGAAATGAAAAACTAACTAAAGCGACGGAGGGCCGACCCGACCGCAGGCCAAATAGAATTTCAAATGCAAGTCGAAAAGTTGGTGAATGTGAGTGCATTGTTTGCCTTTGGGCTTGCTGCTATATCTTTTATATATTAGAGGGTCGTATATAATCGGATAATTCCCAACTGCAGTGGCAACTGGCCATAATCCCAGGGAGTACTCTCTGGCCCTGCCAGAACTCATTAAAACTGGAATTTCTGGCCTAATTGCTATAATTGCTAATTATTTATTAAATTTAGTATTTTATTTAGTAGGAGTATTTAGTATTTTTGATAGGAAGATCTATCTAGAAACAAATTTTAGTGGGCAGTGTTTTGAGGAACATATGGCGGCCGCAATAAAGATCAGATTAGTGGGTTTGTTAGGGATTTGCACAGCTTGTAGCTGCAGCTTTGAGTTCCCCCCACTAGCACCACCCCCCCATACCCCTCCTTAGCCACTGCATTTGAAACAAACAAATTAATTAACAATACACGCCCAAAGGTCTCTCCCTCCTGGGTGCACGCCCTTGGATCCTCCACCCGGCAGTGTGACTTGTAATTATGGCACTCGAGTGCTACTCAACAAAGCTTTTCTTTCTTTTTTTTTCTGTTTTGCGGAAAAAACAACAGAAATTATGGCGCATGATAATGCCTCATCCACATAGCTAGGTATATGAGTGTGTATAACCCCCATTTACCGGCCCATTGGGGGTCTATCCGTATCTATATCTATCGGATTCGAGTGCACTTTTATGAGAGGCTTGCAAAGTGTTGTTTTTCGCCAATAATCGCAAGGCCGGGACTCTCGCATTTAGCGGCTAACTGCCTAACTGGCTAACTGGGCAGCTGCACTATGACTTGACTTGGCCATCACCCACTGATCCAGTCTCCAGTCACTAGCTATCGTATTTTTTGTGAAAAATATATAAGATACACTTGGAGGAGGTCGTGAGTCGCTTGTGAAAGGCATCTCTGCACTTGAGCCACATACGGTGCACTTGAGGGAACACCAACGAGAAACAGGTTGCCACATTAGCAGCAGCATCAGCATCAGCATCAGCACTACAAAAATTCGTGCTAGACGCGTGACTTGCGTGAAGAATCTTTGAGATACGCGGGCCCAGCCGGCGGGCCCTGGCGAAAACTGCTTCAATTTAAATAAATTTATGTCATCATCTGCAATTGAAAGCGTTTGTTCTCGTGATTGCTTCTCGTTCTGTTGATGTGATGTGACGTCGTTCCAAATCAAAATCGGAGGAATAGAACCAAAAAACGGGGACACATCGTAGAGCTTTTTATGTAAGAGCCGAAAACCGAAAACATAAAATAATACAACAGCTTACACAGATGCCAGACTCCCAGTATCAGTTCTGAACTTGAACTCGAGCGATTAGAGGCGAGAATCCATCTAGTCCATCCAGTATTATTTGTTAAAATAATTTTTTGTGCTGTCATTTGCGTGTTAATCACGATAGGAGTGCGTTGGCACGTCATCCGATCAACTCGGCATAATTGTTAGCCGTAATAGTGGTCGGTTTTAGCCATAAATCGGACCAAGTATCGGACCAAGTACCCAATTGATATTTATGGCTTTGAGAGTTCCTGCTCCCTAGTCGGGTTGGGTCGGGTAGCAGGGCTCTGCTATCATTACAAATATTTGCTTTTATAGATTGTGAGCGGATAAGAGCCTAAGGTAATTACACCAAGGCATTTGTTATTGTTTGTTTGGCCATCAAAAAAAAAAAATAGATATATAAAAAAAACAAAAAGAAGGAACACCCACTGCCCAAAGCTACTATAATTATCTGTATCTGTATTTGTATCTGTGTGCTGTAACGCCTTGAGAATCGAACTGGCAAGTATCTGACAGGCGGCAATCGAGGAGGCGATCAATTGTTACGACTGATTAACTTTACGAATGGAATATTTGAGGTTTGTTAGGAAAAGTACCGAACACCGAACACCGAGGTTGACAAATAACAATTACATAAAAAATACCAAATAATTGCTAATCACTTGGTGGGGGTGGGGGGGAAAGGTGCATCCATCCCTTCTTCCCAAAAAAAATAACATAAAATAAAAATGCCAAAGCCATGGCGTTTCCCTGTTTATTTACGTTCCACGCAACGAAAATAAATATAGACTGAAAGTACCTAGATACAGTTGTATCTGTAAGTGTATCTGTAAGTGTATCTGTAAGTGTATCTGTATCTGTATCTAGCGGGCAGCGCCAAATGTCAACAGAAAGAGGCCGAGACCAAAAGGAAACTAAACGAAAGCGAAAGCGATTAGAGGCTGCAGGTCCACTTGAAATGGGATGGGAGTGGGGAGTGGGGATTGGGGGTTGGGGGTTGGAGGCGAAAAGTGTCATTAGTGGGCGGTGCTGGAGGAGGGACGGCGACACATGCGAGACAGCACCGCTTGATCCATGGCCGGACCTTGGCACACGCGCCAAAAATTCTCCCCAAACATCGCCGCTCATCTCTCTTTCTCTTTCTCTTTCGCCTTTTTTGTTATTTTTTTATTTTTTAACCAAGCTGCTACCACCTCCCCCACCGCCTCCCGATGACAGCCAACATCACTTAGCATATTAATTGGCTCAAGTTAATATTCATATTTCTGTTTTTTTGTCGCCAGGCAGTGCCGGCCGAGCCGAGCCGAAGCCAAAAAAACAAAAAACAACGGAAAAGTTTTCTGGGAAAATAAATATTTGAAATGTCCAAAAAATACTAGAGATGAGAAAGAGCGTGGGGAGGAAAATAACAATCGATGACGATCATCAAAAAACATATACAAACATGTCAATAACGGTGATCCAGGGAGAAGTTTTCTGTAAAGTCTACAGAAACAAAATGTCCATCTCTAATTCAAAAATACTAGAGATGAGAAGGAGCTTCGATTAACAATCGATGACGATCCTTAAAACCAACTACAAACAGGGTGGTCCCTGCAACTGAAAAACACTCATCCCGTACCACCCGGCGTATACGCAACACAGGAATGACTTCCTATTTACCCAGCAGTTTATAGCCCCGATCTTATAATGCAATCTTTAGTTAAAAACAAATAGAGAACACCTTGAAACTCTAATCTTTTTGCAAAACAATTCGCAGGGGTGCCGCATGTAATACACTGCGTATGCGTAATGCCGGCAAATGTGACATAAGAAGAGCCGCAAACGGCGAACGGCAACCGGCTTGCGGTTAAGTACGAGATGGATTCTACACTTCTATAGGTATGGGTATGGGAGGTATATATTTATTCTAGGGGAGTATGCACGTTTCTATATTATGCACTTATCAGGCGAGCACTCGGAACATTGTTTACTAATGCAGTTTTTTTTTTTATTTTTTTACTTTACTTGCCAGTGAACTGTGAGCTGCGAGCTACGAGCTGTTGTTGTCTTTACAAATAAATAGTTTTATTTGCGCAAATTGCGGCCACAGATAAGCGAGCCAAAGACTGACTGATGGACTGACTCAATGACTGACTAACTGACGGAATGACTGACTGACTGACCAATCAATACGTCAAATCACATCAAATAGCGCGCGTCACTAGAGGTTCTCTGTAGGCTTCTCCCTCCCAAGTTGTTGTTTATTTTTTTTTTTGCATAGAATTTACAAACAAGCAGGAAAGCAGAATGCATATGTATGATATTCGTTTAGTTGACTTTAGCCTTGAAACCCGCACCCGATGCACTTCACTCCCAGAAACTACTATTTTTTTCCGATTTCTTATCAAGTGATTTAACAAAAAAAAAAGAACTATCTTCAAGTCGAGTGGTCTAAAATGGTATATTAATGGGTAGAATGGGGTATATTACTTACTTGCCAGACCTCGGACATCCTCGGTCAGGAAGGAGCAGAATCCTTTACTCATCTCTTGAGTGCCGGGCTGCTGGGGCGCAGGACTCTGCAATTGGTTGGAGGTCTGCTGCTGCGGCAGCAACTGCTGCTGGAGGTTGCTGGAGGACAGTATCGCCGCCGTGGCTGTGGTGGTGGGCGGAAGCGTTGGCTCCACGACGAGGGGCGGCTTCTGGGCTGGACTGGGCCGGAACACCGAAGCGGTCACCGACTTGGGACGCTTCTCCTCCCTGGTGTTGTTGTTGGTGTGATTGTTGTGGTTATTGCCGCTGAGCAGCTGGGCGGTAATGGTACGAGGTCCTGGGGAATAGTTCTGCTGCAGTAGGTGAGTGGTGAGTTGTCGCAGCTGGGCAGCAGACAGAGCAGTTGTTGTCTCCTCAGGAGTTGGTACTACTACTGGTGGTGGTGGTGGTGGGCTTGTTGCAGTTTCAACTTTGCTCTCAACGAGCTCTATTTTTGGTTCCTCGTTGGTGGTTTCTATTTCCTTGCTCTCGATGATCTCTGGCTTCTCCTCGATCTCTAGTGGAGCAGGTGAGTCCTTGACTGTGAGCTCGGTAACTGGTTCTGGCTCTGGTACTGGGTTAGGGATCTCCTCGATTGGTGTTTCTGATCCTGGTTGGTGTTCCTTTTGCTCACTTGCCGCCGTTTGTTGAGCGAGTGAGTAAATCTCATGTTTATTCTCAAGATTACTGCAAATGGAAGTCACAGTAAGGAAGGATGTTGTGGAGGATTTTTTGATTTCTTATTCGCGTAGCACTCGTTTGTTACACCACGACGGTAGAAGCGATTCGCGGGAAAGTATCTGCCTTGGCAGACAATGTATCTCAAGAATGCAAACTTGAAGCTTGTCACTTGTTACGGGTTAGTAGTTACTTAATTAGTTACTTTATTTATCCTCCTAATGAGCCGAATTGAACCGGAATTCCCTAAATGCCTTGGAACAGAGACTAAACATTATCGCTAAATTTCAAACACCTTTTTTCTGATAAAAAATTGAAAAAATCATAAACTACTTCTAGTTGAAAGTCCAGACACCTTTCGGGTCAAAACGTGATCATCAAAAATTCCTATTACTTCGTAAATTATCGACATCTGGGGCGGTTTCCTACATTTCACAAACTGGCATCGGAAAATTTTCGACCCGCCGATAAGTCACGTTTCCCCAATGCCATTCCGAGTGTTATAGCAGGGCCAGTCGAGCAGTCGAACAGTCGAGCCAATGACTTATCAATTATCCGTACGGAATCATACAACGACTCTATGGGCCTTCCTTCCTTCGGTCGTGATAGATAGCGCGGGCACGGGAGCTACTAGGTGGGTGTGTCCGACACTGGCAATAACAAGAACCACACACCAAACAGGCCCACGGACCAGACCCAGATTGATAAGCCCTGTAATCAGTAATCCCGTGAAACCCAGACCGCAAATCCGGAGAGACAAGCCGGAGGAGAGCAAGCCCCGGCAACTACGTTGGAACAAAAAAATTGGAATTGCTTTTTCGATAAGATTCGGTTCGGCGATCGGCCGACTCAGCCTGAGGATGTCTCTGACGACTCCGTACGGGCTGCGACGCTTTTGTTTTTTTTTTTACGGCCGTAGTGTAGCGGGCACTCTGTGCATGCGTGAAGCGGATGAAAATCAAACCCGGAGCGCGTGAAGCGCCCGTGGGTCCCCCGTGAAGCCCCCGTGGAATTTCGGACGATGTGCGACTGATCGCGATAAAGGCGCCATCGTGCTTGGCTATATTTGTTCCTATGGTGGAGTGGAGTGGTGTGGGCATGATATGGCTGGAATATCATCATCAACCGCCAAAACAAACAGTCAAGTATTATTTATAATTTCCAGAGTCCAAGAAAGTACGCAATAACAACTACAAACACAATAATTTTTTGGGGGCTCGTCCCTCTGGTGAAATAGCGCCCAGAAGTACTTCTTGGGCGAGTTCTGCTGGAAGTTAAAGGGGCGGGCTTTTGGGGCGACTGGTCATGTGCGACATTGGAGTGAAGGGTGGCCTCTTCGCCGACAATCTATAGATGAAGATCTACGTTGGACACCCCATTTTCGGCCCAATGTCATTCTTAAGTCATTGTGTAATTGGGAATTTAAAATGGGGCTCGATTTGGAGAGAGCTACCTGGGCAGTGGTGGGCAGTGGGTGTGTCAGGTGGGCTACCGGAAGATACAGATACAAATACAGATACAGATACAAATACAAATACAGATACAAATAGAGCGGCCATCTCCATTGTTCCACTCGCCAATTGTGGGGCTAGTTGCAACTGGTTAGAACCGAATCGGATCAATCGAGCCCCCAAAAAAGAAGGGGGGACTTCAATCGAATTACATAAGAGTGTTAATTAAGAAACCCCCAGAAAGAAGGGGACAAGCTAAGTACGAGTTATCTGACAGAATGTCACTTAAAGAATATTGTTTCCTACAACTATTTCGCCATAAACTTCAAGTAGGTGCCTTGTTTGCTTGAAAAGCGTTAATAGAGACACACCCCCATATTTTCTTTTCTTTCCACTTTCCTCATTATTTTCTTTATTGAATAATTGTCACCCCCATAGTATCTTGTTTTTTTTTTGTATCTCAATCCTAGTTTTAAAAGCGTGGCAGCTTGAACTTGGAACTCTACTATTTCGACTGAAGCGAGATAGAGAGACTGCACTCACGATCTTTCTCTTCAACTCTTGAACTGTTCTGAGGGGGGGAGGAGTATAAGAGTAAGTGGGGAACTTGAAGAGTAAGTGGGGGAGCTTGAAGAGTGTGTGCGAGTAGAAGTACTGGCTCGAGATTGAGTTGCGATTTCAGCCGAGTCAGCAGCAGTGCAGCGGCGATCGCCTGATTTGGTGGAGGCCGCGCCCCTCAGAGGGCCCGATCGTTAAACTGATCTTAAGATATGGCCACTACTGGAAGCTATATAGCTTCTAGAACATTGTCTATTGGTTGGCCTGAAAATCTGTAAATAAATACAATTTCTTATTGTGTAACAAATTGCGTCGAAGAACGGCAGCAAACAGAGAAGAGTCGCCAAAAGAGAGAGAGGAGCCAAACAAGCAGACGACAACAAACACAAAAAGCCTAAAAGCGACAGAGAGAGAGGGAGGAGAGAGGAGAGGCTGTGTGCTCCCCTATTCTTCTTCTGCCTTTTCAATTGCAGAGCAATAACGGGTATGGCCCCCTGCACCCCTTTTCACAGCGCAGCCCCTAAAATGGCAGTAATTGCTTTCAACTGCGCCTGTGTGTGTGTGTGTGAGCAGTAAATTGAATGAACGAGAGGAAAAAAAATGGCAGTATAAAAAAAAAAGAAAAGAAAACAATTTTGGGGAAAAGGAAGTGGGGAAGAGGGGGATAGGAAGTGGTGGGGGGTTTGGAGACAATTGGGCAGAAGATCAAAAGAGCGAGGAAAATTGAGAATCCCGTGTTTAATGTTTACTGAGAGTTGTGTAATCGAATGCACTCAAAAAAAAAAAACAGTTGGACAAAAATAAATAAATAAAACCTGCAATTACACGCACTCTTTAATATTAATTAATTTCTTTTTTTAAATTAATTTTAGGGATAAACAAATGCTATGCATTTTATGTAATGCAAATTAGCAATTGCAATGTTGTGCGAAATACAGAGAGAGCCAGAGAGAGTGGGTGGCCGAGAATGAGAGGATGTTTGGATAAAACGCACATGCCCCCCTATCCCCCATCTCCCCCACATGCAAATTGCCTCCGTTGCAGTTGCAGTTGACGTCGCTGCAGCAGTGCAGTTGCGGCGCAGCAGCTGCAGTTTGCAGGTTAGGACCGAGTGTTGTGTAAAACTTTGTCTCTTCTTTCGATTATCATTTCTTTTCTTCAATTCTCTCCTTGCACCAGCAGCTTGCATTTCTTTCTCCGATCATTTATTATTTTCCCATTAATAAGTTACCATAATTATTATTTATTATTTATTATTTATTATTTATTATTATTATTATTATTTCGATTAGCGCTTCGCTGGCCGCGTGTAACAAACTTTTGCACACTTTTCTAATGGTTTTTGATTTCAGATTTCAGATTTGTTTTTGGAAATTTTATTATTCTTTTTTTTTTGTATTTTTAATTTTTGTGTTTTTTTTTTTTTTTTTTGACAAATCAGAACCATTCTGATAATCGCTCGCATAAACACACACACTTGCAGCTGATTAAAATAGCAATTATATGTTCTTTTTTAAAATTATATATTCCACTGCATGTGTGTGTGTGTGTGTGAAACACGCATAATAAAGTTTATTTTTGTCAATTTTTTTTGTTTTATTTTTTTGTATTATATTTTATTTATTATTATTTTTTTCACGACACTCGAAAATACAAAAAACTGAACGCATTTTGCGCCTCTTGACATTTTATGTAATTTATTAACTTTTTTTGGTGGCGTTACTTTTGAAATCAATTCTATTTTTGTTTTTTTGATTTTACTTTTTTTTTTAAATAAAATTTGGACTTTTTCTCGCTTTTGTGTTTTTAAGTTGATCTTTTACCTTTTGAACGTTGCTTTTTCGCGTATTTACAGTTTAAAGCTTGTTGTTAAGTCAGTTAAGGTTTAATTGTTTTTAATTCGCATCGTATTTTATTTTTGAATTTTTTTGTAAATTAAAATTTGTATTTATTTTTACGGCCACGACTTCGACTCGACTCGACGGCAGCTGGCGAAGTAAAACAGAACGCCAATCGACGATTGTTTTTAAGCGACGACGCGACGATCGGAGAAGGCAGAACGAGATAGCAGCAGCGGCGACAGAGTTTTTAGTTAATAGTTTTTACTTTTTTTTTTCCTTTTTTTTGTCATTTAATTTGCACAGAAAACAAGCACTTCCAGTGCTACTCTCGGCGTTCTTTTCGGGTTTCTGCCTCAGTTAGTATTTCAGTTTCAGTTTTTTTTATTTTTTATTTTATATAGCTCTGGGATGTTGTTTGCTGTTTTTTACTTTTTTTTCTGCTTTTTTTGTCAGGGAGCAAGTGCACGGAAAAGTGAAGTGAGCGCTGCGTTGACTGAGAGACGAATGAGTGGAACGCCAGCCAGGAAAGATAGAAAACCTATTCGAACGTGGCAGCGGGCAGCGACGCCAGCCCCAAACAAAAAAAGCTCAAGAGCGATTCGAACAAGAGAGAGTGGCGCCGGCGCGCTCTGTCCGAGTGAGTGAGTGAGTGGCTTTCTCAGTTTGACTCATCTTTTTGGGGTGGATGGGGGGGGGCCTGGTGGGGAGCAGAATATACTATGGGGATTTATTATTGTTTTTATGCCAAACAAATCAGCTGAGCAGCAGTAGCGTTTTGGCATCCACCTCCGCTCCTGCCCCGCCACCTGCTCTCCTCTCTTTGCCGGAATATGCCACTACAAATTGAGTGGAATACCTTAGAAGGCCTAATCTGACGCCATCAGCTGATAGCCGAGATAAGGGTTATTATAATTCCCCAATAAGCAAATGTCCAGGTAATTCAAACGGTTAATATTGCGTCACAGGCGCCTGAGAGTATGCAAGGAAATGAAAGTCGTAAACAGGAACGAGGGAAATCGATGTGGGGAACGAGGGAAATCGACCTTCCACCCCCACTCCCGGAAAAGATATAAAAAAAAATATTCATGTTTATTGGAAAAAACAAGAATATATTGCTTTTTTCCCATTTCCTTCTGAAGGATTTTATTTATTTAATTTTTCTTCTCCAAAGGATTAAGACGAAAGTTTTGCTAAAAATCTTCTTATTCTTCGTTAGTCGAGTTATTTCACAAATATGAGCTGGCATTGCCATTGGCATCGACTTTTGCTAATTTCGACATAAAACTAAAGCCATTGCGTGCTGGGCATAAAAAAAGGACACACGAACACACTCAGACACGGGCAAGGAGAGAAGGATAAATAATAGGCCTGCCTGAGGTCCTGCCTCCCGGCCTGCCTGCCTTCCAGGACTTGACACGAACAGAAAGAGAATTTTACGATTCGCCTTGAAAGCGAAATAAACCGTTTAAGTGTGTAGGTGTGTATGAGTGTATCTGTGTAGGTGTGTGCTTACAGGATACATATATCCTGTATGTCCCCCCCTGATGTCGAGTGCATCAAATTTTCACAACTCACTGATGAAATCTCGTGAGCCGCTTCGTTAAAAGCTCACTTAAAATAAGGAGGCTGGAGGATAAGAAGTTGGAGTCACCACCTCCCACTCGTCACTAAAATAAAATAAAGAAAAGTGTGAGAATCTTGGGGAGAAATGCTACCCAAACCAGAGCAGACTGACACGAAACACGGCAAACACAATATTAAAGTCGGAATGAGGGAAAATAAATTCCAAATGTTTATGAAGATTCTGCTGCTACTGCTGCTGTTGCTGGCTGGCTGGCGACGACAAGAAAATAAATTCAAAAATATAAACATTTCGGGCCAAACATTTTGAACAATAAATATTAAAAAATAAAAATAAATAAAAGAAACAAAAATCAAAGCATCTGGGATGAGGGAAGAATATCTTTTAATTAAATAGTTCACCCGGAATGCCTTAAATAAAAAAGAAACTTAAAAGAGTCCTATTACTTTCAGTTCAAGAAACTCTCATAATTATAAACAAATCTCGAATTCCATTGCTTATTCGATCCATTAGCAAGTCTTTTGATGAATCGAATATTATTTATATTGACGACTTTCTGGACAAGATGGGCCAGTTATCACCTTGTCAGCGCCGTCATTTTCCGCCTCTTTTTTATGGAAATGGAAATGAAATTATTCGCAAACCAAAAACGGGAGGAGTAAACAGTAGCTGGCACTGTTTGGGGGGGAAAATTGTTTTAAAAATAAACTCAAAGTGTGCCGAAATCAAACACACAGCCATCTTGAAGGAAAAAAAAAAAACGCGAAAAGAAAGACATCATCTTCTCCCTCCAGCTGGTAAGGAATTTTCACCCCTTTTGAGTTTATTTTTGGATGCATCTGAAGGATTTTGGAATGGGGAGGAGTGCATGGTTGGATGGGTGAGTCTGGAATGGCCACCGCAGACAAAACAGACCAGACCAGACCAGTAGCTATATGGCCACAATTTAAATCAACTGTCGGACTTCAATCACATTAAAAGCATGCCTTGGAGAGGAGCAAGGAACTCCACAATATATGACCCAAATAAATCAGGGCAGGGCGTCCAGATAAACCGGTCTATATATATTATATATGGAAGTATTATATGGAAGTACTATATGTCGATTGTCAGATCGCAAAGTGCTACATCATGCTCGGCTAGCTCGTCAGACTCAGACTGAGAGTGACAAGCCCCCAAAAAGTATCTTTTGGTTGTCAACCCAGCCCATTATTGTGACTCAGGACTTAGTGGCATACAGAGAGGGCTTATCTTTCGAGGGAATTCTCCAATGGACTTGAATCAGGGGGTAAGACTAATCTAATGATTATTTTTATATTTTTTTATGGGCTTTAAATTGTCACGTAAGTTAAGTTGTAGGTTTAAAAAATAGCTTTTTGTAGAAACTATTTATTAATATAAATTTACTATAATGAATTAGGGGAATTTATAGAATTTATACCAACTTCTTAAGCTTCTAAAAAAAATGGGAATTAAAAAAAAACCATGAAAAGAAGATTCATTTAAAAAATATTTGTTTTTTTTTTTATCAAATACATTTTTTACTCACAATAGAATATAAAAAAACCTCCCTTTATTTTTTTGAAATAGTCTTTTAATTGTCAAATTTCGTGACTCAGAACCCCTCCGATTATGTAACTTTATAGCCCATGATGCCATTAAAACGTAGTATTTATTAGTTTGCTTGCAATTGCCTATAAAATGTATCTGAAACTGAATCATGCGAGCACAGATACTAGCTCAGATCGGCCCACAGCTATTGCATTATGACCAGAGCCCCCAGAAATCCAAAATCCATGTCCATATCGAGAACATCGGGTCTAGACACGAGTGAGTAAATCATTTTTGCGCAGTTTGAAATCGGTCCGGATGGCCAACACTCCCCCCCCCCTTTGTAATGCCCCCCCTCGGATTGAAAGGCATCTGGAGAATTATTTCATAAGATCCGCCGACAGTTACAGCGCATTGTTGCTGTTGTTGCTGTTGTTGCTGCTACTGCCACTGCTTGCCACGTAATTCTGACAACAATTTGCGAAACAAACTCAATAGGCGGCAAGCTTCGTGAAATCGAAAGGGGCGATGCCGTGCCACTCACGTCGCATTCAGCAGATACTTAGATACAAAACAGCAGAGGTGGAAATGGAAGTACTTTCCCTTAAAAATAAGACTATATATTTTCTATAAAAATCTGTTTAAAATATCTTATTATTCTAAGATTCAGATACTCTTTTTTAGACTTTAAAAATACGTATCTTTTAGTATGTCCTATTCAGCTACCCCCCACTGTAGCTAGATACTTTGGGTCAGCAGGTGTAGACGGCTTTGGAATTCCGCAGAAAAAGCCCCCCGATCTCGGTCTGGGGCTAGTCTACTCCGTTCCACTCGGCATACGTGCCAAGCTCAGCATAATATGCTCAAAAAGCGCTCAAGAGAGCCACTGACTCCCTTGGCGATCTCTTTGCGATCTCTATCTTCGATCGCCTGAAACAGTTTGGAGTGAAATTAGTTTTTTTTATTTTTTGCAAATAAGTGAAACAAGAATTGAATGTGTGTCGCTGCCGTCTGTTTTTTGATTGTATCTGTGTGAGTCTCCAGATGTATCTGTGTTTGTGTGCCGGCCGGCATCTGGTGGAACTGGTTTCTACCTCGGGCGTCTCCAAGCACTTTTGCACAAAAAAACCAAAAAATTAAATCGCAAAAAAAAGATTTGGCAATGCACAGACATGGAACATGAAACATATGATAAGACAGACACGAAAAAGGGGGAAAGCCAAAGAAGACAATATATTCAGGCCAAATACACAAAAAACAACAAATTTAAATCAAGTTTTTTATGCAAGCCATGAAAAAAAAAGAATTAAAAGGGCTCTGGAGTTGGAGTTCTCTTCCCGGTTTTCTTCTTTCTTTCCATTTATTAGCGACTACCTTTTGGTCTTGTTATTCGCATTGATTGGAGACTGTTTTGGGGACCTTAGATAATCGCTTTGATAAATTATTGTGGCCAGAACAGGTGTTTAAAAGTCTAAACAGTAGTACAGACCATAATAAATCAAGCCACAGAACTTGCTATTTAATTTTTGAGATTAAAATTAAATTAAATAAAATATTATGGAAAATATTAAACAAAAATCAATCATGACAATCGTAAACCTGTTTTTGTGTCAGTAGAGAGTGAACAGCCATTAATGGGTTAGTAAATAGGCCATAAATGGCCATAAGTTGCCCATCAGCTAATTGCGGATTCCGAGCTCCGAGATAAGATTATCGCAAAGCTGCCGCAAATCGATCGGAAATATTAATAGTGGGTGGTGGGTGGTGGCTAGTAGGCAGTGGGTGGTGTGGGCCTTCGATTATCCACGATTTACGAGCCATCGAATCAACAGAAAATCAAAAGGCCAAATCTTTGCTTCAACCAATATTGATTTATCCTTTGCGATAAGCCATCGTTCTTATATTATTTTTCTCTTTTTTTTGATATTTTTTTCAGTTGTATCTGAAGGACGAAGGACAACAACATGCCACTCAAGTGGTGACAACAAAATTGTTTGTGGAATGGGAGAAGGACAGCTGGCTATTATATATCACACTTTTTGTGTGCTCTCAGTCAACAGAGGCCAGAAAATCATACGCATCCTGCTGCTGCCCTGTATCCGTGTATCTGTATCTCAGCCGAAGCTATCTGTATCTGTATCTGTATCTATATCTATAGCTGTATCTGTTCGTGTTTGTGTGTTTATCTAAGCGCCGAGCAATAAGGCCAACAAAAGGTACAAAAGCCAAAAGCAAGTCACCCAAAAAAAAAAAAAAAAATGGCCAGGCATCTGGGCGGGCGGCAGATCGCCAAGTGGAAAATGAATGAGTTGTATCCGAGATTCAGAAGATACACACACGCCGATAATAATGATGAATGTTGTGTACAAAAAAGTGAGAAAACAAATAAACAATTATCATCTGTTTGCCAAAGTTTTAGCCGAAGCTAGAGCACTTCAAGTCTTCTATTGATTTAAAATTTAAAGTATCTCAGATTTGAAAAGTTCAATTTTTTAGATGATGGTTTAATAATTTTTTGTCACAAGTTTGATTGTCATGTGCTTGGTTTAATTTCAACAAATTAGCGACATAATGAAACGCTTAATTAAAATAACAAGCCACCATCCCCAGCTAACACGCCACCGCCACATAACAACAATAATAATAAGTTAAAACAACATTCGTTCTAAACAATTCGGCGTGGCATGATTGATGGCCGGATTCGGCATTCGGATGGATGATGACGATGAAAATAATGATGACTAGAGCCAAGTACTGCCACCAGACTGCCAGAATCGTTAATAAAAAGGCCAAAAACGCGGCACAATTGAATGGCCAAGCGGTGGAAATTGGCTCCATCAGTGCTGGGACGAAGTCATCAAAAGGAAAGCCATTTCCATTCACTCCCTCACTCGTTTATTCATTTGGCTAGTTAGTCAGTCAGTCAGGGGGCTGTGAGTGGGTGGATTTATTTATTTATTTATTTTTTGTTTCTTCGGCGGGGTCAGTCACGAATTAATATTAAGCTCGGTGGTCTCCTGTCCAAACAATGTCTGGAAAAAATTCAGAAAGAGTCCACCAATAATGACCCAAACTCACGCAATGGTCAAAAGTGCACATAATCGGAAGTGGGCGTGGGCCTGGGTCGGGGATTGGTCTGGATCAGCTGGCATAAGTTAATCTACCACAAATGGCAATTAAGAAATACCATTTACTTCAAAACAAAAAATTAAAGCATTTTTAGAACCATTTTTTCAACATTTTTCTGGTGGAGGTTCTTAGTGGAGGAAAATTAGGAATAAAAAGTCTATATCTTTGCCAGTTTTCACCCGATTCTTAACCGGAATACCTTAAAAGATTTGTATTTCAATTCTCCATCACTCAGTATCGAAACATAGAAATGAAATTTTGGCTCGATTTTTTTTCAAAAATTTTGTGATGGTAGTCCTTCAAAAATAAGGGCTTCCATGTATGGCTCCCTGTCATGTCTATATCTTTGTCAATTTTGACCCGATCTTTGAGCTGAATATCTTAAAAGATTTCTAATTCGATTCCCCATCAATCTGCATTAAAACTTTTGGGTGAATTTTTTTATCGATTTTTTTAAAAATTTTCCTGATGGAGGCCCTTCCTCAACTCATGATTTCCATATATAGCCCCAACTCATGTCTATATCTATGTCAATTTTCACCCGATTTTTAAGCGGAATACCTCAAAAGATTTGTAGTTCGATTCCCCACCAATCTGCATTAAAACATTTGAATGGAAATTTTTATAGATTTTTTTCAAAAAATTTCTGATGGAGGCCCTTCCTCAAATCATGATTTCCATATGTATATAGCCCCAACTCATGTCTATATCTATGTCAATTTTCACCCGATTTTTAAGCGGAATACCTCAACAGATTTGTAGTTCGATTTCCCACCAATCTGCATCAAAACATTCGAATGACATTTTTTTTATAGATTTTTTCTATATTTTTCTGATGGAGGTTCTAAATATCATGATTTACATACGTTGTCACCCTTCCATGTCTATATCTTAGCGTAATTCTACCCTATTCTTTAGTGGAATACCTCGAAAGAGTTTCATTTAGATAGAAACTGCATTTTTGACATAAAAGTTTAAATAAAACAGAAATTGGACAACAAATATTCAAAATAATCAAGAAACTCCATAAAAACTCCCCATAACCCACATGCCGCATCTGCCACTGTGATTTATGCCCCAACATTATGAGGGACAAATATTATATAAATCTGGGTTGGGGCACCCGGAAAATTAATAAACTTGCTCGCAAATTGATAAGAAGAGAAAACGGCCTTAAAAAAGGGACAATGACTCGGACATCGGTAGGGAGGGAAACAGGAAGGCAAAGAAAAGCAAACAGAAATAAAAAGAAAAAAAGGGAATCAAATATAAGGGTCCTGCAGGATGTAACTGAGGCGTGGCATCCATCAAAAGTCACTCAAGAACATGTGTATCATCGGGATTCGAGTGGACTGAGAGATGCCACCTCGCCATCTCACTCGCTTTCTCTATTTTTCTCAGGGGTGTGGCATCAACCCACGTGCCTCGTCATCCCCCATCCCCACCCATCCCCAGGCCCCATCATTTCCATCGTTCTGCATGTGACCAGAATTCTATTCTTCTTTTTTTATATCGGCTATTTTGGAAATTCTCATGCCACGCGCAGTTTTCAAAGCCTCCCACTTTCAGTTCCATACCAATTGCTCTCAGTGCACAGAGAATTATAAATAATACTAGTACTAACTACTAGTATAATTAGAATACAATGATTAAAAATAAATTGTAATTAAGAAAAAAGGAAAATAAATAAAATTATAAATTATAATAAATTATTTCTATGTTTTTCTATTTTTAAGATATTTGATAATTAATTTTTGTTCCTATTTCATTATCTTAATTTTTAGTTCTAACAAATTTTTTTCTGTGTATGAGCACACGCTGGCCGCATGAAACCGAAAGTGAAAATGAAAATGAAAACGAAAATGGCTTTCGGAATCGACAAGACCGCGAAGCATTTGAATCAATCTAGACACGGTGACAAAATTCATGTGACTAGCGATCAAAAGATATAAGATACGACCTATAGATACCTCTTAGAAATGAAATAGTTGAAGTTTAAAACATAAAATTCAAGAGAAAATTAATCTTAATATTTATAAATATTAAAAAAAATTTTATAAAAAAAAAATATGTTATTTTCAAATGTTTCTAATTATTAATTCTCTCCCCCTAATATCCCCCCTAGAACATATTCCACTTTTTTTTTTGTAAACAATTTTTTTTATTGAATTAGACGAAATAGAACGAAATTGGATGGGAAAAAAACAGAATGGGTTGGTGACAAAAAAAAAACGAAAAAAAGTATCTGAAAGATACTGAATATTTAAATAATATTAGATTTAAGGCAAATTGCGTGGGCCATAGTCTGATAGATGGACTATATCTCCACTGTACCCCTCTCGCATCCACATCTGGTCACATGTTGCAAGTGGAGAGTGAAGAAGAGGAGAGATCGGCGAAATAAATAAAAGAATTAATGGAAAGAACATTGAGAAAAGACTAAAGATTTATGCATCCCCCTGATCCGATTATAGTTAAGCGGTTTGTCGCCCGATGTCGAGCACGGCAAATTATCATTAATATAATATAAATAGCTATATTGTCCGGAATTTGTTTATATTCTCGGGCCCCGAAACTCTGTAAGATCTTTTCTCATTAATTTTTCAGGCCTTGGCATTGCTCCAGCTCACGTAGGCCAAAACGAGAGAGAGATAGAGTGGGTGGGTGAAGGGAAAGAGGTGATAGAGGGAGAAAGATAACAAGGGTTGTCCTAAAAGTCTACAAAAAAAAAGTCTTGTAATTTTGGCAGAATGATTAAGACCTTGTTAGTTATAGTTGGAATATAAACTTATATCACTTTCATGTATTTTTGGAAAATCAATTCCTTGCCCTTTCTAGCACTTCCAAGGACCTATAGATGTTTTTTGTCATTCTCGTACCCCTTTCTCCCCAAAAATTTCCCCCCAAAAACTCTCCATCTCCCAATCTCTCCAGTCGCTGTTTGTCTTGTTTATTGTCTTCGACAGCGGCTTGTGTCAACTTTGGGAGCCAAGTTCTTTAGTTTTATGCGTAGTTGGCGTGTTTTCGTCTAACTTCCCTTGGTCCTGGGTCCTATCACCCCTATAGTTTGCCTTCTTTCAGGGCCGACGCTTTGACGCCCTCAAAACACCAAAAAGAAGAAAAAAACAAAAATTTTATTTGATAACTCGGTTCTGTCGCTCCTTACCCTCCATTTGCGTAATTTGCAATTACGATGGTAAAGTTTTTCCCACTCCTTTAGGAAATTCTCTCCACAGCCCCCAACTGCGTGTGTATTTGTCGGCCGTTTGCGCCCAAAATTATGCAATGGAAAATGTTTGCGAGTGATAAGATGTCCTCAGACTTCCTCCATCCAATATTTAAATTTTAAAACTTATTTACTTTATTTAAAAAAATAAGACAACATTTATTCCAAATATTTAAATATTTCTTAAAAGAAATCCTCTCGATATAGAACCTCCCTAATCGTAAAAATAAATGAAAATGGCTGCCAGGCTGTCTACCTTTTACTCTTCCTCCTCACCTTTTTTTATGTTTTTCTTTTATTGTTTAGAACAAAAAAAAAAGTTAAAAATTCTAACAAAGAACATGGCTTAAAGGAAGTGGCCGCCATCTGGAGACAATTTAGCGAAAGATAGCAGTTACCTGCAATCGTTCTCCACTTCGAATAACGGTACACGTGCCGCCCCAACTCTCCATACCAATTCTCACACCTTTGCCGCTCAGCTGATTTCTGGCTTTTCTGGTGCAAGCAGAAACTTGTTACCCACGCCCCGGGAAAATGGTAGCAGCGTGTAAAATATCCTTTTATTTGGCTCAATTACGGCCTACTTTTAGGCTCATGAGGCTCAAAGAGAACCGAGGCCGCTCTCGCATCCTATTCACTCGCTCTTTGGTCGTTACAAAATTCTCTTGAGCATGCGGCCTACGAGGGACCTTGAACTCGAATTTTTTTTTTCCTGCCGCTCCGCTCGGCTTTCACTTTCACTTTCGCCTACGTTATGTAATCCTCCGGGGAGAGAACAAGTCGGAGACGGATAGCCAGAGAGAGTAAGTGCTCATTTAGGCTCGTGCAATGGCATGGAAAATGAGCAAACTTTCACTTTCATCAGTCAACGAACCAGAGAGAGCCAGCGGCAGAGAGAGGCAAGAACTATGGAGAAGCGAGAGCCTTTGGGCTTCTGTAATACAGAAGAAACAAAAAATAAAATAAAGGAAAAAAGAAAAAGGCAAACAAAAATGCGACGCAAAATATTTGCAAGAACAACACAAACATATGATGATGTTGGTCCTGCTCTCCTTCTTGTTTATCCTGTGTACTTGCCTCGTTTCCCGTTGTTTTTCCCGTTAAATCGAAGCGCCATAAAAAGCTCAGCGAACAAACAAATAAATTTTGTAATGGGCGGGACGAAGGAGAGGTGAAATTGATTTGCCTTTTTGCTTCGATTTTATTGTCCGACAAATGTCAGGACCAGCCCCAAAAAAGTATGCTAGGTAATTGTCACATCATAAGCGTGTAAGAGGGGGGGGACCGAGCTGAGCCGAGGAGGCAGGTGGCCTTGTGCGGCACGTGTATTTATAGCTGCGGTTGAGGTTGGAAGCCTCTTACTCCTCCGGAATAGGCCTAAAAATATTTCACGGAAATAAGAGTTACACAAACAAAAACAGGATATTCTATTTAAACATTTTTTAAATAAAATATTTATCCTGAAATCCTGTAACTTTATAAATAAAGTAATTTTATAGAAATTATTAGCCATTATATGCAAATTTTATTTATGGAAAGCCAATATTTCTTCCCCTGTGGGTTGGAATGTGAGAAGCCTACCAGGATTGAGCAGTTAGGGGCGGAAAAGGACCCTCCAAAGGACGCATGAATAATGTTGATGGTTATGGGCCGAGTTGGCTGGCTTGGCCAACTTTAAAATTATGGAAAAAGAAAATACATTTCGTGAGCTAAATTACGCAATTTGCTGGCCAAAGGACGTATACGTATCCTTCGTTTCGTCCTGCCGGCAGAGCAGGTGGAGAGCAGGTGAAAGCGGAAATAAACACGCACAAGCACAACACAAACACAAACACACAAGGAAGCGAAGGAGACACGCGTACGGAGTACGTTGACTTCCGGCCGGGAGGAAAAATTGGAACCCCCCACTAGTAGGGGGGCTCATCTTTCTTCTCTCCACCTTCTCATCCCCCACTTCTCTTTAGCGCCCCATTCGCATTTCACCGTTAAGTGTCAATTACATTGACGTTTATTCAAATATGCAACGCACGACATTAAAGCGGAAGGAAGCAGGAGCAGGCTCCTCTAATGCCAATACAAAGGACGAAAAGAGAAAGTGAGAGAGAAAGCAGTGCCAAGTGGCATAGAGGCCTCCCACGTGTGTGCGTGTGTACCCCCCTTCCCCCTCTCTCTTAAACTCTCACAAAAGTCACCTACCTCCTTGCGTGTGAAAAAGTCTTCAAAGTTGGTAACATTTTGTGATTTCGGGTCGGATTTATCGGGTTTTATTGTGCGTATCACACAGGGTCCTGGCATTTTGCCGCAGATATATGTTAATATGGTAATCTACCAGTTTCTCCCATGCCCTGCCACTCGTGTCCTTACACGGAGCACTCCATCAACTTTTAAAGCCTGGGCTCTTAAAGCGGCTTCCAATCAAATTATGAACTGCTCGTGGCGATGAAACTGTCGGCCCATCAAAAAAGGCTTACAATTTAGATGAAAGCGAGTCCTTTTGAGTAGACTCTAGAGGAAAAGCCTAGTAATAAATTATGCCAAAAGCTATCAAGGATGATGATAACAAAAATCAATTATTTCTTCTCTAGATGAGATTGGAATTTTTCCAATCCTTTCACTGTTAAGAACAAATTTCTTCACCAAATCCTTCCCTTTTTTCTCTCAGTGTCCTTTGCAATTCGATAACATTGAAGATCCTTTCTTGATGCTGGCAAATTTACAAAATTTACGTTCCGTTTGTCCGAAAAGCCAACGCGAATTTTATACCACGCATAAAAGCGTTTTCATGTGCAATCAAATATCCAAACTCTTCGTTCGTGGAAAACGATGAAAAAATACATGTAAGAGGAACTTAAGATGCTGTCCTATCAGCGACAGCAACAAGCCAATCAAAATGCAATTTCCTCTCCTCAGGAGCACAGGACATCATTTAACGACCCACACATGTGCGGTGGAAGGGAAAGTATATTTTTTTTTCCATTTCCATGCTTTCTTCCATCAAGGTAGAAATAATAAATATGCAAACAAGTTGATTCGGCGGGCTCAGCTGTGACTATGAATTTGTCATTTTCCCCAGAATAGCTAAGGGGGGCGAAATGATGAAAATATTTTTCTACAAATAATAAGCGCGAGGAGGCACACGTTGCGTATACGCAATGTTGACGTTGATGGGGTCACAGAAGATAAAGATAAAGAGCGAGCAGCGACTTCATCAAAACAGAATCAGCTGCCAGGCTCTGTGATAAGCAAACAATTGCCCCAAGGATCTGACAAACTCATCCTTCAACTCTGTCCTGTCTTCTACCTCTCCAAAATTAAATTCCTTGAGACTCGAGAAAATCCTTCCTATTCCCCCCCGTCCTCCCTGAGATTTTCTCTCAAATTTGATGGGTTAACACGTGTGTAAAATGATTTTCCTTCCGTCCAGGATCCCCAGGAGTGTTGCCATTTGAAGTGCCTGCCTCGTTCGCAGTTAATTATCCTGACGTCAGAGCGTCCAGTCCAGTTCTGCGCCCGGAAGTCGGCAAACATTTCCGCTCAGCAAGTTTTGGGATTGCAGGCCTAAAGAGGAAACATTAGCATAATAAATTGGGGGCCCAGCTTGGTTTATCGAAGGCGAGTGAATAACTTCATCGCTTAGCCACATTAATAACGCGGCTTTAATAAGGACTCGGGGAATAGGGCTAGGATTCCCAGAGAACTGGTGCTGACTACGTGACCAGATAACATGGCCTTATCAATGGGTGGGGGAAGGATAAAGGAGCCACGTTATTCTTCATTGGGATTACACAGAAAACAAAATAGAGGAAAATATTAACAATCTTTATACAATTTTTTTATAGATTTTGCCCCAAGATATCCCATCTAGAATCTTTATTTTTTCTCCCTGTGTAGTGATAGTCCTTTTCTTTGCTTTGCCAAATAGTTGGCCATTCTATCCCCCAGTCCACATATCCCAATCCCAATCCCATTGTAACAGCCTTTAGGTAATTGTGGGGCCATAAATCTCATGTTAGGCCACGGGGCAATTTAACGCCTGTCGAGCCTTGGGCTGTTGCTGCCAAATACCATTCCTGCCACTAAAAAGACACCGAATGGATGTCCAGGTGCGGATTCAGGTGGGAAATCGATCCAAGGCAATTAAGGTCAAAGCCAAATACTCGAAAAAAAAAGGAGAAAGTGAAACTGCCTCAACTTTTTCAATTAGCAAGGTGACCAAAGTTATCGCTCGGAAGGAATCAAAATCAAAATTACGCCCACGCAAACATCAAACCCTCAGAAAAATAGGCAACCAAAAATGGAGGAAAAAAACTTGGTTAAAAAAAAGGACAAACTTTTGGAGAAGGAAACCCTTTCGAGAAGACGTCAATAATCCCGATTAGAGCATGTGTATTTGAAATATTTATGCTGTGGTCGGAAAATGGAATTCTTTTGGGAAAGGGTCACATGATGAATAATGGAGTTAAAGGGTGTGGGGGGAATATAATTCTGTTTAAAGTCATCTAACGACGATTTCCAGTTCATTTTATGGCAGGTCGGGCAATCATAATGAAAGCAGTTTTATTGCCCCAAAGTATGCAACACATTTCGGCCAGGAATTATTTTTATCCATCCACATCCACCCTCCCTCCATGCGGGCCTTAATTTATTGTTTTAATTTTTAGTCGCCCTGGCCTGGCCTGGCCACAAAATGGCGTCCTAAGCCCAAAACACAAAAATCGTGGAGGGAAACTTTCGGGGAAAGTGTTAAGAACTCGTGTAAATTCCATTAGGACTAAAAAGTTTGAGTTACCAGGCCAGAAGGATGGGAGAAAGCGCCTAAAGCTGGGGGGAAAAAAGCAGCCGAAGGCTCTGTCAAGTGCGATAAATCAGGGAGAAGAGAACACCAGCAGCAGGATGGCACAACAAGGACCAAACCCAACGACTAGAACACAAAGGCCGAGAGCTTCCGAGCTAGAGCTAAAAATTTGATAATTAAAAGCAACGCGTGGCTGGAATTATGCAAGCCAGGCTATAAAAATGCAAATTTTTCTCCAAAAGCCCAGCCCAACTAATCAATGTTAATTGGATTGGCGTGGGAATTGGCTCAGTTCTTCTGGTTGTGGCTCTTCTTTTGGGGGAAAATTAGAAATCTATAAATATGCAGCGGCAATTACGCATCTGAAACAGATTGCAGTTTTCCCCAGATAGGCGACCTTGAGCCATTTGCCAACTGAGTGACAAGCTCATTAGGAGAGAGAAGACTAAAGACTCTAGAAGACTGTCTAGGAGACTAGGAGACTCTCTAGAAGACTATCCTAGAGAGTGGAACAAATAAGAATAACAACAATAGAATACTTAACTCCTTCTGTGTAACTAGTTTATTACAACTTATTTTTTTGTATAATCATAATCACTTTTATCAAAATATTTACTTTCCACTAAAATATATAGAAGTTTTGATTACAAAACTGTGTTATCAGGGCAATTGTGATATCAGGAAGAGATGTTTTGGGTGGAAAATAAGAGAAAAACAATACCGTTGATGGGAAAAATCAACAAAGTTCAAAGAGACTCTCTATTTGGCAGTGTGACAGGGCTGTCTCTGGCTCTCTTCTGATGGCCTGGCGGGCTTGTGTAATATTGTTTTTATTCAATTAGGCCAACACAGCAATTACAAAAGCAGCAACTACAAAAGGCGGCTACCACAATACATTTGTTGTCATTTAAAGGCACACGAGTGGAAAAACGAGAGCACATTGAATAATACACCTAATAAACACCCTAATAGAAGTTTCAAAAACTAACTGAGAAAGTTCTTCCCAAACACGCATTATTTTTTTCATTTTATAATCGATTATTTGAAGCTCCAATCAAAAATGTAACAATTGAATTAATTTGATTAAAGAAGAAGTAAAAGAATAAAATAAAATGGAATAAAAAGAGCAACCTAATCACATGTTGTGTGAAATAAAAGCAAATTGTCAGCATTTGAACCGCACCACTGCACTCATCATATGCACTTGAAAAAATACAACAGCTTCTAACCAGAATCTCTCCAAGAATATATTTATAAAACAGACTACCTTTTTTCTCAGTGTAATGTACATGTTTCTAAGTAAAAGTGTGCCGGATGCTAATTCCCTTGAGCTACCGAATTAACGTATTTATACGAAAGCCCCCACGAGGCACTAACCACCACACAAAAAAGTGTACAATTAAAAACGAATTTACATTTATGATACAAAAAAAGAGGAGCTAACCACGCCCCTTAAAAAGCAATATATATAAAACCAGTCTAATTTCCTCTTTTTTTTTTGTATTTTTTGTTCCAAAGGCAGGCAAGTGTGAAATTCGATGAAAAAAAACATTCAAGAACAATGCACAAATATTTGCTCATACACGCTTAAATAAAGTAAATAAAAGTGAGGGGTACTTACCCGTCGAGCTGAAAAAAAAATAGAATGAGGGTGGAGCTCTGAAGTCGGAAGGGTGGTGGATGGGTGGCAGGTGCTTCTTCATTAGAGAGCGAATGGGACAGACGGGCGGCGGCGGCGTCTCCATTGTTAATTTATTATTCATTGTTGACCCGCACGTGGACTCACGCAACATTCATAAAAATAAAATATATTATATAGAAGGGGAAAATAAAAACGTAAATGGAAAATCCACAGCCATTTACGACACGAGGCTGCTGGCTCCGAAATATCCGAAAATGGATTATGGAAAATATGGAAATTGAGGAAAGAAATCGATTTGAAAATTGTCGCCACGAGGAGAAGGATGCGGGATGCTAATTTGTGGCGTTCTGTTATCAAATGGAGAAATCTGGGCCAACTCTGTGACAATTCAATAAATGACGGATTAGAAAACCAAATCGATGCGCCGCGGAGAGTTCTTTCAGAATGGAAAATCTTACATAAAGCGCCAAAGCCAACCAACTGAGGCGAAAAGCGAATTCTTTATGCAAATGTCGAGCACACGCAGCACCACCACCACCACAACCCAGTCTTCCAGATATTCTCAGGGAGATGGGGATGGGGTTTTGAGGGAAATTAAATTCGGTCGATTAATAATGGCAGGAAAAGAGAATTTCACTTCCCCACGTTGATGGCTTAATTAAAAGATAAAAAAGAAGGCAATACCCTCCCAGTCAGTGTAATTAGCAAATATCCGGCATTGTTCCGGCTCAATTCGGACTTATCGAGACTCCTCGGAGGGAGTGAGTTAGTTACTAGTACTAGGAATTAAATCTGACTGACTCACCTTATGACGTAGTTGACACAAACAACGCTCTGTGGCTTCAACTTATCGTAGACGATCGTGGCCTGGCTAACGATCCAGCAATAGCCGCCATACTTTCCCAAGAATCGGTAACGACAGGTCTCGCCCTGTCCCTTGCTCAGCACTGAAAAAATACAAATTAATAAAATATTAGTTTTAAAAAGCCTTCAGCCTTCAAGCAAATGTGGTTCAAGTTCTAGTTGTTTTCGGTTCATGGCAGACAAATCAAATTACAAACGGGCAGAAACCACAGCCACCGCCGCATCAGAATCACAAAAACAGACAACAGAAGTTTATGCGGTTTACCGCTCCGCCCAGAAAACGTGTCATAATCGTCTATACTTGACTGCTGAGGGTCTTGGAACTAACTAGATACTAGATACTAGCTGATTTCCACAAAAAGACATCTTGATACAAAAATAGAAAGTCAAGAAGCTGGTTACTAAGACGACTTTAACAGAAAACCTAGTCCCTGGTCCTAGTCCTAGTCCCTAACTACATTAATCGAAATAAATTTATTTAAATCTCTATATATCTTGCTGAAAGTTTATCTCCCAGTGTATTTGGTTGGCAAATTGTCAAGTCTCAAATTACGGCGCCAAAAGCTCTCGGGCATAAAAATTAAATAATAGCAACTGAGGCAGAGGCAGAGGCTGAGGCTGAGGCCTTAGGCTGGGTCTTAGGCATTTGATTGAGCCTTTCGGACTGCGTGGCAGAGAGAAAACGTTGCCAAGTAATTTGGCTCAACGAGGACGTCACATAAACTCGATTTTAATTAAAAGCGCCTTCCAAAAAAGGCAAAGAAAAAAAATAAAATAAAATAAATATAAAGAGCTCCCACACACACAACCGAAAAGGCCACAAGGTAAGAGCTTTTATCTGTATTTTCTGTGACATGGCGACGACTTGGCCCGAAATCATTTCAATCAAATTTTTATGGACCGCCCTGCCAGCGACAGGCGACATTAAATGAATGATGAAAATTCATAGGAATTTCGGGGAAAGCAATTCAGATTCATGGAGGCCCTAAGTTTTGGTCCAGCAATCGGGATTAGCTCAGGTCGCAGGTGCTTCCAACAGGGCCATATTACGAATGGCCCTGGTTCCTAATAAAAATAAATTTGAATAAAAAACATTATAAATTAATTGAAGCCTCCGCGTAAACTTTTTAAGAGCCGAGAGTGACCGGCTTTCCATTAAAACCACAAATGGCATAATTATATGTTCCCAAATGCATCGAGATTTAAGCCAAAAATTTAAGTGAGATGTCCCTTAAGGATGGGCTGAATTAAAGCCTCGGTAGCTCTCACTCTGATTCCTTCATTTATTCATTGAGTTAATTCGAAATCAGCAGCAGAAAATTAGTTTTTCCTTTTCTTTGGACGGCTCGTTTAGGGGTCACCAAAAAGAGAACTAACTTGGAGGGGGGGTTGGGGTAATTATGCGGGGTCATTAATAAGACAACATCTAAGGAGGCCGCAGAGCCACTGCCGGCTTGAAGCTACGTTGACAGCTCAACGAGATTGATGCGAAAAGGACATATGTGTTGGCTTCAAGGCTGAGGAAAAACTAGTCCCCAGAAAGTATGCTATAATTCAGAAGAGAAGATTACAGGCCCAGGGAAGGAGCCATTTAATTTTATAAATATTATAAAATAAATAGTTTTCTAAAATAAAGTCAAATGTATAGAAGCCAAGTTGGCAACTCTACTATGAAGAGACTGCCCCGAAGACCAGACGTTTGCCATTTGGCTGTGTTTATGTGGAATTAGCAAAGCGAGCAGACAGGAGCAGGAGCAGGAGCACCAGTAGAAGGAGCGGCATCAGGAAGAGAAAATGCAGCTGCAGATGTAGCAGTGAACTTGATTTGCCCTTAGCCCAAGGACCAAGGACTTTTCCTGGCTGATACTTTGAGCTTTGAGACGGAGGACGAAGGACGAGGGACGGAAAATATGAAAATATCTACGCGCGGTAGCAAAGATCATTTATCAGCAATTTTTTAGCAACATTCCTTGGCTGCCATTGCAGCCATTGCTGCTTCCACAATTTATGAACACGAATGCAATCCTCTTTTCGCATGGCAATGGCAATGGCAATGGCAGTGGCAGTGGCAAAGGACTAAGGACGAAGGATGCCGGCCATTTGTACAAATAATCAAACGGAAAAGTCGAGTTGGTTAAGGAACGAGCCAGACTCGAATGCAAGACAAACATCAAAACCGCATTCAAGGTTATGTATCAAGCTGGATGAGCAGGATTCAGGATTCAGGACTCAGGACTCAGGATGCAGGATGCGCACACACAATGTTTGTTGAGACACGCTCGAGTACACGGGTAAATCCTTTCAGCAACACAACAGTAAATCATCATCAACGCAGCGCACGAACCGAGAGTTGCCAAAGGAACAGGTGCAGCAGGTCCTTAGTAAGTTGAATCCTTTCTTTGTACAGAGATTAAAGGACTTGGAAATGTGTGATAAACTATTAAGAGATGGTATTTATAATTTATTAAAATTATGCAAGAGAAAAAAGGAACTATGAATGAGAAACAAAAAGATACTCATCCTAAAGTTAAGATATTTTTGTGAAAAGATTTGAAAATTATTTGAAACCCTTATAACCCCCTCGACTGGAGTTCACTGTACCTTATTCTATTGCCCGTCTTGATTGCTGACCAGAGTCCAAAGTTGAAAGCAGCCCTCGGGAAGGATGCCCGAGGATGGGGTCGAAATCACATTGGCACAAGTGGATAAGGAAATAAATGTTTGGCTTTGGCTGCCCAAGGATGTGCGCATAAATCAAGGATTTGTTTGCGGATTGCTTCGGTTTTTGGATTCAAAGGTAGTTGACTTGGGGAGTCTTAAATTTAGACGTAGCATTGACCTTTTGGCCTTCACTTAGGGCCACGGCCACGTGGCGTATACGTAATCTGTCCTAATTGAATTAAGCCGTGACATAATCCCTGCGATCCACAAGCCAGCTTAAAGTCAATATGTGCTAGGAGTTTATGCAAATTCGACATTGTTCTTTTCTTTTTTCTTCTCCCTAACTCAATTGCAGCTTATTGAAAAGGACTCTGAGTCTGAGGAAGGATGAATTTTTACTTTTTGGCATCTTCATAACCCGCCAGTCGTGTGGAAAATTGCATTTCCCTACCTTTCCAAACGAAAAATAAAGGATATTAGGGAAGGAATAGCGGCGGAGGGTGAAGGAATTGCAAATCCCAGTTAGTGGCCAATGACTTGAAAGGGTTTCCCAGGCATAATGCAAAGTTGGAGCCATTATAATCCGGGGAGTTGCCTGCAGTGCCCATAAATGGGTTAATGAATGTTCCAGGACGTGTTCTTCCCCAGAAACAGTTCGGCCATTGACCGAAGGCCACAGAAATTGTACAGAGAATAGGCCAAAGTTTGTTGCGGTTAAAGCTGGAATATTTTATGAGCTGTTGCAAAAGAAAACCGAACCAAAAAGGACGAAAAGCCCAAACCCACACACATGTGTGGGCACCAGCTGGCCAAAAGAAAGGACATTGCCGGAACGCCCCGCGGCGAGGAAAGTCGACAAGTTTGTCGGGTTCGATGGAGCCCATTAAAAACTACTCAAAATGTCAGCGGGAGCATAAACCACACAGGGAGATGGAGCTGGAATTGGAAGGGCAGGAGTCGAGGCGAACCACAAAATGTAACAAATTTGCTTAATTTGGAGACCCAAAGTTTCCATACCCCTTGGCCTTTTAAAGGAGGATTGTTCAAAAATTAGATTCTTTTGCTTTAAAATGAAATAACTATTTCAAATATTTCAAAATACAAATACCAAAACCGTAGAAAAAATCTTAAGAAATCTAATTTTTCACTCCGCCAGAGTTACGCCAAGAAAATGTTAAATTTTCAACAAAAAAAAGGGCCGTAAAAAAAGAGAGAAATGAAAAAACAGAGCTGAGTAGAACAGGAAACAACGGAAGCTGTTAAAAAAAAGTTAATTGAAAACAAAAGTCGAAAGAATTTGCATATTTATTTGCTTCAGCTTCAGATACAGCCTCTGTCTGGGACTTGAGAGTTCGAATTTGCTTTCTCCGGCCACAAGTCAATATTTATTTATGCGTGCGTAAAATTTAAATTATTTAAAAGCTGACGAAGCAGAAGGAAACTAAGGTGCAGTTGAAGTATACCAGTCCTACCATGTCCTGCCATCCAAGGAGCCGCCCTTCTTTGTTTTGCATTAATTAGAATTTAACAAAAATAAATGTTGGGTAATTGAAAACTTTCTCCCCCAACAACACCCGCTGAAGATTCTGGTGTTTCCTATTTAAGTTTGCTTCTGAGATTCCCGCCATCATACTCATTAATTCTATTCGCCAGGTGAAAATATAGTCCCCCCCCCTTTTAATTAACTCAATTTGAGCGAAAGGAAAGACATCATCAAGACATCAAGTTGGAAGGTAGAACTTCTAGAGAGATTCGGCAACTGCCTCCAGGTGTTGGTTAGTCGGGAAGTTCATCTTAATGGGTATATGTATGTATGAAAAAAAGGATATAAGAAGGAAACCCCCTAATTTACTCTCCACCTCTTTTTCCAGACTTTTCCAACAATTAAGTGCTGATGCTTGGCAATTTTTTCTCCGTTTGCCGTTCGAGCAGCAGCTGCAACTTTATTAAGCAAAATTTAATGGCAGTTACGAAGGGGCGGTATCCTTCTCTTTATTTTTTTCCCCATCTTTGCCACGCCAGCCCTCCCCCTTAGATCCTGTCGTTTTTCATTAGCGCCACCAACTGACTTGCAACAATTGTTGCAGAAACCAGCAACACACAGGAGCGGAACAAACAACAAACTCTCTAACTTTGGTTGCAATTCTTTTTTTTCTGCCGCTTCATGTTGAACAATTAGTTTGCCAGGACTTGCCAGGACTTGCCAGGACTTGGCAGGACTTTTGTTGTGCTGCGATCTGCTGTGTCCATTTGCCAAACGTCTAATTGGACTTGCTAAAGATTTCTACAGAGATTTGGGGCAAGTTTTTTTCCTGAGATTTTCCTGACACCACACCTCATCCTCATCCTCAGGGGACATGCTGGCTAATAATTCAGGGGAGAGTCCTGAAAGGAGCAGGACTCTGGCCAAATCCGCTTGTCCACTTTATTAATATTTTTGCGGAAGAAAGGGCTTTCATTTCATGTCATCATTCATAATGGAATTACGTTTCTCCATGAAGAGGAACTAATCAATAGGGACAGGATAGAAAGAGGTCCTTTCAGAGAACAGACAGTACCAAGGATAAGGATTAAGTTTAAAAATCAATAACTATTAGCTTTGATTTTCTATTATTCAATAGATAGGAAAATAAAAGTCAGAAAGCCAAAAACTATTCAACACTTTTGTGGCAAATAAAAGAAACTCTTCGCGGGAAGAACACAAAATTTTATGATGCCGCAGCGAAAGAGACGGAAAGATCAAACCAGAAAGAGATGGAGAGTCCTAGGGTGTTGCTTAAATGTCAATCTATCTGTCTGACTGTCAATTCCAGCAATTGCAGTAGAAGGCAGCAAGGCAGTAGAGGAGCAGCGGCTAAATGCGTTGAAGGAAAATTTCATTTGCAGATATCGTGCTGTCATTTAATAAACGAAATGTGAGACGCACACAGATACACAAATACACAGATACACAGATACAGATACACAGTCACAGTCAGTGGCAGTCAGACAAATGCAGCGATGCAGTAACAGATATTGGCAACACTTTTTCGCTCAGACAGCGCTCACAACTTGCAACCCACACATGTAAGGGAAGTGCGGCAGACTGGAGAAAAAACCTAAAATGGTGAGCGACAGCCCCAAGCCGAGGGGAGGTGGATAAAAGAGTAGTCCACCTCCCCGGGAGAAAGCAGGGGAGACTACGCCGTGGTCGCATTCGCAGCGGGACATCGGGACTTAGGTGAATGCACCCATTGTATAACTAAACCATCGCAAGACAGACAAGCACCGCAGATATGCAAGGATGTACTGAGAAATATATTTAATAATTTCATTATTTTATATCATAAGTATTTTTAGTAAAGATTGCTACGAAGGAAGGAAACTTTTAAGTTTCCAGACATTATCTTTGTGGATGAGTAGTTTTTAAGTCGAAATAATCGATATCACTCTCTTTTTTCCTTGTCCGCTAATGTGTCCGCCTGTCCGCTTGATTTTAAGCCAATAACTGTTTCAAAATTAAAGCCATAGACCATAAACTTCATATATTTTTATAAAATATTCCATATAAGTTTATATAAATTCATATTATACATATCTTTACTTCTTTTATGTTTGAGATAATATAGCCTTATCTACCATTTCTCTCAGTGCACTAAAAATGTGTGTGAAATTCTGAGCGTTCATCTGTATGTGTGTGTGTGCGGGTGAGTTTTGTGTAAATCCCGTTCGTCGCCAACTAAATGCCAATTTCAGAAAATGACGCGGAAAAAAGGAAGGCATACACGCCGTATAGCTGACACGCAATGGGGAGCGGGCGCCGGAGCAGGAGCTGGAGCTGGAGGGGATGTGGACTGGGACAGAGAAGTACTAAGGCAGACCAAAGCCCGAGGCGCCCAACAATCTACCTTATCCTCCAAAAATAATTGACAATGACAGAGCGCCAAAAGACCAGCGCCAAAAACAACAAATTTAAAATCATTTTCGTGTCGAGCGGCGGGCCAGAAATCAAAAAAAAAAAAAAAAAGGGCGGAGACAGGGGGCGTGGCGGCATCAATCTGTCAATCTGAAAAGTCAAAACTCCTCACGCTTAAAATATTGAGGTGTGAAAATATTGACAAAAAGTGAATGAAGCCAAATTGGAAAGCAAACAAATGTCAAAAGAGATGTTAGAGACTATTAGAGGTAGTCTTTCTATTTTTGAGACAAGAAACCTCACAAAAATCTATAAACAATTTTCTTTTTCACACAAATCTGAAACAAAAATTGTAATAACCTTTTCGAGGGCAAATTAAGCCCCAAACCGAAATTGATATTGATGGAAGCGGAATGGGACTTGGCATAATTTCGACTTGCTGACCTGTCAACGCCGCATTTTCTGCCATTGGCTTTTGGCCAAAAAGGGCCCAAAGGCTGTATTCAACACTTCATTAGAGCCATCATGAAGGTCGTCCTTCCTCTACCTCCTCCATCCTTCGTCGTGGAGGAACCGTAAATATTTTGCCAGTTTACACGACTTATTTAGCGCCAGAGGATCAAAACGAGGACCAAAGTCACAAGCGTCCTTTGATTGATTGAGCCGAGCCTCCGGGGACTCGGCGGGATGGCCCAAAAGCGCCCAAAAAGCTCAAGTCAAAAGGTTTTTTGTTAAGCAAATTGTGTCTGGCATTGTGAAAGGTTTCCTTGGCCGTAAAATTCTTGTTGGGGGGAGGGGGCTGGTTGACATTTTGTATTCGATTGTGAAGGGATTTGTAAGGGGATTTATATTCGAGGACGAAAAATTTAGGAATATATAAACAGGTTAGTGGACAGTGGGATACAATTTTCTTTTTACTACAAACAATAAAAGTTTATAGAGTATCTGACTAAGAAATATAAGAAAGAAAGGACTCTTTTTAGCTTTCACTGTAGCATCACCAAAAACTGTTGCATATTTTCAGGCTCATCACTTCTTCATCGATAAGAATTTTGCATTTCTTCGCTTTCCTCCTTCCATTCCTTCCTTTTTTTCTCGCTTGCCTAAGCACATTTATTCGTTTTGTCTGAAAATCGGGAATGACTATCATCAACACCCACACAAAGACACACACACAGATACAGATACATAGATACTTGGAAAGAAAACCTCAATGCAACTAAAAAACTAAGAAAAGAAAAAAGGAAAATCTCCGCCCGGCAGCCAAAAACATAAAACTTTGCACATTCATTGGGTTTTGCTTTTGCTGTTTTCTCTTTCTGCCACAATTTTCGGTGTGTGTGTGTGTATCTGTGTGTGATAGTTGTGGAAGTGGCAAGAAAATTGTGCGCTTTTTTAATTTAATGAAAATTTTCCACTTGGTCGATTGACATTTTCTGTTCTTTTGTCGTATCTTTTGGGTGTTGCAAGCAAACTTTCTGCTTGCCACTGAGGTTTCGGCAAATAAACACACAAATTTACTTAGCCGAGAGGGAGGGGTAGTGGGCTGGTGGTAGTGCGCAACACGAAAAGTCGTTGCATACTCTGCGGCGGCTGGTGTGCAACTTTTATCATTTTGCCTTTGTTTGGAGCGCGTAATCAAATGCATATTTGCATGCCACCGCTCCATGCCACCCACGCTTCGGCGGAAACCCTTAAGCTTTTCGCCTTTTGTATAATTTTCTGCAAGACTTGCAGAAAAAAAAACTTGCCAAGGCGGCAAAACTTTTCTGCCATCCCGAAGCACAAAAGTATGCAAGGCCCCCGATAAAGCGAACACTACACAGTGGGTTGAGGTGTCACAGAAATCTTAAATATTTATGTCATAATATTTTTATAAAAAATATATATTATATTTAGACATTCTTAGAAAGTTTAAACTAATATCTAGTTAATAATCTTCTCAAAATAATTAAGTTTAAGGACCAATGTTCTTCTAAGAATGTCTTAGAGATCAAAAGTCAGTTGAATGGAAATGCCAAGCGATAGAAGCGACTATAAACTCAATTAGCCAGCCCCCCGGACTCTAAACGACTAACGCCATAAAAGTGTTGAAGGAATCGAAATGAACTTGGCCAAATGTCATTAGAGGGGCGAAGGCGGTGCGGTGCATTCCCATTAAATGTTATTAACGCATTCGCTTTTGTTGCACCACCAGCTAGCTCCCGGCAGTTCGATGGAATAGTTATCTAATTTGATATGCCGGAGGAGGAGAGTAGAGTCGCCAAATAGTTGCCACATTTGTTAGCAGGAGCAGCTACCATTGTGACGTGACAATTGACTCAAACACGTAGCTGGAAATTCCTCAAACAGCAAATACGACTTTAAATCGTGAAATCCCGTGCTGCCAAACTGCCTGAAGGTGCAGGGAAAAGTGCAGCATTTACATTCATCATCATAAGTCACTGCCCGGACACAAATGAAATGAAATATCTGGCAGCAGAGGTGCCAGCCAGCAGGATAGTCCAGAATATATATATTTTGAAGCGGATGCCGGGGTGGCTTACCAAATAGAGCCATTGAGCTAAGCCGGCGGAGAAACAAAACCCGGGCAACAAGCAACTGAAATGCATCCGCCGGGAAATGTGATCAAGTGGAGGTGGAATTTCGCGTTACCCCCAGCTAATGGCATCCTTGCAGGATGCAGCAGAAGGCAGGCAGCACTCACGTAGAACAGCTCCGGCATATTTAATAAACTCCGGCAAATTAAGCGGACGGGGGCTGGAGAGTGCTGGAGTGGGCGCCATAAATCAACAGGTAAGAGGAGCGTGCGTCCACCTGGGAGAAGGTCCTACCTGCCAGCAGTTCATTAACATTAGCCAGCGAGGATTTTTAGAGGCATAAGAGGGCAAGGACCTCTACGAGTATTTTGGGAAAATATATGCAATTCTTTAAACTTCAGGAATGATAATCTACTCCTTAAGCCTATGTAACAAAGTGGATGATGGATGACTGAGCTTTGAACTTTGAGCCACCACCTGTTGAAAGGTATAAAGTGCAATTCATTTGGCCAGCTTCCACAGGAAGTATCAGGAAGTTGGCAACTCACAGACTCAGACTCAGCCACATCCGGCGCAACTTTAAGCCGCACTTCCGTTCATGCAATTTTAATTTGTCAAATGCAAGTGAGGACGCGACGAGAACGCCAAAGCGGACGCTTCTAAAATTAACTGGAAAATTTTACAATCCTGGCGAGGCAGGATTACAGAACAGGCAGCTGGCAGCAGGAGTCAGAGTCAGAGTCAGGACGCTACTGCCGAAATGAGGATGCCGTCGAGCCACTAGAATTGGACCATTAGTTTCGACGGCATTAGTTTGGCGCTTTCATGGCCCAGACGATGCAGACGAATAAATAAGAGACGAGTAGCGGGGCGCCCAGATGGAAATGGACAGACAGGATGGGGGCTGCCGCCGTGGATGCATCCACCATCCTTCGAGGGGCAAGTGGACCTGGTCGGTCCCCTGCCGGAATTATGCATGTAATAAAATGCGGCGGCATCGGCAGCAGGAACTGCAACAACCCGTGCAATGCCACGCCCACTCGCCTCCAACTAAATTTAAGTGCATTAACATAAACTGGAGTTACAGTGGGCCTAAGAATATATTAAAATATATAACTTAAAATTAAAATGAAATTGTTTAAAAGAAAAGAATTAGAATTCTAAAGAATATAAATTACTTAAACCAAAAGTTAAGTTATTAAATTAGTTTTGAAAGCATTTTGTTCCATTGTACCTTCTAGCCAAAAAGGATAAATAAAGTTTCGAGTTAACTCCCCGCCAAAAAAAAAAAGGAGGATGGAAGGAAGGATGCTGAACTGATGCTCTGATGAGTGCAACGACTTGCCAGGAGCACCGCTAAGCGTCAGCATCATCGACACTTTTGGCAGGAAGCGTTCGGTTGGCGGCCAGGCTCAGACATATACTTGTACAGGACATGGCCCAGGAAGCTCGTCTCGCCGCGTGTGGGTGTGTGGGTGTGTGAGACATTAACAGACTCGTAAACTGGCAGTTGCTTGTTATGTTGATTACACAACCGCGTGAGCGTGGGACGAAATGAAAATAAAGTTGGCCCAGCCAGCTTGCACTTGAATTCCCAAAATGCGAAGCAGCCATAAAGTATTATTACTCTTTCAACTAAAATAAGTGTTAAACAAGCTAATAGTTGGAATATTTCATTGCTAAAATATCTCAAAATATGCTACAATTCTACTTTAAAGTATAGCCTACTAGTAGCCCCGGAAAATGTGCAACACTTGGCGCCTTGCCCCCTGGTTGTACGTGCCTGTCAAGGATCACACGCTCCTGCCCAGAACTGTCAGCTGCCCTTTTTTTGGCAGCTGGGAGGGGAGAAGCTGGAAAGGAAAATCCAACCAGAAACTATAATAGAAATAGAAACAGTGGCAGCAGCAACACCAGCAGCAGCAGCGGGGAGAAAAGTTCTGGCTTGTGGCAAGAGTTGAAAGTTGAATGTCTGGCAAATGCCGCGGCAATGCCCCCGAATGCAGTCAGTGAAAATGCAGTTTCCATCCCCCTAACTCCAGCCACCACCCACACAATTGCCCCTCGGATCTTGTGGGAACTTTTCACACGCAGCACCAAATCTGCCAAAGCCACTTTTCGGTATTGTTTTTTGTAGCTTTTCGAAATTTATTGCAACACTCCTTGGGTCCTATCTTTCCTCTGGCTCCTCCGGCTTTATCTCTCCTCTGTGTGTCTGTCTGTCTGTCTGTCTGTCTGTCAGAAGATATTTATCTGGCACGTTAAGTTTACTTTTGCCCCCGCCTTGAATCTACTGCTCCTCACATCACAGACCCCCCCACCATCTAAACACCCATTTCATAATTTTTCGCCTTGCGGCCAAATTGTCGTCTTTATTTGCAGCATGGAAATGCTCAAACACAATTTTCCATTTCCATTCGACTACACACTCACTCACACACACTACACCCCCCGAAGCTCAAGGAAAATGGTAAACGCTGCCCGTTGCGAGATTTTCCCGCATGACATTTGCGATTTTCCGCACATTTTGTACTTTATTGAACTGTTTGTCACATGACGTTTAGTATTTTGCGAGTTGCGAGCTGCGAGCTGCGCCAGCTGCAGGCAAGAGTCCCTCCACAAAGACACATTCTGGGATATATAGATGTATTCATATTCAGAAAGGAATGTTATCTTGAAAGCTACAGACTTTCGTCTATACTATAGTCCCTCAACAGTCTACTATATATGGTCTTCTATATGGTCATCTTTCAAAAAATACTTTACGAGATATAGAGATATATGGATGTTCAGACAGATATGTTATCTTAAAAGGTATGGAGTTACTTCTTTATAGTCCCTAAATGTAGTCTTAGTCTATAGATATGTAGACTGTATATATTGAGATGTATGAATACATGGATATTTAGAGAGAAATATTATCTCAAAATGGACAAACATTCTTCTGTAGTATTCCCTCTATAGTAGTCTTTAATTAATTTTTTTTCTAAGGCCCTCTTCCATGTAGACCTATGAATATTCAGAGAGATGTAACATCTTAATAAGTAAGGAAATACTTCTATAAAGTCCCTAAATATAGTCTTTATAGTTTATTCCAAAGATAGATTTGTGAGAGGTATAGATCTCCGAATATTCAGAGAGAAATATTATCTCAAAAAGTAAATACTTTCTTCTAAATAATTCATTTCTTCTCGAGCAGTCTTCTATGCTCCCCTCCAAAGACACATCCTGAGATATATTTGCAAATTTTAACAGAAAAATTATCTCAAAAGGTACAAAGTTCAATACCTATTTATACCTATAAGAATTGTTCATGAAATAATACTCAACTAAGAACATAAACCTATAAACTACAATCACACCTCTTTCCCCTCAACTAACCTAATGAAACCCTTGGATAAATAATTGAAATATATTCCAACTATAATAGTCCCCACTGTCGCCCCAAAAAATCATCGCTTTTTGATACATATAAGGACGAAAAAGGGGTCAAAGCTGACCCCCTTATTGCTAAACCATGTAAACTTGATGAAAATCAAATGGAAATAAAAACGGACGGCGCTCATAAACAATAATATGGGTAGCAGCTAGCTAGCAAGCTTTGAAGGGAAACTTTTTGCTTACCAAAAAAAATAAAAGGAAAAGCCAACAAATAAAGGAAAAGAAAACTCCCACACCAAGAGCAGAACAGAGCAGAGCAACTTAATAAAAACAAAAATGTATGAAATACTTTTACGACTTTCGAAGACATTTTTACAACTTGCTGGCAAGTTTTGCTAACGATATGCGAGATGCAGCCGGTCGGTTAGGAGGAGAAGAGGAGTTGCAGATGCTACTGGACCTGGTGCTGGTCCTGGAGCTCGTCCTGGTCAAATGGATACGTCGCATCATAAAACCGAAAGTCATTTCGCACAGAACGTGTCTACAGAAGCTGAATCGCGCGCCTGAGTCCTAGGAGTCCTAGGAGTCCTGGAGAGTATTCGGGGAGTGTCCGGCCAAGAAGCCAAAGTCATCGCAGCCAATAATAATTCCAATTGCAAGTGCAGTGACAATTTTCCGTCCTCTGGGCGTCCGTGTCCAGGACGTTCTATTCCTAGCAACTAGGATGTGCTCTTCTTTTTTTTTTTTTTTTTTGGGCACTTTTGGGTACAATGTACCCCGAACAATGGTCAGCAGAAGAGCAGCAAAAGCGCAGTTTTTATTGCCCAGCGTTGGCATTTTAAGTGCAACAAGCCAGCAGAATGGTAGCTGCCACAGCGGCAGTGCCACTAGCATTATTTGGTCAATGTAGACGACATGACGCGGCCATTAAGAGCAACAAATAAGCAAACAATAACAAGAAGCCGCCACCAGATGAGCTCGGGGAGAAATTAAGAAAAATGCTTAAGCTTCTGAACTATAATCCATACTTTCTCTTAAAAGAAATGTCATTAAAGTCCCTAAAATAATTACATTCTTTGGTGATTTAAAATTAATCTGAGTCACTAAATTCTGATATCAAATAACAATATATAACTGATAGTGTCAAAAGTTATATCTTTGCAAACAAGAATATTTATCTATTTATCTATTGATCATGGTGGCATTCCCTGGCGATAATGATACGTTTTTCTATGAAAATTGATTGCAAATAAGCTGGCGCCTTTATTTCGGCTTTTTTGCTAAGCAAGATGGCTGGAAGTGGTCGCCAGAATAAGGTATCTATGGATTTCGAACGTCGCCACTCGAAAAGTCATGTTCAATGGACAAATATCAAGGAACTAGCAATGACTAGCGGGAAAACATAATTGAATTACTTAATAATATTCGACGTCAGGACTGGTTTGCTGATAAAATCCCAGAGATTTCATGGACTTGTCATTTAACTTTGCAGAAGCTAATTAGCAACTAAAGCGAAATTAAAGCGGAGTCCAAGTCCAGCCAACGACAAATGGCCTTTGTGTTGGGGCTCCAGGGAGGAAGGTGCTACAACTAATTAAATGCAATAAGCTATGGCAACTGCTGGACGTGGACAGGAACCGTGGAACCGTGGAACCATCCAAGCAGAGACAGGACGACAGGTAATGCTGGCGGACGAGAGTGACAACTTTGTTTTGATGCGACGGACTCTTCCGGCATCCTGTCCTCCACCACCATCCGACCCGCTCCTAGTTTTTGTTTGCAAACTAACGACGAACGCGTTTTAATTTGCACATTAAAGTAATTAGTTTAGCATTAGTTGGCTGCCGTTTGTTTTAATGAGTCGCGGGATTTAAGAAAGAGTTTTGGGACGCCACTCACCGCTCTTGAAGGTGGCCATCAGTCGCTCGGAATCGGCTCCATGCTGGCAGACAAATAAAGACGTATCTAGCAAATCACTAGGCGAATATCCTAACAAGCCATGCATCCTGAAAGCGAAAAAAGATATGCTATTAACTCAAAGGATAAACTATTCAGATTACTCACTTGTCGTCCACATAGGTGAATCGCATGTCCAAGGAGTGCTTGGTAAGGAAAGTGCTCGTACCCAGAGGAATCTCGATGTTCGACGGATGTGGAATGGGTCTGCCAATGGCAATCAGCACCCGCTCGTCCTTGGCATTGACCACCAAGTGCCCAGTGATGTGAATAACCTGTCCAGTGATTCATGATTAGCTTTGATCCGGTTAGACTGGTAATCTCACCTTGTAGGAGGCACTCTTGATGTTGATGCTCCGACCGCGACTCGTCAGGGTGCACTTTAGCCGCACAAACAGATCCCGGTGATGGGTGCTGACCCCGGATTCCAGCCGCTGCTCATCCTTCACCTTGTCGGCGATGTCGCGCTTCAGACTGAGGGCCTCCTTGATCTCGGCGTGGTCGCACTGGTGCGAGTACTCCCAGATCTGCTGACCCAGAGCGTCAATCTGCCAGATAAGAATAGAAACGTTAGGGGATAAGATGGCGTTTCTGAGAAAACACCTACCTTGGAAATGCCAAGATACTCGACAACGTTCTCGGAGACATAGGTGATGTCACCCTCGCTGGACAGCACCAGGAGAAATCCATCCATGGTCTGCTTCAGCAACTGGCTGGCTTCGGCTCCATTGAGCCAATCCTCGTTGCCGACCTCCAGCTTGGGCTTGACCTCCTTCTGCTCCTCCGGGGCGTCTATATCCTGCTTGATGGTCTCATTGCAATCCCGCAAGCTGGGCACTAAAATGGGGAATCATTACTTATTAAGAATTCTTGCTAGTAGTCTTATAGGAAGAATAACTCACCAAACTGCAACATCTCGCGAATCTTGAGCACCGCAATGGTGATCCTCATCACGGAGGCCTTGTCCAGTTGATTGACATCGTCGGTTTTCAGGGGCAGTGCCTGGGAGAGTTCCATAAAGATCTCCGTCTCCTTGGATCGCCGGCATCTAGCTGCATCCCGTGACTTTTCCTTGCGCTTCTCATTGTTCCTGAAAAAGAATAAAATGCAATATTAGCAAGAGCTCAGTGAGATCACGTAGGCCACACACCATACTGGATAGGGGATAGGGGATAGGAGGATGGGTTGGAAGGGAAGCTGGCTGGACTGGGTTAAAATATGCGTGCATTTCAATTGCTGCACTCCCATACCCGTTTGATTGCTCGTGATTCAATTGGCGCGGGCAGCGTTCGCAATTTTCCAATTAAGCGAACCGTTTGCAATTTTCGCATTTGCTGCCAGGCCAAGCGAATAAAAAGCGAAGGCGATCGACACGGCGCCAAAGTTCACGGCCCTAATTGGGAATTTATAAAAATCTTAGAAACATAGAAACTACTTCAGGATCCTGACCTATAGCGAAACTATACCAATGCCACTATCTATAGCCCGCAATGGTTTATGAAATATGTATATAAGTTTATAATTCCTCAGTGATTCCCAGAATAGCCAGCAGTCACACGTTCCACTGATAAAACTTTCCACCTTTTGGCTGCCTTGGCACCGATCCCCGAACTCGATGGTGGTCGACTTTTTGGAATATTTCCGAATATTTTGCCTCGGATGAGTTGGCAATTAGCAGCTCCATAGGGTCAAGTGAGTAAGCTCCATTTAGTTTGACAAACTTTTAATCAACAAGCAAATGATTTCCGTCAGATCACTGACCTCACACACACACATCTATTAGATATTCAAAGAAAAATAATATATGAAAATTATAAAGAGTTGTCTGCCAAGAAAATCTCGTGAGCTGACCACATGCTAAGAAACTAATTCGGGAATTTATCCAAAGCATAAGAGAACTCGTGCCTTGCGAATATTATTTCAAAAAATTATACAATCCACGGGACACGCCAATTTCCGCACGTACCTCTAGGTCTGGGAGGGCTGACACGCTCACCTTTTGTCGAAAATTGCCAAAAGTGCAAAAATTGAATAGCCCCTAAAAAGGGATAACTCGGCAAAACAGGTGTTCTATTACTCGAAATCAGCTTGGCAACAATGCCATATTATTGAAATGTGGAATAGGGATCGAACCTGTCCGACAAGAACTTGACATATCAGCCGACAAAGGCTGTCTAGCCGCTAGTCTAATAAAATATGATACTTTTTAGTTTATCCAGCCTCGTATCTCACAATAAATAAAACAATAAAATATAAAAAGAATAAAATAAAAATAAAATCAGAGTAGAAGTGTAGATTAGAGGGCTTTCGATTGTCAATCAGCCTCAATTGGGCGATTGATGGAAACCCGGGCACTTAGTGACGGAATGCAGTGGCTTTAGATAGCAAAGTTCTTATATTATATTGTATTATTTCACCCACTGAATGTATATAGTATATATAATGTATATAAGTCGATACCCAGCCATTCGATAGCCGCAGAGCCATAGAAAGCTAGCAACTTTGAATGAATGCTAATGGCCTGCTTAGTGAAGTGTTTTATGACACCAGAGGGGCATGGAAGGCAGAGAGGTATGTAGTTGCGATCGGGCCATTGTCTGTCCATTAGAACAGAAGTAACTATATCCACTATAAATATTCAGGCAGTGCCATCAAAATTGCCTTCTTATGGTTTGTTATTTAGGGGCTATTGTTGTTGCTTAATATTTCCGCTCAAAAGCGCAGCTCAGACACCGAAAAAAATAAAAAGAATTTCTAAAACACCTTCTTAGAATTATAAAGTATAACAATTAAATAAAATTAATAAACATAATTCTTAGAACTAAGAAATATTTATGAAAAAATCGTCATTGCCTTGGGGCATAGTACTGATAAGTGGAACTCTTGAGGGAATTATCGTTAGATCTTTGGGGTTTTCAACATAAATACTAAAAAAACTTAATATAAAATTATAAAATTATGAATTAAAAGCACGTTAAAGATACGCGGATGTCCTAAGCCTTTTATCCTATAACACTTTTGGCCACTGACCTGCCGCTGTTTAATTTCTGAGAGCAAGACTTGCGAAATTCCTAACCAAATAGGCCATAATCTCTTGACAGATTTTGTAGACATATCCCCAAGATACCACCTTCTAAAATACAGCCAAAAGGTCAGGGATGTTTAGCAGAGACACCTTCTTCTGCGTCGTCAGCCGGAGCTCCAACTCATTAGCATGGCGATGGGGGAGCACAGATTTGGCATAAACGCGTGCAAAACGTAAATAAACCGAAATAAACAGACCCGGAGACCATTTGATTTCCGTGCACGTTGCAAGCCAAGATTACAGAGACCAGGGAAGTGGCAAGGGGACTAGCATCTGCGTCAGACATTCGCAAATCTCAGATCCATAAAATCGATTGAGATCCAGACCTCCCAAGACCCTTGGAAGACTAGTTATGACCAGACCCGTGACGATCTCTTTGGGAAATACCCAGCATTAAGTCATAGGTGTCAGATAAGAGCAATACACTAACAAACTACAGCCAAACAATCCTACAAATGTTATTCCCTAGAGATTGCTATTAAAAAAAAATCGAAAAGAGAACGAAAGCAATGAGTTTCCCATAAAGAGAATACACTGAGATAAAGAACATAGTACTACTGTACTACTGTTGGGCGAAAACCCAGAGAACCTTGACTCATTCTCGCCATTCTCCGTCCCGGTGGTTATCTTTTTCCCCGTATCTAAATATTATTATAAAAGGCGATCCACAAATAAGCATAGATAAGAACCCACGACGTTTACTTTTGGACTACGACGGATTTTACAGTACAGACACAGCCAATTTCAGCTACTAAGTGTGGTTTTCATAAAAATTTTACTACCTATACTTCTAGTTCCAAAAAAAAAGCATAAATATCTTAAAAATACATCCCCATTTTGAGGCAAAAATCACTCACATAAAATCCTCAATATCGACAAACTGAGAAAACTGGCAGGCTTCCGTATTATTGGGCGTATACCCGTAGCAGTAGGCGTAACTCCAGGGACGACTTTCGCGACAGGGCGTGGCCACCGAGAGCATGCTGCCCCTTTGGCGGTAAAAGTCAGGGTGTTGCTGGGCGGGATGCTGCTGGTACGGATGATACCGATTCATCCCAACTTGGGCTTGGGGTCCCAACATGGCCCCCACGAAAGACGGCTGCCTGGAATTCATAAACGATCCGTTGCCAAAGTTCACTGAGGGTTCATTAATCGGAGTTCGACCGAAAACCGAGCCATGATTCAGCGGCTGTTGAGGCTGTGGCTGTGGCTTGAAGTCGCACTCGAAGAAGTTACACGAGGCGGAGGTTGGATCCTCTCCGTAGAAGGACCCAGAGACATCACCACTGCAGGAGACATCACAACCCTCCCAGGAATTATACATATTTTGCGCCGTTTCTTTCGCTGGAATCCGGCTAATCCCATCGAGGGACACACGCTCGGCACACGCGGTATCTCAGCTGTTATCGTCCAGAAATTAAGACTCTATTTTGATTTGGACACAAGCTGCGGCAAACACTATGTACGGCGGGAGTTCGGCGGTAATTGAGCGAAAGGTTCTATGCCTTCGAAGCGATCATATTTATACCCAGCAGGCAGGGTACAGAGCCCAAAAAAAAATGGCAATAAAAGTTAGTAGAGAGCGCTAGCTAGGGAGAGTCAGACATTAACGTCAGATTCCGTGTGTGCTATCAGACAAGTTTGCCTATCCGGAGTCCGGACAAGTGCGCTCCGTGGCGGACTGGGGACTGCGGACTGGGGACTGGGGACTGGGGTGCTGTGATAAGATAAAGTTCCGACTCGAAAAACATTCAAACCGGGAGCAGGGAGCTAGCGGTTCGGTGCTAGCCAATTGAACGATATCAGCAGGGGCTGCCATGAGTGGCAGATTCAAATTAGTGGCTTATAAATTATGTCAGTGTGCTCCACTTCACGAGGCAATTACGGCCAAATCGCATAGTATACTTTTCAGCGCACACGACTAATTCTGCACGTCCTGGATTTTAATTTTTCCCAATTTTATTTTTCCACTCCCATCCAACATGACTCATTCCTCTGCAGTACTGACTAGACTCTCTGTTGACTGGCATAAATAAAATAAATCTTGGAAGAGCACTCCTCCTTGAAGACTAAATATTTTGCCACTGTTCTCTAACGAGGGAGATTTTCCCCGGTCCCGGTCGGCCGAGTTCTTATCGGGGCAACTATAGGCATAACAACCAAATATTTAGATTAGTTTGGCAAACATGCGAGGAAAGTGAATCCAGATAGCAATGGCTAGGTAGTCTACCCATCCCGGGGTAATCAAAATAATAATGTAATCGGAGGAGGACAGCCGACGAGGTCAAGTTAAAATCTCTGATAACCTTACTGTTTACCTCTTTATGCTACAAATGTCCGTCGCAATCTTATAATTCAACTCAACAAGAGTGGATAATATTTTAAAGATTACAGAAGTAATATTTGCTATATAAGGCGGTATATTTATTTATATTAAGTAGGGATTTAAGTAGGGACTTCCAAATTTCCAACTTTAAAAGTTATACTAGTACTAAAATATTATTTTTTTTAATTGAAAAACTTATACTTTATATAGTAATATTTATCTGTAAAGATTACAAAAGTAATACTTGCTATATATATACTTGCAGTATATTTAAGTATAGAATTTTTAATCTTAAGAGTTTCAAATTTAAAAAAATAATTGTAATAATATAAATCTTTTAATTATAGCTTATTGTTCCTAACAATCAAATATTTTAAAGATTACAATAATAATATGAATATCTTGTAAAGATATAGAAATACTATTATCTTATTTTATTCTTATTTTCTCTTTTAAAGAGAAGAAAAATACTAGTATCTATAAATACTAGTATACACTGTGAAAAATTAATGTTTATAATAACTAATAATTTATAAATGTTAATTATAAATAATTACTAATAATATATATAAACTATATGTTTAGTAATAAACATATTAGTTTTTATAAAAAGAGTCTCTTAGTTTTCTTTCAGTGTAGGGCAGCCAAACAAAAACAAGACTTTCGAACAGCAGGCCGAAAATGAAAATCAACAATAACTCCACACCATCTCCGCATCTCTCTCTGACTCGGTCAGAGAGACTGACCCCCATCTCATGCTCTCTCTCTCTCTCTCTTTCTCCCTTGATAGTGGGTTTGCTCCCCAATCCTCCCCCCATGTCCCCCATTCGCAAAAAGTAGGTCGTCGTGGCCAGACAGAAGGCAACAATAACAACAAACAAGCAACAACAACAATACGGTATATCATTTAAATATTTTACAATACACACACACACACTAATGCATTATGCCTTGAATAAATGTGTGTGTGTGTGTTTGTTTGCATTGGTATTGAAATTTATTTATTGTTCGAGTTGTTTTTGAGTTTTTATTCAACTTTTGTGTTATTTTCCTTCTTGGCACACAGGTCCGCAGCAGTTTATGAAACTAATTTAAAAGAAGACATTATTTCGATTAAGATTCTTGTCCCCAAAAAGTGTAATAATTCACGTTTATTGAGGTTAGCTGGCAAGATGGAATCATAATCCATAAGTATTTAAAGTTTCAGCTTAATCGGTAGCGGCTTTTAAGGCAAACTTTCACCTGCTTTGGCTTATTTTCGAAGCAAAAGTCAATTGCTTGTCATTGTTCCACAAACATACTCGAAACTCAAAGTAGTTGGAGCCAAATGGAGGAAAAAATGCCGCCAAGAGTCGGTTAGTCGGTTAGTCTCTCTGATCGAACGAGACACTTTGAATATATGGCTTTAGAACCGCTTTTCCAGTCAGTTTTCCAATAACAAGTCAGTAACAGCTTCTTTGTAACCGTCACGTAGGCCAGTGGAAATTCGTTTCAATTTAATGTAAATGTTTTAAAAATAAAACATAAACTGAGTAGTTTATGAGTTTATGATAAATAAATTTTGGTTTTTAAGGGGCGTGGGGCCCAAAGCCAAAAAAACTGGTTACTGTTTTGGAGCAAGGGGGACGGCAACATAATCAAACATAACAGGTTTATTGTTTTTTTTCCTTATATTTTTTTTAAAAATAACTCCACATGCGTAAAAAAGTAAAAAAAAACTCAGCAGAACAGTGCACTTGTTTAAAAATAACTTGAGATAGGGAGGCTTGTCCTTACAGAAGGAGGACCAAGGCCTTTAAGCCTCAAAGGAGCAAGCAACAAGTGGTTTTCTTCTTAGTATCTTTGTATCTGTATCTTAGTATCTGTATCTTAGTATCTTAGTGTGTATATTTTTCTACTTTTTACTCCACTATATTTTTATATTCCATTACGGAAACCAATCATGCATTTGCAAACCGAGTTCGTCGCGACTTTTGTCTTTGACTTTTCCAAGGTCGTGGGTCTCGGGAGTCGCTCTTTCCCTCCCACGGCTCTAACCCCCCCCCATTCGGCGGCAGCGGCGGCGACTGCCAAGTTCGAATAATAATTACCGTGAATGCAAAAATTAGTCGAACGCGTGATTAATGATTGGCTTTTCAATACATTTCATTCCCTCTGGCCACCCTCCTAATTTTTCGATTTTGTTTTACAAAATAATAACGTACAAAAGGGGAAAATTACGAAAACTAGGGAGTCTACAATGGGATGTGATTATATTGTTAGAGGAAAGGGTAGTTTGCCTGAAACCTTTTGTCCTGAAAAGGATCTAAATCAATCAGGGTCAGGACTAGCATCAGGACTAGGTTTATATCAGTTCAGTATATCAGTTTATAATCTTTATTCTTCTTTTGGGACAAACATTATACATTTTTCCAATAAAAACCTTAAAATATCTACAACATATATCAGTCTCAGAATTCAATCTTATCTTAACTTAACAACTAATAAAAAAAAAAGAAAACAAAATCATATAATATAGTAATTTAAGACTATCTGTCCATGATGTTTTTTTTTCATATTAAATAAAAATTATTGAATTTTATAATCTTTCATTGCTTATAAATAATAATTATCTTAAAAACTAAATATAATACAAAGTAAAATTCATTCCTGAGAGAGTTACATAAAAAAGAGACTAATAATTTCATTTTTTGTATGTACTCAAGGATCTGCCGTAGGATCTCTAGAAGATATATATCCCTTTAAAGAGATCTCCATTATCATAATAGCTCCTCAAGGACCACCTTAATCGCTACCCGATATACATTGCCGCTACGCCCGCTCCAAAGTCGCAGCAGCAGCAGCAGTAGCCGCAGCAGCAGCAGCAGCAGCGTTGGGTTAGCGAAGAGGAAGCAGAAAAAGAAAGCAAACTCGCTTATGCAATAAGCGAACCGCTGATCTAAAAACATCCAATTGAGCATATCGGGGGGGCGGGTATGGGGTGGACTCCAGCCTATAGGAATATAAAGTTAACCCTAACCGATCTATGACTCACCTGCGTTTCTCCTTGGGTTTTCCGCTGGCCGTGAGGTTCGATTTTCCCAGGACGGGTGAGGATCCAGAGGAAGATGGTGGAGTAAGGGTGGTCGACGAAGAGGAGGATTGAGCGATCGCCGACTGCTTTTGTTTTTGGGCCTCGGCTGCTGCGTCTATTGTTTCAATTAGGGATACCATTTTCTCGCCAGAGATCCAAAATCAGCATAGAAACATTCAAGATCTGTCGATGTGGAGGTTCCTGTTGTTGTTTTTGTTTTTCTTATCCGGGAGTTTTCCAGCACTTTTTGAGACTCTTCGTTGCTGTTGTTGTTTGGTTTTTTTTATTGTATATTATTTATCGCTTTTCGTTGTTTTTTTTTTTTTATGAAAACTAGTTATGCGCGTGTATGGGTCGTTGCGTTTGTATTGGTGGAACACACTTTCGGACACACGCACACACACACACAGTCACACACTTTCTGTTTTCCTTGAAAAATTTTGTTATTATTGAACTTTAAACACTTATTGAGGATAACTTGCACTATCCACGTTTATCAATATTCCTTTAATTTCGAATCACAAACAACTGCCACAGCACAAGGTTATTCGTTTATTCGTATTTTGTTGTTGTTTTTCTAGTCTCAACTGGCCAATTGCACTTTGGTATTTATTCGATTCGTCGAGTATTGTTATTGCACCTTAAAGTTCTGCACTAGTTTTCGGTTATATTTGCGTTGTAGCACCTCACATACGCGATTTATGTGCACTTTATGCATTTTACAATGCGCCTACAGCATTTTTTCGTCCGAAATATTAATACGCTTTTATTTTTTACTTCCTTTAGTTCGCTTTTCGTAAACAGTGTGACTGTGGGTGGGAGAAAATACCAAAGTCAGCTGTTAACGCATCGCTTAATATACCAAATCAAACTGACTTGTTTCACTGTACAGTAAAATATAACTTTAATGACTTTTTTCTAAATAAAAACAATTATTATATGATAGCCAGGTCCTTTACTATTTTAATTAAAATTTTCATTATAAATTTGAAAAATTCAAGACTAATGTATGGTAACTATGACAAGGTTTATTTATTTTTTACGAAGTCACACCTAGCCCTTATCGTTTAAATAACTTTAACGCGAAACTATTCCCACCTAATTCTTAGCCACTACAGAGCTACTATTGGGTCCTGCCATCACCTCTGTGGGCTCAGGAGGAGCATCGGCCAGTGGGTCTGCGTTCTTGTCACCATCCCCACCGTCGCCCAGTGCACCTCCCATTCCGTCTTCGTCGTCATCCTCGCCACCAGACTTGTTGTACACGGTGGGATACTTCTGGAAACAGTCACGCATCTTGGTAAATGCATCGTAGCAATCAGAGCCCTTAGGATCGGCCTTGCTATACTGGAAACAGGAGAAGGCTTCGCGGAAGTCGACGCCACAGGGACCGGTGGCCATGCCGCCCAAACAGGGGCAACTCCAGTTGATGTTGCCGTCCTTGGTTATCACACCTTCTGGCTGTTCCGGTGGCGGTAGCTCGATGGTGCTGGGCGTTGAATGGTCCTCCTTGGTGACGAAGCACACCTTATCCTTGCCATATTGCTTGCAGTAAGACATCTTAAATGCTATGTAAGAGGTTACTCCAGGTCCAAAGGTGTCGCGGAAGTTTCGAGAACTTGAAAATGACAGGGCACCCCCTGGTATTGACCAATCAGAGCAATAGCGATACGAACTCGCTCCAGAAAATCTGCGGGAATCCGGACAAGGAAACGTCGATGGTCAGCACTGAGTTTCAGAAGTTCCAAATCCGTCTGGCCACCAATTTCGCCAAAGATACTCTCCAGAGATTTGTAGATACAGCCGTATAAAAATACCTGATTTAAAGTGCCTGATTCAGGATCACGGAGTTTACTGTGGAAATAAATAAAAAACATGAGTTAACATTCTGATGCACGTGCGAATGGGGGAGAGCTATGGGTGGTGATGAAATTTCTTCACCTACAGCTTGACGTCCAGATATTGGTAATCACTCATACTTTCATTGATGAGTTCCCCAATCCCGATGGCTCTCCGCGGGATCAATTTTCTACCGTAGCTTCGGGAAGTCGTCTAAAAAGCCGGCCAGTGTGTTTTTTTTATGTAATTATTCCCTTTCTGCTTTTTTTCAACAGCTGCTTCAAATTAGAGTTGCCAACTTGGCGGCTTATTACGTCAGGGTATGGTATTTTTCCGGTATTTTTTAAAAATTTTGCTATCCAATTGATATTTAAAACTTATTTAAAAATTTATGGATTTAACGTTATTGTTAATTCTATAAAATATAACGAACCTTATTTATCTATCCATATTTTGTATCTAAATTGTAACAAAATGGGCGAAAAACTTCCAAAATAAAAACAAATATTTTCAAATTTTAAAGAATCAAAATAAATTTGTTTTCAATAGTCTTCACTCTTTTTTTCATTTGCATATAGTTTTTCACTTGACTTTTCGAAATCCAATGCCGTTTTAGAGGTTTCCAGTACCTGAAAGTGACAAGGAACTTCCTGGTAATGTCCTATAAGTTGCAAGCAACTACGGGTCACATCGTGTAATTCCTGGGGCACACGGAAGATGACCCGCTGTTGCTGGGCACAGAACTTCACAATTTCCAGGGTGAACTTTTCCTCGCAAAAAAAACTATCCAGAGTATCAAGAACGCAGTTTCGAAAGAGAGACGGTGTCAGTATAACCGCATCTGGATCTCGTAGTTTTCTAAGATTTTTAATCTTTTAAAGTCATTTAAAAACTAAAGAATATTTGACTTCTGTCACTTACATTTTTATATCAAAGTAGGAATAATCGACCATGATGGTGGTGCTTGGTCTAATTTCCTTCAAAGCCAGTGATCACTGTCCGCTGGTGTAATTCCGTTCGGGGCGAATGGCAAATGGTAGTCGAATGGCAGCGATTCTCCGCGCCAATCTTTTGACTAATTTACTTTGACAAAACGTATAATTTTAGTCTCACATACGAAATAAATAAAGAAACTTCAATCTAAGACACTTTGAACTGTCAATGGAAAACCTAACGAATGTCCAGGAGGAGGAAGAGGAGGGGCCCTTGAACGTGACAAAGTTGATCGTGAGTTTTCGATGAGTATTCTTTTCTTAATTTTATTTTTGAAATGTGCCTTCTTAGGGCGGTCCCATAACTGCTAAGGATGTTAAGCTTCTCCAGCAAGCAAGCTTGCACACGGTGGAGGCGGTTGCGAACTCCACCAGGAAGCAATTAATGGCCATCCCCGGACTGGGTGGAGGGAAAGTGGAGCACATCATCGCGATGGCCACTCGGCTAGTTCCTCTGGGATTCCTTAGTGCCAAGACGTACTATGAAATGCGAGCCGACGTTGTGCAGCTCACCACAGGATCCAAGGAGCTGGACAAACTGCTGGGTGGTGGCATCGAAACGGGATCCATTACGGAGATCTTCGGGGAGTTCCGATGCGGTAAGACGCAGATCTGTCACACATTGGCGGTAACATGCCAGCTCCCCATCAGTCAAAAGGGCGGCGAAGGCAAGTGTCTCTACATCGACACGGAGAACACGTTCCGACCAGAGAGACTGTCCGCTATAGCTCAGAGATATAAGCTGAACGAAGCGGAGGTACTGGACAACGTGGCCTGCTCCAGGGCCTACAACTCCGACCAGCAGACCAAGCTCATCCAGATGGCAGCGGGCATGCTCTTTGAATCGAGGTAAACTACCACCTAACTGTTCCCTGTACCCTTACGACTTCTCCGTACTCTTTCAGGTATGCCGTGGTCATTGTGGACAGTGCCATGGCTCTCTATAGATCCGATTACATAGGTAGGGGCGAACTGGCTGCCCGCCAGAATCATCTCGGTCTCTTCCTGCGGATGCTTCAACGTCTGGCGGACGAGTTTGGAGTGGCGGTGGTTATTACGAATCAGGTCACAGCCTCAGTGGATGCTGGACCCGGAATGTTCGCTGGTGATAGTAAAAAACCCATTGGAGGGCACATAATGGCCCATGCATCGACAACGCGCCTATATCTACGAAAGGGCAAGGGAGAGACCCGAATATGCAAGATCTATGATTCGCCCTGTCTACCGGAATCTGAAGCGATGTTCGCAATTCTACCGGATGGAATTGGGGACGCTAAGGAGAACTGATCCGTGAATATATCAGAGTGAGGAAATAAGTAATAAGTTTATGTTTGCAGTGTTTACTAGTTTAAAAGTCATCTTTTGTCCGAAACATTAAATATTTCAAAATGTATGCCATGAGAATGGTTCTCGGAGCTAATTGAATTTAATGACATGATATCCAATATTTTAGTAGTATGTACCATCTATTTTTTAATTCATTATTAATCAAAACATCTACACACATAGTAAATATATATATGTTTGGGGTCAAAAGCTTGGGTAGCTAATTAGGTTGTGCTGAAAAAAAAATGCACAGTACACGGGAGGGGGCGGGTCGGTCCAAACGCTTGGGGCTTGGAGTCAAATTATCAATTACTAAATAGCATGAACTTTAATCCTAGAAATTAAGCAATAGCACTAGGCATGTCGAACTTCATCGTCCAGAGCTGGGAATCCAAATAGCCCGGGTTTTAACGCTTAAAAGTAACTGGAAAACAGAGAAACAGAACTTGTGAGAAGTGCCAGGTTGGATTTTAAAGCTATTTCTTACCTTAGAATATAGAGGGACTTGCGGAACTCATCCATAAACACTGATCGTTTACTGCTGGGCGGCAGCTGTAGAAGCCGAATTGTCTTTGGCTACCACCAAGTTGTTGTAACCACTTTCGTTCATCGTTACCCGTAGGTTCTCGTTCATGTTTTTCGTATATGTCTTATATATACGAACCTTCTCGCAAAAGTCTACCCAGAAATTGTCTTCTTGCTCCACGATCGGAGCGAACAGAGCCTTGAAACTGTCATAGATATTGGTGGAGACCTTGCGAATAATCTGTGCCTTCTCCTTAAACTCCATTTCGTCTGTCGAGTTCATCTTCCAGAGCTCCAGGTTGCCGACATATCGCCGCAGTCTCCGCATAATATCCACACATTCGGGGTTCCGCAGCAGCATAAGTTTAGTTAGTTCCACTTCCTTGAATTGTTCCAGGATCTCTAGGCATTTGCCAACATTGGCTCTCCGCAGACCCAGGCATTCCCGAAGCTGTTGGGAGAGTGTGATAAAATCGCGTTCCATAAACAGGGCATCCTCGTGCTCGATTAGCTCCTCGATGAAGCGCATGGCCTCCTGTTTGGGTATTTCGTTCCGTGTCGGTTCCACAACTATCCTTTCGGGCATAGATTCCGGCTCCAGCTGGCCACTTTCCAGCTTTAACTTCAGCTCGTGGGCTTCCTCCCGGGACTTTTCCATCCAGGCCTTCTCGGCAGCCGGACTCTCAAAGCGCTCCGGTTTCTTGTAGTTTATGTTGATGCCCAAACACTTTGCCGTGGGTAAGTACACCATAAGTAAGTCGTTCTGAATGTTTTGCTGCAACAGATGATACAAATATAACCAAATATATGATATTACTTTCCATATATACTTACGGTTATCGGCTTAGACCGTTTTTGAATGGGGGTAACTGCCGCCGTGGGCTTGGATTTCTTTGCAGATTTTTTGGCGCTACTTGAAGCGGCCGGGGCAGCTGATGCGGGGGTGGTGGGAGCAGCGTTCAATCCCTCGGCCGGAACTCTTCGCTTAGCTGGAGGTGGTGCATCAGCAGCTGGTTCGGGTGCGTCCTCCCCATCACCATCCACATGGCGTGCTTTTGGAGCCTTCGATTTCCGTGCTCCGCCGGCTTTCTTTTGGGTTTCCACCGGAGCTGCCGCTGGCGCAGGAACTGGTGCAGACGAAGGAGCAGGGGTAGTAGCTGGATTTGAATCAGATGATTCTGTAGGTTCCGCTTTGATAGGTTCTTCCGCCTGTTCGGCTTTCTTGTCGGTTGTTGGCGGTTCATCGGCGGCAGCTGCTTCCTCCCCGCCGGACAAATCGATTGGCGCGGAATCTTCGCCACGCAGAGCGCTCTCTATTTGGTCGATGGCTTCACTGAACTTGGCGCGCTTCATGTTCCGGTCCGTCGCGAACTTCTCCTTGTTCCCTGTGTAGGCGAATAAGTCCTCCAATTTGATGTTTGCCGTCTCCCCCGTGCCATAGAAGTAAACATTGTACTTTTTGTTGTTGCACTTGGTGATCTTCGCTGGCCACGCCGGATAACCCTTAACCTTGGCAAACACAAGGTCTCCAATGTTGAAAGTCTTGCCAGCCTTTTCTTTGCCCATTGCCGTTGCGAAGTTGGTTGTCGTGGATGGCGTGGAATTTCAAATTATTTGTTTTTAACCAATTGGTGGCGTCTGTTCCGTCTCGCGCTTTTTGGTAAATCGATAAGTCCTATTCGATATATTCGATAACTATCCAAAATAAACATGTGGCAAGGCCAGGAAAGAAAACATTGCCAGAAATCTGAAAAAAAAAAATGTTTACGAAACATTTGAATCAAAAATTTCCGTTACAAAATGTTTTTCAAATAAAATAGTTTAAATACCCAATCATCCGCTCAAATCATTATTTTCCGTTATTAATGCTAATTAAAATTTATAATAGGACTAGAAAATTGTAATAGGGAGTCAAGTTTCAGTCAAATTACAAGTCTTTCCTTCCGGATTTCAATTACCGATTAAAAAATAGATCTTTGTCAATGTGAGATAAGTAAAAATAGTGCTGTCCCCAGCTGTCTCCTCTACATGTAATTTTGAACATTTTTCAAGTTAAACACGATTGAACCGAGTGGCCTAGCTGTCGAATTCGACAGGCGAAAACCCGCTGGCACAGTCCACAGGTGGAAGTTCGTTGGCAGGCGAATCCCATTTCCACCTCAGCTCACCCACACACAACACCTTTACGCACCTCTGGGCCGCACCACAACTCACCACATCAACGGAATATATATTTTCGAAGGCATTTCACTCTATGTCGCTCAGTCGCCGCTTGTTTGCCAAAAAGAATAGAATCGTTCCCCCTCTCGAAAATCCACAAAAAAAACTTCAGTTTGTTTACCCGCCGAATCGCCGGAGATCAAGCGAAAAATAGTCTTCGTATTCTGGACTGGAATCTGAGGAATTTCTTTATTGCCGAGCGTAAATTCTTGAATAAGTGGCGCGAATTTGTTGGAAACATAAACAAAATGCAGGAGTTAATAGTTGGAGGCGGCGGAATCGTTTCCTATGCTAATGAGAATGTCGAGAACGAGAATTGCCAAAAGTGAGTCATTTGCACGCATATATATTTAAAAAAGTACTCTCTCCCCCGCCTCCTAATATGTTTGCGGTTGCCACCTGAGCTGATTTAGTTAATTACAAGCATATAGTCAAGGTCGTTTGGTGATGTCACCCAAGCCGGACCTTTGTTGGTGCCAGCCAGCTTGACGTAAACTGGGAATTAATTAGTTTAATGGTATCTATTACACTTTCGTAAACTGTTTATAAAACTCAAATATATTACATATTAGTTTTGGATATTCTACCCTTCAAATGCGCATAAAGTTTCTTCTTAACAGATTTTAAATAAAGAAAAAATAAAGAAGATATCGTTTCATCTCAAAAATATCTGAATTCGTTCGCAACATATGCACCCTAAATTGGCCATATGCGTTTTTCAAAACTGATTCGTTTTTTGAACTAAATTCCATTGCAAATTCCAACACATTTACAAAAATATGTACACTTTTAGAAACATGCAAATTTCTATCATGGTCAGATGTTCTCTATTGTCTCTATCTATAAAATGCGGAAATCAAATTTGGGAGGAAAATTCTGTAAAATAAAATTCAAAATATATATTTCTCTTGATAATAATGATGTCTGTGTTTTTTTGGCGCATTCTTGGCATTCTTTATCGGAGACCCTGACTCTGACAATTGAATTCAAGGACAGCATAATTGCGAAAATGAAATTAGTCATTTATCTTGGGGGAGACGAAAGTCTGTCTACGAATCTGTCAAAATTTTTGGCACCCAAAAGAAACAAATGGTGGCCCCTGAGGTAAATTTGAAAACTAAATTTGAGTTTAAAAATGGTTGAGCTTTTGAAATTATTGAAAATTACAATAAAATATCCCTTGGTAATCTTTATAGACACCTTAATAAATCCCATTCCATTAACCTAGTTTTCGAAAACATTCCTTTCTGATTGACAAAACGAAAGTAGCCCAAGCAACAAGGATCTTTCACTTTAGTGGGATACATAAATAAAAATGGTATTCAAAAAAAACCTCACAGCATTTGTTTTTGCATTTAGTGATAATTTAAAAAAAAACGAGGCGAAAACATATTGTCGTCCATAGATGAGCGGGCGGTGCGAAATATTTTAATTTCGCCTGTTTTCAAATCAAAAACATTTCTGGCGCTGCCGATGCCATTCCGGGCTTGGTCTAGTGAAAGTGACCGATGATTAATTTTGGCGCCTTGCCAGCGGAATTTGTGATTATTATTTAATGACGACGAAAAGTCGCCGTAAACATATAATAAAACCAAAAGAAATATTCATCGTTGACACTCAGAAGACGCCTATACACTTATGTGCGATGAAGTTATATAAATCGTAGGTTAATTTATTTAAATTGCCAATATATATTTTTGGTAAATTAAAATTTGAGGAGCTAGCTTTTTTTATTTCTCCAATACATTTTTTTTCAAACTTAAAAAATACTTTTAATAAAATGTTCTTTATTATAAAAGATAAGAGTACTCAATCGTTCTATGTAAAAATATCCTGAGTGTTTTATTTTAAATTTACATTCCTCAGTGGCTGCTGTATTTAGACGCTAAGGTGCTGACAGATGCATGAAAGTGCCAGGGGGGTTCCCATTTGATCTCTGATGACATGGAAAATGACAGGAAGGTGGCCAAGGGGCTGAAGTACTCTTCCTTCCACTTTGCGCCTAATGACACGGTTGTCTGGCAGCCGTTCAAGTTGATCGACATGTCTTTAGTTGCCATAAATAACTACTATATTTCTTTGATCGATTGGAAATAGTTCTATAGGTTTATGGAATTTTAAACCTACAAAAAATAAGATCTAGATTACCTTTTAAGACATCTCCAATAACACATAATTATGCCATTGTAATTTGATTTTTGAATTGATCCTCAGTACTGATCTGTTTGTTTATTCTTTCCGCAAATACCATTATAGATCAATTCTATTTTCATTTCGTGTCCATTTAATATACACTCTGAGAAACTAATTATAAACAAATTTCGAGGTGTGCAAATGTGTATTCGTGGCATACGTCTATTGTTTGTAGAATCCTACGCAGCGCAGAAACCATGACGTCGTCCAATAAATACGTAGATGATGGTGATGGTATGGGATCTGCTGGGATCAGATGGATGGGGATGGATTGGGGTTGGGCTGGGTGATGTGTTTTTTTAGTTGTTTTTTAGTTTCCATTCACAAAATTACCCAGGCTGGCGGCGGGGGCTGTTTCATGTCGACAGCTTTATCCGTACAACGCAAAAAAAAACATTCAAAATACCTGCCCTGCCATTTGTTTGTGCGATTTTATGTTTGGCTTAACACCAAAAATATTCTCCTTTGTTCGCATAAGAACATTTCTTATTTTATCGGTTTCTTCAACCCCAATATCCATTAATATATATTTGTTATTTGGGCATCCAAAACGAACCCGAAAACAATATATTTTGGTCAGATAGCCAGAGAGAACCAGGTGGCGTTCTAATATTGAAAATAAAGAGCTCTTAAAATAAACTTATTTGTTTTTGAATATAAACCATATACTAATGATATTTTTATTTATTTTCCAGAAATTTGAACCTCTTCAAGGTTGAGGAACACACCCCCTATCCGGGTTTGTCACGCCTGACACCTTCGCTGATCCTTTGCGGGGCAGCCGCCGTAGTTCCCGCCTACATGGACAAGCTGGGCGTCAGCTGTGTCATCAACGTGGCTCCCGAACTACCAGACACCCCCCTATCCAGCGACAAGAATATCGTGTACCTGCGCATCAATGCCCAGGATCGATCACAGGTGGATCTGTCGCAGCACTTTGACGAAGCCGCCGATCTGGTCGAAGAAGTCCGACTCAGTGGCGGGTGCACCTTGATCCACTGCGTGGCTGGAGTGAGCCGATCCGCCAGTTTATGCCTAGCATACCTGATGAAGCACTCCGGGATGAGTTTGCGGGAGGCCTACAAACACGTCCAATCCATCCGGCCACAGGTGCGCCCAAACTCCGGATTCTTCCAGCAGCTGCGAAAGTACGAGCTGGAATTGCGGGGAACCAACTCCGTGGAAATGGTGTACTTTGCATCGCTGGACAAGGAGATCCCGGACATCCTTGAGCCCGAGTACCGGGCCATGGAGGACTTTTATCAGCGCTATCGCAGCGCACTGAAGAGGCGATAGATTAAGACTTAATTTGCAGACACCATGTTGATTGTGATACTTGTCCCCTACCTTAGATTAGAATTTAGAATGCTAAGAGCTTAAAGATAACAATGAAATGCTGAAACTTATATAAGCCAGTCCGTATCATTTTAAGGTTATTTTTTAATTTATAATCTGAACAATGACAACTGTAGTTAAAATAAACTAAACATAACAAAAAGTAAATCCTCGTTTAAATGTCAACTCCACAACTTTAATAATTACAATTGAATTTTCATCGTAGTATTTCAGTTTAATATTTTCAATGAATCACAAAGTCACTAGCAAACGAACAACACACTTTTGTTATATTGTACTCCAGCTATTATTATTTACACACGTATTCGTATAGAAACTATCTAACCCGTAACTCGTAGAATGGGCTTCATTAAATGCTCGCGTTGCCTTCCGACTTGCCATGTCGTACATAACTTTGGCATTCGTTGGGGGCGGTTGGATCGATATACAGATATGAGGAGGAGGAACAGAGCAGGCCTCGCGTAGGATCTATATGTACATTAAACCCAAAATCTCAGCATCTTATACCAGACTTAAAGAAAAAGAAAATTGGCTAGCTAAAGGGCGGCACTTGCCGCTTGTGTACATTCAGCTTAGATTACTTAGCACGCATTACACAGTAACCCAGTATCGTCCCTATTCATTCTGAAAATGACTGATTATGAGTCAACCTTCTACTTAGATTAGTTTAGTATGCATGCGGCTTAATACATAGTTGCTTTTGGTGGTTACGAGCCCTATTTATTTACTACTAACCACAGCAAGCTGTGGTTGCTGATGTATTAGCTTCTTCATGTTTTCGTAGGCGCTGTTCATGATGCCCCAGCTGATGAAGGATCTTCCTGTGTTGAAGGCGCATCCACGATAGAAATTAGCTATGCGGCAGTCACGTTCTCGGTAAATTCGCTTGCAGGCTGCCCAGCTGCCCTCCGATACCTGTCCCATTGAACTTTGCAACGACACCTTGATTACGTTTAGCGGGTAGAATATTGTACTGATGCTGGCTCCAATCACCGCTCCCGCCACAAACTCCTGGGCCGTTCGACTGGACACGGATTTCTGAAAGGGCAAAGTAGTAATTTCAACTCAGACTGCATTCATCCAGATACTCACTCTTTTTGGCAGTCTTGAACTGGCTTCCTCCCGCAGCACAAAGAATAACGCATTTGACAATCCGTTTCGCCAGAATACTGGTTCTAATCCCCTGTAGAGCTCTCGGTATCCATGGTTTGCCACTACATACCTGGAAAAATAAAGAACTTGATAAAGCGCTTTCTAATTGAACGAATAAATTGCTATTTGGTCATTGTTAGCTTTAGTCGTTAGCCATTATTATGACACCACTACTTCAAATCACCTGAATGCGTTGGGTGTGTTGGAGAAGTATTTATGGAACTTGGAGTCCGCCAGAAGGGTTTGTACGCGTTCGAAGGGCAGAAGAATTGATTCGGCACTGCCCGCTACCACTCCGGCAATCACTTTGGCCCCATAGTCGTTCATGCCATAGTCCTCCACCAGGTACCTTCTGGTGCCATCGAACACGCCGAACATGATGGACAGGGAAATGGTCTTCTGGGCCAGAGGCGGGAGCATACCGCGATACAGGAAACCCAATCCCTCGTGCCGGAGCTGAGCAAAGGCGGAGGTGATGGGCACGCCGTGCAGCATTTGCCGGAAAATCATTTTGTAGATTGGGTAGGTGGCTGTTATGTTGACAAAGGCTGCTCCGCATCCGCAGGCGAACTCCTCCCACTGGAAGGCTCCGAAGAAACGCTCCGTAAAGACGCTAGCTGATCGGGGCACTCCCACACTCTTTCCAGCAGGAACCATGATGTTTACGGAATGGACATGACTTGAAGCTAGTGAATCAGCTGTTTGCACGTCATTTGGCACCACGGATTCCGGGTCGCAGTCTCCATCGTCTTTCATATTGCTAACCTAAAGGGTTTCCTGGTGCGGTTGAAGAGGGCGCATTCGTCACCTCATTACCATTGTTCACCGTACAGGTGTAACCATGCACTCACACACTCTGATTTGTGCCCAAGTTTGTTTTGATCACATTGAACGCTTAGAATTATATAATTAAGAACCACGGTATGACGGCGAGTGGCGATAGCAGCTGCCTATCGATATCTGTATTTGGCAGGGATGGTCGCGTGATCTGTTATTGGTGGCTTAATATTTTCAAATATTTTATAGAAGACATTTTTTAAATTTTGATTATTATTATGGTTATTAATAATTTAAAAAATTATCCTAATTGTAAAATAAGTTTTTGAATTGTAATTGAAGTAATAGGGCAGTATTTAAAACATATCTGTAAAAACAGTTCCCGAATTTGAAATACATCAACAAACAAATGCGTTTCGAATATGAATTTGGATTTTAAATCATACAAAATCAATTGAATTAAGCTTTTAATAACTTTTAATTTAAAAAAACTTTATTATCGAATAATTTACTTTATTTTTTGTCATAGGACGGCCACACTAACGCGCACATGTTTTGTTTGTTGACAAATATCCACCAGCATGTCTCGTAAAAAGTGGACTTCTCTGGACAAACCGCCGCTCTCCGAGCCTGTGCTACAGGTGGTCCAGAGCTTCGGCTTTCAGCAGATGACACCGGTGCAGACGGCGGCTATCCCCCTGTTATTGGCCCGGAAAGACGTTTCGGCAGAAGCTGTAACTGGCAGTGGGAAAACTTTGGCTTTCCTCGTGCCTCTGCTGGAAATTCTCCAAAGACGCCATAAGGAGACTCCATGGGGACCCAAGGAAATCGGAGCACTTATCATCTCACCGACAAGGGAGCTGGCTCGACAGATATCCGAGGTGCTCGCCCAATTCCTGGAGCACGAGGATCTGGACTATCTGAACCAGCAGCTCATTGTGGGCGGGAATAGCATCGAGGAGGACATAGCCACATTGCGAAAGGAAACCCCCTGCATTCTTGTGTGCACCCCGGGCAGGCTGGAGGATTTGTTCCAGAGGAAGGGCAGTGACCTAAACCTGGCAGCGCGAGTCAAGAGTCTGGAGTTTCTGGTTCTCGACGAGGCCGACCGCTTGCTGGACTTGGGGTTCAAGACCAGCGTAAACAATATTCTTGGCTACCTTCCACGACAGCGACGGACAGGTCTCTTCTCAGCCACTCAAACCACCGAAGTGACGGATCTGATACGCGCTGGTCTCCGAAACCCCGTCCTGGTTTCTGTTAAAGAAAAGGCCTCCGTCAACACACCCGCCCGGTTGCAGAACTTTTACAAAATCGTGGAGCCAGAACGAAAGTTCCTGTCCCTGCTGGAGTTTCTATCCTGCCCAGCTACGCGCACCGGCAAGGTGATGGTGTTCTTCCCCACCTGCGCCTGCGTGGAGTACTGGGCGGAAGCTCTACCTCCATTACTGCCCAAGCGCACGGTGCTGGGCATCCACGGAAAGATGAAGAACAAGCGGGCCAATGTGGTTGAAAAGTTTCGCAACGAACCAAATGCCGTGCTGCTCAGCACAGATGTTCTGGCACGCGGGCTGGATGTGCCCGAGATCGAATGGGTTGTTCAGTGGGATCCACCTTCAACCGCCTCCAGTTTTGTGCATCGCGTGGGAAGAACGGCCCGGCAAGGAAACGAGGGAAACGCTTTAGTGTTCCTCCTACCCAGTGAGGATGCGTACATTCATTTTCTGAAAATCAACCAGAAGGTGGAGCTGAATGAGCTCCCCGAGGAGGATGAACCAGCGGCATATGAACTGCCATCCGTGCTAAAGAAGTTGCACCAACTGCAGGCCGCGGATAAGGGAGTCTATGACAAGGGAATGCGCGCTTTTGTGTCGCATGTGCGAGCTTACACAAAACACGAGTGCAGTGCCATTCTTCGCCTTAAAGATCTGGATCTGGGCAAGATGGCCACCGCTTACGGACTCATCCAGCTGCCCCGCATGCCGGAATTGAAGAATTACAGTGGCGACGGCTATATAGCGCCCACATTCGAGGTGGATCTCACCAAAATGACCTACAAGAACGCCCAGAAGGAGCAAATCCGGCAACAGAAACTGCAAACCTACGAGGAAACAGGCAGCTGGCCTGGCCAGAAGCTGCACAAGAAACGCACCGAATCCTGGGACCAAACGAAGAAGGCCAAAATGGATGCCAAGTCGAAGAAGGAGCTTCGAAAGGCAAAGAAGCAACGAAAAAAGGCGGCCGAAGGAGAGTCGGGACCCTTGAAGCGAAAAAAGAAACAGCAGTTCTCGCAAGAGGATCTGGACGAGCTGGCCAGCGACATCAGGCTCTTCAAGCGGCTCAAAAAGAACAAGATCACCGAGGAGGACTTTGACAAGGCCATGGGTATCGAGGGAGATGATTAATCCAATCGGGGCGACTCTAATTTGTACAATAAAATGTTAAAATATCTCAAATTAATTTTTTTTAAAGAGCATAAATACAAAACTTTATTAGAAAATGGGTGGTAACAAAACACGGATGATGTTTCTAAAACTAAATGAGATTGGAATACGAAACGTGATGCAGTACATCCATAACCTAAGCAGTGTTGCCGTCAACAACAATCTGGAGGATGATGCGCCGCTTGGGATCGTACGAGAAGCCGTTGGTGCGGAACAGATCCGACTCGTAGAAGGGCTTTAGGTTACTAATGTCTAGCTGTTTGGCCCGCTCGATCAGGTCCCGCTCCATGATCTCAACGTGCGTGGCTCCCGGGCCGTCCTTGCAACGAATATAGGCCAGCTGGTCGAGGGTCAGTTGGCGAAGAATGAAGAAGAGGAGCTCGGAGTGATCCTTTTGGAAGGCCAGGTACTTCTGGAATGTGTTTCGCATCTTCTTCATCACGCTGAACTTCTGGGCCTCGATGAAGCTCTCCAGCATCATGCGGATAGCCATGCTGACGTCCGCCTCCAGGACGTTTTCGCGCAGATGGATGCGGGCATGGGCCTCGGACATACGGATCACACTCTCAATGTGTCGCACCGTAATGGGCAGCGAGCCTGTGGCGAAGGACTCCTGGCGCAGCTGGGCGTACATCTTGGCGATCTTGTCCTCATCTATGTTCTGAAAGGGAAAATAATAGTAAATAGTCTGCGATTTCCGTTTTTTAAGGATATACTTACTGTCAGCTTGGGGCGGATGTTCTCCTTGGCATAAACAATGTACTGGCGCAAGAGATCTTGCGGGATCTCATCGACCGTCTTCAGCTGTGGTTCCTCCATCTCCGGCTGCTCTTCCTCGCTGGGATGGTGCTTCATGTGCGAGTGCACCACGAACTTGGCCAACTGCTGATCCTGCATGGGATCGAACTCGTCCTTGACCACGCACAGGATATCGAAACGAGAGAGGATGGGCTCCGACAAGTTCACGTTCTCGGAGAATGTCATGGAAGGATCGTAGCGACCGCCAATGGGATTGGCGGCGGCAATCACCGTGCAACGCGCCTGAAGGGAAGTGACTATGCCCGCCTTGGAAATGGAAATCGATTGCTGCTCCATAGCTTCATGAATGGAGGTACGATCCTGGTCGTTCATCTTGTCGAACTCGTCGATGAGGCAAACTCCTTGATCGGCCAAGACCAAGGCACCCGCTTCCAGAGTCCACTCCCTGGAGACGGGATTACGACGCACGTAGGCCGTCAGACCCACGGCACTGGCTCCCTGTCCGGTTGTGAAAACAGCTCGCGGCGCCACCTTCTCCGTGTACTTGAGAAACTGGGATTTGGCCGTGCCGGGATCTCCACAGATCAACAGATTAATGTCGCCTCTCACCTTGTGCTTCTCGCCAGGATTCTTCGATTCTCCGCCAAACAGAGCCAGCGCCAAGGCTCGCTTGATGTAATCATGTCCGTAAATGGATGGCGCCATGGAGGCCACAACACGATCGACTATGCGCGGATCTTTGCTCAACTTCTGGATGGTGGCTATGTCCTCGTCCGTCAGCGACTGCACCACCTGCTTGGAGTCCTTCACGACCACATGATTGGCAATGATCACAGTGGCGAAAACGGGGAATCCCTGATCCGTGTTCAGGGAGCCGTCATAGTTGTTGGTGTAAATGCCAGTGACCTCCAGCTCATCACCGGGCTTGCACTGATCACATAAATCGGCCAGCAAGATGACGTCTTTGCTTCGGGGGATACGACCGGCGGGAATCCTTCCCGGCGACTCCTGCAGCGTGATCTTCTGGTAGTTCCGATACAACGTCTGTTCCATGTTGATGGAAAAGGGCCCGGTGCTCTGGCACTCTGGGCATGAGCCCGGCTTGATTTCTGTATTCTGCGATTGGACGAAGGGCCCCAGGACGTAGCCGCATTTGACGCAGTCGTACTTGATCACCGACAGTTGGGGCAGGACTCCCGTGGTGGCTGTGACCACGCCCAGGGTGCGCACCAACTGGTTTAAGTGCAGCTTCCGGAACGTGCGCAGCTCCTCAATTAGCGGAAGTTCCGATATGCGCACATGGATCTCGGTGGTGACGCGCTCGTAGGTGGGAAAAATGGAGAGAACCATGTCCTTGGCCACTTTGTCGAAGATCTCGAGCATCTGGAAAGGTGCCTCAGGCAGGAAGTAAGCCAGAACGTGCTCCTTGTTGGCCAGATCCGTGTAGGAGACTACGAATGATGACTTGTTCTGCTCGCACATCCGGCGGATCCGATCACGGTAGGTGTACGCCCCGCGATCATCGACAAAGGTACGCAGGAAGGACTGGAATCGATTGGCGATCTCGGTGCGCGGTCCCAGCATACTCACCCACTCCTTGGTGGAGTGTCCCTTGGTGTCCTCCAAGTTCTCGATGGATTCGACCATCTCGGCGTCCTCCACCTCGCCCACGGCGGCCTTCTCTCCGGCGCGTCTCTTAGCCCGTGGGCCCACATCATCCTCGTCGTCGGATTGACCAAAGCCCAGCTCACGATCGTCGCGGTGAATGCCGGCAGCTCGATCCCGCCGCCGCATCTCAGATTCAGCGGCAAAGCGATCACCCTGCGACATCTCCGAGAAGTCCTCCTCATCGTCCAGCATCGCCGGATCGTAGTGGTCCAGTTCGGGCATGGGACGGTAGTCGTTCTCCATGTTATCCCCAAACAGCTCCTCTCCATCCTCCTCCTCCTCTTCATTACGCACGGTCTGATCCCCAAGGATCTCATCCTCGTTCTCGAATGGCTCGAAGTCGCCCACCGGCGAGGTCATCGCTGCCCGCAGTTCGCGGCGATCGGCGGCGTCGCTGGGCGTATTTGGCGGCGGAGAGCTAGGATTGTCCATGTCGCGCGTCTATTTTGCTCGGAATGAATCTGGAATCTGCGTTCTTTACCTCCGAGATCTTTTGTTGTGACAACGCGTGTGAAATGCGCGGGAAAAAGTAATAGTGTTGGTGATGGGTAATTCTTAGTGTTAACAACAGCACAACTTATCGATGTTATCGAGCTTAAATGTTAACAGAAGGTTAACAGAATGAACCGATACATTTTACCGCCCACTCTGTTATCTCTGCTGGACCAGCTGTTTATGTTTCGTTTTGGCTTCTCACTCAAGGCGCGTACTGTGAGATACTCTTTCGCAGCGCAAGGCAGCGGGTCGACGAGCTTGAGATACACTCGATCGGGCGTATTGTTGTTGGCCAAACGAAAGCGAAAATCGAATACACAAATTTACATAAACCACACGTAACCGGGTACTATTATTAAGTGAGCGAGGAGTGAAAAATGTGGCCAATACGAAAAGCGAAAACAACAAAAACTAGTCGAGAGTGAAAGATGCCCATTTGTTTTCTCTGTGTGGCTGTGGCCGCAGCAGCCGCGGTAGCAGCTGCCAGTATGTATGTGTACCGAAAGTGCATTAAATCCCCCAAAGAATCCGAAGATATCAAGAAACAGGGATAGAATTGTGAAAAAAATGGCATCCTCTTAGATATGCCTAAAATCCATTAATAAAATTTAAAAAAAAAAAAACAGCCCCAAGGCGAAAGTTCGAGTGGCATTCCGGGATACGGACTTGAATTCTCGAGGCATCTGAAAAATCGATTCGGGCCGTAGTACTAAGTCGCTACCAAAACACAATATAATCATGGTGCTGAAACTGAAACAAAAGTGTGCTGCGGAAGTTCGGTTCTTGGCCGAAATTCTAGGTAACCCCATAACCAAAGGTGCGTCCAGGTGCTACCCTCATTTTTCATGCAAAAATCCAAAACAAATAGTCACCGATGTCAACCACCAACCACCCCAAACAGAGCAAAAAAAAAAAAGTCTACAAAAAAGTCATAAAAGTGGTCACAAACCAATGCAAAGTAAATGGCGCATTTGCCTGTGCTTTTCTTTTTTCTTTTTATTTTTCGCTTTTTTGCTTTTTGTTTTGGTTTCGGTTTAGCATCACAATTTTTGCCATTTATTTCGTAACAACTAAACCGAAAATACCTGTTCGACCTACCACACCCCACCCGGTCGACCCACAAGATGCAATTGTGCTCATGCACTGAAAGAAATTGTAGTTATTTTTTACTAAAATATATGTAAATCAATAAATAAAAAGAAATGCTAGCTTTTTAGTCAATAAACTGTTTATGAAAAAGTATTCTTATTATACTATTTATTTTTTTTACTGTATCTTTTTAATTTGTTCAATTAATTAATTAAATTTATATACACTTTTTTTTGCCAATAAAATTTTTTTCAATATTTTAGATTAATTATTTTTTCCTGTCTAGTTTTCATGGCCATTTCAATACTCCTTTCTCGACAGAAACTCAACTCAAATGCCTTTATTGATGTTCCAATTACTGCTTATTAATATAGATGAGGTAGTAAGTTAGAAACTTACTTGAGCAGGAGGTTCATTGATTTTGTTTAGCATTTGAGGGGGATAGACTCATGTTTTCAGGAAGTATTATAATTTGTTGCCTGGCACTGGGGAACGAAATCGGATATCCTTTAGGGAGGAGTGGGAGTGGGAGTGAGAGTTAATTGTAATCAAGCAGGCCATAGTTAGTTGGACTTAAATGCTACTTGTAAGTCATTCGATAGCAGCTGGTAAGAGCACTACACTACTACTCGTATGTTCCTAAATTAAATTTGCATGTGACTTGGTTGCTAGATGTCTACTTGAGAAAACAGAACTGCTTTCAACCGGCGACAGGTTGACGGTTGAGAACAAAGTGCCCTAAAGCCCAACTAAACTATAATAATCTGTTGAGAATAAATCTGATATAGGTGGCTTTGAGCTATCAAGAACTATAAGTAATTAAAGATTTGTGATACGAGAATATTTTATTAAAGTTATGAGGGGTTTTTCCGTGATTACCTCTAACCCACATTCTATTAGTTAGATACTATTTTGTAGATACAAGATACAATCGCGTTCAAGATCAATTCTGCTTGTCACTATTCAGTTCTTTCCCGTTTCCGCCTTATAAATAGAGAGCTCCCTCTCTAAGCAAAACAGTTTCAGTTTATTGAAATTTTTTCGCTGAGCCGCCCGCCGGCGGATTCTATTTTTGTGCCAATTGACACGAGGCCACAGCGGTGGACAGCAAACCAACCGCCCACTTGAAAGGCTCTGCGGCTCTCCGACATCGTTCGTCTTGCTCCATGCCGCGGATACGTGCTCCCATAAACCTCCTCCCTCCGGTTGCCAGCCTTCCAATCCAGCCTAAATGGTTAGTGAGCCTCCATTGCTAATTAAACTCAAGTGCCAAGTGCCTAAGCGTCGTATACGGAATATATGAATAGCCGAGATCGGAGGCCGTCGCCGTGCAATTCAGTTTGCTCAGCTCACTATTTGCTCAGCTGATTAGCATTCCCATCCAATCCACTCTGTATCCCGTTGTGTGGACCTAGCCTGAATCTTACTGATTACAGATTCCAATTGAATCCGAGGAATAAAAAATTATATTTGGTTTTGATTGGAATTTTTTATGTAGTGCGGTAAAGGGAATAGATATTACAAGTCAAAATAGTTAGGCATTCAAGTTTAGAATCCATTACTACAATAGAAAGAGTTCTAGTTCTAGAACGCAGGAAGTTTCTGGAAGGACACCCTTCGACACAAATCACACACATCCCCATTACTTTAAGTGTTGTAAAAATCTAATCCTAACCAGACTTCTAACTTCTTGTCATTATTGTACGATACAGAACTGATTCCTAATGTCATTCGGCAAGAAATTAATTCTTAATTCTTAATTTTTATAGCCCTAATTATCTTATTTTATTTCAGATGGCGAGAAAAAGTCGCTGTACCTCTAAACACTAGCCAGTTATTGGATCCGGAACCCACAACCCGACGCCGAAATGTCGAAAATGAGGGGTAATTGAATCAAGATACTCATCACACTTTGCTTTGCTAAATCCGTATGCTGCTCCAGGTCGCATTCTGATTCCACTGCCCAATACCGGAGCGATGGGCCGAAAGCGGAACAACTTCTATATGCGGAGCATATTCCTGCTGGCCCTTTGTATTTTTGGGCTGCTCCAGTACCACAACTTCAACTACTGCAAGTATTCCAAAGTGAACTCTGTTTCAAATACTAAATGTCCTTTTTTTCTTCCATAGTGGACTCTCGGGACAATGCGCTGGGGGAGGCGGTCACCAACGACTCTGATGATGCCATCCTGGCCATGGTGCCAGCGCCGCTTCACAAATATCTGACGCCCCATACCCGGAATCACACCACTTCGGGTGCCGGAGTCGTATCCGGAGCGGGTAAGTCCCAGAGGTGTTTGGGCTTTCTTTTGCAACTCAGTATATATATTTTTAAATCCTCTAGCCTTGCTCCTGAATTCAAGTAGTTCCGGAGCAGCAACTGCCACCACAATCAGCTTCGATGTCTACCATCCGCCGAACATCACGGAAATCAAACGCCAGATTCTGCGGTACAATGACATGCAGACGGTGCTCAACGAGGACACCTTTGGTCCTCTACAGAACGACTCTGTGATAATTGTAGTCCAGGTAAAGGGCCCAGGTTTCATCAAATTTTAAGATATCAAAGATAAACATATCCTTTTAGGTTCATACAAGGATTACGTATCTGCGTCACTTGATCGTCAGCTTGGCCCAGGCCAAGGACATCTCCAAGGCCTTGTTAGTCTTCTCGCATGACTACTATGACGATGACATCAACGACCTGGTGCAGCAGATCGACTTCTGCAAGGTGCTCCAGATTTTTTATCCATACTCCATTCAGACGCATCCGAATGAGTATCCTGGCGTCGATCCCAACGATTGTCCCAGAAATATAAAAAAGGAACAGTAAGTTGGCTTAAGATTTGTTTTAGAATTCAAACTAATACTCTAATTATATAGAGCTCTAATGGCCAATTGTAATAATGCCATGTTCCCCGATCTTTATGGACATTATCGGGAGGCGAAATTTACGCAAACGAAGCATCACTGGATTTGGAAGGCCAACAGGGTATTCAACGAACTAGAAGTAACTCGATACCATACAGGTTAGATTTTGAAGATCTTAAAGGATGTATAGGATTATAATAACACTGATTCATTTATCCTTCTTAATAGGCTTGGTCTTGTTCCTAGAAGAGGATCACTATGTGGCCGAAGACTTCCTCTACCTGCTGGCCATGATGCAGCAACGAACCAAAGACTTGTGCCCCCAGTGCAACGTCCTGTCCCTGGGGACCTATCTCAAAACATTCAACTACTACACCTACCACAGCAAGGTGAGATCCGGATTGAGATCCGGTCTATAACCCACACTCATTGCTAGATCATTGGCTGCGAAATTCAGAAAACGCTTGCGGTCTAAACTTGTTTTTTTTTTGTCGTGTCCTTCAAGCTTTCGTTGCTAAAAAAAACAGATTCACACTAACATATCTTCACACTCCGACACATTCTCACGACCATAATTGAGATTTATTGAATGGGTTGTTAAAAAAATGATGCTAAAAACCATATTATCTTAGACATATATCATTGTAATATTGTAATTTATCATATCTGTATCTGTTCTATTCCGATTCTGATTCTGATTCTGATTGTGATTGTGACTCTGATTCTGGTTATGATTCTGGCACGAAGACTAACAAGAAATCCTATGCTTCCTCGCTGATATCGACAAACAGTTTATTAGGATACAATAGGAATAACAATAGAAACTCTGTGCAATTAGCCGTGTCGTCCTCCTATTCTTCCTACTCATCATCTGCGCAATCATCAACGTCATCCCTCAGAAATGCCAAAGTCTATGTGGGCGACACCGGTGACTCCAACAAGAATGCCGCTATCAGTAGCAAGCGGGGCAATCTCATCAACACTGTCACCGCCACCGCCACCGCCACTGCCACTGCCACTGCCACCGCCCACGCCACAGCCACAGCCACAGCCGCCACATCCTCCGACACCACCAACAATGAGCAAAATAGCCATAGCAGCAACAAAAATAATGGTGCACAAACATGGAACTATCATGTCCTGCCGTCATTGTATTCCGTCTATCAGAAGGTAGCCAACACCACCACCGCCACAGCACCGCTAGTGTGGGATGATCTAGATCTAGATCTGATCCCGATCCCCAGCCAATTCAGTTCCAGATCATCCCTAGACCGAGCACTCTTTGCTTCTCCCTTCCAGTTGGCACCCCCAGTTTTCAGTAGACTGTTATCGTTTGCCCATTGTTTGTTGCATATTTCATTCATTTATGCTTTCGCAATTTTGCATGTTTCGCAATCTATTCTGACTAATTTTAAAGGCAGTGATGGGGAAATATGATATTACATAATAATACTACTTATTTCTATGAATATTTGTTAAGAAATCTATTCCTAAATATGATTTCTTACAATTTAAAGAATGATATCCCCCATCACTGCCCTAATTTTTGTAAGATTTAAGTATCGTTGTGTTTAATTTGTTCTTGTCTATATATGTGTCTGTAATGGCATGCCACTTCTCCACCCAACCCGACCAACTTCGCCTCCAATTTCGCTCCAAATCCGATCCACTCGAATGCTATCTGTTAGGTGCACGCCCGTGCCCGTGCTCGCACCCTGAAGATCGACCGGCAGAGCATCATCGGTGACTATCGCAAGGTATTTTTGGTATGGTGCCTCTCGAAACCCCAATGTTTATTCGGACTTGCACCGCACAACAAACCCAATTAGTGGTTAGTCAAAAAAACAGCAGACCACTCGGATTACAGGCTATCCTCGAACTGTTCAAATTCACTTTATATGCGAATCGAATGAATCAAATTTGCATGCTCTCCTTATGTTGTCCTCCTTCAACCTCCTTCTAATCCAGTTGTGCAATTTAGTGATTTAAAATCCATCTTAGTTAAAGTTATTTAATCGCTTTGCTTTTGTTTCCAACAGGTGGAGGTCATGCCGTGGGTCAGTAGCAAGCACAACATGGGCTTCGCCTTCAACCGCACCACCTGGACGAATATCCGGAAGTGCGCCCGGCACTTCTGCACGTACGATGACTACAACTGGGATTGGTCCTTGCAGCACGTGTCCCAACAGTGCTTGCAGAGGAAGCTCCATGCAATGATAGTCAAGGGACCGCGAGTTTTCCACATAGGAGAATGGTAAGAATACTTATCCCAAGAATATAAACCCTAGATCTAAAGTTATATTCCCTTCCAGTGGCGTTCATCACAAGAACAAGAACTGCGAGTCCAACCTGGTGATCTCGAAGGTGCAGCATGTCCTGCGGATAGCACGAAACTCACACCAGCTCTTCCCGCGATCACTTACTCTGACGGTGCCTAGTTTAATCAAAAAGTCGAAGCTACGGAAGGGAAACGGCGGATGGGGAGATCTGCGGGATCACGAGCTGTGCCTAAACATGACCCTGCCCACTAGGTAAAGGTCCTGAGTACCAGGAGCCGACACCAGTTAGTGGATGAAGCGGAAACGAACCATAGTCAGTAGCCAGGAAGTCTAGATCCTAACGTTATTTAAGTAGGATTATTATATAATAAGCAAGTACTCCGTATCAGCTAACTAACCGAAACGAAATTAATCAAAGCCAGAAGCCCAAAGATCCTTCGCCTATTTGGGCGCTGCACAACTCCTACGATAAGTGAGATAATCCTCTAGTCACCGGCCATATGCCCATCTATATACATACATTTAACGAAACTGCAGTGTTGTAATCCTACCTTAAACCGTTTGCTCTTCAGTTCAAATGATAATCACAGTGTATGGTTTAGGCTCCGTCCAGGATTTAAAAACGGAAAAACGGAATTTTGAGTTGAGAGCGTCCTAATCCTTCTAACTGAATAGTAGAGAAAATATTTAAACTCGTATCCCCAGATTGTGCCGAAACATTTGTAATTGCAGTCAAAATATAGGGCAGCAAATCGCATAAACTAGTCATAGCAATGTACCATGCACATGCGCATCAACATGTAGATCAAACTTTTTATATATTCTACGGATCCTACGTTTTAAGCCTGTAAATAGACGATTGCGTTGTATACATTACATAAGGTATTTTTTAATATAAGCACACAACTAATGTAGTTTGTTATTATTTAAACGTTAGTCCAAAGCGCTTTTATGTATTAGGAATTTTTGATTAATTGAATGAATAATCTTAGCAAATAAATGCCAAGTAAATGCTCTAAAAAGTGTTCTCAATTGTTCTGTTAAACCTCGTTTGAATAATTTAAATTTTTGAAGGGCGGGAAACGTGTCACGCTGTGGGATGTGCCATCTCTAATATCGAAAACAAGCAGGCTTGGTGTTATCGATAGCTAACTAGGAAATTTTTGTTTTCATTTTAACTTTATTTTTGTTTGTCAATGTTTTTGGTATAAAATGAACTGAGCCTAAAAATTTAAATAAAAAATTTTTAGGGGAAAATATGCAGTCTGGCGCCAAATAACCTGATCAAGACAGGACCGCAAACACCCAGTTCGCTGGCAAGCAGCTTTTTTTGCGCCGATAAAAGCTTTTGCCGGGCGTCTTGGTTCTAACTTCGAGAGCAGCAATCACTTGCGATTGCGGTGCTGGTGCGGACATTACTTCCTCTTCGAACAATCAGGATTTTGGCTACTCACTGTCGATTGACCCTTGAAATTCGCGTAATTGTTTGGTGTTTCCTTCGGCGTGTTTGCGGTGTGCGTGTAATCCTCTGAAGCAATCATGAGCAAGCAACTGACTCGACTGACTCGTGTGGGCCAGCTTAACAAGCTCCTAAAACACGCCACAGCGGCGGCCACGACTGCATCTTCCCACAACAACTACTTCACCTATGTCCGGGAGCTGTCGCATCCCATTGACCGGGATCCACCGATTGTCCAGCCGGAGGAGGCTGTGTCCATCATTAAATCTGGTGAGTTCATATCAATCTCATTTATCCTCTGGTTTCCAGGCCACCCCACCCCCTGACCTAAGGCTTTCATTAAAATAAGTTTAGAAGCGGGGAGCGGCATTGGCAATCTTTTGTGGGTTATGTAACCTATTCTAGTGGGCCTGCTTAGGAAAACAGAGAATGGGGGCAGAAAGCAAGGCATGCAAATATAAACCAAAGAGCGCCGTGTGTGTGTAATTGGGCGTTTGTAATTCAAACTACTTTCAAACACACAGAGAAGGGCAATTACAGGGTGCTCAATAGCATGGGGTTTAATGGCCATCCATCAAGTCTGAATTCTAGAAAAGATTGGATCAATAGCTTCACTTTTGATGGCTTAACAAATATTCTTTGGAAAGTATTACATTTTCTTGTTAATCTTTCAACTTCTGGGCTTATCTTTGCACACTTCCAGAGAAAGAGTGTGCTGGCACCCCTATATCTTTATTGTCTACAGTATCTATCAATAAAAACATCTAATATATCCAGATAGCTATTTCCAGATTAATTAATATGTATACTCTTAATACCATTTCAAGCAAAACAGCTGGGCCTGCTGCTGCTGCTGCTAATAATACATATTTTTCTTTAGATGAGTTTGCGTGTGAAAGTTGTACTTTGTACCCAAGCGACAGCAGGAAACAACAGCAACAACGCCTACTGAACGCCTGATGCAAAGCTCAGCTTGGAGGCAAGAACCACCACAAGTCATAAACAAGTCTAGCGATACAACCGGCCTTTGATTTTCAAAGCTACATAATTTTTTTTTGGTTTGTTTGCTGTGTGTTTAATGGAACTGATAACACCCGGCGACTATAAAATTTAGATTTCATTCGGGGGCAGTGTCGTTATGCAACTAATATCAGCAGGTGAACCAGAGAGTGTGCGTGTGTTGTCCATGTCATTGAGCGAATTATGGGTATTTTTTAGTGGAAGAATACACAACATAATCAGCACAATCAGCAAAGGCACAGAGAAAAATAATATAGTCTATTTTATTAACATAATATAACACACAAGTTAGTATCATCATTAAAAATAAACTATATAGATTTTAGGATAATATTTCTCAAGAATATATGACAGAAGTCCAAGTCTTCCAAACCCTCTTACTTTATTGAATTAAATTGCCACAATTAGGTACTTCTGCTCAGATTTGATCACTTTTTGTTTGGAACACGCCCACAAAGCGCCGAAATATCATCATTTCTTAGCACTCCTATGGCCTCTCATCAGCAGCTCCATGCAAATTGATAAACTTGACATGACGGCCCACAATCGGAAGGTGGGCGGCAGGGCCCATAGATGAAGCCCCCCCCTCATAGAAAACGTCACAGAGCGGCAGTGGATCCACTAATTTTAGCCCAAAAAATCGCAAACACGAGCCAGGCCAAAATCTGCGACGTAATTTGATTTGGAAAAGTTTTTCGTGTGGCACGTTTTTGGCAGATAATAACTAGTACAGTACGCACTAGCTAAACACTGTCCAGATATGACCTTTTTGGTCAACTATTTCTTCCACTTTATTATTTTTTATGAAAAGCTCGTGGAAAACTTGACATTGCCGACGTGTCTCAGGCGTCTGAAGATAAGAATCCTACTTATCGTACGATTTCCTGGCCTTAAGGGGCTCGTTTTCTATTCGCTAAACTCTTGGGGTAGAACTGGTCTTTTAAATACATTGGCATTCCGGGCCCCTAAAATAGAAAATGGCAAAAATAATGTGCATCTAATAGGTCATGCCTAGGGTGGACCAGTAACTAAAATGATAATTTTATTCCCTATCATAATACTAAGCTCTAAAAATATGTGAGATTTAGAAAAACTTATTACCTGGCACAACTTTTATTTCTAATAAGTGCCACCCTAATTTATATATTTTTATTATTTTTTTTTTATTTATTTCTTGATTTTCTTGTTTTGATAATCTCGTTTCAATGTGGGAAATATTTTTCATGTAAATCACACAGAGAAACCGGTGTTATTTATTTACAAACATTTATTATCACGAGTTGTTTGCCAATAAGCTCTCTCCCTCTCTTATTTCTATTATAATTTATATACTATCTCTAGTATATACCTTTTAAGCTTAAAGCTTTCTCGGGAATCTAGTAATAAAAGCTTTGATCGTTCGGAGAGCCAAAAGATTCTATAGATATACACTTATGATCCGAAACAAAAATACTAAATGTTCAAAGGAGGTTAAGAACTTGCCTATTCTTTTTAAATAATTAATTAATAGATATACAACTATATCATTTAAAAAATATGTATATATTAGAAAAGCATATTTTTAAAGAAAAGATAATAATCATTTATCATAATTATCATTTATTTTTTAAGAATTAGACCAACAGGCTCTTAGTTAATATTAATAATTGATCAATATTATAGATATAATTCTATAATATTAAAAAAAAAACAATAACAAAATTTATTTTCGAAGAAAAACAATAAATGGTATTTTGTTAAAAGTATAAGTATTAAAGAATAAAAAGATCTACCTGTTTGGCTGTAGAAAGAATATCTTAAATTCTAAATTAAAACCAAAATTACCGGACGAATAACTAAATTAGCTAAAAAATAAACTTGCCATATTTAGTAAACTAGAAGCCACTTAATTGGGCAGTCAGGACAAACTCATTTCCCCCAAGCCACGTTCTATTAATTAACATTTCATAAAACTGAATGAAAACTTGGCCGATTAGCACAATTTTATAAACTGACTAAAAAATAATAAATCTTGCGGTTTCTTTCTCTATTGTAATCCCCAGGTGACACGGTGTTTGCTCAGGGTGCTGCTGCCACCCCAGTGACCCTCCTGAATGCCATGACCATGCACGGCAAGTGCAACAAGCTGGAGTGCGTAACCGTGTGCCACATGCACACTGAGGGTCCGGGCGAGTATGCCAAGCCGGAATACAAGGACCATTTCCGTTCCAACTCCTTCTTCATGGGCGGCAATGTGCGCAAGGCGGTGGCCGAGGGACGGGGCGACAATGTTCCTATATTCTTGCACGAGATTCCGATGCTGTTCTACAAGAAGATCGTTCAACCCGATGTAGCCTTCATCCATGTGTCGCCCCCGGATCGTCATGGTTTCTGCTCCCTGGGCACCAGCGTCGATTGTGTTCGGGCTGCCCTGCTCCACTCAAAAAAAATTGTTGGTAAGTTACTTCTCCTATCTATATATATCTGAGGATATAGTTTAATTATTTATTTCCTTGCCAGCTCAAATCAACCCGAAAATGCCTCGCACCTTTGGTGACGCCATCATCCATAAATCCCACTTCGATTTGGCCATCGAGGTGAACGACGATCTGCCGCAACACGGTACTGGAAAGATTTCTGCAGTGGAACAGAAGATTGGCAAGCTGATCGCCGAGAATCTGGTGAAGGATGGTGCCACTCTGCAGATGGGTATTGGCAGTATTCCCGACGCCGTTCTTGCCGCCCTGCACAACCACAAGGATCTGGGCATCCACTCCGAGATGTTTGCCAACGGAGTCGTTGATCTGGTGAAGAAGGGTTGCGTCACCAACAGCAAGAAGAAGATGCACCAGGGTCGCATCGTTGGCTCCTTCCTAATTGGTGACCAACCGCTCTACGACTTTGTCAACGATAACCCCTTCATTGGTAGGCACTGGAACTGATTCTATATATTCGGAGGATATAATGATTCTTCCTTCCAGAAATGTACGCCATCGATTATGTGAACAACACCAGCATCGTGAAACAGCAGCCCCGGATGACGGCCATCAACAGTTGCATTGAGGTTGATCTGACCGGACAGGTGTGCTCCGATTCGATTGGAACGCGCTTCTACTCAGGTTTCGGTGGTCAGGTGGACTTCATTCGTGGCGCTGCCGAGGGCCTGGACGGACTCGGCGTACCCATCATTGCCATGCCCTCTACCACCAACAAGGGCGGTTCCAAGATTGTGCCTACGCTCCAGCCTGGTAAGATACTATAATACTATAATTATGACCCGGATCATCTCATTCTGATTCTTACAGGTGCTGGCGTTGTTACATCTCGGGCTCATGTCCACTATGTCGTTACGGAGCACGGCATCGCCTCGCTGTTCGGAAAGAATGTCCGTCAACGCATGTACGAGCTGATCCAAATCGCCGATCCCAAGCACCGCGAGGCCCTGGAAAAGGCAGCATTCGAACGCATCAAGGTGATGCCTTCCCCCACATAGAGATCGATCAAACCACCAACAGCCATTTCCCGGGGGAATAGTAGTGGCCAGCAATTCTTGAAGGCATTCCCGTAACTGACAAGCTTCATAGGACTGCAAATCATGAAATCCTCCAGTAGTAGCATTACCAAAAGTCAAAATTAAATAGACGACTAACTTGAAAGAACTGCAATCATGATATATATCCTTTAGATTTTACACACCCGTAAAATTCATGTGAAAAATAAAGTTTTCAAATAAAATAATATCATTTGTTTTTTATATTCCTTTAAAAAATAAGAATCTATTTGAAATTTTATTCCGACGACAGTTTATTTTCATACTGCAAAAATATGAAGGAGGCGCGTACAGGAAGTCCGGCTTAGCTTTAGTTAATTATATATACAAATCTGTGAGTTCAGAGGTTGCGTATTCGCCGCAGCAGTCAGCAGAAACTCAACCTTGAGTTCAAAGACTTTTCGCTTGCGGAAAGGGAATAGAATACGAACTGAGCACACAACGTTGTCTTTGAATTGAAGGGTAAAAGGAGTGCTGTTCTTCGAAAGGAACTAGTAGCAGCATCGTACTGTAATATAGGGCCTAAAACTGTTGTTTTCCTTTAAAATCTACAGGTGCATAGCTTAAACATCGATGGATGATTGGCGGCATCATGCTGTTTACTTCTTCTTGTTGTTTTTGTTATTTTTAGCATCGGCGGCATTCTCGATCTTGGCACGCTTCTTCGGATGCTCATCCTCCTCATCCTCGGCGACATCGTCCTCGTCCTCCTCCTCCTCCATGTCGACCACCTCCACATCGTCCTTGATGTTGTGGCCGTGGATGTAGACGGGTCCGCTGCCCTTGATTAGCTTGAATACCACCTTCGACTCGTAGAACTCGACATCGGGATTGACGGCGCGCGTCTCTCCGGCCTTCAGCACGGCGATTGGGATCTGCACGGAATCCTTCACTGTGTTCACCTGCGTAGAAGAAAGTGGGTCGAAAGAAAGACGATTAGCACGGAAGATTCGGACAGATAGATAGATGACTCCGTCAATGCGGCATAGATAGTTGTTCACTTCAATCGCTACACGCATTTCAGATCCCAGTAGGAAGATACAGCGCGGTTGGCCCACTTTATCGCGTTGTGTCTCTCGGAATGGAAATTCTAATCTGCGTCAGCCGACTGCCTCCCCCAAACTGAAGCGCTTCTCTGATAACCGACCACCGACTCTGCTGCCACCGACGCACTCGCCTATAGTTTATTAAATATTAACTTGGCGGATGGACGGCCGCTTGACCATTCGTCTGCCCACTCTGGAGCGGTTAAGATCGCCCACCAAGCTGAGGAACTGGCAGGCTCTTCCGAGTGCGAATCTAACAAGTGCCCGCTAATTAATAATCATCCAGAGTAAGGCCTCCTCAACTATTGGTTTGGAACTAAAGTGCCCTGGCGATCTTATCGGCATGTGCGATAATGAAGGTAAGTGGGGGAGCGCGTCCCCTCAAGAGGATAAGTGAAAGGTGTCTAAACTCGATTGGGTTTCTGTGGAATTTACTTAAAAATCCAACAAGCTTGTAATTATAAATAGTCAGCAGTTATCAAAGCTGAGAAATTAGAACACTCGTGATGTGAAAAGTGGAACAAAGATCTCTCCTCCCACTACTTGTTCAGATCAAGATCAAAGAGAGTGATGATTTACCGCAAATACTCTGTAATTAGACACCAAAAGTCAGCGACTTGGGGTGTTATCTTTGAAATGTGACTGAAATATCAGAGACAGTCTAACTTCCTCCGTATAAACCTGTCCATCAGTCTGCCGCCTTAAGTTCCTCCCGTTTCAAAGTACAAATAAGACATAAGACTCTGGCTGTCTGAAAACTAGGTAATGAGACATGATTAAAGTCTTCCTTATCGGGCTCTCCTGGCGTGGCAAATATTTGAATCAAGCCTGTTTCCTCCCCCATGTCATTTTTCAAGAAGTCACAAGACCACCTGAGAATCAATACACTTCAGGTTCAGATCTGGAGATGTGATTATTCGCTTGTACATATGTGCTGTTGACAAAAATTTCCAATCAAGTAACCCACTTAACCGGCGCCCAAATCAAGATCAAGGGGCCCCATTTCCAGCTAATCAATTGCTCCATGGCCGATCTTTTCCAGATGATCTCTACCGGGAGCGCCTGCCAAACGTGTGCGGGTCGGTGGGCTCCAAGGCGCGATCCTGCTGCAGCATTCGAACCGTTCACAAGTACTTGCCCGTCACCGACTGGCTGCCCAAATACCAGTGGAGCTTCCTGCCCATGGACCTGGTCGCGGGTCTCACCGTCGGCCTCACAGCCGTACCCCAGGCCATTGCCTACGGAGCGGTGGCCAACCTCCCCACCGCCTATGGCCTCTACTCCGCGTTTATGGGAGGATTCGTGTACATCTTTCTAGGAACGTGCAAGGACATCACAGTGGGTGAGTCACCAATGCCATTAGATTGTAGGATTTCCTATTAACTTCACCCCTTTTCAAGGCCCAACGGCCATCATGGCTACTATGGTGCGTCCGTATGTGGACGGTGATCCGGCCTATGCGGTGCTACTCTGCTTTCTCTCCGGCTGCATAATATTCGTCATGGGCCTCCTGAATCTGGGAGTGCTCATGCGATTCATCTCTGTCCCGGTCACAACGGGCTTCACCATGGCGGCTGCCATCAGCATTGCCACGGGCCAGATGTGCAGCCTCTTTGGCGTCAGTTCCAGTGCAAGTGGATTCCTCAACAGCTGGATATACTTCTTCGGCCACCTATCGCAGATACGAAGGAATGATGCCATTCTTGGCTGCTGCACCCTGGCGCTTCTACTCCTAATGAGGGTGAGTAATGATTCCTAACTTATTTATCCTAATTTTAGTTAAATTTCATATCCTGCAGCAAGTCAAGGACCTCCCTCTGCCTTTTAAAAGTGTTCTCAAGTACATTTCACTTTCCCGCAACGCTGTGGCCGTTGTCATCGGAATCCTGCTGTGCTATCTGCTGAAGAAGGACGGTGTCCTGCCGTTCTTGGTCAGCGGCACCATCCAACCTGGTCTGCCGCCGTTCAAGCCACCGCCATTCCACACGGAAGACCCAACCACCGGAGCAGAAATCAGCTTTGGTGGCATGATATCGGCTGTGGGCTCTGGACTGGCGTCCATTCCACTGCTCTCCATTTTGGAGAGCATTGCGGTGGCCAAGGCCTTCTGTAAGTTCCAGTTAATAAAATTAATAAAATAATACTACCTTCTACCTCCAGCAAAGGGAAAGGTTCTGGATGCTTCTCAGGAGATGATAGCTCTGGGAGTCAGCAATATACTTAGCAGCTTCTTTTCGTCCATGCCGATCACTGGCTCATTCACGAGGACAGCTATTAACAATGCCAGTGGCGTGAAAACTCCTCTGGGTGGTGCGGTTACCGGAGCTATTGTCCTCATGACCCTGGCCTTCCTCACCTCCACCTTCGCCTACATCCCCAAAGCCACCTTGGCGGCCATCATCATAGCAGCCATGTTTTTCATGGTGGAATACGAGACCATTGGGGAGATATGGCGGGCAAAGAGTGAGTATACCGAAGCCTATGCCCCTCTTATGATTTTAAAACCGAATTCCTGGCAGAACGCGACATGCTGCCGTTTCTGGTAACAGTGTTCGCCTGTTTGTTTTGGACTCTGGAGTACGGAATGGTGGTGGGCATTGTCTTCAACGCCCTCTTCCTGCTCTACAAGAGCATGAAGCCGCAGTTCCACATGGAAAACGAAAAGGTAGTCACACTTTCTGAGTTAATCAAAGTCATGGGCTGATGTTTTTGCTAATCCCAACAGTATAATGGCATCGAGCTGACTGTGGCCGACATCAAGGGCAGCGTAGACTATGCGGCAGCCGAATATTTGAAACTGAGAATTGTCTCGCACGTGACGAATCAGAAAGACACTGCCGCTGCCCCAACGCTGGTGGTGATTAAGGGTCATGAGATAGCCTCAATTGATACCACCGTAGCACTGGTAAGTCCAACTATATTCTTCCCGAAATGTGACATTTATCTCTGCTTTTCTCCTCCCCTCCTTTCGTATAGAACCTCAAATCGCTTCGGGAAGATCTGGCCTTGCTGCAATGCGACCTGGTCTGCTGGAATTGGAGCATTCCGGCGGCGGGAGTAATTTGCCGCATGGACAGAAAGCTGCGCAGCATGTTCAAGTTCTCGAAAAGCTTCGACGATCTAATGCAAATAGTAGCAGACGAAGCACAAGAGTCGTGTGCCAGCATTGCCGTCGAGTTGAGTCAATAAAGTCTATTCTTTTGTCTTGTCATTATGCTAGAGCCACGTATGTACTGTACACTTACCACCTAATCAAGAAAGAGATGAGAATAAAATATTTAACAATTTTACTAAAAATTTATAAAAAAAAGAAAAAGTTAAATAGGTAGATAATTATAATGAGAGCACCCTAGTACCCCGCCTATTCGGTTAAGGGGATTGCGTCAAAGTCAATGATATATAGCAGATGTACAGACAAAATTACCCTAACCTAAGTGAGTGGAGTAAAATGAAAAATGCCACTCGTGGAGAGTGGACCGGGGGAAGGTAGAAATGGAAACCGGTCCTTGCCCTGCCGGGAAAAAAAAAAAAAATAAAAAAAAGACCGGCGCGCGCATACACAATTTGCAATTGTGTGCAATTTATGTGCATATTGTTTCGGGATGGGGGGATGGGACTCACCTCGACCACGTTGAACTCATTCTCCTTGGCCTCGGCGCCCAGCAGAATTTGTTTGATCACCAGCTTCTGGCCCCGGGCGTAATCCTCATCGTAGTCCCACGTCACACTGTTGCTATCGGCGGTCAGAGTAACTCCTGAAAATCGAAAACATTCATTTTATTATACACATATAATTTACGGACGGAAGTACGAGAGTCTGGGACAGACACACTAATTAGCCAGCGGCAACCTTGACGATAAAAACACCGGCAAGCGTTGCAGACATTTCCATTTTACAGCTACAAATACGATTTCCGCTGTTGTTTTTTTACTTCATTTAGGTGCAGAAGTCTCCAATCTTGCAATGTGTAATTACCGTAGAAAGATTCCTCAGCCATTTCTGCTAATTTATTAATATAAAGCCAATGAAACTCGCGGGGAACACGTGTTGAGCAAAATCTTTTGCAAAATGGTAGCTAGTCCAGGGTTGCCAGGCTCTAACATGGCACAGCGATAGGTTAATGGTGCGATAGATTTCGAATAAATTAGTGTTTTAAGTCGGCTAAACGGTATTTTATAAATCTGTAGAAGGAAAAACTTTCTAAGCTTTATACTATACATAATTATATATTTATTTAACACTCTCTTATTTTTCATTAATTTTCCCAAGAGAGTTTGTATATAAAACATGAACTAAATTTTTTAAAAATTAGCCCAAAACTATCGAGTAGATGAGCTATCGATAAACAGCCCTGGCTTGAACACCAGCACTACCTAACGCTTCATATATCTGCAGCCATCGCCGTTTTACGGGCACGTGTAGAAGTACAAAATTTCCACTCTTAATTGACTGTACATCTGTGTCCGAAGGCAAATACAAATGGAATCCGAATCGTTCTACGGTGAGAATTAACAAAATTGCATTTTTAATAGGGTACTATGGTTCCCAAAGCGGGGATTCGTATGTGCCGCCGTACTTCCAGCCGGCAAATAGTTCTAATAATGTTTTTTTTTCCTTTTTGCCGACCTCATCTACCTCCGACCAGGTTTTACGCTCAGCGAGAAAGAGCCCATTGCACAGTTCGACGTTCCTGATATTCCGGAGGAGTATGTGGTCCACTCACACAAGCTCATCATCAAACAGATTTCCCTCGGGCCCGAGGCAAAGTCCGGCGAATTCAACGTGGTGCAGGTGAGAATCGCCATTAGCTATTATCAGTCACCATATAGTAATAGTAGTCAGCCACAAATCCGTAATCTGGGCCGCTTTTCTTTTACCTGCCTTCGTGCCGGGGAAAATGGTGGCCTCTTGAGGATACTCTTCAGATTTTAAGGCCCACTCTTCAAGGCGGAGACTATCCCTCTCTACATAGATTTGTTAGATTTCACACATTTGGCCCAAACAAATAACAACCATTTTTGTTTTCCAGAAATAGCATTCAAGTTCTATTCTTTTCCTTGTTTTTACCGCATTTTTGTTTATGATAATAGCAGTTAACTCTTCTGATATTGTTCCATATTTCAGTCTAAGTTTATTTGCACTCTTCTAATATGTGTCCATTCCCTCCTCCTCAACCTTTTGCTAAAAAAAGATTCTAAATGCATTTAATTAAAATCATATACTCTTTTTCTTCAGGCCGAGACAAACATAAACGACGATGGGGAGACGGTGAAGATTCCCATTGCCGTCCTGAAAGTGGGCGAAACCCGTAGCTTAAGGCCAAATGTTGAATTCCCCAACGGATCCGTGACATTCAAGCTGGTGCAGGGCACTGGACCCGTCTATGTCTGTGGCAAGGTAACATGAACTAACACAACTTTCAAAATGTATACTACTATAAAAATAAATCATTACAGACGGAGATGAATTTCGGAGAGTTCAACGATGGTGAAATTTACGAAGAGTATTCTGATGAGGAGGATGACAGCGAATTGGAATTTGACGAGGATGCAGCTCCACAGACGAATGGAAAGAGCAATAAAAAGAAGTAAAATACAATGAAACCATTAAGCTAACGATATGATAACAAAAAAATAAAAATCCTGAACGAAAAAACAAAATGAATGTACAACAAGATTCTTAATCATTTCTAATTTGGTCTATAGTATATGGAATTTTATTCATTATGTGTAATTTTTGTTAAATTAGGATTTTTTAATACAAAAGAATTGTGGCTGTTCGAGAAAAATGCTCACGGAAGATAAAAAAAATCGCGCCACCGTACTTTGTGCTAGTTACAGGCTCGTGCCACTGAGATCTTTTGGCGGGGAACGCTGAAAGAAATAAACCATGACATATATTAGTTCAAAATCAGGACATTCATTTCAAGATCGACTTACCGTATGTGAATGACGCGACGTCTTTCGTCGCTTGGATGTATGAGGTCCAGTTTCTGACTCCACTCAATCAACTTCATTTCATGGCGCAGCTTCTTGCGATCGAAGTACGAAATGACACAGCTGATTGGAATCCAAAACACAGCGGTGACAAGGACAACGGCCACTAGAAGCGACATCAAATTAGTACAACTTGTTTACTTATTTATACAAAAAATACGAAAATATATTAAAGGGTTTTATTAGAGCACACTCTAGAAGGGCATCCCCTTCCAAAAGTTGAAAAATGCATGGGGACCAATATATGGCCCACTGCGAAGGCTATATCTTTCCTAATAACCATCCGATTCTTGAGCGGAATACCTTAAACGAATTGTGGATCAATTCTCCACCAATCTGCATCAAAATCTAGGAACGAAATATTTTTTAGATTTTTTGGCCCATTTTCTGGGGCATCCCCTTCCAAATGTTGAAAAATGCATCGGGACCAATATATGGCCCACTGAGAAGGCTATATCTTTCCTAATAACCATCCGATTCTTGAGCGGAATACCTTAAACGAATTGTGGATCGATTCCCCATCAATCTGCATCAAAATCTAGGAATAAAATATTTTTTAGATTTTTTGTCCCATTTTCTGGGGCATCCCCTTCCAAAAGTTGAAAAATGCATGGGGACCAATATATGGCCCACTGCGAAGGCTATATCTTTCCTAATAACCATCCGATTCTTGAGCGGAATACCTTAAACGAATTGTGGATCAATTCCCCATCAATCTGCATCAAAATCTAGGAACAAAATATTTTTTAGATTTTTTGGCCCATTTTCTGGGGCATCCCCTTCCAAATGTTGAAAAATGCATCGGGACCAATATATGGCCCACTGAGAAGGCTATATCTTTCCTAATAACCATCCGATTCTTGAGCGGAATACCTTAAACGAATTGTGGATCGATTCCCCATCAATCTGCATCAAAATCTAGGAATAAAATATTTTTTAGATTTTTTGTCCCATTTTCTGGGGCATCCCCTTCCAAAAGTTGAAAAATGCATGGGGACCAATATATGGCCCACTGCGAAGGCTATATCTTTCCTAATAACCATCCGATTCTTGAGCGGAATACCTTAAACGAATTGTGGATCGATTCCCCATCAATCTGCATCAAAATCTAGGAATAAAATATTTTTTAGATTTTTTGTCCCATTTTCTGGGGCATCCCCTTCCAAAAGTTGAAAAATGCATGGGGACCAATATATGGCCCACTGCGAAGGCTATATCTTTCCTAATAACCATCCGATTCTTGAGCGGAATACCTTAAACGAATTGTGGATCGATTCCCCATCAATCTGCATCAAAATCTAGGAATAAAATATTTTTTAGATTTTTTGTCCCATTTTCTGGGGCATCCCCTTCCAAAAGTTGAAAAATGCATGGGGACCAATATATGGCCCACTGCGAAGGCTATATCTTTCCTAATAACCATCCGATTCTTGAGCGGAATACCTTAAACGAATTGTGGATCGATTCCCCATCAATCTGCATCAAAATCTAGGAATAAAATATTTTTTAGATTTTTTGTCCCATTTTCTGGGGCATCCCCTTCCAAAAGTTGAAAAATGCATGGGGACCAATATATGGCCCACTGCGAAGGCTATATCTTTCCTAATAACCATCCGATTCTTGAGCGGAATACCTTAAACGAATTGTGGATCGATTCCCCATCAATCTGCATCAAAATCTAGGAATAAAATATTTTTTAGATTTTTTGTCCCATTTTCTGGGGCATCCCCTTCCAAAAGTTGAAAAATGCATGGGGACCAATATATGGCCCACTGCGAAGGCTATATCTTTCCTAATAACCATCCGATTCTTGAGCGGAATACCTTAAACGAATTGTGGATCAATTCACCATCAATCTGCATCAAAATCTAGGAACAAAATATTTTTTAGATTTTTTGTCCCATTTTCTGGGGCATCCCCTTCTAAATGTTGAAAAATGCATGGGGACCAATATATGGCCCACTGCGAAGGCTATATCTTCCCCAATAACTATCCGATTCTTGAGCGGAATACCTTAAACGAATTGTGGATCGATTCCCCATCAATCTGCATTGAAATCTAGGAATAAAATATTTTTTAGATTTTTTGTCTCATTTTCTGGGGCATCCCCTTCTAAATGTTGAAAAATGCATGGGGACCAATATATGGCCCACTGCGAAGGCTATATCTTCCCCAATAACTATCCGATTCTTGAGCGGAATACCTTAAACGAATTGTGGATCAATTCCCCATCAATCTGCATCAAAATCTAGGAACAAAATATTTTTTAGATTTTTTGTCCCATTTTCTGGGGCATCCCCTTCTAAATGTTGAAAAATGCATGGGGACCAATATATGGCCCACTGCGAAGGCTATATCTTCCCCAATAACTATCCGATTCTTGAGCGGAATACCTTAAACGAATTGTGGATCGATTCCCCATCAATCTGCATCAAAATCTAGGAACAAAATATTTTTTAGATTTTTTGTCCCATTTTCTGGGGCATCCCCTTCTAAATGTTGAAAAATGCTTGGGGACCAATATATGGCCCACTGCGAAGGCTATATCTTCCCCAATAACTATCCGATTCTTGAGCGGAATACCTTAAACGAATTGTGGATCGATCCTCCACCAATCTGCATCAAAATCTAGGAACAACAATTTTTTTAGATTTTTTTTAAACTTTTATAGGAGGTCTACTTCAAAATGAGGAAAATGCATGGGGAGTTCTATATGACCACAGAAAAGGCTATATCCTTACCCTTATTTATCTGATTTTTTCTTTAGGTTTTTTTGTACTTACTGACAATGTTGTCCTTGAGAAATCTGAGTGTCTTCGCCACATTTATTTCCTCTATAATATCCCAGAAGCGCTCAACCACATCCTGTATGGTCTTCTCGCAAACGCCCTGTTGGGAAATGAAAATAATATAAATTATGTATTTTGCCTATAACCCCAATAAACTCACCTTATTGCAGAATCCAGTTATGCAAGGCGTGCCATCCGGCAGGACATCAGGTGGCTCCACCGGAAAGCAGGTTTCGTTGATGCTCATGCGGCAGCAACGCTTGCAGGCATCCGCTATGATGTCGCACATGCAGCTCTGCAAGCCCTGGGTCTCGCAATACGGCACACACTTTCCATTCCGGCATTGCCCACGCTCCTGGCATATCGTCCCATCCGCCATAGCTGGGGATTTGGGGCACTCCGCATGGGCACCTGTGCAACGGGCCTCCTGCTCACAAGTGGCGTATTGAGCTTCACGGCACTTCATCCCCGACGCCATGAACTGGCAGTTCTGGCAACAGGGCGAGTTTTTGTCGCTGCACATGGCTCCCTGATTCCGACGCAGTTTGCAGTTTTTGTCGCAGCATGAATCGTTGTCCTCAGTTCCCAGTAAACCGGCATCGCACTGCTCGTCACCTTCAACGCGAAGATTGCCACAGAAGGACTCCTCCGGTTCAGAGAAGCATCTACCCGACTTGGCCTGCAGAACCTTTCGAATGGATCGAAGGGAGCATGGAGAGAATTTCTGAAAAAGATAATTTTTTTAATGAAGTTCTTTATAAAATAGTGCTCCAAGAACTTACCTTATTGTTGACATCATAACCACTGACGGAGTAGGTGTACATGAGGAAGCTGCCACCCTGGGAAGCGCTCGGCGAGCACTCCGGAATATCTGGGTCGTGTTCAGATCCCCAATTGTGTCCAAACTCATGGGCCGTTACCAAGTCAGCCTCGCGTGTGATGACTCTTTGTCCATAATGATTCCGGGAGCTGCTCAATCCGGAGTTCAAGTACAGAGTGTAGCCATTTTTGAAATATTCTTTGAACGGGAAATAAAATTTTCAAATATTATCTTACTGAAATGTATCTTAAAAGTGCTGAAAACGGAAGAAAAACCAGAATAAAAGAAGATAAACGCAAAGTTCAAAGCCAAAATGAAAATGAGAAATGTGAAGTGATGTTTAGGGATTAGCAACCTGGAGTGCAAATGCCGCCAACGGAATTGCGACGCGGGGAGCCAACGTAAGCCAAGCCCAGAATGCCGCCTTCGAACTTGAGATCGGTAAAGAGATGGGCTAGGCAGAAGTCTTTGTGGCTGTACTCCCGGGAGAAGACCTACACATGGCGATAAATCGACGGAGACGGAGGCGGAGCACAGGATTGAAGTAAGAAAGAGCACAAGACAAGAATTAAATGGCCATGAGCAACGGCAGCTAAACTAGAAAAATGAATCATAAAATATGAATTGAACGCACCTCGAGAAGATTGCGGACATCCCACTTCTCACGGATCATGTTGTAATGCGCTTCACCACCTCGCAACCTGGTTGGCTCCGAGTGCACCACTATCTTCTTGATGACGAAGCCCATGCCCTTGAATCCTTCCTGGTCGGAGCGATCCTGCCATACGGTGTCGTTGTAGATCTTGTGCACCCGATCGATGAGGCTTATCTAGAGGTAAAACAGAGGCTATAGAAACATAGTCATAAGATTGTAACAGATCCTTACCAAGTAGTTGATGGTCGTCTTGGTGTTGCCTCCTCCCATTTCCTGGAAAAATCTATAATCCGCCACCAGAAGGAGGGGACATCGAGTTTTGGTTGGGGTGTACTCGTACTGATCCGACTGACGCTTCTCGCGCGAGTGTATTTCATTGTCTATGGTATCCTCGCTTTCCTTGTCTTCCAGCTCCAGACCCTCCTTGATGTAGCCACAGGTCTTGGGAGTGCCACCCGCCTCGTTCTTGTGCACCTTTACATCGGAGGACTTGTAGGCCACCATTGTGTCCTTTTTGGCCTCTGGCAGGTGTCTCCACGAAGGCTCTATATGGTAGGTTTCATCCGGAAGGTGGATAGACATGGTCATTGTCCCATCCTCAATATAAGCCCTCACTGAAGACTCCAGTTCGCCGAAGACGCGGCCAGAATAGAAGCTATCATGATCTGAGAGGGAAATACATCCAGTCAAATCCAGTCCAGGATAACAATGACGGGAGTATACATACCCATATGCACCACCGTTTCATTGCCATCCGCATCCACAGCATAGGCCCGAAATTTGCTATGAAGGACATCTCGATGGGGGTGCAAAATCAACCGGAAGTTTTTTCCCAGAGTGGTGAACTCCACTTCCTTGATGACATTAAACGGATTTGTACTGTGCTTGGCTCCTCTTTTAACGACTCTATGCACGACATCGTCCTTGTGGAATATCTCATAGTGGCGAAGAGTTTTTTGTAACGCAACTGAAAATGAATGAAAAATAATCCATTTTTTGAAAATAGAGGGAATTTTCCAAGTTTCCAATGCTTACCGCAATTTTCGACTAAAAGGCAGGCGAAGAAAACAGAGATTAAGGCGAGACCACAGCAGCTAATGCATTTTGTAAACATTTTTCCCCCGCAAAAAACTTTTCTGCATTATTGATTTTTCGGATTCAAGCAGCTGAGCTGCGAGTCCTGTTGAGGGTTAACAGAATACCGTTCTTATTGTTTAACAGACTGTTATCTTTCTAGTTCTAGTTCCATATCCGGTTCCGGTTCACTAATGTTATTATAGCGGGCTAATTTGAAACCATTTAAAGGATAGGTGAAAACGCAGCGGCAATTTATATTTAATAACTTTTCAAATTTAACAATTTGCCAAAAATATTATTAATTGTAATTTTTATAGTCTGTATTTTATGTATTTTTCCAAATTCAAAGTAAGGCATCTGTTTACCGAGGATCTGCCACCACCGGAATAGGCGCCAGCTTATAATCAACACCATAGAATTGACCGTTGAGGGATTTCCGCCTTGGCTTGGGCATGCTATGGACAGGATAACATTAGTGTTGGAGATCAACTTTTCAGATCAAATATAACATACTTTGTTGCATCAGAGCCGTATATAGAAATAGTCACATATTTGCTGGGAACATTGTTCAGGAAATTGATATAGCGGCACCGTAGATAGGGATTTTGGCGAGTAGATAAAACTGCCCTCAGGTGCTCCAGCTTGTGCTTGAAGATGGGCAGGACTACCCAGTTATCGTCGGGCAGGTGAAGGAAATCCTTTGCGGTCTTCTGCTCGGCCTCCTTGTGTTTCTTTTCCTCCGGTTTGAACTCTTGTGCCAGCTTTTCGATGTCGAATTTCATGGGCCATGCTGTAAACGGTTCGCAAATTGTGGTCTGCATTCTGTCCGATTTGAAAAACTAAACACTAATGATCCGAACACAATTGAAAGGCCTGCTTATCATTTATAAACTGAGGCCTTCTCAGAACACACATTTTTTTAATTTTTAAAATTTTGCTATACTTTATATTTGGCTTAAGTATTTAAATCGTTAAATATCCGTAAAATGTACAAATTCAAATGAGAATAAAGGTAAAAGCACAAAGACAAGGGGACACATCGCATTTTAAACTTAATATTAAAGTTGAAAACTAGCTAATTACTAGCTAAGATTTGCTTTTTACTTCTGCAACTCGGCCATGTTGGCCTCGAAGATGGCCGTGTTGATCTTGTGCTTCAGGGAGATAAGGACCTCTCTGTTGCTGATCGCCCTCATCTCGTTGGCCACGTACTCGCCGTAGGTGGCAAACTCATCGCGATGCGTCGGCAGGCTGACAATTGTCGGCGATGGTGGGCTGGGAACTGAAGCGCCGCCGGCTGGCTTCGAAGAAGGCAGAGGGGTATTTACCTTCGGCAGTCGCAGGTTACTCATAGAAATGCCAGGAGAAGCTGTCAGCACACTGCTGGTTGTTCCATTCGCAGTGGATTCCAGGGAGGGAGAAATAATAGTGGTAGTATTATGCGGCGCACTTGTTTCATAATACAGCCTCTTCGGCGCATTCGGATGAAGCTGGTGGGGCGTGTGCGTCTCATCAAAGTAGGAATCCTCATGCGCACTGTTATCCCTTCTTTGGATTTTGATTATTCTAGTGGGCACCACATGCACAGAATTGCTCCCAGGGTTCTGGGTAGGATTGGACTGGTAGTGCAGCTCTCCACTCTCATTCGCCTGGAAGCTAACAGTTTCCATTTCCATCAAAGATGGCTGGTGCTGATGCTGGTGATGCTCGATAGATTCTGGTTCCTCCGGTTCCTGGAGGTTAATATACCGGACATTAAGCTCTTTGCTAATTTTCGGCTTTGCGTCCGCGTCCTCCATCTCTGGTTCGTCGATGTCATCCACATCTTTGGTTGTCTCTTCGATAAGCTTCTCCAGCTCCTGAGCCCTGCTGCTTGCATGGCTCTTGCGCATATAATCCTCATTCATGGTCGCTGCACTATTTTGGGCAGGAGTGCTGCTATTGCTGTTGTTATCTGGAGCGACCTCGCCTAAGCCAAACTTCCGGTCGTCACCTTGCAGGTCTGTTTTCAAGCGTCCTTTGGTCGAACGACACGCGTAGGGAGAGCTGAGGAACACCAGGTTCTTGAAGCCAAACCACTTGGAGTTGTAGGGCTCCTTCCGTTTCATGCGACTGATCTCGCGATGGTATTGGGTTCGCAGCGTGTGGAACTTCTTCTCCAGCTCGTTGACGGGGATATTGCCGCCCAGAACCTGACTCACTTCGCTCAGAAGCCGCTGCTTGACGTCCTTTTTTCGGTACTCATCACAAGTCATATCCCACAGACCGCGGCGACATCGGTACTCACTGATCAGCAGCAGTGTCTTCTCTCGCGTCCACTCCATTTTTAGATCAGCTACTTTATCCGGGGCAAGAACGGTGTCGTCACCAAGGCAGAACAGAACAATGCTGGGACCGGCCGGCTCCCTTTGATCGAAAATAAAGATACGGAACGAAATTAGTGTGCAGTGGTTTTTTAATAGCCCAAAGAGTTACCTCGGATCGCAAGGGAATTAGCTGGCTGGGTTTATTTTGGTTACTCCAAAGCAGGACGTGCGTCTAATCGGATGGGCTACGGGGTATGAATTCGTTAATATAATAGTTTAATGAAAGTTATTTACATCTTCAATCAGTTTTAATAAAGTTACCTCTAATTGGAGAAGTCGATGCTGGCTTTGTTTTGATTAAATTATTAGGTATTGCCTTCTTCTAATAGTTTCCGATCAATCGGACATTCTATTGTCCTTGAAAAGATGCATGCAAATGTAGGGGAATCCAGATAATACATCTAAATATTAAATTAAATTAATAGTTTGTTTAAAATCGCACAAAAAGGTACAGCTGCTCCCCCCCTCGCGTAAAAACAAACGCTGTGTATCTGTATGGCTAGGGTTGCCAGCCCACGCCAAAATGCTCAATACTGCCAGATCAAGTGAAATTTTAGCTTTTTCCCGCCGATTTTAGCGGGAAAGTGTCTATTAAATGCTTGGTAACTCTGCACTTTAATGACAACAAACAATAACCAAATAAACGCGGAAACTTATATTTTACAATAATAATGGACGGCAATGTAGGTAAACTGACTGAAGAATCTCGGAAACGCAAAGAAAGGCTTCAAAAATTGCGGGATCAAGTTCAAAACAAAACCGGAGAATCCTCGGAACAGAATGAAAAATTACCAAAGTGTGTGAAATATATTACAATTTTGTATATTTTATTAAAATTTCAATTTAACTGTCAGGCCTGTCTTCCGGAGCTATAAACCTCAGAATGAGAACACTGACGGTGAGGTGTTGGCGCAGGAACCCACAGGAAACATTGAATCCGCCGTTGAGGGTCAGCTGAATCTTCTCCAGCAGCCCATGGTAATCGAAGAGATAGATATAACCAACCTGGCGCCCCGCAAACCAGATTGGGATCTCAAGCGCGATGCCAGCAAAAAGTTGGAACGTTTGGAGCGTCGTACTCAAAAGGCTATTGCCGAGCTCATCCGGGAAAGGCTGAAACTAAACCAAATTGAGGACATCAGCCAGGCGGTTAATGTAGGGACTGCCCATGCGGGCGAAAACACTGGTGAGGATTATGACTAGAGCCGAACAATACAATTACTTTTACTAAACTTGTACAAAACGAGAATAAATTAACAATAAGTAAAACTATCGGCGATTTTCCTTGCCGGTGGGTATGTTTAATCGTTCTTTTAGTGTGAGTATCTCTGAAATTACACAAAGTTATGAAATAAAAATACTTTTTATTGAAATTATAGACTCACGTTTGGAATATTTTTGCTCCAGGCCTTGGGCAAATTGGCGCATAGTTTGTAGTTGCTGTGGAATTTCTTCCCGAAGCTTTTCGATTGTTATTCTAGCCTGCCGAAGCTCATCTTCCCTTAATGCCAACAGCTTTTCTTTCTCCTGGACTGCTTTCTCTTGCTGCAGTGCCACTTCAGTACGCCAGGCTATGGTCTTCTTGTGGTTGAGTAGTTCCTGGGTCTGCTTCAGTATAATCTGATTCGCTTTGGAAATTTCTTCGGAAGCCATTTCCAGAGCTTGCCGCTTGGTGTGAAGGATTTTTTTCTCAGCCTCAAGCTCTGCGGCAATATTAGCCTAGAAATAAAGGTAAAAGCAACTGATATGTAGATTTCTCAAATGTTAAATACCTTCTCTTTATTTCCCTTCTGTATGTTTTCCTGCAGTTCCGAGGTGTGCTGTTTGAGGTCCTCGATTTTGTACTCCAGTTTTCGCTCCTGTTTCCTTGCGTTAAGAATATCAACTTGCAGTTTGTCATTCTGATCTTTTAAAGTTCCAACTCTGGACTGAAATGAGGACAACTCATCACTTAGAGCTTGACAACGCTTTTCAGTCTGTTCTTGAAGATTTTTAAGATCGTTTTTGTCGAGGGTGGCCTTTTCAAGCTGGGACTGCAGACCGGAGATAGCTCGGCGGTTTCTTTCAAGTTCATTACTGCGCTGTTCGTTTACTTTGGATAGTTTTTCTTGCCACTGTTGAACCTCGGTGGCATGCTTTTCCTCAAGCATTCGAGTGTTTTCCGACAATGCTTCTCTTAGTTTGCTGTTTTCGGTGCTCAACCGGTCCATATGGGATCGTTGGGAGTTGATTTCCACCTGTAGTTGCTGCACATTCTGCTCTAACATAAATTGCTTTTTATGAGACGCATCCAGCATAATATTTATGTAGAATAACACAGTATTTAAAGGAGCCGATCGGCAGGGTAGACACAGGTGGACAAGGTTTTTAAAGGATCTTATTTCCACAAACTGTAGGTGATAGTCATGGGATTGGCCACCACTTCCAGATGATGCGTTTTGATCCCTGGCGGATAAGTGGAGCTCAAGTTTCCCGGATTGGCAATCCTTTAACATGCGCACCACATTCTCCATGAAGCCAGCGAAAGTCACATTCAGCGATTGATCCTGTTTGAGTTCATTGAAGGAGGCGCTATCCACAGTGGTGATATACATTCGCCGCTGGTCAGTTTTCTCAGCTAGGCGAAGTTGCTGTACATAAAATAGGTTTATTATAGCCAGTAGACTTCTTATAAGAATAACTCACAATAAGCTCTTTGAAATCCATTCTCTCCGCGTACAGTAAACAAGCCCGCTTGTTAGGTCGCATCATTTCGCCCCTGAAAGAAACCAAAATCTCGGCACTGGGCAGAATATTCACCACGTTCTTGCTGTATTCCATATTAGCAAAATAGCTGTCTTCGGAGGCTGGTGCCCACATTTTGGATGAACCGGGCGATTTTTGTCAATATTTTTAAAATTTCAAAAGTAAACAAAGCCAATTCGATGGATTGGTAAGATCGATAACAATTACAGCGCGATAAGGTTCTTTATGTGTTATCGGGATTCTGGGACTTGGAAGCTATGGCCACATTAAATACAAATGTCAGGTGCCCATCTCTATGTTAATAAAACAGAAAGAAAAAAAATACAGCAAAACATATAGAGAAAAATAAATACATGTCTACTGTACGTAAGAGTTTAAAATGTGGCTTAGCTAGAAGTTCAAGAACCCGTATCCTGCTCCACCCCTATAAATTCAAGCATAAATCCAAGCTGACTGTGAAGAAGGCGTTCGTGTGCAGCCGGCTGAGAACAGGACAAAAATTAAAAGAATTTTTTAATATATTATGTTTCATTTGCATATTCGCAGACCGCGAAGGTGTTCGTGGGCAGCCTGCCTCCCGGCTGTAAGCCGGAGGAGCTACGTCGCCTTTTCGCCAACTATGGATCCGTCGTAGAATGCGACGTGATGAACCGCTGTGCCTTTGTCCACTTGGCCAACGTGGATATGGCGGACGCGGCCATCTCGGCGCTAAATGGTACCAATTTTAAAGGTCAGAATATAGTCGTAGAGGCAGGCAGACCGAAATATGGTAATGGTCCCCGGAATGGCGGTGGTGGTAGACCCTCAGACGGTAAGTATTTTTAGCATTCCTATTCCAATTACCATAACGAATCATTTGCAGGTCCCACCGGCAGCCCAAATAAAAGATCCAACGACTCTGGAAACAACTTCAAGCGTAACAATTATCGCGAGGAAGGTAGTAGTCGGTTTTCTGGGGGAAACAACTTCAACAAGCCGAATGAGTTTGGACCAATGCGTAAGGAAGCTAACTATAGGCAGGAGCGGAGTGCACCCTATAGCAAAGGACCATCACAACAGAGCCAAAGTAAGGATGGATTTAGGAACAACAAATTCGCCTCTGGAGGCAATGCCACAAAATTCGGGGAGGGAAACCGCTTTAGCAACAACCGCTTCCAGCAGCAGAGGGACCAAAACGGTAGCAGGGGATTCAGCAATACCAGCAAGGGTCCGCCAACTGGCAGGAGACCTAATTTTAAAAATAGTCCAACAAGTGCTTACGGAGGTGGTGGGAGCCAAAGTGACTTTTCTACTGGTAGTAATGCCGGTGGAAGCAACGGTGGCAGTCGGGGACCAGACAATAATGTTCGCCAGGATCGCCGTGGCTTTGCGCTGCCTGTGGAACATCAGCATCAAGGTTTCAATCGCTTCGCTAATGGACCAATCAATTCGGGAAATCGTGGCGATGCTGGGGCTAATGGGTATGTATATTGACTGTTAAACTTGGTTTATATATAAACATAAATTTTTTATTTCACTTTCAAGGCTTTCAAGTCCACATGGTGGACGGGGATTTTTTAATGGGGGCGCGGGAATGAATGGCAGACGCGGTAGCAATGGACCACCTGGCAATGAATACAACAACCAGGAAGGAGGCAGGGGATCGAGTAATCGCGGTGGTGTAGCAGCCGGAGGTGGTGGAGGAAAGGGTCACCTGAATGGCCTACAAGCATATCACACGGAGTTTCCTCCTTTGGGTAGCGGTGGTGGGTCTAATGGCCCTACTCAGCGGAATCGGTAAGTTTAGAATACAAATAACTAAAATCTGTGGATATTTATGAACATCTTCTCTTTTCAGTTTCAACGGACCGCGACCTGGGCCTAATATGGGTGGTAATAGAAGATTTTGAAGCAAGTGCTGCTGGACGCATTGCCTTCTTGCTGTTGGCCACTCCTTGTGAACACCAATTAATATTGTAATAGCCGAATTTTGTTTTCCATTGTTTCGAGCCCCGAATCTTTTAGTAAAACCGACCGGTTCATTTTTATTTGTCCTATAGCTGTACTTTTAAGACCAAGATCAACAGTATATTTGTTATTTGTAGTTAAGATTGTTTCAATATTTAATGCAATACTTAAATAATCATATTACGTGTGTGCAACTAGAAACGAAGTCAATCAATACAAATCTTAAATACCAAAAAATAACTGTTGTTTTTTTTGAAATTTTTTACCGTTATGCGCTCGGTTGTGGTTACCAGGGTTGCGTTCAAAAGTATCGAAAGCAAAGGTGTAGTAAGGTGGAAATATAGGGGTTAAAAGTTAAAAATTGCCTTAGGTAATAAAGGGGAGGGTAAAACTATGGCTTAATAACGGCAACGTTTCCTAACATATTAGACATTAAAAAAAAAATACTTTTAAAATGTTTTGAAGGAATAATTTTGAAGGTTTTGGATTGGTCTATGAAAATATCTGAAATTACCTTTTAAAACTAAAATTAAGGGTTTTAAGTTTCTTTTAAAATGATAAATAAAGAAATACTTTATTCCAATGCAATTTATTTAAACTTTCGGGTAACCCTCTGACACAATCTTGCTTACGCCACTGCTCAAATCTATCGGTATCGGAAAAACAAAGAGAGCAATATTGCCAAAATTATAAACAAGGAAGTATGACAATTGTTTAAACTTCAATTTGGCTCAGGTGTATATATGAAAACCATAGACGACTAGATCGCCAGTTGTACGGTTGAGGTAAGCCCAACCAGCCTCGGAGTTACTTCCTCCCACTTCCACTCCACATAACGCGAAACCATCGCAACTGCTAACATATGTTTTCCCGCTGGTTGATTTCAAGTTTGGCTCAGAAAATGTGGCACTACATCCACCAGCGTTTGTTGATTTCCCTCACCGTGATTTGCCTGCTGTTGGTCGGACTGGGAAATGCCCTGCACACATACGCCAATCCTGAAGGTCAGGTGCCAGATATGTTGGCCACATTGCCAGGCCAGCTTAAGTTCGTGCATGTGGTAAGAGCCCAGTGGTTACTGTTGTTGTTTCGAGCATACCATTTTATCAAGGTTTAAACGTGTTTCTCTTCCAGATATATCGCCACGGCGACAGAACGCCCGTTGATCCATATCCCACGGATCCGTGGAACAATCGAAAGTATTGGCCAACTGGCTGGGGGCAATTGACTAATGTAAGTAGTTTTTTTAATATACACCTTTGCAGACATTTCTAGATAGTAGGTATCTTAATAAACTTTTTGAACTTTAATCAGTGTAGCTAGTTTATCAGTATAGCGGTGCTATACAGCTTTTAGACAATGACTGTTTCATTAATGATAAAAACATCATTAAATACGACCAATTCATGGAATTCGACAAACTTAAACAGCTACTTATACATGTGCATAATTTTTAATCAGTTTCTTTATTCAATATATTGATGCTTTGTTATGATGTTTATTTAATGCATATATGTATATATACGCCTTATCACTCCTTTTGGTAGCAAATACTAATTAATTACCAATCAATAACTTTTAGCTGGGAAAGCAAGAGCACTACGAACTGGGAAAATGGCTGCGCAATCGGTACTCCTCCATCCTCAATACGAGATATTCCAACGAAAATATCTTTGTCCAATCCACTGATGTTGATCGCACTCTAATGAGCGCCCAGTCGAACCTGGCGGGCTTGTTCGAGCCTGTGGGCGACGACGTTTGGAATCCCGAGATCAACTGGCAACCCATTCCCGTTCACACAATACCCGAAAAGGATGATGCCATTTTGGCTGCCAAGGCTCCCTGCCCAGCCTATGACTACGAGTTGGACAAGCTTGAATCGTCGCCAGAGTTTAAGGAATTGACCAAACACTATCAAGATCTCTTTGCCTACTTGGGCGAAAAAAGTGGTCGCCCCGTGAAGACCTTCACAGATGCTCAGTATTTGAATAACACCCTTTTCATTGAGAATCTCTACAACCTAACATTGCCAGGTTGGACCGACAAGGTTTTCGGGCATGAAGAGCTGACTTATGCGGCGAATTTTGCATTTAGTATTGGTACCTATACACGAAAGCTGGCCAGGCTAAAGGCGGGACCTCTGCTGAAGGATATTTTCCAGCGTTTCGACGATAAAGCTTCCGGGCGTCTGGATCCAGATCGCTCTATGTGGGTGTACAGCGCTCACGATACAACTGTTGCCAATGTCTTAAATGCCCTAAAGCTATTTGAAGTGAGTTCATAAATATATTTAATGATTTTTAGCTTCTAACTTGAGTATTTGTTCAACAGCTTCATAGTCCGCCTTATGTGGCTTGCATAATGCTGGAGTTACGAGTAGACAATAGCAATACTCCCTTGGTTTCGGTTTTCTATAAGAACACCACCGCCGAACCTCAACCCCTGGATATTCCCGGATGCGGAGTGTCCTGCCCACTGAAAAAACTAGTCAAAATCTATAAGGATGTATTGCCCATGGACTGGGAACGTGAATGCAAACGCTCCACCATGATGATGACCTACGAGGAGGCTAATTTGGGAGCGGCGACAGGTTAATTTGAGTTTAATATAAAAGTGAATCTGATTATAATTGACTTTTTACTTCACTAGGTATCCTAATTTTAATTATCTTAATTTTGATGTGTGCCAGTTACGCATTGATGATTTACTACCGTCGTCGCAACTACAAGATATATACTCCGTACTCGCAAATGGCTTAACCGGTGACCAGACGATGGATGATCCAAAAGACTACTTATCTCAGAATTTAGAGCCTCGCATCGGCCAGGCCTGTACTTGCCAACGTGAATTGTTTTCCCTACGCATTTTCTCCTTTTTTTGAGTGACGATGTTGTTTGTTGTTGTTACGGCTCCGTTAAGTTGTGCTTTTAGTTCACAAAAATCATTTTGGTTGTATTATGATTAGTATAATAGTTAAAACCCAAGTTTGTTGGCATTTAAATGGAATAACTCATTCGTTGTTATTCAGTGAATGAAATGGAATATAAAGACTGTGACAGGCGATCTTGAAGTTGCATATATATATATACATATATTCATATATATACATACATATATATTTACACGCATTTATACATACACATTTTTATGAATCCACCTTGAATGAAAAAATTTACTGTATTAAAAAAAGCTCAAATCATATTGAACCAGTTGTTTAAATATTTGTTCATAAAGCGGGATTTCCAACATTGAAATAACATTTTTCCTTTTGTTTAGATTATACTAGATTTGTTTATTCCGCATAAGCGACTTTGCTTGCACTTAATTATGTTAGATATAGTAGATATAGTAAGGGTTACAGTTAGCGTGATTTTAAATCTCTATATACAACGTTGGCTGAGAGTGGCGATAATGTAGAACCTGTTTGGTGGCATGAAGCCTGACTGACTGAGACTGAGACTGGAAATGCAGAGATGTGGTGGAGGGAGAGTGGGAAAGATGAAGCTGCCACTGGAGGACGCTATGGCTTATCTATAGGCCTTGTCGTCCGAGTATATGATATAGGGCTGGTGCTGATGCTGATGTTGTTGATGGTGGGATAGGCTGTCGGCCCCGTCAGCACCATTTCCTCCCGCTCCGCCGCCCGCTCCGCTAAAATAAGACATCCGCGACATGGTTGAATACGCCGCTGCCGCTGCAGCCGCTTGCTGCTGTTGTTGCTGGTGTTGCTGCTGCTGCTGGCGCTGGGAGAGATTCTGGCTGGACTGATGGATGGAGGCTGCTTTGTGCGGGAGCGTTGCATAACTGGCCTGGTAAGGTGGCACTGCATAGAGAGCTGCTCCGCCTCCATTCTTGTAATTATAAGCGGCATTGTGGGCTCCAAGTTGCATACCCGCCGGTATGCCAATCATGGCAGCATTCTGCTGGTACTCCGCATTGCTCATCCTTAACCGAATGATGCAAATGATAATTATCAATATGGCTATGAAGGCCACCACTCCACCCACAATGCCTATGATCAGTGTATCGTCGTTGCTCATTATCGGAGATTGGGCCTTCATTAGAGGCGCTTTGGTCTTGATCTTCTTAAGACTTGGTGGCTGGGTGGGCTCTAAGCTCCAAATGATCAGGGGCTCCTCAGTGGTCGAACTGCTCCGGGTCACCAACTGGCTGGAGGTCTTTAGTAGATGCGGCATGGTGGCTGAAGTGGGTCGGGATGTCGACGAAGTCATCCGTCTAGCATCGCAGGTGAGTTCATCATCGCCGACTTCAATGAGTTTCCGGTTGGCGAGGTATGGTGGGGACTGGCAGGTGACATCCGGCATCCCCGAGTTGGGCAACCAACGGCGCAGAGCTCTGGCATTGCAGTCACACACAATAGGATTACTGGCCAGTCCGCGAAGCTGTAAGCTGGCTCTTCGATCTTCGAGAGCGTTTAGGAATTGAGGCACTAAAACTGTGATCTTGGAACCCTCCACATCCAGGTTGAGATGAGAGGATCGAGGCACAGGGAACAGCAGCGCTGGGGGAAGGGCACTGAGAGAAGTATTCCTTAGTTGGACACTCAAGTCGCTGCTTTTCAAACCGGCTAATGTTCCTGAGGATATCGACTTTAATCTCTCCCCGCGGATGCCCAAACTCTTCAAGCGCGGATGCTTAAGTGGTTGGATCTGCTCACTGCCAATGCTAGAGTCCTTAACCTCTATGTCCAACGTCTCCAGACCTGGAAGGAGTTCCAGAATACCCTGCAGGTCCAGATAACCCAGTAGAGGAAGGTCAAACGCCTCCAAGTTAACCAGATTCGAAAGGGGTTTGAAGGAGTTCTTCTCTATCCTGCTGCACTGCGGAAGATGACTCAATCGCAAGGATCGCAGCTGCTGCAATTGTGCAAAGTTCGACTGGGAAATGATATTGAAGCTGTTGTTGGAAACGTCCAGGGATTGCAATACTTGAAGTTGAGGCCATGCGCCGGAAATGTCGTCCAAAGACACTAACTCGTTGCTGGACAAGTCCAGAGTTTCCAGGAGCGTTACTCTTTGGAATACTTCCGGTTTCACATTTTTCAGCTTGTTATGTGAGAGATTGAGGAATTGCAGGAAAGGTGTCTCTAGGAGCTCAAGTTCTTCAATTCCCGTACCTGCCAGGCTGAGTTCTCTTACGGTTTTGGGTTCATTCAAGACATTATGTACCGCTTGCTTTGTCAAAGGATTAAACGATAGATCTATTCTCTTGATGTTAACCATGATACTGTCGTCCCCGGGTAACTCCTTGATCCGATTGTGACTCAAGTCCACGGAGGACACAAAGAAGAACTGCCGCTGGAGGGCATTCAGAGGAGCGTATTCAAATCGGTTATTAGCCAGGTTTATGTTCTCCAGCATCTGGAGCTTGGAACGCTCGAAAACACCATCTGAGAGCTCCGCCAAGCGATTCCCTTCCAGATTCAGCTGCTCCAGTCGGATTAATCCTTCAAAGGTGCGCTCCCCAACCCTATCCAGGTTGTTATATGCCAAGTCAAGGACTTGCAGTTGCGTGGAGTTGTGGAACGCCATCTCACTGACCATATCCAGTTGGTTGTTGGCAACCAACAATACCCGCAGACGCGGCAGTCGGGCAAAGTCTAGCTCCTCAATGGTCTTAAGCTGATTGTGGGATAGATCGACGTACTCCAGATACTGCAGCGTAGTAATTAGCTCCGCCGGGAAAAATGAGAATTTGTTATTGGCCGCTCGGATCTCTCGCAGCCTTGGATGAATTCGGAAAGATGATGGAAACAGGTAGCTCAGTTGGTTATCCGAAATATCCAGCTCTTCAATTCCGGTTCCTGTATTGAAGTACTCTCCCTTGAAGGCCGATAACTGATTTCCACGCAGATTTAACTTTTGCAGCTTCATCACATTAACGAAGGCTCCAGTTCGGATTGATGCAATCCGATTGTTGGACAAATCAATGGAGCTTATGTTCCACAGGTTGACAAAGCTGCCATCCTGCAACTCTTGCAGTTGATTATCGTTCAAGTGAATGTGCTTCAGATCCTGGAGGCCAGCGAAAAGGTCTCCACTTAGCTGGCGAACATTGCAGCGACTTAAATCAATGACTTGCAGTCGATCCAATGGCTTTAGTAACGCCCCAGTAAGGGGATTCAGGTGATTTCCACTCAAGTTTAGGGACTGCAAAGATTCCAAGTCCTCAAAGATGTTGGTGGGCAGCTCCGTCAGACTATTGCCACTCAGGTCCAGACTTCTCAGCTCCGGCAGGACCCACGGAGTAGCTCCCAGCCCAGTCAGTCTGTTTTGTGACAGCTTTAATGCCATCAGAGTGCTCTCCAGTCCGGCAAAGGTATCCGCATTGATCACAGCCAAGGAATTACCCGAAAGATCCAGGGTATGCAGGCTGCTGAACATCTGGAAGCTGCCTGGCGGAAGTTCCCGGATGACATTCCGGGACAACGACAAAGTTGTTATATCGCCAGCCTGCAGGGATCCAAGAATTTCGGCGGATAGAGCAGCCACACGATTGAAGTCAAGATGAAGGGAAGTCAGTTGGGGTAAACGACCGAGGGCGCTTCCAGGCACCAGCAGTATATTATTATCTCTGATAATGAGGGTTTGCAAGCTGTCCAATCCCTCCAGGGCATCGTCTTCGATCTATTTGAATAAAAATTTAATTATCAAGACAATAACTAATGCAGTAATCACCTACAGTTCTCAAAGAGTTAAGACTGATATCCAAATACTTCAGAGAACTCATTTCGCGGAAGGTGCCAGGTGTAATACTGGTTATAGTGTTGCGACTTATATCCAAAGTCTCCAATGCTCTGACCACCTGCATGTTGGAGTAGTCCAATTGCTGCGGAAGAAGATTGTTAATAAATCGAAAGGGTAAATCGATTTGTAAGTCTCAAACCTGTAGCATATTCGAGGACAAATTAAGATGCCTGAGAGAAGGAACCGCCGCCAGGGCCACCATGGGGAATTGGTTAAAGAAGTTCTCGGACAAATCCAGTTTCTGCAGGGATTGGAGTTGCTCAAAAACATCGCTGTTCAGGTGGCTGATGCGATTTCCCGCCAATTTGATTTCCCTAATCCTTTGAAGACCCTTGAAAGCCTGACTGTCAATACTGCGGATAATATTATGACGCAGATCAATAATCTCCAATTGACGCTGAGCACTGAAGGAGTCCCGAAGAAGCGCTCCTATAAAGATGAACATGTATTATACTTTTTCAGGACATTCACATTTAGTTCTTTAGTTTACCGATTTGATTTTGGCGCAAAGACAAATGCCTCAGGGCACTGGGTCCATTCAAAGAGTTCGTTGGAACTTCCGTCAAGCTATTCCGATCTATGTAGAACTCCCTTAAATCCATGCAGCCCTTGAGAACGCCTTCTTCGATCTGCTTTATCTTATTTCCGGATAAATCTAGGATGCGCAGATTTTTCAGCACATGCAGCTCGGCAGTGGAGAAGATCGGATTAAGATTATCTCCGAGTAAATTATTGGCCAATCTCAGTTCGTTTAGCGAATCCTTGAGGCCGTCAAAGGCTTTATCCGGAATTCTTCGGATTAGGTTGTTGGATAGATCCAGTTCCTCAATGGTTAGCTTAAGTTGGCCAAAGGTCTGGTGATAATGAAGAAAATATTGAACAATTTAATAAAGTTTAAACTTTTATTTAAATCTTAGAGAAAGATATGCTATAAATATTGTTTAAATACTTTCTGTTTATACATCAGCACTTGTTACTTTTGTATTATGAATATAAATTTCTCTACTTTCTAATTTTCTAGAGAAAATAAGTTATAAGAAGTCCCACGAAATTTATTTGCTATCTCCCATTTTTTTTTTGGAAACTCACCTGAGAGGGCAGCACCTGTTGTCCGGCGTGGCGTTGCGTATACGCCACGATGGGCGCTCCGTACGGAAGCTGGGGGGCATCACCGTGAAAGACGACGCGATCGCAGTCCATGGCCACGGCTCCGAGCTGGCCAGTCGCCGCGAAAGGCACCACATTGCACCTGTAATTGTCGCCAGTCGGTCATTTGGTTGCGGTGATTAACAACAAACAATGCCAAATTGCAATTTGCTGCAATTTTCTGATATTAAAATAATACCCGACAGGCGGAAACCCGCTGTCGTTGTGGCTGTCGCTGTATCTGGCCTAGCGGCCTCCACCTATTGGTTGATTATTGACCGAATGGTTACTCACCTGCATGGCAGACGCAGGGCGGGGCTGAGCTCCGGACACGGGCGCCAGGCCAGGCTCTGTTGGGTTAAATTGAAGACCAAACCGAGCAGCAGAAGGAGTATCCGCATCCGCCCCCCATTTGGCAGCTGTTTCCACGCTTCCATTTCGCTGCAATTGAAGAATGGCATTTCTATAGAGTGCTATGTTTCTGGCCCGATCGGTTTTGGTATTGGCGGTGGTTGGATATATTGGTGAAACTTGTTTTCGAGAAGAGATCTGTGTTTTTTGCTGTCCACGCAGCTGCCACGCTCGAAGGTATCTCGTATATCGTATTTGGACATTTCCTCTTTCTCGCTTTGTTTCGCTCAGAACATTTGATTTGCATACCAATGTTTCTAACCCAGCCGCATATTTGTGTCCAACAGTAATGGCACCAAAAACAACACTAACATCGGCCAAGGTCCGATCGAAAGAATGAAGGCTATAATAAAGTCGGCGGACTAACAAAGAGCACCGACTGCGACTGCCTACTAGTGGTATGAGTAATTTTTTTTGGTCACGCTGACATACTGGAGGCATTTATGACAGACTAATTTAATAATAACACCGAACGGTGTCAAAGAAATCTTCTCTAAACGATTTCGAATCAAATATCAAGTCCCGGGGTCTCAGCAATATTATGCAGTTGATGTGAAGAGGCCGTCAAATTCTAATATATTCAATATTTAGATCTTGATAGCTCAGAGATGGAGTCTATACTATAGATACAATAGTCTTTCTAAAATTTCATTAAAAATGGGGTAAGTCCATTGACAAGAATTGAATTGTGGTTCAAAAAATTATCAAGCCTCTACCCATTGATGTTCGGAAAGATGTGTTAATTACAAAATACACAAGTGTTTCTTTTATTGATTTACATTTTTTTGTCAAGAATTTTTAGCTAACACTTGGATAGTTTAAACGAAAAATAGTTATTTAAAAATAATCCTAATCGGACTCATATGATCCATTACTTAAATTATATGATCCATTAGTTCTGAGCGTAATACTAAAAACTTTTTAAGCAAAAATGAGTTATAACCTTTATTCCCCTTTCACATGTCTATGAAAGAAATGAATCAAGTTCTACTGTTCTTGTTATTATAAAGTTTATATAACGATATTTCCTGAACATTTTTTTACTCATATATTACTCATTAACTTCCACCTTTTATTTCCTTCCAACTCTAAGATCTATTTCTAATGCAATACTTCTTTATCATTACATATTGGACTTGTGCATTAATCAACCTATTTTTTGTGTGAGCAATTCTCCTATAGAATTCTTCTGCAGCGCCTGAGTGATTCGTGGAGCCGCGTCGCGGTCTCTTTTTTCCCCCAGTTTCCCCCTATATTGGACCTGGATTCTTGATTCTCACTCTCGAGGCATTAGCAGTACCGTTGCTAGAGTTTTTGTTGTTTGTGGACGGGTTGTTGTTAGCTGTTGGCCATGTTCATTGGTTACTGTTTGCTTTTTAATGCGCACTGACACCAAAACCAAAAAAAATAAAACCCAAGAGATACTTTTACGTCTGGCTGTATTTTTATTTGCATTATTATCGCTGCGAGTTTGGCGTTATTTGTGCTATTTACTCTGCGGTCCATGGGCATTCGAGAAAGGTATTTGGCCAGTTTATTTTCGAAATAGCGAACCGACTGCGCCCAAAACCGAGTGTTTGCCCAAAGATCTGAGATATCCACGAAAACAGACAAACAACTAAGTTAACGTATGTAAATTTATAATGTCCATAAAACGACTCCGGGAGTACGGACGGGCGGGAAGGCTGGGTTTCAACTGGGTTTCAAAATCTCGCCGAAATGGCTTTTACACTTGGCTCTTCTGCTCATTGAAATGCATACGCGATATGCGATTCGATATTGTGGACGGACGACCACGACAACGGCTTCAAGGTTGCCTGCCCGGCCACATGAAATGGGATGGCATGGGATGGGATTCAATTCGATCCGATTCGATCGGATCCACTTCTTGTTTCACACACCAAGATACACAGCTTCAGATACAGATGCACAGATACGGATACAGCTACAGATACAGATACAGTGTCACAGTTGCGTGTAAACGTTTTTTTGATGGGAAATATGTTAATCACACAGCTCGGTTTTTCTCTTCTGGTAACCTGTTTCATTATATTTTTGATTTATACTTTTGGCTTACATTTCTTGTTTAGCTATTGTTGTTATTTTTTTTTTTGATAGTTTGTAAAATTGCACTTCAGATTGTGGTGTGGTGGCTTGGGAAACTCTTTTGTTTGTTAGCCAGATTATTGCACAAGCGCGTTGGCTTTGGCTTTGGCTTGTTTACGTTTGTTTTTGCCCAGTTCTCTTTTGTTATACACAAAAAGAAAGCTCCGCTCCAAGAATGTTTTCCCAGGGAGATGGTGATGGAAAGAGCGTTTCTTTCGCACACACACACTACACGGCACACAATATACACACAAACAGGTAGGCCCCGGGAAAAATGCAGACAAACAACTAAACTTTACGATCCAGGTGGTAGGGGCGCCGCGGAACGGTAGTAATTAAGCCGAGCTACCACAACAAGTACAAGCTGTCTGCGCATGCGCAGCGGTAACAATTTCGCAGCTTTTCGTTTTCGAACTGCGTTCTCCACCGCCGGTTGCGGTTGAAACGGTTAATATCGGAATCGTATCGGTTAGATTCGCGCCTCTGCGTCACTTTCTACAGGTCCGCTCCAGCCGAGCGCCGCAACTCAACTGAAGCTGGCCAAAAGTCAGGCAGCCTAGGCTTCGGTTTAGGCCAGCTTCAGCTCTCGGCTGGAGCTGCTCTGCAGGTGAAACTGGTTTACTTGGATGCACGCGTAAAAAATTGGTGTAGTTTCTTAAAAACATATTATTTTTTATAATCTGTTGTAATTTAAATTTTAAACCTTATATATTAATCAGAATAAAGTTAAATTAGCTTTGGGAGATGCATGAAACAGGATGTCTTAGCCCTGAAACTTATTATGTAGGAGATCGCCTTCCTATTTCTTTCTCTGCATAGATCTAAAAAGATCCATGGTTGTACTAAAAATCCCAGACCTGCCTCCAAGATGCAGATGCTCTCTTTTGGCCAAGAGACAGCGGACCAGCTTCGTGAATGAGTTTACATTGTCGGACTTTGTTTTCTTTTGTGGCTTGGAAGATGGCTATTGTTGTTGTTGCTGCTATGCGGGGTAAAAGTTGTAGCTCGCGCTGTTCTTCGCAGAAAGTTGGGGCTTCTTTTGGCTTCTACTTTTGCTGGCCCTTGTTTTCTTCTCTACCTGTTTTCTTCGATCTTCGCAGCCGATTGGCAAGTGCGCCAATTCAGCTAATGGGGTTAAGCCTTCAATAGAGCCCGCCGAACCGCACAAAGTGACAAAGTAACGCCAACAAGAGGCGACAAGAGTTACTTTCCTTGTCGCAAATTGTTTGGCGTGGCAACTAATTACCCGCAGTCGGAGAAATGCGCGAGATGAATGGTGTTTAATGATGATCAACCAGGCACGCACACACATCATTGTCGAGGTTGTTCACATCACCAGGCCCCAAACAGGTACAAGTGAGTACATTGTACACTGTTCAGTGTTTACTGTACTCCTAGTGCAAGTTTAAGACCGAATATTAAGACAGGTAACTGAGCGGGCAGGTATCTAAGTATGTGGTTATAATTTTTATGTTTAGGCATGCATGTTAATATTAACATCTCAGTGGGCCGCAATTTCTTTTCTTTCTTTCGCGCGAGCCATATACTTTCCATTTTCATGAGCAAGTGCTCCACAAATGGCAGCAAGATAAAACACACATAACATAATAATGAAAATCGAGCCAGAAATAAAGAGTGAAACACTTGGAAAAACACCTTTGCCAAGAATACATAATAATGTGGATACAAGAAGGTTTCAAAAATGGGTCATACTTTCATTTTTAGATGGTATAGGTGCTCATAAACTACGAGGTACATTCCAAACTATGTCTTTCAATCATATGTCCAATACTTTGGCTTAAAACTTTCGCTTTAAAGTTTATAAATTTTTAATTTTGATTTTCATCCAAAAGTAGAATCTGTATATCTTTTCGTTGAGTGCATCAGCAGCCCTGACGTGATGCATGCCATGTCTAACCATATAAATCAAATCGTTCAGCTGATAAATTGTGTCTAAGCTCAACACTTGACTGGCTCCAGCTCCGTCTGCAATCTTATGGTTTATGTTTTGTGAAAACGCCGCTCCACCCAGTCCACCCATCTACGCATCCATAAAAGGCCCAGGTTGCCCCCAAAAAAATATATACATATATATTTTAAACAGCCTTTGGCCCAGTTTTGAGCCACACTCGCGATTGTTGCTTCCATCTGCATAAATGCAAATTATGAAAAATGAGTTATGTCAAATGGTCTCAGCTGTGGTACACTTGCAAAATGTTTATCCTCTGACAGTGCTTGGAAAATATTAGAAAGTAAAATATTACACGTTTCAAGAAATTTGATTCTTTAAGACCTTAGGCTATGTTTTAATTTTCTGTCGCATATGATAAATTTCGGACATTTTTTTTGTCATTTCTGATTATTTATAATTTCCATAAGCGATCCGACAAATGCAGTTTCCTATTCAGTACAGTAACTGCTAATAGTATTCATGATGTTTAATTAACTCTGCATAATTGCTTTCCGCTTTGTATTCCCTTTGGCTGAAGTCATTCATATGCAAATTTTAATTCAAACATACATTTTGGCACTCATTAACTATTATGGTTTTGGCAAGCCGATGAAAAGTTAACTGGCGGAGAAATAGCTTGTCAGCTCAATGCATACGAAATGTATGTACTTTTCAATTCCAATAAAGATTAATGTCTTCGTATACAGGCCATAAATTATTGTTTAGACCCCGACACACACTCACGTGTATTGAATGACCCACTGGGGAGGGCCATGTTAAGTGGGTGGTGGGCTATATTGGCGGAGCCGAAGCTAATCAATTATAGAAACGCCTCTTCCCATGCAGGGCACATCCAAACAGAGCGGAATAGTATGTCAACATAATAAGGACAGTGTCCTGGCATCCCCCATGTCCTGTTCCCATTTTATTTTCCCTTTCCTGTTGCGGTTGCCAGTGCGGAATTGTGGTATTATATTGGGAAGGGAAGGCGTTGGGAAAAAGGGAGATGATAATAAAATAAATAATAGAAAATAGAAAGGGGAAGTATATTACATTTATTTAATGCAATTATTTCCAAGGCAATACGGGTCATGAACTTTAGAAAATTATGGTTCTGAAAAGTTTGTAATTCTTTAAGATATATAATAAGATTATTTTATCCCTATTCACTTAGGAAAACCCACTTCCATGGCCAAAATTTAGCATAGCTCGTTCATCACAATGGCCGATGGGCCGACTGGGATTAGAATGCCCCTTTTCCGGATTTTTATTTTGATAAATTATTTAAACGCACAACTTGTGGAATTCAGCAGCCTTCATTGTTGCTGCTCGACTCATATTTAATGTCAGACTGTGTTGGTTCAGGATGGCCGAACTGGACGGGACAGGAAAGGACAGTCGATGGTGCTGGTGCTGGCCAGGATTGCAGACGATAGGCCGGACAGGATATTCAATCAAATTAGACGCCGAGTGACAGTAAACACAATCATGAGCCCGGTCCGGCCCTGGAGTTCTCGGTTATTGATCGAGTTCCTCGACGGAAAACAGTCCTGAAAGGCAGAGCTTACATTTATCGTCATTCACTTTAATTCGAGTGTTTATCTAAGACGCTTAAATTTATTTTCAGAATGTGTATCATCGGGCTCGTGGCTCACGCCATTAGGCACTCGACATTTCGTGTTGGAATAATTCTATGCAAACAATGAAGGCAATGAAATGTCTATTCGAGGAACGCCTTTTTATTATACGCCGTTCTCCTCCAGGTGAATGCCCATTTATGAAATTACATTTATTTCAATTGCATTTCGGTTTGAATTTGATCCCGTATTCAAATTGGATATATATACGTTTATATAGCTGTTAACCCATTGCCGCTCCCGCCGCTGCCACTGACACTTTGGCATAAAAATTCACAAAGCGTATAGCTGAGCTATTTTGGGCTATCTGCCCGACGGCAATCGACTTTACGGCCGAGTTGTTTTAGCCAGAAAGTTTGCAGTAACGAGCTTTGGCCGGCCTTCAGCAACCACCTTACTCTCAGCACAACAACCTTACACCGAGGCACATCAAGTATACGCAGCGGTGGCCCGAACAGGTTGCGAACAGGCCTTTGTGATGTTAAACAAAAAAAGTCAAAGCCCATGGAAGCATGCAGGTGTAAGACAGGTGCCTGGCAGCAGTAGGAGATGCAGTTAACGGCAAACGAGTCAGAGATTCCGAGCAATCAAGTGTGTTAATTGCACCATAATTGGTCAGACAGGCAGTCAATAACAGCCATAGCTATGCCGTTGCCGGAAACTGCAACTACGCTCAGAAAAAATTAATTTAAAAATATACTTATTACAGTTTATTTGATAATATACTATATGACAGGTCATCAAAGGATGCAACAAAATTAGATTATTTTTAAGCATAACTTCTACTATTATTTTAGGTGATATTTTAATGGAAGTCATTTTGTTTGCAGTGTCTCACACCGTCAGGTAGATGTGCAGAGTTGCGTGATTAATTCTGTTGCCTTATTGACGGATGCATGCACAAACGGAAACTCAAACTCAAAGTCGCAGTCAACAGGCACCACCTGAGTACCAACCCACCGCCCATTATGCCTATCCTTCCGACCTGCCCATAAGGACATGGCACCTGCCACGGCAATTGTGGAGAATGGAAAGGTACTCAGATGATATTGAGCCTAATGCACAAACCAATCGCTCACAAGCAATCCTTTTGATGCGTTTTCACTCCATTTAAAGGACCTTAAACACAACATTAGGGTCGAAGCAATCTCTGCTAAACCGATACCCAGCTTAAGTGCGAAAATGTGGCTTGCAAATATTTAAACCAATTTCGCGTCAAGTTTGCTTAAACTCATTTATCTTTTTGGCGGCACTTGCGCTTTTTGGGTACACCTTCTGACGGTTGCCTTAAAAATAAATAAATTAAAAAGCGAAAATCCTCGAAAATATAAAAGCAAACAACTTGAACGGGACAGATAGGTAGGTATCCTGGTATCCAGGCGAAAAGGGTTCCTCCAGTGCCTGATTAGAAGTGGTACCGGAGGTGAAGCTAGGGGAACGGTTCTGGAGCCAAGTTGGAAATTTCCGAGGCGGTTCCGCGATCTTCAGTATTCGCAACAGTCAATTAAAACTTTTTGTGATGTTCAACAAACGAAAACGCAAACCACAAACAAAAGGCGAAATTAGTGAAAAGTGGGTAGAGGTGCTCTCGAAGTTCCCTCCACTTGGCGTGTTCCATCCCTTTTCACAAGGATGTACTGGGAGAAAAGTATAAGCTGATAAGACTATTTTTTTAGGAATCTTCAAAAATAATACGACACATATTTGAAAAATATATTTGTCTTAAGATTTTAATGCAGATTGTTGGGGAATGGATTTGATTCTTTTTAAGTATTCCGCATAAGAATCGGATGATTATTCGCAAAAATATAACAAAATAGAGAAAAACCATTACAACAAAAACAATTTCTGAATGTTTTTTTAATTACTATTTTTTTTTACCTTTTCCAGCTTAAGTGCTGTCTGTGAGAATCGAGGAAGAGGGCGCTATTATTAAAATTAATTTAAAAATTTTTTTTATTTTATTAAAAAAAACCGAAGCAAAAAAACAAACAACACCAAACAACATGACAAAAACAACAAAAACCATAAAAACAAAACAATGAAAACTACATATAGTACAAACAAAAAAATTTGAAATTGTTTTAAAATTATTATTTAATTTTTTTTTAATTTGTTCAGCTTCTTAAGTGCTATCTATGAGAATCGAGGAGGAGGGCGTTATTTTTTAAATTAATTTAAAAACATTTTTTTTTTATTACAGAAAAAAACAGCTTATTTTGCTAAAAAAAAACAACAAAAAAATATTACAAAAACAATAACAACAAAAACCATTCTAAGATTGTTTGAAAAGGGATCTAGAATTCTTTTAAGGGGGTATTCCGCTTTAGAATCAAACGTATTTTGTCAAAGATATGGCCACCACAGGGGGTTATAGAATCGTCCCTATGCATTTTTCAAGATTTGGAAGGGGATGCCCCACTAAATGGGACAAAAAATTTAAAAAATATTTTGTTCTTAGATTTTTCTACAGATTGATGGAGAATCGATCCACAAATCGTTTAAGGTATTCCGCTCAAGAATCCGAAGGTTATTGGCGAAGATATAGCCTTCGCAGTGGGCCATATATTGGTCCCCATGCATTTTTCAACATTTAGAAGGGGATGCCCCAGAAAATTGGACAAAAAATCTAAAAAATATGTTGTTCCTATGTTTTGATGCAGATTGATGGAGAATCGATCCACAATTCGTTTAAGATATTCCGCTCAGGAATCGGATAGTTATTGGGGAAAATATAGCCTTCTCAGTGGGCCATATATAGGTCCCCATGCATTTTTCATCATTTAGAAGGGGATGCCCCAGAAAATGGGACAAAAAATGTAAAAAATATTTTGTTCCTAGGTTTTGATGCAGATTGATGGAGAATCGATCCACAATTCGTTTAAGATATTCCGCTCAAGAATCGGATAGTTATTGGGGAAGATATAGCCTTCGCAGGGGGTTATATTAAGGTCCCCATGCATTTTTCAACATTTGGAAATGGGCCAAAAATGGGCCAAAAATCGAATAAATATTTTGTTTCCAGATTTTGACGCAGATTGTTGGAGAATCTGGTGATTTAGAAATCGTTTTTTGTTATTTTTCTTAGAAATGGGATGTTTATTGAAACAGATATGGGTTCTCTCATTCAATGTTTTGAACAAAATAAAATATGTACTCTCTGTGAGGATAAAGAATAAAATCTTAAAAGTTTTTCTCAAAGTGCTTTCCTGCAGGGAGTGGGGAATGGAAGTGTTCTCCCCGCTGGCTGCCATGCTTGAGTTGAGTGATTTGATTTAGGAGCCTGTAGGTCTGTGTGCGCCAATGAATGCGTAAAATGTAAAACTTTTCGCACGCGTATTTTATTTAATTTAAATGCAATTAAATCGTTTAATTTCAAAGCAAAGCACAGCCATCTAGCAGAGTTCTGCAAAGAATTTGGCTCGGGCCCGAAAAACACAGACCTGGCTCGGCTACGGGGGAGTTTACAAAGCGTGTGATGTTGGTTTTTAGATTGAGGTTGGAGTTTCGGGTGTTTGGGCGTTTGGTACGTATTTCCCAAGGACACAGACGGGCGCGGTGGCCTGTCAAACTAGCACACCCATGTCATACATCAAGAAGGTTGTAACTCCACACGCTTACGTATTACATATTAGAAATAGGTTCGAGTCGGATTTCAGTGCAATTTAATGGCAAATGTGATATCCATTCCATCAACCGCACACACAAATAATTGAAATATTATATGCCAGCGAAGTGTTTCACCTTTGGCAGGTGAATGGATAGGCGGGCAAGGTCGATAATGGAAGTCTACTTATATAAAATATTGACTTTAAGCCCCTAAAATCTCTGTGACAAGCACCTGTGAAGGACCTGTTTGGCATTTGCATATTTAATGCCCGGAGAACATTTTTCATATTCATTTTTTATTCGTATCCAAAATCAAGCAATGCAAACACAAACTTTTTTCCCCGGAAAAGGCAACAAGCCGTGGCTGAAGTGTATGGCTGAAGTGTAGTAGAAGCACCCACATAAACACCAACAAAGAACACCTAAAAACACCTTCTCAACACCCACGGATATACACCCACAGTTTGACATATTGGATGAGGTCTTCTTTTACATCGAGAGTGTGCCAAAAAATTTTAGTCAAGTCAATTTTTCGTGTGGCCTTCCAACGAGGTGTGAAATTGAATTTGTATCCTTGTTGCATACTAAAGGTCGGACCAACATTTATTATAATTATAAAGGATATTTTGGGCGCTTGTAGTAGAGAGGTTAACCAAATCGCATGGCCTACATACCAATAAAGAAAAAAAATTTAAATAATTCTGAAGCAATATAGGAAACAAAGGTGTCTCGAAAGAATCAAAGTCTCCATTAAATTCGCGCAGTAAACATTCGTTTGTAATTTGCATTTTAAGTACTTTGCGATGTGAAATCAATTAAAATTTATTGACTAATGGCCATAAATACCCGCCATAAAACACACAAATACTCCTTCCAAAAGGTGTGCCATATAATGAATACACAATATTGGCAACAGTACCATACATATTCATGGGATTTGTGTATCCCCATATACGTGGCCAGGAGTAACGATGTCTGTGTGTTATTCAAATTACACAGATTTGATGGAGAATAAATTATCGAATATTCTGCGGCTTCCAACCGCATAATTGAATTCAAAATGGAGTCACTTGCAATACAAATTAGTTGGTCAAAAAGCCAGAGGACGGAAGTAATAACACTAGTTTACAAATTTAAATGTAATCGAGTGAACCTTAAAATTGATGATTGTTTTATAGTAATTTGGGGTCGGAGAACACGAAAATGACATCCGTTTATTTTTCTTAAGAACCGTTTTTGAGATATTTTTGAAAATCGTGTTTTTGAGGTCCTTTTTCAGTTTTTTGGTAATATCTCATGAAAAAAACTGTTTACAAACAAAAAAAGGATATTGATTGACAGGTATTGAAGTAACGTTTACGTGGACATATTGATCGGGTATTTTCGAGATATCGGATATTTTGAAAATTTCAATTTTTCAATTGGTCGAAAATGACACTATTTTTGTACTTTGTTCGCTTGTGCATTACAGAGATTTGATTCAATCTGCACATATTATATATCCACGTAAACGTTACTTCAATACCTGTCAATCAATATCCTTTTTTTGTTTGTAAACAGTTTTTTTCATGAGATATTACCAAAAAACTGAAAAAGGACCTCAAAAACACGATTTTCAAAAATATCTCAAAAACGGTTCTTAAGAAAAATAAACGGATGTCATTTTCGTGTTCTCCGACCCCAAATTACTATAAAAAACACTTTTTTATGGAGGTTCATTTTTGGTGTAAACTAGTGTAATAGTTGGTTTAAGCGGAAGTTTATAGTGGCGCGTTACAGTCCACCTAGCCTTTTGAAATTAATACTAATTTCGAAAAGTCGAGCAATCGACTGGAAGCTTTTCAAATAAATATGCAAATGAACTAGAAAGTGCGCCAGACCACTTCATGAATATGCAGTAAACGTTTTCAATAAAGTCTAAAGATACACCCACGGACTCTGCCTGAGAAATCCCATTATAGCCAATTTAAAACGCGAATTACTTTGAGTTAAAGCCATCTTCCTTTAAAGACAAATGGTACCAATTTTTACCAACAAAGGAAATCTTTGCACTTTAGAAAATTTGTGGTTATTTATAATTTATTATATTTCGAGAAAGAAAGTCTAAGACCAAATGATAACAATTTAAAGTACTAAAAAATAATTTGAACAAGAAATAGCTACGAAAAAGTTTAAAGAAATGAACCAGAAACAATTTCCTCTTAACTTCCGTAAGTTTTTGTGATGTTTCATATTTTTCCTATTTTATTCATGATATGTGTGTATTTAATACCCGGTGTGCCACCGAGAGCCACATGGAGGTCGAAATTAACTTGTGAGTGACTTCTGACATGACTGCCGACCCTGATAAGTAGGCAAGACTTGTCGGCACTTCAGCTGGCAGGGAACCGAGGGTACCGATCCGATCCGGCAGCCCAAAAAACACACGCGGATGAGAAACACTTACATTACTTTCGCTTAAAGGTAGACATCGTCACATGTCGATGGCGTGACATGTGCAAATCTGTAAGCACTGTTTGACAACTTGAGGAAACAAATACAATTTTCTGGAATGAAGCCGGAGGAGTAAACAATTTTTATGCTCGACTCTTTAAGGCGGCACGAAGCCCGTAAAAGTTCATAACCATGGTCTGTGATAAACGAGTTTGCTACCAAAGGACGAGGAAAAGAAAAAAGGATGTTGGGTGGTGGAGTTACAAGCGAGTGATGAAACAAAAAGTTGCTAAATTGGGGCTTACATTTTAAAATAGACATGATTGTTCTTTTTTGATGATAAAATCAAATTGAGCTCATACATCGCACCTTATTTTTTATAAACATAAAGTATTCATAAGCTCTTTGTATTTGGCTAGAAATCAGCCAAGTAACCAGCTCTTAGCTTCCAACAAAAGTATGCGGTTACTCACTCTAAGTCAGGGACTTCATAGAATTGACCAAAGAATGCTGGCCGGCATTAATAAGCATAAATTCTGTCTGCGGCAATCTCTTCGAGTGTATGCTTAACTGGCCGCGAAAAATTACATTAGCAGTCCAAGTGGTGGTGGCACGCAGAAATTGCCGCACAGGACTCGAAGCTCGGGACACAAGACTCACGACTCTGGATCCATTGCCAAGGAGTCGGGGATATTAAGGCAAATGCGGCATCTTTGAAGCATATTAATTTAATATGGCGCGTCGTCTGTCTGGAAGGGAGAAAGCCAGAATTCACAACTCCTAAGCTCATTTGCCTCCGATTGTGTGAACATTTGCACAATGTGCCACGCATCTGCAGATTTCCCTTTGCCAGACTGCTGCTACTGTGTTGCTCTTGGCCTAGATAAAGTGCCTGGGCAAAAACCAGACAGGAATAATTCGAAAAGCACCTTGTTAACTGACTCGGAGACGGGTTAAGGGCTTGACTACAGTAAATGGGTTTAATGAGACATCGTTTTGCAAATTTTCTCTTTTGCATAAAGGTGGTTTCATTTTTTAGCCAAATTAAAAGTTACATGGTTGGATATTATCATAACAGTGTAATTGTTTATTAAAGCTATTAATATATTTATTAAGTAAGGTTATTAAAGATATAAAGGTATACATAAGTATGATGGTTTTTGGGATGTTTCTAAGAATTAATTAGAAACATGCAAGGCATTATCATATTGGGAGGTACTATATGGTTAAATAAGAGTCGTAAATTGGCAAAATGCTTTGTTATAACGTCAAAAAGAGCATCAAAAAGAGTATCAAAAAGTCACTTTTACTTTTTTACCAGATTTTTTACACTTGCCCGTGTACCAATTACATTAAATTATTCCAAGTTGAATTACCATATTGTCAGGATAACGCCACTGGCGAAAGGCTCCCGTGGAAGCCTCTCTGCTTCGGTTGCCTAAGTTGAAACCGAGGATGATCGCTAACAAAATGAGAACACTTTGAGCCTGTTTTTTTTTCTGAAAAAATATGCTTCCCCGGCAACGGCTTCATCGTTTTTCTTCATCTTTTTTTGCCGCTGTGAGATGTAGCGTAATTTGTTCAATATTATCCCTTTAAATTCCTGGCTCCTCCCGGTCCTTAGACCCGGGAATTTTTCTGTTGAACTCACTTGACAGGCAAATTGCTGGCTCGGCTCGAATCAGTATTTTTTCTTATTAAAAGGAAGGCAGTTGGGGAAGGGAGAATGAAAGTAACCCGTACTCTTAAAAACGACTATTTGCGTTCTCATCTTTTTTCCTATCCTTTTTTTTGTGCACAGGAGCTCCTGGTCCTGAGATTGGGGTATCCACAGGAAACCCCATTGGCCCACATTCACGCTCAACTTAATTTGGCGCACGGGTAGGGAACTTTCCGGCATGGTTGCCTCATTATGGACCACAGTAAATAAATATAAACTCTTAATTTTTCGGTACTTCGATGACAGGCGGCGGGAAGGAAAGGAACTTTGTCCACAAGTTGGCAATAGTCGGCACGGGATTTTCTTTCAAGAAAGGATATGAACCAACAAAGGCGGCCAAATTATGTGGCTTTCTGAGTAAGTATGCCGCTGTCAAAGATTCCCAGATCTCCATCTGGGTCCAGCAAATTAAACTGTAATAAATCTGTCTGACTGCCCGCCGTCCTTCTGTCTGAATGTCCTTATGGCCGACTGTCTTCACGTTTGGAGGCGATGATGTCGCTTCAAACGGCAGTTTGTAGATTTAGGCAAAATGTGTCACCAACGGAAGGAAGTCCTTCCATTCCATTCCCCGCTGTTCCAGTCAAACAAGTTTTACTTATTTTTCTTGGCATCTCGCCGCCCAGGCGCATATTCCTTTTTCGGTGCGGATTCTAAGCCACGGACAAGGACAAAGTTTTTATTGCCGGCCAATTGGAGCTTGTCTTCCCACGGCTCTGAACCATACTCCAGTGCTCCTCCGGTGTACTCCCTAGAGTACTGTCGCCATTGTGGTTACAAGTTGTATTTTTATTGAAAAGCTGATTTTTATGGCACACAAATATTTGTATGGGCATTCCAAATCTACCCTTACTTTTCAAAATGCCTTGGGCATTTTTAAGTCCCAAAGTGGTCACATTTTCGACACAAGTTGCCGAACCTCTCGAAGGCACTTGTCCTCTGTTCGAATGAAAAATTAAATACTTCAAGTGTTTGCTTAAATCAGCCTTAATGCCAGGATGTACTTGAATTTGGCATCAAGGACTTTGACCTTAAGTTAGTTGTGATTACATTCTAGCACGATTCTCTTTGCCAGATTACAAAATTCCACAAACAAAGATTTCAATTCAAGTTGGAGCTCCCAAAGGTGTGCCCTACACTACGAATTTCTATCTAAACTCAAATCAAAGTTTTTTTGCAACAATAAACCTAATGGTAACAATGTTTTACATATGTCGATGATACAGTGAAGTCTTACTATAATAAATTTTTTGAAATAGAAGTAGTATAAATATTAGTAGCTTCGGTTTTATAAATTTTAGCAATCAAACTCTTCCGAGTTCCTTATCTAAACATAGTCTCTTAATGTATGTGTAGGTCTTTAAGTTTCTATAGATAAGTTTATTTATTTATTTTGATGTAGTTTTATATACTGAAATAAAACTGTTTTATTGTCTTCTATTGTCTGTGGAACTCCCATTGCCATTTCCATTGGCCCCATGACGAACTGTTGTTTCGCATTTCCAAACTTTGCACTTCAATTTGTGAACATGCATGCAAATAACGAGCTCCAGTCTGGAGGTGTTCCTCCTTACGTCTCGGAAAACAAAACACCCGGGATTACCCCAGGTCCTGCAATAGAACTTAGGACATGGAGCTTACATAAACTTTGGCTACATCAGGTGCTAGCTGCTCAGTTCGTGGCCACGGAAAAAAATGTTCAAGAAAAGGATTATAATTTTAACAAAATAAATCAAAACTTCCCATTTCAATCCCTTTTTCAGTTCTTGAGTTTAATTAGAAATTATTTCATTTATATGAATCATTATAATATAATAAATTAATTTTTTTCTGTGCCACAAAGTCTCAGTTGCCAACTTCTGATGCAGAAGCCGATTCTCATTGATTTGGCGGGCTGGCACATGGTCCTTGGCTTCTTGGGAGGTTGATTAGATGCTTAGCTGGCGGGGTCCTTGATAAATGGCGGCAGTTTAAAGTCCAGGGACGATGTGAGTGCGTCTGGCAGTTGTATGATTTAAGAGTTCAAAGTTCAACTGAATATTAGAAGGGAATTGGATTGGAAGCGGGCCTCCAGCCGAGTTGGAGCAACAAGTGAAAGTGAAAAAGCTCTCCGAGCTGGATGACAATTTTCACGCCCAGCCAGACTCATAATTAACGTTTGTTTCAGGAATCGAATCAGGGTATAGAGAAGTTGCAGGAAAAGTTGTTCACTTGGAAAAATAATATATATTTATGATATATTATTATTTTCCAGATATTGCTGCAACAATGCTAAAATGTATACTATACTTTTTCTGTATGAATGTTTATGAAAATTTCATGGAAGACTAATAAATTATTTCTCTTAACTCTTAAACTAACTAACTAACTCTTAAATTAACTCTTTATATTCATAAAATTTAATTTTTATAATAGTTTTTATAGTTTAGAGATCTTAAAATTATAATATATTTTTCCTGTTGTGTTTTGTAAAGGTCTCGTGCGTACATAGGCTGAAAAATTGATTGCCTACGAGGAGGCGATACCTTCATATTTCACCGGATCCCGTGCACACATGCGAGTAAAAAAGTTTTGGCCCAATCTGGTTCGCTTTTCCCGCTTCTTAGTTGATTTGCTGCTCTCTCGGTGACTTTTTCAGCATATTTTTGTTTAGGTCTGGGATCCGGGGTTCCTTTTGCTTTTACGAGCAGCTGTCTAATGTAGCCGAAAGAAAAACAAAGAAAGCAGCTCCCTGTGCTTTATGGAGATTTAACTTGCCCTAATGAAGCCAAGCCAACAGAAACACCCCGCCAGAATACAGGATCCACTTGTATAGAGCAGCTCCACCGTCATCCTCGTCATCGTCTCCAGCGCAGTCGCATATTTTAATAAAGTTTTTGGCTTTATGAAACTTATGTTTGCATTTTCTTGCTCATAAATTCGAGAGCGGACCGCCCACTCCAATGCCACTTTCACTCGGTGACACCTGAGCCCAATGAAATTTTATGGCCCGACCTTGGAAGGCGCCAAAAAAAACAAGGTAAAGCAAAGAAAAGGAATAATTTTCACGGTTTATGCAACTGACAGGTATGCAAAACAATTGGCAAGGGGTAATTGAAAAAGTGTGGCATTCTGAGTGGAAATAAAAACATGAGGAGCAGTAGCTCTAGGATAAGTATGATTTTAAAGCTTCCATTTTGCTAATTATTGGGAAAAACTTCTAAAGAAATAAATGGAAACCTTTTTATATCATAGTATTTATATAAGTATATTTTTTTATTAATATACACATAGAATTTTATGGTGCAGTTTCCGGCATTATGGTCCTGATTGTCACAAACAGGACCTGACGCTTTATAAACTTCCAGACTCCGATTCACTGAGAAAAAATATAGCTATACCTATCTGAATGATAAATAATTGTATATTTTGGTCTGTTCAATGGCTGTGTTTCTATAAGGAGGTTAAACATTTATTATAAAAAAGCAATTGCTTATTTTTGTCACTGCCTATTTCACCATTAAAGCTTCCTGCCAAAAATAAACTTAATTACATGTAATAAATTAGATTGTTATTATGATATTAAATCATATTCACACGATAAGAATAAACTTAATATAGTCATGTTAACCAGATCAATTTGTGACTGGCAGACGACAGTAGCTGTAGCTGTTGTAGTTTAACATAAATTCTGAATCAATATTTATTTTGTTGTCAACCATCGGACAGATAGCAGGACCTCTGTCTATAGGCAGCGGCAGAAACCGATGTGGTTGTCTCTGTGAGTGAACCATTACTGGGCGGCGGTTTTTCCAATTTATCCATCACATTTACAGCGGACAGCAGGCCCGGGCAAATGACATGCACTTAAAAACAGCAGGACGCGCAACAAGATATCCTGTGGAAAATTAAATTTTGAGCTTGGCCGCGGCAGCATTGGCAGTCCGGCAGGATGCGCAGGACACGACGAGGGTCATCAATCAAATGTGATGCGCGTCCTGCTGTCCACTTGTCACATGCTGTCGGCAGGCTGGTATTTAGCCAAATATACATTTTGCCAGCATAATGTTGACAAACAAATTATCATTTTTGCCCCGCGGCCCAGGGGCGGGTCGAGACGGACCGAGACGGGCTTAGCGTGATTAAATAGGGTCATCAGCAGGGCAAGGCTCTGGTAACGAGCGAGACTTGCAGATAGTTAATGATGGCCAGCTGGTCGGTTTATTGGACTGCGTTCTAAACTGTGGACATGAGGTTGACTCCCTTGAAATCCACCTCCCCGCCTAAGCTCATCATAACGATAATGAATGCTCGCCGTATCTATGGTGCTACACATTCATAAAAAAGATCCCAGATAGAGTCTAAATATTCTATAAACAGTTTCACTTTCCCTCATTACTGTCCATTACTCAAATGCACCTACTTCCCCAAGACCTATTGCCTAGAATATATTTTTCGAAAAGCTCATATTTTATTTTTTCTGTGTCATTTCTGGCATCAACCCATTGCACATTAGGCCAAGTTAGATGGAGTGATTGATTGAATGCCGTTGCATTCTGCCACGGAATGAAGTTGCGAAATTCCATCTACGGCAGCACATTAAGCCGTCAGATTCTGTTGGCCAATGTATTTTGGCCATTGCTTACTTAAGGCATATCTTCCTGCAGGTGTCTGCTGTCGGGTGCGAAAGATTCCACTCACCTGGCCAAAAGAATCAAGCCACACGCCATGCACTGAAAATAATACCTGGTTATTTGATAACAATTTTTTTAGTTCTTAGGTCACTCTTTTGATTTATTTTTGAGGTTTCTATTTTTATTATTTTCGCATATTAGTAGTGTACAATTAAAAATATAATTATGGAATGAAATATCTTAGAACTAATCCAAATTTTTTAAATTTGTTATTAGTTTTTTTTTGCGCTTTTCCCATTATTATTAAAATAATAAAACATCTTTTTTAAAAAAATAAACTTATCTAAAAATTCATGATTTTTTAAACATAAGCTTATTGTTTGTTATTCTTCCCTCTTGAATTCGCTGGTGGGGGATGGGGCGCCCACCTGCATTCTGCACGTGTTGGAACCTCTCACTTCTACATTGTTTACGAATGGCCGTATGAAAACAAAGAGAGAAATGGAACGGCAGAGCAATGAGCAAGGTGGAAAGCGCAGGCGTAGTAAGCGGAACTCGGCAACACTGGCGCCAATGGGCGGGTATAATTTTGATTTTGCATTGAGGCTCCAACGCTTTTCAATCGAAAAAAGGTTTTTCAAAATGAATAATCAAGGCCAGAGCGTTGTAATGAGGGGAGGAGATCGTGTACGCCCCCTAGTCCCTTGGGTCACATATCCGCATATGCAACAAGCTGCCCAAACAGTCCCCAAGAGCTCCTTCTTACCCCCAATCAGCTCCCAAAAGCCCCAGTTCTCCGACCCAGGCCCTAGCCCTTGTTCTGGCACAGAATCTGCGGCATTGGCATTCCGGCATTCGGTGTTCAACGTTCACTGTTCAGTGTTCAGTTCAACGGCAGACTCCCGCGCGTACGGTTCGGCGAAAATAAGAAGCAAACCCGACACGGTTCCGCCGGATAATATTCGGTTCTTGGGTGTCCCTCCGATTCGCGTGTCCAGTTCGAAAAAAATGCTAGAAAATCGAGTTGTACGTCGGTGGGAAAACACCGCCGGCATTCGATCCACATTGTAATTGAATTCGACTCCGTGGATTGAGAAACACAATTGAATTTTGTAGAAAAGACTATTTCTTTCATTTTCTATTTTGTAGAAAAGACTATTTCAGAAAACCACATCGAAAAGCAAAAACGATAAACTAGTCGTTAAATTGAATATACAAATTGGTGTTTTGATTAAAACTAATAAACATAAACACAGTGCCACCGAACAAAGCCACCAGAGCCGAAGCAAAACCAAAATTTATTTTTAAATACAATTATCTTGTTTTTCGGTGGCGTGCAGTTTTCCAAATATTGCTCATACGCCTAGTTGGAGCGGTGAAAAAATTCAATTGGAATATCACACAGTTCCTGGTAAGCGGAGGACTCAAAAAACTCGAATTGTTTTTATAATTCAAATAGTTTAAAAACATTTTACTCGTGCTTTCGGTTGCAACTTAACATAAAGTTTATGCAAGGTTCCGAGTCTAGAAAAGTAATTAACGAAGCACCACTGATTGACGTCTTTGTTCTGAAAACTTGGTAAAGCTTGTAATTGCTTTGGGTACTTAATCAAGCGATTAAACCCAATTTCAAAGATCAAACTGGATGCCACCTCAAAACCCAATCCCATCCGATTCTTCCACTCAATTTGAGCATCGAGTCTCATGATTCCGACGAAGCGAGAAATAGTTCAGAAATAAGCAAAAATTAACACGCTCAATTGCTTTCCCCGATTGAAGGGTCGATCTTGGATTTGATAAATTGCGTCGGGGAAATCGAATCAGCATGAATTCTGATTAATTCGGTGGATTTGGGTTATCTTTCAAATTGCTTTGGCAAGAGCATAAATTAAATCTTTCCCATACGGAGAGTATAAATAAATTAAATTGCTTTTGTGTATGCAGATCTTTAATTGGCTTTGGCTTAATAATAAAAATACTTTTTATAAATAATCTCCTTTTACACCAAAGCCAAAGGCGAAGAATTTTTAATATAAATATTTAAAAGTGCCTAAAAGATTTATTTATGGTTTTCAGAAGTTGCTTTTAAAATTCCAAACTGACAGAGTCATGACTGGCGGATTTATTAACACAACAAACTAGAAATAGAATGTTAAAAACTACCTTAAAGTTTTTGTAACCAGATACAAAACAATAAACCTAATTGCCACCTTGGCCCTTAATTCAATCAGAACGGGGCACAAACTTTTGCTTTCCCTTAAATATTTAATGTCAACTATGATTAAGTGAAGCCACAGGGCATTATGTTGTGGGCAGAGGACTTTGGCATGTGAGTGGTTTTCGCCGGATAAATGGATGCTGCTTGTTGCCAAATGGACGCATCCGCATCTTGGTCTGGTTTCGGGTGTATTTCGGCCATAATGGTCAGCTGAGCAAACTGAAATCCTTTCAGCGCGAATTGCTTTCGGGTCAAGAGGACAGTAGGATTGGAGGACCGGAGGATCCCCCTCTGGCATTAGTTCGGGTAAACGTAAGCTAGTGGCAAAGTGCTCTCGCTCCATCCCGAAGGCCATTAGTTGGTCTTCCTCCGAAGACCATGCGAAATCGAAAGGCCACTAAATAGTTAGCCCACACAGAAGTAAGTTAAGAGGTCCTTTAAAGGTTCACACAGGCGTGAACAAACCGGGTATCTTTAAACGAATGCGAATAAGTAATAAATGAATGCCGTATGTCCAGTTTCAGTTCCAGTTCCAGTTACGGTGCCTGTTCCTCGTGTTCCGCCTGGTCCTCGTCCACTGTGCTGTCATGCATCAAAACATTTAATTAAATTGAAACCGATGCGGCATCCGCCCCATTGCTGACGTCTTCCTCCGGCGCTGGGGCTGTTGCCCGGAGAAGATGTCCGGTCGGCCGGAGGGGGTGCAGGCAGGTCGAGTGGCGCCGGAGACGTGTGTAACTTCAGCAGGACAACAAGTTCACTATCTCCGCCCCCAATGAATTTAAATGAAGGCCGTTCCAAACAAGTCGGTGAATCATGTACATATTTTAGCGGCCCTCCGTTCGGTTCGTCCTTCTTTTATGCAGCAATATATTGAACTAGTATGCATTGTCCTTGTGACTCAGGGGTGAATGCAAAAAGTATTTCAAAGGGGATAAAGTTTCCAAGTTCCTATGTTCTGAGGGTCCTTGGAGTTCTAACACCTAAATCCAAAAATACGATTTTCTAGGCCCTAGGTCATATTTTTATGTTTGAAATAAGTCAGTTTCTTATTTCGAGCTTTCTGATAAGCTTTTTATGTCCAAACTTAATAATAAACAAAACTATTAAGTATTTATAATAGGGAACTTGATGGACACATTTATTATTTACCTGATAACTCATTTATTTAATCAAAACTTCACGAGTTAATTAGTAAAGTTAAACTTGTTCGTTTACAAAAAATTAGTTAATAAAACCCGTTTGGATTAGTTCGTATTAAATGGTTACTTTGTTCTTTATTATCCTTTCAAAATCTGATGTTAACAGCTTGATAAACATGAATAAAAACCATGCACCTAATCCTATTATATTTTATAAAATCCTTTTCCATCCGGATGAATGGAAGGTAATATTTTATGGAATGTGCGAGCAAAAATCGAGTATAAATATTATAGTTTAAACTTTTAACCACAACGTTAAAAATGTCATGGGAAATTTGTGATTACACTAGTTTACACCAAAAATGAACCTCCATAAAAAAGTGTTTTTTATAGTAATTTGGGGTCGGAGAACACGAAAATGACATCCGTTTATTTTTCTTAAGAACCGTTTTTGAGATATTTTTGAAAATCGTGTTTTTGAGGTCCTTTTTCAGTTTTTTGGTAATATCTCATGAAAAAAACTGTTTACAAACAAAAAAAGGATATTGATTGACAGGTATTGAAGTAACGTTTACGTGGATATATTGATCGGGTATTTTCGAGATATCGGATATTTTGAAAATTTCAATTTTTCAATTGGTCGAAAATGACACTATTTTTGTACTTTGTTCGCTTGTGCATTACAGAGATTTGATTCAATCTGCACATATTATATATCCACGTAAACGTTACTTCAATACCTGTCAATCAATATCCTTTTTTTGTTTGTAAACAGTTTTTTTCATGAGATATTACCAAAAAACTGAAAAAGGACCTCAAAAACACGATTTTCAAAAATATCTCAAAAACGGTTCTTAAGAAAAATAAACGGATGTCATTTTCGTGTTCTCCGACCCCAAATTACTATAAAACAATCATCAATTTTAAGGTTCACTCGATTACATTTAAATTTGTAAACTAGTGTTATTAGTGATCATTATATACGAAAAAAGCTTTTCCTCTAATTAGGTTAAAATTAGTTTAAAACTATAAACGAATGGGAAATATTCATAATTAAATTAAGTTTAAAATGAAAAATAAACGAATCAGTCAAAAATTGTAGAGATTCTTTAGAGAGATGGAGCTGAAAGTTGTGAATCACTTTCAACTATGTTAGGTTTTTAGGGAAAGGACGTCAAAGTCTTTTAAATTTTTGAAGGAGTCCATTAAGATTGGTCCACCCTGAGTCTTTGCATTTGAAATCCCCCTCTGGCTTTGCCACTGGACCCCATCAGTCTCCACTGGCAAATTCCTAGCATTCGAAATGAGAAATGGGAGTGAAGTGGTCAGGGCAGAGCTCTTGCCTTTCTGCACTTGTTCGAGTGAAGAGCCATCGCCTGTCTCCGCTTTGTTCCTCAATTTACACATAATTGCAATAAATTGACTAAGTGGGTGCTGGGGTGCAAAATTTATTGTACAGATAGTCCGATATCAGGGGCGTTAGAGGGGGGAAAAGGGAGTGAGTGAGGAACTGCAGGCGGCGCTGGCGCTGGTGGGGATCCAATCCAAGTCGAGTCGAGTCCATTTCAGATTTGGTATGCAGGGCACAAAACGAAGAAAAACGCAATTGAGTGGGTTTTTTTTTGGGTGGCTACTGCTGATAGACACCGACTGATAAGATAAGACATTGAAATACCTGACGCCGCCTTTGCTACCATTCTGTTCACCTGTTTGGGCCGTTTCTTTATGTCCACAACGGGCAGTGGTAATTGGTAATGGTTCGGTTCGAGTGGTTCGAGTGGCAGTACAAAGGCAATTGGCCGTAAGGCAACAGGTCGTATGAGGGCTACAGAAGTAGTTCTCTCAATCACGGCAACAGCTTTTGCGGCTTCTTTATGGCCAGAGGATATTGTTCTAAATGGCACACAATAATAAGGATACTGGCACTGCTACTGGTATTTCTTTCATTCTCTTTCCCAGGCTGGAGAAATGTAATTTAAAAATACTTCTCTCCGCCGCAGTCTGATTCATTTGCAAATATTTCTAATTCCTGTTATCTGAAGAACACCAAGTCATTATTATTTTTTGCGCCAGCTTATCCTATTTTAAATATTTCCTAAGAACATGCAAACAAGCCAAAATCATTTCAACAATTAAATTCAAAGAAAAAGAATCGCGTTACGCGAAAACGACTTGTCCTGCCTCAACACACCAGAATTTCAGCGTTTTTTTTTCAAGTAAATATGTACACATTCTCATTTATATCTCCACCGATTTCTGTGTACTTATTTATATATATTCCCATATATATGTGGATATCAGGCATGTGCGTACGCTTTTATCACCCACGGTTTATTTATATTTTAAAGGGGATTGTTTAATTTTCGTGAATGTTATTGTTCTGGCTGATTTCGGAAGGTGCGAAAGAAAAATCCAACTCGTAAATGAATTTGCGCTCCGAAAATTGGTCGGAGAAGGAGCTCATTAAACAATCATTTTGATGAATTTTTACCAGTAGAAGCCGGCGGAGCAGGAGGAGCCCCCGGCACATGTGGCTAATTTTCAGGCCCATATATTTTATGCTCGTTTTGCTTTTAATTGTTTGGCATGAGGGTGAGAGTACCCCGTGCTTGTGGGGAAATTAAAAATGCTCGTTTAAGCCAGCAAAAGGCGTTGGTAATTACAATTCAAGTTCACTTTAGCAATATGGTCCGTTCTTTATACTACATACCACGGGAATTTAGCTTATTACGTTTTCTGATTCCCTCAATGACCGGACAGCCTAAGTACTACAAAAAGTTTCCTCCTTCCCACACATATTTTTGTTTTTTAATAAATTGTTTTTGGTAGTATTTCTATGCATGTGTATATATGATTTTTTCTGGACGGGTAGCAGGAAGTTAAAGCACTGCGAATGTTGGCCCAAAGTGTACTGGCAGGGCCAGGGCTCTAAAAAGGGGCTACGCGGAGGGTTTCAGGGCACTGGGGCAGCGGCCCTCTTTTTGACACACATACATATTTTTCTAGCACATACACACATGTATGCACAGAAAAAATATTGTTTTAAATAATTTTCATTCGATTTTTAGGTTAGTACTTGGATATGTGATTACTCTTTAAAATTTAATAAATATATTTGATAGACTGTTTAATCTAAAAAGAAATTTAATAAATATTAATAGCCTAAAAATTCTTAAATAAAGTATCGTTTAAACGCAACCTCTTTTGCAAAACAAGTTAAAGGTTTCAGATTTAAAAAGGATTTTCTTTCCAGTGGAGTCCCAAGGGTATGGGCTGTCCACATAGATCCGCACACTCAGACACACACACACGCGGCCCTACTAAACTTGCTTTTATTCCCAGTGTGCCCACCCTGTACTTGACTTGTCAAACACAAAAAAGTGAAACTGCCAGAGGAGTGCGGAGGAAAAGTGCGGAATAGAACCTTTTATTTTTTTCTCGGTCATAATGAACGCTGCATGTGCTTTCGAGGCTCCCGGTTGAGTAACTGAATTGTTGAAAATTGCTGTGGCGAGTATTATTTAACACGTATTTACAAGAATTCCGTACACCACATTTTCCATAAAGTTATGCGACTTTTTGCCTGTCATTTAACAAAACTATTTTTAACTGGCAATTGTATTTCTGTTGCCTCCAGATAGCTTATGAATTTCCTGAAATTTCTTAGGTTTTTAGTTGGGAGCGACACTCTAGGAAAATATTTTGCGGTAAGTGCAATAAGTTGCAGTTTTTCCCCCTTGTCAAGAACCTGGTCCAGGGTTCAGCAAATTCCACCCAGACATGAGTATTTACTTTGACACTTTGAAGAGCCTCCGGGTGTCTGGAACACTATACACACTCCACTCTAGAGCTACTGTTGCTGATTTTAGATATAAAGAGTCAGAGTCAGAGCCAGAAAGTGGAAAAAGTCGAAACAATAGACGGTACAGCGATCCGGCGTGCGACAAATTCATTTAAAGTTTACAGCGTTTACGTTTGTGTGATGGCACAACATGGCGTATACGCAACTTTGTCCCAAACATCCAAAAACCAAACCGAACGAAGCTGGCCGCTGTATCAGCACTTTCCATCACTTTCGGTGGCTGCCCATGGTACGTGACAGTTTGGCCATTTTTCAAGTTCACTGAAATTCCCATATCCCAAAGCCCATAGCTCAGAGCAGCAAAAAAAAAATGGGAAAAAATGTGAATCTAATTTTTTGCGATTATTGCAGAAAACGCAATTTTAACGGACATCAGTCAAAAAGACGTAGTCGACTCCGTCCCCTCCTCAAAATACCTAAATCCTCCTCGCAGTTTCGGTTTCAGTTTAGTTTCGGGGCGTTAAAGCATTTTGCTACTTTGGCAAATATTTGCTCACATTGTAGGTTTATTTTTAGGGTGTGGCCGCCTACGAACGATCTGCCAATTATGGCCGACATTCTTTTTGAAGATTGTTTGCTTTTCATTAAGACTGCATCGTCGTCGTCGACTCGGTCTCGTCATCGCTGCTCACTGCATTTCAGCGCAACTCGGCCACAACCCCGGCCAGACCCCCATCACCCTGATTTACAATGTGGAAACTTATTAATTAGATATTGGCATATGCTTTGTTTTGTCTATTTGCAATCATTTCCTTGGCAGACAAGATGCCGGCAATTGATTTCAGTCCGAGTGGGGTGTTTGCTTAATAGTTTTCAGTGCGTCTCCGGCCGGAGAACGATGAGGAAAGGTGGCTGCTCCGGGTTATTGATTCACAGCTATCTGGACAGCTCAACTTTTTCGCTTTTCCGCCTCATCAGTTCTTGCACACGGAAACATTCACATTCTCAGATCAATAGCATTACACCGAATATTCCAGATAAAATAATAAATCTCTTATAAAGTTAGAGTACACGAATAACTAACTTAAATACTGAAAACTAAGAGGCATAATAGTTTCTGCAATAATTAATTAGTTATTTTAAGCTTAGAGTTTTTCATTAAAACATAAGTTTACTTTGCAACCTTCTGTGCCCCCCCAGGGCGACAACAAAGTGTGGTAGTGACCGGGAAAGTAATAAAAGGAACTCGAAAGGAAATAAAGCTGCCACTCGGATTATCGTTTTTGTGAAAGTTCAAGTGACGCCGCGACTGGTCGTCGCAATTATCTTGAGCTGCCAGAGACAGATCTCAGGCTCATAGTTAAAGGACGAACAGGTCGCTCAGGTCCTCCGCAGGAAGGACAATCCACTTGTCCTGGCTTTTCATCATCGTTACAGCCAAAAATAAGCAAAAAGGTTTGCCGTCGTCTTTTTGAAACAATTGTCTATCGTTTGCTTATTCTGAAATACAACATAAAGGTCTAGCTCGTGGGAGGCATAAAAGTGAATACGTCCTTTGGGTTTTTATTTCAATTTTTTGTAGCCTATTTTCGGATAAATAATGATAAAGAAAACAAGGGATTATTTGTTTTTATTAAAAATGGGAAATGGGGCTGAATGCTTTGGAATAGGAAGTAAACACATGAAAACAAGAAACTGGGACATATTCTGAAAAATGAAAGGGAATTAAATAAATTGTAATGCAGGATTATATCTATGTAAAATGAGTAAGAAATTTATATAGAATCTTCTACAATAGAAGCAGGCAATGGGATTTATCTACATTACCTTTTTCAACTGAAAGTTTTCCAAAACCGTGATGGGGAATAAAAATATTCAATATAATATTTTTTCAGGTCTATGGGACAATATTTATTTGCCAGACACATATTCAAACACTTGCTATCATAATTTTTTTTTTTTTAATGAGAAAAAGAAAGACAAATCACTGGCAATAATCGCTTCAAATGTTTCCAAGGCATCCGAGGAATCACTAATGACCGCCAGCTAGGGGGTGCTCATCAAGAGCCAGCACACTTACGGAACTTTGTTTCGCTTTGAGACGAGAAGAGCTCCTAAGTCAGATTATGGGAAAAGAACTAACAAACAAACCACAGAAAAGTTCTGGACAGGAGTATGGGTATGAGATAGGGCGACAATGAGCCAGGACGAGTCACGTCCCAGCAAATAAAACGGAATCAGGAAAAAATCAAAATCGATATCAATACTTGAGGTAACTTCATAAGCACGTAGGAGAAATCTGAAAAGTTTTCACTGAAAATGAGCATCAAAAGCTTTGTTTCTTACAAAAATAACCAAAACCCACCCACTAGCCTGTCCCAAAGATCACAAAATAAAATAAGACCTAACGAAATAAAATAAAACAGCCAAGAAATGAAATTAGATGAGTTTTGTTTCTTTTTTTTGCTGGCCTTTGCATTTTTCAGGTCGAGGAGTTGGCAAATGGAAACCAAATAGGGCTAACTCAAAAGGGATACGCAACATTAACTTGGAAATCCCTCTGGCAGGACACGAAATAGGATGAATTTTGGACTGCCACAATCCCCAGCAACGATGGAAAATCACAGCGACTTCGAGGCGGACGACTACTCGGACCTTGGATGGGCCAATTGGAGTACTCCAGCATCCATCCTCTACACGGCCATGAGCAGTGTCCTTTCGGTGAACAACCACACACCCCCGACCGACTCGCCGCTCTTGGACTTTGGCCAGGCCAGTACCAGTGCCAGCGTCTTCAATCACAGCCAAACGTGAGTTGGATCCGCTCTAATGCCTAATTATGACACAAACACAATTAATCTCCCCAACACACGAACCCAAACAATCATCTTAGATGGAAGCAGTGGCGTAGATAAGGGGATTTCAATGATAGATCCTAGATCTATTGTATTTTAGCCAAAAGTAACTTTATTAAAGTAAACTTCTACGACTTCATGATATTCAATTTTGTATTAATTAAAGTTTATTTCAAAGTTTTGGTAAAATAGTTTTAGCCCCCCAACTAACGCCACTGCTGGGCTATAACTTCTGGACTTTGTGGCTTCTTGATGAGTCCTGATGAGGCTGTCGTTCTCCCATCTGCTCCTTTTGTGTTCGCTGCATCTCTAATGACGTCTCCCTTCAGTTTAGTTTCAGTTCATTTCTGTTCAGTTCAGTCATTCCGCCATTCATTCACTCATTCAAATATTTCCGCTTAGCCGACTCAGTGTTGGTATTCTGCTTCCGTTTCCAATGTAAAAGGACGGAAGGCAAACATATACAGTGAGTGCGGCAAAGTTAATGCACGGATACAGCCCATATATAAAGAAAAACAAATAGAAAAAACTGCGGGTCTTTCTATTTTATTCTATTATGACGGGGAAACTGAAAGAGCGTCGGCACTTTTTGCAGACATGTCCCAAATTTACTGCACCCCATATGGGCTCGTATTTGAATAATTATTATGATACGACTGCGACTGACGCATCGAAAATACATTTTTGCTTGATTCTGCAGCTGTTATAGTAGCTGCCATATATCCTTCAGGCTGTGCCCGACACTCAATCCTGCACCAACAGGACCCATTATCATTGGCTGTTGCCATTACGACCGATACTCCGACAACCGTGGCCTCTTTTTTTCGCCCTTTTTTGTATTTTTTCGAGCTGCCTATTTGTTTGCACAGACACTGCGTCCGATTTATGTGCAAATAAAATGGCAAAAAAAAAACGAACAAACTCGACGGGACGAAACGCATATACCCTTGGTTCTTGGTGCTTAGTCCTTGGTCCTTGGCCCATATTTCGGTTAACAAAAGAATTCGGATTTCAAAGTGAAGGAAAACATTTTAGTAAACCGTTTAACCAAGGAGGGATTAAAGGTAATTTTAAATTTCTTTGAAATGTATAAGGAATTCGCTTTTCAGGGCATTGAGTAGAGTCTTTAAGGAATTAACCTTTTTGGGAAAAGGTTAAGTGTTTTATTAGTTTAATATACTATCTGTTAGGGTTTTTGGATAGACAATCTTCCACAGCTATACTTCAAAATCTGGCTCTAATTTTGGCATACAATATTTTCATATATTTTTTTAAGCCTACCCCATAGGCATATATTCTTTTGAGAACACATATACCCTTTCTGGCTGAAATGTGCACTCTTTAAACCTCAATACCAACATCAACAAGGACGGGGGAGCCCAGAACCGTGGCAGTAGTGGCTACATTTTTTTTTGTATTGTTTGTCATGACATTTTCTTGTTGGCCCGAGGCTGCATGAATTTGTTTCTCTGGCTCTGACTCTTCGCTGGCTCGGCCTTCTTTCCAGCCATTTCTTATGGCGTTTTTCATGGGCCTATCATTTGCAAACCCCACCCACCTAGGGCCAGGGCCTACACCCACGCAAAACGAATCAATAATCCTCTTTGCATTAGGCCCCTCGAACAAAAGAGATTTTATGTAAATCCCGGCAGTTTGTCATCCGAGAAAGGGTAGTGAAAAATAGTAAGTAGTGGAAAGGGAGTGTGCACAGTATGTGTGTAAAGTGAGAATTACTGATGTGGGCATATTGTTAATTGCTTCAAAGGAGAATGAATAAACCCTAATGACTACCTAGCCAATTTAGTGCCGTCTTCAGTACACAGAGTGTGCATATTAAATGTCCTGTTCTCCAATAAAGGCCGGCTAACGACTAGAGACCCGGGGAGTCACCCAAAACCCAAACCCAGATGGCGCGACAGAAATCCGCCACACTGGTACATTCCCAGACCCTCTGTTTAAACACTCTCTGGTTGATGTGAACCTAAATAAACAGCCCAGATAACACGAAATATTAAAAAGATGACGACAACCACCGATGAGTGAATGTAGGAGTGAAGTAGAGTGCCTCGTCCTTAGGCTGAAACCCAATGTTTTATGTGGCAGGCGGCGTAGGAGAAAAACACGGATTTGTCAACGCACGCACAATTACACACACTTAATAGCGACAACACACATACATCTAGATACATGCCATGTCCTGATGACACCCATTCACATTCTTACATAGACACATCACCCACTTGGCACTCGTTTCGGCGGTGCAGTGGAGTGGCGTGGCGCCGTGAAACATAACACACACTTAATCTCGATGTCACTAATTCCCCGTTGTTTTCCATGTAACCCTCGTCCTACAGCCTTTCCACAGAGCTGCCCCACGTGGCGGATAAAGATGCGGCGGGGGCCATGGAGACGGCCGGCTCGTTTGCATTCGTGCTTCCGTGGTGGCGTCAGGTGCTTTGGAGCATTCTCTTCGGCGGCATGGTTATAGTGGCCACCGGCGGTAACCTAATTGTCGTCTGGATTGTGATGACAACGAAGCGGATGCGAACTGTAACCAACTATTTCATAGGTGAGTGGATATGCAGATTTAAGGACTTCCAGACTAAATGCCACAGTGCGGATACGCAATCTGGAGTACGCATACGGCATGTGTTCCGCAAAGGACAAAGTTTTATGAACTTTTTGTTTGTTGATTTAGTTTACAAATTAAATATTTTTTTATAGCTTGGAATTTACTCCTTTTCTATGCTAAAATCTACACCTCAAAGTGCTTATTACATTTCTTTTATTGCGAGCGTATACGCAATAAAAATCAAGTATACGACTGGTGAGACGAACTTGCGTCATCTACTGGGTTTTTATGCTATTCCATGAATTGAACTTACACACGAAATGATTTCTATGGTCTATAAACTTTTTGTGCCCGTGAAATGGGGCATAATAAAATAACCAACTTGATTCGACAAACTTGATTTATTTGAATGAAAAGAGAAAAAATCATAAGAGATCCATTGAAAGACTTCTTCAGCTAATTCACTTTTAAAATATACATTTCATTAAAAAAATGTGGCCCCTTAATTAAAAGTAGTTTCTATTTATTAAAATCAGAACCTGAAGGGTTCACTTAAGAGTCTCCTTTCCAAATTCATCGCTCGAATGACCGTTATTCAAACAGGACCATCCCCCTGGCAAAAAAATTTGCATTCGCCCTGTTGCACCTCGGACCGGGCTATTCTTCAAGTTTTTTCCTCTTGAATTGAGCAAAATTCTCTGAGCCACCTGCAATATGGCAATATTCGTTGCCAAGTCACGGAATCAGGAGGAAGTCCCTTGTAAACAGGTGCGCTTTGATGGCATTAATTTTGATAGCTAGCTTTTGGGCATAAAATCTAGTTATAAAGTTTCCTCGCTAAAGGCTGAGCATAGCTTTTATAAATTGAATCTACTTGAGTCACGTTTCAAAGTGCATTTAATTTGCAGTCAGCAGGCTTGAAGCCCCAAAACATACAATTTTAATAATTTACTATTCGAGCGGTAAGAGTCTTCAAACTTTGGCAAACTTTGTGGACATTTCAGGTGCAATTCATAAGCGTAATGACATTTGCAACATTCTGCATTCACAGTGACTTAATGAGGTTAGCCAAGTTTTGCTAATGCTTCTGGACAAAAGCTTTGATTTACCTTTCCATAATTGCTGGTATTTAATTGAGCTGAGGCTTAGTGGTCTTCTAATCCTACTCTTATCTTCGGCGGCATCCTGTGGGCTTCCATATAACAATGGAAAAGCCCAAAATAATAGCCTGGACCAATTTTCTCATTCTACTCGCTTCCCATTGCCCTCTGACCTGGTAATGATTATTATTATTATGATTATTACGTAAACTAAATGCCCGTCGAGCTCGAAGGGCTTTGTGATGGCATTTTGAATTTGCATTTATAAATACACATCGGCAATCATTATTAGTAACAAGTTCTGACGTTTTAATCATTTTCGGGCACCAAAATTTCAAATTCACATCACAGACATCTGGAGCAAAGGGAGGTGGCATTGAGCTGGGTGAACGAAATTTCGATAGGAGCCAGTCACCGGATGATAATCTTCTTTGGCTTCATTATCAATGCGTATTTGCATCTTTTGTTTGAGTTGCTGGGCAGAGTATTCTTTAAAGATGAAAGTCTATTAGTTCGTCGAGTAAGTTCTTCTCAAAATAAGGTGTTTATTAGAACATTTTTTATAAGAAAACTTTTCATTCAATCTTCCTAAATTTTATGGCTAGAGTATTTAATTTTTTTGTAAGAATATGTACAAGTATATCATAAAAATAAAAGGATTAGGTATTAACAAGGAAAGGTATTAATAAATTCGGTTTGATGCTATTTGCATTTTTCAATATTTAATAAAATTATATTTACATATAGATGAAACATGAATAAGATTACCAAAAGTTTATGATATTTGATACATCATTTTTTGAAAAGGAAATATAATTTTCAACTTCTCCTTTATTATATCACCTGAATGTAAAAAATTTCTTTTAATATTTTATTTTATCCCCAAGATAGAGTAATAGATGTGCAGATGCTGCGCTTAAAAAATTCTATTTGGTTATTAATTAAAATGAGGCACAATCGATATTCCGCTACGTGGCTGACAGTTTGAGGCCCCGGGTCTCGTGGGCCACGGGAACAGTCACCAAGTCGTCGGGCACCCAGTCGATTGTTACATTGTTAGATTGTGAGATTGCTAGATGGCTAGATTGTGGGAATGCGACACGTCGCGCCGGTTGGTAGGCGTTATATTCGGAGGCTGTTGATACCGGGACCTATGTCCTATAGGACATAGAGACAGGACACACGGGCTAATGTTCTGTCCTGAACATTTGTTTTATTGTAGGTGCTGTTGGTTTTCGTGTTTTGTGTTTCGAGTTTCTTTTTTTCATTTTCATGCGCTTTCGTCGCCTTATCTCCAGCAGATAATGAAAAATAAACAAAGGCGGAGGCCCAGTCGGCAGACTTTCCTTTTCTTTTTCGTGAACTCAGGTCCAGGTTTCATTTGTTTTTCGTAGTTTTTTATTGTTGCTTTTTGGGCCGGTATTGTCCATGGCTGCTGCTGATTCATTGACATGTAAATCGGCCCATGCAAATGGAATACAATAAAGTGTATTCCCAGTAATGAATGAGGGAGATCCAGACCGGGGATCTTCTTTCCATTTCCTGTCTCTATTCAGCTGTCAGATGGCAAACAAATATGGCAGCCAAAATGGCTGCCAGTCTAACACAAAAAATAAATAAAGCCAAGAAGAAAATGCCAGTCAAAGTGCACTTTATTTTGCTTACTAATTATAAATGTACAACGCATAAATAAAAACGGTTCACAAGTTCAAACGAGGGTTGCGTAATTAGAATGGGTCTTTGCTGTTTGTTTTCCTTCCATAATTTGCTTACTTTTGCCACCTGAACATGTAGATAAGAGTGATTATTTGACTTCTGTTTTTATTGTCGTTTCTGCAATCAGTGAATCTCTCAATTGCCGACGCCATGGTCTCGAGCCTAAATGTTACATTCAACTACTACTACATGCTGGACGGAGACTGGCCCTTCGGGGAGTTCTACTGCAAAGTATCCCAGTTCATAGCCATGCTAAGCATCTGCGCCTCGGTCTTCACTTTGATGGCCATCTCCATTGACAGGTAAGTGGACTTTGGGGGCTCAAGGGTCGACGGCTTGTGAATACTCAACGGGGAATCGGTTACACCAAGATATACATGTGTATTCATCAGACCCTTATCAATCACGAGCGAAGGAGTACATGAAAAAATAACCCATTCATTTTAATAGGATATTTCATGCATTAAAGCACAATGTTATATGGCCTGTCACAAAGTTCAAAATAAGAACTCTTCTACAAACGTCTATCCCCTGAGCTCAAACTCAAACATTTATGGAAAATTAATCTACTTGAAATCTGGAAAAGATAAAACGAATCAAATCGTCTAGACAACAAAACAATTGATTGTGAACAATTTGCGTGGAGTATTTCTATTTTTAATGTTCCACCTACTTGGACACAGCACATTTGGCCAAAAGAAAAATAAAACAGACATGGTCATGTGAAATAGATCCAAATCAAATTGTTGGCATTCATCAAGTGAATATCATAGTTAATTCAGGGACTAAGAGTTTTTAGTCAATTTAATGCAATTTATTCCAGAACCTTTTAATGGATTTTCGCATCAGGAGCAGGCTTTCACTTTCATTATCTCGCTGCTCAGTAGATTAATTCAATTTCGGGTTTTTGGCTGCCGATGCAGTCAGTTTTTCGGGTGACCTTGTGCATTTCGGGTAATCAGCTTATTCGCGACCAAACTTTCCACTCTCTACCCCCCTTGGAATTGATTTAATTTGGCAACTTTATCCCCACTATCCGCCGCTTTTTTCAGGTACGTGGCCATCATACGACCTTTGCAGCCGCGGATGAGCAAGCGCTGCAATTTGGCCATTGCCGCCGTCATTTGGCTGGCCTCCACCTTGATATCCTGCCCCATGATGCTCTTCTACCGCACGGAGGAAGTGCCCACGGAGGGGAACACTTCCCGCACGGTCTGCTACCCTGAGTGGCCCGATGGTCAGACGAATCACTCGACTCAGGAATCCATGTAAGTATCCTTTAGAACGGAGACAGCAAAGATTGGTGCCAAAAAGATGCTGAAGACAAACGAAAGCTATTAATGGAGAAAGTGCACAGGAAAAAATTGGCATTTAAAGACTTGCTGAAAGTCTATAATAGTTCCAACATTCTACCCTAACTTTCGCCGAGTGCTGAAAATCCCAAAGGACTTCGATGTAAGATAGAGGTGCAAAAATCAAAAAGTCACAGAGTCATCCAGCTTCGGACTTGCACATGCAGAGACAATCGGATCCCAGATCCGTAGTGAAATATGAGGATTATCGGGGTGGACAGGGTCGTAAATGGGGGACATTTGCAAACAAAAGTGAACCAAGACGATGGCATAAAAAACGAACGCCAGAAAGCCAGGATTGTTGCTTCGGGGAAAACCAAAAAAACAACAAAAAAGCAGGAAGAGAGACAAATAAAACGTGTTGCTTTTTACAGCCATTTTGTATGGCTATTTGGTCGCAGCAGGGGGCGGCAAACAGTATCCTTTCGTCCTGCAATCCCCCCGGCCATCGTTTCATTCATTGTGTCCCACATGCAAGGCCATTAATTCTAGAATCATTCCAAATTGCTACTTGCTCAATAAAAAAATAAAACAAAAGACCAAATCCAACAACAGTGTGCGATGGAGGCGATAAGGATTTTAAAAGCATTGTATTACTAACTGAAAGGCTTGTAAACATCATGTTTGATCTACTATTTTTACTGCATGTGGTGACTCCCCTTTTTTATTATGTGTTTTTTTGCTTGTAATATTTTAGCTACAACATACTCATCTTGATACTCACTTACATCCTGCCAATTGTGTCCATGACGGTCACATACTCCCGTGTGGGAATAGAGCTCTGGGGATCCAAGACCATCGGGGAGTGCACACCCCGGCAAGTTGAGAATGTCCGGAGCAAGCGACGGGTGAGTGATGTGATTGTTCTAGGCTAAATTTAGAAACTTTAGCCAGCTCATAGCATAAAATGTATATTAACTATTTTATTGCTTTAATTTACATCAGTGTTTCGTTGTAATTGATTTTACAGTTTTGCATATAATTTAAACTTTTCCTTCAGTAATTGCCTCCTATGTTTTCACATTGAAATCAATTTGCATAGTTATGCGAAGTTGCTCTACAACTTCTTCGAACTTCAGTCATAATAATGGAATAAATTATTCCATACAATTTTGCAACGAATATGTCCTCGGGATTTGTAGTTACCTTGTTTTTAAATTAAAATTAAAAATTGAAATTTCTTCTAACCCCTTAGGTGGTGAAGATGATGATAGTGGTCGTCCTTATATTCGCCATCTGCTGGCTGCCCTTTCACAGCTACTTCATCGTCACATCCTGCTACCCGGCCATCACGGAGGCCCCTTTCATCCAGGAGCTCTACTTGGCCATCTATTGGCTGGCAATGAGCAATTCCATGTACAATCCCATTATATACTGCTGGATGAACTCACGGTGAGTAGTGGTGGCCCCCATCCATCCCACAACCCATCCTCCGACCACAACAGCCCACAACAAATTACGTAAATTTGCGGTTGAATTAGCCACATCAGGGCTCTAAGTGCAGTCGGCTGCTTCCCAGTCAGTCAGCATCTCAGCATGAGTTCCGTTGAGAGATTAGCTGATTGGATAGACTCCGCCCGACTTCTTGCCAACACCAGGAAATACATGTGGTGTGTATGCCTGGAATCATTAGGTCCTACGGTCTTACTGCCACAGCAACTATCCTGAATTTAGTTCTGAGCTGGAACTTCTAATCGGTTACTTTTAAAAAAAATATTATAAAATATACAAAAAAGTTTCACCCTTTAAGGATGATAGAAAAAAATCACCCAGATTTAAATAATGTATAAAAAATGTTTTCAAAAGAGGTATAAAAATAACACACAATTCTCAGTGGAATTTCAATGAATAGTACCACTTTTTTAACCACAATTGTAGCATGTATCCGGCACTTTAACAAAGGCGATGCACATCCGTACATACGCGTACAAATTGGCTGTTGATGTTCACGCGCCCGTGTCCGGAAAAACGTACCGGATTGCAATTAATTTCGCTCAGTCAGCGGATATCTGACTGATGGTGGCAGGGACTGACTGCTGCCACCGAAAGGAGTCGCTATAATAGGGCTTTACGTTAACAAAAACAAAAGAAACGGGAAAAAAACCGACGGAAAATAACATTTTTACCAACACCTGCGACTGGCAACCAGGATCATAGCCACTTCCTGTCAATTGCTGGTGTCCCATATGCAAATGATGACGACAACGCCGTTTAAGGTCTTTATTTATTCCGGCTGTCCACGGGGAACGGAAAAAATATTAAATGTCCAACCCGGGTGGCTAGTAAAAACACTTCCGTCCCGTGTAGTTAACATGAGTAATCGTTGTCTAGGACGACTCTCCATGAAGGCGATAGATATACTGACGATAGATAAAACAATGCATAAATTAAAATAGTTGATGGGTTTCAGGGTTTGTCCAGAGTCGTAATCCATAGATCGACAATTAAGCCAGGAAAGATAAAGGGTTATGTGAAGGCATAAAGGTAGTAGAGGCTTTTTCCATTTTTCAGAGAACTTTAATTTCAGCTCCCAAGAATATGTTGAATCATTGATTATCCTTGTCCTTGCAGATTTCGCTATGGCTTCAAGATGGTCTTCCGCTGGTGTCTGTTCGTTCGTGTTGGCACAGAACCCTTCAGTCGGCGCGAGAACCTCACGTCCCGGTACTCCTGCTCCGGTTCACCGGATCACAACCGCATCAAGCGCAATGGTAAGATAAGATTTAAAAACAGAGAAAGAAGGACTGCACGCTAATGAATTTGTACCGAAAAAAAAGATACCCAGAAATCTATACTTTATACCTGTCCCAGCTCACCGAAGTCCCATCGAATCTCGCACTGCGGTGAGTCGCTGATATAGGAAACCAAATTTCCATGGGCCCACTTATTTTTAATTGAATTATTTTTTCTGGAAAATTTGACCCGCAGGAATACCGCGTAATGCGACCCTTATACGTGGTTCCCACCAGCCGGATCTTCTGCAATCGGATGGCAGTGGCGGTGGGAGAGCTGGTGGTGGTGGCGCTGGTAGCGGTCACAGGAAACGTATGCCGTACCATCAGGAGATGCAACAACGGTGGACTGGCCAGAGCAGTGGGGGTACTGGCAGTAATGGCAGCAGTCATTCCAACACCACGCAACTACTCTCCTGACAGCCGGCCGTCCAGGTTATACCCCCGGAGAGTGTGGAGCTGCAAACCCAGATTGTGTGCTCATCTCCGTTTAACAGAAACTATCGTCGCTCGAATCCTGGGATAGCCGGGTCCATATCTGAAAGGGATGCCGCTGATGACAAAACCTGGCTCTAAGCTCTACTTTAAGGTCTCGAATTTATACTTGATTGAAATCTAAAAACCAAAATCCCTATTCTCTAGTCTTAATTTCAATTTATTCTCAAAGAAACAAAGGCTAAGTTAGAAATACCAACCATAAAAAACATATTACTCTTTATTTACTTATTGATTTTCTCATCCATAGAAACATATCAAATATTGCAGGTTTCTATAGATTTTCCTAAATCTCGTCTTTTTTCAGGCTTCGATAAAAGTTACAGCTTCCATCAATTTGATATATCTAAAATAAGGAATGTTCGTTAGAATCAATAAGAATGTTGTTGTAAAGCCCGTTTTTTAAATATTTGTTTCGACGCCATCACAACCACAACTGCATTTGTACATATTATATTCGGATGGGTTCCTATGTTTATAATATAAAGTTTTTAATTTACTCAACGCTTACGGCTGCTTGCTTAAGTTGCAAAACAAAAACAAATGACTTTGAATGTGCTGTATGTATTTGTATTATATGTACTCGTACGTGTAAATATAAATGTCTGAATATAAACCTTATTGCGAATAAAGCGTCTTGCTCCATCAAAACGTTGTGCTTAGTTGTATTGGATTGCCGGATGCACAAATAAAGACTGTCAACAGTGCTAGGATGAGTTGTAAGCCATGTTACTTTGTTTATTCAGCTATTCCATCCATATTATATTTGAAGTGCCAAGTGCGAATGGGCTAGGGAGTGCCCGAAATAGCAGACACTCTGACAGATCTAGAAAACCTTCGCCGAGGGTGTGTAAAACGTATTTAAATATGAATAATCCAACTGCCTGGGGCTCCATCTTTCATTCTCTGAATTTGAATGCCCGCCTCTCTGCCCATTCCCGTGTACATGTTTATACACATTCGCGTCTATATTCCAATGCCTACAAGTCATCTATGCTGACTCGCCTCGCCTCGCCCTGCCGGCTGAAAGGCTGCCAGGCGTATCAATTTTTTATCAGTAACCATTTTAGAGAAAATTGCATTTGATTTTTTTCTCGTGCCATTTTTATTTTATTTTATGTGCTCAGTTCTCCGAACCACCCAGGCGTATACGTAATCCAAGCCCCTCAACACTCACTTAATTCCCCGCCGTTTTATTCGAATAAGTTATGAATAATTCGGTGATTTTTTATACCTTCTTTTTTTCGGGGGCGGAGTATGCATATAGGTAGCCTCAATACTTCCAAAGCTGAATGATATTTTTTCTTTAATATTGGAGTATTAAGGGCTTTTCCATTTTACTGAATTAAGGGAAAGAGTAGGTTGTATTATTGTGGCTTTAATGGAATTTAATGTCCTCATTTTAATCTCAATACTTTTGTCGCTTAAATATTTTCATTAGAGCGAGTCTCACGAGATTCTACCTTCACTTAATATATAAAGAAAGTACTAAAACACTTTCTTTTCCCATTTCCACATACTTTACCTCAAAAGGATTTAAGTACAGACTTTTGTTGTGGCAACAGAAACTCATTCAATGTGTTCTGCAGGTCTTCAAGCCATAGATGTAGCTAGAGATTTTGTTTAAGGGGAATTGTAAAGTGATCCTAGTTTTATAAAGTTAATCCTGAATAGGCATAAACTAAAATAGCATGATAAAACGGATCAATCTTTAATTAACATTGTTCGGTTATAAAAGCAAATATCCCAAAACTATTACCATAAATTGTATAGTAACCCCCTTGGCTAAGCCCATGGCTCCATGGCCGTAGCGAAATCAAAATGGCGGGAGACGTCGCCATAATGCATTGGTTGATGGCCTTGTTGCCACTTCGGCACGTGTACAAATGCGTTTGTATTGGATTTAAGTGTGGGATTTAAGTATAAGATGCCGCCACTACTCATTTCAGGCCACAAAAGCTTTTTAAACGCAGGTCGTTAGGAGGGCTTCAATCAAATCCCGATGGGTTACACACTGGTCAGGACTCATTATTGAGATGCTGAGCTGTAAGACAAGGACAGGACTTTAATGGCAGCAACAATTGCAGGAAAAATCTTAGCCTACTTTTGAGAGCAAATCGCAAGCAACGACCGCCCCCATAATGCTAATGTGTGTCTGCTGGATATAAGCTATGTGTACAAATATATATTCGACTTGGGCTGGCCCGATCCCAGGACCGAGCTTGGGCCTGAGCCTGAGACAAAAGGCGGAAGCGGACACAATGGGCTCAACTTTAGGGCGAAAAACAGTAGAGTCGTTAAATGCCCACCTTTTGCAAACATAAAACAATAGACGTACATTTTGCCCACGGAATGCTATCCTTTGTGGCAAGGTGAGGTGTGGTAAGGTATGGTCTTTCCCCCGACCCCCTGCACCCCCAGAGACATGTCAAACACATAAAGAAGGCCAACCTGGAGCCTCAATAAGCGACTGGAACGACGAACCTGAGGATGCGGTGAGCCGACCACCAACCACCCATAATTGAATCTTTGGGTCGTGCACTCTCCGCATCTCCATACACATCGAGGCAACGAAGCATCGGCATCCAAGCAAGGCCAAATCCCGCCATCCGAGCAGAAAGCTGGCATCCAAGCAAATTATATTTAACTCGAAAAAATGCCAGGCACTTTGGTTCGGCGGCTTTTGCGGGCGACAAGTTAATTTTTACAAGTTCCCTCCAATCGCCTGGATTTTCTTTGGAGCCCCGATCCGGGATTTATCTGCCATTGATTAAAATGCATCCACGTCCGAGCTGTAATTTCACGGCGAACTTTAGTTCGGTTAGGTGGCACTAAGTTTTAAGTTCAATTGCGGGTAAAAGGGCGGTTTTGTGAAATTGGATTTTGTGAAATTAGATGCTAAGGATAATCAAAATCATTCCGATTTTTTTGCAATATCTACTACGATAGGTTCTTGGAAATCTTATTTCGAAGAGTAAGAAACAATAATTTATTTTTATTTTAATTTTATTGCAAAAATATAACAAAAAATGTCTTTTGGTTTTTTTGGCATAAAATACAAATGATTCTAGGAATACTTTATTCTAATCCACGCACGCTAAGACAAAAATTTTGTATCAATCCTGTATCCGATTTATCACCTTTAGATAATGCATCAGATGTTCGCCAATATTGGGTTTTATGAAGAATATACATTGTGACTGGCGTTGTATTCGATCCACGGAATCCTGTTCAGGAACCTGGAGCAAATCGCTTAAAGAGTCGTGGGCAATGCTCTGAAGTCGAGAGGCATTGAGGAATTTCATGATGCGCTCATTGGTGTAATTTTGCTAAAAAAAAAAAAGGTTTTACTAAAAAGGAAGACTCTTAAAGTGTACGTTCCACTTACCCCCTCCAGATCATCCCTCTGCTCCGATTTGAGGCTTAGATAAAGTTTACTGGGATCTTCGCGATGCGCTACTATGTCTACTTTGGAAACTGGAGATGCAAACGATATATCTTCACTATCCGATTGCATTATGGCCAAAATAGAAGAGGTTAGAAACACAAGTGCCGGACGTAGCTGAGAGCCAACCAACAGTGTAATTTCACAGAAGAAAAGCACCTGATCCTTGCTCAATTCGTCCGGAAGATAGTTCCAAATACGGTTGGAACTGCCATGCAGCGCAAGGTTCCTGGTGACGCTCGGCTCAACCTGCTGCGGCATGGCATTAAAGCCAACAGTGTGCAGCACACCTTGGCCAGTAAGTGCCAGCATTTCAGCGGCTCCACTAATGGGCTTGGTTAGAGCTCCAACAATACCCTTGGTAAGTCCAGCAATGACACCCACAGAACTTCGAGCCTCCAACGTATGATGCGCCAGTCCTCCAACGGCACCCAAAAGACTGATGCCCAAGCCAGTTAGACCTTGAGTAAGTCCATCTGCAAATCCTTGGGGACGAGCACGTCGTCTGGCCTCCGTCAGTTCGATATGTTCAGCATCCAATGTTAGCCTATCCAGGTTCCGAGCCACTGAACCGGCCAGCTTGGTCACGGAATTCACTGTACCCGCGGTAACATTTCGCAAAAGGGAGGCCGATCCTTGGGTGACACCCACTAAGAATCCCCAAGGACCGCGGAAAAGTCCTTGAACGGGCATAGAAACAAAGTCCTTAAGTCCAGTGCTGAATGAGCGGGCCAGTCCGCTGGGACTACCCAGAATTTCCAGGGATCCCACCACCCAGCCGGCTCCGAAAATGGCTCCACTTAGATAATGCAGTCCCAGAGATTGTCCGAAGCGCAGCGGCACCGTCAGAATCTGCTGTCGTTCGTAACGAGAGAACGAGAGAGGCGAATGATCCAAGGCTATGTAAAGCCTGGAAGATGTATGGACGGAAAGTAAAAGACTAAGTGGCTCCACCGAGAAGCTATTTAGCCGCAGGGGCTCCGATATGTAAAGCGATTGGGCCAAAACTTGTTCAGGCAGCAGGGTTTGACCCAGTGATAGCTTGATTTGAGTTTCATCCTCGGGATGACTGTACACGCAATTGGACGGTTCGCACTCTACCAAAGTTTCCAGCAACTGGTTGAGGTAGGCGTCTTCGATGTAAACCCTGAACGGGGGAATCTGGCACTTCACACTTTGCACCTGCATTTCATCTTGGTAAAAACTGAAAGTAAAAAGCGAGACATGGCTTCGCAGGCTCTGATTCTTGAAAACACAATCCAAGTCGTAGATCGACGGCAGACCACAGTGCCTCTTATATAATTGCTGGGCGCACAGCAACACTGGGAAATCGTACTTTCCGCTGGAGTACAATTGATTGTCCACTTGCAGGTTCGGGAGCTGCACCAGCAATTCCCGCTGGTCGTCATCGTCGTTGTAAACTATCATAGAATCATCGACGTATATATTGCACACCTCCGTTTTGAGAAAGTCCTTCTCCCGACCATCCGTCTGAAGGCTTAATACAAAGCTCTTGATGAAGAATTTCACTCTGGTCAGCATTTTGGTTTCGCATTCATCGCTGAAATGAACACAGGTCTCCATTTCTGGAAGCGTATCCTTCGCAGCAATATCGGGTTGACTTTGCTTATCACTGGCAGGCAATAGCTTTTCATCTTCCGTTTTCACCTCGCCGTTCTCCGGCTGTTTTAGGCGGGAGCGCAAGTCCTTGACCGAAAACTCCAGCTGCTGGGCTATATAATAGATGTTCACGCGTATGGCGCGATGTTTATCACAGACAACGACCTTGACGTCGCCAAACTTGGGTATATGCAGGAACTTCTTCCACGATTTGTCAGTTCTCAAAGGCTTCGACCAGCCGATCTTGTTCTTGGCACAGCCTTTATCAAAACATAAATACGATCATTATAGACGGAAAGGATTTCTATAATTATGAAAGCACTCACCACTGGTATGAACGGCCAGGGATAAATTGCACATGGTAAAGTCCACATCCGGAAAATTGGCATACATCTGCGGTGGGGTGTAATAGCATCTGCTTTGGGGCAAGACCAACTGATTCCACTCAAAGTTCCTGCCCAGAAACTCCGAATTCGTGCAAGTAACATTGCTGTTGCCTGATGCACTGGTTTGGGCAACAATAAACTTCACATTGGTGCTGTTGCTAATTATTATCGCCGGAGCTCTGTCGTGGAAAACACTCAAATAGTGGATACCGTCCTTTTCTATTAAAGTAATCATGAGGGGAATGGACTCCGATCCTGCCTGCAGGCTAAAGCAACGTCTGGTGAAGGGAATGCTCAATGGAATGGGTATGGAAATGTCTCGATGGCCTCCAACACTGAAGCAAACAAAATACACGAATGCAGTATCACAGTTGTGTTTAGCTTTGTGGGCATTGAGGTCATAGAAACAGTCCATGGTGACACCAATACTAAAAAAAAGGGATAAATTTAATTCTTATTTAGACAGATGAAAGATAGTAATATGTACCAGTTCTTAGACAGATTCGTAGGTTTAATATTGCAAGGCTTCTTGGCTAGAGAAAAGGCCTCGACTTCCTCTCGCGTACTCGTTTCTTTGTGATCCATGGCCAAGGGCAAGGCTATTAAATCAACGTCCGTGAAATTAGTGACTACGAACTTTGATCGCAACTTCAACAGCCTTCTACTGTCCGCCTCCAGCCTGTATTCCAGAACAAACCGCAGCACCTCTTCATTCCGCACAATAACCACATCCACAAAGGAATTGCATCGCAGGGACAATGTGCGAGCAGCATTTGGACTCTTTGACTGTAATAGCTCCTCGAAGCAGATAAGCGACGACCTAATCCATTCCGAGCCACAACGCACATTAAGAGTAAAGGCAGTCTTGATTTTGGGAAGCATTTCCAGAGCGTTAGCTGCAAGTCGATAGTGCGCCTGCTCTTGCAGCGAGTATACGGTTACATCCTGGTCGATGGCATTGATGAACATGGCCCAAGCAGTCACTTCCAACCCAAACGTGCACGAAAACTCCCTGGTTGGCCCCGTCAGGTATTTCACATCATAAGACTCTGGCGGAGGCATTCTGCGGCGAACGCGCAGCTCTTCGTAATCGTTCAAGGGCCACTTGGGTTTATTTGATTTTCCCAGGTTATCTAGAGCCTTTTCTATCGTCCACACCTTGGGATCATAATGGAAGAACTTCTGCCAATCCATGTTGGCCAGCATCAGGGTGTACGAACTTTCGGACGTACCACGTAGCACTCCACTGAAAAAGATAAAGTGAACTTATAGCAAGTTATGTGAAAATCAAAAAGTACTTTCAAACTCACGGATACTTGAAGCTAATAAAGTGAGCGCTGTTATGGGTGGTGGGAGTGCTTAATGCCCACCGGCCGCCCTTGCCCGGAATATCGGTTTTCTCCTTGGTGGTACTTTCAGTGACACAAATGCTGCAGTTTAGCATGTTGCAAATTTCGAAAATCGGCCAAATGCAAACCAATACTCTTTGGGGTTGAAAGTTTTCATCCGCATCTTCCATAGGAATATCTTCGCGTAAGACACGCACCCATATGCTAATAAATTGTTTTTCAGACTGAATGGGCACCTTTACCAGCCAGGGCAGATCATTGTTGTTCTTTAGCGGAATGTCTCCTGTACGGCCTTTGCCAACGCCAGGTGCAAGCTTCAGGCTAAATAAATATGTGTAAATTAATAAAAACCAGTTACCAAAAAATAACAAAAACCTACCGCATATTAATGTATTCGTCCCGCTCTATACTTTGATAAAACGAAGCTGATTTCTTATAAGGAAGTACATATTCCTGCGAACCGTGGTCTTCATGTGGATATCCCTCAAGCCGAAATTCTGCGATTAATTCGTGGGGGACCATGCTTATCACCTCAATTTGGCCCTTGATCAACAGGTATATCTGTGTAGCCGAGAGTTTACCAGTTTTAAGAGTAATACAGCTCTGTCCAATGCGTAAATGCTTTACTTTAGTCTCTTCTTCGAACTTTAAAGATATGCAAATCGATTCGCTGGCCTCTAATTCCTTGGTTTCCGGATTGTAAATGAGAAGTGTTAGTTCCTGACCATTGGAACAGCTCCTAAAGCTATAGAAGTGCGCCTCTCTGGGCCCCAAGGTTATTTGTTCCACTGTCCCTGTTTGCCCAAATATCAGGGGCACTTGCATACGATTAACTACAACGCACTTGGGCACCAGGATGGGCCGCTTTTCTTTGTGCTGCATAACTTCCTCCCAGTGCCGCTTGGAACTCAGAAGCGTGTGTATCGCGTACGGACCACAATTAATCCTCAGCTTATCCACCATGAAATTCGCATCCACCAAAGAACGTGGACAGTTGCATAATCTAACATAACTGCTAAACTTCATGGGCTCAACAACATCCAGCATATTAAGGAAGCCATAATCCAAGCATTTTATGCGAGTTCGCAGATCAGTCTGCAAGCAGAAGTCATTCTTCGAGAATATGGCAGAGTGCACCTGCAAATCTTCCACGTTGATGGTTAGAAACGTTTGGTAGATTTCCGGCCTTTCCTTAATTTTGTATTCCTTCAGGATTGGTGGTAGTTCGCCCAATGAATCATTCTGATTCAAAAAATTGACTTCAATGTCCTGGCAATGGAGCAGCAACTGAAGTTTGGGTACATTTTCCGCCTTGAACATCGTATCGATGCGCATGCAACCAACCAGAACTTTTGGGTGCAAAATAAAATCATTATTTTCATCAGCTTTAAATTCCGGTTGCAAGTGAGTGCTGTCGACCTATAAAAATTATTTCAATAATAAATTCTCGCAATAAATTTGTTATAATTGCCTTACCGATAGCAGATCCCCGTCTTCATCTTCCTCGAAGCATGTTTCGTCTACGGATATTAGTGATTGCAATATAACTACTCTCCATATAGTGGCACAGATTGGACGATCCGGTGGATTCAGTTCTTTGGTGGCTGTTTCCGAAAGCATAAAATCACAGTAATGTAGGAATGCCTCATGCGGCTCACTGAAATACTCCATGCGGCACTTGATGTGTATGGGACTGCTGACCTGTAAAAACCAAATGAATCATATCCTAAACCGATAGGTCTTAATTAAGTACTACTTACTGGCATGGGAACTGGATATATGTGAATACTTGTCATTTGACGCGGTTGGGGATATCGCCAGCAAATAATTCCATAGTTCTTCTTAATAATCTGAACTTGGTAGGGCATCGGAAGCACAGACTCAGAGTTTAAATAAACAAACTGAAAGGCGCCAGCTCTGCAATGATTAACAGATTAAAAATTTAATAACAAAAATAAATAAAGAACAACTCACCTGAGGTCATCTTGGTAGAATTCCGCATTGGACTTCGATGGTCTTTTGTTTCTTTCAATAAACTCCTTTGATGGGGTGCATTTAGTAAGAGTATTTGGCGATGCTTCTGCTGGAGTTCCCAAAACTGGACGATGGTACAGGAACTGCTGCCATTCCTGATTGACAAACTCTCGGATACGATTGAGCCCGTCTCTGGCCCTTTGCAATTGTAAAATACTCTGAACACCAGCATCAATATGCAGGAAATTCATCTTAAGCGTAGAACTAACCAGAAGCTCATCACACCACGGTTCGCTGATTAGATCTGCAGACAACCGCATCAGCAAGGGATGAAGCAGCATCTTCCCTCCAGATTGCAGATAAATAGAGCCGAGGGTGGACCTTATGACGGCCTTCTGGGGACGATTGCTGAACTTAATGCGAGTACTGTGGTCTAGACAAACCAGACTGCATTTGTAGGTGCGCTCATCGTCGTAGAACTTTATGGTTACTTGGTCACAGGAAAAGTACAGCCTATCCGCATTGTAGCAATTCGCCTTCAACTGCCGCAGCTGAGAGCCCTCCTCGACGGGTCGTTGACTTCGGACGGAAAAGCATGGAGCCTCATAAAGAACAGTGTTGATTCGAATCAAGTCGCTGGCCAGTTGCTTTATGTTCGACTCGCCCAGCCACAGAATAATGGGCTTTCGGAGCTCCACATCTAATTCCATTTGTTGTATGCGATCATATTGGGTTTTTATGGTTAGCAAGGGTGGTGGTATCCCCGAACTGCTTAGCTGGCCAGGTAGGGTGTCAAATATCGGTTCATTGAATTCCTTCAAGGGTGAATCGCTGCTTATATTTTTTGAGTTAGAAACGCTTATATTAAAGTTGAATATTGACGCCTGGGTGACGGATCCTTTTAGGTTTTGCGTGGACATGAAACTTGGCTGGGACAGCATTACCTGGACAAGCGGTTTCGTCACAGGCCTGTCCAGATCGTTTAGCTCTATTAAATCATAAACCTTTAAAATAAAAGTACCAGCTACAAAAGAAACGCTTCGAGGATAATGCAATGCCGCCGGCGCCCGTCCACTTCGCTGAAAGTCTTCTCCGTGGAAAGACTGCGTTCTATAGATTCCTTTTAAACGACTACCCAAGTAAACACCAGAATCACTTTGGTAGGATCCGTAGAAGGTGTCGCTACTACCTCGGACGTCGAAGAACTTGTCAGCATGTTCGTGTTTTGCGGATGGCATCTTCTTGTTGAACGTTTTCGTACATGGTTGGCAATCTGCTGGAAAATAATACGAGTTATCAACGATTTCGTGGGCGGATGCGGCTCCAATGGTCCTGTGCGTAGTTCGCTTGGCCATCAAGCCATTAACATCACAGTAATGATTCAGGATGCACTGCAATCCCTGCAATCGCCGAATAATGCAACTGACAAGAGTGATTTGATGGGTGTTTAAAGAAGCCACAAAATCGGTCACACAGTTGTACTCCACACTTTGGCCAGAAACCAAGAACCTATCGTAGCTGATGGCGGGGGCATAGATCATGATAAAATCAAAGTCCTTGAATATCTCCATGTGATCAAGTTCAGGGGATCGTGTCTGGTTATTCCACTCGAAGGCTGGGTTGTTGTGCTCGCTGGCCAGGCTCTTCTCCTTTCGGTATTTTTGGGTTTGCTCCCAATTTCCAGTGGATAGCGATACCTTCCTAACGCTGAACTCATACTGGCGGTCCTCCACCAAAGCGCCTGGGGTGTTGAGCATATTGAGCTCCGCAGCCTTTTGATAGATATCCTGCCTTACGAGCTGCCGCACAAGTGGGTTCTCCAGACTTGGGGTAAGCTGAATACTTTCAAGCTGCAGTACAGAATAATAAAATAATCACATAAGAAAACTAAATGTATATCTCTGAAACACCTACCCTTAAAAACAGGACACTGCAACTCTTCTTGCCAGTGGCCAGTGGAAGGTAGATAAAAATACCCTTGCTATTTAAATGCACCATAGGTAGATCCTGGACCGTCGTAATCGCACTGGCAGCTGCTGAACTGCAGGAGCTTGAGGTTTTGTCTGTGCTGGAACCTGCCATCATTTCAATCACCTCGCAAAGAGGAACTACAAACTCGGTTATTTGGTCCAAGTCTAGAACCATCTCAATGGGTTGCACTTCGATCAGGACCTCAGAAATTGTGCGTTGTTTGTTGTGTGGATTTTTGGCTCCAATCTTGGCATACAGATCCTCCAGATTGACGGTGGTAACCACCACACTTAATAAAGGCAGGTTAGAGCTGTCTCCCAGCATTTTCATATGGATATCTTCAATTTTTTCCCAGTCCTGGTTCTTTGCTTCGTAGTAGTTCACTCCCACGTTTTCAATTTTGGTGGTGATTTTATTGAACTCACGGTTTTTGTCTATATTTAGAAGAAGATCCTCTAGGATAATATTAATTTTACTGTGCTTGGAACCCATGGCGTTCTCCATTTCGAAGCTGATTCGTGGTATCGTCCATTGGCAAAAGATCACAAGAGAACTTTTTGGCGCTGAAAAATATTCTTGTAAGTACATTTGTTGTATTTATATTTGATATCTGCCTACCTTTTGCTTTTGGCGGCGCCTGATAGTTAGGATCTAACTCCAGGAATTCTTTTATAGCAGGATAATACTGTGAACTGCCCGTGTAAACCTCCAGTTTGGCCTTGGGTTCTGAGGAGGAAAGAGTGGCCTCATTGGGGTGAAGTGAACTTAAAACCTTGGAAATAATCTGGTAATGCTCGTGTAACAATTTCATCTGCAAATAATTAAAGTTTAATAAACGAACTAAACTAATTGCAAGCTGAAAACTTACACGCTGTGCAAAAATATTAATATCTGACATATCAACGTGCACATTAATCGAGTATATTCCCCGATCTTTCTTCTTTTCCTGTTTCTCATCCACTTTGTGGGAGAGCGCTAGAGTTATAGTTGTTCTTACTGGATCCACAATCATTTCCGTGACCTTAGCTTGGCGATAGCACACGTGGAATTCATTTAGCTCGATTACCCAGTTGAAGGATTCTGGTTTGGATGGCACAAGAACTACAGATTTGATATTGCCTCGAGAAATGGGATCCCCGTTGCCAGATTTCACTTTCACAAAAGGCAGTCGTATGGAAGTGTACTGCGTATCTTTTTCCGTTGGCGCCTTTCGCTGCATATGCTCGCACACATCAATTTTCGCCTGAGAGATCTCGACAAGAACCACCAAGCCGTTAAGACGTTTAACATATGCGGCAGAATCGTAGGCTTTGGGAACTGGCTTGTTGCTCACCACCGGATTCACTGGCTCCGTTTGGGTGTGCCGTTCATCCCTTTCCGAGCTAAGGTGAACTGTCTCCTCGGGCACGGAGATTTTGCGGCTCATATTTCGACTGATCCGTCGCGGTTGGTAATCGTTCAATGGCATGGATATCGTGGAGTAGTTTGAAAGTGACTGGGTGATAGGTTGCTCTGATAAGCTAATAACTTCTAAATCGTTCTCTACTTCTAGAAGAAACCATCGTTAAAAAATTAAAAGCAATTTAAATAAGCTAAATACAGACCAGTTTCATGTGATTGCCGTTTTCCAGTGTGTTCTGAAAAGTTAAGAAATTGAAGAAGATATAAGTCCATGGTGACTCGAAAAGGTTCCAGCCAAAGGGCCACCACTGTGCCAGGTATCTTCTGTGTCTTTTCGTGATTCTCTTCCTCCAAAGGAATCTGCAACTGCAGCTCCATCCACTTGCTATTGTTGGTCGCGGTCGTAGACAGCACCACATTCCTCGCGTTCATTTTGGTGTGAACGGCATCTGCATTGAGTTTCTGGATCGATGCCATAACTGACAAATGGGAGTCATACTTGTGGTAGTCCACGCTCAGTTTAGTGACCAAGGTTTGCATTTTTATCACATCCGAGTGGACGTTGACTTGGCTTATAAGCTGGGATAGATCACTAAGGTCCTGGGCATTGAAACTGGTGATTAGAGGAAGCAACCTGTTCGCTATAATTAATTCCCGCTTTGAGAACTCTATAGCAATGATTTCGGACTTGACTTCCAACGTCTCCAGAGGCGTTTCATTTTTTTTCCACAGATGCGGGAATAGCAGCCGATTCAGATTGACCTGCATGCGTGGAATATTTACAAGTTTGGCACGACAACTTTCTGGAGTTGTGTTCATTATCATCAGGGTTATGTTCTTCATATTAAAGGTGTAGGAACTGTAACAGGCGTTGACCACCTCACGCGGCTTATCCTGCAAGGGAACAACGAACTGCACCAATCGCTGAGGGTTCACCGGACCACATACGCTTCCTTCGACCAAAGATAGCTTCAGCTGGAGGTGGGGCAACAGGGATTGCTTAACGGCAGTCGAAAGATGATGTTGATTAATCGCCGAAGTTTCAATTTGTTGCTGGCGTGGATAAAAGTTGATCACCATGTTGCGTAGCTCGATTTTGTAATTACAGATGGGCACCAGGCCCACCAAGTACTCCAGGTCCGACGCGGTCATTAATTCTAGCCCCGTGACAGTGAGTTCCTCAGGTGTTGTCGCAGCGTTTTTCGTTTCTGCATGATATCCCGGGTAGTCGTAAGGACGAATTAAATCGGTAATTAGATTTTTAACCTGTTGAAACGATTGTGAAAAGTGGAACGTGATTCCTGCGGACAGTAGGCGGTACTGAATGCGCACTCCCAGATCCCTCAGCTGGCTCTCCGCTACGGGATGGCTGTTGGTCTTCGGCACCCGGTACTCGATGATATCAAATGCCAACACAGGAGTCCGGAAAAGCATATACTCCTCTGTGTTCCTGGCCAAGTAGTCTTCGTAGTTGAAGGTACACCACGTGCGATCGTAGAGGGTATAGTGCTCGTCGAAGAGGCTTTTGTCAATAAATGACCGCTCCTCTGAAATCTAAGGAAATAAGAATTCATTACTTCAGTGTTTTAAAGTCCTGATAATAACACACCTCTTGGGTACTTATCAAGTTGCGATCCACGAGTTCTTCACTTCGATAAGCACCTAGTGGTTCCATGTAGATTCTGGACAGGCCGGCTTTGATATTGGCCCAATCGTTCTCCTTAAGCTGAGACCTCTCGAAATAGAGTCCTCCTAAGCTTATCCTCAAGATTGGCGAATACTTTATTCTCTTAATACCACCCATACTCTGGTCGGTGAAGTACTCTGAGTTCTTTAAATGAAAGTTAAGCTCCTCTGCATATAAACCCAAATCGAAAGCGTGCCCTGGCGGATTATCACACGAGGGAGAGGGCGACTGGGCGTCAAAACTTGGCAATAGATTCCACGCCCAGCCAAATACGCCTTGCCCAGCTGGTTCCTGCCTTTGCTGTGCCTCGCCTCCCTCGGTTGCCTCTTCCTGATCCTGGGAGTTCTCGGGTACTTCCTCCTTTTCAGGCGGCTTCAGGTCGAGAAGCATTTTCACCAACCTTATAAGCATAGGAAACTGCAGAGATGACACATTGATATCCAGAGACTTCGTGAATACGCCGATTCGGGTTGTGCTGGAGGTGTCCTTTGTGTTGGCATTGTATTTTCGGAGGACACGGCACTCCAAAGTGCAACGGTATAGAACTGGCTCCTGGCAAACCTCTATCCTTCCGGCCGTATTGCGTTTGTCCAGGCAGATAGTTAGATCTGAGACCTGAAGCACTTTTCTCATTAGCACGGCCACCGGATTCACATCCACCATGGCAGCCTTCCAATCCTCTCCAGCCGACATAAAGTTCATGCATTGGACGTTCATGGAGACCACAATGTCGTCCTCGACGTATTTTAGAATGATGTTGTGACACTGCAGAGCTATGTTGTTGATGATCTTGTTCACCATACTCGAACTGCTTGCCGCGGGGGGTCCCTTGGGCTGATCCGGTTGCTCCATTGAGGCTCTCTTCTCTCGCTCCCGCTGCATAGACGCTCTGCGTTGCGTGCTCTCGCTATCCGGCAGCTTGGCTACAAACTCGATGGTGTTAATTACAATCTTGACGGGTTCCGACATGAGCTTGGTCCACGGCACTTGGATGCTTAGCTCGTGGATGTGCCCGGAAACCAGCTCCACAGGCAGATTTAGCTCTTCCTCTAGGACCTCCAGGCGCAGGTCCAGGTTCTGGAAGGTGACCTCACCCTCCCACAACGACACCTGGGCATCTTCGTCGCGGAAGTTCTTAACGTACTTGGCCACGTAGTTGAGCAGAATGGGGGTTATATAGGACTCTAACTTGAACATCTTGGTGGCTCCTGCAGACCGATTTTCAAGTGGCTTCCGGGCTAACTCAATGGGAACTCTTCATTTACTTCGCTGCTATGCCGGCGAGTTACCTCAATTTACATGCTGTGGATTTTGTTTCGATTTTATGCCGAAAAAGAAAACAAAACAAACATTGCCAGCAAATTTTTCGATTGTTTACGTTTTAGCCCCGGCACCAGTGTGACCGCGGACCGTTACAAATAATGGATTCAAATAAACCGTAGTGGGATGAGGGAGGGTTTTTTAAATATAATTTGATAATTTCCGATTCTTTATAATTTATATATTAATAATAATTTACTGCTGTTTTTAAAATTAAAATTTGCTTCTAATCAACAATGTTTTTAAATCGTTTCAACGGTCGGAATAGAGGAAAATCGGTACGTGCAGCTAGGCTCTTGGAAAACCACAAATCAGCTGTTCAGATTGTTGACGTCTAACGTGCAGCAAGTTATTTTCACAATTTCGACAAAATGCCGCAAAGAAAGGAAACTAGCCATGATTTTGGTAAATTAAATACAATTTTTAAGCCATTCCATTGAATTATATTGGTTTATGTCTTCAGATGTGGTGAAGTACTTTTTACAGCTCCTCGATGAGGACAAGGACCTGTCTTCGGGTATAGCAGCTATCAGGACACTGCTCATGATTTTGGAGAAGAAACAGTGTATGTAGCAAGAAATAGACTTCTTTTCCGTTGATTTAACCTATAGCCATACATATATCCGTTAGTTGGAACCATTCACATCTTACACACAACGATGAGGGATGCGGTAGCCGCCATGCGAAACACGGATTTGTCCATTGCTGCCATCGTGTCCGCTGGGGAGCTGTTCTGCCGGTTTATTACTCTCAGTTTGGATGACAAGCACATGGAGGAGTGTCGGCAGATTATGCTGAACCGGGGGAAAATATTCCTAACGAAGCTCCAAAACTCCCGGCAGGTGATTGCCCAGCAAGCTCAAAGGTTCATCAGCGACGGCTGCCGTATATTGACCCACTCCCGCTCTAGAGTTGTCCTAAAAGCACTTATCACTGCCTCGCAAAACAAAAAGTCCTTTCACGTCTACGTTACACAAGGAGGGACTGGCAATCCCGGGTAAGTGTAACTATTTGTTTGAAGTCTTTATACTTAACCTTTTACTTACCTTAAGAGCTGCATGCCTTTTTCAAAACCTTACTAACTTATTAAGAAAACTACATATATTAAAATAAACCTTTTCACTTTATCAGGGAGGAAATGGTCCGAGAACTACACGCAGCTGGCATTGATTGCACGCTGATTCTGGACTCAGCCACGGGTTATGTGATGGAATCGGTCGATTTCGTGATGGTTGGAGCTGAAGCAGTGGTCGAGAGCGGTGGTATTATAAACCGAATTGGATCCTACACCATGGGCTTATGTGCTCGTGAAATGAAGAAACCTTTCTACGTACTAGCCGAGAGCTTCAAGTTCACAAGATTATATCCCCTTAACCAGCGGGATTTACCCAATGAGTATAAAGTGAGTTGGGGTACATTTCCAGGTATAGCTTTGTTTATTAATAAATCCTCGTAATTTTAGTACTCCCGCAAACACCTGCACGACGTGTCCAAAGTGCATCCCCTCGTGGACTACACGCCACCCGTCTACATAACTCTTCTCTTTACCGATCTGGGAATACTGACACCCTCAGCCGTAAGCGACGAATTGATCAAGTTGTACATGTAAATCGAAAATAAACTCAAGCTCATACACTGTTTTTGTGTTTAATTACAACTTCATGAAATGGATAAATGGGTATTCGTATTCGGTAGTACTGAGTATATACATGTAGAGAAAATAAATCTACGCCTAAAATTTATATGGTGCTTTATGGCCCTAGTACCGCATCTCTAGAGAATAGACATCGACTTCATCGTTGTCGTCCCAGTCGGAGCCCCATGGATCGTAAACATCTAGGCTGTAGTGGGAAGCCTCACTAACATTGCCGTCGTCGTTGGTGTATTCGCTGTTGTACTCATCGAGATCATCTATATAGCTTTCGCTACCGCTATCATCGTCGAATCCGTGGTCGTGACCAGCTAAATGGTCATCAAGATCTTCATCAGCATCGTCTAGATCGCTGGCGTTCTAAAAATATAGAAAGTGTCAGTGGTAGGAAATAATATTCAATCAATATGTGCCTACAAATTGTCCCGACTGGATGTTGATCTCGATTTGCAGGCGAATATCCATAACAAGAAATGCTGTGGTGACCAAGACGGGGATGGTGAGGCGGCTCTTCCAGGCGAGATCCGTCAGAAACAAGAAGACATTGCCGAAAGTGGAGTCCATTGTGATTTTGTTAGAGTTCTAGAGCCTTTTTATCCTGTTCCAAATTATCCTCCTCTTTTTGCTGCAACTCGTCGTGGTCTACAATGTGAACCGTTTCGCCCACGTTTACAGCCTGGATTGGCAGCAGGTGCCGATGCAGCCGCCCACTTTCAATTGGTGTTTCAAGTTCAAGGAACTGCTCGAATATGGAAACTGGTACACCCTCTGAAGCCAGGAGACCGCGCATGCAATCCTGCCGCTTGTCGCGCAGGCTGTCGAGCAATTTATTACCCTTTTGAACTTTGGCCAATTTTCTTTCTGAAATGGTAGACATTATTACTGCATCAGAGAACATCGTAGATTAATGGAATCCCACCTAACAGCTTTAAGTAGTCGCTGGAGTCCGGCAATGGTTCATGTCCTTCGCTCTTTCCGTTGGCGTTGGTCTCTGGGCCGTTTGAGGAAAAGTTATCCTCGAATTTTTCACCGTTATCTGCCGGTCCTGCACTTTCTTGCTTGTTACCTGAATTCTTTACTTGCCAGGGATCGGCATTACCAAGTGACATGTTTTACAAACCAGATACAAATAAATATAAATATTTACAAATATTTTCAGATACGTGAAATAGTAAAACAGTGTTGAGAAGCGTCCGTGTTGTAAAACTCGATAAATTCCGGCAACACCGCCAGCGCCCCAGACTTTACAACTCATTTTACAAAGGTGGCAACACCCAATAAAATTAAACGATAATAACAAAACCATGGACGTGTCGGCTCTTTCAGGACCAAACTTTAGTCCTGCGGAGTGGATAAATGCCAACTACAAAAAGTTTGTGGAGGAGAACGGACGGGACGACAGCGACGCTGCTGCGTCGTTCATCCGGAGTTACGTGGCCAAGTTGCAGCTGTATATCTTCAACGTAAGTTGGTGTAGTCATTCTTATACTCTATTTACATTTATGGATTTCCAGGTAAATAATGCCGTGGAGGAGTCCAGCCGACAAGTGGTGGCTAGCATGCCACGGATTGCGAAGGAATCTGCGGCACTGCACGCTGATGTCCGTCGGCTGCAGGATAAGATGAGTGCCATGCGCCTGGAAGTTGCAGCAGTGCAGAATGAAACTGGCGAATGCATGGCCACGTTAGAACGCCTAAATAACAAAAGTCAGAGGCTGCAGGTGGCCAAGGAGTCCTTGCAGGAATCTGATGGCTGGGGAAACCTACTGGCGGAACTAGAAGACGGCTTCGAACGCAATGATTTGAAGGTAATATAAAACGATAGTTATTCCCGGTTATCGTATGTAATTTGTTGTACTTTCAGGGTGTTTGCGAGAAGTTGATAGCTTTGCAGAAGTCATTATTTGCCCAAGAACAACTGGCAGGACATGCTGAGCGCGTCACCCAGGTTGAAGACTTCAAGAACCGTTTAGAGGCTCTAGCATCACCAAGCGTAGTCCAATGTTTTGCTGAAGGTAACCTGGAGCAGGCTCAGCATTTTGTTCAGATATTTACCAGCATTCAGCGCCTGCCGCAGTTGCAGCAATACTATCGAGCTGTACAGAAGAACTTTTGGCAGCAGCAATGGAAGCAAACTCTCGAACTTCAGGGCACGGAAACTCAGCCCCAGCAGCAGCAATTTCTCACCTTGTACTACGATCAACTGTTGGAGCACTGTCAACGCCAAGTCAAGTGGTGCTCGAATCTTTTCGGTGAGGATTGCACACAGCCTTTTATGGTGATTGCCGAACTGCTGCCTGCCTTGCAACCTACGCGAGATGCACATATTTTGCAGCTTTTGAAGACTTCGAATGAGAGGCTTGAGATGCTTACTCAGTTTTCTCAGGTTAATCACAGTTTCGTTCTGCATTTGAACTCTCTACTTGAGCAATCGCACATCAAATTGTCTGAAGAACTTCATCGCTTGCTGGGAGAGGCTGTCTTTGAGTATTTCCATAAATTTATTCAGCAGTATCCGCGTTTGGAAGAGACCCAGCTGTCAACGCAGGTGGATCGACTATCTTCCAATCAAGCAACGCCCAGTGATGGAGTGCGTCACCTAGAGGAAAGCACAAGAAAACTTTACGAGTGGCTTAAAGAGGCCTGCGAACGATGTTCGTCGATTACTAGTGATTTGGCTCTTTGCAAACTGATTACGCTTTTGAATGGTATATTCAAAAGACAACTGGAGAGCTTTGGACGTATTCAACGGCAAATTGGTCTCAGTTTGGGATCCACCAGCTATGCGGCGCAGAGCGAAAACTGGTCCCTGCTGCAGTACACCATGTCCCAGTTGCAATGTCTAGCTGACTTTCAGGTTCAGCTGCACCAATTCGAGCAGGAGCTTCATACCCGAATGGCCAATTTGTCGACCAAGCTTTCTAAGCCCTCAAACCGGGGTCCCATAACTATATTTCAGACCTGCGATCACACAGCTCGCACTCAGCTCATAAACAGCATCGCTGACTATCAGCAAAAGAAGTCCGAAACTACAGACAGCCTTGGAATCTTTCCACAAATTTACGCAACACTTAAGGGACATTTTACTGATACCCACGATATAACTTTGAATATTTTACTGCAGCCCATTGAGACGCACTTGGCCCATATTCGACCACCATTGGAAGATCATTTAGCGTCCGGCATTGATATGCCATCCTTTAGTTTTGCTCCGCAGGAAAGCATCACCCAAATAGGTCAATATTTGCTAACATTGCCGCAGCATTTGGAGCCATTGCTTTTGTCACCTTCGCCCTTACTAAAACAGGCATTGGAAGTCTGCAACATTAAGTATACGCAAGCCATTCCTTGTGCTGATGTTCTACTGTCTTTAGTTGTCGAGCAGTGCTGTGTTTTATACCAGACGCAGATTCTCCAAATTAAATCGCTGCCACCTTCGGCGGCTACTCAACTGAGCGTAGACATTGAATATTTGTCGAATGTACTGGAAGAACTTGGCTTATCCATCAACCTACAACTAAGCCAAATTCTTACACTCCTGAAGGCAGCTCCGGATCAATACCTGACCCTCAGCAGCGGATGTGAACCTCGTCTGGTTACGGCTATTCGTCAAATGCGCAATATAATATCTACACAGTAGATTAAAAAATTGTATTAAAAATATAAAACTTATTTTATTAAAATATTATTAATGTATGAGTTTCTATCGTCTGAACTTAAGGTTTTTACAATTTTTCTTTACTAGTTTGTGCATCCAATATATCCAGTAAAAGATACATACCTTGCTGCAGGGCATAAAAAGATACTCAAATGTTTATTCAAGTGTCCACCTACTAAAAGTGCAGTTTGGTCAACTTTTATTAGGAATATGTGACATTTGCCGGCTTCACCTGTAAGCGAAAGCTAACTCCGGAATGAATTATTTTCGTTTATATGTCCGACGCGTTCAATATAGATGGCATACATCCAACATGGCCACTAAAATCAGATTTATTGCAAGTGTTTGTTTGTTTATTTTTATAATAATATACGTTTTCCTTTGGTGGAGGAAAGACTTTAAAAAGGAAAGAATGAATCTACCAAATCAAGACGATATCAGAGATGAAAATCCTGCTGTAACGCGAAAGAGGATCAAGAGTATGATGCTGCATGCCTGGCACAATTACGCTCGACTTACTTGGGGCGCCAATGAGTTACGTCCAATCTCGGGACGCCCCTATCTTGGAGGCGATTTCGGCGCCCATCGGCTCGGAGCAACAATCATAGAAAGTATGGACACGTTGCACATAATGGGGCTTCACAAAGAACTGAATCGTTCTCGGGATTGGATCGATCAGAAATTTACTTTGGATCGAGTGGATGATTCGCTGTCGGTTTATGAATTAACCTCCAGATTGCTGGCACCCATGCTAACACTATATTCCCTCACTGGAGATGATCTTTACAAGAACAAGGCAATTTATATTGCAAACAAAATACTGCCAGCCTTCGACACTCCCACTGGAATCCCCTGGCGTCGAGTGGTGCCCAAAGAAGGTAGTACACTAAATAGATACCTGGACAACTGGGCCCTACTTTCCGAGTATGGAGCACTGCACCTGGAGTTCTTTTATCTTAGCGAAATTACTGGTTCATCTATTTACAAAGATCGAGTGGAGGGTATTCGGATCACGCTGTCGAATTTAACAAAAACAAATGGTCTGTATCCGAATTCAATTGATATTAAAACTAGGCAATGGGGAAGATCCGATTTTTCAATGCATCGATATTACGACTATCTGCTCAAGTCCTGGATACAATCGGCCAGATGCGATGCTAAAACCTTGGCAATGTTTCAAGACGCTATGCTGGCTGTAGTGCAAAATATGGTTGTAATAACTCCGGATGAAGTAACATACGTATCTGAGGTACAAAGCGGAAACCATACCCATCGAATGACTCAGATGGCTTGCTTTTCTGGGGCTCTTTTTGTCCAAGGCGCTATAGAAACTTTAATGAAATTCTGGGAAAAATATATGCTGATTGGAATTGGCATTGTAGAATCCTGCTATAAAAGTTTTACGGCGACACCCACCCACATCGGGCCGGAAGTAATTGGATTTTCGGAGGATGCTAAAAAGGATATAGTATCTCATCAGTTGAACTATTATAATCTAAGACCTGAAGTGGCAGAGAGTTACATGTTACTTTACCGGCTCACCCGCGATGACAAGTATCGAACTTGGGGGCTTGAGTTAGTTGGAGCATTGGAGAAATATTGCCGAGCACCCGGAGGTTACAATGGCATTATGAATGTCTACGACTCCTCTACGGAAACCGATGATGTGCAAAGGAGTTTCTTTCTGGGAGCAACTCTCAAGTATTTATATCTGCTGTTTTCCGGAGATTATGTCATTCCTTTGCATCAATGGGTCTTCAACAGCAGGGGGCACTTTTTGCCCATAAAAGAAATAAACGATTTGTACCGTGAATACAACTTTACGACTATGAATAATAATATACCTTAATTATATCTCAAAAAACCTTTAATTTACCTTTAATTCAAACGATTCATCCCAAACTTAATTGTAATTTCAAAAAATAAATATTAAACACTTTTTATTTAACACCTTGATACAAGTTTAATTTACTTTAAATGTATACACATATAAAAAATTTTTGTTATGGTAAATACTTTCAAAATGATATACAAAACTTTGGTTTCAAATTATCCGGGAACACACACACACTCTTGTTGAGCACACCTATAAGCATATTAATATGTAGATAATGTCAATATAATGGCATATCCTGTCGCATTGGCCCACTGATCCAGCTCCAGAAGATTCACGCCAGCTTTGCTCTAGCTTACAACTGACTATTGGCCAGGTGATTATTAATCACCACCTGGATAATCTCCATGCAGTGCCGCTGCCTGGCCACCGTATTATCAATAAGTTGTTCGATAAACTGACTAGCAGCTATATTCGTGTTGGGCGGAATATCCTGAGTGCAGGATATGTACTTGTTGAAAATTTCCGTATTCAGAGAGGTGGCCAGGTACCTCTCACTCTCGTCCTGCTGCTGCAACTTATCGAGGAATTTGGCGGCCACCAGCAACTTGCTCTTGGAATTCCGGTATGTTTGCAGCTCCTGCAGGCTGACATATTCCTCACTATTTAGCTGTATGGACCTTTCGTTATCCGGGATTTTAACTATTCCCTTTGACATTTGACGTATGTGGTACTTCCGTTCGGCCACGAAATTTCCCAACAGGTATCCTGCAATTTTTTGTGTGAAAAAACAAGTGCAACTCATTAAACACATTAAGTAAATGTGTTTTGGGGGTATCCTTTCAGTTTGACACACCTGTTATTAGCATGAAAAATGCCATCGTTAGCACCAAAGAGGTACAAGTGCGCTTGGAGACATATTCGCGGAATTCGCGGGAGCTATTGGCCCGCACTGCCGTCTCGTAGCTAAGTACTTGATGCATCCTGTTGAGCCTTTTTGGGGGAGTAGCTACCAAACGTAACCTGAATAGTTGGCCTAATTAGTTTTAGGCAACCGGATGTTTATACCGTGGCTGGGTCGGAACATTTTGTTTCCGGAATTGTACTGCGGTTTCTGTGGTGTAACTGAAATAATTACATTATTTATTTTGAAAGGTGTACATAAATTATGAACTGTGCATAGAAAAGTTGGTAACCAAGGTAGCCCCATTAGCGAATAAAATGCAAACCATTCATAACAAAGACATCATTTCAAAAAAGTGAACATTTAATTTCAAAAATTTGTAAGCAATTTTTATATTCACTTCACAAATTGTTCAATTTTAAAATTCTTATCTACAGAAATAGTTTTTCTTTAATTCTTTTTCTCACTGTGATGACACATCCCACATAAAACCATGTGCAACAAGATTCGTGTCTTTGACCATGACTTAATAGCCCCACCTTATTAGCCAAGTAATCGGGAACCGCGGAATTAGTTTGTTTTGGTTAGTGTCCTTTTTTGAGAAGAGCAAACACAGCGCTCCTCCTTTAAAACTGTAAAATTCCACTCACTTATTTGTACTTCGAGAAATTAATTAAATCAATTAATGGGTGCACTTGGTGGTTTTGAACTTCCTGTAGGAATCCTGTTTTGTATATATGTGTGGGATGGACTGAAAATGACGCGCGCAAAACTTTTAATTGTATTGCGGCCAGCTCGGTTTTGTAATTGAGTTCACGCACGTTATCCTTGTAGCAAAGGATCTGAATGCCAGGACGCCGAGTCGCGCACTGACTCACGCCTCGTTGTGGTTCGGCTTTAATAGCTCTCCTAGCTGTGGTGAGTTTCCCTATAAACCGAGAGAAAACTTTGTTATCCTATTTTTCTATAATTTAGACGATGGACCATTGTTTTCCTTAGTGTACCTATTTTGCTGGCCGGGAAGTATGGTTGAAAGGGAAGCTACAGTGCTACGGTCAAGTGGAAGCACAGAAATGTAAAAATATCACATTCCCAGTTGATTCCTAATGAGCCGGGTTGCCCACTCACTTCGTTTGTGGCTTTCTCTTAGAAGCAGTATCCGATTTCAGGCATTTTCCACACTTTAAGAGGAACTGCATTGCACTATTTGTACATACATGTACTTGCATTGTCACCAAAGTGGGCTCCTCTTTTGATTGCCATAATCGTATTTTCTTTTCTTTCTCACTCAGTGCTCCTCGACTTCTTCAAGGATATCACATGACCCTCGATTATGTGTGTTAACAATTTAACTAGGTTTAAAGGAGAATTTTCACCTTCTAGTGTTATAAATACATGCATACTCATCGTCTACTACTTTCTTGATAAACTAAAATCTTATAAAAGAAATTTATTTTTAAACAAACCATTTCATTCATCAATAAATGTGTGTACTCAGCTTATCAGCCATTCAAAACAGAATGGAAGAACATAAATCATAGTTGTTTATTGGGACAATCATGATAAGATTTTCATTGATTAATGATAAAGGCATATAAAATGCTCCCAGCTCCGTGGGGGCATTTCTAGTCTACGAAAATGGCGGGACGACTACTATTCCTTCTTTCTATAGTGGGCCTTAGCTGTGCCTCTTCTCTGCCCCAGACGACTGTCCATCCGAAGGATCTCCCAATTCAGCACGGAAAATTTCAAGGTCGCATCACCAATGGAAATGCAGCGACTGAGGGTCAGGTGCCCTACATTGTGGGAGTGAGCTTAAATGCCAATGGAAACTGGTGGTGGTGTGGAGGCTCCATAATTGGAAATACTTGGATCCTTACAGCCGCCCACTGCACTGTCGAGTACGAATAAACCATTAAATAATAAGAGGATTAATTAGTAGTGATTTAACTTATTTTCAGTGCCAACGAAGCCATCCTCTACTATGGATCTACAAACTTTAACCAGCCGTCTCTGCGTCATACTGTTGGCAGGGAAAACTTAATTGTACATCCCGAATACCGTGGAGGGGACCATGATATCTCTCTAATTCGCACTCTTCATGTGGATTTCTACAGTTTGATCAGCGAGATAGAACTCCCTAGCATGGATGATCGCTACAACTCCTTCGCCAACTCCATGGCCCAGGCCTCGGGATGGGGAGCCATTTACGATGGTAGCAATGTAGTCGAGGATCTGCGAGTTGTGGAGTTGAAGGTGATTTCCGTGTCCGAATGTCAGGCTTACTATGGCAGTTCCATCGCCACGGATAACATTCTGTGTGTGGAGACTCCAGAAGGAAAATCCACATGCCACGGCGACTCAGGAGGTCCCCTAGTTTCGGAGGAGACTGGAAAACTCATCGGTGTTACCTCTTTTGTTTCCAGTTTTGGTTGCCAAGCAGGAGGTCCTGCTGGTTTCACTCGGGTGACCAATTACCTGGAATGGATTAAAGAAGAGACAGGTATTTACTATTAAGCACCTATCGATATATAAAAATGTAAAGCTTTGTTGTGACTTGTTTGTTTTAAAAAAGGACCTATATCGTGAGTAGTCAAAAATATACTCAATAAAAAGAAATTGCTAATATAAATTTAAAAACTTCAAAAGTGTTTGATAAGATTTTATTTAGATTTGCATCGATAATGATAAAAGTACGTATATAATAAAGCGACTAACAGGGAGCACTTTCAGTCTTTAAAAATGTTGGGTCGCAAACTTCTGGTTTTTGCCCTGGTGGCGGTCTGCAGCGCATCCTCCATTCCTCATACCACGGTCCACCCTAAGGATCTACCGATCCAGCATAGGAGTATCCAGGGTCGTATCACCAATGGGAATGAGGCGACAGAGGGTCAGGTGCCCTATATTGTTGGAGTCAGCCTAAATGCCAATGGCAACTGGTGGTGGTGCGGTGGCTCCATCATTGGCCACACTTGGATCTTGACTGCTGCCCATTGTACTGTCGAGTAAGAAATTTATATTAATTAATTGTTTATTTATTATTTTAAGGTAAAATCTTCACAGAGCCAACGAAGCTATTCTGTACTACGGAGCCACCAACTACAACCAGCCCTCCTTGAGGCATACTGTCGGAAGGGAGAACTTCATAACGTATCCTGAATACCGTGGAGGTGATCATGATATCTCCCTGATCAGAACCCCTCATGTGGACTTCTACAGTCTGATTAACAAGATCGAGCTGACAAGTCTAGACGACCGGTACAACTCCTTTGAGAATTCCTGGGCCCAAGCCGCGGGTTGGGGCGCCATTTACGATGGCAGCAACGTGGTTGAGGATCTCCGGGTTGTGGACCTTAGGGTGATTTCCGTTTCCGAGTGCCAGGCTTACTATGGAACCATTACCGCAACGGACAATGTCATTTGCGTGGCCGCTCCTGACGGCAAGTCTACTTGCCAAGGCGATTCTGGTGGTCCCCTGGTTTCCCAAGATGGCAACAAGCTGATCGGAGTGACTTCGTTTGGATCCATTTATGGCTGCCAAGTTGGAGCCCCGGCTGGTTTCACTCGTGTCACTAACTACTTGGAGTGGATCAAGGAAGAGACCGATATTTCTTACTAAAATTTTAAAAATATTCACCACAAAAACAATAAATATAAAGCATTACGTTAAAAGGATTCAAATGTTTATAGCACAAAGTTCAGTGTGTGGCTAAAATATAACTATTGGAGCATTGATTAGCAATGCTTCTTAAAGATGTTATATGGGTGTATATATATATATATGGGTATAGATGTTCGAGTGGGTGGCCCTTATATTTGCGATTGGATTTGTAATCATGATGATAACCATTTGATTTATTAATTAAAAGATTTGATTACTCCCTTGGAGTGTTTTCCATAATGATACTAAATCTAAACAAATTTTTATACTCATAGATTCTTGTTAGTTAACAAGTAAGAAACAATTGCTTTGGGAAGAGCCGAATCTTATGTACTCTTTCAAATATATTCAATCAATGTACCTATGATACTAATATTTATTAAGTCAAGGAATAGTCAACCAAAAATGGTGTAAAGATGAAGGTTTTAACCGGAATGTGATCCTTATTTATAGTCACTGCGTTTTTCGATTTTAACAACTTAACTTAGAAACTTAACGTACTATTTGGTAGAGTATATATCTTGACCACTAGAAGCTAATATAAATAACACTTCATTTAATCAAAAGAATTTTCCCCCACATGCTTGATAAGATTTGGTTTCTTAGATTTGCATTGATAATGAATCCGCTTGAGGTATATAACCTAACGACCACTAAGAGACCATTTTCAGTCTTTGAAAATGTTGGGACGTACACTTCTCGTGCTAGCCCTAGTGGCGGTCTGCAGCGCATCCTCTATTCCCCACACGGTTGTCCATCCTAAGGATCTTCCAATTCAGCATCGAAGCATCCAGGGTCGAATCACCAATGGAAATCAGGCGTCTGAAGGACAGGTTCCCTATATTGTGGGCGTTAGTTTGAATGCCAATGGAAACTGGTGGTGGTGTGGTGGGTCCATTATTGGTCACAGCTGGATCCTTACTGCCGCCCATTGTACTGCTGAGTAAGAAGAGATAATCATAAAATCTAAAAAAATTGTAGGTAATAATTTATTTCCTGCTTTTCAGGGCAAATGAGGCTATCCTGTACTACGGAGCCACCAACTACAACCAGCCTTCTCTAAGACACACCGTCGGCCGGGAGAACTTTATCATGTATCCCGACTATCGTGGTCTTGATCAGGATATATCTTTGATCCGCACCCCTCACGTCGATTTCTATAGCCTGATTAACAAGATCGAGCTTCCCAGCCTGGACGACCGTTACAACTCGTATGATAACTCCTGGGCCCAGGCCGCTGGTTGGGGCGCCATTTACGATGGCAGCAATGTGGTCGAGGATCTCCGGGTTGTGGACTTGCGAGTCATTTCTGTGGCAGAGTGTCAGGCTTATTATGGAACCGAAACTGCTTCTGAGAACACAATCTGTGTGGAGACTCCCAACGGAAAGGCCACGTGCCAGGGTGATTCTGGTGGTCCCCTGGTCAGTTTGGATGGAAACAAGCTGATTGGAGTCACCTCCTTTGTTTCCGATTACGGTTGCCAGGTGGGAGGACCTGCTGGATTCACTCGTGTGACCAAGTACCTGGAATGGATCAAGGAGGAGACTGGAATTTACTATTAAATGCTTTTTATTCAATGCTGTTTAGGTTGGAAAGATTTATAGTAATAAAGAATGCAATGATAGTTATCGTTGTTTTAATAACCTTGGTTTTCATCAACCAAAAATATTATTTCTTGATGCAGGTTAAGAAAAATTATATTTCTGATTCAAAAATACCGCTTCGATTTATTCTAGGAAATCGTCATAACATATAATACCTGAAGGGTGTATTATAGGTGTCGCCTGCGAGAAAAATTGTAGAAATTAAGCAACTTGGAAACTTACATTCTTCATTTTTTTACCTGTCTCCCTCTCAGTGCATTGTCCAATTCCCCCCCATGAAGCCTAAGTTGAAGCCTCCATTGTAACCAGGATCCTTTAAATTCTGAAAATTCAATTTGGCCCCATTTTTGGCCCAAATCATGATGGTACCCCTTGGAAAACCCTTGGAAAAGTGCGATCAGCACTTTCCTCGCAGTTTTTTTGCCGAATATCTTAACCATTTCGCATCCCATTCAAAAACGGCGTACCATTTATGAATCAGGGAACTCATCCCCGTAGATCTGCATCAAAGGATCCTTAAAATTCTCAAAATTCAATTTTGGCTTCATTTTTGGCCCAAATTATGATGGTTCCCCTTGGAAAACCCTTGGAAAAGTGCGATCGGGACTTTCCACACAGTTTTTGCCGAAAATTTTAACCATTTCGCATCCGATTCAAAAACGGATCATTTACGAATCAGGGAACTCATCCCCGTAGATCTGCATCAAAGGATCCTTGAAATTCTCAAAATTCTATTTTGGCCCCATTTTTGGCCCAAATCATGATGGTACCCCATGAAAAACCCTTGGAAAAGTGCGATCCGCACTTTCCTCGCAGTTTATGCCGAATATCTTAACCATTTCGCATCCGATTCAAAAACGGCGTACCATTTATGAATCAGGGAACTCATCCCCGTAGATCTGCATCAAAGGATCCTTGAAATTCTCAAAATTCTATTTTGGCCCCATTTTTGGCCCAAATCATGATGCACTTCAGCACTTTCCTCGCAGTTTTTGCAGAATATCTTAACCATTTCGCATCCGATTCAAAAACGGAGTACCATTTACGAATCAGGGAACTCATCCCCGTAGATCTGCATCAAAGGATCCTTAAAGTTCCTAAAATTCCATTTTGGCCCCACTTTTGCCCCAAATTATGATGGTTCCCCTTAGAAAACTCTTGGAAAAATGCGATCAGCACTTTCCCCGCAGTTTTTGCGGAATATCTTAACCATTTTGCATCCGATCCAAAAACGGCGTACCATTTATGAACCAGGGAACTCATCCCCGTAGATCTGCATCAAAGGATCCTTGAAATTCTCAAAATTCTATTTTGGCCCCATTTTTAGCCCAAATTATGATGGTACCCTCATCCCCGTAGATCTGCATCAAAGGATCCTTAAAATTCCTAAAATTCAATTTTGGCCCCACTTTTGGCCCAAATCATGATGGTTGAAAAACCCTTGGAAAAGTGCGATCAGCACTTTCCACTCAGTTTTTGCCGAATATCTTAACCATTTCGCATCCCATTCAAAAACGGCGTACCATTTATGAATCAGCACTTTCCACTCAGTTTTTGCCGAATATCTTAACCATTTCGTATCCGATTCAAAAACGGCGTACCATTTATGAATCAGGAAACTCATCCCCTTTGATCTGCATCAAAGGCTCCTTAAAATTCTCAAAATTCAATTTTGACTTCATTTTTGGCCCAAATTATGATGGTACCCCTTGAAACCCTTGGAAAAGTGCGTTCAGCACTTTCCTCGCAGTTTTTGCCAAATATCTTAACTATTTCGCATCCGATTCAAAAACGGAGTACCATTTAAGAATCAGGGAACTCATCCCCGTAGATCTGCATCAAAGGATCCTTAAAATGCTCAAAATTCAATTTTGGCTTCATTTTTGGCCCAAATCATGATGGTACCCCTTGGAAAACCCTTGGAAAAGTGCGATCAGCACTTTCCTCGCAGTTTTTGCCGAACATCAAAGGCTCCTTAAAATTCTTAAAATTCAATTTTGGCTTCATTTTTGGCCCAAATTATGATGGTACCCCTTGGAAAACCCTTGGAAAAGTGCGATCAGCACTTTCCTCGCAGTTTTTGCCGAAAATCTTAACCATTTCGCATTCGATCCAAAAACGGCGTACCATTTATGAATCAGGGAACTCATCCCCGTAGATCTACATCAAAGGATCCTTAAAATTCTCGAAATTCAATTTTGGCCCCATTTTTGCCCCAAATCATGATGGTACCCCTTAGAAAATTGCGATCAGTACTTTCCTCGCAGTTTTTGCCGAATATCTTAACCATTTCGCATTCGATCCAAAAACGGCGTACCATTTATGAATCAGGGAACTCATCCCCGTACATCTGCATCAAAGGATCCGTAAATTTCTCAAAATTCAATTTTGGCTTCATTTTTGGCCCAAATTATGATGGTACCCCTTGGAAAACCCTTGGAAAAGTGCGATCAGCACTTTCCTCGCAGTTTTTGCCGAAAATCTTAACCATTTCGCATCCGATTCAAAAACGGAGTACCATTTAAGAATCAGGGAACTCATCCCCGTAGATCTGCATCAAAGGATCCTTAAAATTCTCGAAATTCAATTTTGGCCCCATTTTTGCCCCAAATCATGATGGTACCCCTTGGAAAACCCTTGGAAAAGTGCGATCAGTACTTTCCTCGCAGTTTTTGCCGAATATCTTAACCATTTCGCATTCGATCCAAAAACGGCGTACCATTTATGAATCAGGGAACTCATCCCCGTAGATCTGCATCAAAGGATCCTTAAAATTCTCGAAATTCAATTTTGGCCCCATTTTTGCCCCAAATCATGATGGTACCCCTTAGAAAATTGCGATCAGTACTTTCCTCGCAGTTTTTGCCGAATATCTTAACCATTTCGCATTCGATCCAAAAACGGCGTACCATTTATGAATCAGGGAACTCATCCCCGAACATCTGCATCAAAAAATCCTTAAAATTCCTAAAATTCCATTTTGGCCCCACTTTTGCCCCAAATGATGATGGTACCCCTTAGAAAACCCTTGGAAAAGTGCGATCAGCACTTTCCTCGCAGTTTTTGCAGAATATCTTAACCATTTCGCATCCCATTCAAAAACAGAGTACCATTTATGAATCAGGGAACTCATCCCCGTAGAGCTGCATCAAAGGATCCTTAAAATTCTCGAAATTCAATTTTGGCCCCATTTTTGCCCCAAATGATTATGGTACCCCTTAGAAAACCCTTGGAAAAGTGCGATCAGCACTTTCCTCGCAGTTTTTGCAGAATATCTTAACCATTTCGCATCCGATTCAAAAACGGCATACCATTTATGAATCAGGGAACTCATCCCCGTAGATACACATCAAAGGCTCCTTAAAATTCTCAAAATTCAATTTTGGCTCCATTTTTGGCCCAAATCATGATGGTACCCCTTGGAAAACCCTTGGAAAAGCGCGATCAGCTTTTTCCTCGCAGTTTATGCCGAATATCTTAACCATTTCGCATCCGATTCAAAAACGGCATACCATTTATGAATCAGGGAACTCATCCCCGTAGATACACATCAAAGGCTCCTTAAAATTCTCAAAATTCAATTTTGGCTCCATTTTTGGCCCAAATCATGATGGTACCCCTTGGAAAACCCTTGGAAAAGCGCGATCAGCTTTTTCCTCGCAGTTTATGCCGAATATCTTAACCATTTCGCATCCGATTCAAAAACGGCATACCATTTATGAATCAGGGAACTCATCCCCGTAGATATACATCAAAGGCTCCTGAAAATTCTCAAAATTCAATTTTGGCTTCATTTTTGGCCCAAATTATGATGGTACCCCTTGGAAAACCCTTGGAAAAGTGCGATCAGCACTTTCCTCGCAGTTTTTGCCGAAAATCTTAACCATTTCGCATCCGATTCAAAAACGGAGTACCATTTAAGAATCAGGGAACTCATCCCCGTAGATCTGCATCAAAGGATCCTTAAAATTCTCGAAATTCAATTTTGGCCCCATTTTTGCCCCAAATCATGATGGTACCCCTTGGAAAACCCTTGGAAAAGTGCGATCAGTACTTTCCTCGCAGTTTTTGCCGAATATCTTAACCATTTCGCATTCGATCCAAAAACGGCGTACCATTTATGAATCAGGGAACTCATCCCCGTAGATCTGCATCAAAGGATCCTTAAAATTCTCGAAATTCAATTTTGGCCCCATTTTTGCCCCAAATCATGATGGTACCCCTTAGAAAATTGCGATCAGTACTTTCCTCGCAGTTTTTGCCGAATATCTTAACCATTTCGCATTCGATCCAAAAACGGCGTACCATTTATGAATCAGGGAACTCATCCCCGAACATCTGCATCAAAAAATCCTTAAAATTCCTAAAATTCCATTTTGGCCCCACTTTTGCCCCAAATGATGATGGTACCCCTTAGAAAACCCTTGGAAAAGTGCGATCAGCACTTTCCTCGCAGTTTTTGCAGAATATCTTAACCATTTCGCATCCCATTCAAAAACAGAGTACCATTTATGAATCAGGGAACTCATCCCCGTAGAGCTGCATCAAAGGATCCTTAAAATTCTCGAAATTCAATTTTGGCCCCATTTTTGCCCCAAATGATTATGGTACCCCTTAGAAAACCCTTGGAAAAGTGCGATCAGCACTTTCCTCGCAGTTTTTGCAGAATATCTTAACCATTTCGCATCCGATTCAAAAACGGCATACCATTTATGAATCAGGGAACTCATCCCCGTAGATACACATCAAAGGCTCCTTAAAATTCTCAAAATTCAATTTTGGCTCCATTTTTGGCCCAAATCATGATGGTACCCCTTGGAAAACCCTTGGAAAAGCGCGATCAGCTTTTTCCTCGCAGTTTATGCCGAATATCTTAACCATTTCGCATCCGATTCAAAAACGGCATACCATTTATGAATCAGGGAACTCATCCCCGTAGATACACATCAAAGGCTCCTTAAAATTCTCAAAATTCAATTTTGGCTCCATTTTTGGCCCAAATCATGATGGTACCCCTTGGAAAACCCTTGGAAAAGCGCGATCAGCTTTTTCCTCGCAGTTTATGCCGAATATCTTAACCATTTCGCATCCGATTCAAAAACGGCATACCATTTATGAATCAGGGAACTCATCCCCGTAGATATACATCAAAGGCTCCTGAAAATTCTCAAAATTCAATTTTGGCTTCATTTTTGGCCCAAATTATGATGGTACCCCTTGGAAAACCCTTGGTAAAGTGCGATCAGCACTTTCCTCGCAGTTTATGCCGAATATCTTAACCATTTCGCATCCGATTCAAAAACGGCATACCATTTATGAATCAGGGAACTCATCCCCGTAGAGCTGCATCAAAGGATCCTTAAAATTCTCGAAATTCAATTTTGGCCCCATTTTTGCCCCAAATGATTATGGTACCCCTTAGAAAACCCTTGGAAAAGTGCGATCAGCACTTTCCTCGCAGTTTTTGCAGAATATCTTAACCATTTCGCATCCGATTCAAAAACGGAGTACCATTTAAGAATCAGGGAACTCATCCCCGTAGATCTGCATCAAAGGCTCCGTAAATTTCTCAAAATTTAATTTTGGCTTCATTTTTGGCCCAAATTATGATGGTACCCCTTGGAAACCCCTTGGAAAAGTGCGATCCGCACTTTCCTCGCAGTTTTTGCCGAAAATCTTAACCATTTCGCATTCGATCCAAAAACGGCGTACCATTTATGAATCAGGGAACTCATCCCCGTAGATCTGCATCAAAGGATCCTTAAAAAATTCTTAAAATTTCATTTTGGCCCCATTTTTGGCCCAAATCATGATGGTACCCCTTGAAAAACCCTTGGAAAAGTGCGATCAGCACTTTCCTCGCAGTTTTTGCAGAATATCTTAACCATTTCGCATCCGATTCAAAAACGGAGTACCATTTATGAATCAGGGAACTCAACCCCGTAGATCTGCATCAAAGGATCCTTAAAATTCCTAAAATTCCATTTTGGCCCCACTTTTGCCCCAAATGATGATGGTACCCCTTTGAAAACTCTTGGAAAAGTGCGATCAGCACTTTCCTCGCAGTTTTTGCCGAATATCTTAACCATTTCGCATCCGATTCAAAAACGGAGTACCATTTATGAATCAGGGAACTCATCCCCGTAGATCTGCATCAAAGGATCCTTAAAATTCTCGAAATTCAATTTTGGCCCCATTTTTGCCCCAAATCATGATGGTACCCCTTGGAAAACCCTTGGAAAAGTGCGATCAGTACTTTCCTCGCAGTTTTTGCCGAATATATTAACCATTTCGCATCCGATTCAAAAACGGAGTACCATTTAAGAATCAGGGAACTCATCCCCGTAGATCTGCATCAAAGGATCCTTAAAATTCTCGAAATTCAATTTTGGCCCCATGTTTGCCCCAAATCATGATGGTACCCCTTGGAAAACCCTTGGAAAAGTGCGATCAGTACTTTCCTCGCAGTTTTTGCCGAATATCTTAACCATTTCGCATTCGATCCAAAAACGGCGTACCATTTATGAATCAGGGAACTCATCCCCGTAGATCTGCATCAAAGGATCCTTAAAATTCTCGAAATTCAATTTTGGCCCCATTTTTGCCCCAAATCATGATGGTACCCCTTAGAAAATTGCGATCAGTACTTTCCTCGCAGTTTTTGCCGAATATCTTAACCATTTCGCATTCGATCCAAAAACGGCGTACCATTTATGAATCAGGGAACTCATCCCCGAACATCTGCATCAAAAAATCCTTAAAATTCCTAAAATTCCATTTTGGCCCCACTTTTGCCCCAAATGATGATGGTACCCCTCAGAAAACCCTTGGAAAAGTGCGATCAGCACTTTCCTCGCAGTTTTTGCCGAATATCTTAACCATTTCGCATCCGATTCAAAAACGGCATACCATTTATGAATCAGGGAACTCATCCCCGTAGATACACATCAAAGGCTCCTTAAAATTCTCAAAATTCAATTTTGGCTCCATTTTTGGCCCAAATCATGATGGTACCCCTTGGAAAACCCTTGGAAAAGCGCGATCAGCTTTTTCCTCGCAGTTTATGCCGAATATCTTAACCATTTCGCATCCGATTCAAAAACGGCATACCATTTATGAATCAGGGAACTCATCCCCGTAGATATACATCAAAGGCTCCTGAAAATTCTCAAAATTCAATTTTGGCTTCATTTTTGGCCCAAATTATGATGGTACCCCTTGGAAAACCCTTGGTAAAGTGCGATCAGCACTTTCCTCGCAGTTTATGCCGAATATCTTAACCATTTCGCATCCGATTCAAAAACGGCATACCATTTATGAATCAGGGAACTCATCCCCGTACATCTGCATCAAAAAATCCTTAAAATTCTCAAAATTCAATTTTGGCTTCATTTTTGGCCCAAATTATGATGGTACCCCTTGAAAAACCCTTGGAAAAGTGCGATCAGCACTTTCCTCGCAGTTTTTGCCGAATATCTTAACCATTTCGCATCCGATTCAAAAACGGCATACCATTTATGAATCAGGGAACTCATCCCGGTAAAGCTGCATCAAAGGATCCTTTAAATTCTGAAAATTCAATTTTGGCTCCATTTTTGGCCCAAATCATGATGGTACCCCTTGAAAAACCCTTGGAAAAGCGCGATCAGCACTTTCCTCGCAGTTTTTGCCGAACATCTTAACCATTTCGCATCCGATCCAAAAACGGCGTACCATTTATGAATCAGGGAACTCATTCCCGTAGATCTGCATCAAAGGATCCTTAAAATTCTCAAAATTAAATTTTGGCTTCATTTTTGGCCCAAATCATGATGGTACCCCTTGAAAAACCCTTGGAAAAGCGCGATCAGCTCTTTCCTCGCAGTTGATGCCGAATATCTTAACCATTTCGCATTCGATCCAAAAACGGCGTACCATTTATGAATCAGGGAACTCATTCCCGTAGATCTGCATCAAAGGATCCTTAAAATTCTCGAAATTCAATTTTGGCCCCATTTTTGCCCCAAATGATGATGGTACCCCTTAGAAAACCCTTGGAAAAGTGCGATCAGCACTTTCATCGCAGTTTTTGCAGAATATCTTAACCATTTCGCATCCGATTCAAAAACGGAGTACCATTTATGAATCAGGGAACTCATCCCCGTAGAGCTGCATCAAAGGATCCTTTAAATTCTCAAAATTCAATTTTGGCTTCATTTTTGGCCCAAATTATGATGGTACCCCTTGGAAAACCTTTGGAAAAGTGCGATCAGCACTTTCCTCGCAGTTGATGCCGAATATCTTAACCATCCGATCCGCATCCGATCCAAAAACGGCGTACCATTTATGAATCAGGGAACTCATCCCCGTAGATCTGCATCAAAGGATCCTTAAAATTCTTAAAATTCAATTTTGGCTCCATTTTTTTCCCAAATCATGATGGTAGCCCTTGAAAAACCCTTGGAAAAGCGCGATCAGCCCTTGGAAAAGTGCGATCAGCACTTTCCTCGCAGTTTTTGCCGAATATCTTAACCATTTCGCATCCCATTCAAAAACGGCGTACCATTTATGAATCAGGGAACTCATCCCCGTAGATCTGCATCAAAGGATCCTTAAAATTCTCAAAATTCAATTTTGGCTCCATTTTTGGCCCAAATTATGATGGTACCCCCATGATGGTACGTCACGGATTGAAGCTCTACATGTGACGTCACACTGAGGGGTGTCTTGGCTGAAGGATCCACATATGTTCCACACAGGATCCACATTTCGATCTGTTACATTTGAATTCAAACTCAAAAATAGATACCGCCCGCGCCTACCCGGGCTTTTTCAAATTTTCAAATTCAAAAATAGTTGCCGCACCCGCGAAATTTAAATATCAACCGGTAAAACGGTGACTTTAAGCGGTTAACCGGTTCAGCCAAGACACCACCAAGTGGTGACGTAACGGATCGCTGCCTATTCCGTGACGTCACTGACTTTTGTGGCTGAAAATTTGTCAATTTTGGGCCGCCACCAGGCCCGGAGTACTAAGCGAACAGAAATGGCCAGTAGGTGGATTCTATTTTCTGAAACAGTTTTTTGTGAATATCTCGGCCATTTCGCTTTCAATCCAGGATCGTGATAGGTCATAAAATGCGCAAAAATAAGGCGCATCGAGTGGCAAACACAATCTGGTATTAGCCAAGTTAACACCGAGCAAAAGTTAAAATTCGCCAAAAAATAATATTTTTATAAGTAACTGTTTTTTCGATTCTGTATATCTCGGCTATTTCCCAACCGATCTGGAAGTGGGGTAACATTTTGGGATCAGGACGTTAATAACCTTCAATCTCCACCAAAATATCCTTGATATCCTGGAACAAAAATGATCCCAATATTCAATACTAAATACATATGATTTTCTTTGATTTCAAGGATAAAACGTCCTTTGATGCAAAAACTTTTGATGCAGTTCGAAGGACCTTAAAGTCCTGACTCCGATATGGCATTCCCTTCCAAAATCGGTTATGGATTGCCCGAGATATAAGCTAAGAAGCTTATCAACAATACATTTTTTGGCCAACAACATTTTTCCCACGGCGTTAACTTGGCCAATACCAATATTTTTTAGCCAGGCAGGTGGAGACTCTTTCTCCGCATTTTTTGAGCCATCCCAATCCTGGATTGGATGAGAAATGGCCGAGATATTCACAAAAAACATTTTCAAAAATCGAAATCCACCTACTGGCCATTTCTGTTCGCCTAGTACTTCGGGCCTGGTAGCGCCCTAAAATTGAAAAATTTTCAGCCACTTTAGTGGCGTGACGTCACGGATTGAAGCTCTACATGTGACGTCACACTGAGGGGTGTCTTGGCTGAAGGATCCACATATGTTCCACACAGGATCCACATTTCGATCTGTTACATTTGAATTCAAACTCAAAAATAGATACCGCCCGCGCCTACCCGCGCTTTTTCAAATTTTCAAATTCAAAAATAGTTGCCGCACCCGCGAAATTTAAATATCAACCGGTAAAACGGTGACTTTAAGCGGTTAACCGGTTCAGCCAAGACACCACCAAGTGGTGACGTAACGGATCGCTGCCTATTCCGTGACGTCACTGACTTTTGTGGCTGAAAATTTGTCAATTTTGGGCCGCCACCAGGCCCGGAGTACTAAGCGAACAGAAATGGCCAGTAGGTGGATTCTATTTTCTGAAACAGTTTTTTGTGAATATCTCGGCCATTTCGCTTTCAATCCAGGATCGTGATAGGTCATAAAATGCGCAAAAATAAGGCGCATCGAGTGGCAAACACAATCTGGTATTAGCCAAGTTAACACCGAGCAAAAGTTAAAATTCGCCAAAAAATAATATTTTTATAAGTAACTGTTTTTTCGATTCTGTATATCTCGGCTATTTCCCAACCGATCTGGAAGTGGGGTAACATTTTGGGATCAGGACGTTAATAACCTTCAATCTCCACCAAAATATCCTTGATATCCTGGAACAAAAATGATCCCAATATTCAATACTAAATACATATGATTTTCTTTGATTTCAAGGATAAAACGTCCTTTGATGCAAAAACTTTTGATGCAGTTCGAAGGACCTTAAAGTCCTGACTCCGATATGGCATTCCCTTCCAAAATCGGTTATGGATTGCCCGAGATATAAGCTAAGAAGCTTATCAACAATACATTTTTTGGCCAACAACATTTTTCCCACGGCGTTAACTTGGCCAATACCAATATTTTTTAGCCAGGCAGGTGGAGACTCTTTCTCCGCATTTTTTGAGCCATCCCAATCCTGGATTGGATGAGAAATGGCCGAGATATTCACAAAAAACATTTTCAAAAATCGAAATCCACCTACTGGCCATTTCTGTTCGCCTAGTACTTCGGGCCTGGTAGCGCCCTAAAATTGAGAAATTTTCAGCCACTTTAGTGGCGTGACGTCACGGATTGAAGCTCTACATGTGACGTCACACTGAGGGGTGTCTTGGCTGAAGGATCCACATATGTTCCACACAGGATCCACATTTCGATCTGTTACATTTGAATTCAAACTCAAAAATAGATACCGCCCGCGCCTACCCGGGCTTTTTCAAATTTTCAAATTCAAAAATAGTTGCCGCACCCGCGAAATTTAAATATCAACCGGTAAAACGGTGACTTTAAGCGGTTAACCGGTTCAGCCAAGACACCACCAAGTGGTGACGTAACGGATCGCTGCCTATTCCGTGACGTCACTGACTTTTGTGGCTGAAAATTTGTCAATTTTGGGCCGCCACCAGGCTCGGAGTACTAAGCGAACAGAAATGGCCAGTAGGTGGATTCTATTTTCTGAAACAGTTTTTTGTGAATATCTCGGCCATTTCGCTTTCAATCCAGGATCGTGATAGGTCATAAAATGCGCAAAAATAAGGCGCATCGAGTGGCAAACACAATCTGGTATTAGCCAAGTTAACACCGAGCAAAAGTTAAAATTCGCCAAAAAATAATATTTTTATAAGTAACTGTTTTTTCGATTCTGTATATCTCGGCTATTTCCCAACCGATCTGGAAGTGGGGTAACATTTTGGGATCAGGACGTTAATAACCTTCAATCTCCACCAAAATATCCTTGATATCCTGGAACAAAAATGATCCCAATATTCAATACTAAATACATATGATTTTCTTTGATTTCAAGGATAAAACGTCCTTTGATGCAAAAACTTTTGATGCAGTTCGAAGGACCTTAAAGTCCTGACTCCGATATGGCATTCCCTTCCAAAATCGGTTATGGATTGCCCGAGATATAAGCTAAGAAGCTTATCAACAATACATTTTTTGGCCAACAACATTTTTCCCACGGCGTTAACTTGGCCAATACCAATATTTTTTAGCCAGGCAGGTGGAGACTCTTTCTCCGCATTTTTTGAGCCATCCCAATCCTGGATTGGATGAGAAATGGCCGAGATATTCACAAAAAACATTTTCAAAAATCGAAATCCACCTACTGGCCATTTCTGTTCGCCTAGTACTTCGGGCCTGGTAGCGCCCTAAAATTGAAAAATTTTCAGCCACTTTAGTGGCGTGACGTCACGGATTGAAGCTCTACATGTGACGTCACACTGAGGGGTGTCTTGGCTGAAGGATCCACATATGTTCCACACAGGATCCACATTTCGATCTGTTACATTTGAATTCAAACTCAAAAATAGATACCGCCCGCGCCTACCCGGGCTTTTTCAAATTTTCAAATTCAAAAATAGTTGCCGCACCCGCGAAATTTAAATATCAACCGGTAAAACGGTGACTTTAAGCGGTTAACCGGTTCAGCCAAGACACCACCAAGTGGTGACGTAACGGATCGCTGCCTATTCCGTGACGTCACTGACTTTTGTGGCTGAAAATTTGTCAATTTTGGGCCGCCACCAGGCTCGGAGTACTAAGCGAACAGAAATGGCCAGTTGGTGGATTCTATTTTCAGAAACAGTTTTTTGTGAATATCTCGGCCATTTCGCTTTCAATCCAGGATCGTGATAGGTCATAAAAAGCGTAAAAATAAGGCGCATCGAGTGGCAAACACAATCTGGTATTAGCCAAGTTAACACCGAGCAAAAGTTAAAATTGGCCAAAAAAAAATATTTTTATAAGTAACTGTTTTTTCGATTCTGTATATCTCGGCTATTTCCCAACCGATCTGGAAGTGGGGTAACATTTTGGGATCAGGACGTTAATAACCTTCAATCTCCACCAAAATATCCTTGATATCCTGGAACAAAAATGATCCCAATATTCAATACTAAATACATATGATTTTCTTTGATTTCAAGGATAAAACGTCCTTTGATGCAAAAACTTTTGATGCAGTTCGAAAGACCTTAAAGTCCTGACTCCGATAAGGCATTCCCTTCCAAAATCGGTTATGGATTGCCCGAGATATAAGCTAAGAAGCTTATCAACAATACATTTTTTGGCCAACAACATTTTTTCCACGGCGTTAACTTGGCCAATACCAATATTTTTTAGCCAGGCAGGTGGAGACTCTTTCTCCGCATTTTTTGAGCCATCCCAATCCTGTATTGGATGAGAAATGGCCGAGATATTCACAAAAAACATTTTCAAAAATCGAAATCCACCTACTGGCCATTTCTGTTCGCCTAGTACTTCGGGCCTGGTAGCGCCCTAAAATTGAGAAATTTTCAGCCACTTTAGTGGCGTGACGTCACGGATTGAAGCTCTACATGTGACGTCACACTGAGGGGTGTCTTGGCTGAAGGATCCACATATGTTCCACACAGGATCCACATTTCGATCTGTTACATTTGAATTCAAACTCAAAAATAGATACCGCCCGCGCCTACCCGGGCTTTTTCAAATTTTCAAATTCAAAAATAGTTGCCGCACCCGCGAAATTTAAATATCAACCGGTAAAACGGTGACTTTAAGCGGTTAACCGGTTCAGCCAAGACACCACCAAGTGGTGACGTAACGGATCGCTGCCTATTCCGTGACGTCACTGACTTTTGTGGCTGAAAATTTGTCAATTTTGGGCCGCCACCAGGCTCGGAGTACTAAGCGAACAGAAATGGCCAGTTGGTGGATTCTATTTTCTGAAACAGTTTTTTGTGAATATCTCGGCCATTTCGCTTTCAATCCAGGATCGTGATAGGTCATAAAAAGCGTAAAAATAAGGCGCATCGAGTGGCAAACACAATCTGGTATTAGCCAAGTAAACACCGAGCAAAAGTTAAAATTGGCCAAAAAATAATATTTTTATAAGTAACTGTTTTTTCGATTCTGTATTTCTCGGCTATTTCCCAACCGATCTGGAAGTGGGGTAACATTTTGGGATCAGGACGTTAATAACCTTCAATCTCCACCAAAATATCCTTGATATCCTGGAAAAAAAAATGATCCCAATATTCAATACTAAATACATATGATTTTCTTTGATTTCAAGGATAAAACGTCCTTTGATGCAAAAACTTTTGATGCAGTTCGAAGGACCTTAAAGTCCTGACTCCGATATGGCATTCCCTTCCAAAATCGGTTATGGATTGCCCGAGATATAAGCTAAGAAGCTTATCAACAATACATTTTTTGGCCAACAACATTTTTCCCACGGCGTTAACTTGGCCAATACCAATATTTTTTAGCCAGGCAGGTGGAGACTCTTTCTCCGCATTTTTTGAGCCATCCCAATCCTGGATTGGATGAGAAATGGCCGAGATATTCACAAAAAACATTTTCAAAAATCGAAATCCACCTACTGGCCATTTCTGTTCGCCTAGTACTTCGGGCCTGGTAGCGCCCTAAAATTGAGAAATTTTCAGCCACTTTAGTGGCGTGACGTCACGGATTGAAGCTCTACATGTGACGTCACACTGAGGGGTGTCTTGGCTGAAGGATCCACATATGTTCCACACAGGATCCACATTTCGATCTGTTACATTTGAATTCAAACTCAAAAATAGATACCGCGACTTTAAGCGGGTAACCGGTTCAGCCAAGACACCACCAAGTGGTGACGTAACGGATCGCTGCCTATTCCGTGACGTCACTGACTTTTGTGGCTGAAAATTTGTCAATTTTGGGCCGCCACCAGGCTCGGAGTACTAAGCGAACAGAAATGGCCAGTTGGTGGATTCTATTTTCTGAAACAGTTTTTTGTGAATATCTCGGCCATTTCGCTTTCAATCCAGGATCGTGATAGGTCATAAAAAGCGTAAAAATAAGGCGCATCGAGTGGCAAACACAATCTGGTATTAGCCAAGTAAACACCGAGCAAAAGTTAAAATTGGCCAAAAAATAATATTTTTATAAGTAACTGTTTTTTCGATTCTGTATTTCTCGGCTATTTCCCAACCGATCTGGAAGTGGGGTAACATTTTGGGATCAGGACGTTAATAACCTTCAATCTCCACCAAAATATCCTTGATATCCTGGAACAAAAATGATCCCAATATTCAATACTAAATACATATGATTTTCTTTGATTTCAAGGATAAAACGTCCTTTGATGCAAAAACTTTTGATGCAGTTCGAAGGACCTTAAAGTCCTGACTCCGATATGGCATTCCCTTCCAAAATCGGTTATGGATTGCCCGAGATATAAGCTAAGAAGCTTATCAACAATACATTTTTTGGCCAACAACATTTTTCCCACGGCGTTAACTTGGCCAATACCAATATTTTTTAGCCAGGCAGGTGGAGACTCTTTCTCCGCATTTTTTGAGCCATCCCAATCCTGGATTGGATGAGAAAAGGCCGAGATATTCACAAAAAACATTTTCAAAAATCGAAATCCACCTACTGGCCATTTCTGTTCGCCTAGTACTTCGGGCCTGGTAGCGCCCTAAAATTGAAAAATTTTCAGCCACTTTAGTGGCGTGACGTCACGGATTGAAGCTCTACATGTGACGTCACACTGAGGGGTGTCTTGGCTGAAGGATCCACATATGTTCCACACAGGATCCACATTTCGATCTGTTACATTTGAATTCAAACTCAAAAATAGATACCGCCCGCGCCTACCCGCGCTTTTTCAAATTTTCAAATTCAAAAATAGTTGCCGCACCCGCGAAATTTAAATATCAACCGGTAAAACGGTGACTTTAAGCGGTTAACCGGTTCAGCCAAGACACCACCAAGTGGTGACGTAACGGATCGCTGCCTATTCCGTGACGTCACTGACTTTTGTGGCTGAAAATTTGTCAATTTTGGGCCGCCACCAGGCTCGGAGTACTAAGCGAACAGAAATGGCCAGTTGGTGGATTCTATTTTCTGAAACAGTTTTTTGTGAATATCTCGGCCATTTCGCTTTCAATCCAGGATCGTGATAGGTCATAAAAAGCGTAAAAATAAGGCGCATCGAGTGGCAAACACAATCTGGTATTAGCCAAGTAAACACCGAGCAAAAGTTAAAATTGGCCAAAAAATAATATTTTTATAAGTAACTGTTTTTTCGATTCTGTATTTCTCGGCTATTTCCCAACCGATCTGGAAGTGGGGTAACATTTTGGGATCAGGACGTTAATAACCTTCAATCTCCACCAAAATATCCTTGATATCCTGGAACAAAAATGATACCAATATTCAATACTAAATACATATGATTTTCTTTGATTTCAAGGATAAAACGTCCTTTGATGCAAAAACTTTTGATGCAGTTCGAAGGACCTTAAAGTCCTGACTCCGATAAGGCATTCCCTTCCAAAATCGGTTATGGATTGCCCGAGATATAAGCTAAGAAGCTTATCAACAATACATTTTTTGGCCAACAACATTTTTCCCACGGCGTTAACTTGGCCAATAACAATATTTTTTAGCCAGGCAGGTGGAGACTCTTTCTCCGCATTTTTTGAGCCATCCCAATCCTGGATTGGATGAGAAATGGCCGAGATATTCACAAAAAACATTTTCAAAAATCGAAATCCACCTACTGGCCATTTCTGTTCGCCTAGTACTTCGGGCCTGGTAGCGCCCTAAAATTGAGAAATTTTCAGCCACTTTAGTGGCGTGACGTCACGGATTGAAGCTCTACATGTGACGTCACACTGAGGGGTGTCTTGGCTGAAGGATCCACATATGTTCCACACAGGATCCACATTTCGATCTGTTACATTTGAATTCAAACTCAAAAATAGATATCGCCCGCGCCTACCCGGGCTTTTTCAAATTTTCAAATTCAAAAATAGTTGCCGCACCCGCGAAATTTAAATATCAACCGGTAAAACGGTGACTTTAAGCGGGTAACCGGTTCAGCCAAGACACCACCAAGTGGTGACGTAACGGATCGCTGCCTATTCCGTGACGTCACTGACTTTTGTGGCTGAAAATTTGTCAATTTTGGGCCGCCACCAGGCTCGGAGTACTAAGCGAACAGAAATGGCCAGTTGGTGGATTCTATTTTCTGAAACAGTTTTTTGTGAATATCTCGGCCATTTCGCTTTCAATCCAGGATCGTGATAGGTCATAAAAAGCGTAAAAATAAGGCGCATCGAGTGGCAAACACAATCTGGTATTAGCCAAGTAAACACCGAGCAAAAGTTAAAATTGGCCAAAAAATAATATTTTTATAAGTAACTGTTTTTTCGATTCTGTATTTCTCGGCTATTTCCCAACCGATCTGGAAGTGGGGTAACATTTTGGGATCAGGACGTTAATAACCTTCAATCTCCACCAAAATATCCTTGATATCCTGGAACAAAAATGATCCCAATATTCAATACTAAATACATATGATTTTCTTTGATTTCAAGGATAAAACGTCCTTTGATGCAAAAACTTTTGATGCAGTTCGAAGGACCTTAAAGTCCTGACTCCGATAAGGCATTCCCTTCCAAAATCGGTTATGGATTGCCCGAGATATAAGCTAAGAAGCTTATGAACAATACATTTTTTGGCCAACAACATTTTTCCCACGGCGTTAACTTGGCCAATAACAATATTTTTTAGCCAGGCAGGTGGAGACTCTTTCTCCGCATTTTTTGAGCCATCCCTGGATTGGATGAGAAATGGCCGAGATATTCACAAAAAACATTTTCAAAAATCGAAATCCACCTACTGGCCATTTCTGTTCGCCTAGTACTTCGGGCCTGGTAGCGCCCTAAAATTGAGAAATTTTCAGCCACTTTAGTGGCGTGACGTCACGGATTGAAGCTCTACATGTGACGTCACACTGAGGGGTGTCTTGGCTGAAGGATCCACATATGTTCCACACAGGATCCACATTTCGATCTGTTACATTTGAATTCAAACTCAAAAATAGATACCGCCCGCGCCTACCCGGGCTTTTTCAAATTTTCAAATTCAAAAATAGTTGCCGCACCCGCGAAATTTAAATATCAACCGGTAAAACGGTGACTTTAAGCGGTTAACCGGTTCAGCCAAGACACCACCAAGTGGTGACGTAACGGATCGCTGCCTATTCCGTGACGTCACTGACTTTTGTGGCTGAAAATTTGTCAATTTTGGGCCGCCACCAGGCTCGGAGTACTAAGCGAACAGAAATGGCCAGTAGGTGGATTCTATTTTCTGAAACAGTTTTTTGTGAATATCTCGGCCATTTCGCTTTCAATCCAGGATCGTGATAGGTCATAAAATGCGCAAAAATAAGGCGCATCGAGTGGCAAACACAATCTGGTATTAGCCAAGTTAACACCGAGCAAAAGTTAAAATTGGCCAAAAAATAATATTTTTATAAGTTCCTGTTTTTTTGATTGTGTATATCTCGGCTATTTCCCAACCGATCTGGAAGTGGGGTAACATTTTGGGATCAGGACGTTAATAACCTTCAATCTCCACCAAAATATCCTTGATATCCTGGAAGAAAAATGATCCCAATATTCAATACCAAATACATATGATTTTCTTTGATTTCAAGGATAAAACGTCCTTTGGTGCAAAAACTTTTGATGCAGTTCGAAGGACCTTAAAGTCCTGACTTCGATATGGCATTCCCTTCCAAAATCGGTTATGGATTGCCCGAGATATAAGCTAAGAAGCTTATCAACAATACATTTTTTGGCCAACAACATTTTTCCCACGGCGTTAACTTGGCCAATACCAATATTTTTTAGCCAGGCAGGTGGAGACTCTTTCTCCGCATTTTTCGAGCCATCCCAATCCTGGATTGGATGCGAAATGGCCGAGATATTCACAAAAAACATTTTTAAAAATCGAAATCAGCATACTGGCCATTTCTGTTCGCCTAGTACTTCGAGAGTTTAAGACGAGAATAAGGATCCTTTGATGCAGATCTACGGGGATAAGGTCCCTGATTCATAAATGGTTTTTGAATCGGTTGCGAAATGGTTAAGATATTCGGCAAAAACTACGAGGAAAGTGCTGATCGCACTTTTTCAAGGGTTTTTGCAATCAGTACCAGAGCTACGCCGGCAGGTGGGCTTTGGCCTCTGGACAGGGCAGCACCTACGACGGCAGCCCTCTGCCCGACTGGCTCCAGAGCGTCGATGTTCAGATCATGGCCCAATCCGACTGCAGCCGCACCTGGTCTCTCCACGAGGCACAAATAAGTACTCATCCAAAAAATTATATTTTTACGCAACACGTATTTTGATCGTTTAAGAAATCAGTGAACTGTGCTATAAATTTAATTTAAAACAAGAAAGGAAAGCTAACTTCGGGCGGAGCCGAAGTTGATATACCCTTGCAGTTCAGTCGCAGTCCGCTAGGTGGCGCCACGCATCTTATATTATTAGATATATAGAAGATCGTATATAGTCGGCCGATCCTTATGAAATTTGGCAAATTATTTTGTCCAAAATAGAATCTGTGCCAAGTCCCATCTTTCTAACTTAATAAACACCAAAGTTATGCCAATTCCGATCGTTGTATGACAGCTATAGGATATAGTCGGCCGATCCTTATGAAATTTTGTACATAAGATATGTTGGTCAAATATAACATGTGTGGAAGTCCCTCTATCTTAAAAAACAACGAAGTTATGGCATTTCCGATCAATCAGTTATATGGCAGCTATAGGATATAGTCGACCGATCCCGGCCGTTCCGACTTATATACTAACTGCAAAGAAAAGAAGGGTGTGTGCAAAGTTTCAACTCGATAGCTCCAAAACTGAGAGACTAGTTTGCGTAGAAACCGACAGACAGACAGACAGACAGACGGACAGACGGACAGACGGACAGACGGACAGACGGACATGCTCATATCGACTCAGGAGGTGATCCTGATCAAGAATATATATACTTTATAGGGTCGGAGATGTCTCCTTCACTGCGTTGCACACTTTTGACCAAAATTATAATACCCTCTGCAAGGGTATAAAATGCCCGATTAGAATTGCTTCGTAAAATCATTATCTAAGAAAGTTTTATTGATTTTTGCAAGATGTCATTTAAATTCGGAATAAATAGCAATTACAATCTTATCTATTTACGTGAGAAGTAGAGCAAATGTAAATCCTCGATGAGCAAGCCTCTGTTCAAGCTATGTTCTGAAAATGCACAATATTTTAAACGTTTTCAATAGCTTAATGTTACAGGTTTCTTTGTGCAAACAGTGAAAGTGCAACCTTCTACACAAACCAAGGGAAATGTGCTCTTTCCCTTTTTGTTGTGTCCTTACGTTGAAAATTGTGCACATAACTCACAAGGGCCTGATGCTCTCATGAAGCTAAATAAGGCAGGAGTCCTGTTCGAGGCCAATGTATCATTAAGTGCAGTGCAGTACACAGGCAAAAAAATACTATTTAAGTTTCTAACTTCAAAAGAAATATTGATGTACATCAAATACAAATCCTTTTTCAAAGTGTTTGATGGAATTTAATTTTAATCCTCATTACATACTATTTCTTATGATTCTTCATTATTGCTTGCCCTGGCTCACGTTTGAAATGTAACCTCCAATTAATTTACTCTTAATGAGTTCCCTGCTGTGGCTTTAATTTAAAAATTCCTTTCCCAGCAGAGAAATGTGAGCTAAGCTGTGCGGAGCAAAGTGCAATGCCCCCGCTAAAAACACTGAACAACTTGAACACGTACGATGCCATTCCGCTTGGAGTTTGACTCCCCCAATTGCACGCTCCCTCCTCCGAGGTTTCCACCCCTCCCCGACCAGCATACACAACTCAAAGGGTGCTCCTTGAAAGCCTGTTTGCTCCCTCGCTGGCATTTAATTCCAAGTGCATTGACATACAAATAAGAGCAGCAAGCGCCACAAAGTAGGCAACGTTCAAAATTCAAGGACGAGTTAAGATTTAAGGACGATTTCGGAACTCCCACCCTCTCGTTTTCAATCAATATTAATCAATCGGGATATCAGCATCAGTGACCCAGTGCTCAGGGCAAATGCTGTTGCTCTGGAGGGTTTTCTTTTTTTAGCCAGAATAATTCTTGTGGATAAACAATCGTGGTGAGTTTAGCCAAAAGCTTAAAAGCTTGTCAATTGACTATTTTTTGTTTTGGGTGGCTGGCTATCAATAGTTTGTAGGCGTCGATAGCTTTTCAAGAAACAAAAAAAGAACAAATTCAAATCAGGTATTAAAGAATGCAGACTAAGGATAAGGAAAAAATTAATATTATTATGGTTTAGTTTGTTATTTTTGAGTTTGATTCCATACTCAAAAGAATGGAAAACCATTATCCCTTTAAAAAATGTTGTATTTATATTTGTTATAGGTTGTTATTTTGCATTTTAAGGTATAAATTATTTTATCGAAAATATACATAATAATACATTTCAAAGAATATCGCTGAAAACAACAGTCTCGAAAAACTGCGAGTCTCATTCTTTAAAAGAGAATGTTTTGTTGTTTGTACATTTAAAAATATTGAGTCTTGTCTCTTAAAAATTAAAAACTACTTTAAAACTAAAGGACTTTTCCTTTCTGAAATCTATTTGAAATACTAAATATTTGTTTAGTCAAAATTCATTTGCGCAAAATCCTTCAATCACTGACCGAATTGCATTCTATAGATTTTCGCGCATCAAAAAAATACAAACTACTAGGGTTTCGAAAATCGAACATAATGCTCTGTCCGATAATCACGTGCAGGCAGACGGCAGGTGGGAATGTAGAAAAATGCCAATAGATTCCTATGCTCAAATCGGTTGTCGGACATATAAACATACAAACAAATAAGAAATGCAGCCCCACAACTACCAATCGTGGTCAACTGGGCCCATTGACTTGCGTTTTGCCAACACATTGACCGAGTTTTGGCCAATCGCTAATGTAATTAGCGGAATATAGTGGCCAGTGTCTGAATCTTGCCATCAGTGCAACGCGGCTAATTGGAGACTCAACATCGTCAAGCAAAATGGAACCCTAAAGGATACAGTGCGCGAAAGGATTAGCCTCAAGGCTCGTGTGGGGGAATATCCCTGATCCCTGCCAGAAATAAATAAAGAATACTGTGAGATGTGAATAATTCTGATAAGAAAACGTAACGAATTCGATGCTTTTTAGTTCGCGTTTGCCTAAATTCCATAAATCCAATCAAGGATAATGTCCGGCACTACGGAATCGGACGCCGAAAAGGCGCTGGGCTCTCGCCTGGATTACGATTTAATGATGGCCGAGGAGTATATCCTCAGTGATGTGGAGAAGAATTTTATATTGGCCTGCGAGCGTGGTGATATTCCGGGTGTTAAAAAGTAAGAGCTAATGCTCCTCCTGTTTTTCTTTGTTTGTGAGTAATTATTAATGTCCTTGAAGGATAATCGAGGAATATTTGGGCTCCGATAAGTTTAACATTAACTGCACGGATCCCATGAACCGTTCGGCTCTGATTTCGGCCATCGAAAATGAGAACTTCGACCTGATGGTGCTCCTGTTAGAGAACAACATAGAGGTGGGCGACGCCCTGCTCCATGCCATTTCCGAGGAGTACGTGGAGGCTGTCGAGGAGCTGCTGCAGTGGGAGGAGACCAACCACAAGGAGGGCCAGCCCTATGTAGGTTACATATATCCTGCCGCTGTTACATAAACAACCTGTGTAATGAGATCCTTTTCGGCAGAGCTGGGAGGCAGTGGACCGTTCGAAGTCGACCTTCACCGTGGACATCACGCCCCTTATCCTAGCGGCCCATCGGAACAACTACGAGATACTCAAAATCCTGCTGGATCGCGGTGCCACGCTGCCAATGCCGCACGACGTCAAGTGAGTGAGCCAGAGCTTTCATTTTTCCTTCAGAGGCACGTTCCATTGTTTACAGGAATTCCGTTGCAAGCAAAAAGCGCCTAGTTATAATTTTACCTAATAGGGGAATCAGGACAAAGTGTCCAAACAGGGTGTTAAGGGAGTTTGGGAGCTGTTACAAAAAATATATAGCTTACAAAATTAAAAAGGATTATGCCACAGTTAGGATATTACTATAAGTACCAGAGTGCCCACCTTAGGGATTTTATTATCCTTTTGAATAGTCTATTTTGATTTTGCTCGAAGGAAAGGGGATAATTCATATAAAAAATTTTTACTTAAAAGTTGAATAAAATAAAATGAAATAATAATATCCTTTAGGTGCGGCTGTGATGAGTGCGTAACCTCGCAGACTACCGACTCCTTACGCCACTCCCAGTCTAGGATCAACGCCTACCGGGCCCTGTCGGCCAGTTCACTGATTGCGCTCAGCTCTCGGGACCCTGTACTGACCGCCTTCCAATTGTCCTGGGAACTGAAGCGCCTGCAGGCCATGGAATCGGAGTTTCGTGCCGAATATACGGTATGATGCATACACACATAGTGTTCTGTTTAACAATGTAATCAACCAGAGACTTCCTGTTTGTGTTTACCCAACAGGAGATGCGTCAAATGGTGCAGGACTTCGGAACGTCTCTTCTGGACCACGCACGCACATCCATGGAACTCGAGGTGATGCTCAACTTTAACCACGAGCCATCGAACGACATCTGGTGTCCTGGCCAGCGTCAAACGCTTGAACGATTGAAGTTGGCTATTCGTTATAAACAAAAGACGGTGGGTGTTTAATTGAAGAATACTATTTAGAATATAATAATTATAATATTCTTTATAATCTGGTATATATTGAAAAAGATATATCCTTCGTATGAAAGAGTTTATTTGATTTTTTCCTTCACAGTTTGTGGCCCATCCGAATGTACAACAATTATTGGCTGCCATTTGGTATGAAGGTCTTCCCGGCTTTCGGCGCAAGCAGGCTTCTCAGCAACTAATGGACGTCATCAAGCTAGGATGCAGTTTTCCCATCTACAGTTTGAAATATATCCTGGCACCAGAATCCGATGGAGCCAAGTTCATGCGCAAGCCCTTCGTCAAGTTCATTACTCACTCCTGCTCCTACATGTTTTTCTTAAGTGTGTACAAAAAATAAATATAAAAAAGTGATAAAATTAACTTTAAATTCCCATTAGTGCTTTTGGGTGCCGCCTCCCTGCGAGTGGTGCAAATAACGTTTGAACTCTTGGCATTCCCCTGGATGCTGACCATGCTGGAAGATTGGCGCAAACACGAAAGAGGATCCTTGCCAGGACCCATTGAACTAGCGATCATAACCTACATTATGGCTCTGATATTTGAGGAACTTAAGTCTCTATATTCGGACGGGTTGTTTGAGTATATTATGGATTTATGGAATATAGTCGACTATATATCGAATATGTTCTATGTGACTTGGATTCTTTGTAGAGCTACTGCCTGGGTTATAGTGCATGTAAGTATAAAGGATTTATAAAGATTTGTAATATTTATTCTAGAAATTCCTTAGCGTGATCTCTGGTTTCGAGGCATAGATCCTTATTTTCCACGAGAGCACTGGCATCCTTTTGATCCTATGCTCTTGTCCGAAGGAGCCTTTGCTGCCGGAATGGTGCTCTCGTATCTTAAGCTTGTTCATATCTTTTCAATAAATCCGAATTTGGGTCCTTTGCAAGTGTCTCTGGGACGTATGATAATCGATATCATAAAGTTCTTCTTCATTTACACCTTGGTGTTGTTCGCTTTCGGATGTGGTCTGAACCAATTGTTGTGGTATTACGCGGAGCTTGAGAAGAACAAGTGCTATCACCTGCATCCTGATGTGGCGGATTTTGACGACCAGGAAAAGGCATGCACTATATGGCGGCGATTCTCCAAGTAGGTTAGAAAATTATTATATAAGACGACTTATTCAACTCCAATCTTTAATAGTCTTTTCGAGACATCGCAATCCCTTTTCTGGGCATCCTTTGGTCTGGTCGATCTGGTGTCCTTCGATCTAGCGGGAATCAAGAGCTTCACCCGCTTCTGGGCCCTTCTGATGTTCGGTTCTTATTCGGTAATCAATATTATTGTGCTGCTCAACATGCTGATTGCCATGATGTCCAATTCGTACCAAATCATCTCGGAGCGAGCCGACACCGAATGGAAGTTTGCTCGATCCCAATTGTGGATGAGTTACTTCGAGGATGGTGGCACCATTCCACCGCCCTTTAATCTCTGCCCCAATATGAAGATGTTGCGCAACATTTTGGGCCGCAAAAGACCTTCAAGAACCAAGAGCTTTATGGTATGTAAAAGTTAAATCAGGAGCCGGATTCCACAAACTATAAGTTTAAAGAATCTTAAAATGTAAAGCCTTGAAACCACAGCTTCGGCATAAGCGTCATGACAATCAAGACAAATCAGTGCACAGTGGTCGGGCTTGTATGGAGCCGCGGCCATAAATACTTCTAGGTGTGCTATCGCTATGAAACTTCACCAAAAATCTAGAAAAATATTATAAATATATTCTAAAAAAATTGACCAGATCGTGCCACTATATCCTATAGCTTCCATAGGAACGATTGCATCAGTGGTAACGCTTTCATGAGAAAGCAGTCATAAAAGCACTTCTAATTGTCAGATCAGGCTTATATTATATTATATATTATACTGTAAGTTATTTACAAACTTAGAACTATAATAAAAATATTGAAGTGATTGCTCAACTCCACACCCTAGCCAACCTCCTCAAAAAAGTTATGATAACAAAACAATAATAATATATTAAAGTAGAAAACGAACAATATTACAAAATCATAAACTCGTACATATGTAATTGTTAAATTGTTTCATTTAGTCAAGAAATGGTTGTCTCTAGTAACAGTGATCCCTCCAAGATAGAGCTACTAAAAAATGAGGTTATGCTTCATTTTGTAATGGCAAATGCGCATCCGCAGGCTTCCGCAGCTGAAGTTAACATTTTTATGATCTTTAAATATTAGTAAATAACGGCATATATATTTCATTTGGGGGCAACCGGGGGAAAATACTTAAAACCTTACATAAACCTTGTAACGCCCAACGTATACGAACTAAAAAGACGCACTTTTTTAACAAAGATTTACACGAAACACAGCACAAATTATTTATATATTTATCAGTAAAAATAAAGTTTATACCTTTATTTACAATATCCATTCCAATGGTTTTTGGTTTAACAACGTTTTATGATATTTATAAAAATTTTTAATTTGGCGTGTGTACTCCACTGCGGACAAATTGAAAGTGCATAAATATAAGTTCGCTTTTGTCATTCTATTTTTGAAAGTCCCGTTAGAAAATCCAAGCAGACTATTTTCAATCATAAACTTTGGACAATTAGCTAATAGTAAAACCGGTTTTCGCTAGAATAACTCAAAATCAATTTTTTTATTTTTGGCCTATGGCAGCGACCACTGTGCAGTGGGAAAATCATTTTCAATCAAACCCATGCAGAGCCGGCTGTGCGTCAATGTCGATGTAAATACTTTAGTTTCCACCCTTCTTTCTATTTTTCGCAGCGAAAGTCCATGGAACGGGCTCAGGTCCTGCATGACAAAGTGATGAAGCTGCTAGTAAGGAGGTACATTACGGCGGAGCAGAGGCGGCGTGACGAATACGGCATCACCGAGGATGATATCATTGAGGTGCGGCAGGATATCAGCTCCTTGCGCTTCGAGCTACTGGAGATTTTTACAAACAATAGCTGGGATGTCCCAGATATTGAAAAGAAGACACAGGGTGAGAGAATTTTTAAAGGATATGTTAAAGATATTTTTTGGAAACATATTTTTAATTTTTTCTACTTTATTGTCAGGTGTGGCTCAAACCACCAAGGGCAAGGTGATGGAACGTCGTATCCTTAAAGATTTCCAGATTGGTTTCGTGGAGAATCTGAAACAGGAAATGAGCGAAAGCGAAAGTGGTCGCGATATCTTTTCATCTTTGGCCAAAGTCATTGGCCGTAAAAAGACACAGAAAGGGTATTACCATTAACTCAATTCTTAATGACAAATTTTAAATGTTTGTGCTGTTTTTCTTTTAGGGATAAGGACTGGAATGCAATTGCGAGAAAGAACACCTTTACGGCAGATCCTATTGGCAGCAAGCGGTCTTCTATGCAGCGTCACAGCCAACGCAGTCTCAGGAGAAAGATTATCGAGCAGGCCAACGAGGGTCTACTGATGAATCAGAATCAATTGATTGGTAAGGAAAAATAAAATAATTTTGTAGCCACATATTCCTAAAATGTCTTCCCTAACTCCATCAGAGTTCAATCCCAACTTGGGCGATGTTACCCGAGCTACCAGAGTGGCCTATGTGAAGTTCATGCGTAAAAAGATGGCGGCCGATGAAGTGTCCTTAGGCGACGACGAGGGCAAGCCCAATGGTGAAGAGGAGAAGAAGCTGGATCCCTCCGGGGTAAGATTAATTTTAATTACTAATAATAAAAATATAAACATTTTCAACTCCTCCATCTATTTATTACAGTCCAAAAAGTCAGTTTCTAGTGCAGGAGCTGGTGGTGGAGTTTCCATGATGGCTGCGGCTGCGATGAGAGCGTCAGTCAAGAATGTGGATGAAAAATCAGGAGACAAGGATGACAAATCCACCACTATCAAAAAGCCAACTGATGATACTAAGAAGCCTGGGGACGACAAGAAACCAGGAGACGATAAGAACAAACAACAGCCTCCCAAGGACTCCAAGCCACCGCCAGGACCACCCGGTCCGAAACCCGGTGAACAGAAGCCAGCTCCAGCGGCAGGAGCTCCCAAGCCGCAAAATGGAACTAATGGATCTAAGCCCAATGATCAGCCAAAGCCCAATGCTCCGGCGCCTCCATCCAAGCCAGCTGATAGCAAACCTGCGGCTCCGAAATCAGGAGAAGCGGCCAAGCCCGATGCGGCGGCCAAAAAAGATGAGTCCTCAAAAGCTGATGGAGCCAAGCCGCCGACTGGAACAGCTGGAGCCGCGAAGAGTGCTGCTCCTTCGGCTCCGGCGGACGCCAAGCCAGATCAGAACACAAAATCCGGCGCAGCTGAAGCAGCTGAGGGCACTAAGGCTGCCAATGAGGCCAACAAGAAGGAAGACCCGAAGAAGAACGGACAGGATCAGGCCAAGAAGCCGGGCGACTCTAAGCCTGGAGACTCTAAGCCAGGAGATGCCAAGCCTGATGAGAGCAAGAAGGCAGGTGATGGCAAGGATAAGCCAGGTGATGAAAAGGATAAGAAGCCGGGTGATGATAAGAACAAGAAACCAGGCGATGACAAGGACAAAAAGCCAGGGGACGACAAAGACAAGAAACCTGGCGACGACAAGGACAAGAAACCTGGAGATGACAAGGATAAGAAGACGGGCCCAGACGACAAGGACAAGAAGCCAGGAGCAGCTCCAGCGCCGCTCAAGCCGGCGATCAAGGTGGGACAAAGTAGTGCGGCTGCTGGCGGAGAACGAGGCAAGTCCACTGTTACGGGTCGTATGATCTCCGGATGGCTTTAAGGGAAAACAGGTCATCCGTATTCCAATTTCAATTACAGTAGCATTAAGGTCAATGTATGTGTGAACAATAAACGAATCCCAAAACAACAACTAAATCCTGGCAACATGTTGCCGAAGGCCACCTGTTGCTAGCAACACTTACTTTTTTTCGTTTAGCATTTGGCATTTTAGCATCCCCACAGTGTTTCAACATTCATCAGCCGCCCTGTTGGCCATTCATTTGCCTGCCATCGGTTTTGTCCGGTCCGGTTTTTGGTCTATAAAAGACCATGTCCTGGCCACCGGAGCATCAGAAAACCAGTGCTCGTTACCGGGAGAACACCATTGAAAACACGGAGTTTTAGTTAAATTTAACCTTTTCGATACTAAAAATTCCTTTAAAATGAAATTCATTCTAAGCATGTCTAAATTGGTCAGCGCTGTTTTAGTGTTTGTTTTACTGGCAGAGTTCAGTGCAGCTGGTGAGTTTTAAGATTTTCTTTTATATTTAAAAAGTTTAAGACTTAATTTAGAGATTTAAATATATGCAATAGGACTGTAGAGTGAGTTCAATTCTGAAATGTTTATAATATTCATTGATATTTTGCAGCATCTGTTAATACTAAAGGTATACTACATCTCTTCCCTTTTATATTTTATTAGTTTAATTATGAATTAAAGTCCTCTTTAAATTTTGAGACTATAAAGTTTTTTCTTAATAACCTTTCTAATAAATTTTGTTACTTAAGCACTTATTTAAAAGCATGTTACTTTCATTATTAAACCATTTTCGAAAACAACTTAAAAGTTATTTTATATATTTCCCCGAAAACAAAATCAATTAACTTTTCGAAGGGACTATTTATTGATTAATATATACAAGAATTGTAACTTCAGTAAATCAATTTTTACTTAAAAAGCACCCAATTAATGGCCCGACATAATGACTTGTAGAAAATAAATACTAATTTTGATTGGTACCTTCTGCACAAGATTAATCATTTTCCAAAAATATTTTTGCGGGGGCTTCTTTGTCCAACTAATTTAATTCTACGGTGACTTGAAAATTAATTGAATGTCTTAAAAAACACTCTCCATTCAGAGATGGAGCACGATAAGAACCGACGAGGCGCTAACTTGGGGCTATATGCATTCCCGCGAGTAGGCCGCGGCGATCCCAGCTTTGGGAATAGTCTGCGGGACGGATTAGATGCCGGGCCTCTCGATGGCATTTACCCAGATGCCTCCCAGGAGGATTATAATGGTAAGTCCCCAGCATGCCAACCACCTGTCCAGGATTAATGATGGCGTAACTATCCTGTCGGGACCTCTTATTTTATTGTTTTAAACGTTTCCAGACTCGGAATTCCAGAAGCGGGCCAGTGGCCTGGTGGCTTTTCCCCGAGTGGGACGGGGGGATGCTGAGCTGCGGAAATTCGCCCACCTGTTGGCCCTGCAACAGGTCCTGGACAAACGCACCGGTCCCAGTGCCTCCTCGGGCCTTTGGTTCGGTCCCCGGCTGGGCAAGCGAAGCGTCGACTCCAAGTCCTTCGCAAAGGGCCAAAAGGAATTCAATTAAACGTAAAAATCGCACTCGGATCGAAAACTCTCTGGAAGATTCTTGCACATCAGTTTTGTATATCAATGAATCGAAGCTTCTAATTGAATATTGTAACGGGTATATAACGAATATGTTTTCTGGTTAAATCCGGGCTGGTGAGAGCTACTATTAAAGTCTTTGTGTGTTTTAATTCTTGCAATTTAAAATTATGTAAATACAATAAACTCCATAACATAACCTGCATTTGAAACTCATTACAAACTTCTGACTGGTATTCTGGAATATTACGAAAAGTTTATTCTAAATGAATTGCAAACACTTGTGGTACATTATTTTATCTTCTCGTTCGTGATGATGATGACAAATCTATAATATCTATAATAGTTCGGATTTACTCCTGCTGCTGCTTAAATCTTCGCAACTCGCTTTGAATGGCCTCGATAAGTGGCGCTGTTCCAGCTCCAGTACTGGAATTGGTGGCTTCTTCTCCTCCTCCGGATAGATCTATTCGGTGGTCCACTCTGTGAATGGGTCCTGCGCTCAGGGGTCGGTTCAAGGTTGAGTGGGAGCTATATATGCTTCCACCACCCCAGGCGCTGTACGAGGTTGACGGTGGCTGCGTGGACTGCGCCGACTTGCTCGTCTTTTCGGGCTGGGCGGTGGCCGGACGATCGACAGCCGCCCGGATGCTAGCCGCCGTTTGGAAACTGCACAGACATTGAGATGAATAAAAGCTAAAGAATATTCTTATGAATATTCCATTCTTATGAACTCACCTGGGCAATCCCGCCGAAGAACCACGGTGCTCCCTTTTCGTGGCCCGACGATTGTTGGTAAAGTTCTGGGTGGGCAGGGGCATCGGAATGTCGTCCTGGCTGGAGTACATCTGCAGGGCGCCCTCCAGTAAGCCCTCGTAGTGGGTTCTTATGGCCGAGGGATTGTGCACCGGACTGGCATTATAGTCCGCGTAGGTCAGGGCCTCTGGGAAAGATTGATGGGATGATGAGAACTCAATGAAAACATGCTGACCTGGCATTGTGGTCGGTTCGTACGGGACTGGGACTAGTTCTACTTTGGTTAATCAAGTCTAGTTGGGTTTTTGGGGTGCAACAACTATAATAACAATAATAAAATCAACGACTACGGTTGCCCTAGTAACGGGGACTCGACTTCTCCCCAAATCGCACGTCCCCATTGTCGTCGTCCTCCTCGTCGTCGTCCTGGCCCTCGTCCTTGTTCTTGTTATCGTGGTTATTGTGGTTATTAGGATTCGATTTTTTTCCACCCGCCTCACCCTGGCTGTGTTTTTTCTTGTGACGCTCCCAGACCACAGGGCCCACCACGCCCGGATCCGGATTATCGCTGTGGGATGCGGAACGAACATTCCGGATGCTGGATGACGGCGGAGCCTTCGGACTCGGGAAGCTTGCTATGGTGGCGATGGTGCTATTGGGGTCCTTGCTGCCCAGGGACTTGTGCGATCGCAGGGATCGTGTCGAGTGATGCGAAGCTCCGGCCACGGCGTTTACATTATCGTAGTAGGTCACAAAAACAGGATCTAGAACGCGATTCAGTGGCTCCGGCAGATTGCCCTTGGGAAAAGCCCGCACGGAAGCCATCGATAGGAAGGAGCCAACACTGGCTGTATCGGAGGATTTGTCGGATGGCTGCAGTGTTCTGATTATTTCCTTGTTAATGACCTCCGGGGAAATTCCACTGCCTGATTTTTGGACGAGCAACTTGTTTCGGTGATAGTTGTTGTGCGGATTGTAGGTCTCGTTTCTTTGAAAATTCTCGTAACTCCGGCGCAGGGGCTCCGGTGAATTCTCTATAGACGAAGAACGGCCTGCGAGGGATCCTTGAACAGGACTCGTTTCTAGTGAGCCGACACGGTTCTCATTCAGATAGCGCCTTCTCGACTTGTGCCTGGACTTGTCGCCCTTTTTTTCGGACACCACGGATGTGTAGACCGTTTCCTCATGACCCTCGGCTCTGTCGTATTGGTGCCGCCTCCTGTGGCCATCGAACAGTCGGGCTGCCTTCTCGTCTAGGATCCTTTGCACGTCAGCACTCGGAGGATTGATGGGACAGTAGACGGAAGAATCAGAAGTGTTGTCTGTGGAGGAGGACAATGAATCCCGACGAGATCTGGTTTCCGCCGGCGGTGCGGGGAAGGTTATCCTCGGTTCCCGTTCATAGGAGAAGTTTCGTACGCCACCCGATCTAGGGTGTCCCGGAGACGGAGCCTCCTCGCTTCTATCGCCAGTAGTTGGACGCATGGAAGTGCCTTCGGAGAGTAATTCATTGCGGGAAGTAGTTCTACAATGGGAACTCATACGTTGGTTAGATTTATGTTTGATATGAAGTACATGAGTAATAAATTCTTCATTTAATAATTACCTGTTGACCGCACTGAGTTCTCTTTGCTGGGCACGTGTTCTTCCCAAAAGCAATACAGCCACCAATAGTAGCATTAACAAGAGTATGGCCAAGGAACTAATGACCACCAGAGCCACATTATTTTTTACGGAATTGAAAAAACCAGCCTGTCCACTTCGAGGAACTGGAGCCAGAGCCGTAGCCGTAGGCTCTCTAATATAAGCTAATTAATAATATTTCAATTGGTTTATTTATAATTATTATGAATACCAAAATAACTCACGTTCTGATTTCATATACACAGCCTGTCCAAATGCCTTTACCGCCTCATCTTCGCTGACCAGTTCCATGTCCTTGGCGGCAGTTGTGGCCAAAACAGGTCGACCATTTACCAAAACAGTGTAAATCAGCTCGGTTTGATTGGCTACTGGACGCTCGTTGCTACTATAATGTTTACATTAATTATTAATTTATAGAATTAAATAAGGAGTATACTTATTGTAGATAACTAAAAATATTTGGAAGAATATGTATACAGATACCCAATAAAAAGAATTCAGAAGTAGCATTAATTCCATCAAAAATGAAGTAAGCTTTACTAGTACCCTCATGAATTTTTGCTTCATAATCCGTTAATCGAGTCTCTGACATCCAAGTCATAACAAAAAATTCTTTTTAACACTTACAATTTGAGGTTGACGTAGTTGCTTTCCTCCGTGCTGGCGGTGCTCCACTTTTGCACATCCGCCTCGCTAATTTGCGTCAGGTTGTGTATGACAACTCTAACATGCTCGTCCCTATAAAGTGATTGGGGCTGTTGTTGTTGTTGTGCCAGTTGTTGTTGTTTTTGTTGTTCTAGATGCGGTTGCTTCGTCAACAAAGGTTCGTGCACTTCCCTCAATTTTTCCGATTTCCCATTCTGCTGTATGAGCTCCCAGGGGATCAGGGTAACGAATGCCCCATAATCGATGTTCTCCGTGCTGGTCGATTGCGTGACCCCAATGGGTAAACTTTCATCGGAAACGTCCGGTTCCTGTTCCTCGGAATTACTAGACCATTCAGTATCCTCACCCAGCCTCCTCACGGTCTTGATATAGGGCTCATTATCATCTGGCATGTCCAGCAATTCCACATCATCCGAAGGGGATCCTGTCGTTGTTGGTGGATTATCGGTAATAGACTTTCGACGTTCTCGATTGGTTGGAACATTCACGCCCTCGATTTGCTGAGCTCCGTTTATGCCCAAATGCCGGGTTTGTTGTCTTAGAAGAAATATGAAAATATAATTTAAAACTTAACCCTATCTATCAATATTTCACCTCGTAAAAGCCAACCGATATAGTCGCGCCAGTTTTTCCTCAAGTAAGGGGTTATCCTTGGCTGTATAAAATCCTGACATTACCGTGAGCAACCAATATCGTCGATCTGTTGCCGAATAATTAAGGGGCGGCATTCCAGGCCCCATTTCCCAGGTTCCCCCGCCATCATCAGGTTTGCAGTCAATGCAAATAGGAATATCAATTTCCTAGATATGGATCACAAATTAAAGTTTTCATTTCTGTATCCGCCTCCTCGAAAACCTGGACTTACATTATTACCATCCACATAGACAGTGGCCACCACCGTTTCCGTCTTGACAATCACATCCTTCCCCTTGGTTATTCCTGTGTGAACCTTTTTAAGGAAGTCAGGGGGCCCATCACCCGAACCAGTCCAGAAGAAGTCCTCCAAATGTACCTCATCCTTGCTATCGGGATAATCGTCGTCGGTGTTATCTGAAAATGGAATTGTTGTTTCTATTCTTTCAGTTTCTTGAACTTTCAACCCGTTTCCATAGAAAATAAACAAAAGTGCTATATAAAATAAATATAAATGGAATTCTAAACACTAAGAAAAAAATATTTAAATTATATTATTAAGAAACCCACAACTTTTTATTTAAGAATCATAATATTTATATTCACTTATAAGTTATATCCAAAATACAATTAATTTCAACTAAAATATGACAATATTAGCTACCTATCCACTTCGTGTATTTACCTCATTGACTTTTGATTTTGTTACCTCTTGTTTGGATTCATTTTTTCGAGTTTGTTTGATCAATTGCTCTAATGGCAACATATTTCCGTCATCGAGTGCAGTGCTTCTGCGGGAATTATGCTCGCTGGGAAATACAACTTAAACTCTTCCGCAGTTTACCCCTTCCCCCATCAAACATATAGACAATAATAAATTTATCGATTAGCACATTCACTTCCGAGAACCCCAAAAAACTGGGAATATAGAAAGGAACTTGACAATTTGCTTGCGTGTTGGGTGTGCAATTAGCTTTAACGCACTGACCACCTGCCTTGATTTGGCTCGGGTCAGTTCCCTCATTTACTTTTCTTTTTGCAATTAACCTGTATTGATTGTCCTAAATTTTTGGCTCCCAGCAATGATGAATTTTTGATGTTTTGTGGAAATGCTTTCAGCCAGAAATGCCACAGACCATGTAGACCAAAAGAAGCGTTAAAGGTCAACATGTTTGCCACTCAACAGCCGCACTAGAGCCCTAAAAACCTCTGGCTAATACTTGAACCAAAAGCCAAAAAAAAAGTAAAATAAAATTTCACTCAAATGCTCAACTCACCGTGACTTAATTGTATAAGCGGCTGACCAAGCTGCTGCGACTTTTGCGTGGCTCTGGAATTATTTAGAATTCCCAAAAATAAAATCAACACAATCACACTTTTGGCTTTCATTTTCACTGGATTATTCATGTAGGATTCGGGCACTTTTAAGTCTCTCCACTTCTGGACGCATTTCCCCCTTTAAGCCAGTAATCAAGTCTCTATTAAAGGAAAATGGTTCTACTCTTCAGGGTATATTATATAGGTTTCTGATTCAGAGACGCCTCACTGCTGCCGTTGTCGAACGTCGCCCGGGAACTAAACGCTCCATTGTAATCCAAACATTCTCGGGCCACTTGGTGGTGGCTCGCATGGGTGACATTGTTATAACGCTCTCTGTTTGGGCTGCTTTATGCCTGGTCAGTTACCTGGGGCAACGGCAATATCAGAGGCAACAGGCAAATACAGTGCAGCTCGAGCTGCAATTCCCCACCTCGGATACAGTAATTTTTTATTATGTAAATAAAATCAAAAGTTTCTTTTTTATGAAAGTAGTACTTATCGCATAGACGATTTGAGTATATTTCAATGAATTTATGTTAAACCTGCATGGGTTCTATAAAAAATTATATTTTTTAGACCATTTTTATAGAATTTTGAACAATACACACTGTACCAGAAAAAGGCGCTAACGTAAACCCCACTTTTCCGTAAACAATGAAAAGCTACCGGAAAATGACGCCAAGTCGGACTTTGTTGTTAAACAGAGTCTCTAGTTAAGCTTTTTAGTACAGCTTTCTTTACTGTACTAACTTTTTAGTATTTTTACTTAATGGTTAGAGTCCGTCTGGGTTAAAAACTCGTTCAATATAAGCTTTCAAATCGAGACTAAAACCTGACGGCTACGCTCCAAGAATGATGATCTTTCCCCAACCATTTGTTAATTGAATGTTTCTAAAACTTTTTTGATATAACAATTTTATTCATATTAGAAAAAAAAACTTGGCCTTTTGTAAAGCCTACAAAAATTCATAAATATTATAATTACCTAAAACAATCAACTTGCCATCTATATTTTTATCAAAACATGTTTTCTGAAAAAAATGCTTTCAGGAACAAGTCCAAATAGGCAGTTCAAGCCTGCTTCGACTATTTTAGACAGATTAATCATTCAATCTTAAATTTAATTATATTCTAGGCAGTAAATGCAAATGGGTGTCACAGGTAATACGCTTTGGGTGGTAGCTTGAAACCATCTTTAACCGGAGAGAGACTTGAGAGATCCACCGCTCAATGTGCGGTTCTTAAGTTCGTAGCGGGTCATGTCGGCTGTGTAAATTGTTGCATTATCAGTGTCAGTCATCTCACTAAAGGAAGAGTAGGTACCCATAAGCCCCATCTGCTTATCCGGGGTTCCAGAATTCATGATCACACCCATTTCTTCGCGTTTGCCGCCATTGGTCTTCTCCGAACTGAAATTTTGATAAGGTATTTGAGAGTTTGCTTGTAAACTTCAAATATGCTAGATTGAGTAAGATGATTTCACTTACGCGATGCGGTAACCGTCTTTGGTGGGTTCCTGGTTCAAAAACTTGGTTTTTATAGAGGAAATGGGCTTATCCAGCAGGCCAGCGGAACTATTGGCTGCCATGATGGCCAAGGAAATAATAAGTACCTATGAAAAAAAAATAACTTAAGAAAGCTGGGAGGTAACATTTCTGGGAGATCCCCTTCTAAATGCTGAACAATGTATAGGGACCAATATATGGCACACTGTGAAGGCTATATTTTTCCCAATAGCCATCCGATTCTTAAACGGAATACCTTAAACGAATTGTGGATCGATTTTCCATCAATCTGTATTAAAATCTAGGAACAAAATATTTTTTAAATTTTTTGTCACGTTTTCGGGGGGATCTCCTTCCAAATGTTGAAAAATCCATGGTGACCAATATATGGCCCACTGCGACGGCTATATATCCCCCTATAACTCCCCCGCAAAAGTATATTAATTTTGACTCCGTCCGAAGTTTCCCGCTCCTCGTAATAATCAATTCGCTGAATTATATATTAACACAGACTCATATCGTTTTGTGTGATTGTCCTTTACGATATCAGGGCTATTTAATATTGAAGTTGAATAGCCAAATCAGTGAATGTTTTATCAAAGATTAATGCTTACTTCAAAAATATTTTATACAATATTATGTATACATTAACTCCCTTAGCACTTCAATCACTTAGATTTTTCTCACACTTGGGATGGCAATGTTATTGTCAACCATTTGCGAGTCCATGAGATCTCGGTTTCGCTCCTAAGGAGTTGCTTACCAATTTGGCAAAAATCATGGTGATTCGCGTTGAAGTTTCCGAGCTATACTAAAATATTGAAAACGTGCGTCCTAATATGTATATAAACGTTACGATCTGCATAAAGGTCTGGGATTTTGTAAGTAGCTGCCACTATTGACTAAAACCGGTCGAAACCCTACGTCAACACCTCTTAATAACCGATTATTATGTTTGCTTTGCTGATTTTCGATTCATTCCCCATCTAACGCCTGTTACCTGGGACAAAGTGCACCTCATGCTAAAATGCGAATACCTTATTTATAAAATTTTTAATATTTCGGGATTTTTGGACTATTCCAAATGAAAAAGCTAATGGAAAATGACACCAAGTCGGACTTTGTGGTTAAACAAAGTCTCTAGTGAAGATTCTTAGTGAAGCTTTCAGTACTAGACTAAAATTTAGTAGTAGTGCCTGTGTTGGTTAAAAAAAGCTTTTAATGCATGTCTAGAAGCTCACTGGTACGCCGAAAGAATTATTTGACCTTCATGTAGTTACATGAAACATTGATGGCCATGTATCTTAGTTGTCCTATTTGAGTGGTAACATTATAATTATTAATAATTGATAAATTTATAATACTTTGTTAGGTGTTGAGCGGCACTTCCCAGCTCTTTTCGTTAGCCCAAAGTGTCTGGTTAATGTAGCCAAACATGGCTAACAATAAGACAAGGTTTTTAGTGTAGGCTTACAAAAAATCCCCGAAAAATTCATAAATATTACCTTGTTCAATGAATTTACCATTTATCATTTGGCAGAAAACAAGTTTGCTGGACCAAATGTTTCCTGGAACCATATCAAATAAGCGGTTCAAGCCGGCTTCGATATTTAAGATAGCTGGAATCATTAAATCACAATTTTGATTATATGCTAGGCCGTGAATTAAGTTTGTCAAACTTACTCATAATTTTCATCTGCAGGCGGTTATTAGCTCTTGAGCTACCAAATGACTTGTTTTGACTTTGTGTTTGGTAGCAAAAAAGCATATCTTCGTTGTCAATGCTTTATAGATTCTAAAAAAGAAACGTGTTTTGGGTGTCAGATGTTGATGGACACCATAAGAACACGCTAATTTGTCTAGCGCAAAGATTTAGTAAAGGTCATAGCTATTACGCAATAGAAAACTGGTCTATCCAGAGTGTGGATCAATGATACGCTATCAACTAAACTTGATCTTGGCCAGATGCTAACTAAAATAGTTATTTTGAGACGCCACTCAACCAGTTTTAGAAAAAGAAAATGGATTACTATTTAGTTTTTTATTATTTTGTTTTTTATTGAAACCTTGAGACTAATTTAAGTTTAACCGGCAGCGGACTTGAGAGCTCCAGGGCTCAGTTTGCGGTTTTTGATTTGGTAGCGGGCCTTGTAACCATCCTTGTCGGCGGTGTACATGGTCACAGTATCAGTATCAGTCTTCTCATCGTAAGTGGAGTAGGTACCCATGACCACCAACTGCTCATCCGGGGTGCCAGGATTCATGATCACACCCATTTCCTCGCGTTTGCTGCCATTGGGCTCCTCCGATCTGTAATTTTGAGAGGGGAATTGTGAGTTTGAATATCCTGGATTAAGCTGAGGTGATTGCACTTACGCGAAGCGGTAGCCTTCTTTGGTGGGTGCCTGATTGTAGAATTCGGTCATGATAGTGGGAAAGATGTAATCCAGCAGGCCAGCAGAGCTGTTGGCGGCCATGACGGCCAATAAGGCAGTGAAGAGTAGCTATAAAGGGAAATAAGCATCAGAGGATGTAAATTATACCTCATTTTAATACTGACAACTCAAGTTTTTTTTTACTAAAAAGGAAAAGGAAGGAGAACACTTTTCCCTTAATAATAATATGGTTCCTGTGATAAATTCTTTAAAGTATTTTCCCTCTGCTTATCTCATTCTTACAGGCAATTTAAATTTCTTTGAATTGGAAATACCAAAATTATTTTAAATTTATTATCCCCATTAATAAACCGAATGCACATATACTTTTTACCAATAAATTCTGGCTAGTAAAGAATGACACAGACACATTACGATTTGGGCAATTCTACTTTTCAAGATCAAGGCTATTTTTATTTGAATTTCCAGTCATGTTTAAAAAATGCCAGTAGCCAGATCAATGAATATTCTATCAAAGATCAATGCCTTTTTTAATCATCATCCGCACTGGTGTAAATATGCAAACCTATAAACACTTGCATCACCTATTGACACAGCTGCATGTCCAGCAAATTACTTTATTTAGATTATTCACACACTTTGGATGCCAAGGTAATTGCCAACTATTACCGAGTCCATAAGGTCGCGGACACTGTATAGTTTTTATTAATTTTTTATCCGGGTTCCGCCCTAAGGAATTACTTACCAATTTGGCAGAAACCATGTTGATGCGCGCTGAAGTTACCGAGCTATACTAAAGTATTCGAAGCGTGCCCCCTAATATATAAAAGTTAAGATCTGCATGATGTCTGGGCTCTCGCGTGAAGCACACATACATCGGATGGGTCATATTTTTTACTTAGTAGCTGCCACTATTGAGTAAAACCGGTCGGGTTGATTCCTCACTCGAAATGCCGAAAGAAACACTAACGCCAACGCCTTATAATAACCTATTATTATGTTTGTTTTGTTGATTGTCCATTTCGGCGAAATAGAAAGGACAGGAATCCATTGATCGGGCCAGATCATAAAATGTACTGAACAGGTGTGCCAAATTTTCTTGCATTTCATTTCTCACACTCTTATCATAATGTGGTTATCCTTGGATTTATTGGCTGATTTATGCAGAATTATTTGCATATTTTCAAGATGTCGATACAGAATCGCATTTTTTTGGCCAAAACAAGTATAGTTTCGGCCATTTCCAGTTTTCAATGTCAATAGGATGCGTTTGGCATATTTTTTCTGGTAATAAATATTTTTAAACAGATGCGCAGATGGTATTAAACGGGGTTTTTGACGCTAAGGACTATGATTTATTTCATTTTAAACATTAAGCGGTACACTTTAGGGAACTGTATTAATGGTTGCTAATGTGCGCATTCATTAATCATTTCTTTACTCAAAATGAGAAGCTCACAGATCACTTAATAATAAACTAGCAGTCATTTAACTTATTCTCATTTAAAAGTAAGCTTTTGTTGAAAAGAACAAAAGAAGTTCTGAAAAAACCGCAAAAAATCTATCATTGCTTTAATTTTGAAACAAAGTTTGAAAAATTAAATATGTTTGCCCTTAAGAGCCAAAAGATTCTAGGGGATTCCGGCATTTTTTATGTTTCATTCAAATTATGCCTAACCGCATAACTTAATGCCTAACTAGTTGAAACTAGTTTCCGGCAAGTTTTCACTTTTTATAGGATGCGGGCGATGGTGCTTCCCTATAATTCTTCGATTCAATTGGTTTTTCTGTGTGAATCATTAAATTCTTTACCAGAAGTTCTCGTCGGGTGATGAGTAATTACACTGTGCGACAAAAAAAAAAAAACGAAATACACTTGGGAAACGAGATAGTGTAGGTTGTTAATCTGGTCGAAGAGAACTCAAAAATATTTTTTTTATATTTTTGGAACCCTCCAATTTTTTTTTATTTAAAAATAACCGTTTTTCGGGACTTTTTTGCGCTTAAAAATTCCTGAACGCGTTTTTTTCAACCGATTTCAAAATTTTCGGTGTTTTTCAATAGTTAAATGTTGTAGCTTTTGAAAAAAAAATATATCTTCGATTTTGTTGAACAAAAAGGACAACATTTTTACACCTGAAACTAAAGTTTTCGACTTTTATTCGTGTTTTTCGGATTTTGATGCCAGTTTTTCGGTAAAACTTACTAAAATTCTGTCATGTTTGCCACATATCAATGTTGTCTTATTCATTTTGAATAAAACGAGACAAATTTCATCAAAAAATAATGAAAATTGGTGAAGTTATTACGCTTTTCCCAAAAAAAGTCAACTCAACCTAGCGGGCGCTTCGGAGGAACAATGTGTATAAAAATAAGAGTATATTGCTTTCTTCTGACAAAAAGTTTGTCATTTATGCCACATATTAATATTGTCTCAATAATACTGAATAGAACGAGACAAATTTCATCAAAAAATAATGAAAATTGTTGAAGTTATAACGCTTTTCCCTAAAAAAGTCAATAAAACCATGGGAGCACTATAAGAAGAAGAGCATATTCCTGACTTATACACACAGGTACTCCGGAGCGCACGCAAGGTTGAATTGACTTTTTTTGGGAAAAGCGTTATAACTTCACCAATTTTCATTATTTTTTGATGAAATTTGTCTCGTTCTATTCAGTATTATTGAGACAATATTAATATGTGGCATAAATGACAAACTTTTTGTCAGAAGAAAGCAATATACTCTTATTTTTATACACATTGTTCCTCCGAAGCGCCCGCTAGGTTGAGTTGACTTTTTTTGGGAAAAGCGTTATAACTTCACCAATTTTCATTATTTTTTGATGAAATTTGTCTCGTTTTATTCAAAATGAATAAGACAACATTGATATGTGGCAAACATGACAGAATTTTAGTAAGTTTTACCGAAAAACTGGCATCAAAATCCGAAAAACACGAATAAAAGTCGAAAACTTTAGTTTCAGGTGTAAAAATGTTGTCCTTTTTGTTCAACAAAATCGAAGATATATTTTTTTTTCAAAAGCTACAACATTTAACTATTGAAAAACACCGAAAATTTTGAAATCGGTTGAAAAAAACGCGTTCAGGAATTTTTAAGCGCAAAAAAGTCCCGAAAAACGGTTTTTTTTTAATAAAAAAAAATTGGAGGGTTCCAAAAATATAAAAAAAATATTTTTGAGTTCTCTTCGACCAGATTAACAACCTACACTATCTCGTTTCACAAGTGTTTTTTCACTGTCGCACCGTGTTATTTGTAATTATTAAATAATGATGAAGCTTAACAAAAAGCGTATGTTTAATGAACCTTTTTATACTTTTTGTATGTTTAGAGTTTAATAAGGTTGTTTGAAGTTGATCAAGAAACCCGAAATCAATCATTCTTAGAAACAAGATGATCAACCTTGAATGACTTGAAATGATTTAAGGGATAATGGTAAAATAATCTTTAGAACGTGGCTTTTGTCGTCATTAATTCTGACGTCAAATTATTTAACTGGTTTTATTTTAACGTCATAATATGTGAAACAATAAAAGGTGATTTGATTTAAAGGTTGAAAATGAGTTTAGTCTATTTTTAAGTAACTTCTTAATTAAAAACTTAAAGAAAATGTATTTATTGTTAAAATAAATAGTAAAAGTATACAAAATTTGTTAAATTATATATTTAAATTTAAATTTGAAACTTGGCGGTGTGATCTTAACACCTTCAATGACAAAAAGCTATAAGCTACAAAACTATCCATGCAGTATTTAATGTAAAATCCAATAGGAGGCGTGTTCAAAAATGGCGTAGATACATTTTTGAAATTAAAATGGAATATCTGCATAAATTTAAATTTCGTTCCATAAATTCTAACAGCTTAGATTAAATTTTAAACTAAGTATTTTTTATTAATAAATTCAAAGTCATGGGGGAAACATTTGCAAATTACTACCGAAAATTACCAATAGGCAAACATGTACAAGAATAAATGAGCCCTTTCAAAAAAACTAATTAAATTGCAAATAATTTAATTATCAGCCATTAAAATATATGTATGAAAATCGCTGGAGTTTTCCAACAAAAAGTGACTGCTCGATTTGCAGACTGTCAGTTGTTTTAGTCGTTTCACCAAATCTCCAAAATGGTAACCCCGAAGGATATATCGATAGGACTTTTCGCTTTAATCCTTGGATTAGGCTGTGTGTCGATCACCGAGGCTGCCTCCAGTGCCAGCAGCTCATCTGCAATGAATTTCGGGATAATATCGATTCCATCTGCAGCTTCTTGTTCCTGCTCCTTGTCGATGTCCTGCAACTGCTGCCAAAGTGTAACCATAAATGCCATGAACAACAACAAGACTCGTAATATTTTTTTTAATACATCAAATCAAATTTATTATAGATACTAGTAATATTTTAATTCACAGTTTGTATAACTATGAAATTAAGCATCCTTAGTGGCTCTGTTGATGTGGGCGTCACCCTAGACGGAGGTTCGGTGGCCCAGTTTACAATCAGCACCAAGAATCCGCCAACGGCATGTCTTCCCATTGTTACCCTAGTTGGCCTGGACGTTTGCCTTAAACTGAACTTCAAGATGGCCGGATTGTCGGGAGTCCAGGCTTGTCCGACATTTTATACTTCCTACAACGCTAATCAGGTCGTTAGCTATAATTTTCCTTGTGTCCAAGTGGGCTTAGATGGCGTCAGTCTAGTATAATTCTAGTTTTCTAGCCTAAAAAATACACAAGTGCTTCGTTTAAGTTTTTTTTATTTGCTCATTTATTTATTCTTTACGCTTTTCGTTAGATTTAAAAAATGTTCAGCAGCTAGCCGGGAAAATTGCTATTTACACATGTAACTGGCAGAAGATCAGACATAATTCGACAGCTATTCTTAAAACAAAAACAAAAAGGTATAATTGGTAAACCCATTTCATCATCAAGCCCGAAAACCACAAGAAAAAATGTACATTTAAGCTTAAAACTGAAGATCACAAAGGACTCCTAACCGTTCTAGAGCCTAGAGGTTTGGTCTTACGAATTCTATTGATTACATTATTATATTTTGGGTCTTCCTAAATTGAGGTAAGCATAGCTTTGTAGGATTTATTATTTTTTAGATATCTTTACTGTCAAGACGATTTTCCACATTTGAATGGAAGCTCAGCTCTAGCGTTTTAAACTCCAAATTTCTGATCAGTTCGCTCGTGAGTCGATCCTACTTAACTATAACTATGCATGGTAGCACTTCGATTCCGTAGCCACTACGATTCCTGGTCCCGACATCTTCGGGTTAGGATCCGATTCCATTCCGTAAAAGAGATGACGACGACGGGGTCGACAATATCGAGGTCGAAGTCGAGGTCGTGGTAGAGGAAGCGGACACATCGCTCACAATCGCCTTGCACATGACCATCTTGACTCCGGCGAGGAAGTCCGAGAGGTAACATCATGTGGGCCGTGAGGGCGCCGGTGGTTTCAGAACTCCGGAAACGGTTACCGGCGGTGGTGGGGGCGGGGCACTACGCATTCGGGGCACTGGTTTTTGATCCTGCCCCTGCAATTGCGCCTGCTTGGCCATCGCATCCCGTATCACCTTTGGCTGTGTGGTTATCACCTTCGGTATGGTTCCCAGATGCTTCGCCTTGGACTCCACCAACGCAGGGTTGCCGTCCTCGTCCACCTCGTTCAGGTTGTCCTCCTCGTCGTCCTCGTCCTCGTTCTCCTGCTCCTCGATCAGAGCACGAAACTCCTGGATCGATTCGTTAAGCACCCACAGTTGTGACAGCAACGAGAGATCTAGTTGACGCAGTCCGTTCTGCAAATAGAAAATCCATTAAAACAAGTCCTTTTTAAAGCGTTATTTTATAATAATATAAATGACCCTTTCACTCCCCCATATTATTGATCAGTTATCTCCAACATTTATTAAAAATTTACAAGATTATCTTATCGAAAAATGATCGTCTAGCTTTGGCATGAATAATCCGAAATAGTGGTTCCTCTTATAGCCTTGGCCTGTATTTTTGTTGGCTCTTTTAGTTTGTGTTTTTTGTTGCCAACATGACGCTTGTGGTCAAAATGAAAGTTCCCCTGTCGCTGTCGAGTAGGAAGGAAAAATCTCATTTGTCAATTAATATCGCGGCATAATATCGCGCGAAAAAGAAAAGCAGCAAGACTTTCTGCCACACTGTGGCGGCGACTCACATCGTGGCATGGTATTAACCAAATCCGATCAAGTCGGCATCTTTCGCTCTAACCAACTCCCACCTGGCTGCTAATATATTCAGAGTTAGTGACCGCTTTTTAATAAATATATATGACTCTAACTAACGAAGTAAAAGTTATTTGCATTTTATAGCTTTTATTTTATTGAATATATAGAATTTGAAAGGCCATGTAGAAGAGTCACATACATTTCCTGTGCCACTCAAAGTATTATCTTAATTATCTTTTATTTTATATTTATTTGCTGCCATAAAAGAAAATTTAGTTTTTGCCATGCCACGCCATAGATATACCCCTCTTTTCCGCAGTTCTTTCATTAGCTTTCCAAACAATGAGGAAATATCCGCAATTTCTAAAGTAAATCTGCCTATCTGCGGTTTTTCGTTCCCTGGTTTCTGGGTCTCTCTGCGGGCCACCTAGTAGTCGTATAGTCGTATAGTAGAATGTGTGCCACATACGCGTAAATAAATGGCTGAAATGACTGAAGTAGCTTAAACAAAACCTTTTTCGCTGCATTCGGCGTAGGTGTTGCCTTGGGTTGAATTCGAATTAGACGCAAATTAACATACTTGCAGGGTTAACTGTGGGAAGTAGATCCGAGCAGAATTGTGCTAATGGCATTAGTCGGCTTGACCAGAAATTACAGATCTGTCGGAGAGCAAATGTAGGTCAACTTATAAATATTTAATTAATGGCTAAGTCATATTAATTAAAGCCAAGAAATATGCATTTATTAAGTATTATGCAATGCGAAATTCATTTCTAATGCTAATTTCCTCCATTAAATCAAATCAATATTGTTGAAAATTTAATTAGCACTAAGCTCTTTGCGCTGAAATTTCTTAGGGATGTTTCAAGTGCTTATATTACGATGCGGCATGTGGCAAGAGGCATGGGGCATACGGCTTGCGGCCCGTGTAATAGGAGGCTTTGACACAACCAGAAGCCCTAAAAGTATTTCTCAAAATGCAACAGCGCCAAATGGCAATGAACGCTGCAAATGCCAGACAAGGCTGCCCCATCTCCCGATCTATAAGTACAAAAATATATATGTACATATATATAATGCACTATGTACCTCACAGATTTTCTTCCCTTTTTTCAACGTTTTGTTGCTTTTTTAGTTTTTAAATGATGGGGTGTTCTATCTTTAGACAGGAAGCCATTCAGCTTGCATTAAACATTTCAGCGCTGATGCGTGAACTCTGCAGCTGAAAGGCGGCACCTTTGGCAAAAAATGCGGAAGATCAGGGAAAAAAGGGAAATAGTACGCGCTTCCAGCCAAGAATGTTGGCAATTATTTTCGGATAAGGGGAGAGCTGTCCGAGATATCCGTTCACCTCAGAATTTGCATTTTTCAATTGTCGGCAGAAGGAAATCGGCAGAAAAAATGCTGTGTTTTTTAATAGGTACATACCCGAGACATATTGTCTCTATTTCATAGTGTTTCTTCATACTTTCGTTTATTTGTTTTCAGCATTCCTATCTTTCGTTAAAACATTGTAGTAAAAGGTATAGCAACAAAAAGTATACATTTAACCGAGTCACGAAACAAGAAAACATAGCAACCCAATTATTAAATTTGTTTCTTTTGCTTAACTGTTAATTGAATATTTTCTCTCAGCACGCAATAGTTTTAAGAAAGTATTTAAAATTTGTTGCTATTCCCATTTTAACCGGAAAGACTTTTTACATTATAACAAAAAATTAAGATTAGTTAATTAAGCAAACAACCCACGACTTCTGGTAGTGGGGATTGGGAATTGGGGATGGAGTGGCTTACAGTCCAATTAGCCGGGCTTATCGATTCGATTTGAGCCAAATAAACTAAATCAGGTGAGAAGCGATTAGCCTGAAAATGGGGTCTTAGTTGGCCAAGATGAGCTTAATCGCTGGCTGGCAAAAGAATGCGACCGTTCAAGGCCATTTTATGTAAGCCATAAAAATTCATTTCATGCATTGATGCATTTCTTCTCACAAACTGTCCGCTGTTTATGCTTTTTCTTGGCCACTTTGCTGGATCTGTTGCTTTAGCTGCCTTTTTTAGTGTTTTTGTTTTTGTTCATAAATTTAATTTGCTGCCATAACCGAGGTATCTGGCAACACAACAAAAACAACAGTAACTGCAACAATAACCACAACAACAGCACGGCAAAGCCAAGAAACATAAATTAGCTGAAGCGGACTCGCTTTGTTGCTTTGCTTTGTTGTTTTGTTGCTTTCTTGGCCAGCTTGCTTGGCCAGCATGCTTGCTTGCTGCCTTGCTGCCTTGCTGCCTGGCTTGCTTACTGCGCTTAATGGCTCCGCGCATGCGCTGATTAGTCTTACTCCTGTTTTCTCCCATTGTGGCCTTTTATTTCTCCCCGATGCGTTGTGTTGCATTAACCAAGTTTATTACTTCATTTTCATCGTTGTGCACATTAGAGATGGTGCGAGTGATGTGTTATGGGCGACGGCTATGGCGATGGGAACGGCTTTAACAATTGAGCGTAATTTGAGTTGACAATCATCTATTAATATGGCACATGAGGCACTTTAATGAGGTTGCTTGAGTTCTGCAGCATACGTACTCTATTGCAACCTATTTCTTCACAAAGTGAAAGGGCTGGCTAAATAAAACTAAATATTTTCACATATCCATCAAAGTTGTTAAACAGGTCGTATACTTAATTTTTCTTAGAAATTTTTAAAGCAATGAATATTATGTTTGTTTATATCTTTATCTCCATTCGCATCGAAATGTGAATATTCTTTCTCAACAACATTAAACTGTTTTTCAACAGGTCGTATACGTAATTTTAAAGACCCATTCTTAGAATTACGTATACGACCTGTTATCCTCTGATGCTTTTCAACTATTATTGAATGTTGAAAATATGTTTGAAGAAGAGTTATTGTAAATGAATAACAAATGTTTAATGTGATATATTTAACCGGGAATGGAATGTAACTTTAATGAAGCCGTCATAGTTTTATTATTTTTAACTATCTCTCCGTCAAAGCCAACACGCTGATCTAATAACCCAATCGGGCCCCACCGCTGACCTTCAGCAAATATTTACTTTCAATTTTACTTTAACACAAAAAAAATTAGCCGGGTAAAAGCGGCTTTATATCAAATGGAGTGCACATGAATAGATGCGAGCGAACAATGCATATCAATATCTGTTGGGTTCACCAAGAAGGCTAACCACAATATCTTGGCTCGCTCCGATTCGATTCGGTTCGGTTCCGTTCAGTTCAGCTTAGTTCAGTTGAGCAGAGCTGAGTACGGCGGCATTCGAAAGCAAAAGCTAAGGCAAGAGCGGCCAACTAACATAATTGCAAAACACATTCACACACCGGGCCCCATACTTAGGGGCTTACACACCCACCGAGTGATCAGAGCTTGAATCGTTAATCAACCGACCGAAACATTTGCGAAAAGCGAGAAAAATAATTGGGAGGCCAGGTCAGCAAATGGATACCCTAACGATATGTTTGTGTTTAATAAACAAAACCCGGAGACACTCAAAACCGCATATTTGAACAAGCACAAGAAGTCAGCGAAATATCTTCCGCTTTGATTCTAATCTATAAGACAAACAATTATTTTGTTTATCTTCAACACATTTCAACAAGAGCTTTAATTTAAATTGCGTTTGAATAATGACTGAGACCCGGCAGAGTTAGATTATCGAAGCCCGGCTTGGGCTGGCATGGCGCTATTGTGGCAACGAATAAATTTAAGTGCCTCGCCAGAAATAACACACAGTAATAAATGGTTGGGCAAATACAATGACCAATTAAAGTGTCATTGGGCCTGCGTTGGCGATCGCTCCTCCACCACCTTCGGTTGTAAAATAGTTGTTAACATCGGACAAGGCGACAGAAAATAAATAGGTACATGCCACAGATAGAACACCTCCCCGGGCAATCGTAATAATATCGTAATCGTAATAACAATAAGAGGTGGGAAATGTGTCCCACAAATATTACACTTTCAGCTCAAATCACCGGCCACATTGCACAATGGCCGAGACATGCAAATTGCACAAAATGCTTTAAATGCTGAACAATTTAGTGTTTATTTCCAATTGTTCACCACCATCGCCAAATCATCAAATTGGAGCAGCACGAAAAAGGCGGCAGTTTTATACAGAAACGACAAAAACTCCGTTTTGGTTTCGGTTTTTGATTTTATTCCAGCGATTGGCCGCTCCTAACTCAAGGCTTATTCGGGTATTTACACCTACGCCTGGTCCCGGGCCGGGGCCGGGGCCAGCACGAGTATTAAACAGGTTCTTATGCCCGTAATACCACGGAGTCTATATGTACAAATATGTATATTCGAATTGTACAAAACGCCGTGCGCCAGCCAACGAAATTAAATGTGAAAAGTTTAGCCGGGCCTCAGACTTGGCCCCTTCTAGTCTTGGCATTAGGCGGCCGCACTACTAAGCCAGGTCAATAAAGTTCAGCTCCAAATGCAGCTTATCCCCCAAAGAAGCCCAAAACTCTGGAGGCTCATGCATATACATTTTTGTCGCTTACAAAAGAATGACAGCATTTAAGCCAAAATAACTTTATTCGTCACCGAACTGGTTAGACTTTGATTTGCCCCAAACCGGGTTAAAATGGTTTTTTGTTACCAAGGCGATACTTGAAATATTTCAATTTCAAAATGTCATTTGATACTTTTGATTTTGTTTGATTTATATCTTAGTATGCCATATAAAGAGTTATTATTTATTGACGTGTTCTTTTGGGTGGGGATTTGTTAAAGATAAGCTAAATATACTAATTTCGGAAAAAGTAATTATTTAAAGTATCAAAGAAACCTGTTTTCTTGACTATTATTATTCTTCTTTTAAGCTTCGCCCAAAAGTGTCATTAAAAGTACAAAAATCTAAAAAGAAACTATAATAATATCTCTTCTATTAACTATATTACTCTTTAAGATAATAGTTACTACTTTTTGTGGGCTTTTAGTTTATCCTACACATTTCCTTTCTCTAAGCTTTATATTATATTGAATTTCCACCCCTAGAGGAAATCACTTTTAAAGTCGTTTTTAAATGCCAATTTGAAATGTAAAACAATTGGATTAAGACTTACCATTTCCTTCCTTAGCGTCGCAATTTGTGCATCCAGAGTGCTGCCCGCCTCGACGACCTGGGGGCTTCCTTTGGCTGGTAAGCAGGTGGACTTCGCCTCCGTTTCCAGTGCAGGAACTGCCTTGTTTCCGTTTGGGGAGGCGGGCGTTGACTTGTCGCTGGCATTCTCATTGCTGTCCAGGCTATCGTTTGGTTTTTGGTTGATCTCGCTGCATGTGTTGCTGTTGTTATTGTTATTGTTGCTACCCTCGACATCGCTAAGTAATCCCGAATCGGAGCACAAAAGCTTATTGAAGCCAATTAGGGACTTGGGCAGGGGTGGTAGCTCACAAGACGAGGTTCCACTGAAAGGAGAATAAGACAAAAAAAAACACTTGAGTTAGGAGGAATAAATTAGAGACACTCGTAATACATACAATTTATGTGCAACCCAACTATACCTTTGCTTGCCACCCAAATAGCCATAACCTTGCCAATAACCAATCACATGACCATCATCTTCCTCATCGAAATCAGTCGTTTCCTCATCATCATCCTCATCCTGCTCAACCTCACTTCGATAGATATCATGGAGGACCAAGGGCAACACCGCCGCCCCCTCACCACAATCACTTTCGTCCTCATAGTCACTGCAGGTTGTAGGCGTCTGACCGTGCTTTAGATCCTCCTCGTCCTTCTCGTCAATGTTGAAGAATCCGTCCTGGAAGCGCTGATACCACTTGGCCACATACTGGGCACTCGGTGCAAAGGGACCAAAGGCACTGCGGCACTCCTCTAGGATCTGGGCGGGATAGAGGCGGCGACGGAAGCCGAAGAGGATGCACTGCTGCAACTCCACCGGCGAGGGGGCCGGAATGGGCGACAGAAAGAGCTCGTCCAGGTCTTCGGACATTTTCGGTGGCTTTGCTATCTTGCGCCTCAAACGACCTATGACATTAGCTGCAAAGTGTCCATTGTGGAGAAGAGAAATGGGGATCTTAAACCTCTTATTGGATTTTGGAGCGGATAGCTGCAGCATTTTGTACCCGAAACTGGGCTTGATCTGACTGCCAGATAGTCGTCAATAATTCAAACTCAAGCAAACAATAAGCTTTCAAACACAGAAAACAGGTCAGCGGAACAGGTGGGGCATTTTCAAATGGTTTGGCATTTAAGTTGGTGGTGATTTTGTTAGATTGCTTATAAAAATGGCTATTAGAAAGATCACAATTCTCAAGACAAATATTGCAAAGCCTGATGACATTTTCACTCAAAATGAACTCAAATATGAATTTGAAACCTTTCATGCAATAATCTTATATACAAAATGTGAAACATATATACAAAATGTGACACATGACATACAAACATATGTTGGCCAGTATGCAAAAAGTTAAGGCTGTTGTACATAAATGCAGGCAAAAACTTCATTCTGACAAGTAATGAGAAATGAAGGCCATCAAGTCATGGCTTTTAGAATGCAAATGGCTAACAAACGGGTTCAAAAATGTTTCAAACAGTAAGTTGCATCAAAGGCCAATATGTCAGTAAAATAAATTTATTTACGATCCTGAACTGGTAATGTCTTCATCAGATGTAATAAACTTGATATAATAGATCCCAAATAAAATCAAAGAGAATGACCGGCCTTCAATAAAACTCATTCAGTAATTCAAACATTTTCTAATTATATTATTTTAATAGTTTTAAATGCCGTCACAGACATCGTAGGCAACACCTTTCAACTATTTTCTACCCACACGTCTTGCCTTTTTGGAACTTTGGAATTAATTAAGTCAATAATGCCTATAAATGGCCAGACATATCTTGACCACCTGAATTCCAACCCTAATGAATCTCAAATCAAAGTAATATTTAGAAAATCGGACTTTTGGAATGAGAATTAGTTGAGAAAGCAGGTTGGGATGATTATAATAAATAATTCGAGTTACGTCATATGTGGATTTTCACGAAACAATTATTATTTGCAGGGCAAGGCCAGAGGTCAAGAAAAAATGTCTTTATTGGAAACACATTTTATGTTATGATTGAAATGCCTCACATGTCTGTTAGAGAAAACACATGTATATTACGTATCCGCAAGATATTACTCTTTAAATAGCTGATGTTGTGAAGTAAAAACACATTGAAATAACACTGCGGCAACATTATTTTATTTATCTTAGTCGATACACAAATCAACACGTATATTTCATATTTTCTTAGCGAAGCTTGGCAGCAGCAGAGATCTGATTATTATTATTACTCTACGCAGCATGACTATTTTCGTTTGCTAATCTGTCATTTTTATCTGAAGAATTCACACAGCTGCGTAGATATTCTTTATTTTTTTCGGGTAACGTTTCGGCGCTTACTCACAAATCACAATTTTTACAAACAGTATGGGAATAATGAACATATAATCTGGATTTCCTAGTTCCGTTTTGCTTGGATATATTGTTTTTATTTCGCTGCGAGCTTTTTGCTCGATAACGCTCTGAAATTCGCGTGCAACTAAAAATTAAACGCTGCTACTTTCGGCCACGTTTCGGCCACATCTTTGGGATACACGAGAGAGAACAGAGCCGCCAAGGAACATCCAAAACAGAGATACCCCAAACCGACCCGATACAAGCGAGCTGAGCACACAAATGCAGTACTCTGAGTGGCAAAGAGTATTAGAAATCAAGACAAAAATAAAAATATATAAGAAATGAGTAAATTGATTTAATAAAATGAAAAAAGAAAACATCAAACGACAAAACAGGGTGTAGGCACCACACCAAAATAGACAAGTCAACACGGAAATAGAAGTTCATCGACTTGCAGATACCTGAGATATTTTGATAGTATCTTGAATACTTAATAATTGTACAAAGTTTTTATGGCGAAACAAAGGAAGTTTATATATAGCACATCATTACACATCATCGAGTTCAATTAAAGTTTCAAAGATAAAAACAAAGAAATATCCATGATTAAATTCAATAAACAAGCCTCTTTGAGCCTCTGTTTAAACTCGTACTCATGGGTACCAATTGAAACTTCACGGAAATCTTGGGGGATAATCCCATATTCAATAGCCACCCTGTAGCGCCCCTGTCACCAGCAAATCCTCAGTTATTTTTAGAAATAACAAAAAAACACGCTCACGCCACCGTGTAGTACATCATGTACCAAATAATCAAGCAGCTCTTTAAGGGCAGCTGTACGACATCGCCGGCAATAACAGAGAATTCCGTATTTCTAGCGCAATAGAATTGTTCCCATTCCCATTCAGAAATATCTGAAAGACGATGTCGAGTGATGCAGCCGTCAAATTTGTCTAATTTTGAGCCCCCAACTGTGCGTATTTGTTTTAGCCTTGCTCTCGGTCTCGGTGTGAGACCGAAGCAAAATTGGGAGCAACGGAATGCGGCCTATTCTAAATATATAACTATATAAACCAGGAAAAAAAAGAATACTCGTAAAAAGTAGCTTCACGCATTGCCGGCGACATCCGCTGCGACCAATTGGAAAATTCTACAGACAATTGTGCAGGTGGGAAATCGGAGCACGCACGTTACAGGATGCCTTATATATAATATATATACCATATATAAATATATATATCATGCGATATATCGGCGCCATCGGACAGTGGGGCGATTTCTCGACAGGCTACGGCTACCTACGTGACCATAATACCAATAGTTGACCCAAAAATTTTCACCAAGCCCCCAGTCAAAAGCGAAACAGTTGCGGAAAAAGTAATGACACTAAAGAAGTGATCTTTTGAATGTTTATTATCTTTTTAGTGATCTTTAAAACGGATTATTACTTAGGTGATAGGATCTAGTACGGATTTTATGCTTTATTTTAAAGATGATGTTAAGAAAATATATTATTTTTTTAACGAAATTGGGTATATTGAATGAAAAGGTTTTGAAGTCAAAAATATAGTCGAAAGAATCTTCTATAAAATATAAGTAATCTTTATTTTTTCCAGTGCTATTGACCGCTACTGTATTTATGAGCCTCGCTCAAATAAATGGTTGGCAAAACAATGTCGGAGTTGAAGGTGATAAAGGGGTATTTAAATAGCCGCGTAGAAATCTGTGGGTCAGTTCTTTGTGTCTTTCTCTCGGCCATTTAATGAGGGCACGCTAAAGACTAATAACACCGGCTCAAAGTGGGAATCGACTGAATCTGACTCTGAATCTGATGGTGAAGTTGAAGTTGAAGCCACTTCACGCATACAATCGAGTTCCAGTTTCTCACAGTAACTTTCTCACGCATTCTAATAAGGCATCGTTTCCATTGTCTTTTACGGGCGGAGTAGAGTGTTCCGTACAAAATTAAGTGAGAAGTTGCAGAGTTGTTGAGTTGCGGAGTTACGAGTCTTATCATCGGCTATTTACTCACGTATCTTTATTTCGGTCGCTTTTTGGTCGCCCCCCTACGTGCAAACGCCCTTTTCTGGACACTCCCAGAAAAAAAAAACCTATATGTAAAAAGCTAAAAGCTGTAACAAAAATTGCTCATATCGAACCGTTTTCGCTTTCATTCGAATGCCCAGCTCACAACTCACCGCCGAGTCCATAAATTTCTATTTTCTAGCTTTTATTTTATTTCTCCTAGCTGGCTTGAAGAGTTTCTAAACAAATAACCGAACCAATCGTATGTAAATGAGCCCTGGCTGGCTCAGTTCGGTTTAGTTACCCAAATAAATTTTGTTGTGCGACTGACGGCATGCGATTAGTCGCGGGTTTCTCTTTCGAATCCAACAAAAAGCGAAATTTGATTTTGGTTTCCTGATTAGTAGAACGAAGAGCCAGAGTCAGAGCCAAGCCGCCACCTTACTATACTATATAAAAATACCTCTTCGAATGGCTTAATTTATGCGGATTGTTCAGTTAACGTGGCTTTGGCTTACTGCTGAGACTTTGTTCGCGACTCTCAAAAGCGAAAGCCCCGCAATATGAGCGGGACATTTTCGATTCAATTCAAGAATACTAAACACAAATATGACACACTATTTAAGTCTTTTCTTTAAAAACAAAGATCATCCATATATTGTTTGTTTTGATGATCAATGGATTAAAAAAACTGGCTTTTAACTGCATTCTGCCAACTGTGAACCTTGCGCTTCCATGGTCAAAAGTACTTTTATTGTATACGAAATAATTAACTAGTCAGGGCCTAAGTATTAGCTAAAAATAACAAACTTTTAAGCTACCAGATTTACGGCTTCCTTGTATAAAAACAAAAGACTTAAACAGAGCATGAAACCTCATAAAAATAAACGTTGTCTTGCACAAAGTAAAAAATATACTATTGTGTTTAAGTATTCTATCTAAAATAAATAAACATAAGGTCATAAGTAAAATATGAACATATGTGGGTGCCATTCAAATTTCCTTGGGTGAAAGTAAAGTTTTCAGTGTGCAAGTTGGCAGCGAATTACCATCGAATAAATCCGTCCACTTGACCATTGAACGGAACAGGAAACTTGAGCAATACTCAGGCAACTGAGATAAAAATCTCCGCCAGCCAGGCTTGGGCTACTATTTTTGGCCAGACATCTGTGTGGAAATGTCTGTGGCATTAAAAAAAATACATAAGATTGGAGGCAAAAATAGGTGAAACAAGTGTTAAGTGAGGGACAAATTAAATGGAAATTAGGGTCTGCCGTGGGCAGGTGGGAATTCGCCAGAAAGGGCAATCATTCGCTTGATAAAATTATTCATAATGATGCGATGTGAATATTTTTAGAGTTTCTTATAGAGATAACCATTAGAGGGTAGTGTAAATTTGATTTATGCCGGCACTCTAAAAGTGTATACAAATAAATGTTTGGTCGAGTTTTCGGTTTATGTAAGCCAAGTCAGCCAGTCGACCAACCAACAGCCTACACTCGCGTCTACATGTTCAAAGTGGAGTAGTGGAGTCCAAAAACTTCATCCACTTTGGCTTCCAGGTCCCAGGCTGCTTTTCCGCATGTTTTGTTTTCCGTTAAAATCAAGTTTTTGGTGTGTTTTTGGCAAAGTTTGTTTTCCAGTTCAACATATTGATTGGGGAGTCGTTTTTTTCGGGCACTATTTTCACCTTGTAATCGAATGACACTAATTTGGACAGTTTGTTTCTGGTTCGAAATTCGAATCACTGAGGCAGTAAGACAAAGCAATCATTGATTTTTAAACTTTGATCTCGCCGAGAGAAGAACTTTCTGTGTATGTGCCAAGAAGGGTTACGAAGAATCCGAGGTAGTTGAACTCTAAATATCTGTCGCATCATCTCGGGGTATTAGGCTGCTAGCCAACTGAAACAGAAACATATTACGCAGGTACATATGGAGGCATATTTACGCCCGTATCTGGCTGAAAGTCGGCCCAACTTTGCCAAGTCACCTGTCGTACTTTAACGGTTCTCACACACTCGTAACAGACAATAAGACAACCCGACAGACAGTCAGAAAAAACCTGACTTGTATATCTTTGGCAAACACAAAATTACAACTCTTGCCACCTGAAGCATCCAAGTGGCTGACAGCCATCAAGCCCCTGGATCTAAATCTGAGTCTGAGTCTCTGAGTTTGAACCGGCCATGGTTTTAATCGTAGTTGAAGGTGTTTCTGTACCAAATTGTAAAGTTTGTTTAGTTTCTTGGCTTTCAAATCTTTGGCCAAAGCCTTTGGAATTGAAAGAAAAATCAAGTTTGATTGTGTTTTTATTTTTAAGGAAAAAGACATTTGAGCGTTATTGAAACGAAAGTCACTAAAATGTTGTATTCATTTCCATCAAATCTTCAACAAATTTATGTAAATCTCTGTGACTTCATATGATTGCCGTTGCAATTCCCAGAAAATTGTGGAAAATTATTGCCTCCAACTAGTAATCCAAAGTAGCAATCAAGTCGTTGTCATCGTTATTTAAGCCATTGCATATACTCATTGCATTTCACTTTTAATAATAGTCGGCAATCGCGTTTAGCCAGACAAGTTTCCAAATAAAATGTGCTTAGATAAGTTCTTCGGGAACACTTTATACATTTCCTTGTACTACCCATATATGGGGATACCTAGAAGTATGATCTCTGAATACAAATAAAAGAATAAGGAAACGGTAAACCGTTCTTGATAACGGCAACCATTATGCAAATTGAAATCGAAGTAGCAATATCAGAGGCCACACGACCGAGCAGCAATATGGTATGTGGGATTGGTGGTGGCACAGTTGCTTTCGCTTCGAGTTCCAATTGAATTTATTTTATAATGCTTGCACCCAAGTTGCAACAGTTAGCCAGAGTGGATGCCATAAAAATCAGTACGTATATAGCTATATATGTGCACTTATCTCTATGAATGACTTCATATGCATAAGACCCAATCCGCACGTTCAGGCATTTGAAAGATGCAATTTACTATTTGAATCTCGCAGTAGGAAATGCCTTCTCGACAACGTTCGTTCGAATACGTATTGATTATATGAGCGTGTGAGCGATTCATAAAGTATAGTAAAATACATTATTATCGCCATATAATGCGCCTTGGGCAATGGGAAATGAGAGTCTGATTTATAACATCCATGGCTGTTGTAAGACCTAATCACATCATTCCAGAAAATGGTCTCTGGAAAATGTTACTTTCAGAATGTATTGAAAAGAAATCTAACAAAGATATAGCTAATAGAGATAAACTAGTTCCGAAACCGCCCACCAGATGAATATAATAAAAACCTATAAATCACAACCAACTTTCTACCAAAACCACTTTGGTAGGAGATCTTTTTGTTAAAAGAATGAGAAATTTTCGCCTAAAAAGTATGGAAGATAGCTGCTGTTTCCTAATCATGTTATGAATATGAAGATCTATTGTATAATTGAAGACACCCCTTGAAACCGCTTTCAGCCAGTTTAATTTATTCTGAGGGTTCGAGTATCTACAACTTCTTTCTGCGATTCTGATGGCCTGCCAATGAAAGCTAGCTTCGTGTCAATAAGCAAATAAAATGAAAAAAATATATATTATTTACCCATATATGTAGGGTATGTGCACGATATTTTGAATATCGCCGTGGAGTGTGCGATGGCACAAATGCCAAGCTCTCTGAGTCACGATAATCACTTTTCGTCGCGACAAACACGTACCGCAAACGGAATACTTATATATATATAAAGTATTTATATGTTAATATAAATACAAACACATTGTGTGTCGTAGTCGCTAAAATGCGAACCTCAAGAGTCGTAAAGAGTGCCTCGAAACGGGTTTTTGGTTACTTCGATTCTGCTGCTAAAATACCTGCGAGAAAACTAAAACCTAAATTGTTAATATCGCAAGCAGCATTGCGGCACAAACACAAGCGACTAGCGGCAAGCGGCAAGCTGCAATCAAGCCCAATGCTCGCACATGCGATGTGCGATGTGCGATGCAGCGCACAGCAAACCACATTCGAAATGATGTCAGCTCGGCAAATAATTAATGTAAACCAAACCCATGTGAGATCGCACTCCGATGAGAGAGGCCCCAACACAATGGGCCGTGAGATGCACGTGAAGAGGTGCTACAGTTCGAAAAGTATCCGTGGGATGCGCACGGTCGATCAAAATAATAAAAACCAAAACCATTAAAATACAAAAATACAACAAAAAGCGTGTCAATTGAGCGAAACTCGGTGAAATAATTGCGGTAGCCCCAAAAATATATACATATATATCCATGTATACCTATACCTTTTGATGGAAACCCTTAAAAAAAAGATACAAATAGAAACAAGTGCCTTATAAACTGAATAATTTTAAATAATTATTACAAGGACATTTAACGAACTTTGACATGTTAATACTCATAAAGATTGCACTTCCCCTATCTATAAATTTTAAATATCTAATGATAACTCACCGTTTTGTATTGCGTGAACGTTTCTCGGTCTCAGCTTCCTTGACGCTGTCCCAACTATCTCCCACTCCTGACGACATGTCGTCCAGTCGCTCCTCATCCTCCATACCAGAGTCCTCCAGGCTGATGTGACAACTGGTCAGAGTCACCTGAGTGCCATTGTCGCCCACCTCGATCCAGTCCGAGGTGCGAATGCGCTGCGATCTCTCAGTTCCATACGGCGAGGAATCTGTGGAGCAGCCGGATGGGCAACGTTTCCTCGTAGATGGGATATCCTTTCCATTACTGTCCTTTAGATTCTTGTTTGCCGTGAAGGTTAGTGTATCCTCCTCGTCGACATCTCCATCGGCATCCTCTACGTTGTCCGCATCCACATCCTCTGTATCGGGATCTTCAATGGAGTTGAAGCGGCGACGAGGAGTCAGCTTCTTGGGTGTGGAAGTGGACAGGGAAGATAGCGATTTGGTGGGCAACTGTTCCATGGAACAGGACTTATTCCGCATGGCAGCCAACTCGGAGATGAGCATCTCGTGGAAAGCCGGCTTCTTTTCCGGGGTATTACCCACACTGATGGAACTCTTGATGGTACTTGTGGTTACTGGAGCTCCTCCGTTCACATTAATCCTCATGCAGTTACCTGTGGTCTGTATGAGGACTTCCGACTCTTGCTTCAAGGCCTCGTGCTTGGTTATGATGGTCGTATCGTTAGCATTTTGACCCTTCTGGACCTGGTTGATGATGATTTCCGAAAAAAGACGCTCAGCTGCGTTCTTAAGATTGTTCTTGATCTCTACTGTTCTGCCACCCAGGAATCCTCCATTGTTGGCTACTCCCGTAGACTCCTTCTGGTAGCTATCCAGAGTGGTCTTGGAGCGACGGAAGAGTCCTGTGGATGGGGTGGGTGCCGGCTTTGGTATATCCTCCACATCCAGAGTCGCCACTGGCAGTTGGACTATTTTTCTGGGTCTCGGAAGTGGCTGGCTTGCCGGCTGGAGTCCAGCTCTCTCAAAGTCCACCTTGCCCAGACTCAAGCGGGTATCCTTGCGGGGAGTAGTATGCGGAGTGCCCTCCAGGACGCTGATGGAATTGTGTCTGTTGACCGTAACTACCGAAGTGGTGGCCAAGCCCTCCCTGGGCTTCGCAGTTGGCACATCTGGAGCTTTTCGCAGCTTTAAGGGCTTGACAGGAGGAGTAGGATTTGGAGTCTGGGCTGGCGATGGAGTCGGGGTTTGACCTGGAGTCGGAGACGGCACCGCTGTGGTTGGGGTTTGAGTCTGGGCCTGCTTCTTGGGCAAATGCACTGATGGCGACTTGTAGACCAGGGTGCGACCCACTGCACTCAGCTGGCTGACAAAAGTGGGCTTCTTTTGGATGATCGGTGGGGCGGCATTGGCGACCGAGGCGGCCGAGGAGGCTGCGACTGCCTTTGGTCTGGGCGGCACTGGTGGTCCGGGCCGCTTCACTACGGCCGTTGCTCCGGCGGCTGTTGTGGCCATGTTCTCACGCAAACCGCACACCAAACCAGTATTTTTAGGTCACTTCTCGAACGAACGGCGAACAACGACTTCGCTTATTTATTATTATTACTTAGCATAAGCGCGCAAATGGGAAACTAGTTTTTAAGTTTAGCTCTTCGTCGCTGACTAAGTTCTCACATGGCTCCAGTCGCTCTCTTCATCTTTTGTTGCAGTTTTCCGTTGGAGTACGCTTTGGATTTGGAGTTGGAGTTGGAGTCGCAGTTGAAGTTGCAGTTACATACACCGATCCCCCGATCGCTGATCTATTTTGAATATAGGCCACGACGAACTAGCTGCAACGGTGCTAGTTGGATACGATGTACCGAGAAAAACACTTATATTGGTTTTGGTTTTGGTTTTGGTTATTCGATATGGAATATGGCAGGCTGCTTTCCGCGGCTCTGCGACATTCGACTCTTTGCGAAACTTGTTTTCGTGTTTTTTATTTTTTTTTTATTTTTGCACTGACGATCTTGAGGTTCTGTGGACTTTAAAGTGAAAGGGTTCCGTTTTTCTCAATGCGAACTTTTCGGTCTTTTGGTCTACAAGGCCTGAACCAATACAAAACTATAGTACAAAGCAAGAATTATATTAAATCATTTAAGTATCACTTTAAGGCTAGTCATATAGAAATGACCTTATAAAAAATGTATTTTATCTTATGTCTGTTTGGACCTTAAAGTGAAGGGGCTGACGATTTCATTAATTTGGCTTTTCTCAATATGCCTAAGGTAAGTTGGAAGGCTTTAATTATTAATTTTAAGTAATTATGACTTTATTGCTTCAACCGCATTAACCACCTGACTTGAAAATTTCCAATAAACAATCTCAAAGTCAAAAAGAAACGATGGCTTTAACGCGAAAATGTGGCAAACAAAACATTGCAGGTGGAATTGTTATTTTTAATAATGAAATAAGTACTTGAAACATAATACGAAATGTTTGCTTTGAATTTTAAGGCCTGTTCTTTCAGGCCAAGTATTCCGATTAAAAATGCATTTCCAATTATTCACTTTCCAAATGTGCTAAGCCGAGAATCACAAACATATTTCACTGTCCAGTACTTGGGGAAATTCTGAAATGCCGATCTAAACTGGAGACTTTTAGTCACTAGCACGCTATAGCTGCTGATTCATCTGATGTTGTCAAATGGTAAATATTGCATTTTTGCTAGAAACCAACACACCCAAGCACTCACTGCACACACACACCACACACACACGCTGGGATAAAGTATCTGACCGATACGATACTAAAAGATACGTGGTCCGCCAGACGTTGCGCTTGGCACGAGAGTCAGAAATAAACTGTATCTGAGAAATACGAATCGAAAGAGCGCCAGCTAAGCGCACCTTGCTCAATATTGTTGTTGCTACACGACCGCGTGTCTGCAATAGTGTTGTGTTTTTGAATCTGTGTGTTTTTAAGTTTCTGAGAGTGTGTGCGTGAGTGCGCCGCAGTGTGGGTGCCTCGGATAAATGAGTGACGCGGCGAAACTCGAATGATGAAGACTTCATAAAGTTATTCAAGTTTTAAAGATACTTCAGGTTCCACTCAAAATATTGAAAAAATTAAAAAAAAAACTTTTTTTTTATAGTTTTTAAACTTGAATTCTATAACTATCTATCTTAAGAGCAACTATTTTAAACTATTTTATTCGAAGTTTCTTCATGTAATAGTTTTTAAAATTATTTATAAATCTTTAAAACTTGGGAGAACTTTTAAGAAGCCCCCTGCTTAGAAGTTTTTTAATCTTTCAAAATATATTTTTCTTATAGAGATGATTAGAAAAGGAACTCATAAATAAAGTTTTGTAAAGAAATACCGTTATATTTGATCAATTTATAATCACATCAAGAGAGATAATCACATCAAATTGATTTTACCTTAACTTGAAACTTTTATTATTTCAATTAAATAGATTATTTAAAATAGATCCTAACTAATTAAAATTATAATTGCAACTTCTAAACAAAATTTGTTTAAGACTTTTAAAGTTGTTTTAAATTTGTTAATTTCAACATGTATCTTAAATTGTTGAACCGAATCGGAAACGTAGTTAGTTACAAACTCTCTTATACACTTCTGGGGGCCCGCTCTTTGGGGCCTCTCCAAAAACGTTTGAAAGAGAAACTTGGCACATGGCCAGAAGTGCATTGATTGCCTTTTTGAAACGGGTGTATGGTATGTTGAACGATGAGAGCCGCCGACCGGCGTCTGGCTGCTGTTGGTTTTTGTTTTTTATTCTTCTTGTTTTATTTTTTGGAGGGGGTCGGTCGGTCGGTTCGTCTGCCGTTGCAACAACAGCTGTTGTTGCCGCATCGCGACAATTCACCCGTCGGCCCCATCCCCCAAGAAAATCAAATCTTTATTGATTGCATGTGCATGTGGCATGAGGTGGACTTGTGCATAATTTAATGCGAAAATCTTTATAGCTTTAGGGTGTATTTGTTGAAATTAAAAAACTCTAAAAATAAATTACTCATACGCCTAGTATAACGATTAGAAATCAAAGTTAATAAAGAAAGTATAAATGGAAAGATAAACAATGTAAATATTTAGAGTTTAACAAAGAAATTCTATTAGCTCTTTAATAAAGTTTCCAAATTATAAACAAAAATTGTTTGCCAACCCGGCGTATACTTAATATGCAACACTTTCAAAAATTCAACTGTTTGATCCACCCTAATAGAAACCATCGTGGCTGCACCAGTTAAAGTTACAACTCTAATCGTTATTTCTCTTTACGACGAAACTCCACCAATGTCCTTGCCAAGTTACCTAATGTCTGCATGTAATGTCTGGACTGCCGAATGCAGTAATTTTGGGGTGTCTCCATTAGAACAAGTCGCATTTACTTTCGAGTTGGTCGGCAGTCAACCCCAAAACTTCCAGAAATGAGAAGAGCTGAATACAAAATGTCCAGTCAACTGGGGCCAAATCATTTGTATCATTGCATGTTGCTGTCTGGTCTTCTTTGTACTTTGACTACTTCGACCGACCCTCTTTGCAATTATGAAAAATAAGATTAACAAATGCACGCAGAGCTCTTACTGCCAATATCCAATTACATCCATCCATTCGTAGACACGCACCCTAGGAAGCCTCAAATATGAAGGTTAAGCTTTTGCTAAATTGCAAACCAGCCTGGAGGCAATTTTTAAGCACTTCCTAATCCCGAAGCACTTCAAAATCAGCTCACAGAGAAGACAGACACGATATATCCTTGATGTACACTTTACTTTACACAAAATATATATTGATTTAAAGTTAATTATAATTAATGTGTTACTTTATGTAGACTTTTAAAATAACTTATTCGCGACCCGGATGTCCGAGCCCCTCCTACCCTTGAAGGTTGGCCATTAGTTAATTTTTAACTAGATTAGATATTAGAGTCAAGGCCAGTAGGACTGATTTAAATATAAACAGGAATATCAAAATCAAAACTTCTGTGTAGTCAAAACTTTACCTTACAAGGGCATAACAATATACAATTGACTTTGAAAATAATCAACTTGTTAAACAAATATCTGTACACATATTCACACAATCGCCATTAAAAATACATAACATATTTTGCGTAAGATTAAACAGTTCGCGCCAGCAGCAATGGTTAACAACTTTTACAAAGGGAGGAAAATAGGTGCAGTAAACATAGAAATAGTAAAAACGAATAATGCATAATAAATAAGCAATGGCGCTAGTTACTAATGTTACAAAATGTCACACATAAATATATAAAATAAAATAATAAAATACATGATTTACGTTTTTGTTATTAGCTTTACATCTTCTACCTAAAACTAATCCGCAATGGCCGTGTATGGTAGACTGCTATGTTTCGGCTTCGTCTTGTTAATGAACACCTTAATGGCGCCATTGAAATCGGCGCTAACAAGCACATATCCGCATCCCTTTTTGTGCTGCTCTACAAGTGGATCCGGCTGATTGTGAGCCACCTGCAACAATAGGAAATTGTATGAGAAATAATAATATAAAAATATAAATTTTTGCTTACCTTTTCATTGGAGATTTCATCTGGTTCTGGCTTGATGATTGCCTCTGGGTGTGGCGCAAATATGGCACAAGTCACAGTAGCATTGTGTGCTTTAATGCCCTCCCAAAAGTCGCTGCGATCCCGACGTACCTGAAACCAAGATGCTTATAACTTGTTTGTGGTAAAAATATTTCATAAAACTCACCGAACTTAATTTCGAGTAATCGTGATTGGTTTTCCATATGTAGATGCATTGATTCTCGGATCCGGCAATAATATACTTTCCATCATGGCTGAAGGAACCCTTGATTTGCGAAGAAACATTGAGATAACCCTTGTATTTGCAGGACAAATTTAAGTCCCTCAAGTCATAGAGGCGGACTCTGCTGTCATTCGAAGTGACTAGGATCTTGTCCTCTCCAGGCATGGGTTCTATTCCACTGATTTTCCTTCCAATTCGATTCTTTCCACGGGTGGATCTTACGTGGATCTGCGTGTGGTATTTCAACTGATCCGTATTATAAAATATGCATCGTCCATCATAGCTCCCGACTACGGCAAACTGACCATTTTGGCAGAAGTTGGCTGCCGTTATAAGCTTGGTCTGGCCATCCACCTCATTCCACAGTGCCACCTTCTTGTCAGGTATATTCCACAACCTCAGCTTGCCGTCGAGACTGCCACTCAAAAAGTAGCGATCGTCGCGTGGATGGAACGCAATAGCGGTGACAAAATCGATGTGCTGAAAACAGCAGAGGCACTCCTTTCTGGAAATGTGCCAGAGTCGGACAGTTTTGTCCATACTGCTTGACAGTATGAAATAATTCTTCGACCAGCTGACGTCGAGCAAATCTGAGGTGTGGCCGTTGTAGGTGCAGAAGGGCTTGGGCATAAACGGACCAGGGCACTTCTCCGCAGCCGTGGCCATGGCAATGGCCTCCTCTGCCGAATGCTGGGAAACAAGCGATTCCTGTGAAGGAGTGGGCGAGGACTTCTGATCGGCGTTGTATTTGTTGCGCATGTCCTAAAAATAAACGGCATTAAGTAACAGCTCCTTATCAAGTCACATATAAGCTTACCTGAAAAAATGGATAGGCATCTTTAAGAACCCAAATTCGAAGAACCTTGTCCTGGCCAGCAGTCGCCAGTAACCGGCCACAGGAGCTGAACTTCATGCACCACACAGCGCTGGTGTCCTCCCCGCTCAAATCCTGGACATGCTGCAGCTTGGTGAACTCATACGGACCCTTATTCGATGATGATGCCTTAATCTTAATATTCTGTTCGGGGTTCATGGCGTCTACTATGTCCGCCACATCCTCCTTGTGTCGCGCATGCGACACCTCCGATGCAATGGACTTGGCCTTGTCCACAGTTTTACGCATTGTGGTGCCAAAGAAGCGTTTGATTCGAGCTGTTTTCTTCTTCAGTCGACTGCCGTCTTCTGTTTCAAGTTCCTCTTCGTCGGGCTGCTGGCCTTCGATACTCGGCGGTATGCCAACTACGCTCTCTTCGTCGGACTCTTTTTGGATAACCTCCAAATGCGAGGTTAATTTCAGAATATGCAGGGAAAGCGGATTCCAGCCTTCCGGCACGGGTGGTGATCGCATTTCAGAGAGAGGCATATTCTCGCCGGTGTCTAAATTCTTTACAGGAACTTGTTCGAGTATTTCAAAATCGGTAAGCTGCTTGCCAGAACTCGTTCTAGTTCGCACGTAAATGTTCATCTGCTTGAGCTCATCCTCGTCTCCAGCAGACTTACGGCGCTCCTTGTCGTTGACGCCGCGTAACAAAGCCGGATAGCTTAGGAGGAAACCAAAATATTAAAAAGAATCTATATCACGGAATAAGAAACACTTACCGCGTAGCACTGCCCAAGCTGTTAGAGCCCGTGCCTGCCAATTTCGGGCGGTTGGCGTTCTCCATTAGCATTTTTTCGATTCGCTCGATCTCATCCTGCGGCGGACCCTGCGCCTTGTTGCTTGCCTCATCCCGTGGTTTAACAACGTATCCGCCCTGAATCGCCTTGAAGAGATTGAGACCCTGATTCGGGTCGATGGAACTGTCAAAAGAAGATCGATTGATTAATGAAATTTAGAACTAATAAAAACAATTTCTCTTCTCACCTAACACGTCCTGGTGCTGAGTTACTCTTTCCAGAGTTCGAGGGACTCTGTTTGGAGTGAACCGATGTCGAGCTGCTGCCCAAGGAATGCGATGGTTTCGATCCGGAAATCGTCACTGACGCGGCCATAGTTCGCATTTGAATAGTATTGGTTGGTGGTAGAGATGTAGAAACCGCCGTAATCGAAGCTGTAGCCGAAACTATCGTATTCGTTGAGGAGCAGGTTAGGGTATTCGTAGACGCCGAAGTATTTGCATCATTGCTTTCAAACTCCAAAATGTCATCGCACAACTTTTGCACACTCTTCACGGAGCGGGTATCGCTATCGGTGTCTTCCGTATCAGCCGGCACGAGACCAAAATGCTCCGAGGAACTATTGGAGAAGTTTCGTGACTTCTTTTTTCTTCGTGGCGGTGCCACGGGTCCTGAAGAGGTGATGGAATCTGTTGTTTTAGACTGAGCCAGCTTGGTGCTCGCTATCACATCCGGTTCTTGGAGCATAATACCTGTAGAGGCCGAAGATTGCAGTGTTGCAGACGCACTTGCCACACCAGCACTTTCAACTACCACCTCTTGACTTTGCATATGCTTGGGCGAAACCCGAGGCGTATTAGACGCAGAGGAGGAGTTACCAGATGTCGGAAGCGTTGAAGAGTTGACAGTCGATATGGGAAGCGCCTGCTGGGCTTGCTGCTTTTGCTGAGACTGCAGCTGCGCATTCAACGAGGCAAGAGACTCCCGATCTACGCTGATAGCTTAAAAAAAATGTAAATTAAATGTCAGGGACTGCTTTTATTCAGTATATAACTTGAACAAATACCGGATGGATCAATGCTGCCAGCCAATATTCTGCCCACACGTCCGAGCGATGTCATGCTCTGTATACTCATCGCATCGGTCTCGATGACCTTAAATGGATGCGTCGATCGGTTGGTGAAGATGCCATCTGTGGAACTATTCTGCAATGTCAAATAATCGTTTTAAAATCCTTTCAATGAATGTAAAAGAATGTAATCGAAAGAACTGGATAAGACAAATGTATACCTGAGAATCAGGTGTGAGTGTGTTTCCTGGATTATCGTCTTCATCGTTTTGCATGCACTGACGTAGTTCGTGAAAGCGCTGTCTACCATACTACGATATTTCATTTATTTTAACATATTCATATGCATATGCAAATTAAACATTTGTTGAGTTTCCATTTTATTTAAGTTTCGTATTTGATTTTTTCGTTGAATTTTTGGGAAATGAAGCGGAGATAATATGAAAGTAAAGAACACAAATATGGAGACAAAATTAAATGGTGATTCACTGATCAGTGCTTCTCGACTTTAAAAATTTACGACTGAATACAAGATTAAATCAAAATTGTTAATTCTCGATAGAGGATCCAAAAAAGAATAGATTATGCTGGATAAGTCAGATAGTTAACTAAAGGACGTCAACTAATTTTCAATTGCAAAGGAAAATGTATTTCGAAGTCTACAAACGATCGCCTTGTTTACGAATTTTTATGGTGGTGATGAAACAATTTTAATGGCTGCAATTAAACAGTTTATGGCTTCCAACACCAATAGTCATTATAAAACGTAGTCTATGCATGGTAACCACAAAATGGATAAGGCATGCCAACTAAAGAGAAACTGATGCGAATGGTTGGTGCCTTGATAAGGTGAAAGGTCTACGCCAAGTTTATTGTTTTTTTTTTTAGATATATGGTAACGAAGAAATAGATTATAAATATAATCTAATGTTAATAGTACTGACTCAGTACTAATCTCGATTGAATCGATTAAAAATGAAAAGCTTTTAACACTTAAGGTTCTCAAAAAGAACTTCTCGAAAAAGTCATCATGACTGGAATCTTTTAAAAAAAAAATGGGACTAAAGACACTCCGACTTCGACTCTTTACTTACTGGTCCAGACAATGGTTTGGGTTCTGCGAAGACTCCCGCATCCTGTTGCTTTAGCCGAGCCCCCAAACTATTCGTTGGACTTCTAGTGGCGGGCGTTCCTGCGCCAATGGGAGTGGCATCGCTGTCCGAGGAAGCAGCTGCATTAACCCTCACCGCGGGTTCGGGGAATATAAATTCCTGCGCGACATCGTGCGGCAGTTTTCGGCTAAAAGCAAAAAGCTATATTTGTTTATCTATTGCCTCATCGGTGTTTTTATAAGATACGTACCTGAGGGTCGCATGACGATTGGGCGTTGTGTCTTCGGCATCGAAAAATTCTTCAGAGCTATCCGAGTCCGTTTCCAGCTTACTCATATTTTCGAATTTGTGCGTGTGCGATGGGTATCGCTATTACCTAATGGCCAAGCTGAGCTGTATGCAAATTGACAACCAAATTACGTGTTTTCTCTCGTTTTTTGTTATTGATTCCCTTTTGTTAGCGCGGCGAGTTGTTGCTTTTGCTTTCGTTTCTGCGAAGCCTTGATTTCTAGTTTTGTGACGTCACTCGCTTCCGCGCTAGCGCAAAAGTCAGTGAATTCAACATTTTTCATTCGTCTGAGGGGTGGGAAACATAATCGCACTATTAATTTAAGTTGAAATCTAATGTTAATTGACTTTCTGCGGAGCGTAAATCTAGAGGTGTCAAAGATGCAATAGTTATTTCGATAACCCCTTGTATGATTCATACATTATCGATAAATACGTTATCGTTGATCAGCTGATAATAATGTATTGTTTTCACCAACGTGCGAGTCTACTCAACTGACAAATTATAGCAAATTCAATATGATTCATCGTATCTGATATTCGTATTTCAGTTTCGGCTTTAATTTTTAGGTAGTTTTATAAATAAGATTAAAGTCAAGGTTGTTTATATATTTTATAAAGTCTTTCATAATTTAATAAAATAATAAAAATTTAAAATAATAAATTTTGTTTGGTTAATAACAATGTTTAGCTTAAATAAACCCAACCTTTTATATTTAAAAAAAAAAATACCAAAATTCAACCACATTTATCGATTTTTTATTCATTTCGATAGAATTACATTTAAAATTTCATTGCCCATCTCTAATGCACTGCTGTTTGTTGTTATTGTTATTCAATTTTCCACACGGCACGAATATAGTAAACAAAAAAAATATATATGCATGTGATATTGGCGAGCTTGTAATTTTGGATCCGACTGGCGGGGCAACGGTATCATTAGGCCCAAGTTTTCCGAGGGGTCAAGTGCACGTCTTAGCTCCTAAAAAGAGCTTAAAAAAATAAAAGTGAATCGTGCCATTACTGCGAAATAAAACGGCTGCCAAGAAAATGATCGCAACTACGCATTAGCAATATAATTCGCACAAAACAATCTTCCTGCCAGCACGTCAAAGACAAGAAAACAATCAAAAATAAAACTGAAAGTTTGTGCTCATAAAATTGTATTTATCACAAAGGCTGATAACTGAAAAGCGCGTTGACCCGGTTACCCCAGCAATCTAAATTACGGTAAAAATCTGCACGGAAGTCACGAAAACAAAGGAAATAGCTGGAAATTCCTAGCAGTCTCTTTCAAAAAATTAATATTTCCTATATTTTATAAAAGGCAAAGCTCTACCAGAGCTCAAATTCCTTCAACTATGTAATGTTATCTGTTGTTTACATATAATATATATCTATTTATATAAACTTGTATGCCGTATAAAGGGTGATAAGTAAATGTTTCACCATTTCTTTGTGTTCCCCGCAACAAGTGGCGATATATGTACTTGCAATTTCACAAAATAAGTAATTATGCTTGAGCGCCTCGTATAACTAACCTAGCATAATCATTCGCACGTCACTTGTAGCGGCCATATTGGAGAGACCCACAATAAGCACTCGAATCTAATCTCAAATCTGTGCACTAAGCACTATTTTATGTGACTATACTGCTGATAATCAGAGCCGTGTGTATTGCAGGTACATGTATTTTGAATATATTTCTAGACTTCGTTAGACAACAATACAATGGCAACTTGTTTTTGCCAAACTGGTTTGTCGGCTTCGAGCCTCGAGTGTTTATTAATTTTTATTGAGAACCGAAGGGTCTTGATGCTCTGCTCTCTTAACAATGTGATAAACCTGAAATGAGTAGTAATTAAAATTTTAAAAAATATGTAATATTTCTTCGAAAGAAGTCCTCCTACATATGTATATCAACTGAAGCTGTTTACTTTCCTGGTTTAATGAACGCCCCTCAACGGATATATGTAGCTGCTTGGAGCTCGTAGCTTATCATTTATTTTTGAAAATAAAACAAACATGAAGTTCACTTTTCACTTTTCTACATATATTTAAGGTATCCCCGACTCGTGAAATTACACATATGTATGTATGTTGTTTGGTTGAACCTTATCTCCGGGGGAGACATTTTCCGAGCTAAACCGAACCCCAGACACGTTTCTCATTGATAATCAGTACTCACTCCAGCCATGTCTCATTTTAGTGCAGCGTGCAAAATAATCTGTGCCATTTTGATGATGTCCACTGTCCATTGGAAAAATTACGCCATGTATCGGCGACAATGCGTCATGTAAACACCACCAGGCTAGCAACTAGATCATATATTCTATATTGAGAGTATCTTTGGAACCCCCAAACTAATATTTTCAATTCGAATTACCTATAAGAACGGCAGCAGACAACGTTGTTACTCTCACAGCTAGCTCGGCTATCGGCGCGATAACACACGAAACACTTTTCGAGCTCCAAGCATAAATTTCCGCATTAGTAGCGTCGTCTACTCAAGTACTCGGAAGCCACAAATCAACTATAAAAGTTCAGAGAGGAATCTATTGTCCCCAAATTGTATGAATACTTGTGCAAATAATTTAATTTCCCTTAAAAGATGTTTGAAATTACACAATACACACATGCTTTGTGCAAAAAATTCAATTCTCGAAAGTTTATATTGAACTTGAATGGTTAATCACAAAAAAAAAATAAAAAGGAAAAGAACAATGCAACAAAAATACATTTCTTTGTAAAATCTAGACCTTTTTGGAAGGCTCGTTCGAAAGTACAATAATTAAGTCCAACAGCTAAATACATATTCGCGTTTATTGTGTTGAAATTGGAGTATTTGTTCAAGTGATCGAATGATGTGAGCAAACAACTTGAACGGCTTCCTCGTAACGAATTTCGACTGCTATAAATTAGCCAACATAATCTGTTTTTAAGCTCAACCATAAATAAGATTCAAATCTACAGTTTTGCCAAGACTTATTCAATTATTTTTCCCATGGTTGTAATTTATTTAATACAGTTTAATACCCAAGTTGTGAAAAGATGATTTTAAAACAAAGGTGTTCTGACTTACAGATTCTAAAAACTATAACAGATTTTTGTAATAATTCTTAGAGACTCTGCTCCCTTTGTCCACTAATAGAAATAGAAATATAATGAAGTTTAAATCTAATCTAAATAATTTGCTTTGTGATAGTTCAATGACAATGACTGAAAGATAAGAGTGTGAGGGGCTCACTGGTCTCCTGAAGTCTGACTTTTCATCTAGTAGTCCTCTACCTAGTATTTAAATACAGAGAGGAGTTTGCCCCGAAATCTATTCCGCCAATTTCCCCAATAACCATTGTGTAGTGCCGTTTAACAAAAGCTTCCAAAAAACCGTAGCACTCCAACGACGCCGACATCGACATTGACATCGTCCGTAATCTTATCAGAAGAACAGCGAACAGTTTAAGCTGCATCGTGCACATCAAATTGGAAATCAAATGGAAACAAAGTATCTTGACGACCAGCGTTCCAGACCAGCGTCTTTTCGAGTTTAGTTAGTCGGTCTGTGAACATTAAGGGCGGCGGTTATCGTATTGCCGATTTGCTCTTCCTTTCCTGGAGCTAATTTTGTGTTTAATTTATGGTCTGTGTTGGTTTTTCAAACCTAAAGTGTAAAAAGTGATTTATTATACAGTTTTATCTGCACTTTTTCACCCTTTATCTCTAATATGTGGCATTGAATTTTACTTTCTAGTTATAAACAGTAAATTACCGATAGTATGATCCTTTAAAGAATATATAGATCCTTTATAGAAATAATGTAATGTTTTCAAACAGCCATGTAAAAGTATAAAAAAAGTGGCCATGAACTCTTAAAATTGATAAGTAAAAAGGACAAATGAAAAACTTTCTCTTAAAGTACATCCCATGTTCTGCAAATAAGATAATCTTATTGTGGTTCCCCATATATGAATAATAACTTAAGGGGATGATCTAACAAAGAGCAATTTCGTGTGAATCCCTAAACTTTTACACTCGATGCATTTTCTATACCAATGATGCATTTCTTTATTGGTGCCTTTGGAAGATCATAAAATAATAAAGATATTGTCACATATTTGTGTGACTCCCCAAACTTTTAAAACGGACACCATGGATGCCTCAGCTGATGAGTGATTTGAAGTGAAAGATCACTTTTATTTTCAATCGAACTCGTGCATCCCATGCCTACTCATCCTGACGGAACAAAGTATCGGGCAATGGTCTTGGCCCGGCTTGAGTTTGATTGACTGCTGCTTCTCATAGAAGCTATCTAGTCGTGCCTAAGCTGGCAGACTTAAGTCTTGCAGAGGGGAACCGCTTATCGAGCATGACAACAGCGCACGGCCGGGAGAGGTTTCGCTGTCCTGCCCCCTTATAGCATTATAGATTTGGCCGATGACACCGGCGTCTATTGACCATATCAATAGAGATTTTCCCATCACCGAATGTCCGATATGAAGGGGCGCATCTAGGTATTCGATGAGTTTGTTGCTAGGTGACGGATACTATAAAGTGACTATAACGCCACCAACACCGATATTATTAGACTCGCATTCTGTCAAAATTCTAGTTATAGTTTCTTACTTTTGATACAAAAAAATAATTAATTTCCACTTTGGATTTCAGCTATTCCAACTCCAAGTGCATATAAGAGGCTGAACTAATCACTCGAAGGTCCCAGGACATGACCAGGCAGTGACCAACCAATCGAAAGATCCAGCACAAGCCCAGACCTCCAACAACACGCACAAGTAGCCACAGAAAGGCCGTCAACAATGACCACCATCAGCAACAGTAGCTTCTTCGAGGAACACATAGCCCTTATTTACAACAGCCTGATGGATCAGTACATGCCAGAGTACTTCAAGAGCTTTCAGTATACGCCATGGGTATTCTCCCTCCTGGGATCAGTGGTCATTGGCCTCAGCGGCATATTCCCGCTTCTTATCATTCCTACGGACGAGAAAATGGCCAAACAGGGCTACAAAGATCGTAAGTAGTCCTTATAGAGGAGTCTCTGGAATCTGGACTCATTTCATTTTCTATTCCAGCTGCAGAATCGAAACTCCTAAGAGTTCTCCTTAGCTTTGCAGTCGGCGGACTGCTGGGTGATGTGTTCCTCCATCTGTTGCCCGAGGCCTGGGAAGGCGATAGTCAAGGTGGTTATCTTGTAACCTTTGAATATCATATTTTTTATACTCTATATCTACCGTAGATCCATCTAGTCACCCGTCCCTGCGCTCGGGACTTTGGGTACTCTCCGGCATACTCATCTTCACCATCGTGGAGAAGATCTTTTCCGGCTATGCGAGCGCTGATGACGAGAATCCCCAACCGAAGTGTGTAGAAATAGCCAACTGCCTGCTCCGCCGTCACGGTGGAAAGCTGCCGGATGGCGAGACCTCTGATAGTTGCGGCGGGGCATGCGACATTGAGGACGTGGACAAGGTGTGCTTCCTGCGGGAGAGAGAGCAGAAGTCAAAGGAAAAGAAGGAACAACCCAAAAAGGTGGCTGGATATCTGAATCTGCTGGCAAACTCGATCGATAATTTCACCCACGGCCTGGCAGTGGCTGGCTCATTTCTAGTTTCCTTCCGGCACGGAGTTTTGGCCACATTTGCTATCTTGTGTGAGTATTTCAATGATAAACACCAGCCATTAACTTGAGTTTATAATTATTTTTTTTAGTGCACGAAATTCCTCACGAGGTGGGCGACTTCGCCATCCTCCTACGCTCCGGCTTCAGCCGCTGGGACGCAGCACGCGCTCAACTTCTGACAGCGGGAGCTGGACTTCTTGGTGCCCTGGTGGCTATCGGGGGCTCGGGAGTTACATCGGCCATGGGTAAGCTTAGGGTGTCATTACAAATGTTCGGTGAGTCGGTGGGTAAACGTTATCTATACTTTTTCAGAGGCACGTACTTCGTGGATTATGCCGTTCACCGCCGGCGGCTTTCTGCACATTGCCCTGGTCACAGTATTACCTGATCTCTTAAAGGAGGAGGAGCGAAAGGAGTCCATTAAACAGCTACTAGCCCTCGTATTCGGCATCGCGTTAATGGCCGTGATGACCATGCTATTCGAACACTAGGAACTAACAAGGACAGCAATTTAAGCAAAAAAATTCAACCACCAGCAGTTTTAGGCACTAGAACTATGCGATTTGGTGTTCTAAAATTGTTGCTGGCAGTTTTAAATTTACACATGAATTTGTTGTACTTTATGGGATGATTCCTTATCCTGTCTGCGTTATGTAATTATAGCCAACATGAATGATATTTAAACTATTGTTAATAATTACGTATTACTGTAACATACTTATGAAACGAAAATTCAATAGAAAGTTAAGGGAAAGTCCTCGACTCTCCGATATCCATGAAACCTGTTGTGTTTTAATTTAAATCTGGATTCTACATCCCGCCAAATGATTTGGAAAAAAAAATAAATCCATTTCCTATAAAAAACAAGTGGTTGTTTTATTTTGTTTTTATCGTCTTTGCAAATCCGTGGATCTTGCAAGCTTATCTACTGCCGTGTTTATTTCTTAGACTTGATCTTCTTAAGGTAGAATTCCAACTCCTTGCCTTCCAGAATGTAGCCATCAGAGCGACCGCACTGTCCGGGGCGGGAGGAAATGCAAGCTGGAAGAGGAAACAAGAACTAATTAGTTGTAATCCTATTTCGATTTAAAAAGAAAAGTATGTTTTGGATTGGGAATCAGAGTAACTATGACAAGCGAAGTCACGCCCAACAGGCTTGCACCGTTCTTAAAACAAGAACGTTACAATAAAAGTTGTTGGATCGCTAGAATTTTTACATCACTTTAAACAAAAATTACTTGATTCCTGAATGGAATTGTAGACATACCCAGGATACGTCCAGAGGTGAACTGATCCTCCAAGGCCTGCTCAACCTTGCCGTACTTTTGGCGCTCCAGGTACTTCTTCATGACCTTTTCGCTGCGCTTCTTGGTCAGCACGTCGTTCTCGTCCTCCTTCTGGGCGTGCTTGGGGTTACGCTTGCGTCCCAGAGGCAGCACATAGTGCGACTCGTACCACTGACGGAAGGGAGTGGCATCGATCACAACGATGCTGTTCTTCACCAGAGTCTTGGTGCGCACCAGCTCGTTGTTGGAGGCGTTGTAGACCACATCGGCGATACGGGTCTTGCGCGCAACACCCTCAGAGGCCCAGGCGAAGTTGCCGGTTTCCAGGCGCAGAGCGCGCAGTTTGGTGTTTCCACCACGAGTGCGCACCTTGTGCACGCGGCTGGAGCCAAGCTGAAAGATTGAAGAATTCAATTAAAATTTATACATAAAATAAAAGGTAAAAGTTTTGTGGGAAGAGTAGTTGTCAGTAGTCCGAACATAAAGCTTTTCCATCATCATTAACGTCTCAAAAGAGGCGTACAGTTGACACGCGATAACATCATTCGTTAAGAGTCCTCTCATAATACAATTAAGGTAAATCAACTATTATTTGTATAGCATATGACATTTTCTATAATCACAAACTAAATACTTTTAAATCCTAAGATAAATATTGATTTAAATAGATTCAAAGGCTTACAAAACAATAAATTGTAAAGCCTAGTTAGTATTTTTTTATCCAAATGATAAAAACAATCTATGAGCTACCATATGATAGGAAAGTTACTAATATGCTACATTGTTTTGCTTTAACGAAGCACGTTGTTGCCTTGAATAAGTCACATTTTTAGCTATTCAGCTTGCAAAGTCATAAAGATTGCGCCCAGGTACCCAAAGGTATTACCTTAAATGGATTATGAGAAAAGGACTTTATAAGAAGGCAGCATGGAATATTTTCTCACCTTGGTGTTGGCGGCGGGACGGCCCAACTCGAACTTGCGCTTCTTGCGGAGCGACTTGCGCTTGCCACCAGTGGCGCGACGCTTGTGTGCACTATCACGGCTAATACCTGGATTAGAGAACAAAACCAAATTAATATATAGAGTTTACATTGCATATAACCAAATATCAAGAACATGGCACACTGTATGGGAACACAACCACCGCATTGCAAATGCGTGCACTCGTTTCACAGAAATTCCATCAAAATTCACATATCCCGGTTTATTTATTTGATGAAGCAGATGCAGACGTACTTGGTGTGCAGTTTTATGTTCATTTCATCCCATTTTAAGGCGATTTTCTTGATATTTTCACGCTTTTCGCGCGAGCCGACTTACCCATGTTCGAGTAAAAAGCGAGAAAGAAAGGAAAAGGCCCACGAAGCACCTCGTGTCAAAAAAGTGAGGTTAATTTGACAGCAGCGCTGCCAACCTATTCCTCGATCTAGCTATTTTAGAGCTACTCGCTACAATTCTAGCTATTTATTTACATTGTGCAACACTACTGGGGAATGAAAAAGATAAAAAATGTCTCACAAATCAATAACAAAATTATTCTTAATAAATGAAAAACCCATATTTTAAAAAAAGAAAAGAGAAAAAAAGAATATCCATCAGTAAAATAGACCTATAGTGTAACCCTATTTAATACTCGTCCAGTTTTATGAATGCTGGTATTTTACCCAAAACAAACAGTATTTTTAGGCTTTCAAACAACGGTCTCACTGAGTACACTGTACATAAGCAGAAAAATAACTCAAATTCCGTAAATAAATCCAAATAAAATTGAGAAACCCTCAAGCGAGCCTGCCGAAATCATCGGTACAACAAGCTCTGGTCGTTTCATGCAACTATGGTTGGGAAAAACGTCAAGGCACTCGCCCACTTCCACCGCCTATCCGAATACATCGTACAGTGCAAACACTGCGACAAAACACTCTCCTCCAAACATACCTCGTCCAATCTGACGCGCCATCTGATCCGGAACCACAAGCTGCTGGCCCGGACCGTATTCGCCGGCGAGGAGGGAAAAATGCTCGCCGAGCTGAAGGACGAGCTAGAAGCATCAGCGTCCGAGGATCTGAACATGAGCCTGAACGAAGGCGAAGCCGAAGCTAAGACAGCAGTTCGCACAATAATCGGGGTTAAGCAGGACCTTGAGCGGCACAGCCAGGAGTCCGAGATGCGGAACAAAGTGATTGGCAAGAACAACAAGCTGTGGGCCCACTTCATTCGCATCTCCGAGTTTATGGCCAAGTGCATGCACTGCGGCAAGACGCTCTCCTCCAAGCACTCGTCCTCCAATCTAATGCGCCACATCGTCCGACGTCACAACAACCTGGCGAAGACCCTAAATCATTCGCACCATCATCTGATGGTGCCCAAGAAGGACGTTGTGAGCAGCATAGAACGCCGGCAGCTGACAGTATCGGATCCTCTCGAAAAAGTCAACTTCGACGATGTGGACAGCATAATCGAGAAGGTGGCTGATCACCTAGATGATGAGGTTTGTCCACAGATTCTGTCAGATTTGTTGAATATGTCAGGGTTACAGTAGCATTTCAACAATTCTTAATCGGTCTCTGTCATTTCAATATATCAGTTTTGATATTTATTTTAAGGTTACTTCGATTTCGCTACAGGAGCCCTTTTACGAGTACGTTGTGGACAACTCGGATGTGGTCATTGACAGAAGCGACGACCAGGAGCCAACGGACGTCCAAAGCATCCTTCCAGGGGATAACATCTCCATCTCCGATTCAACAACTCAACTGGACGAGAAGCTCAAGGCGGAGACGATATACTACAATGAAATGGCGGAACTGGCCAGGGCCAAAAGACGACTCATCGATCTGCAGACGAAGAAACTCCTATTGGACATGAACGCTGCGCATCATTAAAGGATGCACATGCAGCTTTCACGAATAATTGTTTTGTAGACGAAATCATTGGGCAATATATTAATGTAGTCATAAGAAATTGTAATTTTACCAACTAAAATAAATGTAATTTTACCATGCAAGAGTGTGTTACTTTTTTAAGAAAACTTACAAAATAACAATATTTCTTTATCCAAAATTCAAATTTCCCGCCCCAACCTTGAAAAATGTACCTATGGGGCCCCCCAATTTAGCGCCCGCAGCTGGTAACACTGTCCAAGGGAAGCCCAAGAAGTTTGCAGCTGGAGGAAAAACCATAAAAGTATGGAACCCATGTAAGTGGATTAAAGATTGAAAACTGGTTCAGGATGAGCGGAGAGGACAAGCCGAACCTGCTGCGAGTTATCATTAATTGTGCTGAGAAGGCGGCCAACATTGCCAGGACATGTCGCTCCAACGAGGAGCTGCTGGGGCTACTGGTCCAAGAAAAAAGCGGGGCGGAGGCTAATGAACGGTTCGAGCACGACTTCAAGACCCTGGCAGATGTCCTAATCCAAGAGACAATCAAGCATGAGGTGGGGGCTTTGTTTCCCGCCATGAAGGACAACATCCTGGGCGAGGAGTCGCCCAATTTTACCAACCAGCTGGGCGAAAGCGTTACTATTGCAGTGGGAGAATCGGAAGAGGAAACCGCCAACTGTCTGGGCAGTGTACTCAGCGGACACGACGGAGCAGCCGGAGCGCTGGCTGCCGAAGTCCATCGCGTGGTTAGCTTTGAGAACAAAAAGCTGGGCGAGATTCCCGAACTGCCGGAGGAACTGGATTACGACAACCTGGGCATCTGGATCGATCCCATCGGTGAGTTATGTTTTAAAATGAATACTTTTTAAAATACTATTCCTTGCCAGATGCCACCGCTGAGTACATCTCCGGAGACACCATGTTCACCGATTTCCCAGGCATCACGTCCACTGGATTGGATTGCGTCACCGTGCTGATTGGTGTCTACGAACGGGACACGGGAGTTCCTGTCATAGGAGTTGTGGCCCAACCGTTTGGCGAGAAGGTGGAGGAGAACATGTACAACTCCTCCATGTTTTGGGGCGTCAGTCTATCCACATTGCAGGCCCACAACTGTGAGTTCGAGGCGCGTGACGAAGGTCGTCGGCTGGGAATATTTTCCAGTTCGGAGAACTCGGACATCCTTCAAAGGTTTCTCGACTTGGGATATGAGTTCGCGTTCTCGGCCGGAGCTGGGCACAAGGCTTTAAAAGTAATTACCCACGAGGTGGATGTTTATCTGCTGAGCAAGGGTTCCACTTTCATGTGGGACACATGTGCACCCCAGGCGATACTTCGCGCTCTCGGCGGCGATATCCTGGATTTCAAGGCCAGTGTGGCGGAGCAAAAGGCCATCTCGCTGACATACCTGGCGGAGGACATTGAATCCAACTCCGATTGGAAGCGGAATGCAGGCGGCATCATCGCTGTTCGCGATGTAAGCGTTGTGGAGGAGCTCATCGCCAAGCTGGCGGAGCAGTAACTGTTGCTGTTTCAAATCTCATAGCTGTTGTAATTAATTTTATGTATTTATGAGTATTGGAGGGAATAAGAGCGCCTGGAACTAGAGACATATTAAGAGTACAAAAGATGTTTTTCCAGAATTTAATGCAAAGCCAATTACTTCTCTCTAATGCGTCAAATAAAAAAAAAAGATAATTGTTGTGGAATGTTACAAAAAGTCTTGTAAGATACGGATTAATTAAAAAACAAAGATGATTTAAAGAAAAAAAAACAAGGCTTTCAAAGTTACAAAGAAGTACATATTCTGTGTACACTTAAAGCTACAAAGTATCGAAAAGTAGCGAAAAAGAATCAATCTTGTCAAAGGGTTTGAATATTTCTAAATTAGACCTCAACTTGTGCCAGGATTTTGTCCATATTGGGGATGGTTATTATACGCGAATCGGTCTCGGGGCCATTGCGAACACGGCATTTTAACTTGATGGGGTGTGAGAGATACTCCTCCAGGGCAGTGAAGTCCTTGGTCTTATCGAAGCCTATACCACATGATGAGCTTATTAATACAAAGTTAATGGAGTTTCTAAGACTGTCTTACCATCAATGTAGCACTTTGTGGCATAAACAGGATGCAGTGCGTCGTTGGGAATGGGCTTGAGATTCTCCGACGGCACATGCTCCACATTACCAAAGTCACAGTACAAAATCTTGGTCGTCTTGTGATCATTCTCCAGGCAGACGCCACGGTACCAGCAGTTATCCAAGCTGTAGATCGCCAGGCACAGTTCTCCAACTCTGAAAACAAGTATGATTATTATTTTCGATAGAAAATGGTTAATTTTGTTCGGGTTTACCCTGGCAAGTAGGTGGTGACCGAATTATGGGCGCAAGTACCGTGGTGGGCCACCAGAGATAGCAATCCCTGGAAGTTCTCAGCCACCTTTTCGTTTTGGAAGAAACAGGCCGTAATATATCCAGTTTTCGACATATTACAGGCACCGAGACAAATAACCTCGATGTCCTCCCCTACTGGCACCAGGTGCTTCACCAGATCGGCGTAGTAGTACCGTTCAAAGGGCTTTGTTTCCAGGACACTTGCCGTGGACAGCTCCAGCAGCTGTCTAGCATCCACCGAATAAAGGCGATCCGGAGAGCCGGGTGGAGAGGGTGGCAAGGGTGGCAAAGCACGAGCAGGCTCCAATAAAACTGGCTGAGGAGCAACCGAACTTGGTTGCGCAGTAGGCTTAGCTGGGGTCGGAGGTGCGTCCGGAGGATTAGCCGACGTAAACATAATGGGCAGAATACGGCCCACCAAAGACGTCTGATCACTGGATCTGGACAGAAGATCAACTGCCAAGTTGGAGATGGGCATGTCCAGGCTGAAGATGTCCTGCTGAGCGGAGTGCTCGTTCAGCAGGCGAATGGCGCCGCTGTTTACTGGTACGGCAGCTTCCGGAATATCGCGAACTGTCTTCAACTTGACCCGCATCAGGCTCACCGGCAAGTTCTCCAGGAAGCGACACGCCATACGCAACGCCTTCAAGTGCACGGTGTGAGAGGAACCTGTGTCCACGTTTTCCACAGTGAACATACCATTCTTGACGTTTAAAATCTAAAAAACAAGAGATATATATCAGATGGCTCAAAAAATAAGGTGAACCTACTTCTCCACGGAAGATTCCCAGTATGGGGCAAGTGACCAGCACTATGCAGCCCTCTGGAATGTCGGTGGTCTCCTTAAAGGGCTTGCATTTAGACTCCAAGCGGTTGAAAATGTTGGCATACCGCAGGGTGTCCTTGGAGCTAATATACACCTCGCTGTAGTTAACCACGTGCGTTATGTAGACCAAGTCCTCGTTCTTGATGGCATTTCGCCAGAACTTGTGTCCCAAGTCAGACACTTGGCCAAGGAAGGAATTGAGACGCACCAGGCCGATTGGTTTTCCATTTGCCAACAAGGAAGCGTTCAGAGTTCTTATCTTGTCCTTGCTAGCCGGGATATCCTGCTTGAATTTGACACTCAATTGCTCATCACCGCAACCATCCTCCTTCAAGCCTTTGTAGATGGGTTCATTCGGCATGATGCTGAATACTCGCATGGGAAGGCCCAACAGTTGGCTGGGAATGCGACAGACTTCATTACATAACGAGATCTTGCCCTCGTCCATTTCGTAGACCAGGAAAGTGGGAGTCGGAAACTCGAGGTGGTCGAGCAGAAATACGCGCCGAAAGCCATCCTTGGTGCGAGCCGCCACAAAGAATGTGCACTTTTCATCCGGAAACGGTCCGTTGCAGGGCTGTGCCCTTTTGGTCAGAATTTCATTCAGGTCCTGGTTGATGTTGTCCAAAACTTTCAGCTGCACCAAGATCGACTCCGGCTCCGAGCGAGCAAAGTCATTCTTAAAGACACGGACGATGTTCAGCTCGGGATTCACTTTGAGCAGCTCGATGGGTAGGTTCAGTGGTATGGTCAACTTCGGCTTCATCTGGACGTTGTAGAGTCCCTCGGACGTTTTGTGGCTCACGAACCGGAGTGTCAAATTCTTATTGGTCTGAACGCCAGTAGTGGTTGGCTGTTTCACCCGAAAAGCAAAAGCCTTCACATCCGACATCCTAAAGAGGGCCGAGTATATATCCTTAAACTGGATGGTGACCACAGCTCCGTTGTCGATCATCCGTATTTCGGCCCTCTTTCCCATCTCGTCGACGGTGAGCACGTTTCCGCGATGGATCTTGTTGTCCATCTCGATGGCCACCAGGGTGTCCACCTCCACAAGCTCGGCCCGCTTCAGCTTTTGCGAGTTCATCGCCTTCATCATATTGTCCATGAGGCGCTCCAGGCTCTCCACATGGGTAGCCGCGACGACCCAGAACGGACCTTCTTTCTCCATAAAGGTTACCCTGGCTTCAAAGAAATCGTCGCCCGGTGGCAAGAAGGGATCGCGCCAGGCCTTCGACAAAGGCTTTTCGGCATTCTCACTAAGACTTTTGATGTCCTTGGAATCGACTGTCGGATTCGGGACATCAGACTCGCGCTTCTTAATGGAATTCGGCTTCGACAGCGACTGTTCCTCGGCGATGGGCTTTTTAACTTCCCCGTTTAGTTTCACCAAAGAGCTGTAAGTAAAGGGTTAAGACCTTGGAGGAACAATAACTATTTTTACTTAATTTTACTCACGGCATCGGGGTGCAGTAGTACTTGTGCTTCTGCCAGTCCTTCCGCTGGCATATTGCATTGCAGTAGGGCTCGAGGCAACGCTGGCACATCAACGAGGACTCACATCCACAAAGCACACAAGGGTTTTCAATTTTAAGTGGACTCATTATGAAGATAAACGTATTCGAACGCCTTAAATATGAATGAAATTTCAAGAAAGCCAAAGCGAGCGCAAAAAATAAAAATGGCCGACTAACGGAACTTTCTGGAGCGGTTCGGTAAACGAGTACTTCCCAATACTTGGAAAATGAGCGAGTTACCACAAAATATATTTATTGTATTTTTTATGATTTAAAAGCTTTTTAATTGAAACAAATTTAAATTTAAATTAGCTTAAAGCACTCGAACTACAACAAGTGATAGATTTCAGCGAATATCGTAGGATACGTGCGAAATTAATCAATTAAGACCACAAGATTTTACTACTTTAGTATTTATTAGTACAAAAAAATTAAAAATTATAAAATTTTTAATTTGAAAGAACTTTTAATTGAAATTAACTTTAAACTTTAAACACTGGCGCTCCTGCACGTTAAACGAAAAGATAGAGAGGAGATCAACGTAGCTGTGTTGAAGATCTATCTAAATATTTATACGTATATCGATATTTATTGTATAAACGTGGGTCTGCCCACTCGGGAGAATTTACTTAATCTGAGTATTTTTACCATTTCGATATTCAACAAATTAGGATATAAATTTATTCACAAATTTGAGATCAGAGCTTATGTTAAATCAGAGCTTTATCAAACTTCAGCAAAACCACTTTGCATTTAAGAAAGATTAATCTAGTTTAAAACTCCCGCCTTCAAATTTTGCGAACTTGGCAGCACTGAGCATAGGAAATTATCGATCACGATAAATCCCGCCTTTGCCGCTTTAAGAAATCCACCCCTGGTTCGGGTGGCTTCCAATTTGTTTGTTTACTATTATTAATAAAATAACAAGCTTCCTCTGAGTGACAATCCATTATGAGCGCCTCCAAAAAAAGCGAGTACAAGACCCCACGGAAACGAAACTTGAAATCCATCGAAAACCTCACTAATTCGGATGATTCTGCTGCGGACTTGGATACGGCCCGAATCGGAGATATGGATGAAAACAATGCCAAACCTAAAACTCGACGGTCCACACGGCGTCCTAGTCCCACCAAGAAGTATCAGGCTTACCAAATGGAAAACCAAGGAAAACCCCAAGAGGAGCATATTGTGGTGAACTATGTGGAGATCTCGGACGACGAGCCTGACAATCTCGATGAAGAGGAGGAGGAGCAGGAGGATTCGCTGGCGGATGCGGAGAATGCAGCCAGACCCACAAGCAAAGATATCAATCTTATCCAATCAGAGTACAATGTGGCAGGGACCAGTATGTTTGGCTTCAACACGCCCAAAAAACGCGATGGCATGGCTCTGGCTGCCTTAAATGCCACACCTAGGACTCCAAAGACTCCCAAGACGCCTCGGTTGGGAGTGAAAACGCCAGAGAGCAAGCGCACAAAGTCCCTGGATTTGCCAAAGACACCTGCCCATGTGCGCACCCGTATCAGAAAGCGTAAGTTTATCTAAAATTTTTTATTTTTATTTAAAATTATATGAATTTTGTTAACTTTTAGAGATGGCGAAGATGGTTGAGTCTGATGAAGACTTCTCCGGAGACGAGAGCGACTTCCAGCCGAGCGATGAGGAATCGCCAAGCAGTAGTAGCAGTGATGGTGGGGAGGACGATACCTCGGACAACGATGCTGCCGATGATGAGCCCAAGACCCCGGGCAAGGCCCGACGTGCCATTGTGGTGCCGGTGTTGCCAAAAACCCCTTCGGCAGCCCGTCTCCGTCAGTCGGCGCGAACCAAGAAGTCCAACGAATATGTTCCAGAAAGCGACGGCTACTTCCATTCCCACGCCAGCAGCAAAATCCTCACGTCCGATCACACGCTGGATCGTCTCAAGAATCCTCGCTTGGCCGCCGATCGCCTGTTTAGCTTGCTGGCAGAAATGAAGCTTTCCTCCGAGCACGAGACCTCCATAAATGCCATCATGGAGGAGTATCGCTCCTACTTTCCCAAGTGGAGGTGTATTCTAAATGAGGGATTCAATATATTGCTGTATGGACTCGGTTCCAAACGTCAGCTCCTGCAATCCTTTCACCAGGAAGTCCTATCCCAACAGACCGTTTTGGTGGTCAATGGATTTTTTCCCAGTCTCACATTGAAGGATGTGCTGGATAGCATCATTGGGGAAATACTGGACGCCGGCGTCAGTCCTGCTAATCCCCATGAAGCCGTGGACATGATCGAAGAGGAGTTTGCTCTTATACCAGAGACTCATTTGTTTCTGATAGTCCACAACCTAGATGGCTCCATGCTGCGGAATGTGAAAGCTCAGGCTATATTGTCTAGGCTGGCAAGGGTTTCGAATATTCATCTCTTGGCTTCTATCGATCATATCAATACCCCACTACGTGAGTATTTATTTCTTATTATTTGAATTTATAAGAAATATATTCTTTTTTCAATAGTTTGGGATCAAGGAAAGCTGAGCAGCTTTAACTTTTCCTGGTGGGATTGCACCACCATGCTGCCGTACACGGATGAAACTGCTTTTGAAAACTCGCTGCTGGTGCAGAACTCTGGCGAACTGGCCCTGTCGTCTATGCGTAGTGTCTTCTCCTCCCTGACCACCAATTCCCGAGGCATCTACATGCTAATTGTAAAATATCAACTGAAGAACAAGGGGAACGCAACATACCAGGGCATGCCGTTCAAGGACCTCTATTCCAGCTGCCGCGAAGCCTTCTTGGTGAGTTCAGATCTCGCCCTGCGCGCCCAGCTGACCGAGTTCCTTGATCATAAACTGGTTAAGTCTAAGCGTAGTGTGGATGGATCTGAACAGCTCACCATTCCGATAGATAATGGACTGTTGCAGCAGTTCCTCGAGGAGCAGGATAAGAAATAAGAGAGGCCGGCGAGTGGATGTTTTGTTTTTAGAACATATTCATTTATTATCTAATATTGTTAAATACAATTACAATTTCGCTTTTTAAAAATGTGTGTTGTTGTCGCTGGATTGCCCACTAATGTGCAAGGATTCTTGCACTTGTTATTTTCACTTTTTTTATTGTTGTCAAATTCTACACATTTAGATTGGCATGCATAAAAGTTGTCGGTCGACTAGATACACATTTTAGATAGCTAGTTTTCATGTCATTATTCAGAGGACTCAACAGTCGACCCAGGATGACCGTGATTTAATTAGAATAGGATATTGGATATTGGATATAGGTGGAGGCAAAATAATGGTGACTGAAGCTCGGAGAAAAGCATGCCAAAATAATAAAATGATCTTTTCTGGTCATCCTATCCTATCCCATCCTTGTGGTTGATTCTCACTTGCAGCTCTGTCCTAAACTGTCCCATCCTAAATACTATTCACACGCACAGTACATATTTAAAGCATTTGGACTTGTAACTAGTTAATTGTGCACTCGAAACGAAATTAGATCGCAGCGACTAAGGCTAATTTATTTACACATGCGAAGCCAATCGGAAGTACACATATAGAATGGAAATACTATCGTTTATGTTTCATTCTGCTCTTAACTTTTTTTCTCAAAAATCCCCCCTTATTCATGTTCTCTGAATACCTGAATTGTACATACACACCAAGTTTAAGTTCGGTTTACTCCTCCAATCATTCTACCATCCTGCGTATAAAAATGTTCGTCTTTGCGCTGGCGCTTTTCGTTTTATTTAAATAGTTATTAGATATACTGGTATCACGTTTACTTTACTCGTCTTTTTTTTATATTTTATCTTTCATTCGAAAAGCTCAGAATCGGTCTGAAGAGAGAAACCACCACCATCCCACCCACTAACTACCCAAGCGACTTGTCCCATTTCTCTACAAAAAATGAATTGATGCATTTTATGTTTGTGGTTTTTTTTTTGTTTTTTTGTTTCAATTTTTATCTGCTTACTATACACAAATTGCTACTTTTTGCTTTTATTTCGACAATGTTTTTTGTTTTTTTTTTTTTAAGTTTTGTACAACAAATTAATTACATTTGCGCTTAAACAAAGAGAGAAAAAAATACCTAGTTTCGAATACTTAAAAAAGATGAAATTAAAAAAGGGCAAATTAAAATTATAAAATAGTTAGATAGTTAAGATAGTTATTTGGGGATAAAAAAGGGAAAGGATAAGTGGATTACGGCGGTGGTACAATTGAGAACTTGGTTTTCAATTAATTTAAGATTAAATTTTTAAATTAAAAAGTGGATCAGCACTCTTTTTTGAACAAATAAACAGAAAAATATAAGAATAATGTGGAAAGGAGAGCTAGGGGGTTCTTCTTGGTGGGTGACGACGAGGGCAATTGAACCTTGAATGCATTGAAAATTGTTCCGAGTTTACATATACACAATATATAAATCAACTTCATTATCATATCCGTATCATTATGCATTACTCATTTACTCATAGTCATACTCATCGAATATACATCACAATCAAAGTGTACGCTTTGTAATTATACGCGGTAATCGATAAACGATATATCGAATAATCGTTAATCGGTAATCGGTAATCATAATCGTTATAATTATAATAATAATAATAGTTGCTTTTTCTCAGTGAAATTTTTTTTTATTTTTTGTTTTGTATATTTTATGCCTTCGGTTTTATTTTTAATTTTAAATTTAATTTATTTTTACTTGGTTTGCTTTTAATGCTCTGTTTTTTGTTGTTGTTTTTCCTTTCATTTAATTTTTAAACCTTATTACTTTTGTGTTGTTTTTCATTGCTGTTTTTAGTTTTTTGTTTGAAGTTTTGGACTTAACATTAGATTTAATTAATTATTATTACTCGTAAACATATTAATCATACATAATCATAAATCAACAAAATTAAAATAAAAATACATTTAAAATCAAGTTTTTTTTTCTTCTTCTTCTGTTCTGTTCTGTTTGTTTTTTTTTTTTTTTGTTTAAACTTTAAAGAAATCATTTTAAATTACTTCAAATCGAAACAATAAATGGAAATCATTTTTCGGTTTTTGTTTTGTTTTCCTGCTCTTGTTGTTGGTGTTATTATCATTGATATAATTAATAATTGTTGCTGTTGTTGTTGTTGTTGTAGATTCACCGCATACCTTCTTGAGGTCAGCTTTCATTTGTTTTATTAAAAGTTCAACACGTTTCCATTTTTGCATATTTTTTTTAATATTGCCATTTTTATGTGGATTGCTGTTGTTGCTCTTCTTGCACTTTTTTTTTCTTGGTGTACTACGTTTCTTTGTTGTTGTTGTTGTTGTTCTTTTTCTTGTTGTTTCTGTTGCTATTGGTATTGGTGTGGGTGTGGGTGTGGGTGTGGGTGTTGGTGTTGGTGTTATTGTGGGTACACTGTTGTTTCAGCTCATCTTCACACGTTTCCTAGGTGGTCCAATTGGTGGGATTTGTTGGGTTGCGAGCGCACGAAATGCCTCCGCTATCAAATGTGAATGTGTTGTGATCATATTTTGCCATCCAGAGGTTTCCATAACATCGGTGGCATGACTATTATATACAAAAAAAAATAAAATTAATTATTTAAATCAATTAAAAATTGATTAATAAATAAACTTACGTATTTATGAAATCTATCGTTTGTGCTTTCAATTGATCCGCACTGTGGAGATCAGCTAATATTAAAGTTTCGGCTGCCGTTTCAACAGAGAGATTGACGCACAGCGCCTCCTCGCACATCACTTTCAGCTTTTCAAGTGCATACTATAATTAAAAAAAAAATTTAATTAATATTTGTTCAGATAATTTTTAAAGATTTTAGGTAGACCCACCTTATCAGCAGCCGCTAGGAGATCATCAGCCATTTTTTCTAAATTGGGCGCCTTGCCCGTGTATATGAATCGCAGCATTTCTTTAAGAACCTCATGATCCACATCGGTTATGGCGACACGATTCAACTTTCGCTCCTCCATCTCATGCTCAAACATGGCCGCAAAGACATCGCTGCGCGCTAAAAAAAAAAATAATACAAATTTTAATAAAATATTTAGAGTTAAGAAAGTCATAGATAATCCGTACCTGCCAGTATGGCCTTGTGCGCTTGGAATTCACGTCCGCCCACCGAGAGCGTTACGTCGCTAAACTTCTCATTGTCGAAGAGATTGCCGAGATCCTCGGATAGCTTGCACTCGGGCACTTTGAATTGCACGATATTGGATTGCCCGGAGATGTTGACGCTATCCGCCACAACGCTGACCTCACAGAAGATGGTCAGCTTGTCCTCCGGCAGCAGGCCGTTGGCCTCGTCCAGCAGGAAGTCGCGACGAATGAACTTCTTGAAGCCCCAATCTTTGCCCTGAACAAAACGGTAAGCTCTGCAGAAAGTGGAGATTATTATTTAATATATATTTAATATAATATTATTAATTTAATTATAATTACCTTTGGGATTCCATGGCTTTTGTTTCCTCACGCTTGGCATTCAGTATGGAAAATTTGAACTTGGCTCTGACTTCTGATTTATTACAAGAAACTAACAATAGATATAAAGATAAGTAATCCTTGCTCTCCTCATCGAGGCCTTTGGGATTAACCCGTAAACACCTGAAAGTAAACATTATTTATTTATTAGTTAATCTATTTAGTTAGTTAGTTATTTAATTCTTACCATTTCAGTTTGTCATTAGCACCGGCTGAGAATGTGGACGACTTGAGTACCTCACCCATCTCCTCCCGACAAAAACTAAAGTTATTTATGGTCCACATATAACTAAACTTAACCACTTTGACCTGCAAAGGTAGAAAAGGGATATTGTTAATGAAGAGTCCTGTTCTCAAATATCTCCAACCACACACAACACACACACACCTGCTGGAAGTACCTGGTTTGCTGGAGGATTTCGGAAATGCATTTTACAACAAAGGGGGATTCAGTTTACAGAAATGGGTTTCTCTTTCTTCTTTTTTGTAATCCGATCGCAAATCCATAGGAATGCAAAAACCAACAAACCAAGTAGGATGTGTGTGTTGTCTTTTGGTTGAAATTTAAGCTGGCTGGCTAAGAAGGAGTAGAGGTGGAAGGACCTTACCTGCGTATAACACCAGTTCTCGGCGACTGGCGTATTAACTTCCGGCAAGGGCGGCGAGGGAACACGGCTGACCGCCATGGTGCTACTGGATGCGTGCAGGTTCGAGGTGACTCTAGCTGTTTGGCTTGCCTGACATTCGTTCACCGGCAATCTGCAATAATAAGATAGATATTTCATTAGATATAGAAATACTAAGAGTTACTTCTAAAAATGGTGTATAAATTGAGGTTAAGTTTATATATTTTCAATTTTTCAATTTTCAATTTTTATAATTTAGATGAAATTTAGATGTCACCTTGGCTCTTGTATTAGATCCATAATGCTGCGCTCGAATTCGACTTTAACGAGATTGCTATCGGAATTCGAGTTCCTGGCCAAAAGATTGAGCAGCTTCAACAGCAGAGAGTTCTCCAGCTTGCCGCTCTTTATTTTTTTTTTCCAATAAATAAAACACAAAATAAATAAAACAAAAACGTAGACACGAAACGACTTTAAATTGTTCTCAAAACATATATAATTAAAATCGCGATTAAATGGATTTTTTTTTAGAAGACGAGACACAAACGCTTGGACGACATGATACGAAGTGCGCCAAAAAGTGCAGCGTCCATAGTTGGAGCCAAAGGTGGACCAGGAAAGAGAATAGGAGACACAACCGTTATTCCGCACAGAAGTAACTGAGTTTGTAGACTTTAAGCTTCAAAAGCTTCTCAATAGAAATTTCTCAAAAAAAAAAAAAGGAAGAGATATAAGAAGAGAGAAGACACAACCGTTGCGCAGGAGCAGCAAATGGAAACTGATGAAAATTGTCGTGATGAAAAGGACCTGGAAAATCTCAGGCAGGCAAGATGAGTCCTGCAGATGACAACAAACAATGGACCAAGGAAATATGTTGCCAGGAGTGGAAAATTGACAAACAATGGGTCAGTCAGTCAGTTGGCAGCGAGCGAGCAGTGGTTGAGAGGGTGAAGGTTCACCTTAGAAAGGTGAGAGATCTGCTGCTGAGCGGGAGAGTGGGAGATGGAGGGATCTGACACATAATAACAAAAATAACAGTTCCCTTGTCATGTGTGTGTGTTAGTGTTTGTGCGCAGATGCAGATGGAAGAAGCCTTAATACACTGAGAGAATTTAATTTAATAATAAATTTAATACTAAAAAAATGTTTTTAAAAATATGTATGTATATATTTTTTTGTATATTTTTTAACAAGACCTATATATATTTTTGTCCCTTATTTATATAATTTTTTTCTCTCTCTGTAAGGAAAAATGTCGGAAAAATCTGTGCAAGGCTGCAGCACACGAGCCAGTTCTCGGCTCAGCAAGGTTGAGATTTTTCAAGGTGCTGCCCGTTTTCGTTTTCTGCGGCTGCTGGCGATTTGATGGCGATGGCGATGGCCATCATCAAATCCAGCTGAAGGACCTTCAATGGGCCTCGTTCGCATATGCATGTGTGTGTGTGTGTGTGTTTGTGTCTGTATGTGTTAGCCATCAAAAGGTTGACGCGCAGTTCGTCAAGGTGAACAAACCGTAAACCGTAAGCCGTAAACGCAAGCCGTGCTGCCGACTGCACAGTCGACTGCTCAGTCGGCGCCGGCAGCATTGCTTTTAGCACTCGGGGGGGCTCAGTCACCGTCGCTGCTTTATTCAATTTTAGTGAGTGTGCCTTAATGTTAATGACATTGATTTGGCATTGAGGCTCACGCACAGCACACCATCACACCACCACACCACTCCACCTTAAGCTTCTCTCAAGCCTCCCTTCCTCTCATGGTTTTTTTTTATTTTTTTTTTCAATATATCTTGTATCTTGTATCTCTTACTTTTGCGCTCCTCACGCCAAGGGCCACCAAAAAGCCAAGATATTATTTTTTTTTTGTTTTGTTATGACATTGAGAATCATTTGTGTGGCGCCACAAGGCACAAATGACAAAAATTACAGAAGTTGGAGAAGAAAAAAGTACCTGAACAGGGGGGGACAGGTAACACTCACTGCCTAGACTACAAAACACAGTTCTTTTGAAGAAAATTGTACAAAAATTCCAATATAAATAAATGCAAATTGTTTAACAAACACACAACACTCGATGGTCATGCCATCCGACTTCCAAATGCCATTAGTTCTGCTGCAGAACAAACCCACACGGGACACAGAGTTGGTCAAGGATCAGGCTTCAGGGCTAAAAAGGCCTGAACAAACACACACACATCCGTCCTCCCGCCAGCTGGAAGATGCAACGAATGCAGTTCGTCATGGATTAGATCGGAGAAAGGGAGAGAGAGAGATACATCCATGGTTACTTCGCCATGGGGGATCCTTTCGTCCTCCGATTGTGTGGGCTTCTGTGATCCCAAGAAGCAGTCACATCCCAGCTATGACAAATGAAGGGAGAGTCATCCGAGCACGCGTTAAAGAAATCTCATAAATCGAAGAAAAACTCGTTTTTTTTCCCCCCCATTGTATTTTATTTTTTTTTTTCATTATGATGGAGCTGAGCAGGGAGAAATTAATGGCCAGCTGCTGGTCGGGGAGATTTGGTGAAAAGTTTCAAGTCGTCATCGTCGACTCTCCACTCTCGACTCTTTCCGCCAAAAAAAAGGAAAAGTTATATAATTTGGCGGGGCGACTCCGACTCGCATTGGCGCTTTCCACACTTCCGGCAACTTTTCATTAGCATTTAAATGAAATTTGATAAAACACGAGCCACCAGAGTGAGTGAAAGACAAAAGGCAATAATAAATACAAAAACTGAAAACTGAAAACCAAAAATGAAAATGGTGAAAATTTTTCAATTTTTTTTTTTTCCTACAACAAATTATCGCATGGCTTTTCACTTGCAGGCGTTTTCACCAACAACAACAACAACAAAAACAACAACAGTGAATGCTCCTTTCACTCGCCGCCTAAACAACAACAACAACAACAAATGAATCGAGTTGAGTGAAAAACGCTTTTCAGTTGTCGCCGTTGTTTTCGAGCCAAAAGGAAACGCTTTTCTTTGCTTTTCTTTTTGTTTTTTTTTTTTTTTACATAAATGCGGCGCCGACATCGAAAAAAAAAAGATCCAACAAACAAACATAAAGATGCAGAGAAACAGATACAGATACAAAGATACATTTTCGTTTGGCGGCACAGCAGAGCAGAGGAAGAAGCGGTAGCCGACCGTCGCCGCTTGGCAATTTAATTTAAATAATGTGAACTTTCATGCCAATGAAAATGATTTCAAAAGAGAAACTCAACGCAGCTCAGCCAGCCCACCAAGCCACACACAACACAACAAACACAACACACAACTCCCAAACAACAAACTCGACAACTTCACTTCCGCTACAAATGCAACAGCAGAAGCAGCAGCTCCAGTGGCAGTGGCAGAGGCAGAGGCATCAGCTGAAGGCACCTTCGAGCCACATCGTCATGGAACAACAAAAATGACGATGACACACCACCTCCACCCACTCTCGAAAGAGATAGTTTATCTTAATGCAGGCAGAAAAATGCCAGAGTTTAAGAAAGTTTAAGATATGAGGGAAACAGGAGTGCCAGACTTAAAAAAAAAATAAAAAATATTTTTTATGCTTGTTTTAAATAAAAATTCGTTAAGAAGTTATAAAAACTTTAGTCATTTAAATCGTAATTTTTGATAATTCTATATTTTTATTATTATTATTATGCTTATTATAATGTTTATTATTATTAGGCTTAATATTTTGTCAAAAACAAGCCTTTAACTTAAAAATATGAAAACTTTAGAAAAGAAAACAAATAGTTTTAATTCGGAATTGACAATTCTATAAAAAAAGGGTTTATTATTTATCAATAACAAGCGTGTAAGTTTAAAAAATGTATACTTTAGAATATAAATATTTAAAATTTTAATAATTTAATAATTTGAAGGCCAAATTGATAATTCTTTCAAAAAAAGGGGATATTTATATTTAAAAATCAAGCACATAAGTTAAAAAAATAGACTAAAAATAGCTAAAACAGATAATAGATAAAAAAAAATAAAAATTTTTCTAGTAGCTATTAAACCCTCAAAAACAGCTAGTTAACCCTTTTTTTTTGTAAAGTGTTTATAAAGTTTAAACTTTTCACGACAAAAATCCAAGCAAACTCATTTCTCCACTCTCCCCGTGGAGAGTTGTGTCAACAGCTTGACGCATATTAATTTTAAAAACTCCCACGCTCAACATTTTCTCCTCCCCCTCCCCCTCCCCCCTATAGCCCGCCCTCCGGCTGCCGTTTGTTTTTTTTTTTTTCGTTTTGGCCAAGTTTCGTTTTGGCTCTTTCACTCAAAAGACCATTTGCCTTTGTAACCCCCCCTCCCCATGATCCATTCCAATCCGATCCGCATTGCGTTTCTGCAGAGGGAGAGAAAGCTTCAGGCCCCCAGCTTAGCGTCTCTTGCTATCTCTTTTGCTGGTTGTGACCCCCTCGACACCCTCTCTCTTTCACACACACACTGGTGCAATTTTTGCTTGCAGTTTTCGTGAAAGTCGGCAGTTGTTGTTGCTGTTTGTTGTTATTATTATTATTTGTTGTTGTTGTTGTTATATAAAGCGTACAAAATCATGTAAGTAGAGTGAAATTTGCCTGCTTTGTTTTTGTTTGCCTTTTCTGGCCAAATGCAATTGTTTTTGTTTTGTTTTCTTTTTTTTTTTTCTCTAATAAAAACAATTGAAAGTTGGGAAAATTATGTTTCCATAATTATACCCTTAAATGATTTGACTTTTCCAGCCACTAAGTGAGGCAATAACCTCTTAAATATTTTATTTTAAAGTAAAAGTTTTGATATAAATCCGATCTCTGCGGATCTCTAAAAATATGACACAACCAGATACCTCAAATAAGGTAAAAAAACGCTGCTAATTTTTACATAACTGCCGCTATTTGAAATGCTAATTAAGCCGTGTCACAGTTTTTTGGCCAAAAACTAGGCCGTCGCACAATGTGACACTTTTTTTTTGGAGATTGCAGCATAAAAGAAAGTTAACCCCATAACTGTATTAATCAAAAATAGTTATGAAAGGAAAATTATATTTTTGTTAAATAAAAAAATTAATATATTAATTTTAATATAAATTATAGCCCTTAATAAAGTCCACTCTAATTTGTAACTAATTTGTGTAACTAATTGTACGACAAACAAAGTGAGAGAGCGCGCGCGCGTTTTGCGCAGGCGCGTAGGCGTGGTGCGCTGAAGCCGGCAGAGCAGCTTAGCTGCGACGCCAGCAGCGGCAGCAGAGAGTTTCACCCGAACCGATCGGCTGGAGCCGAAGCTCAAAACGAGAGCAAGTTTGCTGACAGCGGAACGAGACTTTATGTAATCGTAAAACTTGTTTGATGACGTAGGTTTGAGCCGAGCTTACGGCTCTCTCTCTCTTTCTCTTTGTCGGCTCTCTTAACTCGAAGCACGTTGCCGTTTTAGCGCGTGTCTTGAAATGGTTGTTTTTTTTTTTTTTTGCTTTTAGCTTCCAGCTTCCAAGCTTCCCAGCTGGTGTTGTTGTATAATACATTTTCACAAGCAAACTAGTTTGAAATCAATAAATTAATAATAAACCACCACATGTTGTGTGCCCAATTTTCATTGAATCGTTTTGGGCCAAATGCTGTTGGCTTGTTTGCATTTTGCCGCTTTTACCTCTTTCTCTGCACTTTCTAAACAAATTGTGCGGCGACTGGCAAGAGAGAGAGAGGAAAGAAGGAGCGCGAAGAAATTGGCTTTCATGCGTTTTCACATTTTGTTTTTGTCGTGCTTTCTTTTTTTTTTTCTTACTTTTCTTTACTTTTATTTCCCTTTTTTTTGTGTTTGTTGGTTGGTTGGGATTTCTACTACTTTTTCTTTAGGCGCATGCGTCGTGATCTTGTTGGCTTAAAAGATCTTCTTTTTTCTTATTTTTTTTTTTATTGGCTTAGAAATTCTTGGCTGATTTCTTTCAAGAGATCTGTTCTAAATAAAATGTGGGTTGAGTGAAAGAGGCGGCGGTGGAGAGTGAGATTTTCGGTTAACGATTATTGGGTGGAAGAAATGTGTTAAACAAAGTGAAAATACAGAAAGTTTCAACCCAGAAGAGTTCAATTATTATTTAGCATCAAAATGATATATTTTGAAAGTTTGAAAGGAAAAAGTAGTAGATTGGATTGGATGGATGAACCGGAAGTTGCATTGCATAATGTTGCGGCAACATGTTGCCAGGCGGAGTCAGAGTCAGCCAAGCACACTTCCCGTCACTCTTCCCAGTCGACCAAAAAATAAAAAAACACAAAAAACCGCAAACCGAGACCGGGACAGAGGGAAAGGGTCTGTCGAGCATGTATCTTGTAGATACAATTAAATTGTATTTTTTAAATCACAAGCTTGGCGATAAAGTGAGCTTATGACTCAGTTACGAATAATATAATTTTTATTTTTATTATTTTTTTGTATAATAAAATATTGCAAATTATCGGGCAATTTGCAGGCCGAGGGCTGAAGGCCAAAGAAAACGAGCAACAAGTGCATGAGAAGCAGAAAGAGCAGACCCTAGAGAAAAGTGAACAAGAAAGAAAATAATAACAATTACTGGCACATGGTCACTGGTTACTGGCACTTACTGGCTTGAAGAAAGAAGCCCAGCCATGGTCTCAATTCTTGATTCTTGATTCTCCGGCAGCAGTAGCTCTCTTCTTCAATGACACAGCAGCTGTGTCGGCTTTGCTTTTAAAACTGCAACTGATGTTGCTTTTTTTCTGCTGATTGGTGGTGCTAGTGGTGCTACTGATTGGTGGTGCAGCCGCCAGCTGACCCCAAATGACAGCACGCAACCGTACGCCCACGCCCCTTAATTATCCAAAAACAAGAAAGGAAAGCTAACTTCGGGCGGAGCCGAAGTTGATATACCCTTGCAGTTCAGTCGCAGTCCGCTAGGTGGCGCCACGCATCTTATATTATTAGATATATAGCGGATCGTATATAGTCGGCCGATCCTTATGAAATTTGGCATATCGAATTATTTTGCCAAAAGAGTAATCTGTACCAAATCCCATCTTTCTAACTTAAAAAACACCAAAGTTATGCCAATTTCGATCGTTCTATGACAGCTATAGGATATAGTCGGCCGATCCTTATGAAATTTTGCACACAAGATATTTTGGTCAAATATAACATGTGTGGAAAGTCCCAACCCTCTAACTTAAAAAACACCAAAGTTATGGCATTTCCGATCAATCAGTTATATGGCAGCTATAGGATATAGTCGACCGATCCCGGCCGTTCCGACTTATATACTGCCTGCAAAGGAAAGAAGGGTGTGTGCAAAGTTTCAACTCGATAGCTTTTAAACTGAGAGACTAGTTTGCGTAGAAACGGACAGACGGACAGACGGACAGACGGACATGCTCATATCGACTCAGGAGGTGATCCTGATCAAGAATATATATACTTTATAGGGTCGGAGATGTCTCCTTCACTGCGTTGCACACTTTTGACCAAAATTATAATACCCTCTGCAAGGGTATAAAAAGGGCATTCGACATAAAGTCTGTGTTTTGTTACATTTTTGGTAAATATTTTTGAGGTTAGGCGAACGCCTTTTGGGGTCAACTGTGTGAAAGCGAAAGAGAAAGCCTTTCTCCCCAGCAGTACAAGAGTTTAAGGGTAGATGAGGTTCAACTTAATTACTTAAGTTTTGTGTTTATTTCGCCCCTGGTCCCTCAGTTCTCAGTTCTCAGGTTGTTCAATAGAATTAGTAAGCAAATCATCAGGTTTCCACTACAATAACACCACTCTCTGACACTCACTTACCACCACTCACCCACCAAGAAACCAATTACTTACGCAAGTAAGGTCATCGACAAAAAACCATCTAGGTTACGTCGAGGTTGCTAACTCTCGGCTTTAGAGAGAAACTACAAGTCATCAAAATTAAATATATATATAGCTTATATACATATATGTATGTATTTATATGCTTAGTAGTCTTGGCCAACAATCAAAACTAGCCGAGAAACTTTTACAAAACAAACTTTTGTTTGTTGTGGCCGTAATTCAAGGATGTGACAATGGTTGTTTGGAAGTAGTTCAGGGTGCGAGTTGAGTCCTTTTTGGAAGTAAAGTGGGTCACAAGGCAAGTACACCTTCCTACACCTTCATTGGCGATAACTTTTAAAACCAATTGAGGTTATCTTTAATCAGATAGTAGTAGTTTTAAAGTTCAAAATTTGTCATTTAATGATCTCTCCAAGCATCTGCTTATCAACTCACCCACCCACATGTGAGCCACTTGAGCCACAAATGTCATCCACTGGCATTTAAAGCCAGACTTTCAATAATATTTATTCATTTTCCAAATAAATGCACTAAGATGCCCCACTTAAGACCACTAAGAAAGCGAAGAAAGAGTAAAGAGTGTGTGGAGTAAAAGAGTCTAAATGGGCCAATTGGAATTTGTGTTTCATTTTCTTTTTTTTTTAACATATATTTTTTTTTTTAATATTTACCTTTTATCACAGAAATTTGCGGCGGCGTTACAAAATTCCTTAGAATTGGGGCATTTAACTAATAATACTAGGCACAGAGGAGATTGTTGTGGTTGTTGTTGATTGTTGTTGTTGTTGTTGTTGTTGATGTTGCTACTATTGTTGTTGCTGCTACTACTGCTACTGCTGCTGTTGTGATGATGAGGTTGCTGCTGGGCAGGATGCGCGCAATTATAGTGTTGATAGTGGGCCACTGATGGAGAGGAGTTGGAGTTGGAGGATGAAGAGGACAAAGAGGAGGAGGATGAAGAGGACAAAGAGGAGGAGGAGCTGGAGGAACTGGCGCTGAGGGGATGGTGGTGCTGCTGCTGGTTCAGATGCCTCCTAATCGACTGGTTGATGCGATTCGTTATCGAGTTGGTCAGTGCCGAGTGGTGGCTATGCAGATGATGCGACGGCGATGATGACGACGAGGATGAGGCAGCAACTGAGGAGGAGGAGGATGATGATGAGGAGGAGGCAGCTCCAAACAGTCGGCTGGCAATGATGCTATTGCTGGAACTAGAGCTGCTGCCACCGTTGTAGTGCGTATTCCCGGCACAGGCACTGCTGCAATTGTTGGAGGATATCGCACCGGTGGACGAGGGTGAGGAACTTTGCGAGCGTGTCAGTATGTGTTGCAAGTTGCTGCTCCCGAATGCAGCCTGCAATATGTTGCTGGGTGTTGCCAAATGGTGTGCCAGTGTTGCCGAGCCACTTCTACTATTTGCTGCTACCGTTGCTGTTGCTGTTGCTGCTACTGCTGCAGTTGCAGTTGATGCTCCACTTTCGTAATTCAGGTGACCCAAATGCTGTTGCAAAACTGAAGGCGCAGCTTGTTGATGTGTGGGTGGTGTTGCTGCTGCTGCTTGTTGATGTTGCTGTTGCAGCGATGATCTGCGCAATAATACTGGTGGCGTCGATATCAATTGCTGAAGGCGACTACAATTGCCGCTACTACTGCTACTGGCCGTTGCTCCTGTTGCTGCTGCTGCTGCTGCTGCTGCAGATGTTGCAGTTGCTATTCCTGGTGCTGGTGGCGATTCTGGCGGCGTGGCCAAAATGCTGCTCAGCGAACTGTTGGCCACATTCTGCGGCTCTCCGTTTTGGCAGCAACAATTATCGCTTGTGGCAGATTGCTGTTGCTGTTGTTGCTGCTGCTGCTGTTGCTGCTGTTGCTGCTCTAAATTCTCATTTTCATAGATTTCGTGCACATTTCGCTTTTTCTTAATTTTCACATAAGGCTCAAACATTTTACTCTTTATCTTGAAATCTTTAATTATTTCTCAAAATATTCAACAAACACTTTTTTGTTTTCTTTTTTTTTTTTCACTCACACACCTTTGTATTTGACTTTCGAAAAATATATATGTATATATTTTTTTTTTGTATTATTTTAGAGATATTTTGTGATAGAAAATTGCTCAACTTTTCGTGGTTATAAATTTTTCATTTGAACTACTTAAAAATCAACAAATCTCTTTGTTGCCACACACAGTAGTGCTCCACATGCCGTTCAAGCTTTACGATTTGTATAATTTTCGAGTGTGTTGTGCCTCTCGAGCAGTAGTCGGTTGTAGTAGTATTTTTTTTTCCCGTTTTTTTTATTTGATTTTTTGTATGTTACTTATTGGTGGTTTTTGGTGGGCGAGACACACAAAAGCGATTCGAATCGAAAAAAAACGACAAAACGAAACGAGCCAGCCAGCCGAGCCAGAGAGCGCTGAAAAACGAACGAACCGCTCCGCTTGAGTGTGCTGAAATGAATGTTGCCGAGTGTTGCTGAGTGGTGGCGGTGGGCAACATTTAGTGTGCTGTTGCTGCGACGCTGACTGCGCTGGCAGCGCAGCTGGCTGCGGTTCAACTTGGGCTCTCTCTCTCTCTTGTTTCTCTCTTGTAAGTTGGCTCTCTTGTAACACACCTACACTTTCGTTTCGCTGCGTATGGGTTGGTGTGAGGTCGATGAGCACATATGGAAGGCAAATAAGAACCTTTGGAGCTAATACCCATTACAAGTATCTATAATCTCTGAGTAGTTATGAGATAGTGTTTAAATTATCTCAAAAATAGATATCCTAACTATCTAGAACTAATATCCCGCCCCAACCATATCCCATCAAGTCTAGGCCAATATGTTAGCCCCCAAAACCCACTACATTACAACTGTAGGGTATTAAGAAACACGGAAAGAGGCCACTCTGAGAGATGAGCGACACTGAAAATCGAGCGCAAGTGCAAAGAGCACCCAGTGCGAGAACACCCGCCCGCCCGCAGAGAGAGAGAGAGTGACTAAGTTGAGGGCCAGCTGATAAATTATTGCTCGTATAACTACTAGTATGTACATATGTACAGGAATATATATGTATACATAAGCGGTGGTGTGGCGGTGGCAGGATGGAGGCCGTTTGCCGGCGGTCCTTGGCGTAGCGATAAACGGTAATCACTTGGTCACACAGGCGGCTCCGGCTTCGATCCCAAAAGAGCTCTCTTCCTCCTCCTCAGGCCTCATCAATGGAAGCGCCGCCGCAACCTTCAAGGGCTTCCTTTTTGTTTCTCGTATCTCCTATCTGTGGTTTATATACAAAAATATACATAGCATAGGGAGCAGGGTTAGTCCCATTTCTACACTTGAAAAAATAATAGAGATACTGACTAGAAGTTTTCCTTTAATTTCCTAAAGGGAGAAGTAGTTCCAAGGTCTTATTTCTTTAACTTTTTGAAGAATTCTTAGTCTTAGATAGTCTTTGATATATTATATATTTTTTTTACAGTGCATCCAGCCTATTATTCCTGCAGGAACAACTGACATTGGAACAGCCGTGGGACGACCATCGCCGGAGACCATAAGCTCTCGTCCTTTTGTGAGCAAATTTTTGTCTTTTTTTCTTGTCAGTCTTCCACCAATGGTGTGTGTGTTGTGTGTATCCAAATGGGGCGTAGTCGGTGGCATTAGCAATATACATATGTATGTATGTATATGTATACAAAGGCAGCAACACATGTCGTTGGCAGGGCCCATCATCACAGAACTCCGACGGGCCCACCCAGTTGCATTTCACTCCACACCACCACCACCACCACCACTCGACCATGTAGTACTTCGGTCCACTCCGTGGTGGTGCAACCGCCTCCTTCATCCGATGGGTGCTGTGTGCTACTCACTCCACCCCTCTGCTTTCTTTCATTCACTGCGATCCATGGCAGGCCGCAGCACTTTTCACTTGCAACTGCAACAGGCAGCACTACAATACTTGCAACACTTTTAATATTTTTTTTAGGTTGAAATATTAAATTTTATTAAATTATTTATGAAAAAATTATACTCTCTCTTTTTAATTGAAATAGTCTAGTATTTATTTATAATTTCTCTCAGTGTAGAATGGCCCTGCTAACAGCTGTAACAGCAACTACACTTCACATGCCATCACTCGTCACATTCGTCTCATTTATGGCGTGCAAATTAGCATAAGGCCAAAAGGCTTCGTGTGTGTCCTTTTTGGACAAAGGCCACACAACAAGCCACACACACACATGATCTCCTCATATCCCATATCACATCGGTTATAGCTTCTGTCCCGTCGCACAAATCTTGTGTGTGGCTTGGTAAGTGAGTGTTTGCCTGCTCATTAGTTAGATGGATGGTCCGGACGAGGTCCAGGTCCCAGTCCGATCCGGTCTCTGACATTGCTAGAATGTGTGAAAATTGGACAGTAATGCGACCCATCCTCGTTGTACCACCGAACCACCCTTTGAAGTTGCGACGCCGAAGGTGTTGAAAGTCGCAACTACAATTGAAGAGCTGTGAGGAGGGGCTTCCTAGCTTGTGAAATTGGTTGGGTAATTGAGTTATATTAGTTGCCTTGAAATCGAATGACAAGTTACCTAAAAACTGTCAACTAGAGATTTTCTCTTTACGACTTAGACGCTAGAGCTTGTCGAGAAAAAAAAGTAATTAAAAAATTCAAAACAATCCATAAACGAAAGATAAGATTTATCTTTAAGGTTTTAGAAACAAGTGCTGCCACTGTTGCTAGTCGAGAATTAAATTCCCTAAGGTTTCTAAAAAAAAGGTTCATGGTCTTTTTAATAAACCAACCAAATTCCCAAGGCAATCTCGCACACAAAACACATTGAATCGCATTTTTTTTATGAGGCTACCTCGGAGTACATGTGTATTTGTGCGATCATCACGATCAATTTCAAAGTTATCGCCGCCCACTCTGCTAATTATGCCACATCGTCCATATACGGGGAGGGGATATATATATATATATATATGTATATATATGTATTTGTATTTGCTGGCGATTTGCTCATCTCTGAGACGGACGTTCAGCGACCTTTGGGCATTTCGTTATTTTTTTTTTTTTTCCGGTAAACCAATTGGAGGCGGCTCAACTTCCTTTCGAAAAATTTGCGGAAGCATCCGAGCATCCGATCATCGAGTGGCAAGAGCCATGGCAACTGGTTCACCTTTTCACTTAGTCATTGAATCTTCAATGAGTTTCAATTTCATTGGAACTTTCACATAACCCGGCTCAGATGACCCCTGCCGAACTTCTATATTTCTTTTTTTATTGATTTTTTAAATAGATTTTTGTTTGTGAGCCGAGCGACTTTGGAGATAGAAATTTCATTTCAATACTTTCCAAATGTTTGTGTTTGAGTGTGTTTGCGGTGCGAGCGTTCATGGTGATATTGCAAAATAATGCTCATGCACATGATTTACTTGACACTAATTTCCATAAATAAAACAAAAGTTTAATAACACGGCCTGCCGGCCTGACAATAACCCAATTTTCGATCAAGGCAGGCGCCGCCATTGCTCCGATACAGTGGTATTGGTTCGCTTTTAATTGCTTAAAAACTAGGGTTCGAAACTGTATCCAAATATGTAGATATTTTCAACAAAATTATGTACTTATATGTATATACTGAATTATTATATACAAGTTTGTTAGAAATATATATTTTTTTATAAATTATCATAAACCTTTAAAAAAGGCTAGTTTTGGAAAGTTTCCTATTTTTCAAATCTTTTTTCTAGAATAAACTTATTAAAAAAGGAAGTTTGGAAATCTTTTTACTATAATAAACTTCTAAAAACAATGAAACCCACTTTCCAACAATTTTAAAAGCCAGAGAAATCCAAATACCGGTCTCTAATATAAACTTTATATATTTATTTATGATGTGACATAAAAATCACTCTGGATAACAGCCACTTGTCCGTTTGAGCTTAATATTTATGGACCATTTTGTTATTTATATCGCCGTTTCGGGGCACAGTGCAACATTGTAATCATCCTCAGATGACAAAATTGAAATCGAAGCAATCAAAATTTAAAAAATCAGGGGCTGGCGCGGCGTGGGCAGTCGGTTCCGTCGAATTTTGGACGAAAGTGTTAATTGATTTGATTGCCCTCGTGGAGTAAAATTTATTTTGAGAAAAAAAAAACCAAAAAAAAAGCTTAAAAGATTGAAGCGAACGATTAGCAAGTTACGAGGCTGAGTTGCATCCGTTAGATACGAAATGGAGTTGTAAAGTAAGCGCCAAAAAAAAAAAAAGATATTAAGATACGCTGCCGTGGGATAACTTCCGCACTCGTGCCGCGGGTGAAACTTTTTGTTCAGAGAGCGAGAGAAAGTCTCCGATGGAAACAGAGAAAAAGAGAAACAGAGAAAGGAAACAGAGCTGCGCTAGCTGGGAAAGAGAGAGAGCGGAGCGACTTTTCGTAATCACTTTGCAGCAATTGGCGTTTTGGTTCGAACCAAACGAGAAATTTACATTTCACATTTTCACAATCTTTTTTTTTTTTCACTTTTTTTTAGCTTTTTTTTTCTATCTATCTTTTTTTTTAAGTTGTTCATGTAACAAATGAGTGATTGGAGCAGCTTTCCGCATTTCACACACTAGTAAATAGTAGAGGAGAAAAAGCAACAAAAGCTAACCAAGTTGGCGATCATAGAAATCTGCGCTTTGTCGTCATCATTGACATCGTCTTGGCCCCGTCTTGGCTTCAATTTGTTGCTTTCTTTTTGTCTGCTGGGGCTGGGACTGGCATGGCTCTGGGAGATAATTGTTTTTTGGCCAAAATCTGTTAAGAGGCCTATTTTGTAAGTGAGATTAATGGTAAGCGAAGGGCTGTGGTTGCTCTAAGTAATTAATTTTTTTTTGCTCTCCTTAAAGTTTAACTTTAAAAGTACACATTATTAACATAAATAGTTGCACAATTTATACCAATTTTTTAGCCCCCAAATCAAAGTGATTGGATCGCTGTCGACTGGCTTTTGGATGTTTGGTAATAGAGATCAGCGCTTTTTAGGCCGTAAGCCTATTCCCTCCTGTCACGCGCCTCTGGAAACTAGTTCAGTGATAAATCATATAATGATTTACAATTCGGGTTCGCTCCGGTTCGAATTGTGTTTATTGTAACCAAACCCATTTGGGCCTGGCTTTTATTGGCGGATAATAGGAGCAAAGAAAATTGTTGCCAGTTTGCCAGATAGTTTCACTCTTGGCCTTGTGTTTGATTTTTTTTTTTTATTACTTTGCGGTTTTGATTATACAATTATTCAGAAGAGATGACAAGGCCCCATCCCAGGTAGCAAAATGCAAATGTCGATCGAGTTTCCTGATACATATCCAAGCCCAAGACAAATTGCACATGTCACAGCATAAAATGTGCAAAAATCCTCAAGAAAAACAATTTGTCTTGCCACAAAAAAATAAGAAAGAGAAGATATTGTAAGAGTCGAAGGTAATCCAAACAGCAGATCATTCAAAGCGAGGCGGACGGAGAACACCCAGGATGGGATTGTGTCAGATCTTATCTCTCGGGCCTCAAACAAAAATGTCAAAACACACAATACATCCTATATACCATACCAGTACCATGCCATACCTGTAGGTCTTTGTGTAATTGCGTGGAAGGTAAATTATGAAATTGTCATTTAGTTTTACGAAGTTACACGTTAAGAATAAGGTTTTTCTTCCTCCTAAAGAGTAATTGTTTTAAAAAATATATTATTTTAAAGAATATCTCTTGTTATTTCTGTGTATCTGACGGATGTATCCCGCTGCTAACCGCAAAAATCCAGAAGTCTTACAACTGGCAGGAGGCAGGAGGCAGGAGGCAGAGAGGGATACACATCCACACACATCCCACGGCGTTTGTTTATGCTCATTAAACGTGAAAAGGTGCCACACCACCCAAATAGACAAACTACAGAGAAACCTTAGCACCTGTACAAGATCGTAGTACTTCGTGTGTGGTCTTCTTCTCTGTTCTGTTATGGTCTTCTTTGGTGGCATGGTGGCATGGCCACAAGAAGAACCCCTTTCTTCTGCCAAGAACCACCGCCTTTCTTGGCTGCAAACAATTCTCTAACAATTACGCCTCAATGGCATATAATTCAATCTTCAAGCTGCTTTTGCTCTTTTGTCTGGATGCCCTGATGGATGTGTGATGGATAGCTGGATTCCAAAGAGGAGGGCTGGCTGTGAAGAATGCGAAAGAATCCAACACACACGCACACCTCGGCCAGATCTGGCCGGGCAGGTGAGGATTGTGTATCTGTATCTGTATCTCAGCCAATGGATCTGACTCAGAATCTGAATCCGTATCTGTGTATCTGCGGCTAGGCTAATTTGAAGTGCGTGCATCGGCGGCGGCATTCGTCGTGTGTGGCCTGCGGCCTACGGCCACTGATCCCAGCCGGTACAGTGAACACACACATTGAAGGAAAAATCAATTATCCGAACAGGATGTGAATAAAAATCCTTTGAAATATTAGTGAAATTTAAACTCTTTTTTTGTTTAAAATTTATTGAATATTTTTTTTTAGATCTTTTGTATTATTAGTCCACTGTAGTATCAGTCCCAAAACGCAAATTAAAATGCCGACATTGGAGAAGTCCTGACTCCTGACTGCCTCTCATATACAATTTTTGGTTTTTTTTTTGTTCTTTGTTTTAATAATTTAAATAAAAAATGCCACCAGAGTGGTTTCGGGTTATGGCTTGGCAAACATGGCTTATAAGTGATGGGTAGCCGGCTCCAGAGACTCAGAGCCTAAGCACACAGATACAGATACGGGATTCGGTCGCAGATACTATACACAGAGGGCTACAGGGAGACAAACAAAGCCACCAACCATGTGAGCCAGAACTCTCAAGGAACGACGGACGGCTGACGCGACTCGCCACACACGAATACGAATATCAAACAGCGTTGGTGGGCTCTCGAAACCCGGGACTCGACTCGGGAACCCCCAGACGATGCGCTCGAAAGGTTTTTTGGAGAGACCCAGGCCAGTACTCTGACCAAAAAAGTGTTTCCAAACTGAGGGAGTAGTAGTTACGATTAATTAATTATCTACTTTATTTTAATTGGAAATAAAATAGTACAAGAGACATGTTAGAAATTCTAACTTGGAATATTTTTAATAAATTTTAATATTTTCAAGACTTATGAGTCTCTTCTTATCTGGCTTAGTAGTTATTAAGAAATGGCCAGAAAAAAGGGCAAATATTACAGATCTGGTGGTTCAGAACAATCCGCAAGCAAAGACTAAGAAAAATCAACAAGTAGAATCGTTTTGGGTCTCTCCTGTTTGCGTTTTTATGGCTTTTTATTGCTGTTGCTATTTGGTCTTAATTGTTTTTCCCCTCCCGGCCTTAGTTATTCTCGTAAAACAAACAGCTCCAGACCATGGCTTCCACTTCATTGTTTCCTTTGAAAACAATATAATAATTCTTATAGTCTCTGTCTCAGGCCTGACCTTTGACACTCCGACTGCCGACTCGGCCGTGTCGATTAAGGCGGCGGGTAATTAATTTCTCTCCTTTTGTTTTTAATATCATTCTTGTGATGGCTTGTAATTAGTTTGTAAAATTAGCCACAGGTTGTTGTTGTTGGACACAAAACGACGTCTTGGGTGGCTCGGCTCGGCTCTATGTTGAGATATTATCGAATAGTCAGGGGGACTTCTCGGTAATTAGAAAAGTGTCTTGTTTATTTTCCTGAGAAAGCAGCCTTGGTAGTTGCTTTTTTCGGTTGAGGGTCGATCGTTAAACTCTTGCCAGAGAGATTATTTCTATACTTTTTATTTAATGTGTCTACGCTTTTAAGAATTCCCCCCATTAATTAATCGGCTGACAAATTCTTATCGCTTCAAGGCCGTGTTCCCAATAAACGACTGATTAGAACTCTCATTGAGGTAATCACAAGTCGATTTTGGCAAGCCTGATTAAACCTTTCTCAATAAAATGACGGAAAAAGTGCCTTCTCACATTACTAACCATGGAGCGCTGCCGCATATCGTACGGCTGAAAATGCGAAGATAGCTAGGAGAGTAAGAAAAAAGTTTGAGAATGAAAGATTTGAAGTTAGAAGTTAAGCCCAGTTGAGGATCTATGAAATAACAGAAAAAGGTCCTTCCCAACCAACTAAGCAAGGGGCGCTGCCGCATATCGTACGGATGGAAATGTCAAGATAGTTGCGAGTTTAAAGAAGATTTCTACTCAGATCTCTAAGTTAAATGGAGAGCTTAGTTGTGGAACTTCCTGATTATAATCTGATAAGATTATTTGAAGTATAATTATTATAAAAAAAAAACTTTCAAATCAGCTGTTAATCAAATTAACCCACTCAAACCCAAAAATGTCCAACAGCAAGCTGTGAAAAAGAAACCCCAAAAAGGCCATCGTCAAGGCCCAGTTAAGAGAGTTAACATTACAATGGACAGCCAAAAAAAAAAAAGACAAAAAATTAAATACAATTTTGGGCGTCTGCGTCTGGCGCCCTAAATGAAGACAAATTGTAAATAAACGTAAATTTTCGAAACGACAGAGAGTGAAAACTGTGCGGACAAACATTTGGCGGTGGGTTACATAAAAAAAAAAATGAGTAAGATATAAAAAATAAAAGGTTTTCTGCAGCCGCCAGCCGCCAACCGCCAGTCGAATAGATGGCCATTAAAATAAAGTCTGGCAGATGGAGAGTAAACCCTAAAAAAAGAAATATCGTTACGCACAATATGCGAAGTTGGCTTCTGTTGTTGGTGTGTTGCTATTGTTGTTGTTTTTGTTGTTGTTGCATGTGTAATTAAGCGAAATTAGGACAGTTCCCCCCCTTGAAAAAAAATATACAACAAAAAATATAAACGAAAGAGATGCAAGTTACAATTTTTGTGGGTCCAAGAAAAAAAGAAAGCCGAGGGAAAAAGACTTTATTGGTGGAGTCTTCGGTGTAGAGTCTTCGGTCTACAGTCTTCGGGCTTCACAGTCTTCTACAGACTGTATACTGTCTTCGGCTCTTCGGGCCTCTTCTGATCGGGTTCGCCCGCTCAAACTAAGCCAGGCTTTTTTTTTTTGTTTTTGTGGCTCATTCGTGTTTGCCGCTTATTACGTTTGTTGTCTGCTCTTTTGCTGTCGTGCCCCCTTTTTTGGGGCCATATGACGACGACGACGGCGACTGCGACGCTGACTGCAGAGCGCGGCAGAGCTGCGACTGCTACCCGGCAAACGGGGCTTGCACAAAAAACGCGTCGCGCTTGTTATGTAATAGCAGCAGAAGCAGCAGCAACAGCGCCAGCGCCAGCGAACGAGGCGACGGGCCACGGCGTCGCTACATTTTGTCATTATGCCGTTTATTTTTTTTTCCCCGATAGAGAGTATCCAAAAATTTAGACTAAAATTGCCAGAAAAATTTGTGAAACTTTCAATATTTTAAAACAAAAATAGAGCTAAAAAATTAGAGTTTTAAATATCTATTCAACTTAAGATTTTTTTTACAAGAAAGCGTATTAAAAACTTGCCTTTTTCAGAAAAACTATTTCTCCTTTTCTTGTTTATTATTTGTTGCTGTTACTTTATCTTTTTTTTTGCCAAATTTTTAGAAAAAAAAATAAAAAACATAGTTTGCCAAAAAAAGCGATTGCAACTGCAGCTGCAACTTGCAACTGCAACTTCCAGCGGTAGCTTTAAACTAACTGTGGGCGACTCACTCTCAACCCAAATTGAAAGATAAAGTTGTGCATTATTTTTTGTCTTCAAAATTTTTTTTTTTTTTATTTTCAGTTGTGCTTATAATTTGCTGCGCTTTTTTACAGCTCCAGTCATGAAAAAAGAGGTGAAACTAATTTTTTTTGTTGTGTTTTTTGGTGTGGAAATCCCTCGCAGCTATTATGTAATATGAGTATGTTTTCTTTTTTATTTGAAATTATTTTGTGGTGGAAAATGTCACTCCCAGATACCATATCCCCAGATGTGTGTGGATTTTGGAGATATCCAGAGAGTTCAATAATTAATTCGATTGCACAAGAGACAATTGAAATTAGAAAGGCTATAGCTACAGCTCATAGCTATATGTTTAGCTTCAAAAGGTGAGCGAATTTAATTTTTTGCGGTATTTGAGAAACAAAATAAAAACAAAAAGAGTGCCAGTGCCAAGCCAGAGCCGAGCCTGAGTCTGAGTCGGACCTACAACAAAGGTTGTGAGCAGCAGCAGCATCGTTTGCTGTGAAAGGTGAAAGGTGTAGATAATCGGAACCGGAGAAAAGATCCAACAGAAATGTTAAATAAAATGAAAGAGTTACTGGCTGGCTGGCTGGTGGTCGGTCGGTTAGCGGGTGAGATCTCCACAATATATACAACACACAAATCGCGGGTGGTTTCGATATGTGTCTTTTCCTGTCTTTTTTTTTTTTTGAAAAATATATGTATATACACTCCGACTATACAAACATAAAAATGTTTGTGTATATTTAAGGGTCTTTCTCTCGGTTTTTTTTTGGGTGTTACGAATTCGAGTGAAATCGCTGCGACAGAGCGCAGATATGCGGGGGAAAAAGTGCATGAATTTGGTTTTTTAGGCCACCATCCAAGCAACCAAAATAGTTCCGGCATTCAGAGTGGGGTCACAACTTTCGGGGTATCGAGAAATTGATTGGCAAAGCGAATGGAAATTCAATTTGTAATGGCCAGGCCCCGGCCAGGCCAGTGAGAGTCAGTCATCAGCGGGTGGTGTTAATGGCTAACGGTTAAGCTAAACCCAAACTATAGCCAAACTGAAGCCAAACCGGCTGATAAATCTCTGTTAGCCAATTGTTATACATAAGCGGTGAAAACTGCCAAGAGGGTGTGAATGATGAGCCATTTGCATAAATTGCATAATTAAGCTTAGCAACTGGCTACACGGAAGTGATGCTATATCATAATTATGTTAATTGCCGGCAACTTATTGAATTTAAATCGTTCTTAAGGGGATACATGAGCAGATACGATTCACGGACAGAAAAATAAACATCTTTTATGGTTTTTTATTTAAAACAAAAAAGTAATGAACATTTCTATAGGCTACAATTTTTTGTTGTTGTAAGGATTCATTAAAAAAAGATTTTTAAATCCTTTTCACATAAAAAATAAAAATCCTCGGTCATTGTGATGTCATTTCCGGTTTGAAATATCTCCTAGCATATCTCCTATTATAACTATTAGAATAGAAAAAAACAGTATATGCAAAGAAACAAAGATTGAAACAAAATTGAAGATTGAAATTGCATTTTTTTAAAGAAAAAAAATTTGAAAAAATTTGCATAAATTTTGTTTTTTAAAACACTTATGATTGAAAGAAAGAGATTTTCTTCTTGTAGATAACTACTTTATTGTATTTTGAAGACCTGTCCTAATTTTCATTAAGAATGCGGAAGTAGATTCCGAGAAATCCATTTCTTGACACGATCATACGTTAAAACTTACGAAGTTTTTGGAAAAACACATTTTAAATTATAAGTCACAATGGAGTTAGAAGAAAGAAAGCTTCATCTTTATACTGTAGCGCTAAAACTTTAGCTGTTCCTGGATCAAAAATACAATTTTAGGCCAATATTCTAGAAATTATTATATATATTCCGTAGAAATTGAAATAATACATGAAAACCGTTTTGTGTTTAGGGTATAGGGTTTACTATTCTGTATACTGTGTATAATATACTGTATACTTTATACTATATTCTCCAAGTGGAATATCCATTGCAGTCTATTGTCACAAATCACAGACCGCAAATGAACGAGTTATACAACGTTTTCCAGCTGACCTATCGAGTGACACCGATCGAAAGTAATCGTACCAGTTACAAAACCCAATTCGAGAGGTGAAAACTTTATTAAAATGATGTTTTTTTTTTCTTTCTTATTTTAAATATGGATTTAAGTCTCTCTATAACCAATCAAATGGTGAACAATAGTTCAGAGACACGAATATGTTCGTGTCGAAATGTCATGGACCCGCCGCCGCGGTGGTAACCCTTTCTCTCCCACACTTGGCACCCACTTTAGGTCACGCCTCCTCCCTTTCTCGACAACAAAAAAAAAACAATATATATTATAAAAAAAAAATTATAATTCAACTGCCCGCATTGTTACAAGACCCTCGGGAACTTTAGGTGTCGTTTCGTTTCGCTTTTTATCCATTTTTTTTTGTTTCTTTCAACTTTGTTCAACTTTGGCTCTGGCCGGCACATAAATTTCCCTGGCTGAACTTTCAAAAAACTGAAATGAAATTGTTCAAACAGCGACGATTTGCATTCGACTTTTCTTCGGACATTGTTTTGTTTTTTTTTTTTTTTTTTGCATAATTTCCCTGGGAGGAAAAGCTATAAAAAAATCAGTTCACTGGCCAGCCAACCCGACATCTTCAAACTCTTTGAGATAGAAAGAAAGTCATTAAGTGAATGGTGGATGCCGCCATTGGAGTCACAAATTAGCGTTCAAATTAAGTGATTATTATTATTAGCCGGCCGAAGAAGCTACACATTTTCGAAATGTGTCTCAATATGTTGTGTGTGCTTTCAGTTAGCAGCTCATTTAAATGAAAGTTAACACTGCAGGAGGGGAGTTGCTTTGGAGTAGAGTAGTGTTGGTTGCCTCCTCTACCTCCTCGGGTGGCACTCAGTTACTTTCTAAATGCGTTGCACAATTTCTCATCTCCATGCCTCGATATATTTTTGGGGTTTGGCTTATGGAGGGGTAATTGCAATTGCAACTAATGTGAAATTCAATTTGCTGCCCCAGAAACAACAGGCGGAAAAAAAAATAAACTTTCCAAGTTGCAAAATTTTCAAAAACCGAACGACAAATACAAAAAAAATTTGTTTAACTTTCCACAGAGTGGCAGTCGCAGTCGCAGTCGAGGCAGCAGTTATGTCATACCTGAGAGGTGAGGTAAGGAGGTTGAGGTGCGATTTCCCTCAAGTGAAACTGTAAGCTGTGCTTTTTTTTTATTTTTTTGGAAAGCCGCAAAAAGGTAAAGTAAAAATGAAGTCGCAGCCGGCTATCCGTAGGCCTCTCTTTTATTTTATTTTTTTTTTTAGTGCGTGGGGACAGTCGGCCAGGCCAGGCCAGGCCAGGCCAGCCCCGACTGAAACTGAAATGAAAACGAAAGTGTGCGCATCCGCAATTAAAATTGTAAACGCGAGAGTTACAAACAAAAGTGGCGGCAAGTAGAAGAAACTCAGGCAACCAAGGAAGCATGATGCTTTTCTCAAAAAATGCCACCAAAATGCGGTCAGTCATCTGTCAAATTAGAGGCAAAAGTTTTTCGAGTGAAAAGTTCGACCCCGTTTCAACCGAAATGGGATTACCTAATGCCGCAGGAGAAGACCTCCCATAAAAAAAATAAATATGAATGACAATAAAATATAAATATTTATCTTTTAAGGCCTACCATGCCTTCCGACTAAAATAGTAGTTGTTTTTATGACTTTTATTTAAACATTTAAATGTATCGCCTCTCCCCCTGAACCTTCGAAATAACTCTAGTTTTTTGGGGCACGCATGGTTCGACGCAACTGGTTTGCTTATCGAATGCTTTTTCGGGCAGTTTTGTTTTTTAGAGTCGTTATAAATGAATAATTGCGCTGGCCTGGGGTTTCCAAAATGGGTCACCCGAGACGAGACCAGATCGTATCCGATCGATTCGAATCGATCGAGTTTCCCTTTTGTCGCGCAATGCCTCGTAATCGATTTAAATAAATTATAATTACTCACGCGCCTGGTATAAATATATCCTTGACTCAGAAAAAAACAGAGTTTAGGGGATACTTCGGTACATACCTGTAATGAGAAATTGAAATCAAGGAATTAATATTAAAATGTTAAAGACACTGACCTTCTAAAGTAAGGCCCCTACATTTTATGATCTATACAAGAGAACATATATTTAAGAACCTCATAAAGTTAAGTCGAGATAATAAATTTCTTAAGACCCTAAATGATTCATGGCACAAATCAAATTCTCAGAATCTCGGCTTAACAGCATCTCAACCAAAAAACAGACTTATAAAATGTATCCATCAATAATCGCCGGATTGAACCGAAACGAATAAAAATCGTTTGGGCAATAATATCGTAAAATATATGAAATCATTTTGTGACGATGATGATGATGACGGAGACCGGACCGCGACGACGACATGCCAAAGTGAAATTAGCCCAAAGTTGAAATCCATTTAGAAATCTACATGAACCTCCAGATGCGTGTAAAAAAAAGGTTCAAAAATTAAAAGGAGAGGGGAGGGCTTGAAGAAAAAAAGAGAGATATAAACACTCGAGCTGTGATATTAATCCCGTCATAAATCAATGGCAACCGTCCAACAGCCGTCAAAGCTGACAGGGTCCCCTCCCTTTGGCCGTTGAGAAAGAGACACCGATGTGGACATGGCTAGAGAAAGGTATAGATCGGCCCAGGCCAGGCCAGGCCATGCCAGGCCATGCCAGGCCAGGTTGTTTGTCATTTGGGCCTAGGCGTTGGCCCATAGCTGTCCATTTGTCGTCTATCTTCGTTGTGTCGGGCCTTTGTCATGTGCGATGTGCGACTTTTAGGGCATCGGTGCCCACTTAGGGCAACTATCCGATCGGATGATGAGACCAGAGACTGGATACCAGAGACTGAAGACTAGAAACTGAAGACTAGAGACTGAAGACTAGAGATTTGAGTCTTGAGACTTAAGACCCTGACTTTAAATACTTGTGTTTAAGATTATTACTTGGAAGGAAGGACCTGGAGTTAGGAACCACTTTATGAGACCTTTTAAAGGAGAGAAACCTTTGTCTCTAAGAAAACAAAGTTACTCTAGACTTCCTATATTTTGTTAAAAATATAACCTTAAGCTCTTTATCCAATCTTAGCCCCAAATCCAAACCCCCAAAAATATCTTAAATTTTGAAACAATGAATACTCACGCATAATCTTCAAATGGAGGACGGTGGTGGTTCGGGCCCAGTTGAAGGTAAAAAAAAATGCTATTGCCATATGCCGCTTCTGCCTCTGACAAGCTGACAAACTGAATAACTGGCTAACTGAAAAGGTGGCTAAAGTGACGTTTGAGGCAGTTTCACGGCCAGAGCCCGGACCCAGACCCCGTTCATAGGCATAGTTTTGGATCGCATAGTGAAAAGCTAGCTAGCTAGGCACCTGATGGCTGTTATTTGAGTTATTCACACAAATTTCACGCCAATGGACAACAAAAACAATAGCTATTGCTATTGCTACTACAACAACACACTTAGTGCCGACGATCCGTTGAATGGCCTCTGGAAATTATTTCTGCTTGGCAACAATTGCAAAAGCCAGAGCAAAAGCAATTTTAGCCACACAGCATTAGCCAGAAACCACCAGCCCCTGAGAGTTGGCCGAGAGAAAATCTGTTTTGTGTTAAATTGTGACGAAAACTAATTGAAAACTAGAAGGATGAACCAAATGGAAATGAATATGATCTTATATTATAGGCTTTAGAGGGAAAATTCGATTGATTAATACTTGAAATTGAGGCATGTGTTGGTATTATAAGATAAGGCGAGAGAATTGTTTATGGATTTAAGAAATATATTATAATTCCTATTATTTCTTTCAGCTAAGATCCTAAATTCCTTCCTATGAAAATTATTTATAGATTTATGAAATATATTTGTATAACTTTTATTTCTTATAACTAACATCCTCAGTTTCCATAGTATCTTCAATGTATTTATCTCAATCCTTTATGGTTTTAATCTCCCTTTCAGGAATAAGTCTTTTTAGCTTCCTGTTTTTATGAAAAATATTCTTATTTATATTATTTCTTATAACTAACATCCTAGGGTTTCCATATTATTCCAATTAAGTTTATCTGAATCCCCCAAACTCTTTTTAAATGTTGAAATTATATTATATACCCAAGAGAATTGTTTATTGATTTATGAAATATATTCGTATATCTTTTAATTCTTAGAACTAACATTCTATGTTTTCCATAGTATCTTTAATATATTTATCTCAATTCTGTAAGCTTTTAATCTCCATTTCAGGAATAAGTCTACCAGGAAAGCTGAAATGAGGAAGCTTTATAAACCTTATTCTCAATCCTATTATTTCTAATATCCATGTAACCATAGTGTCATAGGTATGTTTATCCCAATCCCCTCAATCTATATATCTTATAACTAACATCCTAAAAGTATCTTTATCTCAAACCTCTATACTTTTAATCTCCATTTCTTGAGTAAGTTTTTCAGCTTCCTGGTTGCCATCGTGATCTCTTTTAATAGCGATCAACGCCATCATGATCCCCATCACCATCACCATGTAGTCGTGGAGTGACAGGAGAGGGGCTATATGTCTAAGACTATCTATTATTAAGTTGGAGTTTGGCTGAGGCGACTGAGGCGACTTTCACGCGCGACTTTAAACGCTCGCAAAACGCATCGCTGCACAAATTTGCATTTGGCTTCTCCGACACACACACACTATGGCATGGCTATATGGATATATGTATATTAAAAAAATGGAAAGCAGCAGCTCCAACTACAACAACAGAAACTGACAACTGTCATAAACATAACTCGGGCTCAATTGGGCTTTGTTGGTGTCTTGGTTTGGTGATATCGCCTGAGCATATCACCGCATAACGATTTCCCCCATAGCTCCATGCCACACTAAAAATAATATGATTTTACTAAAGACTTTTGAGACTTAAATATTTAAATATGAAAGATTCGAAGATATCAATTTTTTTTTATTTAAATCAAATCTTTAAAGAGAATAGTTTTTATTAAAAAATAGTTGATATTTTTTTTTCGAGTGCATCGAACTGCAGTCGAACCATTCACTTTGGCTTTTGTCTCCTTTTCTCCAATTTTCACTCACTGCCATTTTCCCTCCTTCCCCCAACCAGCCATCTCTATCTACATTGTCTTTAATGATTTCTCCTTTGAACAAATTTCTTGTTACCTTACTGCCACCTTCGCTACCCCCCTCCCTTCTTCTCTTTTTAGCTGCTTTCAATTTTTTATGTAATAGTTTATGAGCTGAAACAATACGCCGCTGGCTGCCGGCTATCCGACTGCCGCCTATCGGGCCCCGTCCGCCTGCCAGACGCTTTCTTTGTACCCAAAAATCGGTAGGAAAAAAAAGAGAGACAGAGATAGAGAGAGAGAGAGAGAGAGAGAGATAGCAAAAGAAGTATCTCATAGATACTTTAGCAAGCATCCTCATGTGTGCAAAAGGTACCGAATGGCAAGAGCTTTTCCGACATAAAATTCTAGATAAAAGGAGGTAGCTAGTGACTATCCAAGGGGTTCTACCAAAAAACTACTATTTCTAGAAAGAAAAGATCTTGGTGTAGTAGAGCACCCCCTTTTTCCTACACCACTGGCCAAAAAAACACATTCATGGCCAGAAGCTGAAATCGTTTTCCTGCCTTTCTTGGCAACAGCAACAAAGTTTGTTATTGTGTCAGCTTATCGTTTCGCTCCCAGCCAATTCCAGCCAAAATGGCTAAAAGACTTTAGGGCCAGAATCAATATTGATTTGGTTTGCCAACTAAAGCCCCAACAACAACAACAAAAACAACAAGAAAACTTTGCTCGGCTTTTTGGCCAGATACATTTTATGGGAAGATGTTACTTTTAGTTTCGCCACATTTTTCCTCCAAGTGTGTCTCCAATTTAAGCGTATGTATGTGTTTGTATCTGTAAGATACTGTGTGTATCTGTAAGGTGAAATTTTTGTGGAGCATCCACCATTTGGATGGGGCTTATGGGAAAGTTGCATTTGAATTGGCCAAAAGTGGCCGAGGCACACAGAATGTGATCGTAATTGATGCGCGGCAGGATGGAGAGCTTGAAGATGCTGGCTAGTGGCTGGAAAACTGGTCGTTAAATGAAAGAACATGCCACTATTTTCCCACATTTTGTGCCATTTGCATTCTGTACTGGAATGTACTGTCTTTCAAGAGATTTTTAATCCAATTTGGCAGTGCTATACCATCTTTAAAGTCTATAGTAGTCTTATTAAAAATCAATTATAGATTTTATCTGAAAACCAACCAAAAACGCATCAATCAATCAATCAATCAATCAATTTTTGGCTAGTTTAGGCGTTGAATGCCTTTAAGCCAAATAACACGAAACTTGGGCCCTAATCTCGTCTTAAATCCGACTAAACTTTGCAGCACACACACTCGGATTAGTTTGAGTTTCGACCTGTAGATAGTCGAAACTTTCATATCAGTAGGCGGCTGGTGGGCGTGGCCAATGGGTTTAGTTCAGGCAAATGAACTACTGTGGAGCGATGGCGCCAACTCAGAGTCGTAAACTTGAACATGACTGCCAAAAGGCTATTAATACTCTTCCTAAAAGGTCTCTCTTTAAATTTCAATCAAAAATCATAAGATTTAAAAAATATGTATGTATTTTGTGAGATACAGAAGGATAAATGAGATACTTTTTTATGGGAACTACAAAAATACCTTTAAATAAGTATCTTTTGTAGAGTATCTTTATAGTCAAAGTTTAAAACCTTCTCTCAGATAATCTCAAAGAAGTTTTAAAGTAGGTTTTTCATTTACCATTTTTTACCCCCTTTTTTTTGGTAAGCAGTTTTGGGCTTTTTAGAGAGTCGCTTGTCTCACGTAGTGCGAAATGTGTGCATTTTAATGATCCAAATTATGGTTACTTTATTGCGTTATTAATAACATTTTGATTGCATCACGTACGCACGCACTCCGTAGCTGGGCCCAGCTCTTCCTCTCTCTAGACCTTAACCCAAAACATAAGTCCACTGAAGAAAAAAGGGGTTAAGAGTTGTAACTTTATAAATATAATATTAAAGATTTTGTAAAATAAGAAAAACAACTAGAAGACTTATTTAGCCAAGCTTGTAGAACTTTATTAATAATATTACTTCCAAGGAAGTGTTTTTGTTTTTTTGTTTTCTTGACTTATTTTGTTTCTTAAACATTATTTTCATGGAATGTATCTCCTGATAATGATCCGTATCATTTTCTTGTGTAAATTGGACACCCCAATCCGATCCAATCCAATCCCGAGCTCTCTTACTGTCAACGCTCTACTCACGTTCCATTTTGCTGGCCACGTAAATGGAAATGGCATGGAAATGGGTGCAAGGTGTGTGTGCGTGTTTCTCCGGGGCTGTGTGTGAGACTCCTCCTTGGATTTCTTGTCTCTGCCGGTGCAGTCGAAGGGCAACCCAAATCGTTCGAAAAAAAAAAAAAAATAAAATAAAACAGCACAGCAGCGAAAATAAGTTTCGTTCGCAGCTGTAGAAATCGTGCCGAGCAGCCTTGGTTTCTACTTCCCTCTACCATGAAAAAAAAAAAAAAAAAAAGAAAAAAATTACTGGAACCTCGAACCCCAAAACCCCACCTCGTGTGTACTTCTTTTGGGTGTCTTATCAATGTTTTATTTTTGTTTCTTCTTGTAGCTTTCGAGTGCTGTTTTCAGTTAATTTTCCGTTTCTGTTATTGAATTTTTACAACTGCCCCGAAGTGGGTCAAAGATACAGATACACAGCAGCGAGGCGACGCCTGAGAGGCATCGGATCGGTGTTCGTCTTTGGATCCAAAAACCACAGAGATCCGGTGGTCGTCGTCACATAATAAAGAGAGCGGCGGCTGGCGTTGGTAATTTAACGTTCATTAATGTCTGGCATAATTTTCGGTACTTCTTCTTTTGCGTGCTCTGAAGGCTGATGAGGAATGGAGGCTCCTCCATTCGAAGGAGCCGTAGCCGTGGCTACGAGAGCTGCCAGCTGCCAAAAGTGGATCAAGTGATGGCTGGGGGATGACCGACATTTAAAGGCTTTTTTTTTTTGTTTGTTGGCAAAAGCCAGTAATTTCCAGTCAAGCTCCTCAAAAACCTATTATTTTTTTATGGCCTGGAAGATGTCTGAACCCTCTCCAGGTATTAGCACTTTTCAAGTCAATATTTTTGTATTTAAATTTACAATAGTTTCGATTATTTAAATCACTTGAAGGAAGGGAAGGGAAGGGCCCTCTAATTTGTATTTTAATTTGCTTGGAAAGACGAAAGACGAATCCGGTACCGGCATTTCTGACGTCACAGGCCAACAACCGGCTTAAAAAATAGCAGCAGACTAGAACGAGTTAAGAGAACAAGTTGGGCGAGACAAGTACTGATATAGAGTTCTACTCCCAGTTGGCTAAGGGAGCAGGCGATGGGAAATAATACTCGCATAACCCCTCCATCCCATGGGCGGAGGAATCCGAATCGAAGGAAGTCACATGGCGTGGTGGCAAGGGCAGTGGCAGTGGCAGGAAAAAGGCCGAATGAGAGACAGGGACAAAGCAATCATTCTACGAGCCACTAGCTACTAGAAACCTTGGAAGTTATTTTCAAGGTGTGCACACGCTTCAAACGGAAGAGGTGAAGGCCTCCTCGCGACAACCACCTAGAAGTTGTTCAAATGAAAAAATAAAAATAATAATAATAGCAAGAGAAACAACACCCGGGCAACAGAATCAGCCCATACATAGCATAATTTATGGGCAGACACGAGCTGAATTTTGTCAACATCCGTCAGAAGGAATAGGAGAGCAACTTGAGCTTCAGATACATGCAAAACTTTTCTAAAGATACATAGATACATATGCGTACTTCTCGCAGGAGTGCTGATCAACTTTGAGACAAAATCTGTCACTTCTCACCCAGGCCCCGCCAGTCATTTGAATATTATTTGTTAAGTCTAAATATTGACATTGTTTTTTATACTCTTTTTGCCACACGGTATGGGTATTTTTTGTGAAAAGTATATTTTCTACTTTTTTTTCCTTCAAAATATGAATTATATAGTACAATATTCATATTTTTGTCCTATATGGTACAATAGAGAGCCTGTAGGCAGGTCCTTATATAGTTTACTAAAGGATATTATGGTTATAATTATAGTTATAATATATGTACATATATAGTTATAGGATCTATAGAGTATAGTATAGGACCTATATAGTATGTTATAGGGCTTATATTTTAAGAAGATAGAGATGGGGTAAGTTTATAGTATAGTAAAGAATAAGGCCTATATAGTGTAGGACCTACTTATACCATCCCTACTATTTAATTTAATATCTTAAAAAACTGTTTTTTTTTTAGCCAGAACCCAAATACTATTTATTTTCTCGCATTCTGTGGCTCTATATCTCTTTTCTTTGCCGATTTTTTCGCCTTTTTTTTTATTGTTTTAACGAACTCAGGTTGTTTTGGCCATGAACCCATCATAAGTTTCAAATGGCTCACGCTTTTATTTCATTTCATTATTTTTTTCTCCTTCTGTGCTCAGTTTGGGGCAATGTTTGCGATAGAATGTATGTATATTTTCGGGGCTGTGGCTCTTCTTTATATTTTTTCGTAGCTTTTTTTGCTTTGTTTATTTAAATGGGCGGACTATTTGAACTTATTTGACTCTTTATTCTTCACTCCATTCTTCGCCGTACTCCAAAACGTATACTTGGCCACATAAATTTGTCATAATTTCGTTGGTTAGTCGGCATAATTAACAAGCTCTCCGGAGCTATTGACCGAACCAGAGTCAGAGCCCAGTGTTCGTGACTCTATTTGTATCTGTATCTGTGTATTAGCCTCGTATCTGTGTATTTGCTTAGTAATTATAGACGTTAGAAGTCTTATATATAGGTGTCTGAGTTGTTTCGGGGGGCATTAAACGTGCCATCGAGAGTCAGACTTCTCAAGGTTTAGGGCGTTTATATTTCAATGGCCCCGAGGCATAGCCGAGTCGAGGCGGCTTTTTTTTTCGCTCATTTTTATTTCGCTGTAAGCCAAAATACAATAAAAAAAAAAGACTGCCCCTGATGGTCATTAATTTTGAATAAGTTTTGGACGAAGCCTTTTGCCGAAAATAAAAAAAAGATAGCAGAAATTTGCATGTGTGGGCTTTAATTCGAACTAGGGATAAGATACTTTGTTCCTTCCTTTCTCTGGCAATCTTATATCAATTTCATAGTCATCATTTCTTGCTTTTTTTTATGAACCATCACTCATAGATCGGATCAGCTGCTTAACCCCATTTACTTACTAGACAGGGGAAGTAAAGTAAAGTCAATTGTCAACATAAATGTCATCGGATGATAAACATACCTGGAACGAGAAGAGTTCAAGTTATACAACCGATTAATAAAGGTTTACTTCAGATTTACTTCAGAGAAGGAGTAGGAGAAATATGGCGACATGTAAGGGAATATTAAACAACATAAATAACATATTGTACAATGAGTCTCAACAGTTTTGCAGACTTTGCCTGATAAAGATCGCATTGTGCATTGTCTTTTTATTTTTATTTTTATTTTTTTTTTGTACATAAAGGAGAGAAGATCCCTTGGATGACAGCCAACAGGCGGCTGAGGAGAGAAGTGGTGGTGCCACCACCGTGGAAGTCAATTGAAGTTGCACAAACACACACAATGGGTGCCCGGTGAAGGAAGCGAAATTAAATAAAAGCGCAGACATCGGCGACGGCTGCAAAAAGCAGATCAACATAAAATGAAAATAAATCAAAAAACGTATCGTGCTTTTTATTTAACTTTACTTTTTTTTCCCCCATAAAAGCAACGGACTGGCGGTTTAGGTTCGCTGGCGAATGAAAACTTTTCACCATTTTGCATAACAATTTGTATCTTTCAGTGGAGCGCGTTAAAGTCATACAGAAACTGCGGCAATGGGAGCAACAGCAACCGAGTCAAGGGTCTCTTACTCCAACTTTTACTCCAAAAGTTGCTAAATATTAAATTTTTGTACCTCACAAGGAAGAAGACAGTGGCGGTTAGCCAGAGGGGGTCTTGACAAAAAGGGACAACCCTGAATCAGATACAAAGATACTAAGATACATCCACGCAAACGCTGCGTTGCGCAACTGTAGGAAAGTTGAAAGTTCAAATAAAAGAAAAGCGAAACTAGCCGTGGGATTTAAAAGATAATTGAATATGTAACAGAGATACAAAGATACACTGATGAATGAGATAGAAAAGGCATTGCTAAACACATTATTTAACCATTTAAGTTGAATATTAAAGAAAAACAACTATATGTTTATGAACCACACTGTCCTGGCAACAAAATGTGTTGGGGAAAAGGCAGAACATTGCGAAATTAACTCAAAACTGTCGACAGACCCGCAACCGATGCGTTTGGTCAAGGGGAACAACAGAACAGAGCTTGCCACAGAAGGAGATTCCCTGTTGCAGGCACTCGAGTTTCAATTTAAATGCAACTGACATTAAATTTCCTACTTTGCCACAACAGTACATCATGCCAGAACGACCACAACGGTGAGAAGAGGCTCTCCTCCCAGAGGGAGGGATAATGGGAGGTTTTTTGGAAAAATAAATATATTCCGAAACTAGATATCTGAACTAGGAACTAGGAATAGTTCAGGTATCTCAGGGTTACAGAAAAATAGTTACATCTTAAAAAACAATTAAATTCCTCATCAAGCTGAGCTCTGACAAAAAAAAAAAAGGGTAAGAGGAAATCGGTTAACCGCAAAAGGTAGAGAAGAGTATGGGGAACAGGATTATATTTTCCGGTGGTTCTGATACACGTCCACCTCCCTGTCCCTGTCCCTGTTCCTGCCACATGCCTCCACCTCTCGCACCTCTCTTTTTCTGTGGCAGACAGACGACTACGTTCGTTCCGCAACTTTTGCAACTAAAGTTGAGTCTTTTGGGTGCGGTAATCTGGGCACTAAGGGGACTGTGGGGCAAGGGGCATGGTGTGCCTACCGCCTGCACAGACATTGTTGCGCTGTATGTGTCTGTAAAATAAATTTAATGAACTAGCGCAACCATAAAGCTTAACTTATCAAGAATGCCAGGCTGCAGGGGACTCGGTCTCAGAGTGAGAGACTCGAACTGGAGTCGAATGCGAACAGAACCCGAACTAAGCGGTAAAGGAGGGCAATCTTAAAGATACAGCACAGTGGCAGTAGATGTACGGATAGTACGATAGGCTTTAAGATTCAATAAGAAATCGATTTAAAAGCGATCGATACTTTATCCTTAAAACCTTTCACTATCCGAGTACTATTCGCATTAAAATGGAAAACTAATTTTGTTACTGTTTGTTTATGTTGGAGTTTCCTTAGTTTTCCCAGTTTTTGAATCACTGTTCGACTCTCGGCATTACACAGATACACAGATACACATAAAACACAAACAAACAACCGACACTTTACGGCTAAACACATTCGACTTGTTGTCCAATTGTGCAATAAACCAACAACGACAAATAATTGTGAAAAATGCAAATTTTGCAGCAAAAGCAGAACACTGAAATCTAACGCAGATTGTTGCGTGAGTCAGAAATGCATAGGTTCAACGAACTAAGTGATTTGCTCCACAAAGACTATTATATTAAATTAAAATATAAAATATAATTCTATTAGGAAAGTCTGGACAAGTCAGAGGTGGAGGCGGCTATACTTTCCAGTACTTCAGTAATACAGAGACAATTGCGATGAGAATTGGTTGACACTTTGAGAAATCAGAAAGAAATATATTATTTTTTTGAAAAGTGTCTTGTTGCAACACCACCCACATTAATTGTCTCTTCAAACTGATTTCGTTGGTTGGCTGGTTGGTTGGACTTTATGATTTCCATTCATTTGGCGGCAAACAGGAAGAGAAAGTAATGCATTGCAGCGGCTTCGACTTCAGCTTCAACTTCGATACTTCGGACTGTGCGGAGTTGGACTCTGGGGCGCTCTCACTTCATAAATTTTAGCAGGCAAGGTGTCAAGTCAATGCCAAAGAGCCAAGAGCCAAGAGCCGAGCTGCTGCTGCTGCTGCTGTTGTTGAGGACGCGGCTGTTGGGCTACCACACTGGGCTTTAATGGAGTTTGGGGCTTCGAGTTGAGTTGCTGGCCGCCAAGTGAATGACAGTTGCCACCTTGAAAACGGTTGCCGCGGCAGCAGCTGTCGTCGCAGCTTTCATTTCAGAGTCAGAGTCAGAGTCAGAGCCAGAGCCAGAGCCAGAGAAACAGGCAATTGCACCTTTAGTATCCGTTTTAGACTCTCAATAAATCATAATTTTAATAACAAATTTGAATTCTATCCAAAGTACTCTGGCTTATGGGGCGTATAAGTGATCATTTACTTTCGTTTCATCGCCGTCTGATTCATGTTTCTTTTTTGTTTGAAAGCAAATTTCATTTCATTTCTTCATTTGATTTCATTTCGCCGATCTCCCCCCTGCACCCCTTTCTGCTTGCAACAGATACTTTCCTTTACTTTCATTTGAGTGAAAGATACTCGACGCTTCTCCCACTCTTTCTCTCTCAGTAACTCTGTTTTGCTGTCTCAAGTGCTCTCCCCGCTCCCGCTTTTTAGTGTTTTTTAGTGAAAAGGACCAATTTCAATTTCACATTGGTTCGCTTTCAAATATGTATCCACGAGATGCTGTGTAGTTAATTATATGTGCATGGCTATCTGGCAGCTGCATTCACAGCGCGATGCTGCCTTTGCCGGCGCGCTCATTTGTAAAAGTATCTTATAGATAAACAGGAAGTGAAATGAGTTTGAGTTGAGTTGAGTTTTTAGTTTTCCGTAACTTTTACTTGCAATACGATTTTATTTTCCCTCTGAGCAGATTAGCCAAGTTTTTCCAAATTACATTTTCCAATGGGCTTTTCACTCTTTTTGTTGTTTTTTTTTTGCCGATTCATGGGTGGGCGTTTGACCGAAAAGCGTTGAGAGAAAGGCTATATTTAATAGTTTCATTGTAAGGGTGGGAGATGAAAAGAAGCTAGGAATGTGCAAGGAATAAGGCTAGGAACATGCCAGGAATATGCCAGGAATATGTCAGGAATATGCTAGGACTTCTCCCTACAGCTGTAGTATCTTCTCCTTATGCTGTAGTATCTTCTAATATGTTAGCTACGCAAATACTTTCTAACAACTATCAAACTTCACAGGCCAGCAGGCCAGCAAAGTGTTAAATTCTCGACAAGCGATGCAGGTGGGGAGATAGGCGCGGTTAACAAGAATTCTCCTTCTCTTTTCTCTGGCCCGGTGAAAGCGACAGAGATTAGATGGCATAATTTTCACGCTTTTCCGCTAAAAAGAAGTGCTCTGCCCTCATACTTCGCCCCTTCAGAGAACTGATTTATTATACAAATTAAAAAACGACCACAAAGAGGTAGAAGAGATAGGAAAACCGTCTAGTAATTAGTGAGAACTGAGCGCCGTGTCATGATGCAAATCAGGGGAAAAGCGATGGGCACGAGATCTGAGCTAAGAGATATTGAAGAACCAGACAAATGCGATATAATAGAAGCGATTAGCAACAATAAAAAGCAGTTTATGTGGCGGGTAGGCCGCCAGAGTGAGATTATACATATTAAGAAGCCAAAAGAGCCGGGGCCAGAAAGCTAGAAGGGGAAAGAAGCGACCTTACAAGTCGAAACGACATTAAGTAGCTGCAAGATACACACACTCTTGGCCGCAGCAAGCCGCTTTTGCTCTTGAGATACTTTTGGACATGAAGCGGAAACAAGCGGAAACTCACACACAAGCTCAGAAGAATCGAGGGACGATCAACAAGAAACGCAATAGTGATGTCAAAATTTCAAGCTAACTTTTATACTTTTATTTATCCATTTAGTAGCCTCCTTATAGACTTGGCTTGAAAATAGCCAACCAAACATCTCTGACAAATGGACAGAAGCTATGGGGCACGCCTGTGAGCGAGTTAACTCTTTGGCTACATCATAAATTTTTAATGTGAAGATGTGTAGAGAGATGCAACCACAAAAAAAATAAAAAAAAAAGAAGGACGGGACGGACAACAAACAAGATCAACAGCAGTCGGGATCGCGTATCTTAAAGATACAAATTACAAGCGGTAGACATTGAGATTGGAGGCCCAACAACAACAACAACAACAACAACAATAAGAGGCAGCATCAAAATGATTAAAAGAGCTAAAGAGCATGTCTCCTCCTCGACGTTACGGTTTCGTTTCCGTAGTTTCAGGGCCACGTTAAGACCGAAACAAAATGGCAAACGGAACACAGAGCAGGAAGCTAAGATACTCGGACGAGAGACTGTATCTGAAAGTCTGTCATCATTTTTGTCACGCACGTTGCCATTTGAAGGCTTCTCTTTTGCGGCTGTCGTCTCTTCTCTCTGAAGACCGAAGACCGATCTTCTGGTGTTTCTTCTGTCTTTCCTTTCAGCTTCTTCATTTTTTCACAGCTGCTTGGCTTCTTTGTGGCTCTTTGTTGCCGCAAATGCCGCCGCTGTCTGCCACTCGAATTTAATTTGTTAAGCGTTTAAGCGTGCCGAGACGAAATGGAATGAAACAGGCAAACTACAGTACAGTGGGACAAAAACAATTAAGATTATTAAAAAGTAATAATAGCCTTATACTTCAAAAAGTAAGAAATATTAAACAGGAAACCTCTGTCCTCAAAACATTCTTATTTTTATTGAAAGAATCTGTAATTTTGACATTCATTTTCAATCACTTTTGTACCACGGCCATGACTGCGTCAGTTTTCACCGAGGCACTCATAAATCGCTTCGTCTCACTGTTACCATTGACTCTTGTAGGGCTCTCTGGTAAGTATCTTTCGGATGCGGATTCAGATTCGGATTTATCTATTGTTTATTTTGAAATCCAGTGTCTTGTCTGTTCGACTAGTCAGTTGAGCTTCGTGTTCAGATGTCCGCATGTCCGCATGTCCGTTTGTCCATTGATTTCAATTATAACCCAGTTTCATTAATGCAGTTTACATTAACCCCAACCTCCCCCATCTATGTTTTTTAGGTTAGCCTGTCCCGGGGTCCGAAATCTCATTGTCAGATAATTATCAGTGGGTGTGTGTGCGTGTGTGTATTTTTCGAAACCCTGACCTGAAACGGTTACAGTTGCCACTAGCCACTGTGTGTTGGACTCTGATGTGCGTATGTTTGCATATTGTGGGAGTATGTGGGTTGGACTTGGACTATTTCCCCCCCCAAACTTCCGTAGAATGACAAAATCCTTTTCGGTTTAGTTACAAAATTATGAATAATTTTAAGAGTTTCAAACTCTTTTTTTTTTCAGTCAGAGCTATGATTATTTTGTGACGAAAGAAACAGCCATGTCATTGTCCATTAAATAGTACTTTTATCTTTTGCCATAACTTTTTTAATCTAGCTATGGAAATCGATATTTGAACAAGGACAATTACAGATAATGGCGAAGGGGAGGGCGGGCATACAATTATCATTAAATGCACGTGGCGCCCAGGGAGCCAACCCAGGGAATATGACACACCCAGTAATGCGAGGCGTCCTGGAGGTGAGATTCCTGGCGACAAGGAGTCATATTTTTGTTGTTACTTTTTTTTTTGTATTCTCCCTTTGTGCTCCATGGCGACGGCGACCATGAAAAGCGACCCAATGATAAACGAGAGACCCGGACCAGCCACTGCCATACCAACAACAACACCAACGGCAACGGCAACGAGAGCTTCACGAAAATTGTAGTTGATGACCCTCAGATAGACGCTCTCAAGGATACGAGAGTAAACGACGTCAGCGACGGTTGCTGTTCGCATTAACCAACCAAAGGTTAAAGGTACCAACAACAACTAAAATTACTACAACAATCAACCAAAAAAAAAAAAGAAACAAAAAAACCAACAACTAGAATCACAAGGTTAGAACATTGCTCGACACTCGCAGTTCAGTTGAGTTCACTTCAGTTCCAGTACTGCCTGGGTTTCACTTTGGATTTGGGTCTGGTGGGGTTACCCAGAGACAGTCCAAGGGAATCTGAACAAGGCAAGACATTAATGTCCTATTTCGAAAAGGGGTTGACATAGATGGGGGAAGGTTTGAAGGTTTTTTTTTTAAATCATAACTCAAAGAGACTTGTTCTTTATGATATTTCATATAATTCAGTCAAATGTGTCGATTTTTGTTTATATTTCAAACTGTCTCCCTGAAAAGCACCCAAAAGTAGGCAACAAAATTGTATTTTAATATATATGAAGTGAAATTTATTCTACCTTTCCATTATAATCATACTACCCACTTGAAAATTAAGGGCAAAAAGTATCGAACCGCGTAAATTATACAGCGAAAGGTATAGCTCTGGCTAGCAACAGGCTACTAGCTTACTAGCTTACTTGCTACTAGTAATAATAGTAGTAATAAAATAGAAGCGCAGAGACAGGGGGTGATTGCATTAATCAAGCTAAGAAGAACTAGCAGATATATATAGAAGAGGCGATAAGGGCGGGGGCCTCCACCATCTGGTGCGATTCAAGTGAATCAAATAATTGTAGTCTTCGAATGGAAATTACAAAGAAGAAGCCAAACATGGCCAACGAGGCTATCGAGGGAGGCGGATCGAAGAAGGAAATAACATCATTGGGGCGTTTCAACATCTAAAGATTGATATACGCTCTCATGAAAATAGGAAAAATCAACATTAAGAATTTATTATCATCGGAGTTTCTAGCTCCCTAAGATTGTTTAAAAGATGAGCAGAGATTCATAATTCTGCTACAGTCTAGACCATAATGTGCTCTTAAAAATGTGGCAATAAAAACTATTAATCATCAACTTCCATTTCATTTAATTGTTTTGAAAGTGGAGGCTGTTTTAGTGGCATTATGGTTAAGTATTCCCAAATGTGTTGAAGTTCTTCAGTCTGCCACTTCAACAAATGTTTCTCAATCGCAATTACAGCTGAAATCAAATTACAAAACTTCTGTTAATGTTCTAGAGGATTGTAATATAAATCATTTTATAAATCTTGAGTGAAAACAAGGTCTCTTAGACCTTTAAACACTTATTATTATTTGAAAATAAATCGATTTTTGTATATTTTCTTCCTTTATGGGATAGACTTCTATCCCCACTTCAGAGACAAAAATAAATAAAGGCAAAAAAATAAAAAAAAATGGAGCAGAGGCAAATGGAGGCATCAGTTTTCAGAATTGGGTCAAGTTTCGGTTTTATTACCCCAGCCATGTGAGTGTGCGTGGAAGTTGGCTCCTCTGATTCCTCCATACCAGTACCATCACCATTCCAGTTCCCCAGGGCACACACCCTGGGATGCTCTCTGGCTCTGCATGCGTGTATAATTTTCTTTGATTAAATCATAAAATATGCAAAAAAACACAAAGCCAGAAAATAAATGTACAACAAAAGTTTTTTTTTTTCGGTGCCCAAAAAAGCGGAAACTAGGTCAGAGTTTGGGGCTGACTGCCCCAAAATCACAAAAACAAAAAACACAACAACAACCAGAGCAACCAGAGCAACAGCAACAGTCATTTCTGAGTGAGAAGCTGAGAGTTATTTTTGCGGTTACTAAGCTGTCTCACACGGCGTATGCGTAATATTACAATTTCATGGGAAGAGACTGTCTCTTGAGCTTAAAAATATTAAATTATTAAAATATTAAAATTAAAATTAGTAGTAATAATTATAAAACGATCCTTATTCTTATTTTGTCCTAAAAACTCCAATAAAGACCTCAAAATTTTGGTTTTGGTTGGCAACCCTGCTCCGTCGGCCTAAAAGGTCAAACTGCAGCGTCAATCAGCAGCGGCAGCAGCAGCGGCAGTTGCCAGTTTTGAGTAGCTATGAAAGAGAGGGATAGGGGAGAGGAGGAGAAACGAAGGCGACCCCCGGCAGAAGGCGAGTTGCGGGGCAATTAGCGCGCAATTGACCTACATTGGGGCAACATTAATGGTGTCAATAGTAAACGAGACTGCCAACGACAACCTCACTGCTGCTGCTGCTGCTGCTTCTGCTACTGCTGCTCAGGTCTGCTCTGCTCTCCTCACTTTAGTTGTTTTTGGGATTTAGTTTAGTTTAGAGAGCAAACTACAGAAATATTTAGAGTATAGGCCTCCCAGAGAGCACCTCCACTCCCACTCCCTCCCAGCATAAAACAAATCAGAAACATATTTTTTAAATCCGAATTCCGAGAATTATGCCTCACCTTCGGAAAAGTCTAACAACCTTGCTAGGCGGGTGGTGCGGTGGGTGGTGCAAGAATATTTGTATGAGAACCACCTTCCTATGACGTCAGTTCGAGGAGACTCGGGTTCGACCCCGGTAGCAATTGCTACTTTTTCAGTAAAAAATATATCTTATTAACAAGTAATGTTTAGTTTTTTCCAATTAACTTGGCTCTAGAGCCAACTCTAGAGTCTAGAAAGTAGATTCTTTTTGCAGAAAAATTCTTCCACCTCTAAAAAAAAAAAAAAAAATAATCCAAGAATCTTGGCCAAACAATTAAAGCGATGCGTGCGATTTCTTTGGCCTGACACTGACTGTGGTTGTGGTTTGCTGATGATGCGATGCTGTTGTTGTTATTGTTATTGGTGGTAGTGGTGGTGGTGATGGTGGTGGTGGTGGAGAAGAGACAAGCCCCCCACCATCATACGCAGAGCCACCCAGACCGGAGCAGAGCTATGGCAGAAGCAGAAGCAGAGGCAGCGTCATCGGCATCGGCATCGACATCGACATCGACAGCGGCATGTAAGTTGTACACGATAAATGAGAAATGAGGTTACCTACTTTTTAAGAAGGTCAATACGACCCAAAACAAATGAGCGAGGCAACGCCAAGCAGCAAAGCCAACTGAGACGCTGGCAGCGACAGAGACAGACTGAGAGCGAGTGCAAGCGAGCGAGAGCGAATAAAGCTCAGTGACCATGTGAGCAGCGTCGACTGCGCTGCCAGCCAAGCATACTCGGCACCACAAACATTACAGCAAACGTTTTCAATGAAAACAAAAGTAGTACACGCTGCCGAGACAACTGAGGCTGACGCTGCTGCTCACGTTGACGTTGACGCTGACGCTGACGCAGAACGCTGGCAGCTCAGTCGATGCCTCGGCTGACGTCAGCGTTGGCGGCAGCGGCAGCGGCAGCGGCAGCGGCAGGCAGGCCTGTAAGTCCAAAGTTGGTGACGAATTCGAATTTTTTGTTTCGGGGCTAAGAGATTTCGGTGGCCACATGCGAGGGCGACTGCGCAGCTGGCGTGCTGTGGCGAGGGCGCGGCCACGCCTAGTGGTGACCACATTTGGCGGATTTAAGAGCCAGAGCCAGTTCTATAGCTAGATGTTCTTCTCTTTTAAGTTGAGAGGTAGGATAGAATATCTTATAGATCTTATAGAATATGGTTCTAAAAGCAGTATCTCTATATGAATCTTTTTATAATCTTATATCTTATTTCTTAAGATTGATATTCATGAAAGATATTATATCTTACAATCTGTAGAGATTCTTGTAAATTTCTTTTGAAATTAATAGGATACTAGTAGGATATGAAGCTACTTACTAAACTCAATAATACTCATGGAAGATGTAAATATTATATCTCATAGAATCTCCTCAAATCTAAAAAATATATGAATTCCCACGATTAATTCTAAAATTAGTATCTTTTATGAAGTTATAGCTAGTAGCTACACCCAGTAAGATCATCAATCTTGTAGTATGTCTTGTTAAGCTTCAAAATCATAGAACATATTATTATTATATCTTGCAATCTTTAAGAAACCAATATTGTGCTTAAGATTGTACTTAATATTGCTTCTTAAATCAGTCCGAGTCTAAGTCCAATCCTAAATTAATCTTTAGCTAGTCCCTTATCTTAGATTTTTAGCTTGTTCCTGTAATATTCCTGTAAAATACCACCTTTAAGAAGAATTATTAACTCTTAAGATTGGTTTTAAGATCATTAATTATAAAGGCTGTATATGATGATAAACCGTTATTATTTAGCTTGATATTCATAAGAGATATAACATAAGTATCACTTGCTACCTTTAAGAAGAAATTTTAATTCTTAAGATTGGTTTTAAAATCAATGATGGTATGTTCTATATATGATGGTAAACCTTACTCCCAAGAGACTCATAAAATACAGTGTTATTTAGCTTGATACTCGTAAAAGATATTGATTTATCTTACAATCCCGTAAAAGAAATATTAATTCTTAAGATTAGCGACAGCCTAAAACTTTCAGATAAAAGATACTTTACACAATACTTTCAGGTAATGCCCTTAAATCAAGTTTTAGCTTCTTTTGCAATCCCCAAATGGCAACACAGCCGACACCTCCAAACCAACAGCCGGTCGTTTGTAACGAGGCTAAATCGGAGCAGAGGCAGAAACAGGGCCAGAAGCAGAAGCAGAAGGCGGTGGTGGCAGAGCCGAACGCCACCAACGCATCTCGGTCGCAGTCAACTGCAACTGCGACTTGGCCGGGCAGCGCTGAAAAAATTGCTCAGCGGCGGTGGCAGTGGCGTTGTTTTGCTTTTAGCCTCCACCTCCTTTCCACATTGTGTGTGCATTGTTTCGCCGCATTTTGTTGTAAACATTTCTGTTTGTTGTTTCGCATTCGAATGTTTGCGGGCGATTGCTGAGGAGACTGTAATGTTGTAATTGCGATTAGTTGCTATTGTATCTTTTAACGAAGAACGACTGTCGATCCATTTTTTAATTCAAAACGACAGACCAGAACAGTTCTTGGTCCTTGGTCTTTAATTAAAATTGAATTCCAATGGATGCCACATGCTTTCTGCCAATTAGGGATGATAAAGGGACCAACAGACTAGCAATCTCCCCACCCTCTGCAGAATATGGGTTAAAAGCTGCCACTCGACCCATATCATATAATACCCTTGTGGTGTGGTTAACCAATTAGGTTAATATAGCAACAAATTTTGAATCAATAACTTCCCTGCAACGCCCAGGCCCAGGCCCAGGCCCACACCCACGCCCACACATGAGGCCAACACATGAGGGTCAATGATTGTAGTTTCGTTGCGGGTGGCTGGCTGGCTGGCTTGGCTGGCTTCGCTGGCTTGGCGGGCAACACAGATACAGATACACAGATACAGATACGGATACTGAAATGAGTCTCCCATACAGATACAGAATTGTGTCATTGTTATCGGGCGCGGAATCGTGAGTTTTGTGGCATGAACATTGAAATGAAATCATGTCATCGATATAAATATAGATCGAGAATGTTTTAGGGTGTTTCGTTCTCTCTATCCGTCTCTGTTAGTGGCTCTGGGGGGCTACCCTCTTTTTATTCTATTTGTCAACGTCAAAATGACAAAGTTTGAGGGTCTCACACGCACACACTACCAACACACACACACACATACTGTAGCCAGAAAAAATATGGACTAGCTTATTAGGGAAAAACCTTCACTCTCAATGACCAGCACATTGATTTCCTCATACCCTCGAGACTACGAATATCAAAACCCCACCAGCCTGATATGATAAAACCATGAAACCCTAAAAGCTCTTCAACAGGTTCAAACCCACAGTCAGTGTCACAAAAGCGACAAGCCCCAAGAACCTTGGATGCCGAAAAAGCAATATTGGGGGTATATTGGGAAATATTGAGAAATATTTTGGTTATACAGTGCGTATACTTGATATAAAGTGAAGGACATTGAGTTCTTGCATGTTTTGACATGTTTATAAAGAGGGAAATTTTTCTTCCCAAGGGAAAGATGACTAAATAGCCATAGGAAAATATTTCGAAATTTTTGTGGTAATACAGAGCGTATACTTGATATGTAGTGAAGGAAATTGAGTTCTTGCATGAATTTTATTAAAGTAAATTGTTCCTCTCAAGGGAAATTGCAGTGTATAAAACATCAATAAAGTGAAGGGAAATATTTAGAAATTTCTGTGGTTATACAGTGCGTATACTTGATATGTAGTGAGAAATTGAGTTCCTTTATGTTTTGACATGAATTTAATAGAGGGAAATTGTTCTTCAATGGAAATAGCAGTAAATAACCAATAATTAAGTATAGGGAAATATTTAGACATTTTTGTGGTAATACAGTGCGTATACTTGATATGTAGTGAAGGATACTGAGATCTTTCGTGATGCTGTTTTATAGAGGGAAGTTACTGTACCCTAGGAAAATTTCAGTAAATAACCAACAATTACGTATAGGGAAATATTTCGAAATGCGATGGTAAACAGTGCGTATACTTGATTTTATGCAATTCAAGTTTTAAAATGAATTTTCTTAAGAGGGAAATTGTTCTTCCCAACGGAAATTTCAGTAAATAACCAACAATTAAATATAACCCCTGCATACCTATGTATGCCCTCTCCTTAAAGGTCTTCGCATTGAAATATTATCAAAGGTAATTACGCAAAATCATAGAGCAAAACGACCTTATCGCACAAATTGAAACAGCAGCATGTGCGTTGTACACTAACAATAACAAAGTGGCTTTTGTAACCCACGATTACAACAAAAAAAACACACAAACACACACTATAAAGTACACTATAGCATGTAAGTGTAATTACAAATGCCTTTGGCGCAAAAGTGGAAATGAAAACACCTTCGCACAAAATAGAAAAAAAATAAACAACAAATTACAACAAAAAGCTTGCATACACTTCCTCGTATGCAAATAAAAAAAAAAACTACATAAATAAACCGTTACAATAACAAAACATAAACAATGTCACAGGGAGGTGGAGAGAGAGAGATTACTACGGCGCTACGGTATCTGTGTATTAGTGCCCTTCTTGCCTCTCTTTTTTACTCATTGTCTGGGTAATTCACCTTCGGTCAAATGAATTAAAATGAATTAGCACGAGGCTTTCTAGCCCTCTCCCTCTCCCTCGCCCTCTCTGCACTATCACTTAAAAGAGATACTAAGAGAGACAGGAAGAGAATTAGGATCTTTACTTGAAGAGCTTGAAGGGTTAACTGTAAATAGCTATTTAAGATTTATATTTATTTTTCAACCATCCCCTTTTTAAAATCATTTACTTTCTCTCTAAAAAACGGTGAAAATTGGTGAAAGTGAACTCCGTTGGGGTCACCATACTATACTCCCACTATACTCCATTTCCACCCACTCCCTTGAAGAGTAAACAATATATAATCTTTATGTCTAAAGGTTACCAACTACAATTACAATTACGCCAATTGCAAAAAAAAAAAAACTGCAATTTTTTTTTTCCTTATTTTCATTTCACTTTATGAAAACGAGGGGTCAGGCGATATTTATCTCCCATATGGTTTGCACTTGACTATAACGGTAATTACATCTAGGCACGGCATTGCCCCTGAATTTTAATGCAATACACACACACACATACACACACACACACACACACATATATAGACAAGTAAGAGCGCACATGTGCATCAAATGTTGCATTATTCCTCGATTGTTTCCTCTATTCGCTTTTTTTTTGTTGTTTTTTTTATGTGATGTATTTTTCATAGCTTTTAACGGTAATCGCTGCTAATGACGACATTGAGTTTTCGCTGCCCGGCGTGGGCATTACTAATTGATCGCCAAAGATCATCAAACTTTATGGGAGTGAGCTGGAGGTCTCATTGTAATTGAAGATTTTTTGAAATGATTTTTTGAATACGGAAATGAGATACTATTATGAGTAAGATAGATTATTAATACAAGTATCTTAACTTATAATAGTTTTCTTTGATTCTTACCTAGCCAGATATGCAGTGAAGGATATTCAAAGGGAAATTTCAGTAAATAACAATAAAATATAGGGAAATATTTGGAAATTATTGGCAATACAGTGCGTATGCTTGATATGTAGTGAAGGACATTGAGTTCTTGCACGTTTGACACAAATTTTATTGAGGGAAATTGTTATTCCCAAGGGAAATTGCAGAGAAACTAACCAACAATTAAGTTGGTAACAATTTTGTGGTAATACAGTGCGTATACTTGATATGTAGTAGAGGATATAGAGTTATTTTATATTTTGACAAGTATCTTAACTTACAATCAAATTCTTATGATCTTCTTTGATTCTTACCTAGCTAGAGCCATTCTAACATGAGATAGCCCTCCAAGAGGCAGCGCCAGGGTATCCACTTTGAAAGATTTTTCTTCAACCACTTCCCGCACAGAACTCAAATGGAAAATCAAAACTCTCGCTTTAATTTTTCCAACTTGAACTTGTACTTTAAAAGTCAAATGCTTAATAAACTATTTTATTTTTGTTTTTTTTTTTTGGCACAAAATAGATTTAGTTTTAATGGTTAATATATAGTTTTCATTTTGAATTAATCCTAATTAGAATAAAAAATGAATTATTTAGTTATATGAATAAAGAGCTTTAAAAACAACGCCTTCAAAAAAACGTTATTAGAGAGAAAAATAAACAGAATATAGACAAGTATCTCGGTTATAAATTTTATCACATTCAATTGTGAGAGGAACGTGTGCGATCATATAATGACCAAGTTCTGTACAACCCGTCGTATACGTGATATTTGCACGCGAAATAATCAAAATGGCAAACGCACACAAACAAAGGAATAAAAAAAGAAAAAACCTCATGTGTCTCACACACACATACATCCATAAAGAAGGGTGAAAAAACCAGCGTACAATGTTCAATGCCAAATCAAAATAAAAAATAAAAATAAAGCCAACAACAAAAGATACTGGCCTGAAACAACATCAAAAATGATTCAAGTTATCAGCTGAATTTTGTGATAAGCTAAATTAAACAAAGACAAAGACTGGCATACTGGTCTTTCTCTCTCTACGGGCACATGGCCCGCCGGCGAAAAGAAATCAAAAAATAAAAAATAAAACAAAATAATGAAATCAATAAATACGAAAAACAAAGAATAGCCAAAAGCCAAAACGCTTCCGCAGCTGGCCGGCAAAATAAATCAGTTCAAAAGCAAAAGCAGCTTTTTGGAGGTCAACATTGACGCCCAAGTAGAAAACTAGAAGAAGAATCATCTTCTTCTTCGCTAAGAAGACGACTCTGCGCCGAAAAAATAAAAATTCAATATGAGAGCAAGAGCGTCAATGATGGATGGAGAAACTAAAAAAAAAAATATAGCAAGCAAGGCAACAAAAACTACAAACTAAATTCCATTCCATAGTCATGAACATACAAGGTTCTTCCTATATCACTCGATTCAACTTTTATACATAAAAAAAAGGCAAAAAACAAGAAAAATCAAAAGCAAAACCAATAAGCTTTTTAACCTGCGCAGCAGAAAAAGCTTACATTTACTTTGCATTCAATGGCCATCTCTTTCTCTCAACGCCAAAAAAGAAAACAAAGTCAAAAAGCAAAAGCTGCGCCGGCGTTTGTAAGCTGACCTCAGCTGCTAGTATACAGCAAGTGCGAATGGGATAGCTGGTGAAAAAGAGTGCCCAAAGTTCTCTCATTTATAAACAATAAACAAAAATATTGGACAGGGGGCAGCAGCACATAGCACATGTTTTTAATTGAACTGAAGAAAAGCTTTGGACTGTAGTCGAAAAAAAGTAGAAACATGTGTAATTTAGAGCACCCCCCCAACCACCCTCTCCTAACCATTGCCAGAATGTCAATGCTATTTCGGTTAATTGATAAACTTTTTTTTTCCTAGCATCTGGCAACACTCTGACCGAAAGCTCTCATCTTAAACCAAATAATATTTAATTGTGTACAAATTTAATCAAAATTTTTTATAAAAAACATGTGATTTGCGTCACAAACTCAATAGAAAGAGAGAGTGCGTGCCAAAGCGAGAGGTCGAATAGAGAAAGAGAGAGAGAGAGCAGGGCAGGTGCCGGGTGGCAGAAAAAAAAAAAACAAAAAAAAAAAAGCCGACTCTATTCCAAAGATATAGAAAAAGTTGCCTCGCTTTCAGCTTCTTTTCTGGTTTTATTCTCAAGCTCGAGTTGAGATTATTTCCATATATAATTCATTTCGAAGGGCGTTAGATTGAGGAAGTCGTTAAGACTGGTCTTAATTATAATTTGTTGTTGTTGTTAAAGCTCTTTTTCTTTATTTTTTTTTCTTTATCATACACTTAGTGGGCTTAATTGCGCGTGTTCTCAAATCGGACCTTATTTTATTTATTTTTTTTCCTTCGATGGATGTTTTAAAACTTTAAGATTAAGGTCATAAGCTCGAAATGTAGTTTTTCACACGCGCGCACTGCGAAAAACGCCTTTTTTTATCAGAATACTATTATCGGGTACTTTTTTATGTGCATTTGGCATTTACCGTTGCGAATTGTGGGCGTAAAATCGGTTGAAAATCGGTTAGCAACGATGTGAATTTTTCCGTAAAAAGCACACACAACTACTACTCGCTACGCGCAGCAGCTGACGAATGAAAAGCTTTTTTCTTAATATACAATTTTTTTGTTTTGCTTCTTGCCTTCTGCAGAGAATTGTGTTTGTTTTCAAAAGCTTTTCACGCGCCATCCCAGTGAAGTGCGAGAGAGACAATGCGAAATGAGAGCAAGCTTATTGGGAGACAGCGTTTTTTGAGAGCAAAGCAGAACAAAGTCAAAAAGCTCATTGCGGGATGTTTGATGGCGGACTCGACTCTCCAAGGCCCTTATCAAGGCTATTTGTGTGGTGCAAGCGAGAGAGAGAGAGAGAAAGAGATGGACGAAGAAAGCTAATCCCCAAGAAGTAATGACTTAATAATTGAGCTGGCCAAGTTCAATTGAAAACGTATGTAATCCCGACTTAATTGCCACGAGATCTCACCAAAGAGACTTACCTTGTTTATGTTATTACGCCGCTGCCTTCCTGTAATTTACGAGCCGAAGCCAGACGAGTCAAGAGGGGTTTCTATGGAAACGGAACACAATTTTGATAACATTAATTAATTGAATAATATTTTATTAATCTGTAATGTGTATGTGGTTGGAAAACAATCCAGTAATCTTATAAATACGGGAATGGTAGCTATAAAATTTTGTTAATTTTAATTAAAATTCTTTGTTTAAATTTGAATAATTTTTAATCTTAATTAATAAGAATTTCCCTTAATCCCTTACTTATTTTTATTCCAGAATATATAATTATATATAAAATTATTTACATACACCAAAAAAAAAATATATATACAATATTTATAAAAAATAAAAACACAAAAATGCAAAAATCGGTTCAACGTCTTTTTACTTTATACGCCGCATTTCGATGTATTTTTTTGTTTTTTATTTTTTTATTGCTTTATATTGTTGTTGTTGTTGTTCACATGCTTAAAGCCAAAGTCGTTGCCACTCGCTGCACAACAAAAACAAAAACAATAAAAGAGGAGCACAAGTAGCAACAACAAATTACTTTGACAGCACAAAGTTCTCAAGTGAACAACCTGAACCCATCCGGAGAGCGCTCCCCATAAACGTCAAAATCAACACAAAGCGGGTCAGAACGACCAACAACCGGAAAGTTTCGATGCGTGGGGGAGTGAGGGAATTTTAAGCTACAGGATATGCAAGTTCTTGCTGCCATAATCTTAGAATTACTATGATAGACATTATTTGCCTAGGACCTAGGGCAATATTATTTTTGTGGAACTATTCACCAAGAAATCAAAATTAAGAGTCACTCTAATGATAAGCACTCGGTGATTAAGAATTATTAAAATTAAAAAAATAAACAAACAAAGAGATTATTTTCACTTCAAGGGGGGGAATTATATTTGATATGAAAAAGTTTTAAAAAGAGTACTTGAGTTTTCTAGAGATTAAATAATGGTTATGATAGTAGGTACTCGTAGCTCTACTTATTAAAATTTAATTAACTTTTAAGGTAATTAAAAAAAATTAAATTATGTACAGAAATAAAAATTTTGCCAAAAAGGGTTTTTTTTTAGGGAATTTATAGACTATTTATTCGGATTTCCTCTCTATTTTTTCCAAAACACCCAAAAGTATGCACAAAAAAGGGAAAAATGCAAGAACGAGGGTGGAAGTAAAGAGTACCAGGTATCATATCGTCTGGAAAACAGACCCTAACTGTATTGCTATAATTATTTTAATTACTAGTTTGGACACAAAGTTGAATTCTGATCAAGTCATTGAAAACGTAAATTCCCCTCTTATGACATAAGATTTCTCAGCTATATATTTAGAATCAATAATTTACACGTAAACACCTTATGCCTACAAAGTGAGCTTGTAAGAAAAACAAAGCTGTTTGATTAGACAAGTTAAATAAGAGTGTGGATCATTATTTAAATACGAAATACTTTTTCACCCCCTTCCCTTAAAACTAATCTCATTTCATTTCTCATTAAAAATGTGAAATTATTTTCAAACCTAAATTTATTCTGTTGATGAAATTCGAGCTGAATGAGAAAGTGTTTGCTTCGAAAGCCTATGACTTCCTTATTACAAAAATAATGTTTGAATCGCCACGAGAACGACACAAGTCATTAGTACTACATGAGTTGCAGAATAATTATCAGCAAAACAAATGCCCCTATCAGCAAACCAGAGTGTCTGAAACTCAAAGAAAATTTTCCAAGCAAACGTAATGGTTTGTCAGCACAGTTTCGCTCGAATCGCCGCGTCACTCTGAGGATGCAAACTGAAGGAGTCTATCGATCTCTCAAGCAACACGAGGCTAATCGCAAACATGCAGCCGAGTGGTGCCTCCACTTACGACTATATATTTTTCCCGCATTCGATCTGTCAGTTTCAATTTGGCAAACAAGAAGATAGCATCGAAGACTATACTCTAGAGATGATCGGAATTCTACTCATAGTTACGGCAGTCTCATTGATCTACGTCTACCTCAGGTGGACGTTCAGCTATTGGGATCGAAAGGGATTCCCCTCGGCAGGGACCAGTATTCCATTTGGAGTATTGGATGCTGTGAGGAGAGGAAAGAGGTCCTTTGGCATGGCCATCTACGATCTCTACAACTCCACAAAAGGTCCTGTAGTCGGAATGTATCTCACTCTGCGTCCGGCACTGCTGATTCGAGAGGCTCAACTGGCCCACGATGTCCTGGTGAAGGACTTCGCCAGCTTCCACGATCGGGGAGTCTATGTGGATGAGGAAAACGATCCTGTTACCGCCGGCTTGTTTTTTCTGGAAGGAGCCAAGTGGAAGTCCCTGCGAACTAAGCTGACCCCTTCGTTCACCTCCGGCAAGCTGAAGGCCATGTTCGAGACATCGGACGCCGTGGGCGACAAGTTAATAGCCCACTTGAAAGCTGTCGTTCCAAAAACAGGAAGCATAGAGTTGGAGATGAAGGCCTGGATGTCCACGTAAGTCGTGGCAATCTTCTTCAGCTCCAAAATTAATCCTAATACTACTTTATCGTAGATATGCCATCGATATCATAGCCTCAACCATTTTTGGACTTGAAGTGGACAGTTTCGCGGATCCCAATAACGAATTTCTGCAAATCAGCAAAAAGTTGAATCGTAATAACTTTGAGGACATTGTTCGAGGCGCCAGCAGCTTCTAAAGGGGGGGGCCAGAGGTAACTAAAAGGGGTAATCCTATCCTATGTGCTCTACATAATTACACTCCAAACCCCCCCTTTAGGTTGGAGAAATTCTTCGTTTGGATCGGATGGAAACAAGAGGCAGTGGAGCGAATGCGGGAGTTGACCCACCGCACTGTGGATCTGCGGGAAAAGAACAATATTGTTCGGAGGGACATGCTCCAACTGTTGCTGCAACTGCGAAACCAGGGACAGATCAGTTCCGATGACACAGTGTGGAGTGCCGAGAGCTCCAAGCAAGGAATCGTGTCCGTGTCGAAGGACTTCATAGCCGCCCAGCTCTTCCTTTTCTACGTCGCCGGTTTTGAGACCACAGCTGCCACCACATCCTTCACGCTCTTCGAACTCTCCCAGAACCCCGAGGTGCTGGCCAAGGTGCAGGAGGATGTCCGGAATGCCATCGCGAAGCACGACGGAAAACTGACCTACGACGCCATCCAGGACATGAAGTACCTAGAGGCTTGTGTGATGGGTAAGCAGTTCTAGGTTCTATAATCCCTCTTAAACTGATTTAAAATGTAATCCGATAGAGACCACTCGCAAGTATCCAGGCCTTCCGCTCCTGAACAGAATCTGCACTGAGGATTATCCAGTCCCGGACACCAAGCTGGTGATTGAAAAGGGAACTCCCATAGTAATCTCCCTCATAGGCATGCAGCGCGATCCTGAGTACTTCCCCGAACCAATGAGCTACCAACCGGAACGATATCTGGAAGAGAACAGGAACTACAACCGGGCAGCCTTCATGCCCTTCGGCGAAGGACCTAGAGCGTGCATTGGTAGGGATCTCTGTTCTTACTATTTAATATATTTTTTAGTAAAAATCATATATTTTTTAGGAGCCCGCATGGGAAGGGTCAACGTGAAGCTGGCTGTGGCCAAGGTTCTTACCAACTTCGACCTGGAAGTCAGAGCGGAGAAGCAAGAAATTGAGATTGGAATTCATGGAATTCCCTTAATGGCTAAAGAGGGAATACCTGTTCGTCTTTCCCGTAAAAATTAGAGATTAATTTTGTCTATTAGTTCTAAAATATTATTAAAAAATAAAAGTCTCTGTACTCTGTACTAACAAATGTTTTATTTTCTTTATTTGAAACTAGAAGCTAGTAGATAGCTCTAAACCTCTTCAAACAAATGCGATAAGCAGTGTTGCCAAAAATAAAATATCAGATTATAAAGAAAACAATTTAGATTTCCATTAGCAAACTTTTTTGAATCAGCAAAGCCCCAAGTTGCAATGTCACTCTGCAAAAAGTAAATATTTATTAGAACCGGCAGAAGAAAATGCAAACCAAGAAGCTATTTGTTTGTTTTTTTTTTTGATAAGCGAGCGAGTGATAAGCGGGGCTATCTTTCCAATAATAGCTTACAATATAGAGTTTGTGTTGGGAAGTTTGAAGGCAACTGAAGGTTACATTTTTGATAGTTTTTTTGTAAAGAAGATGCCGTTCCAGAATCCTTAAATCAGTTTAAAACAAGAAATACAAGAAAAGCTCAAATGATCATGTTTAGATTGTAAAAATATCTTAGTTTTGTTCAACATAGACTCTTATCTTTCGTATTTCTTATAGCTGGGGGGGGGATAGACATCTGATACCACTTTTTATATGATTATTTAACTGTATATATGACTGTTACCACTGCAAAAATATCAAAGTGGTATTATGATAAGGAACCTATTCCTCTTATCTGGTGGAACCCATTTTGATAGCAAGTTCCCACCCAAGTGGTAACAGTGGACGAAGTTAGTTAGCCTGTAGATCTCAAAGCGATCAGTGAACAAATAGGTCTGTCAAGTGGTGAAATTATTAAGAGTTATAATAATCGAGTCTCGCTCGAGACCGGTCAGTTCTGTTTTTAATCGCTGGGAGCGAACACGGAAAATAGAAAACCAGCGACATGATTGGAATTTATTTACTAATCGCCGTAGCGACTCTAATCTACGTCTACCTGAAATGGACATTCAGCTACTGGGATCGCAAGGGATTCCGCTCGGCGGGCTCCAGTATCCCCTTTGGAGTTCTGGAGGCAGTGTCGAAGGGAAAGAGGTCCTTTGGCATGGCCATTAACGACCTTTACAACTCCACCAAGGGTCCTGTGGTGGGAATGTATCTCACCCTGCGACCGGCTCTGTTGATTCGAGATGCCCAGCTGGCGCACGATGTCCTGGTCAAGGACTTCACCAGCTTCCATGATCGGGGCGTGTATGTGGACGAGGAGAACGATCCCATTTCGGCCGGTCTGTTCTCGCTGGAGGGTGCCAGTTGGAAGACCATGCGGACCAAGCTCTCGCCCTCGTTCACCTCCGGTAAGCTGAAGGCCATGTTCGAGACTTCCGATGCAGTGGGCGATAAGTTGGTGGCCCACTTGAACAGTCTGCTGCCGGCCAAGGGGAGCAAAGAGGTGGAACTGAAGGCTCTGATGGCGACGTAAGTCAATTAAGTCTCTACGAGATAGTATTATTTTTTCACAAAAACATTTATTTTTCTAGCTATGCTGTGGATATCATTGCCTCGACTATTTTCGGACTGGATGTGGACAGTTTTGCGGATCCCAATAACGTGTTCTTGGGCATCAGTAAGACGATCAATCGCAACACCTTCACGGACGTAGTTCGGGGCACAACCTCGTTCCTCTACCCCGGGCTGGAGAAGCTCTTCGTGCGCCTTGGCTGGAAGCAGGACGCTATTGAGGGCATGCGTGAGCTGGCCAGCCAGACCATAGATCTCAGGGAGAAGAACAACATCGTTCGGAAGGATCTGCTTCAGCTTCTGCTGCAACTGCGAAACCAGGGAGAGATTAGCACCGACGACTCGGTCTGGACGGCGGAGAACTCCAAACAGGGTCTGAAGAGCATGTCCAAGGATCTCATCGCCGGGCAGCTGTTTCTGTTCTATGCCGCCGGCTTCGAGACGACAGCCTCCACTGCATCCTTCACGCTCTTCGAACTCTCCCAGAACCCCGAGGCGATGGCCAGGGCGCAGGAGGACGTTCGTAGCGCCATCGCGAGTCATGGCGGGAAGCTGACTTACGACGCCATCCAGGACATGAAGTACCTAGAAGCCTGCGTGTTGGGTGAGTACCAGGACTTTAATATCTTATACTACTACTACTACACATTCTACTGCAATCTTAAAATCTAAAAATTATCCTTCAGAGACCGCTCGCAAGTATCCTGCGCTGCCTATTCTGAACCGCATCTGCACTCAGGACTATCCGGTGCCCGATTCCAAGCTGGTGATTCGAAAGGGTACCCCCATAGTGATCTCTCTGATCGGAATGCACCGTGACGCCGATAACTTCCCCGATCCGCTCAGCTATCAGCCGGAAAGGTATCTGGAGGAGAGCAAGAGCTTCAACCAGGCGGCCTATATGCCCTTCGGAGAAGGTCCTCGTCACTGCATCGGTAGGAGGAACATTTCTTGTTTATTGTGGCTCTTTTTTTTTATGAAATTCTTTCAGGAGCCCGCATGGGGAAAGTGAACGTTAAGCTGGCGCTGGCCAAGGTGCTGAGCAACTTCAACGTGGACATCAGTCCGGAGAAGCGGGAGATAGAGTTCGGTCCCCATGGAATTACTTTGATGGCCGAGGGGGGCGTGCCCGTCCGGATCTCCCGCAAGCAGTAGCCCTAAGCTAATAAGAAAAATAAATAAAAAAAATAAAAAAAAAAAAAAAAACTGAGAGACAAAAATGTCAATTGGATGCACTTCTGGCACACATACATACACACACAAACGAATAACAACCACACACATACACACACACACAGTACGCACCTTTGTAAATGTAAATAGTTTTATTGTTCTCTGCTCTGCTTTACATAAGTCGCTCTATTTACTCGACATGGGCATTCGACTGGGGACACTTTAGTAGTTGCATTGAATCTCCATATGGCTGATAAGTGCACTTTTTGCCAATAATGACAAACACAGTATGGCCGAAAAAATACCCTATTTGCTTCTTTCACTTTTTCCAGGCCAAGTTGTGTGAACTGCGCCACTCACACACACACACACTCACACACAGAGAGGCACGCACGTATGCACGCATACACTGGCACTCGGGGCCGCAAGGTGTTAATTATTGCAACTCGCGACTCTGATTCAACTTCTATGCAGCTCAGTCGGCGGCGAGCTATTTGTTATTTTCTTTAAAAATTGCCAAATAAATACGACGAATACGGAATTAGGCGAATCAGCGAATCACTCGCTTCCCATGCTGCGGCACACACTCACACCGACGCATATGTTCGTGGGCGCTAGTAGCGATCTGGCAACGCCACACTTTTAATGCAACTCTGTCTGCCAGTTTGGCTTTTAACAGCTAAATCCTTATATTTCATTTATTTTCATAAATTTTAAGTATTAATTTTTAAAATTATATGTTATCAAAAAAATATAAATTCAAAAAATATTAATGATAAGATAGAATTGCTATTAATTGTAGTGGATAAACGTGTTTCCTCTTAATGGTTTTTGAATAAATCTTTACATAGCTTCTTAAAGTTAATTTTTATAATTATTCCTGCAAAACTACACTTTAAAATGAGATTCAAAATAGTAAAAATCTAAACCTTCGTTTTGAAAAATATCTCAACACATGCAACGACAACCCTACAGATTGCCACTTTAACCCCAACTAAGTGGCAACGCGCTCGTAATTTTTCAGATGATGAAAAAGTTGACCAAATAAAATCAATTAAATTATAGTGAGTAAAATCTTTTGGCAAATGTGCGGGGGGAAGGCGATTAAGACACCAGAACACTCTATACACTAGTGAGAAATAACCGGAAAAAAGAATCCCAGCAGGCACTGTATATGTGTTCGTGCGTAGTCCATAAATTGTTACATACACACCAACGGGTCTACGCACACAGAAGGAGATTATTTACTTTGATCACCACGTATTAACTACTGGTGAACTATCACTAATTAGCAGACCATGGACGGTAACAAGGACGAGGCCCAGAGGTGCATAGACTTCGCGGTGCAGGCTCTGGCCGAGGGTAAGATCGAGAAAGCTGAGAAGTTCCTTCTAAAAGCGGAGAAACTCTATCCCACTGATAACGCAAAAAGTAAGTAATAAAAAATAAGATAGAAAAGGAGGAGATTATAATAATGGTTAACGTATTTTACAGAGCTACTGGCACGGGTGAAGAGCGCCCCGAACAGCGGCAGCAATGGCAAAACTCGTCCCACAGCCGCCAACGATGAGAAGGATAGCGGTCCCAGGAAGCGAGTGAACTCCGATACGCGCCCCAATGCCCCGGACTACACCAACGAACAGTTGGAAGCGGTGCGAAAGATCAAAAAGTTAGTGACAACTCAGTACAAAATCAAATCTTTATTAAATTTTGTCTACTTTTCTGCAGATGTAAGGACTACTACGAGGTATTGGGTGTGTCGAAGTCGGCCACTGACTCTGAGATCAAAAAAGCCTACAAAAAGCTAGCTCTACAACTGCACCCCGACAAGAACAAGGCACCCGGGTCCGTGGAAGCCTTCAAGGCCCTGGGAAATGCTGCTGGCGTCCTCACTGATGCCGAGAAGCGAAAGAATTACGATCTGTACGGCATCAATGAGTCGCATAGCGGTGGAAATAGTGCATCGAACCATCATGGACACAATCAATACTATAACGAATACGGATATTCACGCGGTTTCCAGGCTGACATCAGTGCCGAGGAGCTCTTCAATATGTTCTTCAACGGCGGATTCCCGCAACAAAATGTTTACATGCGACAACAGCGACGTCGTCATCAAGCTCGGGAAGATCGGGATGTATGTTTTGAATTAACAATTACTTTCAATACATTTGTTAAGAGATTTTGTCAAGTTTTTGAAATGTTTCTGCGGTGTCTGGTTAATAGTAATAAAACAGAACTAATATTTTCTATTCTTATCCTTCAGGGAAACAATTCTTCGGCCTTGATCAACTTGCTACCCATCTTGCTGCTCATTGGTCTTTCTATGATGTCGTCATTCTTCATATCAGATCCTATGTACAGCCTGACGCCTTCACAGTAAGCTAAAACGACATAAATGCATCTTTTTGTTCAACTTCTATAAAAAATAACATTTAACCTTTAGCAAATATTCGGTGAAACGTGAGACCAATGGCCTTAAAATTCCCTATTATGTGAAGGATAATTTCTATTCCGAGTATCAGGGCTCGGTGGCCCGGTTGGAAGAATCTGTAGAAGAGGACTTTGTAAATCATCTAAAGCACTCTTGCACCCGTGAAAGGAATTATCGTAAGAATCTTTTACTAAAATACTTTGAAATGAAATTTATATTAATATTTGAATTCTGTTTCTGTAGGAGACTCGATGCTGGCAAAGGCGCGTACCTTTGGTGATCGGGACCTATACAGAAAGGCGCAGAACATCAATACGCCGTCTTGCGAGAATCTGCAAAAGTATTTAATCACATAATTTAGTTAATTGCGCGTACACAATGCTGATACACGAAAGAAACAACTTCCTCCCTCACTTTTAAATCTTTGCTTTAGTTGTTATAAATGAATTTCTGTCTTATTTGTTTTATAATTTATATGTCTATTCAACTACCTTTCCTCTCTCCCACGCACCTGAACCCGCAAAAAAAAACAATACGAATCGCATAGAGCTGCTATGAGACTTATCAATGTTAACGAATGGTAGCCACCGATCGTTCGATCGATCGACCTAGATGCATAATGATTATTAGAGCAATCGGCAATATGTGAGAGCGAAGCAAACGCAACTGCCAAAAAAAGTCATGTCTACAAGTTTAAGTGGGAGGCCGAGACGAAGGACTATTGTTTTTTTCATTTACAAATCGGATTACTATAAATTTTAAGAGGATATACATATAGATCACATTTACCCATATTCATAGTAAAATTGTCAACGGTTTTTCTTAAGGAAATGAGCGCTTGGGCAGTGGCGATACTTTGAAATAAATTGCAAGTTATCATTATACTAAATCATAACATAAATCTTGGTTTTTTTGGATTTTTTAATTTTTTGTTGGGTTTTCTTCTTCTTCGCTAGAGTTTATAAATGTACAAATAAAGCAGTGTTGTTATGCTACGTAAAAAGTCAGACGAGCGGTTGGCCAAGACGCCAGGATCCCGGGAGTAACTTAGTTGCTGATGATGGCTTCCAGGGCAGCCACCACGTCACCACTCTGCTCCCGCAGAACTTTCTCGGCTTGCGCCTTGCTGACCAGCAATTCGTTCATCTGAAAGAGAGGAAAATTAATACAATTTAGTATAGAAGCAATAAATTAACAATTTAGTAAGTGTGGAGGCAAGGTGCTAAGGATACCCCTAAGAAACTTACAATCAACTCTATATCCTCCTTCTTGACTTGGACTTTTTGTAGCTCTTTTTCCTTGGCCACTCGCAGTTCATTCTCTTTATTGCGCTGGTTTCCAAATTGCTCTACGGCCTGCAATTAAGTTATAGAACAACTTTATATATGTATATATTTCTTTCAGTGGATTTATTTTTTTACTTACGCTGGAAATATTGGCAGCGGATATTTCTTTTTCTTCGGCATAGTCCGTAACTCTTTCCAGATCTGTTGATGAACATTTTTATCAATTACAATGCATTAAAAGCATAAAAAATAAATAGAAAAATATTTGGCAAACATTTTCTTACCTGCCGCACCGCCGTCGTGTCTTTTCACATCAGACTTCTTTTGACTGTTGTCCTGCTCGTCATCCTCCACTTCAGTGCCGTTGACCTCGTGTTCTGCATCAGCCATTTTTACAATTTTAGATCTTTTTATTTAATTTATACGAAATATTTAGTTTATAATCGGCACCTCGTGCGATTCTTATATTTTTCTAGCATAAGCGTTGCCACTACTATTGACTCTATCAACAGTCCGGCTATATGAGTTAGATAACGTTGCCACTTCGATAAAATTTGGCGGGTTGTTTCAAATATGCTGTGAGCAATTTTCGCACATTTACATTGCAAATGTTTATTTTACAACCACAAAAATAATAAAACCATAAGAACAGTCAGAAATATTGTCATTTTTAAATTTTAGAATTTTTCAACACATAATGCTTAGGCGTCTGTATACACTAAAATGTGACGAATAAATATTGTATGAACGAGACAGATTTTCAAAAATAGATTCAGTAAAATTGAATATGATTAATAAGAATAATCTAAATCTCTTTTGAAAACTAATATTATGCTTATGGTTGGTGGTGTGGAAAGGCCACATAAAAAGATTTTAGCTAGAAAATCGTTAACCCCTTTATTTTTGACAGGTAGTTGAGGAATGTTTGCGGTTTCCTTAAATGAGATTTTAAATTGAAAGTAAAGTTTATGTGTCAACCGCAAAACTAATTAAAAATGTCTCGCACATGGACCTAAGCAACTGCTTTTGGCGTTTTTCTTGCTTTATTTTTTTTAGCACATGCGAATTTTTGTGTTGCGGTCAAAATGTTAATTATAAGTTTGATGATGCCAGGATATAATTAGATTTTTCAGTATTTGCGGACATGAATACGTTTTCTATATCCTTTGGATGTCGGACATCCGTTTTTTCTGGACCCCTGGGCGGGTTGTTTGAATCCTTTTACTTCCATGTGTGTGTCAGTGTGTCCTGTTGACATAATCGTTTGCCATCATGATTAATTTAATTGTCACTTTGACATCCCCTAGCCACTGCTCCTTCTTTCTGTTCCCGCTTCGGTTGCAAAATCAAGATTAATTAGCATCCATGACCATGGGCGGTCAACATCATTTGTTAGGGGGTGTGTCTGTGTGGGGGGGATTGCGATGAAGAAGTTCAGGGGGTTCAAGCGGGGACACTCAACGGGGTGGCAGCATATGTGCACTGCATTTAATTCGATTTTATTTTGGCAGGATACAGGGTTTTTTGCCATTATTTCGCATGCAGAACGCAAGTGGTAGGAACCAAGGTTAAAAAAGTCAATTTTTTTATTTTAAAACTAACTTTTATACACTATTAAATAAAAAAAAGTTTAACAAGTTATACGTACATATATGGTATTTTTTTAATAATTAAGATACTTTCAAATATATCTATTCTATTTTCGATGAATAATATTTACTTATCTAGTAATAACATCTGCTACTATATCTATAAACTGATATAAAAAAATGAATTAATAATTATTTTTATTAAGTTATAAGTGATAAAATACATGAACCTTAGTTAAGAGTATAAAACTCAAATTTTGTTTACCCGAAAAATCAGATACGCGTTTGGCTATGAGTTCTTGTGTGATTGGAAGCAACAGGCATTGCATTGTTAGCCCAGTTCGCATTTTTTTTAGCCCAACATCCACCCCCAAGAATCCTCCATTTCTCTTTCTTTACTTTCCATTTTTGTTTTGCGTTTGCCAATTCGAAATTAAATTATGGCGCTAATTAGCGCAGCACATAAATTAAGTTGGCAATTTCGGTTGGCATTGTGGTTGGCAGTTCCAAATTGAGCGTTGCATATCCGCAGGGGCATCCTGCTTCCGTGTGTGCGTGTGAATGTGTGCATGTGTTGGTTGGCTCCCAAAAATTCGCACAGTACATTTTTTTTTTTTTAATTTTCAGGGGGTGTGAGTTGGAAGTGTGAGAAGCAAAAAACTGGGAGATGGCACGAGCTGAAATTTGGTCGCGTGACGTAATTTAAGTTGCATTGTCTTCTCTCGAAGGGCAAAATTTTTGTTGGTATTGTTGATTTTTTGATTTGGTGGTTACTTTTTGCGGCTTGGTTGCTTTTTATTGTCCTTTTTTATTTTGTTGTGTTGTGGTTATTGTTTCTTTTTCTCTTGCTTTTTAAGTGTGGTGTAGACGAGAAGATACCAAAGGAGGCACGCCATAAATTTGTTATCAGAATTGTGTAATAATTTAAAGCGTATGTAAAAGATGACAGTTGTGTGACTTTGTGAAAAGTCGTTTAAAACCGAAGCTTTCCTTGTAAAGGTACTACCTTATAAAATCAGGGAACCTCATCGAAAATTTAAAACTTTGGGAGCTGTATAGTCCTTCCCATGCCATTTCTACATTTTTATGGGGGATATAGAAAAGTTGAGACAAAATCGAAAAAATTTTTTGTTTATGGATTTTGATGTAGATTGATGGAAAATCGATCTACAAATCGATTAAGGTACTCCGCTCTCGAATCGGATGAGAATTGGCAAAGATATGGCCTTCGCTGGGAGCTATATTGTCCTTCCCATGCCATTTCTACATTTTCAAGGGGATCCCCCATAAAAACTGAGAAAAAATCTAAAAAATATTTTGTTCATTGATTTTTATGTAGATTGATGGAGAATCGATCTACAAATCGATTGAGGTACTCCGCTCAAGAATCGGATAAGTATTGGCAAAGATATGGCCTTCGCTGGGAGCTATATTGTCCTTCCCAAGCCATTTCTACATTTTCAAGGGGATCCCCCATAAAAGTTAAGAAAAAATCTAAAAAATATTTTGTTCCTGGATTTTGATGTAGATTGATGGAGAATCGATCTACAAATCGATTGAGGTACTCCGCTCAAGAATCGGATGAGAATTAGCAAAGATATGGCCGTCGCTGGGAGCTATATTGTCCTTCCCAAGCCATTTCTACATTTTCAAGGGGATCCCCCATAAAAGTTGAGAAAAAATCTAAAAAATATTTTGTTCCTGGATTTTGATGTAGATTGATGCAGAATCGATCTACAAATCGAATAAGGTACTCCGCTCAAGAATCGGATGAGAATTGGCAAAGATATGGTCGTCGCTGGGAGCTATATTGTCCTTCCCATGCCATTTTGAAGGGGATCCCCCATAAAAGTTGAGAAAAAATCTAAAAAATATTTTGTTCCTGGATTATGATGTAGATTGATGGAGAATCGATCTACAAATCGATTGAGGTACTCCGCTCAAGAATCGGATGAGAATTAGCAAAGATATGGCCTTCGCTGGGAGCTATATTGTCCTTCCCATGCCATTTCTACATTTTAAAGGGGATCCCCCATAAAAGTTGAGAAAAAATCTAAAAAATATTTTGTTCCTGGATTTTGATGTAGATTGATGCAGAATCGATCTACAAATCGATTAAGGTACTCCGCTCAAGAATCGGATGAGAATTGGCAAAGATATGGTCGTCGCTGGGAGCTATATTGTCCTTCCCATGCCATTTTGAAGGGGATCCCCCATAAAAGTTGAGAAAAAATCTAAAAAATATTTTGTTCCTGGATTATGATGTAGATTGATGGAGAATCGATCTACAAATCGATTGAGGTACTCCGCTCAAGAATCGGATAAGTATTGGCAAAGATATGGCCTTCGCTGGGAGCTATATTGTCCTTCCCATGCCATTTCTACATTTTAGAGGGGATACCCCATAAAAGTTGAAAAAAATCTAAAAAATATTTTGTTTCTGGATTTTGATGTAGATTGATGGGGAATCGATCTACAAATCGATTAAGGTACGCCGCTTCGCAATCGGATAAGTATTGGGAGAGATATGGTCGTCGCTGGGAGCTATATTGTCCCTCCCATGCCATTTTGAAGGGGATCCCCCATAAAAGTTGAGAAAAAATCTAAAAAATATTTTGTTCCTGGATTATGATGTAGATTGATGGAGAATCGATCTACAAATCGATTGAGGTACTCCGCTCAAGAATCGGATAAGTATTGGCAAAGATATGGCCTTCGCTGGGAGCTATATTGTCCTTCCCATGCCATTTCTACATTTTAGAGGGGATACCCCATAAAAGTTGAAAAAAATCTAAAAAATATTTTGTTTCTGGATTTTGATGTAGATTGATGGGGAATCGATCTACAAATCGATTAAGGTACGCCGCTTCGCAATCGGATAAGTATTGGGAGAGATATGGTCTTCATTATGTCACATTGTCCTTCCCATGCATTTGCAATATTTGGGAAGGGGAGCCTCGACAAATGTTGGGAAAATAGTTACATATATTAAATGTCCCATACATTTTCAACAGAATCATATATGCATATGGTCTAATCTAATTCCGAACACCAAATTAAAGGGAAAAATATCTGTTCTTGATTCATGATTATCAATTGATTACACTTCCCCAGGACAACCCGAATCCGGCTTAATGAAAATTCACCCCAAGTTCATTTTGCAGGAAAATGCCTTTGTGATGAATGCAATTGGCTGCACGTGGGTGTGTGAATGTGTGCTCGTATCCTTTATCCTTGCTGGTAGGTTGGCATGTGTGTTGAGTGCCATATTCGTCGCCTGTGCCTGTGCCAAATGACATTGGGCTGTGTGGTCAATAAATAAATTTGCATAGCAAATAAATTAAGAAAATGCAATTTTCAAGAACTGTTGCACATGCTACGCGCTGTCGAGTCCTGCGCAGGACGGGATTTGCATTGAAATGCCAATTCAAGGACAGCCTTTAAATTTAGCTTGAATTTCGGTTCTTGTTTCATGCTCATTGCATGCATAATTGGCCAGCAAACTCAATTACGCTAATAACACTCGAAACCCGGCTCAAATCTAGTGTATGTGCTTGGATGTTTATGTGTATGGATGTTCGCTTGACTGACGCCACAAGGAATTATCCTTGTAGCAACCCGAAAACCAACCCAACGCAGTTGAGGAAAAAACCCAAGAGGGAAGCAAATAATTGAGCCATTGAAGGCGCTCCAATGGTCAGCAAAAGTTCCAACAGTAACTGATAGCAAAGTACGAAAAAAGTTGCTCCTTGAAAGGATACTTTAGTGCGAGGAACATTCGGTTTATCCTTGAGGTGGAGAGGGTGTGCATGTGTGTGTGTGTGTGTGAGTGTGTGACGAAGGCGACCTATTGACGACCTTTATCGGGCTGTACATAAACCATAATCGCAATTGGCAAGTGGTCGCCACTCGAGGAAGCATCCTTTTGGCCATTGTCATGCTTCACAGCATGGACACACTGCCAAACAAACGCACACAGCTAATGCACATAAAAAAATAAATAATTTTATTAAAGTTAAGATTTAAATTTTGTGCTAAAATTAGTTACAAAGGAACCTTTATTTTGTGAAAGGACTGAAGGCGTAGTTTTAAGGGCCTAAACAGATATTTCTGCCTTCTTTGGTTTCTTATACTTTACTTAGTCTTCAAAATTATTTTCCGTGTAATTCCCAACTCTGGACAGTGGCCAGTTTCGAACGCATCGAACGGAAGCCGCTGCTCATTCATTTAAAACTTGTCTGCAAGTTGCCAAGTTGTGCTTTTCTTCTCTTTTCCTCCTCGCGAAAAAATAGAAGAAGGTGCAAACCCTCAAGAGTGTGTGGTGTGTGTGTGTGTGTGTGTGTCTGTGTATGTGTGAGTGGAGTAAAGTCTTACTTCCGGCCCCTGCCGCGTAACTGCCACCCCCTCTGCCATAATGTATCCCTGACATTTTGCAACTTTTGCGTTTAACAATTTCGCTTCCTTCCGCTGGCTAAACGGCGCCAGGTTGTCGTCGAAATTTGTTTTAATCGTCATCTTTGCCATCTACGTAAGCGTTTCTCCTCGGCAAAGATTTTCCACCTACAACTCCCCATCCTGTCGAGGGTTCGTTGACAGTAACTCCTTTCGGTTATCGATGGCCTGTTCAATATTTTATTAGTGTCGTTAGGCGAAACGACTCCAAACATCCTTTATACCTTTCGGCTGACTGCGTTTGCCTTCGTTTCCTTATTCTTATCCTTGTTCGTTTTTTTTTTTTTTTTGTTTAGGGATTTTTTTTTGGTTTTGTCTCAATAAATTTTTATTTGACTTTGTTTCATTTTTAGTGTCTGTTAACATTTACATAAGTTACCTATATAAGAATGTACTTAACCCAAAGGTAGACAATTGACCGCCTTGGGAATTTATGGCATTTACAAATGGAGGTCATGGAGGCTCAATTGAAAGATGGCATAATATGGAGAAAGTAGTTTTAATATACTAATAAATCTTTTTATTGAAAATGGATATTATTTTCGGTTATTTGTGAGCTCAGATTTTGTCTGAGATTAGTGGGTTAGGTCACCTTGATACGGATTTTGGGGGTCACATTAGAGTAAGGACTTAAATCAGAATCACCTCAGTAAGTTTCTTTGTAGTTTTATGCATTTTTTCACCCACAACTATCGAGACGTTTACCGTTAAGAAAACTTTGAAATAACCCACCAGAAACTCTAACAAAAAAAGTTAAGATAAGATTGAGGAACTCTTTCTCCTTTTTTTTGTATACCATAAGTGCATAAACATTTCACAGCTATCCTTATCAATTGGGATGTGGGGATATGGGTTATAACATTACCCTTTCAAAACTTAGAGAGGGTAGTGCGTATTTTCGTAGACTTTATAACCGGCAAACACTAAAACTGTCTGCCATTGTGTCATGCATTTAACTTTAAACGTTATTATTGTCGCCTGACAGTCTCCGCCAATTTGGCATAATGTGTAATATTTCTTTTTTATAACCAAACTACGCATCCGCTCCAGCCACAGGGCACTTAAGGTGTTCCTTAAGTGGGACAGAGAGAGGGTTAGCGAGACCGGATGGGTGAGGACTCTAAATGTACATCCATATATCCTGTGGGTGTGGAGATGTGCTTAGGATAATAAAATATAAATAGCATTGCATACTTTTCTGCGGGACCCCTTTTCGTATTGTATTAGTTTTCTTGTATAAGTTGGTTATGAACTTTCAATGACCTCTATTTTAAAAATTTTTAAGAAATTGTTATTAATGTATTGAATATATTTTTATATGTATTATACAAATTATGAGAAAAATTCAAGTAAAGACATTAAAAAGGTCCTAACATCCCTTACTCCAGGGTATCTGGGAAGTGTGTACATCAATGAACACATCCGGACATCCGGCCAATATATCACATTATATATAATTTCCATACAAATTACTCCCTTTTTTTTGTATTGCTGCAAAAGGGTTATTTCATTATTATTCCTAAATGGAAAAAATTAAACTTGTTTCTCCGATTCATTCAATCAATTTGATGTGCTCACCAACGAAGCATTAAAAAAAAGTTTGCCGAAATCAAAAGCGAAAAAAAAAGTGAAAGAAATCTTCAAAAATTAATTTTTCGCCTGAGTGTTACTAATTAGAAGTGCGGCAGACGGAATTTTTTTGCTACACTGAAAAAAGTAACTTTTATCAAAAATAAATAAAGTGTGAAAAATAATACATTGGAAAAAAAGGGTTAAAATTAAGTAATCATTATAGAAATGGCTTTAAATTTTCAATAATTTAAATTAAATATTCAAAAATGTAGGTACATATTTAGTAGTTTTTTTAGTGACCTTTGAGATGCTAAAAGCAAGAAGGCAAACACGAACAGCAGCAGCTAAGGCACAAAAAAACCATCAAATGTCCATACATCATTTTAGCAATCAATCAATCTGAGCGCAGTTAATCCACACGAATCGTGTTACATGCGGCCAAGGGGGTGGACCGTGATCCGGTGGGGGCGCTCTAGGTGTGAAGGGGTAGGGGGGTGAGGCCAAGGGGTCAGCTCCGCTCGACTTGACTTGAGCCAAACTGGAAATCTTGTATATTAATCAGTCTATTAGACACGATTTGTTCCACTGTCCTCCGCATGGCGGGGCGATTATTCAATCAGCTCTCTCCCTCGACCCTCGCAGTGGGTCGTCCATTTCCAGACCATGGACCCTCAATGGAGTTGACCCTCACCCAGTCACCCCCCTTCCAACTCCTTGGGGAGTCCTTTGTGGGTGCCGCGTGGGTGAAAGCCGTGTAACTTTTGTCTGGTTTTTTAGCTTGCCTCTGGGCCAGGTTAGGCCTCTGTGAGTGGTCGATGATTTGGAAGGTTTTTTTTCTGGCTCGACCTTGAAAGTGACGTACAGGTGAATCTTACCAGGTCGGACAGGTTGATGGGAAAGCCAAAAAGTAAAGGTTTAAAGAGGCCTTTTGGGTTGCAACTTCAGTGAGTATGATATGGCAGATGTTTAACTTTACTATTACTATTCCTCTTTTAAGAAACTCTTCAGAAGAAAATGATTTTGCAATATCCTCCACATCCTTTGACCATATAATTCCTGCTGGTGTCAAAGCAAATAAATAAGCATTTGACCATAAACAATGGACACTAAACATAATCCAATAATGATCGTTATATCTCAATATGATTCTCCTCATCGTCAGTTATGGTGGTGGTATCCTTTGGTAATAAGAATGCCAAAGGATTGTCCGACACTTTGGCGGACACATCCCGACGTCGAACATATCCATTTATGGCAGCTTCCTCAATGAAAATTTTCGCTGGTATCATAAAATTTGTCTATGTGGGAGAGTTGGTTGCTTTTTTATGAACCCGCTGCAAAATGGCCAGCGATAGAAAAAACATCAAATTTCATGACAGGCTATGGGAAAGTTGATGTGACTTTGGCCCAATGTTCCAGACTGGCCAAAAAGGGCTTTAAAGGCAAAGGGTTAAGGCTGCTTGGGGCATAAAAACGGGAGACAAGCTCAATTGATCAGCATTTGCATATTGAAGTGACTTCTACGGAGTTCAGATGACTTCAATCTTTCGCCAAAAAAAAACTAAATAATATTGAAATAAAAGGAACTACACACCAAGGAACTAAGAAGTTGAGGTTTCTTATATTTTTTAAGACTAGAACTATGATTATTAACTAGAATATGATTATTTCTTAGCAGGATAAGTTTAAAAAATATTATCTTTGGCATAATATTCTGTAATTTTTTTAAATGCATTATTTAATTTAATTTCTTTCAGTGTCGAGCCCTCAATATTCCAACTCCAGAGATGCAAAAAAATCCTCAAGGATAACGCTCATTGTATGACTTATGGCAGTTGGCTGTAACCACCCGCAACCCTTCGAGTGCAGCTCGTCCTTTTCAATTTCATCATTACCAGCCCCCGCCCCTTAGCTTAGTTGGGCCCCCTCTTCGTCCTTTTCGTCCCTTGGAGATCCTGCAGCACGTCAGCTGTTGATGGCGCCGCGTTGCGCACTTGCAAAGATTTATTTTTATCGCCTACCATTCCAATTCAATCCAATTCATTTCCCCTGGCTTTCCATCTCTCTTTGCAGAAGGATTTTGATTTTTGGCCACAAGTGCGGGATACTAGGGCGCAGGGGAGTGGCAGTTGTGGAAACATTTGGTTGACATTCCCCTTACCCCAGCGACACTTTCATCGAGGCAAAGTGAAGATGCCTCGGCGGCTTTTGGCTTTCGGCTCTTGGCTTTATGGCCAATTGGGTTAAGCTGGAGAGGCTGGAGTTTAGAGCCATATCGATAGATGCCCAGCCGCACATCAGGCAGCCAAAACTATATTGATATATGACTTTGGGGCCAAGGAATCGAAAGGAAGAGGCGCAGGATGCCAAGATGTCTCTAAAAAATTAGGTGCTCTTTAAAAGGATATATGTAAAAGTAATTCCTAATAGAATTATAAAATTACATAAATAATAAAGGAATAAAAAATGTATAAAATAAAAAATGTACCATCGACGAGGATGGGATTCGAACCCACGCGTGCAGAGCACATTGGATTAGCAGTCCAACGCCTTAACCTCTCGGCCACCTCGTCACTTTCTTTTCGAACAACTTTTTTGGGTTCTTCACTTTACCGGCATCTTTTTCGCATTCTCGCATAGCCCATATTTGCACTTTCTTCGCTGGCCAAAACTATCTGTGTGTTCATTTGTATCTGTATCTTAAAGCGTAGCTTATGTGTGTTCGAGTGTATCTGTGTGTTCGAATGAGAGTTGAGTTGAGAAGTTGCTGGGCACGATTATGAGCGGAAATTTTCTTATCTAATTTTAGAACTGGGACAGAGCCATAGAGCCTCTGCCTCTGCCTTTGCTCGGATGATAACTGGTTTCAGCCACATTTCAGAGTGAACGTCTTACACCAGCTGCGTTAGCATAGAGCTTATATAATTTATGGTTAGATAATGAATAAATTAGGTGCCAACGATGACCATTTAAGATTCAGCACGGAAGACTCACTGGCATCCCGGAGAATGCAAAAAATTATGACAGGTTGGAGCTAAGTGAATGTCGGATGTTGATGGGGTTGTGATTTCCGGATACGTGATGGAATTTATAGGATCTTAATGATTTAATATAGGAATAGATTTTATTTTATTTTTTACTCCCAAGAATATAGGCATTGGAGAGGCTTAATACTAATTATAGTCATAATATCTATATCTACATTAGTAGATATAAGTTATCCTCTTCATTGCATCCTTTCTCGGCAAACTTCCTAATTTATTATTCTTAAAACGTTCCTAAATCTCCAAAATCACTTCAAATCCAACCTCCTTTTTGAAGAGGTTCCTTGAACTCCTGCCAACTTGCGGCCAAAACCACTCCTCAACTCATCAGAGGAATCAATTTAAATTAATTTTTACGAGCGGCAAACTCAAAAAGTTCCCGCTGAAACCCTTGTGGTCTGTTCAAACTTTGTAAAATCGTATTAAGTCATAAAAAAATATAGCGCTAAGAGTGAGAAAAATATATGGGACCCAGAGAGCAGGACCAACAGCAGAAGGATAAAAGAAATTGACTTTGACGCATTTATGACGAAGGGAGGCGCGTGTATAGTTTTACGATCACTGCCATATCTGGTAGGGGGTCTGGTAGGGGGATTCGGCCCCCTCCCATCACTATCGGGTTAACCGAGCATAAAATCTTCCAAAGGCGTCGACGGCAGGGACTTAAACGGTTTTACGACCAAAAAAATGGAAGGAGTACCAGGGGGTATACGCCGAGTATCATAAAAGTCAGACCAGCCAGCGAAAAAGAGTTTTGATGAATGTTGTGTGAAGGCGTTGTCAGGTTTATGGATACGGATCTGTATCTGTATCTGCAACTGTAAGTACAGGGAGCAGCACTGCCGCCTGCCGCTAATTGAGCATAAATCAGAGATGCTAAAAATGTTCGTTACCAAGAATTTATTGCCTTCCGATACTTTGCACGCTGGGAAATTCTTTTGCGCCCGATCCCAGTGCCACCAACTCTTTTGAATTTCGTAAAAACTTTCCTAATACAAATTGCATCGACACTGGAGCGGAAATTGCACAGAATGTGGGAAGTGGATTGGTCAACAAAAAAAAAAAAAAAATAAGAGGAAAGAAACTATCCAAAGGCCGACGACAAAGTGGTCAACATGCCACAAACTTTTTTGTTAGTTATCCCTTGCCAATCGCGGGTGGCAAAGTTCCATGCTCGGCAGGATTCTTCCTCCAACATTTTAAACAATTTAGCGCAAGAATTAAAAATTGCCAACGCCGTGCAAAACTTTTCATCGCAACGCAGCACAACAATAAAAAAAAAAAAAACAGTCCAAAAAATAAAAATCGACAGAGAAGAGAGAAAACTTTTGTACGCAAAGTTTGTCGGGTTATAAATTATCCTCCCAAATGGGCAAAGGACGAGGCAGTGTGATGGGGGAGATGCGAAGCACCTTTGGCATACTCTCTTGCTGGGCACTTTTTTTTTAAGCCGATTTTCATCTTTCGTTTCGGGTTTTTCCTTTTGCCATTGGCAGCACCGTAGACTTTTGGCGCCAACGGGTTTTGACTTGAACAAATTGCTGTAACACACACATAGGCGAACACCACACATACACACACACACACACACCGACGCACCCGCACGCACCAGGACGAAGAGCACGGGGCAAATGGGGAGACTCGACGTTCTTGTCGTCGTCCTGGCAATGTTCCTTTTTTTATTAGAATACTCTTCCTTTGGGAAGATTGTGATTAATTCGAAACTTATTCAAAGGCCTTCTCAAAAATTATTTTTTTACTATTTCTTATGTTGATTTTTTTTTAAATTTAAATTTAAGGAAATCTTTCTATTTTCTTTCCCCAAACTTAGAGCATTTAAACTTCTTTGAATAAAAAATAGAGCAGCTCTTCCTTTGACCGTTTTATACCTTTTGGCCTGGCCTTTGGCACTAATGGATTATCTAAGCCTTTTAGTGGCTATTGGTTGCCTTGGCAATTGTTCCAGGGCTTTGGGTCGCCGGAGCCAGCCAGTCAGTCAGGATAAAAATTGTGAAAGGACACTGTTATCCATCGACAGCTGTGTTGGCAAAATCTTGGCCCAAGGGCCAAAGGGCAATCGCATTTAAATAGTTGAAATAACCCGAAGCTCCACCTCCTCGAACTGATGTCTCATTTCATATGTAAATGTTTTACATTTTAATCGCTTGATTATACAGGGAAAGGGTCAAAGATATATGTATGAATAAATTATGTTCAGGGAATTATGTTAGTTTCAATTTATGAATCCACTAATCAATATTAATGTCTTCCTTAATGCCGCAGTTGGTAAGTAGATTAGCATAATACCGGGGTACTGCCAATATCCAAGTTTCAAAGTATGATCTAATCATGGGCCTAAATATTCGTGGGAATCAAGTAAGTAGTTTGTTGCTCCAGAACTCTTTTTTTTTAGATTCAGTTACTCTGCCTTCGTTTAACTTTCATTGAGATATCGCTTTGAACTGTCATGATATGAATGGAATTTAAGAATGCCCGCCTGTGGATATCGCAAACTTGTTGCAGTGCATTCAACTTCATTCATGACATGATTTATGCACTTCCAATCCAATCAAGAAATGCCCCAGACTCGCATGTCCACACATATACTCATATTTTACTGGACTTACCTCAGCGAAAGAAATCATTCATTCCAGAGAGCCCCTGCCAGACAGTTGCGATATCAGTGCAGCTATAGCGCCAGACACAAACCGGCACACATCCATATATATACAGAATATATATACATATATATCAAGTGATATGCCAAGAACTTGTGTCTATAATTGGAACAAAGGAGGAGATGGGCTGAGCACGGGCTCAAGCTGCCGGCAGATCCAAAACCGCAACCCAAACCCAGGAAAGAAACAAATGCATATTTCCGCATGCCCAGGCGGTAAGTTTCGATTGCGGTTGCCAATTGCCAATGCAAAATTGCCATCGCCCGGCAACAAGCCTGCCGCCAATTGTCGGTGGAAACCTACACAAGCATGCAGTAGACACTCGTGTCCATAAACCTAGAACCGCAATCAGCAAGGCCGTAGAAAAGCTGCTCGAAAAACTTTTCTCTCACAATTGCAATTTTCGTTTCTCTATCTCTGTATGTATGCCACACTCCCACACACTTGCCTCCCACTCAAACTCAAACAAAACTCAAGTGCGATAATAATGCAAACACACGAAACAAAGAATTTTCCAAAGGAAGCCAATTCAACGGAAGCTGGTTCAATGAAGCCATCAAAAGTGCAAAAAACTGTTTGTACAGTGGATCCTTGAAAGGAAAAAGTTACTATTTAAAATATTATAAAATTCATATATTTTTAGTGCATTTTTTAATATTTTTATTTTGAATATTTAAGTTCCATCTGTAAAGTCGTGTTTTTTTTCTTGTAATACCACTCTTTTAGAAAACAATTAATTTCAGCTATAATCTAAACTAAAACTTGTCATAAAAAAAACATCATAAATCGGTTAGACCTAGTTGAAAAAAAAATATATGTTTATATATTTATTTTATCACCCCATTTAGGCAGTTTCCACTGTCAGTGTCTGAAAACTGATAACACTGATAAGCAAGTGGGACTTAAGTCTTATCAGCTTGTACATATATTTATGTATAAGAGGCTGGGCGTTCTACCACCCACTCGACCTCCGATGACGTAGATAGCCTGCCCCATTGCCAACCCTCATTACTTTCATAGCCGGAGTTCTATTATCAACGAAATTGTGGGGAAGAACATTGACATATCAGTAGATTTGGCTTTAACCTAATTGGGAAAATTCAATAAAGTTCTGAAGGGCCAGGAAACTTATAGATACGATATTTAACTATAATAGTACATATAATAGGTGTAATATGGAAGGGTAGACCTCTAAACAAAGTGCTTAATTAAAAGGTTTTTATAAGAAATTTAATGGGCCAACTATCCCCATCCTGTCGAGTGTAATTTTCCTAATGGATGCATACAATGAACAATAACGATGATGCTGAGGATATGAATGACCAGCGAGGGGTTGACCACTTGTTGATATGGCAGCGGTTTTGATGGATGTCATTGTTTGTTATATAATATGCCTTAATTACTTAGACATTGCCTGATTTTTTAACTAATTAAGGTACTAAGAAAGGTTGACCTCCTTACTTTACTCCAATTATTTGCAATAAGATAGTTGTAATAGATATAAAAGTATTAATAGAATTAATCAAAGATATCAAATGTAATTAAAAGTCAAATCCTTACAATCAACAACCAAAGGAGGAAGCCCAGGATTAGATTAAGACTCACAACCAACTCACAAAAGGGGGGCCTACAAATGAAATCCCTTTTTTGTGTGCGAATATGTAAGTACCTTTTTATTATGTACACGTGTAATGTATGCGTACAATATGGTAATGGACCATTACCGTTTGTCACCCACTTACACGCCCAACCACCCTATAGTATTTGGATATGTACCGCCAAGGACACATCCAGGACTAACCTGCCTAACAACCAACGAACAAAAAGCCCCCGACGGCAAAAATCTATATGTAGGGAATCAGCCGAAAAACCCGACGGAAGACGAGTGTTATAAGGTTACTATTTCTTTTATTTTACTGTAAAGGATCCGACAGGATGCAGGGATGGGGATGGGTTCTGTTATAGGCTCCCGTCCAACCAGGAGGCTTCAGCTGGATACCCAGCCAGTCGGCAATTAAGGCTCACGTAAGGACCAACCTATTGGAGCCGAGCACATCCTGCGCAGAATCCGAACGGCCACACCCACCCGTCCTTTATGGGGGCGGAGTAGTACTCCACATTAACCAGAAGCGTTAACGGTGCAACGAGGAAGTCGGTTTCCCGTCCCTCGTGGGAAAAGTGTGTCAGAAGAAAAGCGTTACCTGCCGAAGGCGAGTCCTTCCACCAATGCTGTCTCGCTCTTCGAGCAGGACGGCATGTGTTTGAATCAGGGGTTGAGTCAGCAAACCCCATAAGATATGCCAAGAAAATGCCGAAGTCTGCCAAAAGTTTGTCGTAAGACGAAGGCGAGAGCCAGATTGTTCGGCAAAGGATAACTGCATGAGTGTGTGTGAGAGTTATAAAAAGGGGGAGAGAAAATGAGAGAGTAAGCACGTGTGGAGCGTAAGTCAAAGTGGAATCCAACAAGTGGCCAAGGATGAGAGCAGGGATTGTGATTGATTTTTAGGGTGGGGGTTAAAGTTCAGCAAACAAGTGGGTGGTATGTAAGATCGGTTCAAAGCTAAGATATAAAAATAATTTGTAATCTCTATTTTATGTTTCAAACTAAAAGTATCTCAAAGCTACCCAAAGTGGAGTGTATCCAAAGAGCATAAAAATTTTACCCAAAACTGTTGAATTTGATAAGCTGAACTAAACTTTTACTCATTTGTCTCCTCTTCCACTCATCTCTTACTTTTTCAGCAGGTAGGAGTGATTCTGCTCTTCGTAGTGTTGTACTCTTCGGCCCCCCCCAAAAAAAAGCTTAAACGTTTTTCGGCATGTCTTCTTTCAGGCACGCGGTTGTTCGTTCTTTTAACTTTTTATTTGTTTTTTTTTTTTTTTTTGTTTTTTTTTAGGTTTTTATATTTCTTTTATTTTTTATTGTAAGAATTTCAAAACGACGCAATAGCGTGACGCTCGACGCTGACGTCGCTGCTAGCGGTCCACGTTTTCATTTTAAAGGTGAGAGTGTGTGTGTGTGTGTTTGAGTGGGAGAACGTGTGTGTGTACTTTGGGGGCGGGGGGCCATATGAGTCTGTGTGTGTGTATGTGTGTTGCCATTTCATAGCCCACATTAGGTAAGGTTAGGTTTTTAATTCTGTTTTCGTTTTTCTACTTTTGCCACAAATTTGTTCTGGCTTCGCTTTTTAGCCGTTTTCTTCTGCTCCACTGATCGTTATTCTGCCCCAACCCCATCCCCCAGCTCTTTACTTTCGAGCCCCATCAAGCTGTGACTTCTCTTCCACCCAATTAGTTCTCTTTCACCTGCCCCCACACCTCTCTTTCTCTTACAAATCTCCCCGAGAGGCTTTGTTTACATAAACCGCGCGCGTTTTTCGCTTTTTTAGCTGGTATTTGTTTCCGCTTTTCTTTGCTCTGCTTTTGTTTAGCTTTCTCGCCACAGTTGCTGCCACGACCGCGGCTTCTGCCAGTTGGCTCTGCCGATACTTTCAAATATTTTCGCGCACCATGTGGTTTTCCTCAATTATTCCCATGGCTAAGCTACACTGTTTATTTAAATAATTTTTGCAAAAAATATGAAATTGAAAAAAAATTGTTCTATGCAAATTAATTTTAATTTTAAATTAAATAAGAGTCCTTAAAATATAATTTGTATAATCTTAAAGGCATCACATTTTTTGCAAAGTGTACTCCTTAACTTATACACTGAAAAGCTAGTTCTCTTCGCGGTCATCGCAGGTTTATTTTTACGTTTTTCTCTTTACTATCTTTATAGTTTGCAATTTGCTCTTTTTTTTGCCTATTTATTGTGCTCTATGGCTATGACTTGTCTATGTGTGCCCCAGCTCCACCACTCGGCATTCCATTCCGGTTCGTTCTTTCCCGGGTGTTCCGTTCTTCTGAACTTGGGACCACGTGGTGTGTGTGGATGGCAAGCGAGTGTGGATGCCGTTCGTTCGCCGCTCGCCGCTCTTCTATCTGCGTATCTCCCAGATACTGTATCTTGCGGCTGGCTTCAGGAAGTGCTTCATCACATTTACATGTGCTCGCCAACACACATTTGCATATTAAAGCGATCCGCCCCAACCATCCTCGTAGCGTATCGCGTTCCCCCCCTCGTACCGCCTCAGCCCGCCTTGCCACGCCCTCTTTTGTTGCTACCGATACCGCCTCCCGGCATCAACACTCACTTGAAATAGTTTCCTTCAATCTAAGTCGCACTTCCATCAGGAATTCTGTGAAACGATCACTTCGAGGGCTGCTGTGGGCAGGTATTCGTATCTGTATCTGCATCTGTATCTGTAAAGTGAGTGTGCATCGACAAGTATCTGTGAGTTGCGTCAGTTCTCGAGAGTCGTGCGCTTTTGCGGCTGCATCAATTACGGCGTTAAATTAATCAGTTAATCTTAATAAATTAGAGATAACGCTTACGAGATATGTTTTGCATTTTAAATGCCACACGCTACCAGGGGGAGTAAACCTGAACTGCTACAGTTATTACTAGAAATGGGTCCAGTAATAGCAGTGGTTGACCCCCATTTTTTTTTTAATAATTATTTCAAGAAACATTTCAAGAAAAAGCAACTACCATTTTTATTTGAAAAATTTTCAGTCAAAACACATGATAATTTTATTTCTTTTAGATTTAAAATCCATAGTACTCTTTGACAAACTCATCTTCATAATTTGGCCGTTTATTTGGCATGTGACCCCGTTGAATTCACTTCCTGGCTACGCCTCTGCGTAGAATTCCATGTGGCCACTTTAGGGGGGCTCGCTTGTGACAAACACATGCTCATAAATGAAATATACATACATATGAGCCCCAACATGTTGAAGTTTTGTTTTTTTTAAGTCTTGATAGCGTTCATCAACATTCGACTTGAGGAGCCGAAGCAACGTCACAAAATCTTGTTTCCCCCCAAAACACTCAAAATACCGTTTCAGCTACAGTTGATCAAGCGATTATTGGGAAGTTTCCAGTATTAAGTCACCTTTCGAAATGGTTCAATGGAAATATAATATGGAAAGGTTAGACCTCACAAATAAAACCTAAAAGAATGTGTGTCGGAATTTCTCAAAAAAAAGTTTCTAGAGACTCGAGGCCTATAATTTTTACCCTTTATATTTGATTTCCTAACCAAATCAATTAGGAATCTGGAAATCATTGCAAAATAGTTAGGAAAACAGTCGTGCTTGGAGCACTCCTCTTTCTCAGCCTCGCACTCGCTTTATAAATTGCTCTATAAATTGTTGAGTTAACAAATTGTTACTAACAATATTCAAATTTCCATCTGAACACTCACACTCCAGCCCAGTTGGGCTGGTAAACAAACACACACGACACCGGGTAGGCCAACTGGAGTTCCAAGTGTGAGAGTCAGGCCACTGCCTCCACCCCCATCACACTCTACCCCCTCTGCAAACCACCATGGACATATAAACACACTCACACTCACTCGCTGTGAGGAGACATTAAAACAGAAATTATAATTTTTTGAAGGCCAAGCGCCAAGCATAGAGCAGAGTGGAGTGGAGCCACACTCGCGATTCCGACGCGGATTCGGATCGCTTGCCTTCGCCTCGGATCGGATCAGATCGTCTCGGCTCCATCGTCTAATGTCAATTGTGCCGAAGCCGTGGTAATTTTATACCCTTAGAAAGGGGGTATAAGTCATTTGAGATAAATCAAAGTTATTTATTTATTTTCTATTTTCTAAACATTTACTGTTTCTACAACCAGTCGAATACTTAATTTCTTAAGAGAAAAAATACTAAAAATTATATAAAATTAAGCTTAATATTTATTTCTAAGAACATTTTTTTATAATTATTGCTTATATAATTAGAATCTTACCATGAATATTATTAGGAATAATTATGCCACGAGTCGTATACGTGATTTTTTTATTTTAAGCAGAGATAAGTTAAAATGTTAAAAAAAAATATATTCTAAGGACCTTACTATTTTCATTCTAATTTCATTTGAAGTCACAAAATTTCTACTTAGACTCCCTTACGTCCAACCCGTCGAATACGTAATGTGAAAACTAGGCGTATACGTGATCTCTATCGATTAGCTATTCACATTAAATATTTTTAAATAAGTAATAGTAATGGTATATTTTAAAAATATTAGTTTATATATTATTTTTCTAAAAAAAATGTGGAATTTACAAAAATTGCGTATACGCATGGTAGACCATTTTAATTTTTCTTAAAGAAAGAGTATTTAAGTTTTGTTTTTCACGAAACTAGCCCTACTTTCTCGTTCTACTACGTCGTCGATTTTGCCGTTGAGAAACTTTTTTTTCCGCCAACTTATAAGCCAGCTGAGCAGGCGCAGAAACTTGACCGAAATGCGAAATGCTGGCTGCTCGGGTATCTGTATCTGAGTATCTGGGAGTACGTCACTGGAGGAGCAGCACGAGAGGAGTGTCATCAGTTTTCGTCACTCGTCAGCCAAAAAATAATCAAAATCAAAAAAAGGGAATAAAGTTCACAAATTTGGACAATTAAGTGTCATTTTTAAAATAATATATATATTTTATTCATTGAGATAAAAAATGCATTAAATTCTCCATAAACCACATCCAGTTTTTCTCGGTATAGGCCACTTTTTGGCAGCCGACATTTGGCGCGCAGTTTGAAACCTGAGTTAGTGTCTTGCGGGTCCAGTTTGTCAAATTTGGATGCGATTACGAGACGGGGTCCGAGACGGCGACGACAGTTTGCAATTCGCCACGCGCCAACGCAAATGAAAAGCTTTATAAAAAAATTGATATTTTTTCTCGAATATTTCGGCGGTGGCAATTATGGTCAAGTATCGACTGGTGATAGTTGAAGCGTTTGTGTAATGTTAATGGAATGTCTTGGGGAGTGGGCGGCAATGCTTGCTCACCGGTTCTAATAAGCTCTAATTGATCTTTCGAATTAATGAATTACCTCCACGATGTGATGCTCTCACTTTGTTTTCAAATGGAACTTACCTATACCAAGATTTTAGTTATCAACTTAAGCCCACTTCATAACATTGTAAAATATAACTACAGCTTATCTTATTGTTGTTTTCGCATCTGAATGTCCTCTTGCTAATAAAAGACTTAGTGTTTTATCTTCTGGATGTACTTTGGAGACAGTTGGACTACCTGAAAAGTGGAGTAAATATTGTAAAATGTTTTCTAATTCCAAAATAGATCTCTTTCGTTCCCAGAATTGGTTCCTGATTCCCCATATTGTCCCGGACCCATGTATCTGTATCTGTTGGAATGATCGGACCATGCCCAACCCATTTTTCGACCGCTTCTAATCCGCCTTCAGAAATATCCGATTCTCGGCGGGCTGAGAGAGTTTAGTTTGGACGATCCATAAAATAAACTGTTCGCAGCCCGGCCTCAGCGTCTAGACTTCATTAGCCGTGTAATGTTGCGGAATTTATGTGGCAGGCACATTAAAAAAAGCACCGATACTCACCAATACCAGTATGAAAGCATATATACAGATATCAGGTCTAGGCGAAAACAGAAACTGGTACCGGGTATCGGGGAGGGGAACAATTTTTTTTTCATATACATATATATTTTTTTTTTTGGGTCTGTGGGGGAGGGGAAACTTTGGTAATAAAATACATGTTCCCAAAAAGCTTACGCACACACATACATACATACGTATCTATGAGAGTGAATATGTAGATGCCGTGGCATATTTTGAATAACATTTCAGACTCATATCGAGAAGAGTGCACAAATATGAAGTGCAGTGCTGGCATTATCAGTAGAATGCAATTTTGGGGAATTTTCCATCACATCACGAGACAATGAACGGGAATGTATCAAAGAGAGCGTTCGAAAGAGTGAGGGGGTACCTCTTTGGAGAGAGCCATGGAGAGGAGCAATCGTGAGATAACATTCCTTATCAGCTATGCCGACCGCCGGAGCAACCCACCGACCGACCAACCGCCTGCCCTCCCGCCACCTTTGGCCCCTTGGCGGCCAGTCCGCCTCACAGCCGGACGAGAATTTCGAGTCCAAAGCAGCGCCATCCCAATGAAAAGAAACAATTTAAATTCCAAATGTATAAAATAGGTAAACTATGGGCTTTTATTTATTGATATTGAGGGGCCACAGATGCGGTCCAAAAAATAGATATCCCATACCATAAATACTAAGTATTAATACTATGTTTTTATAAATATTTGTGGCTTAGTGAGTTTTGAATTAAAATTAAGAAACTAAATAAAAAATGTTCGGGAAGCTTATAGGATCCTCCTAACATTTTGACCCAAACTGTAAATGTTTGTGTGTGAGAGCACAAAAAAAAAAAAAAAATAAATAAATAAAAAAAAAAAAAAAAAAAAACGTGAAGTGAGCGGCAAAAGTTGGGGCTGGTTTTTTTTTTTTTTTACGTTGCTTGGGTGTGGAGCACAAGTGGAACGCATTCTCAGAGCAAAGCTTGTGGTGGTGGTGGGGCCGCTTCGTGTACTCACACACACCAGCTCAGACACAAGCAGACCGCTTCGTGTACTCACACAGATACTCACACTCACGCACACCAGCTCAGAGGCTAGCAGACCGCCTTTTTGCGCCACTTTACGAACGCCCAGCGAATCAGTTGTCAGTTCGCATCCAACTAGAAAGCAGTAAGAAGTAGTAGTCCGTGTTTTTTCGTTTGCGGTCAAAAGCCACGAGGTCGTTCATCGTTTTCTTTCCAGCATTTTCACACACCAAACGTTCGCAGAAAAGAGGCAGATTCTTTACCCCAAGATCGTCTACACCCCATCGTCTACGCGCTCTCGCCTACCTGGCTTTCTTTCCACACACTCTCTCTTTCTCTCTCTCTGTGTCTCTTAATCTCCTCGAAATACCGTGAAAAAAGTGAAAGAAGTTGCAAAATCAAAACATGTGAAAGAAATCTTAAAAATCTTAAAAAAAAAAAAAAAACCAAAAAAACTGAAAGAAACTGAAGCGTAGAAAGAACGCGTTCGCGGGTATTAAAATCAAAATTTTTTAAATAAGGGAAACGCAAAAAATAGAAATAAACGGGGGAATAAAAATGAAATACGTAGCGATGCTTGGGTGGGTGATCTTCGTTGTCGCTGCTGACTATTCGGTTGATTTTTTGGTTTTTCGTAGTTCGTATTCGTTTCGAATTGGAGTAAGCTTTTGGAACGTGTTTATATTAAAATTTGTTCCCCATTTGAACTTTAAACAACGTTTCGGTTTTCATTGAATTCTCATACGAATTCCAATTAAGTGTGTGCGTCCAATTGGCATGAATTGATGACGTGACGTGATCGCGTTTACTCTCTTCGTGCCCACACACACACACACATACATACATACATAATCGAAAATAAGCCCCCACTTTTGCTCTCTCTCTTCGACCGCGTGTGTGAACTCTCTTATTTGTTGTGCTTTTTTATTGTGTTTGCTTTGGTGTTTATTATTATTGTTGTTATATTATATGAGTTCTAATTAGCCTGCTTTTTTTTTTTTTATAAAATTTGTCTATAGCTTAAGCAAAAAACCGCCGCCCATAATAAAGAAAAAAGAAAAGAAAGAAAAACACCAACAAATATCTTGTAATCCCCCCAGTTGGAAGTGAGTGTTTGTGTGTGTGTGAGCAAAAAATTATGCCAGCCTGAAATTTGAAATCTAAAAAATCTATATTTTCACTAAAATCAAATACAAAAAAAAAAAAAAAACCCAGCCCGCACAAGTTTTGCTCAAAACAACAACACGAATTCGCTATAAAACAAACAAAATTCATAAAAAGTGCAAAATAAGAAGGAAAACAAAGTAAAACAGTGCCAATTAACAACAACAACCAGAACAGGCGATCTACAAAATCAACCGGCAGAATAAACAATTATTATCGCAGTCAACACAAGGAGCAATTCCCCATTGGAAACTTTTGGCGGGTAAATAACTAAAAAAAAATGCATAAATTCATTCAATCGACAAATGGCACTTTGTATTCGATAAATGCCATCTACTCTTCAACCTTCTCTATAAATTCTAAAAAGAAATCAAATTTCATCAGTTTCAAGGGCGCTATTGACGTTTTCAAAAGCAAAGATTATTTTTCAAGTAAGGTTTTTTTCTAAAATTTAAGATTTCAAATCCCTAATGGTTTGAAGATCTTCAAGAACTGATAATTTTTCAGTTCTTATCAGCATTTCTGACAATATTCTAGAATTTTTTGAAACAAAAACAAGGTTTTGAATCAATATATACTTTTCCCATCTAAGATTTTGAATATTTTGAAGAGAAGTTTTAAAAAAATAAGTTTTCAAAGGATTTCTTCTGTTTTTCAACTATTAGAGTCTCTAAAAATGCTGTTTAAAGCTTAGTAATTTGTACAAGTATTTGAAATAATTATTTTAATGATGTCAAAATTTTACTTTCAATATCAAATCGAGCAAATAATCAAAACATTAAAAATGCGGTCACGTTCTGTGTGCTCTACCGAATCCAATAGATGATCTTTGGGTTCGTATGCGCGCTGATTAGTCGAGTCCGTTTTGGCTTTGGTGTGTTACTTTATTCGAGAGTGGGCTGGGAGATCTTAATTAGAGCACTACTGATAATGGCTCTAAATATAGAACCCAGCGCCACACTGATAGCAGAAAAGCCCGAGCCCTGGTCCGAGCGTGTGTCGCTTCTGGCCGCTCATTTCTTTTCGATTTCTGCTCCCCATCTATTTTTTTTTCCATATTTTGTGGATCCATGAAGGCCGATTTTGTGGTCAGTTTGTTAGCGGTTTATATAAAGATTTAAAATAATTTTCAAATTTACTTTTTTTTTACACGAACATTGACATTGAAACGAGATTAGGTTTTATTTTAATAAATGGGTTGCTCCGCCTCTTGGTGGCTTTTTGCTTTTATTTTTTTTTTTGTTTTTTGGGCTAGAGAGATAAGGGCCTTTATCTAGCCGCAATGTGCCAAGGTACAGCAGCTGATGGCCAAAAGTGTGCTTGTAGAGATGTGTGTGCTTGGGGCTTTTATCATATCTTAAGTGTTTGGTGGCCACAGCGCCGGAACGTGCCAGGTGATAACAAGAAAGTGTGCAAAAGTTTGTCCAAAACCTTCTAATTGGTCTGGAGAAATGGGTTGAAACAGGGCAGAGGATTAAAGGCTTTCTTAATTATGATGGAATAGTGTTTGATAAAGAGATTGCCGAAAAATTGTAAGCATGACAGGCTAAATTTTGATTTGTTTGGGAGTAACTTTAAGGGTATTCTATATTTCTTCGAATAAAAATAATTTTAAATGAATAAATCCCAATGATCGCCTCAAATATTCCATGCGTCAGTTGTCATGACTGTCAATAGAAGATCATTGGGACATCAAGCGATGGGATGAGAAGGGGCCTGACATTTTCTTTCGATTTGCGAAACAAATCGATTCGATTCGATTCGAGTTGAATCGAATAGCCTGCTCTTTAATTATTGTAATAAATTCTATAAACATTGCACTGGGGCTTTTGGGGGCTTCTAGCTCTTGCCGCTCGCCTCTTGCCTCTGCGTTTAATTTGCATTTGCATTGCTGCATTCCTAGCCGACTCTGAACTATTGCCCATTGCCTGGTTCAGTACTTCCCGCTCTCGGCGATTCATTTTCTCTCTAATAGCGCGTGTTCCTCTCCCAGGCCCACGTGCCGGCACTTTCAGTGGGGCCTTTTTCATCGAGTGCGCTGGAGGAGGAGCCGGGCCGAGGGGCAGGGATCGTCAGATAACTGCACTTTCAATAAGCTTTTATTTGAATAAGCTTCCGCGATAATTGACTTAATAAATTATTAAATATTAACAGCGCAGTAGAAACCAGAATGCAAACTGAGTGGCATTTGGCGAGGCTTGGCCCGGCACTTGCCAAAGCGGCGTTACTCGTGGATTTTCTAATGGAAACTAATGAGAAAATCATGCAAAGCAGATGGACTATGCATTTTCCAAAGCTTAGTTTTAAAAATCGCAAAAAAAAAGATCGAAACTAGCTTAGCTACTTATCATGTTACTTGATTTTCTTAATCTTAATTTAAGATGAAAGCTGGAAGTCTCTAAACTCGGTTCTCTACTTTGGAGATACTTATACCCGGTACTTCTACATCTTAAAGTGTACAATTGAGATATATTTTAGGTTATCAGTTTATGATCCAGTTATCCTTAAAGTTTATAGAGTTAAAATTATTAATTATATTTAGTTCCATAAAAAAAAAACGTTTTTCTTTGAAAAAGTCCATTGAAAGTATAGCAGATTTGTTGACCAAGGTTTATGTTCGGCATTGTCATTGGGTTACAGAGTGGGAGGTGGGGCTCCGATAAGCTATCCGGCAGACCCGCGACCACAACACGATAGGGAGCGAGTGGGACAAGTCCACATGGCAACACTGATCATATGCTGCGGACTAGATACTGCGGGTAGTGCATAAAAATAATGTGCAGTGCTTCTGTCACAGCTTTTTATCTTTCCTCTATCTCACAAATGTTTGATAAGAACAAGTGTCTGGAGAGAATTATAGAGAATTATAGAGAATTAAGGAAAGTTCAATGCTTGAGTGACATTTCTGAATTTGGAAATTCCTTAAACTGATGTCTAATGAACAATTTGTACCTTCCAATATTCAAAAATAAGATATATAACTCCCTTATTAAAAGCCCTTTAAATTTTAAATAAATTATGTTTATAAATCCCTAATGAAATATCCCTTAATCACAGAATTAATTTAGCTGAGACGCATGGCTCTTAATCAGCAGGATAGCCCATGAAAAAGTTGATATTATTGGAATATAATTCACTTTCGAGCCAAAGGTCGTTCGGTTTTATGGAGGGTGACAAAGCACTCATGCTCGTTTGCGGACAAGTGAGTTTCAAGCGGCCTCGTCATCATCGTCATTATCATTATAATCGTCATTATGGGTCGCGGGGTACTTGAGACTCTCTGGGCCTCTGGTCTGAGCCTCAAAACGAAACTGGGCTCGACGACATCCTCTCCATCTCCATCTCCAACTCCACCGCTCGAACTCCATCTCATTAGGCAGGCAGACCGGACCAGATCGGTCGATACCAGTTGGTGGCTATATGTAGTATCTCCGCACCGGCGACCAGCTGTCAGTCTTGCTTTTTATTTTCCCTCTTTTGGGTTTCTTTTTCTTTTGATTTTTTTTATATTTTTTTTTGGCCCAGCATTGCGGTGACTTACTTTGCTTTATAATCCTGTTTGACGGGTTGTACCGGGGAGTAGATCTCTTTTTTTTTTTTCTTTACTTTTTACTTCCACATTGCTGAACCCGGTCATGTGTGAGGGGCAGGTTCAACAGGGAACAGGGAGCAGGGACCAAGGGGTAGAAGCCCATACACGTACATATATACCTGAGAGTCAGGGGCAGAACGGTCCACGATCCAGAGGTTCAAGCCAAAAAAATCACATGGTTTTCGCTGATTTTCAAGGGATTCTGTAGGACGAGCATCTGGTAGATACTTTTTCTGAGTAGTTCTGTGATCTTTTTAGCTTGAAATTAACTGATAAGGATCGGAGATACTGAAAATAATATTATTTGACAGTAAGATGGCCTAATTTCATTGATATTTAATAGAACCCCCCAACTAATCGTCGAGTTCGAGTGCGTTCTGTGTGCCCCTGAAGCCCCGACTTCGACTTCTGGCCTAATCACTCAATCGGCGAGGCCAAGTCAATCCGGAACAGCTGCTCAATGTTAATAGTCCAAGCACTAGGATGATTTTAGGGCGGCACTAGGCGCTGATAGCCCGGCGCCGAACACTCGATGCCCCCATGGAGAAGTGAGGCAAAAATAATACGTATACGCACCGAGAGAATCAAAATGAAACATATGAGAAGAATGAAGAATCGGCGGGGTGCTGTGGGCGAGTGAGAACTATTGAAAGGAATTGCGTAACAAGTGTTGGTTTATTTTTGTTTTGTTCGCTCTTTTGTTCTTTTCTTAATTCCATTTCGTTTCTCTTTTTATTCATTTCTTCTTTTTTTTATATTTTATTTTTTAGCCGTCTTTATTTAGTTTGTTTTGCTTTTTATTATTTTTTAAGATCTGTTTTTTTCCACATTTTTTGTTTTGTTTTTAGCACTTGCTTTCGTTCAGCCATACGCTCTATCTCACTTTCTTTATTAAAAAAATAATACATGTATATAATCAGCAGCTATTTGAGGACTCCCACGTTTTTCTTTGTCTATATCTAGTTTTAGAATTTCTCAACTTGTTGCGCGTCCCATTTAACGAAAAGAAATGGTCGTCACGCCCCCCGAAATCTGGGGGACCACCTGAAGATTTTCTCTAATGGAAATTTTGCCTTCGATCTGTTCGTGACATTGAAATACTTGTGGGATATTGTGGGAATTATTTGCGTATTCGAACGCCCCAGCATCCTCCTCACACCATACATATATTGTGTAATATTCGGAAAAAAAAGAAAAGATTTCGACCGAAATGTAGATGATTTTTCAATGCTAATTTCTATATCCCACACAAAGTCTTTGGGGAGGTGATTTATACTCTCTGCCTACTTTGAGGAATCGGAAAAACAAACACGAATTCTGATTCTGAATCACTCTATAAATTTTGCAGTGATAACACATGGTGTGGGGTAGGCAGGCTACTGCTATTTGCGTTGTTCCGAATTAATAGCGGAATTTTCTGATATTATTCCTGGCCCTCTCGCATTAGCATAATCCAATAAATTGAAGTTATGTTTAATTTCTCAGTGATCAAAGGCAAACACCTACGCAAATATGCGTCACCTACTTCTGGTTAAAGGAAATATAAACTTGTCGGCTAATCTGATGTAATAAAAAAATACATTTGTTTGCTCAGAACCTGTCTCGCTGAATGGCCCACCGATCTATATGACATATGACTATATGGTTAATGACGCAGCATCGGATCACATCATGCCATGCCTGCCATAGATCCAACAAATCCCACTCCCAACCTATATATTTGTTCTGTTATTGTTTACATTTCCTATGCTTACCTATTTTTCAGCGATTTCTGTTTTGCTTTTTGTATTTCGCTATTTTCATATAATGACGCGTTTCAATATTATCAAATGTTATGGGCCCTGCATATTATTTAATATTTCAGAACCGGCTTTGCGACGCAATTTCTCCTCTTCGAAAGTTCGAAAGAAAAAAAAAAGTGTAATATATTCAAAGTGCCATATTCAAATGGCAAATCTTAATGACAATTTACTCAAAATAGTTGGCAGCCGGCAGTGAACGAGAGCAATAGGAATTTTCAACTATTTTTAGGAGCAATGCACTTTCGACCAGCAGGTTACTTAGTGATATATTAGGGATATTAATACTATTCAGAGATGTAATTATATTTTAATAAAATAACATTTAAATATTACTTAAAAATCAATAAACACTAAATAATAATGAATAAAGAAAGCAGAGTTCCTCGAAACAAAGAGAAAGCGCCTCTTAAAACGCCTTCGTATCAATGAACTTTTTTGTATCTTTGATGGCCTCACCAAAATACCTTTCAGATACATTCGTAGCTACAGAGAATAACCGAGTCGGTCACCTCTGGACTTTCCATTCTTACTATACACGTAGTAGCTTCATTTGCAGGCCGGGTATTTTTGGTGTATTTCTGGGTTTCTTTTTTGACAGCCTCATTAAATTTGCTTTGATTTTTGTTGTTGCTAGTGGCTTAGGTCAGGTTGAAATGTTTCGGTTAGTTGTTTTTCTGTCTGGGGTTTTTTCGGTTTTTTTTTTGTTTTGTAGTTATTTTGCCGGGGGGGCACTTGAGTGCGACTCATTCCCATTCGCATTGCCATTATTTGCGGCCATAAACCTTTCGCTAGGATGATATTATGTAATGACAGACAACGACGCGCGACCTTATCTAAATAATTTCGTTATTTAAATACCCGAACATACTCACACTCACATGGAAACCAAAAAATAAAAAAAATTGAAATAAAAGCACTCCAAAGTTTTTGCCGCTGAACAAATTCTGAGAACGAATTTTGGCCGAACTATAATGAGGTGATGATCGGAATGCTCTCAGGTAGGCAAATGTTTAGGTAGCGACTGAATGAACTTCCGTGTTCTCAAGGTAATTCTTCGATGTCGTGGTCGTCGTCGTCGGTGTATCTTTTTTTTCTCCCGGTTTCCCCCACTATCTCTCTTTTTTTCGTGTTCTTGGCGAGAAATTCTCGGCGAAAAGGCAAAAAAATATAATATAAAAAAAGCTCAATCAAAATGCCTCCACACACAGATACTCGCTTTTTTTGTATTCATTCGTGAGTGTTGGTGAGTGTATTTTAATTGAGTTACGGGTTACGCACACTTATTTATTTGTTTACAATTTTGAGGATGAAAGAGAGTTGGGTATTCTCTTTGATTAGATTTGGTTTCTCTTAATAGTTGGTTGAAATATTTCAGAAAAAGTTCGAAAATATGTTCTACTAGTAAAATAATTGATAGTTTTTGATTATACTCCTATATATTTTGTAGTTATTACTTTATGAACTTAAATTTTCAAAAAATATTTGTCTTATTCAATTTTGGCTTAAATTGCATTAAAAAAATTGCCATCAAAGTTCGTACAATGCTCGTCGAGCTTCAGTGACTTATCAAGTCGTTCCCGACATTCCAGACGGAGTCAATAGACCTTTTATATTCCAGATTAACTCACAGACCTCAGAATACAGAAGGCCCGTTTTGCTGGATCTGTCAATTTTGTTCATTGTATTTATTTTAGAATTTTGATTGCCCAATCCCATACTATCAACAATTATTAGGGAATTGATAACTCGCGCCGCCGCCCCGCTAATTGAAATAATTTTCATTGCTTTTCATACGATCTATACGTATTGTGTGCTAAATTTAGTCATAAAAGAATTTATAGATTTTATTAAAACTAATTGATTTCCATTCCATAAAGGCGTTTGGAAAAATAAAATGAAATAGAACGGGCGAGGAACAAGATCATAACCTACATTATCTGCCCTGGTTTCCTCCTGCTGATAACGCTCTCTTAATTTTACTATTAAGAGTTCGCCGACACTGAGTTTTTTTTGTCACCTATCTATAGATTTAAGAACGTACGATTCCTAAACTTATATGAATTTACAACCCATCGATTTCGTATCAAGTTCTAAGGTAGTGGGAAATAACAAATAGCTTGCTCTATAAATCATCAGAATTAAATTATCGATCAAGTGTAGAATAACTGAATAATTTGTTTAGAACTCGAATTCGATCAAATCTATAAAACGTGACCGGAAATTCTTTAATTTACAACTATCATAGATAAGTTACTTTCGACTCTAAGATATGATTCAGAAGATAAGACTGATTAATTCGATTTGTCAATTAGTAGAACAATTCAAGATCATTTGGAAATTGTTCCTAATTTTTTTACGAAACACGAAAACAATCAAAATGTAATTTTCATCAAAATACTTGGCAGTGAGATGAGATGACTTGACATAATTTTCAAGGTGTTAATATTTTCCTGATTATATGTATTTGACTAAATTATAGTTGTTTCTTCAAAAATTCTCCAACTAATTATTTTTATAAATCATTTTCCAGATTATAATCCCGAAGCTTGAGTGTGTGCTTCGGTAATTTTTTTGGGCTGGCGTGGATTACTGAAGACACCGCAAAGCTGCAACTGCACAACGACATACTCTACCCCATGATGGACGGCTTCGCGCAGGACTGGCCCACCCTGACCCACACAGACAACGGCCTGGCCATGGACCAGCTGGGGGTGGGCGTGGGTGTGGGCGACCTGCCCATAGATGCCGGTTTCGAGCCCCAGACCAGAGCCAGATCGAACACATGGCCCTGCCCCAGACCAGATAACTTTGTGGAGCCCGTCGACGAACTGGATAGTACAAAAGCCAGCAATCAGCAGTTGACTGCAGGAGGTGAGTTTCCTCCATTCTTTTACCTTTCTTAGCTATTCATTAATTTTTTTTGGCATCTTTTTAGACTCACAACAGGCTATACAGAATGCGAATGCAGCCAAGAAGAATTCATCGCGTCGCAATGCATGGGGAAACCTCTCCTATGCGGATCTCATAACGCATGCCATTGGATCGGCCACCGACAAGCGACTGACTCTGAGTCAGATCTACGAGTGGATGGTCCAGAACGTGCCATACTTTAAGGACAAGGGCGATTCGAACAGCAGTGCTGGATGGAAGGTAGGTTCCAAATTCCCAAAATCTCACACCCTCAGGGGTTTCAAGAGTTAAGCTTGATAATTATCAAAGAAAAAAGTGGTAGATCTATATTGTATTTAAAATTATGGGGTAAAATAATAAACGTGAATAATATAAAGTCTCTTTAATGCACAACCATTAAGCTTGAGAAGCCCCAACATTACAGAGGTTTTACTTTCTTTACTGGCTACTCTGGTTACTTCACTTAATACCCATCCAGTGGCAGTGTGGTGTGGTTTATAGTGTTTTTGAGAGTGTTTTCAACTTGATATTTTTCCCACAGTGCTCTTTGGCTTTGAAATAGCCATTTCATTCACATTTTGCCGAGCAAACGGTCAAGTTCATGGCCAAGTCAGTCCGCATGGAGTGAGAGTCGAGTGGAGCAGATAAAGTGGAGCTTGTGTTGTTTGGCTTTCATATTTTTTTGTGTTGTGTTTTGCTTTTTTGTGGTCGCTTTTTTTTCCCACTTTTATTATGCAATTGTCAGTCAGTCTTACAGCTTTTTTTTCTTTGTTTTCCCCATCATTTGCTGTTTAGCTTATTTAGTGCATGTGCGAAATGTTTGCCATCTGTTTGTCTTTCAGTCTTTGCTGGATTTCCATTTTTTTTTTATTTGCTTGAATTTTATTATTATTTTTTTTTGCAGAGTTTTTTGCAATTAATGCGCTTTTATCTGCGGATCATTTTTCGTTTTGTTTACATCCAATCGTACGTAAATAAATAGACGCGTGCATGCCCCCATGCGTATATCACGATTCATTTTCATTCATATTCAGATACTCAGATACTCGGATACCGGTTCCGCTTTATTCGCTGCTCCTCGAAACCCCTGTAATTCCCTGCACTTAACTCTAAACGAGCCGGAGATTTTCCCTTTTCGATTTCCACACGATATAAACTAACAATTTAATTATGATCAACGTTAAGAGGCTTATCGTAGATCAAGTAATAGGCTATAGTTTTCATCTCAATTGGGGACTTAACTTGATACCCAATAGGTTTTGGCAATTATTTATTTTTCTTGGGTTTTTGTTTACCGATTTAGGGGCAGTTCTTTTTTTTTGGGCTGATAACATTTTGCTTACATAGACAGTATGCCTCCTGTATTTGTGAGGCTATACTATACGGTCGATTTTTTTGTACAAGTTATCAATATTGGCAGGAGTTCATTGACATTTACCTTAAATGGGTTTTTGGTCTTTTTTTCGCTTCGGTCCCAGGCACAATTCGTGCACTTGTGAATTTTGGAATTTGAGTGGACTTATAGATGATATTCCGGTAATTCCGTTCCCTAGAACTCCGTCCGTTCCATGGTACGGCTACGTATACGTGATCCGAGCCATAAATCATTCGATCGACTCATATTTCTTGGTCAGTGCAGTGCGTCATTCACGTGATTGTTTTTCTTTATCATTTTCGCTGATATTTCAATGCAAAAGGCCGATGGTTTTTTAGCACCTCCCTGGACAACCCAGAAAATGATAAAGACTACAACAATAGCAAGAAATACTGAAGAATGCGCTGCGCTGGCTACGAAGAAATCGAAGACGATGCCATTCTTGATACCCGAAACTTTTTCATTTTGCGCAGACAGCGCGCTTCCAATGAATTTTGCGTTGATTTCTGTTTTTGTTTTGACTGCCATAGTTTTTTAGGGTTGTGAACTAATATTGGCGGTATTTATATTAATCTGTTGTTTATATTTGCCGTTGATGTTTGACTTCACGGAAGTAGTCGGCCGCAGCACTTTGTTGGGTTTTTTGTGATTACGAATGGAAATAACAATCATCGTGATAAAGAATTCTATTCGCGCGTCGTAGAACTGTTATTTGAGCTTTGAGAGGCTTTCTAGGAATGCAAAAAATAGAGTAACTCATTGAGTTCTATTGCAATAAATACCTATACATTCTGTGAAATAAACCCAACCACAATTTGTCATCAAAATATAGAATTGACTATTTATAGATTTCTCCTGTTTCGAAGTTGAAAGGAAGAGTTCTTTCCGTGCATTCCTTTATAAAGTTTTACGGCCTTTGCTAATTTATGCAACACGTTGCCACATTCTACCTGACACTTGCTTCCTTTTTCCTCGCACCACAATTTTATGGTGCTCGAGCTGGAGCTCCTCTTCCTTTCTTTGCCATCATTTTTCCCATCAGAGAGCTTCCTCTTCGAATAGTCGTCATAATAATAAAGAACGGAACGAGCGAAACACTCAAATGACATTTGTGGAATTTTAAATTTTGCCACTCGGCTGGCGACTGCATTGCAAAGGCTTCCTCCCAAAAGGCCGGTGGTTGTCTGCGATGGGATGGGAGGAGATGGTGGCGAAGTGGTGGTGCTGTGGTTCTGGCTCTGGCTCGTGTCTTCATCATCAGGCAAGCGACATCGCGTTTTGGCCATTGAACCGCTGCCAAGTATTTTTTTTCGCATGCTCCTTTTATCAATTTATTTTTGTTTGCGAGTGTTTTTTTGTTAATATTTTCTTTCTTTTTTTTGTATATTTTGTTTTTATATTTGCTTCTTTTAATTGGCAGCGAACCGCATCGTGTTATAAATATTTTTTGGCCCAACATTTTCGTGGTTTTCATTCGTCGTTTGGAGATTTTTATGTAATTTATGAAGGCTTCTTAGGTGGGCACGATACTATTTATGATTGGCGAATACATTTCCTGATTTTTCCTGGGGATAGAACATGAGTTCTTCGTTTCCCCCATGGTTCTGTTCCATTTTTAAAATTATTGTTATTATTGTAAAATTATTTCATATTAAATTAAACTTCATTTTTGGCACTTCCTATCTCAATTGCCTGTAATCTGAACATATTGTGCAATATTGTTAACAATGCAGTGTAATGGGCGAATGATTTAGACCCAGTTTAACCTTGGTTAACTTTGGCTTTATCAATGGGCCTTATCAAGACTGTAATGGCCTTGTCCGGAGTGGGCCAGTAACTGGAGGTGCCTGAAGAGTCGGTCCTCAGCTTAATGCGCATTACTCATTCAGTTGACCAGAGTGCAAGTGGCCAAGAGATAGGGGCATGGCAGGGGCGGGGCATAGTGTCAGCTTTTCAAATAACTAGAGACAATATAAATATGCAATAAACTGCGGAAAATAATGGCATTAATTAACGATAGCCGAGCACAACTATAGAAGCACCCATACAGAGGCACCCACCAATTGTGTAACCAATTTAACACTTGACAATGCACTTACTCCCTCCATCCCTGCCTGGCAGGCTTTCTAACCCCCTCTATGATATTTGTAATGGCTTTTTTCTGATTTAATTTTTTTTTCATATTTTTTCTTGTTTCCTTTTTTTTCATGGCTGTTAAACGCGCATTAAGTATACGCATTGTTGGCCGTTGTTTGCGTTTTATTTTTTGTTATTTTGCGGCGCATTTGATTTGGTGTAAAGTGCATTTAAATGTAAAACAAAAACAATAACAATCAAAACACTATAAAACCTAATAAAATCAAAGCGATACAAGTTGTTTTTTTGAGAAATGGAACGTGAATATACTGGAAATAATCAAAATCAGCCAAAAATCCAAATGGCACTCACAGATCGAAAACGAGAACGAGAACAAGAACCAGAACGAGATCAGCACTCTAAGATTGCCGTGCACATAATATTCGTTTATAAATAAGCATTAACCTTGCCCATTCCCCCCTATCTCATCTCCTTGCCACTCTAGTAGCGCTTTCAGCAGACCATGCCGAGCTATTCGGCGAATTTATTTCTATTATTTGCATGCAACTCTCAGTCGGTTTGGACCCACAACACTTACTATATATGCATGCCGGCGTACTGCGTAGTATTAATTTGCCTTGCCGGGCGCAACACGCCCCCTTTTTTATATTTACTTTTTAGGTTTTTTTTTTTTTAATTTGTTGCCCTGGGTTCTTGCTGATAAAAAGCAAAAGGGCGACACGGAAGCAATAGCCACGCCCCCGTTTTTCGTGACATTAGTTTGTTTTACGAAACATTAGTTGTAGAATTTTATGGCCCATGGGTTACGAGTTCTACTCGAAGCGTATCGATACTGTAACGACATTACTCAACATTTTAGCTCTCACGAAGTGCGAATGTAATTCTTTATTTATTCTTTACTTTAATTGCATTTATGTAATTGGTTAGGTGTTTGAGGAATATTATTAGATAATTTTTTGATGCAACTATTGAAGGGAAGTTAGTAGTAGACCTATTATATCACAAGACTCTGAAGAATCTTCCTAATATTTTAATTCTAATTATTATGTGAAGGAAAATCTTGAAATTTCCATGTTGAAACATATTAACTTGTTCCCCTTTTTATGATCTCCATCAACTTTAATGATTTATGTCGTTGCATAGCACCGTCACAGTTCCTTATGCTATTATGGGAGCTACTAAAAAATGACCTCGTCACCGAGTCCCATGGCAAACGATCGCAAATCATTGTTCAATCATGCCACTTGTATATGGTATATGTGCCGGGCCAGACGGGCCCTGTCTAGATCGTAATTGTGCGGCTATTAATTATGCTGCACTTGCGGCAAAAGCTGAAGAAAAAAGCTGAAGAGAAGCGCACGCGGCTTCTCGTTGTGCGAGGTTAGTGTGTGTAGAATTTCCCGAGCGTTTTTATGGCCTGTTGCACTAATTAACACCAGCGCCGCAGGCTGGGTTATAAAATTCAACAAAAACTCAAAAATGCATGTTGTCCCCCGCACCGTTGCATGCAAAAATGTATCTCCACAGACGAAATTTATGTGAGTTGCTTAGAATTTTACGATTTGAGCACGAACCAGTACCGGTCGGAATGCAAGTGGCAGCCGAGCATGGCCGCAGACGGAGTCTGGCATTCAGAATTTTTTTGTCTGGCAATGAGACGACACACTCGGCTCTGATCCTCGGCCCCATGACCCATCCATCCTCACCACCCACCTTTCTTTATTCACTTTTTTTATGGGCAACAAAAAAGTGAATACATTTTATGCCACACTTTCTGGTTTCTGCTCTGCCTACAAATTATTAATTTCGAACATATAAAACAAGTGTATGTATAGACCTTATTAGTATGTTCGGTCTGCTCTCCGCATATAAATATCAAAGTTTGTCATTTCAATGAACTTCTTTGTTTGTTCGATTTCTATTACTTTGTGCGAAATATTGTATATAATCGAATATCAAAATACTACGGGCCAAGCAAGGCAGCGCAAATCAAACTGGTTTCGCCTCAAGACAGCCAAATCAAAAAAAAAAGCAAAGAATTACTTTATAAATGTTGAAATTATTTATTGAGAAATTATCTCATATGGGTGTTCTACAAAATAAAACGCCACTCGTCCGAATCACTCTGTCCAGAAGCCCGAGTCCAGGCGGGGCTTCAATAAATGTGCAATAATCATAAGAAAAAGCCATAAAATCAACCGAAATGATGTGGTTGTTCCATATATGATAAAACGCTATTAAAGTGAAGCTTAAAATTTATACAAAAAGTTGGTCCAAGAGGATGATAAAAGTTCTAATTTTAAATATCAGAATTGGTTGATATTTCTTAATGAAAAATATAATTAAATTTTTTTCTTTAGCTCTATAGCTTTAAAATCCCATGTGGATTGCCGTTTGTGGATGTGTCTTATATACCGATGACAACTTCAAATCCCATTGAATGTCGCTCAAAGACCACTTGGCAAAGTTCCGCCCACATTTATCACTCGGCACGAGGACGGGGCAGCCCATTCATGTCCAGTTAATGGCCCAAAGGAGTGGGAGATGGCCAAAGAAAAACGGCAAGGAGGGCAGCAAACTAATGGGGCGGCCGCACTAGCTCGTAAATAAAGTTCTGGTGCAAATTACTGGCCTGCTTTCGCTTCCGCTTAAAGCAATCGAAATTGGAAATCATTATTTAATTTGTTGCGCGACTCTTTAAGCCTCGCCTGCCCCGAAATCCAAGCACATAATCAATCAAGGGTTCGATTCTAAGAAATCCTTCCTTCGGATATCCTTCGGATACCAGCCACATGGGATTTGTCTCTTGTTCGTATTTAATGAATGTCACTCAGTTTCATAAACTTTCGAAAGAATTGCGAATGGCGAATGGCAAACGACGAGGCGAGCAGCAGACAAACACATTTATGAACTTGGCTCCAATTTTCGTTGCATACATTTTGGGGCAATGTCCTCGCCCGCGCTAAGTAACCACTTACATATCTGTGTGTATGTGTTTGTGTGTCTGTGGAAATGTAGAAATTGCACATCATTTGGCCCGATTTCGTTGGCCAAGTGCAATTGCTTAAGTTTGTGTTTGCCTTTTGTTGGTTTCCAGTTTGGTTCACCACACGATTGCTTTTATTTCAGAAACTACTCTTACTGAACTTGATTACTTCAACTCTACTTTTAATTTAAAGATATACTTTAAAGTGTGATTATTTCTAAGAATATATTTCACATAATCTACATATTATTTCCAAATATCTTTAACAGATATATTATTTTCTTGGAAAAAGAGTATTTTCTAGCCCATTTCTTCACAATAAATAAAACCCAAAGACCCTCCTTTGGCATTCTTTGTATCCTCAGACAAAATGCAACACTTATGGAGTCCTTATAAATTGCAGACATGCTGACACTTGCATCAAAATTGTTCACTGCTTGAAGGACTCTCTTCTATTTAAAGCTTCTCAGGTGCAATTGAATCGTAACGAGGCAGAGAGGATATATATATAGCTTTGTCATTTGATTTCCGTTTCCGTTTGGCACGCAGGCGCCAACGTGTCTTGCGATTAATCGTTGTTGGCGGCTTTGTCGCAGAATCTCTTCCTATACAGGACCTCCTGCCCTCCAATGGCTCGCTGGTATTCATAAAAGTTTGCCGGAAAAAAATCCCCCCCAAAAACGAAACCGAAACAGACACGAGTCTAAGAAGTAGAAAGAGAAAACTTTTGCAATTCCATATCATATCATCACATCATCATTGCGATGATAATGCCGCCTGTTTTATGTTCACATATCTTTACAGTGTTTGTCCAGAGTGGTATGGGGTACCATCCCGGTACTATCAGTATGTTTGTCCCATGTCTATGGCTCTTTTATTTAGTTTTGCAGTTTGAAATTGTATTCCTCTGTTGGTTGTCTTTTCAATGGCTTTTTGATACGGTTTAGATATTGATTTTAGATTGGGGAGCGGCTTAAAGCACTTTGAGAGTCCTAATACTGTTGGGAAAGAGTTTAAAGAGCCTCAATATTAAAGTTTGATATTTTATTTGATTGATCAAGATGGTCTAGGTCATTACGGGGCCATTATCTAATCAATTACTGCTGCCATTAGGTTCTATCAATTTCAATGATTGCCTCCAGGCTGTGGCCCCACATTGAGATTTCATGTACACGCGCCAGAAATCACATTCGAGAATCCAATCAATACTATACTGCGATCGTGATTCGTTTCCAAATTGATTTTTAAACCGTTTGCCAATTTAATGGCAACTGTCAATGATCTTTTTGGGTAAACAGTGCTCGAATATCATCTGCTGGCATCTCTGAAAGCTGAAATTGTTTAAACAATTAATTAGTCTTGGGTAAACAGTATTGCAGACACCAGATCCCCATCACCATCACCATAAATTTTCAATCTTGATTTGTTTAGTCTTTGGCCCACTCGGAGCAAAAGTGTTTACAAATTGCCCAAACAGACAGCCCAACCAAAAAAAAAAAGGCAGAGTCTGAACCAAACCTAGTGGCCATTTTTTTTAACCCGCATACTGGCCAGTTCAAGGCTGTGTTGCCGGGTTTATACAAAAATATGAGTGGGATTCCAGATGTAATATTTACTCAATCCATCAGATTTTTAGCACGTTTCCCGCCCACTCGGAAAGTGTTACAGATCAGCACCTTCTCGCAAATCAATAAAATCGAATCAGTTTCCCCAGCAATTCGGATTTCGGATTTCAGCTATTTAATTACCCATGCAGCCATTTATCAAATCATTAAATTCCATCGAATTTCTGAGAATTAAATAATCATCTTCTCTTTATAGAATCAATTTTATTGCAGTAGAAACAATGCAGGATCTCGTTATGCCGAAAGCTGTACACATATATTTTAACCACTGGTTCTGGCCAAATTCAATTTAACTGCCTAGCCTGGTTGGTAGCAATTAGCCGAATGAATGGTAACCTGTTTGTTGGGCGAACCAAAAAAAAAAATTAGGTTGCTGGAGTGTAGAGTGTCGTTTCAAAAATTTATATCTCAATTTCACATCTAAATGCGAATAATCTTTTTTTTTATTTCTATGCCAGAGTGGTCGGGTGTGTGTTCATTTGATTTGTGTGTGAGAATCGCTGCAGCTGTCTGGCATTGGGGCGCTTGTACCTTCCACACCCCACCGCCCATTCAGAGTTAAACCTTTTCCCACAAACTGATACAGATCGGACTCTTTTTACGATTTTTTTAGGTTTTTATTGACGTTTTTGGTGCCATTTTTTTTTGGTTAAGTCGCGGACAGCCGCAAACCTTTAACATGTTTTGTGTTTGATATGGAAAAAAGAAATTAGATTAAATGATGAGTGAATGACTTTAAGAAAATGCTTCAAGGCTGAATATTTATAGGGCATATTTTCACCTAAGATCTTGGTAATTTTAAAGCTTTCCTTTGAAGCATCTCTAGGCTCTTTTAAATGCCACTTGTTCGCGAATATTAAGGACAACCCAGTTAGCGGCACATGTCGCGATTCAGCTTCGCCATAAGCCGCTCAAATGGCCCAATGAAATATGCATATTTGATACGAGATGACAGCGCTTCAAGAGATACACAGAGGCGGGGATTGCCCTCCTCGTACGAGGGGGAGCAGACTGATAGAGCCTCAAGTCACCCCACAGTGGCATTCAGGAATACTCTCATATGAGGGGGAAGAGCGAAGCTCAAATGAAATGAGCTGGCAGATTTAATATATTTTAGTGCTTCGGATTCGGTTCCCTTTTTTGTCTATCTCCGACAATTACTCATATAAATTATAAAGAAATGATTCAGAACAAAGTCGGCAGCGCATCCATAAATAAAAGTTTTTCCCTAATAATTGTAATTGGTCATTCCGGTTTGGCTGGAGAAACTTTAACTACAATCCGCCCTCAACTCAACGATCGATCGATTTTGGGTCACATTTTTTTTTGCAATTGAATATTTCCAGAAACTTCATTGTGTTTCACGCTCGTTGCACATTAATTGTACAAAATAAGGGCACACATATCCTTGACTACCGGATTGGCACACCCCATAAATATATGAAATTTCCATTTCTCTGGCTTTTGCTCATTTGTCGCTACTGGGGAATAACTAAATTCAATAGAAGCCCAGTTTTTCCATTCCGATTGCTTTTCATGTGCTCGCCATGGATGCGAATTGTGGAGGCGACGATGTGATGACCTACATACGTATAACTACAAATGCACTTGGGGAAAAGTCGTTACAAAAAAATAAATATTATATAATAGTTAATAAAATGTATTGACACATTAAACAAAAAAATATTTTGTTTTAAAGCGATGAACATTATATAAGCCCACCCAATTTAATAAAGAAAACTACCATATATTTATGTAATTTTTTTCCCCAAAATATCCTCCTCTTCAGCTAAGTGGGCTCGGATAATGCAGCTCCTTGGTAACCAATGGCACGTTTTGGAACCCAGATTTCCTTTAAGGCCCCGGGCAGGTCGACATGTGGTCGCAGTCGCCCAGTCGCGTACATATAATATCTCTCTCGATTTAATAGGTCCAATTAGTTAGATGAATTGAGAATGTTCGCAATGCTGGCATGTTCTTTTGGCTTTTTTCTCTGGCCGAGATTTAAGGTTATGAATATTCAATGAAGTGTGTGCCATAAATTATGAATGCCGTTTGTTTGCATTTTTGCCTTGATTTTATGGCCTTGACTACGCCCCGCTTTGGAATTTATTTGACTGCCTTTAAGACTGGATTTAATCAAAAGTTATTTAAAAAAATCTCACATCACTAAGAATCCCTTTCCCGATTCTCTTTCCTCTCTTTCCCGAAGAAACTCTTTCCCAATTGATATATAAACTTTGGAAATTTTATTTGGAAAATATTTTCTCATTACTCACCCACCCACCCACACATTCGGCCAGGACATCCTGTTTCTGGGCGGAAGTTGGCTGGATAATTCTACAATCTGGCCATTAGCATAATCAGAACGTTTGCCAAGTGGATGGAAGCTCCGCAGGAGACACAAAAATGTTTGAACATTCTCGTACTGCTGGAGACGTCTCAGTCGGCAGCGCACTTAAACATTTAAATAAAAATGATAACTTTATGCGAAGGGGGTAAAATTAGAGGGCGGAGCCAAAACCAAAAATGTCATTACAGGACTCTGGACGGTAGACCCCAAACCAAGCCCCCTGTCGCCAAGAAAAAGTTTTCGCCAGCCAAAAAAAAAAAGGAGGAAGAAAATTGTTAAGTAAATCCAGCATTAGAGATTCTAAGGGGATACTGGTCCTGTCTGCGAACAGGTTTCAGGTCGTCAGGCGGGCGTCTGTCAGATGCCTGGCATCCCTTTCTCTTTTCGCTTTTGCAACTTGCCACCATCACCCCCTAATTCCGGGCCACCCACTCACATGTCCTGGCAACGGTGATAAATGGCGCCAATGTGCCGCCTAGAGTCGCGACGCGTCGCAATCGCTTTTTCGGTGACTTAGAAAGGATGTGGGGAGAAAGTGCACAGAGAAAAAGTTAATAATACTTGAAGTATGAATTTATTGGTTAGATATTTTCGAAACTATGTAGTAGCCGGAAGTTCAGAGATCCTACAGAAAGATAGACAGAATCGGATATGCTAGGCTGTCAGTTATTAAAGTTAAGTTAGGACTAGTACCAGGTATAGATAGTAGTTTCAAGAGTTAAGTTCTTTAAAATATAATTGAAATTGTATATATTTTAATTTAATTTTGTAATTCAATATCTTTCCCCGTGCATTTACGTTTAAGTGTATGCCTTTTACTTTTTTTTTGGTGGGTGGAATCTGTAGAAGGTTGCCTTTTTCAGTTAGTTCAGTTTGTAATGCTCCATTTAGTTTTGGCTGCCACCGTAGCCATACCTCCTTGTTCCTTTTTTTATTTAACCAAAGCCCCCACACCAAAAATAATCCAGCTGATGACAAATCCACACTAAACGTGTTTGATTCTATTTGTTTCTGGTATTTCTATTTTACTTTTTTTGCACCCGATGACAAGTAATTGTCCTTGTTTGTTTTTTTTTTGTTGTCCACCTAGACAGAGTTGGGAGTTATTGGACGGGATTGGGCTGTGTAGTCGATGTCGATTTGCTGTCATTACGTTGCTTACACGCGGTTATTTATGACAATTGTTGGAAAATATGAATTGACAGTCGACGGGGACGACTACAAGTATGACTAGGACGAGGATGACGACGACGACAGCAGTGAAGACATCTTCCAATTAGAGAATATCTATGTGAATGTGGCGGGATCCTGTGCGTTCTGCAAACCATAAAAATGTCGACAGACAATTGAATGGCACAACCGGCGAAAGGAAACGCAGCCACCATTCCAGTTTCTTCCATTGAAGCAATTGCTTACAAATTGTTACATCAGCGCTATGAGAATGTGGGAGATCCTTAGACAAAAAGCCAAGGGATTTGCAAATTTTGCACATTTTATTTCGTCTAAAAAGGATTGGCGTGTCTCTAAAATATTCTTTTGGTCTCATTACAGAACTCTATACGTCACAATCTGTCGCTGCACAATCGGTTCATGCGCGTCCAGAACGAGGGCACCGGAAAGTCCTCCTGGTGGATGCTAAATCCGGAGGCCAAGCCCGGAAAATCGGTGCGGCGCCGTGCCGCCTCCATGGAGACGTCCCGGTACGAGAAGCGCCGTGGCAGAGCCAAGAAGCGGGTCGAGGCGTTGCGACAGGCCGGAGTTGTTGGCCTAAACGATGCCACGCCCTCGCCGAGCAGCAGTGTCAGCGAGGGGCTGGACCATTTTCCAGAGAGCCCGCTGCACAGGTAACTATTAATTTTTATTATTTTCCAGCTTTTTAATGAATTTTTTGAAAAGTTAAATTAGAAATATAGTAAATAATTTCTTAAATAAGATATTTAGAATTAAAATAACTAATACTAGTCACTTTTATTAAGTTTTAAAGGCATGTTGTTTATTTAGTTTGATTAGTTAAAGAATTTAGAACTTTATAGTTAGAAAAATACTATTTAAAAATAGTTTTTAAGAATCTTAAGACACTTTGGATATTGCTTTTAGAGCATGATTTAGAAGTTATTAAAAGTCTATCATAATCCGCGCTTTAAGCTTCACATTTTTAAATAATTGGCAAGTTTTTAGAGTTTTTAAGAATTTTTTCAAAATGATTTTCACTTGTCTTGTGTCCCTAGTCTGGTCACTAAGTTTGTCGAACCTTTGAATTTTAGTTAAGTGATTTATTTGATTAAATTTTTTATTTATTTATTTGCTTCCGTTTTTTCTCCTTCTTTGTTTTTGTGTGCTATGATGATGAAGTGGCGGTGGCTTCCAGCTGTCGCCCGACTTCCGGCAACGTGCCTCATCCAACGCCAGTTCCTGCGGACGCTTGAGTCCGATCCGTGCCCAGGATCTCGAACCCGACTGGGGATTCCCGGGTGTCGACTACCAGAACACCACGATGACGCAGGCCCTCGAGGAGCTCACTGGCTCCATGGCGGACGAGCTGACGCTGTGCACCCAGCAGCAGCAGCAAGGGTCAGTTCCCGATGACTGTTTTTATTTGATTCTTATAAATGTCACGACCCCCAATAACCTTCAAAAGAAAAAACAACAAAACAAATCCTTTTATGTTGTTCCATTTACGTTGTAAAAATAATTTGTTGCATGTCCTCCCTGACACTCCACCAATAGCTTGGCATGATGCAGAATTACTCTTGATATGATATGTTGCAGCTTCCTATTAGACAGATCTATAAAGTCACCTTCTCTTCTCGTTCTTGCCACCCAACGATCGTACGGCTGGAGCAGGTTCAGTGCCGCCTCGGGCCTCCCCACACAGCCGCCCCCGCCGCCCTACCAGCCGCCCCAGCCTCAGCAACAGCAGCAGCAGGGCCAGCAGCCCTCGCCCTACGCCCTCAACGGCCCCACCCCCGGCTACAACACGCTGCAGCCACAGTCCCAGTGCCTGCTACACCGCTCCCTCAACTGCAGCTGCCTACACAATGCAAGAGATGTAAGTATTAAAAGCAAGTCCTTCCATTTCCAACATTTTTAAGGATAACCAATGAAAAATGACAAAAAAAATATTAAAAATATATCGCCCCAAGATTTTGATGCAGATTAATGGGGAATCAATCTACAAACCGATTAAGGTATTCCGCTCAAGAATCGGCTGAAAATTGGCTAAGATATGGCCTTCGCTTGGGGCCATATTGTCCTTCCATGCGGTTTTCAACATTTTGAAGGGGATAGCCTAGGAAAAGTGACAATAAATCTGAAAAATTTATCGTTCCTAGATTTTGATGCAGATTAATCAAGAATCGAACTACAAATCGATTAAGGTATTCCGCTCAAGAATCGGAAATTGGCCAAATATGGCCTTCGCTTGGGGCCATATTGTCCTTCCATGCGGCTTTCAACATTTTTAAGGGGAACAAAGGAAAAGTGACAAAAAATTAAAAAAAATTGTGTTCCTAAGGTTTGTTGCAGTTTTATGGGGAATCGATTTACAAAACTTTTAAATTGACAGAGATATGGCCTTCTGTGCGGGTCAATTGCTTTTCCTACACATTTTCAACATATTTCAAAAGGAAGCATTGTAAATTTTATTGAATTCCATTTTCAGGGCCTCTCGCCGAACTCAGTTACCACAACAATGTCGCCCGCCTATCCGAACAGCGAGCCATCCTCGGATTCGCTAAACACTTACAGCAACGTGGTTCTCGATGGTCCCGCGGACACTGCCGCATTGCTGGTGCAACAACAGCAACAACTTGCAACGAACCTGGAAGGTAACATCGACAACTTCTGAAACTGTAGCACTTTCTTTATCTGTACTCCTCTATCCTGCTTATCTTCCCTCTAACCGTCTGCGAAACTCCAACCTCCAAATCTCGATTCCCAAAATCGAAATTTTAGATAATAACTGCGCCTCTACTTTGATAGGACAATGCCTGGAGGTGCTCAATAGCGAGGCTCAGCCAATTGACGAATTTAATCTGGAGAACTTTCCCGTGGGGAATCTCGAGTGCAATGTCGAGGAGGTAACTCAGTCTTTTTACATGGCTTTAATTTTAATTAATTCTTTATATTTTTACCTTAAGCTGCTACAGCAGGAGATGAGCTATGGTGGCTTGCTGGACATCAACATACCTCTGGCATCGGTGAACACCAACCTGGTCAACAGCGGTGCACCCATCAGCAACATCACCACCTCGACCGGCACCAGTCTCAATCTGAACCAGCTGCAGGCCCAGCTGCATCAGCAACAACAGCAGCAGCAACAACTGCAGCAGCAACAGCAGCAGCAGCAACATCAGCAACACCAGCAGCAACAGTTGCTGCTCAACAACAACAATAACACAAGCAGCAGCAGCCTGGAATTGGCAACACAAACGCCCAGCACAAATCTGAATGCCAGAGTTCAATATTCGCAACCAAGTGTGGTGACCTCGCCGCCCTCCTGGGTGCATTAGATGATGACTAGAAATCGATCGAGGATCCACGATCTATAGTCGATGTATGGTTATCGTTGTGTGAGTGTGCGCGTATGTGTGTGTGTGTTGTTTGTATCGCCAATGGAACGCTTTAAAACGCTAACTCTAAGGACAATAGTGTAAAGAAGTAAGCAGCTGGTAACTGGTATCTGGTAGCTGGAAACTAAAGTCGGAATCAGAGGAGCAGCTGCAGGATCAGTGAGCAGGAAGCCGCAGCTGGACCGCCACTAAAAAGTTTACAAAGTATGTATACAAGTCGGTTTCAATCTACTTGCCGCTAAAAGCCATTCAATGTGACGGCATAAATTATGTTAATAATCTCATTTCACGGCGCTCGTTTTATGAATATGTAAAAAAGTGCCACAGTGTCCGGAAGCAACCCTCCTCCTTAGCTGGAGGACTTTTCTTGCCCCCTCCCATCCTTCAATGTTATCCTGCTGCTACTTCGTGTCCTGCTTTATACACAAATCGTCTTCATTTGACTCCAGTTCACTCAATGAATCTTTTATGGACATTCTTTCGGCATTTCATGTACTTATGCTTATTTTTCTTCCATTTTTTTCCTCTGCTACTCGAGGGCAATTACAAGCGTTCAATTATCATAATACATTGACAAAAGCCAAAGCAACAAACAAAAAAAAAACACCGGAAAACGGTGGAGAAATTTCGTTTAAGTCCTTTTCAATTTCAATTTGTACGAACGCTTTTTAAAGCGCAGAAGTCGAGAAGGCGGTGGCGGAGCAACTCAAATTATAGCAAATTAAGTCAATTTACCTAAGCCATGAAATATGTAAGAGGCCACTTTGCTACCTTGGCAGGACGAATCGCAGGATACGTGGTCGATGCGCCGCTGGGCGGCTTGGCGGCTTGCTTCCTTGTGTGGCCCTTGGCCCTCCCCGATTTTGCGCTAATTTGACTAGCCAAGCATAGACTTGGAGGGAAAATACCCCCAAGGTATCTCTCGCTGGCCATGCAAACCGCGGCGAAAATTCGTCAAGGCAACTACGCCCCTCCTTCTGCCCGTTTTGCGGGACTGGAAAGGACTGTCGTCCGAAAGCAAATGCTGAAAAATTAATTACGTCCTTAGGGTGACTTATGCATGCCACTGATATTCTATCTCTGACCCAGCTCACCTGGGGGAGCTTGAAGGAGGGTTTTCGCTCAAATCAAGCGTGTTAAACGCTCCTAATATTGAAAAATTACGCCGACAAGCTGCTGGTGTTTTAAGTACTCAGGGATATCTGATTTGAGGGTTTCATATTTAAAAATCTATTTTATTCTACTTTAAAGAATCTAGATTTTAATTTATTGAATCCAATTGAGTTAAAAATGTAAACCCATTTATACCAACTATGGAGTGTTCTAACTTATTAACATTTTTTGTCCAGAAATGACTAATTCTACTTAACATTCCCTTAGCTTTTTTCATTTCAATGTCACCGCGCATTTTTGCTTTGTCGCAAACTTTATGAAGACCAGGACGAAACCTTTGTCCTGGCCGCACACTCCCACAAATTGAATTCCTCGCTAAGTTTTGCTGTAAGCCAACAATTAGAAAACAGCAAAGCGACCAGAAAAAGCAATACTTGGTAAAAAAAAGAAAAAATAAAGAGACCAAGTTGCTAAAGGACAAAGTTGTAACTTTGTCAAGTTTGGCGCCAATCGCATGACGTGCTAATAAAATAAAATTGTCAGAGAAGGCGGGGAAAGAAATGATTTCGAAATTTATGCCAAGTGCAAACTTTTTTGTTTGGCGAGGATTTGACTTCGCCTTCGCTTCATTTGACTGAATAATTTGAATTGCATCAGAATCCGAGTATCAGGAGAAGGAGCCTGTTCTGGGGTATTCAAGGATTTCCATTTCTTTCACTTTTCATAATTCATCCAACTGACAGGCGCTAGAAATTCTTTCTTTTTTTTATTATGCTAATTCCTTAAAGTTGCCAACAAAGGGGACGATGCTAGGCTTATTGAATATTTAATAAATTCCATAGAAATTATGTAACTTTAAGCAAGTGCTGGCGAGTTCTTATTAGCCAAAGGCGACACATGCCACTCAATAAGTTGCCGCAGCATCTGCCCTGCAGGAGTGTCTCTATAAAACGCTGAAGAATGTTGTTAAATGGGGAGAGAGAGGCGGCAAAATCACATCATCGTCCGCAGATTGAGTGACTTGACACATAATAAAGTCACACTCAAATTATGGCTGCAGCTGCTGTGCCACCGTGGGGCATGCCCCTCTTGGAAGAGCAAGCACTGGAAAAATATACAATTACAATCAACAAGCATGCCTAAAATCAATGCAAGTTTAGGTTCAATAATTATGCGAAATGTTTCCTATTGCTTCTGGCCCTTATTGAATTTATTTAAAATATAACACTCAATTTTTTCAAGTGCATATTTAACGGGGGGCACAGGTTGGTTGTCCTGGTGAAACCGCGCGTGAAACACAAAGGCATTTTCAGGCAATTTATTAGTTGACAAAAAAACGGAGGAAACAAAAAATATAAAACGGCAAGGAAACAGAAAAATGGAAAAAATGTGCGGCTTCAATGTCGCGGCCTATGTTTTGCCTTGGCAACCGGATTCAAGGACCAGGGAACGACGCCGCAGGAACACAACTTTCTTTTAGGTGTTGAAACTTGTCCGCAACTCGCTGAATAATTCAGAGACCGCAAACTTTTTTTTCTGGCACACATTTGATTAAATTTTAATGCCAGTGCATCATTAATAAATTCCCAGCGGGGGTGGCGGCCGTCCCTGGAAGTTTGAATAAATTGAATTAGCGACAGAAAATGTCCTGCGGGAGCTAATCCCGGCACATTGTTTGAGAAACTTTGGACAGGTTTGCCGTCCGACTCGGCCACCAAGTGTCAGAACTAATTGTCCAAGTGCCGGAAAATTTTCAGAGCGAAGTGGTAAAGCAGAGAAAAAAAAGGTCCCTGCATTGGCATTCAAATGAAAATTTCATTATCCTGGCGGCAATGGGAAATCAATTTGTCAGCGTGGGGAAACCAATGCGCTGCGCGACTTCATAATACAAATTGTCAGCAATTTAATAACATTTAAGCTGCCAACGTCGGTAACAATGATAAGCGAGGCCAGACCACGATACACACACACCCGTAAGGACCTCTTGTGGGTGGGTTGAAAAGGTCCTTGCGCCAACATACCGCATTTACACTCACTTAACTCGACACGATGCGGAGGTCGCTTTTCAAAGAAGGGAAAACAATTGCCAAGCCAGGCAGCCGTAGTAGCAAGGGGAACAGAAGGGAAAACGGAAAACGGCTTGTGTACAAGCTGCTTAAGGTCCTTAAGGACACCCAAACAAACATACACACAAGCACGCACGTTCAAACAAATAAAGCTCTGCCAGCGATTTAAACACTTGTTGCATGGACAAAGGATAATGACGTGACAGGAGCTAGAATTCGCACAGAAATACCCACAAGTCATACACCTTAACATACACGGAAAGAATAAGTCCTGAGTCAGTCGCTTGAAATGTTCTATGAAATATAGCTTGTGCCTCTGATTTTTTTCTGTGTAAGTAATAAAGCAAACAATCTCTACACTTTGTAATAAAACTGCAGGAAAGCAAGAAGGCAGAAACCGGAGCTGTGAAGAAAGGGCAAAAGGCATACACCTGCAGGCGTTTAGTCCTGCCAATCCGGCCGTGAAAGGACCTGAAAATATCCCGGGGGCGTGGCACAACTAATCACAGTCAGTCCACCACACACTCACCCGCAGTGGCATACAAAATTCAACGCCCCTCCCTGGGACCTGAGGGTGCCGGCCATAAAGAGCTCATAAGTAGGCAATAGTCTTCGCACTCCCCTCTGCGCTATGTTCAGCTGTCTCGTAAAATTCAATTGCAAGTCATAAAAACTGCGCGCGTGATCTACATACCGAATATAATTTAAAGCTGTAACTAATAAAATTGTCAGCGATAAGCGAAAAGCTTTGATTTTTATGTTCGCGCGGGCGACAACAATTTGCCACCAAAAAGGGAATTTATTCGTTATGGCCACGAGTGGCTGTTCCAAGCAAAGACTAAAATCTTATTTTAAATGTTTAGCGCCGTCGTTTTTATGGCATAATTTTCGGCCATTTCTGTAGTTGGTCTCCGGAAATTTGCATAAAAATTGCCAGTGTTGGGGGCGGGGTTCTCTATCTACATGCCATCCAGACATGCCATGCCATACTTATGAATATTTCTGATTCCGAACAAGAGCCTGCCAAGTGTCAAGTGCTATTATATCCCCTCAAGAAAATCTGAATAAATTAGCCACTCCCTAGAGATGGAGGCGGCCTTGGTCATTGTTGAAGTAAACTGATTGTCCTTTTATGAAGTGTTGATGTGAGACTGATTTACCCAAAAAATATCTTCAAGAAATAATAATATCACAAGACTTCTAAAATGTTTCTTTACTTTATTTCGTTTCAGGATAAATCTGGTCGCTTCTAATCTAACATACATACACTATATATACATAGATATACAATTACAAATATATATATAAATATAATATGCATTACACATAGAACCGAAGCATACAAATAATACCAATTAATCACCAATAACACGGTGCGACAGTGAAAAAACACTTGTGAAACGAGATAGTGTAGGTTGTTAATCTGGTCGAAGAGAACTCAAAAATATTTTTTTTATATTTTTGGAACCCTCCAATTTTTTTTTATTTAAAAAAAAACCGTTTTTCGGGACTTTTTTGCGCTTAAAAATTCCTGAACGCGTTTTTTTCAACCGATTTCAAAATTTTCGGTGTTTTTCAATAGTTAAATGTTGTAGCTTTTGAAAAAAAAATATATCTTCGATTTTGTTGAACAAAAAGGACAACATTTTTACACCTGAAACTAAAGTTTTCGACTTTTATTCGTGTTTTTCGGATTTTGATGCCAGTTTTTCGGTAAAACTTACTAAAATTCTGTCATGTTTGCCACATATCAATGTTGTCTTATTCATTTTGAATAAAACGAGACAAATTTCATCAAAAAATAATGAAAATTGGTGAAGTTATAACGCTTTTCCCAAAAAAAGTCAACTCAACCTAGCGGGCGCTTCGGAGGAACAATGTGTATAAAAATAAGAGTATATTGCTTTCTTCTGACAAAAAGTTTGTCATTTATGCCACATATTAATATTGTCTCAATAATACTGAATAGAACGAGACAAATTTCATCAAAAAATAATGAAAATTGGTGAAGTTATAACGCTTTTCCCAAAAAATGTCAATTCAACCTTGCGTGCGCTCCGGAGTACCTGTGTGTATAAGTCAGGAATATGCTCTTCTTCTTATAGTGCTCCCATGGTTTTATTGACTTTTTTAGGGAAAAGCGTTATAACTTCAACAATTTTCATTATTTTTTGATGAAATTTGTCTCGTTCTATTCAGTATTATTGAGACAATATTAATATGTGGCATAAATGACAAACTTTTTGTCAGAAGAAAGCAATATACTCTTATTTTTATACACATTGTTCCTCCGAAGCGCCCGCTAGGTTGAGTTGACTTTTTTTGGGAAAAGCGTAATAACTTCACCAATTTTCATTATTTTTTGATGAAATTTGTCTCGTTTTATTCAAAATGAATAAGACAACATTGATATGTGGCAAACATGACAGAATTTTAGTAAGTTTTACCGAAAAACTGGCATCAAAATCCGAAAAACACGAATAAAAGTCGAAAACTTTAGTTTCAGGTGTAAAAATGTTGTCCTTTTTGTTCAACAAAATCGAAGATATATTTTTTTTTCAAAAGCTACAACATTTAACTATTGAAAAACACCGAAAATTTTGAAATCGGTTGAAAAAAACGCGTTCAGGAATTTTTAAGCGCAAAAAAGTCCCGAAAAACGGTTATTTTTAAATAAAAAAAAATTGGAGGGTTCCAAAAATATAAAAAAAATATTTTAGAGTTCTCTTCGACCAGATTAACAACCTACACTATCTCGTTTCCCAAGTGTATTTCGTTTTTTTTTTTTTGTCGCACAGTGTAATTAGATGCTACAATTAGTGAAATTCTCTGTGCTTGGCAATGCAAATGGAAGCAGTCAGCTGTCAAAGAGAACCTTGAATTCAATTGAAAAATGGTTAGTCAATAAGTTCAACATTGTACATATTAATTCTAATACCCTTGACGTAATAAAAACAACAAATAATAATAATAATTCTGATAAAAAAAAACAAAAAAAAAACGTAAAACGTAAACTAAATGTTCGAAAACGAAACGGAAAAAGCATACAAAATAGCTATCAAAAAACAAAACAAATAAAATCAATTTATGAAATGGTAACAGAAACCGAAAACAAAGAAAATTAGCACAATTATGTAATAATTTATGCTTAAATAATGTATTTAATTGAAAATCTAATTATAATTGTATATTTTTTCTATAAATGAGCGAGCAAACCCTTAAAGAATGAGAAACTTGTGTAAAAATTATTTTTAAGATTTGCAATGGAATACGTAATAAATTTTCTGATTAGTTAGCTCAGTTTACATCAGGACAGTTAAAAACAAAAACTCCCAATTTCCCCCCGAAATGCGTAATGCACTTTTGTTACACTTTTACAAAAAAAACATATGTAGATGGTAAAAGTTAAATAAAATTAAATCATAAAACCAATGGAAATGTCATATATTAGTAAATGTAAATGTTGCTAGAAAAAAAACCAGGGACCTTAACGATAATAATTTTTTAAAAATAAATAAGAATAAACAATTATTTTTCTGTTTCAAATTTAAAAAATACAAATTTCGAAGTTGCGCAATATTTAAAATGTTTTAGAAGTATAACGAGAGCTTTTATTAAAACTTTCCAACTTGAATATTTTTCTTTTGACTGCTGAAGACATATGTCTTTCAGATACCAATTTTTTCAACTCGATTATTTTTGATGGTCCCAGGAAATAAAAATTTAAATTCGAAATCTAAAAAAATATCCACAAAACCAAGCAGAACTTAGAACAGAAAATTAAAAGCAAATAAATGCGCATCATTGTGTACTATTATGGGCTAAATGTTAATTATTAACTAGATTGTAAAATTCAAATGTAGTTCATACTATTTAAAATGCAAACACGGAGTGAAGATGAATAAACTGACGATTGAATATAAGAAAACTACTAAAGTGTGTTTTATTTTAAAAATTAAACCATATTTTAGGACCTTTCTGTTAGGCTCCAAAAAAGCTTTGCAAAGTTATGCACACACTAAAATACATTTTTCAGGCTCACCTAAAAAGGTCCTTTGAAATTGTAAAGTTAAGTTATATTTTAATCAGAGAATCCACAATTTTTTTTATTAACTTATATTAAGTAAAAGCTTCCAAAACAATATCGTTATATAGAAAAATGTTACGGCGGTATGTAAAATAGTGTTGCCAACTTTTATTGCCAAAGCGCCACCTGGTGTATAAGATAAGCAATGGCAGACTAGAAGAAGAAAAAAAAGTTCTGCTTAACGGTGAAAAACTTTTTTTTACAGCACTGGCTGATTTTGAAAAATAATTTGAATGGCGGTAAACAACCAAAATTTGAAAATGTAGTTCTACGCAAATATTTTTACCAGACAGCCGAAACTATACTTATAAAATAAAGGATTACCTATTCTAAGTGCTAGTTGATTGCAGAAAATGTAATGATGGATTATCCTGTGATTCTACTTGGTTGCTTTAATACGATGATATCTACTTTAGATAGATGTTTTATCTGAAACCATTTAAAATTTTCTTTTTCCCCAGCCCTATTCGAACCAAATCACTTAAATAAAGCCGAAATAGATTTTTGGGTTCTCGCCGAAAAAAACATATAGTTCTACGCAAATAGTTTTAACAGATTGACCTATGGGTTATCATCTTGGGAGCTGTAGAGATAGATGTTTGTGGGCTGATCGAACAGTCTTTTGTCGGAAGTGATGGGCACCAGAACGTGTATTAATTTCCTACTGCTGCTTGGCACTTTGAGCTTGGTAGCCACTTCAGATATTAACAAACGAATCCTGGAAAGCATTCCAAACAAAGTCAACAACACCGTCGATCCCTGCGTGGACTTCTTCCAGTACGTCGGTGGAAACAATCCGAAGCCATATGAAACAAGTTACACAAATCAAATAGGTACGAATTGAATAACCTAATGTAATGGGGTTTTAGTTTAATTTTTTCCCATCATCATTACTTAGGTGAAATCAGAGAAAAGGTTAACCAGAGGTTAGTTCCGATTTTTGAAGACCTGGGTCAAAGAAAATTCATCGATAAGCTGGGCGTGGAGGAGAAAGTCTGGCGTTTCTATAAAAGTTGCGTAAGAACCATAAATGCCACTGGATCGGAACGCGCTTATCTGGACCTGGTGCCTCCGTCAAAGGACGTCAACTGGCCCCAGTTTGCCTCCAGTCGTAGTGAGTGGCAGAGTAAAAAGATAAGCTTAATGACCACTTTAGCAAATTTGCGAAACTACGCCGTGAATGACATATTTTTTAATACCATGATATACACTGATTTCTATGATTCTAAACGCATATTGGTATCTATTTCCGCGCCCGAAAACCGACCAAAAAGAGCCATATTTCAAAGTGAGTCTGCGCTGAATGAAATTCTCATCCGACTAGATGTTTCTCTCCTAAGAGCTACTTACCTTGCCAAAGCCATTGGCCAACTGAATAATGAAATTCTTCAGTTGACACAAGACTTAGAATTCTTTCCATCAATCTATACTGTGGAAGAAATGGAAGCTGAAGAAAATGGAGGGCTGAGATGGAGAAGATTTCTGAAGACGTACATTAAGAAAGAAATTGACCTCGACTTCCAGCTACAGGTCTTTGACATTGAGTACTTCAAGCGCTTGGGTCCTCTTCTGGAAAAGTACGAAAGCGAGGTTGTATTCTCATACATTATGGTTCGCTTTGTCGATTTCGTGACAAGTGCCGGGTATTATCCCACCGGGGACAACACCTACGATTGCATCAACGTCGTGGGATACCAAATGCAGTATGCCACCAAGTTATTGTACGAGAATCGCTACTTAGGCGATGGAGAACTCCAGAAATATGAGTCAGAAGTACAACGAATTTTTGAGGCGATTGGAATCAAGCTTTTAAAGAAACTAAACGAGAACCACTTCCAATTGAACGATACGCAGATTGAAGCTCTACGGACCAAGTTGATAGCAATGGAATTGAACATGAACAATATGCCATCTATTGCGGATCACCGTAACTTTGTTCACTTTTTCTACCAAAATCTGGAGCTGACTGGCGAGGAAGACTATCCGGATGCTCAGTTGAAAGTCCTGAAGTCATTTGCATCGAGGGAACTTAGTTTATTGAAGGAGCGGATACCTATAGCTACTGGTTACTTAACGATGCAATCGTTCCAATCGGACTACAACCCAACAACCATCTTAGATTATATGAACATGTTGACGGTTGATTTTGCAGTACTTCAGGAACCATATTTCGCCCACAACAGCCACGATATCTTTAAAGTCAGTTTCCTAGGCGTTATGATGGCCATTGAGATTATTTCTAATTTCCTCCCACCTGGAATATCTTTTGATGCGAAAGGCATCGGTAATAATTTGTTTGATAATTTTTACGAAAATCAGCATTATCTTGATGCTGTGGAATGCGTTAATAAAGCCCAGCCGGAATATTTATCTCTACACTTAGACAATATCGCAGGAGTACAGCTCGCCTATGACACCTATTTCGACTCGGATTCGGTATTCAACCAGACGCAGCCGGATTTTACTTCAATTCCCCTGAAGCAGCTGTTCTTCCAGAACTGCGCCCAAATCTTTCTTAAAAATTATGTACCAAGCATTACAAAATTTGGAAAGCTTGGGGAAAAGACACTGAAAAGTATCTTTACGAATTTAAAAGGATTTTCGGAGGCGTTCCAATGCCCCAAGTCGGAGGATGGCATGAATCCACCTGTCAAATGTAAATTATTTGAATCGTAACTGTAGACATGTTTTTAAACATATTCTATCTATTTGAATATCTTATTGTAATATTATGAAAATAAAATTTTGCATTTACTATTTTGTACTTTCGTCGTTTATATAATTTAAACTTTTTTGATTATTCTTAATTCCTCTGAAGCACTGAAAGAAACTTAAAAATAAACACTCACCTTAGTAATGAATGAAAAAATATGAAACTTTTTTAAAAACTAAATATACAACGTAATTAAACCCACCCTCAAAACACACCCATATCAGTATTGGCTCGGAAATCATCACTTCCGAGTTGATCGGCAAGCAAATATAGGTTTGCCGATTGCTTCCTCTTCCCATTATTTTCCTCAGTATTTTCAGTATGCGGAGTGATATGCAAATAAAAACAATAAAGCTAAGCGAGGGGTCTCTGAATTCGAATAGTTGACCATTCGAGTCTTTATCCATCAGCTGTTTGAACGTTGACCGCTTAACAACCACTCGAGCAGCTACTCCACAAAAGGCCGGAAACTTTCAATTCTTTCAACATTGTGTAAAGTTTTCCAAGCCAGAAAAAACCGGCCCGTCCAGAGTTTTCAACTTGCCGCTGGGTTGGCTGGCATTTCATCTATTTGGGTGGCAACATTCAGTTTCGGTTCAAGTATCTATCAGTTGCATTTCAAGCTGCAAGCACTGCGGTTGCAGTTTCACTAAAGACGACTGCCCCATAAAATAAATTAAAAATCGAAAAGAAATATCAGTTAGTCATTCATATTTGTAAGTTTAAAACTGTTCGCGACTAATTTAAATTATTTATAAAAAAATCGTATAGGATATTCAGTCTTATAGTCTTGTAGTTACCATTTTGTAAATGTTAGATTCCGGTGTCGATACGTGGCTTTTAATGAAATTCTCGATTTTGTTGGATGTTCAACTTTCTAAATGCAAATGACACTCAACTCAAACACAAAAGTGGGCACGTCATGCTCTACAAGTCATCCAACTTCCTGGATAATCCGAACAAAGGGGAACGCGCTATTTATTCTTAAAAAGTTCAACTAAGTTGAAGCGTTCTCCAACAAGTTGGAAGTGCTTTGTGCCTTGCATAACAAATAAGATCAACTATTTATATGACAACATATAATACGTATCATAACTCGTTTTCAGGCTTATATCAAAGTCTGGAAGATGTTTAAAAAAATGTGTTTATTGCAATGCAATTTGCATTTTAGACACAAACAGAAATAATTAGTCAAAGTGCTTAGGGCTTCATAAATGTGTGATCAGTTTAACTTTAACTACCGCACCTTTATTGGATTGGCGGTTTACTAGCCAAGGTTAAGTCTGTGTGAATTTCCAAGTTGTATTTTGTTATTTACCTGACTTTGCCTCTAAAGTAAAATTAAATAAAAACAAGAAAGGAAAGCTAACTTCGGGCGGAGCCGAAGTTGATATACCCTTGCAGTTCAGTCGCAGTCCGCTAGGTGGCGCCACGCATCTTATATTATTAGATATATAGAAGATCGTATATAGTCGGCCGATCCTTATGAAATTTGGCAAATCAAATTATTTTGTCCAAAATAGAATCTGTACCAAGTCCCATCTTTCTAACTTAAAAAACACCAAAGTTATGCCAATTCCGATCGTTGTTTGACAGCTATAGGATATAGTCGGCCGATCCTTATGAAATTTTGTACACAAGATATTTTGGTCAAATATAACATGTGTGGAAAGTCCCAACCCTCTCACTTAAAAAACACCAAAGTTATGGCATTTCCGATCAATCAGTTATATGGCAGCTATAGGATATAGTCGACCGATCCCGGCCGTTCCGACTTATATACTGCCTGCAAAGGAAAGAAGGGTGTGTGCAAAGTTTCAACTCGATAGCTTTAAAACTGAGAGACTAGTTTGCGTAGAAACGGACAGACGGACAGACGGACAGACGGACATGCTCATATCGACTCAGGAGGTGATCCTGATCAAGAATATATATACTTTATAGGGTCGGAGATGTCTCCTTCACTGCGTTGCACACTTTTGACCAAAATTATAATACCCTCTGCAAGGGTATAATAAACGCCTGATCTCTAGTGTAAATAGGGAATTGAGTTTCTACGGCCGTCCAAGCCAGAAGTTTCACTTTCTGAAAGAAAACTTCAAGTGTCTCTACAATATGGGTCTAAGATTCTTTCTGTTATAAAACTCTTGGTATGCCGGGCATGCAAAGAAAATGGACAGTCCAGTCAATTGAAGCCGTGAGTCAGCACTCCCAGTCGATTTTATATATATATTCCGACATGCGATGCGACTCGCGACTCAGTTGCCGATCGTCAGTTGCTCGAAGTAGAAGCTTCGCGTCAAAAAGATATATCTTTACATATATATCCCACTAAGTTGTTACTGAAATTGTCCACAATTGCGGTAGAAATTGGTAAATTATACAATTTTCAAACGGTGGATAGATAAAATATGCCGTTTATGTGACAAATAGGGAGTCAAGGACTTAATTTATTTAATTCAAAGTAATTTGGAGTGCTTCAACTGTTGGATTTTGATCACTGATCTTAGTGTTACTTTGTGATGACCCAGGTGTACTTGCTGACTTAAAAATTGTCTTGAGACTTATGCGAGATGTTTTTAAGTCAAGGGCGATCTTTCGTTTTAAGCTCAGACAAGCTTAAGACGAAGCCAACCGGTTTGCTGCCACAATTATAACAACCCATAAGCTTGTTATCAAACAAGCTAAAGCTCTCGACCGGTCTGGCCCCGGGCCAAATTAGTTAACCAGCAATTAGCAGCCTGTCGTTAAATTCGCCTCACTTTTCTTCTACAATTAGCCACATCAACAACAAAATGAAGATCAGCTCGAGATCAGGATTGCTTTTCATCTGCGCCGCCCTATTCCTTGGATTTTCAACAGCCACTGAAGTCAGGCCTTGCCCAAAATGTGAGTTTTTCGTTTAAATTAATACAAAATTCAACAAGAAAGGAAAGCTAACTTCGGGCGGAGCCGAAGTTGATATACCCTTGCAGTTGAGTCGCAGTCCGCTAGGTGGCGCCACGCATCTTATATTATTAGATATATAGCGGATCGTGTATAGTCGGCCGATCCTTATGAAATTTGGCATATCGAATTATTTTGCCAAAGGAGGAATCCATTGAAACTCCCATGCTTCTAACTTGAAAAACAACGAAGTTATAGCATTTCCGATCAATCAGTTATATGACAGCTATAGGATATAGTTGGCCGATCCTTATGAAATTCGACAAATCAGATTTTGTTTCCCAAAATTGAATCTGTACCAAATCCCATCTTTCTAACTTAAAAAACAACAAAGTTATGCCAATTTCGATCGTTCTATGACAGCTATAGGATATAGTCGGCCGATCCTTATGAAATTTTGTACACAAGATATTTTGGTCAAATATAACATGTGTGGAAAGTCTCAACCCTCCAACTTAAAAAATACCAAAGTTATGGCATTTCCGATCAATCAGTTATATGGCAGCTATAGGATATAGTCGACCGATCCCGGCCGTTCCGACTTATATACTGCCTGCAACAGAAAGAAGGGTGTGTGCAAAGTTTCAACTCGATAGCTCTAAAACTGAGAGACTAGTTTGCGTAGAAACAGACAGACGGACAGACGGACCGACGGACAGACGGACAGACGGACATGCTCATATCGACTCAGGAGGTGATCCTGATCAAGAATATATATACTTTATAGGGTCGGAGATGTCTCCTTCACTGCGTTGCACACTTTTGACCAAAATTATAATACCCTCTGCAAGGGTATAATAAGAATTTTAAATGTAAATAATAAATTCGAAATAATATAGCATTTCATTATTAATTTTGGGATAAGCAAACGCATTCATTAATTTAATGGCAACGCTGCGTATGTGTAATATTTTGAACTAGAACTTTTCTTGCATTCTATTCTTTTTACATATGAAAAAACTAAGAAATGATCTTTTTTAATTTATTTCCCAGCCAAATCTAAGGCTTTGAGTGCCAGTGATGTGACCATTTCCAATTGTGCCAAAAACAAATGCATTCTGAAGCGTAACACTGAAGCCAGCATCATGATGAAATTAAGGCCTGAACGTGATTTCCAGGAATTAACTTCGGATATCCAGGGTATTATCCTAGATGTGCCGCTGCCATTCCCGGGATACTACGGCACCAGCGCCTGCCCGCACATTTATGACGAGGCTGGCGAGAAAAAGGTGGGATGTCCATTGAAGGCCGGACAGGTGTATACCTACAAGAACAGCTTCAAGATCCTGCCAGTCTATCCCACCGTCAGCCTGGAGATCCACTGGGGACTGGGCGACAAGCAGGGAGATGCGGCCTGCTTCCAAATTCCCGCCAAAATCAAGGCCTAAGCCGTTAAGACAAGTGCAATCAATAATGTTAGCGTTTATTAGTGGTAAATCTTAAAATCGTTATCTGTTTAGTTAGGGATTAAGAAGTACGGTTAAGTGATAACAAAACGCAAGATCTTTGCCAATATTGCGGCATCCAGCCAGTGACGCAATATTGCTCCAAATGATTCGATACCCACGGATCATCGTGTTTGGAAAAAACTATTAAAAATCCACAACGAATTCTACGAAACTGTATTTTTTGTTAATTTTTTGTTTTTTCAATTTACATTCAATTATGTAGAGCTCAACCCGACGTGTGTGTGCTATAAACTGGCGACCTGCTACGATCTCCTCCGATCTCGATCGTGCCTTGGTTAATTATTTTTAATTTACTTTTAATTGATGCCCGGCATGCAATGATCGTTTGTGATAAATATCTCTTAATTGCGCTCTTCTCCACTCTATTAGTTTATACTTCTTTTGGATAATTTCATTTTGGCAATTACGGAAGGTAAATTCACTTTTTGAGCTCATAGAGCTGTGGCTCGCCAGGTGACATTTCGTTTTCGGCTTCCAGTTGCGATTGCAGAGCCTGCTGGAGCTTCCGCCAACTTTCAGCGGCGGCATCGTAGCCCCCCCGAAGTCCGTTCCTGCCACGACCCTGCTGTTGCTGCTGTTCCTGCAACTGCCGCATACGGTAGCGATGCTGCCGCATAATCTGTGTCCATTTCAGGCCATTTCGATTGCGCACGGGGGCTGCCAGGGCTGGAGCTGCCAGTGGCACGTTCCTGATGTTGCTGTCGTTGTTACTGTTGCCGATGTCCAAGTTGTCGTTGTCATTGTCGTCCGTGTTCTGATTGTTGTTGTTGTACAATTGCTCAGCCAAATTATCAATCGCATATGAATTGGGTCCAGTTTGCTAAAAATAATATTAATTATTTCGCATGTTATATTGTAAAGTTTAAAGTTCACTATTAACTGTTACCTGCTTCGTATCTATTAACGCCTTGCTGCCAGATCGCTTGCCATGAGCTAAAAGAAATACAAATATGTTTAAAAGACGAGTCGTAAGCCAGTTGATGAACTGCTCCTTTAGAGCTTAACCAGCAGACACTTACCTCCCCAACAGGAATGTCCGTATTCCAGGCAGGAACCTGAAAGTAGGCAACATTTTTTTTCATTTAGTATAAATCATCATCACATGCCAGGTGCTAAGACGCGGAGCGTAAATTTCCTACAAAATGAGGCATTTCGCCACAAAAACCACCCAGCAAACACCACCCCATTCGAGACCCCGCCGACCGGCTTTAAAACTTTCTCTTTTAAGGTTAGCTCCTGGGGTTTTCTGCCTGTTGATGCTACTTTCAATGCTATTCTGCTGGTTTCTCGGAAGGCAGATGTTTATTGTGTGCTTGGCTGCTAATGTACCGTCCTATGATAAATGCGACCATTACTGAACTCATACGGCAAGCCAGAACGGGTTGAGTAATGCACTCGGCATTCAGAAGTCGCAGGTAGAGCAGACCTGCATTCATCTGAAGAGATGGCCATCATAAAGGAGCTACACCACAAAAAATTCAACGGTAATTCTGTACCTACCAGATACAGAGTTCAATTACTACCTTTTTAAACAAGAATAAATAGTTTTAAATTCCTATAAATAAAATTCAAAGGTCAAGCTTTTTTTCAATCCAGTTCAAAAATATTTCGACTTTTATGGCGCAATTTCTAATTTCTCCACATGCAATCCTTTTGGCCCTTAAGGACCAACCTGTGGCCCTGCATAACGCTTATACAACGTCCTTGATGCTCCTGCCAGCTCGTGCATTGTGTGTTCCCAAAAAAAAAAAAAGAATGAATGGCGGCAAAAAAGAGGAGGTGGCAACGCAGACCTAATCATACAAATGGACGGGAAAGCATCATCACGAGGCGTCAACAGTGAAAGGACGAAGCCTCAGCTGGGACAGCGACTGCTGGACGGCCGGTTACGGATATACGGATACGGTTTGCGCAACTGTCATGCCGTCCGGCAGATTTAAAGATCTCTCCTTTAGCAAATAGCAACAAGTTCCATGACGCAGATGGCTGACAATTGGCCAAAAGGTGGGGGATGGGTTGAGTTTGCATAAGCCAAGATAAATACGTATACGTTTGGTTAAAAAAAAAATAATATCCCATAGGTTGGCTAAGCTAGACGATTCTATCATGCCTGGAGCGGCGGTTGTTGCTACCCTGGCCATATATCAAGCCCGCAATCATTTGTCAATTACTTAAACCGTGGATTAATTGTTGCCGGGCAGCTACGAGTATACGAGTCTATATGCGAAGCCCACAACACTTGTTGACAGGCATGGCGGCCATCGGAGATAACGTTGCCCCATTTGGGGCGCCGCATCGAAGGGCTGTCATTAAACAAAGCCCCCTCTGAAAATAGGTCCTCAACCCCTCTTCCTGAAAGAGACCTAATTAACTTTCGCCCTCGCATTTTAATAGCCACATCCTTGATCTTGGTCAGTTCGCGGAAAAGCGTTGGCGTCTCCTCTTCAGAATAATGTCGTTTTTTTTTAATGGCTCCACCTCAAAACCGGAAAGTGCGACGTAATTTGTCTGAAAACCCCATTTAATGGTTTATTTTACCTACGCGAGGTCAGAACTCCATTCCTGCTATCTAACTATCTGGCTTTTTGTTTTTTATTTGGGGAATCCCCGAACAGAGTCGAATCGTTGTGACATTCCACCCGAAACAATCGTTAAAGGTGTGATTTAGGGTTTCAATTATTAACTTAGTGGCTTTAATTAGCTTCACTACACTGTCATTATACAAAATATATACAATTGACAGTTAATGTGCTAAACAGTGATCTGTTACTTTATTTTAGTTTATTTTATATGATAGTCATTTTTATAAAGATATTTGGGATATCAATTTCTTTAGATAATAGTCCATGAGACAATTACCTTTCCAAACTTTAGATAACTATAAAAATTAAGGATATGAAAACTTATATTTAATTTTTAAATTAAGAATTCAAAATGTAGTTTTACTATTATTTATTTCATCTTTTTTCGTCCAGTATGTTTAATAAGTCCACAAAATGGATCCTCCCCACCCAGCTTTATCGTAATCTTTTAACCTGAACCTAACCCAATCGTTTTATTTCAAAAATTTTCCTGTACGTCATTCGCGGCTCTTTTGAACATGGAAAATGTTTGGTAAGTAAGCCTCTGCTTCCCATGAAATTCTGATTCAGAGAAGGGGAAGTATCAGTAGGTGGAGGGATTGCCACCCACAACTGCAATGCCTGCAGGCGGCACAGCTTGACAGGTTCACACGTTCGGCTTGGGTTTTTTTTTCATTGACGCTTCGCCCCGTTTCTCCGCGGGTTTCTATTTCACCAGCATTTTCAGCAAGTCACTAGTACAGCTTTTCACGTGAAACACAAGGAAAAACTATCCAATGAAATCCTTTCTTCTCATGAAAAATAAAATGCAAGCCTAATAAGCTTAAACGTTTTTTTAACAATAATCACTCTAAAGCCTAAGCATTAATTTCTTTATTTGTAAATCGTGTCCTTGCCAAAGTTCCAACAATTTTTTTCTGTGCATTAGCTGCTCAGCACGCAGTTTGGATTAATTTACGACGGCAATTGAAAGCGTCGAACCGTGCCAGAAGTGCCGGGTCCGAAGGGCACAACCGAGCCCCTGATCTCTGCCCACTAAACCCCTTTTCCCCGATCCCTAATACCACCTGTATTCCCCACCTGTTGGCCTGCATTTGCGGTGAGTAAGAGTACAAAAAACGTAGAAAAACCCGAAAAAGAAATGCCGCGAAACCAGCGGATAAACAAGGCGTATCGTATCAGCAGGAAAATGTGCATAAAACTCATAATGATAAAATGGATTAACCCCGAAAAAGTTCGATGAAAATGGGAGCTAGAGCTGGAGCTGGAGCTGGGGTGTTCCCAATGATCCATCAAATTGGCTATACGTGTTAATCAGTTGGTAGTTTGGTATTTTTATGGCTCAGATATGCCAGTGAATTCTTGGAATTGTGACCAGGCTAATAAATCAATTTCACCACTCGGCCGAGCCCGAAAGTATGATTCAAAATATAACCATCTTACTTTTAGTATTTTTTATTTTATAGAAATGTTAAAACTTTTAAAACAGATTTTTAAATGAAAATACGAATGATATATTGAAAAGATAGAGATCTAAAAAGCTATTTGAAAATCATGATCCCCGAAGGAATATCAAAAATGTTCTACTTACAAACTAGTAAATTTTGTAAGCTATTATAATGCCAACAATTTTTTGTAAACTCATTAAAAAGGTATATAAGATTTAATTTAAATATTTTAAAGTTTCTTCTTACCTGTCACCATGGAAAATAGAGCCACCAATGCCACTAAAGTCCAAACGCACTTGATGTACCACATTTTTTAATAAAATTTATTTCGCAACCTGCACTCAAAATGTCCGATGTCAATTATAATTTCCGTACTGCTGGCGCACTTTTGGGAACTTTGAAGAAACTTTTCCGGAACAATTTTCACACTTTTTGCTTCTTTGCAACTAGTTGATGGTCGATCGGAGTTTGCTTTTCGAATAGCCAACAAAATGCGGTCTACCAGCGTCTTTTATAGCTTAGAAGAGCACCGTAAGTGCCGAAAAGATAACAGGGCAGCCAATACGAGCCGGACTCCCGATGCCTGAGCCTTCGGCCCGACGGTAACCGACCGGACCCGACGCCAACCCATCTGCCAATGAGCAATGAGATGGAGGCGCCCACGCAACAGGCTGCTGTTCTGCCAGGGGGCCAGATGGGGGCTTAAGTGGGTGGCATATAGCCGTAGGTGTGACAGTTGCGTAGGAAAAGGGGTTACACGTAAATTCTGGGCCCAAACTGAGGTCACAGGTTAACCTTTTTTTGTTACATACATTCCATTCTCTATCCCTTTTTCCACACCTCTGACCCTCAACGCATAAACCATTGGCAGGTCGATGCAGTTGGACCCCCCACGCATCCAAGTTTATTTGCGGCCAACATCAGACTCGGCTTTAATTAAAGAACATCTTCTAAGAAGAAAATTCCATAATAATTTAAAATGTAAGGGAGTTTTATTTTGGGTTAATAGATATTCTTCAAAATAAACAAATCTACTTGTTTCAATTGTAGATATTTATTATAGAGATAGAGATCAACTAAGTTGATCTCTATGTGATAAGGGGTTTCTTATTCCAATGCAATTGTAGGAATAAACTATCTTTAATTGGGACCCTCTTTATTAGGGTCCGTTTATTGGGACCCTTTATGACCCACCTCCATCGTCTCCCTCTTAATAAAATACATTATTTCGTTGGACTGTCCTTACATAAAGTACAAACTGTTTTATATTTGAGGGGGTCTTGGTGTGTAAGCTTTTTGGTGAGCTACCAAATACATCATTTTATGTTAATCATTTAGTTTCGAACGCAATTAGCGCAAATACAGAAGTCTGCGGCATGTTGTACATTTGCAGCGCGACTTGGCAAGTGTAAGGGGTCTAGAATTTCTTGGCACTACATTCGTGGCCTATTCTAGACCGGAGTTCGAGCAGTAGTTAGAATATACTTTGATTGTGGTAGAGTTTTGTTTTAGTATGCTTTCTTTTTAGAGGAATGGCTGTGTCTTCCATAGTGATCCTTGGTGTTCCTATGTAGTGCAATTGCGTGGTAGTTGCTTGATTATGGAGGTCTTGGTGTTGATGTTTGTGGTAGAGAGCAGAATTGCACCAATGTTTTATTCCAGTTTCGCCAGGATGTCGCTCTCACGAAAGAGAACGTACTCGTGCTTGTCATCCATGTCTACCTTAGTGCCGCCGTATTTGGGGAGCAGCACTCGGTCGCCTTCCTTCACTGCAACGGATAAGTGCCCAGCTCCAGCTGGATTCCGGGCACCTGGGCCGACGGCCACTACGACGCCCTGCATCTCTTTAGGGACGGACTCCTCCGGCAGAAGGATGCCACCCGCAGTGGTCGTCTTAACCTCAAACCGCTGGATAAGGATCCTGTCCAGCATGGGAATTACCTTCTTAATAGCACTGGCCATTTTATTTCACTCGAATCGTAGAAATAAAAATAACTAAAAAAAAAATTTCTTCTTTAGTTAGACTTCTTACTATTTATGTTCACTTTTAACTCACCAAATTATTATTTACTATTTTATACAAATATTTTTTGGTTTATAATTTTATTATTTTTTTTTAATTTATATTTTTACTTTTTTTTTTATTCGACCGATGTTTTCAGGTTGTTTCCCAAGCGTAGACTGAACTCTAAGCACCAGTCTCGGAACTTACACGATTTCCAAATCAAGTCAAGGCTATAGTGATTGGAATTTTGAAATCCAAGGATTACTGGGATTTATATATAAATGAAAATTTAAGGTGCTGAAAGGAATGTTTCCAATAAACACTAAGCTATGGAATTCCCCAACACTTTTTTAGAAAGCGATTAAAGGTAAAGGATGTTTTAAAAAAAATAAACCTATAAAGTGTTAAAATAAAAACCAAATTTGTAAAAAGATCTAAAAAACCCATGCAAAATGAAAATCAAAAATTTGAAGGCCAATGCTCATATTTATTTTCTCATTTGCATGGTGTACCACAGTGCGTATACTTACTATTTTTATGTCGCTTTGTGTATCTACCACAAAATAAAGTCCGACACGTGATTTAAGAGACGTGACTTTCTAATTAAAATCCCCCAATCAAGCCTGAACCGAAAACCGCAAATTAAATAAAAAGAAGAATGCTCGATTAACAGTTACTCGAGAAGACAAGGTCCACCCGACAATAATTTTCTTTGCCTTTAGCTTTTTCCGCTTTGATTAATTTCTCCCACCGCGGTCAGCGCCACCTGTTGGCAGCTTGGCTGACTAACCGAGGCGGAGGAGTATGGCTGCCTTGCTCTTTCCTTTCCGACCGCATAAATGTCTGTCGGTCCCGTTATGCGGCTTCCTTCCTTGTCAGAGGATGCGTGAGTGTGTTGGTGAATGTTTGTCTAAACTTGTGGCGCGTTAAATGCTGTTGGGCTTTACTTTTTCCCTCGGAATTGTTTTCATAAATGGTACAACACATGTCTCACAAGAGGATTTGTTATTGGATCAATTAGCCAGTTTGAAATAAAAAGTATTTAACATAAAAAGGTTATTTTAAGGTGACGGTAGATAAAAAAAAATCGGTTTTATGTACATATTGTATAGTTGAAGAAATTATAAAGAAATATATATATACTACTTCCAAAGGATAATATCCTTCTAATCATTTGTTCTAATATGTAACACTTTGTTACTATTTTATTGATCACTGGGTATCAAAAATTTGCTATGCCTTGATAATAGATTTTTTCACTCACCCATAATATTGCCTTTTTGGCCCGATTTGCTCGTAAATCACAAACTTCATAATTTCTACGTCATTTTGCGGACGTGTGTGAGCGTGGCTTTTGCTTCTCTTGCCGGTTGTTTTCAGTAAATTCTTTTTTTCTTTTTTACTTTTGGCTTAACGTGACGTTGGTTGGTAAAACAAATCGTTTTTGTTTTAGCCATGTGACTGTTGTTTTTGCCTGTTTGCTCCTTTATGGCCCGCTGCGCTTTCGACTTTGACGCATTTGCGACATATTAATTCTGTTCTTGGTTTTGGCTTCCCGTTCCCAAAGCCACATATTTATGCAATTTGAGCATATACCACTTTAGTTTTGGTTTCCATTTGCCTGATTGCATTTTCATAACAATTTGCAGGATTGCTAATGCGCCATGTAGTCCCTGCATTTGCATGACCTTGAACCAGTCGGCACCTCATTAGAATTTTCATTTGTAGTCAGTGCGAACAGACGATGGGGGCAGCAGGCGGCAGGGCGACGGCCCTGCCAAATCGATAGGAGCTCAAATCTATTTTATTGCCAAATTACAATTTCAACAACGAGCATCCATAGAATCCATAGAAAAGTAAAATAAGCGTGCGCGAAATATGCTAAGCTTTATTTTTGGAATAATTTTAAGACATCAAAGTGGATCTTTAAGGCATTTTCATAACCTTGGCATTTTTTCTTATCACACAATACGCATATATTTAAATATTTGGATAGTAATCGAACTTGGTCCGTGATTAGAATTGAGTTGAAGATACGACTTATCATTAAATTTTAAGTACATTAACAATAGAAGCGGTTTTAATCGAATCTTGATGTGACAAAGTACTTCTAAAATAAGATCTTAAATCTAAATGGTGGGCGTATTATAAATGACTGTATTCAAGCAGTAAACATATTAATTAAAATTGTAAAAAATACCTCTCTGGCTGGTACATATTTAAGAGAAAAGTCCCTCAAGCATTGAACCAAAGTTCAATCAAGAGAGAACCTCTATAGAATCATTTGAGTCGAATATTTTGCTTAAACTATATAATTAAGAATACTTGATAGACTAGTTCAGGCGTAGTACTTAGCAGCCCGATTCCGGTTCAAGATCCGTTACTGCATGAATGAAAAACTAAATATTAAACTCTCTATTGACTTGTGATTGCCTAGAAAATCAATGCAAATGCAGTTTTTACTAAACGCTTTGGTAGATGGAGCAGCAATACCGACAATAACGACAAATAACAATAACCTAGGAATCTGGCTTAAACAGTATTCATAATAAATTAGCATCAGGAAGCCGCATGGGAGAGCGAAAGCGATTATTTCAGTTGATCTGGGCATTGATCATGGCGTACTGAGAGGCGATTTGCGGTTTGCGATCGCCGCTCAGGGGGTGCTGGGGCATTAAATATATAGAAAAACAAGATACTCATTTAATATTGGGGATCTTCCGGTTGATTATAGAGCTACCCACCTGCATAAGTGGTTGTTTTGGCTGCTCCGCCGATTCAATAGAAACCCGCTGCGTCTGGCTGGATGTGGTGAGTCCCCTTCGAAAGCGTCGCGATTCAATTTGGTTGCGAGAGTTTAGCGATCCCTTGGACAGCTTCTTTCCAAAGAGCACGGCCTGAAAGATATTTAACGATTAACAAAAATTCCTGACAGCTACTAGTGAAATACTCACCTTGAATGCCTCGCGGAACTTGTTGCTCATGAGATTGTAGAGCAGTGGGTTGATGCAGGTGGACAGGTAGTAGAGCACGCCGGAAATATAGGTCATTACCGTGTAGACGAACTCGTGCTGCTCCCGCAACTTGGCCCCCCGGGCAGGGGCGTAGATGGCAATCAGCCGCTGGGCGTGGAAGGGGGCCCAGCAGAGAAAGAAGCAGACCACAACTGCAACTGTGAGGAGCACAGATAAAGAGGTAATGATTATATTTTTTGGTAATCGCCAATTGTCATCATAAATGGCGAGTCCCGAAATGACAAACGCAATAAATTGCCCGCAGACGGGTTGATTAACTGGCTTAGGACGATTACAGACATATGGTCAGACGTTCGTCATACACTTGGAAAAGAGGTCCTTCACACAAATTAGTAATTCTATATGTAACATATAAGTAATATTTCAAAATGAAAACCAATATCTTTATAAACTACATTCAAAAGGAAAAACTTTTCCCGCTAATATTACCCAGTTTTAATATTTTAGCAAAGTTATTTTGAAATTTATAAATTATTTTCAGTTTATAATTTTCCACCAAACATTATATAATTACCGAGCATCCTGAGGACTCGCCGGGTGCCATAGTGATTGAGGCGCCCCCTCACCGAGCTCAACTGCGCTCCCGAGCCACCCACTGTCGAAGCTGCTCCTGCCACGACTCCACTGCCTCCGTTCATATTGACGACGGTACTAGATCCCGCATAGCGGTAAAGAACCGTGTCGCTGGGCACGTTCTTAAGCTGCTGTCGCCTGCTCAGAGAAGCAGGTCCTTCGATTAAACTCGATCGGTACAAATGCAATCCAATCAGCAGGTACAGAACCAGAATAATGGACATCGGTGCCAGGAAGAATATGAACGTAGATAGCTGGAAGGAGTGCTCCACAATAACGCGAACCACGGTACATCTGTCTACACCGGCGTAATCATCGATTCCGAACTGTGCCGCCTGGGGAATGGCAGTAATCACGGCCAGAATCCAAACCAAGACGATGATGCGAATGGCCCGGCTGAGTTTGCTCATGGCCTGGCCCAAGAACGGATGGCAAATGGCTATATAGCGCTCCACCGTAAAAGCAGTGATGGTCAACACCGTGGCATTGGCAGATGTCTCCGCCAGAAGCCCTCGTCCAATGCAGAAGTACTCGCCAAAGACGTAGGGGTACTTGGACCAAATGAAGGACACCTCCTGGGGTACGCCGGATAAAAGCAGCAGGAAATCAGAGATGGCCAGCGAGAACAGGTAGTAGTTAGTGGCCGTGTGCATGGAGCGGTTCTTCTTAATCACAATGCAGGTGCTAATGTTCCCAATCACGCCAGTGATGAAGATCAGGGAGTAGACCACCGTGACGGGCACCACAATCGCCAGAGAATCCCGCGGCGGTCCGAGCAGCTGACTCGCATTTCCAGCGACAGACATAATATCGCCGCTGGAATATTTCCCCTTTTGTTTTCACAAAATTTCCACTACCAGCGCTAAATTCCGCTGCTGTTTAACTCACAATGTGCGACAGTGTGTCCCCGCAACTATGCTAATTATAATAATTTAATGATGGAGACAACGGCGGTGACGGGAGGCGAATCTTGACTTGGTGCCACTCGAACCACGATTCTCGACTCTCGATCCCCGGCCCTCGATTCGCGCGATTTGCAATTCTCAATACGCGGCTGGCACGCAAACGCAACAAATTATCCCCAATCCACTGTCCGGAGTATACTGTGCGGGGGCGCGACTTTTCGTGGCTGGATGCGATTTTCCTTTTGCTTTCGTTTAAGTTTTCTTTGGTCCCGTGAGCAGCTGAAGCGACCGCACTCCAGCACGCTCCGAACTTATCTGATAAGCCGCGGCGACAGTTCATTCAGATTTGTATCTGAAAAAGTCAGCCACGAAGCGACGCGCTGCTGTTTTCCCTCACATGAATGCGGAAAGTGCGCGACATGTCTGTAGCGACGACGTGTTCAGGCAATTAACCAAATGCCCCATACCCGAAAGCAAAAACAAATCATAGAATTTCGATACACAAAAGCATCTTATGAGTAATTCGGTTTTTGTGTACATTTAATTGCAAACAAGTTTTCATTTCGTACTATTTAACCAAATTTATCTGATCATTCATAGAGAAGCCACAATGCGACTTTGAGATACCCAGTATTTTCTAAAAAATGTTCTCTTTTTTTGTAAACAAGTGAAAAATACTTATAGTTTGGGGTTGAAATGGCATAAACATTTAAGCCCAGGCAACACTTCGTATGAGTGATAAACAATTAAAGCAACTTGTATGCTATAAAAAGTGTTTTTGTTTTGCTTTCCATTTGCATCATGCCTCCAAAAAATAGATATTAAAGATAATCAAGTAGGATTAAAAATATATAAAAATAGATTTTATAGTAAAAGTCTTTAAAATGTTTCCGTCACTTGCAATTAACTAAATCCTCACACATTTCGCGGACCTTACCGAGTCACATTTATGGATCCCTCTCGACCCCCAGCCGAGTGTGTATTTTGGCAACAATATTTCATAGTGTCTATTGAGCAGCTCGGGACATTAGCCACTGTGCGCCAAAGGCAACAGCCACAGACACGAACCAAATAAAATGGAATCAGGCAAAGAAACTAACTTGGACGAATGCGTTTCGCGAGTCGCTCGGCTAGTTGTCGCACGCTGCTGACGAGTGACGTTCTCCGTGGCCACATAATAATATTTTCATTCATTTATTTCGTTTCGTTTCGTTTAGCAGCGCGCTAAGTGAGCACCGTCGCCCCTAGATCCACTGGCCCACGACCACCTTTAAAGATATCAACTACCACCCGACAGAAGACACACCCACCCGGTGGGTGGATGGCAAAGTGCGTGTGCGATGACTTCGGCTCTAGAATTTGGCACGAGCTGGGAAGCTTTTTGCTTGCACCGGCACATTTTCCCCTCAACTGTAGAGCTTTCCCTGTAACTGTACACAAAAGTGAAAATTGGCGAAAGCAGGGAAAGCTCATCAATCATAACCGGTGGGCGGGATGGGTTGTGGGTGGCAAACGGAAAACTCAAGGATATACAAACCAATCCTGAGAAAAATAATAGGATAGGATTGGAAAATAAATAAAACCCTTTATAGTTTAAGTATGTAATTCATATTTATTAGATTTCTTCAAAAGAAGTTGATTATTATAATATTGATGTATGTATGGATGTAAATATGTAGCACACTTATAAAAGTTTTCCCCTAGAGGGTATACTATTATATTGGTTTTAAACTTATAACACATTTAACATTTAGTAAATGTTATAAAATTGAGTAAGTAAAGTACATTTCTTCAAAAGAATATATTCCAAAAGTTGCATAATTTCCCGATCAGAAAGTTAACTTTCTTTGCACCTAAATCGTACGATTTCTTAAAAACTTTTCTCAAAAATGATTATTATATGTGATTAAGGGTATGGTTCTTCTAACATCAACTTAAACTACCAGCCTCTTTTCTTTTCTTCAAGCACGAAACCTTCTTCCACTTCTAAATTTTTTTTTTTTTCAGTAGCCATATATGATTAGTTATTGTTGGTTAATATAATATATTGAAATACTTTTACTTCACACAGATACACATTGATTAATTATTTATGTAGTTGGCAAAAGTATATAGTATATAGTTTTCTTAGCAGTTCGTTGACCTTATAGACAATCAAAAATTTAAGCTCTTTGGGCTGTAGGATTATAGTCTGGACTCGTTATGTCTAAAATTAGTATAGCTTATGCCTTAGCTGGTTAGTATTGCTCGATCCGAAAATGGTAAAAATCAGAGATCTTTATCAATCGATTGTAAATAGCCTCGTTTGTGCTAAATAATAAAACATGGAAATGTTTAGACGATTTTGGGTGGGTTGTGAAATTGTACTTTGATATTTGGCTTGTGTTTTGTCTGAATGAGTAAAATTATATCTAATTTTTCACCTCAAAAGTTTTATTAGGGTTCATTGAGTAAATTAATGATGGACGCTAAGCTTCATCATGTTTCATCTTCATTGATTTGCATTTTAAACCACAATCTCGATAATTTCCGTGTCGGTGTCGTCGTCAAAAGTTTCCTCCCTCCGAACCCAGTTGTTATGGGGCGGAGGCGACTCGTTTTGTCAGTGAATATACCTCTCCTGCTATAGGAGCACCTGCTTCATTTGTGGCCGCTGCCGCTCAAGGATCCGCTGGGCCTGTTCATGATCCAAATCAATGGAGCAAGCAATCAGCTCCACAAGGTTGTGCCCATACCGCAGAATGTGGTAGATGGACTGAATAGTCAACTTGCTACAGTTGCTCAAGTTGAGAACGCGCAGCCGTTTCAAATTCCTAACGAACAGGCGCACCGTATCGTCATCCACCGCCATGCAACTGGACGTACACAAAGACTCCAAAGTGGGACAGTTATTTGTCAGAGCCTCGAACCCTTCCGGCTGGAATCGAGTGCAATAGCCCAGCGACAAAGCTCGCAGCTCCGGTAGCTTCAGGGCATACTTGAGTACCCGATCGGTGAGATTACGGCAGCCCCGAAGATTCAGCTCTTTGAGTCCCTTGAGGCGACTAATCGGATAAGGATCCTCCCCGAATCCCATCAGGCCCTGATCAGTGATTTTCACACAGTAATCGATGTTCAGGTTCCTTAAACTAGTCTGATGCCTGAAAATATGAATATTTTTTAATACGATTTTTTTTTTGTAGTTTTACAGAGCAACTTACTTGCAAATAGTGGCCATGGTTCGATCGGTCACCGCCTGGCGACAGTTGTCCAAGCTGAGACGCCTCAGGTTGGGCAGACGCTCCAGCATCTCGCACATGGAATTCTCATCGATGAAGCATACCTCCTCCAAGTGAAGGTCCTGCAGAGCATAGTTCGTCTCTGAGGCTAGTCCTTGAAGAAGTCCCACACCAGTCAACTCACGGCAATAGGCCATGGTCAATGTCTTCAATTGGCCGTTCAACTTGCGCAATGCTTCAATGCACGAGGAATTCAATTGGACGCAAAACATGAGATCGAGGATCTTCAACGACTTGTCCCACTTTCCGGCCAGATATAGAAGCAACTCGTTTGTCAGAGTCAGCATTCCAGTGAGATCTAATTGCTCGAGAGGAGCTTCTTGGGGGACGGCTTTAATGATGGCTTCTAGAAGAGCCAGGTGACAGTTTCCAGATAGCTTCAGGGTCTTCATGCTCTCCATGAGCTCGAAGGTATCGCACCAGGACTGGGTGTCCAATCCAGGGGAGCAGCTAAAGAAGATGTCCACAGACACCAAAGAGTCCGCATGATCTCGGAGGACATCGAGCAGAACCTCCTCATTGTTCCGCTTGTACTCGAACTGCAGTTTCCGCAGGTGCACCTTACTCTCCGACCTTTGCAGTTGCTTGAGCATCGAAAGCTTCATGGAGGGATCCAGACTAACGCCATCGCACTCGAGGGCCACAAGCTGAGAAAACTGCTTCAAATTCAACCTATCCATGGCTTTATTTTGGTGATTGTCCATCGAACTGGTGGTGGCGATGGTTAACTTCTTTAAATTGGGCATCCTGCCATCCACATTCTTGAAGACCGGCGAGTGGCGCAACAGGAGATGCTTCACCTCCTTGCCAACCAAACGCATGAAGTTTTCCAGCTGGCGGCTTTGACGCAGATTCCTTAACTCGATTCTCTCAAAGCCCAGATTGGAGTTTCCCCGCTGGACGTGCTTGTAAAGTGCATCCAGGTTGTTCTGGGTGACAATCACCTTTCCCTTTTCCATAAAGTGACGTCTGCTGACCAGATCCCTGCACTGGGTGGACACCATACGCAGCTGCTGCAGATCGTTGTACGACAAATAGGTCATGATTTCCAGCCACATCTCGTTCGGCAGGATGTCAATGGGAGTTGGGTCAGGGGTTTCCAGGTCATCGGGCGTAGCCGGTGGGGTGGGCGATGTTTTAATAGAGCGGGCCAGAGCCATGAGACGATTCATTTTAAACTCCATTTTCCCGGGGGTCTGCAAAGAGCATCAACAATTTATTTATGAGCGAACAAAAAATTACTCAAGATAGGTACTGCAATGCTGGTGAAAGTAATCAAAAAAGTACTTACTTTAACCAGTTATTTTACAACACTTAGTGTCAGAAGGACATAGTATTCCTAAAAATATTAGCCTCAAACTCTACTGTACTTTTGTTAGATTTTTAATCCAAATTACTACATTTTTTAGGAGTAGATCGTATGTGTACTTACGAATTTACCCACAAACTTCAATCGCCTTATGGTCTTTGATTTTCCCATTATATAGAACAGAAATAAGACCAAACACTTTTGTTTTTTTATGTTTAGTACTTAATGACCTTTTGAATATGTAACCATGGAAAAGTTTTCACTTGCGATCCTCCCCCTCAAGGGTTCGTTGCACCTGACCACCTGTGTTTTTGGGCCGGTTAAATTTTGTTGTTGCCAAGGTTTACCCTAATGTTTTCCGATTTATTGTCTCTCTTCAATTTTCCAGGTAACTCACCTCTGCGTTGCAGGAGCTCAGCCTCTCCAATAATTTCTTCTCCCGGTGCTGACTCGGTTTTCCACTCGTTATCAGATTGTTCCCCATGCAGGAAAGCAACTTAATTTGTTCGAAGTATAGAGATTTTCTATTGGTTTTTGATTTGCCTTTTTTTATTAAGTTGGGCGTCTACTTCTTCCAGACGCGATAATTTACAACATTTTGTGGCTGGGTGTCAAAATGTTGGCTATTTTTATACCTTACAGTTTGACATTTAATGCAGACGAAAATACCGTTGATTATTTTATAAATTTATTACTTTGCATATATTTTCGGCATCATTTAGCCGCAATTATTTGAAGTTTATTGGCACGGTTATTTATATGAGAGTATTAATTAATAGATTGTTTTATTAATATGAATATTGGCACAATTCTGTTGCTTTTCGAAATGTTTATTTAATCATTATGAATTATAATGTAGACGAAGTATTTGTAAAAGATACAAAACTGCGTCACTGCGTTCTTTCACGACTATGATACTTTTAGCGCTTTTAGCGCTTAAAACGCTGAATTTTCTCGATTTTAAATTTGAAAACTATTTTTATGCACTTTTGGATGATTTTCTTTCCAATTTGACTGCAACCTGCTGCCGCTGGTTTTTTCTTCTGAAAATTCAAATGTGAATTCCAGCGACAAAGAAAAACAAACCACTCGCACCGAGCACAGCTGTATCTTCAATGCCGAAAATTGCTCAGATACTTTTCATGGGTAGATAAATTCTTCTAACACGCATGCTCTATAGCCCTCCCGCTTGCACTCACGTCCGTTGTAATGTTACATTAAGGGCGAGCACTCTCCCAAAGGGCTGCTCTCATAGCTGTTGAGCTCTCTCAGTGCAGGGTCTCTCAATTTGTTTATGTTTGTTGCTGCGTGTGACCCAAATACGAAAAAAACCAACAACACATGTGGGGAGGGTGGCCTTGATTTGATTTTTTTTAGGAAAACTACACTGTAAAAAATATACTTTACTTGGCAAGTTCTTGTACCCAGGAAATCAATGTAAAACAATATAATTTATATGCGAAATGTTATTGTGTTACTGAATATCAATTTTTTATATTTTATTAAGAATGTTATTGGAAAATCAAATTTTTATGCTAAGTGTTCAATCAACCCACGCTTTTCACAACTACACTAGGGGTATTCAATGCGTACAAATAAATTTTATATTGAAGAATATGTTTAGATTACTGAATGACACCAAAATAACCATATTAATGACTTAAATACTGATTAACAATGTAATAGCATTTTAAATATATATTTTTGCGATTAAACAAAGAACATAAAAAATTCGTTTCATTTCGGACTTATTTTTAATATACTATATAGAACTATATATATACTTCAAAAAACTCGAATTTTAAGGAATATAAACCTAATGGCATAAGATATAATGGGTTACATTCGTACTTAGTGTAAGAATATAAGATTAATTCAAACTATCAATTATAAACATTCTTGCGTTGGAGTCCCGTAACTATTAATATTGCCAATGGGAAAATATTTAAAAATAATTGCATCACTGAAACAAAAGATAGTGAGACAATGAAAAATTTAAAAAAAAATAGGAACACAATGTAAGATATCTCTAAATTCATGATAAACAAGTGGCTTGCTTAAGCGTAATTTTTCAAGTGTTTAATGTAACTAGGAAGAAGAAAGCTCTTTAACGCTCCTCTTCGATCCCGAAACTATCAATTAAAAATCTCAGGTGGTAGGACCGCAACAATTATAAAAATAATTGCATAGATTTTCAAAGCTTATAAAAAGTCAAGTTTGATACATCAAGCTGCATAACTGTACGGTAAGAGAACCCATAATGGACAATTCGCAAGAGAAGCTCCCAGAACTCATCCGGATGGAGGACTTTCTTCGGCCACAAAACGTTCAAGAATATTCCAAAAATGTGCACTTTAAATGGCGACGCAACCCAGTTGATAATCGCCTGGAAAACACATCGATGTTGGCCTTTCTTCTGTCTGCTTTCTGGAATGTCGTGTTCTTTGGCTTCAACGGATGGAATGTTTTGGAACATCTATTGTTTGGTCATCCAAATACCCAGAACCCTCCAATTTTCAGCATTACAGTTTACTTCTCCATTCGCGGACTGATGCTGTATCTAAAACGAAAAGATATTATTGATTTTGTGAATGACTTGGATCGTGAATGGCCGCAAAACATCGCCAGCCAATTGGAGAAAAACATGGATCAGACGTACCTTTCCTTTTGCCAGCGTTATAAATTTGTGCAGATTTTTAGTATGGTTGGTTTACCGATGTTTTGCTCCTTGCCGGTGGGATTATTCGTTTTGACCCATGAGGGGAATGAAGTTCCCGTTTCGGTGAACGAGCAGCTTCTTGGGGGTTGGCTCCCCTTCGGAATACGACAAATTCCAAAGTATTATTTTTTTGTCTGGACATTCGACGTTATTTGCACAATCTGCGGCGTATCTTTCTTTCTGACCTTCGACAACCTCTTCAATGTGATGCAAAACCACCTGATCATGCATTTGAATGACCTTTCTAAACAGATCGATGCCCTGGATCCTGTCGACAGCGTGACTAATGAGAAGGTGTTTTTCGCGAATCTTTTCGATTTGGTGCAACGGCAGCAGCTATTGAATGAGCTGTGCCGCAGGTACAGTAATTGTCATACATATTTATTCTTAAATTAATTATTTGAAACTGATTAATGGACAGATATAATAACATATTCAAGGTAGCCTTCCTGGTCAGCAACTTTTTAGGCGCTGGTTCGCTATGCTTTATGCTCTTTATCCTGTCAGAAGCGTCAGATCTATTAATCATTGTTCAGTACACTCTGCCCACAGTTGTATTGATTGGTTTTACCTTTGAAATTTGTTTGCGTGGAACTCAGCTGGAGGATGCTGTAAGTTTTTAACGAATTACTCTATAGAGCCATTATTATTTTATACAAATCGTTCGTCCAAATAGTCGGCCAGCTTGTATTCCAGTCTGACTCGCCAAAACTGGTGCATTGGCAGCCAAAAGTATCGCAAATTCTACTTGCTTTGGCTTCAGTATTCCCAGCGAACTCAGAAATTGGGCGGCTTCGGTCTCATAGAAGTGAATATGGTGCACTTCACCGATGTGAGTTTACATTTTATAAAATTAAATTCTATGATGACAACCCTGATTTTTACAGATAATGCAATTAGCCTATCGACTCTTCACTTTTCTCAAATCACATTAGAGATTATTTATTTTTACTGGGCGAAAAAGTTTTTAAAGAATTAATTGTTAAACAAAAACTTTCATTATGCATGGCTGCATGGGTGTGACACCTATTTTTAGCAAAAAACATATAATGGTATATTAACGCAAACTAAAATAAACTTAATTTTATTAACAAACTTAACTTAAGTAAGCTTCTTAGCTTGAAGCCATTTATAAAATTTTTTCGTAGCATACTTAACTGAACTTAAGACTTTCAATTGATTCAACAAACCATTAAACTCAGAATTGTTTTTTAAAGTTCAACCTTATGAATGGAAATAAAAATTAGTACTTCTGCGTTCATAAAACTTTTTTAGATTACAAATGAATATTAGAGAATATTTAAGCATGAAAAAAACAGTGATACCACTTATGAAATTAACAATGTTTTACAAAATTCCTATATTCTTTAATTCCCATCCTCACCCTTCTGATGATTTCTAGATGAACATTCGGCGGAGATATGTTCGGCTGTATTCCTTAAGTAGCAAGATCCGTGATGTGCGTTCAAGGACGTTATTTCGGCCGCTTTATATGGACAACCTTTGCATTTATAGGGTTTATCTATAAGATGGCACGTCTTTACGTGCTGTTCGAGAGACTTTTTGGTTTTAAAGCAGGCCCAGCATTCCAAGCATCGGACGTTTCTACTCCTATGTCTATCTTCGGGATTTACTGTTCGTAGTTCCGGATTTTTCATAATATTCACATAGCGCCGATAGCACCGACGACACATTTCAGTGGGCATCTCCTTGGATGTTTGTGTTGGTTCATTCGAAGATGATGGAGTGTCCTTAAAAATATAATTATTTTATTAAGATAATGAAAGCATACATGGTTTAGCATACGCTGTCTTACCGCGAAGCTCCTTTTCATTGGCACTAACAAGTTTTCCTCACTTTTTACTTTTTGTGTATAGTAATTCACTGCCAGTGGCGACTGTTTTGTTTCAGATGTCACCGCCTGTTTTAGGTCGCGGGCCTTGGAGCTTGACGGGGACTTTTGATGATTTTTAATCTGTACTTTTAATTCATCTTGAAGTACATGTTCAATGGGCAGATCATTTATGGACTGATCTTTCGGGACGCACTTCGTCAGACAGTTAACAATAACTCCGTAGTTTACCAGGTCGGTAATACTTATCAACTCTGAGTTACATGTGCATTTATGCACCACCAGAGTTCCGTGGTTGATAAAAGTTTTAACTTTGACAGGCTCCTGGCATTTGACGCCGAGACACTTTCTGGTGGTCATGGTTCCATAATTCGTGACAACATCTTTTCCCAGCAATTGCAAATCGCTGACAGTCTCCGGCTTGCAAAGACATTCTTGATTAGTTATACTACCGTGGTTGAGAAACATATTGCGTATTTTAACTTGATCAAAACAAAACAAATAATCTAACGATTTAGTGATGTGGGATGCCAAGCTTACATCTGCAGCCAAAGGCTGCCACATGTTTTTTTATATCGAGTATCGGATATCGTTCGAGTTCGAAAATTCGAAATTAAATATATTTAATTTTTAATCTATTAAAAATTATATAAATGTATATATATTTTTTTTACAAGGGACCCGGGATAGAAAAAAAAGGTTAAAAAAAAAAATTATAATGTTTAAAATAGTAAGTTACAGACTCGCGCAAACCTTTATGGAATCTTCGGAAATAAAATTTTTATACTGATGAAAGCTTCAATTTATTAAAAACCAATGTGAACTATTTTAAATTTATCACCAATGGATATGGATATAAAAGTATATTCGTATATATACGAATATTAATTTGAGAAATTGAAAAAAGATTACCGGGGAATAGGAGCGCACGTGCCTGAGATCATAGTTACCAATGCTTGTAGTTTCGTAAAATAAGTTATATTTCAATGCTTTTAAACACGGTCAACTTGTAAACCATATAATTACACCGTTGTAAACGTTAAGTTTATTCTCATTTTCGGAGAATTCCCAAGTGATCCAATTAGCAGGACCTGTGCTTGTAAAAAGCAGTTCGTAACCGTTTTGCTTACAATGAAACAGTTAGTTAATAATATAGAACTGAAGCACAAGGACCATGGAATTGTCGAGACGTTATGTTCAAGTGGGATTTCTCTGGTTTTGCACTTTGAATGGCATAACCGTCTTTTACATTACGTCCGGAGGATTTCGAAAATCGCGATTTCTTATCGGCTATCGGATCGTTCACAATTTTCTAGTTATAATCCTCACAGTGAAGTTTCTCTTGGAATTTTGGCGGGTCAGTGAGCACTCTTTTACTCAGTCTCCTTTGGTTAAACTGGCTGCCATCACATACTTTGGGCTGGTTTTCATATCGCTGATTAGTTGCATGTTTTGTGCCCATTGCCGCCAGGATCGCATTAGCAATATGCTAGTTAAGCTACAGGATATTGATGAAGTAAGCCAGAAACGTGGCTATACTCCTTCACGGGAGAAAAAGAAATTCCTTGACCTCACAGTAGCCCTCGTCGCTTTGCTCATCCTTCGGCTTGCCATTCATGGCTTCTTAAATGTGAAACGGTTCTTGAGGGGATCCCATAATCCGTGCAACTGCTTTTTGTCAGAGTGCATGATCTTTGCAATGAACTCTTTAGCTTTTGGCATCTTGCACGAGCTCTGTCGCAATTGGTGGTGCTTGCAGTCTGGGCTAAAGATGATGCTGTTGGATGAGAGACCTTTTGAAGATCGGCTAACTCATTTCCGAAAGATTCTGAACATGTTTCAGTCGCTTATTGATATGACAGAAGATTTTTGTGCGGTCTTTAGGTTTGTATTTGGTAATAATAGTTTTTTTAAACTTCAAAGTTGATTGTTTTAAGGTTCGTTTTCTTGTGCTACTTGATGCGAAACGTTTGGAGCGGCATACGAGTCGGATACATGCTGGTCCGCGTCTGCCTGGGTCACAGTGCCATCGAATCCGAGTTGGAGTATCTGCAAATGGTATTTGTGACCTGTATACAACCGCTTCTCTATTCTATCATGATGAACTCCCTTACCCACACCACGGATAGTCTCCTGGAAGACACAAAGAACATGATGAGAAAATTCTACCATCCCAATGCTCGAGTTGAAAAAACAGTTACATATTAATAAGGGCAATGTAAATTTGTATCTTAATGTTATCTTCTCATGTTCCAGATGGAATGGTTTTCTCTGCAAATTGCCGAACAGCATACTTACATTCACATCTTCAGTACTTATCGTCTCAACCGGGCTTTGGTGTTTGAGGGGTGTTCGATTATCCTGTTGCACGTCATCTATATGGTCCAGTGCGAATACACTCAAATGTTTTAATTGCTATTCGCATTATTATTATTGACATAAATACATATTTGCCACTGTTTCTTTAATAAAAGCATCAATAAGCACCCTTAGAACTAATTCTAGTCCAAGAAAAAACCACACAGTGCCTTTAATGAAATTTATTAATATTTAAAGTTTAAACATATGAAATACTAAAGTTGCGAAAAACATTCGAATAGCATATTATATTAACGTAAGAATTTATATATTAAGTTTTTATAAGTTTCAATGATCTTTTAATGAATATTTATGTTGTAAGAAATCAAAAATTTAGTCGACTATTTATTTAGTTCGATGGATCCAATTTAATCCAAAGAACCTCCCGAATTTTCTTGGAATGTAGACCGTTTTGGAAGTTGAGAAGCTTCCGGCGGCAAAATTGCAGGCGGAGTTGGCGGCATAATTGCCGGTGGAATATCCACGATCTCGGTGATCACCACCGAGCTTAAACTGCGGCATTCAGCGTGGCATCGAATGATAGTTCCATAGTTTTCGAAATGGTTTGTGCGAATCTGCTGACTTTCGTCAGAAAGACAGCTGCAGTCGTGAATTATCAATGTGCCATAATTTTCGAATTTACCAACTAAAATATCATTGCATCCTCCTGACAAACCACATCTATTTGTTATGAAGGTTCCATAATTCTTAAAGATTGTTATTGAGCATCCAAGAGTCTTAAAAATTCCGTAGTTTTTTAATGTGTTCAGCTCGATTTTATCCCTTGAAGGGATCGTGGATCCACAGTCGCAGTTGCGATCAATTATCATGCCATAGTTGCTGTATGTTTCCGAGGAGATACGATTAGAAAACATGTTTTATATTTTTCTCTTTTTCTAGGAAATAATATCTTGGCGTCTTAGCTTGTGCACGTGAGCTTTTTAGAATTTCAGTGTTGCGTTTCAGATTAACAATCGAAAAATCGAAATCGATTTCAATATGTTTCGAGTTTCTTTGCGGGCAGTGGCAACACCGTTCAAATGACGACCCCACAGTTACATCGACTTAGAATATGAGTATCTGTATACAACCGCTTTATTTTATATAATATAATAATATAATAATGAATTCCTTCGCCCACACCACTGATAGTGTCCTGGACACAAAAAAAATATCCCAAGGATGTTTACATTATTAGTTATGCAATATTTTTTACTTAAATTCGTGCTTAAGTTTTATTCTATTTGTTTGAATTTAAAAACTAATTCTAATTAAACCAAAGACCACTATATGAACATATAAGGAACATTTATTAATATTATAAAGTAGACAAACTCTATGCCATCGTTACATTGAATTTCGTTTTAACGCATAAATTGAAATATTCGAGTCCCATCCTTTTAAAGTTGCAAGATTATGTAAAATATTGATACATATTAAAGTATGAATTCATATTTCCGAAGTTTTTCATAGTTCCAATGATTTTTAAAATAATTTTCCTCTTATATGAAATCCAGTAACTGGTTTTTCCTAACGACTGTTCCTCAGAATTTAAAATTGTATATTTTGATTGTTGAATGTTTGGTGGTTCCTATTTAATCAGAAGAATCCTCCAAATTATCCTGCCTTCTTGAACTTTTTGGTTTTTGAGAAGCTTCTGGCGGCAAAATGGAGTTTTTTGGATGTGGCGATGGGGTTTCTGGCGGCATAATTGCCGGTGGAATATCCACGATCTCAGTGATCACCACCGAGCTTTCCCTGTGGCACTCAGAGTGGCATCGAATGATTGTTCCATAGTTTTCGAAATGGTTTGTGCGAATCTGCTGACTGTCGTCGCTGACACACGAGCAGTCGTGGATTATCATTGTGCCATAATTTTTGAATTTACCAACCGCAATGTCATCGCATCCTCCTGACAAACCACATTTTTTTGTTATGAAGATTCCATAATTCTCAAAGTTATTTATTGAGCATCCAGAAGTCATAAAGGTGCCGTGGTTTGTGAATTTTTTACATGCGGTTGTTTGTCTTGAAGTTCTCATGGAACATTGGCATTCGCGATCAATTATTGTGCCACGGTTGGTGCATTTTTTTGAGTAAACACGATTAGATATCATTTTTTATAATTATTGCTGGCTCTTAGTTGTTTAGTTGCGCTTTTTAAACATTCAATGCTGCATTCCAGATGTATCCTTCGGTCCAGATCAAAATTGCTATCTATATATCTTCGAATTTTTTAGCTCGATGTTTTCGAGCAGTGGCACACCGCTTTGTCTAAATAAAATTGTTACAAATGTGTTAATCTATGAATATCTTTAAATGAGAGATACGAAATGAATGGCAACCAACTTTTTCAATGCTTTCTATATACGAAAAAAGCAGAAAAAATTTTACACTTTTTATTCAAACTCAAATGGTAAAGCCCTTACAACATACGCATTAGAATGAACTTAAAGTTTTCTTATTTATTGAAATATTTAAAGATTTACATACATATATTTTAACGTGATTAGGTAGTAAATTATAATACAAAAAGTATTTTGAGCAGACCAGCGTATCGTGATTCCCATTATCCTAACCGTTAGTTACAACTATTCCTGAGCACCTCTTGTATTGGTCGCCAAATTATCCTACGGATGTAGATGAGGATTAGTGTTCCGAGACACGCGTAGGGATGGTCGTCGTGATCCTCCGGCGGCTGTGGTGGTGAGACGAGGCAGGCGCGGATTCACTGGGGGACCCATGACTCTGTCCACGGCGTCCACCTGGTTCTCTATTGGAGGAAGAGGCGAAGCTGGCGACCATTCCGAACTGGAACTGGAACCCGGCGAGTCAGACCTAATGTTTACCATATAATATATATAGAATAAACAGCAGGTAATTTTATCAAAAGGATAGTCTACATTCTCTTTGAGGAAGACAATATTTTTGCTTAGAATACGGACCATGCTTACCCGGCCGTGTAGATGGGAGGCAGCTTTTTTTCGTAGCTGCTGGTGCTGGGTGTCACTACTCCCGCATGGATTTCCTGTTGATACAGTCCATAAAGCTCGCGCAGCTCATCCGGAAGGTCGACGTTACCTTCCTCAATGAGGCGTCGCTGGGAGCTTATGATGTCCTCGCAAAGTCGCCGTTGGCGCTCCGCACGTAGCAACTGTAAATCGCGCCGACGTAGCTCCGCCTGGCGAGCAAGTCTTTCCGCCTGCAAAGACACCTTGTCTGCTTCCAATTCGTGGACACGACAGAGCAGCGCCAGTAGCTCTCGTTCTTCATCGCTGCTGATACGTTCCGGTAATTCCTGAAAATAATTTTAGGTTTTTTAAAAGATTATTAATAAAGAAATCAATACATTCTTTAAAACTATAGAATAACACATTTAAGCCTTTTACTCCTTTTATTTATTTTTGTGTGATTCTGTTAGTTCCAGAACTTACATCCTCCAACTTAACTCCCTTCTGACGGCATTGCTCCAGCTCGTGCTCAGTGCGTTCACGGATTTCCTTGTAGCGACGTGTCTCCTTTTCGATAGCTGCCAGTTCACCCCAGGCATTCTTCAGCGCTACCGAGCCTTCGGATTCAAGATCTAAGTAAGAAGAAACAAATTCAATCAGTTGAAAATGATAAGACATTTCTATTCTCACCATCGTCACCCAAGGCATCGTAGAGCTTTCCTATGCGCCCCTGCCAATGAGAGATGATCATATGCTGTCTCTCAGCATCTAGCTCCAAGCCAAGAAGATGACTCTCTGCCTCTAAGAGCTTTCTACGTAGCTTCATCTGCTGCTTGAAGGTAAGTACGATCTGTTCGCGCAAGTAGCGTAGCTCTGTCTTTCGTTGATCGTCATGCTCTTGGACACCAGTCGGACCTTCGGTTGCTCCCGTGCCGGAGGCTGAGGAAGGTGCAGCCGCCGTCTGAGCCGCTGCAGCTGCCCCACTTCGGGGACGATCGGTTAGCATCTTGGTCCGCAAGCGGGAAACTTCATCGCGAAGCTCAGATACCAAACTTTGGTAGTGCTTGGTGGGGAAGTCCTTAAACTCATCGATATAAACGGAGTTCTGTAGTTTGGTAGTAATGCTATTAGCACGATCTGCATAAACTAGAGTGTTCTTCGTCTCATCCCGATGTTTACTTTCTGGAGCCACGTGGGCTATCATTACAGTTTTGCAGCGACCGCTCAAAGCCTCCTTAAGGAGTCTAGTTAACTTTGAATCCCTGTAGTTTACGTAACGTGCTCCTCCGGAAAGTGCATTGATGCAGTTGCCTAGTGCCAACAAACTTCGGTTGATGTGTGCGCCTTCCTGTAATCGCTTTCCCCGGTTTTTTGTCTTCTTAGCCCTCTCGGATCCTGCCAAATCCGTAAGAAACAGTCGGCCTTGCTTTGTGCCTAAGGGAGTCCTTGTTTGCACCGTTATACTAAGTAGGGCGTGACTCCTGGAGGAGGTTTGATTTGCGGCGGTGGGCTCCATGGTACGTGCTTTATTACCTTTAAGTAGTAAGCCCACAACCTCTTTTCTGCTCGATGTGGTAATCTCCGAGAGACCCGCAACGGTTATTCGCTGCCCCCCGTGGTCCTCCCTCAATTCCAAAGGTCCGCCCGGATTCAAAAGATCCCTTATAAGCTCATTGTAAATTTCTAGGTAGGATATAGATACTCTACAGGAATCGACATCCGCCGATTCAATATGACTAAAAATGTCTTCAATAGCACGCACCATCAGTCCGATGTCCTGGCTACTCACATCCGTGGAATCGCATGTGGCGGTGGGTGGAGCTCGGTCAGCGGTTTGCGGCTTCTTGCGCGGCACGGGACCCAACATGGTATGCGTCTTGCCGGAACCAGTGGCTCCGTATGCAAAAACAGCAGCATTCAATCCATTTAATACGTCTCTTACCAATGGAGCCGTAGTAGTTTTGTATACCTGTTCCTGTGTATCATTTTCGCGGAAAACATGATCATATGAATACTGACGTGGACGACTCTTTCCTCCATCATCGTAGAGCAGAGATCCGCCAGAGATGACTTCAATGCAACGCTCCGTGGCCTCCAAACTGGGACGGACACGGACAGCCACCTGGAAGATAAATAATATTATTAAAAATTTCAGTATTTTGAAAAAAAAATTTGTATAGCGAATTTCTTATGAAGAAAGATTAAGAATAGAGAAATAAAAAGAAATAAAACATTTCAATTCTAAAGGGATTTTTATGCCTCCGCTTGACTGATAAGCGAATCTCAGAGAATTTTTTTTTCCGAGAAGAATTAATGGTTTTATTATCGCATATATGTACATATATTACATACACATTTAGAAAGTATAATTTTTAGGTTGATTGCGTCTTGAAGACCAGTTCTATTTCAGCATTTGCCAAAGGCGGTTCTATTTTTCCTTATTAAAATGTCAGTGAAATCGCTTATTTGCCTTTGCCTTTTTATAGGCGCGACTACGGCATTAGTTTGGCCGGAAATCCCGACCAAATTGGCCGAATTTTTCACTTACGGCGTGGAACTAAACGGGCAAAATCTTTCGTATATAGGGCTATTTACCGCCCCAGATGCTGGTCAAAAGTCTTTGATCTGGAATGTTAAATTTGCTTGGAACAAAAGTGCAATTGCCACGGTCAGTAGAAACGATAAAAGTCAACTAAAATTATGATGTTATTCAAAAAGAATTTTTTATATCTTTAAAAGAAACTGTTTCCTGAAAAAAACGCGTTTAATGGTTATCCGAATCTAGAGGCGGCCAGAAAAAACATTGAATTCGGATATCGTGGGCAGATTTTTGTGCGATTTGTTAACATCGTTGATGAGCTCCCCAAGCTAACTTATCTTTCCTTTAACGGGAATACTTTACATAGTGTGCCGATCTGTAAGTTCTTAAAAGACAATTTCAATTATTGGTTGTTAACCAGTAACATTAATATAATATATTCCATATTCTTTAGCTGGGAATTTGGAATCAATCACTGATCAGTTCGAGATGAGCACTGACAAAAATATTCGGTCAATAAAAAATACACAGCCCCGTATGCTAGCCAATCTTCCAATCTTAGTCCGAAACTATAAATTAAACGATTAATAATGTCCTTAGAAATAAAGTGGTGCATAATGTTTATAACAATAATTTGAATTTGCATCATAATTTCCTTTTAAAGTACTGACCACAAGGCGTTCCTCCTGCGCTGGCTGTGCTGTGGCCATAGATCGTCCTTGGGAAGAGTTACTGCCTCCACTGCTACCCGACCAGCTGCTTGCTCCTGCACTGGCCGCCATCCGTTTGATGTTTGATCCTTTAGTATAAAAAGAAGTATTAAGCTTGGCTATCATTTGCAGGCCACGTGCCATCTGGTTGATGACCTGACCTGGACAAGACCATTACAAATTGTGTCAATTTGTTGTCAACAATCGTAAAAACGCCATCAGCGCGGGAAACACCCAATGAAGTCCTAATGATTTTGTATATTTGCGCGCCAAGGTCTCGAAATGTTTCTGAATTAGTTGCGGGGGATTCCAATGGGTTTGGCCCTTGTTTACCTGTGACTCCCAGGTTAAGAAGTTGGCGTGAGCCATAAATCAAGCCGTGAACTTGAACACCACCTAAAAAGTCTGCGTGTCTTCGCATGCAAATCAATGGAGCTGTAGCCTTTCAATTGGCATCGTGTGGGTACTGTACATGGACTTCTACCCAAAAAAAGTCTATGAACCTTGGAAGAGTTTTTAAAAGGTTCTTTTAAAAGTACTTGGAATGCTACCCATTTTATATAATTAGGGATATATTTTCTTTGAAAAGCTTAGAAGCTTGAGACTTTCGTGGTCTTTGGGCAAGTAATTCAATAATATAGTTAGTGGGGGAACAACAGTATCTTTATATGTACATATTGCTATATATAAAGCAACTTAAGATACATTTGGAAAAATTCAATAAATGACAAGCTCAACTCATTGACCGTTTTAGTTATTAAAGCTCATCTAGACAGCTAAACTCAATCCATAAGAATAAAATGAGAAATAACACTTCAAATATAATTAGCACCCCATTTTCTTTATCGCACTACGATAATTCAAAAGCCATGTCCTCGCGCTAGACACGTGGTGACCCCTGATCTGCCTGTCACTGTCACCCAATATCACTCCATTCATCGTCAGGAACCAACTGTCGCTTCCCCAACCCCATGGCCCCCAATAATAATTTAATTTGCCTAAGAGCTGCTCAATTATAAAACGTGTGACCATTGTGGGCTGCGCTTTAGGGTGCCGGGGAGATGCATTATTCATTTTAATTCCACGTTTCCTATTCAGGTATCATGAATATGTCATGAAACAGCCCAGCCCCAAAAAAACACCAAGCATCCACGCCACATACACATTAAATATGTACACAAATTATAGGCGAGAATGTCAACAATATTGGGTTATTGGTTTTTTAGTGCACGGAAAAATATTGTGTAATTACTTTGTATTAGCCATGAGAATTCCGTCAAATAAAATGTGTATTATAAATTAAAATATATACAAAATTTGACAAAATTCGCTGTAAAGACAAAATATATTCCTTTCATTTCCAACATTGTGAAAAAATGACAAAAAATCTAAATAATATAACTTTCCTAGATTTTGATGCAGATTAATGGAGAATCGATCAACAAATCGTTTGAGGTACTCCGATCAAGAATCGGATTAAAATTGGCCAAGATATGCCCTTCGCTGTGGGCCATATTGTCCTTCCATGCATTTTCAACATTTTGAAGGGGATAGCCTAGGAAAAGTGACAAAAAATTTAAAAAATAGAACGTTCCTGGATTTTGATGCAGATTAATAGAGATTCGATCCACAAATCGTTTGAGGTAATCCGATCAAGAATCGGATCAAATTGGCCAAGATATGCCCTTCGCTGTGGGCCATATTGTCCTTCCATGCATTTTCAACATTTTGAAGGGAATAGCCCAAAAAAAGTGACAAAAAATATAAAAAAATAGAACTTTCCTAGATTTTGATGTAGATTAATAGAGAATCGATCCACAAAGCGTTTGAGGTACTCCGATTAAGAATCGGATTAAAATTCAGCAAGATATGCCCTTCGCTGGGGGACATATTGTCATTCCTTGCATGTTTCAACATTTTAAAGGGGATAGCCCAGAAAAAGGGACAAAAAATTTAAAAAAAATAACGTTCCTGGATGTTGATGCAGAATAATGAGGTTTGAGGTACTCCGATCAAGAATCGGATTAAAATTGGCCAAGATGTGCCCTTCGCATGTTTCAACATTTTGAAGGGAATAGACCAGAACTTTAAGTTATGCCAAAAAAATAGTTACTATATAGGATAGCTTTTTAATAGCCTAAAAATCATTTAAATTAACTTGAAACATTATTTATTTGTTAAAAATTAATGGAAACTAAAACCTTTCATTTTATTTTGAACAAATCAATTTAATATTAGTTGTCTACTATTATAGTTGTCTACTATTATATTGGTTCCACGACTCTAAGAATTTCCTTAACACCTAATTTGATAATTCCTAAAATCGATCCAGGCACTTTAATGAGGGCTAGTTGACCGAACCGGACAACACAATGCCACACAATCCAACTCTATAGGAAAACACCCACCACCCGAGAGAGACCTCAACACTTTTGCCAGTTCTTGTTTCATATTCTATTGCGGACTTTTGCCGTTTATTGAATTTGTGTAAATTGCCTGTAGACACGGCACGAAAGCCAATGGATAGGAGTGCTATTCTATATAACCCACATGGGCCGAGGTGACTGAATGGGTGGGTCTGGAAGGTGTTGTGGGTGGTGCAGTGGATCACAGGGGGACTTTGTCTTCGGTTATTGTCGCACGCCGCCTGTTAATGTTTTTAATGCTTCGGTGTGCCTCGTTTTGATTTGTTTTCAATCTGGGACGGTTAGTGAACCCCTTTTGAGGGATTGGTAGTTTGGGGCGTTTGGGGGTGTAACATTGTTTGCCCAACACAGCGTTAAAGTTTCGGAGCTCATTAGCGGAAATTGGGAGTGAGAATTAGGACATTCGGGGAGGGCGAAAGCTGAGTACTTCCAATGAGTTGGAACTTTGAAAGGTTTTTGGTAAAACGATTTTGGGTTTTGGGGAAGCCCAGTGTATAAATACAAAGCTAGCTAAGTAATAACACGTGTGACAATCTTTTTATCGGTAATGAGTTTGCTTTTCGAGCCAGGACAGCTAGACAAATGATGAAAAAGTTTTCCTTTTAACTTGCTTGTGGTAATGACCATTGAACCTGTCGGGGGACTCTGGGAGGACACCACAGCAAATAAAAACCGACCGATAGAAATCTCACTAAAACAAAGGTTTCTAAACATTGACAAATCGAGAGGGGTTACATAGAAAGAAACCTATATGAAATGGCACTATAATAATGGAAAGGTTTCATATGAGAAGAAATAAAACTTTAATATTAAAATAATTTGATTTCAATTTGTATAATCAGAAGTTTTAAACTTCAAATTAAGTGATATCTTTTATGTGACCTATTATTTGCAAATTTTTGGTTTCAATTTAGGTTTAAATCAGTATTATCATATCATTATTTTATTAAACTCTATTTTTTTGTCAAAAGAAAAATATAAAAAATTGTTGTGGCCGGATAATTCCGAGATTCCTGTGATTCCTAGTATGCCTCCTAAAAATCATCGTAATTACATACGGTAGGCATTGCGTATACGCAGTGTTGGTTGATTGATGGCCAGGTTGACCTGGAGACGACTTAATTACCTAGCCAGCCATTTTTCTCTGCTTTTTGTGGTTTAGTGGCTCATCAAGCAGAGCTGACCAGCCCCCAGGTTGCCACAAGTTGCAGTTTAGTGTGATGAAGTGACGTCATTATAAGAAGGATTTTATTGCAGGTGCAAAACTTTTAACCTTCAAGAGGGTTTATTTTTATGTAAACAATGCTATGCAGGAAATGTCGTGCGTGCCTTAGAACTCTTGAAACTTGGACTCTAAGTGGGCCAACTTGTCCGCATTTTTCGCGCCGCGAAAAGTTTTTTATTCACCGCAAACAAAGTGGCCAGTGCCCCCATTCTTGACATGAAATAATGTAATATTTTACACTTGGGCAGCCAGTAAATCCGGTTCGGCGATAAGCCAGGCTCCCCAACTGGGTCAATTAAATGCGGTGCCTGCAGAGAATCAACCCCAATATCCAATCCTCCCAGTCCTTACGCCAAAATCCGTTCAATCTTGACTTCATTTGATTATGTAAAACAAACATTTGATACCAAAAAACTTTTTGAATACCACTGCAGAGTCCCGATATGCTCACTTACAAATAGTTTTGTTTTGCTTCGGAAACTTTCCGGACACGCCACTGGCCAAAAAATTTAAAATACCGGAAAAAGTCCACTGAAGGAAAAGGCTCGAACTGGCTGAGGTCCCGAGACAATGCAAAATAAATTTAACCCGGTTAAGAGAACCATTCGCGTCGACGTACCAAACTCAACTGAAATGACTGTTTCGGCCTGGTCAGAAAATACGAAATAACGAAATTATAGGCATGTACCTGGGGGTGGTAATGGAGGTGGCCTGTGGCCAGGACATGGATAAAAATAAGGGGTGGTGTCTCGGTTGGGTGGTACGACACGGAATTGTTGAAATGCTAATGCGCCATTTTGCATATATTTCAGGTAAGTTTTCTGTCCGACGTTGGCCAGTTGTGGGTTAAATAGTTGGCTAAGATTCTCATATCCAGGCTGTTAAGGTCCACTTTAATAATTGTCGACAAATAAAGGTATTTCTTTAGCTGGAGAGCTATAGTTGCCTCGAAAGTGGGCAACAATTTAGCACATTTTATGCAAATCATGCAGCACTCCAGTTTTTTGGCATTTCCGCCACGTCAACTCATGGAGGTCTGATAATAATTTCCAGTACTTGGCAAATGAAATGAAAAACCCTCCATATATCACCACGAAGGCATTAATTTTTGTAGAGGAAATAATAAACTAAAGTTTTTCTGCCGACAAAAGCGGGGCAAGACATTGAAATTGGCAATTGTTTATTGAGCAGTGTCGATTATGATGGCTTGATTGACTAAAAGAGTGTTAGTATTTTCAAATATTTCAAGCCATCAATCCATCACTCAATCGTGTGTGGCCTGAAATTTGCATTTGAGATTTTAGAAACCTTGCTCCAATTACGGATTTTTATGGCATCCGGCCCGGCTCACGAGAAGGTCAACGCAAATTACACGGTCAAAGAACAAGGACTTGCGGTTTGGTAATTGAAATTTTTATTAGCTATTATTTTGATGCCATATAGAGCGGGTATGTGTTTTGTATACTTGTATTGTGTAAATTTGATTTGATTCCTTTTGCTGGCAATTCCATTTTAACTAAACGTTCGCAGCTAAATAAAGTAATCGTTGCGGTTTGTAAAAGTGTAAACAAAAGGTCTCCAACTAGCCAATGCTTAAGAATTAAATGCTAACTGAAATTCATATAACCTACAGTGTATTGCCGGGGGATAGGTACGAGTATATGGTTAGGTTTAGGGGGATAAAGCGGAAGGCAACAGAAAACTCTTGATAAAACTGTGGACAAATATTTAAAGTAATTGGGCTGAATTTGTCTACTTTTGTGGAACAATTTTAGAAATTTCCATTAGTTATTAAATACTAGCGTGTTGTAAATAGGTTAAGATAGGCAGCTAGCTCGACATTCCTCGAGCTCTTGGATCCTGGTGTGTGCTCTTTTATATTAGACTAAATGCAGTTGGCTGATGCTAATGGAATTATCTTTGTTTTCTTTTTTTTTTCTCTGGCCTGCTGTGCTTGTGTATATGTTTAATTGTATAATTGTCCTTATCAATATGCTCAAAATTTTATCGTCATTGTCGGCCGAGCCTGTTGCGGTCCTCGGCTGTCCATAGAATTCTTTTTTTGGGACCTCAGAAGAACAGCAGAGGAGCGAAACAGACTGGATAATGCAGATTATTGTAATGGTTGGCATGTTTAGAATATCGCTGCGAGGCTTAGACACAGGGTTCCACGTAATTTCCGGGAAACAGGCCAGTCACTCCATCCATAACGCCCTCCCACCAGCCGTCATCGTTCTTTTTGAGCACATACAGCACCGAGCTCTCCTGGAAGCTCAGTTCATCGTCCTTGTCGGCATAGTAGTCATAGATGGCCACCACTGAAATAGATTGTTATTTGGGAAAATTAATTAGTCGCCAAGCGAACAATACACACGACCTGGAAGCCCTCACCCTTTTCGATAAAGTTTTTGGGCACCCAGCCAGGGAGGTTCTGATCCTCGGGTACTATGGGCGCCAGCTGCGGTCCTGTCGAGGTACGTGGCCGACCAAAGTCTTGATGCTCGTCCTCTGGCGGTGGCGGAGGAGGCAAAGGCGGCGATTGAGAGCCGGGTCGTGCAAAATTTAAGCTAAAATGATTTCTTTAAAAAGAGAAAAAGTTATTTTTCTGTCTTAGAAAGGAACATTTAAGAGTATGACATGCAAATTACCGGTTGGGATTCCTGGGTTGCACAAAAAATATGAAATAAGTTATATGTACAGAACGGCAAACATCTACTAGGATTGGACTTACCTGTTGATGTTGCGACCCAGAGTGTGCATGCCAATGTGGCTTTGCTCGGTCATCTCGTGCTGCGACACTGTCAGCGGCGAGGGTGGAGCTGCTAAGGATTACGAATAAAAAAATTAGTATACTTAGGACGATGCTTAAACAAAAGTAACTTACGAGGCATGCTGCTGCGATCATCGTACGTTGTGGGCGGCGGTGGAGGCAACGATTGCATCATTCCCGCTGACGGCAAGTTAACATGGGTGGCGATTTGCTGACTCGGCGGCATGGGAAGGGCACTATAGCCAGCTGCTCGCTCATTACCTGCAGCACCACCTCCCGTTCCGGCCACTGTGCCCGACGAAGCTGTGGACATACGCTTGGGATGCCCAATTGGATAGTTTGGTGCATAATGCGAGGGCACCTGCGGTGGATTGACCACCGGCGGAGTACGATACTCCCGAGAACTCTTCCCCAATGTTCCCGTATTGCTAACCGATTTCCCAAGAGTTCCAGTATTTCCAGCCCGCGACATCTGGGGTGGCGTTGGTGGCTTCGTGGTCGGTGGCGGACCCACAGAAGAGGGCACCAATGATTGCACGGATCCGTGGCTGGAGCCACGATGCTTTTGCCTTCCCTGGGCATGCTGGGCCGAATTGATGCCATGACCAATCTCATCCAGAATCGAGTAATCGATGGGCTTGCGAACATACTTTATGGGCTTTTCCGGATTGATGGGTGCCACAATTTTAAACTGACGCGAGCTCACTTTGTTGGCCGTCAGAACACCGATTTCTCTGAGGATTATGGAAGGATTTTAATTGTGAGGTAATAAGAGGAGATTTATTGTCTTATTGGTAAGAAAAAAAGGAAATACACATTGCACTCACCTCCTTGCCACCTTCTCCTTGTGGATGTGCACCGTCTGGGCGATGTGGTTCATCTGGGACTCCATCTCTCCCAGTTGCTGAGCCTGCAGTTCCAGCAGCTGCATGTAGCTGTAGGCGAGCGTGTTTATCTGATAGGCGACGCTGGCCAGCGACTGGGTGGTGTAGTTCTTGGTGGCCTCCAGTGCAGACTTCTTGTTGTCGGCGCGGTAGTAAGTGTCCTCACAGTAGTCGGCCACACGCTCCAGGTTGGTGTAACTGTCCCTCAGGCTCTGGCGTCCGTCCGGGATCTCGGTGCGAATCAAAGAGGCTAGTTCGTCCATGATGTTCTCGCTGGCCATGGGGGCTTCGGTCAACATGGGTGTGGATGCTGTGCAATGAACGCCAAGAAAACATAATTATTTTTCACCATTTTCCTCACTTTTCCACTCTCTTAATCATTTGGGGCGGTGGCTTCGTTTTACACACTGCCCCCCTTGCTCGTTTAACCACTCAAATGGCGTGTTTCCAACTTGCACTCACTTTATTTACGAGGCGATTGCACTGCAGATGCTTTTCCAAATCAGTTGGCTCGCGTTAAATGCAGGTAAATGCGATTTTTCTTTACATTTTCCACAGCGAATAGTGAAAAGAACGCAGAGGTGGTCCAGTGGTGCAAAAGTGCGATAGCCATTCGGTGCTTGCCAACACTGTTATGGTCACGTTCACCGAAAATCACTGTGATTTCATGGTCTACTTTGTTTACGCGATATGGTCACACGGTTGTGAGTAATATTTTCTTTCGGCAATATTAATTTTAGCAGTTTACCAAATGTCTCACCAAACGGGAATCCGAGGTAATTTATTCTAAGTTTACCTTTAATTATGCAGCCTGAATTGTTATACTTACTTACAGCCAACGAACAACTGGCCAAGGTGTTCGGCAAGGCGAAAAATGGAAAATTGCGAGTGATAAAAGTTTCCATAGAGAATGGTAAGTGGATTTCCTCAAAATTTTACATATACACACAAATATATAATATGTACACAATTTGATAACGATGCTTCCGGTGATGTTGATTCTATAAACAGAACAGCTCAGTTGCAGTGCAACAGCGGATGTTAAAAAAGACTGGGAAAAGGACTACGACAAGCTGATATCGCCGCTTGTGGAGCAGAATGTGCCCTGCTATATACTCTACCGACTGGACACGAAGATTCCCTTGGGATACAGCTGGCTGCTGATTAGCTGGACGCCGGACACGGCAAGCATTCGCCAAAAGATGGTATACGCATCTACGAAGGCTACGTTAAAAACTGAATTCGGATCGGCCTACATCACTGAGGAGTTGCACGCCACCACTCCAGATGAGACCACTCTGGAGGGATACCGTCGACACAAGCAAGAGTTTGCTGCTCCTGCTCCGCTTACTTCTCGGGAAGAGGAGATAAAAGAACTTCGAAAATCTGAGGTGAACACCGAAATCAGCACGAACACACGTCATCAGACACTCGGCGGCATCAACTGTCCGCTCAGTGAAGCAACGCTGGCAGCTATACAGGATCTGGTACGTGGCAGCTACGACTATCTACAGTTTCGTATTGATCTGGAAGAGGAGCGCATCCATGTTTCCCATGCCGGAAAGGTTGAACTCAACGATCTACCAAGACAGGTGCCTGAGGATCATGCTCGGTATCATCTGTTCCTCTTCCGGCATACACATGAAGGAGATTATTTAGAGTCATATGTGTTTATTTACTCAATGCCTGGATACTCGTGTTCGGTAAGAGAACGTATGATGTACTCCAGCTGTAAGGCGCCTTTCCTGGATCAGTTGGCCGCCATGGGAGTGGAGGTTGTAAAAAAAGTAAGTGATAGTTTTCTATGTAGGGCTGAAACTTAGCCGAAATCTGTATTACAGCTGGAAATTGACAGTGGCAGCGAGCTAACTGAAGCCTTCCTGCAAGACGAGCTGCACCCAAAAAAGATCCTTCACCGACCGGCATTTGCCAAACCCAAGGGGCCACCAAACCGCGGCGCCAAGCGCCTTACTCGTCCCACCACCGATGACTAAGTCTGAACCGCGATCCCATCGTGTCAATTCTTCACTACACCTTCTATACATCATCAGTTTCCTATGAGAGCATTTAATTTATTGTATTCAAAAAAGTACCGTGTTCATTCGTATGTCTTCTGTTTTTCTGTGTATCTATGTATATGCCTGTATCTTGTATCATTAAGAGGTACCAGGCACAAACTGAAACAACGCATAGCAGCCGCCAATGTGGGCTTCCTTAAATGTATTCTTGTCTATGTTACTTTTAATGGACATATATGCAATTTATTTAAATTAAAAACTCAACTATTGTTATTTAACAATTATTTGACCGATTCCAGTGAGACATTTTCCGAAACCTTTGTGTCGTGTACTTTAAAAAGCTCTGGATTATCTTCCTCTGTAAGTTTTCTGACTGCCTGCTGGATATTATCGTCGCGATCCAGTCGCCATTTGTACTGCCAGTATCGAACCTCTTCCATTGATGTACCCGAGGCTTTCATAAGCAGAAGAGAAGCAACTCCAGCCACTCCGCCCAAGAATCCTCCGATAATCCCGCCAGCAGCCATGCCTCGCAGGCCTAGATTTACTTTGTAGAGAGATCCGGTCAGGGAGCCAGCGGCCAAGTACTCGTAAATAGAGGATTTGCCGCGGTACACCGAAATACAAGTTATGATACCACTGTAAAATAGTAAACAATTAAATATTATGTTGAAGAAAATCGCTATTTTCTTACAAGTAGGAGGTGGTAAAGAGACCCACACGCCATCCCCATTTGAAGCCGCCCTTGGCGAAGTTTACAGTAAACTGATCCTGTAGTTTTTTCTGAAAACACAAAGACGCAATAATATTAGTATGTAACATAAAACAAATCACAAACAGCCAACCTTAGCGTCGAAGTGCGATTTAAAGGCTGTCGCCTGGTTATTTTCCATGAAATTCATATATCCCGCGCGGGATTGTGTAACCCCGCCGTAAATGGCTCCAATAAGAAAACCCAAAAACCCGGCCTGGTAAATCGAGTTCAGCTCTGATGATATGCTTCCAAATTCACTATTTTCATTGAAAAATACATAATTTTAAGCGATTTAATTCATATTGCAGCCCTTACTCAATGCTAAACATATGCTTCAGTCGTTCTAATCCAGTTTCTTCCGGTTTTTTGCTCTCCAAGAATGACTTGTAGGTCTTGGTATCTTTGCCAACGATATCGTCACCCCCGGGTGCAATGTTTGGAATGATTCCAGCTATCAGAATCCGATGGCCTTTCCGAAAAAAACTCATTTTGGTGTCTAGTTAAATAACAAAAAAGGAAAACAGAGTATCAGCTGTTAACCGGCGAGCCAGTGCTAATTAATATGCGTATTTTTGTAAGTGCTAGAAAACGTATTTTAAAATAATTTCCAATAGACATTGTTTAATAATGGTAAAGAATATTAATTCTACCAATTTATTTTAAATATGTAAATTGAAAAAACATGGAATATAAAAATGGTTTTAATTTTTTAGCTAGAGTTGTTGTCTTTAAGTACGACGTTTTCCAACACTACCACAACAAGGCACGCCGCAAATCGCGGTGGTTTGCAGATTTGTTGTGAAATATTGTGTTTTTAAAAGTTCATTCGTCGCCGAACTGACCAAGTTTTGTCTTTTTCGACGAATTGAGTGCCCCAGCACTTTTGACAACTGTCAAAATGATGTACGACAACGAAGAAGGTGAATTAGAGTTATTTCAAAATGTTGATGCACGTTGGCAAGAACAAAATGAAAATGAACATGGCGACGCGTTCCATCTCAAGATTGCGATTTGCAAAAGCTAATCAAAAATCCTTTTACAGAACTCTACGAAGAGGAGAATGCCGAGGAGATATCCCACGAGCTGTGGCAGGAGGCCTGCTGGATTGTTATAAACGCCTATTTCGACGAAAAGGGTTTGGTGCGCCAGCAGTTGGACAGCTTCGATGAGTTCATCCAGATGTCTGTTCAGCGGATTGTGGAGGACTCTCCGGCGATTGAACTGCAAGCGGAGGCTCAGCACACATCCGGCGAGGTGGAAACGCCGCCACGATTTTCGCTGAAATTCGAGCAAATTTATCTTTCCAAACCAACGCATTGGGAGAAGGACGGTTCCCCCAGTCCTATGATGCCCAATGAAGCTCGTCTGCGGAACCTCACCTACTCTGCTCCGCTGTACGTCGATATCACCAAAACCAAGAATGTAGAAGGCCAGGACCCCATAGAGACGCAGCACCAAAAAACCTTTATTGGCAAGATTCCCATCATGTTAAGGTCGACCTATTGCTTGCTCTCACAGCTAACTGATCGTGATCTTACGGAGCTGAACGAGTGCCCGCTGGATCCCGGCGGCTACTTCATCATAAACGGATCCGAGAAGGTTCTTATTGCCCAGGAAAAAATGGCAACCAATACCGTATACGTTTTCAGCATGAAAGATGGCAAATATGCCTTCAAAACAGAAATTCGTTCTTGTTTGGAGCACAGTTCGCGTCCTACTTCCACTCTGTGGGTGAACATGATGGCAAGGGGTTCTCAAAACATCAAAAAGTCTGCAATCGGACAGAGAATCATTGCTATTTTACCTTACATCAAACAGGAAATACCCATAATGATTGTTTTCCGAGCCCTCGGCTTCGTGGCAGATCGTGATATCTTGGAGCATATTATCTATGATTTCGACGATCCCGAGATGATGGAGATGGTTAAACCGTCACTTGACGAAGCCTTCGTGGTCCAGGAGCAGAATGTGGCCCTTAACTTTATCGGAGCTAGAGGAGCAAGGCCGGGAGTCACAAAAGATAAGCGTATCAAGTACGCGAAGGAAATTCTGCAGAAGGAAATGTTGCCCCACGTGGGAGTCTCTGATTTCTGTGAGACCAAGAAGGCGTACTTTTTGGGATACATGGTACATCGCCTGCTTTTGGCCTCCTTGGGCAGAAGAGAGCTCGATGACCGTGATCACTATGGAAACAAGCGACTGGATCTGGCTGGTCCACTTTTGGCTTTCCTGTTTCGAGGACTATTCAAGAACTTGATGAAGGAAGTGCGCATGTACACACAGAAGTTTATCGATCGGGGCAAGGACTTCAACTTGGAGCTGGCCATCAAGACCAACATTATTACGGATGGACTTCGGTACTCTTTGGCCACTGGCAATTGGGGCGACCAGAAAAAGGCGCATCAGGCGAGAGCTGGTGTGTCTCAGGTGTTGAATCGCCTGACCTTTGCGTCTACTTTGTCCCATTTGAGGCGAGTGAATTCCCCCATTGGACGGGATGGTAAGCTGGCCAAACCTCGACAGCTGCATAATACTTTGTGGGGCATGTTGTGCCCGGCTGAAACTCCTGAGGGCGCTGCTGTGGGTCTCGTCAAGAATCTGGCCCTCATGGCATACATATCCGTTGGATCGCAACCGTCTCCCATTTTGGAGTTCTTGGAGGAGTGGTCCATGGAAAATCTGGAGGAGATCGCTCCTTCTGCTATCGCTGATGCTACAAAGATCTTTGTAAATGGATGCTGGGTGGGCATTCATCGCGACCCTGAACAGTTGATGGCTACCCTACGAAAACTGCGTCGTCAGATGGACATCATCGTCTCCGAAGTGTCCATGATTCGGGATATTCGAGATCGTGAGATCCGTATCTATACAGATGCAGGTCGCATTTGCAGACCTCTCCTAATCGTGGAGAACGGATCACTGCTACTTAAGAAAACCCATGTGGAGATGTTAAAGGAAAGAGACTACAACAACTACAGCTGGCAGGTGTTGGTGGCTTCCGGAGTGGTAGAATATATCGATACTCTGGAAGAGGAGACAGTGATGATTGCCATGTCTCCCTACGATCTGAAGCAGGACAAGGACTACGCGTATTGTACCACATACACCCACTGTGAAATTCATCCTGCTATGATCCTGGGCGTGTGTGCCTCTATTATTCCATTCCCCGATCACAACCAGAGTCCGCGTAACACCTATCAAAGTGCTATGGGTAGGCTTTTTCGTGTATTCATGTCTTAAACCTTATATAATTTTTATTCTATCCCCAAAAGGTAAACAAGCTATGGGTGTGTACATCACCAACTTCCATGTACGCATGGACACCTTGGCTCATGTGTTGTATTATCCAATGAAACCTCTGGTGACCACACGATCCATGGAGTACCTACGTTTCCGAGAGCTGCCCGCTGGAATCAACTCAATCGTGGCCATTCTTTGCTACACGGGCTACAACCAGGAGGATTCTGTTATTCTGAATGCATCCGCTGTGGAGCGTGGCTTTTTCCGATCGGTGTTCTATCGGTCATATAAGGATTCAGAGAACAAGCGCGTTGGTGATCAGGAGGAGAACTTCGAGAAGCCACATCGCGGCACCTGTCAGGGCATGAGAAACGCTCACTACGACAAATTGGACGACGATGGAATTATTGCACCGGGAATTCGTGTCTCCGGTGACGATGTGGTCATTGGCAAGACAATCACTCTTCCTGAAAACGACGACGAGTTGGACAGCAACACAAAGCGGTTTGCCAAGCGGGATGCCTCAACTTTCTTGAGAAATTCCGAAACAGGTATTGTGGACCAAGTGATGTTGACCCTGAACAGTGAAGGCTACAAATTTTGCAAGATCCGTGTACGCTCTGTGCGTATCCCGCAAATTGGCGACAAATTTGCCTCGCGTCACGGACAAAAGGGTACTTGCGGTATCCAATATCGACAGGAGGACATGCCCTTCACCTGTGAAGGCCTCGCCCCTGATATCATCATCAATCCTCATGCTATCCCCTCTCGTATGACAATTGGTCACTTGATCGAGTGTCTGCAGGGCAAGCTTGGTTCCAATAAGGGCGAGATTGGCGATGCCACGCCTTTCAACGATGCTGTCAACGTACAGAAAATTTCTACCTTCTTGCAGGAGTACGGCTACCACTTGCGAGGCAACGAAGTCATGTACAATGGGCACACGGGTCGCAAAATCAATGCTCAGGTGCGTTTTTGATTTATATGCCATGAATAATGTCAGTAATGTGTCAAGTAATCTTTCTATTTAGGTATTCTTGGGCCCCACTTACTACCAGCGTCTTAAGCACATGGTGGACGACAAGATCCACTCGCGTGCCCGTGGTCCAGTTCAGATTCTAGTACGCCAGCCTATGGAGGGTCGTGCTCGCGACGGAGGTCTACGTTTCGGTGAAATGGAGCGCGATTGCCAGATTTCCCACGGTGCCGCCCAGTTCCTCAGGGAGCGCTTGTTCGAGGTATCCGATCCCTACCGAGTGCATATATGCAACTTTTGTGGCTTGATTGCAATTGCGAACCTCCGCAATAACACTTTCGAGTGCAAGGGCTGCAAGAACAAGACTCAGATCTCGCAGGTGCGACTGCCCTACGCGGCAAAGCTACTCTTCCAAGAACTGATGTCCATGAATATTGCTCCACGCCTGATGGTCAGCTAATTAATAACCCTATCGACCTAAGCTGAAATGTTAGCAGTTAAATATTAAATTACCATAATTGTGACAACTCAATTGGGTGCTTTGTGTAGGGTTTTCTATTATCCCCTTAACTGGAGCAAATGTTCGCCGTGCATTTTAAAGAGTCGAACGTGCCGCTAGCGTTTTTGGGCGAAAGTCTGCACGGGTTCAAGAGCTCTGCCCGATGGAATGGGATTTATTTACTTATTCCAAGAAGCTATTTCAGTAAGGGTATTCTCCATGTACGTTTTTAAAATTGGTTGAGGTTGATGAGGGAAATAATGTTTTAAATTTATTTCTTTAAATAAAATTATATTTTTTTTTAATATTTTGGCTTGTCAGTTTCTTATATTTTATGGACCAATGTTCCGTAGAGTATTTACAATTCGGTGTGCCGTAGAAAGCCTTTCCATTTCCATTTATGTTTTGTAATGCTTTTGTTGCTTTCTTTGATTTTGACGTAATGCTTTGGCCCGCGGTCTGTGACGCCCAGTGACAAAAGGGATTAGTTCTTTGTTGTCGGATGTGGGGATTGGGCGATTGGGAGATGGAGATGGAGCCAGCGCCAAAGACGAAGCTGGAGCCACAGCCACCAATCGACTGACAGTTATTAATTGCCACTTGACGTGGCTCCCAGCGCAGAAATAGCAGCAGCTGGGGGAGAAAAAAACGCCACACCGAGTTCATGTCGCTGCCAATGTTGGTGCCCATTTTGTGGATGATGCTTTTGGCCAAGTCGATGCCGACACCTATCAGTCAGCAGTCTGAGCCCTGCTTATGAGTAATTGAAAATGCGTGTAAATCCGCGAACGTAAAGTGCATTTGGCAGAGCTTTACCCATAATTTAATCTCATTGTGGACCTTTAATCCTTTATCAAATGTATAATTGTGTAGCTATGTATTTGGATAAAGTGTTGGAATTTTTTGTGAATAAAAGAGATATTTTTGAAAGGCTGATGTCCCCTTTTGTTTGGCAATCGGTCACTGAAAAATCATAAAACTTGTTTACTGTGCGGCATCCATAAAAATTGTAAACACAAACAGCACTTTGGCTCTCCTGAGATATTTATTTATAGCATCTTAAAAATAACTTAAATTACTCCTGTTTTTTGTGATGAGTCCTCCGGGACTCTCAGTTACTTTTCCCCATTGCTGAAAACACTGATGGCGTAGAATTCTGGGACTCTGTAGACCTTCAGGCGCTCGTGACTGAAGCGCCCGTTAGTGAGGGCCTTCACATAGAAGATGTCCTTCATGTTAAGATCCTTCCGACGGGATGTTTTCGTTTCCTCCAGGACCAGACGCTGCTGCTTGGGACGATAAGCACTGGATTTTTCCTGGAGCAGCCTCACATAGATGATGTCCTGATCATCATTTCGTCCAGCCAGTGTCCGAGCTTGGTAGAGATTCTCCCGTGTTTTGGGATAAATTAACACCGGCTGGATGGGTAAGACCTGGCTGGGTGATGTGGGATAGGCCTCCAGTTCATCCGGTTCGGGACTTGTGAAATGCAGTGCGGGAGCTGCCCAGGATATGCTGGGTATACAAGCCAAAAGGAAAAGGAATGTGGGCTGCTTGGACTGAAATTCAAAATATAATTTAAATTAATGATTATATTTCACTAAACAGATATTAAAAGAAAAGGTAGTCTTCCCTATTATTAATGTTTGGTCAAACTGAAACCTTTAACTTTAATTTTTGACTATGTAATAAGTAACAAAACCAGACAGCTAATTTAAGAAATGAAAAATGATAAAATTATGAAACCCCCAGAGGAGTTTAAAGTTTAAACAAACTACTTTTTAACACAGATCTCAACGCATCTATTTTCGGTATCGATTGTACATGATTTATCTTTGTCAGATTTGTTTTATCACGCCGATTTGCATATCTAATTGATCTACAAAAATCGGACAATTAATTGGTCTTTATGACCAACCAGAATTCGTTTCAGTCAAAACAGAATTTGATCTTATTGCCGTAAGCCATGACTGGGGTTCCTGGCTTTGAATTACCGTTTTCATTGCGATTGATAAGTCCCGGCTCAAGTTCGTTCGATATTTTTAAATTTAAGCGGATTTGGTTCGCTTTTTGGCCACTTTTTCCCTTTTTGGTCAATAAAAACGTAATATCACAGACGATCAGAGCGGCGATCGAGCGCAACTCGCGAATGTCAGAAGCAGACTGGCGTGCGACAAGGCCAAGTTAACTTCATTTACCGCCCGACGAAGTTGAAGCTCAAACAAAAAATAAATTACAAAAAAGCAGGCCCGCGCTGGAGGAGGAAAAAGCGGCAGCGCAGCTTCAGAGCTTGTCAACAAATTGCAAACGGTAGGCAAACATGGCCAGAGTGTTGGGTTAACCCATTAGCTACCAACGAAACTTGGTTCATAGTTAACTAGAAAAATTGGAACAATACAGTTTTTATTATGCATGTGTTATTTTAAAGTGATTTTTACTGAATGGGATACTATAAATAGTTATTATTCTATAAAATATTATATTAGATGAGATTTCCTTCACTTATTTCTCCGAAAAGTTAAAAAAAAAAACCATCAATTTTGAATGGGTTAATCAATAAAAAGTGCCTGGGAGGGATCAGTCATTATTTGTGCTATTAATTGATCACTAGGTCGTAGCGCTGATAGGGTCAATGTTATCAAGAAACGAGCGTGGATCCATCACCTGTCTTCGATGAGCTAAAAACTCATTTCCAGCTGCTTACAATGCGTTGTGCCGTCTGGTAATTCTATGCTCTTAACGCCAGTGATGTCAAAATTATTATTATAGCCGCTGTTGAATGGTAAGCCGGGTAAATAGAAAAAAATCACATAAATGTCAGAAATAAATTTAAACACGTAGAAATGCTTAATTAGCAAATATTTGCGCTACCTTGAGCTTAGTAAAGAGTTTTGCACATTTGCCGGATAGTTTTTAAGTGTTTATACACTGCTTTAACAAGTTAACAATCAAATAATAGAAATTTCTTTGAGCGCCGTGGAAGACAAATACTTGTTGTCAAGAGTTCTTTGGCTTGATGGCTGACATATTAATCATACGCATCGTAGCCCGAAGAGTTGAAAATCAATTACAGATTGCCGCTGCCGTTGCAAATGTGCAGAAACAAAGTCAAATAAATAAATAAGCAACATAACGAGGGCTTACACAAGGCCAAAAAGCGAAATTTAATCGCTTTAAATGTGAAATTATGGTGGACCCAGAAACGGTAACAAAACAAATAAACACCAAGTGAAGCGCAAATAATTACAAGTTTTCAACGCATAATCAAAGTATTTGTCGCCCGATTTCGCTCGAGCTCTTCGATTGATTCGTGACTGATTAATTGCATCTGGAGTATCATCATGAGTAGTTCGAGTAACCCCCTCCTCCGTCTGCACTTTGGATATTTGATTTGTGCTTTCGTTTCGGGCTTGTTTTCGCTTTCGGCTTAGGTTCTTTTTGGCCAAGAAGCGCCGGTCGATAATGAGCTCATTCGCATGCTTCGATGGAACCGTGTGAAAGGTGAATACTTATGCTGGGGAGCTATCTACCGGCTATTTTTTTTTCGGCTACCGTTTGCGCAAACTACTCCAAAAAAAGGGAAAGCTTTTCGATTTCAGAGGTGTTTGTGGCGCCAGCATTAGCCACAAATTGTGGTTTATGCGTCTGGCCAAAAGCCATATCGTCTGTTGGCGAGGGGGTATGCAGAAATATAGTAACAGGTTTGGCTTAAATACTATAGGTAGAGGTTAATCTGCCGCAGAAACAACGAAAACAAATTTGATTGGAAATAGCACAAAAGAACAAAGTGCATTTGCGTAAAAAAAGGAAAACTTATTGTTTAAGGCCTCTAGAGCATTTGAATTTTATTTTAAATTCCAAAGGGTCGATTGAATGCATGCATTCCGATATTTCAATTCTATTTGGTTCTGTTAATGCATTGTACTTTTCATTTATTTATTATTGCTTTTATTTATTTTAATTTGTACATTTTTTTTATTTTTATATAATGTAAAACCGTGAAGCAGGAAGCAGGAAAGCTAATGGAATTACTCAATGCTTTTGATGTTTTTTGCGCCTTTCTTATTTGTTATTTTTCGTTAATTTATTATGCAAGATATTGTTAGCAGGGGGAATTTCATATTTTATCATATACAACAGAGAATAGTGATGGCACGAAAAAAAGTAGAGTAAAGTTGAATGGCTTTAATATTAATGTTTAAAGTTTCAGGGCTTATTTAACATGCAATTTAAAGCTCTCTTTTTAAAATGATTTTCAACCATAGACGATTTTTGCTGGTTGATCAAGCTTTATTAAAGTGAAATAAAATTGGTTGGCTGGATTTTAATCACTTTAGCTGCACTCATTGTTGCGCATTAAAAGGCAGCATTACTGAATGGTTAACACATACATATAATACAGGAAATAAATAAGACACATACTTTTTCTCACTTGTTAAATCTTTTTTTTTATATAAATAATTTTGATTCAGCATCATAATCCGGCTGACCAGATTTAAGCGAATAATTCTGGTCTGGAATCCCTTTGAACAGCTTCTCCTGCGGGATTGTACGTTTTTTCGCACATTTCCCCAGCACAGTATAGCCTCATTAGCATCGTTAATTGATAGCAGAGCATGTTGGGCGACCAGGAGCAAAAGAAAGGGGACTCACAATTTATAACAAAATAATCATGACCCTATGAGGAGAGAAAGGATGTCTGTAGTATTATTCATGTAAATGAGTTCTGTCTATGGCTTTGTGCAAATAGCAAAAGCCAAAAGGCGCTTAACTATGAAATACGATGACAAGACAAACGGCGTTTGCTGCGCGTTTTTAATTACCATAATTACATAACTGCACTCACACTCAAGCACTTCAAGACCTAAACACACGCACGAACTCACGCATACGAGAATTTTGTCCGCGCCTGGAAGTATGCAACAAATTCACGTAGAAAAGGGTGGAAAACATGGTGGTCCGTAGTGTTGCTGGGCTCATTTGGAGTGAAACTAAAATGGCTGATAATACAACGAAGCAAAAGGAATTCTTTTCATTAGAAAACGTATTCTCATGTAAGGATGGCATTCTCTTGAAAGATTTTTCCAGATTTTCCAGATTCCAGACCCAAAATTTATTTACAAAAATATTTACGTGTTCTTCAATGAAAATTTTATAGATTATCTATATAAAAATATTATGTTTTAAACCAGTTTTTTTTATTAACTTCTTACCCTTTACTATCTTACGATTGTAAAAATTTGATTAAAGCAATCATAGTTTTACAAGTTGGCCCCAAAAATAAAAAAAAAAACAATTTAGTTTCATAACCATAAAAAAGCTCTAAGACTCAAACTTTGACTAGGACACTTTACTGTCATTATTAATATTATTATTATTGCCAAATTGAAACTTGTCGCAGGAACTTTTCAAGCGGGAAAATATCTAACCTGCCATCTCAAAAGCAAAGTGAGGTAACGAATGGAATGGGGCCTGTCCCTTTATTGTTGTTATCGCATAAACTTAAATAGTTTTTGCCAGCCACTTTGCGGCTTTTAAGTTATTTTGCGTGCACCACTTGAGCGGAGCACTTTTATTTGATGCCCCGCCCGTTGAACGAGGGTTGTGAAAGGTCCTCGCCAGCGAGCAAGAGTTCCTGGGGCCAAGGACCTTGAGAATGGGATGAGTGGCACACTACAGGGACAGTCGGGGGAGACAGGCTTAGTGTCAGTGTTTGAATGTTTAACTGGTTCCGTTAATTAAATTGCCAGTCTTCTCCGCCACCTCTGCCTGTGTATACGTTTCCACCTGTTTCTCGGCCGCAAATTAAGTCAAAGTTTTCATTCCCATTCACTGTTTGGATTTTACCCTGTCTGCTGCATAATTTGCACCCTGAGGTTTTCTTTTGACGGAGGGGATTTCCCTTTGGGCGGTCGCGTGGCACCAAAAAAAACTTGGCTAAATGGTTTGCCATTAATTTTTCGAGGCATGTCGGTTATTAACCTGCCTGCTTGTTTGCTACCACTTCTTTCTTATATTCCCCATGTTGCAGTCATATTTTGCAGCGAGGGCGTTTAATCCTTGTGGGCGTGGCTGACACAGTTTGCGAATCAAAGCTGAAATCGCTGCTGAATTTTGGGCGGCAGTAACTAATTGAAAAATGACTTAGCCAGCGGCGTCTTGATAAAGTAACCTTAATAAAAGGGGAGCTCACATTGAATAAAAGTTCTGGAGAAATTCTATCAGCAGACTTTCTTGGAATAACATGTATTTCTTAAGAGAAAGTAATTAAATGTATACTTGGAGGGAAATGGGAAAATATCCAAGGATTAAAATAACTATAAACTGGAAAATAGGGTCCACCCTTTTAAACCCTTTACAGCAATTCCAGTAAAAAAAATTGGTAATTCCTAATGATACAGTAATTTAGTTGATTGTTTAATATATTTTTTTGATTAATCCTATTATTGTTGACTCAGGTCTAGGCCAAAATACACGTGACTGCTTCACCAATTGGCTTTCATGATGATTTCAATTGAATTTCGGTCACATATTTCATTGTTCCACAATCGAAATGCATTTTGGCTTTCATAAATAAATAGGTTTGTTAAATTGACCGTGTTCTACAGGGTCCTTGCTTTATGGTTTGAATCCGGAGCTACGCTTGGGTCCGGTTTATGTGCATGACTGCCTCTAAAGTCCTCAAGTCTTTACAAATTCTCCTCCTGTTTGTCACTTGCTGGCTTTTGGATTTGAATACGATTTTAATGCTCATCACGTGTCCGACCAAAAATTGCCTCCAACAAAGACACAAGTAGTGCTGACTTGAATAAGTGGCTAAATAAATAAAAAAAAAATGTTATGGCAAAAAAAAATATTTTATTATTATGACCTTAATGGGATAAACGATTTTTTACAAGAGGTTTAAAATATTTTTAATGGTTTATAACAAGCTATAAGGCTTAAACACACCACTAGAAAATAGCTAAATTGGCAACATATTCTGGTTTGGCGATGTTTTGGTCACGGTTTTGGGTTTGTCGGTTGAAGCTCAAGGTTTCTAGTCCTTTTGGATCAAAGGCGCATTTAAGCAGCTTACCACAAAATGGAAATGGATTGAAATTTTCATGAATTACCATTGCCGCAATGGAAATTATTGGACAAAAATTCCTAGAGACCTATTCCTCCTTTTATTGGTAAAATTCCATTAAACTTTTCAGGGTAACAATTAGCAGTGCCCTGAAACCGTTTCCCGAAGCTTCAGCTAAACATAAATTGATTTTCGCCGTCAGTTTGATTTTCAATTTTCCGAAACACACACCCTCTAAACTCAACTTAAATGTGGCTAAAAAACGGCAGTAGAAACAAAAACAAAAAAAATGGCGAAAAAATAGAAGCGCTGCCAAATCTCTCAACTTTGATTGCAAATTTCTTTGCCTCCACCGAAACAATTTTCGGATGCCCCTCGACCAGCAAAAAACAAAAAAAAGGAAACGAAACGACAAACGCTCCTATTTGCATTCGGATTTTTTCTAATTTTCCACTGCAGCTTCGCAGGATTTCTTTCAGTTCTTATTTGTGGACTGAGGATTGGCTTTTTAAAGTGCGGAGTTATATTTAAAAGGGATTAGAAAGAAATTAAAGTACAATCTAAATTGAAAATTTATTGATTGAGTTTGTAATACAATTTATTAAGTTACTTAGTACATGGCAGTTGGCTCACAAAAGTTTTCAACTTTTAACCTGGTTATCAACTTTTCCCCTTTTTTATATAACACCGGCCCTGATCCAAGCTTCATATTCAGTGTGCATTCTGTTACACTTCCTTATTTTTTCGATTTAGTGGATAGTTTTTCCGAGCCAACAGCAAACCGGAACTGGCAAAAGTGTTGCTTGCAAATGTTTACAGTTTAGTTGGGCGGATGTGATAAAAACAATTTGATTGCAACATAAACTGCACACGGCGTTGAAATGGGGAAAAATTTCCTGATTGGACGAGAGGAAAATGGTATTTTTGGACAGGGCACTGGGAAACGCAGTGATATGCTTGAGGATGTTGAGTAGAGAGCACTGAGCACTGAACCGGAATGTGGATGAAAAATGTTTGATTGAGTCCCTGTTTCAATTGATATCGGATATCAGCAGCCGACTGTAAAAAGGAAATACTCCTAATATTTGTGAAAAAGGAAGATGCATTTGGGCTATGCCAGGAATAGATTCACATGGAAAACCAAAGCCTTTTTCTGAAGGCACACAGTGCGTATGAGTAATGTCGAATGTCTATTTTCATATTTCTGATCTAAGCCTAGTAAGTAAATATTAACTTCAAATATAATACAGTATAAAAGCTTAAAGGTCTCAAAACCTAATATCCTTAAAAACACAAATATAAGTAATACGGTAACAGAAAAATAGTTTTTCCAGCTTATTAAATATGTGCCATTCTAGTGCTAATCCTTTCCAACTTAATCTGTGTCAAGCTAAAACTTGGCCATGTTTCTTGTCAACTGTCTAACTGTCCCAGTGCTCCTTTGACCATTTAGACCGCTTGTCTGTCGCTGGTTTGTGATTAATGGCAACAAAATGAGGGTGGTGGCCTTTTCTATGGGCGACTAATTACATTGGGTCGCCAAAGCTCCAAACGGGAACAAAAAACTCATTAACGCACTTGCAACATGTCCTATATATAATATTCATAATATTTTCTCCATTTTCCCGTTTTCCTTTCGCGGAACATATGCGTCAAAGTTTCCGAAAGCTGTAAAAAAAAGTTGAACTGTTTAGGAAAAGATGCGACTGTGGGATACTTATGAAAAATCATAAAAAAAAAACTGTCCAGTTGGGTAAATAGATACTGTTTTTAATAGGTATAATTTGTAAAATTGTTGCTTTTATATACTCCCTCAGATAGAACACTTCCGTTGTAACCTCTTTGCAGAAAATTACCCAAATGTTTATCTAAAGAGTATATAAACTGAACCAGAAGTGGAAATAAAATCCTTGTCATGCCGCTCATGACCATAAAGTTTTTGGCGAGTGTTGCCTTTATGCAAGCTGCGAATGAATGAGTGAGCTTGCTGGGTTGTAAATGCGAAAAAAAAATTCGAGCAAACGGAATGGGATTTTCCTCATGACCCCACGTATACGCATTACACATGAGTGAGTGTGTGTATTTGGAGTGGTGCATGTTTTACATGAATCACAGTTAGTTTGCGATGCTTTTCCACTTTTCATGCCGGCAAAGCGGGAAATGTGTGAGTGTCTGTACATAAACCACAAACGTGACAAAAAAAATGCGGGCGCCCTCTTCTGTCCCATTGAGTGTCCTGCACGTTAATGTGTGGGTGTGTGAAAAGTGACAAAAGCATTGACAGGAAACAAAACTGTCCACACGGCCAAACACAAACACAAATAAAAAGCCAGGCAACCAGAAACAGATGCAAAGCCAAGCGAGTAGAGCCACAGCCAAAGGAAAGGAAACTTTTTTGTGGCCAAGGATCATGGACACGGTCGCATGAGCACATAAGATAAGGACTCTTCGATTTGGACCCGGATTCGGTTTCGGATTCTGTTTTGGCCCACTATCTGATCCGGAGGCGTACCAGCGCAGAAATGGTCTGCCAACTTTTATTGATGGCCGGCCGCAAACTTTTAGGGGTCATTTCCCTGACCCATGACCTTACGCTAGAGTTGTCTTTTCCATAAACTTGTGGGTCAAGTGTGCGGCCAGTCCATGAATCTCTGGCCAAAAAGAATTGGCATTGTTTAAATAACATTCTTATAGCCATAAGTTATAGCCATATAGCCATTTAGTTCTGAAAAGAAATGCTTGTCGATACATTCTTATGCTTCAATTTTATGGGCACATACATTACCAGTTAAGGTAAGAGTTTAATTTCCATTTATTTTTCATTTTATTGGGAGTTTCAATTGGTTATCTAAATCGGTCGGAATCCTTATCCCCATTCATTTAATTTAGCATTGATCATAATTTTTCATTCTACAACTAGATTGAATCAGTTTCAGCCGCGAAACCCCAGCACGTCTGAATCTGGAATTCATGTCTTGCTCCATTTGGCTGGTTCTATGTGCTTAGCCAACTGTCAAGCGACTGTCAATTAGTAATTAAATGTATACCTTTGGCAGCAGCTGGTACGGAGGTCTGTTGATTTGTTGGAACCGAACTTGTGCTTATACACATTCAGAGAGGATACACAGATGGAGAGAAAGATACAGCTACGGAAACACTGCACATTGGCAGATACATTTATTGCAAAAGTTTGCCACGCAGCATCTGATTTGTGTAAGCTTTATGTTAATATTGTTACCGTCTTGACAGTTTTATTGTTCTGAACTAATAACTTAATTGACAATTTGGACTGGCAGCTGAAAGATCTGGATTTCCACCTGTTACACCATACATTGTTATTTTCGTAATTTATTAACTGAAACATAAATAATCGGCTCAATTGATGCTGCACAATTTGATTTATTTATTTTCGACAGACGAATTGGTTAAGTGAATAATGACATAAGTGTCGGGAACAATAGTTAATGGTTTATTATTCATTTTTATTGCTTAGATGTAGGTATTTGCATTGAGACGTTTTATTAACTCTCTTAGCCGTCTGATCCACCGATTAGTCTCAGAATGTCCATGAATATATTCACCACATCGATATAGAGATTCAATGCGGCAAAAATATACTCCTCGGGACTGATTGAATATCTGTGATTGCCGCCCATCATTAACTGGGTATCGTAAATTAAATAAACTGAAAATATCACTGCACTTATAGAGGCGTATATAGTGGAAGCCAAACTACCTCCCACAAACATGGTGGCGATACCGAAGAATAGCAGGATAATTACACTGGCCACCAGAATGCCGCCCAACATTGTGAAGTCATATCTCGTTTGCAGGGCAAAGAGCGTCAGCCCCAGGCAAACTGCAGCCGTAATCAATACGGCTTGGAAAACCTCCATCGGAGCGTAGTGACAGGCGGCGGAGGCCAGCAAGAAGGACTGGGCTATCGTAAAACACACCAGGAGCACAAAGTTGGCGGGCGTCTGGCGACGCAGGCCCTCGTTGCAGACCAGCACCACTAAAATGGCAATTGTCATTATGAAGGATATCATCAGGACCCATGGGTTCCTCGCCACAGCATACTGGAGTTCCGTGTTGAAGACCATAATCGAGATTATCGCCAGGGATGTGACCAACTGGCCCAAGAGGATTAGGTACACCTTCCGAATAAAGCCACGACGGATGCTGTCGTTACTGAATCCGAAGCCCTTTGGCTGTTCGCCGGGATCGAGGTTTGAGCCATATTGTCCGTATTGCCCCAAGATAATGCTCTCACCTTGGTGCCCGTGGTTCGAGTACATTACTGGCTGAGTTTCTACTTGCATTTTGTTCAAAAATCTCAAAATTTACACTTTTTTTTATATATTATGACTTGGAGTTTGAAGTATGGATCACAGGTGGGTATAAAATTTTCAACAAGTAATTGCTAATATTTCCTCATTCAAAGTATTGGTTAAAAGCCATTTGAAAATTTCCAATTTTTTTCTAGGTTTTCACCCATGAAATGGCGAACATGTGAGTTCCTTACCGGTATTTTACCACGTGAAGAGGTTTAATTTAATTATATGAAAGCGAACGAAAGTAATCCTATTTTAAAGCTAAAACGACAAACGATATTAATTTGAACATTTTCCATAGTACTTCCATTAACAAATGATACTGAAATTTATCTATTCACTTTGATTAATTAAATGGATTTTGGGGTGAGTAATAGTTTTCAGGAAATAAATTATACAAAATGCTGGCTGACCATGGAACGGCAACTTTAAGCGTCTTTAAGCCACTTGGGTGGGTGGGTCATAAGTTTACTGCTTGATCTTGCCTACTGCTGGATTAGTCAAAAGCCACAGCAACAACAACAACAGGTGGTGCTGTCCCACCCAAAAAATATATGGGATTCCCCCCACACACACTCTCTCTGTCCTTCTCGGGCTGTGGCCTTCTCTTTCCCGCTTTCGCTTCTGCGCTTTGGGGAAATTCAGCAAATTTGAGAGCTTTTTACGAATTTTTTGTGAAGGTTGGCTAAAAGCGGAATCCTGTGTTCAGTACTTTCGGCTCCTTTGTGGGATTGGAGTGGCCGAAATAAAACCGAGTGAGGACTGCACTTGGCATTTTCTGATTGCCTGGCCCGGCCAGGTTGACGTAGTCCTCTGTGGCAACTGAAGACAGGCTTTTGACCAACCCAACTCGAATCCCAAAATTGGACGGGAAACATAAAAAGCCTTTTATGCGGGGTGAATATTTAAAAGGATATGAAATTTTAAAAATCCCCAACACAAATTAACTTGACATTTTAGTAGGCCAACTCATATGTGAGGGCTGTTTTGTCAATTGGCCTGAAATTCAGGACATTATTGTGGCACACATCAATCAAAACGCCATTTAGGCCGTGTCATCGGGCCTACACGTGTTGCGTTTTAAAGTTAAGCGCCTCCCACTTTAAAAGCCCCAAGCTTTTGTGTGTTGTACAACTATCAACAAGTTTGCTTTTTTCCCGTTTTTTTCCCTTTTGACGGCTTTCTGGGTGGTTGGGAAAGTTAAGCCCTAAGCTGAAGTGCGTCACGTGTCGCAAGATTTTCCCCCAAAGCACTATGCCTGGCTAATGAAAACAACCTCAGCCAGAGAGAAAAAAATAGAATAGATGAAAACAAAGGGCAAATGGGGCGGTAGCCAGTTCCAAGACGGGGCGTGGCTGGCAGCCATCTATCAACACTTTTCAAACTTTAAATGAGTTTTCAAGCGACATAAACTTTGCCTGGTTTGGCCCAAAACCACACAATAAAAAATATAAAAAATCAAGCTAAAACAAACTAAAGAAGTCTAGGGGAAATCGATGTCAAGAGTCCAGGAGCAGAGTGTTGGCCAAAAAGTGCTTGAAGACGGAAAAAGAAAAATAAATGTGATGATTCCTGAGATTCTGGCTTAGTAAATGCTAAACAACCCATGAACAAGCAACAACTAACTGCGAAAAAGCAGTGACCAGTACGGAAAGAAAAGTGACAGCACCTGGGGTCAAAATAATAGCTTCAAAGAAAGTTAACTTTTAATTTTTCATAAATTGTGTTAATAAATTGCCTTAATTCAAAGTTTATGTGTCTGACAATAAAACAAAAATTTAAATTTGTGTAATATTATTGTATAAATAAATTAAAAAGAAGTCCCAACTCCATAGCACTGACCACAACCGTATTTAGTTATACTTTAAAAAGGGAGCCATTGCAGTATAATCTATGCAAATCCACAGAAATCTCATTTTGGGGATTTAAAGTTGATAAAAATGTGCTGCAGCCAGTCCGTTTGATGATGTTGAATGTTGGGGGCCAAAAGCGAAAAAAGCCCGATACGAAAATAGGGCAAGAAATGTATTCACACACAGAGACACACCAACACACCCAAACACATTGAGTTTTTCAGAAAACAACCATCGACGTTTCGTGTGAATTTTTGTGTGCTGAGAACTCAATTCTTCTCGCCAGAGCCCCATTTCCTTTATTTTATGCATTATTACGGAATATTTTATTTTTATTCCTCTTTTATTTTCTCCTTGTTTGTCATTGTTGAATTTTTTTGTCGGGTCCTTTTATATCCCTCCTCATATTTCCACCCGCAACCCTTCTCCGAGGTCATTAAAATTTATAATTCGCCAAGGGCAAGAAACTTCACTCACTGCAACACTGTGTGCCTTATTTCTGATGCAGTGCCAGCTCTGGGCAACAATTAATTTTAATTTTGAATAACATTTGTGTTTGTATGTTAGTAAGATTTTTCACTTAAAATGTTTTATATTTAAGCAATGTTTTTGCTTTGAGAATGATTTAAGATCTTGTTTATTTTTAACTGTCTTAAGCCTTCGCCAGCGACATCGAAAATTCATCGAATCCCTTAAGCACATGAGACAAAATAGGACACGTGTGCGCCAAAAGATATGCAATAATTTTTATGAGTATGTTTTCCACTTACATTTGCATTTCACATTTTCATGGCTCCAACAGAGTCCAGGACTGATCCTTCTGTCATGCAAATTGGCAGCTTAATGCCCTCTTCAGTTCACTGACTTAATGCAAAATCAAAAGCGATGTGTGTGAGTTTGGAAAGAGTGTTTAATATGCTGCACATTCTGCTGCTAGCCGGCGGCTGCTTGCAGTTCACAATTTTCAGCTAGACTGAAATCGACTGCCATTGCTCCTCTAGGAGGACAAATATTTTTGAAGCAAGCAAAAATATTTGCAATAAACACACACGCTAACACACAAACTCGAGCACACACAGACAAAGAGGTGAAAGTGGCAAAGTTTAACCGCAAAATGTCCATAAAGTTCATGGCCATTGGCTCATCATTGAACGCACTCAGACACGAGGATTCCAAGGATACGGAGCAAGAGACTGGAAGTTTGGAGAATGAAGGCTGGCGCCGGAGATGAGGGAAAATCAGTCAGTGACAGTCAGGACTTACAGCTGCTCCTTGGGCACCCCTTTAACCCTATGCCCCTTTTGACCGTATGCAGTTTTAGCCAAGTTTGCTCTTTTAACCATATCTTCTCCACATAAGTGGAAAGAATGTGAGGCATTTATGTTCGGGCTAACTTTCGTTTAATTGAATTTTAACTTTGGCTGCCTGACACTTATTTGTTGGGCTATTTTTCGGGCGGTTTCGTTTAATTGAAATTCACTTTCCCATCAGCTGGATGGAAGCCTTCGGCCCTCAATATCCCATTTAATATATATCGTCTATATTTTAATTGCATTGTGGCCCGCATTTGATTGGATATCCAATTTGATATCCTTACACCTTTTAAATGCCAACACGTCTATCCAGCCAAATGACATTTTGTTCGGCTCTGGCTTAGCCTCTTGTTTTTCAAGTTTTATTATTTGGTTTCATTTTACTATTCATTTAATCCTTTATTGCTAAAAACTGATGACAAATGCTTATCCCCTTGGGCCAGTGGGCCATAAAAATGAAATGAAAATAGATGGGAAAATTGTAAATCAATCAACAGCACATGGAACAGTTCACTAAACACAGATTCGGGGATAAGTTTTGTTCTAAAACAAAAAGGCTTTTAGGGATTATTGAGTTTTTAATTTTGAATAAATTGGATTTTAGCCAAGGAAATTGGTTTGGAGCTAGCTGAAAGGATTATCTAAATATTGCAAACTTCATAAGCTCGGCTTTTAAACACAAAAAGGTTTTGATTGATACACACAATACGTACAGGATATTTCCACCGTTTTCAATGCAGACACTATCCAACTTGTAAAACGAAACGCCGGAACTGCCAGCACAAAGAAGCAATTGCCATTGGGATTTATTTTATTTGGGGTTTTTGAGTTTCATAAAAATAAGCGAAATTTTCCGCGCACTTGTTTGCACGCATGAATGAATAAATATTTTATTGCAAGCAAGCAGCTCTCGGGGGTCGTTGGGTGTGCGAATATTTTTTGTTGCGAGCCTGGGAGAGTTGGTAGTAAGAAAATTTGGTTTTTAGAATTATATAGTTGGGTTGTGACACCCACAGAAAGCACAGTTCGTTGACAAACTCGAATGCGTAAGCTCTTAGGGCTCCTTTTTTTTACAATCCACTCTGGTGACCCATATTGTTGCATAATAATAGGATCATTTGGAATAACCATGTTGGTTAAGGCAATCATGCAGAAAAAATGCTCCAAATTCGGAATATGTTTTTCAAATATAATCTCGGACGAAATTGGGTTTAGTCCTTTTAGAAGTTTTCTGACAAACTAAATAAAATCCCAAAACTCTAGAGTTGATGTCCTTTTTCTAGTTGACATTTCCTTTTAGCCTTTAATGGAATCGTAAAGCTCTTGATAACATAATGTTTGTTTCAGTATTTTTCGGGTTTGGCAGTTTGTTATTTTGGCAAGGAGTTGAGTGTGAAAGCAAAAGCATCTGTTTCACGTAATGGACACTGAAAAGTATAGTTCGGATATACTTGAAATTGAAAAATATACATATTTATACTATTTATACAGCAACTTTACTAGCAAACACGATAAATTAAAAATAACTGACTATAATTTGATATCCATATCAAATTACTCGCCATCTATAAAACTGTTAAAATGAACTTGAACTAATGAGGTTAAAATGTGAAATTGAAAAACTTATAAAATGGTATAACCACTCGAAAATAGGCTTACAGTTTTTAAAATGAATCTACTGTCTTTCTTGGGCTTCTTGGTGGCCGTCTGTGCTTCTTTGTGTTCTGCCGAAAAGGTAGTGTTCTCCTGAGACCTTATTAAAGACTTTTAAATAACATACTCCCCATTCAGATAACTGCAGAAATTTTGGAAAAAGTAGTTGTGGGTGACATAATTGAGGGCTGTATGATCAAGAAGTACGGAATCAAAGAGCAAGATGCCCGAGATGTTAAAACCCTTCCTAAAGAAAGAAAAAGATTAGTGCAGATGTGTCTCTTGCATTGCATGATGGAAAAGGGGTCCTTCATTATAAATGGCAAGATCAATCCATCCAAGCTAAGACAAAGCTTGGGCGATAACCTGACTCCGGCGAAAATGGAGTCCGTAAAAAAAGCAGAAGAGCAGTGTCATTCGATGCAATATACTAAAAAGTGTGAATTGGGTGTTCAATTATTACATTGTTACCAGAAAACTGGAAATAAAATCGGATAAATTGACTTCTTAAAAGAAAACGTGAAAACAAAGAGGTAACGTAATGCTTTAATAAACTATTTAAAAATTATAAAATAAATAGATCAAAAACCTAAAGAGAAGCATTCCATGGATCTAAATTTATTTAATTTTTCCCCAAGTGCAGGCTCCCCCAAGGCGCCCACTCGGGCACGAGACGCGTGGAGCTTACTCCGATTACATTGCCAAGTCACAGTCGTTGCTCATACGCAGCGTTGTCGCCAGCGTATTGTGCCGTTAATTAGAGCAACGGTTGCGAGGCACAAGCCCTCGACTCTTTCTTCTCCGCCCCTAGCCCGCAAGTTGCGTGTGCAACCCAAGTTGCATGCAAGCGTGTCGAGGCGGCAATTAAAATGTTGCAATCGAATATTCATTAAATCGCAATTTGCAGCGAAAGCACATCTGGCATTTTGGCATTATGGCATTTAGCTTAAAGCAGAAAGGCGGTGGGCAAAGGGCAAAGGACAGTGGGCGGACAGCAGGTGTGCGCTGATATCCTTTGACAGCTGAAACGAAACTGAAATTCGCACAGCTGTTCTAAAATTGCGAAAAGTGCCAAAAGCGAAGCCAAAGTTTGGCAAAGGCGTGCAAACCGAAATATATTTATAAGAAAACGACGCAGCTTAATTTGGACAGTTGGAAAGTTTCTCGGGGGGCATCACAAATCTGCTGGCATAATTATTATGAATTATGCAGCAAATAACTTGGCTCTGCTAATGGACTTGGCCCAAGGCTGGACTTTAGAGACTTCCTGCCGAGCCCGGCCGGTTAGCTGGATGGACGAAAGGTAGTGCAACTAATTGACAAATGATGATAAAGTGTCTCGGACAGCGGCCCTTCTTTGCCCTAAAAGAGGACTTCACTTCCCAAAGTACAGGGCACTCCACTTTTCCCCATTTTATAGTACAATATTTCCTTAACGCGCCCGGGCATTTCGCCGTTTTATGTCTGATAAAAGCTTTGTTTGTGCTGACGGAAACGGATGTTAACTGCCAGACCGAATGGCCACCGACATGACTGGCAGTTGGGCTGTTGGGCTCTTGGCCATTCTGTGGCAAGATGTGGCATACAACGATACTGGTCAGCATTGGCCTGTGTAAATATTCGTCTTTATTTTGCTTTTGTCCAGGGTATCAACAATTCGCCAGCAGAAACACCAGCTTGTTTGATTTATGGAGTGCCAAAATGCGTTTACCTTTGCTTTTTTAGCCACGGTGCCCCCGACCACCGTGTTGACTTTAAAGCGTCAAATTAAAAATCCCATTAAATAAAATATTCAACAGGGTTTGCCCCAAAATATCGACCCTCGCTGTCCAATGAATTATGTAACGAGGACAAGGGTTACCCGCCCCAAAACATAATTGCGAATATTTTAATCATTTGTGCATCCCTTCCACAATCTCTCCCTCATATTGTTTAGCCAAAAAGTGTCAAAATTTTGGAATAATTTCATGCCTATCTGTTGCTGTCGTTTATGCTGCAAATTTGGTCCCGTCACCTGGTAAGTGTCCTATTAAATATTTCCGCCCGTGACAGCGGTTCATATCTCAAATTTGTTGCGCAATTTATTAGGCTTTTTATTCCTAAAAAGCCATAAAAAAATTACTCGAAAAGAGACAACTGTGGAGTTTTTGAAGTTAAAGTATTTCATATTTTACATATTTTTATTTCACGTTCATTTCAGGTTTACATTTTTAAAGATTTGTTTTTCCACGACAGCCTAAGAATCCTTTTATTTTTATTTGTTCTTTTCCATTCTTCTTTAAGTTAAGAAAGGTAAGATATCTTTTTCTTTGCCTAATTTACGAGTCAAAATATTTCAGGCTGAAAATGAACTTTTTTGCATTTTTGCTTTCCCCACTTAATTGGCGTAATTTGTATAATTAAAATTTTCGTGTTCTCCTTGTGTAAATTTGAGACCTTTGTGAAGGGACTAATAAATTGGCTCAATTTGAATCCTTTGGGCTTGTTAGGATATCTCGAGGGAATTGGCAAAACTGCATTTAGAGGTAGAAGTCCCTGTTGGGAGAGTTTTTTCAAAGTAGGCTCAAGGTTTTTTTTTTATAAATATTGCAGTTTAAAAAAATATTTTTAATAATGTATTTTCTTCAATGCTTTGAAACAACTTGGTTTCTCCCTTTATTGGCTGACTATAAACTTGTATGTTCCATCAGAGTTATGGATATGAAGCGTTCTGGGCTAATCAGCTTAGGTATTTTGCATATATTAGCATTTCGCCATTAATGTACTATTATTCCGTATGTGGTTGTATTGCTGTGTGTGTTTCAGTTGCTATCTGGTGTATTATGGAGTACCATACCCCGATATCCTCCCTTGGGTCGTGCGTGCCTGCCATTTAATTAACTGCACAGACAACATTTTCAATCTCTGCCTCCACACCACCCGGCACCGCTCTTCGTCGTACTTCCCTAAACTCAACTCGATTTGCCGATGTCGTTGGCAATCCAAAATGCTGTTATAATAACGCAAACAAGCTGTTGGGCTTACGGAATTAAATCCCCCCGACCGTCCGTCCATCTGGTAGTTTGTCGGCGGCACTAAAAACTAATTGAAATTGCCATATTTCATGCATATTACGGGTATGCGGAGGGGAAAATCACCAAACATAACATTTGATCCCTTTCGGATTTTCTTAATATTGCGATATATTGACTTAAGATACTTTAGGAAAATTTGCAATATTTATTATATTTGATGGCTTCCGGGACTAAAAACAAACAGTCATATTGATGCGAAAGATTTTTGTTTAGCATGGATTCTGATTCAACAGTATTTTATAATGCCAAGAGAGCTTTTCAATACAATTGGGCCATTTGTTATCGGCAGCAAAATTCGTATCGACAAGGATCGACGCAAGGATTGTATGCCTTGCCACGTCTCGGTATCTGGCAGAGCAGAGGAGCTGGACTGGACAGAAGGAGCATGCGTTTCCTCTGGCCATCTGTTAGCCCATCGGACCCGTACTTTTTCTTCTTCGGCCGCATGTCCTTGCCCTCGTCGGGATTCCATGGCCGCTTCAGGGTGCCCTCCTTTTGCAGATATTTGATCATGTCGATGCCCTTCTTCTTCTTCATAATCGCATCCTTCTCCGCCTGTATGGCCGCCTTGGCCGCATCCTCCGCCGGTTTGAGGAACCGCTTCGGATAACGAACTGGAATGGGACCAGCCTTGCCGCCTTTTTTCGGGAAAAGCTTATTAGCACCGGGTATCCCAGCCAATTGGCCACCTAAACCACCACCGGGACCGCCACCCATGCCACCAAATCCACCGGGTCCGCCCGGTCCGCCAGGTCCACCACGGCCGCGACCTCCGCCGAACATTGCAGAAAAGCCGCCACCGGTTCCCCAAGCAGCGCCCAACCGAGGCCTGCCGCAGGGCATGGGATTTGGGCCGTGCGGTCCGCCGCCCAGTAGACCGAAGAGGCCATCCTCGAAGACCTGCTCACCGGGCAGGCCCATGGCGGTGCCCATGTAGCGATCGCCCACAGCGCAATCATAGGGTTTCCAGTAGGGCGTAATCTTCTTTGGATACTTCGGAGGTGGACCCATTTCCTTCGGATTGTGCTGGGTACCGTGATTCACGGTCCTTGGTTTCGGCCGAGAACATGGTTGCTGAGTGCCTGCCGGAGGGGTCACATCGAAGTCGTACTCCATGTCGCTTTCACTGGTATCGGTGAGCACCAAATGGTCGCCAGCCGGAGGAATGCTGTGGCGCCGGCACTCTCTGTTCAGTGCCCGTTGGAGGTGAGCCTTCTCCAAGGCACTACGGCACTCGCACATCATCAGTGTCTGGTGGCAGGTGCATTTTCGGAAGCCCTTGTCCTTCAGCTTGCGCTTGATCTGGCTCAGAGCCACGGCCAGTTCACTCTTTACTATACGGAAAGTGATCGGTTTCTGGCGCACGCCCAACGTGCTCAGTGGTCTCAGTGTGATGAAGATCTCGCCGTTCTTCTTGCAGACATTCAGTACGGGGGCAGCCAGCTCCTTTTCCCGCTCCAAGGTCGCTGCATCCTTACACTTGCCAAACGCATTATCCTGCGGAGACTGCTCTAGGAAGAATTTCATCAAATGCTTGATTGGCTTTCTTATGGCTCCGGGTCGCCAGCCCCGTTTCTTGGCCTCAAAGCTCTTGCTCCAGGCCCAGCCATGCCGACGGGACACGAAGCCCGATTGTCGAACACACTGCTTGTGTCGGCTGGAAATATGACCCTTATTGTTGGCTGGAATATACACGGGCTTGCTGTCTGTTCGTCCCTCTTCCTTGGACTTCTTCGCTTGAGTATCTTGTTTTGACTTTTCAGCCGACTTCGGCACGACTCGTTCACAGTTTTCATCCAGCTCCGACATCTTCTTGGTGTCCTTGATATCGTAAAGATCCCGCAGTTCGGAAAACACTTTTGCCAAATACGGTCGACAGTCGTCCGAGCTTTTGTTCACCACACAGAAGTCTTCTGAATCCTTGGGTTCTACTTTGGGGCACTTGGGCTCCATGCGATCCACCTATGGAATATGGATATGGAATAATTCAGTATTCTGGCTAGAATGTATAAGGACTCACCTTAAAGATATCGGCACATAGCTTGCGTATGCGGCAATGAGCACACATCTTTCCGTATTTGCAGGTGCACCGGCAGGGAGGACATTCGTCTTCTTCGGCTTTATTTTTCTCCTGCTTGGCCTTCTCGCAAGGATCCACACAGTAGTCGTCTAACGTGGGTGGAGGCTTTCCCAGAAACTCGAGCAAAATCTGGTCAGCCGAGATCTTTTTTTCTTTGTGTCGTTCCTCCACCACGGGCATGGGCTTAACGCCACACTTCGGGCAGGCGGCAAACTTTGGCATCCAGGACATATTGGTCAAGCAAATGGGACAAAAACGAATAGGCTTGATGCCAGACTGCTCCCCAGCGCAGTCAGAAATCGGGACCGGAATCATATTCTTATCACAAAAGTCGGGCTTCGCTTCTTTGACAGCAGGTAGATAGACAAAGCACGGCTTGTTCGGAGGCTCCGGAAGATCGGGCATGAACATGGGCGGCTCCGAAGGACAGCGGCACGGACTCATACCGAAGATGGCTTCGTCGGTGGGATCACGACATGGTGGCTTAGGTGGCGGTGGGCCAGTTCGTTTGGTTATCGAGTCAATCATTCTCTCGTATTCAATGGCCATTTTCTAAGGAGAAACATAATTAAAGTTTTAAACATTACACAGGTATTATACCCACCTTTAGTTCACAGCAGGCTGGTATTCCGGATCCATTGTCTGTCATTATATCGTAGGGCTTGATGCCACCGCCTCCGCCCGCGCTCCGATAGCGGTTAAGATCCAGGTTAAGGTGTTCATCACCTTCCTCCTCTGGAAATGCCTGGAAGGCATTTGGACAAGGCTCGATGGCTGCAGGACACACCTGCGACTCACCCAACACGAACATGATGTCCTGAGGACTTATGCTCTTGTCCATGTTGCGTTTGCATTCGCTCTCCACTACTCTAAGGTTTCAATAATACATTTTTTATAAAATTAATAAAGTGTATGGATATTTAATATGAAAACATTATAACTTTGTGTAACAGATATAGTTTTATAAAATAAATTCATTTTCTAACTTACTCTGTCAAACACAAGACGACCATCCGGCATTGAAAGTCCAGTTTTCCGGTAGCGTTGGTGCCTCGACTCAGCCTAATGGAGTCCGAGTGGAGAAAGTCGGGCATTTCCTTGTCGATGGTCTCCACCAGGGGTGGCGGGAAAGAGGCCTGGCCAGTGCCAATAGTTTTCTTGTCGTACGACACCGTAAAGGATATACCGCAGGAGCCGACATCCTTTCGGACTTCTTTTGGATCCTTTTGGAACTGCAAGCCGGCATTCTCCTTGAACTCATCGACATTAATCATGCTAGGAGTCAGAGGTATGGTGGTTTTGAAAAAATTTGCTGTGATTTCGAGCTTGGTAGGATCGGAGAACTCCATCTCATTGGACACAACACTGTTCACAATCAAATCAAACACGAAGGTGGGAAGTGGTTCCGGTTTCTTTGGATTCTTATCCTCGGCCTCGGCCACTGGTGGTGCAGGCTCTTCTTTTGGACCCATTTTGAACTGCTATTTTTGATTGGTTTATTATCTACAATTTTTGTATTTTGTCTAAAATGTTTTATAGTTTGCAGGCCGTATTTATTGAATTTTTATACTTTAGATTTTTTTGGAAAACCACTACTATAAATCTAATACTGAACTGATCTGTAAAATTGTGTGAGCTTAAAATGAAACCCGACTTCAACCAATGAAAATATAGAAAATAGGAAACCAGCTAACCTCGTTTGACATTTTTATAGTCTGGGCTACTGTGATCGGGTTTTCGGGTTAGTTATTTTATAATTGTTCCTTGTAATTGATATAATTATAATTATAAGTTCCAATTTCTCCAGACGATGAGTCACAGAGATTATAACTTTAAATAAACTCGAAAATAAGATAGGCACCTCTAACCATTATAATAACACCTGTTTCTTGATGATTCATAAATTATTCATAAAGGAATAATTTTAAATACACGTTCTACAATTCGCGCATGTTTATCTTAAATTCAAATTAACAAAAAAAAACACCCTGGAAATTATACTAATTTCATCGTTATAGCTTATTAATTATTCATTTTATGAATGCTTATTTAAACATATTAAACATTAAGGAAAGTGACCTAATTTTTTTAAGAGGCAAGACGAGCCCCCTTTTTATAATTTATTAAAAATGTTGAAATTAAATAAATGCACACAGTTTAAATGAGCAGATTTTTATTGAAATTTAATGCAAATTGTATAATTAAATAATTGAATCGTAGGTTTCGGTCGCAGGCCTGGTTGTTGACTAGAAGAGCTTTACCAATGTCCACTACCGCCATGGCCCACAGAGCCACCATGGCCAACAGGTCCTCCATGGCCGACAGAGCCTCCACGGCCGACAGGTCCACCATGGCCGACAGGTCCTCCATGACCCACAGGTCCACCATGTCCAACCGGTCCGGAATGACCTACAGAGCCCCCATGTCGGGCAGGACTTCCATGGCCTGAGTTGTAGCCATGTTGCGGTGTGGCCTGGACGAAAGCCAGAACGGCAAGGAGCAGGATTGCACTAAGAGCCAGGAACTTCATCGTTGAAACTGTTGATGCATTCTGGCGGTTGGCAGACTTCTTTTATACCAGCCAGCAAGAAACATGTATTCCAATTTGGCTTACAGTTTGTTTGCCCCCCAATTAATTATAATTATTTCTTAAAATGTATCGATTTCTTAAAATGTTTACGAGGCAATTGTACAATACCTGTCCTTCGTGATTTTTAGCATCCAACACCTGTACTAAATTTATTCATATTTCAGTTTTTAAAAACACCTACTTTAAATTAAAGCAAACAAAAAGTTTTATAAACCATTTGACCATTTTCAATTACGTTTAAAGTTTGTGGTGTATATAAATAAATATAAAATTACAAAATTACAAAATTGCAAATATCTACCAATTATTTTTATTGTTTCATCAAATTTCATTACAATGTGTCAAAACTTTTTTATTTAAACAAATTATTTTTAGTATTATTTAAATTTAAATTCCATTTATGCTATTTCCATCTGTACCATTTTTTTTGCCATATTCCAAGGTATTTTGGTCGAAAAATCACTTTTCTTAAGATACTGGCTTGTGGACCTTTCCATCTTTTGGACTTCCCGCCCGCCTAATGGGACCTTGCGTCTCCATGTACTTCAACAAATTTACGCTTTTTTTCTTCTTTGCCTTTGCTTCGAGTTGCTTTTGTTTAGCCGCCTTGGCTGCCTGGAGCATTCGTTTAGTCCATCGCACAGGAATGGGTCCAGTTTTCTTTTTTTCTCCAAAAATCTTTTCGGCATAGGGGAATCCAGCCCAGACGGCAGCGCCACGATCGCCAGTGTTATGCAGGCATGGACGTCCTTGTCTACCGCCAAGGATAGTCTCCCCGTTGCCTGCTGCTTCTGAAGGTAACATGCAGGATGGTGGCACCCTGGACCTGCCGTTATATTTTGGCTGGACTCCATGTGGACCACCACCGTCCAGACCAAAAACACCGTCCGCGAAAACATTCTCTGCAGGCGCCCCGAATGCAGTACCTGTGAAGCGACCACCGACTGCACAGTCATAGGCCCTGGAATAGGGATTTAGTATAACCCGGTTAAGGGGCTTGTCCGTCCGGCTTCCCTTTTTACCCGTCTGAGTACCGCGGTTCACGTTGTTGGAAATGGCTCTGAGCTCCAACCGTCGAGTCGCTGTGGGTGGGATGACCTTCAGGTCTAGCTCCACATCACTGTCACTCGTGTCGGTAAGCACAAGGTGTTCTGGACACGACGGCATGTTCCGATTGTGGCACTCCTTTTTCAGGGCCTTGTTCAACTCCATCTTTTCTATAGCATCGCGACAAGTGCACAACACCAGGGACTTGTGGCATATACACCTACGGAAGCCCCTGTCTTTAAGGGCTCGTTTTATCTGACGCAGAGCCACTGCCAGATTACTTTTGACAATCCGGCGAACTATTGGCTTTTGCCGCCCAGTCATGGCTCCCTGGGGACGCAGTTCGATTAATATCTCGCCCTTTCGCTTAAATATATTTAGCATCGGAGGCAGCAAGTGTTGTGGCCTTTGATAATCGAAATGGGGCTTCTGGCAGATGTACTTGTCGCGGCGATTGAGGAAGTAGCGCATTACATGGCCAGAAGTGCTCAGAATGGCTCCCGGACGCCATCCGTTGTTGCGGGCCTCCAAGGTCTTTGTCCAGTTCCAACCATGACGTCGGGATACTATGCATTCCGCTGGTAGGCAGCGTTTGTGGACATGCTTTGGCCGGTTGGTCACGATCGCACAGGCTGGTAAGGATCGGACAACAAGCGGTTGATCTTGGCCTAGCGCTTGTTTAGACGCGTGTTGAGATATAAGAGCGCTCGAGTGGCAACGTTTTTCGAGGTCTGACTGCTTCTTGGAGTCGTGTAAGTCGTAGAGATTCTTTAGCTCAGAGAAGACTCTGGCTAAATAGGGACCATCGGGCTCCCCCTCCGCATCGGAGGCGACACTATAATCCTCGTCAGACTTGCCCTTTGGATGGATCCTATGAACTGATGACGGCACGTTGTAGATATCCTTGCAAAGCTTACGGATGCGGCAGTGGGCGCATATCTTGCCCAACGTACAGGTGCACCGACAGGGAGGGCACTCGTCCTCGCTATGGGTAACCTTAAGGGCCGCCTCACAGGGACTCTGACAAAAGTCCTCCGCTCCTTTTGGTGGTTTCGGGCTCACCAGCTGTTCATTCATTATCTGATCAGCAGTTTGCAAATCGCTGACAGTCTCTTCGGCAAAAGGCCGTGTCGTGGTCTGGCAGCGTGGACAGTTCGCGTACTTTGGCAGCCAGGACATTGAACACAGGCAGATGGGGCAGAATCGAATGGGCTTGACTCCGTACTCCTCGTTGTTTTTAATGGGCACTGGAATCCTGTGTTCCTGCGTAGGATTCTTCAGAAAACTGCTGTTTTCCAAAGGTTCCTCTGTAGGAACAGGACTCCAGCAATCATTTTGCTTAAGTTTCATGGATACCGAATCGACAATGTGGGTGAACTGTCGAGTGATTTCTTTCAGTTGTCGAAGCGAAGGCTTCTCCTTAAGACAAGGAAGATCATCGGGAAGAACTACCCTGCTATTTTTCATGCTGCTATACCGAGCCAAGTCCAAACTCAAAAGCCTATCCCCATCGGCCTCTGCAAGTTCGGAGCAAGGATTGGAGGGTATTTCCAGCACCGGATCGGGGTCGCCGATCGTAAACATCACATCCTGCGGATTTATGGTATGTCCTAGGCTGGAGAAACTGACACGCCTCTTCGTTTTAGGTACATCCTGCGGCACTTCCAGTTCCGTAACGCCAGGTTGAATGAATTGGACTTTTGCACGACTGTCTGCTATTTTTGTCGTTATCGAGTCACGGTCCTTCTCGCATTTTAAGGTCAAACGCACCACAATGGTGACAGAGCCAACAACGTCCTTTCGGCGCATCAGTTGAAGGTTATCCGTGTGCAGTAGATCACTCATTGTGGGGCAAATCTTGTCGAGAAATTCCTGCGGGAACGACATGGTGGCAGCACCCACCGTCGAACCACTGTAGAGAACTCCCAAAACTATGCCGTTTGCCTCAAGAGCATCACGCATGCGGCAGGGACTTGATACGATCTGCTCCTCCCGGTTGGGAGGAAAATCAGTGACATTTATACGGCTGGCACCCATTTTCCAAGCCCTCTGTGGGAATTTTATGGACGCATTTAAGTTCTGAGGTTCGGCGTTAATGCCTTTTAACTCCAAATGTGTGACCACGGCATCAACTAAAAAGGTCACCGATTCATCTGGCACACTCATTCTAAAGGCGGCTTTTCACGAGTTTGGAATTTCTTGTTACCAATAAAGTAAATTGAGTAACTGGGTAATGGATACCTTAAAGCAAATGTGTACAAATCAGAAAAACAAGTTGCAAATGTGTAATTTAATAATAAAAACTAATTAAATTGCTCACTGACTTTTCACTCAAGGCAACTATACTATTCTCTAATTAAATAATTTTGTGGGAAAAGATAAACGCAAAAAAAAAAACTTCTCTAAATTATTCTACTTTAAGAGTAAGAAAAACATAAATTTTGTGTTTAAGGTTGTAATATTATTTATTGCAGCCTTGCATTTTCGTGACACCTTCATGGGCAGCCCTCAAAGAGTACATTTTCCGAATCGTATCTCGGTATTTTTCTAGATATTTTTTAGCAGACATAATCTAAGTGGCAAGGATCAACGCAAGGATAGAAACAAGAATCGTTGCATGGATTGTTTCCCTTGCCACGTCTCGGTATCTGGCAGAGCAGGGGAGCTGGACCGGACAGAAGGAGCATACGTTTCCTCTGGCCATCTGTCAGCCCATCGGGACCGAACTTGCTCTTCTTCGGTCTGGTGTCTTTGCCCTCGTCGGGGTTCCATGGCCGGGTCAGAGTGCCCTCCTTCTGTAAATACTTGATCATGTCGATGCCCTTCTTTTTCTTCATAATTGCATCCTTCTCCGCCTGTAAGGCTGCCTTAGCAGCATCCTGCCCAGGTTTGAGGAACCGCTTTGGATAACGAACTGGAATTGGACCTGTTGGTGTTTTCGGGAAAAGCTTGTCGGCTCCGGGTAAGCCACCGATAACACCACCGAGGCCACGTGCACGACTATCACGACCTCCGCCAAACATTGCATTGAAACCGCCACCTTTTCCCCAAGCAGCCGCTAGTCGGTGTCTGCCGCAGGGCATGGGATTCGGGCCATGGGGTCCGCCGCCCAACAGGCCAAAGAGACCATCTTCGAAGACCTCCTCGCCGGGCCGCCCCATGGCAGTGCCCATGTAGCGGTCGCCCACGGCGCAGTCGAAACGCTTGTAGTAGGGTGAAATCCGCTTTGGGTATTTTGGTGGCGGGGGACGTCTGTCCCTGATTGATGTCTGAGTCGAGTGGTTCATCATCTTACATAGGACTTTCCTTCTAGGCCGACAAGGGGGGGTGACATCCATTTCAAAATCTACGTCACTGTCACTCGTGTCGGTAAGCACCAGGTGTTCCGGGCACGGCGGCATGTTTCGTTTGTGGCACTCCTTTTTCAGGGCTTTGTTTAACTCCATCTTTTCTAAAGCATCGCGACAAGTGCACAACATCAGGGACTTGTGGCATATGCACCGTGGAAAGCCCAAGTCTTTGAGAGCTTGTTTTATTTGACGCAGAGCCACAGCCAGATCACTCTTGACAATCCGGAAGACGATTGGCTTTTGCCGTCCAATCATGGATTCCTGGGGATGCAGGGTGATAAATATCTCGCCCCTTCGCTTGAAAATATTAAGCATTGGAGGATTCAATTGTTTTTGCTTTTGATAATCGGAAAGGGCCTTCTGGCAGATGTACTTGTCGCGGCGATTGAGGAAGTAGCGCATTACATGGCCAGAAGTGCTCAGAATGGCTCCCGGACGCCATCCGTTGTTGCGGGCCTCGACGGTCTTTGTCCAGTTCCAACCATGACGCCGGGATACTATGCACTCCGTAGGTAGGCAGCGTTTATGAACATGCTTCGGCCTGTTGGTCCCTATAGCACAGGCTGGTAAGGATCGGACGGCACGCGGCTTTACTTGGCCTGGCGCGTGGTTAGACGAGTGTCGGAACAATAGGGCGCTCGAGTTGCAGCGTTTTGCGAGGTCTGACTGCTTCTTGGAGTCGTGTAAGTCGTAGAGATTCTTCAGCTCAGAGAAGACTCTGGCTAAATAGGGACGATCGTCTTCCATATCCGCATCGGTGATGACACTGTAATCCTCGTCCGACTTTGCCTTTGGGTGGATCCTATGAACTGATGATGGAACGTGGTAGATATCTTCGCAAAGCTTACGAATGCGGCAATGGGCGCATATCTTGCCCAACGTACAGGTGCACCGGCAGGGAGGGCACTCATCCTCGCTACGGAGCTCATTCAGGGCCGCCTCACAGGGACTCTGACAAAAGTCCTCCACTCCATTTGCTGCTTGCGGTCTCACCAGCTGCTCATTCATTATCTGATCAGCAGTTTGCAAATCGCTGACAGTCTCTTCGGCAAAAGGCCGTGTCGTGGTCTGGCAGCGTGGACAGTTCGCGTACTTTGGCAGCCAGGACATTGAACACAGGCAGATGGGGCAGAATCGAATGGGCTTGACTCCGTACTCCTCGTTATTTTTAATGGGCACTGGAATCCAGTGTTCCTGCGGAGGACTCTTTAGAAAACTGCTCTTTTCCAACGGTTCTTCTGTAGGAACAACTGGACTCCAGCAATCATTTTGCTTAACCTTCGTGGATACCGAATCGACAATGTGGGTGAACTGTCGAGTGATTTCTTTCAGTTGTCTAAGCGAAGGCTTCTCCTTAAGGCAAGGAAGATCATCGGGAAGAACTAGCCTGCTATTTTTCATGCTGCTATACCGAGCCAAGTCTAATCTTAGAAGCTTATCCCCTTCGGCCTCTGCAAGTTCTGAGCATGGATTGGAGGGTATTTCCAGCACCGGATCGGGGTCGCCGATCGTAAACATGACATCCTGCGGATTTATGGTGTACCCTAGGCTGGAGCAACTGACTCGCCTCTTCTTTTTAGCTACAACCTGCGGCACTTCCAGTCCCGTAGCCCCTGGTTCATTAAATTTGACTTTTGCACGACTGTCTGATATTTTTGTTGTTATCGAGTCACGGTCCTTCTCGCATTTTAAGGTCAAACGCACCATAATGGTGACAGAGCCAATAACGTCCTTTCGGCGCATCAGTTGAAGGGTTTCCACGTGCAAGAGATCATTCATTGTGAGGCTAATCTTGTCGAGAAATTCCTGCGGGAACGACATGGTTGCAGTTCCCAGCGTCGACCCATTGTAAATAGCTCCCACAATTATGCCTTTCTCCTCCAGGTCATCACGCATGCGGCGGGGATTGGATACGATCTGCTGCTCCCGTTTAGGAGCAAAATCAGTGACATTTATACGGCTGGCACCCATTTTCCAAGCCCTCTGTGGGAATTTTATGGACGCATTTAAGTTCTGCGGTTCGACGTTAATGCCTTTTAACTCCAAATGTGTGACCACGGCATCAACTAAAAAGGTCACCGATTCATCTGGCACACTCATTCTAAGGGCGGCTTTTCACGAGTTTGGAATTTTTTGTTACCAATAAAGTAAATTGAGTAACTGGGCAATGGATATTTGAAGGAAATGTGAAGAAATCAGAAAAACAATCTGTGTAAGCAAGATTGCAAATGTGTAAGTTAATAATGAATACTAATTAAATTGCTCACTGACTTTAAACTCAAGGCTACTATACGCTGATTTTAACTGTAAGTGAAGACTAATTAAATAAAATTGTGGAAGGTTAAAAAAAAAAAGTTGGCCTATAAGGTTGTAATATTATTTATTGCAGCCTTGTAATTATTTGCGTTTCAATGTTGCTTGCATTTTCGTGACATCTTGGGCAGCCCTTATAGAATGTATTTTCCGAATCCATCCAGGTCTTCTTCACATAATCATAGTGACAAGGATCAACGCAACGATAGAAACAAGAATCGTTGCATGTATTGTATCCTTGCCGCGTCTATAAGTCGATCAGAGCCAAGGACGCGGAGCCGAGAGGAGGAGCTAAAGCTTCCTCTGACCATCTGTCAGCCCATCAGGACCGTTTTTCTTCTTCTTCTTCGGTCTGGTGTCTTTGCCCTCGTCGGGGTTCCATGGCCGGGTTAGAGTGCCCTCCTTCTGCAGATACTTGATCATGTCGATGCCCTTCTTTTTCGTCATAATTGCATCCTTCTCCGCCTGTAAGGCTGCCTTAGCAGCATCCTGCGCCGGCTTGAGGAGCCGGTTCGGAAAACGAACTGGAATTGGACCTGTTGGTTTTATTGGGAAAAGCTTTTTTGCCCCGGGTAAGTCACTCTTAACGCCACTGAGGGCACGTGCACGACTCCCACGACCTCCGCCAAACATTGCATTGAAAGCAGCACCTTTCGGCCAAGCAGCCGCCAGCCGGGGTCTGCCGCAGGGCATCAGATTCGGGCCATGTGGTCCGCCGCCCAACAGGCCAAAGAGACCATCTTCGAAGACCTCCTCGCCGGGCCGGCCCATGGCCGTGCCCATGTAGCGGTCGCCCACGGCGCAGTCGAAACGCTTGTAATAGGGTGAAATCCTCTTTGGGTATTTCCGTGGCGGAGGATCTTTGTCCTTGATTGATGTCTGAGTGCAGTGGTTTATTTTCTTCCTTAGGACTTTCCTTCTAGGCCGACAAGGGGGGCTGACATCCATTTCAAACTCCATGTCACTGCAACTGGTATCGGTCAGTACCAGGTGCTCCGGGCATGGCTCCATTAGTCGTTTCTGGCACTCCTTTTTCAGGGCCTTATTTAGAACGAACTTTTCGAGAGCATCGCGACATACGCAAAGCATCAGGGGCTGGTGACAAGTGCACTTCCGGAAACCCTGATCCTTAAGGGCTCGTTTCATTTCACGCAAAGCCACCGCCAATTCACTCTTTACAATTCGGAAAACAATGGGCTTTTGTTTGATTTCCGATGTGGGAAAAGGTCTCAAGGTCACGTAGATCTCTCCAAAACGCTTGGTAATATTCAAGACTGGCAGACGATTCCGCTCATCCTCTTCATGCTTGGCAACCACCATCTGGCAGATATTTTGTTGCGAGTCCCTCGTCAAGAAGTAGCGCATCACGTGGCCGGCTGTCCTCAAAATGGCACCGGGTCGCCAGCCCCGCTTTCGAGCCGCGCAGGATTTCGGCCAGCTCCAGCCGTGGTTTCGAGGCACTTGTTTTTTATCTGGTACACATTTCTTGTGACCCGCCTCAATGTGGAATGGCGCTGGAATGCCCGGAATGCGCCCGTCAAACGGTATCGTTGCCTTGCTAGAGGTTTTAGAGGTCTTGATGTGAAGGGTCATTAGAGTCTGGGACTCGCACCGTTTCTGAATAGCCTCTATCTTCTGGGAGTCATGCAGCTTATAAAGATCGTTCAATTGAGAAAACACCCTTGTCAAATACGGACGATAGTCGTCCTCGGACTGAGCTATAACACAAAAATCTTCGCTAGATCCCGGCTCTGGTGGTCGAACGGTCGAGTGTTTTTTTATCAGCTCGGGTGATTCCTTGTTAAATATATCTGCGCACATCTCGCGTATGCGACAATGGGCACAAAAATTTCCCGCGCGGCAGGTGCACCGGCACGGTGCGCACTCTTCGTCAGAGCCTGGGTCCTGTTGATCCGTGCCATTACGATCCCTAGCATTCTTTTGGCGCAATGCAGTGTCGCAGGGACGCGAACAAAAGTCCTCAGCTCCAGGAGGGGGCACTGGTTTCTTCAGCTGCTCGGCCATGATCTCTTCGGCAGTCAGTATTTTACGTAGGTGTCCTTCCAGCACAGGACGCGCCTTGGTTAGGCACCTGGGACACGGCGCATACTTCGGCATCCAGGACATTCTGTGCAAGCAAACGGGACAAAAGCGTATAGGCTCCACGCCGTAGTCATCTTTGGGTCGGATGGGCATTGGGATCCACCGGTCTCCGTCATCTTTTATCTCTTCAAAGGGAAACTTGTTCGAGGGAATCGTCCATTCCGAGGGTGGTTCAGTGGTAGGCACTGAACTGGGTGGGAGCGGTTGACAATCCATTGACTTTATTTTCTCCGAAATAGAGTCTATAATTTGCGAGTAGTGCCGGGTAAGCTTTTTGAGCGTGGTAAACGACGGCTTCATCTTAGGACAGGGGTCATCGTCTGGAAAAATGGCCCGTCGATTCTTCAAGCTGGCATATCTTGCCAAGTCCAGCTTAAGTCGGGGATCGCCTTCCTCCGGTGCCAGTTCCGAGCACGGTTCCGAGGGAATCTTTAGGAGCGGATCAGGGTCACCAACGACAAAAAGAATGTCCTGCTGGTTAAAGGTTGTGCCCAGAGTACTGGCTTCTGGCTTGTTCTCTGGAAGTCGTAGGACCTGTCCCTTTGAATCCAATCTTGTTTCCGGGATTGAATTTGGAATCTCCTCGCATTTGGTCCTGAAAATGATCAAAACTGTGGCATTGCCGATATGCGTGATTCGGCTCATGAGCTGGATGGTGCCCTGGTATATAAGATCATGCATGTTGGCGTAGATCTGGTCGACAACTGTGTCCGGCAAAATGAAGGAAGCACTGCCTAGAGTGGAACCCTGGTAGCGGGCCTGGCACATTATTCCAGGATCCTGTAAGTTGCGACGCACCTCTGTTGCAGTCGCCAAAAATTCAGTGGTCCGGCCGTTCACAAACTCAGTAACATTAAGTCGGCTTCCGGTGACCCTACAGCTAAAAGATAAAAACTTCACCTGCATTTCCACCTCTGACGGCTCCTTGATTTTGCTGCTAAACAATTCCAAATTGGGAAACACCACATCGAACACAAAGTTCAGCGGCTTGTCTTGAGTTTCTTCAAGAGCCATTCTAAAATAAAAAATTTCACTCTATAGTTTTGCTAAAAATCTTAAGAACATAAACCAAAATTCGGGTAAAAACTTATTTGTTGGAAAAGTGTAAATGCAAGCGGTGTGAGTGTTAAATGTGAACTGGCTATTTTAAAAACAGAAGCTTGAATAAGGAATGTTTATGACATTGAATTCAATGCTTTTAAAATGTAATCAACGAAAGCCAGAACTAAAATATACTTACTCTGCAAAAGGTTAAGGAATTTTTGGGGCTGACCTACATTGACCCCTTGAAGAAGGACATCGAAAATGTCCGGCGCAGCAAAATGGCAAAAAAATGTGTTTCTAATTACCCCGACCACTCCCATATTTGCCTGTTGCTCACAAACAGGCTAATAGCCCGGCCAAAAGCTCCACGTACTGGAATTTGCGGCTACACCTTTCGTAAGCGGCTTAACACGCGAGCTCTGGGAAAACTCACACGCCCACGACGCCGTACTGCCATTTATCAAATCAGCTCACATGCTTATCTAAATTAAGTTCAATTTTAATTAAATTTCGCGCATTAAGTTGACTCATATCGGTTATCCGTGCTTGTTCATTATTCCCCCAACGAACCGCTCCTCCCATTACACAACAACTAGTTTAAAATTGGGTCCTGGAACATTTTGTCGAAAAATGCCGAACCGCAGAAAATGAAAACTCCCTGACTAACTAAGCCGATTTAATTGGATACAAATTGGTGCAGCCAAATGTTCACTAGCAAGTGGGAGAGGCAGGCGGGTGGATTCTGGGTCAGGTTCCTGTCCACGCCAATAGCCAAACAATAACAAATTGGGTCCACGGGTCCGGCGAATTTCCCTGCCGTTCTGTTTGGCTTTGCTAGCCGAGTTCCTGCTGGCCAAGTGAAAACCACTCGTGCATAAATTATATAACACCATGGGTCTACTCCAATTTCCAATTTACCCTAACTCTCCGTCCAAAAGCTAGAAAGGTTAACAGATCTGAATAGAATTAATGTTATAGTACTTATATTAATATTAATGGTATCCAAGATTGTATAACAGTAGATTCCTTTCCAATTCCATATTTCCAATAAAACTAAAACATTTTAAAAAGGCAGATCTATTTTATTTTAGAAACTTGTAGTGGTTGAAGTGTTACAAGTTTTAGCACAATTGTTTTGTTTTGATGGGACCCTCGCCATCGCTTCAATTCCTATAGTAGTTTTTAAGGTATTTCAGCAAACTGGCATTTTTTTAAACTATTTTTTAGCTGCTGAAATGTTTAAAATAAAAAATATAATTGTCATTGGATTAATATTCGCTACTTACAGTCATGTCTGACTTTTTTTTCGCTGGTATATGGGTAAGCCTTTTTTCGGCAGCCGACTTTGATATCGCGACAGGTCCAGCCGAAGCCGTTCGTCACCTTCTTCGTCTTCAATCACATCCGAACAACGTTCACAGGGAATTGGACAAAGATCAAGGGGTCCTATCAAAAACATAATGTCCTGGGGAGCAATATATTTTCCCATATTTGGCCAGCAATCCGGTTCCGTCTCACTTAATTAATGGTTATATAATTTTATGCAAAAAACTTTAAAAGAACATCCAGTACTTACCCCACGCATTTAATGACAATCCGAGCTAGGTATTCTAGCTTCCCTGTTACTTCGCCGCCTCGAACAATGTCAACCAAATCCGAATGTATAATATCCGTCATATCTCGGTCTAAGGTGTCCAGTAAATGTTGTGGAAAAAAAGCCTGGCTGCTGCCAATCACCTTTTTGTTGTATGTTACCTTAAAGGTTAAGCCGGTATTTGTTACATTCTTGCGGATCTCCTTTGGTTCCTTTTGGAACTCTAAGCTGCAACCGCTTTTGAAATCAGTGACATTAATCTGCTCGAGAGACATCTCGAATGCTGTCTTAAAGAAATTTCCAATAATTTCCAGCTTTGATGGATTTGTGATCTTTGTGTCAGTGGCCTCCAATTTCGTAATAATTACGTCAAATACAAAAATTGGAAGAGGCTCCGGCTTGGGTCCCATTTTGGTGATGCTTCAACTGCTGATACTATTGCTTTTTATTTTACATACTAAATTTAAAATGAATGTGAACAAAACGACAGTGGATTGACAAATATTTAAAGATGAGCGGAGCATACTAAGTTTTTTATTTAAATTTTAATTCAAAATGTTATAATATATACTTTAAGTTTCGATTTAATTTCAAGGGTATTAGCTATACGAGCTCAGAAATTTCAGAATTCGAATTCACACAAATATATGTTCACCCACAAAACGTGTGATAGCTGGCCAAAATTTTCGTGTGGCTGCAATGGCTTCTATCGTCGAGAACACGGCATTAATGACTTGTTAATTAGCTGACCATTTTGTCGAGTAAAGCAATTGCAAAACAATTTCACCAGCAATTGTCGTTTGGTTTGTGACTGTCTCATTTCAGACTAAATGTCATGCTTCGATTGCATAATTTATTTGCGGAATCGGTTTTGACAGAACAAGCCACATTTATTTGCATATTTTTGGGTAAGGGATTGCTAATCTTGCAGCAATTAAATTGCTTTGGCAAATTAATATACGGCTCTAGAATAAACGGCAAACATTTTACACGACTGCCTGCATCTCAGGACAAAAGCCAAGAAACCAACCAATTAGAAATGCGAAGTGTAAATATGTGCCATGTTCCCAAGGACCTCAGGCTTTGGTTTGGGTAACGAGGGTGTTTGTGTGAGTAATATGGCCATAAGTAGAGCCAAATAAATCCATTTGGATCAAAAATATAACAAAAAGGTAGAGCTTCGAGCTAACACCACTGAACAAATGTACACAACGGTTAACAAATATGGAAAATAAATAATGAATATTTCATTAAAACGATAAAATTTTGATAGGTTTTTAAATCAAACTACTGCTTCTTTCTCATAAAATTGAATGCGTTTTGTTGCAGTGTACCTGCAAAACTAATTCCGATTTTATGCTGGCCACACTCCCACAAGTAATTGGTTGAAGAGACTGTGAGCTTTGCAAAATATTTTCGGCTCTTGTTTTGCTCGAACGAGCACTCTTGGTTTTCGCACGTTGGGTTACGTATACGCCACGAGTACGAGGTGGCACTGCTCCCCGATGCCCTGGGCCGGGCTGCTGTTTTGTGGCTGCATCCTGGCCACCCACTGAATCCACCCATTGCCAGGAGCTTTGCTGATGCGCCTTCCTCTGTTTCTGCCGGCAGACAAATGAGCATTCCCATTAAATGCTTCTGAAATATGCTGGCGAATCATTCACAACTGAAGTGGGGATTTTTCCTGGCCAATAAATCTAAAAGCTCTGTACTCAGGATGGAGATATTTCTCAAGACTCCAAGCCACAAACTGTGAAGTGTGAAACGTGTTTGATTGGGGATTCTTTCGGTTATTCAATGCTCTAAGGTTTTAGACATTTTAACCTTCAATTTGTATTCTACCATTAGTTTTGCAAAAAGATATTCTAATTGTATTTTCTAGTTGTTATAAGAATAGATTATTAAAACCAAAGTTGGCTTAGATTATTGTAATTTTTAGTTGGGAACAAAGTTATTGTTTGTGTTTTTTGTTTGCATTCAAAATTTAAAATTAAGCCACCATTAAAACAAGCGGTTTAGCCTCGCGATTCGAACAAATCTTTGGGAACTATTTGTGAAATAAAGGCCAAGATATGGGGAAAAAGGGTGGAAAGGGAAAAGGAAAGGGAAAGAAGGGAAGGAAGACGATGGCAAAATCTATATTCGTCCCTTCTGAGCCAGCTCCACCAGCTAAACCTGCTTTTAACAGAAGTCTGCCGTTGTACTCCTTTGACCTTATTATAACCCGCTTGGAAATAAAGGGCGTGGCACTAAACGATCCGCGAAAACTAGTGGTGAAGGTCAGTTTCGGAGAAAATAACCTCTCTTTAACAGCTAGTCGGACCAATGTGAGCGCTTTCAAGCCAGATGCCAGCCTGATCTTCCAGTCGGTGCCGATGGAGTTGTCCACGAAACTCCAGGAGAATGGCATCGCCTTTGAGGTGGTCTACGATGAATTAACTGTTGGCAAGGGAAATGCGGCTCTTCCCAAAAGGCTTACCAACAATGTGGGCTGGAACATGAAGGAGTTCAACTATACAAGCACCTGTGCCCTGGGAACTTTGGAAAAACCAGATGTTCAAATTGGTGCTTTAGAATTTCTGTGCAAGCTGTTCATCAAATGCAGTGATTATGCCAGGTAACCACAATTAAAGTAAGTAGAATGTTTTCAGTCTAATTATGTTTTTGTAGGAAGGGAGAAACGTGCCCAAATCTGAATAGGAACATCAACCCAAATGACATAGTATTCGTTATTGCCAAATCGCCAAATAGTCCCACCGATTGTGATGCCTGCAGAGGTGTCCTCGAAGCCGAGGCTAGAAAGGACCAGCCAAAGGACTATTCCATTAGTCAAGATCCGCGTTGTGGCTATTAACCCAGAATTCATTAGGCTTTACTTCTATAAACTACACTTCTATAAACAATTTCGGTACATCATTTGATAATTTTCTAACTGAACCATCTTTAAACTTATTTAAAACTGCATTATTCGACCAACTTCTTAAGATATTTGCCAGACTGATTTTCTATCCGGATATTGTTTGCTGCACAAACATTTTTAATGCATCGTTCCGTCTTTAAGAGAAGATTTATTTAAATCGCTTTTTTTCTTGACAGACAAGCTTCGCTTTGCTTGATTAGAATGTGACTTCAATTTGGGGTATTTTTCTGGCTTTTTTAGATAAGCAAATATTTGGGCCCGGGATCAGGTTGGATTTTTATTACACATTTTGCTCATTTTAATGTCCTTGCAGGAGGGCAATCCCAATTCAGCTGCCTCGAGTTGTTTGTCTGGTCCTCTGATATTTACCCCCCGCATCTTTCAACAATTTGGGGCACATGTGTGTGGCTGGTTCCTACAATTGCGTGGGGGCATAAAGGAAAGCAAGTTCATCTATTTTTTATTTGCCCTCAGCCAGATGCTTCAACATCATTTATACATACATACGAATATGTATGCAAATGGTTGTAACCGGCATTATGCACAGGAAAATTTTAATATTGACTCCTTCAATTTTGTGTTTGTATACTCTTGCAGAGGGTTTTATAATTTATTCGCAGGATTTAAAACCTTTTCTCTGATTATTACTTTGAGTAATAATTTTTACTCAGAGAATATTACCCAGATGCCTGAAGAATTGGTAAAAATTTTGACCCGATTTTTACAGATTTTGGTATGTGAATTGACTTTGGCAAAATTTGTATTCTCAATATTTTAAGTAAGTTAACTCGCTAATTCTTAAATGTCACTTTATCAAATGGGATTAAGACTATATTTTGATTCAATTATGCCACCCAAGCATCTTAACTTGGCCAATGGTCAATCGGTTTAATTCAGGTAAATGGCCATAACTTTCTTGATAATTGTCCGATCGCCGAATGTTATACCTTCCCGATCTTGGGTCTTCAAAAACTATAGTTTTCAATCGAAACCTCACCACCTAAAATCGGACCCCATTTTCGAAATTTTTCAAAGGGATGATTTTGGCCAAAAATCGAGCCAAAATTTGATTTCGCGATTGGGACTATATTTGAATGCAGATCGACGGTACTTGGTTCCCTGATTTGTAAACGGCATTCCTTTTTCACATCCGTTACGAATTGGCATAAATATTGACTAAATAGGGTCTCAAAAGCTTCCATTTGTCCTATCGGCGAATGTTTTACCTTCCCGATTTTAGCTCCTCAACCAACCTCCGTTACTAAAGAAATATCCATCTTAAGGAAGGGTATAAAATCTTCTTCTTTATTTATTTTTTTACTTCGCTTATTGTATCTTTGAGTTTGTGTCCTTTTGCATTGTGCAAAATTCTAAGTATGTTATCCCTAAAGAAAAATCCTCAGCCAAGTAAATAATTGAATATTTATTTGATTCGTTTTTGTGACCAGGTTTGAAGGAGGATTCCATTGTTGGGACACGTTTTTCGCAGAATCAAGTTAAATTACATCCGCTGTCAGGCATAATATTGCATATTACAACAACAACAAGCGACAATAACAATGAAGAACCTAAAAAAAGTAAAAAGGTGACATTCAGGAAGACCAAAAGGAGACAGTAGTCTTGACTTGGCAACAGCAAACCGGAAATTAAAACTTCACGTAGAAAAACATGATAGAATGTTTATGTTTTTGGGGTTACCTTTTTATTTTTGTAAACCTTAAGAAAAAAAATAAACCTGAAAAAAATGATATGTATCTTATTATCCAAAATTATCGTTTTTCGCGCGAACAAAGATGAATGTAAATTTCTAATTTAAGTTTGGAAGAAAGTACACTTGGCGTATGAGCAATTTTGGTCAGCCCCAAAGTAACTATTCTAAATAACATAATTAAATTAAACAATATTTCCAAGGTATTAGAGTTGGTAAGCCACAAAATACAAATTTGATTTTCAAAGTTCACCCCGAAGAACTCATGCCTATGGCTTATTTATTTGTGGACTCCTGTTTTCTGTTGGCCTTCCTGTGCATCCTTAGAGAAATGCAGCCTGAAAACAACACCAGACTACGATTCGATTGCGGTGATGGGCATTTGTGTTGGCGTCTGTGATTCCGTTAAATTGAATGCCGTCACAATTTTTAATGAACTCGACATTCCTTGAACATTCAACGGCAACGTCATGGCTCTTTTCCAACGCCCACTCAGCTTGTCAAACATTTTTTAGAGCAGATAGACAATCGGCCGTGACATGTGTGTATATATTTTTGGGGAAATTTAATTTCGCACAAAAGGCATTTCGCACTAACACTTACCTTTCTTTGAAAGGCTCCTGACACTGCTGCTGCTAGTGCTGCTGGTACACCTGCTGAATAATTGAATCAAATTCTGTCCAAACTCTGGTCAGCCTAATGCGTTTTTGCAGTCTGTCAATAACAAAATCGCATCCAAGCTGAAACTCTGGCTGAAAATGCAATTAAGTGAAAGCCAAAAACACAAACGGATCTGCTTATCAATATGCTTCAGTATTTATTTAAGTATTTCTCACTTTGCTTAAAAGTTTGCTTTTCTAGTAAACTCAGTTGAGAGATTTTCAATTTATACAGAATAGTGAAATCATGCTGAAAGGAAATGAAAGGCCCGAGATTGGAAGGTGTTAACTGAGGGTCAGAGGTGAGGTTAGTAAATAGGGTATTATTGATCTAAGCATATACAGGGACATATACAGATATACACAAAAACATTTACAGCTAATTCTTTAATCTGGGGCTCTCGGCTCTCATTATATATAAATATTTATATATATTATATGTAATGACAAACTCACACTCATTTAACTATATATATATTTTACTGATACTGTTTTATCCATAATGTATTTATTCTTCTAGGCGTATTAGACAGAAACAATGAACTATAATTTCCACTACAGAATTTTGCTTGACTTATGCTGTTTGAGATTCAATAATTTACACGTTAATTTTCTTCTATGCGGATTATGTAGTTCATGTTTAGACTATTAAATGCTTTCAGCATAATTGTGTCTTAACTAGTACATTGCACCTGGCAACCTTGCGCCAAAGGATGTTGGCATGTAATTGCCGGACCTCTCCTCTCTGTTGATTTTGTGAGCGGTTCGTTTATTTTGCTAATAAATTAATTGTATTTGTGGTATATTTCGGCATACACATTAATCGATTTGGTTTGCTTGACTTACAACTTAGAGCTAGACAAAGGTTTAAGTTTCACTTAGCGCTTTCAAGGGTTCCTTAGTAAATTCGAAAGTGGGAGAGCAAGAGGTACAAAAGAGCCTTACATACAGTGTTTTGGTTTTTTGTTTTCTGGTTTTCGTCGATACATGACTTTGCCATTTAGCTTACGACTAAAAACTTGCTAGTTTATATTTCCGTTTCTATTTCCATATCCGCTTCCGTTAAATCGTTCATATATGTACTTTTTAGTAAGTTTTTCAATGTTGATATTTTGAGATTCAGGGGGTTGCACTACTGGCAAGCCCCTCAATTTTTGCTATTTATTTACATAATTTGATTCCGAGATTACTCGAACTTACGTGACTAAAAGGGTACAGTTTACACAACGCAATCCACCTTAAGGTACAAAATAGTAAAGTAAAGGTACAGAATTCCCGTGGCTCAGCGATGGGAGTGTGTGTCTTCGTGTTTCTCTGGCTGAGTGTGCGTGATATGTGGCTGATGTTTGGTAATTAATAATTCAAAACTTTTCTGATATGCTTCAAAGACGCTAAACTGCGGTTCGCTTAGCACAGCGGGGGAGCGAGGGATGGTGGTGCGGCGGTGGCAGTGGCTCCTCTGGGGGACAGGGAGGCTGACTTTTCGGAAAAATGAGACAGCATTTGCTGCAGCAGCTGCAGTGCCTGGCCGACATTTGATGCGAAAATACAGCTGAACTGTGACCCCATGGGATCGGGTATACACAGCCACTAATGCCCCGGAGTTTCCGCACCATCCAACTCGGTTCAACTCGTTGCAACTCAGTGCGGTTGAGCTCAGCTCAGTTGAGGGAATGTGTCAACTTTTGCGTCGATTGTATGGCCATTAAACTATGTCGCAGCATTGGCAGTTTTGTGGCCCAACTTAGTGCGGCTGCTGTTGTCTGCACTCGAAAAAAAATCTTCCCAAGAGTATCGTCATATTCAGATTATATAGTTTCTAGTTTGAATAATGTATGATTCTTCCTGAATTTAGCCTTTTGCCAAGATGACCTGATCCTTTTTTAAAAACCCCCATTTTTCTGAGTGTCCTTTATTCCATATTCGAATATGTCAACCATTTTTCGACATTTGACAACGCCTCGTTATCTCTTCCATGCCAGAAGCCAAAGTTTCATTTCTGCCTAAAAAATTGCCAGGGCCCTCAGTCACCCATGGAGGATACTGCAGGAGGAGGAAAGTTGACCAGGACTTGAAAGCTTCAGCACTTAATGCAGCTAAGCCAGCTGTCAGTTGCAATAAAATCGGAGACTTTTCTGACTGCATTCTGCTTTGCCAATTGAAAAGAAAAAGGCACAAAGGGAGGAGAGGTCAAAGGGCGGACGGAGAGGTCGATTAGATAATTTGTTGATGCCACTCAGGGCTGGTACCATGGCCTATACTCCAAGTACTTTATGCAAAAATTAGTTTGATGGCTTGGCTGCGGTTTGGCTCGCATTTGTTTACTATTCATTTTATCAATAGCCTTTCCTTTAATTTGCGCCTGGTTTATTCATGCGATTCTTAAGCACTGAAAACAATTTTTTGCTCTCTGTTATTCAGTGTTCACGCAAAACAAATTTGCCAGAATTTATTTAAGCGTGCAAACAAAAGTGGGGAAAACGGACTGCATCTGCGAATACATGGATGGAGGGATAAATAAATGGATGGATAGATGGTAGGATGGATGGATGGATGGGAGGGCGGCTGGCAGTTTGGTGGGCGTGTCAGACTGAAAATCGCAGCATGTTTCACGGCAATCACTCGGAGCATTGTTTGCACTGTTCCGCTTTTATTTTCGCTGCAACAACAGAATCAGAAAGAAATAAAAAAAATGAGAGCTCTGGCAAACTCAAAAACGAGTAAAAAACGAACAGGGCGTCGCAAATATTAAGCAAACAAAAGGCGAAAGCTAAGAGGGGTGGGCCGGGTGGACTAAGAAGGCGCTGGGATGTGAAAAGCCTTTCGCCATTTCACTTTTCATTGCGTACCGTCGTAAAATGAAAAGTAGTGCAAAATATTTGAACGGAATCTATGTCAGCAGTTTGCCGCTGACGCAGCTCGTAAAAAGTGTGGAGCCTCGTAATTTTTATGCCACTAGCTGCCGAAAAACAGCTCGAATTACAGTCGAGTGGCAGCTTTCAGCTTCCTCTTCACATTTTCATTTTCTTCCCGAAAAAGGGAAACTCCACAGCTGCACTTTCCGCTTTCCTCCATTGCACTAGATACTGATCTAATTAGGTTCTGGTCTTCAACTGAAAGGGACACGGTCCGATGTCCGATGAAAGCCTGAAGGTAAAGTTTTGCAATAATGATTATTGATTCTCGGGGCCACAATTCATAAACTCATAAAGTTTCCTTACAGTTTCTGCTGTCAAAACATTTTTGTGGAGCAAAGATATTTTATAATTCTTTTGTCATTGGGCGGGCAATAAGTGGAATTATTTGTTGCCGAAGGGAACCTAATAAGCTTACATATAAGAGATCCTAATAAGATATACTCTTAAATGAAATTGTCAAAGGTACTAAACAATACAAATAATAATTCAACACAATTTGAAAAAGAGTGTATAATTTAGTTCCTTTCAATGGAGACCCCACATGACCTCTCTGTAGTTATTTTTCCCAAAATGAAATGTCTTCCTATTTTAGCCATTGACCAAACTATAAGTTTATTTATTTGTTGGCCGTTTCCTGGGAAGAAAAATAAATGAACACTGATATATTGGCAGTGCAACAAGCTGCCATCAAATATACATTTCCCATTGAATGAGGTCAGTTGATTAATGAGCGATGCTTACGGGAGCAAACAGCTACAAGAAAAGTCAAGGAAGGACCCTGATTTATGTGAGGGTCTGAGCCGGAGACTGATGGCCACTCGGCTGACCAGCAGCGACGGGTGGCCACTGTTTCCGGACAAAAGTCAAGCAGACTTTGCGCCTAAGCCTGGCCTAATGAAAACGAAAATGAGAGCCAATGTTAAACGCTTTAAAAATCCTGGCAGCTTAATGGCCAATTAGCGCAACAAAAGGACACACGCTGACGGAGAGATGGGACAGATGGGGCCTGGGCCTAGATTTCAATAAAGCGAAGGGTATACGTAGTCCTTCGCATTCGACTAATGGAGAAGAATGGAAGCGGCTTCGGTGGCGCATAAATTACAATTAAGTGTAATTAATCATTGCTGAGTGGCCCGGCGGCACTTCGCCATCGACATCATCGTCTAGTGGCCTGTCCGGCGGAGGTGTGTCTTCAGGAGGCAACACAATTGCCGGGAGCGGACCAGCCGCCGTTTGTTTGGCCCTTCTCTTGTCCTGTTCTTATCCGAGTGCCCCAATGATTGGTTAGCCGCAATTGCTAAGTGGCCAAGCAACAATGGGAACATGACCAGCTGCACTACTCCAGGGCAACAGTAAGGATAACAGCAACAGGATTTTCACTACCCACAGCAGGTGACTTACGTCCTAACACCTTTTAGATCCTTATAGGTGTATGGTTTCATCAGAAAATTATCCTACATCTTCCTCAGAAGTTTCCGAATTAATTGAAAGAAAATTTCCAAGAATTTTATTAATATTCAATTTCAATTAAGGTATTTCTAGGAAATAGGTTGAAAGTCTTTTCCATCGTATTGGTATTAAAGCTATGTATATTTTTATTGAAAATAATAACTGATTATAGCCAAGCTTACTTAATAATATGAATACTTGAAACTAAAATTGAAACCATGTCCAAAACTCATTTGTTACCATATTATTTTTTAGGAATCTGAAGCTTTGAAAAGAAGTAATAAAATGCGGCCCTTTGGACAAATTGGGGAAAAGGGGAGAGACCGTTTAATAAATAATAGTAATACCGAGGGTTATCTGGCCAAGCAGAGAATAGACTCGGCCGCAAACTATTTTTGTCGTGGGCTCGTTTGCGTACCCTCGGCCGTTGGAGGGTTAAGGGATGAGCGGTGAGAGGTGAGGAGGATGACCAGAATGGCCGGGAGGAAATGGCTCATGTCTGCCTCTCCTGGCCGGACCGGGTCGGGCAGGACGTTCTGCACTAGTTGGCCAAGGCAAAAGGCAAATCAATGAATGGAAATGAAAGAGGATGAAATACACGGCAGAGGCGAAAGGACGGTAGCACGACGGAGGAGGAGGAGTGGGAATTGAGGAGGGAAAGAGAGTGGAGAAAGAGAGTGTGCTCCATCAACGGCTCGTTCAGTTGGAAAAGTTATTGCGCCAGAAGTAATTCTATAAAGAAAGCTGTCAGCCTCTATACCTCTCTCTCCTTCTCTCTTCCTGTGCCTGTCTCTTTCTCTGGTCAGGGCACTGTCTCTTTCTGGCCGCCCTGACCTGGGAATTTGCCTATTCGATATGAGTATTTCAGTTTTTAGCTTCTAAACGAAACTTGCGCTATTTCTGGTCCTCGAAAAATCCATTCGCATATTTGGGAGGATGTAGAGAGGGTCTCTATATATATCCATATATATAGCTATATCGGGAATCGATTTTCAGGCTATTTTCCAAGCCGTCAACGGCTATTTGCGGTCTCGACCAGCGAGTTGAAGAACCGTTAACGAGTTGGCCAAGAGAGATGTGTTCACAGAGAATAACTATTTCCGAAATTCATATTTTTCATAAAAAATACATCTTAAACGGCCTTAAGCAATAACTTTAATGATAAAAAAAATATGACAAAATACAATTATTTTGATATTTTTTATAAAGTATATATTTTATTAAATATTAATGTTTTAAAACCTATTTTCTCTGTGTATAGAATATTCGATTACCAGCATCGAAAAGGGTTTCGTCTATAGGGACTCCCCGTGACGAATTGTTTTTTGGGCAAGTCGAGTTTTTTAAAAATAAGCTTAATTTGATTAGTTGGGTTCAGTCGTTCACATAGAGAGACAGATTTTTGGACAAAAAGAGAGAGAGAGAGACAGGCATATAAGTTAGAGAGAGAAGGGAAACAGAGACAAAGGACACTCGGAAAGTGGGCATTGTCAGGAGCTGTGAGAAGTTTCCAAAATTGATTTTTCCTTCAACAGTTTTATTTGCCGACATAATTTAATAATAAACTTTGGCACTTTTAGCCATAACAGAGCAGAACTGAAGGGACGAGGAGTGAAGAGCTCGTAGATTCTAGGACGAAGGGGGCCGAAAGGGCGAAGGACTCTGGGTCGCTCAGTGAAGCTTGAAATTTATGTTCACGCCTGCATTGTTGCCTCGCAGCTCTAGCAGGACACTTTCCCCGATCCACCCAGAAGCCCCCTCGACCCCTGCCAGCATGGCCCACTTTCCCTCCAGCGGGCAGCTGTCAGGAGCACACGAGCAACCGCTGAGAGCTCTGGTTTTGGACTGGTTTTTAGTCCAGTCCGAATTCGACTTTAATTGAAAAATCAGGCAGCATCGGAAAATGCGATAGCAACGAGGAAAGAAACAATATTTTAACAAATAAATTACGTTTGAAGTGCTCGTTCTGTTATTGTTCAATTTGCGGGCAGTTCTGGTCCAGCCAGTTGTTGCCTTTATCCAAATATTTGTAAATTAATTAAACGTCACAAACGAGGGTGCTAATGGCTGTGGTGAACGGTTTTTAGTTCAATCTAAAAATCCAAATAAATCATTGTTGAAACGCAAAAGCTCCTTATCATTATTTTCATTATTCATATTTGTTTGCATTTTTTATAACGACGTTTTTAATTAGATTTTCTCACTTATAATTCCATCGTTTCATATTTTTGCAATTAAATATTTTATTTATGGAGAAATAGAAATATAAATCGAGAGAGGAATTCTGATTTGTGCGAAAAAATAAGTGCTAAAATTAATTGTGGCCATTTAATGTCATGTCACAGTAATTAAAGCTTTAAATATATATTTTGTATTTGATATCTGAACTTTAAGCTTTAAAAAGAAAGACACACTTAAGTATTTCTATTCACACTTAATTTTCGCAGCCGTCAGAAATTCTTAGAGTTCTTTAGATCAATTAACACTCTGGGCTCGACATTCTCGGCTTGTTTTCACGTGTTATTCGCCGGCTTAAAAGGCGACATTCTTAAAGCCTCATCAAATATGCGGGTTGTCAGGAAAAGCCTTTCCACCACCTTGGGGAAAGCAGCAGGAAGACACACAGCCACCCACAAACCAACCCTCCAGCGGACCGCCAACGATGCCGGCGATGAAGAAGTAATTCAATTTGGGTTTAAAATTGCAAACTGCAGACGGCGGAGGATGTCAAGGCGACAGGACCTCCGCAAAGGGTATAGGCCGGCCTTCGTTGGATGTGGCATGTAGATGGGTAGTCGGAGGACTGTGGGGCATTTTTCTTAATTAAAATGCATCGCATGTGGGGGCCGGAGGTATGAAATCGATTGAGTGGAGCTTAAATCACTTGCTACTTGTCGACAGGGATCAATCGAAAAGGGATAAGGATAAGCAGAGGCAGAAGCAGTAGCAGGAATAAGCTTTCGGAGTGGATTAAATAATGGTTATTGTAAGTAATGACCGTGGCACAAATGGAAAGCCCACCAATTTATTCGATATCATTTATTCAGAAACTTTTGCATTTAATTGAATTCGTTTTCCAATTAAATAACCACAACGGACAGAAGCTGGCATAAACCCCAAAAAGCCGAGTGCATTATGATGAAAATAATTTCAAGGCTGAGGCTTTCGAAACTCTTTTGCATTTTGCATTTCGGTTTTTTGGGCGCACAATGACTTGAATGCGACTGGGGCACATAATTTTAATTGCATGTTGCAGGTGGCGAAGTGGCAGGATGCCGGGGTACCGGAGGGTGGACGTTTCTGGGAAATCTATCTAAACTTTGCCTGCATTTGTTATTGTTGCATCGCTGGAAAAAGTTTTGCCTGCACAAAGTTTTTCCACCCCGTCCCCGATCCGACGACAAAAGACGTGCGCACAACGGTGGGGAAAAGTTTTTGTGGAAAGAGAAGCTGAGACGGGCGGGAAGGCAAGAAGCTGGAAATCAAATGAAAGTTACTGGCCAAAGACTTAGCGGCAGCTTAAAGCACTTTAAGTTGCCAAATGTCAAAGATTGCGTATACGCAGTGCTGTCCATGGTGCGTTAGAGGTTAAATGTCAAGTTCATTGCAGTCATATCCACATAGAACTAGGCCGGCTGCCAAATAGGAGTACCAAAGCGGGTCACAGAGTCTGGGATGAAAATGTCTCGCATATGAAATAAATGACTATTTAATCGAATTTAAGAGTTCTATTGAATTAGGCCATAGATAATCTAATAATTACGTACAAGTTCCCATTCTAAATATCTCTTTCTATATTTTTTTATCAGGAGCAGCGAAATCTATAGACACCCTGGGAAGCATATGCTTCTCCTAAATGTTTTCACTAATTTGTCTATGTATGTGTGAGAATGAGGGCGGGTGTAAGCACGAAAAGAAATTGTGATTAAAATTGTGTTTTTATGATCCATTGAGGCGTGACTGGGGCCGGGAGCGGCATTAAGTTAGAGCCTCCGGGCCTAACGTATAAATTAGCACGCCAAGCGATGTCGGCAATAAAACGTTTTCGCGGGCATACGTTGCGTATACGCATTGTTGCGGATACGGAATGCGAGCTCAGCCCAAAAGTAGGCTACAAAAATGACACGCGCCAGGAAAAGATTCGGTTCGAGAAGGGCCGAACGCGGAAAAAATAGGAGGCAGCCTGTGTGTAAGCCGAAAGTACGGGAATTTGTGGAAAGTCGTAAAGCAAAATAAACACTGGCAGGCGTAAAAGTTATAAAAATGCCAAAATATAGCTAAAGTTAAGCCGAGCGAGACGCGCCAGGATGAAAATTTCTCCAGCCAACTGTTGATAGTTGGCAAAGCTTAGAGGGTGTCCCAGTCGTTTCAAAAAAAAGACTGGAAATCAGCGGAGCAGGAAAATTCGTTTGGCTTGCCAGCTATCCACTCAGCCAACCATTGAACCATCCAGCCAGCCATCCATCAATCCATCAATCAATCAATCAGTCAGCGAGAAAGAGGACGCAGAGCAGTCAACGGCCAAATGGAAAGCGACCGCTTGGAATTCTCTTTGGCAATCAACTTGCAATTTATGCGAAATGTTGACATTTATCGTTTGACTTTTTCGGCGTCAGATTCGTTTTTCAGTTGAAATTCAGCTTTTAGTGCAGTGTTTGCCGAAAAGTTTAGCACTAGCCTTAAGGGGGAAATCCAAACAAATGTACAAACAGATTTTAAAGAGGGCTCAAAGGATTGCCAATTGAATATAAAATATATGCCATGCATTATGTAAGCACCGGATTAGCCAGATGGCTGCCTTAAAACGGATTGCCAGCTGGAAGGTTATTTTCCCAAGCCAGCCAGCCAGCCAGACAGACGACATGAAATATGGCAATAGCTTTTACGAGTAAGCAAGACAAAAAATAACCATATATTTATTTTTGGTGGTAACCTAAGCCAAAAGTCAACCAATTTCCCCCATTGGAAATTAAAAACTTAACTTGATTGTTGGTAAATATTTGCCAAATGCTCATTTGTGTTATTTTTAAATTGAACACGTTCAGTTAACTGAACTTTTTCTGGTTCCTAGTGTTTGCACAAAAAATGTAATGGTCTGTTGTTGGAAAAGCTGTTCTACGCTTTTTTAATGATTTTCTGTGTGTATTGGTTTTTTGTGGCGAATAATTGAATTGCGAAAGCAATTACGGAAAATCTGTTTGTTTAAGCGACAAGGCAAGTCGAGACGTTCAAGAAAATGGACCAGACTATAGGGGAATTCCTTATTTTATCCTTCGTAACTTGAGTAGGGTAGTGAGTTTTTTCTTTGCGATTATGCTAATGAAAGGACATGTTCAACTTGCCAGGGCTTGCTTAGCTTTTTCCGAGAATCTTGACATAGACAGTGCACTTTGGTATCCTGGGCACGTAGGCATCCAACATGAATCTGGCTAATACAATTAAAACCAGACAACCGGGGGATGGGTAAAGCAGAAATGTGAGCGCTAAAGTCAAGCCGGCAATCGACTTTCAGGCTGTCAAATGTTTCAATTAAAACCCGCGAAAATCAAAAGCCGAAAAAAGCCCCATTACCTTTGACAAAGACAATGGTATCTGCAATAGTCGCAATCACTGAATCGCTTCTAGCAAATCAGAGATGAACAAAGAGGGGAGCCAGGACAAACAGGAAGTCCTATAACGAGAAAGTCAAACAAAAGAAATCCTTTCGGGCATTATCTTAATTATGCAAAGCCGAATCGAAAGAGTTATGGTGAGATATCTGAACCCTTGAAGGGAGAACAAGTATTGGGGAAAGTTCAGCCACTTCACGCCAGTGCCAGTAATTGTATTTGAAAGGTTAAAGGGATTGAACTCGATGGGCTTGCTTTTAAAGCGTTTTCGGTGCGGTAAAGCTAGTATAATTGATGATTTATTTCAATCAATATTTGAATGTACCCAAATTTTCTACATAATGGCTAAGGGCTAAAGAACGCCACTGCCACAAGCATTTATCATGACAAATTCCAAATTCCACAAAGTCAAAGTCAATGGCGTTGCCCCAAAAAAAATCCAAATGGAAATGGCAAGTAGGAGGCTCCTTTCTTTTTTTTTTTTTTTTGTGAGGGAAATGGTTTGGGATATCGTGTGTACCACATAAAACCTTCTTCTTTTTTCCCAGGCGATACATTTCAAGCCTTTCAAGCTATCGAGGAACCCGCGACACGTGCGAATTTCATGTCGAAGTTGAAGTTGAAGCTAAAGCCGAAGTGGAAGTGGAAGTTGAATTGATTGCGTGCCAGTTGTGGCAATGACGATTTGTACGCGCCAATGGGCAGAATTGGGCGGTAGGTGGGCGGCAGGGGGCGTGGCACTCGATAACAAATGCCGTTTCGCTTTTGTACTGCGTATTGTAATTAAAATGACGAAAGCAGCGCCAAAAGTTTTAATAAACTGCCAAAATAAATACGAAAAGCGGAGCGCGCGAAAGGGAAACGAATAAACAAAGACTGAAAAAGTTGTAAGCGGATTGCCTGGGATAGGAAGGGGTTGCCCCAAGTGAAAGGATGGCAAGGGGGGGCGCCATAAGTACTTTGTATTAATAACAGAACCAAAAAGGACTTGAAATGGGAGCAGGACTGAGACGCTTTCTGGGCCAAGAGCTTTGGCATCCTCAAATAACTGGAATTGAAACTCGAGAGCCAAAAGGGGTAAGGCGGCACCCAAATAGGGACTAAGGAGCACTGTAAAAAAAATATTGAAACTATTGGCTTTCATCTTTTACATTCAACTTAGAGAAATAAGAATATTTCTCGTTTGTTTTCCATCTAAAAAACTTAATTTATTGTCTTAATTAACCCATTAAACAAACGAATAAATATAGGAGCTCCATTTTTCTTCTCTGTAGGCATAATTTTTCATTATGGCGTGAAGAGCAAACTGTTTACATTTGTTTTCCACAGCCTGCCAGCCGAGTAAGACAAGACACTCAGGATGTATTCAGGACGCTCGGTGGGAGAAGACAAGGGACACGATGCCAGGGGCAACATGTTCATTATGCCACCGGCTGAAATCTATAGCCACGACTTTGTTTTTGCAGGTGCGGCTCATTAAATCACCTGGTAATCAGAATATTCCCCCCAAAAGGAGTAACCTCTCGACTGTTATTGTTTTTGTTTTCAACCTCAGCTCTCGGCTCTCGACTCTCGGCTGTGGTGTCAATCACAGTTGGCCTAATTAACATCGCGAGCTGCCATTGTGGCACAGATTTCAGCCCATAAATTCAAATCAGTCTGCAAACTTTGGCCATAAAAACTCGCTATCATCGGCGGCACTTGAACTAAAACATAACATTTACTATACAAGAGGGTCCAACAGCAGGCACTCAGCTGGACTGGGTTTACAACAGGAGGGCATTTGTGCCCCGTGCTCGTAATAATAACAACAATAATCATTTTGCATGATTTACGAGTGCAGCTGGCAGCCACTCTGCCTGCTTTGTTGCTGCTCCTCTTCGTTCAATGGCCATAAATTCTCATCAATAAATCAAATGTGGAGCTGATCCAATATGAGGGCGCCGCGATATATGCAGCATTTTTTAACACATTTTATACGGAGGTTGTGGGTGTGTGTCTGAGTGTTTGTTGTTGGGTGAGTGTAGTGGGTGGGGGTGAGACGTGTGGCAAGTGACATGTGTCACTCAATAATAATCGCATTTGCATGGATCCACAACTGCCATGAATAGCCAAACAGAAACTTAACTAGAAGCTCTTCGGGGCCTTTTTTGAAGATCTTAGACCTAATCACGTTTTGGTTTTCCAAAGGGTATGTGTTTGACTTTCAGTTTGTGGGAATTACAGCTAGATATCGTACGATTAAGTATACGCATAGTTGATTGCTTAGTCTCTGAGATGCGCACTTTTTTGGGTTGGATGGAAAGTGACTTAATATCGTTAAGGGAATTATGGTCTATGGATAACTTTACGGATTTAATTAAACTAAAACTTCTTTAAATTCTTAAAAATAATGCAGATAACATATTGCATGTCTTAGAAAAAGGTTTAAAAAAGTCAGTCTACGAAAACTGAAGAATAAATCCCATGGTAGTTCTTGTGTTTAATAATTTATATTTCTTTGGCAATTATTCTTTCTCATATTATAAATAAACTTCAATAATTTTACCATAAATTATCCATATTCAGAATTCCCCCGTTTTTGTCATCACCTTTCGAATATATCCATACCCAAGCGCTTTTAATACTTACAGGTTTCCAATGGGATTTAGGAATTCGGGAGATTAATTTTTCAAACTAGAACCGAGATTTTGGTTTGCTTTTAGGAACCCAGTTGGCGGCCTAGAGCAGCTCCGTCTCCATCTGAGCGGCCTCCACGGTCTCCACGATGGTGGCCGTGGGTGCCGTGACCGAATCTCATGGAACGTACCGCGTGGTCAGGGCCCCATCGTCATCGTCGTCCACGCGGAGGCCGCCGCAACCGCATGGCAGCCAGTTAACTCCTCCACCCTCTCCTCCAGTGCATCCTCCCAAATTCAGGCATCGGCCTTTTGGTCAAATTGCAGAGACCTGTTCCAGTTCGGCACTGGAACGGCCCGAGTTCATCACCACAACATTTTTGGCGGCATAGTCCGTGATGAAGCGATCGCTGTTACGCGGATGGATGTTGCCCACGTCCTGGGCACAGCACCAGGGATTGCGCATAGTCAGGATGCGCTTGAAGGCGTCGCGGAACTCCTTGTTGAAGATCGAGTAGATGATCGGGTTGAAGGCCGAATTCGAGTAGCCCAGCCAGGTGAGTATCTTGAAGGTCTGGCCCCCGATGCAGGTCTTGCAGAAGGCCGCTGTGATGTTGACGCAGAAGAAGGGCACCCAGCAGATAAGGAACACGCCCATGATCACGCCCACCGTCACTGCGGCCTTGTGATCGGAGACGTGGTACGGGGAGCTGTGGTGCAGGTTGCGCACCTTGAACTTCTTCTGCTGGTTCTTGGGGCGGCGGATGCTCTTGTAGCGTTGTTTTTCGGCCACCTCGCCGGGTCGGGTTACGGCCTTGATGGATTTCACATGCTTCTGGGCATAGCAATATAACCTGAATAAATAGAAGTTAAAGCAAAGTAACCTTAATAGGTGATGTGAATACATTTAAATGTATACAAGTTTTTCAGTAATTTAACACTTAATTTCCAAACGATTTAATGTCCTTACTTAATAAACGTTTAACTTTTTTGAACACTTTAAACTGATTAAAACATGATATCCTGTATTGTGATAATAATTGCATACATTAACTCCATTATTCATTAGTGGTTTCGGAGTAAAACAGTAATTATTTTGGCACCTAATGAATGACTTGCCTTGATTGCTGTCCTGGTTTCTGTGGCAACCTCCGCTTGTTTTCTCGCTGGTTTTCTAGTTACTGGTTACTGCTTGTAATTGATATGATAATTATTCACTCGGGCCACTTGGCATGTCAATTAGATGGGGACCGGCAACAATGGCAGTGTACACATCAATAACTAAAGGAAACACACTGCGTATACGCAATGTCTGACTATCATATCCAATCTTCCACTTGAGTTGCTCTCGAAGCTGCTTCCTATTCTCGGTATCCTAGCTTCTGGCTAACAAATAAACAAGCATATGTGTCTGTCCAAGGACTAGCTGGGCGTTTGCTTGTGGGCCACATAAAAAGGATAACAGGAGAGAAGCCTGGCTAGGCACAAATTATGACGATAAAAGTATATTTATTCTGTAATTTAACCGAAATTTGATAGAAAATTCCAATGCTAACCAACAGGGGATCCATTTGATGAGAGCGTAGGGAGGAGTGACAGAAGGCGGCGGAATGAGGAATTGGAGGTCCTGGCCATTGGCTGCAAATCTCGTTAAGCTAAAATGGCAACGTGCCGCTGGCCGTAACGTTGATGAGCAGCTATCGCTGTATAGTATTTGTATCTGTAAGTGTATCTGTGTATCTGTGTGCCCGTGTCCTTGTCTAGTCCTTTCGCACACGCCCAAGTCTTTTGCCAGTATCCTGGGGATTACTTAGACGGACACTAATGCGTGCGCTTATTTGTTCAACCCAAAACCCCTTGCCCACATTTATTTTCCCCGTCAACCAGCACTCTTCCTTGTTTTTCCTTTCTCGTGCCTGCAGGCCATCAGGAGCGCAAGTCCTTGCGGCATTTTTCTGATATATTCAGCATTTTAGCATTGCGATAGCAGCCAACTTCGTCAGTTTTTACAACATTTTATTATTTACTTTTTACTACTTCAGGCTCGGTTGGCTCGTTGTTTTGTTTGTTGGTTTTTTGCGTATTTTTTATGCCCTTGCTGAGGTTATTACAAATGCGGAAAGACTTTGCCTTCACACGGAAAAACTCAAAAAAATATGAATCCATTTGGCTTTTTGTGATCTGTTTTTTTGTAAGCTCATAAAAGTGTTTGAGTTCCTTCTTTGTTTTAATTTGAAGAGATTTGAGCAAAAGTTTTGTGCAGAAAGTTTAGTTTTGTTTCTCGTATCCGTGGGCTATTTGTATCTACATAATTGCAGCTGAAGGCGTCTGGAAATATCTTTCTTTATGCATTTCATGTTTTATGCACGGCAAACTTTGGCTGAAATGTGAAAAAACCCCACTCTGGCGGCAAACCCATTTCAGGCAGTTCCGCTTTGACTTACCGACAGTAGATGCCAATCATGACCACACAGGGGAAGTAGAAACTGATACAGCTGGACACGACGGCGTAGGTGGGCGTGAGGTCCAGAGCGCATGTGGGATACTTTTTGCCGTTGTCCTCGAAAATCAGCGGCTGGTCGGGCCGATGGATGCCCAAGGATATGGGCACAAACGAGACGAACGCGGCCAGCAGCCAAATGGCGGCAATGGTGATGACAGCCACGCGTCGTGTCACCCAGCGGCCGTATCTGCAAAAAGAGACTTGGTTAAAATCAGAGGCTTAAACATGGGGTTAAGGTTAGTCGGGGATGGGTAGCAAAGTAGGGACCCCCGAAAGGGTTGCACCAATTTGTGGCAAAGGAAGCGGAAATACACGCGCCACGCTTTCCACTTCTCGGCCTAGCATGTTGTTGATCCTGCTGCTGCTCCTGGCGTTTGTCTTTTTGTCCTTTTTCCCTTGTGGTAGCCGGCAAAAGGGCGAACACACACATCCCACCTACACTCGCCAAACTTCAGCTTGACATTCCGAATTTGACCCTTTTACTACTAATTAAAGCCCAAACTTTTCGCATATTAGAAGAGTTTTGTCCGAAAATTCTTTCATGGGTAGTTGGATTCCAAAAAGTATTCCAAAAATTCTAAACTTAAATAACAATAGGTGGATAAACATTCTTAACTTTAGTTTTTTCATTCTAGTTGAATTTAAAGAGCAAGATTTATTATCTAACCACTTTTTGTTGCTGAATAATTTAGGTCTTTGTTTATATATTTTTAGCAGGTAGATTATAATTTTTTTTCTGTTTGTTTCCAGTACCTTGTTTTTTTGCTTTGAGTGGAAAGTACCAAGAGCAACACGTGGGCGGAGGCGTAGCCGCTTGGAACACGAACACGGCAGCATGTTCTGATTGTGGCTTTGCATGTAGCTGACAATCCCTAAGCGGACAAGCAGCCATTCGACAACATCATTTTCGGGTGTGCGCGACAAGTGTTGGGTCTGCCCAGAACCGGTCGCAGGATTCACAAAATCCAGAGCCATGGATACGAACCAGGAGCTCTCGGGTCAGTCCGCATGTCATTAATTACCAGGACTGGTGTGGGTTAGGCGACAAATCGCCCTAACCCGAGAACAAAACCACACACACGGGCAAGTGGGACGAATGGCATATGCAAATCATCGCCGATGACGGTCTCCTTTTTTCAAGCATTTCGATTCCGATTTTACGGCAGGAAATGAACAGTCTGCAGCAATTGCAAAAACCAAAACCAAAAACCGAAACCGAAATACCCAAGTCGCTGTGCGGAGTGAGAGCTTTCGGTTTTAGGTTCCGGATCCGGGTCTGGCGCCATATGCCGCATCATTTTGGCTTGTGCAGGAAATCAAACAGAATAATTCAATTTCAATACAAAGACGCACTAACACACACTGCGGCACATTCGCACCACCGGGATGGAGGCCCTCAAGGATGGCACGGACGATGGAAGACGAATCGACGACAAAGCGGAAACGGAAGTTTATGTAATTGTATTCACATACAAATTCAATTTCGTTTTCGGCACGAAAATTGATTTCCATGTGACGAAAGCCTCCTCGTTCCTATCCACACTTCCCGCGGGAACCTACTGCGACGTCATATCCGGCTCAAAGAGTGGATGTTCCTGCACTGGCAAGACCGTCACTGTCGGATCTGATGGAAGGGCCAAACTCTCCATCGGCAGCTCCGAGGACGAAGGTGTTCTGGCCACTCATGTCAAAGCAAAGTTGTAAAGCACCCTATTTAACCAGAAATTTCTAAATATATAATGCATATTAAAAAATATATGTATATAATATCTTCATTCAAATTACACAGGCCAACAGCAAAAAATCTCCATGCATAATTTCACCTACTCCATAACCTTTATGCTCCCCTGAACCAAAGTCCAGAACAAACACAGGTTCCATCACCCACAGTTTCCGCGGTACACCTAAGAGAAGAAATTGATCAAATTTTACCATATATTGAATTAAAAAACTAAAGCCAATTACATAATTCTTATGTTTGACCATCATTGTTTTTAGTGCATTTAATTTTTTAAATGTATGTGTACCAACTAAAATCATTCAAAGTTCAAATCTCCGATTTTCTGGATTTATAATTGTGCTTCTATGAGTTTTCCCCTGCCTGGTGCTTCAGATTTTCTGCCATACGATTTTCAAGAAGCTTGCGCCGCGTTTTGGACGCCAAGGCGTTCCTTTCCAAGCTCATATCTCGGCTATTTCTAAACGTATTTCGAAAAGGGATGTCATTTTGTTATCAGAACTCCGATGTCCTTCGAACTGCATCCAAAATTTTTGAAAAAAGGGCAACTAAAATTTCGATCCGATTTTCGCGATTTTGGCATCATGCAAAAATTGGCGAAAATTTTATTGTCCGATTTCAAAAAACTTTTGATGCAGACCGAAGGATAATGCTGTCCTGATTACAAAATGACATCCCTTACCAAAATCCGCTTAGAAATGGCCGAGATATGAGCTTGGAAAAGAGCGCCTTGGCGGCCAAAACGCGGCGCAAATTTCTCGAAATTCGTATGGCAGAAAATCTGAAGTACCAGGCGAACAGAAACCAGCAGAAGGTGGACGATATCAAGCAGTTCAAGCAGTGCAGTGACGTCAGAGCAATTATTATTTTCTGATCTTAAGGGGGGAGCGGGACAAACAGATCTGAATATATAACGGCCTCCCTTTCCACCTAATGCAATGGAGGCTCCAACTTGGGCTTCATGGGGGGGAATGGGACAATGCACTAAGAGGGAGACAGGTAGACAAATGAGGCTCTCTTGGGGATGGCAGTGCTGAGTGTCTTGGATCCACGGTTGTCACGATTTCTCGGCACGCAGTAACAGCCCCCATACAAAACAATGCATTTTCGCTCACGCTGGCCCCAAATCGTGACACGCGCCGAAAAACAACGTGTGTCGTTTTAACTTTGCCATCGTTAAGTGAATATTACCGTTCTGGACTGGAAAATGGGATGCAGGGATTGGGTAACAGTCGGCCATCATGGATTTTGGTACCGTTTTTTTCGAATTTATGAGAGAATACGTAATTTAACCCTTCACCTGTCTTTAAAATTGTTCAATCTTTATTTTAAGTTATGTATATGTAACTAGAAGAAAAAACAATCCATCAATGAAACCTAACGAGTTAAAAATGCTGAAATAATAAAAAGGAAGCAGTAGTGTGGCTTTTTATTGCCGTATTAATAAGGCTTTGGTTGCGAAAATTTTGTTAGAATGTTAAACCCATGGGGCCAGTGAAGGGATAATCGAGATAAATTTCTGGCAAAGTGGGGGTGAGGGGATGGTGGAAATCCACCTTCTGCTGATTTCTGTTCGCCTGGTACTTCGGATTTTCTGCCATACGAATTTCGAGGAATTGGCGCAACATTTTTGGCGACACAATATCGCCACTTTTCAAGTCCATATTTTGGCCATTTGGAAATCGATTTAAAAATTTTAAAAAATATATTTAAATAATATAGTATTTATATTTAACAAAAATATATTATTTCATAATTAAAACCTTCCCAAAAACCTCTTTTTAAATCATTTTTTAAATGCCTCTTCATCAAATTTTAGACAGCGGCGCCAAAATTTTTCCTCGATTTCAGTGAATTTTGCCCGTGGCCAGATTTGAAGTACCAGGCGAACAGAAGCCATCAGAAGGTCGCCAAGAGAAAGCAGTTCAAGCAGTTCACAACCATTTTTTCTGAGTTTGCCATGTGTAGAAAAGGGAAGAAGGCAGCTATGGTGGCACTTTACGCCCCCATTGCACCTTATGGGATGTGGATCACAGCATCATACTCTATGGGGGGAACGAGATAATGCAACCGAGAGGGACGGGTAGACATTTTAGGCTGCTGTAGGGATGGGAGAGCAGGAGGGATTTTGTACGACATTTGGCACCCCACCTCAGCACGAAGCGCCATCTTCATAGGATCCAATGCATTTTCGCTCACGCTGGCCCCAAATCGTGACACGCGCCGAAAAACTACGTGTGTCGTTTTAACTTTGCCATCGTTAAGTGAATATTACCGTTCTGGACTGGAAAATGGGATGCTGGGATTGGGGAACAGTCGGCCATCATGAATTTTAGTACCGTTCTTTGAATTTTTAGCAAGAATTAGCTGAGAATATTCACTATTAGAGGGAAAGGGAGGCGAAATGCCGCCATTACCTAATGCTGTTTCCTTCCTTAGAACAGAAAAATATATGCACTGCTTGAACTGCTTGGTTTCGGCCGCCTTCTGCTGGTTTCTGTTCGCCTGGTACTTCAGATTTTCTGCCATACGAATTTCGAGAAATTTGCGCCGCGTTTTGGTCGCCAGGGCGTTCCTTTCCAAGCTCATATCTTGGCTATTTCTAAACGGATTTCGAAAAGGGATGTCATTTTGTTATCAGGACACCGATATCCTTCCAACTGCATCCCAAGAAAATGATTTATCAAAGGATTACAAAATTTGTTTCATACTCCGTAAATGTCACATTTTTAATCTTAATTTTAAATGTGGTACCTAACTTTTACTGTGCTTTACGGCATGAACTAAGTTTAAGACTGAAGCGGCTGTGGTAGCGCTTTGAAATATGCACATAAACCTGCAGCCATTAGGTGACACACTGGGAGCAAAGGAGGCAATCAGGCATCGATGGGCTAATTGAAATCGTGTGTGAGAGCCAGCCAGTATGTGTGTGTATGTGGGTGCCAGGAGCAGGCTGCTCCGAGCAAAGGACATTTGCATTTAACGCTGGTGCTTGACTGGCTGCGTGGCATGTGGTGGCTTTGTATGTTGTCCCACATGCACTCAAGAAATTACCGCTAGGCACGCACAATGATCCTTTCCCTTGAATCCCTGAGCCCCACCCCTTTCCCTTTCTTTCTTCTTTTCCTTGCCCTCCTGTGGCTCCTCTCCTGGCTTTTGTGTCATTTGCATAGTTTGAGGCGCTTCGTTTACTTATTTTTCCAGGTCCTGCCATGTCAGCTTGCCAGCCGCTTGTTTGCCTTTGTTTTGGTATGGTAACTTTGATGGCTCTTTATGAGTGTTTTCCTTACCGTCATTTCCAACACGTTCCCATAACACCGTCTTATAAAAAGTTTTAATAATTCTCCATCAATTTCGAGGTATTTCTAGTAAAAATTTTCTACACACTAGAAAATTAAGCTATCACCTTTATGACTCTTTTCAATTTTCGGTACAATAAATAGGTCTCAAAAAATTCTCAGAGGATCCCTTCATTTTATTTCAGAGTTGAGGAAAACATGGATCCAAAAACCAAGACCAAGACAACACGAAAAATACAATTACAAAAAGTTCCCAAGTGCGTCATTGTACCTGGGACAGGTTTTGCGGTGTTCGTTTAAGTGTTTTTGCTTTTGGATTTTCATTTTTTGGCCAAAATACCACGCTCAAGCTTCAAACCCAAGCCGATTCCCTCCCCACTCTTACATACATATATTTTCCAGCCCTTTCCTCTGTCGCCTGTGGCAAACTTTCATTGTTCTTTCAGTTTTTATTGCAGTTTAAAATGAATTTCACATATGTGCCTGACAGTTACGATGATGACAGGCGCCAAAGTCAACGAACAACGACATCGAGCTGGATGCGACAACGAAAAAAAATCAAAGGACCAACAACCACTTGGAAGCATCAACTTGTCACACAAAATACGCAAAATTTCTTATTTTAATCATTTTTGCTGTTGGGGAAGATACAAAAAAAAAGAAGCCGAGGAGACAGGCGCTTCATTTTCACTTTGTCTGAGACTAATTAAATTTGCAGGCGCTTTTTATCCAAATTGTTTTTGCCAATTTCCCGTCAAGGAAAGGAAAATCCTGGCGAGCGCAATTAAATTAAACGCCTGCAATTATTCTAAAACGTTAAGAAAATACAACGAATCAGCGTTTCATGCGTTCTGTCTGAAATGAGACAGGTCCTAGATGAATGTTTCTGTAGATGTTGGAGCAGTGTTGGGGCGTGGCACTGGCATCCTAATGAGAAGAAGGCGCGTGAACTTTGCCGGGGAGTGCGTCGCAGCCTCCTCCACTTTGACATGCAAATAAATCAGATTTACATAAAGAGGGAGCACGAGCCCGGAGTCGGACCAAGGACGGCAATGTTTAATGCTAGACACATCCCTCTGGGATACCAGTTACCATTTCTCAGACACAAAAGGTGGTTTCTCAAACTGTGCGTTGCGCCAAGGGCTTGTGCAGTTTCTATACATTGCGAAAAATTATGATTACTTCTAAAATATTTCCTAACCTACTAGTTCTATAGGAGGTGGGGCAACCACATTTGTATGACTTACACTTAATACAATGTATATCATGTAAAGGCCACTTTTCCCAGTGCACTTTCGAGTTCCCTTAAGCTGGGCTCCTTCAGATTCCTATTCGCATTCGGAGTGAGTGGTGCGAGCGACGACTTGACATTTGAAGTGTAAAATGTCTCGGGTTCCTGCACAGAGCTGTAATACCATCAGGTCGTGGGTGGAACTTAGGATTCGGCCCCGGGTGCAAATGCAAACGAATTCAGGTGACTAAACTCGATTTCGGGGCGCGGACTGAACTTGTCCAGCGGCGTCGCCATGTCTGAGTGCCTATGCAAATGTCATTAACCCAGGGGCTGTGATTAATATTAGAGAATATTAGGCCAGCTTAATCAGCCTTTGAATTGCAATTTTGATTGCGGTTTCATTTCATTATTGAAGCACAATTGTGAGCAATGTAAATGTTTATTCAGATTCAATATGATTACAGAACATTTAAAAATATACTTCTGACATAGAATCTATCTTGATTTTTAAAGACTTGAACACTTTCAGTTGATTTGGCTTTCATATAGTTTCTCATTTAAAAGTAAACTTAATCTTGTGGAATAAAATATGCAGATCAATCTAGCAATTTATGTCATTTCACCCATCATCAAACATCTGATGTCAGTCATGGAAATGCCAGTCAGTCCTTTTTGCGCATCAAACTAAACTTTTTCTCTTGCTTAATTTCACTTTCAATTCCATCCATCTGCAACTTACTCGCCCATCCTCTATCTGCAAGAAAGGACAAACTGAATTCAGAATCAGGAACAGGAAAAATGCTCCATGAAAATTGTCATTTGCCTGGCCAGCCCGTGCCACATCCATTCGACCCGACCCCTGGCCTGAGCTCATTTAAATCCTTTTGCCATGGCATACAAAATTTGCAATCTGAATTTTCAGCTCGCTTCAGCATCAAGTTGCCACATCAATGAAGCGTTATATGCTCGCCAACTCGTTACGTGAACCCGGCTACACAAAAGATACATAGATGGATGGATAGATGGATTGGTGGATAGATGACTCGGTGGTTGGGTGGTGGGGTAGTTGGGTGGCTGGATGGGTCGTCGAGGGGAAAAATAAAAAGGGAAATCGGGGAAATGCGAGGGGCACACCAATACAAATGTCGTCTAGCATTTTTCATAAGCGAATAAGCTACCCCAGGTGGCAGCAACAACACCAAAAGCAACAACCAACCCTGCCGGGGTTGAGCAGCTGAGTTGCGGCAGAAAAAAAAATATTTTTCTACTTTTGGCTTTTGGCTGAAAATAGCATCAAAGGATTTATTATGGCTCTTTCATGACACGGCGCTGTGGGTTAGTCGCATTCGCAACGAGTTCAGAGTGGAGAACTGGAAACTGTCTCGATTTGCTTTAGTTGCTCCCTGATGCCCCCGAAAGCCCTGCCCTGCCTTGTTTCATATAAAATAGAAAACAAAAAACCCCTCTGTCGAAAAAAAGAATCCCGCAATCATTTCGTTAGGTTGCTCCCACTGAGCCAAATAGCCTCACAGCGCCTGTCAGCGACTTGACCAACGTCATTTTTAACAAAACTCTCCAGTACACACACTCAGTGGGGGGGAAAAAAATAAACAAAATTTTTACATTGCAGAAAAATGTTATTATATGTTAGAAAAGGTGAATAAATAGTTTTCCTGTCAAAATTAATTAAGATTGATGGATGAAATAATTAAGAATTTGTTTTCCTTTTTTAATAGAAAACCTTAACTAGGCTTCGATTATTTCTAAATACTTTTAGAATCGTATTTTTTTCGGTGCCTAGCCACCCACATATGAAGAAATTCTACTGGTTGCTGACACATAATAAATTTCAGCGTTTGTTCTTGGCCACAAATGTAATATTCCTATGCCAAAAAATGTTTGTTGGCTTGCACTTGTGTGGCCTGAGCACTTTGGTGGCATTGTTGAAAATTTAATTAACACACAATTGTTGTGGTCCAGCCGAAAGTGGACCAAAAGTCTGGGATCGTGGGGCCTGATAAACTAGTTTCAAGTTTACCGAGCTGACTCTCGGTTGACTGGCTTTGTGCGAATCGTTCTCTAGCCACTGGAAATCAATTTCAACTGCTGACTACAAAGCATGCTAACATGGCTGACTGGCAGCATTTTGGGGCACGACGACAGCAGGACAAGCTCATTGTCATTGTCCTAGCAGGAGACACATACACAGAAACACTTGAGCACACAATACCGACAGGGACGACAGCCACCTGAGGCAGCAGAATTTGATTGTCTCCGGGGCTTCCTGCCAGGACAGGACGGGACGGAGCAGAGTAGGATACGGCCGTATAGCGCAGCTGGAGGAACGTGACGAATATGTAAGGTAGATTGAACTAAAATAATGGAGCTTTTGCGTAACGCTCATCCAGCTGATAGATGAAGTCATTTTCGGCGGGGGTGCGAACTGTAAAAAATGTTGGCCAGGTGGCTAAGGTTAAAATTTTGAAGCCATCAAATTACTTAAAGAATGTATCGTGCGTGAAATCTTCAGTTAGGACACTCAACATCATTACTTAAAGTCTCTAAAATCTTAAATAAAACATAAGTTTAATGATGGACTTGTACCACTTTTACCAGCTGGTAATGACACTTCTTTGCCAACTTTTTCCTGCTCTGACCCACACTAAGTGACTCAACAGAACTTGGTTGTGAGCCAGAGAACCACAGCATTCAGCTGTTGTGATCCAAAAGTGCTTAGCCAACTTCAAGATGAAGTCGCCAGTGGAGGGAGAAAAAAAAACTGGCTCGTAATGTGCCATAAATCTGTTACTAATGAAACAATTATGAGCTGCGATTAATGAGCCCCACTGCCATAAACAAGTGGCAGTCGAGTGGCACACAATCGGTGGGAAAGAGGCGAAGAGAGGAATGCGGAGGCAGACGGTGGTGCCACAAAAACGTGACAGGCATGACAACGCGGCGTATGAGTAACGTGCATATAAAGCACCTGCAATGGTCTGACATTAATGAATCGATAGGTGAACCCTCGCGGCAGGGACAATTAGTTTGACAGGGCATATGGATTGGATAATTTATGCATGTGACACATCCTGACAATCACTCACCTGAGCGGATCCTTGATGTGGATGTAGCGGTCCATGGAGATGGCGCAGAGATTGAGAATTGAAGCCGTCGAGCACATGACATCAAAGGCTACCCAGGTATCACAAAATTGTGCTCCAAAGATCCAATATCCTGCGGGCGATACGAGATGGGGAAAAATATTCGTGAGAAAGGTGAAAATCAGTGGACTCAGACGAGCCTTTGATTGCTTGTTAAAAATGCTTAATAGGTACTCAACTTTCTGCCTGGGCCCTGGACATGGCGGAAATTGCCATGTTGCGGCCGGACGGAAAAAAGTTGTTTCATTTGCACGGCAAAGTGCAGCCGGAAAACGAGTCGGAGGGAACCGGACAAAGACTAAAAGGCAGCCGTTGTGTGACAGAAGCCAGATTCTTGTTTTATTTATTCATGACGCAAATTGAGTTTAAATGATTTCATAAATTCATTTCCGTTTCCTGTCCCACATACACATATGCAAGCCTGCTTTCGGGCCGAGAACCATTTAAATTTCATTTCGCTGGGCCAGAGTAAAAACAAATAAATTATTTTCAGGGGCTTGAAAATTCCACAAGTGCGTCGCAATTACAGAGACCCAGACTCGATTGATGTCCCGTGCGTGACCAGAAACGGATGTCCTTTGGAGCCGGGGGTCAGAGAGGAAACAAACTCACTGATACGCACATTTGAGCTCGTTCTATGCACTGAATTCAATAACAGATTTTCCAAATAAAAAGGTTATTTATTTGTGGTGTTCGTGGCTTTGGGGCCATGTTCTCGTGTAGGCGATAAGAATATGCATATCATGCTCGTTACGGCTTTCATGGCAGTTAATCAAGCGTACCGCAGGATACGGCTCTTAAATGCCACAGGAAGTGCCAACGCAACTGGTCAAAGCAAATCCCCGACCAATTCGACCCTCTGACATCAGGATATCGGGAAATCAGAAGGGGACTATCAGGATATCAAAAATCAGCGCCAATGACTTTCACATCCCAAAGTCTATAAATAGACACACAACCTATTTAATTGGCTTTAAGCCAGATGTCGTTTCATTCGAAAAGATTAAATAAATTGTAGATGCTTTTCAATCCAAAAATCAAGTAATCATTTAACTAAAAAGTTCCAAGAATTTTAAACCTGTCAACTGTCAGTGGTCTTTCCATAACTTCTCTTGTCAAATACTTTCAACGGCTTTGTACGAACTCGTATGCGGATTGCATTAGATTTGCAAATGGTTTTTGAAATACCGAATTTGCACTCAGAGTTCTTCCCCCCTTTTTCCATCAAAATCGAGAGCAGCTTTGACTTCAGCTTTGGCCCGAAAGAATGCAGAGCACTTGGCCAAATGCTCATGGCCCCGAAAAAAGCAATTTGGAAAGGTGAAAGTGTATGAGCATGTATTGAAGTCAGCAAATAATTCATTCCGCTCTTAATGCACACGTTTTTGCCGCACAGTAAATGTTGAAAAAATAATTCTTAATAAATATTAAATAATACTTATTCCATTACTATTTTTTTAAAAAATCTATCATTACATATGAATGATAAGTTTAGTTGTAAATACAATTGAAAGTTTACAAATAAAGCTTGGATCTGTTCCATTATTTTGAACACCGCTGTTTAAACATCCTCTTATGAATTTCTTTTGGCCAAAAAGTGTGCTATATGTTTTTGTGATTCCTCCGGCTGGCAGCATCTGTCGATTCTCGACGGTTCCCGGCTCGCTTCGCTTGTTGTTTGAGTTTGTCCAATTGCGTACGATGTTTATTTGCTGATTTGCCTGTCTTCGAGCGTGCTAAATGTTGCCTTGGCGAAAATAATTTGCCTCCGTGTGGGTGTCGGTCTGTTGACGGCCCCTAAGGCATCTGTTTGTCTTGGAGCAGCTGAGCATTTTTATTTATTTTTTCACACTTTTGCTTACGCGGCAGCACTCGGCTCCTCCGAGTGCCAAAGTCGTTTATTATTTTCACACACACTCCCGTGGCAAGGCGAAGACTGGGTGGCTGGATGCCTGGAACATACATATATGTGTCATGCCACCCTATTCCCCACATTTCATCAGAAGGCATCGCTTCGGATTCCGCTCACATTTTCAGTCTCGCATGACAGGCTCGCAGTTTTCCTTTGCTTTTTTTTCTGTTTGTTGTTTATGATTTTCCACTTTTTTCCTTACGCACATTGATGTCAGCTGCATGTTTCCTGAACCGGAACACGTTGTTAGCTCCCCGTTGAAAACTTTGGCCCGGCTTTCGCCTAATTTGCCTCTTATTTACTTAGCCACCAAACAGCTCCGCCGTCAAGTTTCCATCTCGAGTTTTCCCTTTCCGGCGGTGCACCGCGCGGTGCTGCGGCATTAATATGTGAAATGCACCACTCATAAAAGGGGCAACGACTGCCATCCGGCTGGCAAGAGCTTCAGCTGCACAAGGACATCTTGTTGAAAAAGTGGCAGGAGTCGGGTGGGATAACTCGAGGAATAAGTGCTGCTGCCTCGCTCGGAATGGCTAATGGAAAATAATCAAAATGTGTGGCTGCACACGGGATCTGCATGTTAGACGTACAGCTGAAATAAAATGAAATTCCTGTTTGGCTGACTATAACCATTTGTCCAACTAGATGGTAACGAGGGTTGCCTGAACAGTTTCGAAGGTGGATAAATGAAGTCTAGCACTTGTTTCGTCTCATAATTCTTGGTGGAAAGTTTTCATATCATGTAGAAACCTAGGTTGGACCACTAAGACCGCCCTCGTTTTCATTCCGGACCCAGGAAGTATTGTGCAGTCACAATGGCCATCACTGGAGTAGCACGGAATCCGGGAACTCGAGATTCCGGAGAACCCTGCCAGCTCGTGCATGGACTTGTGCAGCTGACACTTAAAAGGCATTGACAAAGCCATCTTAAATCCGGCTTTAAGCGCTCCCAGCTATGTCAGATGGCACCTCGAGTGCCGAGGGGGTGGTTGGATGAAAAATTCATCGATTTATGTTATTTTTTTTACCGCAGCCTACAGCAATTTACATAAATTTCAGAGCTAGCAAATTTCAATTGCAATTTTCCATTACGCAGCCATAAAAAGGTAGACATACTTTTTAGTACTTACCCAGCAAATCGTTGACACCTGCGAACGTCATCACGAGCGAGGCCACGAACAGATCCGCAATCGCTAATGAGGCCAGGAACAGATTGCCGATGCGGCGCAGACTGCGCTCCGTGTATATGGCCAGACATACCAGGATGTTTCCGGCCACCGAAAGGAATATCAGCACCGATAGGAAGATGCCTGCGGCGAGTCCAAATCAAATATCACACCCGTAATCCCACCGTCCACAGACAGACACACGCACATACACACAACAATGATCGTTTAAAGCATAGTTTTATGGGTAAACATTCGAGGCAGTGTGTTTCGGAGTGGGCTGAGTGGATGAGTGTGTGTGGGTGTAAGAGGGTGTAGGTGCTGCTTTCGGAGGGTGCGTGATGGTGTGTTTGTCACATGCAACATGCAATTTTACAGATAATTGCTGCAGTGTCCGTGAGCTGAGTGGATGCGATGCAGCGGGTTGTTATACATTCAACGACATTTACTTTACCAACAACTACAATTGACACAAGTGACAGCGGCTCCGGTTCCTCACCAACTATTGTATCCATTTCAGAGGCATTCGTCCAGCTGCTCTCATTGTAGAAGGATGTCAGCTGCAATGGAACCAGAACAACAATGGATGAAGTTGTTAGTCTGTGGGTTAAGTAAGCTGTTTAAATGGAAAGATATCCTCTCAGAAAATAGCAGGCCCTTAAAACTACAATGTTATATTGTAAGATGAAGGAATAATACTATATAAAAGTTTTCAACAATTAAGGAAGTCTAATTGGAAACTAAATTCCTTTTGTTCGATATTAAACCAAATACAAATTTTAAATAAAATTGCTTTTTATCTCAGCCCAAAAAACAAGTTAAAAGGTACGTTTTAAATAATAAACCTTCTGATCAAAAAATCAAGAACATTTATTATTTATTTTCAAGATATTAGAAAATATTTTCTTCCAAACGAAGATGTAAATAATATTGTTCAATGTGGTTAGGCCATAAACTAGTAATTCCGTTGATTTCCATCCCAAAACTAATTACATTTTGGGAAATTCTCCTCAAATTTAATTAGCTGGCATCTGCTTGGGGTTTCTGTGAAGTTTTCTCCAATCACTCTGCTTATTTTCATTTCAATGTGGCACGCACGTCCTGGCCACACAAAAAACTATCAATCATTTGTGGCATGTGTGCCAAGGAGCGCATCGAGGAGAATCTGTTTGAAGAGGCCAACCAAGCTGGCTGGCATTATTTATAATTAAAATTGACAAAATTTCAAGAAAATTGCCAAAGCCCATAATGAAGTTAATTTGTTTTGCTAAGCGCCACCGACTCACTCTACGAAGCATCCGCATATCTATCTGTTTGTGGCAACTTTGGGTGGGAGGTTGTCTTGTGGTTTCCTTTCCCGGGAAAAGTGCGGGTAGGAGCGTGTGTGAAAGCCAGACATGTTGCCATTCTAGTGGTTTGCCTTTGCTTTAATGGATCCAACTAAATATGTGCCCGATTGAACCAAACAAGCCGACAGCAACACCCCCTCGCAAACAGACCGTCTTTAAATGAATTTATTAATTAATGCGGAAGGATACACACATGGGAGTAAGAACGGGAGCACGAGAATACTGCAGTTACGCAGGCGAAGTGAATGTGTCCATGGGATATGTTCCAAATACGGCGAAAAGCGCCTACGTCCTTTAAGCGTTATTGCCACAGGAATGTAAGCGCACAGCCGGCAACAAAAAACAGTAATGAAACCATAATAAAATCCTCAAAAGCAGACCCGAAACCGCTGACAAATGCAATTAATTAATTCAAACATGAAACGGCTGACGCAGTATAAATATTTTCACGGTTGCCAGCCTCCACGAAACTTTATTTAATTGAAATTGTTTTTTCAGCAGCTCATGCTAGTGGGTATCTCTGCCACAAGCAGCTTATTAACTTTAAAATTACTAATTTTTCCATTCCAAATAGAAACTTCATTTCGATCAACTCAAATGCAGCATACGTTTGAGTTGCGCCACAGGGCGTATACTTGTTACCATGAATACGTAGTTGAACGAGCTAATTTATTTATGTTTCGATTAGTGAAAACATTTCCACTCCTCGCATTAACTAAATTGCGGAAATATTTAACTATCACCCGGGGTGGTAATATAAACTCACTAAAATACGATTATCTATATTGATTGCCATGCAGAGTGGCACGACTTTAAAGTCCCCAGATAGACGAAGCCACTAAAACGAATTCCAGGGTTATCTGATGGGGTTGAGGGCTACGGGAATTATATGAAATGAGCCATGAATTGGCAATAAACAAAATTAATTGCTGCCATCCACATTACGAGCGCCAAGTGCTGGACAATAAAAGACACTTAAGATTATAAAAATTACATGAAATGCTTTCTCGTGTCAAGTGAATTTTCATTAAAATCTGGAGCAGCTGCTGTTGCTGCTACTGCTCCTGAACAGAATCAGTAACGTTGCCCCGCATTACTGAGATGTTAATGTTTATGTTCATGCCGCTGCTTCTTTAGCGGCATCATTAAAAAGCAGTTAACAGCCCGGAAGTGAAGGCAAAGTGAGTCAGCAGCGAAGGTCATAATGAATTTTCAATTTCCAGTCAAAAGAAAAACATAAAAAATTGTTCGTATTTAAAATTTAAAGATATTAGAAGGGAATTTGTAAAATATCAAACTCTAGAGTCGCTGCTTAAAAATATTGTCGATTTTTTTCAATTTATAAAACCTCTTTTAAATTAGATCCTCTTAAGGACCCTTTCTCCCATCTTGAGAACTGTAAGCGGGAATTTAGATGCTTTCACGGAACAGCGCGCAAAGAGAAAGCATAAACAAAGCATCTGCCAAGTGTGTGCTAAAAGATATTTAAACTGGCGGAGAAAGGGGAGAACAACTGTGACAGGAGCTACTGCATTTAATTGGCAATAAAAGTGGACAACGAATGTTGTGGCCAACGGCTCCTCAGAAGGCCTCGAACTGTTAGGACAAAGCAAGAACATAAGCCTCTAGGAAGGACAAAGAAAATGGAATTTCAAAGGGGAAAGGAGGGGAATTCTGAGAAGAACCGGCAAGAATTGTGCTTGGGTACTTCGGTTTTGTTTGCAGAGTTAAATGGCACAATGCGTTGATTAAACGTCAACACATATACGTAACTAAGCACACAATAATACTGCAAGAAATTGTACTGATTTAGTAAATTTTGTTATATATTATAACATTTTTTAAATATTCTTTGATATAACAATGTTCTAGTATAACAAAAAATACTCACTTAAAATGAATTTAGAAACTTGTAAAAGAATATTTTGTTTCTGTGTAAGGCTACTTGCCTGGTTACAATAATATGGCCCACAAGGCAGAGCCTACACAAACCTGTTGGGAAAATAACAACAAAAGGTAAAATTGCTGCCTTTCAACGTCCTGTCCAAGCGTCTGTCCTTTGTCTGGCTGCCCGGCCTAGGCGGAAGTAGTGTGATTTACAAGTAGAAAGACTGCCAGACAGGCTGAATAATAAGCAAAGGGCTCACCGAGTTCCACACTTTACAGTGTGTCATTTGAGCACTTCCGGCAACAACAATCAGCAAAACACGAGCAACACCAACACAAGCACCAACGGAAATGATAACAACAAGAATGACAACAAATTCTCTAGCCAGTGGAACAAGTGCCACATGTCCCAGGGCATAGTTGTTAATTAAATGCCCTGTACAATTACCGGAGCGAAAAGTTTTCCACAGAAGCGTAAAACAACATAATTCCAATATGTACCAGAGAGCACTCTCTTGTCAATTACCGCATCCATTAGCCATAAAGAGGAAAATTAATGAATCAATAAGGAAATTCATTTCATTGTTTTCTCAACTTATAATTCATCCTAAAACACTTTAAGTTATGCGATTTACGAGAGAGAAATTAATTTCAATTTGAATATTAAAGAAACTTTGTTAATGCCAGAAAAGTATTTGAATATAATAAACTCTTTCAGATAGTCTTTGGCTCAACGAATTCGATTTTCTCGTTTTTCTGGTGCAGTAATAAATTTTCAATTTCCCTGCACTTTGAACTTTGTGCGCACGACTTCTCGAGCCGGGAGTTTTGCGGCGCATTGAACCCGGCTCGGCTGGGTAGCTAAAAACCAACTTAAGTTGCTGTTTAGCATAAATTTAAATTCTTATAATAAACATGAAATGCTGTGGGCGTATCCTGGCAAGTTTGTTGGGAGGAAAGAGGATTTCGCATAGGAGCGATAATAGCGGGCCTAGACTGCTGATTTATGCGCTGAGCAAATATTTATTGTTTGCTTTCGGAAACTTTCTTGCAGAACTTTAAGTTTGCTCAAGTTACCGCCTCGTTATGCAATCCTTGAAAATGGGGAAAATGTCGAGAATGGAAATGGAAATGCCAGACCCCAAGGTGTTGTGAGCAGATGCTAGCTGCAATAACAAATGCAGAAGTCTTTACCAGCTATCTCTCATCTGTTGGCCATTGTCAGAGCCGTCAATGTGGCTCGTTGACAATTGCCGGCACCTCCGCCAGGATCAGGAGCAGGATCCAGGAGACTGTCAGTTGTCAACAATGAAGCATGTGTGCTTGCGTTCATTGTTGAAAGTTCGGCTTAATTAAACAAAGCTAAAAGTCAAGACTTTGCAGGGGCACATGTGCGTCTGGCTGTCAAAAGTCCTATGTATGCATCTATGTATGATAATTCCTTGATAATTCCTTACAAATTCCAATGGATGCCTGATGGCGCGGAAAAGTGTGTGACATTAAGTGGGGATTTTCCCCACTCAAGGAGAAACAGTAAAACCAAAGTTGAGCAGCAGCTCTGCCTCAATTATGAATGAACTAATTAGATCCCTTCTCTGGCGATGATGGATAACAAGTTTATTCTCCCTGGAGCAGGGTTTTCACACTTGCGGTGAGTGGCTAGCATTTTTGGACGTGCCACAGAGACAGGTCTTAACCTCAAGCCAGACACGCTCATGCCGAATTTGCCAGCCAGATAAATAATTAAAATAGCAAAAGATGGACCTACGGTACATATGAGCTCAGGATGAAGGCAACCTCATGCTTCCTATGCCCTGGAAAATTGCTATTAAAATTTGATTTCTTATAAACACGAGCTAGAAAAGTTCATGTAGTTTCTAAATTAAGATAATACAATGATTTTTTTTCTGGAAGCTCACTAGATTCCATTTCACCATTATCTTATACGTATTTCTAATTAGCCACACCAAAGTGTTGTCCTTCGATTGTGTGTCTCTGGGATTGTAAATCAAATGTTGCAGAGCTAGTTGCCACGCAGTTGCTCTAGTTCCTGCCAATTTTCGGAGGGCCGAATGAGGAGGACTGTTTGTGTTGGCTTCCATTCAGCAGATTGCCTTGCTGATTGGCCCGGGGTAGATTGTCAACGTAAGGATAATTAGCTCCAACAGGAGATGACTCGCTGGGAGATGCTATTCTACATGAAAGTGGGCATGACAGAAACGGGAAAGGGGGAAGTGCCAGCTGCAAGAGCAGGAGCAGGAGCCGGAGTAGACGCAGACGGCGGCTCTTAAGCTGATTGTAAATGCAGTCTCCATCTCCCATCACTCAATCTATCCTGGTACCCCACTTAATCTTCAGGCCTCTCGCTCCCCAACTCCTCTTAAATCCATCGATTTTGTACTTTTTCCTATGGCATATCTTTTTCCTTTTCGGATTTTCCACTGAACTGGAGTGAAAAACTTGGCAAGTGAACGTTGTCAGTCACTGGCGCTCAGTTGTGTGCTTAACACAAACATCCCGTTAACTCGTACAAGTGTCGCTGGCACTCACACTAACTGACACCCACCCACCACCTACACCCACTCCCTCACAAGGATAAAGACACACAAACACTTTTACAAGCACATATAACATAAAGTGTAAATATAGATACATCAGTGCAACTGCACTTGTTTCAATTGAAAAGTGGTATGTAAAAAAGGGTAAAAAAGAGCATAGATTCCAATCCCCTAGATTTCAAGTTGTCAAACACTTGGCTTTGGGTAAAAAGATCGTTTTAATCTAGGAAATTTTTTCCATGGAGTTCTACTAGTCGAAATGCATATCACCTTCTAATTGGATACTTTAAGTTAATTGTGTTCTCTGGGCTTACAATATATTTTTTAACACATTTTTCTTTTTTAAACTTTACTATCCCTATTATGGTAATTTCTTTCGGTGTTGGCTGGTTCCATTTACGATTTCCAATAAAAATGTAGTCGGATATCTATATTTTATTTTGGCAATATTTGGCAAAGTTGAACACTCGACGAGGATGATTGACATGACCCTTGGTCGTACGAATATTATATGCTCGTGGCCCCATTAAATTGACTTGTCACGAGTAATCGTTCTGCACTTTTGTGTCATTGCCGAGTCACTGATACCAAAGGCTCGACTCGTATAGGAGAACCATAAAAAATGTCAGCAAAAAGGCAGAAAAAGGACAAAACCAGCGCACACACACACACCCAAGCCGAAGGACTAAACTAGCACATAAAAGCTGGGTTTATGGTCAATCAGCAGCGAGCCTTTTTGGGTTTACCGAATCCCTTTGACTGCCCATCAAGAATCCTTAAACCCATTCACCTGACTCTAAAAAAAAAACGCAGGAGAGCGAAAAAAGAGGTAAACGAAATGTAGACAACATAAAAATCACGAATAACCAGCTATTTTATTTGCCCTACCTTTTCGCTCATTGGCAAATAGGGAAGGAAAGAGGACTGGAGGGCTGGCATGTTGGTAGGTGCAATTAAATGGCAACACCTAGACAAACACATTGTGGCTCTTGTGGCCAAGATTAATGTGGAATGCCCCTGATGGCAGGTTGCATCTCCCTTTGCAAGGGTGCTGCCATGCATGCTCGTGTGGTTTCTATATATATATACGCGATATACTACAAACGTACATTCGTGACCCGATTCGGGAGGGAGGTCCTCCAGCATACAGCTCATTTATATTGCGGCTTGCCCCGTGATTATGGCAGGCAGCTGTCACACACATTTAATTAGGCGAAATTGCTGACATTTATCCTAGTCCCCCCATCTTCATTTTAAGCATTATCTAATTGAAATTGCAGAGGAGGCCAACCAAATAAAAGGATGTTTTCACAACTTTATGAGCGAAATACTTGGATAATCCTTTAACACTCTCGAGGATGTGACCAAAAGCATTTCAATTAAGTCATGGCTGAAACTTAAAAGTGCAAGAAAAAAATGTTAGAAATTAAATACTTATTTGATTCGTGAATGTTTGAAATCAATTCACGTATTTTTTAACCTTTTTGAGTTTATTTTTTTGTTTCATAAAATTTCCTTTTAACAAGTACGCAGCTTCAAGTATTATTTTCAGGTACTTATTACCTGATAAATTACTGAAATGTTAAATTTTTTAACTTTACGTTTTAGATTCCTTTATAACTATAGCACATTATTGATTTCAGCATCCTAGTAAACAATTACAGTTCGAAACCCAATTTCAATTGGCCGGGCTATCGATAGCTATCGAGCCACGCCCCGCAGACGCCCCGTTGCCAATTGATTTGGACAAATTGCTGGCGGAAATTTGCGCAAATTCCAGCGGCGAAACACACAAATCCATGGTGGCTGGGTGTTGCTGTAAGGGGCCAAACAATGGAACCGATTTCTGAATGGAAAGCGCAATCCGAAATCCGCAATTCGCCATCCACATGGCAGCAGCAATAACAAATAATGCTATTAATATTTTATTATTATTATTGCTATGCAAAGTCTGCGAACAATGGAAGCCAAAGTTTTTCTCTGCGGCGGCTTATGGGTAATAGAAAATGCGGAATTCCATCCAAGAACGCAAAAACACAATGAAGCGAGAAAGAAAATGCCCAGGAAGAGTGGGAGAGTCGAGAGAAGAAGGAACATAAACCTATTCTTTTATGCATGCACTTTCCATACGGATGGCAAAGGCAAGATTTGTCGAGGGAAGATTAATAATTCAATTAGATGGCACAACGCGGTGTATGCGTGATGCATTATGCAAATCAAAATTCAAGTGCCAGGCGAAAAGAATGAGAGGCAATTTGGTGGCGACACACAGCATCGACGCCTACAACGAGGCCAAATGTCACTGTCAACATGCGGTTAACTGACTTCAATTGCGGTCCGGGGCTTAAGTTGTCTGGCCATCAAATTATCAAAAAACATAGCAAAATGCATAGTAAACAAGGGCAATTAGCTGATCTAGGATGGGCGCAAATTGAACCAATTGAGTTGCGAACATAAATTACATTATCGTTGGCTAAATCACAGTTTATAAATTAGTTGAAAATCTATTTATGCGGAAAATGTGTGTTGACATATACCAGAGTTTGTGCGCCTCATCGTTTGCCAAGCGACGTGATACTCATTATTTACATTCGATTGAAAGTTAAACGTGCGAACAGATGAGCACAACTTTGTCGTTCCAACCGACAAGTATTTAGATCTATATCTCCCAAGTGGTGGAGATGTGTGTGTGTGTGCTATATCCTATCCTGCTGCTGCCACGCCAAGCACGTAAATTGCTCGTTCTCCCAAAAAAAAAGGAAAAGAAAAAAAAATAATAACACACTCACACCGGAATGAAAAAAGGGATAAACTTTGGTTTCAGCATATACATCCTTGACGGAGTTCCTTTGCCAACATGGTTTTGAAAACAGGATTATGCATCGATGAAGGTGAAGGCACACGTTTGTGTGCGTGTTTTTGGGCCAAAGTTTCCTCATGTGCTGGCTGCTAATGAGGCTCGCATTCATTTTCATTTACCAGCTGGATGGCTAGAAGTGAAATAAATTAAAAGGAATGCCAAAGCAGGAAACTTTGCCAGCAGACAGCAGACCTTTTGTTATAATTTAAACTTTGTATTAAATAAAATTAAATGTGTGGGTGATGAGATATAAGTGATAATTGTGTGTTAATCACTCACACTCGCACTGCTGCCACGTTTCCCCAATGGCATGCCATCAGTTTGAATTTAAAAGATCTACTCTTTGTCCTTTTCCCCAGTAACCTCCCCCCAACAACACTTTCGCCTTGATAATTCATTAAGCAATCTGCTATGCTGCTGGATTGCGTATACGCCCCATAAACCAGCGAACCACAAAAACTATACGACAATGTTCTGGAAATATGCGAGCACGTAATAAAAATGAAATGTTCATAAAGGCCAGGCCAAGCCAAGCCATCCGATCGGGAGAGACAGAGACATTGTAAATTATAGTGGTAACAACGGATACCTGTCATTACACGGAAACAAAGTTTAAGAAATTGTTTTTTTTTATTTTTTAGGCTGATTGATACCAAAAGAGTATTTTAATAAATAAACACCTTTATATATATTGCACAAAACAATACTTTACTTTAAGATTAATATTCTTATTATATTGGTAATTTTCTGGTTAGCTTTACAGAAAGCTTCAAAATCTCAATGCAAACCCCTAATTTATGGTATCCAATTTTTCCGCAGTGCAGCGTATTTTACGAGCTGCGCCAGAGACATAAAGCCAAAGCCCAATGAATGCTTCGATGGCAACCACATAAATACAATCGACCCGTCCTGGCCCACATTCTTGCTTGGCCACATCCATCCCCGGCGCTGGAAAGGAATTCACTCACCGTTGTGCCGTCGTAGCCATTTGTCAGCAGTTGGATGTCGATTTCAATGTCCAGGTCCACTTTGGCGGTCGTCAGCTGCAGCGGCAGGTGATCGGCGTCCAGCAGAGTGCCATTGGCTGTGCTACTGTTGCCACCGCCATTGTGACTGATGTGGCTCGTGATGGTGCCGGTTGGGGTGGTGCTGCCGATGGCGGTGCTAGTGGTGGTGCTGCCAAGGCTGGTACTGCCACCGACCACCGCCACGCCCGCCGTTAGAGCGAGCGCAGCAATCGCCCTCATTGCATTTGTCATTACAAGGGCCGAGGATTGTTTCCGGATTCAGGTTTCAGGATTGGAAATGGGCAATGGTGAATGGAAGTGGTAGCTGGGCCGGGTCACAGGATATTTTCTAGTTGCAAACTGTTTCTTCTAGTTGGTGTTGTTTTTGCTGATGCTGTTGTTTTGGTTGGCAATAAATTGCCCTAATGCGGCAATGCAGCATTCTGTTAATAGACTGCGATTTCCGTCGATGCGGAGCGATGTTCCCGAGCCATGTCCTGCCATCAATCAGGCAAATTGCTGCATTAAAGTCTATTGGCTTGGCCGCTCCTTGAATGATTAATTATGCGGCTTGTGCACCTACACACTCGCACACAACGTTCTGAAAGACACGCACACACACAAAGAATCGCTAAACACGCACTCCCGTCAAGAATTCTCGATCGGCTCGCGGGGCTTTCAAAAACCTACCCCTACGAATAGTATTCATATATTTTTTGGCGGTGTATTATGGTTTGTGCTTGCTGCTTGATGCCACTTGCCGAACCGTGCGAACTGAAGGCTGAACATCGACTGTCCGGACACGCACGACTGCCAGCCAAAGTACGGCGGGAACTCACGACCAATGCCGTGTTGTATGCAACAACTTTCGGTTCTGCCGTTGCCGGAGCCGATAATTTTATTCAACAGGATATTTCGTACAACAGGCGTAATATCTGCGCTGCGCAGGTCTCAATCGGAGAGAACAGGAACTTGCAAGGCAGAGCGGCAGGCACCTGTTGTGCCAGCCAGGCGATTTCCCAGCGACTCGCTGGCGATTTGCCCGCGACTTTGGCCGCCCTCCCACATTTATTCTCATTAGGGGACACAGAACGACAAACGACTGCCTCAACTGCAGGCAAATGGAATACAATTGCCGGTTTTGACAAATTGCAGCTGACAGAACTGCAAGCCGACGCAATCTTTCAATTGTGATGCCTTTACCGAGGGTAGACTTAACGCTTACGAATTTCAGGAAACAGTTTAAGATAACTTTAATAATATTCTTGCTCTTTATAAATACTTGCATAAAGCTGTATTGAGCTATTAAATAATAACGTAAGAACTAAAGTATATCTTTGTAGAGCCACTCACTTCGTGAGTAGAATAAAGCTTGTATTTTGAAACCAAATCATTAAATACTTATCAGATAAATATATAACAATTTAAATCCAATAAGCCCGTTAAATATGCTATTATTTATTTTGGCATAGAATTTAAAAATTCATTGACTAATCTCTTAAAACCACATGTTCTGCATCAACCACTCAAAATGCTTGGCCAAATCTGTGTAGATCACAGGTTGGGTCAGATCGCATCTGTTACTCAATCTCTGACCGGCGGAGACGACGCCACGCAATAACCAGACATCCTGCTCCTGCAACATAAGACCCCCACCGGAATCCCCGTTGCAGGGCCCCGCAGCCCTCGAGTTGCTGGCGCAAATTGTTCGCGAGGTGACGAAGCGCACATTGTCCACGGAGAGGTTACCCCGGCACTCCTGCTGCGTTATAATGTCCGTATCCGTCATTTTAAGTTGCCGCGAATTGCGGTTGCCCAGCTCGTCCTCGCCCCATCCGGCTACGTAGGATTTGTGGCCCGAAGGGAGGTCCACCAGGTAGTTCTCATTCCACAAGCAAATGGGGCGAATGAAGTCACCGAACCTGTAAAATAAATAAAGAGGTTTAAGGTTGTTATAAACTAACAATGTATTATAATATTTTGATTTAGTGATTCTCCATTAATCTGCATCAAAATCAAGGGGCAAATATGTTATTTTATGAATTCAAAATTACGAAAAATTGCATGAAAAGTCAATATGAAGCACGGCGATACCCAATATGGCTCCCATTGAACTCTCCATATCCATATCTCTGCCAACTCTCATCCGATTCTTGAGCGGAATACCTTAAACGATTTGCAGTCTGATTCTCCATCAATCTCCATAAAAAACCCAAAAACAAAATATTTTTTAGATTTTTTGTCAAAATTCCAAGGGATCCCCTTCAAAAAGTAATCAGCCGTATGGTGGCACAATATGGCTCCCAGCGATGGCTATATCTTTGCCGATTTCCATCCGATTCTTGAGCGGAATACCTTAAACGATTTGCAGTCTGATTCTCCATCAATCTGTATCAAAATCCAAGAACAAAATATTTTTTAGATTTTTTGTCAAAATTCCAGGGAATCCCCTTCAAAAAGTAATCAGCCGCATGGAGGCACAATATGGCCCCCAGCGATGGCTATATCATTGCCGATTTCCATCCGATTCTTTAGCGGAATACCTTAAACGATTTGCAGTCTGATTTTTCATCAATTTGTATCAAAATCCAATAATAAAATATTTTTTAGATTTTTTGTCAAAATTCCAGGGGACCCCCTTTCAAAAAGTAATCAGCCGCATGGAGGCACAATATGGCTCCCAGCGATGGCTATATCTTTGCCGATTTCCATCCGATTCTTTAGCGGAATACCTTAAACGATTTGCAGTCTGATTCTCCATCAATCTCTATAAAAAACCCAAAAACAAAATATTTTTTAGATTTTTTGTCAAAATTCCAGGGGATCCCCTTCAAAAAGTAATCAGCCGTATGGAGGCGCAATATGGCCCGCAGCGATGGCTATATCTTTGCCGATTTCCATCCGATTCTTGAGCGGAATACCTTAAACGATTTGCAGTCTGATTCTCCATCAATCTGTATCAAAATCCAAGAACAAAATATTTTTTAGATTTTTTGTCAAAATTCCAGGGAATCCCCTTCAAAAAGTAATCAGCCGCATGGAGGCACAATATGGCCCCCAGCGATGGCTATATCATTGCCGATTTCCATCCAATTCTTTAGCGGAATACCTTAAACGATTTGCAGTCTGATTTTTCATCAATTTGTATCAAAATCCAATAATAAAATATTTTTTAGATTTTTTGTCAAAATTCCAGGGGACCCCCTTTCAAAAAGTAATCAGCCGCATGGAGGCACAATATGGCTCCCAGCGATGGCTATATCTTTGCCGATTTCCATCCGATTCTTTAGCGGAATACCTTAAACGATTTGCAGTCTGATTCTCCATCAATCTGCATAAAAAACCCAAAAACAAAATATTTTTTAGATTTTTTGTCAAAATTCCAGGGGATCCCCTTCAAAAAGTAATCAGCCGTATGGTGGCACAATATGGCCCACAGCGATGGCTATATCTTTGCCGATTTCCATCCGATTCTTGAGCGGAATACCTTAAACGATTTGCAGTCTGATTCTCCATCAATCTGTATCAAAATCCAAGAACAAAATATTTTTTAGATTTTTTGTCAAAATTCCAGGGAATCCCCTTCAAAAAGTAATCAGCCGCATGGAGGCACAATATGGCCCCCAGCGATGGCTATATCATTGCCGATTTCCATCCGATTCTTTAGCGGAATACCTTAAACGATTTGCAGTCTGATTCTTCATCAATTTGTATCAAAATCCAAGAATAAAATATTTTTTAGATTTTTTGTCAAAATTCCAGGGGACCCCCTTTCAAAAAGTAATCAGCCGCATGGAGGCACAATATGGCTCCCAGCGATGGCTATATCTTTGCCGATTTCCATCCGATTCTTTAGCGGAATACCTTAAACGATTTGCAGTCTGATTCTCCATCAATCTGTATCAAAATCCAAGAACAAAATATTTTTTAGATTTTTTGTCAAAATTCCAGGGGATCCCCTTCAAAAAGTAATCAGCCGCATGGAGGCGCAATATGGCCCGCAGCGATGGCTATATCTTTGCCGATTTCCATCCGATTCTTGAGCGGAATACCTTAAACGATTTGCAGTCTGATTCTCCATCAATCTGTATCAAAATCCAAGAACAAAATATTTTTTAGATTTTTTGTCAAAATTCCAGGGAATCCCCTTCAAAAAGTAATCAGCCGCATGGAGGCACAATATGGCCCCCAGCGATGGCTATATCTTTGCCGATTTCCATCATATTCTTGAGCGGAATACCTTAAACGATTTGTAGTCTGATTCTCCATCAATTTGTCAAATTTCTTGGGAGTCTCCTTGAAAAACAATGAAGCTCCCAGTAAAAACAATATTTGTTCCAAAAATCATTCGATCCTTGATCGGAGTTTCTTAAACGATTTTTATATAATTTTCCCATTATTTAGCATCCAAGTCTAGGTGAAAATATTTGTACATGGGTTGTCAAATTTGCAAGATTATCCCTTTGGCCCCTTGACAAAGAAATGAATGAATTTTACTTACACCACATGCTCCGATAATTGAAGCAAAGCCAAGTCCGCGTCCGTATAGACGGCGGGATTATACTGATCATGAAGAACAAGGAGTGAGACCCGTCTGAGGTCTCCGGGCGTGAAGAAATCAAGCGTGTTGCGGCCCAAGGAGACAGTGGTGCGACTGCCGGGAAGATTACGACTTCCATAGCGGAAACAGTGAGCCGCAGATATTACAGTCCTCGCAGAAATCAACGTGCCACCGCAGAGGAAGTTATACTCCTTTCCCACATGCTCCAAGAGGGTAACCATCCAAGGCAGCTGACCCCGTTCTACTGCTTCTCCCCCGTGAATGAATGGCGTCTGGATGGCCTTCTCCCGGCCACAGACTCCGTTCAGTTGGCCGATAGTCTGCGGGAAATTGGTTGCAGATGCAACCTGCGTCGGCGTAGAGATCTGGTTTGGAGTAGGAGATGCTGGCTTCGGCCGGGGCTGAGATGTGGGTTGAGGTGTCGGTTGAGGCCTTGGTTGAGGTCTTGGTTGAGGTCGGGATGGGGGTGGTATGATCTCATCGGTGGATCTAGCATCTATGAATTCCTCCACTACTTGCGGTCTCCGTTGTGGGACGGACTGGAATATCAGTCCCTGTTCCTGCCTAGAGGGTTGTAGAGGTCTTTGTGGTTGCAGCGGCACCAACGGTGCTGTAGTTTTCACATAACGAGACAAAGACAACTTTGTGCTTGGTGCGCGAACTATGTGTAAAATATATTTAGGCCAAAGCCTAATTTAGTATAGAAGGCGAAACAATACTAGGATATAACTTACAGGGCGATGATCGGCACACCACTATACCGTTGACGGAAACTTTTGTAAGTTTTGGCACCACTCACGCAGTAGGAAAGTCGATGCGATAACGAATGGGCTCCCCGTTTCTCAATCGAAAGATAACATCGTCTTCGGAATCTATGATAGTAAGATCACCCGGATTGGTCTGCATAACAAGAAATACATAGGAAATCGAAAGACTATATGAGAATTGTGTCACAAGTTGGCAATTAATATTTATTATAAACGTCATGGGGGGCTTGGTACAAAAATACAAAACAATCAACAGGTAAAACCGAAGATTGTAAAGAATAATAACAAAGGCAGCTAAGCTCGTGTTCAACACACATGGAGAAAAAATATGTAAATTATTCCTTCTGTCGTCTGTAAATTATTTTATTTTGACTCCGAGTTTTGGAGTAAAATAATTTTAAATTTATTACAATTAAATTTTTTTTTGTTTACACCTAAATAAAGTCTATTAAATAATATTATCGTATTATTTTTACGGTGTAATCATCTAAGTTAGAACAAAAACCGGTCGCGCGACTTTGAGGAAAATACTTATGCGAGAGCAGAGTGAAAACATCAACAACAATCTGCAGATTTGACAAAGAGCGAAGCAAGGGGCTAGGGGTTTTCCCTGGAGGCGATTTGTCTTATCAGCCATGCAATTCCCATGAAAATCTACTTAAGCATTGAGCTCGCAAAAGCCAATTGGACTGAAGGTGGGGAAAATCGCGCATTCAATCTAAAACGGAGGTCAACGCTTGATAACAGCGTTCTGACATAATGAAATGGGATGGAAGAGTTTTCAGATAACTTACCGCAGATTCCCGACCGGGCTGGGAAAGTTCTATGCTAACGACATTTTCTTCCGCACTGGAATCCAGATAGAGAGTTAAAAGCCCAATGGCTTGTCCTCGGTAGCTCAGATATTGGAAAATTGCAGGACAAGCTATGTACGGTAGATTCTGACCAAAACAAGTGCATATACAATGCAGTACTAGAATCAGGAAACCGACGCGCAACTGGCACATGGCGATTGCAACTTATCCGGGCGATAAATATTAATGACAAGAAACACACACGGTCTCATAAGACGCGAATCTTAAGTTGAAAAGTCGCGAAAACCGCACTCAATGAGAGTCGAGCGATGAATGATTTTTATTTTCTCAGCTTCCGATCCATTCGAATAGTTTAGCTCCCGGTTCGATAATGGAAGAGACTAAAGCTGAAACAACTCTCTCTCAACCGGATTAGACTTACCTGATTACAAACATACCCTATGTCAAGGGTTGTAAGATTTTCAGAAACAGAAACCAATTTAATAAAATAACATGAAATTATAAAACAGTTTTTTCAATATTGCGTATGCGCAGTGTAGCACTGCGATCGGCATAATAATATAAAATATAATTTGTAATAAATATATTATGTAAAATTCGAGTTTGATGATTTTTTTTATTAATTTTTGCATTGATTAATGATATCAGCTAGAATTACCCGTAACGTAGTAGACAGTCCAGATTCCACAACTCGGAACTTTCAATGAGTAGACTGCATTGCTACGGATACATACATACATTTATATTTTTCAAGAATCCTTTTATGCAAGTGGGGTAATTTTTTATTTTTCATTTCAATAACAAGTATAGGATCATCAATTCCAAATATTTCGGCGCACCCAGTCAATGTGTTTGGCCACATCGGTGAAGACGGACGGCTTTGTCAGATCACAGGTCCGCTCCTTGACGTTAATCCTGCCCCCGGAGACGACGCCCCGCAGTACCCAGACATTCCCCTCGCGCAACATTAACGGTCCGCCCCCATCGCTGGAACACGGACCGGCCCCCACTTTCTTGGCACAAATGCTGCTCGGCTGAACCAGGACTTGGGGCAATTGGAGGGTGCAGTTGGATTCTGACACGATGTTAAGGTCGGTGACTTTTGATACGTCCGAGTTACCGGTGCCAGCTTCGTCGGGTCCCCAGCCGGCCACATATGTCCGGTATCCCTGGGGCAGAACAAGTCGTTGACTGGTGTCCCACAAACAGATGGGCACTATAAAGTCAGTGAACCGCACAGGCTGATCCATTCGAAGAAGTGCCAAATCTGCCTCTGTCATTCGTTCGAATCGATAATTTTCGTGGATAAGTAGTTGGGAAACGCCTCGGAACTCGCCAGGCGAAAGGATATCCAGACTATTGCGACCTAGGGAAATGGCCGTACGGCTGGCGGGCAGGTCTCTTCCAGGAAACCGGAAACAGTGAGCCGCCGTGAGAACTGTGGAGGTAGAGATTAGAGTTCCGCCGCAGAAGAAGCTAGGTCCGTTCCTCTCCCGCCTCTCAAAAATGCCGACCAGCCAGGGGAGCTGCCCCCGTTCTAAGGATTGCCCCTGGAAGATCAGGGGAGTAGTAGCGGAAGTGCGCTCTCGTCCGCAAGGAATCGTTTCGCTTGATGAACCAGATGATGTTATCGCAGAAATCGTTTCCGTTGGACTTGAATTGGGACTTCCTCTCGAAGGAGTTTCCCCTCGTAATATTTGGCCCTCTGAAGCTTCACCACTATTTTTTAAAGATGAGACTGGTTGCCAACTTGTAGCAAAACCCGAGTTAGTGCTTGTCTTGACAATTGCTGGTAGCAAAATAGTATTTCCATTGCTTTCCAATTCAAAGGATCTGTTGCTTGAAGATGATACCGGTGCCCAAGACGTACCAAAGCTCGATGATGTTCTTGACTTGCTTCTTGAAACACTCTCGAATGCCTCGGAGGTGGAAAATTGTGCCGCTGGCAAAGAAACGGGACCCGAGGCAATCGAATTGGGATTTGCCCATGACGGGTTTCGCGCCTGCTGAGGTGGTACGACCGGCCCTGTAAAACGAACCACAGATCTGGTAAGTGTGTGCTGTAGGGTAATGGCAGTACTCGGAGGGGAATCTGTGGAGCATATGCATTAGAGCCATTATAAGTGTTGAAACACATTCGACATACATTGTTGATCTCTGCAAAGTGGCCTGTCGTCGACCACCTGAATAAGGGTGATCTTGGGCGGTACAGTGGGGATTGGAAAATCCACGCGATATTGTATTGACTCGCCCCTGCTGAGGTTTTCCTGAATTGTGTTGTCACTATCCAATGTTCCCAGATTTCCTACATAGTCCTAAAAATATGAAAATTAAATATTATAAGTAAAGTTGTCGTAATTTTTTACAGCATTTAGCTATTGGTTTGCGGGATATTTTATTTTTGTTTTAGTAAAAACTAATGTTTTTTTAGAAACCAATAATTATTTTTTCATTTTTCCATTTGCAAAAACAAAACATGATTAGATTACAAACGAACTTCCATTGATAGAATTGTACGTACAAACTCATGATAACCGGGCTGAGAAAACTCTAGAAAAAGCGTGTGGTTGTTATATTGCGGATTAAAAGCAACATTAACTAGGCCAATATATTGTCCATTATAGCCTTGGTACTGGAAATACCGCGGACAGTGATTCCTGGGAAGCTGACCCAGTCCATGTTTTGGAAGAGTCACCAGTAGCACTAGAGCGATCACTGCCGTTAGAGAATCCATTGCAACTGCATTGACCGAGCACTTTTTTCGTTTATATTAATAAAAATTTTCACTCAAGCGATCTTAACGTTACTCAATGAGTGAATAATTAGTCGGAATTTAGTCACTCTCTTAAATTTCGAACTACTATTCTCTCCGCTGAGGGAGAATTTAACACTGCATAGTTTCATTCATGAGTGATAATCGCGCGGAATTTCCATTTTGATTTTACCTTGATTGATTATTTGCATATAAATGCACTTTATATGAGACCTATCTATCTCATTCGCTATTGATTAGCTTGCAGTACACAAAGAAAATCATTCAAGACCCTTTTTAAGACAATAGATACGATCATTATATTGGAAATATCAGAACTGTTGGAAATACCGGTCAGGGCTGAGGTTAACGGATGGATATTGAAAAACGAAAAATATTTGAAACTGAATAAATCTCTCCTTGGGTTTCTTATATTAAAATAGTATTGAATAGATCTACAAAAAATCACTCCAAAATATGTATATTATATAATGTTAAGGAGAAACATTCTGTAGTTGTTTAAAAACCTACCTCATTCAAAGGGTATCAACAATTCTTTTAAGTACCTACTTTTTTTTGGGTAAATCAATCATCCATCAAGTATCTGGATTCTGTGAATCAAAAACTCGTTTTGGCAGAAATTACTAACAACTGGAGGCACTTGCTTTGGCTTGAGTTTTTATTTATATTTTTATAATTTAAATAGATATTCCGGATCTCACAAAAGGTTGTCGTTTATCCAGGCAAGATGCTTCGCCAGATCACAGTAGAGAACGAATTGATTTAGCTGGCATCGATCGCGCTCTCTTTCACCTACCGACACGATGGCCCGAAGTAGCCATCGATTGTGTCGCCGAACCATCAGTCCACCCCCGGAATCTCCGAAGCAAGGCCCGGAGCCATCGCGGTTTCCGGCGCAAAGGGTGCGATCCGTCACCCTCGGTACTCTCCATCGGCTGGCACAGTCTGTCGCACTGCCAAACGCAGCCTCCACGACCCGGGGGTACTGGGTCTTCTCATTACCCACCTCATCTTTGCCCCAGCCAGCAATGAATCCTGAGGTGGCTACAATGCTACTCTCCTCCACTGTCCAAAGGCAAATGGGGCTAATGATGTCGTTGAACCTGTGAAAAATAAATGTACAATAAATAAATTTTTAAAAAATTATGCTGAGCAGGTAGCTAAAAATATGCTTTGAGGTTATTTAGTTAATAAACTTACACCACTGGTCGCTCCATAGTGACCAAAGCCACATCAGCATCGGGTTGGGTGCGACTATTATAGTCAGGATGAAGCAGCAATCCCTTCACATTCCGCGCCTCCGCTCCAATCTCGTCGTTGTCGTAGAGATCGTGGCGCCCCAGCTCAATAAAAATATTATGAGTTTCCATTTTGTGAACGCAGTGGGCGGCGGTTATGACCATATTGGTGGATAACAGGGATCCACCGCACACAAAGGATCGCTTGCCCGACTGGGCATGATGGATAGCCGTAAGCCACGGATATTTTCCGCGACTATATTCCTGTCCGTTGTAAATGAATGATGACCAGCGACCCTCCTGGCCGCACACTTCGCTTGCGGCAGCGGTAGGAGGTGTGGGACTAATCCTCGGAGCAGAATCAGGTGGAGGCGCAGTTTTCACCGGTGGTGCTGGAGTTCTGGGTGGCGGGGCTGGTGGAGTTTCTGTTCTTGTCGTCGGCACTTGAGGTATAGACCGAGTTGGGGGAGGTCCTGGAACCGAAAACATCGGCCACGATGCAGGCAAGGAACTAGGCCTGATGGCTGGTGATGTTGGCAATGCTGATGGCAACGCGTCTGGCCTATTACTGACCACCGATGTCCGCCAGCTCTGGGTGAAGCCAGGGAATACCTCATTGCCTTGGGAACCAGGGCCAAAGAATATAGTCTGAACATCCACGTCGAAAGGATTTTGGGGAAATGGCGTAAAGCTGGGGGAAGGCAAGGGAACCGGGGATCCACTTATGTGCAGCTCGTAGAAGCGGTTGAAGAAACTATTGGGTGGACCATCTGATGGTGTTATAGTAACGATTTATATGCTAATTTCAGTAAAGCTTTATGATAATTCCCATTGAACTCACATTCGCTGGCCGAACAGAGGAGCTGATCGTTGTAGGAGAGCCGCGATAACTTGGGCAGAATACCAGTGGACAGGTTCGGCCGGAGGCTGATTCGGAACCGTGACGGTCTAGCCCGGGCTGCTCTCTCGTCCGGATAGGGGCTCAAAGGGCCCACTGCAGAGGCCTGTGGAATGCGGAGTGGTCAGATCGGTGGTCGGATCATAAATCCAACAGATTATCATATCATACGTCTTGATCACCGCGCTGAGTGAATCGCACATCGATGCGATTTCTGCCCTGTGCCAGTCCAGGTAAAGTCACTTCACCCACGACACCGCCGAAGGCATCGTTCACGTACTGAAAATATGTGGGGCACGTGTTCTCGGGCAAAAGTTGCCCTCCGGTAGCGGTTATTAGGACTACGACTATGAGCAATTCTGACGTACCCATACCGTCCGAAATATCGGATTACAACTATTCAGATCCGCACGCGACAAGCGACGGTGAGCAAATAATTCTGGTCTGGCGAATCTCTAGCGATTCTCGAGCACATCTCGGCAGGTTCTCTGAGTCACGGTATAGACGTTCTACGTTGATCAAACTGGAAATTCCGCATCGTGCAGAGTCAATAAGGCACGGCTTCAGCAAAACAAGTAGCTGGTTTCATAAACTGCCAGAATAATTAATGCCCATTAATTGAAAGATTTTAAACTTTACTTAGCTAGTACTTTACTATAAGAATTTAAACTTTCTTATAATTCTATACTTTCATTATGGAATGACATATATATCCTAAAATTCTTCGGAAAAACATATGAACAAGGTTTAAAATTAATATCAATATCTTTCAACGATTTAATTAAGTGCAAGTTTTTCATACTTATATGAGAAAATAGCTAGGAAATAGTTCATCAACTTTAGCTAAGATCTATTGGGTTCAGGATAGATGTATGATCTATTCTTGGTTGGGTTCATGTTATTATCAAACCACTTTTTAAGACCTTGTTTACAGGGTAAACCTTCCCTCTTAAAACTGATCTGCTGAGCTGAAAGGCAAAAAAATCCCCCGTCTTATAAACGTAGGAATAACTATATATACAAAAAAAAATCAATTAAAATGATGGATAAAAAATCCGTAGACTAAAAAAGTATTGTAATTCTATATTGATGCGCTCTGGTTTAAGTTAAGGTTCAACGAGCTCGGCTTTAAACCATTTAAAAACTTCTCTTGAGAGGAAAATTCTCAGAGTTACATTAATTATAAAGTTTTTGTTCTCAGTATATATTCTATTATATAGCTAATCTCTCTGCTCCCAGATAATTATTAAAAAAATAAAAATAGTGTTTGAAAGGAATACAAAAGTTAAAGATAAGGTTAATCTGATTTAAAAAAAACACACATGATGGTTTTATATTATTTTAATGTCTATCTATTAATATTTTTTGTTATCAACATATTTATCCAGGAATCTAACATTTATATAATTAATGCTAGCCAACAGATACGACTTATTCGCTTATTAGCTAAAGAAAAGCCATTTGCACTCTCACACCACCATATGCTCACGAATCCAGTCGACATACGTGGAAACATCGCAGTAAATGGCGTATTGACTAAGATCACAAATAACTCCCAGACGTGGAGATAAAGACACTACTCCCCGTATAACCCAACGGTTATTTCGCAGCACTATAAGTGCCGCTCCCGAATCACCGAAGCAGGGGCCATGACCCCGTGAGTTTCCCGCGCAGACTGTCCGATCGGTTATAAAATCCTCGGCTCGCGGCATTTTGTACCGACATCGATCTCGATCAACCAGCTGGACGTAAACTGATTTTGGAAAGCGCGTCTTCTGAGCATTCGTGTCAACTCCCCAGCCAGCTACCGCTCCTAAATCGCCTTCATTACTGGGTATTCCAAGATCCGAAGTCCACAGGCACAGTGGTTGAATGTACCTGGTGTAAACTATTGACTTACTCAAAATCAGAAGTCCAATGTCCGCATCCGGCACAGGATTCCCATTGTACTGCGACGGTGTGTGCACAGAAGAAACTCCGACCAGTTCCGCTTCGGTTTCGGTGTTCATACTGCGGTCGTGCCGACCCAGATATACCCACAATTCCCCCGGACTCCGGTTGAAAATACAGTGTGCTGCCGTAATTACAGTCTGTTTTGAGATTAGCGATCCCACGCACTTATATGTTACCGTCAGTCTGCCGATATATAGAGCAACCAGCCAGGGGTACTGGCCACGGGTCAATTCCTCTCCGCCAATTTGGGAGGTGGCGAAGCCCTCTCTTCCACACTCATCAAAGTCCCCCACAACACGGGGCACAAAGTTAAGTGATCGCTCCGTTTGCAACACCCCATCGTAATATGTTCCAGTAGAATTGAGGTAGGCAGCAGGACCAAGTGCCGAGACAGCAATAGGGATATTCTTTCGGGGCACAACATTAGGTGATCGCTCCGTTTGCAATACCCCATCGTAATATGTTCCAGTAGAATTCAGAAACGCAGCAGGACCAAGTGCCGAGACAGCAACAGGGATATTCTTTGGAGTAGACGACGACGATTCCTCCGGCTGCAACACACCATTTATATAATATCCAGAAGCATTGCGAAGTGCCCAGGACTTGGAAGGAATCTGCGGAACTCGCCATTTTTTGTACTTGGCTTCGTCCATTTCTGTATCTCTGGGTATGCGATGATATCGTGTCATTACACTCGACGAAGCATCGTCTATTATCAAAAGTATATAAAGAACAATATAAACAGAAGAAATAAAATAGTCATATAAAGGAAGTATAGATCAAGATGATTGTTGTATATGGTACAAACTTACAGCTCGGATGGCTGCAAAGCACTTCTCCGTTAATCTCCAATCGGAGTAGATTGGGAAGAGTGCCAAAGTTTTGAAAACTCACAAACGCTTTTCGCGACTCTCCATCGCCTAAATACTGGTCCTTCAAAGAATATGGCTGCAATGATTAAAACACAGTCGGAATGCAACCTTTATTGGAAACTTCACACTCATCTTACCAGACCAGTATTATTATCATTGAAGATCACCTTCCACTCAATACTATGGTTTCCCGTCTGCGGCGCCATAATAACATCAATGTGCTTCCCAAAATCATTTGTATGGTAGGAAGCATATTTGTCGCAATTATGGCTAGGAATATTTAAGCCCAAAACAAGTGATAGGTTGAGGAAAAGCCCGAAAAAGATCAGACCGCTGATCGTCATTGCAACGTGGGGAACCTGTGCTGATCGCTGTCAGAACTGAGACTGGATCATATGAAAATTTACACACTCACTCGGGACTCTAATCAACGTTCGAAAGAGAAACCACATTAGTAATATATGCATTTTATGAGCAAAAATCAAAAAAACAGGAATGTAACAAGACCAAATGCTACTATTAATACGGCTATAGCGATAGAGTGTTTATAAATCGAGTACGGGAATACTCTTTAAGCCCCAGAGATTATCTTCTCAGCTGCTTTTGAGTGAAAATAAAAAGCCCCCACTTAATAAAATGGGGAATATATGAGAGTTGTCCAACATGGCTGGGCTGTAGCTCAAATAGAGAACCGTCTAGTAAAATATTAATAAAAAATTATACAAATAAATAAGTAAAGCACTCAAGTACTATCATACCTCTCGTTAAACTCCTATCGAAGCAGTTTGGGCAGAGTGTCGCCACAGTTTTGAACTCTCAAACGTTTTGTTTTGACTCTATAGCTCCTAAGGACTAGTCCTTCAAAGAATATGTCTACAATGAACTCACAATGAACTGTTCTCCTACAAACCCGATTAATAAAAACCCAGTAAGAATGAAAATTTTGCATTCAGAGAAACGGCGCGCTCAGCTAACCTGGCCAGTTTTATTAGCATTGAAGATCACCTTCCACCCAATACTATGGTTTCCCGTCTTTGACGCCGTAACAACACCAATGTATTTCCCATAATCTTTTCTAACGTATGAAAAATACTTATCGCAGTTATGGCTTGGAATATTTAAGCCAAAAATAAGTGGTAGGTAGAGGAAAACCCGAATAAGGTCAGACCCCAGATAGCGATCATTGCAACGGGGAGCACCAGTGCGGATCGCTTTCAGTGGAGAACTGAGACTGGTGCAGAATAATATTTATGGAGGTATACAATCGGGGTCCGGGTTTGAACACACACGAGGCTTTAATCATCGATAGAGATACTCTCACTTTAGGTTTTACCCAGCCACATGCATTCACAGTAAAGCCCGTTTATGGTTTAATTTGGTATAATTGAAAATTTCTTATTATGAAAGTTTTTTGATTCCTACATTTTTCAAAGATTATCTTTTTTCTTATTCATATTCATTATGGCAAGCTTTGGGGTAATATTATTATGACACCATGTTTCTTCGGATCCAGGTAAGATACTTTGTCACATCGCAGTATATGACGTAGTTGCTAAGGTCACAGATTTCCCCTTTCCTAGGAGATAGAGATACAATACCTCGGACAACCCAGCGGTTATTTCGCAGGATCATCAAAGCACCTCCCGAGTCACCAAAACAAGGACCATGACTCAGTGAATTTCCTGCACAAACAGTTCGATCGGTGATGAAATCTTCAGCCAGTCCCATTTTGTTGCGGCAGGTTGTCCTTGACACTAGATTGACAGTAACCATTCTTGGAAAACGGGTCTTTTGGGCGTCAATGTCCAATCCCCAGCCTGCCACGACTCCCGAGTCGCCTTCGTTTCTCGGCACGTTCATATCCGAAGTCCACATGCACAGAGGTCGAATGTACCGTGTATACTCAATAGTCTCTGCTAGGATTAGGAGACCAACATCAGTATGTGGCAGGCGGTTGTCTTTGTACTCGTCAGGTGTGTGTACAGATGACACACCAACTAACTTGGCTCCATCCTCTGGATTTTTGTCTCGATCGTGCCGTCCCAGGTACACCCACAACTCCTCTGTCTGCTTCCCGAATATGCAGTGGGCTGCAGTGATTACCGTACGCTTCGAGATCACCGACGTCACACACGAGTAGGTGGCCCTCGTAGTGCCCACATAAAGCGCTGACAGCCAAGGGTACTGACCACGGACAACATCTGTACCACCGATTTGGGTGAAGGCAAAACCCTCCCGTCCGCATTCATCGAAATCACCTTCGATGCGAGGTTTCACCTCTGGAGTGGCTGGACGATTGACGAAAGGAGTCGATGGAAGGAATGGATTTGATTTATAGTTATTTTGTGGAAGAGGCTGACTCTGCGGAGGACGAGGATAAGGTTGTGAATACACAGTTTGAGTTTTTACTGGACCAGAAGTGGAGAAGGTCCGTTCCCGCGTCATTGTGCTTGACGGAGCATCGTCTGTTCATAGAAATACAATCAGTGAAATATACAGAAAATTGATTTGATTTTGGGTATAGACTTACATTCCGGGTTACTGCAGAGCAGCTCTTCATTAAACTCTGCTCGAATCAACTTTGGCAGCTTATTCCCATAGTCATGAAAATCCACAGACACCTTTGTCCGTTCGCCATTGCGCAAGTCACGAAAAGCCTGGTCCTTATCAGGATATAGCTCCAGTGATCCGACCGTGTGTGACTGCAAAGGTAAAGTACCATCTGAGAACTCATAGTAGTTTAAACAAGATACTTGTCTGAACTGACCTGCTGGGTTTTGTCAGCATTAAAAACCGCCACCCATTTCACACTATTGATTCCTCCCCTGGGTGCTGTGAACAGACCAAAGTATTTACCATTCGACTCCTTCATGTAACTAAAGTAATTTTCGCAATGATGTTGGGGAACGATTAGGGCCCAGCCGAGTGACACAGTGAGCGAAAGGCCGAGAAAGGTCAATCCGTCGGTTTTCATTGCGTTTGAGGGTCTGATTCCGGCCGAGGCTTAGCTAAAACTGATGCTGGAGAACAATCGAAACGCAATGCACTGAGAAATAGATCTCTCGCAGATTGAGGAACTCGTACGGCTATGGGTTTACCCGGGAAATTCCACTCAAGGCTTACAACTGAGAGGAATGAGTATTACGAACCACATTCCACTCATAACTTTTATTATGAATTATTTAGTATAAACAAGTTTTATTAATCATTGATTTTACTGATGCTCTTGTAGACGGCTACGAACTCTCTTACTTTTATAATCAGCTTAATTTTCAAAGTGCTGAGATTAAAGTATTTATTCACTCTCAGAATTCTCACGGTATTAATACCTCCAAAAGTAAACATATCAAATATAAATAATATAAATAGCCAGTCGATGGCATTTAAATTATGATTCGCAAACAGATTGCTGGAGTAAGAGACTGTTTACCTCAATGTGACGGGAATATAATAACCAGAATTTTTTCCTCGAATCACCAATGAATCACTTTGGCCCTTCAAATTCCTTGTTAGTTTTACATAATATTTCACTCGAAAATATTTAGATCATTGGCTCAAGACAAGAAGATTCATTTAACTTTAAGTAGAGCTTGAAAAACCTCATTAGGATTTAAATTTTGGCATTTTTGGAGAAAAGTTTTGTGGAGCCCTTATCAGACATGGGGCATGGCAACTTTTAATAATATAATGCAAGGTGGTTTATGTGAGAATGTCTATTGAAAACGATGTTTGTGCGCTGCCTTAAGTAGCAACAACGCATTTGGGCACAAAAACTTTTGCCAGCAAAACAAAAAGAAACGAGAAGGCCACGTCCCCCCAAAAAGTGTCGCTTCTTTACCGCCCGCAACTCAATTTTGGCTGCATTGTGGCGGCCGCCTTTTCCACATTTTTCCCATTTCCATTTTTCCCAATTTTCCCCTTACTGCCTGCGAGCAACTTTTATAATCAGTTCCAAGTTTGTTAAGCTTTGTAATAATTTGTTGAGATTTGGCGCGAAATTTTTGCCTCTCCTTTGCCAAACAAATTTGTTGCGAATTGCGCCGAAGGCTCAAGTTTGGCATTTGGGCGGAGGCACTTTGACACTACATCGGAAGGCGGTGGTGCGGACTTCCGTCAGCGTCAATACCGTCAGCCGGTGGGGTTGGCGGGGGCTTGCAAGTGGAACATACCAAGTGGCAGTGCGTCTGACTGCACTCGAAGGCAGCGTCAATTGTGCACGTCTAATTGGAGCAAACCCTGCTGGGCGGGCGCCACTTTAAGTAAATGGCATGGCCATGGAAATCAAGTCGAATCAAATTAGGCATTATGTATTGAAACTATCCAAAAGATTGGCCAATCTGAACTATAATCTAAGACAGCTCCGTCTCTGTTTAAGATCACACTTTATTGATATAACTTTCTTTTTAATTTTGAAAATTAAAATTTTTTCGAAGTGAATGGAGTTTTTTGTGTATAGTTTCTTTTTGCACTTTTTGTTTTAACTGATCAATTTTTTTTGCATTTTCACATTTTTTTTGCAATCATTGTTAAAAGTATTCTCTACAGCCGGCGAAGTATTTTGTAAGTGTCGCAAGTACAAATGCCTCGATAACGGCAGAAAACGAACACCAAAGGCTCGCCGCAGGATTTGAGGAGTTGGACTTTCTGGGCATGGGAATAGCCGCTGCGGAGGGAGCTGAGGAGCTCGTCGTGCCACGTGTTCTCCGCTGACTCCTCCACCAACAGGGTATGGAACACGTTTAGAAGCTGCAAGGAGCGCTCCATTTGTGGGGTACGCACCAAGGCCAGCAGCTGGATGTAAGGACGATACTTTATCCACCTCTGGCAGTCCTCAAGCTCCACCTCTGAGCCGACGTCGATCATCATTAGGTTGCAATTGTGGTCGTGAATGGCCTGAAGAATGTGCAGCTCCATGTTGGGTCGGAAGCAGTTCTGCACTTCGCTTGTCATCTCGAAGCCGAGCTCATGGCTGGGAGTTTGCATGGTCCAGGGGTAGCGACGATTGGCAAAGTCGTAGGCCAGCTTCTGGCGTCGTTCCTGTTGCTCCCTTAGGTAGTTGACCTCGTTGTCCACGCGTCGTATGGCCTGAAATGCTAATATATTTAGTACGAGGTTTGCACAAAACTTATACCCTTTCCCACCTGCGATCCCCGCGCCAAGAAATCGCACTGGGCCGTGACCTTGCGCTCCTCCGCCTCCTTGTTGGCCTCCTTTCGGGCCTCCTCCTCCTCAGCCTCCTCCTTTTTGGCCGCCTCGCAGCAGCGCAGCTCATGTGGTGCCATGTACGATGGGAAACCCACTTGCGACAAGTAGGTGTGCCACTTGAGATTGTCGAAGGGCTTCTTCGGGATGAAGAACTCCTCCGACTGGCTTTCAATGTGGCAAGTATTCTCATCCAAAATCAGCGGCCAAAGGATATCGAAAAATGAGGTACCCATTGTCTCATTGTCACCCGCCTTACCAGGGTGCTTGCTGCCATGGCCCTCGCTCCTTTCTGACACTTCCGTCATCTCGTGTACTTTGAATTTCTATTGTTTGCAATTTTGCCAGCTCAACGATGCGAGTATGATTTGAGATCGACAGGAGGTTTAGATTTGTATTGCCATTAAATGCTCAGGACACTTAAATTCAATTCAATTCTGGAGACACTGCTCAAACTTGCTAGGCAGGTGTGGAAAAAAAGAAGATTTGATTTAGAAAGAAATAAATGTGTATCTAAATTCTAGCGGTGCAGTATATCTATGCCATGGTTAATTTTCCTTCAGTGCATTGGCAACAATTTCATTTCATTGGCGGCGCATATATCAGTTACCTTCACGCCCAACCCCGCTTTCAGTTCCATGTGAGGTTTCTTTTCAGTTCTTTTCTTTCTGAAGCACTTGTTTGCTTGTACTTGTGCCCCAATTTATGCGCACTCACAGGCAATAACGGTAAGCAAGCATCGACAACATCGGGACTCGGGAATCAGGAGTCTAGATTCAGGACTCAGCAACAGCAACGACAATTTGCGTAAATTTTACGACATTCCACGCCATTCCATACCCGTAGGTAGCCAGCGATCGCCATCATTTTATGGGCCGAACTGCGAGGGTGGACTCGATTTTATGAAGGAATGCTCGGCGCAACAAGATGGTAGCGATTTTCATTATGCCTCTTCGCGCGGGGCAACTCCTGTGGTAGTTGCGAAGATTGCGGCCCAAAATCTGTGACAACAGCGACAGAGTTTTCGGGCTCATTAGCTTTTATAGCTTTGATTTTATTGCCGTCGGCGTGGCAGCTTTAATTTCGACCAACAACCGTTGCCAGTCTCAGGGCGTCGACACTAATCAATCGAAACATACGTTGGAGCCTGGTTTTTCCGCATGTGTGCAATAAATTTTCATAAATCAATTGTGCGGGATACTCAGAGCCCCTGAAATAATATAAATATATAAAAAAAAAGGACCCAAAAAAGGTTTGAATTTAGATTTATGTATGCGAACGAAAAAATGAGTGACGAATGCTTATTTTACGCTTCGATGTTTAGCAACTTATTGCAAATTTGATTTAACGAAACCCCCGACGCTTCAGTGTGAAAATTTGATTCGAGCCCGAGGGCAACGAATTTTAACTCGACGGGATGGCTCCTGAAATGTGAATGGAAGATTTATGGTATCAGATGGGGCATCTGCTCTCCAAGGTCCACCATCTAAATATATCAAAGTAAAAATTTAAGCTCTCTTCGAATGGAAAATGTATAAATAAGAACTTTAAGTGACCCAAAGACTGAGCCACAATGTTTGCTTTTGTTTGCTGGCTTCTTTCCTTTCTTCAGCTTTTTTGTCTATTAAAACGCGACAACTTTTCTCCTGCCTTCTGGCCAAGAAAACAAACCAGCTGTACATACCTACTATATTTGTGATGTATATAAAAATTTATGTGTATATTTATTGTGTTTTATTGGGGCACTTAAACGCGACAGACTCTAAGAGCATACCGCGAGTGCAAAAACCGAAAGAAAAAGCTGAAAAAAAAGCGAGGGAAAAAACCAAGAAAAGCCACTGCAAAAACAGGCAAAAGAAGTTAAGAATAAAAAAATATAAAAATATATATATGTATGTATAGAAACAAGTAAGGACAACTGAGACGCTTATTGACATAAAAGCCAATCATTTTCAAATGGCTTTAAGCATTCGACAAATGGAGAGCAGCCCCACAACATCAAACGGAAAAAAATAAACAAAACTGGAGGGGACTCGAATATTTTTTGGTTATGCGCAGCACCACCGCACCGCACCACCACCACAACCACCGCCAGTGGAAAAAGAGCCACAGAAGCTTCCAGTGGATGCACTTTGAACCCGTTCGCGGTTCGAAGTTCACTGCATAAATATAGTATTCTTTTTACCATTTATTTTTTTTCAACGCAACTCAAAGAGATTTCTTCAGCTTCTTCTTTAAACACGAACGTGAATTTTGGTTTAAATTGGAAGTTTCTGCCGTCTGACTATTGAATATCAATCAAATTATCGGTGAGGCGAACGGAACGTGATTGATGTAGCACAGCCCCGCCATCAATCATCGAAGGATTTTGGTGCAATGTTTAGCAGAGGGTTTTTTTTTCTGCAATTTAAAAAATCACGGCTTCAGTCAGGAGAGAAAAATAACATTTGGCATATGAATGGATCTAAAGGCAGGGTTTTGTGGGGGGACTTACCAAATTAGATAGTGATTTAGACATAAATTAAAAATATTTTAGCAAATGCGATAATCTCTTCTTCGAAACTAATATTAAAATGAATTCAGGGTACTAAAAATAAGAGAATGAATTTAGTGCATTACCTATTCAATTTCGGTTATTTTAGGACCAAAAATGGGCAATCTCGTGAGGACATGAAGCATTCATATTTGCGTGGGCCGGCGAAGGCCAACTGCGAACACGCATAAAGAGGTCTCTGTGAAGTATTTATATATGTTGAGTATGAACGTAGGAGTATCTGGCCTTCGCAGGAATCTTTATCTTAGTTCAAGGCCGGGAATTTGTAAGGAAAACAAAAACCACGAACAAAGCACTGTCTCAAAGGCATGGCAAGAGATTCTCGAAACCTGGACTGGCTTACAAATGAGTCTGCCACCTTAAATAACAAAGCGAATGCGGCACGCACCGCAACACTGAAAACAACTATTGGGCATCTTACAATTAGTATAATAAGGAATTTCGTTTATATAAATTCCACAGACAATCGACCAAAAAATATACTCAAAAAATATAAGTCTATGGAATTTGAAACTCCGAATTCCCCAACGAAATATTTGAAATACCAATTGTATTGTAAAGGAAGCCATATCCATCTTGTACAGTTTTTAATTAAATAAAATTTATGTTGCATTTTTTCTATGTGCACCCTAGATCTTTGTAGATTGGTGGTCGGGAGGAATTCCTGGCCGGCTTTTCATTAATTCCATTTAATTATTATGACACTCGAGGGCAACTCAAACAAGCCGCCATAATAATCGAGGCCGGGAAAGTGATTACCAACACCTTGAGTGTTGAGAGAGGTCTCTGGTTCCCTTGGAATCCAGGAAACCCCTGGCTTATATTCCCCAGCTGCTCTAATCTATTCTAATGGCTTCTTTTGGCTGAGGCGATTGTCGAATGAGCAGTGGGAACATTTGTCATCCGCCATGTGGGCCGGTCGAGTGCGTCAAATGTGCAACAGGGCTGCGGGGGTTGTGCGAGTGGGGGCGGCGAAAAAGTTTTCCGCAACTTGAGCCAAGTTTCTCGGCTTCGGCAGCGGCGTCAGTCGAGCGAGAAAAAGCACGGGGGCTGGTCGGGGACTTGTCCTAGGACAACATCGTTTTCACGCATGCCCTGCCAAGTGAAACCAATTTGCGCATTTTGTCCGCATCAGCCTGGCAGCGCAGCATCGTCTTCCTTGGTGGCATGTTGCATGCTGTATGCAGCTATGTGGAGGCTAGGAGGAGTGGCAGCCGTTTGGTCTTCTCGAATATCCCTTGCCCTGCACTTGACATTCAATTTTCTCTTGGCAAGCCACAGCCGTCTAATGAATGCCAAATCGAAATTTTCACAGTGTCTACCACAACATGTGATTACACATTCCTTTGTGAAAAGTCCTAGACTTGCATGGCCTTAAGATGTTGGGTCCTGTGGAAAGGGCTAAGAGGATAATAGGTCGAATCTACATAATGGGCCTCATAATCGTGTGTTTGATTGCCCTAATGGGCTCACTTGACCAAAGGCCTAGATACCGAGTTGATGACGTCCGAATCAATTACCTGGCGATCTGACAAGCCAAACTTACTAAAAGATTTTAGAAACCTCATAAAAATCTGCAAATATTAACACAACCATGTACTATAGAATGAAAAGTACTATCTACTTATTCAAATAAAGAAATAAAGACCAATTACTACATATTTACTTTACAATTTGGATGTTTGCCTTTAAAACTGGAGAGTCTACAGCCATTTGAGTTGTGGGGAAAATACTTAAATGAAATTCTTGATTGGTAATAATTTAAAAACAAATTCCAACTGGCTGTATTGTTTTGCGGTCCGACCATGTCCCTCTCCGTTCTAGCCACCCAGTCTGTCGCTTTCTCCGCCCGTTGGTTTATTGTGTATGTGGTCGTAAATCAATATTTAAACTGTGTACGCTCGTTTAGTCTTTGCCCGTGCTTCGGAGGCTCCAGCCATAGCCATCGTTTAAAAATAAAAACCAAACTCATTCAACTCGTTCAACGACTCAATAAATGTTGCAAATGCGCTCGTTGCTGTTGTCGCTGTTGCTGTTGCTGTTGATGTTCTCTCTGTATATGTGGCATTTATTTATACAACAGAGGAAGGGAATTTAGGGAGACAGATGGGGAGATAGAATGCGAAGGATACTAGAGAAGGATGTTCCCAGGAGGAGCTTCGTCTCGGTCGAGTGTGCAACAATTTCATTCGCAAAGGCAACATGAAAACATTTCAAAACACTATTTATCTTTATTTCTCTCTCGTTCCAACATCGGGCAATGATATTTGTTATTTGCTAAACGAAATGATATATACTGGCACATGTACATGGCTGGCCAAAGTTGTCATTAGTCATGCTTTGCTGCACACACAAACACGCACTTTTGAGCTGGCCAACGTGGCGTATACTTGCTGCTCGTCCCCAGCCTCAACATGCCACATCCGCATCCTTCCACACAATTCCACTCATTCATATTTCAAAATATCGATTCAAGCACACCAACGTTGCACAAAACTTTATTCATAATGTTGTCGATAACCCCAAACCCAAGCCATAGCCCTTCACCCTTTAACTTTTCCTTCTGTTTTGTTTTGTTTCCAAACTTAACGCACAATTTATGCAAAGTCTATTAAAATGCAAACGTTTCAGTTAATTACGGCAAATTTCAGTTGGCCAAGTCCTTAAGCAAAATTAGCAAGCAACTTTTCAAATATCGACAGCAACAATAACAACAAAGTTTCAGTTCCTCCTTTTTCCCCCTTGCCATTTCTCGGAAAATCACTCGATGTGCGGCAAGTTAACAGCGTTAAACGTTTTATTACCAACAGCGCTTGGTGGAAAACTCTCGGCCACTTTTCCGGCAGACCTTCGCTGCGGTTGCCTTCAGCAGAAACTGCACTTGACGTGCCACAATTTTGTGCTGTCCATTTTTTTTTCCATGCAAAGTTTTTTCAAAATTTTAAATGCTGCTACAGTGTCTCTGGGTTTTGATGATAGAAATGATAGAAATAATTTACCAGGAAAGTAAATTTCAAATAAGGGCTTACTATTATAGGAATTTCTATAAATACAAAGTAAATACAACTGCTTTATTATGTAACCTGGCGTGTTAGAGATTAAACAAGACGTCAGCAAACAGCAACTATGTGTTTGCCTGATTTCTGCTCTTGATTGCCGAAGCCATTCAATCAATTTACCATCCTACATGCTAGTCTGCTTTGGCAAATTAGCATGTCTTGTGTGATTTTGTTAATTGAAGCACCTCTAGATTAATCGCCAGGATACATAATCCTGTGGGGCTGCTTCACTGTGCAGCGCTTCACAAGCCATTAGGGTCGCCCCATCAATGTCGAATCGCAGTTGACATAAACACGAATATTCAGAAGGCGACAGGCGGCAGGCGGTTGCCTGTTGGCTGTTGGCGGTATTAGGCAGGCCAAATATCCGCCATCTTGGCCATGTTTACGTACCCAATCAATATGGCCGCGGGCCGGAAACTCAACACAGCAACTGTTTGCTCGCCATTATTGGCACAGGTTGCTCGCAAAATGCCCTTAAGCCAATTTTAGCCATAAATAATTTGGGAAACTTAATTAGTCCGACCGCTTAAATGCTGTAAAATTTAATAGCCTTAACATTTTCAGCTTTAAGACTGAGCAAAGCCCAGATAAGGGGAGCCAAACCACAAAACCAAGGAAGCCCAACAAAAAATAGAAATAACATAAACAAAAATTTAAAATAGATAGGCAAAATGCAGACACGGCACTCAAGGCAAATGCAAATAAATCGGATTTGCGTAGTCCAGAAAGCGACAGTGGCGGCTGTAAAGCAAAATAAAAACAAACAAAGCTCGAAACTAACCAGGACCGAAGGCTCTACCAAAACCATGACCAATCCGAGAGCCAGGACCAGGAAAAGGACCCACAATCAAAACTGGCCCACGGGCACTGGGCTTGATTTGTGTTTAATGCGGCTTGTGGTAAAGTACATCAAGAGAAATATTTTTACAGAGGTTAAATTAATATTTAAAAATATGGTTTTATCATGAGAGTGGTTCTGTTTGTGTATATTTCAAATTTTAATTAGTGATTTCTGGATTGAAAGCAGTCTCTAGACTATTCTTCCAGTGCATCTATTTGAGTCTTGCAAGACTAGGGGCATACTTCAGCTATGGCCCCTTGCTCAATGTTCCGATGTTCTACTGCAGACCCTGGGGTTGCCTTAACAGATTGAAACAATAAACTCAAATTGCCCCAGCAGACAAAGGCGGGCCATGAGGCAAAAGGATGAAGGATACCGGAACGCGGGGAACAGGGCTAAGGGTTGAGTTATCTGCTGTAAGTTGAGCCGATAACTTTATGCGCACAATTCCATTTGATTGATGAGATTTATGCTCGCAACGCCCCCTTCACGTATTTTGATTTTATTTTTATTTAGTCGTCTTATTTTATCTTCCCTTTGTTGCTTTTTTTCCACCGAATTGTCTGTCTGTTGCTTCTTTTATTTTATTTCCTGCCCAGCCCGGCTCTCAAAAGAAATCAGAGTCAAACAAAAACAAACGAACAAAAAAAAATATAAAACATTTAAAGCCGCTCAAGAGGCGCAACATGTTGAATGGTGGGGCCAAATTCCTTTATTTCATCATCAGGACGCCCTGACCCCCTGCAGACCTTTCAGCTCCAACATGTATGGGAAGTAAGTCAAGTGGATTTATTGTCACAGAAATGTAATCCTTATCTTTGTTTGTTTCATTTTTAATTGGCTTCCTGTAAAAAACAAAAACACTGAATGGCTTTCATTAGTGGCATCTGCCAGTGAAGAGCCCAGCCCTGATAAGGATTTTTCTGATTCAGTGCACTTCTCTCCAGGATTAAGATATTCAATGAAGAAAGATCATTAAAACAATGTACAGTGGTCAAGAGACAAGAGTTACAAACAAATATTATAATATGGAGTTCAATATACCAAGAATATCTTTTGTTTAATTTAGTCTTCTCTGAAAATATGAATATAAATATTTTGGACCCACCTAAAGAAGACATGCTGAAGAAATTCATTCCATGAATTCGCTATGAATGTCTTCCAGCGGTGTACTCCACTTAATTCAGCCCTTGTCTCCTTGAAAGCTTTCTGGTTAAGCTACTGCATCCGCTGGCGCCTGTCATCGCTTCAGATTCATTTCCAGAATTCCGAGAAGTACTCGCAAAAAGACTCTGAACGGAAATTGCAAGTATCGTTGATTCATTGGATCGCTTTGCAAGGCAAATGGGCCGCACGAACAGCGAGCTCCCCGGCACAGGACTTACGGTCATTAATATGCATGTTTATTGGCTGCAGGAGTTCGAGCTCGAGCAGGAGCAACAACTCAAAAGGAAGCAACCTGCAGAAGAACACCAAAAGCCCAAGGTGCCGTCATTGATGGCCCGTTGCGAAAATTACAAGGGGCTTACACTTTCACGGGTGCACTCCAATCTACCTTCACCCTCCTTTCATTTGCGCGATTATTGCGGGGCAGGCAACATTAGCGCCGTTTATTGTAGCATACTTATCAGCGCTACGGCAGAAGCTACCAAAAGTTCCACTGCGACGCCATTTAACTTGCTGTCAAATATTCGCATGCAACGTCAGAAAAATGCCCCGAAAAAAATCACCTAGACATACGCCGTGTTCCCAATATAAATGATATTTTATGTTTTCTGTGAAAAGAGACTTTAAAAGTATATAAGTTAAGGACAGATGAAAAGAATTTATTGAAGTTTGGAACACATATTTGAAATTATGTTTAAAAAAATAGCTTGAAGTTTAAGAACATTTGGAGAAATCGAAAATGAGAACTCTGCTGATATCCAGGCACAAGGATTTTTCGCAGGTGAATTTAATTTTCCCGCTCTCATTTGTTGGCTGTCGTCGCCTTTGTCTACTTTGAAATTACATTTTTTTATTTTTTCGTGCCTTTTGTCTTGCCTCCTTGGCTGCTGTTTTCTGCATTCCATAAATCCTGCATTGTCATGCAAAAGTGCAGCAAATTATTATGTCTTACCCGTCAACGTCATCAGCAACTGCGTTCCAATGCTCCCTACTTAAAGAAGGGCACAGAAGTTGGGAAAAAAACTTTTAAAAAGATTTCCCACTTAAAAAAAAATAAACAAAAGAGAAACTTTAAAATCAGCTTGCGGTTTTGCTCATTTGAGTGGCCTCTTTCCAGGCCATAAAACAACCCAAATGAGGACACTCGAGTCTCAGCAAGGATAACGATCCTTGGACATTGGGTTCAATGCAAAATCCACTCGAAGCGCATTCGGCTGTTGACATCCCCAATATAAGTTATCAACATGAGACCCAAACACTTACAGCCAACGACCGACAACACTAAGCTACTTTTAATGTTTAGACACAAACACAAGGACGAGCACAAACTGAGAAACAAACACACTGGCTAACACTCGCACACATACAGTTGCATGCTAGAGGTTTGCCATGAAGTTAATAAAAGTTCTACGACATTTTGACCTGGAAAATATTGCAAAAATAAAATGGCTGCCAGGCTGTTGCTTCGCCGGGCGTTCACTGCTTTTCCATACCCAGTTTCGAAAGGGGTTCGAATGTTTGTGATATGCTTAAAAGTTTCAATTAAAAAAGTTTCAAAGTCTCCTTTTCTAAGGACCTCACAATAATAGAGTGATGTAGGAGTACTATAAGACTATAAGAGTACTATAGGAGTACCAGGTATCTCACAGTTGAGTGTATCTGCGCCCCAAAAATTCTTTCTGGTGCTGCTTGCCCGAGGATGCAGCTGCTGTGGCTTTCCAGCTGTGCCGACAGCCGCCTGAAAGTATGCTTTAAATAGTGGCATAGTAAAATATTTACTTTGGCGCAAAAAAGGTTGCAAACGGGGGCTCGGGGGTACCTTTCGAGGATCTGAACGGGGCAGTTGGGTCTGTCGAGGGTTAAAGCAAAATAAACTTTGCTGCCCGCCCGCCTGCCCGGCAAAATGAAAAGCGAAGGCCGACCGGACCAGAAAAAAATTCATTAAAAGGGATAACGACTCGCATACTTGCTTGGCTGTCTGGAAGGGTGTACAAGTGTGTGTTGGTATGTATGTGTGCAAGAGAGATTAAGGATTTGGGTGGAATTTTTTAGTGCAATTTAATTACAGATTATGTGAGGCAGCAAAAACTATGATTAGTTTGGTAGCAGAAGCACTACATATTTTGGAATTTTAATTTACATTTTACCCACATAAATCGAGACTAATTAAATGCCCAATACGGTCGATTTAATTTTTGCATTTAATTGCGATAATTGGAGACTTACAACAAATGTTGTAATTTAATTAGTCAGTCTGACTAAACTTTGCATTGAACATATGGCTCCAGCATCGAATCATTAAACACTTTCGAGTTGGCTTACTGAATTAGTTAACCGGAATTTGCACATTGCAACATTATTCCATTTATAGTCACGTGAGTTGTGATATTTGCATATTTAAATCGATTCACAAACCAACTATTGCCGTGGCACATTAGCTCTGGTTTTGAGCGGTTACTGGAAACCACTAGCCTTCCTTAGCTCTTGTGATTCATTCAAATTAATGTATTATTTATGCAAGTTAATTGGGGAGTTTGGTGCCTAATCTTGGTTTAAGTTCAAGCTTTAAAGCCTTTGAAAGCAATATCCCAAAACCCAAACCAGAATCGAACCAGAATGTTAAATTCCTTAGCGTTTATCAATGCGAAATGCATGTTATTTGATGGACCGGAATATCCGAATATCAAATCCATGGCAGCTCAAAGCGATTCAATTTCGATGGCCACGAACCCGCTTCTTAAGCAAAAGCGAGTGGCAACAACTTTGGACGCAGGCTAATTCGTTTACAATATTGCGCATACGCCACGTGGCCTTCCGGAAAATTTAATTATGCATTGGCTGAGTGGTGAGTGGCCAACAGACGACGGAAATCTCCACAAAGGCCATTGTGGCCATCGAGCAACTTTGTAATTAATCAAAGTGCAACATCTACCGCAACAAGGAACAGCATCCTGTGCAATAACAACAGGGGCCGGAGCCGGACCACTTTAGGTTTTGCGTTCAAGTTTGAGCAGCATTTAAAGTGAATCATTAACCTTATTACCTGTATCCCTCTCCAGGGATACGACGAAGAAAGAGTAACGCGGCCGGGACGCAGCCTGCATAATTTCATTTAAAATGCAAACTTAACAACTTTTTACAAGTCAAGCATGTTAATGCGCTTGTTTATGTTGCCTGTTTTCCTCTCCTGTTCTGCTGTCTCATTACCGTCAACTTAATTCGCTTGCCATATAAATTAAATTTTCCCCGGTTGTATATTCAATTACGCCCTGCTGCAGATCAAATAGAGGGAGCTTCCTAGAAGAAAAGAAAAACAAAGCCCAGACTCTGAGCTGCATGCCTTACATCAAAACATTTTCAATTGATTCTCGTTAAAATCTAGTTTTTTTTTTCAAAATGTGTTCATTGTTTTCTCTTCTTTACAATCGGCTTTTGTAATTAAGGATTTATTTTTCGGAAGAGATGTTATGCATGTTAGGCAGAAATATGAGAATATTTTGTAGAGAAGCTGTGTCGAGATTCATAAATCAACCATAGGTAAAAATAATCTATATTTTCCCATTAAAGCCTTCAATCAATTTCAATTTAATCAAACTTTAACCATCCATGGTTCTATTAAATTGTTCCTGGGAATATGCAGCATATCTGGCCACTAAATTCCCCGTCCGTCAGCATGTCCTGGGCTCCATCTCATGCGTTATCCTATCAGGCGCTCGATAAAGTGTCTGCAGCAACATCCTCATGAGCATCCGCATTAGCGCCAGCATCGCTCGAACTTTAGGCCGCAGAGCAAATTGCAAGGTAAGCGGGCCCAAAAGCCCGCACATTTCGGCTGGCTAATTGCCAGATTGGGTCTCCGGCAGGACGGGTTGCGCCAGAACGGAGTTAAATTGTTGTTTACCTGCAGCTGATGGTGGCGGGTATTTCATCCACTCAGGCGCAATCAACTGAACACACTGGATGGAGCAGAGTAAATAGTAAAGTAAAACTGCACACTGTTGGCCAACAAATTTTCGACTTCTGGACCTGAGACTTGATTGATGCCTCCTCTATAAGCTCGAATTGTGTGTGCGAGATCTTAATTAAACTATTTTCTTTACACCGCAAAAAAATGTATAAATAACTATTGGGGTCATGGGTATAAAGTTCAATATCCAGGCAATAAATATACAGTTTCTTTTATCAATGTAGGTTTTTTTTATAAACTTTTTGCTGTAGTTTTCTAACTCCATTTATTTTTTCAATTTATTTCTATGTAGTGTATGGGAAAAACCAAACTGGATCTGAAATTGGCTAGCGAGTAATCTAATCAGCTTTGTCTACTCCTCTGGGCCAGCCAGCAATTGACTCTAATGGTTGCACTTGACTTGGCCCTTCGCACTCCGCCAAATCCACCGTATCCTCCATAGCTACATGCATTTCTACTTAGATTGAGAGCCACATTGCCATTTGTTTTGATTATGCTCTTCGTTGGCCCTTTTATGTTGGCTTTTTTGGTCTCGGGGCTCGGGAAATTAAAATAAATTAACAAATAAAAGTCTGGCTGGCTTGGTGGCCCAGTGGCTTGGTGGCATGCCCTCAACCTGTTTACCAATTGAAGGCTATAAATAACGGCCCCATCCTCGCCACCTGATGCTGACTTCAATTACGCGTAATAAATTACAAACGAATATGAGACAGCAGCGTGGCTGCTGACGGCGTCGCTTTTTCCTTCCTGCCCATAATTAAGTGGATTTTAATGAGACTTGGCGAACGAGAGAGTCCCCAAGGAAGTTGAATTGTTTGGCCTGGGTTTTTGATTTGGCCAGTTTACACTAGTTTACAGTCAGTTACTCCAGTAACTGCCTTTAAAATTTCTCTTTCAAAAATCAAATTTGAAGTATTTTATAAATATTTTTAGGGAGCAGTCTTAATCGTTAAAATAACAAATATTTTAAGCTTATATCCCCATCTAAATAGTTAATTTTAAAGCGTCTTGTATACTGGTGCTTTTAAGCCCCCTTCAGAAATAAATGTCTTTGTTGGCTTGACTTCGGAATCAGTTTATTATGGCCACTTCAGGACATTGTTTCGCGGCGCTCCTTTTTCTTGGCTTTACTCCGCTTGGCTGGTTGCGGTTTGCGCTCCTCCTTCTCCCGATTCTCCTCAAGAATCCGCTGGAACAACATCGCACTGCTCTGCTCATTCAACTGACGACTGCCGCCATGGTGGGCGGTGTTGGCAAAGCTCTCGGCCAAATAATTCCAGCCACGTTGCGTTGCGGGGACACTGAGCTTATCGAGCAGCCGCGTGGCCAGCTGGGGAATTATGGGCTGCAGGACAATGCCGCAGAGTCGCAGTGCGTCCATTGTCATGGCGATTATGGTCTCCAAGCGCGGCTCGTTGCTGCCCGCCGCTCCTTTCTTCAGCTCCCAGGGCCGGCTGGTCTCGAAGAAGTTGTTGGCCGCATGCAGAGTCGCCATTGCAGTGTCGGCCACCAAGTGGAAGTGATTGCTCTCGTAATGTTGAGCGCATCGTTCTGAAAAATATTAAATAATAACACTTGGAACAAAATATGAAAGCATAATCACAAAATGGATGGGATATTGCACAGCAACTAGAGTATAGCTCTAAGATACAACTCTAATTTTTTTCAAGTGGAGAAACCACAATGAGGCCCACTTGAAGACTATGGGTTGGCCACATTCTCTAGTGCTCTTACCACCCGGTGATTGGCCGGAAGAGCTTGAGGCAGATGCGGATGCAGGCGCAAATGCAGATTATAAACCAGCTCCATCTCGGGATGGAGCGCCACTTCAGCTCGAGCATGACTGCTTAAATATTAAAATGACAAAGTAGCGTTCCACTGCACTCCACTACACTCCATTCCATTTAGAGCCCAGCACAATCCAGATCCCTCCACTCACCTGACAGCTGCAGCAGCGACTCCTGCAGGCGCTTGGCCGCATCCAGGCTCCCAAGGATCTCCGCCAAATGCTCGGCCTGGGCTGACGGATAGATTTGGCGGGGATTGAGGGTCTTGGCGCAGGCACGGGACAGCAGATTGCCCAAAGTGTCTGCCAGCTCCGAGTTAAGGATGCGCAGTGCCTTCACGTGGCTGTAGTCTGTAAGCAAACGAGAGCAGACAACATGTCAGTTGGATAAAGAAATTCTAGCGAGATAATAAGTTATGCCACGAAAAACAATTCTTGGAAATTTAATTATGTTTTCAATGTTGAAACAAAGTAGTAGGACTTATGCAGAGTTGCTTGACCTGCCCAAGAAACGATAAATTCCGTCACAAAGTATGAATGACACGCCGAGCGTATGAGTGATACTTTCATCTTCCATTTAACTTGCTCCTTAAGCGGCTTCAGTCGCTCACAAATTCGCCATACGACCGACTGGCCATTAAGGGGATTAGCACGGCGGAAACAGGGAGAGAGCCTCGAGTCAAGGGTTTCTCGGGGTGCCCAGAAAAAAAGAAGATAAATAAAAAGCTGGACAAGATAAAATCCGAATAATTTAACAACAACAATCTGGCAGCAAGCAGCTCTTCGCATCTTCCTTGGCGAAACACACAAATGCTGCTGCAGGTGGCTTTGTGGGAGAAAAGCTGAACACGAAAGGATTTAAGCTGTGCTAATAGTTGCAGGATCTGCGCCCGGGGGAAATTGAATTGAATGGAGGAGATGGAGCTGTGAGTCTGTCTAAGGACCAGATCCGACTATAAGTATAATAATAATGATGTGCTCGCCGGGGAAGTTCGCAAAATAGTTAACTAGACAACCGCTGATTTCAGTTTATTTTGGTTAAAGCGGAGATACTTTGGTGTTCCAGTTTGGCTAGACAAGAAATGTTTAGAATGATACCATTTTGGGAATTAAATCTATAATGCGGCATGCCACAAAATGTTGCAGAGACACCAAAACTGAATTTTCCACTGCAACCTGATGGTAATTAAAACTAGCACTGCCTGCTAAGACAATAATCGGCTAATTGCTGTTGGCTGGCAATTATAGCGGCTCGCAATTCAGCCATTTGGATGGTCCGATTCCGATTTCGAAATTGAAATAAAACCCCAGCCAGAAATAATTTCCACAGCAAGCACATTTCTTTGTGCATTCGGAAACTTTATCCATTCGGCTCCCGTTTCACCTGCATGGCTGTCAAATGAGGTTTCTAGTTGCCTTTCCCATCTCTGGGGAAATTCAACTGCCAAAAAGTGTTGCCTGCAACATTAATTTGCTCCGCGACTAGAAAAAATACAGGAGAGGAGTCTGCTCGTCACCGGAATGCAAATGAAAAAGTGTCGGGTTGAGTTGAGTTGCCATGCATGGATGCTACTTTTCTCGAAATCAAATTTATGTCAACCTAGGAATAGGGTTCTTTCGGATAGGCGACTTTTTGGTACTCCTTTCTTGAGAGATTAAACTATATTTAGTCAATTTTGTCAGAAATACTATTTAAATTCACATTTTTAACCTAAACCTACAGCTATTTGTATTTTAAGTTATAAGAAACATGATGGCTACTCTTACCAAAGAAAACTGAACCGAACTCTGGGTCGACTGCCTTTTCATTTTGAATTCATTGAATTTTGATGGCATTGGCATCGCTCGGCAGCCTTGGGCCAAAAATCCAATGTGAATTGCATCAAACTTTATTAGCAGCCCACCCCCGACTGCCAATCGAGTATGGCTTTCTAATGAAATTGTTCGAAATGGGCCGCAAAACGTGTTGTATTTTGTATTGGGTGGAGTGGGTGGTTGGCCTTACCTGCTACCCGAGCCGGTCCAACTCTTAACTGCTTACGTGAGCAGCTACAAATTGCAAGAAACTGAAAGCAGAGCAAAAAAGCAAAGATCCTGCCGACGGGAACAAGGAAGTCGTGTACAGCACGACTTTCCACACATGTTGCAACGTAACTTCAGGGGGGAGATGGTGTGCAATGTGAGTGTTGCATCTTCCGGCCCTTGGACCAATGCTGGCGCTCTTCCCGGCCGTAATATAAATAATACTTTTTTACGTGCCCCAAGAGTTGCACTTCGAATGCGACTGCTACACCTTAAACAACTTGAAGAACTCGCCCCAGAACTTTGACACAATTTTGCAGTGTCCTCCGGCAGAACTTGGCTTTAAGTGGAGGCGAAGGAGCACAAGTGTTGCCATCAAAAATGCAGCAAGCCGGTCTCAGTAAAATCGGAGACAGCACAGGGCCAACAGGGCGTATGGGTTATATTCAGATTGCATATTTTTTAGCTCTTTAGCGAAAGGTGGAAAAAATCTAATGAGGTTGAACTTTAAAGGCTAAAAGGGGCTAAGCTTCCACGGGCTTGGAGAGCTTAACTTTTAGGAGTTTAAAACCCTTAAGGACCTTGAAGAAAACTTTTTTTTCGAACAAGCCACAGAAGTGGTGGGCTGTCAGCCTGTCCTATTCCAAATCTCAGAGCCATCGGCGACAAGTTTAAGTATTAAAATTTTTTAAATTGAGTGACGCCCCAAGGAAGTTTATTGCATCAGCCTGCACCACCGTCCTTATTTGCATTTGCCATTGCAACTTTTTCCGAAGGGAACCGCAGATGTTGCCGGCATGTCCTTCGTCTATTCCAGAAGCTGTTATTGCGTCAAATTGAAAATGCAATTTCTGTGTTGCGGAAGTTCCTGGTTCCTGGCCTGCAATGAAAACTTGAGCGTTTAATGATGCTATGCTGTTATGAAAACGGACTCCACCTAGGGCCTTCTTCCATCGCCCGAATCGAATTGTCGACCGACTGTGAATAAGAGATGTCCTTTTTTCTTTTTCCCCGCCTAATGGACGGCAGTTGGGGCGAATTATAGTAAATTTATCCGCTGCCACCACGCATAAATGATTCATGGACCCGAAAATATGCAAAAAGGAGGCAACGCCACGTCGAAATGTTCATGTAATTTAATAATACGGCGTTGCTGACGCACTGCAGCAGTTTGGACATTTTCATTTTCATTTCAATATTTTTTTATGGTTTTTCGCCAAATGCAATAAAAATGCAATTAAATTAGCCGCAAGGCAGTAGGACTTAAAAAAAAAAAAAATTAAAAAGAGAAACATCAACAAGCGCAAATTGAATAAAGGCAAACATGAAAAGCAGCCAGGCCAGGCCAGGCTGTCTGGAAAATCCGCCGGAAAAGCAAAGTCAGCAATAATTGAAAATTAAATTTTAAGACCAAACCAGTGGGGATGTTTTGGATTTTGGAGGGGATGGAATTATCTGATTTTATGCAAATTGAAAACGGAAACAAAAAGGTTTGGGGAATCAATCAAACAGTGACACTCCGCCAGGCCAGTCAAGTGTGATAATTGCTTTCGATAACCCGTACCTCGAATGGGGAACCTAATCATATCTGTCAGACAATTGGCAAAATCCCCCGGACGAGGAAAGTTTGCCAACTCTTATGCAAATGCCACCGGAATCTTCGGCCCGGCAAGTTCTAGACACAAAAACTTTCGAGGCAAATAAACAAAAGTCAGCAGCTACCGAAAACTTTTCCCTTTTTCGGTTCAGTTTGGTTTGGCAGTTCGGGCATAAAATTGAAATGCAAATTAAAGCAAAGGTACCCGTAACCATACCCATAGTCCCATAGTCATTGCCGTAAAACTAACGACGACAGATGGCCACTCACATGCGAACACTTCTCAGCAAACCCCTGGCCGTTCAGGTTGATAATTTGATGGAAAAACTATTTGAATAACCACAGGGCATGCCAGACCCACCCACAGCCACACACCGCAAAGTGAACAATCCACAGACATCAAAGGGAGCTCGCGGTTTCCTGTTCGATTCGTCTACTCACTGCCGTCGCTGTGGGCCACGCCCTCACGCAGTAGAAAGTATCGCAAACCCTCCATCGTGTACTGCTCGGCTGCCTGGACAGGATTGACCACATTCTGTTTGCTCTTCGACATCTTCTGTCCGTCGACGGTCCAGTGCGAGTGGACGTACAGCTGCCCAGGAGGTTGGAGGCCGGCGGCTATGAGGAATGCTGGCCAATAAATGCCGTGAAACTTGAGGATATCCTTGCCGATTATCTGCTGTGCCGGTGGCCAGAAGGCGGAGTACTAAAAGAACAAGGTGAGAATTAATCGGCAGATGCTCAAAAGGGGCTCATAGCTTTCAAACCTCCTCGTCGGGATACCCCAAGGCACTGAGGTAGTTGACCAACGCATCCAGCCAAACGTAGACCGTCTGCGAGGAGTCATCCGGCACCGGTATGGCCCAGTGGACCCTATTCGAGGGTCTGGAGACAGACACATCCGGCAGGGGTTCACTCAGTGTGTCCAGTAGGATCTTTTCGAACTTGGCCGGGCGGATGCGAGCCTCCTGCTTCACCCAGTGAATCACATCGTCTTGAAACTTGGAGAGACGAAACATATAATTGGTCTCCTCCGTCCACTCCACGGGATGGCCAGATTCCAGGGAGTAGCGAGCACCCGTAGCCTCGTCCAACTTCAGTTGGGAGTCGGTCAGGAAGGTTTCATCGGAAACGCAGTACCAGCCGCTGTAGGCAGCCGAGTAGATGTGTCCACGGGAGTTCAGGGTGCGCTAAGAACAAGGATTAGGATAAGGATAGGACAAGGATAGTAAATAGTATCATTCAACCCTTAAAAAACTTTAGAAAATGATGGGAAATCGAATATAGATATCTTTCTCATCCAAAGAAGGATAATCCGGCGATCCTACCCAAAAATGAGCCACTGCTCGCTTGTGGCGCTCTTCCGTGGTGCGTATGAAATCATCCTGCAGTATGTTGGCATTCTGGAACACCTCCCGGTAGCGTTCTGAAATCTGGTCACAGTATGTGGCCACCGGAACCTTATGAAGTGCCGCCGCCTGTTGGATTTTGGTCCCGTGCTCATCGGTTCCCGTACAAAGCCGGACCTTCCTCTCCGGATACTTTAGTCTCTGGTACCGGCAGTGGGCATCGGCAATCACCGCCGAGTACAAGTGGCCAATGTGGGGAGCTAAACCAATTAATTTACTTGATAAACAAAACACAACTTCCTATTTGATTAAAGTCAAATTTACATGCCTGCATTTACATAGAAAATGGGTGTTGTCACAAAGTGCGAACTGTTGTAGCGAGCTCCCAGATATCCGAGGCACTTAATTCTTCTTATTAACATTATTTTCTTTTCTGTTTTAATACAAAACTAAGACCTAAAAACAATATAATTGTAGCCGGCTATTTTATAACATTGAACAGCTGTTCAAACAGTGCTGCCTATAAATTAGCCAACAGCTGTTGTAACAGTGCTACCCATCTCTCATAAAGTGAGGTGAATATAGAATTCAAAATAAAATGTGTTATTTTACTTAGAAGTTTTTTATATTAAATATATACTATATCAATAAATAATTAAGTAATTATTTATTAATCTCCCAAATAGACAAGCTTTCGACCCATGCAATTGGGAAATACTTTCAATTTGAGTTTGAATAAATTGAGAATAAACTTAAGTTTTTATCATCGGATTAAGATTATTCTTTTTATTTCGCTTAAAAAAAAATGGATCACAGCCAAGTTGTTAAACTCTAAACGTTTAAACTCCCTTTCGTAGGCGTGGCAACTATGCCAGTAGGAACATCGAAGTAAGGCTGAAATTGAAAGTTTAACGAGACCAATTTTTAATATTTTATTGCAATTTTAATTAAGAAAAGCCATGACATTTCGATGAGTTAGTAAAATGCTTTGTTTATTATATTTTATCACATATGTATTAGACGCTTGTAAGTGTGTGATTTCGTGAATATTGTGTTATAGAGTTGTGGTAAAATGAAATGAAGGCGCCTCAGTCGGTGCGCTACTCTTAAGGAACATTGTTAAAATCTTAAATAAATAACTCACAAATACACATATGTATGAAATGGAATTAAGAACTAGACTCTGAACGAAAAGAGACTAAAATACAAATAATATAGGCTAGGACCTAGGTCTACACGGCAAACGTTGACTGCGACTGAACTTTCACTTCGCTATTTACACAATAACTAACTGCGAGAATTCTGTGAATGCCTATATCTTGGGATACATATATATATCGGGATAATGTATACTCTTCTTTAAAGTGAAACAATTAAGCACAACAGTTAATACCGCAACATTTAAATATCAGTATCAGTTCTGCACAACTACTCGTGATCATATAACATATGTAAAGGTATATTATATTGTTTTAGCTGCCCGTTCCAATATTTCAGTTATTTCTCAACAGTTCATTTCGTTTGCCTTGCGACTAGCGGTGGTATTGCGACTGCTCTTACGACTAAGGTTGCGATAATTGGCATATAAACTAGTCAGGCTCTGCAGCGGCGACTCGACAAGGCGTCTGGTCAGGTGGTGGGCGCACTGATTGGGCCTGACGAGAGACGCGTTGTCGCGACGCTTGCACAAATATCAGTTGATGAAGCTCATGTAGTTAGTAAAGAGCACATAGTTCTCCACTAACCGGGCTCGCAGCTCCCGCCGCACCGTCGCCGTAAACTTGTTGGCCAGGCACAGGGCCGTGGTGGTGCCGAAGACCAAATTGTATAGAAGGACAATCTGGAAGTTTCCCAGCCACTCAATGGCTCCAAAGTCACCCAGCAAGTCAAAGTTTGTAATGCCTAAAATAACAGGATAACGTTTCAAAGGCAATCTCAAGATTTATATGGGTATCCTTACCTATGATCCTGCTGAGAAGCGGCAGAGCGGAGGACAGGACCAGCATAAAACCGCAATTGAGCATCAGTTGGGGCAACGAAGTCTCCCGCCTTTTCGGCCGAACATTCCGCATGAAGGGCATGCTGTAGAAGCCCACAACCGAGGTGGCGCCCAGGTAGAAGATGAGACACACCTCCAATCCAGCGCCAAAGGGTCCTAGCTTCGACAGTGATGAGATGCCCAGCGTGAGTTGCTAAAATAGACAATTATATTAATAAGATAAGGGCCATAAATACAATTAAATGACACAACTCACCCTCGTGCTTAGAGGCAGAGCCTTAATGCCAATCAGCAGCTCCAGAGTGTTCTGCACAACAAGGAGAATAGTTACTCCCGTGAAGAAGAGCAACAGCAACATGGCCAGCGGGTAAACGAAGGTACGCTGGAAAGTGCTCGACTTCCGCAGCTTGTCTAGCTCCTTGCGCTCGCTGTCCAGTTGCCTCAGTCTTTCGTTCAGCAGCAACTGCTGCTCGCCCATGTCGCTGGGCATCGCCTTCCGCTGGTAGAGATGTGCCTGCGACTGCTCCAGCAGGGGCACCGGCTGAAATGGTCGACTGCGTCCCAGGCCGTTTCCCACGCGACCGCCATTGGCCATGTCCGCGATGCTGACGTTCTGGAGTTCGAGGTGGGCCAGCTTCCGCTTGACACTCGCCTCCTCCATGTAGAAGGCGCTGAATTCCTCGTTCACGTCCCGCAGCAGCATGGGACGGACCAGCACCTGGTTGACAACGCCAAACAGACGCACAAAGCCATAAGGGGTGCAGACTGCAAAGAAACAAAAAAGGTTAACATTGAATATTAAACAAAAAAACACCCTTTTGGAACATCTAGACTCTAGAAGCTTCCCCTAGTCTGTTTACTTCGGTTGCTATAGCATCCAAGTAAACTCTGGAATTCCGATCTGGCTTGTGGCAGTCAGAACCCCGGAGTGAGTCAGAACATATTCAAACAGCACATCAATAAGACGTACAACAAAGCCGATAAAGTAAGAATTATGGCTGGCGAGGAGGAGATGAATGTGGACCAGTTGAAGGCCACTCTGAAGAGCTGCAACCTGAATCCGAAGGACGCAGATGATTTCACCGAGTTCGAGGCTACTTTGAAGAAGATTCAGGATATTCTGGACAACAAAGACGCTCCAGAGGATCCGGATTTGGAGAAGAAAATTGACAAAGTAAAGGAATATGTTGACTTTGAGAACCTCGATGTGGACAATGTGCGCCTCAAGGTGACTGGGAATCGCACGGTGATCAACAAGAAGGCCCTGGAGGCAGAGGCCGAGAAGGAGGCGAAGACCATGAACCAGCAGAGCTTCATGGAGCAGGTGGAGCGGGATGCCAACGACAGAGCGGAGGCCCGTGCCAAGTGCGAGTACGAAGCCGAGATGCTTAGAGCGTAAGAGTAATCACATCTCTGGTGGCATTTCCTAAAGGCTATCATTTCAGGCAAGGCAACGATGCTTTTCGGGCCAATAAGTTGGAGAAGGCAATTCTCCTCTACGGCAGAGCCATTGAAAAGATCAAGGACAGCGCCATAACTTACAACAATCGCGCCTTGTGCTATCTTAGGTAAGTTACTTGCACTTCTGAGATCACAAACTAATGATTCTTGTTTCAGGCTACGGAATTTCAAGCGAGCTTTGCAGGATTGTCAGCACGTGGTGGACAAGTTGCAGGACTCGAATCTGCGGGCCTGGCTCTACAAGGCCAATGCCCACAAGCACCTCCACCAGGTGGAGGAGTACGAGGCGAGCATCACCAAAGCACGCGAGAGGAATCCCACTCAGCTGGCCTACATCGACAAGTACATCAAGCAGATGGAAGCGGAAGACAATTAGTACACCCACTTTTAGTACATAGTTTATACTCACTCAGCATTAGCATGACGCCCAAAAAAGAGACACACGAATAAAGGAACGGAAGGTGAACACTGCCCAAATCTGTGAAGCATGAAGAGCGGATATTAGCGATTCCAATCGTTGATTCTAAAAAGGGGGAGTGCCGGACAAGCCTCTATGAGAGGGTGGGGATGCTACTCACTTAGAAACCAAAAGAATTGCAACTTTTCAATGCCAAAGACTGCACTTAGAACTGCTGTTAGTACAAGAACAATAACGGCCATAAGCATAAATACTGTAAAGGTCTCGTAGACGCGCGGCAGGATGCCCTTTTTGTGTCCAACAAATCCTGTCGATTCGGAGAACAAGTAAACGAAGGGCAGGAAGATAAACAGCGACAGATTGGAGAACAGAAACACATGGTTCCACAGACCTGAAACAAATTAGGCTTAATTAGTATTAGATAGTTAAATATTTGTTACAAACTTACCCTGGATGAGGGAACTATTCAGCCACTTGACATAGTAGCTGTTCGGATAGAGCAGCAGCACCTCATTGCTGGCAATGGACACTGGCAGCAGCATGGCAGCCCCTTCAGCCACCGCCAGTGTGAAAGTGCAGAGCCAGAAGCTATTTTGGGGGGAGAAGAGAAGAGTTCAGTTTCATTATTGGCATTGGCAGTGGCAGGCAGGTTGTTGACTCCACACCTGGTCACCGGCGAGTGCCTTACCTTATGCGATAGACCAGCACCTCGTCCTCGTCATTCGAATAGAGATCGTCGCGATCGCGTCGCCGAAAACGAGATACAACCACATACGAGCTGAGATACAACAAGATGATCAACAGTAGGAATATCTGAAAGAGTAAGAGTTTGAATTAAAGATTAATTTTAATTCTACTGATTATTCGATTAAGATGGCTTAGTTTAGTACCCATTTCGTAATACAATTTCCCCCACAAACGTCAAAAATAAACACAGACACCCACGCATTTCGCATTTCTATTGTTTTGTTTAAAATAATACATATTCCTGCGACCAACTGGGTCTACATCAGCCGAAAACATTTTCAGAAAAGTAAATAAATTCAAATTAATGTACACAAGTAATTGTTCTCGATACTAGACTCTGATAATATATGCTGATATATTTAGAGGAACTCAATTTGAAGGGTTTCAAGTGCTAGTTCAGGGCCTTATCTTACAAATATTGGCACAGAGATTCGATCTTTGGCTTCTGTCGTGAATATATTTTCAATTTCCGGTTCAGTATTCTCTCAAAATAGGTTCCAAAATATGTATTTTCAAAAGACAGATGTTGTGACACATTTTTTAATGTGTTTCCCGACACTTTTTCCCCACTAATAATAATAATAAACTAATATTACGATAAATAAACAGAATCTGATGAATAATGGCTAGTTATGAGACTAATCGAGCTGCCTCTTGGGCTACAAAGGTCGGAAATTAGGCTTATCAGTGGCCGACGACAAAACCAAATCACTGATAAGAACCAGACCGATTAGGAGGGCCATATAAAGCCAATTGAATGTCAGCACCTCCTCCTCCATTCGTGTTGAAGAGGGGCAGAACTGAAATCTTACTTTCCCATCAGCTCTGTGGACCAACATGAATAGTTTCTGGCCACGAAGTTGATGCCAATCAGTCGGCACACGTCATATCTGCGCACTGGGGGCCAGGCAGGCGAAAAGCGAAAACAAAACAAAACATTAATAGATAGACTCACAAATAAATCATTAACAAAGATACTTTTCGTGTTGTGCCTAGAAAGAGCGAAAAAAAAAACAATTAATTCATTTTTGCGTCCCATCACAGCACAGTTTGTTATTCTTTGTTACTGGAGATGTGGGCAGTGGTATCTGTGAGATACTTTTCTGTCGGCCGTTGATCAGTTCAATTAAATCAAATTATTCTCGATTATTTGCAGAACTCTGAGGACTCAAGTCCACCATATGGAGCAACCTTCAGATTCAGACTTCTCACAATATTTGAACAGTTTTCTTGGCCATTTCGGCTGTATTTCGACAAAAAATGATCTCAAATATTAAAAAATAAATAAACAGAGACGCAAATCGGTCGCTATCAACAGTTTGTGTCGTTTATTTATAGAACCCGAGTGTAGAGCAGGGTAGAACCCACATACAATGCGGTTCAAGAGCTTAGCAGAGACAGAGACTAGGGCGAACTTTAATATCTTATAGTTGTGAAACGCACTGTCTTTTGTTTCTATATACATATAGTTCTATATATAGTTCTGTGACGTGTTGATAGTGAACTTGGAACACGTAGGCGACAACTACTCGGTGATATGCGCATCTTGTGCCGCTCAGAAGGCATTCCTGAATAAAAATAAGCTTCCACTTCAAGAGTGTGCGAGCTGGAAGCTTATCAATGGCCAAGCCAACCAATGTGCCAGTTCAGGGTGCAACTGAAAGCGTTTGTCACGCTCCAAGAGATTTGGCCAACCTCAACTGCATTTTGGATCGTAGGCGACCGGCGGCCGAGTCAATGACTTGACATGAACTCGAGTGGAAGACAACACGCCCATTAAAAGTTGGCTATAAATAGCCCAGCCGCCAAAGTGCAGCCAGAAAGAGGCGCAGAGAAGGAGGCGTCTGTCGGTTATTGGTTGTCAGACGGGTTTTTCGGTTTATTATTATTTTCTTGCCGGTGAATGGGCTGAAATATTTGTATTTTTTGCATAGCCCGCAAGGGTGTAGCAGGCTAGACTCGCATCTGTAGCTTTAATTACCTTAAGTGGAATGAAAATGTGTTTTGAAAATGGGGCAACTGCATATCGGGTGGCTGTGTATCTACAAGATGTATCTACAGCCCAAGAAGGAGTAGTCCCAGTGGGAGTCCCTCCCACCCATCAGTGTTAGTGGTTTCGATTTTAGGCTCCTGAATAATGTATAAGGGCGGTGGCCCTGTCACGTAGTCGTGCTCTGACCCACATTCGGAGGGAATTATTCAATTTTCGGCAATGCAATGCACCCAGAACCAGTGCCAGAAACCAGTTTTCGTTTCCTGGACTTCTGGTTGGGACAGCTCCGCCGTTCTATCAACGAAACCTGCGGTAGAGACGTTGAGAAGACACGCAGACCCACTCGTATTTATGCAAACATTTTCAAATGTATTTAACGCCTCGTCGGCGAATATTTAAACAATTCCCAACAGCCGGTCACGACAGCAGACACTACCTTCAGAGTCGCAGCAGACAGTGGCAGTGGAAGTGGAAGAAACAGAATCGTGACCACGGGCCGTGCACTTGAAATTCGGTCTGCAAGTGTTGGCCTTTTTTCGAGAAAAAGAAGAACTTGGTGGTTTGCGCAACAAACAAGTTTACATCTACGACCTGCAGGTTGTTTTATGTTCAAAATTGTACAAAATATGTCTATAAATAGTAGCTCTCGGGGGGAGCACTTTCACTTGTTGCCTTTTGTTTCAAATTTTTTGTTTAAATGCATTTAATTTCGATTTGTGCTGGCAGGTTAAGTAATCTAAGATACTTTGGGTTTAAGATACTTCATCTCAGATACAAAAGAGGAAGATAGACAAAGTTCTAGATATCCTTAAACATAATTCTTATTATAAACAACCTTATAAGCTATAGAACTGAAGAATCTTTAACTTATATACTAAGTCTCCTTCCTATCAGCACTAGCTCCTCTTACAAAGTATCTTCAAGTCGAACCTCCGATTATGAGTTTGCGGATTAACAACAGGTGTCTGTGTGGGTATTGGCACGAGCAGGGGCTGTATCTGTGCCCGTATGGGTGATAGCTTCTGCAGCTTCTGCCGAATAGAAAGTGCAGGAGAGTGGCCTCGGCTGTCTCTCCCACTTCCTCTTCCTCTCCCGATATCGACGCAGGCGCTCCAAAGGCTGGCTCCGATTCTGGCTCTGATAACAGACCATAAACAAATAAATTTCGCTCGGCCAGGCCAACTGATTTCTGTTTATCTGGAAAGTGTGTGGAATTCGAGGCGTCACACATACACACACACACACTCGCACAGACTCTCACGCACACGTTCGTCCCTCCGAGACACCCCCCTCCACGGAGGTACAGTTAGAAAAACAACAATCAGAAGCAGCTGCTCCCTGGCTCACTTTTGTTATTGTATGCTTGGCGGAGTGGACAGGGGATGAAGGTGACGCCGTAACTGAGATTTCAGATTTCGGATTACGGATTACTTACAATGTGCTCGCGTACTGTATTATGGAACAATTGCAGCTTCAGATCGGTGACTTCCTCCTCCTCCTCCTCGTCCATTGCCCCGAAGAACGAGGACAGTTTATCACTAGTAGCCAGCTTGTTGGCCGTTTCCTCTCTTCCCAATCCCAGTTCTAAACTAATGCATGCACACTTCAAAATTTATCACTAACTGACGGACGACTGGTAGCGTTTCAAAATTCCTATGCTATATGGTTAAAATTGAATTTCACTTTCTGAGACGGTATTCGACGGTAGCCAAGATGTTGTTATGCGCGTCGTTCTGAATTAAAATAGTTGCGGGCCGATCGCACACCACCATTAAACAATTTTGACAACTATTTGCAGCCGCATTTCGTTCTTTAGTCCCGATTAGCCAGTGGGCTGCTCTCTATTTTTCTAATATTTATGCGCGCCGCAACCGTTCCGTAAAAAAATCTGCTTAATTTTGAGCTGGTGGTGGCACTCCACCTACTTAATTAATCTCGAAAAAAGGCTAGCCTCTGCGGCGATTTCCGCCACACCGTGAGCTGGTCACACTTTGTTTACCATCTGTTACCATGTCCAATTTGCGGCGCCAGGTAATTTTCTCTTTAAATTCGAATTAAATTAGTTAAATTATCATTTTACAGGTACTTAGTGCCTTCAAGAAGCTCCATCGTACGCGTCAATATGTATTTCAGGGCGATGTTAACGCACTGGCGGCGGGACGCCTTAAAATCAACGAATCGTTCCTCCAAAATCGAGGCGAAACAAACGAGGATGAGATTCAAAAGGTAAACATGAAATAAATATGTGGTTATCCTTAATCCTTATATGTATATTGTACGATCTACAGATGATCAAGTTGGCGCAGGATGTGGACCACGAGTTGCGCACGAATGTCATCCAAGCCGAGAAGAAGGCGGATGATGTTTATGGTCAGTAGTCGGTTATATAAACGCGAATGTTCTCCAAAGTTTTAATTTTGTAATAACTCCACAGAACTTCGCATCACGCCGGAGACGACTCGACTGGATAATGTGGTATTTAATCCGGACGCGATTATAGAGAAACCCAGAAGGCGAGGTGGCGCCAAAAACTCGGAGGGCTGCTGTGGGGGAGCAGCCATGGCCGCTCTGGAAGCTGAAGTTGCGGCGCGAAAAAAATAGAACTTTCTTAAATATTTAGCTTTAGTAAAAATCGTTTTATCCATTTCAGAATGGTGTTTATTTTTATTTCCTATGATGCTTCTTTTTCGATTTGTGTTTGCTGGATTTTGACTTTTTCTGCTTGGACTTCTTTGACTTTTTGCGCTTCCTGCGTTCGTAGGAGGAGGAACTGCTGGAGCTATCTTCAGAACTATCTGAGGACGTCGAATCCGGTTCCGAGGAACTGTCGCTGGATTCCGAGCTGCTGCTGGCTGCTCGCTTTGATTTCTTCTTGCTTCTCCTTTCCACTGAGTCCGAAGCCTGCCGTTTCCGTTCAGGGCTTCTGTTTCGATTTGAATTTTTTCCGTTTTCCCGATCTCTGGACTCATGGCGTCTAGCTTGATGTCTGTAAAATATGAATTAAATTAAAAACTAGAGTTTAAAATGAGAATTCATGAATGGTACCTTGGTTCCGGGGACTTATCCCGGTTTCTGGTGACTTGTCTGCCTTCATTTTCTTGTCGTCTTCTGTCCTGCGGAAACCTATCTGGACGGTGATCTCTGGCTTGGTATGGCCTTTGCTCCGTTCTACCCTTGGATCCAGGACGTCTTTCGGTTCGATCCTTTGATCGGGAACGTCCTTTATCTGTATTATTTTTCGACCATGACAGTTTTCGGTCATTGCGACTCCTAGAACTAGAGCGACGACGACTCCTCTGCTCCCGATCAGAGTTCTGTCTTCTTTCATTGTAATCCCTCGGGTTTCTGGACGATGATCGTCGGCGATCTCTGGATCTTGATCGCCTACGGGTATTGTTCCGATCATCCTGCTGCTTCTGATCCCGATGCCGCTGCTCCCTCGCCTTGCGTCGCTCCGCCGAACTCATTCTACTTCTTAGATCTTCATACTTTTTGGATTCTCTGTGGTTATCCGATCTTCCTCTGCCATTGTTATAATCTTTGCGGTCGTTATTGTCTCGCAAATTGTCAAAGTCCAGCTTGCCATCGGCTCCAACAACGCCACGTCCTTTGCCCCTCCATGTTACCTTCGACACGGATTGCGAGAAGTCCACATGAATGCGGCGATCGTCAATTAAAACATTGTCCATTTTGAAGTAGGCAGCCTCGCAAGACTTCTGGTCCTCAAACTCCACAAAGGCATACTGCAAGGAGTCGCCGGTCTTGCGATCGCGGATCACCTCGCAGCCCTTAACCACACCGAATCGGCTAAAGATAATTTCCAGATCGTCGTCCGTGGTAACTGGGTTCAGTTTGCACACAAAGAGCACATTTTCTGGTGGTGCCATGTCCGCATCCGGCAGATCCCCCACAATCTCAAGTATGGTGGCGCGAGCCTTGGCCTCTCGCTCCGCCAGCATCTCCTGCATCTCCTCCAGAGTCTTGCCGCCAGTATCGTCAATATCTTCATCGGCCGCAATGCGACCGTTCTTCAAGCGTTCGGGATTCGGCGATGGAGATCGACTGGGGGCTTGCAGGCCGCGTGGGTTTGGAAACGGATCCTCCAGCACGACGGTGTGAGTGATGCGAATGTCCTGGTAAGGCCGAAAAGTGTCGTCCACTATAGCATCGTTTAGCTTTCGCAGCACCTCGTGTCCCTCCACAACCTCTCCGATCACGCAGTGGGCACCGTCCAAAGAAGTGAGGCTCTCGCCCAGCGTAAAGAAGAACTGAGAGCCCACCAAGTTCTTGCCGGCACTGACCAGCGACAGCATTCCAGGCGAGGAGTGATAGATCCGCGGTAGAGACTCCGCCTCGAAGAACCGCTTATGGGGCCCCTCCACCACTCCCCAAATGGAGGATCCGCCATCGCCGGCACCGCTGGGATCGCCGGTTTGCGCTATGAAACCTTGCTGGACCGTGTGAAATAGGTTGAAGTTGTAGTACTTGAGCTGGCACAGCTTCAGGAAGTTCATGCAGGCTACGGGCCTCTCGCTAGTGAACAGGTCGACCGTAAGGTCGCCGAGAGTGGTCTCAATCACCACCGACATGGTGAAATCCCACAGATAATTCCGAATCGGCTAAATTGGCACATAAACACAAAACAATGCGCCTCTTTTAGTGTTGGTAAAGGGTTTTTTTTATCTACTGGTTCCTCACCTAAACCAGTTCCAATTGCCACAAATAAATATTATATATATTTAAGCCCTAAAATAATAATAATTTTATTTAGTAAACATTAAAAACGTAACTAGAATATAATAAATACAAATTATCGTTATCGTTGCTAAAGTGGCTACCAAATTTCCAATTCCATTGGGTTCTATTTTCCAAAGACATTTACATAATTATAATTAAAAATATAACCATTTTACATGTTTTAAATTGTGAGTAGCAAAAAAAATCTTTAGCGTAAATTTTTTATATATATTCTAAATTTTATAAAATAAAATTACAGATTTTTAACTTTTTCCATAAGCTCAAAGCATCCATAAGCTAAATACTCCAGTTTGAGGGCTATAGTACAGTAGTGGGCTATAATTCAAAGAATATTTTTTATATATATAATTGTATATATTTAAAACAAATACAATTTTTGCTTTAATATTTTGTATGAGAACTAAGTATGCGGGGTGAAATTTTATCGTCGCCATTTTCTAATCCTATCGGTTTTCCCATTTTCCCCAGTCAGTTGACAACCCTATTCGTGTATGTATAAGTTCGTCTGGCTATTTGACAAGCGATTTTTCACACGTTGCCCGACGAGCTGAGAAAATTTTATTCAAGACAAATTTCCCCGGTTTTCGAGGCGTGCAAGTGGTTTTTAAACATCTAAATACTGACCCAGTGATCTAAAGCAATTGAGAATGCCGGAAACAGGCAAGAAAATAAGCGAGTTGCGCGTGTGCGACTTGAAGGCAGAGTTGGAAAAGCGCAAGCTGGAGACGGTGGGCCCGAAGGCGGCGCTCATCGACCGCCTGGAAAAGGTGAGTGCACTAGCGCCCGGTCACACGCTTCAGTTAATCCCTGTTCTAGATGGAAATCCGCTCACTTCAGTAGCACTTTCGCCCTATTTACATGAGTCACGTAACTTTTCAGGCATTAAAAGAGGAGGGCCATGACCCGGCTACTCACCAGATTACTGTTGGGGTTAGAGGCAAGAAGCCCCTCCCAATGCCCATGAAGGAGCCTCTGGCCGACATTAAGATCAAGGAGGAGCCCCTCGACGTCGAGGAGGAGGAGCACACTCAGCAGGGGGATGACTACGAGAACGGCAGCGACTTTGCCCATCACGCCGATGAAGATGGGCACGAGATCGACCAGGTGGGCGATGTTGACGATGTGTGTGTGATTCTCGATGACGATGATGAGGAGGACGAAGAGGAATACGACGAAGAGAATCAGAATGGTGATGGCGAGGGAGAGGCCGAGGCCGAGGGGGAGGCTCAGGAGGAGGCCGAGAACAATGGCACCGCTGGCATTCAGGGAGAGGAGGAGAATACCGGCGATACCGTCAACATGGACAACGACGAGTCCATCAACCTAACAATTGGTGAGGACGAACAGAAGCTGCTCCACGACGAGGTAATTGAAAACGACCCTCATTTCCATTGATGATTCTCATCCAATTTATCTAAATTGCAGGCTCCCGACGACAAGTCTATTAAATCGGGTGAGCTACTTGCTAATTGCTTCACAATGAGAACTAGATTTTGATGCTATAGCTAGTAATATTTTGTTAAAAGAATTAATTTTAATATCGCAACAATAATTTGCAGTTAAACCGGCTGCCAAGTCCAGCTCCAAAGACGCCGATAAGAAGAGTGACGAGAGCGCGCGCTCCAAGAAAAAGGATGAGAAAACTTCTGACAAACGAGATGCCAGGTAAATAGTTATTAAGAAGTGCCTTGGAAATACTCATAACTATTCATTCTCAACAGCGATTCAAAATCTGGAAAATCTTCGAACCAAAAGGACGACAAAGGTAATTTATGTTGCAATTAAAGCATGGATAAGTTCGGTTTGGTCGAAAGGTTTTGCGTTAGGAGTGTTCGGACTAAGCATGATCAGACTAAAGTCGATAAACTTGAAAATCATAAAGAAATCTATAGGAAATGTGCTAAGTGAGAGCGAGAGAGTGTGGATTTGGTTGGGACATGGACAAGGACGAGGACGAGGACGATGAAGCGACTGGCCGTCGATGGACTCTGAAATGAAACCTGCGACAGAAGTTTATTTCCTGCGTTTGCTTCGGTGGAAATGGTTTCAAAAACTAATCACTAATGCAGGACTGATGGCTGAAAATTATCAACTAAATGGGAGAACAAATTCGGACTGCAGCGACCATTGTTTCTTTTATGAAATGAATTAACGATGGTCCCTAAACAAAAAGCATGCTTCAGAATAACTGGAAGAAACCTGGAATGTGATTGCTCCTCGCAGGCTTTCTACTGGAATTCCTCCCAAAACAACACAACGGAGACGTGCCAGACTTCAAGGAACGAGTACGTTAAGTTGGAATGGAAAACACTGATGTGCCCCGGGCCCGAATCCGGGATGAACTTTTTCCCTATCTTCCCATATCCTGGATCCCTCCACCCACAATCAAGGACATCCCGCCGGAACTCAATCAAATTCACACTCTCTTTGCTGCGTTAGGTGTCGTTTGTCGGTAATTACTTGCGATTTCGCTCTAAACTCCAACATCAGCAGCAGCTACAGAATGTGTGCGTTCACAACATGCTTCCCTTAAAGATCGTATCATAAAAAAACAAAACAGTTAACCAGTTACAGCCACTCAATGCTCTGACCATAACTCTCTTCCAATATTATTATTTACATGGAACTTGCAGAAAAATCATCGACAGCAGCAGCAGTTGGTGCCTCATCGAGTGCCACTGGCAGCAAGTCCGGATCCGGTTCGGGTTCCGGCTCAGGATCAGGATCGAACGCAGGCACTGGTGGCGGGGCTGCCTCCAACTCAAGCAACAGCAATAAGCAGTCGACGCTGTCGCGCAATCTTTGGGTCTCCGGCCTATCCACATTGACGCGGGCCAGCGACCTGAAGGCGATCTTTTCCAAGTTCGGCAAGGTGATCGGCGCCAAGGTGGTAACCAACACTCGCACCCCGGGTACCCGGTGCTACGGATACGTGACAATGTCCTCCTCTGGGGATGCCTCTCGTTGCATCGATAACTTGCATCGTACCGAGCTGCACGGACGTATCATTTCAGTGGAGCGCACCAAGAACGAGATTGGCGGAACCTCCAGCACCAAGGATGGCAAAGGCAAGACCCAAGGGGACTCCTCCAGCAAGAAGAAGGATGAGAAGTCCAGCAACAGCAAGGGCGCCAGCTCTGGCACCGATGACAAGAAGGGCGGCGATGGAAGCAGCGGAGCCGGCGGCGGTGGCGGCGACGACAAGTCCAACAGTGGCGACTCCAAGCGTGAGGGCAAGGGTGAGGGTAGCAACACTAGCAGGGATCGCAGCAAGCGGGACAAGTCCGCCGTCAGTCAGGACCGGCAGCGCCACGATCGCGAGCGGTCTGGTCACAATCGTGTCAACGGGCGTAATCCCCGTGACGTGGATCGTGAGATCCAGCAGCGGCAGCGGGTGCGCGAGCGGCGCCAACGCGAGATGCTGTCCTACCAGAAGATCCGGGAGGAACGCGAACGCCAGCGTTTGAGGGAGAGGGAACGGGAACTGCGCGAGGAGGAGCGCAGGCGGCGGGAGGCACGCGAACGCCAGCGCCTTGAGGAGGAACGTCTGGCCGAGGAGCGGCGTAAACTGGCCATCGAGAGGGAGCGGCTCGAACGGGAGAAGGCCGAGCTGCTGCGCATGGAACGGGAGCGCCAGAAGCTGGAGCGCGAGAAAATCGAGCTGGAGCGCCTCGAACTGAAGCGGCAACAGATGAAGTATGCTAACAAAAACAAAACAATGAATACCGTTTGCGGTCAAACACCACTGATATATACCTATCTATCTATACATATTTATTTTGTAATTTTCGAAAAGCATTTGTCCGTGTAATTAGTGTGTTAAGTTGCAGCCTCCACGTTGTTTCTTCAACCAAAACTGCTTCAAAACGGAACGTTGATAGGCAAATGCATCCTAGTATAGAGTCTCGCTGTGAGGCCAGGCCCCTACCCTCCTATATAGCTTCTTCGATTTAACTTTCAACTAACCGAATCCCTCTTCTCTTCCATCTCTCTTCCTTTCGCTCTTGTCGAATCACCCGAACAGGATTATGGAGTCCCGTGACGATACTGGCAAGCGCGGCGTAGCCAAGCGCTCCGACGACCGCTACGGAGACGTATCTGACCGCAAGCGTACGGCTATTTTTGAGGCCCCACCGCCACCCAGATTCGATGCCAATCTAGTCAGCTCTCGCAGGTGAGTGGCTTGCTAACCTGGACTTTAATAACCCCAAATTAATATAAATTATATTCCAGCACTTACGATAAGAAGCACGATGACTACGGTTCGTCGTCGTCTTCGAAGCGCGGCCTGGATGACTATTCCAGCTCCAACAAGCGCCTGGACTACGGCAACAAGCGCAACGACTACGGAAGCTCCTCCGGCTCCAAGCGCGGAGCAGTGGACGACTATTCCAACGTGCCCAATAAGCGTTCGAGTGGCAACGACTACAGCGGATCCAGTTCTAAGCACGACTACTCGTCGTCCAGCAAGCGCGATGACTATAAGCGGGAGGTGGAGGTTCGTCACCTTCCACTCGCCGGCACCGCCGGTGGCTCCAGCAGCTCCTACCTACACAAGAACAACTCCGGAGGCGGGGCCGGATCCTACGTCCACAAGAACAACACCAGCGGCGGCGGCGGAGGCGGCAGCGGTGGGCGTTACAACGAGTCGGACCGCGGCAACTCCTCCAACTACAGACGCGACGACACCCACAGCCTGTAAGTGCAAGATTCTATACACCTTTGGTTATTTATGTTTTTTTTTTTGTTTATAATCTAACACGAGTTCGAGTTTCTATTCTACACGACTAAAAAAAAATAAAGTATGTTAAATTTAATTATTTTTGGGTTCTGTTTGAGTCTGTCAGAATGTTTTTTAATTGTAAGTTATGTTTTGCTTTTCAGCTTCACTCCTATGAAGTCCTATTACTCACTTGCATATCCTTTCTGTCGACTAATTTTAGGGGAAACAAGCGCTATGAGAATTCGAGCAGCGGCGGGGGTGGCTACAGCAGCAACGCAAACAACGTGAATATCTGGGCACCGTCCTCCGGCGGCGGCAGTGGCAGCTCCCATCTCGGCAGCAGCGGCGGCGGCGGCGGTGGCGGCAATGCAATGAAGTCTTACGGCAACAACGGCCTATCCTCGAACATGCATAGCAACAACTCGTGGCAGAAGTCCGCCGCCGTCGACGACAACAGCTGGCGTCCGGTGCAGGCTCAAGGTCGCTTCGATCGCGGTGGCTACAACGATCGCTCTAGCGGCTACCAGGGCAACAGCGGCACCGGCGGCGCTGGTGGCATGTACGGAGGTAGCCGGCCCGCGCAAGACCGATACGGTGGTCAGGTGTCCCGCTACTAGGAGCGTGCATTTCTCCCCCCTCGCCCCAGCCAATAAGAACTATGCATCGTAACGTAAACATAATTGTCTGCCTTCCCCGTCAAGCACCACACCAACCACACTGATAGACCTTTCCCAAAAAGCGCGTCCAGACGCTACTTTCTATTTTAGTTCGTTTTAGTTGTAGTTTAAGATTCTACAATTACATTTTGATCCAATAAATGTATTACTAATAATACAATATATGACAAACATACACAGGTCTTGAATGCTTTCATTATGCGGGGGGGCATTCGCCCTCGTAGGAGGCGATGAGCGGTGTGGTGGTGTCCACCAGAACGAGGACACTGTGGGCCAGGGGATAGACCTCATGGACCTGCACGTAGTATCCGCGGTCGCACTGCTCCTTGGACGAATAGAGACTAAGAGAGATTCGATTTTTAATTGGAAGATGATGGGAAGAAAGTACTATTTACGCCAAAATGTCCACAGGTTCCAGTATCAACTCGGACTTGTACACCGAGGCCAGGAAGTTGGTGAACGCCGCCGTGTTGTTGCCCAGCTCCAGCTCGGTGCTGTGGGTGAAAATCTCCTGCCCCAGAGCGCTGTTGGTGGAACCAATGCCGGGCAGGCCATTACGGGTTCCCCACACTGTGATGATATTGTCCTCCGAGGCAACAATGGTGCACTGGTCGTTGCAGTTGGCTTTCTAATGGAGAAATAGTAACCATTTTAGATTCCTATTAGTTAGGACTGATCCAGTTACCAACCACAATGTAGCGGGCTTTGATGGACTCCACCATGGTGGGATTATCCATCGCATTGCAGTGCCTGATCCCGCGCTGCCCTTCCGCATTTCGGCCCATGGTGTAGACATATCCTCCCTCCACCAGGAACACTGAATGCGTGGAGGAGAAGCAGGCCTTGACGACCTTGTGCGGCAATTGGACCTTTTTCTACAAAACAAGAATCCTCTAAGTTATTAACTTCAGGATTTTTGGCACTCTGGAACCCACAAAGGCTGTTATCTTTCCGGTTCTCTGGAAACCCAACTTGTTATAGTCATTGCAGCCGCAAACATGAATCTCTCCGTTGGTGAAAAGTACGGCGGAAGTGTCCGGGCCACAAAATATTTTCGATGGCTTGGTCTTCACATGGGAGAGTAGGATCTTTTGGGGGAATTTTCTTCGGGGAGGAATAATAACATAGAACTATCTGTTTAGAAATTATGGATTGGAACTCACTGCTGCTGCTGGTAGTTTCCCAGTCCCAGAGCTCCGTACAGACTTGTGCCCCACACATACACAGCTCCCTCGCGACTAAGGGCCAGGACATGGTGCAATCCGGCAGCGACTTGCTCCACCCGCACGTCCGCCAGGCGTTCCACTAGCTTGGGGTTATGGTAGTTGCGCTGCTCATCGTGCCCCAAGGCTAGATTGGCGTTGCTGCCGCAACTGAGCAAGCTGCCCGCCTGGGTGACCAGGATGGAGAAGCCGTCGCCGGCGCAGGCTCCGATAATATGGTAATTGCGAACACTCTCCATGCGACTGGGGTAGTGCTTCCAAGCCTCCAGGGCGGTGAGACCCAGCTGGCCGTGGGTACCTTCTCCCCAGGCATAGGCCGATCCGTCCTCGTTCACCACCACGAAATGTGAGTCGGACATGGCCACATCCACGATGACAGCTTTCGGGGGCAGCTGGATGGGCGCCATGCTGAAGCAGGTTCCAAAGGCCTTCAGTTGGTAGAGAACGGATCTGGGGAAGGCATCTGGATTAGAGATTTACTTTCAGCTTCCGAGGAGCGGTTACCTTTTTTCGAGGATCTCGTGAGGCGCTGCTGTATCGGCGCTCATCAGCTGCTTCGTTTCCGTCTGAGCCGTGGGCAGTTCCAGCTCCAAAGACACACTGCTGTGGACGGCGCCGGGTGCAGTAGCCGCCAGGAGATTGCCACCGCTAGCGTCTTCCTCGTAGGAATACCTAAGTAAGGGTTTCTAATAAGTCCTTTTAATAAGAGTATCTTTCTGGAGCCACTCACCCCTTATTCTTCCCCAAACTTCGGAATATCAATGGAATCCAATAGACTAGCACCTCGGAGGCAGTGGGTCGTCTGGCAGCTTCTACTTGGAGCAGGTTGGACATGAGACTGCGTAGTCCGGAAGTGTAACCCGAGGGCACGGGTGTGTAGTTCCCTGCCATTATCTTGGTGACCAGCTCGGACAGATTGGATGCGGCGAAAGTCTTTTTCAGACAGCACATTTCGCCCAGGATGCATCCCAGAGCCCAAATGTCACTCTTGTTGTCGTACTCCTTGCCCTCGCACTGGAATCAAGAAGAAAAAAAGTGATCTTACAACGGGTCCATGGAAGATTATAGTCCAGTAAAGTACCATCTCCGGGCTGAAGTAGTAGGGAGTGCCCAGCACAGTCTGGGCATGGATTTTTGTGTTCATTATCTTGGAAATCCCAAAGTCCCCGATCTTCACGATGCCACGTCGGTTCAGAAAGACATTGGCTGTTTTAAGATCTCTAATGAAAGGAACAAAAATATTTAAATTTTAAACTGTTTCAGATAAAAACTAAAGCTCTTACCGATGGAGGATGTTCTCAGAATGCATATAGTTTATTGCACTGGAAATCTGTTCAAAAACGGCGATGATATACCTCTCCGGAAAGTGAACTTTGCCCTGGCGCTCGGCTATGATGTGGGCCAGAGTCCCTCCATCCGCGTACTCCATTTCAATGAGCAGTGTATTATCCTTGATGAAGCTTCCCAGATAGCTGACTATATTGGGATGGTGCAGCTTGGAGAACACATCCACCTCATTCATGGCCAGATCTCGGCCGGGTGGGGTCAGTTCACTGAGATTTATCTGCTTAAAAACAATCTGGTGGCCGTCAGACTTGCGGCGGTAGAGGATGGCGATTCCAAAGGATCCCTGACCCACCACTCGCACTTTCTCATAGTTAGCCAGCTCGGGTCCTATTACAGCCAGGGTGTCCTCCCTCGGGACCTCAAGTTGCAGGAGGTTCTCCTGCTTGCCGGACGACGGGCCCTGACTTTTGCTGCTGGACATGGCCTCGGCCAGAGAGGTACTAGCCGCTCCAGTGGTGCCGTCAGTGATGGTGAACACTGTGGGCAGTACCCGGGTGCAGGTGGAGGGCTTCCTCGGCGGGACCTGGCCCAGCGGCAGCTGCAGTGATGAGGTGGTCAGGGTGGTGGTGTCGGTTATCCGACCGTTGAAGATGGGCAGGGAGCTCGCCTTGGCGCGGAACTTCTTCATTGCCTTCCTGCGCACGGACACAACCTGCCACTCTGCCGTTCAAAATCGAACCGTGTCCTGTCTATTGTATAATTGTCCTTTGGATCGAAGTTGTGGTCAAAAGCGGTTGCTAGGCGCCCGTGGGGGGACTCGACCATGTGGTCAGGGAGTGGGGGCACCTGTCTAAGCCAATGTTATCAATGGGTTTGCTAATTGGACAGCCCCAGTGGCAGGATAATGCCATTAACAATTTGAGTGGAAAAGTGATCAAAATCAATAGCAATTTGGGGGTTTGTGGACAAGGAGAGTCAGGGATATAGCCAGTCATCCGACAAATTATAAATCTCAACAGTAGCTGTAGTAATTAAAGCTTGATTAGGTAAAATTTTTAAATATACAAAACCAATTTATTCAATCAAAATAAGTCAATTTTTACACACAGGATTTACAAGCAAATCAAAAGATAAAGATTCTAAGATAGGAAGCAGTGAAGAGTGAGTCCTACACAAGTACTTCTTTAGACATCACTTTCGAATAAGATCTAACGTGTTGAATAAGCCCCGAAATAAGCTCCAATTCTAGTATCATCACACACCAGCCTTGCATCCATAAAATCGTGGTTCAATTTCTTACGAGTATAAATGTATTTAGCATAAGATTATAATTATTGGAATCGAGACAATATGCATGTATAATCGACCGTATGTATTTGCAGGAATATGCTAAAATATTTATGCTATGTTCTCTTGGACTATGTGTACCTTAAAATGCACATTCTGAATCGCGAGTCCACAGACTGAACCTCAACTGGTTGGCATTTAAAACGTGATCCCAGCACGAACTTGGCTTTGGACAACTGGTTCAGGTCTGCTGTTTTGCGATTTGCGGTTTGCGGTTGCGATCACATCGTAATCCATCAATGAGTGTTTAGCAGGTGCAGCGGTTCTCGCCGGAAAGACTCCCAAGACTGAAGGTGCCGAGGCCATTCGATCCAGGCGATTTCTTGTCTTTGCTCTCGTCGTTGTCAAAGTTATCACCCTGGAAGGGTCAAGAAGGGAAGAGTTTATTAAAAATCAGCATTAGATAAAGGTATTAGAGAGGAATGTAACTCACCCGCCTCTCCCTTTGTTCGCGGATTTTGCGGGCCAGGGAAAGAAACGCATCTTCAATATTGATGTTTGACTTGCAAGAGACCTCGAAGAAGGGCATGTCGAAGTTTTCGGCAATCTGTAAAAGATTTACGGAGTTAATTAGAATTTTTTACGATTTGTCTGCTTACCTTCTCGCCCCGCTCCTTGTCCACCATGCGCTGAGTGGATGAGCATTCGCATTTGTTGCCCGCCAACACCTTGACCACGTCCGGAGAGGCATTCTCCTGGATGTTGCGCAACCAGTAGGACAGGTTATTGTAGCTCTCTAGGTTGGTCACGTCGTACATGAGCAGGATGCCCATCGCACCGCGATAGTACGCCGTTGTCAGTGTCCGGAATCTCTCCTGCCCAGCCGTGTCCCAGATTTGTAGTTTTATGGGCACCCCATCGAGGTTAATCAGTTTCTGCTTGAAGTCTATGCCTGTGAGGAGATAAAATGGGATGAAGATAGTGTTGTACATGCATGTGTGTCGGTAGAAATGAACGTGTACAGTTTTTGGTGGAAAAATAGCATTGAAAAAGGGATTCTCTAATTTAAGAAATATAAATCTTTTGGAAATAATCTTCAGAAAAATACATAGAAATAAATTTATTCAGGACTGAAACTTCATAAATATACTTCTTAAAGTGGATAGTTTCAAGAAATATATTCCACAATTTTCGAATAATTATAATACATTTTGAAAAAGATATTTCAGTTATTAACCCAAATATTTAATAAAAGTCAGGAGATTCAAGAATACTACTATTTTTCATGCTGTTGTTTGGACCACTTACCTATGGTGGAGATGTATGTGTCGTAGTACTTCTCATCGCAGTATCTGTGGACGATGCAGGTCTTGCCCACATTGGAGTCGCCCAGCACCAGAACCTTATAGGTGGCCACAAAGTCCAGTGCCATGTTGCCTAGAATCGTGGATTTCAGTACTAATATTAATTGCGGAGGTTTTCGGTTACAGATGGGCTGTTATTATTGGTGGTGCTGGCGATAGTGTGGTGGCGGTGGTGGGTTGGCGTTCGGTTTGTTTCCGAGGGGTTGCAGCGGGTTGCTGCGCTTGTTTATGTATCCGCTGGATCTGCTTGTTTGTTGTTGCTCGCAGCTGTTCCGCCTAGAACTGCAGCGCCGTCACACAGATTTGCTGCAAATTTTCACGACTACAATGAGCACAACGAGCACGAAAACAATCCAATTGCTAATTGACAAGACGAGCTATCTGCTTAGTTCATACGATTTAACCTTTATTTGATATAATATATGAGTGGTGTTAGATGTGCATAGTGTGCCACTTCTTCGGAGGAGTCGAATTACGCCGTTCGCGTGAATCAACCACGACGCACTGACTGCGCTGCCACCAACCAGTCGTCCATGGATGTGGACTCAATCAATCAATAGACCTGCGCCGGCGCAGCAGCAAAAGTCAACCAAAACCTATCGGAATCGGAATTCAAATCGAGGGCGAACGTGGCCTCTGCGTCGCTTATCAATAATAATATTAATAGTAATAGTATAAGTCATAGGTGTACGAAATAGATATGGAGTTACATGTTCAAAAATAAAGTAGACATTGCTTAATTTATGGGGTGACCATCAGAGATTATCTTAGCTCAGGCCCCTTACATCACAAAGACCTTTTCGATCTTGGGGTTAGAGAACTTGGTGTTGGTCACCGGACAGGTCACGGTGCCGTCGTCTTTGGTGATGTCCGGCAAAGCCATCTGACCGAATATCTGCCCGTTGGGCAGCATCATCGGCTGGTTGTGCTCGTTGAGGGGCATGCCCGTCACGCGGCAGATAAGCCTGCTCTGGACACAGTGCGAATATGGCAGCTTGAGGGCGATACGGTTGAGATCCTCCTGGCACACAGGGCAGTTAAGGTTGCGGCAGGTCTGGGTGTAGCAGTGGGGTGTCTTCAGGGCCGAGAGTCCAGCTTGTACGGCTGCCGAAAAGACGGAGGTGGTCGATAGTTGGAAGAGACGGTAATTCTCATGGCGGAAGTCAAGCACCAGCTGTTGCCAGCGTTGAGGGTCCATGTACTTGCGGTAGTGCTCCACCTCGGTGTCGGCTGGGTACGCCAGAAGAGCCATAACATGGCAGATCTCGTTGAGCTGCGTCTTCTCGTAAGCGGGGAAGTAACGTCGCGAGTGCTTCACCGCCTCAAAACGTTGATTCTGACGCACCAGCTCAATGAATTCCTGCACCCGCAGACTGAATTCAATTGTAGAGTTGATTTTACGCAGTTTTGACTTGTTGTCGATGCACCACAGGACACATTTGGTTGTGCTGTGGTTGGCCAAATCATCCTCCACTTCGCGAGAGGTCTGGAAGATGTCCAGGTTAGTAAGGTGGCGCACATCCGATCTGGCAGCCAGCTCCTCGGCCGTTTCATAGTAGCCCATGCGCAGCAAGTGTTCGATGACCAAGCGATCTAACCGAATGCGCTTCCACTGGTCCACCGACCCCTGCCAGAGGTCCCCAGTCACACTGTTCGGGGGCGTTATGCCCTTGAGATGCTCTAGCTTGCGTTTGCAAATCTGTGTCACGCTCAACTCGTCAGCAATGCTCTCCTCGGCCTTTCGCTTGAGTACCTGCAGCTTCTGGGCCACGTTGCCCATCAGTTTGGTCACATCCGCCAGTATGGGGCCCTCCGCCTCTAGAGCCTTTTCCACTTGCCTTGATACATTTGTTACTTGGTCCACCTCTCGGTCGATGATCTTCTGTGCAGAACGGAAGCGCTTGTTCAACATCTCGTATGGCACCTTGAGGGTGGCGTGCTCCAACGCCTTAATTTCCGACATTTTTGATTTCCAAGAGCGATCTAAATTGGTTTTATCCTCTAGTGTGAGACGCAATTGCGTTTGCCTTGCTTTGTTTTGCTTTTGTGGTCGAGAGAGTTGCCATTCTCCTAGGGAATAGAGATGCCGTGTCAAGTACTTTTTCGCTGATAATACTTTTATGTATCAATTGGTATGAAGCGTACATAATTAGTTTCTGAAAAATCCATAATAAAGTTGTAGGTTTATAACTTAACAAAAAGCTCCGACTATTAACATTTTCGGTTAAGCTCTATTAAGGTGAAAATTTAATTTTCCGCTAGACTAGCTTGATTTTCCATAAAAGAGATGGCAGCCCTTGCCAGGGTACTGATAACTGTTAACTCACTATAACAGCTGATAGGTGGAAGCCAGCTGTTAAGAAAATATAATTTTAAAAACAAACACAAAACACAAGAGATAAGTTTAAAATAAGCTTTGGAAATGTCTTAAAGTTTTAAATGAATATTAAATTAAAAAATTCCTCAAAACGATTGTTTAACGTTGTCAAACCCAATAAAGTTGATTAGGATAAAATACAAAACTAAAAAAAGAGTAGTAAAATAAAGTTTATTATAGTTATAGCTTACAGATATTTAAGTTTTTAGAGCTACCCAAGATTGATTCTTTGTCTTGCGGTATAGTGTCATTGTCGTTTAAATCCAAGAACCGAAGTTTGTGGTAAAAAAAATAAAAACATTACTAAGACTGAGGGCAGAGTTTTGTATTTTGTTTTCAAATAAGTGTATAAATTCTTTCCAAAATTTTGCCGCTCATGACTTAAACTTTTACAAGTTTAACAACTGTCACACAAATTTTTAGGGTTGTCATCGAGCAAGTTCTTATAAGAATAAAGTTTACTCAGTAAACTATCGATAACAGTGTGAAGTCTGGCAACCGCTTAAAATTTGATCTTCTGGCAACGCTTTTGGCTCTACTGGCAACTCTGGCAGCTCTGGCTCCCTCTTTTCTGCTTACCACGTTTCCGTGCGAGTCGTCAAAATGAACGCCAGCCTGCCAATTTCAAAGAAACGCAAGGTAATTTGGGGAAAAATGCCCTGGGAAATGGCTGAAATGATCCACCGCACCCGTCGGTCATTATACGTTCGAAGTTATGTGAAAGAAACGCCGGGAAAATGAGAAATTAGCTGTCCATCGGGACTAACCTCAAACTACTGGGCGTCGAAATTCGTATGGAGCAGCGTGGAGCTATTCGGGCAACAAGCAAATAATAACAAAACGTCTACATGTTCTACGGATAGGTGATAATAACGGTTTCCATTTCGATTTCAGTTCGTCTCCGACGGAATCTTCAAGGCCGAGCTGAACGAGTTCCTGACCCGCGAGCTCGCTGAGGATGGCTACTCCGGCGTGGAGGTGCGTGTGACCCCGTCCCGCACGGAGATCATCATCATGGCCACTAAGACCCAGCAAGTCCTGGGCGAGAAGGGTCGTCGCATTCGCGAGCTGACTGCCATGGTCCAGAAGCGTTTCAACTTCGAGACTGGCCGCATTGAGCTATACGCCGAGAAGGTCGCCACCCGTGGCCTCTGCGCCATCGCCCAGGCTGAGTCGCTGCGTTACAAGCTCACCGGAGGATTGGCCGTCCGTCGTGCCTGCTACGGTGTGCTGCGTTTTATCATGGAGTCTGGAGCCAAGGGCTGCGAGGTCGTCGTCTCCGGCAAGCTGCGTGGCCAGCGTGCCAAGTCGATGAAGTTCGTCGATGGCCTGATGATCCACTCTGGTGATCCGTGCAACGACTACGTCGAGACCGCCACCCGTCACGTCCTGCTGCGCCAGGGTGTGCTCGGAATCAAGGTCAAGATCATGTTGCCCTACGATCCCAAGAACAAGATTGGCCCCAAGAAGCCGCTGCCCGACAACGTGTCCGTGGTGGAGCCCAAGGAGGAGAAGATCTACGAGACACCCGAGACGGAGTACAAGATCCCGCCACCCAGCAAGCCCCTGGACGATCTGTCCGAGGCGAAAGTTTTGTAAACCTAGTTTTACTGTTCATCCAATGAGCGACTAGTGCAGAGTTGCCCTCAAATACAAACAAAACGACAGAGAAAAACAAAACCAACCCATATAATTCAATAAACACAACCAATAAGTAATATCAAGTAAATGTCGAGTTAGAGAAGCGCTTTTGTGCAGTGCAGTGTAGAGCGCGCGAGGGTTAATCCCAAAGTTGTGATTGTTCCGATTGTTGTCCGCAAACCTGTTTGCCGCATTTTTGTGTTACTTTTATTTTGGCTTTATTTTCATTTCTTGTGAAGCGGAAATCAGCGATTAAAACGGCTCACATTTTGTTCAATTTTTTGTTTTTCGCTCTTCGAGAAAAGAGCCTGTTGATTTATGAGGCTGTCCTTTGGTTACATGAGTGTCCGGTTCCCTGATAACCCGGCTCGCTTATGGACCTCTTATTTATCACGTTGATATGTTTATTTTCAAGCTGGCACAGTGACACGGCTCCGGGCAATTGCAGCGTAAAGATCAACAATCGTTCAATTTATCAACATTTGCAAGATTTCAAGCGAAGCCGAGAGAAAGAGGTTTCATGTTGGTTGGGTTCAGGCATCGTGCCTGAAATCGCAGCTGCAGTACACGATCCTCGCCCGATGACAAATGGCCGCATGCAACACTCACCCAGGTGGAGGTAGTGGTGGTGTTGGAGAAAATAGAGGAGGAGCTGGCGGCATCACGCATCAAGTTGCGATTTGCGCCATAAATCTAAATTAGCCGACTCTGAGCGGTTCCTGGTTGCACTATTGCAACCGACCAGGCTCTGTTAGTTGGTCCACTTGCCCAATCAATTAGGTGCACATAAAAGCAGACGTAGCAAATTTCAGGCCATCCGGCGACTGTGAGAAATTTTTCTTCTCAGCCCCGTACAGCAATATTGTTCTTGCTATTGTTATTGGTGCTTTGGCTGAGCATTTCAACGCTGGCATAAATCATAAAGAACCTTTTAAACACGACTTTGAACGTATGATTTCAACACAATTTGTAAATAAATTAGATCGTGATTATGGCAACATCAATATCGCCAGCAACATCAGCATCAGGCATCCCTGCATCCAATCCAAGCACTGGCAGCAGCAGCAGCAACATTATTAACCGGCCAATGTCTGGCATGTGTGGTGGTATTAGCTCTCCTGTCGTACTAACTATATATTATAATGGCCTGCACAACAAAACCAGCAATAACAACGGATCCAAACCAAAACAAAAACTCGACAATTGCCGTCAACAAGTCTGCAATGTCGGCAGCAACGCGTTGTTAGTTGCAAGTTGCAGTTGCTGTTTCTCCATGATGTAGCTGTTGCTGTTGTGTCTGAGAGTGCCACATGCATATTGTCTGTCTGACTGTCTGCCTGCGCAGGTTCATAACTTGCCTGTCAGCTGCCAGGCTGAGTTCTGACGGAGCCTGGAAACCCCCAGCAGACTAGGTACTCTCTCTATACGAGGTCGAATTATATTTTTAATGGATAGTTTAAGCTTTAAGACAGAGGAGAGGAGGTCCTAGACCTAAAACCGTAATTCAAGTGAGAATTATATATTATTTCCAGACGGACAAAAAAACCAATGGACCCCCATTTGGGGGCAAGGGTACAATAACAATGCATCGTAACTGTAATAGTTGCAACTATTTTTGTAAGGTTGTTCGAGTCTGACTATATTTGCTTTGATTTACCAACATTATTATGAAGTTTTGTGTCATGATTTTGCCATCATTATTTAGCATTAAGAAACGATGGCGCGTAATGTGTTTTTCATGTGAACTGCCAGGCCAGACGACATTTATCATCATCAGATGGTTGGTTGCTCTCCAAGTTGGATCCGGAGGAGCAACGGATCAGTTGTAATAGCCACGTTTCCCTGCCTCCTGCACGATCGTCTGGAGAGAGGCGAAGGCTTCGCTGGCCGTGGGCTCGATCTCCCGGGCGGACAAGATGAACAGATCCTCGCTGTCCGACGGACCACGAAGCTCGTACGAGAAGGTAATTGGAATCTTCAGATGGCCATGGGCCCAATCCTTTGATCCGCCACTTGAGGGATAGATGGTCTCGTAGATGCTGCCGCTCTTGTAGATGCGTCCACTGATATCCTTGATTCGCTGGGCCGCCAACTGTCCAATCTCTTTCAGATCCTGGTAGTTCTCCACACGATCCGGTGTATGTCCATAGGGGAACATGATCATCTGGGAATAGCTGTGCAGGGATATAAATGTCTTTATCTTTTCGGCTTGAGAGTGCTGCTCCAGGTATTGGACTATCCGCTGCGTTTCCACCTCGCTGCCTGCTGAAGGCCCGGAATAATCGTAGCGACAGGGATCCCCACTAGCTCCGGTCACGTTCCAGTGAAAGGGGAAGTTGCGATTTAGATCGACACCACGGCAGATGCCGAAGAGGGCTCGATTTTTGCGCCACATGCGATCTCCCACGAATGTGTAGCGGTATCCATCGGGATTTACAGTCGGGAATATCAGCCAGTTCTGGGAGCGGGCCACTTCCCGGATTTCTGGGTCCTTCGAGTTCAGAAGTTGATCTATAATATATGTGGCTGTCGCTGGGGCAATCCACTCCCGGGCATGTATTCCACTCTCCACAAACACACTGGGGACATTCTCGCGACCAAAGGCAAGTCTAACTCCTTTGATGGGCAATCCCTGAGTGCTGGAGCCCAGATCTACAAGAGTAACCACCGAGGGATGCTGCTTAGCCAAGTTCTCCAACCAGTTGTATATGCTCTCCAGAGGATGATACCTTTTCCAGTCGAACTGATCAGCGGGAGTGGTTTCAGGAGCCACTTCCAGATAGTTGGCGTCGATCAGGGCCTGGAAGTTGTAGTTCAGGACGCGGTGGGTCACATTGTAGCTGTGTACTAGGTCGTCGAAGTCCGCCACCTTGGAGCCCGTTACCATAATGGTTAGCTTTTGGCCCGGAACTCGGGCGTGACCCATGAATGAACAGGAGTCGCTGGCCAACTCCAAAGCTTGAAAGAAACGCACATGTTCCTCGCTGGCTAACTGCACTAGGTAGATCCGGGTGTGATCATAGCGCGCCTGGGCCACACTAGCAGCTGGGTTGACCTCCTCACCTACGGCACACTGATCTGCCTTGGTGCAAAAGCTGGCTGCTTCAGATTGGAGAACTCTACCGCTCGCCAGGAGAACGAGCAGTAGCAGCTGGAGCGGAATCCATCCAGATAACATCTTCACTCACCGACAGTTAAAACAATTTTAAATTCTTTCCATGTTGCTGTGTCGAAACAAACAAATCTGAGACACACACACTCTCATTTAAAACAACGGAGATAACGAATCTAAAAATATAATGATAATCGAACGCCGGATTACCTGGAAACAATGAAAGCCTATTTCGAAATTTGAATAAGCGTTAATTTATCAATTCATATATAATTTTAGTTTTTATATTCCTAATCCTTAAAATATTAGAGTTATTAAAGTTCTAGATAGAAGTAATAGTTTTCTAGGTGGTCAAAATGTGGACTAGTGAATGGAGATGAATATATGACCCCCTGCAGTGACCATATCTTTGCCAATATTCACCCGATTACTAAACGGAATACCTTAATCGATTTGTAGATCGATTCTCCACAAATCTGCATAAATATCCAGAAACGAAATATTTTTTATATTTTTTGTTAATTTTTCTGGGCTGTCCCCTTAAAAATGTGGAATAGTGGATAAGGGTGAATACATGGCTCCCTGCAATGACCATATCTTTGCCAATATTCACCCGATTCCTAAACGGAATACCTTAATCGATTTGTAGATCGATTCTCCACAAATCTGCATCAAAATCCAGAAACGAAATATTTTTTATATTTTTTGTTAATTTTTCTGGGCTGTCCCCTTAAAAATGTGGAACAGTGGATAAGGGTGAATATATGGCTCCCTGCAATGACCATATCTTTGCCAATATTCACCCGATTCCTAAACGGAATACCTTAATCGATTTGAAGATCGATTCTTCACAAATCTGCATCAAAATCCAGAACCGAAATATTTTTTAGATTTTTTGTTAAGTTTTCTGGGCTGTCCCCTTCAAAATGTGGAATAGTGGATGGGGATGAATATATGGCTCCCTGCAATGACCATATCTTTACCAATATCCACCCGATTCCTAAACGGAATACCTTAATCGATTTGTAGATCGATTCTCCACAAATCTGCATCAAAATCCAGAAACGAAATATTTTTTATATTTTTTGTTAAGTTTTCTGGGCTGTCCCCTTAAAAATGTGGAATAGTGGATGGGGATGAATATATGGATCCCTGCAATCACCATATCTTTGCTTAAAATCATCCGATTCTTAAACGGAATACCTTAATCGATTTGTAAATCGATTCTCCACAAATCTGCATCAAAATCCAGAACCGAAATATTTTTTAGATTTTTTGTTAAGTTTTCTGGGCTGTCCCCTTCAAAATGTGGAATAGTGGATGGGGATGAATATATGGCTTCCTGCAATGACCATATCTTTGCCAATATTTACCCGATTCCTAAACGGAATACCTTAATCGATTTGTAGATCGATTCTCCACAAATCTGCATCAAAATCCAGAAACGAAATATTTTTTATATTTTTTGTTAATTTTTCTGGGCTGTCCCCTTAAAAATGTGGAATAGTGGATAAGGGTGAATAAATGGCTCCCTGCAATGACCATATCTTTGCCAATATTCACCCGATTCCTAAACGGAATACCTTAATCGATTTGTAGATCGATTCTCCACAAATCTGCATCAAAATCCAGAACCGAAATATTTTTTAGATTTTTTGTTAATTTTTCTGGGCTGTCCCCTTCAAAATGTGGAATAGTGGATAAGGGTGAATACATGGCTCCCTGCAATGACCATATCTTTGCCAATATTCACCCGATTCCTAAACGGAATACCTTAATCGATTTGTAGATCGATTCTCCACAAATCTGCATGAAAATCCAGAAACGAAATATTTTTTATATTTTTTGTTAAGTTTTCTGGGCTGTCCCCTTAAAAATGTGGAATAGTGGATGGGGATGAATATATGGATCCCTGCAATCACCATATCTTTGCTTAAAATCATCCGATTCTTAAACGGAATACCTTAATCGATTTGTAAATCGATTCTCCACAAATCTGCATCAAAATCCAGAACCGAAATATTTTTTAGATTTTTTTTTAAGTTTTCTGGGCTGTCCCCTTCAAAATGTGGAATAGTGGATGGGGATGAATATATGGCTTCCTGCAATGACCATATCTTTGCCAATATTTACCCGATTCCTAAACGGAATACCTTAATCGATTTGTAGATCGATTCTCCACAAATCTGCATCAAAATCCAGAAACGAAATATTTTTTATATTTTTTGTTAATTTTTCTGGGCTGTCCCCTTAAAAATGTGGAATAGTGGATAAGGGTGAATACATGGCTCCCTGCAATGACCATATCTTTGCCAATATTCACCCGATTCCTAAACGGAATACCTTAATCGATTTGTAGATCGATTCTCCACAAATCTGCATCAAAATCCAGAACCGAAATATTTTTTAGATTTTTTGTTAATTTTTCTGGGCTGTCCCCTTCAAAATGTTGAATAGTGGATGGGGATGAATATATGGCTCCCTGCAATCACCATATCTTTGCTAAAAATCATCCGATTCTTAAACGGAATACCTTAATCGATTTTTAAATCGATTCTCCACAAATCTGCATCAAAATCCAGAACCGAAATATTTTTTAGATTTTTTGTTAAGTTTTCTGGGCTGTCCCCTTCAAAATGTGGAATAGTGGATGGGGATGAATATATGGCTTCCTGCAATGACCATATCTTTGCCAATATTTACCCGATTCCTAAACGGAATACCTTAATCGATTTGTAGATCGATTCTCCACAAATCTGCATCAAAATCCAGAAACGAAATATTTTTTATATTTTTTGTTAAGTTTTGTGTGCTGTCCCCTTAAAAATGTGGATTAGTGTATGGGGATGCCATGACCATATCTTTGCCAATATTTACCCGATTCCTAAACGGAATACCTTAATCGATTTGTAGGTCGATTCTCCACAAATCTGCATCAAAATCCAGAAACGAAATATTTTTTATATTTTTTGTTAATTTTTCTGGGCTGTCCCCTTAAAAATGTGGAATAGTGGATAAGGGTGAATAAATGGCTCCCTGCAATGACCATATCTTTGCCAATATTCACCCGATTCCTAAACGGAATACCTTAATCGATTTGTAGATCGATTCTCCACAAATCTGCATCAAAATCCAGAACCGAAATATTTTTTAGATTTTTTGTTAATTTTTCTGGGCTGTCCCCTTCAAAATGTTGAATAGTGGATGGGGATGAATATATGGCTCCCTGCAATCACCATATCTTTGCTAAAAATCATCCGATTCTTAAACGGAATACCTTAATCGATTTGTAGATCGATTCTCCATAAATCTGCATCAAAATCCCGAAACGAAATATTTTTTATATTTTTTGTTAAGTTTTCTGGGCTGTCCCCTTCAAAATGTGGAATAGTGGATGGGGATGAATATATGGATCCCTGCAATCACCATATCTTTGCTAAAAATCATCCGATTCTTAAACGGAATACCTTAATCGATTTGTAAATCGATTCTCCACAAATCTGCATCAAAATCCAGAACCGAAATATTTTTTAGATTTTTTGTTAAGTTTTCTGGGCTGTCCCCTTCAAAATGTGGAATAGTGGATGGGGATGAATATATGGCTTCCTGCAATGACCATATCTTTGCCAATATTTACCCGATTCCTAAACGGAATACCTTAATCGATTTGTAGATCGATTCTCCACAAATCTGCATCAAAATCCAGAAACGAAATATTTTTTATATTTTTTGTTAAGTTTTGTGTGCTGTCCCCTTAAAAATGTGGATTAGTGTATGGGGATGCCATGACCATATCTTTGCCAATATTTACCCGATTCCTAAACGGAATACCTTAATCGATTTGTAGATCGATTCTCCACAAATCTGCATCAAAATCCAGAAACGAAATATTTTTTATATTTTTTTTAAGTTTTCTGGGCTGTCCCCTCCAAAATGTGGAATAGTGGATGGGGATGAATATATGGATTCCTGCAATCACCATACGGAATACCTTAATCGATTTGTAGATCGATTCTCCATAAATCTGCATCAAAATCCAGAAACGAAATATTTTTTAGATTTTTTGTTAAGTTTTGTATGCTGTCCCCTTAAAAATGTGGATTAGTGTATGGGGATGCCATGACCATATCTTTGCCAATATTCACCCATATTTTATTCGACATATTTTATAGATTTTTTGTCTTATTTTTTGGGGGATCCCTTTTAAAATGCTGCAGAGTGTGTGCGGATGGAAAATCCATCCGATTCTTGCGCGGAATAGCTTACATGATTTGTGGATCCATTCTCCATCAGTCTGCATCCAAATGGGGTTCAGAGAAGGCTTTGAATTTAGGAAATACACTCTTTAAAACTCTTTTCTTTATGGAGATAAATCGTTTTTCCATCTGTTTGTATATAGTTTAATGAATTTCCTTCTTGAAGTTATGCAACAACTGCTGAAGAGAATATTTGTGGCACAGCCTTGGAACACATTTCCATTTACACTCTATTAGCAACGCCAAATATTCGAGCATGTTAGGATTTAATTGGTTCCTGTGATGGCAACATTGAAACCGACGACAAGTGGAAGCGAAGACGCACTTGTTACCACCGATGGCTCCACAGGCCAAATTTGGTTTGGTTTTGCCCCGCGTTTCCCCATGAGCCAGAACAAGCTCGTTAAACGTTTTTCTATTGCAATCGAGCTATAAATTCTACCAAAAATGTAACTAATGAAGTGTTATGAAAGGTGCTCATAAATCGTTGATTCCGTTGCCTGCTGGCTGAAAATACGAGAGAAACACCAATGTTTAGAATAAAATATTTATTGAGAAGCTAGGAAGCTTAGAGATTAGTTACATAATTTATAGAAGTTTATTTAAAAAAGTATCTAGTTCCCTGTTGGTGCAATAGCATTGGGTTATGCAACTGGCATTGCCAGTGCTACCAGCATCGCCATCCATCCATCCATTCGTTCATATACGAAAATTCATTTCTCTTAATTGACTTAACGTGACTTGGACTTGAGAAAAACCAATTACAAAGCCACATTAATATCTGGCAACAATTTGCTGCCTTTTGAGCAACACAATTTTAAGCCAAGCATGCAACCAAAATTTTAATTAAGAAAATATTTTTTTTTTTGGTGATTTGGGGGCTGGGGTAGTTGGGGGTGTAGGTTGTGGCGGCGTGGGCGGCTTATGCACAAAAATAATCTTATCAAACATTTTGGCAATTAATTCGACAGAGTGACAGTGGAGGGGATGGGGAATTGGGCAGTCTTTGGTCGCAAAATCAGGAGCTGCAAGTTGGCGAGTTGTCCATAAAATCATTTTAATTTCTTAATTTACCACAACCTATAAATCATGGCCTTAGGTGTTTTGGCCATATAATGTAAGCCACCTTGCAATGGCATTCGCATTCGCATTCGCGTTCGAATTTGGATTCGGATTCGCACCATTTTCCAGCATTTCGCATTCGCTATGGAAATGCTGTCTATCACCGAGTCTTATAGGCCGCAGCTGGGGTGTTGTAAAAATACCAAAAATACCGGACAGCCGTGTTGGTCACGTCTTGGACGTCTTGGTCGGCCTGTCCGGATCGCCGGCTTCATTAGGTGAGGCTTGTACATATTAATTAAAATGTGTATCCCGCAGATACACATACTTATCGTGAACATACGAGTATGTAGGAGCCTTAGATGGCTAGACACTAAATCATCTCCCCGGGGCTGTAACTATTTGCACTCCATTCGGATATGGAAATCGTTGCAACAGGCCAGGTTTTCCTCCAACTGGCTATGTTTGCGTTAATTGGCACCACTTTCTTGGGGCGGCCAGACACCCGAAAGAATGAAGTCAATTCAAATTGAACAATTACGGAAAAATCTCGTTCGCTTCAGCAGTAGCAGATCAAATAAATCAAGGAAATGTCAGAAATTTGCCATGACTTGTCGCGGGCCTGGGCTTTGGCCGCCAAATTAATGCAATTTTGTGTAAATTACTCATTAAAAACGAAATAAATTTCAGTTGGAAGGCATAAATCACGCCTTATAGAGCCGCTACAAGCCACACGAACGGAAAACCGACAAAAACTAAACAAAAGTCTCGATTACCTGGGCTGGCCTGGCTTGTAAATGAAATTTCATCTTGCCAGGGAATCAAAAGAGGACCGGGCGATTGTCGGATCGGGGGCAGGGGACCGCCAATTAGATATTTTATTGCTAATGTCCGACCAACTCAAGTATCCAGCTTGGCTGTCCAATGTGTTCGGAGCCTGTCTACATCAATTAAAAGCACATTTGACAATGATATTTATACTTGTTGGGCTCGGTCTTCGGACTGTTTCGATTTCGTTTTGGGCTTTGGATTGGATTTTTGGCCCCAAAAACGTTAGCCAAGTTCGGTAATTATGGATCAATCGCTTCGGCGAGCAAGTGGAAGTGTGTTCTGCCAAAATGTGTTGCACCGACTGGAATGATTGGGCAAACATTGGCAGCAACATTGTTGCACAGTCACTCAGCAAATTATCAACGGGCCCAAAACAAATGTAAAATTGTTTGAATTTGTAACAAACACACACCATGGCCATATTTGTTTGCGGCCCAAACTAATGACGTGGCTTGCGGGTCGTTGAGTTTTAATTGTGAAATGTCGTGCAATAAATTGCAAGATGGCCAAAAAATAAAGAAAGAGAAAAAACTGGAACCTAGTATCCTGAGTACAGTGCAGTGCAATTCAATTACAGCTCAATTTCATGGCAGCAGCAGCAGCCACTGAGAGCCATGGCCATTTAGAGAGCCCGGCGACAATTTGTTTATGGAACCGCCGCGGACTTTAAATGGACCGGAGCATAAATCACTCGCTCTCGGCTCCGATCAAGCCCAATTGTCAATGGCCGGTACACATCGCCTGTAATTGGGAAGGTGGAGTTCACTACTTTGCTGGGCCACAACACAACACATCACATCACCCACCAGTAACTGCAATTGCAACTTGCAACTGTAACTGCAACATGCTCCTCTTTGTCAGCTGCTTGGTAGCAATTTTACATACCAAAGCAATTTGCATGGCTCTCCGATCCACTTGCAATTAGGCTGGCGTGTTGCCCTCAGGATGGCTGCAGCACAGCAGCAACATGCCTCAGAGTTGCTAACTGTTGCCACTTAATTTCTTAATTTTCCATTGCGTGTCGTGTCTAGTACTAATGACATCATTTGCGGCAAGTTGCACATAGCTTGGAAATGCCAAAGAATCCATAACAGAAATCTAGATGCTCTATAAGGATTGTTGCTGCAAGAACTACTTATGGATATTTGGAATTTTTCATATTGTCCTTGTTGCACCAAGTGGCATATTGCATGCGAGCAGAGCTTTTGCAACAGACTCACGACCAACTTGCAACTCGGCCAATGCGCAGCTCATAAATGTGGCCAAAAGCAAGGCACCAGGCAAACGCAAAACGACTTCCTGCTCCTCGAACATGTCATGGCGGGGCAACAACAAACAACATCACATGTGCTAGTGCTGCTGCAACACCATATTTCATACACGCAGGCGCCTCTTCAAAATATCTGCTGCTGCTGTTGCTAACGCTGCTGCTGCTGCTGCTGCTAGTGCCTCATCTTTAGCGGCCTCTTCAGTCAATAAAAATATCTGGCAAAAATGTTGCTTACGAAAATCTAAAAGCAACAGAAAATGCAACAACCGCCGCATGCCAACATGATTTTCCTTGCTTTTTCATTATTGTATTGCGACATTTTTGTGTTGGTTGCTGCTCTGCGAAATCAAAGCACAGCAGCAACATGCAGCACACGCAAAAAAATTAAGTCAGATGTGGCATGATCATACATGCATTCTCAGAAACTTTTTAATAAAATTTGCTCGGTGCAGCTATAGTTGAAGCAACAGCAGAATCATCAGCGACATTGCAACTACATGAAGGCGACGCTGCAGCGAAAAATGTGCGCGCGATAAATTTATGTTGGCAACATCAAATCGACGTAAATTACGCGACGCCTGGTTACCAGGCTGCCAGTTATCCAGGCGGCGCTTTGGCTGTTAAATTCTTGGCTGAAACAACCGGCAATCGTGGCTGAAGACTGGGGCAGATGTTGCCGCTTGCTGCAAAGACGTAGTGACTCTAGCAACACATTAATTCACGCGTACTTAACACGACCACGCGGGACCTGTTGCCATTCAGGTTGCTGTTGCTGCTGATGCTGCTGTTGCTGTTGCTGCTGCAGCAGTTGTTGGTTGTCATCCCATCTGTAATACAAACGCATGCCTTGATTGGGGGGAGGGAGAAGAAGCTGCCGGCAAATTGCTGTTTGTAATTGATTTAAATACGTTGACGTTGCGTGGCAAATAATTCAGGCCTGCTATGCGACCGAGTTGATTATACGGCTCGGGCATAGCTGCTTAATTGTTGCCACAGCCCCCAGAACTTTCAAAAATTGCTCTTTCTCTCTATCCGTCTTTGTGTCTTTTGATTCCAAGTTAAAGCTCAGACTGCTTGCCAGCCAATCGACTTTATCACTATCCGTGGCCAGTGTGAAAGCAAACAACGGCGGAACAACAGTCGCCAATTATCGTTTTGATTAATGCTAGCTGCCAAAATGAATTTTCATAAGCGCTTTTCACCATTTCTTCCCATCAATTATCATAAATACAAACAAATTTGCAATAAACTGCACAGCACGCAGTGGTAAAGGCAATTTTCCAGCCGGGTTAAAGGCAAAAGCCATTCAGGAACACTAACAACTGCAGAAACTGCAACAACAGCACAGCATCAACACCGACAACAACTTCAATTACAATCACGTCAACATCATTTTCAACGCAACGAGATATATTTCTATTAGCCGAATTAATGTCAGCATAATTAATCACATCCAATAATGCCCAGTGACTAGCCAAGCACAACAGCAATAGCAGCAACATCTCCAGGGTCAGCGGTTCGTGTTGCACCTTTTCCTCCTCCTTCTTTTAGCCATCGGATTCCCGAGAGACCTTCACACTTTTGTTTATTGGCCACAATGCGTAGGTTGCAGCCAGGGGCATTTTATACGGCTTGGACCTGTGAACTGATGGAGAGACTCTCTGGAGACTGTGGTGTTAATGCAGTTTGATTGTTGGCCCAGTGTTAAATTTTCTGTATTTTCTTTTTGGCCAGATAACGCTGGCAGATGTAAAATGGCAATAGGATCGGTGCTGCGCAAATTGCACATATAAATTCCACACAGTTTTTACAGTTTTCCCGGCCAAGTTTAATCCTTCAATCTTATAATTTGTCTCCAGCTGCTTTTAAGGCGTTTTCATGCCAGATGCTGGATCAAAGTTTTTGTTAAGTTCTTGATTTATTTGGCATAATTTTTTTATTGGCAGTTTCAACACGTTGATGGCTATCAATTTGCACAAATTAAAAATTAATTGCAAATTTATGGCTTTTAATTTACTTATCGCTTGATTTATGTCCAGCCACTCCAGCCAAAATAATTTTTATGATTTAAAGCTCAGTCGGCGGTGGTGCAGCATTTTTTCTTCTTTTTTCCCCATTTAAAGTTTGTTTTTTTTAGTGGTCTAGTTGGTTGCACTTAGAATAGTTAAGAGGCAAGCAATTTAACTGAAATTAATTGCAAGCTTTTTATATTTTTATTTGGAGCATTTAAGCCTCCACATTTGAGCCGATAAAAATGCAGTCCAACTTGAGTCTAAAAAGCGAACCAAAGCGGAAGTGGCACGTCAAAATCGCAGCGAAACGCATTTGGGCCAAAAGCTTTGAAATCGAATCGAAATCAAAGTAAAAAGAACACAAAATGTAAATGCAATTTGCAAATTTTACTTGCATTTTTCTAACAATATTCCAATTTATACTGGGCCCAGCTGAAATTATTCAAAAGCCAAACGATAAAAGGCAAACAACTGGCAAGGTCTGGTCAATTGTTTTGGGCCAGGCCCAGATCACCGGACCATTGCCACCACCGGCTGTGGTAGCGGTAGAGGTATCTGTGGCAGTGGCAGTGGTAGCAGATGGAAAAATGCAACAATAAATCTCATTTTATGCAGAGCGCAGAGCCAACGGCCCTTTTATAGGTAACGCTAATGTGGCCCAAAATTGAACTTGACATTTGAATGCCCAATTAACCATGACGTCGACCAGAGCCGGGCGTCCTGGACATGTCCGTGGCGGTCTCAGCACCCAACGCCAGTGGCCAATGATCAGACCGCCGCCGATGCCTTTTCGGGTCAAGTTTTTCGGGCATTCCGATGCGTTATGCTATGCCCGTTTTATTGGAGCAATTTGGTCTTTGTGGGGTGCTTTGGATAGCTCCTTTTGCTTCCTGCTAATTAACCCACATTCCCAGACGGCCTGATCTTTTTTGCACTCTTCACCCAGACTGGCTCTTTTATCTCCACAATTCCAGTCGCTGTGCTAAAAATTTGCCTATCATAAAATGCCGGTGGATATGGCCATTGGTCAAATATTTCAAGTACCCTATATTTTTAGAAAAAGTTACATGAACTATTTTAGTTTGGATAAAAAATATATAATAGTCTTTCTCTTTTTAGTTTTGTTTTTAATAAATTGTAGGAATTATAAGATATATTACTGCAATTATTTGTAAGATAAGAGTACCTGTTAGTCAACTGACTCTTTTAAAGGATCATATTTTACTATTTCGATGTGAGTGCAATTCTCACGAGAAGGCAGCTTGCCAGTTCACGCAGAGGCATTTTTTTCGGTCAGTCTTGGCCTGGTCTGGCCGGGGATGATTATAAAATTGCGATAAATATTTATACCGCTCTTAGATTTATGGTGATTCATATCGCCAGTCGGTGGTGGAAGACAGAAAGAGGAGTCATCGCTGGCAGCCCCGGTCGGCATCGGGTAACAGGTAACGTTCATAAACATTTTTATTAGCAATAATTGCACAATTTTCCATGTGGTTCATTTGCGTGTGCGACCAAAAGCAAAAAAATAAATAAGTAACCAAAACAGCTGGGGAAACCAACTGTCATCAATCATGGAGTGGCGAGAGATTTTGAGATTTTTCCAAGCCGATAAGCCATTTAGTTTGAGCCAACTTCCTGGCCTTGGCAGCCTCAAGGGTCACCCAAATAACCATAATTGCCAAGTGTTGGCGAAGAGTGGCGAAAAAATCAAATGCCACATTTAAATAATTCAAATTATGTGCAATCAATTCGGTTAAAGGTTTAGCCTGGTTGCCCGGCCAAATTGTCATGGCCGCAAGCCGAACTTTGGAGTTAACTGCATTTATTAATAATTTGTATTATTTGTTTATAGAAGGCCGGCTCTTAAGCGAAGGCCAATGCTGCTCACTTGGCTAATGCCGTGCTATAACTTAATAGTCGATTTGCTTTCAAATCAGAACCGTAGGGAAAAACTATTGCTCTGGCATTGAAAATAATGAAATGTTTTCATCATTTCTGAATTCCTAATTTATTTGACATTTAGAAAAGTAATTTATGTTTATCGAAAAAATATTTTCTTCTACACACCCTGGTTTCTACTTTTTTGCATTCTAATAATAAATGAATTAAATAAATTCGATTGATCTACATTTGCAGCGACACAAGTGAAAAAAGTCAACTACATTTTAATGTGTAATTGGGTTGCAGTGCAACCCAAAAATTGTTTTTTTTCGTTCGTCCAAGCAACTTCTGAGGTGACTGCTAAGTGTTTTGTCTTGTAATTTACAAATGCAAAATAGCCGAATGTGACAAAATGCATTCGCCTGACAATTTATCGTGTTGCCTGACATTGCTTCCTTGGCCACATATTGGGCGAGGTGTCGGAATGGGGCCCCCGACTTTCCACCTCAATCCTCCCATTCATCTCCCCACGACCCACTGATCTCCTGGAGCCAAAACTAGTTTACGCATTTTGCGTGTGCTCGGCTGTGATATCGATGTGGACTTATGTATATTTATGGGCCTAGCCGGCTGTGGCCTTGATCTAGAATTTCAATTTTGCCAAACAGTTTTTCCGATGTTTTCATTTTCGTTGCGAATACCTGGAGAAAAACGTGTGTATATTTATTTTTCGATGCGAATAACATTAGTAAAATAATTACAAATCTTCAATAAGTTCTCTCTGTGCTGGCCGTACAACACGGCGTATGTGTGATGTGCATACAGTTCTTGATCTCTGGGGAACTCGGGTGAGGTAAGGTGAGATCAGTTCGCGCGGAGGTGATGTTTGGGGTTTCGGCATTTGCCGGGCTTGCGTAATCATATATCGGGGTGCTAAGTACCGGTTTAAATGCCGGCTCAGACCAGTTGCTAGTTAGTTTTTATTTTATGCATCTAAACTGAAGCGCCGTGGAAACGCGTGCAATTATTTTAGTCATTTTTCTTTGCCGTGTTTCTGTATATCTTTCTGCACTTGGAATTTATTGAGAAATTTAATTGAAATCGCATGCTCACCAACCGGTCGCATAATTTTTGTCCACTGATTACGCGTTGAGCAATTGCCGGGCCACAGATGTTTTTTATTGAATTTTTTTTTCATGGAGTAGGTGGACCGCTTCGATAATATTCTTCCACAATATTATCTCAGATGTTTTTCTTTCATTAAAACCATAATTTTGATAAAAAAAAGTCAACTTTCTTACTATAAAAGCGGTGGCACAAATGAGAGGGGCATTAGTTTAATTGAAAACAACCATAATATTAACACAAAAATGTTGTATCTGCAACTAGCTCTTTTCTTTGCGATTTTGGTCCTTGCCAGTAGCATTGAATCCCTGCAGGAGGAATACGCTAAGGAACAATTTAAACTGCGCAAGGGTATGAGTTTATTATTTGGACTTAAATTTAATTATTATTTATTGAACTATTTTATAGAGATTTGCTACAAACAACCGGATTATGGCAAGTGCAAGGGTCGTCGCTCATTGTGGTACTTCAACGTCCATAGGCATAAGTGCATGAAGTTTGTTTATTCGAATTGCGGTGGAAATCAGAATCGCTTCTTTTCGAGCGCGGACTGTGAAGAGTTCTGCAAAGGATTCCCCCTGCCTAAGCCCAATCCATTGCAGAAAAGAAGTTTTAATAAGGCCAGGAAAGCTTGAAATGTAATATTTTAATAAATGGAACTCTCCACCTAAAAATGATCACAACATTTTTCAATTGACATGTGTTTTGGAATTGAATTATGCTTAACCTCACGACTTAAACACATGTCCAATTAAAACTTTTATATAAATGTCCAAGCAACCTCCCTCGATCTCAGTATTCGTTCTGAGTTTCAAGGGCCTAATATGAAATTGCTTCGCATTTTTCTGGCTCTTTTGCCTTTCCTCGTAGTTGTACAGCCGCAAATAAATCTTTTGAGGCTAGAAGGACGTGACTGTAAGTATTAGGAAGAAAAAAATGATAATTAACAACTCTTTTCAATTTCTGCAGTTCGGTGTTATAAGAACCTGTCGTATGGGCGATGCAAAGGACATCGGCAGATGTGGGGTTTTGCGGTGGAGGAAAAAAAATGTGTGTCCTTCATTTACTCAAATTGTGGCGGCAACGATAATCGGTTCTATAGCGAGAGTGCTTGCATGGAGACTTGCAAGCGTCCCTTGGTTAGCCCTGTCACACCGGAAAATTTTAAATAGGACACCATTTTTATTCTATTTTTATTAAAAAAATAATTTTTGATTTATAATATATGTAATTTTTAATAATAATAAGCTCTCTCCTTTAGAGAACGCGATTTGTTGGCGTCTGGCGGTTTTTTTGGTAAGACTCTCAGCAGGCGTACAGAAATAACCAGGCCAATAAAAATAGCCAAGAGCTTTCGTTTAGCTTTAAACGCCAACAACTAATATAACACCCATGGCCCCAGGGGCGATGCTTGAGATTTTCAAGGGCTGGGCAAATATTCCGTTGGTAGCTGGCATTCGGACCAGGCCAACAGAATCGGAAGTAGCGTTTCCCCCCATTGCGGTTCAGCAAAATGAAAGCTTCACCAAAAAGTTTGTCAGATTTTATGTAGCTTTCATTTTATTTTTTCTGTTTGTTGGCTTTGTTGCGCTCCGTTAGAGGCATAAATCACCGACGAGAGGGCAAAGTGTGCAAGTGCAGGTTGAATCCCCTCCATCCCTACCCCTACTATGCCCCAACCTCATACGCAAAAGGCACATTACCAGAATGGCTATCGCTGCGGCAATGGCCAATAGTGAAATCAAAGAATAAAGTCACGCAATTTCAATTACAAATAAACGCACAGACGAAGAAATGGCAAATGGCTTGGCTAGCGAGAGGAGATGGTGAACATACACACATAGATGGATAGATGCAGCCATGGCAATGGCCATAGTAATAATAATAATAATAATAATGAAATTGTGATAAGCTGCGCGCCACAAATTGCACGCGAGTGAGACGGGGGGACAATAATTTAAACCGTTAAGCGCAAGGCGATAGGCTTTCAGAGTTGAATACGTGACACGGGCTTAAATTTTTATATTTTTTTATTTTAGTTTTTTAGTATTTAAATAAAAAAAATATAAATAACAATTATATGAAAGCCCATATAAAAATTATATATAAAAAAAGATAACATATATTTAAAATTTATGACCTTTTTATTATTAAATTTTTGTGTCTTGGAATAAATACGCCATCACTACTACATTGGCAATAATGTTCGATGCGTTCAATGCGAAGAGATTACCTTAAAGATGTTGAAGACGTCGTCATTCTGGCTGGTTTTTTAACTTGGCCGATCCGACGTCTGGCCAGCATTTGACGCATGCACTTTTTGTGGCCAGCAACATTAGGCCGAGGTGCGCTTTGGTGTTTGCCAATGCCAATTAATATTCGCATGATCAAATGGTTAACGCATTTAGCCGTATAAGAAACCAACAAGACATCGGGCCGCACCGTAAACCGGCTCACATTAAATTCGCATTTACGCGCTTGGCTTTGTGTAACTGATCTCCCCACTAGGCTGTCCTTTTCCGAAGGCGACTGTCTTTCTCTTTCCCGGGTGCCGGGAGGGAGGTAGCCTGTGGGAAAGTGGGGCCTTAATTGACATCACGAGGCGTTTAAACGGCGGCAGCCTGACCCCAGATGCGGCAAAAAGAGTTAAACAACTTGGTGGCTTCAGTTAATTATGTATTTTATTTAGTATCCTCATTCAGTTTCCATTCCTTTGCAATTATGTTTGATCGTTTGCGGGGCTAAACACTTAAAAATTTTGAAATTTTCTCTTTAATTTGTTGTATATAGATATATATATATTTATATTGGTTTATTCAATTTCATTAGTTATGGGCTAGATTTGAGTTGAATATGATTTTGTATATAGAGTTTAATAAAATTGATTTACGTTCCGTGTGCATGTCTATGGCATAACAAACTACAGCCCAGAGAAAATGGATTAAGATGATTTGTAATTGTATTTAACTTCGATTTTGTATTGAGTAGGTAGGTACTTAATGGAATCTGTTGTACCACAAGCAGGCTAACATTTAAAGCGTTTGCATACATCGATAGAGAAGGGTCGGGAAACGCCTCAATATGGTCTAGGTTAAATAATTAAAATACCCTATTACATACATCAAATGAGTCAAAAGAATGGCTATAACAACAACGAGGCCTGGCCTCAAATCAAAACTAACAGGGTTTACAATCGAATAAATGCAAATGCATATATGTTTTGATGATTGCTTACGTAAGAACTAAGGGACTAGTTAAAAGTTCGATTAAAAATCCATCAAATATTTATCAAAAACATATTTAAAATGCAGCTGACTCGTCACATCGATGTAGTCCATTTTCATTTTACCATTTACGATTTTGTAAGCAACAACATGCTTATAACGTGATGCGTTGTCTGTCCTTTGATTTGATTCGATTCGCTTAAATAGTCAATTAAAAATTATATAACAACACGCATACATATCAATGGTAGAGTTAGTCGTTTTGTAATATGCATAATATATATAGTAAGTGTGATTAGCCAATAGGTTATAGCTTTTAATGAATGCGGGATATGATTTGCATTGCTCTTCTATCGATTCGATTCTCGTTCCATCTGTCTACGAAACATGCAGCGTTCAACATCAATAAAATTGTTTAATAAGCCAATATCTTATAATTTCTTCGATCTGTTTCCAAACGTGATTTCCATTCGATTTGATTATCTCCTAAAATTCGCTAAAACATTTCCATATACTTTGTTTTCTTGTATTATTTAGTTTACTTGTTAATGAAGTAAATGCAATAGCTCAATATGTTTTTTTCCTGGGATGCATTCGATTCCCAAGCAGAAAATGATCTAGTGATAAAAAACCATTCAATAAAAAACTCGATTTAAAAAGGAAAGCCTTCTGCTATTCGTGGAAGTTATGTATGAAGCTCGAAAAAAGCTTTCATTTTGGTTTTGGTGCATTTCTCTTAATTTGAAAAAGTTGTGCCTTTTGTTCATTTTGAGTCTTTTTGTTTGTTTCGTTTGTAGTTCTTGTTCTTTGGCCATTCAAATAGTTAAATAAACAGAAAACGCTTCGTATAAAATCCAAATCTTCAAGGACTATACTAATAGTGTCCTTTTAAAAAATCCATCTAACTACAACTTGAACAGAGCCCCGTAGTTTGTGAGGCAGAATAGTTTGGCGCATAGGCTGCGACTCCGACTGTGACCGCGAGTGCGGCTTAAACTGTGACTGAGAGAGTGACTGGGACCTGGCCCGAGTGGTGCCGGTGGTGTCGGCGGTGGTTGTTGTCCTAAGGCCTGAACTGCGGCCAGGTCCTGGCTCTATTTCCCGCCACAGTATTCACCCTGGAGCACTCCGTTGTCCAGGAGCAGACCCGGAGTCGTTGCAATTCCGTCGCGCAGCGCCAACTGGTAGGCCACCTCGAAGGCTTGGCCAAGAGTCAGGATTATCTCGCTGGCCAGATCCTGGTGATACAATAAATTATGCCATGGGTTAGTTAAAACTTAAATATATTAACATTAAAATAAAATACTCACAGTGCTTTGAACCAGAAAGACATGACAATAGTGGAGGTCCTGCTCCTTGGTGATGTAGGCAAAGTGGCGAAGATCGTCTGAGTCCTGGCAGGCGCAGTTTATGTTTTGAATCTCATGCTCACAGATAGTACGCTACAATCAATACAGGTAATTATTCAAACAGAGTTTAACTTTTAGAATTAGTTCACTACCTTGCTGCCCACATCAATGAACTCTACGCCCCGATGACTTATGGCCAGAGAAAGGGGGGATCCTGTTTTTCCTTCGCCCTCGGCTGAGGACTTAAGCTTTTGTATGGACTTCTTGGTGGATTCAGTGCCACGAAGTTCTTTCACAACCGTTGATCCGAGGTACTGGAATAATAAATATAACATAGAATTTTAATAAAGGATGTTATTAGAGCTTTTATTGTTCATTTTCGTAGCCTACCTGAACCCCGTAATTAATGTGCTCGTCGAGCAAAGTCTGCGCCGAGTGACGCCATTCGGTGGTCCGTATGTTAGCCGGTAGACCCAGCAGGAGCTCCGACGGAGCCCTTATATGAAGTGGTGCCGTAGAGGGTGTCGTCTTCCTTGCCGGAGGAGCCGGTGGCGGTGGAGCGGGCCTGATAAGTATCATTAAAATTTAATTAGTAACTTATGTTATATAAATTATTAAAAGTTGTTCTTACCGACTCTTTCGATAGCCCGTTATGGAGTTCCGATGCTGTACGGGATTAGCTGGTATCCGGGGTGCGACTTCCTTGGCAGTTCCATTGCCATTCGTTGTCAACTGATTGGTCTCATTGTTTTCCCCCAGCGGTGTCTTCAACGACTTGGAATCACTGTCTCGCATTTGACGGATGTAGGCCAGGGATTGCAGAATGCGTCTCCGGTGACCCAGCTTGTTGATTTCCAGCACAGTCTGCAGTTCCACATCCCAAACACCGCACACGCTCTCAATGGTGTTGTAGAGATGTTTGCTGAAAACCCAAATTAAATAATTAGATATTACGACAATGATGTCAGACTATCACTATCTTTAATCTATTTTTATAAACCTTAATTGGGAGTGTGGGCTGTGACACTGTGAATAGTTTGTATTATTTAATGATAACTCTATCTGAATGTTGAAGAAAGTAGGTCAGTCTTAGAAGAGATATTATTTTTAATTATATAAATATATTACGCTTTGAGAACTCACTTGAAAAACTCGAGGTATTCGGGCAATGCAATGCTAGTAAGCCACTGCTGCAGGGTGGAGACTCCATGCTGCTTGTTCTCCTGCTGCGTTTTGGGCGGCACCTGGGGCTGGAACTCCGCCGCCGGAAGACTCTGCACGAACCGCAGCAGCTTGGGTGCATCCCGTTCCGGTATATGCAGCAGAGGAATGTCTGGCTCCTCAAAGACTTTGTGCTGGTGGAAGAAATACTTTCCTTATAGCCTTCAAAAATTATTAAAAATAAGTCGAGGTCTTACCACAAACTTGTAGTTGTCGTAGCCATTCTCAAAAAGAATCCGCTCCAAGTGAAGTAATCCGGCGGTTCGCAGGCGTGTGGCCAATTCCCGCCGCTCGATGGGAACCTCCATGTCCTCAAAGTCCAGCTCGATGTCGTGGGTGGGCGTAATACTGGTATTGAGGATTCCGCTGCCAAAGTTTTCGATTATTTCTGAGATCTTTTTCCGCGCCTCTTCCGCATTGAAGGGGCTTAGAAGATTTATCGAATTCCTCGCTGCGGAGTGACCGCTTCCAGGACTCTTAGCCGGAGACTTTGCAGGCGACTTTCCTGCCGATTTTGTGGGTGACTTGGAAGGTGATCGAGGAGGTTTTGTAGCTGTTGCTGGGGCAGTATTTCCATTGGCCTCTACGGGTTGCAGTTGCTCTTGAATGGTCGGCGTTGTGGATGGCTTCACGAACTTTCTTTCCGGAACTGCTGGTTTGGTAGCAATGGGAGGTCGAACTCGGGGAACTGACTGTTTATCCTGATTTTCCGATGCTGCCTCCGTAGATTCCTTTAGCTGGGATGCTCCTTTGAGCAGACCAGCAAAGGGAACATCACTTACGAATTCCTCTACATAGTCAGTGGAATGGGAGAGACTGTGATCCGAACAGGAAATACTGGAGCTCAGCGATCCTGAGGAGGGAGCCGGGCAGCGGGGCACCACCGTGACAGTGTCATCGTAGTCATAGCCCGGAGTACTTAGTGTGGGCAGTAGCTTCGAGGGAGAAGATCCCGTCTCGATCATCAGCTGCTGAGCGGCCTGCAACTGGAGCAGAGCGGACCTACGCTTGTACTCCTGACTCAGCGGTCGGATTCGCTCGTGAATGGTGCGCTCCGCTTGGCTGGAGCTCGGCGGCGGATGATCCGGCGTCGGTGGTTGATTGTAGTGAGTAGGGCTGCTGGGAATCTGCTGCTTGGCCTCGCAGTTTTCCTCGCCTCCGTTTGATTTTCCAGTAATGCTTGCCCCGCTATAAATTAATTCAAATAATATTATGTAGTTTAATGGGTATTTTGGTTTTTATGTCCACTAACCTGCTATTCCGATTGCGCTTGAGTTTACGATTGGGATTATACGACTTGAGTGTGGCATTTTCGGCGGATTTTAGGAGTTCCTTTGAAAGTTTAGTTGCTGCACTCCGTGGAGCTGGAATAGGTCGCTTCATGGAGTTGGTGGCCGGAGCCGGCGATTCTCCACTGGAGTTGGGAACACTAGTCTCGCTGTTGAGTTCGGAACTGCTGCACTGGCGATCCAGCATGTCATCTTAAAAGGTTTGTTATATTGTTTGTTAATAAAGATTTGAAATACTCATGTCAGAAACTTGATTCTTACTACTGGAACTTAGGCTCATCCCGCCAGCAATGGCGGAGCGAGTGCTCTGCCTGGCACTGGCGTACAACCGATCGCTCCGCTGACGCTCCCGGAGTTGTGTCTCATCGAAGCTCATCCCGCCAACACTTCCGTGACTCTGGTGCGAGTAGGGACTATCACTTGGCGGCTGACGACGAATCTGCTGGTGACCATGGCTCTGACTCTGGCTCTGGCTGGAGGGCGAGCTGTAACTGAATTGCTGGCCAGGTCCGGCGTGGGTGGGCGAGACGGACAGGTTCCGTCGTGGCGGCTTCTTGGGCGGTCCCGCCGGAGCGAAGGTGCTCATTTGCATGGGTTGGCCAATTCCACCCGTGGAGCATCGGGATCTGGGGGAGACAGAAGCGGGCTCGAAGCTGCTCAGGGAGGAGGAGGGACTCACACTGTAGCCACCACCTATGTCACTAGATTGGCAACAAAAATAAACATGTTATTTTGACTATAACACTAAACAGGTAAGTTTCTAGTTACTTTTGACTGTGCAGCGGTGAATGTGCATTGACGTCCTGGTAGAAGCGATCCTCCGGCTGCAGGGCACTGTCCAAGGACTTCCCCCCGTTAAAATGGCCTCCGTTTCCGGCACTAAGTCGCTGTTTACTGTAGCCCGATTGTTGCATGGAATGGGAATGGTTCAGCAAGTGATTATTGGAGTTGAAATGGTAGTGATTGCTGTGTGTCTGCTGCTGAGAGTGGTGTTTGGATTGGCCCCTTCCGGAGGCTGGAGGTCCCGAGGAGTTTCTATAGATCACCTCTTCACTCTCGTCAGTGTCCATTTGATTACGGAAGTCTGTGGAAAAATTAAATTGCATGAGATTTGTATACTAAGTAACAAATTAAACTTTACTATCAAAGAAATATAAAAAGTTTAAGATTGTAAACACAACCACTGAATGATTTTTATAGGAATTGGGGCAGTTGTGATTACTTTTTATTAACTGGAATATATGACAAAGAATGCATATATGACATATGTATGTATGACTAAGAATAATACATGAATTCTCAAATGAAAACTAAACAGGGAAATACTAAAAAATGTTCAAAATAGGATTTGGGAAATATAACGTATACGCACTGTTGATCACAGCCACAATATGCTTGGTAACATGCGGCGGAAATTCTCGCAGAATGTCCAGCGCAGTGCGTCCTTCATTGTCGGTGGCGGCCAAATCGATGCCGGCTTTGAGGAGGGTCCTCACAACAGTCTCCTTGCCGCACAGAGCAGCCTCATGCAGAGCTGTGCCCGAAGGGGTCAGAAGGTTAACGCTCACACCCGCTGCCAAGAGAACCTCCACGACGCTTTTATGCCCGTTGCGACTGGCCAGGTGGAGACAGGTGTGGGGGAAAATAGTCTTGCTCGGGGATGCTGGAGAGGATGGGGAGGGGGTTCCCCTTTCCACGGCCTCTGTGCTGAGGTGGGCAATCAATTCGGGATGGGCGCGAATCAGCATTTGAACAGCCTGCAGGCGACCATACTGGGCGGCCAGATCCAGTGGGGTTTCTCCCCGGGAGTTCCGCATATTCGGATTTGCATCGTGACCCAGGAGCAGCGACAGTGCTCCTGTGTGACCGTGCTGGGCGGCGCAGTGCAGCGGGGTCTCCTGCTCTATGGTCCGCAGATTGGCACTCGCCGGTCGATACGGATGCTCCAGCAGCAGCCTAACAATCTCCGTTTCTCCCGCCCACGCGGCCAAGTGAAGTGGTGATGATCCCCGGGAGTCTGGCAGATTGGGCGAAGCATCGTGGGCGAGCAGGAGCCGTACAATGTCCTCGTGCCCATTTAAGCAGGCATGGTGAAGGGCGGAGTATCCTCCACTATCCTGGACATTAACTCCAGTGCCTCGACGGAGGCTGGCTAAAGGACCTGCCCGCTTGGCCTTCTGGGTCAGCACCTTCTCGATGTGCGAGATGTTGCCATTTCGCGCTGCCTCCAGGAACTCTTGATCCTTTCCCATTATAGAAAGAGGCTGAAAAGAACAAATGAAACGTTATTGTAAACAACTTCTTTAAAGAATTTTTTATATAGGTTCACTCCCTACTTCTCTTGAGGAACATAAGCCTCAAAACCTTTTTTTTCTGTGTGCGATAATGGATTCTCGTTAATGGACTTTCATGCACTCGTAATCGCTATAAGTCAAGGCCTCTTTAGGAGGGAGGACAAGGAGTGTCTGTCTGGCAGCCGTGCTGAGTTGATTTGCTGCAAATGAATTATGACTGTCAAGTGTGCTTCATTAAAACGCCTTCGGCATTGTGGCTTCGCAGGCCTTTACGGGTCGCCTTTTTTGCTCTTAGCCCTAATGACTTTTAGCCCGTCTTTCCATTGAAGCCGACCACCCATCCGACCAAACATCCAGCCACCCAGCCACGCTCAACTCTCAATCAAAAGAGGGGTTGCCATTAAAAAAATTGCACAATAAGACAGGAGGCACGAACAGGTGTGAAAGTAAAGGGGGCAGGTGCGGAGTGTGTCGAGTGAGGCTTTGCTTCAGATGAAGTGCTTTTCTCGCTTTGAATTAAGTTCGAGTATCTTTGATATGTACGTGACACATTCCTCACACAATGGGGCTAAATATTGTTATGAGATAAATCTGTTTGACCGCATTCAGTTTACCGAGATGCAGATAGTGGATATAAATTCTATATAGATAAAAGAAATCCCACACTAAACAGTTTTTTTTTCATAATAAAATGAAAGAAAAAAATGCACACATTAGTGGCTGGGAATTGGAAACCTTATAGCCTTCTGTAACTATAATTAAAATAAACAGAACCTCAATTTAGAAGACATCGATCGGGTTCCATGATGACTGATGGAATAAAACTTATTAAAACATGAGAAATATGTGAGAATAAATTTCTCACTTGTTGAATGATGGGTAATGGGTTTTTGTGACTAATGTTATTATATTTAGAATGCGTACAACGCCCATAGTAGCGAAATAAGGACTCTGGGGAAATAAAATGATAACGCACGTTGCGGGCGCCTAAAAGCGTGCTGCATTTCGCACCTCCTCCGCTCCGTTTTGCCTCAATGAGATAAATACACGGCGGCAACAGATAATCACCTGCTTACACACACCCCACAGACTTCTATAATGAAGTCACCCACACATCAGTGCCTAGTACATCGTTTATCATACTACATACTATGAAATCCAACAAAAGGTAGGTTAGGCATGTCCTGTGGCACACGGTAATCGGAGAGATTGCGAGAGCTAGACGGTTGTGAGAGAGTTCCAAGGAGTGCGCCTGCTCCGCCGCGCCCACCACCGACTTCGGGCCCCCGCCACCCCTCGGCTCTGGTCCTTAACCCCCAGAGTCCTTTCTCAATCCCATCCCCCTCTTATCTCTTTTTGCTCTAAAGGCAGTGCCATAGGCCAAGGGGCTTAAACATCCTTTATATACCTTTCAAGTATTTATAAAAAAAGCAAATTTAAAACATAATAAACACCAGAGAGCGTTTAGGAAATGTCTTGTGGTATAATTATGGCCAAGATATTGTTAAGAAATATGGTATGTTACTGAACACACTCATGTGAAAGATAAATATGCTTTCTCTAAGCCAAAAGATTTATATATTTTTTGGAGACCCCCTTTTTGGTGCACCCTTTGCACCCAAGCTATTCATAATTTTTCGCTTGCAAAACTCTGAGGCGTGTCAGCAGTAAAATGGGAAAAGGAGTGAGGTTACTGGGGATGCGTTTAGGCCAGGCCCAAAGAAAAGCAACGGAAATTGAGCCACATTATAAACGGCTTGACTCCAGTAAAAGCCACAGCAACGACAAAAGCAGCCAAAGCAAATGCCAATTGGCAGCGTAGATTGCACAGTTCCTAACCCATAATTGGGTCAAAGGATGTTGACCCTAGGCAGCAAGCTGGCCGAAAGCCAGTAGCCAGCATTTGAATTTCTATAACGCTTCTACGTTGTGTCTGGCGAATAATTTTTCATTCCGTCATTCCGTCATTCAGTCTGTCTTGTAAAGCCCGGGCTTCGTTTATTTGGGGTAAGAACCCAGCGGACGCATTTGTTATTGGCATGTCGCCTAGTGCACTTAAAAGGCGTGTACTTCCATATCATGTACATATATATAAATATATATAACATATTGTATATACACACACACTCACTCTCAGCCACTCACTCACGTACGCATTACAATCATAGCCCGTTGGCAGATACATTTTCTACATACAACACCATATTCGCCTTTACCTTTTCGCTTAGTTAGTTTATTTGGGAAGTGTGCGTCTCTCTACTTTAAATATAGTACTTCCGTTCGTGGGCGGACTTTCTTCGTTGATTGAATAAACCTCATTGGATTCGGTCGCGATTCATTTACTTCTCTGGCATCGTCACAGCACCATCTTACACATCTACCACACATCTCTCTGGCATCTAGCACATTTTTTCCCACCGACTCCGAGGGCTTGAACTCCGATTCAGATTCCGATTCCGTATCCGTAGCCGATTCTGGTTCTTATGATTGCTATCGAAGCTAAAACCAAACCAATCCGACCGACGACGACTCTCGTCTGCGACTGGATGACTGACTTTGAGTTCGGGGCCCCGGGGTCTGTGTTAGTTCCGTAACAATTTCCGCCGCTCTCTGCTCCGTGCTCCGTGCGCCGTGCACTTTGCTCTGTGCATCCAACGAATGTATCCAACGAAAGTTTTTCTCCGCCTTTTTCCCCATAATGTTTTTCTCTGTTTATTTCACTCAGCGAGCTTAATACAATACATTTTCGGCTGGCGCTTTCACTTGATTGTTTTGCTTCTCACAATGCGGGCGAAAGAGCGGAGAAATTTTATAGAAATTTCTATATAAAAATACACACATATATCTACATCTATAGGCGAGTACTTGGGAAGAAGAGTCAGTGCGAGAAAGAGCGCTCTGAGAATAATTACAATTTTGTTTGTGTTTATTTGGGCGATAATAGGCTTTTGTTTACGTATTTTGATGTGCGAAGCTGACAGAAGCCCAGCCGGAGAGAGTCGGTCAGAGAATGCGAGAAGAATGAAGATTCGCCGGAGAGTCGGGTGTATTTTATAAATAGTTGCAGTCATTGGGGAAGAATGCAGCTGGATTAAAAGGGGAGCACGCCCTTGTTGCCAGGCGCACCACATTAAACCACATAATCTAAATGTTCTATCTTTGAACTTCACTGGATTGGGTTACCGATTGCATCGATCGGGTGATAAATGATCTGTGCAAGAAATTCCCCAGATAAGTGGGTGCAGCTCGTGGCATGTGTTTTATATCTCTGGCAGGTTGAGAATATTATGAGAACAAATTGGTAAACAAATCCAATAAGATGAAGGCGCCAATGGTGTTTAAGCATCTTCTCAAACACACTCGTTCCTAAATATTTAAAGATAAACATTTTTAAGACACAAGGTTGAAGTTTATTTGCTTGCAAAGATAAGTTTATAAAATAAATTAAAGCTAACTTAATTTAATTTTAATTCACAACGCCAAGACAAGCACTTTCTTATGGAGACACGCCATTAGTTCCCACAGTACCTCAAATTTTTTACTTCTCAAACCCAAGCTAAGCATAATTTCTCACGTTGACGTTACCCGGCTATCTTCAAACTAAACAAAAGCAAAATAACAAGATACTTGTAACTACTCATGAAGTAAACAAAATATGAGTAAGTTTTTTATAAAAGCGCTCAGATGACTGAGCTTTTATTTGTTTATCGCTCTTCTGTGTCACCAAAACACTCTTTCTCCGCCACCTTTCTCTCACACATGCCTGGCTGGAGCTTTCTTATCAGAGCTGGAGCTTCGTGTTTGTCCGAAAGCTTAGACATCAGCTGATTTGATAAGAAGCAGCGTTTAACCCTTAGTTGACCGTTTTCCGTGTCCCACGGAATCGTTGTGCAATGACACGGACATGAGTTATGAACCGCTTGACTGCTAAACGTGACTCACTTGGTCAGCCCCTACCTCGGCTCTTGGGGCTCTATTTTGTGGGCGGACACATGCGGCGAGCTATAGCTATATGTATATTTCTTTCGCTATGTTGTGGCATGCCACATTCGCACACAGGCAAACAAACCGAGCCGCAAACAAATAAAATAGACAGACGGCCAACACCTACGACCGGTCGAACGGGCGACCCACCGCATGAGTTTTTATACTCAATTGCCGCAAATGCCACAAATATGTGTAATTGACTTGAAAATGCGCCAAGCAAATCAATCCGCACACAGTCGGTCCTCCGGCCGCAGTCCGTCCATTTTCGACCTCAAGTGCAGCGCGTGAACTCATTCTCATTCGTTGGCCAGCAGAGTGCGGCACGCTCCGGCCAGAAAGCACTACAAAAAAATATTTCATTTTATTTAAAGGTATATTAGTAACAAAAGATTGTATCTAGTAGATAAAATGCTGGCGGTAGTATCTTTAAAATATTTATTGATACAGTATCTGTACATCTCAGATTTATTTACAATGTTGGTACTGTTTGGATACAAAAATCCATCCGATACAAAGATAAATCTTTATTAATTCCATTCGCATTTAACTTTTTGTGTATGATAATATCTTTTTATTCCTTTGTGGATCCAAGCCCCAATCTTTGTATAAAGAAATCCCATTTTTCTGAGTGCATATCGACTTAGGTCAGCTACGTTCGCTTGCTGTGTGATTGATGAATGTTGCATATTTTGGACGCCGTTGGCTGCCACCATTGTGTGGCATTAATGAGACACCGGCCATTTGTTTTGCCATTTTTTCACTGTTACTGGCCGACAATGAAACCGAACTTTGGTTGCCTTACAAATTGTGAATTGTGTTCGGTTGTAAGTATCTGCATCCCCCTCGGCTCTGGTTCTCCCCATCAGATGCAGTTTTTGTCTCTGATCATTTCAATTGTGGAAATCGTAACATTTTATGGTTATTGTAGCACATCGACGTTGGGAGCAATTAGAGGCGTATTATGTGGGCTTTGGCTACAAGTATTTTTGGATTTGATCTCGAAATTTAGTATCTGCGATAGAAGAGGCGAGTGCCACCCTTCCGAGCTCTGAGCGGAACTGTTTATTACCATAAATAATTGTCAACGCCAGCCAAGAAACGTCAACCGATATACTGTCATGCCCTGATCTCTGGGTCTGTGTTTGGGCTAGGTTCGCAATGGATTTTAGCCCGGTATTCATTTCAGTTAACTGCACACTTGAAAGGCCCAAAGCCGACGGCTGAGTGCGATGACTACGCCGCACCCTGACGTCACTTTTTGTGTTTGGTTTTGGTTTTGTTTTTTGTGGGTGCAGCAGCAGCGGCAGCAACATCAACTGTAACAACTTATGGCTCTGTGGTGTGTGCTATGGAGCCATTGCCATTACTGCCCTGCATTGCTCATAATAAAGTCATTAGAATGTACGAGTCTCGTGCACTTTTGAGGCGTTAATGGTTTAGTTCCGCTGCTTTGACTAGCCGAGTTGTTGTCGTTGCATTCGGCGGCGGTACAAACAACTTCCGCATAGAACAAATTGGTTGGGAATTGAGGATTAGCCATGGACTAATATACCACAACGCCTATCGGAGATATCGGAGTGCCCCAGAGAATTTGAATTTGAATGCCATTTGTATGTGGGCTCAGATGGAGGCTTTAATTTAGATGCTAGAAGAGTATTTAAGATTAAGTTCAAAAGTAAATTAAAATAGTTTAATAATCATCTTCATCCTTATTAGCTTGTGTGGTGTCTTCGTACTCATAATTATCATCGTAGATTTCAGTTTTATCTGTTTCCACCACGTAACAAGTGGTCCGGCACTCATTTTCAGTTGCGAACCGATTGGGGTTTCCTCCGCAGCCACTATAATAAAATTGAACACACCGATTGGTCATGAGGTCATAGGCGAAGACCTTGTAGCGTTTCTTGCAAGGTCCATACTTGGGGGTAAACAGGCACTTTTCTAAAAAGAAAGCAGCTAAATAAAAGCTGATATATTGTATGTATATTTAGAAGGTCCTACCTTGCCGGACCACATAGCCAGCTATTTCTATACGTCCGTGGGTCTGGGGCAGGAAACAACCAACTAAAAGTATCAAAAATAAAGGAAATCCCAATCTCATGGTTCTGAGTTTAGTTGCCAACTGATTTTACAATTTTTACAAATGTAGTACTTATAGGTTTAGCCAACAAAGTTAAATTACCTGCAAAACCCAGACAAATGAAATGCTTTATTTGTAAGTACTCTAACCGTATCGCCAAAAGGTCTGTAACCAAAACCATTTCGTTTTCATTCATTGCGTTTTTTTCAATTTTGGAATTCCTGAATAATCATAAAAAACGTTAGTGTTTCTTACTTCATCTGCAGTTTCAGTAATGCAAATTGGGTGAGTACTTTATAAGAAAATCAATGCCTTTTTTAAAGCATTATTAATGGAATAGAAAACTCTCTAATTTTTTTAGTTTATATTTTTATGAGGAAATAACTGCAATGTAATTTCTTTCGGTGTTAATACTTAGCAGAGTGAGCTTCTTCCAATTGCAAACTAATTTCGTTCTCACAGAACGTCAGCCCAAAATGATGACGCTGAACCGACCTGGTCCAAACTGATTGAAGTGAAGCTCAAATTGAAAGATTGAGTGCCCGGCCAGTCTGTTTGGCTGTACAACTGTCCATCCGGCGGTAAGGGGCAGCCAGTGTCAGTCACTTGTGGCAGACAAAATGATGCTAACGATGCTCTGGCTCTGTTCCAGCTTTAGGCCAGCTCTGGGCTATCTCGTGTCATTGTCGCACGACTCACGACGGTGATAAATAATCATCAGTCAGTCAGCGGGCTAGTCAAGTGCTTGGCCAAGTTTGCAGGCTCCTTTATGCCTTTACACTGAGAAAACAAATTAGAGATAATCAAGGTGGTAATTTTAATGTTTCTAAAAAGTAAGGATTTTATGGATGGCCTATCTAAGAATTTTGAGATAATAAGCTAGTCTCTATATACTATTGTAGGTATTTTAGATTAAAGTTTATCATTATTTGTATAAGTGTAACCACTGTTTGTGCCTCTAATTAAGCTTCATTGCAATTGCACGTACTTGTAATTGCATAAAGGGTAACGGCACTTGGCCATCCTACCAGTAACCAAAGCCGTGCCCATCGATTTGGGCTTATTTCTAGTTATTATCGCCATCGGTTTTTCTGTTTTTGGTAGCTGCGACTGATAGCACAACTTGGCAATGACATTTCAATGCATTTATGATGTTTATCTTGGTCAGTGGAGCCCGGCTGAGGCCTCAAAGCTAGGAGCCACTCTCAGATACCATGCCAATTGTCAAGTGCCTCGGGCCAGAGAAAAGGAGAAAGAGAAACAGAGGACGATTGTTGAGGGATACTGAAGGAGGAGAGTTTCTCTGCACTGATTTAGATAAATTGCGCACGTTTTCTAAGGCAGGGCCAAGTTTAAACTGGGCTCGGACTGGTGCTGTTTGCTGCTTTTGTTATCAAAACAACTTCATCAACGACTCATTGATCTTGCGGTCAGGTTCATTTCGTATATTTCCCGTTGGCCAGCTTAATTGGCCCAGTAGTGATGGCCATTTGATAGGCCCCATAAGCCTGTAAGCAGTTTTTAATTAGGACCCGGCCCCTTAACAAAGGATGCCGACCAGCTGCAGGCTGGTTCAAAAAGCTATATAAAAGCCCACAGAAATCCGCAAATCCGCGATCATAACTCACTCAGTTGGCTTTGATTTATTTGGGGCATGCTCGAATTAGCATACAATTAGAGCAAATGCGCAATGTTTGCGTTTCGGTTTATGGATTTTATGAAATATTTATGCCGGATCAGGGATATATCCCTAGCATTATGCAAATTGCACATGCTACAATGTAACTCACTGTATCCGCATTAAAATTAACCGTAAGCCATCCAGCCAGCTTTGGATGGCCGCATAAATATATATTGTAGTTTTTCTTTTCAGATTTTTTTCCTATTTTCTATTATTATTGTTTTTTTCCATTTTTTTTTTTTTGGGAAAGTTTACTGCTACACAGCGGGCTTTTTGGTGACCGTTAAATGCCATTAACCAGAAGATGCCGCGGCATTGGCAGTGGCATTGTTGTTGACCGCTTGCCGTTCGGCAGCCGCCATGGAAAATGAAGCAGGTGCGCAATTGTCAATTTTCCTGCTAGCTGGCCACCGAAGGATGCTGTTGGGGAGCGAGCGAGAAGGCGGCTGGCCAACAAAGGAAACAATCAATGCCACGGAAAACTAGCTCTATGCCACAGCCCAAGAAGATGGAATGCTCTGAACGAAGCTTAACATTAAAAGATACAATATTCTATCTGGGACTATTCTATTATATATATATATTCTATTATAAAATATACCATAAGTTTATTGTCCTTTTTCGAAAAAAGCATAAAGATCTAATATTAAAAAATTTAAAGCTTAAATCCTCTAATATTGCACACTACCCCATACTGAATAAAGTGTATTTCTGCAACTTGGTTTGTCTCATTTTTTGTGTATTTTCTACACAGTTTTTCTTTTATCAGTTGCATATCGACTTGACGTAGACATAGTAAGTAGCTTTTGTTGCTGCTTCTCCTGCTGCTGCTGTTGCTGCATTTTTTTTTATTTACTGCTGCTGGTGCGGCAGCCGGCTGTGATTATTATGATTGTCCAGTGAAGCATGGAGGATGGCTTCGGCCAAGCCGGCTTTGGGGTATTGTCATGATTTATGGCCTTTTCCCCCCAGAGTTGCAGATAGAAAGGGAGAGGCATAGCGAGATAGAAAGAGACCGACAGAGCTTGGCGCTTGTTCTACGATCTGTAGCTGGGAGATATCTTTATATGTGGCTCACATGTGTCCGAGATGTGCCGGCCAATAATAATAATAATAATTTGCTTGATTTATGATTTGGTTTTGTGACACCAATTTGGCATGTGCCCCCCAGCAGACCAGTCGATTCTCCCTCGGGGAGATGCAGATTCCCCGGAAAAAGTCCACGTCTTGTAAATTTTCTTTCTCCAAAATGAAGATCTTGCTGTAAGCATAAAAGATCTCGATGACCAATTGACGGCATTTTAGCTATCATTGGCATGAGAGCCCATCCGCGACAATCTGGTTAATTATGGACAAATTCTTTCATTATAAACAAAAGTAAAAAAACGCTCTTAAGCCGGCGCTTATTGTCAGCTTTCTATGTCAACATTTGAGGTGGCAGGCAAAAACGCACTTACGTGTGCCATAAAAATATCAAATATAATTGCGTGTGTCGGGCCACTTGAGAAGCTGTCGCCTTTTCTAAGCGCATTTTCACAATGCTCGTTATCGCCGAATGTCACCGATAAATTCCGATTCCAGAGATCGTAATTTATGTTGACGCAGGCTTATGACGCAAATCGAGAAACTTAAACATCTGATGGGATCCCAAATCCCATTTGCTATCCCCCAGCCGACAAACCTACTCCGTTCCCATTGAAAATGGCTAGACTGGCATTGGGCCTGGCTAATTTCCGCTGCATGCTAATTAAAAATGCCTTTGGCAACATGGTCTTCACATGACTCCGGGCAATTTGCACTGCTGAGGCATCGATGGTGGTTCTTGGATCCCCAAAAAGAGGAAAGGGAAACAGGCAGTTCCACAGGAAAAAATGCTGTTTTCCTTTTAAAACTCTAAAAATGAAGAGACTAAAATAAAGGTGTAGTTTAGCCTTATCTTTTAGCTTTGAATGTAGTTCTAAGTATATCTTTTTGTACGTAAATTAATTTCTTATTGTTCATTTTTTTCTGTGTCAGTTCTAGGAAGGCACATGCTCTGGATCTGTCCCCAGGCATAGACCATTTCGTTATGGTTTAAATGAGCAATTTAACAAGCAGACAGCACCGGCTGCCCTGCCACATAATGCGGCAAATGCTCCACGTTGCAGTTGCTGCTGGCTGGAAGTTGCCGCCGCCGTCGCTGCTGCTGTTGCTGCTGCTGCTCCATGTGGAGTAAGAGATCAAAGATAGAAATCTCGGCAAGAAGCGGCAGACAGTGGCAGGCTGAAGCTGGTAAGCTGGCGGAGCACCGCTGGCGGCTCCATCGGTTAGGGTTATTGCTTGTTGTTGTCGTCGACTTAATAGCGGCGCTTGCCCCTTGTTGCTTCCATTGCTGCTGTCGCTGTTGCTGCTGCTGCTGTTGCACTTGAAATTGAATCTGAAGGAAAATCGTGCACATTCTGAGGCGACACCGAGATGCGGAAACGGCAGCACAACAAGCACAGAAGCCGTTAGTTAAACTGCTGCTGCTGCTGCAATTGCTGCAACTGTTGCTGCCGGCGGCCAACGTCCAAGTGCAGCTGCAATCCCGATTCAGTTGCAGTTGCAGTCCTCCCTTCGAACCCTGGCTGTCATAAAAGCTGGCCGGTATATTTTGAGGCATATTAATTATTTCTTTTTTTTTCGTTGTTGTATTCCGGCCTTTTGTTGTCGCTGTTGTCGATGTTGTTGGTGGTGCAGTTGCTGGTGTTGTTGCTCGTGAGGATGTGCTTGGGCTGGGCCTGCAGCTGCCCGCCAGCGATTTTTGACAGAGATTTTTTTAGCTGGCCCCAAATCGTGGCCGGCAAAAAGCAGCCCCAGCACCAGCAATGAAATTTTTTGGTACATGTTATTGTCCATGTCCCAGGTTCAGGTCCGCCGCTGTTGCTATTGCTAGTGCCTATTGCTGTAGCTATGGCTCTGTTGCTGTACCACCGCCACCCATGGCGGGTTCAATCGGGTTTCGTTACAGTTTTACTATAAGCTCTATATTGTTGATCCGCCGGGTGGGTCTTGAGACGGGGACTCCGGGACAGCGGAGCTGCGGGGATTTGGGGCTGGGAGGCGAAGAAGGGTTGGGTACGGTCTGTCTAGTTGTCTTTTAGCGTTTGGCATTTTCAATTTCATGTTTTGTTGCTGTTGCCGTTCGTATTGCTGGATTTCTTTGAAGCACGATAAGCATTTCTCCTGAATTCGCTTCGTTGAGGGCGTGTGCGACCGAATGGAATAAAAAATACAAAAAGACCCCAACGAAAAAATCACAGTTACATCAAATTGTTAATTCGTTTCATTTTGCACTGTCTACGATTCGGCGACTCCAGTATCCAGCATCTCAGCAACTCTCATGGCTACCGTGGCTCCAAGCACTGGCCACAAGCAACATCAACGGCAACAGCAACAGCAGCAACATTTACAGCAGCAACAGAAATAACAACAGCAACTTGCGGTGAGGTCAATTGAAATAGTGCAGAAAATCAATTGACAACGTTTTTTGTCGCTTTGTTGTCGGTGCTCCCCTTATTGCCTATTTCCTCAACTTGTTGCCACCGAATTCGTTCTGGCCTGGATAAATATAAAAAAACAAAGCCAAATAAATAAAACTGAAAGCATTTCAATTGTCGCATTAACGATGGTCGATCTATTAGCCAGGCCCTGACAAGATGATTGGAAGGGAAACACCTGCAGATCACGCCCAGATGCCAATCTATTTCAAGAGTGGAGCCAATGCATTTGACAATATTTGCATATAATTAATGGTAGCTCACATCATGTGGAATTTACCAAGAAATTTACCCAGAGTTTATAGAACCAAAAGATTTTGTTTATCCACATGCGGCTTAAGATGAAACAATGCCGGAAATCTAATAAACTTGCTTTGCAACTAGCTTTAAACTTATTAAAATCTAAAATGAGTATTTGTTTTTAATTTTTATTTAATGCCCAATACAAGCTTAAGCTCTTAATTTATTTTGACATCCATGGGAACTCTAAATATCTAAACATCTAGATTTCAGATTCAAGATTCCAGATGCCAGATTCTAGTCGTATAAAATGCTAAAGATATTACAGGTAAACACATACAAATTCAATTAATTCCCTCGAAACCATTAACATTCTGATCGGTTGCAGCTGATAAAATGCACTTTCAACGTCGTCTGGAAATTGGTGTGCTCAATCAGTCAGCCTGGTCTGGCGAGAGATTCCACTTTTCCCATGGCCAAAACCCAGCCGACTGGCCCGCCCACTCTTGCCACTGTTTTGGCCACGAAAGCCTGGCTCAGTTGTGTTGTGTGGTTATTGTTTTTTCTGTCTTCCTGCCAGTGACTAAATTATGAGCGAGTAAATTTTGCCACTGACTAAATGGAAGTCGGCAGATGTGCCACGAAATTTTCTCATAAATAAAGGCAAGCGGAGCAGCCACAGTGTGTGTGCGAGAGAAATTGGCAAAGAAAGCGAGGCAATTGCTGATGGCCAAACCACCAACGAACCCACAACCACTGAGCCACCCATCACCCACCCACCAACATAGACCGTTTTAATTAAGCCGCCATGCAAATGAGCTGCAACTGGTTTTTTTGGCCAGGATGGTAGATGGCCGCAGATAGGAGAGGGGCGCTGTGGGACATGCCGGAGGATGCCCGGCACCGGGTTGGGGGCGTCTCTAGATCGGACTCGGCTGTGCGATTAATTGCGCTGAAATTGGCGCGGAATTTCCATGCAAATGCGGGACAAGTGAAAGCCGCATCCACAGCCGGTGGCTTCTTTATTTCCCCCTCCTTTGCTGATAGCGATCGACGGAGGATCACTCCGGCCCCCACAACCCCGATTTCATTATCCAGTATATGGTCCGTACTATATGGATATCGGAGCGTTGGCAGGGCCCCAGCTGAGGCCCAGCAGATCAGTATAAAATCAATATCACAACGGGAACAACAACCACCATCTGCGACACTTTGACAAACTTGTTCCACAACAAGATACGGATGCTGCACTGAAAATAAATTGTTTAAAAAATATTACTGTGTTAAACGGGTTTTGTTTTAATTTCTGAAGGCCTTATATATGTTAAAAGAATCATAGAGAAATAGGACGTGGTATAGTGTTTATATATCTATGTTTATATATATGTTTTAATATAAAAAACAAATATATAATAATCCTCAGTGCTTATATGTTAGACTGGGCTAGTCAACGATCTTCTGTCGGTTGGCGAACGCGTTAGATTAATTTCCAAAGGCTGTCATTAAAATTCCAGCGCAATGCAATTTATATGCCACACACATGCCAATGCGGCTTAGGCCAGGTCTCGGGCATCAGGCAATTTTTAATAAAAACAGCTTCATATTTATGATATCAGAATATGGGCGAGAAAACGAGAAAATGCACAGCAACAGACTTTGGGCCAGACCACGCGCCGCTCGTTAGCGCAGATTTCTGGGAGAGAAGCTTGAGGAGGGAAGGTGGTGCCCCGGTGGACACTAGGAGACAACATCATCATCAGCGACGGACTGCCACTCGGTGGAGTCTGTTGAAATTTGCATGACAAACTCAAACTCATCCATCAATCACGGAGTCGAACTCCAGTTCGAGTGGTGCTCAGATTTTTGTTTTTGTGTGGCCAAGTTGCAGTTGCATTTAGCAGCTGCTGGAAACTCGTTAGGACCTCTTGGCAGAAAAAACAATTTCACTTTTAATTACACATACAACGGCCGGCTAATCCCTCAAGCCGATTTTATATAATGCATATATTCCATTGACAGCGGGAGTCGGTTTACGGATTTTTAACCCATTACTTATAAGTCGTTTATTACTAATATGATTAATAAGAAGTTTGATAAGAGCACTGTTGAATTCTGACTTTAATTTTTAATAAATTATGATAATTTAATAATCTATTAAAGAAAGTACTTAAAGCTTGGGATATGTTAACTGTGTTTCTTGGGTTAAAGCCAGGCTTGGGGTAGCTCCGCTTAGCGCAAATTTTCACTTGTCTTTTGCATAATTTAGACAAGCTGAATGGGCGATGGAGCGATGGGGCTATGGATCTATGGAGCTATGGAGCCCGGGGCAGAAACACGGGCGGCGCCGTAAAATCAATTTGCAGCCACGCACTGCGTTATCACAGTGCGAGCGGGATGCGTAGCGCCACCTGTCGTCGCTCGTTAGCGTCATCGTAAATAATTTCGGATCCTCGCATTTCTTGCCTCTCAAGTGTGGTTGTGCGGTTCCCCAGTCCCCCACTCTGTGGCATGGTTTTTGAGGCTGTTGCAAGACCTATGCAAATTTATGACTGTCAGCAGATCATGGACGGCGTTTCTTGCATTTCCTCGTTTTTTTGTAGCCACTGCTGCTGCTGCCAAGTGATAACAAAATGACCATAATGGCCATTAGGGGCAGTTGGCTGGCTTAGATGCCTTTTGTTGCTGAACGAACACACGAACTGTGTCTCAAGTCCATGTCCCACTGTGCCACGAAATGTATTTTCTGCTTTCCTATTTTCCGCAAGGAAAACCAAAACATGGCACCCAACAGCAAAGCGAAAAAAACCGAAAAAAAATAATTGTAAATCGCTAGATTTATGACCAAAAACACAGCCACGAATTATGACGCTGGCCACAGGTGGAAATCGCATGCTGATTTCAACTTGATTTGCTTGCCATATAATTGCAAATTGTATTTGTTTAAACACGTACCCAAGCTGTTGGTGAGCCGTGTGTGTTGTTGGCCGATGGCAGTGCTCTCGGTGCTCCCAGGAGTACCAGAAATTGCATGTTGCTGGTGTGTCCACAGATCTTTTGTTTCTTGTTGCTGGTTGTTTGTGCAGCCCCACGCCCACATGGCGAAAAAAAAACACAACCCGACAAGCTTCGAGACAACTTTGAACGATTGCTTGACGTTTTTTTCTTTCGGCCAAAATCACTGGCAACAGCTTCCAAGACATCTCCCAAAGTGGCATCAAGTGTGTGTTGTTAACAAATTATTTTTTATTTACTTCCCAGATTTCAGTTTTATAATGAAATAATATAGGGGTCGCAGGGGAAAAGGTTCTAATCTGGGAACCAGGAAGTAATCACATGTCCTGGCCATTTCATGACGGCTAACTTCGTGAAAGAAAGTTCCTTTTATAAAGAGGTAGGTAAGGTAATAAATAATAAATAAAAATCCATTGAGTTTTAATAACAAGATTTAGGAGCTGAAGTTATATCTCTTTAATTAAAGTTAGCCGTCGGCGGTGATCAACTTCAATTGGCTTTTTATTATGTATTATTTCTGGAATTATTCTCATTTAGAGCCTACACTCCTTACTCCTTAAACGTTGACCCCGGGCAGATTTTAATAAAATCAGAGAAAATAATATTGCACTTTCTACTGATCTGGGCGAGTATAAATCACTTTAAGTATCCCATTTCGAATTATATCCTCGGCTACCGCATTTCTCATTCGCCTGTGATAGCTCTTGAAAGTTTTTTTTAACTGGAGGTGGCCCACAAACAAAAAAAAAAAGGCTTCAAATTATGACTGGAATCAGCTTCCGCATAACTGCAGCTGCGACCTCAAACGGAGGAGTCCAGTTCTGTCCAGGAGAATACATTTCGAGAATAGCATCCAATTTCGCCCCGGGACATTTGCCACGTGCGTGCTCCACATCTTCTTCGTTGTGATTTGAATTTCTTCTTTTTTCGGCCAAAAGGTGCCAATGTGGCAAATGTTTTGTGCTTAACATTTTTATGGCTGCCATAAGTTGGCCAGAGTGTGGTAAATACTGCAGTTACCACTGCCACTGGCCAGGAGCAACTAACTGACCGCAGGCCGTACCTATGGCAATGCGAACCGATCGTGTCTTGACACTTGAGGTATCGGTTTCATTAGCGAAATGTTTCCGTAAGAATGCCAAAAGGTCGCAATTGAAGCCATTTACAAGACGATTGCCAAGCAATGGCCATATATGTGGAGCTATTGGCATTGGCCGTGGCGGTGGTGGAGCCGGTGTCGGTGGCATCTCTGGTCGTTTAATATATATTTGGTGTATTGGGTTTCCCGATAATATCCTGGTCCGACATCTCAGTAGATTTGTTTGGCCCCGGCGATTCAATAAATTTATCAAATTGAAAAATGCGCAATGGAAATCAAATCAAAGCTCGGCTCTGGACTGGCCATAGAGGAGTGTGTTGATTTTTATGGAATTGTGGGGGAAACAATTCGGCAAATCGCTTTGCAATCAGCAGCCTCGGATTAAGCCCAGCCCAGCCGCATTTGGTTAACCCTGCTGCTGGGGTACACTCAAAGAAAATAGTATATCATTTTAAAAGTAAACTGAGCAAGTTAGAGACCTTACATTGAATATAATCTACCTAATAGATTATTTTTTGGGGACTTATAGAAATATAATTATTTAATTGGTGAAGAATTGTATTCCCTGTGTAGTGGTATCGCATATAAACGACTTGTGACAAAATGACGAAATTTATGTTACCTTTTTTGCATCGGCAAAGTGCAAACCGTTGCAGATTTCCAAAGGGGCGGGCAGGTGGGCAGTCTGTCAGCAACAAATGCAAAGCGCCAAAAACTGCGACACTTTGTATAAATTGTGTTGAAAACAGCAGCAGCAGCCGGAGCAGGAGCGGGAAGGGGCCCAGGAGTGGGAGCGGTAACAGCTCTAAGCCAACTCCGTCTGTCCAAGGCAATTTCAGTCTCAACCCGGCCGACTGGCGATCCGGCGATCGGTGCTGGCCACACCCCCTCGGGCAAACGCAACAAATTATTGTCATCAATTTTTAGATGCAAAGCTCGAGGAGTGACATTTATTGAAGCATGGCTGGAGCAACGGCAGGGGCCCGTGGCCAGGCTCTCTGTCTCAGTCTCAGTTCAGTTCGGGTCCAGGACGTGATTGCTCCACATTGCAGGAGGCTGGTAATGTTGATGATGATTATAGGCATAGTCCGGCATGGTTATGCTTCAGACAGAATTGAAAGAAAATATCAAGACTTGCCATTTCACCTTTATTAAAATTTTCACTTTTATTTCTTTTAACTGGCTGCTTATTTTTTCAGTGCATTCCCGTTTAGGCAGTTCCTGGCCTGTTAGGAATGACACGTTCATTGCTGATTGCTAGGAAACGATGGCAACAAGTGGCCATCGGCTGCCCATCCACTTAAATGAGTTTCTCGCTAGGAGTATTCATGTTGCTTTTATTTGGCTGTGTGGTTTGCCATATATTTTTTTTTTAGTTTTTTTTGGTTTTTTTTGTTTCAGAGTTTTCAGTTTCTGGCGGCGGCTGCTTCATTAGCAGCTTTGGCTGGCCCCAAAAAGTAAAAGCCAAAAAGTTATGACCATATTTGTGCTAAATTATGAGGCCCTTTCATAAATCAGGCAGTCGGGCAGCGGCGACCTAGCGAAAAATGCCAACCAGTACTCAGTGTGGCACCATTAGCCACATAGCTATGGCTGGCCCGGGAAATCGGGAAAACTCTTGCAAATGGTCAGCGGGGGAAAATTTACATTGTGCCGGAACGTGGACAATTGCAAGTGCTCGACTTACTTTAAACTATGCCATTTATCATATGCGAAAATATTTTGTCAGTCCGCTTTTGGCCTTTTTACCATTTTGCCATTTTCACCATTTCCATTTGGCCATCTTTCGCTTTTCAATGCGACCAGGCCGGATCGGGCCAGGCCTGTTGCTGTTGTCTTGAGCTGGTCGTTACAAGGCGGGAACCGTCCCCAAAAAGGCTACCGTTTTCGGCGAGGGAGTTGGGAGGCAGGATTCGTGGAAAAAGGCTACAGTTGGCTCGTGCATGTCTCGTGGCCAGTAACAATAACCGAATAACTGAACTGGACAACAAAAGCCCCCAAAAAATAGTCGGATGTACTATCACTTGCATTACGGTTCGAGTTGTAGATTTTTGGTTGAACACGTTTACATATGAGTTACCTTCCTGGGGCAGTGTCTGCTGCCGAACAAATGGAACGGGGCCATGATCTCTGGCTGAGAAGGCCAGGAAGTTGTAGAGCTCAGAAACAATTACCAGGTTGCCAGTGCCAGTGCCAGTTTCGAGTTCCAGGAGTAAGGACACTCCAGGCATCAAAAAGTGGGTCGTTCCACTGAGTTGCATAGCTGGGTTGAATGCAAATGAGGTATCGCTTTTACGAGAGACACTAATCATAAAAAAAGTGCTTCACTCAGTACTAAAATATTTGTTAGAATAATAAGAACCAAAATTGTATTATTTTCGTGGACTAACTCTTTGTTAATTTTTACTTGTCTTGTTTTTTAACTGGGTTAAGTAAAATGACTGCGTTGCAAAAGATTGCAATACAAGAATGCCCTGAGGCACTTATGAACTTTGGGGCTCTTCTTGGTAAATTGACATCTCGGGTTGCGTATACCCCATCCAGCCAATTAAAGACTCTACGTGACCTCCAGTCCAAAAAACAAAACTGCAGATAAAGGCCCATGGAAAGACAAAAAAAAAGGCAAAAAATAATAATAAAACCAACAAGATTCGGTGCCCTGCCATCTTAAGCTTTCCATGCTGCCACTCTTTTTGTGCTGGAACCGCGAGATACTCGGTATGTGCAGCTAATTGACCGGCCGGCGATGATGCACTTCATCAAAAAATGAAAAAATACCAAAAAAAGCAGAAGCCACAATCAGAAATGACAAATCCAAAAAAGAGCGTCTGAGTGAGACTCACTCAAGTGGCGGGGCATTACGTCAACGTCAACTCGATTTGGCGGACAACGAGTTGGTTGCGGCGGAGTCTCCAGCTGGTTAGGATTCCGGGGGGAGGAGCAGCCCCTGGAGGCTGGAAGCAAGAGGCGGGGGCTGAGCTGAGTGCGGGTCAAGTGCTGACGCATCAGCCAAATCCGGTGGAGTGCACCACAACATATACATAAATGCTTGAAAAATATAATGAGCGGAGTGCTGGATTCGGCTTTTTTGTTGTTTTTGTTGATGGCTATGTTGTTGTTATGGATTTTATTATTGTTGTTATTTCCAGCATCATTAAGAGCGATCATCTGTCAGGCGGATTGGCGCATAATCGAGATTTCTGCTTCATTTGAAAATCGCCTAGTTTTCCATTCTGACTTATTATTTCAATTTTTGACTAGATTCAATTAAACTCGAAAATGAAATCTAACTTGGTACTGAGCCGATGCTTACACTTGGTACTGAGCCGATGCCAGAAAAATTTTCGGGACAGCCCCGAAAATATAACAAAAAATCTAAAAAATGTTTCGTTTCTAGATTTTGATGCAGATTTGTGGAAAATCGATCTACAAATCGATTAAGGTATTCCGCTTAATAATCGGATGAATTTTTGCAAAGATATGGCCATTGCAGGGGCCATATATTCATCCCCTTCCACTTTCCACATTTTGAAGGGGACAGCCCAGAAAATATAACAAAAAATGTAAAAACGATTTCGTTTTTTGATTTTAAAGCAGATTTGTGAAGAATCGATCTAGAAATCGATTGAGGTATTCCGTTTAGGAACTGGGTGAATATTGGCAAAGATATGATCATTGCAGGGGGCTATATATTCATTACCTTCCACTATTCCACATTTTGAAAGGGACAGCCTAGAAAACTTATCGGAAAATCTAAAAAATATTTCGTTTTTTAGATGCAGATTTTGATGCAGATTTATGGAAAATCGATCTACAAATCGATTAAGGTATTCCGCTTAATAATCGGGTGAATATTGGCAAAGATATGGGCAGTGAAGTGGGTCATATATTCATCCCCATCCACTATTTCACATTTTGAAGGGGACAGCCCAGAAAATGTAACAAAAAATCTAAAAAATATTTCGGTTCTGGATTTTGATGCAGATTTGTGGAGAATCGATCTAAAAATCGATTGAGGTATTCCGTTTAAGAATCGGGTGAATATTGGCAAAGATATGGTCTTTGCATTGGCCAATAAAGTGAATTCATTCCTTCCCTTCAAAAGTAATAAGTTTTTCGATGGGTAGTGCTAAAGTTTCTCTGTTTTCTTCAAAATTTTGAATCAAAAAAATATTTTTCAGATTTTTATCTAGATTGATGAAGAATCGATTTAGACATAGTTTCGCTGTGGTTGGGTTGGGTTACGGGACCGATTCTTACGGGACTAACCATGACAAAACAAATTCTATATTCATTTTTTTAGTTTTAAAATTATATTTATTTGACGAGCAAAAACATTGCGGTACTCATAAAAAAGTCCGTGCCTAGCCCATTAAATCAGAGGGTTGCCCTAACACCTTACTCCTCCGGGACTGTCTAATTGCAACTTAAAAATCAGAATAAAAGCTGGAGTAGGACATGCATTGCGACATTCGAAATGGAGCGGGCTTATCTAGTAGTCACTTTGGTTCTTCTTGGTACTGGAAGGATTTACTCCTCCTATCGTCAGTTGCTGGACGATTTAAAAAGTGAACTTAATTTTGAGTATGTTGTGTTGCTGGGAAAAAGCGACCCCATTTGGCAGAAGCTTCTTTGGCAGATGTCAGTTCCACTTATACAAATGGATGAAGAACCAGAAACTGAATTTGTACTCGGAGGGCACCATTCCTACAATTTTCTTACCATAGCTTTTCTGGACGAATCTGTGGATGACAGTCTGAAGTTTCTTTATTTGACATTGAACCTGCTAAACACTCGTCCTGTGCTTTTGGTTATAAAATACTCGAATATTAGAATTTATTCAATTCTGGAGTGGTGCTGGCAGCATCAACTTTTAAATGTCTTAGCCATTGAACCGCACTTCGAGGTAAGATTTTGTTCTTAAGGGATTGAAATTAAAGAGATTATACATTGTAAAGACTTTCATCACTTCCGAGCTTGCCTCAGTAGTGGATTGGTTATCATTTAACAATTCCGGGCTAGTAGAGGTTTTCTTTGCCGATGTGAAATCCACTAAAAAATTATTTATTTCTGATGTAACTGTCATTGTTTCCGTCAATTTTGATATGGGCTTTAAATTATATATGTCAGTAGTTGAAGGTTCTCCTGTAGAACTCGGTATATTTTTTGAAATTGGTTGAGTCGTTGATTTGGCGGCTTCTGGCGAAAATTTCTCCTCTACCGTATAGCTAGTTATTGATTTATTTCGATATGTCTTAGTTGACAACTCTTGTGGTGAAGTTTGCAGTTCTGCTTCGTCATCTAAAAGGGGCTGGCAGATTTCAATACAATCTTCTTTACTTAAAAAGCGATTGGGATTTCCACCACAACCGGTGTAAACGAATTGGACGCAACGATTGCTGGCAGAATCGTAGGCAAACATCTCGTACTGGCCATTACAGTGTCCGGAATTTGCCATAAACGAACATTTTTCTAACAAAGGGTGATAATTTTGTAACTAAGTTCTGGTGAAGGTTAGTAACTTACCCTGGCGTAATGGTCGAGAATGTGTTAGCATAAAAGTCAGTATAAAAAGCAGAAGACATAGAGTAAGATGCATAATTTTTTGAGAAAAAATTGTGTGTTGTATTTTATTTTGTGAATTATTTGATGTTTATTTCAGGACTCTCTGATTGTGTACGGCTATATACCCTTTCCGATATTTCAATTTATAGAGCGGCGCTTGGAAAACAACTCCATTATTTTTGAGCAACGCCTGGGGAATCTCAATGGCTATAAGTTTTCAGTTGTTGTGGGAGGATCCTCGCCCAGGTTGATTGTTTATCGTGGAATGAACGGAGAGTTAAAATACTCTGGAGTGGTTGGTAATCTTATGAAATGCTTTGAGCAGCGATATAATTGTGAGCTGGTGCAACCATATCCTTTCGACGAGTTGGCCATTCCCCCTGCCCAGGAGCTGCTCGGATTTGTGCGAAATGGAAGCGCACAGTTCGCATTCGCAGCGATATATCCAAAGCTTCCGTTCAGCGGCTATAGCTATCCCATAGAACTAATGAGTTGGTGCTTGATGATGCCAGTGCCAGCGGAGGTACCTCACAGTCACCTGTACACAATGGTCTTTCATCCGTCTGCATTTTGGCTAATTATTGGTGGCTTACTATTGATTTCTGTGACTTTATCACTTGCCCTGCGACTTCACGGATATCGGGTTAATTTCAGCGAATTTTTCATACACACTAGTTGTTTCAGGGGAATACTTTCTCAGCCGTTCTACGAGGTACTTCGGGCACCAACTTTGGTTAGAGCTATCTACCTACTTATTTGCATACTTGGCATCCTGATCACCGCCTGGTACAACTCGTACTTCTCTACCTTTGTAACCAGTCCTCCATTACTCCCTCCAATTACGAGTTACGAGAGCATCAAAAGCTCCAACGTGAAGGTCGTAGTTTGGACTCCGGAATACGAAGTACTAATCCGAATGTCTGAAAACCTGGAAAAGTACTCGTCCATCTTTCAATTTAAAGCGAATTACAAGGAGTTCCTGCTGCTACGCGACTCTTTTGATACACGATACGGATACATGATGCCGCTGGAGAAGTGGTCTCTGATCAAGGAGCAACAGAAGGTATTCAGTTCCCCATTGTTCACTCTGCAAGAGGACTTGTGCTTCTACCACACAATTCCCATTGTGTTTCCTATTGCGGATAACTCGGTATTCCGGGAGCCATTGGAGCAGCTGATTCTGGATGTTACGGCCATGGGTCTCCTGGATCGTTGGCACGATATGGCCTTCACGGACCTGATCAAGGCCGGTCAGTTGAGCCTGGTAGATCGCGGAAAGCCAAAAGAGTTTCGAGCCATGCAGCTACAGGACTTGGACCAAATTTTGATAGCTGGTGGATTCTTATTGGGCTTGGCCACTTTAGTATTTGTGTTGGAAGTGGTTTGGTTTTGGCGCAAGAAAATATCAAGCTTTGTACTATTATCTTTTAATGTAAGAGCCTAAATAAAACATCCATTCACCGCTTTGCTTATTAACTTAATAGTAAAAAAAAATATGGTGCTAATTTTTCTATCATTAGGCTTGTCCTCGCGGTTGTCTGGCTGAGGTTACATCAGTGTTTTTCCATGTTATCCCAAGGGTATAGTTTTTTTTTACATTTTTGGTTGCCTTTTTTGCGCCCGGGACTTGTTAACATGTCCGGCTAATTGGAATTAACCATTAGCGGCGTTCATTAGCAACCCTTTAAATGTGCAGCCGCATCAATCAGTGTCATGCAGTTGTCCCTCGGCCATCGTGATGGATTGTCCAAAGTGGATACTAGGCGGTCTTTGCCTGATTAGCTGGGCCAGTGCGTCCACGTTAATTGAATTACTCGGCAGGATAAAGCAGGAGTTGGACTTTGAATACCTGCTGCTCATGAAGAACAGTAACTATACCCTAACAGACGGAGCTTGGAATGAGAGTACTTTGCCAAAAGTTCTAATGGAAGAGTTGTCAGTTCCTGTTGTTCAATTGGATGAAAAAATTACTTATTTCGTTTACAACAACACACATAATCGTGTGATATCCCTAGTTCTAGTTGCTAATGAAAATTTGGATGATCAAAGAGATTTGTTAAAAGCCTTGGTTTTGAATCTTAGGCATATGACCACTACCAGGGTATTGTTTTTAGTAAAAATGCCGGCGGACAGTGAACGGATGTTGTATGAGTTATTTTCCAACTGCTGGAAAATGAGATTGCTGAATGTTATGGTTCTCTTTAAGGACTATGAGGTAAACTTACAACATTTTTATATTTATTTATCTTAAAAAAACACATCCTTTAGGTTACGAATACCTTCTATAGCTATTCCCCTTTCCCCACTCTGCGAATTGAGGAACACCTTTTTCAAACATCTGAGGAATCTGTCACTTTTTATCCTGATCGCCTGAGGAACCTTCGTGGCTTTCAGTTGCCAGTAATCATTGGTGGCACTGCGCCTCGTATCATCCCCTACTATAAAAAGGGCCGGATTGTCTATGACGGAACTGTGGGCCACTTTATGATGGCCTTCCAGCAAAAGTACAATTGCAGCTTTGTCCAGCCTCTGATGGCCAAAAACCCCCTAGAATTTGCACCGTCCATGCAAACAGTGAAAGCAGTTCGCAATAATTCCGTGGAGATGTCAATGGCTCTGACTTTTCCACCAGTGTTCCCCCCCTTCGGATTTAGTTATCCCTACGAGCAACTGAACTGGTGCCTGATGATGCCTCTAGAAGCGGATGTTCCACCTTTGGAGTATTACACCAGGGTCTTTGAGTTAGCCGCCTTTTTGTTGACTTTGGTAATTTTGGTTATAATTTCCTGTCTTTTAACCATTACTTTGAGGCTGCACGGCTATCCGATTGCCTCCACAGAGTTCCTCCTGCACGACAGCTGCCTAAGAGGAGTGCTGGGACAATCCTTTGTGGAGGTGTTAAGGGCCCCCACTCTAGTTCGAGGAATCTACCTTGAGATTTGCGTGCTGGGCATCCTGATTACGGCCTGGTACAACTCATACTTTTCCAGCTATGTGACGACCTCGCCAAAGCAGCCTGAATTCCAAAGTTACGACGACATTTTGGCATCTAGGATGAAAGTCGTGGCCTGGAAGCCAGAATATGCGGAGCTCTTTGGGCGACTCTTGGAGTTTCGCAAATACGAGCCGATGTTTTATGTAGAACCAGATTTTAGCAAGTATCTTGCACTTCGGGACTCGATGGATACACGGTACGGCTATATGATACCCAATGGTCGATGGCTGCTGATTAAGGAACAGCAGAAGATTTTCTCCAGACCATTGTTTCGCATGCGAAATGACTTTTGCTTCTTTAACAACATACCCTTTGGATTCCCCATAAATGAGAACTCTGTTTTCATGGAGCCGGTACTCAGATTGATAATGGAACTGGCTGAAACGGGGCTGTCCTTTCACTGGATGGAGACGGCATTTTTGGAGATGATCCAGGCAGGGGAAATGCATTTCCTGGATTTGAGTCAGCGACGAGAGTTTCGCGCCATGCAGGCTCAGGACCTTCAGTATATATGGTATGGCTTCGCTTTTATGGCAGTATTTTCAAGTATCGTATGGCTTTTGGAAATTATCTCTTACAGACTAAAGAGCAAAGCCCATATTGTTAAAGTACTTATTTTTTGGAGAAACAAATTATAACACATAAAATATTTTTATTTTTATTTCAGTCTTTAATTAAGCTTTCTCAAATTAAATAGACAAGTAAAACTAAACAGATTTTCCTATTTAACGACTCCGAGCGTTAAAATAAATAAATGGATTTTTTGTTTAACATTAAGGGCTTGCCCTTTAAACGAAGGCAACTCTTATTTTACGACTCTTGTTATCCAGCTGGCTTATGGTTATTTGTCTAGCCATCCAAGATGACTTTCCTTTCGTATAGCCTCGGCTGCGGTTGGGTCTTTATTTTTTGCCCCACTCGATGATCTTTCTGTTCCCGATTTTCATTGGGCAAATATTTGCACAGCACAGCAGCTATCCGGCTCAAAGTTCAACATCGAAAGCAATTAAGACGCGTGCTTGTTGCAGTGGCAGCTGGGAGCTGCAAGCTGGGAGCTGCTGGGAGATGGAAGTTGAAAAAAGCCAGGATCCAAGTTGTGGTTAGTAGATGAGCTCCCCCAAAGGTGCGCGCTGATGTTAGCCACCTGTGCGACGGCAACTGGCGCCTCTTGAAATTCCCTAATCGACATGTTTCGATCTCAAACGACTTGGCCGGCAGCGAAGATGCAGTCGTGTTGGCCCGATTGTGGAGTGAGAAATTTTCTCTAATCTGCGCTGATGGCACGCATTTGTTGGCCCCCCCGCGGATCGCTGGGGCCGGGTACTTTGATTTTGACTGACAAGTGCCGCCTGCCTGCCTGTTGCGGTTGTTGCTGTTGCAGTTGTTGGTGCTGCAGATGTTGCAGTTGCTGTTGACATGCGCAGCTGCATGCGCTTTCGTGTGCATCGCGCTCCTTTATTGGAGAAAATTATTTCAGACCTCAACCGTCGACCAGTCGACCAGTCCGACCCATTGCATCGCATAACGAGCTGAAACTAATTAACCCAGGCAGACACGGGGCGCATCTTAATTGTCAATAAAACGTTTTAGATTTCTTTATTTTTAATGCTTGCAATACTAAAAAAATTAATGCAAAACTTAACCGCAGATGGATGTGTATGTTTGGAGTGTGTGTTGTTGTCTTTTTCGTGTCTTTGTGTGTGTGTGCATAAATAATAACTAACAAAGATTTAACTAAGATTTTCGATGTGTGGCTTAGCCTAGGCTCCGTTACAAACAAGGATCGCTCTCCCTATTTCTCTTTTCAAATGATTTTATATATAGTATATGTATATACTATATCTTTCTTTCTATGTACATAAACTATTAAGTTCAATAAATTAGCAGAAAATACTCGTATTGCAAAGTGTACACAGTTTATAACAAAAATCGTTAAAACGTTACATAACCCAAACACCATTGAAGATATTTTTGCGTAATCTTAAGCTAATGTCCATTAAAAACTATCACAAAATAATTGGCAGTTTTATTAACCATTAACTACGGTTGATTTATCAATTAGCTTAGTCTAGGCTTATTTCACAAGTTAGGGGAATGTCGATTTGTTATTATTTAATTGTAGGGAGTTCGCTTTAGTAATGCGCTGCTTTGTGTTATCAAATATCAAATACAAAAAATAATGGCAAGTGCAAGTTGAGCTGCATTCTGTTAACAACTTCTGAACGCTGGAGTGTACAATACATTTATTTAATAATTATAATTATTTTTAAAGTTATTTAGTAATATACAGAATGCCTTTGAAGTCGGTGAACACTGGGCCCGAGAGATCAAAGAGATCCTTGAAGGAGAAACGATTGGGGGAGTTGTGGTAGGATGAGCTTCAAAGGATGAGTTTCGAATTTAGTGCCTCAGATCAGTGCTCCTTCCTCAAACTATTGGCATTCCCCTTGCTGGCTTTAGTTTTATTTAATTATGAGTATATATACATTAACACTAGCAAACAATTTTATGCTAATTTGGGCAGAGCAACTAAGAAAACAAATACTTTCAATTTACAGGAAAAACACGCATCGTGCTGGGCTAGTTTTGTTTATTTATTATTTATTTTTTTGAAGACTGTGAAGAACTGCGGGTGAGTAGGATTTAATTGGAGGATTTTATTAATAATATTATCAAAAAAAAAACTATAAAAGTTTTCTCTAATTTAGCAAGGAAGCGTTTGGCCTCATTTTGATATCACCACTCGTAGAATTTCTTCATTAGCTTCGTTACACTTCTATCTCTAGCATACGATTATTTTAGTTTAACTTTAACTGGTAGTAGCGTAATTAAAATCTTCAAAATTTGGCACATTTAAAATTAACTTGCTTCGTATAAATGTACATTAATTATTGAGTATTGTATTTGGAAGTGCTTAGAGTGTGTTTATTGGTTTGTGTGGGCATAGTAGGAATTGCACAGAAAGCTGAAATAGGAATTCATCAATGACGTAAATTCGAGTTGGGAGTATTGTATTTTAAAGGCGTTTTTATAGATTATAGTATAGTTTCTTATTTTCATTTGTGTTTCGAGTTTGCGTCTTTCTTTTTTGTGAGTAAGGAACAAGAAATAGTTTTAGCCGGGATGTCCCTGCCTTTTTGCCACTACCGGTTGGTTAGCAGGCCATTGGCTGGGGGCAGCACTCCGGGCGGTGTATTGGGATTGCTGATCATCACGGGCAGGCTGGGCGGCCCCACGCCTCCTCCGCCTCCCACTTGCCGCTGGTTGAGGGAGACCGCAGCCGCTGCCGCCGCCGCTGCTGCTGCTGCTGCCGCTGCCGCCGCCGAGGAGGAGCCACTGGACCGCTGGTGCTTGCCGGAACTGCCTTTGATCAGGTTGCCGTTGTTCTTCTGTGTCATGTGCGTCTGGTAGTGCTTGGCCAGGTGGGCCTTCTGCCGGAAACTCTTTCCGCAGAGGGAGCAGGCAAAGGGCTTCTCCCCCGTATGGGTGCGTATGTGCACGTTCACCGAGTACTTGTCCTTGAATCCCTTCGAGCATATGGAGCAGTAGTGTAGAGAGCGCTCCTTCCGCTGCCCACCTCCGGAGGAGGAGGACGAGCTGCCGCCGGAGTTGGCGGGTGGACTGTTGCTGCTACTGCTGGCACTGCCGCTAGAGGAAGAGCTGCCACTCCCACTACCGCTGAGAACACCGCCGCCCAGGGGATTGCTGCCGTTGCTGCTGTTGTTGTTTGCCACATTGGGATTATTGTTGTTGCTGCTGCTGCGTTTGTACTGCTTTTTGGGCTTGGTTACTCCACCGGAGGACCGGGAGGCGTTACCAGCGGAGCTGGGGGAGGTGGATGTGCTGACCTCCGGCTTCAGCGGTTGTGGTGGCTGCAATTGCACCGAAGCAGACTGCACAGGACTGGGGGATATTTGCATTAGCACATCTCCCCCACCGGGCGGTCCATAATCGCCGACAGGAGTGGGTGCTCCCGTTGAGCCGCCACTGCAGAACTGCTGCACTTCGTTGGCTAAGCGCTTCATTTTCTCGAAATCATCGCTGAAGGCGTCCAGCGACACAAACATGTCGTCCACAATGATGTTGGCGTTGCTGTTGTGCTGCTGTTGCTGCTGCTGATGCTGGGAGTTGATGTGCAGACCCTGGGCCTCGTCGAATATTTGGGCAGCACTGAGCGTAGAGTCCGCAAATCCCAAGGCTTCCGCAGTCTCATCCGCAAACAGTAATCGCCGCATATCCTCATCCTTCACCACCGGCATGACCAGGCCGTTCTGCATGTGCAGTCCTTTGCCATAGCCCTTGCCCTGGAGCGCACTCCTCAGTAAGGATTCTGCTGTGCTCTGCTCCGTTTCGGCATTGTGATCTGCCATGTGCCAGTCGTTGTTGTTGTTCTGGAACTGGGCCAGCTGCTGGCCCAAATCGTTGCCACCGGCTATCGAAATGGCCGTGACCAGCGAGGGTAGGGTTTGCGTTTGATTCTGGGCCTGGGGAATACTGCCTGCTCCTCCTCCTCCGCCGCCGCCTCCGTTCACAATCACATCCTTACCATCTGTGCTGAAGCCGCTGTCGTCGTATGGATATTCGGACTTGATGTACCCCGGAAAACTGCCCAGCAAACTGTCCAGATCCAGGGCACTGGGCAGCTGCTCCGCCTCGGAGCGCTTCAGCCAAGGCTCTCCGCCGTTTAATACTGTCAGGGTGTAGATTTGGCCGTCGGTGGTGTCCAGGCTGCTGATCGTGTCGCTGCTGCTTCCCGCTCCACTGGATGCCCCCGAGGAGCTCCCGGCGTTTCCTTGCTGCTGTTGTTGGAGCTGCTGGTGTTGAGGCTGCTGCTGCTGATTTTGCTGTTGTTGGTGCTGTTGCTGGTGCGATTGCGGCGAGGTGGGACTGGGCTGGTTGTTGCTGGTGGTTCCTCCATTACTGGCAGTGGGTGCAGTTACAGTTTGCTGTTGCCAGCAGTAGCGATCCAGATCCTCGAAGAAAGAGCTGGAGTCGAGGCGGCTGTTGTCCTTGTCCTGGTGCCAGAACTGAAAATTATAAAAATTATGGAAAATAGTAAGTTAAGATGAAGTTATTGAACTTTAAGAAAGGACTAGCTTTAAAACTTAAAACAAAAACTAAAAAATATTCATTTATTCTTACCTCGTATCCTTGTAACGTAGGATCACCGCCATTGGTGCTACCATTGCGACTGCCCACTGGCACTACGACGCCACCACCGCCGCCCACTGTTCCACCGCCACCTGCGTCGTGGATTCGGGACCCAGTCCCACTGCAGAGGCCTTGTTGTTGCTGGGACTGGGACGAAACTGGCTGGTGCACCACCTGGATGTGGGTGCTGTTGTTGTTGTTGTGACTATGCGGCTGGTGGTTGGGATGATGGTGGTGCTGCTGCTGGTGCAGGCTAACGCCGAGGGCCTCCACGCCCACACCAACACCAACGCCCACGCCAATACCGATGCCCATGTCGGGTCCGGTGACAAAGTCGAAGAAGTCCGCTTTTGAAAGATCCTCGGCCCGGAAGGATTCGCTGATGTCCATACCAGCCGATGCGGAAAGGTCCTCGGTGCCGATCATTTGGTGAGCCTGAAGCGCCAGAGTAGCGCCTTAAAAACCAATAAATGGTTCGAGTTCAAGGGAAGATGTATTCTGTAAGAGATAAGAGAGGATATAAGATATATATTTTAGAAATATAAACCTTTTTAATACAAAAATCAAGAGCAAATAAACTTCAATCTCATTTGAAACCACTTTGGGTAAAATATTCAAGCTATTCTTGAAGCCTGCTGGAAATAAAGACTAGATTTCGCTTTCGGTTTCACAATTTCTCCAGCACTTGCACACACGAAACACTAGATTGCATTAAAAGTCACACCAATTGATTAAAGCCACTTGTCAGCTGGCCACTTAAGTCAATCAGTCATTCACATTCGCATTCGCTCATTCTAGCCACATGGTCCGGGCCTGCATTCCGGCCATACTTGCATTTTAATTTGAGACAACCCGGCTTGGTTTCTTAGCCGCTTCGACTCTCAGACTTTTAGCCGGCTATCTGCAAATAAATAAATCAAACTGACAGAAGGGTGACAAAGTGTAAACACATTTGGCGTGCTCGACTCGTAAATCTCTTGGACTTTGGCTAATGCCAAACTGAACCTGTCGCAGCGACAGTTTTTTGGCCTGGCTTATTTGATATTTCGCTGCCCAGCAAACTTTGTTTTGTCTTGTTTCATTTGCATAGATTCGGCAAGTGCCCGGCATTTAGAATAGTTGCAAATAATAAAGTGTGTGGCTACCGTTTGCTGCTCAGGTACAGGTATCCCACACATACCCCTAAGGTGATCGAACCGACAGGCCTGGCCATTTCAGTTACCGTATCTGTATCTGTATCTATATATTCTTTTTTTTTATTAAGCAAACGTACCCCCAAGTCGTGTTCTGGCAAATGTGCCAAATGTTCAAATTGTCAAATTGATTCTACTCCTTTTATTTTGGTTCCACCGACACTGACATCGACATCGAAACCGACTCGCAAGTCGCTTATTTCTGTATGAAAAATGGAAAAATGGACCTTACCCTGGCTTACTCTGACTGGTTGCCTTTTCTATGGCGGCGTGGCTGTGTGGCAGTGTGGCAGCGTGAGAACCACAAACAGAAATGACTTAACAAATTTGCATGGCTCGTACGTAGAGCCATTGCATAGCTTAGATAAGGGCGAAGCGTAGAGAAAATGCCGCTGCTGGAAAATATTTTAGATGCTGATGCTGCTGCTAGAAACTTTAAGTGCAATATCTTAAAGGGGAATCAGGTTGGCAAGGGGCATCTGGAAGTAGCCAAGGCAGCTGCAGCACCATCAACACCTGATCGCTAAATACATTCAAAGGAGGCAACAAAATGCGGCAACAAGTGCAGGCCATTTGGTAAGCGGTCAGTTAACATTTTAAAGAGGCTCCCAAAAGGTGAGCTTGTTTTCCCTCGTTTATCGTTCGTCCATCGGCCTGGGCGGCCAACAAAATAGCATCAAGACAGACTCTTAAATTTCACCAAAAACACAAAAACCCAAAAACAAAGACTGCGTAATCATTTGAGGCCATTTGCCTGCCGACTGTCAGCCGCACCAGGGCCTGCCTAGTAGTTTACTTAATAATCATGTTTAAAATGCAGAAATTACTTTATATATAGTTTATGGCCAGGAGCGGGGAAAAGCGCAGCGCCGCGCCACTCCGGCAGAACGAGCCAAAAATATGAAATAAAATAATAAGCCTTTGTTTGAGCATTTTGGCGCTCAAATATTGACTAATTTGAGCACGATTATTGTGATTTGGAAGCGGGTCCGAGTCGGGAAAGAAAGTTGGCCATACCGGCCTGCCAGTCAGCCAGGCGGCCAGTAGAGACGTGCTCATATAACTGGCGGCCAGCCAATCATGGACGTGGTCGTCGTCCATATAGGCACTGAGAAAAATAAACTATATCCAGTTCAACAAAAGCTTATTCTTAATTAAAATGAATATTATGTTATTGCGAAGTAATTAGACTTTATTTGTTAATAAATTTTAATTAAAATTCTTAAAACTTTTTTCACTGCATTGGTGTTGGTGGATGCAATTTTTTGTAGCGTTTGGATGCATCCCATGGATGTGGATGTAAAGGTGCATGTGGCGGGCACATGCATCTTCCCATCGGTGCTCGTGTCTTCGGCGGTGCCGTGATGAAGATGCATGCGAATGCGAATTCGAATCCGAATACGAATGCATCTGGGATTGGGGTCTAAACGGGAGAAAAAAGGGGGGACATGCTGCATTTTATTTCCCCCAATGCTGCATGGTAATCGCAATCGTAATCGTAGAAATTGTTAGCGCATTTTGGCCAATGCAAACAGCCCGAGGCGGCATCATTTAAAAAACATGATAGCATGATGGGTTTTATGGTCGGATATCCAACAGATATATGAATGTATGTATGTGGGGGTCTTCGATTATGGGCCATAAATAAAAACGTTCCAATAATTTGAATGTTTTTAATTAAGCGCGCTCGAGCTATCCGCGACATATTTATTTATTTAAAGTTACCAGGCCGAGTTGACAGGCTGAGGCAGCAATGATTTATTCGGGTATGCAAATTGCCCCAGACAAAGGAAAATGGTTAGAAAATATATGGGCAATTTTCGGCACAATTTCTTTGGTCTGGCCGGGTATGATTAGCGGTCGGCTTAAGCCTCGTCTTTGTTGCGGGCGTCAAATGCAAAAAAGGGGGGGAGCAAATAAATAAAAAGAAGAAAAATAGGAAAAATGCATCACGCGGTAGTCAAAAGGCAGCCGTCGTCTGAGATTAGTTTATGTGCAGGAATTTTTATATTGCGGTTACACAATTTTCTCTTGGCTCTTTTTATTTTTTGTTGTGTGTGTTGCCATCAATGAAAATCACACGCTTTGGCTGCTTCTGCTTTGGCCGCTTTTCTTTGGTGGAGCCACCGATATTGCTGCACAAACTTGTCGCTCTTTTTTCTGCACGATTTTCCACGCATTTTTAACCCAAATACCGTGCTAAACGATTTTTTAATGTCTTCACTAACAAGTTTCAATTACCAATCGTCAACTGCGTGTGCATAAAAACTGGAAACCAGCCGTACTTAACCCACACTTTGGCCATCTTACATCTACACCCCTTCAATCGCTGACTCAATCAATTAAAATAATTCAAACCGATTGCAGAGCAAATTAAAAAAAAAAAGAAAAGAAAAGAAAAGAAAAGAAAAGAAAAAAGAAGACTAAGCCGATAAGCAGATTGAAGGCTCATATATTTTTTTCGCCAGGCTGTTTCACGTACCGCTATTAAATTGCACTTCGATTGGCCAAAATGGAGCCATCAGAGTGGAAAGCGGCAGTTTATCGAATGTCCGTCCATCTCTTCGGCTCGTAATCACATTTATTGAGATAAACGATGGGGCGTTCCGCGGCGTTGCGTATACGCAGTGTGTGCGTGCACAATGTGATAATTGTGTAAGAAAATGGGTTAATCATGTTCGGCACAGATTTAATGATGCTGGGGGTAAACGCTTGCTGGGGGTATACTTTTTGGCGACAAGACAAGTTTTCGATATATTGCCATTTTAACGCACAGGAAACGACATGAGCATATTCAAATTGGGAAATTTTCCTTACCGACGCATAAATTACGAAAACCATTCGTAAAACGCTCGTAAAACGCATCAGAAAAACACGGGAGCTCAGATATTTGAATGTGCGTGTTGTTTTTTTAGAGTTTTTTGCTTTTTTTGATGCGAGAAGCATGCAGCTGCAAAAAGTTTTTTTTAGCTACCCGGCAAATTGTCATCGTTAGCGAAGTGAGACCGGCGGCCATAAGGCAGTCGATCATTTCTCAGGCAGATAATTATCGCCCACCAGTTGAGAGCCTGCCCCGAAAGCTAAACCAAACCAGCCGGATACGAGTGTGGCAGTTGCAGTTGCAATTTGCTGACCAATTGACCAATAGCTCAGCGGACTGCCGCCTGATAAGAAATGCTGCAGATGCCAAGCAACGGCAATTTCCATTGCAATTGCAATATTGCGATTGCAGCGATTGCAGCTGCAACTGTTGGGGGATTCCGCTAGTGGCTTATGTTTCAATTGCATGCAAATGCATAATTGAATCAAATGGAACTCCTCCTGGACGAGGCAGTGGCAGCAGCAACTTTCGAACCCCGCCTAATGAAGTAATCAACGGCCGGCATCTCAAACTTTTTGCTGCCATTGTCAATCAAAAGCCACGTTTTTATTGCGCCTGCGTTACAAACCAAATCGCATCAAGATGTATTAATCATTTTGGCCGCTGCCTGCGTTGGCGTTGGCGGCAGCAGAGCCAGCTACAGTAACAGTAACATCAACAGCAACAGCAACACTAACAGCGTACAGCAAAAGAAACAGAAACAACAACACCAACTAGCAACAAGCAACCGGCAATGCCATGGCTTTATCAGCTGGCGCAGATCTCTTTGGCATAGCCAGGCATATAAAAAAAAAACGCCAAATAACTACAGGCGAGACGGGCATGATTAAAATGCGCAAAAATGGCAAACTCCAAATGGGCGCTGCTTGGCAGTAACAGCTACAGTGCAACAACAACACATGCAACAACGGCGTGTGATGTACACGCGGCGCATTTCAATTCCATTTGATTAATGACAAAGCCGTAAAAGCAACTGCAGCTAACGAAGATGTTGCTGATTGGCCTGTTGTCTGTCTCTTGTCTCATGTCTGTTGGCCCGTCGTTGCCATTGCTGTTGTCAACTGTCGGATGCAATTGTTGTTGCAGCCACATATGCAGTAGATGCTGCACAGATTTTCGTATGTGCATTTGTTTTTTATGCTTGACCATCAACACTATCCGAACATAAGTGACAGCTCATAAAGCAATCAAAACCAGGCATCAATTGGAAGCAGCAAAACGCAAGGGAAGAAAGCCTTTCGATGCAAATGGGCAAGTGCAGTTTCGAGTAGAGTAGAAAGTGCTGCCACCCACGCGGCTAATTTGCATAAATTGTTAAGACACTGAAGACAATATTTATCTAGACTAAGGAGCTTTCGATATAAAATTTAATTACCCAAAAATAAATATTGATTGTGAAAGCAAAATCAAGCTAATGCTTTGTTATTTTGCACTAAAATTATGTAGTATTTTTAAACATGTTTATAAAATAGTAATGGCGAACAAAAAAGCTATTACAATTTATTAAAAGCATCATAATTTTGTTTTGTGCAACGTGTAACGGCCTTGCGCTTGTGGGTGCTGCTCCCGCTTTTGCAAGTTGCCAGTTGCAACTGCCACGGTTGCTGATGATGTTGCTGTCGTGCCTTGCACCGCAGCAACACGGCACAATAAATTTCAAATTTGCTATGAAACTTGTATCAGAACATGTCCATCTTGGCGTCCCACACTGTTTTGGGGCCTCAGTTGGGTGAAAATTTTCGTGGGGCCCCCACGACTTTCACAGCGGCAACTATCCAGCGACAACTCTACTTTTGGGTTACAGTTAGCTCGTCATACGTTCCAAACCAGCCTGACGCTGAACAGTGATTAATGCCTTAATTAGTGCAGCGCTCAATCAATACGGCAGTTAGTCAGAACCCAGCCCAGAAAAGCCCATAAAAAAAGGCAAAAACACAACAAAATATGATTGGCAATTGTTCGGCGGGGTCATTTATCAAAATCAATACGGGAATGGTAAGGTCTCAATGCCGCCGATGCGGAGTAATAACAAGGCTAAATGCCGAGCTGAGCAGTCAGCCCCCCAAGTCAAAAATTTGCATTTTAACAAGTTAATTTTTTCAGCTGCCGCTGCCGCTGCCGCTGCCACTGCCACTGACGTTGTTCTAAGCCATTGCAAAACGGTAGCGCACGAATTTTGGCAGCCGTTACTTTCAGTTGCCTTTTTGACTGGCGACATAATAATGACAAACCTGAAACAGAAACAACAAAATCTAAACAAAATCTGGCTACAAAAATCAGGCAACAAATATAAGGCAACTGCACTCATTGCCCAAGCGTGACATGTTAATTGAGTTTATTTTCCTGAATTTTGATTATGTTTCGACTGCCCGATTTCAATGGGTGGGCGTTCACCCCGAATGTACAGAAATTTTGACAGCTAACTTAATTTGGCGCTTTCAAATTGGATTGATATGAAAATATATAGAAATTAAAGTATTAAAGCATTTAGGTGGAGCGACGCCTCTGCCAGAAATCATGATAACTTTATTGATTTTGGCAAACGAGCGAACCCGGGCCGCCGCTCCATCCAAGAAGACATTGAAACCAAATCGTGAGCTTTGGGCTAACAATCAAATCGGAAAGAAACCCAACAATTGTTGCTCTTGCTGTTTGTTATTTTTTTACCATATTTATTTTTTTTTTGTGTCTGAGTTTTGAGTCTGTGACGTGATCGCTGCAGGCGCCACTTGGCAGCCAAACAAAGGAGACCAGGAGACCGAAATGGCCAGAAATTCTGGCTAATCAGCACAGACAAAGGGGTGACGCTCCCATGTATTTAGTTTGAAGGCTGACTGCCATTCATTAATGCCATTTAACCGGTCATGCCGTCGAGTAGGTGTGTATCAGCCAGACTCCCTCTGAATTCTTCTGGGCTTAATACTCTTTTCTATGGACCTATGGAGCTTATAGTCAGTATGCGCGCCTAGCAATTTGTTTGGCTGTCATGTCAAAGTGCAATGAAAATATTTTCACTTGCCCATCAAACGACACAGCACTTGACATGAGACAGCGAACGTCAAACATTCCGCAATGCCACCCAAAAGGCATCTTCATAAATATTTTCTAGCAACGGCAAAGGCAACATTGCAGCACCATCGCATTGCATCGCAGCAACGGGAACTGCTGCAGCAGCAGCAGCATCAGCAGCAGCAACACTCCCACATCCCAAAATGCCTTCAACAAACATCGTGTGCTGTCTGTGGGCTCCTTGAAGTTTCTTTTTGCCTCGATCAAAATGATTTTTTTTATTTTTTTCCGCCATTTCCCTCTGTGGCGTCTTTTTCATCATCATCATTAAATTCGTCAAGATGCAAATTTCTGGCCCGTTGTTTGCCAGTCGTGCTCATCTTCCTGCAAAAATACTAACAAAAAATAAAGAAAAATAGGGGGAGGAGTGGGTGTGGGATCGGGAGTGGAAGTGGGAGGAGTGGGCGGAGGAGATCGTCAGCCTCCAGTCTGGCATTTCTGGGCTTTGACATTATTTCTCGGTGCTTTGACTTCGCCACTAAGCTTAGCACAATTTATTGTTATGGCCCGGCTTTTAGGGCCACCTGTGGGCGTTGCTCTGTCCATGTAGAGGGACCACCGATCTGATATAAATATACCGGACATATGGATATATATAACTCATAGTTGAAACGAGGTACATAAATTGCTCGTGACTGCAATTAGACAATTGTCGCCGTCATCCGAACTCACTCGGCTCAGAAGCTAATGAATTTTTATTTGTATATGTCTTACAAGACAAACGCCAACAACGACAACCACGGATAAGGCCTTTATTGTGTTGGTGTAGCTCTTGTTGCTGCTGCTGCCGCTGTGGCTTCGGCTTGTATAAATTACCATAATAACAAATTACGGATCATTAAGATTGTCAGCTACTTCGTTTCAATTAATTAACCATTAATTACAAACCGCCTGAGCGGCAGAATGTGGTAACAGCACCAACGACAAATGCTGCACATGATCAACAAAAGAGGCAACATCAGTAGCAACTGCTGCAACAGCATCAGGGTACGACAGCAGCAGCCGCACTAGCAACATCAGCAGCAGCAACCTGGGAGCAACCATATTAGCCACGACAAGAAGCCAAAATTAATGCAATAGAAGACAACAGCGGCAAGTGAAGAAAAGCACAGAAGAAATAGAAAAAGCAGCTGTGCGCAAATATGCAAATTTCACAAAGTGAAACAGTAGCGACACAACAACAAATATGCTAAGAGACTTCACTTTCAATATATAGCAAAGGATGCTTAGCCTGTTGTTGTTTGTCGCTTTTGCAAGTTGCACAAATTGCATTTTACCATATAAAACAATTTCAGCTGCTAGACAAAAGAAACTCAACTTAACTCGGAGCGAACCAAAGCAAACACATTGTCATACTCAAAAAACAAAAAAAAACACTAACAACAATGCAACACAAAGTGCAGCAACTGCAACAGAAACTGTGACAAAAGCACCAAAAACCATACAAATACAAATTGAAAGTGAAACTCCAGGAAAAAACCAAATGGAAACAAGAAATTTGCATAGAAATGAATTTGCAAGAGTTTGTCGCTTTATGGCTGGATTATTTTGGATTAGGTGCTTGGGAATGAGAAAAGGGAAATCTGTGAAAATTATTGGGTTTGTGCCTGAAAAAATTAATTGAGCTAAAAACATATCACTGAACATAAACACGCCACAAAATAAATGCAAGGTATAGCCAACAGGTTCTGCCGAATAAATTAGTCTCTTGCTTTTCTTCATCAGACATGAAGTGTTATTTTCTTTTCATTTAATAATCTTTTGATTTATATCTTTTTGATTTAGTAGAACAGTGTATAACTATTACGAGTTCCATTATAATTAGCTCAAGTCAATTTCCAAACACCTTATAATTCCCATTCATCATGTTAAACATACATGTATCGTTAATTTTATAGATTTTCCCATTTGGTTTATTAGATTTATTCAACACCGTGCCAATCGGCTATAACTCTACTCCCCAACTCATTGATTGCATGTAGTTGATCTATAAAGAATATTGGCTTCGGCCTTTCGTCCCGTTCTAGCTTATTCGGGTGCATGGCAAAGAGACTTTATGACAACCGAGCCAAGTTCGTTGCCTAAGTCTTTTGTATTGCGACTGGGCATGCAAATATTTGCATATAGATTTACACACCCACGGGCTCTGGGCTGAGCCGGAGTCGCCGCAGAGCCAGAAAGGCTTAGCAACAATGGGCTGAGCGACTCCTTTAGTTGTTAATATATGTAGCTATATAGATACGATGCCAAACTTTAAATATATTACACTCTAATGCCTTTTAAGCCGAAACTATAAATTTCTTATCGGCGATCGAAAATCAAGCGTGCTCACCACAAGTCACAGACGAAAAAGCAAAGCCCAGACCTGGCCACTGGCACTTGGACTTCCAGCTTGGATGTTGAATACTGGATGCTGGCACTGGATTTTTTAGCACACACCCTAGTTGGCCCACTCGTGCGTCATATTCAAATGTGGCCTGCTAAAGCTGCTCCAGCGGCTCCAGGTCGCAGATTGCGTTCGAAAGATAAGCCAACGCCAGCGCCACTGTTTCGATCCGATGACTGGGACTACTCCGTCTATCCGACTATGGCATTCTTTCAAAGGCCGTTTGCTGTATGCTTGTTGCTTTTTATACCCTTGCAGAGGGTATTATAATTTTGGTCAAAAGTGTGCAACGCAGTGAAGGAGACATCTCCGACCCTATAAAGTATATATATTCTTGATCAGGATCACCTCCTGAGTTGATATGAGCATGTCCGTCTGTCCGTCTGTCCGTCTGTCCGTCTGTCTGTCTGTCGGTTTCTACGCAAACTAGTCTCTCAGTTTTGGAGCTATCGAGTTGAAACTTTGCACACACCCTTCTTTCCTTTGCAGGTAGTATATAAGTCGGAACGGCCGGGATCGGTCGACTATATCCTATAGCTGCCATATAACTGATTGATCGGAAATGCCATAACTTTGGTGTTTTTTAAGTTAGAGGGTTGGGACTTTCCACACATGTTATATTTGACCAACATATCTTGTGTACAAAATTTCATAAGGATCGGCCGACTATATCCTATAGCTGTCATAGAACGATCGAAATTGGCATAACTTTGGTGTTTTTTAATTTACAAAGATGGGATTTGGTACAGATTCTATTTTGGGAAAAATAATTCAATATGCCAAAATTCATAAGAATCGGCCGACTATATACGATCCGCTACATATCTAATAATATAAGATGCGTGGCGCCACCTAGCGGACTGCGACTGAACTGCAAGGGTATATCAACTTCGGCTCCGCCCGAAGTTAGCTTTCCTTTCTTGTTATTTATTTTTTTGTAGCCGTTTTTGCCAGACTATCCGTTAACCAGGAACCATGGCCATAAATGGTCGCAATGCATGCGCCGCCATAAACAGCCAAATGTGCGGATAATAATTTTGATTTATTGGCACAGCATCTCGGCCAACTAGCTACCACCGCCATCGACAATCTGAGCTAGATAACTCAACTATGTACGTCCGGGCATTGTGGCTATTATCAGGGGATAGTTCTGCTTAGTTCAACCTGCTGTGGATATTTTGTTGCTTTTTGTTTTTTGGGGCGTGTGCTGTGGTGTGGGGCGTGTGCCTAACATGCTAATGAGCCAACTTTCAGTGGACCAATCGGCGAGCGGCTAGGCGACTAACAATGCCCACATTTGCTAACAATATGAATTTTAAGGTCTCTGCTTTTTCGTGTTCAAATATACCTTTTTTGCCGCTACCACTGCTGCTGCTGCTGTTTGATTTTGCATAATTTATACATTTTGCGGTAGCTCTGAGTGACCGCAACTCTTTCCCGTTTTGCCTGCATTTTAATTATGAAACCAACTCGTGCCAGACGCCAGATCCAATCGGCTTGAATCGAATCGATAATTTGCATGAGCAACGCCCAAATTTTTCACAATCAGCATTATAATTACAATCGAGTTAGATACAATTTAGCTTCTTTTATCTCAAAGCTGGCCCAGAAGTTTTCTTTGCCCGAGAAGAAAAGAAAGTCGTCTTCCGAGCGCCTTACTTTCTACCACTGAATTGGCGTTTATCGCTTATCGCCAGCAGCGGCAGCTGCAGAGTCATTCATCTTGCAGAAGGTAAATGAATCCGCAAATAAAGTTGTTGCCCCGTTGATCTGTCATTGAATCCCCAGAGTAACCATCCTGGCCACCGAATCCCCTTTTAATTGCACGCTAAATTGAAGCTGACATTTATGCTTGCGCTCCATTTCGGAGTGAAGCCTCCGTAACTCCGATCGGGACGGGATAGCCCCGTCGGCCAGGCTAATTGCCCAGAATGCTGGACTGCATCCACCTCTAACGGGAGTGCAGGCCCCAGATGCATCTTCCGTCGCCCCTCTGCGGCATGCAAATTGAGCTGTTCGGGGATTTGTTCGAGTAGTTGCAGTTGTACGCACAATTAGTGTTAGTCGTTTGCCCGGGACAACACTCAATGGCAATTAGGGTCGACTGGGGCCAGCCCGACGCCTCGCTTCTTACAAATTCATTGCGAAATGCCAACAGTCGGTTGGTTGTCGGTTAGTGTGTTAGTTTTAGCCAGAGTATTTGCATCTGTGTCTGACAAGTGTGCGCGTTGTTGGACAGTCGACAGGAGCACGCAAATTGTAATTTATGTGACAAATTTTTATGTACCATTGGCGAAAATTTATTGGACTTTATAATGACGACCAGGCTCTGTTTGCTGTATGCTGATGTGGAGATGGCTCAGCAGGTGTCTCGGATGAGGAGCCACTAAAGGCTTCTTTATTTAAAGTCGTAAATCGTAAAACGAAAAAAATACTACAGTTTTGAGTGATGGGATCGTTTCGGAAGTGAATCTATTCCATGGCGATCTGACATTTATCTGGGTGTTCATCAGCGGATTTTCTTGTTGCTCAGCTTTAACGGTTCACGTTTTTATGAAACCGTCAATTCAGGCTATAACTTTTCGTAGAAAAATCTTTATAGCCAGTTATGCCAGGACAGCAATTGAAATTTAATGGCGGAATCAAATAGCTTCGAAGCAAACATAGATGTTGACTTTTTCTGGGTTAACTTTGCTTTTGATGAAGAAAACTGATGCCTTCAGCACCTTTTTAAATGAATAAAATAACAAGTGGTTTATTCAACGACAAAACCATTAAAGACATGTTTTCTATTCCCATTGATAGATTCGAGTAATAAACATGGAGTTTAGTCAATTGCACTCAAGAACGATACTGGTTGGCAGCATCGTTTGGCAAAAACCCATGATTCCATTCCATTCATGCCGGAAGCGATTCATTCACAACGTGTTGACTCTAAACAGGTGTACGCAGGCCATAAGCCAGGTCTCATTTGGCTATCATTTATCACTTGAGCTGCTGCGATCGCGGCTTAAAGCCCAAACTACGAGTATTTAAGCTGGCAAAGTGATTCAAAGAGTCTTTGTCCAACGATTTGTCAATGATGCATGCTTATGGCTTCCACTTCGACTTCGGCCGATAGAATTTCCCAAGCGAACCCATTCATTAATTTGTGTCCGTATGACCGATGCGGTGTTGGCGCAGCGGGACGGCTACCAAATAGAAATCAATACTACGAAAATATTTCAAATTTCGAGCTTAAGACAAAGGCAACAAATCGAATTTAGACGCATTTAAATATAGCGATCGAAATCGATTTGCATTTAAAATCGAATCAAAGATTTCTAATTTCTGGCTACCAAAGCTACCAAGCCAAAACAATAAAACGCCCACGCGTTGGGCAATAGATGCGAACCAGTTTATGGAGCTGGCTCATCAGTCATTTTGATTACCACAAATAACCGGAGCTGTGCAGCCTTTTATTTGCCCCATACGCCATTGATGTCAAATAAATCGATCTAGGTGAGTGGCCCGATGCGTTTGATTGAATGCCTTTTTAAATTCCTCAACTTACATTTTATTGACCTGGTGGCTGTGGGGATGTCGCTACTGTTGTGTTGGTCCAGTTTACGGCACTGACTCTGACATATTGCCGGACAGTCTCACTGAAACAATAAACACACAACGGCTTTAGAATCATGCATAGCATTAAGCAAAAGGTCAACCTATTGGGGGAACTCGTTTTGTCATTTGCCAAAATAAAAAAAATTAAGAAACATCATAGGAACAACAATCAAGATAGAGGCAAAATAAAATAAATTGCTTCAATATCGAATTAATAAAATTCAAATTATTAATACTGAAATTTGCTTGGCCGCTGGTCCGGTCATTTCCTGATCAGATCGATTCGAAAACGAAACCAAATCAAAAATACAAAAATCCAAAAAAACAAATGTGGAGCAACAACAAATTCCTTTAAAACATATGTGACCCAATTTGTTGAAAAGGATGGAAAATGAAATAAATAAAATTCATTTGTCTGGCTATGTAATTTATTGCATGTTTTGCTCATTAAATTGATTTTACTCCTTTGATTTTGAGTGCCAGTGTCATTGTCAGAGACCGGGAGAAACCGCATAAGGAGTCTCGAGAAGAGCACGAATGTTTGTTTGTGTTTGCTGTTGTGTTGCTGCCCGTGTTGCTGTTGCTGCTGCACTTTTCAGCACGCTCGAGTTTCATAAAAAATGCCAATTAAGCGTGAATATAAGTGCCAGATAATTTTTCGGACAGCGGCCAATGTAACCCAAATTGCCAAAAAACGCGAAAGACTTACAGAGCGGCAACAAAAGTAACAACACGGCCAAAACAAGCAACAGGAGCCGAAGGTAAAAAGTAAAATCGAAAAGTAAAACACATTTTTCAGGGGTAAAGTTCTCTCCCAAGGAGTCCATATAGCACTTATATATTAAAAATTGTAACTGACTAATAAATAAAGTTTTTACTTCATATTTTTTATATAGTTTCCCAAGACCACCCAGCTCTGATTGAAGCAAATTGCAGTTTCCCTAGAATCTTCAGTCAACCCAAATTTTTACCCGCTTTCGCCTGTACAACTTTGTCGATAGATATTAGTTTCAAGTGACCTGCTGAATGACTTTTGACAGCCTCAATGATGACTTCAAAAGCCCGCCGCTGACCTCATAATAAGCTAGGCTCATCTCGATCCGATATTTTGGGCTCATCTGCCTTCAGGGAGGGCATTCGAGATTCGTTTCAACTTCCCAGCCGGCCAGGCAGCCTTTAAAAATATGTATTTACAGCACTCAAGTGCAATTCAAGTACTGGGCCATCCACATCGGAGCCTGAATCGCATTGGACAGGCCAGGCAAAAAGCGAAATAAAACAAAAAATCCAAGAAAAAATAAGAGACCCCCGAAAAAAACAAAACTCAAGCTAAGAATAACGAGCCCAAGTGTTTCTTTGGTTTTAGCTGGATTTTGTCTTCTTTTTTTTCTTATTTTGGATCGTCGTGTCGGTTTTTGAGCATTTTTCATTTCGAAACGACAGCCGAATTGATGTTGAAGTCCACGTCTGTATCCAAGTCGTAGCTTGGAATTTGTGGCATCGTTTTCGGTTTCAGTTTCGGTTTCGTTTACGATTTCGAGCGGCATTCGTACTTTGACTAGTACTATAGCAATGACAATGAGTTAAGAGTTAAGCGATCCCGAAAAGCGAAAAGAGCCAAAACAATGCCACTCATACTCGTAAAATGCCCAAATGTCAACGGTGTGTATTTTTTGGGGGATCTTCAGATCTCCAGATCGTCAGAGCTTCTCTGTTATCGCGGAGCCATGAGAGGCGGCGTTGATTTTGATAAATGTTTAATTAATTTTGTGCCTCGCTCGAACATTAAACCTGGCTATTTTCTGACTTAATGAACAGAAATTAACAACACACTGAGATCACTCTCGGGGGGAGATATGGCCGCTATATACACAGTATGCATGGGGACTGGGGGGCGGCCTGAAGCAGGGCGGGGGAGACAGAAGCCCAGCCAGCCATGCGGAAGATCTTCAAAGTCCGCGCGTTTTTTGGTCAAGTTTCTTCTCGTCTCTTGGTTTTCTCATTTACATTACATTATGCTGGCTCCATATTATGAATGAATGTTTACATATACACATGTGAAAAATGTTGTAATTAGTTTTTTGTGTTTTTTTTTGGATGTTGGTTTCCATCGTCTGACGGCGCTCAGTGAGTGATTTTCAACAACGACTGCAAATTACAAGTTATTATTAATGTTAACAAGCGAAATCCCCGTGTACTTGTGTGTTTATATATGGGTATATATAGTGGGTATATAGTGAAAACTAATTTAGCAGGGGGTCCTCCACAGCCGATGTTGATTTGCTCGAAAAGCTTATGCACATGCCAGGCACATTAATGACTGTTCTTGATTTATGCGATGCGATCAGTGGATAGCGGTAGAGCAGTGGCAGGGGTAGCGGCAGGGAGATGGGCTGGTAGCAATATCTTCCAGCAAGTGGGTCACATGTCCCGTGGGTATTTGTACTTCCAGATGGGCTACACGAGCTCCCCATCACCAGGCACTAAATGCGGCCATAAAAAGCAACCACCTTCAGTAGCTGGCATTACATAGAATTCGAATCAAACTCAAAAGAAAATACGTTCCACAATAATTATGCAAAGAGCTGTGGCAGAGCGGAGAACAAAAAGCACGTTGCACAAAAATGACTACGACTACGACAACGACAACGGCAATGGCAACGACATCGACACGAACTCATAAAATATGCAAAATGTGTGCCAGAGCAGCAGTCAGCAGTCAGCCAGCAACTTGTGTCAATAAAAATCAAGCCAAGCACTGCAAATGCATCCTCTAACCCCAAACGAATCCCAAGCCCGATGCACTTGTTCGGTTAGTTGCTGCATTGCCGCATTGCAGCTGGCACATGTGAGTGTGCCTCGATCTCGAGTCTAGACAGCAGACAGCCAAAATCACTTCAGATTGCACATTGCGCTTCCTGACTGCCGAATGCCGACTGCCGCGTTTCAAAGCTCTATGGCCGATTCAATGAGCCATGGACGAGATTATGCGGATGGGGCATTGAATTTTTACGGCCCAATATAGGTTGCAATCATGTTGGGGGCAGGTGGGTTGGATGACTGGAAAGCATAGATGCAGGGGACTCGAATAAAAAATTCATCTCTACCATGAAACCTCAAAGCTAATCAGGGTTAAATTTATTGTGAATCCTCTGGGAATTTGCATCAGATCACACGGCATCAACGATAAACAAATCGTTTTATGTACTATGCCTACAAATTGGCAGGAAGCCGGGGTTGGAAACATTCTGGCGAATTTTATGAGGATCGTAAACAAGAGAAAAGGTGTTTGGACCTGGCATTACTCAAATCAATGCCGTCCCAGCACAAAAGCACTTAAAATACCAGTTGCAGCCGCTGCAGCGAGTCTAAGAAAATTGTCTGGTATTTGTAGTTGGCAGTAAATAAATAAATAAGTAAAGCAAACGAAAATCAAACGGGAAAATGTCAGAGCTCACAGTGCCGGGCAAAAGTTCTCAGCACGGATACAGCCCAACATACTCGTAGATCGCCACATTCATGAAAACACAGCACAAATAATTTATGACACATGACGTCGTGGAGTACAAGCAACAACAACCATGATCGACTGAAGTGTAACTTCCCACTGACCCAATTTACAAGCACTTAATGCCAAAAAGGAGAAGTCGTAGAAGAAATAAACAAAGACGAAAGCCATGCCAGGCCAGGCCGGGGTAATGCATATCAAATAAAGTTCAAGCCACGGCAACACCAGCAACTCTAGCAACAACAACCACAATGCGTGCCAACAAGACGACAAAAATTATGACCAAAATAGACAACACCAGCAACAGGAACAACAACAAAGAAATTTAAATTAAAATCCAAAAAACTCCCACACATAAAAGTCGAGAAAGAAACTCTGGAAAAAATGTACACAAATTCACGGAGAGGGAGGCAAAAAAAGGTCTGTCAAAATTAAATCATTTCGGTGGCAAACAACATAAACCGATGGTTAAAAGTTGATAATGATGATGCTTGGATAACGCTCGTTATTACTATGGTTGTTGGTTTTTTTTGTACTTTGGTTGTTGTTACTGTTGCTGCCACCGCTGCCGTCGTTGTTGCTACCTTTGTTGCTGTCCAGTGCGTTGGTGGCTGGCACTGACAGCGTAACAAATGCTATTTTGACAAAGTGTCTGACATGAGGAGCGTGGAAGAGCAGAGCCCGAACAAAGTCTAAAAATAAAAAAAGATTCACGAAAAAAAAGAGCCATAAGGGTACCCCACCACAATTATGCGAAAGTGAGAAAAAATGGAGTGCGAAATGTGCTGCGTGTCTTGTATGAAAAAAACTTTATGAAAATTTCTACCTCCGATAAACACCCGCTAACGTTAAGCGGCCGGACGAAGCGACCCGGACAAAATTCACGGGGTCCATTCCATTCGGCGGCCAAGCTTCCGGTTTCTTTTGGGTGAAATTTTCTAAGCGCCTGTGGCAGATTTATGTGAGAAAACAGCAACAGCAGTATCTAGTCAGGCAGCTAGTATAACAGCAGCAACATTTTTCATAGAAAATTATGAACAAAAAAAAAAAGATAACACCGAATACCGAAAGCAAACTCTAAAATTTGCATATTCCTCCCTTTTGGCGCTTTAACACGTATCCGATTTTAGTGGCTGCATGACACTGGAAGCATAGTTTTAATTATTAATATTAGACATTAGAAAACGAATACCAAACGAATAAGATAAACAAAATCAATCAGTCAGTGGTTTCACAACCCATCGGGCACCCCAAACAAATTAACAGCTTTTATTTCCTTCGTCTGTCGCCTTTTTTCTTTTTTGGTCAAACATACGAGATTTGCCGTTAATTGAAGAAAATCTTGGTTTGGCCATGTTAAATGGACAAATGAGTGACTAATTTTTGACAAACAATAAACAAATCAACTTAGCAGTTGACGCATAAGTAAAAAAATATAATAAGTTTTTCCAGTGAAATTTTTTGACAGTTTCAATTTTCTACAAAACTTTTTTTGTATATTTTTTGCAAAGATTTTAGTTAAAAATTTTTGTTTTTTCCTAGAATAAACTTTTTAGCTACGGCTCATTCATTGAAAATCTAAAAATTCTTAGCCTTAAGTCGTTTCTGTCTATTTTTAGCTGCACACCATAATCGCTTCGATTCATTCATAATTTTGGGCTGAGAGCGCCAGCGAGTTCGTTGCCTAAGTCTTTTGTTCCTGCTCGTGTTCGAGTTCCTCCAAACACTATGATCAAGAGTTAATACAAAGTTATATGCGAGTGTAGTTAAGTAAAGCCGATCTTCTCCATGAGTTCGTTGCTTAAGTCTTTTGTTTGCACTGCTGAATGCGACGTTGATTTGGAATTGCTTTTTATTATTTTTATTTTCCGTTTTTGTCGTTTTTAATTTAAAGTGGCGACGTTTCACTTTAATAATTTTAATACCTTGAGTTTTTTATTGCCTTCGTTTTAATTAAATGCCATTAAGGTGTTTCTTTTTCCCTGGGCTATATGGCGCCAATTGTTTTTTCTCTTTTTTTCCTTAAGTTTTATGTTGGCGATCGGATCTCTGTCATAGGCAGTTCGGTGAAAAATTGTAGTGCTCCCATTTGGGGATCTTATCTAAAATTGACTTCGTTTTAATTTACTGCCTGCACACACTTAAAGTTTAGTTTCTCGTCGTTGTTTCTGTTCATCAGTGCCCGCTTGTTATTGATTATATTTTTATACAATTTAAATAAATAAAACTGATTAATATTCATTGATGGCTAATTTATGAGCCTCGTATGTGTCAGCGGATCTTGTGCCTTGGCCGAGTGCTATAGCATCGGACGGCTACTGCCAAAGTTCGGCTAACTTTCTTCCAGCAACTGGCAAAATTATCAATTATGAAGTCATTATTATTTACAGCAAGCCAAACATGCGGCCAGCCTCGATTGATTAATAGCTTTTCAAGTTTTTCGGTCTTGTCAAGGGTTCACCTGGTGCTGGTCGTTTTCTATTTTCGCAAGCGCGAATTTTTGCGCATTTTTCATAGTGCTCACTGTTGTTGTTTCTACATTTTTTTTTGGCATGGAAGGTGTTGCCGGAACATTTTTGTGCGTTTTTAGTTTTTGGGGTTTGCGGCAGTTGCTGCGCAGTTCTAATTAGCTAATTATACGCTAAATTAGTATATAATTATTGCTGGCTTGCTCAAGCCGAGTGACTAATTTGTGCGAAGCAAAGGTTGAGGGGCGCCAAAGCGAGATTTTTGCCACCATTAAATGGGAGCACTCAAATTGGTAGAAAAGAAATGATTGTCAAAATTTTGATAAGGCTAGCTTTAATACCGTTGCGATGAGCTATCAGCAGTTTGTAAACTTTTGTATTTAATTTGTCACTTTTTCGCCACAAAAGAACCAAGAAAAAATCTGAGTTCTCTTTAAAATTATACATATACAAAGTAGCTTAGTCAAAATCCTTTTTTATATTTAGTCTTAGTTTTGCTTTGTTTTGCGGTTTTCGGCTTTGATTACTGATTGGGGAATTTCTAAGTTTTGCACGTCATGACTTTCCAAATACAAAACGATGGCGATAAAAACTAAATTTATGCCTGCGATAAGGCCGTGCTGTCTTTGTGTCTTGCCACAAAGAGTCTGATAAAACTATTAAAAGGCAGAAAAGTCTGTATTTGCCTAACTTTAAATATATAAACTATAGAAATTTGTTTTAAATATGGATCTACTTAGCATAAATGTCGGATGGTTAAAATATAGAGAAAAAACCTGGACAACGAACTAGCAAACAACAAAAGTTGCACTTACCGGTTTCAAATTTTGGTCAAAGCGGTCGGAAAGTTTATCCAATTTGAACAGCTTAATAAATCCACAAAAATATGTACAATGGAGATTGACGTTTATAGTATGTGATTCTTTTATATTTGTGTTATATTTGCTTTTTGGCCACACAATAAGATTTTCATTAGTTTTTCCCAAGCCTCAGCCCATAATGACCATTATTTATGGCCCTCGATTGTTAGGCGGCAGATCGAGTCACACTCTCACACACATAAATCATTGCATCGTCTTATCAGACGAAACATAATTCCCGGCCTGCATTCATAAATTTAACCAGCTTGCCACTATTTCATTTGCATTTGACGTCCGGAAAATATTCTTGGACTTGACTTATTTTTGCGCACGTCAGCCCGGGAACGGGTTAATTAAAAACTATGCCCCGTATCGCGACTTCCGTTGGCGGTTTCCGTTCCGTTTAACTGACAAATACCCGAAGCGGTGGGCGACAGGAATCTCGCGATGCGATGGAAATTTTTGATGCTAGCCCGACGGCAAAAGCTGTGAACTTATACGGAAGTCGGTGAGACTAGAGGCGAGAAGCGATTCGAGCCGATCCGAAGAAGCAAAACAAACTCGCAGCTCAAAAAGCTCGGAAATCGGAAATCGAAAATCGAAATCTCCGCTCGCAGCTCGTAACGAAACGCACGCAACGCTCAAACACTTGAAACTGAACTGAAACTGAACTAAATCTTGCTCTTGGCCAGCAGCATGTCCAAGAAGTTGCTGGCCAACAGGCGGCAACGTCGACAGCGAAGCCGGCAGCGACGCTGGCAGTAACGTTGCTGAGAGCGTGACGCCGGCGTAGATTGTTTTTTGTTGTAGGTTTTGGGGGTTTTCAAGTTTTTTTTTCTACTATTATAAGATGAGTTTGTTGTGGCCCGGTCGAAGCGGTAAACGATAATAAAAGTCTTGGCCAAAAACAAAATCAATGAAGATGATCGTTGTTGTTAAGAGACTGGCTCTCTTCAGACGATTCTGATGCTGATTTATGCTCTTTAATATATTTGTCAATTATTTTTAAGTTCGCCTGCCTGCTGCTTAATTCTTTTGTCTGCCTGGGGTTTCTATGGGTGGCTTGGGATTATTTTTAGAATTTGCATAGGCTGCCATAGCATTGAGCATTAAACTGTCAGCATTTTTGATATCGTTTCGCCACATAAATTTATCATTTTACGAGCGTCTCCTAATCAAAGCAGTGCAAAAATAGCTTTGGCTTGGAAAACAAAAACCTTTTGACCCCTGAGTTGGTAGAATCTTATTAACGGGGGAAAGGCTGTTGGACACGCCCAGGCTATTGAATTTTTCCCATAAATAAGCGGGAAGCGGGATGTGTGTTTCTCACAACAATTATGCTGCCGCTTGGAGTCTCAGCTGCTGTCCATTGATAGAAAAAAAGGCTGAAATGCTCTCATTGATGCGATGGCCCCTTGTTTATAATTTATCAAAAGCTTTTAGTCAATGATTTCGAATTTACGATTTCGTTTCGCCTCAATGGCCCATTGATCTCAAACTGCGACTGTGACTGTTTCAGTATTTTTTTTTGCTTTTTCTTAAAAGCCTTTCCATTGGAAGTGAACTCCCCGTAAACAGTTCATTGAGTGGCGTGCCGCAACGACCTGACCCCCATAAGCGTTTCACTAATTCATGCCACTTATTAGCCACAAAACAGCCGGGGCAACCGACTTGCACCTGCCTCTTGGTTGTTGTGCTCCATTTAGAGCATTTCAACGTCAATCAATATGCATTTGAACTCCATCAATCGTTTCTTTCGCTTTTTTGTGGGATTTGGTCTGGCTTGGAGCATTTCTTTTGGCTCTTTCTCTTTCGATACGATTTTATGGCTTAATGCCGTTTTGTGGCCATTGAGCACTTAACGCTACATTTTGGGTGGACTGTGAGAGGGTTAGGAGAGGGAAGGAGGGAGGAGCATTACCCGGGCTTATTGGCTGCCTCGAACCTCAATCTCCAGATATCGCTGTTCATCTGTTTTGCATTTTATGACGACCCTCGATGTGTGTGCCTGCTGACTTTTCTCACATTTCTACGCCGAAATTTCAATTTGGTTCACATCTTTTTTCGACTCAATCTATATTCTGTGGCTTTTGTGAATTTTTAATAATTTCTTTTTATGTTTGATTTGACACCCGAGCCACGGTGGAAGTGGAGGGTTCCCAATATTAACGGTTTTTTAATTACCCATGCGGTGGCCCAAAACAAGTTCGCTGCCTAAGTCTTTTGTTCTCCGCATGAAAAAATCAACTAGCATGACGGCCTGACAACACTGCCAGGCTCTCTACCATACATGAAAAAGTGAAATTGAAATCTCAGTGGTAGTGGTAGTGGGGGGAAAACGGGAGGCGGGCGCAACATACATATAATAATGTAAAAAACCTAGTAATCAGAAGAATAACACAGATCGGGGGCAGCTCATTAACTTGCCGCTTTCGTCAACTGCCCAGATGCCCGAAAAATAAAATAGCGCCACGTCATGGGGCAGTCTAGCGTTTTGGAATAAATTCCCTCTCGAAATGTTGCAGCTACCTGTACCCCCGCTCCTTGTTTCATAGGCAACTCCCGGAATGCAGCATTTATTATTTCATCTTCGTGGAGCCTGCTCACCGCCCCGCTTGACCCATTTTCATTATAAACCATATGTGTATAAAAATGTTGGTATGATTTCTATGTGTAGGGCTTCACTGTCCCCTGGTCCCATTGTTAAGTGTAACTATTAGTTTGCTACGTTTCCAGGTCAACGGGGCAATCAATCATATTATATACAGAAGGAAATTTGTATAGTTGGGAGCAGCCCCTCACCACATAAGGAGTGGAATTTGATTTCTATTTTTTTTTTGGCACTTTACATGCCCTTGCGGCAAACTTTGCATTGTTAAATGGACGTTTAAAGGCGGAAACGCCGCAAATGGAATATTTTCTAGGCAACTGTGTCAAAGGGTTGGGAGGTAGGAATTTTAAACCATTCTATTTTGTATTATATTATATCTTAAAGACTTAAAAAATGGATCGGAATTTGATAATTTTTTATAATAATGAAATTAGACGTAATTTTTAGTCACTTTAAAAAGCTAAATCTAGTATACTTGAGTATATCATCTTTGCATCTTGCTGTTAACTCCAATTTCTCAAAAATTCCTTTCCGCAATTGCTTTAACTATTTTCACCATTTAGCTCTTCATTTCCCAGCATATTTCTACTTAGAAATCGTCGCAGGAAACGCATACCAGACTGAGGCTCTGGGCCAAAAAGAAAGACAAATAAAAAGCTGCACATTCACGATGCTGACCGGTGGCGGCTGTTATGAAAATGAGTTTAAGTTTTTGTTTGTTTGTTTTCTAAATGAACTTTTCACCAGCTCACCGGTGAGCTAGCCCCCTCCCGGAGCTGGCCAAAATGTCGAGCGGATGTCGAGTGTTTAGCGGAAAGTGAAAAGTGCTGCTTAAAATGACTTAGTTTGCAGGTTTCGCCTTGCCTTGCGGAAGTCAGTGTGGCGGCAAATATACGGACACATCGGATACCACCGCTAACTATCCCAGGCAACAAGTTGTCTATCATGGAAAAGCAATTTCCATGCCAATGATTTATGAGCCGCTTAACCGGCCCATTACAATCTTATCTCTGGGCTATTATGTACACCGTTTGAGCTGACAAAATATATTGTGCTCGAAATCTAAAGCTGCCACGCTAAACTCCAGGCGGAATCTGAATCTCGAGTTGACTCTGACGCTGACATGTCGCGCTTATCGCCGCAAAACTATCAAAAGACACACTGTAGACGACAACGGACAAAGCCCAAAATCATTGGCCCAAGCTGAGGCCAAACACCAGAGCCAAAATCCAACCAAAACAAAAACAAAGGCTAGAGCCTAAGCTCAGTCAGCACTGTGTGTACACAGTGTGTCTCAATTGTTTGCCACCACGCACGCGCGCAATTACTTAAACATGTCCAAGTCCGCGTCCACGAGTGTTGCCCACATTTGCCAGGTGCACTGGGTCTGTTTGTGTGGGTATCCTATGCAAATGCAAATGCAGTCTCAACTCATTGAATGACCCTCGTTAGGGGAAAACCCCCCAGCCTCCTCCCCCCAACCACTCTTTCTCTAGCTCCCTGCGTCTGTCACGCTTTGTTTGGCCTGTCAAGATGACAAGTGTTTGCTTTGCTTTTGCCTGCCCCCGACTCCGACTCTGATTCCCATTCCGATTCCGACTTCCACTTCGACTCCGGCTCGAAATACACTCTGGATTTTCTACCGCAGCTGGCGCTCCGGCATGTAAACTTGACATTTGATAGCAATTTAATTAAAAAGAAGTCGAACAGAGTCGCAGGAAAATTTATGACGGCGCACTAAATCCGTGTGTGTGCAGTGCACATGCGTGGTATATTTTTTGGAGCACTCCGATCTGTCTATAGATCTCAGAAATTATATCACGCAGAGCTCTATGTTGCGGAGGTGGCTCAGTTGGCTCCAAAGGAGCTGGCGTTTGGCGTTGTATTTTTTTGTATTTTTCTATTTTTTTTAAGAGGCGTTGTCCGTGACCGTGTGGCGTTGGCCAGCCCAGCGAAATGAGGTCGAAATTATTTGCAATTTATTGAAGGCAATCACAATGCCTATGAACTATATTTTTGAAGCCATTTCTTGTGGCTGTTGGCTGTCGGTGTTGCCGCGGTGCCGCCTGATGTTTATTAGTTCTTCAGCTGGCCTTTTCATTGAGCCATGAAATTCCGTTTTCTAGCCCCCCCTCGATCCGATCCTCTCCTCCAGCACCGAGCTGCTACCCCAGCTCTTTTCTTGGTAAGTTAATTTTTATGTTTACTCTTTTTTCCGCAAGACATTTCTGCAGATCGTGTTGGTTTGGCAGCTCAGATTGCCAGGCATGAAGGTTGAGGAGGTTAGGAGATGTGGAGAAGTGCCGGCGAGATTGATAGGAATGCAGTTGGATGTTCGCATGATTGGAATAATGGTATGGCTGTGAGTTATGTGGCCACATTTATCTATACAGCTTATAAAGTATTTGATGTGAAAATTTTTAATCCAATCGTAAGGAGGTAGTTGCTATTAGCTATGAGAAAATTTAATTAAATGATTAAAACTGGTAAATTTAGCAACATATTTGTAAACCTTTAAAGTGTATCCAAATTCAGCATAAGCCCACAAAAACCTAACACTCACGACTCACAGTCAATCTGTAAATCTCCTCCGAGTCGCGTTGTTTCTGTCATTTTTGGCTGCTTTTGTGAATTGAGTTAATTTCGCTGGTAGCGGGTGGTTGATTAAAACGGAAATGTCGTGCGTTAAGCTTAATGATCTCCAACGCCTCGCCTTCGAGTCTCCGAAAACTCTTTCGTTTTCAAGTGCAAAACAATTTGCATCCCCCGAGGGGCAGTCCTTAGTCCCTCAATCCGATATTGGCGCAAAGGCCTCACCTATATTCTCGACTTGAAAATACGAAACGCTTTTCATGCTTTTCATGTTCAGCGTGATCTCTGCTGATCTCCTGGCATCTCCATTTTCATTTCAATTTTCTCAGATAATTTTTATTTTTTGCGCAGGTGTTGGATAAATTTAAAAATAGTGCAAAATCGTGCTAGCGATATTTGTACGTGATGTCATGTCGTAGGTGTCGGATCAGGATTTCGTCGGGGTTTCTGGGTGTCAGTTTCAATTTTGTCAGGCTTCAAATTAGAAATGGAACTAAGTATGTCGGCAAAAAGAACCCAAGGTAGTGAAAACAAAGGGCTCAGTTTTTGGGAAAGTCAATGCTGATATTTTGTTTTGTGAGGGAAGACGGCAGCACGAAGTGCGTGGTATGGCCTATTCAAATTTTTAAGTCTTAAATCGGACTATATTCACACATACAGGGCGAAACAATTGCATACTCATTGACGTCATTAAAAAACGTTTAAAATAAAGTTTTGCGCCTTTATTAAGACTGACATTCGGACAAAGGCTCTTGTCAGCTTTTTTGTGGCTGTTGTCTATTATTATGATTAAAATATCTCAAAGAGTGGTTTATTTTTGTTCAACTTGATGCCGCTATTTTTCATTATCTCCCCCCTCTTGCGGCTCCGGCCACTTCAGTCCCGAGATCTGTTTATTTAAGTAGCCACCTCAGCCAAAAAAAAAAGGAAAAAAAAATTATTATTGTTGATCTTTTTAGGCCGTTTCATTGTTGTTTTTTCTGAGCGGGGCGTTTCACAAAATCAAACTGCTCCACATACACGGCATTTAACGCACTCAATAGCGATAGCGCAGAGTCTCATTTCATTGTTGTTTATTTTTATAAGGTCTCCGGGCCGGGACACACCTTAAACGAGCCACCGAATGCCACCGATAGCCACCGTACAGTAACCACCTATAGCCACAAAATCTATGGCCAAAGCTAAAGCAAACCTAGCCATTGAGCAATGTCCCGGGTTCCCAACTTTAAAAACTTCAGAGCTAGCGTCGGCGGCAGCTCCAAAAGCTAGCGGCATTTAAACATTTACGATTTGTTTTAAATAAAAGCAATGACATGCCGCAAAAGTATTAACAACAATCAATGCAGCACATAATCACAAAGGCGCAGCAGTGTCTGATCGATATTGGTTTTATTTTGTATTTGTTTTTGTTTTTCCATTTTTTGGTGGTGTGTTGGACCTGTGGTGTTGTTGGTATTGTGGGTATTGGCTTGGCATTAAAATCGGTAAATAATTCACGCCATTAACCGTGCGACGATCTGTTCGATCCGATCCGTTTCGTTCCGTTCCGTTCAGTTCAGATCCGATGGGATGGATCGATCGATCGATCGTTCGAACGGTCGAATCAGATGGAGATCGACCCGACTCCATTAGCTGAAGCTTGTTTGCATCTTGGGTTGAATTGCTGTTCATAATTTTAACATTTCAACTGGCTTATTTATGGTGCAATTTCGTTTTGATAATTTGCTGCCTTAAATGTGTCCACACTCGATCTGACTACGTCATTCCAATAAATAAATGTAAATTACATATATCACCATATTTATGCGCTCAAATAAACTAGAGGTTATTTACATATGTTTATTTTGATTGGCATCCCACAAAGATAACCAACAAACTAATTTTCCTGCACAGCAGGTGTTGGCCCATTGGTAACTCTATCATATCAGGTCTTTGGACTGCCATCTGAGAGATCTCAAAGAGTGAAAAGATACGGACTGATGGCTTATTAGAAAGAAATTATAATGGAAACTTTCGGATATTTTTTCCCTTGGCTGGATGTGCCTCCAACGTAAATCAGCCAAGTGCAAATGTATCAATCACTGTGACATTTAAGGGCAGTATGCCCTTTCCGTTTTGCTGGTTCCTACTTGGTGGCCGATTTTCCAAATAACTCAGATAAAGTCGTTAAGGCTCGTTAATTGAATTAGCTATCTGAGCATACATATTCATGCTCAATCAAAAGCCAAACAACGGACTAGTTTTGGCCAGCCATTAGCTATGCAAGAGCCTAAAAGCGGAAAAATATAATTTCTTGTTTGAGCTTAAATGCTTCTTGCTGTTGTGCTGCCATAGTCGAGCTCATTTCTAGAGATTCAAATTTGGCCTGCAGGCGGCCATAAAATCTTGAAACAACAACGAGAATGCCCGAATTTAAAATCAATTAAGACAAATTTATGCTGACATAAGACAAATCTGAGGCACCACATTTTGCGTAGGCGATCATTAAACGAAACGAACTACAACGATTTTTTATTTGGGAGACTGGGAGGTGGGGTTAGGTTCGAGAGTGGGGAAAAGTCGGAGATCTGATGGCGATGCTGTAACCTAAGGCCGTTTTTGGTAGCCCATTGTCAGGGCCCCAAAACAAATCATTAGGTGATGTAGTTTTTTGGCTGCCAGTCTTGGCCGGCGTCTGATTTATGCGACATTAGCACGCGATATAGAACAGCTCCCAAATCAAATTGGAGCTGGGGTGGCTTGGATCGGTGGTACGTACGTTTATATACATAAGCGTATATATGGAGGCCCACCTACGGTGCGATGAATAACAATTAGTGGCATAAATCAATGACAATCGTCCATCGATGTCTGTGTGTTTGTTTTGGGTGCCTGAGAAGGCAAACAGGCGCATAAATAACGCAGATACTCGTACATTTGTAAGGTAACCCCGGCGAGATAGCTCTCGGACGAAATCTCTTCCACTTGCCAGCTTGTCTCGGGGCTCTAATTGCTCCGCGTCAATGTTTATCCAACTGTGGGTGTTCCACACGCACTCGCTCGTTGACCGCTATACGATTCGATACTTTGTCCAGACCCCCAATGTTTGCTTATTCTAATGAACCCACACGCTACCCAGTAGAGTAGTGCACGCGAAAAAATTATGAAAGTTTTGCTAGACTTATATTGAATATCTAAAAATGATTAAAAAATTGCAACCCCATTTCTTTTTGTGTAACATTAAATGAGATGGTTTGGGGGAAGTGCTCCATTACCAAAGTTTGGAGAAAATTGCAAATTCCCGAATGATGTCATGTTGGTCATGTAACTCAATTTCAATTTACATGATCGATGCTCGCATGCCAACGGGTAGCTGTGAGAAAAATTGATTGAATTAAAAGATACACACTATCTGGCGGATGGTGGGGTGGTGGGGTGGTGGGGTAGTGGGGGTAGTGGCAGGTGCCCGGGGGCCAAATGTGTAACTGTGCAGGCGTTCGATTTTAATCGCTTCATTTAAAATGCCGCTCGATACGCATCAGTTGGCTCCTGCAACCTGGCAACTGCCACCGCAGCAGCAGCGGCAGCCGCAGCATCGACTCAAACTGCAACTGCAACATTGCGTGCCACTTGCTGCGATCTCGTTTTGACCAAAAACTCTATAAACGGCCGACCGCTTGTGGCCAAAATCGCAACCCAAATGGCAGCAACTGCCACTGCCAGTGGAATTGAAGCTGCCGCAGATTGGCTGACCATTTTCATGCTGGGGAAAAATCAAACGAAATTTTTTAATTAAATTGTTTGCCGCACTTGGCCATGCGGCTGATGGCATAAAAAAATTTTTTCAATTTTAATTAAATGGCCCGGCCAATAAGCATTTGGTTATCAAAACATAGCCGGCGGATATATACTATATATCCTCCTCTTCCCAATCCCCAGATCGCCGTACATTTCCCCTTCCCAAGCACACGTGTGCCGTAAATCAAGCCACCTAATGATGCATTTAGCGCATGAAATATGCCATTGCAGCCGCACCGGGTCACTAACTGCGGCTAATTTACGGGCACAGGCGGACAGACGTACACTTGGGCACGGCCACGCATACACTTACACTCATTCGCAGATATAACGATTATAGCCTATCAAAGTCAAGGTGGATATTAAATGCCTCGGAATATATATCCGTGTGCCAGCTCACGGCAGCATCTGCACTTCTACGCTCCACTCCGCCCCCCGGCGGCACTTGTATTTACATGCGCATTTAGTAATTCTCACAGTCGGCAACACTCAGAGGCGCACACACAGTCGCTGGAGTCAGAAATCAACACCCATACCATCGCACATATCATACTAATGATGCGAAATGACTTTAACGGCTTTTTCTTTAGCCGGCCATTAATCCAGGGTATATGTGGCCTAATGGAAAACTAAGAAAGACAATAAAAATAATATAAATCATAAGCAAAAATTGGCATTGAATATTATAGTTCCATTAGCCTTAGTCTATATAAGATTTTATGCAGCATATTTAAGTTTTAAGTGCTTCATCTAATTGGCAAAAACTGGTTTCCAAACTGAATATTTCCAACATGATTCAAATTCTTTAAATATAAATTTAATTGAAAAAGTTTCTTAACTCTTTCCGTTACAGGGTATAGTCCCGGGCCACCCATTCCCACCCAGCTTGGCCGACAACTACAACAAGGCCAACTGTGTGTGCTGGTGTTGGAATCAATGGTCTTGGCTCTGGGCAACATTGTTGGTAGCGTGGGGTGGCGGGGAGGATGATCAATGGCCAACTGGTTCTTTGCTCTCTCCCGCAATTGCATTTGCCGGCAAATGCAGACATCGCCGCTTTTTTCTATGAAATAAAGGTCAAATGAGCCAACAAGACAGTCGACAGTCGACGGTCGATGGTCGACGTTCGACGTTCGACAACAAAAACAGCAACAAGTGTTTTTCCAGGCCTGTCCGTATAAATAAAGATTTATTGAACAAAGATTCTCGAGTGTTTTTATTTATTTCGTATTAAAGCGTTGTTTTGGCCTGACATTTGTTCAACTTATTTGGAATATTTGGCTGACCCTGTTAAAAAAAAAACCAGCCTTAATTACGAGTGTAAAATGTTTCTGCTTAATTAAGCAATAAATGTATCTAGAGGATACCCGAAGCTACGGCGGCAAAAGGGAAATCGCCTAAGCCGAATCATTTTATTTCGCCAATAGCTGGTAATCATTCAATACCAGAGACAACACACCCAAAAGAAAGCTGACCATGGAGAACAGCTCATTTCCGCTGGACAGCACATTCCATTTCGAGATTTCATTCATTCAGAAGCGCCGTGTTCGTTGTTCGGCGTTGTGGCAAGGGAATCTTAATTCGAATCGTTTAGCAACGGAAGCATCGAGTTGCCAGCCAAATCTTTTCTGCTCCACTTAAACAAATGCAACAACACGGCCGGTGCGCGGGGCTAGCAAAAAAAATTAATCAAAACAAACAATGAAGAAATGGTCAAAAGCAAATAAAAAGTGCCGGCCCAAAAGAAATTGGGTCCAAGAGCGCTTGGGTCCATGGCGAGCCAGGTCTTTTTTGCTTCTTCGGTACTCGCCTCGGGGCGATTTCGGGCGATTTGAATGATTCAAAAGAGGAGCAGCACCATATAGATCGCGGATTTCGCCTTGTAATCCAGCATTGTGGATGGCGGGCGGGGTGGCCCAGAAAGTAGAACAAACCATTGAACCCGCATAAGGCCAAAAAGCCAAAAGAAACCGAATCAAAAATATTCAGCTATGAAAAGGCCAATTAATATGAAACTCGTTTCAATGGAATGCCGGGGCCTTATTACACATATTTCTATCTATCTATATCGGTGTGGTGTGTGGTTCGAGTATTTCGGTTTTCTTCCTCGGCTCATTGTGTTTTGCACTTGAACATTACTCATACGCACGGTTAGCCGGGTTAAACATTTGCCATTCGTGGTCAGGTAGCAGCCGCAAATGCCACACGTTACGCATTCGCCAGGTAGGCCTGGCACAGACCACAATGTCCAGTATTCAGTATCCAGTGTATACTGTGTGTGTGTGTTTACATTTTGTCGTGGTCGTGATTGATATGCGCTCGCACAATATGATCGATCTCTTTTCTTCGTCATCAATTACGGCTTGCGTAGCTTTTGGCCCGCGCCGAGCCTCATTGTCCGCCGGCTCTTGGCCGTTGTTGGTTTTATAATCATTTTATTTTTAATAATAGCCGGTGTTGTCTTAGCCGTTTTTCTTTGGGCTGGCATTTGTGGGTTAACTGCATATTAGACGCTTTTGGCCGGGCCACACACAGACACGCTGGCCATATGATTAGCCGGAGCTCCTCCTAGAGAGTTATTAGCGTTTGGGCCAAGCTTTGTTGGCTGAACACCTAATAAAATTTCTGCTGTCTAGCCGAAAAAATTCAGATACCGCCTCTCAAACTGCTTGTTTCGATTTTGTCAAAGTTGTCAGGGAAATTTGCATAAATGATAACTTTATCGAACAGAGCCAATGATTTGGATAGTTCGGCGCTGGAGGCGTGGCCAGTGAGTAGCTGAGTGACTGGTCTACCTGCGTGTCAGTTGCGTGTTTCGGCCATCTCGCTCTGGCTCTGGGCCTGTAAAAATTAACATGTCACTCGGTACAGGTGGGGAGGCCAAAACCGAACGCAACAGACTCGATTGGCAAGGCATCATAGTGGCCGGGAGAGGCGTGGCATAGACGTGATGTAATGCAATGGGTTGTGGCCTCTTAAAATGTTTAGAACACCAGCCATAAAGTCCCACAGCTTGCATCTGTTTCCTGAAAGTCCCATTTCGAATACCCATCCCGGATTTACAGCTTATCACTTTGGGGAACAGAAGTAATTACATAATACACTCATTCTGGCTACAAGCTACACCAGCCAGTTCAATCTTCGGCTGAATCTACAAGTGAACCCAGCCTTTTCCTGTCGTTTGTCTTCCCCCGTCGATATTGTTTCAAATCAAGGCAATGTTCGCGGCCTAAACAAGCGCTTAAACAACAACGTCTATGGCTAACAGCCAGCCCCGGCCTGTGGACTACATGAAGTGCCAAATTTATATAACCATTAGATACGACGGTGTATCTGTATCTTTGCCTGGGCCCCTACCCTACCCTAACCCCATTTGCATGAGTCGCCTGGCATCGCAACATTTTGTTGGAGCGGCTACCAATTCCGCAGTGGCAGTTGCCGAGTCTAACTTTAAGTCTGACTCCAAGTCCGTCCGCTAAGTTTCAGCTTGTTTGGGATCGGGGCTCAATCTGTGGCAGCCACTAAAACCTGGCTGCAGGTTGCTGGTTGTTCTTGTTGCTAGTTGCTGGTTGCTAGTTGCTCGTTGGTCGTTGGTCGATGGTTGTTGGTTGTCATGTACGAAAATTGTAGCGCGCATTGCTGCAGGAAATAGTTCAAACATATCAATTTTATTTTTATTTATGCTAATAAACCGTTAGGCCGACTGAGTGAATTATTGGCCATATACATAAAAGCCGAAAAAAACACTCAAAAAAAGAAGAAAACGTAAGGAACAGAAAACACACGACCCGGCGGCACACGTCTTGGCTTTGCACCTTCGACGGCGTCTCATGGGTGAAATCAGTGCATGCACTTTGATTAATCAAATCAAATTAACGCCGCATTCCCACACAAATCAATGCAATTTGCGGCGCAGCCTGCCAAAGAGCCAATTGACATCGGAATCGACTGGCGAAAGTGTTGAGAGCACAACACCCACCAAAAAATGGCAGCCGTGCCCATTTCGACGCCTCGTGGGCGTGTGGTGGTGCCGGTGGTGCTGGTGCAGCCGGTGGTATTTCGCTTTTTGGTGGTTGTGATGGGCGAGGTCTACATGCTAAACAAGTGCGATGGAAAACAAACAATGAATGGATTTTAATCTGCCGGATCATAGCCTGACTTTATTTTACTTTTGGCTTATAAATATTAAAGCCAAGCAGGAGTTAAGATTGGGGATTAATATTATATGGAAAGCATCTTAAAAGGAAACATTATTTAAAGCTATGACAAACCCCTCAAGCCATTCAAAGTGCTTCCTGGCCAAGAGTTGATTTTTTGCCTCTCCAGCTGCAGACTCTTAAGGCTATTTGACAACGATAGACAGACAGGAGGACTGAGCTGCCGCATGGCTAAAAAAACAGTCGAGTGGACCGGTGCTATGGCCATGTTGTCTGTGCCATTTTTGGGCAACCCCCGACGTCATTATTTGCCGGCCTGCGAGTACACATAATTAAAATTGACTCAAGTGTCGCTGCTGTCGTCACACCCAGTCGAAAATGTTCTCGGGCAGATTGGGCAGAAATGCGAAGCTGGATGCGGGATTCGGGGTGCTGGCTGCATAAATTTCAATTGGCAATTGACAGCAGCTTGCTGTTGCAACAAATCTCTGTCAGCTGCATAGTAAAATGAATGTTTATTGTTTGGTAAGTGCCGCAGCCCCTGCTGCCAGCCCGAAACACACAAAAAGGCTGAAAATAGTCACATTTAATGCATGGGCCGCAATTTATAGAAGCCATTTTCGGCCATTTGATTGAAAGACCCGCAATGGGCGTTCACCCATTGGCCAAGTGCGCATGTGTGACTGTGGCTTAGTGTCTCTGTTATTGTTTGTATTTGTCTCTGTATTTTTGTTGCGATTTCACGTATTTTCGCCTATTAATTTACAACTTTTGAAGCCATCGCCTTAGCAGTAACAGTAGCGGCTAGCAACCAACTACCAACAACTGGGCAAACAATTTGCCATGGCCAAAAATGGCAAGCAGTTGAAAAATTTCGCGTTTAGCTTTTTGCCTTTGCGTTTTTTGTTTTTTGCATAATTTCCTCTGGCTGGAATGGCGCATGCCATCGTCTAACCAAAAGACAAAAAAAGCTGCCTGGCAAAAAGTGAAACTTTCATAATTACTTGAGAATTTCTGGCAAGCAGTATCTCGCATATCCACAAAACTCTCTTTTCAGCTTATTTGTTGCTTTCTGGCCAATTAGCAAAAGCAAAGCCTCCGGCCCGGTGGCTAACGGTAGCCGGGAGCCCCTGCCCCAATCTCCAGTTCCTATGGCTATATGGCCATATAGCTCCTGGTCGGCAGCAGTTTGCCGGTGGTCTGTGCGAGTGTTTGCTGTACGCATTAACGCCGTTTAGGCCCAAAAGACAAACGGCAAATAACAAGCGGGCAAACAAAGCGACAACCCGACCGGCCAAAAGCCAGAAGGGGGACAGCTGTCCACAGCTGGTGACCAACTATTAGCCAGGGGCTATCTCGTGGATCGATGCTGACTGTGACTCTGTTGACTCTGGACAAAAATCTATCGCCTACACGGAAAACAAATTGAATGGTGTGTGTTTTGTTCATTTGTCTAGAACCTTAAACAAGATTTTCCAATAATTTTCATCAAAAACCAGATATTTAGATATTTTTTGTTTGAAAATCTTCTGAATACAAAATAAATTTTAATATTTTTTTATAGAACGCCTTGAGTATTGACGCATTGTTTGGACCTGGTTCAAAGTGTTTGCACAATGCCAATGTGGCATTTAAATCTAATACGAGCGAGACAACAGCCCCATGTGTTGGCTGCCACCAATTTGGTATTGAAAACAGTCAACAGACTGCTTGGCGGCAGTCGCTGTCCGCTCTTGGCTGTTAACTTTTAGATGTTTGCCTCCGACTACGGCTTCAGTCAGGTTAGCAGCCAGGCTCAAAGTCAACGTTAGTTGCTTGAGCTGGGCAAACAATCGACTGGAGAGACTGGAAACTGGAGACTGGAGGGACTTGCCGAGACTCGGAAGCCGAAACATGGAAAATTCTTGAGTGTGTGTTAGGGGCGCAACCATACAGCAAATAGGCTGACTTTGTGGCAGTGTGTATTTATGCCCCAGCCCCACCTCCGCCACCCACCTGTCCGAACAAATGCAATTGCAGACACTCCGAGTGAGTTCATTTCGAGCGCATCGCTCAGCCCACATGTGGTCCGCACGTCCACTCGAAAAACGCTCCTTCGGCTGTGGCTTTCCTAACTGTTTATCTGCATGAGCGAGTTACAATTTTCCAACAGCACCGCCCCCCTCCGAGCTCGCAATTTCCATTACCTGCCGCACCTGTCTGCAAGTGCCTGCTTATTTATGCGAGCTTTTCCAAGACCGTATTTTCATTTTGCAAATTAATTTCTGCGCCTTTGCCTTCATTAGTTGGCACAGTGAAAATCGCTGAGAAAATCTGCGAAAATCTCGTATCTAGCAGAGATTCTCGCATCTCATGATCTCGTTGTCAGATGACGACTCGTTTTCGTTTCGTTTTCGCTTTGGCTCTGGCCTTTTTGCTTTTGGCTTTTTGCACACTTTGCGTTTTGCGTTTGCGGAGTTTGCCAAATGTGACGTCTAATGAAGCATGAGCTCTGTGCCAGTTGTCGTCGAGTTGGCTCCCAGAGTCTCCAGACAGCAGCAACCGGTTGGGGGGATTTGCTGAATCGAAAATCAGGTAGTCATAAGGCGATCGAGCCTTGATAGCCGGCCAGCGGATACAAATGTGAGATAACTGGCCACAGATCCGATGACAGCGAGAGAAAACACAGGTAGCCACTGGGAGCCGAACGCAATGGCTGCGATGACAGGCAAGTGCCAGAGAATCGTCTCTAAGATATGGATATGGTTGATATTAGTACACGTAAAGTCTTAACCAACTAGGAACCAGATAAAATCGAATTCTTTACTCTTTTGTTTGCACCTTAAAAGCTTATTAATCTTATGCTTTAGAGAGGAGTAGCTTTATATTAACACAATAAATATACTCTCCAAGTAAAGAATTATTTTTTCACTGTATGGGAAAATGGAAAATTATGATACTGCCTTGTGGATCTGGATTCAATTTGGGTCTTCTCACTCTCATCTGCAGTCACCTGCGATTGCCAGTGAGCATATTATTCGCATTCGCAATCGCTAACAAGCAATTATACGTACTTAATAGCTGAATCCTAACGATTTCCTCCATTAACGGATAGTGGTGAGCAGGAATCGCATTGGGGCAACCTGCCTTAATTTACAGCATTCAAAATGAAATGGAAGTAGAACCGCTGCACCACCAGTACTTGCACCACCATCAAACACAACCACCGAAGCCTGGTCGCCTGCTGTGCACAGGCAATTTATTGTGTGTTTGTTTTAAGCTCACATATGAGTATCTCACAGATACACATGGCCCGGAGTTGGAGCCAACGGTGCCTAACTGCAAATGTGAGAAAAACACAATTAGCTTTTGGCGGCGGAGCAGTCGAGGACCACCTGCTGCTCCCTAGCTGGCTGAGTGGCTGACTGGCTAGATGCCGGGCCCGGCTCCGGCCACAAAATCGGAATCTAAAAAATATGAAACCCCCGACTTTCAACACACGAGAAAATAAAGGGAGATACAGAAAAAGAAAAAGATACGTAGGAAAACTAATTGCACATAGAAGTTGACCGCTGCTTGGTGTATTTAAATTCGCCACAACAAAGGCAGCCTGGCAAGTTTAAGGTCAGCTTATCGTGTGATATGCAACTGCCCCGGGCTCGGAGAGACTTTGAAGTCAAAGTGGCGGTTCCATAAAACAGCATGCAAATACTTTATACAAATGCAAGAGCTTGCCCATGAAAAAAAACGGCCAACCACACCACCAAGATCCAAACAAACAAACAGCAAATTGAAACTAATCGAGTTTCGGCCAAAAGGCAGCTGCCATAAACATAAAAAATACAAATAAGTCAGAATCGAAGCTTGCCTGCGATTGTAATAAAAATCACTTTGAATATCGCATAGGTGTGGTCCTAATTACCGATATTAAAGCGGATCTATTTCATCGAGTCTGCGAGTTAGAGTCCGGCCTGATCATGGCTCTTGGTCTTGCTATTGACTTTACTGCGATTCAAATTGGTCCGTTTCGATTCGATACGATTCATTGCGATTCATTTCGATTTGATTTGCCACGCGCGGAGTTTCGGATGGAAATGGAAATCAATATGATCGAGCCACGGGCAGGGTTTCTGCAATTACAGATGGCAATATTTGTGCTAATGGCATCAAATATCCGTAATTTTCATCGAAAGGAGCGCCCTGGAAGCGGGTCTTAGATTGGGTCGAGCTGGGCTGGGCTGGACGGTCTCTGGGACGGGACGGGACGGTGGCTGGGCGTTATCAAGGCCAGGTTACTGGCCAGCTGACTGGCTGACCAGGTGGGTAGTAACCAGATAACCAAGCCCTTGTTTTAATTAAATGGGTGCACATAAAACCCAATACACTTAAGCGGGACTTAAAACTGAAGCTCCCGAGCAAAGCAGGAAGTGGTTGCCATCAAAGCGGTTGGCTTAGTTACCAGCTTGCCTACTTTCGTCGTATCAATTTCACTGGGCCAGAGCCAGCTTCAGATGCTCGGCCCATCAGTGTCAGGCTGTCAGTCACTCCATTCGGCCGGGCAGTCATTCAGGCAGTCAGTCAATCTGACTGTCAAAACGCACGCCCATTCATGAGTCGAGCTCGAGCATTAAAGGCTCAATTATGGCACTCTTAATGAACTCATCACATGGACAGCGCATCAAACAATAACTGCAAACTGTCAAAACGCTTCCAAATTAAATTGGAGCACAGCTCTCGGGCTCGGGCTCGGGCTCGGGCTGGATGGATCCAGGTGGGTGTGGGCGGGACTTGACTCGATCAAGCCTTGTCCCACAAAAATAGTGGCATTAAAGAAAGCAATTACCGACTACAATGAATGCTTACACCACAAGCCATTAGCTAAGGCGACACTAATCCAGCCATCAAAACTACTTTCCAATGGCTATTAAACGTAATGTAATGAAAATTTTGGGCATATTATCGATGAAAGATATTTTCGGGGAGTACTTTTTAAAACAGCTTTTAAGACTTAGCTTTATATTGTTAATGACACAACGAACTAGTTTTAGAGTTGGAGTTACTTTATGGTTATTTTTTGTTAGATAAAACTATGGTAAAAAGTTTATAGTTTCTGGAAAACTTCCTGAGATTTGTCTGGAGATTAAATATCTGAAAATGTATCCCACAAACTTCCTCTTTTCAATGCCCAGTCAAGAGCAGTCTCACCTTGATCTTGATGCATGAGTGGAAGCCGGTGCACACCCATATTCCTGATCGACAGCCAGAGAGCCCAGTCCGGGTGCATAGCATTACGAGTGCACCGGAGTATTACGAGTATCTGGTGCAGTGTGCACATATGGATTTTACCGTTTTAGGCAGTTAGTCTAATTGATTGTTTGCAGTTGCTGGCCGCCACCTACTGACCTTCACATTGAGCTGCGGACAGTATCCGCAAGTCGATCGACCGGACAAACGTCTCGTCGTCTAGCTCGTGCTCACGTCTGATAGCAACTATGGCCAGTAGATCGGATTGGATTCGATCAGAGGGGTCGCTAGGAGTGGGAAGCGGGGCAGAAAGAGATCTGATACGACCACACAATGGGCGCGTTAGATCGCTAATCGATTTGCTGCTCATTCGATTTTATTACGTATTCAAATTGGTGCCATTACCACTTGGAACTCGTATGGCATAAAAGTGGGTGTGGCAGCCGCTGGCCGCAACCCCAACATGGTTTTTGTTTTCTGTATCTGCTCTTTGGATAAATTGTCTTGTGATAATTATAAATGCTGCAACAAAATGGACACGATCAGGGGTTTTTGCTTTTTGATCCAGTAGATCAAGTAGACATCGGACCGAGGTGCTCATACTCTTGTTATGTCTGTGCAATGGAAATTTCTCCGGAGCTTGAATTACGTGCCGGATTTGGAGTGCGACAGATACGAGAGATCGCTGTCGAGGGTAACTCGAAACCTTCTTTCACAACGATTTTCATTCAGTTATAGCCAGTCGTCCAGAGTCTCTGGTATGCAGATATTTTTGCAACCATCGGATCCAACCGCAGTGGGCAAACACTTGCTGCCTGGTTGGTTTGCTTACTGCCCGACCCCCTTTTCCCCTCTTCTGCTAGTTTTTTGGCCGCGTCTTGTTGCCAATCACTCAATCAAAACGTCACTTGGCGTGGCAGTTTTGCGTGGCGTTTGTTGGAAAATTGAAATAGAAACGTCAGAATTTCTGCTCTAATTATAAGGCGGTATGTTTTACGTACTAGCCAAGTTTCTTGACTCCTCGTCTGTCCGCTTTAGTTTTTTTCAATGAATATTTCTTGGTGTTTTTTTGTTTTGTTTTATAGTCTGCGCTTTGGTTTCCATCCGTCTGCGGCTGTCTCTAGGTATCCGTATCTTTGTATCTGTATATGTATCTATATCTATGCCTGTATCTGTATCTCTACCTGTATCTGTGTCTCTGTTGCAAGAGAGATTATGCTTTGATGCACTCACGTTAAGCTCACTTTACAGTTACAATTATTGTTTTATATCGTGTAGCCGCAGAAGACCCTAGAGACCGGCAACAGCAACATTTGCAACACCGCACTTGCCGCACTTTGTTGCAACCCGATTCGCTGACTTCGCTCGATTCGACTCGGTTTTCGTTTGCAATTATTATGCATTAATTGCGGGTGGGACACTCCGGCTCAAATGTCTCCCCCTGGTCAGTGGATTGCCCAATTTCCCAGCACGCAAAATGTCAAGACAAAACTGAGGCACGGCGATCGCAATGTTTTCTTGTCTGTGGCAGAAACAGAAACAAAACGCAAATTGTTTTAGATTGCCCAAAGCGGCGAATTATTCGGTGTATGTTGCCACGTTTTGTGTCGCTCCTGATTATATAAATCGGTTCAGAAATTACTTGTAAACTCGATTCCCCCTACCTCTGCTCTAGACTCTTGATAATAATGCACGACATATCGGTGGCAGCCTTTGGACAATTGTCTGTGGCGCAGTTTCTGGACACGTGATTCTTGTCAGGTGGCCAAAATTGGCTTCTTGGCTTAAGCTTTGAGTATGTTTTAGAATTATAACTAGCTTGTAATGCAAGTAGATCTCCGAAAAAGCCTTACAGATCATTCCGCATACTTATGTTTTTTAAGAACCCCCTATGGCCGATTTTTCGGTAATAATTGGATTCGTTATGCATTGAGTTTTACACCAAGAAACATTTCAAGTTACATGGATCAACCGGCAGCCATACACAAATCAGCGTTTTGCGCCGCTGCAGTTGCATTTGCACTTGCAGCTTGTGGCTGTTGTTGCTGCTGTTGCAGTTGCTGTTGGTGTTGCTGCTGGTGCTGCATTTGCCGCTGGTTAAAATAAAAAAAAAATGTTGCGCGCTTTGCAAGCGTGTCAAAAAATTGGTCATTGTTTGTAATTATGAAAATTGCTTAATTGTTGCCTAACTCCAGTGGCAGCAACAGCAATGGCAGCAACAATTGCTGTTGCAGTTGCTAATGTGGCTGGCCGAAAAAAAAAATTTGGACAGAAATTTTTTGTTACCTCTTGTCTTTTAGATTTTTTTTAGCTTTTGGCATCTGCCTAAGTGGCAAAGCTTAATTGTTAATCACGGCTGTTATAATTCCGACGTCGGGTGCTAAATTTTATTGCTAAATTATTAATTGCAATCATATTTAGTCGCAATCTTTTGGCGGATCTATATGTTTTTTAATTTTTCTGCTTGGCTTGGGGTTCCTTGGCCCGCCATTGGGCTGCGCCCAGTTTATTATTGTTTTTTTTTTATTTTATTTTGTATATTTGGGCGCCGTTTATTGCCGCTTGACTAAGCAAATTTATAAACTAAAAGCACCACATACCACATGAGTGCCACTGGGTTTATAGCCCAGTTTCTTGTTGTTTTATGGCCCAGTCATACTGCCAACAAACGAACGAAAAGAAGAAAAAATCGGTTTTTAATTATTATTATTGTTATTGTTATTGCGGCTACTGTACTGTTGTTGTTATTGCCGGACTGTTACTGGAGCTATTTCCGAGGAATGGCCCGTTCGTAATGAGCAATTCCAGCTGAAATTCTTGCAAGTGGTGCTGCCTTTGTTTCGCCTCGGCTTTGGCTGCTTTTGGCATGCAATTAAATGTTACTCATACGACCCTGTGTCCGCCCGCAAATTAAGCCAAATTAAGGCGGCTTATTAAGATAGCAGCAACCGCAACACCAACAACAGCCACTGACTACTGAAAAGCCCCTTCGAATGGCATATTCAGGCTTAGTGGTGGCAAAAACAGGTAATTAAAATACCCCCTCGCAAATTGTCATATGATTTATAATAAGTTTTGCATAGATTTATTGACTTACTTACTTTGGCTGCCCCCCGTGCGGCGGCGGAGCAGGAAGAATGTGCGATCGCAGGAGGAAATGCCAGCTCAGTGCACTGCAAATAGTTTCAAGCGAAGAAACATTAAAGCGTTATAATTAATACAAATCAGCACACTTAACATATAAGTACACACACTTGACTGCCATGGCGGAGACAAAAAACAGAAAACAGCGCCACATTTAGCTCCGTTTAGTTTAGCGTTTTAGCGTTTGGCACGCCCGGCACGCAGAGCAATTTTAATTAGACATAAACGACGCAGCAGCACATTTTTATATGGGTGGATCAGCTAAAGGAGGCGGGGAGGACCGGAGTATGTGGCTGAAAGTGTTTAGTTGCCAATTACATAAAATAAGGAGCAGCTTCCAGCCAGATCTGCAACGGTTTGCCATGTAACGGCCGCCTCTGTCTCGGATGCTGTCTCCGTCTTCTCCGCTTTATGCAACGCTCGAATTAACATGTTCCACTGGCGAAGCCAACGCACACAGCTCGCTGTCATCAGGCCAACTTCCAAGTTGCAACCTGCACAGACACAACTCCATGTGTGGTGTTTAGTTTGTAGTTTGTGGGGTGTATGTGTGTGCGGGTCTTGCCTTGCTCTGATTTCAACGGGCGACAAGAGCAAATGTTGCTGGTGCAACAGGTGCCTGGCAACGCCCATTGCGTGTGTTGTGGCGGCTAGAAAAAGCCAAGTCCCCCAGATAAGCGCCTGGCTGGCTAACTGGCCGACTAGCAAACTGGCCGACTGGCAAGTGCGTGAGCAGCCCAGGGCAGCGGCGTTCCGAAGGGGGATGTGCAACAACAGTGGATCACTCAGTTGCCACACAAAGATAATGCGACATAAAACTGGGTCATTACTTTAAAGTTGCATAATAAATGATTAATGTTTAAATATTTTTATAAATATTCAAGACTCACTTTCTTAGGGTATAGAATTTAAACCTTGTGGACTCCATCCTATCCCTCTCGATCCTCTTACTCAATTAATTTCATTTAATTTTATGGGGTGCCCCCATTAAAAGACAGTTAAATACATCAGATCCCCTCCGGCCACACCCCTGTCTAACTGATTCGCTACTGGTGGCGCCAAAAGGAAGCAACAGCGACAACTTTGCTGGCGCTAAATGGTTTTTGCCATATAAATGTCTTCATTGCGTATGAGTGATGAGGCAGCCTTGGCCGTGGCCGCGTCCGAGCTGGCCCCCTTGCCCCATTGAGACTCTGCCACACGCAGCTTGCGAGACGCCTGTTGACGCATTTGGGTGTTGATTTTTAATTTATGCGCTTTTAATGTGCGAGAAAACATGCATTTAAAGTGAATTTATTATGAATAAAAGTGCAGCATTAATTACGAACGCCGGCGAGGCTTCCGCGCCCAAGGAGGCAGGTCGGTGGGGCAGGCAGGCAGGTCAGAAGTGTTTTTGGGATATTGCTCAACATGATCCGAATCTGAACGATCTCCCGACATCCTGCTGCATCAGCAGTGGTGGCCAGGGGTATGGCGGCAATGGTGACTGACGTTGCAACACTTTGGCACGCATGCGCGGCATTTTAATGTGCAAAGTGCGCTGCCAACAACGAAACACGCAGCACGCCCACTTTTTTTGTGAATACCTGCAGAAACACTAAAAACACACACACACATATAGAAGTATCTGCGACACACTGCTGCAGATTCAGATACTGCGACTGGGTCTGGGAGATTTATTATTGTATAATACGCCGTACGCAGTTTTATTTATTGCTCTGCACGCCAAAAACTTTAAAATCAATTGAAAAGCTATAAAAACGTTCGTTTATTTTTTATTGTTGTCGTTACTTGTGGATTTTGTTAAGTATTTCAACATTTCTTGCAGCTTGCTCTGCTCCAAATTGCCAAAATGGTTTCGGTTTCGGTTTTTTTCTACCATTTTCCTTATGGGTTGCCCAATGGGTTGGGTCCCTGTCTTTGAAATGTGCGGCAGCCGAGTTGGCAAGTGGGTACATTGAACTGAACACTATATTCGTTTCCTATCAGAGCTTTCCATCTCAATAGAGAGAAATCTGTCTGGTCTTGTGAATGAATCTTAAGGCACCTAGCCAGATAGTAAAAGTGATAAAAAAAGCTATCAAATATGGACAAGACCCTTCTGCAGCTTTTTCATTCATGACTTCTGTTTGCTCGAATTCATTCACGATTTCTCCCCGAGCCCACTCAAATAGTGTTATAATGAACTTATGCAGATCTTTGACGAACAAGCCGAGAACAAGTCTCAGCTAATGCCTAATCCCTAGACAATACCTAAGGCGATTCACGATCTGAATGGGGTCCTATTGTGGGACCTCTTCGCACAGCATTAACAAGATGCCAGCTCCGAGATTCCTTAAGATGGGAAGCGGAAACGCCAAGGCCCAGATCTTTCAGCTTTTTGGCAACTTCTTTTCTACCTTTCTGCCTTTTTTATTCAATTTTTTTTAGTGGGGCATTAGGGGCTTAAGTTTTACGAGCCTTTATTGATATTTTGGCTTATAGAAGAGGGCCGTAAGTAAAGTGTCAACACTTTTTCAAATCTAACAGCCATTAGCCGGGGCTAAACGATGGGCCATAAAACTTTGACCGCCGGATCATAAACCACCCAAAAGGTGGCACAAAGTGTAAAGTCATAATTGTATGGGATGGTACAAGTCGACGAGACTCTGATGTATGGCTCAGCATAAAAACCATTCACTTTTTGTTGTGCCGATGATGGCGGAGATGTTTCTTCCTAATACTGTTTTCTGAAGCTTTGGAGGGCCAACTAGGCACTGAGTGCCCATAAATAGATATAAATAAATGTGATTAACGCATCTTTTTAGGATTCCCACAGCGACGACGCATCAAAAGCAATGCAGACGCAGACTCGCGTATCCAAACATTTTTTGTGCATGTCTCGCTTGTTATTGCCATTGTCATTGTTATTGTGGTTTTATCTGGCTAAGTGGCCTGCTGCTGGCTCATAAATTGTGGCTAACTGTCAGGTGTATGACGAATAACTTGTCCATCGTCTGATTGATTTGCATGCGCCGCTGATTGACACATGGCATCGATATCCACATCAACACGGCCGTCAGCAGGGGGCTTCAAGTGGCTTAATTTATGCAAATGCTCGACTCTACATGGCCAGAGTTCTCAAAACTGCATTTAGCCCGATTTCTCGATTTCTGCATCACAATGGGATCTGGCTGTGATCGCTGGCAATTAGGCCCCACTATGAACGCCCTCTGACATCCACTGCGACATGTTGGGCGTGCTCACTATTTTTTTCCATCATTTTGTGGCGTATTTGCATAAACGACACCTCCAAATGTTGGGGCAGATCCGAACGGGCCACGCATGAATGGAAACGCCGCCTCACGAGCATTTGTGTGGGGTTCAATTGTGTGTGGGGTCTCCTTTGAGACCGGGTGATTTATGCCTGGGAGCCTGGGATCCAGCCTCAAGAGCTAGGCCCTATTTGCTCTGCTTTGCATATATGGGAAATTTATGAAGGTGGGAAAGCCCGGGCTGGACCAATCTCAAAGCCCAGACGCATAATTCAATTAGGGACAAAATAAAGGTGACAATGGGAACCGGAACGGTTCATCATTTTCATAGAAAAAGGAAGTCTAACAAATAAATGAAAAAAAGTTTCTTATAGAAAGTCATACAAAGGTCATAAAAAAACAATAAAATACTGATATTATGTTTCTGATTTAGTTGAAAGAAACTTTTAATTAAGACTCTATTGATATTTTTATTCGTAAGCACTAAAATTATTTATCTGTTGAATTCTATGCAGAAGTCCTATTGAATATAAAAATCTAAAACCTTTGTATCTTTCCAAGTCACTCTCGCAATTATCCAAAAAATAATGATATAATTCCAGGCTTTAGAGTGCGGAAGCCATGCTTTGGCTGATCAAGGACATGGCTGGCACTACGAATTAACGGTTAATAAAGCAATCAGAAATTGGACTGCAAATCAAATTGGCAGCAGTGCTAAAATCCGGCAAAATGCGCTAAATTAACTAATTTTTGTTTAAGCAATGGCAGCAGCAGCACCAACAGCAGCAGTACCAATAGCAGCGCCAGCTGAGGGGCACTAAAAACAAAGCTCCAGTCAAGAGTGGGAAAATAAATTTGTTGCGCTAACAATGGCAAAACTTGGAGTAAAAAATATAAAAAAATATTTAGTCTTGTCCCAGTCCCAGGCCGCGGACTGTTGGCCTGCAATGACTGCAGCCAGCTAGCACTTTGGCTGAGTTTTGTGGGCGCAGCCCAGCACTGAACTGGGTTTTTTAGCCCGGCTGACCGTGTATGCCATAACTATTTATGAACAGTTAGTTAACTTAAATGCTAGGTGGCAATTAAATGGGCGTGGCTGAGGGAGCTCAGTAGAGCTGAAGCTAAAGCTGCTGCTGCTGCAGATCCAAGTTCCAAGGAGGAACTCGGAAAGAGAGACACTGAAGCGAAATCATAACCTTGCCCAGCAGTCGAGAATCAATAAGAGAGCTTCGTACTAAAGAAACATACTCGGTAGCTATATAATTAGCATTTGTTTTTTAGCAGAGCCAGGGACTCGCCCTGCTCCACACCCCAAAATAAAAAATAGGAGAATAAAATCCGAGAGACAATGACGGCGGGACGGTCGGTGGGTCAATTTGTGGTTTCTTTGTTTCCTGGCTGCGTCCCATATAATGGCCACGTTAGTTGGCCGCTAATTTGGCCAGCATTTAAGGCGGCCTGTGTGTGGCTGCGAGGCTTTAATTAACAAAGGCCACACTCTAATTGATAAATTAAACAAGAAATTCAATTAAAAGAGGAACCATCCGCTTGCCCCGCTTTCTGCCCCCATAAGCCCGGCTAGTAGAGGTGCCAAGTTGTTAACATAAACATTGAACTTCGCTGCGGTTCGTGGCGGTTCGGTGTGGTGCTGTGGGGCGGCTGCCAAACCGCTGAATGAATCCATTAATTTGCACCAGCGCCCCCAAAAACTACGGGCCGCAATTGAAGTGCAAAGTTGAACAACAATATACAGTGTACATGTGGGCAGTACTTCTGGTCGTGTACTGGGTCTTCGGCCAAAATCGAGTCCGCCTGGCTTGGGTTGGACCTGGTACCCCTGGTCCTGGTACCTGGTGCCTGGCTACAATCTTGATCGCATTTTTTACGGCACATAAATATATGCCAAAAACACTACAATGAAAATATTGTGCTATACGAAAATGTGGCAACAACAATAACTACTCACTTCGGTCAGGGCAGCAACGAGAAAACTGTGGCAAAATATGAAAACGTTTTCAATGAAAATTAATGGGCAAACGCTGCAAAATTTTGGGGTGCGCACTGCGCATGCTCAAAAATGTTAAAATCGTGACCACAGCCAGCCACAAGTCTAGCTCTGGCTCTAGCCTTCGCTACCCTGCCCCCTTTAAGCACCACCTGATGCCGCAAATGCACAGAGAGAAACATTCAATGAGATACATTAACACATTGGACCCATTAAAAAGAATTATTAAATAAAGCCCTGTCTGATGCTAACCGATTTAAAGCTTTCAACTCACTTATAGCTCTATCAATTTCTCTCAGTGCCGCTCTCTACCGAACTGGACGACGGCATTGTCTTTGGGGGCTGACTGGCCGACTGTGTGGCGTGTGATTTGGCAAATACTTAGACCTTATATGGAGCGGCCGGAGTTGAAACTATTTCCTGCGTTGAAACAAAGCCGAACAGAAAGCCCAAAAGCGGCGGTTGACCAGCAACAGTTCACATTTTGTGTCATCCGCGGGGCGGCGGCTCCATATTGATAATTCATAAAGTGTGCGAAAAAAATGAAAAAAGTAAACGCCTGACGGTCCAAAAATGGTGAGCCATTTAAAATTAACGCGCCACTTGGCGGCGAAGTCGCCGGCTGGGGCTGTTCAAATGTCAATTTTAATTTGCCGCGCCGCAAGCACTTTGACAGAGCGGTAGATTGGCTTCAAAAAAAAATGCCATAAGAAAAATTACAAAAACATAAAGCTAACGCTGCCAATCTTTAGCTGACGCTGCAACATGTTGGAGCAATTAAAAATGCGCATACGCCGCGTTGCCGCCGAAGTTGCACGCAGTTAGCGTCGCGTCGGTGGCGGTGGCGGTGGCCATGGCGGCTGTGGCGGCGGCTTAGTTCAAACGCCAACAATTTGGCAATACGGAAATCGAAATCAGTCATCAGCTGGCAGTGCTAAAATATTGCATCTCTCACACCACGAGATGCACTCAAAAATGGATAAAGCCAGAGATAAAAGCACGAAGCTGTGTTTCGAAATTAAAATTGCTTTCGATACGGATTCATTGAATGGTTTGATTGTGTCATTTATTTCAATTGCCCAATCCTCAAATAAGAGATAATTTTTCTGGCAACTGCCAGCTGCCAGTAGAGATTTGTAGAACAGGTTGCTGTTTTAAAATTTTAATTTAATTTACAGTTTACTGAAGTAATTTATGGCCCCTGCCAAAATTGTATATGATTTAAGCAATTTTGCGAAAATATTCATCAAATTTATATTTTCTTGTTAGTTTAAGCCAAATGTACTCTAGTTTACACCACAAAACGCCCACATCTAGGGGGAGTTGAGAAATTAGCCAACACCTCGCGAGCTTAAGTGCAGGCGAGATACGAAAAAAAAAATGGTTTATATATACGTTTTCGGCAAGTCATGCAAATCTTTTCGGCCAGCTCATTAGACTAATGTACCTCAGACCCAGTCTCAGTCTCAAATCCTATTCGCATTCATAATCGTGTTTAGAGCAGAGAGCCATAAGCTTTATTATTATTCAACGAGCGTTCCGCTAGAGCAGATCGCGATTCCCGCCCGTATCACGCACTTTATTAAGCCATTATATAAAAATATTTATTAGCAACACTTTTGCTTTTAATTAGCCAGCAACGGCTTGTTTCCTTTGATTCGATCAATGTCGCTTGCGTGCCGAATGCGACCCCCGCCCCACTCGACTCGAGTATCGATATTCAAATAGACTGCAGTTAATTAGAGTGCGGTTAATTTCAATGTTTATTAATGCCCTGGCCAGGTGTGAACAGAGTTTGGGTTGGGTTTGTGTTTGGGACATATGTACATGTCCGCTAGTATGCCGGCCAAATGGTCAACGAGCATAATCAATCAGCGTCATTTGTTGCATTCCCACACACGCCCAAAACAACTGATTTCGGTTCTCTGGAAAAGTTAAACGACCCAAGCCGATGGCGTTAATAATGCCAATTGCATGTTTTATGTGCCGCAACGATGCCAATAACAATAATAAACTGCATATTATTAAGCGCTTTAAAATATTTGTAACAAGCATCGCCCAGTCACAGTCGCGAAGTCTGGGCCAAATCCAAAGCCAAATCCACAGGCAAGCCGGATCTGTGGCTGGACGACCTCTCGCGGGGGCATGTGCTCCACTCACAAGTCGCAACAGGCCAAGTTAGCCAGACACGACGACGTGGTCAAGACTCGGAGACTGCACTTACAGAAATATAAATGCCACAAAGTCTAAATAAGTCTCTAGATTGCATTGCGCAGAATCCTATGAGTAATTCCATTAGTTACCCACCAAAAATAAAAAGATAACCCGTTGCAAGGACCCAATCATGAAGATAGTGAAATAATAATTATTAAAAACTATTTCTCATAGTGTAGCGCAACTCCAACTCCGAGTCACAGTCTCTAATCATTGCTCTCTTTTATATGGTTTATGGCATTTCCGTTGCTATTTCTTTTTGGCTGTCTAGCTATTGCCAAATTCATGGCGATTGCGATTGCATTCGCAGTTTAGGCCGACCAGGGCGTTGCTTTTATTCCACCTTTAGTTTTGGCAACGCAATCGCAGAAATATATCTCGGCCGTAGCTGTAGCTAATTGATTGATGAAGCTGTTGGCACCTTTGCGAGCCTTGGCTAATCACTAATCACCAATCAATTCATAAAACGGAATAATAACAGCATTGAACAAACGCCTGCAACAAATCAATTAGCCGCTTAATTATGACACTAAGCCCAGTTGGCCAGAAACGGAATGAACAAATTACCACCGCAGACATTAGCATAATAAAGCGATGCAACCCTCCGAGTTTAGAGCGCACAGCTCGGAACTCGCAGCTTGGAGAGCTCATAAATTATGCATCGATTTTTGGGGACAAAAGCCTGAAAACCGTTCCGTTCCGTTGATGTTGCTTCTGATGCTGCTGACAATATAAACAAAGGCATGTGGCATTTGGTTTTCATTTATTTTTTTTCTCTTCGTTTCTTGGAGGCGACGGGTGGGGAAACTCCATGACAGCCGGCTGATAACGGGCCAAAGTCTTTAGTTTGATTTTTTGCATATATGTATTTCATTAGTTGGCGAAAACTGAAATGCACGCCACTCGGGAGAAAAGTGGCGGACATTCCGGGGGCAAGGACGGAAAGAGAGGGCGAAGATCGAAGATTTGAGCTGCCACAAAACTGGTTCGCATTCCACTTTCGGTGCAGACACACGATCCCGAATCCGCATCCAATCCGGGGACAGGATGATGCTGCGGCAGCAGCTGATGATGATGATGATGGAAATCGTTATTGACAACGGAAGACGACGACCACGACGGCGAAGAGGCGATTTCCATGCAAATGGCCATGAAATGGAATTTGCCCGATGTCAGCGAAGGAAACGTACTTGAACCAGAAAACCAGGCCGACACATTAATGCAGCCTGACACCGCTTCAGCCTTGGCTGATCAGCTCCAAGATATATGTATATATAATGGTATAAAGCGAAAAAGAGAAGAGCAAAGTGGGTACGTACTACGCTGCTATATGTCGGAAAAACATTTTGGGCGATTGTTCCGATTTCAATTAAACTACAACTAATTGCATCTGACAGCGGCGGCAAACACAAGCCAAAATAAATCATTTATTAGCCAGGCAAAAAGCAACGCCCGCAGGTTCGTTGCCTAAGTCTTTTGTATGTCTGCGTGTGCAGCTTTGGTGCAACGGCAATTTTCAAAAATACAAAAGGAAAAATAGCAAAAAATCTATAATAATCATAAAATAAAAACCAGACATGAGCCAAACAAACGAACAACCACACAACAAACGGCTCTTGAGCGATAAAAAAGAAATCTTTTATTTGATTTCGCAAGCGAAAAACGTTGAGAAAAAGTAGCAAGAGCCAGGCGAAATCCGCACAGAAATCAAAGCAGCCAAAACAGTAAAACTCCCCGGAGATTTTAATGACATTTTCGCAGGCCGGAGGAGCAGAGAACCGAACCGATCCGATTCGAATCGAATTGTTGGGTGTGGGAGCGGGAAGAGGGTGCCGGGCTACATGGCAGCCGTCTGACAGACGCGTCACTACGTGAGCGACGTGTTTAAAACTTTAATGAGCCGCAAAATAATTGCAAATGCGACTCGTGTCGCCCAAACATATCGCGGTGAGAAAAGCCACATCCAGCCAGGGGTCTGCCAAAAGTCTCAGGAAGTCACAGGAGGGCGATGTAGGCAAAGAGATACCAGCGCCCAACACCCCTCACATCCACCTGTCTGGCTTGGGCCACACAGTGGTTTTGGTTGCAAGTGCCAGCCTTCGATCGGTGTTGGGGCACTTAATTGCCAAAAGCGTGACTTACATTTTTAAAAATCATAAAAGCCGCGGGCCAGCATCCCTGCGATAAGCTGGCACTTTAAGAAAAGCGGCCCAGGCTGAACTTCAACAGATACGTTTTCTTTCTACACAAAGAAAAAAAGGTTTGAAAAATTGAATTGAGGTCTTTCATTTGTTTAAAATTACTCCTCTGTCTTTATATATTTTTCTAGCAATAAGGTAGAACTAAGTAAGATTATGGAAATGATTTTTCGAATCAATGGCTTTGGATAACCGACGTGGCGAGAGGCAAGCAGCATGTGGCTTGCGGCCAATTAGGAGTAGTTGCAGTCACTTAGTCATGCCTTTTGTCAACGGATGACGCGGCAGGTGGCTGTGACCGAGCGGCTAATGGCTCGGCTGCCTGTATTTTTATTGACTTTTAATTAGCAAAGACCAAGCGCAAAGAAAACAAAAACAACAAAAAGCACCAATAAAATCCATAAAAGTTGGCGAATTTCTTTTGAGTCAGGCTCAAATATGTGGGAATTTCCGTACGAAATCCGCTGCCAATATCATCGAAATCGAAATTCAGGTGGTGGGCGTAATTGCCTCAACACAAGGCACGCACACTCACACTAACCAACAGGCACCCACACAAACACAAGTTAAATGCCTGCCAACGACAACAAAAAGTATCTAAATACGCATAAATCATTGGAGCTGAGTGTCGCTCGGCTGACAACACGGCAATCGATTGCCAGATTCAGATTCGGATTCGGATACAGATTCAGAGTGAGATCCAGATCTGGAGCACCAGATACGCGATTTGAGCAAGTACGTAAGTATGAAGTATGACTCGAGCCCAGAGGGAAAAACGAGAGTAAGAGGCAGGGGCATTCAGAGGGAGATGGCGCGTTGATTGAACCCGGTTTCAATCGATCGATTTATCAACGTTTTCGGTTTCTAAGCGTTTTAGCGCGTGCCCAGCGCCGTGTCAGCTTAGCGCTCTCTCCATCTCCTCCTCCGTCTTCATCTACTTCATCTCCAACGCCATCGCCATCCATCTAATCCCATGCCAAACATTTTCATTACACTCAAGCTGAGTGAATAATACGATATTGGTGTGCAGATGTCCAAAAGCCCACTCCGAAAGCAGTATATTCCCCTCTAACGACGCTTATAAATTCAGGATAAAGATGACCAGACAAATTGAACCGAACACTGTGTCCCAATAAATTCAAATCATAAACGGTTTTTGAAAAGCTTTTCGGCTTGTCTTATTTAAAAGGTACATGACTAAAATAAAAAGCATTAACTTATTCCTAGAAAAAGGAATTGGATTTCAATAAATACTTAATTAATAGCTAACATTCATTTACTTAAATTTAAACTAAACTTTCCATTTTATAAAGGTACTTTACATATTTTTAAGACCCCAAAATCATATGAATGATTAGGCAAGTCTTATGTTTTTATACATAAAGGGTATTTTTGATTCTATCATTTTAGGCAGCTTTATTCCGGATAAGCTATTGTATTTTTGGAGATTAGCGCATTATTGACATCTTACTCGCGGCCGAGGCCCAGCAGGCGAGCAGGTGAGATGTGCTAACGAAGCGGGCGGAATTCGCTTGGCTCGAAATCAGGCGTAATCAAGTGGTGGTGGGTCTCTTCGGAGCTAGTTTTTTGATTTATTTGCTAGGCATTTTAATGACTCTTCACCCCCACCCCACCACCAACTGGCCGAAACAGACCGGGAGGAACACGATTGAGCCGCTGTTTCATTAAACAATCATTGACTTCTAGACTCGACTTTTATATGACCGTCATATAAACATGCATAAAAATTCATCAGCAGTGGACTTTTGTTTCTCCTCTGCTATCTCCTCGATTTTATGGCCTCACATTTCTAGTCTCTGGCCAGGTCGCCGTAGTCTTGGTGTTCATTTTATTGGCCCAATTTGTAAATATAGCGCAAAAGTGTCGAGCATAACAATGAGACTCTGTAGAGTGGCGGGAATTGTATAGTTGTGTGTGGGTGGATTACGGGAACATGGGAGATAGGAGAAGGGGCAGGGAGCTTAGCACCGTAAGCTTCTTGATCATGCCATCAAGTTCGTTGCCTAAGTCTTTCGTTTCGCTTAGTTTCGTGCCGCATGATTTGTTGTTTATTTGTCATTCCTAATCGGAGGCAAATCAAACACGCACCTTTGAGTCAAAAGTGTGTAGAAATGTTTATAAATTACAACGAATCTTAAATGCACCCAAAAGTAATGGAAAAAACAAATACTAACTAAAGCTGCAGCAATCAAAATTTATGCATCGATTGCGGTTTGTTTTTCTGGGCATTTTTTGCGTTTTCTAGTTGATTTTTGCCTCAGTACTCACGCATTATTTATGATTGCAAGGCATGTAATTCGTATGCTAATTGATAAGTATCGCGAAATTTATTAACCAGCCGGACCAACAAAAAAACAAATGCGTGCCTGCCGTGCGGCGTCAATTTTCAAGTACACTTGCCAGCACACCAACACACACACTCGCACCGATACACGAAACCTCTAATGCAAAAATCAAAATCTTGATATATTTAAGGCAGCCAACATTGTTGTAGCTGCAGTCTGGCTGGCGTTGTTGTTTTTCCAAGCTAGTTCTCACGCACAGGCGCACAGTGCAGCTGCATTTGGTCAGCGGGTTGTACTTGACCCCGCCCCCGCACCGACCCCTCGCCAACGGGCCATGGCCCGTGACTTTTGTCATGCCGCCGCCGCAGTCGCCGCTACTCCGGTCGAGACAAAAATCAAGTTCAAACGAACATGCATATAAAATTCGATTTGCAAGGCAAATTTGACGCTGCTGCTGCTGTTGCTGCTGGAGCTTTGACTGCGTACGGATCGGAGTTACGGCTGCTGCTCCGTTTTTAATAGCGAAAATATTTGTGTGTAACATAAAACCGCCAACTGATATACTTCCAATAACAACTACAAACCGAACAACATTAGCAAGTGCAGCCAACGCCGAACAGCAAACGGCAAACGCCAAACGCCAAAAAAACAAGCAACTTTGTTGTGAGCAATATCTACAGCAAACAACAAACAAACAGCCCAGGCAACAACATTTTTCGTATCAGCAACATTAATTACAACAGCCAGCCAAAGCAATATAAGGCGGTGAAAAAATGCGTTTATTTTAAATTGAAAATAAATTTACAATGCACTGGAAAAAACCGCCAACAACGATAATGGACGACGATTATGGAAATTGAACCGAGCCGCTAGTAAAGCAAGCAATAAAAAAATAAGCAAGCAAAAAAAAAAAGACAAACCATGAACAATAAAAATATTATTAGTGTAGTAAAAATATTGAGATATGAGTTTTTGGTGAAAGTAAATATTTGCGTTTTTCTATATCCATCAATATTTTTTACATTTTAACATAAAATCTTAGTTGATAGTAAAAAGGTCTTTTGATATTTGCCTTTTTCTATATCCATCAACATTTTTCACATTTTAACATAAAATCTTAGTTGATAGTAAAACGGTCTTTTGATAGCCGCTTAGCTCGGCTTAGTGAGTAGTAGTTGGGAAGAATGATTGATAGGTGGCCATTCAATTTGCCTTCGCTGTTGCAGCTGCCTCGGTCGCTGCGTGATGTAATAATTCTCGGTAACGTCGTGCTGTCTGGCCGTATCGCTGCTTTGGCTAGAGAGATCCGCGAAATTAAAAGCAGAAATCCAGGCTGGATATCGCGGCTGCGTGTCGATCAATACATCAATATCGTAATAACAACACGCACGGGGCATGTGCGACATTTTTGTTGATTTTCGCCTTGATCTAGAATTTTGTTCCTATTAATTGATCTCATAATGACAGACACTTCAAAAGCGACATCACGACGTTTATTAATTAATGCAAGACTAAAAATCCGAATGGAGCTGAAAGATTTATTCCCCCCGGCCAACCCAGGCACCTGACCAACCTCCTGCACATGTAAAGTGCGTAAGGCTGCGAAAACACGGCACAAGGTATGCTAAACAAATGCCGGCAGCTTAATTAGCATTTTCGATTACACACTTGAGCTGAAAGCGAAGTGCGTAACAAGAATTGAGGCAATTGCTGGCAATAATATATTTATGGGGTTACCGCGAAGGTTGCTTGATAAATGGATGTAAGTATGTGTGCTCTGGGTCTCAGTCTGTCGGTCTGGCTGTGTGGCTGCTGTCTCAGAATCCGAGTCTGGCTAATAATGGGTTCGGGGCAAAGCCAAGTCCAGTCATTAGCTGGCAATGCTAAACGGAGGCAAATTGCTGTCAGAGCATTTCCCGCTTGCCAATATCTCAATCAGTGGCCAAAGTTGGTTGGCATCAGGTGCATAAATTAATGAAATTATCAATTAGGGAAGAAACTCTCCCAACGGGCCCAACCAAAAGCAATGCTTGGTTGCAAGTAGCCGAGTTGCAAGTGGCAGTGCCAGCTTCCCATGGATATGGCTGGTGTTTTGGTATCGGGAAAATCATTGCGCAAATGCACGCAGTTCATGTCGAAACTCAGTTGCAATTAAAAAGCTTAAAACCAACAAAAGCCGTGCCAAGGAAGTCCTCGTTAGTGGTTAGTCGATTGGAAAATGCTTTAATAGAAATTGTCGGGCTGGCAAAATGTTTGCAATTGTTGCCTGCTTGGCTGCCCAAATTGACATTATCAATGGCTTGGCAAATGCGTTATTTATTTAATGCCAGACTCAGCAGCTTCTCGATTGTGCAATTATTAAGTTACCCTAACAAAGTTGGGTATGCAAAACAAGACTAAGAATTTGATCTGTTTTTGGGCATAAACATACATATTTTCAGATCCAATTTATTTCAGATGTTTCAATATTTTGACATTTAATTGTAGCATAAATTCGTATGAGTTTAAATTCTATTTTGTCTGTAATATTTATTTTTCAATTCTTTATTTATATTGGTTTTAGTTTTTGTTTTGGTTTCCTTTCGTTTCGTTTCTGATTTCATGCAAATGTTTGCAAATTTCTCAAATTAACGCGTAGGCGAGCTGAATCGAGCCGAAAGAGCTGGAAGTGTCGCCGTCTCAGCACCACTAGCACCACCAGCTTCACCGCAGCCGCCTCATCTAACGACGCGACGCCCCCACCGCTCCCCCACAGCAAGTTCATTGAACCACCTACGAGAAATATGCAAATCGTAGCTATGGATGCAGGGGAAAATAAATCAAATGAAATGGACTAGCAAAAACAAAAGGAAAACTAATTTCGATTCGATCTTGGGGCTTTTGTCTGGTGGAGCTTGTAAGATCTATGCAAAAAAATGAAAACAAAGCCAAATTGGTATGCTCGCGTTTTTTTTTTTGCCTAATTTTTAGTGTTTGTTTATTTTTTATGCGCTGTTAGTTGCAATCCCATTAAAGTGAAATTAATGGCTGTCGCCAGCTGCGGAATTTTTGGTTAAAGTTGTCGAGAAGATTAATGTGACTTGCGCTTCCTCACACGAGTCTTCAAAACTATGGATATTCGATACTGGTTACTGACTATCGACTGCGTTTTCTTAATTAATAGCTCAAAGATTTTATTGCCGCAAATCTTTGTCAAATCAATATTTATAAATTATTTATAAATTAAAAGCTGTGCTGGGCCTGCCTCCAGATCTGAACCCGAACATGTGGCTAATTAAAATGATGAATGCGAAGCGTTTTAGTTTGAAAATTAATTAAGCAAATTATCCATTTAAATAAACATAGAATATGCCGCTTGCCTGCTCGATGGCTTTGCAATGATAAAGTCTCACCGCCACAAATGGAGAAAAATAGTCGATTGGGGATACCATCGGAATTCGTTTGGACGAGTTCGCGGCTTCCAATTAGGAGACGTCGCAGACGCTAACCGAAAACGCATTTTTAATTGCGATAAATTAATGCTGTCAGCTTTTCCCATTGTTCAATCCAAGTGACAAACAATTTGCCAAATTGTGGAGTAGTTCCCTGTATCTCGTGTGACCTCCTTTCAAACGGAGCCAGAAACACATCATTAGTGATTAATATTTGTCGAAATTAGATTCGAATTCGATTTTTCCCCAGATCCGGACCATGGACCAAAATAAAACGATCCCGCCCAGTTTTCTGCTCGATTAAAAAAAAATTCATTAGGCCCGTTGAAAATTTTTCACTTGATTACAAACCAAAACCGATTTTTAAAGGGTTGCCCCTGCCACATGCGGCGTAATTAAATTTCCTTTGTTGCTTGGGAATTCGCTACGATTTTAATTGTAGCAGCCTACGGCGTTTTTCTGCCTATATTTCTAAGTTATATCTCATAGTATCTGGCGATATAGGCTGGCCCCGTGATGGGCTGGGCCCTTCATTCGCACAATTAGCAATTTCATGCGTCTTTGTGTCCATTTGGTCCGAAGCTCCAAGTTTTCGTGGCCTTTATTCCGGTTCGTTTCGTTTCGATTTGTTTCTGTTGTAATGTGTGAAATTGATTTTCGTTTGGCAATTGGGCTTGTAATGGCCAAAAACTTTTCTCACCCGGCGGAGGTCTCAATGCGTTCGAAGACAATTAACCGACCATAGACTTGATGGGAATGTCCGCTTGTTTCTTACTGCTCCTACTGTTTGAGTTGAACTTGTAACTTAGGGTCTGAAGGTTAACTTATAAAAACTGGGTCAGTTATTATCTTCATTCGAAAGGGAGCTCAATCTTGGGTTATCCTATTAAATCTTTGGAATTAAATTTGAAGTTGGCCAAGTGTTCAAGCGGCTCTATCAAAGCCTGTTGCTGTGGCGATTTATGCAAGTAGGGACACCTTCCTTGACAGCCTCATCACCTGGCGCTGGCTGTTGCATGGCACTCGTAACATTTGCAACATTCGCATTCAAATGACACTAACGGCTTTGTCATGTACTGGGCTATATGTAACTGTTCGTTGTCTCTCCTGGAGAGCCAGTAATCATGCTCTAACAACACAAACAAACACCCATATCTATATAATTTGTATATAGTAAGCCGAACAAGCCCCAAACCCCACTCGGAGAGCCAGAGGCTGTGGTGAATCGTCAGCGGGTTCATATAAAAATCTTGTAATCTGATAGGCATGACAAGAAATATTTTGCTTGTCATTAAATTTACTTTTATTTATGCAGCACTGTCTATCATTGTTGATGTTGTTGCTGCCGTTCGATTCGCGTGTTTTGTTTCGGCTGCGGCTTGAAATTAGTGAAAACTCTTCACATCGAGAAGACTGTATGAAGAAAACTTCAAAATATCCGAGTATGCATGCATAAGTTGGCGCCTGCTAACGTCTTATAGTCATCGATTTTCGACCATTGTTGGCAGTGCTGTGTTTGTGCTATTTGTGCTGTTTGTGGCTGTTTGCTTGGCTGGTTCGGGGTTGAGTAATATTCGAAATATTTGCGCATGCCTCATTACAGTTGCTTTTTGGGTTTGAGTTGCGGTAATCGATGTGGCGGTGTAAGCCAAAAATGCGAGGGAGTGGCGAAACAAAAGACTTAGGCAACGAACTGGCTGACAATAGTCGCCTAGAATGATAACCAGCACTATCACCGGGTGATCTCAGTAATTGGGATGCATGACATTTGCGTTAAACTGATGACATCACATTGAATCTATCAAATGTCAGCCAAGTGCGTCATCGATCGCTATTCATCGGGGGGAAGTGTGTACAAAGGGCAGCAAGTGCTAGCTGGAAGTCAAGCGATGGCTAAACGGCATGCCAACCAGATTGACAGCTTCACTGGCTGGACGACTGCCGGACTGCCAGACAGACATTCGGTCTAGACAACATGTGTAATGACGCGTAGATCTAGCAAAAACCTCAGAAGCAACAACAATGGCAGCCACAATAGCCTGGCATAATGAGCACAATTACTACTGGCCAAGCAAATCAAATGCAACGCGCTACCAACGCTTTGAATCAGTCACATTAATTGCAGCAGTAGCAGCCAGCAACCAGCAACCAGTCCGCAAAAAAGTTCATAAATTATAGCAGCAGCCGCTGCGGCAGCGGCGGTTGAAAAAAAAGTATTAATTAAAAAATGGAGGAAAAAAGCTGCAACGGTAACAACAGCTATTAAGAAAATTTCTTGTTGACTCATCCGAGTCCACAATTAACAACTCGCAGGCTACCAAGAATCGCTGGCTCTGACTATTTCCAGCATTTCTTGCACTCATTTGTCGCGTTTTGTCCCAGCCACTTGGCGATTTCTTTGTCAGAGCTCGGCAATTAAACAATTGTTGTTATTGTGGCGGTATGTTGTTGTGTCTGATGCAGTCGTTTCATTTGTTGTTGTCGTCATCATTGCAGGCCATAAATTTTATTTAATTCGCTTTATGTTGGCTCCTTATCCCCACCCTTCGTTTCCCTCACAAAACAAAAAAAAAGCACACGCCCTGCTGGCTTGGGATCTCGTGACTTGCGTTTCGCAATTGTGAGAATCGAGAATTAAATAAATCTTTGCATATTTATTTGTAAACATTAATGCTGCCACTTTTTCATTATTGAGTTGCAATTTCCTCAAAGTTGTTTGGGCTTTTCTAATAACTCTAATGCGTCCTAGTTAATACTCTAAAATAATGAGTCTGCTACATAGTTTACATTGAGCGACTATTTACTTGAATTACTTTTTATGGCAACGAAAAATAATTACTAACTTTAAGCATCGTTTAGCTATGGCAAGACATATACTTTTGTTTGATAAATCATTAAAAGTCCCATTATTCATCCTAGACATCACCCAATAACCAACTTCCCCAGTTCCTGCCAGCGAAGCAACTCTAATGCCTCATGCAATTGTAATTATCTTTATTAAATAAAACAAATACAAAAACTAAGCTTGCTTACAGCTGTATTTCCTCTTAATTGAACAGGAGGAAAGCAAAAAAAAATTAAATCGCTTTTCCAATAAATTGCATCACAAGACTCTCAACAATCCCACCGACAATGTGGACGCGTCAATTGTTAAAGTGTTGAAGTGTTTTTATTTAAATTGCTCAACTGAACTTGTAATTATGGCTCACTCTGATTATTGTTATTGCTGATTTGTAGTTTTTGTTGTTGTTGTTGGTGCTACTGCTGTTGTTGCACTTTGGATTTAGCATAAGGCAAGGAAACGGCTAAAGCCGAAGATAAATTATTTTTAGAGCCATGCTGGTATTTTCACTCCACGGCGCGTTTGTTGTGTGTGTGTTTCTCACTTAAAATCATGGCAATTAATTGTAGTTAAAAATGTTTTAACTAACGGTTTTATGGCCAAACAACAAACGCGTCTACTGCCGCAAACTTGTCAGTTAATTGTATTTGAAATCGCTGCCTCTGCTAATTGATAAATCTCTGTGGCACAGCGCCAGGAGCCAAGTGCTAGATGGGCGGCAGTGGCACATAAAATGCAATTACAAACGCGTAAAAATCCGGCTAAACTCACCTGCGGCAAGGCAAATGCTATTGACGGCTCCTCAGAATCGAAATCGGTCTGGAATCGCGCAGAAGTAAGGCACACACTCGCGACTTAAACAAACGCACATACAATAGACACAGATACTCTCTTGGCCAGGCTAAATCTATGAAACGCGGATGTGGTTGGCAGGCAGCAAAAACTGGCAAGTGAAATATTTATGTAAATTTATTTCAGCTGTTTTTTTTTTTCGTTTTTTGTTATCCAGCCTGCCAGTGTTGGTGAAATGCATTTGAAGACATTAAGCGGCACACTTGGCAATTGTCGTTGGGGCAGCGATTTGATTGAAGTTGCACTGGAAGCTGTATCTGAAGTTGAAGTTGAAGTCCCCCCAAACAATCCGACAGCCCGAATGGCAGGCGAAACGTTGTTTAACAATTGTTTTCTGTTTTTCTCCTTTTCTCGCTCCCTGGAGCTGGGGCTTGCGTTTACGTGGTTTGGCAGGATTTGAGTTGTCAATTAGTTTGTTACGACTGATATCACTCGGCAATCCGGAGGCGCCCGAAGAGCCGTTATCTGTGGGGTTATGTGTGTGTGTGTATGTGTAAGCAAATGACACCACAAAGTGGCAGCAAGTTCGTTGCCTAAGTCTTTTGTTTTTATTATTATTATTTTTTGTTTTTGGTGTTTCATTTGTTGTATTTCAGTCCGACGCGAACACGGCTGAAGATTGAACTGAATCTGAATTTTGACGGCTGAATTAGAGCCTCTGTTTCTTTATTTGTGTGTCGTTAAGACCGCTTTATTGCAACATGTTTTTCTATATACAATATAATTAATTTACTGATACAAATATTTTATTGCACGCTCTTTATGTGATCTTTTGGCCAGCGAGTAATTAAAAATAAATTTAATTTAATTTGCCTTTTTTATTTATACTCGCATATATATGTTTGTTGCCGATCGAAACGAGTTTGGTCTTTTGTTAATATTACTTTATATGTATGATTGTCTTGTCTTGGAATAGGGCAGATAAAACTTCACATAGTCGAGTGTATATGTTTTGATTTGGTTTTATGGCCGCACTGAATGGATTTTTACTGTTGCCAGACTTTTTACGAGCACTATTTGTAAGGTAGCCGCACAATAACAGATTAAGTTTGAGTGCCAGCTGCAGGCGGGATTTTCATTTCATTTGCAAGCACCCCCTCTGAAATGCATTTCCATTTCCATTTCGATTTCGGTTTCGATCTGGAGGCCCGCAGTTCATTGGCCAATTGGCGAAAAAGCGCACGAAATTGAAGCCAGGCGAAAATCGCGCGCAAAACGCCCTGGAAACGCGCGCACGCGACTACGAAAACCGCGCACGCGATTCGTTCAGCAAAGCACAAAACTCGAACTCCGATTTGCGATCTTGTTTCTTACTTTTTTTTGCTGCGCAGTCGCAACCAGCTTAAACAGTCCCGCAAGAAAGTCGCACAGAAACTGCAAGAGGATAAAAATTGCAATCGGCTCACAGGCCGACTGCAGTGGCTGAGACAATAGCAGCGACGCCGACAGCAGCAACATATTGCAGTTGCCGGTGCAGCAGCAACATCGGCATCGACATCGGCAGCAGGAGAAGCAGGAGAATCCAGAAGGCAACCCAAGCAACTCTCCGGCAGTTGCAAAACAGAAATCTCTGAGCAAAAAACAGGCAAATAGCAACAACCTCTCGAAGACCGACTGACCGAGTAATACAGTCCAGTACCCAGCACAACAACAGCAAAAACCACAACAACCAGCTCCAGCAACAACAACAAAATCTCTCGCAACGGATCGCCTGGCTGAAAAAGCCGCTAAAAGCGCCGAGCCAAGAAAACCTGTTGCGCGTTTTTTGTTCGCTGCCAGCGTCGTTCGTTGCTTCGTATTTATCGCGATTCTCCGCTCTTAGCCAACTCTTTCTTGGCCGACTCTGACTCTCTTCGAGCCTTCCAGTGGAGAGAGCCAGTCGTAGCGGTTCATTTCCAGTTGGCTGCAATATCAGTTGCCGATCAGCTTTTGACCAATAAAAAAGGGGTTCCCAGCCAAGCGTCTGGAACGACGCCGTCGTCGACGTTGGCGTTGCCAAAAGCAGCGGCTTGGCGGCCAAAGAGAGTCTTGGCCAAGAGCTGGGGCTCTCTTTTGGCCACTTGCTTAGGGCCAATTGCGACTGATAAGAAATTGAATAAAATTATATGAATTTCATTAAGCCGAAAAAAGCGCACACATTTCCTGGCGAGCCACGCCTGGACATTAAAGCTATCTGTGCTCATTTATCGGGCCAAAAGGAAGCGCAAAACGCTTGTGAGAAAACAAGTAGGTGATACCAATCATAATTGAAAGGTTCACATTTTCAAGCATGTGTATTTCTTCATTATGCTCTGGGAAAGCATTTTAAATACATTAAACTCTTAAATTAAATCAAGAAAGTGTTAGTGAGCCAAATTTAAACACATAAACATTGAAAATTAAAGATAAAGAATAAGGTAGAAGAACAGGATGAGCTAAGCTGCCACCTTTGCGACGGGCGACACTTGCCACACGTCGAAAGGTTGCGACTTTGACAATTTAATTGTCACACGCCCGCCACTTTTGGCCAGCTTCCAGCTGGAACTCTATTAACGATGCCAATTGACGGACACTTGAATGGGAAGCCGCTGTCATCCGGGGAGCGGCGAAAGGAGCGGCGGAGAGCGGAGTGGCCACTGTTGTGGCCTGGCCTGGACCCCTTGGCATTAACATAAACAAGTGTTGCCAGAGTCGCGGGCAGCAAAAGGGTAACAGAAACATCCCGAACATTGTCATAAATAACGCGACAATGACAACTTGTTTGTGGTCGACAGTGGCAGTGGAATTGGAGCTGGAATTGGTAGTGGCAGTGGTAGTGGCAATGGTATTGGCATTTCTATCTGGCCAGCAATCGGAATTGGCCTAATGCAGCAATTGACGTGCGGCGTTTGCACCTAGCCAGTATTTGATGCGTCCGACGGTCCGATTCCGATTCCAATTCCGATCCCCAAGGCGGAGGCCACATAAAAATGGCGCGGCAATTGCCAACTTTGGTAACTGCCGGCGACAAGTGTAAAACGACTGTCTCCAGGAGTTTCATAGCTTGGTTGTGGATGTGGCTTTGCGTTTGGGATTGGGAGGCTCAAGAGCTCCAGAGCCGTCTGCTCCTCCTGGCACAGATCGCACGACAGTATGTTTGTGTGTTTATGGCAGCTGCCGTTTGATACTCATTCAAGTGCCGCCTAACATGATTTCGGTGTCATCTGCTTTTCAGCTTTAATATTGCCTGTTTAATGTGACATTTGCTGTAGCCGTGTTGCCTTAGCTGTGTAGCTTTACCTGTTCCCTAGGCTGATGTTGCATTATTTATGAGGAGCGGAATCGATCCTATCCAATCCGATCCCCACATTCACCTCTCTATGGTCGCTGCTCACCCCCCTCGATGGCATCTTAAACGTTTCCCATTTTTAATTTAGTGATGATTGATGTCTTGTCCACGTCGCCTTGACAACGACACACTTGACTCTCGAGTCTTGAGTTTTGAGTCTTGGCTCTGGAGTCTCGATTCTCCTGGCGGAATCGCATTTGGCTCGCCTGTGGGGATACGCAGCTGTGTCTTTGGCACAAAAGTCAATTAAGCTGCGATTTAAATGCTGCCAGGGTCAGGTCTTGGGAAAGGAGTGCCCATCCATGGGAAGCATCGGATTAGTCAGCTAGCAGCTCTCCTCTCAAATGGCCAACAAATGCTCTTCGGTTACGTGCGGCTGCCTGGACCCAAAATAATGCTTTTTAGAGCCCAGTGAGCGCCATTTGACCTGATTTTATTTGCACTATTTTACTTTTATTGCTCACTGTTTTCCAGGACACTGCAACAAAATTTAGCAGTTTAGGATTCAGGGGTTAATAGTTAAGGATGGAGGTATAAATATAAAGATTATGATGTATCTCTTAACGAGGTTTGGTCGTTAAATTATAAAAATATGCACATTTCTTGCAGTGGATGGCAATGATGCGGAACCGACTACAAAATGAAATTGCATCCACAAATTGCCAGGGCGACGGCCATCGACAATTTCATTTCTTTTCGAACTGGCGGATGGTGGTGGAGCAGGTCCACTGCCTCTGACTGCTTCCATTTGGAAGCCGAAGTATGGTTCAAAAGGTTTTCCAAATTATAAATTAAAAGTAAATCGAATCGAATGCTTAGCCATTTGTCTCTGAACTTGAAAGTGCTGGCAATGTGAAAGCCGGCTCAGGGGTCAGAGCCACATCCAAATCCGAATCGGACTCCAAATCCAAAGTTTTCCCCCCATCCGGGCAGAAACCTGTGCAGGTGCATGCCAAATCCGTTTGTCAGCGTCAGCATCTCGGTCGTGTGTTATTCCAGCTTGTTCTAATTTGCATGCAAACGGATCTGCTGCCGCCGGACTGGACCGGACCGGATCGGACTGTGGCGACCTGCCACAAGCCATGACGAATTACTTGACACCTGGTCAGGGGGGCCATAAAGCGTCGCTGGCTTTTGGCGTGGGCGCTCCATTTGGGTACGGTGGTCATGGCCCGTTCCGGCTGCCGGCTGCCGCTCCATCTCCCTCTTCGCATTGATCGACCATGGGTATTTCGATTTCAGTTGGCATTGATGATGGTCCGGCATCAGCCCGTTCTTGGCTAATTGCAATTGTCGAGGATGGCTTTTACGACCTGGGACGACATCTTTCTTTCTGCCTGATTTACTGTCAACCATTGCCGTTTGATGGGCTAGCTGTCAGCTTTTAGTGCGTGCATCACTCATTGTTACAGTTAGAGAGCTGGCATCTCTAATTTAATTTAAATGACACCCGCCTGCAGTCTTAAACTTGCAGGTTGGAGCAAGTCTGGAGTCTCCAGTCTACAGTCTTCTGTCCGCCGTCTTCTGTCTGAAATTCGCAAGTTGCAGCTTCGGTTACAGCCAGGTCCGGCAAGCGGATCTTGCTCCACATCCACTTGACTGCAGGTTTGGAGTGTGTTTGCTCTGTTAGAGGTGAAATTTCGCCTGCTCGGTGTGGGCGGCGTATATTTTTTTCTTTATGACCGCCGTTTCAATGCGCTTTAATTCCTATGGCCCGAACCAAGATTGCAATTCATTTCGCTGCCATTTGGCGGGCAGCTCTGACATTCAATTATTGTCAGACGACTTTCGGGGTACCGGTGAGACTCATTAAAGCTAGGCAAACAGACTCAAACTTTAATGGGCCGCATCAGCAGCAGCGTACGATGATGATCAGCATTATCATCATCATCTGTTGTCATAACTCGTTTAGCAATTGTCATCGCCGAGATCTTCAGATCGGGCTTATTGCTGTTAATTCATTCTGGCCGCTCTTATCAACATCGCCATCAGCGCAAAGGCGAACATTTGTTAAACACTAAATGCACTTATTTGTTTTGCGGCAGCGGCAGCCCAAAGAATGCAATCAACGTTGGCCACACAGCAACTAGCAACAAGCAACTTGCAACTCGGGGGGCGCAACAGCACCTACATAGCTGACTGACAGTGTTTTTAAGCCTGGCTGCTCAGTGGGGAAGCTACCAAAATGAGGCAGCTCCAAGTCAGCTCCAGAGCCAGCTTTTCGACTCCCACGTTTGTGATGGGGCATTGCACAAATTGCATTATTTGCACGCCGCGCAGTTGCAGTTGCAGTTGCGGTTGCTGCCGCCGACTGTTGTTGTTAGTATTATCATCAACATTGTTCTTGTTTTTGTATTTCGAATTTTTTTATTTGTTTTTTGTTTTGCTTTTTGGCGGGCTTTTCTTCCATCCAACAGTGCGGCACTTGACGCCACGAGAACATAAAAATGCTTTTCAGCACTCGAAATGATGATGACTGCTCTGTCCCGCCCCCGACCACCGCCCCCTTTTGCCACAGTTGTTCAACTAAACTACTCCAGTCAAAATAGCATTTTAATAGACGCAAAAACTCGACACGACGACCCAAAGCCAAAGTTGCTGCAAAGTCAGTGAACATGTGAAAATACTTTGGAAAAGCGAGGTTGAAGGAGGTGGCGTGGAGGGGTAAAGAATTGCCAGCACACGCTTTTCTAATTTAAGAACCTTTCGCTGCATGTCCAGAAATTTGACATCAACTTGCCGCTTGCCAAATGTTATCTAAGCCACAAACGGATTCCAGTTAGCTGCGTCAGTCGGAAGAGCAAACAAAAGCTAAAATGCTAGGAGCGGGCAGACAGAGGCGGGGTGGACGACGGAGCTCCAGGGGGTTGCATGGAGGGGCTATGTTAGACGCCCTGTTTGCCAGAGCACTTGACTTGCCCCATTTGTTGGCGGGGTGGGTGTTGCTGTTGGAGTTGGTGTTGCTGCTCTTGATGTTGCTGGTGTAATGAGCAACCACTGCAACTATTGCTGCTGCCGCTGTTGCTTCTGGTGTGTTCGAGTCACTTGCCAGCAGGTGAAGTGCTCATCATGACAGCTGCAAAAATGCTAGACGGCCAGGCGAAGATGATTTATAATTGTCATAGACTTCCTGGTTTCGTTGTTTAAACCGACGAGGAGTGAAAAGCCGAGCACTGTGAAGCTGCCAACTACCAGCAAGCTCATATCCATGGCAGATACATTTCAGCACCTGCTGGTAAAAGTGATCAAGAAGTCCCCTCCCTCACAGTGGGAAAATTACAAAAGACTTGGCTTCAACAGGAAGCTAATGGGACGACACTGACACTCAAGGCTTTGATTATAATGGAAACTGACGAGTCTTGATATTTCTGCGTACTAGGAACTCTTAAAAAGTAGACCACATTACTAGTCTGAGTGGCATATATTCGGCTTCCTTCGCCTGGGAGCCACAGTTCCGCATCCAACAATAGCCACAAAAGCCGACTTATGCAACTCCAAACAACGGTCGGCGAGTAAGCAATGGCGGGCAATTAATTTAATTGCAAACGGCATGAGAGCTCGCCACGCCCTGAATTTATTTTAATTAGCCTGATATTCGCTTCATTATATTTACATACATCAAATGCAGCTCCGGCCAGCCAGCCAGCCAGACAGTCAGACAGCCAACGGAGCGAAGCGCTGCCCAGAAATAGTTCGGTCTAATAAGTGGCATTTATAATTTTATTGACTGCCAGGCCAGCCCAGCAACAAAAGCCAAAGCTACAATAGCTCAAAAAAGGCAAAAGCAAAAGATAGTAGAGCGATCGATTGATGGCGAGTAGTTCTGATATTCAGTTTTGAAATCCGCTGCAGCAGAAGCGCCCCAGGCTCCAAGAAAATTTGGACATATGCAAGTCTTGGTTGTGGGCCAGGTCGATGCTAAATTTTTCGACATTAGTTGGCAATTTTTTGTGGCCCAAAGCTGTCACGCCGACAGAACGACAAGGGAAACTATAGAAATTGGAGGAAACTACTTTTGCTATAACAAATTTTTATATGCTCTTACTAAAAAATGAGTAAAGGAAGGCGCAGCCACAGAGAACAATAAACAATAAATAGATCTATATTAAATATGCACATGTGTTTATAATATCACAGATTTATATGCTTATTAGTTATTTAGATTTCAACATTTTCCTGAAACTTTTCTCACATTTATATCCCTTATAATCATAAAAAGCTTCACAGACTTTCCAAATTATAGACAGTACAATAAAATAATTGAATATTTGAATATTGGCAGTACCTTCTCGAAGGGTAGGAGTCCCCAAAAGCCGCAACACATTTGCCACATTTTGACTTCTCGGGGTGAGGGTGCTTTTTGGTCCGCTCGGCGCGGCAATGTTTGCTAAACAGGCACACTTTGATCCGGAGCGGAGTGGATAGGACCGGAGCTGCATTGGGGGCCCCAGACCCTGACATATTCCTCGTTGACGGCGCACGACTTGGCCGAGGACGGACTAATCTGGAGCCTGGAGCTGATCCGCGATGGATCGAGGGCATCATTTTGATGTGGCAGTGACGGCCAGTTGGCAACCTTTCAGGAGGGGCTGCTCCAGTGCATTTGCAACATTTTCATTTTCATTTTCGATTTCGTTCGGTGGCTTGTTGTGCTGCAGCCATGTGGCACATTTATCAAAAAAGTGCCCACTGACATTTGGCCAGCCACTTGAACTGGGTTAGCGGTGCACTTCTCATTAATTTTATTTGTTGCCAAAAAAATTGAGATAGTTTTGCCATAACCCCCGGGGTGACGTGATTTCTCAATACGCAATTCTGGACGAGATATTCAAAAATCGAATTGGGCAACGACTCGGGATCAATGGGGAGGCTTAATTGAAGGGCCTCACTCCGATCGAGTTGAAGGGCGGTCCGAGACCCTAATGAATGCCGGTCGCTAATTAAGATTTTAATGATCCGATTTTGGCGCGTACGAGCTGGTAAATCAATTAGCGCCCGCAGCCACCAAATAGGCGGCTAACAAATGAGCCCGAACCGGGCCAAATCGTTTTGACAATTGCAGCCGAACTACGCCCAGACCGGGCCACAATCTCTGATGTAATCTGGCCAATTGGCGTCGTTGGCCTGAAATATGTTTTATCGCATTTATTATCAGCTGCACCAAATCGTCTATAATTGAAAAACTGTTAACTAGATTAGCTGCCATTAGATCGCGGATCGCGGATGGTGGATGGCGAGCCGGGGCCACAAGTTGGCGTGGTTTCGATCCCGACCACATCCAGATCTGGCTGGTGGCCAGTTTTCTGTAGTCCGCAGTGGGAGATAAGTCAGTTGACCGGGCTATAATCGACTATCGCGACTTGGCCAAAATGGCGCTGACCACGTACATAAATAAGATAGGCTGCCCCAAAGGGACATGCCATCCATTCTCCATTTTCGAATTTTGTTTATTTATTTAAGTGCCTTCAAATCAGCCTTTTTGCTTTCTGCTTCTTGCTGGCTGCTCTTTGAAATCTAATTAAGTTGTTTAAGTGGAATTTGTGGCCATAAAATTATGCAAATCTCAGTGCGCCACCGCACTTCACTATCCCCTCGATAGACACTCTGCGGATGCATATTTGCATTGGTAATTTGCACGCCAAAAGCCCATAGAGCCTCGGGGCCTTGGAGCCCCAGCTTTTGGCTCGTAAATCATAAGTGGGTGAGTTACGGCTCGTATCTTTCGCTTTGCTAAGCGGCGCTTAGATCTCTAGGGGAGGCTTTGCAGGATCTATAGATATCTTTTTAGTTAAACCAATTTGATTTTAATTAATAATCCAATAAAAATAAAAGGAATTAATCCAGAAAAGTAATTATATTAAAAAAAAATCAATAGCTGGCTCTAGTGAGATATATTCAATGAGGAAAAAGTTCTCAGGCTTTTCGTCAGCAATTAACAATGGTCATCAAATTTGGTTTTTATTCCCCATTTTACATGACTACCATTCGGATTGGTTTGGACCTCGTTCGGTGCCCACACATGGGCATAAAGATGTCAACGCTTATTTTTATCAAGTCAGACAACACGGACAACGCCAACGACGATGAGTATGAGTTTGGTATGAGTATGAGCTCTGTGAAGACTGCGGTGGAGGGGGACTACGATGTTAATACAATAAAACCATAGTAATTTCTGTTTTGGCTTTTATTTGCGTGTCGCTGCTGGTCACAAAATACAAGTAGCGCCCACCACTGACCGTTTATCAAACAACAATAAACTGTAATTTATGAAAAATGCCTGTAAAATGACGATAAAACAAGTGCCACGACCACGACGACACCAGCTCCAACTCCAAGCGATGATGATGATGATGATGACATGGACATGGCTGCCAGTCTTGTGCGGAGCCAGCAAAGTGCTGCCCAATGTGCATCTGCAACTGGCAACCGGCAACCTGCAGCCAGCAACCTGCAACCAGCAGTGGGTGTATTCGAAAATGTGTGCGGAAGAGTGCTGCAAGCACAACAATTCGTTTGGCTAGTATGCCAGCTAGAGGGGTCGGCAAAGGGGTCACCGGTTCGCGGGTTTGCCGATCCCCAGCTGCATCTTCACATTTGGCCCGACCATTTGACCATTGTCAACACGCTGGTCTGTTGTCCGTCGGGGCAGTAATTGTTTTTCTGCGACCCAGACTGTTTGGCACGGGGCTCTACCTCGCAAAATCACTTGATTCTTTCAGTTCTCATACACTTCTGAGTGTATAATTTTAAGAGGGTTCTTGCGATTCGACTCAGCTCGTTCCTGGCACTTTTCCCCTTGATTATTTGGGTCATTCCGGCGACAGGTCAGACATGCCTCAATCTTGTGCGTCTTAACTTTTGCTTTCGTGCGTTGGCGCTTGGTGTATTGTATTCAGGACTCGAGCATTCGAAATGAGATGGCCAAAGGGTTCTGCAAGTCAGCCATTAAAAATGCTGACACCGTAAAATCAAGCAGAATAAAAGCAGAGCACATAGACTGGCGGTTAAAATCCTGGATCAACACTTTGACTAACCACTTTTTCACCAGTTGGGCATGTTGTCGCAAGTTCAGTTGGAAAACTCCAAGTGGAGTGGATCTGAAGTCCTCCACCAGTTCTGGAACCATCTGAGGAGAGAACGCCGACACCGGACGCTGCTCTACTACCGCCTAAACTCCTGCAGCTGCTGGATGGAGGATCTACTGCCTAGTAGCAATGTCACCACACTGGTCTGGGATGATCAGGAGTATCCACATTACCTACGGCACCACCAAGACGTGGATCTAATTGGAATGGTATGTCTAAAGACTTCTCAATATGGAGGGGTAATGAACGCCCTCAAGGTAATGTTGAATCAAATGAGGAATGTGCCTGTTATTGTTCAACTGTGTGAATCAGACGATGAAGAAATTTCCGCTGAAAACATCCTACAATTAAGTCTGGAGTACTTTATGATAAATGTCCTTATCCTATCGATGGAGTTCTTAAAATCTAAGATTTTTTACACCAGCGATATTTTTCCAAAGTTCAAACTAATTAAGAAGGTTTATCAGACACGGCTTACTCTTTTCCCTCACAAACTGGGAAACCATGGAGGACATCCTATACGCACTATTCCTGGAAACTCGCAACCGCACACAATCGTCGCCAAATCGCCATCTGGGGAAATTATGGTTACTGGTCCCATTTGGAAGCTGCTTGTGGAATTTGTCCGATATCTGAATGGAACCATTCAATTGGTATCCGTTCCCCAGATCGGACAGACTTTAAGATATTCTCAGATTTTAGATTTGGTGGGGAACAATACTGTCGACATTGCCGCCAGTTTGCGTCCTTATACGACCTTGCATAGCAACCTGCACAAATTCAGCTATCCGGCAATGGTGGGTAGTTGGTGTACCATGCTGCCCATGGAGAGAACGCTGAGTAGCCACGAAGCACTGGGTAGGCTGATGAAGTCGCCCTGGACGTGGCTTTACTTGCTACTCCTGTATGGCGTCCACAACCTGTTGGCTCAAAGGAGGCTACTGCAAACTCGCCTGTTTAGTATCGTGAAACCAATGACTCACCTGTTTTTGTTTTGCATCCTGCTGGGTCAGTTTTCGGCCTTATTCATTGTGCCCCAGCAGCTTAACCATATAACAAATATAAGGGAAATGGAACAAGCGGGTGTTCGGATCATGGGCATACGGACAGAGTTTCCCGAATATCCCTTTGATTTTCGCAGCAGGTATGCCTCCTCTTTTTTGCTGAAGGACGGGCTTAGCGACGTCGCCACTCACCGCAATGAATTCAACACCACGTACGCCTACACAGTGACTTCCATCAAATGGAGTTTCTACAAGGAAGCACAAAGTTACTTCCGACATCCTTTGTTTCGCTACTCAGAGGATATTTGTGTGCAGAAGCTGTCACTTTTTGCACTTATTCTTCGAGAAAACTGCTTATATCAGGACCGACTGGGAACGTTTATACTAAAACTGCATGCTGCTGGCTTGCTGCGTTTGTGGTATCGCCAATCATTCTTTGAAATGGTAGAGGCCGGTAGTATTCGTCTGGAGGATAAAAGCCAACCCCATCAGTTCCAGCCGATTTGTTGGCTGGACTGGCAGTATGTCCTAATAATGTATGGGGTGGCTCTCTCTGTGTCCCTCGCCGTATTTTTAATGGAACTAGCTGTTTATTATATCAATGTTTGGTTGGACAACTTGTGAGCAGTGGTGGCGGAAAAAATAAACAAATAAAATTTATTAATTATATTATATATTGAGTGTTTCTCTTACACAAATTAAGGCGGATAATCTTATTGGCCCAGATCAGATCTTGGAATAGCCAAAATAGAAGCTTTTGAGATCCTTTAAACTTATATTTAAGCTATTTTTTATAGGATTTGAGTAAGCAATATTATTTACTAATCGGCCATAACAATTATCTTGCCATAACTAGAGGCAGGAATTAAATAGCTGCTTTTAAGACACTTCTTTGTCAATATTTTGGTTGTTTTTCATCGCAACTCAAAAGGGAACACATTTTTGCCTCATGGTAATTTTTTTATGGGTACTGAAACCGAATAGAAATTTTGAGTCTGCACGAGCTTCAATTCATCCTTTCCTTTTTTGATTAAACAAAGTAAATTGGTACTCGTTTGGAAAGCAATGTAAAGAATGAGTGCAAATAAAAACCTGTCACTAAAAAAAAACACGCCATTACCTAGTACCTTCAAAATAAACTTATCCAGTAAATAAACATTGGGCATTACATGAACGTCTCGATAAAGTTATGAGCTCGGCAGTAATGTCGCAACTTGACAGCAAGTTGGTCGATAATTTAGTGAGATTGATAAGCCATGATGGGGATTTTACCAGCGCCTTCTATTTTGATCCATCAAAGGAAAAATGTACTTTGGAGGAGACACTTTCAACTGTAATTGGTACCCTGCCTGCAATAATTTGGCGATCGGAAGTACCCGTAATATTGAATCGATTTGTCGGCGACGATTTGTTAGTGTTGGCCTGTCTATCGGAAATGCGTTGGAAGGATCTGCTTTCCAGTGTGTCGAAGAGTTTGCGCTTTCGAAGACAGGCCCGAATCATGATTGAGCTAAAGGCGGACATTGAAGAAAGTTTAATTAATGAAGTTCTGCGCTTTTGCCTGAGCCAAGATATGATTAATGTGAATGCGATTTTTCCTAACTTCACTAAAACGAAAACAATTTATGGCTTTGAAGCCTACCCGGAATTTAAAATGACGACTCATTTCTTTAGTGGAGACACTAAGATAACCACACTCTATCCGGATAAGATGATGAACCTTCATGGAGGTAGGATTCGAACCATGCCAGACTACTCAGAACCAAACACCCTCCTTTACGTAGACAAAGAGGGGCATCGGCACATCCTTGGTTACCTGTGGGATATGATGGAAGCTTACGCCCAAAAGTGCAATGCCACCCTAAAAGTTGTTAATAAGTACGCGGACGGAAGAACCTTAAACTACGTTGAGATCTTGGATGTGGCCCAAGCTGGTGTCGTGGATGTGTCCGCCAGCATTCAGCCCATGTCAATGACTGAAGTCGATATACATCAATTTTCTTATCCGGCAGACCTGGCCAGCTGGTGCACCATGTTGCCCGTGCAGAGGGATCTTAATGTGTCCGAAATACTGACCAGGGTGGCACCCAATACGACCTTTTCTTTTATAGTGACTCTATGGATTATCTACCAAATTTTAAAAGGACGCTGGCGCTTTCACCAAAGGCTAAAGAAAATTGGCTGGCTGTTTTTGGTCGTTTTGGTGAGTGCAAACTACCTGAGCAGATTGCTAACATTCTTAGCCGCTCCTCCTGCTCTACCACCGCTTCACAGTCTGCAGGACCTAATCGATTCACCAGTGCGGATCCTTTCGATTCGCAATGAGTACAAAATAATGGAATTCACCCAGCGAACCAGGTATTCGGCAGCATTTCGACTGATAGATAAGGCTACTATTCTGATTTCAACGCGCAACTCGCTGAACACATCGTTCGGCTATACCACCACCAGCACGAAGTGGAAACTCTTTGAGGAACATCAGAAACGAAGCTCCAGACCCTTGTTTCACTACTCCAAGGATATTTGCTTCTTTGAAATGGTTCTGTTTGGACTGAGTATTCCTGAAAACTCCCCCCACCGCGATCCGCTCAAGGATTTTATTATGCAGTTATGGCAATCTGGCTTATTTAACTTTTGGGTCTCCAAAGGCTTCTCATACATGGTGAAGGCTGGAAGAATAGACATCAAGGACTTAAGGCTACGCCACCGAGCCCATGCACTTACCATAGCAGATCTGAGGCACGTACTCCTAATATACTGTATCGGTATGCTAATTAGCTTCGTTTTGTTTACCTTTGAGCTAATTGTTAGTTGGGTGAAGTCCTGGCTTGGCTTTTAGTTGTCCTCGCGGCAATTAGGGCGATGGTGTCCGATAAAACAACCCGCTCTCGCAGCCCCAAGCCCCCATATTTCTTTCTGCCTATAAATAAACAAGTTAAACAAACAAATGGGAACTTTGTGTTTCACTTCGTGACGTTGACAGGGGCCCGAATGGCAGTTTTCTTTGGGGGAGACAGTAGTTAACAATGCTGTTGAATAGTTGCCTACCGTCTTACACCTTCGAGAGTTTCTTGAGGGCAAACGGAATAAATGCAAATTACCTCCAACGAAGTCACCGCAGCGGCACGACGGGAGCCACGAAATGAGACTCTGAGATGAGCCACCGCCAGACAACTGCAGTGGATCCACAAAATAATGTAAAGCCTTGGCAGCAAACACCAACAAATTGTGGCCTAGTGCCGCTGAGTGAAGAATCGCAAGTGTCTTGGGGCTTCGCTGTTTGTTTCCATCATTTTTTTTGGTAGGACAACGCAAAATCTATCTATGATTTTGAGTTCTGGCCCGTTTTGATTAACATAAAGCGAATAATAGACACCGACTGGCGGCAACGTGAAAAAATTTGATTTCACGATTTTGCACTATTTACCCAAAGAAGCCAACCAACACCTGCGAGTGCAACAAAAGCAACATCGACATCAACTAGCTGTTTTTCTATATTTTTGACAGTTGGCAGTATAAGATACATACATTTTCGTTCCGATTCCACGGCTGTCAATGATGTCTAGCCAGTTGCAACATTACACATCTCAATTTCAAATTACTACTAGTTAGGCACTCGATGGAAAGAAAATGAAACAGCAGCCTGGGCAAACATTTTGCCAAATGAGTTGGCCCAGATAACATTTGGTGCCTTTTGAACTCAACCGTTCTATTGACCTGAAGAAGAATCGACGTCTAGATTTGCGATTTTCTGGCTGAAACAATTGGCACGCCGCAAGAAATTTATGACACACAAGAAGCGCCACGATTTGGTTGACAAATTTTCCCAAACACGACGATTTTGGCAATGAATTATGTGGCCGTGATCGACGGGAAATTAAAGCCAAAGCGGCTGAACCTCACGACATGTCGTGCCAGGGAATTGAGTCGCGGAGGACAACTGCTCATAATTTGCTTCAAATTATTAAACGCTCTGTTCCAGCGAGGGTCAGTGAAGTAGAAAACACACACACGCATGCTAAAGCCGAAATCAGAAATCAGTAATCAGTCCCCTGGACCCTGAGACCGCAAAACTTTCTCCGCAAGACGGATGCGAGGGTGTTGTCAGCTGCCAAGAAGGATCAGGCTCAAGCCTGTGTCGACCATAAAACCCATGGCTGTGCAAAGAGGAGCCGCCTGAACTTTGAATGGCAGGCCAAACAAGTCGGTAGCCAAAGATTACTGCACCGCAGCAATAAGACTCTTTTTCGAAAGGGCTAATAAAAAAGGCAAAATTAATCACATTAATTTAGAAGCTCATTTTGCAGTTACCAAGGACTGTATAATTGATAATTATGCTAGAGAATTTTATTTTACGACAGTCTATAAAAAACCTAACAACCTTTTGGTAGAGCAACCATACAAAGTTAAAATATTTCGGCTTAAAAATTCTACAGCTGCAGCTGGCCCTCTGGGATCGGCTTGTCGTATTTTCTCTCCGGTTTTGTTTCGCTGCATTTTGTTTTGTTTTCGCCCGCGTTGCGGTTGCCTTGCCCACAAGTTGAAAGGTCAGGAATTTATGGATTTTACATGCCAGCAGAGACATTTCCAGATACGAGCAATCGTAACTTTAGCCAAACATCCAGTTCGCCTTGAACTCTTATTGTTCCCCTGGGAGAAGGGGTGCCTCTGAGCCAAACTAATGTTACCATAATTTCAGCTGGCTGGGATAATTACTTGCGATAATCGTTGATAAGGGCTTTGATTTCCAAAGCAAACTGTGTCAGAAATAGAAAAAGGGTTGCTTTTGGTTCAAAGGGCAGACCTTTCGTTAGTCTCTAACGGAATCGGTTTTATCCATGTTGTCCAACATCAGCTTGAGTACCGCTCCTGACCTGGTCGCTCTCTATGGCCTGGTGCTGCAGTTCTTAGTGCCAGCAGAAAGCACAGTGTTTTATTTTAATCCAGGGACTGCCGCATGCGATTTGGATAAGCTTTTAATGTCCAACATAACTAGAAATCCTCAAATTATTTGGCAAGAGAACGAACTCTATCCGGCACTTTATAAACGGCATGGCTGCAACTTATTTGTATTGGCCTGTCTCTCTGGAAACTCTTTCCATTCCCAATTTGAGGTCTTGGCCACCACCTTGACTAGGCTGAGGAGCGTTAGAATATTGATCGAGTTCGAAGGCGAGGAATCCTCCGTACGGGCCACCCAAGTCCTGACCTTTTGCCTGAAGTACAGCGTTTTAAATGTAGTGATGTATTTCAAAAATTGGAGAAATTCCTTGCATATCTACAGCTATCAGGCATTTCCAAAATTCGGTCTCATCAAACAGCGTATATCAAAGGATCGTGTACCATTGATATTTCCTTACCAGTTGAGGGATCTGAAGGGCTTCAAGCTACGGCTTCAACCGGATCTCTCACCTCCAAACACTTTTCGTTATGGGAGTCATGGCGAAAAAATGTCCGGATACCTATGGCAGTATTTCGTCGCCTACGCTAAAAACTTGAACGCCGGCGTCCATATGGTTTATCCAAGCTTTCCCAGAAGAAAAACCTCGGCCAGCGACTATATGATACTGTATACTCGAAATGGATCTGTTGATTTTGGCCTGACCACAGTCATGATAAGGTATAAGTACGTCGAGAGAGCCGCAGACTACAGTTATCCTTTTATGTTCTTAAGCTGGTGTACTATGGTCCCTTCAGAACGTATTTTAAAAATACCAGCTCTGTTCGATCATGTACTTACCTTAGAGTCGGCTATTTTTCTGCTGTTAGGATATCTTATAGTTTTTTTGGGTATTCCCCCCATGGTCAAGTACTTAGGAATAAAATGCCGTGGACGGATGATGAGGCTGGTCACGAGGCTTTTCACATTAATCCTGCTCAGCGCCTGCTACGCCCAGTTAATATCCTTGCTGATTCTTCCTCCACTGGAGCCACGCATTCGAAGCTTCGATGAATTACTGGCCTCGGGGCTGAAGATTTTTGGAATGCGGAACGAGTTTTATTACCTGGAAGCTGATTTCCGGGCCAAGTATGCTTCAGTTTTTCACCTCTCCGACAATCCAAACGAATTGTATGATAATAGGAACTTTTTCAACACCAGCTGGGCCTACACCATTACTTCCATTAAATGGCAGGTAATCAAAGCCCAGCAGCAGTACTTTTATCACCCAGTTTTTCAGCTAAGCAAGGACCTCTGCTTCCAATGGGATTCGCCCTCCGGCATACTTATCGCCCCGGAGTCCATTTTCAGGGACTCGCTGAAGCAGTACATCTTGAATGTGGCCCAGTCTGGTCTAATGCGTCAGTGGCTCATCCACAGCTTCTATGACATGGTGCGGGCTGGCCGCATGACCATTAAGGATTACAGCACAACGTGGTCACCTCTACCTCTCCGGCTCGAGGACCTGCGGATGTGCTGGAGGATCTGTGGGATAAGTCTCATCATCTCTGGCATAGTGTTCGTCATCGAACTACTGATATTCTACACTAACGTGTTTCTCAATAGCTTGTAGAGCCAGGCTCTGTCATTTTTCTCGGCAAATAAAATAAATGCAAATTGTTCACCAGGAAGACACCGCAAAGACACGACGGGAGCCACGAAATAAGACTCCGACTCAACTCCGAGTGCGATGTAAGAAACAAGCTAACCGCAGCAGATCTACCAAATTATGTAAAATCCAACACTAGAGAAGAGGTCCAGCACCAACAATTTGTGGCCTAGTGGCTTGGAGGGGGTGTTCGATGTCTTTTTATTTTGCTTGGATTTTTTTGGCTAGGACTGTCTGAGTCGCTGGCCCGTTTTGATTAACATAAAGCGAATAATAGACATCGACTGGCGGCAGCGTGAACAAATTTGATTTCACGATTTTGCACTATTTGCCCAAAGAAGCCAACCAACACCTGCAACTGCAACATCGGCATCAACAAGCTGCTTTCTGTAATTTTGACAGCTGAAGATGCATTTTAGCTTCGTTTCAGTTGCTGTCAATGATATGTTGCAATATTCCACATCTCAATTACAAATGGAGTTCACCTGTGGGTCTTTCAAAACAAAATTATAGCTTGAAAGCTTTTGTTAGTTTTTAGGACGCAATAGACATAAAGAAGCTGCTTAACTACTTGTATAAGATATGATCTAATCGGAAAATAAACTTATGGTACTATGCACAAAGTTTTTTAAATGAAAGTATTTTAGAATTGTTGGCAACAAATCCCAATTTAACAGATTTGGTAACTCTACAGACTAGACTTAAAGAAACTATCGATAATTATTCTGTTGCCCCAAATGAATCAAGTAGGCTTTTTTTGTTGACCAGGTCGTTCTATTTACAATCCATAATCATTATTCGCTGGACCTCCAACCGATTCGGAGCTCTTATTTTCTTTTATTCTTTTTATTCTTTATTTATTTTGAGAGTTGGACTTTAGCTCTCTGTTGACCCAGGACATGAAGTAATCTGCTTAAAATAATATTCTTATTTCCTTCTTTTGTATTTTTATATTATTTATCCAAAAGTAGGCTTTTTTTGTTGACCAGGTCGTTCTATTTACAATCCATAATCATTATTCGCTGGACCTCCAACCGATTCAGAGCTCTTATTTTCTTTTATTCTTTTTATTCTTTATTTATTTTGAGAGTTGGAATTTAGCTCTCTGTTGACCCAGGACATGAAGTAATCTGCTTAAAATAATATTCTTATTTCCTTCTTTTGTATTTTTATCCATTAATTAATATTTATATCTGTACTTGCAATCTACACAATTTTGGAATTTCGTAGAGAGTTTCGTTTGCGATGCTTCTTTTCATTTTATTTATTTAATTCTAAACTTAAAATATAAGTTAGATTCCTTATTTTATTTTTCATACCCATTTTATTCTGGACTTTGAAGCTCTCTGTTTACCCAGGACCTGAAACAATCTTCTTCGAATAACATCCTTATTGCCTTCTATTTATATTTTTCATCCTTAAATTTAAATTTTTAACCCGACTTGCAATCTTTATAATTTTGGCATTTTGTAGAGAGTTTCGTTTGCGATACTTCTTTCCTTTTATTTATTTAATTATTAATTTCTTAATTTAAAAGATAAGTAAGATTCCTTATTTTATTACTCATAGCCATTTTATTTTGGACTTCGAAGCTCTCTGTTAACCCAGGACTTGAAATAATCTTCCTTATTTTCTTCTATTCAATTTTTATTTTATCCATCCTTAATTTAAATTTTTAACCAGACTTGCAATCTTTATAATTTTGACATTTCGTAGAGAGTTGCGTTTGCGATGCTTCTATTAATTTTATTTATTCAATTTTCACCGTTAAATATAAGTTAGATTTCTTTTTTTTGTTATTCATAGCCATTTTATTCTGGACTTTGAAGCTCTCTGTTAACCCAGGACCTCAAATAGTCTGCTTTAAATAGTATCCTTTTCCTTCTATTTTACATTGCAACCGACTTGCAATCTTTGTAATTTTTGCATTTTGTAGAGAGTTTCGTTTTCGATACTTCTTTCCTTTTATTTATTTAATTATTAATTTCTTAATTTAACAGATAAGTTAGATTCCTTATTTTATTGTTCATTGCCATTTTTTTTGGACTTTGAAGCTCTCTGTTAACCCAGGACCTGAAATAGTCTGCTTTAAATAGTATCCTTTTCCTTCTATTCTATTTTACATTGAAACCGACTTGCAATCTTTATAATTTTGGCATTTTGTAGAGAGTTTCGTTTGCGATACTTCTTTCCTTTTATTTATTTAATTATTAATTTCTTAATTTAAAAGACAAGTAAGGTTCCTTATTTTATTATTCATAGCAATTTTATTTTGGACTTTGAAGCTCTCTGTTAACCCAGGACTTGAAATAATCGTCCTTATTTTCTTCTATTCTATTTTTATTTTATCCATCCCTAATTTAAATTTCTTACCAGACTTGCAATCTTTATAATTTTGGCATTTCGTAGAGAGTTGCGTTTGCGATGCTTCTTTTAATTTTATTTATTTAATTTTCACCGTTAAATAAAAGTTAGATTTCTTTTTTTTGTTATTCATAGCCATTTTATTCTGGACTTTGAAGCTCTCTGTTAACCCAGGACCTGAAATAGTCTGCTTTAAATAGTATCCTTTTCCTTCTCTTCTATTTTATATTGAAACCGACTTGCAATCTTTGTAATTTTGGCATTTTGAAGAGAGTTTGCCTGTTTTATTTGTTTTCAGCCATATTTTTATTTTTTTTAATATTAGTTTTATGTAATATTTAAAGTTGGTGCCTTATTTGATCAATAATAGCCATTCTTGTGGTGGCTCATTTACTTTAATCCTAATTTTTTTTTTACAAAATTAAAAAACTTTTTGCCTTCGCCTTGGGTCTTATGAGTCATTGTGCAGACCTGCTGACCCACCATCGGTTTCTCGCTGCAACTGTCCAGGTGTTCAATTAAGCACTGACGTTGACCTTAATACGCGGGCCGCTGAAAACGGATTGAAAAAGTGCCAGAATTTCTGACAAATTGTCGCCGAATGTGCGCAGAAATCAAGTTTATGGTCAATGCGCGGCAGAAAACAGAAAACCGAAAAGCGAAATATTCAGGAGGAAGGATGTCAACAAATACTTCTTGGATTTTTCCTATTCGTTGGTTAGAAAGTTGCAGGCATTTAAAATGCCGAAGCACGGTTCGATGAGCAACTGTCGATCCCGAGGTGTTAAAATATGCATTAAAATTGCTGATGAAGCGGCTTGTTCGCTGGCAGGATTACCAAATATTTGCGGCTGCCGATGCCGCTGCGGCTGCCAAAAGTCAAAAGAAATCAATCAAAATGCCACAATCAACAACGACCACCGCAAGGCGCCAAAAGGCAACAAAAGGCAGCCACGGCAGACAGAAGCGACAGTCTGACGTGTGCCTAAGACGCTTAGTGGCTGCTGCAAGATCGGCTTTGGCTGCGGCAACTTTAACTTCAGGTTAAGCTTCCACTGCAACAGCATCCAGCATTCAGCATGCAGCAGCAGACGGACGGCCCCATGTCTCTAAGTGGACAACAAAACGCCTCCAACACTTTTGGGGCGCGAAAAATGTGTTTGCCAAGCCAGAGAGTTTCTCTGGCCAAGTGTTTGCCAGCCTGGCCAAGTGTACTTGGCTTAGGCTTTGCCTTTGGATCAGTCGCCGATTGTTGCAGTTGCAGTTGCAGGGGCGTGCACACGGAAACACAGATGTGTTTTTGCGGGGGTACATAAAAATAAAATAAATAAGCCAGCGTTGATCTTCATTTGTTGTTGTCGGGAAGTTGACATGACGACTCGGCATCAGCATCGGCATGGCATCTCCATCTCCATGTCCCTGACATATATTTGCATAGTTTTGTCGAGAACAAAATGGCAGCAGGGAAACAAAAAGAAATTCCTTGACAAGTGTCTGTCAGAGACGTCGTGCCGGGCAAATTTGCATTTGGCCGCATCTCACGCTTCAGACACATCCCAAAATCCAAATACACAAAAAAGGTCGCAAAGAATGAGAATTATATGAGGATCGAATGAAAAATCACCCTTTTATTCATCCAATTATAATGGACAATTTTCATATATGTATGTTATAGAGATTTTTCAATAATGATAATAATCATCTTTATATTGTATAAAGGTTATAATTAACTACAAACTTATCCTGTGATTATTCAAACTTTATTTAATTCTTAATGTGAAAATAGCTCCAGCTTCAAATCGACTTGACTAGCAAAGTATAACACAGCTCAACTGATTTATTCCAGATTATTTATTCCCAGAAATAGGTAATTTGCCATAAAAAACTTGAAATACCTTTAACGAGTGTATGAAGCAAAAGGTAAAGATCCGACTTGTGGCATATATATTATGGTGAAATTGTTGTTGCTGTTTCCTTGTCTTATTTTTTCCGTCTTGTGTTTTGTGTGTCGATCTGAAGCGCACCTTTATGGTCTATTATACTAACGGGAATGCCCCGAGAGCAACGACAATAATAAGCAAATTGATTGAAATATGCGATATCATGGTAACCGCAACTCAAACGGAAACGCGCCGGCCGCCGGACTGGTCGCTCTTGACGCTTTTGCCGCACTGTCCGCATCGGCCGCTCCCTACCCGCCCCCACCCCGCCGGCTCTGGGGCCTCTCCCCCCAGTGCCCCCAATGCCAATTGCAATTGTGTGGTAGCGCATTAAATGTCGATTTCGTTTTGCACCCGCGGCGCTGATACGCAGCCAGCGATACGGGAAGTACGCAGTGGTGCTTGGTTTCGGTGGTGGTGCTGCTGGTGGGTCACTGCCAATGCCACGCAAAAGGGGTGCGGCTGCGCCGGCGATTGCGACTGTGGCTCCAAAAATCCCAGCAACACCGCCCACCCAGCCGGCCCAGTGGGCAATCTTGGTCTCGGTGCTCCTCCGTATTCTCCTCCCAAGTGCTGAATGCCGAATTCCGAATTCCGATACAGATATTAATGCGCTTTAAATAAATCATTAGCGCATTGTTTGGGGCAAACTAGCCGGAGCCACAAGGACCAATGAAGATTATGGCAACATTTAATGGAATTTACATCACTTTGTGCAGGAGGATCGAGCAGCCAACAGTTTCGAAAGGGGAAGTGTAGAGTTTTATGGGGCGAAAAAAATTGATAAGAGGTTGGAAGGCCAATCAGCTGAAAGACGCTCATTTGGAGGGTATAATAACTAAACGTTGCCCAATAGCAACTAGTTTGTAATTAGCATTCAGCAAGTAATCAAAATGTGAACACCTCTAATCAAGCTAAAAACTGGGTGCCGCTGCCTCATCGCGAAAGATCTCATAAAACTCGTTGCTGTTCTTGTTTGTGACCTGAAATGTAAGTGAGACCCGGCCGTAATGATAACTCATTGGCTCGTGTGCGTTCGCTAGGCGATTTTTATTGACTTTTTAGTGATCGCCGACAGGCAGCAAAACGCACACAAAAATCAATACTGACTTTGAGTTTGCCGTCTGTTTTTTCGGCTATCGCAAGTAATTAAAACGCTGTAAAAAGTGGCAAAATGTGTTAACCAGTTTGGGTCGATTTCTGTGCTCCCTTGCGGTGTGTTACAATTCGCAGTAAATTCTTTTTTTCGGCCAAGTGATGCAATGAATTTTAATGTCACAACCAGGTTTTTTACTGCATATCTAGATTTTGAGCGCAGCCTAATAGATACTTTCCAGGCTTCACATGCAAATGTATGACTTCCTGCCAGCCATAGCATAGCCCAGCCAGTGAAACTCCAGCCAGGCCGTAAATAGCCAATTTGGCGCTCCGGCCGTTTAACGCCAACATCTTGCAACGAATCGAATCGAATCGATTATCGTGCACTTAACACCACCAGCTCTTTAACCCGCAACGAGCCAACCAGTTACCCTTAAAGGTTTTTGTGCAACAATTTTTGGAAAATGTTCTCAATCATGAACGAGGCACTTTCCGTTGCGGGGAAAATTCGGGGGGTGGGGCCCATCCAAGCCGCAATCAAGGCCAGCTCCCAGCTAGAGTTTTTGAGCCACGGCATCATTATCAACTTTGGCTCCGTGCTGATTATCAACATGTGCACTGGCTGCTCGATGGCAGCGCCGCATGTGCTTTTGCCCTCGATCCATAGATCAAGATCATAAATAGCAATAAGCCAACCAGACAATGTCTGCTAACTGTTTCAGGCAATCAATCAATCCATCTGCCGCTGCAACAGCAACAGCAGCAGCCAGATCAGGCGCAGCAGCAGAAAGTGCAGCGGCATTGATTCGCGAGTGCTGGCCGTTTGGAAAGTTCATTCAGTTGCGCTTCAGTTTTTCTTGGTCCGCGCGAATCGTGCCGGAGGATGCTCTAGGAAAGGGGATTCCCTGGTGCTGGGTACCTGGTACAGGGTACCAGCGAAGTTTGGTTGATTGCCAGAGCTGGTGAGTCAAAACGTGATCGATTGATCAACGGCAACGGCAACGGCAAGTTCAACGAGCCCGATTGACTGACTGACTGACTGACTGACTGCTGACTAGATAATTGTGGCGTTCTGCGGCTGATGCCACTTTTTGCACTAAACAGTGCCGGGGCAGACCGCATAGCAGCATTCCAGTGGGCCAGGCCAAAAACTTGCTCGCCAATCCGCGGAAAGCGGCAATCTGTCAGCCTGACAGTTGGCCCAGTCGCAAATCGTAGTCGCAGTCGCTCGGCATTTCATGATTGATGATTGTTGAAACGCGAACGAAATTATGATTAAATAAGTAATTGTAGTTAAACAAAAAGCAGCATCGATGAAGACCACGATCGACTAAATGCTAAGCGGCATGGCAGTTGCTTTTTGTTGTATTATTTTTTTTTGGTTTTGTTGTTGTTGTTTGTGTTCATTTTCGGCATTGGCCAAGTGCAGTTAGCCGATGATCGGCGATCTTGACGGTTTTTCTCGTTGCTCAGCTCAATTGCTTAGGCATTGGCGAAACGTCAAAGTCAAAGTCGAATACGGTCGGAGTTAAAGACTTCGAGGCGGATGACAAGGTCTAGTTCAAAGCCACCTAGGTGGTCGTTCCTCCACGGACTAAGGTCAAAAGCCAATCACAATCTGGGCCACAAACACACGTATGCAACGACTTTTTTAATCCAAAGCGTGAAATGTTAGCGCTGGCAGCTCCAACTTAGCACTCGTAATAAATTCAAAAGCGTTCGGCAATTAAATCGTAAATTTTTACAACTACAAATTTACAGTTATTAAAAACATAATTTGTTGTTGTTGTCCGCTGTTATTAATTACTACAACAGTCGGGTGTCACGCTGTAAAACAACGGGCGAGCAGGTGAGCGGGGCTAGCCCAAACGAAAGACTTAGGCAACGAACTTGAGTTCAATCAACATTTTCAATTAAAAGGTATTTTGTTGTTGTCCGCTGAACGCAGACGTTGCTGCTGCATGGCAAGTCATGGGTGTAGTGGCACGTTTTTGTGTGCATTATGTTGTGGCCAGGTGCGAGGGTTGCCCCGCAAGTTGATGAAAAGCGTCTTGATTGAATGCAGCTCGCAGTTAGCCTCACAACCAATCAATTGTGGCACCCACCTCCGTTTCCCATGGAGCACGTGTTCCGGCCTGGTTTCTGCAGCAGCAGCAGCAACAGCAGCTCTCTCGGCCCTGTTGCTAATCGTCCATATTTGCCAATGTCGTTCGATCGCTGGTTCGCCCAGCCATTTGGCCCGGCCGATCGATGCTTATCGCCAAATGTGTTGAATGTGCAGGCATAACAAAAACGAATAGCAAAAAGCATAACAAAATGCTAAAATCAAATCCGAACAGATGAAGAAAAAATTAATTAGAACAAAATGCACAACGAAAATATATTTACAAACAATGGGCGTGTCGCGGCGGGGCCCAAACATTTTCAGCTCGTATTTGTTTTGGCCGAAACGAACAATTGGCTAACAATTTGCGGCAGTCACAATCGCAGCCACAATGGCAGGGCCTATCGCGATTTATGTTCGTATGAATTATTTGCTAAATTGGTTGGCCAACAATTGACGAAAAGGTTTTCCATCTGCATGGACATACCGGTTTTGAAAAACAGACAGGCTAGCAGGCACACAATTTCCAACTAATTAGGCGTGGTGGCTTTTAATCAAAACGATTAAAATGCTTTCGGACAATATTTTTCCACGCCTAATCAAAGACTTTATGCCATTTTCTGTCTGACAGCTGCAGTGGCCAGCGGAGCTGGACCATAGGAGTCTGGACTCGGAAATGGGTGGTCACCTGGGGGGCTGGACAGCGGGACTGCGAGCCGGGGCTGAGGGAGCGGGCGTGGCCATATCAAATTGTGGTACAATTTATTAAAGCCGAAATATGTGTGAGCCGGACTAAGTCGGGCCAAGTCGAGTCGGGCAGCAGCAGCAGACGATAACAAGTTGTCGAACCAGATGTCAAAGCGATTTGCAAATATTTGACAAGCGCATAACACCAACAACCCCAAATGGGAGTCAACGGGTTTAATGAAAGATTGGTCTGTAAAAGGGGCAGCTGAATGAGAAATATTAGTGGGAAGATGAGTTATAGTTCAATACTTTGTAGTTCATTTTCTCGTGAGAAACGATTGTAAACGTGTTTACAAAATATTCTAATTTTATCAGCTCACAAAATAATGTAGATTGGTCAAAATTCAATAAAAGAAAATATATGCTAATGCCAATAAAGACATAAAATAAATTCCCGTCAGAGTGTGCTTGTTTCACAACGCCAGCCATTAAGATCAAAATCCGAGCCTCGAATGCATTTTTGGCCACTTATCGGGAGCCAACAATCTTTCTCCGAGGGCCCGGGCTTCGTAAAAGGCAGCGTCAAAATAATAATATCATAAAACTTTATTTTATTTTTATTTTCAATTTAATTTTATTGAAAATCATCGCAAAACAAAATCGAAACGAAAAAGAAAAATAAAATCATATTAAATATCAGTCGCGTGGCCAGAGAGGGGCCATAAAAAACCGAAAAGAAAACTTAATTCAACAAGCCGGCTGCAGCGCACGCATTTAAACCGCAACACCCTCCCTTACAGGTGGCCAGGACCGTCTTGCCCCAGCCTTTCCTTGTCATTCAGCCTCCCCTTGTCATTCACCTTCACGGCCATTGCCAACGGCCAGAGAGGGAGACGAAGCCGAAGCCCGAATCTGGCCACTTTTCGGCCATTGTCAGCTCTGAAAAATCTGATAAGTCGCATTATAAGAACATAAAAACACCCAAAACCAAAAACCCAAAGCCCGAAAACAAAATAAACTCGAAAAAGAAACATGCACGAGGGAGAGAAAATAATTTCGGTGGAGCCTGGATTTCAGAAGGAGTAGGGTGAGGCAGGGCAGGACGTGGAAGGATCCCAACAACACCAGTAACATTGGTAACAGCAACAACAAGGCCAAGCCAAAATATGCAACATGCATGTTATTGCGGCCGATGTTGTTGTTGCTGCTGCTGCGGTCGCCAAAGCCAACCGAAGGGGGGAAAATGCATTCAGAATAGCTTTTTTTCAAGCCGAAATACAGATGTCCTTTCAACGCTAATATATCTATTTCGTTTCTAGCCTCCGTCATAATTAATCTCTTTCCCTATTTGCCAACTATATTTTTGAAAATATTAAATTATGTATTTAATAAGCTTTAATTTGACTTAAATAAACACGTTTGTTATATAATCTTTTTAATGCCAAAAAAGCTTAAGTTTTTTGAAGAGTATTTCAGAGAAACAATGGAGTAAAAATCCAAAACGAAGCGAAAATATTTGGGGGCCATGCAACGAAATGAAGTTGCAACAAGATACTTTACTTTACTTAAGGGCAAGTAGATGCACAACTGATATACGGACATGGGAGAGACTTGATTTCAGCCGCTGCCCCTCATTGCCCCCCGACCACTGCGATGGAGTTTAATTTCTTGTGCAAACTTCGGACCACTTGATGTGGGGCGTGTTAAGGCGGCGTTGCATGCTGCATCTTAGCCAGCAGTCTCGGCCAGCAACTGCCCTCAATTGGCCGGAGATGCTGCCAGGACATGGGGGAGAAGATGCATTGTTTTAACGGCCTCATTGGAGTCGTTAAGCTGCGTTACGTGCGCATCATTTTGAGGTGTTCAATTAAAGTCTCACAGTCACCGTCCCCGGCTCGTGCTTCCTCTGTGCTTTGATTTTAATTACTCCGACTTTGCGAACGGATTGAATCTGTTGTAATGGTATTGAGCGGTGCAGGGTCCATCATTACGTTTCCATCCATCCGGGCTCTGGTGGGGCAATCAAGACCCAGCCCAACAAAAAACAAAATTTAATTGTAAATAACAATTCCGACAAGCGAGGAAAACACTCTGCCAGGGGGTCCCAAAAAGTGGTTGCTTATAAATCGTTCCATTGGGGAGATCAACTTTTTTATAGAGTTGGTCTTGAGAGCGCAGAAATTATGGAAATAGTTACAAAGGGCATGGAGGATTCGTCAGGTTGAATTATGAGCCCATCTCGGTTCTCTGGGGCACTCATTTTGAGGCTTATTCACTTGACTCTTTGGCTATTTATAGCCGATTTCATTTGGTGAAACTGAAAAACGCCTTTGGCCTTGCCGCTTCGGCTCCAACGCCAACTGATTGATGGCGTCGACAGAGGCAGCATCGCCATCCCATTTATTAGATTTATTTTCGGCTTATTTATTATTACTTGCACCCCGCGAATCGCTTTGATTTGATGGCCGCATGATGAGGCAGTTTGGAGTGCATTTTCAGATCTCAAGTTGTTTGGCATTTGGTCGAGGTGTACTCGTTTTCGAGTCTATCATAGGCCTAATAAGCGGGCAATGCGGAACCGCAAGCCTGCCCAAATTATTTGCCAGCAGACTAATTACTTTGGCACTCGCGCGCCGGGCTCGGCGGGCTTTCATCTCGTGTGGCATGCAACTTCGGCTCACAGCCAAATGCAGGCAACACTTGGGACTGGATCGCCTCACTCTGTGGGTCATTCCATTGGCCACCGGTCAGTGCAACCTAGTTAGAGCTGACTCGCAGATGGAGCCGCGATGAAGTCAAAGCCACAAAAGGTGATGATGGGGTTGATTGCTCCGGCCACGGCGACTTTCCTTCTAATTCCAACTGTACAAATAATCAAAAAATTTTTGGCGCATTTAATTTGATCGCCAGCACGTTTCGGCTGCGACTTTAATTGAAATCGATTTTCGGGGCGCCTTTTCCAGAGCAGAGACTGAATGCACTCAGCTCTTAAGTCAAAATCGAATCTGTAACTCTGGCCGAGTGTCAAAATGGGTGCACGTTTTCGTGGCTTTCACCCGTTTCGATGGGCGTTGGCAAGGGCAAAAGCTTGCCACAGATTTTGGCTCATTTCGCTGGGGGATTTTGTTGCGGCTTGCCGAGTTGATGACCAACTTGATCCACCTCGGCCTTAGATGATCCAAATTACTATCGTAGTTCGTTTTTGGCGAAGCTCAATTACTGATAAACACTCGACTTGGTTTCGCAAGCTAAGTGAGGGATAAAATTAAGGGCAAGGCTGGGGTAAAAGTGTTTGACAATAAGCCAATATCGGAGATTGATCATCAAATCAAATTCATAAAAGTTTATTACCGAAAGCTGGCTGAGAACACTCGGAGATTGGCCAATTATGCAGAAAATAAAACCTGATCGACTAGATGTTAAATTTAATTTTTGGAAAAATTTCCATCTCTTAATATTCCGATTTGCTTTTTTGGCACACACTTCACGGTTGAGACCCCCCATAAAATCGGTGTGAAATCAGCTAAATTTTGAGCACGCGCCCGGACGATAAATGTTGCAGTCTCGGTCGACAGCTCTGTTGGCTTCTCGGCCGGCGTCTCTGCCAGCACTTGACCCAATGCCTAGACAATAGATTTAATTTCCATTTGTCCGTGTTTTTATATAATTTTTTTTTCAAAGTTTCATTTTGAGTTTTGGGATGCGGGTGTGGCGCATCTCCGGCCACGTTTTCTTTTCGTTTTTGATCTCCGCGCCTCGATTAGGGCGACTCATCGCCAAACTCCAACAGCCGTGGCCACAAAGGGTAATAACAGAAACAGAAACCCAAAGCCCGGCAAACAAATTGACTGATGCCAGCCCCGCCACCAAATCTGGACCTCAAACGCTCCCAAAACTCCAATGCCTGATGCCCGATGCCCGTTGCCCTCCCACAGATGCCCTTTCGATTCCCATTTCGACCAAGTGGCGCTCTATTATGCACTAGTAAGGGGTATATCACTTCATTTTGATTAATCCATAGAGTAAAATAAAATTAATAAATTTTTGCGGCTAAGATGAGAACAATGGATTCAATTTTAAAATCATATTAGTTTAGTTATCCCGAACTTATATGATTTTATTTTATTTAGTTTGAGAAGCTTCATGAGTGAGCTGATTTACTCAAAACTTAATACATAAAATAAAGATTATATTAGTTTAAAAGTAATTATTAAATTTATTACCATAAACAAAAACTTAAGAGTAGTAACATCTTCGGAGCAACGCTGCCAGCTTAATGAATTTAATGTGATTTTTTCCTTTGTTTTCTGGCTTCTTTTGATTCAAATTTCGTTTTCATTTGGGGAGAGGTCAGCGTTTTGGGGCGTCTTGACCCGGCTTAAATGAAAAGCCATATTTCTGTTGATGCCTGGCCCCAGTTTCTGACGTACGATCGATTGCGCCTGTCCGAAAGCTGGGCCCTCGCAAATTTGTAGCTGTCTGTGGCCGGAATAGGCCAAATCCCTGGCCAAGAGTTGGCCTGATTTCGTTTTTCGGGGTTAGGCTGCCAGAGTCATGCACTTGCCGCGACCGATGCTGGATTTGCCAACTGAACTGCCGGGGATTCGGAATCGGAATTGTCTTCTAATTAAGTGCATTTCGGTTAATTAATTTAAACTAACTGTAAATTGAGACTGCGAGTTTTGGGCGCGGTGGCGTCGTCTGCAAATGCGGATTGGGATTTTTTCTCATTTGTGGAAGGGTGGAGGCGGCGGTGGTGACTGGGGATCAGGCCAAGAAAGCGGAAAGCAGGCCAGGACCAGGACCAGGCCCAAGCCCATGCCCAGGCCCACAGCCCGGGCACTTGAGCTTGTTAAGGCTGCCGACCGGGGACGACCAAGTTTATTAGTTCGTGCCTTCATTTCGTAATTACTTCAATTGATTTTGCGCTGCTGATGGCAACGGGACTGCGACTTCGTCTTTGACTTGGACTTGGACTCTTTGGGATCGAACGGAACTAAGTCGGGCTCTCGCTTCCCGAGAAACTTCATTGGAGCTCTTTGCGCGCTTCGTTGCCTTTGATTGTAAATCAGTTTACTTTGCCATTTAGAAGCCTTTGTGGTCCTCTTGGCTTTTTGGCTTTCTGGCGTTATTGGTAGTTGGTTGCAGGCTGCAGCCTGCTGTTGGTCGCTTGGTACGGTACAAAAGGTGAAATCACGATTTTCAAGTGCATCGCCATCGATATACAACGACTCCGTCTCGCTTTGGCCGTTGCAAATTGTAACTCTAACTGTACAACAGGTTCAAAGTATCTCCTAACAGGTACGCCTGCCTCAAAAAAGGAGATCGTATTTGGATTTGGATTCGGATTGGGTTTGCTATTTCTTTTGGAATTGGCATTGGGTTTTGGAGTCTTTAATTATCGCCCAGGTATGCCAACGATTTGCTGCGCAGTGGCCACCGAAACTAAGCAAATAAACATAGCAAATAGTAAAAAGTTAATTAGGCTTTCCTTATTTTCCCATTTGGAATTCCGGAAATCACTCAATTAGATCGAGAACGAGGCGAAAGGCCGCCAAATTGCGGCCATAAACCAGCCAGGGATCAGCAACTCACGTGATAATAATCACCTGAAAAGTTTGATTTAATAAAGTAGCAGATACCTGGCGGGCAACTATAACAATAACTTTGCGGCCTTAATCGCGCCTAAACGATGGAGGAGGATCTCTTCTGGCCCAGGAGATGGCCACAAAGCCAAACAGGCCACAAGGCGCAGATGGCCGAAAGCTGGACAAGAGCGGGCAAGAGGCTGAGCAGCTCAAACGCTGAGGGGTCAGGAGGCTTCAACACCTCGCAAAGGCTGACCCATGGCCGGCTAATTGACAGTATCGTGACTAAAATCAATTTGTTGTGTGCAGGCAAAGCAACAAATTTCACGTTGTTGTTGCTGGAGAGCCTGCTCCCTCTATGAATGATTTACGATGCGACGTTGCCGCTGTGACCCCAAAGTTCGACGTTGTTGAAACATCAAAAACCCAAAAACAAAGACCCCAAAGACGCCCGCTCATAATCAGCAGCACATAAACAACATTTCGCCGACCACCGCATTGATCGGCCGCCGATCGTTGAAAATCGTCGAAGATCTTTGCCGATTTCCTTCCAACATTATACCCGAAACTCAAAATCCAAGCCCCTACCTGTGCCCATACCCATAACCCATCCTATACAGACGTCGGCCAGACGAACATAATCAGCGTTCGGGACCGGCAGTGGGTGTCCAGCAGAGACCATCATCATTCGCGGAGCGCTGGGATCTAGTAGATGGTGCCGCGAAGATCAGCATCTTCAACATGATCATTACGTTTGTTTATTGGCGAAAATTTAGAAATTTATTGCGCATTCGTTATTGTGCGTTTGGGCTTTATGGAAAGCCAAATCTGTTCTCACACTCTTTGGGCCTCTGACAGGTAAATAGTTATAACTGGCAACACTTTTTCTTTCTTTGTTAAATGTGCATTTAGACAACATTATCGTCAATCAACGGGTGGCTCTCTGGGCTAGATTAAGCCGAATTAGCCGAGCTCTACGATGTTTCGAACAAAAGGGTTAACGGAGGGGCACTTTGGTTGATTGCAGCCAAAAATAGACGCACAATTGTGGCCAGAGGTCGTATGTTAATTGCCCCAAATCACCGATCAATAATGAAAATATTTGCATCGAACAAATGCCCATAAAGCTCAAAAGACTTGTTGAATTCAGTGACCTAACAGTTACGGTTGTTGAATTCGCTCATTAACTAATTAGAGAGACATAAAATATTTCTAATTTTATTCCGTGAACTAAATGTTAAGACGTCTGTGCCTCTATTAATATTAATTGAGCGCAGAAATCAGTCTAGATATAATAATGAAATTTGAGTACCTCACAGGTACATTTCCGCATCGAAACACTTTGGTTTTATGACTTTCCCATAAATCGAATATTGATTGTTTTGGCATCCGCTGGACCTTCAAAAAGCTCCGCAACTGGAGCAGTCGCTTCCAAGAGGTTACCACCCTGGAATGACGTGATAAAGCCGCGTAATTAAAATATGAACAGCGTTCATCTGTTGGCCCAAACATGGCTGATGGCTGCCCCCGGTGGTGCTCCATTTTAAATAATGTTTTATGGCAACAGAAAGCACACAAAGCCAAGAAAAATGCCAGTCGCATTAGCCGAGGCTCAAGGATAGAAAACCGGGCTCTCACGCGGATGTGGATGTTGATGGGGATGTGGATGCGGATTGGTGTTGCCAAGAGGCCAACACATGGCCAAGCGATGGAGCTAGAGCTCTACTATAAAACTAAGCTGAAGCTGCGGGAGCTAATAAATTTCTCGACGTCTGCCTGCCAGCCAGCCAGCCAGCAAGCCTGCCTGCCTGCCTGCCGTTTGACGCTATTGATCGTTAAGTAAATTGTCTGCAATTATGCCAAAAGGGAAAATAATAGAAATTATAACGAAAATGCTGTGTTGCGGCTGTTGACTTTTTTGTGGCTCTTTGTGGAAATTGTGGGAAGTGGAAAGCACTGTGACAGCCGCATTTGTGCATAAGTTGTGCCGCCTTATCTGGCCCAGGAAATGCTGGCGATCATAATTTTCTCTTAGGTGGCAAATTGCTGGCAGTTGCCAATTGCATGTGGGTCAGGGCGCTCACGAATCCGAATCCAAGTCCCAGCTTAAATGCGAATCGGAATCCGAATCCCAGGGCACTCCAGACGGTTCCTGACATTTATATTTATAACTCGTGCAGCAACCGTTAATTGTTTGGCTCTTGATAAGTGAAATTTACTATGCTCTTGCCAGACTATACGAGAGCCCCGACAGGATTCCAGAGCTAACCATGGTCAGCCATGGCAACTGACCAACTGACTGACAACTGACTGACTCGCCAACTAACTGGGCTTTTTGCGTTTGGTTTTGTCTTTTCGGTTATTGGTATTTGGTACTGGGTCTTTGGTTTGGCTTGTGTCAGCCGGCTATCGCAATGTTACATCCGTGCGTGCTGTCAATTAACATGGCCAACAACCGAATCAATTAAGCACTGACCAGTGGCCAGCGATGCTAATAATGGCCACGCCCCAAGCCTCCAGATCTGGCCTGTCATAAGCCAAATGCAAATGCACATTCCGAGGGTCAGAACCGGACAAACATTTAGCCGATTGGAGCGTAGCCACAAACTTGTCCTCCCATTTGATTGATGCATGTTCCGAGCTTGCAGACAAACTGTTTAATTGGTGCATGCTCTGGCAAAAAAAAGCTTAAAGAAAACAGAGGCTTAGCATGCCGAATCTGCATTGTTGATTACATAAGCGCCGCTGGGTTGACAAATGTTTAGGCAGGACTCTGATCCTGTTTTCACACATTGTGCAACACGCCCCCAGCCACGACAGTTGAGCTGTGTTCTCCAATGTTTATTTATTTATTTAGTTTTTTTTTTCGCATGCCGTTTGGACTTTAGTGGTTGCCCCGCCCGCACATTGTCACTTTTGCGAATGCCGAATGTTCGATTCGATTTCAATTGGAAATCGCGGCAACGTGTAAAAATATTTGTGCAACTGACTGCACTGCGTTTTTCTTTTGGGCAGTCTCTGTGCCTGTAACTGTTACTGTTTCTGTTTCTGATTGCTGCCTTTGATGCATTTCAAATGAGTTGATTTATGGCAAGTTTTTGGCTGGCTTTTGAATGACTGAATGACTGGCCGTCTGACTGACAGACTGACGGACTGACGGACCATGGGTCTCCGCAAACAGGCTGGCTGACTTTCTGGCTGGCTTATGTTTGCGCTGTCGCAGAGCATGAATGAAGGCTTGTTGATGTTGTGACAGCTCCAAAAACTGGCCAGGCTCTGTAGACATGTTAAACTGCTTTAATTACTCCAGCCAGCATGTGTATATATACCTATCTACATATGTATATGCGCCTGATTTTTGGGCCATAGATTTATGAGAATTTATGCCGCACCCAGTTACCGCTGTCTCAGTCCAAGCCTCAGTCCTCAGTCTCAGTTACAGATACAGATACAGATACATTTCGCATTCGCGTTCCAGTTTCAACAAACCGATGCCCTTAGCCAAAAGGAAAGTTGGACTTGTCTGTGGACATGCCGAAACTTATCTTAACTGACCTGCAAATAGTTTTATTTCTAGTTGAGCAAAAACAGCATTTGACGCCCACGCGAAAACAAGCTAGGCCAAAAAAAAAAAAAACGAGAAGCATATCGTCCACATGGTTGGTAGTAACCCTTCTTGGCTCTTTGCCTCCAGAAGGACTTTGATAAATTCCGCACAAACACACCGGTAATTTGAATAATGAAGCGGGGGCCCCAGCCTGAGTTAGGGGGCATCAATCTGTCAACGCCGCATTCGACGTCGCATTCTGTTGCATGAGCATGCGCACAGTTTGAGTTCGATGGGTTGCCTGCCACCGTAGCGGCGGCCGGCAAAAAGAGATCCAACAAAAAAGACATCGCGTGCCGCCGGCTAGGAACCCATGGCTTCCAGGCCGCTCCACCGATCCAGCAATCCACTCCACCGCCTTGTGCCGCGTGGGTCGTCCCAGTCGCAGTCTCAGTCCAAGTCCCAGTCATCGTCGTCTATCAATTAAACAAAACGGCGCTGTGCGCTGCGCGCTGTACGTCGGCGGCTGCAACATCCAACATCAAATGCAAGGCCGGCACGGCTGCCAGGTACTCAAATACCCTGATACCCATACCCATACCCTGGCATCCCAGATCCGAGCCACGAGACCCGGCTGGACCCGATCCGTCCGGCCACCCAAAACGCTGCTCCAGTTGCCATTCGAGCAGCGCTTCCGCGCTCGCAGCCAACCAGTTTTTGCTTCTGCGGCACTAAAACCAATTTTTGCCAAATCCAAATTCAAATTATGTTTTTAAAAATAAATAAAATGCGACAAAGCCAGCCGTCTAAATAGGCAATGATTGTCAGTTCATCTATTCATCGACTGATGTTTCCATATTAATAGGAACTATTGTTATGAATTCATTTAACAGTTTTTATGGCCAATATTAAAAAACATAGGAAATACTGTGCGTAGACCTTTACTTCTTTGTCTGATAAGCTTTCTACATTTATAAATAAATAGGAAACTATATTTAGCCTACTCTGTCTACTCTGTATAGCCTATTTTCCCTTCAGCTTAAGCAACGATTTTTTACAGTGTGTTCGTTTTGTTTGACTTGGTTTGGATTCGTTTCGTTTTGTGTGTTTCGCGGGTCTCGTGCAGGACAAACATGGAGCATTATTTAACGACACAATTCGTGCAACTCCCACGCATGCAAACGGCAACTCTAAACAAAACAAACCCCCTAAACCCCAAACAAAAACTAAAAAAAAATACAAAACGAAGCGAAAAGCTACAAAACTGAAAGCGAAAAATGCGAATTGGGGGTCTAGGGGTCTGGGGGCTTCGACGGTCTGATGGCTGATGGCTGATGGCTGATGGCTGGGTCTCTTAACTGATGGCCCAGCGACCGAAATTGGCGCAAAAATGTCACCAGGCCGCACTCCTCGGGAGGGAGATCCGGAGGAGATTTGGGAGGGAATCGCGCGAATCCATCGATCATCGCCGGCTAAAATGTCAAATTGGTTTATCAGCCCACAGGAAAGGCGGCTTTAATGTCAGTTTAGCAATTTGACAAATGACTTGCGATAATAAAAATGCTAAAAATGTGGCACGTTGCATGTGGTGCTCAAGAGCTGAGGCTGTTGAAAGCCACAGGTTCAACGAACTCCGTGGTACTAGTTTCTGTTATCGAGAGCGGCTAATCGGCGATAAAGCCGTATGCTTGTTAGCTTGTTAAATCACATGTAAGCGTGGCTAAGTTCGAAGATTGACGATCGCACATCGCGGCCATCGCCGGACATTCATAAATGACCAATCGCCGGTATGTATCGCATTTCAGTAACTGCAGCAGGAACAGCAACAGCAGCAGCAGTAACACAAACACCAAAACAACTGCCACAAATTACACGCAGCCCGGCGACAAGAGGCATTAATAATTGGCCAACTAAATGCAATATCGAAGTCGCTTGGCAAGCCTTATCAATAAAACTGTTTACGAGCCACGCCCGCACACACGCACTCCCCCCTCCCACTGGCCACTCCCCACTCCCCGCTTCAATCCACTGGTCAGCGAAAAAAGGCGATTCCGATTCAGATTCCGATTCCAGGATGACAAATTGCGCAAATCCATGAGATAGTTTTTGGCTCTTAGCATTTGCACGATCGCCGCGGCCGTTGCATAATGTGCCGCTTAGATTTGTATCTGCTGCATGCGCCATGTTGTTGACTCAAAACGCTGTCAAAATGGCCAGCCAGAAATGATTCGTGCGATAAAGCCCCAAAAAAGACAACGGCAAACAAACAAATGCAGCCAGCCAGGGAGCTGCAAGCTTTTTAGATTTTTACCTGGGCTAGGCCTGCTCCACTGACCGCCGGTCAGGCATGAACATTTAATAAACATTTTTGCACCATTTTTCAGTCGCCCGACTGGCTGCCACTGCCACTGCCGCTGCTGCTGCTGCCGCTGTCACTTCGGCTAATGGCCATCATTAGCTGTTCATCCGCAGCCGGGGCTTATCAATTTATCAACCTCCAGCATGAGCGGCAATTAGCCAGTCTAAGCGGCTAATTAAGTTGCGCCAGCACGAGCAGATTTCCACAAATGCTGATCGATGGCGCAGAGTTAGCACTCTGAGATGGATGAATGGATGCATGGAGAAGATACCGGCCGGTGGAGATGGCGGTAGTCAAGAACCTGGCAATTCTTTGGCCAACTTGCAGTACTAGTCTGCTCCGCCATCGATTTCTCAAGATGAGCCTCTTTGGGTGGACTTTAAAAATAGTTAAAAATAGAATATTAGCTATGCCATTTCATATAGCTTACATACCTTTCCTTTCTTAAACAATGACATTTTGCCTTAGTGTTTATTGTAATTGGCTTTAATGACTCTTGTGAAACGGACAAACTTTTGTAATAACATATATGTATGTATAACTACAAATAAATATGCAAATATATACAAATCATAGAAAACAGATAGTAAAAGGCACAATCGAAAAATCAGCATCCCAGCTGGGCTTCCCGGTAGAGTTGATCGAAGAGCCGGCACTCCTGCTCCGACAGGGTCAGGATCAGCGTGTCGGTGTCCCCCTCGACCGAGTCCGTGGGCAGGGACGCCGGCAAGGATCCGTCCGGTGCCGGTTCTGGAGGGGCGGGCGAAAAGTTTGGCCGGAAGTCGCGACGACAGAGTGGACAACGCGTGTCGCAACCGAGTTGAATGTACCGCTCGAAACATTCCGCACAGAACGAATGACCGCAGGATATAAGATGTGGATTCCGCTGCTCATCTAAACAGAATATGCACGGGTTAGCGGTCATGGTCACTAAAACTCATCAGCATTAATCGCGTACTATTGAAGTCGTTTTTTTCAGCAGGATGGTCTCTCAGCTACAGTGCTACAAAATATAGGGATACACCTGGGGGCTTCGCCAAACAAAGTGAATTCTCCAATCCAATCGAAAAGTCAAAAGAAAGTTGAACGAAAATGCAAAGGCTTCTGCGATGAAAGTTTGACATTTTCTTTCATGGATAACGCGTGTGGCCTCTGTACATAATACCAGGCGTTAATTTTTGAATTGTACAACTTTATCCGGTAATATTGTTGACCATGTAACACCTATCGGCTTCATTCTAACTGCACCCAGTTCTTGATGAAGTTCTCATTCAGATCGTGTTCGGATCGGTGCGAGTCGTTCCCAGGCAACTCTTTTTGCATAATTCCATTTAATCTCGGCCAAAGTTGAGGGCAATTTTCAATTTGACTTGCCGACAACGACGCTCCTGTGGCTGTTATTGTTAATATTGCCATTGTTGTTGTGGCCGTGTCGCTGTGTTGTTGCCATTCAAATTGCATTCAAATCAATTACATTCGAACTAAACATAATTCATGTGGTATGGGTTAATACAACAAATTACAACTGACATTTAAACAGAAACATGAAACGGACAATTTAACATGAGCGAGGAATAAGCTATTGGAGGGAAAAAAAACAAAAAGAGAGATATGGCCCAGCAAAATCCGAGTAACAAAGGCAACTTCTGGGGCCGATTGGTTAGCTGGCTGGCTGGCTGGTTGTTTGCCCGTTTGGCAGGCATCATATGCGGCCGAAAAAAGGCCAAAAAGATACGAAAACAGAATTCAACTTCAACCACACTAAATCGCAGCCACTCGGCTCAAGTTGGGCCAGGCGAGCCGGAGTGACCTTCAGTATCCACAAAAATGAAAATAAACAAAAAGGCGAAAAATCAAAAAAAGAAACACGAAAAAAGTGCAGCCCCACCACACACAGGCGAAACAACAATAAAATTCTTTTCTCACGATTGTTGACTTTAACACTTATAGCGTCGCAAAAAAATAAATAAAAAAAAGCCCCAAAAAATCGAAAACAAAAACTTACGAGTGCGACTCAAAGTGGCGTACGAGTATTCACTGTCATTGTCAGAAATTAAGCCTCTGAGCTCAGCATGCAACACAATGAAAATGAGCTACTGCCACTGGGAAGTTGGAGTTATTTAGTTTTTAAGTTTTGGCTGCATCTCTGAGCAAAACAGAGTCACAGGCGGAAGAACAGAGGGTCAGACATTGCCCTGCTCCACATGCATTTCAATGGAAACGAAATCGAAGCGGAGATAAATGTTCTGGGCAGCTTTTGTTTTACTTAATTTTATGTGCTTTGCATATTTTTAACGGGCTCTGAGGAATAAAGGGCATTAAGCATTTTGCCTGCGTGCTGAGCTCATTTATTTGCTGCAGTTTTTTGCAGTTTATCGATTGAATGCATTCTGGTTTTGCCTTCTGCAATTAAGTGAAATTTATGTTACTGCAGGTTCGTCGCTTAAGTCTTTTGTTTGCGGGTCGCGCGCCGTGGCACGTAAATTGCCGAAAAAAACAGACATGCAAAAATGTATTTCCTACTTAGCGTGGGCAGACAGTAAGCCGGCTTCAATCCCCCTGACAGTCCCTGCCAGCCCCTGGTCCTCCTTCTGGGAGGCCGAACTTTGCTATCCTGCTCCCCAGCTCCTCATTTTAATCCGCCGCGTTGGTGGCGTGCATACATAATGCATAATTACCGGTTTCACTTTTCTCTCCAGCTCGGGCAGCCGCCCCCTCCCTACGTCTTTTCGCCCCTCTTCAAAGTGATTATCTTGGCATGCCTTGGCGTTTTTATTTCACCGTACAGATATTTTATTTTACAGGCTTTGCGGTTTTATTGCATCGCTCGTATGGTTTCTTAATTTTGAATTTTTATGATGTGTTAATGGATATTTTTGTGACATGACCTCCTGGCGAGCCGTTGTTGTTCATCAAGCTCTGCCAGTCAGCCAGCCAGCCATCCAGTTGGTCCGTCCGCAAGTATTAAATTCAAAGCCCCGAATGGAGAAAAACAGGAGCACCGATCCGGAGGGGTGCAACGAACCTGCAACGGTATTATGTAATCTCTGACTGTAATTGAAGCTATTTAAAGCTCGTTACATGGCAAGGACACTGCACTGAGATCCCAACTCTAGACGACAGACAAGGGCGAACATCCCGAGGGGCTGTCAATCACACAAAACACAGCATCGCAGTGTGGCTGGCAAACGCTAGGTGGCGCCGTTTGCCATTTGGCCAATCATTGCAGTTAAGTGAGCAACCATGTCTGGCAAGTTGCAACCAAATGTGACCCAATTCCAGTATCGTCCGGGGATCGACTTGTCGCTCAAATTACACGCACAGACCCCTCGGCTCTGAGAGCTGATTACAGGGCCCAGGGCATGCAATTTGCATCAATAAAACTGCAAACTAAAAGAACTGGTATCTGCGATATGGTATCTGGTATCTGAAGCCTGGTATCTGGCATCCTTTTCTGCGGCTGCGGCTGAGGCTGATTTTGATGCTGCTGTAGGTCAGTTTGCAAGAGCTGGCGTTGATTTGTTGCCTGCTTCTGCATTGCCCGCATTCTGGCTGCCTTCAATCAAGTGACGATGGGCGCAAACGAGCCGGCACATGGCAGGAGATGGATTCCAGGGCTGCCCCATCCCGGCCCAGCCCAGTTTGGATAACGCCCCTCGGGCACTTTCATCTGAGCCGCGACTTATCCGGCAGCTCGTCTTATCGGGTATCGAATTTGACGGGTGTCGAAGCCACTTGCCCAGGCCAATAATTACTTTCTCTGCGAGTGGGCAACGTCTGTTATTGATTTCCCTTGATTGCCGCCATAATTTTATTACGCATCATTAAGATAAATCTGCATTCAGCAGATCAGCCATTTGCAAATTGTTTACAGCATGTGGAAGTGTCTGGAAGAGGTCCAAATCTCCACCCATCAACACAGCCCATCTCATTCCCAGCTCATTTCCAAGCCCAAGTCATTTTCACAAGCATCAGCGATGAAGACTTTCCAAAAACCAAAGACCAATAAATTATTACGTGCAAATGTGAAAGGGTTCATGGCCCTGATGTAAATTCATCAAGAAGTGATTTTAAAATGGGGCGGAAATAAAATTATATAGAATGGAATTAGAGCCAACGATTATAACAAATGGTAATATAAATATGGTTAATGACTATTTTTGTCCCGATGCAAAGGTTTTTGAACTTTCCAACAACCATTCAGTATCAAAAGTACACAATCAAGCATGAAGGTTATAATTTTGAAAAATTAAGACGAGTCTTTATCTGGAAGTCGTTAAAGCAACCATGAAGGATAACCGTGTAAAAATGATGCCTTCACTTGAACTTACTTTCAATACCTATATACTCCTAAGAATTTGGAAAATATTAAAATAAGATACATAAATTCCCTGTGGCTAAAAGCACTTAAAGTAAAAATATGAAATTGTTTATAAATGCATAAAAATCATTGTATAATTTCTTTTGTGTCAGTTGAAGTTTGCTAAATTAACTTCACTTCACATCAAAAAGCCACCAAAATGATATAAATTCAGAAAATCCCATAACAACAGCCTCGAACAAGGTGGGGAAACTGCATCTTCTCCAAAGTCTTCAAGTGTTATTTTCTGACAGTTCGGACGTCAACTTTAAAGTGAGATCTGTCATAAAAGAGCCTGCGCCGCTTTTGATTTTGATATTTTTGGCGGCTCTTGGGAAAAAAAAGAAGCATGCAAAAAATACAAATAACTTGTATATGGGGGAAAAGGCTGCAAGACTTGCAACTGCCCAAAAATGTATGCAGATTTTTAATTAAAGCGCGTTATCAACAAAGCCGGGCCACAGCGAAATATCCGAAATAAAAAACATCGCAAACCGGTTGACCCGATAGCCAATTTGGTCGGGACTTCAGTCTCGACGGGTCTTGATCGTTTTGAGCGTCTTGGAGTGGCACTTCCTTAATTGGAGCAAGCATAACAACAAGTGCAAGCGCTAATTTATTATGTTATTTAATAAATATAATTAATTAGGCAAAGAAAGAGGGAGATAAAAGTAAGGGCCAATGAGCCTGCTTATTTGGCGGTCACATAAAAATTACTTAATAATTTCCATCAGAAATAATTAATATCAATATTATTCAAGAGTGGCTAAGCATCCAGAGGGCAGCATCTCATCATCAAGTTGAGCATGTCAGCGGCAACGGCGTGTTAAGCATTATTTTGGCCCGGCCCTTAACCCCTTACCCTCCCCTCCTCCGCCCATTGCGACATAAAAATGCTTATTACGCTTACAACAGAACATGCTTCAAGCCCAAAGGCGAATTACAATTATATACACATTCTCATATATTTTTCACTGGCACATCCATACACACAGGCATGGGTTCAGGCAACTTAAATCAATTGCGGCATATAGCGGCAGGGCACCGACTCGGGTTCGGAGTGAAGAAGATCTCCGGCTCGTTCGTTACGCTTGAGTAATTTCGCTTTTTTGGCGGCTTTTGTCCTTAGTGGCAAATGACTCGGAGCTTCAAGCTGGCTCCTGACGACCAGCGCTTTATGGCATTTTATGCTACTTATACTGTGCTGCCATTGCCGGGTCTGTAGCCGTCTTCTGTACCCCATATACCCCGAATCCGTCGGCCCAGGCCAAGAATGACCGTAATTAATCAATTTGGCCAAAATGGCAGCGCACAGGCGGAGAGGCCATACAGATTGGTCAACGGCAACGTCCGTGTAATAACAATGAAAACAGCGTGTGTTGCTGACCGACTCTCGTAGTACTTGTACTCATGCATATCCGCACACCATAAATTATGTTCGCACAGGGTTAAGCGCATTATTTAAGCATTCATCACGCGCTCTCCCCGATCCCATTGCTCAGTTTCAGTTTCGATCCCCGATTCCAAGCCCAGGTCCAGGCCCAGGCTCAGGCTCAGGCTCAGGCCAAGTCCCTAGCCGAACTTGAGCCTGATGGAGTCCCCTCCGCAGTTGGCCGCAGTTGCCGTGTAATAATTTTTAAAATTTATGTAAACAGTGTTGATTATGGATGAGTTATGTAGCATGTTCTACCTTTTGTTTTGTTCGCACTGCCGGGCCGCAGTTAATTTTAAGCTTGTTTTGCAACTTCGTTTATCAGCTCCCTGCCCCCAGATCTTCACCTGAGTCATCCCTCCCGATTGATGTCTTTATTAGACCTGAGTCCGTGTCCCCACTTGGATGAAATATCCCAGGAAAGTTTTCACTTTTATATCTTGATTCATTTAAAAATAAGATTATTTTATGACAAAGTGAACCCAATAAAGATTATGTAGTCCTGGGAGTTTGTCCCAGTTTTGTGAGCTCACGAGGCAGACGCCTCGAATCATGTCAACTTCGAGAAGCATTCGACATAGTTACCTCTGACAAACGGACCACGTTCATGCACTGTTCGCGTGTTTGTGAAGCACATTAAAAATTACACGAAAAATTGTTTAGCACAAACGGGCAAACGTTTTTTTGGCTTTTGGGAGGTAGTGCGGGAATTATGACCTGCGGGGCAAGTGGCTGCAGCCATTTGGGTGGCGCCTTTTGTCTTCGAAACGTGCCACAGTCGGAGGCACAGCCGGAGTCACAAATAATGCCACATGCGGTGTTCGTTGCCTGCAACGTTTCATGCGCGAATAATATTTTAATTCTGTCGATCAGCCAGCACGTTTCGTTGAAGCCAATCACAAGATCAGAGTGGCCATCGACATGTACCCCCCCCACCCCCCCACCCCCCAAATAAAAAAAATCAAAAAACCTTATCAAATGAAATCCATCTGAAACGCATGTCACTCGACGAGGAGCCAGGAGTCATAGTTGTGGGTGCTTGACTCCAGCTAATGGAGCTCTTAAGCATGTGGAGCTGATAAAAGCGACAAAACATTTAACAAGTAATTAACCATAAAGCGCGCCCCACATGCCTTCTGGCTGGTTCTGGTGGCACTGCAACTGCAAAATGCAGCTTGGGGGCCGCAACTGGGTTAAGGACGCTGCACAGCACTCAGCACCACCACACCATTACACCACTGCACCAAGGCACCACTGCACTACTGAAACCGCACTGCGCCCACCCCCGTGGGACAGCCCTCGCCTTTGGCAGCCGAACATTCATTTCGATTTCGTTTGCGTTCCTATTTATTTTTTGTGTTATTTTTCTTTAATTTTTTTCGGGTGAGTTGTAATAGAGTTGCTGAAATTTGGCATTGTATTTATGACTCGGGCATGGAGCATAGCATGCATCTGACCCACACCCACATTTCGTTAGATATCCACCCTGGCCAGGGAGCGGTGATGAATGCGATAATAAATATTCGAGTTGTTTTTCTGTGAGTGTTATAATTTAGTGTTGATTAGTTTGCGCAAATAAGAGTTATTGATTCAATTTCAATTAAAAGGATATGAATGTTTCGCCTAAGCGCCGCCAAAGTATCCACCGTGGACCGAGTTTGCTCGCCCACAAACAAAAGACCTCAGCACCGAACTTGTTTTGCAGAGTGTGTGTTTGGTATTTTTGTTTTTTGGCACCTCTTGCATTGATACCCCCGGATTATTAATGATGCCTAATGAGTGGGTTGGACCAATCTGAAACAGAAATGCAACTTGCAACCGCTACCAGCGAGCGGGGCAATTATGTGTCATTTGTATGAAATCCCAGGGACATGCAATTTGGGTGTAGACTCAAGACTCGAACTAAAGCATTTATTAACTTATTTTCGTAGGGGCACTCATAGTGGCTAAGTTGGGCACTACAAGGGCACCGAGAGCTGCCAGCGGAGGCGGTTCTGTTTTCCAGGGGACTGATAGCCGGAACTGTAGCTGGTGGAGTGCCCCGAATGAATCGAGGGGGAAGCTGGAAAAGGGAAATTAGGTTATACAACAAAATTCAAATTTCTCAAGCCAATAATCAAAAGACACTCACATAGAACAAGGACGATTACAAACTAGAGCAACAGAGACAGGAACAGGTTCTAAGAGGCCTGGTCGGAATGATTGTGGGACAGCTGACGCATGGTGAAAGTGGTTTCTGCTGGACAAAACACAAAATGTACGATTGATTTCCACGGTCATAGGTCACCATGCCTTACCTGGTGTGCGGAAGCCCTCCTGGATCTTATAGATCTCATTAAGCTCTCGGGCACTGCACAGGGGGGTATCCACCTGGGTTGTTTCGTTGAATCTGGCATAGTCGATCTCGTAGGCCTGGAGGTCCTTGTTATACAGCACCACTGGATCGAAACGATGGCCCCAGAGGATCTCAGTGTTGATGTAGCTAGACCTGGCCTGGGTGCTCTGTCCCGTAGATTCCACTGTACCCTCAAGGATCACAACGATTTCAAACTTATCCTGCAGCATATCGGTGGCATTGAGGTTGTAGAGTGGCGAGTTCTCATCAATCTTGTGCTCAATAACCATCGGCCAGATAAAGAACAAGTCGGATCCAGAGTCATCGGTGCCTATCTCCAATTCCGTGAAGTATTGCGTCATCACCTCGCCCTCCTTGGTGCTCTTCGTCCGGATCAGTTGAGCCCTCACCCCGGCCCCGATGATGTGGGACTTCCGCATGTCACCCACCCGGAACATCAGGGACAGGCATCCATCCCGTTGGCAAATGACTGCGTGCTTGGAGAACAGCAGCGTCTGGGCCCGTTGCTTAGCCCTCGTCATCTTGGCAAACACAATTCCGGCCATAAAGGCAGAAGACATTACACCGTAAATGGACTGGAAGCACATCATGAAAATGGCTTCGGGGCACTCGGGAGACGTTGTGCGGACACCATAGCCGATGGTGTGCTGAGTCTCAATGGAGAACAGGAAACAGGAGGTGAAACCATCGATGGCCGAAACACAAGGTGCCCAGCCAGACTCCTCTGAAGGGAAAAATCCTTATTTTACAAATGAAAGTCCTGTTTTAAAAAAGGCTTTCACTTACCTTGGTTATCGGGCATATGCAGATCCTCCAGATCGCCGTGTGTGTAGACAATCAGCCACCAGATGAGCGCAAAGAAGAGCCACGAAAGGATAAAGCTGAGGGCAAAGGCCAGGAGTGTCCAACGCCATTGCCAGTCCACCATGGTGGTGTACATGTCCTGCAGGAAGCGGACGCGGCGCCTCTGTAAGTGTTTTTGCACCACATTGCAGTCGCCATTTTTGAAAACAGCCCTTCGGCGGACTCGTCGCATACTACCCGGCCGGAAGTTGCGGGATCTGCAGTGAAAAATAAATAAACATTTATTACCGATTATCATACTGCCTAAAAGTTTGCTATAAAAAATTTAAGCCAGCTGGCAATTTTTTATTACTTTTGAACAAAATTTAATAATTTATGTTTAGTTTATAAAATAAAAAACTTATAAGATAAAGGCACATAAACTTTAATTTCACACTTTTCGAATGTGAGACCCAAAACTCTCCTATCTTTTCAATGTCATTTAATTTCTTTGATTTATGCAAGTGTCGGATGAAATTGGATGTCTCGACATCGTGTTGTTTAATTTGTATAAATTAAGTGAGCGAACTTGCACTAGTTTCTTTTGGGCAGGCCACACGAGAAATGCATTTAATTAAGCGGCAGTGGCAAATGCCAATGCCGTGAGCTAAAGAGCAGTCGCGGACCGGCTTATGCCACTTGATTATGGCTTAATTACAGCTCTCCCACAAATTGTTTGATTTATTGGCTTCACTTGTCACAGCACCGGGATTTAATAGGGCTAGTGTTCCATACAGTTTACGGCACCCACATGACCTGTTTGCAAGTAAGCTAACCAATAACCTTAACCCCATATTGACACTTGCAGCGCCAAGCCGATTAATTGGCATTGTGCCGATTGCATTAATGCCCGCTAATCGAATTAAATCATCTTTTAATGATTCATACACTGTATCATCTACTTCTTGATTGTTTTCATTTCTTTGGGACAGGCCCACGCAACAAATAAAATGTCTCTGAAGTTGCCGAAAAACTAAAAACGACGTAGGAAATGCCTGGGGCAATGATGGGAAACCTTCTGGCAGAGCGTTTAGCAAGTGACAAATGTGAGAACGAGCTCTTACCGAGATTTCAACGGAGTCTAAATAGCCTGGCCTAATGAATCTCATTCGTAACGCGCCCCTAAATCAAGTGCAAACTGCAATCTGCAGTCAACAGCACACACAAAATAAACTGCATTCGTAGGCGTGGGCGTGGGCGTGGACGCAACCAGATAAATTACAACCGCAAACGGCGGGCGGCACTCCGCTAATCAGCTAGACAAAAAGCAAAGTAGATGCCCAGAAGATGCGACAACGTGACAGTGGATCCACTACCGATGATTGAGCGTCTGTGTCGGCAAGTTCAAGTTGAATGTCAGGCCCCTTGACGGGCTAATTACTATGCGGAAAGCCATTGAGAGACAACGGCAGCGGAACTTTGAATAATTGGGTAATTGGAGAAGCGGATCACTATTTTGGAAAGATATTTTTAAGCTATTCGCTAGCATTTTAGGGAGTTATAGTTTTCTATAGAATAAAGAAATTTCTGCCTTCCTTTTTATCCAATCACTTTTAAATTTAAAACTTAAAAATCGCACCCTTTAGCCAAGGAGTGACTGGATCCTTTGAGGGCTTCGTAATAAACTCCTGCCTGTGATGGCGTATGCGAAATCCCTCGCATATACTGCCGCTTCCACTCCTTCATATGAGCAAATGTCTCCTCCTTGTCGCCGCCGGCTATAGTCTCGGCATCGGCTGGATCCTGTAGGACCTGTACATCACTGAGTGGAACCTGCATCGCGATAGACGTTCTAGCTTCGCGACTTCAAACCGAACTAATGCTCCTCACCACACTTTTCGACCAGGCTAACGTCAGAGACGCCAGTTAATTAGAGCGTCTCTAACTAATCGTTTATGGAACTTATTGACCAAGTCACTTAGGCTGGGCAAATACAGAAAACATATAACCCTTTCCACTCACCTGCAGCTCGGTTGGCGCTGAAACGCCTTGCCATTTGGGGTGATGCCATAGAAGCTGGTCGGGCGATTCGGAACTATGGTTATGGGATAGGAGTGGGGATTGCTGATGACGCTGTCCAGCGAATCGGGATCTGCCTCTATGACTTTTTTCAAGGGCTGGGAGGCGGCCTTTTCACTCCCATTCGCCTTCGCAGTCGACGATGTCGCGGTTGTGGGGGTCGCCGAGTGGGTGGAGAAATTGAATCGCATCTGCGGGATGTTGGTGAAGGAGCCATTTAAGTTGTTTTTTCAATTAAATTAATTCATAGGCGTCACGGCAAAGTATCTCAAGCCTCGAGTGGGCAAACATAAACTTGTGATAAGTGCAACCCAGGTGCGAGAAATCGACTTTGTTGTCAGCTGATTCTCACAGATCGTTGTAAAGGTAAATGAAATAGATATGGAATTTATGTGAATGAGGGAGCAGTGCAAAAAATTTATCAATCTGATTAAAAAGTCACGGATATGCTACATTATTATCATTGCATAAGATCATTGCAGATTCAGATTCAGATCGCTTCCGACTCATAAATTTTCACACCCTTTTTGCACTTTTCACAAGATTCAAAGGCACTGAGCACACCTTTTCGGAAATTCAGAGCACGCACCGTGTATGTTTGAATTGAGTTTCGCCTGATCGGCACGTTTCAGCTTAAGAAATTTTAGCACCTTGTTATGAGCCGAGAAATGTTCAATTAATTGACACCTTTAAGACGATTATTTCCTAGGTGGCCATTGGCAAATGGCCTAGGATTTGCTTTGTTTCAACGGCGCGTGTCAACTCGAGGCCGGGAGATCACAGGGCATACTGTGCCACACAAGCCGCAGATATAGCAGCCACTAAAGCCACGACTGACAGCGATCCGCCAGTCTGCCCAACGGATTAAATGACGGCCGACTGAAAGAACATTTTTCCGACTAAACAAAAGTGACGAACTGGAAGCGACGTGCTGTAAATGAGCTCGCACACCAGCAGGAAGAGAGAATTGCACACATACCGAGGCACACCACTTTTTCAGTTCTCTCACACAGATACAGATCGGCCACAGATACAATCGCAACGATACTGAAACCGAAAGATACAGCTTGAGGCTTTGCCTCGGAATAAGTTCAATTGGAATGATTCGTAAATTGAAAATGAAGCGGAAGATAAGCGTGATAAGCTCATCTTATCTGTGAAGCGGAGGAGAGAATGCAGGAAGAGGCAACCTTGAGCTGCAAGGGGTGGCGTATGCGTAATATTTTGTAGGGCCCTTACAGAGTGTGGCAATATTGATTGCCCGCCCACGACGCTCTGATTTATCATATCCAGAACAGTGTTTACTTACTTCTCTCTACTCAAATAGACAGTGCTCACAAATGAATCTTTGCTCAATTTCGAGTACAAGGTGGCGTATACGTAATATTATTGTTTGCCGAGACTCACGCGCTTTTCGGCTGCATTGTGTAAATACCAGTAACTGTGACGCCAACGAGATTGATATATTCGCGAGCGGTCATCGGCGGAGTCATGCGTAGTTGATTTTAAAAGCACAATACCCCATTAAAAACATTAGCTTCAGCAATAAATCAATGGGCTGGTTTTTTTTTTTTTTAATTTAACACTTCCTAATCTTCTTGTTGTAATCCATATACAATATGGCAGTGTATACAGCGAATTTTGAATAATTAACAGCATCATATTCATAGCAAAGATATTGATTGGTCCGTCACATCGATCATTGGCCGTGGTGGATTCTTTTTATCGTCTATCTTAGCGAGAATTGACTTTCCTTAACGGAGAGTGACGGAGTGCCTCGTGAACTTTGCGAACAGTGCTTTAGTTGCTCGACATACATAGTCGTAGTAGGGTGCAATCTACCGGGTACTGATACGTCACCGCCACCACGTCCTTCTTCCCAGCGAATTAGTGTATTGAGGAGCTTCATAAAGACAGAGTTGACAGTATACCTTTGGGACATAAATGTCTCATATCGACAACAGCAAATCACAATGTCACCTTCCATAAAATCCTCCAGACATTCGTAACGAGTCCCATCAATCCGGCAAAAATGCGATATTGCAGAGGGCATAAGCACATATTGTCGCAGCGTCTCCGTTATACCCTGCTTCAAAGTCCTCATATCTTTGTAAAAGACGCGAGAGATAGACACATTCACTCCTTTGAAAAACTTGTCCTTGTTGCGCAGAAAGCACACACGCATCGCCTTCGTGGGTGGTGAAGTGCACTTGGGCTTTGAGGCGAGGTACCGGATATACTTGTCAGCATCCCCCATCATGGTTAGTTTGGAAGTATAGGATTCGAAAATTCGGTTAGTTTGTCTAACTTATAGGGGAAATTCTTAAAAAGTTAGAAAATATATTCCTGCCTTGAAGCTTTACGCTTTTAATATTATGTTTGCTTATAGCCTAACCTTTCGAAAGCCTCAAAGGAAGAAAATATTCCCGACTACTAAGTTTCCTAGCGCCAGCCACAGGTTTTTGTTCCCAGACTACTATGTTTCCATGCGGCAGTCGCAGGGATTTTCCAATTTCAATGCTCTTCCGACATGCCACTGCCACCTCCGCTGCATAATCTACGAACCAATAAATTGCCAGTGACGCGGATGAAGACCAGCTGGGGTAATTGAATAATCAGCTTGTCGCCCAGTGTGAGCGCGACCCCTGCGATATGCGAACCATGTTTATCCGAATCCCCCACCAGCGGGGGTGATTTAACTCGCGCCAAGTGCAAATTTGTAGTCAATCATTATGCCACTTTATACTTATACGTTCTTGGGGTGATAATTCATATTTAAATCCACTATAGGGTCCAGTGAGGCGGCTATTTCTGTAAACGTCAACATATCGATTTGGTTGACTTTCACAATTAGCTCACATCTGAGAGATTCATATATTTATTGCTAAAATAATATGGACCGTTGGGTTAAATGGAATCGGATGGAAGTAGGGTTTTTTATTGTTATACATTTTTAAGTTTTCTCCGAGCTTAAAACTGAAAACTGAAAATAAATAATATATGGTTGTCCCGAAAGTATATGTAATAAATTATAACATATAATATATGTTAATATGTTCAAAAATCATTTGTATTAAGAAATTGTTAAAATGTAAAATTAATTCGTTAGAGAGGTTCGGTAATTTCGGACGGTCAGAGACAGATACCCACGTTTTTATAAAATTCATTAAATTTCTAAATAAAGTGTTTTTTAATCTTTTAAATTTGGACCATCAAAGTAAAAATAAATATATTTTGCTAGTTTACTTACATACATCGATTTTACATCAGCCATATTTTGGCGCCATTTGTAAACTGTGAATTTTACACAAACAGTCGCCATTTTCGTTTTACTTTTACATGCTTATACTTTTACTTTTAGTTGTTATTTGACCTAAAAGTAGGCAACGTTTTTTGCGAAATGCAAAGATCTCAACCCAACAATCCATAAAAAAAAAACAAATTATGTATTTTAAAATATAATATATTAATTTACAAAAATATTGTGCGCTGGTTTTACCAGCAAACAACTCAATCGATTGGGACCGGGCTACCAATATAGAGCCCGGCCTTAATGTTGGCATTAGACATATGATAGACTTTGACTATTTACACCTGATTATTGCAGATATACGTGTAGTAAGGAAAGATATCTTGACTTTGGCCAATGCGTATAAAAGTACGGGTGAAAGTGGGTGCGAATAAATGCTGGAACATTTACGAACTAGATGCTAAATAATATAGCTAATAATATAGCTAAATATAGCTACAAACTAAGAAAATTGTACAATGAAATTTGCATTTAAATATTCTGGCTTTCGCGCTATCTTTCACAAAATGGCAATACGAAATGTGTGTGTCTATGTGTTAGTGTAGGTGAATTTGTGGTGGTGAGAGAGTGTGCATGTGTATCCTTGAGTTTACATAGCAGCACCATTGTAATGCTGATACATCTCGTCCCAGAATCTTTGACGTTCCGGTTCGGGATTGGTCTTCATGGCCAGGTTGGCCGAAATATCCAAATAGTTAAGACTATTCATCACATTGGAAGGGTCAATGGGCGCCCACTTGGTGGTCAAGTTTGGATCATCCGTGTCGGGGGTTGGGGAACTAATATATAAATCAAACATTGCTAAAGTTTTTGAATAAAATTATTCTCCAATTGAATACGCACCCATATTTGGCGAAGTTCGTCCACATGCGCACCATGCGGTTCTTGACCTGTACCTCCATCGACTTGGGATCCAGACTCAGATTGAAGAAGCCAAATTTAAAGAGGTAGCCCAGCTCATCTCCATGGCAAACTCCAGGTCGCGGAATGCCCAGCATTCTTTTGTACAGACCCAGAGCTCCATCGAAGGAGAAGCGGTACATGTACACCGGAGCATTTCCGTACTTGGCATGATTGCGGGCCGTTCGACGAATTCCCTGCAGGAACATCAAATCCGTCAAGAGCTGAAAATAATAAAATGATTATTCAAAGAATAAGTTTTTTTAAAGATTTCCCCACACTTACCGCAATCATCTCGTCTACTGATTCAATTCCTACGTGTTTGTTTCCCAGGTAAAATGCTCGAATTTCTCGGGTTACTCTGTCATGAACATGAGTAACATTTAAATCACGAGGCACCAGCCGACCAAAGTCGTTTTCTATAATCTGCAGGAGTTGGGGGTTCTTGCGAAGTCCTATTAGCAAAAAATTCATGAAAATAAACTTTAAGCACTGTCCCTTCCATAAAAACTTACTTCTAATGAAAAGCATAGCCTCGTGTGTATTATATCCCGTCATGTAGGCCACATCGCTGTTGAAATTCTGGGAGTGGTACATGTCACTGGGGTGCTGGGTAAGGAACGGCTGCTCATAGAATTGCTCCTCTTGAGAGTCCTGATTCCAGTATCCCTCAACGACTGGAACAAACGGCAGACCAATGTTGTTGCGCTGATCCTCCGCCGTTATGGTAGTGGGTGCTGCCTCCACCAGTTTCATGGCCGGAACCCTGCGCAAGAAGTCCAAGATCTCCTCCGTCTTATTGGCTCCCACGTAGCCCAAATTGGCAGCAAGGCGGGCAGCCCGTTGGCTTGAGCTGGCGGCCATGGACCAGGGGTTCAATGCAGAGCCGCTCTGCGAAATGGCCCGATGGAAAAGACCCTTGGCCAGGGGTGAAAGGAGCAACAGCTGCACTGAGGAACCTCCAGCGGACTCTCCGAAAATCGTCACTTGATCGGGATCACCTCCAAAGGCAGCAATATTATCTCTAACCCACTTTAGAGCTAGTACCTGATCCTTGAGACCCTGGTTGCCTGGAGCATCTGGTCCGGCTGTAAGGAAACCCAATGGACCCAGTCGGTAGTTAAGGGTCACCAGGACGATATCCTCAGCCACTAAGTAGTCCGGTCCATAAAGGAAAGAGTTGCCAGAGCCAAAGGAAAATCCCCCACCGTGCAGCCAGACCATCACGGGAAGCTTTGTCGGTTCACTTGACTCCTCTTCCTTGGGCATTCGCGTGGTAAAGACATTGACAAAGAGGCAGTCCTCGTCTCCCTTAAAGGTGTCCAGGATCATATTCTTGTGCGGGCAACTCTGTCCCTCCCTCGAAGCATCCCGAATACCTGACCAGGGTTTCTCTGGTTCTGCAGCACGGAATCTGGATTGAGAAACATTTGTTAGTTTAATTGAACTTCAATCATTTTAATTCAATAATACCTTCTGGCGCCGGTGGGTGGTGCTCCATAGCGCATCCCCCTAAAACTGTAGTAGCCCCCCCGCTCTCCCGACCGGTATTTTTGGTAGCGTCCTCTCACCTTGCCCAGTGTTGTTGTGGCAACGATCTCTCGTTCTTTCTGAAAATGGAGAGAATAACATTATGTTATTGGATTTATATAATTCAAAACCAACGCTATAGTGCACGTGGTGGGTCATATTGCTCCTCCAATGCATACTTCTAAATTGTGACAAAGAAATAGATTGTGGATTTAAATCTTCGATTTCTTCGACCGCCTAATGCAAATAAACAAATCGATATACTAGTCGTTTAATGTTCTCTGATCAATAACCGGATAAAAAGCCATATTGTCTACAATGCATTTTCAACATTTTCAAATTGCCCACACAATTTAACAAAAAATCTTAAAAATATTATGTTCCTAGATTTTTATGCAGATTAATCGGTCTACTACTCATTTCAGATACTCTGCATTAAAATCGGATGATTTTTGGCAAAGATATAGCCATCGAAAGGGGTCAGATAGGCGGCCCCACGCATTTTCAACATTTTGAAGGGGACAGCTCACAAAATTTAACAAAAAATTTAAAAAATATTTTGTTCATAGATTTTAATGCAGATTGGTGGAGAATCGATCTAAAAATCGTTTAAGGTATTCCGCATAAGAATCGGATGATTATTGACAAAGATATAGCCATTGCAGGGGGTCAATTAGTCGACCCCATGTATTTTCAACATTTTGAAGGGGACAGCCCACAAAATTAAATAAAAAATCTTTAATATATTTTGTTCCTAGAGTTTTATGCAGATTTAGGGAGAATCGGTCTACTAATCTTTTAAGGTATTTGGATGATAAGAATTGGATGATTATTAGCAAAGATATAGCCATCGCAGGGGGACCCCAAAATTGAACAAAAAATCTTTAAAATATTTTGTTCCTAGAGTTTATGCAGATTTGTGTAGAATCGGTCTACTAATCTTTTAGGGTATTTGGCATAAGAATCGGATGATTATTAGCAAAGATATAGCCATCGCAGTGGGTCAAATGTTCGACCCCATGTATTTGCAACATTTTAAAGGGGACAGCCCCCAAAATTAAAAAAAAATCTTTAAAATATTTTGATCCTAGATTTTGATGCAGATTTATGAAGAATCGGTCTACTAATCTTTTAAGGTACTCCGCATAAGAATCGGATGATTATTGGCAAAGATATATTGGTCAAATAGTCGACCCCATGCATTTTCAACATTTTGAAGGGACAGCCCACAAAATTTAACAAAAAAACCTTAAAATATTTTTTTCCTCTTCTCTCTGAGCCATTTTGTCCTTACATGCATTCTTTCAATTCTACAAAGATTTTTGATTTTTTTTTTGTAATTTAATTGTCGTTGTTCTTATAAAATAAGTGTTTTATTTCTAGTTCAACCGGTTCTAGCCTCAAAGGTATCTTAAACGTTGTTACATTGTGCTGTTGGTAATAATTTTTTTAGTCTTTAAAAAATGTTGTTAAAAAATAAATATTATATTCCCCAAAAATGTAACTTTCAACTAAAAGAACCCAAACTCTTAGTAAATCCGTCAGATGTTCATTTAGTGCCTCATCAGTTCTTAACAAACAATTTGACCCACTTTAATGCCCACTAATTTGGCTACCAGCTGTGAATGCCGCCAAGAATATTGGTTGTACAACAAATTTGCATTAGAGTGCGAAAGTGGTTAGAACCAACATTTTTCCATGCCATGGAGCAGGCGTTGCGCAACTGGCGCAACCTGGTCAATAACCAATGGCGAAAAAGCGAGTTTTCGCCTCTGTTCTTGACTGAATTTTTTAGGCAAGGTGGTGGGACAAATGTCAAATCTTTCAATGCTATTTGCTATTGAGCCGAGAGTTGACGCGACCTCAGCCTCCAGTGCAGGTGCCTGCAATGGTCTGCATCCATATTTGGCCAGCTGGCTTCCACGTTCAAGTTGAGATTCAATTGGGATTGGCAGTGGGTCAGTCAAGCGCTTAAGTGCTTGGCATTTTCAGCGGCTGGGGTTCAAGGTGGAGAGATAAAACAATAGACATCTTACCCGCAGAGATCGCACCACCTCCTGGACCACTCGCATGGCCCGCGATGGCAGCAGCTGGACGAGTGAGTTCGGATGGGAGGTCAGGGTCTTCCAGGCCGTCGTCTCCTGCAATTACACAGAGGTGGGGATACTTAACATCAATTAAGAAAACAAGCAGCATAGCACAGTAGGTCAAATAATGTTTACTTGCAATATTTATTATTCTAAGCTTATGTTATAAGAGAAGATTACCATTATGCTTGAGTAGTAATATCATATTTTTTATTACAAAAACGAGGGTTTCAGCCCAGAGCACTGCGCCTTGTGCAAAAACTCAAAAACCAAGATCGCTGGGCCCGATCCGATGACAATTTTTGGGGCTGTCCGATTTGTAAAGCGGTGTTAACTGTTAACGGGCAACCTTCACCGACTGCGTCGCTTAATTGACACGCCATTTGCATAACTCGCATCAATCTGGGGTCTGTATGGAGGCAATTTGGCAGCAATAGTAATATCTCCATTTCAATTATAAAAGTCACGTGCTGCTGGAGGAAACGCCAATCTTAAAGTGTTGGCTGTGGCATTAGGCGATCCCCTATCTTTCAATTGGGCCTGCCTCAATGTGTAATTATAACTCATGGCAAATCATCATAACTGACATACTTTAAAAGGCCAACGGATAAATTAGTCACAATCTAAGGCATTCTGATTTAAAAAAATGCATCAGAGTGGGTAAGAAAATTTGATTAACTAATGCACATATTAAGTTTAGTCCATAAGGCAGCCAAGCGAGGAAAATTATAGACTACCTTAACCAATCAAATGTTAAAGACCTTCTTAAAAGTGAAAATGTTTTCCTACATTTTAAATTAATGCGGCTAGGGACTCCTCTCTATAATGTATTTGCCTTAAGACTTTAGCAGTGAATCATGACACACTTTGATGACGGTTGTGGTGGCTGTGGAGCACCGAATTCCAAGTTCACCTTTTACGAGTGGTTATGCTAATTACGTACGCTGCATACTCTAGGTGGGTAAATATCGAAAGAGCTATATAAGGCCTGCCACGGAATCGAGATCAATTGCTTGAAAGGTATTCAGGCTTCGGATCAATACTATCCATCATTGTTTATTTTGCATTTGAAATTCAAAGTGTGTGCGTGTGGCCTGCATCTGTATCTCTCGGATATGGTAATGTGGGTGTAGCTGGTTTATAACAGTTTTTTATTATTTTTATACGGCTATATCCGATCATTTTTGGCTTTAATTATAACTGTTTAATGCGCGCTATGTTTGCTCTGCTTGTTCGACAGCAAAACAAACCGTAAAGGCGATTAAGAAGTGGGTCATTGTTCAACACATAATAATAATAAAGATTAAGTGTGCTGGGAAAATAATTAAAACACGCAGCACAGACACGGCCAAGGGGCTAAGTAATCTGCCAATCAATCTTGGACTTCACTTAAGTCGACTTATCGCAGCATATGCCAGTCCATTGTGTTGCTTCGATCTAATATGCAAATGAGTGAGAGCAGCAAACAAAGCCGCATGCCTCTGAGTTGCATTGCGGATCTCGCATAATATTTTTGCCACTTACAATGCAGGATTATGCAATCAGCGCTTTCACGCCACGCTCGAAATCCAAAAATAATAAATGCGAATAAAATGCAGGCCGATCACCGGGCAGATCACCAGCTCCGCCACCGCCACTGCAACTCCCCCGATGAAATGGAAAGTTAGCCATGCATTTTCTGGAATATTGCATAAGAACCGAACCGAATACGAACCGTGGTAGAACTGGCCGCTCCGAGGATTTGGCGCATGTCCACTGACCCGGAAGACTTGTTAGTGTCCGCTGGTGGTGCTGGGGTGGTGCTTGTTGATGGGGATGTTGTTGTCGTTGTAGCGATTAAAAAAAACGCTTTTGCTGGCAAATCTGGCAAATCTTGCAAATCACCGCTCGGAGTTGGGGACTTTCTCTCCATCGTTGTGATTCGATGGCCGGATTCATTCGGTCGCTGCACACAAATTGCCAAGACAATTAGACCGATGGCCAGCACGAGGCCTGCGGCCATCGCTCCGCGGGCCCAATTCCGGGGGCAAGGCATGTCGGATCGCCGGAGGGACTGGTGGAGGGTCCCTGCACCTCAGCTAGGCAGAGCTGCCTTTGTTTTATGCAACAGCTTCACAACCGCACTACTTTGCCTTAGTTGCACTCGCAACTGCAACAGTTGAAACCCGGAGCCGTAAACTTTGATTTATTGAACTCGTACTTGCATGAAGTGACACTGGGATAGAGCAACAGCAAAAAGTCTGTGCACCCGGGATCAAAGCCGTGTTTCTCCGACCGCAAGTGCTGTACTTTCGGCTGACGAGAGCCTTGTGAGCTGGGGTCTCTAGTAGCGGTGTGAATAAAATTCCACTTGTACCTCGATTTTTCGATTTTGGCTTGGCAGTCATTATAGCACCCTGGAATCAATATAGTCGAGGAGCTTACCCGATCTATTGTATGGAGATCAGGGCTCAATAGTTGAGGGTATTCTGTTGTCGAGTCCACTTTCCCACTCTATTGCTGCCATCTTGTTAGAGTTGCACTTGTTATTGTCTGTCCGTCGTCGTTTCGGCGTTTTAAATACATTTTTGGTTTTGTTTTGGTTATTTTTTATTGCTTGTAATCATTGTTTTTTATGACCAGATTATGTAAGGCACGCAATGGCTCAGTGCAGAAATGTGGCCATTGTTCGCCGTGCATTCTGTAGTTGGCGGGTTTAGCTGGCCTTTTATCAGTCAATGTTATCCGACCGGCAAGCGGAAATGTTTCACATTTTAATTGTAATTTGTGTTAGGTTTTGGCCTCATCACGATCATAATTTGTTGATTGAGGGCAATGTAAATATTTAATTTATAGCATTATTAGTGTGGGAATGAAGATATTATGGATCGCGTGATAAGGTCTGATATATTAAGGGCCTAACTATGCAATTTCCAAGCGCATTGCAAAGCCGCTTCTGAGCCATGCACTTCACTAATAAATTCAAAGTGTCACAAACTGCATTGGAATATGAATTACGGCTTGGAGATTCAAATCGAGCATAGCCGATTGGAAGGTTAAACTATGTTAGCACAGAATTTCCTGCCCAACCTCCCATGTAACATATTGCTAGCCACTGCCCATCTAATTAGCAGATTTCAAGTGCTTTGTCCCTTTCACGCCTCCCATTTTGCACATAAAACAATAGAACTCTGACAGAAAACAGGTGTTGCAGCCATAATTTTTTGAGCCATAAAGTCCATTAACAGGCACATGTAAATGCAGTGGCCAAAACCGCGGTCGGTGAACGAGTTGGTCAAAACAGAAGACAATAGCACCGCGTTCATTGCGGAGTCTACTTGCAGAAGCCAGCATGGTGTTGAATTACTTTTGGGGCGGGGTAACAAATTTGCGACACGATGTCAAAGTCACACTAGCTTGCCGACCACCAGCTCTTTGCCTCTTGTCTTTGATTTAAATGATACAAAAGTGACTGAATCAGCCGAAAAGCTGGAATCTGGCACGCTCCACTCACCACCACAGAGTTTCTTTTGTTACACACACAATTTACTCAACCAAATGCAGATATTTTCAAAACTGATTTGTAGTTGGCTAGACTGGTTCTGGACACTCACCTTAAGCGTGTTGGATATCTTCCCGGCACGTGCTATGGCCGTTCCAAAGGTTGAGGGGGCGATGGCAATCGAAAAGCCTCCATCGCATAGAAGGAATACCACTACTCCGAGTAGCAGGAGAACCGAGGACAGTCTGGTTGTTGTCATCATGTGCGTTCGTGCTTCGACTGGGTAGACAAATAGGAATAATGCATTAGTCGATGGCCCGTGGAATCGCTTAATGTGTTTGCCGAACGTCAACGTCCAATACTGATAGCCCAAAACCGAATAAATAGCCGCGAACACCACACGCCATACACCGAACACCGAATGCCGAATATCGAATCGTAGTGCTGAACGTATGCTTCTGAGCCAACTTCTTGGTCATGGCCAAGACAAAGACGCGAATGTCAACAGCTTAAGAGCCAGCTGGGGCACTGGCTAAAGCCAAAATCAGCTTTGAGTCGACTCAGAGCTCGGCACGGCTCAGAGCTCTGCGCTCAAAGTTTTTCCAGCCATCAGCTGGTGGTCTCGATTTAAATTACTTGCGATTATTTTCAAATTTGTTCACCGCGCTTGTCTTGAACTAATACAGACATTATTCAATTTTGTTTTGGCGCTGTTTTTTTTACAGCCGTCTTGTTTTTTCCTTGCGTGAGGTCACAATATATTTTGCATGCTCACAGGGCGTATGATTAATTAGGAATTCATTTTGTTGCTGATGGCATTAACTTTATTTCACATTATGGGCTTGTATAAATATGAATTTGTTTTATTTTATTTTTGTTTTCCACATAAAAAGCTAGTCCCAATGACAACGGACTAATTGAATGGCAAGACCGGAAACCGGGGCGAGAAGGTCTCCAAGAAGCTAATGACCTTTTTTTGGGGGCCCATAAATCTGTTAATCAACCTATATGGAAAACTTCGGCAAATGTGTAAGGGTGCTAATTTGGGCTAAAAGACTGTTCCGCTTCCTTAACTGACTTAGCTAACAACACCAAAGAAATGTTAAACTCAGCCATAAATAAAGCAGTCAATGGCTAACCTGAACGCCCCCCAGTTAACCAGTAACCCAGTGCGACTTCCTTATTTATTTTGACCATATTTCTCTCCCTTGTTCGCTGTTTTCTCCTCGGACTCTCCTAGCCATTTTTGCCATTTATAACCATTTGTGGTTATGACAATGCCACGGCAACACTTGCACTTTCCTTGAAAGTTGTTCGACCAGCTGCAGATGCAGAGAGAAGAGAGTATAAGCGAGTGGGCCAGAGTTTCGAGCCAATTCCCGATCAGATGGGAGCTTCCCGCCATCTCTCTTGACCATAAATTATGCTTTTGTGATTACAAAAATCATATATTTTATGCAAATTGGTCATGGACCTTGCGCAAAGTCTCTTACTGATTTGTTACAAATCGATTGGGGGCCACCGCAGTCCCGTTAACAGAATGCGGCTATTTTGTAATAGCCTGGTCAATTGAGAGGCTAAGAGAGCCAGAGAGAGCTACAGCTACTGAGCCACAAATTATCAGCCATCCAACTCAAAATTAACAACAGCAAGTGGCTCATATACGGGTCGGGAAAACTCTATCCCAGCTGCTTTTGGGACTCTCAGCTTTGGCAGGGGGAGTGGGGGCGTCTGCTGAGAGCTGGAAATGCAACTGGGATTGGGGATTCAGGCCGAGATCGCAACTGGAGGCTCTGACTTGGTCCGAAGCCGGCCAGACGGGCTTGCGATGCCTTACGTAAGCGGCGAGCAAAACAAAAAAGGTAAATATTGGGAAAAGAGTACAGAAAAAAGACGAAAAAAATAAATTAAGCCAAATAGCTGGGCGGTCGAGCAAATATATTGGAGAGAGGTGTGAGAAGCGAGAGTTTTGGCCCAATGATAACGCTTCGAAGATGATGGCCAAATGAGTTGGGATGGATGCGTTCAAATTGCCATTTAACGGCGAATTTCGCCTGACCCATTACATAAGTAGCCGGCTCTGGCCAAAACGGAACTAATTCAAAACTATTTTCAAATTTGCCCATTGAAGACATTCAAAAGACATCATCTGCCTGGTCTCCGCTGCCTACAGCCTGCTGCCTTGCCACCTGCCCATGGGGCAAACTGTTTGTGTTGACGCATGAAGTTTCATTAACAAAAGTTGGCTGCGCAAATATTACGGCAGGCGTACAGGCAAATATTTGACACACATATTTTTCTTGAACCCTGCTCAATGACTCAACAAGTCGGCAACTGCAGTGCGCAATTTTCAACAGATTTTTCGGTTAAATATGTCAACTACATTGAGCACATCAATCAGTGGGTTTTTCTTTTCAAACTATTTTTGGATTTATTTATTTTTCGACACAGTCACAACACTCTTTGCTGCACTATCTAATTGACTTTTGGTGTATTAGGCAAGTTCAAGTTTGTCGTTTAAGTCATTCGTTTGCCACATTGATTCGATTCGAGTACCATTCAATTCCACTTCTTCTCGGGACTTGGTTAACGTTTTCGGTCTCGGATATATTTATTTAATTTTTGTTGGCTGTAACTCTTCGCGTACCGGAATTTATCGTGCTTCACGTTCGACTGTCGCCGGCGAACTGAGGCTGCGACTGTGCAGCGGTGCGCTTAAGCGTCGAATTGGCCCGGCTTATACCTTAACCCCTCATGGGCAACTACGCCGGCTCTTTGGACATGCAAATCATGGTTAATACGAGCATTCTGTTTGATTTTGAAAAATTCATTTACGGCATGACATGAATTTTAGTTTTAAAAAAGTTTTAATGAGTCCAGCTTACAAAGATCTTTGTGAGAATTAGTTTGTATTTAAAGTTTACATTCCAACTAATCCTTAAAATTTAATGTAAATATATTTTTTATATGTTTTTTTTTATTTTGCAATTTTTTTCGACAAAAAACCTGAAAAGCCATTGATTTTAAATCAAAGTTTTAACAATTATGATATTTACATTTTTTAAGAGCATTTCCAATTCACCGTGAGAGTTTTTGCCTTTGAGCCAAACTGTGGTTGGAGACAGCAGATTAACAGTTTGTTTGTATAGCCAGCTACTCCATGGGCTTAAATTATGGCCGTACTCATTTTGGGTCCGATACGCCGGCTTACGCATAAATTATGCAAAATTATATTTCTATTTAGATTTTGGCTACCATAGCAGGCATATTCTTGGTCAAAAATATGTGTCGATCGAACCCTATTTTGGGCATTTAAGGCACGCAGCTCATTTGTCAGTCGCAATGCTATGGGCACGTGAAATTCAACTCGGTTTTTGTTTATTGCCACTGCGGAAAAGCAGTTGACACTGGGGTTAGGGTTAGAGATGGCCAGTCTCGTTTACCGTTTGAGATCAAGGATGCAACTAATAATCTGTGGCACAATAAGCCAAGGCAATGAGATCTCGATGTGGAAAAGTAAGCTAGCAGTTGGCAATTGGCAATGAAATGACAACTGTAAAGGCAAGTCGGCAACGCAATTTGAGCCCAAAACCATTAATAGACGTCGGATGGAAATGAACTTTTCACGAAGCTCCAACTAATTAACGCAGCCGCTATTGCACAAGCAAATCGACAAGACACTTTAGTTGCAGTATTAGCGGAACAATTAAGCGGGGAATCTTCGGAAGCACTCGTATCATTAATTTATCACCCGCCATGTGTGCCATGTGACCTCGTTGCCTGTATGTTCTCACTCCGGTGCTTTACGGACGGATTTAACCAAGCGCAGATCGTAAACAAAAGAATGCCGCCGCACTGTGCAAATAAACCTCGAAACTGAAAATTAAAAACAAACCTGAAAACTCTACAATATTATACATGAATTCATATTTTGTGCATTCTGCCAGCGAGTTGCCTGTTGTTCTACCTCGAAAGTGTGTCACCATTTGTTTTAATTGTTCTGCTCAAATTTTTGCCAAAGCGTCAATTACGACGACATACTATAGATTCAGTTTAAGTATGCAACTCAGACCAGGAAGCTTGAAATTATTTCGAAATAAAAAGGTCTCATCTTGGCGAGTGAAGCTGGTGAAAGGCAGAACTTGTAACGGGGCTTCTGAGGAGCCACCGATCAAGGACGGCTGCAGGTTATTTTGACGTCACTGGCTTCTATAAGCTGGAAGTGCTTCAGTCTAGATTCTAGGACAAAAAAATGGGATTAAATAAATACAGAGTCATCTAAAAATAGATTGCTGCCTTATTACAAAGAATTCTATCCATGTTTTTGAAAAGAATGTAAAATATATAAATTTTTAAAGCGGTCCCGGATTTAAAGCAGAATAAAAAATATATTTTTTATATGAGTGTAATAACTTATAACTAATATGTGCCTTCTTTAAAAAACTTATTTTTGATGATGAACTAAACTAAACTAAACTAAACTAAACTAAACCAACTAAAATGATCATATTTATAAATAGGCAGTTAGTTGGTTAGTAGGTACTAAGAGAGAATACCTACATTATTACTGATAAAATTTATAGGTTTTCTTCCGCTTCACAGTTTTAAAAAATTTTACATATTTGGGTAAAAACAAGTTAATTTTTTTGAATAATGCCCAATCGTATGCTTTGTAACTTACAAAACAAAGCAGCAAATTGTATCTTGTAGCATACTTTTTAGAGATTTTTTTGCAATTTAAGCTTCAACTGTAACTTAACAGTATCTGTGTTAAACAGTGGTCTTACTTTAAGAAAAAACACCATTTTCCCAAATCACAAGTTATTTCAAATGGAAAGTCGATTTGTAAAAGTATTTTTGATTCAGTTTTATCAAAAACCGTTCACAGAATATGAGCGTTTTTGCGCTCGTCGGAGTTTCCTGGGCATTAATTTTCCATCAATCGAAATAAATTTGCAAGCTTTACTTAAACTTGATGAATATTATTTAACATACTCATTGAGAATAAAATAAAACTTATCATGAAATACTATACCTAAGAATTTTACATTAATATAACTTCTGCATAACAAGAGAATTCCTTTCACGTATTTGCATATCTGCAGTGCGGTGTTTTTTGATCAGCCTACAACTGATAAATATTATGAATATGAATATAACCCCGATTCGAAGACACAGAGGTAGAAGGTCAGCCACTTTGTAGTAAACCATGAATGAAAGATCACTCTCGTTGATTCGCATAAGTCTGGCATCCCTATGGCGCAAAGCATATTCCGTCCACCAAACCGCCGAGTCCAAAGGACTGATGGGACGGTCTTTGAAGATAGATGACATTTCCTTAGCTCTTTGAGCATACTTTGGTTCTTCGATCAAATCCCGAATAATGTCAGTAACTGTGTCTGCAGTTGGGGAAAGTGTGTCTAGGACTCTTGCCATACCTGCCTGTTGAACTTTGTGCAAGTTATCTAACTGATCGAAGAAGAAGGGTATTCCCAGCATCGGAACTCCGCTGTCAATCGCCTCAATGAGACTCAGAATCCCCCCGTGGGTTATAAATATTCTGGTTTTGGGGTGGGAAAGAATCATTCGCTGTGGCGTTCTGGCCATCCTGTAGATATTACCGGTTTGATTGGGCGTTACGGTATCATCGGTTTTCCACACCACCCTTTGTTTAATTCGAGAAAAAGTTTGCTCCAGCGGTTGCAAAATATCTTGTGGTAGAAGCTTTAGCATAATGTCGAGCCCCAATGAGAAATATATAACACCGTGCTCGGCTTCGTCTAAGAACTGTTGAAGATCCTGCCCACAAGGCTCTGGTGGTTCGCTGAGGTGAATTCCGGCTATCTCGATAATATTGGGCACATTCGATCTGACCCGCCCAAAACTGAAATGGTTATTTACCAAGATCACCGAAAATCTTGACCGTAGCTCTTCCATTTTTTGGGCCGAGTAGCCAAAGAATTTCTTAAAGATGCGCAATTGAGCAGGACGGATGATAAGGTCATTCAGCAGCTTCTCCTCAGTTATGTAAACCCAATTATATATCCGACTAAAAAGAGAGGAGTGCAATGAAAACCCCATGGGGGATATAGGCTCCAAGACGCTCGGTGCCGGATTTCCAGCCAAATCTTCGACACTCCAGTTGAGACGTATGTAGGATACCCCAACTAAGGTGGCGTTATAGTATTCCGCCATTCCATAGACTGCATCCAATTGGGCTGTCTCTATCATGACCATGTCGAAGCGCTCACTTTTGTCACTTAGCATTTTCTGGACAGCATCATCACTAAGAATCGCAGCAGAAGTGTTGGCAAGAAATGTGGCAGCAAAAACTGCTTCTCTCCATTTGTCCCGGAAGAAGTCAAGAAGTTGGTCCGAATTCATAAGTTCTGTTGAAGTTTATAAAGAGTGTTAATAGTACTATAATCTGTATCTAAAATCTGTTTGTCATAGTAATTTTACCATGCAGGTGTTGGTGTAACAAGTCCACTCGTATATGACGAACTCCATCGATATCAGGCGAAATATGCGAGGGGGCTATGATTGTTAAGTTATGGCCTTTTGCAACAAGGGCCTGCATTAAAGGTTGGATTACCTTATAGGTCGACGAATGTCGGTATGGAAATATGCCTAAAATATTCGCGGCCTCAACTGAATTCACGTTCATTTGGAAAGTCAGACACAGGCTGAGCGGCAGCCAAGCAATAATGAAGCGCATTCTTACGCGGTATGTCCGCTCATATCGGAGGACTTAACTCAAATGAGCATAATCTAATCAGAAATTGCTTTATCAAACTTCAAAGCTCTGTGCTGATAAAATATCAGCTATAAGTTCAAACAGCTGTTTTTAAAAAGCTTTTACAGTAAATTTTTTATTAATATAGTAATAAATAGGAGTGCGAATATAACTAAATATTATAAGACTGCTGATTTAACGCAACATAATCTGCTGCCTCAAAAACAAATTTCTTTCTTGCAGCCTTCTCTGTCGAATTTGCAGTTTTTCGAATAATTTATAGCTAAAAAATATGATTGATACAAGGATCACCCCGATTCGCAGGATAAGGGGAAGAAGGTTATCCAGTTGGTAGTAAACCATGAATGGAAGCTCCCCCTTATTAAGTCTTATGTGGGTGGCATTCCTGTGTCGCAAGGCATATTCGGTCCACCAGACCGCCGTGTCCAAGGGATTCATAGGACGATCCCTAAAGTTCTGCGCCGTTTCTCTGGCCTTTTGAGCATATTTAGGGTCTTCTATTATTTCGTGGACGGTGCTGATTAGATTATCCACACTCAGACTGTTCCAGTCCAGGACCTTGGCCACTCCCGCCGACTCCACGCGTTGCATGTTATTGAACTGATCGAAAAATAAGGGCAATCCCAACATGGGAACCCCACTATCAATAGCCTCTATGACACTCAGTAACCCACCATGGGTAATAAAGAGCCTGGTGTTTGGGTGAGACAGAATTATCCGCTGGGGTGCCTTCCCGATTCTGAAGACGTTGTCCGTTTTATTGGGACTCGTAAAGAGTTCGTTCTTCCACACTACCCTCTGCTTTAGTTCTGCGAAGCTCTGGAGCAATGGCTGTTGCATATAATCTGGAAGATACTTGAATCGGATCTCAAGGCCCATTGAGAAGTAAATGACTCCATGCTCCGCTTCGTCCAAAAACCGTTGCAACTCCTCGTCACAGGGCTCCGGTGGATCGGAAAGGTGCATGCCTCCCACCTCAATGATGTTGGGCACATTGGCTCTCACCCGACCCATGCTGAAGTGTGTGTTGATTAGGATTAGATTAAACCTGGAGCGCAGCTCCTCCAGTTTCTCGGCCGAGTATCCGAAAAACCATTTAAAGATTTTCAGCTGAGAAGGTCGGATGACTAAGCGCTCCAGCAGATACTCTTCCGTTATGTCCAGCCAGTTATAGAATCGACCTAGCAGCGAGTACTTCAAGGGAGGACCTTCCAGGGAGATGGACTCATGGATGCTTGGGGATGGGTTTCCCGCCAGTTCATCGACATGCCAATTGAGGCGCATGCTGGCGATCCCCATGAGGGTGGCGTTGTAGTATTCCGCAAGGCCGTACATTGCTTCCAAGTGACTCGCCTCTATCATGACCATATCGAAACGCTCACTGCGGTCTTTCATCATTTTCCGTACGCCCTCGTCAGCCAGAAGAGCAGTCGACACGTTGGCGAGCATAGTGGCGGCCAAAATGCTTTTTTTCCATTTGGTAGAAAAGAAATGAAAGTAGTGGTCCGGGTCCATAATTTCTGCAGGTAATTAGAGATACTTTTAAAAATTGAACAATTTTATTTAGTGGAAAGTGTATAAATTATTTCTTGTACACTTACTTCGAATTTGACGATTAAGCTCGGGAACTCGAATATGGCGAACACCTTCTATGTCGGTTGGTGTATGTTCGGGGGAAATGACCGTCACCTTATGGCCTCTTTCAACCAAAACGCGAACCAAAGGCCGCACAAATAAAGGTCCTGCTGTGTGAAGATAGGGAAATATTCCCAAAATATCGGCAGCCTCGGCAACATCCAGTTGGAAGTCAATTTTCAGGTGCAAAAAAATCATCAACCCCAACCAAATTCTGTTTGTGCGCGCATTCGACCACTTACGCCGGAGTTCCATGCTCAAATGAATGTTATCTAATCGAAACTTTTTCGAAAATGCCCGATTAGGATTGCACGATATGCAAACAAAAATCAATAGCAATATGAAAGCTAAATTTGTTCATGTATGATTCAATTAAACAGCTGCTAAAAGCAAAAAAAGCATAAACGGTCAATAAACTACAGTGTTTTTGATATACTTTACTTTATTGGCAATCTTATCAGTCTAAACACTCGTACTCTCTCTTGTTTACGATTACACTTTTGGACTAACTTATAGGCCAACAAGGTTACTAATCCAATAATGAATCCAAAACGGAGACCAATGGACAGCAAACTCTCTAACCTGTAGTACCGCATGAATGAAATATCATCCTCGTTAAGTCTTATGTGTCTGACATCAGGATGACGAAGAGCGTACTCTGTCCACCAAACTGCGGTATCCAGCGGACTCATCGGCCGGTCTCTGAAGCTCTGTGACATATTCTTGGCCCTGGCGGCATATTTGGGGTTTTCTATCAGCTCCAGAATAGTGCTGGTAAGAGACTCTGCGCTCAAAGAGTTGGTGTCTAGAACCATGGCCATGCCGGCCTGCTGCACTCGATGCATATTTCCAATTTGGTCGAAGAATAGTGGCAGTCCCAGCATTGGCACGCCGCTATCAATCGCCTCCGTGACACTCAGGATACCTCCAATAGTGATAAACAGCCGCACGTTGGGGTGCTCCAAAATCCTCCTCTGGGGTGTCTTGGACATTACATATATGTTATCCGACTTGTTTGGAATCGTTGACAGTTCGTTTTTCCATATGACCTTCTGCTTCAACTGAGCAAAACTCTTCAGCAATGGTTGCTGGATATCGAGTGGCAAGTATTTTACCATAATGTCCACTCCCATCGAAAAGTATATGACCCCGTACTCAGCCTCGTCCAAAAACCGTTGCAAGTCCTCGTCACAAGGCTTTGGGGGCTCGATGAGATGAATTCCTCCCACCTCGATGACATTGGGGACATTGGCCCGAACCCGTCCCATGCTAAAATGATTATTGATTAATATCACTGAGAAGCTAGAGCGCAGGTCGTCCAATTTTTTTGCCGAATAGCCAAAAACCTCTTTAAAGATGCTTAGCTGTGATGGTCTGTATATCAAGCGATCCAGCAGAATCTCTTCTGTGATATATACCCAGTTGCAAAACATGCTCATCAGAGAGTTGTCCAGAGAGTATCCGATGGGAGAGATCGGATCGTAAACACTCGGAGCGGAATTTCCAGCAAGAAACTCGGTGTACCAATCTGTGTACACTGAGGAAAATCCCATCAATGTAGCATTGTAAAATTCTGCAAAGCCGTATATGGCATCCATGTGGCTTGGCTCCAAAATGACCATGTCAAATCGGACGTTCTTATCGCTTAACATTCGTTGAACAGAAAAGTCCTGAAGGATGGCTAGCGACATGTTCCTATATATAGTGGAGGCCATCAATGATTCCGACCATTTGTTAATAAAAAAGTCGTCGAAAAGATCAAAATCAACCACATCTAAACCATAATGACATTGTCAGTAACTCATCATCATAAACATTCTTGTAAACCCACCTTGTATGCGCCTATTGAGCATGGGAACTTCTATTTGCTCGATTCCCTCAATCTCATCCAACATTTCCATTGGAGTGATCACTGTTATTTTGTGTCCTCTGTTCCTTAGAGCAATCAAATAAGGCCGCACCACCTGAAAAGGTGATGGTTGGCAGTATGGAAAAATTCCCAAGATATCGGCTGCTTGTGGGTGGTGAAAATTTGAAAACAGCCACAAACTGACCACCAACCAAGCACTACCGAGGCGCATTTTCACGGTATTCGTCTGCTCATGACGAAGTTATACACTTAAATGAGCGGAATCTAATCTAAACGGGCCCAGAGACCATATATTTCTCATCAATTCATTGATTAGCACGAAACAGCTGATAAAAACAAGATAAGATATTGGGAAGTTTTAAAAATTGATTACAACTTTTCCTTATATTTCTGTAGAGGTTTGTTTAGTAACTCGTAATTACGTTTTCTAAACATTTCTGGTTTTCCAAACATACTCGAGTATATTAATATATTAACTATGATATGGGACTCCCTTTAATTGGCGTTTTAATGTGCACCAGGACTATTTCTTTCTTTTCAGGCTTTCGTCCAATTCTTGTGAATAGCTTATAACTAATCCAAGTTATAATCCAAATAACCGACAATGTAACAATTCCAAAGCGAAGACCCAAGGACAAAATGCTGTCCATACGGTAATATCGCATGATGGGAATCTCATCCTGATTTAAGCGAGTATGGGTGACATCTGGATGCCTCAGAGCATATTCCGTCCACCAGACGGCGGTGTCCAAAGGACTTGTGGGGCGGTCCCTAAACTGGCGCGCCTTGGCTTTGGCCCTTTGGGCGTACTTGGGATTTTCGATAAGCTCCCGAATAGTACTAGTAAGGAGGTCTGCATTCAGTGACTTGAGATCTAAAACTTTTGCTGTTCCAGCCAATTGCATTCGATGCATGTTACTAAACTGGTCAAAGAAAAATGGCAGTCCCAGCATCGGAACTCCGCTGTCAATCGCCTCTATCATACTCAGTTGTCCGCCGTTTGTGACAAAGAGCCGAACATTTGGATGGGACAGAATCATTCGCTGCGGGGCATGGGAAATCCTGTATATATTTCCCGTTTGGTTAGTGGTGGCTCCAGTTCTCAACACGATCCTTTGCCTCAGTTGGGAAATGCTTTGCAGCAGCGTCTGCTGTAGATTTTCAGGCAGATACTTCCCTATTAATTCATTACCCATCGATATGTAAATAACTCCATTCTTCGCTTCGTCCAAAAATTGCTGAAGATCCTTTTCACATGGCTCTGGTGGCTCGGAAAGGTGTATCCCTGCGATTTCGATAATATTTGGAACGTTGGCCCTTACTCGGCCCATACTGAAGTGGTTGTTTATCAGAAAGAGTGAAATTCTGGAACGAAGCTCTTCCAGTTGCTGAGCCGAATAACCGAAAAATTGTTTTAAGATGAGTTTCTGTGAAGGTCTTATGACCAAGTATTCTACCATCCGCTCCTCCGAGATGTATATCCAGTTGTGTAGTCGACCCAGAAAAGAGTTATCCCGGGAAAATCCCATGGGGGATATAGGCTCGAGAATGCTCGGCGCCGGATTTCCAGCTAGGTCGTCCACATTCCAGTTTATGCGCACGGAGCAAAAACCCATCAGGGTGGCATTGTAGAATTCTGCCAGTCCGTAGAGGGCGTCCATGTGACCTGCCTCCAACAGTACTAGGTCGAAGTGCTGGCTACTGTCTTTAAGCATTTTTTGGACAGCGTCGTTGCTGAGTATGGCATATGAGATGTTATGGAACACGGTGGCAACCAACGATCCTTCAGACCATTTGTCGGCGAAAAAGTCCAGAAATTGGTCCTTTTCAACCGTAGCTGTGAAGTACAGTTTAATAGTCTCGTATTAGTTAAAAAAAAAATATATTAGGCAATTGCTAAACTCTACACATAAGTCTCAAATAACACATGTCAATGATTTGCTAAAAAGGCTATTTATCTATATTTTTAAGGTACGATTAGAGTACCATAAAACCGCTGTCATTCATAACAAACTTACTCACCTTGCATGTGGGTATTCAGCATGGGCACCCTGATGTGCCGAACTCCATCGATGTCCTCCAACATTCCCATGGGCGTGATCATGGTGATGTTGTGTCCTCGAACCGTCAACGCCTTCATCAACGGCCGCACCACATGAAAGAGGTGTTCCAGGCGGTACGGAAATACGGCCAAAATACTGGCCGCCCGAACAAATTCCAAAGGTAAAAATACACTAAAACACAGGCAGAGGCCTAGCGCCAGGCATGTGTTGCCGAGGCGCATGTTCAAGCTTTTTGACCGCTCATTTCGCTGTTCCGAAGTCAACTGAGAAGTATTATCAAAGGGTTCCGAATGTACGACCCATTATTAGTCAATACGATAATACTTGTAGACTGATAACAATGTTTTTCCTCCATAACCAAAAATATTATTTTCTGGTAAGCTCTAGTAGGTTGCTCAGTTTTTTCAATATCGTTTTAAACTTCTTTTCTGGGTTATTTTTCAGTTTTATTAATTTGACTGTAAACTCTTTCTAAGTTGTAAGTCGGACTTTTTATTTCGAGCATAAATAACTATATTTTGATCCGTTTTAAGAACTTGCCTCTGTCTATTGAAACCCTTCTGATAAATTCTAAATCCCAATAGAAATAAAGAGCCTATCACGAATCCAAATCGTAGACCCCAGGATATAAGGCTTTCTAATCCATAGTATTGCACGAAAGGAAACTCATCCTCATTAAGTCTTATATGACTGATGTCCTGATTTCTCAAGGCGTACTCAGTCCACCAAACGGCTGTATCCAACGGACTCATGGGTCTGTCTCTGAAATTGAGCGACATCTCCTTAGCTCTTAATGCATACTTTGGATTTTCGATCAACTCTCGAATGGAACTGGTAAGAATATCTACACTGAGAGCATTATTGTCCAGGACTATCGCCATTCCAGCTAGCTGAACTCGATGCAGATTTCCAAACTGGTCGAAAAAAAATGGTATTCCCAGCATTGGAACTCCACTATAGATGGCTTCCATTACGCTGAGCATTCCTCCGTGGGTGATGAATAGACGAACATTAGGGTGTTCCAAAATTTCCCTCTGCGGCGCTTGAGATATGACGTATATGTTTCCAGACTTATTGGGGATCGAAGACACATCACTCCTCACTACCACTCTCTGTTTCAGCCGCGTAAAACTCTCCAACAAAAGTTTCTGTATGCTTTTCGGTAAGAACTTAATTAGCACATCCATCCCCAGGGAGAAGTATATGACGCCATTTTCTGCCTCATCCAAGAATCTGCGAAGATCCTTATCACAAGGCTCCGGCGGCTCACTGAGATGAATGCCAGCCACTTCTATAATATTGGGAACATTGGCCCGCACTCGTCCCATACTAAAGTGATTGTTAATTAGAATAACGGAAAATTGGGCTCGCAGTTCGCTCAATTTTTTTGAGGAATGCCTGAAATACTTGTTGAATAACTTTTGCTGAACGGGTCTAAAAACCAAATAGCTTAGAAGCTTTTCTTCCGTGATATAGATCCAGTTGCTGAATCTGCTCATTAGAGAAGTGTCAAAGTTGTATTCTCTGGGCATAATCGGTTCATAGACACTGGGTGCCGGATTGCCGGCCAGTAAGTCCACATTCCAGGTGGGAATAACACAGGAGAGCCCCATCAAAGTGGCGTTAAAGTGATCAGCAAATCCGTAGAGAGCATCCAAGTGTCCCGCCTCAAGCAGTATCATGTCAAATCGCTCGTTTTTATTATGGAGCATCCTCTGGACACCTTCGTCACTTAGAATACCATCAGAAACATTGGAAAGCATTGACGCTATCCAATACGCCTCTGACCATTTGCTTGAGAAAAAATCCAAAAATTCATTCGACTCTAGAAGATCTACCGAAATAATAAAATAAAGAATCACATGCTTTATCCGCCATAAAATGTTCCAAAGTATTCTTGTTACTTACTCTCTGACATTTTGTTTAGGTTAGATATGCGAATATGACGTACTCCCTCAATGTCGGCAAATATTCCTACCGGGGTTATTATTGTCATATTGTGACCTCGGTTTGATAGTGCCTTCACCAGAGGTCGAACTACCTGGAAATGCGACGGAAGTCGGTATGGAAACACTCCTAAAATATTAGCACCATGGCTAAGTTCGAAATAAAAGTATAGAAAAATGGCAAACGCTATCCAAAATTTGCGGAACTGCATTTTTACGCGTTGGGTCCGCTCATGTCGGTGCTCCGAACTTGACTGAACACTATCTAATCAGAATTCGATCATGAACCCATAAAACTAGTATAATACTTTTATCAATCATTATCAATTATTATCAACCAGAAACTAATACCATTTAAAAAAAACACCATATCGTTGTACAGTGCCGTGTAACCCGGCAGTTTATTAAATTAATTTAATCTAGTCTAGTAATAAAGTATATATATGAATAATAGTAAGTAATATAGAAGTTTGAGAAGTTCCAAGCCGGCAAAGTTCCAAACCAACAGGTCGGCGGGTGGTTTAAAAAATATCCCTTTGATTATATGCCTGCCTCTTTCTATTTTAAGTATTGTGCTCTCTTTCTTTTCTTTCACTAGCTAGTCATCTCACTCTAAGGAAATCCGAACGCATGCGCTAAGAGCGACATCTAGCGAGTTTTATTTTTTTCATGTACCTAATTGTCCTTGTACCTATGCTTGTATAACACTTTGGAGGCAGTCCTTACTGAATTTATCCTTGGATATTATTTGAAAGGCTTATGGCATCATCGTATTCCATAAAAATGTTAGAATACTACAACTGAACCCATGTATTATTTAAATTGTATTAAATTAAATTTTAATAGAGCCAAGTTTTATAAGTCTTAGGCCAAAAATATATTTTTCTTTTCACCAACTTATAAATTTTTGATGCCTTTGTTGATTTTTCTCAAGTTTAAAAGCTTTTTTCAAATGTCAATAAAACTCGATGCAACAACTTGTATTCAAATTAGAGAATTGACATACAAAAGTATTGGTTACATTGGTCATACATAGTAGTTGAAATGGAACTCACATGTCCCGCAAGAATGTCGGATAATTCAGCATTTAACCTTTTACTGCCCCCTCAGGCGAAGGTGTAAAATGCCATCGCTCTCCATTGGACCGAGCGCAGTCTATGGCCTCGTAAATGCAACTGTGCGTTTTATATTTTGACTATAACTCAAAGTGCATTTCAACGGCGCCTCTATTTGCATCCTGCACCAGTATGGGTGCCTCCGGCTGGGTGGTCGTTGCATGCGGTGTGGAGCATAGAGCGTGGAGTCATGGAGTATCGCTCAAACATGCATGAACGGGGCGGCAAATGCTGCCAGTCGGAGCCTAGAATGATGAAGTAGTGGTAGCAACCTGCAACTGCAACGCGGAGGATGGGGACGATGCCCAATCAAGGCCGGGCGGTGGGGGACTGGCAGCCCAAATTAACTTAACACTCATAAATCAGCGTTAACGGCAACCGCAAAAAGCATTGCATAAAAAATGGTTATGGCTCCTCTTTTCGGGTCTCTTTTTTTTTTGAAGCTGTTGTCCCTTTGACGTTTGCCCCGAATGCACCCAGGAGTGGGGGGAAGTAAATGGGATCAGTGGGGCAACAATGCATCGTTGCATTCCAAATAAACAGTTCTCGTAAAATGCAAGCGTTTGCATTGCTGAGTTGATGGAGGAAATATTTTGGATCCAAGCCGGATGTCGGGTATATCAGACTGCCGAGATATAAGCATATTAAAGATTAAAGCCACTAGACTTTGAAACAATCACTAAATGTGCTCAAAAATGATCAATTTGTTCAAACCTATTACTCTAATAGTTTGAAATTTGCTATTCTATGCCGCCCCTCGATAAAAAAAGTTCGAATCCTTGACAAGAAACTCCACATTTGTCGGACATGCGGCGCAATCCTGTTGTTTGTTTCGTCCTTTTTGGCCGCCCTATGTAACGGTCGAGCAATTTGGTTCGGTTGCCCAAAATTGCAGCCGTCAATTTTGGTAATTAAATTGTAGTGCTCAATTTTCCATCTTTTTAATCGCCATCCAATCATCGTTCCGAAGTAATTTAGATGGATTTCAGTTAGCGTTTTTTCCCCATCAGCATGTTGCATAAAAAAGGACCCGAAAAAAGAGCTTGAATTGCAGTCAAATGCATAATAAATATAACCAGTGACAGGCGTGTAAATGCGTTGGTCGGAAGTGTAAATGATATCAATGCGGCAACTCGAGCCGGCAATATTTATGCACTTTTGATTTGGGGCTTCCCGAAAGCTGAAAAGAAATGCCGCGCACTAAATCACAATTTTCCGCCAACTGGCTATGAAAAAAGGCGACAATCCCGAGGACTTTTTCTTTCGAATGGAAAACCCTCAGAATAATTTTCCTCCATTCCCCCTTTTTTTTTCTTCAGCTGGCCTTGAGAAGCTTCGGACATAATTTATGCGAGCAGACGCCACCGGAAGCGGAAACGAAAGCGGAAGCTGTCTAATTATTCAGCGGCAGATGGGTAATGGAGCGTTCTGTCTGGCTGTCTCCCTTTTTGACTTGTTGCCGTATTTTGCATGTTTATCGACTGATCCTTTGCAACGTGACTCGGCAGCTTTTAATTATCTTAATGGTGCTATGCGGCGTATGCGCAATATTGACTTTTAGCGGTTCTCACACGCAACACGGTCTCACACGGGCGAAGGGCGCAGGAAGTGGCACCAAGAAAGGGAGTGCTGTCACATTGCATCAGGCGGCAAACAATAAAATGCCCATCGACCCAGCCAGCTCGGCAGGTGTCGCTGCCGTGATAATGTCAACAGCGGAAACAATAAAAGCCGCAGTTGTCTTTCGCCTTTGCTGCGGGCTCTGGCTTTTCTCCGTAAAAAGACAATTGCCAGAGACGGAGGAGCTGGTCCAGGAAGAACAGGATGAGGCAGTCAGTCCCTTCTCCAGATGGAGATAGCAACTGATGGGCCCGGAAGGGGCGGAGCTGCTAAATATGTCGTTTGGCTTTTCCGGCTCCATGTCTAGTACCCCACAGATGAAAAAATGATTGTCTAGCAAATATTAACACATTATGTAAATATGTACTGTCTTATCGCAGAATTGCTAATGTTTTGGCATTTGAAAAAGAAGTGTATATCCAGAAACAAAACATTTACAAAATAATCAAAATACCGAATTTTTTTTTCTGTGTACTAAGCATTTTGTTTTATTAGAAGTATAGCACTTTGATCTAGTAAATAATTTAGATACTACGTCCTATTTTGAGCTCTTTTTTTCGATAGAGCACTTTGAGCTGCTAACTTAGCAATTTTATTAAGACCTGACTGTTATTTCAGACCCGGCTGTAGTTTCCGCAAATGTTTGCCAATGCTTTTCATTTCCGTTTCAGCCCAAAAGTTGACAAAGGGTTCGGCGGCCTAAGCAGAAAGTTGGCCCGAAAGTAGTCCCCGTTTTGGCCCACATAAATTGCCAGATGCTGGTGGCAGCCACTTCACACGCCGCTGACAAGCGTCAGACTCAATAAATTACATTTCACTGTTTGGTCGGTTGGTTGGTCGGTTGGTCGGTTGCCTGTCTGTTGTCTTCTGTCTTTTAGCCTGGTCCTGTGGCTTCATAAATTGATGCTGGCATCGGCCTTGAACCGCTGCCCGGGCCGCTACACTTTTCATAGTGTAGTGGCCACTCCAGGGGCTTCCAGCTGCCTCGAGTGTGTGGCCAATGCAACTTTAGTTTCAGCTTCAGATTGTGCTGGTGTACTGTTTGTTTGCTCTGTGTTGTGTGGCAGCCCGCAAAGTTCCGCCTCCACTCGACCGGACGGGGATTTGGAGGGGGAAATTAAAATTTATATGTCAAGCAGGCACAGCAGAAAGTTCTACACCAACTTTGTGGTTTGGCGGTGAAGCAGGCAACTTTTGTGCCACATTGAGCGCAATAATGCTAACAATAACAATATTACCGCCGCCCCCCCACGTCCAAGGATAATGCAAACTAATGCCGAATCCACCGCCAGCACGGTGGTGAGGATGAGCAGCTACTCGGTACAACTGCTGCCCCAGTGGCTCGTTTGGCTATTATTATTATTATTGGCCTGGCCAGACAAGCGAAAGCCAAATGCGAAAACGACTGCAGATGCAAGTGCAAGTGCAAATGCAAATGCGCTACTCAATGGCCTTAAAGTGTCAGCTGGGGTGCTGCTCTTTGTCCTGGTTTTTGGCCTGCAAGTACCCTAATTGCTGGCTGCAAATTCCAATTAGTCGCCCCAAATCTCCAGCGTGCGAAACGGATGCAGCCAGTCCATTCGGCTGGCCGACTTTTATGAGCATAAGCGAGGCCAATAAAGCGCTCAGCCCCATGCGATTATCGCCTTCATGTTGTGCCCTGGTAGTGCAGAAAATTCAGCGAAAAATCAGCCTGAGCTGATGTGCAAAAAACAGGAACACACAACCAGATTGCAACACCAGCTCTCCAGTTTTTCTGTGGTGTCTTTACCAGCTTTTAAGCGTTTAAATATTTATACAGCGAAAAATGTTATGTTGCCACGATGGCGCCCCCTTTTAGGATTCGGAGGATCTGGTGAGACTGACTAAATGGAGTTCAAGTTAAGTGCCGCGAATTAAATGAAATGCAGGCAATAAGCAGATGTTTAAGGACTTTGGGATTCTAAAGAAAAGACAAGAGTTCTTAGTTCAAATGTTTACATAAATAAATTTTTTCCTTTGGTGTATCAGTTATTGAAGAAGTTTCCATTGAACTGTTGTTCCTCCATTCGGAGCAAGTTAGCTGATTGATTTTCGTCATTCATTTTTAACGACTCTCTGCTCCATCTTGGAGTGCATTAGATAATTTTTTAGATTATTGTTAATGTAATGCCTTTTTTTTTAGGTTCCTTCATGTCTAGACACACGCATTGTTAAACATTTTAATCAACGCTGCCATTTACAATCCCGAGCTGTAACCACAGAACTTGAAAGACCTCGGAAAAGACGGCTTCCTCTAGCAGTGACAACAAAGCGAGCATGCATTCTAAATATTGCGCATACGCCGCGTTGCACAAGCAAATATGCATACATTCGGGTTTGTGTGTATGTCTGTCTCTGAAAAGCCTCTTAGTTGGGGCCGAACGAATATATGGACTTTAACTAACTGACTATGACTGCAGGCAGTGTCAGCGTTGCGTTGCGGCATTAAGACCTCAGCTGAAATGATTACATGCCTGTTTAGATTTGTCAGTGGAGCGAAGAGCTGGGAAGGGAGGCGAGTTCTGGCGGCAAGGGGGCGTGTGGCCGCCGGCAGCCAGCTCATGTATTTTACAGTTGATAAATGATGAAATTAGGCATGGCATACAGCCGACCTACATGGCAGCTCCGAAACTATTGGTGGTCCAGGGAGCGAGGAAGAGCTGGAGCGGAGGACTTGCAGCAGCTGCTTTCAGCTTCGGCACGGCATTGTCTTGCCACAACACTTTCGCTCAACGGAAGGCAAAGGAAAAAGGCAAAGACACATCCTTGAAGATGAGATAAGGACTGACAGATACCTGGTACCTAAAAAAGTTGTTTTGAAACTACATGGTGTCAGTTAAGAGCCCAGAAAGGTTAAAAAAGGACTCCATCCTCCCCAAAGCCAATCATATATTTAGATTACGTTTTTCACGTATTCATAAAAGTAAACATCCTATCTTGGGTAAATACCATAAAATAAAGAATATACCCTTATAATCACCAAGTAGCGGGTATAAAAATAAAGGCGAACAGACTTGGACGGTCCTTGCAACCCGCTAGGCAACTTCCTGCTTGATATGCGGCACTCGTCTTCTACTTTTGCTGCTGTTGCAACCTGCTTTAGTTTTGCGGCATCTTGCTGCCTGCTACTTTATGTGGCTGCTCACACAGACACATCCATGTGGATGCACCAACACACACCACAGAGAGATAAAATAACGCGCTTCATGTTGCCTGGCACTAAACTTTTTGGAAAAATCGTGCACGTTTTCATTTAGCTGAGTGCACGCGGCTGCCAGGGTTGCCAAGTTGCCATGCTGCTGAGCTGCCGAGCTTCCGAGCTCGCATCGTCCGAGCCCGAGTGGAAGTCTATGTTCGGTGGCAGCTACAACAGATGCAAATGCAACTACTTGCCCCTTATCGAGATTTATGGGGAATATTTTTTGGCTTCGGTCTGCATATGCAATGCCTGTACATAAATTTTCATTTTAGGAGCAGTTTCCTCCGGAGCTCATTAGCCCGGCTAATGAATGGGCCAGGCCTTGACCCTGGCTGAGGCGATTTGCCATCGACGTTTCCCATTTAATTGTGCAGCCCGAGACACAATCTGGGTCAGCACTTTGTCCTGAGCCCCGACTTAGGCACTCTAATTGCAATAATTAAGCTAGGGACGCCCGTTTTACTCACCAATATTGTCCGGGCCACAAGAAGTGACAAGTTGGATGCAAATATCCTCAATGGAAACACGGCCATTGTTCACAGGCGTTTAGAGTCCGGAGCACACTCAATGGAAATGTTATGGCATTATCCATTATCCATTTATCTTGAATCTACCAATTGGCTCAACAACGTATCCCGAACTCAGTCATTTGCCTCTAATAGAACTTATTGAATTTGTGGTCTTTGACAGAGCACAAGAGTTGGTAATTGAATAGTTATGGCCGCTTTTGCTTTAGTCTTAATAAACTCAATTAAGTTGTTCTGTTTAGTGTTAGACAAAAATTTAAATAAATAATTGGTGCATTTTTGGTTTCTCTTCGCCGTGCTGTGAATGAATTTTGGGATCCAGTCTAAAACAACCAGCTAACATTTCTCTTTCTGAATGAATGGATGGGTGTAAGCGGTGGTGGTGTGTGCGTCTGGGTGTGTGTATCCTGTGGTTCCCTGAAAATATGAGCTAACTGCCTGCTGTTGAATTTATTTGCGGTTCTGCAGATCCCCTCATTCACCGTCCTCTACCAGCAGCTCCTCTTCACATGAGCCGCATTTATGCATGTGTGGCACCACCGGGTGCCAGTGTGGCAGGGGAGTGGAAAATAAGAACTGCAGGCGGAGGGCTGCCTGTCGTCTCCTTTCGGGCACTGTCGTTGACAGTTTGTTGCCATTTGTGTCGCCGGCGAGGCAGTTGAAAAATGCACTGCTGCTTACACACCGAGCATGAATTTAATTTGCCACAGTTGCTCGGCGAAAATTAAATTTTTGTCTAGCACCCGCTTTCATTCCTTTTCACGCCCTATTAGTCTAGTAGCCGGAAAGCGAGCGAAGTTGCGCATTATAAAAGCAATTTTGCCAAGTTTCGAGTTGCTTCAATTTTTGTTAGCGAAACTTTGCCAGATGCCCGGGAGGCAAAGTTTCCGCGGCAACCAACTAATTGCTGTTGCCAGCAGGAAACTATAGGTATATTCGAAGATATCATCAGTTTCATCCGGTTAACCCTTAGACAGTAATAAGGTCAGTATCAAATAATTCTTATATTAATATAGTAATACACTGCTTAATGCTCCTCTTGCATTACATTAAAGACAACATTTTGAATGTATTTTTACCGGTGTCACAAATAATATTACTGATCAGAAACACTTTTAACCGCATGGTGACGTGTGTAAACATTTCAGCCGCAGGTGTCAAAATACCAAAATACCCCCAGAAATGCGGAATATTCGATGTCCATGATACTTGACTGCATTATAAATTCCAATTCCCAGTTCGGTATTCCGGCGTTTGATGAGAATCCGTCGATGGAATAATTAGGAAATGCAGTCAGTTGGCTATTATATATTTAAGAGTGGCGGGTTTCATGTTTCAATTTCAGTTTTAATGGGCAGGTCTCGGTCACACCCTCTATAAATCAGGGCAGAAGGAAAATCGCGGTTGGAGGGTGGTATCTCCATTACAGATTTATACATCTGCCATTAGATTTTCCCTTTGTTCTACGGCGAAACAAAGACTCGGGTCCGTGGGCATCTTATCTGCTTGTTGGTCTGTTGATTCAGGCAGCCTGTTTCAGTTTCCTTTGTCCGGCCGGACTTTGAGTGTAAGAGCCGCATAATCCTTTCTGGCAATTAGCTGGCAAATCAATGCCGTCTGTCAGCGGCTATCTCACGGATCTGAGGCCCAGGCACGGTCGTAGTTAATTTGATTTATGTTCTGTTAATTGGATGCCCGCGCCAATAGGCGAAAGTGGGACCCCCATTAGGCCACTAATAAAAGCATGGAAGTATTATGTGTAAACACGCACATAAACACATGCCGCAATACATCCACAGACACGAAAGAAATAGACGCACTTTCTCTGAAGCCCACAAACAGGCGACTCGGATGAAAAGGACTAAGGACTAAAGTTCGTTCCGGCTACTCCAGAAGCAACAGCACGTCATTGACTCAAAAACACTAAACATAATTAATTAGAGAAGTTTTAAGATAGACTTGTATATAATTTTAAAAGCAAGGCTACTAATTTTAGTCATCAATTAGCCAATAATCATTGGGCAAATAGTCATATCTTAGGCAATAATTATCCAATAGATGAATGTTATACCTTCCCGGTGTTAGATTTCCACATACTATTATTCTAAATCAAAACCTGGCCAACTAAAATCTGACCCAATTTTCTAAAATTTTCAAAGGGGTAAGTAACATCATGATTTTGGCCAAAAATCGATCAAAAATTTTATTTATCGGTTTTGATTATATTTTAATGCAGATCGACGGCGATTACAGCTCTGATTCGAAAATGGTATTCCCTTTTAAATTCCGATGAAAAACAACCGAAATATTGAGAAAGAACTGCTAAATAGCATCGTTTTCCACTACATATTCTTAACTTGGGCAATAATACTTTCTGCCTCGTTTTGTGTCTGAGAAATAGTTATAACTTGACTAATAATTATACGACCCATGAATGTTATGCCTTCCCAGTCTTAGATTTCCATATACTAATTTTCATATTAAAAACCTGGCCAACTAAAATCTGATAAAATTTTTCGAAAATTTTGAAAAATGGTTCAAGATGTCACCACCATGATTTTGGTCAAAAATTTACCCAAAATTTTACTTTAGTATACTTACTATATTTTTATGAAGATCGATGGCAATAGAAACTCTGATTCGTATATGGCTCTAAGATTAGACTTAGCTAAAATAAGTGGCTAAAACTGGTTTTAAATAGGAAATTGCTTTTTTACCAAATAGTGTTACTTTTGCTAGGACATCTCTCTGTCAGTATTTATAAGCTGCCAACTTGTTAGTCACACTCTTTTGATTTCGACTGAACTCAATATACCATCAAATTGATGGCCATCAACAAGTCAGCACATTGGGACTCGAAAAAGGGGGAAATGCGAAATAAAATCAATGAAAACAATTGGTGTTTTGCCCAGGAGGAAAGCGTGCGACGACAAGGACTCGAATATCAGCGTGGAGCAAGCGAGCAGGACGCAAATTGAATGACTGACAAATGCACTTATCTCAGAGCATGCCGAGCCAGTTGGTCGAGCTTTTGGGGATTTGCATACGCAATAAGCCAGCAAGGAAATACACCAGGACATACACACTCGAACAACAAAATCCTGACAAGAACAACAAGTAATCAAACAAAATAAAATCACAAGAAGAAAGCTCCCTCAAGTCCCTTGCACAAGATCCTAAATACATGAATAATAGAGGCACTGTAAATCATTGCTGCGACCCACCCCACTCCATACGCTATTGACTGAAAAGTATGCTAAGAAATTCGAGTGATTGAATTTTGTTTGATTAGAGAATAACCAAACGTCCTCCGTATGCAGTCATCCGGACAATGTGTCCGCCCCCGGCCATATTGTGCCGTATTTATTGTGCGTTAAGGGCCCGGAAAACACACTCGGGCCAAGTTGCGGACATAAATAAATATATGAGAAAAATAATAATTTCCTTTCACAGCAGAGAAATCTTGCACATAATAAACAACTGCAGCAATGCCATACTTGAGTATCCAGAGCCAGGGAGCCCTCCGTGCTTTTTAATAAAAGCAAAATGACCGCAAAGGGCTCTGGGGAATGGTTGGTTATATTAAAGCAAGCAGCAGTTTCCCAACAACAGGCCGCGGGAAAGGGGCATGGCTTGGTGGTCGCCTCAGAAAAAGTGAAAAAAAAATATACAATAAAAATTACTGGACCGAATGCATCATAATGTTTATGTCAAAAATGAACAACAGCATGAAAGGCCAGGCAGGCAGGCAAGCAGTCAGCCATCCAGCTATCCAGCTTTCCGCCCAGCCAAGTCCAAGTCCTAGGATCTGAAGCCAGCTGGCCGGGCCAAGATGCATTTTCTGTCCCCAGGCACAGGGCCGTTTTGTTCGAAGAAGTTGCAGCCCCAGTTATGAAAGGATATGCTCAAACACATACACCCGGAATTGGAAGCATCTAAATTGATTATGGGCAGCTGAGACCAAGGTATGTGTAGAAAATAAAGCCCTTGAAGCAAAATAAGCGAGGTAAGCTTTCTTGCTCTTATCCGGTCGTTGAGTATTCCCACAACATTCGGGCTGTCTGTGGAAAGCAGAGCTGCTTTAAGCGTCCCTCCGGGTTCTGTGGGAGTTGCAATTAAAGCTAGAGCATCGTCTAGCCCGCTCTTGTTGTTTACCTTGAACGCTGCTCTTGACTTGGCCAAAGGCAGAAGCTTCAACCACATTATGGAGGAGGCTAACGCACAGCTTTTAGCTGCTGAAAACGGCATCACATAATTACAAAGTGTCAGTTTCTGTGGAGCTCATTCCTAGTGGGACATGTGGGGTATATTGGACATTTAAATATTAAAATAATAATTCTTGGTGATTATAATTGTTCATAATAAATGGTGATAATATTTGTTGTAGTTTCTTCAGTCCTTGGTTGTAATGTGTATCTTTAAGTTTCTAAGGTATCGCCCGATGTGGACCTATTCTCTCACCTGCGGTCGCTTGCCATTAGGCAACCTGCTCGACAAACAGCACCCGTTCTGTGCCCACGCCCTACCAGCCACCAAGTGTCATAGAAAAGTGTGTTGAAACAAAAAAAAAATCCAACATTTGGAGCGGCATTTCTGTGCTGTGTATTATTCCGCTGTTTTTCATTTCCTACTCCGGCAAAACGCCGCAAAGCGCCCAAGAGCGCACTTCATTCACACTCGATGCGTGCTGCCATCGTCCGGGCGACAGTTGCCGTTACAGGTTGAGGATGAAACGAAAACAAAAAAGCTCCTGGAAATGGCATAAAAAAATGAGAAGAAAAAATGGATGAAATGAAACGACTTCACTCCACTCGGGGCTGCCAAGCGCTCGAGCTAGTGCTGTTTTCATGGCAAAATATTTACGATTTGGCATGTAAAGTGGCGTTTCTCCTGCACTTTTCCGGCAAATTCACACCACCCACACTCACACATACCTGGAGGGCTTCGGATTTAAAAGCGTTGCCTTTGTTTGCACTGCAATCCTTTTAAGGCTCCCGTCAAGGGTTTGATTTTCCGGCAGTGCCAAATACGCTACTCCTTGTGGCGGCCCGACCCCGAAACTTTGATTAAAATAGTCGATTTTGTCCATTTGCCCGATTGAACAGATCAGAGCAATCATATTTATTTCCATGAAAAATGCACCAGCCTCGTCAAGCTCGGTGGTGACATCTTTTAGTGAATATTCCCTCGACTGGGGGTCCTTGGTCCGTTTTTCCTCTTGGGTATCCAGGGGCAGGCCCCACAGTGCCCGGCTCTGTGTCACATTTTTCTCCTCCCGCCTGTCAATTTGTCTCTTTCTTTTTCCCGGCCACTTATTTCCTGGCGCTGCCGTCGAATGCATTTTTAATTGGCTTCAAATTTCCGGCCAAGCCCCTGAGTAAGACGAGGCACAAAGCGAAGCGAAATGAAATTGAGTTTTATTATTAAATGCCCGGGTGTAGTGAGCAATCAGGTCTGGAATTGATTGTAAAGTTAAGCACGACGGCGACGGAAATGAAAGAGTGAACTTGATATCCTATGTCGTCTGAAGAAATTGCCACGAGACAGAAAATTGCCACAAGAAAAAAAATAGAAAAACCCTCTCCAAACATTGGCCATAATTTAGCCGCAATTCTCTGACCTGGTCAGACAAACTTTTCTCTGCTGGGAGAAATCTTTCAACTTTGTCTGGGGCAGGAAAAGTGCCCGTTTGCCTCCCTCCGTCGGCCGCTGCAGCATGCTGCCCCTTGGTGGTGCCTCAAAATCGCACTTTGAACCACTTTGGCAGCGTTTATTGATTTCAATGATGACCCCAAATTGCAGCAATGAAAGTTGACCACGCAGCTGGGGCCGGTGAGCTGGGGCTCCGGTCATTTTCGTACCGGAACGGAATTGAGAGCTAAAAGTAGAAAATGGAAAGTGGTCTGGAGTGAGGCGGAATGGGGGAAAGCCAAGGTGAAAACGAGCAGGAGGCCTTGACATTTTCTGTCTGTTGCCGTATCAGAGAGCTTGGCAAAATATTTAATTAAAATGAAACGCAATCACTCGCACACAACGACACCACCGCCCGGGCCCATGGAAGAGCTCACTTAATCCATCTGCACTTCTGGGGAATACCTTAGCTGCTGCATTTTACGGCAATAAATTCAAAACCAACTGCGTGTGATGCTCAACAAACTACCAACTAAGGCACACCAGATGCAAATGGGCATAGACAAGTGCAAACAACCACACTCGCACACACCCATATACTCCATACACTCCATTACAATCGCAAAATCACACATACGCAGTGTGGCCCAGTGCAGTGCTGATCTCTCCTGTGGGCTCCTCTGCACATTTTTGTTACCAAGATTTTAACTGTCAGCAAGTTGGGCGACTTAATTTGAATTTACGGCACCGCCAGGGGCGCACCTCCCTCGTCTCTCTCACTCCTCTCTCGCCCCTTGGGGAGCCTGGCTATTATTTTGCACAAACAGTATTAAATAGTGGGTTTCGCTTCGGCCCTCCGACTCATCGCTCCCACCGCTTTCGGTCTCCAGGTCGAGGTCTGTCCGAGTCAACCTGTGTTTCTGCCTCTTCCACGCAATGAGTGGGTGGTGGTGGCGGTGGGGGTGAGGGGTGACAATAATATTCAAATTCCACTCTGTTGGCGGTGCAGTTGCAGGGGGCAGTAGGCAGCGGGAAATGGCCGTTGGGCGTGGCAGTGACACTTTTACACTCCATATATCTGCCTAGGAAGTCGCCACTCGACTGGTTACCCCTTCATATGCACTGGAAGAAAATGATTCTCTCTAAAAGATACGGATTTCATCATGAATGTAGTATAACTCTTTTTTTCTCTGAGTGCCCTTTTGCGAGCCCCGCTTGCGTTTTCATATTTATGTGTCTCCTGATAGCGACGCTGCTGCAGTCAAAAGTTTTTCTTCGTTTGCACTTGCATCTGTGTGGGTATCTTCTGTGTGTTTGCATTATTGTATTTGTGTATGTGGGTGGATCCATGTAGCCATGAAGGGGTGTGAGTGTGTGTGTGAGTCTATGTTTATATGCTAATACTTTAGCGCACATGGCAGGGACCTATTATCGCGACTGCCACTTGGGCGTCGAACTTCCGTTTTGCCAGCAGCTTCGCTTCTGTTCCCACTGCCTTTCCTGCTGAAGCTTCTGTCTCTGCTCCCGTCCTTGGCTGGAGGATCTCGCCGGGAGCTTGGAGGTCGGAGCTGGAAGCTCCTATTCGGAGCTCTCAGCACTGAGCCCTCAGCTCGATGGCAGCCCAGAAGCATTTGCAATTTAGGTTTGCATTCGGGCTACAGTTTGTCCCGCTCTCCACAGGGACGTATGTTGTAAAATGAATTTTACTTCATTTTGATATGTTCTCCCTGCTGGCTTCAGTGCCGGGCACATAAATACATGCGGGATGTGTGGGGCGTTAGCTCAGTCGGTTGGTTTGTTTTTGTTTGCATTTGCCACTATCGCAATGATAATAAATTTTATTAATCTTGCCGTCGCCCACGAACACACACAAGTGAAATGGATGGAAAGCATGGCAGTAGTGCCCATGCCCCTGATCAAGTGCCCAACTAGTCGCAGGCATTTGTTAGGGCGGCGGCAGAATAGTACGGGCTTGCAGTTCCAAGCTCCAAAGCCTCAGAGCTCATGGCGTCTTGCTACTTATATCCATTTACATTTCGTGGCAGCTGCAGCCGGAAGACGCCGCATGCTGTTGCAACTGCCGCTGCGCGAGCGAATTTATTATGTAATTATTGTTGTGCATTCTAATTGCAGGGTGCATTTATTTTACTAACCCACTGGGGGTGCTTTTTGGATGCCACTTAGTAAACTGAAAACTGATATAAATGGTCTTGCTTGGGCTTTATGTTGGCTTCGGTTGTACATGTTTTTCATGCAAGTTGCACTAATGCTTTATTCAAGCTTTTCAATCTTTTTTCTGTGTTGAATTCTGCAACTTTCATTCCATTTCCCTTTGACATGTAAGGCCGAAGCTAAACCCAGTCGCTTGCCAAGCTAATCAGTCTGGTTCAAAAGCAGCTTTGGAAACAGAACAGAGTTTACATAGAAATGGCGGAAGCGAGGCTGCAGCGAACTCGACCTGCCAATTAAACATTTATTTAATTCTTGGCCACTCAAAGGCGGGTCGCAGCGAAAGTGCGTCCGCATCCTAGCGTACTGAGCTCTGGCCACAACCTGACATGCCGACCCCAGGGCCCCCCGAGACTGGAGGCAGTGGCTGTAAATGCCAGGGCATAAAATTTGATGATGTCAACCAAGAGCCGGCCATGTCCTGTTCTGTCCGGTCGTGTTGCCCCGTTGATGGGGCTGTAGCTGCGGGAAATGCATTCTAAAAACCAACAAATGCCGGAAATGCGCCGCTGCAGATGCCGCTGCCATTGCGATTAAACTTTCCGCATTAAATATTTCGCCATGGCCGGGGTAGGACCAGGGCCAGGCCAACAATGTTTCGGAATTGGGACGCCAGGCGGATGTTGCGGCTGCCTTTTCGCCAAATCTAATTGCAAATTTCATGTACCGACAGCCCACGCCCACTCATCCGCCCTAAAGCCACGCCCGTTCCGCTCGACAACTACATAAACATTGTGGCCACTGCCAAGTGTCATTTTTTACTTGTTCGCGCTTCCCGTATGGCTGCCGCAGTAAATCATGAAATTTATTTAGCAACATGCGAGCGTCGAGAAGCGGGCAGTGGCAGCAAAAAAAATCAAAAAAGAAAAAACCTTGCAAAATAAATTGCACAAATGTTGTCCGCACTTCGAGTGGCAGTGTTGTCATGGCTTCCGTTTGACCAGCAACTCCCCCTGTTCCAGACTCTATTCCAGCTCCTTCTCCCCGGGGCAAAGTGTCATTAATTTTGATGTGTTTTTAATTCGGTTTTGTCGGGCTAACTCATTGACAAAGCCTCGAAGAACACACGGACCACTGCCTCGGAGAGTGCAGCATGGAAATGCTGTTTGGGATTTAATTAAAACTAATGAAAACTTTTGTCCTAGCCAACACAGCTTATAGCCCACACCCACACCACTCCTCACAGCCCACTCACCCAACCTTAGCTCCCATTTTCCACTTGCCAGTTTTCCCTGAAGCCAGCCAGCTGAGCAGCAGTCAATCTTGCAATTTGTGCCCAACGACAAGTGACAAGAGGCGGTATGGTTTTTAAGGTCCTGCATCAGGACAACTGCCTGCCAAGCCAAGAACTTGCCTGACATTTCCCCAAATTCAACTCGACTTGAAGGGCAGTGGGCCGGCTCTTCTGCCGGCTTGGGTGAACTTCGGATTCAACCTTTAGGCGAAATGACAGAGAAAAGTTGAAAACACTTTTGGCCACAATTGGGCAAACGGAACAAAATGAGCTGCCTCCACGCACTCGAGGCCACCTCGGAAATGAGCAATGAAAGTGCGTGGTTGGACAATAGACCATCATGCAATTAGACAAGTCCTGAAGAAGCACCTATCCAAGAAGTGGGACAAAGTAGGAACTTCTGCAATCAGGCTCCCATAAGGGAGCGAAGAGCTAGTTGCTTGTGAAACTGAACGTCCATTAAATCGTTAAATATATATTTGTTTTTCAACATTTCAATGCAATTTGAATTCAGTTTTTGAATAGCAAATAAAGTCCGCTCGACTGCACCCATTTCAATCCCTCTTCCTACCGTGGCAGTATCTGGCTGGAGCGGGAACTTTCAAATAGGTTCCTGGTCTCTTACGCATATAAGGAGATTTGATACGGCAGGATGAGGATTCTGGAAGATTCAAAGGAGCAACGTGGGAAAAAGGCAACACACTTCCTTCCAGCTTGAGGGTGTTGACGGACAACTGTGATGCCTGCGAGCGCACAGGTGGCTGAGTTGATTCCAAACGTGTTCCGGAGGGGGAAAATATATTGATGATGGGTGTCCGAGATATAGGAAGCTGGCTGCATATTGGGCGAGCCTGGGGCTGAACAACCGCTTTGCGGGTAGTGGGCTTCAGATCGGTAATAGCTTGCACGGAGCACTTGGCCACACCACCTCTTGGTACAAATGTCACCATATAGGAATAGGTGGAACCCTCATCCAGCGCCTGACCGTCCTCCTGCTGCAGCTGTAGTTGCATTAGCAAGTCCCCGATTTGATTGATGATCTGTTGCGTATTCAGGGGCGGGGATTTTCGGCCTCCCGAGGTGCTCGACAAGGAGGTGGAACTCCTGGAAGGTGTATGTATTATCATGGGAGCTTTGGTTTGGTTCAGCGTGTGGCTTTGCTTCAGGGAGTCTTCAGCATCTACGGATATTACGGGAGGGGAAATGGCATGCCGTGATCCAGCGCCACCTCTTTCGCGTTTTATGTCGAAGGTAGCCTGGCGGCGAATGCTGGGACGACTGTTAACAGGCTCGGGCACTGGCTCCGGTACCATGATCGCATCCTGCAGCTTTCTAAGCTCCTCCAGCTTCATACGTATTTGCTCCAGATTAGATGTTGTCTGCAACAGCAAGCGACTCTCTTCCACGGAACTTTTGGTAGCCGTGCTCTTGTTTAGGGGTTCAGTGCTTATAGAGTCTGTGGTAGCAGGAGTAATCTCTTCATCTCTCAAGAGAGAAGAGAGGCAAAGACTCTGCAAATCCTCCTGAAAGCGCCTCTCATCTTCATCAGCTCTCAGCTTGGCAGCTTCCTTTGATCCTAAGTTAATGGGTAGATCCAGTTCTGGCGGCGGCGATACATCCTCCAAAAGCAGCAAGTGGTTGTCCTCTGAATCCGCTTTTACCATTTTCATCCTCCGCTTTTCCACAAGATTCAGAGCAGCATCCAGATCGCTGCGAGTGTGGACGACCGCACTATCTACCAAAATGAAAGGAACACCTTGATCGTCTGATCCTGAGGACAAGTCTTCAATGCCTGCCAAGCTATTTTCCTGTTGGGAAGCCATCAAGGTCTGCGGTGGATCTGAGTCCGATGCTGAAGATGAGGAAAACCCACGGCTTTTCTTTTTGCGCATCATGACTGTGGATCAAAATTAATAGGTTTAAGATTTTTTCTAAACTTAAGAACAAAGCAACGGTCTATACTAAAAACAAAGCATTTATGAATATGTATTACAGCTTAGAGGAAAACTATGGACGAGGGCGAGCCCAGAAATAAACAAAAAGAAACTCACCTGAACGCCAAGAAGTTGAAGTTGCCGCTCCCACGATTACGCTTCGCCGATAGCACCGGCAGCAAACAAAAATTTAAATCCCTCAAAAGTACTCGCCAGGCAGAAACGAAATTGAAAAGGATAAAAGTTCGGCGTGGCCGGGAATCAACACGGTTCAACTAGCCCCCAGTTCTCGGCCCACAGACCTCCTTGATCCAGCTGCTTCTCCTGGGCACTTGTGGCCGCCCTCGGCAAATGCGGGAACGGCGGTTGGGGCTGTTGGAACACAATCCGTAAACCAAAACTTTATTTTGTGCTGATAAAAACTTAAATGTTGCGGTTGTTGCCTTTGCCTCAGCCTTAGCCTTTGCCGCTTCCACGCAATCGTAAATGTTTGATATCCCCAAAGGTTAACAATTTCCGTTGCCGCTTGGCTTTACTTTTCTTTGGCCCAAGTTAGTTGTGTTTCTGCTTCAGCTTCTGCTACTGCTACTGCTCCTCGTTTTCTTTATTTTGTTTGGTAAGAATTTTGCGGCTGGCCAAATGAAACCGCAGGGCTGGTAAGTGCCTCACCCACACATACGAACCTGTACGCACACTCCCGCACACACACACACACATAAGCTCAGAGACAGAAGTAGGTGTTCGGTCTTCGGGCTGTCTGTCCAACTGCTGTGAATGGCTTTCGACCTGTGCCTGGGCTGACTCTGGGATTGTGGAATTGTGGCAAGGGATGCTGGCAAGCGGTGCTGGCTAGTACCGGTGCCGGTGCTAGTTGGGGAAAGGCGTACTCAGTTCAATTTTGACATCGGGAGGAGGCGAATAAAAAAGATAAGCAATGGCAAGAGCCGGAAGCAAAGGTTCCAAAATTTTTGTATTCGAAAACTTAATAAAATGCTAATGACCAGACCTGACAAGCCAGGCTGTGCTTCTGAGCCAGTGAGATCTTTTCCAGGGCTGTCTTTCTTTGATATTTATTTCTCTTACTTTTGTTTCATCTTCGAAATATCACAAATATGACAAAATCTGCCTTATCCTTTTAAGCTCTTAATGTACATCACATTCTTACTTCAAAAGAGACATGTATAAATCATTTAATAATTAATGACTTCATATTGAATAATTAATTGAAATATATACTGTTTATAAGTCTTCAGCTTCATCATGGGCACATATATTAGATTGCTAATGTCATGAGATATTCAACTTTAATTTAATAATGCAATTACTCCACATCCTTCTTATTATGCGAACCAAGGATACATTGTACCCTTTTGGCTGCTAATATGAACAACCAAACTTGGAAAGAACAACATGGCTTTCTCTTTCGTTTCTCTTAACGTTACGATATTCGGGTGTTCTAAAAGCTCGCTCCTCAGCTGAGAGAGTGTGGCCACGATGCCAGGACGAAGGACTCACGATGCCAGGACGAAGCACTCACGACGGCAGGCCGTCGAGAAGAGGGCATAAACAAATCCAGCGGCCCCTGTCCGTTGGCATTCAGTTGAAATCGTTTCGAGCTGGCGAGAGGACGTGCCCAGCGGTCGTGTGGCAAATAAATAGCCCCCGCAATCGAGTGACATCCCGAAGTCTCAAGTTCGTGTGTCGAGGTTTGGCCAAGACTAAAGGAGAAGGCGCGAAAACACATTAGTGGCGAGTGAATTTTTCCCTTGTTTTTTTTCGCCGCCCTTTACCCGCAACCGTGTGCGGGCAATTAAAGTTCCGGGTGCCCCGCTGACTGATGGTCGCGCAAATTGCATGTCGGAGTGCCAGGAGTGCATGCCGCAGTGTGTGACACCGAAAGCCAAATGCTCGTGAGCCACACCGGGCTGAAACGGACTGAAAAAGTGTTGGCCAGGAAGCTCCGGCTCCGACTAAGTGGAATTATCAAGCCCGCAAGACAAACAACACGCAAGCCGAGTCGAATGAAAACCCCATCAAAGGCAAGTGCAGATATGAGGAGCAATGGCAAAAAACCTAATTAGAGCTGAGATGGCAAAATGGGAAGCATAAAATAATTCGAAATGGATGCCAGGTCATCCCAGGGAACACATGAAGCTTGGGCAATGGCATTCGCATGACAAAAACAAGACTCCAACCACAAACCGAAAGGAATTCGCATACATATGAAATTTATGAGGGGCCCCCCACACCGACTTTCATGTGTGTGTGTTTCCTGGCTATGAAGGAAATTTATTTATTTGTTTTCTTTAGTTATACAGCAGAAACAGGAAAAAGTACAACGATAGGGAGTGGGAAAAACTGTAATGAAAACAAATGCTGAACAAGGATGTGAGGTTTCCCTTTAAATTTGTGGAATAATTCAACAAGCTCACCAGGCAATGGCCTTTTAGGGCATCTTGTGGATTTAAGCGAATGCAATTAGCCAAAGCATTGGCACCCAGCATCAAACATGCTTTGACCGCAATGCCCCATGGCTAGTGCTTCGGAGGTGAGCACAAACAATGCATATTCTAATATGCTAAATGGTCTGCCATTGTATTCGCGCCACCTCCTCGCAGGTGACCTCCCGGGACAACTCCCACCTGCCTGGCGACCCCCTGACATACGGCCGAAACCGCAGCTGAAATTATTGCTCGACTAGACAAACAAAGCACGGCAGTTAGGAAAACAATGGCTCAGCGTGGTTCAGTCCTGTTTGGTTCAGTTAAGCCCAGTTCAGGGTAGTTCGGAATCGTCATAATTTCAATTAAAATTCAATTGAAATTATATGCAAAAACAAACAATGGTGTAAATTGTGGGGCTTGCTGGCGCACCCGTAAAAGTCAATTTAATTATGAATTCAGCGATATTTATCAATCTGGGTACTTGGGGCGTCCACTCCCATACTCACACCCACACACATTTGTCGAATGTACTTTACTCTTTCGCTCGCTTTCCTTTCGCCCTTCGGCGCTGGCCCCTCTTTTTTGTATTGATTGGCAATGGAAGGGTAATTGACATTTCAATAATTCCATAAATAGTTAAGTAACTGCCCTCACCTAGCCTGCCCTTATTTTCGCTATTCCTTTTATATCCTTTCTTTTTTACTTTTCCAATTTTTTGTTTTTTTAGTTGCTTTCAATTTAGTTCCCGCCACTTGAGCGAACTTAAATATTTCTTCACACTTTGCCTTGTCGCCATTGCCTTTTAAGCAAAGTTTTCCAATTATATGTCGCCTTTTTTTCGCCGGAACAGTTTTCCCGGACGCGCTTCATATTTGCTTTTCCTCCGCCAAGCTCCGCTGCCCCACTGTTCGCTTTCTCCGTGTGGCTGGAGAAAGTTTTTATCGTCGTGCGGAAAAAATTATGCTGGCATTGCCTTCTCTCATATGATTGGCATCGCGCCCCGAAACTTTTCCCCTCAGGCAAAATGGTTATCATAGGAAAAATCGCAGCGAAACTGGCGTAGATTTTTTTCGAAATGGAAATTTCATCGCAAACTACTATTTCTATGGTGGCTTGGAAAAATTTCCCTATCAGGGTCTGAATTAAATGGAAATCAATTCGAATATAGGCCAAGCTAAATGTCAGGTTTAGCTTTTACGCTTTTTCTCTGCTTCTATTTGCATTTGCTGCCAAAGCCGAGCTGTATCTCTATCAGTATCCATGGCCATGTACAAGTGTCTGTGTTTACTACCATGCCCATGTTTCAAGATACGGCATACACGTTATTTCACTTTAGTACATTAGGGCAGACTTCCTCCGGCCGGTGCGCTTAATTTCCGGCGCAGTCAACAATGCGGATGGGGAGTCTCGGGCGCCGGGCGGGAGTCCGGTGGGTATCGTCTGGGATTAGGGATTGGTCGGTTGCTCCTTTCCCTACAACCCCCGCATCAGTTTCTTGTCATGTCTTCAAAGGAAGTTGCTAAGAAAGCTAAGGCAGTCTAAGCGGAACCACAATTATATAAAACATGAAAGGTAGTCCATTTAAATTTAAATTAAGCTGACTTTCAGAAAACTATTCCACGCCATGCCTCGCCACAATGGGCGACTACCAACTGACCCTTTTCACCTTTTGGCAATTAAGGAGCTTAAGTGGTTTCCTCATAATTAGCTTATAAATACATAGCCCGACTTTGGCGCCCTTTTCGGGCCTTCAAATATTTATGCCCTTCCATTTAATTTATTAAAATGCAATTTAATTATTTTAATATTTATACCACCCCCCGGAGGGTATCCAATCAATTTTGAGTTCATTCGCGTCACATGTAAAATTTATTTTTCACTCTACGCAGACATCTGAGGGGTGTGTTGTGGGTTTTCTGTGAGCCTACGTGGGCGTATCACTCATACGCACCGGTGCCCGGAGTCTGCGGCTGGCACGCTCGCAGCCAACAAATCTTGCGTATAGCATTTAATTTTTTGACTTCACTCGCGGCTCACGCGCCACATTTTGGTGGGGAGTTCCTCAGAAATGGGGCAAGGGGCATAACAGTCGATTCTGAGTCTTCACACAAGCACGGGGCGCCCAGGCGATGCGTAAGTCTCGCCATGTTGCGGTTTCCTGCATTTGTAGATATGGCCACAAATTAATTCTAGTTTCCTAGGAATGTATGCACAATAAGATATTATTATTGTTTTTATATAATATATTATTATATAATATTCGTTAAAATATATGTATCAAGTAAATGCCTAAATACTTAATTACTTTTGGAAATAAACACTACTTTTGATTGAATCGATTCCTTAATATTACTGAATTTTTTTTCTGTGCAAAATAGTAATTTCTGGGGAGTATAAGCCACTATTTATAGACTTGGAATCCACAGAGGTAGGCAGCGCTTGGGGATTCCATGAAACCCCCAGGGAATTCCATTGAATTGAAATTCTGTTTGCCTGTTATCCCTCAAATATTCGGCTTTCAATTTACATTAGTCAGTCATATTCCACTCTGTAAATTGCCTTTCACTCCGCTTTTGTGAAATATTAAGTACTTTTTCATTTCCTTTTCCGACGCAAATCCCTTCGACTTCCCTGCTCCGATTTCTGTTTGTGGCGCGACGAGAAACAAAAACAAAATTTGTTTGCCATAAAAAATTGTCGCAAGTTACGCGGCTGGGTGACAAAATGTGGATGCCTGTGGAAGGTTGTTTTTTTACTTTTTTCCGTTTTTTTTTTCCATGGGCCCCTTCTCAGCCACATGCTACTTCCCTTATCCACACAATTGTGGCACGCCGTGGATTCCCACTTATTTTCCATGCCGAACAGTTTTGTGTTTCGCTAGCTGGCTGGTAGTCCCTGTTTTTGTTTTGCTTTCTTTTTCCCGACTTGGTTTTCTCTTACTGTGCTCATTTATTTTTAATGTGCCTTGCACCTGAAACGACACACATTGAGTGGGCCAAAAGCGGGTCTGGCATTAAAAATTTAAGTTTTATGTCAATGAATGTACTGCTCCGGTGGCTCCTCCTTTGTTAGTCGCTTCGACTTTTTTTATGGGCATTTTTCACGGTGTTTTCGTTTCGATGTTGATTTAATTTGGGCCACACAACCTTCTGACTACAAAGAGTCGGAGTCGGAGTCGGACTCGAAGCCTCAGCCGAAATTAACATGGCACACAGGAAGTAGGCAAACAGTTCCCCAAAAATTAATGGCTCCCCATCAAACGTGTCTTCGTGCGAGCTTAGGAAAATGATAATTTATTTATAATAGTGGGCCGGGGCTGGGAAACCGTAAAAAAGAGGGAACCATAAACACTTTTTAGTTGACTCCAACGCCCCCACACGACCTGGACTACCATTCCACCCATATTATTACATATTTTTTTTTTGTATTTTGTATTCGCTCATAAACTCATTTTATCCCCAGCACGTGATATTTGTCCTCACGCATGAGGACATTCATACGTTTGCATGGGAAACTTTATTAGTTGAGCACTCAATGAAAAGGCCATCAAAGGAAACACTCGCCGGGGACTGGGAGCTGATGGGATGACAACTACATCTGTGCAGGGAGCATAAAAATTTACAACATCAGCAAACATTTCCCCAATGAATTTGCATTGTCAATCATACGCCGCTCATTTGTTTTCCTTTTTTGGTGTTATTTTTTATCACCTCACAGCTGCATTTTACGAATCATTTTTACGACTCACTCTGGTTTCTGATCAGAACAAATCTAGATTTTTTGCCTTGGCTCTCGCCATCAATTTTCATCGATATCCTGTGTCCTAATCTGTCAAGCGACCAAGGATTTTCGGATTTTTTGCGAGTGTAAGCTGCTTTGCCACATTTTGGCCACAGAAAAGCCACACGAATTTATGGGAGGCTACGCCATTTAATAATGTCAAAAAAAGATGGGAATCTTACAGACACCGCAGATTCCTTTGGGAGGTGTCGGCTTTCATATACTTTAATTGTTACTTAGAGAGCTGACTAATATTAAGGTCTTAATCTCTAGAGTGTTACTAGTGGGCAGGGCGTAATTCGTCAAACAACAGTACAGAAACAGACTGCGGTTTCCCTTTAATTCTATAACCGAAAGTTCGGCTGCCCTTCACAGAATTTAGCTCCCAGCGCTAATGCAAAATGTATTTTAAATTGGATTAAGTGTCAGACATTTTGGCTTTGTGCCAACAATAATTTAGCCTGTTGAATTTTAATGCGATTTTTGGTAATGTAACTTTTGACCATCCACCGAAAACCAACATCCACCTGCTCGCTGCCGAGACACCTCTCCCAGCCCTCCCTTTTTCATTTGTGTGTATGCAATGATAGCTGGTGCTGGTGCTGGTGCTCGTGGGGGGAAAAATCAATACCATTATGGGCACAATGCACATATGGGGACGAACAAGTGTACTGAGATGTAAATAGCTGGTTGACATTTTGACAACGACAAACCGTTCGGGGGCACTTGGAGTGAACTCCCCTACATTATTAGGTCACTTGTGGCTACATGTTTGTCGGTGCGCTACAGCAGATACACTAACATACACGTATGCATGTCGAAATGGAAATCTGGTCGCTGGCAGCAAATTTAATTTGCCAGCCCATCGCAGTTTCAGAGCTCGAAATTATAATAATTGCTAAAATAATCGATTCGGGACCCGGGCCTGACATTGGCTAATTCATATTAAATTACCCTAATACGAATGATATCCCGACTGGCTGCTCGCATACTCTTATTAGGTCCTTGTCAGGTCCTGGAAAGTTATGTCAACAATGTGAAAGATAAACAATACCAGCTTGCCCGTCCGTGCGTGTGTGAATAAGAGCGTGTTTGTTTGTGTATTTGCCAGGATACACACAAAGATGAAGAACTTGCTACCAAACTCCCTGTTGTTGTTGTAGTTTCGGGTTTTGTTTCACAATAATAAAGTGCGGCTGCAGCTTTAATAACTTCTGCAGTCAACAAGAGCACCAGCCATAACAACAGAATCTACCTCCTCCGGCCTGCCACCGCTTACCGCCCGATGGAGACAAAAAATACCAAAAAGAAAGGACAAAGTCGGATTGGGCTGGAGGGGGCGGGGGCTAAAGCAAACACACAGAAACTACGGAGCTGCAGTGGCTAAAGTTCAGCAGAGAATGGAGCTGCATTCTAATATGATGGGACCGCAACGGGAAAAGTTGCAACCCAGTGGCAGCATTGGTGGATGAGTGGTTAGCGGGGTGAGTGGGTCACTAAGTGGGGCAGGCGAAGGGTGTGCGGAGGGGCCACAATGCCAGGAGACGAATTACATTTGTCGCGCAATGTTTGCACATATTTAAGCAACTTAAGAATTACCCAACTTAGCTGGAAAATGCAATGGAAAAATGCTGGCATTTGGAGTAGAACACTCAACAAAAATACTATAAACACTTTCTTGAAAAAATAGAATTTAGAATAAAATATCAACAGGTGATCTTATGATAACATAATGTGTTATTAAGCATCCTAAAAGGTACTATATTCTTTTTCTCTTTAATTGAAGCTAGTTCCCTATTTTAAGGATCTAGCTTTATATCTGCTACTCATATTTTTTGCAAGTGTATGATCATTCCATCAATTTCTCATCCAGTCTGCTGTTTCTCAGTGAGCCATCCATTCGGGATAACTCTCGAGGAACCCAATTTGAGTTGCCCGCGCTTTGCAATGCAAAATGGCGGCGCTGCGAAAGTTTTTGCTGCATAATCGCAGGCGCAGCACTTTGGGACAAGCAAAACAAAAGTCCTTCCAAAAAGAAGAGGGCTGCCGGAGCAGCCGGAGGAGATGAACAAGAACGAGAAAGGGAGGGATGGCAAACAAACTTTGCTAGCACTGCGCATAATGAAGCAAAGCAACAGACAAATCCATCTCCGAGTGTGGACAAAAAGTCCGGGTTCCGAATACGGGCGGGTCCTGGTCTGGGAAAAGTTTCTGTTGCCAAATGCGAAAAGAATAAGACACGACGAGCGTCACAGTTTACTTGGCATTTACATTTCCGCTCTGCCGGCTGCCACCCGAAAGTTGTTTTCCTTCCATCTTTTTTATGATTATTTCAGCTTCATTTTTCATTAAGAGCCAGGCCGCGCCAAATGTTCGGCCCGGCCGCAGGACGAACTGCTGCCAGTCAGGACTCGGAGTCAGAGCCGGCTCGTTTGATTTATGCGCATTTCATGGGCACATCGACTGCCGAGGGCCACGGCACGTGTCCTTGAGCATTGTGTGTGCTTTTTTATTCGCTAGTCAAACGTCCATTAGCTAAGCGGGAATATTCGGCCAGGAACCAAGCTAAAAGTTTTTGCTCTCAGCGACCTAAAAAGAAAATCCCGACTAGGTCATAATTTTTTTTTCTTCGCTGAGTTTCCAAATACTTTTTGTTGTGCCGTTTTGGGAGAGAGAGTTTTTCAGTCAGTCGAGATTCGCCGGGTTCAGAGAATATTTTTCCATATGAATTCTTAATTTTATTCGATTTTGGTAATGCACCGGGTCGCGCTCGACCTGACCTATGACCTCAGTTGGGGCATTCGGCACAACAGCTGTCAACGCCCACGACCACGCAACGCCCACACATTAACCTTTCGACTTCGATTTCGCTTTTCCCAGTTCGATTTGTAACGTTTATTTATAAGTTTCTGTCAGCGGTGGCAGAGTCGGGAAAATCTATTTCCATTCGAGGAACATCTGATGCCGAGGCGGGCATGGCAGGGGATTCTTTGGCAAAAATAAATGACAGCATACTGCTTGTGGGAGTGTTATGTAATGAGTTCTCATTTCCATTTCCAATTTCCATGGCAGCCGCAAAGTGCTAACCAGGAAACAATGAGAACAATCAATAAATTGTCTCTAGATTCCGGTCACCGAAAGCATTTGCTGATGACCACATTGAGGTTGCCGTCATCATTTGCTAAAAGAGAGCAGAACAGATAGCGAAACAATGTCATTTGATTGAGAATAATTTTCTGTTTTGTTTGTACTTTGACCTGATGAGAAATGGAAATGATGAACTCGACCCCATTCAAGAGGAAAAATGTGAAACAAATTGAAAAGCTTGGGCAGGGTTAAATGTGAACTAAGGTCTGTAGCACGGAAATATTTCACAGAGTACATTCTGGGTATCGGATTTCACCTTGAGCCGAGCTCAATTAGGATAACTTTACCTTGGCAGGGCCCATCAAACTTTATTAAAACCCATTTATTGTGGTCTTCTTTGCAGGCTGCAGGAACGAGACAAAGCCGAGTTTAATGAGCTCGCTGCAGTGGAAGCACATGAGACTGCCGGAGCAGTTGTCCCTGGGCGAAGGATCGAGCCAACTATTAATGGCAACAGGCTGGAAGTTTATGCGAAAAGTTTCTGAAAGTAATACGCAAAGAAAACACAAACGGAGCTAAGTCCCATCAAGCAACAATAAACGGGAAGCCAACGGAGGAAAAACCGCTTAAATCAGCACAAGAAAACGTCGAAAGAAGCTGGATCTGAAACTGAACCTGAAACTGAGGCAGAAGCAGAAAAGTTTTCCGGCTACGGATTTCCATTTCCCGAACACCGAATATCATCATCATCATCATCATAATAGCCACCTTGGTTATTGTTTCGCAAAGGATTACATATTATGCGATAAACATGAAATACACAAGCGATACACGAATCATTGTGTTCATTTGCTGTTTGCTGCAAGGTGAGTGCAAAATCGAAAAATTGAGTGGCAGTGGGAGCGGGAGTGGGCCCACCCACTGGCATTGCCACAGTCATTTCCATTGCCACATCCATTTCCAGTTCAGTGCCTGCGCGTGTCGACACCTTGCCAGTCAATAAAAAGCAAATTGTAACTGCTCGACAAAGTCACTTGTGGCGTTTTAACACCCAAACGCACATACCACCGCCGCATATATAATATATATGTAATGCATATGTAACTTGGGGAAGCTTTCTGTTTTCCGTGCGTGTCGGTTGTCCCGAAAAAAGGAGCAGAACCGCCCACTAATCCCCGACATACATTCATTCCATCCACCCAATGCCGTGAACACCCCTTCCACATCCGGGACCCGCTCGTTTCACTTATTTCAGTTATTTTTCTTGTGGGCCGCATGCGGAGCGCATACAAATGAGTGAGGTATAACCCGTAGGCATCCGCCACTTGGACGGGCAATTTTCGCTTTATTTTAAATAAAACATGATAATTTTTTTAATAGAATTTCGCCGAGCCTAATGTGGGTCGTACGGTGCCGAGTGAGCTGTCAATTTGCGTCTATGCCGAAGTTGGCTCAATTTCCATTCGTGTTCGCCTTCGCATCTGTCAAGTGCAGCCATAGTCGTAGTCAGTCGCAGTCAGAGTCAGCGGTACGTGACTTGACAGACGCAGATCTGCTGCACTTGCCCCCGAGGAAATCACTCATACGTATTAAATGCGAGACTGACGCACGAGCGGGTGGAACGGGTTGGCTAGGAGGGTGTGCATAAATTCCATTTCATTTCGCAAATATGTAATCGCACCTTAAGTGCACTGCGCACAAAATGCAACCCTCTGCCCACTTCTTCCATTTGCCATTTCCGATTGCCGAAGGGCATTGCTAGTTTTCTAGTTTTCCGCGAAAATCGCATCGCTCAAAAACAATGAAGAGGGAAACTTGGCTGCTGCATTGGCAAATTGTTTGTGGAACGTGAGCGTCTAGCTTTTTGGCACACTACCATTGTGTTTCATTCAACTTTAAGTGGCTACAAATGAGTCCGCGCCTTGATCAAATATTACCCATACGCCGCGTGGGCGACAAGTTACATGTGCTATGCCACTGTGCTATGGCTTCTCTGCGTGCTCCTTTGTTCGGACGCTTGTATGGCATGGCCATTGTTATTCTTATTTTCAATTACATGCCAGCTCAGAAGCTCAGAAACTGTTTTCCCCGCACTTGCCTCCCTTTTCCATTTGCTTTTCCAGTTGCCTTTCCTACTGGGTTTCCTGTCCCTTTTCGTCTGCCCTGTTGGCTCATCACCTGCGGTTATTTTGATTTTAATTTGCTCGTTTCTCGCTCGTCAGTTACTGTTGCTGCCGTTGCTGGGGCTGTTAGTGTTTTTGTTGCTGTCGCTGTCGCCTCTTGTTCTTTCTATTTTATTCATAAATGTTTTGTTGGCCGTCTCACCATACCATAGACACAGACCCACACACACCAGCCCTTACACGCCTGCCACTGTGTGTGTTAGTTCGCCTTGTCAGTGTCGTTTAGAGTTGACTTGTGTGGCTGTACGGCTGTATATGTTTGTTTGTGCTTGTGTGTGAGCCAGGATTTGCGCCAGATTTGTGTCAACTTGAATACATCAGAAGCGCTTGAACAGATTTGCATGTTGTTTCTGTTTGTTGTTGTTGCTTCTGTTTTCTTTTTCGTTTTTTGTTCCCGTTGTTTTTTTGCTGCGGTGCCTGTGAACAAAAAATGCACACGCAATCGCGCAGCGGCAACGGGGCGTATGAGTATTTTCACTTTCCCCTGCCATGCCAGCCGTCCTTCCTTGCCGCGAGCCTCTCAAAACTGTTGCATAGTTTTTTGCGCCGCAGCTGCAGCTGCCGCTAAGCATTGTTCTTGTTGCTGCCGCAAGGATGGCCTTTGTTGTTGTCGCTCGGTTACTGCACACACTAAGCCAAAACTATCCCAAAGGCTTTTTCATTACAATTTCGCATAGGCCTCTGGCTGGGCGCTGCCCCTTCACTTTACCCCCTTGCATTTTGTTCTCGCCTTTTTTCACTGCTTGTATTTTTTAATATAATTGTTTGCGTATTTAGCACAAGGCCAAGCGCCCCTCCGATCCGAAGGACTCAGTAATTGTTTTATAAACGCCTTTAATAAACCGCATTTAACGGAGTTTAAGCTGTCAATGCCACAATAAATATTCATCAGACCCCGCCGCGGCAAGTGGCAAAAAAAAGGCAAAACGAATGTCAGAGTTTTTAATGAAGTCTAGACACTGAGAATAAGACGAGCCCTTAATGAGCTGCTGCTCCTTCTCCAACTCGCCTGACATTTCACTATCAATGGCAGCCGGAGTGGCCTGTCCTTGTTGTGTCTTCCAGTTTTTTGACACTTTTCGGCAACTTTCTCGCGGCAGCCTATCGCAGGACCAAGGACTCAGGTTGGGGCCAACGTTACGGGGCTAAATGATTTACCAGATAGCAAAAGTTTGCCAGCCTCCCCGAGCAGGGGCCGCATAATTGCTGTGAAGGCGCAAACTCATTAGTGGTATAAAGTTAAGGGCCGTTCAACCGATCCCGATCCGGATCCCTCTCCACAGCACCCATCACCCACCTCCATCCGATGTCCACCCCATCATTGATAGCAACTAAGCTGCTACAACCGATTTTTGTTGCCGCTTTATCTCCTAATGGCGGCCTTCATTATGCGCTATTTGGCAACGCACAGTGGGTCAGTTTACCTAGGGTCCTCGAGTCCATCTCCCTTCCCTCGAGTCCTTTTCCTGACTTTTTCCGGTGCTGGCAGCTGGCAGGACCTGCTTTGTTTGTCTTTCCACTTTCCTGTCCTTCGGTTCGGTTCATTTCGTTTCGTTACGTTACGTTTCGTATCGCTCCCTTTCGTCCTGTTCTGTTTGCCAATTTTATCGAATTATGCTAAACACCCCCAAAAGTTGGGGGGTCAGAGGACTTATTTAACCTCCTGCAGGTGGAGGCTTACTGTGTTTAAATATGCGTTAATGAACGAAATTATCATGCATACCAAATTATTTTCCCTCCTCCAGCTTCAGCTCCAGTTCCAGCTTATGCATATTCAATTTACATCAAGTGCGCCGCGTTGCTTTGCGGATACTTTACATACTAATTTAAATATGGAACTTTACTTTCGCAAGTTTTGTGGGGCGGGAACAATATCATAGGCAAGAGGAGCTGGGAGTTTGAGGCTGCCAGCTGATAGACAGACAGTTTCAAAATTTTTCTCCCCTGGCGAAAAGCCTTTGTTCCCATGTGCCCCGGAGGCACTTTAGTTGAGGCTTGTAAGTTCAGGGTAAAAATAATACCCAACTTAAAAAATTTGTTGCTAAAGTTTTAGTGAATTAAATAATCCAATCAAGCACAAAAATTTAAAGTATTAAAGTTAGCAATGTTGAATGCAAAAACACATCTGTTCTGGCTTTTCGTTTTTGTCTGGGTTTCTTGGATATTGAAATGCATCCAATGTACTTAGACAATACCGAGATGCCGCACTGTGGAAATATTTACATTTCGTGTGTATCGTGTGCTGTTTCAGATATTCATTGAAATGGAATCCCATTCGAGGCACATCAACTTGTAATTTAATTTCGGGTTTGAATGTAAGCCTTTCTCGCTCGACATCGAGTTGGCTTTTATCATTGCAGACGCGGAGGTTTGGGGGCAGCTGGGCTTCTAGATTTCTGGTTGGGGTAAAAGCTGTCATTCGCTTTGCTGAAATTCTTTGGCAATTCCCCCGTCAGCCCCGGCAGGCAATTTTAATCAGCTCCCTTGCAACTTTTCGCCATTGTATGCGCACCAGCAGGCTCCTCGTACAGAGGAGCCTTCGTCCTGCCTTCGTGTGTCCTGATGGGACTTTGCTGTTTTTTAATTAACATTAAGACACTTTGTATCGTTGCCCAAATGACATGTGTTTATTGCTGCTGCTGCTGCTACAACTACTACTGCCATGGGTGCTTTGTGTCAGCTTGTTTCGCATCTGCAGTCTGGGCCTGGCTTTGTTATTTTTTCAAAAAGAAGCTTAATTTCATTAAGCCTATTTCCCCGCCGACTGACTGACATCAGCGGCGACGCCTCGTGGGCGTGACGACTAACGGACGCACCTTGACTCGTCCATCAAAGTCGCTGTCATAAAAATTTGCCAATTAAACAACGTGTGCCGCCGCCGTTCTAGTCACACAACAGGTCCTCGAAATTCTCCGCTAATTAATGGCCAAATGTAATTACCTCGAATGGTTGCGGAGGGCGGACGCAATGCTTTTTTTGGTACACATTTTGGCTTTGACTCGTTAACATTCAAAAGCCGAAATTAAAAGCAATCAAATTCATTTCTTAATTAAATTCCAGTTAGGCAAATCAAAATTGTTTGCTGCACTTGAGCATCAAGAATACGCCACCGCATCCATTTGCTCATCCGCACCCGAAGGTCCTGCCAATCCATTCAATCGGCCCCTGGGGGCTGGGAAAACTTGTGCAGCTGCAATGTAAAAGTTTTCTTCACCAAGTCCCAGATCAGAGACTGTCAATCTGCTTAATCCCATTCAATTGCTGACGTCTTTAAGCGGCTGGAAAACTTTTCCATCTGGATCAGTTGGAGTCGAGCTGCCAATGGCAGTGCCAATGGCCAATTAGCCGACACCCCCGGAATCCCGAATCCACAACCCGGAGCCTGGTCCAGTCCTGCTCCTAATGGCCGGCCATTTTAGCTCAGATATTCAAATATTTATGACGACTGCCAGGCTGCGATTCTAATTTAACGCTGGCTGAGCAGCTCCGCCAAAATAAACCACTAAACGGCGCATTTATTCGGGGCCGAATGACAGCAAGGATGTGAATAAACGACCAATATCCTGTGGGCAGCTGGCCGCTGGCCTTCATAATTTGCGGCCCGACTCGGAGGAACAGTAATTTCACAAAGGATTAAGCCCGATTACGCACTCATTTATTAATATTTACGACCAGCCCGACACAGGATAACAGATAGCCTGCGTCCAGGACAATAGCCAGTTTCTCCACCTGCTGGCTATGGCCTTGGCCCGCTCATGCCATCTTTTATCCTCCGACCACCTGCATATTTCAGAGCTGCTGCTCATAAATAAGCAATTGACGATCAAACCGTGGGTCCCTTTTAATTAAAACAATAATTGTTTGCGCTGGTCCGGGACTCGAGCAGGACTCGACACTAGCAGGACTACAAGGATGCGGAGTAGCAAAGCTGTCCAGGGGACAAATCAATTATGCAAATATTTTCTGAACGCAGCCCACCAGGCGTAAAATTTTCGCCGTCATCAGCAACAGAAAATTGTCTCGTCTTGACGTTAAATATTTTAATTTTCCTCTGGCCTTGTTACGACTGCCATAATCCTTGGCAAATGCCCAGCGGGCCAGCTGAACTCCGTCCTCCCGCTTTTTGCTATCACCTCGCCATCCAGAGCCCTTTTCTTATGCAAATATGCGCTATATATCCCCGCGGAGCCTCAAGTTTATTGATTTCCGAGACGGTGCTGATTTCAATGTTTGTCGTGTTCATCTTTGAGTCCTACGGTGGAAAGTAGATCTAACAAAAAAACTTTTTTAAGGACTTTTTGATACCTGGCACTATAATATAATCTTCATTTTTTACAATCTTTATCATTTAAAATATTATTAAATTAAATCTTTCTTTTCCGTGTCGTTAGGTCTGGCCGTCGGCCTGCGCATGATTAAAGTCTCCATTCCCGCCTACAAGGTCCGCGGCGAGTCCGCCTTCTTGGAATGCCAGTACGAGCTGAATCGGACGCACCACACCGTCACGGGTCTACAGAGTCATCAGGATGCCCATGGGCACGGGCGTAACTCCCACGCTGGCGGAGACTTCCACTACCCGGACAGCGATGGCTTGGAGGAGGATCACTCCCCGTACCGCTCACGAATGCGTCAGAGCCAGAACCAATACCAAAACCCGGGCCAGCGGCAGCACGGTCAGCGTGGTCAGCGGCCCCGGCAGCGGGAACCCATCGCCATGCGGCAATACCAGAGCCAGCATCAGCAGCTGCCGTCACCGCCGGAGAAGTCGCCTTACGGACACAGTGTCTACCGGGGCAGTGCGGCCTCCGGATATCTGGGTGCCCATGTGGGGGCCAGCACCCACAGCGGCTCGATGACCGTGAGCTCTGGCAGCAATACCGGATCGGCAAGCTATATACCAGAATTCGATCGGGCGGACAGCTTCGACGACAGCATCGACCAGGACGAAGACGACGAAGAGGACGAGGAGCAGGCCGAGGAGGGCGAGGCCCTGTACGCCATCAAGTGGTACAAGGACAATGAAGAATTCTACCGCTACGTGCCAAAGGCTCGTCCGCCAAAAACCAGTTATCGAGTGGACGGAATTCGTGTAATTGTGAGTAGATTTCTGATTACTTGATTATTTCTTATTCTGTAAAAAATATTTATCTTCCTTTCTGGAAATAAAATTTTGTGTAGAGCCATGCTAATTCTGGTATTTATTTCTTATTGCAGGAGGAGCTCTCCGACGCCAGCCGTGTCCTTCTGCGCGGTCTCACCCTCAACTCTACTGGACTGTACCGTTGCGAGGTATCCGCCGAGGCCCCCAATTTCTCATCGGTGCAGGGCGAGGGTCGCATGGACGTAGTCTGTAAGTAACCAAAATCTTCAATCGATTCAGAGTCACGTTCCGTTTTGGGGGGACGAGTCTATTTTTAATAATATTTGTTGCAAAGCAGCACACAAGCGAGCAAATGTTTGCGTAAAAAATTTCACATCAATTACAAGCACATACTGAAAATGCAAATACCCGACATACTGGGGGGTGGAAAGGTGCAGTGCATATTTTCAATCTGTGTTTCATCATTCTGGAGTTGTTTGCTTTTTTTGTCGAGAGCATTCCGTATCGTGCTTGAACAAAATGTGAATACTATTCATGCCCTTTTTCACAGTTATTTGATTTAATTTTCTCGTCCATGCTTGCAGATCTAGGAATTTCAATAAGCGGCTAAAGAATCAGATACATTGAATAAATATAACAAGGGGATGGATAGGAATTCCAAAATGGAATAGTTACAATAAGTAAAGCAAATGTTGTCAATAAAACCGAAATTAAACCAGATGTACTCCTTTCTGAAAACTTTAAATAAATTCCCTTTAGTATTAATAAAAAACGAAAAACAGGTCGCAAACTTTGACCTTCAATTGAGCTCTTATATTATTCTATTATCTCGGTTAGGGGCTTAGATGACTTAAATTGAATATTTAAAGTGCCTTTCTGTGGTTCCTTTCAACATTTCTGCGGTTCACATCCCGGCACCCACCAAAGGTACCACTAAATATACATATATAGTACAAACATAAATATATTTATGTGTATAGTCCGATTCGGATCGAGTTCATTTTTGCAGCTTCTGTTGGTTTCGGCCATGGTCGCCTAATGCGACTGGCGCTGTTGTTTGTTTTGGCTTCTTTATCGGGGTAGCGGGCGGAAATGCTTTTAAAAAGTCATTCATAAGCTTTAGTTTCATAACAGCATATATTTGTAATCTGAGCCCAGTCCCTGCAGTTTTTTATTTCGCCGCTTTACACACGCGCTAAACTTCCCAGGACGCCCCTTCTCGTGGTCGCCTGGCCTTTTTTTTACTATTTTTTTTTACTTAAACCAAATGGCCAGCGGCAAAAAGGGAATACTATATAAAACTGTGGGGCCTGGGCGTAAAATCAACAAGGCACACAGAAGCGGGAAAGTCGGTAGGATTGGTGGGCTGGAATAGGGAATTGGGTGTGGTAGGAGGCCACGCAAGCGATTTATAAGTTAAAATGCCATTTTAATGGATATTTCCGCAGTCTGGCCGCTTACAACATATTTTGTGTAGTCCTCCATTTCCTCCTCCCGGAATACCCATTCCCCGGGCTTTCCTGCAATTGCAGTTGTTGCTTTCGGTTTATCTGTGTGTTTTATGTTCTATTTGAGCAGCGAAAAAATATTTATTTGTATATCCCATTGAAATCGTCTGTGCAAAGGGTGCAAAAACTCTCCCCTCCCTGCACAACAGAGTGTGTGCCAGGCAAATATTTGCCATCCAAAGCAACACAAAAAATTGTTAATAAATTACTCGACCAAGAAGAGGCGAACAAGAAGCGAAAGCCGCAGTAAATATTTATTGGTGACTGGTTTTTGGGTTTAAAAAGGGAATCACAAATGATTGGTCTTCGAAATGGCAGAATATAATATTTGATATTAATCCGCCTATGGTAATGTAAATCTAGTATTCATAATTGATAAATGTATATATTTTTCGATTTCAGTTCTGCCACGCGATGGTCCACACATCCGGGGCCAGCAGTATCAGTATCAGATCGGAGAATACTTGTACTTAAATTGTACGTCGGGAAAGTCGCATCCGGCCTCACATCTACAGTGGTTTGTCAACGAGCAGGCGGTGAGTTTGTTAACCCAACATACATATCTTTAGCAAATATAACAGAGAACAATTTACCCTTTCTGGGGGGGTTAGGGAGCTAGTACCTAAACGATAGTAGCACCTGCCCTTCTGCCAACGCTAATCAAGAGCATGCTGAAAAAAAATGTTAAAATTATGCATACAGTAAATATTTAAGCCCCTAACAACGCGGCAAACGACGCGGGGCTGTGGCAATGGACCCAGTTGGCCGGGCAGGTTGTTGAAATAATTTCATGAGCAAAAAATCATGTAGACGGGCAGGCTTCGAATACATTTTCGGGGGTTTCTTGCCTCGCTGTTGGCTTTGGCATGTTTTATGGTCCCGATGTTGGGGCTTAGAAGCGGGTCGGCCAGGTGTGCTTCGTCGGGAGTGGGTGGCTGGGTGGGCTGGCTGGAGGGTTGCTGTTCCGGCTACAGAAACAGAAACTGAAACTGGGACTGGGCCATCCATCTGGCCAAAAGCTCGTTACATGTCTGCCGTGGCCGGAACACAAAAATATCGGGCGGGATGGGGGATCGAGTGGCTGGATGGTTGGAGGATGGTGGGTGGCGGACTGCATTTTATCGTCGACGTTGACTACATGGCACTCAAATTGTGTGAATCGAGGCGTTAAGGTACGAGTTAGTTCATTGTACCATACTGACTGCCCACACCGCCCGGAGGGGGTTCCAGAAAGGCCCCTTTCATGCCCCTTTCTGCCTTGTCGGGCTTTTGTATAAATACGAGAAAAATCAATAAGAGCGATTAGGCACGATTCCCGGTTTATTTGCCTTCGAACAATGGCAGCTGGAAACATCCCTCTTTCGTAGCCCTTCCTGAATAATGAAGGAGCCCTGCATCCCCCGGAATCCATCAAATATATATGAGTTCCCGGCGGGAAGTGAAGAGGAGCACAGCAGTAAAATTGTTGAACGTTTATTTAATAACATTTGTCTTGCATTCGGACAAGAGCCGGACATTCATGGTTATACACATAGTATCCTCGTTGTCCTGCAAACGCTAGGCATTTGTGCAATTTACAATAAAACTGTCCATCAGGGCACATATTTTTGCTGCTCTGCGAAAAACTTTCAATATTCGTAAAGCAATTTTGCTGTTGGCCACAAAATGCGTAAAACACATTTTCGCGGGATCTTGAAGTTAGAAGGTTTCCTGGAATTCGACGGACATTCTAAGTGCCCTCCTTTTATTGCCACTTTTTCCCTGTTTTATTCCTGGATCCTTATTTCGTTTTGCTTTGGGGCTGGTCAGGACAGCTGACGGCATTTTCAGGATGTTTGTTGTGTGTCAGCAAGGCGCTGGCAACGGACCTCTTCTGATTTAATTTATGCCCTTAAAGTTTTAAAACCGAAACACAAAGGGAAATGGCAAGCAGGCCAATCGCCTAACAAATGGCAACAATTTCGCTGGCAAAGTGCTACTGCCATCCCTCCTCCGTCGAGCTCCGTTCCCCGGAAAGAACGAATTCGAATTCCCATTCCCATTCCGATTCCGATTACTTTCGCAGAGAACCCAATTTCGAAGCAAATCGAAAAAAAGCAGCAGGGAAAAGTTCAAGTTATTTATTTGAACGTTTCACATTTTTTATCAGGTCTGCACATTTTTCTTATTTATGGCAAATGATTTTATTTCTTCTCAGTCCATGTATAAGTAGGGGCCTACCGCCAACCCATCCCCACTAATGTACTCCCCTTCCCCGCAAAGCTTCCCGCTCCACTGCCGCCTCTTGTGATGGCAGTGCACTTTGCTGACAGCAGCAAACACTGAAAGGGAGGAATTATCAAGCTCTTGTAATTGTAACCTTCAGCTCAGACTCCAGCTTCGTCTCCATCTATGGCTCCAGATCCTGCTTCGACTCCTACTTGGACTTGTAACACAAAAGCATCCCCTCAGGCATTTGCCAGACATGTCCCAGACACGCCCCTTGCCGGTACTGTTTCCGTTCGGTTGCTCATACGCCGCGTATGTCAACCCCTAGCACTTGATACACTCCGGATGCAGGCTTTTAATTCCGTCTTTGCACTCAGCGAAGTCTATGCATGTTTTACAAATTCCAGTTCAAATGGGCGCCTACACTTTATGTATTTTTCTTGAAGTGCAACGTTTAAGCAACCCTCTGTTCCGTTGATTTTTTTCCAGATTCTCGACGAGCACTACCTGCACAAATACAACGACGTGGTTCACAAACACGGGCTAATCACCTCGACGCTCGGGCTGCAGCTGCCTCTCGAGCCGCGACACTTCCATGACGGCGACATGCGCGTCAAATGCCTGGCCAGCATATCGCCGGTCCTGTGGAAGGGTGGCAAGGAGAGCGTCCTGCAGCGGCGGCCGGGCATCATCGACAACCGCGAGGCTATGCTGCTGGGTGAGTGACCTTATCCAAATCCTGTCGAAATCCCAACGCCCTTCTAATTCAATATAATTTTTTTGTGCGCTTCTCCTTCCGTTTACAGTTAAAGGAGCAGCAGGACACTCGCAAAGCAGTCTGTTACGCTCCCTGACCATCGCCATCATCCTGGCCCGGACCGGACAGTGGCTACTCGGATCCGAGCTGACCTAAGCGAGTTCTTGCAGACGGCCAACTCTCCTGGCGACTCGTTTCAATTAACATGCATTCATTTCAATTCAATTCAAATGCAATTGCAGAGCATAAATGGTGATTTTGTATACTTTAAGTGTAATATCTTTAGTTGTTAAGTGAATATAAATGGAAAAATACAAAAACAGAGTCAATGTAACCAAGAGTAAAGAACAAGTATATCGGATAAATGTGTTATAGCATGTAAAAATCAGAAAGCAACGCAAACAGAAACGAGTTGAATAGTATTAGAAGGGATTGCGTTCTGCAACTACAAAATCCTGTGCAGAGGGGCAACCGAAATTCAATTAGCAAAATTGTTAAGTAACTAAATTCCAATCTAATATATATGATACAGCCCCCGATCCAGCGTCCCAGTCGTGTTCATCTGGCCCGGCTGGAGGTTCGTTGTGCATAATTTCTGTGTAAATACTTCAATTGAGACGAAAAAGTCTGGGACAAACTTTGGACTTTTGTCAAATACTATCTGACTGGCATCAATTTCAAATGGGAGCTGGAAACTTTGCCATAACAGATGCGAGAACTACATAATTGCAACTAAAGTGAAAATAGAAGGAAAAATAGAAGAACTCATCCCCCTACTCATCCCCCAGTGTTTCAGTTACAATCCGGAAAGTATTTGCTTCCTGACTTTGATTCCGAAAGTAGTTGAGTTTTGTTTTGTATATGAAGTCTGTAAAGTAAAAGGAATTTGAAATACATTTAGATTGTTGTTGGATCAATTACGAATAACTCTACGGCTTAAAATTAAGTTTCGACGGGCTTGGGTTACAGTGCACCCTAGTTATATAAACTGTATAAAAAGTATATATTATATCTGTATTTTAAGAACTTTTGATTACCTAGAACTGTAAGCTATTTGTTTAAGTTGTAGCCGGACTGTCCCCAGAAAACAAAAGTCCCCTGTATGTAGTGTTGACTAAATTAAAATTAAATTACAGCTCCCGAAGATATAACTACTATATATGAAGATATGTATATGTATACAATAAATAAGTATGAGTACGACATGACCCCCTTTTTCCCCCAGAGTGTTTAAACAAATATAAATGTGAAAGCAAACTCCCAGTTGTTTCTTCTTCGTATTTTTGGCGCAACCGGATACGGAAATGTTATCTGCTGGTGGAATAACACGCACCCGGTCCATACAGCAGACATTAACACCTGAAGGGCCGAAGTTCCTAAACGTCCTTTTATTTTCGTCCTGCCCTTCACTTTGCAAAGGTGTTAAAATCGAGGCTGCCTCTTGCAGCGCCAACAAAGGAGATACAAAAATTTATATATGTATATATGGAACATAAAAGCGGGAAAAGTTAAAATAACACGTACAAATTTTGTATGCAAACAAACCGCAACACACGCTCGCACTCACCCAGTAACACGAGCACCCATACACACACACTTCGAGCCCGAACACGTACACGCACACATACATAAAAGCACGCACGGAATGGCGGCGAATGAAAAAATTGCGTGCAGCCTTTTAGGCGCTGCCGGGGCTAAACTTGGTTCGCTTTTCGCTTTTTTATATGCCATTGTTGCCGCTGTAGCCTCTGTTCTCTCTCGGCCAACATTTTGATGGCGCACTAAACTTTATGCGAGCCACATAAATAGAAATGCACGCAAAAAACTTTCACAAAGCGGCAACCGAAATAAAAACGGAGTTTTTGTGGTCGACAGGCGGGGAGGTCGGCAAAGTGGGTGGGCCCACGCAAATGCCGCAGGGAAACCGGCCTAAATGCGTGGCTCGCAGCCATTCCGGGACCTGTTTACCTTGGGAAATCCAACCGTCCCACCCACACCTAGCCACCCTGACCTGTCCCACCCACTGGTCAATCTAATCTGCTTCTGCACTCGGCCAGTTTGGTCAAGATTTATGGCTGCCTTGCATTGCATAAGCGACGCCATTTAAATGTCTGGCTCTGAACTCCCTTAACCCTTAACCCTCAACCATCAGCCATCATATGTTCTAGGGGGCTGGTGGGTGTGGTCGCTGGAGCCGAAGTAGGAGCTGGAGGGTTAAAAAATTTATTGCCAGCGATTGTAGAGCTGATAAATTTAGTTTGCACTCAACTGGGCGCGGCCAGGAGCCTCGCAGCGATGGTGTTGCAAATTATGACGCGTCAATTGCTCCACCGCCCAGCTGTACAAACAGCCAAACACTCGAACACCCAAACACCCCAACAGCCAAACACCAAGCCACCAAACTTGAAGCACCCTGCCAGTAAAGTGCGTGCGGAAGTGGCTGACTAAATTGCAGTGGGCTAGAAACAACAATTGCTTTTGATTTAAGTTGCATTAAATTAGTTTCCACACGGTGCCTGATTAATGAGTGCAGCGAACTTTCTGACAGCGACCCCCGGGAAGTGGGCGACCCTTTGGGCGTGGTGTAATACAGGGTTAGATGGGCGGAGCATGCCACAGGCACTTTATCAAAAAAACAGTGCGACCAGAAGGTGATGATCCACGGGCACTTGAAAAGTAGCTAAAAATTAAATTCATTTTGGATATGTTGGTCATTTTTAATTCTGATTTATGGAATCGCCACTTGGGTTCAAGCTTTGTTTGGATAACCTTTTCAGTGGATGGGTCTCTGCGTGATTCAGTCGAGCTGAGGGGAAAAGGCACTGTCCATGCATTGCCATGCATAATTTATTGCACCACTCCCGACGGCCTGTTAAAGGCAAATCAAAATGCACTTTATTGCACAACGAACGGAACGGAATGCAACAAAATAATATGCCATTGCCATCATTTTCTCGTCGATTGAAATTCTGAAATGAAATGGCTGGTGGGCGGTGGCTTTGGGTGGCGATGGGTGGGCGATGAGTGGACTCTGACCACTTTCCCTATTTGCATAATATTGATTCCATTTGCCAGCCTCAGAGCCGTGGAATAAGGCCCGTAATGTCATTTCGAGTGCTTCATATAGAATACACATGCACACCCACGGCTGCATAAACATCCGCATCCAGCCTGTCCGGCCACATCCTTGACATGGACTATACAAATAAATTCGGATGGCTTGCAATGAAGCGAATTGAGTAAATGGAAATCTCATGGACCCCCCAACCATATGAAAGTCATGAGTTTTCACAATCGCAGAGGCTCTCTTTAGTCGTAACCGTAGCCGTAACCGTAACCGGAGCCGGAGCTATAGTTGCAGCTGCAACTGAAATTATGCAAAGTGAGACAGAGGCCCCCCGTTGATGAGTTACCGCCTCGGAATGGGGGGTGCCATTAGAAAAACGCATTGGCTCGATATTCGGCAATTAAGAGACCCAGGTCTGGTCATCGAAAAACGAAACGATGAATGCTAAAACGAGAAATGCCAAATGCAGACTCAGAGCATCCTAATGATGGTTCGACTGCTAGTGGCTAACTGGTCGGCATACGGAATCCAGAATCCGGTATCGTTTGTCCGTCTTCGCATATGTCACCGTGCCATAATGATCTTGCAACTGGAGGCCGCAACCTATACACACCCACTAGACTATGGGAAACCATAGGACTGTTTAATGTATTTTGATACTCTCCTATTTCAAATATAAATTTTGCTTTTGTGGAACACATCGGTTTTGAAACTATCACTGCATTGTGAAGGGATACAATTACAAATAAAATTCTGTAATTTAAATGTAATATTCTATTATGCAGCTTATCTTACAACGTAATAATAAATTCCTCTATTTATGTTCAATATTAAGTGGGGCTCATTATTTTGATCTGAAATATTAGAATTATCTTCCATTGTACACGGCTGATATTTGCATGCGAAGCTGGCTTGTTACGTTATGAATACCAGAGTTTCGAGTGCCAGACGCTTTGACCCAGAGGAGCAGGTCAGTTGAAATGCCTCGATGCAGCGCGATTTACGGCCAAATTAGCGGTCAAATGATGCACTTTGTGCCGCCGTTCTCGTTCTGGGCCTCGTGCTGTGCCTGACATGCTCATTCGACTGACAAGGGAGCGGCCAGACTGGACAGGCCTCGCGGATATTAAGCCTTTGATTGATGGCCGCGAAATGTGGTAATAGTTTTCGGGCAGCTCCGCCCGACTGATCACACTAAATGGGGTGGTGCATGGAGGCATAGGTGCAACAGTGCATGGCTGCAGTGTTTCAATTAGCCAGTCACTACCCAGTCTCCTGCTTGCCTTTGCTTCTGGTGGCGAGGGCGGCTGCACAAAGGCATTCACATAAAGTGGTTACAAGTATGCGGCAATTAGCATTTAACGAGCACCACATGCCAGCCCCAATGGCATGACACGGCCTAGGACAAGGCAGAGTCCTCAGACACTAGGGGACATAATAATATACACACAACTACACCAACACCCCCTCGCACAAGCACCCACACACGCATACTCACAATCCCGACGGCTAAAGGGAACAATGTCATCGACGAAATACAAGGGCCTGTGGCAGCGCCGGCAGAAAACTCTTTTGTTGTCCTAGTCAACAATTCGAGGACCCTCTCGCTCGACCCGCTGGGCCACGCCCCTCTGGCACCCACAAAAATCCTGATTACTTAACTAAATATGGCAGCTTATGGTGGGACACGGCCAGTGGCCAGTAGCACTAAACTCTCTGATTTACACGATTTGCATACGCTGAACCCGGGCAAAGGGAGAAAGGCGACAATTCAGCCGTAGTGCGAGGCTTTAATTAGCCTGGCTGAAAGCAGTTGCGGGGCTTTGGTTTTATCAGTTAGCAGCTGTCCACCTGACCCGGACTCAGGCCCGGAGAATAGCTAATGAAGCCTGGGACAATGGCCAGCACTCGGGGGCGGACGCTTGACTTTAGCATTAAAGGAGTTTGCTAAAGTTTTCCCAAAAAGCGACAGTCATTATGTCATTTTTCTCTACAAGCCCTAACTAGTCAAAGAATTGACACAAATTGAATTATTAACTTATTTTCATGAATTTAGGCCAGCAGCAATGCACTTTAAGTTCTGAAGCCCATATATCAAATCAAAAGTAAACATTCCATTTTCACTCTCAATTAAACCAATAAAAATTAAATTGAAAGTGATTCAACCTCTATTAATTTCACTCATTTCTGTTATATATACATATCTAAAAATATTTCGTTTATATATAAAGAAAATATATATAATTCATAGAAAGTACAAATCAAAGCGTTCCTAATTGAGTTTTCCTTTTCGGAGAAAGAAACAACTTTCTTTGCGCTCTATTTCGGGGCTTTTCGCCAAAAGAGTTCATTAGCATGTCGCGTCTTCAATAATAACTCAAGGCAAAGACAGGCCAAGGCCCAGGGATCTATTGTCTTATCAGCGAACTCTTATCTGGGATACATAAATTCTTGCCTCGACCTGACGGCGGCAAAGTTTCTTTTGGTTTTTGTTGGCAGAAGAGCAGAAGGGCCTAGGCGGTGGTGTGTGGCATCTACATAGCTGAGAATTGGGTGTGGGGCGCTAATTAAGACACGCAAAGTGCGGCGCTAAGACAAATGGTTCTGTGGCACGTAAGCGGCGCGTCAATCTTGGCCAGGGGCCTCCGCTCTGCCACCATCCCCCTCTCAACAGTATTCCAAATGAATTCCCGGCCGCAGGCTCAGACATTTTTCTCAGACTTCGGACATGTTTGGTTCTTGGAAAAGTTTCCCGCCACCGTCGATCTGACGCCTCGTAAAAAATGTCAATGAAGTGATTTATAAAAGCGGATGCCCTCCCAACGACAAATATGCTAATGTGCTGCGCTTAATGAAAATGCTATGTTGGCTCAAAGTTTGCATTTGGCTGATTGTATTCATTTTCGGCCGGTCATCTGGTCAGCGGCTTATTAGCCAGCCTATAATCTCGAGCTCAAGCATAATGTCTTCATTCCTGGTTTTGGGCTTGCTTGGCTTTCGCGTGCCCGGGGTTGCACATTAAATTTTAATGCCATATTTTATGCTGCCAGAATTTACATAAATTTATTGTTCGAGTATGAATGTGTATGGGAGGACTAATCAAATCAAAAGAGTGACGGGCCCCAGGTTCTGTTCCTTTCAACTTTTTCCTTTTTCCTTGAATTTCTAAACTGACATGCAAACTTGCCCGGCTTGAAACTAAGGAAGTGAGGGCCCTCCCACACTTACAGTTTGGCAATCACTCATGTATGTGTATGCTTATATGTGGTTGGAAAAAATAGCAGGCCACATTGCGCATACGACGCGTTGCCTGGCAGAGGACCAGCGCACCGAAAAACAACAACAACAATGCAGGTCACAACAATAACAACCACAAAAACAATAAAGGGGGGAAAAGCTCTTCGAGTTTCCATTGTTGTTATACCTTGGTATTTTTCATTTTTTTTATTTCCAGCCAACGGAAGGCGTTCCGAGGAAGGCGCATGTATAATTAGAGCTATGAAGCATGTCCGGTGAAGTTTGGCATTTAAATGTTGCACCAACAATAACAGCCCTGCAACAGGGGTAGCCAGATCGCCATTTTGCTATTGCCAAGTTTTGAAAATTGGGCAGAGCCCAGGAAAATACAAAAGGAAAACGGCAGTCTAAGGGCCAAAAACCCTGGGTCTGGTAACGAAGCCCGCTTTGTTGTTGCCCAGATATATTTTATAATGCCACAAACATGCCCGACCCCAGCCATATATATAGAGACTTTGTGTGCATTTAGTTAAGTTTACGTACTGCGCCTCCACATGCAAACAGGACACGAAGGATACCCCAGAACCAGCTCCAGTAGCGACCCAAGCCGACCCCACTGGCCCCAAGAGAGGACCAGGAAGTGTGTGTATGTGTGAGCAACTTTATCTTTTGATTTATACAATAATAAACACAAATGTGCACAAAAGTTCTTCGTACTTTGTTCTCTGCCCTTGCCAAGCATCAGAGTTCCGAAACTTAAATCGGAAAATGTTTACATGAGCAGTTAACTCCTGCTAATTGCAACTCCTGTCAAAAGATGTCCTCCTTCTCTTGGCAGCTTATTACTGCCAATTATTAAGAAGGAAGCACTTTGTAAAATATACCCTGTGGGTCAACGGTGCCAAGCAATTCCTCCCTTTAAAGGCTCCACCAGCTGCGATATGGAGGCCGTCTGGATCGATTTTCAATTGCGGGCAACTGGAGACGGGGAATTCAATGAATTGTAAGTGGCTGGGCCCACCCACGAAAGTGTGCCTTAACCCATTAAATGCAAGCAACGGCAATCGAACACGCAACCCTTCGCGCAGTCACAAAACGTTAATGCAACTGAGCCGCCTACCCAAATGGAGCTGGAGTTACAATCCAACTTACATTTCAGTGATGGCAAAGGTACTAAAGGATTTTATAGGGGCAATCGAAAGGGCATTGGAGAGAAAAAGTACACAAATTTGATTAAATTAAAGTGTATTGCCCATTGTAAATAAAGCTTGTTAATGGCTTTCCCCTGGGAAACAAAATTAAATTGACCCATTGGGTTTAAGGACAAAAGTTTTAGAGAATGAGTGACGACTTATATAATATTTAAGAAAAAGTACTTCGTTCTGCCATCACTGGTGCTAAGCCACCTTGTGGCAGTGGTGCAAATGTGGTGCACATTAAGCTTAACACTGCCGATTCGCCACTTTAAGGCGCTGCATGTAATGGCTGGCAACTCGTTCGACATTCGGCGGAGGTGCCGCGTAATAATGTTAAATGTCAGGTGCATTGCAGCTGCTGTCCCTGCTGGAATCGGTGTGGAAGAGGCCCTGGCAGTGGCGGTGATGGCGATGGAGTCGGGGCAAATGGAAATGGAAGTCGGAGAAGTCGAAGCGCACCAGCAGGCACTAATTAAGTTGCCTGGGAGCCGCGTAACTGCCATAAAATATGCGCAGTGGGAATTCGAATTCGGATCCGGATCCAGATCGGTTTGTCGGCCCGCCAGACACTCATTGCATCGGGTTGCAGGTTGCAGGTTGGAGTTGCAGTAGCAGCTATAGGTGCACCTCGCAGGGCAGCACGTAGTTTATAGCATCGGGCTAAGCGAAAACGACGGGAGTCAAGAAGTTCTCCGTTTGTTTTCCAGCCTTAAATTTCCAAGGGGCTTGCAACCGGAGAGTGACGAGGCAGGAGCTAGATGGGGGCCCAAAGCCGGAAGTGGGGGTGTACGTAAATAAATGTCTTACTCAGTCAGGTGCAGTCAGGAACTAGCTTCATTCTGACCCGTAAAGAGTATTAGTGTAAAAAGATCCAGTATATAAAAGTAAACCGGAAAAATATAATTTTTTATCAATGTATTTACTTATTTGGGCTGAGATTTACACTTAAAATTATCCAAAAATAATCGAATATTATCTATTCTATATAATAAAATAAATAAAGAAAAATACTATTCCCTTTTCCCCTTATGCTGCATTAGAGGATTCAGGTAAAATCGATGGCCCATCGAGGTTCCTAAGATCCTTCTCATTAACGTTACTTTGCTGAGTCTCGTTTGAAGGAGCAGTTTCTTTACTGGCGGCAGAATTTTTCGTTTTTGGCCTCAGGAAATATTCCAGCCCAGAAAAAGGCGCTTCTATGATGAGGTACAAGGAAACGGCCATTATAAGGGTTATACCCAGGTCTGACCAGAACCTTAGCATCTGGGAATAGTTAATACAGTTCAAATAAGAAAGTGTATATGAATAATGTAATAGGGAAAATAAAACCTACCACTTGGTAATCAGAGAAATACGTATTGGTCCTGGTGCTTCTGTTATTGACTTCCTGGACAAACATGTGCCAAATGTAGACAGAATAGGAAATCCTGGAGAGCGGCTGCCATACGGGGGAGGAGAGGAAGCTGTTGGCCAGGCCTCCATAGCCCTGGTTGCACGCGAACACGACCCAACATAGAGCCAAAGGCCAGGCAATCCGGGTGAGAGTGTAGTAAGAAGCATCCGCCAAGAGAGGCAATGGCTCAGCGTCCCACTGTCCAGCGGGGTAGAGAGCGAAAATCGAGGTAAAGATCAGGGCCAGGCAAAGAACCCATCCTGAGAAAACGGCCAGCCAACTTAGCTGGAACTTCTTGCCCCGATTCAAGTGCAGGAAGTAGCCAAACAAAAATCCAATTAGCCATGGAGCAGCGTGTGTATGAGTGGCGAAATAAAGCTTTTTTGAAGCTTCTGTACTTGTGTATCTAAATTGACAAAGAATTAGTAAAACATTCGCAAACGATAACACCTCATGTTTACCTAAGCAACATATGATATTCGTTAACCATTTGCGTGGCAAATAGGCAACCTGAGAGCAGGATCATAAGGACGAAAATGCCGGCAGCCGCCTTCTTTCCCCATTTATAAAGTGCAATCAGCAGAATGGGGGAGATTAGGAACAACTGCATATCCACCGCCAAATACCATGAATGCCCTAGACACTGTTAAAAATTAATGGTCATACCGAAATACGTTGATATTATTAATTTTTTTACTTACAAGGTCGTTGGTATAGTTCTGTACAAACAACAAGCTCCAATACCAACCAGCTTCACACGCTTCGCGTCCAGAATAACCCCCTTTGAAAAGAGGTCCGTCAGAAACAAGAGGCATCATCTTCACGTACACGAGGATTGCTATGGCCACAATTGGAACGATACGGATCAGTCGGTGCAAGTACATCAGAGGCACATTTATTTTTCCCTTAGTCCTTAAAAAGATATGGTTAATTAAAGATTATCGCAAATCCTTTAAACAAACCTATGACTTACTTATCCATTGAGCGCAAGGAAATCAGGGCCACCAACATTCCACCCAGAAAGAAGAAAGAGTCCACAGAGAAAAATCCATGCAAGGTAAAACTGGAGAACGGTTGTTCCATCCACTAAATTAATTAAAATAAATTAGCGAGATAAGATTAACTTTCTGGATATAATTACTTACAGAATATGCACTGAACAGATTCAAATTTGGTAATATAGCTGAATATATATATTCATGACTAAAGAAAACCCAGAAGAGCGACAGGCATCGAATTCCATGAAGACAATCGATTACATTTGGGTTTGACTTTGAATCCACGATACGGAATATGACTCTCGCGTTGGCCCTCGCCGAAAACACCTTAACAAGAACTGGAAGGTGATCTGAAATGCAAAGATTTTTATGAAATAGTATATACATTTAAAGATTATTGCTGACTCACTTTGGTTTTTGCAAAGCAAATAGTCGTAGATCGTAAACAGAAGCACGGCAGAAGCAGCTACTGATAAAATAACACTGAAATCGAAGGGTTAGTCAAGAGCTTTGATTATAAAAAAGAATATATAACGCACATTGTAAAAATGGTGAGGCCATCAAGGGGTTCAACCTCGTTTGTTTGGCAACTGCTATCGCTGATCTTCAGTGCGGTAGAAGAGATATTCAAGTTCAAAACCATTTCCATCATCTGGCCAATAAACTGGCTCATATGCGATCCTGAGCAGGAAGCAGGAAAGCACGTTGCTGTTTTTATTGACAACTTTCCGATAGCGCCAGTAGTTATTCCAAATATTTCGCCAGGGGAGACTGTTAGAAAGCAGTACTTTCCACGGATTGTGCTGGACTGACTGCCTGCTGCCCTGATATTCACACACTCGTCAAAATTTCCCAAATCGTACATATTTCCAGTCAGAACACCCGAGGGAATGAATCCCCATGAATCGATCACTATTTAAAAAGTAATTTAACTAAAATTAAATTACTAGTTTTTAGGGTTACTCACTTTTCAGCGCCCAATATTGACCAGTGCTGAGAGCCATCGAGAAATCTGCCAGTTCCCTAAGACACAAATAATCCTCAGCAGTTGGTGCCCGGGAATCGGTTAAAGACAAGTCATTAATGGTGGTATTCCGGAAAAAATGTGCAAACTGAAGTCCCAAGGACCTGATTTGATCGAAGCGTTGTAGGTCCTGAAGTAAATCTTCATGTTTAGGTTCCGCAGCACCAATGAGTGCGAGGCCACAGAGGAAAATGGCAACGAGTATGTTGTCCATGGTTACTAAAAGTGTATTGACCAGCTCCTGCCACAAGCCGCAACATTTATATGCGAATCATATGCCGATAAGCACCGTCTAGCGATAAAGTATTAAACAGCCTTCTGTAGTAGCAATACGAAGGGTTACAGCCGAGCAAAGGTTCTTTCCGATTAACAAAAACGATAGAGCGTAATCTACCACATTTGATTCAGTCTGCCTCAGATTGTCTTCGGATTTCTTGCGTTACTCACCTGTTTTTAAGAATACAATCATAATGATCGTACAACTTTTAAATCAATTCCAAGTAAGGTATACCTAATTGACCAATTTAGCGGGAATGGTTTTAATACCATACTACCTCAACAGTTCTGTGGAAATTATTCAAATCATTGATAAGTTGATAAGATGGGAACCCCTCAAGTGTTTTGTTCTACAGCCAAAAGACGCCGCTTCCTTAGATTCGCACCGCCCGCGCATATTCAACAGCGTTTAACAGAGTTTATTGATTTGACCTGGTCGATTTACGTTTTTTTCCACACTTTAATAGCATTGATTCATTGATTAATTAAAAGTTAATTTTCAATATTGTGGTGAAGGTTCTTTTAGGTAATAACATAAATATAGAGCATATACAATATATCCAAATACATAAATTGTTGAAAATATTTTAGTAGATTAGGACTTGAAGGCCTACCATCTACCACTAATGCCATAGTTCTGACAATTCCAGTCTGATCACTGAATGTTATACATTTCCGATCTTTGATCTTTGAGTACTAGTGTTATCTACCAAAACCTTAACTTTCCAAAAGTCAAAATTCTGATTCCTCATTTTCATGATATTTGGATGCACATCGCGGCCAATTAAAGTACTGATTCGTAATTGGTATTCTCTTACCAATTCCCTTACCAAAAATTGCAGAACTATTGTGTAAAAAGTTGCCATTTTGGGCACTCGGGTGTTAGTTGGCTCATCAAAGATTTCCGCCACTATTTATTTCAAGGAAGTAGCCATAACTTGGCCAATAATTATCCGATCGAAAAATTTTATGCTTTCTCGATTAGATTTCCGATCAAAGACCTTCTCTTTCTGAACATTCAAGTATTATTATTACTAAGAGCCATGATTTTTACCAAAAATCACCTAAAAATGCTATGTATTAATTTTCAAGCCCTGATTCTCAAGTGATATTCCTTATAATCCTTAGACACCATTTTATGTCTTTTTAAAGCTCGGTTTTATTTAGATTAAATTACACGTGTTGGCTTAAACACCTAGGCTATATTGATAAACTGATGCATGAAATACCTATCTGAATATTAGATGCCAACTCTACTAAAAAAAGAAGAATTAGCGGGCGAGCTGAAAAGTATGCACTATTTAAACCCTTTTAATTACAGAATTAACAAAACATTATTATTGGTCTCACGACTTCGCAGAAAACATTGTCACAAATATGCTAATCTCAAGTACTGATGAAATCGGGTTTTGTCACTCACTTGGAACCTTTCGTAGAAAAAAAACCGATTAAAGTAAACATACCGGCAATCAATGCCATCACCGTTAGTATCATATTGAAATTAGAATATACAACTCATAGAAACTTGATTAAAATGTTGGCACACACATTAGTACATTAGCACAAATTGGTAAAGTACACACATTAGAGCAATGGTGAGCTGGTCCCATAGTGAGCTTTTCCACAGCTTGGCAACTGCTATCGGTAATACCAATACAAAAAAAAAAATCAGTTTTATGACGATCCAAATTCTAGTTTCCGAGCCCAATTTTCCCATTGTCTATGATTTTTAAGTGATTTTTATACATAGTTCATAAACTTTGTAAATTTACAATAAAACGAAAAGCACCTAATACAAATCTAATCGCTACTATTGCTCAAAGCGTTTCAATTTAATGATGATAAAAATTGGGCTCAATGAACGAAGTGGTAAGGTCTTGAGGAAAATATATAAAATATATACATATAATTTAAAAATAATTAAATAATAGAAAATAACCTAGACTCTTTGCTGTACCAAATTTGTCTCAGAATCGGGTGCAAAATTATTATGTTCCATAGGAGAACTGGATTTTTTCGCATCCGTTTTTTCTTCCTCAACTTCATTTGTGGCCTTTAGATTTTTTATGCCTGGCTTTAGATACTCTCCAATGCTACTAAATGGTGCCTCAAATATAAGGTGTAAGACATAAGACACCAAAATGGTAATTCCCAAGTCTGACCAGAATTTGAGCATCTGAAAGAAAAAACTTGGTCAGAAAAAAACTTCCCTGAGAAAAAATAATTTGTACATACCATTTGATAGTTGGAAAAATAAACATTTGTTCTGACATTTCTGGCATTAACCTCCACGATGAATAAGTGCCAAATGAATATGGAATAGGATAGTCTGGAGAGGGGTTGCCATAGGGGAGAGGAGAGGAAGCTGTTGGCCAGGCCACCATATCCTTGCATGCAGGCGAATATCACCCAGCACAGGGCCAGAGGCCACCCAATTCTAGTGAAGGTGTGGTAGAAAGATTCGCCCAAAATGGAAACGGAGGCACCAATCCACTTTCCTGACGGATATAGAGCAAAGATTGAGGTGAAGATCATGGCCAGGCTAAGGATCCAACCCAGCCCCACGATCATCCAGTTTAGCTGGAACTTCTTGGCCCTGTTGAGGTGAAGGAAGTATCCAAACAGAAATCCAATAAGCCACGGAGCAGCATGGGTGTGAGTTGCATAGTACATATTTGCCATGGCATCTACACTAGTTCTCCTGTAAAGTAGATTATAGAAAGTAGTTGAGAGTCTTAGACTATAAACAAAATTTATGCATACTTCATAAGCATTGAGTAGTCATTGACCATCATTGTGGCAAAGAGGCAGGCAGAAAGCAGAAGCACAAGGACCACTATTCCTGCCGCAGCCTTCTTGCCCCATTTGTATAAAGCAAAGAGAAAGATTGGTGATAAAATAAATAGTTGCATATCTACTGCCAAGTACCAGGTATGTCCCACACACTAAAATATAAGCAAAATAATTTAATTAAAAAGTTCCATAATTGTAGAATTGCTTACCTTATTAGATACATAGTTCTGCACGAATATAAGGCTCCAATACCAGCCAGCCTCACATTGGGGCAGACCGCTGTATCCATCTTTAAAAAGGGGTCCATCAGCCACAACCGGCATCAGTTTCATGTAGATCAGAATGGCAAGGGCCATGAGGGGCCAGATGCGGATGAGACGATGTAAATACATCAGAAGAACATTCAGTTTGCCATCGGATCTGTAGGAAAATAAAATATTGTAAGCTGTGTAACACTTTTAAAACACTCGGTGCACCTTACCTCTCCATGATACGCAACGTGATCAAAGACACCAACATCCCTCCGATCACAAAAAATGAGTCTACAGAGAAAAAGCTGTGCAACACAAAACTGGCGTAAGGTTCCTCAGCCCACTAAAACAACAATCTTTTAGGGATACTCAAAGGATAAAGATAATCACCTACGAGGAAAAAATCCACAAGATTTAGATTTGCTGTGATTAGACTATCAACATATTCATGACTGAAAATAACCCAGAAAAGGGTCATACAACGAATTCCGTGAATGCATTCGATTACGTTGGGATTTGACGTTGTCTCAGTGACCCGGAAAAGAGCGCGGGAATTAGCTCGGGCCGAAAATATTTTCACAATAGCAGGAAGCTCCTCTAAAAGTTACAGATAGATATTATAAATACTGAGGTTGATTGGTACAATGGTTTTCCCACCTGGAACCTTGCGGAGAAAATAGTCTACAACCGTAAAAAGAGCCACTATAGCGGCCATGGCCACTAAAATCCAACTGAAATTAGATTGGAAAGTTAAACTCCTTGGGTAATTAGTATACAATAATTAAATGCATACATTGAGGCTTTGGTAAGTCCATCCCATGGTTCTTTTTGTAAAGTTTGGCAACTGCTATCCGAAATGCCAATTCCGGGTACGGATATAGTGGTATTTATGTTCATCATGGTTTTGAGAAAGTTATTCATGTGGGAGGCCCGGCAAGAACTCGGAAAGCAGGTTCCGATGTTAAGTTTTACAGCTGCTGCCAATGGATTGTTGCTTCCAAGCAGTAAGGAAGGGGTAACCGAGAGGAAACAATATTTTCCTGTGATATTTTTAAACGGCGCAGGTAATATATTTTTTGTATTCAGACACTCATCGAAGTTTCCCAACTCGTATAGGTTTCCTCTCAATATACCTGAGGGGATCTTACCCCACGAATCGAACACTAAAGAAAAGTATTTGTATTAAATTTATAGTTCTATTCAGATAAATAAAGCCACTCACTTTTAAATGCCCAATATTCACCATTACTAACACCAAGCGCGAGAAACATTAAATCGTACATACATTGAAGCTCCTGTTCGGTCGAATCTTCCTCTGCATAGGGTATTACATCAAGTAGCGACGCATTCTGGAAGTAGTTGACGAACTCGAATTTGAGGGAGTTTAGCTTGTTTAGCCGCTGTAAGTCCTGCTGGAAACCCTTTTCATTTGGCTCTGCAGAACTTATGAAAACTAGACCACAGAAAAAAAGAGCTCCGAGTGCGCTGACCATCATAACTACAATCGTACTAACCATGATTGAATTCAACCAGAAGTCTTTATATACGAATTATCAATTGATAAGCTCGATTTGCGATAATTTAATTTTAATCGTTGATGTATGTTTTATTTTGCCGATTTATAATCAATAAAGAGTTCGAAATTCCATCTTTAGATTCCACTTGTATACTTTCATGCAAGAGTTACACATTAATATTTTCATTTAATTACAAAATTTTTATATTTATCATCTTTAAGGTTCGTGTTTACCTGATAATTGACAAAGGTGACTAATGTTCAAAGATTAAGTATTTAAATCACAAGACCATTCATCACGAGACTATTTCAAATCTGGGGTATTGCCAATTTTAGCACCTTATCGAAATTGTTTAGCGGACAATGGGAAATGTATGAAGTACTAACTACTAAAATATTTAGTACATAAAAATATTAAAATAAAAATAATTAATTTCTTGACCCACAAGATAGTTTCTCATACTATTCTTTATGAAAAAATATTTTTTGTGAATATTTTGGGAAGGAAAATATCCTATTTTGGCCCATGGTGTAAGATTAATTTTTATTAGCGCGTGTAGTGTCCCAATTCCGAAGTGGTTCTAAAAGGATTAGACCATACGATTTGAATTCATAATCTCATCAGGGGTTTATTATTTATTTATGAGGCCACTCTTAGATTTTATTGGGGGAATAATTTTATAAATTACCATTATTTATAAAATAAATTATTATTTAGTTATCATGTTACTAACAAAATTGGGCGCACTCAGCAGCAAAAAAATAAATCCCAATATTCCGAAATAAGTTGGTAGTTATAACAGCAAAGTTCTAAAAGTAAACTATATATCGCCTTTTATGTCAGTTTTATCAATTTAAATTTTAATTAAATATTTATCAAAAACAATCAATTATTTTCCGTTCAATTACAATAATCGAAAAGACCGTATTACGTTTCTATACGTGGATTTCATTTCAATCTAATCTATTATCTTATCCTATCGCATGTGATATTGATCTTCTAATTATGAATTAATAGAGAATATCGGATAGATATGATAAACAATTTTAATTAAGAATTCATCCTATTCTGAGTTACTGCCAAATTTTCTATTTCTGGTTTTTGGTTTTCAGTTTCTTCACTTTGATCTGCTATTAGTTTGAGGTTACTTGGCGGTGGAGATTCTCTGCGTCTCCGTAAAAGACTATCAAATCCACTAAGAGGTGCTTCAATAATAAGATACAAAACATACGACATTAGCAGAGTATTGCCAAAGTCTCGCCAGAATCTAAGCATCTAAAAAAGGAAAATGTATTGCAATCTTTAACATTTTTAAAAACACTTCACTTACCATTTGGTAGGCGGAGAAGTATGTGGTTGTTCGAACATTTCTGGAATTCACTTCCTGGACAAGCATGTGCCAGACATACATCGAATAAGAGAGCCTTGAAAAAGGCTGCCAAAGCGGGGAGGAAAGGAAACTATTGGCCAGGCCCCCATATCCTTGGGTGCAGGCAAATATGATCCAGCAAATGGCTAAAGGCCAAGCAAGTCTGGTGAGGGTGTAGTAGCACGATTCCGCCAAAACAGAAATGGGTGGAGAGTCAAATTTTCCAGCTGGGTAGAGGGCGAAGATCGAAGTGAATAACATGGCCAGGCTTAGAATCCATCCGGACCACACAGTAAGCTTACTGAGCTCGAACTTTTTGCCTCGATTCAGATGCAAGAAGTATCCAAAAAGAAACCCAATTAACCAAGGCGCCGCATGGTTGTGTGTGGCAAGGTACAACTTCTTATTGGCCACGCCGTCATCATCGTCGTTCCTGCAACGATATTATTATGATTTGGAGCTTAGTTTAAGGCTCAAAACTTACCTAATAAGCAGGGAATAATTATTAACCATTTGAGTGGCAAAGAGGCATCCCGAAAGTAGGACTATTAATACACAAATTCCAGCAGCAGCCTTCTTTCCCCATTTGTAGATCGCGATCAGGAGGATCGGAGATATTATGTATAATTGCATATCCACCGCCAGATACCAGGTGTGGTCAAGGCACTAAATTAATTAAAAACATATGTGACTTTTGAGCACTTTTAATTTTACTTTCCCTACAATGTTAAGGACTGCATAGTTTTGGACGAAAAGCAAGGTCCAGTACCAGTTTCTTGCACAGAAGTGGGTTCCATGGTATCCACCTTTGAACATGGGTCCTCCACTCACAACTGGCATCATCGTCATGTAAATGAGTATGGCCATGGCTACGACAGGCAGGATGCGGATGATGCGATGCAAATACATCATAAAGGGATTTAGTTTTCCCTTAGACCTATGGAAACAGAGTAAACAATATAGGAGACGTGAGTTCTATTGGGCACTCACTTCTCCATAGTCCGCAACACAATCATAGATACCAGTAAGCCGCCGAGGACGAAGAATGAGTCCACCGAAAAGTATCCATCTAACACAAAACTGGCAAGTGGCTTTTGAGCCCACTAAAAAATATCTTCGTAATATAAAAACATAGAGATAAGATTATAATAAACAGTAACCTGCCTTTAAAAGATCTGCCATATTTAAGTTTGGGGATGTGGTAGCAAAAATGAATTCATGGGAGAAAATCACCCATATAAGTGACATGCAGCGGATGCCATGAAGGCACTCAATCACATTTGGATTAGATTTGTTATCCACGATCCGGAAAAGTACTCGGGAGTTGGCTCTAGCCGAAAATGACTTAACAATGATTGGAATTCCACCTTATGGGATCAATACTTATAAAATTTTTAAATAAAGATAACTCAATATAAAATCTTACTTTGATCCTCGCAGAAAAAGTAATCATAAAGCGTTGCAAGAGTCGCAATTATGCTCAGTACTGACAGTATTACTCTAAAGTTAAAAAGATTAATATTAAAGAGGGTATTAAGCTATTAAGCGTACATACATTGTAAAAACAGTCAGGACATTCCAGGGCTCTCTATCGTTAGTCTGGCAACTGGTTTCACTGATTTTAATACTGATGTTGGTGTTCAATTTGTTTTGAATAATATTATTCAAAAGAGGAGTCATGTCGTCAGCAAAACATGAAACCGGAAAGCACGTTGCAATCTTGATACTTTTGGCAATAAGAAAGCAGTACTTTCCTCTAATTTTTCGATTGGCCTCTGTGACCCGCGCGATAGAAAGGCATTCATCGAAATTACCCAAATCAAAGGTTTCTCCAGTAAAAATTCCAGAGGGGATAAATCCCCACGAGTCAATCACTAACCGAGTAACAAATATACATACATGATTAATTTTGTTATTAGTTTGTGTGAAAAAACTTACTTTTTAAAGCCCAAACCTTTTGGGAAGAGATACCATTCGCAACTTCAGCCATGTCCGTCAAACACTCCGTATTCATTTTACTAGAAACCCTATGAAGGCTTTCTTTGTGAAAGTAATCGAAGAAATTGGCTCCCAGTGGAGTCAGTATTCGTCCTAGCTCATTTTCATGCAATACATCTGTGTTCACAAACTGTAGGCCAGTTACCAGTCCAAAAACCAATAAAACACTACTAACGGCGACCATATTAATTGGCGAGCGATTGAAAGCTTTTAGCCATTTGCTCGTGATTTTATATGGTAAGCCCAATCTGGCGATAAGCGATATCTATAATAGCTATATATATAGTTCTATAAGCAATTAGGAGAGCTGTTTCCGAGGACAAACTTTTCATATATACATACACATATTTTATTTAAATGAATGTTTTTATTCACTGGAAACTTCAGATAATAATAATTTCTGGGAACCTCTTAAAAGATAATGAATTATTTTGATTGATGTTAATTTTACGATACGAATAGCATGAGTCAAATAACAAATACTTTTTTCTTACTTAATATTAATGTTTACACTTATATTATTTATTCATACATTTCTCATCAATTACTTAGTTTTCTTTTTTGCAATAAATTCAGCCACTTTAAATAAGCGTCGCTGGTATTAATTCTTATTTATTTAATTCTTTGAACTGATAATCCATGTTTGGCCACCTGGCCAAATATTCATTGGCACTGACACTTCTGATGCGATCTTGGCATAGTTTTTGTTATCGACATAATTGCACTTAGTTTCGCACCCGATTAGATACTTTTACAATCGTGAATAAGGTAATAGGGTAATAATTGTCCGGGACATATCTTGTGGAACCCAGACTGTCGAAAAATAAGCTAAGTAAGGCTGGATAGGGTTAAATTTCTTTGAGTTATTTAAAACATAAGATAAATAAAATAAAATGATTAAACTTTGTCTTATAAATGCTGATTTTCTGTATTTTAATAATTTAACTTCATTTGTTTGAAGGAATTGTATCGGTGAGGTTTTGATTTTCAGGTTGACTTGTTTGGTTTGTTTTGACATGTTCCGGACTTAATTTTGGATCCGTACGAATAGCAGGCACTCTTCGCTTTCGCAAAAGAACATCGAAAACACCCAGAGGAGCCTCCACAATAAGATACAAGAAGTAGGACATCAGCAATATAAAACCGAAATCCTCCCAAAAATGAAGCATCTGAAAAATTAAAAGAATTAAAAATGGTTCAAAGAGACACCCAGTATAACATACCACTTGGTAATTGGAGAAGTATGTGTTTGTCCTGGTATTTCGGATGTTGACTTCCTGGACAAACATGTGCCAAATAAACATTGAATAGGAGAGCCTGGTAAAAGGCTGCCACAATGGGGAAGAGAGAAAACTGTTGGCCAGGCCTCCATATCCTTGCATGCACGCAAAGACGATCCAGCAAATGGCTAAAGGCCAACCCACTCGGGTGAGGGTATAGTAGAACGATTCCGCCAAAATAGAAATTGGTGGAGAGTCATATTTTCCAGCTGGGTAGAGGGCGAAGATCGAAGTGAATAGCATAGCCAGGCAAAGAATCCAACCGGACCACACAGTAAGCTTATTGAGCTCGAACTTTTTGCCGCGATTTAGATGAAGGAAGTATCCAAAAAGAAAGCCAATCAGCCATGGCGCCGCATGGGTATGGGTGGCATAATACAGCTCTTTAGTGCTGTCTCCACCGTTTCTACAATAAAAATAAGGAAGAGATATAAAATATTTCTTAAGTCTATAAATTAGAAACATACTTAAACAGTATTGAATATTTGTTGACCATTTGTGTGGCAAAAAGGCAGCCAGAGAGCAAGACTATTAATTGCCCCATTTGTAAATGGCTATCAGGAGAAAAGGTGAGATGAAGTACAACTGCATATCTACTGCCAAGTACCAAGAGTGATTAATGCACTAAAATAGAACATATTATTGATTATAATTAATGGTATGTATTACAAAATAAAATTTTATACTCACATAGTTTACTACTGCATAGTTTTGGACGAAAAGCAAAGTCCAGAACCAATTATTTTCACAGGCGTGTTTTCCATGGTATCCCCCCTTAAACATGGGTCCTCCACTCACAACTGGCATCATTGTCATGTAAATGAGTATGGCGACAGCCACGACAGGCAGGATGCGGATGATGCGATGCAGATACATCATTAGGGGATTAAGTTTTCCATTAGATCTAGGAAGAATCAGGTTACAATTTTGGAGTTATGGCTAAATTGAGGAAGGTACTTCTCCATTGTTCGCAACACAATCATAGACACCAGCATACCACCAAGTACAAAAAATGAGTCCACCGAAAAGTATGCATGGACCACAAAACTCGAAAATAGCTTAGGAACCCACTAAAAAATATCCAATGTATCAAAATTAAGCTTATTTATCATTAAGCTTATATATGTTATGATTTTTTAAAAACTTACCGCAACCAGGTCCAATGTATTCACGTTGGGTGATATCATTGTGAATGCATATTCATGGAAAAATATTACCCAAATCAATGACATACAGCGGATACCATTAAGACATTGAATCACATTTGGATTAGAACTGCTTTCAACTTTAAAAAGTGCTCTGGAGTTGGCTCTGGCAGAAAATGACTTTACAATGACTGGCAGTTGACCTTAAAACAGAATTTAATTGGCAAAACTCATTTTATTTTGTGTTATTTGTTAAACAACTCACTCTGATCCTTGCAAAGAAAATAATCGTAGAGCGTTGCAATTATCACATATGTACTAAGTACTGACAATAGAACTCTAAAATGTAGTGAATGAATACTAAAAATATGGCCGGGTTTCATATTTTCGTTACTTACATTGTGAAAATTGTTAGACCTTCCCATGGGTCCTTTTCACTTGTTTGGCAACCACTTTCGTTGATTTTGATAGTCATGCCAGAATTTAATAGTGTTTGTAAAAATTTTTCCATAATGGTTTGCATTTTAGTAGCCGAACACGAAGCCGGAAAGCAAGTGGCAATTTTTAAACTGCTAATGGTCAGAAAGCAATACTTGCCACTGATTTTCCTGTTTTCTTCGACCAACTTCTCGATAGATAGGCATTCATCAAAGTTTCCCAGGTCGTAGGAATCCCCCGTAAAAATACCAGAGGGAATGGAGCCCCAGGAATCAATCACTAATTAAGAATAAAACAAGACAGGAAAGCTAACTTCGGGCGGAGCCGAAGTTGATATACCCTTGCAGTTCAGTCGCAGTCCGCTAGGTGGCGCCACGCATCTTAGATTATTAGATATATAGAAGATCGTATATAGTCGGCCGATCCTAATGAAATTTGGCAAATCAGATTATTTTGTCCAAAATAGAATCTGTACCAAGTCCCATCTTTCTAACTTAAAAAACACCAAAGTTATGCCAATTCCGATCGTTGTATGACAGCTATAGGATATAGTCGGCCGATCCTTATGAAATTTTGTACACAAGATATTTTGGTCAAATATAACATGTGTGGAAAGTCCCAACCCTCTAACTTAAAAAACACTAAAGTTATGGCATTTCCGATCAATCAGTTATATGGCAGCTATAGGATATAGTCGACCGATCCCGGCCGTTCCGACTTATATACTGCCTGCAAAGGAAAGAAGGGTGTGTGCAAAGTTTCAACTCGATAGCTTCAAAACTGAGAGACTAGTTTGCGTAGAAACGGACAGACGGACAGACGGACAGACGGACATGCTCATATCGACTCAGGAGGTGATCCTGATCAAGAATATATATACTTTATAGGGTCGGAGATGTCTCCTTCACTGCGTTACACACTTTTGACCAAAATTATAATACCCTCTGCAAGGGTATAAAAATGGCACCTTACTTTGCAAATTAATTTTTACTTAAAAACGTACTTTTCCAGGCCCAAGTCTGTCGAGATGAAATACCCTTACGCCAAGCAGTCAGGTCCGTGCTACATTCATCAAGATCATCTTCTCGGGGCTGCGTTTTATTCCAGCCCGGCAATATTTTATTCTGAAGGTAATCCACAAATTGAACTCCCAGAGGTTTTAGGTTTTCCACAAGTTCGAGCTCCTGTGGGACATCAGGACCTCTTGAATGAGATACCGCTATAAGCCCAAAGAGCAATAAAACTTGAACACTATTGACCATAATAAATTTCTAGCGATTGACAGCTCCAAACGAGATGTCCGTGATTTTATACCTTTTAATAATATGGCGATAAACACTATCTTCAACTGCTATACTCTGCAGCCATACGACAAACTGATTATGAATCGAAACTTATAATACAAGAGAGTAATATTCATCGGAACCCCTTGATAATCAAAAAACGATTTCTGAGTAGGAGCCCACTTGAAAGCTAACCGTCAATTTTATTCAATGACGTATAGTTTACATAGGTTGAGTCATCACACTTTTAAGCTAAATTACTCCATATCTTACAAACATTTTCTAAAATACTTAAATAGTATTTTATTTTTTAGTAAATAGTATCGAGGTTTGTTATCGAGGTCTCCAGAGCGCATCTAGGCCACCGATTGGAGCCTCAATTATAAGAAATAATGCATAGGACATCACCAAGCTTATGACAAAGTCTGACCAGAAGTTTTTCATCTTATAGTAACGAAAGTTTAAATCTTTTGTCATACAAAGTCATTATTATATCTCACCACAGTATCCTGAGAATTGTTGGATGATGTACATGTGCCAGATGTAGACCAAATAGAGACAGAGGACAGAAAACTGTTGGCATCGAAATATTCAGTTTCCCCTTGGCCCTTTACCATACAAAAGAAGTACTTGTATGTTATCTATGTTGAGAGTTTCCTTTAGTCAAACTTACTTTTCCATGGTCCGCAAGGCAGTCATTGACACAAGCAAGCCCCTGATAAACAAAAAGATATCCACTGAGAAGTAACCATGCTGGAAAAAGCTCCCCATGGGTTTTTCCCAGCCACTAAAAGAGAATTAGAATAATCATTTCGAAACATGGATAATTAGCAGTACTAGGAGCTAACCGAAATCGCACGAGTAAAATAATATATGTGCTCGTGGAGATAAACCAACAAGATAAGTGACATGCTGCGAATGCCATGAAGTCAACTACATTCGAATTTGTGCTGGTGTCCAAAACGCAGAAAACGGCTCGAGAGTTGGCCCGAGCCGAGACAATCTTGACTAATAGAGGAAGCTTTTCTAAAATCAAACTTATGAGCTTGTGAACACTTATTTGAAATCTCTATTTAGCACTTACTTTGATCGTTACAAAAAAAATAGTCATAAAAAGTGCAGATAACAACAATTAGAGTAAGCAACGACAAAAATGCACTGTAAATAAAAAACTTATAGTATGTAGTTAATCGAAATTTTGTCTATATTTTGTCAAATTTTACTGTGCCCCTCCAAAATGTGGCAAATGCATGGGGATGACATTTTGGACTCCTGCGAAGGACATATCTTAGCCAATCTTTATCCGATTCTTAAGCGGAATACTTTAAACGATTTGCAGATTGATTCTCCACCAATCTGCTTCAAAATCTAGAAACAAATTATTTTTTGGATCATTTCTTAAATTTTGCGATGTCCCCTCCAAAATGTGGTAAATGCATGGGGATGATATTTTGGCCCCCTGCGAAGGACATATCTTAGCCAATCTTTATCGAATTCTTGATCGGAATACCTTAAACGATTGCAGATCGATTGTCCATCAATCTGTATCAAAATATAGAAACAAATTATTTTTTTCGATTTGTTCTCAAATTTTCCGGTGTGTCCCCTTCAAAATGTGGCAAATGCATGCGGACGACATTTTGGCCCCTGCGAAGGGCATATCTGCCCCGGCATATCTTACCCAATCTTTATCCGATTCTTAAGCGGAATACCTTAAATAATTCACAGATCTAGAACAAAATACTTCTTCGATTGTTAGTCAAATTTTCTAGAGTGTCTCCTTCGAAATGTAGAAAGGCATGGGTATGACATTTTGGCCCCCTGCGAATGGAATATCCTAGACAATCTTTATTCAATTCTTAAATGGGATATAAATTAATGAAGGTGTTTATTCATAAGAAAAACCAGATAATCACTCAATAGTTTCTGGGAAAGCAAAATCCTCTAAGTTTGCCGGCATGGCCCTCTTAAAAGCGAATCAATACTTTTGAAAGATATTAATGTTTCGATAATGGCACGAGACAACTAACAAATACTTTTTTCTTACGTAATATAAATATTCCCACTTATATTATTTATTTAAACATTTATTATCAATAACTTAGTTTCCTTTTTTGCCATAAATACAGCCACTTTAAATGAGCGTCGCTGGTATTATTTCTTATTTATTTATTTCTTTCATCTGATAATCCATGATTGGCCACCTGGCCAAAATATTCATTGACACTGACACTTCCGACTAAATCTAGGCATACTCTTTATTATCGACATAATTGCACTTAGTTTCGCACCCGATTAGATACTTTTACAATCGTGAATAAGTTAATCTGGTAGTAATTGTCCGTGGCATTTTTTGTGGAACCTAGACTGTCCAAAAATAAGATAAGAAAGGGGTTTGGTGGGGTAGAATTTTATTGAGTCATTTAAAAAAAAGGTGAATAAAATAAATTAATACAACAATAACAATACAATTAATACAATTAATTATTTAACTACATTTGTGTCGGTATGGTTTTGATTTTCTGGCTGGTTTGTTTGATTTGTTTCAAGATGTTCCGGACTTAATTTTGGCTCCGTACGAACAGCAGGCACTCTTCGCTTTCGCAAAAGAACATCGAAAAAACCCAGAGGAGCCTCCACAATAAGATACAAAAAGTAGGACATCAGCAATATAAAACCAAAATCTTCCCAAAAATGAAGCATCTGAAAAATTAAAAGAATTAAAAATGGTTTAAAGAGACACCCACTATGACATACCACTTGGTAATTGGAGAAGTATGTGTTTGTCCTGGTATTTCGGATGTTGACTTCCTGAACAAACATGTGCCAAATAAACATTGAATAGGAGAGCCTGGTAAAAGGCTGCCACAATGGGGAAGAGAGAAAACTGTTGGCCAGGCCTCCATATCCTTGCATGCACGCAAAGACGATCCAGCAAATGGCTAAAGGCCAACCCACTCGGGTGAGGGTATAGTAGAACGATTCCGCCAAAATAGAAATTGGTGGAGAGTCATATTTTCCAGCTGGGTAGAGGGCGAAGATCGAAGTGAATAGCATAGCCAGGCAAAGAATCCAACCGGACCACACAGTAAGCTTATTGAGCTCGAACTTTTTGCCGCGATTTAGATGAAGGAAGTATCCAAAAAGAAAGCCAATCAGCCATGGCGCCGCATGGGTATGGGTGGCATAATACAGCTCTTTAGTGCTGTCTCCACCGTTTCTACAATAAAAATAAGGAAGAGATATAAAATATTTCTTAAGTCTATAAATTAGAAACATACTTAAACAGTATTGAATATTTGTTGACCATTTGTGTGGCAAAAAGGCAGCCAGAGAGCAACACTATTAATACCACTATTCCAGCAGCAGCCTTTTTGCCCCATTTGTAAATGGCTATCAGGAGAAAAGGTGAGATGAAGTACAACTGCATATCCACTGCCAAGTACCAAGAGTGATTAATGCACTAAAATAGAACATATTATTGATTATAATTAATGGTATGTATTACAAAATAAAATTTTATACTCACATAGTTTACTACTGCATAGTTTTGGACGAAAAGCAAAGTCCAGAACCAATTCTTTTCACAGGCGTGTTTTCCATGGTATCCCCCCTTAAACATGGGTCCTCCACTCACAACTGGCATCATTGTCATGTAAATGAGTATGGCGACAGCCACGACAGGCAGGATGCGGATGATGCGATGCAGATACATCATTAGGGGATTAAGTTTTCCATTAGATCTAGGAAGAATCAGGTTACAATTTTAGAGTTTTGGCCAAATTGAGGAACGTACTTCTCCATAGTTCGCAACACAATCATAGACACCAGCATACCACCAAGTACAAAAAATGAGTCCACCGAAAAGTATCCATGGACCATAAAACTCGAAAATAGCTTAGGAACCCACTAAAAAAAATGTATTTAAATACAATGTAGCTCATAAATGCAATAATTTTTAAAAAACTTACCGCAATCAGGTCCAATGTATTTAGGTTGGGCGATATCATTGAGAATGCATATTCATGACAAAATATCACCCAAATCAATGACGTACAGCGGATACCATTAAGACATTGAATCACATTTGGATTAGAACTGCTTTCAACTTTAAATAGTGCTCTGGAGTTGGCTCTGGCAGAAAATGACTTTACAATGACTGGCAGTTGACCTTAAAACAGAATTTAATTGTCAAAAATCGTTTTATTTTGTGTTATTTGTTAAACAACTCACTCTGATCCTTGCAAAGAAAATAATCGTAGAGCGTTGCAATTATCACAAATGTACTTAGTACTGACAATAGAACTCTAAAATGTAGTGAATGAATACTACAAATATGGCTGGGTTTCATATTTTCGTTACTTACATTGTGAAAATTGTTAGACCATCCCATGGATCCTTTTCACTTGTTTGGCAACCACTTTCGTTGATTTTGATAGTCATGCCAGAATTTAGTAGTGTTTGTAAAAATTTTTCCATAATAGTTTGCATTTTAGTAGCCGAACACGAAGCCGGAAAGCAAGTGGCAATTTTTAAACTGCTAATGGTCAGAAAGCAATACTTGCCACTGATTTTCCTGTTTTCTTCGACCAACTTCTCGATAGATAGGCATTCATCAAAGTTTCCCAGGTCGTAGGAATCCCCCGTAAAAATACCAGAGGGAATGGAGCCCCAGGAATCAATCACTAATTAAAAATAAAAAAATGGCACCTTACTTTAGAAATTAATTTTTACTTAAAAACGTACTTTTCCTGGCCCAAGTCTGTCGAGATGAAATACCCTTACGCCAAGCAGTCAGGTCCGTGCTACATTCATCAAGATCATCTTCTCGGGGCTCCGTTTTATTCCAGCCCGGCAATATTTCATTCTGAAGGTAATCCACAAATTGAACTCCAAGAGGTTTTAGGTTTTCCACAATTTCGAAGTCCTGAGGGACATCAGGACCTCTTGACTGGGAAACCGCTATAAGCCCGAAGAGCAATAAAACTTGAACACTGTCGACCATAATAAATTTCTAGCGATTGACAGCTCCAAGCGAGATGTCCGTGATTTTATACCTTTTAATAATCTGGCGATAAGCACTATCTTCAATTTTTACACTCTGCAGCCATACGAAAAACTGATTATGAATGGAAACTTATAATACACGAGAGAATTATTCATCGGAACCTCTTGATAATCAAAAAACGATTTCTGGGTAGAACCACACTTGAGAGCTAACAACGCTCAACGTCAATTTTATTCAATGAAGTATAGTTTACAAAATATGAGTCATAACACTTTTTAATTATTCCTTATCTTACAAACATTTTCTAAAATTCTTTAAAAGTAATCTGATTTATCAGTTGTGGAAAATTATTGCTATGTAGTAAGTTCGAGTTTTTCGATTTTATTTCCTTCAGTTGGGGGGTTTTGTGTCTCCACTGATGTCAATATTGGCTGATTGGGCTTCGTGTTTGTACGAGGTCTCCAGAGGGCATCTAGTCCACCGACTGGAGCCTCAATTATAAGAAATAATGCATAGGACATAACCAAGCTTATGCCAAAGTCTGACCAGAAATTTTTCATCTATAGATAAGAAAGTTGAAATCTTTTGCAATCAAAATTCATTATTATATGTATCTTACCACAGTGTATCCCGAGAAGTAGGTACTTGTCCGTACATTCCTGCTGTTAACCTCCTGGATGAACATGTGCCAGATGTAGACCGAATACGAGAGCCTTGAGAGGGGCTGCCATAAAGGCGAGGACAGAAAACTGTTGGCTAAGCTTCCGTATCCTTGGATGCAGGCAAAAACCACCCAGCCCACAGCCAGAGGCCAGCCCAAGCGCGAAAGGGTGTAGTAAAGGGACTCTGCTACTGTAGACAGAGGAGGGGCACCGCTCTTGCCAGCAGGATATAGGGCGAAGATCGATGTAAAGATCATGGCCAAGCATAGGATCCAGCCCAACAAAACCATTCTCCAGCTTAGCTCAAACTTTTTACCACGGTTTGAGTGCAAAAAGTAGCCAAACAGGAATCCAATGAGCCAAGGAGCACAATGCGTGTGGGTGGCTAGATACAACTTTTGATTAGCCTCAGGATCATCACCTGTAAGCCTATAAAATACATTCATATAAGTTTATACCAGCATATCACTTTAAATCAATAACTGACTTGTTATACACTGTATAATTATTAACCATTTGAGTGGCAAACAGGCAGCACAGTAGGAGCGCCACAAGAACAATGATTCCGAAGGCTGCTTTCTTGCCCCATTTATAGAGAGCGATTAGCAAAATGGGGGATAAAACATAGAGTTGCATATCAACAGCGAGATACCAGGACTGATCCAGACACTAAAATGGAGAAGTTGTGAGCACAAACCGACAGCAAACATTAAAAATGTACTTACCACATCCTGCGTAGCATAATTTTGTATAAAAATCAGGTCCCAATACCAGCCATTTATGCAAGCCTCTTTGCCATGAAAGCCACTCTTGAAAAGTGGTCCTCCACTCACTAAAGGCATCATCTTTACGTATATGAGTATAGCCAGGGCCAGGACAGGCCAGATACGAATGACGCGATGTAAATACATCATCGGAACATTCAGTTTCCCCTTGGTCCTTTACCATACAAAATAAGTACTTGTATGTTATTTATGTTGAGAGTTTCCTTTACTCAAACTTACTTTTCCATAGTCCGCAAGGCAGTCATTGACACAAGCAAGCCCCCGATAAACAAAAAGGTATCCACTGAGAAGTAACCATGCTGGAAAAAGCTCCCCATGGGTTTTTCCAGCCACTAAAAGAGAAATAAAATAATCATTTCGAAACATGGATGATTAGCTGTGCCAGCTGCTTACCGAAATCGCATAGGTAAAATTAATATTGGGGGATATCAAGCAATACATGTGCTCGTGGAGATAAACCACCCAGATAAGTGACAAGCAGCGAATGCCATGAAGACAGTCAATTACATTCGGATTTGTGCTGGTGTCCGAAACGCGGAAAAGGGATCGAGAGTTCGCCCGAGCCGAGACAATCTTGACTAATAGAGGAAGCTTTTCTGAAATCAAACTTATGAGCTTGTGAACACTCATTTGAAATCTCTATTTAGCACTTACTTTGATCGTTACACAGAAAATAGTCATACAATGTGCTGATAACAACAATCAGAGTAAGCAACGACAAAAATGCACTGTAATTAAAAAACTTAAAAGTATGTAGTTAATCGAAAGTTATTGCTTTCTTATATTTAAAAGGAAGGTTACCCTTCAAAATGCGGAAAAAGCGTACTGAAATTAAAGATGGCCTTTTTCCCTTCAAAGGGAATATCTGCATATCTTAGTTAATATTTATCCGATTCTTGAGTGCAATACCTTTGCACTCACAGATCGATTTTGTACCAACCAGCATCAAAATCAAAATATAAAATATTTTTTCGTTATTTTGTTAAATTTTACTGTGTGTCCCCTTCAAAATGTGGCAAATGCATGGGGATGAAATTATGGCCCACTGCAAAAAGCATATCTTAGCCAATCTTTATTGGATTCTTGAGCGGAATACCTTAAACGAATCGCAGATCGATTCTCCACCAATTTGCATTAAAATATGGAAACAAAATATTTTTGAGATTTTTTGTTAAAATATCTGTAGTGTCGCCTTCGAAATTTGAAAAAAGCATGGGGATGACATCCATATGGCATCCACCCAAAGGCCGTATCTTAGGGTAGATTATATATTGAAAAAGTAATTCTGTGTACTTACACTGTAAAGATAGTTAGACCATCCCATGGATCAGACTCGCCCGTTTGGCACCCGGATTCATCAATGTTTAAAGTAATATTACTCTCGGTAATATTAAAGAGTATTTGATGTAACTGCTTAGCAAACGATTCCATTTGAGGACCCGAGCATGAGGCGGGAAAACATGTGGCTATCTTTATTTGCATGGATTGAAGCGCTTCGATTTCAGTGACATCCTTGATGGGAATCCCCATAAAGCAGTACTTTCCTAGGATCGTTTGGGAGCTACTAATCTCATGGTGAACTTTCAGGCACTCATCAAAATTGCCCAGATCATAGAATGTGCCGTACAAAACGCCGGAGGGAAAGGATCCCCATGAATCGATCACTAAAGAATTCAAATTTAAATGATTATGTTTTTTTTATTCTAACACTTCACTTCTCACTTTTCAGAGCCCAGGTACTTCTGGTTTTTAAAGCCTCCACAATAACCTTCATGTCAGCACTGCACTGTTCGTCATCCGTTGTAATGGCGGTAAAATCAATTTGATCATAATCGAATAATTTTAGTCTTTGATTCACTAGGCTTGTCTCAGATGCTCCAATCATAGTCAGGCCAACGACCAGGAAAACGGTTATTCTGTTGACCATGGTGCTACTATTTGTTTTGATTTGCCGGCCCAGTTAACGAATGCTTTTATACGAGACACTCTTCTCCAAATCTGGCGATAAGCGTTATCAGGGGGTATACCTAACGCCTATCGCTTTGTGGGAAAAACCTTTATGGGTATGTCCAAAAATATATGGAACATGGAAGCACTCTACAGATAAAAGGGGAGTTTGAAATAAAATTCAGCTTTGGATTTTCCTTTTTTGGATTTTTATTCAAGGGAATATCAGAGAACCCATGTTGAGTTTTTTCCCCATTACATTTTGGTTTGGTTTAAAAGAAGTAAACAGAGCATGTAGGTAAGACCAGGAACCAAGGCTAATAACCTTCCAGGACTTCAATAGAAATTCCTTCCACTTCACGTTCCTTATTCCCTCGTACTTTGAGCTTTTTGTTCGTTGCTTGAATACGACGTAAACCTATTAAATATTTTTTTCCAATAATTTTCAAAGCATTAGCTCATCATCAATTTGCTGCTTTATGAAATTGGCAGCAATCACGTTATGCTTACCCGACCACGCCTCCAAAACACACTTCACACATACAAACGCCAAAAAAGGAGGGAAAATCAAACACACAAACAGCCATATTTGCCACACACACACAATCGCAAACCAAAACACACACACAGATACGCTTAAGCACATTTGCTTAATTTTCGAAATGAGTTCGCATGACTTACAGCGCCCCCAAAACCCCGTATCCGTATCTATCGTATCCTGTATCCTTTATGGCTGACTCTTCTTTCGCCTTTGCTTTCGGTTTGGCCTTTGAGTCTGAGTCATTCGTTTGCTTTCTCGTTGATTAAATACGGAAATTGTTTGACTTTAGTTAGGCGCATGCAATTAATTAAATTAGAGCACCCGAAAAACCATCAGACAAACAAACGAATCCCAACGAAACATTCAATCAAAAAAGAGTTCAAAGTGCCATAAATGAAGTTTGGATCGGACTTCAGGGCAGTTATCGACTGGGAATTATCATACCACTGCCCTCCTCATGCAAATTTCAATTTATGCAGAGGAGCAGCACCCAAAAGAACCAAGTACAGAGCCAGGAACAATCCCAGCCAGCTCCCTGGGCTTGGGGTTTACGACTTTATTCCATGACAGATTGTCATTTCAGCTGGACGGGCCCCGTCGTGGCGGGAAGAATGTAACACGCCAATCCCGCGATGGCATAATGAGGGAATGGCGTTTTTCCATCATATTTTATTGGGCCAAGGAGCTGCGCTATTCATCATATATCCGTATATGAAACCCATTTGGCGTCTGCCTCCAGAATTTCTCCTGTCGTGGCAGACGCGGCACGTGCCATAAAGCGGCGTGGCCAATAAAGTTGGTGCCGTTCGGGGCGATAATAAACATGCTAATGCCCATTAGGAGGCGACTTTGAATTGAAAATCCCCCCGAAATTAATACGAACGCCAACGCAACACGGGCTTTAGTTAATTGAACATGTTGCCCGTGTAAATGCATAATTAAATTACTTCAACTTTAACTAAATCGCACACACGGTTGGCCAGAAAGGTGCGCTTAAATAGTTCATTAGGAGGAATTCATTGGTTTAAATGGTTGCGAAAAGAGCGCTTGCCACATAATTGAATGCACTACAAGCTGTGCATCTGTCCGAACCTCGATTGGTTCATGTAATTACCGTAATTGGCATCAAATGCTATTAAATGTTTATTGTACAAGAAGGTCATGTCAAGAGCGTTTACTACAAATTATTTAAGTAGCACATACAACAAAAACAGCTAATAAAAAGTCTAAAAATGGCATTACGTAGAGAAAAATGAAAGTGAAATTTAACACATTATTACATTTAGTTTGGGAAATAAATTGGATTATGAATTGAATTAATAAATGCGTGAATTTTGAAAAAAAAATCAATATTAGATAAATAAATTCACTCTTAATAAATCTAACATGGAAAAATTTAATTGAATAACATGAATAAATGTTACTTTTTAATAGAATGATTGGATTCAATTGTGTATCTAGATTTTGCAAAGCCCTCAAAATAAGTTTGTACTTCCATAGAGAATATAATTTTGTAGTATAATAAAGATAAAATAAATAAAAATAAAAAAAATATTTGTCAGAAGTGGGATTCGAACCCACGCCCTCAGAGAGGACCAGAACGCTCGCACAAACCCTTCTGCGAAGGGCAAGACATTTTGCCTTGAGTCTGGCGCCTTAGACCGCTCGGCCATCCTGACATGTTGCGAACGGAGGCGCCAAAGCGTGCTCATAAGCTACAGCCACAGATCGGAATGAAATCGGGGTGGAAAAACAACACGGGGGTGGATTGTTAACTTTTGCCACTGCAATGATGACGATGATAATGATGATGGAGCGCTGGGGGAAAAAGCAATACCGCAAACACACATTTTCACACCCGTCCGGCGTCGCATGTCTGGCAGCTATTTATAGATGGGCCCCACTCTTTTGGCTCTAGCTATCGCAAAGCTCGCGTGTGTGCTTTTGGTGGGGGGCTGTGGAGGAAGTGGCACTTTAATGGCCGCACTGCATACTTTCAGGCAAAAGTTTAATTTAACGGCAAATAAAGTGCAGCCCCGAGTCGATAAAAAATCCCAAAACTTTCCCACTTTCGTTATACATTAATCCGGTCCAGGATCTGTGAAGGACAACCGACGGCCCGGCTCCTCCATGACAGGCCGGCAGGCAAGCAGACAAAGAGCAACTTTGGCCGAGTCAATTCAATTTCAATTTATCAAATGCTTCAGCAATTTCTCTAATTGAATTTCGTTTCATTTGGCGGAGCATAATTTATAAAATATAACATTTCAATGCCGCTCTCGGGGCGGCAGGGACAAAAGGGAGAGCCTTCGTTCGGAAATCCCGCCTCTTATTGATGCCATTCACTCAGCCCGAAAAGAGCTCCGGCTCTATAATCCATTGTACGGAAAGGACCAAGGTCCTTCGGTCCGGCCATAACGTAATCATCGTGAGCGCATTCCGCATTCGCCAGCGATAAGTTTGCTTATAAATCACAAATGTCCGACAGCGAGGACTAAAGATGCGCGCAGGCTTTTAAATCGATGAGCACATCGCCGGATTGACAATAATATTTTAAAAATAATTTTATTATTTCATTCAGCCGAGCACTCATGCAGACACACAAGGGAAAATTAGATGGCCCGTGGAATGGGGAACTGAAGCCAGTGGACAGGAGTCGGGAGATCCCTGGAGCCTCAATGATGGAACAGTGACCGGTCATGCGTGAATGTAAACGCAGCTCGGAACCACTCAAGGGGCAATAATACAAATTTAAACTTTTCGTTTTCTTCCTCGTCCTCTTTAATTAATCGACAAAAATAACTCGAAATCTAATTGTGTTTGTTTTTATACTAATATTCAAAGGAGAACTGTCTCGCTTTAGGCCCGGGGCCAGCGTTTATCGTACTGTCCAATAACGTACTTCAGCTTCCGGATGGCCAACTCCACCTTCTCGTCATCAATTTGGTTGTAAAGCACCAGCCGGGCAAAGGCCCAATCTCGAGCAGAAGCCTTTACCACGATTCCACTTCCATTTTTGTCAGTCACTCCTGCGGCCAACTCCTCTGGCTCCACGGTTCCCAGGCGAGAGGCAAACTCACTGGCCTCCAGCTTTGGCTGGGTGATCTCCACCAGCAATATGTTGCTCTGCACTGTGTCCAATTCCACGGTAATGTTGGGGCTTTGAATTTCAAAAATGGCTGTGGGAAAAATTAACAATGATGGAGGCTGTACATGATAATTAGGTGGTCTTTTACATGCCTTTGGCGATTTTCTTGGTGCGTTCGTGATCTTTTCCCAGCAATGGAACCACCTCGTCCAAAGCCACCAGTCCAGCCACCGCCAGGATACCCACCTGACGCATGCCGCCACCTAAGGCCTTGCGCAAGCGACGAGCTCTGTGTGAGGAGAGACAGCGAATGTTTTAGAGTGTAGAAGAGAAAATAAAAACCTAATGACCACTCCGGGGTCCCAAACTCACTCTGCAATGAATTCCTTGGAGCCAACCAATACTGATCCCACCGGGGCCGATAAGCCCTTACTGAAGCAAATAGAAACGGAGTCAAAGTCCCGACAGATGCGCTCCACGCTGACGCCTAGGGCGGCAGCCGCGTTGAACACTCTCGCCCCGTCCATGTGGAGGGCGATGCGGGCGGAACCGGTGCCCACGCCCGGCTTGCGCACCAGGGCAGCCAGCTCATCCAGGAAGGCCAGCGGCACCACCTTGCCACCGCATATATTGTGGGTGTTCTCCACCACCACCATCGAGGTGATGGGCTCGTGTTGGTCCTCGTGCCGGATCCGGCGACGCAGCTCCTCCAGACTGAAAGTACCGTCCTGGGCGTTCTTCAGCGTGGCTAATTGGACGCCGGCCAGGTGCGAGGCTCCACCTAAAGGTGATTAATGAAGCCTCCCAGTCAGCGACGAATGTGCGGTTAGTTGTTTGCTATTTGCTGTTCTCACCTTGCTCGTAGAGAAAGATGTGCGATAAATCGCCGACGAGCGCCTCTGTGCCGCGACGGTGGCAGTGAACCATGACTGTGGGGATTACGAGAGAAAGCTCTTGAGACTTTAGAGGGAAAATCAAGGATCTAACCGCCAAATTTACACACCCCTGGAAGCTACAATTCATCTTCTATATAAACGAATTAAAGTTGAACTTGAATCCCCAAAAAAGCTGCCATAAATCTCTGACAGATGGCCAATTTAAAAAAATTTAATTTGGTTTTGATTGAGTCTGAAGTGTTCTAGTACTTGTTAAGATAAGCCGTTCAGCAAAAGTCCACTAAACTCGACCGCAAAATTTGATTAATGATCTTATTTTTTGTGTAATGTAAGTGTACTCGAAAATCTTCCGTTCAAAGTGAATTAATCTGACAGTACGATAATCACATTCCCATTTTTTCTTATTATTCATTAATCTTGCATCAAGCATTATCAGGCTCACTCATTTTATTTTTCATTGCCGCATTTCAATGAGGAACCCTCGTGAAAAATTAGCACCATCGTCAGTATAAGTGCACTTTCTCTTCTGAATGAAATCCAAACTTCAAATTCCATTAGAAATATTAATTTGAACGAATGCATAAATTACTTGAGATTGCGATGCCCGAAGGTGCTGGCTGCTCCTTTAGCTTTTGCCTTCATACCGCCTGCTCCTCGGGCTATCCTTAGTCCTTTCTCTGCTCGACATTGAATGCCCCCAGAACACGTCCACGTCTAATATTAAAGTCTATAAAAATTAATGTTATGTTTATGGGCGCCCTTAGCCTTTACGATAATGTACCTGATGCATGATATGAGCCCTGCTTTCTTGTTTCAAGGCGACTCTCCTTTATTTTTCTGTTGGCTCACCTTTCCACCTTGCCTTTTGTAATCTGAGACTGGCCTCACTTTAAACTAATAAACATAAGCGATTCCCCCGCCCAGACTGGCAGCCTGGCAGTCGGGCAGCTCAAAATCAACTTCTACCCACCGAAAATGTGCTGCCCAGAGCCAGGTTTATTTATGCGCCTACCCTGTATCTTGCCACTCACTTGCTAGTAGATTTCCCATGGTGCCGCTGGGCACAAAGACGCCGGCCTCCTTGCCGAAAATAGACGCTGTCCGCGTCTCCAGTTCGTTGACGGTGGGATCCTCGCCGTATACATCATCCCCGACCACGGCAGTGGCCATCCGGGCCCGCATCTGGGCCGTGGGCTGACTAACAGTGTCCGAGCGGAGGTCAACAACGGAGTGGGACATGTTCTGTGGGTGGGTAGTGTGGGTTGCAAGTTGATTAGCTTGGGTATTAGCATAAGGCGGGCCATGTTGATTTGCCTTGTTTACGGTCAGTGGCCAATTGAATCGAGCACTCATTTATATAGAGAGACATGTCAGTTGCACTGGCATTTCAATAGGCCTAATGTGGTGGTCAGACCATAGAAGCAGCTCGGCTCTTAAGGCAAGACACATGGATATTGGAATGTGGCAAGATTATATAATCGACACTTTAAAAACACACTTGACATTCGATCTCTACACTTCATTTCAATTATGTTATTAAGTTCAATTCAATTGACCAAACAAAAAACCACAGATTCAAATGGAAAAATTCAATAGCCGCACTTACTTGGACAATTAAATTGATAAAGCGGCTAAACAACACAAATGAGACAACGTGCTCGGGTCGTTGCTATCAGGAAACTGGCCCCCAAGAGCTGCTAAACTTTTATTTATTTCTACCTCCAGCAATGCGAAATGTCTGAGAAGAGAATGTGTAAAGTGCTTGAGAGAACGGTTCCCCATAGAGCAGTGATCGATTTGAAGAGAATAATGTTTATTATCAGAAAACCAGAAATAAATGCGTTCTCTTCAGGGGGGGATACAGAAAAAGAACATTTTGAATATTTGAATAATTAAGTAACTTAAAATACGAATGAAAACTAAGTTATATAATAAGAAAAACTAAGAAGGAAAGATCTGGTTGGGTCAAGCGATTGTATGATACCCGATACCTTTCTTTTTCACTTGAAATATTAGATTTTAAAAAATATATTTCTAAAATAATATTGAATACTTACTTTTTAAATTGTTTACCTCTAAATATTAATAAAATTCTAAGTTATTTCTTTGGTACTTTTTTTTTATTAATTACATCAGAAAATTCCACTAAAATTTTACTAATTCTAACACAATTTAGTTGCTTCCGCACACATCTCTCGGCCAATTAACAAACTAAGCAGGTTCCTGCTCACTCTCAACCATATACAAGGTACAATCGAAAACGTTACAATAATAAAAACAAATTTAACTTATCTAGGTCTTCAATAATAGTAATAATTAGTTTTGTTTCTTTCATTTTTAACATTAGTTATTCATTCGCTTGATTTCATGCGAAATGGTGAAATAAAGTACATGATTTTCGTTGGAACTAATTGGACTAACTAAAGAGACGAATCAATCGACGCACTGCCCACTGGAGAAAGTGGGGAAATGCGTCCTGGAATCGGATAAAGCTACGCCTGTTATCGATCATAGAGTAAGGTTAACTTACAAACTAAACTTGCAACAACTTTTTCTTGAGGAGGGGCTTTCTTTTTGGGCGTATGGGACGGGGTTGGGGTGAAGGATATGCTGCATACGGGAAAACTGTATGCACTTAAAAGTTGTAAAAAGTATGAAAAAATTATAAATAAATATTTAGAAAATAGATAAAATTTTTAGTTTTAGTTTTAGTTTTCATTTTAGTTTTAGTTCTTGTTGTTTATGTTTTATAGTCTTTTGAAGAAGTTTCGTTCTTGTTTTACTTTAGTTTTTACTTTCTCGTCCCGATTTGTTTGCACAATATGTCTTCGTTTACTTTTGGCACCCACTGTATGTGTTTGAAAGTACTTGGTATGATTTCGGGGGTGCTGCTGTGTGTGGGAGGTACTCAATTTTCAATGCCAATCATGGCCAGGCCGACCTCTCTCGGTCAGCTCTTCCAACTGGGCCAGCAAAAAAAGTACGTGAAAATATAAACATTAGACTTAATTCATTTTCGGCCTTGGCTCTTTGCTGAGTAGCGGGCTTTCTTCTGCTTTCTCCACTTTGTTGTTTTGGTTTTTGGTATGTGCATGCAAAGCTGTACTGGCGACTGAAGCCAAAGAAAAATTCAAATGGTTTTATATTTGGCGCCAAAGATCGTAAGCGTAGATTACCGATTAGGTAAACTAAGAGTTGCCATCCGAGATGCAGCTTCTTATCAGCTGTATGCAGGTATGCACTGAAAAGCTCTATTTACCTATGATGGCGTAAGGTTGGATCGACATAGATTTCCGCTCTGGGAGCTTAGATTCTTTTCGATTCAACCTCCATAGCAGAAAGACCTGTGCACGTAAGTTTTCTTGCCTTGTCATGTGGGTGTTTACTCACAGAGGGGTTAAAAATTTTTTTTGGGTTATTTCTTCAGATTACCCAGATAAACCTGCCTAATCTGCCAACCCATCCAAGGAAGGAAGAAAGATAGGAACCCTCAGGAGTACTGGCCTTACTCAGGAAAATCCCCCTCCACGTGCCTCATCCATCGGCCCGGCATCCAGGTGAAGCAAGCCCTGAGCCGGCCCAGCGATCATCAAGTGTCCCGCGGAGCGCCTTATTCATCCCATCGAGGGATCGGCAACTCCGTGGGCCAGCAGTTTTAGTTGTGACAGTGGGCGAAAAAGCCTAGTGGGAGTGAAAACGTGAATTTAACCTAAAATCCCCAAAACCTCGTGCACACTGAGAAAAATATAAGACAAAAAAAAAACTATAATGAAAAATATTAAATAATAAAGATTAATGCTTGCGAGCTACAAAAAAACAAAAAAAACGTGAACGAAAATGTGCAGAAACAAAAATTAAAAATTTATTTTTTTGGTTATACCAAAATTTTCTTAAGTGAAATACACTAAAAAACACTGAAGTGAGAATTCTAATGAATAAACCTTAAAGTATAATTAAGCTAAAACAGTGCTAAAAAAAAAAAATAAATATTATAAAAGAACTAAATGCGAAGGTGAAAACGAAAACCTAAAAGAAAATGTTAAAAAAAAAATAAATAGTTAAAAATGTTATAAATAAATAATAAGTTTAAAAAAAATGGGAAAATTTATATAAATAAAGTTAAAATGTGAAAACGTGCGGCAAAGAGAAATTAGAAAGGCTCCTCGAAATTTAAATTGTTAATTTCTATTTTTATTTTTATTTTTTTTTGATTTTTTTCTTTTTTTATTTTTGTTTTGGTTGCTGAGTTTGGTTTGAAAGAGCAAGAAGCACTGAAAGAAAAGCTCTGATGTGTTACAAAAAAAAATTTTAATTATTTGCGTCTCCGAATTTCCCGAAAATTATGGGAAAAGCCCCCCCCAAAATTCCGTTTTTCAGCACGCCAGCGCGGGAGATCGATCTTTCGTCATGGAAATGCAAGTGAGTTTGTTTTCTTAATTTATATTTACTTTTTACAACACAAAAAAATTAACTGCATGAAATTATCATTTTTTTTTGTTGTTGGTGTAAGTTACATTCTCACTAAAACGAATTTTGCGAAATAGAAAGATGGAAAAAAAAAGAAGAATCAAAGAACGGTTATATTTACAGCGAGCTTATCTTTTAGTCAGCGAGCTTTGGCTACACTGAGAGAAATTTTGGATGAATTTTATTTAATTTAATATTAGTGAAAATAAAAATATTTATAGCTTATCAGATGCGTATGAAAACAAAAAAAAATATTTTTAGATAAAAGAAAATTTTGAAATACACTGGAAAAAAAAATGTTTGAGAATTTTTATAAAGGCTTAAAAAAAAAAATTTTTTTTTCCTTTAAATATTAAGTGAATAACGTCAAATAACAATAGAAATTAAATTTATTTTTCCGAATATTGCCGCCAAGTTATTGCCACGTTTGGGATAGGAATTTAAATTTTTTGTTTATTTTTTTTTTTATTAATTAAGCCGTTACTTTAACATTTTTTATATCTTCTAACATTAATACATTTTTTTTTTAAATATTCCTTTATATTTAGTTTTAATTTATTGTTATGATTACTATTTTTTCTACATTTTACAATATTTGATATTAATCTTTGGGTATAATTTTCTATCGCACAAAACAAAACATGTATCTTTTAATTATTACCTTTTATAACGTTTGAAGAAATAATAATATAATGAATAACTAAACTTATAACTGAACCATGCTGTTGTTTCTCAGATCCTAGGATATGAAGGGATCCTCAGAGCCATGCTCGAGCGGAGAGGATCGTAGGTTGGGTAGGGCATGAAGCGTACACATTTCAGCAGTGTATCGCAATTTTTTTTTTATTTTCTCTCCTCTTTCTCTTTCCCTTTCTTCTGGTTTCTCTGAAATTGTCCTTCTGTTCTTCCGGTTATCGTTTAGCTCTCTAGCTATTTTCACAGGTTTCCTGTTTGAGTATTTTTTTTTTGTCGCAGCACGCTAAATTCGATTTCTAATTAATAATAATGTGTAGTAGGCGTGGGATTCTGTACGGAGCAAGACCACCACCCCCCAAGCCGACGAGTCAGAGCCGGAAAAGTAAAGCGTGCCCCGCAAGTGCAGAATCCCGGATTGATCACTACTACCGTTACACGTTACAGATAATTATTTATTATTAATTAAGAAAAAGTGGCGCCCAATCGTTGTGGCCTTAGTGAATAAATTCAAGTTCATTAAGACTCGCGAAGGACATAATTTCAGAAACTCTTTCATTTCTTCGTTACTTCAAAATTTCACCTTTCTAAATTTTCGATTGTGTTCGAATTCCTGGAATTCATGCCGAAAGAATATCAGTATTCAAAGCTGACCGGAATTAGACCATAAAGCGGAAATTTCCTACCTCAAGCAGAAGTGACTGGAGTTTTCAGTCGCAGGAAAACAGATTAAAAAAATCAAAACTTCGGTTGATTTTCTGTCCGCGATCGGCAAAAACCAATCACTGAGCTACTCGAACTATTCTATGAAGGAAGTTATCGATGAACAAAGAGGAAAATACTGGCACAACTTGCGAGAAGTGTCGTATCCCATCTTCGTAACTTCTGAATCTAAATTCTAACTACTGGAAGGAAAACTTGTTTACACTGGAATACGAGTGTAGGAGTACACCGTCCAAAATTTACGTAGAAAGAAAGGATTATCTTTCGAATAAGTTTAAGTCAATTTGAACGAATTTTCTTCCAAACTCCATACACCTTTTGAGAAATGTAAGAAAAGAGAATGACAATATCGTTGGGGACGAGAACAACAAGCTAAGGGTTCAGTTTATATAAATTTTATTGAGTTATAATTTTTCTTTATTATATTGAGATATTTTTCGTGTGTCACATTTTTTGAGAATTATTTGAGTATGATGGGGTTAGATCGATCGCCGAATAGGAGAGTCGGAAGTGCCTCAAATTCTTTGTGTTCTATATGTCAAGTTGACATTAGTTCAGCAAACGCATATACAACAACATGTCAGCACGAATTCCACAGAGAATGTATTGAAGCTCATTGGAAGAACAGTGAGAAGTGTCCAGTTTGCGAATCGGCATGTAGAGCCACAGCCTCTAAAACTGCCGAAAAAGTAGCTCGAGAAACTCGAAGTAGATCTAAAGCTACTCAGCCGGTTAATAATCCATTAGATGAGGGACCTTCTACTTCAATACGAAGTTCTAGCAATAATAATACGAATTCAAGTATTGTCACAGCCAACGCAGTCACTTTGTTAGCCATGGAGCGGAGGATGTTAGCCACTCTCTCTGAGAAGATGTCTGAATTAATACAGAATGCTTTCTCGGAAAGTGTGAATCGAGTGACGCTCACACCAAGCCCAGCTCAGCCCCAGCTCCAAGATCAGGTGCCAAGCGTTTTTGATAGAGTCGAAACTCCACGCTCTCCTGCTTCCCAACGCACGGTTGCATCTGAATTACTAACGCGGCCAGATAAAGTGGTTCACATTCTCAATGGTTGGAAAATTAAATTTTCTGGAGAAAGTATGTCTGTTGACAATTTTATTTATAGGGTCGAAGCCCTCACAAGGCAAATGCTGGACGGAAACTTTACCGTTTTGTGTAGAAACTGCAGTGTTCTATTCGAAGGGAAAGCCAACGAGTTTTATTGGCGGTACCATAAGGCGTACGGTGAAATCTCTTGGGAGGATTTTTGTGCAGCCTTACGACTTCAATTCAGACACAGTAGAGATGACGATGACATAGAGGAAATAATTAGAATGACTAAACAGAAACCAAACGAATCCTTCGATAGCTTCTACGACACCATATCAGGACTAATTGATCAGTTAGAACAGCCCTGGGTGTCAAGTAAACTTGTCCGAGTACTTAAAAGTAATCTTCGTCCTGAAATTCGGCATGAAATCCTGAATCTGGAAATAAAAACGGTGTCCGAATTAAGGGAGATTTGTAGGCGTCGCGAAGCATTTCTCGCTGATGTCAAGAGATGTAGTGGATACACTAAGGTTGTTCCTTTTAGGCGTGAAGTAGCTGAATTTGGAGATGAAATGGTAGATCTCCAAGAATCAGAACCTGAGGGTGAGGCAGGAGTCGAAGCCTTTTCCTTAAAATGCTGGAACTGCCAAAGCGAAGGACATAGGTATCAAGATTGTCTCTCAGAAAGACGTGTTTTTTGTTACGGATGCGGTGCGGCTAACACGTACAAGCCAAGTTGCAGTAAATGTTCAAAAAACTTCAAGCAAGGCATATCGAAGTCGCAATACAAACAGAAGACTTCATATGCCAGTCGAAATCAGTCCACAATGACCGACCAATAGAGGACACTCTTCAAAGTGTATCTCTCTCTTCCCCAGACGAACAAATAGTCCCAGATAGCTCTCTGCTTCACAGCAAAATTTCAAAGTTAAGGGACGTCGCAATCCATGAAGTACAAAAGATAACTAACGTAGCTAAACGAAATTCACGAAGGTTAAAGGCTTTTTGGAAAAATGTGAAAAGATGCAAAGACAGTTTGAAACACATTAATTCCATACCCGCAGGAACTAGAGATCCTCGACCGTTTCTACCGGTTCGATTGCTCGATCGAGTTGTATACGGTTTGTTAGATTCGGGAGCTTCGATTAGTTGCATAGGGGGAGAATTAGCTAAGGAAGTGATAAAGAATAAGGAATACCGAGCCATAAAAGGCAGCGCTGCGACAGCAGACGGGAAATCCCAAAATATAGTAGGAGTTCTAAACATTGACGTAGAATACGGCAATGATAAGAAGCCTTTAAAACTGTATGTCGTACCTTCACTCAAACAAGATTTATATCTTGGCATAGACTTTTGGAAGTTATACGATCTTCTTCCAACACATTTAAGGATATCGGAAATAGAATCGGCTAAGGCAGTCCGCCCAGACGAGGTGGATCAACACGATTTGTCGGAAGACGAAAAAGCTAAATTGGCAAATACCATAAATTGTTTTCCTTCTTTTACTCAGGAAGGATTAGGCAGGACAAATTTGATAACCCACACTATTGATGTAGGAATGGCGAAGCCCATCAAACAGCGGCATTTCCCTGTATCTCCTGCAGTCGAAAAGGCAATGTATACTGAAATCGACAGAATGTTGCAATTGGGTGTGATAGAGGAATCGGAGAGTGCATGGTCCTCCCCGATAGTAATGGTTACTAAACCAGGGAAAGTTAGAATATGTTTAGATTGCCGGAAAGTCAATAGCTTCACGGAAAAAGACGCGTATCCTCTTCCCCAAATAAATGGGATTTTGAGCCGATTACCGAAAGCAGAGTTTATAACTAGCTTAGACTTAAAGGATGCTTATTGGCAAGTGCCTTTAGATGTTCAGTCGCGCGATAAGACTGCGTTCACGGTACCAGGTAGACCGTTATACCAATTTAAGGTAATGCCGTTTGGCTTATGCAATGCTACGAGCACCATGTCTCGTTTAATGGACAAGGTAGTGCCAGCTCACATGAGGAACGAAGTTTTTATATATTTAGATGATCTTCTAATAGTATCTGCAAGTTTTGAAGATCATCTCGAAGTTCTCAGGGAGTTAGCATTGCACATTAGGCGTGCAGGTTTGACAATCAACATTGGCAAAAGTCACTTCTGCATGCGGCGAGTGCGTTATCTAGGTCATATAATAGGTGACGGCGGAATCCGTACAGACCCAGAAAAGGTGTCTGCGATTACCAACTTTCCTTTACCAAAAAGCTTAAAGAACTTGAGAAGCTTTATGGGGATGTGTGGATGGTATCGGAAATTCGTGCCAAATTTTGCGTCTCTGTCTGCTCCTTTGACAGACTTGATGACGACAAAACGAAAGTTCATCTTGACCGAAGAGGCTATAAGAGCGTTTGAGAGGCTAAAGCAGTGTCTTAGTGAAGCACCTGTTTTATGTAGTCCAGACTTCGCGAAGCCGTTCGCTATACACTGTGATGCCAGCAAAACAGGCGTAGGAGCAGTATTAGTGCAGGTTTCAGACGAAGGCGACGAGAGACCGATTGCTTTTGTTTCAAAGAAATTGAATAAAGCTCAGAAAAACTACACAGTCACTGAACAAGAATGTTTAGCTGCTATCGTCGCTTTAAAGAATTTTAGAGCGTATGTGGAGGGTTTGAAATTCAAGATAATTACAGATCATGCTTCTTTAAAGTGGTTGATGTCGAACCACGATTTAAGTTCCCGATTAGCTCGGTGGTCGTTAGCGTTACAAAGATACGTTTTCGAGATCGAGCATCGCAAGGGTTCACTAAACGTTGTTCCCGACGTTTTGTCTCGCGTGAACGAAGAGGCAGTTGCTGCCATAGATTTGACGGAAGGACTTATTATTGATCTAAACTCCGAATCATTTAAATCAGAGGAGTATAATAATCTGATAAAGAGAGTGGAAGAAAATAAACTAAATTTCCCTGATCTTAAGGTGGAAAACGGTTATTTGTATCGTAAAGCGGAACACTTAACCGGGGAACAGGTACATGACGAATACGCATGGAAGCTTTGGTTACCAAAGGAATTAGTGCCCAAAGTTCTTTCTCTAGCTCATGATAGCTCTTTGGCCTCGCATGGAGGCGTACACAAAACTATCGAGAGGATTAGGCGATACTATTTCTGGCCTGGTCTCGTTTCAGACGTAAGAGCCTATATAAGTGCTTGTGAGGTTTGCAAATGCACGAAAGCACCGAATTGTGTTCTCAGACCTCCTTTGGGAAGAGCACCGGAGACTCAGCGGTTCTTTCAAAGGCTTTTCGTTGATTTTCTCGGGCCTTATCCTAGATCGCGAAGTGGAAACGTGGGCATTTTTATCGTCCTCGATCACTTCTCAAAGTTTGTTTTCCTTAAACCTGTTAGGAAGATTGATTCTAGCGTCATTGTGAAGTATCTAGACAGTGAACTGTTTATGACTTTTGGAGTCCCTGAAACGATAGTGTCAGATAATGGGTCCCAATTTAGGTCGAAAGCGTTTCGAGGATTAATGCAGGAATATAGCATTAATCATACTCTGACTGCTGTTTATTCACCTCAGGCTAACGCCTCGGAGCGTGTAAATAGATCGGTCATATCCGCCATTAGAGCGTATATACGCCCGGATCAGAAGGATTGGGATGAAGTTCTGAACAGGATATCCTGTGCGCTGAGGTCTTCTCTACACTCCAGCCTTGGAACAAGTCCGTACTACATGGCTTTTGGACAGCATATGGTTACCTCTGGTTCGACCTATTCTCTGCTCCGACGTTTAAATCTTTTGAACGATCGTTCGCTACGATTTGACAGGCAGGATTCTTTCGAAATAGTTCGCAAACAAGCTTGCGAGCAAATGTATAGAAAGCACGAGGAAAACAAGAGGCGCTATGATCTCCGCACTCGTAATGTTACGTATACTGAAGGTCAAGAGGTATATCGACGTAACTTTAAGCAAAGCTGCTTTCAAGCTGGCTATAACGCCAAATTCGGGCCAATGTTTGTAAAATCTCGGATTCGAAGAAAGATCGGTAACCTCTATTATGAACTGGAAGACCTTCAAGGAAAAGTTGTAGGTACTTACCACGCTAAAGACATTCGACAATAGCTTCAGTCGGAATCAGTCTAGTGTATTCTCTCGATCATACCCTAGTCTGATTTTAGCGGGGGGGTTTTGTACTGGCGACTGAAGCCAAAGAAAAATTCAAATGGTTTTATATTTGGCGCCAAAGATCGTAAGCGTAGATTACCGATTAGGTAAACTAAGAGTTGCCATCCGAGATGCAGCTTCTTATCAGCTGTATGCAGGTATGCACTGAAAAGCTCTATTTACCTATGATGGCGTAAGGTTGGATCGACATAGATTTCCGCTCTGGGAGCTTAGATTCTTTTCGATTCAACCTCCATAGCAGAAAGACCTGTGCACGTAAGTTTTCTTGCCTTGTCATGTGGGTGTTTACTCACAGAGGGGTTAAAAATTTTTTTTGGGTTATTTCTTCAGATTACCCAGATAAACCTGCCTAATCTGCCAACCCATCCAAGGAAGGAAGAAAGATAGGAACCCTCAGGAGTACTGGCCTTACTCAGGAAAATCCCCCTCCACGTGCCTCATCCATCGGCCCGGCATCCAGGTGAAGCAAGCCCTGAGCCGGCCCAGCGATCATCAAGTGTCCCGCGGAGCGCCTTATTCATCCCATCGAGGGATCGGCAACTCCGTGGGCCAGCAGTTTTAGTTGTGACAGTGGGCGAAAAAGCCTAGTGGGAGTGAAAACGTGAATTTAACCTAAAATCCCCAAAACCTCGTGCACACTGAGAAAAATATAAGACAAAAAAAAAACTATAATGAAAAATATTAAATAATAAAGATTAATGCTTGCGAGCTACAAAAAAACAAAAAAAACGTGAACGAAAATGTGCAGAAACAAAAATTAAAAATTTATTTTTTTGGTTATACCAAAATTTTCTTAAGTGAAATACACTAAAAAACACTGAAGTGAGAATTCTAATGAATAAACCTTAAAGTATAATTAAGCTAAAACAGTGCTAAAAAAAAAAAATAAATATTATAAAAGAACTAAATGCGAAGGTGAAAACGAAAACCTAAAAGAAAATGTTAAAAAAAAAATAAATAGTTAAAAATGTTATAAATAAATAATAAGTTTAAAAAAAATGGGAAAATTTATATAAATAAAGTTAAAATGTGAAAACGTGCGGCAAAGAGAAATTAGAAAGGCTCCTCGAAATTTAAATTGTTAATTTCTATTTTTATTTTTATTTTTTTTTGATTTTTTTCTTTTTTTATTTTTGTTTTGGTTGCTGAGTTTGGTTTGAAAGAGCAAGAAGCACTGAAAGAAAAGCTCTGATGTGTTACAAAAAAAAATTTTAATTATTTGCGTCTCCGAATTTCCCGAAAATTATGGGAAAAGCCCCCCCCAAAATTCCGTTTTTCAGCACGCCAGCGCGGGAGATCGATCTTTCGTCATGGAAATGCAAGTGAGTTTGTTTTCTTAATTTATATTTACTTTTTACAACACAAAAAATTAACTGCATGAAATTATCATTTTTTTTTGTTGTTGGTGTAAGTTACATTCTCACTAAAACGAATTTTGCGAAATAGAAAGATGGAAAAAAAAAGAAGAATCAAAGAACGGTTATATTTACAGCGAGCTTATCTTTTAGTCAGCGAGCTTTGGCTACACTGAGAGAAATTTTGGATGAATTTTATTTAATTTAATATTAGTGAAAATAAAAATATTTATAGCTTATCAGATGCGTATGAAAACAAAAAAAAATATTTTTAGATAAAAGAAAATTTTGAAATACACTGGAAAAAAAAATGTTTGAGAATTTTTATAAAGGCTTAAAAAAAAAAATTTTTTTTTCCTTTAAATATTAAGTGAATAACGTCAAATAACAATAGAAATTAAATTTATTTTTCCGAATATTGCCGCCAAGTTATTGCCACGTTTGGGATAGGAATTTAAATTTTTTGTTTATTTTTTTTTTTATTAATTAAGCCGTTACTTTAACATTTTTTATATCTTCTAACATTAATACATTTTTTTTTTAAATATTCCTTTATATTTAGTTTTAATTTATTGTTATGATTACTATTTTTTCTACATTTTACAATATTTGATATTAATCTTTGGGTATAATTTTCTATCGCACAAAACAAAACATGTATCTTTTAATTATTACCTTTTATAACGTTTGAAGAAATAATAATATAATGAATAACTAAACTTATAACTGAACCATGCTGTTGTTTCTCAGATCCTAGGATATGAAGGGATCCTCAGAGCCATGCTCGAGCGGAGAGGATCGTAGGTTGGGTAGGGCATGAAGCGTACACATTTCAGCAGTGTATCGCAATTTTTTTTTTATTTTCTCTCCTCTTTCTCTTTCCCTTTCTTCTGGTTTCTCTGAAATTGTCCTTCTGTTCTTCCGGTTATCGTTTAGCTCTCTAGCTATTTTCACAGGTTTCCTGTTTGAGTATTTTTTTTTTGTCGCAGCACGCTAAATTCGATTTCTAATTAATAATAATGTGTAGTAGGCGTGGGATTCTGTACGGAGCAAGACCACCACCCCCCAAGCCGACGAGTCAGAGCCGGAAAAGTAAAGCGTGCCCCGCAAGTGCAGAATCCCGGATTGATCACTACTACCGTTACACGTTACAAAGCGACAAGGCATCCCTTCACGTAGGACGTTGATCTTTTACAAAGATCGATTGCCACAAACATTAACGCTAATTATTATGGTTAGTTTTTGTTTTTTGTTTCTTTTTTTCAACACACAGGACACACAACTAACAGCTAGGGGTTTAAGCTAATGCTCTAGGATGATTTTTTGTTTCACTCGCTGGTCGTCCTCATTGCTATGAGGAGACGTCCGTCTCGGATCCGTCCGTCTCGCCCACCTCCCCCGGCGGATTCCGCTTGATGCAGTCCCGTATGCTTTGCAGGATGATTCCAGTCCGCCGGTCCAGGGCGTCCAGGTGAGGCTGCCAGAGCACCGGACTGATGGGGTCCTGGCTCAGTGATTCGCTCATCAGCTGCGACAGCGGCTTGGGGCCATTGTGGAATCTGAGGTTTCATTAAAATAATATTGGATTAAATAATTGTGGAAATCTGAGGTTTCATTAAAATAATATTGGATTAAATATTTGTGGGAAATGTGTAGCCATAGTTATTTTAATAAATTACAATTTTAGGCAACAGCCATGCTTTTAACTTGAAATCGTTTAGATGTTAGTTGTTTAAATTGGGAGTCATAGTGACAGGAAAGAGTGGCTACTTTGATTCTTAAACAAGTTGTATTTCATTGTCTTTCATATTATATCAAAGAAATATATATTAAATTCGAATTTTTGCAGCAATTAAATCATAGACAGTAGTAGTAATAAAGGTAGCCCTAGACTGTAAAAAAAATTATTTGATTTGATTTATGATTCGTATACTCACTCTAGCAGCTTGATGAGCGTCGACTTGCGAATAAGGCAGCACTGCAGCACTGGCGCCAGGATGGAAAGCTCGTCGTGGTAGGGCCGCCCAAAGCCTCGACCGTGGTCCAAATGCAGGGGGAAGGTCTCGTTCCCGTAGACCCTGCAATGCAAAGAGAACGGAGAAAAAATTAGAGTGAATGCGGCAATCAGCCAGCCCCCCGGCAGCATAATTGCCTGGCGCAAAGGCAAAGTGGGTAGCTGGTAGTCGGGGCTGTTGTATGGATGCAATCGTTGGTAGCCAGGTTGCCAGCGATGACATCGCTGTAAGCCCAACAAACGCTTTTGCATAACAAACAATTTAGCAGGCAGCCGGGCCAAGTCACCTGGCACCTATACACAGTTTGGAGGGCGGAACAGGGAGGAGGCTGGCAGCGTGAAGGCAGGCAGGTTGCCATTCTGGCTCCTAGGCCAAAAGCCTCGCATCGATGATGTGGAGCGTCGGCTTATGGTGCTGAGATGCTTTCTCTTGTAAGCCTGTGCAGGCGGGCTGGAAATATCTTTCCGTGGCATTGGCTGCTGCAACTGTGGCTGATGCTGCCGCCGAGGATGCGGCTGCTTGACATGCAGGTGCTGGCATATCCCTGGCAAATGCAAGCGCTTAGCCAGCCGGCCGGGGGAGCACACGGGGCGCATACGTAACATTACGTATCGCAACGCCAGCCAAGCTCAATGTGCTAAAAGCAGACGGAGCACTGCGAGGAGGCAGGAAGCCAACGAAGCCATGTGTGCGGAAATAAACCGATCGCATTAGTTTCCATGCCAAGGACACCCTGCCACACACACACACACACCTACACATATCCGGCTTATGCCAAAAGTGGGCACAACACACCTTCATACATACATGTACAGCCCACACCCCAATACTCACTTGAATGTCTCGTAATGATGGCGATCCATGTTGCCAGTGAGAAAATCAAAGACGGCCATGTCCATAAGGTCGTAGAGTCGCCTGCCCTCGTCGTAGGGTGGAATATCTCGGACCTAGGGCGAAAAATCCAATGGAGATGACTTGGTTTGCGAAAATCAAATGCAAAATTAAGCTGCAGCTGTAAACGTGCGGCCAGCTAGCTAGCGGGCGAGCAAAGTCTTAATTAAGTCAGCTCCAGTTGCCCCAGCTCCGACCACAATAAAAACATTTGCATTTCAATCGAGTTTAAATGCAAATTAAATAAAAGAAACCGCACTCAAAGTAGCGGAAGAGGCTGGAGCTGAAATAGAAGTTGGAGATGGAGCAAGGATCCAAGCAAAAATATACATACCAGGGCACAATAATTGGCATCTGTCTCCCATTGGGCCTTCTTCCGTTTGTGATAGGACCGTCGCCAGGGATGCCGCCACAGCTGTTGGGGAAAATCAGAAGACAGGACACAAAATCAATTCCCATTCCAAGCGAAACATCCAAGCGAATTCGCCGAGTGCCTGCCACTGTCTCTATCTCAGCGACTGACAGTCGGGGCAAAAAGTAAAATGCAAGAATATTAATTTTGCTTTATGGCCCGCCCTTTTGCCCGCCCCATCGCTCCCCAGCGAATTCCTGCAACTGCTACTGCAGCGAAATTAATTTTGCTTAAATTAAATTATTTGCCCGGCGCTGGCCAAGGCAGGCAATAAAACTTTCGCATCGCAAGGCGAACGCACCCCTCCTCTACTTGGTCGGCCACCGCAACTTACCTTCCGTCCCTGGGTTAACGGGTGGCGGTTGGCGTTTGATTTTTTTTTTTTGGTGGATCGGGTTGGGGGCAACAATAGCGACAACAACAACAACGACAACAGGGAACAGGAACATGAACAGGAACAGGAACAGGAGCGGTAGTGGTAGCGGTAGCGGTCGCGGCAACCGTAACGAAGGGGAGCAGCAACAAAAAATATATATGAAATATATAAAAGAATTAAAAATAATGCTGGCGGGATAGCAGCACACACAAAAATGCATAATAATATCTCGGCGCGTTGGCCGCGTCTTTTGCTGAGTGGGCGTGGCAGTGGAGTGTGTAATGACCGGAAGCGGAGGCCGAGCCGAGGCCAGTGGCGGCGATGGCGTTGGCTATGGAGACGGAGGCGGTATCCCGGAGGGCCATTCCAAAGGGGCCCCCCAAAAGAATGCAGCTGGCGGTGCAAAGCAAAGCAAACAGAAAGCACATACAGACACAAGCACAGGTAAAGAAAAAAATGCAAACTGAGGAAAAAGCAACAAACTACGGTGCTGGAGAAGAAAAAACTATAACAAAAGCAAACTTAAAGCAGAGAACTAAGGTAAGTTAACGTTGGCATGGTGACAGCCAACGCGTCGGGGGTCCAAGGGACTAGAAAAAAGCGCTCTTTAGCCTTTTCTTGGCTACCTTGGCTTAGCTTAGCCCGCCTCTAGTCACCAAAAAAAAAATGCATAAATCAAGCAAAATTAAATTTTATAAGAGCAGTGGGCGATGGAAACTGGGCAAGAAAACCAGCAAGAGTAGATAGAATGTGAGGCAAGCAATTTGCAATTTTTGCAAATGCACTTGATAAATTCGCGGAACATGAGACTCCCGGGCGACCGGAAAGAATTTAAGATGCAATGACTTCCATGAAAATGATGACCAACAGAAATGGCAAGCAAGTCAGTTAATTTCAGCTGCTAGAAACTGGAGCGACTGTGAGTGTTTTATTTTCTTATATTTAGTATTAATGGTTAACTCGTCCCGCCGGTAAATTAACACTTTTGAATGTCAGCTCCGGCCAATGCCAATGATTGTTAAATTAAACATCTAATGAATAAGTAAAAGTCATTAAGTTACCAGGCACTTTTGTATGAGTTCCCATAAGCTTGGATTAAATAGAGACACCAATTAGGAAGGTTGTGTTATAAGACATTAGAATTAATGATTCCCAGTATGCACTTAACTAAATAACATCTTTGGTAAACCCTTATAGTGGCCAGATACTCTATTGTTGTAATTCAGTTATCCTTTAGATGGTTTTCCTAAGCATTTAACAAGCGTGCAAATCAAATTTTCAACTTAATTAAAATTCCTCAGTTGAAAAAAGAATATTTTCTCGTTGTTTACTGCTTTCCCACATAGCACGGGGAAAATAAAGACTTGGCCAGGCTTAAAACAGGATACCAGAAGGGTTTCGAGGTAAGAAGGATAGAGGAAAAAACTGTGGGCGCGGGAACGGAGAAAGAAAAATGATCTCTTGTGCATAATTTACAGTTTTGCCTTACGCCAAATCTCAAGTATACACTTAACCATTTTCTACTTGTAAACTGTTTGGGGGGCGAGCCGCAAAAAAAAAGGAAAATAAAGAGAATTATTCCTTTGAGGCTCAGGGCAAGGATACTAAAAAATATATATATATATCTATGTATAAAATAGACTAAAAATAAAATGCCTCTGCTGCGGCAAATCTGTGAGGAACAGATTCAGAGCAAAAAGGATGAGGGACTCATGGCGGTTGGAGAGATGAACCCTTTTTATAGCCATAGAGCCGCAGCTCACAAAACTGAGACAGTCAAGTCCTGGCGTGGACTGGACTGGGCTTTAATTTTTCGGTAATTTGCATTTAAAAGCTGTTGCCGTTGTCCCTTTTTCCTTTTTTCCGTTTATTTTTTGTGTTTTTCCCCTCGTTGATGGAGTGGACTCTAGAATTTATTAACGCCAGTGACGGAGTTCGGGTTCCTGCATTTTATATTTCATTTTACGCTTTACCAGATGCTGAAGAACTGATACAATATTTTTGCTCTTAATTCCACGGCCAAGCGAATGAATGAAATTGGAATAAAGTGCCCCGCTGAGGGAGAGGAGCCGTCGGGGTCCGGCAGCAAACAAACAAAGGATAAAAAGGAGCATAAAAAAACAACACAAAAATTATGCAAATTAAAAGTGAGTTCGTTTCGTTATTTAAAAATTCCCTCTTACCCCGCCGGCGCTAAGCCCTAAGTGGGTTGTGTTATTTCAAAACCCCGCGGCCCGGTCTCTGCCCCAATTAATGGGCTTATGTAGTTCTAGGCACTGACCATCCGCAGAGCCACCCACATTTTTGAGCTCACCTGTTGCGAGCCATACAGCTTACATGCTAAGTAAATAAAGTGATTTGTTATTTGGCCGGCCCGGCCCGGCCCGGTCAAAAGCTCGAAATTGGTAATGAAAGCGGGCGGGACCACAGCAAAGAAGCGAGCCAGCGTGGAGCATAAATTGTAATCTGGCGCAGTGCTGAAGCTGTCTGTGCATTAATCAAAAACCACTTAGCCAGGTCCACAAACATGGCCAGCATAGACCCCATTCCCACCATTTCCCACATTCCCCCATTCCCATGCGTGCTGTTGGATGCGGTAAGCTGGATGTTGGATGTTGATTGTTGGATGGGTGAAGCGTGTGTCGTGGGATCGGGCGACCTAGTAAGTTTGGGGGTGTATACATACCTTGCGATTGCCGGACTCAAAGTTGGGCAGGAAGGCGGCGAAGGAGCCCTCCAGCATGTCCGGATTGCCGCAAATGGCATGCGAGGTGTCACAATAGTACGAGCACTTGCCATGGAAACATAAATTCAGAGATGGCGAAACAAAGAACGTCTTCAATAAATTCTCCTCGGCAAGTTGATAAATTTCGGTCGTAATGTTGAGTGTACGGCCAGCTACGGGCATGGCACGGCGGAATCCCAGTATCCTGAAACCAAAAAGACAGAGGCACAAAATCAAAAAAAATAAATATAAAAGCAAGTTCGAAAGGAGTCGAAGCCGATATACCCTAGGATACTAAAGGATACTAAAATAAGGAAACTCATGTCTCCATTAATAGAGAGACTGAAAGATTTGACTGTCTGGATCCTGACCCTGACATACTGCTTCGTGTCTATAATATCTTTGGACAAAATTACAATACCCTCAGCGAGGATATAAAAAAACGAAAATTATGCACGAAATAAAAGAACAACGCAGCAAGGAAACTTTTCTTAATTGGTCGGGGGAATGAAAGAAGTCTGCATGCGAAACGGAATGCGTAATCAAGAATAAGGAAAATACTTCCAGATTATTGTCAGGGCAACGGTGGGGAAAATACAAGAGCAGCCAGGCAGCCAGGACAGAAATAATTCCTTGTTTACTTAAGGAAACCTAGGGGAACAACAATTGAGCTAATTGAGCGAAACCCTAGACAGTTCTTAACAAAAATTTTGATCAATCAAAAGTTGGCTCGCCAATATTTTACCATCACATCCGATAAAAAATATCTCATCCCATATTAAATCTTCTCGAATCTTAAAGGGTTCACATAAGAGGAGATTTATGGATGGGGGTGTGATGGCAGACTGACCAGAAAATATTATCGAAATTATTTGGCAACATGAGCAATGGAGAGTGTTCATTGTCTGGGGGTCGGCAGCAGCCTGAGGTCAATGGGAAAAGGCGATAAATTTATATCATTCACCGCTCTCCCCCAGCCCCTTTTCAGCCACTCCATCACTCCGGAGTTGAGGGCCCAGGACCCAGACCCAGCCCCAAACTCAGACCCAACACTGGGCCATACTACATTAGTGGGCTGGGAGCCCGAAGTTTGCCAACTCCAGAGGATTGGCCAGCCAATCGACGGGGAAGTTGGCCTGGGAGTTGGCAGCTGGGAGCTGGGAGTTGGCCGGATGAATAGCATGTGCGTGCTTGTGGCAGCCACAACAATTACACAAGTTATGACGCCTTATCTAAATTCAAAAATGAGCCAGCGGGCGGCGGAGTGAGTGGCAATTAACCTGGCTGTCAAAGTTTTGTCAAACGCAAGCAGCTGCTAACTATGCAGACAATTCGAGTCTAAATTACGGCAGGACATGGCAGTCCACTTGGCCGGGTTAATTAGCCATGAAAAGGTTGTCTCTATCGGATCTCAGTGCTGGGGATTCGGGCTGGACTCGGAACTCGGGAGTTATGTGACCACATAATTTACATGAGCTGGCGCCGCCGCCACAGCTTTTTCCCCTTTTTCTGCGACTGGCTTGAAAAATATTCTTAAATATCATTTAATGGCGCCATTTGGCCTTGGCCCCTGCACCTTATATGGGTGGGTGCCTCTGCGAGTCTCTCTCTCTGTGTGTGAGAGGGTAAATGTATGGACATTTTTTATTTTATTTGCCTGGCCATCATAAATAATGAACATAAATTGACTGCGGTCTGACCTCAGCATGTGTCCGGGTGTGTGTAAGGATTATTGGGATTCTAATCGCAGAGGGTCAGGCTTCCAAATTGGCAGAAAGTGTTATAAATTTGAATGCTGAATGTTGGCCCAGGGACCGTCCAACATGGCCGACAAATTGGATAATTTGATTGCTTTGTCATGTTCTCCCCCCACGCCCTAAAAAAAAAAAAGAAATAATAATTTTTGGCTGTAAAATGTGGCTGAGACATATATATAATATTTTGAATAATTGCGTACTTGGAATGAAATAAATGCTGAAAAATGCGCTTCTGGAATTCCGAGAATTTTAATATTTAAAAATATCATTTTATAACTCGACCGCTTCAAGGATTCAACACATTTTAGCGAAGGCCGTCGTCGGCAATTGTCTAATTGAATATTTCAAATTGATTTTACAGAATATTCCCCTTGCATTCCGGTCTGTCTCTGCCTTTGTTGATGCGGTGGCCGAATCCATTGAATGCACACCATAAATATTTACGTATAATTGAAAATTAAATTAAAAATAAATAACAGTATGCCAGACATTTACACGAAGCTGGGACTGGGCCATGGGCTATCGTTCGGCTGTGCTGATTTAGTTCAATCGACCAGACCAGGCAGGTAGTTGGACGTGGAACGATTTTCATTGCATAAATAGCCACAGCGGAGTTCTTGTGGATTTAACGGCCCTGGGTTAAATTTCAGCAGCTAAAACTCACCTGTCCAGGTGAAAGGCGGCAATCTCGGCGTTGTGGCGCTCGTAGTCCGTGAAGTAGAAATGGTTGGGCAGCGTTTGCTGGTCCCTCGGAAACCTGCGAAAATGGAAATGAGATGTATCAGTACAGGGTGCGAGGATGCAACATAATGAAATGAATAGAAGCTGCGGGCTTCTGTCACCAGCTTAATGCATTTGCATGGGGCCACTTTGAATTTTCCCACGGTACGCAAAGGTTAACCTGCATTGCTACGTGCCAGCTTAATTACTTACACGGCAACGCCAAAGGAAGTGCAAATTAAAATACGAAAAAAGAAAAAAAAATTGAGACTCTATATAGTATATATTTAAAAAATAAAAACGCTTTCATTTAAATTGCAAATGAACGACATTATAAGGACACTCTGCACTTTGCCAGCTGCTCCTGTGGGCAGTTGGGGGAAACGAGAATCGGAAAAATGCCGGGAAAAGGCGGGAAACGGGAGGAAAAGGGATGAAAATGAGGAAATGGAAGACCAGCACATTGACCAGCAAGCCAACGCGTTTAAATCTCATTAAAAAGTGCATGAATGTTTTAAATTCACAGCTCCCAGCGGCTGGAAGTGCCACCGCAAAACGGCGGCAATGGACGTGGAATTTTCATCGACAGGCCGCAGGAAAGTCAGCGAATAAAAAGCGAAATTTTATTTACTCAGATACGCGAAAAGTGTTGTCGACAAGTGGGCAAAAGTTGCATTCATTACGGTTCTGGTACTCTGCCGGTGAAAAAAAATCGCAGGACAAATGCATTAAGCGGCGACAGACTGAGAAATCTTCTCCGTTGGTGGCCAGCCGTCCTCCTCCTCCTCTGGGTTGGCAAACTCACCGCATCGGCTTCATTAAGGCCTTGATATCGTTCGGGTACTCAATGATCAATTTCAGCTGGGTGCCACCCTCCTTTTGCACTGCGAAGGACATGCAGAGAAAATACAGAGAAATGAATGTAAATTAATCAAGCACTCGAAATTAATTGAAGCAAAAACCGAATTCATGGAATTCGCACTTCAGCGATCACCGTCTGCAATCGGCTTTTAAATTGTTATTGCTACTGCTGCTGCTGGCCAAGACCAGGGTGCATAAACAAATTACACTCGACTAAATACCAATTAAAATGCATTCACGTAGCCCTAGAAAAAAGGGAGAATACACAAATATTGCGTATACGGAACCGCACAAAGGAGACCAGCGCAGTTTCTCCTTTGGCATGCCTCGGTTTCAGATTGTGAAGTGAACTGAACATTTTGATCATTTTGATGCAAAAACAGACAAAATCTGGGCTCTCGGACCGACTATAAACGAAACAAAACCAAATATCCTGCCGCAAACAGACCGCATTTCATTAAAATTCATTTTAAAACAAACACTATTAAAGGGGCGTGTGGTAATTGAGAGGGGTGAGGGAAAATCTGCCCCATAATACTCGTATATATGAATTATGTCTTGAAAGTTTCTCTAAGGCCCAAGTCATGCATGTAAGCCTCTGCGAGTGTGTGTGTTGGACAGAGTGTGTTAGGAGAAGTTTCTGTGTACGCGGCGTATACGTGATAAATGCCTGCCACACAAAGCCAAAGCCAAAGTTGCAGCAATTTTGCTGCCACAGTGTCATTGTTGCACTCCCCTCACTCTCTCTCCAACTTCTTATTTTCCCTTAACTGCAAATGAGTTTTCTTTTTGTCGCTCCGAGCGGCCCTAGCGCTGTTAAAAGTTTATTATTAATAAATTATGAGTTTAATGAATGCGCTGGAAAAAGTTTGCAATGAAAATAGTTTCAGAGCGGCACCTCAATAATACCAGCCGCTAAGGCTCTACATAATTGAGTTAAATGTGCATCTGAGTCCCTGCTCTGGAATCCTGCCGAGTCCTGCTCCCTTTAACAACAAACTTTAGCCGTGCAGACTTGGCCGGCTAGGCCGTCGGGGCCGCCGGGGCCGACCGGTGTATTTATGACTTTACAATCCCGCAAAACGGAAGCAGACTGTCTTACCAACATGCTGTATTGGCAGCTTGATCATGTCACGTAGCACCGCATCCACCAGAGTGTCCTGCTCGCCGTAGAGCTCCTTCTTCGTGATGCGCAATTGGAAGCGCTCCAAATTGCTGGCATTTACACTGCAAAGACATGGAAGTTGAGATGGCATCAGATAGAGTTTGAAAAAGCGGCCAAAAGTGAAATAAGATGGTCGATAGTCGAAATGTAAGTAAGAATCGAAAGCCAGCTGTCGTCGGCAGGCTAAGGGAACCAAGGAAAGCAGCCATAAGGACAATCACCCAGAGAGGGATCCAGAGCCAGAGCCAGGCCAAGAGTAAGAGCTGAGGAACTGCTGCCAACAGGAGTGCTCTTTTTGGATTCCCTCATAAGTATGCCATGCTTTCGGGCTGCATATCAAGATTTCTCACATTGATTTGTCAAAGCAATGCACATCCTGCCGCCCTTACACCGCTGTCATGACAATTTGGTTTGCAAATGCCAAGACATTTTTTCCCCTTCTCCATCCCACAGTTCAGTATCTGCTGTAATCTTTGGTGGTCGATTTTTCTTGCTTCTGCCAGACTGGCAATTGTCGGAAAATATCTTTTCCTCTCCGATTATGCTTTGGTCTCCTTTTGACATGTGCCGCTCACATGGCAAATGCTTTTGTCTTAAGCTCTTTGCAGTTACGCTTTCAGATTTTGTCCAATTTGTGCTGGTTTGAGCGCTGGCACTGCTCTGCCAGAATTTAAGCTGCAAAGTGCCATGCTCTCGTAGCTAGAAGCTCGTATCTCGTATCGTTTGGCATTGCAATACAGACAACATATTATCCCAGTTGGAGCTGCAGAAGCAGCAGCTAAAGAAGCACCAGTCATGACAAATTGAAATGCAAAACTCTGTGCCCTGAATCCTAGATGCGCTGCCATTGGTCAGCCAGACAAAATGAAGAATGAATGAGTAGCAGCAGCGGCGGTGTCTGTTCCATTGTGCATCGAGTTTATCACGATAATGAAGTCATATCCGTTTCCCCCCATGGCTGCTCTCAATGGCGTCTACATAACTCATTCCATCCCCAACCCCCCGTCACTCCCAGCCCTAGTATCCTGGTCTCCGGCTCGGTCATAATTTGCCCGTTGACGGCTGTTATACTTCAGCGCTTAACGCTTTTTATGCTGCCTACGTCTGGCTGGGCTACGTCTTTCTAACCCCGTTGCTGCCTTTTGGCTTTTGTGCGCAGGAAGGAAACAAATGTCTGGCAGCCAACCTTCTTGTGCCCCGAATGACTTTCAATATTTCAGCGTTTTATGGAAATGGTGACAACTTCCTGACTGCCACCTCCGCTTAGCAATGAGTCCACCTTACCACCTTGCCAGCACCACCTAACCACCTTCAGGCTCGACGAAGGCAGGGTTTAAAGCGCCGTCAAGGCCTAAGAGGACTTGCAATCAGGCGGCAATTGTCCTGAGCAGTGATGGCGACCACAGGCCTTAGGAAAGGGCCAACGAAATTGACAAGGGTTCAGTCAGGTTCGTGTGCTGCTCGGTGACAAGGATATCAGAGAAGGATAAAAGTAGATGCCAACTGCCCACGTGCTCTATTTCTGCCCACAAGCACAGTTTTCTAAAACAGGGAATTTCTAAGCTAAAATCGATTTCAGGTTAATGAATGTTTGCCAAAATGCCTAACAGATTTCGAAGATTTTCATGGCAGTAATAGTACAGATTTTCCATAAATTTATTCTTGCAGTGTGCTCGATGCTGCTCTGAAACGTTAGCATACCAAAGTCAAATTTCAGCTCATGTTTCATTTGTCAACTGCGGTGGTGATGGCGTAACCGAGCCAACAGTGCCTTTGACTGTTGGAAGCAGCAGGAGCAGCCTTCGCAGCATCCTCGCCAGCAACAGCCGGAGCTGCGTAATTGATGAAGCCCGATCTGGCCGATCCGGACATTGACTAAGCACTGCCCGCTGTCCACAGCGGCTACACTATATGTGTGTGCCTGCGGTTAGCAGCGGCTTGGCTCGAACGCTTGTAAATGCTTGGCCAATAGCTTTCGCCAGCTGTTGCACTCTTTGGCTTTTGGGCTAGCAACGGCAGCAAAATAGGCAAAAACGGGGCAGAAGAATAAAAATGGGGCAAAATGGAAAAACAAAGCGGTGGCCGAACCAAATTCAAATCCCTTTTGGTAATTGAGTTCAGCGTAAATCAGTTGCAGCGGCCGCCAGTCAACAAAAACCCGAAATCGCATTACAAAAGAAAGTGAAGGCGCTGCTCGAAGGGGCGAGGAATGGGGAGGGCCGAGGAAAGGGCAGCGCGATGGGTTTTAGCATGTTGCACGCCAAAAGCGCACGTGACGCGTGTTCCACAAACACACACGCTGCAAAAACGTATAGACTCCCGACAGCCCACACCCAAATCCCACCCACCCACATATACAGATACTGTATGCTGACAACCGCAGTGACAGTCAGCCCCCCCCCCCAATCTGCCACCCCCTTTTCGCTGCCCACGCCAGTGGTCTAAGCCAAGCGCAAAACTTTGTTATGCAAAGCGTTGACAACTCAACGACGTTGACAACAGCGTACCGCAGCAAGAGCAGCAACGTTGCAAAAAAAAACGACAAAAAAAATAATTGAAAAGGAGATTTTCATATAATTGGTACTACCACCATCCCAACAATCCCCCAGCCACGCTTGTCGCCGCGCTGCCCGCTTGGCATCTGCACGTTCCTGGCGGTTACTTGCGTCAAAAGTTTACTTTGAGTTATGTTTAGCGGAAATTAAATTTATTTATGTCAGCGGAGGCGGGGCAGGGGCTGGCGGAAAGAGCTCCGCTGAATGACGCTCACTAATCAGCTTAATTGCGCTCGGTTTGACGATTTGACAGGATCCGCAAGTCCTGCGTCTTGCGTCCTTCGACCTGAGCAGAAATTGCCATGGTGATGGACAGGAATAAACTTTAGTTACAGCTTCAAGTGGTTTTTAGTATTTGAAAAAAAAAAAACATTGTTAGTTACATACGCCACTAATTATGTTTTTTAACTATTAACTAAACTAATGATAAAATATCAAAAATGGAATCTCAAGAATAAGCCTCTCTTGATGAGGAATCCTCAAACCCGTATCATTATTATTTAAAACTACAGACTTCCTTTGCAGTCCCTGACCGAAATAACTAATTAATGCTATATTAACTTTCAGTTACCACAAAATTCAAGTACGTCCTCGGCAATTCTGCGTTGGTGGAAAACTTTCAGCGCCCTGGATTATGACTGGCCGAGTGACTTGCTTTCACTTGTTGTTCCTGGTGCTGGTCCTGGCCCTGATCCTAGTCCTGCCAGCTCCCACTCCTGCTCCTGCTGCCATTGTTATTGCTGTTATCCTCGGTGTTATACCGCTGGCCGAAGTGGGTACTATAATAACAGCTGTCAGCCGGCATGTCCTGGCCTTTGCTTAAGCCCGGCTGCGATCCCCGCGCCCCGAAACTTCTACCTAAGACCAGTCCCCTCCCTGCTTCCCGGCAGCCCGCAATTATTTCGCCATAAGAAAATGTCAGTAAACTTTTGCCGGCACAGCTCAGTTTTCCCCGTGCAGCTGCGACCAGGACACCGCAGCCGCAGAGCCGCAAGAGTGCTGCTTAGATAGACAAAAAGGAATTCTGGCCAGGGGGCGGGGCACTGCGGGGGTAACAGGACTCTAAGAGGAGGGCAGGAGCTTCCAACAAGGAGCGGGTATAGATGAAAACTTTGTGCGTGTGAAATTTTGCGGCCGGCACGACCAAAGCAGAGCCATCCAATGGACAGACAAGGACTGCAGCCTCGTACCCGACACTTTTGAGTCGAGTTCGCGGAATAAACTCGACGGAGAAAGAAAGTGAAATTAAACTTATATTGTAGCAAGGATAAAACTTTGGCGGCAAGAGCGCGAACATTAAAACCAATGACAGCAAACCAACTGCAGCTGGGATCAGAGCCGGAGAAAAGCTCCAAGGGGCGGTACCAGTGTGGAAAACTTCGCTTTTCCTTCGCCGAAATGTCAGCAAGCTCTCTCGGAGTTTTACACACTCGTCGACATTGAGCATAGTCTTTTATTACTAAGCGAATTCCCATCCTCAAAGTCCGGAGCTAGCTGCCAGTAGCCTGGTAGCCTGGAGTCCGCAATCCGCAACCCAAGAATCCTTTCTATCCTAACCGACAGCTGGGAAAACTTCTCCTGTTTCTCCATTTCACTTCGTCGGGTGTAATTCGCTCGAAATAAGATTTTTGTTCTGCTACTCTCCCGCCCCTCTGTCCAGTGTTCGCAATTGCAGGCTAATTAAAAATTTGTCATACTAATTAAACGCAAGCCAACGAAGGACACAGTCACGACCCCGGGACTTGGGGCTGAATCAGCGCACCAGTTTGTCGTAATTATATCCCCGGCTAATGTCGGACAGGCTCTTGTATTATAGTCGCTTCCGTGGCCACCTGACTCTTTAGCCGCCGCTGGCAATATCTCATCTTGCGAATTTTAGGAGCATTTGCATTTTGTCACATTTTTTTCACCACCACCTGCCGTTGCAGCAACCTGAGCTGTGTTGCATACTCTGCGGCGCCACAAAAGTGCTGACTGGACGGCAGCGGATGAAAGATAGAACACAAAGGACTACTTTAGGCATATGTATGAGTCGCTGCTCTTAGAGCGACAGAATTTTAATGAGACAAGGAGAAGGATGTCCTCCATTTCAGTCTATCAACAGTCTGTGCATCTTCTTAATAAGAATATATATTAATTATAGATTAATTGATCTGGGACTGCCATATCGGATAAATAAAGTCCTCCGTAACTCGCAGAAAACATTATTCTTTCACATAAATAAATTTACCAGCCACAAAATCATCCCAAGGTAAGAAAAAGGATCCACCCACCAGAGTGGGAGTAGCCCTCACTTTTTTATCCTCACATACTACATTTACGGGCAGCAATTTTGCTTGTTAATGAAATTTGCATTTTGCTACGTGCGACACACAAAAAAGTAGCAAACTTTCCGGCTTGGGTTTCGGTGATGTGCTATAAATTAGAAAATCAAGCATTTTATGCTAATGCCGACGCCCGCACTTGGCTAACTCAGACAACAGCCAGCCACCCACCTGCTGCCGCTTCTGCTGCTGCACCAAAACACAAAAAAAAAGCCAAAAGCAAGTTGAGTTTGACAAGTTTTTGCCACTTTGCATTTTCCTCATTCTCAGCTTGCGCCCCAAAACTTCTCCCCAGTTCTCCCAACCCCCGAACCAATTTTTGTGCAACTTCAGCTGGGGCAAGAGCGTTTGCCAACTATTGAAGCAAATGAAATTACTCATACGCTACGTATTCAATTTTGATAAAAACTGCCAAAACGATTTGGAGTGAACAGAAGCTCCGGCATCGCTTTCTTGAGTGTCTGTTCATTGTAAAAGCAAACGGAATACTTGGAAATGGAATTGGGGCAGGGGCAGACGGGCTAGCCTCCGTTGCCGTAGGAGGAAAAATGGAGAAAACTAAGCTGATTACCGGGAAAGAAAATCAAATGAAAACTCGTCGAAATAAATTTCATTGCTGCCTCAAGTGAGCGGGAAGCCCGCACGCCCCAAAAAGGACGCCAGAAAACGGAAAGATTCCAGAAACGGTAACGGAGATAACCGACGTGGGGACGAAGGCTGCGAGGATGCGAGATGGTGGTGCAAATCCACATTGATTTCTTTATTGCAGTTTTATTTGATTGTGCTCGCATGAAATTACGCATACGCCATGTTGAGACAAGGCAAACTCTCATCAGTGTTATCGGCTGGTGGCATCCGGAAGCAGAGACGGCGGCGGTGGACGCTCAGGGTTACCCAAAAAAGACGGTTGCCACCGGCAACAACAATCAGGCAACACTTACCAGCGACAGATAGAGACATGCACATAAAGAACTTGGCCCGAGGAAAGGGGCGCTTAAATGTCTAAAACGTAAATGTGTCACGTAAATGGAGCGTAAATTTCAATAAAAATCATTTCAATTCCATTGAAGCCCGAAAGTGCCGTAACGTCTCCTAGCATTTTCTCCCCCGTCCTCCCACTTAACCCAATGTTCTACTATCAATTACCGCGTACCCTGGCTAAAGTGGTCCAATTTCAGGTAAAAACTGTAAGCGTTATGTCCTTCCGCTAAGAGGAAATTGAATTTTTTCGGTCTTGATTCTGATACTCGACTTGGGAGGAAAGTGTTGTAAACTTTTTAAATTACATTCAAGAAGAAAAAAAATATAGTCTCTGGCAGATTTAAATTTTTAACATAAATGCATATATTTATAAAATAGTTTTTATAATAAATTTCTCTTAAAATAACCTATTTTTTAACTCACCTGGCTTTGCGGTGCAGGACGTCGGCCAGCGAGGGATTATCTCTGCTCACATCCGGCTTATTGTCCACAATCACGTGGGAGTACTCATCCGTCAAAAGGTGCTTCTCCAGATCCACATACCGATCGTGCGGCGTGGGCTTCCTGGTGGGTGCACTGGCTCCCGTGCCGGGTCCGGCAGCTCCGCCCGAGGCTCCCGCCGCTCCATCCTGGCCACTGGTCGCCCCACCACTCTGGCTGGCGGCTGCCTGGGTGGAAGCCTCCTTGGACCCTGAAGAGTTGCTGTCAAGGACGAAATGGAGAGAGACAGAAAGAGAAGCCGGAAAATGTGTTAAAAGGAGCAACATAAAAGTGAGTTTAAAAAATACCATAATTAGCAACGAGCCGAGGGTCGACGGGAGCACTTGACAATGGCCAGAGGGTGGCTCTCGTTGCTAATTGCAACTGCCAAGTGCCCGGGACTGGCTTTTAGTGGCAGCCATCGAGCAGCAGCCGAGCAGGTAAGTGCCTCTGGCCAAGCTTCTAAAGACACGCACTTGCCGGTAAGCTGAAACTTTGTCAGCCCGAGTTGAGTTGCGTTTATCTAAGACGAGCATCAACCCATCAGGACCACCCATCCCATCCAACACACTCCACTCGCCCACCCTGCTCCCAACCCAAACACACATGGGACTCTTCACTCGACTGCAATAAACTGAAATTGCAGGTACTTCATGGGCCCCAACTACTGCACTCTATATGTGCGACATGTCTCGGGTTGCTGCACAGTGGCAGGATATCAATAAATTGTAACTAATGGATAGGATCTGCAGATAAACGTGTGAGAGTATATGAGTCGCAAATAAATTGGTTTAAAATAGTTTAATAGGCACTTGGGTTAAATATTGATATTTCACATAAAAGTTTAACCATTTATTTTAAAATTAATTTCAAATAGGTTAAGCAGTCTATGAGCCAAGTTTTTATGACCCACTGTGTCCGGTTGCTGGCGTAATCAGCTTCCTGCCGTTTAGACAGCGCCTGCTTCAGACAAAAAGAGTCCTTGAAAGATGAATTAAAGTTTCTAAATTTGTTGCATCCATTTTTGCTAGCCTTGACTCTTAACTGCGCTTGGCAAAACGCTTAAGATGTAGCCTTTAGCCTAGCTGGGTGGTCCCCAGCTCGTTAGCATGCATCCTGTTAGCATGCTGAGGCAAAAGAGTCCTGGTCGGAGGTGGACCGGAATTATGTGGCAAGCCAAAGGATGTTGTGTGACCATTAAGCCAAATGACGAACTCTTCACTGGAGCGTACATCATTAGGCTCGAGACCCCCTAGACTTGCCGAATCTGAATTGCCAAAAGTAAAATGTGTGGTTTTTAAATTTCTTAATTGTTGCACAAGTTTCGAGGGAGTGTTCGGAGGAGAAAGTGATGGCGGTATCACCTTCTAGCAGGATGTTTTATCCGTCAACCCGACAGGGCGACATGTGTGCACCTGTGTCGGCAGAATGCAAAACTTTTTCAATTAACAGTTGCCAGCCAACGTCTGAGCCAAGACAGAAGATAGGCAGCTTACAGTCAGTCGGGACTGGCATGAAGCGGCAAACAATTTCTGGGGAAGCTGAGAAGCTGTCAACATACCCAACACCCCGCGAGGGGATGGCACAATAGCTATCTTGCAAAGCCGCTTTCACCCTGCCCGGGGGCTTATTAAGAATTTTCCGCCATAACGAGCTTGTGCAGATTTCACGCGTTTTATTGGCAGCCGCATAATGCCACTTTATGTGCTAATAAGTATTTAAATCTTCCTTTGAACCACCCCGCAGGCCACGAGCTATGATCCACCAGCCACCAGCTACCAGCCCCCATCCCACATCCCTCTGCCAACGTAAAGTGTCCTTGTATGCTTATTTATGGGTCTCCGGGCCCATTCAAAATTGATTCCGCCACAGTGCGCCGTGCAGATACTTATACCGTGCCACACTCTACGCTGTTTTGTTCCCGTTTCGGTTGCAGTGATCGATGTGGCGTGCACTTAATTACACTTTGGCAAAACTTTGCTCATTAAATTGTCACGTGGTGTGCGTAACGCTGCCCACATAAGCTGGCCATGTGCTGCGGTTAATTAACCAGTCAACTGCAACTGCAATGGCCAAATAGACGGGGCACGACTTCGAACAACAAATGCATTAGCCACAGGATCATAGTCCATGGTGGTCCGTACTCGATAGCTGTGACACTTGCACGTCGCTTCTGTCATGAGTTAATGGATTTCGTGAAGTTTTAATGAGATTTTCATAGGGCAGTATCTTTGCTTATCTTCGCTCGTCTATTTTAAATTAGATTTTAAGCTTTGAAGAGCTTCTGTAAACAGTTTAAATGATTATTACTAGCTTAACTGGAATTCATGTGAAAAAAATTCTTATCAGACTTGGCATACTTGTGTTCATATTATAGAATATTGACGCCTTAGACAGTATTTTATAGGAATTTTATCGTTTTTGTTGGGCTTCTTATCTAGTTTAATGTCAAAGCAGCTTTTACACAAATATGTATGTTATAAGATAAGAGTTTAGCTTTCGTGTTTGCCGAGCTGCGCTTACAACACTGCCAAGTGCCTGCCACAGTTTTCAGTTTTTAATGAAATAATTAAAAAATTATGAGGCAAACTGAGGAGGCGATGAGGCAAGACAAGAGACTGGGGCAGAGTGCACAGTCTAAAGACGGAGTCGGGCAAACATTTGATGCTTAAATAGAATTTATTACGCTTCACAGCCATGGTGCACGACTCAGTGCATGGAGCCATCATAATTTTGCATTCGGGCCGTTCGCATAAGCAGATACCAGTTATAGGCCACTAGCGGGGCGAGAGGCGAGCTTCCAGGGCAGCGAACTTTAGGGACGAAGGAATCCTGCGGAGCAGCAAATACGGGAAAGCGGTTTCCGAAGGCATTCATTTTACGGGCTGGTGGCAGGCGGCTTATGAATTAATTAAATATTTACTGGCTAAACATTGGCGTTTTATGTTCCCGGAGTGGAGCGGAACGGAACGCAACCAGACGGGATGAAATGGATCGAGAGCGGGATGGGGCTTGAAGTCGTTTGCTGCACCTGGGAAAAGTGGCAGAAGCCGGAGCCGGGGCTGGAGCAGGAGCAGGCCAGAGACCGAAGAACCTTCGCTTCTGAGACCCGGGAAGGATGGTCTTAACAGTTTCCCTTGCGCCTTGCTGCGTCATTTTGATGTTTTATTACTCGACTTCCGCCAGCCACAGAAAAATGGCGGACGACACCCCTAGGAACACTCCCGGTTCAACACCCACTCCCTGTTGTAGCCGCACGCAACTCGGTGGCCAAAAGAGGCAAATGGTAAAAAAAAAAAACAGGTAAAAAAATATGAAGTGCACAAAGGTAAAGGTAAAAGCGACTTGGCCTCTTAGTCTGTATATATTCTATGGCGAGGCATTAACATGCTCCCGCTCCTGTTTTTGCTCCAACTCTTTCTTGTAGTTTCCCAGAAGTTCGCCGGGGGTCTGGGTTTATGTTTCGCAGCAAATTACGTTTTAATGCCGGGGCCAACCGAGTTATTGCAACTTTTGTTGCATTTCTGCTAAATTGAATTATGTACACTGCCGTGTTCGTTCGTTGTGCCTGCCAGGGGGCCAGGTTTGCCGAAGATCTGGCTCTGAGAAAGATTTGGCGGGGGTGTCCTCAGAACTGGGTGTTGTTTGCCGAAGTCAATGGCCCGACCCCGTTTGCGATTTGTGCATAATTCTTAATCCCTTGGATTGGCCAGCGGTGGCCAGGTCGGTTTTGAATAAAAAGAAGCTGAAAAAAATGCTTTTAGTTTTCTTCTAATTGGGGGCTTAACGTAAAGCGGGTAGACCCAGAAAACCGAGATACTATGGACTGTATCTTGAGAAGAATACGTGTTCTTATTAAGTAAGAAGTTAGTAAGAGCCTTCCAAGGATCTACTAGTATTATTTTCAATTTCTTAAAATGCCTCATTAACTCGGTGGAGGTGAGTTTCCATTTCAGCACTAACTTCTAAGCATCATTGCCCCTTAACCCACGCACACTGATTAATGGGGGATCACCGGCAATAGATGGGATAGATTTCGAACATAATCGGGGTCGTGTATTGCGAACTCACCTCTTTTGCAGAAATTTACGCTTGAACTCGTGCAGGATTCCGCCACCTCCGCCTGCCCCCGTGGCGTCGTAGTCACTGCCTAGACGGATCTTCTGGTGCTGTTGCTGCTGCATCAGGTGGCGGTTGGCCACCCCGAAGTCCATCTGCACGTCCACGATTAGTAGCAGGGTGAGCAGGACCAGTGTGGCGCCCAGGCTGATGACCAGGCGCTCCTTGAGCTTCATAGTGCGCAGGACGGCCATGATGGGATTAGTGTGGCAGGTCTCACCGCTGGCACTTGCTGTGTGATTGTTGCCGCCGCTGCTTCTGCGAGTGGCACCACACACTCCTCCACCTGCCTCGACGGTGGCCCGATTTTTCCTGTTGCTGGTCCCGAAACTGTGGAGTCGGGTTAGCCAGTTGGGGGTTTTCCCGGTGCCGGCCAAAGTAGCCTTATCCACGCTGCTCTTGACACTCAAATCAGTATCGATGGCAGTGCTACCGGTGTTGGTGGTGATGGAGGTGTTCGTGCTGGTGGTCTGGCTGCTGTCTGCGGTGGTGGTGTTGTTGTTGCCACTACGATTGGTGCGCACAATGCGCCGTCTGATCACCACACGACGACGAGGCTGTTGCTCCTCTTCCTCCGGCTCCGAGTCTGGGTATAGCACTCGATCCGGTGGCAGAAGCTCCTCCGGCTCCGCCGATGCCCCAACCTCGACTGAGGTGACCCCCTCGAACTGCGCTCGTTGCCAATTGGCTACGCCTATTTGTTCAGCTGATAAATAGTGTGGGCCAATAGTGTGGGCACTATCGCCTACGTCGATATCAGCGGACTGCAGTTGCAATTGCTGGCGGTATCGGAACCGCTGCAGCCGCTCTGCCAGCGGCGTAGATTGTCCGGCCGCCGGTCGATAGCTGCAAGTAAAAAATCATAGTAAAAAGAATTCCATTAGTAAGCGAATTAAAACGCAAGGGTGGTATTAGTTATAGGCATAAAAAATCCAATTAAGCTCTAGCCCAGACTCTTACAAAAAATATAAATATTTTAAATACTTTTACTGGAATATTCTCTACATTTTTATCGCTCTTTAATTAACACGCATTTCTTTACGCTCTGGTGCGTTTAATATTATTTTTCAAAGACCGTAATGATGTCAACAAATGGTAATTAATATTATTATTAGTCTGTGTGGTAAAATATTTTACGATGCTACTCCTGCAGCCATAAAAAGCTGGCAAAATATGCACCTGTGTGTTTTATTTTTGTCCTATAGTTCATATTTTGTGTCTGGTTATTCGGAAAGCGGCGTCGGCAGCGGCGTCACGGCATCCGCTACGTTGACTGGCACCGGAAATGCGACAGCAGCCATTTTTTTTTTTTTTTTATGCCTTACCGGCCACCGTTATCGCTCTATCCTGGTGCATGTTTGTTGTTGTTGCTGTTACTATTCCTGGTGCCATCAAGTTGCCTGTTGTAGTTCTATTTTATTGTCTCTATTTTTTCATTGTTCATGTTTTCTGCCTTTTTGCTGGGCCACGTAAACGGGCCGGCACGGAGCATGAAGCATATTTTTCATGCAGCCCGTTGCCAGTTCTGAGTTCTGAGGCCCGGCCAGTCGGAATTTGAATTGTAACTACAACAGGAAGACCTGGCTGGTACCAGGATCAGCAATACCATTCAGGAATGGGAATAGGATAGGAATGCAAAGGCCGTTGTCTGTTTGGACGGGTGGCAAGTTAACGAAGCTTGTTGCTGTTGCTGTTGCCACATGCAGAGTCAACACGGGCCCAGACCAAAAATTGTGGGCGAAATGTTGAATTGCCCCTGGCAACGGCCAAGCAATGTTTCTGTTCTAACGGAATTAAATGTGGCCAAAATAAACGACACTGCATCTACACTGAAATAAGCGTCCCAGCTTCACACACATTATTTAACAAAAAATCCTTAAATTGAATAGGTTTTACGATCATTTTCAATCAAAGACTTAATCGGTTGAAATAAAAAATAAACCAATTCACACTTAATCACATTTGGCTTTATTCGTTCTCAGTGCTGTCGGCTTAAGCTGCAAATTGAATGCAAGGTCCTTTGATTGACAGGCTTACCATGTCCTTACTGCTACCGATATGCAATCCGACTATTTGATATTGCTGACGTAATCGAATGAAACTTGCACTCGCTTCGCAAATTAAACGTCAAATTCTGCAGCTTGTAGGCAGAAGCAAAAATTGCTGATTACAGGCCAAGCTGAATTCCAGATAGATGATAGGAATAAAATGACAGATACGGCACCAAATTGGCAAACAAAAGGCACCCAAAATGTTTGAGAAGCAGCCCCGTCAATCAAAGCACATATCATGCCAATTTTCTATGCAGGTCTCCGCCTCCGCCTCTTGAGCTTGCCACTGCCACCGCCCCCCGGCCGCTCTAACAATTGCTCATATCCATGACGAGTTGATTTGACAGTCACTGAGGCGACGTAGGGGGCGTATTCGGAAGGGTTACGGCCAGACAGGGGGGTGCTGCCTTATGGTGGGTGGGTGGATGTTTAAATCTGGATACACAAGGAACCCATCAGATGAGATTCCTAGCAACACAATGGAGCCACTCGCCGACATCGGCGTTGGCAACATCAATGGGCAGTCAAATGCAAAGCACATACGTAATCCGGCGGGGGAAAGCGTCTGAAAAGCGTCATGTACACGAGTTTTCCCTATCAGCCGGTGAGTGCGATAAGCGCAGGCTGGCTAGCTGACTTGGATGACGGTCTGGCGAGCTGGCGGGCTGACTGGATGGCAGAAGCAACGACACTGACATGGCAAGTGTGAGAAGCAATTGCTGTCGTCGCACTTTGCTGTTGTTGCTTCATAAAATTGCTGCGTTGCATTAAATTAAACTCATGCGGTGTATTTAAACGCCGCATCGTCGAGGGCCCCAAGTCAGCTGCGAGAAGGGTAACAGAAACAGCAACATCAAGGCATCGGTTTAATGCAATTGCTGACAACATCAGTGAGTGACAGCAATTTCCTCTCCAATTTGCGCATTGTTTTTATTAATCAGGCATATAGAAGAAACACAAAAAAAAGCCAAAAGAAAGCCACATTAAGGCGAAATGGTCTGGGGGGCAATAAAGTGCAAAATAATTTAAAGCGCAAGATCATGATGAATGGTCTGGCAGGAAACAGAGAAAGATTAATAATCTTCTAGATTAAAAATGCTCTTCTTATTATTTCTGCGAAAGATACATATTCTTCACAAAAAAAGCTTCTATTATATTCTATTATATAAACAAAAGATAAAAAATAAATAATAAATAAATGTTTATTGAGGCCATATAGACTGCTATGCCATATTATCAATAAAGTAGTACATAACTAAAATAAGGCCACCATAAATTCTATAAATATTGTTATCTTTTCAGAGTCTATAAGCAAATAAACAATGTTTTCCCAAGAGGTGGCTGAAGATACAAAACCATACTTTTTATTAAAGAAACTCTAACCTGATCTACAATCTGAGTGGACTATTTCCAGTGAGGGCAATAAATCAAATTCACTTTCAATCAAACTTGACTAATGCCTTTCTCCGGCTCAATTAGCCTTCGGCGGTCAGTGAACTTGGCTTGTTAGTATGTAGTATTATATTTTTGTGTTGCTGTTGCTTAGTTCGACTTCCCCACCGATATGCCATGCATGATTGCATTTGGCGGGGGCCCCTCTGCCGCTCTGCCGCTCTGGCGCCTCTAAACCTAAAATCCATGGTAGTTGTTGCTGGCGAATGAAATGCGTAACCCGCTCGCAACTCAGCCAGCTTGGTTCAAATCAAATCAGCGATTGTGCAACAGCTTGAAATGACACGCTTAGTGCATTCGCCTCCCCGCTGGTGACCCAGCATTCCTTCAATGCCACGCATCGCTGCAGCCCGAGAATTCCGCTGGCCAGAGTTCGTTGCAGTGCGGGGTTTCTGACAAAAGACCCGACTTATTGATCGATCTGTTGCCACACTATTATGGGGGTTTTCAGCAACACATCTACAACAAAACGGAGCTAAAGAATAGCAAGCAATACGAGCCAGCAGCTTGCCTTATCGACCCAATCAAACAAGCAATCAATCGAGACGGCAATTCGATATGCAAATGACGGCCAAACTGTTGCAGAAAGCAAAAAGCAGAGTGCTCAGGGTGTCAAGGTTAGTTTGGCTTACACATTTGGCTCATTTACATGGCCGCCAATCGCATCCAATCCTCTGTGACAGCTGAAGCGCTAAACTTGAGCAAATTGAGGCAGGGTAGAGGGGTTTTCAAGGAATTCGCAAGGAGCGAAAAATAGAAAATAGAAAAGCTAAACGCTCATCGCTTTCGGGTTAGTTTCGCCATTCTGGCTTCGCTATGCTTTTGCTTCGCTTTGCCTGGCTTTGGCTTTGCTTTTGGCTGGTCCTTTGTCAATTTACCTTTGGCTGTGCAAACTTTCGCGCTGCTCCGACTCCAAATCCCATTGCTTATAATCGTCCTGCCGGTCCCAGTCGTCTCCGGCTCCTGCTCCGGCTCCGGCTCCGGTCCCGGAAAATCCTGCTAGCCGGCTCCTGCTACTTTGCAGGTGATTCAATGGCAGCGATTTCTCAGCAGATTTGCCCCAGGTCATTTCATTACCAAAGTCAACAGAAATGTCCTGTTCCGGCTCCGGCTCCTGCTCCGGCTCCTGCTCAAGCTCCTGTTCATACTCCAGGTTCTGCCTCAGTTCGTCGTCATGATGTTCGTTGTTAATAAAATTTTCCAGCTGGCTCGTTGACTTCCAGTTTTTCCTCATTGCCAATTCAAATGCACTCTGATGCCGGCCATTGTCGGCCTGCCGGGGAATACGATTCAGACGCAGAGGCGGGCTAGGAGCCCACTCGTTATTGTCCTGGCCATTGTATTGTTTCACTGCCGATTGATTCGTAGTCATTGCCAATTGATTTATGCCCAAGGCGGCTCTTGGCTGGTAATCATCGAATCCATTCCCATTGCTCCAGCCGGCCAGTTTCCCGGTGGAGAGTCGCAGCTGCTGCTGCTGTTGCTCTGGTGCTGGCACTGCCTTTGGACTTTGGACCTGGCCACCCACATCCTGGCTGCCGATTCTTTGGAGCGAAAAGCTGCTCTGGCTCCTTTGGCGGGCTTCCTTTTTCTTGGCCAACTGGGTGGCCGAGGGGGCAAAGAGCTGGCGGATGCTGGCATTCCGCTGACTCACGTCCACTTCGCTCCCGCTCGACTTAACCTGGATCGATGGTTGGATGGGAGAAACTCGTAATTGTGAAAACGAAAACTCTTTCCCCCGTTTCGATTGAGGTTTTTTTTCGGGGGGATAACGATATAAATAGGGCGTTGGAGGGTGGAGAGGAGGAGACTAAGGGGGTCTCCTCCCACCAAATCATGCTCAAGCAATCTTTCGGGTTAGTAGAATTCAACGAGGGGAGAACAATTGTTATCTTAGTGCCAAACCAACAATAATTTAAGCCATCAACGTAACGCAACTCAACTGAATTCAAGGATATTGCTGAGGACAATGCTCGGTCAACTCGGCGCCCTTTCATAATCGGATGAAAACATTTGTGGAGTGCTACTTACACTCGTCCTCGAGGCAAGTGACATTGAATGAAGCGAACTCGAGGAGGCCAACTACGACTAGGACTAGGACTCTTCTTCGTTATCCTCCTCCTGCTTTCCAGAGGGTCATCAAGTGGATGTGGAGCGTTTTCCTGCCTGCGATTTTTTCCTCGCTTTTCTCAAAGCCGGATGAGTCTATTCAAGGGTGCATGTGTGTGTGAAAACACTCTCTTGCCACACACAGCCCACACATCCACTGCCGTCACAGCACAAAGGAGACGCTGGCGCCAAACACACACCCACACCACCAAGGAAGAATGAAAAGCTGAGAGAAAGCATGAAAATTTGAAACGTTAGACAGATTAGCATAAGCGGATAATTCTGGGCAAAACACAGCAGCAGAAATAACCAGGCTAAAAAGCATAGCAGCGTCCTGAACTGGACGAGAAATGGACAGCATGTGTGAAACGTTTAAGTGCTGATACTAGACCATTAACAAGGAGTCTGAGTGGGGGTAGCAGGGTGGCTGGGTATCTGCCAGAGGGATAGCACTTTCTGCACTTCTTCCACTTGGTCGGTAGAAAGCAAAAATGTGTGAAGAAAAAATTTGAGCAATATCTTGGAGCAGAGATATTTCTTGTTTACCAAATACCAACAGCCAGTCACAGATGCAAATTCGTGGTGCCACCGAACAGGAAATACGGCAGTCAAACGATTTTCGACTATGTTAAATGCATATTTTTATGTTTGCTCTCTAGCAGAAGGCAACCGGGCGTATGAGCAATGCCACCGGAACGCAAAGGACATGATACTTTAAATTTCTGGCAGAGAAACTTAAATACGCAACAGAAAAAAAGAGCAAGTGGATCCTGCACTAGGTGTCCCTGTTTGTCTTTACCCCCCATTTCTCGTGGAAATCCGTTTTCCCTTGTTGATCCTGTTCACGAATCCTGGCTCTCTTTTCGCCCGCTTCTTGGCATTGACATTTTTCAGCTGCATGTGTGGCGGCAAGATAGGAATACTTTCCATTTTTCCCTCAAACGACGTGTATGTGTGTGCGAGTGTGTGGTTTTTCAGCCAAAATAATCAAAAGTGGTTGGGGAGCCACACATGCACTGGAGACGAGGATGGCTAAAGGAGTAGATTTCCTATCCGAAGCGGCGTTACATCTGTTTTGTTTGTTCTGAGCGAAGGAGAACAGGAGATGGAGCAAGTGGAGGGGATGAGAGACACACACTGCTCACAAAAAATTGCATGTCAAGTGAAATTACTTGTTTGCCAAAGAGGAACGGGCTAGTAGCAAGGGAGCAGGAAACAGGAATGTTAAAGGGAATGGATATGGTATAGCGATTGGAATGACAACTGCAACTCACGTACTCTCACGCAGATGCACAGACACACACCACACATACATGGATAAATAAGGAAGCTGCAACAACAATAGTCATGTGGGTCCTGGCTGAGACTTTGATATATACCCAGACGACACTTCGATCTGCCGGGATATGCGGCACGCAGCTAAGTCTCTACAGCTATCTGTCCATATATCTATCTATCCATCTATATATCCATCCGGGCCAGCTCTATGCAAGTCATCTTATGCTCTCCGCACTTGACACATTCCAGGGAAAGTGCATTTGCCTGTTGGCTGTCTATCTATCTCCTGCTCCCGCTCCTGCTGCTGCTGCTGATTTTGGGATAAAAAAAATGGGAACTACTGCTGGCTTGCACGCACTTCATCGCCCCCAGTCTAGACGCAATGCGTCCCTAGTGTGGCAGCTATAAATTTTTGAAAATGTATTCCATTACATATGGCCCATAAAAATCCACTCCCACTCAGAGCCATTCTCTTTCTCATTTCCATTCCCAGATCCGAATCCCAATCCCGATCTCGGCAAGAGTTTTGCCTTCAACTCTCGGAACGGGCAGGGACAGAGGCAGGGACACTGGCAAGGGACCATTAAAATGCGACACGCATTGGGCCTGCAATGCCATTGCATTGCACTGTGTTGCATAATTTAAGGCGCGGGGAAGCGAGCCGGAAAGTTGCCATAAAATATTCATTTAAAATGCAGCACGCAACACTTTGCAATGACGCATAGCCAGTACGCCACCCACCGACCGCCACTGAACCACCATCGAACCACCATGTCATCCACCCACTACCCACCACCCACGCATTTAATTGCGGGCGCTGCAAATGCAAATGTCACAGCCGAGAAAGCCGAGTGAGCTGGCCAAATTTGCATGCCGATGACAAGGCTCAACTGGACGTCTGGCCGTCCAGCTGGGATAGTGCGGAAAGCAAGGCCTAATCCCACACTTGGAAAAAATCACATCCTCCTCACATGTTTAAGTTCCCTTAAAGGAAAACAAATATTCTCCAATCAGGGCTCTCAAGGAATACTCATAAAACTAAATTTAATAGGAAATATTTGTGTTTTTGGGGAACTTTCTTGCAGTGACTGCCGGCTGAGTGACGGAATGGGAAAGTAACAGACAGACAGACAGACAGCCACGACACGTGCCAGTTTGTTTATGTGTGTGTTTGTTTGAGGCGGCTCTGAAGAAGCGTAACAATCCAAACTGGCAAACAATCAACTAATAACACACAAACTTACCCAATTCAAAGACAGCCAAGATGAAGATGGAGACGTTGGGAATTCGTCAACTGTAAGAAAAGGCAAAAGGACATTTTGATTAGCATTCCTGGATGATAAATGAGAATTTACAATATCAAATGGCAAATGAAAATCAAATCCCTTTGCATAATCAATGCCTGGAGCAGTAAATGAATTGTTAACCGAAGGGACACGCCATTTGCGTTGAAATTAGATTGAAAGACAACAAATGACAGAAATGGAGCAGCAATTTCAATTAAATTGCAGCGCGAGGACGTTAAATCAAAGTCCTTACGCATCATTGGCCATGCCTAAAGATTGATTGTAACCTCGTAGAGGCTGATGCCTGCCATGACGTTGCATCTACTGGGCTGGACTCAAAAGACCCAGATAATGCAAAAAGGTTGTAGGCGAAACAAAAGCGTTCGAAACGTTCAATTTTCGACAGTTCAGATGGAGGATGATGCGATGACTGTGCTCATCTGCAGTCTGCCGTCTGTCGTCTGCCAGCATGATAATAAGCCTCACATTAACACACATTGAAAGCTTTAAGAGGAAAATCAAGTAAGATATCTCTCATAGTCGGCCATCAATTGCACCGCGATCCATTAAAATTATGTGCAATTATCCAATTCACTCAACTATTGCATCGTCGTTGTCATGATTGGTTTACCAGCATTACTTTTATTTTTTCCCTCTTATAACGAAAAAATAAAAACAAAAGGAAAATTATTGCTCGGAGGGCCAAGATAGCCAGATAGCCAGCTATTTAGCCCGGCCAGGCCAAGCTCACGTTTTCATAGATTATGAGGCTATGGCCAGAGCAGCCCGAACCAGCAGTCTCCCGAGTACTGCACGTTTTGCAATCGAAAATCCAAGCAAGCCCAGTAGGAAAAGCAGCCCAGTGGAAAAGCAACTACTGGCGAAAAAGGGAAATTTTCACGGTGCTCACGTAATTGAATTGCAGCCGGCTAAATTGGCATTTATTATAATAAAAGCAAATATGCAATTTCGCTTTCAACTCGCCAGGAAAATAAATAAACGAAACGCAAACCAAAAGGCTACAAAGAGATCTCCATCTCCGAGGGGTTGGTATTAAGTGGACGAATAAGAAACTTATTAAATAATAAAAGTAGACTACTCGGAATAAAAAAAACTCTGAAGTTCGTTGAGAGCCCTAGGACGCTGGTCTTTAATGCTACAAAGTAGATTGAAACTGGATTTAAGCACACACACACACAGGAGCACCCGGCTGACCTACATCGCTGGTTTATTTATATTTATTCATTCTATTGAGCTACACTCGCCCACAAATCAACCGCAAAGAAATTCCATTTAAATAAATTATTTTACAATATGAAACCGCAGCTAAAAAAGGAAAATAATAAACCCAAACAAACATCCCAGATAAGAGGCATGCGGCAAGGGCAGGTGGCAAGTGCATTGAAAATGAGAAAATTAATCATATAAATATTTTAAAATGCTCACAGAATTGAATGCCAAAAAACGGCGTCGCTTAAGCTGGACTTGTGTGCAAAATAATTAATTCACATTGATCCCCAACCGGCAAGACGAATGAGCAGTGGACTGTAGAGTAATATGTTCTTGTCAGTTTCGCTGTCTAATTGGTACTAAGAAAATTTACATTTGTGGAACTTAACGATAGGTGTGTGTGTGTGCATACAAATTGTGGATTCTAAAGCTAGTTGGTATAGAAAATATAAAGATGACAATATGGGATAACTTATAAACTATGTATCGATAGTCCATTCCTAAACATCCCGGGCCACCCTGAAACACGGTGTCTGAACTGAGTAGTTTCGCAATTTTCGTTATTGGCCGGGTTTTGAGCCGGATGATCCGGACTGCTCGAACCTTATTGTCCTTTCCTTGGAACGTGTCGATCACCTTCGCTAGATGTCATGATGCTGGTGGTGTGTTGGACTCCTTGACGAGCGCAACGCTGCCGATCGAAATGTTAGGGGTTGTCGTGGTCCACTTAGGACGCTGCTGATGCTTCGCCTCTGCTGACAACTGCGAATGTTGGATTCGTCCACCTACTCTTAGCAGGTTGTCCTTGTCGATGATTGGTGAGAGCTTGACCAATTGAGATTGGTTCCCTAGAGCCTTGTTTGCGCGTAGCAACTGGAAATCCTGTTGAAAACCAGCTTGAGCGTGTTGCAGCCACCGAATCCTTGCTGCCTTGATCTCATCGAATGTTAGAGAGTTTGATGTTTGTTTCGAAGATGGGTGCTTCATGCGATGAATGAAGCGCAAAACGTAAGCAAGTGTGTGTATAAGCTTCAGCCAAGATGAGTTGCGATTGAGAAGCTTATCCCATGGGTTGTCCGTCGTGACATTCGTCTGCGCAGCTAGGCAGATAGTTTTGACTTCGTCTTGTATGCGTTTGTCTGAAAGAGAAGTACAGTTATGAGTATTGTTCAACCTTTCCAAGAATTGTTCCTGGTCCCTCAGCCATGAAGGACCCTTCCACCATAATTGGAAGTCAATGAGCTCGGATACTCCCAAGCCACGGGATGCGCAATCCGCTGGGTTCGATTTTGAGTCTACATGCCGCCATGCATGCTTCGGGATGGTTTCGAGGATTTCTGAAGTGCGGTTCCCAACAAACGTCTTGAGTTGGGCTGGTAAATACGATAACCATGACAGGACTATCGTCGAATCACTCCATGCGTAGATCGTTACGTCGTTGTTCATTAGTCCAGCTTTTATGGATTGCAGAAGTTGACTCAATAGAAGTGCGCCACATAGTTCCAGGCGCGGCAAAGACTGCTGCTTCAAAGGTGCCACTCTGGTTTTTGCAGCAAGTATGGCGACCGAAATGGTTCCATCGTCGTTAACCACTCGGCTGTATACCACCGCTGAGTACGCCTTGGTGGATGCATCTGAAAATCCGTGCAATTCGATTCTCTGTTTGTCGCTTTTAACTAAGCGCGGTATCTGGAGCTTGTGAAGGTTGTCCAGATCAGCTCGCCATTTGAGCCAGTCGTTTGCTAGTTTGCTCGGTAGTTCGTCGTCCCAATTCAAATTCAACAGCCAGAGTTTTTGAAATAGTATTTTGAATTGAACTACGATTGGTGCTAATAGACCGAGAGGGTCGAATATACGTGAGACATCCGCCAACACTTGCCTCTTGGTGCAGCGAGGGTCTTTCGATAGGTTTACATTGTACGACAATGTGTCCTCTCCAGGGTGCCAATGCAGCCCTAGCACTTTGACTGGTGATTGTGAGGAATCCGTGTTATCCTCCGATTTGATGCGTTTGGTATTCGATACCCATTTCCCGAGCTCTAGGTTAGCACAGGACATCAGTTGGACCAGTTCGTCCCTGTTGCGTAGCAGCTCATCCTCACTATTTGCTCCAGTGAGAACGTCGTCGACATAGAAGTCCTCCAACACGATTTTTGCTGCGTTCGGAAACTCGTGCTTATGGTCAGCAGCTAGTTGCTCTAGCACTCTGACTGCTAGAAATGGTGCGCATGATGTTCCATACGTCACCGTGCATAGTTGGAAGTGCTTCATAGGATCTGAGGGATCCTCTCTCCATACGATTCTTTGATAGTCTCTATGTTTTTCGCTCACCCATATTTGACGGAACATCTTGACTATGTCCGCTGAAAAGACGTATTTGTACATACGGAATCGCAAGCACACAGCAAATAGGTCTCGCTGAATACTCGGTCCGATCGAGAGCGTGTCGTTTAACGCCATGCCTTTGGCGTCTTGATATGATCCGTCGAAAACCACTCGAAGTTTCCGACCCAATACGGGATGATGTGGCAAGTAGAAATTCCTACCCTTGGGAATTTCGGTCGGTGAGATTTCTCGCATATGTCCTAGCTCCTGGTATTCCCTCATGAACTTCACGTAGTCGTTACGTAATTGTTGATTCTGTGCTAAACGTCGTTCAACTGATTTGAACCTCTGCAGCGCTCCTTGAAGTGTATCTGCGAATTGTGTTTCGGATACTTTAAACGGAAGTTCCACTATGTACTTGCCTTGTTCGTCTCGAGTGTGTGTTGCAAGAAAGTGTTTCTCCACCTCCTCGTCTTCAGGTTGAACTTCTGCCTTGCGTTGTATGCTCTCCAGCTCCCAGAACCTTCTGAGATAAGCATCGATGTCTATTGTCGTTGTGAGTGCCGTAGCGCTGCATGCGCGTGATGAAAGCAGTGATGTAATTACCCATCCGAAAATTGATGATATAGCAATGAGCTTTCCTTTGTCGTCGTAGATTTTTCTTCCAGTTATAACACTCCAAACGTGTTCGCTGCCCAAAAGAATGTCAATTGGGGCATTCGTGCTAAATTGCGAATCTGCCAATTGCAGATCGTTGAAAACTCGAAGTACAGACGCGTCGATGGTCTGCCTTTCCAATGATGACGTAATCTTTCCAAGCACGTGAGCCTGGACTACCAGCTGATCTTGCGAAATACGGGATTGGATGCTTATAGTGCTGCATCCCCTTGTAGTGTCTGCTTTGGTTGATGAAATTCCCGTAACCAGTATGCGTGATGGCGTACGAGCCAAACCAAGTGTTTGTATACAGCGTTCAGATATGTACGACAGTTCTGAACCCGTGTCCAATAGGAGTCGGCATGCAACCAAATCTCCCTTTGCGTTGCGAACGTTGACCATGGCCGTCGGCAAGGTGCTCCTGTTCCATCCAGTTGATTGTTGTGAATTTGCAGTGCCTTGTGCACATACCATTGCTGCAGAACCTTCTGCTTGTGCGATGTGACTCGTAGTCACCGTTGAGATGTGTGCGCTAGGATCCTCCTGATCCTCACCAGTTTGAGAGATTGTTCCAATAGCCTGTTGCGTGCGTTGCAGGTGCAACAGTGAGTGATGCTGACCTTTACATTGTCTGCACTTGAACGTAGATTTGCATTTTCTGACCCCATGACCAGGATTCAGACAATTGTAACATAGAGCGTTTTCCTTGGCAAACGAAAACCTCTGTCCTGCTGACATGTCCAAGAATTGTTGGCATCCATACAGACGATGCTCTGTAGAATGACATTTGCTGCACTTGTTTCCTTCAAGTACAACCAGCGAATGTGTGACCTTCCTTCCCTTGTCACCGATTGAGGCTGTAGTCTTGCCTCCGATTGTTTCACGCTTGCTGAGCTCTAGTTCCTCGCAACGTGCATCCAAAAATTTGAAGAATTCCTCCAGTGTGGGTGAGTCTGTCTCCACACTGCGCTCGATCCACCTGCGTCGAGTATCTGCATCCAGCTTCTCCAGCGTCAAGTAGATGATCCAACAGTCTCGTCCTGTTTCCTCTATGGCATCCAAACCACGCACTATTTCATTGGCGCCGTCTGACACCTTCCGTAATGTTGCTGTATCCGACCTTGTTGTTGTTGGCAGCTTCATAAACTGCTCCAATAGTGAATTCACGATATGCCGTGGACGATTATATCTTTCATTAAGTCGCTCCCACGCAGTGTTGTAAGCTGAATCCGTAATAGCCAAATGTCGTACCAGATTTGCAGCTTCGTCGATCAGAAGAGATTTCAAATGATGAAATTTGTGCGTATTTGTCAAATTCGCCTTGTTGTGAATTGTGCTCTCATATATGTCTTTGAAAGCTGGCCACTCTGAATAATTGCCAGCGAACCGTTTAATTTGAATTTTAGGCAATTCGCTTTGAGCTGATGCCCCTACCATTTGAGCACTACCTGAATTCGCCGCGTAGGCGTCTCCTCCTTCAGGTCTCGACATGTTTGCAGTGGCTCGATTTGCCGCCAACTGCTCGAAGAGTTGTTGTTGTTGTTGTAGCAAACTTATTATTGCGTCGTTGTTTTGCAGCACGCCGCTGCCGTTTTCACTGTTCCCAATTGATGGACTAGGTCTTGTACCTACCATCGCCGAAAGTAATGCATGCGCCCTTAGATATTTTTCCTCGTAGAATATGTTGTCATGCTCCGGATCCACATAGCCATCTACTTCGTCGAGCATAGCTATTTCATCACCAAATCTATTGAAGTCTTTCCATGTTGTGTTGAGATGCTCCAGCCGCGAAGACACCTCTGCCCGTGTGGCGTTCGAATGTTGCGCGTCCTCAGCCCAAGCCAAGCTCCGTGTGATATTGGCCTTGAGTCTGGCGCGCCCTTTTGTCAATGCTTTTAATTGCTCCATGCCGAGAAACAATTACAAATGAGAACCAATGCACAGAAAACTACAAAACAAATCCGGATGCGAAGGACCAAACAATGATCCCCAACCGGCAAGACGAATGAGTAGTGGACTGTAGAGTAATATGTTCTTGTCAGTTTCGCTGTCTAATTGGTACTAAGAAAATTTACATTTGTGGAACTTAACGATAGGTGTGTGTGTGTGCATACAAATTGTGGATTCTAAAGCTAGTGGGTATAGAAAATATAAAGATGACAATATGGGATAACTTATAAACTATGTATCGATAGTCCATTCCTAAACACACATATTAATATTAGTTTAGTGCGAATAAATATTTTTACCGCAGAAATCTACTGCTATTGTTCAAATTTTATTTCATTATAGAGCTGTGACTCGTATAATAGGATTTCCAAAGCCCCACCACGTCGCTTTATGTATTTAAATTTTGCATCCAAACCCCGCCCATCCCGCGAGGAACACCGAAAACCGCCCAATGATCATTTTAAGCTACAATATCGAAATTAAACTTAATCGCCTTTCCCCGGCTTTCCGGACACTCCGTCTCGCCTCGGCCCTCTCTGTGATTTTCCAGCTGAATATCTAGCATTCAATTTGTAATTTTCTAATTATGTGGTTGAACATTTTGGTGTATTGAAAGCAATTACGCTAAATAATTGCACATTCCCGTTGCGTGTATTTGGCGAATGGGAGGCAGCCCCAAAACCCCTTCTAGTATCCCCTTTACTAGCTGATGAGTTTTGTGTCTGGTTTTCCCGCTTATTTCCATACCCTACCCTACTAGCAAGTCTTCAAAAATAAATTCTGGGGAATACATTTTTAAATTGTTTATTTTTTATTTTAAACAAAAGCTTTTTCTGCCTAACCATGAGTAAGTTGAATATCATAAATTCTTGAGGTTACACAGAAATAATCTTTAATCTCTTAATCCCTCTTAAGCTTTCCAAACTTGGACATGAATTTAAGTGAAATTAAAGTGAAATATACATTTTATATTTCATAGAAAGAGTATGGTCAGGTGACTAAGCCCGAGGTTGGCTTCCTCTCCTAATGACAGCGTCGCCGGTTTCGAATCGAGATGGCGAGGAAATAAAAGAGGAGGGTCTTGGAAACTGGGAGGCTGGGAGTGTTGATGGGGCACCAATGGAACAGTTAACGTCGAGCGCCAAATCATTTTGCTGAGCGCCAAACAATTTCCGAATTTAATTACATTGATTATGGTGCCAAGGAGCAAATCTAACCGTCAGTCTGTGCAGTTTTCTACTCCTTTTTTGAAGCCATTTTTTTGGTTAGACTTTCCCTTTAACATTGAACTTGAATCTGCCAGAAATGTTCCATGGGGCAACTGCGTGTTGGGGCATTTGCTCAACGAGCGTGTCATTGTTGTTGAATGTTTTTTGCGGTGACGACACTTTCGACACTTTCATGCTCTGTCAGTGCAAAAATAAAGGGTGCGGGAAGTGGCCAAACATGTTGTCAACACTTTTCGGTTTCGGCTTCGGCTACGGAATGGGCTTGTTGCAGAATTCGAAATAATAGCAACAATCGCAAAGCTGCAGCGAACAATAAAAATATATTTAACAAAATCCATTAACTCATAATTTTCTGCTGTGGTGAACACAATCCAGAACTCGCTGGCTCGCTCGCCCCGAAGCGTTCAGTTTGTTGTCGTTAAGCCAACACACACACACAACACAAAAAAAACCCAATTGCGCGCAATTTTACGGCAGAGCGCATTTCACCATCCAAACCACCCATCCACCCACTGTCCCACACTCACCCACTTACACCCACTTATGCCCACGCCCACCGCGAAGCTGCTACCAAGAGGCACGTATGCGTGAAATATTGTGCAAACAACAACTGCTACAATGGTGTTACATTCGGAGCCACCATCTCATCGCAGTCAACAGTTAAGTGCAGTGCAATTGCAAGCTGAAAATCTTCGTAGCACCCAAATATATTATATATAGAGTATACGAATGTAACAACAAAAATCAGTAGACGGAACTCGTTTGTAACCGAAAAAATAAAATTCACACGACGTCGTCGCTGTTGTTGATTATGGGAAACACTCAAAACGAGTTTGATTGTTGTCGTTGTTTGGCTTTGTTTGGCATTGTTGCTGCGGTAATTTACGTGTTGCATGTGACAGACATGGCTTTGTTGTAGGGTCCATACGGCGAGTATATGGTGATATGCTTGTAGTATCCCCCAGAGACATTTTGGCCACAGTTATAATCCCAGAGTATCCACAATCTAACGTCATCGGGTCGGGGGCGATAAATCACTTATCGCGGAAAAGGCCCAGGTACTGGCTGTTGGGGCTTCCACCCTCGGGCAATTTGCCATGATTAAAGACGTGGCTTATGGGCCACTAATGGTTAATAGAAAATTCAATTATATGGCATAAAATAACTGACATTTCTCGTTGCTAGTTGGGGCCCATTAAAGCTGATCCAATCAATAAGTGATTAACAATAGTCTACGGAGAAACTACTTATGGGTGAGTCGGTTGGATGGTCGGGTTAATAAAGAAGCCTCTACCATATACTTTTCCATAATTTACACCTCGCTGATGTATTTTTACTTTGGCTTTATTTAAACCATATTCGAAGGCTGCCGGCCAAATTGAGTTTGTTTGGCTAACATTTTGTCTGCCGGTGTTTGGCGTTGGGGCCGTGTAGCGTTATGAACTGTAAATTGGTTGAATTATAAGCAATTATATATAATGCCATTGGCAGGCAACTCACACGATTCGCGCCACAGTGAAACGCATTTTGCCAGACAATTTCATTAACAGCAATTGCCGCCGGGCGTGCTGTCTCTCGATGTGTCGTGTGCCCGGAGTGTGTGCGGTGTAACCGCTTCATTTCCATTAGCTATACAATTTGATTAAGTTCCGAATGCTACCCAGCCAGATTGTTGCCAGCGACAGGGTCACCGAAGCACCGAATCGCCGAGCACAGCTCAAATTCAAGCCAGATTACAATAATTTCTTTATCAAGCCCAAATAATAGACGCACAGACACGCAACAGCAACAATAACAAGGCCGTTGCATGTCCAACAATAAGGGAAAACCTTAATTTCGTGGATGGGAAATGGTAAGTAGGAGGTCAAAAAGTTGGGATTGTTGTGCATACGGAATACGGCTAAGGCATATGGCTTGAACCCAGCTCGACTCGATGGAGACATGGACAATGACAACGGAACGGATAGGAACGGAAACTAGCGGAAATCATTAGAGTCTGCACAAATGACTTCAAGATACTTTTCCTCTGCCACTGCCCCGAGCACTTTTTTCCTTCCTCCCTGGCTGCACAGTGGGTCGAAAGTGCAGGAAGACCCAAATCAACAACCCAAACGCAAGGAAAGCCTTGTCACCCAAATGGGTGAATTTTGACAGCCCATGCACACGTCGAGGAAATTATTTGTGGGCAATGCCAGTCATCGTTACAAAGTACAATTTTCCCTGGGCTGTTTGTGGTTGAGACAGGTCAAGGTTTAAGTTCAATGGGGTTTGCTCCAACATTATTTAATTTTCTACACAAAAGACTACACTATTTATTAGGAAAATGTATAGTCGGAGCCACAGTGCAACTCCACGGTGTCCTCTCGCTTTCAACTTCCAGCCTTTGTTCTGTTGCGAAATGTAGTGTATATATAGATTTTTTTTGGCTCCATTCTTGACTGCCACAAAGGAAGGGCGATGGGCCAGCGGAGATTGTAGTTCTTGTTGTGATTTTGCTAGTTGCTAGCCTGGCAGGCAGCTTGTGCCGGCATCTACTTAAATATCCGGTATCATTATTATAAAAATCAAGTTGGGAGCCAAGCGGACGCACTGGGCCAGGAAGCAATTAGGGCTGCAGAGCATAATTGGGCGAATTTTTTGCAGCTTTAGTTGTGCCAAGGGAAGCCCGGACTCGGCCCTCAATTAACGGAGATTAAAGGTGTGAAAAGCTTTGGCTTTTGTCTCGTGATTAGCCCGGGTCAGTGTTGCCACTCGAAGGCAGGGCAGGGCAGGCACGAGGCAGGGGGCAGGGCGACCAAACAAGGTTGAACACTCGCTCCATGGACGCCAGGGCGGAGAAAAAATGAAGGACCCTAAATAAAAATCAAGCAACCGTCAACGGGGCGTATGCGCAAAGTGCAAATGAGATGCCGGTGGGAGTAGGAGGTTCGGGATTTCGAGAGGAGGGCACTGGCAGGTAAATAAAAAGCAGATAAAAATCAAATTAACAGAACGAAGTGAAGAGAAACTGTGCTCAAGTAAATAAAACTGCCCCAGTTGGCCAAGGCGGGCCCCGATAAAAAATGCTTCGCCCGCGCACCCAATTTATATATTTCAGCATTTGTTATGGCTCCGCCTGGTCGCTGATTGCAAATGAAATGAATTCGGCCACTGGAAGTTTAGCGGGAGGGGCTGTAAGGACGAGGACATCGGATGCGTGGCACAAAATAAAAACACAATTTCCCAATGGGCCGGCGGAACATTAAAAAAAAAAGTACATTTAATGACTTTCACCGTCCACACTCTGATGCTGGCGTTGATAAAAAAAAATAAAGCCACCATCAGCATCGTAGAGCCTTCAAATGAGCAAGAACGAGGCCGAAAAAATGTCCTTAATCTGCTTAAAAGCACAGCTTGGTGTTACCTATCCGCCAGAAGGATGAATGGACGTGAGCCGGGAGCCAGGAGCCAGGAGCGACGAGCATCAAAATTAACGGCAAGAAATTTAAAATGTAATTGACAGGCCAACTGACAGTGGCAATGACAGCACTGGCAGTGGCCTCCAGCGCCCACGGCCACCAGGCCGATCGACACAACGCTGTGGAAGCGCCAACGGCAGCGCCAGTTATTAAAACACGAGCGCCGACAGCCGACAGTGCGTATACGCAATGAGGAAACGGAAATGCAGCATTAAATGGATATAAAACAGCCTGCCAACCGGGCGCCGCTTAAGGACACTTTGGCCATGGTGCAGCTCGTTGTGGCTCGCTTTGTGTAATTGCTCTCAGCGGAGGGCTTAACGCTTCCACCCACAACCAGCGCCATGCCATTGGCGCTCAATGTCCTTGGTCCTGGGGTCTGTTTGTCAATGCTTTATTTGCGTTTATCGCAATCATTTCGCTGGCCGCTTTTCGCCTGTTAATATGGCAATTTACATTTACATTATTTTTATTATACCAACCCAACACACACACTCGCGAAGCAAATCCGTTTAAAAAGGACACATGAATTTAATATAAATACTTTTTCGCATTCATTCTGTCATAATCGAGTTGTCCCCTCGAGTTTTCGTTGCAGGCCTTCTCAGACGTGCGGTTATCGCATTTAATTGTCGACCCGAAAAGATATATATTTTTTTTGTTAAATTCCCGCCATAAACGCAGAAGCAACCACTGATGCTTCCGAGCCATGATGATGCCCTCGGCCATAACAATTAGAAGCAATTGCTACTCTCCTCCAACTGCCAGCTGGCAACTGGCAACTGGTAACTGGCAAATAGCAACTGGCAACTGCTGACTGCCACTGGCAGCAATTTCACTTACTTCACGTGCAACTTGGCAAGCCAAACGAGAGTGACGAGCGACGACACTGCTGACTGCTGCTGCCACTGCACTTGGCTCCCAAATAGCGGCCCTAGCACTAAATGCTGACGGCCCAGTGAAAGGTAAACGAGGCGGTGGCGACGGCAGCAGCGGCAGCGAATGGTACTTGGTACTTGCTACTTGGTGTTGTGGCATCATCCGTACTGTACGGACTGGAATGCAGCATGCTTCCATCTGCAAAGGTAACAATAAACGTAAGCCCCCATGACTGGCAGTCGGCGGAAGTGGAGAGGCTGAAGTATGTGAAGATTTCACTTTCATGTTTAACTTGGACCAGCACACATGTATCTCTCGGCAAAATCCCATCCCAACTCCGTCTCTGTCTGAGCTGGCATTCTAGCCATTAGAGAGGAGTCACATCCGAAGGAAGTCTGTCAGGTTAAATATTATTCAAATATTTTATTTAAACAATTAATTGAAGAAAGTTTAATATTTAAACGGTGAAGCCTTAAAGCCTTGTGAATAAATGCTATCCATTTTGTTTGTATCAGATCGGACTTTCCATAAAACACCTCAATGGCTTTGTTTACGTTTCCACACCTGTTCTTTGAGTCAACACTGTCTGATGTACGTCTCGCACGTGTATCTGTGAATTTGTTTGGCTGAATCAACAATGCGTCGGTGGGTTGCAGCTTAACTGCTTTTCTTCAGTTTCAGTTTCTTTTTCCTCTCGTCTGGGCCACCTTTGGCGACACACTTTGAGTCTCGTATTTCCCTCAGGCATGCGTGGCGTATTCGGTTGCCGTTTTTTCCATCCTTCCTTTTTTTTGTATGCCTGGGAAGCTGGCATTATGTGACATCTAAAGGCAACGCTGCAGAAAGGAGGGGGGCAGAATGGGGCAAGGGGTTTTGTGTCATAAGTAACGGAAAGCGAAAGACGGGGCAAAACGGTAAAAGTAAAGAAAAGCCATGCAACGTTGTTAAAGAAAAGTGCAAGCGACTCGGTGTGTCCCCTTAAAGCAGGCAACAATGTGTGCCAGCAGTCGCGAAGCTTCATGACCAAACTACCAGCAACATCTATTGCAACTGCCACAGCAACAGCAACTGCAACTGCGACTGCATCTGCAGCATCAGCTACAATTTTGAGACATTGCATAAGAGCCTCCAAAGGCAACGAGGAGCCGATCCACACGACCCATGCGATTTAGCGTGGGAGATGCGCTTAATTATCCGAACAAAAATGCAAAACGATGCCAGGAAGAGCAAAGAGGTGCACCCTGATATGCGATAATCTTTAATGAAGCTGATGAGCTTCTTGTTCAGCTTTTCACAGAAGCTTAATGGCTGGATTTGAAACTAATCCTTCGAAAAGACTATTAAATTTTACATATTAATTTGCCAATGAGCCCTGCCATGGAATTTAGCAATAAAATCATTCAAATGTCAAACAATCCCACCGGAATCAATTGTTTTAAGCTCCCAGCTGTAATTGGCCTGCTGGGTATTATGATTAAATCAAAAGCAATAAATAAATCACTAAAATTTGACCTCTAGAGGATAGAAAATGTTTTTTTGGAAATATTAGCCAGCGACCGCTTTACTTAAGCGACCGGTCATCTAATTGTTTTCCGAAAACAGAGTTGGGAAAAAGTTCATCATCGAGTGATAAGCAACATAATCGATAGTTGAGTGAAACTTTTGGAGCACTTTCATTGCAGTTTCCCAGATTTGCAGCAGCCTCGACCTGTGCCAGCAGAGAGCAGACTGGCAAACAAACAAAAACAGGCAACAACTGCAATCAATTGCACCTTCTGCCGCATGAATGCGTGGCTGAATAGCAGCACATATGCAATGTGTTCATATGAGAGGGTCCGTGAATCCGAGGGGTTAGCCACACACCACCTACCGAACTGTCTCCTTTCCCTTAGAAATGCCACACCCCCTGGGATGTCTGCCCACCATTCACTGACCAGTGCGGTAACAAAATGGCAGCATCCAGTTGGGTTTTATTTTTTTCTCTGTGCACTCAATTTTTTGTGCAGCTTCAACTGCAATTCAAGTGCATTGCAATGCACGAATGACTGACTCCAGCAGCGGAGGGAAAAAGGGGGAGGGTTAGGGCAGTAAGAGTAAGTGAATGAATATGGGGGGCGTGGCAGGGACTGAACGTATCCGAAGGGCGGACAACGTAAGTGTGCGTTATGTTTGCCAACGCCAAATGAAAAGGACCGGAACCATGAAAAACAGAAAACTGGACGCACAAATGCAAATCACTTACAACAGTGTATGAAAAGGTGAGAAAAGGAGAGTGCACTGAGAGAAAAAGTGGGATGAGCCATAACAATATGTCTTCTAAGAGTATCAGACCAACAAAGTAAAAGTTACTTGATATGAAATATAGAATTTTTTAATTCCAATCCTTGGCATGTCATTCAGAAAATTACCATAACATCTTAACATCTTAAACATTTTTCTTACAGTGCACTCTACATGAAAGAGAAAGGAAGCATTACAATAAAGACTCTTACTTTGTGGCTGGTGTTGCTGGGCCTCAGGGAGCCTTGACAATGATATTGATTTGCCGTCATTATTGTTAGTTTTTGCCACCCTGCGGCTATGCCAAATGGACGGCGGAGCGTGTGCGAAAACTGTTTGTGCTCACTGTCGCCAGCCATCGATCCTTGGGGCTGCCATAGCCCTCGTCCTCGCCCTTGTCCTCATCCTCGCCCTCTGGCAGCCAAGTTACAAAATTTGAATTTACGCTGCGCCCGATACGCGAAATTGAAATTGTTATTTGTTGAGGCAACTGTTGTTGGCTGGGCTGGGCTTGGGCGGTCCAGGATATCGATGGGGATGCCCTGGGGGGGAAACTGGGGACCGGGGTGTGGCTAAAGGATCCCGCACAAAATAGAAAACTTCGTTGCCAGAGTTGCCACAGAGCAGAGTCCCATAGCCGAAGTGGCCCAGGGGGCCTGACCACTCAGCACGGCCACGATTGGTGTATATCACACCGAAGACTTTGGTGGAATATTTTTTTGCACGGCAATACGAATATTTTCACCAATCGACCACCTCCCCCTTCCATTTTGACTTCCATATAGTTTTCTCTGGCAGTTATTGACTTTTTCCAGCGGCAAACAAATGCAATTTGCATTTTGATAACATTTCCCAGCAGCTGCATTTTAATTGCATTCGTTCAGTGTGCCCCGGCCAGAGCATAAGTTTTCCAAGCTCCACCTTTAGTGGTGGTGATCTCCTCCTAGTCCTCCTAGCTGCCCCATGCCGCAGCCTAGTCCTAGTCCTAGTCCTCCGAAACGAAATGAAAGACGTAACGAAATCAATTGTCAGGTCATCTGTCAATTTATTTGTTATTTCCCTCCGACTGTCAGCTGTCAGAGCTGCACGAACCAAAAGCCAGTAAAACAAACAAAGCAAATAAACAAAACGTAATGCATTTAATGTGCACCACGGCGACTTGCAACAAAATTAAGGTCCCGGACAGGCGAACAAGACGTCGGTAGCCCGGGAAAATACACAAAATAGAAAAAACAAACAACTTCCCTGGAGGAGTTTGGAGGAAAAGTTCAAGAGTTCGCTTTGTCGCGCTTGTGCAAACAAATGATTTGCTTTCGAAGCTGCCTCATGGCTCTGCCTCCATGAAGTGTAATTGCCACACGACCAAAAGGCGTAGCAAAATTAGCCAAACGTTTTGGCCAAGTTTGTTTTCTCAACGGCTGCGGCAATTGCCTTTGCCATTTGCGAAATTATCGACTTGTCACCCAGCTGCCTTCGCCTGCTCTCCAAGGAAATGCAAATTTTTCGTCGAAAAGCGACGCGTTGGGGGTGCCTGGCGCCAAACAAATGATTGGCATTATGTAGTTTGACCTTAATTAGTTAACAATAGAAAATCCAATACTTTTGGGGCACAGGGCAGAGGCACAGGCACGGGGCCTCAATAGAATTAACCGCACCAATTACACGCACAAAATGCCAAACAATTAATAAAAAGCGTGGGAGTGAGGCGGGGGCGAGAAATCAGAATTGTGGAAATCTATTTGAGGCTGTCGCCATTTTCAGTTTGCCATAAATCAAATTAATTGAAATTAATGGTTCACCTACAGCGGCTCAGTCTTCAAGTGCCCTCACGCAAATATTTGCCCAACTGATTTGGTTGGAATAACTTTTTTTTTTCCTCGAACTGGGGACTTGCCGGGACCGGGTCCTGCCATCCTTTCTGGTAGACTGAATGGTGACCATTAAGCATCGAGGGCCGGCCCACTAATTATTTTGGATTACTGAGCGTTGGGCCGAGCGTTATTCCCTTTGAAGCCGTCCGGAAAAAAAGGATAACACTAAAGCCCGAATAGGTTTATGCGGCTAATTAATGTGATATCTGATAGCAGTTGTAACAGCAATTGTAATTATTTATGCAAATGTCTTGGTGCGGGCCTATGCAAATTGGGTCCATTCAACAATTGGTAGTAAATTAAGGGAGAAACATATCCTGAATGCAAATAAATCTGCTTTGTGGCTGATTTACAACAGGTTGATGGAAATGATTTCATAGTATAAACGATGAAACAATAGTTTTTATTACAATATTAATTGGTTCGTCATATATTTAAGTAATATCCATTGTAATTGAATGAAAAGTGTTTGCTTAATTAGTATTCATTCACGATATACGTTGTCCCATAAACGATCTATGTATAGATACATCCTTTTCATTAAGCTGAGCGCCGGATTTGAACTTCAAAGGGCTGCTTGTTAAGGGTGGCCGGCTGCGGAAAATAAATGAAATGTTTGTCAAGTGCGGTTTTCTGGCTGGCTGTTCCACCACCCCGCTTTATTTGACTCATTAAAATGATTTAATAAGGCCAAGCCGAAAGTCCGTAAACCGATTTGCCCGGATAGTCCCTGGCCCGGCCAAGAGGGAGTGAACCAGACTCATTCTGACTGAATGGTGACAGTGGCAATGTAATTCATCAGATATAAACGTGGTCATTACGTAGTTATACATCCGATTGGTTTGGGGCCGGGACTTTGGGGTCCGGAGTCCGGACACACCCATGAATAATGAATAAAGCCTACAAACAGATTTTTGCCGCTTGGAAAATAATTTCTGGGCATATTTACATATTCAGCATTCATGGGACCGTCGGGGAAATCGCATTCGAATTCAAATTCATACGCTATAATGGCCAAGACATATGGAAAACTTGTGGGTGAGGTCGTGCATACCCATACACACATTTTACATTTCTGTGAGTACATATGTATGGATAGATGTATATGTTTCCCCAAAAACATCGCATTTTCCAATCAATTGAATTTCAATTTGCATAATTTTCTATATGTCAAAGTAATGTGTTCAGAATTCGATTATTTTCCATTGAATTGAGCTGAAGACATTACGAGTGGACTAAAAGTGGACAAAGCGGACGACCCAAGAAGCTCTTCAAGTCCTGTCTCGGAGCAGACTGGCGAGCACACACAGTCGCCCATCCCATCCCATCCACAAATAAGGAGCGTTGGCCAGGATACAGGATATGTGAATATGCTAACAGCCAAATGGGTGTGTCATGGAGTGGACAAACATTATTGCAGAATTTATTTGTATTTGAATTTGTGCGTGGGCAGATGGCAGGGATAGAGAGAAGGGCGCAGCACTCCCCTGCTCCTGCCCCTGCCCCTGCCCCTGCCCGGCCCAGCACACATTGTGACCTCAAAGTAACCCAAAACTCGCAAACGAATAAAATGCAGAAAAAGAATTGTTGGATTTGCGTGGAAATGTTAGGAGCAAAGGCGAAAAGGACCCAGAGCGACGGCGTCAAAACGAAACAAGCAATAAAAGGCACGGCCTGTTCGGTTCGTTTCAGTTCTGAAAAACTATCACAATTGCCATAAACAAACGGAAACTGGCAAAATTCTAAATATAAAATAGGCAAAGGACGAATAGCCAATGCCCTGAAGTAGATTACCAAAAATATTCAGCACAGATCCTCAAAATTTCAATCTCTGCCATAACACCTTCAATTTATAAACAATAAGAAGAGCACTCTCAAGTTCCACCTTTCATCACGAATTTCAGATGAATTCAGAGTCACTTGGCAGTGGAAATGCTCCAAGGACCTCACAACACAATCAAACAATGTGCGTGTCCTTTTTCTGAAAATTCTACACGCCCACATAGCCGAGGCAGGGCAGTTCCCTTTAACAGAACCCAAAACAAAAAATAAAGAATTAAATTGGAAAAGCGTTGGCACCAAAAAAAAATAAAGTGAAAAAGGGTTCAAATGTATTTAAGGGGGGAAGGTGTCGGGTGTCCTGGGGTTCAGCCGGACTGGTTTGTGGGGAATGTGCAGGGAAATGCAGAAAACACGCAGCCCGCAGCTAGCCAGCCAGACAAAACACTCCTGCCCAGACCTACAAAGAAACAAACAGTAACCAAAAAACCAAAAAAAAAGTGTACTATGTATACGAGACACCCAAGCAGAAGTTTTGTGGGACAGCCGCAAGATTCGAGTTTGAACATTCCCTATCGAGGGCTTTGTTTCGCACTTTTTGCTTTTTTTCTCGTTTTTTCTCGGTTTGTGGGCACGCGTGTCGTAAAAATTTAATTAAAAAATAATTTTGTTAACAATAAAAATCAACACCCGGAGACTAGAGTAGACGACGATGACAAAAGTAAAAGCAGACCGCAGGCCAAATAATGATTAAGCATACGCCCGGGGTGACCGAGCAAATCGCTGTTCTTCGGCAGTGGCTCTGGCCACTTTTTTCCCCAGCGATTGCCACGCCCATTAGCCGTGTCAAAATGTGCGAATTATGTGCATGAAACAGCAGGCATTTACGGCCATTTATTGTTACGCCCGTGCTCCAGCTCCGGCTACTGCTCCGGCTTCGGATTTAACTTGTGATGCGGCTGTTGCGGAGCCGTTGGTTTAGTAGTTGGCTTTCGGCGGCAAAGCCTGTGTGTCAAGCCGAACGAAATTATGATGAGGACTTTTTATTGGGCCCACAGCCATTGCCTGCTCCGACCGTCCTCGGAGTCCTCGCAGTCCTTGTTGTCCTGACATCTGAAGTGGCTCGCCCCGGCACTAGGATGTCTGCTCCTCGGCTCCCTGTCTCTCTTCGCCCGTTGACTCAATAAAAATTCAGTAAAACGCTCTCGACATAGGCTCAAGGATTATTATTGCTACTTTATGACAGTTTATGTATTTTCCCTTTGTGTTTGTATGCTTGTGTCCGGGCTAGTGACAACGCAGATTTAAAAGGTTACATATACACGGGAATATGTATGTGTTATTCGAGTGGGGCAGGACATGGGTAAAAGGGGCAACTTGTAAAGTGTTCGAAACGCAAATTGCTTCCCAGGGACGACTGCCAGTGGAGCCAAGTGGAACGTTTTGTAGTCAATTTCACAGATAATTGGAATGCCTATAGGTTCCTGGGGTGCCAGGGGCTCAGGGCGATGAAATATTCAGGATTTACCTTGAAATATTGGTTGGAAAATCTATCTACAAGTACACATTTCTCTCCAATAATAAATAAAAAGAGATTTCCTTTTCAATAAAATAAACTTCTTGAAACCAAAACTCACTCCCTCCCTACACAAAAGCCAATACAAAAATGAACCAAAATCTGGGAAAACTTTGGCAACAACCAGCAGCAATAAATGCAACCAACGTGGCAAAGCTAATTATATGCTTCCTACCAGTAGGCCAAGGGGTGGTTGAGTAATGGAAATACCAACCAGAACAACCCAAATCTTCTCGGAAAGACAAAACCTCTAACCTCAAACTTTGACTCCGACTTTTGGCCCAATTATGGCCACGTTTCAATGTCGAGTCATAAAATTAGCATATTTCCCCTCGACCCAACAATTTCAGATGCTTTTTCCGCTGTTCATTTTTGTACAATTTTTTTGGTTTAAGCCGGCAGTCTCGTTATTTTATTTGCGAGGGAAAATTTGAGCGGGCCGAATAAGTTGACACCTTCATTTTAATTCGAAAAGGGGGGCCGGACAGGAGGTTGGCCGAAAGAAAACTCGCTGCTAATTGCAGTGTCGAGGCTCAAGGCAAATGGCTTAATTACCTTGTATTTTCCCGTTGTTGCCGTTTGCCATTGTTGTTGACCTTTGGGAACGAATAGCGCAGAGTTCATTTGCATAATTTGGCGGGGTTTTTTAATTTTTGGAATAGCACTTCCCCGACAAGACTGCACGTAACATTTGCATAAACTGAGTCTACACGCAAGCCAATCAGCATAATTCCTCCTGCGAACATATTGGCCCGAAATCACTGCCAAACTATGCTAGACTAGAGTGAAACCAAATATCTTTTTATATCCTCAAAAAAGTGTCGAAAATAAGTAACCAAATTACTAGAACTTTACATTTTTCCTCACATCATAGTGAGGGTTACGGTTTCCAAGCCCCGACGATATTTGCTCATCAAATTAGTTTTCTTGCACACGTTTTCAATTTTCGGCAAGCGCTAAAAGTTTCCTGCTTGACTTCCAATTTGAGCAGATTGGTGGCAGGGTCGGGGGCATGTTGGTATTGGGGGATGAGTTTTTGGGGAATGTTTGTCAAATATGTGTGCGTGTGAGATAGCACACACTGTGAGGTAGTTCGCAAACTGGCGCGTCAATTGTGGCAAAGGTTTTAGCATTTGGAAATTTGAATAAACTGGTAAGCACCCATGAGAAATTCATTTAAAATTCCGGCAATGCTCCCCTGCCCCCTCTGGCCAAAACAACAACAATAATGAGAGCGTACAATGGCAAGAGCATACATAAATCAGGACAATGCCACGTTATTGCCACATAGCAAATGTTGCCAAAAACTCTATTGTATGATCATAATTGCCAACTTCCTTTTTGACATTTGGCATGCCCCCATCCCCGACTGTGTCCAAAAACCTATCTCCAAAGTGGGTCGAATACGCATAATAATTAACAACATTTACAGCATTCAAATGCAATTTCACCTCTCGGAATCAAAAATAGATTTTTCCGTATTTACTTTTGGCCAACATTGCGTATACGCCATGCTGGCCATTTCAAAATGCAAATAATATCTGCAAATGTTTGTTTATTCTGCCATCGAATAATTTTGGAATGTTTACCATTGATTTCCATGCTAGACCAGCTTGGGACTTTAATTAATGGTATCACAATTAAATCCACTATCAAATCGAATTTTTTTTGTTAAATTAGACTCATTTGTGGCATTAATTACGGGCTTTGTGATAAGCAATTTGCATTGATAGGTTATCCTCGTGCAAATAGGTTGATTGATTTGTTTTACAATTAGCCGGCCATAAAGTGTTTGTATCCCATAACGATTAAATTATGTATGAGTGTTCCTTTGAAAGAACCAAGCCGTACCATCTTTTATCTTTGCTTTGATGTCCGCGGTCCTCATGTGCAGCAGCGGACGGATTAGATAACAAAGATCCCAAGCGGGCTCGGTTCACCCAGTATCCGGTTAGCTGTGAGCCAGTTGCAAACATTTACTTAGCTCTTGCCCCCTGCTGAAATATTCAAAGGCAAACAGAGACAACAAATTCAACAGTGTTTATTTGCGGCTCTTGTTGGCACAAATGTTGTCATTGATTATGCATGATCTACATATGCACACTACGATATGGGCATAAATACGGCATTCGTCAAATTTTAACCCAATTTGCGACACTTTTATTTGCCGAGGGCATACACTCGTCTATCAATTTTTATAAACAAGCGCCAGCCAATTGACGAAACAGCCAAAAATCTATGTGAATGTGCTAAGTAGAGTCAAGCTGATTGACAATAAAGTTCATAAAACTCATAAATGATATATTTTTGGTGAATGTTCCCGCCAAGCACGGCTTGATGGAAAATTGCGCAATAAGGGTTGCTAAAATATTATTTCAATACCGCAGCAGAAGGTGTGGCAATATTTGTTCGAAAGTTCGAATTGATTTTATAAACAAGATGACTTTCATGGAATAACAACATTTTAGTCGGGAACATTATGGGAAAAATTTCAATTTATTTATGTATTCTAATTTTCATTAATTACATTATTAAAGTAACTATAAATAACATTGCCTTCGCAACAATTAACTAACCCCGTTTGGCTGTTAATTTACACAATTTGCACATATTGCGTTTTATTTTTGTTTCCATAAGCGAATTCATCACCTAGTCTGTAGACAAACTTGGTTGGTATTTTATCAAGCCTTTTTATAAATATTTTTCAAAGGTGTTTATGTTTGCATGTCCGAGATGTGAAAGCAAATAGGTTGCTTTTTGTGACGTATTTAGCCAGTTTTTCATCTGTCAGTGACGGTGTTTAAGCCACGTTGACATGTTACAAAGCCCTGGACCTGGCCACAATAACAGCCATATCCCACTCATACCATAGAACTGTTGATGAATAATTTTTTAGTAGAACCATGCACATGACCGAGTCCTAACATGACTTTTTAGGCTGCGGTGAAATGCCAATTATCAGGGGGTTGATGGCGGAACGGACTGTGTGTTAAATTTTGCAGTAAATGTGTCTAGATTCTAGATTTTAATTCTGATAGTGGCCTGTAAATCAAAACGGAATTCCCACTCGTCACCTTGTTGTTTCCACTCACCTCAGATGCGATAAAAAGGCCGAAATGGGTCTTCTGGGAACTGTCTGCAAAGAGAGAGAGAACACGGAAATTGTAAACTTGATTAATATGCAAATGTCAAGCGTGTTTTGATTAACTGCTTAACCCAGTTTCGGTTTGTTTTCGTTTTGTTTGGTTTGGCTTTCTGGCCCCGCGCCCACTTCCGCCTACAATTCGGGCTTCAACAAAACCGCAAACCAGTTTAATGCACTTGATGTGACATCAACTGTCCCGCGTGAGACTGAGGCTTGGGCTTTTTGAATGTTTTCATTTGGCACCGGCTACTGCTCAGTGTGCCAACCGGTTCGCATCGCCAATTGCACAATATTTTTTCTGCTAAATGCCGAAACTGTGCGAAACTTGAAGTGCATTCCTGGCTGCGTGTGCCGAGCTAATTTAGATAATAATTATTTCAGCCAGTTTTGGGTCACTCTTAAAAACCGCCAGAGGGGTGCTGAGAGGGGTGCGAGATTGAGAACCGGGCGGACTGGGTCACTTGATGATGTTAAGCGGCTTAGACGTTAATTGAATTAGTTTACAAGTATCGCCAGCACTGGAAGTGGGGCTTTTGTGGTGCGAGTGTATGTGTTTGGGTTATTTGCTTGTGGGCTTTACCCGATTCATTGATGCAGAAGCCCCTCCACCCTCTCCCCGCTTAACCCACTTGTAGAATTGCACTTGCACTTGATTAACAATTAGATTCTTTGTAGCCGCAAGCAGTTAGTTGGCAAGGCATCATGGAAAAAGGCAAAAACAACTTCAGCTCTTTATGCAGCTTTTCTCGGGCTTTTCTCGGGTCTTCCGCAGCGTCCGCTCTTCCCGCCACAGTGCAGGTCGCTTTAATGAACTTTTAATTGTGGGCATCTTGGCGGACTGCTTACATAATTGAACTATCGTGGTCCGACTGGTTAATTGTTTAATTAACCCATTAAAACGCCATAAAATTAATAATAAGGCCTAGCCGGGTCTTGGAAGTCTGTTTGCAGCAGTATTACCTCAGAGTCGTCCGGTGAAGTTCGAATTTCGCTTGACATGCGACTCTGGCGCCGTCCTCGTACTTAGTCATAGCTAACTAATTAGTCGTAATGAAATATTCATAAAATTCAAAAGTTCTTCAAGGAAACTGCTAAACAATAAACAAGCATTTTAGACTGAGTCCCCCACCGCAGTAAAGTGTTATATAATCCGTAATTATCCTTAAACCACATTCTCTCGGAAACAAAAAGCACTTCCATTAACCCCACACAGAACTTGTCCGCCTTCCTTGAATTGAAAGAATTCTTAAAACTCCGGCTAAAGGTCTCAATTATCCTGTGTCAACATGGGAGGGCACACTAGATCCATTATGACACCGGAAAACCATTAGGTCCATGCACTATATACACGGAGGTATTAACCCATATTCCTGGCTCATCTCGCATTCGCGTGACTTGTCAAAATTCTGACAGACAATGGCGGTGGCGAACAACTGACATTGATGCGACAAAGAACAGCAGCCAAGGCAACACTCTCCCACTGCCACCAACAACAATTAGAAAGCCGACAGAGAGTGTTTCCAGAGAGGGGGAAATGGAAACAATTGCTGTCACCATAGCGATAAACGATAACAAATTCATTAATTAAAATTTAAGTGCACAACAACAAAAGGAAAGATTGCCATGCAAATGGCTTTATCGCACTTTCGCAACATACGAGCTCTTCTTTTTAAAAAAAAGCCACTTTAAAAAACACACCAATAAATCGTAACATGCCATTTAAATGGCTGACAAATGTTCATCAATACAGTTTATCTCGAAAAAAAGAAATTAATAAAGCGTAAGTGGCTCTTGAAAGTTATCCTCCAATTATGGTAAATTTTAATAAATTTTCAATTTTTACTATCATATTTTTTCAGCATTCGCGGAGAATTTTTTGTACCATTTTTTCAATAATTTCCCTTTCTGTGTTTGCAACCTAATTACATTTTATTAAGATCAGATTCATGGCCTTTTTTATGCCCTATCTAGGAACTCGCAGGAAATCATAAATTGATTGCATTCCACAAATTGTTTTTTAAGAAGACACAAAAAAAAGAAAAAGTTCAAGAGTTAAGTAAGTATTAAAATTAATTAATTATAATTATATTTATTATTTCTCATCTAACTTATACTTTTTTATAAAGCAATTCCAATATCTTTTAAAACTCTCATCTCCTTCTGAAGTTTCACACGGGGCGTATGAGTAATGTTAAATATCACTCATACGCAACGTATGACAGTTTTGAACCACTATTCACCAAACTCTCTTACAATTATTTGAATTTTCTATAAATTTCTATAATTGAACAAAATTTGTAAAGTAATTCAATTATTGAATTAAAAGTCTTCTTAAGCATCACCCATACGCCCCGTGTGACAATTTCGGAAAAAAACAATGTTATTTAGTCGATGGCAGTTATAAATTTTCCAAATAAATTCTATTAGTAAGACATTTTTTCGGAATAAAGCAATTAGTGCATTTACCCCTCTAATCGCTCTCTCTAACCTCTGTTAAAAATTCATTCAAATTTCGAATATCACCCATACGCTACGTGTGACAATTTTAAACAACTTACAGCCATGGCGGGAAAAATAAAATGGAAAAAATTATTTCAGGGCAACCAGTGCCACGCTCAAAGAACAAAAAGGAAAAAAATGATATAAATTTGAACAATAACAACGGATAAACCAATTTAAAAAAAATACAATCTGCAAACCAAATCTGAACACACAGACAGCATGACATTGGAGAGACAGTCAGAGAAACAGGCAGGCAGACAGACACGAGATGGCTACATTTTAAATACAATCATGCCAGACTATATGGGATTTTTTGTTCAAAAGCGAAATGGGAATACTGATCGGGAACAGGACTCGCAGCGACCCACAGTCCAATCCTATTTTAATTGTTTAAGTGTCAGCAGAGCTAAAATAAAATTTAAAAAGAATCAAACCAAAACCCGAAAACCCGACAACTGAAAACTGAAATAAAAAAATTATATAAGAATCAAGTGGAGTGCTGGGCAATGCTTTTAATGAATTCAATAAAACTCGGATTGAACTTGCACCCTTTCGCCAGACACATCCGTTGTACGATTTTTTTTGCTCATGCACGAGTGGATGCCGCAAGGCCAAAATAAATGTTAATGAGGACCCAAAAGAATCCGCTTATGTTCAACTTGATTGGTAGAGGAAACGACCGATAAAAAGCGCCGAAAAGAGTCAGGGAAATTCAGATGGTCTCGGCCACGGCGAAAAAAGTGGAGAAGACAAGAAGACAAAGCCCTTAAGTGAGGCCAAATATATTTACTCTTCTGGTTCACGCTTCTCGGATCGGATCCCTCGTTGTTAGCCAGTCTTTTATTCTATCTGCCACTTTCTTTATGTGTATTGCAGAAACTTTCGCTCTGTGCACACACTAATTGAACTTTCATTGAAACGCAAGTCATTAGAAAGCAAAAGCAGAACCAAACAGGCCATCAAACTGATTTTCCACGGCGTCGATAAAAAGGAAATGGAAATGGAAATTAAAACAACAACAGCAATAATAATAACAACACTGGCTGGCCGGCTAATTCAAAACTTGACAATTAGTTAGCTGTTTGCGCGTTGAATGAAATTTAATTAAATGCAATTATTTTATCGGCTTTTGTGCAACTAATTGGGTTAAGTGCACTTTGGTGCTCGGATGCCGCTTATCGGCTTTAAGCTTCCTCTGACTAATCAATCAGCGAAAATATCTTTGCATTAAAATACACACACAGTGCGCCCAGTATCTGTGCGAGGAATGTATCTAGATACATGCAGACATTGCACTGCAATTAAATTAGAGCAGGGCAGACCGAATTGAGACAGAGACAGAGAGTCGCTGTCGTGGGGCGGGGAGTCTGCAGAGTGTCTAGATATTGAAATCGACGCTCCAATTCAATTGACAACATGACGGCAATTTTATTTTCGGCGTAAGCTAAACAAAAATAGCAGAAGCGATTAAAAGCAAGAGATATGGGATAGTTAGTACCCTGTAGAGAAGAGTTTTGGTAAAATAACTATAGTAACTATAGTACACTTATAGTCTAGAAATGTATATTATGTTATAGTATGATCTCTCCAAGTCTTTTTATAACCTGCCCTAGTCTAAGCAACCTAAAAACCACCTATTAATAGCTAAATGGAACAAAAAAGGCAGAGAGATAGAGGAGGGCCAAGAGAGAAACCCCGAAAAAAATGTCACCTTGCATACATAGTGCAAATATTTGTGTGTATTTCTTTCTATCGGCCTCACTAGCTCGCACTCTCTGCGGGCCACTGCCCCGCCCCTGGGGCTGCCAGGTGACTCCCGAAGGAGGCAGAGGTGTGAACGGGAGGGAAAACGCGGGGCCACAAAACAAACACTAGCGCACGGCAATCGCCGGACGGCGCTCGCTGCGGCTAGCCCGCTGTCTGTGTCTCTGTGTATACTTAATGTGGCCCAACTAAGCCCGAACGGAAAAGAGCAAAGTAACAGCCAAAACAAAGACAAAACAGGCAAAGGTCAATATTGAAAATTGATAAACAGCAGCACCAGCAAAAGCAGAAACAGAAGCTCTAGCAAACAAAACAGAAGCAAGAAACCTGAGCTCTATCAGCTCCGCTCAGTCCTTCGTCGCGGTTTCATAATTAAAAGTAAACAATTGCGTTTTTTATTCTTTCACACTTTGTAGTCTCGCCCCGACTCTCTCTCTCTATCTGGTCTCTTGACCACAAAACCGAAAATTCAATTTCTGAATTAATTTGTTTTGCATCAACTTTTCTGAAACATCTACGAATTCATCATCGTGAAGTGTGGGCCAAAAATAATGGCAAACAAACGGGAGCAGTATAAATAGGGGCGGCTATTTCTGAATTGGAACAGACCCAAAACACAAATTGGTTTAATTTTGGGTATTTTTAATAATTTACTAACTGGCTAAGCTAAAGAAGAAGGCAGAAGCACAGATCATAACGAACAATAATGAACTTAATCGTATCAGATTTGTTTTCGAGCAATCCGAGCCTTGCTTCATTAATAATATTTGAGAGGCCAAAATAAATTCTACAAATTAAGGTGGCCAGTGGCCACTTCCTGGGAAAATCAATCACAACTCAAAACTCTGCACTTGCATCTTCAACTGAAATAAAATAAACTTTTATGTGCACTTAGTCATGATTCGAGGCCGTGCGTAAAATTAATTTTACGGAATGTTTCAGGTCAACACATGTGAATTGGCCAAGAGGCCAGAGATTCGAAACGAAACGAAACTCAACAAAAGTTAGCTGCTTGCCAGTCGAGAGCTGTTCATGTGTTCAGTTCGAGCACTACTAGTTGAGTGCATTTATTTTACTTTATTTTCATCATTTATCGACATTCTGCACTTTTAATTTTTTTTTTATTTCATTTATTTGTACATTTTTTTTTCATCCATTTTGCCAACTAAGCCCGCAACGGAAGTTGCAGGCAATCAGCATTTTTTTGTTGTAATTGCAATAAAATATATTGTATAAGAAATTTGTACAGTTTTCGATGGGATTGCAGTAATGCATTTTGGAAATTTAATTTTGAGCTTGGTCGCGTCACGCTCCAGCTAAGCCAAACAAAAACCGAAAAGCACAAACAGACAAAAAACAATGCCAGCCAAACAATCTGCTTTCTGCTTCTTGTTTAGTATATCATGCGATATAGACAGCAAATAACAAATGCCATATCTGTATGTCAGTGTCGGTGCTGGACATATTTCTGGACGGTTGCCGGTTGCTGCCCGTCTGCCATTCTATCTCTCAATAAAATTTTATTGCTGAATAGTTTTTGTTCGGTCGAACGCAAAAACCCAAATGCTAATCATTGTACTAACTTGAACATGGATTTTTGGGAATTTAAACAACTTTCTTGGCCGAAATGATTGCAAATTAAGGTTTAATTATTACAGAAAATAAAGTAATCGAACTCTTATGGAGAAAAGGTAATTCGAGTGCGATTTTGACTTTGAAATGCTTTACTTTTTATGGCCCAATAAATAGTGCTTACCCAACATTAGTGCCTTTAACACTGAATGTCACTGTTCGTAACAATCTATTATCTAGCCCTGAAAAAAATTGCACAACACAATGTATCAACAGGAATGTTTTGGACAATCTGTCGCGGGGATTTAAACAATTTGCGTCTAATTATAGCTCTGGCATCGATAATTCCCGGCTCTGGCATTAATTCCTGCTGTCCATCTTCATTTATCTAATTGGGTTTTTTTAGTCGAAGATCCCCTACTGGAATGAAAGTTTAAAATAAACTGAAAAAGTTGGCAGTCAAACCAAACACAAACCACGCAATTTCATTACTTTTCAATATAGTTGGGGTGAAGAGTCGAACCCCATTAAGTTGGCTGAGTATATGTTAAGGAAAACGAGTTTGAGGCACACAGTGTGCCCTAAGTGCCCTTAAACTGGAAAAATGTATATATTTTTAAAAAAGAAATAATAAATATTTTGATTATACTTAGACTATCCAAGTAAGTACTTAACCAGTTCAGTATTTTTATTTCCCTTAAAGCCAGCTTGTGGAGTGTGTGCTAAGGTTTCTCCGACAATTACTCATTAGGCAAACCAAACCCGAATTGACTCCGACCAAAAGTGGCACCTCAAGGTGGCCCCCTGTCTGCCCTGTGTTACGACACCTCCGGTGGAGTGAGTTGGGGGTGACTAGATGGCTGGCTGGGGGTTAAAGCAGCAACCACGCCCGTGGCCCAGCCATTTAAGGCAGAGCTGCAGCTGCGCTGCGCTGGTTGCCTGAATATTTTAAGGTAGGGCTCTTTATTCTGTGATGCGGTTGGGTTGCCTTTTACCTACGAGTGCTTCGGAAGCTGAAGAAAAAGCAAAACCGAATCCAAGCCGAAAAAGGTGGGTAATAATAACGAGAACTTTAGAAGGAGCTCAGGCATGGCTATAGCGATTGGCCATATAGACCAGGGAGAAAGGTAAAATGGCCAAATACACAGGCATTCTATGAGATTTAATTACAACTGTTCATGCTGCTCACTTTTCACCTGGCCAGGTGGGGGGAAAAATAAAAGAATCTGGCTGCACAGTTACGCTTTTGTATTTGCAACCTTTTGACTGCCTAAATGCTGCCCCGTTTGTTGGCCCCCATTTGTTGGCATTGTTCTGTTTCAGTTCGCTTCTCGCAGTGGCCCTTGCCCCGCACCGTACCTCTACTCTCTTTTAAAAGGTTTGACACAGTTTCTGAGCTGCTTCTGAGATTGCGACCATTTCGCTCTGCTCTTTAAATGCTATTTAAGCCATGTTTTCTTCCTCGGCCACCGCTTGCAGATGTCTTCATTCATCAGTTAAGAAAGCAAACCGAACAAACGAACGAAATGAAAGCTGTGCCGAAAATTTCGAGTCATGTTCTGGAAAGCGTAACAAAAGCCGCAAGAAGCCAGAAAGCATCGGGCATAAACGAGAACTGTATCTTGGAGCCAAATTATATCTGACACATGAAAATTACAGCAAACACAGCCAACAAAAGCACACAACCAACACACACGAACCGACCCAGAGCCAGAGCCAGAACCAGACACATAAAGGCATTTTAATAATGCGTATCGTTTACACTAAACAAAGTAAGTGCCATAAGTTTTATAACTCATTAACCTTTCCGAGCAGACCAGAACCAAACCCACTTCAGCAGCACCGCAAGCTTTCCTCCCGGCCCAGATATCTGTATCTGTAGCCGTGTATCTGTATCTGCGTCTGCCTCCGACCCCTCCTCGTGTAACCATGTGTGTTTGTGACGTTCTGTGTCACTGGCTCAGCACACAAAACGATGCTGACAAGAACAACAATGACGGCAGTCAAAGTCTGGCCAAAGTATCCATAAGATACACACACCATCGAGCCATCAACAGAATTTGGAGCTCCGCTTAATGCGCTTCATTAGCTTAAGCTGCAAGCACATCGAACAATGATTTTCACTTTTCCCTCTCAGGCCGATCCATTAAAATTGTATTTCTGATTAATCATGCACTTCACTTATACACTATAGGCTACGGTAATAATAGCATCTCATAGTTCCGAATAAAATAGTCAATGAAAGGCGTCTAAACAATGAGAATTGTAGACTCGAATTGTAGAATCTAACGGTCAATGCAGCTCTCGCTAATGAAGGAGAATCGAAATCAGGTCAATGACCGCCTAGAAAATTGGGAGTGAAATGGCAGTTTATAATTAAAAGGAACTACAAGATATACATTGTCTAAAAATACTTCTAACAACCAAGATAATTGTATAATATAACAAACAATAAGCCATAAAAGTTAATTAAAACACTATCTCCATTTTACTAATTACATATGGCCAAGTTATTTCAAAAATTTTTCTCCCATTCTTTGCCAAATCAAGTCTTAAAGTGAAAATATTTACATTTTCACTCCAATTTTCATAGCAATTTTTTCATTAGTAGACGGTAAAGTTCATTGTCTGTTACTGACTGAATTCAATTAAATTTGAACACAATTGGCAGGTTGGTGAGCTGTTTTCTTTGCAGTGCATTGATAACAGACGGCAATCAAAACAAACATAAATAAGCACTGGAAGTACTCGCCCATATATGATAAAGCAACTTTAGCCCGACAGCGCACTATCCATACTAAATAGTATTCACGGGGAGTCGGAGTCGTGTGGCATGTGCCTGGGATAGAGGCTTCCTGCTTTTTTAGAACCCAAACCCGCCGGGCGACGCACAATGCTCTGCATACTAATGCCCAGATCCAGAGAGTTATTTGAAATATTTAACACCGTTTTTGGAAGTGGCGGGGAAGAACGAGATTCACTTTGGGGTGTGCTTTAAGCTCAATCAAATGAACGCCAAGGCGACAAGTTTAACTTGTTTCCAGCCGAATATTTCAGCATAATTAGTGAGGCTAGCGAACAAACTAATTATCGAAAAGATACTTTTTGCTTGGCGATGGAACGCAGAGACCCAACCACCAAACAAGTTTGTGAATCACACACCAAACACTGGTCCGAACTAAGGTCCGTCTGGGGGTTTATTAGAAACAATTGCATGGAAATTTCATTGACACAGTTTCTACTTAGTATAAGCTTTTATTTTTATCTTAAACGCAGTGCTTAATCGCCAAGCTCGGGCCAATAAATAATTATTTTTTCCGTCGCCTATTTAAATAAAGAAACAAACTGGTTTGATAAGAAGGCCTTCGGGGAAGTCCCCGAACTACTGGTATCAATAAACTAATGAATTATAAATATGATATGCTCCCTTTAAAAAAAATAAATATTTTAAAAAATTTGTTTGAAAACTTAACGCTACAAACACAAGTTCCAGTCACCAAAAACTGGCTTTTTTTGCCTCATCCATTCCTTTAGTTAACTCGTTTATATTCAATGCAAATCTGTGATCGCACGTTTCTATGTGGTTTACATTTTATTTGCATTGTTTCGATTTTATTTTGATGTTTTGCTTATTTAACTGCCTCAACGTTTATTTGGCTTTGGCTTGTGCAGTGGCATTTTTAAAACTCTTGCAAAAATTTAATTTCCTGCTGCCGGACAAATTCATTTCAGCGCTTTTTTTTCTCCATAAACAGCAATTGTCATTTCGGCGTTTTAGCCAGTAGGTTTTAATTTGTATTTATTATTGAGCTTCCTTGTTCCTACTATTTGTTTTTTAAACGAAATACATTTATTTAAAAAATACAAAGAAGGAATTTAAGGCAAAATTAAAACAGGCGATTGTTACGCAAAACGTGACTTTTATCAAACTCACAATTCCATTCGATTTTATTGAATGTTTTTGCCTTTTGTTGTTTCAGTTGTTGGCTGATTTTTTACTATTGGCTGTATTTACAACCGACTGTTATTTTATTGGTTATTGTTTGGTCTGGGCACGTTTTCTACCTCGAGCTGGATATTTTTTCTACCAACTGTTTTTCTACCTTTGAAATAGGACGGGAGTTGCAATGATCTAATTGGAAAAGAGTAACTGAAAGTTACCAAAGTTTAATTATTAGTACCCAGGAAAGTTTAATCACAAGTCATTAAGAGGATTCTAAGGATTATTACGTATTTATTAGATGGAGCAACAAGTGAGCTTTTCAAAGGACTCCAATTCCTAAGCTTCGTCCTGTTTGCCGGAACATAAGCGCCCTCTACACAAAGCTCCAGGAAACAAGAGCCACCAACTTTCTATGCCATTTATAGAAAGTTCATATGCCATAAAAATCCCATCAAGTACTCACGTACAAATATCATAAACAATTATGTTGGCTTTTTTTTAAGCTCACTCACGAACAAATGTAAGCCGGCCTCTTGAAAAGTGAAAAAATTGCGATGTCTCATTATTTACGACTTACACTCTTTTGGGTTCATATTTACCCAACAACCTCCGCACATCCGAAGAAATATTTTACGTTTAATATTATGTAGTAGTGATATTTTTCTTTTTTTATGCAGTTGTGGCCATAGCTATTCGAACAGAACAAGGCCAAAAAGAGGAAATAAATGGGTTATGGAAAAAAATATTTAAAAACCGGTTGGAGGGTGCGTCAAACAAACTGTAAATGGTTCTCAAAAACGACGACGCTTATAAAATATTAAATAATTTGCATGATACACATTGAGAGTCATTTTTGATTTTTTTTTTAAATATTATATAGCGTGCGGTTAACAATGACAAGTTCCTCCTTTTATTTATGAATTTTCGAGTCATTACATAAATCGTGGCCAACAACTCATCAAATTGAATGCAATTAACCGCTGGCAAACAGCATTAAATGTGATTGATCAAATGGCATATATATTGTGATAGATGTACCCATGACAGACTCTCCAGCCGCGATATGATGAATATATTGCGTGATTCGATGTTGTTAATCGGTTCCACACGGATAATGAGTTGGTCAAAACCGCCAGGGAGGCTGAATCATGGAAGGAGTGACAAACTTTTGCTCCAGTTGGAAGTAATTTGTTTTAAATAATCACAGCTTTAATGACTTTCCAGTTCTATATAATTTTTCATTCATTAAAAAAAATTAAAAGAGCTCCATAATATTAGAAAATGATAATTGTGTTTTCTTTTTTTTTTTGTGTTGTATTAAAAACCCATTAAGAGGAATGTACAAAAATAAACCGAAAAGCATCGCGAACTCTCATCGCATCGTATTGAAATCGAAATCTGAAATTCGAAACAATGCGAAATTTATGGGCAAACTGTCTTCTTGTATGAGTTCGAGTACTCGTCGAGTGTTTGTGTTTGCTTTTCAGAGTGCCTCCGGGCTCCCAGCATTAGAGATATAGCATTTGGACTGAAGTCGAGCATGAGTACGAGCATGTATCGTAAACAAACGGCGAACGGGTTGGAATAGCGCTGATTAATGTGCCTCCATTCTCGGTGGCGGAGGCGGCGGAGAAAATCGCAGCCAGCAAACAGCAAATGGCATAGGTCAGTTACACTAATTGAAATAGAATGTTGCCGGTTAGTGTTTTTTCGTGGCTTTGGCTTTGGCTTTGTTGTGGGTGCTACTGGATATACAATGTATCGTACTAAAAATTATCTGATGAATGGGAAGTGCCCGATTTAAGTGGCCATCATTTAGAAAGCATCCAAATATGTAAACTTCCTTTCACTTTAGAACGTGTGTATGTTCGTGTGGAGTACACTTCCAGAGTTTGGAGTGAAAGTATGAAAAAATGAAGTAAAAAAGTAACTAAAAGAAAAGAAAACCCACGCGGATGGTTCACATCTCAGCATTAACAGCAAACTATTCTCTCTGTGTAGAAAATGATTTACTTTATCCCCAAATGACAGAACGTTACCCTCTTGGAACTATCATTTTAGTTTCTTTTCGTCCATCAATCCAATGTCTTTTTATAGCTTTCTGCTAACCACAATTTGCATAAATTCTAAGCGTAAAAAGTAACTTTCTAAATAACACAGAGATCTTAGAAATGACATCAACAGGTTGTCTAAGACACTGATGTCAAATGGGAAAAGCTTTCGGGGATGAATAAGCTTAGGATGAAACTTTTCTCAGAGGTCCTTGCAGGATTAGAATAAAACTTAACGTACAGCTGATGTCAGCTGAGCAGAGTCACGTGGTGGAGCTTTCGGATAATGTGCAGCCCCTTATCCTGAGAGAGAGCCGGCCAAGGCGCATGTCCTTAAAACGTCAAAACAACTAAAAGCTGATTATTGCTGCATTTGGGTTTGGGTTTGTTATTAAGTGACGTCCCATCGTTTCGGCCTGAATGGCTGATTGAATAGTTGAATAGTACTCCAGTCGCTCTTGAGTCCCGCCCCCTTTCTGTCGCTCCCAGGGACTTCAACTTTGATTGACATGATGAAGTAGCAAATGCATCACTTAAGACGACTGGGGGGCGGAAGCAGGGGGCATGCACTCGAGTTGTCGCCTTGCTGGGGACTCTGGCGAACAAACCGAGACTGGATATCAACTAATGAGGCGCCAGGAAGCCAGTTCAACGGAAAATGAAAACATCAACAGACTAAAGCTCGGAAACTCCGCTCCCATCCAAGGATACAGTGGACACAGAGACTAGATGGACACAGTTTTCAAATCATTTGCCCTTCATAGTTTAGATTGGTTGGGCACTCTGTAGTACAATCACTTTCAATAAAAAGCCCCAACAACATTGATAGGGAAACCCCATCTCCTCAATAAGTCTGAATAGTTCAGCTTATTTAAATTGAAATTAGCTTCAGCCTCATTAAAATAATTCATTTTAAAAATATTTTAATAGTTCCACGTAAACACTTACAGCTCCAAGGTCTAGACCTCTATAGGTCTATAGGTCTATAAAAAACAAACTTCAATGCCTACACAAGTACTCTTCTGCTTCTGCTTCTGCTTGTGCTTTGTAAAAAATAGGAAAATACCGGAAAATGTAAATCTTAGCTTGGTGGTGGGCAGATGCAATTGAATTTCCCAGCTTTTGTTCCGGCCGAGGTGTGTTCACTGTGTGCGAAGGCGTGCCAAGGTTAAGCGTTCGCTGAACGAAGGTGGGGCAGGAAGGTCCGAGCCCCCCTGCTACTGGACAGGGGCGGTGGTTAGGGGCAAGGCTGTGAAAGTAATGGGGGGTGGAGGGTGAGCTAGGAGGGCGCAGCTTGTGCAATCAGCTGTTGCTAATGAAAAACGTCGGCGAGCTCAGCCAGGAATAGGCAAGAGTCACAAGCTTATTGATTTTCAACTGCGTAACTTGGCCAGAAGGAAATTGTTGATTTCTCGAGGGGAAGTGGGTTCAGTGGGTAGTCAGTAAGGGAAAGGCCACCACTCCCCATCCCCCGGCATGGGTGGATAAAAAAATTTCTTGGAAAATAACCGTTGGTTACTGAGCGATAAGCGACAACTTAATTAATTTGCTCAACTAAATGGAAACTTACCCTCACTTTGTTTTATTGTATGTAGATTTAGTAATTTGCGTTATTTATTTTTACTTTTTAATTGCTCGCTGTTTTCTCCGCTGTATTGTGAAAATCTCTTGTTTATTGCTGTAAGTATTTCCTCTTTTAATTAAATGCAATTACAATTATGGATATATGAAAGGATATACATGTACGACTATAAAGATGGCAATTATTTATGCACTCGCGTTGTTTTCTTCTGCGTCGCGTAGTTGGGGTTTCATATTAATTATAGTGGCTTTTGCATATTTGATAAAGTCGTTTAAAAAGCCATTTCGACGACAAAACGGAATCGGATCGGATCATAGAGAGTGCCTAGCGCTAGGAGGAAAGCCTGAACTGAGCCGGGCACAATTGAGGCGAATAAAAAATGTAGATTTGATTGGACGGTGGTGCTGGTGGGGATGGCTAAGGTCGCCGCCAGACACAAAAAAAAAAAAAAGAAAACAATCATACGCCAAAAGCGCTGACAAAGACGTGCAAAAATAAGCAAATTATGCCTGCAAATTTAACGCCCTAGCAGCCGCAAAAAGAGAGGACTTAGGCGGGAGAGATAGCGAGCGAATTAGTAGATGGCTTATCAGCGCTTATCAGCCCGACCGCTGATGACGTTCACAGATATTACAGAAGTGTACTAATACAGAGATGGGACACGCTGATAGACGAGCAAATTGAACAACAGTGCAATCAGCGGAAAACGGGGGATCTAACTCCTGTTTATCACTTCTTGTTATTGTGTGTGTGTGTGTGTAGCAACAGCTTGTTCGACATACAGCGACATGGAGGAGAGTGTATCTGTATCTTATAGGTTGCCGTGTTTGGCGGGCTGTAGAACATCCCCAGCAGGTACTGGCTGGTATTGATAGGCACAATAGTTTCCGATTGATTTTCTTCCCGATTCACTTTAATTTGTTACTTTCCGATTTCCCCCACTTGACCAAAACAATTCGTACAATGTTGGTATTGTTGTTGTTGACAACCTAACAACAAACACCATGAACTTGAGCACACGCACTCACACACCCACTATATGTACATATAAATAAAGCTTCCCGATTGCAGCACTGTTTCTTATATTATTTTTGTAATTTATATATATATATTTTTTGTTGTGTAGGATTTTGTCGCATGCTCTTGTCGTTTATACGCGATTCGGCCGACTCGGTGTCGGTTAGCTTGTGAACTTTCCAATTTTTGACATTCAGTTGAACATTCAATTTTCCTCGATATTTTCGCGAATAGCCTATTAACGATTTATTCTGGCTGTGCGCGTGGGAGCCCCCCAAAAAACGGCGAGAGAGAGCGGAGAGAGGAGAGAGCCCGAGAGGCACAGGCAGTAAAAGTAGCAGCTAGCAGCCCCCAACAAACACAACAAAAATCACCCACCAGGGCGGCGAGAAAGAGCCTCCGCGACCAACTTGACTCGACCAAGTTCCGATAACAACTGGCTGGCTGTGTTGTTTGCGCTACACAGCTCACGGTGGCTCGCACAGCGGCGGCAGAGATACTCAGATACAGATACAGAGACCCGGCAGCGGCCGAGCCGCACAGCTCTGGCAGTAAAAATTCCTCCAGTGGCTTTACGCTGCCGATGGTTGTTGTTGTCAATCAATTGACAAAAAAAAAAAAAACAAGTATAGCTAAAGCTATACTGACTTTACAGTTACATCCTCTCAGCCGTTCAGCCGCTCTGCCGCTCAGCCTCTCATCTGCTCCACCATGCTCTGGCGCTGCGCCACTCTTTTGCTGCTTAAACGCTCTCACTAAGCTAAAACAGCTGATTACTTAATAAAATGTAAACAGACCCCAGAGAGCCACTACCTGGCTCTCCTCTCACTTTTCAGCTTTTGCTTTTGCTTTAGTAATGCTTTTGCTTTTGCTGTTGCTTCTTCTTTAGCTTTTCTCATTCTCATTCTCAATCTTAATCTCACCTGCACTCGCAGCGGGGGTGTTCGGATTAATGAGAGGGCATTAAAACGCTTTCAGATTGAAAATAGTAATTGACTAAGAAGCTAAAAACAAAGCCAAGGTGGACGGAAACGAGTTTCCAATGTGCGGCCGGCCCTGTTGCACCTCGGCACCTCGGTGGGGCAAAGGTGGAGGAGGCGGGAAATGCACACCACAGAGTTAGTTAAGAGATTTTGCCTGTCCCATTTTCAATACCCTGAAATACAAAGGGCTTTCCCAATATCCAAAGATACTTGTCATACACTGAAATGAGAATAGTATCTGAAGATCCAACAGTCCAGGGATTAATTGTAACTTTCTTTCTTCTACTTTCAGAACCTCAATCATACCTGCTCTAATTTTACATTTCTCTCTAAAGAATTATGTGAGAGTCTTCTTTTTTTAAGCATCTGAAACTTCATTAATCACTTCCTCTTCCGCACTATCCAATTCCATTTAGATAAATCTTAGTCCAAGCAAGCCTGAGATTCATTCATTATCTTCATTCACGTTGAAGAATCCAAACTAGTTTGGGAGTCGAGAGATCCACAGGGTATGCAGATTTCGGCCAAAGTCAATATTTAGTATTGTAATTGGCTCTATGCTAGATGGCATGCCGAGCCCAAAAAAAAGTACCAGTATATATACGAAATATATGTATATTCTGTTGCCTATTTATCTGTATAAGTACGACACACAAACCGCAAAAGGCAACAGAAATAGATGGCAAAGAATTTCTAGCTGACTGAACAGACAGACGAACGTGGCCGCCGAGCCGTCAGCCATCCGTCAGACTGCCGGACGACCTAGACCCAGATGCCAGATGCCAGATCGGTGGCAGAAGCTAAAGCCAAAAGCTATGGTTAACGGAAGCTGGGAAGTCAGCTTGGAGGCGTCATAAATCTTGCGCAACGCCCCATCGGCTTTGCTCGCGGCCCACACCTCCGCTGCAGATCCCTGCCGGCCAAGACAATTCTGGCCAAGACAATGGGTCACACAATTATGCCCCATCATTCTAATGTCTAATGGCCATTTGTTGGACACTGTGCTAATGTGATTAGGGGCTGATGTGTTGAAGTTTCAGCCAAGTTCTTAGCCACTTGTTGCTCAACGCCCCCTTGAGGCCAAAAGGAAGTAAGGTGGCCCGTAAATTATTCGCTCACTGTTTCCGCTTCTTGTTATCAGATCGGTGAGAATCAAAATGGAAAACAAAACTTCAGTTAGAAAAAAATGTTTTCCAAACTTCAAAGCAAATGGCTTTGTCACGCCACTACCTACATGAGAAAAAATATATAATTTAAATGCAATTAGGAAACTGAATTAAAATGTAGGGTGACAGTATTAGAGTATCTCCATGTTTAGAATTAAAACAATTACTTTGAGAGCCACTTTAGGTAATTAAACTTTTTACAGAACACATATAATTTAATGAAATGATCCAAGTCAAAGGGTTTACGTCAGAATTTTCCCAAGTGTGGGGAACGTTTTCAATTCGTTGTTTGCCTTTCCACTTGGTATATGCACCACAAAAATATATACATATATACGAATACCCCATAGAACACTTTGCTCTCTATTCACCGCTCAATCCAATTAAAAACCCCACCATCTGTCGTCGGTGCCCTAAAAATGTTGCGGTGCCCCATGGTGGTGTCCCCAATTTTCGAATCAAGTGTTATTTTGAGCACTCAGTGTGCCCCACAATTATACGATAATTATAAATAAATAGTTGCGTATAACACTTAATCGCATTATCTATACCGCGTCTGAAGTCAGACCTATTTAGAAGGTGTATCTTTTCCCTACGGTATCTGTATCTGTATCTGTATGGACAGCGACCAAGATTTACGATATACACTTGACGGTATGGCGTGCGTCATTCGGCCCGGTCGGGTTATTGGCATCGGAACTAACTGTTTACGAAGCGATCGCTTCCCTCTCACCTTTTGGCCGGGTATTGCACTCAATTACCAGATGCCATAAAAAAAGGTTTTGCTGCCGCGCTAGGAAATGGAAATGGAACATTACCGCACACATAAGAACCCGTTTCAACCTCCCAGCTAGCCCTCAGCTCATCCGTCGACCCATGGTCTAGATACATGCGAAAAAAGCGCAAAAACCACAAGATAATGTTCTCTATTCGCCAGTAACAGTACCAGTTACAGATACAGATACATTCAACTAAATCTGTGGACAAAAAAAGGTTTGCGAAATTTTTTTTTTATGAATCCCTGAATCTTTCCCGGGGCCGATTCGGAATGTCAAAGTTGACAACTGCATGGAGTGGTAAGTGGAAAACTATGAGATTTATTTCCCTCGGATTCAGACTGCATGTGAAAATGCATTTTCGGCATTTTGCGGTATTGTGGCGTCATTTGTAAGGTCCATGCTTGGTTGCATGTGCGGCGGAGCTTTGTTGACGATACCCTATTGGCTTATTGTTGCACTTTAAAAGTACTTTGGTTATAGCGATCACTTCATGGGACGTAGGGGTATGGGTAGAAGCGTGAAATTATGGTAAGAACAACGAATCATTTAAGTAAATGCAACGACCGCTAATTATGTAAAGGAACACTTTCAGCCAACAGGAAAATTGAAAGGGTAAGCCGAACTGGTTGGTTGGCCAAGCTAGTTGAACCACTTGGTAAGCGGATTATTTAAGCCAAAAGCGAATGTCACGCCATTGAATGGACAGGTTGAAAGTTGAACCGGACTCTTAAACAGGAATCTTTTCGTGGAAAATTTTCATTGCCGGAAAGATGGAATTGTAAAGATTTTTAACAGGAAATGACAAATGATTATATGAGCTTATGAGCTCAAATTGCAATTAAAATTTATTGAAACTTTCTTCCAAATAAAGTCTTATTATAGAATTGAAAAGAAACATTTTTATGCCACATTTTCATGAGGTTTTATTAACTTTTCGCATAATTAGATGAAATAACAAGATAGTTCACGGACAATATGAGTTGCACCTCAAATTTTATAATGCTTTTCCATGAATTGTTCCGAGCGAACAATTGAAAATTCGTTCAACTGGCAATTTGAATCAGCTTAGCCGAAACTGCTAATCTCGTGGAAACCATCTCGAAACGATTCTCGTTGCAGACCGCAGCCGAGCAGAGCAGAGCATCTGGGATTCGATTGCCCCAGCTATGGCCACTTTTTATAAGGCCTTTGCACGCGAGCCGAAGAGTGGAGCAAAGCAGGCAGACGCTGATGAATATCATCATGTAATACCCGAGAAATGTGTAACGATGAGGCAATCCCCACGGAGTTGGATTATGATGTGGCCGAGAGCCCCGAGACTAGCCGTCTCATAAAATCGTAAAAATTGACAATGCTAATGGGTCGGCGGAAATCGGGCATTACCATCTATAATTTGCATAAGAAATCATCTCGCATTGGGGATGCACAATTAGATGCCCAGACACGTTGCCCCGACGTGGACGGATCGGCCCATGGGGAGCTTAAGTATGGGAGGTTTGAAAGATCTTGACCGTTTCCAGCATATAACGGACATCAATTTGAATAAAACTACTTCAGAGATACTCGACCGCCAGTTGCATGACCATCATAAGAAAATATTTCCAGAGAAAGGCTTTTACTTCCCTCCAGAAACTATGACTCACTAAAGATTATTTTAAGCCGAGAACTTTGATTGCTTTGTTAGTAGAATTAATGAATTTTGTCAGATTTTTTTGCTCTGTACACGCAAAAGAGAAAAGAAATTATATGCAACAAAATTTCTTCCTGACCAGTCTGGCAAAAAAAAAAAACTGCAAAACTGGTCCACCGTGACCCACTAAAGCCTCTCTTTCGGAAAGCAGCCACCGAAAGCAATGTTTAACACCACCATATGCCAGTTGGTGGAAAGTCACCCATACTCCATTCCCTGAGTCACGTTTAGTTCTTACGTGCGTTAATTGTTTTATAAATAACCGAAGAACTCTGCGAAAACAAAAGCAGGTATTTTTAAAGCATGTGTAAGTCTGAACACAACTTTCCCTTCCCAAACAAGTTCAATCAAATCAGGAAGATAAGATTCCCGACAATTTAATGGCTGGTGTGAGCTCATCACCAGTATGTTGATATAAAGAAATAATGATTAATGGTTATTAGTTCTTAAAATAGATTAAAAATGTATTATTATAATGGATACAATTTTTTCCATATTCTAGAAGACAAATTTCTTTCTGGCCAAGGGTTAATGTTTGGCTCAATGCGTTTTCGGCAACGAGATCGACGAGAAACAAAAGCCAACAATAAAACGCGGCTAACATGGCTTCATTGGTTTGCGGTTGAAATGTTGCAACAAGAACAGGCAATGCCAGAAAAATCGGACAGCAAAAACCACCAGAGAAGAGTAGGGTTAGTTAGTCGAGACTCTCAATACCCTTTTAGGTTTAAAACCTAAAATGAAAAGATTTTTTTCAAAGAAACTATATAAAAACTGTAAAATCTATTGCTCCATTTTGGCAAGATCAATTAAAATTTTATTCCCTCCTAATCAGGGCTTTACCCACTTTTAAGTCCAAACAACAATACCCTTTGAATTTGGCATCAAATTTAGACACATCGACCAAAAACTCGCGAATCTATAAAAATGCAAATTAGAAGAAGCAAAAAAGCAGTACAATAAACGACTCCAGAAACTGGAACGGACTCAAGACTCTGATTCAGAGACCCCGCCGGCTTAAACTCCGTTTCTAAGACAAAAACCAGAGACCGGAGTTAAACGTTAGTCGTGCCATTGCCGGGAGGCTGCAAAAGTGTTTTTCAGGCTATGAGATCTATGAACTGGCCAGCCCAATTGGTCAGCAAGAAGCAATTTGGGTTAACTGCAGCTGCAACACTCTGAAATACCAGTGTGTGCCACTGGGGTCTCTCTAGCCAATTAATTGTACGGAAATCTGCGAGGCGCGTCATAAAAAACTACTGTCGCTTTTTCATCTCTCGCTTTCAAAGTCTCCGAATGGGAAGTTGTTCCTCCAGGATGGACTTGGATGGTTGCTACTTGGCTGCTGCACCTGCGCAATTAACAATGATAGATGCACAGATGCACAGTAAAAAGTTTTACCTCCAATAGATATAATAAAATTAAATAATATGAAAATATTGGAAGCTAAATCAAAAGATCTAAGACAAGAACTTTAGTTCCTTAGCTTAAAGTTTAATATTAAAACATCAAAACAAAAACTTATCGCCCAGCCTCTAAATATAGGCTTTCGACCAAAATAGAGTTGAAAGACATGGTCAAAACTTGGTTGTTTGTAAATATTTTTTTGGTATGTCCGGGGAGCCCCCGAGGCATTCTTGCGTGCAAACCTTGACCATGAAACACGCTCCGCGATGTGATGACGTGCCCATAAACGCTGCCGGCAAACAATTCCAAACATTTTCCTGGCAATTAAGAGGCATAGAAAATTAGTTAGAAATTGAAATTGCTCAACTAACTTGTCGGCCACGTTAGCGTTCACGTTCGGACGATGGTCAATGGCATTCGGTTGCCGGTTGCAGGTTGTGCAAGCCATCTTGTGCGACAGTTACATCTATATACGCGCCACCAACTGGTTTTCTAGCCACAAAATAAAACAGCAACAAAAATAATAATAAACAACAGCTTAAAAAAAGTAAACAAAAAAAGCTAAACAACCGTTTTGGACCGGCCTCCAAGGCACGCTACCAAAATGGAGCCATTGCCGGTCTGTCAATTAGCGACATGACAGTGCACTGAACTTGTTACGCTTTAAATTGTTGATAAGCTCGCTGTTTATGAATTGTTAATGCCTACCGGCCACCACGGGCGACACACTTAATTGCGCTACTCATACGGTTTTGGCCATTAACCTATTTTCAAACTGACGGATTTCAAGGGATGGGACATTATACTGTTTTAGTTTTAATTAAATTCTTTCTAGATTTTTTTAATCAACCTAAAGACGTTTTTGAGGGTCTCATGAACCTCTTTTAGAGATCTTTCTAGACCTCAGAATTTTGAACTTATAAAATTTAAGAACATGCCAAATTCCTGCTAAAAATCCCCACAATCTCTTATCAACAGCGCAGAAGTTCATTGGGTTAAGCGACGTGGACGATCCAGCTGATTAGAGATTAGTGATAAATTAAATAACCTCATGATTTTTTGATGTTTGGAGAGAATTCTCTATGGGGGCTCTGGTTCTTTTGAGAGGGAGAGAAATTATTTGCATAAAAACAGAAGCAGCTATATAGAAAGCCTATGTACGGACGTGATATATGAAAATACGCGGGATTGTTTATATAGAGAGACACATTGTATAGAGATACGAAATGGGTAAATCAGAAAGAGCAGTTGTGTTTGGTTTGTGAAGCTGTCAAGAGCGGGAACCGAAACGCGGACAATGAATAAAATATGTGGCATGCTCTGTGCCCTGAGCGTGCTGCTCATATCTAACGCTTCTGGACAGACAGTGGAGCGTCCTGGAAATGTCACCGAAGTGACCCCAACGCCGCCACCATCCCCGGGAAAACTGCTGTTGGCCATACACTATGAAGCCCTGTGCCCGGACAGTATGTACTTCATCCGCCGAAGGTTGTACGATGCCCTGAATAGCTATAACTGGTGGCCATACACGGACCTTAAGCTGTATCCCTTCGGCAAGGCTGGAGTAAGTTGCCAATTATCATTTTTATCGCGTATTAACTTGCTCCACATATAACAAATTTTTCCATCCATTCATTTGTTTATTTTGAGTCAAAAACATCTGTGTTTTCATAGAGAATTGGAACAAGTCATCTAAGCTATTAACCTAATAATATTCATTTTAATGTTTGTGCTATTTTGATCTCAATAAAGACACTTTTATTTACCAAAAAATATATGTATGTGATGTCAGATACAATTTTTGCCTATTTTGAAATGATATTTGTAATATATTACCTTTTATAAAGTACTATATTTATCATCCTTTGGCCCAGTTCTACAACAATACTGCCACCGGAGAAATGCAGGTATTTTGCCAGCATGGCGAGGAGGAGTGCGAACTGAATGCCCTCCACGCCTGTATTATTGAGACCTTCGATACCCAGAAGGCCTTCAAGCTGATATACTGTATGCTGCGATCCTATAGCAATCAATTAGACAAATGCTCCAGCCAATTAGGACTCGATGTTAGCAAAGCCCGGGAATGCAAGGCGTCTCGTAAAACCGCAGATATCTTGGCTCCCTATGGAAAAGAAACTCTTAAACTGGGCATCTCTTTTGTACCCAGCATTGTTTTTGAAAATGTAAGGCTCTTTTTTATCAAATTATATAAAAATATTATAAACAATATTTTCTTATTAACTCCCTAGGATTTCAATCCCTATGAGCAGAGCAGCATCCGCTACAACTTCGAGCGCTACTTCTGCAAAGAGTACTTGAAAAAGTTCAAAATTAAACTGCCTACTTGTGACTAATTTCTATAATGTCTGTAACATGATGAGTAATACTTTTTAATGTCCAAAAACCAATAAATAATAATTATATTCCACTGGTCAGCATGGACAAAAGTGTTTGCATTTTAGCTGAATCAGCCTCTTGACGAAAGTAAAAATGGAAATTAAAATAGATCAGGTTATCAGCTGCTTTTGTACACAGATCCGATCCTAATCAGGAACAGCTGTCTAACCACCTAAAAATAAGATTAAACCCGCTGTGTTTCTCTGTTCAGTTTCCAGAGGTAATTGCTCGCTGTGTTCGGGATTTTCGGTCTTTGTTTTAGTCAGACGCAGTCGGAATATACTCACAAATGAACACAGCTTGAAGTCTCAGGGAAATGCTTCCTATCATCAGGGACGGTGGCTCCCAAGGGGGTCTAGTCTAGTCTTTATGATTTCCACTGCATGATTTCCACTTCATGATTTCCACTGTTAAGATGAAATAAGTCCTCATCTTACAAATATTTAGAGATAGCTTGAGGTTTTATTATTGAAAGTAAGCTAAATTAGTCATGAATACAACTCAGCAATTAGTTTCAAAGATTTATTAGTAAGTACTTTAATTGTTGAGTAATACTATTATCTTATTAATACCCCTATTTCGGCCCCACACTTGCCTAAGCCTCTGCCCCATTTCGGATTGATAAATTCCAGTGACAACGCACATACAATCCAGACTTTATTGCAGTGTTCCCCGGGCGGTGGCGTTGAACGGTTTAAAATTTCAAGATCAGCAGACGATTCTATACTTAAATTGAACCTGCAATGAAGGCGTTCCTCTATGTCTGCCTGATGATTCTGGGCTTAGTAGGCGTGGCTACGGCTAAGGTGGGTGTCCCAGATTGTTTTATTTGGAATCTAAATGCATATTGATATTAACGGCACCTGACAGCGTCGAGGACCAGTTCGAGACAAGCTCCCAGTTACACTGTACTACGAGGCTTTGTGTCCCTACTGCAGGGAATTCGTCACCTCGCAACTTTTACCCGCAATGATGCGCCTGAACCTTTTCCCATTTACAGAGCTAACTCTGGTCCCCTATGGAAATGCCAAGGTGAGATATCTTTTCAAATATATATATAAATTTTATGAGTTTTTAATTCATACTTCAAACATTTTATGGCCTGTTGCAATCATGCTTTTGGCTCTCCGATTATTCAGAGATAAAAATAGTTATCAGACTTAAACGCCACTTAATCCCATGCAATTTTAGCTCGACGATGCCGGAAATGTCGTTTGTCAGCACGGGGTGGATGAATGCGAGCTAAATGCAATTCATGGATGCATTCTGGAGCACCACAATATCACCCAATCTTTCAAGCTGATCGCCTGCATGATGAGGGGCAAGAAGAACAGGCTGGACAGGTGCGCTGACCGCTACAAAATCGATGTGGGCGATGTAAAGAAATGCAAGGCAACCCGTTCCGTCAACGATATATTGGCTAAGTACGGCCAGGAGACAGCCAAGGTCTCGTTCAACGGAGTGCCGGCCATAGCATTGGATAATGTGAGTTAATAAAAAAAACTGCTAAACGAATTTCTCTTACCTGTTCACGTTCCAGATTTACGATGCAAATGAGTCCGAACAGCTCTCGGACAATTTTGATGTCATTTTTTGTGCGAAATACAAGGAAAAGTTTAATAAAAGCCTTGACACGTGCCCTTAAATGCTAAACTGTCATATTTTTATTTAAATAAAGAGTCTAAATATTTTTAAACTATTTTTATGTGTGTACCTACCGCCTAGAATATTTAATCATTTCTACCACATTATCATTACCATAAGGACTTTAAGTAACATTGAATGATGAGCGGTGATATATTATGTTTAATTGCATCACATTCATAATTCATATTACAAATCAAGTTTAAGAACATTTTAATAATTCTTAAAATATATTATTATTTTCTGTTTTTTAAAGCACCTTGTATACAGGATGGTGTATATGTTACCATTGCCGATATAATCTCAAGAAACAGTTCCTGAGTAATATTGAAAAGACCAAAAATGCAGACCCTGAACTTGTATAGATTCAGTTGTTTAATGAAGACTTCCGCCTGTTAAGAATCGTTTTTAAAAGAAATTTTTACCATTTTTATAAACAACTTACTGTTCTCTGCCAATCTTCAAGTTCGCAAATACAACTTATCTCCAAAATATACTCGCGAATTTTTTGATATTGTTTCTCTACTTTATGAATGGACACAGTAATAAGCAAAAATTCTACGAAAGCTTAGAGCAGCAAACTTTTAACATGAAACTGATTCGCCTTATTGTCATTAGTCAAAAAGTAATTTAAGAAATTAATAATGAAAAGGGTTTCGTGTAAGATACCAAAGAATAAACATGCCTTAAAAGTGGTCTGAAATTTGCCATTCAAAATCGATAGCTCCTTGTGAAGCTTAAGAGCCAGCTCTAGTTCTTTTATGGATCTTTTATACATATACTTACATATACATATACTTATATACATATACTATATATATACATATACTTTTAGACATATATTCATTAATTTTGAAATACAAAGTGCTCACACTGAGGTACCAGAAAAAATTAATCCTCAAGACTATGTGACTGACAGCAGAAATATAATAATGAACTGCCCAATTAATTTCTATATGAATTACAAGGAGAAATGAGACTATTTCATGAAACATACAAAGTACTGTCAAAATAATTAAGAACAATTCGGTGTTGTCGAATCCGAATCCAGTACTTTTTTGCAACGTTAAGTCTGTCAGACTTCTGCGCAGTTTAAAAAACTGTTTACCAATTTGATTGCCTTTGGACCTTGGAAAAGTTCGATGAACGTTAATCCCAAATAGCAAAGAATAGTCAATGTAACTTCAGTCCAGAGCATTATTGAATCCAGAGGGTTGATGTCCTCCATTGAGATTATGTAAATTGCAAATTTATGGACTTGGTAATAAATTGGAAGTAAGCGGCAAATCACGGTTATAATTTTTTTCCACCAACAAGAAATGTATGAAGTTTCTTCTATTTCTAAAACTCCGTCGATTGATTTGTTGAGGCGGTAGAAGAAGAGGCCCACTACTCTGCAATAGTAGAACCATCCGATCAGGATTACCGAGGTTACTTTGGACGCACTCATTTTGCGAAGGACTTAGACTTGAATGAGCTTAAAAATGGTAATACAGCCTGCATTGAGTAATTGCATTAAGTAATTAATCTAAATTATGATGCCACCTCAGTTTGACAAGTTGACACAATAAAATACACAATAAACGATGACAAACTATCTCAATCTCAATCGAATAAAAACATTTTAAGCTTTATTAATGTCCTAAACAGTTTCCTCTTCATTTTCCAACTGCATAACAGTTTGTATGACAAAAATTAAATAAGTCACAATTCCAGATGCAATCTCGAGATAAAATTCCATGGAAACATCAAAGAGACCCAAAATGGTAACTCTAAGCTCGAACTGATTTAGATGACTGAGGAAAACTTCCACCTGGAAAAACCAAATAAATTTCCGTTTCAGTTATTTGGAAATCCACTCACCATTTTTTGCCATTCCTGGCATCCGCCAAAGCCACACATTTCAAAATGGAGATCGCGAATACCCTTGAATTGATTTACGGCTCCATGGATAGCCACACTTAATAGAAGAAAATCCATTATAATTTTTAGAAAAAATCCCCACCTCCAGATGTCATGAAAATTCAAAAATTGTATCATGTCGTAGGAGTAAACTGAGACGTAGAAAAATATCTGCACCAGAGTCAAGAAAAGATGAAAATTGAATATATCCTGGAAAGTGCTGGTGATGGAAGCAATTTCCTCGTACATTTTGAGACACTCCTTTAATCGGCGTAGAGTTTTTCTTTGGTTTCCTCGAGGAAAACTTAAGTTCTTTACCTCGCTGCGGGCGTATTCGTTTAGGTCAGAATATAAAACTCCCACACTGAGGTACCAGAAAAAATGAATCCGCATCATGATGTGATTGACAGTGACCACGTAGACATAGCAGAACCAATCTATAATATCCACAAACGTATGATTATATAGTAATGTTTCCGAATAGAAGACAAACTCGTGGCATAGGCAGCACAGTGTCAAAAGAATCAGAAAAAAGTCTCTACTATTTCCAAATCCAATTTTCTTCTCCACGGGCAGAGTTCTAACTCGATGGAAAATGCGCAGATATCTGTTGACCAATTTTATCACCTTTGATCCATGAAAGATTTTCATTCCCATCAGTCCCAAAAAGCTCCAGATGGAAAGCAGTAGGCTTTTATAATTTTGCACCTGGTCCAGCCAATCGAGTCTATCCAGAGTCCACATAATGTATTTGTAGATGTAGAAAGAGAGCATGACTAGTTGACAAATGAAAATTGCCCATTTCCATAAAGGACGCAAGCAGCTCATCTCAAACAATCCATGTTTTGATTTATTAGGCTTAAAGAATATGACGCCTAGTATTCTTGCGTAGTAAAACAAACCAAGTAGGATAAATCCTGTCACCTTGGCGACTCTTATTTTTCGGAACAAAACAAACATCCTGGTGCAGACCTGGTACACTACTGACATGAAGTATGAAATTCAATTAATGGAAACTTCAATCCTGTCCCTGGAGTTTTTGCAAATTACAGGACTACCAGCATTTAAAAAGATGATCTGTGTCAAAATGGAGTGTCCCCTTCGAAATGTGGAAAATGCATGGGGATGACATTATGGCCCCCTGCGAAGGCCATATCTTGGCCAATCTTTATCCGATTCTTGAGCGGAATACCTTAAACGATTCGCAGATCGATTCTCCATTAATCTGCATCAAAATCTGAAAACAAAATATTTTTGAGATTTTTTGTCAAAATTTCTGGAATGTCCCCTTCGCAATGTGGAAAATGCATGGGGATGACATTATGGCCCCCTGCGAAGGCCATATCTTAGCCAATCTTTATCCGATTCTTGAGCGGAATACCTCAATCGATTCGCAGATCGATTCTCCATTAATCTGCATCAAAATCTGAAAACAAAATATTTTTGAGATTTTTTGTCAAAATTTCTGGAATGTCCCCTTCGAAATGTGGAAAATGCATGGGGATGACATTATGGCCCCCTGCGAAGGTCATATCTTAGCCAATCTTTATCCGATTCTTGAGCGGAATACCTCAATCGATTCGCAGATCGATTCTCCATTAATCTGCATCAAAATCTGGAAACAAAATATTTTTGAGATTTTTTGTCAAAATTTCTGGAGTGTCCCCTTCGAAATGTGGAAAATGCATGGGGATGACATTATGGCCCCCTGCGAAGGCCATATCTTGGCCAATCGTTATCCGATTCTTGAGCGGAATACCTCAATCGATTCGCAGATCGATTCTCCATTAATCTGCATCAAAATCTGGAAACACCATATTTTTTTGAGATTTTTTGTCAAAATTTCTGGAGTGTCCCCTTTGAAATGTGGAAAATGCATGGGGATGACATTATGGCCCCCTGCGAAGGCCATATCTTGGCCAATCTTTATCCGATTCTTTAGCGGAATACCTTAATCGATTCGCAGATCGATTCTCCATTAATCTGCATCAAAATCTGGAAACACCATATTTTTTTGAGATTTTTTGTCAAAATTTCTGGAGTGTCCCCTTCGAAATGTGGAAATTGTATGGGGATGACATTATGGCCCACCGCGAATGGCATTGCAAATTTGAATTTCCGTTAATTAATTAAAACTATAATTTTCGATAACTAGCTTAACCTTCAAGAAATTACAGTGGCAACGCCCGCGCCTGCTTGCCAGATAATTTTTTTAAGTGTGACCATAACTTTCAAACTTAAGCCATCTGGCACCATTTACCTTTCCTTCTTTTTTGCAACTCGCGACCGAAACAATTGTTTCCTATTTCTCTGTATTTTGTGTTTGATCGCTGAATCAGAAACCCAAATACCAGAGTGAAGAGCGACCCCGAGCAAAGCGCGAAATGAGCGAGACCATAAACACCGCGTCGCAGTTTCCGACGTTCGAGAAGCCGACGGTTCAATTCAACGAAAAGGGATGGGGACCATGCGAACTGCCGGATACCTTTAAGGATGTTCCGTACCAGCCGTTCAGCAAGAACGATCGTCTAGGCAAGATCTGCGATTGGACAAGCACCTCGAACAACGACAAGAAGTACCAGAGTAAGTTGATTCGGGCATGGAGCACTTAACTAACTTTCCGAAAAGTGAGGTTATGTGCCTGTGTCGTGGCAGCTGTCTGGATGATTTTTACTCCAATATTCTTTTATTGATGTCTTTCAGATAAGTACGCGTCCACCTTCGGCACCGGCAATCAGTACTCGTACTACCATGAGGAGGATGAGACAACCTTCCACCTGGTGGACACCGCCCGTGTCCAGAAACCGCCGCACCAGCGCGGACGATTCCGCAACATGCGCAACTCACGCTCGGGTAGGGGCAGGAACGCCCGTGGTGGCATCAACACCCACGGCATGACAACGCTCAGTGGCAAGAACGTGAAGGCACGCGATCCCCGTCGCGGCATGGGCAAGAAATTCGGAAACCGTGGTCCGCCACCAAAGATGCGCGAATCCTCGGTTGCCGTGCGCGCCGATTGGGCCTCCATCGAGGAGATGGACTTCCCGCGATTGATAAAGCTTTCGCTGCCAAACATCAAGGAGGGCGTGGACATCGTCACTTGCGGAACGCTGGAATACTACGACAAGACCTACGATCGCATTAACGTGAAGAACGAGAAGCCGCTGCAGAAGATCGATCGCATTGTGCACACGGTGACCACCACCGACGATCCAGTGATTCGGCGCTTGTCCAAGACCATCGGCAACGTCTTTGCCACCGACGCCATCCTGGCCACCATTATGTGCTCGACGCGCTCGAACTACTCGTGGGATATTGTCATCGAGAAAGTCGGTTAGTTTTTAACAAGATTTATATTTTTTTGGTATAATTTTTAACAAGAATGTTTAATTAATTAATTATATTGCTCGCCAGGCGAAAAGATCTTCATGGACAAGCGAGACCATACGGAATTCGACCTGCTGACCGTGAATGAGACCAGCGTGGAGCCTCCAACTGATGATGATAGCTCTTGCAACTCGCCCCGCAACCTGGCCATCGAAGCAACCTTCATCAACCACAACTTCAGCCAGCAGGTGCTCAAGACCGGCGACCAAGAAGCCAAGTTCAAGTTCCAGGAGAGCAATCCCTTTATCAGTGAGGACGAGGACATCCAGGTGGCTAGTGTAGGCTACCGGTACAAGAAATGGGAGTTGGGAAGCGACATTGTAAGTAATCCTTTGTATTTGCCTCAGAATGGATGAATCTTACGTATAACTCCTTTACTTTAGGTTTTGGTGGCCCGTTGCGAACATGATGGAGTTCTGCAGACTCCCAGCGGCGAACCGCAGTTCATGTCTATCAAGGCGCTCAATGAATGGGACTCCAAGCTGGCTAACGGAGTGGAGTGGCGCCAGAAGTTAGACACACAACGTGGTGCTGTGTTGGCCAACGAATTGAGGAATAACGCCTGCAAGCTGGCCAAGTGGACCGTTCAGGCCGTGCTCGCTGGATCCGATCAGCTGAAACTGGGCTATGTCTCGCGTATCAACCCAAGGGATCACTCCCGTCATGTCATCCTTGGCACGCAGCAGTTCAAGCCGCACGAGTTCGCCACCCAGATCAATCTCAGCATGGACAATGCTTGGGGCATTCTGCGGTGCATTATCGATTTGGTGATGAAGCAGAAGGACGGCAAGTATCTGATAATGAAGGACCCCAACAAGCCGATCATCCGATTGTACGACATACCCGACAACACATTCGACTCTGATGATTCAGACGATGGCGAGGGTGACGACGGCGAAGGGTTCCAGCAGGTCTACAACTACGCGAACAACGGCAACAAGATTTAGACGCTACGCCCCCCAACCCTAACTACTCCAGCACGAACTTCCAGATTTTGGCCAACGCCGCCGCCTCAGCCCGCTAAACAGAATCATACTTGATGTCCTTTGGAAGAAAAAGCCCTCTTCTAGGCCTTAGCTTTAAGCCATTGTATTTGAATTGTAGCCAGCTAATTCCTAGTAAACCGCAGAGGGCAACAAAAAATGTTCTTATTTATTTTTATTTTGAATCGAAATTTAGTGGCTGATTCATCGAAAGATGAAAGCGAACTTACTTCGGAGATTGAAAGACTTTTTCAGGACAGTCTCAGTTGAAACCTCAAAGCCTCAATATGCTCTTGTGGATGAAATTAATAATAGTACTTATAATTAATATTTCACTGGAACCGGCTGGTAATTATCAGATTAATATTCGAAATTTTTAAAAGGAAACAATTAAGATTTGTATATTTTAATTGTATTTTGAAGAACTTTATATTCAACGAATTAATCAACGATAAATTCTAATTAATTTTTCTAAAAATCATTCAAACGAAATAGCCGCAAAAGTCGAATTCAAAAAATGCATTTTCGGAGAAAAATGCGTTCCACTCAGCAAATGTCGCGAGTTATACAAAATGTCCCTTAAAGATATCGGTGAATCTCACACAGCTATGCTGAGTAACACACAGTGCGGATTGGATAAAAGCAAAGGACCTTGGGCGCAGGATACGATTTTAGTTTGCTGCCCAACTGCCGCAAACAAGCTTCCTAATGGGGACTCTTCATGTGGATATATTCCAAAGAAGAAACGCATCGTTGGTGGAACACCAACCGCTTATAAGGAATTTCCCTGGATGGCTCTGGTCCAGTACGAGAGTATTTCGGAATTCACAGTGTCCACTCGTTATTATTGCGGGGCAGCTTTAATTAATTCTCGATACGTCCTCACCGCTGCCCACTGCGTCCAGGGAGGGAGCGAGGAATCGGATGTCTCTAGTATCGTTCGAGTGCGTCTGGGCGAATGGGACACAACCGATTGTCCTGACCAATTGTACAAAAAAAGTGATTGCATGCGCTCTCACCTCGATATTATGGTGGAAAAGGCGATTATACATCCTGACTTCCGTAAGGAAGACAGGAAGTTCGTCCACGACATAGCCCTGTTGCGACTTCACCTGCCAGTGAGGTGAGTCATTATCATTATTCATCCTTAAAATTTATGGATGTATTCATTAGGGGCTGTCTTCATATTACACAATCCCCTGGAACAAGTTGAATAAGTTTGATTATTTGGGATAATGATTAGGTTATCCTTTCATAATAATTTTTATAAGGAATTGATTCAAACTTGAATACCATTTCCTTGAAGCTCCATCCATCCTCCATACCATTCTTGATCATATTCATATATTCTTGATTATAAATCTTGAAGAGATTCAAGAAATTCTTGATCATGCGAGCGCACTTTATCCTGAATTTCCTACAGGCTGATTTAAAGTTTTGGAAATTGTCCGATTTAAAATAGAAAAACTATATCATATAGCGGTTAAGCGATTAAGCTCTGAAATCATCAAAACCGCCATTACGAAATATATAAACAGCCCCTAATTTGATTCGATTTCTCAGAATGAATGAATAATTCGTTCTTCTCTGTTCTTTAGTTAAGTAATACATTTATTTCATAACGTTTTTAATATTATATTTTTTCGTTTCAGCTTTACGAAAGCTATCAGTCCCATTTGTTTGAAAACATCCTATACTATGTCGAATGAAATGAACACTGCATTTGTGGGCTCAGATATGATAATAGCTGGCTGGGGTAAGACGGAAACTTCCCTATCAAGTTCTAAACTCCTGAAAACTTATATTGAGGGAATGCCATTGTATAGCTGCTCAAAACATTACGGGAGCATGAATAAAAATTATATATGTGCTGGCAGTAACAACGGATCTGATTCCTGTAAGGGAGACTCCGGTAGCCCATTGATGAGCAACCCCCAGTTCGGCACTAGGATCTATTTACTTGGGATCACTTCTTATGGTGCAGAAAAATGTGGATCTCGCGATTTCCCAGGATTGTACACAAGAGTAGCGCCATATTATAATTGGATTAAAACAAATCTGAGGCTATAAAATGAATATACTAACTAATATCCTAATCTCACCCCAAAACATATCCACTTTTATCCGCAACACATGTATTAGAACTCAATTGCAACTTGATTTTTAAATGAGTATTATTATTTTTGCCTATATGGTATTGTATTTAATAAACTCTATCTATTGGAATTTATTTTCTTTGAGTATACCATATTCAATAGGGTTCTATATATTCAAAAATCAAAAGGATATATCCATCTTCCACCACTACATTCTGATTTGATGATTGTCATTGGGGTCTAGGACAACGGCCCTTGCCATCCGGGGATTGGGATTGTAATCCTCGGAGATCCTTGGATGTCAAAACCTGATCCATGTGATAACCATGTGATATGATAACCATAACCAGCAGAAACCTTTTCGAAATATTCTAATGTCCACCTAATGGGTATATGATTTAATTGTTTTATGGAACAATAAAGATTTCACTAGAAATATTTCTAAACAATTTCAATCAAGTGATTATAAAATGATGTCATTGGTAGGATTTTTGAAAAGTTGGCCAAAGATTTCATTGGAAACATATCAGAAAGATTTCTTAAATTTTTTTTTAAATATTAAGTGCATTTTTAAAAGCTTATTCATAAAGGAGAGGAGAGCATCACTCTGATGTCAGTCATCTTCCAGTCAATAATGATATTTTTAATCCTGTCCTATCACCTTGGATGGATGTTCATGTAGGTCACCTATCCATGTTATGTGTAGTTCTAACTTAATTACAAACTAATTGATAGTTATTGCTTTAATTATGTCATGTAGGTGACGAATCGCAACCGCAATGTTCGCGAGAAGCTGCCATATAAAGAGCTTTTGATTAAAGGTTTCAGATGCCCGTCTTAGTGACGAAATGACACACTGATCTGAATTAAATTTTTGAATTGGATCATTTGTACTTTAATATATTCAAAAAACCTTTTGGTTTTACGAGAAATATTATATAGAGATTACTGCAAAGGGACTATAGCGGTCAACATAGTTACGATTTAACAAGATTTTAAACTTAAACTTTAATATAGTGGTTTGACAGTTTACAGTTCTAACCCGGAGTTTCCCAGATCTTTATAGATGTGAAAAATAAAAACATCAATAAGATATGGTGAATGTTCCGAGAAGTATAGAACCGGTTAAGAGAAACCTCACATAGAGCAAGTGCATAGTAGTGCCCACAACATGACGAAAAAGGGCTAATCTTCTATAAATCTGTATCAATGGGGGACTGGGTTTGGCCCAGAAATATTAGTGGGAAAAGTCATCTGATAGAGCCGCCAATCTAGATTACCTTTGATCCACTTCATTCGAATCCAGAGATAACGCTCGGTCTTAACTAAGCCCGACTGACGGAGAGCGCGGCTAGTCTCCGCTTGGAAGTCGATACGACGAGATGGTGACGGATCACAAACTGCTACCGCTGGCACTGCTACTGCTCGGCACTTTGCAAGCTGGACTAGGTGGGTAGCCTGTCCATGGGACTCCGAGATGGTGGCGGGAGGGGAAACCGGTTTGACCTCTGCCGTTCCGTTCAATTGCATCGCAATTCGCAGTGCTCTAATACGCCGTGCTCCATTCTTCCAGATGCGGCGCAAATCAGCTTCGGCAGCTGCAGGCCCCAGGAGGGCGAGGAGACTGGCCAGTGCGTCCACATAGCCAGCTGCCCCTACTTGGCCAATATCCTGCGAACGGCAGGGACCACGCCCGCCCAGCGTACTCTCCTCAAGAACAGCCAGTGTGGCCTCGACAACCGAAAGAATAACCGTCCTGTCGTGGAAAGGATTCTGGTCTGCTGTCCCCAAAGCAAACGTGCCGGCAACACCGCAATTCAAGCTACTCCGGACGATGAAGGACAGCTGCCGGGCAACGTTCTACCCGGAGATGATACCTGCGGGTTTTTGTTCGCCGATCGTATCATTGGTGGGCAAAACACAAGTCTCTGGGAATTCCCCTGGATGGTGATGCTGCAGTATAAAAAACGTGAGTCTAAAAACTTATAGGCTATTAAAACCAGCATAATTTGTTTTTAAAAGTGGCATATTTAGTGACTTTGTTCTGTGTTTATTTTATTTATTAGCTAATAAAAAAACAATAAATCAGTTAATCAGTAAATCAATAAAAAATAACACAAAGTCCACTATCTATTAACTTCAACTTATAAGTGTCCTCGATTTTCCACACATATTGAAACAAGTAAAATAAAAAGAGTAAATAATATTTAAATATTGCTTGCAGTTCAATCGGACTTTCTTAGTTTCAACTGCGGAGGCTCCTTGATCAACTCCCGCTACGTTCTGACCGCCGGACACTGCCTGGCCAGCCGGAAACTGGATGAATCGAAGTCCACTTTGCACAGCATTCGTCTGGGGGAGTGGGATACGCGAGTTAGTCCAGATTGCGTCAAGCTGAAGAACGGCCAGATGATCTGCGCCCCCATGCACATAGACATCGGAGTGGAGAAGACCATTCTCCACGACAAGTATGTGCCCAACTCGGTGGACCAAAGGAACGACATTGCTCTGGTGCGCCTCAAGCAGAGTGTGACGTAAGTCAACTAGTAGGTAGTATACGAATATGCATAATCTTTCCATTTGTTGTTAGGTACAACGACTATGTGCGACCCATTTGCTTGCCCACCAGTGACCAGGTGCGTAGTAATCTCTTCACAGGCTACTCCATGGATGCAGCCGGCTGGGGGCTGACGGAGAACAATCTGCTCAGTCCCATCAAGCTGAAGATCAGTGTGGATGTGTGGAACCTGACAAGCTGCCAGGAAAAGTACAGCATTTTCAAGATTCAGCTGAACGAGACCCAGATGTGCGCCGGTGGCGAGCATCGTGTGGACACCTGTGGGGGAGACTCTGGCGGACCGCTAATGGTGACACTGAACTCCGGACCCAGGGATATCTATTATGCAGCTGGTGTCACCTCGTTCGGTCCCGAATCATGTGGCTTTAAGGGATGGCCCGGAGTTTATACGCGCACCGGGCCCTATATCGATTGGATACAGCAGAACTTGGAGGCATAATAAATAAAATTGCTAATTTATTCACATTTCTTGCATTGGCTAGCTTACAATATTAACGTACAGGCTGCGCGTTTGGGGGGCTGGGGGGTTAGACTAACTAAGCTAAGCTCTAGTGGAATTCCAACTATAACGCAGCGGGCGGCGATTAACAAAGATACGTATTGACCAAACCAGGACACCTAACACAACGCCATCAACGCAACACATCAACATGTTGGCTCGTTAATGCCCACAACTAAAAATTAATAAAATTGACATTACATGTGAGGCATCGCCATGTAGATTCTAGTTTAGCTAAGTGCTATATAAGTATATATGTACTTGAGCTTATCATAAGTTTTTTCCCATTATTTTTGTGTTTTTCTGTTGTGGAAAAATAATAATATTAGCAATAAATTTAGGAAATTCATGTTAACTAAAAGGCAGATTGCCAGCAATTCGAGTGGAGAAAAAATTCGAGATTCGATTGTGTGTATGTATATAAAACATAGCCCATTTGCCATAGGCCAGACTTGAATCCCGAACACAGGCGGCAGAAGTCTTGTGATTCGCAATTTGAGGCACCAATTTCACAGGCAAGGGCTCGGCAAGGGGGGGCACTGTATTTGCTCTAGAGTTAGACCTCCTCGGGGGCAGCACGCGGTGCAGTTCCGGCTCCCGTTGCGGCTTCATTGCCACCACGTTCTCCCTTGACCGCCGGACCAGCCCCCAGGGCGGTCAGCTCGTTTTGAAGTTGAGCCAAAACACCCTTGACCGCAATGCAAAAGCCACGGCTGCAGGGCAACAGGGGGAACTCTGGCATGTCACATGGCGCCTTATAGTCCTCGGGCATGTCTAAAAGTGGATTTGGGTTAGGGTCAATAGCAAGTCATTGATTTATCACGACATACCCTTGATGCAGGTTATGCGCTGACATTGTGCCTGCAGCGAGTACTCCGACCAGGCCTGCATGCGACCATGCAACTCTGCTCCAAACTCCTTGAAGTGCTCAATCAGCTCGTTGCGGAAAATCAGAGGTGGATTCTTCAGCTGCTTGACCGTCGAATGGGCAATCTTAATGATGGCCATCTCGTTGTACACACGAGAGTTTTCATTACCCAATTGTGTGCCTGAAACATCACTTTGTTAGCCTGTTTTTTCCCAAACTAAAAGTCAGTCACCCAATCTCACCTCGTTGTTTCTCGTAGCCAGCCTCGTTGTAGTAGGGCTCATCGACCAGTATGAGACCCTGTATGGAGACGAGAACCTGCAGCATGGTGCTGGCAGAGGACCACACTTCGGTGTCGCGACCTGACCAGGTGCCCAGCAGCGAGACGCACACCTTGCCCTCCTCGTACAGGTTCGGATTGAGTCGCTCCGTGCAGTAGCTGATGTAGTGGCACACGGGCGGGTTCTTCGGGTATTCCCGTCCCATTTGGAAGTCAAAGAAGAATAGGGCGTTCTGGTAGGGAGTACGCTTGGGGCCAACCATCATGACCGACATGAGGTCCATGCGATCCTCATAGGCTCGCACGATGACCCCGGGCGGCAGTGAGGCTTGCAGCATCCGGTACTCGCGCTGCACCGCCCTCTGGTACTGTGACTTGTTGGCCGGCGTTATGGAATTTCCAATAAAGTGATGGGCCGCCGGAGCGCTTGGCAGCACTTGAAAGCAATTGTCAACCACCGGCGGCGTTTCTGGGTCTAGCGGTAGGGATGATGGCGACGAACAGGCAATGGGGCTGGCGATTGTTGGCAGGGATTCAGACAGGCCGTTGAGGTTGAGGGGCTGGTCCATGGCCTCATTCTCGGCCTTCGCAGAGGTATCAGCCTCTAGGGCTTCTTCCGCTTCGCTCTCCGCCTCCTCCTCGTTTTTTTCGTGCTTCGCCTTGTTGAACGTCTCGATGATGAGCTTGCGGCACTTGGCCATCTGCTCCTTCATCAGGAAGCAGAACACTTCGCACACGTCGGCGTCCCGTCTGGCAATCAGTTCGACACTGATGTCGTTCAGAGATTTACTCTTGCATTCGTTGCTTTCCTCGCCAGCGTTTTCTCCGCGCGAGTGGACACCAGAATCGTTCTGCAAATGAGTTTTTCGTTAAATATATATTTCATCCTCTTGGTTAGTAGCAAGCATACCTTCATGTGTATTTCGAACGCCTTGTTGATGCTCTCCTGGGCCTCTTTGAACATTTCGGAGAACTCACTGTGCAGCTTGGATATGAGTTCCTCGCGGCTGAGCTTCGCTTCGCTCTCGGTAAGTTTAAGTTCCGACAGAGAGTCCTCCTCCTCCTCTTCGTCCTCCTCCTCATAGTCCTCGTTGACGGCATCGTCAGGGGTCTTTTTGCACTGGACTTCATCCACCTCGGTAGAAGATTTCCGCTTTGTAGGCGTCTGGTTGGAGTGGCCAACGAGAGCAGTTGTGACATCCGTCAGGATCTGGACAGAAGCTTCGGGCGACACAGCCCCTGACCTGGCTGCTTGGCCACAGATTGCACAGTCGGCACACTGGGCCTCTTTTTTGGAACGTTTCCGTCGGACAATGCCCTGAAAGTGGTCTTCGTGGAAGAAGTTGGTGTTGATCAGCCCGTCCAGGAATACACAATTCTTGTACACAGACACCAGGTCGTTGAGCACCTCCGCCTTGCGGCAAACGGGCAAGGCGCGGTAGTTCCTCTCCAGACGCTTCATTGCCTCCTTGGCCAGGTCAACGCCCTTTAGAATGTGCTCCTCGCTGTCCAGCGACGTCAGGCTCATGTTGATGCGACTGTTGTCCGACTGAGTCTCCCACGAGTCCTCCGAGAGGTCCGAGTCGTACGCGTCTTGCTCCTGATCGGTGTGGTTTATCTCGAAAAGATCCTGCGGATAGCTCATCGTGATGTGACCCTTTGCCCACCAAACACGAACCCGGCCATCGGGATAGTTGTCAATCACCTGGCCAGCAGTTGAGTTGACATCTTCCCCCGTGAAGTTCGACACCCGAATCACCATAGTGCCGGGACGGTATTGGTAGTCAGAGTGATCCTTCAAGTCATAGACGCTTAGTTCCTCCGACTCTCGGCATGTGGGTCTGCAAAGAAATCCAACAGATTAGTGGCTCTGTCCACTCTTCAAAATCCAACCAATACTCACACAGGATTATCCGCTTTCGAGTAAATATTAAACCACTTGACCATGGCAATGCGTTCGTCGTGGTGTACGCATTGGATCACTCCGTAGTCGGTGGCTCCAGTGCTGTTTTCGTTGGCTTTGTTCACAAAGTCGCCGGGGAAAAATTCGTGGTTATCGAGGTGATGAATGGGGTACAGCTGGGTGGAGTGTATGCCCGTCTCCACAGTGCCATCCTGCCACACCACCGTGACTGAACTGTAAACGACCAAGGTCTCCACCACAATCTCATCGCCGTCCTTGGGGTCCATCTCCTTCTTAGCGAATGGCGAAGCTATGAGCTTTTTTACGCTGCGAATTTTCTTCTTCATGTGACGCCTTGGCTTGGCATACCGCATGGGCATTCTTGGAGCTTGCGGCGTGCCAGCGGCAGCCGTGGAGGCAGCCGACGGAGATTCTGTTACATCGGCTCCAGCCGATACTTTTTCGGGACCCACTGCAGGTTCCAATGTTTCCGGAACTTCCTCTTCCTCCTCCTCATCGTCACCAGATTCCCAGGTCTCGTCATTACCACCCGAACGAATTTTCGACGCAGATTGCGAGTGACTCAGCTTTACTGACGCATTGGAATTGGACTCTGGATCGGTGGCAGGGCGGGGCAACTTCATGCCGCTGAGCTTTGTCCCCAAGCGGCGGAACTTTGGCAAGTTGCGGGCATTCGAGCTGCTCGAGGCTCCCGTACTGCTAGCCGAGGGGCTCTTGTTGATCTTACCCATCCTATGTTGGCGGTGGAAAATAGTTATGTATTTCTCCGCTGAAAGTAAATCATTTTTAAGTAATCTTCAGTAGAGTGGACATGGCGTGACTGGCTACCTTGCTCATCTTCCCAGTCCATGTGTTTAACTAATGTATCACATTTTGAATATTTGAGGTAGAATCGATCGTGAATTTGCAGCATGTAGGATTCGTAAATATTAAGGCGCTTTACGCTGTCCAGGTCCTCGCCCTTGATGGTGGTCTTGGGCTGCTTGAGGGGATCAATATCCGTGCCATTATCCAGCTGGGAAATGGCGCGACAGGTCCAGGCCACATTGACGGACGTGGTGCGGATAGATTCCACAGTGTACTAAAAATAACAATCAATTATAGTATGATTCAAAGTGAGAGAAGGAGACTACTCCTACCACAGCACGTGCTTTTCGATTGGCTGGCAAGGGAATATCTGGGGTCAGGTTCTTCAGGCGATCCTGTGGCGGAAGGCGACCCACCACAACATTGCCCGGATAGTAGACATTCGGATTGAAGACTTCGCGAGCACACGGCGACACTGCATCCTTGAACTTGTGGAAGTCGTTTGAGCTGATTTCCAGGCGAGCACCATTAACAGATCTGCAAAATGAGCAAGTTCTTAATAAAATACTCAAAAAACAGATATCTCAACTTACTTCAGGACGGCGCACTCATCGACATTGATGGTAGTGCCTATCCAGGTGCCCAGGCACACTGGCACATCCCTGGTCCACTCGGAGATGGGGCGAAGCCGCTCAGCAGGAACGTTCTTAATGACGAACTTGGAGCCCAAAACCTTGACATCGGCGCGAACGTTAACATCCCGAACATAACCGGCTTGGCCGATGAGATCCTTTTGTCCTGGCAGGCGTCGCCTCACGACATCCCCTGGCATCAGAGTTCTATCGGCAAGGCCAATCTGTTCCAAGCAGGTTTCAAGTGACACCGAGAACAAACAAACACGTGTTATTGCCGAAATTGAAGAAAAAAGAGCAGAACAAACGGCACAAACAAACGGAGAAACAGTTGTCCAAATAGGATGGTTAACTGTTATTCGGAGGGGCATTACATAACCTCACTTGGGATGGAGTGGGGAGGAGGAGGAGAAGCTTACTCACCGACTGTTCCGTGTGCACCATCTCCTTGCCATCGGGGTAGAAGGCCACGCGCACCTCGCCCTTGGACAGAACCTCGTCCACCTCCTCGTCCTCGTCGGAGGAATAGGACTCGGCCGTCTCGGTTATGACCCCGAAATGGACTCGTCCACGGCGATCGATGCGAAAGACCTCGTCCTCGAAGAAGAACTGGCACTCGTTGTTACCAGATTGGCTCTTGGACGGGACCTGACCGCCACCAGTACGACGGGCGGTGTTCGTTGGGCGAGGGTCCTTCACCGGCACCGTCACCACTGGCTCTGGATCCGGTTCTGGCTCCTCGGTGGCCGTAACAGTCACCACCATCGGCATTTCCACGGGCACCATCTCCTTTTCGGTTTCTTTCTGTTGTTGTTGTTGTTGTTGCTCCTGTGGACCTTCGTCCTCGGAGGACAGCCGGTCTTCTGGGGCGCCACCCAGGGCAGCACCCACCACTTGACTTGACATGTTACCAATGATGAACTGTGCACATGGAAAGCGAAATCAGAGTGCGCTCACGAAGCTGCGAAGCTTTGGCTTAAATTTGCGTGGCATGCGAGTACTCCGCGTTCTGGCTGCTCACACTCTACTATGTAGCACCTGTCACCTCACTATCTATGTACATATGTATGTACCTTCTCCTCGGGCTACAAGAAACTACAATCCCTGAAAGCGGCTTCTCTGGGGCTGGAATATTAAATTTATACGCTGCGCCGATATCCTAATTTAATTGGTTAATTTTGCCAACTCCTTTACAAAAATTATTAAATAAAATAGCCAAAATCTACAACAACAAAACGACAAACTCAGACTAAGGGCGGAACGCCTACTAGCACTCTTACATTTACAATCTGTTACATTACGACTGCCGCCTATTATTTTATTCTTTTTTTTCGTTCTTTTGGCAATAACTCGGCGAAGACAACAACAAAACGTAAACTAAAACGTAACACGTAACATAACGTAGAGGTGGTTGGTGCGAGAGCTGTCCAACATGTTCGATCATATTCAGGTTCGTAACCGGTTCGCAACCCGTTTCGTATATGACCAACCGATTTATCGCTGTTGGGAGGGGCTAGAAGGGCTAATCTCTATCTAAAACGTATCTAAAACGTATATAAACAGGGCAGTCAAATTAGCCAATTTCTAGCCAAATGGCGCGTTAATTTAGGAAGCCTGATATTTTTGATATTTAACAAACTCTCTAGATATTTAATCTATTATAAATTTCTTTATCTATTACAGAGTTGCAGTTATGTTATTATTTATATATATCTATATTCTAATATGAAAGGATTATTTATTTTAGTCAGCTGTTTTTGTTTATTTACCCGGTTCGCCTTAAAACGTAAGCTAATAACGTATATGTAGGTGGCGGCACTGCGATATTACATGACGACCATTCGATATTCGATTAAAACGAAAAATTTAAATCTTAGTTGGTTAGGTCAATAGAAATTTTATTTTTCTTTAACATAATTGGAATTACTTAATTTTCCGTGATTTTATCGAAGCTACGATTAAAACCGCAAGGCAAAGTAGCATGATTATTATAAAAACTATTGACCCAATGATACACCAATACATTTGACCGAAAACTATGTCAGGGATATCTTTTAATTTAAAACTGGCGCGCAGCTATATTGTAGTAGTTTTGAATTGTAAACTCACCGTTTTGTACAAAAGTTCTAGATAACAATAACAAATGAAAAATGGTTTTCAGAATTCTTCACAGAAATTTTATGTTTTACTTTGTCTTTCGAGTATAAAATGAAACGTTGAACAATGTTTGACAAAACTCGAAATCAAACGGGCACTATGATTTGCTTAGCGTCTTTCCTTTCCAGCTGTATTAGATTAACTAAATTTTATAGTACTCAGTCACTTAGTAACGATGAAATGTCTCAAAAGACGCCTACTCTTCTAATATGGCGCACTTTCCAAATATGGCCGACTTTTCAAACATGGCCTACTTTTCGGTTAGAAATACAGTTATTTAGAATTCCAAAATGGCCGACTGTCAAAACTATTCAAAGGAAAAAAAAGGAAAAACCAAGTTAACCTAAAAAAGTTTTTTTTTAAGCCATTTTCCCACCATTAAGAAAAATTATTATTCATATTCCAAAAGCATTCTCATTTATTATCACCGAAAATTTTGCACATATTTGTTCTAATATTGCACTATTACATGTTATCACATCTAACTATCATGGGCGGGGCGAACTGTGAGTGTCTTACACCGAAGGAGTAGCCTGGTCCACTCTTTCCGGGTCGGTAGTACATCAGGTCGTAGTAGTTCGGACCGGGTCCGACATTCTCTCCCTTCATGTCCGTGCGCGGGGCCATAGAGTACTGTGGGGCACGATTCAGTTTCACGTTGATGTCGCCAGGACCATAAGCGGCGGGTCCAGGGGAGTTGGTCTTGTCAAGGATTTTGGTTTGTAGACCCCTGAAATGGTAGACATTGGTAGTAGGAGAAACACGATCCTTTATGTGAATTCAAGAAACTTACATGCTGTAGGCCGGCATCCTTGGGCGGACCGAATTCATTTCGTACTTATAAATGGGTCCAGGTCCTTCTTTCTTGAAGTTGATATCCGTTCTTAGGCCCATAGAGTAGGCCGGGGCATTGACTCCCGTAAAGAATGGTTTCAGATGGACATCGTGGGCGCCTGGACCAGGACCAACTGTCTTGTCTGAAAGCCGAATCCCCTTTGAAAATCTGCCAATCCTAACACTGTAATAGTTACTTACCAGGTATGTCCGTTCTTGGCGACATCGAGTACTCCAGACCCTTGCTGGGCCCATACCGCGTCAACTTGTCGACCTTGTAGGCACCGGGACCGGGACCCAGCTCACTCCCGACCATTTTGGTCCGCATCCCGAAGGAGTACTGGGGCATACGCTGCTTTCGGTTGTCATGCTTGTCATAACCATAGGTGGGCGGCAGCAAATACGCGCCAGGTCCAGGTCCTGAACAGGGTTCAATTATTCTACCTCTTCCTAAATAGAAATTATTTAATAATTAACTCACCCAAAGGTCGCACCGCCGTCATTTTTAGTTAGTTATTTGTGCAATATTAGAAAAAATACTTTTTACTGAAATTTAGAAACTCAAAATGAGTTGTTGGCCGAACGGATCCTAAGCATAGAATGAGGCTCTACCGGACCCGAGCTCACCCACCTCATGACAAATTGAAGGCCAGGCCTACTTGATTAGAAAATTTCAGTTTCTCTAACACATTTTGTAAATCGTTATTAATTAGTTTAGGTATCATAATTTTAATAGGAAAGTTACAAAGTGATTTTGATTAAAAAGAGATTCAAAATAACAGTTGGGTTTTCGAAAGTCAGTTCCAAAATATTGCTTAAAACGAGCCAAACGGGGGAACATCTTAGTGGGGACTCTTCCATGCACATTGCTTGAGATTATCTGGTATATTTACTCCACGTCCATGGAATTGTATAGCTGCTTGTATCGGGATCCCTGTCCGCTGGTTTGGAGCAACATGTCATTGTGTTGCTCCCTCAGGGCCTGTAAAGAAATTTCATTTAAAGAACATTTTGCTAACCAGAAATGAAGATAACTTACCTTGGGATCGTATTTCTGATGGAGATAGACCAGAATGGGGCCATAGATCATATTGAAGATGCCCACGATTCGCATGAGCCAAGCAAAGCCGAAAGTTTGGGCCAACTCGCCGCCAATTAAGGGAGCTGTAAGTCGAAAATAAAGCAATCTTATGGCTTGAAAATGATTATAAAAATCACACTTTACCCAAACAGTAGGCCAGACTAACAGAGGTCTGTTGGATGGCATAGACAGTTCCGTAGCTGGACATGGAGGTGCTTGCTTCGCTTTGATCCTCCTGGGCGAGAGTGGCATCCACAAAGGTGGCCAGCAGGGGAACCAGAGCAGCATCAATAACGCCAATGCCCAGACCCAGAGCAAAGTGGGGTAACAGCAATTGGGCCACTGTTGTGGCACTGGGAATCTATAAAGGGGCAAGAATTTAAGATAAGCTCAAGTGGTATGTCTATTGTTTACCCACCAAAATTGAGGCTATTCCCACCAGCAAGAGGCTAATGCAGGACACCTTTACCTGGCCATAGCGGTAGGCGATGCTGCCAAAGAAGTTCGTGCCCACAAAGTAGCCCACCGAGTCCGGTATGAAGACCGTTCCCAACTGCCACTTGTTAGGCTTCAGATACTGAATTAGCCAAATTGGCAGACAAGGCTCTAGCATGGCCATGGTGGAGGTGGAGAACCAAATGGCCAGCACAATGGCCAGAATCATTTTACACTCAAGCAGGGGTCGCCACTTCGGGGTCTCCTCCATCACCACCTCCGGCTGCACGGACAGATCCATTGTCAGTAGTTGGAGTCCCAGGCTGAGGAACGTCATTGTCGACAGTATAATGAATGGCGCCGACTTGCCCATCAGATCGTAAAGGATTCCTCCGAAGGGATATCCAAGCAATACGCCCAGTGCGATGCTGCCCAAAATAATGCCCATCACCTTGGAGCGGCGCGCCTCCTCCGGATAGTGTTGGGCCACCAGACTCATGCCGCAGATGTTGATGCAGGCGGAGCCCACGCCCTGAATGGCACGGGCTAACAACAGGGCCCAGTAGGACTCGCCCACTGTGAAAACTAAATTTATGGAAAATGGTGAAAGTTTGTACAGTTTGCGATTGGAACTTAATTAAAATGAGAGGCATAACAAATGCCATCATAATTGAATCACAATAACTTTGAAAATTCTATTAGGGATTTGAACCAAGTGCATCATCAATGTCCTTGTGACACCATAATGTGATCACCCACTCACCTAGGGAAGAGACCAACAGGAAAAAGGTGCCAACCACAATGGGTAGGCGGTAACCAAACTTGCTGGATGCGTTGCCGACAATCGGATTGAAAATTAATTGAACCAGAGCCTTCATGGCCAAAAGCAGTCCGATGGATCCGTTCTCCCTTGACAGGGTCAGGTCCTTGTTGCTCTTGCTATTGCTACTCCTGAGTGTGGGTGCATTTCCGGAGGCAAGCTTCCTGTTTCGGTTCCCAGTCAAATTACTTCCAGGCGACTGGCTATCGGCCAGTCTCACAGTCGATGGCGTGGATGTGGATGTGGAATTGGGCGTTAATGTGGTTACAGACCTGGTGGTGGTGGTGGTGGTCGTTGCGGCGTCGGTAGCCAGCTGGAACAGGGTGAAATTGACCATCGATTTGCCAGGAATCGGATGCTTGGCTATGTGTAGCTGCGGATGCCCTCCGGGCAATGGAAAATCACTACCTCTGTATGTCACTCTCGTGGATGGATGGGTATCATCCAAACTGACAATCTCCGTGGACAACGGGTCCATCTCCAGGCTGGCCAGGTAATCGGGTAAAATGGGCACTGGAAATAACCGATAATTATGGTATATTAGCGCGCTTATCGGTAATTGATTTGGTCATTTACCAATTACGGTTAGCAGCATGTTATCTAGCAACAGGGCCAGGTAGACAATCACGGCAATCAGGCAGCGGTTGGAGGGGCCGTGGGATGGCGGGGTGGACCTGCGTCTGCCGGGGGCATTTAGTTGGGCAGCTGCCTGGGCTTGGGTTGGGACATCGGACTGGGAGTGCGCCACCGCATGATGGCTGCGTGCAGTTGACTTCTCCGACATGGCGAGCTAATTGAACACACTGATATTGCCAGCTTAGGCTGCCATATGGCTAAAAGTTTCGTGTCTCTTCGATTCGCGCCACAAAAGTGTGCTACAAAACCTACTGCGATACACTCACACCCACACTCACAACGGACTCGGCAACAGGTGGTGGTGCTGCCACAACGACGTATGTGCGAATATTGAAAGGCAGCGACAAGTTGCCGTTGTATTTTATTGACAGGCACCCCAGCCGACCCGAGTGCCACATTCGGCCAGCACGATGCTATGCCTGAAGTCCCGAGTGGATGCCCCAAAGAGTGAAAGCGGTTAACAACCAGGCAGTCAGCCAGCCAGCCAGCCATCTCATCTGGGATCCATTCCGGAGCCAGTTTACTCCGGTCGTGTTGAACATGGCTCTAATACTCACCTTTAGAGGGTAAAGACCTTTCTGAATCGTATTGGAAATAATCCTTCTTATATACTTAATCCACAAGAACTTAAATAGAACTCAATGCCATTTATAAATTAAAATTTAATTGAATATTTAATATTTTATTAATAGAGCATTTATAGTTCTGTACATTGAAATTCATTTTTAGTTTTTCTATTAAACCCGTGAGTCTTTTTTTTTGGTGTTAGCACCAAGCTGCTGTGCTCCACATGGTCGACTTTAAAGCTTTTGCCATGTCATGGGCGCCTGTATTATTAGCACCATACACCCCCTGTTCATAAGGGGTAGATTAAAGCACGACCTTAAAGGCCAGGCGGAGCGAGTGTTTGTCTTGGCCCCGATAAGCAGGCTATGGACTTTTAGCCTTTGTCACATTTTCCGTTTCATTGAATTTTTCACCGTATAAATTTAGTCCGGAAAAGTCTGTGACAGATTGGTACTGAGAATTGATTTTCTTTTAATGACAGCAGCCACCTTGCGAGCCAATGTCGACCTATTTTCATTGAAGAGCAGCTATAAATAGTCATTTTCTTGGCCCAAGCTTATCCCGGAAAACTTTTGAATGAGTAATTAAATTTCCGCAGATACCGGTGGCAGACTGATTAGCCACCGAGACACCTGTTCCTATAACACTTGCTAATCTGAAAGCGATTAGACTAAGCAGCTTTTGCCAAATCCAGATTAGATAGACCACCGAAAAGAAGAAGTGCCTCCCAACCCAGTAATACTAGAAGAGAGTGTTACCTCACATATGTCTATTCAGAAAACAAATCATTTCTAGCGACGGGACACCCATTGACTACTATGCGGACTGAAAACTGAGAACTCCCGATCCGTTACCCTTCCATATCGGGAGACCTTGGAGGGAAAGTAGTCTGCAGGTCCAGGTCCAGCGGTTCTCATCCGATTTGGGTTGTTGCAAGACCTCGTACGTTTTCCGAAGGAAAACCCGGGACTTCTCTCCATTCTGGCGTCGCAGTTTTTGTAGCCAAAGGTTGAGGGAATATTGTAAGCCCCAGGTCCGGGTCCTTTAAAATAAATATTTCTTTAAAATCTGATAATAAAATCGGAAAATATTAATAAAAAACTTACCAAAAGATTTCCTGCAAGACATATTTTTTTAGTTAAAAGTTAAGGTAAAATTTTTTGAATTTTGATAAAAGAATTTTATAATTTTTGAAATTTTGAAACTCCCAGGAGTTGTTTGCCGAACGGAGCTCTCTAAAGGAATGAGGTGTGTTTGGAAGCAAACCCCACCAGCCTACATTTGAAGCAGAATTATAATCCTAGGCCTACTTGATCAACTGGATTCAAATCCCTGCCTGATATACCCTCCGACGATTAAATGGATGTTTCTTTAGAAGGTAATCGTAATCGACCTTATCGTTTGTACTTCCCGGAGCTGGCCACTTGTTGGCGGGTCCCAAGTGTTCTGATAATGGCCGAAACGAGCATAGTTGGTACCTTCGTTTTGGCCAACGACTTCAGTCGGCTGGCAACTTTCGGAGGAGTAAGTTTACGAGTTAGCCAGAACAATGTTGGCCACCAGAGGATCTCTGGTGCTTGGATTCCTGCTGCTATCAGCAATTGGTAAGTGGCTATAAACTATGGCTAATAAATAAAACCAAAACATAATCTAAATTTGGCACGCAGGTGGGAATTTTGAGTCGATCCCCTGCAAACTGAGGGACGCGGAACATGGCAAGGTGTGTGTTTGCACGGCGGACTACTGCGACTACCTGGAGAATCCCACGATAGCCGACGATTCCGACTTCGCCTTGATTTCCAGCTCGAAGCAGGGACTTCGATTTGCCACATCCAGGGGAAAGTTTGGCACAGAAGAGGTGTATACCGTCGAGGATTATGTGGAGCCCACGCCAGAGGCTGTGAATGAAACTGTCCTGTCCCGTCTGATGGATCGGGTGGTGGCCCGTGCCTTCACCCTGGAGACCCGGGAGAGCTCCATCACTCGTTCGGTTACCCTGCAGCTGGACCGAAGCAAGACCCACCAGAAGATGGTGGGTTTCGGCGGCAGTTACACCGGTGCTGTGACCTATCTGGTGGAAAACTTCAAGGATCCCGAGCTCGCCGATCATCTCTACAAGTCCTTCTACGCCGAGGATGGTATCGGCTTCAACCTCATGCGCATTTCCATTGGCGGTTGTGACTTTGATCTGGACGCCTGGTCTTATGCCGAGGAGGAGGGCGACACTCTGCTCTCCGACATGGATCAGCTGGATGAGCGGGATGTGGAGCGTGTTGCTCAGATTAAGCGCCTCATCGAGGTCTCCGGGGTGAAGAACCTTTTGATCAAAGGAGCCGCCTGGAGCGCTCCGCCATGGATGAAGACGAACAATAGGTGGACAGGATTCGGTCGCCTAAAGCGGGACTACTACCAGACCTGGGCGGACTACCACCTTCAATGGATAAAGCTGATGGAGGACAATGGACTCCCCATCTGGGCCATCTCCACCGGAAACGAGCCCCTCAATGGAATCTTCTTCATGTACTTTGTAAAGTTCATGAGCATGGGCTGGACTCCATGGACTCAGGCTATTTGGCTAAATGATCATCTGGGTCCTACCATCCGAAACTCTGAGTTTAAGGACATTGTTATTTTTGGCAACGACGATCAGCGCTACTCCTTCCCTTGGTGGTTCCAGAGGGTAAGACCATAAAGTTCCATATAAGTCACAATCAAAGTTCAATCATTTAATCAATTTTATTAATAGATGAACAAGACCCGCCCGAACTCGGTTGATTATCTGGACGGATTATCGCTGCACTGGTATTGGGATGAAATATTTGGCAGCAGCTTTATCGATAACACCAGGGAGTATGCCCCCGACAAGATCTTGATCGTTTCCGAGTCCTGCATTGGGGATAAGCCCTGGCAGGCGGCTGCTCCTCTTCTGGGCAGTTGGGAGAGGGCCGAGAAGTACGCCCGGGATTACTTGGCCAACATAAAATTGGGATTCCATGGTTGGATCGACTGGAACATATGCTTGGATGAAGAGGGCGGTCCAAACTATGTAGATAACACGGTAGATGCCCCGGTGATTGCCAATACTACAAGTAAGTTTTTACTTTAAGAATTAAATTAATACAATTTTATTTATTTTTTTTTAAATATATTTTAGCCTTTGAGGAATTCTACAAACAGCCCATGTTCTATGCCATTGGACACTTTTCGAAACTGGTTCCCGAAGGCTCTATTCGCATTGATGCCATTCCCAGTAACGTAAACCTGAACACCGTTGCTTTTCTCCGTCCGGACAACAAAATAGCCGCAGTCTTGTTCAACAGCGGACGTGCTGATCTCGATATTACCGTGGTGGACAGTTTGAGGGGCAAGTTCATTGTCAATGTTCCCGCCAAATCCATTCACACATTGCTGTACAACTGAAAAATGTTCTTTTTAAATAAAGAGTAAAGAGGTTTTGAACTTCTTGATAACATCAAGATTTAAGAGAGAGTTCTAGGGCTCTAAATAAAAGGAATTACTTGGAAGTATTTGGAAGTAACTCCCGTATAAGCTTCCAGCTACAGCTATACAAATTTATTCATAATATTCATATTTCCCTCTTAAAAATGTTTCGCTTCAAATTAGCCACACAACAATTATATTTTGAACTCTGTAACCCCTTGCTTTGGTTCCCACTCCGCCACTGACTTTGCATAACTTTTACTTTCCGATTGCGTGATCCGATTTCCAAGTGGGAACGTCGACGTCTGCCGGCTCAGTGGCTTTATCAAATCAGCGGCAAACTGGGCCCTGGGTCAAGTGGCACTCGAAAAACATAAACAGGCAGAGCTATAAGGCAAATTTGAGCGAAATTCAGTTGATTAGAGAACCGCTTGCGATCCGGAGAGTGAAAACCCCGATTCAGCTCCGGTTCGAGCTCAGTTTTGGACGGGCCTTCGATCTGAAAGTGTCGTTGCCGGTGCACTCCAGTCCAAAAGACATGAAATTTAAAGAAATTTTGCAGTGCTTTCTTTTTGCATTGATTGCAGGTGAGTGGGAAACAATATTATCTGCCGGCTACCTAGTCATTTGACCTACAAAATATTCGTATTTATTCGATTTTATTTGCAGGTGTGGGGGCATCGCAAGAGATACAGGTAGAGATACCGTGTAATCTGCGGGAAACCAGCCATGGAAGTGTGTGTGTTTGCAACAGCACCTATTGCGATTACTTGGGGCAGCCCGAGCTCACTGATAATTCCAAAATTGTGGTGATTAGCTCTAGCAAGGTGAGTCAGCTGGATTATCTGGCCACAATTGCGGGCGATTGTATAATACTTCAGTACAATATTATAATACTAAATTAAATTATATAAAGGATGGCTTGCGCTTTAAACAAACGGTGGGAGATTTATCTTCTGGAAAGCCCATAGTAGTGGAGGACCAACCGTTCACTGATGAGAACTTTAAGGCCGATGCCATAGTTGTGGACGAAAACAGAGCCTGGCTACAGTTGAGCAATATTTCGCAACGGCTTTGTAACTAATTGACTAAAACTAAATGGAATTTAAAATTAAAATTTATATCTTACTATTTCAGTCATCAACTCACCTGTGAGCACCGTACGAATTTCTGTGAAGAGGGAGAAGCGGTTTCAGAATGTGTCTGTTTTTGGGGGAGCCTTCACGGGCACTGTCTCCCATTTGCTGAAGAAACTGCCCACAGAGCTCCAGGATCACATCTACAAGTGAGCAGCAATCTAACATTGATTCTTAAAAATAAACTAAACTCTAACTCCTTGACAGATCCTATTTTCATCCAGATGGCATAGCCTATAATACCATCCGCATGTCAATCGGTGGCTGTGACTTTGATCTGGAGCCTTGGGCCTACAACGAGCTACCTCGAAACGACAAGAAACTGAGTAACTTTACAGCTCTGGATCCGAGGGATCTGCAGAAAATTGAACAGATGAAACGCCTTAAAACCGTGGCCAAGATGGACGAGCTGAAAATAATGGCTGCGGCATGGAGTGCACCGACCTGGATGAAGAGCAACGAGCGCTGGACAGGATTCGGGACCCTACGCTCTGAATATTACCAGACCTGGGCCAACTACCACCTCAAGTGAGTGCTGTAATGGGAATGTAGACTAGTTCTTATAGAATCTATTTATTTATGGCAGATTTCTCGAACTCATGCAGGCCAAGAATATGCCGATTTGGGCCATATCCACTGGCAATGAGCCGCTAAACGGCGTCATCGGATTCTTCTTTGTGCATTTCATGAGCATGGGCTGGACGCCCTGGCAGCAGGTATGAGCCGTGACAGCCGTTCGATCACGATTCTGGCTATTAAGCATCTCTATGCACATTTCATTTTTGGCCAGGCTATTTGGCTGAACGACAATCTGGGCCCGACCATCAGGAACTCGGCGCACAGCCAAGTGCTCATTTTTGGCAATGACGACCAGCGCTACACCTATCCCTCGTGGTTCAGAAAGGTGCCATTTCCCAAGAAGCTCTCATATTTTTCTACAAATACCTTCTAAATTTCCAGATGCGATCTTCACGGGGCAATTCCCTTTCCTATTTGGACGGCCTGGCTGTCCACTGGTACTGGGACGAACTAATTGGACCGCAAACTATCGAGCAGGCCCACACGGAAATGCCAGACAAAATGCTCCTGAACACAGAGTCCTGCATCGGGGATAAGCCCTGGCAGACCCATGGCCCGGAACTGGGCAGCTGGCAGCGGGGCGAGAGCTATATGAGGGCCTATACCCAGGATTTTCGCTACAACTTCAATGGCTGGCTGGACTGGAACTTGGTGCTGGATGAACAGGGCGGGCCCAACTATATCAACAACTTTGTAGACGCTCCTATTATTGTGAATGCCTCCAGTCGAAATGAGTTTTATAAACAGCCGATTTACTATGCCATAGGGCACTTCTCCAAGTTTCTGCCAGAGGAATCGGTGCGCATCGAGACGATACTGGAGAATCAGACCAATCTCTTTACCCAGCTGAGTGTGGTGGGCTTCCAGCGCCCAGACGGCAGTGTGGCGTTGATTATCTACAATGGGTAAGTGCACTGGGGAAAAATAATATTTATATTTTTGTTCCTTCCGTCTAAGCCAAGCATTTTTCACGCTATATATTAAGTGGATCACTAGTGTTACTAGTCACATTTCAAGTAAAGTGAAGCAATATTTTTCAAGTGCTTCAGTTGCTATTTTGGTTTGCATCTGCGATGGTGCCGCTTAAGTGCGTCAACTTAATTGCCGACAACGATTCGTTTTATGAATGCCTCTAATGGGAGCTCCGTCTTCTGAAATCTTTCAGGCAAAATCTGCCGGTGGAGGTGGCCCTCAATGATAGCCAACGTGGGGCAATCAACCTACGCCTGCCGCCGCGATCCTGGCACACGGTGCTCTACAAGTGATCTGGTTCCTGGAATATACAGATATATGTAGTTATAGTTAAAGTAAGCCAAAGGGTCCAGCTGCCGTATCCGTATACTTTCATATCCTCTGCCCAAAGGACCAATTGAGGCTCAAGTGACAACAAGACAACAAAAGTAAAACGGAAGCCAATAAATTGCCCTCAACAGGATGGAAATTTAAGGATGTAACGCTACAGATAGAGAGTCAGATATAGATACAGATATAGATACTTGGAGTATCCCAGCGGAAATTTGTCTAAGCTGCTCAATTTGCCGGAACGCGTCTGTTTACAATGAAATTTCATTTGCCGTTTAATGCCTTACTTATTCTCGAGATCCAGAGGGGACGGACGGCGTAGTACAAACGACCGGCATGTACTATGTAGTATACGAAGTAGGAACATATCTCGGATCAAGTTGAGTGACAACTGCCAGTCGAGCGGTAACGACGGCCAACCGAAAAACATCTCTCGCCTGAATATTATCTCTGGGCTAGCCGTAGTCTATTTGTTCAATATGCTCTATAAATATGATTGTCAATTGAGCGCCAAGCAAATGCATTTTCCCCATTTCCCTGTCCCATTTCCCGCGGCTCCTTGCCGCACTTGGCGCACAAAATGGGGCGTTTTATGTAAGACTATAAATTAAAACATGAAACGTTTATAAATCCATATGACTAGTGGTTGCGGCCACTTCTACTGCGGTGATGCGCTGTCTTTTATTAAAGTACATATATAAAAAACCATACAATAATCAAAAAAAAATATATATAACTTGGCTTAAGAGTAATACACATTGTTAATTTTAAATTTAGTTATCTAAACTTCCTTCTATCCTTGCCCAAAAAGTGGTCTTACTCGAATATAATTTATGGTAGTTAGCTTTTAACAATTTAATCGTTGTAGTTACATAGTTTGTTCTAGAAACCCATTTTTCTAATAAAGAAAATGATTAAGTTAACCATAAACTGATTTTCATTTATACATTTTCCAAAAAGGAGTCCCTAAATAAAGTTTCATTTAAGTATTTTCCCCAGAGTAACCAACTAACGATCTCATTAGTAACCCGCTCTTGGTAAGAGTCCCAGCCGTTTTTTATGGCCGAAGCATCCATCTTCTCTGGGGCATGAATGCTGGCACTATGCATTCCAAGGGTTCGGGAGCATATCTCAAGTGCTTACAACAAAATACACTTATCAGCAATGAGCGTGTCAATTGCATAGCAACACCGCCCCCAACCCTTTGCCCCAAAAGATCCGTCCGAGAAAGTGCCAACATCGGGCAATGTGTTGAGTGTTGAGAGTAGTAGGATGTGGCAGTGGTGGTGGTGGTGGTGGCAGTGCGGCAAAACTGTTAATGAGCCTCATTATTAATATGGCAACGATATGTTTGTGTCATGAGAAATGAGCGCGAAGGCTGCGAAGGGAATTTACACGCGCTGCACTGTCATCATCAAGATCAAAGCGGAGACCCAGCAGTCCCTCTGCACTCCCAGAAGTCCCATGGTCATAATGTGTTATGAGTTATTGGAAGGAGGAGTAGTGGGAGATGTCGGAGGAGCAGTCATTCCAGTGGCAAGCTGATCCGTTTCCTGGCTTGTCAGCAGCTGACAGCGTCATGTCACAGCAATTTGCCGTAGGCCGAATGCCGTATGCCGTAGGCCGTAGGTGTTCCACGTCAATTTGAAGAGCAGTCCGGGATCTGGGATCCGGGATCTCCGCTTCTCCGATTCTCGCTTGTCGCTTGTCGGTGTAATGCCTTCTGACAGCCACTCAAATTGAATGCTCACAACACAGCAAAGTGGATACTATTTAGCGATAGATTTATTTCGGGCATTAAACGCAGATCACATTACAGACGAAGCCCAGAACACTGAGGGAAACATATTAGGCTTTTGAAGAGATCTATTAGCTATTTAGCTAGAAAGCAAGCCAGAGACGTTAGATTACTCTCAGTGTAGTTGCTTCCATTTCCCAAATGTACTAAAGAAGGGCACTTAAGTGACTTGTGCAGACAGGCGCCGGATGTTAGCTATTACTGAGCTGGCCCTGTTTATGTCCCATAGTGCCATGTTTCCATCCCAAAACCCCAATCCTAATCCCAGTCCCAGCCCGAGTCCCAGAGATGAAGAAAAGTGCAAGCTGGAAAAGAGTGTAGATACCAAACTGGAATCGTGTGTGTGTTTGAATATTTCACCCAATGCGATTCCCCAGAACGATAAGATTAGATTATGGCCCACCCACAGGTCCAAATCGGGAGAGAAATAGGTAAATTGGCCAACTATCATTGATTCCGGGCGATCAAACACCGCGTAGCTGCCACCAAAATGCGACGTCCGCTATCGCCGACTCTGGCCAAGTTGGCCGAAAAGGAGGTCAACGAGACGCCCGACCGCATCCAGCAGGACATCATCATCCTGCGCGTCTGGATACGCCAGCAGCCGCATCTGCGCGCCCGCACGGATGTCGACTTCCTGATTTCCTTCCTGCGAAGGTGTCGATATAGTCTGGAGGAGACCAAGCGTCGGATAGATAGGTATTTCACGCACTACAACCTCTTTCCGGAGATAATGAACAACCGATGTGTGACGCAACGATTGCTGGACATCAATCGCTTGGGGTGAGATCCTTTTAACTTTCTATCGAAGTAATTTAAGGCCTAGCCCTCTTCCAGAGTCTGCCTATATCCTGACATGCCCAAGGGCGACAGTCGCACGGCCATGTTTATCGCCCGTTTCGGCCATTTCGACCCCAATCTGTACATGCTGCGCGAGATCTACCACTTCTCCTCAATGGCCATGGAGGTGATTTCCCTGGAAAACGACTATGCCTCCTTGGCGGGAATTTGTGAGATTATCGACCTGGAGGGAGTTAATTCGGACAAGATGCGCCGTTTCGATCGTGTGCTCTTCCGCAAGTGGTGGAACTGGCTCTACGCCTGCAGTCCCCTAAAGGTCAAGGAAATGTATATTATCAATATGCCCAAGGATATACAGGGTACCATCATGTTTCTATACAATTTGCTGAGCATGCAAGTCGATCATCCGGTGGGTATTTCTATTTAATCTGTGAAGTAATTTATCTTAAATCTTTAACCCTTGTTTCAGATAAGAGTCCTTAAGAACACCGAGGAGTTGATAGAGCACATTGGAAAGGACTCACTGCCGGAGGAGTATGGTGGCACCAATGGCCACATCGGTGAGTGCATCGCCTACATGGAGGACCTGTTGAACAGCTATAGAGGATACTTCGAGCAGGACTGTAACTATGGGACGATTGAGGAACTCCGCCAGGGAGAGATAGCCATCTACGAGGCGGAGTTCGGTGCCAGCGGATCCTTCCGCAGGCTCAACTGGGACTAAACCCGGAAGTAAATGCAAATATGATACACTCTGTTGCCCCATTTGTTTTTATATCCCCACATAAACATTCCAAGCACTGCTGTAAAGTCGATCAATTAAAGATAACGCTCGCGTATCGGCAATTTATGCACTCGTGTATTTGTATCTATCTATCTATGTATCTGGTTGCCGTCGGGTTTGTGTTTCGGGTTTCGGCTTGCTGGTTTACAAGGTGTTGGGCTGATTAGATAGTGCCACCGCACCTAAAGCGTCAACTTCGGCGGTGCGTCAGGGACTCCGGCATTCAGTTAGCATTTGAACCACCGCCGGAATGGCGACTAAACTGAGACCTCTCGACCCCCAACTGGCCGCTTTGGCCAAATCCGAATGCAACGAGGAGCAGGCCCAGCGGGCGGAGATTGTAGCCGCCATCCAGACATGGATTACCAAGTCCCCCCATCTCAAGGCTCCCACCGATGAGCGGTTGATCCTGGCCTTCCTGCGACGCTGTCGCTTCAGCCAGGAGGAGGCCAAGAGACGTTTCGACAACTACTACTCCCTCCGTGCCGTGTTCCCCGAGGTCTTGGGATCAAGGCAGGTGGACGACGCCCTGCTGGCCCAGCTCCAGAGAAGGTGGGTTTCGCCTCCAATTAAATCAACTTAGTTTCATATGATGACAGTGCTTTGTGCTTCCGGATATCAATTTAAATTCTCTTGTCTTATCAGTGCTGTCAAAAGTACGCAAGAATTTTGTGTACCAGTTTATCGGGCTAACTACCAAAAATAATGAATTCTGCTAGACAGAAATTTGCTGAATAATCATAGGTTTTGGCGTCCTACAAGTTTTATATGAAGTGAGCTAACAATAATTTCGAACTCAAAATTTCATCTACAGCATTCATGTGATACCCTCACGACCTGTAAGTCCCCAAGGAGCGAGGGTGATCATATCCCAGTTCCGGAATATTGATCCCAAGAAGTCCAGTCCCCGTGAGGCCTTCAAATTAGTGTTCATATTGCTGGAAATTCTGGCTTTGGAGTGCGACAATGCCTCTATTTCCGGTCTGATCTGGGTGGTTGATTGCCGGGATGTGACCATGGAGCAAATGATGCAGTACGATCCTTTCCTGCTGAAGAAGTCATTCGCCTTGGTGGAGCAGTGTCTGCCGTTAAAATTTGTGGAGATTCATATAATCAATATGCGGAAAGAAGGCCAAAGTATATTCAATTTTGTGACCAAGTTCTTGCCCTCGAAGCTGCCATTTAAGGTAAGTCTTTTTATTTTAAACTTGTTAGACACTTTAATAAAAATATAAATATATTTTCCCCCAAGTTTGTGATTCACAAAAAATCAGAGGAGCTGTACGATCATCTGCCCAGAGACGCCATGACTATCGAGTATGGAGGCACCAATGGCTACCAGGCGGAGGCCATCGATTTTTGGCGCCAAAAGCTGCAGGAGTACAAGGACTATCTGGCAAAGGACTCCCAGCACGGAACCAATGAGAAGCTTCGAGTGGGATTGGCCAGTGCCTGGGCCAACGGAGAACTGGACGGAATGAGTGGATCCTTCCGCCAACTGGAGCTGGACTAAATCAAAGACTCTATTCGTTTGGATTACCATTTAATTAAGTGCTAATGCTATAAAAATAATTTAAGGCCTATTACGGGTCACTGGGTATCTCGTGTATCCTCTTAAACAATATATCATTACAATTTTCTAATTGGGAACATTTTCTGAAGACCTAAGTGCTGCATTTTCGCTTGAAGTTGGAGTTCAGAGATGTGGGTCCCGTGGCAGCAGATCCTGAAGCTGGAGGCGGCGTTTTTGAATCTGCGGATGTGGGCATGGTCTTGTTCTGAATAGGACTCGTTGTGCTCTTGTTAATGCTCTGGACAATGAGGTTGAGGCAGTCCAAGCTGGAGCCATTGGCATTTCCATCAAAGTCTCCTGAAAAGCGTGAAGCGATGGTATTATTGAATAGAATAGTATTATTTTTGTAATCACTCACCTGCAAACTGTCCATACTTCTCCATATGCTTGTTGTAGAAATTGAGTTTATCCTCGAGATAGGCCCCGGCATATGAGCTCTGTAAAATAACGAAAAAAAGTGGAAACTTTTAGTTGGCCTCCAATGAAATTGGGAAAACGATAAATTACAGAAATGTGTCGCCGGCCGAAATGACAACGTCAAAACGGCTCTCTAGCTTTCCGGGGCCTGTCATTTTGGCCAACAAATGCCATACAAAATGCAGTCTAATGACGAGATTAAGCCAAAATTTATGTCAGCCACCGTGGCGGGGCACGGAGCAAGTAAAAGATTCCACAGGCCAATTAAAATGCATTGAACCAGAAGTGGCTGGCAGTGTTGCATTGTCTGTTGGGGCATTGTATACTGCTCTGTGATGCACACACTTATTAGCAATTAAATTAATTTGATGCAATATTTTTGCTGGGCATACGCAGACGACAAGGCATCCGGAGACGGAGATGCGCTCGAGATTTCATTAGAAAAATTTGCTTTAACGCCGATGCTAAGCAAATTATAATTGCCACTTCTGGGTGGGTTTCCCTCTAAAGCAATGCCGTCACTTCGTCTGCAAGGATCGGCGGGGGAAAAACCAAAAAACAAATACAGAGCAATTCATAGTGTGTTTATTTATACATTTTAGAGAACAACAAAGTACGAGGAGGCCGAACAAACAGAACAACATTCAACCCAACCCAAGTGAACTGAACTAAGCTGAACGGGAACACAAGAACTCACACTGCACTTTTATAAAGCGATTTATCATTTTCAAGCGTTTAGTGACAGCATGCGCTCGATATGCGACAACTTGTATCTGTATCTGCATCTGCATCTGTATCTGTATCTTTTTCTCGGGCATTATTATATGGAATTTCGGTGTATTTCATTTTTTTTTTCTCTCCCCGGGCATCCCGGGCATATATCATGCGTTTTTGTATCTGAATGAAATGCCCCTTATCACTTGAGCATTTCGTCGTCGTCTCTGTCCCCATGGGTTGCGTAAAGATCATAAGCCGCTTTTTGGCGCGTTCCCCTTAGAAGTTTTATTTTATTTTCTACTTGCCACCGATCTGAGTCGTCGCATGTAACGGATATGCGGCATTATGCGATTTGTTAAGAGCAAGCCACATGAATTTTTCCCATGAAATATGCATATGATGGCCTAAACCCTCTTTGGAAATATTGCCATGTTCTCATGTACGAGGCGGTCACTTTTGATAATCCCTGAAAATCCGTGCGGGAAAATATTACAAATTCTAGCCAAAGTTGGCAAGGTTATATTGGGTACAATTTTTTGGAATATTTCGAACCAAATGATGTAAATACTATTTATAGATTTAGGAAGAAAAAGTACCTTGGCCCAAGAACCTTAATTCTTTTTTCCAAATAATGTACCGACTTTTAGTTCAACAGAAATTTTACTATCAATAGCAATAAATGGTTGAGCTTTAAACGCCAAACAATGATAAGAAAGCATATCTATCCATGAACTTATATGTATAAGTATTCCAGTGTCGTAATAAATTTATTTGAAGGGAACCCTTTGAGTACCTGAGTCACACCTGAGTACATTTATCAATGGGTTGTTTTGCACCCGAGATACCCGCATCTTTATATGAGTCACATGGAGTTTGACGTTTAATGATTAGTGTTCCCGGTAAGCTGATATTCACCTGATAGACGGTTTGGCATTTTTTGATTGCAGCCACGCGAGACGCCAAATGGCTTGAGTGGGAACGTTTATTGGCAGCGATAAGAGGTATGATCGTTTTCGAGGAATAATCAACAAATTATAGACCACATTGAAGACTGAAAAACTGTTCAAAAGGAGAGCCTTCCACTTAAATCTGTGATGCGGGGATATCAACAGTTGAGATTTATAAATACACAAGCTCCAAAGAAGCGAGAAAATGAATGGATGGATACGGGATAAGATGGATGGATTGCCAGGGTCTGAGATGCATTTGAATGTCTGCACGTTTGGCGGGATGCCAGTTTTTAATCAAACTATGGCCGCACATTAATATCTGCCAATGTGGAGGAGGGGACCACTGGTACACCACTGCTGTACTTGCAGCAAACAAATATGCAAAGTTTTATGGTAAATTAACAAATTTGTACATTAAAAATGCGAAAAACTTCAACAAACTGCATGGAAATTATTCACCACAGACCGGCAAGAGAGTGGGGGGCTTTGGGATCGTATCCCCCATTCGCCATATGTATGAAGATGGCAAAAATGTTTGCATAATTGTTCACAATTTGTTGGCCTGTCAGGCCCCCCGGCCCGCCGTCTCGTCCCACTTAGAGCCATGTCTTGCAACACCTTTCGAAGCAACAGAACACCCCAAGATCTTGTCATGTTTTTCCTGTGCAATTTGTCAACTGACACATTTTCTTTTTGTTTCCCCACCCGGCGAACGGGAAACTATTATGAAACAGAAAAGCGATCGCTTCAATCCCCCCGAACATGGAAAATCGGGCACTACCGAAAAGGAGACTGACCCCTCCTCCGGCAAACGAATTTGTTGTAATTAATTTACAACACGATTTCCATTTACATTTATAGCCAAAAAGGGGAGGCCTTATAAAAAGAAAATTTATTTATTGCACTCCACTAAATGCAGGCAACGACCCTTTCTCAGACTGCATAAATTTCCAAAATATTTGTCCTCGTTTTTTGGGGATATGCTTTCTTGGCCAGATGGAGGCAAGACTCCTCCAACTCCCCCATAATTCATAATTCTTGATATGCACCGTAACCGGGGGAATCTCAGGAGGAGGATTTCAGTTTCTTGAATGGGTGCTCGGTAGCTTATTAAGTCGCACGTCAGCGAAGGCATAAATTCTGGTCAGTAGATACAACAGCAATACTTAGATATCGGATGGGATGGGAGCCACGTTTGGGGATCTTCTTCTGCCGATGCCACCGATGTCCGCCCCGTATATATTCTATTTTCATGTTTCGACCAGAAAGCGGCCAGACCCTGAGATTTTGATGAATGTGCGCGTCGCCAAAGAAAAATGTATGAAAGCGTTGCTCATGCATGAGAATTTTACGAGAAAATAATTGCGGAACGAGCTCCCCGGCCCTCAAACTCTAAATATTAATTGGCGTTCAGTGAAAAACTTACCAGATAATCGGACTGGCAGCTTTTGCCGCTTAAACTCGGCGCCAGGTTGTCGGTGTCGCGAGTGGGCGTGGATTCCTACAAAGCCACAAAATCAGTATGACAATCTAATATATAGACTAGAATGAATTGGGGGATATAATTGAACATACCTGAAGGAGATCCTCCAGGCTCTCAATGTACTCGATGGCATTGCGCAAGATTTCGACCTTGGGCAGGCGCTGGTTGGGATTGGACGATGTGCGTCGCTTCAGAATCTCAAAGGCCTCGTTAACCTAGAATGTATAGAAAGATACATCAATTAATAGCGATCGTTGAAATCATGGATATCCATTAGGCGCATCGTAAAAACACACAGCCCCACAGGCGTGTTCCTCTTTAAGTGGCTCTTTAATAAAACATATTTTAAACTAAATAGAGCATAAAATTTTCAACAATTAAACCGTTCGTCTGTCGTCTGTCTCTTTATGACACCTCCAAGTGTTAGAGCCCCCTTTCGCTCCGGACTCTCCCTTCCTGCACCGCCCCGTTAATGTCTCCATGTGGAGCTATAAATACGTGTGGTTCATCCAAAACTTTTACGATTGTCGAACTCATAAATGCCGCTGTTTAACTCTTGGTCTTGGCAAATCTTTATGTTTTATGCTTGTTGGGTGGTTTCCCCTTCAGTTCTTTATGGCACAAGATCCTTCCTGGTGGTGGGAGGTTCCTGGTGGCAAGTGCCAATGTGTTAATTTGTGCGGCGGGGCTGTTCTGCTGATATTGCAACAAAGTATCTCCCCATTAACAGCATGAAATTTTCCAAGATTAGAGTTATCTATTTTAAGTTTCTGACAATAATAGTTGTGATGAAGATAATTACAAATAGGTGTATTATCTTTTTCTTTATAGCATTATCTTTAAAGGACTAAGTTTTTACAATGGATCTTTGTTTTTCTTTAAAATAATCACTTAAAGCAAGATAAGCAAGTCATGATCTTGAATTAAGGTATATTGGTAATCAACGAACATTTTTAGATTGTCTTTCAGGATGTTGTTTGTAAATAATCATTTATGGAGCCAAACCTGTCCTAAATATTTCTTTTCTATTTTATCTATTCAATTTTTCTATTTAGTTTTTCTATTTAGTTTTTCTATTTATTTTTCTAATCCTTGTCAAATTTATGAAGGAAATATTAAAATATTTATTTATATTTTCTGTATTTTAATTTCTACTATATTCTAATTAAATATTTAGACAAATAATACATTATTAGTTTTCTATAAACTTTATGAAGAAGAAACAGGTTTGCCATATTAAAAATATGTTATTTTTTTAATTTTTCAAAAATGAATAGTTAGGAGTTATTAAAAAGGAAATTAATAACTTCGTAAAAGAGAATTAAAGCCTGAGTTAAATATTTTCTAAATTTTAACAAAATATATAGGAAGAGACGGAATGCTTCTCTAAATCCTTATCCTTGTTCCGAAAGTATGATGAACTCTCACCTTTCTCAGTCTCCGGCGTTCTCTCATGGTAGCCGCCTTCCGTCGGTCCACGGTGACACTCTTCTTCTTGCACGCCTTGCAGGCCCAGGTGAGACAGGGTCGGGAGGATTGGGCCGAGGCGCAGACGAGCGGTGCCAGGACATGCTCCTCGGAACTGAGACTGCTGTTCTCGTCATCGTAATCGGTGGTGTAAATAGGCGATGGCGTCATATTCATTGTCATTTGCTTGTCCATCTCCGGCGGATGATTCCCGTGGCTGAAGTTGCAAGATGAGGCAGATCCTGTGGCGGAAAGAGACGCAGAGCCATTAGCTCCTGCATCTCCGACGGCATTGAAACGGCTGAAGAAGTTCTGCAGTGTCTGTTGGGGATTCTGGCTGGGATGCAGGGACTGGGGATGCGATTGAAGGTGATAGTTGTGATATCCGTATCCTGGATGAGATTGCTGCTGGTAGCTGTTGTTGTACTCCTGCTTGATGTGGTGTGCGGCAGGCATTTCACTTGAGACACTATTATATTTGGTCATTTTCACTTTGGTTTGCTTTGCACTTTATGTTTTGAAAGGTTTTCAAAAATATATATTTCTTCAAAACCTTGCAGGTATTTTAAAAACTATATTACTTTTAGAACACTTTATAATACGATTTTCTTAACGATCGATTAAATCAAGTTTTTTTATAGTAACTCCCGACTTTGATTCAGATCGATTTCCGATTTCCGAGTCGCTGAGCCTACGAACCGACATCCGCTGCAAACGCAACACATTTGGTGACACTGCCGGAGATGAGCACTTCAAGAACGGATCCTACTCGGGGGCCCCCAGATGTGTGCTCACCGATCACCGATCCGCTCCGATCGTGCTGCTTTTTGAGTGGCTAATGGGGTCCGTACTCTCGAGTGGTTTTCGAAAATGTTATTTTTAAATCCGCACCGCCATTAGACAACATTGGCGGGTTCCTAAGGCAGAAGGACGTTGTCGCTGGCCACGCCTCCCGTTTGCTGTTAAGTATTTACGAGTCGCCATGCGGATTTTCCGCTCAATGAAAATCATGTTTGTGAAAGGCTTATTTTCGCTTATTTATTGCCGGAGAGGAATCAAATAAATTCGATCCTACCTGCCTAGCGATTAGTGCTGGGCATAAATTAACTGAGTGAGGGGAAGCAGAACAATTCGTTAATGTGACACTTTTAGTGGGGATTTGTATAGCCCAACCCACCCACCAATTGTCTCTGGCACCCAATTTCCCCCAACCACCCAACCATCCACTCCTCAAGATCAAATTGAGCAAAAAAATAAAATAAGAGAGACCACCAAAAACAAAAAAAAATAAAAATAGTCAAAAAGTGGCCGTTTATTTATCGCTGCTCAAGCACAATATATATCTTTGGAAATCACCTTTAAATCTTCCCCAACGATATTGTAAATCTTTTGTCTTAGGCCCGTGGTTTTTCACCGAACATTTCCCATTTTAATTTTTCCATTCCCTGCTTTCCATTTTATTTTGATTTTCTGGCGGCGCTTTCCTCACTTTTGTTTTCTCTTCGTACTTTGATGGATGTTTTGTTTTGATTCGGTCTGATGGTATTTTGGTGGCGGAGCCTATTTGTTGTGCCACACGATAATCCCAATTGTAAATTTAATAATTGACGCCTGTCTCGCTTTCCATGGGCCTGATATTTAGTAGACACTTGGAAATTAGGCAGCCAAGTACGCCAGGAACCAGGTATGCGTTTAAGTTCCAAGGAAATGGCACCCTTCCTTGTAAAACCTCCTTATCATTAAACACTTAAGAATTATACATCCTTGTACTTCTGCTTATTCCAGATGCTAAGCAGGACAAAAATCGGGACGAAAGTCGACAAAAAATTGGAGTATGAAGTATTTTTATCACAAATTACGTTTAAAGTTATTAAAAATAATAAAAATTTTTCAAAAATCTTTGATGAACATGTCATATTATTTTTGGTCTGTTTTCCAAATATTTTCTTTAATTATGGTGAAATTTAACATTGAAGGAGGACTCATTTTCCCAGGGAGAAGACTCCCTTTGCATATTATTTTTCAAAATTTTAAATGCTTTTTCAAAAATGCAAATGAAACAAAGAAAAAGTAACATAAATTCTACACATCGATTTAAAGCGCCGTCTGGTGGACACGTTTTGACCTGACAAAAACATGCAGAAAAGAATCAAACATTTTTAATACATTTGGTAGCTCTTTTTTTAATGTACTGGCATCACTTAGTCTTAATTTAAATTTTATATATTTATGTTTATTCTTATTTTTATTTTTGTGTTATTTTTGATTGTTTTTACTGTTAAATATTAAAAAAGATCAAAACAAAAGAGTGTACGCTTAATGTTTATAGCCAGAGTGTTTATATTTTATTTGAATTACATAGTAAGCACATGATTTAAATAATGATTTTAATGATAATTTTTAATAATCCACTAAATTAAAAAAAAACTTAAAAATTTAGTTGCCTAAAGCTAGATGACGCAATTTGGGGCAATCTTTGTGCAGACGCTATCAGTTGTGTGTTTTTAGTTTATTTTTACCCAACTATACAGAAATGTGTATCTGAACCGAACTCCATTGAAGGTTGGTCTGATGGCAATGTCATCAGCCAGCCACTTCGGAATCGAACACGGGGCACATCACTTTCCAATTAAAGCAATTACCCACCAAATAGGCAGCAATGTCTACTAATTGTCTCATATAGACAATTGTCTGTTGCTAGGAGGCAATTGAGGTTGTAGGTGTTGCTTCTTGGGGCTTTATGCTTTCCATTCATAAAAGCAAGTTGCATGCGGCAACGGTGCGTATGAATTACGTCAGCCAATGCATATATGGCAAGAGTGAGAGAGAGCTGTAAGAGAGATGCGCAAAGAGAGGGAGAGTGTGGGATTGGGAGGGCATCCCCACATCCTTGAAGCTTTATTATCACAACTGGTTTTTGTGTCCTTTGTTTTTTAATAAACTTTGTTAAAACTCTGACTCAAAAAAGTCAGTAAAACAGAAAATAATCACTCGCTCTGCTCATGTTTGTAAATATGTATGCCGGTACAGGTTTGTAATGAAAAATATTTTTACAATTTTTATGCTCGCTCAGCGAAATTTTGTTGGAGCAGAGAGACAACAGAGAGAAACGGTGAGAGTGCACTCAGAAAAAAGAATAACATTTAAAAATTGAATGATGTAATAGAAATTTTTATTTTTAGGTTTTTTATACTTATACTACTGTCTGAGAGAGCAATTAAATGGAGCAATAAATACACAAAAATATAGATAATTTTTTTTCTCTGTAGGATGTGCAGCTGACAAAACTGGGGAGACTTGGTAGCGTTATTTGAGCGGGAAAAAACAGCGCAATTCACGCATTTACATTAAAGCCGTCAGTGAAGACGGACGTCTCACTGTGAAGTGCTCGCATCTGCCTTCTCAGTCGAGAAAGCGAGTGCCATTGTTATTGTTATTGTTTTTCATAGGCTCCAATACAAAGTGCGCGTTGTATTTGTTATTGCGAAGAAGCATGTCGCAACGGAATAGAAAATGCTGATAAAAACGGAAGAGAAACACAATCAACAAGCCAAAGTGTAGTGCTAAAGTTGAACGGAAACTGATAAGCGGTTTGTTGGCGAAAAACAAGCGATCGTACTGTATTTAACCGTTACCTGTGAAAGCTGCCACAAATGCACAGGTAATTATGTAGCTGTTGTTGCATCCAGTTGTTGCATTCAGAATGTGTGTCAGTGTGCCAAAAGTTAGTCGCAATCAGAAGAGCTTTCAGTGTCAACACGTGCATACACACACGCACAGGTGCAGTTCTGCTTTTATTTACCTTGCTCTTGTCTCACAGCATGTTGTTGCTGTTGCTGTAATCGCGCTTATCAGTGTTTTTGTGCGTGTGTGTGTGTGTGTGTTGGTGGATTTTTTTTGTGGCTTTGCGCAAGCTCTCAAACTCTCTCTCCCCCTTTCGCTCTCTCTATCGGTACATCAAAACAAATTTAAAATTATTTTACATTGTTTTTGTTTTGTTTTTGTTTTGTTTTTGTTTTTTTTTTAGTTCGTGCTTTCAGGCCTTTTAATAGTCTACTTTAATTTAATTTATTGCCAAGTCACTGAGCATGCAACTAGTTGATGCAATTGTCCCAGACCCTGAAAATAGTTGTTTTGTTTTTCAAATACTATACATATATTTTTCGAATAACTATACTTAAAATAGAAACTAAAGACATTTTTATTTTAGATTTTATTATAGATACTTATATACTATTTCACGAGTTAGATTCGAAAAGTGCCATCAGAATAAAAGTTAAGGGCTTGGTAGGGTGTCTTTCTTATCGATTTGTTACTTTCTAACAGCTGGGATTACCCCCTTTCTTCGCCCTTACGCGACCAGCATCTTTGTCGCAATGTCACATTCCCAAGGTCACCCCACGACCCCACCAACGCCTACGTATGACAACTATTATGGTAATATTTTGTAAAAAAATATTAATTTAGACATTATCAGCGAGTCACTTCGGGACTCATTTTTTGGCACGTGCCAGGTGCATTCCAAAGTCTCAAATATACGAATTATTTACATTTTATTGCAGCCCTTGCTGGCGGGTTATTTTCGAATGCGTGACAGGCAGTTAACCCATTTAAATAAATCAGCCTCAAGGTGCTTTATTCACTCCGAAGAGGCATAAATTTTAATAAAAAGTCATAAAATAATCATTTCTCAGATACAAATACAAAAATCAACAAAAAAGCTCTTTGGAGTTAAATAATTAAACATTTACCTTTCGGATGGAAAGCAAACTTCCTCAAGCTATTTATTTATGTGGACTATTTTTAAAGGCTTTCGGCAAACATCAATAAAGTTAAATATAAACCGTGATTTTAATAATAGTCTTTGGGTTTTGGTCTTAAATCAACATCCTGGGGGGTGGCCAAGAAGAAAATTCGCCAAATGAGAGAGCCACACGTGTGACTCGACTGCTGGGGGCTGGGAAATAAAAATGCGCAAAATACAAATTCCGGGGGTTGGTGGATGGATCGGTCGAATTCATTATATAAACTCGAGAAATTAGGCCAGATGTGTTAATTGATATGTGTGTAGAACTGTGTATGGCCCGAGCAGAAGCGAAATGTTGTTTACCTTTCGCGCTATTGTCCAACCGGACTGTCTAGCGAACTCTTTTTTTATCAGCCGGTTTTCTGTAGTTCACAATTCTTATCTTTCGATTCGAGGGGGTAATCTTATACAGTGCCGCTCAACTGAATAGGTTTGAAAATTATTTCTTCTATTTTTATTTCTCTCTTTGTTCCTATGGCATTTGTGCATTCTTTCTTTTTTGTTTTGAACATTCATTTGTTTTCTCATAATATGAAAACAAAAATTTAACGGGTTGTATGCAACGGTAAATCAGAATTTTGCTTTCATCGTGAAATTCGCTAAATGTGTGTTCTATTTTTGGCTCATCTGATTAGGTTGGACAACTTTGACTTCACTTTGTGACTGACTGCGTGATTGAAAACATATAATTTCTTTTGTTTACTTAAATCTAAAGTAATTGCTACAATTTTTTTTTAATATGGGTCGCGGAAAATCTTTAACCGATTTTGAAAAAGGTCAAATTAAAGGCTATATTGAATCTGGCCTAAAACATAATGAAATAGCAAAGAAGATTGGTCGAAGTCAAAACGTGGTAAGCAATTTTCTTCGTAATGAAGCCGATTACGGGAAAAAAATGATAGGAGGAAAAAAATATGCTACGACGGCATCAGAGAGGCGATTAATCCTTCGAACTGCTTCGAATTCCCACCTGTCTGCCAGTAAAATCAGGGATGAATGCGGTGTAAATGCTAGTTTGGCAACGGTAAAACGAGTTATTCGGAGTGCTAAACACTTAAAGAGATTAAAAATAAAAAAAAAACCTCCTCTCAATGATGCACGGAAGGAAGCGCGACTTCGATTTGCGCGGGATCACATGACATGGAACAAGGAGTGGAAGGCTGTGGTCTTCTCCGATGAAAAAAAGTTCAATCTCGACGGACCGGATGGCTACAACTATTATTTTCACGATATGCGAAAAGAGGAATGCTTTTTGAGTCGTCATCACTCCTGTACAGGAGGCGTAATGGTTTGGGGAGCCATATCGTTTTATGGAACTTGCGAGCTGCAGTTTGTTTCATCAAAGATGAATGCAAATGTCTACAAGACTGTGCTCCAAAAGGCTTTTCCCCAGTTTTCCGAAATTTTTGGACCTATTCAATGGACGTACCAACAAGACAACGCCCCCATCCATACAGCCCGGGTTACAAAACAGTGGATTAAGGACCAGAATGTGAACTTGCTCGAGTGGCCGCCATACTCCCCAGACATAAATATTATCGAGAACATTTGGGGACTTTTATCCAGGAGAGTGTATGAAGGGGGAAGACAATTTCAAGACTCGGCAACCCTGGTTGAAGCGATTAAAAAAGCCTGGGCAACTATTTCACTGAGTGAAATTGAAAAATATTACGATTCCTTATCAAATCGAATGTTTGGAATAATTAAGAATAGGGGGGGTCATACCAAATATTAAATAATTCAGAAATAATGTCTTTTATTCTTTAAGTTACCAAGTACCATGAAATATTGCTGTGAATAATTTTTTTTAATAGTTTTGTTGGTCAAACCTATTCACTTGAGCCAAAAATAATGTAGGTTTTCAGCTATGTTTTTGAAAAAAAAATAAAAAAAATATAAAAACCAAACCAAAAAAAAAAAAACTTTTGTATTTTATAAAGAATTGATCGTTTTACTTAAAAAAAATTATTTGGTTTAAATCCGAGTGCTCGTTATGAAGATATTATGTTCTAAGTCTAAAAAAGAAGTCAAACCTATTCAGTTGAGCGGCACTGTATACTCATACACTGGTATATGACTGGTAACAGACTGGCCCGTATCAGAGGCCACTCGCAGACGCAGCCATAACGAACTCTTATCATATTAGCAAAATAATATGCCGATAACGGGCGACTGTAAATTACATACTTGAATTTTTCGTCGGTCTGCTGGCCAATTTATCAAAAACATAAGGTCTAGGCCGTTGGACGATCTTGATGGGAACACATTTAATTGCCACGTAGGAGATGGTGGCCATAAATGTTGTCCAATAAAATAAAATATATTTTTAATTGTTTAATAATCAACGCAAATCCAAGTAGGCTAGTTTATTATTTTATTCTCAAGTGCTCTCAACAAAATAATTGTATAACTTCCAAGAATAAACTGCACTTGAGGAGAGTGTGCGGCTCTTTAATTAAATTAGAATTGTTTATTTTGGAGTTATGATTGTAAAGAGAGAATAATATTTTTTCGACGACGTGTCTATTATTTTGATTAATGCAATTTTTATTTTCCAAGAACCGTGGGATAGACGATAGACAGTTTGCTCAATTTAAATCATTTAGCACTCTGTCTATCTCAATTGAGATCAGTAGTCGTCGCGCGATGAAAGTTAAACGCTGGAACGGCAAATGAGATAAGCTAGACAGTAATTTAGACAGCTGCACGTAAAGCCCCAAAGCGAACCTATAACCCAAATCATGAATACCAGCCGCTGGGCCATGAAGTCTCTCCATTCGTGTCTTTCAATGGTTCGTGTGCCTTGCTGCTTTTAACGAATTTAAGTCCACCCCCCTCACAATCCAGCCAAGTTACTTTTATGCCCACATGTGTATGAACATCCATATCCACACATACCATACACTCATGTGCCTGAGATATCAATGTACCTAAGGCTTTTGTTATGTATACAGAGTAGAAAACGGAGCACAGAATTTAAGGGGACAGGCGCCTGTTACCAAAACAGGCCCCAAAGTTGAGCTACTCAATGATTTAGCCGCCCCTCTATCTTCCAGAACACACTCGTTCTGGCCCCCGAATTCGATAAAAACTATAAATTCTATATAAACAAAGTGAGAAAAATTGCTAACCTTGAACCGTTGGCAAAAAACTTTCACAATGAAAAAAGTTCAGTATCAAGGACCCAGAAAGTATAGCCAGTAGCTATCGGTTCGGCATGTTTTTCATTTGCCATCGAGCAGTGGCCAACGCTGCGTATACGTAATCGACTGCCAGCAAGCCAGAAGCCAGAAAGAAAAGCGTATGGGCACGTGAGTGTGGTGGTATGTGAGGATTTGGGATGCCTGGCATTCCTCCGATTATCTGAGAGTGTGTTCGTGCGGATGTGCGTAAAAGGTTTTTGAACTCGTTTTTTTTGGAAATTTTCCACCATCTAGCCTGTTTTTGGGTCAATATATTTATGCAAAATGTAAAAATAAAAACGACTCCCGAAGAAGCAGATAAGAAAATTATAAATAAACAGAAGCAAAAAAATACTGGTATTTAGAAACAGAGTATAAAAACAAAATGCTCACAAATACTCAAACACGAATTCCCTTTCCATTTTTTGAAAAACGTCAAGCAAAACAAAGTGTGCAAAATGTTTAAGTTTATGCATAAATAAATATATTTATGTGTATGTTAGAGCGAAATAAAATAGCTAAAAATACAAACAAATGTGTACAAAGTATACATATATCGAGCATGCCGCTTTAATGGGCCCAATCACGATACGACGGGGTGTCAGCCGCCTCGCATGCCAAGCATCTATTGTCCGAGCGTCCAAATCAAGTATACGTACGGTGGGCCATTTGAAATGATTTCGTTTTGAGGAGCGTTTTGGGGAGCGTAGTTAGCACAGCGAGAAGATCGGTCACACATATTTAATAAACCACAAGCACGAGTCCCTCTCCCCGCCTTGAACTTGCGAAAGTAAAATTTGAGAAACCATAAATATTTGAGGTCGAACTTGGGGTACTCTATAGGACTACGCCTAGAAAGGCTGCGAAATAGTAAAATTCTTTAAGTGATCTTAAGAAAGCTAACCAGATATGCCAGTGCTAACGAATAAATAGCTTTTGCTCTGCATAGTATGTGTATATAATAATATATATATACTTTATGATAAAACTTAAATAAGGAGTACGCAGATAAACTGAGACTTTGTACTCGGAAACCCTGTACTACCCAGACTATGGGCTAGATTTTCTCTTAATTTCGAACTTTATACGACAAAAGAACTATAAATCACTGCTGCTACTATTATAGCTACAATCTTATCACATAGTGAGTTGTAGATCTAATCTCTGTAATAGTTACAATTAAACAACACCTTGTTACCAGGCAGGGATGAGTTATGGATGAGTTGCAAAAAGGAAAAGCCAGAGCTGAGTATATCAGTAAATTGAATTTGTTTTCTAGCCACTTTCCCTGTCTGGCCGGTAAATATTAATACGATAAGAATCTTTATGGCGGGTGATTGGCAATTTCCAAAATCAATTCCTATAAAATCCTTAATCAAACCCCCATTTAAGGCATTTATATATTTATAATTATTAAATGCCTCGATTTACGGCCGAATCTTGAGTTCAAGGGTTTATTTTAGTGCGTAGGTTTTTTATTCCAGCTTGGTCATTATATGATCTCGGGTATTATTTAGCGTTTATAACGTGTATAAATAATTGACTTTATTTAATTGTTTGATTATATTTATGGAACGTGCTGGTCTGCAAGTCACCTTTACCTTCATGGCAGTACCCCAAAGATGTTGGCTTAGTTCTCGCCTTTGATAGTGGGAGTGGGAGTGGCAGTGGGTGGGGAAGTGGAAGTGAGAGGGGGCAAACTAAAAAGAGAGAGAGAGAGAGAGAGAGAGAGCGGTAAATTTAAATACTCGTTCCCCGCCACAGAGCTATAGATAAGTCAGACAGAGCGTCATAAATATTTATTTTACATTTTTATTTTTTATATTTTTGCATTTGTATTTTGCTTCTCTGGCGGGCTCTGGCGCTCTTCCTCGCCAGCCGCCTGACGTTGGAAATGTTTTCGGTTTTCGCTTCAGGCATTTTAGTTCCCGGCCGCTCGCGGAACTATTTGGTCGCATTCGCGCTAATTTTTTTTCGCCAAGACTAGAAATCCAACACATCATCACTCTCGTAAACTGAAACTAAGCAAGCACGCCCCCAACAATCCCTAAACAAGTAAGCCCGGGGCTCCCATTCGTCTAAAAGCAGCACAGTCACTTTTTACTTGCTGGGAACTAGGAACTAGGGAAACAAAAATTAAATTTTTATGTAACAACGTTCTACTTTGGCCATCTCACCCTTAGAATCTCACCATCGCACCGCCGCTGGACAGGTCGAGACGTTGTCTGGCGGGAAATGTATTAAGAGGAAACGGATCCAGCCGCTACCAACATGCACTGATATTGGCGCACAGGATACGAATACCGATCTCGACCTGGAGCAGTTGGCCTAGACCAGCAATCGATAGACCATAAAATTCCCTCCGTTTTACCCCAAAAAGTATTTATTAAAACTGATCGCAGAAAGTGCCGGCTCAGGATAATGGCGCACTTTAGTGGACATCGGGCGCCGACAGAGGTGCCGGCCCATTTCAAAAATCTCTTCACCAACGGACAGTTGGGAGCGGCCGAGGATAACAACAATCCCGGCGACAACAACGAACAGGAGAACCGGCCCATCAACGGCAACGATGACACGAACAACAACGGGCAGCAGGATATCGCCTGTTGGGTCTTCGGATACGGATCATTGTGCTGGTATCCAGGCTTCACCTACAGCAAGTGTATTACTGGCTATATTCGCGGATATGTTCGCCGATTCTGGCAGGGCAATGCCACCCACCGGGGCTGTGAAGAAAAGGTGAGTTTGATTAACCCTCTACTGGGGTGTGGTTTTCTAAACAGATATACATAGGTACTATCTGAGAGATCAGTCTGGTCGCCGTCTGGGGCTGGGTCTGTTTTCTCTCTGATATTTACTTTCCAACTAGCGGCAGCCATCTGGTAATTGCTTTATTGCCACTGTATCATTTTATAATAAATGTTTTCGCGTCTGGAACGCAGCCAGTTGCCTTTTAGGTCTTTAGGTGTGTGCAAATATGATCACTTGGCCTGGCACGCGTTATCTACTTGTCGCCGTTCTTATCAGCTCGTACAAAACAAGTGAAATTAGCATTCAGGCAGCATATAGAGCGGCTCCCAATTAAGATACAGATTGCGTCTCAATTAACATAGTTGATTTGCTTGCCGGAATAACGAGTCAGGACAGGCCCCTTAGGAAAGGTCTCATACCATACCTTTTTGGTGTTTGGAAACCAGTTCAAGTTTGGAAGTTGTAGAGGCATTTCTATATATTTTTTTTGGGATATTACAATAATGTAATATTAGTAACCAGTCTAAGTTATAACACCTATACTGAAGTCCTATTACAATACTCTCCCTCTCTCTGCAATCTGAATACATTTCCGATTACACGACCAAAAGGCAACAATGTCGGAATAAGTCAAGGTCCGCTGATCCAAGTATAAATAAAATACATAAGGCGTATATACAAAAAGTAAACAATCAGATGGCTGAGAGTGCAGGCGGCTACCTATCCCTCTGGCTTTGTGGGCGCCATAAATGAAAATATATAAATTATACTTGAGTACTAATATGTGCTTTCATTCTTTGTTGCAGCCTGGACGTGTTGCAACGCTGGTTGAGGACAAAGAGGTAAGTCATCGCAAAATATTTACACTTTAAGAGTCTAGGGGGTTCTGTAAAAAAAATGTGCTGTTCAAATTTCTCAATGTAAGCCCCATTCCGTGTAGGCGGTATCCTTCCCCCCACTCCGAGGAGTTAGAGGGGAAAGGTCCTACCAACTCGTCCATATCTGAGGTGAAGAACTCTGGCAGATTTCCGCAGACAACCGGACGGCAAGGATTCAGGATCCTTTCGAATCCTTCTTCATCACTACGCCTGGCGAGATTCCGCGAAATATAGGCGAATGCGCACAAAAACGCACATTTTACACCTTGATACTTTCTATCCTAGACCCGGGGACTTTACCCAGGGCACGATGCATAGAGTTACCAGGAACTCGTTTGTAGCCCCGAGAGACAAGCATGAAAAACTCGAAGCGCACGGAAGACTTCTCACTCAATACGTTATTTATACGCTACCAGTGGATGAATTCGCGGTTGGGAATTATAAGAGCCAGCAAGCGATAAGAATAGCACAACCACTCGCACGAGTTCAAATCCCAGGGAGCGCGAGCTATTTTTATATTTATGTTTACCATCTGTTTGGGTATTTTATAAATTTTTTTAAATTTAAAATTATTATTCTTCATTACAGGGAATAACTTGGGGATGCGCGTATAGAATAACAGGAAGCACGGCTCTGGATTACCTGAAGCAACGCGAGTGCACTCTGGGTAAGTCTGAAATAAGAGTCTTCAGTGATTGAAATTAACACAAAGCTATTCCATCAGGAGGCTATGCGACCATCGATACCAAGTTCTTTCCCCGTGTCGCATCCCAGGACACACCGTTTAGTGGAGAAGCCGTGGAGGTGCTAGTCTATGTGGCCACGCCGGAGAATTGTCATTGGCTGGGCGAGTCTCCAGTGGAGGAGATCGCCGCACAAATTGCCTCTTGCCGGGGACCTAGTGGCCACAACGCTGAATACCTGTTGCGCCTGGCCATGTTCATGCACGACGAGATTCCCGGCGTGTGGGATGAGCACCTGTTCCAACTGGAGCGTCTAGTCCTGCAAGAGCTTTACCGCCGCGAAATACCTCTCTCGTCTGTGATGGGCCGGAATCCGGATCGGATACGCCGCGACTCCCACGAAGATATCCGCCGCCCGCCGTCCTTCGAGTTCACCTCCCGTGTGCCGGAAACTAAGCTGCGCTGCCTCAACATTTGATCGCTGGTGTTTAGGTGGTCCACCAATGACCATCAGAATCATACTCCAGAATCAACAGAATCCGAAAAAGCAGCAGCAAGTGATATTCGAGCCGCGTTTATTGCTACAGCAAATTCCAAATTTATGATCGACATTTTAGCTTTTTAGAGAACCTGAGGAGTCTATCGCCAAATTTGATGTATTTTAATTTGTACATAACCCTAGAGCTAGCCAGTAAGCAGCCGTAAGAAAATCCTCGATAAGTGATCTGATTTAGCCACTAAGCTAGACTAAGAGAGTCAGTAAGCACAATACAACAATTTTTATACTTGAAACAGTCAGGGAGCTAAATTAAAGCCAAAACAAAATAACATAACTACTGACTTGTGTGATTTTTTAGATTTTAATTAAATACAAAAGCTTTCGCGCAAATGGAAATTATTAGACGACCATCAAGATCAAGCGAAACTCTTACTGAAACCTATGACTAATTGGTGAGAATTTCGGCGGCGCGATTCTCCATCAGTTTCTCCATGTTTGTAATGGCGCCCATCCAGGTGTCCAGAGTGCTGGCCATGCCGGCTATCTGGTTGCGGTTGAGGACGCGCGGTTGCACCCACGACATGTTAACTACCCCAGCTACTTGATCGATCTCACCGCGCACCAAATCCAACGCCAGGGCCTTCATGATCAGTAGTTCGACCTCCTTGGCGGGCAGTTTTGTTTCCTGGGCAATGTCCGCGAACGAAATTGCCCGCTCGATGGCTGATCGCTTGAAGGTCATCTCCATAAGACACAGCAGGGAGATCTTTTGGCGCAGCTTGACTTCCTGGGCAGCTAAATCTGGGATCTTGGACCAGATTTTCTTCATGTCATTAAACCTGTTGGAAAAAGGAATCAATAAGTAACTTATTTCCAAATATGGATGAAGGGGCACCCACTTGTTAATGTCACCCGAATTGAAGGCCTTCAGAAGCTCCACCAGCCACTCATTGTCGGTGCCCTTCAGAGACTCCAGAATGGGATGCGCCAGCAGTTCCCCGATGTTGTAAACGCCATCACCGAGCAGGGCAGCCAATCCAAGGAAGAAGGCCTGCTGGGCCCACTGGTCACGCGGATAGTCCTCCAGCGAGCAGCCGAGGAACTGTAGACCGCACCGGTAGTAGTCGCTGTGCTTGCCCACACGGCGATAGTACTGGGATGCCAGCATGTAGTACTTTCCATGAACGGGTGTCACGTTACCCGCTTCCTCGAGAACGTCGCGCAGCTCCTCGATGATTTTCTTGGTAGCATTCAGGTCGTTGAGGTGGCTGAGATAAAGGTTGCCCTGCATCACCTGCAGATACCAAACGGCCTCATCGCAGATCTTAACCTTGTCCTTCATCTTTTCGAGGAAGTCGATGGCCTCCTTCTTATCGCTTATGTTGTCCACCACTACCTCTAGGATCTGGATCAGGCCGTAGGGATTGATTCTAAAGAAAAATACGTTTAATATTGCCGAGTCATCGGGAGACGCCGACTCACTTTGTTTCGAAGGTGGACAGGAAGTTCTGGTAAAGCTGCAGCAACGCCGTCTCATCTTGGAGGGTTTCGTGGCGCACAAAGGTGATCAGTTTGATGGTCAGTTCATTCCACAACCTGAAAAAGTTAATATTGTACTGCTTTAGCAACTTTTTGCCAGTTTAATCTCACTTTTCGTTGTAGAGCTCCTCGATGAGCGTCCACTCGGCGGCGAGGTCCTTGTTTGTGGTCTTCTTCTGGGCCGCCAGGTATGCGGTAACTGTTGCCTGTGGGTTGGACATTGCAACTGCGTTGGTATTTGCGCTATATCCTGAGTAAATTCCGATTTTGTTGTAAAATATAATTCCAAACTACAAAAATTGCAAATCACAATCGCCGACGCAGCTGTCAAATTGACAGAACCCGAACAGAAAGGCGTTAACAGCACTGGTTCTAACATAGTGTAGAGTATTCTGGTATTTTTTTAGTTTTCATGCAGTTTCCATATTAAAATATTGTTTTATGACTAAGAATAAGATGTTTTTATAATAAATACGTAACAAAAATATTAACAGTCATCAGTATTATTCTAAATATATAAATTTTATTTGAAGAATAAAACGTTTTCTCGTATATGGTCATACAAAAAACGAAGACACAAACCATGACACAATCAGCTGACTGTCGGTCGATAGGTAACGATATTTATTGATATTTCGATATGGTGACAACCACAACATGTTGTCCATCTGTACGCGGAAGAGCTAAACGCACCAAATTACCTGTTTTGGTTTAGTTTTCAATCTAATAGCTCCTGGGTAGCGGACCCAGTCAGTTGATCCGATCCGATCAGAGTGCTAATCGTACAGCAATATCCCCAAAAACAACCAGCTTCGAGCAGAGGGTGCGCGCAACATCAATAACAACAAAGAGACCAAGTGTTCGTTTCAACAAATTTGTTAGTTAAACAAAATAGAAATCGAAATTGGAATTGGTCGCGAATAGTCGCGAAGTTGGCGAACGAAAGTGCCGCAATTAGTGGTTATATAAATGTAAATCAAACAGACCGCCGCGAACCCAATAATATGTGGATTTGTTTGCGAAAAGTGCACAAATCGAAGAGAACTAGCACCCACTCGAGGCTGTGATTGGCAATTGGCCGAATCTAGTTGGTTGTTTCCAAGAGAAGACGCGCCGCGCCGATAAGCGCCCATACCAGTCGCCCGGAGCCAACTCATTACCATTTCTTTTGTGGACACTTTGGCGTGTGACACCCATTAGCCACGACCCCCTGCCCAGCCGATCCTCCTCTCCCGAGAGTTTCTTCGAAAAGAAAGGTTAGTAATACATTGTAGTAAGTGATAGTAGTACATGTGGCCCAGCTTAGTGGCTGCGGTTTGGCCCTTATCACTAACAACCAGACTCCCCAAATTCCAACATTCCAATTGGAATGCCTCTCGGACTACGATCTACTTACTGCAAGCACCCACCGACCGTATGGGTTTGGTTAGCCGCCCGCCAGTTATGCAATTGGGCTCCCTGCCCAATCTTATCACAATGTCTGGCAGAACGTCGGCGTCCGCTGTGAGTTCTTGGCCCTGCAGCGGAAACATATGTTGGACAACTTTCTCTTTTCCTTTCCCGCCCGGTCTGCTCTTGAAAGCAAAACAGCCACTTGAGTACTTGAGTTACTCAAAGAAGTTACAAAATAAATTTGTATTTATTGAAAACATTTGGTGTTTTATTAATAGAATTACAATTTATTTTAGAACTATCATCTGTTACTATGAGGATTAAAAGGCGGCTAAGTCTTTGGTCGGAAAGAAAGTAATCGAAAGTAGCATTGGCTGGCATTTCTTACCAAAAAAATGTGATGGGCAACATCTGGCTGCGACAGATACGCACAGTCACACTCAGATACAGATACAGATACAGATATCTGTCAGATACCGATACGGATGCTCTATAAAAAAAGGCTGAACGGTATTACGGTTATGTGAAGAGCGGCAATTTCAAAAATCCAAAAACAAATTCCGAAACAAACGCCATCAGATGACGACTTCATCTCCGGTCTGTGGGTCCGCCTCGTCGTCTCCCCTCGACAGGCGGCATCTGGCTATTAAAAGCAAAAGTGAAAAATGCCACACAGTCTCCGCCGCTGAAGTAACAAAAAATTGAAAACAAAAAAAATATATAAAAAAAAAGACACCGCAACGAGTGCAGCAGCAGCTTTGCCAAGTGCATTGCCGCTTCCTACTTTTTTGTTGCACTTTGGTTGGCTTTTTTTATTGTTGCTGTGGCTGGTTGGCTGACTGGCGATCGTTATGTGGCAAGCCAAGTAGAAATATTATTCAATTACAAGCCAATCCAGTTGCCCCAGGCCTCCGCGTCAATGCGTTCGTCTTGGGAGTTGCGAAAGAGTTTCCAGATACTTACCATATCCACTAAAATATATATATATTTAAAAAAGAAAAAGAAACAGCTCTGGTCACGAGACTAGCTCATTAAATATTTAAATTATATATTTCACGGAAACTTTAGTTTTTCCTCAAAAATTATGATTTATTTAACAGACTTTTAGTTAAGATACTTTTTAAGCTAAAATCTGTCAGTAACCTTGTTCTTTTTTTGAGATACTCTGTTGCTGACCGCCATAGTGCCAGCACTGATCGAATTCGGCTTGGAATGGGTATTGGAATTCCATTGACGGCAATTTCATAACTTTTGCTCTCACCGCTGGCCGCTGGCCGCTGGCTTTGCCCAACTTCGGTTCGGTTCGAGTTCGTTTTTTAAACAAATTTATTTTCATTTATCGCCGGGTCGCTTCTTCTTTGGCTTTATGGCTTGCCATGGCATTTTTTTCTCTCTCTTTTTTTATATTTTCTCTTTATATGTGTAGCAACAATAGGCAGAAAAAAAAAAAGTGGTTTCAATGTAAACTTTCTCCTGCCCGACCGACCACCTGCCCGATCGGAGAGCGCCGCGCGACTTACGCGCGATTTAAACCGCACGCATGCGCAGCTTATTTTCTCTCCCACTTTGCCACTCTGCCGGCTAAGCTCCCCCCTCTTCAGGTTGGCAACAGAAATTGGTCATGTGCCGCGCAGAGTACGTGTGTGTGTCCATATGTCTGTCTAAGATTGCGCGATTATCAGAGGCAGAGGGGCAGAGCCAGAGCCAGAGCCAGAGTCAGAGTCAGAGTCGCATGCAAAACGCGTGCTATGTTGGGGCTGCAATTTCGTCATCATCATTGGCGCAAAAAAGCATACCATTATTGTTATTTCTGGTAAATTACACTGACAAATCGGCAAGCCATGAGAGTCTCTATCCATTCCACCCACACCTAAACACATTTCTGGCTTTCTGGAATTGAGAGCATGACTTTGGAAATCGCTTGAATCGAAATTCACCTTCGGGGGCTATAGCGATTGCAAAGCCATCACATTGCATTGATGGCAACACATTTCCGCCGCTTTAGGCCAACTTCCAGCGAAGGCCAGATGCGAACCCTTTGTTACCCAGGCTGGGCTGTCATAAAAAAAAATATAAAAAAAATGGCCCGATAAAATCGATGTTCAATCGGCTTGAATTAGTCCAGGGGCATCTAGTGGAGGAGGAGGAGGCTTAGGCTGCGTCGTAAACTCACTTTATAATGCAAATAGGCTCGACTCGGAGCGCACAAATGCAAACATTGCCATCAAATGCAAACACAAATAAGCCAGCAGCCAACAGCCAACAGCCAGCATCATAACCGGCACACACTTCTGGCATAAACATATCAAAGTTGATGTTTATTGGGCCCGCATTGCCGTCTGCCGAAGGCAAACAGTTCAAAGAAGTTGCAGCATCGCAGACTCCTCTTCATGACTGATTTAATTATCTCTAAAATAGATATATCTCTAAAATAATTGAGTTTAAAATATCTGCAATCTATTTAGATCTAAGCAGAGCTTGTTTCGAGAATCGCCCATCAATCATCAAAGATTTGATGGCTAATTTATGGAAATATTATTAGCCATCAACTCTCAAAGAGGAAGAAGCCACCAAAGCTGGCTTTTGCATAACAACTCTTTCTTTTTTTGTCGAGCTGTTGTTGTAAAATGAGGTCGCCTCACCAAAGACCTGGCATGGCCTGGCCGAAAGAAGAAAAACCTGTCAACGTTTTCATGTTCAGGGTTCAGCAGTGCCAACAAGTAAACCGTTGCAATTGCCACTGGATTTCCAAGCCAGCTGCATTTGGCATGGCATGGCATGGCATGGCATGGGGAGGCATCAGTTTTCGAATTTCGGTTTCTTGTATTTTTGTCTTTTTTTGGCTCGAAAAGTCAACCCGTTTGGCCAGGCACGTAGGTAAGACACGCCGAAGCGAGCAATTGGCACTTGGACAATCGCAGTTGACCGCCTTGAATGCTGATGGCTTTTAATGGCCACCGAGTGGCCAGTTTAGTAGTCCAGAGAGTGGCATAATCACATTACCAGCCCGGCCAAGTTCGGGGCGGATGCAAGTGCAGTAGAGCCTGCTACGAAGAGAACTACATCTTATTTAGTTTATTTATTAAGTTTAAACTTTAAACCTATTTCCATTTAGTAATGAAACTATTTTTGGATAGACTTTTCTCCAGGTGCTATCTTGGTTGGGTTGTTTATGTCGTGATTTTTATTACCAACACCACCCGAGCCATGGCTAGGCCTAGGCATAGACCTGGGCATAGGCCTGCCCGTGTTTATTTACGACGGACAAACAATCTTTAGACAACAACGACAACACGGCAGTGCAACAAATATTTGAACAATGCAGAAGCTAGACTGCCGAGGGCCGAGCACTTGCATAATTATATCAAACCTGGCAGCTTATTCTATGCTCGTCTCTTGTTTAAAAGACCTCTCCAGCCGACAAATATTGCACAAAAGCCAATGGCAGCCAGTTCGGTCTGTGAAGTCGGGGAAGACAGTGGATGACCCTCGCACTAGGTATATAATCAAACTTCAAAGTCAAACCAATATTATTGGCTATTGGCGAGGTCTTAGCCGGCGCAGAGCGGCACGAGCAGGAAAAATATTTATGCCGCGATTTAATTAATTCCCATAATGCCGGGAGTGGGAGTGGGATATTGAAAGCAACAAGGCCGGAGCAGGAGAAGGAGGAGGAGGACGCTCCTATGCCGACGGATACAACTCAGATAAGGTTGTGAAACAAACATGTTGGCTTCGGAGCACTGCCACCTGCCATTAATCAGATTATAAATGGTTTATCGAAGGGAGGGCAGCAGGACCTGGGTATTAATGATGTGTGCTTAGTGAAATTAAAACAAGATTTGCCTTCTTTTCGAGAGATTGCAAGTTAAGAGGCCATAAACTGAAGATATGACTGATCTATTCCATCTGTCGTTCGCCGTCAGTGGCAGTTCGGTGGAAATAATCGTAATTTGTGAAAAATGAATCACTCAAAAGCCTAAGTGGAAAACATTTCACATTAATCAGGGGGATTTCAGCAGCGTTGAATTAGTTGAAAATTAATTTGGGCAATAATCGGAGGAAGATAAAGAGCCTTTCAAACCGATAAGGAACAAGAACTCCTTTCATGCAGAACGACCCGCATGGAGGTCCTCCAAACCGACAGACACACGCATTCGAATCAATTTCTGTTCAAGGCAGCAGGAGCCATCAGGATGTGTGGGAAGCGGCTGACTTGTGGGAAATGATGGGGAAATGAGCTCGAAGAGGCTCTCCATCCCTCCCTGCCAGCCAGCCAGCTTGTAATCCATGAAGCCGTGTAATATGACTGTGATTGGAAATTGAAATTGCATCCGGCAGACATCAGTGGAGCGGCGATAAAAACGCCTTCTCCCTTTCTGCTCTGCCACCGGAGGTCTGAAGGCTGAATTAAAATTCAAATTTGCAACAAGCTGCCAGGAGTGGCGAGGCAGCCAACCAGGTTGGTCGCTTTACTGCCGCTTATGTTGCAGATGACAGGCTCTGATTCGGATAAGGCTAATGATGATGTGTGTGCAGTCGAAGAATTATAATGATGTGGGTGCCACAGTGGCAAGATGGCACGGTGGCAGCGATTAGAATTGCCGGGCTGGCTTGTTGGTTTTGGCCAAATGGCAAACCGAGCATGAAGGCAGCTTTACTTAGCGTGATTGCGAATCGTCGTAGACTTTGTAAATAATACGGAGGATGCTCCGACTATGCGTTGGCAAACAAATAACAAATAACAAAACCTTGGCCACAACATCGCCTATGGCGGTGCATTTCAATTATGGTTTATTTAATAATAGCTTTGATTGCTTAATTTGTTAACAAAGGCTTAGTCAGAGCCATGTTAATGGGCAATTAACCGGATCGCGGCGGCAAGCTCCGCCGCCAATTAGCTGGCACCGAAATACTTAATGCTATTTATAATGTATGCAACACATTTATAACAAAATGTAATGCCATGGAGCTCCGGCATGCACGTGCCGACACCGAAAATGTCGATTAACAAGCCACGAAAGATGCCAGCACGCAAATGAGATGGAGCTGAATGGGTTGGCTGGCTGGGGGGATTGGACAAGATCTCTGTTTTCATGGAGAAACGGCAGACAAGCTGGCTATTAGCATACATTGAATATGAAATAGATTTCCAACGCATTGACTTCCACAGCAGCGTACTCTCAGTTGTGACTCGAGGAGGCTGAGAATTATTTTAAGACTAAGGACAAATGCCTGCCTGCATTTGTTTACAATTAATTGGCTAAATTGTGGGTTGAAACAATGGTGGGAGAACGTAATCCCCATCAAGGAGTTTTCATTTTCTTGCTTCTAAAGGTAAAATCTACTTAATTTATTCATAGCAATTCCATTTCCATTCCCAATCCCCATTCCCACTTCCATTCCAGCTTCAATGAGATTTGTGAAGAAAGCGCCCATTAAATTCTGCCACTTGAGATTTCTAATCAATCCCCAAAAGTCTCAAAAGTTTCAATCAACGTTGCCCATAAAATTCCCCCAAAAAAAAAGAAACTTTCTATTTCATTGCGAACGGTTTCGGTGTCGTTGTCGGTTCCGGTTTTTCCCTCTGACAGTTTTTTGTTATTTGATTGCTCTTTGAATCTTTGAATCGGTTAACGGCTTTGTGGTCAACAGCGATGGCCAAACAGCCAAGTGGGTCAATGTCAAGCGCTCCACGAGGATGGCCCGATGCTGGAGCACCTGATTATCGATGGATGTTGGCACACATCACTCGGAGGCATCATCAAAAATTTTTAAATCAAAAAAAAAATAGCCAGCATCTTCTCTGATGCGATTCATTTTTAAATTAAAATCCTACATCTTGAAAAACTTTTTCTTGTTTGTAACTTTTGTTGGAAAAAATCTTTTGATGTGCAAAGTCTGTGGGTTTGGTTTTTAAACTTTTTTTTTTTGTATTTTTGGGAGCTTCTTTCGGGGCCCGCCCTGGCTGCATACAAATTAGCAGCATTCGCAGTTTTTTTGGTAGAAAGTAAGACTGTTTTTTCTCTTCTTGTCTGGTCGTTTTATTAATTTATTTATTTGTGCTCCAAACGACAACTTTTACTTTTTGTTTGGCAACTTGTAAATTACACAAAATCGAGGGGAAAAAGCAAACAAAACTGCTTCAGATTTATTTATTTTCTCTCTGCCCGAAAAGTTGAATTCAAAATCCAGTCTTATCGTTTGCGTTTCATGGCAAGTGTTTGTAATTACCAGCGACTTGATTTGGCTTTTAGAGTATCCATAAAGAGGGGCAAGAACTGATTAGAATTTGGCATTTGCAGATGGCAGATAACCATGCGTTTAATATCAAAGTCTCATCTATATATATCGCACTATTTGCAGGCAAATCTATAATATCTGATAGTATGATAGTACCTCCATTGTGGGACATAACCTTGTGGACTATCTAATCGCCGCAAATAGGGCCACTTTCGACAACACTTGCCCATCAATCCCGCTTAACCCACTTTGCGTTCGTCCCTTTCCCTTTCCCAGTTACTCTATCAATATTGCAACAGAAAAAGGCCACCAGCTATCGTTCTAATTAGTTGTCCTCAATCCCACGCAAATTTTTGATTTAAAGAGGAACTTTTCTTTGGATGAGTCACTTGCTCTCCGTCTTCGCTAGCCTCCATTAGCACGGCAATCAAGTTCTTTTCCAAAAAGAAGTAGAGCAAGTGGCCCCATGAGTCATGCTAGATTATTGCAGTCTAGACTCTATACTCTAGACAAGTTAAGTAGATTTGCGAAGAAGCAACCATGTTGTAAGACACTCATCCGGTTCTGCAGGCCATGCTTCGGGTTTTGAAAAGTAAAATAGATGCAAGTACTTCTTCATAAAAATATAAACAAATAACTTAAGCCATAAAAGGATGGTGGAGCTCCTAAAACATTTAATTAATGCATGGCCACGTAGGGAGAGGAACCTCTTCCTGAAATCCTCCACAACTTCGGGGATGAAACCATCCGCCTGGACATTCGCGGACTTCCGAAAGAGCAACCTGCTGTGCTGTTTCGCCTTAAATTCGTTTCCCTAAACCCCATAAATCACACTGTCTCCGATTGTTTAACTTGAGCTATAATTTGGCACATTTATATTTCGTTTCTTTGGCCTCATTGCCTAAACAAAATGGAATATGGAATAAACCATACCAACTGTGGCCATTAAATGCTCAGCACTTGGGCCAGAGTCTCTCATAAACAAATGTGACTGACGCGAATCATCGGCCGCCTGGTCTGCTGCTCTATTGAATGCTGTGGGAAAGTACAATATTTATTTATTTTGATGAATACCTATAGGAATACTGTATACATACACCTGAAATTTCGTAAATCAAAGTCCAATCTTTTGCTTATATCGTGAAATGTGAGGAGAGCATAACAAACCATCCTAAATCAGAGGCGTTAATTGCAATAATTTGATTGCGCAGCCATCAAAAATAGGGAAAATATTTTCCAAATTCCATAATAATAATAATGCAGAATACGTGTTTCTTGGCGCAAAAACAATTGTAGCGAACTTGTCAGGGAAAACTATAACACTTTCCACTTTTCCGGTCGAGAAGAAAAATTGGATTTTAATCCAAAGAGAGGTCGATTGAATCAACTCGATCGTGGTTTGTTGTGATTTATATCTTAGCAACGTTGTGCTAATTCCCGTGTGCTAATTGGCAGCACAAATTGTGCAAAAAACAATACCGAATTACCGAATTATATGGAAAATCACCGTGGCCATAAATAAAAGCGTGTGTGTACCAAAGATTCCAGGAAAACCCATCGCACCCACACCCCACTCCCAGACGCAGACCGATGATGACGCATGAGGAGATCTCTTCTGGCCCGACTGACAATTGGTCGCACCCATTCGGGCATACATAACATATTAATTGAGAAAAAGGGGGACTGCCGGCCGGGCGGCAGTTCAATTTGGGGAATGGAAATGCAAATGCTGCACGCGTAGCTCGATGTTTTCGCGGAATTTGGTTTTTAAGGGGAACCCGGAATCCCCCCCGACACTCAACTGGGGACAACAAACAATGGCAATTGGGGCTTGCCCTGTCGATTTCCCAAGAAGTACAAAGAGGACACTTCGGAGTATCCGGGTGTAATGTATATCCCCAGTGGTAATTATAAACAATTATGCCACTTAAGAACTTAAGATTTAAGAACTTCGGGATGAAATGAGTAACAAGACATCTAAAGGTTTTATTTTGAAAGATTTTAAAATAAATTTCCGATTATAATACAAGAAATAGTAAAGTTTCAGCATATTTTAATCATTTTGGAGGGTACATCTTTCTTTCAAGAGACTTAGGAACTTAAGATTCAAGAACTTTGAGATGAAATGAGAAACAAGACATGTTCCAGTTTCATATTAAATGATTTTAAAATAAAGTTAAGATTATAATACAAAATATAAATAAGTTTCAGAACATTTGAACCATTTTGAAGGGTATATCTTGAAGAGTCTCCAAGTACTTTGGTTTCTTTTGGATGTATTGACTTTGGGTATCTGCCGCTTCTTTGTTGAGTTGGGCTCCGTGTTTGACTAAGTCTCTTTCCGTATAAACATATACATAAAGTACGTATAGTATGTACATACTATGGTATGTACTGGCATGTATACTTGTATTTATTTTAGTTGTTATTCCCCAAGACTCAAGACCCAGCCTCCCACAGCCAACCCCCTACCTTAGCCCTTTGTTTTTGTGTTTGGCCATAAGGTTGAGGTCGGCCGCAACATCCGTTCGGCGAGTGCTTTCAAATGTAAACGAAAAAAAGTATGCAAAACAATGCAGCCACAGTTCACACACAAACACACACACACTTCCCTGCCTTTGGAGCGGAGCATTTGTTGCCAAATGAAAAGGTCTTAACCCGTCGCACCGCCCCATTATTGGCCTTCCGGCCTAGCCCCGCCGAAAGGGGACTTCCTCCCATAGCGTAGCACTTCTCTCCAGATTTTAGTTTCAGTTTAGTTTCACCTTTTTCCTGCCCAGTCCATGCTATATTTAAACATTTCGCCATTCAACAGATATTAGCAGCGGCAGGCGCCCTCGTTATTCTGCCACTTCGCTTCGGGCCTCACAACAACACTTTCAAAATAAACATTTGAATGAAAATGAAAATGAAAAATGTATCTAATTTTTTGTTGTTCATGGATTTGGCAACACGGAGAAGGAGCCGGAGCTGCACTCTATTTATAATCCATAGCTCCATTGCTCGGCAAGATCAGAGGTGGTGGCTCCCATTTACTTCGCACCGATTTGATGGACTTTTAATAGCAAACAACCGCAACTGGGACAACACAAGAGTGACTTCAGTAGTCATCAGATCAATTGTATTCAATGAGTTTAAGGGAAAACCCGGAAATTGAAGAAAATTACAAGCTAGAAAAATAAGGAAATGGTCCAGAAACCAGACCATCTTGGGTCGAAAAAGTTATCTAGAAAGTCAGAGACGTCATACTCCCCAAGTGAAAATCAACAAAATCCGAAACATGTCAGGCATTTGACAATATTTGTTTATTTTATTCATTTTACAAGTACGTGCTTCACAAGTTGGAGCCACAATTCTGTGAAATTGGCGCTTAGTGGGAATCCAAAACGGAATTTCCATTCGCCCAAGTAAGCAAAATAAACGAGGATGGCGAGTGGGCGAAGATCATCACTTCATAAGCGATTTATGCACTTTGCTAGCTCATTTTCTCCAGAAAATGATCTTGATCTAGTCCCCAGTCATAGCCACAGGCACAGGCCCAGCCCTGGCCTTTGGAGGAGCTCCCCCAGCCATCCAGTGTTTGCCATAAAACATCCATCTGCCGAAAATAACAACTAAGGCAATTGCGCGCCCATTCGCAGGCCTTCCATTTCAGCCACATCCAAATGGGTAAAAGGAACATTAATTTCTTCTTGTTTTGAATATTGAAGGAGATTGTTTATGTTTCGCTCTTTTGACGATCGCGCCTCAGTTCAGTTCCTCATAAAATAGAGTTTATTGGGTTGGAGTTCCAGTGGCATGGCAGCGGAAAATTAAGGCTCTAAGAGGCCTTTTTTCTGGTAATTGATATTGTCAGTTCCGTTCCCGCAACTTTCAATTGGAAATGGAATGTTATTCTCAAATGGAATGTGTCTTGCGGGGGGGACTATTCCCAAGAATCCTTTCCAGAAAACTAACTACACTGGGGAGTAGTATTCCCATAAACATTTAAAAGGATGCCAACTCCTTGAGTGCTGGAATGGTTTATGGCCCCAAAGGCTTCGGATTACAAGAGGACTCAGTCCACCACTTTGATACTGGCACTCCAGCACTCGTACTCGTAAATCCCCCGGAATCTGACGTCGCGCCAAAGTGGCATTTGATTTATTTAACATATATATTTGTTAGGTTTTTTTTACTGGGCTCTTTTTTTTCTACAACAAAATGGAAAACATTGTTTATGGACACCAGATAGAGGCGAACAAATGGTGCGCCGGCGCAGCTAAAAGGCGGGACTGTTTTTGAATATTTATGGCGCGTTGTCTATCTAACTGGGAGGCGGCAGTAGCGGCACCAGGATGGATGAGCTGGATGGGTATACTTTGGAGTATGTAGTTTTTATGCCGGGCACGTGGTGGGCGAGCGATCGTCAAGCGAGATTGGTGGCCAGGAGAGCGTCCGCTGGTCGGCCCGTCTGACCGATGGCTTAATTAAACCCGGCTCGGAGTTGAAGTCGAGCATCAGCCGTAAGTATGCGGAACTTGCGGGCCGGCTTAAGCCATCAATCATGGATTTGCATTGCCCCGAAAAGGGGGTGGGGCCGAAAAGTTGCGTGGCCAGAGTAGTTACCGATGCCGGAGCTCAAGGACGGGAGCTGGCCGCAAATCCGCTTAGTTCAGTAACTTGTTCCTCGGCGAGAATTCCTTTTCTGGCCTCGTTATCGCTCGGAGGGCCCTGCGAATGTGTCAACGGTTAAATCGATATGTTCTCACCCTACAGTCCCCTCATTGCCCTTCCCTTTTGTCCCTCCCTCCTGGCAGAGTTGACTGGCCTGGCCGGGGCATCCTGGGCTTGATTGTCCTTGGCTATTCGATAGCAGGAAATAAGAAAAATAATAATAAACAAGCTCGTGTGTGTTGCATTAACTGACAAGCGGATTTCCCCATTTCATTTCTGTTTCTATAGCCAGCCAAGATTGGCCAGATCTGGACGGGAATCGGACCCATCGCAGTCATGATTGGACGTTTGTTTCGCGCCCACGGCGAGTTCTGCGCCTCCCATCCCTGGGAGGTAATCGTGGCCCTCCTCACCATCACGGCCTGCATGCTGACGGTGGACAAGAACAACACCCTGGATGCGAGCAGCAATGGCTTGGGCACAGCTTCCGCCGCCGCAGCAGCCGGAGCTGCCACGGCAGCAGGTGCTAGTGGTGCCAGCATTCCGCCCCCGGTTGTGGGCGGTGGATCAGCCACATCCAGCCGGCACAGGCCCTGCCACGGCTGGAGCCAATCCTGCGATGGTCTGGAAGCGGAATACAATGCCGCCGATGTCATCCTGATGACCATTGTCCGCTGCACCGCCGTGCTCTACTGCTACTACCAGTTCTGCAGCCTCCACCGGATGGGCTCCAAATATGTACTAGGTGAGTGTTCCTCCTCCTCATCCTCTGACAAGATTACATCACTGCGCCAGATTCGGTGTGGGGCACGTGTGTTGACCCAAGTGGTTAGAATGCTGGGCTGGCATTGCTTGTCTCCGCCCCGAACTATTTTTGGGGGGCAGAAAAAAAAAGTACACACACAAAATCCACACAAGACTGGAATGTTTGGTCAAGTTTTTAGAGGTGGGGCAGCAGGTAGTCCGCCCAGCTCCCTGGCATTTCTCACGTGCGCTCTAAACGATTCGACCTCCGCCGGCAGACGCGTCTCATCATCATCATCATCTCACGGTTGGTTCCCTTCTCCATTTCAGGCATAGCCGGCCTCTTCACGGTCTTCTCCAGCTTCATTTTTACGACGGCCATCATCAAGTTCCTGGGCAGCGACATCTCGGACCTCAAGTGAGTACGATTCCCATGATTTATGATCTTTTTGGCGCGGATTTTGGCCCGGGCAGTGCCTGGTACTACCAGCTATGGCAATTCATAAGATGTAGTCTCCATGAACGGCCTTTAATATTAACAATTGCCCGTTCGCATAAACACTGTTTGCTGGCTGGTGTTGTGGGGCAGTGTGCTAATTTGATTTACAATCAAATTCTCTTTCTATAAACTTTCAGGGACGCCCTGTTCTTCCTGCTGCTGGTCATCGACCTCTCCAACTCCGGCCGCCTCGCCCAGCTAGCACTGTCGGGTAGCAACCAAGCCGAGGTCACCCAGAACATCGCCCGGGGTCTGGAGCTCCTCGGCCCGGCCATATCCCTGGACACGATTGTGGAGGTACTGCTGGTGGGTGTGGGCACTCTGTCGGGTGTCCAGCGCCTGGAGGTGCTCTGCATGTTTGCCGTGCTCTCAGTTTTGGTCAACTATGTGGTCTTCATGACCTTCTACCCCGCCTGCCTGTCGCTCATCTTCGATCTGTCTCGCTCCGGCGTGGACATGTCCGTCGTCCGGGAGAAGGCCAAGGGCTCACTTTTGCTGAAATCCCTCACCGAGGAGGAGCAAAAGGCCAATCCGGTGCTGCAGCGGGTCAAGCTCATAATGACCACCGGACTGATGGCCGTCCACATCTACAGCCGAGTGGCCTTCTCCGGTAGTGATTACGATTCCGTGGACAAGACCCTCACGCCCACACTCAGCCTGAATGTGAGCAATAACCGGACGGAGTCGGGAGAGATTACGGATATTATCATCAAGTAAGTTATAGGAGAATATTTACTTATATTTTTTATATTTTTGAAATGTGCTATAGGTTAGTTTTATTTTCTATTAATAGCTTTTGCTTAAAATCCAGAAACTTAAAAACAAACATAAAGTTACAATCTGAAACTAAATCCACGTAACACCATCTGGGTCGGGAAATAGTTACAAAAAGCTAATAAAACTCTTATGAAAGCAAAAATTTAATTAAACGAAAAGTTACAGAATACATACTTAATTTTTAAGCCATTTTTTAATAGCTATCGAAAGTGTTATTTTTTACAAGATCTATATAAAGATCCACTATATATATTTCTGATTAATTGCTCTCCAATAACGAAGACTATTCTGCTCTTCCAGATGGCTGACCATGAGCGCCGATCACATCGTCATCTCAATTGTCCTCATTGCCCTGGTGATCAAGTTCATATGCTTCGACAATCGCGATCCCCTGACGGATCAGATGCGCCAGTCCGGAACTGTGGCCATTGCGGCCAAGGCCTCGCAAACAACGCCCCTTGAGGAGCAGGACATCGTGGACGAACCCAAAACGCAAGAGCATCAGCAGTCGGAGATTGCTCGAACTCCAGCCCGGACACCACTCTTCACCATTGAAGAGCAGAGTTCGGCGAATGCTTCCACCCAGACGGAACTCCTTCCCCTCCGCCAGCGACTTGTCCTGCCCGTGCGTCCACCCCGCCCGCTGCAAGAGTGCCTGGAGATCCTCAACTCCACGGAGGACGGCAGTGGACCAGCTGCCTTGAGTGATGAGGAGATCGTGGCCATTGTCCACGCCGGTGGACCCCACTGCCCGCTCTACAAGATCGAGTCGGTGCTCGACGACCCAGAGAGAGGAGTACGCATCCGCCGGCAGATAATCGCCGGACGTGCCAAGATGCCGGTGGAGCGCCTAGGGGTCTTGCCCTATGAGCACTTCGACTACCGAAAGGTTCTCAACGCCTGCTGCGAAAACGTGCTCGGCTACGTGCCCATTCCGGTGGGCTATGCCGGCCCCCTGCTCCTGGACGGAGAGACCTACTACGTGCCTATGGCCACCACGGAGGGTGCTCTGGTGGCCTCAACGAACCGTGGCTGCAAGGCGCTGTCAGTTCGCGGTGTTCGCTCCGTGGTGGAGGACGTGGGCATGACCCGGGCGCCCTGTGTCAGATTCCCCAGCGTGGCCCGAGCCGCAGAGGCGAAGGCGTGGATCGAGAACGAGACAAACTACCAGCAAGTGAAGACGGAATTCGACTCCACATCCCGGTTCGGTCGCCTGAAGGAATGCCACATTGCCATGGACGGACCACAGCTGTATATCCGATTCGTGGCAACCACCGGCGATGCCATGGGAATGAACATGGTATCCAAGGGAGCTGAAATGGCGCTGCGAAGGATTAAGCGCCAGTTCCCCGATATGCAGATCATTTCGCTCAGCGGAAACTTCTGCTGCGATAAGAAGCCGGCGGCCATCAACTGGATCAAGGGACGAGGCAAGCGGGTGGTCACCGAGTGCACCATTTCGGCGGCGACGCTGCGATCCGTGCTGAAGACTGATGCCAAGACACTGGTCGAATGCAACAAGCTGAAGAACATGGGCGGCAGCGCCATGGCCGGCAGCATTGGTGGCAACAATGCCCACGCAGCGAACATGGTAACGGCTGTCTTCCTGGCCACTGGACAGGATCCCGCCCAGAATGTTACCTCCAGCAACTGCTCCACGGCCATGGAGTGCTGGGTGGAGAACAACGACGACCTCTATATGACCTGCACAATGCCCTCCCTGGAAGTGGGCACCGTGGGCGGTGGCACGGGATTGCCGGGCCAGAGTGCCTGTCTGGAAATGCTCGGCGTCCGAGGAGCGCACGCCACCCGGCCGGGAGACAATGCCAAAAAGCTGGCGCAGATCGTGTGCGCCACAGTCATGGCGGGTGAACTGAGTCTGATGGCAGCGCTGGTCAATAGCGATCTAGTCAAGAGTCACATGCGGCACAATAGGTGAGTGTTCAGCGGTTAGGACATCCATAGTCCAATAACTAACGAATGCCTTTACTTGACAGGTCCTCCATTGCTGTGAGTGGTGCCAACAATCCCCTGAACGTGACCGTGTCCAGCTGCAGCACCATTAGCTAAGATCGGGCGTCGTCGAGGCCGTCAACCGCCTTCATCCCTTTTGTATATAGATCCTGTAACCAGGCAGGCCAGGTGTTGCAACTGATTTACTTAGGCGTTACCTTGTAGTTGAATGTTTTACAAATTGCTTGATAAATAACTTGATTGGCCAGGCCAAGGAACAGAACAGAACAAAACAGAAATGAACTGCTGTGTCCTCCCCCATGAGCAAAGGATGGGCGGCACTTGATTATCTCTCCACAGTTACTGCTACTTCCACTTAGATTGTATGTACGTTCGTCGCAACGATCACATTCTTTTTTTTTCTACTGAATACTGGACGAAATCCGAGACTGGAGCGAACCAGGGCTCCAGGATTCAGTCAATATATAGCTATGATGACCAGGACTAGTGCAAGCGATGTAAGCGACTTGTAAAAAGTATTTCCTAAGCGAAAAGTAGTACATAGGGTTTGTATAGTAACTAAATTAAAACATTTAATTAGGGCGATTACGATATCGATATCTTAACTTCTGTTTTCGTTTGTTAACAAAAATTATAAACACAAAACGTAATGGATAAATGTCTTTTGTAGACGCTGCTCACGGGTTTACAAATCAGCACTTCATTTATTTTACTTTTAATAATGATAATTATTAATAAATTATTATAATTAATTTATAATAATTCACGGCTCGTTTTAATCATTATTGGTTGGTTGGTTTGTTGTGTGTGTGGGATTTTCAAGTAAGAATCATAATATATAAAAAAAAACAAGAGCAAGCGGCGGTTAATTCTGATCCAGGGACTCCTTGGCCTCGGCTTCGGCATTGGCGTCCACCTCCTCATTGCCCTCCTCTCCCTGTCCAATCCTAGGCACTTGAACATCGGCACTGCTGTCTGGCTGAACAAGTGCTTTCTTGGGGCTCGGCTCGTTGCTGTCCGCCTCAGCGGCAATAGTTCTCGACGGCCCTGGCCCAGGCCCAGGCCCAGCACCTGTAGCACCCTCCTCATCCTCATCGTCGTGGGTCGTCGACTCTGGCTGCAGGCTGGCGGATGAATCGGAGCCTACACCGTTTTTCGTCTCTTCCACGGAGCACTCCTCGGGATGCGAAATCTTACGCTGCGCAATCCGCTCACTGAGGGCCTTGTGCAGCTGGGCTATGTCTGCCGGACGGCCCATCGCCAGAAAGATCTTTACGGCACCCGAATTATCGATGGCTGTGAGTCGAAGGGACTTCTGACTGGCTCGCTCCGCCACCATGGCAGCCCAGACTTTTGTGTTGAGCAGCAGGCGCAGATTGCCGGATGTGCGAAAGACAACGCGCGAGTTACCGCGTCCGTTCTTGGAATCGTTAAGGCGCAGGCTTCCTCGGCCGCGCTCCTCCCAGTTGCTGTTTACAAAGGCAAATAGCTTGCAGCTAACGTCGACGATGTTGCTCTCATCCTCCTCGCCGGTGAAGGTCTCCACTTCCTCGTACTTTCGTTTCTGGGCGCGACTCTCCTCGTATTCGCGGGCCACATCGTTCAGGCTCTTGGCCTCAGCAGACTCTTTATTATTGTTGCTGCTGTTGCAGCTGGAGGATGAGGCAGCGGCCTCGCTGGAATCTGTGGTCTGTGCGGCGTTCTGGATGACACTTGAAAATAGGGAAACGGAGGAGGAAGACGAGGATGCGGCTGCCTCAGCCTCCTTCGGCGGCTCAATGGTGGCCTGCTCCGGAAGTGGAGCCACCACGCGCTCATGTACGTTTTGGCCAAAAACATAGCCACTGCTCTGTACGTGGGGCATGTTAGTCTTAGCTGCCCCAAACATGCTGGAACGTTCAATGCCGTTGCTTCGCAACTTGGTCAGCGGATCCGGCCGCTCGTCGACCTCCTCTTCCTTATCTTTATCGCCTGCTTTTTCGCTGGAAGACTCGGCCACCGGGGCCGGATCCTCTTCCTCATCCTCGTCCTTGGCTTCCCGCAGAAATGGATTGTTCTGCAGGCCATCGTCCTCTGGCTTTTCACCATGGCGGGTCGGCGATGTGGAGCTGTTGTTGGAGCCGCTACTATTAGCCAGGACAGCCGGACGAAGAACGGCGCCGCCCAGTCGTGAGGCCTTCAACGTGAAGCCACCTCGGAAACAGTTACTTTCGACTGACGCTTCTGACAAGCAAAAAAAAAAAACAAGATTCTGTTTTAAGAGGCAGCCGAAACTAGAACTCCGTTTCTTGGTTATTTTAAAGCTACAACCTTTCATCGGTTGTATGTGAAGTACTTACCATTATTTTCAGACATCGCAAAGAAGTGGAGGTTGTTATCTGCAATTTGTAAATATAAATTGCCAAATCTTTTCCCGAAAAGAGCGTTCTCTGCAAAGGCTAAGCCAGTGTGGGTAAATTCTACCGCGACTATCGCTGCACTATCGCCGCTGCCGATAGTCTCGCGCGCCGCTTGCACTGGCCATAGTTGCTCAACACTGGCCGGGCTGTCAACTTGGCTCAGAAAAAAACAAGAAAATTTACAAGTCATCGACAAAAGTATACGCGAAAAGATCGGCAATTTAGTGATTTAAACAAAGAAGTACAAGTTAAAAAAGAGCCGGACAACTAAATAGACATGGCGCAGACTTTGGAGGACAAGTCTATATGGGAGGATGGAGAGGAGTCCCTGGGTGAGGAGGTGATGCGTATGTCCACCGATGAGATTGTGAGCAGGACTCGCCTGATGGACAACGAGATCAAGATCATGAAAAGCGAGCTGATGCGAATCACACATGAGATCCAGGCACAGAACGAGAAGATCAAGGATAACACCGAGAAGATTAAGGTAGGAACTAGAAAGCTCTTAAACCCCACTCTAAATCTTCATCCAATCCCATGCAGGTTAACAAGACGCTGCCTTACCTGGTGTCAAATGTTATAGAACTCTTGGACGTGGACCCACAGGAGGAAGAGGATGACGGATCAGTTACGGTTTTGGACAACCAGCGCAAGGGCAAGTGCGCCGTCATTAAGACGTCCACGCGTCAGGCCTATTTCCTGCCCGTCATTGGCCTCGTAGATGCGGAGAAACTGAAGCCCGGAGACCTTGTGGGTGTCAACAAGGACTCCTACTTGATCCTCGAGACTTTACCGGCTGAGTACGATGCCCGTGTCAAGGCCATGGAGGTGGACGAGAGACCCACAGAACAGTACTCAGATATCGGTGGCCTTGATAAGCAGATCCAGGAGCTGATCGAGGCGGTCGTACTACCAATGACGCACAAGGAGAAGTTCAAGAATCTTGGCATTCATCCACCCAAAGGTTAGATGTCACCAGACCACCCTGTAACACAATATCATAACTTTTTACTTGTAGGTGTTTTACTTTACGGCCCACCCGGAACCGGCAAAACTCTACTGGCCCGTGCCTGCGCTGCCCAAACGAAGTCAACCTTCCTCAAGCTGGCCGGTCCGCAGCTGGTGCAGATGTTTATTGGTGATGGTGCCAAATTGGTGCGCGATGCCTTTGCTCTGGCCAAGGAAAAGGCTCCCGCTATCATTTTCATCGACGAGTTGGACGCCATTGGTACCAAGCGTTTCGATTCCGAAAAGGCCGGTGACCGTGAAGTGCAGCGCACCATGTTGGAGTTGTTGAACCAACTGGATGGCTTCAGCTCCACGGCAGACATCAAGGTTATTGCAGCCACCAATCGTGTGGATATTCTTGATCCTGCACTGCTGCGTTCCGGACGTCTGGATCGCAAGATCGAGTTCCCACATCCCAATGAGGAAGCCCGTGCCCGCATTATGCAGATCCACTCTCGCAAAATGAATGTCAGCACTGATGTCAACTTCGAGGAGCTCTCTCGGTCGACGGACGATTTCAATGGCGCCCAGTGCAAGGCTGTCTGCGTCGAGGCCGGTATGATCGCTCTGCGCCGCTCCGCCACCTCGGTGACGCATGAGGACTTCATGGATGCTATCATGGAGGTGCAAGCGAAGAAGAAAGCTAATCTTAACTACTATGCTTAGGAAAAAAATTTGCAGTTTAACTCCACATTGCCCCGCTTCTATAATAAACCATGAAAATTTAATATCAACTTGTCGATTTTGTTATGATTTTGACTTCTAGAATTTCAGAAAAATTGAAATTCAACTCATGAACCACAAATCCAACCCAAAATAAATACAATTTTATATCAAATGACGATCGGTTTATCAGTACAACATTCATTCTGAGTACGATATTTTTTAAATATCTAAAAAGGTCTGCTTTAGAATTAATAAAAATTATTAAATCGGCGAAATTAGATGATAATTATTTACACGCATACTAATTAACCTAGGAAGATGATTATCCAATTCACTATCACTAATCAGTGGGATCAAGTGTATCGGCGCCATTGGGCGCCGCTGATGATGAACTGCTGTGCCCCGGCGATCTTTCGTTTTGAGGATTCGACGCCGAGGATGAAGGCGCAGCTGCACTTGCTGCATTGGAAGTAGCTGCGGCGTTTGCTGTTCCTGCTACCAATGCAGCCTCATCAGCGGCTGCCCCAACCGCTACTCCAGCCACCGGAGGAACCGCTGGAGCAACATCATCCGCAGGTGGCTGCTGGGCGGGTTGATCCGGTTGGATGAAAGGTCTCCTCATGTACATGATAATGCCCAACAGAAGCGTCAAAATGGTTATCATGTATAAGTCCCAATTGGCAGCGATACTTTCATCCATGTAGAAGATGAACCTGTATGGCGACTGAGGAAAATCTTAATTAGAGGGAAGGCTTTACATTTTATAAGCCCATATCCTACCTCCTTAATAGACTCTATCTTGGCTAACATTTGCAGCTTGAAGAGAGCAATGGCCACTGGAACTTTGGCATCCGAATTGGTCTCGGCCGCCAGGTCGTACAGTCTTTTGGCCAAATGCCAATCTTTTTTCATTCCCAATCCCTGCTCATGCATATAACCGAGGTTGAACATAGCCTGGGCATTATAATGCTGCTCCGACGCTTTTCTAAAATAAATGACATCAAGTAGAATCAATTTGAAGTGCAATCTTTGTAAAGTAAGCTAAACCTACCTGTAAAGAGAGGCGGAAGTCTCGAAATCTGTGGCAGTTCCCCAGCCGTAATAGTAGTAATCGCCCAGTTTCACTTGTGCCGCTGAATAGCCCTGGCCAGCAGCCCGCTTCCAGTAGTAGAAGGCACGAATCAAGTCCTCGTGGCGATCATTGAACACATGAACCTCCTCGCGGTCGAGCAGATATGCTGCGTTGCTTTGGGCCACCTCGTAGCCAACCTCGGCCATCAATGAGTACTGCATGTAGGCTTCATCAATGCGGTTCTTTTTATAGTCGCTATAGGCATGCATCAAGCGGCTGCTCCAGCGTCCGCGCTCTGAGACAGTCTTAAAGAACTAATATAGAAAAAAAGCTTTTTAATTAATTCAAATACTGGATAATCTATGGAAGTTACCTCAACCGCTGCTGGACAGGAGCGCAACATTCCCAAGCCGTAAGCATGCATCACACCGAGATTGTAGTAGGCAAGAACATGCCCCGAATGAGTAGCCAGGTTAAAGTACTTAAGGGCCAACTTGTAGTCCGTTTTGACTCCATTACCAGCTAAAAAGAAACGAAGTTAGTCATCTTCTTCAAAAACATCCATTGGCTACTTACTAAAGTACATGTTGCCGAGCTGCAATTGTCCATCCACCCAATTTTGATCAGCCGCCTGAGTGAAATAGGAGAGGGCTTTAATGGTGTCCTTGGGCACACCCAAACCCTTCAGGTACATGAGACCCAGTCCGCTCTGGCCCACTGGGTCGCCCATTTCGGAGGCCCTCGTGAAATACTAAACAGAATCATTGTTTATCAAAACAAAAATAAATACACTTATCATGCTGAGACCCACCTTAAACGCTGTCTCGTTATCTGCCTTGATTTGGTCACTACCCTCCAGATAGAGTTTGCCCAGAAAAGCAAATCCGACTGCATTGCCGGCATTGGCAGCCTGTGTAAAGTATTCCAGAGCCTTTTGGTGATCCTGCTGGGTGGCCTTGCCGCCCTGGTAGTACAGCTGACCCAGACCCACCTGCGACTGGACATCGCCCTTATCGGCCAGCAGTTGGTAGTAGTCTACAATCTCAGTCTCATGGCTTCCAGGGTTCTCTAGCTCGTCCAGAAGTCGCACCCGGTGAACAACTGGTCCATTGGCGAATGTGATCTTTGAGGCGACCTTCTTGGCCACTCGCTTATAATGGATTAGCGCCTTTTCACAGCTAATTGGCACATTAATTCCATACAAATGTCGGTAACCCATCGCCATTTGAGCCAGAGTATTGTCGCCAAGGGCGGCCAGGGAGTAGTGTATCAAAGCCAAAGGCTGGCTAACATTTTTGCCGCCAACTCCGGCCGAGTAGAGAAATCCCAGACCCATATGCGCTTCTGGAAGGCCTTCGTTGACCAGACTTTCGAACTCATCGGCGGCATGATTGAAATCAAAGTCCATCCAGTGGCCAAGAAGAACGGCCCAGGCCAATTCGGCCCTCGCTTTCAGATGATTGAAGTCCGCTGCCTTCTTCAGCAGGGTGAAGGCCACTCGCTTATCCGTGCGAGGCTTGCCCAGCATGTCCATGGCGTTATCGTACATGGTTTGAGCTAAAAGTATTGGCTTTTTAAAAAGGAATATGTCATCTAGATGTCTTCAACATACCTTCAATCTGCTCGGGCGTTTGCTCAACCACCTCAGTGGGCTGCCGTTTGGCTTCAATTTTCTCGATCTCAGCCTTGAGCTTTTGCTGCCTCAAAAGGCTGTCGTTCCACAGCCTTTCGAGCAGAGCGGCCGGCATGACCTTTGTCCGCGGAGCTAGGTACTCGGCGGTGTCCTTTGGCTTGGCAGCCTTGCGCTCATTGCTTTCCGTGGGAGCATGGCTGTCATGTTCCGCTGTGGTCACCTCTTCGGTGGTGGGGGTGGCTGTGCCAGTACCTGTGGTGGGGGCAGTGCCTGTGCCTGAGCTGGTTCCCGTTCCTGAGGGATCTATGGTGGTGGTGGTTGGCCCTTGCAGCTCCTCCGCCCGCAACTGGGAGCAGGCCAGGAAGAGAGGGAGCATACATATCCAAACGGTCGCCTTCATCCTTGCTTATCTATATTAATTATGAAAGATTAGTATGAAAGAGTCAACACCGAAAATTTAGATCTTCGTCTTTGCCTCGTCTGTTCTATCTGCCTTTCGTCTGACGTGTTGTATTTATTTACTTCTTCCCTTTGGACGGGGCGGCCAATATGCTCGACGGATTGCTTATTCACGGAATTATCGTTTGTCCTATCGTTGGCGCATTATTAGCCAGTAGCGGTTGCTTACCGGAGCCTCTACCGTAACTGTTTTCCTTAATTTTTCACACGTAAGATTCTTTAATCTTTTTTGTTGCAATGTTTTTTAGAGCTCAGTGTTGCTAACGGTCACAAAATGTTTCTGTAGTGCTGGAAAGCGAAGGTGTTTAATCAGACGTTTACACGGGCGTCGCTCAAAACAATTAATGGGGGGGTCTGTGGATTTAACATATTTATACTTTATAAATTTGCGATAATAAGCTGATTGTAAAATATTTTTCACTCAACTTATATTATAGGAATAATTCCTATCTTGAAAATTCTTGCTTTCGACACTTGTAAAAAATTATAAATACATTATTTTGTTTCGAATTTAGTTCTAAGATAGCCTACTTATTTATTTATATATTCAGTTCAGTAAAATAACAGTTCTAGGTGAATGGTTCTTGACCCCCTGTTCCGGCGACCCTGGGTATTCCGCCTGTTGTTCCGTTATGCAAAGGAACGCAAAGATTAAATTGGGCAGAAGGAAATTAAAGGTTTTGACGTGCGAGTCGAGGTGATAATTCGGCGGCGGACCAATTAGAATACGAGGAAGGCCGCTTAGAGCCGTGAATCACACACCCCATTGTCTTGATCGATCCCGCCAGCCACCCAGTGTGCACCCGGCATGGAGATGAGTGTAAGTAGCGACTTGCGTACCAGACACCCAGGCAAAAGCCCCAAACCGAAACCAGTTCCAATCCGCGCTTCGTTCGAGACAGTCAGAAAGCGAATCAGTATTTAAGACTGTCTAAGAGAGCTGGTGAAAGTTACAGCTGTTGCGCACGCTCCCTTGGCCATCACATTGACCTGTTCCCCTGATTCCCACTTTACCCCCTATTCCAGGCTGCTATGTTCGCGCGTGTCTCCTTCTACCCCACCCTGCTGTACAATGTCCTTATGGAGAAGGCCTCCGCCAGGAATTGGTACGATCGCATCGATGAGAATGTTATACTCGGCGCCCTGCCTTTTCGAAGCCAGGCCAATGACGTAAGTAGGCCACCTGAAGACCACGTCCATTTAATCCATAGTTCAATTGCAGCTCATCGAGAAGGAGAATATGAAAGCAGTGGTTTCCATGAACGAGGACTATGAACTGACCGCCTTCTCCAACAACACGGAGAAGTGGCGCAAGCTGGGCATCGAGTTCCTGCAGCTAGCCACCACAGACATTTTTGAATCGCCAAATCAGGAGAAGCTCTATCGAGGCGTGGAGTTCATTAATCAGTTTCTCCCCCTGACAAAGAGAATCAACGGCCTCAGCACGACAAAATCCCCGGAGAATATTGGCTCCGTATATGTGCACTGCAAAGCTGGAAGGACGCGAAGTGCCACACTTGTTGGATGCTACCTCATGCTGGTGAGTAAAAATGGAAAAATGTTATTGACAATCATTTGACCACGAATTTGATCATTTGCAGAAGAACGGCTGGACCCCAGACCAGGCGGTGGAGCACATGCGTCAGTGTCGGCCTCATATTCTGTTGCACACCAAACAATGGGATGCCCTGAGGTTATTCTACACAAACAATGTGGAGACGAGGTCATGACCATAATCCTTTGTTTATTGCCTATAGTAGATTATCATACGTAACAAAAGGTGTTTCTGCCCATCTGATTAAGTGACGTTAATCTTGTGTTGTGACAAACCTCAAACGAAAGTGTTAATACAGTTTTCTAAACAAAAAAATGTGCAGCTGGTTTACTTTATACAATTGTTTATTTACGGCTAATCGCGGGACCTCATTCCAGACAAAACTATGAATAAATAACTGGGGCTTCGTGATTTGTCAATTGGGTATGGGCTTTACTGCTGCTTTCCCTTAATAGACCAGAATCGCTTGATGCCATTAACCAATCCCACGTCGTTTTGGATAAAATAGAAGAGCCCTCCCAGCGTAGCCACCGATATGATGATCAGTCCAATGTGGGCCACCTTCGGTAAAACGTTTCCAACAACTGCGGGGCGCATGTAGTCTACGACCATGGCTTCCACTCCCCTAAAATTTGGAAGAACAAAGTTTTGTTGAGACTTTTTGGCCGTTTGATGAGTAAAGGGTTAGGATATCTCTTACCAGTGTGTGTGGATGACAACCGAAACGGCCAGAAGGCCATCTAGCACCTGAGAGGGGGCAATGAAAGCGGCTGGGATAACAGCTAGCAGGCCGAGTGACACCAGGCGCTCAATAGTCCACAACATGGTATGGCTTCCTCCGGCCGCAGCCATGCGGGGAGCACTCACAGAGATCTCGCGGCGCGCAACGGGCTAAAAAGAGAGTAAGGAATTATTAATTGAATAAAATGAATTATCTTCATTATACTCACCGCAGCTGCCTTGGCCACTACCAACGGCTTAACCTGGCGCTGAGCATTGGCGACCAACGAGGAGTACGCCTTCAGGGGCGTGATACGGGCCGATTTAACGAGATTTGCGGCTAATTGCAGATACCAACAAAAGGATTGGTTATATAATAAAAGCTGTTTTTCGGCAAATATTCATATGATCGACTGGCTGATGAACCCTTACCATTGCAACGGGCAGCGCCACGCAGGATCAGAGCGAGGGACATGTCTGGGAGTGTTAAAATTGAGAATTTTCGGCTCAAAATAAAATGTAACTTTAGCTGTTCGGAATAATATACCTGTGGAGTTTAACAACACTAGTCATAGGGTCGCCTTCTGTTTTAATTCTACAATCGTTATCGATAAACAATAGTAGCCCGACTATTGGGAATGCAGTCCACCAGTCCACGTAGGTGACGAACTACAGGATTATATTTTAAATATATTAAACAGAAGGGCCCATATTAAACAGAATTTATATATTAAAATAGCAATTGTATATTTATTTATCTGAATTTAAAATAAACATTGAGTCATTTGGGACGGAGTGACTGTTAATAATTACAAGTTCGAATTCGATTGGTCAACTTAAAAACTATGATATACATTTGATAAAAAGATCTACAATTCGCATTTAAGGCACACAACTATTCTTAGACTCACATGGAACGATTGGACGGGCTATATAAATTTCGTTGGATGATTTAACTTAAAAATACTTTGAACTTAGTGAGCGGCTAAGCGCCGCACCATGTAAGCGGAAAAGGCAATAATGGTGAGTTTTCCTTCGAGACTCGCCGCTCCTGCTCGGTAAAAGTCCCAGTCGAAGACGATGTTTGAAGCGTCCGACGGCTTCCACGGGTTTAATCCATCGTCAAAGTACATGGGACAGTCGTCGCGCTCTCGTTCGTACTCCACTGCGTCGATGGCAACAGCAGCGCCCTCCGAATGATTCCACGAGGTTACATCCTGCTCCAGTTTGCAGAAGGCGCCCACAGCTTGCGACATGAGGACGCGATTGAGGTCGGCACGCTGGTAAACCCAGCAGCGGTACTTCGAAAGCGGATCCAGATCGTCATAGGTGATGAGGTAGGACTTAAGGTTCTCCTTCCAGAAGCCAATGCACTTCATGCGGTAATCGGGATCACTGTAGATATCGACTGGTCGGCCCAAATGGTCCACGGACAAGCAGTAGTTCTCGTCCACCGCCAGCTCCTTTTGATCAGTGTCGCAAACAGACAAATCTGAGATATTCTGCTTGCAGTGAATATCCGGACGAGGACTCAACGTGACACCACCAAGAATCCTTAAAGATAGAAAAAAATAGGCTAGGAAAAGTATGATTAAAACCGTTTATGTTACAGACCTCGTCTTGAAAGGATGTTCTCCTCGCTGCGTAAAGTTAAATTTACCCGCGACTGGGCACCGAACAGGAACAGGATTTCTAGCCAAGAAGAGATCGTACTTCCACGCATCCGAATTTGGAAACTGAACCCAAGAACAAACCGTACTAAAGTCGTCCTTAATTACGGCCAATCCCTTGCGATACCGGATGATGTTGTGGTGGCGAGGCATGAAATCGAAGCAAACGTAATCCTTTTGGCAACCATCCACGGTCAGGCGGGCCATCATCACCCGATTACCACGACGCTCCCGGCAAACATAAATCGTTTTACGGTAACGTGCCTTGTCCGGATAGTAGGTTTCGTTAATATGCGTTTCACTAATTGAAACATCCGCATCAATGTTGGCCGTGTTGACCCATTCGCCGGAGAAGTTCTGAGGCAGTGTACACCCGGGCTCCACAAATTCCGCTTTAACCGGCGTGAGCTTAAGACGTTCCGGTGATGTTTCGGGAGTTTTCAAGGTATTGCACTCGGCCGTAATGGACACACCCACGTACAGATCATCATCACGATTCTTGAGGAAGCATCGGTACTTCTCATCCTTACGCGACTCCTTTGTATTGGCCACTGCGAAGTAGTGATTCTTGCCCACAAACCAATCGCCGAGGCAACTGAACTCCACGTTTCCGCTAAAGGTTCCCTCCATGCCTTCGCACCGCTGGTAAGTGATGTTGAACTTTTGGTTCTGAATGAGGAACTGGGTGCCCGCTGTCTGGCAGGATTGAATGCGAGCATCAGGCTTGTCGCAAACTCCAGTAAACCGGAAGCGATTCTGTATGAAGAGAGAGAAGAGGCATGAGTAATTGTCATCAATTATGGTTAATTAACTCTTTGTGGGTGTTTCAAAAGCATGTTGCTTTCATCTTTCGCCCCCAACTTACCTGATATGTAAAGTGCCACACTCCTTCCAGGGAGGAGCGGCAGTTGATGGGCACAAAGTTTTCGTTGAAGAGAGTGATCAACTGCTGGTCGTCCTTAATGCCGGCGCAGACGTTCTCAACAGTGGGCTCCTGACCTGGCGGCAATCCGACGCAGGGTCCCTCAAACTTTTCAAACACATTAAGGGTACGGATGATAGTCTTGACGCAATGATAACAGTCCTTAGACCGCTCTTTGAATACAAATGAGTATTCGCTGCCGTGGTGACGCTCGTAGTTGATGCAGTAGCCGCGCTGGGACATTGAGGTTGCGTCTATCACCGTCTGGGTGGGCAGACCCACTTCCCAAGAGAACCATGATCCCTGCAGGATCTTCGGTATGATACAGTTCCGTTGCTCCAATTGATTGTACTGGCCCAGGCCTGCATTTTATAAAATTATTTTTTATTAATTAATAAACATTCTTGGCATTGTTTGAGCCTTGGGTGTGGCTTGAACTGGAAGATTACTAACCTGAGCTTAGGACGCCCGCCAGGCAGAGAATACCAAAGTAATAGTTCATATTGGCGCTTATATTTATACTTTAGCAGCTAGACATATTTTGCGATTAAAACTGATGGACGGAAGCAATAAAACGCGGATTTTCTTAACAATGACCAAACACGCAACAAACACAGATTACCAATAGCCAAGCCGCTCTTTGCAACACTACTATGTATATTTAAGATCTCTTTCCAACACTTCTCATTAAGTTAATCGACTATTCGATTAATATTAACCACTATTGGAAAAAAAGACCGTTACTCTAAATATTTTGAATAAATACAATTTTGAAACAAGATAGAAAAAATAACTTCCAAATATATGACTTTTGGCGATGGCTAGACCTGGTCCGAATATGGCTTCCCTCGCTTTTTTCAACATTTGAAGGGGATCCCCTAGGAAATTTTAGAAAAAATCTAAAAAAAAATGTGTTCCTAGATTTTGTTGCAGATTTGTGGAGAATCTATCTAGAAATCGTTTAAGGCATTCCGCTCAAGAATCGGATTACTTTTGCCAAAGATATAGCCATCGCAGTGGGGCGAACATGGCTCCCCTCGCTTTTTTCAACATTTGAAGGGGATCCCCTAGGAAATTTTAGAAAAAATCTAAAAAAAAATGTGTTCCTAGATTTTGTTGCAGATTTGTGGAGAATCTATCTAGAAATCGTTTAAGGCATTCCGCTCAAGAATCGGATTACTTTTGCCAAAGATATAGCCATCGCAGTGGGGCGAACATGGCTCCCCTTGCATTTTTCAACATTTGAAGGGGGATCCCCTAGGAAATTTGAGAAAAAATCTAAAAAAAAATTTGTTCCTAGATTTTGATGCAGATTTGTGGAGAATCTATCTAGAAATCGTTTGAGGTATTCCGCTCAAGAATCGGATTACTTTTGCCAAATATATAGCCATCGCAGTGGGCCGAACATGGCTCCCCTTGCATTTTTCACCATTTGAAGGGGGATTCCCTAGGAAATTTCAGAAAAAATCTAAAAAAAAATTTGTTCCCAGATTTTGATGCAGATTTGTGGAGAATCTATCTAGAAATCGTTTAAGGTATTCCGCTCAAGAATCGGATGACTTTTGCCAACGATATTGCCATCGCAGTGGGCCGAACATGGCTCCCCTTGCATTTTTCAACATTTGAAGGGGAATCCCCTAGGAAATTTGAGAAAAAATCTAAAAAAAAACGTGTTGCTAGATTTTGATGCAGATTTGTGGAGAATCTATCTAGAAATCGTTTAAGGTATCCCGCTTAAGAATCGGATGACTTTTGCCAACGATATTGCCATCGCAGTGGGCCGAACATGGCTCCCCTTGCATTTTTCAACATTTGAAGGGGAATCCCCTAGGAAATTTGAGAAAAAATCTAAAAAAAAACGTGTTGCTAGATTTTGATGCAGATTTGTGGAGAATCTATCTAGAAATCGTTTAAGGTATTCCGCTCAAGAATCGGATGACTTTTGCCAAAGATATAGCCATCGCAGTGGGCCGAATATGGCTCCCCTCGCTTTTTTTCAACATTTGAAGGGGATCCCCTAGGAAATTTGAGAAAAAATATAAAAAAGAAGGTGTTCCTAGATTTTGATGCAGATTTGTGGAGAATCTATCTAGAAATCGTTTAAGGTATTCCGCTCAAGAATCGGATTACTTTTGCCAAAGATATAGCCATCGCAGTGGTCCGAATATGGCTCCCCTCGCTTTTTTTCAACATTGAAGGGGGATCCCCTAGGAAATTTGAGAAAAAATCTAACAAAAAATTTGTTCCTAGATTTTGATGCAGATTTGTGGAGAATCTATCTAGAAATCGTTTGAGGTATTCCGCTCAAGAATCGGATTACTTTTGCCAAATATATAGCCATCGCAGTGGGCCGAACATGGCTCCCCTTGCATTTTTCAACATTTGAAGGGGGATCCTCTAGGAAATTTGAGAAAAAATCTAAAAAAAAATTTGTTCCCAGATTTTGATGCAGATTTGTGGAGAATCTATCTAGAAATCGTTTAAGGTATTCCGCTCAAGAATCGGATGACTTTTGCCAAAGATATAGCCATCGCAGTGGTCCGAATATGGCTCCCCTCGCTTTTTTCAACATTTGAAGGGGATCCCCTAGGAAATTTTAGAAAAAATCTAAAAAAAAATGTGTTCCTAGATTTTGTTGCAGATTTGTGGAGAATCTATCTAGAAATCGTTTAAGGTATTCCGCTCAAGAATCGGATGACTTTTGCCAAAGATATAGCCATCGCAGTGGGCCGAATATGGCTCCCCTCGCTTTTTTTCAACATTTGAAGGGGATCCCCTAGGAAATTTGAGAAAAAATATAAAAAAGAAGGTGTTCCTAGATTTTGATGCAGATTTGTGGAGAATCTATCTAGAAATCGTTTAAGGTATTCCGCTCAAGAATCGGATTACTTTTGCCAAAGATATAGCCATCGCAGTGGTCCGAATATGGCTCCCCTCGCTTTTTTTCAACATTGAAGGGGATCCCCTAGGAAATTTGAGAAAAAATCTAACAAAAAATTTGTTCCTAGATTTTGTCGCAGATTTGTGGAGAATCTATCTAGAAATCGTTTAAGGTATTCCGCTCAAGAATCGGATTAATTTTGCCAAAGATATAGCCATCGCAGTGGGCCGAATATGGCTCCCCTCGCGTTTTTCAACATTTGAAGGGGGATCCCCTAGGAAATTTGAGAAAAAATCGAAAAAAAAATTTGTTCCCAGATTTTGATGCAGATTTGTGGAGAATCTATCTAGAAATCGTTTAAGGTATTCCGCTCAAGAATCGGATGACTTTTGCCAAAGATATAGCCATCGCAGTGGTCCGAATATGGCTCCCCTCGCTTTTTTCAACATTTGAAGGGGATCCCCTAGGAAATTTTAGAAAAAATCTAAAAAAAAATGTGTTCCTAGATTTTGTTGCAGATTTGTGGAGAATCTATCTAGAAATCGTTTAAGGTATTCCGCTCAAGAATCGGATGACTTTTGCCAAAGATATAGCCATCGCAGTGGGCCGAACATGGCTCCCCTCGCTTTTTTCAACATTTGAAGGGGATCCACTAGGAAATTTGAGAAAAAATCTAAAAAAAAATTTGTTCCCAGATTTTGATGCAGATTTGTGGAGAATCTATCTAGAAATCGTTTAAGGTATTCCGCTCAAGAATCGGATTACTTTTGCCAAAGATATAGCCATTGCAGTGGGCCGAACATGGCTCCCCATGCATTTTTCAACATTTGAAGGGGATCCCCTAGGAAATTTGAGAAAAAATATAAAAAAAAAATGTGTTCCTAGATTTTGATGCAGATTTGTGGAGAATCTATGGTCATGAATGGGAGGAGTAGTAGCTAGGATAACGGTCATTATTTCCATGGGAACATATCCATATAATTCTAAAGCTGCAATCTGTGAAAACTTCACTTTAGTCAAACTGCATTCCTTTTAAATTTTTCCGAGTCTATTCCAGACAACAAAGAGCTGTTAAAATTAACCCTCAGCATTGCTTAACGTAATGAACATATATATAAAATAAGAAAAATTTCCGAGCTCATTTAATTAATCATTGTTTTTTCCATTAGTGGGTTAATAATGTCTGGGACGGCAGCGACCAGCACATCGACCCGATTTCGAATGGGATCTTAAACGCCCCCGCAATTATTCCCTGGATTGAAGTTTGGACTCTTTCGTCACTCATTTCGAATTAGCACAATTATTTCAATGGGTGTTGTTAATCAGGTGATTGGTGATTATGTGATTATGATCTGTCCAGATACCGTGGTTCGTGATTCACACGCCTGGAGTTCCTAGGCTGGACTGCTCAAAGTCTGAATGTACTTTGGAACACCATACTGTTGCGAATGGCGTGGTGATAAGCCAGTCAAGCGTCGTCTAGGTACACGATGTTTGTGCCTCTGGCGGGAGCTTGCTGATAAGAAGAGGTCAACGGGTGCAATTCAGACTTAGTTCGGTTTGGGAACCTGCAATACCAAGTCTATCTGGTAGCTACTGTGTCCGGGGCCTACTCAGAATCAATTCAGTTCCCAAAGCGAGCGCATCTATAGCTCTTCGGTTTTCCCTGAAATATATTTTTTAAACAAATGGGTTAGTAGTGACACGCGCCGCTTGTGAAGATTATAGATCTTACGTTACGTCATTGACCCTTCTTTATAGCAACTGCAACCAGCTGCAGTGGACTCCATCTGGAGGCCATCGATCGCATCGGCTCCATTCCACTTGTCGAGTCCAGCGTGAAGCGAGTGGAGACCATCTACGACAAGGTCAAGAACAACAATCGCCTATTCTCCTGGTACTTTGAGACTGCCGAGGCCACCATTACCGCTGCCTATGAAACGGTACAGCCGGCTGTGAAGCTCTTCGAACCCTCGCTGCGTCGTCTAGACAATGTGATGTGCAAAAGTCTGGACATCCTGGAGCAACGCATCCCCTTGGTCTATCTGCCGCCCGAAATGGTGAGTATTTGCGCCGGCCATTGTTCCGCATCCGCTGACAAAAGTCGATTATCCTATGCCTAAAGATGTATTGGAATACAAAGGAGTACATGTCGGATCATCTGGTGCGTCCCGTGCTGAAGCGTGCCGACTCGGTCAAGATGATTAGAAACGCTGTCCTGGAGAGCCCACTGACAACCTATGCCGCCGATCGCATCGACGGAGCATTCACTGCCGGAGACAAGTTCGTGGACAAGTATCTGGTGCCCATTCGTACCGATCAGGATCAAACAGATGGTGAGTAAACTAGATAACTAACTAAACTACAGTAACTAGAATTAGTAGCTGGGTAAACTCATATATTTGAAATTAATGTTGAAAATTATGCCTAGGTTCTTTCCACTTAAAGGTGCACTCATCTCATAGTTTATTTTTAAATTTCTTTGTTGTCGGGGAGGTTATCGTTTGAGAAACGCGAATTCATTTGAATCCGCTGATGGAGAAAGTATAGCGATAAGGCCTAGTCGATTGCACAGAGATCCGCTCTCGAAACCCAAACACTTACTGATTCCAAAAATCCGCTTTTCAGCACCACAGGAAGATGATAACGAGACGGTGCCAGAGGAGCGCGGTGCTCTCAAGGCTATCCATCACGGTCAACGCTTCTCCCGCAAGCTGAAGCGTCGCCTCACACAAAGAACCATTGCCGAGGCCCGCGCCCTCAAGAAGCAAAGCAAGGAGGCGATCCATGTGCTCATCTATGCCGCCGAACTGGTCAGTAAAAGAGCATTAGACCTAGAAATATAATATAAGTTTAAATATAATATCTTCTTACAGATTGCCACAGATCCCAAGCAAGCCTTGCAGAAAGCCAAGGAGCTTTGGGCGTATCTCAGTAAAGATGAACCCGAGAACCAGGCCAGACCAGCCACCCTGGAACAGCTGATAGTACTCCTTACCAGGGAATCAGCTAGGAGAGTAGTGCACCTGGTGAACTTCAGTGCCAATGTAGCAGCCAATATTCCCAGGTTTGTTTTTGAATTCTTTAACTTGACCATCGAAATAGGCCGTTAATTTTCCACAGAAATCTGGCTCACACATCCACCGAGGTGGCTCACCATATAATCTACATCAACAACCGCATAATTACAATTTCCAAACTGGACAAGGTTAAGAACCTATCTAAGGAGGAAGCCGAATCTCTCTTGAAGCGCATGCTGGCGTTTTATGGAAATCTGCAGGGCATGACCAACAGCTACCTGGTACGAAAAGGATATTAAAATATATTATTTTTAGATAATTAATTTGACAAACCTTTCCAGGAACGCGTTGCAAGCTTTCTCTCTGGACGCATTGAAGCGGAAAAGGTGACCGGCAGTGACAGCGCCAATTCCAACCACAGATCATCGCGGAGGCGGCAGGAGGCGAATCATTACTCAGCCGCCCACAATAACATCAACGGCGTCTACTAGCTTTGAGTTTTTTATTGCCATCGTATTCTTATTTCTTATGATAGAATTTTATTTTTCCGTTCACATTCGCACCATTTAGTGAGAAATGTTTTTTTTAATATATACTTTAAAATATGAAAACAAAACAAAAGACCTATGACAAAATACAGTTTAGAGTTAAATATCTATAAAAATTAAGTCTTTTTAATGGCGAGGCATTCTTCAAACTGAAATAAGCAAATGGAATTCAATTTGTTCAAAATATTTAATCTATGTTTTCAAAAATTATATTCTTAAAACAAAGTTTAATAAATATTTTCAATATTTGAAAGGAAATAAGCTACTTAAACAAGCTCTGCTTGTAGTACTTTAGTTCCTCAATGCTCTCCAGAATGTCATCTAGGCTTCGATGTGCGAGCTTTTTTTGTGGAGTACCACTAGCGACGTCTGGATACCATCGCTTCGCCAGCTCCTTTATGATGGACACGTCCACAATGCGGTAGTGTAGGTATTCATCAACATTTGGCATAAATTTTCGGAGAAACAATCGATCCATGTACACAGAATTTCCTCCCAAAGGGCATTTTCTTTCGGGAATATTTTTTTTGAGATAGGATAACATCAGCTCCTCAGCCTGCTTGGGTTTCACTTGGGAGTTCTTGCATCGGTCCACTAGGCCGGACTCATAGTGGTGCTTCATACACCATTCGTTCATATTATCGTACACTTCCTGGGGATGATTTATGGCGAAGCAGGGACCCTCAGATTTAACATTTAAATCCTTATCGGTAATAACGCAAGCCAACTCCAGTATTTTGTCCTTCTCAAAATCCAACCCGGTCATCTCCAGGTCCATCCAAACTATGTCCGTATCGGATGCAGCGGCGCTGTGACTTCTAGCCATTGTGGTTGCTGCTGCTGTGAGTTGTGGAGATGCTCGTATTTGATGACTTAAAAACAGCCCCACACGATTGATTTGAGAGAACATTTATTAAATAAGAGGATTATTTATATTCTCAAACCACTTTAGGCGCGAACCATGTGTTCCGTATACCTTGTTACCACACCTCTGACGTTTGACAACACTGCTGGGGCGGTTTTCCAACTAGGATTTTCCATCTGTCAACGAATTCTATTGTTTTTTATTAAAAAAATACATAAAATTAAATAAAAACTCTATTCGAAAAGTATTAATGGTTTTAAAAAAGTAAAAAAAAGTAGGCCAGTGCTCTATTTATTTTCCAGCCCTGCTCCGCATGTTTTACTTCACTGTACTGTTTCCTGCATCCCTATTGCAGACCGTTTAACAACACTGACTTGGCATCTCCATCAAAAGCAAATCTTTAAGAAAAACAAAAAACTAGAGAAATTTACTTACAAGACGAGAGCATGTCCTCTTCATCGGCGAAAGACCAGCCCGGCACATCCCGAGACACCTTCGAGGATTTCTACACCGAAGTAAGTGAAACGGACCGCCGCGGCCCCTGTGATTGGGGCTGTTGCGGACTCCGTTTGCAAGAAACTCAGACAAAAATGTACCATCGTTTCACTGAACAGTTTAATAAACAATTTTGTGCCTATTATTGCAGGTGAAAGAAATTGAAAAACGTGACTCAGTTTTAACTCCTACTCAACAAATTGATCGTTTACTTCGTCCAGGTTCTACGTACTTCAATCTCAATCCGTTCGAGGTGCTCCAAATCGAGCCCGAGGCCGAGGTAGCCGACATAAAAAAGCGCTACCGCACCTTGTCTATTTTGGTTCACCCGGATAAGAATCATGACAATCAGGAACGCGCCCAGATGGCATTTGATATTGTGTCTCGTTCCTGGAAAATCCTCGAAAACGAACTGACGCGGAAGAAGTGCCTGGACGTGTACGAAGAGGCAAAAGGACGCACCGATCACATGGTTATTATAATTTATATGAAATATGTAACTATTAACCTTCATATAACATGTATATTTCAGATAGCGGAAAAGCGAAAAAAGCTTAAAAAAGAAGGCCGCCCAACAGAACCGATCCCAGAGGATGATCCCGCCAAATATAAACACGCCATTTATGTGATGGTAATGAAGCTATTCGCTGACATGGAACGTCGGCGTCAGAAGCTCGACCAGCGCGACCAAGAGGAGCGTAAGCGAAAACGTGAAACGGAGATCGAAGAGGAGGAGCGGGTGAAGGCGGACCGGGAATGGCAGCAAAACTTTGAGGAGTCGCGCCAGAGCCGTGTTAACAGTTGGCACGATTTCCAGTCGGGAGCTGGGAAATCGAAGAAAACCAAGAAACAGAAGCATATGACTGGTATGATGGTGCCGCCCAAATTTAAGCCAGAGACCCGATGAAGTTGCTACTCGGCGTGGCGCAAAACCTCCCCGACTTCCGCCTGCCCGCGCCACGCGTCTATCATACATTTTATACATTTTTTATAAGTTTAAATTGACAAAAGCATAAAGTTTAATTGTAAGAAATTATATTTCTTTTTTATCTTGCTTGTCGCTTCGACTAAAGCTCCGTGTACAGGGACGCAGTAAACACAATATCGCGCTTAATGGCTGCCGAAGCCTCCTCCATCTTTGACTGCAGTCCAGGATTGCCGATACGAATGGCTGCAGTCTTAACGTCTCGCAGAGTTTCATCCAACTGCTGGATGCAGCGCACAATAATACCTTCCTGCACCTCAGTTAGCTTCATAATCTCTGCGAATGGCTGTGAAGAAAAATGTTATTTCTATTCGAATTTCAATTTTTAAAGATTATTATTTACCTTATTTCTGGCCCACTCGTAAACTACCTCCAGCAGGCCAAAGTTCAGGCGACTCTCGGTTTCGGTAGCAGCTTGGAAACGCTGTTCCTCTTTCAGGATAGTCTCATTAATCTGCTCAAAGGACTCGACGTATTTTTTTAACGGCTCCGGAATTGTTGGTTCTCCCTGAGTCTTGGCCTGAAAGACCAAGCCAGACAGAAGTGCGGCTATCTCTGCGGGTTCGAGATCGTTGAACATATTACACAAGATCAGCTCCGTAATCAACAGCTCATTCTGACCCATTTCGCAGGCCACCTTGCCCTTCAAGGTAACCTCGTCCGATTCGTCGATATATTTGAGAGCCCGCAGCACTTGCAACTTGTTGCAGTAGTCCGGGTAGAGTGTTAGGTTTTTGGCCGAATTCTTAAAGCGCAGCTCTTCAATGTGGATCTCTAGCATTCGACGCTCATAGACCTTGGCGAACTCCTGTTCGAAGCCGGCAATATTGGTGTGCGGCAGCAGATCCTCCACCTGCTTGTATAGATGATCCACATAGTGGAGCATCGCCAACTCGGTGTCCGCGTTCACATTGATTTCTTTGCCCAAATTGACGAACTTGACGCTCGCCGGATTCGCCATATAGCTTTCATTCAGCTGATACAAATCGGTGACAGCTTTAACCACAGTTCCACCTGGCGGAGTATCCTTAAATCGTTCCAGTTGTCTTTGCTCCCAGTTACGGATGATCACATCCGCGTCCACCTTAAACGTATTCTTCGTAATGCTCACAATGTCTAAAGCCTTAACGTCTATGACAGCATGGCCACCAATCCCCTCTGGTTGGAAGTACTTATACTTGGGCGTCAGGGAGAGTATTTTGTAGTAGAGCTCGCCCCGCTGCAAGCCTTCACTCTCGAGAGTTTTGAATTGATGGTCAAGAACCAGAACTTTGTAAACGGTGTCCTTGCCGGGTACGGATTTGATAAGCAGAAGAACAGCCAGTTTGTTGTAGTGCTTGCCCTGGGTAATGACTATCACCCGACCGACCTTTAGCTCCTTTTGAATCTTAGCTTGGGTGACTATAAATTTCTAGAAGAAAATACAAAGATAAAATTTTGATTCAGAAAACAAATCAATGGAAACCTACCATGCTGCGGTGCTTCTCCTTCCAGTACTCCACGGCCTTGTCATAGAAAAGAATGAGTGGCTGCAGATGCTCGCCGAGAGTGGGCAGCATTGCGAACTTGGCCTCGGCGACGCGAAGTTGCTTCTGCTGCGTCGGGAGCTGCAGCTTCTGGCTGAATTCCTTAAAGCTGAACTGCATAATCTCCTCCACCTTGATGCTTTCGATGCGCAGGCAGGTGAGGATGACCGCATACCGCAGAATGAACTGGGACTGTAGCTTCTCCGGCAGGCCGAGGATCATCGGCCTAAGCTCCATGGACGGCGGCACATTTGTTTTGCATAGCAGGATCACGGTTCCGGTCTCATCGTGGCCACGTCGCCCCGCTCTTCCCGCCATTTGAATATACTCTCCGGGCTTAAGGTTCCTCACTTCCAGACCATCAAATTTTCTGTGCGAATCAAAGACCACGGTCCGGGCCGGCATGTTGACACCCATGGCAAAGGTTTCGGTGGCAAACAGAAGCTTAACCAGACCGTTCTGGAAGAGCATTTCGACAATCTCCTTCAAAATTGGCAGGATGCCACTGTGGTGAACGCCAATGCCCCTTTCTAATGCATCCTTAAGAACAAGAACCTGAGGAATGGTGCGATCCGGCGGCTTCAGCTTGGCCAAGCACTGCAGGAAAAACTTTTGCACCGCGCCCTTCTCCTTCTCTGTATTGAGATCCACCGACTGCAAGGCAGCCACATTTGTATCACATCGATTCCGTGATAGCGTAAACGCCACCACAGGCATTTTGTTGTTGCGCCGGAGGAAATCGATCAGCCCGATCCACGTGTATTGGTCAAGTTTGGCATTTTTAGGTCCATTGAAACCGCCTCCTCCTGATCCTCCCTTTGCTTTTCCCTGCATCTCTTTTTTCCGTTCCACTGCCTTCTCGTAATTGCCCTGCAGATATCTACCTTGGGCATCAACCAAAAGAAATATATCATCTCTGCTCTTCCCTCCGGCTCCAGTATAGAGAAAGTGGGTAAGCGGCACGGGTCTTTTCAGGGTACTTATCACATACACCTTCCTTTTTTTTGTGCTGCCCACCCAGTCAGCCAACTCCATGGTGTTCGGCACTGTGGCGCTTAACATTATAATGTTGACGTGGTCCGGCAGAAGTATAATCACCTCCTCCCACACATGACCTCGTTCAGGATTGTTGATGTAGTGCACTTCATCGAAAATAACGTACTCCAAGTCCCTGGTGATGTCACTTCCACAATAGAGCATGGAACGCAATATCTCCGTGGTCATAATCAGACATGAGGCTGTGGGTTCGATTTGTAGGTCACCAGTTATCAATCCCACATCCTTAAAGGTCTTCCTGAAGTCCCGGTACTTCTGGTTTGACAGCGCCTTAATGGGGGACGTGTAAATAGTCCGGGTGAGATCCCGTTTTGACAGGGCGATAGCATACTCTGCCACCACAGTTTTTCCGGCCGATGTATGAGCGGCCACGAACACATACTGGCGCTGCTCCAGCTTCAGAATAGCCTGCTTCTGAAAGACGTCCAGCTCGAAGGGAAAGTCCATGGCTGGGCAAGGTATCTGTTCCTTGAAGTTATTAATCGGCTGGCTAATGTCCACCATCTCGGCCCAATCACTCTTGAAGGTCTTTGTGGTGGTGGAGATGTTGAGAACCGGCTTCAAGTCCGTTTTCATAATTTGGTCATCCACGTCTTTGAACTCTTCGGTGGGAAATGGTAGGTTTCCGTCGCTTGGGTAGTGTGGTGTGGCAGATGCACCACCTTCTTTTGTCAGTTGCATCCACTCCTGCACGTCCAGGTCCTTCTCCAGGTTCTTCAACAGGTCCACATTGCTGGGACTGGGTTCGTCAAGAACCTTGGGGGCTGCAGGAAGTGGGTGCGATTTGGAGAAATCGTAGCCCTCCGAAAACCCTGGCGGCAGTGTTAGTAGTTTATCGCCGAAGTGGAAGTTCTCCACCTCGAGAGCAGCAATTTGCTGTCGTTGTTCATCGAACCCGCCGGGCCAGAAGGGAAAATTGGAGTGGGATCCACGGGTGGCATCCTCCCGCTGCATGGACATTGAATTGTTGGCATTGGCTCCCACGTCCTCCACTTCGATTTCCAAAAACTCTATGATCTGCCCATTCTGATCTCTTCGAGGCACCAGCTTAGTGCTGCCGGGACACCGGGGAACATTCAACAGGCGCATCGCATCAGACTTGCGTGGCACAATGTCTGGCAGTGGATTGTGGAGGGAGAGGTCCGGCCGCAAAATATAATTGCGGAGCTTCTCCAGATTATCGTCGCCTTTTATTTGGCTCATTTTGGTAGTTTGGTTTTATTAAAATCGAATTCTTAGCATTTACCAAAATATAGTTGACAGTAAAAAAAAAATAGAAAACAAAACAATGTTTAAGAGGGGCTGGTCACATTATGGAGGGCTATCGAAAACGTTCCAAAATCGAATTTCTCCAATTTTTTAAATTTGAACGATGTTAAGTTTATAGACTCTAAACTTGAATCATATATTATTATTATTAGATCAATTATTTATTATAAACGTTAAATTAAAAAGACCCAAGAAATCTGCATTTAAACTTTTTATTTGTTTAATAAATTTATATTTAATCCCTTAACCATTTAATAACAATCTTTGTATGTGATTAGTTTGATAAGAATATGTATAGCTTTGTAAATTAGTCACAACTTTGAAATTCTTGCGAAGGCGATGTTTACATCAATGGCACAATATCGTGTTAAGCACACGGAATACAAATGAATCTGTCTCAGATTACTTTTTGCGGAACACCTCGACCTTGAGGGGGTGGCACTTATCGTCCGGCACCTCGGCGCCCACCTGGATGGAGACATCGCCTTGGGGACAGGCGCTGAGAGCTACCAAAAGATTCATGTCGGCCACGAAATCAATGAAATCTCCCTTGCGGGCCGGACTTGGCTTACAGAAATACTGTTGAGTGTCCCGGGTGAATCCGGTGCACATAAAGATGTTCCAGACATCGTGCACGTCTTGCTCGGTCAGACCGCGTTCCTCTACCACGGCCTTGACCAGGGAACTATGGCAGCTGCCCACCCTATCCTTGCCAGTAATCAACTTGTAAGTGTAGTCATCGCAGCGAGTTCCAATCACATCATGCAGCGCGCCGCCATCCTCGTCGATCCCGTAGCTGGCTAGAGAGTCAAACACGAAGGTGGCCATGGGCCGCAAGTAGGGCAAGCAGCTCCAAAGGCGATCATAGACGCGCAGGTGCGTGGAGTGGAGCTGGCGAGTCTTGCCCGAGTAGAAGCGTTCAGCAGTGTTTTCCAGATTCCAGAAGTTCATGTCGCCCACCTGTGAGCCCTCGTTGACGGTTATCCGGCATAGATCGCCTGCTTGCATAGTCCAGGTTCGAGCCTCCCTCTTTGGCACCACCAGGGTCTGGATAAGATCACCTGTTAGAGCCTGGAAGCGCTTATCCTGGTTGGTAAGGAAACATCACAAACGTTAGGCCAAGAGAGTATCAGATGAACCCTTATCAAGGGTCCGCAGATAACATATCTGAGAAAAAATTTGAGGGCTACAGTAAGCTTACATCATATTCCGGTTTGGAGACAATCGAGGCCTCCGGTTTATCATAGCAGATGACAGGCGAGTGCTTCTCAAAAGTACGTGGCTTGGAGTCCCGACCGCACCAAGGAGCGGGCGTTGCAGGTGGAGCAGTGGATGCCATTCCTTCAGGTATTTGTCAGAAGAACAGATTTCTAGACAGGTGTGTTCTTATCAGCAACCGATTGCTTACTGAACTGATCCAGCTTTACATTCTACCATGGAGCGATGGAGCTATCGATAGACCCGTTGGCCTATCGGATTTTGTTCTGATCTTTGTTGACAACAAATTAGATTTTATTCAATTATTTTTTTATCAAGAATACTACAGTTAAGAAATTCGACACGTGGGCTCAAATTAGTAAGAAACCGAAAAAAACAAATTTAACAAAAACTATATTTATGATCTGGCTTTGTCCCTCTTATGAAGCTTTCCCTATCTATGAAGTAATCATGGTTGAACGAAGTCCTAAGAACTATCCTAACTCTGGCGTTTTGTGGCATGAACGCTATGGGATACACGCTAGTGATTTCTAATACCTATTTTAATGCAAACCTTATCTAGACTCTCTTATATTACTCCTATTTTCCTGACGATTTTATGTTTCCATCATGGTGGGCTGCTGTTTCTCCCTAAACGGAGGCTCGTTCTCGATCTTTTCCAGCAATTCCTCGAGCAGGATTCTCAGCTCTTTGGACGAAAACTCTTGCGGCAATGGTAGTCGTTCTAAAGCCGACTTGAGTACGGCTGAGGGCTCCATATCCGCACACACTATGCACATTCCATGTACCAGACAGCTCAAGCTCTGGGCGATTTCGCTCTGGCATAGTCGATGTTTGGAGCTGGGGCACGGCAGCAGACTGATCCGGGAGCAGAGTTCACTGAGTTGCGGCTTAAGGTTCTCCCAGCGGGCATTGATGTCGGCGATGTTCGTCACGGAGCGGATTTGCTTAAACTTGGCACTAATGTCGATGAAGTCCAGGAAAATTTGGCCCTGGTTGGCCCAGTTGGGCACTCGGATGCTGCTACCTTCGGTATCCTCGAACTGGATGAGCAGGCTATGCAGATAATCCAATTTTCCTAAAAAATATAAAACAAATATTGTCAAATTGTACGTATTAAGAAGCATTTTCCTTTTTAACCCACCATTTATGATGGCGTCGGGAGCTATGTGTTCAAAGATGACCTCGTGAGCGGATGCCCAGTGCTTGGCTTTCAGCAGATATTTAGCTTGCAGATGGTGCTTTCCAAATGAGCCCGCCTTAACTGCCTTGGCATAGTCCAACCATGACTCCGGGACTCCCAACTTGAAAATAACAAACTTCTCAGCCTCATTCAGGGCCACCTTGGCAGACACGCTGACATTTCGTTCCAGCATATTTTGCACGGCTCGCTCCCTCTGTGGTCTGCGCTTGATGTGCATAAGCACAAAAATGGCCCAGTGCCAGAGGCCTTCGTTTTCCAGCTGACTGGCAAAGTCCACCGTCAGACGGGCTTCCGCCGAGGCGGAGCAGTGGCGATAGCCCAATGCTCGCAGAGTTTGAAGCAGGAGCCAGCTGAAAATATATATTTACTTTACGATTTAAAGAGTTATCTTAATTATATCCACCTCAAACGGAAGTCCATGGGATCGGCGGTGTGTGTAATTGGATTAAGCGTCTGCTCCAGGGAATGCGTACGCTTGGAGTACAGCTGAAGCAGGTGATAGCGAAGATCGTAGACAGGTTTATCGCTGTCGTTAGTGGCTCCATTGTAACTGGGCAGAGGTGGTTCGGCAAAGCATTCCTCCGCCTGGAACGCTTTGTCGTAAGCAAGTAGGGCATCCGTGATGGATGATGTTGGGGCTGTAAAGTACCACAGCTGCAGCGCCAAGACCGTCAACCAATTATTATCCTCAAGGAGATTGATAGCTCCCTGGGAGGACTGCATCATTGGAACGCCGGCAGACAGCATGTACATCTTGAGTCGCTCCAGGTCGATGTACTTGTCGGACTTGCTCTGCTGCCATGCGTAAAGTTGCTCCTCCATTAGCATTCGGAAGACTGGTCCCGAACTAAGTTGGGCCAAGACCAATGCCAGGTTGGCATCGTCATAGTTGAAAGCGAGCTCGCAGGCCTCGCTCACCCGGTGGCAGCTGAGTAGGTCCAGCATATGCTCAAGGTAACTATGGTTGTTCACCTTCTTCGATAACAAGTCCTTGCCCAGCAACGTGTTTTCCAGCCACTCCGAGAGCAGGTTCCGCCGACACATGACCGTGTAATGCGAATTATTGTCGAGATCCACGAGTTCCTCATGATCACCCCACAATGCAAAAAGCAATGACCACACGGACACCGCGTAATCCTCCTTGAGGCCAGCGTTTCTTTGCCTCAGCGACTCCGAGAAGTGCTTAGACACCAGCTGGGTACCGTTGTCGGCATGAAGCCACGGGCATTCGCTGCCCTCCACTTCCACCGACAGGCAGTCGCCCAGCTGTACTTCGAGATGGGGCACAATAGTTTCGTGAAAGCTCATGGACCCGCCAACCATGTTGAATTGCACCATTTGCATCACACTGGGCGACAAATCTTCAGGCAGTCGAGGAGCAAACACCATAGATGCTGGGATAGACGGTCCAGTGACTAAAGAAATTTCAGTTTAATTACAGATATTAAATCGAAGAAAATCAGTGGCACTTACACTCTTTCAGCTTGCGTTGATTATTGAATGTGGTGGGCAGCATCAACAGGTTGTGAGGTCCGAAGCTCAGCTTAAAACTGCGACCCCTGTATAGACCCAGATCGGCAACCCAGTTCTTGGTCAAATCATTGGCAAGGGACCGGGGCAGGGGAACTGTTGTGGCGAACACCTTCACGGGAGCCACCTTTGGCTTACACACGAACTTAAATGTTTTAATAGCCGGTCCCAGGACAGGCTTCTCCTTTTCGACAGCCACGATGCTTCCAGTAGCCATAGAAGATGTCTAAAATGAAATGAGGTATGACTCGGGAGTTTTTTTTGGGTAATTAAGTCGTGCATTACCTCTTCGGAGTGGGCGTCGCCTAGGAAACTAGCCACCGATGCGGAGGAAGAAACGGGAAGAGCGAGTGACGGATGACCGAAATCATACTGACTGGAAGCTTCGGAGGCGCCATCCTTCCAGGGATTGGGATCCGCATTGAAGAAGTTGCGTTGACGAGGCAGACGACCAGTTGGCTCTATTTCAAAAATGGTTTTATGTTAGCATGAATAATGGTTTCCAATTCAAGTACAGATTTAAAATGTTTGTTTTTTCAAATGGTTGTTTATGAATTTCTTGAGAAGCTCTACTTTAGAATGGGGTATGATGAGAGTGAAACCTGATCCTCCTGACAAACAAGCTTCTTCCGGTTATGTTTATTTACACTTTTTATTCTTTTCTCAATAAATATTTGTTTAACATATCGTGTTCATTAAACTTTCATCAATTGGACAAACATAGAAACTATGATAATACTTCTAAACATTTTATACTTTATTTTTGATCTTGAAGTTGATTCAACAGCTAATCCACCTACCCATGCTCTCGTCCTCGCTGGCATTGTCCTCCACAAACAGGGAGGACTTCATCAGCTGCATTTTGTGCGCTTCGTTGCCCACCACTTCTTGGGCCAGAAACGAGGTGGGACTTGTGATCGTGGTGCGAGTTCGTGGCACATCGAACATTGAGAAATCTGATCCGGCAGCGCCAGCTTGAAAAAATTCTGCGAATTCGAAAGCAAAAGATTGCATAAAAGGAAACACTACACCGCCGCTGAGCAAGCTATATCATACGTGTCTTGTCCATTAAGAGGAACTCCGCAGTGTCGTCCATTGGGCGAAATCCACTGGCCACCCCAGCCACTAAAGCCTTGGGGTCCAAATGGCGAGCGGCGTCTTCGGAAATTTTTTGTGCCTGCCGCAGGGAGTTGAGAGTCATCTTGTCGGCAGCCGCCTTCTGCTGTGCCTCCAGGGCCGCCATCTTGGCTTTCTTGGGATCGGTGGGCAGCTCCGCCTCCTCGTCGCTCTCGTCCAGGCCGTACTTGGAGAAATGCTTGACGCGGAAGACCCAGCTACCTGTTTCTGGACGGAATTCGATGAAGCGGGTGTCATTCTTATCACACACCCGTCGCAGTTTTCCCTCCCAGTCCATTTCCAGGAGGCGTTGCGGATCCTTAACAGCTTCGTGCTTGGTCTTATCCAAAGGCCAGACCTGATCCAGCGTGACTTGTGCGTCTCTATTTAGTCCTTGGCCGATTGGTGGTTTGTTGTCGTCGTCGGGATAAATGATGATTTCCTTGTTGCGGAAGTGAACTGCAATGGGTTTCGTTATATAGTGCTCAGTAAACTATTAATCCATAACCAATTCCTTACCTATCTCATCCAGATTCAGTCCAGCCACATCCATCTCTTTGCCGAAAAATACATTGCCGTAGCCTTCCCGCCCGATCGTGAAGTTGGGCACCACACAGGAGCCATCCTCGTCCAGATACGAACGCAAATCATCCAGCGACGGAATGGTGTAGTAGCCAACGCGACGCAGCACAATGCCTGTGGGATGCGCTTCGTATTCCTGAGCCTCGCCTGCAGATTCGATGGCCAGGCGAGACCTGTTTCCGGAGTGATCCTCTGCTTCTTGATCGCGGGATCTGGTCGATACCAGGCTTTCGTTGGCCTGCTCTTGGATGAAGGTGTCTCGACGTGCAATGGCGCTGGCCTGATCCTCGAACGGGTTCTCGGGGATAGTAGATACCGACAAGCGCACAGTGGACGTGGGGCGATAAGTGTCCAGTGGCTTGCGCGGCACCAGCTCGTTCAGAGTACTATTGTGGGGCGAGTTCTGATCCATGCCCGTCTGGATATTATGCTGGCGGACTTTTTCAAGGTTGTTTGGATGCAGCCAGGATTCGCGTCGGGTGCCTTCTTGGCTCTCCCTTCCAGTGACAGCAGTTGGAGAGTTTCCGGCTGTAGGCGGCTCACTTGGAATGACACCACCAAACGATTCTCGTTCCCTGTTGGGAGATCCTTTTGGACGGGATTGAGGAGTACTGGGCCCACTGCCGTTCAATGCGGATGGAGTTCCACCCTCCACAGGCTTTGCCTTGGGCTTAATCACCAGCCGTTTGGCGTTCGGCTTGAGATTGAAACCTTCCACACTCGCATCGAACTCCTCGAGGCCGTCGAACAACGACTTCCGGTTGAGGGAGCTGCCCAATGCCTTGACCTTCATAGCCGCAGGACTGTCCTTCGTGGCAATCTTGTACTGGTTGCTATTCATATCCAAAACAGCTTGCTGGGCGGCCGGATTCGTGGCCCTGGTAGCGTCCACATCATCGCGATGCTTCAGATCTTTGAAGATGGGCGAGTCGCCATAAGGAGAAGTGACCCGCGCTAGGATCTGCTGGTGGATAGGCTGGTGCGATGGTGTGACAATGCCCACAGTGGGCTGTGCTCCCATAAGTCCTCCTGTCAGTGTGTTATTAGTTCCCATGTTGCCAAATCCGCCACCCAACGATCCTGCCGTGTTCCCGAAAGCACTCGTTCCACCGCCGAACAGACCTCCTCCTACTGGCGCAGCTCCTGTGGCTCCCAACGTACTGGTCCCTCCTCCGAACAAGCTTCCAGCCGGCTTGGCCGTGTTTCCAAACAGCGATCCTCCAGTATTTCCCGTATTAAAGTTAAGCGGTGCGGCGCTGGTGGCCCCAAATCCTCCGAAAGCCGATGTAGCCGGCTTGTTTAGTCCCGAGTTGAACAGTCCGCCACCTGTTGACGCTGTGCTGGTATTGAGGCCAAAGCCTCCGAATCCGGTGTTGGCTGTGGAAGTCGCTCCAAAGGCAGGCGCTGCAAAGCTAGTCGCTGGTTTGGCCCCAAACAGGCCTCCTCCTGCGGTGCTTGTGGCCGTGGCACCAAACCCGAATCCCGTGTTGGTTGCGGGTGCTGCTGTGCCCAATCCGAAGGCAGGTTTGTTCGGATCTGCGGCTGGGGTGGCTCCGAATAAGGATGTTTGGGGGGCAGCTCCGGCTGTGGAGCCAAAGCCTCCGAATCCAGTAGAGGTCTGCCCAAAAGCAGGCGCTGCACTGGTGGCGGGCGTCTGGCCGAACAAGCTTGATCCCTGTCCAAACGCTGGCTTCGCTCCGAAGGGATTAGAGGCATCTGCAGGGGGTGCGGCAAAAGGTGTGGCCGCCGCCGCTCCAAAAGGCTTCTGCAGGAAACTATTCTGCTGAGCTGGTGCCCCAAAAGCGCTGCTCGTTGCTGGCTGCTGACCGAATGCCGATGCACCAAAGAGGCTCTTGTTCTCGGTGACTGCTTGTCCAAACAGACCAGTACTCGGCTGTGCTGTGCTTCCAAAGAGACTTGTAGCTGCTGGCTGAGCGGGCGTGGCCACTTGAGAGCCAAATCCGAAGGCTCCAGGTGCACTTCCCGCCTGCGGACCCTTACGCGAACTAAGATAATCCTCCATCCGCAGTTCCTCTAGCGACTTGAGCTCATACTCCTTCATGGCCGTGATGCAGTGCTGCTTGGTGTTCACATTGTTGGGCTGACCACTCTTCATGAGAGTGTCTGTGCCGATGGTCGGCTGATACTTGGCCACGGCTGTGCCGGCATTCACTCCGCCCGCCACACCGGCGGCCTGCGGCTGCGCAAAAGCGGACGCCGTGCCGCTGCCGAAAACACTTGTAGTGGCTGGTGCCGCCTGCCCGAATGAACCGAATCCCGAGGTGCTAGTTGCAGCAGCAGGCTGGCCAAACAACGACGTCGTGGGCTGAGCTGTGGCCGCCTGGCCAAAAGCAGTGATTCCTGGCTTGGCAGCACCGAAGGCGGGCAGCGTGGACTGCCCGAACAGCGAAGTGGTGGGGGCTGCTTGGGTTGTTCCGAAAATATTTGATGTCTGCTGGGGTTGAGAGAAAGCTAAAATAAGAAGAATGGGTTTATGTTTTGAATGAAGTTTATAACGTATAGAATACAGGTTGCTTGTTCGATTCTAACCTCCAAATGTTGACGGCTGGGCTGTGGTGTTGCTCCCAAAGGCGCTCGAGGTGCCGGCCCCGAACAATCCTCCAGCTGGCTGCGCTGGTGTTGCTGCCGCACCGAACAACGAGGGCTGCGCCGGCTGTGCCGCGAAGGTCGAGGTGCTGCCGAATGCAGGAGCTGCTGGTTTTCCGAAGGCCGACTGCCCAAACGGAGTACTCGCGTTGGCGCCGCTGAACCCACCGAATCCGGTGGAGCCGGCGGTAGCTCCATAGGCTGGTTTCGAGCCACCAAACATGATGCTCACTCTAGTGTCACGCGTCTGATGCTATTGCAACGGGTAGTCCCCTTTGTTCGTCCGTGGGAATTGCACAAGTTATCGGAATGAGCAATGCCTGGATTTCACAACGTTGGCGACGTTACTGAGGGAGCGTGTGATTTTGAAGCTGGGGCGGCTTCCGGTCGGCCGGGCTCTGTCTAAAACAAATAAACACTCGGGAATTTGCTTAGTTTGCATAAACAGAGCTACTTCGACGCAAAAAAGTTGACAGAAATGGCGCGCCGATTTTTTCACGATGTCAGACAAGAATGCAGCCAGCAGTATGACCAGTTTTGGCTCCCTACAAAATACTATAACTGAATAATTTTTGCACAAGTTGACATAATTTGATGTTTTGCAAGGGGTTTATCAAATTTTTAATTCTGAAATGTTTCTGAAAGCCTTCGTTTTTAAACAAATATTTTGCAAACATCTGAGTAGTGTTATTTGCAGCACTTATTTTAGGGTTGCCAACTGCAAGTACCAAAAATATACAACTATGGTCACACTAAATGCCCAGGCAGTCTCAAATTCTGGCTCTCCGTCTTCTCACTCACTCTTCAACCGTTAAGCCGACCCGAACGTGGGCTACGAGCGCCAAGTTAATTAATTTCTAGCCCCATGCCCGTGTCTGTGTGTGTGTGGATGTGGATGTGCGGGAGTGCGAGTGGAGATTACTAGCGGCGGGGCCAACTCCCAAATCGAGAACAAAATGAGCGGATAACAGAGCAAAATGCATTAAATAGTGGAATGCAGGCCATTGTGCAATAATTTATTATTTTGTACCTATTTGTTCGAATTAATTATTTTGGCCAAATCGGCAGTGAAATCAAAAGCGAAATGGCGGCATTGTGAAAACGAAAACGAAATTTCAACTACGTGTTGCTCTCTGCCGCTTGTGAATGGTAGTGAGTGCTAGAGCGATTCGCGATCGCTGAATAATATTTTTATTATTATTTTCGTGGTGGTAGTAGAAGTTGGCCACTAGAAGTTGGCCAAAACAACAACGAAACAAAAACAAAAGCCTTCAAGATGAGTGTGTGGAGCGATTGCAATGCCAAGCAGGCATTCGGCATTGGTAAGTGTTTCCAGTGTATTTCAAATATATAAATTAACTAAAATATGGTCTAGCTGAATGTTTGAATTTGAAACAAAGTACTTTGTAAACAAACGTACTAAATTTATGAACTGTTTGGCGCTGTTCGCCATGTGCCTGCCCCCTGCTGTGCTGCCGTAGCTGCTACGGTACGGTAACTTGTTGCACCTTCTCGCTTCCACACAGGCGAGGCACGGCCACGGTGCGGCCACGGCACAGCAGCCTCATCCTGTTTTCCAGCCTCTCGTTCATTCAACACGCCAGCCCCTTAGATGAGAATTCTGAGATCTGCTCTTGAAACAAAAACCTGTTTTCCATCATCTGCCTGACTGCTGCCCTCTCCGCATCCCTGCATCCCTCTTGTTGCAACTGCAGTTCTGTATTCATATAGTGTGTGTGTGCCTGAGAGACAAATCCCAGTCTATTCATTGGCAATGACCATGAAATATCTAATCCCAGGCTATGTGTGAATTTTTTATTGTTGACCTTTTCCCTGCCACCCTGCCGCCCGATCAATAGATAGTACAGGTGGAGAGTACCTACCCACAGGTATACACACACACACATAGCTAGCTCTCGGAGGGAGGAGGAGGGTGAGTGCAACTCACTCCGTCACTCACTCACTCGCTGACACAATCGACTTAACACTCGAATGGAGCTCTGTTTGTTGGTTACTTACGCATGTTTGCCTCCGTCCGCCCTGCTGGAGTACTTGATCCACCCCATGACCACGCCCATGTAATCAGTCTTCTTTGGCATTGCCATTTCGGCCTTTGTAATGCCAACTGGGCTAACAGAACTCCCTGATTTTATGGCTTTTATCAGCTGGGGTGGGGGGGTTTGATGTTTTTTCTTGTCTTATCGGCCCCCGGTTCGCGCCTTTTGTTCTGCGACTTACAATTCTCAAATTCCCCGGGAGCTACGACGATAAATGACATTTGTCTGACCCACATAGTACTCATGGTATTAGACTCGTACTAGAACTCATCCATTCTGCTTATTGAATTTTAATAATAGCCAAACAATCGAGATAAACATTCGGTAATCGGCCTTATCAGACATAGGTCTTATCACAAGCAACATGCCTGCATCGATGTACTGGCCCTGCCGAGGTGTAGGTGAGTCTATTTCTGTCGATCGGAGTGAAAGACTGACTGCCTCCTGCATAGAAAATAGTTGGAGTATACACTCCCCCTGCTCCCACAGCTCCGACGATGAGTCGCTGATGACAGTGCTGCCCCACGGTGACATCTTCACCATCTCTGGGCCGCACTACTCCACTGTTCATTGCCTCTAGTGGGCCTACACCTGCATCCTCTTCACAGGGCCCCTGCCCGGAAGGCAAACAGACTTCTAGCTGGCAGTGGCGTGTGTGACGGGGGGATTTAGAGACTCCCCATCCCCCCCTGAAAGCCATTACCGACAGAAGGAGTGTGAGTCTTCAGCAGCAGCCCCTGCTCCAAGGTGCACTCTGCTTCTAAATTTGAATAGCCAGAGCCAGAGCAAGAGCGTTAATAATAAATACAAAAACATCAACGGAAAGGGTCCCTAACAAGAAGAAAAGTAAGCGTAAAACTTAATGAGGCCTGAGCAGGGCAGATTTGGTTTTTGATTTCAGAGTTTCGAGTCTCGACTCGAGAGTCTGGCTTTTCTCAATTTAATTAAAATTTTCCAGCTCGCTGGAGTTGTAGTTGCATGAAATGGCTCTTGATTTGCATAATTTCAGAGGCTTTCTTCCACACTTCCACTCGGAGAGTGAAAACTAATCAAAAATTTTCCAGCCCGTCTCCGATTTCTGATTCTACATTATGGTCTTTTCTGAGTTTAGTTCAAGTTTCGTGTTCGAAAGGGAGACTACCTACCAGTTCTAGTTCTGTTCCAGGTAATTCCTACAAGAAACCATATTTTGAAAAGTAATAGTCAGTCTTCTATTATTTCCAATTCCAATAAACACTATAAAGTTTCTCCTTATCTGGAACAAGACTCTCCCCCGGGTCAGATAGCCTCGGCACTGCTGACTCATCCGAAGGAACACTCATCCCCCGAGATCGCCCCAACTCCTGATAGTTGAGCAACCGCGTCCAAGTGGCTGGCACATCCACTTGTGATTCTGATTTCAGATTCCACCCCAAACTCAACCCTCCCATCCAATCCTCCCAATCTCCGCTTTCCATTTCGCAATCTAATGGAAACTCAATCCAAGTCGTTGGCCACCCCAATCGAATGCCGGATCTGCCGGAGATCGCAGATTGTAGCTCTTATGCTAATTGCCGGACTGCTGCAGTCTTCGATTGCTCTCCGAAATTGCTTAATTAAACATAAATTGTCCCATCGAATCTGGCAGGGGAGTCTGGCAGGGGAAAGTGGCAGGGAGCAGAGGAAACTGGTTTCAACTGCAACTTCTGTTGCAAGCTACAGTCTTTAGGGTCAGAGTATAACTCATATCCGCTTATTGATAAAATAATTTTAAAGAAAAATGTACTTTACTTCAAAGAGTCATAAAGTCACTGTTTCAATTCTTTTTAAGTGATTTTCTCAAACGGCCCGGTCTCAAATGGGTCAAGTTTGTGTTTACATTTCCTTTCCATCATCTGCTGTCTGGCGATGTCTACCGATGTCTTTTGTTGCTCCGCAATTTTTATGGCTCTGCTCCGTAATAACGCTTTTGTGTTTTATCAACATTCTTGCGGCTCGGTTCCTAATTCTAATTTGTTTCTGGTTACTTTTTACGACCGCGCCGACACTAACCGTAACTGTCAGCGGGCCAGGCGGTTGAGGAGGTTGTGCAAGTATTTTTATGAATTTATGTCCCATCAAATATTATCTAGGGGGTCTAGAACCCCTCCACCACGCTCTCTACAAGTTCTGCTTCAGGTTTACTTGATTTTTATACCCGGTACTCGTAGAGGTTCAAGGGTATATTGTTTTCTTGTGAGTAACAGGGAGGAGGAATCATCTCCGATCCCGAAAAGTTTCTATAATCTATAGTATATAATCTAAAGTATATAAAACTTTTAATGCCAAACAATTCCAATGTCTAATTTGTATCTGAAACTGTATCTAAATTTGTATATAAAACTTACTCTATACTATGTTCTTGTGAGTGGGAGTATGTAATTGGGAGGAGGACTCATCTCCGATCTCATAAAGTATATATAATCTTAAGGTAGCTGCAACTCAGACAAGCTTCTTAAAAAAACTCAAAACTACTATATTTTAATGCTATTTAATGCCAAACTATTCTGATATCTAATTTGTATCTAAAACTGTATACACAACCAAAATTCAGCTAAATCGCACGATTTTTAAAAGGGTTATAGACTTTTTATGCTGATTTCCTACTAAATTATTTTAAATATATATAATTTCCTAATGGATATAAAATATATAACTTATTCCAAAACTTACAAAAGTATGAAACAACAATTTCTTGCTTAAAAACCTATACTTTAAAAGGTAATTTAAATTGTAGAAGGAAGAAATAGAGTACCGGGTATCATATAGTCGGGAGACTCTCTTGCTTGTTTTTATACGAATGGTAGATACTATAGAGTACTATGTAGACTGCTTATGAATATCAAAGCACTTGAGAATGAATGCGCGCTGAATAATACCATTTTGGCAAACCCAAAAATGTGTCAGAAACTTACTTAGACACAGAATATGTTATTGAACAGAAATTATGCGTAAGAAGACAGACACATTTATTGTTTTTAGCTTCATAGAGTAGTTTTTTAATCATTTAAGAATTAGTAACTAATACTTAGATTACATAATACTTAGAAAAGAAAACGGAACTTGTACTTGAGATATTCAAAGTAAACAACAGAACTCCCACTTCTCCCAACAATTATTGTTATTTTTGGATCCATAATAGTCTTCTCGGAGATCTCCTCCGCCGCCACTAGTAATTAGTCAATGCCAGAGCATCTAAACCGCCGGGAATCATTATAATTAACCCTCGAAACAGTTCCCCAGGCTTCGGGCAATTAAAGATGCGATACAGCCGCAGTCTGATCCGAAATATATCTACCGAAAGTATCTACAAAATCGCTTTGGGGGCTTAGCTCATGCCCAGAACGTACTTGGGAGGGAATAGCGTCTGGCTAGGAGCTATATAGAAAAATAAATAACAACAAAAAATACCTAAAAGTGTGTATGGAATTAGCATATGTGTGTGGTGGAGTAGAGCCCGAGCCGGAGCATATAAAGGCATAAAGAATCTTTAGTAAGCCAGCGTGCTATTGAAACCTGAAATTTCCGAATGAGCCGCAAGTGGCGATCGTCGTTGTCACGTTGTTGTAGTTTTTGTTTCTGTTTGGCTTTATTTTTATTTTATTTTTTATTGTATTTTACTTTTATTGTATTTTACTTTTAATTCTTCTGGCCGCGTCCAGTCACCAGTCACGACGACGATGTCAAAGCCATGATGACGAAGCATCACCCCGTACTTGTTTCTTGTTTGTTTTTTTATTTTTTATTGCTTTATCTAACTATAGTTTTTAAAGCTTAAATCCTAGGCCAGAGAGGAGGAGCACACTTTGTTCACGTGTCTGGAGGGGCACTTTCCTTTGGAGGTGCAGCTGCATCCGCTGCAGTGCCTGCCACAAAGAAGGGAAGGGAGGACTCTAGCAGTTCTGGCCCTGGCCATTGTGCATAAATTTGTTCTGGCTGTTCTGGCTTACCTGGCTTACCTGGCTGCCGGCCTGTTGATTGCTGCCCGTCGGGCGTACCCTTTTTCCTTCCCACAACAGCCATTCAGCCGTGACGGCCCAGCTACCCAAAGGCTGCACTGAAAGAAAAACAAGCTACATACCTTTATTTTACATCTACAAACTACATATCTTTAAAGAGAAAAAATCTGAAAGAATCTTAAGTTTCAAATATTTGTATATTTTTTGTATCTTATAGTTTTGTTTGCCTTTTTAGCTGAAAGTCCCCGATATTGTGTATTTCATTATTTATGATTGTTTCCGTTAGTCGCTGTTCCTCAGAAAGGGTCACTGCTTATCTGGCGAAGAGGAAATGGGCTCAATTTAATGACGTTTCTGATCGTTCTTGAACCGAATACCCCATGCCACATACCCCATACCCCATACCCCATACCCCAGTAACTCTGCTCCCTCCTCACGTTGTAGGTGTGCCGTTCGCTGTGACTGATTGCTTGACCGCAGCCCCGACTGCCCCCCTCCCCCGACTGCCGACTGCGACGCCAACGCTACGATGATTCACTTGCCGTTTCCAAAGTATTTTTAATTTGCGCATAATTCGCCCCAGAAGTGCGAATAAGTAATTCCCTTTAATCGCCCATCGCCACTGATATACGGAATGAATTTAATTTGATTGACTTTCTGTCTGTCCGCGAAAGGCGATCTAATTTAATCCAAATCCACTTCTTGAGAAATCTCAACAAACTTTCCCAGCCGGGAAGCCTCTTCTCCTGGACGGACGCACTCACTCACTCGCTCAACTGGTTTTCGCAATTGACCCAGTCCCATTCCCAGATAACTTTCCACGCAATTCGACAGACGAAATAAAGTCGGAAAGCGAAAAAAAGCGACGCACAAAACAAAAATTTACTCGCCGAGATACCTGAGGTCACAAAAATAGGTCTAAGAACAGATCTTAGTTAGATCTTATAACGGGGATATACCATTTTATACAAATATGACTTTAATAGACATATTAATATATAAAATATGACTATATATAATATATAAATATGTCTTTGGAGTAATATTTTTAATAAACCGGGATTTATTATCGGAATCTATATTAGTAATCATAACCATAATCCCTATTATTAATTTATTCATTTCCCTATGTCTAGATTCTAGGCTCTAGAAGAATGATAGATCCGAACCTTCATCTTATAGCTGGGAATTTCTTTTATGACAATACTGATTGATAATACTAAGAATATATATTTTCTGAACAATTCCCTTAAAAATTTGCGTATTATTTAGTCATTTCCCCGGGTCTAAGAGTAGAGGCAACTCCAGATATTCGCCTTATAGCTAGGGTTTCCCTTGTTAAGTGCTATTTATAGTTATTACTTTCAGTTGCTTTTTGGTTTTCAATATCCCTAGTGGAGGTGAGTAGAGCCACTTAGATGCAAATCAGATATTATAGCTAGGGATTGCCTTAATAATAGCATATTTGGTAAGGATCACTGTTAGTTGCTTTATAATACCTGAGTTTTTAGACACTGTACTACTAATCAAACAGTTTCCCTATTTTTAGGGATTATTTATTCATTTTTTAGGTCAAAGAGTACCTGTACATAGAAGAAATCCATCTTATAGCTAGGGATTTCCTTTATATCTCTCTTTTCATAACCATAATACCTACAATTTATTTATTCATTTCCCTAGTTATAAAAGTAAAGGTACATAGATGTAAACCATCTTATAGCTAGGGATTTCCGTTCCATAATCCTCCATCTTAAAGTAAGAATTATATCTCTACAGTTGTGATTATAATATAAGTATTATATCACAGGAAAATATAGATTCTATCCTATTTATCATAGCAAACTTACCCCTTTTGTGTTAAAATACAAATATTTATTTAGTTCCCTTCATCCTAAATAATATTTTAGTTTTGGGGATGTGGGATGTGTTATTTTAACCGAGTCTGTCGGAATGGCGACAATGGCATACCTTTTGCGAATTACTGCCTCTGCCGCTGCCGCTGCGGCTCTTAATGTGCTGTGGAGGTCGTTCTCGCTTGTTATGCTTTCCATCGAGATCGGGGAGCGCGAACATTGCGAGCATCGGTCATTGGACCGTAGCTGTTGCCGCCACTGCTCCACCACCTCCTGCTCCGCCTCTTGCCTTTGTTGTTGCTTCTGTTGCGCAGTCGCCACCGGCTCCACCTCCACCTCCACCTCCCTCTACCACTGCCACTACCACTACCTACCACCACCACCGATTTCAGCACCACCCGGAGCGTGCCACGCGAAGGCGTCCCAACTCGGTTTTAGTATCTTTGTATCTTTTGTGCTTGCTTGGCTTGGCTGGGCTGGCGCATTCGCAAAGAGGGGACTCACATGTGTGTAGTTGGAGGGACTACATATATTAAATATGTTTTATGGCTGGCGTATATCTGGAAGCGGGAGTGGGAGCGGGAGCTGCACTATCAGAGCCAAGGAGGAAGTTTGTCGGCGGCGATGGCGACTGCTACGATGATGATGTCGTCGCCCATGGCGATGCGCCTGTCATGTCCCAATAAGTCCCCCGATGTGGAAAGAAAGCAACGCAATCGCATTTTATATAAATAAACAAAATGGAGATTTAAAACCAAGATACAACTGTAGATTAAGTTAAAAACAAGCTTTAAGTTTCAGTTGCAACATCCACTTGCCGTTGCAAGTCCAAGTCCAAGTCTTATATCAGCAGTTGGGTCTTGAGGAAGTGGTTCTCCAAAGCTCCAGAGCACTTCCTATTGCGTTTCTGGTTCAGATTCTGATGTTAGATCTCTCACGTAGAACGCAGCGAGGGTGGATGATGATGGGTGGGTTTATCAAATATCCCATCCGCTCGAGGGGCACAGATAGCGACAGCCCAGTTTCCGATGATCGCGATGCGCGGCCCCCTCGTGGATGCCCCCATTAGGGGCTAATTGATAACCTTCCGCTCCCGTATATTCATTTTGCAATGATTTTGCTCTGATTCTGCTCAGTTGACAGCGGTTGTCTAGAGGGAAAGGTGCTCCTAGCTAGACCCCAGATAGAAACTAAACCACAATATTAACCTTTTGTTCTCTTTCCTTTCAGCCAAGTGCAACTTCGACCAGGAGAACAAGCCGCATCGCCTCAACCTGGACGTGGGGGATGCTGTTATAATCCTCAAGGAGACCACCCACTGGTACTACGGATACAGACAGAAGTGAGTATAGATACTATCTATCAGATGCACTGTGAGAAAACCCCTCCAATATACAGCCAATTAGAAGAAATCCCAGTGCAATCAAGTGCCCCATTATCTCATTAGCTTGTTAGTCAAGTATGAAGTCCATAGCTGCTGATATTTTCCCGCAGTTGTTTGTCTAATCAGCGATCTGCCAGAGCCAGATCTCTTCCCCTCCTCAAACTTTCACTGCAATCTCGTTTTGTCTAATCCATATGCATGAGCTGGGGAGGAAACATCCCAGACCAGACCTGGCTGGACAAAAAGTTAAAGAAAAAAGTATAGAAAAAGCAAAAGCAGACAACATACAGACGGTATGGAAAACAGGCAGCACCAGCACCAGAAGTTGAGAAAAAGTTCAGAAGCGGAAATGCTCGAGAGCCGAAACAGATTTTTCAGATGCATGGAAATCGTAAATCAGGTACAGAAGCGTCGTCCATTTGGTTGGGCCTTTGTTTACTCATCGAGAGGCTGGTGGTGGTGAGTGTTCCAAGGAAATCGGTGCCAGCGATGCTCCTTTCTACCATCTCCCGATCCAACCATATGCCGCCACATGGCTGCTGCCCAAGTTGCATGCCACATTCGTCGAAGAGATAAAGTATTCCCAACCCTTTCCGCCCATCCGCCATTCAATATTTATGTGTAGATACCATATACATACATGGCTTGACCCTTTTTCTTTGGTTTGTTTGTCTGAGTTGTGTATCTTTTGGCCGCCTTATCAGGAGAAGCGAACTCTGGACACACAGTAGCTGGTAGGCAGGGTAGAGACCGCCTTCGGTTGTGACCTTTTTCCATAATTCTGCTGACCCATCTTCCAGACATCTCCCATGGCCAGCAAAGACAGTAAATAAATAAAGGCACACAACACATTCCCCGATCACAGTGAAGCCACAGCCAGAAGAACTCTGGGCGTTAATTTGCTTTAATTATGAAGCACTTTTCCCACACTCTACTGTGGGTTTATCTGCCAGGGAATGGAGGGAATCTCTGGCCCGAATTTCGATTTGGTTCTGGTACCCTTCCCATCCGAAATTGTTATTTTTTTTGTTTATAGGAAAATATCAATTTTAATAGTGGACTTTCTCACGATTTTCGAGCGTAAATATTGAAAGTGATGGGGCTTGGGCCTCTGGCCTGGGCGCCGCCGAAAATCAATTGGAAATGGTTAAATGAGTGTCGAAGGCTGACGAGAGCGATAGATACAGATACCGTAGAGGTAACCCGAGCGATCTAGAACTCTGACCGGGTTCAGGGACCGGGGAGAGCTGGGGCGATGATTCTGTAAGTGATGAATGCCTCGGGCAATTAAAGTGGCCACCCCGCATGTCAAGCGGCGAATTGAGCCAAATTAAAGCATTCCACTTCATCCGACAATGTCACACTTTGAGCGCACTTCCTCTGCAGACTAGGCTGCCTGGCTACACTGGAAAAAAGAGTGCTCTAAACTGATATATCATCAAGTCATGAGATAAATCATAGTCTATTTATGCACTTTATTCCATAAAAGGCAATCATTTTTATTCAAAATGTATGTTTATATTTTTATTCACCAAAAAAACCGCATATCTCAGTGCTCCCCTTCCATGGCTGGCAGTTCCCCTATCGGTTTGAGACTGGGGTTGGGTAATTCATCAGTCGCGATGGCTGTTGAATTGTGTCATACATATAAGTAAACACTGTCCACAGTGAAGCTTCCACAGTCTCTTAAGGGGGGCAGTTCTTTGGATAACTTGCAGGGGGGAACCCCAACAGCAGGGCAGGGCAGGGCAGGGAGAGAGCTACCACTGTTGGGGCAGCAATTTGTCCTTTTTGTGTTGCACCACATGCAGACCACATTTTAATGACTCCCCCCCCTTTATATTCGACAGAGCCAAGGAAACACGAGGCATTTTTCCCAAGACCTACATACATCTGTGCGAGTACAACATCGTGAATGGCGAGTTCTGCATCCAGCGCACGGACATCGTCGAGGAGATCACCAAGGTGCTCCTGGAGTGGGGTTCCATTGCCAAAAGTTACTTCTTGGTGAGTTCTTAAAGCCAGCTTGTAGGGGTTTGTTGCTTATTGAGATTCTTGCCTTTCAGAGCACAAATCCCAGCTTCTCAAAGATTCGGAGAAAAATGAACGAGTTGAACAACAACCGGGCAGCCCTGATCTCCGGCAACCTGCCGCTGGACGAAGTGCGCAAGGTGAAGCTACTGGCCACCAACCAGATCGATACGGGGAACAAGCTCCTCGGCCTGGACATGGTGGTGCGCGACGAGAGCGGCGACATCCTGGACACAAATGCCATCTGCACCACCGAGCTGTACGAGCAGCATGTCCACGCCGTCCAGCGGATTGAAAAGGCCAACGTGAGTGGTGACATCTCCCACAAAAAAAGTCAATATCTCATCCTCCTCATCCTTACCCCCTTTAGCGACTGACCAGCGATCGTGGCACCACACGGACTCTCAACAAATATTCCCACAACATCCTGCTGCACGTTAATGCCTTTGTGTGCAAGTTCCAGGAGGACTCGGACCTGCTGTTCTGCCTCTTCGATGGGGAGAACCACAAGCCCATCAGCGAAAACTACGTGGTGAAATGGTCGCGGACCGGAGCCGCCCTGGAGCAGATCGACAACAATCGGGTGCTCTTCACGGATCTCAGCAAAAGCGACCTGGCCATTTCGAAGATGTACCTGGTGTGCTACGCCATCCGCATCGGATCGATGGAGTTCAAGGAGTCGGTGGAGTCCAAGCGGACGAGCATCAGCATGGCCAACACCATGCTGAATGCCTCCAGTCGCAAGGCGTCGCAGCTCTCGGTGAGCTCCAGCGGATCCTCCGGCAGTACAGGAGAGTATGTGATAAGGCGGCCGTTTGGCGTGGCCTGCAAGGACCTGACCCCCATCATCAACAATGCGGACGACTTCCGAGGCAACTTGGACCTGCCGTTCATCATGTGCGACAAGGACACGTTGGATGGGACGCTCCGTAAGCTAATTAGCAACAAGGACATCGGCAAGATCGACTCCAAAATGGCGGTGACCATCGAAGTGCTGCGCGGAGACATTAAACAAATCAAAGAGGACTTCCCCCGGCTGGTGCACACCAATGTTCCGGTGGCCCGCAAGATGGGCTTCCCCGAGGTCATCCTGCCGGGCGATGTGCGCAACGATCTCTACTTGACCATCTGCGGCGGCGAGTTCTCCCGCATCGCCAAAACGTCGGAGAAGAACGTGGAGGTGTCGGTGTGCGTGGCCAATGAGCAGGGCTATCTGGTGCCGGGCGTCCTGAGCATCGGGGCCGGGCATCCGCCCATCGACGAGTACAAGTCGGTGGTCTACTACCACGACGACAAGCCCAAGTGGCAGGAGACCTTCAAGATCCATGTGCCCATCGAGGACTTCAAGCAGTGCCATCTGCGCTTCGTGTTGAAGCATCGCAGCAGCAACGAGCAGAAGGATCGCTCCGAGAAGCCCTTCGGACTGGCCTACATGCGACTGATGCAGGCCAATGGCACCACCATTCCCCAGGGCCAGCACACTCTCGCCGTCTACAAGATCGACCACAAGAAGTACGACAAGACGGTGGCCAACTGTTACCTGGAGCTTCCCTCCACCGTGGCTGATCTCCAAGGCACCAAGCCCTCGATCGGTGGCCTGAGTCTACTTCCCAAGGATCATCTCTCCATCGGAGTGAACCTGTGCAGCACTAAGCTCACTCAAAGCGGTAAGTCTACAACCTTCCATGATCTTTAAAGAAACTAAATAGCAATGATTCGTTGCAGTGAGCTTGCTGGGTCTGCTGAACTGGTCCGCCCACAAGGAGACGCTGGAGCAGTCCCTCAAGGCCCTGACCTTGGTGCCCGGCGAGGAGGTTGTGAAGTTTCTGCAGGACATCCTCGACGCACTGTTCAACATCCTGGTGGAGAACGATGATCCGGAGAAGTATGACCAGCTGGTGTTCATGAGCATCATATATCTGATTGAAACGGTGTCGGACCTGAAGTACCAGCACTTCCTGACTGTCCTGGACGTGTACATCAACGAGAGCTTCTCCTTCACGCTGGCATACACGTAAGAAATATATAGGACTAATTAAAATATGACTAAAATGTAATCCTTTTGATAGAAAACTTATGGATGTGCTGCAAAAGAACATCCGGGAGGCCATATCGCCGAAGGAGAAGTCCGCCGATGGCAACAATCTCGAGGAGAGCTTGGAGGTGCGACGGCTGTACAAGACGACACGCTACCTCCACTATGTGATGAAATTCGTCATTCGATCTCGTTTGCTCTACACCGAGATGAACTGCACCGACCTGGACTTTGCCTCCCGGCTGCAGGAACTGCTGCGCATGTTCATCGACATGATTGGCTGCCCCAGCAACTTGCTGAAGTCGGAGGGCGCGCTGCTCAAAAATCTGCATATAATTGCCACCGATCTGATGCAGGTCTTTGACCAAGAGCCATTAAGGTAGCTCCCAGCTATCCATTGTATGAATATATGTATTCATAAGTTATTATTTTGATGTCTTGTAGCGTTTCAATTGTTGAAATCCTGGAAAAGTTTCCGCCACGTCGCCTAACACAGTCCAAGATGGGCTGCATCAAGGACTTTGTGGACACGAAACTCTTTACGCTGCCGAAGTGCCGGGCCATACTGCTGCCCGTGTTCTGCAAGCACATCAAGGATCACCTTGAGAGCAAGGAGGAGGTAAGTTCTAAGCATAAAACAGCACTGTGTGTCTCACTAATTTGTCATTTGGAAACTGCATTTTGTTCTTAATCCGATGCATCGTCCTTGAAAACTGCCTTGTGAATGCACCGACAAGACGCAAAATTAAAACATAACCCAGCACATGATCAAGTTAACTTAAAAGCCAATTGATAAACTAAAAGTGACTAAAATGAAGCTTTATTTAATAAAACGATGAAACATTTAACACTAAATTTCTCTAAAAACTTGAAATGCTTAAAGACCATATATCCTCAAGACCATCCATTTAAAATCGCATTTAAAATGGTTAAGCCGAGAGTCCTGCAACTTGACATGTGGCGTGTGTTAATTTTGTTCAGTTCAAGTATAACTAAGATTAATTACTAGTTGATAATGTAGACCTTGCAAGCGATGTTTAGTTAGTGTTAAGCATGTTGCATTTGCTTGTTTATTGATTTCTGAGAACGTTTGGCATGTAACTCGCAAACTCAGTGGATTAAATGTAATTTATGATTAAATGTTATGTTAGTCAATGGGTCTTGTGTCCTAGTCCTAGTTAGATACATGTGTTATAGTCTTAAGCACCCTGATGATCCCTGATCATTGTTAGTTTGGCGCTCCTCATGTGTGTGTTTATAGCGCGAGACCCGACCATGGGGCGTAGTTGCGAACTCATGTAAATGTTGTATAAACATTTAATAGGCGTGTTTAGTTTGGCCATTAGTTTTGCACCCGATCACCGTCATCATAGTCATTGTTAGAAAGCAATTTGCATTTGGGAGATCATTAAAGCACCACACACATTCAATACACGATTCACTGAACCACCTGGGAAACAATATACAAACATCACACACCCAAAACACCCACCCACGATTATATTTGAATGTGCGATCTCTTCTCACTGGCACCCCAATGTAATATCCTATCTATTTGTATTTACCTCTCTTCCCATTACCTCATTACTTCAAACACTAAATGTTTTTCGTATAATATTTCAAAAATCAATTCAAATTTTTATTCACGCACAACCCAACCGATGTGTTGTTATCGTTTCTCTCTGTTGTTTTGCCACAAAATGCTGCAATTGCCTCGTACCAAAAAAAAAAACCGACAAAAACCATATTTAGGGAGACTCGAAAACCGATATCTGGCAGCAAGAAAAGAATCTTTCGAAAGCAGCCAAAGTGCTCGGACAGAAAAAATCCCAACTGCACACATGTGATACGACTGCAAACAAAAAGGTAAAAAAAAAAAAACAAAAATACGTCTCTCGATATTCATTCAGCCAGATTTAGGTCCTCAGCTTGTCCCAGCATCACGAAAGCCCCTATCGTTTTGTATAAATATTGTTCTCTGTAAACCCCTAGCTTAAGATGTTAAGAGCTTGTGGCTTTCTGGGATGGTGGTTATTGAAACGCTATCCTACTGGAAGTTCAGGAAGTACATCCATGTGCCTTGCCGCCTTGGACGCCCGCTAAGTTAGGCTTAAGATGTTCCAGCTTCCTGCCATGCAATGTTTAATGGTTTCGTGTTTTTTTTCTCCATATACCTGCAACGTTTTATGTTAACTTTTTAATAAACACTAATGATAACTTAATTTTATGAAGCCTAGCCAGACAGTCTGAAGAACCCAAAACAAAGAAATTTGCAACAGATTTTAAAAAGTTACCAGCCTCTTTAACATTTTTCTTTCAAACAAATTCTGAAATATAAAAAAATAACTATTAAACTTGAAAGAAAATGGTAAAAAGGCTTGAGGATTCCTTGCTCCTCCAACACAGTGTTGACCAACGCTAACAAACTCCTCTCCGCCATCAGATAACCGAATGCATAAACATCATGAACAACATACTTAAGTTGCTGTTCCGCTCGGATGTGGGAGCCACCCACAACGACATCCGCGACGTCATGATTATCCTGCTGCGAACAGTCATGAAGGCAGCCCAGGCCCTGGACAGGGACACCGGGTTGGTGGGGAAGTTCTTTGCCATCATGCTGGGCATTCTGCAGCGCATGGATGCCCAGCACTACGAGTACTTTGTGAAGGACCTCCATCAGCATGGCGAACTGAAGGTCTTTGTCACCGAAATCCTTTTGACGTTCGAGCAGCTGGTGTCGCCGATCCAGAAGGCAGTGTTTCCCAGGGACTGGATGGACATGATCATGCACCAGAACACGGTGATCCTGGGGGCCCTACAGCACCTGGCCGTGGTGATTACAGACTACTTCCTGTGTCCGTTCGAGAAGCAGATCTGGTCGAACTTCTTCCAGTGCTCCATTGCCTTCCTTGTGCAGTCGCCCCTGCAACTGAACGATTTCAACGACAACAAGCGGCAGATTGTGTTCGCTCGGTATCGGGACATCCGAAAGGACACCGCCAAGGAGATTCGGAAAATGTGGTTCCAACTGGGCCAGCATAAGCCCAAGTTTGTGCCACAACTCGTGGAGCCCATTCTGGAGATGAGCATGATCCCGGAGATGGAGCTGCGTCGGGAGACGATTCCCATCTTCTTCGACATGATGCAGTGCGAGTACTACAGCTCTAGACTGGAGCTGGAGAGCTACGGGGACACCAAGTACAACAATGCCCACCACAAGGGGAACTTTTCCGATTTCAAGACGGCGATGATCGAAAAGCTGGACATCCTCATTGGAGCTGGTAAGGAAACAATTGCCTATTACCTTTATTACTTGATATTAATACAATTTTCCAGGCAAGGGTGATGCGGAGTACAAGAAGCTCTTTGAAGAGATCATGCTGGAGCGCTGTGCCGCCCACAGCACTCTAAACGTGGACGGTACAGCCTTCGTCCAGATGGTAACCCGACTGATGGATAAGCTCCTGGAGTACCGCTTTATTATCCAGGACGAGAGCAAGGAGAACCGAATGGCATGCACATTCTCGCTCCTGCAGTTCTACTCGGATGTGGACCTCAAGGAGATGTACATCCGGTATGTGTACAAGCTGTGCGCCCTGCACATGGAGTTCGAAAACTACACCGAGGCGGCGTTTACTTTGAAACTGCACACGAACCTACTACGCTGGACGGACACGGAACTCTCTCCGCAGCTCCGGAGCTCCCGGCACCATCAGTGCCGCACCCACCGGCAGCTGAAGGAAGCGCTATACTTCGACATCATGGACTACTTCGACAAGGGCAAGCAATGGGAGTGCGCCATCGATATGTGCAAAGTGCTGGCCCGTCAGTACGAGGAGGAGATCTATGACTACATCAAGCTGGCGGAGCTGCTCAAGCGCATGGCTCTGTTCTTTGAGAAGATTCTGAAGGAGTTGCGCCACAGCTCCGAGTACTTCCGTGTGTGCTTCTACGGTCGAGGATTCCCGCGTCTGCTCCAAAACAAAGTCTACATCTTCCGCGGCAAGGAGTACGAACGGCACAGTGACTTTTGCACCAGGATGCTGGTCCAGCATCCGCAGGCGGAACTGATGCAAACACTAGAGGCTCCGGGCGAGGATATTACCAACAGTGACGGGCAGTACATTCAGGTGAACAAGGTGGAGCCCATCATGAATCCCGACTGTGCCAAGTTCAACGACAAGATCATCTCCAACGAAATTGTCAAGTACTTCACCGCCAACAACGTGCAGAAGTTCCAGTTTTCGCGCCCGTTCCGCGACAGCAGCGGTGGCGGCCACATGGATGATGTCAGGAATCTGTGGCTGGAGCGGACGGAGCTACTGGCCAGCTTCCCCCTGCCGGGAGTGCTGCGCTGGTTCCCAGTCGTCGAGACGAATACCTTCAAGATCTCTCCTCTCGAGAGGGCGGTGGAGATAATGCGGGATACGAATCGGGACGTTCGCCAGCTGGTGATTCTCCACAGAAGTGACGAGACCTTGCACATTAATCCTCTGACCATGAAGCTGAACGGCATCGTCGACCCGGCGGTGATGGGTGGCTTTGCCAAGTACGAAGAGGCTTTCCTAGTGGAGGAGTACCTGGAGCAGAATCCCGATGACAAAGAACTGGTAGAGGAGCTGAAGGATCTGATTGCCTTGCAGATACCCTTATTGGAGATAGGTAAGCATTATCTTTAGGTATTATAATGTACCCTTTCTTATTAGGTTCTATATGATTCTACAGCCATTCAGTTGCACCGACAACGGGCACCCGAAAGCCTAAAAGCCCTGCAGGAGCACCTGGAGAAATGCTTCTCTGACATGAAGAGGCACGTGGAAACGCAGTACGGCGAAAAGACCTGTGATCTGAAGATTGACTCGGTTGTGATGCGTCGGACCAATTCCTTCCTGCCGGCGGGCTTTGATGGCAGCTACAATCGCCATTCGGAGACCAGCATGGGATCGTCAGAGTAAGTGGAGTGTCTCTGTTAAAAGGGGTTGGATCATTAATATATTTTTCATTTTTCCATTTACAGTAGCGGCCTTTCAAAGTCAACGTTCCTGCCGAGACCACAGACCAACTCCATCAAGTCGACGCTTGCCAGCCTCAGTTTCAACACCAGGTGTGTAAAGTGATATCCCTGGGTTGTTCGAGATCCGTCCTAACCGCAATATTTTAACTCTCTCTCCATGCTAACCGCTGGCTTTTAGTTTGAAACTTTAATTTAAATTCCATTCGATTTTTAATTTGTTTTCGTTGTATTTATTTCATTGCGTTTATTTGCCAATCATCCTTGCTTTCATTGCATTTGTCGCCTCGTCCAGCAGCAAGGGTAAGGACAAGGATAAGACACCGGCCAAGAGGCGTTCCATGAAGAAGGTAAGATTACATCCAACCCAGCTTGTTCTTTTCTCTACAATACCCTTTGAATCGACAGGATCGGGACGCTCTCAGTCTGCCCAGCAGTCAGTGGTACACGCCACCACTGACCACTATAACCTCAACCCCGGAAAAGGAGATCAACACTTCAATAGCTTCGCTAGCCAGCGCTTCAAATAGTTCACTGAGTGGCCCCAAGACTCCTGATCCTCATGTCCTGACCGAAGAGCTGACGCCCAAGCGGCCCCTGCGTTCGGAAAAGGAGAAGGAGCGCCGACTTTCCCGGCCGTCAAGTATCGCCACGCCCACTGCCAGCATCAAGAACTTCCCAGATACACGCTCCCTATCCGAGAGCAGCAATCGCAATTCAGTTGGTGAGTTAACAAGAACTTTACACATTATTTTGGTATACAATTTTTAACTTAATCCTTAATTCTTTGTAGAAACTACTGATTCAACATCCGAGGAGGACATTCGACCGCCGCCATTGCCCGCCAAGTCACGTGACTCCACTGACTTCAGCAGTCTCCACTCCATGGACTGGGCGCCCAATGGATACGCGTTGCTGAGCCAAATGAGCAATACGAGCAGCAGCAGCATGAGCACTACAACGACCCTGACAAAGACCAGTATTACGAATACCACGTACGAGTATTTGCAGGCCACGAACTTCAGTGTGGTGAATGCCATCGATGGCAGCAAGCCGCGTCCTCCGACACCGCCACCGAAACCGTCGCGTCACAGCAAACACATTCCATAGGGCATGGGGGCGGAGAGTTATCGTCGCTTTCATTGCAGCGCCATATACGTTCAAATGATGTCGCGAGTGCCAAGTATTTCCCTGTTACTACATGTATAGCGGCAATCCACAAAAATCCAGAAATGAAGTAAAAAATCAACGATCTGTGCCCTCAGCCTCAGCCACAAACAAACGACCGCCTACCAAAACAAGTGTCTTAATGAAACGATCGCACTAGCCTGTAGCAATTCGATTACGAAACCTATTGTAACCTATATTGTTAAGTGTTTTTGAATACGTTTACGTTTATATGATATTATGTTGAACATGTCGTCATTTTCGTTTAGTTTATAAATTCTTTTTGTAATTTGTTTTCGAACAAAAGCCCATCTACTTGTCTTCCGCAAGTACTCAGTTATATTGTACACCCGGTATGCTGTACGCTAAGATATAACATTAGATCTTAAGCTTTAATTATCAACTCTAGAAACCTTTTACGTCTCTTATGCAAACAAGTGCCACACAGTCTATATGCAATATCAATTACCAGAAATCTAACGATAATGCCTACGATTTTAGAAACACAAATAAGATTTTAGCACAAATCTACTAACAAGTCAATTACGAAATGCGAACGATAAACGAAATCTTTTGTTAACATTTTAGACAATTTTTTGTGAAGAGCGCTTTACGATATAAACTGTTTTTTGATACAATTGTATGTGTAGCCATTATGTAGTGCAACTAGCTGTTGAGATTTACCTATACGATAAGCGCATTTTATATTAAACCCATTTACAGTGCATGGACCACAAGGCACAACTATTTTACTTACACAACAATTATTTAATCTTAGACAAAACACAATTTTACTTTAAAGAGCTCTGTGTAATTACGTAATTTGCGATCTGTGTATCGGCCAAAGATTAAGCAATAATTATCTAAAATTAAGTATGTAACAGTAACGATTTGATTTATTAAAGTAAACCACCCGAAAATAATGAAAAATTTTTTTTATTTTAAAAAATGTATTGATATTTATTGGTATCCGATGGGGTTTCTTTGATTAGTAAACGCGAAACCTGTTAAAATGAACACAATTATCCAGGGCCGGACACAAAAGTGGGTTAGATTAGCAAAAATAGTGTAGTTAGGTTTAGGTTAAAGGGTAGTAGTATATGGTCGAAGCTTAAGCTTAGTAGATTGTAAATGGCGTTGATTTCATCCTCGAAAAAGGCACAAAAATAATACAGTTTGAAAATGCACGGAATGTTCGTTGTTCAGGGACAGCTGATGAGTCCTGAGATTTGAGACCAAGACGTAGTAGGGAAGTTGGGAAAGAGAGCTGAGAACAGAGCAGGAACTCCTGGGGGTTTTGTGAAGGATTAGACATCCACTCCACGGGATGAGTGCAGATCCACGCATATCTTGGAGTTGCGGTTCTGCTTCTGACTTATCTCTAAAACCTGGAACATCTCCTTGAGGGCCTCGCTGGTGCCGGTCTTGCGTCGATTTCGCCTCCGCAGTGTCACGCCGCCCGACTTGAACTCCCGCACTAGAGCGTCAAGACCTGAAAGAATCGTATACCATGTCCATTAGATCGTTTATGGATTTCTGGAACGGAAGTAAGTAGCTACAGAAGCTTAACTAACATGCGGTTAGGCGGTTAGGATGAAAAAAAACACCGTAGCCCGTAACAGAACAGTTCCCATACTCACCGTAAGCCGGGGACTTTAAAGGCTATTTGGTGGGTGGCTATTGGACATATCTTACGGACAAGGCCGAAACGGGTTTCTGGATGGAATGGAAGGCCATGTCGGGCACTCGACAACTGTCACCGGCGACAAATGAAGCTAAAGGCGAGTCAATGGATGTGTACCCATCCCCTGCCGCTGCCCTGGTTGGAATTCGTATGTGCGTATATGATAGGGAGGGCTTACAATAGAGGCTGGGGACTGCCAATGGTGCTGCTGCCAAGAAAAGTGGCGCAATAAAACACGGAAATATAAAACGCACAAATAATAATAATAAGCCATGGCCGGCCCAGTAGCAACAATGCGGCATGCGGCTTGTGGCTGCTCCTTCTAGTTCATGGCTTGGCCCCTTCTCGTAAAAATAATAAATTGCGTCCTCCTCACCATCGCCATCGCCTTCGTCATCATCATCATCTTCATCCTCATCGTCCTTGTCGTCGTCGCCGTCGTCATCATAGTCGAATTTGATACGGTCCTGGCTTGTACTGACAGTTTGGTGTGGGGTTGAATTGAAACAAGAGTGGGCCATCCAGGAGGATGGAAGAATAAAGACGCACAGCATGCGAAAAATATACGGAAAATGTGAACAGCTCGTCCTGCTCCGCTTAAAGCCAACATTCAAGCGTGCCTGTGCTATGCAGGTTGCCAGGTTGAATGGGGAAGCCAGGCAAGAGCCTTTTTTTGCCAGGACCAACTTAAATCAAATTTAAGTTTTGAATGTAGCGCATGAAACCGGAAATGGCACTCAGACGCATCGGAGGGAAAAAGCTTTAGTGTCGACAGGATATTGACAAATGTGTGCTGTGGAATTTCCGCTTTCATATATGTATGTACCTACCATACTATAGGAGACAATTCGTTTAAACCGTAAAACCGTAGATTCGGCCGGGGTAGGTCATGGAGTTGGTCGGTCGGTCGCTGGGTTTTTAGGTCCGTATCCACCATCTCCCTCGTCCTGTCCACTGGTTGAAAGTGAAGCTGGTAGCCATGGGCAACACCAACAATGGCTGGCAGGAGCAACAGCAACTTGTTGTTATGTATACACACGATATGCTTTGACTTGGACAATATCAGCAATTCCATTTGCCTAGCTTTGCGTTTACCTCAACAAACGGGAATGGGAATAGGGACGCTTCATTTGTTTTTGCACATAGCCCGCCGAGCTGGGGCGAGAAGGACGAACAGGACAAGGACGACGACGAGCTTGACGAGTGCGGAAAAGGACACGAGTAGCGATGGTGATGCCTAGCCGTAAAGCTGATGTACGGCTGGCTGGCAGCTCAAACGCTTCACGTGCCTCAAGAGACGCGCGCGCGTTCTCCGCTCCACTCCAGCCTGCACAGAGTACTCTAGCACTCCAGTGTAATCTATATACCCAGGTTGCCTGCCTATATCGGATGGATATACCTATATTAATACATATATATATATACATATCGTAATATTCGTAGCGGCAGTTTTCTGGCTTCTAACAATACGCGCGTTGATTGATTTTGATTTGAATGTGCGCTCGTTACGCATACGACGCGTGGTGCGCGCCAAAAAGTAGGCAACAGAAATGAAATCAGCATCAAAACAAAGCGGAAACGGAAGTGCTTAGTGTCAGTGTTGAGTGCATATCAATGTGTGTATGCTGCGGAGGATGTCCATGACATTGCACACTTAGCTATCCTCGGGGTGAGTGGACATTAAATACTTAAGAATCTATCACAATAAAACAAATCTGTTCAATTAGCTCTCATCATACATCGATAGATACATACATACATATTTGACACAAAGTATTAACTCTTTTATAATGTAATCATGCACTGGCTGTCATGGTGCATTAAACCGCCGCCCACACCCCAACCACAATGTATATATTTACAATTTTGTGTCATTTTATGCGGGTATATACACTGATTTCATTTTCATGAGAGAGTTTATCAATGAAGATTTCTGTAGGTAGATGATTTACATATACTATATAAGTTAATATAGGTTAAAGACAGTGAGCAGTGTATAAGGATACAAGAAACTATGAACTCTTGGCAGGTACTTCTGGATTTTTCCCACGATTGTTTCATCATCTCAATGGGAACGAAATTAAACGCTGGCAGTGATGGCCCACAAGTGCCAACGCCAAATACACTCAGGGTGTTTTATACTACGAACATACATATATACTATATAGCATAGTATATATAGTTCCGACCCACTCAATTTTACACGCAATCCGGCTTCTCATTGTCCGGAAAATATATTATGAAATAATGACAAAAAAGAGGAGCAATCAGGAAGACCACCGAGGTTATGATTCCTGGCTAATTAAGTTGCAATATTAGCATTTGCAAAATGAATATTAAATATATTTGAAAGGGATATATATTGTAGATTTTTGGAATAAATTAGAGGTGCTTTTAGAAATTAATTGGCTAATTTTCCTGGCTTATTCCTAGTGCCAGCACTCCCTATTTTTAGCAGACCTGTCGAGGTCATCACAAAAGCTTCCCACGCCCTCGCACACTCTCTCTTGGAAAACAGCTCGCAAACTTAATTAAGAAGTTGCTGCTGCAGCAGTCAAGAGTGAATGGCCGGGGAGCAGGATGGAGGCGAGTGGATATGGGACGGGGGATGCCAGGCTAGTGAAAGCCTGCATTGAGCCGTAAAAGAAGCCGACGTGTAGGTAAAATCAATTACAATCGCAGACGGGTTGCTGTGTTGCGTGGAGGAGGAGCTAGAGCAGGAGCGGGAGGATTATGAAGGGAATAGTGGTAGTAGGCCGATGAGTGGCGTGTGACGTCGGTGACAATTGACAGCAACAAGTTGGGCCCTTCAACCAGATCTCCAGGACATGGCTGGCGACAATGGCAGGCACTTGTCAATGCACGGCTGGCAGGGATTAGTCGCAGACATACGGATGGCTAGCGGCACAAGTGGGCTGTCAGCCATCGACAGCTTTTTTCGGTCCAATTCCCCAATCTCATCCAGACAATGGATGCTTCTCGAGAAATAGATTCAAGCTGAATTACCCAAGTGCTCTGAGGACTTTTCCACTTGAACATAGTTGGAAAAGAAGGAGTTCGGTCATTTGCCACTCGAGTGGCTAACTTTTCAACTGCACTGTTCTAGTGCTTTATAGAACTTTAAAAACCAAGTGTAGTATTTTTATGGAAAATATGAAATGGAATGAATTTCAACCCACACCTATACTATACACATCCTAGTCCTTGAGAAATCAGAACCACCTGGAAGGGATACTACATTTGAATACATACCTGTTGCTGCTTCGGCTTGTACCTGATGCTTCACATTATCGATAATCTTGTCGCCGCTGCCTTTGCGCAAACTGTGGCCAGCAATTGTCTCACTGAAGCTACCACCTCCGCAATCTCCACCAGAGGCGCCAGAGAAAAGCTTGCCCGCCATGGGAGGCGGCGGTGGCGGTGGTGGTGGTGGCGGAGGTGGAGCTGCCAGAGACTTTTGCTCGGCCTCGTGGTAGCGCGCCAGTTGATCCTCGGCTCGATCAGCTCGCAGCACTGCCTCGCGCAGCTGCTCCTCGAGTATCTCCAACTTAAGTTGTAATTTTTTTAGTTCATCGTTAGTAGTTTTGGCTATAGCCGCATCCATTAGACATTGCTACAAATGTAAGAAACGAAAACGAGAAGGGTAGAGCGGGGCGGGCGGGCAGGAGCGCGGGAGGGCGAGGGTGCACAAATTTTTGGGTGAGAATTTAGTAGATCAATCAAAGCATCTAAGGGATAGGTTAGTGCATCGATAGCCTGAGGAGTGGCATGGGAAAAGCGACGCGCAGCAAGCCAGTTGCTTACGTGACTCGGATGGATGTGGAGGAGTATAGTAGAGTAGAGGGTGATCTGACCCAGCACCAATATATTTTTTTTTCAGCTGGACACATTCCATGCATTTCTCAAGAAATATTATTTTTTGTTTTGTGGAAAATCATCAACGCCAGCGTTTCGTATTCAGTTGCTCCGGAAGAAATTCGAGAGCGGCTTGAATACATCGAACACGCTCCGTGATTGCTAATGGAGTCATAATAGATGGATAGAATAGATACTTTGATAGTCATAGAGTGCGAATAGATTGAGAGTAACCCGAACCCCGGACTAACCATTTCCACGATGCGTTCATTGTGCTCGCGAGCCTGCTGCTGCACCTGATCCTGGATCTGCTCGAATTCCTCCTGTTCATTTAGCACGCTCGAAGTGGTACTGGTCCTGGCACCTGGCTGTCCATCAGTAAGATCCCGAGTCCTGGCAGTCAGCTCATCGTTGCGCTGCTTCAGTTTGATCAGCGCCGCCTCCATTCTGAAAGGATAGAGGTATTATGAGAGCTATTCCGCTTAAAGTCACTGATTTAAGAGGGTCTTCATACTTCTGGCTAGTTTCCACACTTTCCTTCATGTTTTCGGTGAGCAACTTGGCCACCTTGGTTAGATTGCTGTTCTCAGTGCGCAGCGATTCGTTCTCCTCCTCCAATGAGTGTTGCTGCATGGAAGATATAATTAATATTTTATTCAAACACTGAGTATGAAGAACCACTTTACCTGCTCCAGTAGCTCAGACATCTTTTCATTGGCCTCATAAAGCTGTAGCTCCACAGTATTGGTGGAATGCTTGAGCGTTAGAAACTCATCTGCTAAACGCTCCATCAGGCCAGAGGTAATTGGTACTCCCTCAGAGTTAACATCCACTAAGCTATCCAAGTCCTGATTACCGAAACTGTCGGCGCTGTCAGCACTGCCTTGTTGCAGGATCTTGAACAGTTTTCGTTTGAGTTCCACCGAACCGATAACAGGTCGAGAGATGATAGGTTCAGGACTCTGATCATGCTGCTTTTCACGCATGTGCTCCAGTTCGCTGGTGAGACTATAAATGGAAATGTTTGTTTAAAAAGCTTTACTTCGGAAAGGAATTCAAACTTACTTGTGGATCTGATCGACCTTCATTTTGTGCAACTTATCTAAAGCATTTCTCTCGTTCAAAGCCTTGTTGAATTTCGAGCTCAGTTCCTTGATTTGGGACTCGAAGTTGGTCTGCTGCTGTTGCAGAGACTCCAGTTGAATGCACAACTTTTCGTGCTGAGCTTGCTGCTCCTCCTGAGTGGTTTTGTCTGCAAATATGGTTTTCAAATAAATGTTTAAAAATTAAACAAAAATAAAGTATTTACTTACGAGTTTCTATTTCCAGCTTGAGGGCTTTGTTCTCCTCCCTCAGGGCGATGTTATCCTCCAGTAGCGTGAACATATCGTGCTCTGGATCCTGCTCATTATAGTCTGGCTCTCGGACGCGACTCCTGCTACGGGTTTTGGCCTCCTGGGTGCGGAACTTGGCCACGGGAATGCGACCACGACGTTCGGCCATTTTCAAATTTCCTTATATCCTGGCAGGATAACAGAAAGATTAAAGTTAATTTAGTGCCGTAATGCTGTATTAAAGTTTGCTTACATTTCTCACAAGCCTTAAAGCCAATGTCCACAACCTCTTATGCTAAGCAATGCAACAAATGGTACTTTTATTTTCTGCCATCACCAAATGATGAGATGTGTGTGTGAGTGTGTAAGGATGCTTTTTTTGCTTGTGTGTGTGTGTTTTTAAGGATAAATTCTTGAATGTGGAGGGATGAAGAGATGTGCCGCATGCCTATGAAAATGAAATGCCAGACTGGACCCACATTAAAACGCCTTGCAGTTTTACTTTTCGATTTTATTATTAGCTGTTTACAATTTCTTCTTGATTTCCTTTGAAGCATATGCTCTCCGCATATCCTTCCCTGTTATCTGCTAGCCCTGTTCTGCTGGGTTTCTATATTTTCAATTTCTCTAAGGAAATTCTGGTTCGATCTCCTGCTTCGACTCATATTCAGGATACCAGTTCAACATGCTCTCATCACGGTATCTGGTTGAAATTCATCCCAAAAGTTGGCCGAAAGCATTTGGAATGCCTGCCGAATTGCTACGAAACTAGTTAAATAGCCACGCCCACTCCCAGCTGGGGAGTCTCGGGTCGAGTTTAGCTTATAAATGTTTTAGCTTGGCTTTAGAATTATTTTTACTGGTTAGTGCAGAAGTGTTTTAATTTACTTCTTACTTTCATGTCAATTCTTACCTATTTTAATTTAACCATATCGCTTGCTTTTCTTTTTCTTTTTCTTAATTTTTGTTTTTTTTTTTTGCTAATTACTGGGGCATACAATTTTCATTTGCTTTTGCCGTAAATCATTTTCACGTTTTCCACTTGTAGTGTAAAATAAAAAAAACCTAAAGTTTATACACAAAAAAGTTATCGAGTTTAGTAAAACTAATTTTTCGCTAAACTTGTTTCTTGTTTGCCTTGCTTCAAATATTTTATATATAAATTTTTGAAATTGAGTTTTTTCTTCTCTTTTTATCGATTTAGTTTTTCATTCAATTTTATAAAAATAACTAATTAAAGGCGGCTTAGAGCTCTTTGTTTTTGCTTTTTTCTCTTCGTTATGACGTAATGTATGCTTTTATGCTTGAATTGTTATTATTTATATAATTTTGTTTTGTTTTTAAATTTGGTTTAAATAACTATATAGTAAATGGGGTGTTTTTATATATTTTCGAAATTAATATTAGTGTATTTTTTTCTTTCCTTTTTACAGCTAATTTTAAGATTTATCTTTGGATAATCATGCTTTGTGTGCTAAATACTTTACATGTCTTTACGAATTTTATAATTTACATTCATTTTTGTTTAGTATACGTACGTATATTTTTGCCATAAATTATTTTTTTATAATTTATATATATATATATATATATATATATACTGTTTTAATATATAAGTGAATATTCCGAATCGCACAATAAGTCGCGGAATTGAGATTTGAAATACAGATCTGTTTAGGAAGAGGGGATATTTTTGCCTATTTTTTGAGCCTTTTACATTTGAAATTGAAGATACATAAATTATAATTGGTTATAGTTTATAACTCACAAAAAAAATCGTAAAAAGAACTGAATTTGAATTCACAAAGCTTTGTACTGAAAGGTAAAATAAACAAAAATTCCTTTAAAGTCTAGAAAAGTACGCTAAGCTACAAAGCTAGGCCTATATATGTAAATGATGTCCGCATTTATTTAAATGATTTTTACGAAATACTGTAGTTTACGAAAATGAATATTCTATATGTAATTATACATCAATATGCGCTGCATACCCTGTATTATTGGGTAATGCTTATTCCAGATGTTATTCCTCGAAAATACTTCATCATCGGAGATTCCATTGAATTATTATTATGTTTTTTTTTGTAATATTTATTCATTTGATACGATTAAGTGTAAATATTTGTTGTCTGTGTTGAAACATGACAAAGTCATCGAAAGGGAATTATTTTTTCTTTCTCGTAAGGAACGTGTTGTGATACAAATGAAATGATATTGGTGTGTGACTTGAAGACTTGAAGGTTCGGCTTGCATAAGAAATCTGTGTGGAAAAAACAAGGAATTTTCTTCTTGACATATCATCATCAAAATCACCGCACAACAAACAATGGGTATATGTGTGTCTTATGTGTTTTGGGTTTTGTGTGTATCGACGTGTTTGTCTGTAGGATGCTGCACGGATAACACGATGCACAAGCAAAATTTTAGACAGATCGTTAGACTCCACGATAATGTCCACTTGACACCTACGACCGCGCCTGGTCTGAGGATGTGTTCCAAACGATGTGTTTCCTACACGATTAAGCTGCATACTTTTTGCTTCGTTGTGGTGTAGTTAGAGGTTTGTTTAAATTATACTTTTTTTTTCGTTTCTCCTCGTTTGGTTTTTGCAGTTTTTTTTCTGTTATTGTTGTGTGTATGGACGTCGTCTCTATTTCATCTACATTTCCTCGATGAAACCACGAAGTTTGTCGATAAACGGACGACGGTAGGCGGACGAGTGCTCGATCTCCAGCTTATACCACTTGTCGAACGACTCCTTGGGTATCACCTCGCTGTCATAGAGCACACTGAACGTACTACAGATGGTCTCGCCAGCGGCCATCTCGTCCTCGAACTCCGCCATAAAGTGCTGCTGTAGCGAGTCCACTGCCTCGTCAATGCACGCGATCTCCAGCGCCTCTTGGGCGTCGATGCAAAGACGCAACAGCGGTGTGCACCGGCTGCGAAAACTCTCCGTGTTGAGCTGCAGCGGCTGCTTCTTATTGTGGGTGTTAGTCATCACAGTTAGCGCAAAATCACAGCAAAGAAATTTCGTGAGCTGCCTCACAAAGTTGGCGTTAATGGCCACATTTGTGTTGATGTAGTCGATGGCCATGTCGCACGACAGACCCAATAGGTATCGAATTCGCTCCACATGTTCCACCGGCGAACGGATGGCTGTGGGTCCCTTGGATTTTCCCTGGCTTTGTTGCTGCTGTGCGGGTCCATTGTCCAGAAAGTAAAAACTATGCGCCTGCACAAAGTCCCGATACTTGCGTCCATCACTCCAGAACATCTGACCGCGGTCCAGCTTGTACTCGTTGTGCCACAGCTTGCGGGCGTAGGCGGCACCGAACTCCTGCACAAAATAGTTCACAAAGGCAAACACAAAGCGCTCCGTAAACGACGGATTTTCCAACCAGCGCCGCTGCCAAATATCCTTGAGACTCAGTCTGCCAGAGTGCAGCAACGGTCCCAAGAACTCGAACACATACCCCCAACCATTGGGTACATCCACTAACAAATCTGGAAAGTCTTCGCCGAACCGTGTGTATGCCTGTCCGAATGTTGCCTTATCCACGGCATCCTTGCTCATCAAGTAGGAGAATACAGTGGCGCTTGCCTGCCTCTGCTGCCGCTTCACTGTCGACCGATGAAGGTAGTCCATCAGCAAGTAATGCAATGCCTTTGCCTGCTGTTTCCCGTTGTGGGAACGCCAGATAGGAAGCACTTCCGCTTGCCAATCGCGCGTATTCAAAGCCTCCTCCACCAGCTTGGTGATCAGCTCCTGGCATTGCTTGGTATCGAAGCCGTTATCAGAGGAGTTCTGCTGTTCACCCGCATGACTCCTGTTACCACTGGCAGGTGGTTGGGATGCGCCTATAGAGGAAGAAGGCTGCTGGTACGGCGAGTAGCTAAAGTTCTGACCAGGAGTGGGTAGGCGCTTAAGCAGTGAAGTAGGTGGCGGCGGATTGTTGGCGGGGGTGCTGCCTACCGGCCGGTTGCTTGCGTTGCGCCACTGATAATTCGAGGAGTTGCCCAGCTTGGCGGGCGTGTCTTCGCTGGAGAGGCTACTGCTGCTGAAGCGCAGCTTGCTGGGATCGATGCTGAGCGTTTGGTTTTCGTGCTGTTGTTGTTTGGGCATCTTCTGCATGAAGTAGTTGCCGCCACCGCCACCCCTGTCGTCACCGTGCTGCTGACCGTGATGGTGCTGCTGGTTATGGTGGTGATGCTTCTGCTGTGTCTGATGATGCATTTGTTGCTGGTGTTGGTTGACTCCGCGATTCCCACCGGTACTGTGATGCTGTTGGTCCTTGGAATCGTCGTGCTGCTTGTGCCGCTGATTCCGGCCACCTTGCGATTGATTCCCTCCTGCCGGCTGATCCCAGTTGCGCAATCGTAAATCGAGAACGTCCTGCATCATGAACCGGACGCGACTACTGATCTTGATGTGCGCTTGTTGACGGTGTGATGTTCCACGAGATCTGTTCACAATATCCTGAATGCGGCGGAAGATCTTCTCAATACGATCCCTAAGTAGGTATTGCTCCGGAAGAGCGGCTTCCAGCAAATGGCCAACGGTGGTCAGCAGCTTGCACATGTATTCCAGCTTCTCCTCGCATCCGTGCTCGAGCAGTGACTCCACGCAGTTGAGCACCCGGTCGCTGGTCAGCGATTGAAGCTTAAAGAGCTCGCCTATGAATCGCACAGTGCCCCAGGCTCGGCGACGGAATTGGTATTCCAAGTCCTCCATTTCCGATCGCAGCTCTGCCTTTTTGGCTGCGTCGGTGCACTGATTAATGCGGTCCATTGTCGGCTGCAGCTTCTTGGCCTTGGCGTTCGCATCATTCACATTTGACTCGAATTCATGCTGGATACGGGTTATCAACGAGCTCGTGAACAGCGACTTGTTTTCGGCCTTGATCTCGTGGAAGAGAACCTTGCAGAAGCGGGCGTAGGTTGGTGCAAAGTTTGGCTCACTAATGGTCTTCTCAAATATCAACAACATGACCTGGAATACAATTTAAATTAAAGATTGTTAGGTAAGAAAACAAATTTGAAACTCACATTTGTCATTTTTGCTTCATTGTCCATCTTGATGCTGGACATCTCTTTAAGGAGAACCTCAAAGTTGTCCGGAGTGAGCTTGTTCAGTATGCCGCGCACTTTCTTAATCACGCCCTCGACATCATTGTCCTCGTCCTGGCCCGTAGCCATGGACATTCGACGCAGCGTCTCTGGCTGCCAGGCATTCTCGCATTCGGATAACTTAATCTCCTCCTTGAGCGACAACTGCACACGAATGATGTCCATGTGGCGTTGATTGGAGTTGGATAGGCCGCCGCCGCTGCCTCCACTACCGCCGCCACCACCACCCATGTTGCCCATGCCGCCAGAGCCACCCATCTGCTGGTGTCCGTCGTGATGCTTCTTGTTGGCACCATGCCCGCGGCCACGCTTGCCCGGCACATAGTCCAGTGATTCGTTAAAGTTCATGTGCTGGTACTGTTGTATATGCTGGCCGTGTCCGTGATGCTGCTGCTGTTGCTGTCGGGAGACAAACAACTGCGAAATGCAATCCCCCTTCTGACACGGCACCATTGGTGGCTTTCGAGAGTCGCTCAGCTTGGATAACTCGCGCAGCTTTTCGATGCTATAACGATAGTTCCTCTCAGGATTCGGTTTGGGAGTTGGGCTGGGGCTCTTCGATTTAGTTTTTGGTTGCTGCTTCGGTTTTGGTGACCCAGAGCTTGATCCTTTGCTGGCTACCTGATGAAGGGGCGAGCTCTTTTTGCTTCCAGCACTCTTTTCGGCCACAATCGGTGCCTTCGCAATCTGGGGGGCACAGTCCACATTGTCTGTACTCTTGCTGCTCAGAGACGATGCATCTTCGGCAGCCTTGCTAAGTGTGGAACTGGACCATGTTGAGCTGCATATGAAACCGGTGTCGTGGCGGGTCTCCTCGCTAAAATCTCCAAACTTAAGCTCGCCCAACGAGTTATCCTCGCTCAGGGCGACGCTGACACTTGAAGGTTTGGCTGATGGAATTGGGTCATCCTCTTCGCAAACAGAACTGCTGCTGTTGAGGAACTGCAGCTGAGATTCGGAGAAAGTCGCGGTTGTGTTGGCGCTTCCCTTTTGTAAAAATTTCGCTACAATCTCGTCTGTTGCCATGTGCTTTTCCGTCTTGTTTTCCGTACTATGTGACATGCTGTCCTCCTTGCTATCCGCTGTGAAATAGAACAGGAATTACAATTTAGTTATCTGTAGATATCTTGGCTAGGAAACTATACTTACATTCTACGTCACTCTCTGCATCCGCCTCATCAATGAGGTCCTCATCATTGTTATTGTTGATGCATGTCATCTGCTCCTTTGCGTTGGGCAGGGGTTGTGGTTGCTGTGTTTGGTTGTCTCTTAGACTAGAACTTACGCTAGGATTATTACTAGTTGCACTAAGCTTATCAGTCGTCGGTTGCGTCGTAACTTGTTTGGTTGTTGCTTCGGGAGCGGCTTCTGCTGCTGCCGCTTTTCCTGTCACCGTTGCGTTCTGTGTTGTTGTTGAATTTGGAGCACTAATGTTGTTGTTTGTGTTCGCATTGTTCTCGGCCGGGCCGACACTGCCATTGCCATTGCCATTGCCCTTGCCATTGTTGTTTTGATTTTGGATACCAGTGGTGTTGGTTATGGTCGATTTCTGTTTCTTCTTTTCAAGCTCCTTGGCCCGTTTCTGGGCCTTGCGTTGCTTCTTGTTGCCCGTGTTGTTCGGATTCGTGTTGTTTGAATTGTTGGTAGTGTTTGCCGGAATGGCAGTGCCGGCCAGTAGGTTAACTGCAGCCGAGACGCGGGCTGGTGGAGCCGGCGATGCAGCTGTGTAGGCTCTGGCTCCGGGGCCTGATGCGTGGACAACAGTTCCTGACACCTGTTGTTGTTTGGCTGGTTCCTGCTGCTGTTGCTGTGTTCTGGGTTGATGGGTTGGTGTGGAGGCGGCCGACGAGGAGGCGCCCGAACTTGTTGTAGTGGATGTCTTCCTGCTGGGCGAGCCCGCTGGCGCCGGAACCGCAGTCGTAGCTATCGACTTGGTTGGCTTCTGTGTGGCGGGACGCGGAGCTGGCGACGAAACTGGCGACGATGGAGTCAGCATCGGCTGGCTTCTGGGTAGTATCGAGATGCCCGAGCAGCCACTGGCCGCAGCCTCAGCAACGTCATTCGCTATGGATGTGGGTGTGGCGGTACCTGTTTTAAAAACAAATTCTAATCACTGTTTTATTTTGTGTTTCAAGTCGACTCACTTTGCTTGTTTGCAGATTTGGGGCGCTGTTTCTTGGGTGGTTCTTGGAATAAAACGGGCTGCGGTCCCGCGTCAATAGCTTCCGGCAAGTTCAACTCCTTGTGTACCAATGGCAGGCTAACGTGGCTGTCGGTGGCATTGTCCACTGCAAGAGGATCTGTTAGATATGGCCAGTTCAAAGGTCATAGGAAATAAGTCGGCGTGCCGAACTTGTTGTAACATACCCGTAGTATCTGGGTTTATTGTCGAGTCTTAAATGGTCTAAACAATGGATTGCAACAATTTTATTTCACAAAATAATTTTAATAATTCACCGAAAACAATTGTAGTAACTGATGTTTCCAACAGGCGGGAAATAATTTCAAAAAATAATTGACAGGTTACTGGGATTTCCTGTTCAAGTGACATAAGTTTGTTTTGTTTTGACATTTAAAATTTTGATTTTTTTATAAATAATATTAAATTATAGAACCTATTCTTATACACATATACATGTACAGTAAAGGACTGTGACTCCCCCATTTACTTACCATCGCTGTACTGCCAAAAGCTGAGGTGTTCTTCTGTATTGCCCGAGTGGGCCAAAATGTCCTTAACAATAACACTGATCTGATCCTTGTCTGTGGTGGGGATGACCGGATTCGCAGTTCCGTCATCTGGGTCAGCGGCCGTATCGCTGCCGAATAGTATGCCAGGGAGCTTCTCCGCTGAAGCTGGCTGGGAGAGTGGCACGTCGGGTGCCTTCACGGCTAGTGTCTGCATCTGCTGGTCCACCAGGGCCCCCGACAGCAGGGACGAGGCCGAGGTGGAGTCGATTAGAACAGGCGCCTGGTACAGGCACAGGGTACTGTTGCTATCTGAGTCCAGGCCTGTGCTGGGTATCAGTGTCGAGTTAGAGTCCTTCTTGATAAAGACCGAGCTCTTGGGGTCTAGCACGTTCTCTTTTGTGTCCGGATGGATGATGGGAATGGCATGTCGGCGCACCTTGTCGCCCCCGGCTCCCATTTGGGGAGCTCCGCCCACTGGTGCATTTGTCAGAGATGTGGCTGAAAATCCTGTTGGCACAGCCTGCACACCAGCCACATTTTGGACGCCGGCCAGGGCCGTGGCACTGGTGTTCTGCAGGTGCTGGGCATAGGTGTGAAGTCCGCCGGGCGGCTGAGGTGTCGGTGCGGCCATTCCGGCCGGAGCCAGCATGGGCGCAGCAGCCATAGCGGCCGGCGATCCTAGAGTCAGTCCAGGCATAAAGTTCGGTTGCAGATGGAAGGCAGCCGGTCCGTTAAGGGGCCCGTTGCGCGAATTCATCATCGGCGCCACCGCTGTGGGAGCTGGACGCGGTGCATTGGCTGGCGCCATGGCGGCGTACGTGGTAAAGAAGTTCGGCGGCGTGCTGATGTGCTGGGGCGTGGCAGTCGCCCGCTGGCCACCCCGCATATTGCCACGAACTGATGTTCCCCCGGTAGCCACATTGTTGCCCACAGTGCCCGTATTGGCGGGTGTCGGCCCAACGAAGTAAGCGATAGGCGCCTGGCCTGCTGCAGCTGCTCCACCCGGCGGTCCTCCGGGCTGCTGGCTGTTGGGCGGCAACTGCTTTTGCTGAGGCGGCGGCTGAGGTGCCGTTGCATAGAACGTGGTTGGAGCTCCAGCGGCTCCGTTGGGCGTATACGCCACCGTCGGTTGCATGCCCATCAGCTGACTGGTCGGGTTGAAGGGTATGTAAGTGGTCGAGATGTAAGTAGCCCCGGGGGCAGCGCCAGCAGCCAGACCAGCTGACTGCGGAAAGTGGGGTGGCAGCGTGGGATTGCTCAGGGCGCGCGTTAGGTTGGCGCCGGTTGTGGTTGCAACACTACCTCCATGGTGATGACCGCCAGCGCCACCGGCTCCGCTATGTGGATGTCCTAAAGAACTAGTGCTGGCGGCGGCGCTCAGTTGGAGGGCAGCGCCGCCGCCGCCGGCATTGCTATTGCCTGCCGCAGCCGAGTGACTAGTGTAGGACGGCGGTTGATAGAATATGACCGACTGTGGGTGTGGTTGCGCCTGCACCTGCTGTTGCTGTTGTTGCTGCACTTGTTGTTGTTGCTGCTGTTGAAGCTGCTGGTGGAGCTGTTGCTGGTGCTGTTGGGCCGCCGCCGCCGCCGCCGCCTGCTGCTGCGCCTGTTGCTGGTGGTGTTGTTGGAGCAACTGCTGTTGCTGGTGGTGATGAAGACCGGTGTGATTCGGGACGAACAGGGCGTGGGCCTGTTGCTGCTGCTGCTGTTGCTGTTCCTGCTGCTGCTGCAAGAGGTTCGTTCGCGTTTGTTGCGGCGGTTGCTGCTGCTGCTGCTGGACTGACTGCTGCTGCTGGAGGTGGTGGTGGTGCGAGTGCGCCGTCTGGTGGTGTGGGGCTTGGTGGTTGTGGTTTTGCTGGTGTGTCGACTGTTGCCTGGTTCCCTTCCCACCCCCTCCCGTTTGCAGGAACATAGGAGGACCTTCGGTTGATCTGTTGATCGCAGATCCCAGATCCCAGATTGCAGATTGCAGAACGCAGAGAAAGCACACAACCGCACACACGCACACACAATCGCAATCGCACACACGGTAGGGATTAAGAATTCGCGCGAGGCCGGAACAAAACAGATGTACAAATTGTAATGTTAGTAAGATGGAAATGGAAGTGAAAAATGGGTAATGGTGGATGATGGATGGTGATGATGTGCGTAAAGCTTTGGAGTATTAAAGTTTTGAAGCAGTCTACGGATGTGGTGCGGATGCAGGCGGATGAGTCAGTGTCTGAGTGAGTGAGAAAGCAACCAAAAAAAGCGGCATGCAAATCGAGTGTACAGATACAGGTCGCTTATGACTAACAATCCTAAGATACAGATACAGATGCACTCCCTCCTGTCCTCCCTGTCCCTCACTTTTCACTTTATAAACTTAATTGAGCTCCTCAATTGGAATGTGGAGTATGATGTCACTTGCCAGCGAACGTGAAAACAACGAAACTTAGTTCGAAGATGGCCCGACGGACGACACAGCACCTTATCGTCGATTTTATCAATGGTCTATATGGGTTGGAGAGTGGCTAACAGAGCCACTTGGCCCTGGCTGGATGACACACAACAGGTGGCGCTATTAGTCAGTTTCTGGCGCAAACAAAGAGGCCGCCGCCATGGGGCGTGGGAGGTGGCTGACGGCTGACTGCTGAGGCCTCAACCTGTTTGGCATTCTTTTGAAACAAGGTACTCTTATGGATATTCCTCTTTCTATTTATACACTTTACATTGGCCATTACACTTCTCTAGTAGTTTGCTTAGGAATTAGAACTAAATATACAAGAATATCTTATAACTTTCTACTTTAAAGCTATAGTATTTTTAAGGTTTAAGTATCTTATCTAGAAGCTCTTGGCTGGCCTAGAAAAAGAGGCTGCTGCTGCTGCTGCTGCTGCTATTTGGGGCCAAGCACCTTCTCTGGGGAGAAGAAACCAGTTACCGTCAAACAGAACAGAAGAAGAGGCTGGTGCAGAGAGGTGCAACCGCGTTGCATGCCTTTTCACTCGCTGGCGAGGAAAACGAAAACTTATCGGCCAGAAGTGCTCACTCTTGTTTCTTATTTGTTTGTAAACAAAAACCAGTTGGAGCCTCTGTGTGGGTGAGAGCTGCTTCGGCTCTAATTGGGATCTCTTCTCTTGGCGGCTGGCTGGCAGCTAGCGGCTCATTGGAATTCGCTGACAATGGGAGATGTGAGGCGTATATGGAGTGCAAGTGTATCCGTACATGAGTGGGTGGGTGTGTGTGTGTATTTGAGTAATTTAAACTAAAGCAGCAACAATAACTAATGCAAATAATGTGATCCACACACAAAAAAAAAAAGAGATTATTAATCAGATGCGTATGTGGCGAGTGGTGGTACTCGTTGGTGGCTTACCGCTTCCTGTGCTTCAGACCCCGATTCAGACTTCCTTCCTCCAGAAGATTCCTCGTTCAAATTCGTTAGTGGCCGGTCTTCCAATTGATGGATCCCCGTTGAGCTCTACCCACCTAGTGGGTAGTGGACGGTTGTCCCTGCGATCCGTACGATTTGTGTGATGGCGTGTGATGGTATGAGAGGCTTGATATATAAGCCCTACCTCTATGATATACCCTCCTAGTCCAAGTCCTAGTCCTAGTAAGTCGTCCGCTCCTATCCTCCTTAACGTTTATGCTCCGGTGCCGGTGCCGTGGAATCTTCTTCTTCGTGGGTTTCGCGGTTAGCTCTATCCGAAATTTTCAGATATTCCATGTATAAAAATACGCGAGTTCTACGATGCACATCCACATCCACATTTGTGCAGACGGACGTCGGGCACGTACACGTACATACGTACAAAAATATAGAAAACAACGTACGGGCTAGGTGCTAAAAATTCACGGTAATTTTTTTTTTCTATAATTAAAGAGAAAAGATAATACGGGCTCCTATAATTTTGCATTTACATAAAATTACAATTTTATACTGACTACCCGACCAGCGCCTGCTATGATATCTTCCTTCCTTCCTGTCCCAGCCCCTGCCAGAAATTGGAATCGAGTCCCCCGGTCTCACCTTACACTCGGAATCAAAATTCGAAGCTAAACTCATAGCCTATCATGTTTTCTAGTTTTTTTTTTTTTTTTTCTTCCTTATAGACTGAGGAACTGAGACTTTTCTTTTGAAACTTTTCCTGCGCCGAGCCGAGGCGAGGCGTTGGTGTTGTTTTTTGGCGTTTCCTTTTTGCATTTCGGTTTTTGCTATATCTCTCTATCCCTGTCTGGCTACTAGTACTTACCGCTTTTCTCCTCGCCGCTCTCACTCTTTTTTTCTCACATACAAGCGCACACACAAAACTGAGGAAACGAAAGAAATAAAAATGCAGTTCCACGCGGGGAACACGCCAAAAGTTACACTGCCACTTGGCCTTTACATTAGTGCATTGTCCGTTATAATACGCTTTTTTTTAGTCGATTCACTATCCGTTACAAATAATTTTGTAAATGTAAATATTCTATAGAAACTTTTACGTTAGCTGAATATAAAACAGTGTTACCAGACAACCGTTTGGAAATCCCCGAATTCTATCGAGAAATGTCACTCCTGTGGCACACTAACTCCGCGCTTTCCAGCACTATATATCCTTTTCCAACACTGATTGCAGGGTTTGAGTCCTTACTAAAATGTTAGTTTGTGAGAAAACGAGAAACCGAAAAGCGAATCGCGATTAATATAGAATTTCAGGCCGGGAAAAGCGTGCCGGTCGTTAAAAAAATGTAACCAAAATTATAAAACGACGGTGGAAATTTTTGGCAGCGCAAAATATATGAATAGAACCCTAGTGCTAAGATCTGGCAGCACAAGATTTGAATTCGAAAATTCGAACTTTACTAAATAGGCGCGATATTTAAATTGTGATGCTACTGAAGTTCTCAATAAGTAGCTGATATCGAACAAATTTCTTTATAATTATGTCTTCTTACTTTACTGATGTTGGCATCATGAATTTGCCGGCATGTTGTTTCTGGATTTCGTTGGTTTCGTGTGGCACATGCGCAGGAATTTTGTCCTGCCTTTGCAGTTTGAGCTCCACCGCCCACCCCTTATCTATACAACGCCTTCGTGGCAGAGACTTGCAGTGTTTACGCGCTTGCATGTAGTAAAATTGTCCCCATTGTCTTTACCGGAATTCTGACATGCCACCAAAAAACCTCTCCTTTACCCTAACGACCTATGCGCATCTTTAAGAGCTCTTATTTATCTATTCGATAGGTAAGAGACTTTTAGTCTCTTATTTGTATGTTTATGTACGAAATAGTATAAAAAACTATTAATGAGAACAAAAGTATTTCCTTTTTTTTGGCAAAATTGTATTGTATGTAAAATGTACAAAGAGTATCAACAAACAGGAACTAAAAGGATTATTTTGCGGCATTAAATCAAAAAAACTACACCGCAAATGCAAATGTGTAAAGTTGGGAAGGGAAAACCGCAGAAAAACACACTCCCACACTTTTTGTTGCGTTTTTCATGCAGATGACTATGAAATATTTTGCATGGCTTGTTTTTCCTTGAATCTGTCATGCTTTTGTGTGCTCTGCGGTTGCCATAATAACAACGCAACAGCATAATGTCCAAAAACTTGGAAAGCACTTTGGATTTCGCATCAAAGCTGGCTAATATTTAAAAAGTACCGTTTTCCACGGGGCGCCATCTAGACGGCTAATTGTTGGAATTTCTTAGAATTCTAAAAATTCTTTGGAAAATGTAACTTACCCCGTTTGTATTATTTTTAAATTTAATAAAATTAATTGATACAATTGCAGTTAATTGAATTTCTTGAATTTTTAGTTTTTATGCACAATTTTTAACAAAATTTATGAAAACACAATTGAAAAGCTAAAGCTTCCAATAAAAGTAATCCACGGAAATTTTAAATTTGGTGTATGTTTGTGGGGCGCACCCTACCGGAATCGAACGGTAGCATAGCCGATAAATTTTAGTATTTTTATTTCCAAAATTTTGAGAAAACAAGAAATTGAAACCGAATCGCAAATCGTAAATAATCCAGGTCGGTTAAACGTTACTAACGACAAAAATGTCAATAAAAGGGAGTAAAAAGCAGAACATTAAAGAATGAGAATACATCGATAACCGATAACATATAAAAAGCAATAACCTGTGGTTTACAAAAGTTAGGTGGTGTAAATAAACAACCACTTCCATTTTTGTATTAATTAGTTATTAATTTTTAAATGTTTAGATAAAAACCCGCCACTGATATTTTGTATTTTTCAGGTGTGGTAGTATTTGGAATACCAGTAACTATCTGGTATTTACTTGGTGCGCTTTGGCGCACGCTTGCGGCAGGCACACTTCGCCGCCAATTCCCGAAACTGTCGCACCGACGTAACGCTTTTTCCCGCACAACCTCCTCCACATTTATTTGGCGCTGAAAATTCCACCAGATGAAAAAAATTTGCACAAAATCGGATTTTTAACATCATTATATGAATAGCTACAAAACCGGATACGATAAATCTGTTTTTTGAATTTAAATTTTTGAATCTATGTAACAGAAACAATACAAAATATAGTGCGCGAACTGAAAACCCGTAAAAATAAAATGGGCCTAGCCCAAAATATAACTTTTTTCGTTTGTTTTTAAATAGTTTCGTTAAGAAATTTGTATTAAAACAATATTTACTGAAAGTAAATAGCTTTTAAACCAACTGTAATGAAATGTTAATGTGAAAATTGTGGAATAATTATAGAAATTTCTAAAAGAAATTTATAAGTGAGCTAAGCAATAATTTATTAATTTAAAAGTTATGGAATAAAATATAAAAAAGGAGTTTCATAAAAGTTAATTTTCAAGTCAATACGACGGAATTGAAATACGATTAGATACATATATGTATGTACATTTCGCAGGCCACTAATACAGGGGCTTGTGTGTACATAGAGGAGTCTAAGGACCTCGAAATAAGGAGGCCAACAACAACAACTGCGCTGGATTAGATTTTGCCGCCAAGTTCCGAGCAGAAAGTTAATAATTTTCGAAATCCCACCAAACGAAACCGAAAGAATCCAAAACAAAGCAAAGCATTTTCAATTGAAGTCAGATTCTGAATGCCAGCAACCGTCAGCCCACCTGAGCAGTAGCACCAGATCCGCCCCCGCCCGCGGCACCAGTCCCCCTGGCACCCACGCACGCAAGCGCAGGTCCCCGGGAAACCCCCCAGAAATCCCCAGAAAAAGGAATAAATAAATCGACAGGAAGAGGAGGCCCAAGGAGCTGAGAGAAATTTATTTTGATTCGCCTTTTGTTTTAATCGCACAGCCGAAAATGTGGAGGAAAGCGAGGGAAACGCGTCGTCAGGGTCATTCTGAAGCCCCAAAAGCATCACCAACATCAACAACAACAGCAATCAGAGGAAGGACACAAACTGCAAAAGGATTACTACTCACATGGATGCAATTTGCAGTTCTCGTCGCTGCGACAGTTCTACTCAACTGTACTGGATGTCAAGGTAGTTAGAGTTACTGTAAGATTACTTTTCGCAAGAAATAATTCCCTTTAGCAATTATTTCGCTTGGTGTACCTTCAAGAGTATCTTGTGGTTTGTATATCCGACAGATGGCTCAATAAATGCCACAAGTTTGACGAATCTGGCCTCAAGCAATAGCACCATGAGCAAATACTTTTCACAAACCTCAATTTATTCAAGCACTCCTTTTCAAAACCCTAGAGGTTGCTCAATATCTATTGAGATTTCAACGAGTGCGAACTCAATAATACTATTGAAAATAAAGAAAATGATCAAATGTCTGGCGTGTGATGTATTTTTAATTACTTTACATGCAAAAAAAACTTAATGTGATGCGTCATTTTTGTATCTTTGAGATACTTACGGGTCTTCAAAGCAAAAAAAGGTTGTAAAAACAATTAGCACCGCTCCACAGTGGGCGATTTGGTCTCGCTAGCGGCATTTAATTAAAATTTTCAAATTTAAAAACCGTTAATATTTCTTCACATATGGATAGCAAATGCTTTGATTAGATTTTTAAAAGCTTTTTAAATGCTGTACGATTAGCTGGTCATATGCTGTGAGCGGTCAAACACACCATATGATTTTGCAAAGAGCTTTACACAATTTTTTCTCTTTGCGCGCATTGAATTTGAGTTCCTCGGAAATTTACAATTTTTAGTGAATTTGTTAAAAGTTTTGCTTTTTATTATCTTCAAGGTATATATTACAAAAAAAGTCAATGTTTGTTTCCGGTCTATAAATGTGTAGATCATAAAACGTAGTGGTAATTCAGGGTATTAACAACTAGCCTGGATTAGCGTACACCTGTCTTTCGTGGAGTAGAACTTACCGGATTCAAGTGGATTCAGTCTAACTCTTTTATTAGCCGAAAGTGTGATTCAGTGCCGTCCAAAATGTGTAATATCAACTGCTATTACCTGCTAGCCTTCAAACTATGGTACTTTTTAGGAACAATGTCAGTAGCAAAAAGGGTGCTTTTTATGGTATGGCACTCAGAAGTCATCCCAACAAAGAAGTTTGCTGCCATGGAAAACTTTGTATTTGGTACTGTTTTATTAAAAGCCAAATTTCAAATATTTTACCAACATTATTGAGTGGCTTTAGAATTGATCACCAATTCCATATGACCATGCTTGATGGCAAAACGTTCAGTGTTATATCGGGATCTTCTTCGCAAACATGCGGAATATGTAAGGCAACTCCTAAGAATATGAACGATCTGAATTTGGTGAAGAGCTTGTCTATTAATGAAAACCTCTTTGAATATGGGTTATCAAGTCTTCACGCCTGGATTAGGTTTTTCGACTGTGTTTTGCACATTGCATATAGAATTCCAATTCAAAAGTGGCAAGCTCGTGGTGTTGACAAAGATGTTGTCGATGAAAATAAAAGAATTATTCAGCAGAAGCTGAGGGAAGAGATTCATTTGCTGGTAGATATACCAATTGCTACTGCTGGCAGTACGAATAACAAAAACACTGCAAGGAGGTTTTTCAAACAACCAAATTTGGCTGCTCGTATAACAGGAGTAAGCTATAATTTAATACATCGATTCAGTGAGGTCTTACGAACACTAGCATGCTGCCACGAAATAAATTCGGTCGCATTCCGGTCTTACGCATTGCAAACTGCCGAATTGTTTGTAAAATCATATCCCTGGTTTTATATGCCATCTTCTGTTCACAGAATTTAAATTCATGGAGCAGATATTATAAGCCGTTTTTGCCTTCCAATTGGTATGATGCCCGAGGAAGCTCTTGAAGCCAGGAACAAAGTTAATTTATGGCCTTTTTTAGATAAAGTTTATTTATGAAATATGTTAATTGAAGTTTAAATAAAATAAAATTTAAAAAAAATTTTAAATTTAAAAAAAAAAAATTTTAATTAAAAAAAAAAAATAAAAAAAAAATTAAAAAAAAAAATTTGTTAACTTAAAAAATTCTATGATTTGTTTCTGATCAGTGAAAAAAAACCGACTGAAAAAATCTATTTTAGTTTAGAAGTTATTAATTAAATGCCGCTAGCGGGACCAAATCGCCTACTGTGCGCTCCCGGGGTCTGTAATTAATTTCCATCAACATAAATCTTTCAAATCTTAACTAACTAAGTACCTAGCCAGCCCCAGACAACCGTATTGCGGGTTTAGATTTCTCAAAAAATAAAAACATCTCTGGGAATTGGGAATCTTTTTTCTTGGGAATAATATGCCTGATCATTCAATCTACTTCCGGCTATGTTCTGAGAACGGTTTGACACTCGAATAGCCCTATTTTTGATTCAAGAAATAAGCAAAAACATAAATTAAATAGTGCGCAACAAATCGGTTTAGCAATTGTCACAGTTGCAGATACTTAACTCCCAGCATCTCTGATAGATTCCACGCTTGCAGAATTCAGGCCAACAATCGTCACAGACCAGATAATAAATTTCATTGGGCTTTCCATTAAAAAAGATAGAATTTTTAGGCCTTCACACCGCCATCTCTTTATAGCCATCTCGTCATCAATGATCGGGTGTATAATTTATGCAGATGGGGGGACTTTAAATCAAAGCATTCCCATTGTTTTGCATATTATCTTCCAACTTTGGCTATGACTTCTTAATTGCCATAATTAGCCGGCCAACGAGGGGCGAGCTTACTGGCCAATGACGCAATTTTAACTGAGTTCAGTGAACCAAGCTCCTGCTGGTCACGCAATTGGATGAAAATATAGACATTATAAGAAACTGCCCATGAGCTGCCCATGTACAACCAATTTAAATAAATAATTGTCTGCCCTGTGGGAATGAAGTTTGGCCAGAAGAAGTGGAGCCATTGTGGAGATACTACCAGGTAGTGTTTAAGCCCAGAAACTAATTTCTGTTTCTGGAGGCCCTTATCTAACTGACTAATGACCTTCGCCTGGGCCGGACAAGGCCGAAACTTTCGTTTCGATTCATTTGGCATTCTTGAAACTTGGCGAGCAGGAAACTCTTATTTATTGCCAAAAATTACTCTTCGCATTATGCAAAATATCGCGATAGGGCGTTAGAAGTAAGGCCAATGAACCGCAAACAAACTAAATAATTCATATCTCGCCGCAACTGCGACCGCGACGAGGTACTGCCAAAAAATAAGGGGCATTGTTGGGATGGTGTTATGTGGGGGAAACCGGTTGACAAGCTTTTGGTGTGTAGTACTTGGCCTGCCCAAGTTCCCAGCTCCCAGCTACAGATACGAGGCCTGGCCAGGCCCAAAAGTAACACATCAGGAACCCACAGAGAGCACAGAGGCCAGCAAACAGAAGTGAGTCGGCAGCAATCTCGTCGCCCCAGTCCCCGTCAGTTACATAACACTGAGCTGGGGCTCACAAAAAAAAAAACACAAAAAACAACAAAAAACTCGAAAAATAAAAATGAAAATGATGTGAAGTGCAGCTCGTTGAACTCGGCTGATAAAAACCAATGGAACCGAACCGCTTGACTCGCCGTCAATGTAAATTATCCAGGTCTGGCAAAAAAATGAAAGTGTGTCGGCAGCAATCTCCGCCATCGAGCGGTCTTTAAAAGTGCGTGTGTTGGCCACAAAAACGCACGAGAAGTCGGCCAACTCGAACTATGAAAGAAACTTGTTTCCACAAAAGTAGTTATGCGGTTAAAATTTTATTTTGAGTTAAAAGATGCTGAAACGTTGCAAGAGGATGGTGGTTATTTTGAAGAAATTCTTACTCCACTATTGGAACAATATATTTACAATCAATTGGCAAAATTAACTACTACCTTCAGTTACTTTGGCAATTAACACTTTGATTGTTTGCCAATAAATCACCTACAGCTGCAACTTAATACCATAAAAAAAGTTAATTGATGTCGTGCATTGACCGAGTCTTATAAGATACTTAAAGCCATCCATCGACTGTCAATTTCAACAAGAAATCATTAATTTTTTAACATCCGGTTCGGGTAGATTCTTAAATGATTTGGCTTCAAATCGAAAGGAATTTGATGGCATTTCAAGCCATAGATGATAGATATTTATAGATGAACCACAAATTGCTTTGGATTCTCAAAAACAAACCTCCCACACAGCCCAGTTCCATCTATATTGGGATTCCATCCCACACACTGTAGCTTTTGGTAGTTTGGCCACCAATTAAGTGCACTTTTGTCCAGCTATTTTGGCAACTATCGTTGGTAGTTGGCAGTTTGCAGTTTCATCAGAGGGCGGCTCGTTGAATTTCAATTGTCCACGTTCGTGGGCGGTTATTTTGTGACAGACCCGAGCCATAACAGCAAAAATATCAGACTGGTATGGTTGTGCAAGTTTATAGCATTTCATTTTCTTTAAACAAGGTAATGGGATTGGAATTGGGATTGGGATAGCTATCCCGCAATAATACATGCTTTATAGTTTTTATTAATTTGTTGAAATATTTTTTATAAATTTTTATACACTTGTTTGCAGTCAACAGATGAGCACTAGAACTTCTTTGGTGTCCACGCTGCCATGGCAATGTAATCTAAATCTTACCGGTAGCCACCCCAGCTTTCACCACATTCCCCATTCCTCGTCCATAATTCCATATCCATATCCGTATCCATATCCGAATCCAGGCAGCTTCGTTGGGGTGCCCGGCGTGTTGGATTCTACGTGTGTGGAGCGGCTCTAATGCCGGGCAGATTGTCGAGCAATTTGCAGCGATTAAATTAGCTCAAGCGTGCCGTCGAAGAAGTGATTTCTCCTCCACACCCACACCCACACCCACACACACCGCTTCTCCTGTTGCTGGCGCCCTTGTTGTTTTTGTTGTTGAGACGGACTAAAGTATTAAATGTATACAAATGCGGCAGTTGGGGAGATGTGGTTACAAGTGAAACCACCACCAAGTGTAAGAAAGAGCAGGCGAGCCAGTGCCAGTTTCGGTATCAGTGTGTGGGTGCAAAAGGCGCCACGCCCCCCGCTTAAACCACCCACTGTGAGCCACATAATTCTCTGTGATGTTGCCGCTGAAAATGTTCTAATCTCTGTGCTGGATTTGCACACACAGCTATCCACCCAGCCACCCATTGTTGCAACCACTGAGGAGCAGGATACGGGAGAGTCTGCTCCTTCAAACCACTCTGACTTCCACATTGAAACTTTGTGTACATATTTGAGTTTCATTTCGTTTGTGGCTACGTTTTGGCCAACATGAAGTCATAAAATTGAAATAAATATAAATGCGAGTTGCGCTGATTTCCAGCTGGGCGGTCACGCCTCCTTCTAGGACGGGGAGCAGCGGCACTCGTCACAGCATGGTGCTTACAAATCTCCCAGGAGTGTTGGGCTCTGTCCAGGAGCAGATAAGGACTCCCAAGTCAGAGAACAAATTAACAGAAAGGTTTCCCTTCCTGTCATAAATGTTAGGTTTCAGATACTGCCTATTTTTGGACCTTTTGCATTGAGCTGCCTCCTCTTGAAATTCCCAACTAGTTCTGGCAGTGACCTTAAGGAAACCCTCTACCTGAGCAGGAGAAAGCATACTTACCTGGCGTAGAGGTTAACCGTGATCACGAAGGCGGTTCCTCCGGAGTGAGACCTGGCCATTGCACCTCGGCTGGGTTGACCTCTGCGATTATTCCTAATGTGAATAACTCGTGCGTGTAATTTTTGGTAGCCGGGAATGGCGTTCGCGCCGTCCCGACATAAATAATAAATATTAAAAAAAGATAATAGTTGTCAGTTCCATCCTGGCTCCTTCAAGAAGTCCAACTTTCATTAAAACTCTGTGATGTTGTTCTTTTTTAAAGTTCCATTTCTTAGTGGCCCAAATTGAGGACTGACATTAGTTTCTTTTGATCCTTCTATCCCGTTTATACAATAACCCTTATTTAATTTAAACAAATGCCTAACTAGTTAGTCCCAGTTCCATCGATCATCAGGATGAAAAGAGGAGGTGTTTCTCTTCGAACTTCTCCCCAAGTCCCAACCTTATCAGTTCCGTGTCTCCATTAACAGCCTCCGTTTTGTTTGTGTTTTTCTTGGACCAGCCTCCTTTTTCGCACTTTCTCTTATTTATTTATCATCATTTATTAAACGCTCGCCTGCCAAGTTTCCGATGCCAAGAAAGGAGTCCGTCCGTCCGTCCGAGTTCGACAAAAAATTGTCGCTGTCAGATTACGTTGCAATATTGCTTCCAGTTGCCATATCCTGCCGGGCTGCTTTCCGCCCAAATTCACGCCGCTAAGAATCCGAGGGAGAACAAGGGTCGGGAAGTTGGAAGGACTCCCTCATCCCCACCCACTTTTGGCTTTGACACAAGCAACAATTTACTCGGTTTCAGGTTAAAGTCATATCGTTAGCATTAACGCTTTTTGATTTTTATTGAGTCAGCTAAATTTTATTCGATTTACCATCCTCACATACAACACACACACACACCATCGAACCAACCAACCCACCCACCCACTCACTCGCACACACAGAGAAAGACAAATACAAACGCAGATGAAAATACAACCAGCAGAAGCAGGAGCAGGAGCAGCATCCCCCGTCAGAAGAACATTCCTGGGGAGGAATATTTCCGAGCTTTAATGAGGTTGGGCGACCAACCAATGAACCCGCCAAAAAGGGAGGGCGACCTGCTTTCCGCTCCGTTCCGCTTCCGCTCCTTGCCAAGGAACAGTTTATTTCGGAAGTAAATGAAAATTTGATTTGGAATTTCGTGTGTCCTGGTCGTGCGTGCGTTCAGGATCTCAGCCCCAAACCCAAAAACCAAACCCAAAGGGAACTCCCAGAATGGGTGGGTGGATGGGTAGACCGATGATGATGTTGCTCCCTGATGACGACGTCAAAGTCGAAGATGGGTATGTGATAAAATAAATTACGGGCAGATTAGTGCGAATTTAATTATCGTTTGTTCCTTTGATGTCGCGCTAAGTAAATAAAGGGAATAAATATGAGGATTATTCAAACGGCAGTCCTAACATCATTATTTCCGAACCCACTTAATTGCGGAAAATATGCGAGCCTGGATTGGGAAAAAAATATCTAGCTACCTGGTTTTCTCCTTCCATTTGATTGATTTGATTGTGAAAGTGGCAAAAATTCTCAACTAGTTCAGGAAATTTTCCCATGGAAAGCCTATACCTGAGCTGAAGAAAGCATACTTACCTGGCGTAGAGGTTAACCGTGATCACGAAGGCGGTTCCTCCGGAGCGAGGCTTGGCCATTGCACCTCGGCTGGGCTGACCTCTGCGATTATTCCTAATGTGAATAACTCGTGCGTGTAATTTTTGGTAGCCGGGAATGGCGTTCGCGCCGTCCCGACCTTATTTAATTAATTAAAAAACTCCTTCAATTCGTTTTAAGAAACTATTTCCTAAGTTTGATGGAATATATGTCAGTTAATGTTGATATCCTGTCGCTCGATGTCTTCTGCAAACTTTCATATCCTCAACAGATTTCTGGGCTTCCATTCTTCTTAATAACTTTTCCTGTTTACCTGGTGTTCTTTAATCAACAAAACTGAAAGTCAATAACCGCAATTCTAGTAACATTATGATAAAGACCTCCAATAACAAACCAACCTCACATCTGGCCTAAAATAAATTGCTATCCTAGTATATCAACGGAGTCAATATTATTTATATGTCTTTTATGTTTCTTTCGAACTGGAAAATATTATTGAATATATAAGCTACACATTTGTATAGTATCTAAAATCCAAGTCATGAGAAAGCATCCTCATACTACTCAAATGGAAAATAAAATACTACCCCTAGTTTTTGCCTTTTTGGCATACTCTAATGTAAAAGTTTTAAGCTTCAAATACGTTTTTTGAATAACTACAATATTGACCGTTTTATTACAAATATACATATGTATGTAATTAGAAACTGAAGGCATTGCCTTTTGTGCATCGGAAACCCTCATTACTCCTAGAAATCGAAAAATATCCCTTAAATATGCAATAAGTATTCAATAGATTTTTACCTGAGTAATTTTCATCAAACATTTCTTGTAATTCTCAACTGGTTCAAGTTGAAAATTTATGGAGTGGTTATCTGGTACCAGGTTCAGGTATCGCTTCTCGGCCTTATGGCTAAGATCAAAGTGTAGTATCTGTTCTTATCAGCTTAACATCTGATAGTTCCTCCATTGGAGGACAACAAATGTTAAACTGATTTTTGGAATCTGACGGAGTGCTAGGGGCTTGCTCCACCTCTGTCGCGGGTTGGCCCGGTATTGCAGTACCGCCGGGATTTCGGCCCAACTGATTAATAAATTGTCACTAATTATAAAATGACTCGCAAACATCCTGTATCCTTTATTGACACTCAGATTGTCCTTCAAGCTGTAATGGTGCATGTTTATATATCCTTGCAGAGCAGGAACGTATTATAATTTTGGTTAAAAATAAGTGAGGGTGTAAAATGCAGTGAGGGAACATCTCCCCGAGCTTGTAAAGTATGTATTTTCTTGATCAGGATCGCCAGAAGGTCATCACTCAGAAGAGTCAATATAAGCGTGTCCTGCCTTTCTGTCTTTTTGTTTCCAGCCAATCAGTTTTAAGGCCGATACTTCAAACTTTGCACATGATAAGTCGGAACGAAATCGGTGGACTATATCCTATAGCTGCCATATAACTGAACGACCGGAAATTACAAAGATTTGTATTGTTCTTGAAGATAGAATGGTGAAATTTTCTTTTCAAAATACATATGTATTATAGGATAATACTTACTTTTACAATAAAATTGTTACATGGAACAGTCAACTATATCCAATACTTGCTTCAAGGGTATCGACTGTCCTTCTGGCCTTTCAAAAGTCTCGCCTTTGAAAATAAAATCTCGTGGTCTTGGTTACAAGGATTCCATTTTGAAGATTAATATCGAAAACCCTGATATTCAAGTAAAATTCCCAACTAGTTCAGACAATGTGCTGAAGGAAACCCTCTACCTGAGCAGGAGAAAGCATACTTACCTGGCGTAGAGGTTAACCGTGATCACGAAGGCGGTTCCTCCGGAGTGAGACCTGGCCATTGCACTTAGGTTGGGTTGACCTCTGCGATTATTCCTAATGTGAATAACTCGTGCGTGTAATTTTTGGTAGCCGGGAATGGCGTTCGCGCCGTCCCGACATAAATAATACATCGAAAACCATTTACGTAGTTGATATTTTTAAGAATATACTCCTCTAAATACTCAAAAAAAGTATTATCTGTATCAAAAATTCTTTAAACCTTTGTTAAGTCCTCTAAATTCAAGTAAACTTTTTGTTCTACAACAATTTACATCAAATATTAGCTCTGCACTGAAAGTCAATCATGTGTCCATCAATCAAAGTAAAGCGTAGAGTGAATCAAAGGAAGGCTGCTGCTCCCAAAATCTGATACAGAATGCTGCAATGTGCACTGGTTGCCTGTGGTTACACGCTTTGAGACTTTGGACCAAACCCACCTACCCTGAAAACGCACTTGTCGGGCAGTTTGAGGGATATGGAGGAAGGGCTTTAGCCCTGACAGGGGTGAGACGAGAGACACAACCCTTTTGGATTTCACGGCTGTGCGAAGATAGATTTCAAAGTGGGGGATGCTGCTAAGTATCCCTGGAAACCCGTTAATTTATAGAGCTTATGTGTCTGCGATCCATTCAACTTTCAGCTGGGCCCTGCACTTAAATGCGATTAGTAGATTAAAACCGTTTATTGTCTTCGGCAGACATCCGAGGCGCAGCGAATGGTTGTCCCGGTGATTATTGTCCGTCAGTGGAAATTCAATTGCCGAAAGTGGGTCGATGTCGGGGCCGTTGCTGTTTTTTGGTCGTCAGTTGCCAATCAATTTTCCAACCTGGCCAACCCGGTCAACCTGGCCGGCCTGGCAACAAGTCAAAAATAAAGCCATCCGTCTCCATGCCAGGTTGGAAGCGACGTCATCGACGCTAGCTTCTTTATTTTATCGGCTGTCAGGAATCTAATCGAGGCATCAGGAGACGAAGTATACCCCAGACAGACGCAACCACTCAGCCAGCCAGAAAGATAGACATGGCCATTGACTATTATTTGTTCGCCCTCCCCCCACCCTCGGCACCACCTTCAGCACCACCCACTCTGACCCACAAAGCCCGTAGCTGAGAAGCAACCAAACATTATTAACAACAACCATCGGCGGTCGTGTGCCGGGCAGCCTCAGGCGGTTCGCTCTTCATTGTCTGAATGTATCTAGTTAGATTGGGTATCGGGAGTTGGGTGGATGGGTGGTTGGATGGTTGGGTGGTTGGGGGATGTCAACGTGCTCGTCATCACTTTGTATAAATATCCTCGAGCACGTAGGACATATTCCATGCTGGCTGGTTGGCCACGTGCTGCCGGCGCATATATTTCTATATACTATAGCTCGAGCGCTGGTCCAGAGGACTTCAGAGGAGATTAATGCTCGCATTAGTCGATTTAATTCATATTACGAGTGCGTCTTGGCTACCAGCGTCGGCAATTGAGACGTTCTGGGGAATACCCTGGCAACAATTGATGTTTCACAGAGAGCTAAGATCCACCCTGGCTGGAGCATTCGGCATTAGGATTTAATATCGAATCGACAAGCGAGAAACAAACTGAAATTGCAGTCGGGGATTTGCGAGATGAAACAACAGCCCCCTCTGACACCTTTCATCATCCTGTTCGGTTTAAACATTTTGGCATACATTTGCATTGTTTAGCCAGGAGTTGTTTGGTTGGCAGAGTCAAGCTTAGCATTGAATTTCAATATATTTCATGGTTTTCAATCAATTTCATGGCAAAATCCCCAAAGGGAAACGGCAAGCCAACAACTTCCCCAGGGACTTGTCAAGAGGATGGCAAACAGAGCCGTAGTTCGTCATCATCATCATCGTCGTTGTCGTTTTCAGAAATATCAGCGACAAAAGCAACAAAAACATCAGTGTTCAGTGCCTCAGTGCTCAGTGTACCCATGGAAGCAACTTTTTGTATGGCAAAGTTCTTTCGTCTGAGGATTAATTTGTAAAGCGGGCTTCGCTCCCTTTGTCCGTGTCCAGCGAGTTTCTTGAGCCGCTGGATTATGAATCCCTGTACGAGAAACTGCAGTAAAGTGAGCACCTGAAACTGCATTCAATATGAAAATCGTATTTCCAGCTCTTTTTTTTATTTAAATCTGTTCCCCGACTAACGACTTTTCAACCCTTTCATTTTTCTTTTTACAGCTGCCGGACGTGCCCCGCCGGAACCCTATTACGGCCGCTATATTGGAAACTTTACTAACTTTGCCCACGGCATCAAGGTGAGTCCTGGACAAGATCTTTTGTTAATTATTATTTGGCTCATACAACTCTTAACTTAAAATCTCCTTTATTTTAGGGAAAAATCTACGCGGTGGACGAGTCTACCTTGTTCGTCAAGTCCTTTGCCTACGATGGCACCGGTCCGGATGCCTTCTTCTGGGTGGGCAAGACACCACGCCCCAGTCCCGAGGGCTACATTATACCCTATCCGGAGGAGTATTCGGGCATGTAAGTGAATCGATCTGTATGGATATTTTAGGAATGCATACGGCTTGCCAGATGAATTTTTGTGGGCGGTCACTGATGATCAAGTTGGACCTTGTTAAAGTGGGAAATGGATGTGGAGTCGGAGATGGAGATGGAGATGGAGATGTCCTGGCTACTCGAGCGCAGCAGGCCATTTCCTTAGGACGTGTGTGAGAGCTTGGCTGTGTGCGTGTGTGTGTGTGTGTGTGTATGGTAGTATCCTTGCAGACTTTACGTTACGCACGGCTGACAATGAAACCACTTTCAAAAATTAAAAAACATTTTTCATCTCGCCTGCCATTTGTGCTCGCTTTCGTTTTCCTTCCCAGCTCCTTTGTTGCTTTTTTGCTCCACCCGTTGTTGTTGTTGTTATTCTTGTTGTTGTTGCTGATGTTTGTGGGTGTCACTGTTGTTGTTGGTGGTGGTGGTGGTGATGGTGGTGTCGCTTGGTTGCCTCCTAATGTGAAAAACTCATTTATTTCTTCACGTTAGATTTGCGGTCATATGTAGAGAGTAGGAGGAGCCGAGCCAGAGTCATCATAGCCACAGTTACAGTCGCAGTCCCAGTCCCAGTCGCAGTCGCCACATGCCACAAAAAACAGCGGCAAACAAAGAAAGCCACAAGACAGCCATGGAAAGAGACATCAGAAGACTCGCAGGGCGGAGAGAGGAGATGGCGAAGTTTCAGCTTTTGATACTACTCGTATTTACTTTGAGTCGCCACAAGGTTAAGCCGCTCAACTATTTACCTTGCCAGCCACCCTGCCACGCCCGCTGCCACTTGAACGCACTAAGCCGCTCTTGGCCTTCCTTTCCTTGGCTCCTGCTCCTGCTCCCTAGCCCTTTGGCCCACTCATCTCGATCCGCCGGCAATGTCGCATCTCTGGGTCTAATCCAGCGGTGCACTCGGTGCTCTCGGGCCTTCAAAACGCACAAACAATTTGACGTCATTTGGCCGCTTAGCCATCGAGCCTTGCATATTTCATTATCATGAACAATGCAGGCCCAAACTAAGCCAGCGGCATTATCCTGATTTCCAGATCCTTCACCCTCCCCAACCTAGTCTAACCTAGTCCTAGGCCTAGCCTAGTCTTACCTTCAAGGCTGGCACTTGTTATTGACATTTTCTCACGACTGGTATTTGCTTATTGCGATTTAACCCTATCAGAGGGCAACCTAACTCTTTTGGTTTTAGGATTTAACTCAAATTCATTACCAAGGCTAAGCTTTGAAAAGGTTTCTTTAAGCCTGGCAAGTATTTAAAACCTATAAAAAACCTCTCCAAATCAGAAAACATTGATAAAGAATTTTTCGCATATGGAATTTCTGGCAAAATATTTTCATTTCGCACAAAAATAACAAAACGCATCGTGCGAGGAATAAGTGATTCCCGAAAATCGGATTCCCCCACTGCGCAGTCGCCGATCTGCCCCAAAATCGACCCACTCACTACTCGCAGAATGAAAATGTGTTTACGTCTTGGATTTGCACGATTTGGAAAATCTCTTAACTGCTCAGCGCGGTTTTTCGCTTGAGAAATGGAATCGTCACATTGCCGCCTTTGACGATGTTTATATATGAGGGCTATGAGGCAAAAACCATCCAGACCAAGGCGAATAGATGGCGCGAAAACCGAAAACCCAATCCCAATCCCAAGCAAAGCATTCATATTGTAATCGACTTTAATGCGTTTCATTGTTGATGCCACGTGCCGGGCTTTATTAGTTCAATGTACAACGATGGCATCGCCTCCATTTCCATCCACTCCGGCACCCCTTCCCAGCCCACGTCACTGCTTCCTGTCCTTCTGACAAAGAGCAGTGTTAGGCTGAGGCCTGGCAGGCGCTTGTTGGAGGGCTGGGGGGCGCAAGCCCGGAACGCTGTAGCGATTGCACGCTTTTACGCTTTCAGACACATTACCCATACCCATCGCTCTACATTACCGGGTGCACCTTCTGACTTGGCTGTACTGGGGTTGGGGGATGTGGTGGTGCTCCCTGGCAGGACGACGATTGCTGTATTATGTGGCACACCGCTGCTATCGCAATCGCATGCATTCGGGCCAACAAATTGCCCGTCTTTATTATGGGTCTAATGATTGTCATGTGTGAGTGTTGACGGCGCCAAACGATAATTGATAAATGCAGCTGATTGATATTGGATATTGGCAGGAGACGTATCCTTCTTGACGTATCCTAATTTCTCCAAACTGTTCCAGTGAGTGGCGGAATGGGGAGTGACTGGCAGTGGCGGTGGCTTCCTTGCTAAGCTCCTCCTCGGGTATGCCAATCAGCCTCAATTATTCAAACTCTTTCTGGCAGGCTTCTTTAAAGGTCTGCCAATCCTGCTGCATCATAAAAGTGTCCTTACACAGGAAGAAATATATACATAATAGAGAATAATCCTACATGTAATACATACATAATAATCCTTTAGACAGAGCAATAAATAACTGTCTTTAATATGTTGTTTTGACCTTTCGTTGATATTCCTCTTAATTAATTATAAATAATCTTTTTTTTTTGAGTGCATCCTGGCTCCTTGTATTGCTCACTTCTTTTTGTGTTCACGCTCACTTTGCCACCCCCCCAGGGTGGCTGGCTGGGTGGGGTACGTGTCACAATGGATGCATCGAGCATAAGTAATTAAATTAGAATTTTTTGAAAAGCATAAAAGCGAGGCAGCGCTGATTAACGCCCGTTGCCATGACAATGAGGATGACGGCGTCTCCTTGTCCCCGAACCACTCGCCACCCACCACCCGCCACCCGCCGCTGGCTGTTGCTCATTTGCATCTGCAACACAAAGCCCCCCTCGGCCATTCCGCGGCGCTACTGCTGCCACCTTGGCGCTTGCCTTTTTGCTTAACTCTGATTTATGCAGATTTCATTAAAATTTTCTGCATGCAAAGTAGCAAAATGAAGTTTTAGTTTTGTCCCCCATTGTCCCCCGACAACCCATTCATTGGCACTCCCGCCCGCCGTCCCGGATCGTCCTTCATTGTGTTAATCAACGCTGACAGCGCAGCCGCAACACGAAAAACAGTTTTGGGCTGACGGCTCTCGCTGATGTGCCACCTTTAACTCGATTAAGCAACAAAAAGTTGTTGGATTCCATTCAGAATTCAGCTCTCAGCTTTCAGCTTAGCCCTGCGAACCTCTTGAACACCCTCAGTTGCAGCCCTCAAGGACTGTCGCCTGTTGCTGTCACATCTTCCTCGATGCCCAAAAAAATAGGCAATGTTTTTTTCACTACTCGCGTGTAAGGATTTTAAAGCAAGGTATTGCGTTTTATTCAACATAAATGAGCAAATAAATGAAATAAAGTAAAGAAAATAAAATTAAACATTTTAAAGACAAATTATAACATTCTTTAGCCCCAAAGTATAGCTAAATAGATTCCTGGAACTTCTTTAAAGGATATCTCTCAGTACTTGGCAAGGCCTACTAATTATTATTGTTGTTGGACAGATTAATGGCCCCGCCCAGCCACAACAGAAATAACCACCACCCACCCGTTGCTTTTTAATACAAATTTAATTGAGTAGTCGGCGTTGCCGCCGCGGACTCATCCGTCTGCGACCTGTCACCCACAGAAGTGGGGGCGTTGGCTTGGCTCCGGCCCTGCGTCACGGAAACATAAAATATTCATAATAATTTTAGAATATTTTCGGTTGTGGTTGGTGGTGGGTGGTGCTAAAATGCTAAATCTGGGATTGGGGGAAGGGGTGTGGGTTGAATGGATGGATGGCTGGATGGATGGGTTTGAATGCTGAGTTGGCGCGTTTTATTGTCTGCAAAATGCTCTCAATTGTTGTGCGTTTTGTTTATCGAGCGGGAATGCAAAGTGCCAGTCAGCAGGAATACGGAACTCAGAACCAGGAACTCGGAACACAAACTGGAGATGCAGGTGTTGGTGTGTTGGTGTGTCGGTGAGTCGGGCGAGCAACAAGTCGAAAAGTTTAGTAAACCACAAACGATGCTGAATGGGCACCTAGTCAATGGGAAAGCTGCTCACATGAATCCATATTCATAAGCCGAATAAAAGACGCTTGGCCTCTCTTTGAAAAGGGGAATTCAAACTAATTGGGTGAAAGTGCACATGGGCTTGTGCGGTGGCCGAAGGACGGGCACAAACGAGAGCAAATAAAATAAAATCGATGGATGGCCTGGCCCGTCCCCCAACCTAAGTGCATCAATAAATGTCGTCCTCGTACACACTCCAAATGGAACGGAATGGTCGTCCTTCTTCTTCGGTAGGAGGACAAGCAAATCAAATAAGGCAACAAAACATATTTGCCTGGCGGAAACTGTAATGGAACTCGAAATAGAAGGCAAACAGAATTCGAGGGAAACTACATCAATACACAGGATGCTGGAGGCTGAGGGCTGAAGGAAAAGTCCAAGAGGGTGTATGTGGTGGTATGTTCCACTAGATACATTTGATGCACTGTTGACACAAAGCCATTCAATTTGTTTTGGCTCATTAGAGTGGTGCAACTGTTGCTGAGCTCTGTGATCAGGAATCTGAAATCTGGACCATGACAGGAACATCAAGACCCCCGAGTTCGGACCTCATCTGCTGTCAACGTCATTTCAAGGGTGTTTGGCTAAGTGCTTAGCCGTGTCTAAAGCGGATTGCGTGGCCTTTGCTGACATTCATTAGACATCGACCTTTCCACTTCAGCGGTTGACTAACCGACTAACACACTGACACTTGTCCTAGTTGCAAAGAATCGATTCTGAAACCTCAAGGAGTTCACCATCTCCAATAAGGATATAATGCTCTGCACTCTGCACTGATATATACCACGGACAAATACAGATATATTGCAAAACACTGGCAGACTGGAAGGTTGGGAGGCTGGCTGCCAAACCGAAATGTCGACGACAGCCCCTTGGGACTGGCAAACTCATACTTCAAGTTGATTATTGAAATTGCCAGGGCTTCTGAGAACTCAAATGAGATGCAGTAACTGACTAAGATGAATGTATTCCAATATTCAAACTCTACGAAGGCAGAGGCCAAACATACACACTATTAAAATCATTGAATATGATGATGCTTTTAAGCAGTTCTCTCTTAATATGTGATGTGTTTTCATTTAGAAACATTCCAGTTATGAATGCAGTGATTATATGCTTTGTGCCAAGGTTGATACTGATTCCCACAATGGCTCTACACTGATGCAATGACAGCGAAACCAAAAAAAAAGTCCGCTAATTGGCTAAAGCTTAAAGCCACTGGCAAAAAGTTGTACTTCCCCGACCGTTCATGCATTGAAAAAATCTCTGAACGTGGGGCAGGTGCATGGTGGCATGGTGGCATAGTGGCAAGGTGGCACGGTGGCAAGCTGTGAGGCTGCGGAGCATGGGACGTGTGTAATGCCTCGGTTCGTTGCATTAGCCATAAATCTTCATCATGGCTCGCTTCATAAATAATGCGAATATGCGAAAATGAGAAATGTTTTTGGTTTGTCGTTTGGCTCGTTTGTTTTTTGCTTTAATTTTAATGATGCTCGGCCTGGGCCACTCGACACACAAAGATAACGCCCCGTCGGGGGCAGTTCGAATTGTTACATACATTTTCTGCCTGGTTTCACTTTAATCCTTATGCACATACTGGCGATGGAGTGCAACTTGGAGGCGTGTATCCACAGGACAATTTGTGGGCGGGCGGCCATTAGTGTGTTTGATTTTCATCTGCAAGCATTCGTGGACAATTGAAGCTGCCTTTCGGGCAAGCCCTGTAATAAGCCCTGGCCTTGGAGGCCCTGGCCAAAGTACACTCTTTGCGTTGCCTGTACTTATGGTATAGCTTGTGTCCTGATACTATAGTATGTCCTGAAACCATTTTAATGCTCTATTTTTCTCTTTCTCTCTCTGTTTGCATCCTTTTTGCGAAACCCCACAGCGATCCCCCCATTTTGCAGGCGCACAACCGAACGGACATCATACTGCGTTTACCCATGGGCAAAAGGATTAAGGACATTCGATGGCTGTCAGTGTGGTGTAGACGCTTTACGGTGAGTATTATTTCTTAACCATCTTCGGTTTATATTTCTGCTTTTTTATTTTATTTTAGGATGGCACGCGCCATCCTTTCAGATTTATGTGTGTATTTAGCCGGGATGTAGCTTGTGTCCTTTTTGTAATTACAGTTTTATACTTTAACTGCAGCTGCACAAGGATATCTCCTTCGTTATCGATTGTCGTCCTAATAGCTTTTTGAGAAGGATGTCATTTTCTTTTGGCTTTCCTAAGAGTGAATAGTGGTTCTATATCATTAGTGGCAGGATGCATTCATCCTGGCCCTATATAGATATGAATATCCCTATTTTTTAAATCGTTTAAATGGTAATGTGGGTCAGCCAGCCAAAACTTTGTTTTCATTAGAGTTTTTGGTTTTAATTACACTTTTGAAAATGCAAATCCCGTCCACTTGCAATTATGTTTGCTTTGGCAACTCCGCCTTCGTCCTTTGAAAATTACTTTTGTTTTACTTTCCGCCGAGAGGAGCGGAGATAAAATGCATTTTCAGATAAATTTTTTTTTTTTTGGGGTAAATTTGTAGGAAAACCCGGTGCCTCAAATTTGAGGGCGGTGGGGCCTGCCTTAGTGGCCTTAAGCTTGAGGTTGCTGCACGGTCGAATAAAAGATGGCGACCGTAGTAAAATAAATTACAGCAGACATTTTTGATTAACTCAAGTGGTTGCATATAAATACAGACACACTCCCCCAACACACACACACACACACAGACCGGCCTGTGTATACACACGTCCGGGATACAGGGTGCCAAATCGGTGTACGTTGCCCCACCACACCAATACACCCCCAATGCCTCACGTATGGATGTGTGTGTGTGTGGGTGTGCTACGCTGCCTTCCATTGACTGACAGCCAAAAAACTTCTTGGGGGCTGACTGCCACACTCACACAATTGCAGCCAGATTGGGGTTAGTTTGCCGCTGTGTGAGTGTTGTTTGTGGAGTTTTGAGCGCGCATGCCCGATTTTTTGTCCCGGGGAGGGTGTGGGGGAGACAGTGGCAGCTCCGGCGGTTATAGCCCCACACGGTGGGGACATACATAAACACACATTATGTACAAATGTTTTGGGTATACAACAACAAAGCGTTTGTTTGCTTACTTAGAACCGCGTCAAATGTCGAAAATTTGTAGATACATGAAACTAATGTAGAAAAGGATATATTCTTAAATATATTTAATTTTAAATTTCCTTTCCTTTGGCTGTTTTTGATTAATTTTTACTTAAAGATTGAAATTCAATTATTCATTAAAAATAGCTGAGATACAGATCCATGCTTCCGGGATGAAATTTAATTTCAGCCAAGATAGGTGTCCGACCACGCCTTAAGCGACTTTTATTAAATCTATGCACAAAAATAATTTATGTACAACTCTTTGTCTTTCAGGTTGATTTCGGAGAGGTGTTCATCCCGCCCAATCTAGACGTGCCCAAGCCCCGCGTCCTGCCCGAATTTAAGCGTTTAGCTCATGGCCTTCGCTCCAGCAACATCAGCGTGTTGGATGCCAAAACGTTTTACATGTAAGATGCCTCTTTATTGCATAATTTTAAAAATATACATTAACGGCTCTTATTTATTTTACAGTCCCAATCTGCATTACGATGGCGCTGGACCGGATGCTTACTTTTGGGTGGGCAACGGCAGTGAACCGAACATCATGGGCGTTAAGGTCAGTGAACCATTTAATTACGAGCCAACACTTTAAATCAAAATCTGATGTGTATTGGCAAAGATAAAGTCCATGCTGGACTTAAATGTACGATATATTTATTAAAGATATAGCCTTCGTTGTGGGTCATATTGTCCTTGGGGAGCATTTTTCAATTTTTGAAGGGTATCCCCCATAAACTTTGAGAAAAAATCGAAAAAATAATTTCTTCCTAGATTTTGATGAGGGTTGGTGGAGAATCGATGTAGAAATCGATTAAGGTATTCCGCTTGAGAATCGGACGAATATTGGCAAACATATAGCCTTCGCAAGGGGCCATATTGGCGCTCTCATGCATTTTTCACTTTTAAAGGGTATCCCCCATAAAATTTGGAAAAATCGAAAAAATAATTTGTTCCAAGGTTTTGATGCAGATTGGTGGAGAATCGGTGTAGAAATCGATTAAGGTATTCCGCTTGAGAATTGGACGAATATTGGCAAAGATATAGCCTTCGCAAGGGGCCATATTGGCGCTCTCCTGCATTTTTCACTTTTAAAGGGTATCCCCCATAAAATTTGGAAAAATCGAACAAATAATTTGTTCCAAGGTTTTGATGCAGATTGGTGGAGAATCGATGTAGAAATCGATTAAGGTATTCCGCTTGAGAATCGGACGAATATTGGCAAAGATATAGCCTTCGCAAGGGGCCATATTGGCGCTCTCATGCATTTTTCACTTTTGAATGGTATCCCCCATAAAATTTTGAGAAAAAATCGAAAAAATAATTTCTTCCTAGATTTTGATGAGGATTGGTGGAGAATCGATGTAGAAATCGATTAAGGTATTTCGCTTGAGAATCGGATGAATATTGGCAAAGATATAGCCTTCGCAAGGGGCCATATTGGCGCTCTCACACATTTTTCACTTTTGACGGGTATCCCCCATAAAATTTGAGAAAAAATCGAAAAATTAATTTGTTCCTAGATTTTATGGGGATTGGTGGAGAATCGATGTACAAATCGTTTAAGGTATTGTGCTTGAGAATCGGATGAATATTGGCAAAGATATGGCCTTCGCTATAGGTAACACTGTCATTCCTATGCATTCTCTAATATAAATAAATATTAAAGGTTATACCTATAGAAAAAGATTAAAGTTTTCGGTATTTAAGTAAGAAAAATATACAAATATTGAATTTATTTATAGGTGCCCAATGAAATGGGATCCTTGGAACCCTTGCGTGGCTACCAGGGCGAGGACATTGAGATTCAGTTGCCTGGTGGATTGACCGTCTACGACATTGACTGGCTAGCCGTTTGGTGTGTGGAGTATCGACACAATTTTGGCCACGTCTATATCCCCAGGGACCTGGACGTACCTCCGGCCTTGGGCCAGACCAAGATAACGGTATGTTTTTACACACACACATGTTTTATACAGATAGTTCTGGACCATTGCCCCGCTCCATATGCTAGCATTTGTCATTCTCATGTAACTCATAATGTATATCTCTTTAACTTATGCGCGCCGCATTAGCCTCCATGGTGGTATTCACCCGTGAGTACTAGACTTTAGCCTCATGCATGATTCACCTCCCAATCAGACCATGATCTCTAATCCTTTCGATTTGTCATTTTCAGACCACCACGACTCCACGGCCGGTGTACAGCAATTGTCGCGAGATCCTGCCGAATAGGCTTCAGGTGAAATGGGAGCTCCAGGGTGAATATATACAGATCGAGCTCTTTGGCCGCATCACCGAGGACCAGTACATGGCCTTTGGACTATCCGGTGCCAATGGACGGCCGCAGATGGCCCAGTCCGATGTGGTTGTGGCCTTTTACGACACCAACGCTCGTGTTTTCCGGGCGGAGGATTACTTTATCTCGGATTTGTCCCAGTGCGATGGGCAGCGCGGTGCTTGTCCTGACGAAAGAATCGGAGCCCGGAATGATGTTGTTGTGGGTCAGTATACTTTCTGTAGAACCTAGTATTTTAAATCGTTATAAACATGGTTTTTTTAGTAAGCGGTGACCGGAAGAACGGGGTAACCACCATCCGCTATAAGCGACTCCTGCAAACCAACGAAGCCCTGTACGACACTGCGATTCCCATCGATCGAGAGGTTTCAGTCATCGCTGCCATTGGTCCCTTGAATGCCCGTAAAGAGGCGAATGCCCATTCCCACACCGCCAGCGATCATAACCAGGACGATATTCGTATTAACTTTGGAGCAAGAGTAAGAAATTTTCCAGAAGCAGAACAAATTCGAGTAACTCCAATGTATTGTACTTCAGAACGATCACGCCTGCAAGAGTTCGCTGTACGATGTCAAGGACGAGAGTGGACCCAGGCCATGGCCCACGAGGAAGATCGAAGGTGTCAGGAAGTTCCGTGCCAGCATTGGACCCACGGGGGGCAAACGCGGCTACACGGCCATTACTGGCGTACCGTCGTGGGGCATTGCTTGGTATGTGAACGATTTGCTGATCCCTGAAATCACAGTGGAACGTGGCCTGAGTTATGAATTTATCATCGAGGGCGGCAACGATCCGTCTCAGCCAGCAAGGTAATGATTGTATTATGTTTAGTATATCTCAGAAATTTATAATTTATTTTGCTGCCTATTTAACAGATATCACCCATTCTACATTACGGATTCGCCTGAAGGCGGACTTGGCCAGAAGATGGGTCTGGAGGCCCGGAAGCAAAAGGCTTATGCTGGTGTGGAGTACGACGATGATGGCAATGCCATACCCACAGCGGGTAAGCTTACCACTTATACCATATTACCCAGGACTTAATATTTTAATTATTTTTAGCTGGTCGCTATTGCGAGTGGGAACACCAGACCATTGATAAATCGGCGGAAATCGACACTTTCGAAGAGTATGTGAAAACTCTGGTGTATAGGTGCGCTGATGGAGAGCCTGGTTATTTGAATTGGACAGTTCCAATGAATGCTCCTGATGAGCTTTACTATCAGGTATACTGACAATCACCAACTTTCCAGATAAACGTCTAACTTTCTTCTCTTTTTTAGTGCTTCACCCACAACAACCTGGGCTGGAAAATAAAGGTGGTGGACATGGGAGCATCCAGGGGAGCAAACCTCGGCAGCAGCCATCTCTCCGTGTATGGAATTGTCATGGTTATTAGCCTGGTTGCGACACGCCTTCTTTCCAGAGGCTCTGTGCTTGCCTGATAGTGCCCTAAGCTTGCCCAGTAAATCGGTTTAAAATTTAGTCTAACCTCCAAAACCATAAGCAGACAATGCTCCAACCTTCTGGACACATATCTATATTCTCACATATCTCTTTCCATAACTATATACTGCTCATATCGTATTATTTTTCTCCACGAATCCATTGAATCGAATTTATTATTTGGCATTGTATTTGGACATTGTCTGCCATGCGTTTTGAGCCACTCGGCGGCTTTCACAACCAGGCTAATATCATCTGACAAACATATCTTGACAATAATTCGTAAGATGTAAAACTGTTGAAATTGTGTGTGCATGCGTGAGAGTGCCCACTGTACTAGTGGAGTGGGCGAAGAATGGATGTTGGCCGCAACCGAAACTGAATCGGTTGGCGGCTCTAGATTCTGCAAATGAGTTGGAGGGGCAGCGAGATCTTTTTGTAAATTTACGAGTATGGAATTCTACTTTTTTACATGTATACTTATTAAATTTACTTATACATCTACATTTCTAGTACAGTAAAATGTAATTTTTCTAGCAGCTAGATACTGAAACATAAAGAATCAAAAATGTTTGCTAAGCGGTTCCCTGTACGCCGACAATAAGAAACAGTGACATTGAGACAATAAACGAACAATGATAATAATGGTGTGGCTACACACAAAAATATTCAAAAAAGAAACATTTATTTAGAGGGGCCTCGAAGGGAGGTCCCAGAACATTGTACAATAAGAAACTTAGGAGTGTAGGGAGGTTGGGCAACAACAAATGCAATTTGTAAGACAATAAAATCTGCAAATATGTCAGTTTTGGGAATATTATGACGACAATACAATAATTTTAAAGAATTTGAATGTACTAAAACAATAATGATAAAACACTATGTTATTTAATGCTATTGACTACACTGTGGTGCTTCTTGTAACGATATTAGATGAAATGTAAATGCACGCCACAAATTTATACATGTAATGGAATCCAAGAAAAACCCCCCTTCTGATGGGGACTCCGTTTTTGTTATCAGATGATTTTCTTATAACTTTTTTAACTATATTTGCGTAATTGGTGTTTTTATATAAGCATGGTACGTATTCAAATATGTATGTTTACAATAAGATATATGTGTACATTGGTAAGCGATTAATTGAAGGACAACAACCAGTGGAAAATAATTAAATATTCTGGACAATAACACATGCATTAAGTAATATTATAAAATAATAGATATGTATGCATGCAAGGTTTTGGTAAATCTTTTTGATAGAAGTACGGAAAATACTTGGATCGATTGAATAAATCATTTTATCGCATAGGCCGAATTAATAGAACTAACTTTTCCTAAAAGTATAAATATTGGACACTCGAGTTTGTTAAGTTTCTCTATTGTTATGTTGGGTTCTCCTTTAAACGTTTTTCCTTTGTTATCCTCAAATAACTAGGCTTAAAGGGTTAATTTTTTGTTTGTACACATCTAAGACACTTGTGGGCAGTTTTGATAATGAAATTTGTAAAGATCTGAAGAGAGGGTTTGTACCACTAAGGCGATTTTTGTATAGTTGATAAAGCTAAGCGCACAAAAGTCCATGAAAGTGAAACCCAAAGACGTAATAACGCGCAAATCAAACGATTTATAAACGAATTCAGACCGTTTGTACTCCATTTATATAAATATACATACTTATATATATTTACATTACACGAACAAGACAAGAATATGACTCTTAAAGAATATCCCTAAAAGTTTAAAGAATTTCCATGTCGATTATAACTTAACATCTCGTACTTAGATAGCAACATTTTCTGCATTACCTAAACAAAGTACTTTCATTACAAATAAAAAAGAAATCAAAAGAAACTTACATTCAAATCTCTAATGTAATAAATAGATATGCATGAATCACAGCAAAAACAACTATTCCATTTTAAAATGTTAATACTATTCGGATCCACAACAAAAACCCATTGACAATAACGAGCCTGGCAGATTGGTCGGTCAGTTAAGGATAATTGGTAGAGAATTGAAAGATTGATGTCAATAAGCAGCTTCACAAAATAATATTTAAACTGCTAAAAAACAAAGAAATATTCTATAAATAAATCTCAAAAACGACAAATTCTTTTTTACTGGGAGGTGGTTTTAAGTGGCGGTATTGGAGAATTGGAGGAACAACAGGGCGTATACGTGATATTTGCTACGCCAATCGTGCACATAGGTTCTGTAACGCAATTAACGGTTATCTGGTATTATGGCAATTATAATAAGTTAAATTTCATATTTATTATTTATGTCGGGACGGCGCGAACGCCATTCCCGGCTACCAAAAATTACACGCACGAGTTATTCACATTAGGAATAATCGCAGAGGTCAACTCAGCCGAGGTGCAATGGCCAAGCCTCACTCCGGAGGAACCGCCTTCGTGATCACGGTTAACCTCTACGCCAGGTAAGTATGCTTTATTCCGCTGAACAAAAGGGTTTCCACTAAAGTGCTGCTAGAATCAGTTGAGAATTATAACGGTCAGTTGGGAATTATAACGTTGTGTACATGCGCATAAAAGACACCCGATAAGTATGCTACAAAAACCATGTAGGTGGCGCCACAGTCGTCTAAATTCAAATCCTGGTGGGAGTTCTATTTAGTTTTTAAGAATTAAACTCTTAAAACAAATTTTTTTTTATTAAAAACTGTGTTTTTAGGTTCGGGAGACTCTGTTTCCTCGAAATCATCCATAAAATAATTCCCAATTAACCCAATAAATACTCAATATATCTTTTATGTGTATTGCTAGAAAGTTTTTATTTTACATTTTGTATTTATTATAAACTATTTTGTTTGTTTTTGTTTCGCAATGTTGTGATTTGTTAACACACGACTGTGCAACATTCAATGAACACACAAACGTGTTTAATGCATACAAAATAATAATACAAATAATCGTAATGGATAAAAATAAGATGTAAGATTAACTAACATTGTAATGCATAATGCGATTTGGGGCAGAAAATGAATATCAACATAGACATATCGCTTTAGATATAATTAAACCCTATGCGTAGATCTAGATATACGTATGATGCTGTTATGGGCCGTACTAAATGCGTTCGAATCAATGAACATTTGCTTTTTATACGTATTTGTTGACAGAGTTTGGAAACTGTACATGTTCTTCACACGATTTTCGTTTAATTTATGTTATTGTTATTTAGAATAATGCTTTACCATGTTTTTCATTTTCTGAAGTTGCTTATAATTGTGTTGATGTTTCTAAATGTAAGCTCTAGATTTGGTGAGAAATACGTAAATGTTGCTGCTTTTATGGGTCGTTGATGGGTCGATTGCCTATCACCCGTAACAATGTTTGGGGGGGCGGTTGCAAGATTGCGAATAATTAGGTTTAACGATTACATTTCAATCTGGTTGGTTTTTACACAATTATACACAATTTATGCTGTTTGCCAGTCGTTTGCCAGGCTATAAATATATCGGCGATTTACATACATTCGGTTGTAACTCTTACAGTTATGCAATTTTCATATCATTTTCGCTGTTTATGTGTGCAGAGCTGCTCATTGCGTTGCGTTGCGTTGCTTGGCTTGCTTTAATTAGTTCAAAATAATTTTTACATTAAACAGTAAAGGAAACCGAACATGAAACTTTAACATGCAAGCGATCGAAGAGACGGGTACGGGTACGGGTACGGGAATTGGATAATTTTTTTTTTCATAATTAATTGCATTGATTTGCTAAACATAATGAAGCAGTTACGTAGCGGTAATTAAATTTGCAAAACTTAAGCGTACAGAGACATACAACTTGTTTCATTTGCTTTGCCTTCGCTCGGTTATCATTTGTTTTCCTTTCTTTGTTTAATTCAGTATTCAGAAATTGTTTCCGTTTTCTGGTTTCTCGTTAAATATTAATTAATGATAATAAATAAAGCCTAGTTTTAATGCCTGCTTCAAACTTGGACATCTTTCAATTACTACAAGACTATATATAGACGTAAATACAATCGTTTATCATTTATATTTATATTTAATCTAAATTATCCTGGAAAATTAATTTAATGTAGCCAGTCGCGCCATCCAACGGCGTCGCGCAGAACGGACAGACAGCCTGAAATCCGTTGGTACCGTGTGGTATCTCAACATTAGCCCAGTATCTGCAAGATGAAAAGAAACGCAATTAATAGTATCATGCTTTTACGGAGGATGTAGGGTTTCATCTGCTCACTTGACGGTCTTCTCTGTCGCCATGTGTCCGCATGGATTGAACGCAAACGTTGGGGCGCCCACGTCCACATAGAAGGCCGGTTCCAGGCCCATGCACAGGGTCACCACCGGACCCAGTTCCAGGCACATGGGGCAGCGGCGTGCGCCAGTGTTCTCGTCCTGACCCCAGTCGTGGTGGCCTGTGCAAGCAAATAAAAACGTAATTTTAGTTTTTGGCATTTGGGGGACAGCAAAAAGTTCCATTCACTCACCTTGCACATGACCGCAGTTTAAGTACACATAAGGTTGGTTCACCTGATCGCCAATGTTAACTTTTCGTGGTATGACCAGTGTATTTAGGCCAACCGGGCACTGTGGGCGACCAGCATTGATGGCATCGATAAGTTTTTCCAAATCGTGTTTGGTCTGTAATTAAAAAGGAGTTTCAGTAAAGTTTCAAAAATAAAATAAATTAAAATTGGAATAACTATTACTCACCGGAGAGTGTTGCAAGCCCTCGGCGGAACGCCAGAGCAAAGTTGCGCCGCAGAGATCAATTAGGGTGCCATCCTGCAAGATGTTGCATTCATCATAGATCTGAGAGGAAGATACGTTCAAGATTAATGAAATTCTAAATTGCTCGACTGGATAATTAAATTACTCACCGGCTGGCCCTTTTGCTGTGCCGAACGCGACTCCCGGAGGCTGAAGACGTCGCCGCCCACGGAGCATTCGCGCCAAAGGCCACACTTGGCACTGCCGCCACAGAAGGATCCTTTGGGGTGCATAATCAGCACGCCGTTGGTGGTCAGGCCGTCGATTTCAACGTTGTCCTGCCATTTGGTGGCCTTCTCCTGTTCGAAAAAAAAAGTCAAGTTCGAAGCTCATTAGAATCAGCTGGAGATTTTGTGGCAGCAGCAGACTACTTACCCCAAGGAATATGTTTCTGCTCGAATCAAAGCCGGCGGCGAATATTCTCGCCTTGGCGGGCTCACAGCGGTTGACCAGAATGCGGCAGGCGAAGCGAGAAATGGTGCTCTGCATCACCTTGGCGTCCTTCTTATCACCGGGCAGTGTGTCCATTACAACGAAATCAATCGGTGACTCCGAGGAGCGTCCCACCTGGAAAATCATGGCCGCTATTAGTGTTGTGGGGGCAACAGTGATGATTACTGATTAGTCCCCTATCTGGCTGTCTGACGGCACAGGTATCTGCAATTTGTCACTCTCCAAATAAATGTCAAATCATGCGATATTGGCATTACACTTGAGGGCAATAAGGAAACGATACTCTAGTTGCCAGCCAGAGGCCATACAAATATTAAATGTCGTTTTGTCCGCCCGGCAAAAAGTCAACAGTCAACAGAGCCTATGACTTATGACCTTCTGATGGAGTCTTTTGAGCCGTGGATGGGCCACTATTCGTTTAGGGCCTTGACGAAGCTTTAATTAGCTGTGGGACATTCATCAAAGTCGAAAATTTCCGAGCGGAATCCTCTGGAGGATTGGGGGGCAAAGGAAAGTCTCTCTTCTCACCTGAAACATGTCCGTTTCCGTGTCCTCCTTGTACTCGACGATTACCGCCTGGCTGCGTGAGAGCGTGTACGAGATTGAATGCTGATTGGCATCCAGTATGGCCTTCGAGGTCTGGGGCGATTGGACGATGTAGTGCTTGGAGCGCTTCACGCCGCTCGCCTCCGTCCGCTTGTGGAGCACAAATTTGGAGCGTCGTCGTCCGCGATCGCCCTGTGGCAAGTAACCATTGTAGCTGCAACGATTCAGTGACAGATAATCATTTAGCGAGATGTCGGCTAGGTTGATAAGCTTCAGCCCGAAATGGGGGCAAGCGAGATTACGTTGCCCAACAAATACACATAATTCAGATGGATTTTATAGGTCAAGTTCTGCCCTGTCGATGTGTTTACGCAATTAGTGGCCTCTCTACCCGCCTCCCACAGATAATGGGCAATAATAACTCAAAAGAATAGTGTGCTGGCTTTTGTTTCCCTTCTCCGCTATATATATCTGTCTTTTTGCTACATTAGCTAGGCCATAAAATGTGTAATTACCTTTAGGCGTTGGAATCAGTAAATGGAAAAGTTATAGAGTCAATAGTGATTGGTGGTTCGGCTTGTGCAAAGAATTATTAATAGGAAAAAGATACATCAAATATTACCTGTGATATAGTTTCATCAAATTCTATAAGAACCTTCTCTATAAAACTATAAAATTGAACAACATGACTTCTGAAAACATCGATCCCTCATTCCTCTAGCCAAGTCATAAAAACAAAATATCAAAATTCCACGACAACTTTATTTTCTTTGAAAGCAACCATCAGAATGTTATCTGTTCGTGATGTAAAGTTCTCAGAATCGAAGGCCGGGACATGTCCAATAAAATGATACATCCCAATCCCTGTTTATAATGACATTTTGACCCTCCTCTCCCTAACACACTTTAGTTTTATTTTTGTAAGTTTCTGGCTGCCCGTCATGCTTTTGCTTTATTCAAGCCCTCATTTGGATAGCTGACCAAATTCATTTTGCGTTGCTTTTCGAGCTCGTTAATTGGTAATGTCTTATTTTGATGACAACAATTAAGCGATTGAGATTTGGCTGACAACAATTTAAGTGTTTGTACGAGTCTCTGGCTTCTTAGCCTGTGGGCTGCTGCTTGTCGTCCATGTCGTTCGGCAATCATCATGTGCTTGTCTATCATATATCACTAACCGCGAGGAGGCACTCTATGGACGCAATGAGCGACCACCACATGTTGCTTTCGGGGACCAGCAGCATCGTAGTCATGATAAATGGGAAATTGATGGAGATCTGTGTAGGCTCGCTGCTCTCAGCTCCCTTTAATATTTTTCTCCCTTTCCGAAGCAACGCCTTTGTCCTATGGGCAATTAAAAAGTGTTGAGATAACAAATGCCAACAAAAACTGGGACATAAAGAGCAGAAAATGCAGTTCCAGCTCCGACTCAAACTCAGAATGCTTTCAGGTAATGACTCAAGTGTGGAGGCTGTGACTCGGATTTTGGAGGGACGGTGACTCAGAGCCAAAGCGTCGGCAATCAGCACTGTGTTCAGTGTTCAGTGTTCAGTGTTCAGTGTCAAGCGCTTTGCTCGGACGACGAACATCGAGATTTACAATCATCCGTCCCGGCAGCTGGCCAAGACCATCAATCTCCGACGGCGGCTAGACCGCTGCGTGGATCAAATTTATGTGGCGGGCCGTGTTTACTGAGAGCCGGCATTTAAACTCCTGTAACCGAACTGAACCGACGTAGAGCTGCTTTTGACGGATTGGGTTTATGGCTCGAATCGGACCGAAAGGTAAGGTGTGCCGCATCGATTGAAGATCCCCATAAAAGTGCAGTGAATCTTAATTTATGAATCTACGATGGGCTTTAATAGATTGTTCCTTAATAGATTCTGTTTGGAATGTGTTGTTGGTAAAATGTAACTGGTTTTGGTGGGCTTTGATCTCTGAAGCGATAGCCAGGTAAGCAGCTCAGATTAGAATCATCGAATAACATAATTCTCCTGCCATTATTCGTTCCAGTCTTGTTACTAACCTTACCCAAATGGACAGTGTATCTTATCTTTATCGCAAAATTGATTGGTCACTTGACTGCTC